>NC_057863.1:466941100-476941100 GCF_019393635.1 Dromiciops gliroides
CCAACAAAGAATCAATGCGGGGGCGGGGCAGGGGAATATTTCATAAAAGGAGATATTAATTTATCTACCCTATCAAACATGAGGGAGAGGAATTTGTCATTTCTCATTAAAAATATATAAATGAACAGGAAATAGACCAATTTTTAAAGATTAGCCATTCCTATAGGTATTTGTGAGAACCAAGTTGAGCACCAAACATAGCACAGAATAAACACTTAAATGCTTTTTCATTGATTCAATCTCTTAGAACTGAGTTCTATTACTACCAATTGCCCTTAACCGCAACCCTGAAAAGCTCAACAGGATTTACCAAGTTTCCAAATAACTATCCTGTACATGCCAAACTAAATTAGAACAAACAAGCCAAAGAAGGAATATATGGGCCCTCCCCACCTCCGGAATCTTGCTGCCATATCTCTAATCCATAAATGACCAGTGAAGAAATCATCAGAAGGCAAGACTGGTCAGTAGAAGCAGGCCAAAACAATCTCCCCAGACATCTAAAAGCTGCCACTGCTCAAAGAGTAGTCGGTCATATTCTGGCCTTCTTAAGGACAGTACTTCCTCCACAACCCCTGAACTCTACCCCACTCTAGGGTGACCTTTTCACTCAGTTCCAGGCTTCCATTGCCAACAAAATACCTAGCCTCATGCTAGAATTTACAGGAGGGTCAATGTTGCTTATAATGAGAAAACAGCGAGCCACACCCTGAGACTCTGATGGATATTAAAAATAAATTCATTCCAGAAACAAAAGCATTAGCTTCATTATACTGTAAACATTAACACTACAAGAGAAGCTTGACTAGAAGACACTTGTAGGCTACCAGCAGTCCCTGACTCCACTCGGGAATCTAATCAATGGAACATTAGCACATCTCAGGACATGCTGATCTAGCATACAAGAGGAAACCAGTGTTTCCCACTACATGGATCAGAATCTCTGGAACCAAACCTCCCACTTAGAGGTCCTTTGGACCTAGGCCCAGAACAAACTTCTGAGGGTATCTCCAGACTCCTGGGGTGGTCCTAGAACTTCAGAGATTCCAAAAACTGGCCCAAGCTCTAGGAGAACTTAACTGGCTATACACCATGCTGTGCAGCATATCCAGGGTTCCAGTGCCTTCTATCTTTCTCTCCTTTGCCATAACCAAATGTGGTCGACTGTTTAAATATCCCTAATGGACTGGGTAATTGCCTCCTTTTAAGAATACACTGTTTTCAGGGCAACTAGGTGGTGCAGCGGATAGAGCACCAGCCCTGGAGTCAGGAGGACCTGAGTTCAAATCCGACCTCAGACACTTAACACTTACTAGCTGTGTGACCCTGGGCAATTCACTTAACCCCAATTGCCTCACCTAAAAAAAAAAAAAAAATACACTGTTTTCAAAGTAGGAACTGGGTTGCAGGTGTTTCCCATTTGAGTCCCTTGAGGATCAGCTTATTGGAAGCCACCACTTCATGTACTCTAAGAGACACCACAATGCCAGGGGACATATTGATCATTATCCACGTTCATTTCCTGATCTACTTCATGGTGGAAGACTGCTTCTGGGGGTAGGGATGGGTGAGAATGCCAAACAGTAGCAAAACTTTTGGAATCCTTGAATTCCTAAATTGAAAGGATAGCTTTACTATGACTGACTGCAAGACCATAGGTCATGACACCAAACCAGGAATTATAATGGTCCATTTCTACCTTTTCAAGTCATCTTTCTGGTCAGCATGCTGACCGAGCCAGTGAATTTAGAATGCCACTCATAAATGAAAACTAAATAAATTCTACTGCTTCTCTTTTTAGCTCAACTTTGGATACAACTCTTATACAGCACAAAGGAGTGCTCCAACTTCACTAGATAATCAATCAATAGGCACATGATGTAAATAAAGACTTGGAGACTTCACTCCTAATCTGTCATTAACATCTGAAAAAATTCACCACTAAAATGAAAAAGCATTCACATAACATAATTTTCTTTACTCAATGTTCTTGAATGACTCATGGGTCAGAAAGGGACCTTGAATAGTTATTTAGTCCATCTCTTTGCTTTCAGGAATGACTACACCCAAATTACACCAGGCAAATGAGAATTCTAGTTTGCTTTTAAAGACAGAGGTGATTTCATAATGATGCTTAGGACACCAATCCAGTATTTATCAACTCTTATGCTAAGTAAATCCTTCCTTGTATTTAATCTAAAGCTTTTATGTTATAATTTAAATTCATGTTCATGAGGTCATAAAATCATACATTTAGACCTAGAATGGAACACCAAGTTTATCTCTCAGTAAAGATGAAACAACATAGGTCAACCACCCTTTGTAATATTATCCTGTATATTAATGAAATTGACCACACAACAAACAAATGTATGAATTATGTAAGACCCTACTGTGTTGGCTATTTATTGATTTTAAGGAGGTACTTCACTTGGTCCTTCTTTAAATAAGGTATCCCCTATATCAAGCTGTGACATAGTACCTCCCATAGAAATTAACACTAACTAGGATCATCACAGTATAGCTGACATTTATATAACACTTAGATTTACAAAACTATTTACACATGACCACGTGAGCCTCAAGAAAATCCTACAATGTGCTTTACTGCAACCATTATTTATTCCCATTTTATAGATGAGAAAATTGAGAAGGAGTAAAATCAAAACAAGGTTCTATGACAGATCTAACTACAATGAAAATTTTGTTCAACAATCCACTGAGTTTTGACATCAAATGAGTTAGTAGAGATTTTATTTTTAACCTAAAGTATTCATATTCACCAGTATCATGGAAGAGGTTCTGCAAAAACTCCAAGCAAAAGGATTCCCTAATCACAGATGGCATTGTACTAATTGCATCAAGCTCCAGAATACTACAAACCCTCCTCAGTGAAATCCATGGCATGTGAAAGAAATTAGCCTAACAATCCATGTTAGAAAACAAAGTAGATAGAAAACCAAACATTACCCGAGCTATTATATGCAGCTGGATAGACAACTCATCAAATTAGTATATTAATATGTGTATCCTGGGCAGGCCCTGCAGATGGACAATGAATTAAGCCAGAAGCTGAGTAGGATCCTTGTACATCTGAATGGTTCACATTTGGGCAACTATACAGTGCTTCCAATGATCTCAAACTGCTATTGTGCACAAAGGACCATCTCTAACACCAATATTGTAGTTATGGAATACCATAGTCTTAGAAGACCCATTATATATAAAAAAGACAATTAGACCACAGAATAATGGGGGGGGGAGATATCACATGAAGGGAATAAATGGGCTGCAATATGTCACCACTAATAAGTTATGTAGGAGGTATAAAAACCATTATCAAAGACATGTCTGACCAGAAAAGGATGTGGGTGGCTCACATGGTAAGAATGAGAGACAACAGATGGATATCTAAGTGCAAATGGAAGGCTTTCAGGACATTGAGTAAATCCTCTAAGAAAGGTTTATGGAAGAATTTAAATAAGAATTATATAGGATGAGAAGGCTTGTGACCTGAGTCAGTGGGGGGGATGGGGGGGGTGGGGGAATACCCTGTACTGATCAAATCCTGAACTCAAAGTCAAAGGAGCATATAGGTCATCAGATCATAGAGCTAGAGCTGGTAGGGGCATCAGAGGCTATCTAGGCCAGGGCTTCTTAAATTTTCCACTTGCCACCCCTTTTTGCCAGAGAAATTTTTATGCAACCCTGGATATATAAGTATATAAAATAGCTATTACTGTTTACTGTTGCCAAATTTTTTGCAACTCCCACATTTCAGTTACATGACCCAATATTGGATTGTGACCCACAGTTTAAGAAGCTTTGATGTAATCCAACACCTTCATTTTACAGATAAGGAAACTAAGGCCCACAGAAGTTAATGGAGTCATCCATGGTTATCAAGACAGCAGCACCAGAGGCGAGGTTTGAACCTAAGTTCTTTGATGCTAGAGCCTATACTGAATCCAGTCCACTAAGTATTAATAAAGACCATGATTAAATCATCCTGCAACATTTTCTTTTTCAGGTTAAAGAGTGACATTATCATTAATTTCTCCCAATTATAATAGCTGGCATTCAAATAGTGCTTTAAGGTAAGTAAACTGTATTACTGACATTAATGATAGTTATCACTACCCTAATTTTACATAGGAGAAAACAGCATTGGAAACATTACATGAGTTGTCCAAGGTTGCACAGATAGTCTGTGTTGGAGGTGGTATTTGAACCCTCATCTCTTCTGGATTATAAGTCTGACATTCTTTCCACTACATCATATTGCCTCCCTTTCTTCTCAAGTGCCCCTGATTTGTACCAAACATGTCCCGAAGCATAAACTACTTCAGGCAGGTCCATTTCTAACAAAAATTGATGTCTCCCCTTTCATGAGATACCACATTAGTAACACCAGCAACAGAAAGGAGACTGGTGTAGTGGAAAGACTGGACAGGGAGACAGAAGATCTCTATCCAGAGATCTATCCAAGATACATTTAACCTATGGGTCTCAGTTTCCTTATCTATAATATAGGGGAGTAACACTAGATTATACATAAAATTCCAAAACTCTTCACTGTGATCAAGATGCAGGAATATTGGATGGGATCTCAGAAAACCTAAGAGTCTGTTTGGTTCTGATACTGATTAGCCGTGTAACTTTGGGAAAGTCAACTTCTCTGAACCCCAGTTTTCTCATCTGTAAAATGGGAACAAATAATATTTGTACTATGTACCTCACGAAAGTTAACGCAAGGATCAAACATGATAATGTATATCAAGAGTTTTGAAAAATTTAAGTTGTTATATAAATGTCAGCTCTGTTATGATTCTAGTTATTGTGACTGCCTTTTACAAGACTGCTCTAAAGGTCACACAACTCATTGATGAGGTAATGGCTAAACTAACTGTGGCATATATCTGTAATCAAATATTACCATGCCATAAAAATGACAACTACGAAGAATTTAGATAAACATGGGAAAACTTATAGGATCTGATAATAGAGTGAATTAAACAGAACAATAACAATTACAATGACTATGACATAAAGAGAAAGAACCATAAAAGGAAACTAAAAACTGTATAATTTTGACAACCAAGATTATACCCAGAGAAGGGTTTTGAGAAACTATAGCTAGCTCCCTCTCTTCATTGCAGAAGTGAAGGAACAAGGAAAGTTGTTATGTTATATTGAAAACATTTATTAGATGTAGTCAATGTGTTGGTTGGTTGTTGAATTGCCATTTTTCCTCTTTTTAAAATCTCTCTTATAAGATATGGAGGGTTGGGTAAGGAAGGGAAAAAGGACTTACTCAGAAAATAATGTAATAGAAAAACAAAAGGCATTCATGGTATAGTGGATAGAATATGATTTATTTAGAATCAGGAAGCCTTGGGTATAAATCCTACCTCTGATATTTACTATGTGTCAAGTCATTTCACCTCTGTCAGACTCAGTTTCCTTAACAGTAAAATGGAATAAGAAGGCCTGCTTTCTCTACCTCATAGGACTATTTTTAGGAAAATATTTTGTAAAGCATATTATTAGTGTCTGTCCTAACTAAAAACATTTCAGAAGCTTCTGGCTGGGCCAAAGGGTTGCCTCAGTATCAGTCCTGTTTAGGATGTCCCATTGCTGATTTCTTACCCTGGTTTTCCTATGTCTCCACCCTAAATTCTTGGCCAGTTTTGGCATGTGGCCTTTAGTAACTTCACAGATCCTTACTACTGCCTCATTCCTGGCACTCTGCCTCTCTATCTTCCCAGTGTGACAGCAAGAATTCATATGGAATCTTCAGGGGACTGTGGACAGACAAGCCCCACGGAAACCAAGAAGCAGGACATAAGGTTTAAAAATCAGGTAAGGGGAAAGTTACAACAAGACCACAGACTTACCATCTAATCAAGTGGTTCAACTCTCTTGGTTAAACCAAGAGGCCCCTGAATCTATAAGTGAACCAAGCACTGTCATTTTAATCTTTTCTAGCACTAACAAAACATGCCGAGTGACTCAAGTAGAATAAACATAATTTCTATAATCTCTTTTACATAGATGTGCATTGCTATTATAATTCATTAATACAGCAAAAACTCATAGTAACTTTTTGTTATCATGTGTTTTCTTTTTTTTTTTTTGCAGGGCAATGGAGGTTAAGTGACTTGCCCAGGGTCACACAGCTAATAAATGTCAAGTGTCTGAGGCCGGATTTGAACTCAGGTCCTCCTGAATCCAGGGCCAGTGCTTTATCCACTGCGCCACCTAGCTGCCCCTAAATGGCTTTTTTTTTTTTTGGTGAGGCAATTGGGGTTAAGTGACTTGCCCAGGGTCACACAGCTAGTAAGTATTAAGTGTCTGAGGCTGGATTTGAACTCAGGTCCACCTGAATCCAGGGCCGGTGCTCTATCCACTTATCATGTGTTTTCTTGATGAACAGGAACTTATACCATAACTATCATGGATGATTTCTATTTAATCACTTTATGTTATAGGAGGGGGAAGAGGGACCCCATACTTGACAAGGTTGGGAGGTACTCAACCTGATCACTACTCATTTTATAGAAAACTATGGCTCTAAAAGATGAAGAGTTTTATAGCCTGAGTTCACATGGATAGTAAGAGTAGACCCAAAATTTAAACCCCAAGTCCTCTGACTCTAAATCCAGTGTTCTTTCCACTATATCACAAAACATTGTATTGTTGTCTAGTCCTCCTCCTTCACTGATGAAAAAAGCTTATGATTTACTGAAGCAACAGCCTTGTTGGAGACCAAAGCCTGCAACATAATTTTATTAACTCATAGTTACTAAATCCCAGTGAAGGGACCAAAAAAGCATAATCATACTTTTAAAAGGCACTTAATGGTGTGTGTGTGTGTGTGTGTGTGTGTGTGTGTGTGTGTGAGAGAGAGAGAGAGAGAGAGAGAGAGAGAGAGAGAGAGCGAGAGAGAGAGAACACAAAAACAAAACCCTAAAACAAAACCAGAAAATTTCACCTGGATAAATCTTTTCCCATATCAAGATTTCTTTCAAAGCACAAGGTTGTGGGTTTGGACATTAGTTTCTGTAATTCAATTTCTAAAATAGTCAGTTAAATTCCACATTGTCGCAGACAGTATTATAAGAAGTTTGGCATATTTTTTGTTTGTTTGTTTTTGTTTTTTACGGGGCAATGGGGTTAAGTGACTTGCCCAGGGCAGATGCTCTAACCACTGCGCCACCTAGCTGCCCCTTATTATTCTATTATTAAGAAGAAATTGGGGGGCAGCTAGATGGCACAGTGGATAGAGCACCGGCCCCAGAGTCAGGAGGACCTGAGTTCAAATCTGGCCTCAGACACTTAACACTTACTAGCTGTGTGACCCTGGGCAAGTCACTTAACATCAATTGCCTCACAAAAAAAAAAAAAGAAAAGAAAAGAAAAGAAGAAGAAGAAATCACAGACCTAGTCGGTATTCCTATTCTTATGTGCCAGGTACTGAGCTAGATACACAAGGACAAATGTGAGAGGGTTGCTGATATCTATATCTAGGGGCTTACATCCTACTGGTGGGATACAACACATTCACACATCTTAAATAAATACAGGAAAGTTCAGTAGAGTCCTGAATGAAGCAAGAGGGGTGAGGTGTCAGTGCATAACAAGACAACCTATGCAAAGATATGGAAGTGGGAGATGGGATGCTGTGTTCAGGGAACAGCAAGAAGAATTTAGTTGTAATGTAGAGTGTGCAAAGGAGAAGAGTAACCTATAATGATCCCAGAAAGAGGAGCTCAAAACAGATAGGGAAAGACTTTTAGTGCCAAATATAAGAGGAGTTTTATATTTTATCCTAGAAACATTTGGGGTCTCCCTGAAGCTTCCTGTGCAGGGAATTAATGTGGATAGAGCTTTGGCAGTTGTGCAAAGCATGAATTAGAGAGAACAGAGACTGGACACTGGGAGACCAATAGTCCAGGTTAGAAGTGATAAGAGAATAAGCCATGATGGTTGTGGTATGAATAGGAATACAAGATTATTGAGAATCACACACAAAAAAATCCAAACAAAACAAAACAAAAAAAGAGAGAATCACAGAATTATATAGATTTGGAGATGGAAAAGACCTTAAAGGAATGGTGGTTTCCATGTATTACAATAGAAGAACAAGGCCCTGAAGAATTGGATGATTTTACTATAAGCTACACAATAAGTCAGAGGCCAAGGGCCTCTCCAAACAGCACATAGCCAAAGAGAGGGCATACAAACAGGGATTTAGAAAATAAGACACGACTAGCTTTGCTTTATTAAGCAAGGGAAACAAAGGATTTCTCACAACGTTTAGGTAAAACCAGCAAGTTATCCAAACAGTTTCTCAGCTGTAGGTCTGATTCAGAGGGGAATCTTATAAAATCTCACTTTCTTCCAGTGCCTTCCCTCTATTATTTCCTATTTATCTTGTATATAGCTTGCTTTGTATATATTAGTTCTCACGTTGTCACCTCCATTCGATTTTAAGTTCCTTGAGTGAAGGTACTGTTTTGTACCTGCTTTTTGTATCCCCAGCTCTCAGCACAGTGCTTGGCATATAGCAGGTGCTTAATAAATGCTCGTTGATTATTCATTGATACTCTCTTCTGTGACTTTTTTGGACCTATTGTTCCTAGTCTGATTCTACCTAAAGCATTTCCCCTTCAGCTAAACTTTGGATAAAATCAATCCAAGGCAAAACATCAAGCAGCGACACTCAGTCTAATTAGTAATGTGAGCTACAGTGATAGCAGTTTTTGATTTCTCCAAACTACCAGTACTCACTCCCACCATGTGCTGTACACCATTGGGAAACCCAAGAAGGAAAGGGGATGATGGACCACAGAGAAAATCCATCTGCAATGTCGGCTTACTGTAACTTGGATGAAGTAGTTATGCACTAAATAAATGTTTCCTGAACATATGAACTTCATTTGATGATGCGATCCAGCAATTGCTTCTGCAGGCACTGTAGCCCCTGCCTCCTCAGCAGCCAAGGCTACTGAAGACCTGGAAAACTTAGCACCCAAATCCTTAGCATTATCAAATGGTTCAACATCAAATAAGCTGCTCTACCACCATCTTTGCCACTGTACCTTAAGGACCATGAGACCTTTCCATTGTATTTATAGCTGAAATCTTCCTCCAATTAGTACATGAGATCCTTGAAACAGTCATGTTCTTCAATTTTCAATCTCCAATGCTTAGTATAGTGCTTTGAATAATAAATGTTTTTTCATTCATTCATTCATTTCTAATTTCTTCCCTTTGACACCAGCCAAGCTTAAGTGAAGGTCACTTCTACCTCTATGGCTTTACACATGCTCTTCATTCTCCTCTATGGCCCCTCTTCCTTTAAAGCCTGGCTCAATGCTTACCTCCCCATGGCAGCTTTCTCTGATTATTTTATTCCAACTTGCTCACTCACTTATTTTGTATAATTTTTTATAATAAGTTTACACTTATATAGAGCTTTATAATATAAAAGAATGTTAATATCAGTATCTGATTTGATCCTCACAGAAGTCCTGTCATATAAGTAGTGTATTATTATTCTTATTTTACATATGAAGAAACTGAAGCTCCGAGAGGTGATGTGATTTGCCCAAGGTCATATAGTTGGTCATTTATAAGAGCCAGATTCAGAGTCAGCCCCAGTTTTTATTATTTTTTATACTCCCACATTGCTTTTTAAATGATCTCTAAATGTCTTTCACATGTGAGAATATAATGAATCTTTAATTGTATTTTAAATTCTAGGGATAGTGTATAATATTTCCTTTTGTTGTGGTTATTATCCTCACATCTCACCTGGCAGAGTTGTTCAGCACACAATGGGGTACTTGAAAAAAAATATATGCTCCCTTTATCAAAGCATAATTAGCCAGTCAGAGAGGTGAAGGCATTTGTGCTTTAGCTGTAACCTGAAGAATACATGGGTCACACAAGCAAAAAAAGTTCGGTGTGGTTAACATTCTCCCAGTATTCATGCTAAGGTCCTAGCCAAGAAAGCACCAACCCTTCAGAACAGGATAAGCACATAAGAAGGTTGGATCTGCCCTACTGAAGTTTGGAATTGTCATCTCATTTCAAACTTTAGTCAAACAAAATTTACTTCAATCATGACCACTGAGCAATAGTAATGTGGGACCAAAGAAAATTCCTAACTTCCCTAAAGTAAAGGATCCTAGACAATTAGGTCAGACACGAGTATCTTAGTCCACGTAAGTCTTTGTCATAGCCTTTTCTGAAAATGGGTTTTCTTATTACCCAACAACTCAATTTAAAGTGAGAGCTGCATTTAAGAAGCCTTAGACATTATTCAACCCATTAGTTTTCCCTTGTGCCTCAACGAATTCTTACACTTGGCTTTTAAATTCCTCAGGCCTTACCAGCCATATTCAGTGAAACAATTTTTGACACTGTTACCTCAGAAAGCTGTGCCATAAGTACTTTGAAGGCAGTCTGCCACAATGCAACAAAATGAATACCTAATACTTATCTCTTTATTATTTCAGTGCCCTGAATGCAAAGATATGAATTTTTTAATATTTCTGCTAAAATGATATTAAAGGGATGTTAAAGGTTTTGGAATGTTTTAGGAGAATTATCATTAACTATGTTATCAATAATTTTAAGAGCATCAGTAATTACTTAGGGAAGCAAAAATGAATGATTCATGTTTTTGTTTATTCAGCAACTATTTATTAAATACTATGTACAGAGCACTATATTAGACTTTTAGGAAAAATTATAGATAACTAGATGTGGTCTCTGATCCTTGAATTTAGGAATATTTTCTTTTCTTTCTTTCTTTCTTTTTTTTTTCTTTTTGCATTTATATAGCCAGGGCCTAGCACAATGCCTGGAATATTGCTAGTATTTAATAAATGTTCAAAAATTAACTAATTAATAAGGCTTATTATCTAGACATGAATAACAAATTATCTACATGAATGTTATCACAGATAAACATTCCACAGTTCATACAGATTATGAAGGTAAGAGTTATTTCATCTCTCCACTTCAAATTCTATTAAGTATATACAGGTCGACACAGGTGTAACACTTTAGACACAAGATATAAGGTTATATGCAAATAAAATTTTGCACAGTTTAGTGCATTATGAAGTAGCAGAGTCTACTAGTCAAAGGAAATCTTGGGCAAATCTTTTTTCAAAGAGATAACTCTGATTTTTCTGTGTTCAGATTTTAAAAATCAACTCAATTCAGTCAACATTTATAAAGCAGCTCCTGCATGCAAGGTACTGGCTAAGCAAAAGAATGACATTTTTCTTGAAATCAGTTATACCTGAAACTATATAGTGTGGTAAAAAGTTTTAACAGTCAGTTAGCGATAATGGAGAGATGCCAGTTTTTCTTTAAGGACCACCCTTTTGGGGAGGAGACCAATGGCATGAGCTACACATGCCTGCTAGCACTCCACTTCCGGGGTGCGAGCTTAAAAGGCAAGGAGAGAACAGAAGTGGGATCTTTTTCCTGCTCTGCTGGTCTCCTGACTGCGCTGCACAGACAGCCGCTGACTGGAGTTCGACTCAGCCAGCTAGCTGTTAGCAGCACGCGCTTGACTCAGTCTCTCTCTCTCTCCCTCTCTCCCCAAAGGTGGCCTTGGGCTTTTGGTGAGTTTTATATGGAATATAGACTAAGCTTAGACTTAAGATGATTTGTTTTGTGTTTCTACTTTCCTATCCCTCTAATCAACATCACCTTGTAACTACCATACAATAAAAGCTCTAACTAGAAAACCAGAAGCTTCTTCCATTTACTAGTCTGGGAGATAAATTAAGGGAAAGGTTAAAGAGGGGAGATTTATGATCTAATATCCAATTTTAAATCTCACAATAGAAATGAAAATATAAAAATCATAGAAAGTTAGTTATGAGAGAGACCTCAGAAATCATTTAATCCAACCCCCTCTTTTTATAAATGAGGAAACTGAGGTATGGAAGTAGTAATTTGCCTAAGTTAAGGTCTCATACTTAGTACTATAGGCAGGACTAATTCAGCAAAGGTCTATTTCTAGTACACTTCAAAAACAAATGTACCAAGCATTCTGAACATACACAGACACACACACAAAAAAGAAATTTACCAAAAATTTCCCCTCACTTTCTACTGGGTTTTACTACTATTTAAATTATTGGTACTATTTTCACTGTTGAGCAATTGAAAAGCATCTAAGTGCCAGGTACTGTGCTGGGTGTGCAAGGACACAAAGCCAAAAAATGGTCAGACCTTGCCCTCAAGAAGGTACTGGAGAAACAACATGTATATGTATAAATAGATACAGTTTGTTTTTTTAAATGATTCTTTGACTTCATTAGGAAAAGATGATCCTGATGGGGAGATTCATCATCTCTGCATATACACAGAGCAAATCTATGTACAAATCTACTATGGATATTCAATTAAGATTTTACTAGGATATTCAATGAGGATTTTTTTTTCCCCCAAAGCATCCCTAGAAATGAAATGAAATACGAAGTGAAACCTATTCATCTTGAGCACAATGAGCTTTGGTCTGTAATCCCACCTTTGACTCCATAGCACCTTAGTGCTAATTATGTGTTTGGTTTAAACTCTGTAAATGTTAAAGTGAATTGAAAATTGTCTGAATGTTTCATAAATGCAAGACACAAAGGGGCCTACCAAAATCTTCCTTACTAGATTTTATTCATTTTTTTGGTGCCTCTTGCTAAAAATATAAACCTGCGTTTTCGAGGCAGAGCATTTCTCAGGTCCAACTGAATTTTTTTAGACCCTGATTACTAGCTCAAAAAATCTAATTCAACAAAGACTTACTACTGAGCACTTAACTCTCAGCAAGAGGCAGTAATTGGACTTAATTGGTTAAGGGATTTAATTCAATTTGTAAACATCCACTGTGTGTCCACTACTGTGTGAAGGCTATAAAAGTTCAGTTAAGGTGAGGTTAAAAAAATGTATAGAGTTAAAGCAAACCTGGCAGATCAGGTGGTTGTGATATGTGGTTTAACGCTATACATAAAAGCTCTGGCACTAGATTTGTGATTTTTTTGTTTATTTGTTTTTTGTTTTCTTTTTTGAGGGGCAATGAGGGTTAAGTGACTTGCCCAGGGACACATAGCTAGTAAGTGTCAAGTGTCTGAGGTCAGATTTGAACTCAGGTACTCCTGACTCCAGGGCCAGTGCTTTATCCATTGCACCACCTAGCTGCCCCTAGATTTGTGATTTTAAAAGGCTTTTTGAAAACCTGACACTACCAGAACTCAAAATGGTTAAAAACAGTTAACTAATCAATATAACTGGGAGTTATATTACTACTAAGTACTATATACTACTAAGATCTTTTTGCTGGGTTCTGATAAACTCTAGGTTGGGGAAAAGCATACTTACTATTTAAGGTAAAATTGTAGCAAGTGGTATCTCTGACTCCTCCCAATCTCTCCACCCAAAAAGCAAAAAATCATATTTAGTAACTACTGTTTCAGAGAAAAGATAGAGATAAATTTTCAATTAGATTAGCCTACCAAGATGGTAAATACTCATTTTCAACTCAGTCTCGTAAAGCGGAAATGTACAGTCATAATATAAGGCTCTTTAGAGTCAGCTGTCTGGTTTCCGATATTCAACACACAGCTTCCATGGCACTGACCCAACAATGTAACTAACCTCCAGGGCAGAAAAGAGACCATTTCTATTCCATAGTCTGGGCTTATCCCCAACTGAGACATGAGGACAAGCAGCACCATTCAATGTAAACATCTGTGTGGCAGAGTCCTGCTTCATTTAAATAAGTTTCTCTTCCTCGAGACTCTTAAAAGGGGGGAAAGGTCAGATAACTACAAACTTCATCCAGTGCAGTGCCCACAAGCCAACAGTTTGTCTTCTCCTACTGTTTGATAATAATCAAACACTGGCCTTCAAATGGGGATGATCTGGGTTCAAGTACTCTCCCTGACCCATACTAGTTTTGTCACCATGGGCAAGTCACTTAACCTCTGAGTGCCCCAGGCACTGAACAAGGGAGTTCCCTTCAAAGCTGAAATCTCAGATCTGAACAAAAACTAAAAATCAAAGTAAAACTAGATACTACTCACTAATATGTCCCTACTGAACATATTTGATTAATTGGTGAATGAAAAAAAATAATACAGGGGAATGAGAAGAAAGTGATTTGAACTCATCCAATTAAGTGAAAAATGATTATGAAGATAAGTCACTCTCCCACCCCTAAACTGAAATACCAATAATAAAAATTGCTGTTGTTCAGTCATACCTGACTATTCTTGACCCCGTCTGAAGTTTTCTTGGCAAAGATACTGGAGTGGTTTGCCATTTCCTTCTCCAGTTCATTTTACAGATGAGAAAACTGAGGCAAACAGAGCCACACAGGTAGTAAGAGTCTGAAACCACATTTGAACTCAGGTCTTCCTAACTCTGCGCCCATCGATCATCATGTAGGTACCCAATAATAAAAATATGTAAGCCTAAAGGAGGGGAGGGTATGACAAATGTTGGAAAACACAAAGCTGAGTCAGGAGAGAAAAACTTCTCTAAGGAGAAAATGTGTAAGCAGCCCTCTTATGGTAGCCAGCAATAAAAAGGTGAAAATAGTTTTAAGTGACTGAGTATGTTGATGCTCAAATTAAATTAAATTCAAACACTCATTAGTCTCCTACCACCTCTATTCACTGGAAGCAGTATTACTAGATGCTAGAAATAAAATACTTAAAAAGATGATAGTGCCTGCTCTGAAGGGCTCTACCAACCTGGAAGGAGGACAAATAAATATCCAACCATTTACCACTTAACAGGATACTTCTAATTTCAAAGCACTTTAAGAATCATGAGAACTACAACCAGTCTTTTCTAACTCTGAAGCAGCTCTATTCTCAAGAAAGGAGAAGGGATAGCAGCAGCCTTGTCAAGCACCAACAAATAAGGAGAGGAACAGGGGAAGCTCAATGCACAGCTCTGGGAGGCTAAAGAGCCTCCCCTAAGTTGCTGGCAAAGCACAAGGTGTCCTCCCATTGTTCCATCAAAGATAAAGAGGGGCAGGAAGTAGCTGCTCTGGGGTTACAATACATTCCCTTATATTAAATCAACCTAATTACAAGGAAATGAATTCCAAGAAAACCACCCAAGATGATATAAATCCTACAAAAGAAATGCTAGCAAATGCCAGGCTTATTTCAGTCTGTTCCCTAAAATTATCTTTTCTATCCTCCACTGGTACCTACTATGATTTTATTTTTCCTGTTATTCATTTCCCATTAGGCTGATCTTCCACAATGAGTATATCTGGTCGAGGGATCATTGTGTAGACATGGGACAGCCTAAACTCAATACCAATAACCAAACAATTATCAAGTATTATTCAATCTACTTCTATGATCGTTTTCACATTTCCCCTTCTCTAGACTCATACTGACACCACCTCTATTGTTAGCTTCCTTAACTTGATCCGAGGATTTGGGGACAGAAGTGTTTTAGGACCAGAACTTTCTAGCCCAGCTCCTTTTATTTTACAGATGAAGATCGAGGCCTTACAGGGTAAAATAACTTGTTACTGGGGTAGTAAATAGCACACTTTTTTTTTTAAGTGAGGCAATTGGGGTTAAGTGACTTGCCCAGGGTCACACAGCTAGTAAGTGTCAAGTGTCTGAGGCCAGATTTGAACTCAGGTACTCCTGAATCCAGGGCCGGTGCTCTATCCACTGCACCACCTAGCCGCCCCCTGACCCCACTTTTAAAATTTAATCTGTTTTAGGGGGGCAGCTAGATGGCGCAGTGGTTAAAGCACCGGCCCTGGATTCAGTAGTACCTGAGTTCAAATCCGGCCTCAGACACTTGACACTTACTAACTGTGTGACCCTGGGCAAGTCACTTAACCCCCTATTGCCTGCAAAAAAAAAATTTAACCTGTTTTATTAATATTTTCTTCATCACTTTTTAAGGTCTAGATCATCACCAAAACAGTCAAGACCTGATTTCTATGATGTGCCAATTTCTATGGTGTAAATGCTCCCACGGAAAATTTAACAATCGGTTTTTGAGTTCAAGTTGGCTCCAGTACACCCCTAATACACAAAGTCTGAACATGCCATGCCTCCTTCTCAGATACCTGTAAGTGGCTCCCTACTCTCAACAGAATAAAGTATGAAGTACTTAGCCTAACATTCAAGGTCCATTACAATCTCTTATCAACCTTTCCCCACCCCCAGCCTTATTCTCCTCAAACTATATATTCCAGCATCTGGGAGACTCATTTTCACGAAACTTAATATTGTTCCTTAGACTCCTCTCCTCTCCTCTCCCATCTCTGTGGGTTCACTTGGAATGTACTCCCTCCCTATCCCTGACTTCTGAAATTCTCTTCTTTCCAGGTCAAGTTCAGGTGCTACCTCCTCTATGAATCTCCTTTCTTTCCCTTTACTCACCCACTAGCTTAAAATGATTTCCACTTCTTCAAAATTTCTTACAGATCTTTTCATAGATCTCTTTTGTGCTTGCCACATTGTATTTTAGATCACATTTTTCCTGTGTATTTGACCTATCTCTACACCCTACCCCTTCCATTAAAAGCTCTCTGAGGGGAGAAAGTGTAATTATGCATCTTTATAACCCCAGTGCCTCATATATACAGAAGATGTTAAAGGCTTATCTGACCAAATTTGTTGTTTAATTACTATGATATTGTTAATATTCAAGGAAAGATCTTCACTCATATGGGGGGAAAGGGAGACATTTTGGCTTCTAACTAGAAATCAAAAATATAAGAGGGACAAAAATTATCAGAAGACAAAAGTTCATAGCTAAGCTTCAAAGCCCAAACCTAGCCCCAAAGGAAAATCAAGTAAGATCTGACAATTGCCTCCTTCAAACTTTGGCAGCAAATACATTAAAGCATTTTCAGTCAGAAATGGTGAAGTTGATCACTTGAGAAAGATTTGTAGCATGAGAACAAACTTTTTTTTAAAATGCAGGGCATCCACTGTGATAGCTGCTATGAGTCAATTAAATAAAAACCTCATGAACAAGACCACAAAGCCTATGAATGAAACCCCAACTAACAGTGAAATGCAATGAATACTGAGAGACCACTATAGTAAATCTGTTCATTGACCAAATGAGTTGAATACAATTTAATTATTTTGGAACAGATTGTGTAAAAAACACTATAGAAGAGACAGAAGAGATATGCCACGGTTCTACTCTACCATTGTGTAAACAAGGAAAGGTCAATTTTATTGGGGGGGGGGGGTCTTTTTTCTTAATTTAAACTCACCGGGACAGTGAATATTATATTACCATCTGGTCTGACAACATATATTACAGATTCACAGAATATGGTTCTAATCACTGTACATATTTTAAGCAGCCACGATAGATCTCAGCAAGGTGCTCCTTAATGGAAGAATTTTTTTCCTTTGCCTTTTAAGCTATTTTTATTGGAAGCATATTTTTGAGAGCATCAAGACAAGTAAGAAGTCTTAGCCTAAGCTACAAAGCCACAAGAACCTCCAGAAACCACTGGGCACATTTTCTCTTCTCCACCTTCCCAGTCAACTTCTTCCACTTAAGGGATTTAATCTTGCCTGCCTTTAATCTGCAGAATACCTGGTACCCCAAGGCACAACCAAGATCAAAACGCTTCGTTCCCAGTTTAAACATAATGTAGTAGACAGTTTTAATACACTGGCACCAGTGCTACTTAGCTCCATATTCAAGGAGCAACTCTTATACTGTCAGCCAAGAGGCACTGAGTGAAGGACCAGCCCTACAGCCTGGTCAAGGTGCCTAATAAACCCATCCTTGAAAAATTCTTAAGAGTCATTAATGGGGGGCAGCTAGGTGGCACAGTGGATAGAGAACGAGCCCTGGAGTCAGGAGTACCTGAGTTCAAATCCGGCCTCAGACACTTAACACTTACTAGCTGTGTGACCCTGCGCAAGTCACTTAACCCCAATTACCTCACTTAAAAAAAAAAAAAAAAGAGTCATTAATGGTGGAGCCATAAAATGGAGGTGGGGAAAGGAGGCCATAGTTTCCATTAGGTTGAGAGCCAAGATGGCAGAATGGCAAGACAAATGCCTCCCTCCCCACAACAAACGTCTCCAAATAAATCTAGAAAACTTAGACTGAATCCTGATCAGAAGATCCAAGGGGAAAAAAGTACAGTGAAGTCTAAGTCAGCAGAAGGAGACAGAAATAGAGGTCTTTAGATATTGGGGATGGGGTCTGGCTAGATTTGTCTCCTGGAGCATCCCAGTGCCAAAAAAGGTTGTATACCAGGGCATGAAGTCTCAGATCCAGCACAGCAGGACCTAAATTTGTGTAGGAATAGGAGGCAATGGCAGCTCTGTCACTCATTACCCAGTTCCCAGTCACAGATCCAGGGTAGACTGAAGAGGGAATTTGTGCCTATGGGTTTTCCAGGAATCTCAATTTCAGCTTCCACCCCAGTGTGAAGCCTACAGGGCAGGAATCCTAGATGAAAGGGAAGTCTACAATTCTATCTTATGAACCAGCAGAACTCTTCCAGCTGGCTGATTGTGACTGATAGTGACAGTCTATTATAATATCAAACCAGGCAAAGCCCACAGGTGCTGCTCAGACCCAAAAACAGGTCAGGAATTTGCTAGAATTGCTAGAAGAAATGAAGCAAGAGGTTTTTTAAAAAAAGTTTTAAAAGGTTTTATAAATAGAATGAGAATGCTAGAAGAAAAAAACTGGAAAGGAAATAAAGAGCTATGAAAGAAGGAAGTGGAAATGAATCAATAATTTGGAACAAGATACAAAACCTTGCCCAAACAACAAACACCCTGAAAATGGAAAAGAAGAAATTTTTTTTAAGTTTTAAATGACTGAAAAAATAGAAGAAAATGTAAGATATCTCATAAACAACTGACCTGGAAAACAAACTGAGGAAAGAATTTAAGAATCACTGGACTACCTGAAAGCAAACACCACCCCACACACACACTCCCAAAAAGAGCTTAAGCATTATATTTAAAGAAATCACAAAACTGTCCATACCCCTTAGAAGTAGAAGGCAAAGTAGAAATAGAAAAGAATCTGCTGGCCACCTCCTCAAAGAAACCCCCAAAATAAAAACTTCCTGGAATAGTGTAGGCAAAATCCTGAGTTTCTATGTCAAAGACATAGACATGTTTAGGAAAAAAACCCCAAAAGAGCCAGAAAGAAAAAATTTAAGTACTGAAGATCCATAGTAAGAATCACACATAATTTAGCAGCCACAACTAAACAGGAGTAGAGAGCTTGGAATACAGAAGACTTCCAGAAGGCAAATGATATAACTGGCTTACAACCAAGAGTAATTTATGCAACAAAACTAAGTATAATCCTACAGAGGGTAAAAAGGACCTTTAATGAAATAGTTCCAGGCATTCCTGCTGAAAAGACCAGATGCACAAAGAAACTTTAAATTGTAAACATGGGAGTCTAGAGAACAAGGAATAAACTCTCTAATATGGGGAAATGATATATGTAACTCCTCTGAAGCATATGATAATTAAGGGTCATAGAGAGAGTCTAATTAGACAGAGTGCTTAAGAACAGTTCTATTATACTTTTTTTTTTTTAAATTGAAAGGGAGGGGAAGAGGAAAGGAAAGAGGAAACCGTCTCACACAATCAGGCAACTAGAAGTCTATACAAAGAGGAATGTATGGAGGAAACGTGACATTTGAGAACATCTGAACTGGTCAATGGAAAGAAAAATATATATGCATGTACACACATACACATGCAGTTTGCATCCCAATTATCCACCTTAGGGATGTAAAAAGTTCATCAAAAACAACCTTTCCTCAAAAGGTTGTCAAGAAGAAAGCATTTTTTAAACCTTAGAAGTGCTACATAAATGTGATTTACTATTATTAGTATAACAAAACCCAAAGGGAAAAATAAAATTCATAACAGCCACCATGAACAAATTCCATTATGGACCCTTTGTCCAAGTTCAACTCTAATGTCTAATTCACACACTTAAAAGGCAATGCTACCAGAGCCTAAGCTTCACCAGGTTTTACCAATCTGGAATGGATATAAATATGGTCTGGTGACTAACTGTATGTTTGTCAGTTGAAGACCAGACCAGCCAATTTTGGAGAGGCTCAACACCAGAGACCTGACCACCAGGTGATGATTATTTTTATCCTACTGTAACTCTTTAAGTCATTAAAAACAGGGGTCTTAGGGGCAGCTAGATGGTGTAGTGGTTAGAGCACAGGCCCTGGAGTCAGGAATACCTGAGTTCAAATCCGGCCTCAGACACTTAACACTAGCTGCATGACCCTGGGCAAGTCACTTAACCCCAATTGCCTCACTAAAAAACAAACAAACAAACAAACAAACAAACAAAACCCAGGGGTCTGAGGACCAAATCCTGGTGATACTTCTTTTGGTAGCAAAGATCTAGAAACAAAGTAGATAGATGCTGGCTAAACAAATTGGGGTGTATTAATGTAAAGGAACACTACTATGCTGTGAAAAACAATGAATATAAAGAATTCAGGGAAGATGAGGAAATATATGAACTGACACACAGAGGAGAGTAAGGAGAACCAGGAACACAATATGCGCAATGATTAGAGCAATGCTGATGGAAATCAAATACATAAACACACACACAGTATTCATAAAGCTCAAAGCTCAGCTCTGAAGAAAGAGATGAGAAAATGCAAGGGGGGCAGCTAAGTGGCGAAGTGGATAAAGCACTGGCCTTGGATTCAGGAGGACCAGAGTTCAAATCTGACCTCAGACACTTGACACTTACTAGCTGTGTGACCCTGGGCAAGTCACTTAACCTTCATTGCCTTGCAAATTAAAAAAAAATAGGAAAAAAAAAAAAGGAAATGCAAGGGAACAAGCATTTATTAAGTACCTACTATGTTCTAGGCACTGTACAAAGCAGACTGTGGGGTACAGATATAGAACACTGCATACACTGTCAGATTTTGTCTGTGTGTTGGTTAGTTTTGCTTGACTTTTTTTCAAACCTTTTTTAAAAATTCGTTACAAAAAATGGCACTCAGACTAATATTGATTGAATACAGATGGAAGCATGCTATTTTTCACTTACTTTCATTTTTTTTCTGTTGAGATTGCTTACCATCATGGGGAGGAAGGGAGGGGCAGAATTTGGAACTTGAAACTTTAAATAAAAATGTTTTTTAAAAAATAAAAATAGGGGGCAGCAGCTAGATGGTGCAGATAAAGCACCGGTCCTGGATTCAGGAAGACCTGAGTTCATATCTGGCCTCAGACACTTGACACTTACTAGTTGTGTGACCCTGGGCAAGTGACTTAACCCTCATTTCCCCAGAAAAAAAGTAAAGAAAAGAAAGCAAAAGAAAAATACAAAAGATGGCTCTCTGGACAGAGGAGGAGAGAAGGATATATTCAGAAGTGACTATGTAAAAAAAAAATTCAGTGATTTTTAATCACCATAACATAGGTAATGCTAATATTGACTGTGGTACTACTACCTGCATGTCTTTTTTTTTTTACTATTTATTTATTTATTTTTAATCATAAAAATTTTAGTTACATGTAGACATAATTTTCAACATTTGTTTTTATAAGATTTCTAGTTTCAAATTTTTCTCCCTCTCTCCCCTCCCCTCCTCCCCACAACAGCAAGCAATCTGATATAGGTTATATATGTACAATCACATTAAACATATTTCTGCATTAGTCAACCTGCATGATTTTCAACAAGCCACGAAACTTCTCTGTTCCACAGCTTCCTCACCTGCACAAATGAAATGATTGGACTAGATCACTTCTAGAGCTCCTTCAAGCTTTTAGTCTTTAATCCTAAAACTATGTGGAGAGTTTACAGTCAGCTTCAGTAGAGAGAGTACCAACCAAACGATCTTCCTAAAAAGGCGCAGACTGAGATCCACACTACTGTTAGTATCATTTAACTTATACACTGTCTTCCCCTCTCCTTTCATTGCCTAAAGTCCACCTGCTTCTCTCCTACCCCAACACAGTATTTCTTTTTTTTTGTTTGTTTTTGTTTTGTTGTTTGTGGGGCAATAGGGGTTAAGTGACTTGCCCAGGGTCACACAGCTAGTAAATGTCAAGTATCTAAGGCTGGACTTGAACTCGGGTCCTTCTGAATCCAAGGCCAGTGCTTTATGCACTGTGCCACCTAGCTGTCCCCCAACACAGTATTTCTAAAAGAAAAGGTTTTATAATACCAGATCCTATCTTTCCATAAAAGCTAATTGTCTGTCTACGTTTGTTGGTTCTTCTTTCTTCATCCTCTCATCCTCATCCTATGAGATGATGAAAGAGCAGTCATGGTTGAAACTATCAAACCTCCTTTCATCACTCAGACTCTGCTGGCAGCCTGGCACTCAGTGCAGGAAATGGAACCTCTGGGCTTTGTTGTGTGATCTGCCTTGTACTGGGGCCCTCACTAAAGCAGCTTCATAAGAGATCTTCCACAACTGCATTAACTCCCTTCTTACAATTTGCCCAAAGCTCACCCTGGAGAATATAGTACAGCTTCATGACAACATCCAGGCTAATTTATTATGTCTGTCTGTCATGACAACCAAAGGATGCTGGGACAAAAACAGACATACTTCCATTAATGCCATTCTCCTCTTTTATCTTTGTAAAAACGGATTATAGCTGTTGCCTCTGGCAGAAGTAAAGGCTATGAGAACCTTTATTCAACAACAACAACAAAAAGAAAAGCATTTATTTTTCAGGTGCAATAAAATGTTAAGAGTTACCCCCTTGCAGCAGCTCAATACAGCATTATTTCAGCTACTTGATTCTTCAATCAATTGGAATAAAGTGATTATAATTAATATAGAGTTCAGTTTTTATTATGCTAACATACCCAGGGAGTCCTATAGTTTCACTGACTCTTTGCACATTTAGAATGTAACTGTGCTTGAATTTAATCTTATAAAAGTGCCATAGCCACTGGGCTGGTCAAAGCAGTCTGGGAATTTAAAGAAAGTATTTCTCACCCTGATGAAAGTGTGAAATATGTTCTTTAAAAATAAGGCACTTGCTATCTCTATATCCAGGATGACTCCTGGCTTCAGTGACATCATGCAGAGCAGCCGTCTCAAAGGCAGCAACAGTAAACCATTTCCCATTCTACTCTTTTGTTAAAGAGAAAAACTTCAAACGGGATTTCTGCTGTGAACAAGCAGAGTCAAACACCATGTCCTTCCCACTGTTTACAGCAGTATAGGATCCCAGGATGTCTGGCTTCCCTTCCCAGATGAAGTCATGAGTAAAAAAGATGGGTTTTGCATGTGCTCACACACCACCTTCCTAAGTTTAGGGAAGGCCTGGCCCTGAGGGTTCTATATATGTCTAATGTGTGACAACTGCAATTTTCATCCTTATTTCTGCTTTCACAACCTCTGCCCACTTTTCATGAACTGACACCAATAATATCAAGACAACCAATCAAAGAAATGCAAACCAAAAGACAGGTTTCACCTCACGCCAGCAAATTGGGAAAGGTGACAGAAGATAGAAATAATCAATGATGAAGAAGCCGATGTGAACTGGTCTGACCATTTTGGAAAGTAATTTGAAATTATGTTATAAAAGTGATAAAAATGACCCACAGATCCCACTGCTAGGAATGAAACCCAAGGAGATCCAAAATAGAAAGGACTCAAACACCAACTATTCAAAGTAGCATTTCTTGTAGCAGTAAATAACCAGAAACACTGTAGATGCCTATCAATTGGAGAATGGCTAAAGAAATTGTGGTACATGAATATAATGGAATGGAATTATTTGGTGGGGTCAAGGACTTTGGATGAGTCAAGGGCTTTGGTGATGGGAACTTTGTTTTCTAGGTTTTCTGTAACATCTGTATCAACTAAAGAGGAATATGTCAACCCATCTCCCCAAGGATGCTTCTCTGAACTATGGCATTGTGGGCCAGGCTGGAAGCAGGGCCGGTGGTCCAAGGAAGACTGCTACTCCTGGGGCTCTTGTGGTTTGACTTGCCTGGCACATGACACTTCCTATCTTTTTCTCAGGAATTATGATTAGAAAGTGGACTTTAGGGGGCAGCTAGGTGTTATGGTGGATAAAGCACGGGCTCTGGATTCAGGAGGACCCGAGTTCAAATCCAGCCTCAGACACTTGATGCTTACTAGCTGTGTGACCCTGGGCAAGTCACTTAACCCCCATTGCCCTGCCCCCCCCCAAAGGAAGAAAAATGGACTTTACACTAATTTAAGTCCAAACCTAGGCTGAGATAATAACTTTTGTCTTTTACCAACCTCATTATTTTTTTTATACTTCTTAGACTTTCTCCAGCTATACCAAAATAATTTTACTTTTTCAGCGGGTTATTTTATTCTGATGTTTTATCATATTCTTTAGCTTTCATTAGCAATGTCTAGAACTATTCTGGGGTTACAGGTTCTAAGAACACTTATGTTCAGCTAATCTAACGATATAATATTGAGCACTGACTACAAGAACTATACCAATGGATATTATTTCCCCTTTTTGTAAGACATCTTCCAATGAGACACTTATCATAGGTATAAACAGCATCATTGATAGAGAGCTGGATGGCACTCAGAGGCAATCTAATCCAACTCATTTACAGAAAGAGGAAGAAGCTGGAGTCCAAGGAAGGTTAAGTGACTTGCCAAATGTCACATGGTTAGTAAATGGTAGAAATCTAATTTGATGCCTGGGCCTCACACCTCACTGCAGAATCAAATACCTTTTCACCCCACCAGCTGCTTCAAGCTTATAGCTTTATATGGTTTGTGAATTAAAGTCACAACTGGAGTAATTAAAACATGATGGCAGGCACTGTGGTACAATGGAAAGATTTGAAAACCAGGGCTCAAATCCTCGTTCTTTCTTATGTGATCTCAGGAAATCTTCCTTTCTCTAAGCAACAGGTTCCTCCACTGTAAAAATAAACATGATTGGATGAGATACCATCTAAATAATGTCTTTCCCACAATGTGGTTAAAGCAAAGGGCAGTTACCAACAAATGTAAAAATGGTAAATGTACAAATGGTAAAACTACTTGCCTTCAACCAGGGAATGAATGATTACCTCTCAAACTGATGCAAAATTATTCAGAATTTCTGTTGGAAAGGACTTCAGTAGCCAAAAAAGAATGCTTTTTACAGTTCAACAAGTAATTGTCTAATCTTTGCATTTACCCTCCCAAGTAGAAAAAGTGGTTAAATATTTGGGTTTCAGTAGCTGTCTCTGTATACAAAGTAAATAGATGAGATGTTAAAATAATTAAATAGGTTAGATGTAGGCAGCCAATTAACCTGAAAGCAAAATGTGCCAGAGGATAAACCAAAGTACAGATAATTCCTAGTAAACAATAGAGTTGTCAGACTAGGACAATAATGACTCTGTATCCAGTGAAAAGACTGGTCTAGCTCACACTATGATGGCTCAGCTCTTTAACTGTGGGGCCTTCAAAATTTGTTTAGTTCAATCCAAATCAACAATATTTTAAAGAATTTACTGCAAAATGACTGTTCAAAGTTTGCATTAATATCAGAATTCCCAGACAAAGAAATTGTTCTTTCTTAGAGATTATACAATAAATTGAATAAAACTGAAGGCTCAGCTTCCAACTCAAGATCATGCCCAAAAGCAGAAAGAGAGGTTTCTGAATAAATTGGCACCTGTCTAACCTCCAGGCATGAAATGTATCCTTTAAAAAAAACACACACAGCATTTTAAGTCATCACTAAACAAGCCTCCCTACACCACCTTCAGGGCTCAGCATCATCATGCCTCTTCCCAGATCACCGTTTCCAAGTCACCAACAGCCTGTCCTTTGGAAATGCAGACTGACTAGCAGACACAGAATTCACTGCCTGCCTATGTTCTGCCTAGACCTGTTTCATACCTGCTCTCTCTATTGATCCTTCCTCCTGACTCCCACTTTTGTCTGTACACCTGGAATTGTTTTGCCCATTTCACTGGTCTGATTCATTCTCATTTCCCCCCCACCCCAATCCCTTCTGGACAATTCCTTAGACTTTTCTGTTGATAGTCACATTCCACCCATGATGTTGAGCATACCACAATATATTTGATTACTGATTTATAGCTGGTTTTCTCATGCATTACACTGTGTTCCTTCAGGAAAACTCTATGAGGTAGATAGGGTTGGTACTATTTTCTCCATTTTACAGAGGACACTAAGAATTAGACATTTGGCATGTTACAATCTTATTTATGGTATTAGAAGTAATAAGAAACATCAGCTAGGTGGCACAGTAGATAGAGCATTGGCCCTGGAGTCAGAAAGACCCGAGTTCAAATCCAGCCTCAGACACTTACCTTGGCACTTGTCAGCACTCATTGTCGCACTTGCCTAAAACCTGCATGAGTCAAGACACCTTCCCAAATCTCACATTGTTTGTTCCCTCCACTCCACCCCTTTCTGTACCCTCTTTTGCCAGCCCTCTGCAGTGTTGGCTCAGTTCCCACTGCTGCTACTGCCTGGAGAGCAGGGGAGCAGGAGGGGAATCGAGGACATCATGGCTCACAGCCCCCTCCTCACAACACCTCCTTCCCCTCCCACCATACCCTAGTTCCTCCACCCCCTTCCCCATTGTACTGCCACTACCCCCTCACCTAGGTTTCCCCATGCCATCCCATCCCTGCCTGCCTCATTCCACAGCCCCAACAAGTCTTCAATTGTGCTGAGACTGGTAAAGTGAAGTTAAATTTTATTTTTTGTGTGTATATAATTTTTTTTTTTTGCGGGGCAATGGGGGTTAAGTGACTCGCCCAGGGTCACACAGCTAGTAAATGTCAAGTGTCTGAGGCTGGATTTGAACTCAGGTACTCCTGAATCCAAGGCCGATGCTTTATCCACTGAGCCACCTAGCTGCCCCTATAATTGTTTTTTATGTCGGTCTAGTTTTATGGTTTTGTACCAAAAACAACCCCCATTGACTTACAAATTGCCAAGTAAAATGTGAAATTTCTGGTGTTCAGAAACAGATTTCAATTTATATTACTCCTTGTTTTCACCACTAGGCTTGCCTTCTGCAACCAATTAATGATGAGTACTGAGTTACCACTGTATTAGCTGTGTGACCCCAGATAAGTCATTTAACCCCACTTGCCTCTCAGAAAAAAAAAGGAATAAGAAAATTCATCATTGAAACTCAAGAGTATTTATTGGAGACTCTCTTCATACTCCCTATATAATATGTATATATGTGTATAAATGTTGGCTACTCATTGCTGGACAGATATCAGTACAAGGACTGGATGGGGTAGTATTAGAAGGATACTGTAGCTCATGTAGTATTACTATAATAATACTGGTGGAGGCTCTAAGGTCCAAGCCCTCAGCTGACATTGCCTGTGTAGCTTGCTTATTCAGCTGAGATCATTAACTTTGGACCTGGGATCCATGGCCAGGTATCTTCCCAGAGTTGCTAATATGGAGATGTTTGAATAAATGGAGGCTGTTCAAAGACTTAATAGTAATCCTCATCAATTTTATTTCCTTATCACTGAAGAATCACAGGTTCAAAACCCACCACCCTGTCTCCCCCACCCAAAAAAATCGCCAAAAAAACAATACTCTTCTTTATATATCACCTCATCACTACCTTGTGAAATGGCTCTCTGGTTTACATATCAATTCCTCCTTTAACTCAAGTAACTTCAAATAAAGAAATCTCCTTAGCTGATGAGATATGTCCATTCAAACTGACCAAATAACAAAACAAAGCTTGATATTAGCCTGTTTCTACTTGTATGAAACTTTAGTGGGGTGTGAAGAGCAAATATTTGAAAACAAATATAATTATAGGATAATAGAGCAAATAACATTTAATCCTGGATTTACAGATTAGAAGTAGTTTATAATTCCAAGTGGTAGGATAAGAAATTACAAATCACTAAAAGACATACAAACACAGAAAAAGGGAATGGAAGGGATCTATTTTATTCCTCTATTCCCAAATCCTCTACTGAAGTTCTCACATCAAAATTCATGAGAGCAAAAACCATGTCCCCTAACTCCTCAATAAAATGTTCTGTATATAAGTATTGATCGTGAGTGTTTGCTCAATTGAATTGAGGGGAAAATGCACTAAATTCCAACAATGAAGGCTGTGCAACATAAGAGTCAACTCTAAAAGTCCTTTAAAATTGGGGCAGATTAAAAAAAATAATAAAATTAATAAAATTAAATAGGGACAGATACCCTTCCAAGAACCAAAGTATTTTAGAACATCAAATAACCTTAAAGATCATCTATCATGACAAAACAATGGCAACTCAACGCATATTTCTTTAGTGCTTTATAGCTTACCAAATGCTTTTCTTCACATCAACTGGTGGCACTGTGGAAAGAGTATATGTAAGCTTTGAAGTCAAGAGGACCTCTGTTCAAATCACAGCTCTCTCACTACCTGCGTGACTTTGCAGCAAGGAGGTACAGTAGATAAAGCAAAGCTTCTTACTTTTTCCACTCACCACCCCTTTTCTCCAGAGAAATTTTTATATAACCTGGGGTATACAGATATATAAAATAGACATATGTAATATTTTGCTATTGCCAAATTTTTCACAACCCCCACAATTCAGTTACCCCATATGGAGTGGAGAGCCACAGTTTAAGAAGCTTTGCAATAAATAGAGCGCTGGCTCTGGACTGAAGAAGATCAGAGTTTAAATCAAGCATCAGATACCCACTAGCTGTGTGACCCTGGGCAGGTCATTTAACCTCTGTTTGCCTCAGTGTCCTCATCTGTAAAATTTGGATAATTAGAGCATCTACCTCCCAGGGCTGTTGTGAAGATAACATGAGGTAATATTTGTAAAGTGTTTTTCCAACTTTAAAGTGTTTATATAAATGTTAGCTATCATTATTACTATTATTACCAAGCCACTCTGGGCAATCATTCCTCACATGTAAAATAAATGGGTTATTGGGCATGAGGGATTCAACTAAATGAATTCCAAGGTCCCTTCAGTTATCTAGATTTCTGATCCTGTGAACCCTGTGTGTTATGAAAGGGGTACACCTCAATGTAAAATATCATCTTTTATTATATGCCCTGATATTTTTATCAAGTAAGGACATTTACTAGATTGAGTAGGAGAATAGGTATGAACAATTTCTAAACTCCTCTATTGAATCACTCTACCAATTAAAAGCATAGTCTAGAGCCTAGCTTCTTCAATTATGGGTCAAAACTCCATATGGAGTAGTGTAACTGAATGTGGGGTCATGAAAAAATTGGCAACAGTAAAAGGTTATGTATACCTATTTTATATACCTACATAACTGGGATCGCATAAAAATATCTTAAGCAAAAAAAGGGCCATGATTGGAAAAAGTTTAAGAAGCCCTGGTCTAGATGAGAAAGCCTATACCAGAGGCCAGCAATGATGAGGAAGTGATGAGCCCAGGGAGGATCACACTCACTCTCCTCCACACATTACATCATTGGAGAGACTAGAACACTACCAAAGAATGCATCCAGCTTTAGGATGTCTACAAGAACCTTGACCCTCTGCAGGTAGTTAAAGAGCTCAGGATTCTATGCAATCAGGAGCTGGAGGGGTTACCCCTTTGCCAACAAGTTCTCTCTAAGATTCTGCCTACTTTTCTCCTGGACTCTTTATGTATTGGAATAGTATGTGCCAGACTTTTGGAGGTGAATTTTTGTATCAACTCAACTATTCTTATTATACCTGCTTAATATTCCTAATTAAAATCTAATTAACTCTCACTGGCTAATTCGTAATTAATAGGAAGTACAATAATGGGGGGTTATGAGCAACAGTGTTAGAAAATCAACTGCTAAGGGTTACCCCTAGAAGGACAATTAGTTAATTGGTCTCTAGGTTGCTAATCTACATTACTAGAAGTAGTGGGAAGAAAGTCCAAAGGGAGGGTTTTAGAGGTAAACAGTACAAATATTTTTATCCCCATTTTACAGATGAGGAAACTGAATACCAAAGAGATTAACTGATTTTCCCCAAGGCATGCAAAGTCAGAAACAGAATTTAAACCTTCATGCTTCTGATTCCATTGTCTCTTCCTACATAACTCATATTGCCTCCTCAAACAGTTTAGGTGAAAATCTGCCTGGCACAGCTAGGCAATGGACCCTGCAGCCCCTTGATCCTCTGACACTCTCAAAATATGTATGTCATAGGATTTTGAGAACATGAGATCATAGACTTGAGAGTTGGAAAGCACCTTAGAGGTCATCAAGTGTCACCCCCTCGTTTTACAGATAAAGAAAAAGAGGCCCAGAGAGGTTAAGTGCGAAGGATCACACAGCTAATAGCTATCTGAAACAGTATTTTTATACAGGTCTACTGGACCCCAAATCTAGCACTTTATCCACTGTCACTCTGAATCAGAAAGGTTCTAGCATTAGGAGCATACACAGTAATTCACAAAAATACTCCTGGAAGTTGTGTATATGCCTGACACCAGGAATAAACATTAATAAATGCTTGTTGATTGATTGAATGAATTAGAAAATGTCCTTCCTAACACAGCACAAGGAAAACCACAATCCCGAAAACAATGATCATTTGCCCTTGTATATTACATTTCCTACTGAATACCTACACAGTATCGCACAGTGTTCTGCATCCAGTAGGTGTTCCAGAAACATTTATTAAGCACATTTAATAGAAAGCTATTCTACTGACTTCGCTGCTGCCAGGAAACCATTCATATGTGTGTATGTTTTTTTGAGGGAAGGGGAAGTATGGAAGGGAGCTAAATGGGTGTGGAAACACTTAACTAACATTTACTATTTGAACCTCACGACAGTATTTTGCAAGAAGGTGGGAAAGTAAAAGGGTGTGCCTCTGCAATCAACCCTACTCTACAACAGATAAGGCAGAGGGACAGGTTAAGTGCCCAAGGCCACACTGTAGGGCTGTAGCTAAAATGAGCCCAACCCTCAGACATTCTTGGCTCTCAGCAGCTTACTCCCTCTCTCCCCCAACAGCTGTCTGCATCCCAAGTACACAGAGAGGGGTGGTTCTCCCTAGCCTCAGACTTCAGAGTAAACTTTTTCTCCTCTGACATTCCCACTGGCGTTTTCTGGGTGCACAACAGAGCAGGAAGGATCAGAGGGTTTACAGCCTCAGCTGGAAACAAAGTGAAAACAACTCCCAAGATAACCACATAATCATAACAAAGCGATGACATGAGCCCAGCAGGGATACAACTCAGTTCAACCCTTTGCTGAATCTCAACTGTTTATTAAAGTGAGATAACTTCTTGGTATTTACATAAGCCTTTCTTCCACCCAGCTCAAAAACACTTTATGAATGTCCTTTCATTAACACATGAGAACCTCCTAGAACAGAAATTGAGAAAGGATTGCCTTTTTCTAAAGATGAGGTCCAAGCACATTAGACATTAAAAGACCTACACACAATTACAATGATTAAAAAAAGGAGTCTCAGACAGAATTCAATTCAATTAACACTTATTAAGCATCTATTGGGTACAGAATCCTGGAAGCTGTTTTAGCCTAGTCAGGAAAACACAATAGAAATCACTATAATAATAAACCCATAGGAAAAAACAAGTTTGGGGGTTGGGAGGAGGGTAGAAAGGAGAACAACTTCCCTATTGATTAAAGGGAGGTGAAAGCTTTCTGAGTTAGCACATCAACTGAGCTTTAATGGAAAAGTTGGAATTTAACAGCTGAGAAAGGGAGAAGTGAAGTATAGGCTAGGTAACCAAGGCAGAATCAGCAAAACAGGGGACCATGAAGTAAAGATATGTGGTCCAATTTGGGTGGAGCAAAGATTAAAATTTCTAGATTAGGGGGCAGCAAGGTGGTGCAATGGATAAAGCACCGGCCCTGGATTCAGGAGAACCTGAGTTCAAATTCAGCCTCAGACACTTGACACTTAACTAGCAGTGTGACTCTAGGCAAGTCACTTAACCCTCATTGCCCACCAAAAGAAAGAAAAAAATTTCTAGATTAACCAGAAATTTAGTGGGCTTTGAATACCAGGCTAAGGAATTTAATCTTTACTCAAGAGATGACAACAAGCCATCAAAAGCTTTTCTGCAGAAGAGTGAGAGGACAAGATCAATGCATTGGAATTTCTTCTACAATTCTGTAATGAACTTATCACTTGATATCCCCTATAATTATTTGTGTTTGTCTTGACTCCCTACTAGACCACAAGCTTAATGATGGCTTATCGAAATTTTATATTTCTATAGCTCAAACTTCTGTACACAATAAGGGCTTAATAATGAATGAAAGAGGAAAATTAATCCTGAAGCAATATAAAGACAAGAGTGGAAAAGACAAAGACAGCATTAAGCACTTAGACCTTTTGGGAAATTATTGTTTAAAATAGTCCAAGTCAGTGGTATAGGAGGGTGGTAACAGTGGGATCAGAGATGAGGACAGGGATCCAAGAGATATTTCATATGTAGAACTGACAGGAGCACTTGGTAAACTGGTTGACTGTGAGAAGTGTGAGAGAAGAGTTACAGACAGCACCAAGATTTCGAACATGGGAGACTAAGTCATTGTCCTACAGACAAAAATAAGTGTAAAATGGAAAAGATTTTGGAAGAAAAATCATAAATTTGGTTTTTATATTTTGTGTTTAAGAGGCCTATGGGATCATTCAAATGAAGATGTCATGTAGGCAGCTAGAGATGAGGTAGTGGAATTAGAGATAAAGGTCAGGAATGGAAATATAGATTTAGAAGTCAATTGGGAATGGGTGAGAGTTGAAGCTCTGGATGTGAATGAGATGGCCAAAGATGAGTACCTTGACTAAACAGGGTTTGCAGTCCATGAAGAGGACCTAGTCTTAATCTAGAGCCTAGCTTCTTAAACTGTGGGTCTTGACCCCGAATAGGGTCATGTAACTGAACATGGGGGTCATGAAAAATTTGGCAGCAGTAAAAGGTTATATATCTATTTTATATACCCAGATACCTGGGGTCACATAGAAATTTCTCAGTGAAAAGGGGTCTTGAGTGGAAAAAGTTTAAGAAACCCTCATCTAGCGCACCAAATGAATTCAAGTTTCCTCCAAAGTTTAGCTCAACCACCACAGAGAGTCTGGGGCTTTTTCAATCTTCCTCATCACCACCATGCCAGGTGCTAGTTCCTTCCCTCAAAAAATTACCTTTATCTTAATAAAACAGAGGTCTGACAAAATTATGCCCCTATTCAATGAACTAACTCCAGGGGCTCCCTATTACCTTTAGGATCAAAAATAAAATCCTCTCTTTGGAATGTAAACCCTTCCTAACATGGCCCCCTCCTACCTTTCCAGTTTTTTCATACCTTATGTCCCCCGCCACACACACACACACACACACACACACACACACACACACACACACACATCACATATACTGCAATCCTATGACATTGCTTTCTTTGTTTTTAGGCACGAAACTGTCCATTTCCTGACTCCAAATATTTTCACAGCCTGTCCCTCATGCCTTCAATGCTCTCTCTTCCATCCTGGCTTCCCTGAAACCTCAAATGAAATCCTACCTCCTGCAAGAAATCTCCCTGTCCTCTTTAATTTTAGTGTCTTCACTCTGAGACTAGCCCATGTTTATTCTGTGTATATCTCGTTTGTGTATGGTTGTCAGCATATTGTCTTTCATGTTAGACTGTGAACTCCATTCAGAGTAGGGACTTTCCCCCCCCTTTGTATCTCCAGAGCACACAGTAGGCATTTAAAAAATGCTAGTTGAATCGAATGACTATGATGTTGTTGTTAAATCATTTTAGTAGTGACTAATTCTTTGTGACCCTATTTGGGATTTTCTTGTCAAAGATACTGGAGTGGTTTGCCATTTCATTCTCCATTGAATGACCATATATTGCACATATTAGGTGCTTAATTAAAAAAACTGTTGTGGATTCATTCACTTAGTAAATTGTGTAAGTAGAACTCTCTAACATAGTCTGTCTGGTCTATGTTTCTAATTACTCAGGTCTAATTCAGGATATTCAATAAGCCAAGAAAGCTATTAAAGGCAGCAAGAGGGTCTATCAAGATCATAAATATAAAATATATCTACCTCATTTTCTTTTACCTCCATCTTACAGTGGGGCCCTACTTCCAAGCTACACTGTCCCAAACTTTAGAGGGTCCCAGGTGTTTTGGTTTAAGGAAGGGCAGGTTCTTCACTCACCTGGCCTGTTCTCTGGTCTGTAGATAACCCCAAGCCAACTTGCTAATTAACCAGACAGCAAAACTTTGTGTTCCGTGGTTGTTAGCTCTAATGAGCCTGATCCCCTCCCTGACCTAAGCCACTGCCACTCAAGCCTACTTTCTGGTTCCCAGCAGGGCTGAAAAACCCAAGTTCCACCTCAGCACCAGCAGAGACCCTTGTAATCTCCCTCCCAGACAACCACTCAGCCCTCTCACCAGACTGTGAGCTTAGTTCCAGATGACACTGGCACTGCAGCTGATTCAGAGGCTCTGGGGGTCTCTTTCTCTGGCTCAGCCTGCCTGGGACTGGATTTGTGTCAGTGTGACTGTGGGGTTGGTCTCTACTTCTGCCCCAGCACAGCAGCCACCTCCTGCTGACCTCTAAGCTGTCTTTGGTTGGAAAATTATCTCAGGTCATTCTTTTGTGGGTTTTATTGCTCCAGGAATTTTCCTATGGCATTATTTGGAGGTTTTTTTGAGCTTGGTGTTGTGAGTTCTGAGACCTTACTGCCTTTCCTCTGCCATCTCTATCCACCTCATTTTCAAAGCCATGAGCTATAATCATTGAGTTCAGAAATAAGGCAGAAGAAATGGTGACTTTTATGCTCACATCAGACATCTCTAACATGTCTTTATAACCAACATGAGACTATTAATTTTTCTTTATTTTCCAAGAAAGGAAACGCAAAGAAAATCTCTGTGTATATACATAAAGAACATTTTAAGTGGTATTTACCTTCCACATCTTCCTAACCCCTCTGCCAGAAAACCTCTTAACCAACCCCCTACCAAAAAACAACAAAAATAATAGGCAATCACCATGGTCAGTATTATACTGGTAATGCTCAATTAAAGTCCACTTGAGAAAATAAATCAGGCCTCCAACCTCATGAGCTTAACCAGTCCATTCTCCTTGTCTGAAGGGCTTCCTTTTAAGATAATTTGTTATCAAGTCTTTTCATTCTTTCCTTAATTTATTCAACAAATCTTAATGAGTGCCTAGTACATGCACAACAGTGAACCTTTTCTTCTCTAAGCTGTGAAGAGGTAATCTGAGGACAGATAAGGAACATCAGTGCGATGTCTAGAACATAGCAGGTAATGAATAAATGCTGGCTGACTGTCTGACCTCATAGGTGTCTTAAGACCTTAATCCTTTACAGGGTGTTTCTCTGTATATATACACAGCTTAAAGTGCTTTACAAAATAAGATCCTAATTCTATTACTCTATCTACACCCAACCAAAAATCAATCAAACTTTCAAAAAAAGATTTGTAGGGAGAGGCAGGGAGAAAAGCCCCCACTGACTTCACCTCTAACTGAAGTCACTAGATTCTCTCCTCCTCACTAAAACCCCAGAGAGTTTTCTCATAAGGGTTTCTTCTTCAATTCATGCCCTCCCTCCCACCATGAAACAAGCATGCATGCCCAATCAAGCTTACTACAGTGTATCATGACATGTTTATAACACCTATACAAGCAAGGAAAAAGAATCAATTAATATTTCAATTTTATAGAAACTAAGAGCACAGCCTGAGTCTAGCTCAAAGTCACTTGGAATAAATCAACAGGAGATAGAACAGAGCTGTTTCTCATCCTGCTCCCCCATTTTCAGACTATCAATTTAAGTCACAAGGCACAGGGCTGGAAGAAGGTGCATGTCTGACTTCATATACCACAGAGAGTTTCCACTGCGATGGTCCTATGGCACTTAGACTATAGGAAATGGCTAAAGTGTCCAGTGACTATACTGGTACTTCCACACAAGTACTGCATTCAACCAGCTATATAAGTGGGGATAAGGAGGGTAACATGTGTGAATGAATGTCATAAGTGTAGGTGACGATAATCTGAGATGATGTGGTACTAATAATAGACATTTTAAGAAGAGGTTAAATGAGGAGACCCAATACTTCAAGTATATCTCAGCTGTGCTTTGAACTTTCCAGACTTCAAGCCCATGCCTCATCTGAAGTCTCTCCCTGGAGCATCACTCTGCTATGCCATTCCTCTTCTCCCACTGGTCATTTCCTCCTGGAGCTTCCATTTGGGGAGGGGCCCAGGCTGGCCAACTTTCACTCTCCTACCAGCTACGATTCTGAATTTTGAGACTTCAAAACCATGCTATTGACAGAGTCCTTTCCCTTCTCTCTCCTTTTCAACTCCTTGTTTGTGTATTGTCTTCCCCCATTATACTCTAAGTTTGTTAAGGGCAAGGACTTGTCTTTGTCCTTGACTGTATTCATACCACCAGTGCTTATCACAGTATTTGGCACTTGGTGAGGGTTTTAATATACACTTGTCCCCTGCCTACAGATGGATAATATTGCATACATTGTCATGTGTTGACTGTCTACTGGTCGCAATTAACTCTTTTTTTTTTTACAACAATAAGAGTTTATTGTGGGGGCAGCTAGGTGGCACAGTGGATAAAGCACCGGCCCTGGATTCAGGAGTACCCAAGTTCACATCCGGCCTCAGACACTTAACATTTACTAGCTGTGTGACCCTGGGCAAGTCACTTAACCCCCATTGCCCCACAAAAAAAAAAAAAAGAGTTTGTTGCTAGGGAAAGGTTGCACACTGGGAAATAACTGTTAAAAAAACAAAAGGTGGGGCAGCTAGGTGGCGTAGTGGATAGAGCATTGGCCCTAGATTCAGGAGGACCTGAGTTCAAATCCAGCCTCAAGACACTTAACACTTACTAGCTGTGTGACCCTGGGCAAGTCACTTAACCCCAATTGCCCCGCGCCCCCCCCCAAATGTATAGAGGGCAGCTAGGTGGTGTGGTAGATAAAGCACCAACCCTGGATTCAGGATGTCCTGAGTTCAAATCAGGCCTCAGACACTTGACACTTACTAGCTGTGTGACCTTGGGCAAGTCACTTAACACTCATTGCCCTGCAAAAAAATAAATAAATAACCCACAAAAAACAAACAACAACAAAAAGGTATCAATAAAACTTTTAAAAATTGAGTCCCAAAAATCATTGACAGGGTGCCCTCATGTCCAAATTACTTGGTGGGTCCAATGGACATGTTCACCTCCCTCAAGAAAAGGGGACAAGTAACAGACCAGGAATGTGGGGTATAAAGTAAAAAGCCCAAAGAATGCAGAGTTAATGCAGTGCCAGGTTGAAATCTGGCTCCTTTTCCCTTTTTGTCTTTATCATGGTAATGAGGGTATTCATAGAAGTCTATGTTGCCTCTGGTCAAGGCTCACCATATACAACATGAATGAGAATTAGCAGGATAAGTGATGAAGCTGTTTCAAATCAAGGTGAGAATTGTCCGTCTGAATTGTACTGGTTGAACTTCTTTTCAATTCTCCATCCCTAGGGAACATTTGTCCAGTGATGGGCATCAGAATGTGACAGCCATTGAATTGCTCTGTCTTTAAACATGGTCCTGCTCTCAAGAGGGATGCTTGCTTCTTTCTCTGACTCCATCAATTAGTTACTTAACCAATGAGAGAGAAGGAGAGGGAACTAAAATAATCTTCAATGAAAACAGAGGAAGCAATTGTCTCCAATGACTAGAAAGCAGGCTATAAATTAAAAACAATCCACTGAGGGGAAAAAAAAATATAACACTTGCCTCCAATTGATAGCAAGTAGCTACTGTTTCAGGGTGCACAGAGGAAATCTCAAAAGCCCAAGGCCAGCATACTTTGCCAAAGTGATAGAACAATAGAGAAGCTCAAGGCCTTTCTCAGGGCAAATGAATATGAATCAGTGATAAAATTACTCTGTGTTTAATGGACAAGGAAAGCCAAAAAACTTCCAGAAAAGCAAGTCCTACCTCATGCCTGGTCACAACTTTCCATACACTTCCCAAGAGCATGGAGAGATCTGACCTCACTCAAACATGTGTGACTTCATATAAATTATTTCCCCTCTAGAGATGTTTCCTCATCTATTAAAAATGAAATGTATGAACCAGATCGCAACCAAGGTCCCTAATAGCGCAAACAATTTATAAACCCAGTGTTCATCCTTCCCTATAGTTCAACATACCCAACAAAAAAGTAAGAGAAAAGGTTTAGTTTAACCATATAATACCACCAAATTGGTACGGATTGTACATGACATGCTTATCATGTGCACCTTTAAGGATATGTATGCACTTTGTCAAAGGAATATTTCTATCCATCAACATTTGCCCTATGAAGTTGCTAAGTATTAAGCCACTATAATTTTGTTTGTTTGTTTTATTTGTTTGTTTTGGTGAGGCAATTGGAGTTAAGTGACTTGCCCAGGGTCACACAGCTAGTAAGTATCAAGTGTCTGAGGTCGGATTTGAACTCAGGTCCTCCTGAATCCAGGGCCGGTGCTGTATCCACTATGCCACCTAGCTGCCCCTAAGCCACCATAAATTAAACTTAAATGTTGGCATGATCAAGCTCATTGTAACCTTAAATATGTCTAGCCTCTTCCCAGAACATCCACCAGGCTCAACTAATGCAACAAATTAATTGGTGATCCAATTAGTACAATCATTTGTATTAGTTAAAATAATGTCACTGGCAGCTGGTGAATGTTTCCCTAAGGTATGTGAAATATTTCTACCCATGTTGCAACTCCTTTTCTCTTTTTATGTGCATAAACCTATATTTTGAGTCAAGAAAATGCTAAATTAGTGTTTCCCAATTTTTAATCACACTATACAAGATACATGGGGAGGGGGGGGTGTCCTTTTTTTCCCTTTAAGTTCCTTAGCATTCAAAATTAGTACTTCCACTATTTTAAGATGCCTTGGAATTTTCAGTTCTTTCCAAGAAAAGGCATAACAAAGTTGACTAATTCTGCCAGTCTACAATGACTCCCATCACTCAGTCTCCATGGCTTTTCACATTGGCTTTCCTCCATGCCTGGAGCGATTTCTTTTCTCCCCTCCACCTCCTGGCTTCCCTTAAGACTCAGATCACATCCCATCTCTGTGAGAGTTCTATCTTGTTCCAGTCACTGTTAGTGACTTGTCTCTCCAATTTTCTCCTATTTATAATGTATTGCATTTACTGTGTACATAAGTGTTTACATGTCTTTTCTTTTACCTTTCTTTGTGTCCCCAGAGCATAACATAGTGCCTGGTATACATAATAGGCACTTAATAAACATTTATTGACTTGTACATCGTTGCCTTGTACAAAGATGGAGCTTAAATAAACATCTGTTTGAAATGAAATCTATAGAAAATTCACCATTCCCAAGTGACTAATGTCACTTAGGAACTATAAATAACCTCATCACAAGAGGGATATCCTCCTCACAAAACAGAAGACCTGAAAGCATTCTCTTTGTTTTACTGTTGTTGTGGCAAGTGTTTTTGGAGTCTGGGTCTCCCTATCTAACCTAGGCTGCAAGTGCAAGAGACCAATGATAGTCTTTATCATTTTAGCCTATTCCATGTGGCCAACCTGAGTCAGTATGCCCTTCCTGAAACAACCTGTTAAACTTATTTCACAGAAACCAATTTAAGTTTTTGAGGGGGTTTTCTTGTTGTTGTTTTCAAATGACTCCTTCAAAGTGAGGAAGACTTGACATATTTTGTTGTTGTCCTTCTGTTGTTTGGGTTTTTTTTGCGGGGCAATGAGGGTTAAGTGACTTGCCCAGGGTCACACAACTAGTAAGTGTCAAGTGTCTGAGGTAGAATTTGAACTCAGGTCTTCTTGAATCCAGGGCTGGTGCTTTATCCACTGTGCCACCTACCTACCCCCAAGACTTGTCATATTTTGAAGGGTTAAATGGACATGACTATACTCTTTAATTCAATTAGACTGAATAATATTTTTCAAAATAAGCGATGTTTTGTCATCTTTAAACTTCAGCATGAACATTCAGTCCTTTCCCCACCATTGGAAAGATAGGCTCAAAGGTTTTTGGAAGGGGGGGAAAAACATGAAATGGCAAAGGAATACAATGAAAATGGAAAATCACACCAATTACAGAACGATAGAACTGAAAAATTTCTAATTCCACTTGAGTGTTTCTCAGATAAGGCCCGGAGAGGTGAAACAACTACCTGAGATTAAATAATGAAACAACTACTTGGGGGACAGGATCAGCATTGGAAACCAAGGCTCTAAAACCTTGGTCCATCACTCTCTGCACTATATCATGGGAAAATGTATAAATAATTATCAGTCCCTTCTGAGTGAGATGAGCAGAACCAGGAGAACATTATACACAGTATCAACAATATTGTGTATTGATCAACTGTGATAGACTTGACTCTTCTCAGCAATACAATGGTCCAAGATAGTTCCAAAGGACTCATGATGGAAAATGCTCTCCAAATCCAGAAAAAAAAGAACTATGGAATCTAGATGCAGATTAAAACATACTATTTCTATTTTTTGTTTGTTTTCCTTTTTTGAGGTTTTTCCTTTTTGCTCTGATTCTTCTAGCACAACATGACTAATACAGAAATATGTTTAATGTGATTGTACATATATAACTATCGGATTGCTTGCTGTCTTGGGGAGGGGGGAGGGAGAAAAAATTGAAACTAGAAATCTTATAAGAACAAATGTTGCAGACTATCTACATGTAACTGGAAAATAATAAAATACTTTTATGGAAAAAAAAATTTCAGTCCTTTTCATCAATAATGCATATCCATATCCCTAGGAAATAAGCTCCTTTCCCCCATTTTATGGGGAATTATGAAAAGTAAAAGCAGGGACAAAGCAATTTCCCAGAGGACACTAAAGTAGAATAAGTCACCTCTGGATTTTCCTTCCTACTCCCTTGACTTTCTTCATCCTTACTCCGATTCTATATGTTTCCTAAAGAAAACTGCTATGTTTCCTATGACATTGGCATGCACTGTGAGCACAATAGAACTCTTCTAACAAATTAAAACTAGCTCTACCACGCAGTTAGTTGTTAAATTTTTTGGAATAGCAGGTATAGAAATATACCCAATAAAATGAAATCTCAAAGGAAGAACAACTAACAAACAGATTTTATTATACAGTGGATGTCACACTTAAGAGGTGAGTTGCTATAATATAACAGCATAATAGATACACCCCCCTAAGGAAGTTTGCCAACTAAGCTCAGATCCTATAGAAATAAAACATTCATTTGGGCTTCATTAAGATCAGGTTCATTAAATTACAAATCAGAAAGGTCATCTTGTCACCTACACGTTATCAACATTTTAATAAAGAGCCAATCCATAATACAAAGCAATTAATGAAGAAAAAATAAAGTCATTCCCTCTGAGTTTAACATTTGAACAAACAAACCAGCCTAAGTAGAAAGCGGACTTGCTATGTGCTTAAGTCTTTTCTGACACTACTTTAGAGAAGCCCTAATCACTTTTCAAGGAAAGGGAATATGTCTAAAAAAAATCCCTTTTAAAGGACCCTAGGCAGTTTTTAACTACTCTTCTTGCTAAAACTGGAAACCAGACACACCATTTCTATGCTTCCAGACTCTCCAGAGTACTGAAAGTATCTCATTTAAGTCTACAACTCCAATTGAATTCAAAGAGTATTTCTCTGAACAGGAAAAAAAAAAAGAAAGAAAGAAAGAAAGTAAAGGACACACAGGGAGAAGAATAAGGCCTGGCTACTTTAGGAAAATAATCATCACTCTAGCGGAAATGTGTACTTTTTTTTTCATACTTTAACAGAACTGTATTTATTTTGAAGCTCTAATTCTTGGTCAAAGATTTGATATTTGTAGTTAAAAGAAAAAGAAATTTAGAACTTTCTAAAGCCCTACCTTGCATTCTGGAAAAATAAGGAACTAGGACACAAAAACAAATAAATAATTGGCTTGTTTCTCACTGTCTATCCAATTGATTAGTTGTCAATATGACCTTTAAGTTTGGATAATGAAGCTACTTAGAGATGCACCACATCGTGGCACAGCCCACAGAGGGCTGGTCCTAGATTCTGCCTTTGACACATTACTACTTTGTACTATACTACTTTGACATACTCACTAGATGTATGACCCTATCAAGGTCATGTCTTTTCTGCATCTCAGTTCCTCTTCAGTAAAATAGAAATAATAAGAGACCTCCAGTAATTACCTCAGAGGGTTGTTATAAGGCTCAAATGAGATAATGACCATGAAGTGCCTTGCAAACGTCAAAGAGCTCTATAAATTTTAGTTGTTGTTACTGTCTATAATCAGTGCTGGTTCATAAAAGTTCCAAACACCATTGATCATAATTCTCTGTCCCTTTAAAAAAAAAAAAAAGAGAGGAAATGGTTTCCCTTGCAATGATTTTCCATGGAACCCTTTAGCAAGCTGGTGAAACCTATGGACCCCCTTCTCCAAAAAAAAAAAAGTTTTTAAATGTATAAAATAAAATTGAATTACATGGGATTACAATAATACCAAGAAAGAACTGGTGGTTTCTATCATTACAAAAATAATCATTGTACAAAATGAAACTAAAAACATAACTAGATAACCCCAGAGCACAACAGCAGAAGCACAAAAGAGGACCCAAAAGTCATTCTGTGTAATGAACAGCTACCAGACTCTTATTAGTATTTTGAACATTCCAGAGGGGATGTAAAAACATTGTAGAGTCTGGTGACTAGCTACCAGAATGGTTAAGAGTTGAAAGGTTAGGGGCAGCTAGATGGCACAGTGGATAGAGCACCAGCCCTGGATTCAGGAGGACCTGAGTTCAAATCTGGCCACAGACACTTGACACTTACTAGCTGTGTGACCCTGGGCAAGTCACCTAACCCCAATTGCCCCGCAAAAAAAAAAAAAAGAGTTGAAAGGTTAAATAATAGTCTTCCTTGGAAGACAAAATAATGTAAGCTTGAGCAATTTAGCCTGAAAAAGGGGTGACAATCATCATCTTTAACTCTACAAAGGCATTTTTTAAAAAGATGGCAGGATAGCTCCAAAAAGGAGATGGCAACCATCTATTTCCTATTACTGTTGAGGAAAAGATAAAAGGAAAATCAACTTAAACCTTTGCACAAATACTTTAGACCATATTCATCTACAATAGGTGTGAGCACCAGATCCCAGCATGCTCTGCCTACCTACTCGTTCTGGTTACTGGTTATTGTCACAACTTTAAAATCCCAGTATTACAGAATCTGTGAGTTGGAAGGGATCTTAAAAGCAAAACAGTCCCGACCCATACAAAAAAGGACCCCCATTATAACATAGCCAAATGATCATTGAGACAGCATGAAAACATCCAAGGATGGGAAGCCCACCACCTCACCAACTAGTGCCTTTCACTTCTGGACAGCTCTGCTTGTTAGAAAGTCATTTTCCTGAGCTCAACACTCGGTTGCCTATTTGTAGCTTCCATTCATTTGCTTCTCATTTTGTTCTCTGGGACCAAAGAGAATGCATCTAATGAGAACCCTTCAAATACTAAAAATGGCTACTGTGTCCTCCCATGAATCTTCTCTTTTCTGAGGTAAACATGCCCAGTTGGCTCCCTTGGCCAATTCTCATATCACATAGGGTCAAGTCCCTCTAGTTAATGTGCATCACCACATGAGCGCTTTGGCTGGGACTGGGACAGATTAGGCAGATGAACCAAATCAACAGCTCTGGGACACCTGTCCCTGCAAAGATGTAGCTGTGAGAGCTTTCAGCTCATTTTTAGAAACAGATCTTTATGAAGAAGTCAGAATCACCATTTGGGGTCCATTGTGGGGTAAGAAGATACACTAGAGGACTCAGATTTAACAATATCATTCCAATCTTTTTTTGGGGGGGGGGCAGGGGGAGAAGAGTAAAATTCTTTCTGTTCTCAGGGGCCTGGTAATTTGCCACTGTCCTCTCCGATACAGTCTTTACACAATAGTTTAATTTATGGACCACCTGAACATAGAGCTATAAATAGTGCTGGAAGAGAACCTGTTTCAATTATACCCCAACAGCATTTTTGCATCACACTGAAAAACAGACCCCAGCACTTGTTCTACACTGAGCCCTTGCCTTGCACAATTGCTTTGTAAATAGTGAGAGAATAAGGGCATAAATTTTTGAAGTGCAGACTGGAAAATATTCCCCCTAGAGTGGAGCCTTCTGTACTGAATGAGTAGAACAGAGCCACTGGGGTGAGTTCCCAGTGTGTTGTACTGTGCCTTTTGCAGCTAGAGCAGAGTCATTCAGTTGATTTCTATCACGTGCATATAGACCCTAAGTCACCCAGCAAATTTTACATGAACACAATGAAGGCATTTATGACACACTCTTTGCCCGTAGGTCAAACTCTTATGTTTACTTCAATATTTCAAGAATTGGTAACTTCATCAGCATGGCTATTTCCTCTACTGATGCAGATCATAGCCTTTCTGTAACATAGCAGATGTTCTTTGAGTATTGCTGTCCCCTAAAAATTCATCCCTTGCTGCCAAAGTGATAAGAAATCTGATTAACTAAGCTGATATTTGATAGCAGTCTATAAAAGATCTGTACTTAAAGTCTTTCCTGCCTGGTAGAACTCAACATGTCCCAAATTAAACATATTTCTCTCCTATACCAATATTCTCCCATTTTAAATACCTTATTTCGGTTAGTTGTACCATCGTTCTTCTAGTTTCCAAGGCCAGAAATCATGGGGACAACTTTGATTCTTCCCTTGCCATCATCCCTGTTAGTAGATCAGTCACCAAGATCTGTTGCTTCATGCTCTTTTCCTTTTCCATTCCACTTTTACAATCCTAGTCTATCCCTTCATTATTTAATACCCAGATAAATACAACAGGGACCTAGCTCCTCTAGGATTTCCTCTTCACTCCAAACCATCCTGCATAGTGCTTCAAGATCAACTTTCCTACAAAACGACTTTGATGTTGTCACCTCTTTTTAAAATTTATTTATTAATTTATTTATTTTTGCAGGGCAATGAAGATTAAGTGACTTGCCCAGGGTCACACAACTAATAGGTGTCAAGTGTCTGAGACTGGATTTGAACTCAGGTCCTCCTGAATCCAGGGCCAGTGCTTTATCCACTGCACCACCTAGCTGCCCCTGTCACTTCTCTTTAAAAAACAACAACAGGGCAGCTAGGTGGTGCAGTGGATAAAGCACTGGGCCCTGGATTCAGAAGTACCTGAGTTCAAATCGGGCCTCAGACACTTGACACTTACTAGCTGTGTGACCCTGGGCAAGTCACTTAACCCCCATTGCCCTGCAAAAAAAAAAAAAAAAGAAAGAAAGAAAGAAAGAAAGAAAGACTGATTAAAATTAAATTTGAAAAAAAAACAACAACATGGGTGGCTAGGTGGCGCAGTGGATAAAGCACCGGCCCTGGATTCAAGAGTACCTGAGTTCAAATCCGTCCTCAGATACTTACTAGCTGTGTGACCCTGGGCAAGTCACTTAACCCCCATTGCCGGGCAAAAAACAAACAAACAAAAAAACAACAAAAAAAACCAACAATAACCTATAATAGCCAAGTTACTACCTTATCCTATTAAATCCAAATTCCTCTTTTTGGCTTTTAAGACCTTCTACAATCTCTCTATATCCTTAATTTGTTCTAACTCTCCCTAACTAACCAGTATTCCCACAACCTCAGCTCTATGCTTTAGTAGACTTGTCCCCTCATCCCTCTCCCACCACACACACACACACACACACACACACACACACACACACACATATTTCTACCTTTTCCTTTGGATGCCCTTTCATCTTCCCTCAGATTATCTAAATCCTACCAACCCTTCTAAGTACAATTCAAGACCCACCTCTTCCACAAGCCTTTCACAGCTCTACTCTCATTCTCTGAACTCTGATTATACCTATGGAAAGTTGAGCACTCAATTCTAATTCTTTGATGTGTTTATCCTTGTAGTTTTTTTTAACATAAGATCCTCGAGGAGAAAAGACAATTTTATCATCTCCAGCACCTAGCACAGCACTGGGAACATAGTAGGCATTCTATAAATACTCGATTCAATTCTATTCAACAAGAATTTATTAAGCAGCAGCAGCAATTGGGTGCCAAGCACTGTGGTTATAAATAAACAAAACAGTCCCTGTACCTAGGGACAATTCCTTACATAACAGGATAACAATACAGATAAGTATGTTTATAGCACTTCTGTGTATTCATACAAACACAAACACAAACTAAATATTAAGTAATGGTGGGGGAAGGGAAGGGACTAATCAAGAATTAAGAAAGGCTTCTAGTAGGCATTTGAGCAAACCCATGAAGGAAGCTATTGATTCTAAAGAGCAGAGATTAGAAGGGAAAGCATTTTAGTACCTGGGGAACAGTATGAGCAAAGACACAAACACAGAAGATGGAAAGTTGTGTGTAACAGCAGGTAGTCTAGTTGGGTAGAAACGTGCAGCATACAAGGGGAGATATGTAAAACTGGATGAAATGGGAGACTAGAAAGAGACTAGAAAAGGCTTTAGATGTCAAACGAAGGAGTTTGTAATTTATGCAAAAAGTGGTAGGGAACCTCTGATGCTTCTTGAACAAAGGAATGGCATGGTCATTTCCTTTGCTTTACAATAGAAAATTGGCAGTTATGTGGAAGATGGAATGAATGAATGATTGACTGATAGGTCTTTGAGGGCTTTGACTTGATCCCATGTTGCAGATTTCTAAGAAAAGGACAACCAAACATAGGGGGAAAATCCAGGTTACCAAAAATAATTAATAATGCTTTTGGAGAATTATGTGTTTGGGGTTCTAATCACAATTTAAGCAGTAGGTGCAGCCAATGGCTCATGATACTTATTAGCTGTTTGACATGGGTGAGTCATTTCAGTCAGGGCTTCAGTTTCCTCCCCTATAAAATGGTGGTAGTGGTGGTGGTGGTGGTGGTGAGGATTGGAGTAGATTACCTCTGAGTTTTCAGCTCTCAATCTATGATTCTAATAAAATGACAATCTGATTTTCTTCAACTCTGCTGAATTTATTTCAGAAACTAATGTGAACTGGTACTGAGGAAACTCATCTATGTTTAATCAAAGTTATACACTTTAACTCAAGTATTTGGATTAGATATTTGATCTCTCCTATTTGCAAAGTTCACAATCTTGGCAGGAAAAGTCTTTGAAGCATTCCCAATTACATTAATTTATTGGAAAGGTTGGTCAGAGAATTGCTTCAGAAATTCTGCCAAACTTTCCTTTTTATTGTTTTAGTTAGAGTGTCTCAAGAACTATGTCACTGCTCAATAATGTTTTACTTAAAAACCCTTGTGCCTCCAGCTAGACACTGATAAGGATTGCTATACCTGCATGATCATACCAGGAGAAATGAGAACATAGACTACAGACATTGCCAGAAAACTAAAAGAACACAAAATTACTGACTGGCTTAGGATACTTTTCTCCATTTTAATTACTGGTTTCAGATATTACTGGACAACTTGCCAATTTATACATTTCTTTAATCTTTTATTTTGGCCTGAAATACACACAATATTCTTATAGACTAATAATAGTTGTAAGATTCGGTATCTCATATGACCATCTTTAAACTGACAAGTGGTTACAAGAAACATTGTTTCATTAGGCTTTTAACAAATATAAATTCTTACATTTTAAAACATGAAAGATGTCAATTAGTAAATTTTCACTGTGGTCTAACTGTCATGAATAAATGAAAAACAATTTATTAAGCACTTACTATGTGCCAGGCACTGTGCTAAGCACTGGGGATATAAATTGAAAAAGCAAGATACCAAATGAGGAACTGAGACAAACAGGTTAAGTGACTTGCCCAAAGTCACACACGTAGTAAGTATCTGAGGCCAGTTCTTAACTTAGGAAGACAAATCTTCCTGACTCCAGGCCCAGCACTCTATCTACTGTACCACCCAGCTGCTCTGTATGTGTGGGTGAATGTCTGTCTGTATGTAATATCAAAATGAGGCATCAGAAAGGAGGAAATAACACACATGATAGAAAGACTTCTGGAGTGATACTGTACTTTTTTTGAGGCTACTAATGCTCACTGCCCACAAAGATACCAAGCTGTGGTTTTGACTCAAAATCTAAATGTTTAACTTTTAAAAAGCAGCATGATATAGCGGACAGAGAGTCAGCTTTAGAGTCAGGATGACCTGGGTTCATATCTTAACTCTGCCAATCATTACCTGAATGATCCTGGACAAATCACTTAAAATGAACTGCTCATTACCCCTACACTAGACAAATCTCTCAACCTCAAGTTGCAGAATAACTCTCCATCTACATAGCTGTCCATCTACATGATTAAAGGGAAGTCTTAGTTGCCTATACCATTGAAATACTAAATATATATATATATATATGTCCATACTAAAAAAATTTCTTTCAAAGACTGACTTATCAGGTCTCAGTACTTCTGAAAAGACTCAGTGAAAAATTTTTTATCATTTACTCGATTAAAATTATCAAATGTTTGAGCAAGAAGAACTTAGAGATCATCTATCTAATCCAGAGGTTTCAAACACACCCAACATAAGCAAGATTAAAGCATAATTGGGAAAGACTGAAAATAAAAATACAATAAACCATAGATAACATTACATTTGAAAACTAAATCAATATGTAGCTCACAGGGATCCTTAGGTAGAAATTAGTGGCCCCCATTTCTATTTGAGGTTGACACCACTGATCTAATCCAACTCCCTGATTTTACAGATGGGAAATTGAGACCCAGAAAGGTTAAAAGACTTGCAAAATGTTACAGAAGATGGACTGAAAATGAGAGCTTCTGTTTTCTCATCCAGTGCTATTTCCAATACAATGAGATGCCTCCTTTCACAGTTTATATTTTGTACTTTTTTAACGAACGTCACACCTGGCCACCAGCATGACAACATAAAAACCACAAGAAATCACAATACAGTATTTTCCTCATTTCTTCACTGTCAGTGAAGCTCTACACATTTTGACTACTCAGAGCACACTAATATGAATGTTATGAATGAATGAATGTTAATGTTTTTTTTTTTTTAATTCTCCAAATTCCCAATGGTTCTTGTTGGTTTTGGTCATTTCAGTCATGTCCAATTATTCTTGACTCTAATTTGGGATTTTCTCGACAAAGATACTGGCATGGTTGGCCATTTTTCTCTGGCTCATTTTGCAGATGAAGAAACAGCGGCAAATAGGTTTAAGTGACTTGGACAGGGTTACATGACTAATTAAGTGTCTGAGGCCAAATTTGAACTCAGAGCCAGCACTCTATCCATTGTATCACCCCAAGGGTCCTAGTCTTACCCTATTTCCAACTATTTTTTTTCCTGAACTTCTTTTGCAAAATTGAAACAGCCAAATAGAAGAAAAACCCTAACAGAAAGGTCAAATCATGAGGCTGCATTTTTATCTGCTTAATATCTATAACTCCATAGTTAACTATCTTATGAAAGAATGACTCCATTCCACTTGCTTACTATAACCTCTCCCAGACAATTAAGTCTTGGAGAGCCATTAGACACTATTGACAACCCAACACTGTGTAAGTGACGGTAAATAATACCAATTGACTTTTATTAATAACTAACAACAAGCTGTGTTGAACATAAAAATGCAATGAAAATATACAGTGTGGTCCTTTCCCAATTTCTCTTAATTCCAGTGCCTTCCCTCTATTGATTTCCTATTTATCCCGAATATAGCTTGTTTATACATAATTGTTTGCATGTTGTCTCCCTGAATAAATTGTAAGTTCCTCAAGGGCAGGACCTACCTTTTGCCTTTCTTTGTGTCCCTAGTGCTTAGCACAGTACTTGCACATAGTAGGCACTTACTTAATAAATGTTTACCAATTGACAACTGAACATCAGTTATTATTGCTAGAATGCAGCTGGTTTAAATTGCTCTTTCACATTATATACAAAAATAAATGAACAAAAACCAGAAAGTAGAGCAATAAAAATGCTGGATGGCTTTGGAATCATACTACAAATATTTATCTTTTGGGGCAGAGGAAGTATTTCAGGAATACTGTTAAATAATGGAGGCAGATCAGAAAATTGAGCGCATCTCTTGGTGAACATTAGAAAGAGAAATTCAAAGTTGGGAGATTAGGAATAAAATAGCATGACAGTGGTTTGGTTTTCTTTTTTTTTTCCTTGATCTTGTTGACATTATAATTAAGGCAAGTTTGAGGAAATAATTAAGGCAAGTCACAGCAAATTCTAAAAAGCAAAAATATTTGCCATTCATGAGGAGCTTACTATAATAAATACCTATTTAGATAGAATTCAAACAACTGAGAAGCTGAAATAGCAGAGGGATTTTTTTCTGCCCTGGACTTTAAAAGTAAAGATAAATAATAAATAAATAAGATATTATGATAAATTGAGGGTATAGCCTCGATTCTAGTTCAGGCTTTGACACCAACTAAATAAAGAGCTCTGGGCGTTAATCTCTTGACTTCTACAGTTTCTACTGCTGTAAAATAGAACTCAATCTAACGAAAGTGTTTTGTGAAGTGACATGCATGTGTAAATGCATTATTGATACTCAAAAATATGATCCTGAGGCACTGGAGGCATTATGAAATGCCATCTAACTTATCCTAAAAGAAGATCAGAGATATAGACTTAAAATGTTGAGGTGAAAGGGAACCTAGAGATTATTTAATTAAGTCTACTCACTTTATAAATGAAGAAACCTGTGCTTAGAGAGATGAAACACTTGTTTAAGGTGACATAGTGGTAGAACTATGACTAAATGTCAGGTTTTCTGAATTCCAGTCCAGATCTCTTTTTCCTCTGCCTTTTTATTGCCCATAGGCTTAATTCTGTGAGCTGAACAAGTTGGGGCATAAGAAATAATGGGGGGGGGGGCGCAGCTAGGTGGCTCAGTGGATAAAACACCAGCCCTGGATTCAGGAGGACCTGAGTTCAAATCTGGTCTCAGACACTTGATACTTACTAGTTGTGTGACCCTGGGCAGGTCACAACACTCATTGTCCCCAAACAAACAAACAAACAAAAACCAAACAAACAGAAATAATGAGAGGGGTGATTTCAGAAACAATATGGCAAGGCCTATATGAACTGATGCAAACAAAGTGAAGTGAGAAGAATCAGGAGATCACTGTGCACAATAACAGCAATGTTGTAATGATGATTAACAGTGAAAGACTTGGCTAATCTGATCAATACAATGATCCAAGACAATTCTAAAGGGCTCATGTAGAAAAAATGCTAACCATCCTCCAGAGAGAGAGAACTGAGGAACTTGGCATGGTATTATGAAATAATATTTATAAAATAAAGTATTATTTTCTCACTTTTTTTGCTTTTTTGCTGTGATATGGCTAATATGAAAATATGGATATTTGTAAAGCTTTCTGCAAACCTTAAAATACCACATAAATTCTAGCTATTATTACTATTGTTATTGCTAAAAACAAAACAAAAAAAACCAATTAAATTGATTTTAACTAGAAAATCATAAAAATTGTGTTCACTGAATTTAACTAATGTACACAAATTCCACATTTCTAAATTTCATTGAACAGTACTGCAAGTCAGCTTGGGCTCCCCAAAAATGAGATGCTTAAATCTATTTTTTCTTTTAAGAGCTTTTTTCAGGAAATAAAATGTTTTTTCAAGTGAAAATTTTCTAGAAAGATCCTGCATCCCCATCTCAAGTGTAGAAACACTATTGTGAGGCAAGAGGACCTTTTTGACTTGAATTATGCTGCCAATCCCCTCAATTTTCCACTTCACTTTACATATAAAGTCCTCCTCACTGCTCCAGCCCACAATCAATTACCTTTCCTTTCTCCAAATTTCTCTGGCACTCTTTCAGCACAACACAATTCAGTGCTCATTTTCCTTTCTTGTGTAAGTCTTATTTGTCTCCCCCACTAGACTAGTCAAGTCCTCTATTTAGATTTGCTAGTCTCCATAGCCCCTAGTAGGGTTATGGACACTTGACACTTACTAGCTGTGTGACCCTGGGCAAGTCACTTAACCCTCATTGCCCTGAAAAAATATATATATGTATATATAAAGAAAGGGAGCTAAGAAAAAGTTTGGAGCTTAGGAGGATGTGATAAACATCCAAATGTTAAAACCTAAATCCAATTAGTTTTGAGTTCTCCAGGGAACAGAAGAGAGGAAATGGAAGATAAGAAAAAAACTTGTGGAGGTAGAGTCATTTAGTGAAAGAGGCAGGGGGAAAACTCACAACTGATGCATACTATTTTTCGTTGTCTTAGAAGTCGAATAATGGTGATGACTTCCCAGGATATTGTGTAATGATATCGCCTAACTCCAAACTTGTTTTTGTTCAAATGAAAATAAAATATTTGTGATTCTATTGTGTGTCATTTTTATAATTAGCCTCTTCATTCACTTTTGGCAACTATTGCCTTGAGCATTAGGATAAAGTCTAGCACCCAGCCAAGAATACTAGTACTAAGCTTGGAGTTTCATTCTAAAAGGCTGTCAGAATGGATACTTCAAAAGAAATGACTCGCATGCATGGACTGGGTCATGCTAATACTTCTTCACTGTATTATAATCCTTTTCATCTGGGTCTTTTTAAAGCAAGCTTATTACTTCCTTTCATGCAATGCTAAGCTTAGTAAAAGGCTACAGCCAATGAAATATGCAGTTTGACAGAATGGGTTCATACCTTCATCACTAAAACCCAATAAATTAAGGCAATTTTTTAAAATATGAAAATGTGCCACAAAAAAAGCATGTATGCAAGCATCAGTCTTCACAATTTAAAAATCCTTCAAAGTCCTCTGAAAACCACAGCTTCATCTGATACTTTGAAGTCTACCATTCAAAAGTGTGCTATTTCCCCTATCAAACGTTCTTTTATCTCAAAAACTCCAAACACTTTATTGCTGTTTCAAAATTCAGAGCAAATGTGACATTTAACAGGGTTGGTTTTTTTTTTTTTGATGGGAGGAAGAATAATGATCAATTTCATTTAATGGAGAGTAAAGCAGAAAGAAGAATTAAATAATCTCTGCCCTACTCCCTAAGATAGACGGTGCATGGTGTTAGCTAAGTTCTAATGAACTACATCCTGGAAGAGAACCACACAATGAGTTACTAAGAAAATGTAGCATATTACAGCCATGGATAAACCAGTTAGCTTCTATCCCTAGATAATGTCAGAAGAAATGCTATTACTGATTTCAAATAATGACAATATGGAATAGCAACTGTATTTTCTAAGCAAAATCAAACAGTATGGGTCAGCTAGGTGGCGCAGTGGATAAAGCACCGGCCCTGGATTCAGGAGAACCTGAGTTCAAATTCAGCCTCAGACACTTAACATTTACTAGCTGTGTGACCCTGGGAAAGTCACTTAACCCTCATTGCCCTGCAAAAAAATTTTTTTCAAAAATCATACAATATACACAGATCTGCGTTTCTATCGTGAGAAAATAATGGGATTTGGCAGATACTCAAAGGCCCACCTGGATGTTAATCTAAACTAATTGAATTAAGTGAGAGTGATTGGCTTGGCTGATTAGCCTACTTCAAGTTAATTAGACTGTAACCACACCTGGCTGGCCCTTAAGAAGGTATTGTTCTCAGAAGCTAAGGACTTTGAACTCAACTCCAGACCACTTTCAAGTACTGTGAACCAATGAATTTGGATGGCATGAACCAATGGATTTGGATGGCACTAACCAAACAACGTGAAGCAGTGTGTAAGGAATGCCTATGCTCTGGACCTATAAAAAGCTTCCACACTCAGTTTGTGGGAGCAGTCTGTGGTTGAAGCAGTATCATGGCAAAGGACTTGAGGAAGAACCCGACCAGGCTGGAACTCTAGGCTAGATAGGCCTTTTCTTAACTCCACATGTTATCTTTTTACTAATACCTAGTATGCTTTAATAAATGCTTAATGCCGAAAGACTAGTGCTAAAGCTTCTAATTTAAGGTGATCACACATTTGGATTTTATACAACACACTATAACATAATTCATCAAGACCCACAGAAAGTATACAGGGGCATGATTCAAATGTGTATGAATTAGAGCCATTCCCCAAATAATAAATGATCAGTGAATATGAATAGGCACTTCTCAGAGGAAAAAAAAAACCCAAGCCATCAATAGCCATATGCAAAAATGCTCCAAATCACCAATAATTGGAGAAATATAAAATAATACAACTCTTAAGGTTCCACCTCACATCCATTAGATTGTCCAATTTGACTAAAATGTGAAAGTGACAAATGTTAAAGGGGCTGTGGGAAAACAGGTATATTAATAATCAAGTGACCATGAGCTTAAAAACATTTCCTTCTCTAAAATGGCCCCTTGGTAGTTACATTTCATGCCCCACTGTATGCTATCATTAAGAAAACAGTCACCCTTCTACCAGTAGACAGAATAGGATAGCTGTTTCATTCTTAGATATAGACTATAAAATATGCATAAGATGTATGGAATAAAACCTGCAAGTGGATTCTATTTATATGGCTCTTTAACACTGACATATTAAAAAATGTTCAACTATAGGCAAATGTGGCAAGAACAGTAATCACTCAGTATAATTCTTTTATATCATTTTTATTATTCCCTTGACATCCTTCACATGTAAAGCTGATTCAATTCAATTTAACAAGCTTTTATTACATGCCTAATAGATTCAGGCATCATGACGGGTGCTAGGAATACAAAGACAAAAAACAGGGACCTACCCTCAAGGAACATACATTCTCCAGGATTGGGAGAAGGGGAGAAAAAGTGAAATAAAAGGTACATAAATAAGTAAATACAATTATGTCCATGAAACAAATAACATCATTTCATTAATGCCTGAGGGGAATCAGGAAAGGTCTCTTTCGGAAAATGATGTTTGTGGTAAGCTTTGAATGGAGCTGGGGGTTCCAATAGCAAGATGAGAAGGGAGAACATTCTATGCATAGAGAACAGTCTATTCAAAGGCCCAGAGAAAGACATGGAATGTCACATGCAAGGAACAATGTTTAGGCCTGTTCTGCTAGAATGAATGCAGTGTGGCCTCAAAGTTACTATATGAAAATTAGCCTCACACAGACACAGAAAATCATTTTGGAGTTTAGTAGAAATCTAATTTGGGTAGCTAAGGTGGCACAGTGACTAGAGCCCAGGACCTGGAGTGAAGACCTAAATTCAAATCAAAGACCTCAGACACTTACTAGCTGCGTAACCCTGTCAAGTCACTTAAACCTATTTGCCTCAGTTTCTTCATCTGTAAAATGAGCTGGAGAAGGAAAAGACAAACCACTCTGATATCTTTGCCAAGAAAACCCCAAATTGGGTCACAAAGAATTGGATATGACTGAGAAACAAGTGAACAACAATCTCTCCTTTTGCAGAACATAAAGTTATTAATGGCCTTGCACTAAGTTTCATTAGCAACAACAGATATACACAGAAGACATGAGCTTTGCCCTCATGGGGTTTATCATTGTTCCTATCCTGAAATTGTATCACCATTATACCCTTTCCAAGAAAATTGAAGGGGGAAAAAACATTCTTAAAGTAAGCTTCATAGCAGCAAGTCACAGGAGTGAAGAACATTCCTATTATCTAGCACATGCCTTAAGCACTGCCTGTGGGTTTCAAACAGATCAAAAACTGGCATGCCAAAACACTACAAAAAAGATGGGGGTAAAGTAACCCCAGGAGGAAATCTATATATTCAGTTTTCTAATCCTAGGAGTCAGGAAAATTTCTGGACCTGAAACCATGAAAACCTAAAATAAATAATTCTTTTGAAAAATCTATTTGAATGCTAACCCAGTGGCAGAAATGCTACTGCATAAAGCCAATTCCTAGGAATGACTTTATAATGTGCTCCTGGAGACAGATTATTAAAATGAATTGCATTAAGGCCAAAAAAAAGAAAAAAAGGGCAGGTCCTGCATATGCTGGTACCTTTGTACAAATCATAACAGGAACTATCAGATGAGCCAATGAAGAGGTAAAACTATAAGGCAAACATTTATTGAGTACCTACTATGTTCAAGGCAGGTGCTACAGATACACAGTGATAAAAATGAAAACCAGTCCCTGTCTTTAAGGGGCTTATGTTCAAGTCAGGTATAGAACAGTCCTTTTTATCAAGGGGAGCATCCTAGATATGAAGTCAAGAAGAACTAGGTTTAAATCTTGCTGGATATTTACTAGCTCTGGGAGTCACATCACTCAAATTGAGTTTTTTTATCTCTAGAATTAAAATAATGTTACCTATAACTTATCCCATTCTGTTTTTATAATACTCAAATGAGTAATTATCATTATAATACAAGAAACTTTTGGAAGGGAGAAAGTGCTTTTAAAAAAACTGATGAGATCAAGAAAGGCTTAGAGGAAGAGATGGTCCATCAACTGAACCTTGAAAGAGGCTAAGGATTTTAACTAGGTGGAGGTGATGAGAGAGTATATTCTATGCATGGGAAACAGGTAAGGAAAAGGTCGAGAGATGGAATTTTGTGTTGAAGAAAGAGCAACTAGATCCAGTCAAAATATAGAAGCAGGGTATAGGTCTTTAAGGCAGAATCACATGAGCAGAGCAGCAAAATATAACACAGTGAAACATGTGGAACCATTTGGTATTTCAGGATTCTAAGGCCTGACTCAGGTTTAAGAAGCACCACCTTAATTAAGCCTTTCCTAGCAGAAAGTGATAGTTCCCTCCTCTGAACTTTAAATACTTCTTGTAATGTCTTACCTATTTAGCATTTGTGATTCTCATTTTTCTACTGTTTCACAGTTAACTTAAATTCCTTAAGGTCAGGCTCATATTTTTTTTTTGCTAGATATTGTATAAGCATAGGTGCAGGTGTGTAGACAGATATAGATAGACACATATCTATGTATGTGTGTATACATATACATACTTTTTTTGTATTCAGTAAATGTGCATTCAATAAGTGTCTGTTGAAGGAACATACCTGCTAAATACACTGAGCACAAAATTTCAATGACATTTCTGTTAACTCAGACGATGGACACAGGGCTAAGACTTTATCAATGTCTCATGCCAAACAAACCAGAAAACTGCTTAGAAGGAAGAATTTTTTTCCCTTTATGAAAGTCTTCCTTAGTACATTACCCACTTGTTTTACCGCATTACAACACAGCCTACCAATCTGGCAAAGCTACAAAACCACTGATGTTTTTTGGCCCTTCCAGTTTCCCTCTTCCTCTCTTTCTCCAAATTCACTGGTCTTCCGGTAAGTGACAATGAAGCAAGACCTCCAGTTCACTGTAACTGAACTATCACTCTAACACAAAGTTTCATTTCAAAACAATGACATATTATTCCTGTCTAGCAACAAGCAGCCCAATGGTGAATGAGGTTGTTTTTTACATCCATCTTAGGGGCATTCCTGCTACTCTTCTAGGTGTAACTTTTAAAATCTAATTTGACACTAGGCATATAAGGGCCTGGTACTTGCTTGGCTATATACTAGGTAAACTAAATGAATAGAAAGAAACATAAGACTGAATCCTTGCCCACAAAGGATTTATAATCTCTAGATGGTCAAATTAAGACACATGTGTGGAAATAAAACATATGAAGCATAATGTGACTAATTAATTGAGAACTACACAGAACCAAACACGTTACTTTATAATCACTGTTCATACTTAGGCTACAAATTATAAGTACCATCATTGTGATATAATGCATGGTGATTATGATACAAACAACATGACTTACAGTTGATACAGAGGGGGAAATCCCTATGATGATCAGGGAATGTGTCTGCTATCCATAAGCATAAGTCTCATGACATCCATAAACAGGGATTTGAACTAGACCATGAAAGATGGCTTTAAGTTCAATCAGCAGAAAGCAAGAGATTCAGTACTCCAGGCAAAAGATCTGGTGCTAGCAAAAGGGCTGGAAAAGGGACATCTTGTATTCATTTTGTGTATATTCTGTACATACTAATATATGCAAGTCATTTTCCTCATTATATATAATACAAGTTTCTTGAGGGCAGGGACTTTTTCACTTTTGCCTTTATGTTCTGAGAGTTAAATGCTAGTTGGCTGATTGAAGTAGACGATAAGGCTGAAAAGGTAAATGATAGCCAAGGAGAATCTCCAAAAATGATAGTAGCCCAATCAAAGATTTCTAAAATATACAGAATATTAGAACTAAAATATGATTTCAAAAGTCTAATCCATTGGGTTCACATAACAGATGAGAAAAAAAGACCCAGAGAAGTGGCAACTTTGTGGCCAACTCCCTCAGATCTCCAACTCTTCTAACTCTATAATGTTTCAACTACGCCCTGCTGGCTAGAACCCAGATTCCTGTGTCCAAGTATGAGTACTAGGGGAGGAAGAGAGAAAGAGCTAACGGAGTTGAGAGACTTATTTATTCCACAAACATTTATTAGACACCGATTGTATGCAGAGTACAAAATTAGGCACTAGAAATTAGTCTGGAGGGAAATAACAGCAATTATTTCCAACTGTGGTGGTGACAGGCAAATGATCTTCAGAGAAAGAAGAGGTAGCAAAATGATGCATAAAGGAAAGGGGTATGATAAATACTGGCACACTCAAATTGTTCTAAAATTATACTGAATTCCAGCCAAGCACTAAAAAGGTATATAAACTATTCATTGTCTTAGTGTATATAATCCTCTTAGCTGGGTTAATGAATTTGTACTGAAAATCTAACAATATGGTACATAAAGAAGTTGCTTCTGATGACCTAGTATACAACTTAGCAAAAGCTTAGAGAAATAAATAGTTAAACATGTCCAGTAAGTTGATTTTCAATAGTGGTATAAGTGGAAGTAATAGGAAGACAATGAGCAATGGAAAATAGAGTTTGGATGTTAGTATTTTGAAATAGTGAGGGTTAGTTGGGTTTGGAAGTCTCCCAATAGAAGGGATGTAAACCTTATTGCTTGGATCATTTAGAAAAGGAGCATTAAGAACAATCCCGTGGCAATTTTCCCCCCTCTTATGATGTGAATTCAAGTTATTTATGAAGAGGATCAAAGAGAAAGGGCTAAGTCTAATTCCACAAAAGTATAAGAAAATATAAATAGAATTTCTTTTCTAGAGTGATCTTTAAAAATTCTCCAACTTCTACAATACAAACTGTGGTATCATTTTGAGTATGATTAAAAACTAAAGATTATTCAATAATAATTAATTCACTCATTTTAAATGTGGATTAGGGCAAGATAATAATGGCTGATATTTATGAAATGCTTTAAGGCTTTCAAATCACTTTATATATATGTTATCTGATTTGATCCTCAAAGCAATAATGCATAGTAGGCATGAAAGGTTGAATGATTTGCCAAGAATCACAAAGCTGCTAACAAGCGTCTAAGGCAGCTTTCAAACTCAGATCTTCCCAACTATCTAGATGCTGCCTAAATACAAACCAATGCAAAAAAAAAAATTAAATAAATCCAGATATTTTTCCTACTTTTAAAGCTGGAGAAGATAAATGGATGATGAGAACTACTTTTTTTTTTACTTTTCCCAACCAAATAAAGTTTGTTTAGAAAGAATTATAAGAATTATAAGACTCAAAAAATTTAGTGTGTATATAAAAATGTATGAGGGCACCTAGTGGATAGAGCACTGGGCCTGGAGGCAGGTAGATTCATGTTCCTTAGTTCAAATCTGACACCTGACACTAGTTGTATGACCCTGGGCAAGTCACTTAACCCTGTTTTGCTTCAGCTTCCTCATCTAGAAAATGAGCTGGAGAAGGAAATGGCAAACTACTCCAAGTATCCTTGTCAAGAAACTCCCAAACAGAGTCACAAAGAGTCAGACAAAAAAAAAAAAGAGCCATACAACTGAAAAAAATGACTGAACGACAATAGAATATATAGAATTTAGAATTTCTAAGATAATCTGAGACAACTAAATGACTCCTCACATACCCAAAGCTTGGCTAGTTTCAGTTGAAGCTGGTTTCAGAAAGAATCTTTTGGTCAGAATCACAGAATTTCAGAATGGGAAAGGATCTCAATGACCATATATAGTGCAAGCCATATCTGAAAAAAAGTGACTGGCAAACAGTCATCCAGGCTTAGCTTGAAGAGCTCCAATAAGGGCAAACGTGCCACCTTCTAAAGCAGCCATTTCTCTTCTGGATAGCTCTACTAGTTTGAAAGTTACTCCTTACTTGGTTTCAAGATGCCCAGATTAATCCAGTTTTCAAACAAAGGCCCTCATGGTGGAATTCAGGTGTGCTGGGCTTCTTTATACATGAAAATGGATCTTACAATTCTACTAATCAAAAATCCTGAGGATAAAGGTGATCCAGAGTCAGTTAAGACCTTCTGTTTTTACTATCGAAAGGAGAGTTTCTCTTGAACATATCCGAAGCCAATCCAGATTTGCACTTGGTTGTCTGCAACCCCTCCCTTCCCATATGTAGAATAAAGGGTTGAAGTAGATCATTGCAAAGTTCCTGTTACATTTAGCTCTAAATTAATGACAGTCTTCCTATTACTTAGAAATAAACTAATTTTAAAAAAAGAAACCAATTCAAGACAAATCTTAATTGGGCAAACTGTATATAACCTGTAAGAGTGCTGCTTGAGTACAAGTCTAATCCTGCTGCCTACATTTAATTTTTCCAACTGATATTAGTTCCCATAATGCTTCATTTTCTGATGCCCCAAAGCTGAATGAGATCACTGTCCATGGATGGCAGAGACCTCCCATAATTCTCTCTGCTTATAAAGGTAGTCATGTACACTCTCTTACTCATCCTCCTGTGCCACCCACCTCCTTTTCCCTATTCCCCACAAAAATGAATCTATAATCTATCAATATAAAAATTTTTCCACTCTTGTTCCACACCTTTTACCAAATGGCCAATTACAGAAGGCCTTCTTTTATCATACAGCCAAGCACCAGCATTCAAGGATTTACTGAAATCCCTAAATGGAAATAAGCCTGTGATTTTCTCTCCCTCTACATTTCTGCCAAGCATACACACACTTCCTACAATGCCCAAACCACTAAAGATGATGAATTATAGAAACGGATATTTGCCAACATATCATACTAGCTAATGAGAGCTGACTAATGAGGCGATGTGGTGTAGTGGAAAGACACTAGGCTGGAAGTCAAGAGACCTGCATTCTACACATCGAGCTGTATGACTAACTAGCTAGATAACCTTGAGCAAATCACCTCTTCTCTCTGGGTTTATCTGTAGAATGAAGGTTTGGGATTGTCATTTCAAAGGTTCCTTCCAGCTTTAACATTTTATAATTCAATAGGTCCATGGGAACAAAGAAAAAACATCCAATTTTTGACTTGTTCTACTTATGTTTCTTTCCCTAAAGATAATAATTTCTCTAAGTATGAATATTTGTCTATATTACATGTCCCTAGTAAAAACAAAATTGTTTGCGGTTCACAAGTATACTTCAATTTCACAGGCCTTATATTTCAAACTAAGAAAGCAGGCTCAAATATTGTCAAGTCTCAGATCACGCAAAAGGACTGAATAAAAAACAACAAATAATTAGCCTTGGAAATAGGAATAAATGCCAAAGCATAATTAATTCATTTGTTACTTTTTTCCCCCTGCTGTGGTCAGGAGGCCAGCACTCAGTCTTTAGCCATAATACAAAGAACTTTTATTAGATGTTTGTATTACTTCTGTCCACTTTAGACTGAAAGTGGAGGAAAGACCAAGTCCAATTGGCTTTGCATGGAAGCAAGCATGGCACCATATGTAGTGGTCCTTTTGTCCTACTTGAAAAAGAGTCCTTTCCATAGTTAATTCTTAGGCTCACGGAATATTTGTTCTGATGAGAATTTTAAAGATCTTCTAGACCAAACTCCTTATTTTTCAAAAAGAAAACCGAGTTCCACGGAACTTAAGTGACTTACTGAGTCACACATATGGATGAGCACTTGGCATTTTGTAGCAGGAAAAAAAAAAAAACAGTGAACAGAGAACTAAGGTTTTTGGGTTCTGCTCCTGGCTCTGCTTCTAACTAGCTGGGTGACCAACCTAACAAGGAGATCATTTAATCTCTCTGGGCTTCAGTTTCTTTATCTGTAAAATGAAAGTGCTGCACTAAATGGCCTCTAAGGTCTCTTTCAGTTCTAATATTCTGTGATTTTTTTGAAGGGTAAGGGAGACTATCTTTAATTTCTCTTTCAATTTTCTAATTTGCTTTAATATCTTAACTGAGTGCTCAATTCTTTTCCCTACAATCATTCAACTTTTCACTCTGGTTCAAAGATTTTGTACAGCTCTTTAAAAAGTCATTCCTAGGGGCAGCTAGGTGGCACAGTGGATAGAGCACCAGCCCTGGATTCAGGAGGACCTGAGTTCAAATCTGGCTTCAGACCCTCGACACTTACTAGCTGTGTGACCCTGGGCAAGTCACTTAACCCCAATTGCCTCACCCCCCAAAAAAAGTCATTCCTCCTGTGCATCTCTTTCATTATCTTATTTTATATAATAAGTAACCCATAGTCTAGATGGAGTTTGATTAAGATGCGGGCCCCCCCCCAGAGAGAGAGAGAGAGAGAGAGAGAGAGAGAGAGAGAGGGAAGGAAGGAAGGAAGGAAGGAAGGAAGGAAGGAAGGAAGGAAGGAAGGAAGGAAGGAAGGAAGGAAGGAAGGAAGGAAGGAAGGAAGGAAGGAAGGAAGGAAGGAGTCAGGCTTCAGAATTACACACCTCGTCCCATGGAGAAGTTGTTCAGAATCTTAGTTATTTCAAGCAGCAACTGCCATACCTGAGTACCTCAACACAAGGCATGAGGCCAAAAATGTGAATAATGTGATAGCTTCTCCAAAGCCAAAAACTTAAGATAAACCAAGCCATTGGCACCATCTACTGCACAAAAGCAAACTGAGTAAGATTACCCCAAGAGATAAATTGGTTCTAAACACCACTGCTTCCAAAAGCCAACAGCCAGAGGTATCTATATGTATAGTGTAAAGGAAGAAAGAGATAGGAACTAATACAGTTTTATCCTCAAACCCTAGCAATGCTCCTTTCAAGGTCATAATTATTACAAGGATAAAGTGGTCCCCTTAACCCAGCTGAACACAAAGCTTTTATAATTCAAACAGGAGTAGATAGGCTTTGGATACTTGTAAAACAAAAGTCATTCAAATCAGGTACAACACTACTGAGGAACACAGTAGATCTGATTAGGGAAAACACATTCAGAATTTCCACAAAAGCAGATAAAGTTTGCCACAATGGTGGCCACCCAGGAGCCCAAACACCATGGTCCAAGTTTCTTTTCACACTCCTTAAAAAAAAAAAAAAGTTCAGAACAATATTTGGCTTTACCAAGTTATATTCCAAACAGGAACAAACATGAAATCTCACACCCCAAGGATTCAGGGTCATTTCAGAATACATTTATGGGCCAGTGGTCATGGGGGGACATAAGTCAATGGCAGTTCATTAGGCAACTCTCCAACCAACCAGCTCCTTCCAGATAACATTTTCAAACCATGCTATCAGTGGGAAAGAGCACAGTGTTTGGTTAAGTATTTTGACAAAAGGAGAGGACCACCCTGAATTAGGAGCAGACACACATTTTAAACAGCAGGGAAGGGGGAGTAACAAAGAAAGGTGTCTCAGTACTAGAGTTTGAAAGGATGGAGGTATATGTTTGACTTATAAGACTGCCCCAGCAAGGTATTAAGTGACTCTTTACAGAAGATGAGAATCTAAAGCTTGTGGACATACTCATCCATGATGCAAAAAGCCAAAAATTTCCCAATATCTATTAGAGGAAAAGACTTGGCAGGGGAACCTATTTGAACAAAAGGTTCCTATGTTTGTTTAATTAATGACCTAAAAGGCTTTCCTCATATAACCACATAGTTTTTTCATTCACACCCTTACTCCTAAAGTCTTCTTTCTCTTCATGATGAGCCATTTTCTACTTGGAAACTCAGAGATGATCAACTAAGCTTCCCATTTTTGCTGTCATATTTACTATCTCAGCATTACTTATTCAATCTGAAAATCAGGAAGATCTCCAACTATAGACAACTTCATCTTTTTTCTGGGAGGATCATGTATTCCTCAAAATCAAGTGACTGAGGGAGAAGGGGGTTTTCTGTTAGTCATTTGTTTTAAGTTGATCCTGTGGCTTTTCCCTCCCTCCCCTTTAACCAACAGCCCTTAAATCATAAGATGGCATCAAAGATACCCTCCAACTCTCAGATTTCATACCACCAGACCTTCAAGGTAGCTCCCACTTTATCTGGAATATAAATGGGAATATAGAATTGGAATAAAAGAATTGGAATATGAAAGGGTCCAGTCTGCCACCTCATGTCAGAATCACTTCTTTAGCATGCCCCCTTCAACTAAATGCTCAATTCCTTCCCCTATAATTATTCACCATTTCTCTCTGGTTCCAAAATTTTATGAGGATTTTTAAAGTCATTCTTTCTCTGCATTCTCTCATCACTTTATTTTAAATTAGTATATCATGTTCTAGATGAAAGTGGACTGAAAAATGTGCATCCATCATATTGATGTGGAGCTCCCTACTTTGAAGGGAATTATGTTTTAGGGTTACAAAGTTCACTTGTTTTTGTTTTTGTTTTTTTTTTTGTGGGGCAATGGGGGTTAAGTGACTTGCCCAGGGTCACACAGCTAGTAAGTGTCAAGTGTCTGAGGCCGGATTTGAACTCAGGTACTCCTGAATCCAGGGCCGGTGCTTTAACCACTGCGCCATCTAGCTGCCCCTAAAGTTCACTTGTTACCAAGTTCTTCATCACATTTAGTTAAAAGTAACTTCCCATATTGGCCTTAATTCTATCTTAAGGAACAAATGTTTTAAGACTATTATTTACTCCACAGGCTAACATTTCAAATATTTGGAAAAAGTTAATGAATAAAAACTTCCTTATATTTTAAATAGTGTTTTTATATGCTTCAAAATGTTCTCATAATTATTAAAAACTCACAGCAATTCTAGGAGTAAGCACAAGTATTAACAGTACTTTTTTAGTCCATATCTATAAATTCATCAGTGAGGGGAGTCGGGGGGATGTCTCAGCCTGCAGCACGACAAGCTGTAACTTACAGCATTAGAGAGTTTTCCAGGACAGTAACTTGTCCATGGTCACACAGCTAGTATGTCAGATGTAGGACCTGAACCCAGGGTTTCCTTACTCCAAAGGCAGCCCTCTCTATGTACTATGACCAAGAATGGTGATTTCCTTCTCTAGCCCATCAATCTTTTTTAAAATTTGAGCCTCATTTGGATGACCCTTTACCTATATTAGTAGTTAATTTATACTAAGTTCCTTCAAATCTGTGCCAAAATGCCTCTCACAGCCCTATTTACTGTTGAAACTGAGGCCCAGAGAGATCGTGATTTGCCAAAGGTTCCATTAAATTAATAGCAGATATGGAATGAGAAGTCAAGTTTCTTGATTCTTGCAGAGATACTGACCTCTCTTCCCTTTCCTAAAGTTGTATAAAAACCTTCAATCACTTTCTTCTACTGGAAGATAGTTATTGGGTCTTCTCTATACCTATCCTATATTTGCAAAAAGGTCACTGTTTTAGGGATATTATAGTAATTATAATAACTCAGTTTAATAGGTGTTTGTTAAGAACCTGCTATGTGAAAGGCACAATGTTAGATGTTATGGGGAATACAGAGGTAAATAAGACACAATACCTGCACTCAAGAAGCTGATGATGTTGATGACAACTAACATTTATGTATCACTTTAAGGCTTACAAAGTACTTTATACATAATCTCATTTGATCTAAGGTGAAGAAAGGGAGAAAAGACAAATAATTTTAACACAAAGAAGAATATGATAAGTGTCATAGGAGAGGGAAAGTTACAATCTGTTATTTCAGAGAAGATCGAGATTGCCTTCAGTTAGGCATGGATGAGGGAGTGCTCCCTGGAAGATGTAGCATTTTATCAGTCTTAAAAGACAGGTAGGAAAAATAATAAATGGATCTCATCTCAAAGGCTTTCAGATAATACCTGATAATCCCTAACTTATACTTATATCTCCAAGGATAAGATGGCTCTGCTTGACACGATCTACAAGGACCAAAATTGGGTGAAGTGAGATGCTCTTCCAGGGTATTCCTTCCAACAAATCAGCAAGTATAAGCTGATGGTTCAATGAGCCCCTGCCAATCCATCTGCTAAACAGACTTCATGGCAGTTGCTTTCCTTGGAAGGTGTTGAAAGGAAGTAATTTCAGAGAAGAAAATTTAACAAATGTTAGAACTTGACCTTCCCTGTTCCTTTCATAAGTAATCAGTATTTGGAGTTTAGGTGTCTGAATGACAAAGCCCAATGACTGGAAACTTCATGCCATTCATTTAAAAGATTCAGCCCAGAAAGGGCAGGGAAGTTTTCCAAATGAGGTACTTCAACTCTGTCGTTGCAGGATAACCTCCAGACTAGGATACTGTACCCATTCCCTACTGAAAGTTGCCAATGAAATTAGAGACCACAGAAAGAACTCATGATGTCCACTAAGCCCTAAGGTAAAAAGTCCAAAGGCATTTATTTTAGGTAACCAACAAAACCAACTTTTAAAAAACCCTTAATCATCCTGGATACAGTTCTAACAAGCTGGAGCAACTAAAGACTATGTGTCCTAGTCTTAACATCCTGAACCCTAAGTTTCCCAAAGGACAAATCACAGGCTTCCTCCAAGGTGTCTCTTCTTTAACAACCTGAGCTTGACAACCTCAATTTACTATTAGTGGGTTAAGTACAAAAACTAAAAAGGGAGCCTGGTAAATTTAATTGAAAGCAAAAGCAGTTCTCATTATCCAACATTAGAAAGCCAATTTCCTAAGCTATCTAGTAGCTCTTAACCTTTTAGATCTGCTTGCAGGAGCTGCTTTAGTCTTACTCTCTTTAGCTGCTCTATCATTTCTATGTTACAGGAATGGAGAAACGAATAAAAATGATCCTTCCTTCTGAAACTCAGAAAGGACAAATATTGGGGGATGGCTCTTTCTGGGCAAAGGCCTTGAAGAATGTATTGAGTCTAGTCCAGATACACTGAGCAGGGGCAGCTAGGTGGTGCAGTGGATAAAGCACCAGCCCTGGATTCAGGAGGACCTGAATTCAAATCTGACCTCAGACACTTGACACTTACTAGCTGTGTGACCCTGGGCAAGTCACTTAACCTTCATTGCCCCCCAAAAAACAAAACAAAAACAGATACACTGAACAGACAAAGTGACAACAGTGCCCAGGCTTAGGGAAAAGTGTCTGTCTTTTCAGTCATACTAACATCCTTAAATAGGTGTTACAGCCTCCTTGAAAATACAAACTAGGGGCTATCCCATCACAGCACTGCAATAAAGATATATTTGATGCCTAACAATAATAATAGCTAACATTTATATAATGCACTTTACAAAGATTATCTCATTTGATCCTCACAATAACCCTGTGATGTAAATGATAGTCTTATTTACATTTTACAGATGACTGTAAAGTCAGGCCATCATAAAAAATCATACATGGTCTTTTTTTTTTAACTGGGGATGCTGGAGATCATGAATACTACTATATTTAGTTCTAAATCCCACCTACTTAAAATAAAGTTGAGGAGAATTGACCGAGAATGGTGATTTCCTTCTCTAGCCCATCAATCTTTTTTAAAATTTGAGCCTCATTTGGATGACCCTTTACCTATATTAGTAGTTAATTTATACTAAGTTCCTTCAAATCTGGCCTTTCCATAAAAATTCACTAACCTTAATTCAAGAGTACACTCTTCACTCCACTTCCCCTTCAACCCATACCAACCAATTCAAAACAGAATGATTCAGTTACACACAATCATAATATCATTCCATCTGGAAGACTTGTGGGAGGCTCATTCATTAGTTAGGTTTCATTCTCCCTTATGATTTCACAACACTGACTGCATCTAACCAGAAATACTTTGTCATCTTATTTTTTATTCTCCCTTCCCCAGGGCTGCAAACAATCCAAAACCCAGAGTGGGGAAAAGGAACTCTTTCCATGGCAGGACAGCCTCAAATGTTGACGTTGACTTCATGTTACAAAGGTACACATTTCTGAACAGTATTACTAGCTTGTTTTCTGCACCACAGGTTTTTGTGAGCTTTATTAGACATTAGACATGGATGCTAATAAAGTTATGTTGATATGCCAATATAATCCCTTGACGGTCTCTGTATGAATCTTCTACCCAAGACTTTGTCCTTCCAACTTGGTGTCAAAGATTAAAATAATCTGACAGAGCTATTCTCAAACATTTGTCTTTGCAAAATATACAGGGTCATACATTGAAACTTCAGAAAAATACGGGGAGGAAAACTGTCATACTTGGGACCTCCCTGGGTGCCTAGAGAGCTCTAAATGTTGCATCCTCTTGTGCTATTTTCTCAGAAAGCAGTCTGCCAAGTTTTCTAAGACCACTAAGCAGGACTCCAGTGGTCCAAGAATATCCCCAATGAGAGGCCCCACAAACCAAGACTTCCCTAAGTTTTGTCTCTCCTAAGAAGAGGTCAGATTGAATGTATTTTACTTTTAGAGGCTAAGAATTTTGTAAACAACTAAGAAAGGAAATGTATCCAGCAACTGTGCATGACACATTGTACAGTAAAAGTAGCCACAGCAACAACCACTGCCTCAAGGCACTCTGAACATGAAAACATCAATGGTCACATGAGGAATGTGTGACTGCTTGAGATACCATTAACAAAAACCCACCACCCTAATCACTGGTCATCCATTTCTTAAAGATTAATCCATGCCATATGTTATTAATCAACAGAAATGCTGAAGGCTCTTTTAAAAAAAAACTGTCCAGATGAGCCAAACTTAATTAAATTGTTATTATTATGGCTGCTACATCACTGGTTTGCCTGTGTCACTGCCCCTTCTACCACAAGCATCCATACCCCCCGCCACACACACACACACACACACACACACACACACACAAACCCACAGTGGGAATGGGCAGACTACATAAGACCAGGAGGTGAGATAGGGACCACATGTTTGTTAGGAAGAAGGTTTTGTACAGAGAACATGCTTCTCTCCAGAAAGGCAGGTCAAGAATGTGTCCAGACTGCCCAGAGAGGTAATTAGGCCTATGCTGTTTCCCATCTTATACAACTGTGGCCAGCAGCTGCAGGAGATCACAGAAGGTACAAGGCAAGACAGAGTCAATGCAGTGTATCTTTCTCACTGCCTCACTAGTTTCTAGGTGGTGTAAAACAGCGTTTCTCCTGGGTGGCTGTGTATGCAGGACAGAGGAAAGCCATAGTTCAGAATGTTGATCTCTATAGCAAATGACTCCCTTTTAAAGGCCTATGCAAAGAGAATAGAATGTCACAGACAACAAAGTCCATGGCATAGCAATCCCACACCCCAGAAAATGCAGTTTTATCTCCAGAGCCTTCCCTCAGAGGTCTTTCTTCAAAGCACACACCTTAAACAATTGTGAAGAAGAAAGACAGAAGGCAATCCATAATTTGCCTGTAGCCAAGTTTTTCCTCAAAACCTAGCCTCTCTGTCCCTTATAGATTTCCAAATAAGTAAGAAGGCAGAAGCCAAAATAGAGCACCTAGGGATGAAATGAAAAAGAAGCTATTAAACCCTGCTTGTACCTTCTTCCCTCCACAGCTGCTCCCCAAGGGAAAAGTTGACATAACATGTTCACTCTAAGCCTACAGCAGAACATGGTGAGAAACTTTGGTTCCAATAAGCTAAAGAGAAGGAAAGGCTTTTGCCAAAGAAAGGAAAGATTGCAAGATGCTGGACAGCTGAAGAAAAGAGTTGGGAAGGAGAGGAGTTGAAAAGGAACTATGGGAGAGGGAGGGGACATACTGCTTAAAGAGTTAAGACAGAGGGTAACCTGAAGCAGCTCTCCTCAAACCTACTCATTTTTTGGTACCCTCAAGATCACACAAAGCCATTCAAAGCAAATCGGCTCCCTGATCACTTATTCCTTCTTTCCGATCAGTCACTCCTAACTTTCAGAGGGGCTATGCTCTTAAGGCTTGTCCTTTTCATTTTCCACTTGGCAAACGAGATGCAAACCACTCTTCCTCCGAGATGAGGAGGAACGAGCGGCAGGGGGCTTGGCCACAGCTGCGGAAAGGCCGAGACGGAATAACTTTGCTTCTCCCGGGTGGCCCCCATCCGCGCTTCCACAGCCACATGGGCCGCATCTTCCCCACTACAAAGCCAGCTAGAGTCCAGCGGGCCTGGGCGGGGACCCCATCGGTCAGCGCAAAGTGGCTGGAGGTACAAACGGAGGCATTTGCGGGTGTTGTCTGGGCTTTGCGGGTGTTTAAAAAGAAAAAGAGCTCCAGAGGACAACAGCCCCCCTCCTCCGTATGCCAGGGGGCCCCTCTCCGCCTTCCTTTCTCTCTTACACACACACATATCCCCCCCACCCCCCCACCCCCGCCGCACGATCCGCAAGCTGCCTCCTTTTCTCCAGACAATGGGGGAAAGAGAGGCTCGCAGAAGCAAGTCCAGGCGCTCGGCTCCTTCAGTGGAAAGCGACCGGGACTAAGAAGCCCAGGCAGTGCCACCCTGACCCATCCTTAGGGAGCCTCAGTCCGTGGAGATAGATGAGTCTAGGGGCGGGGAAGGAGGACTAGGGGAGAGGTGGTAAAAGATCGGGGAAGGTGGAAGGCAGGGAACCTCCCACTGGCTCCCCTCCATTCACCCCTCCAAAAAAAATCTTCAAGGAAAAAGGAGAAAAGAAAGGGGCAGTACCGAAGGCGAAGAGGAAAGGGCTCTGCTTCACCATAAGGTAAATGGGCATTGTTAAGTGTACAACATATCCGGCCAGTTCTTACTTACCAAGACCACCGCAAATCTCTCCTCCAGTTCACCTGGCTCGGGCATTGGCAGCTTCAAAGGCATGTTGTGCGCCCTGAAATCAGTCTGCTGAGAATCCATGCTCCCTGCATTCCCCATGGTGAGCCGCTTTTCGAAGCCGGGGGGGATTTCTCCTCCAGCCCCCCTTCTCGTCCGTGGATGAGATCAGAAATGCACCGCACAAGCCCTCTCTTGGCTCTCTCGCCTTCTCCCTCTCTCTCTACCCGTTATCCCCCCCCTTCTCCGCACCTCCCTATCCTACCTCCTCCGTCGCCCACCCGTAGCCCCCCTCCTGCTTCAAGCCCCCCTTCCACCCGCCCGAGAGGAGAGAAGCGAATGTGCTGGTCGAAGAGCGAGGTCTCCCTCTAGCAGCGCTCAAAGTGGAGCCTGCCTCCTTCCACCTTCATGCTTTCGCCTGCGGTTCTCCCTCCTCCCGTGCACAACCCGGACCTCTTTTCTTCGGGAGGTATAGTTAAGGCGCCTGGATCCTCTCGGCATGGTGCACCATGCTCCACGCCCAAGCCCTGCTAGCAAACCGCGGGAGCAGACACACGCATGGCCCCGGGCGCGCGTGGTCCTCCTGTTCTTTCACACACCCTCCCCACCTACGCTGACCCCTGCTAATTAGTCCCCGGGCTTCGGTTGCTGCTGCCGCCGTTGACACATTCACATCCGAACCCCCCAATCCGAAGATACCACAAAGATCCGCGAGTGAGTGGGAAATCAGACAAATGCAGCAGCAGCAGCACCACTCTCCCAGCACAATGCCCCTTTTCTCCAAGTCTCCGCCCCCCCAGGCTGGACTCCGCCCCTCATCCCAGGGTACGCTGGGACTCGTAGTTCCGGCCAACTGTGGCCACGCGTGGTAACCCCGCCCCCTGTCGGCGAGTTGAACTCCTCCGCAAAGTCTAATTGAGCCCCCACACAAGATAGTCAATTCGCGCTAAATCCAGAGTTTCCCTTCCAATCTTTTCTCGTAACCGAGGAAATGATTGTTATACAATCAAGGGCGTCTCCGTCGAGCCTGAAGGGTCTGGAGAGCCTCACAAACCAGAGGAATTAAATACATAAAGCGGGAGCTGGACGAGATGATTTTGGGATGTAGCTTCCAACGCTGTCTTTGTAGAGTTGTGAGTGCCTGAATGCCGCATTTGTCCTAGGTGCTTGCACAGGTGTAGGACTTTCAGTTGTTCCTTGTCAGAGATAGCTAGCTACCTGTTCTCATCTATGTCCTGTATGTTCTAGCACTTAATAGTATGCCACAAATTTAAAACTATTAAAGGTCACAAACCTGCCAATGACACTACATAACAAAATAATAGGATTTTTCTCACAACAACCCTGTGATGTGAATAATGTTAGTAGTCTTATCTGTTTTATAGATGATGAAACCAAGGTTCATATACCACAAGTGACAATAGGTGTCAAACTTGAACCATTTCGTCTGACATCAAGGTCAGTTGGTTCTTTCTCCTACACCGAGCTTTCATTTCACAATCTGAAACTAGGCAGTAAAATAAGCTGAAGATCAGAGGTCAGCCTTACCAACAGACTTCCAAACATGACTTCCCTCAGAAAAGTATTATGGTTGTATCTCTGTGGTTGTATCCTCAGGGTCTAGAACAGAGCTTTACATGGAGTAGTTAACAAGTGCTGTTTTGGATCTTATTGTAATAAAGGCATTGACCCCAGATGTTGAAATGAAAATGTCCTTGGTAAAAGTAACACTAAACCTTACCATTCATTCATACTTTAGTTGGAAAAAGTTTATCAAACCCTTTCTTGAAAGCAAATTTTGATCAAGAGGCAGGAAAGAAAACTGATTCCAGCAAAAAATAAAGGGGGAGGGGGCACAGATAAGAGAGTCTGGGAGTGCCAAAGGAAAATGTCTATTTCAAGATTTGGTTTAGGATCTTCCTCTTGAAAATGTGTATATGGGGGGCAGCTAGGTGGCGCAGTGGATAGAGCACCAGCGCTGGAGTCAGGAGTACCTGAGTTCAAATCTGACCTCAGACACTTAACACTTACTAGCTGTGTGACCCTGGGCAAGTCACTTAACCCCAATTGCCTCACTAAAAAAATGTGTATATGAACTACAAATACCTAATTCTTTTCTTTTTCTTTTTTTTTTTTTGGAGGCAATTGGGGTTAAGTGACTTGTCCAGGGTCCCACAGCCAATAAATGTCTGAGGTCACATTTGAACTCATGTCCTCCTGAGTCCAGGACTTGGGATCTATCCACTGTACTACATAATTAAGTTTTAAAGATTTTTTTAAATAGCTTTCACATTGTTTCCAAGTTAAAGGAAAACATAATGTTAAGATGGCAAGTGAAGGAAGAACAGAATTCCTCCTTTAGAGAATTGAGAGAAGACAGAAGTAAAGTGGATTTTAAATTAGGAGCTTAGTTTAGACTGAATGAAACATTTTTTATTCAAAAACAAGAGTCCTAGACTTGGATCCCTCTCATCCCTAAACCCAAGTGTTCTGTGACATATTATTGCTGTATCTCTAAGTTTTAGATACATATACAGTGTCTTACTTGCAGGACAAGAATACATTTACCCAGGGGTTCTTCCTTCCCAGTGGAATGGTAGGAATGATTTTCTGCCATTGAGAAATCCTAGTTTGTTACATTTATGACTTCCTCTGGCCATATTTCTGCCAATGACCAGGGCCTTTTTTTTCCCCTTAAGTCTTATCACATTTATTCTCTCACAAAAGCTCACCACCACCAAGGACAAATCGTGCACATACATTTTTTTTTTAACCAGCGGAAGTTCAAAGTCATTGACAGGTTTGTGACCTTTAAAAGTGAGTTTTTTAAATTTACCACATATTATTAAGTGCTAGAACATACAGAACACAGGTTACTATCTCTGAGAGGGAACATATTAAAGCTTACATGAATTCTAAAGCTTGTGGAAATTCCTGAGATTGTAGTACAGTTACATTGGGAGAGGGGGGAGGGGAGTCTTCATACATATATACACAAATATACATATACATTCACAGACAGACATAGTATAGGGATCAAAATAGGTTACTTTAACAACATAGATACATAGTAGCTCTCCCTCAATCCAAACGAGGCAACAAAGATTTTGTTAAGTATTCTTTTTCTGAGCACTACATTATAACTACATCTTCTGTGTCGTAGATGATGTTACAAAATTTGGAAAAACAAGAAAATTTCCCAGAGGACCAGCTTTTTCAATAAGTTGTTCCTGTGGCCTTTGACTACCACTGAAACTGAAATGCCAAATCATTTGTCTACCACCTCTTTAACCTCTAGCAAACTATACCAGAGGAAGTGAGTTCACACAATAGTGTAGTTGCTTTCAAAGAAATTCTTCCCTTATGTATACCAAATGTTTCCACAACAAGATTAGCCTCTTGAGGGATCTGGGTTCTAGAATAGTCTGTATCTCTTCAGCTTTTAGTATAAGGAAATACTGTTCATCTTTTATCAAGACTGAGCAGCTTTCTAATGAGGCAAAGGAACAACCCTCTGAGATTTTTATTTGGTGTGTTTGTACATGTGTATTTTAGACAAGAGCTGATAATAGATCATGAGCTGAGACCAGGATATTGTGTGCGATCTGTATTTGAGAAAGCATAAAGTGCTTTCCATTACCCCAAACTGCTCCTTGTCAGAAAAATCCATTTCTTTTTTTTTTTGGGGGGGGGGGCGGGAGCAGGGCAATGAGAGTTAAGTGACTTGCACAGGGTCGCATAGTAGTAAGTGTCAAGTGTCTGAGGCTGAATTTGAACTCAAGTCCTCCTGAATCCAGGGCTGGTGCTTTATCCACTGTACCACCTAGCTGCCCCTCCATTTCTTTATCATTAGTATTGTCTTCCAGATCAAGTCATTTGGCAGCAAATTATGGTAACTAATGATCATGGAGGAATTAAAATTGTAAATGACTGAAAGAACAATGGAAAATGGACCGCCAGCATGAGAAAGCAGCTAGCAATTTTTACACTACGGGCAAGCATTAGGAAGCATTTCCTCAAATCAACTTTTTAAGATAAGTTTAATTTTGGGGTGGCTAGGTGGCGCAGTGGATAAGGCACCAGCCCTGGATTTGGGAGTACCTGAGTTCAAATCCGGCCTCGGACACTTGACACTTACTAGCTGTGTGACCCTGGGCAAGTCACTTAACCCCCATTGCCCTGCAAAAAAAAAAAGATAAGTTTAATTTCAGGGGGAGGGATAAATTTAATTTCAGGACAGTTTCGGGAGGACTCCTTGGATGTGTCCATTGGGGCCAGAGGAGGAAGCCCACCATCTAGTAGCTTCCCATTTCAACAAATTGTTTTTTCCTCAAATTTAAATTTATTGTTTTTTCTGATTAATTAGAATTTATTTTTCTCTCGCACTCTCTGCATTTAAGTAACTTTAAAAGAAAACCTATAACAGATGTTCACAGTTAAACAAAATTAATTCCCACATTGGTCCAGTCCAAAAATGTATGTCTTTTAAAAAAATGTATATCTTATTCTATACTTTAAGTTTGTCAGCTCTCTGGCAGAAAGTGGGATGCATGATTCATCTTCAGTGCTCTGGAATCATGGATTGTAATGGTATTGATCAGAATTCTAGGCTTTCAAAGTTGTTTTTCTTTATAATGCCATTGTTTTCCTGGTTCTGCTCACTTCACTTTGCATTAGTTGATACAGATCTTCCAGTTTCCTCTTAAACTGTCCATTTCATTATTTCTTATGGTGCAATAATATTCCATTACATTCACATATCATAATTTTTTAGCCATTCCCCAATAAGTGGGTATTAATCTCTAGTATTTTGTTATTATAAAAAGAGCTGCTACAAACATTTCATACATATGGGCCCTGTCCCTCCTTTTAATCTCCTTAGGTATCTTTCATTAGTCGAGATATCACTGGATCAAAGTGTATGAAAAGTTGACTTGCTAACTAGGTGCTAAATTCACTTGTTTTCATGTGGCTAAAAGATATCAACACCCTCTCAGTTTTAGCTTCCGCAGTCGATCTACCTCTCTGATTTCCCTAAGCAAGCTATATAGCATTTTGCTAATAATAATAGTGCTTAGAAAAACACTGAGATGTTGTGACTTGGTCAGTGTCTTACAGCCAGTCACTTTGATTTATGACATGGGTAAGGCTATTTATGATAGGATCATAAGATTATAGATCTTGAAGTACAATGGACCTTAGAGATCATCTAGTCAAATCCCCTCATTTTATAGATGAGGAAACTGAAACTTACAGAGCTTAACTGACTAGCTTAAGGTTATACAGGTAGTAAGCTGAAGAGCTGAGATTCTAAACCAATTTTTCTGATAGTCACATAGAATGAGAAATGACAGATGGTCAAACTCAGTGGTACACTGGTATCAATTTACAAAAAAGTCAAGAGGAAAACCTCTAGGGTTCTGCCGACATCCTCTAAGGAAGTTTTATGGTAAAATGATGGACAGGGGCAACTAGGTGGCACAGTTTATAAAGCACCAGCCCTGGATTCAGGAGGACCTGAGCCTCAGATGCTTGACACTTACTAGCTGTGTGACCCTGGGCAAGTCACTTAACCCTCATTGCCCCTCGCCGCCGCCCCCCCCCATGGACACCTATTACAAAGGATGAACAGGTGTGGTAGAGTTGCTGTCTACATTTTCCTAAATCTCTCTGGTAGAAGGAGTACTCACTAACAGTTCAAAGTATAAAAGTAAACCCATATGAAATTTGTTCCCCAGTAACAAAAAAATCCACTCAATTCACAAACCTGAATCATATATTGTATAAAAAGTATGAGTTTAGTTCTGAGGACTGAGTAACTATCATAAACATTTACAAACCAGTAAGAATTCTAAGTTGTACCATGTTTGATTCACATAATCTCAAGGATTTATGCAGTATTACACATCTTTGATACAAGAAAATCAAGTTCATAGATTGCTATTATATATGTAGGGAACTTTTAAAATTACTGTGCACAAATTAAATAAATGGGTACAATTATTTTTAGGATATTGTCAGTCACTTAAGTACTCTATGCCTTAATTTTTATGTCAGTAAATTGAAAATGTCATTATGTTGGTTCTTTCTGTCTTAGAGAAATGATGAGAGGCAAGTTATAAAAGTGTACTGGAAATAAAAGGACCAAGTAAATGTATGTCACAAAAAATAGGCAAAGATTCTTCTACCTGCTATAAAATTCTATGGCAAGGTCAGACATATGGTAGGTACAGTTGGCAAGATAGTATGATGAGGATTTGGCATGAGTGAACCTGGGTCCAAATTATTAAAAAGTCAGTTCCTATCTCTGGATTTCAGAATTTTCAACTGTTAAAAAAAAAAAGGCAGGGAGAGTGGGGAAGGAAGGGTAGATAAGGTGATAGTGTTGTACTTAGATGATCTCCAAAGGCCATTCATACAATAAATCATAAACAAACTGACATATACAACCAGTGGTAATTTTAAAAATTAAATTAACCTAGTTTTCACACCTAGTAGCTATGTGACCTTTGGCAAGTCATAACCCCTCCGAACCTATTTCCTCATTTGTAAAATGAAGATAATGCCTGTTCTAACCACTTCATAAGACTGCAATGATGAAAACCCTTTGTAAACCTTAAAGCATTATATAATTTGGGGGGGCATTTTTTTTTTTTGGTGAGGCAATTGGGGTTAAGTGACTTGCCCAGGGTCACACAGCTAATAAGTGTTAAGTGTCTGAGGCCGGATTTGAACTCAGGTACTCCTGACTCCAGGGCTGGTGCTCTATCCACTTTGCCACCTAGCTGCCCCCTTGGGGGGTGTATTTTAAAAATTTATTGTACAAGCCAACTGAAAAACAAAGGGGAAGGAAGGTCCCTATCACACATTTTGTATCAGGAAACAGAATTTCTAGGCATGTCCTTGTCTAGTAGAATCCACTAAAATGGGGGAGATAATCACCTAGCCCTGTGAACTATTAAGGTAGGCACCACATGGATGGACTAAATGATATTCCAAACAAAATAGGTACCAATCTATTGGGGAACAAATGATGGCATAAGGAATATTATTACATTGCAAAAAATGATAAATATAAACATTTCAGGGAATTATAGGAGCAGCTAAATAAAGTGGGGGAAGACTTGGAAAACAACATTAGAGGATTTCTGGAGCATCTACTGAGCTTCTCTCTTGGTTCTCTGAGACCACATGATCTCTATCTCTCTTACTAGCTCTCTTGGGTCTCCTTGAGACCACATGCTCTCTCTAGTAGCATGGGTCTTTGGGGGCTTTTATCCTCCTGCTTGAGCTAACTGGAATACTGAGGCTCTCTCCTGCTTGGGGAGACATGTGGTCAATCCTTACTGGTATGATGAATTAATAATATGCTTACCACCCCCCCCAAAAAAAATAAACAGGGGTAGAATGAAATAAGCAGAACCAAGAGGACAGTGTCAACTATGACTATAGAAATGTAAATGAAAACAACACTAGAAGGCATCCAAACTCAGATTAATCAAAACAACAATCTTGCTCCAAAAGAACAGATGATGAAACACATTTCCACCCTCTCAGTAGGGGGCGGGGAACTATGGGTGCTGTCAAATGATGTGGGTTTGCCAAGCTATTTGTTAAAAGAGAAGGTTCAGTAGGGGAGAATATGTCAGAAAATGAAAGTGATATAAAAACCAACTGGCATAAATAACCTTATTTTTAAAATAAATTTAAACTTTATGTCTTTATATGATATAATGATGGAAGGCACCTAGCCATGGTGGATAGAAGTTTAGGCCTTAGAGTCAGGAAGACCTGGAATGAATCCTACCTCTGACACTTACTTGCTTTGTGACCCTGGGCAGTCACTTCACTGTCCCAAGACTATCTGTTGCATCTGAATTGCTAATCTGCATTACTGAAGGAAGTTTCTATCCTGGGAGGGCTGTACCAATAAAATCACATCTGAACAATAACAAAGAATCGAAAAAAATTCTCCAGCTGGATGGCTAATGCCATAGCATCTAACATACCATACAACCTGCACTACAGCCAGAGTTTGGCAACAACAATAGCAGCAGCAGGCATTTATATGGCAATTTAAAGTTTACAAAGCATTTTCCAATTATTTCTCATTTAATCCTCACAACAACTCTGGGAGGGAGGTGCTATTATTATCCCCATTTCGTAAATGAAGAAACTGAGACAGAGGTTAAATGACTCAGCTGGGATCACACAGGTAGGGAAGGATCTGAGGCTGGATTTGAACTGATCTTCCTGATTCCGCCAGGTCACCTAGCTGCCTAGAGTAGTCTTCTAAGAATGAAAGCAATTACCATTGTTGTTAGAGGGGTTTTTACCTAAACTAATGACCAACAAGTAGACTGTTTCATCATTTCTAAAAAGTGGATAGAAAAACATATACAGCACTGATGCAGTGTAGAGACTGTATTTCGTCTTGTAAAATCAAGTGTGTCCTTTGTCTCCCTCCTTCTCTAAGTCTTTTGAAGGGTAAATGATGTATACAGTTATTTTGAATCAGTATACAGTAATATGAAAGTTCGGTATGAGTCCTAGCTCTTCTATAACTAGTTGTATGATATTAGGGACAAGTATCTTAACCTCTGGTATAGTTTGCTTATCAGTAAAAATGAAGATAATATTGTCCATGAACAACTTACATCACAAGGTTGTTGTGAGGAAAGCCCATTGTGGACTGTCAGCTGCTGTGCTATTGTGCAGGTTATTATTGATAGTTCTATATTAAATCAGATCTCATGACATTTATAGTATCATTCCAATTAGTTTGATGTATTCCTTTATAGAGATTCAAAAGCTTCCTGATCCTTCTTATTTTTACGATGCCAGGAATTTTCTTTTCCTATATTCACCTCTTTGTCCACATGAACCAGGCCCCCCCTGACCCCTCAGTCCTACCAGTGTACTTATCTCCTTACTATTGGACTTCTCAATGTTATAATTTTTTTTTTTTTTAGTGAGGCAATTGGGTTTAAGTGACTTGCCCAGAGTCACACAGCTAGTAAGTGTTAAATGTCTGAGGCTGGATTTGAACTCAGGTACTCCTGACTCCAGGGCCAATGCTATATCCACTGCACCACCTAGCTGCCCCGATAATTTTTTTTTAATGAAGAAAAAGAAAGTTTCTCTTTTCTTAATCAAAGACTTCACAGAATGGTTGTGAGGAGAGTACTTTGAAAATCTTAAGGCACTATATAAATGTTAGATTTTGTTATTTCATCAGTACTATCTCTTTTGCAAGATTCAGAAGTTTCCTTTATCTTTTGGCTTGTGTTTCTTTTATATTCTCTGTTTGAATACAGGAAGCACAGTTTCATTGCACATTGCCCACATAGGTGTATGTTGATATTATATATATATATATGCATATCCATGTATCTGCATATATACATTTGAATGCTTAAGTGGGTGTATTTGCATGCACATGCATGTCCTCCTGTTCGTGTGTGTATGTGTGTGTGTGTGTGTGTGTGTGTGTGTGAGTGTGTGTGTGTGTGATATTACTTCATTGTCTAGGGTACCTTTTAGCAAGATGTAGTTTCCTTCCTTATCTCTCTCTCTCTCTCTTTTTTTTTTTTGGTGGGGCAATTGGGGTTAAGTGACTTGCCCAGGGTCACACAGCTAGTAAGTGTTAAGTGTCTGAGGCCGCATTTGAACTCAGGTCCTACTGAATCCAGGGCTGGTGCTCTATCAACTGTGCCACCTAACTGCCTCTCCTTAGCTCTCTTAATTAGGTCTACTTTTGTTTTTGCTTTGTCTGAGATAAGGATTGCTACCCCTGCTTTTTTTACTTCAGCTGAAGCACAATATATCCTGCTCCAGCCTTTTACCTTCACTCTGTGTGTTATCTCTCTGCTTCAGATTTATTTCTTGTAAACAACATATTGTAGGATTCCGGTTCTTAATCCACTCTGCTATTTGCTTCCATTTAATGGGAGAGTTCGTCCCATTCATATTCAGCATTATGATTACTAACTGTATTTCCCTGCATCCTATTTTCCGTTTTTTATACCTTTCTCTTTCCTTTCCTGTCCCTTCTCATCAGTGTTTCACTTCTGACCACCACCTCCCTCAATCTACCCTCCCTTCTATCAGCCCCACCTCCCTTTTTCTTTCCCTCTTTGCCTCCTAGATTTACCCCTCACTTCTGTCAGCACTCTATCCTCTTCTTTCCCCACTTACTTCCATATAGGGTAAGATAAAATTCTATACCCAATTGGGTGTGTATATTATTCCCTCTTTGAGCCAAATCAGATGAGACTAAGGTTGAAACAATTTCCTTCGGTCACCCTTCCCTTCTTTCCCTGTATTGTAATAGATCTTTAGTGCCTCTTCATGTAGTATGATTTACCCCATTCTGCCTTCCCTTTCCTCTTCTCTCAGTATAATCCTTTTAGTCACCTCTTAAGTTTTTAAAAAATATTATCACATCAAAATCAACTTATACCCACACCCTCTATGTGTACTCCCTCCTATCTATCCCAATAAAGATATAGTTCTCAAAAGTATCTTCTTCCAATGCAGGGATGTAAACAGTTAAACCTTATCAAATAATGTTTTCACCCCTATTTTACCTTTTTATGCTTCCCTTGAGTCTTGTATTTGTAGACTGAATTTTCTATTCAGTTCTGGGCTTTTCATTAGGAAAGTTTTAAATTTTCCTATTTTGTTGAATGTAAAGATTATGCTTAATTTTTCTGGGTAGTACATTCTTGATTATAATCCAAGTTCCTTTGCCCTCTGGAATATCATATTCCAAGCCCTCTGATCCTTTAATGTTGAAGCTTCCAGGTCCTATGTAATACTAATTATTGCTCTTTGATCTTTAAATTGTTTCTTTCTTGCTGCTTGCAGTATTTTTTTCCCTTATGTGATAATTCCAGAATTTGGCTATGATATTCCTTGGAGTTTTTCTTTTAGGGATTCTTTCAGGAGGTAATTGGTAGATTCTTTCAATGACTATTTTTTCATCTGGTTCTAAAACATTGGGGGCAGTTAGTTCTCTTTGATAATGGCATGAAATATGCTGTCCAGGCTCTTTCTTTTGATCATGGTCCTCAGGTAGTCTTCTTCTTCTTCTTCTAGTGAGGCAATTGGGGTTAAGTGACTTGCCCAGGGTTACACAGCTAGTAAGTGTTAAGTGTCTGAGGCCGGATTTGAACTCAGGTACTCCTGACTCCAGGACTGGTGCTCTATCCACTGCACCACCTAGCTGCACCAGTCCTATTATTCTTAAAATGTCCCTCCTGGATCTATTTTCCAGGTCTGTTGTATTTTCCTGGAGAGGTATTTTATGTTTTCTGCTACTTTTATATTTTTTTTATTCTGCTTTACTTCTTCTTGTTCTCTCACTGAGTCATTAGTTACCATTTGCCCTATTCTGATTCTTAAGGAATTATTTTCCCCAGACAGCTTTTGTACCTCCTTTTCCATTTGTCCAATTGTATTTTTAAGGCATTTTTTCTTTTTCCAAGCTCTTGCCTTTCTCTTGCATAGCTTTTTCCCAGTTTTCCTTCTACCTCTCTTATTTGGTTTATAAAATCTTTTTTGAGGTCTTGAGACCAATTCTTCTTCCTCTTTAAGGTTTCACATGTAGGTGTTTTGACATATGTCCTCTTCTGAGTTTATGTTTTGATCCTCCCTGTTGCCATAGTAATTTTGTATGGTGAGGGTTCTTTTTCTGTTTCTTATTCATATTTTAGCCTCTTTTGTGCCTTTTTAAAGTTGAGTTCTACTCTTGAGGTATAGCATGCACTGTCCCAAGCTTCCTTTGCTGGGGCCAGGGGCCTAGTCATTGGCTTTCTGCTCTGAGGTCTCAGCTGCTTGCAACTTGTTCACTGCCTAGTTGGGCCTGTTGGGTAACAGAAACCCCAGCCGGCAGATTTCCTTTTGTATTGGGGCTAGGGGCCTCACAATTGGCCTGCTGTGCTATAGCTTGCTGAGTTAGGACTGAGGGTCGTCAGCTGCTGATCTGTGCCACAGCTATGAGCCTTTTGCTAGCTTGCCCAGATACTCTCTGAATGGAACTGTGCTCCCCTTTTACCCAGGTGAGACAGGCCTTTCCTGAAGACCTTCTAGGCTGTCTTTTTTTTTGGGGGGGGGAGGCAATTGGGGTTAAGTAACTTGCCCAGGGTCATACAGCTAGTAAGTGTCAAGTGTCTGAGGCTGGATTTGAACTCAGGTCTTCTTTTTGCAAAAATTGCTCCTTGTTATGATTTCATTCTGTCCCTGTCATCACTACTCTCCAGGTCTCCCATGTTTGAAACCTGTTTTATTTTGACTCTCCATGCTCTTACCTTTCATGAACAGTCAATTGCTGGGTGCTGTTGACTCCACCTCTACAGTATTTCTTATATCCATCACTTCCTCTCTCTATTATCACCCTAGTATATACCTTCATTGCCTGTCCTCTTTTACTAGCCTCCAAAGGAATACTTTTTATGTCTACACTCTTATTCCTCCAATCAATCCATCATTAATACCACTATCACATTAATCATCCTTATACCCAGATTTGTTCATGTTGCTCTTCTACTCAAAATCCTTTCTTATGTCCCTAATACTGAATAATTTTCCCATTGCTTTTTTTTGGGGGGGGGGCAATTGGGGTTAAGTGACTTGCCCAGGGTCACACAACTAGTAAGTGTTAAGTGTCCGAGGCCGAATTTGAACTCAGGTCCTCCTGAATCCAGGGCTGGTGGTCTATCCACTGTACCACCCAGCTGCCCCCCCTTATTTTTTTCTTGAAGAGATCTCTTGTCTTTCCCATTGCTTTTTTTTCTGAATAATTTTCAAAATCTTTAGCTGGCTGTTTAAGGATCTCAAAAATCTGGTGCTAATCCACCTTCCCAGATTTATGATGCACCACTCCTCTCTACCTGCTTCATATTCTAGCCTAACTGGGCTATCCATCATTAATCTTATGCATCCTATTTTTCCTGTTTCCAAAACCTTTCTTCATGTTCTTCCCTATGCCCTCATCCCTTCCTCCCTCCCATGTTCCTTGTTGAAATCTCTCCCATTCTTTATAATCCAGTTCAAATATCACCTCTTCCATTAAAAGTTATCCTTGATCCCTGTCATCTGGAAATATCTGGAATATTTCTTCCATAGGACCTCATATAATGCTTTGCTCCTCTCTTATGCAGTGATTGTGTATTTTTAAAACCATAACTGTCTGTGTATGTGTCATATACTAACATTAAAACTCCATCAAGACAGGAACCATATCTGACCCAAACTGTATATCACCTTCATGATCAAAGACATTCTTCTGCACACAGACTTAATGAACACTTGTTAAATGCATTGGAAAGAAGGGTACATTTAATTTGTAAAAAGCAGATGAAGGTCATTTAAAAACAAATCTAGGGGCAGCTAGGTGGCGCAATGGATAGAGCACCGGCCCTGGAGTCAGGAGTACCTGAGTTCAAATCCGGCCTCAGACACTTGACACTTACTAGCTGTGTGACCCTGGGCAAGTCACTTAACCCCAATTGCCTCACCAAAAAAACAAAAATAAAAACAAATCTGGTGAATAGGGTGGATGATTGCTCTGATGATAATGTTTTTTGGATTAAAATGAAAATGCTAAATCAATGAGTGTGTGTGTGTGTGTGTGTGTGTGTGTGTGTGTGAGAGAGAGAGAGAGAGAGAGAGAGAGAGAGAGAGAGAGAGAGAGAGAGAGAGAGATTTGATAGGCTGAGAATCGAACTTCAGATTTAAAAGGGGCAGCTAGGTGGCACAGTGGATAGAGCACTGGCCCTGGAGTCAGGAGGACCTCAGTTCAAATCCGGCCTCAGACACTTAACACTTACTAGCTGTGTGACCCTGGGCAAGTCACTTAACCCCAATTGCCTCATCAAAAAAAAAAAAAAAGGATATCTAACTCTTATTTGGTCCAAATACCATTGTTTTATTGATGAGGAAACTGATCCCCAAAGAGGACTTCTGGAAATGTTTGGAACAATAAATATCATTAGACTAATTCTCTAGCTTCCCCACATTAATTTAATGTATAATTTCTTATATATTTGTTTAAAGGAAAAAGAAGTTGCATTACTTTAATGTCCCACATTTTATTGAGAAAATACAAAGTTGAGGAAACCCAATTAGCTTTCTTGTTGTTTGCCTTAAAATCGCATGCCTAGCTACTTTTAGGTGTACTTATTGTTCATGATTAAATACAGGAAGAATCTGTAATGTGTGGACTCCTTACACCAATATAAATCTACATAGCACAACCAAGCTATAACTTAATAAATAAATCCTAGGGAGTCACTTGAGGCTCACAGAAATAAAGTGACTTACTCTGGGTCACATAGTGAGTTTCAGAGGTAAGATTTGAGCCCAGGTTTTCCTGCTTCCATGTCTAGTAATCAAAAGCCTATGCCATGTTGCAAATGTGTCAGTACTTATGGATTTAAAAATAGTTTATTAACCTTATGTTCATTTATATGTGTCTCTTGATTCCTCCATTCTATAAAGAAAACATGATAGAATAATAGATGGTATGAATGATCAGATTCACTTCCTGGAAAAGGCAAGGCATGTCAGTCCAAGAGGAATGAGAACCTCTCAAGAATTAAGTTCTAAAAATGTAAATAGAAATGTGATGAGACAGAAAAGAGGGAGTTCCCTAAAGAGACTGATGTCACTGCACATTAAACACACTCACCGATTCAGATTTTTACATGTATTAGAGACAGAAGCAAAGTTATCAAGTGTAAGAGAGTGACCCATGATATTTCACTTTTCTGGGGGATAAATTTGCTTCTGAAAAAAAGCATTTCCTTTTTTTCAAGGCAAGTTTTATGCCTTGATAATTCACTTGTCTGGGGCATAGATATGCCTCAAGGTCTAAGAAAAGTAGTTCCTGAGCTAATTCTGACTCAGAGTTCTGAGACAGTAGTTACTTATTTGCATATGACAAGTTGTAAACCGTTGAATGGATGGGAAAACACTGTCAGCTTCAGTAATTTGCATTTGAGCATTGGAGAACTTTTAGATTAATAACTGGAAAAATAAGAATTGCACTATGGTTATGGGACAAGCGTAATTCACCTGATTACAAATTGAAGAGGAGAATTTGGTTACTAACTATAAGCTTAGGTGTGATTATTCATAGAGAGGACCCAGATGCTGAAACAAGACAGGTTAGAAGAGTGAGATAAGTGAAAGGATGGATTTCAGACTGTGTAAAAGATAGCTTGAAGCTCTCTCTTTGTTCTGTCACTTGTTGGCCAATGAGATGTAGGAGTGCTTTCTACTGCCCTCTGCCTCTGAGATGAAGAACTTGAAGGAAGAGAGATTGTTCTCTAGTACAGGACTTCTTAAACCTTTTCCACTCGTGACCCCTTTTAACCCAAGGAATTTTTATGTGACCCCAAGTACATAGGTATATAAAATAGTTATCCATAACCTTTTACTGTTGTCAAGTTTTTTGCAACCGCCACATTCAGTCACATGATCCCATAGTGGGTCTTGACCCACAGTTTTAAGAAACTAAGTTCTAGTAAGATTGGTTACAGAAAAGAATAAAATGAACAGAATGAATATGCTCTTCTCTATTATGATTTGATCGTGAGACAGAGAAGAGAAGACATCAGATACTTCTCTGCATTGCCTCCCGTTGCTGCTGAGAGGTGTGGAGAAAGGAATGTTACAAAGGAGAAGAGTCAAAGAGGCTTTTGCTAACTAGATAAAGGGAATTGCTTTTTCCTAGAAGAATATAACACTCTTTTAGTTGAAGGTATCATCTAAACCTGAAGCTAGAAGTAAATAATTCTACAATTATTGTAAAGGATGAGCAGAGCATGGAAGCAGAGAGAATCAGCGAAAACCCTTAGTTGATCATTGACTAAGGCTGAGCCATCACTCCCAGTTATAGAAGGGAAGGGAATAAGCATTTTTGTAGCACCTACTATGTGCTAGGCACTGTGCTAAGCACTTTATAGATATTATCCTATTTAATCCTCAGAACAACCCTGTGAAGTAGGCACTGTTATTGCCCCCATTTTACAGTTGAAGAAACTGAGGCAAACAGAGATCAAGTGATTTGCCCAGTGTCATGCAGCTAGTAAGTTTCTGGGACTGGATTTTAACTTAGTCAAGCAAGCACAGCATGAATTAGCTGAATTTAGCAATGAAAGCATCTGTTCAAATACAGAAGCTGGGATCAAGTTTTTGAGATGTAAAACAGGCATTATAGTCTACACTCCCAGAGTTGTGACCACATGTATTTCCTATATGTGTACTTTACCACACTAGGGATTTAGGTGTGTGTCCACTCTCCCCATGGTCACTACATGCATTGATGGGACAGTATACCTATGGTTTATGGATAGAATGTTATGTTATGGCTTTTCATTTTCGCTAAATATTTTGGTAAAAATTGTGAGAAAATTATTAATAATGGGGTGTTTGGGGGGATCCAGAGACCCACCCCCACCCCCCCCACACACACTGGACCTCTGGCTGGTTTTGCAGGGCTAGCCCAGAGTCAGTAGAATTGCAAAAGAAACGTAGATTGACCTTCCTGACTACCTAGAGCAAGTTAACTCACCTGGGTGACCCCCCCAAGTCATGTCAATCAATAGACTTGAATGTTACTTTCCAATTAGCTTGGGTCAAGGTGCAGTGACCTGCCACTACCTGAGAAAGGATAACATCTTTGGGGAGAGGGGGTTGGCTTCTTCTCTTCCCTTCTCTTCTCACATGTGGCTCTCTTGGCCTGGGATGCTGGAGGAGGCAGCCACGAGGCCCCCTTGCTCTCTCTCTATCCTAGGTAATGTAGGGCTTCTGAACTTTTGGAGTCATGTGCTCTCTCTTTCCTAACATTTAATATGCTTTAATAAATGTTTAATGCTAAAACTGGTGCAGTAGCCTCTAATTTAAAAGTAGCAATATATTAGAAACCCCATCTAAGTTCCCTAAAACCTAGAACAAAGATAGGTACCCCCAAATTTCTTTCTTTCTTTCTTTTTGTGGGGCAATGAGGGTTAAGTGACTTGCCCAGGGTCACACAGCTAGCAAGTGTCAAGTGTCTGAGGCCAGATCTGAACTCAGGTCCTCCTGAATCCAGGGCCAGTGCTTTATCCATTGCACCACCTAACTGCCCCACCCCCATATATTTTCAAACCACACAAGATTGAGTATGAGCTGATTTGTTGACAAGAAGTACAGTGGTGTTTGCTCATGAACTAAGGTATTGGTGAGCATATTCACCCTGAAGGATTGTTCCTAGAACCCAGAGACTTCCTGGTTTCCCCTACAGGGAACCATGCTGACCTACTAAAGTAGGTGCAGGTGGGATGAGAGATCCAGCCCCAATTCAGGGAGAGAACCAGCCTTAGAAGATTTGGAGGTTGGTGCTACACATGGGCTACATAAAAATGAAGATAAAAGAGAAATACTGTCCTGAAAAAAAAAATAATCAGGAGGGCCAGCTAGGTGGTGCAGTGACTAGGGCACCAGCCCTAGAGTCAGGAGCATTTGAGTTTAAATCTGGCCTCAGACACTTACTAGCTGTGTGACCCTGAGCAAGTCCCTTAGCCTTTATTTCTTCCTAATAATAATAATAATAAATAATCAGTAGCAATAAATTCCACAATGAGCTGAAGGTTGTAATGAATGCTAAAGACAACATTTTTTTAAAAGTTATGTTGGAGGCAAGAAGATCAAAGCTAGACCATTGCTCTACGTGGATCAAAATATGATAAAGGATCATGGTAAGGAAGCTGAACTATTCAACTATTTTTGCTTCTGTTTTCTCAGCTAAGGAAAATAAGCTTTGGTTAACTGGGAAATGAAACCCTAGGGAAGTGAGGGGATTATAAAAAGGCATTGAGCTGTCTTAAATGAAGTCAAGTCACCAAGCCTACATGAACTACTACTAAGGCTGAATTTGCTTCCTCCCAGCATCTGGGGAACACATTCTCTCCTAAACCACTGTCTTCCCCGAGGAGAGTGAGTTCATAGTTGGCACTCAATTGGTCCCCTCATGTCCAAAAGTAGTAGAGTTGCTGGATAAGTCTACATCTTAGTTATTGCTGGGCTGGGCTCCTAAGGGTGGTCCTTATTCCTTGGGGCCTCAATATTGGACTGGCTGGCCACAAAACCTGGAATGGACTGTATGCACAAATCTCCTCATGGCTCACAATCCTGATCTTTTGATGCTCACAAGGCCATAGCCATCTCTGATCACCTTCATCTAAAACAGGAAAGAATTAACAAGGCAAAAAACCAAGGCCTTTATTCATTGGACATATGTTGGCCTCAGATGTAGAGAGCCTGAGGCCTCTCTCTTTGTAACATTGTCTCTTTTCATAGCAATAAGGAGTGGGGAAAAGTATGGCCTGGGGAAATCAGAATAGGAGGCTGGAACTAGCAGTTAGTAGTACTGGAGAAGGCCCTGGAGCAAAGGGAAGCACAAGGCGACTAGTCTTGATTAAGGATGACACCGGACTCACAGCAAAGGGTCTAGAGCAATGAAATCAGTCAGGTAGCCTGGATCTGGAGCTGAATCAGGGCTCCCTAGAGAAAAAATGTATACAATAACAATGCAAAGAAAAAGAACCTTTGAAAGACTTAAGAACTCTGCTCATTGTAATGATCAACCATAATTTGAAAGTAGTTGTATTAAAACATGTTATAGAAAAGTAATGAACTCAAAATACAGAATGTGACTTGTATTTTCAGATATTGCCATTATGGAGTTTAATTTTTATTGCCTATGAATGTCTAACACAAATATATATATATATATATATATATAATATATAATATATTATATATTATATATTATATATATATTATATATATAATATATATTATAATTCTTTCTTTGAATTTTGATGGAGTTCAGTGGAATGTGGAAGAGGAACTAGTGATGAGGTTACCAAAATGAAGAAGAAAAATAAAGTTGGGTAAAAAATAAAGTAATAGAGCACTTAAAAATTCAAGGAAGTGGGGCAGCTAGGTGGCGCAGTGGATAGAGCACCGGCCCTGGAGTCAGGAGTACCTGAGTTCAAATCCGGCCTCAGACACTTAACACTTACTAGCTGTGTGACCCTGGGCAAGTCACTTAACCCCAATTGCCTCACTAAAAAAAACAAAAAAAAATTCAAGGAAGTAAGGTAAAGAGAGGGTAATTAAAGCATTTTAAAAACACATAGAATAGAATTTAAGTCAGTAGAGAAGACAGAGAGTTTAACTTTGAAAAATAACAATCAAAGTGGAATGGCTGAACAAGTTGTGGTATATGAATGTAATGGAATACTATTGTGCTGTAAGAAATGATGAGCAGGCAGATTTCAGAAAAACCTGGAAAGACTTAAGTGAACTGATGCTGACTGAGAGGAGCAGAACCAGGAAAACATTGGACACAGTAACCGCAACATTGTGTGATGATCAACTGTGATAGACTTAGTTCCTCTCAGCGATACAATGATCCAAGACAATTCCAAAGAGCTCATTATGGAAAATGTTCTCCACATCGAGAAAAAAGAACTGTGGATTCTGAATGCAGATTGAACCATACTGTTTCTACTTTTGGTTTTGGTTTGTTCTTTTTTGAGGTTTTTCCCCTTTTGTTCTGATTCCTTTTTCATAACATGACTAATGCAGAAATATATTTAATGTAATTGTATATATATAACCTATATCAGATTGCTTTCTGTCTTGGGGACAGGGGAAGGGAGGGAAGGAGGGAGAAAAATTTGGAACTAAAAATCTTATGAAAACAAATGTTGAAAACTATCTTTACATGTAACTGGAAAATAATAAAATACTTTATGATTAAAAAACAATTAAAATTAATATATTTAAAAATAAACTGTTCAATATATATTCACAGTCTCATATATAACCCTTTTTTGTTTTATTTTATATATGGAAATGTTCATATTATTTGGTGTAGGTTAAGTCTAGAATTTTTTTTAAAAAATTTAAAATCATCAGAAAATGTCTGCCTTTTCCTTTTTCATATTTTCATCAGTGAAAAACCTCAACGAATAAAGATTTTATAGAGATGAAAAAGGAAACACAGGTCAGTAATAACTGTTACCATCTCAATCACCATATTTCTTTTCCAGTTCTTTGTTATTATCTTTTCCTTTAGTCATCTTGAAAACTGATTCCCTCAGTGATTTCAAAATTGTATTGCATCTAAACACAGACTTGGTCTTACCTGGCTAATCTCATCATCATATGCATTAGTACCATTTCTACTGAAAGCATGATGGAGACTGGAGCACAGTCAGAATTTAATAGCTCTATCACTGATTTAAAAAAAATAGTCTATCATAGGAATTTTAACAAATCTGTTATACTTTTCATCTGTTTGTGGCCTTTCTTTTAGGTGTATATATCAATGCTGTCCAGATTATTTGGATTAATTAGGTCTCATGCCAATAATTCTTTAGAGTTGCTTTCTTTTCAACCCCTCTTTACAATTTTATAAAGTGGTAATGGCTCATTACCTTCTGGCATCCTCCTCAATAATATTTAGCAAATGAGCGAGAACACATATCTATTATAAAATGAGCTTATATTCTAACCTGGCATTACCTTTGGCTTCTATGTCTATCAACTTGATGAGATTATTAAGTATTGGCTAGTTTAAGTGACTTCTGAGCTCTTTTGGCTATCTCATTGGGGCATTTTCTTCAACGGGTTAAGTTTCTGTAAGAAATTATAATAATCCATATTGATAAATTTCCTTTGATCTATTTCCTATTTTTCAGAGTCAATAGCATTCTTCAATAGGTCAGGTTGAAACTGCAGCAATTAGATTCAGTGTGTTCTAATCATTATCCTTTGGCATTGATTTTTACATCTGCTCTAATGAATTAACAGTCTGTGCATTGATAACTGATTTCAAAATGGTTCTCATATGGGTAATGAGTCATTTCCTTCCTGTTAAGACTTTGTCAATTTCATTTTTGTGATGTTATTACATCTTTGTCAGATTAGAATAAAGGATGTCTTCTTATTCTCTTCTTAAATAAAGAATTCAAGATATAGAGGTGTGAGGCTTTTATAGTATACAAGACTTTAACCCTTTGATTTCTTAATTTTGTCTTTGTTTTACAACATTTTCCACTACTGTTTCCTATACACACCTTTGTATCAAAATGTCAAGTATTAGCATAAATGGTGACTTAGTTTGGAAGATAACGTCAAGTTATTTATAGAATTTTGCCACTACTCATCTTGTGAAACTAATGGTAGTAGATAAGTTACAATTATTTTCTGCCTTTCCTCTGCCATCTTGGCTCTGCCCTTTTTTGGGGGAGTGGGCAATGAGGGTTAAGTGACTTGCCTAAGGTCACATAGCCAGTAAGTGTCAAGTGTCTGAGGTCGAATTTGAACTCAGGTCCACCTGAATCCAGGGCCGGTGCTTTATCCACTGTGCCACCTAGCTGCCCCTAGTTACAATTATTTTCACAGTATTTTTTTCATGTGAATCCCAGCAAGATTTGATGTCCAAATGTCCCATAAAGTTTTTTTGTGATGCTAATAATGAGGGAAATAAAAAGCAGAACAATTTTGATGTCTTATTTCATGCTGAACAAATTATAAAAAATGACAAAAGATAGGAATAACTAATGGCCACAGGATGATAGGTACACTAATATACCATTGGTAGAATTATTAATTGATTCAACTGTTCTGGGAAGTAATTTAGAATTATACTAAAATGATCAAAATGCTAATATTTTTTGTCCCAGTTATATAACATTGTTAGTTGTATAACCTAAGGAGATGACAGACAAGAAAGAAAGAAAAAAAAGAAAGAGAGAAATATAAAGAAAGGAAGGGAGGGAGGGAGAAAAGGAGGGAAAAAAGGAAGGAAAGAGGGAAGATGTTCATAATAAACTATTCATAGCACATATTCATAACAAGCTGTTCGCAATACATATAAAAAGTACCGCCCCACATATGTAAAAATATTTACTATAGCCCTTTTTATGATAGGCAAGAAATAACAATAAAATACCTGCCTATCACCTGGGGAAAGACTATATTAATTTTGATGTTAATATTATCAATGTAATGTAATATAACATAAATATCATATAATAGTATGATATTAGAAAGGATGAATATAAAGAATTGTACACATGAACTATTGCAGAGTGAAGGAAGAAGAACCAGGAAAAATATATACATGATGATGACATCAATGTAAATGGAAAGCTAGGAGGAAAAATACATGGAACTGAATACTGTATAATATTGATAAACAAGCCTGTTCCAAAGGATATATGAGAAAAAATACTCCCTCCCTACTTTAGAGAGGTGGAACACTATGGGTATGGAACACTACATACTCTATCAGACTTTTGTTTGTTTTGCTGAACTGCTTTTTATCCCCCTTTCATCTCTTTTAAAATGTTTTTGTTAAAATGGATGGCTCATTGTATAGGAAACAGTGGAAAATGAAGGTAATACAAGAATTTAAAAATCAATATGAAAATTTAAAAACGTTTCTTGTTAACTTTGTATGATAAGTGATGAAATCAGCTCTATTAACTCCTTTGACCTCTAAGAAAACTTATGAACCTTCCTTTTTTTCCATTTAATCAAATTTCCTATGTTTTCTAATTAATTTATAGTAATGATACAAATACTGGTTCAGTGCCTCTAATAATAGTTCAACTCATTGGTCTTTGGACAAGGATTTCATATTTAGAGAGTCAATAGTTAAATTGACATTGAAAGATGGAAAAAAAATGTGATTCTTAGTACTTTCTATCCCCCTTTCCACAGCTTTGCTAATGCCCCTCCTTTAAAAAAATTGTCATGTATTGCAATGGCCAAACAATCCATTCTGAATGGTCAAAGTACCCAGCCTGTCTATACTTAGCTAAACTAGTCCTAAGAAACCAAATGCAACCTTTTACCAAAACCTCACTCAACATCTTTCCAGTTTGGTAAGACCTACATAGCTTGTGATTTGTGTCCACATAGTCTTTGAGTACCCAGGGTTATTTTCATATCATGGTGAGTTATGATAGTAGAACTTAAAAAAAAATAAGCTAAATCTTCCTATCTTACCTAGATTCAAAGTACAGAGGCTACTCCCAGGTCCAGACTCACTCTGATTGGCATGGGAGCTTTGCATTGCTCTGTTTTTAACTTGAGCTGGATCGCCTTTTCTCAGGCAACCTGGAAGCATGTAATTATAGGTGTTCACTATATTAAAGGTGGACTTAGTGGGGAGACCCATTCAGCTTAGCTCAGTGCATCCCAAATTCCCTAGCATAAGGAATTTTCCAGGCACAACATTTCATTAGCAGGGACCACAAGAATGGGCCACCCTGCCTGGCCAAAGTAGAACTTTTGCAGAGGACATTAGAGTTAATCAATTTAAATTATAATTTGAAAAATAACAAGTATTGCCTTTTCTCTGCTATCTTCAACTAAAACATATAATATTTTATTTTTGTTTTCTCCTCTGCATTCATTTCCTTTATATTCCCCACAGTGTCTAGTATGATTTGGGTTAAGTATTGTGTTCATTTTAATATTTGCATCCTGAGTTTGAACTTAGTAAGCCTTTAATAAATATTGAATGAGTGAATGAACCAACACATAGGCACACAGATAGCTCTCAATAAGTGCTTGTCAAATTAAAGAGTAAAAAATTTAACTTTATACTAATTAAAGATAAATGCATACTTTTCTGGTGAAATATTATAATTTTTAATCAAACAAGTACATAATAATTTTTATATCATTCTTTATATCAAGGTTACAAAAGCCTTGGCAAATATTATTTCTTTTTGATCCTTGCAACAGCCTTCTGAGGTAGGTAACACAAGTATTAATTATTTCCCTTTTACAATTAGAGAAACTGAGATCCTGATAGTGTAAATTGCTTGTATGAGGCCTCAATGGTAGTGTTAAAAAGTTAATTATTGGGCAGCTAGGTGGCGCAGTGGATAAAGCACCGGCCCTGCAGTCAGGAGTACCTGAGTTCAAATCCGGCCTCAGACACTTAACACTTACTAGCTGTGTGACCCTGGGCAAGTCACTTAACCCCAATTGCTTTACCAAAAGAAAAAAAAAACCCAAAAACCAAAAAATTAATTATTAGCTAGCTAATCTAGTCTGAAAAATTATATAATTGGATTTATGAAAAATTATAAGTTTAGAAAAATTATAATTGGGCCAAAAGTCCCATCTGGGTCACCATTCAAATGTAAGAATATTTTAAATGACTAGGGCTAATTTGGGGGGCCTAATCTGACTGGGGTACTTAATCTGGGACTGTTGACTATTTGGTTATCTGACTATTAACTTAGTATGGGCTGTTTAAAAATTTCTCCACAATGCTCCCAAATTGATAAGCAAACTATTAAGAAGTCTCTTAACTAAATAATCAAAGCAGAGTTTATTTATGAGATATAATTTAAACATAAAAATGCAGTGAAATAAAATGTACAACCTGACTGCGTTCCCGCACGTCTCTTTCCACCTGCTGCGCCTGGAACTTTTTTAGCCTCCTCCTGCATACCAGCGTACCTTCTTCTAGTGTTCCCCTCACTGAAAAGCCCCCCTACTCCATATCGGCCTCCATCCCTTCTTGCTCTTAGCTTTTTCTCCTTCCCCTGTCTCTTAGTGCTCCAGCCTTTCTGTTCTCTTAATCTTCACTTTCTCCAAACTGTACCCTGTGCTTCTGTGATCTCAGCTGCCTCCCTTAGCTTTTTCCAACCTCCTGTACCATCTCCTGTTCTGTCTGTCTATTCCGTCAGTCTGCCCCCCCTCAACGTCTAACTCTTCCATATATATATCTTCCTTCTCTCCACTCAAACCTGCACTACCCCCCCACCCCACACCAAGCTAATCTGCCAGCTGAACTAGGGCTGCGGCTGGGGGGGACATTCCAGCGTCCCCTGCATACCACACCCAGGGTTCCAGGGGCCCATGCCCCCTGCTGTTCACCCAGGGACCTCTGCACAGGATACACCAGAGGCCGGCCTGGATGAGCCCGGGATCTCTCAGATAGATCTGCTCAGGGTGGAGGGAGCTGGGGCTTTTTCCCCCAGCTGTCTGACCTGGCATCTTGTACAGCCCATGGGGCTTTTTTGGCTCAGCTGAAGTGGAGGGGGAGGGGCACTAGCCCCTCCCACACAGAGAAGAAAAACCTGAGGGCCTAAGGCTTTCTAATCTCAGCCTGAAGGTACGGTCCCCAAATCAAAATAAATTTCCACAGTAGTAAGTAGGAGAATCAGAACTTGAAACCATATCTTCTTTTTTTTTTAAATAAAAGTATTTTATTATTTTCCAGTTACATGTAGAGATAGTTTTCAAATATATAACCTATATCGGATTGCCTGCTGTCTAGGGGAGGGGGGGAGGAGGGGAAGGAGGGAGAAAAATTTGAAATTGGAAATCTTATATAAACAAATGCTGAAAACTATCTCTACATGTGTGTATATATATATACATACACACACATATATATACACATATACATACATATATACACATACATAACAACATTAAACATATTTCTGCATCAGTCATGCTATAAGAGAAGAATCAGAGCAATAAGGAAAAACCTCAAAATAGAAAACCAACAGTACCCAAAACAAAAGAAATAGTATGGTATGGTTCAATTGAAACCATATCTTCTCAATCCAAACCCGGTGTACTTTCCACTAGACCACTTATAATCACCTTCCAATTTACTGCTAAAAAGTTTCATGGGCATTTCACTCTACCAATGATGACTTTGATGATTTTTACTCGGTTGGGAGAAATGAAATTTCATCAAATAAGAGTAATAAATATAAAGCTGTCTAGGTTTTATCAGCATATGCCTCAGTTTCCTTTGATTGTCTTCTAAGGTGGGGAAACTTCCTCATTTTGTTTGCCAGTTGCAGTTGAATATCATAACATTAATAATCCAGGAAAACACTGATATCATCACCACCATAAAGAGTGAAGTGTTTAAGACTATTACTCATTCATTGAACAAATATTGATCGAGCACCTACACTTTGAGCAGTTATCACAAATAGTACTCATAATGAGCTATTGAGTCTCTAAGAACATGCTCAGCCAAGATGTTAAGAGCAATTAGGAACTGTTTTAACCATTACAGCTTAATGAATAGCAAAACAATAATATGCAGCATGACTTGAATTTCTGGTATAGACTAAGATGGGACCTTAAAGGTGATTTAGTTACACCATAACTTTGTTGCATATTTAAAAGGAATAGCAAGTTGTACATGATAGATTTGCAGTTTCATGTGCAATCATCTTTTTTATCATACTGTGTTATGGAAATGTTTGTTTTATTCCATAATTTTAAAAGATAAAATGCTATCCTATAGCAAAAAAAAAAAATGGTGATTTTGTTCAACCTCCCATATGTAAAGTAATGGGTATGGATTTCCTTTCATCATTCATACTCTTTCATTCATTCACTCTTGTATTCTGAACTACATTTGTAAAAATGTCTGGTCAAGGTAGGAAATGAAACCTATGACAATGTATAAGGTTATCTGGTTAGGATTGAAGTAATTGAATTATGACCTTTAGCCTCATTATTCCCTTCTTCAACTGACTTGAACTTCCCAAATACACCAAAATAGTCACTTGCTAAATAGTACCATTGTGTTCTGAAAACAATGGACATATACTACATACCAATATATAATGATTTTATTTTCATTAGTAAAATGTATTTATATGTATACACACAACCTATATTTAGAGCTGAAAGAAAATAGATATAATCCATTCCAACCTGTTCATTTTACAGATGAGGAAACTGAGGTTCAGAAAGCTGGTGGCTAAATCAGAACTTGAGCTAATATCCTTTAATAGAGTAAAACCCAAACCAAATTAATTTCTTCTGGTTTTTTTTTTTTGTATACTGCTTTTGTAACTGAAGTCATCCTATGTTTAAACTGATGTCAATTTTTTAGAAAGAACTGGGTCTTTTCTTTCAAAAACAATATAAAAAGAAAACTCCAAACTATGGTTTTTCTAATCGTTCTTCTCTGTTTACCATTAGTCCAAGTCTAGTCTTTAGCTTCCACATGATTATTATGTTTAGACACCTACATACAATGGTGTACTGGAGCCATTTTGAACTGTCTCACAAGTGCCAATCATTAAATTTTCTTTTTTTATTCTTTTTCTTTTTTTTGCAGAGCAATGAGGGTTAAGTGACTTGCCCAGGGTCACACAGCTAGTGGGTGTTAAGTGTCTGAGACTGGATTTGAATTCAAGTCCTCCTGAATCCAGGGCTGGTGCTTTATCTACTGCACCACCACCTCACTGCCCCCAATCATTAAATATTCAATGTGAGAACTGACATCTCAGAAATCAGCTGCAAATCAAGGCTTAATTGGTTGCTTTATTTATTGTTTAGTCTTAATAAAGTGATGGAGAAAATGATAATGCAGATTAAACTCAAAAGTGTGTTACATACATTTTTTCACAGAGAGACAGTTGTTAAACATTTACCAGCGAATACCTGTCTACATACATTGTAGAATTCTCTGTCACTACAACCGCTATATAGAATCATGTTGGGTTATCACAGAATTTTGGAAGGAGACCCTCAGTGTTCCTTCCCCTTGTAGTTTTTTTTGAAAGATTTGCCATTTCCCTCTATTTGGATCCTGTGACTTCTTGCTCACTTTCAATGAAAATATTCCCCTCTAAAGTGCTTTGCACTTAACAGGTGATTGAAAAATGAATTGGGTAAGATGTCTTTCATTTAATAGCTAATCTTACTTCTTTCTATTCCTTCTTGCTTCTAAAGGGATCAAGAAGAAAGCTGATGAAGTTTATGTAAGTCGAACGATCCCACACACCCCCGCCATGTGATTTCCCATTAAGTTGTTATCACTAGATAAATATGTCACAACAGTATTACTATAGTCGTTTTATTTCTCAATGGTAACCGGATGTATTGCTTGGGGGAGAGAGGATTAAATATATATTGCTACTAAAAGAGTTCTTTGCCATAGTACATGAGTTTATTACATACAAAACCATTTTCACTGACATAGGTATTAACAATTAACTCTTTGGATTAAAACAAGCAGTCACTGAAAACAAGCAATTCATTAGTAATTGTTAGCACAGTCAGAAAGGCTAGGGTAGCAACTGGTACCAATAACCCTATCAAGGGCACCAACTTCTTTCTTCTTTGCCTTTAGTGGGACTATATGAAGCAAATTTAGACTAAGCTTCTGGACTTATCTTTCTAAACTGGCCCATGTAATGCAATTGACTGTGATATCATGAGATACCAGGGAGACAGGAGAGACCTCTTTGTGACAAAATAATAGTTTAGGAATGTATTTGGCAGTCAGGGCCTAGAATCAGAAAGACTCATCTTCCTGAGTTCAAATCTGGCCTCAAAGTCCTACTAGCTGTGTGACTCTGGAAAATCACTTAGCCCTGTTTACCTCAGTTTTCCTCATCGGTAAAATGATCAGAGAAGAAAATGGCAAGTCACTCCATTATCTTTGCTAAGAAAATCTCAGATGGGTTCATGAAGACTTTAACACAACTGAAAAATAATTTAACAACAAATTATTTGGGTAACTTTTTCTAGAATTCTGTTTTTGTGTTTCCCTTTCTGATATATATCTTTGGGGTGAATCTTGAGTAGTGGATTACCTAGCAAGCTACTAAACTAAATATATATTATGTGAGATATAACATATAGCATACAATTATATTTCTTATATATTATAACTATATATTATAAGATATAATATATTATGTTATAATACATAATACATTATGTATTATATATTATAATTATTTAAGACAGTAATTGTATTAGCTATTATTATATCCTATATAATATCTATTTGTTGTATAGGTGTCTATAGCAGTAAACTTCTATAGTTATGACATTGCACTATGTCAGTGACAGATGTGTCCTTGAAAACACTTTCTGAGCCTTTCCCCTCTTCTCTCAGATGTGCCTTTTTCTCAGGTCATGCACTTGAGGAATTGGAGGATGCAAGACCCTGACAACAATTCACCAATTCAAATTAGTTGTGTGTGTAGACATGGCCACAGTGAGCTTTCAACTCTTCATGCTTGTGAAAGGGGAAAGTACAAATTATACAGACTGGTTTACACTTTGGAATTCATACACAACACCCTTTCCTTCTTAATGTATAACTTTAACCCTCTCTCATCTCAAGCCTATTGTTGATAATCTGTGGCAAAATCGAATGACTAAGGGAAAAGGAAAAGAAAATTCTAAATTTTCTCAGCTGACAAATAGGACGGTCCACTGGTGGCTTATGAGTGGTATTAACTATACTTTTAAAATTATAAAAAGAACTCTAGCATTACAGCTAATAAGGCAATCCTGGTGTTAAGTGCCACTGAGCATCATATATCATACTTCCAAGGACTCCCTACCCCAGAGACTTGAGTTTTAGTCCAAGCACTTTCAACCAAGTAATTGTTCTGAATCTCAGTTTCATCATTTATAATATGGAAATAATCATACTTTTAGGTAGACAAATAGATAAAGCATTTATGAAATACTTATGTTCTATGTACTATGCTAAGCACCAGGGATATAAAAACAAAAAACCAAGATTGTCCCTACTCTAAAAGATTTTGCATTCTACTATTGAAAGACAAATTTTAAATTTTAAAGAAAGTAGGGGCCTGGTCACTGGGGATGTGGAGAGTGAGCAGGGAGCACTATCTCCAGCAGAAATGAGTTGTGAAGGAAACACTTATTAAACTGAAAAAGCTTAAAACTGCTTAAAGACTTTGGGGACATCCCATATAAAGGTGAGCTATTATTATCATCATTGCCATGCTGCCCATTTTGCTTTGCCATTAATTCCATTACTTATTCCTATGTGGTCAATGTACTGAGCAAATCATTTCTTAAAATATGCTTTTAATGAGTTCTTGGAAAAGGGAGGCTGATTTGCCAAGTCAACATTGGGTCCTGCTCTGGGATTTTGCCAATGGAATAATTACCTGCTGCAATGATGGAGCATTCTTGGCTTTACCTTGCAAGTTTGGGTGTATTAGCATGCCCACCGTTGTAAACTTGAAAGCATGATGGGTGTTTTATTATTTATTGGATCCAATGACATTCTTTTCATGATGGACAGAACCAATATTTCTGTCATGAAGGCAATACATCCAATGACATCTCTAAACTATGTTTGGCCTAAGGTGTGGGCACAGTGTATCAGTGGGAAGGGAGGCAAAGAGCTTCTTCTCAAATGGGGCCAGGATCATGGGTGATCTAGGCAGGGATTTAGATTTGCTCCTAATGCCACATTGCAGAAGATAGGGAGATAGCATTCAGCAGGGGGCTAAGTTATGTAGTTCCTGCTATCTCTGGGCTGAGAACTATCCCAACCTCTCTGATAGAGTGAGCCCCTAATGAAGTCGCTTAAGTTAATTTTATTTATATATATTTTTTATGCAGAAAAACCTATTTATACATTACCTTATTAATTATTTGGATATTTCTGGTTAAAGGCTTGAGGGACTTTTGGACCTTAATTGCATGGACAGTTGCCTAAGTTTTTTCCCTTCATGTGTAGACATAGCCATGTTGACATTGCATGGGCCGTTCACTCATCCTGCCTGCTCTTCACCCCCTTTCATTCACTTTTCATCATTTAGCTAAGCTGGAAAATCCTGCTGCAGGTTTTGTTCCTGCCAACGTGGCTGGAGGGTTGAGGAGAAAGAATATCATCAATCCTGTAACAGAGATGTCAAGAAGGATTTTCTTTTAGCCTTTTCTAATTGTCAAGTTAAAAAAAAAACTCAAAAAACAAATCTCCAGCCTCTCTGTAAGGCAGAGGTCAAATTAATATTTGAGTCTACAGAAAGTGAGGGCATACAATTGGGATTGTTTCCCTTGTTTCCACTTAAGTAGGCTCACTGTTGCCTTTTACCCTTTCCTTATTCAAACCTAAGGCACATTTTATGTCATATGTGTGGAATAATGATATCCATTCCTTGGTTCCTCTGCTTAGTCTCCCAACCTATTTCCTTTTTTTTTTTGTGGGGCAATAGGGGTTAAGTGACTTGCCCAGGGTCACACAGCTAGTAAGTGTCAAATGTCTGAGGCAAAATTTGAACTCAGGTCCTCCTGAATCCAGGGCCAGTGCTTTATCCACTGTGCCACCTAGCTGCCCCATCCAACCTATTTCCAGTGATGAAGTATAGAAGCTATTCTTCCTTTTGACAACCATATCTTAGCTTCTGTCCCTGCCCACTCCACCCATGATCCTTTTTTTTTTTTTTTTGGTTTTGGTTTTTTGTTTTACAGGTCAATGAGGGTTAAGTGACTTGCCCAGGGTCGCACAGCTAGTAAGTGTCAAGTGTCTGAGGCTGGATTTGAACTCAGGTCCTCCTGAATCCAGGGCCAGTGCTTTATCCACTGCAACACCTAGCTGCCCCCCCCCCATGATCCTTTTTAGTCCATGGCACCTCTGAAGGAACCACACAGATAATTTGGGACAAATAAATATGCTCTGGTCTTGTCTCTTTATTTGAAGTAAAATTGTGTTTATGCCTTAATTATCAAATAATTGCCTCAATGGTCTTTCATATTGGTATAGACTGGCAACTTTTGAAACTTGAGTAAAAATATACAGAATCAGAAAATCTATTGGCTGGAAAGTATTTGGGGAGACTTAACCTAGGCCATTTTGCTGACACCAGGAATACACCTAAAAACCAGCCTGTCCAAATGAGTTTGGGATCTATATTGTACTATATTGAAACTGAATTAAAAGGTGGGGTGATCTGTCTTAATTTCTGGTTTGTGTTGGAGTAGAGCTGAATTTGCTCATTCTGACATCAGTGGATTCACATGCAAATCAGAGCCAGATAATGGGGCAGCAGCTGGCTTGTTCACCTTTGCCCAGTCCTGAACAGGCTCTGTCCTCTCTAGATACGTACACTCACCTGGACAGGAATTTTCATCTGCTCCTATGATAAAGCTGTGACCAGTTTCCTGTTTTCAATTTTGCACCTTATTTTCCTTCATCAAGAAGCATTAAAGGATTCCTGTTTTGTAACAACATTACCCTATTCAGAAATATTGTGAGGTATGGAAGGAAAATCTGCTGATGATAGAGCAGCCACTTCAGTTGCTCTTTCCTGCATGCTAAAGAGGTTTCTGGGATAATGACTCAGTCTGACTGAATTGGCTTAACATTTTTAAGCATAACAACATCAAATGTCTGTTTGAAGAACCAGGGAAATATCATTAGGAAACCAACACTTGATGCAGTCCCTTATGGTCACCCCGACAGAGACAAAGTAAGACAGCTTCAGGGGCAGCTAGGTGGCACAGTGGATAGAGCACTGGCCCTGGATTCAGGAGTACCTGAGTTCAAATCCGGCCTCAGACACTTGACACTTACTAGCTGTGTGACCCTGGGCAAGTCACTTAACCCCCATTGCCTGCAAAAAAAAAAAGATAGCTTCAGCTGAGACTTCAGATAACAGGTGATTATGCCCCATTTTAGCCACTTACAGCATTTTTGACAATCCCACTCAGACCTGCCCCCTTGCCTGTGAAACACTGCTGCTGGTTATGTCAGGTTCTCCAGGCTTTAGGAGAAGATCTTATGTGCTTATGTATATCAATATGAATGTATGTGTGCACATGTTCATGGATGGGTGTGCCTTTATGTATATTACACATGTGCACAAGCATCGTGTACATGTTTTCATATGTATGTGTCTACATGTGTATTGTATGCCTTATGTATACATGGTTGTATATGAATGTGTACATCTTTAGGGGTATGTGTTTGTGTATGCACGTGCATGTAGGTTTGTATATGCATGCCTGTGCACACATGCACTGTGATATGGGTACATGCGTGTACACATTGGCATATTTATATGTATACTCTGTTAATGTAAAAGTGCATGTACATGTGTACATTACTTGTCTCTATACTCAGTGTCCTTGTATAATTGTGCATGTCTGTTTGTATTGGTGTGAGAGTATGCTTGTGTATTCATTTTTTTTGGCAAGGCAATGGGGGTTAAATGACTTGCCCAGGGTCACACAGTTAGTAACTGTCAAGTGTCTGATTTGAACTCAGGTACTCCTGAATCCAGGGCCACTGCTTTATCCACTGTACCACCTAGCTGCCCCTTGTGTATTCATTTGTATGGGTGTATATGGGTATGCATGTTTGCTGAGCATATATATGTACGCATGCATATTTGTGTTTTCTAATATACTTTTGTATGTTGATGCACAAGGACATACGTACATGAATGTATGCACATCAATAGGACCATAGCACAACACGCAATGCACTTATGCAACATACATACATCTATACACACATACAGACACATGAATACAATACACAGTACCTGGAATACACATGTGTATGAATACAGGCATGTGCATACACAACACACTTACACAATTCATGCTGCACACAAGTACACATACCCTTATTTAGTATTGACATATGAAAATGTACCTTCATGTGTGAGCTGTCACATTCAATTCATCCATCAATAAACTCTTATTTCATGTCTACTATGTGCCAGGTCCTATATTAAGTGATGACATACACGAATATAGTCATTGAATTAAATGTGTACATGCACACACTGACATGCACTATCATTTGTGCTTGAATCTGTGTGCATGCATTGTTCATGTGTTCCTGCATATGTATATATGTGCACATGAATATTTTACCTGGTCATGCAACATATCATTCACATTTGTGTATGCATGTATGTAGTAATATTTGTTCCTACATGTTTGTATCATATGTGTGAGTATATGCATGCATGCATGTGCACATTGTTATATGTCCGTGTGTGTTTCTAGGTGCATTTTTTTTGTTCAGGTGCATAGCCATCCAAATGTGCACAGTACATCCACACAATGCACTGCACACAATATTATTATGTTTGCATGTGTGCATTGTGTTTGCATGTTTGTGTGCATATATGTATGCCTTGCAAAGGAATGTATACTGTGTGCATATGCACATATGTAGATATGTTTGCATATACACATATATTTGAATGGATACTTGTATATGCAATGTACCATGTATAGTAAGCACATGTATGTTTCCCTATTCATTGTGTGCATGTATATGTGTATTTATATAATACTGTGCATGTATGTATGTGTGGGTACATGCACATGTGTATGTCTATTATATGCATTTATCTGTGTAAATGTGTATTGTGCATATGCACATGTTTTCTTGTACCAGTATACATGTATATATATGTGCATGTGTATTCATCTAAGTGGTTGAATATGTGTGCACATTCATGTGAATGCACACATACATAGCATGCAATCAACACACAATATATACATGCATACACATATATATGGGTACATGTGCCCACCTTATTTTGTGTTCTTTCCATTTGTGTGGGTGTAGTCTTTATGTGTATTGTTTTCCTGCTTATTTACTTTGCATGGATTCATGCTGTTCCATGCTTTCCCTCTATTTAGTAATGCTTATTGTTGGTCATTCTTAGTTTTTGAAGAGGACTGATTACATCATGGGGTAGTCTTTTTTGTGGGGGGGAAATGAGGGTTAAGTGACTTGCCCAGGGTCACACAGCTCGTAAGTGTCCAGGCAGGGTGATGTCTTGACTTGTGGGTGAATTAGATTTAAGTGAGGTAAAGTTGTCAGTCTTACTCTAGCTTTCAGAGTCACGGAAGTCCAGTGACAAGAAAAAGATGACAGGCTACAGTGTATCCAGGATACAGTGGATTACCTTGGCATCTCTGAAGTTGACCATGCTTTAAGCTTTAATAGCAATTTAAAGATATTTTGGGATATCCTGTACGTATGTATATTGAGTTAAATGGCCTGAGTGTTAAATTCTGGCATTCCACTTCCATATCTTGGCTTAAAGTGGTAGCTCGGAAATGAAGCATTTGTAAATCTGCAACAGAAAATTGGAGAGACAAGAGAATGCTTACACAGTCTTTCTCATTATTTTATATGTGATTTTTTAGTTGTAAAACTTTAATTTTAATTTTGAATCTTGGAAGCTCCACTGAATCTTTTTGCATGATCGCTAAACAAATAACTCTTTGCTTAGGTTCAGAATTGAAAGCAACTCCTTGCTAGGGTGGTGTGTACTGGATGTATTGAATTATACACACACATATGTGAATGTATACATGTGTATATACATTTATGCATGTTACATGATATACTTTTAAGTTTAATCTGCACTTATTAACATTTTCTTCATTTCTTTAAGCTTAAACCATCAGCACAACAACAAACCCAGCCCTGATTTGTAGCATTTGCCAATTTCCAGTGTAAGTGAAAATTTCTCAAGCAGTTCATCTGGCTCCATCATACCCCTTGCAAGTTACACACTAAAATACTCCTAAGTCACCAGTAATGAACTCCATGTAGATGGAGGCAATTTAAGCACCCTGACACTCTCTCCAGTACCCAGATGTTGTGTAACATTTCTTATTTGCAAAGTACTCTACTCTTGTGCTAAAAGCCCAGAAGTGAGAATCAGAAGACCCTGTTCTTGCTCATAATGTAAATCTCACAAGTTATTTAATCTCTGTTTTATAGATTGTAGTGAACATTAGCTGTAAAAGCGTTCTATAAAAATACTCTGTATTATTATAATTATCATACACTATAAAACATCTTTACGTGGAAAGTCATCACCTCATTCTATGTTTTGCATATGAGACTTGAAAAGGAAAAAGTTTTAGAATCCCCAACATTGCTCAAGAGCAAAATCACAGTACTCTTCATTTACTCCCTACCTAAAGTGATAATGATGAGTCACCTTCACTGGCCTGGGGAAGAATAGAATTTTCCTTATCAATAACAGCAGAATGAGTAGCAGACAGAGCATACTATTTTCTCAAGGTATTCAACTATCAGCTTATCTCTACAAGGATACAATGATTTTAGATGCAAAGGGGAAGGAATTGCTATTTATTTATAAAGTGACTTTTCCCACTGTTTCCAGGTTCTTCAAACAGTTTTTTTGTTTGTTTGTTTTTGTTTGTTTTTTTGCGGGGCAGTGGGGGTTAAGTGACTTGCCCAAGGTCACACAGCTAGTAAGTGTCAAGTGTCTGAGGCCGGATTTGAACTCAGGAACTCCTGAATCCAGGGCCGGTGCTTTGTCCACTGTGCCACCTAGCCGCCCCCCTTCAAACAGTTTTAAAGAGTTCTGAGTTATGATTTCCAGAATGTGCTATCCACTGTGAGGCGGGCTATTACTTCCATTGAAAAGCCTACTTTCCTGGCTGATATTTCAGTAGTAGAGATGAATTGTGAGCTGTAACTTGATATAGGATATCACCACCTGGAAGAAAATACATTTCAAAAAGCATAGTCCTAATGAGCATTGAGGCCCATGATGCTGTAATAATTACCCATGACCAGATGACTTGTATGTGTTTGATTCCAAGTCAGCTCAGATTTTGAGATGGGTACTTTTAACTGGCAGGGGAGGTGGGTGGTGCAGTGGATAGAGTAAATTGGATAGGCCCAGAATCAGGAAGACTCATCTTCTTAAGTTTAAATCTGGCCTCAGATACGTACTAGCTGTGTGACCCTGGGGCAAGTCACTGAACCCTGTTTGCCTCAGTTTTCTCATCTCAGATGCAGAAGGAAATGGCCAACCACTCCAGTATCTTTGACAAGAAAATCCCAAATAGGGTCACAAAGAGTCAGACATGACTGAAACGACTCAACAACAACAACATCTCTCTTTCTTATTTAATCATATATTTATTTATTTAGAATTGTTTGCCACCTTACATGTAAAGACAAATTATAACATTGATTTTTATAACTTCATGTTCCAAATTCTCTTCCTCCCTCCCTAGCCCCTTAAGAACTCAAGCAATTCAACATAAGCTGTACATGTACAGTCATGCCAAACATAGCAGACAAAAAAACTTTTGAAATAGGAACTAATAACAATAACAACAAAATATACTTCCATCTGTATTTAGATACCATCAGTTCTTTCTCTGTAGATGAATTTCATTTTTTTCATAAGTCCCTCAGAGTTGTCTTGGTTCACAGCACTGCTGAAAATAACTGTCATTCACAGCAGATCATCCTATAATATTGCTGTTATTTTGTATACAGTACATTTCACTTTGCTTAAGCTCATGTAAGTCTTTCCAGGTTTTTCTAATAGGATCTTACTCATCTTTTTTTTTTTTTAATAGCAAACTACATTTATATAGTACTTTAAAGGGAGATTTCCTTACAAAACACCCATGAGATTGATTATTGCAACAACAATAATAGCCAACATCTATATAGTACCTTATAACTGACAAAGAATTTTCTTCACAATAGCCCAGCAAAGTACCACCACCACCACCACAAGCATCATCATGATCCTCATTCTCATCTTACATTGTTCTTGCCTCTGCTTCAGATTTTTTCCCAGTTACCATTTCTAACTGTGTTTTCCTCCATTCTATCCACTCCCCATGATATTCACTCCATTTTCTATCTTCTTTTACCCTATCCCTCCTCAAAGGTGTTTTGCTTCTGATTGCCCCTCCCCTATCTGCCCTGCCTACCTTTACCCCTCCCCCCTCATCCCCTTCCCCTTCCACTTTCCCTCAGGACAGGATACATTACTATACCCACTTGAGTGTGTATGTTATTCCCTCTTTGAGACAATTCTGATGAGTGTGAGGTTCATTCACTCCCCCAACTTTCCCTCCACTCCATAAGCTTTTTCTTGCTTCTTTTATGTGAGATATTTTATCCCATTTTACCTCTCCCTTTCCCTTTCTCCCTGTACAATCCTCTCACAATATTTTTTCCTTGACCTGGGAGCTCTGGAGTTTGGCTATAATATTCCTGGAAGTTTTCCTTTTGGGATCTCTTTCAGAAGGTGATCAGTGAATTATTTCAATTTCTATTTTACCTTCTGCTTCTAGAACATCAGGGCAATTTTCCCGGACCAGTCTCTTAGAAGATGATGTCTAAGCTCTTTCCTTGATCATGGTTTTCAGGTAGTCCAATAATTTTCCAATGGTCTCTCCTGGGATCTATTTTCCATGTCAGCTGTTTTTCCAAGAAGATATTTCACATTGCCTTCTATTTTTTCATTCTTTTGGATTTGCTTTATTGTGTCTTGGTTTCTAATAAAGTCATTAGCTTCCACTTGTTCAATTCTAATTCTTAGGCAACTATTTTCTTCAGAGAGTTTTTCCATTTGGCTTTTCAAGTTGTTGACTTTTTTCATGACCTTCCTGCATCACTCTCATTTCTCTTTCCATTTTTCCTCTACCTCTATTATTTTATCTTCAAAGTCCTTTTTGAGGGCTTCTATGGACTGAGACCAATTCATATTTTTCTTGGAAGCTTTGGATTTAGGAGCCCTGACATTGCTATCCTCTTCTGAGAGTGTACCTTGATCTTCCTTGTCACCAAAGAAACTTTCTATGTACCTTTTTCTGCCTGCTTATCTTGTCAGCCTATTTCTTGACTTTTGACTCCTTTTTAAAGTGGGGTACTGCTTCTTGGATGCACTGTCCTGAGCTTCAGGGGGTCCCAGGTGGTAAGACTTAAGGAGAGGCACATTCTCAGCTCACCTGGTCTGTGTTCTGGTCTGTAAGTAACCACAGGCTGCTTGCTCTTTAACCCGGAAACAAATCTGGTTCACTTTGGTTGCAAGCACAGGTGTGCCTGTGATCCTCCCCAACCTGGGACTGCCACCCAAGACTGTGTCCTGTATACAAGCTCAGGTAAAACTTCAGAGTTCCCCCTCAGTGCCAGCAGAGACCCCTGTACTCTCCCCCCGCCCCTCGACCCTCTCATCAGACTGTGAGCTGAATTATTTGCAGCTGCATCCAATTCAGAGGCTCCTGGAAGTCTCTTTCTCTGGCTTGGCCTGGGGCTGGATCGGTGCTAGAGCCAGCTTGTGCTGGGCTCCACTCCCACCACAGTACAACAGATCTTCCCAGCTACCCTTCTAAGCCTTCCTCGGCTGGAAAATGATCTCACTCCATTCTTTTGTGGGTTCTGTTGCTCCAGGAATTGTCTTATGGTATTATTTGGAGGTTTTTGGTGTGATCATGTTAGGAGCCCTGAGAGCTTACTGCCTTTCCTCCGCCACCTTGGCTCCACCCCTTGGCTCCACCCCCCAACAACATCTCTCTTTTTTTTTATAGTTATACAATATTTCTTTTTTCTTTTTTTTATTCTGACCAGAATTTTATTTTCCAAATTATATGTAAAAACAAAATTTTAACATCAATTTTTAAAAAACTTTGTGTTCCAACTTCTCTTCCCCCTCCCACTCCCCACCCACAAGAACTCAAAGCAATTCAAAATAAGCTATACATGAGTAGTCATGGAAAAATTCCCATATTAGCTAGATGTGAAAGAAAACAGTCAAAAACCCCAAAACTTCAGATTAAGGAATTGTCAAAGAGGAAATGAAAAAAAAAATTAAAATGTGTTTCCATCTGTTTTCAGATACTATCAGTTCTTTCTCTGCAGATGGGCTCAATCTTCATAAGTCTTTCAGGGTTATATTGGATCATTGCCTTGCTGAAAATAATCACATGCTTCCCAGCAGATCATTCCCCACTATTGTCTTTCTTCCGCCATCTTGGCTCCAACCCCCTATCCCCCACTATTGCTGTTATTTTGTATACAGTACATTTCACTCTGCTTCAGTTCATGTAGGTCTTTCCAGGTTTTCCTGATAGTATCCTGTTCATCATAACCTGTATATAGTACCTTAAGCTTGACAGAGAATTTTCTTCATAAAAGCCCAGCAAAGTAGGTACCATATGTTTTTCCATTATAATCAATCATCATAACTATTTCCCTCCATCCCACTCCCTTCCCATGACATTTACTCTATCTTCTTTTTACCTATTCCTCCTCAGAGGTATTTTACTTTTGACTACCCTCTCCCTCACTCTGCACTCCCTTTTTTCACCCTTCCTTCCTTGTCCTCTTCCCCTCCTATTTTCCAGCAGGGTTAAATAGATTGCTCCTCCCAATTGGGTATGAAAGCTATTCTCCCTATGAGCCCACTCCAATGAGATCAAGGTCCTTGAGCTAATTCTGTGTTCTTCCTCCCTCCCTCCTCAACCCTCCCTATGAGATCAAGCAATTCAATATGTCATGCTGGTGCAGTAATACAGAACATCTTCATCTTCCTTGAAAGTGTTTTGCTTTTTGCTGCTCTCTCCCCGAATATTCCCTTTCCTCCTTCCCTTCTCCCTCCCCTTTTCTCCCTCCCCACCCAGTGCAAAAATATATTACTATACCTACTTGAGTATGTATGTTAGTCCTTCTTTGAGCCAGTTCTGATGATATTAAGGTTCACTCACTCCCCAACTCCTTCCCCCTCTTCTATTCTCCTCCATAAGCTTTCTTCTTGTTTCCTTCATGTGAACTACCTCTCCCCAGACCAGCTCTCCCCTTCTCCCTCCCCCAGTTTATTCCTCCCATACCTCAACCCTATTTTAATGATGTCATCATGGATTAGTTAGGTGGCACAGTGGACAAAGCACCAGCCCTGGACCCAGGAGGCCCCAAGCCCAAATCCAGCCCCAGACATAAGACACCCCACCCTGTCTGCCCCACAAAGAACAAAACATAAATGCTTTACAGGTATCATCCCTTCATATTCAGTTCAGCCCTGTCTTCTGTGAATTTCTTGTGAAGAATTTTTGTTTGTTTGTTTTGTTTTTTGGTGAGGCAATTGGGGTTAAGTGACTTGCCCAGGGTCACACAGCTAGTAATTGTCAAGTGTCTGAGGTCACATTTGAACTCAGGTTCTCCTGAGTCCAGGGCCAGCACTCTATCCACTGCGCCACCTAGCTGCCCCTGAATTTCTTACTGAGATAGTTCTTATGATTTCAAAGTATTATCTTCCCATGTAGGAATGTAAACAGTTTGATCTTTTAATATCCCTCATGAAGTCCTTTTCCTGTTTATCTTTTTATGCTTCTCTAGGATCTTGTATTTGAAAGTCAAATTGTCTCTTCAGTTCAGGTCTCTTCATCACAAATGCTTGAAAGACCTCTTTCTCATTGAAATCCCATTTTTGCCTCTGAAAAATTATACTCAGTTTTGCTGGGTACATGATTTTTGGCTGAAGTCCCAGTTCCTTTGCCCTCTGGAATATCATATTCCATGCCTTTCAGTCCTTTAATGTAGAAGCCGCTAGATCTTGCTTTATCCTTATTGGAGCTCCACAGTATTTTAATTCCTTTTTTCTAGCTACTTGCAGTATTTTCTCCTTGACCTGGGAGTTCTGGAATTTGGCTATAATATTCCTGGAGGTTTCCTTTTGGGATCTCTTTCAGGAGGTGATCGGTGGATTCTTTCAATTTCTATTTTAGCTTCTGCTTCTAGAATAGCAGGGCAATTTCCCCATACAATCTCTTGGAGGATGGTGTCTAAGATTTTGTTTTGGTCATGGTTTTCAGGTAGACCAATGATTTTCAAATGATCTCTCCTAGATTTATTTTCTAGGTCAGCTGTTTTTCCAAGGAGATATTTCACATTGCCCTCTATTTTTTCATTCAATTGGATTTGCTTTACTGTGTCTTGGTTTCTCCTAAAGTCACTAGCTTCCATTTGTTCAATCCTAATTCTTAGGCAGTTATTTTCATCAGACAGTTTTTTAATCTCCTTTTCCATTTGGCTTTTCAAACTGTTGACTTTTTTTCTCATAACTCTTCTGCAACGCTCTCATTTCCCTTTCCATTCTTTCCTCCTTTTCTCTGCATCTTCTTTCTATTTCTCCTACTTTCTCTTCAAAGTCCCTTTTGAGAGCTTCCATGGCCTGAGACCAGTTCATGTTTTTCTTGGAAGCTTTGGATGTTGGAGCTTTAACCCTGTTATTATCTTCTTCTTCTGAGGTTGTATTGTGGTCTACCGTACCCCCAAAGAAGTTTTCGATGGTTTTTTGCTTTCTCTGCCTACTCATCCTAGCTTACTATTTCTTGGCTTTTAACTCCTTCTTAAAGTGTGGCGCTGCTTCCAGGACACACTGTTCAAGCTACAGAGTGGCCCGAGGGATGGTTGGGCTTCTTCTCAGCCTGCCTGGCCTCACTTTCATTTGATTTTAAACTCTCCACTGGGCGCGGCTCCACTCCTGTTCTCAGCTTCAGAGGGTCCCAGGTATTTTGGGTTGAGGAGGGGCAGGTTTTAATCTCACCTGGTCTGTTCTCAGGTCTGGAGATAACCTCAGGCCTACTTTACTAAGCAACTAACTAGCAAAGCTTTCTGTGGTGTGGTTCTCAGCTTCCCATGAGACTGCTCCCCTGTTCCCCTCCCCCACCTGGGTCTCCCGCCACTCAGGATTTTTTCCTGGTTCCCCGCAGGGGTGGGACAGTCGAATCCTCCCCGGCCCCCCCCCCCCCAGCCACTGGTACCCCTGCACTTACCCCTCTGGGCCAGCCGTTCAGTCCGACCGCGCGCTTGGTTCCAGAAGATGCCAGTGCTGCAGCCGATTCAGAGGCACTGGGGCAAATTCCTCTGGCGGGTGTCTGGTGTGGCGGCTGGATTGCAGGGTTAGGCTTTATTTGTGGCCCAGCACGGCCCCCTGAAATCTATCTATAGCTGGAGAAAACTCTCAGCCCATATTTTTGTGTGTTTTTCTGCCCCAAGGGTTCTTTTATTGCTATTTTGGGGGTTATTGTATCAGGAGCCCTGTGGGTTTAATGTCTTTCCTCCGCCATCTTGGCTCCACCCCCCAACAACATCTCTTAATGGCAGCAGAATAGACCTTGAGTTTTCACCAAGGCTAATCCCCTGCCACTGCATCTGAGCAATAGCACAGTCATAATTGTCACTAATGCTTAGAGGAGCTTCAATTTCTTCAGTATGGATGTTACTTCCATCTACAAGAATTACACAATCCTTCTATGAATAACGTTAGGTGTTTGAGAGTTTTTGTGGCTCAAACTTCATCATCCTGCAACCAATCTAACATTTAACTAGGTTGATCATAGAAATAACTTCTATCACTGGCCTCCTACTCAAAGCCTTCTTGGCTGGGTAGGAACTTCCTAGTATTTATACTCTATTGTCACAGCCTATGAGAATCCAGGGCCTCCTCTACACCAAGATGAGGTTTCATAGTCATTATTTATAACATCATGACTTATTTGTCCATGGTCTCCTTGGACAAGAACCTTGGAGGGGGAACACTAAGAGGTCCCCAGAACATTATACTAACAGGTGACCATGTTTTAATAAAAATCTAGTTCTTCTTTACAGAGGCAGACAAGTATAGGTAAGAAATATTGCATACCCTGTCAGGCTTTGCTGAACTGCATCTTTTCTTTTTTATCCTTTGTTATAAGTAATTACTTGTAGGGTAGGGAATGGAGAGAGATATATTCAGAAATAAAGGAGATGTAAAAAGAAAAACTCAACAAAATTTAAGAGAAGACAACAGCAGTATTTCTCTAAGAAAAGATTCATAACTCCCCTCTACTTTCCCCAGTCCAGCCTTGCCTCTGAAAGGGCTGCTTAAATGCTCAAAATAAAATGGTGTCAGTAGCTTCTTGTTGAGTTGTTTCAGTTGCATCCAACTCTTTGTGACTTGATTTGGGGTTTCCTTGGCAAAGATGCTAAAGTTGGTTTGCCATTTCTTTCCCTGGCTCATTTTACAGATGAGAAAACCAAGGCAAATAGAGTTGTGATTTACCCAGATTCACACAGCCAGTCAGTGCCTGAGGTCAGATTTGAACTCAGGAAAATGAGTTTTCCTGACTCCAGGAGTGGCACTGTGCCACCTAGCTGCCAGAGAATTCTGTACTGGTGAGTTTTATGTAGAAAATAGTCTCATGGGGACCCAGAGGAATTGAAGTATAAAGCCTACATACACGCAGTGTGCAATCTTCTTGATAAACCTTTCTGAAAGAGTTTTATATACTTTACAGGTGTTTGCCCTATTCAAAGATGATTCCTTTAGGGAAAACTTCATGAAAGAGGTGGCATTTGATCTGATCCTTAAAGTACTAGTAGGATTTAAATAGGTAAAGAAGAATAGGGAAAAGGTGGAAATAAGAAAGTGAAGAGACTTATTTTTTGAATATGTTTGGTCTATCTCCTGACAGAGAAGTAATAGACTCTAGGGGCAAGATGGGACATTTGTTTTCAGATGCAGCCAAGTAGAAAGGACATTCTACTTGTGGATGAAGGGTCTGTAGTCTGGGAAGTTCAAGACCTGTTTGGGGAATAGTAAGTAATCAAGTATGACCATATTATAGGAAATGTGAAGGGGAATGATAAGACAATATCAGAAAGATAGCTTGGAATACCTCCTTCATCTCTGTAGAGAGGAGGACTATGAGTACACAGTTTTTTCTGTTTTTAGGCAAAAAAGAGGGGGGACTGGGATGTTGGGATGTGTCTGTAAAATATCTGGAAATATGTGTAGTGTAAAAACCCCCTGTTTTGGGGGGTCTTTTTTTGCAGGGCAATGAGGGTTAAGTGACTTGCCCAGGGTCCTCCTGAATCCAGGGCTGGTGCTTTATCCATTGCACTACCTAGCTGCCCTGGCAGTATATTTCCTGACAATGGGTCAAAGTATAGAATGAGACCTATGATTTCAGACATGGCCAATGTGGGAATTTGTTTTTCTAGGATATGCTTATTTGTCACAAGATAAAAAGGGAAGGCCAGGGAGCTGATGATAGGTTTGTCAAAAAGCAAGTAAAAATAAAAGAGAGTCATTGTAGCATCTTTTAAAAATGAATGGAAGGGGTAGGTAGGTAGCACAGTGGATAAAGCACTGGTCCTGTATTCGGGAGGACCTGAGTTCAAATCTAGCCTCAGACACTTGACACTAGCTATGTGATCCTGGACAAGTCACTTAACCCCAGTTGCTTCACAAAAAAAAAAAAAGAATGGAAAAGCACAGAAGATAAGAGAACACAGAAAAGCAGGACAGTTTTTGAAAGTTACATGTTGAATTTATTAGAAGGAAAAGCATGTACGTGATAAAGATTTGAAATTTTATGTACAATCCTCTTTTTCTGTTTTACTTTTTATTTGGTGCTTGACTTGAGGATTTTTTCCAAAATGTTTTTAAGTTTGGTAAAAAGAAGAGAGAGGAAAAGAATGAGGAAGGTGGCAGGCTCAAAAAAGTTTGTTGTAGGATTTTCTCATTGGTGTGAATTTTGTTTTATTTTAGCATAGGAAATATGTGGGTATATCTGTAAGCAAAAGAGAAAAACAACATTAAGGGAGATATATTTTATAGATATGAGTTTAAACATATACAGAAGTCATATTTTGCAGTTATCTATCCTTCCTATTATTAATAGGGAAGTCATATCCTCGGGCTTTCCTGGCAACGCTTTCTTTAATGCCTTCCATGCAGCCAAACCTGTCTTGGGTCTCTTCCAAACAGTTTCTGGGCATCTGAAGAGAGAGGAGCCCTTTGGCATTGGTGGTGATGTGGGTTTTGCTATCGCCTTATAATAGCATTCAGAGTAGTTGTTAGAAAACTTATCAGTTACACTAAGGAGTTTCTAACCCTATCTACAATGCTCTATGCCACTGGAAACTGTACTTAGATGAACATGACTTTAAATTGTTTCCCAGTTTATTGAAATATTTTATATTCTGTTCATAAATTTTCCAGGCAACCAGTTCTGAAGTCAAAATCTGGCACGTAACCAACAATTTTTATTACAAAGAAGGAGACCAGCATTATTCCTCTATAGATACTCCAACTTCCCAGCTCCAGAGAATGTATTTTCTCCCTTTTCTTTCATGGCTGTGATCTGAACCAACACTTGCTTACTGTGGGTGCTACAATACAATTTCATTTTTTTTTTTTGGTGAGGCAATTGGGGTTAAGTGACTTGCCTAGGGTCATACAGCTAGTAAGTGTAAAGTGTCTGAGGCCGGATTTGAACTCAGGTCCTTCTGAATTCAGGGCCAGTGCTCTATCAGTACCACCTAGCTGCCCCCACAATTTCAAATTTTTAAGAAAATAATTTACAGGAAAGAATTGATGAGCTGATTTAATAAAACATGTTAATTGGCCTCCTACAACTGAGGTTTCTGCCTCTTCCTTCATAGGTGGGTGAAACAAATGCTTGGATTATTTATCTAGTAATAGCTAACAATAAACTCCCTCCTGATTCATCATACATTCTCACAGTTATGATGAGGGAACATTCTGATATTTTAAATTTCATTGTTCAGTGGAAAAGGCATTAGATTGGAAGTAAAAACCTTGGGCACTCTAAAGTTGAATCATGATTCTTCCATTTCCTGCCTTGGCACGTTAATTAACTTCTTTGGCCCTCAGTTTCCTCATCTGTAAAATGAGGTGATTGGATTAAGGTCATTCCCATCACTATCTGACACCAGCAAGATAAATAAAACAAAACCAAATATTTAGTGACTGTTGCTTTTTCGTATTTTTTTCTTTTATCTGAAGATTTCTAAGGACAGCAAATTTAGATTTTGCTGTTTGCCAGTCACTGGATCACAGTATGACAGCTTTAGATCTTGTTTACATTGAGACTTACCTAGCAATTACATCAATAAAAAACACGTAGAGAGCTTGAAAGACAGGCATGAGGAAAGCCCAAGGTATCATTGTCATTTTATCTTCTGACCGACAAGAGGATGATGCCGTGCCAATCTCCAGTGTGCAGTGCTGCAGCATGGAGACAGGGTGAGAGGCTGAGCTAGGAGAGTCACAGCAGGGACCTGACTACCATCAATCATTGTGTATGCCAGAGGTCAAGGCCTCAGGAGTCTGAAATCAGCCTGAATTGGATAAGTTTAAGGGCCAAAAAAAGTGAGAAGTCCACGGAATAGTCAAGTTGTCCAAAGTCCTGAGCTATGAGGGTACCTTGTGTTGTTTATCTTAAAAGGAACATTTTGATAAGCATTGTTATTGTGACACATTTCTTTTGTAGGGAAATCACACTGAGGTGTTATTTGGTATCTACTTGATTACAATGCAAGGTAATCACCATGAAGTACACAGTGCCTACTGAGGGCCTCAAACCAGTCAGTGAGATAGGGAGGTGTCTATCCCAGCAGGTGAAGTCTTCCCCTATTGAAATGGACAGATGAAAACAATTTATTCCAATGGTCATGAAGGTGGCTGAATGCTTAGATCCTAGTAAGACATCAAAGATTCCAAGGTCATCTATAGCATCCTGGGCCATTTCCAGTCATCTTGACTTTTGTCTTGCTACTGGACTTTGATGACTCTGGAAGAGAGAGTGAGGCTAATGACTCTGCACATCTCTGCCTCACTTAAATTCAATTCACTCTCAGTCAAGACATTACCCTGTGATATCATTAGTCCTATTCGAAAACAAAGGATGAAGAAAGACTTCCAGGATTAAATATAAAGTCCTCTGTTTGGGATTTAGATATGTTCATAACTTGGTCATTCCTACTTTCAGTCTTTTTATACTTTTTACTCCCCCATGGACTCTGTGTTCCAGTGACACAACCCATGGCTTCATGTGGCAGTTCCTCCCGTAAGACCCTCTTTCTATTCTCTGATTCTGGGCACTTTCACAGCTTATCTCCCATTCCTGGAATTCTGTCCCTCTTTACCTCTACTTCTGTCTCCACTGGTTTCCCTCAAATCAGCTAAAGTTCTACCTTTTGCAAAAAGCCTTTTTTTTTTTTTTTTTTTTTTTTTTTAGTGAGGCAATTAGGGTTAAGTGACTTGCCCAGGGTCACACAGCTAGTAAGTGTGTGTTAAGTGTCTGAGGCCAGATTTGAACTCAGGTACTCCTGAATCCAGGGCCGGTGCTCTATCCACTGTGCCACCTAGCTGCCCCTACAAAAAGCCTTTTTTGATCCCCTCTAATGCTAATGTTTCTTTCTGTTGCTTATCTCCTGTTTATCCCATCTATATCTTGTTTGCATGTTGGCTTTCCCATTAGATGGTGGGCTCCTCAGGAGCAGGGACTTTTTTTTGCCTTTGTTTTTTCAGTGACTAGCACATTACCTAGCACATAGTAGGTGCTTAATAAATGCTTGTTAATTGATGACTTCTGGTGTCCTTTTGTATTAAAGGTTTTTATCCTGGGCTCCACCACTTAGGACTCCCAAGGTATCTGTAGATAGATTTCAAGGAGTCCATAAACTTAAATGGAAAAAAACCCTTTATTATCACTAACCTCTAACTAAAAATGAGCATTTCTTTCAATTATTTAAAAACATTATTAGGCTTCAGGAGACTGCCAAAGGTAGCTAAGTGGCATGGTGGATAAAGTGGTGGGCCTGGAGTCAGGAAGATCTGAGTTCAAATGACTCTACAAGCTTATGTATGACTTTAGGCAAATCACTTTACCTCAGTTTTCTCAATTATAAAATGGGGATAATAATAGTACTGCTGTGAGGATCAGATGAAAAAATATTTGTAAGGTGCTTAGCAATAATGCCTGGCGCACATAGTCTGCATTATATGAATGCTTATTCCCTTCCCTTCCTTACCCAAAGGAGTCCATGACACAAAAAAAAGTTTAAAAACCCTGTTCCATCTGAAAGTAGTCAGGGCCAGAGGTTAAAATTTTCACACACTCAGGGATCAAGTTGATGAAAACTTCTGACCACTTTTCTAAAATGGAAGCTTTTTTCCCCACTTTAGTATATACATGCATATAATTTAGAGTTTAATTTCCTTTTGTGGTCAGAACACAAGGTTTTAGAACAAAAAAGAAAGCATGTGTATGCCAACTTTCCCCATCTATATGAATTTTCCACACAACTGACCATAATGCTCTACAAGTTCCCTGAGAAAAAAATCAGTAAAATAATAGTTGTATACCCCAATATTTCTACCCAAAGCATTCACTTTCTGTAGTCAAGGCACAACACAGGTGGAGAGAAGGAAAGGAGTGAAGAATGGAGAGACTTATTAAGGGAGTGATACCTCACAATAGCTAAGTGTGGCTCATAGGGCTAATGAAAATGAAATCCCACTGTATTTCCAATGCCCTTTTCATGAGAAACAATGTCAGACCATCGTGTAAACAAAAATCTAATAGTTTTCTACAAACTACCAGGGTTAAACTCAACTAGGTTTATAGATGGCATACCAAGTGGAGAAGTTGTTCTAGAAAACAATTTAGAACTCAAAGATGCTATTTACATACCAATGTACCAACCTTTGGGATTTTAATCCTTTCAGGTGCCAGGCATTTTTTTTTTTTTAGTGAGGCAATTGGGGTTAAGTGACTTTCCCAGGGTCACACAGCTAGTAAGTGTTAAGTGTCTGAGGCCGGATTTGAACTCAGGTACTCCTGAATCCAGGGACGGTGCTCTATCCACTGCACCATCTAGTTGCCCCAGCCAGGCATTTTTGATGTTTATGCATGATCTTTAAACCAAATGGGATTAGGAGCACTATGGCCACCTGGCATCTTATTTGGGATCTGCTGCCATATTTAAAACAGGGAAAACCCAACAAAGAACATTTTCCCAAATATGTCAAAAAAGAAACAAATTTCTCAGTCCATATGTCCATTCTTGATCTCTCTTCTAGGTTCTGACATCACATTTCTAGTTGACAGCTAGCCATGTGATTCTGCATATCCCTCCAACATCTCAGATTAAATATGTGGAAAATGCAACTCATTGTCATCTTTAATCTGGATAAGTAAATATCTGGGGATCTGTTTGTCGGTGCCTATTTCCTTTGTCTCATCTCAAGATGGCAGAGGATGATGGACTTGCTGGAGATAGCTTGTGTGGGAAATGTGTGAGAGAAAAACAGTCTTTTTTTAAATTAATAAAATATTTTATTTTTTTTCCCGTTACATGTAAAGATAGTTCTCAACTTTTGTTTATACAAGCTTTCCAATTTCAGATTTTTCTTCCTCCCTCCCCTCCCTCCCCCTTCCCCTAGACAGCAGGTAATATAGATTATATATATATAACCTGATATAGGTTATATATATATACACACATATATATATACATAACAACATTAAACATATTTCTGCATTAGTCATGTTATAAGAGAAAAATCAGAGCAATGATGAAAAACCTCAAAATAGAAAAACATCAGCACCAAAACCAAAAGAAATAGTATGGTTCATTCAGCATCTATACTCTACAGTTCTCTCTTTTTTTTTTTCTATCATGAGTTCCCTGGAACTCTTCTGTACCATTGCATTGGTGAGAAGAATATAGTCCATCACAGTAGATCAACACTCAATGTTGATGATACTGTGTACAATGTTCTTCTGGTTCTGCTCATCTCACTCATCATCAGCCCACACAAGAACCTCCAGGTTTCTCTGAACTCCTTCTCCTAATCTTTTCTTATAGCACAATAGTATTCCATTGTATTCATATACCACAACTTGTCCAGCCATTCCCCAAATGATGGGCATCCCCTCAACTTCCAATTCCTTGCCACCACATAATGAGCAGCTATAAATATTTTTGTACATGTGGGTCCCTTTCCCCTTTCCCCTTTCCCCTTTCCCCTTTCCCCTTTCCCCTTTCCATGATTTCTTTGGGCAAAAGACCCAAAAGTGGTATTGCTGGGTCAAAGGATATGCACAGCTTTATCACCCTTTGGGTATAATTCCAAATTGCTCTCCAGAATGGTTGGATGAGTTCACAGCTCCACCAACAATGTGATAGTGTTCCAATATTCCCACAGCTTCCCAACATTTATTATTTTTATTTTTTGTCATATTAGCCAATCTGTTTGTTGTGAGGTGGTACCTCAGAGTTGTTTTAATTTGCATTTCTCTAATCAATAGTGGAAATTCTCTTTTTCTTTCAAGGACTATCTCTGGTGCCACTAATTCCATGAAGCTTTCCTTGATTCTTTCAGCTGTAAATGATTTCTCTCTCCTCATATTTCTTATAGCTTGTTTTCTAGACCTTTGCTTTGCCCGTATGATATTCTACATTGCATGGGACCTATCTGTATAGATATTTCATCCCCACCATGAATTGTAAACTCTTTGCAGGTAGAAACCACCATTTTTCATCTTTGTGTTTAGTGCCCACCACAGTCCTTGCACATAGTCAGGTGCATAATAAATATATTTATTGAGCTCTTAGTCTCACACATAGAAGTTTCTTTGGAATCAAAAGCATTTGTCTGGAGGGCTATGGCAAAGCTGTTTGAAATATGATGTTCCTTTGGTTGACTGTCTTTGGCAATCCCTTCTCCCTTCCGCTCAACTGATCTTTCTTTCTTTCTTTCTTTTTTGGCGGGGCACTGAGGGCTAAGTGACTTGCCGAGGGTCACACAGCTAGTAAGTGTTAAATGTCTGAGGCTGGATTTGAACTCAGGTACTCCTGAATCCAGGGCCGGTGCTTTATCCACTGCTCCACCTAGCTGCCCCCTTATACTGGAATTCTTCACAGTGGTGGAATCAAAGGTCTGATCCCATCTCCAGGCCTTGAAATGTGCAGGGTACTGTATTAAGTGCTTAGGATAGAAAAAAGGCAGTCTGGAGTAGTGAACAGAACGTTTTATATTTGATGTTAGGGGCATTAGGAAACCACTGGAGTTTATTGGGTGGGGGTGGTTGTGGCATGATTGGATCTGAATTTTAGGAGAATCACATTAGTGATTGAATGGAGAATAGATTAAAGCCGGGAGAGACTTGGGGCAGGCAGATCCACCAGCAAGTTATTGTAATAATCCAGGTATGAGATTGTGAGGGCCTGTGTTACAGTGGTAGCAGTGTCAGAGGAGGGAAGGGGGCATAGGAGAGGTGTTGCAAAGGTGAAATTGACAGGCCCTTGTCAGCAGATGGTGAGCCTAAGGACTAGGAGAATGGGGTTAACCTCCAGAATAATAAAGTAGGAGTGGGAGAAGATTTAGGGGGAGAGAGAATGAGTTCTGTTTTGGATATATTGAGTTTCAGATTGGTGGGAATGATCCAAGGCTGAGGCTTTGCTGGGCACAATAGGCAGTATGATAAGGAGAGCAGGGATTCAAGAAAGGATAGTGTAGGCAGAGCCAAGATGGCAGAGGAAAGGTCACCCTTTTGGAGCTCTCTACATGATCACTCCACAAACCTCCAAATAATTCCATAAGACAATTCCTGGAGCAGCAGAACCCACAAAAGGATGGGGCGAGATCATTTTCCAGCCAAAGAGGGTTTAGAAGGCTCGCAGGAGTGGGAGTGGAGCCCAAACACACCCAAGGCTAGTAACCATAGTGAGACAGAATTCTGTTTCTGGGTTAAAAAGCAAGCAAGCCTGGATCTATTTACAGCCCAGAGAACAAGCCAGGGGAGTGAAGAACCTGCCTCTCCTTAAATCAATCTACCTGGGACCCCCTGAAGCTTGGTACAGTGCATCCTGGAAGCAGTGCCCCACTTTAAGAAGGAGTTAAAAGTCAAGATATAGGCTAGCAAAATGATCAGACAGAAAAAGATGCAAACCACAGAAAGTTTCTTTGGTGACAAGGAAGATCACAATACACCCTTACAAGAAGATAACAAAGTCAAAGCGCCTACATCCAAAGCTTCCAAGAGAGAGCAGTGTAGAGTTAAATTGGGTCACCAAGAATTCAAGATGAGGTGATAAGGAAAGTGGCTAATGAAGGGAAAATGGCCTGGGAAAAAATTGAGGGGACAAGGGATTACAGGTTATGGTTAGGATGAAGAGTAGGATTGTGTAAGGGAAGGTAGAGAGAGAAGTGAAAAGCTAATAGATTTGGATGAATAAGGGGATTTCAGAATTCCATTCAGAACATGAAGGTGGTATATTTGTGGGTAATGTCAAGATCAAGGGCATGACCATTTTTGTGTGTGGCTGAGGTGGGCTAGAAGATTAGTTTATGAGAGGTAAATAGATTAAGGAACTGAGTGATTAGGATATTTGAGGGAGAATCAGTATGTATGTTGAAGTCCCCTAGTATGAAGGCAGGATTTGGGGAATTGAGGAAGGACGAGCAATGAATTGGGGGTCTGTAGACAATAGCTGCCAGGATTTGATTGGGTGGTAGATATGAATACCATGAACCTTAAAGGAGAAGGGGGAGAACCTGGAATTGGCATGGGGAACAAAGAACATTCCAACTCCCTCACCTCAGTTAGCAAGCTGAAGAGAATGAGTGAAGGTGCAGCCAATCTATGGTAAATTACTTGCCTTGCTCAACCCTAGTCTTCACTCAGTGGCCAAGCAAGGTTTATGGAGGTAAGCTCAAGGTAGGCCTTGAAGAGCAATTTAGAGAGGAATGATGAAAAGGATCTGTGGTCAGCATTCCAGGCAGAGAAAAGCGTCCTCTTTCAGAAGTGAACTGATTCTTTGCATTGCTTTTGAAGGCTCTAGACACCAATGCTCCTAGTCTGCAACACAGGAACTCTCTGTCATGGGCTATGTCCTTTAAAATAAAGGTTGAAATAGCTACCATCAAACTCAATTGCATGTAAACTGGATGCAGCCCTATGTTTCTAGCCAATGCTGTTCCTTTAGTCTCACTGATTAGGCCTTAGGCATCACCCAAATTCCAATTTAAAAGCCTAGAAAGTCCTTACCTGGCAGACAACATTTTAGTCAAGGTTTGAATTCACTGAACTTCTCAGGTAACCTAGCCTGTTGCTGGTATATATCAGATATTTACAGACCTAATAGGAAAAGACCTTCAAGAGACTATGGCTTTAATGTGAAAAATACTGAAATTTTTAAATTTTTTTAAAATTTTTAAATGTTTTTAAATTTTTAAATTTTAATTTTTTTTGCAGGGCAATGAGGGTTAAGTGACTTGCCCAGGGTCACACAGCTAGTAAGTGTCAAGTGTCTGAGGCTGGATTTGAACTCAGGTACTCCTGAATCCAGGGCCAGTACTTTACCACTGCGCCATCTAGCTGCCCCAAAATATTGAAAATTTAAAAATACACTTGGTAAGTATGTTCCTACCAGAGTATGTCTCATTTAGACTCTCCCTGATCATTCTGATAAGTTATAAAATCCCACTATTTTCTCCCCACCTTCATTCCCTCCCCCAAATAATGTAATATTTATGTGTATAGGTACTCAGTAAAGTGTGGAATCACAGGTACTCCCTCATTTTTCTCATACTTCTTTTAAGCAGTTACTTTTTTTTCTGTTTTAAAAAATTAATTGATGTGTTTTGTCTTTACATTAGTCTTTTCCCCTCACCTCTCCTGAATGACTTACCTCCTTGTAAAAAAAAAGAAAAAAAAAGGAACAATTAAGCAAAAACATTTGATACAGAAACCTTGTCTGACAATGTATATAATATGCTATCCGAATAATCCCACACCTGTCTGCTGTGAAGGAGTGTGTATGTTTTGTCATCTCTTTTCCAGGACCCTCACTGGTTTCTCCATTACTCAGATTTCAGCTTCTTTTCATTACCATTGTTATAGTCATTATTCTCTTTTTTCTGCTTATTTCATTCTGCCTCAGTTCATATAAATCTTTCCATGTTTATTCCTCATGTTCATTATATTTTTTTTATTATATAGTAATATTCTATTACATTCATAAGGTTTTTAAACCGGTTTCCACCAACAGCCACATGTTAGTCATACTTAAGCAGTTCCTTTTAATAATAGAACCTTATCAGCAACAACAAAAGCCCCATCCCTTCCCCTCCCCCCTCAAGAAGTAACAGATTGGATAAGGAGGGGAGATTGAAGAAGGGAGAGAGAAGAAATGTAATGAGTTTGGCCTGACTCTCCTGTCTCCATTGGTGCATCTCTGGACACCTTGGACAAGTCATATCTCATTCTCCCAGACTAATCCAGAAGTATCCTATCCATTTTGTTTTTGTTTTTCTTTTTTTAAACAGTGTCGGATTTGGTGATTATCCCCTGAACATGTGCACAGAGTTGCCGAACCATAGCTTCTCTGTGAAGTATAGTGAGATATACAGAATGTGTGTGGAAGTTGTGGAAGGAGGGGGTGCGTGTGAAAACTTCAGTCAACAGGCTTACTGGATGAGGTGTTTAGTTTGGGTGTTATTTTTAAAGAAAAAACAGGCATGTGGGTAAATGTACGTTTGAAGATGAGCTCTCCAGAGGGAACATTCAGATTAAATTTTGCATTCCTCTGGTCTTATGGACTTGAGACTAGAAACTTTAAAAAGCATAATCATTAAAAAGGCATTATCCAACTCGGCCTGTGTATACACACAGGCAATGAAGCAAGCCCACAAATCACTCACACATGCTCTGGCCTGGGCAGGTGTGTGCTGGAGCCAGCTCTCACCTGCTTGAGACAGATGATGGTTAAATTTCCAGTGTGAGCTTTTACACTGACAAATACTATAAATTAGAGCTTCATTTATTGTTTTGTTAATTGTCTAGACATAAGAAAATGATGGAAAGAATGTTAATAATGCAGATTGAACTTTAAAATATTTTGTATGTTTGTTTTCCCTGAAAGAACCAGTTGTTAAATACTAATCAGCACACCCTTGTCTGGCAGAGCAAGCACTAAGTAAGTGCTTAGGTTGAAGGGCAGCAGGGTATAGCAGAAATCACAATGACTTTGCAGCCAGAGGACCTGAGTTCAAATCCTTTTTCTGTCATTGATTTAACAGGAAGAATAAACAACTAGGTCCAGCTGTTCTGCTTTAACAAGACACACCCTACGGAGTGCTGAGCCTGCATACTGACCATGTCTGAGGAAATATGTGACTCAATGCTGAAAGGACTTGGCCCTTTGGTATGATCCAGCAAATTCTGGGTGGTCTGTTGGTCCTTCAGAGGTGGCCTTACTTTGGTTAAAAAGGCGCAGGGTGTCACTCTTCACCTAATCCTTTTTTTGGGTAGTCCAGTGAGAGACAGTGACAGTGAGCTAGAATCTGTCTCTCCTTTTGAAAATGCAACACCTAGCCTCCTCCTTGCTTTTGTCTCTGGTCAGGGGAGGACGAAGGGACTGCCCAGGGTTTGCTATGCTATAATAAAGCACTTGCTTTCAGCTTTGAGTCACATGTTTCCCAGGCACTGGTCAGGGCCAGGCTCAGTGTTCCATGGGATGTTCTCTAGCCAGAGCTGTCTGCCTCCTTGACTCAGCCTTTGAGCAAGTCATTTAACTTCTCTGGGCCTTAGTTTCCTCCTCAGTAAAATAGGAGGCTGGTTCAAAAATCCTATGATTCTAAGTACATTAATTCCATTAAGATAGGCTTACAGGGGCAGCTAGGTGGCGCAGTGGATAGAGCACAGGCCCTGGAGTCAGAAGTACCTGAGTTCAAATCTGGCCTCAGACACTCAACACTTACTAGCTGTGTGACCCTGGGCAAGTCATTTAACCCCAATTGCCTCACTAAAAAAACCAAACCAAAACAAACAAACAAAAAAGATAAGCTTACAGGACCAGTTATGCCAATCAGAAATGTCTTCAAGAAAGAGAAAGCTCGTGTCATTACTGAAGATGAGAAGAATTTCAAGGCCTTTGCCAGTCTTCGAATGGCCCGCGCCAATGCCCGTCTCTTTGGCATCCGGGCAAAACGAGCCAAGGAGGCTGCAGAGCAGGATGTGGAGAAGAAGAAGTAAACAGCTTCTGAGAATTTTCAATAAAATAATACAAAATTTAAAAAAAAGATATTAGGCCTAGATAACACTGACCTCTTCCCTAATTCCTGTTGCTATGTTTTCTAAGTGTCAGGCTCTATGCTAAGTGCTGGGATTAAGAAAAAAGGGCCAAATCAAAAACAAGCCCTGCTCTCAAGGAGCTCATCATCTAATGGGGGAGGCAACACACAAGTAATTCTGTATAAATGAAGTACAGACAAAATAGTAGATTCTTGGTCATCTCAGAGAGGAGGCATTGTAATTAAGGGTTGGGAAAAGTCTTATTGCAGAAGGCTTCTTGTAGAAAGTGGGACTTTTGCTGCGACTTTGAGGAAGCCAGAGAATTCAGGAAATGGAGATGAGGACAGAGAGGGTTACAGGGCTGGAAAAGATCTATTGAAAATACACAGAATGGGGCAGCTAGGTGACGCAGTGGATAGATATTTTGTGATTTACTCTTAGATTATGCAGAATTAGGAACAGCTCATTGTAAATAGTTTTCCCCTTTCTAACTTTGGGCTGGGCATGAAAGAAGTAGAAACAAGAGGTGTAAAGAAATGTGTTAATCAAATGGATGACATTTTTGAGCAACAAGCCCTTGGCTATTTGAAGGATAAGCCTGAGGCCTTAAAACATCATGGACAGTGATGAAGAGAATCATTTCTGACACTCAGAGGAAGTAGTCCCTTGAGTTAGCTGAGGGAGTCATCTTTGGTCGTTGAACAAAGAAGTCAGCTATGGAAGAAGAACTTGATTGTTCTTCACCTTTTCCCTTGTGCTTCTTCCAGAGTAGGGAGAAGGGAAGTATTTCTCTTTCCTTTCCATTTGTTAAAGATGACAGAAGATGACCAGTAGGAGACAGAAAGCCCAGCAGTGAGCAGGTTCAGAGAGCAGCTGAGAGATGAACTGGGCTAGGTAGAGGAGCAGACTCAGGAGCCCAGTGGAAATTCATGGCCAGAAGAGAGGCTATGGGGAAGAGGAGCCATGGGACAACACCAGGAGAAGAAGAAAAGCCATCAGGACCTGTTAGTGATGGAGATTTGTTTCCTCTATTCTATGCTATGTACTTCTCTACTGCTGTGCTGTGTTTGTGTCTACTCTTCCCACTGACACTATGGATATTTTGGGGAGAGTGTGCCCTGGGCTTAAGGATGTGTGTGTGTGATGTTTCCTAGCAATGTTTCACTGTCATTTTAGTCATGCTTTTTACTTTGAGCTGTGTGCCAACTAGTTCTCATTTTTCTAGATCTAGGTTGGTTTTAAAATTTTTTAATTATAAGAAAAAGTAGAGAGAATGAACTGGTATCCAAGCATGGCCTGAGAAATGCTGGTATTACCCATCCCAAGCAGTTTGAATCAGTTCCTGAGGCTTTTTAACTTTTTCATTTACTACTTAGGAGTGATTTAGACATAGAAGAGGAGAGAACCCAGCATTTAAAATTACTGTACTAATATTTGCAGAGACCAAATGGCATGGTGAATTTTCAATTCTCTCTCTCTCTTTCTTTCTTTCTTTCTTTCTTTCTTTCTTTCTTTCTTTCTTTCTTTCTTTCTCTCTCTCTCTCTCTCGCTCTCTCGCTCTTTCTTTCTCTCTCTCTCTCGCTCTTTCTTTCTCTCTCTCTCTCGCTCTTTCTTCCTTCCTTCCTTCCTTCCTTCCTTCCTTCCTTCCTTCCTTCCTTCCTTCCTTCCTTCCTTCCTTCCTTCCTTCCTTCCTTCCTTCCTTCCTTCCTTCCTTTCTTTCTTTCTTTCTTTCTTTCTTTCTTTCTTTCTTTCTTTCTTTCTTTCTTTCTTTCTTTCTTTTTGTGTGTGAGGCAATTGGGACTAAGTGACTTGCCCAGGTTCACACAGCTAGTAAGTGTCAAGTGTCTGAGTCCGAAGTTGAACTCAGGTCCTCCTGAATCCAGGACCAGTGCTCTATCCACTGAAAAACCTAGCTGCCTCTATGGTGAATTTTCTTGAAATATTACTTCTATCATTCTACTAGTCAAGGAGCTCTCTAGGGGTGTTGAGGTCCCAGGGCAACATAATTGTGGTTCAAATTGCCTCCCCTGGGGCAGCTAGGTGGCGCAGTGGATAAAGTGCCGGTCCTGGATTCAGGAGTACCTGAGTTCAAATCCGGCCTCAGACACTTGACACTTACTAGCTGTGTGACCTTGGGCAAGTCACTTAACCCCCATTGCCCCACCAAAAAACAAACAAACAAACAAACAGATTGCCTCCCCCAGCTTCTTTATATATGTAGGAAATAAGGTCAAAATGAACATAAGGTTAGCTTTGTGGAGGAGAAGTCATAGGAGGGAAAACTGAGGAGGCTGTGTGTAGAAAGGGCATGGAGCAAACTCACCCCATTTCCCTAGTGTATGTGTGTGGTGATAGGTAAAATTCATGTTGGGGGAGAGTGAAACATCAATTCAGCGTATAAAATAGAGCCAGATCATGTTTCAGGCTTGAGCAGTTCAAAGGACCAAGACAGAAATAAAGCCCTTGTACAAAATTGGTAGGAAGTGCTAAGATATTTTCCTCCTCTCCTTCCATTTCCTAAAATAAAGGCTGGTCTCAGCCCCACCACCCAGGTATGCTTAGTCAGAGGTTGGCATGGTAACTGGGGAAAGACTAGTGAGAAGAAATGAGAGGAAGGGCTTGATGACTAGTAAGGGTGTATTAAGAGCTACGGTGCCCAGAGGAAGAAAAGGATGACTCTTCAGAGTTTTGCATTTTTCTCATGGGCAGATAGTACAGAAAGAGGAGGCTTGCCCTCATCTCGCTTAAGCATCTCATTTGGCCTGCTGGTCACAGCAGGGTGAGAGATGAAAAGAAAAAAAAATGGCCTCTCTCACTTCCCTCATCTTTAATAAACAAGCAGGGCTTTCTGGGAAAGGGGCCTCTGTCATAGAGGCTCTCATATTCAGGACTGGAAGTCTCTCTGGGGATTTACACACATCCTTGGGAATAATAGCTGCTCATTCAAGGATTTATGTTTTGCTTTCTTCATTTAATGAAAGCTCCATTCAGTAATGCTACTACAATGAATGTAAGGTCATTATAGTGTATATTATAGTAACTTCATCATAGTAGGTATGTGGAGAGGGGTCACTTTCTTTCCCAGAAAGATGTATATATGGGACCCAAGAGAGAGGAAAAATTCTAATCTATTAAAGACCCTTCATGCCATGGGATCTCAGACACAAGGATTACCCTTCAAAGATCACCAACAGATCCCCTCCGAGGGATGCTATCTGCTACACTTACATCAAGAATTACTGCCCTCCTTATGTCTTGCAGATACTGCTAAATAGATTTGTATTTTAAACTATTTTATTTGTATTTGAATAGAAACAAAACCTACATTATATTTGAATTGGCAAAATCATTCCTGATTGAAGCCTTTTTTGTGGTAAGCGCACATTTGACCAGTAACTTTCTCCTCTTATTTAAAAAAAAAAAAAACCACAACAAAACCTTTTATTGGCTCCATATGGTGACTTTGTGTGATTGCATTACAGTGTGCAGTCTGGAGCAATTTCATGTGGTTACACTTGACTGCAACAGATTCAATATATACTATAAGGTTTCTAACAACTTAACCTCAAATGTCCAGCTAAATAGATTTATATAGTGGCTTATTGTTAGTGTAGTGGTACAAGTGTAGATTATCAAAAAGGGATAAGGATTTCAAATAACTACAGGCAACTCTATAATATAATAGACTTGAGCAGTGGTGCAAATAATTGGAAATAGCAAAAAGTCCTGACACCATGTTTAGTCGGTGAGCTCAGGCCTGCTAATACTTCAATGGATCAATGATTTCATTGATATGGGTACTTCCTTCAATAGTATAGATCAAAATGCATCCATGCCTTCTAATCCCATATGATTCTTGTCCAAGTCCTCCTATAAATTCTCCAAAGAAAATCTACCCAATCTGCTGGAGACCTTCCTCTAGGTCTTAACATTTCATAAGTACAGTGTAACATTCATGGTGTCCAACTATTATCACTTACCCTCATTATATCTCAATTTCCTGTCATACATTTAACTTTGTTACTAGTCTCCCCATGGGACAGACATTTATGGGGATGAAGGGAGTAAGAAAATACCTGTGATATAGTATTCACCTGGAGTTTGGGCTTTTATGTATTGTTATTTATCTTTCATTTCAAAGATGACTAATGACATCATGGCATGATGTCTTGACTCCTGTGTGAATTGGATTTAAGTGAGGCAGAGTTGCACAAAGTCATAAACCTTACTCTGTCTTCCAGAGTCATCAAAGTCCATTGGCAAGAAAAAAGTCAAGAAGACTGGCGATAGCCTGGGATGGAGAGGATAACCTTGGCATCTTCAATGTATAACCAAGCTCTAAGCACTCCACAGCACCTGCTTCAGCTTCTTTCATGGCTGTTGGACAAATTGTTCTCATTTACCCATCCTCCCTTGGGAGGTCTTCACATGTTTGAGGTAGACATCTCTCTAACTCTCTGATGTGTATGAGGCCTGTCAGTTACCCATAACCTAGTTTAGCTATTTGCTGAGATGGTTTAGTGGGGTGAGACCACTGAGCATGCAACAGCTTTTTGGAGCCATAGGTTGTTGGTTGTTGTCCTTCATACTCAAAGAGGACCAAAATGACGTCACTATGTCAGGGTCAATGCACAGTGTGTCTGACTGTGGCTGATCAGAAGGTTCTATCACAGTTGGATACAAATAGCCCACATGACCATTTGGGAAATAGATGTCTCTAAATTTGTGCATCTCATATCTCTTTCAAGCTACCACCATTTTGCTTTGCTCATAGATCATACCACCTTCTTTGATATAGGCACACATGCTGGGTGGTCCTGTACCTTCATCTCTCATGTCTCACTTTTCCAAAGTTCTTCAGAGGGACCTTAAGAGTGTCCTTGTATTGCTTCTTCTGGCCTTCATGTGAACACTTGCCTTCAGGGAGTTCTTCATAAAATAGTCTGTTAGACAAATGTATGTTTGGCATTTGAAAAATGTGGCTAGCCCATTCGAGTTGTACTCTCTGCAGTAGAGTTTGAATGCTTAGCAGTTCAGCTGGAGAAAAAACCTCAATGTCCAGTACCTTATCTTACCAGGTGATCTTCACAATCTTCTTAAAACAATTAAATGGAAGCGATTCCATTTCCTGGCATGGCTTTAGTAGACTATTCAGGTTTTCCAGGCATACAACAATGAAGTCAGCACAAAAGCTCTGTAGAACTTCAGTTTGGTAGTCAGCCTAATACTTCTTCTCTCCCACACTTTCCTTTGGAACCTCCCAAACACTGAGCTAGCTCTAGCAATGTATGTGTCAACCTCATCATCTATGTGTGCATTCCTAGAAAGTTTACTGCCAAGGTAAATGAATTTATTCACAGCATATTTCCCATATTAGAAATTAAGACATCTTGGCATTATGAAAATAGTTTTGACCTTGTGAACTCCCTGAAAAGGGGGGGGTCTCCAGAGTATACTTTGAGAATAGCTGCTTTAGATGATCCCTTTTTTCTCTCTGAAACAAAAAAACCCTTTTTTTTTTTTGGCAAACACTAATATTCTTTGAATGATACTATATGCTTATGATGTAAAGAGTAAGTGAAGTCAAGTCAACAAGCATTTATTAAGCACCTTCTATGTGCAGGTAGTGTGTGAAGCACTGGAGATACATAGAAAGGCAAAAACAATCCTTGCCTTCTAGGAACACAACTATGTACAATCAATAAAACTATGCATAATCAATAGAGACAGGGTTGCCCTAGATTCAGGAGGAACTAAGTTCAAATCCAGCCTCAGACACTTGACACTTACTAGCTGTGTGACCCTAGGCAAGTCACTTAACTCTTAATTCCCCACAAAAAAAAATAGAGACAGGGCAGACTAGGGGTAATTTCAGAGGGAAGGCACTAAGATTAATCATCACAGTCTCTGAAGAATGAAACTTGTTGACTACCCAAAAAGTCATGTGCACACATGTGGTAGAATTAAATAGGCTGTACCATGTTGCCAATGATGAATTAGGCACACAAAAATGTCATAAATCATCCACAAGATGTAAGATCAGAAAAAGAGGCAGATAAGAGCTAGGGATAACTGATGGACAGTTGAACTTAGACAAGAGATCTAGTTAAGAGTTTCTTCATCATTTTTTGTGTCCTGGACCCCTTTGGTAGTCTGGGGAAATCTATGGACCTCATCTCAGAATAATGTTTTTAAATGCATAAGAAAAAAATATGTAGGGTTTCAAAGGAAACTAATTATATTGAAATACATATCAAGTTAACAGACCCAAGGTTAAGAACCCCTAATCTAGAGGAAGACCCCCAGTATGTCACTTTGACACCTGGGTAGAAGATTTATGGGAGGATATGTTGTATAGGATGAGATGTGAATAGACTGTAGTCTGTTCCTTTTTTTTTTTTTTTTTTTGTAGTCTGTTCTAACAGGAATTGAGGGAACAACCACATAGATGAGATCATAGGTCTATCAAAGTGCTACAAACTACACTAAGCTCATTGAGTATAGGAAACCTAATACTTTTGAAGCATTATTTTTTGTTGTTTTGGAACTGAGATTTCACTTTAGATTTTTATAATATTAGAACTGAAAGGAAGTGGTCATCTAACCCCACCCCTTTCACTTTACAAATAAGAAAACTGAGGTGCAGAGAGGTTCATTGACCTCACCACCTCACAGAACTGAAAGTAGAATTGTGGTTTCCTGAGTCATAGCCCAATGCTCATTCACAAGATGACCTTTATACAGTACATCCCCAGCACCTAACCCAATGTCCTATGTAAAATAGATCTGTTAGTGTTGGTAGTTTAAGATGGAGGAGACAGGATAGGGTGCTTGGTACTACTTGCTCTCCTAGGCAATCTGGTGTAGTTAGTGCCTTTTATTTTTATTATTGACGTCTCACTTTTCAAGCAAAATCCGTCTCTGGATCCAGAGACTAGTTGAACAGGAAGGAATTTTCAAAGACAAACCAAGGGACATCATATGTCAAACATCTGGGTGAGCCCTAACCCTCTGGGCCACTGTTTTTCATTCCAAGGTGTGAGATTAACTTAGTTTTAAAAAATGTATTAAGTGCCTATGCATATATGGCATGCTATATGTGCGTATATATACATACATTATATGTATTATTTGTATATTATACATGTCTATTATAATATAATCTGTGTATGTATGTGCATACTTATCTACCTTGTATATATATGTTATATTATGCATAGTATTTATAGAAAATATATCTATGTATTTTTATATGCATAGGGTGGGCCAAAAGCCACAATGTTTTAATGACTTTTTGAAAATTAATTTAAAAAATGTTTTGCCATTTGCAAGATTTTACTTTTCACACATAACATAAATTCATTTCCTACATATACTGTATATGATGCTATGGTATTGTAAATTAAAAACAAAAAATAAAGGAGTTATTAAATATAGAAACCTCTTCATGACTTTTGACCCATCCAAAATGGGGAGAGAGAGGGAGAGAGAGAAAGAGGGAGAGAGAGACAGAGAGACAGAGACAGAGAGAGATTGTCAACATAGTGAATAGAGCAATGGACTTGGATTCAGAACCTGAATTCAAAATTGGCCTCAAACACTTACTAGCCATGTGATCCTGGGCAAGTCATGTAACTTCTGTCTGATGTAGTTTTCTCTTCTGTAAAACAGGGAGATGCTATCTGTTATCTCCTAGGATTGTTGTGAATATAAAATGAGATCCTATTTTTTTTAAAGCACTTTGCAAACCTTAAAATTATATCTAAATGCTAGCTATTATTATTATTGGGGCAGCTAGGTGGCACAGTAGAGATAGACTAACAGGCTTGGAGTCAGGAAAACTCATCTTCATGAATTTAAATATGTCTTTAGACACTTATTAGTGAGTCACTTAATCTTGTTTGCCTCAGTTTCCTCATTTGTAAAATGAACTAGAGAAGGAAATGGCAAACCACTCCAGTATCTTTGCCAAGAAAATCTCAAATGGGATTGCAAAGAATTGGACATGACTGAAAAATGACTGAACAAGAACAATTATTACTGTTACATATATCCTGTGTATATGCATTTGTGTTTGGTTTTTGTCTGGACCTGTGTTTTGTCTCTCCTGTGTAGGGAAGTCTCTGTGAGGAAACTCCTTCCACAGATGCAGATCAGAAACTCATCTACAATTTATAATTTTAGTGATTTGCCTAGGACACATAAAGGTTATGTGATCGGCCCATGCTCACACAATCATTATATGTCAGAGACAGTATTTGAACCTGTCTTTCTGACTCCAAGCCTGCCCTCTGTCCATTGTGTCATTGTCTCTTGTGTATTTAACAATACAAATTATTTGCGCCTTGAGATCTGCATCCGTTTAAAGAACCCCGGGAGCTCTGGAGAAATAGTGTTACATATAGTCATGGCTTAAAGGACCTCCCTGGGAGAATCACAGAGGTTGAGTACCTGACCTGGAATTTTCTTTCTTTAAAAATACATTATTGCAGGATGTGCTTCTTCCATTTTATAGAAGCAACTAGAAACCTTGCTCAGTCTGCTGTCATTTCTGTTCTAACAAATACATTTTAAAGAAAGGAAAGATCCATTTCAACAACTTTGCAGCGACTTCCTTGAATTCCTACAGAGCAAATTTGATTGCAGCAGATGTGCTTACCCCGTCAGAATGATCAAGCCAAGGAAGCTTTTACTCCTCCTGAAAATCACAACATTTTGACTTTTTGACACATCATGCGAGATGTGTTCTTCTAAAGACAGAAAGAAAAGCTATCTAGTTAGTACCAATGACTGTGTGTCAAATAAGGAATCAGGAATTGTTGAGGACTTTTTTTTAGGGATCAACAGTCTCCCAGGGTTAAGATGTTTAATTTGTGTTTAAAGTGTGGTCATTTTAACCAGACCCTGAGTGAATTTTCTGTGTCCAGCTCTTCTATTAACTCACCATCCCTTCCTTTTCACTCAGAATTGGAGGTAGGCAGTTTTGGTTTTTGGTTTTTGTTTTTTTTTGACAGGGCAATGAAGGTTAAGTGACTTGCCCAGGGTCACACAGCCAGTAAGTGTCAAGTGTCTGAGGCTGGATTTGAACTCAGGTCCTCTTGAATCCAGGGCCAGTGCTCTATCCACTGTGCCACCTGGCTGCCCCAGTAGGCAGTTATTTTTTTAAAAAGTCATATCCTTTCCTTTACATCAGTCTTTTTTTTTTTTTTTTTTTTTGGTGCAGGGCAATGAGGGTTAAGTGATTTGCCCAGGGTCACACAGTTGGAAAGTGTCAGGTGTCTGAGGCTGCATTTGAATTCATGTCCTCCTGAATTCAAGGCTGGTGCTTTATCCCACTATGCCACCTAGCTTTCCCCTACATCAGTATTCATAGGGCTGATTGGGCAGACAGAGTAGCTTATGCTGTTTTGATATTGAAAGAGCTCTCCTTAACAGTTGTCCAAGATTCCCTACCTAATCACAGTGTACTGAGGACTTCTATAAATCAGACAGGACACACTGGTGTGATGCCATGTTTGTTATATGACAATTTTCCCCACTATAATAATGTTACATTTCCATACTGGAAGGTTTACAAAAACATTTTCATCATAACAATACCATGAAGTAGGTAGGACAAGTACTATTAATCCACCCCTCCCCCCCGACCTTTTTCCAGGGCAATGAGGGTTAAGTGACTTGCTCAGGGTCACACAGCTAGTAAATGTCAAGTGTCTGAGGCCGGATCTGAACTCAGATGCTCCTGAATCCAGGGTTGGTGCTTTATCCATTGTGCCACCTAGCTGCCCCTAATTACTTCTCATTTTACAAATAAAGGAATTAATGCCTTCTCCATAGCTTTCTCTGAGGAAAGATTTGAATTCAGGTCTCTTGACTTTAGGGGATAACAATCTTTCTACTATATCTTCCTGCCTCGTGCTTGATATCCCCTTTCCTAAAAAAGTTCAAAAAGTACCTCATACGTCACTAGGCAAGGCCCTTTCACAAAGACCAAATGTGCTGAATGAAGGTTTTGCTTTTGTCAGTTCCCATTATCATTCTTTCAGGAACCCACATATATAGTAGCTGGTTATAATAATGTGTTTTTAGTGACGTGGAGACATGTTATATATGTTAAGAAGCACCATATGCTTTTAGGCTATAAACACATGAAAAATACCAATACCTTTTGGGGGGAAGCAATTGGGGTTAAGTGGCTTGCCCAAGGTCACACAGTGTCTGAGTTCAGATTTGAACTCAGGTCCTACTGACTCTAGGCCTGTGCTCTACCCACTGCACCACCTCCCTGCCCCCAAATACCAATACATTTAAAAACCATTTATTTTGCCCAGTCATCTTTACCATCCCCTCCTGTAATTAGTAGTAACCATTTCTATGTTTTTTCCTCCTCTGGCAACTCATCTCACTGAGATAAACATATTCCTAAATCCCTCCAAATCACTTTCAACACATACACCAACAACAATTTAGCAAAAGATAATTTAAAAACAAGGCAAAATTTAGTCTATTTCTTCTACACCTGTTACCTTGTTTATTTTTGGATCTAGAATTGAGGTCATATACTAATTTGCATGATGAAGTTAATTGAAGGGGAAAAAAATATCCAGCAACCTAAGGGTATCTGGGAGGGGGTCAGAGGAAGAGTGTTTCAAATTCTTCTTCAGTCATCTGCATATACTTTTTATCACTTGGAGGTAGCCAATAAGATTTAAAAAATAAGTTTCTATTGATTTCTTTTTATATCACAATAATTGCCTTCAGTATTCCTCCTTCTTCTGTAGAACTATTTCATTTAAGAAACAAGATCTTTAAAAGGAGAGAAATAAAATCAGCATAACTGACTATACATGGAAAAAGTCTGACAATATGTTCACTCATTGACCTGCTTTTGCAAAGCAGTGGGGTGGAGTTATCATCTCATATCTCTTCATTCTAGACATACTTGTTCTCTGTAATTTCGCAACATTCATTTTTGGTTATTGTTGTTTTTTCCCCATTTACATTGTTGTAGTCATATTTTGTGTTGTTTTATTCACTCTGTTTACTTCATTGTGCATCAGTTCATGTAGATATTTCCATGTTTCCCTGTATTTGTCACATTTATCAATTCTTACTGCACAGTACTATTCCACTGTATACATACACATATACATATATGCATACACATACATAAACATATACATATATGTTGTATTTATATGTATGTGGAATTCTAATCAGCAACTTCCTTGGGATGTAAGCCTAATGGTAGAATCTCTGGATCAAAGGATATGGACATTTGAGTAATTTCATTTACATAATTTGAAATTGCTTTCCATAATGGTTATACTGATTCATAGCTCCACCAACAATGCATTAGTGTGCCTATATTTCCACAATACTGAGTCTGACCATTTTTCGTCATCTTTGCCAATTTGCAGAATGTGAGGTTGAAACTTCAGAGTTGTTTTGATTTGTATTTCACTAATTAGTGATTTGGAGCATTCTTTCACATTACTGTTACTAGTTTGTAATTCTTCTTTTGAGAATTGTTTGGTGATGTCCTTTGACTATTTATCTACTGGATGATGACTTTTGGGTCAATAAGATTTTATTCCTGCTGGATTTGAATTTTTAAAAAGTGACTCTTTAGGAAAAAAAAAAGATTTATACCAATGTTTTTTCAACTGTCAATCAGCTGATTTAATCAGGAAGGTTTGTTAGTTGGTTTGTCTGAATATAATATGTAGAGCTGGAAAGTACCTTAGAGATCACTGAATCCAAACTTCTCATTTTAGAAATAAAGGAACTGAGGACCAGAGAGGTTAAGTGACTTACATAAAGTGACACAGATAGTAAGTAAGGCTTTGAGTCTATGTACTGAGACTCTAAATATGGGGCTCTTTCCAGACAATAAAATCCAGACATTCTCAGGGCCAATCTGCTTTATTCTTCTGACTAATTAAGTACACAAGTATTCATTTCTATAATTTTAATGATTGAATCTATATTGAATCATTTGTTCACAAATGGTCATTGATTCTCTTGTTAATTCTGTCAAAGGTTTGTGTTTGATTACTTTAGTCAATCAGAAAATTATCAATTTAATATGGATTAGTAGAGTTCCTCCATAAAGATCTAATCCCATGCTAAGGTGAAGAAGCTATCCTGAGTTCTAAAGGAGTACAACTGATAAACTAGGGCAGATTTTGTCATGATGGGAAGGCTTTGAGTACTGTGCCAATAACATAAAGTTTGCTTTCTAAGGACCAACCTAGCCAAGTACAACATGGCTGTCCATGATGCATATAAAAATACAAAATAGCCTGCATGCTTTCCTGATGCTTCTGTAGTGATGGTAAGAGAGTGGTGGAAAGATTGAGAGAAAATAATCAAAGTCACAGGTTTATGAATACCTATTAACTTTAACCTAGCTATTAATACTCGGTTTCCCTTTCTAATTATCACCAAGTGGACGTAACTAAAGGAATTTAATTGTATTAATCTTAATGTTCTGACTACAAATGAAACCAAAAGAAAAAAATGAAGTTGTAGCTAAATGGGAGCCAAGCTCATCTCCTCAGAGAGGAAAATAAAGATATTAGCTGAGTCAATTTTGCCATGTGTCCCAAAGCAACAAGAAACATTTCATTGGAATACTTGGTCATATTACAATTGCAGTGCTCATGATAAGCTACTGTCATACAGTAAGATACACACATTTGGGTTTTGAGGATTCAACTTTATGAGAAGTTTCATTGAATGCCCCTACTTTGACTTAGCAGACATTTCTTCACACTTAGGATGAATTTGCATTTTACACGGAGCAGCTGAGGACTGCAAAACAAGAAATACCATTGAGTCATCTTTGCAGTTGTGTAGTTGGAAGGTGTTGCATTCATTTCTCCTCCCTGTGTACTTTTAGTTTGCTAGTTTATAGATGTGATAATTTCATGCATCTGGCTTCCTAAAACAAAGTAAATATTCAACAGAGTTGGGACCACAGACACAGTCTTTCCCACCTCATCTTCCTGTATGTCCAAAATCAACATGGTATTAACTTGTTGGGTAAGTATGTTATAATTTTCATTGATTTCTTTTTAACTTTACTATTATGTTTATTTGGTTTGTGTGTGCTTAAATGTCAATTATATAAACAATGTATATCAAAGAATGTTAAATGGGTATTAATTTGGGGATTTAAGAACATATAACAATTTGTCCCACTGAATGTAATGGTAATTACCCTTTCCACCCAGGAATTTCAGCTAGGAGGGGTTTCTCCATAATGGATTACTTTCAAAACGCTGGAAAGGATTGTTTGCAAAAACAAAACAAAAACGAACTATTGTGAAAACAATTTCTGCTTATGCATCAACATAGCAATAATAGCATTAGTGCTAGAAAGAACCATGGAGATCACAGATCTAGATGTGAAAGGGATCTCAGAGGTCATTTAGTTCTACTCTCCTATTTTACACAATGAAATTGAAGCCCATGAAGGTTAAATGACTTACTCAAGGTCACACAGTAGGCATTAGAGGTCAGATTTTAATCATTGTTCTCTGACTATAGTCAATGATCATTCCTTTGTTCAGTGAGGTGTAATTATTGGAATGATGCCAGCTGCTGCAGAGCTACTTTAGGAAAGCTCCCCGATGAGGAGAAGGCATCTCAGGACAAACCATGTGGTCAGTTCCTTGGCATCAGGAAGTGATGTTTGCTCGTGGATACTGTCTTTCAAAGCTACCAGCCAATCAACTTGAGGAGCCTCCCATTTCTGGGAGGAGGACATGAAGTAGGAAGCAGATGCTGGCGGGGGGGGGGGGGGGGGGGGGGGGGGGGGTTCTTCCTCTTTTGGTTCCTGACTTTGCCGGGTCAGATGATGGGGTCTCTTAGAAATAGCTAGATTTTTACCTTTTTCTCCGATCTTAATGCTCTTTAATAAATACTTAAACACTTAAATACTCTTGCTAAAGCTTATAATTTATTGGTGAACATTCATTAGATTTTAGATAGTATAGCTAGAATTTTAACTCCTTACAGAGGGGAAGATAATGAAAGTATGGGGAAAACAAGTTTGGACATTATTAATACAAATACTTGGTGACCAAGAGAGAATTAATAATTCTCAACCTATATACCTCCTTTATCATCTCTTTAAAGGCTTTCCGGGCAGCTAGGTGGCACAGTGGGTAAAATAGCAGCCCTAGATTCAGAAGGATCTGAGTTCAAATATGATTTCAGACACTTGACACTTAATAGCTATGTCACCCTGGGCAAATCACTTAACCCTCATTGCTCTGCAAAAAAAACCAACAAAAAACCCCCAACAACAACAACAACAATAAACAAAACAAAACAAAAACAATAAAGGCTTTCCAAGAATAATGTATCAAATAGTACCAATGCATTAATGATACCCTCAATGAGCACATCAGTAGGGAACTGGAAGGTTTTCACAAACAGTGTTATATAACAGAACACATCTTTACCACCACACAATCGCAAGAATATGAGATGTCTCTCTGCTTATTATTTGTTGACTATAAAAAAAAAGTAGATTAAGGAGAGTAAAACAGCATTAAAGATTCTCTTACAACAAGGTATTTTCTAAACATCAAAATTGCATGAAAAATAAAAGAGATGTCCTTGTTCTTACAACTAAGGTAATTATCATTAAAGTCAATGGGACACAGGTTTATGTGTTCCTAAACCCCAAATTTTATACCCATTTAATAATCTTTGGGACAGGTAGGCGGTATAGTGGATAGAGCCACTGGGTTGGGAATCAGGAAGACTAATCTTTCTGAATTCAAATCCAGCTGTGTGACCCTGGGCAAGGCACTTCACCCTGTTTGCCTCAGTTTCCTCATATGTATAATGAGCTAGAGAAGGAAATGGAAAACCACTCCATTATCTTTGCCAAGAAAACCCCAAATGAGGTTATGAAAAGTTGGTCATGAATGAAATGACTTGACAACAATAGAAAACATTTTTTGATATACATCATTTATGTAATTGACATTTAAACACACAGAAAAAATGCCCTCTGATCATAATTATCAGTCAAGACATAAAACAGGGAGATATAGTCACAAAGGTATTCATTGATATCATGGAGGAAATCAAATACAAATTGAAGAGAGATTTCCTGCAAATAGCAAGGTCAACCAGATGCTACTATTTACAGATGACCTTGTACTGGTTGCCCAGAAACACTATAGTACCTCCTAAATATGATCTATAAAGATTTAAGAGTTTGGCCTAACCATTCACAGAGTGAGAACCAAATGAATGAATAATATCTGTTGTCCAAACAATGACATGCAATTAAATAGATTACCTATAAAGATTGTCCATCAATAGATTTTTCTTTCTTTTTTCCCCCATTTATTTAGAATTTAATTTTTTCCCAAATTCTGTGTAAAAACAAATTTTAACATCGATTTTTAAAACGTTGTGTTCCAAATTGTCTTCCTCATGAAAAAGGGGAAAGGACCCACATGTACAAAAAATTTATAGCTGCTTTTTTTGTGGTGGCAAGGAATTGGAAATTGAGGGGCTGCCCATCAATTGGGGAATGACTGAACAAGTTGTAGTATATGAAGATAATGGAATTCTATTGTGCTGTAAGAAATGATGAGCAGGAGGAGTTCAGAGAAACCTGGAAGGACTTGCATGAACTGATGATAAGTGAGATGAGCAGAACCAGGATAACATTGTACACAGTATCATCAACATTAGGTGTTGATCAACTGTGATAGACTCGATTCTTCTCAGCAATACAATGGTACAAGATAGTTCTAAAGGACTCATGATGGAAAAGGCTCTCCAAATCCAGAAAAAAAAAAGAACTGTGGAATATGGATGTAGTTTGAACCATACTATTTCTTTCAGTTTTGGTGCTGTTTTTCTTTTTTGAGGTTTTTCCTTTTTGCTCTGATTCTTCTCTTATGACTAATGCAGAAATATGTTTAATGTTATTGTACATATATAACCAAATCAGATTACTTGCTCTCTTGGGGAGGAGGGAAGGGAGGAGAGGGAGGGAAAAAATTTGAAACTAGAAATCTTATAAAAACAAATGTTGAAAACTAAAAAACAAAAACAAAAACAAATTCTCATTCTCCCTCCCTACCCAAATTCCCTTAAGAACTCAAGGAATTCAATGTAAGTTATACATGTGTAGTCATACAAAACATTTCCACATTAGCACATTAATTATGTTATGAAAAGAGAACAGAAAAAAAACTTTAGAAAAAGGAACTAAAAAAAAATATGCTTCAATCTGTACTCAGATACTATCAGTTCTTTCTCTGGAGATGAATTGCATTTTTCATAAGTCCTTCAGAATTGTCTTGGATCATTGTATTCTGAAAATAACTAAGTCATTCACATCTGTTATTTTATATATAGAACATTTCACTTTGGATAAGCTCATGTAAATCTTTCCAGGTTTTTCTGATAGCATCCTGCTCATCATTTCTTATAGAACAATAGTGTTCCATCATAATCTCATCCTACCATTCGTTCAGCCATTCCCCAATTGATGGGCATCTCTTCAATTTTGAATTCAGCTTTTTAATTTTTTCAAATTTTTTTTAAAGTGAGGCAATTGGGGTTAAGTGACTTGTCCAGGGTCACACAGCTAGTAAGTGTCAAGCATCTGAGGCCATATTTGAACTCAGGTCCTCCTGACTCCAGGGCTGGTGCTCTATCCACTGCGCCATCTAGCTGCCCCTTGGGGTTTTTAAAAAATCTCTTTTTGGATACCAACCTAGTAGTGGTATTACTAGGTCATGGTTTTATACTACTTTGGCCATAGTTCTAAATAGCTCTACAGAATGTTTGAATCAGTTTACAACTTTACCAAGAGTGTATTAATGTCTCATTTTACCCATATAGCTACAATATTTGTCATTTTCCTCTGCTGTCCTATTATCCAATCCAGTAGGTATGAGGTAGTAATCCAGAATTGTTTTGACCTGAATATCTCCAATCAATAGTGAGAACATTTTTTATATGGCTATAGGTTGTTTTGATTATTTCATCTGAAAACTTCATATCTTTTGATCATCTATCAATTGGAGAATGCCTCTTATTTTAACAAATTTGACTCAGATCCCTATGTGTTTGAGAACTGAGGTCTGTCAGACAAACTTGCTTCAAATTTTTTTTCATAGTTACTATTGCTAACTGTATTTCCCTCAATCCCATTCCTTCCCCAAAACACTCTATTTTCTTTTTTTCACCCTATCCCTCTTCAAAAATGTTTTGCCACTGACTACTCCCTCCCCCAATCTGCCCTCCCTTATTTCACCTCCCTTTATCCCCTTCCTCTCCTACTTTCCTGCAGGGTAAGGTAGATTACTATACCCAATTGAGTATGTATGTTATTACCTATTTGAGCGAATTCTGATGAGAGTAAGGCTTACTCACTCCCCCATTTCTCCCCCATCTTCCTCTCTACTCCACAAGCTTTCTCTTGCTTCTTTTATGTGAGATACTTTACGCCATTCCACCTCTCCCTTTTTCCCAGTACATTCCTCTCACCCCTAAATTTTATTTTTTAAAAGAAATCATCCCTTCATATTCAACTCGCACCTGTGCCCTCTATCTAAATATACTCCATTCAGCTATCCTAATAATGAGAAAGTTCTTATGAGTTACAAGTTTCGTCTTCTCATGTAGGAATGTAAACAGTTTAAACTTTTAATATCCCTTATGATTTATTTTTCCTGTTTACCTTTTTATGCTTCTCTAGGGTCCTGTATTTGAAAGTCCAATTTTCTATTCGGCTCAGGTCTTTTCATCACAAATGCCTGAAAATCCTCTCTTTCATTGAATTCCTATTTTCCCCTAAAGGATTATAATCAGTTTTGCTGGGTAGGTGATTCTTGGTTGTAATCCTAATTCCTTTGCCCTCTGGAATATCATATTCTAAGCCCTACGATCCTTTAAAGTGGAAGCTGCTAGTTCTTGTGGTATCTTGAGTGTGGCTCCACAATACTTGAATTGTTTCTTTCTGCCTGGTTGCAATATTTTCTCCTTGACCTGTGAGCTCTGGAATTTGGCTATAATATTCCTGGAAGTTTTCCTTTTGGGATCTCTTTCAGGAGGTGATTGGTGGATTCTTTCAATTTCTATTTTACCTTCTGCTTCTAGAATATCAGGGCAATTTTCCCTGACAATTTCTTGGAAGATGATGTCTAGGCTCTTTTTTTTGATCATGGCTTTCAGGTAGTCCAATAATTTTCAATTATGTCTCCTAGATCTATTTCTCAGGTCAGTTATTTTTCCAAGGAGATATTTAACATTGCCTTCTATTTTTTCATTCTTTTGGTTTTACTTTATTGTATCTTGATTTCTCATAAAATCATTAGCTTCCATTTGCTCAATCCTAATTTTTAAGGAATTATTTTCTTCAGAGAGCTTTTGTACCTCCTTTTCCAAGTGGACAATTTGGCTTTTCAATCTGTTGGCTTTTTTTCATGATTTTCTTACATCACTCTTATTTCTCTTTCCATTTTTCCTCTACCCCTCTTACTTCATTTTCAAAATCCTTTTTGAGCCTTTCTATGGCCTGGGACCAATTCATATTTTTCTTGGAAGCTTTGGATATAGGAGCTTTGACTTTGTTATCTTCTTCTGAGAGTGTATTTTGATCTTCCTTGTCACCATAAAACTTTCTAGGGTTAGCATTTTTTTCTGTTTGCTCATTTTCCCAGCCTATTTCTTGACTTTTAACTCTGTTAAAGTTGGGCAGTGTTTCCAGGGAGGAGGGTGGACTGTCCCAAACTTTAAGGAGTTTGAGCAGCTGTTCTCCAAGATACTTCTAGGAATTTGTAAGTCCTTAGTCTTCCAAAGATGTATGATTTAAGGAGAGGTATGTTTATCACTCTCCTGGCCTGTACTCTGGTCTGTAAGCAACCACAGGCCTGCTTTTCTACTCTAGAACCCAGAACAGAGTCCTCCTCCACTGTGTCTGCAAGCTCTGGTGTGCTTTTGTTCCTCTCCCACCTGGGACTGTCACCCAAGAATGTGACACACATCTGAGCATGGGCAAAATGACAGAGTCCTGCCTCAGTACCAGCAAAGAGGCTCCTGTAATCTCCCCCTGTCCAAGTGCTTGACCCACCATCCATGGGTTTAGTTCCAGAAGCAACTGCTGCTGTAGCTGATTCAGAGGCTCCCAAGTTAACTGGTTAACTGGAATGGCCTGCACTGGGGCTGGATCTGTGCCGGTGCAGCCTGGGCTGGGCTGCACTCCACTATCATCCTAGTGCAACAGACCTTTGCTGCCAACCTTTTAAGTTGTCTTTGGCTGGAAAATGATTTCACTTTGTCCTTTTGTGGGTTCTTCTGCTCAAAGAATTGTCTTATGGCATGAAATGAAGGTATTTGAATGTGTCTTGGAGAGAGCTCAGGGAAGTCACTGCCTTTCCTCTTCCATCTTGGCTCCACCCCCATCAATATATTTTTCAAGGTGTCCCAAAAGTCTCTAATAGATTATATATTGTTCACACACATATGTTTGTGTGTATCTTGAATAGACATTGAAGATATTTCTAGTTAGGTCTGGAATTATATAGGAGCAGGAAAGCAGAATTAATTGCCTTTGGGAAATTTCAAACCTCATTTATTGAACTGCAGTTTCTCCCCAAAGTCTTTTTATTACCAATATTAAAACAGTGTGCCTCCATGGAAAGAGCACTGGCTCAGAAGTTATTGGATTGATATTTAAATCCTAGCTTTGGTGCCTACAATCTGTATGGCCTTGGTCAAGTCACTTAAACTCCCTCAGCTTAATTTCCTTACATGTAAAATGAAGGTGATGGATCAGATGTTCTCTGAGATCCCTTGCAGCTCTAGCTTCTGGTATTTTTGTAACAGGGATTGTGCCCCATGGAGCATGTGTGGGAAAGGATGTATAGAGACTCCTGAGGAGGAAGAGTCACTAACTCAGTAGACCTTTAAAAAGTGTGACTCTATATTTGGTACCTCTTTCTTCCTATCTTCAGAGCAAAATCTTTGAGCCTCACCCTAGAAGGATGGTCTGGGAGCTGGTGAACTTCCCCCAGCCCAGCAGCATGGTGAACAGCTAGGTCAGGGCATCAGCAAGGAAAACTCATAAAGCTGAGAAATTTGGAGGTCCTTGGTCCCTCAGGGTTGCCTGGAAGCAGAAGGAGAGATCTGAAGCCACATCTTACTTAGAGAAGATGGCCACCAGCAAAAGGATGAACCCAACTTATGACTTGACTTGCCAAAAGATATGGACTTGAAGGGAATTGTTTGGACATAGTAGTGCCAAGGTGAAATGTAAAATACCCATTTAGCAGCCCTGCAAACTGTTTCATGTTTAGATGTTTTCATCTGTTTAAAATTGTTGAACATTGGTTTCAATTTTATTTAACAAGAAATTGAACAGAAATAGCAATGCAAATTGTTCAAAATATTCAACTATAATTACATGACTTTTAAAGTTTTAAACTTACATTGGTTGTCAGCAACCAAACCCTTTTGCTCTACATGAAACATGATGCTTTCTATAAAACATTTGGAAAGGGAATATTGATAACTGCTCCCTATCTTCAAAGTTAGTGTCTTCTGCAGTCCTCCAGGTACCACTCCAACAATCATCCACATAATGTTAAGTGTGAAGGAAAAACCAAAGCAAACCTTGTTAAGGTAAGAGCCATCTCAGGTGTGTTCACCTGGCTCCACAGGCCCAGGTGGTTGGTGCCTGAGTGGGCTTGGTGTGTCTGATGAATTCAAAGTCTTCCAAATGATGACCAGAGTCAGTTGAAGAAGGTCAGAGAGGAGTCCCAAGACTCCAGTGCCCAGACTGGGGGAACTTCTGAGGCCACAAACCTCAAGAAACAACTCTAGATGTTTTAATAGTAGTTACATCTCGTCAAAGTGTGATTATGAGTCTTTTTTTTTTTTTTAGGATTTCTTTTATGTGGAGGAAATAAATAGCTGTCATATCTAATTTACATTGTTCATTATTTCTCTGTTCCCTGATTTTGAGGAGACCTAAGATGTGGATTAAACTCCAGCTTTAAACAATTTTTCCCAAGGTCTGGGGTTAGGGGAGGGAAAGGGGTGGTGAGAGAGAACAAAGCACCAAAGAATGTAAAAATGGGCCTGACCCCTTTTTAGGATCCAGGATCCCCCCAGGAATGAACCTGATCTACATGTGAAAGGGTCCACTACTGAGAGGAGCCCCTTGGTCATAAGAAAGAAGGAAGTATGTTAGCACTTTGATTCAGAAGTAGGTTTTTAGATTATGATTCTATAATATGCTATCTTTATACAAGGGCTTCTTAAACTTTTCCCACTCGCAACCCCTTTTTACCAGAGAAATTTTTGCATGACCCCGAGTATACAAGTATATAAAATAGGTGTACATAATCTTTTACTGTTACTAAAAATTTCACAACCCCCACATTCAGTTACACAACACTATATGGGGTTGCAGCCCACAGTTATAAAGTCATAGTTATAAAGCTAGGCTTTATACTACATACTACCTATATAGTATATATAAAACTAATTGGTTCAAATCATAAAATAATACAAACTTCTAAGAATTTAAAAGAGCATCACTTAGAGGGTAATGGAAAGGCACATGATGGGTATGAGTGGGCTGTAACTCATAACAAATAAGGCACTACAAAAAACTGGAGTAGAGAATGTCATCAAAGAAACATATGGTCAAAAAGAGAAACTAGGTTAATCAATTGCCAAGAGTAAGAGGTAACCATTTGACAGTCTATGTTTTCCACTTATCTTTAGAATTTTAGGAGAAAATATAAAAGGCCCACATAATGTTGATTGATATCCTGTGATAAACCTATGAGAATACTTGGACAAGCATCACAATCCTGCATAGGAATAGATTAGAGGCAATATGCATCATTGGATGGTATATATATATATATATATATATATATATATATATATATATATATATGTGTGTGTGTGTGTGTGTGTGTGTGTGTGTGTGTGTGTGTATGTATGAACTCACAGACCCATCTGAGTGTAGAATTAACTTTAGCCATTTGAATATTTTTCTCTCTGAGTAAATTGCAACCTCAAGAGAAGGTATATTATCCATATAAAGAACATCTTGACACCATAGTCATGTTAGAATACTTATAATACAATAAACATTGTATTATTATAAACTACGTATCCTTATATGTTAGCTATGCATATGTTTGTTAGATAAACATATATTATTAAATACTGACATCATATTCTTCAGTTAATAACATTGCTTCAGCATCTTTCCTTTTCTCTCCTCCCCCTCCTTCCCTTTTTCTTCCTTTTCTCCTCCTTTCCTTTCCTTTCCTTTCCTTTCCTTTCCTTTCCTTTCCTCTCCTTTCCTTTCCTTTCCTTTCCTTTCCTTTCCTTTCCTTTCCTTTCCTTTCCTTTCCTTTCCTTTCCTTTCCTTTCCTTTCCTTTCCTTTCCTTTCCTTTCCTTTCCTTTCCTTTCCTTTCCTTTCCTTTCCTTTCCTTTCCTTTCCTTTCTTTTCCTTTCCTTTCCTTTCCTTTCCTTTCCTTTCTTTTCCTTTCCTTTCCTTTCCTTTCCTTTCCTTTCCTTTCCTTTCCTTTCCTTTCCTTTCCTTTCCTTTCCTTTCCTTTCCTTTCCTTTCCTTTCCTTTCCTTTCCTTTCCTTTCCTTTCCTTTCCTTTCCTTCTTTCCTTCCTTCCTTCCTTCTCCCTGTCTCCCAAAGCCTGGAAATGCCACAGACATTCATGGGCTCAATCATCCTGCTAATAGGCATAGAAATTTTGACCTACTCCATTTATGACATGGGTCTTAGGCAGCCTGGTGTGCCCCCCCACCTCTGCCCCCACCCCCACCCCATCCCATTCCAGGTTACTCACCATATTTGTTTGGGATTTACTGTGGATACCAGATCAGCTTTAGCCCTACTGGTACTCAGAACTCCTGAACTCAAGCAATCCATTAATCTTCCCTCGTTGTAGGGATTACATGTGTGCACCATCTTGTCCAGCAACATATTTTCTAACATGCAGTTATTAAATTGATTCTGAATTTCAATATGAGGACAAGAAGCTTCTTGTTTAAGTATAAATAACATGTGAAAATCTGAAAACTAAGCCCTTTCTCTTGTCATAATAAAAATAGCTTCTCAGAATAATCTCATTATTGTATACCTTCCCAAAGCAGTTACTCTCCAATTGTATGCTGACAGAATTCTGATAAATAGAGTGCTTGTATGATTTGAGGAGTGGGAATTGTATCCTTGTGAGTTGAGCAGATAAGACCTTGTAGCTTGGATGTTTTCCCATTGCTATGGTATCTAAGTGGTGAGCCAAGAAATAGTAAATGTAGTGCAGATTGCAACGTAGGTAAGAAGGAGTCTAATGGTTGTTATAATGGTTAAGTCTGTGCTACTTTTACAGTGAAATCAGTTGGATCAGATCATGATTAGATCATGAAAAATGTTCATTAGATACACCTTATTGAATCAGTTAAATGGAAGATGGTTGTTTCTTCTTTAGAATGTTGAGGTCATGTCTTCATTTTTCTTTATGGTGAGTGCAAGTCCTATTTGTAGGTCAAGCATGGAACATTAAATAGTCCATGTGATTTCAAGAGTTATGCAATACTCTATTGGACCCAAAATGTTTCTTGCATGGACCTTCCATGGTATTGCCCTCCTCATCTAAGTGACCTATAATTCTCATTATTAAGATTACTGATAAATTTGCTAGAGAGCCATAATTAGGGTGGGATGACTGAATTTTTTGCTCATGTGCCAAAACTTGGAGGGTGCTGACATCTTTTTTGATCGGTGGTACCATAGAAACAACTGAGCTCAGCACCTAGTTAACAGGAATAATTAAGTAAAATAAGAAGTTACCATATGGTCTTTCCCTTACTTCTGGAGTATATGTATTTCCCTAGGATGCTGTGCCCTTAGTAAGTTTTCCCACTAGCTCTTTTGCTGCCAGTTTCCCTGAGTACAAAAATTGCGAGTTATGGCTCTGGTTGGGGGATAAATATGAGAGCATTGTGTCCAGAATATCTTAATTTTTAAATGTACATATAATACCTATAAAATATCTTGTTTTTTCATAATGACAAATAAGCTTATTAATGATAACAGCTGATATTTTGGTAGTGTGTTATGGTTACAAAGCATTAAATTTACATCAATTATCTCATTTTATCCTCACAACACTACTGTGAGGTAAGTTTAAGAATTATTCTTGGTTTCTGAATGAGGAACTGAGACAGAGATGCCCAAGGGTACATAACAAATAGTGTGAGATCATTAGTGTTGAGGGGGGATTCAGATATCATCTAGTTCAGGGGGTCTTAACCTTTTTTGTGTCATGGACCCCTCCAGCAGTGGTAAAAAACCCATGGAGGGGCAGCTAGGTGGCGCAGTGGAGAGAGCACCGGCCCTGGAGTCAGGAGTACCTGAGTTCAAATCCGGCCTCAGACACTTAACACTTACTAGCTGTGTAACCCTGGGCAAGTCACTTAACCCCAATTGCCTCACTAAAAAAAAAAAAACACAAACAAACAAACAAAAAACCATGGAACCCTTCTCAAAAATGTTTTTAAGTGCATAAAACAAAATACATAGACTTACACAAAAACGATTTTTTAAAAAGTTGTCCATTTAAAAAAGTTCATTGGCCCCATGTTAAGAACCCTAGATCTAGTTCTTATTTTATAGATGAGAAAACTGAAGTTTAGAGAAAGTGGTATGTCCAGGGCCATGCAGCCTTTTAGTGGCAGAGCTAGGAATAGAACCCAACTTTCCTAACACCCAGTACAGTATCTTCTCCATGCCATGCCATTATCCAATTAACTAGCTAAGTGAAGGTTGGCTCTATGGGAATGAGATCTGAGATGGGTAAGTTTCAGTGAAGGAAAAGAGTAGGGGCCGGGATGGTAGAGAGTGTAATGACTAGGAACATGGCAGGTTCTGAGTATACAGAAGTAGGGATGGTAAAGAATGATGAAGCTTGGGGTAGAAATGGAGGGAAATTATAAGTGGATGTGTTTGTATAGAGGAAGAAGTAGGTGCCAAAGGGAACCTTGACCTCATTAGCATGAAGGGGGTGTCATTGACCAAGTTCTCCATGCAGAAAGCCCTTAGTGGAATCACAAGGTGCTAAACTGTGTAAAAATGATGTGTAATTATATATCTCTGAGTCAAGAAGAGAACAATACAATTGGCTGAGCAAACAGATTATACAAATCCCTGCCTGTTGTTCTTTTTCAGTCCTTTCAGTCATTTCTGACTCTTCACGGGTCCATTTGGGGTCTTCTTGGCCAAGATAAAAGAGTGTTTTTGCCATTTTCTTCTCCAGCTCATTTTACAGATGAGGAAACTGAGGTAACCAGGGTTAAGTGACTTGCTCAGGGTCACACAGCTAGTAAGTGTCTGAGGTTGAATTTGAACTCAGGTCTATCCTGACTCCAGGCCTATTAACTGTGCCATCTAGCTGCCCAGACACATATCTTCAAGGGCTTTAACTAGCTAAACCTTGGATGAATTTCAACAGCTCAAGAATTGCAGGTAGTTGTGGAGGAGACTGCTACAACTATATCAGAGCATAGCAAGAGGGGTGGTGGTGTGGTGGTGGAGGGATCAAGGATTTTTTTCTTTTCTTCTTCCACTGACCATAGCCCATCAAGCTGATGAGTTCATCAGGTAAAGATAAGGCAAAGTAGAGTGAGTGGAGAAACATCCTCCAGATAAAGATACAGTCAAGGAAGAAAGCAGCTTTGAGGAACAGGATGCCTGGCAGTAGAGAAGAGAGGCAACTATCTCTGGCCATGGAGAGAAGGAGTCCCTGGAAACCTTGACTGAGGAACAATGGTAGGAGAAATAACCTAATCCCTAACCTTGTGCAGGTTAGGCTAATTTTTCCTTCAAAGTTATTGAGACACTCCTTGACACTTGGTTGACACATTTGACATCATTTTCTCATCACCTTAGTGCAAAGCACCCACAAGGACCTGGAGAGGTTTTCAAATGTTTGACTGTGGGTCATGCTCAGCTGAATCAATTCAAAGGGACTCATACTGTCTGTCCTTGTTAAATATTCTTCTCCTGCTTTGGCTAAATAAATCTACTTTTGTTAACTCTCAAATGAGACAAATGTCTCATTTTGTTCCAATATCAAACTTAAATTACCAGTGGACTGGCCTGAGTCAGGCCCAAACCAGAATAGCAACTTATGCAGCAGAGATACTTCCTCAGTGGGAATCTGCGAGAAGACTTTTTGAAGAGAAAATTGACTTCTAGGTTGTGTTGTACCAGAATTTTTTAGTTGACTTTGCTATTCATTTGCCTACAAGTATACCTCATTACTGTTTTACTTGACATTTGAGCCCACTCTTGCTGTTGGTCCTGACAGTGTACTCCAGGTTTATGGGGTTATATTTTATAGCTACAATGACATCTTTTTTTGTTTGTTTGTTTTTGTTTTTGGTGAGGCAATTGGGGCTAAATGACTTGCCTAGGGTCACAGAGCTAGTAAGTGTTAATTAAGTGTCTGAGGCCAGATTTGAACTCAGGTCCTCCTGACTCCAGGGCTGATGCTCTATCCACTGTGCCACCTAGCTGCCCCTAGAATGACATCTTGATACTGCCTCTGTTTAAGAGCTAATTGTGTCTACTGACGGTTAATGGGAAACACACTAGTGAGAGCTAGTAACCAAACATAGGCTACCTTTAGAATTAGAGATACTCCTCACTCCCTGAGGATCCAACCAAGTGTGCTGAATGTAACAACTTTGAACAGCCCAGAGAAGGTGTTATACACAATTTTGCCTAGATCAATACCTATTTACAATACAAATCCCTATTTGGTTCTCTATTGGTCACACTAGTTTGATTTGCTAGTTCTGAGGCCCCCAACAGGGTTTAAGGGAAAAAGAAGCAAATAAAAGTGAAGGAGGAGCTAGTTCAGAGACTTGTGGTAGGTGAAAGATGAAATGTCTGAGGAAACAAAGGTTTGATCTTCTGAGCAAATCGATATATTAAGTAATGCATCATAATTGCCCAACAAACTGGGAGTAGACCTTCTCAGCTTAGTCTATTCAGGGAAGTATTAGTCTCCCCCAAATATAGGGGGAGAAAGACTTTTATACATTAAAAACAATTAATAAAATGAAGGCAATTGATTAAAAGAAAATTTCTAATTGGATGAAAGATTAGACACTTTCCAAATTGGGAGGGGGAGAGAAAACAGATGTGATTCTCTTTATTCAGAAAAAGAGGTGTCCCACTCCCTCAAATGTCTGTGAACAATCAAAGGAAAATGGAAACAATAACTGATTTATCAGTGTGGGGCCAGTTTTTGGATAAAACATATGGGTTGCTTGAGATGTACAATTGTGAGAAAAATCCTTGTATCAGTCTTTGGATCTGATCTGGTTTCTGGTCAGCATAACCTAGGTCCTTAGTTAAGGGTCTTTAAACAGCAGGTAGAGATGGTCCAGCTTCCCAGCCATTTGGAGCTAGGTTCAAATAATACAATAAGGTTTTCTCCCAATTCTCTCAATTGAATAAAGTTTTTTCAAAAGACAAAATTTGGACTAGACCCATAATTGAATAGAAAGGGACTTGAGCTAACTCCAGAATTGAGTCACAAGATAGAGTCAGTGTGATCCACTCAGTTCCCATGATTAACCACTTGTTTACCTAATGCTCTCAATTTCCCCAGACTTGAACTTGGAAAGATCCAATACCAGGGGGAAGAAAGGTAAAGAAGGAGAGGAAAAACAACAGAAACGAACCACAATTTTTATAGCAATTACATCTTATACAGAAAAGCAACCAAGGCCTACCATGGCATTCTTAGATACCTTGAAGACTCCACCCTCAATCAGAAGAGAATTAGGTTCCATGATTCTTAACCCAAAGAAGTAGGAAGGGGGCAGCTAGGTGGTGCAGTGGATAAAGCACCAGCCCTGGATTCAGGAGGGCCCAAGTTCAAATCCGGCCTCAGACACTTGACACTTACTAGCTGTGTGACCCTGGGCAAGTCACTTAACCCCAATTGCCTCACCAAAAAAAAAAGTAGGAGGAAGAAAAGGACATGAGTCTTAGGTAGTATTACTTAACTGTTAATGAAAAAACTTGATCCTATAGTTCTGTAATCTCTCTGTAGCTATGCTGAACAAACTAGACTCTCTCAGTTTCTGCATTGGTAAATATGGATATTAGCACTGAATACATCATATACAGGTCTCCCCTTTCCCCCCACTTCAATAAAGAAAGGATGTGGGACAGCATATTGTGAGGTTATATAGGAGGCTGGTGATTTCTACTTTCTGTTCATTAAAAGCCTTTTGCAGATTTGCCAGCTAAACTTGCCTCTTAACTTGTCTGCATATACTGTTCTTTCTGCAGCCTGCAGCCAATAAAAGGAGCTGCTATTAGACCCTCAGAACATATGGCATACATCATGATGGGGCGGGGGTGGGGTAGGAACTGGGATGGGGGGAAAAGACTTTGATGGCTACATCTGGGCATTGCACTGAGAGAACTCCAAAAAAGAAACGCAAAGGTCTATCCTTAACAAAGCTGGTATTTGAGGCTGAAAACAATGGTTTGTGTTTCTTTAGTCATTTTAGTCATCCATTTGGCATCGTGGCTGAGGTCACCCACCCAGTCATGCACTGCTGAATCTCCACTAGAGACAAAGAGAGGCTGAGTCAGCAGGAATCAGCTGGCGATTGATGAAATGGCTTTTTTAAAAAACAAAATATTGCAGCTGAATAGTTCACATTGTAATTTTTTTAAGCAAAGAAGAAGAAAAAGTGAAATCAGTTTTCTTTCTCATTGATTTTTCATGGCTTTGAATCATTGTCAGTCCCCACCCTGTTGTGATGTTGAAGCAAAGGGCTATGACTGAATGATATAACCTTCTAAGTCTCCATTCCATTCCCAATAGAAAAGATTTAGCAACTATAATCCTATAATCTTTTTCTCAAACAGTGACTGCATTGCACTTGGACCAGTCAAAATGAAACTCTGTTGTGGTTTGTGGGCCTGAGCACATATTACTGACACAGGATAGATTTTTAACAATCCCTTAGCCAACCCCCCTATTCCACCCCCTACCCCCACACACACCACTTAAAAAAAATCTCCAGAAAAGTTCTCAGAAATATTCCCTGCTTTGGGAAGAAATGTGACTTAGTCATGTTAAAAACATGTTGGAAAGCTTTGCTTACACTCCTTTTTCCTCACTTAGCAGAAGCCTCAAAGACAGCTCAGCTCATTCTTTGCCACTAATGACTTAACCAGTGTTATCTGGTTATGGTGTCGGAAATTGGGGGAGTAGTCTTGACTATTTAGTAGTCCAAAGACCAGACTTATATGAGCTAAATAAAAATTCATCACATGTACATACAGATCACTGGTCATTTATTTTTAATTGGTATGGGGAAAAATGCAATGAATGAAATTTTTTAAAACTTAAAAATATATCCTGTCCAAAGTAGTTTGTAGTCCAGAGACTACAAACTAAGTATGTTTAAAACTAGTGAACCGCATCCTATTCTTTCTTCAAGGGAAGCATCATTACCCAAACCTATTACTTCAATCTCACACTGAGAAGTAATGTGTCCCCAGGCCCATTTTGTATACCCTTTCTCTCCTTAAGATGGGTAAGAATTCTTACCAATCTTTGAAGCTTGACTCAAATAAGTAATATGGTCAGAGAAGTTCAAGGAGGACCCAAGCTTCCTCAGAAAGAGGAGGAACGAATTCAACAATAAAATTTAATCAATAATATCTTACTGATTATTGAATCCTGCCTTTTAGAACTCAATCAGCTTCTGTTTCCATCAGGGCTGACTAGTCAGTCAGTCAACAAGCATTTATTAATTACCCACTATGTGTCAGGCACAGTGCTAAGTGCTGGGGTTACAGAGAGAGGTGAAACCACCCCCTAAAAAACACAAACCCCACCCAGTACTTACTCTCAGGGATCTCACAGTCTAATAGGGGAGATGACATACAAACAACAACTATCTGCAAACAAGATATAGATGGGATAAATTGGGGGGCAATCAGCACTAACATTCAAGAGGATCAGAAAAGGATTCTAGTTGAAGGTGGGATTTTATCTGGGACTTGAAGGAAGACCAGGAAGCCAGAAGGTACAGATGAGGAGCCAGAGCATTCCAGGCAGGGGGACAAGCCTATGAAAATCCCCATAGTAGGGATGGAGAACGGAGTTTAAGAAATAGCAAAGAGGCCAATGTCACTAGATCATAGAGTTCTTGGGGGCGGAAAAGGTATAGAGAGGTATAGGGAGCTGCTAGAGTTTATTGAATGGGGGTTGGGGTTGGGTGATGTATTTTAGCAAGATCAATTTAGAGCTGAGTGGAGGATAGAGTAGAGTGGGGAGAGACTTAAGGCAGGGAGACCAACCAATACTTTATAGGAATAGTCCAGGAATTAGGTGACTTTGGCTTCACCAGGGTAGTGGTAGTGTCAAAGGAGAGTAGAGAACATATACAAAAAATGCTGGGAAGGGAGAAACAACAGGACTTAACAAGAATTGGACATGCGGTTTAGAGTAAACATGACACCTAGGTTCTAAGCTTGAATGACTGACAAGATAGTTTATTAGTATTACCAATATTAACAGGGAAGTTAGGAAGAGAGAAGAGTTTGGGGGGGATATGAATTCAGTTTTAGGATATATCAAATTTAAGATGGCTATGGAACATCCAGTTTGAGATGTACAATGGTCAGATGGAGATTCAAGACTGGAGGTCAGGAGAGAGGTTAAGCCTGGATAAGTAGAATTGTAAATCATTAGCATGGACAAGATAATTGAATTCCTAAGAGCTGTAGAACAGAAGAGAACCCAGAGGAGAGCCTATGGGAGGCATACCTATAGCAGGCACGACCTGAATGAAGATCTAGCAAAGGAGACTAAGGAGTGGTCATATATGTAGAAGTAGAACCAGGATAGGGTAGTGTCACATAAACCCAGAAAAAAGAAAGTATCAAGGATAAGAGTGTTACTGAAAGTGTCAGATCCCACAGAGAGGCCAAAAAGGAGAAGGACTGAGAAAAGGTCATTAGATATATCAATTAAGAAATCATTTCTAACTTTGAAGGGAGCAATTTTGACTGAATTATAAGGTCAGAAGCCAGATTGCCAAGAGTTAAGAGAGTGAGAGAAAAGAAAGTGGAGGAATTAATTACAAACTTGTAGACAGCCTTCTCAAGTTTAGCCATAAAAGGAAGGAGAGATATGGGATGATATCAAGTAGGGTCGGAAGGATCAAATGAAGATATTTTTTTGAATACAGAGGAGACATGGGCATGTTTGTAGGTAGTAGGGAAACAGCCAGTAAACAAGGAGAAATTGAAAGTAAGTGAGAGAGTAGAGATAGAGAGGATGACCTGCTGGAGAAGAAGGGAAGGAATGGAATCACTAGTTTTTGGTTTTGGTGGGACAATGAGGATTAAGTGACTTGCCCAGGGTCACACAGCTACTAAGTGTCAAGTGTCTAAAGCTGGATTTGAACTCAGGTCCTCCTGAATCCAGGGCCAGTGCTTTATCCAGGAACTGGATAATTTGTACATGGAGAGGGATTTGCCTTGGCAAAGGCAACCTCTTCATGTAAGATAGAAGTGGAGGAGGAAATGGTAGTAGAAGGTATCTGAGTGCTATGAGATGAGGGAATTCTCAAAGAAAGGTTTAATTTTTTTTTCAGTGAAATATGAGGCAAGGTTCTTGGCTGAAATGGTGGTGATGGGAAAGGCATGTGAGATTTGAGAAGGAATGAGAATGTTTGGAAAAGCCTCTTTGGTGAGTGTGATAGTGAAGCAATTAGGGAAAGGTAAAAGTTTTGCCTTGATGTAGTGAGAGCCCATTTGAGATTATGCAATATACATTTGTTGTGGATCCAGTCAGAACAGTTTTGGGACTTTTTCCATCTTAATTCAGTAGCACTTGAGTATGAATAAAAGCAGAGTATGGTGGGAGTAATTAAAGGCTGAGGCTTGGCATGGGAAGAGCTTAGATAGAATAAAGGGCCAAGGGCTTCAACAGAAAAAGACAGGGTAGAGTTCAACTGGTTCACCAAGAGATCAGGATGAGGAGAGCAGAACCAGTATAGGTTTATGGTCTGGGAAAGGACAAAGGAAGGGGGTCAGTGGAATGGAGATCACAATGTGGGTGAAGTGCAGGATTTGGTGTTGCAAGGCAGAGAGAGAGGTGGAATGACAAGACTGTGATCTGATATAGGAATTTCAGAGTTTATTTCTATGGGAATGGGACATTTGTGGGTGATAGTAAGGTCAAGAGTATGACCATCTCTATGTGTAGCTGAAGTAGGATAGAAAATTAGTAAGCTGAGAAAATGGGAGGCTCGTGTGTTTGAAGAGTATCAATATGTATGTTGAAGTTCCAAGAAGTTGAGGAGGAAAGAAAGACTGTAAGCCAGGCATTGAACTCACCAAGGAAAGAAGGTGTGAGTATTAACAGAATTTTGATTGGGTGATAGATATGGATTAAAGGAACTTCAAAGCGGGAGAAGTTACTGAGTGATAGTGTTAGAGAGAGAGCTTGGAAAAGGCAATGGGAAGCAAGGAGTATTACAACTCCTACACTTTGACCAAAGTTTTGAGAGGGAATGAGTGAAAGTGCAACCAATGCTGGAAAGGGCAGCCAGGGAGACTATGTCATCAGAAGTGAACCAGATCTCAGGAAAAGCACGAAGATGGAAGGAGTGGGAAAGGAAAAGACTTAAGATGAAGGCAATTTCATTACCAATGAATCAGACATTGCAGAGAGCATAGTGCAAACTTTAAGGCACTATATAAATGCTAGCTGCTATTATTGTTGTTGTTTTTTCCTAAGGATTACAAAGTTCAAATCCAGCCTCAGACATTTACTAGCTATATAGCTCATGGCAAGTCACTGAACTTCTGTTTGCTTCGGTTTCTGCAACCATAAAGTGTGGATAATAATAGCACCTACCTCACAGTACTGTTATGAGAACTGAATGAGATAATGCTTGTAAAGTGCTTACCACAATACTTGGCACATAGTAGCTACTTAAAAAGTGTTTGTTCTTGGGGCTGCTAGGTGGCACAGTAATTAAAGCACCGGCCCTAGATTCAAGAGGACCTGAGTTCAAATTTGGGCTCAGACAGTTGACACTTATTAGCTGTGTGATCCTGGGCAAGTCATTTAACCCTCATTGCCCTGCCACCCCCCAAAAGTGTTTGTTCCCTTCTTTCCTTCCATATTGTCAATGAAATACAGTGGTTTTGATAAAGAGAAGATTTGGAAAGTTAACTGATGGCTAAGAAGATGGTGTCTAAGAAAAAGATTTAGATTTGGGTACTGTAACTTAAAGCAAAGTCTCTTTGGCAGGGATGAAAATTCATCTAATGAGAAGTGGTAAAAAATGTATTTATCTGGAGTCTTGAAAATCTAATTGAGAGGACCTGGTGTTGAAAGGGAAGAAGAAAATGACATATCTATATTTACCAAGTTAAATACAATAGAAGGTAATTACCTAGAGTTCTTCTTGACTTCTATATTTCTCTCTAAGGGGGAAGAAATCTTTGTAGTCATCCAAGTTCTTGACCTCAACTCTTCCTGCTTTCTCATCTTGTTATATCCAATCAATTGCTAAGTCTCGCTACATCATTTCTTTTATCCATCCCTTTTTATTCACACATATAGTCCCCATTCCAGTTCACACTCTCTCATTACTGCTCACCTGAACTATTGAACTGCCTCCAAACTGGTCCTTCCTGCTTCCAGGGTCTTCAATTCCCTCTCCAATTTCTCTTCCACACAGCTCCCAAAAGATGTTACTGAAATACTGACAATGTTGCTTAAATGGCAAAATGATCTGGAGCCGGAAAGACCTGAGTGAATCCTGCCAGAGATACCTACTAGTTGTGTGACCCAGGGCAAGTCACTTAACCTCTCTCAGCCTCAGTTTTCTTATCTGTAAAATGGGAATAATAATAGCACCTACTTGTCAGGGTTGTTGTGAGGCTCATTCTGCTAAGTGCTTAGCAGACCTTAAAACTCTATATTCACGATAGATTTCATGAGGTTAATGATGATATCATTACTCCCCTCCTCACAAAACTCTCATGGTTCCCTGTTGCTTCGAGATGAAAGCAGGTCTGGGTCCTAGATAGGGTATCCTGGAGATGCATGCTTTGACAGAGCTAACTCAGTGTTTGGAAAGCTTTGAAGGAAAGTATGGGATAGAAGAGATATTAGGCTGCCTGCCAAACTGAAGGTCTACATAGCTATTGGGCTAACCTTATTGTTGTATGCCAGCAAAACATGGACAGTATACCAGTGCCATGCCAGGAAACGGAATCACTTCCATTTGGATTGTCTTAGGAAGATTCTGAAGTTTACTTGGCAGAATAAGGTATCAGACACTGAAATCTTCTCTCAAGCTAAACTACCAAGCAGTCAAACTCTGCTGAAGAGAGCACAACTCTGATGGGCTGGCCATGTTCGAATGCCAAATGTACTCTTGCCTAAAAGCCCATTTTATGGAGAACTCACATGGTGGTCAGAAGAAGTGATACAAGGATACTCTCAAGGTCTCTCTTAAGAACTTTGGAATTGATTGCATGACACTGACACATGGAATTGATTGCATGACATGATGGCCCAGCATGGTATGCCCTCAACAGAGAAGGTGCTGTGCTCTATGAGCAAAATAGAATTGAAGTAGATCAAAAGAAACATGAGATGCACAAATTTAGAGAATCCAACCCAAGTGTTCACGTGGATTATTTGTGCCCAACCTGTGGTAGAGCATTCTGAGCTTGTATTGGTCTGATCAGCCACAGTTGGACATACTGTAACTTGACTCTAATAGTGATGTCATTTTGGTCCTCTTCTAGAAAGGACAGCAACCACCCATCCTAGAGAGAAGAGGAACAAACCTAGATGTTGTCCTCTATAACTGAGTTATTTAAATAATGGGAAACTGAACTGGTACATTTGGGAAGGAAGGAGTGACTGCAACTTGTTCTTTCTTGGACTGGATGGCTTTGAACCATATATTCTTTTTTTTTTAATTTTTTTCTTTTTTTTTTTTTGGTGAGGCAATCAGGGTTAAGTGACTTGCCCAGGGTCACACAGCTAGTAAGTGTTAAGTGTCTGAGGCCGGATTTGAACTCAGGTCCTCCTGAATCCAGGGCTGGTACTCTAGACACTGAGCCACCTAGCTACCCCTGAATCATATATTCTTGTAGACATCATTGAACATAATTTGTTCCCTATTTAAAAAAATTTTTTTTTTTAGGCAGGGCAATGAAGGTTAAGTGACTTGCCCAGGGTCACACAACTAGTAAGTGTCAAGTGTCTGAGGCTATATTTGAACTCAGGTCCTCCTGAATCCAGGGCCAGTGCTTTATCCACTGTGCCACCTAGCTGCCCCCTGTTCACTATTACTATGTATGTCTTTCCTGTGGTACCCACAAATGAACAGGATACACCAAATGTGGTCAGATTTATTTTGTGCCTCTGGCGATACCAAGAATCTACTTCTTCACACTTGGATGACAAGTGAGCACTGTGTTTAAACTCTGGCAAGATGAGATCTTGAGATCTGCTCAAGAGAAAAAAAATGACTATGTTCCCCTTAGCATGAAAATAATACAAACCCCCTCAGCTCCCCCTCATTTACTCCTCACAACAACCCTGGGAGATAGGTGCTATTATTATCCTTATTTAACAGATGATGAAATTGTGGTAGACAGTGGTTAAATTACTTGCTCAGGGTCACACCCCTAAAAAGCATCAGAGGCCAAATGGATGAAAAGTTAGGGATTTTGATGAGTAGATCTTTTCATCAGGTATGGGTTGAACTAGCTGAATTCTTCATCTATTTCTAAGAGTCTATGACATGAAGCTGTTTTGCCTGGGAAAAAAAAGATGACATGATAACTTTCCTCAAAAAAATTTTAATACTAGACTAGTGGAAGAGGGAATACAAATTCTCTACATTTCTATAGCAGAGGTTCTTAACCAGGGGTCTCTGAACTTGGTTTTTTTTTAATGTTTTGGGCCAGCTAGGTGGCACAATGGATAAAGCACAGGCCCTGGATTCAGGAGGACCTGAGTTAAAATTCGGCCTCAGACACTTGACACTAGCTGTGTGACCCTGGGCAACCCTCATTGCCCCACCAAAAATGTTTTGAGAATTCAATTTCCATATAATTAGTTCCATTTGTAATCCTATGTATTTTGTTCCATGGAATTAGAAACATTATTCTGAAAAAGGGTCTTTGACATGAAAAAGTATAAGAACCCCTGTTCTAGAGGAAGAAAAACTGAGAATGCGTTGAAGTTACAAGTAAGAAGATTTTGTCTTCCCTTTATAAAATTAAAAACTTCCTAACAATAAAAGCTGTCCCAAAATGTAAAGGACTGCCTCATGAGCTGCTAAGTTTTCTGTCACTAGAGGTATTCAATCAGAGGCTGGACATGATGATTTTTTGAACGTTGTAGAAAGGATTGGTCCATTCATGACTCAGTTTATATGTTTGCATCATTTCTTAGATTTCTTCCATTTCTGAGGTTCAATGATTCAATGGACTGCCTCCCTCTGGAATCCAATATGCCATTTGGCTGATCTCTTCATTTTCTGATTCTTCACTTTGTCTGCTGGTCTCCACTATGGGACAATCTTTGAGATGCTAACTTCCATCTACCTATTTAGGCTGCAGAGCCTCACTGATCAATTTGTACTCCTGGAAAATATTGATCCCCAGATCTTCCCTGAACCCCAAACCCAGCTTGGCCTGTGGTCCCCTCACCACCCAGCTATCCTCTGTGTCTACCCAAAACACCTGCTTTTCTATTTGGCATGTAAACCCGGAACCTGCTTTTTGTTCATTATCTCTGGTCTGGTGTGAACCCTCTACCCATTGTCTAGCCTATTTCTCTGGAATTCACAGGCAGTTATCTTCCTTTTGTTTTACATTTTTCCAAATGCCATTGATTCCCAGGTCTTCACTGTGCTCTTTCTCCATCTAGAGCCCTCATCTTCAGCAGCAATACCTGCCTACTCTGGTCCTGGTGTCTCCTGGACTGTTCTGTCCTTTCACCACCCAAGTATCAGCTGATTCTACCAGGTTCAGAGCATGCCTGGGGAGAGAGCAAACCAAAACATGCCAGTTCCTTAAAAGTTTTAAACAAGAACTGGAGACTTATTCTTCCACAAACAATCCTGGATAGCTCTGGGCAAATTGGCCTCCTTAATAGCTAGTTGGGTCATTCAAATGGGTTAAACTTGGGTTTGAGCAAGGTAACTAACATTCTGGGCAAGAGAGGCAGGGGCTGGGGGCAGCTAGGTGGCACAGTGGATAATGCACCAGCCCTGGATTCAGGAAGACCTGAGTTCAAATTTGGCCTCAGACAGTTGACACTTACTAGCTGTGTGACCCTGGGCAAGTCACTTAACCCTCATTGCCCTGAAAAGAGAGAGAGAGAGAGAGAGAGAGAGAGAGAGAGAGAGAGGCTAAAAACATCCCAACAAACTAGAATTATGGGTTTTAACTAGTAAGATAAAATTTAATAAGAACAAATGTAAAGTCTTAAACTTGGATTAAAAAATTAATCTAGGGGTAGCTAGGTGGAGTAGTGGATAAAGCAATGGCCCTTGATTCAGGAGTACCTGAGTTCAAATCCAACCTCAGACACTTGACATTTACTGGCTGTGTGACCCTGGGCAAGTCACTTAACCCTCATTGCCCTGAAAAAAAAAACAAAAAAACCCCAAAAAACAATGTCAATGATTAACACAAAATTAATCTAAAAATACTGAGTGAGGTGTGATGAAATAATGGGATTTAGCAGATACTCAAAGACCCACCTGGAGATTAATCAAGACTGATTGAATCAAGTGAGAGTAATTGACTGCTGATTAAGCCTACTTCAAGTTAATTGGATTGTAATCACACCTGGCTATCCCTTAAGAAGGTATTGTTCTCAGAAACTAGACTGTGAACTCAACTTGAGAACACCCTCAAAGACAATGGATTTGGATGACGCCAACCAATCACCTTGAAGCAGTGTGTAAGGACTGCCTCTGTTCCAGATCTATAAAAAAGCTTCCACAAACAGCTTGAGAGGGAATTCCTGATTAAAACAGGCTTGTGGAGGAGGACTTCAGGAAGAACCCAACCAAGCTGGAACTCTAGGCTAGGTAGGACTTCTTTTTCATAACCTTCTGAACTCTTTGTAAATATCTGTATGTTCTAATAAATGTTTAATGCCCAAAGACTGGTACCGAAGCCTTTTAATTTTTGGCTACCACAATTAAGATTTTAAACATCACAGAGGGAAGTACAGCTAGATAAGTTTCATATGAAAAAAGATATAATGGGTTTAGTGCAATCTCATTTTGAATTAATAATACGACATACAAAAAAGCTAAAGTGGTCTTGGCTACATTAAGAACCAAGGAGGTGGCAGTATCATTCTACTCTCTTCTGGTGATACCATACCAAATATCCAGGTATACCTCAGAGATATTGTGGGTTTGTGTTCTACACTTCTGCAATAAAGTGAATATTGCGGAAAAGAAAACCACATGAAGTTTTTGGTTTCCCTATGCATATAAAAGTTGTGTTTATACCATATTGTAGTCTATTAGATATACAATAGTGTCATGTCTAAAAAATGTACATTCCCCGTAATGGAATTCTACTGTGCTATAAGAAATAATGAGCAGGAGGAGTTCAGAGAAACCTGGAAGGACTCGCATGAACTGATGATAAGTGAGATGAGCAGAACCAGGATAACATTGTACACAGTGTCATCAACATTATATGCTGATCAACTGTGATAGTCTTGATTCTTCTCAGCAATACAATGGTACAAGATAGTTCCAAAGGACTCATGATGGAAAAGAACTGTGGAATATAGATGCAGATTGAACCATAGTATTTCTTTTGTTTTTGGTGCTGTTTTTCTTCTTTGAGGTTATTTCTTTTTTCTCTGATTCTTCTCTTATAACATGACTAATGCAGAAATGTGTTTGATGTTATTGTACATATATAACCTATATCAGATTACCTACTGTCTTGGGGGGGTGGGGAGGGAGGGAAAAAATTTGAAACTAGTAATCTTATAAAAACAAATGTTGAAAACATATCTCTACATGTAACTGGAAAATAATAAAATACTTTCATAATTAAAAAATATACATTCCCCAATTTAAAAATACATTTTTGCTAAAAATGCTAACCATCATCTGAGCCTTCAGCCAGTCATAATCTTTTTGCTGGTGGAGGGTCTTGTCTCAGTGTTGATGACTACTGACTAGTCAAAGTGGTGGCTGCTAAAGGTTGGGGTGGCTGTGGCAGTTTCTTAAAATAAGACAATGACACAGTTTGCATCATCATTTGGTTCTTCCTTTCACTTGAACACTTACAGACCATTGTAGGTTATTTAATTAGCCTAATTTTAGTATTGCTGTGTCTCAGGGAATAGGGAGGCCTGAGAAGAGGAGAAATATAGGAAAGAGACAGTTAGTGGAGCAGTCAGAACACACACAACATTTACCAATTATGAAGGTCCAAATGAGTCCATAAGAATCTTCCTGAGAATCAGATGAAGGAACTGACATATTTAGCCTATAGAAGAGAAGACATGGGGGGGAGGAGAGACATGATAGTTGTCCTTATGTGGATGAAGGGCTCTCAGTGTAGAAGAGGGATTATTCTAATTATGTTTGGGTACTGAGGGCAATGCTAGAAGTAATGGGTTGAAATCACAGCAGTTTAATATAGGTAAAGAGGTGTTTTAAAAAAATTTATTTATTTAGAATTTTCCCCGTTACATGTATAAAGAAATTTTCACATCATTTTTTTTTTCTGTGTGTGTGTGTGTGTTTTATGGTGAGGCAATTGGGGTTGAGTGACTTGCCCAGGGTCACATGTCTAATATGTGTCAAGTGTCTGAGGTCAGATTTTAACTCAGGTCCTCCCGACTCCAGGGCCGGTGCTCTATCCACTGCACCACCTAGCTACCCCTCACGTCAATTTTTAAAACTTTTCCAAATTCTCTTCCTTCTTCCCTCCCCAACCCCACTTAAGAACTCAATTAATTCAATGTAAGTTATACATGTGCAGTCATGCAAAACATTTCCACATTAGTCAAGTTGTAAAAGAAAACATACAAAAAATCTTTAGAAAGGGGAAGTAACAAAAAAATTATACTTCAATCTGTATTCAGCTACCATCGGTTCTCTTTCTGTAGATGGATTGCATTTTTCAGATGTCCTTCTGATAGCATCCTGCTCATCATTTCTTACAGCACAATAGTGTTCCACTCTAATCTCATTCCACAATTTGTTCAGCCTTTCCCCAAGTGATGGGCATCACCCCAATTTCAAATTCAACTTAAAAAATCTCTTTTAGGATACCAACCTAGTAGAGATATTGCTAGGTCAAAGAGTATGCATGGTTTTATAGCCCCTTGGCCATAGTTCCAAATTGCTCTACAGAATGTTTGAATCGGTTTACAACTTTTCCAAGAGTGTATTAATGTCTCATTTTCCCCATATGCCCCATGACATTTGTCATTTTCCTCTGCTGTCCTATTATCCAATCCAATAGGTATGAGGTAGTACCTGAAATTGTTTTGACCTCAAGAGCTTTAAAAAAGAGTAGCACTATGCAAAAGTGGTATAGGTTGCCTAGAGAATGACGGGGTTATCCCTTCCTAGAGATCTTTGGTGGGATGGTCAATTGTTGATTATGTTGTAGAAGGAATTACTGTTCAAATATGGGATATACTAAATGGAACCTGAGGTCCTTTCCAATGCTGAAATTCTGCATTCTGATCTTTATAGGGAAGGATGAGACTGATTCAACCAGTGTGGCTGAACCATAAAGTACATGAAAGGGCGTACTTTGAAATAAGGTAGAAGACAGAATGTGGAGGACCTTGAATACCAGCCTGAGGAGTCTATAATGCAATGGAGAGCTGATGAAGATTTTGAGCAGTTGAGTAGTGATCAGTTTTTTAAAAGATTGCTTTACAAGAGTATGAAGGATGGAATAAAGAAGAATACAGATTGGAGGAAGATAGACCAAGTATTAGACTATTATAATACTCTAGGCAAAAGATATAGCTGGATCAAACAAAGAGAGTAAGAGTGTAAATAGGAGGTGGGGTCAGTGGAAGTTGTTTGAAAGATAGGAAACTGATTGAATGGGGTATGACAGAGGCCAAAAGAGAGGGCATAATCAAGAGTGTCTCTGAAGTTACAAGCCTGAATGCCTGGGAGAATGGAGCTATAATCTCATAAGAAATAAGGACTTTAGGAAGAGGGTCAAGTTTTGGAGGGAAGATAAATTTGTTTGGATTTTGAATTTTGGGTACCAGTAGGATATTTAGGTAGAGATTCTCAGTAGGCATTTAGTCATATGAGATTGAACTTCATGATACAATTTGGGGCTGAACATGCAAATTAGGGATTCATTTATATAAGATAATAATTGCATTCTTGGGAATCGATGGGTCAACTATCCTTAGTAGGTAGAAGATAAATAATTATCCAGCCAAGAATACTGAGAATGATTAGTTAGATAGATAGAAGGAAAACCAGGAGAGAATAGTGTAATAGAAACCAAGGAAGGGAAAGGAATCTAGGAGAGGGTCATTGACAGTGTCAAATGATACTAGGAAGTCAAGGAGGAAAAGGTTGAAAAGAGGCCACTGGAAATGCCAACTAGGAAGTCTTTGGTGACCTTAAAATGTGTAGTTACATATGTACATAATATCATTTTTACATGGTTGTATTAGACTCTTAGTTTTCTTTCTTTTTTCTTTTTTGTTTTGTTTTGTTTTATAACTGTATCATCAGAAAATATCCTGAGGGGAAAAATATTCTTAATGTGATTTCCTTTAAAACATAGTCAGTGTGGCTAAGAGGGGTGTTGGTTGAGACTTTTTGTTCCACAGAATAGGTTCAGTGCAGACAGCAGAGTGACCTTTCCCACCCTCTCTACTCACATAATTCCACTAGGGGCTCAAGTCCATGGTGAACAGCTAGTTTTGTTCTCTGTGACCATTCAACCCTCAGTCTCTCTGCTGAGCCTACTAATTAGCTTTAAATGTGACTAGAGTTTTTAGGGTCTGGACAAAAGGACTAAATTTAGGAAAGAGCTAAATGACAAAGTCAGTAACTAAGTTGGTGTCAGATACAGAATGATAAATCATGAGGAGGCTAGAGAAAGCCATTCCCACAGAGTGTTGAACCCAGTTCTGTCATTAACTTGCTTTGTGACTGTAGGCTCATAGAGATAAATCTGTAAGGAACTTTAGAGATCATCCAGTTCAACCTTCTCATTTTACAGATTGAGAAACTGAAGCTCAGAGAGATTAAGTGTCTTGCTCAAGGTCACACCACTGATCATTATCTGAAACAGGACTGATGCCAAGTTTTACTGACTCCAAATACAGCTTTATCTACCACACTAGAAGTGTCAAACATCTGTCCCACAACACTCCCAAATGAAGCTGAAGGAGATTAAAATGTAATTGGAAAATATTTAACAAAATTTTAAAGATGCACTAGATGGGGATGGAGCCAAGATGACAGAGAAAAGGCATGGACTCACCAGAGCTCTTTCCAAAATTCTTCCAAAAACTTTAAACAATGTCTCAAAGCAAATTCTGGAGCAGCAGAACCCACAAAAGGACACAGTGAAACAATTTTCCAGCCCATGACAACTTAGAAGACCCACAGGAAAGGTCTGTTAAACAGGGTGAGAAGTGGATCAAAGTCCAGTTCAGGCTGTACCCTAGCAAATCAGCAATACACTTTGGGGGTGACTGAATCAGTGGCAGCAGTGGCAGTTTCCAGACCTCTCAGCCCACAGACAGTAAGGGGGTCAGAAGGAGGTTATAAGAGTCCCTTTGCTGGCACTGGGGAAGGACCCTGTTGCATTGACCATACTCAGATCTAGGTCAAAGTTCCAGAGTGAGGAGGAGCACTAGCAAAGCAGAGTTTATGGCTTTAGGGAAGCTAGGACCCTGATCACAATTTCATGGTGGAAAAGAGGTGTGATCACTCACAGACAATAGCACAGGAAAGAATGTAGTAAATGCATCTCTCCCTAGGTCACACAACCTTGGAGGAACTAAAAATGTACAGGTCCCCAGAATTATCTCTGAAAACAGTTGAAACCTGAAGCATTGGTCAGTGTCCCCTGCACTCCAGAAGTAAAGTCCCATTTTAGCATAGAGTTAAGAGTCAAGAAATAGCCTGGAAAAGTGATTAAACAGCAGAAAAACATCATGACTAAAGAAAGTTCCTATGGTGGTAGAGAAGATCAAAACTGAAACTCAGAAGAAGACAAAAAAGTTAAAACTACTACATACAAAGCCTCAAAGAAAATATGAATTGGCCCTATGCCATGGAAGAGCTAAAAACAGGATTTTAAGAATCAGTTAAGAGAGGTAGAGAAAAATCAAGAAGAAAAATGAGAGCAAAGTAAGAAAAACATGAAAAAGGAGTCAATAGCTTGGTAAAGGAGGCACCAAAAATACTGAAGAAAATAACACCTTAAAAACAGAATAGGCCAAGTGACAAAAGAGGAGGGGAAATCCAATGAAGAGAAGAATACCTTGAAGAACAGAAGTGGCCAAACAGAACAGAACAGAAGAGGTACAAAAATCCAAGGAAGAAAAATATCTCCTTAAAAAGTAGAATTGACTAAGTGGAAAAGGAGGTACAAAAGCTCCCTGAAGAAAATAATTCCTTAAAAATTAGAATTGGGCAAGTGGAAGCTATTTACTCTATGAGATACCAAGAAATAATCAAACAAAATCAAAAGAATGAAAAAAATGGAAGAAAATGTGAAATATCTCAGTGGAAAAACAACTGACATGGAAAATAGATCCAGAAGAGATCATTTTATAATTATTGGACTACCTGAAAGCCATAAAAAAAGGAGCCTTGGGGCAGCTAGGTGGCACAGTGGATAGAGAACCAGCCCTGGAGTCAGGAGGACCTGAGTTGAAATCCGGCCTCAGACACTTGACATTTACTAGCTGTGTGACCCTGGGCAAGTCACTTAACATGAATTGCCTCCAAAAAAAAAGGAGCCTGGACTGCATCTTTCAAGAAATTATCATGGAAAACTACCCTGATATTACAGAATCAGAGGATAAAGTAGAATCTGAAACAATCCACTGATGACCTGAAACAGATACCAAAATGAAAACTCCCAAGACTATTATAGTCAAATTCCAGAGCTTCTAGATCCAGGAGAAAATATTGCAAGCAGCCAAAAAAAGAAAAAAAAATCAAATATTGTGGAGCCACAGTCAGGATCACACAAGATCTAGCAGTTTCTACATTAAAGGACGGGAGAGCTTGCAATATGATATTCTGGAAGGCAAAAGAGCTAGGATTACAACCATGAATCACCTACCCAGCAAAACTGAGCATAATTCTTTAGGGGAAAAATGGGTATTCAATAAAACAGGCTTTTCAGGCATTCTTAATGAAAAGACCTGAGCTGAATAGAAAATTTGACTTTCAAATATAAAACTCAAGAGAAGCATAAAAAGGTAAACAGAACAAAGAAATCATAAGGGATATTAAAAGGTTAAAATGACACTTAATCTCTCTGAGCTTCAGTTTCCCCGTCTGTAAAATAAGAACTGGATTAAAAGGTTTGACTTGCTTACATTCCCACATGAGAAGGTGATACTTCAACTTTCTCAGTATTAGGGCAGCTGAAAGGAATATACTTAGAGGGCATGGGTGTGAATTGAATATGAAGGGATGATACCTGTAAAGCATTTATTTTAGTGCCTTATCACTGGTGATCATTTCCATTTTATCCTGGAGATATATTTTGTTTACCTTAGTTGTCTGCATGCTATCTTCCCCTATTAGACTGTGAGCTTTTCTTGAAAGCAGGAACTGTCTTTTGCTTTTTTTGTAATCCCCAGAGCTATATGCCAAGACATTATGCTAAGCTCTGGGGATAAAGAAAAAAAAAAGCAAAAGACACTAAAATTAAGAAGGATCAAGAAAAGCTTTTTGAAGAAGGGGGGATTTCAGCTGAGATGAAGGAAGCTAGAAAGGCCAAGAAGTGGAGATAAGGAGGGACAGAGTTATAGTGTTGGGGAATAGTAAGTGAAGAGTCTTAGACTTGGCAAATGTAATATCTTGTGTGAGGAACAGCAAAAAGGCTAGTGTCACTGGATCACAGAGTACTTGGAGGGGAGTAAGGTGTGAGAACACTGGAAAGGTAGGAAGGGACTAAGTAATGAAGACTGCCAAAAGACCAAAAGAGAGGATTTTAATATTTGACCCTAGAAGCAATAGAGAGCCACTGGAGTTTATCAAATGGGGTGGGGGTGAGTGATATGGTAAGACCTGTGGTTTAAGAAGATCAAATTGACAGCTGAATGTAGAGTGCAGGATGGATTAGAGTGGGGAGAAACTTGAGGTAGGGAGACCAACCAGGTGTCTGACTCTTTGTGACCCCTCTTTGGGGTTTTCTTGCCAAAGATACTGGAGTAGTTTGCTATTTCCTTCTCCAGCTCATTTTATAGATAAAGAAACTGAGGTAAACAGAATTAAGTGATTTGCCCAGGATCACACAGCTAGTAAATACCTGAGGCCAGATATGAACTCAGGTCTTCCTGAGTTCCAGGCCTAGCACTCTACCCATTGCACCACCTAGCTGCCCTAAATCACCCAACAGGTTATTGCAAAAAAACTGGTATGAGGTGATAAGAACCTATACTAGAGTGGTTGCAGTTTCAGAGAGAAGGGACTTTATAAAGAGATGTCAGAGAGGTAGAAATGACAAGAATTGACAACTGATTGGATATCAAAGGTAAGAGAAAGTGAGGATTCAAAGATGACACTCAGGCTATGAGCTTGGGTAACTAGGAGGACTGTGGTGCCCTTAATAGTAATTAGGAAATTAAGACCAGGGGAGGGCTTGGGGGGGAAATAGATGAGGAGTTCACTTTTGGATATGCTATTTTTATTTCTTTCCTGAATATCAGCTGCTTAAAATCAGGAGATTTTAAATTGAAATGGAAAGTCTTGAATCAACTTAGGTGATTTCAATCAGAATTCCATGGCCTGACATTAGGCTGTCTGGGCTTATTTACGCAACTTCTCAGGTTGCCAAGTCCTCTGATCTTTGAGTCCAGCCCTGCCCTTGACTTGCTATATAATCATAGCACCACAGATTTAGAGGAGGAAGACACCTAGTCTAACACTCCAAAGGCTAGTCAGTGGCTATTAGATTTTTGCAGTGGACATCAGTCATGACTAGGGCAGGGCCACTAAGGCCTTTACTCAGGGCAGGAAACTCGGAGGATGCTGACAGGATTGTCAGGGAAAGTGCTGCCTCTGCCCATTTTCCTTGGCACACCTCTGGCAGTAATCTAATCCCTGGTACTTCTACCTCATATGCCATCAGCAGCTAGAAGAGTAGATACCTTGTTTTGTCCTGGACCTGCTTCTTCTCTCTGGCAGCTACACTCAAGGTAAACCTCTCCCTCTCCTTTCACACTTATCCTGGGTAAAAAATTACTAGGTATGGCTCTGGTAGGTATTATCAGTAGGCAGCTAGGTGGTACAGCGGATAGAGTGCTGGACTGGGTTCAAATCCAGCTTTAGACACTTACTAACTGTGTGACTCTGGGCAAGTCACTTACCCTCTTGGTCTCGGTTCCCTCATCTGTAAAATGAGCTAGAGAAGGAAATGTCAAACTACGCCAAGGAAACCCCAACTGGGGTCACAAAGAGTCAGATGTGACTGACATCACTGAACAGCAACAAGGTATTATATTTCCATATTTCCAGAGAAAAATAAAGAAAATACCATCTTCATCTGCCTAATGGAATTTGAGCACAAGGAACAGCACAAGGAATTTGCAACCACTTTTTCTAATCTATTAGGAAAAGAGGGTTTCATGAAGAGGTATTGCACTGGTAACAGACAACAAAAGATTAGAGATACTTAGGAATTCTCTCTCACTTAGCCTGCGAAACTGGTGGACAGACTGGTGGACCAGGTGGCGATGTTTCAAAGAAAGAAAATGGAGGGAGAGGAAGAGAATTACTCCTCCCTCAAGTTTTGAACCAAGATAGGATCTGTGGTGAGAGTCAGTCAGAGAAACCCTCATATTTGAGACTAGGTGATTTTGCAAATTGACATATATCTTTGGGTTTAATGAGAGTTTACTTGAGACTGTCTGCTTTGTTTTCATCCTTTTAATAAAGTTTTGCTCTGTAATGCTGTGAATTACATGCTTGCAAGTAGGGAGGAGGTTTCAGTATACTGGGGTTTGGGGGGTGGTGCCAAGTGTACCCTTTCCCAAGATTTCCCTGAGGGCATACTATGAGTCCAGTCAGAGAAAATCCTTCAGAGTGTACCAGGGCTCTTCCTTGAGTAATAAAATTCTCAAGGACTCCCTCCAATGGGAATAGCAATAAAGTATCAGGTACTTGTCTCCTGAGGAGCCTGTAGGTGGGTCAAGAAGCAATAGAACTGAATATGGAACAATGGATTGATTCAAGATAGGGAAAGGAGTCATTGTCACTTTATTTAATGTATATGCAGTGTATATCATGAAAAATGCCAGGTTGGATGAATCAAAACCTAGAAATAGGGTTGTCAGGAGAAATAGCTCAGATGGCAGAAAGTGAAGAAGAATTAAGAAGCCTCTTGATGAGGATGAAAGAGGAGAGTATAAAAGTTGGCTTGAAGCTTAACAAAAAAAAAAATACCCAAGTTCTTGGGAGCTGATCCTATCACTTCCTGGCAAATAGAGGAAGAAATGGAAGCAGTGTCAGATTTTATATTCTCAAAGATTATTGCAGATGGTGACTATAGTCATGAAATTAAAAGACACTTGTTCCTTGGCAGGAAAGCTATGGCAAATCTAGACAGCATACTAAAAAGCAGAAATGTCACCTTGCCAACAAAGGTCTGTATTGTCAACTCTATACAGGTTTTTCCAGTAGCAATGTATGGTTGTGAGAGTTGGACGTTAAGGAAAACTGAACACAGCAGAATCGTGCTTTTGAATTGTGCTGGAGAAGACTTTTGAGAGTTCCTTAACAGCAAGGAGATTAAATCAGTCAATATTTAATAACTCTGATGATCCATTGGAAGGACAAATATTGAAGATGAAGCTGAAATACTTTGGTCACATCACGAGAAGACAGGGCTCAATAGAAAAGACTGATGTTGGGAAAGATTGAAGGCAAGAGGAGGAAGTGGCAGAGGAAATGGCTAGATAGGGTTATGGAAGCAATGAGCAGGTTGGGCAGACTTCAGGAGTTAATGGAAGACAAAAGGGTCTAGTGTGCTATGGTCCATGGGCTCACAAAGAGTCAGAAACAACTGAACAATTGAACAGCCTTGCTCAAAACATATTCAACAAGTTGAGTAACCTGCTTGAATAATAACCAGAAGTAATCAGCACATTTCAAAGTGTTGTGATTAGCATATGACTTGGGGCACTTATATTTATTTCATTTACTCTCCTTGTACCCTTGCATGCAGTCAAGGATTACTATACATAACCCTATTTAAAAGATAGGAAAATGAAGAAATGACAAAGATCAGAGATCTGCAGCTGAAGAGCCTTCAGAGGCCATCTAACCAACCCTGTCATTTTACAGATGTGAAAACTGAGGTCTGGGGACGTTGAGTGTGACTTGCTCAAGATCATACAGGTAGTAAGCATTGGAGGCAAAATTTGAACCCAGGTCCTCTGACTCCAGAGTGAGTTAGTTCTCTTTGCATTGTACCACAAAAGTAACAGCGTAGATGAGCTGGTTGGTAGCATAGCTGGAAACAGACTGGAAACCAATAAGGGTGGCTAGGTGATGCAGGGGATAGAATGCCAGGCCTGGAGTCAGGAAGGCCTAAATTCAAATTTGGAGTCATGGAAAGTCAGACATAACTGAAAAATTGACAACAACGAAAAGGTTTAGAAAGTACATTCACAACAATAACTTTCTGAAGGAGGTAGTGAAAGTATGACTAGGGGTTTTTGTTGTTGTTGTTTTTTAACAGATAAACAAATGGAGAAACTCAGAGAAATTAAGTGGCTTGCTCTTGGACCTGTAGCAATTGAATGCCAGAATTCCAGTCAGTTAACTAACATTTAAGTGCCAACAATGTGTCAGGCACTATGCTAAGCTCTAGGGATACAAAACTGCAAAAAACAGTGCTTGCCCTCAAGGAGCCCATAGTTTATGGGAAAGATAGCATGAAAACAACCAGCATGTGCAGACAAGATGTAAACGGGATAAATAGTCTTCTCTGATTAGATGGAGGAGGACTGGGAAAGGCTTCCTGTAGAAAGGGAGACTAGCTGAGACTTAAAGGAATCAGGGAGGAGGGGGAGATGAGAAGGGAGAGAGGTCCTGGCCTGGGGAAAGGCCCCTGTGAAAGTGCTCTGGGCTGTGTATGAGAATCATCCAGTGTGGCTAGATCTCAGATTCAAGGCCACGTTTCCTCATTCCACGAGTCCAAGACTCTTTCCATGGCATCACTGCCAGCCAGGCAGGTCTTCGGACTCTCAGTGAACTGCTGTTTGTTCTGCTGCTTAATCACGTAAAGTGCACAAGTGAATTAGCACAATGACCCCTGCCTAAGGTTTAACTAGGGTCGGGTCCAATCTCACTGACTGTCATGCAGAGGAGGAATTGGGGAGGAAGCTGGGGGCAGGGGGTGGGGCAGAAGCCCAGCACCCAGTTCTGGGTGGTGACCAGGAGATCCTCCTGCTTTCTTCTGTAAATACAGCTGCTGTTACACTTCCTGGGGCTGTTTGTTTTTAATGACTAACCTATTGGCTGCTCTGATCCATGTCTTTGTTTCTAAGTGCGATTAGGGTTTTGTTTCTTTAAAAAGTAGCTTTAAAAAAAGAGAGAGAGCTTTGCCTATTCAGTGCACTTGTATCCTATGTGCTGATTATAAGGCTTTAAAGTGACAGATATAAATGCTTAATGTGAAAATTACACAGGACGAGTAACTCAAAGGCAGTTTACTAGGGTCCAAATGTCTTTCTGCTACAAACACCATATCAGAAACAAATGCAATATTAATGCCAGGAAGGCAGAGGCTTCACCTTTACATGGTACCAGATGTTCCGTTGATTTAAAAAGTTTTCAATTTTACAGCTCCAGTTTTCCAACATTCAGGATACTCGACTTTATTCTTTGTTCAGTAAAGAACTTGAGGGGCAGCTAGGTGGCGCAGTGGATAGAGCACCAGCCCTGAAGTCAGGAGCACCTGAGTTCAAATCCGGCCTCAGACACTTGACACTTACTAGCTGTGTGACCCTGGGCAAGTCACTTAACCCCAATTGCCTCACCAAAAAAAACAAAGAAGAAAAAAGTAAAGAACTTGACTCAGCAGAGTGGCACAGTGGAAAGACCGCATCTGAAATCAGAGAACCTGAGTTCCACTGCCCCTTATTCTTACTACCTATATATATGACTTTGGGCAAGTCATTTAACTTCCTTCTGCCTCAGTTTCCTCATCTGTAAAATGGGGGAGTATTTTAAAACAAACTGTATGTGACAAATTCTTTTCTTATGCAATTAAAATTTTTATGTGGTGAGATGTTTATGTTTAAATTTTAAAAAATAAAAGGAAAGGATTAGTGTAGATGGAGACAGTCCCATCTGGTTCTTGATCTTTGATACTAGCTGCAGGACAGTGGAAATGATAACAATAATTCACATTTAGGTTGTGCCATATAGTCACGAATTGCTTTATGAACATATATTTTCCATGTGATTCACATGACTCTATAAAACAGGTGGTGAAAATATTAGCTCCCATTATCAATCTTTCTGCATTAATCTTTATTCATTCATTCTATTCATTGATTTGTTTATTTATTAATTTAGCAGGGCAATGAGGGTTAAGTGACTTGCCCAGGGCCACACAGCTAGTAAGTGTCAAATGTCTGAGGCCAAATTTGAACTCAGGTCCTCCTGAATCCAGGGCTGGTGCTTTATCCACTGTACCACCTAGTTGCTCCATTTGTTTTGTTTGTTTTTGTTTTTTGGGGGGGTTTTGTGAGGCAATTGGAGTTAAGTGACTTGCCTAGGGTCACACAGCTAATAAGTGTTAAGTGTCTAAGGCCGGAGTTGAACTCAGGACCTCCTGACTCCAGGGCCAGTGCTCTATCTACTGCGCCATCTAGCTGCCCCTAGCTGCTCCATTTCTGCATTTATTTGAAGTTTTGAGATGTGTAAAACACATCCCTCATAACAACCCTGTGAAGTAGGCAGTGGAAATATTATTATCTCCAATTTATAGATGAAAAAATCTGAGGCTTTAAGAGGGAAAGTGACTTGCTATGGATCACACAGGCAGTATTCTCCCCAGGCAGAATTTGAACCAAGGTCTCCTGAATCTATGTCTAGTATACTTTCTATGCCACCATTTTGCCTCTTTACTCTGACTGAAGAAGAAACTGAGTCTCGGTGGTAGGTTTTGGCATAGATAAGGTCACACATCTGGTAAGTGACAGGGCTAGGACTTGAGCCAGGCCTTCTTAATCAAAACGTCCTCCACTTTCCACTCTCCATCTCACACACACACACACACACACACACACACACACACACACACACACACACACACACGAAAACTGAATTATAGCTATAGAAGATATGTTAGGTTAACTCAAACATCTGGATCTTATCTTTAGGTTATGAACTTAAATTTCTCCTGATTCCTCTCCACCCCAGGTATGCAGAAGTGTTTTGACTTATTGATTATATATCCAAAAGAATGCTATTAGAGCACTCCTCACCTCTCTGCACCTTAGTTTATTTCAATTATAAAATTGGGGTTACATATATAGGGTTTTTGAGGGGAGTTGGCTAGATGATCTGTAAAGTTCATTCAAGTTCTAAAATCTTATGATTCTGGAGTCAGAAAATAGGACTTTGACTTGGGTCTGAATATAGAGGTTTGTTGCTGTTCAATCATTTTGATCATGTCCAACTCCTTATGACCCCATTTGGGGTTTTCTTGGCAAAGATCCTAGAATGGTTTGACGTTTCCTTCTCCTTCATATTTTGTAGATGAGGAAACTGAGGCAAAGAAGGTTAAATAACTTGCCCAGGGTCACACAGCTAGTAAGTGTCTGAAGCCAGACTTGAACTCAGGTCTTCCTGACTCCAGGCCCAGCATTCTGTCCACTGTATTGACTAGCCTCCCCAAATATACAAAAGGGGCTCCTAAATTTTTGTGTCATGGATCCCTTTGGCAGGCTGGTGAAGCCTATGATTAAATATGTAGAATTTCAAAGGAAATCATTTATGCTGAAATACAATTATTAATATATTTTTTAAAAATTCTCAGAACCCAGGTTAAGAACCCTTGACTTAAATGATGCTAGTAATATGTATAATCTTCCACTAACTAGAAACTAAAGAGCTTAGCTGCTAGTTACCAAGAATAATTTGTTAAAATAGAAGGCTGCCAATATAGTATTTTGGAAAAATCTCCTTCTTGCTCCTGCCCCCGCCCTCCTCATGTACCACGCCTTGCCCTAGAATCCCAGAATCTTTGTCTACTGTCCGCTAGAAGTATTCCCCCTGCATACCTCTACCACCTCCACCCCCATCAACTGCAGATGTGTTTTATGGCATTTATCCCAGATGCAGTTTGTGGTACTTATCCTGGGCATAAATATTCCTAGTTGATGCTATGTATGATTCTGTTTTGTAAAAATGAGCAGTCAGCAAAATAAGCACAATAATGTCTAAAGAAGGAAGGAAGGAAGGAAGGAAGGAAGGAAGGAAGGAAGGAAGGAAGGAAGAAGGAAGAGGAAACAGGCATTATTAAGCACCTATTATGTGACAGATTCTGTACTAATCTCTTTACAAATATTGTCTTCTTTGATACAATTTGGGAGGTAGGTGCTATTATTGTCCTCATTTTACAGTTGAGGAAACTGAGGTAGTCAGAGTGACTTGCTCAAAGTTACACAGCTAGTTAGTGTTTGAAGCAGAATTTGAACTCAGGTCTTCCTGACTCTAGGCCCAGAACTGTACCACCTAACTGTGTAGTCTACCATTTTTGTGAATAAAAAAAAAACCATTTATTATACATTTTCTATGTTTCCAAGGATGCAAACAAGAAGCAATGTTTCTTGTTTTTAAGGACCTCATTCTAATTGGGGAAGATAATATACAAAAGGAAGTTGGGGGATGAGGAAGGTGGCATGGAAAAGATATTTATAAAGCACTTAACCCAGTGCCTAGCATACAGTAGATGCTAGATAAGTGCTTATTCCTTACCATTCTCCCCTTCAAGAGAGAGTATACATGGTGGAACACTCATGGAAAAGAACATATTGGATTTTTCATCAGACTGTAATCAATGAAACATTTCCTACCATTGGAAGTCACTAGATTTTTAGATTCTGATTATATTAGATTGCTTCATTCATTAAGCAGGAAAGAAAAAAAAAACAGAAATTAAGGAAAGACCTAGAGGAAAAAAATTCCAAGGCAATATACAGCATAAAGTGGTAGAGACCTTTATTAAACAACTATTATGTACAAGGTAGTCTGCTAGGCACTTGGGCTACAAGAACAAAACAATCTTTGTTCTAAAGGAGCTCAGATTCTAATGGGGAAAGTGTGGAGACACAGATAAATATGAAGAAGTAATTGGAGGAGGGTGAGATGAACAATTAGGGGAAGGATGAGGAAGGGAAGATCACCCAGATAAGAGGGCATCTAAGCTGAGCCTTTAAGGTAAAGAAGATGAGGAAGATACTAGGAGATATATTCTGGACAAGAGGGTAAACCTGTGTAAACATAGAAGGTGGAATGCTGATATAACACTCCCTCTGGGATGGTCTCCCCAACTCATTCATACCTGAGAGTTGGGTCTCCCACAGAGTGAATACCACTCTAAGTTCTGTGCATCTCTACTTCTAAAACTGTGGCTCATGAACTTTAACTGGTACACTTACCTTTAATAACTAGTAGATAACATTAGCCCAAAGAAAAAGCATATAGGGGCAGCTAGGTGGCACAGTGGATAGAGCCCCAGCCTTGGAGTCAGGAGGACCTGAGTTCAAATGCGGACTCAGACACTTAACACTTCTGGGCAAGTCACTTAACTCCAATTGACTCACAAAAAACAAAGGCATATAGTTTAGGTATAGTGAAGACAAGTAGCTACATAACATTCCTCCAATCAGTAGGAAGAGTAGGCAAAAACTTAAAGTTCATTGGTAGAGAGCTGACCTGCCTAGAAGGCCGAGGATACCCAACTAATTGACCTGCCCAGTAGAAATGCTACATCAAAGCAAATAGCATGAGGAAAACTCCACAAGAAGAAGGACTTCAAGAAGAGAAAGGATATAGGGCCCTACAGGGCCAGAGAAATCCATTTCTTTGGCCCAAAGTCTGTGTCCTGATGCCAGATCTGAAAATATTTGTAGGAAACAAAGAATGATCCAGTATGTAAGAAGAGAGAAAATTAGAGAAAAGGAATGACTGCCCAGAGGGAAGAATTAGGACCAAATTCAAATGTGTAAAGTGTGGAAATGCTGATTTCAGCTCAAAATAAAGAAGGGACTTCCCAATAGTGGAGCTGTTGAAAAATGGACATCTCAGTGCCTCTATACCTGTCTCTAGAATCCCTTACAATGGAGGCTAGGTAACCACTTATAAGGGAAATGATGGAAGGGAAATGGAAAAGAATTCGTGCTACAAGAAGGGACTGGCAAGATGGGCTAATATTAGAAATGTAAGGTTTGCCGGAACTTTGGGGTTATCTAGTCCAACTTCCTCATTTAAGGAAACTTAAGATGATGAGGAAACTAAGACCTAGACGTGAAAAGTGACTTGTTGATGGTCTTTTTCCAATGAGTCCTATCTTCTTATCATGTGACCAAAGTATTTAGGCTTTGGCTTTAATGTTTGACATTCCATTTGACATAATGAATAAATTTCTTTAAGTATTGAATAAAAAAAAGAAAAGGAATGACTGAAGTGGAAAGCTCCCAGAGGAGACTGGAGAGGACAGCATCAAGGACACAAGTAGGGGGATTAACCATTGGCAAGGAGAAGGATATTTGTTCCTCAGAGACTAAAGCTAAGAGGGAAAATAAGGAAAAGTATAAAAGAGTTTTAAGGTTTAGAGTAGGGGACAGAAGGGAGCTCACATAGATGACCTCAGTTTTCTTAGTAAAAAAAATAAGAAAGGAAAAAAAAATGTTAATTTTTTTGTATTGTTGATGAGCAATTGAGGTTCACACAGCTAGTAAGTATTAAGTGTCTGAAGCCAGATTTGAACTCAGGTCCTCTTGAATCCAGGGCTGGTGCTCTATCCACTGTGCCACCTAGCTGCCCCCTAAGAAAAAATTTTTAAAAAGAGGCAAGGCCATCTTTTTTTTTTTAATTTTTTTTTGTGAAGCAATTGGGGTTAAGCGACTTGCCCAGGGTCACACAGCTAGGAAGTGTTAAGTATCTGAGGTTGGATTTGAACTCAGGTACTCCTGAATCCAGGGCCAGTGCTCTATCCACTGCACCACCTAGCTGCCCCAAGGCCATCTTTTGAAAAGGAAGGAGACTAATGTAGGGACTTAAGGAATTAGATTTCAACCACCCTTCTAGTGGGTGTGATCAAGGCAATTAAGGAATAATAAAAATATTATCATATAGTGCTGGTGCATTTGAGATTAGACAACATAAATTTGCAACGAATCCAATTGAACTCAGTTGCAAGATTTCCCCCAATGGTTTTCAGTAGTGTTGGAATAAGAGTGGAGAAAGTAGATGGTGAGGGTAATTTCGGGTTGGAGTTTGGTAAGACTGAACATGATGAGATTATACTTTCCTTTCATTAACATATACAAAACATTAAGAATACCTTAAGACAGTTAGGGGAAAAAAAGACATCTAAGGGAAACTAGGTGGCCAGGAGTGCCAGGCCTGGAGTTAGGAAGACTCTTCTTGAGTTCAATTGAATCTGGCCTCAGACACTTATTAGCTGTGTGACCCTGGGCAAGTCACAACCCTGTTTGCCTTAGTTTCCTCATTTGTAAAATGAGCTGGGGAAGGAAATGGCAAACCACTCCAGTATCTTTGCCAAGAAAACCCTAAATGGAGTCATAAAGAGTCAGACTCTACTGAAACAACAGAACAACAACAGCAAGATCTATTGTCATAGAAATATTGCTATTGTAGTAGTGTTTTAAAAGGTCTTCTGAAAAGGTTGGACTCTCTCCAAGGAGGCATAAAACATTGGGAATTGTATTTCTTCCAAGTCAATAAGAGAGGACTCATAGGGTCAAGGTTGGATAGCAGAGTTTCCAGTACAGTGAGTTTTAAAAAGCAGATCATAGAAAAGGTAGAATTATCTGATGGGTTACCAGGCTAACTTATGATGTCACAGTTGAAACTGGTGAAATGGTTTCAAATATAGCTAGATGATCATGATATTTATTTAAGTAATATATGATTTGCATGTAATTACATGTTTACATTGATGTATGTATTGTATCTACATGAATCTGTTCATTGCAGATTTTTGCTAGGAGTTTTGTGTTTCTGTTGATCTTTTGAATATTTTGCTATTTGATGGGCCTTTTGAAATTATTATTGTTTTAATTTTGTTTGCTGTTACAGACATTTGCCTTGTTAAATGGATATGCATGCACTACTGTGATGAATACATGTGATATATCATATGTGTAATTTATACCTCTAGTCACTGAAATACACTGTCAAATTATGTTTTCCATTGTGTTCTATTGTGTGTGATAGCATGGTTGCCATTGACCCTGAGACAGAGTAATTTTTCTTGTTCTTTTAAGGTTTGCTTTGTTATTCTCCCAGAGCCAAGTTTGTAAAAAATGATTTTGCAAGGGACTACAAAATTTTAGACCCTGAGAGTTAGGGAAGGGGAGTGGGGATTAGGTGTGGTATAGTGTAACAGTTCTTTGAGCAAGGTTGTATTACTTCCCAGCAAGAAAATTATGTCACTAAATACCCTGGGACTTGTATTTCTTCATAGCTGAGCAAAGAGGACTTTTATTTCAGGATCAAACCTGGAGGATGGAGCTTTGTGGTACAGTGGGAGTTTTTAAAAGTTCTTTGAAGAGAGAGTGAACAAAGACTGAATGGCAGTGAAGGACTCTTCTAGGGGGACTTAAAAGCCCCTCAGCATCTGGACCCTTTTCCTTCCCTAGATTATCAATCCAGCTGGATTTAAGAGAATTCAGAAGAGAGGGACTGAATTTTGACTTCTTGGAGAAACCTCTGGAACCTTAGTGATCTACTCAACTCTCTTTTCTCCACTTTGTGTTACTAACAAGCAGTGGATAATCTCTAAATGTTGCTTTGAGAGTTAAGTTTTTTGTTATTTATTTTAAACAATGGTTCATAAAGATAAGAACTTTAGTAGTATACTGGTTTGATACAGAATGTGTGAAACAGAAGGAAAATAGGTAAATATTTGATTGTGTTAAGTTCAACAGGCAGAGTGATCACTATCTTGCTTAGGCAATCAGGCAGATTGCCTGGGGGCTCAAAGAATCTTATGAATTGTTGTTGTGATTTGAATTATTAAGGTATTTATTTTAAGAAAGAAAAGGAGGGGCAGCTAGGTGGCATAGTGGATTAAGCACCAGCCCTGGATTCAGGGAGGACCTGAGTTCAAATTCGGTCTCAAGCACTTGACACTTACTAGCTGTGTGACCCTGGGCAAGTCACACAACCTCAATTGCCTCAAAAAAAAGAAAGAAAAGAAAAGAAAGAAAAGGAGAGGAGAGAGAGAAAAAAAGAGGGAGAGGGACGAAGGGATAGCAGGATTTACTGATACATTTATCTAGAATTTGGAGTACAGGCTATTCAGGAAGAATGTTGAGTGAGGAGGGGAAAAAGGAAGAAGAAAGAAGGTTGAGATAGGGATTTGTCTACTGTTTCCATAGGCAATCAAACAAGTTTTTAAACATAATCAGCTATCCTGGATAGATGTAAAATCTCCCCTTTACTTGTGGAAATTTTACAAAAAAACTAATTCAATGCAGCTATGTGTTGAGGGATTTGTTTTTCAAGTTGGTTTTTAAAAATTGATCAATGAAGTAGGGCTTAGTAGAGGGACAGATTAATTTTTTAAATAATTTTAAAATACAAATAACAAACTAGTATTTTTTTAAAAAATGAATCTAATAGGGGGCAGCTAGGTGGCACAGTGAATAAAGCACCAGCCCTAGATTCAGGAGGACCTGAGTTCAAATTCAGCCCAGACCACTCACACTAGCTGTGTGACCCTGGGCAAATCACTTAACCTTCATCCCCCCCCCCAAAAAAATAATCTAATAGTAACAATCCTAATCTGTCAAATTTCTGCCAACAGTTGTAAATCAGGCTGAAGTCCCAACAGGGAAGTTGTTTCATTAGGGTTCTGTTTACATTTCTATTGTTTAAGACAATCATTTGATTGTTTTAAATCAGCTGTTCTGATTTACTTAACCCTCTTTTGTAAATAATAATGAATGGGAGTGATAACAACCAGATAGATTTCACACTTGCATTCCTCACATAGTAGATACTTTTTAAAAACTTAAATTGACTTAAATTTTACAAATAAGTTCAAGCTCTAAAAAAAAAAATCTTAGAAAATATTTCAGGGCAGGGACAATGCTTAGGCAACACATTCTTGTTTTGATATTTGTCATATGCATAGGACTTTACTAAAACTAAACAAATGGCAAAGTGTAAATGGGATTCTAATTCATGAATTTTAAAAATTTCTTTTCCAGATATAGACTAATGTATGCCCATATTCATTTATTTATATACATTGAGTCTACACATATAGACATAGGTAATAGAAATGTATTACTATGCAAATAGAGTTTATACATAATTCTCAAGCAATTAACAATAACTAAAAGAACCTTTGTCTTCATCAAATTATTCATTAATTAAATTAATTAAATTGTGAAATCTTCTCAACCACTACAAAGTACTTAATCCAAAGAATGCAGATTGTTTTCCTAATTCTTTAAAAATTAAGCAGACATAGATAAGATATTTGGAAAGGATCTTTCCAAATTCAATCACTCAAGTTGGGTTTTAATAAAAAAAAAAGATTAGAAACTAATAACACAAGGTGTTTATAGATGCAATTAATATAGTTCACCATCAGGATGAATGGATTATAGACATTTCTTATGCTCCTAAGAAGGCTGGTGGTTGACAGATAAAAGGAATTATGTTATCCATAATACCTTGGATTTAACCTCATTTCCACAAATGGATCAAGGTTTTATAGAATGGTATGAAACAGCCTTGATCACAGTCTAAGACATTTGCATAATACTTCTTTAATCAAAAAGAATGGAAAAGGTTCTTTCTCCCTTTTAAAATTGTTAGTTGCTAAAAATAAGAAGCCATCATCTTGAAAGAACAAGGAAGTTTTTTTTTTTAATTCTCTAACTTCACTTATACTGTACTATTCTTTAGTATATAAAATTGATGTCATATAAGCAAGTACAAAGTGACTGGTTTTTAAAAAAGACTAAATATGGGGGCAGCTAGGTGATGCAGTGGACGAAGCACTAGCCTTGGATTCAGAAGGACCTGAGTTCAAATCCAGCCTCAGACACTTGACATTTACTAGTTATGTGACCCTGGGCAAGTCACTTAACCCTCATTGCCCCACAAAAAATAAAATTTAAAAGACTAAACAAATATTGAGATAAAGTAGTAAATTAAAACTATACATATTCTTGGAATAATAAATTTGCTTTTGGGGGGCTAAGAATCTTACATTGCACACACATATAAGTAATGAGTAATGGGGGTAAGACCCTTGTCTGGCCAGGTGTTTTTATTATAGTATTCCCCATGGATCATGTGTGGAGCTAGGCAAAGCTTTCCCATTCATTTCAGCAGCACTTTGGGATGATATAGTAATCTTTTGGTCTCCATGATGGCAGTAGTTGAAGGGGAGGTGTGCAAAGGGGTATTGACCACTGAGGCAATAAGAGTCATCCACTCAATAGCCCTTAATGGAAGAGATAACTTCTGCTCTTGCTCTCTTTCCTTCCCATATAGAATATGTAGGAACTATGTGAGTTTCTTTCTTGGACTTTTTGTGAAGGAAAGAGGCACCTCTTCCTTCTCTCCTCTTCCCTACCACTCCTCCACCTATGATAGCTGTGTACACATGGTAGCTACAGCATGTGCTCAACTAGCTGAACCTGAGTAGAGATTTCAAGGCCCTGGCTGTTCTATTCTACTTTTTTGTGTTTTTAGGGGATTTTTTTTGTCCTGAGCATAGATGACTGAATAGCACTCCTGAGCTGGACAGTTCCAGCCTTGGAGGCCATGTGAGATGAACAGATTGAGAGCTCCTGGGTGCTCACTGGCAACAGGAGTATTTTTCTGCAACCACATCAATATTGAAGAAGGTGCCCACTGAAAGGATGAAGAGCCAAGCCCTGACCTGACTTTCTAGAAGCCATGGCCCTCAGGTAGTTGTTCAGACCAAGCAGAGCCAAAGTAAAGCCAAATTGACTGTTCAGCAGTCCTGCAAAATGTTTCAAGCTTTGATATTTTAAGTATCAGCCTCTAGGGAGATTATAATAGGAGTTATGGCTTAATGTTTCATGTTTTAAATCCTTGTTAATTTATGAAGATGAGTCTTTTATGCTTTAAAGTATTTATTTTGTGTGGAAGACATACATATTTATGATATTATAGTTCTTATAGGTTAAATTGTTGCTTCAAAAGCAAAATCTATAGCCATTGTATATAGAATATCAGAGCCAGGATCTGAATGAACACTGAATCCAACCTGCTCATTTTAAAGCTAAAGAAACTAAGACACAGAAAACTTAACAAATTTGATCAAGGTCACATTGCTAATGAGTAGCAGAGTCAGATTTGGATTCAAGTTGTTTGATTCCAAATCCAGTGCTCTTCCTCTTGTCTCATGTAAGTATATAAAGCGTAAGCAACGAATTTTTCCATGAATGGATATCATCATTGGGGTAGTCCCTCTTTCCACCTCTGGGCAGGGCCAACCTAACTTTCCTAGAGAAATTAGAACTGATATCATTTTAAAAGATCTGCCAAAAAGATTTTACAACTTCCCTCAGATATTCAATGAAACTTCAAAGAAGAGATATGAGGAGACACCTTCTTGTATCCATTTACAGAGGATAGTGGTAGTCCATGGGTATGGAATTGCATATCTTGTCAGATATTTGGGGGGTATATTTATTGGCTTTTTGATATTTTTTCTCTTCTCTTTTTCTTAAAAAAAATCCTTGTTATATAGGATGGTTTTCTGGAAAGGAAAGAGAAGGGATGCAAGGCAAAATTTAGGCAATGGTTTGTTTGTTTTTTAATTTAGAATTTTCCCTGTTACATGGATAAAGAAATTTTCACATTGATTTTTTTTTGAGGGTTTTGGGGTTAAGTGACTTGCCCAGGGTCATACAGTTAGCAAGTGTCAAGTGTCTGAGGCCGGATTTGAACTCAGGTACTCCTGAATCCAGGGCCAGTGCTTTATCCACTGTGCCACCTAGCCACCCCACATTGATTTTTAAAACTTTGTGTTCCAAATTCTCTTCCTCCCTTCCTCCCTCCCCACCCCCTTAAGAACTCAAGCAATTTCAATATAAGTTATACATGTCATGCAAAACATTTCCACATTAGTCAAGTTGCGAAAGAAAGCAGACAAAAAATCTTTAGAAAAAGGAACTAACAAAACAATTATTTTTCAATCTGTATTTAGCTACCATCAGTTCTTTCTCTGTAGATGGATTGCATGTTTCATAAGTCCTTCTGATAGCAACCTGCTCATCATTTCTTACAGCATAATAGTGTTCCATCCTAATCCCATCCCACAATTTGTTCAGCCTTTCCCCACGTGATGGGCATCACTCCAATTTCAAATTAAATTCTTTAAAAAAATCTCTTTTAGGATATGAACCTAGTTGTGGTATTACTAGTTGAAGAGTATGCATGGTTTTATAGCCCCTTGGCCATAGTTCCAATTTGCTCTACAGAATGTTTGAATCAGTTTACAACTTTTCCAAGGGTGTATTAATATCTCATTTTCCCCATATCCCCCAGAACATTTGTCATTTTCCTCTACTGTCCTATTATCCAATCCAATAGGTATGAGGTAGTACCCAGAATTGTTTTGACCTGAATCTCTCCAATCAATAGTTAGTTAGAGCATTTTTCCCCACATGGCTATAGGTGACTTTGATTATTTCATCTGAAAACTTCATATCATTTGATCATCTATCAATTGGGGAATGGCTCTCATTTTAACATTTGATTCATTTCTCTATGTATTTGAGAACTGAGGCTTATCAAACTTGCTTCAAGTTTTTTTTTCCACAGTTACTATTGCTAACTATATTACCTTCCATCCTATTCCTTCCCCTTGATATTTACTCTATCTTCTATCTTCTTTCACCCTATCCCTCCTCAAAAGTCTTTTTCTTCTGACTGTTCCCTCACCCAATTTGTCCTCCCTTCCTTCCTCTTTCCCCTCTTATCCCCTTCCCCTCCCACTTCCCCACAGGGCAAGATATATTACTATACCAAATTGAGTGTGTATATTATTTCCTCTTTGAGTCAGTTCTGATGAGAGTAATGCTTACTCACTTCCACATATCTCCCCCATCTTTCCCTTCACTCTATAAGCTTTTTCTTGCTTCTTCTATGTGAGATACTTTACCCCATTCTACCTCTCCCTTTCCCTTTCTCTCAGTGCATTCTTCTCCCCTCTTAATTTTATTTTTTTAAAAAGATATCACCATGGGGTAGTTAGGTGGTGCAGTGGACAAAACATCATCCCTGGACCCAGAAGGACCAAGGCCAAATCCAGCCTCAGACACAAGATACTCACCAGCTACATGACCCTAGGCAAGCCACCCAACCCTGATTGCCCCTCCCCCCAAAAAACAATAAAAAATAAATGCTTTACAGATATCATCCCTTCATATTCAACTCACACCTGTGCCCTCTAAGTATACTCCATTCAGCTGCCCTAATAATGAGAAAGTTCTTATGAGTTAGAAGTATCATCTTCTCATGTAGGAATGTAAACAGTTTAACCTTTTAATATCCCCCTTAATTTCTTTTTCCTGTTTACCTTTTTATGCTTCTCTAGGGTATTGTATTTGAAAGCCAAAATTTCTATTCAGTTCAGGTCTTTTCATCACAAATACCTGAAAATCCTCTTTTTCATTGAAGTAGGTGATTCTTGGTTGTAATCCCAGTTTCTTTGCCCTCTGGAATATCATATTCCATGCCCTCTGATCCTTTAATGTAGAATCTGATAGATCTTGTATTTTCTTGACTGTGGCTCCATAGTACTTGAATTGCTTCTTTCTGGCTACTTACAATATTTTATCCTTGACTTGGGAGCTCTGGAATTTGGCTATAACATTCCTGGAAGTTTTCATTTTGGGATCTCTTTCAGGAGGTGATTGGTGGATTCTTTCAATTTCTATTTTACCTTCTGCTTCTAGAATATCAGGGCAATTTTCCCTGACAATTTCTTGGAAGATGATTTCTAAGCTCTTTCCTTGATCGTGGTTTTCAGGTAGACCAATAATTTTCAACTTATCTCTCCTGGGCCTTTTTTCCAAGAAGATATTTCACATTGCCCTCTATTTTTTTTATTTATTTGGATTTGCTTTATTGTGTCTTGGTTTCTCATAAAGTCACTAGCTTCCATTTGCTCAATTCTAATCTTAGGCAATTATTTTCATCAGAGAGCTTTGGTACCTCCTTTTCCACTTGGCTTTTCAAGCTGTTGACTTTTTTTTTCATGACTTCCCTGCATTACTCTCATTTCTCTTTCCATTTTTTCCTCTACCTCTCTTATTTTATCTTCAAAGTATTTTTTGAATGCTTCTATGGCCTGAGACCAATTCATATTTTTTTTGGAAGCTTTGAATGCAGGAGCTGTGACTTTGTTATCTTCTTCTGAGGGTGTATTTTGATCTTCCTGGTCACCTAAGAAACTTTCTAGGGTCTGCATCTTTTTCTGTCTCCTCATTTTGCCAGCCTATTTCTTGACTTTTAACTGCTTCTTAAAGTGGGGTACTGCTTCCAGGCTGCATTGTACCAAGTTTCAGGGGGTCCCAGGTAGATTGATTTAAGGAGAGGCATGTTCTGCACTCCCCTGGCCTGTGCTCTGGTCTGTAAATAACCACAGTCCTGCTTGCTGTTTAACTCAGGAACAGATTTCTATTTCACTGTGGTTGCAAGCTCAGGTGTGCCTGCACCCCTCCCCCACCTTGGCCACTACTCAAGACGCTTTCCTTGTTCTTAGCATGAGCAACACAACAGAGTTATGCCTCAACACCAGCAGAAACCCCTGCAATCTCCTCCCTGACAACCACTTGACCCCCTCACTGGACCGTGATCTGAGTTCCAGAAGTAGCTGCCACTGTAGCTGATTCAGAAGTGCTGGAGGTCTGTTTCTGTGGTGAAGCCTGCCTGGGGCTGGATCTGCATGGCATGGCCACAGGGCTGCGCTCCACTCTCAATCCAGTCCAACAGACCCTTCCTGCTGACCTTCTAAGCCATCTTTGGCTGGAAAAATGATCTCAACCTGTCCTTTTGTGGTTTCTACTGCTCCAGGAATTTTCTTATGGCATTATTTGGAACTATTTGGAAGGATCATGGGGAGAGGTTCAGAAAGTTACTGCTTTTCCTCTGCCATCTTGGCTCTGACCCCATTAATCATCAAATTTAGGCAATGTTAAAACAAAAGATATCAATAAAATGTATTTTTAAAAAGAAACTCATTGAAGTATTTGCCATTCCTTGGTCTTAGGAAATTCTCTTTTTTATTTAAAAAAACTTCTACACTTGTTTGGAGCTCTTATCCTCAGAATTGTTCCCATTCATTTACCTGAGATATGGGATCATCCAAGAAGTAGGAAAAGGCTGGCCAATTTGAGTCATATCATGAATTTTCTTTTTCTCTTGAATAGTCAGCTAAAAAATAAATAAATAAATGTGTCTCTGTCTCCTCCAGGCTCTTGAGTGAAATAATTGTGAATCACTGGAAAAGTTAATGATTATCTTAATACTAAAGGCTGGTCTTTGTTACTAGGAAGAAATAGTTTGAAGAGATCAAAAGTTCTATCTTAAAACTATTAGTGCCTATTGAAAATCCAAATTCTCCTAGTGAATTTCACTGTCCTTATTGAGGTAAGGCTTGGTAGGGAGAAAGTCAACAATGTGGTTGTTGCCTGAGGGTCAGACAGTCCTCTCTCCCTTGAAGTAGCAGCCTTAGCTACTCCAAAGCTTGGGAGGTCCCAAGCATTTGGTCCCCTATCCTGCAGTTACCATGGAGATCTTGACTCGATAGAATTCCAAATATTCAGTGACTCTCTGCAATATTGTGAGGTAGGTAGAATTTTCCTTGGGATCGGCCACGTTTCCTTTCTATCTCTTCTACCTCCCTGAGCTCCCCTCCTTCTCACCAGGAACCATGGAGCCTATAACTAAAAAACACTCCAAAAACTGCTGAAGCATTATTCAAATGCAATCATTATAATGAGGAGGCAGTATGGTACAGTGGACCTTCAAGGTCACCTCATTTTGCATTCAATACTTAACCTAACTTGGGGCAGCTAGGTGGCACAGTGGATAAAGCACGGGCCCTGGATTCGGAGGATCTGAGTTCAAATCCGACCTCAGACACTTGACACTTACTAGCTGTGTGACCCTGGGCAAGTTACTTAACCCCCACTGCCCCGCAAAAAAAAAAATACTTAACCTAACTTAATCTTATTGGTAAATAAGGATAATAATAAGACCTGTCGCACAGAGTTTTAAGGATCCAGTGAGATAATACAAGTAAAGGCCATTACAGACCTCAAAGCCTTCTATAAATATTGGCTATTATTGTCTAGGGGCCCTTCTAGCTCTGATTCTGGGATCTCAGGATCCTTTGATTCAGTCATCCTGCCCTGCCCTCTGACTCTTCCTACTTCCTCCCCTATTGCAGCATTTGCTTTTGCCCTGCCCTTCCTTGGTCTTACAGATCCTCTTTGCCAGTCTGATAAACTAATCCAAGATGATGTGATAATTCATGGAAATTGGGTCATGTTACATCTGCCAGGCAATATATTTGCATTTAAAAAGAAGTTTTCAGGAAACAATGCCTGGAGTGTTGTTTTCCCCAACTCTCTCTTCTTCCTCATTTTTAGAGCTTGAAAGGACCTTAGGAAAGATCTAGTCTAACCTATTCATTTAAACTCCAATTCAATTCAACTCCATTCAGTTCGTCATTTTTCAGTCATGGTGGACTCTCCATGACCCCATTTGGGGTTTTCTTTACAGAGATACTGGAGTGGTTTTCCATTTCTTTCTCTAGCTCCTTTTACAGATGAAGAAACTGAAGTAAACAGGGTTAAATGACTTGCTCAGAGTCTCATAGCTAGTAAGTGTCTGGGTTCAGATTTGAACTCAGGAAGATGAGTCTTCCTGAATCAAGACCTGGCCCTCTATCCACTGCACCATTTTCCTTTTTCTTCCCTTTTACCTCCCCTCCTCCCATCTCCAACCAGTCAGAAATGTAACTTCCTTCTTCTAAATTATAACTATGCTTATCTAGTTCTATATTACTATCCTATTATGTCTTGTAGGGGCAACTAGGTGGTGCAGTGTATAGAGAATACCAAGTTTGGAGTCTGGAAGACACATCTTGCCCAGTTCAAATGTGGCCTCAGACACTCACTAACTGTGCAACCCTAGGCAAGTCACTTTACCTTATTTGCCTCAGTTCCCTCATCTGTAAAAGGAGATAAAGAAGAAAATGGCAAACCACTCCAGTACCTCTGCTAAGAAAAGCCCAAATGGGATCATGAAGAATCAGACAAGACTGGAAAACAGCAATAAATTACATCTTGTACTAGAGCTATTTGTGTGTATCTTATTTCCCCTCTTAAATATATGCTCTATGAGGGTAAATTAATTTCTCCCATAAAAATTCTAGGAAAGGGTTTTAAACAATTATTTTTAGAAAATGCTATAGTGGGAATAAGTATGTTAATTTAGGATGAGTAATTCCATTTTAAGTCTGCATTTTGTGACTAAGTAGTTATGTATGCTGTCTTTCTGTAATATGATAATCATTTGAATGGTACAGTTTGACAATGATGCATGGGTACTGCAAATCTTGTAAACAACTACTAATGATGTGGGTCCCCCCCCAAAATACCTGCTGATTTGTGTATGTACAAATCTGCTGAACAATCAATAAACACTTGTAATGACCTTAGGAAACTAAAACTTTTATGGATAGTTTCCTTTCATCATAAGCTTAGGTAACTGATGACCACTCAGAACTTAGATGTAACTTTTAAATGCCCTTAGCCAGAACCACAAAACCCCACCAGAGCCATTAGCATGCTTCTGTGCTGGAAGAGGACAAATTTCTGTGTTCCCCACACTTGGAAATTCAGGAGTCCCACATTTGCTGGAAAACGGTACTGATTGTTGAACAAAAATTTCACCTCTTCTACGTCACAGAGAACAAACCTTGTTGGGAGCCCTAGTACAAGACACACCAGTACCTTTAAGAATCAGATTGGCAGTTCTATCCTACAAGGGTAGATAATTGTATAATCCAGATTTGATTGAATTGATTGAATGGATGGATGAGTGTAAATCTGAAGAAGTCCAATGCACTAGTCAGCATATGTAATGGTAAAAAGGTTTGAATTTTCAGAATGCAAAAGGACCTTCAGTTCATTCATTGTAGACCAGTTAGGCTGTATGGGATGTTCAAGGAGGACTAGTACCTCTGGTGTGAGAACTTGCTGAGTCCTTTATAGGGCTGCTCATCTATGTTTGGAGTCTACTTGTCACCCAACTCTCACTTGTAGGCCAAGAAGCCATAAAATGCACAATGGCCATACCTAGCAAACTGTCTGGGCAGATGGGCTAAACTAGATTGAGGGTAACCAAAAGGCCAAAAACCCATTGGTGAGTTAGCGGGGTGTCTACCCCAAGCATGTGAAGACTTCCTCTGGTGGAATGGCTGATGAGAATTTATTCCAATGGCCATAAAGGTGGCTGAAGCAAGCACTGTGGAAGGTTTAGAGCTTGGTCAGATGTCGAAGATGCCAATGTCATTCACTACATTTTAGGCCATAACCAGTTGTCCTGATTTTTAGTCTTACTACTAGACTTCAATGACTGGAAGAGAGAGTGAAGCTGACAACTTTCTGCAACTCTGCCTCACTCAAATCTAATTTATGCAGAAGTCAAGACATCACCCTGTGATGTTATTAGTTGTATTTGAAAATGAAGAACAAACAACAATACAGACCACCTTCTTGTTGGCTGATTCTGGTTTTTAGATTTCTGTTTTGAGCTTCTCACAGTATTTTCCTGAAGCACAGAAAGTCTTATAACAAAAATACCTGACCATTGTAATACAGCATAATCTGTTCAGAAAAACATCTAACTAGGACTCAGGAGAACATTCAGATTCTAGTCTGTTTCACTGCAAACTAACTGGTCCAAACAATTATTTTTTTCCCCTCTCTAATTCCATAACTTTAAAATCGCTGCCCCATTTACCTCATGTAGTTATTTGAGTACATAAAATATGAAAGTTTTTGGAAAGTAAAGGTGTTTTAAAAACACAAATTATTTTATTACAGCTTAAAGGGATCCTGGGGCAGCTAGATGGTGCAGTGGATAGAGCACCAGCCCTGGATTCAGGAGTACCTGAGTTCAAATCTGGCCTCAGACACTTAATACTTACTAGCTGCGTGACCCTGGGCAAGTCACTTAACCCCAATTGCCTCACTAAAAAAAAAAAAAAAAAGGAATCCTAAATCCATATAGTCCAACTACTTCATTTTGTATATGAGAACACTTAGGCTAAGAGTTGTTTAAGCAACTTGCCAAGCATCACACACCTTGTTAATAGACCTGAGAATAGAACTTTGGCTTACCTGGCTCAAAGACTACTACTATTTTTAATATATCACATATGACTCATGGAGTTGGGTAGACCTAGAAGGAACTGGGTGTCCTTCCAATTCTATCTCCACAAAAAGTTAGCCACACCATCTATTGGTAAAATCAGGGGTCTGCAAATTGTGCTCCAAGGGCCAAATCTGGTCTGCTTCTTGTCTTCATATGGCTGGAGCTAAAAAAGGGTATACATACAATAAAATTTTATTTTCAAATGTAAAATCCATTCTTAGCTTGTGGGCTATTCAAAAACAGGCAAGCCATAGTTTGCCTCCCCCCTGAGTAAGATGGCTAACTCTCTGAGTTTTGGAGAGGCCTTAAATGGGGGGGATCATAGTCAGAATAACTATTGGGAGGGGGAGTAACAAGGTGGGTGGCTCGTCATCATCATCATTAGCATAGCTAGCATTTATATAGCACTATGTAAGTGCTTGCCTATTTAAGATGTAGTGCTTTAGAAATATTTTCTCATTTTATTCTCACAACAGTTTTGGAAGGGAGGTGCTAGGACAAGACAAGTTTCTCAGAGGAAACAGGTGGAGAAAGGTTAAGTGACTTTCCCAAGGTTACATACCTCCTAAGTGTTTGAAGCTGGATTTGAACTCAGGTTTTCCTGATTCCTGGTTTAGAACTCTGTCAACTGTGCCACTTAGCTGTATGCTCATAACCTGTTCAGGGCAAAACCCACAAATTTCCCAATTCAATTTAGTTCAATTATATTAGCACTTATTAAATGCCTGCAACATTCAGGTACTTTACTAGGGTTCAGGATGGAAAGAAAAAATTAAATAGTTCCTGACATATTCTACTGAGGGAGGAGAAACAACATGTATTTTGGTAAGTAAATATCAAATAAATATACATGAAGTAAATACAGGGTATTGGGAGGAGAGGTTATAAGGGAGGGTCAGGGTAAGGAACACTAATTTCCATAACTCTAACTTTGGCTAAATAGAATTTTGTCTGGAAAATATATGTTTTAGTGGATAGAAGACAAGCTCAATTTGAGTGGGAAAAAAGAGCCCCAAAAAAAGAAATAGGCAATAGTCCGTTTGAGCCACATGGCACAGTGGATAGAGTCCTGGACCTGGAGTGGGGAATACCTGAGTTCAAATCCAGCTTCAAAACACTTACTAACTGTGTGACCCTGGGCAAGTCACTTAACCCCATTTGTCTCAGTTTCCTCATCTGTAAAAGGAGCTGGAGAAGGAAATGGCAAACCACTCCAGTATGTCTGCCAAGAAAACCCCAAATGGGGTTGTGAAGAGTCAGACATGACTGAACAACAAAGGCTTTAAGGCTTATAAAGCACTTTATAAATATCATCACATTTTATCCTTACAACAACCCTGAGAGGTAGGTGTTCTTAATATCCCGATTTTACAGATGAGGAAATTGGGACTTGTCCAGGTTCACATGGCTAGTTAATTTCTGAGGCCAGATTTGAATTCCAAATTCTGCTCTACTCACTGTGCCACCTAGCTACCTGTATTTGAGAGTATTATTGTTCAGTTCTGGTAACCACATTTTAAGAAGGACATTGACAAGAGGAAAAAGGTCCAGAGGAGGGCAAACAATAGTGAATATGGCCTCAGAGTACTTGGCTCACCAACACTATTTTTGTTTGTTTGTTTGTTTGGTTTGGGGGGGCAGGGCAATGAGGGTTAAGTGACTTGCCCAGGGTCACACAGCTAGTAAGTGCCAAGTGTCTGAGGCCGGACTTGAATTCAGGTACTCCTGAATCCAGGGCTGGTGCTTTATCCACTTCGCCACCTAGCTGACCCCTCACCAACACTATTGAAGGAACTGGAGATACTTAGTTTAGACAAGAGAAGTCTCAAGGGATCATAGGATCATAGATTTTGAGCTGGAAGAGTTATCTAGTCCAACCCCCTTATTTTAAAGGTGAAGAACTGGGGGCCCCCAAGAGGGGTGTCCCTAAGGTCACACAGTAAGTAACAGAAGTAGAATTTGAACCCGTTCCTCTAACTTCAAATCTAGCACTGCTTCCTCTCCATGATACCACTTGGCCCTAGGCTATCTTTAAGTTGTACCTGAAAGTCTGTCACATGGAAGAGGGTTTAAATTTCTGTTGTTCAGTCCCAGAAGGTGTGACAGTAGAAGTTTCAAAGAGGCAGACTAGATCTTGGTGTCAAGAGAAATTTTCTAAAAATTAAAATTATTCCCAAGTGTAATGGAATGCCCAGAGGGGCAGTGGTTTCCTTCTCATAGTAGATGTTTAAACAAAGTCTGGATAACCATTTATTGGGTAGGTAATAGGGGAGAGTCTTTCCAGGCATTGACTGCCAAGACAGCTCTTGACATCCCTTCCAACTTCAAAATGCTGTGATTCTATGCTGGCAGACTGGTAGGAGATGGTGGGGATTAGGAGTGTAAAAAGGAGAAGAGAGTAGAGTTGATTTCATATCAATGGAAATAAACAGAAACAAAACTATATTCAACTACCTCATGGAATTGTATTAATATTCTTGTCAATGTGGCAGAACCACAGGGAAGGGCTGACTTTTAAAGGGAATATGATAAGTGAAAGACCCTCTTTTAGTTTTATGCTGGAACTGTATTATGATACAATTTGTTCTAGACTTCAGTTCAGGTTGAAGAGTGAACTTTTTTGGACCTCACCCAAGTGATTCAATGACTAAAGTAGTAAAAGGAGCTCATCATAAGGTGGTTTTACTCCCAAGGCAATTCTATGGCAAGAACCCCAGGGACAGCACTATAAAAAGACTCCAAAGCTATTATTTTATTTTATTTTATTTTTCTGGTGAGGCAATTGGGGTTAAGTGACTTGCCCAGGGTCACACAGCTAGTAAGTGTCAAGTGTCTGAGGCCAGATTTGAACTCAGGTCCTCCTGACTCTAGGGTCAGTGCTCTATCTACTGCACCACCTAGCTGCCCCCAAAGCTATTATTTTTTTTAAAAAAATTTTGCTATTATTTTTTAAAAAATAATTTTTAATGTGACTTTTCTTAGTTTTGGGATGTGTGTGTGTGTGTGTGTGTGTGTTTCGTGTACTTCATAAAACAATTTAATGGGAATGGGCCAAGAACTATTATACTAAGAACTGGATGAGGACCAAGCTCCTTTGGTAGTGGACTAGGAAAACTGAGCCAATCTGCCTTCAGTATTGTTGGGATGGTGCTCTCAAATGAGGGGGATCAGACTGTGAGCTGCCTAGGAGCCAAAAGAAACAATAGCCCTCTGATGGGTAGACTTGTATTCCCAGCAGGGGAACCCAGAATATCCCTTTCTAAGAGACCAAAGTATCTTGGGTCTATCATCTGATTTGGAGCATGGACTTGATTTTATTTTAGAAATCCAAGGTCTTTATTTATTTTGGGGGTGAACTTCTAGGAGGCACTTTGTACTTTTTCAGAAGTATCTATTATCCACACATGGACAACACAGTAGATAGAATTCTAGATCATTGTTCAAAGCTTCTTATGAGTTATAGTTCTAAAGCAGGTACTGAACAGATATATATTTTTACCTTAGTGAGTATTTCACTCCTTTCTTCTTACTTCCCAAAGCTGGATCAAGGCATCTGTGCTCCCTAACAAGGTCAGAAAATTGTGTACCTTGCCATAAAAGCATGAGTACAATTTTTCTTCTTTAAAGAATAGTTTCATTGACCTGAAGAATTGTCCCTTAATTCTGAAACCCCTCAAATACCTAAAATACATGATTCTTCTCTTCATAGTATTAATTCTATAGCTAAGTAGCTCTATTTACCTTTTTTGTTCTAACAACCCTCAAATCTGAGTCAATCCTACCACCCACCTTCTCCATACCTACTCCCAAAGTGATGATGGATTCATCATTATTCAGCAATATTATGCCTGGTCTATTCTATTCTGGGTCCTTCCTACTGCTCTATAATACTTTCCTTTTTTCCTGATTAACTTTCTTTATATTCTCCTCAGAGACCGTTTCAAGCTTTCTTTTCTCTCTCCAAGCCCCCCAGTGCCATTCTACCCCACTCTTTCTAAGCAGATGAAGTTATCTGTTGTGCTAACTTCCATCAATTGCTCTATCCCATATCTCAGAATTATTCTATGTCTCCATCAGAGATAAGATATGAGCCAGCATTATACAATAAGTTAGATGGAGATATGGCATTGGGTATCTACTTCTTCCAATGGGTCAACAATTATCTTGCTCATTTTTGCAGATAACCAGAAATACATGTTTTTAACACCAATGTTCTTCTGGTGATATTATGTAGTTATGTCATTAATACTAGAGTTGGAAAAGAAATAAACTTCAGGATCAATCAAAAGGCAATATAGAGGTTTATAGTAGGACACGAATAGACTACAACTCATTACAAAATAGGAGGAATTGCATAAGACAAGTGGCAACAGATGTCTCTCATCAGAGAAATGTGTGGCCAGAGAAGAAAATGGGCCAGTAATGTAGCAAGAATGAAGAATAACACAGAAGTAGCAAGGTGGTGCAGTGGATAAAACACCGGCCCTAGATTCAGGAGGACCTGAGTTCAAATCCAGCCTCAGACACTTGATACTAGCTGTGTGACCCTGGGAAAGTCACCCTCATTGCCCCACAAAAAAAAGAAAAAAAGGTGGGGGGAGAATGAAGAATAACTGATCGACAGCCTGTGTACTCCAGTGATTGTCACACAACATCCAGAAAATGGAAGAGAGGCCACCGTTGGGTTGATCCTCTGTGGTGGATTCATGGGAGGACACTGACAAGAGTTGCACAAAATGGGGAGCATGGATAGGCTGTCATATGCATCTTTGAAAGGGCACACATATTGTGGAGATAACCAGTCCACTGGGGTCCTATTAGAGTGTAAGATAACCAATCTGGATTATCCAGGTCAATCTATACTCCTTTCTTCTCTGTATGAGCTGAATAAGTCAGGCAAATGCAGAGTTGTGGTGTGGGAGGTGGTGGTTATCCTTGAGATCAATGTGACTGGATAGAAAGACCCTCAGAACAAATGCCCAGAAACAAGACACTATTTCTTCTATCTGAAGGTGCCCCCTTTTTTTGCGGGGCAATGAGGATTAAGTGACTTGCCCAGGGTCACACAGCTACTAAGTGTCAAGTGTCTGAGGCCCAGATTTGAACTCAGGTCCTCCTGAATCCAAGGCTGGCGCTTTATCCACTATGCCACCTAGCTTCTCCCCTATCTGAAGTTTTAATATAATTTTTGAAAGCTTTCTCTTTTCATGACTTTATTTTGAAAAAGTTCCTAAAAACAAAAAGATTGAAGCATTCATAAAACGTAGGAGCACATTCAAATGTGTCAGCATAAGAAAGATGTCATGTTGTTCCTCCAACCTTTGTGAACTTATCATGTTATGCTGATTATCAGACTGCTTGATGAAGCCAGGGAAACCTGATATATTTTCAGTCCTCAGCCTCATTTAAGCTGGGTATTCTTCCCAATGATGTTGTCAACAACAGTTTAATGAAAATAAGGAGCTGATATGGAATTACTCTAAGAGGTTAATGATGAAAAGAAATTGAAAACTTAGATAATAATAACCTTTGTGGTACAGAGAATGAGGCATTTGTGTCATTACATAATGTATAACATAAGATAGACTTTCCTCAATTAACATAAATTGCAGACTGTTTGAGTAAATTACTAATTCAGTGTAAATGAGCTGGTTGTAGAACGGTTACTTGACATTCCGTCATCTTGCACATGTTCAATTCTGTTTTATTTTTGGTTAAGGACAAAATGCATGAAATTTAATATTTTAAAAACAATCTTTTAAAAATATTTGATGAGGTAGAGATTGTAATGGAAAGGTGTAATAATAGACATGAAACAAGACTAGCGCTAGAAATAAATGCCAGTGGCGGCAGCTAGGTGGCACAGTGGATAAAGCACCGGCCCTGGAGTCAGGAGGACCTGAGTTCAAATCCGGCCTCAGACACTTGACACTTACTAGCTGTGTGACCCTGGGCAAGTCACTTAACCCCCATTGCCCCGCAAAAAAAAAAAAAGAAAGAAAGAAATGCCAGTTATTTGATATTTTATTTATCTGAAATGACGTCATGCTTCCTAAAGTACATATTTTCCATTAAAATTTCCCCTCCTCACTTAGACCCACAATTTTTTTAAAAATTCAACTAACTCAGTGCCTTTGGTTCTCTGCCTGTAGGTTATCAAACAATAGTATGCTTAAATTTCATCATGTCTTTTCAATATCCAAAGAGCACATTGTAAATATTATGTTTCCCTACAGCTTGTAAGGCAGGTAAGCATTGTATAAACAAGTAACCAAGCAAAAATAAAGTAATATTCTTTGTGGGAAAAGATAGAGGGTTACATTTATCATTACTTCTTCTTCTTCTTCTTTTTGCGGGGCAATGAGGATTAAGTGACTTGCCCAGGGTCACACAGCTAATAAATTGTCAAGTGTCTGAGGTCATATTTGAACACAGGTCCTCATGAATCCAGGGCCAGTGTTTTATCCACTGCGCCACCTAGCTGCCACTTATCATTACTTTTTCCATTTTTGCCGATGTATATCCTTCCTGAGATCCTCTAATTCAGTGGTCTCCTAAAAAGGCAGGTCACACCTCAGCAATGAGCCTATGGATTTGGTCATCCTCAAGGACAGTGGTGTCAAACTCAAATAGAAACAAATCTCTATGCTGCAGGTTGACTTAAGAAATTACAAATTAATATTATCTGTGTTATATTGTATTTTTATTTATTTTGTTAAACATTTCCCAATTGCATTTTAATCTGGTTCAGAGTCAGGCCCCAAGTTTGACACCTTTCTTTGCTCTAGGATATGGTCTGAGCTCTTTCTACTCCAGCCTTGTTCTCCTCTACAGTATCAAAACCTCATCTTCTCCCCATTCTCTTTACTAATTCTGCAAATTAGAGTTGGCCTGGAAATTTCACAGAACCACAGACTCATTTTCTTTATTTAAAAAATTGTTGACATTTTTTGGTTTTATGTCACCTATATTTCCCAGTACATCTCATCACCTTCTCTGACATAGCCATCCCTTATAACAATAAATATGTAGTAGGGATTAATCAAAAGAGTCCTGAACAATTAAATCTCCCTAATGTAAAGGAGAGGTAACAAGAAATAATGCATTGTAAGGGCATGTTCCTTCCAGAATTAAGAAGTGCCTCTTAACTTTGAACCCAGGTCCCCAAATTCTAAATTCAGCACTCTTTCACTGAACAACTCTACCTTCATCCAATTTTGATTCTCAGAGTTACTGAACATTATCAGTGTTGGTAAAAAGTTGGTTATAGAACTTAAGTAGAGACACATACTTTTCAACATTTGTTTTTATAAGATTTCCAATTTAAATTTTTTCTTCCTCCCTCCCCCCTCCACTAGACATCAGGTAATCTGATATAGGATACATATATATATGTATATGTATACGTATGTGTATGTATATGTATATGTATATATATAATAACATTAAACATATTTCTGCATTAGTCATGTTATAAGAGAAGAATCAGAGCAAAAAGAAAAACTTCAAAAAAAAAAAAAACCAAAACACAACAGCACCAAAACCAAAAGAAATAGTATGGTCCAATCAGCATCCATATTCCACAGTTCCTTTGGTTTTTTTTCTGGATTTGGAGAGCCTTTTCCATCATAAGTCCCTTGGAACTTTCTCGTACTGTTGTATTGGTGAGAAGAATCTAGTCTATCACAGTTGATCAACACCTAATGTTCATAATACTGTGTACAATGTTCTTCTAGTTCTTCTCATCTCACTCATCATCAGTTCATGCAAGTCCTTCCAGGTTTCTCTGAACTCCTGCTCATCATTTCTTACAGCACAATAGAATTCCATTACATTCATATACCACAACTTGTTCAGTCATTCCCCAATTGATGGGCAGCCCCTCAATTTCCAATTCCTTGCCACCACAAAAAGAGCAGCTATAAATATTTTTGTACATGTGGGTCCTTTTCTCTTTTTTATGATCTCTTTGGGAAAAAGACCCAAAAGTGGTATTTCTGGGTCAAAGGGTATGCACAGCTGTATAGCCCTTTGGATATACTTCCAAATTGTAGAGCCACATACTTTTTCTTTTTTAGTGAGGCAATTGGGGTTGTGACTTGCCCAAGGTCACACAGCTAGTAAGTGTTAAGTGTCTGAGGCCAGATTTGAACTCAGGTACTCCTGACTCCAGGGCTGGTGCTCTATCCACTGTGCCACCTAGCCGCCCCTTAAATTAAATTTTATTTTTCTTTTTTATTTCCCCCAATTACATGTGAAAACAACTTTAACATCCTTTTTTTTTTTTTTGCAGGGCAATGAGGGTTAAGTGACTTGCCCAGTGTCACACAGCTAGTAAGTGTCAAGTGTCTGAGGCCGGATTTGAACTCAGGTACTCCTGAATCCAGGGCTGGTACTTTATCCACTATGCCACCTAGCTGAAGATCTCTCAAGGCAGTTAGTAGGACCACACAACATGGAACTACTCTCATTCATTGATGCAAAAAACATTTATTAAACAGCTACTATATGCAAGACATATAAAAATACAAATTCAATATGAAAATAGCCCTACCCTACAAGGAATCTACATTATACTCAGGATAGCTGAGGGTAGACATATAAGATAATTTGAGGGGCAAGATAGCACCAAGTGTCTGGATTTTGTTCCTTAAGAAGATAATTTTAATAGCTGTGTGGAGTCTAGATTGGAGAGAAGAATGATTTGAATCCTAGAAACCAATTATGAAGCTAATGCAATAATCCAAACAAGAGGTGACGAGGGCTTGAATAAGGTTGGTGGTTGTCGGAGTGGAGTGACAAGGATGGATATGAGAGGTTGTGGTGGTAGAATTGACAAATCTAGGAAACCGGTTGGATATGGGGGTTGAAAAAAAAAACAGTAAAAAAAAAAAAAAGAAAAAGAAAAAAACAGTAAGGGATGACTTTGAGCTTGTGAACCTGAGTGACTAGAAACATGGTAGCATCTTCAACAAAATTAGAGGTTTAGAAAGAAAGATAATGAATACTGTTTTAGGTATGTTCAGTCTCCAGGAATCAAGATGTAGATGTTTGACCTGGAGTTCAAGAGAGAAGTTAGGGCTGAATAAATAGATTTGAGAGTTGACTGAATAGAGACAATAATTGAATCAGTTGGAGTTGATGAGATTATATTTTAAAAAAATAGAATAGAGGCTAGAACAATGTTTTGGGAAATACTCTTAGGGTCTGAGATAGAAGGAAGGAAGAAACAAGCATTTACTAAGTGCCTACTTTGTGCCAGGCATTGTGCTAAGTATTTTACAACTATTATCTCATCTGATCCTCACAACAACCCTGGGAGGTAAATATTATTGTCTCCATTTTACAGTTGAGGAAACTTAGGCAGACAGAGGTTAAGTGACTTGTCCAGGTTCACATAGCTAGTAGGTATCTGAAGCTGGATTTTAACTGAAGTCTTCCTGACTCCAAGCCTAGCACTTGATCCACTGTGTAGTCGAGCTGCCTCTGGGTATAGCAGATGGATAATGATCAGCCAAGCTACTAAGAACAGTGAAAGGGAGAAAAGATAGAACATCACTGGTTGTGGGGTTGCAGATTCAAGTCAAGGGTTTTGTTTGTTTGTTTTTTTTGTTTTGGGTTTTTTTTTGCAGGGCAATGGGGGTTAAGTGACTTGCCCAGGGTCACACAGCTAGTAAGTGTCAAGTGTCTGAGGCCGGATTTGAACTCAGGAACTCCTGAATCCAGGGCCTGTGCTTTATCCACTGCGCCACCTAGCTGCCCCCAAGTCAAGGTTTTTTAAAGAAGGAAAAGGGCTAGGTGTGTTTGGAAGCATTCGAGGAGAAAGGGAGAGCTTGAAGATGAGCACTCTAAAGAGGGAGTGATTAAGGAAACAAGTTCCCAGTGAGATACAGGAGAGGATGGGAACAACGGTACAGGTGGAGGAGTTAACTTTTGCAAGGTCACTTCTATAGAGACTGGATCAAAGGAGGAGAAAATGGGGCAAGACTTAGAAATTTTTGAGATGAGGATTAGGTAAGAAAAGGAAGCTTACATTGTGTGGTTTTCATTTTCTCAGTCTAACATAGAACCACCACTCAACTGAGTCTATAGGAGCTGGGGTCCTTTCCCTTCATTGTCCTGCACCCAGCCATTGTGGTTTGTGGACTAGGTTTGCCCCTAGAAATCTGACCTCTAATTAGGGGAATTGGGTTTCTTGTTCTGGAATTCATTAGCTCATTAACAAATTCCCATCTGGAGGTAGGGAGATAGCACAGTAGACAGAGTACTCCCTGTGGAATCAGGAGGTCCTGAATTCAAATCTCACCTCATACAGTAGCTATGTGACCCTGGGCAAGTCACTTAACCCCAATTGTCTTAAACATCTGGAGCCATCTACAATTGTCCTGATATATACCTTACCATTGGACCCAGATGGCTCTGGAGAAGAGAGTGAGGTTGGTGACCTTGCACAGCCCTCCCTCATTTAAATCCAATTTACTGCAAGTCATGACACCACCCTGATGTCATAGTCCTATTCAAGAATGAAGGATAAACAACAACAAACTCCCATCTAGGTCAGTTCCCATGCCATTGAAGCATTCATATCTTGGTCTCTTAGATAATTTCTTTTATAATAAATATTTTTATATAAAGTTTTGAGGGGCAGCTAGGTGGTGCTGTGGATAAAGCACTGGCCCTGAATTCAGGAGGACCTGAGTTCAAATCCGGCCTCAGACATTTGACACTTACTAGCTGTGTGACACTTAACCCTCATTGCCCTGCAAAAAAAAAAAAGTTTTGAGTTCCAAATTATATTCCTCCTTCCCTCCTTCCCACTTTACCCCCATGGAGGCAGTAAGCAATCAGATATATGTTATACGTGTACAACTATGTATTTATGTATTACCTTATTAGTCATTTTGTACAAGAAAATGAATTAAAGGAAAAAATGAAAGAATTAAAATGAAAAATAGCATGCTTCAGTCAATGTTCAATCAATATCAGTTCTTTCTTTGGAGATGGATCATATGTTTTATCATTAGTCCTTTGGGATTGTCTTGGATCATTGTATTGCTGAGAATAATTAAGTCATTCACATTTCTTCATCAAACAACATTTCTGTCACTGTGCACAACATTCTCCTGGTTTTGCTCACTTCACTATACATTAGTTCATATATGTCTTTCCAGGCCTTTCTGAAATCATCCTGCTTGTCATTTCTTATAGCTCAATAATATTCCATCACAATCAAATACCACAGTTTGTTTAGCCATTCTCCAATTGATGGGCCTTCTTTTGATTTCCAATTCTTAACCACCACAAAATGAGTTGCTACAAATATTTTTGTATAAATAGGTCTTTTTCTATTTGGGGAATGGCTTTGGGATATAAACCTAGCAGTGGTGTTACTGGATCAAAGGGTATGAACAGTCTTATAGCCCTTTGGGCACAGTTCCAAATTGCTTTCCAGAATGGTTGGATCAGTTCACAAGTCCACGAACAGAGGATTAGCATCTCAGTTTTCCCACATCCCCTCCAACATCCAACATTTTCCTTTTTTGTTATATTTGCCACTCTGATAGGTGTGAGATGGGATAAATTTCTTAAACCTTATGATGTGTAGTCTAGTATGTAGCTGAATTCCATTATTCTTCCATTTGGAAATTTCTGTAATTCAGGAACAATTCAACTTCTCATTATATCAATATATTTATCAGAGTTCATCATTCCCTTAATGAGGACAAGACTTCCAGAACCACTGAAAGTAAAAAATCTCAAAAATATTTTTTGAGATAAATGTTTTACAGTTTGATGAAAATGTCCAAATCTTATAGCTGGTGGTACAAGGGGTAGAGTGCTAGGCCTGGAATTAATAAGGCCTGAGTTCAAATTCAGCCTCAGACACTTTCTAGCTGTATGACTATGGATAAGTCACTTAACTTTTGTCTGCCTAAGTTTCCTCAACTATAAAATGGGAAATAATATCACCTACCTCTCATGGTTATTGTGAGAATCAAATGTGATAATATTTGTAAAGTACTTAAAGCAGTGCCTGGCACATAGTAGGCACTTAATATTTGTTTCCTTCTTTATTTATAAGTTCACTTGGATATCTGACAACAGTTTTGGTTTGGCCTTAAATGAGAAAATTAGTTTCATCAGTGAAAATTACCCTTTTCCAGGCTTCAGGACTCCAGTCTTTGTTTTGTTTTCCATATGACAAACTGTGTTTGTGTCTGGCAATGGTGAGCAGCTGGTTTTTGTTTTATTTTGTTACTAATTTTCTTGCTTTCAATTACAAGACGCCTGCATTGCACTATGGGGGGAATCAATTAAACAACTGTTCCATCTTCTAGGTCCCTCTGAATGTTTTTGCTTGTTTTCTGAGTTTTGTTTTGCCTGGTTTGTCCCTAGAGTTATTGGAACAAACTCTTATTTCAAGCCACAATCTGCCTTCAAGGAACTTCCATCCACTGATTCAAGTTCTGTCCTTTGGGACTAAACAGAATAATTCTACCTCTTCCATATGACACATGCCTTCACATATTTGAAGAGAGCTGTCATAGCCCTGTGAAGTTTGTTGTTGTTGTTGTTTTTTCAGGCTAAATATACTTAGTTCTTTAAACTCATATACACTGGTCTTGAGTTATCTTGGATATAGCCCAGCTTGTCAATGACCTGCTAAAAACCAAACACAGTACTTCAAATGTGTCTTGTCTTGACCATAAGAGAGTATACAGTGGGAATATGAACTATCTTATTCTATTCACTCTTATTTTATAGTACCTGTCCTTTTTGTTTGTTCTGCTGGTATGGTATAGTGTCGAGATAATTGAGTTTGAAGTCATTGGGTCTGGGTTCCAATTCTGATCTTATTTATCTGTGTGACTTTACAGAAGTCACAATTTCTCTGAGCCTTTGTTTCCTTCTCTGTAACATAAGGGATTTGAACTAGATGCTTTCTAGAAGTCCATCCAGAGCTATATTCTATCTGGGAAAAACAATGTAAATCTTATAGGCAATAAATCCAGAATCCAGGCTTTGCAGTCTAATTACTTTGGAAACATCTTTGCAAAAATTGAATTATTTATGGTATTTATGGTATTGAATTATTTATGGTAGCACTTGGTAGCATGTCAAAAATATTACACTTCAGGAGGTGATCAAATTTCTAGTTGCAGTCTCCTGGAAGAACTTTGGGTTTTTTACTTTAGTTTCCTGGGATCTGTGTTTTTCTTTGTGGCTTGTGGCTTTCAAACCTCTTTTGACTCAAGCTTTTAAAGAGACATTTTGCAAAGCAACTTGCTGTACTTTGCATAACAGTTCTCATCAACTGTTTCCACTCACATGAATTCCCAGAATTTCACTACCTCACCTTGAGCTGAGGTGTTATACTTTACTAATTTTAACCTGTGTGGAAGAATTATGGAAAGAACCCAAGAGTCCAAATAATCTGCCTTGCCTTAGCCCCATTATACTTGATTCCTTGCCAAATGAACTTAGTAAGTTTATTCCCTTAGACATTCAGAATGAATACCTTGAATTCACTCCAAAGATGACTAGTCAATGCTTTTCTTCTTCAAATAAAACATAAAATATTTGTTTCAATACAGTGGGCTATCTTTGTATCCACTAAAGGCTTATTTCCACTCTTCATTGTAGTGTAGAGGTGCTCCAGACTCCTCTAAGGATATGCCATTGCTCTAGCAAGTTCCAAGTTGTAGAACCATTGAGTTCCGTGGCTATAGTGATTGACTCAGTGGGTCTTGCAGAGACCAGCCTAGTCAAATTGACAAGTTGGCTTCCAAGTGACTTTTTCCTCTCTCTCTGTCTTTTTTTTCCTCCTTCAGCTTTTGGAACTGGATACCAAGAAGTGGAGAGGATTTCATTCTGTATTGGTAGAGGGAGTACTCACACCCACAAAATAAATATCTTTTGAAGTATTCAAGTAGTAGGCTTTTGTATCCAACAATTCATTTGAATTCCATAATCATTTATTAAATGCCTATTAGGAGGAAAGAGGCAACATGGCATAGTGGATAGATGGCTGGCCTTGGAGTCAGGAATGAATGAATGAATGAATGAATAAATAAAAATTTTGCTAGTCACTAGGGATATAAATACAAAAAGGAACTATTTTCTGCTTTCAGGAAACTAATATTCTATTGGGGGAAGATAATATATGAGGTGGGAAGGAAAAGAAGGGAGTTCTGATCTGGGGAGTCACAGAGTATAACATAAGTGGCTATTTTCACTAACATTCCAGAAGAATGATAGTATAATCAGTTCCACTATAATGCTTGTTTTGAAAACATGGTTTTGTTCCAGTGCAATTGTTATAGTATGGAATAATTTGAACATAACAGGAATTTTGCATTTGGTTATGCCTAATTTCATTTCAATAGAGACAACAAGAAGACAATGAGTCACACCGATCCACATCTGATGCAGGATTTGAACACAGATCTTCCCAGTTCCTCGTCTTACATTTTGTCTACCACTATAGGTAGTGGCTACTACCGATCAGCTCCTTCTCAGTCTCTTTTTCCTAGATCTTCATTTACATCATATCCACTAACCTTATGTGTCCCTCAGGGCTCTGATAAAGGCCCTCAACACATAAAACATAAAACATAAAATCTATTGTTACGTTTTTTTATTGTTGTTTTTTGTTTTTTTTTTTTTAATGGGGCAATTGGGGTTAAGTGACTTGCCCAGGGTCACACAGCTAGTAAGTGTTAAGTGTCTGAGGCCGGATTTGAACTCAGGTCCTCCTGGCTCCAGGGCTGGTGCTCTATCCACTGCGCCACCTAGCTTCCCCTATTGTTAAGTTTTTAAAGCCCTTTACCACTTGGACCCTTCCTGCCTTTCCAGCCTGATATTCTACTGCCCTATGTGTAGTCTGTGATACAGCAACATAGTTCTTGATGCTCTTCACACATGACACCCCGTCTCTCAACTTTGGCCATTTTCATTAGCTGTCCCTCATTCCTGGAATTCTCTCCATCCTCATCACTATTTCCTGGCTTCCTTGGAGTCCTAGATAAAATATCATGTACAAGAAGCCTTTCTTGATTTCCCGTAATGCTAGTACTTTATCTCTGTTGATTATCTCCAATTGATACTGTATATATGTCCTATTTATACATAGTTGTTTGTCATTTGACTTTTTTTTTTTTTTTTGTAGATCCAGGGTTTAGCATACTGCATGGCACATTTGTTCAGTCATTTTCAGTTCAGTATGACTCTTCTTGACCACATTTGGGGTTTTCTTGGGAAAGATACTGGAGTGGGTTGCTATTTCCTTTTCCAGCTCATTTTACATAGGAGGAAACTGAAGCAAAAGGGTTAAGTGACTTGCCCAGGGTCACACAGCTATTAAGTATCTGAGACCAGATTTAAACTCAGGAAACTTTGTTTTCCTGGTCCAGCAATCTATCCACTGTGTCACCTGATTGTCTTAATGGAATGATAAGGGAAGCCTAGAGTTTAATATTTTGCTTTCAGATTTCAAATAGTAAATGCAATCTAAACCATAATGCACATATATATTTTCCTTTTAGGTCTTGAACAAGTCAAGATAAGAATCTAAATATGGAATTGGGTACAAGCTACATTTGGAACTTTTCCCAGAGCTTAAATTCTAGGTGGGTCAAACATGTCAATTTGAATGAAATATTATGTGCAATTGATTCTACACTTTAGACTCTAGACCAAACCACGAGGAACCTGGGCCATAACAGCAAGAGATAGGATACAGAGGGATTCTAGGCAACGATATTCATTCCTTCTGTCTTCCTTGTATTTTCCAATACATGAGGCAGGTACTTTTACATGTAGGAAAACTTTCTGTATTACCTGTAGCAGAAGCATCAATGTCTTTTTTTTTTTTTTTTTTTTTTGGTGAGGCAATTGGGGTTAAGTGACTTGCCTAGGGTCACACAGTTAGTAAGTGTTAAATGTCTGAGGCCGGATTTGAACACAGGTCCTCCTGACTCCAGGGCTGGTGCTCTATCCACTGTGCCACCTAGCTGCCCCCCCCCATCAATGTCTTTTAAACGAAAAGTAACAAACAACATCTACAGCCGTTATCATATTTTACAGATAAGGAAATTGAGACCCAGAGAGATGAAGAGAATTGGCTAAGGTAACACAGGATGTTGGCAGCAAAGCCATTGCTCTAATCCAAGTGGCCAAATGTTGGTAGATGTTTAAAAAATTGTTCTCAGGGGAGAAAATTGCCAATGACACCCTTCTAAATTTAATCTGCATTATTAACATTTTCTCCATCCCTTTTTTAAATTCAGATGATCTACAAAGCAATAAATCAAGCCCTGATTTTTACCATTTGCCGATTTCCAAGGTGTAAATGCTCACACTGAAAATTTAATGATCAGCTTTCACAAGATGGTATGAGCTGACTCCAAGACAACCATGAAATCAAGTCTCCTTGCACTCTAGACTGGTGTTCTTTCCACTACAAATGTTTCTCCCTTATATCCCATTGCCTAATCGCCTTAAAATTGCTTAATTGTTCTCAATAAGTGCCACATTTTCCACCTGAGATTTGCTTTAAGCACTGAATGGGATCTGGCAAATTCTGGATTAAAGAAAGCTAATGAGATCCTTTGATTTTTGGATTTATTTCTACAATAGGAAAAGGGGGAATTTAAATATTTTACTTAAAGGATGTCCCATGGATCACAGAACTTTGTTCTTAAAGATGCCCATCCCCCATGTCCCCACTCTTTCATCAATGAAGTTAAAAATCTGCTTAAAATTTTTTCCATCTGGAATATCTTCATGGGGTTACTGTAAGAGCAAAACATGCTGTAAAGAATGGTTAGACCAGCAAAGAAACAAAAGGAAACATGAAGGATAGGAGTGATAAATCAGCAATTCTGATTTATCTTCTGTTACCTAAGAAGGAAAATGTGCCTGTTTTAAGTGAACAATGAATTACAGCCAGAGAGCTGTTTTAAATAAAGTGGCAGACATCTATGCTTAAAGAATCTTAGGTTGCATGAGGCGATGGATAGCATTGAAGGCAGGAAGACCTGAGTTCGGGTCCTTCCTCTGCAGATAACTGCTAGGCAAGTCATTTAACCTCTTCAGCAACTCTGAAGTATTATAAATTGGGGAACAGAAAAGAAAGAACATTCCCAGGCCCAACATTAAAAAAAAATCCATGTCATAAGGTAATTGTGAGACTCAAATGAAATTATTTATATAAAGCACTTTGGAAACTAAGTGTTATATAAATGTTCATTATTATTCAATATATTACATGGCATTTAATAGAACCAACATTAAAATGAGTCAGATGTCATTAGTACATATTTAAAGCAAGTATTAATCCATAAAGAGTACTCGTAAGACATTTTGGGACATGGCCAATTTGGGATTTGTTTTGGTTGACTATGCATAATTATTACAAGGGATTTGTTTTTCTTTTCTTTCCTTTTTTAATTATGGGAAGGAGAAGGTGGCTAGCAATAAAGCCATCCCTTCCTGCTAAAATGAAAAGAGAACATAAAAAGTCCAGAAGGAATCACAGATATGGACAATTTTTGAGAGTTATATACTTACTATGTACTTTAAAAGAAGAGCAAATTTTACATTATATATTTGCATTTTCATGTATAAGTCTCATTTCCACAAAGTATATGGAAAAGCTAAATTCTATTTGGTGATTGTTAAGTTTATTATTTTTTTAAAGGGGGGGAAAAAGAAGTAAATTAAAGCATCATGTTACTTAGTTTCCAAAGAGAGGTAATGACAAAATGATATATATCCTTTTGAAGGAGTTAAAAATTTTATGTATGCAGGAATCTTATTCCTAGAAAATATATGTCTGCAATCTGGTGTCGTTAAGCCCCTAATCATATGTGAAATTGTGCAGTTCAATTCAAGAAACATTTATTATCATTAATCCAAATGTATTTTTAAAAAATATATAAATGATGCCAATGGAGAATAATGGTATATCTGTGATTAAAGAAACAAGGGCACCTTGGTTCAAGAGTTCCTATTTGTGAGCAGCAGTTTTGGACAGAAAAGAGCTTTCCAAAAGTAAGATGCTGGATGGGACATTCCACTATCATGGAAGACTGTGAGTTCCTCATCATTGGGATCCTTCAGGTAGAAATTGGATAAAGGACTGTTTGTCTTGGGTGTGGTAGAGGGGATCAATCTTCAGGTATGGGTTGGAATGGATGGCTTCTAGGGCTTTCTAAATTTGAGGTTCTGTGATTCTGTGAGCATGACTGGATAGAACTGGGAGTAAAATGGGAAAGAACTGCTGCTATTCCATGAAAATTGGCAAAAATAGGCAGGAAAGTCATGCCCACAGATAGAATAGGGTAGGGGTTCCTCCCCACTCAATTAAAAGGCACAGAATTTGGGAAGGTAGAAAGAGAGTGGGAGAGATATGGAATTGCTTTGAGGAAGCAAAGAAAGCAGGTCATATGGACAAGAATACTTTAAGAATTACAAGTTGGGATGGTGAAACCTACTTGAAGAACCTGCAGGAAAACACGAAGATGTTAAAGAAAAGGAAAATATTTTTGTTCCAACATAAAGGAACTGAGGTTTCAGTCAATATGGGAAATTGAGTCAGGGTGTAAGTGAGGGGTTGGGGAACTTCTTCCACTACAGTTCACAACCCATCTATGACTTCACAGATAAAGCCTAGAGAATTGCTTGAGACACACACAGATTAAGTGATTTGTCCATGATTTGTCCAGTTGGTAAGGGTCAAAGGCAGAATTTGAATCCAGGTCTTTCTGACTCTAACTCCAACACTCTATTTGCTCTACTACACTGCTTCTTACTGCTCATAATTCAGTGAAATATCTTAGGCATAAAGAAAAGACCACCCCTATAATAATTTGCCTTCTCAAATTTGTGTTGAAAGTACCAGATGAGGGGGCAGCTAGGTGGCACAGTGGATAAAGCACTGGCCCTGGATTCAGAAGGACCTAAGTTCAAACCCAGCCTCAGACACTTGACACTTACTAGCTGTGTGACCCTGGGCAAGTCACTTCACCCTCATTGCCTTACAAAAGAAAGAAAGAAAGAACTAGATGAGGTACTGTACTAAGCACCAGGATTACAAAAAAAAAAAAATCCCAAAAGTACAGTAACATTGAAAGAGATACTGAGCTAGTTGTAGAGGTAGAGGTAGCCCAGTACCAAGGATGGTTTCTTTCTGGACCTTGGTAATCTGCATCAGCACCTGGCAAAGAAGCTTCTCTTCTCACTAGCATTGAAGCCAGCAGGCATGACCAGGACCCTGGCATGTTCAGTGGAATAAATAAAGCCCCATCCAGCCTAGCTGATCAGTGAGCAGTGTGGAAAGACAATTAGGGGAAGGGGAAAAGGTTTCTGCCAGTTTACTGTGATGAGTGAGAATTTCAACTTCCAGTTGATGCTGACAATACCCATGCAAGTAAGGAAATTTGAACTAAACACATAAATTGGGGGGAGAGAGAGAGAGAGAGAGAGAGAGAGAGAGAGAGAGAGAGAGAGAGAGAGAGAGAGAGAGAGAGAGAGAGAGAGAGAGAGAGAGAAGGAGAAGGAGAAGAAGAGAGGGAGGGAGGGAGGGAGAAAGGAAGGAAGGAAAGAAGAAACAAAGAAAGAACTAGATGAATTACTATCAGAGTAGGAGTTTCTTGAGGGCAGGGACTGTTTTTATTTTATCTTTGGATCCTCAGCACTTAGCATAGTGTAACCTCTACTAATTGCTTAGGGAAGAGAAGAAAAGGGAGAGACAGGGAAAGGAACAAGCATTTACTATGTGCTGGGCACTGTGCTCTTTACAAATATTTTTTCATTTGATGTTCACAACAACCCTGTGAAGTAAGGTGCTATTATTATCCCCATTTTACAATTGAGGAAACTGAGACAGACAGATTGTGACTTATCTAGGATCACATAGCTAGTTAGTAATGTCTGAGGCAGGGGCAGCTAAGTGGTGCAGTGGATAAAGTACCAGCCCTGGATTCAGGAGGACCTGAGTTCAAATCTGGTCTCAGACACTTGACACTTACTAGCTGTGTGACCCTGGGCAAGTCACTTAACCCTCATTGCCCTTCAAAAAAACAAAAAACAAAACAAACAAATAAATAGTGTTAGAGGCAAAATTTCTGACTTCAGGCCCAGGGGTCTATCTGCTGCAACTAGTTTGTGGAAAGTTAGTTCTAGCTTCAGAATGATAGCTCTCTGTTTTCTCTGGAAAACTGTTGCCACACAGACCTTGTGCTAAGCATACAAAATCGACAGTTGCGCTTCACTTTCAGATAGCAAACCATAAGAAGGGAGGAGTGTTGAATAGAGCTAATAATATTAGGTAGCTAGGTGACACAGTGGATAAAACACTGGACCTGGAGCCACAAGCTCAGAGTTAAAATGCAGGGTGAAATCCTTTTTCCTGGACTCCTCTAGGTTATACCTTCCCCTACTTTGGCCTACTGCAAGTCAGGCCTCCTGGGCCTTGTAGGACTCAAAATCACTGCCATAAGTTTGGACATTGAGGGAGGGCCTTGAATAGTCTAATCACCTTTTTCTCTAATAGACTTTTCTCCAGCCATTGATGATCTCCTTGAAACCATTCCTCAATAGTTAGCAAAGTCACACTCTGCTATACTCTCCCCCATCCCACTGTTTCTGAACTGTTGGCTCTCATTGTACAAATCCTATTCCCCAAACCTCCCCAATGCCCACTCTCTGACTCCCATTCCACTCAAGATTACTCCTCTCCCATCAATATCCCACTCTAGATCTACCCACTCCTGCTTCCACAGTTTAATAATGCTCTTCTACTGGATACTCTCTTCACTCAGTTTTTATGACATTGATCTCTCTTGGTTTTCCTCCTATCTTGAGAATAAGGACTGTTTTTGCCTTTCTTTGTACCCAGTACCAAGCACAGTACCTGGCACAAAGAAAGTGCTTAATAAATGCCAGTTGACAGACTAATGTTTTGAAGGGAGAAATGATATGATTTGTCAGCTGATTGGATATGTAGGGAAGACAGAGTTCAGTAGAAGGCAAGATCAAAGCTATAAACCTGGCAGACTAAAAGAATAGGGAAGTTTGGTAAAGTGGTACATTTAGTGGGAAAGATAATGAGTTCTGTTTAGACCTGTTGAGTTAGAGATGTCCGTGGGACATCCAGTTTGAAATGTCTAGTAGGGATTTGGTAAAGTGGATGGACTGGATTTCAGGAGAGAGACTTATCTCTCAAACTTGGGATTGATTACTATTTATGAAGCAATGTCTGAGGCTGGTGCTGCCTAAGAAATCTCTCTTCTAGAAGGTTAGATTCTGGGATAAAACTACCTAGGAAAATCCTCAATCCCTTACTTTATTAAGAGACCAGGGTTCGGGGATGACATTGCTCATGATTTCCCATCTTAGGCCATGTAGATGAGCATATATAGGTCTCATATGCTTCCAAAGAGACTCTATCACTTCTCTAGTGGCTATTGTTTCTTGGTCTAAGAAAGCCATTTTCAGATTTCTAGAATCTGACCTCTGCTCAGAAAGGGGAAAGGAAGGGGGCAAAAGGTGGTTAGGAACTCTTTTCTCAGGTGGTGTGGGTGAGCACATGTAGCATCTATCTGCTTCTGCCTCAAGGCATGAATAACTTTTGCTGTACTATTTTTCTCTCTAGAAGAAAAGCAAAAAAGAGAAAGTAAAAAGAAGCTAAAAAAGCCTGATGAGATCTGGCAGCTCATCTTTATATACAAGCATAAAAGGGTAGCTTCTTCCAACAGAGTTCTTCCTTCTAAGAGCCTGAGTCAACGCATTCATAAGAGTGGGGCGGGGCACCTCCAGTCATCAAAACCCACCCCCTAGGTGCCAAGGGCAGCTGGCTCAAAACCAAATAATTTTTCTGGAGGCAATCCCAGATACTAAGGGTTCTTCAGAAGTTGTCTTCTGTCCTTTTAACAAATAACCATTGCAAATATTCATATACACTATAGGAAATATAGACATTCACATATTTCTTTTTTGTTTTGATTTGGTTTGGCTTTTTTTGTGAGGCAACAGGGGTTAAATGACTTGCCCAGGGTCACACAGCTAGCAAGTGTCAAGTGTCTGAGGCCGGATCTGAACTCAGGTCTTCCTGAATCCAGAGCCAGTGCTTTATCAACTGTGCCACCTAGCTGCACCAACATTCACATATTTCTATCAAAGATTCAACTCCCAGAGAGCTCATATAACTTAGCATTTCTTCCACTGTACTTAGAAATGGAAGAGGGGATTACTATGTTTTGAATCATCAATGCTGCCAGCATTGGTTCATCATGACCAGTCATGTCAGACTAATTTCATTTCATATTTGTCGGGATTATTAGATTGGTATCTCATGGCAATGTCATAGTCATAATTTGCCTGGATTTCAGCAAGACAGCTGACAAATTTGCATGGTGTGGGCTGAATAAAAATATAATGATATTATCCAGGGAAGATTCTAAAATGTTTTAATGACCAGATGAAAAGAATAATGACTAATGGTTGCTTGTCAATGTGGAAGGGTGATCTTGGAATGGAGCACCACAGTATTCTTGACCTTAGTTCCATTTTGTTCAACTTTTTTTTGTCCTGGTAAGTTGGATAAAGACACAGAAGATATGCTTATCAAAAGTACAGACCATAAAGGGATAAATGTAAAGTCCTATACATAGATTTTAAAAATCATCTGTCTAATAGGGAAGGTATGGCTAGACAGCAGTGCATTAAAAAAAAGTTATAAGTTTACTAAGTTATAAGCTCACAACAGTATGATTGGGTAGTCAAAAAAAGAATAAAAAAGCTAACATTATTCAGACTACATAAGAAGAAGTACAATTCAGGATGAAGATTTTAGTCCTACTGTCCCATTGGACTTTACCTTAGGACACACCTGTGATACTGTGTCTGGGTCTGAATCTCAATTTTGAAAAGATTGTTGACAAGTTGGAGTACATCCAGAGGAGGGAGGTAAACCTGGTAAGAGAGCTAAAATCCATGCCCTCTCAAGATCCAATGACACAACTGAAGATGTTATCCTAAAGAAAAGAAGATTTGGTGCAGGAGGAAGAAGGATGGACAAGATAGCTTTTTCAAGCTTCGCATGAAAGAAGGATTAGACTTGTCCTAATTTCAGAGAAGCCGGTTATGGATAAATATACAAAAGTACCAGGACCTTACAAATGAAAAAAAAACTCCCTACCTATGTGTCCTAAAGTTGAAAAGCTGTGCATTGAGAAGTAAGGAGCCTTTAAGCAGAGGCTGGATAACAATTTCTCAGATATATTGTAAAGGGATTCTGCTCAGGTGCTGATAGGATTAGATGACCTCCTAGGTCTGTACCAACTCTGATGTTCTGTGATTATAAATAACTGATTTAAAAGTCCAGGAAACTGCATTTCAGATGCCATGAGCATAGACTCAGATAAAATATGTTATGGCATATCCTGGCATATTTGTATGTTGCAGGAAAAGGAAAGGGAAGGTAGAAAGGGAGAATACCTTTCCTGCCTCATCTTACCTTTCTGCTCCTATACAGATCATAGAATCGTGTGTGTGTGTGTGTGTGTGTGTGTGTGTGTGTGTGTGTGTGTGTGGGAGGTGGATGCTATTATTACCCCTATTTTACAATTGAGAAAACTCAGGCAAACAGAAACTAAACTACATGCCTAGGGTCACATAGCTAGTAAGTATTTGAGGCTGGATTTTAACTCAGGTCTTCCTCATTCCAGGCCCAGTGCTCTATCCACTGAACAAAGAACAGGGAAGAAATTACCTTTCAGACCTATGCACAGGGTGACAAGAGTTCTTGATCAAACAAAGGATAAAGAGAATCACAGAAGACAAAACATACAATTTTGATGATATAAAAATAAAAACAACAACTTTTTTTTTTTGCACAAGCAAAACTAATGAAGTTAAAATGAGAAGAAAACATAACTGGGGAAAATCTTTATAGCAATTTCCTTCGATAAAGGTCTCATTTCCAAGATATATAATTAACTGATTCAATTTTATAAGAATAAGAGTCATTCACCAAATAATAAATATTGGGTCAGATGATATGAACAGGAAACTTTCAGAGGAAGAAATCCAAGTCATCAATAGCCTTGAGAAAAGTGAAATTTGAAATGATGTCCTTTGACTCCAGGATCTATATTTCTTCCACTGTACCTCTCTGGCTACTTTGAATAGAATAAAGCTGGAAAGATAAATTGCGTCCAATTTATAGAATGTGGAGACCAAGCTAAGGTATTTGAACCTTATTCCATAGGAAATTCAGAGCTACTGAAAGCTTTTGATCAGGAAGAAGCTTAATGAAAACAGTGTTTTAGCAAGACTAATGTAGCAATAGTACACAGAATAGATTAGAGAAGAATGAAAAGTAGGAAGACCAATTATAACATGATTGTGAAACTTTAGAGAAGAGGTGATAAGGGACAGAAGTAGAGTTGTAGGGAAGGGAAAGGAAGTAATAGTTGAAGAAGCATCTGAGTCAGTGAGAAAGCATATAGGTAATTTAAAGATACTGTGGGATTCTATTCTTTTTCATGGACCTTATCACAAAGTTATCTTTCAATGTTGGATAAATTGTTGTCTTGTTTCTGTTCACTTCATTCTGTATCATTTCATACGAGTCTTCTTAGGTTTCTCTGAGACTATCTCTTTCATATGGGGTCAAAGTCCAGTTTGCAAAGTCATTTGTGTGTTATACTGGCAGCTTTATTCTGCCACTTCATATTAAGTCATAGGTTCTGTGCACCAGTATGGAGCCAACCTATAAGGAAAGCAACATTTGCAAGTTTTTTACTAGATTATGGAAGATGTCTGAAGATAATTCTTTTTGTGTGTGTGTGGGGGGGGGGGGGGCAATGAGGGTTGAGTGACTTGCCCAGGGTCATACAGTTAGTAAGCATCAAATGTCTGAGGTTGAATTTGATCTCAGATCCTCCTGAATCCAGGGCCAGTGCTTTATCCACTGCACCATCTAGCTGTCCCCGAAGATAATTCTTAAAACAGTAATTTGGTGGCCAACCATTTGTGACACTTGGAAAGATGTTGAATTATCATATTGGCTGTGATAGTTTTTGTTTAGAGAAGGGGGTCAATTCAGCTCAATATTCTATTTCTGATTGTGGTGGCAAGAGATGTTCTGTGAAAAGGCATGGTGACTTTCCTAGTTGGTTTTAATGCAAAATTATAGATTTGTCATCTGTGAGTTTGTCAACTTTATTTGAAGCTATTTATATTTGTAAAGCTATACTGGCTCTGGAGATAGAGTTTCACAAGCTTATAACCTTCCTTCCCTTTCTTTGTCTTAAACTTACTTCTTCTATGCTTCCATTCTTTTTTCTATAAATAGCATAAATATGACCCTGAGAGGGTCCTAGAGGAAGTATTCATATACAGGATTTAATTATACTTCTTGTGCAACATGTTTTGCCATTTTGGATCCCCGCCTCCCCATTCTTATGGGTCTCCTCTTTTCCTTCTAGCTCTTTTCTCCAATGATTTTTGCCTACAAAACTACATAATCAATCTTTATTGTTGAAGAAGTGAAAAGAAGATAGCATAGAGATAAAACTGATTCTTTGTCTTTATCTTTGCTGAGACTATTTCTACTTTCAAATTGTCTTTTGATGCATATGGCTTGAGGTCAGATCAGATACATGCACAGAATGTGCTAAGTAGACAGGATTCTCGAGACTTAATTGACAAACTAGATGGGAACAAATCACTGGAGTGGGATGGCATTCTCCTAAGAGTTTTGAAGGAATGGAAGTGTGAGAATGTAGAAACATTGACTAAAATTAGTTAATTATCAAAAAGAACTGTTGTTTTAAGGTGGAAAAATTGTCCGTGAGACACTTTAAAAAAAAATTCGGGGGGGGGGGGCAGCTAGGTGGCTCAGTGGATAAAGCACTGGCCCTGGATTCAGGAGTACCTGAGTTCAAATGCGGCCTCTGACACTTGATACTAGCTGTGTGGCCCTGGGCAAGTCACTTAACCTTCACTGCCCCGCGCGAAAGAAAGAGAAAGAAAGAGGAAGAAAGAAAGAAAGAAAGAAGAGGTTGTAGGGAAACTCTAAGAGTTTTACTCAATCTCTATGAACCTTGGTTCCTACATGCCTCCCAGGGTTGTTGCAAGGCTCAAATAAGATAATATATGGAAAGTACTTTGCAAACTCTAAAGATTGTGATCTGGCACACTTCAGAGTATTAGAAGAGCTGCCTGAAATCTAAAAAATAGAGTCCATAGAAGAGTTTTCTGATGGTTTCAACAGTTCTGCCTTGGTAAGGAGACAGCTCTAAAGATTAATTGACCCAGCACAGAAGTCAATCAACTTGACATTTGAGACACCTTTAGCTTCAGAATGAATGATTTGTCCTTGGCTATTCTGCACCCATAAGTGAATTTTGGTGGTGGTGGTGTGTATGTGTGAGCGTGTATGTTTTATGGCAGTTGAGAGTACTATTTTAGGTTTGAGTGCACTCTCCTCTAAGACTGAGCAGGCAGAGGTCCTTGATGGTAGATTTTACTTTTATTTTAGAATCTCTAGCACTTAGAACAGTGCCTGGCCCATAGCAGATGCTTAATCAATGTTTGCTTCTAGATGGATGGATGGATATCTAAATTTAGTTAATTAAGCTGGTCCCTGGGCAACAGATGTATCACATGTTCACAGATGAAGAATTAGAGGGGACGACAGAGGTTATCTAGTCCAATTTCTTCATTCTACAAATAAGGAAACTGAGGTTTGAAGAAGCAATTTGCCCCAAAACAAAAAAAGTAGTCAATGACAGAGGTGGAATATGAACTAAGGTGACCCAAATCTGTGCAATAAGCACTGCAAACATTCCATGAACAAAAGATCTCTATAAGCCAATTATATGGATAAATGTTGTTATTCAGTAGTATCTGACTCTTCATGACCCCATTTGGGGATTTCTTGGCAAAGATATTCTAGTGTTTTGCCATTTCCTTCTCCACCTCATTTTATAGATGAGAAAACTGGGGTAGCTAGGTGGCACAGTGGATAAAGCACCGGCCCTGGAGTCAGGAGTACCTGAGTTCAAATCTGGCCTCAGACACTTAACACTTACTAGCTATGTGACCCTAGGTAAGTCACTTAACCCCAATTGCCTCACCAAAAAAAAAAATAGATGTGAAAACTGAGGTAAACAGGATTAAATGACTTTCCCAAGGTCACACAGCTAGTAAGTTTCTAAAGTCAAATTTGAACTCAGGAAAATGAGTCCTCCTAACTCCAAGCCTGTTACTCTATCCACTGTGCCACCTAGTTGCCTTTATTTATTTATTTTTTAAGTGAGGTAATTGGGGTTAAGTGACTTGCCCAGGGTCACACAGCTAGTAAGTGTTAAGTGTCTGAGGCCGGATTTGAACACAGGTCCTCCTGAATCCAGGTCCGGTGTTCTATCCACTGCACCATCTAGCTGCCCCCCTAGTTGCCTTTATGGCAAAAAACCTAAGTCCTTTTCTAAGCAAGCACTCTTGACTATGAATGAAATTTTGCCTGTATATTTAGTATGCAACTCACAGTTGAGAGAGACACATACAGCCAAGGGAAGGATATGAATCCATAATTGTAAACAGACACCATAAATACTTTTTGAATAGTAAAAGCATCAACTCCCTCAGTACTTCCCTTCCAAAAATAAGTTATGACTTCATGCAATAATTGCAGCAGTGTGAGTTTAGTATTTGTTTTATTTTTAAATGTTATCAACATTAAAGTAAAAACAAGATTATAAAAATCATATAATAGAGAATTTATATTAAATTGATTACATTAAAAAAATTAAGTTTGAAACCTTAAATACAATGAACCTGTTCTATGAATGACTAAAATGCCCACTCTCTAGGAGACTGAAGGATCGTATGTCATGTGTCATAATCAATTATATATTAACTTAAGACAGTCTTTTTTTAGAGTTCTGAGTAATCAATCAGAAAGCCAAGACAGGGCAGTTTTTCAACTGGACTTAGCAATTTAGATTCTGAATCACATCTAATGGGACTCAGAAGACCTAGGTAGCTTCTTCTCACCCTATTTCCTGTTATACAGAGGGGTACTTAACATTTTTTGTGTCATAGACTCCATTGACAATCTGATGATGCCTATGGATCCCTTCTCGAACAATGTCTTTAAATGAATGAAAATGTATAGGATTAAAAAGGAAACTAATTCTATCAAAATACAGTTTTCAAAAGATTTTTCAAAACAAATTCACAGGTACTATTTAGGTTAAAAAATCCCTGGACTAAAACAATATGACATATGTGAAATGGAGAATTTAAAATTTCTTAAGAGTAAGAATTGTTTCATTTCTTGTCTTTGTACTCCTAGCACCTAGTGCAGTGCCTAGCATAGAGTATGCTTATTAAATGTTTATTGATTGATTACATTACTGAGACTATAGTTATCCCCTCCACATTGTAACTTTCCCCAATTCAGTTCTGATACATGGGAGACTGGGTTTGGCATAAGAAATTAAGTGGGAATTTTGCAAGAGTTTTGCAGAAGCCACTGACTACACAGAAGGCCAACAGACAACACAGAAACAGTTTAGAAAATCAGAAATGCATAAATAATATGTATAGTACTATAAGCACCATATAAAATAAAAGAAAAAAAATTCAGACTTCTCTTGCATGGAGAGCAAAAACATTTTGCACAGATTTTCTAGATCATATTTCCCACCCCACCTTCACCCTACTTTTCTAACCCCTGAGATGTGGAAGGGATAACTATAAATTGTTGTTCAGTCATTTCAGTTGTATCTGACTCTTTGTGGCCCCATTTAGGTTGATTTTTTTGTTTTGTTTTGTTTTGTTTTTAGGCAAAGATACTGGAATGGTTTGCCATTTCCTTCTCCAGCTCATTTTGCCGATGAGGAAACTGAAGTAAATAGGGTTAAGTGCTTTGCCCAGGGTCTCATAACTAGTAAGTGTCTGAGACCAGATTTGAACTCAGAAAGTTGAGTCTTCCTGTCTCCATGCAGGGTGCTCTATCCTCTGAGCCACTCAGCTGTCCTGAGAATATATAAGGTACTTAAATTTTGGTCATCTCACTTTCTAACCCAAGTTTACATTAAGACAATAGAATAAAATAAATTATTGCAATAAACACTGAGTAATATTCAATTCAGCAAACATAGAGTGATATTAAATTCAGTTAAAGAAATAGTCTACATTGAGTAATAAATTTGCAAAATGACAATTATCAAACCAAAAATTCATATCAAATTCTTGAATTGGAGTGTATTAATGAATGTTATGGAGCAGCTATATGTTGAAGTGTATAGAGCACTGGGCCTGGAATCAGGAAGACCTGAGTTAAAATCTGATCTCAGATCAGATTACTAGTTCCGTGACTCTGGGCAAGTCATTTAAGCCTATTTACCTCAGTTTTCTCATCTGTAAGGTGAATTGGAGGAGGAAGTGGCAAACCACTCTTGTATCTTTGCCAGGAAAACCCCAAATGGAATCACCAAGAGTCTGACACGACTAAAGAAATGACTGAACAACAATAAACATGAACATTATTCAGTATTTAGTCAATCGGTGAACAAGGATTTATTAACCATTAACTGTGGCTGTCCTATTTTATATACCCATATACTCAGGGTTGCGTAAAAATTTTCTTGGGTGAAAAGGGGTTTGTGAGTGGAAAAAGTTTAAGAAGTGCTGCTCCAAGGGTCTAACCAGAACCCTGTACTTTTATCTTTATACTATCTTGTTTGGTGATAGTAGAGCTATCTATAGCTATACCTGTGGCTAGGTGCCATGAGCCCAATGATCATCTTTATTTAGATGATCCTCCGATCTGAACCTCTCTCCTGACCTCCAGTTTCCTATTGCCAATTGCTTCTTAGACATCTTGAACTGTGTCCTATAGACACACTCAAACTCACTCTGTCTAAAACTGAACTCATTATTTTCCCCCCAAAATATTCCTTTCTTCTGAACTTCTCTATTACTGTCTTTTCATGATTACTATTGTTAACTGTTTCCCTTCCATCCTATTCCCTTCCCCATGATATTTATTCTATTATCCATCTTCTTTCATCCTATCACTCTTCAAAACCATTTGCTTCTGTCTGTCCCCTCCCCCACTCTGCCCTTCTTTTGCCCCTCTCTCTTTATCCCCTTCCCCTCCTATTTTCCTGCAGGGTTAGAGAGATTACTCCACCCAATTGAGTGTGTACATTATTCCTTCCTTGAGCCAATTCTAATGAGATTGAGGTCTTTGAGCCAATTCTGATGAGTGTTAGGATCATTAACTGCCCAGATTAAATAGATTATTACACCCAGTTGGGTGTGTGTGTTAGTCCCTCCTTGAGCCAACTCTGATGAGTTTAAGGTCTTTGAGCCTTTTCTGATGAGTAAAAAATTCAGTTTCTGCCCTGCTCCTCTTCTATCTCTTCCCCTACTCCATAAGACTTTTCCTGTTTCTTTCATGTAGGATTTCACCTCTGTCCTTCCCCTTCCCCCAGTGCATTCCCCTCACTCCTCAATTTAACCCTAAGGATGTCATCATGGGGCAGCTAGGTGACGCAGTGGACAAAGCACCACCCCTGGACCCAGGGGGATCAGAGCCAAAACCTGGCCTCAGACACAAGACAGTTACCCACTATACGACCCCAGGTATGTCCCCCAACTCCAATTTTTTTATGGTTCTCTAGAGTATTGTATTTGAAAGTCAAATTTGCCATTAAGTTCAGGTCTTTTCATCACAAATAACTGAAAGTCTTTTTCATTAAAGTCCCATTTTTTCCTCTAAAAAATTATGCACAGTTTTGCTGGATAGGGGATTTTTATTTGTAATCACAATTCCTTTGCCCTCAGGAATATCATATTCCATGCCCTCTGGTTCTTTAATGTAGAAGTTGCTAGATCCTGTGTTATACTGACTGGGGCTCCACAGTACTTGAATTCTTTCTTTTTGGCAGATTGCAATATTTCCTCTTTGACCTGAGAGCTCTGGAATTTGGCTATAATATTCTTTCCTTTTGGGATCTCTTTCTGGAGGTGATTGGTGGATTCTTTCAATTTCTATTTTAGCTTCTGCTTCTAGAATTTCAGGGCAATTTTCCCTGAGAATATCTTGGAAGATGATGTCTAAGCTCTTTCCTTGATTATGGTTTTCAGGTAGACCAATAATTTTCAAATTATCTCTCCTGGACCTATTTTCCAGGTCAGCAGTTTTCCCCATAAGATATTTCACATTGCCCTCTATTTTTTTATTCATTTGGATTTGCTTTATTGTGTCTTGGTTTCTCATAAAGTCACTGGCTTCCATTTCTTCAATCCTAATTCTTAGGCAATTATTTTCAACAGAGAGCTTTTTCCATTTGGCTTTTCAAGCTGTTGACTTTTTTCTCATGTCTTCCCTGCATCACCCTAATTTCTCTTTCCATTTTTTCCTCTACCTCTCTAACTTTATCTTCAAAGTCCTTTTTGAGCACCTCTATGGCCTGAGACCAATTCATATTTTTCTTGGAAGCTTTAGAGATAGGGGCCCTAATGTTGACATCTTCCTCTGAGGGTGCCCCTCAGTCTTCCTTGTTACTGAAGAAACTTTCTATGGTCTTCACCTTTCTCTGTCTGCTCATCTTTCCTTTCTTTTACTTGACTTTTAGCTCCTTAAAGTGGGGCACTGTTTCCAGGCTGTAGTATCCCAAGCTTAAGAAGTCCCAGGTGGTATGATTTAAGGAGAATCAGGTTCTTCCCTTGCCCAGCCTGTTTCCTGGTCCTAGATGACCCCAGACCAACTTGCTAATCAACCAGCTTTGTGTGTTGTGGTTGTCAGCTCTGAGGAGCCTGTGCCTCTCCCCCACCTGGGCCACTGCTGCTCAAGCCTGCCTCCTGGTTCTCAGCAGGGGTGAAAAACCCAAGTTCTGCCTCAGCACCAGCATAGACCCCCCCTCCCCAGGGCTCAGCCCTCTCACCAGACTGTGAGCTTAGTTCCAGATGACACTGGCACTTCAGCTGATTCAGAGGCTCTGGGGGTCTCCTTCTCTGGTAAGGCCTTCCTGGGACTGGATCTGTGTCAGGGTGACTGTGGGATTGGCTCAACTCCTGTATCAGCACAGCAGCTCCCTACTTCTGACCTTCCAAGCCGTTCTTGGTTAGAAGATGATTTCAGCACATTCTTCTGTGAGTTTTGCTGCTCCAGGCATTTCCCTATGGTGTTATTTGGATGTTTTTTGGAGAAATCATGTCATGAGTTCAAGAGCTCACTGTCTTTCCTCCATCATCTTGGCTCCACCTTCCCTATTACTGTCAAGGGTACCACCATCCTCCCAGCCACCCAGGCTCATAATTTTAGTGTCATCCTCATCTCCTCATTTGTACTTACTCACACAACCAGTAATGTTGCCAAGTCTCATTGTTTCTACTTCCCCAACAACTCTTGTATGTCTCCTTTCCACTCCCATAGTTGCCTCAGAAGCCCTCATCGCCTCATGCCTGGATCATGGAAATAGCCTTCTGATTTGTCTTCCAGCTCCCTGTTCCAGGGCCATGTTCCATTCAGTGCTTCAGAACAGGGCCCCAACCTATCATTTTAGACTCGTTGAATATTACTCTTCCTTGCACTCTACAATCCATCAACACTGCCCTTCTTCTTATCTCTCACACATGATACTTCATCTTTTGTCTATATGTATTTTCACTGGTTGTCTTTCATTTCTCTCCTTCCTCATCTCCACCATCTGGCTCCCTTAAAGATAGCTCAAGGTCAACCTTCTGCAAGAGACCTTTCCGAGTACAGCCCTACTCCTAGTGCCTTATCTGAGATTACCTCCTTTTTACACTGTATCTATCTTCCTTGTATGATTTTTTTTGCTGGTTATTTTCCCCATTAGAATGTGAGCTTATGTTACCACCTTTTTTTGCTATTCTTTGTTACTCCAGAACTTGGCAAAGTGCCTGTCACATAAGTAGGCTCTTAATAAGTGCTTGTTCAACTAATTCATTGTTGGTGGAGCTGTGAACTGATCCAACCATTCTGGAGAGCAATTTGGAATTATGCCCAAAGGGCTATAAAGCTGTGCATACCCTTTGACCCAGCAATACCACTTTTGGGTCTTTTGCCTAAAGAAATCATAGAAAGGGGAAAGGGACCCACATGTACAAAAATATTTATAGCTGCTCTTTATGTGGTGGCAAGGAATTGGAAGTTGAGGGGATGCCCATCAATTGGGGAATGGCTGGACAAGTTGTGGTATATGAATACAATGGAATACTATTGTGCTGTAAGAAATGATGAGCAGGAGGAGTTCAGAGAAACCTGGAGGGTCTTACGTGAGCTGATGATGAGTGAGATGAGCAGAACCAGAAGAACATTGTACACAGTATCATCAACAATGAGTGTTGACCTACTGTGATGGACTATATTCTTCTCACCAATGCAATGGTACAGAAGAGTTCCAGGGAACTCATGATAGAAGAGGATCTCCAAATCCAAGGAAAAAAAAAAAAGAACTGTGGTGTATAGATGCTGATTGAACCATACTATTTCTTTTGTTTTGGGTGCCGTTGTTTTTTTTTCCTATTTTGAGGTTTTGCATTACTGCTCTGATTTTTTCTTTTATAACAGGATTAATGCAGAAATAGGCTTAATGTTATTATGGGTATATATATGTGTGTGTGTGTGTATATATATATAGATAGATAGATATAGATATATACACATCTATATGTATATGTATATAGATATAACCTATATCAGATTACCTGCTGTTTAGGGGAGGGGGAGGGAGGGGAGGGAGGGAGAAAAATCTGAAATTGGAAAGCTTGTATAAACAAAAGTTGAGAACCATCTTTACATGTAACAGAAAAAATAAAATACCTTATATGTAAAAACAAAAAAACAAAAACAAAAACAAACAAACAACAAAAAAAAGTGCTTGTTCACTTGACTTTTTTTTTTGGTGGGGCAATGAGAGTTAAGTGACTTTCCCAGGGTCACACAGCTAGTAAGTGTCAAGTATTTGAGGTCACATTTGAACTCAGGTCCTCTTGACTCCAGGGCTGGTGCTTTATCCACTGTGCCACCTAGCTGCCCCTCACTTTACTTTTTGACCACCAGCATAATTCTATATGGTGGACAAGGAATGCCTGTTTTAAAAATTTTATTCAAATCATGATCCTGAAAAATTGTTTAAAACTTTCTCTGCAGTGGTTTTGATAATAAAGCAAGGTCGCCACCTAGTGAACAGAGCTGAAAGATGACAAACTAGAACTAGAAAGTAAAAATGAAATAAAAAAATTTAAATAAAGCTAATACATGGCCACACCAAAGTGATCTTAATCTCCATTGCCAGTGAAAATGAATAAGTTTTCAGTAAGCACAATATTCCCATAGTTCTATAGAGTTGATATTCTACAAATATCTTTCTCTTTTAAGTTACTAAAAACAAACAAAGCAAAAACCATAGTCAGATGAAGAGTGTCCAGAGGATAGTAACCAAGATGATGAAAGGGTTCAAGATCATCATGTATCATGATCAGTTGAAGGAATTAAGGATGTTTTATCCTGGAGAAGATAAGATTAATGGGAGACATGATAGCTATCTTCCAGTGCTTGAAGTGATATAGTGTAGAAAGAAACTAGACTGTTCATCTTGGTTCCAGATGGGGCAAATATAGGTAGTAAAAAAATTAACTAATTACATATGTTTCCATTATTTGGGGAATAAGTAAATAAAATTTGTGGCACATGAATGTGATCAAATATTATTGTGGAATAAGAAAAAAATATGAAGAGGAATGGGAAGACCTATGAACCAGTGTTCAGGGAGGACTAGCACCTCTGGTATGAAGACTTGCCTAAGGCCTTATCCACCTTTAATGTCCACTTCTCACCTGTGGCTCCAAGAAGTAGCATTCACAGCAGCCATACCCTGGTAAAATTTTCTCAGCAGAAGGATTCCACCAGGTTGAGGATAACAGACAGGCCTTGAACCCTTCCATGAATTAGGAGGGTGTCTACCCCAAGAATGTGAAGACTTCCCCCTGTGGACTGGGAAAATGCGAACAATATGTTTCAACAGCCATGGAAACCACTGAAGCAGGTGCTGTGGAGTACTTAGAGCTTGGTCAGACATCAAAGATGCCAAGGCCATCCACTGTGTCCTGGGCCATGGCCTGTCATTCTGACTTGTTTGCTATTGGACTTTGATGACTTGACAAGAGAATAAGGCTGATAACTTTGTGCAACTTTGTCTCACTTAAATCCAATTCATGTTCAAGTCAAGATAACACCTGTGATATCATTGGTCCTTGAAGATGAAGGATGAACAACAACAATAAAGTAAGATAAGCATAAGCAAGAAACATAGATATGTGTATATAGATATATGCATTTCTCTATATATCAATACATATCTATACATAATAGCTACAGCATTGGAAAATTGAAACAGTGCTGTATTGATCCCAAAGAAGAGACAGGAACACGCCCCCCCCCCACCTGCTTCAAAGAGAAGAGATTATGGACTTTGACCAATACATATACAGTCAGATTTCATTTACTTATTATTTTTACTGAACTGTTCCTTTGGAAGAAGAGAAATATTGGGAAGTGAAGCTACTATATAAACATAAAATGGGAATAAAAATACTTTTTTTTTTCAGTTCCTCAAGTTTTATTGAAAGACTACTGACCACAGGGAGAGCACCATGGAGATAGGTGTCTTGGAATAAAAATAATTTATAGGACAATGAGAACAATTCAAAAGTAGATTTGGAAAAACTAGTGGATTCCTTCTCAAGAAATATTTTCAAGCAAAAACGAGATGGGATCTTATTGTGTATATTGGGGCAGGTAAGTGATGCGGTGGGTAGAGCACCAGGCCTGGAGTCAGCAAAACCTTAGTTCAAATGTGGTGTCAGACACTTACTAAATGTGTAATCCTGGGTAAGTGACTTAAAAAAAACAAAAAAACCCTGTTTGCCTCAGTTTCCTCATTTGTAAAATGGGGATAATAATACTACCCACCTCCAGGGTTATTGTGAAGATCAAATAAGAGAATAATGATAAAGCAGTTTTGCACAGTGTCTGTCACATAGTAGATGCTATATAAATGTTAACTACTATTTTGTAAGGGGGATTCTTTTTCAGGCACAGATTAGACCAGCTACATGGCTACATAGTCCCTTCTAACTCTAAAATGCTGGATTCTAGAACTGTGAAAGGAAGTGATCCATTCATTTTAGAATTAATGATACAGAAGGAGTGGAAAGCTAAGCATAGTGAGATATTCTAGATATTGGAAAAGAAACTTTTTTAAGGGACAGAAAATATATAGAGCACCAGCCCTGGAGTCAGGAGATCTGGATTTCAAATCCAACCTCAGACACTTGATACTTAGTAGATGTGTGACCCTGGACAAGTCGCTTAACCCCAACTGCCTCCCCCAAAAGAAAAAAAATTAATAAAAAATAAAAATGACAGAAAACACATAAGTAGAATCCTGGGGCCTAAAATTCTATAGAGAAAGAATGTTCAAGAAGCATGGAAAGTTCTCAAGAATGAAACTGTGATGATGCAAACAAGCTATGCTTTCCAGGTTTTTCTGATAGCATTGTGCTCATCATTTTTTTGTTTGTTTGTTTGGTGGGGAAATGAGGGTAAAGTGACTTGCCCAAGGTCACACAGCTAGTAAGTCTCAAGTGTCTGAGGCCAGATTTGAACTCAGGTCCTCCTGAATCTATGGCCAGTGCTTTATCCACTGCGCCACCTAGATGCCCCCTCATCATTTTTTAAAATAGTAAACTATACTCTTTTTCTTTTCTTTTTTAACAGTTGATGTTTTATAATTTTATTTAAATGAAGTTCAATTTAGTTTTCATCCACATTGACTGTCTATAAGCTTTTAAAAGTGGTTACAGGCACATAAGTAACCAAGGATATACAGCTTGTTTGGTCAACCTTCATCTTCATTGCGTTTCCTGGACAAACACACTCAGATACGGTACAGAACATTCCTTATTCCTTTGGCCCAAACAACTTTCTTGAGTCTGGTGTCAATGCATACATTTGGAGTTCCCATTTCTTTCATGGCAAATTTGTGGATTTCCTTGAAAGCCCAAGGAGCTTGCTTTTTGAAGCCTATTCCATGAATCCACTTGTGAATGTTGATGGTGTATTCTTTGGTCACCATCTCATTGATGGCAGAGCATCCCTTCTCTCCACCTTTCTTTGCGGGAGCCATCCTGCCCAGGACCAGGTTGGAAAGGAAGAAGCTAGACTCTTTTTCTCATCATGGCTTTCAGGTAGTCCAATAATTCTCAAATTATCTCTTCTGGGTTTATTTTCCAGGTTAGTTGTCTTTCCAGTGAGGTATTTCACATTTTCTTCTGTTTTTTCATTCTTTTGATTCTGTTTACTTCTGACTGCTCCCTCCCCCATTCAGTTCTCCCTTTTTTCAGGCCTCCTCCCTTATCCCTTTCCCCTCCTACTTTCCTGCAGGGTTAGATAGATTACTCCACCCAATTGAATGTGTATATTAATCCCTCCTTGAGCCAGCTCTGATGAGTGTAAGGCTCATTCACTGCCCCACTCATCCCCCATCTCTCCCCCCACTCCATAAGCCCTTTCCTGTTTCTTTCATGTAGGATTTCACCCCATTCTAATTTTCCCCTTCCCCATCCCACAGTGCAATCCTCTCACCCCTCAATTTTACCCTAAAGATGTCATCATGGGGCAGCTAGGTAACACAGTGGACAAATCACCCACCCTGGACTCAGGAAAACCTGAGTCCAAATCTGGCCCCAGTCACAAGACACTCACCCACTGCTCAACCATGAGCATGTCACCCAACTCCGATCACTCCACACACACAAAAAAAATATTTTAAAAAAATGCTTTATAGATACCATCCCTTCATAATCAATTCCCACCTGTGCCCTCTGTCTAAATTTATTTCTATCATCTGCCCTAATACTGAGAAATTTCTTATGAGTTAGATGTATCATCTTCCCATGTAGGAATGTAAGCAGTTTAAACTTTTAATATCCCTCTTAATTTCTTTTTCCTGTTTACCTTTTTAATGCTTCTCTAGGGTCTTGTATTTGAAAGTCACATTTTCTATTTAGTTCAGGTGTTTTCATCACAAATACCTGAAAGTCCTCTTTTTCATCGAAGTCCCACTTTTCCTCCAAAAGATTATACTCAGTTTTGCTGGGTAGGTGATTTCTGGTTGTAATCCCAATTCCTTTGCCCTCTAGATTATCATATTCCATGCACTCTAATTCTTTAATGTAGAAGCTGCTAGATCTTCTGCTATCCTGACTGTGGCTCCACAGTACTTGAATTATTGCTTTCTGGATGCTTACAGAATTTTCTCCTAGACCTTGGAGCTCTGGAATTTGGCTATCATATTCCTGGGAGTTTTCATTTTGGGATCTCTTTCAGGAAGTGATCAGTGGATTATTTCAATTTCTATTTTATCTTCTGCTTTTAGAATATCAGAGCAATTTTCCCTGACAATTTTCTGGAAGATGATGTCTAAGCTCTTTCCTTGATCTTGGTTTTCAGGTAGTCCAATAATATTCATATTATCTCTCCTGGATCTATTTTCCAGGTCAGCTATTTTTTCCAAGGAGATGTTTCACATTGCCTTCATGACATGATTGCTCCAAAAAACCCCCCTCCAAATAATGCCATAGGACCATTCCTGGAGCAGCAGAACCCAGAAAAGAATGGGCTGAGATTATTTTCCAGCCAAAGATAGCTTAGAAGTTTGGCAGGAGGGAGCTGCTGTGCTGGGACAGGAGTGGAGTCCAACTTCATTATCACACTGACACAGATCCAGTCCCAGGCAGGCCTTGCCAGAGAAAGAGACTCTCAGAGCCTCTGAATCAGCTGCAGTGCCAGTGTCATCTGGAGCTAAGCTCACAGTCTGGTGAGAGGGCTGAGCAGTTTGGCTGGGGTGAGATTACAGGGGTCCCTGCTGGAGCTGAGGTGGAATTTGGGTGTTTCAGCCCTGCTGGGAACCAGGAAGCAGACTTGAGTGGTGGTGGTCCAGGTAGGGAAGGGGTGCAGGTTCATCAGAGCTAACAACCACAGCACACAAAGTTTTGCTGCTTGGTTAATTAGCAAGTTGGCCTGGGGTTATCTACAGACCAGAGAACAGGCCAGGTGAGTGAAGAACCTGTCCCTCCTTAAATCACACCACCTTAGATCCCCTGAAGCTTGGGACAGTACAGCCTGGAAACAGTGCCCCACCTTAAGAAGGAGTAAAAAGTCAATGAAAACACAGGCAAGATGAGCAAGCAGAGAAAGATGTGGACCATAAAAAGTTTCTTTAGTGACAAGGAACATTGAGGTACACCCTGAGAAGATGATAGCAATGTCATGGTTCCTACATCCAAAGCTTCCAAGAAAAATATGGATTGGAGTCAGGCCATAGAGGCACTCAAAAAGGACTTTGAAGATGAAGTAAGAAAGTTAGAGGAAAAAATGGAAAGAGAAATGAGAATGATGCAGGAGGGTCATGAAAAAAAAAAGTCAACAGCTTGAAAAGCCAAATTTGCCAAATGAAAAAGGAGGTACAAAAGCTCTCTGAAGAAAATCATTGCTTAAAAATTAGGATTGAGCAAATAGAAGCTAATGACTTTATGAGAAATCAAGACACAATAAAGCAAATCCAAATAAATAAAAAAATAGAGGGAAATGTGAAATATCTCCTTGGAGTCTGTTTGACTGATTCCTGGTTTCTCATGGAGTCATTAGCTTCCATCTGCCCAATTCAAAATTTTAAAATATTATTTTCTTCATTAAAGTTTTGTACCTCCTTTTCCATTTGACCAAATGTCAATTCCAATTATTTTAAATCGAAATTTTCTTTATAAGTAAAACCTATGTAGCCAAGAATAGAAGGAATGCAGAAAGAAGGAAAAAAAAACTTTCACAGACAATCTCTCAGGTAGGATGAGACTGGGTTGAAATACTGCTATGGTGTAGGAATGATGAGCTAGTTGATTTTGAAAAAACAAATACTTGGATTTATAAGGGAATATGATATCTACCTTCAGAGAAACAGGTAAGTGGAAATAAACATAGTATGGTCTAACATATATGTCTATGAGTATATATACATATACATATATATTTGAGCTTAATTGTAGTCTTCTTAATTGCAGGGGAAGGGGGGAAAGAGGGGAAACGAGGGTAAAAAGACAGTAAAAGTAAACAAAGTGCACAGCAGAGAACAAAGAAAATCTGGGCATCTTTGAAAACAATCAGTAGTATTTAACATATACATTTTCTTGAAATGGAAATGCCTCATTTTATATTGAATCCTCTCTTATGTTCTGCTGTATACATGAGACGTTTTTCCTTTTCTTATTTTGTATTTAAGTTTAAAATAAATAAAAACAAAAACATCATTCTCAGAAGAGGTCCAGAGGTTTCACTGAACTGTCAAAGAGCACATTACATGAAAAATGTTAAGATTCCCCACTATTAGCCCATTCTACTCATGTCTCTAGGGAGTGTCTCCCAATTCAATTCTTAGTACATGTGAAGTAATTTAGAAAAATAAAATGTGTCATGTGCCAACCTGGGGGAACAGTTATTGATAGTTATAGCAAGCTTCACTGAACAAGAGCTGAGTGTGGAGCAGGTAGGCATTTGAGAATAAAAACCAAGAGGATCAAATGGGATAATATTTGTAAACTACTTGGCACAGTTCCTTGTATGTAGTAAGTTCTTAATAAATCCTTCCTTCCTTCTGAATTTGTAAAGCTTCAGAAAAGTTCTACTTCATACCTTCTCAAGTTGTGAAGGTGATCCTGGGCTCTTAGAAGTTAGCTATGCTATGCCTTGCCACACTACACCAGCCAGAGCATAGTATGGAAAATAGCATGGAGGCCTGACAGATAATAAATCTATGGTCTGAGAATAAGCCTGGCTAAGTTTGGAAAGGCTCATTATCAATTTAGCCACAGGGTGATGAATTTTTTTGGTGGGAGTAACTCTTAAAAGCCTTCTCCCTAGGGGCAGCTAGGTGGTGGAGCGGATAGAGCACCAGCCCTGGAGTCAGGAGTACCTGAGTTCAAATCTGGTCTCAGACACTTAACACTTACTAGCTGTGTGACCCTGGGCAAGTCATTTAACCCCAATTGCCTCACTAAAAAAAAAAAGAAAGAAAGAAAAGCCCTCTCCCTGGTGACTAGGATCATAATCTCTTTTGGTGGAACCAGCACTCACACCCATGAAATCAATATTCTTGAAGTGGATGGGACTTTAAGGTTTACAAATATAAACATCTGTGCAGAAGTGCGGTTGTTAGTATAAGAGGTAAACCAGTTATTCCCTTTTTAGCTAGTTCCTCCATCTTCCAAATGTGGGTTGCATCATCCCCCCCACCTCCAATTCTTTCTTTAGTTGGCTTAGGGGGCATGATTTTTCCTTAATCTACTCCATCTCTTACTCAAGAGTGAGAAAGGCCCTTTGAATTAAATGGGAAAGGCTAATGGTTTCTGAGGGAAACCTACTTCTCCCTTGTTCTCTTCCTATCTGACTGCTTCCTCTCAGTTTCCTTTGTGGAATTGTGGATATCCCCTAGGGTTCTGTCTTGGGTCATCTTCTACCTTTATACTATTTCCTTTGATAATTTCATCAGCTTCCATGGATTCAATTATCATCTCTATGTATTTGATATCATTTATTTGACCAGTCCTCACCTTTCTCCTAACCTCTATTCTTACATTTCTTGATACCCTATTGAACATCTTGAACTAGATGTCCCACAGACATATTAAACTTATTATCTTATTTTCCCAAAGCTTCCTATATTTTTTCTATTAATGTCAAGGGCACCACCATTCTCAAAGTCACCCTGGTTAGAAATTAATTTCTCATTCTGTCACCTCGTTCATTCACTTTTCATCTAGTCTGTTGCCAAATCCTGATTCTAACCCCAACTTCTCTTATATGTGTTCTTCTTTTTTCCCTCACTGCCACCTCTCTCATCATTTCACAGCCAGATTATTGCAATAACCTTCTATTTGGTCTCCTTAAATGAAGTCTCTCCTCATTCCAGTCCATTCTCCACTCAAAGAAGTCAAACGGATCTTTCTCAAGTGCAGATTTGACCAGGTCCAGAATGAACCCCAGTGACTTCTCCAGGATCAAATATAAAATCTTGCTGTTCCCAACACAGAAAACTCCATCTCCCACATTTTACTGGTTGTTCCTCAGGCGGTCCCCTCCTCATTTTTGTCCTTTTTTCTTCAAGTGCCAGCTAAAACCCCACCTTTTTATAAGAAGCCTTTCCTGATGTTCCTTAATGTTTGTGTCTTCCTTCTGTGGTTATCTCTGATTTATCCTGTATATATCTTGTTTGTACATAATCTCTCCACTAGTCCACCATGTATTTCCCTAAAGTCCCTTTGCCTTTTTTTTTTTAATATCCCCAGCGCCTAGCACAGTGCCTGACACAAAGTAAACGCTTGATGAATGCTTTAACCATTAATTCATTTGTCAGTTGCTTCCGACTGTCCCATTCCGGCTGTTCAAAGTGGAGGCAGCCCCATCACAATTACTGCCAGTAGTTGTTCAGTTTCTCAGCTCCTAAACTCGCATGACAAGGTGCCTGCTGGAGTTCCTTTCTCTTTTTCTTGACTTCCACTGAAATTTCCTGCCCAGTGTCTGTTCTGTCTTCTCCCTCTAAACACCAGTACCGTCTGCATTCTCTCTCAAAACTGGAGGCAGCCAGTAGAACCTGCCAGCTCAGGTGGCCCCGGCCCCGCCCTATCCAGAGCTTGAAATACATTAGTCTCTCCCCACACCGGGGAGAAACATCACTGGACTACATTTCCCAGAAGCCCTCACAGCTAGTCCAGCATCACACACCTCTAGCTTGCAGAGGTCCGATCCAAAGCCTGGCGCTTTCCTCACGACCCTGCAAATTATTTCTCTATTTCACGGGGTAAAGTGGGGGGGGGGGAACAAGAGGCTTCAAAATGTTAACGGATCACACAGTCAAATGCCAACACTAGAATTTCAACCAGGTTTTCATTAGCCCACTGCTCTTCCCACTACATCGATTATAGCAGAAGAACCAAGCCTGGCGATCAAGCCGGCTCTCATCCCCATTTCCCACGAACCCAGGGCTTTTGGAAGAGGCTGACCAGTGATGAAATGTTGGGCTGCGCTGTGTTTTTTCATCCGTCTAAAGACCGGCGCTTTCCCCGCAGGTTCCTAGGAGGGCGGCAGGAACGTCGGGGAAGGCTGGGCATGGGCGCCCCCTGCTGCCACCAATCAGCCTTTGTTCCGGACTTTTGCCAATTTGACGCTCCGCTTCCAGGCTCCTGTCACAACTTCCGGTCCTTGAAGGTCCCTATTCCGGAAAGGGCCCTCGAGATTGGTAGGTGGCTAAGGCTAACGCCTGAAGATCGCGTGACCCTGGAGTCAAGGTACTCGTCCTCCCTTTTGGACCTGCTTATGGAGAATGAAGCGGGGGAAAGACTCTGACAGCCGTTCTGGGTTTAACCAAGGGTAGGCATAGCTCAGGAAGCTCGGGAGGCGGTCTCGGCCCCTTGGGATCAGGCACGAGCCGGGGCAGCTGCATTTGCGGAAGTGCTGAGGGTGGACCGGAGGACCGTCGAGGAAGCGGCGGCCGCTGGGTCGAGGAGGGGGCAGTATTTGTCGCTGCTGCCGCCGCCGCCTCTGCTGCCTTTATCGCGTCTTACCTGGAGCGGACCCGGTCGCGGCAAGATGCCCTTGTTCACGCCTAATCCTTTCGAACAGGATGTTGGTGAGTCACCGGCCCGGGCCCTGGGCTACGGGAGCTGTTCCCCTGGAGACGCGGCTAGGGTGAGAAGGGGAGGCGGCGGCGGCGCTCGGTGGTCCCGGGCTCTGGGGGATGGGCCGGCCGGCGGCACCTCTCTGGACACCGGCCCCTCTTCCATCCTGTTGCCCCTTCCGTGTACCCATTCCCCTTCCCGGGGGTGGGGAGTTTACGGAGCGAACACCCTTCCCCAAACTTTCCTCCCCACCCCAACCCCCCGCCCTCCAGCAGGGCTCCTTGTCCGGTTGCCGAGAGACCCTAAAGTAAGCGGCTAATGCCGAAATGAGGATGTCAGCTCTCCCGGCGTCAGTATTGAAGGGCTGGCCCTTCGCGGCCACCCCTCGTCAGCCGGTACAGGGACGTGATGCAGCAGTTTGAGGCATCCCCCCTGAGGGGCAGCCTGACCCTTTCGGGCGGGGCTTTCCCCAGTGGAATGGAGGCTTCTCTGACAACTTTTATCCATGCCTTGACCCGGGTCCTGACGGCAGAGCCTCAGCTCCTCTCTCGGTCCCCTCTCCTCTTTGTTGTCCCATACAAAGAAAGAGCGAAAGCTGCTCTCTCTTATAGAATGACAAAGAAGAAAGAGTTCCCTTGGTTGTCATAAGATTGGGGTGCATTAAAGGAGTAGATTTAGTTAATCGGGTCTTGAGACCTTTAGTCTCTCCAAGATTACGGGTTTTGATAGAATGATATTAGGTGGGACTGGAGCTAGCTAGAAATTAGCTAGTATTAATGGAAGAGCCAAAAGAGAGAGAGAGAGAGAGAGAGAGAGAGAGAGAGAGAGAGAGAAAACGAACGAACGAGAACGAACTTCTCGGGACCTCTAAAAGTACATCCAAATCTGGGATTTCCCGGATGCCTGGCACCCACTCTGTCTTCATCTCTTGTCCCCTGGCTTCCTTCAAGACCCTCCCATAAAATCTAACCTTCTACAAGAGGCCTTTACCGAGTCTCCTAAATATTAGTGTCTTTGGTTTCTAAAATTTACCCTCTATGTGATGTATCTTGTTCATACATAGTTTTCATGTTTTCCCATCCTTCTCTCTTCTTCCCGCCCCCCCCTTTAGATTTTGAACTTCTTGAAGGCAGAAACTGTTTTTGACTTTTCTTTGTATCCCTAGGACTTAGCACAGTGACACATAGTAGGAGATTAATAAATGCTGGTTGACTTATTGACTAAAAATTACATAAGATAAAGTTTGTGGTAAGATGAATATCCTCTAGAGTGACTGAAAGCTTGCCTGAGCCGTGTAGAATTCATAACTATACACTTGTTTCAGTAATTAAGATTTTCTTATTTGAAAGCCAGGTAATTGTTTATGGCCTATAAGAATCATTTAACATTTATACTGCTTTTCAGTTTATTTTTCAGTTCTCTCAAGTTTTGTTTTGCAACAGCCTTGTGACATAGGATATTTGCAAATGAGTAACAGAGATGTAGGGGTTATAGGTGACTCACCCAGTGTCATCCAGCTGGTTTGTGGTAAAGCCAAGACTAACAGATCTGCTGACCCAAGGCAACCAATATTAAGCCCCTGCTTAATGTGTATAATGAAAGAAATGCCAGACTTAGAGGTCCTCAAATATTGGGTCTGGTACTAAGTACTTTGTGACTTTGGGCAAATCACTCATTCTTTCTGGGCCTCTAGGAAAGTTACTTACTTGTTCTTTCTGAGCCTCAGTTTCTTCATCTATAAAATGTGGGGTTGCCTCTTCCAGCTCTGATCCTTTGTGCAAACCATTGTGACAGCCATGATGGAAAAACAAAACATTCCCTGTCCTCAAGGAACTTTCAAGGGGGATAGGTACACAAAGTGAATCAGTATTGAATGGGGTAAGTGGGAGGAAGCAGGTTGAGACATTAAGAAATCTGAGGAAAGAGAGATCACTTCGTAGAAATGGTGACACCTTTGATGGCCTTTAAAGATGGAGAATACTTTCTCAGGTTGAAATGTGGTAGGAGGAATTTCTAGACAAGGGGTTGAGAGTCTGCAGCACATGCAAAATGGGAGGAGAGGGCAGGGGCTTCCATCAGAATCTGTGAAGTGAAGTAGAATGAGATGGTATAAGAGGACCTAGGTTTTAGTCTCACCTCTATCCTATCCGTGTCTCTTAACATCTCTGGGCCTTATTTTCCTCATCAGTAAAATTATGGAATTGGACTGGAAAGCCCCTCTGAGTTCAGTTATGTTTGTTATAAGACAGAAGGGTTAGGGGAAAATCGTTTCAAGGAGGGGGAGGGTTGAGAAATATCACAATCAATAGGGTTTCTTGGTGACTTGGTAGAGAATTATTTCAGTAGAATTTGGGGGATAGAAGTTTGAGTTAATGAGCTGTAATGAAGCTCAGGCAATGAAAGCCCCATAAGATAGTGATTGTTATGGGGCTTAGTTTGAGGAAGTGAGGTCAAGTGAAAGGTTATTTTTTTATTGGGTTATTTATTTATTTATGTAGCTAGTTTACTTATTTATTTACTTATTTATCTCCCCCCCCCAAAAAAAAAAGGCATTTACTAAGTGTTTACTGTGTGTCAGACAGTGCTAAGTGCTGGGAGTACAAAAACAAGAGTCTGCCCTCAAGGAGCTTATAACCTAATGGGAGAAGACTGGATACAGAAAAGAAGCTGAGAAGCTGGGGGAGGGGAGGAAAAAGTACTCAACTCTGGGGGTGCATTGGAAATGTCAGAGATGTACTGGAGTAGTGCAGCTAGGTGAGAAATGAGATGTTCTCAGCTGAGAGTTCATGGCCCCACCCTCCCATCAGAGAGACTAAGATTCATGATGAAGTAGAGTGCCAAGACTAAGGTCCAGGTGCTTTACTTCAAAAAGGGGGGAAAGAATTACTTATATCACATATTTCATATCTAAAGCACTTTGAAAATGTTAAAACTATAAATGTAAATGAGTATTATTGAGGAATCGACATGAAGCTACATTCCGTGGATATTATCAGTCTCCTCAGTAAAGTAGGAAGGAGGCAGTGTTATCTTCTTAGCACCCAGTGTTCAATCTTCAGTACCTGGCAAGTGGGATCAGATATTTAGTAATATAAGTGTATGAAGTTTTTGTATATGATTAATAGAAAAAGATTTGTTTCTGTAGTTATCTTTCCCCTACATCTTTATTAGTACCTAACTGATTTTTATACTCCACTTCATTTTAATTTAAAACATATAAATGGAACAAAACAATTGAGATTATTTGACTTTAAGATTTTTTCCCCCTAGAATGTCCATTATATTGTTTTAGAATATCTTTTTTTTTTTTTTTTTTGGTGAGGCAATTGGGGTTAAGTGACTTGCCTAGGGTCACACAGCTAGTAAGTGTCAAGTGTCCAAGGCCGGATCCAAACTCAGGTCCTCCCCACTTCAGGGCTGGCACACCATCCACTGCGCCACCTAGCTGCCCCTAGAATATCTTTTAAAACAATTCTTTTTGCTTCAGTCACATAAAATCTCTCATTCTCTCCTTTGTTTTTTCCATGGCCATCTCTAATACTCACACTAGCTAACATCATACAAACTGCTGTTGTTTTTATTTGAAGCTGTTTTCAAATCTTCCCTCAGAAAGTCTTCCCAGATTAAATATATAGTAATTTGTTGAGTTACATGCCCAGTACGCACTAATTGTAACATCTGCTCATTTTTTAAATATAACAGTAGGTACTAAAGATAATCCAATTTTACAGACAAGTAGCATTGTTAAAGTGCTTTGTAAACATTAAAGCACCATAAAATGTCAGCTGTTATTTCCATTATTCCAAGCTGCCATGCTTAAGAACTTTGTGTCTCTGAAGAAAAATAACTTTGTAAGTCTTAAAATTCCCAGCAGTCCTTCTTCTACCTCTCAATACACCTATACCTTATTTTCTCCTCCATTTGCTTTCATTGAGTTTTGTTTCTTTTTGCTCTCAAACTTCCGTTCCCCTTCCAATTCTCCATTTTCTCCAGCCAAACTTGTTATTCCTTGCACACATATCCCTGTCTACTGTTGCTACTAAGCCTTTGATAATTACTTGTATCCTAAACCTTTGTCTCCAGATAGATGCCAATTTCTCCTATCCTACAAAATTTAGTTCATATTCTACTTGCACTTCAAAAATCTTATGCCCAAACAATTGGAGATTTTATAAATCTGATAACAGCATTTCAGCGGGGAGGAAGATGCCAAATATAGAATTTGTAAGGTATAACCTTTGACCATTGCTTGTATCTTTTATTGATGAATATATTGATATTCCAGATGGTTGTTCTTGTTTAATTTCATTCAGTCTATACCAGTGCTATATACCATGATGATTAATATCTATTGTATGCTGCAAATGATAGTTTTATGTCTCCCCTTTATCAGAGAAGCTAAACATATACAAACTTCACTCAAGCACCATAAAAAACCAAAATACTGATATTCCAAAATTCCTTTGTGGCTCCTTTGAGGTACATTTAGTTTATCTTTTCTACTTAGAATGTTGTGGAATACAGACAACTTACATTCCAGTTTTGCTATATATTATAGGTAAATAGTACTTAAAAATTTATAAAATGTGAAATAGTTTTTCTTTAACATTAGATTTTTAAAAATTAATTTATTTTTTTTTTTTGGTGAGGCATTTGGGGTTAAGTGACTTGCCCAGGGTCACACAGCTAGTAAGTGTTAAGTGTCTGGGGCAGGATTTGAACTCAGGTCCTCCTGAATCTAGGGCTGGTGCTCTATCCACTGCACCACCTAGCTGCCCCTAACATTAGATTTTAAAGTCAGCAAAGGAAAAAGTGCCCTTCTAGCTTAGTCAGATTTGGGGGTAGCAAGAGTGGGACTAGGTAGTATGTTTTACCAATGAATAGAAGATCTTAGCATCCTCAGTGGGTAAGATGGATGCAGCTACAGCATTCCTTTCCTATTATGGCCAAACAAGCCCAGAAGCATCCTCTGTAGTAAAATAGCTCTGTTAAAGGTGTGGTAATCGTTTTGCTTTTTATTATATAATCAAGCAGACTGCAGCATTCAGTGACTGTTAATCCTAACCTTTTACCTCAGTAGCAATATATATGTTATATCATCCCTCCTTCTGAAAGGTTTATAGCTTTTCCCAGTTCTGGATCTTATCTTCATTTTATTCCCTACTTCACTGAAATGGTTTCATCTTTGTTTATACATATCATTCTTAGGTAGCTAGTAGTGCCATTTGAATTTCTCTCTTTTTTCCTGTTCCCAAATGTTTACCATTTATTGAATGCACTGCCACATGGAAAAACTCTTATTGTGTCCCTGAGACAGTTTGACATTAGCCATAATTCCCATGTTCTTCTGCGTCCTTTTGCATCTAATTACACCTTGTCCACCTAGAATCTCCAGGCCTTCATTAGGGCACTTAGTAGCAATATTTTCTAAATTATATTAACTTGATATTTTTGTGGATTGCTATTTTTCTTTTCTTTCTTTCTTTCTTTTTTTTTTTTTTTGCAGGGCAATGAGGGTTAAGTGACTTGCCCAGGGTCACACAGCTAGTAAGTGCCAAGTGTTTGAGGTTGGATTTGAACTCAGGTCCTCCTGAATCCAGGGCCAAAGCTTTATCCACTGTTCCATCTAGCTGCCCCTGGATTGCTATTTTTCTACAATATTTTTCTGAAATAAACTTACATCCGTAATTCATTTTTCCTTTACTATTGCCTTTAGCCCATCATACCCAACAATAGAAAGGCCCATTAAAATAGGCCTTCCTGAGTTTCAGTTACCTTGAAGTAGTTCATTATAGGGTGTAAGTGGCCATTAGGATAGGTACTACTTCCAATCCTCACAGACACAATAAAGCAGTATGTGTTAAAAACTGATGAAAAACTGTAAGGTGTTTTATAAAACAATTGGTCCCCTTCCCTCTCACCTTGCCCATTTATGTACCTTCATAGCATAAAATTGAAAGAAGTTCTTGCTAGAAAAGCCTAAGTCAGGTGATTAAAAAAAGAACATGTTTTTTTTGGGGGGGGGGGGAGAACCATTCTTAATGCGGCTGTTGGAATTAAACTCTAAAATATTTAAATATATGGTTTAAAATTTTTTTTCTAAAAGTAGGGTTACTTACTGCTAAAACTTTCAGTAATTATTTAGTTTGAAACAATTTACTTCACTCATATAGCACAAGATGAGAAGCGCTGAACTGGATAACATTTTTTATCCTTACCTGCATTTTAATTATTTCTACCTGGCTTGGAGAAGGATCTAGTCATTTGCAATATTTTGCTTTCTTACAAGTTTATAAAAATTCAATTTATTTTGTGTTAGTGGCCTTATTAGGAGAGTTTAAAGTATATTGAATAAAATTGTCTTTAAAATAGATATTTTACCTGAGAAGGTTGGTAGTCATGAGCAAAAGGAGAACCGTCATTATCCCTAGAAAATGTTGCCCACTTGGAAATGGTCATCCACTGTTGCTGGGCAACACAAGGCTTCTCTTGCTCAGTTAAAAAAACCCAAAAAACCTACTTGCTCTTTGCTCATTCTGCTTTTGTGTGGCATCATGACAGAGGCTGTTTGGGTGTGTAGCTATCCAGAGAGTCTTATCAGTATTATATTGATTATTAAAGTTTTCTTGCTAATTTCTTCTTCTTACTATAGCCTTTTGTTTTTATATCACAGTCATTTCTGGGAGTTTGGAAGAGGGAAATCTTTCCTACTCTGCCTCTGGATTGAGCTTTCCCTCATAGCAGAGATAATTATGCAAACATACTCAAAAACAATGACAGCATCTGACAATGTAGAAAATACCCTCCTGTATGGGGAGGAAGGAGGTATGTTTGATTATCTGTTTTTGAGACCACCATTAGTTTTTCAGTTATTCAGTCTGCCTTCCTTTTAAGTATTCTTTTTCGTTTACGTTATTGTAGTCATATATGTTCTTTTGATTCTGCTTAGTGCTTATTTCACTCTGTATCCATTCAGAGAAGTCCTTTCATATATGTCTGACTTTCTCATACTTGTAATTTATTATTACACAGTAGTACTCCATTGCACTCTAATACCATAGTTTTTCTCGGCCACATGTTACAGTCAATAGGCATCCACTGTATTTCCAGTTATTTGCTACCACAGTAAGTGAAGTTATGAATATTTTGGTAGCTAATTAGACCTTTATTTCTGTCTTTGACTTCCCTGGGCATATGCTCAGTAATAGGATTGATATGACAAAGGGTATGATGGTGGTTTTCTTGAATAATTCCAATTTGATGTCCAGAATAGTTGGAACAATTTACAGCTCCTTAGAGTAGTTTTTCTTAAGGGTACAATTCCATTTTTTTAAAAGAAGTGTAGTTTTGTATATTAACCATGTGAGTATTTAAACTTTTTTTTTTCCCTAGTCGAATGAGGAGGGAGGAATCTCTTATTTCATCTGTCTGGGGAAGTCACTGTCACCATGTGCCAGAGCCAGTACTTGAACTCAAGTTGTACTAAGAGTTACTCCATGATGTTTCTCATGACAATAATAAATGACGTGACAAAAATATGCTAAATGTGATTTTTACCTTTTTTGATTATACAGAATCTTTATGAATGTCATTTTTTGCACTGTATACAAACTCTGGTATTCAGGTTTACAGGACTGTTGGTTCTTTTTAACGGCCCTAGACTGCTCTGCTTTTTTGAAGTTTTGCTTCTTAAAAAAAAGTATTCCATCTCCTCCCTTCTATCAACTTTCTCTTCCCCTTCTCCCCAGGGTATACTCTTTCCACTTGGCAAGCTTGTTAGCATATTATGTGTAAGGAAGAGCAAATAGTCCCGAGAAGTTACCTAAAGGCAGAGTACACGAACTTTGTGGAATCTATTTGGATTGTTCTTGAGCCTTTCTACTCCCTCCATTCCATCTTCCTTGTGTTCTAGATAACTGAACTGTTACTGTGGCTTAGTTTTTCTATGAGATTTTTATAGAGAGATGTGATTCTATGATGTTTTAGAATCAATACCATGCTGGCCACTTCTTTCTTCATTAAAAAAATGAATACGACATAGGGGAGGGGACTATCTATTTCTTCTTATTAGGTCAGGCTCCATAAGATCAGTCATAGAAGAACAGATCTAGAGCTTGAAGGGTCCTTAGAGGTCAGCTAGTCTTGGGGTTCTTATTTGGGTCTGTATATTTGGATGGCTGCATTTTAATGTAATGGTTTTCTTTGTAATCTCATGTCTTTTATTTTATGCCTTTAAAAACATTCTTCTGAGAAGGGATTCATAAGCTTCATCAGACTACCAAAGTGGTTCATGACACCAAAAAAGGTTAAGAACCTCATGACTACTCCAACTTCTTTATTTTATGGAAGAGGATATGTGAGGAAAAGACATTAAGATTTCCCTAAGTTGGTTTTTACATGGAAGAGCCAGAATTTCAATCTGAGCCCTTCTTTGCACCATGCTACCCCATTGTGTTCCATTTTATAGTATTGAGGACTTGATTTAATTGTTTTCTTCAAAAATAGGCATTTTATTGTTTAATAGAACCTTAATAATTTTACAATTCAGATTTGTGTTTAAATGCTTATATAGTTCAATTTTAGAAGGTACTTATTTTATACTTATTAAAACAGTAGTTAATTTTTTAAAATTTCCCCATAATATAATTGAAACTACATCAGAAAACTGACTGAATTGCAAATTTTACTTGTTAATTTAACTTCAAACTGAAGCAGGTCATTTTATGAGGAGAGGGGAAGAGACTGGTGGATAAGTGTTTTGAAATATTTCTAATTTATCAGCTTTGTTGAGGCATTAAACATTTAAACTGTTTAATGTAATACAGACATTTCAGTTGAGTGTTTTAGATATAACCTTCTTACAGGCTGATATTGAATGATTTGATCGCTACTTTTTGGGTTTTGTCACTTAATTAGTTCTAAATTCATCTCAGTTATTATCTAGGTTATAACCTCTATCTTTTCCACTGCAGCACATTTTGTCAAATGGCTTGCTGAAAACTAGATATATGGTATCAATGGTATTTTATTGATCTACCAACCTAATGTTCTGTTAAAAAACAAAAAAAGAAAATTGGAATGGTATGACTTGCTCTGTGTGTGTGTGTGTGTGTGTGTGTGCGCGCGTGCGCGTGCACGCGCGCGCATGCGCGCACACATGTTTATTTTATATATTTTGCTTTGACACAACAGATGCTTCTCAGCAGAAACAGACTCTCTCCCAAGTTTATTCCCTAAAAACAGTTAAGTAAACCCACCTAATAACATGGTTAGGGCTGATAGTACATATTACTTTTGTAGTTTACCAATTATTAACAAAAAGGAAATATGGTTTAACTTGTAAACATTATCTGTTGTATTTGACATGAATTTTATTTATATGACTTGTTTATGCTGGACTAAACATCATACTGTAGCAAATAATACTTACTATACTCGATTTTAATGAGAAAATGAAAGAACACTGGTTGTAAACTACATCTGGCATAAATGTCTGACTCTACAAGCAATGGAATCACAATTGCATCCCCCTCCCTCCCCAAACAAAAACAAAACTGAAATCTGAAGACTTTATAATGAATGACCAGCCAAAGTAGATCTCACTTGTATGAGCTGAACAACTGACTGTGCACTTTTTAAACTCAGGAGGAAATGTCAATTTTATAATTAAGAAGCTATCCTTTGTGCTCACTTCAGCAGCACATATACTAAAATTGGACCGATACAGAGAAGATTAGCATGGCCCCTGCGCAAGGATGACACGCAAATTCGTGAAGCGTTCCATATTTAAAAAAGAAAGAAAGAAACTATCCTTTTATTCCATGTCACAGTGCCTAGTGTTAGGGCCACATTCACCACATATATCTCTCTTCACTCTGTCTCATATGTTTATATGAAAGACAGTATGTCCCTTTGTGAGTATTTTGAAAGATGGATCCCTTAAAACTTCAATAATTCTTTTCTGGAATGGAAGTTGTGATCACAGATACATTAGGGAATCAATCTTTTTTCCTATTTTGCGAATTGGGATAACACCTCCAGGTCTGTGGTGTACTTTAGTTTGCCATGGTTTTGTATCTCACCAAGATGTGTGAGCTCTTGGTCCCTAGAATATAGTTTATCTGGATTTGGTAAGTGCCCATACCTTCCTCAGTTAAGGTGGATGTAAATTTCTTTTCAATCATTTTTGTTCTTTATTTCTAAGAAACATCATTTTTCTTGATAGAGAAAAAAAAATCAAATATGAATTGAACAGCTCAACCTTTTCTCTGTCATTGGCTGTTGCTATCCAGTCTACTTCACCAACGTTGGTCCTTTCTATTCTTTGATCTTTCTCTTTCCCATAACAAAAAAATATCCTTTTTGTTGCCCTTAATATTCCTCATATTTCTGTTAATTCTGGGCTTCAATGTACTTAAATGTTGTTAAAGAACTATTGCTTTTGTAGTCATACTGTTAGTTGCTCTTAATTCTGTATTTTGTACATATCTGAGCTGGTTCTTTGAGTTTCCTGTTTAGCTTGAGTAAGTTTTATGTGACTTTCTTTTAAAACTTATCACTAGACATTTATAGAAGATTGCCCATATCTCTTATTTTTATGTTCAGAGTGGTCCAAAAATTCTTAGTTCCGTTAAAGCTTAACTCTGCATTGAGACAACACTCTGTATTGTAAAACCTGACTAAGTGAAACCTAGCCTAATTTGAACATTCATTGAACCAGAATTTGGTTTTACCAATTCAGCTCTTAAGAGAAAAAAAAGATACACAATAAAAGAAAATAAGCTCTTATGAGAAATTTATTTAAAAAAGAAAATTCTTGAGGTTCAGTACCTCTAGTTTTAGTCAGCTATGTCCATACCTATTTTCTTCTAATATTTAATCCATCTGCATATATAATATTTTACAGTGACTTATCATTTCTTCATGATTTAGTATAATGTCATAGATTTAAAACTAGAGGAAAACTTAGAGATTATAGCATCCAGCACACTTATTCTGCAGATCACTTGTTAGTCATATACCAAGCAAGTGGCAGAGTCAAGGTTTGAACCTAGGTCTTCATTCCAAAGTCAAGTACTCTTTTTGCTGCACCATGCCTAACATTTAAGCACTCCTGTGTAGAATGATGACACTGAGGCACATTATAAGATCCTCAGGTATCTAAGAATAAATTATGTTCAGTGGACTACTAAGGCCAGCAGGTTATTAATGCATTTTTTTTAAATAAGGTTTGAAGTGGCAAATAGTTAGTTTTGGGGTTTTGGGTTTTTTTTGCTCAACTCTTAATTTATTTTTTTTAAAAAGCCAGTTTAAGTGAGTACCCCATTCCCTGAGCATTCTAGCTGATTGAATTTGTATAGTTCTAACTTCAGAATTTCATTATTCAATCATAAGGATATTGCTGATCCTTAAGACATGTTAAATGAAAACTATATATATGAATTACTTTTTACAAAAAGGATTCTTAATTATAAAAACTTATATATGTATATCTACACATGTGTATTCAAATGTATCTTAAGATCTGTGGTTTCATTTGTGTAGGTACTTCCTTTACTATCATAGATTGTAACATCTTAGCAGATTCTTGAGATCTGTAGCCAAAAAGTGTCATTCTCTGGTGACCATTTTAAGTTTTTCATAACTTAACTAGGCTGGCCCTTCAGATAATAGATAAATATATTCTGTTGGTAGTGGCTCATAAGCCTTTCCAGCTTAGTAGAATCTTCCAGAGCTTGTGTTTCTGGCAAAGACTTTATGCCACAGTGAGGTATCAGTGTAGGAGTTCCATGCAGTGTTTATTTTCTTTTTTTTGTTTTTGTTTTTTTGTTTTTTTAGTGAGGCAATTGGGGTTAAGTGACTTGCCCAGGGTCACACAGCTAGTAAGTGTTAAGTGTCTGAGGCCAGATCCGAACCCAGGTACTCCTGACTCCAGGGCTGGTGCTCTATCCACTGCGCCACCTAGCTGCCCCCAGTGTTTATTTTCAATGTTAAAAAAAACTAAATATCAATTTAAAAATCCATCTTGATTGAGAACAGTCTGTTTTATTGAAAAAGCTGAATCCATTCACTTACATAAAACTACTTAGGAGATCCACTGTAATGACTAGTCAAGGTGAAAGTGCTTACTGTGTACCTGACTAGATAAGAATAATCTCTAAAACATCTGATAGTCACAAAAGGTTTGCACTGGAAGGCACTTTTTTTTTTTTTTTTGGTGAGGCAATTGGGGTTAAGTGACTTGCCCAGGGTCACACAGCTAGTAAGTGTCAAATGTCTGAGGTTGGATTTGAACTCAGGTCCTCCTGAATCCAGGGCCGGTGCTCTAGGCACTGCCGAAGGCACTTAAAAAAAAAAAAAGTATTTTATTATTTTCGAGTTACATGTAGAGATAGTTTTCAACATTTGTTTATATAAGATTTCCAATTTCCAATTTTTCTCTTCCTCCCCCCCCAACAGCAGGTAATCTGATATAGGTGTGTGTGTGTGTGTGTGTGTGTGTGTGTGTGTATGTGTATATATATATATAAAACATTAAACATATTTCTGCATTAATCATGTTATAAGAGAATAATCAGAGCAAAAAGGAAAAACCTCAAAAAAGAAAAAACAGCACCAAAAACAAAAGAAATAGTATGGTGTATGGTTCAGTCAGCATCCATAATTCCACAGTTCTTTTTTTCTGCATTTGGAGAGCATTTTCCATCATGAGTTCTTTGGAACTTGTACCGTTGTATTGGTGAGAAGAATCTAGTCTATCACAGTTAATCAACACATAATGTTAATGATACTGTGTATAATGTTCTTCTTGTTCTGCTCATCTCACTCATCATCAGTTCATGCAAGTCCTTCCAGGTTTCTCTGAACTCTTCCTGCTCATCATTTCTTACAGCACAATAGTATTCCATTACATTCATATACCACAACTTGTTCAGCCATTCCCCAATTGATGGGCAACCCCTTAATTTCCAATTCCTTGCCACCACAAAAAGAGTAGCTATAAATATTTTTGTACATGTGGGTCCTTTTCCCTTTTTTATGATCTCTTTGGGAAAAAGACCCCAAAGTGGTATTGCTGGGTCAAAGGGTATGCAGAGCTTTATAGCCCTTTGGGCATAGTTCCAAATTGCTCTCCAGAATGGTTGGATCAGTTCACAGCTCCACCAACAATGCATTAGTGTTCCAATTTTCCCACAGCTTCTCCAACATTTATTATTTTCCTTTTTTGTAATATTAGCCAATCTGATAGGTGTCAGGTGGTACCTCAGAGTTGTTTTAATTTGCATCTCCCTAATCAATAGTGATTTAGAGCATTTTTTTCATATGGCAATAGATAGCTTTGATTTCTTCATCAGAAAACTGCCTGTTTAACTTGTAAACATTGTTTGTTGTATTTGACATGAATTTTATTTATATGACTAATGTTTATGCTGGACCTTTGACCATTTCTCAATTGGGAAATGACTTGGATTCTTATAAATTTGATTTAGTTCCTGATATAATTTAGAAATGAGGTCTTTATCAGAAGTACTGGCCATAAAAATTGTTTCCCAGCTTTCTGCATCCCTTCTAATTTTGGGTGCATTGCTTTTGTTTGTACAAAACCTTTTTAATTTAGTGTAATCAAAATCATCCATTTTGCATTTCATAATATTCTCTATTTCTTGTTTGGTCATAAACTGTTCTCCTTTCCAAAGATTGGAAGACACTTTTGAAATCATCTAGTTCAATTCTCCATTTTTTCTGATAGGAAACTGATGTCCAGAGAAGTGGAATGATTTTGCCCACACTCCTGCAGCCATAGGAAGGACTGATTAGTACCCCAGGTCTTAGACTCCCATAGTCTTTTCACTAAATCACATCAATTGTTTGTGTTTGTGTAGCCACTTCCAAAGTAATTGAATGAACTGGGTTTGATTACTTTCAAGCGTTCTAAACTTTAACTCATAATATGGCTAATGAATGCCAATGATAGTTTTTTGTTTTCTTCCTTTTGTTAAACAAAGGTAATATTCAGTCCAGACCCTTGGCTGAGTAACACAAATTCCCAATGACTAATAAAATTCCTAATTAGTAAACTATCACACATTTTTTAAAAATACAACAAATTTAACCAATAACAAAAACAAGTAATTGAATCAGATATTACAAAAACTCTTACCAAAATAATAATCTTTTTAGCCATGCTTAAACATTAGTGGCATCATATTCAAAGATTAAGAACAATGAAATTTATAGTACTTTCAGCAGTTTTAGTAAGGTGGGCTTTTTGATTTGTGTTGTTGTTTTTAAAGCTAGGGTTTGTCATCATAGAGAGAGAAACTTTATTTGGAACCATGTTAGAGCAACTCCAGACTTATAACTTAGATAATTTATCTCAATGGCTGTTAAAAGTTCATTTTGAAATACAGTTAGGGGAGGATATAGAAAATACCTAACATGGTCAGTCTGTTCTCAGAAATGGCTTTTCTTTACAATTGATAGAGTATATTTTTACCAGTGTTTTAATTAGATAGGCTCAGATTCTTATTAAATCTGCATTTTAAAACGTAATAGACTCTGGAGGGAGCTTTTTTGTTTCTCAAAGATATTGACAAAGTGTTTCTTTATAATGCTTTAATTTTTTAAAGTATTTCACTGCTTGTTCAAGGTTCTCTATGTTCCGTAATAAAAAGGTGGTAATGAAATGTTATGACATACACCTACCAAACTCTTGGAAATTCAAAGTTTAGGTCCCCAGGAGACCTCTCTTAATACTGTCTCCCTCTGTGCATGTGAGACCAGATAATGGGAGATACATGTGGTGAATGGCCCTATCACCAGGCAATGTGACATGCTATAAAAGAATGGTTTCTTAATTATAATATTTAAATTTGCTCCAGAGTTTAAAATATTCTCAAGTGTACAATCAGTTGTTCAGCTCACCAAAAAGTGAGGTTTCCTTTTTGGCAGGCCATTATAAAGTCTTAAGATTATAGGATTGGTTTGGGTTTTTTTGAGTAACTATTGTTCTGGTGTTTGTAGAGAGTCAAACATTTATTCCAGATATAGTGTGCAAACCATATTCTAGATATAGTGTGCAAACCAATGTTTTTCATTTTTTTCCCAGAAAAATTTATAGCAAGCAGCATTTGCTGTAATATATACCCATTTACCTGTACTAATCCTCTAGGTGACATTCATTAAATTATGGTATTATTCAGTATATACAGGAAACATTACTTACCTAGAAGTTTCAGAAATATTCCATGACATTGTCAAAACAGCTGAGCTCAGCTTTTTCTTTTTTCTTTTTTTTTTTGAACTCAGCTTTTAAGCAAAGTAAAGTGTATTTGTAGGACCCTTAAAATTTTTCAAAGATAGTATTTAAATCAGCTCAGCACATTTAGGGATCTGGTGTATTTTCCTTATTACATAATCACTAGAGTAGGCTTATTTTTAGTGATGAAGGGATAGCTATAAATTGTTACTTGTATTTCACAAATAGGCTATTGGCTTCTTTCTTATCTCCTACCATATCTTATAATTATCCTCATTTTACTTTCTTTTAAAAAATGCAACATATTTTCTGATGATAGAGGGCTAAGACAGTGTTAATGATGTAATAGTTTTTGTATTCATTACCCTTTAAAACTACGAAAAAACAGTATTTTTTTCTGACATTGAGATGTTGTAAAAGCTGTGTGATAGTAATACTACTATGATCCTTTCATGCTTTCAAACCTTGGTTATTTTCTAAGACTCCACCCCCCCCACCCCCCCAACTAATGTTTGATAGGAGGTGTTTGATAGGATTGTGCATAATGTGTCATTTGTATAGTTTTAATTTATTCAGATTAACAGTTGCATTTCTTTATCCTTCTGTACTTCTAACATTGTTTTGCCTGAAATTTAAAATTAAGATGAATAAAATTATTCAATATTATGGAATTTTTCCATGCTGTTTTTGTCTTTAAATGGGTGAGAAATAGACCTTTTCTTAAACTATGGCTTCTTTGTATATACTTTGGTATTCTGTAAAGTGCTTTTTCTTTTCTTGTAGAAAAGGCTACAAACGAATATAACACCAGTGAAGACTGGGGACTTATTATGGATATATGTGACAAAGTTGGAAGTACTCCTAATGGGTAAGCTGATTGGTCATAGTTGGGTATGTCTGAATCCTTCCCTCTGATGTGTGGTATGGCTCTTGCAACCTATTACAAATAAATGTGAGGAAAAGGAGGAACTTATTGCGGGTTGGGGAATGAGTGGGAGAAGAGATGAAAGTAAAGTGCTGACAAAGATCAGATACTTTGTTTTGAAGCTTAGAGCTAGTGGGAAAGAGCTGAGCCTGCAAGTTTGTTCCTTCAGCTCTGCTTTCGAAAGGTTGAGGAAACTTGCAGGCAATTGAAAACTGACCTTAGGAATTCATTGTCTAAATACAATAACAATGTTAACAGGTAGAACTCCTTAACTAGGGAATATATACTTAATATCTACTTAGGGAATATCTACTTAAGCTAGGCATTCCTGGTAGCCTTCCACCAGGCTAATTGGATCATAGCAAATAAATATTAGATATGGTGTTGGTGACCAGTGATCATACTACTTGGATGAAGTTTTAGTTATACATGATTTTCTATCTCAAAATCAACTGTTCTTGAGGAGGAAAAAAAACCCCCACAAGATAATATTTTCATCTCAGATTCCTTATGTTTCTCTGTTTTGGCTAGATCTCACCATCTACCCACAAGTGTTCTACTTCCTTGATCAGAAACTGACAGTTCTTTGTCATCTCTTCCTATGCTTCAGCCTTCCTTATTCTTTTCTTTTCTTTCAATTTTAGAAAGAAATTTATTAGGTCATTTGATAGGGAGAGAGCTGGAGAGAATATGTACCTCCCTCCAGGAGCTTTTGCGAGGTTCCATTATATAGAGTTCAAACAAGAGCTTAAGGACATTTACCTCATAGGCTATAGGTAGCCTCAAAGGCCATAGGCAGCCTCATAGGCCGTAGGCAGCCTCATAGGCCGTAGGCAGCCTCTAGGGAAAGTTTGAGATCTACGTCAGCAGGTAAGTTAATCTCATTTGGGGAACCCAAAACACAAACTTTGGGTAGACTCAAAACAATACCTATCCAACACAAAACAAGGCGTCCAGTGGGATCTAAGTATTCCTTAAAATTATCTGGCTTCCTTGGAGTATCTTTGAGGTCAGCCTGACCTCTGCAGTCAGCTTTTGGGTTAAACAGTTTTCTAGCTATTTAAAGCTATATTGTCAATATAATAAATAATATCAATAAAGGATTAATATTTTCTCTACAATCCCTTCTTTGGGGTTTAAATTCCAACATTTTCATGTATTAGCAAAAACTTAATTACAGAAACAAAAAGCTGGGTTATGATTTCAAAGGAAGTTCATTGAATTAACTTGACTCAGGGGCAGCTAGGTGGTGCAGTGGATAAAGCGTTGGCCCTTGATTCAGGAGGACCTGAGTTCAAATCCGGCCTCAGACACTTGACACTTACTAGCTGTGTGACCCTGGGTGAGTCACTTAACCCTCATTGCCCACCCCCACCCCCACCCCACCCCACCCCACTCCCAAAAAAGTACTATACAAGAAAATTGTTAAACCCTGAAATAACTTGACTTACTCATGTCTTCCTCACTTCTTATTTTTTTCTAGGGCCTGATAGAATTCCTTTAAGGAGGGGCAATGGCTGGACTAGTGACAAACTTCTCCCAACATCTCATATTCAGAGGGGTCAGTTTGAGGTTCAGGTCTAAGTTTAAGTCAAAGGACTTAAATTTACATGAAGAAATAAGTGCACTGTGGTCAGAAGTATGCTTCCTTCAGTTTTGTAAAAGTCAAACATAGTTAAGCAAAGTCATAGCCTTTATGTTCTTTAAGGAGACAAACATTGTTAAATAGACTCTATAGGTAAACAGTCAGGTTACAGATTGAACTACAGTTAGTGGGCTTACCATGGACCGAGAGGGGAGATTTACACACCACCAAAGAAACAAAGAAAACTAGGGTCAGGGAGATCTTCCCTTACACATTTAGCTAGGGGAATAACTAATCATTTTGGAGAGCTCAAACTTCCCTTTGGCTTTTACCTGAGAAATGTTCAACAGTTAACATTATTATTCCATAAAGTCAAGTTTTGGTCAGGTGAAATCCCTCCTTATTCTTTACCCTCATCATAAGGGTAATCCTTCTGTTCCTTAGTACTTTCTCAGGTTGTTACCCCTGCTCTCATTTCACTTTCCTCTTCCCTTCCCAGTCTTCACCCATTTTAACTCCACACTCTCTTCTGCTTCCTAATCCCTCATTACTCTATTCTTTTGCCACTTATCACTTACCAATTCTTTTTCCTAGATTATTTCCCTCTCCACTCCCCTCCCCCTCCCCTTCCCCAGCAGTCTCCTTTATTTTTGTAAACATGCTGTTGAGCTGGAGGTAGTCACATAACTTTTCTTGCTGGGTCTACCATACTGTACATTATTTTAAAGTTCATCTGGGCCCTCCCTATAGCGAGGTGTCCTTTTATTTATACCTAATTAACAATCTCACTCCCTATAGTAGCTTTCCTTAACTTTCTTTTCTCAACCTCCCTCTTCCCTATTATCTCGTCTGTGGACCTTTCCTTTAGTGAGAAAATTGAGGCCTTTGCACTGAATTTCCTCTTATAATTAATCTCCAAACCTCTTATATTATCCCTTACTCTCTCCTTTAGTCTCTGATAAGGAAATGGCTGTTCTCTGTCTTCATGAAGCATTAATCTCATCTTCTCCGCTCTTGTCATCTCTAGCAGATTGCCCCCTTAGTCATTCTCCAGTCCTCTCTTGAATCATCAAGTTTTCTCAGTTAGTTGGTTTCTTTCTTATACCCATCTCCTTCATCCTTAAAACAAACTTTATTTGACCTTACTATCCCCTCCAATAGGATATTTTCCTGTATCTCTCTCCCTTTTCTCAGTCACAATCCAAGAAAAAACTGCTTGTATTCATTGCCTTTCCTCTTGTTCTTTAGCTTTCTGCAGTTTGGCTTCTGACTTTATAACTCAACTGAAACTACTTTTACCAAAATCTCAACATTTCCACATTTGATGGTCTTTTCTTAGTCTTCATCCTTCTTGATTTATCTTATTTATCTCTTCCTTGTTCTGCTCTCTTAGCTGGTTTTTTGTTGTTGTTTACATTGCTTATTGCTTGGGTGTTCCCCAAGGCTCTGTCCTGGGTACTTTCTCTCTATATATTAGTCTTTCTTTTGGTAAACTCAACTAACGTGAGTTGAATTGATCACCTCTATGTAGGTGCATATTCAGTCTTAGTCCCTTTTCTGAGTTCCAGGCCCATGGCGCCAAGTACCTAACCTATTGGACATTTCAAACATAAGTCCTGGAGACATCACAGATGCATCATGTTCATAACAGAACTCAGTATCTTTTCCTCCCAAACCTCCTGCTCTTCCAAACATCTCTTTTTCTAGTAAGGACACCACTATGTTTCTGGACTCCCAGTTTTGAAACCCTGATGTTGCCTTCAGTTTCTCACTCTTAAACCACATATCCATTTGGTTGCTGAATCTTGCTTCATAACATCTCTCACGTCTGATGCTTTTTTTCTCATACAGCCACCGTCTCACATCAGGGGCTTGTCAGCTCTTGCCTAGAATATCGCAGTGGCCTCCTAATTAGTCTCCCTGCCTCCAGTCTATCCACTCTAGTCAAATCTCCATGTATCTGCCAAAGTGATTTTCCATGTGTAAGCGAGACCATGTCATTTCCTAATCAGTAAACTGCTCTTTGACTCTTAGAGCCCTTCACAACCTGACCCCAACCTAGTACTCTGCAGTTTAGCCACAATGGCATTCTCTTTGTTCCTTAAATGTGCCATTTTATCTCCTGTTCCTGGGCCTTATACTTCACAACCTCCATACCTTCAGTGTGCTGTCTTTTTTTTCAGGGCAATGAAGGTTAAGTGACTTGTCCAGGGTCACACAGCTAGTAAGTGTCAAGGGTCTGAGGCCAGATTTGAACTCAGGTCCTCCTGACTCCAGGGCCGTTGCTCTATCCACTGTGCCACCTAGCTGCCCCAAGTGTGATGTCTCTTAACCTCTATTTCATAGAATTCCTTTTATCCTTCAAGTAGCCTTCAGACACTATCTTTTGCCAATGCATTTCCCTATTCCCCCTATTGCTAGCACAGTGGTTTGAGTGCTGGGGCCAGGGGTCAAGAAGAACTGAGGTCAAATCTGGCTTGAGGTACATTCTAGCTGTGTGACCCTGGGCAAGTCACTTAACTTTGGCCTCAGTTTTTTATCTCTAAAATAGTCATCATAATAGTACTTCCCTCCCAGGGTTGTTGTGAGGTTCAAATGAATTAATAATAATAATAATACAATTGTTATTTACAATCTAATAATTGTGAAGTACTTAGCACAGTGCCTGGCACTTAGTGTTATATAAATTATTATTATATGTACATATTGTTTCCTAGTAGATTGTAAACTCCTTGAGGAAAGTTAGTGCCTGGTATGTAGTAGGAACTTAATATAAATACTTGTTGATTAATTTTTTGTCTAGGGGGCAGCTAGGTGGCGCAGTGGATAAAGCACTGGCCCTGGATTCAGGAGTACCTGAGTTCAAATCCGGCCTCAGACACTTGACACTTACTAGCTGTGTGACCCAGGGCAAGTCACTTAACCCCCATTACCCCGAAGAAAAAAATTGTCTGGCCCTGTCAAAGATGATTATCCCTCAGCATTGGGATGGTACCCTCAGTTATGCTTAAAATGAGCATTCTGTTAATAGCCAAACTCTTAGCATTACTGACATAAGAAAGAGATTAAATAATGATTAGTGTATAAGCTGCTTCATTTATAAGATAGTATGTTTTAAAAGCTTACTCTAAATTCACAGTTGGCTTTGGACTGATTGGATTATGTGAAAAGATACGTACATATATGCATTAATGGACTTGTACAGAAATACTGGGTTTACTTAAATTTTTTCTCCTTTTTTTTTTTCCTAGAGCAAAAGACTGTCTGAAAGCCATAATGAAAAGGGTGAATCATAAAGTTCCTCATGTTGCTTTGCAAGCACTGACTGTAAGTTGAAACTACCTCATTATTTGATGTGGATATTAAAACTATTTCTTTAAATTTTAGAAATTAAAATTTCTATTTTAAAATTCTGTCTTGAATATCATATTTCTTTTTCACAGCTTCTTGGAGCCTGTGTATCAAATTGTGGAAAAATATTTCATTTAGAAGTATGTTCTCGTGATTTTGCAACTGAAGTACGTGGAGTGATAAAAAATAAGGTAATTTTTGAACAAACAAACCTTTAGGATACTGCAGTAAAATCAAGCCTCTCCCTCCCCAAAACATATAAATCTCATAACTTGTATGCACTTGGTACATACTGTTATTGAGGTAATTTTCACATGCCATGGAGATATAGTAAGATGCCCTCTGACATGTAGGTGCCATCATATATTATTTTCCTGAGACATTTACTATCTATGTCAAAGACTTTGTTTCTTTTTTTAAAAATTTTTTCCCATGTAAATATTTTATTATTTTCCAATTACATTTAGAGAGAATTTTCAACATTTGTTTTTATAAGATTTCTAGTTTCAAATTTTTCTCCATCCCTCTCCTCCCTCCTCCCTCCCCAAGACAGCAAGTAATCTGATATAGGTTATATATGTACAGTCACATTAAACATATTTCTTCTCCATTAGCCATGTAATGAGAGAAGAATTAGAGCAAAAAGGAAAAACCTCAAAAAAGAAAAACAACAACAAAAATAATAGAAATAGTATGGTTCGATCTGCATCCAGATTCAACAGTTGGTTTTTTTCTGGATTTGGAGAGCATTTTCCATCATGAGTCCTTTGGAACTATTGTATCTTGGACCATTGTATTGCTGAGAAGAATCAAGTCTATCACAGTTGATCAACACATAATGCTGTTGATACTGTGTATAACATTCTGGTTCTGCTCATGTTACTCATCATCTGTTCATGCAAGTCCTTCCAGGTTTCTCTGAAATCTGCCTTCTCATCGTTTCTTACAGCACAATAGTATTCCATTACATTCATATACCACAACTTGTTCAGCCATTCCCCAATTGATGGGCAACCCCTCAATTTCTAATTCCTTGCCACCACAAAAAGAGCAGCTATAAATATTTCTGTACATGTGGGTCCTTTTCCCTTTTTTATGATCTCTTTGGGAAAAAGACCTAATAGTGGTATTGCTAGGTAGTGGTATTGCTAAAGGGTATGCAGAGCTTTATAGCCCTTTGGGCATAGTTCCAAATTGCTCTCCAGAATGGTTGGATCGGTTCACAGCTCCACCAACAATGCATTAGTGTTCCAGTTTTTCCACAGCTTCTCCAACATTTATTATTTTCCTCAAAGACTTTATTTCATAATTTATTTCCATCAGTGAGTAAAGAAAAGTTTGTTTTAATAGTTCAGTTATCAAATATTAATTAAGCACCTACTGTGTACAAGATACTGTGCTAGACCTACTGAATATACAAAGATGAAAAAAAGAAAATTACAGTATAATTTGAGGATGAAATAGATGCAACATATACACAAGTGAATATGATAGAATGTGATGAGGTGGAAGGAGTGTCTAGACACAGAGCTCTAGAAGCATTTACCAAAAGAGAGATCACTTTCAAGGAAGGGCTTTGAAAAGGAGAGATATCAGGATGGAATACATACCTGGTATGAAGAATGGCCTGCACGTATGTGCCAACCCAGCAGTATCAACCAGAGAGTCCTTGTTTTAATCCTACTTCTCTTAGCAAATCTAATAGTGCAGAGAAATGGTTCTTTGATCATTTTTGGCATGTTAGCCAAAAGTTTTTACTCAAGTTAATGTAATAAAGTTCAGTAGCATATAATTTTTGGAAATCTGAATATAAAGTGTAATTACTGAGAGGATTACCATAAAAGATCAGAATCCATGTAATTTGGAAGATGCCAGAGCTCTTCTTTTCAGTTGTTTGATAAAAGCAAAAAGATGTATCAGTCAGCTACCTGAGAGAGACTGAGAAACATTTAATATAAAAGACAAGTTTCATATAAAATGGCTCTATATGTGGTACATACACACACATAAATATGCTTCATTGTCATTTTTAATTTATGTACACATATACAAGACTACAAAAAATGTTTTTCTTTGCTGTCCTATAAAAGGCTCATCCAAAAGTATGTGAAAAGCTGAAATCTCTAATGGTAGAGTGGTCAGAAGAATTCCAGAAAGACCCACAGTTTAGCCTGATATCTGCAACTATTAAATCCATGAAAGAAGAAGGAATTACTTTTCCTCCATCAGGATTACAGGTAAATCCAAAATTTACTATAGTGATTTGTAGAATCTGTCTGAAGTAAAAGCATAAAAATAATTTAGAGAAATTGAAAAAATATTTTTTAAATCCCAAAACAGTATTAATGAATGCCTACTATGTACCAAGTGCTACATGTAAAACAAAGAATAAGATAGCCCGGCCTTCGCAGAGTTTATGGTGTAATTCGGAGGTAGAGTGGAGTCACATGAAGATAGCTAATAATATGAATTAGTGCCACAGATAATCAAGTTCAGAAGAATGGAGACACTTGAAACTGCTAGTAATCCAGGAAAATTTTGTGAAGGATTTTATTTGGTGAAAGAATGGCATATCAGGCATGGCAGGTTGACAGCAGAATCAGTGGTAGAGGGCAATGTATAGTATTGAACAATGAATTGTGTCAAGACTGAAGAGAAAGAGAAGAAAGGTCAGTAATGGACTGGGAGAACAGGGAGGATAGAGGAACTTGATGTGTAAGTGTAAACAGATAGGCATAAAAGGAATGAGATTAGAGGAAGAGATGAAAGTTCAGGAGGTTATGATCAGAGGAATTTTAGAATTAAAAATCTTGGAGGTATCAAAATTACAGATGATGTTGAGATCCAAGCTATGACTGTCCTTGTGAGTGACTAAGGTATGGAGTATATGTACAGATCTTGGAATTTAAAAGGTTGGTGAACTGGAGGTCTTGATAACTAGGTGGAGCAGTGGGTAGAGCTCTACACCTGGAGTCAGGAAGACCTGAGTTCAAGTCTGGCCTCAGCCACTTATTAGCTTTGTGACCCATGGCAAGTGACTTAACCCTATTTGCCTCAGTTTCCTCATCTGTAAAATGAGCTGGAGAAGGAAATGGAAAACCATTCCAGTATCTTTGCCAAGAATACTCCAAATGGAATCATAGACAGGACTGAAAAACAACTAAACAGCAAGAACTAGAGGCCAAGATGTCTGAGGGAGCATCTATTTTCTGGCTTCAGACTTGTGTCTGAGGCCTGATTCCATGAACTATTGTGCTGTGTAGAGTTGTCATGTGCTCTTCCCATATATCAAGTTCTGTACCCTCACCTACTTATCCTTCCACATTTTCGGGCACATTGAGGTAGGATATTCTAGTTTAGCTATTATTTTAGGAGTTCGTAGAGTATGTAATATCATTTTAGAATTAAGGGACTGTAAATAAATGGTGTTAAAATTTTAAAGAAAAATTTTACCAATGAAGACATTTGAAGTTCACAAATATATAGTTATAGATGTTATATTATGAGGTATTCACATGCTTAAATTTTTCACATCATTGAAGTTTACCTCATTAAGTCACAGAACTTCGTTGTTTTTAAATTATTTATAATCAGAATCATCCAGAAAATGCATAATTTACTTTTTCTGGCTTCTTAAAGAGAACATAACTGGATCTTTTTCAAAATAATTCAGAGCCATCATTATGAACATGTTATTATAAATGAGTCCCCAAGAAATTTTGAAATTTACAGGTTTATTTGCTTTTAGCCAAGTGGCTCCAACCTATTGTTTTTTGCCTCTTGTGCTTGGTTTTTTGGTTTTGTTTGGTTTTTGGGTTTTTTGCACGACAATGAGGGTTAAGTGACTTGCCCAGGGTCACACAGCTAGTAAGTGTTAAGTGTCTGAGGCTGGCTTTGAACTCAGGTCCTCCTGAATCCAGGGCCGACGCTTTATCCACTGTGCCACCTAGCTGCCCCCTTTGTGATTGTTTTTGAATTCTTTCTCTTTCATTCTAAGGTTATCCACTATGTCATCAATGGACCTTTTTCTAGTAGTCACATATCCATTTTCTCTTTTGAGACACACTCAAAACAGTATAATACAAAGTCTCTTCCCTCTAGGAAATTACAGTTTTGTAATAGAAAAAAAAATTTTTTTTTGGCTATAGGGCAGCAATTAGGATTATTGTGGGCAGTTAGGTAGTGCAGTAGATAGAGCACTGAGCTTAGAATCAGGAAGACTCAACTTCATGAGTTCAGGTGGTATGACCTTGGGCAAGTCAGTTAACCCTGTTTGCCTCTGTTTTCCTCATATCTAAAATGGGTCAGAGAAGGAAATAGCAAACCACTCCAGTATCTTTGCCAAAAAAAAAAACAAACCCAAATGGAGTCATGAAGAGTTTGACATGAAAATGACTCCACAACAATAGGATTATTGATCATGTTTTAGAATTATACTGGAAAATAACTTAGTCATTGTCAAGAATTTCATTTGTAATGAAAAAATGATTATGAAAGGCAACCTTGAAAAAATCAGCATATGCAAGTAATTTTATGGCTCTTTAGTTTTCATTTTACCCATGCTTGTTTTGTTTTTGGTTTTTTGGTGAGGCAGTTGGGGTTAAGTGACTTGCCCAAGGTCACACAGCTAACAAGTGTCAAGTGTCTGAGGCCAAGGTTTGAACTCAGGTCCTCCTGACTCCAGGGCCAGTGCTCTATCCACTACGCTACCTAGCTGCCCCTTTAGTTTTCATTTTAAAAGTAGCCGTGTTTATTTTGCTCTTGCCTTTACAGACACTTTCAAATCCTGCCAAGAATGGTACATCGTCCAACAAAAGCAAAGAAGATGAAGATATAGCTAAAGGTAAATTAATAGGAGTATATAATTCTTTTTTTCTTTTGTATTTCAATATTTAGAATTTTTTTCCCAAATTACATGTAAAATACAAATTTTGACACCAATTTTTAAAAAATTTGTGTTCCAAATTCTCTTCCCTCCTTCCCTACCTTAGCCCCCCATAAACTCAAGCAATTCAATATAAGCTGTACATGAGCAATCATGCAAAACATTTTCACATAGCCACATTGTGAAAGAAAACAAAACTTCAGATAAAGGAACTAACAAAAAAATTATGCTTCAATCTGCATTCAGATACCATCAGTTCTCTATGGATTGCTTTTTTCGTAAAGCCTTCAGAATTGTCTTGGATCATTGCATTGCTGAAAATAACTAAGTCATTCAGAGCAGATCATCTTACAATATTGCTGTTATTTTGTGTATAGTACATTTCACTTTGCATCAGCTCATGTAGGTCTTTCCAGGTTTTTCTGATAGCATTCTGCTCATCATTTTTTTTAGAGTGTGTGATTCTTTATTATATTTTAGTATCTACTATTTTAAAAACCCTGTTCAGGTGTTTTCTTTCAAAAGCAGCATGAATAAGGTATAGGACTTAGAGTCAGGAAGAGCTGGATTCAAATCCTACCTCAGACATGTGATAGCTGTATGACCCTGGCCAAGTGATATAACCTGTCTGTGCCTCAGTTTTCTTATTTGTAAAAAGAAAGGATTGTGCTAATTGTCTTCTGAGGTCACCTTCAGGTAAAAAAAAAAATCTGTAAAATGGTAGTTATAATAAAGCTGCACTTGGACCTACAAATGTAGAAGGATCTCTGTAGCTGGGAAGAGAAATGACTTGGATAAAAAATTAGCTCCATTACATTCATCAGTAATCTTGTATTTCATGATTTGGGATAGTACCTTCAGATGGCTTACATTTTGCCTCTTTCTATTCCAGTATACATATTATGTCAATATATATATGTGATCACCATCTTCCTGCTTTTATCACCACTACCATTTTATTTCTGGTAAAAGTGGGTAACAGTTTTCACCTTGATGAGCTCTTCATAGATTTATGCTGTATAAAAAGTTATCCCGACTCACAGTAACAAAATCCATCTTGTATTTTTAAAGATCTGGACCTTAGTTGTTAAATACAAGCCAATAATCACTGAAAAACTTATTTCCAAGGGAATTTTGTAGCAATTCCTCTGTCTGAACATTAGCTTCATTGTTAGTTAGCTAGACCCAATATCACAGCATGATTCCTGTTAAATATTAAAAGGTGTGGGAAACCACTTAGTTTTTATTTTTAGACTTCTATTGCAGTTAGTTAATTGTTGTTTTTTATTTTAAATTTCCCAAACTAGCTATCGAATTATCTTTGCAAGAGCAGAAACAACAGCACACAGAAATGAAGTCCTTATATCCATCTGCAGAAATTCAGTTGAATAATCATAAGGTTTCCAAAAAAGTCAGAGCATTGTATGATTTTGAAGCAGTTGAGGACAATGAACTCACCTTTAAAAGTGGTGAAATTATTATCGTCTTGGATGACAGGTATGTTTTAAATCCTTTTTATTTTTTAATTCTTTGGAAGCTTTTTATAAGGCAGGAAACTTATGTTTTCACTTCGCAGGATTTTGATGTAACCTTTTATCAAACTGCAGACTCTGTCTTTCAGTTTTCCTTTCATAAAAAGAGGCAAGAATTAATGTTGAGTTTCTCTTTTAAAAACAACATCTTTGTAAAACATTTTTAGTTTTTGTATGAAAAATATGAAGTATGAAATAATATGAAGTATTATTTGTGGCCACATAAGCACAAAGCTATTTACTGGACTGATAACTATGTCTACATTGGAAATTATGCATCCAAAATTACTTATCAGAGAACTTCAGGAAAGGAAGTTTAGATAGAAAATTTGATTGATACTGGAACAAATTTCATTGCTTACTTTTGCTTTTTGAAGAATAATTTTAGTAGGAACATGATTTTGTCTCATAACATTAAATAGTGAAAATAAGTTGCAATATATTTAGTAATCATTGTAAATGAACTAGCTTGAATGAGCTAGCTTGATATATTTTTTTAAATGGAAGGCTATAAAAGGATATAAAAATTATCTATAACAGATTGATACCTATTATATGGAAGATTTTATGTTAGACCCTGGCAGATATAATTATTAAATAATTCTTGACTTGAAGGGATTTAGTATTGTAGGAGAAAACATTGAATTTCGAGTCAGATCTAGGTTCTTCTACTTAACTATCAGTGTGACCTTGTGCAAGGCATTTTGCCTTGTGTTTTCTAGGTCTCAAATTCCCTACATGTCAAATGAGGTGTGTAATTTAAATTTCTAAATGTAGGTTCTAATCTGTCCCCCCAGTTTTGGGGGAAACTGACTAAAATCACTGATAAACGAGTTCAGGTTTTTAAGGGTTTATTGAAAGATAGTAAAAGAAAGAGAAAAATTGAGAATAGAATTCCTACAAAAAGTCTTTGACTTTTTTGGGTAAAATTCTCTTTCAATATATTGAAAGTTGATCCATATTTAACAATATCCAGTATCATAGTACATGAATCAATATTTCCAGTAGATTTTTATACTTATATTGTGTTAATTCTACTTAATGTACTTATGCATAAAGTTAGGGTAAAACGCTAGTAACATTCTTTATTTTTACTTTTTTTATCTTCAGTGATGCCAATTGGTGGAAAGGAGAAAATCATAGGGGAGTAGGACTTTTTCCATCAAATTTTGTATCACCTAATTTAAGCATGGAATCTGAGATAGGTAAGTTAAATACTGTAGAAAATTAAACCCAATGTTTTATTTATATTATAATTATACACTAGTTTTGATTAAAAAATAAATTAGTATTTTGAATCATTTAAGACATTTCAGACATTAAAATTTAATCTAATTATCCATTTAATCTAATTATCAACTCAATTTTAACATATTTCCTTGACTATGGTGCCTTTAAAATAATTCTTATAAGTAGAATTTAGTTTGGAAATTGGGGTTTAAAACCACCATGTGATCATCCATTTATTTAAATTGGTCATGGACATACCTAATTACCTGGGGGAAGAAGTTACCATTTATTTTAGAAAACAACTGTAATGATTGGAATGATGCCACCTACTGGAGACTTGCTGTGGGAAAGCTCCGCCATGAGGAAAATGCCTCAGAGGGCAAGGCCATGTGGCTTTTCCTTGGTGTCAGGAAATGACATTTTGCTCATGGGTGCTGTCTATCAAGGCTACCAGCCAATCAACTTGAGGAGCCTCCTATTTTCTGGGAGGAGACAGGAAGGAGGAAAGGGAGCCTGCGCGGAGAGCTCTCATGCTTTTGGGTTCCTGACTTGATGGTGGTGGCGGTGGCAGAGGACTTCACAGGAAATTTGAGGAAAGATAGGAATGCCAGGCTGTTGAAATTTCTGTTCTCAATCTTTTTCTTTCTGTTTTTCAATAAACCCTTAAAAACCTAAACTTTTTTTATCAGTGATTTTAGTCAGTTTCCCCCAAAACTGGGGGAACAGATTAGAATCCACATTTAGAACCTTAAATTACACACAACAAAATTGTTAATTATTTATTTCTTACACCTCTCTGACTGTGTGGGGAGCAAGAGAGGTTATTGGATGGGACAATATCATAGATGAAACTAAAACACTGTTTTAATGTTTGTGTGGTTGTAGTTTCTGTTTCATTTCCTTTGAACAGTAGTGACAGATATCCCATCCCCTTCTTCCTCCCCAGCAACCTCTGCCAGTCATTCTACAAGTATATGCCAGTTAAGAGAGTGGCCAAATAAAAGGATATGGATGAATAATCTATCACTGGTATTGGAAAAACAACTCAGACTGCATGCTGCTGGTTGTCAGTTATGGCCTTTTTGTATTTGAAGGATAGACTCAGGAACTAATACCAGAAATCCATACTTTCCTTTAAAAAAAAAATAAATGAATGCTTCTCTGAGCACTATATATTTTCCATTCTTTGCCTTGTCCATGTTCCCAATCTGACTTTGTCAATAAAAATTAGGATGGGAAAAGCAGCTCATCACAACTTGTATTTTGCATAGCAGGCCTCTTTTAAACCTACTCTTCTCTGGGAACAAGACAAAAGAGAGCGTATGGATGCAATAGATGTAATACATAGACCTCTAAGTTCTTCTCTATGGAGTATATTCTGTCACAGTGCACTTACAAAAGACTACCCTAGTTTTTCTAGTTGTATTAGAATTTTGTTAGGACATTAGTTTTTTTTTTGTTGTTTGTTTGTTTGTTTTTTTTTTAGTGAGGCAATTGGGGTTAAGTGACTTGCCCAGGGTCACACAGCTAGTAAGTGTTAAGTGTCTGAGGCTGGATTTGAACTCAGGTACTCCTGACTCCAGGGCCAGTGCTCTATCCACTGCGCCATCTAGCTGCCCCAGGACATTAGTTTTTAAAAGTATATGTGTCCAGAATTGAACATTTTCATTGTAAAGGTAGTTATATTGGGATTTAATTTGTATAGTGGAGTACATTATATAATACACGTTATATATGTATATGGAATACATTATATAATACACGTTATATATGTATATGTGTAAAACTTAGTAATGGTTGTATTTCACACCTTTTTTAGAAGTGGGCAAATATAAACCCTAAATAAATAGATTAAATATTATTTGGACAGCTTATCTATTGTGAATAAAGTAAGGTGGTTTTTTTGTCCTAGATAATTTGTATGAATTAATTTAACTTTCTTCTAGCCTCACTTTATATAGTGAATAGAGTTGTGGATATTAAGAAAAGCCTCAATTGCCAGCACTCTTTTGAATCTTCAACCTCTCACTATTAAGAAGCTGCTTCCTTGATGCCTTCAAACAATCCCAAGTCTTCCCCAACTTTAAAAAACCTTTATCAGATCCTCCTTTCCCGTCAAGTAATTTTCTTTAAGTGCAGACTTAATGACTATGTGATTTCCTCCATTCAACCAACTCCAGTGACTTCCTGTTTGCTTTCAGATGAAATATAAGCTCCTCTGTTAAACATTCAGGTTCCTACACTGGCTGACCCCTTCTTCTGTTTCCAGCCTCATTCTACATTCTAGATGGAAGTCTTTTTATCCGTTTGAAATGCACTCACTGCCTCAGAGGAATTTTTCCTTTTAAGTTGAAGTCCAGGCACCATCTGCTGCATGAAACCTTTCCTGATCACCCAACTGTTCATTTTCACCCTCTCCAACTTTGTATTTAATTACTTGCTCTGTGTGTGTATTTATTAACTTTGTATTGCATACGTTTTTACATCTACTTTTACTTCCACTAAAATGCAAGCTCATTGCAAGAAGGTTTTGTTGTATTCTTTGTTTTTAAATCCTTAGGCCTAGCACAGTGTCTGTCCACATAGGTGCTTAATACTCACTTACATATTGTCAGTCAGTCAGTCAGTCAGTGAGCATTTTTTAGTCTCCTATTATGTGCCAGGCACCGTGCTAAGTTCTGGAAATACAAAGAAAGGCAAAAGACCATCCCTGCCCTCAAGGTGTCCACTGTCCAGTGGTAGAGACAATTAGCAAACAGATATGTAAAGGCAAGCTATTATATAGAGGGCAAACAGGAAATAACAGAGAGAAGGCACTAGAAGTAAGAGGGATTGAGAAAGACTGAATATTGAAACATTCTCCTTTTTTAGAAGAAGAATTCGAATTATTTCCTATATAAGTGTTAATTTATTTAATGTACGCATTAAGCAGTATTGATTGGGAAATATAATATTTATTTGGTTTCCACTTTTAGACATTTAGTTTTCATATTAATAAATTAATGAATATAATACCAGAATGAATTTTGAGAAAATTAAAATTTGATTCATCTTCTTGTAGCAGCTGTGGACAGAACAAATGTAATTGATGATGATGATGATGCGGAAGAAATTAGAAAAGCAGAACCTGAACCAGTTCATATAGATGAGGTAGAGTCCTTTTAATCATCACTCTTTTTTTTTTTTTTTTTTTTTTGGTGAGGCAATTGGGGTTAAGTGACTTTCCCAGGGTCACACAGCTAGTAAGTGTAAAGTGTCTGAGGCCGGATTTGAGCTCAGGTACTTCTGACTCCAGGGCCGGTGCTCTATCCACTCTGCCACCTAGCTGCCCCTAATCATTACTCTTTATGTAATGTTTTGTCTATTGCTTGACAGTGTTGGGAGAGCAGTATTTTTCTATTCCCTGAGGTGAAAATTCTCTTTACTCTTTAAGCATCATCTTTCTGTTTTTAAGGAGAAGATGGATAAAGCTCTGCAGATACTTCAGAGTATAGATCCTACAGATTCAAAGCCAGATTCCCAAGATCTGCTGGACTTAGAAGGTATTTAATAAATATTAGGAAAGAATTTAGCTTGAGAAAATACTTGAGTAATAATAGTGTTCTGGTTTCTTGTTTCTTCTGGCTTGTGTGTGCTACTGGAGATACAAGGTACTTTTTTTTTTTTAAGTGAGGCAATTGGGGTTAAGTGACTTTCCCAGGGTCACACAGCTAGTAAGTGTAAAGTGTCTGAGGCCGGATTTGAACTCAGGTACTCCTGACTCCAGGGCCGGTGCTCTATCCACTGCGCCACCTAGCTGCCCCACGAGTTACTTTTTGAGAATGAGGATGATCATAGTAGGGTAGGATAATAATACCTATATCACTTTGAAATTACCATCATAACTTCGACTTCTTTCTGACCTTTCAGTAAAGTTGCTTGGAGAGATTTGAAGTCATAAGAGGGTAGAGAAAGAAGTGACTTAGTGAATGAGATAGTCAAGAAATGTTAGTCCTTTTGCAGTCAGAAACTTGAAGGTCAAAGAGGTGCATGATCTCATTTCAGAGCTCTGTAATTTTCCCTAGGAAAACTTCATCTGCACCTTAGTAAGGAATTTTACAAAACTTTTTGGGGCTAAAGGATGGGGGATAGTGAGTGTGAGATAAAATACATTTCATTGTTTTGGAATGTGATATTTTGTGGGCTAATTTTAATTTTCCTTTGGGAAAAAAATAATCTTTATGGTATATATAAATGGGCAGTTTTTTCAGTAGCTGGAAATCTGCTAATGAGTAATAGAGCAGTGTTTCAGTTAATTGGAGAAATTTGAAATAGTTTGAATAATCAGTATAATTCGTAAATGTGACAAGAAAGGAATTTTGTAGCCCATCTGTACAAGGTTTCCTTCATGGTTGTATACTTTTTGCACTGTAGCTCAGGTTTCTTCATTTTATTTAGATAAAATGTCTCCCAAGGTATTTTTAAGACTTTGGGATGACTCCAAATTTTACACTTTATAAGTCCAATTAGTAACTCCAATTAAATTACAAGGTGGTGATATTTTAATTTTAATTCTGTCCTGGCTTTTGTGCCATGTTGTATAGATATTGGAGGAACATAAAAATTAATTAGGTCTTCTGCAATTTTTTCTTGCATATAAAATTGGAAGATAGATTTAATTCTGCATGTACTGTGCAGTCTGTCTCTATTGTAACAAAACAGGTTGAAAATTCATTTAAATATGACTCAATCATATTTAAAGATTTATAAGTGGTCTTATATTTACAGATGTCTGTCAACAGATGGGCCCGATGATAGATGACAAACTTGAAGAGATTGATAGGTAAGTCACACTTACTGGGTTTTTTCCTTTCAAGATTAAAAAGTATAATTTTTTAGTGTTTCCTTGGTATTTGGCTGAACATTAAACGGAGGATAATGTATTTTTAAAGTCATCACTTTTCAGTTAGCCATACTTAACGCATGAGGATATAAATGTTTCGAAGCCATTCATTCTGTAGTCGTTTTTCAATGTTTATATTATGATTAGAATGATGGAATCTTTGTTCCTTATGTCAGTTACACAAGAACAGTTAGGATAACATTGGTCTTTGTGTTCTTTTTGGTTTTGGAGTAGAAGTAGGTAATAAGCAATGAGGGATAAAGAGGGAACTAAGTGTCAAAATGACAGCAGAAAAAGGAATGTCATGAGACGTTAGGCAGACACTGATTTATTATAGCTGTTAAGTTTCAGTTAGAATTTTCCTACTTTTTACCTGTTTTTATAGTGATTAGAAGAAGAATTTAATAAAACCCAAGGAAAATACAAAGTATTCCTTCACTATTGTTATTGCTTTTCATTGATTCTCTTTCTCCCTTTTGTGGTCTTCCCTACCATCTACTCTGTCTTACTTACTATGTGGGGAGAATATTATGGTTGGGCCATTAACTTAGCGCAAATTGAAGATGAAAAAACTTCTCTATACTCCGGCTTTACTAGGTAGAAAAACAGAAGGAAACTTTACTGACTCTGGAATCAAAGGATATAGGTTCATATCATCTGCCTTTGGTGTGACCTGTGTGACATCTGTGATCTACAGCAATTTACATTTTTGGGCTTCAGTTCCATCCTCTTTAAATTGAGGGCATGGGACTAATTAGCAAAAGATCCTTCCCTCCCTACATTTGTGAGCCTATGATGGATTAAGAATGGAGTAAAAAGGAATTGCTTCAATCCTTACCAGTTTGAATTTGCCAACTTACTAGAGTATAATAGTAACAAAATTCTAAATGCTGAAGGTAGACTTTGTTTGCTATGGGGGCTTTTGAAAAATAATTTCTCTGGATTTTTTCTCTGGCTTTGTAAGTATTATAATGTTCTGCCATCACCTTTATAAATTGGTAGCATTGGCAGCTAGGTGATGCAGTAGATAGAGCACCAGGTCTGGAATCAGGAAGACCTCAGTTCAAATTCGGCCTCAGACACTAACTGGGCAAGTCATTTAACCCTGTTTGCCTCAGTTTCCTCATCTATAAAATGAGTTGGAGAAGGAAATGGCAAACCACTGCATTATCTTGAAAAGAAAACCCCAAATGGGGTCACAAGGAATCAGAAATAACTGACACAACAGCATTGTTATCTGGCAATTTTAACAGTGTTACCATTGAAGCAAGTATTAAATGTTTACTTCTGCATAGTACTTGCTAATTGGGATTCAGTTTTAATTTCTTGGATAAGAGTTATAAACATAGAACATAGATCTCAATCAGGTCACTGTCATGAGTCACTTCTTTCACAGCTGCAATCTTCTCAAATGTTTGCTTTGCAAGGGGCTGCTTCTAGAGGATAAATATAAAGTGCATCTAGTGATGATAGAAAGAGAATTTTTCCACTAAGAGAATTAATTGTGTTAATTCAAAAAAATTGGTTGCATTCTTGCTATTTACAAGAAAATGTGGTGGTTGCTATGGGGAATATAAAGATAAGTGTTGGTCAGCCCTGGTCATCAGATGCTGACATTCTTGGCAGAGAGATAATCAGTGTACAAATAGTATATTTATATGTCATAGATATCCATATCTGTGTGTGTGTGTGTGTGTGTGTGTGAGTGTGTCTCCTTTACTCTTTGTGACCCTGTGGATAAAGTACCAACTCCTTAGGTTGGCTATCAAGCCTTTTAGGATTTACCTTTTTACAAGGGCCCTTGAAGGTTTTTGAACACAAGCATTTCATCAGTTTTGTGCCTTAAGAAGGTTATTTTGGCAGGCAAATTATACAACCTAGATTGGAGAGGAAGGATTAGAGTCAAGAGAACAATTAGGAGACTTTAGAATCAAAGAATCTCAGAAATGGATAGGACCTCAAAAGACAGCTCATTTATTGCTAACCCGAAGCTTGAATCTCTCTACAAATTCCTCATATGTTCTGTTCCAGCCTAGTACTTCCAGTGAAGGAAGAGTAATACCTCTAAAAGCAGACCATTCCATTTTGGGACAACTCTTAATTATTACAAAATAATTATATACTCCTTATAATGAGTTGAATTTTGCTCTTGTAATAATCTATGAAAGAGGTGGTGTGGGCCAGAACTAGGTAGTGGAAATGATGAGGCAGGCACAGATAAAAGCGGCCCCAGGAGGCCTGAGAAATCAGCAAGACTTGCTGACTCACTAGGCATTGGTAATAAGGAAGAGATGTTAAAAGAGGAATCCTAAATTTTGAAGCTGCATGATTGGGAAATTGAGACAAGCCTTAGGTTTTAGAAGCTCTGTTTTGTACTGGTTGAATTTATGGTCCCAGCAGGAAGGGCATCTAGAGTAAGACATCCAGAAGAAAGTTTAAAAATGCGAATTTTAGCCCTGGGAGGTGGTGGTGGGGAGCAATATAATTATAGGATGTGTGATAAAATAATGGGATTTAGCAGAGATACTCAAAGGCCCACCTGGAGATTAATCTAAACTGATTGAATTAAGTGAGAGTGATAGACTGCTGATTAGCCTACTTCAAGTTAACTAGATTGTAAGCACACCTGGCTAGCCCTTAAGAAGGTATTATTCTCAGAAGACTTTGAACTTAACTCGAGACTACCTTCAAGTCCAGTGAACCAATGGATTTGGATGATGCTAACCAGTCAGCTTGAAGCAGTGTGGAAAGACCTCCTATGCTCTGGACTAATAAAAAGCTTCCACACTCAGTTTGAGGGCAGTTCATAGTTGAAGCCAACTCATGTTGGAGGACTTGAGGAAGAACCTGACCAGGCTGGAACTCTAGGCTAGATAGGCCTTTTCTTAACTCTGAACTCCACGTGAATACCTGCTATGCTTTAATAAATGCTTAATGACCAAAGACTAGTGCTAAGCTTCTAATTTAAGGCGGTGACCACTCAATTTAGATTTTAAAACATCACAGATGGTAGCAAGAAGAAGAAATGATGTTAATAATGTACAGAAGTGGTACAAACCAAAAATATAAGTTCAGTGAAGGTTTAGATCAATTGGATGAGAAAGAAATGCAACCAACTCCACTCTGACGTCATACTTATTTTCTCAACTTCGAGGCAGCTAGGTGGTGAAGTGGATAGAGCACTGGCCCGGAGTCAGGAGGACGTGAGTTCAAATCTAGTCTCAGACACTTTCTAGCTGTGTGACCCTCAGTCAGTCACTTAACCCTCAATTGCCTCAAAAAAAAAATTGAATATTTTCACAACTTCTCACATTACCCTTGATTTTACTTGGGTCTATCACCTCACTGATTCATACCTTGTTCATTTCTGCTTCTTCACCTTCAATACACAAGTTTCATCCTGCATATATTGTGCTTCCATAAACGCTTCTCTGATTACTACATATTGTAATTTGGACAGTATGTATTTTTCATCCACTTTGTTTTTCATATGTAGGTCATTAGATAAGCTCTTTTACAATACTGTAAATTTTGCTAAGGAATTATGGTTGTTTTCAGTGCAGTTGTATGCTATTATGTGCATATAGGACAATTGGAGGACCACATCATCAGTAAGAATTTTTTTTTTCCATTTGGAACTTATGCTTCTTATCTTCCATGTCACTCATGAATATCTTTGATAAACAAATATTAGCAGATTATTGAACAAAGTAATCTCTATTGTCGTATCTGTTGTAGAGTCTTCAAAAATATTTATGGAAGAGAGAACTCTCTTGAGCAGAAGCCTTTAAAGCTGCATTTTATATTACCGAGTAAATGTCTTCCTTAAAATACATAAACAATAATAATAGATAACGCTCATATATAGTTCTCCAAGGTTTGCAAAGCATGTTTTATCAGTATCTCATTTGATAATACCTTCCAAGATTGTTTGTAAAGGAAGCTCTTTGCACATATGATTAATTTTTATTATTCTTGCTTGTGTATAGGTTATTCTTACTAGAGATTTCTGGAAATAAGAAAGTAGCCATATGTGTTAGTTGCAAAAGAACCCCCTGAAACTCCTTTCAGTCTATGAAATTCACATATACTTGTGGAAATTCAGTCACATTAGTTGTGATAGACACTAATGCCTTGAATGGAAGTAGCATAATAAGTTATCTTGGTAGGGTACCTAAATTAATTTGCTTTTCTCTTTGCTTTAGAAAAAATTAGACCAAGTTATTTGTTAATTATGATGTGTGTGTATGGTATATTTACACACACATGCATATGTCTGGTAAGATCTTTATTTGCCAAAAATTTGTATTGAAATTAGACAATTCAGCTAGGATTAAGCAAATCCTGGTCTGCCTAAAGCCATTGTGAAAAAAACTGGGATGGCAAATTCCATTACAAAAATGTGAGGGTATCAACAACGTCATGTGTTGATCAACTGTGATAGACTTGACTCTTCTCAGCCATACAATGGTCCAAGATAGTTCCAAAGGACTCATGATGGAAAATGCTCTCCAAATAGAGAAAAAAAGAACTATGGAATCTAGATGCAGATTGAATCATACTATTTCTATTTTTTTTGTTTGTTTTTCCTTTTTGCTCTGATTCTTTTTTCACAGCATGACTAATGTAGAAATAGGTTTGATGTGATTGTACATATATAACCTATATCAGATTGCTTGCTGTCTTGAGGGGGGAAATAAGGAGGTAGGGGGAAAATTTGAAACTAGAAATCTTATAAAAATAAATGTTGAAAACTATCTCTACATGTAACTGGAAAATAATGAAATAACTTTATGAAAAAAATAATGTGAGGGTGTTTTTAAAAGTACCAATGGTCTTAAAATTTGGTCATTTTAAGAACTGAAAATTTTTGTATTGCTTAGGTTATAGTAATACAAAGAAAATTTAAGGTACTTTGTTTTGTTTTTTGGTGAGGCAATTGGGGTTAAGTGACTTGCCAAGGGTCACACAGCCAGTAAATGTCAAATGTCTGAGTCCAGATTTGAACTCAGGATACTCCTGATCCAGGGCTGGTGCTCTATCCACTGTACCAGCTACCTGCCTCCAGGGTACTTTTATATTAAAAGGATGCAGTTGGGGGCAGCTAGGTGATGAAGTGGATAAAGCACCGGCCCTGGATTCAGGAGAAACTGAGTTCAAATCCAGACTCAGACTCTCTTTGAGTCTGAGTGGCTGTGTGACCCTGGGCAAGTCACTTAACCCTCATTGTCCCGCACAAAAAAGAAAACAAAAAAGGAAGCTGTGTTGCTATTTTCCCTAGAATAAGAGAAGAATCTGGCCCCAAATAAGCTCACAAGACTGGATTTGACTGTTTAGAATCAAAACTGTCCACATTTGAGGATCTTGGTTACAGTAGGAATTTTTTTTTAACGTATTCCCATTTCTCTAACAAAAGAAAGACAAAAGGAGAACAGAAGAGAAACCTCTCCCTATCTATGAGTAATGAAGAAACAGTTAGTAGATTCATTTAATTAGGGTCGTATTTTCAACTGCATTATCAAAATGAATCCCTTATTTTAGATGTGATATTTTACCTTCTTCACACACTAATAGATTTTTTTAATCATATGTTATTTTTTCCTGTTACATGACAATTTTTAGCATTCATTTAAATTTTAACATTCATTTTTAAAAAATTGAATTAAAAAAAAGGGCAGCTAGGTGGCGCAGTAGATAGAGCACCAGCCCTGGAGTCAGGAGTACCTGATTTCAAATCCGGCCTCAGACACTTAACACTGACTAGCTGTGTGACCCTGGGCAAGTCACTTAACCCCAATTGCCTCACTAAAAAAAAAAAACAATTGAGTTTCAAATTTTTCCCTTCCCTCCCTAAAGTGGTAAGCAATTTAATATAGGTTATCTATCACACCATTAATAGCTATTAATAAATGAAAAGTGTTTGAATTTTCATAAGTATGTTTTATTTCACATATATTTCATTTCATACCAAGGACTAAGGCTCATTCTGTTCTGCCCCATACTGGAATCTGTAAGCATAGGATATGTCCTTATTAAACCATCAAATCATTGTTGTTCCTAACTTCAGCAAAGTTGAAGGATATAAAATAAATCCACATAAATCATCTGCATTCTATAACATGACCAACAAAGTCCAGGAGCAAGAGATAGAGAAAATTCCATTTAAAGTAATGGTAAACAATATAAAATACTTGGGAGTCTGCTTGCCAAGACAAACCCAGGAACTCTATGAACACAATTACAAAATACTTTTCACACAAATCAAATCAGATACTAATAATTGGAAATATCAATTCCTCATGGATAGGCCTAGCTAATATAATAAAAATGACAATTTTTTTTTTGCCATACCAATCAGACTACCTAAAAATTATTTTATAGAGCTAGAAAAAATAATAACAAAATTCATCTGGAAAAACAAAAGGTCTAGAATATCAAGGGAACTAATGAAAAAAATGCACAGGAAGGTGGGCTAGCTGTACCAAATCTGAAGCTTTACTATAAAGTGGCAGTCATCAAAACTATTTGGTACTGGCTAAGAAATAGAGTGGTGGATCAATGGAATAGGTTAGGCACAGGAGACACAGTAGTAAATTACTTTAGTAATCTACTGTTTGATAAACCGGAGGACTCCAGCTTCTGGGATAGGAACTCAATATTTGACAGAAACTGCTGGGAAAACTGGAGGATGGTATGGCAGAAACTAGGCATAGACCAACATCTTACACCTTAATACTAAAATAAGGTCAAAATGGATACATGATTTAGACATAAGAGGTGATACCATAGGTAAATTAAGAGAGGAAGGAATGGTTTACCTCTAAGATTTATGGAGAGGAGAACAGTTTATGTCTAAACAAGAGAAAGAGAATATTATGAAATACAAAATGGATGATTTTGATTACATTAAATTAAAAAGGTTTTGTACAAACAAGCTATTCCTTCTAATTTTGGATGGAGGCAGAAATTTGGGAATCAATTTTTATAGCCAGTATTCTGACAAGGCCTCATGTCTAAAATATATCTGGAACTAAATCAAATTTATAAGAATCCAAGTCATTCCCCAATTGAGAAATGGTCAAAGGATATGAACAGGCAGTTTTCTGATCAAAGCTATCTATTGTCATATGAAAAAAATGCTCCAAATCACTATTGATTAGAGAAATGCAAATTAAAACAACTCTGAGGTACCACCTGACACCTATCAGATTGGCTAATATGACAAAAAAGGAAAAATAATGAATGTTGAGAAACTATGGAAAAGTGGAACACTAATGCATTGTTGGTGGAGCTGTGAACTGATTCAACCATTCTGGAGAGCAATTTGGAACTATGCCCAAAGGGCTATAAAGATGTGCATACCCTTTGACCCAGCAATACCATTATTAGGTCTTTCTCCCAAAGAGATCATAGAAAAGTGAAAGGGACCCACATGTACAAAAATATTTTTATCTGCTTCTTTTTGTGGTGGGAAGGAATTGGAAATTGAGGGGTTGCCCATCAATTGGGGAATGGCTGAACAAGTTGTGGTATATGAATGTAATGGAATACTCTTGTGCTGTAAGAAAACGATGAGCAGGCAGATTTCAGAGAAACCTGGAAGGACAATGAACTGATGATGAGTGAGATAAGCAGAACCAGGAGAACATTGTACACAGTATCAACAACATTGTGTGTTGATCAACTGTGATAGACTTGACTCTTCTCAGCAATACAATGGTCTGGGATAGTTCCAGGGGACTCATGATGGAAAATGCTCTCCAAATTCAGAAAAACCTACTATGGAATCTAGATGCAGATTGAACCATACTATCTCTATTTTTTTTTTCTTTTTTGAGGTTTTTCCTTTTTGCTCTTATTCTTCTTTTGCAGCATGACTAATGCAGAAATATATTTAATATGATTGTACATATATAACCTATATAGGAATGCTTGCTGTCTTGGGGAGGGGGAAGGGAGGGGGGCAGAAAAAATTGAAACTAGAAATCTTATAAAAACAAATGTTGCAAACTATCTCTACATGTAACTGGAAAATAATAAAATACTTTTATAGAAATTTAAAAAAATCATTGTTCCTAATAGAATTGTTACCTAAAGCTTCATATATAATATCAAGTATTTGTGATATAAAAAGGATTAATTGATTGATATCTCTTAGGAATTTTCCATGATATTATTAAATCATGTCTCCATCTAAATATTATGTTATGATAGACTACTATTTTTCAGGCCACAAATGTTCTCCATAATAGATATTTTTAAGACTGAAAATTGTAGATGAGTTCTTTTTCTCCCTATTTCCTTACTGATTCTTCTTTAAGTGAAGACTTTTAAACTGTGCCTAAGTTTTAAAAATAAATTGTGTAACAGATGAAATAGGGAGATTCATAAAGCAACTATTTGTCTTCTCTTCCCCCCCCCCCAAATAGGAAACATTCAGAATTATCTGAATTGAATGTAAAAGTCCTAGAAGCTTTGGAATTATACAACAAGTTGGTGAATGAAGCACCTGTGTATTCAGTTTACTCAAAGCTTCATGCTCCAGCACATTATCCGCCTACATCAGCTGGTGTCCCAGTGCAAGTAAGTATATCTTGGGGTGGGGGGGTGGGGGGCACTTATTTATCTGTTGTTAAGTTTTGTTTTAGTTTTTAAAGGTAGGCCAAGTATTAAGACTATTCTGTACAGTGTCAAATTGTACTAACTGGATGTTTTTATATTTAGAATTAGATATTAAGATTTCATTAATGCATATTAGTTTTCTAACTTGAAAAAAGACTTCAAATGTAGAAGGTGATAGATTGCTTTATTTAAATGTAATTGTTCCATAAACACAGTCTTTGGGTATTTGTGAATTATATTGATGGACCAGAATAAATTGTCAGCTTTTCTTGATCTGTAAATAAAGACCGAAATAGACAATAAAGTTTTAAAATCATTAAACTTTGTTCATATAATGTGGCATAAAAAAACTAAAGTGTTGGTGTGACTAGAAAGTAATGCAACTTCTTCTACCACCCACATAAAAAATAACCCCCTTTTAAAGTCATTTCAAACAAATAAGTTGAGTAATAACTTTGTTTGGATGGACAAAAATACATGTGTTGGTTAAAAAAATTTTTTTTGGTTACATGTCCCTCTCTCCCTCATTCCCCACCCTGAACTAAAGAAGGCTACCATTTGACACAGATATAGAAATGTGTTAAACCATAATAGGCACAACTCTTTGTCAGTTCTTTCTCTGGAGGTGGATAGCATCTTCCTTCCTATAGTTCCTTTGTAGTTTATTTGAATATTATAATACTCACAATAGCTTAGTCATTCACAATTATTCTTGAATAATATTGCTGTTACTATATCCAACATTTTCTTGGTTTGTGCTCATTTTACTCTTCATTATTCATTCAGGTCATGTTTTTCTTTTGTTTGTTTATTGTTTGTTTTTTGCGGGGCAATGAGGGTTAATGACTTGCCCAGGGGTTACACAGCTAGTAAGTGTCAAGTGTCTGCAAGTCATGTTTTTTCTAAAATCAGCTTGCTCATCATTTCTTACAGCACAATAGTATTGCATCAAAATTGTATACAACAGCTTGGTTTAGCCATTCCCCAGTTAATGGGCATCCCCTCACTTTCCCAGTTCTTTGCCACCACAGAGAAGCTGTCTAAAAATATTTAGAACTATAGGTTACATGCCATTTTACTCAAAACAAAAATGGAAGTCTCCTTCAGACAATAAGGAGAAAAGGTAGAATGCAGGTGCATAGTTTAAGGGGTGCATTTTACATGTCTGTCAGTTTGTTTAGTGGAAAAAAAGATATTGTGGTAACTGCTACGTCATAAAGATGCATTTAACCAATTATGTCATGCCTCCATTTTTGAAAATGATGAAAGATTTGTTACATTTGTAGTGGAAAAGAGTTCTCAGTGCAAAAGAGTTTATTTGGTAGTTACAGTTGTCTTTCAAAGATGATGCTTGCTGCTGTTAGAAAAATGGAACAAAATAGAGCTGTCTACACTGTTGTTGGATGAAACTGTATGTCATTTTTGTAACACCATCAGTCCCTGAAAAGAAAATGTTTTCCAGTCTTCATATCTAGCTTTTGTGTTCATCTGCACTACTGATTCTGATTCTCAGACTTTTCCACAAGCAACAATAATTTTTTTAAAGAGATATATTCTATGAATTTGATTTACCACATTCTTTTGCAGGAACACTCCTGGAATGCATTATAAAGGTGCTGTACCTCCTTTATAATGCATTCCAGGAGTGTTCCTGCAAAAGAATGTTGAAGATGCTCAAAGAGCCCTATTATTTCACTACCTTTATCTGTGTATTCTGCATACACACATATTTATTTCTACATGAAAAGAAGTTGAGGTGACACCATTAGTTAATGATACTCACTTGGTATAAAAGTATAATTTCAATCAACATTAATTTTAAAAGTTAAGAATGTTTTGTAGCTGTGATCTGTTGTAGTAAGAATAGGCAAATTTTAGGAAAAACACCCATTTGTACAAGGGTATTTATAGCAGCTTTTGTTGTGGGGGCAAGGAATTGGAAATTGAGGGGATGCCCATCAGATGGGGAATGGCTGAACAAGTTGTGGTATATGATTGTAATGAAATACTATTGTGTTATAAGAAATGACAAGCAGGCTGATTTCAGAAAAACTTGGAAAGACTTACATGAACTGATGCAGAGTGAAGTGAGAAGAACCAGGAGGTTATTGTACACAATAACAGCAATACTGTACAATGAACAACTGTGAATGACTTAGCTATTTTCAACAATATAATGATCCAAGATAGTACCAAAGGATTCATGATGAAAAATGCTATCCACCTAGAGAAAAAGAACTGATTAAGTCCAAGTGCAGATCAAAGCATATTTTTTATTTTCCCTCTTTTTTTTTGGTTTGAGTTTTCTTCCACAAAATCACTAATATGAAATGTTTTACATGATTGCTCATGTATACTATATCAGATTGCTTACTGTCTTAATGAGAGGGGAGCAAAGAAGGGAACAAAAGAGTTTAGAACTGAAAATATTTTTTAAAAAGTTTAAAATTGTTTTGTATGTACTTGGGAAAAATAAAATATTAAAAAATTAGGCAAATTTAGAACTGAAAAGAGAATAGTCCTAATTATTTGCTATTTATTAAGCACAACAAATAATCTTTTCCTTTGAGGAGTTTTTCCTCTTAAGTTAGATTTTAAAAAAGCCAAAATACCTTATGGCTTAATTATTGCCAGTTTTAATATAAGTAGAAACCTTCACCTTCAACTGTTACTTGTGCTAGTTGTTTTCATTCTATATTGAGTGTCTAGTTAGTAGAAGAAAAGAAGGAATGGGTCAGAGAGAAATCATCTGTATGGGTCTTCTTCCATCTGTAACTTTTATTAGCTTCTTCTTTGGAAGGGTGGGGCTGTGTGGGTGATGGCAGAGGCATTCAGTTCTAGTGGCATGAAGAGTGAAAAGAAGTGATGGTGTTCTTCCTTCCCTTTGAAGGGAGTGCACAGTTTTATGTGGCTCGTCAGCATGTCTTTTTTCTAACAAGAGGCAGCTTGGATAGATTCCAGCAGAAAATACCTCTCAGCCCTCTACTTACAAAAAAACCAACAATAAAACCTAGGCATGGCCTTGGCACTAGAACTGGAAGCTCTCCATTGAAGGGAGGCTTCAAAAATGAAATACCACACATTTTTGAGTAGGTAGGTTGGTACAAAGAGACTTGACCTACCTACACTACTACAGTTTTTGTTTCATTTATGGTTTGGAGTTTAAATCACAATCCTGGAAGTCATTGAATGCACTTTTTATTTGGTTAATAGACATATCCTGCCAGCATCATGGTGGCAACTACATGGTTCAGGGCATTCATCAAGTCACCATTCCCCAAGGATAGTAGTCCCTGGGACCAGATCACATGAGCCCTCTGAGATCTCTGCCTCCAAATATAAATGCCTCATTAACAACACAACCTGCACACACTCCATATTTAAGGTGAGTTTTGACAAGATTGGAATTTTTTCTTAAATGGATTAATTTCTAACAGATTGTCAGATGAATTTTGTAGCCCCCTTTTAAATAATTATACAGCCCAACTGCTCATTGGTTTTTAATTTTCTTTTTGTTTTGACCTTTTTATGCAGAGTTATGGATTTGTGTTCATTTAGCCATATTCTGTGTGAGATGACTACTCTTGGGTCAATGTAATCTACAATACCAGAACAGGGAAAAGCAAAATGTCCCTAATAAACATCATACCCATGAGCATATCCTCTTCAGCATTATTTATTCTTTAACCATCCTAAATAATCAAGTATAGCATCTATAGTAGCTGGTTATTAGGAGAAAGAATCAGCAAGTAGTTAAATCATCTTTTCTTCTATTTCAATCAATTTGTTCGTATTTTTTAGGAAAAATTTTGAGTAGATCAATTTTCCTTCCTTATACAGTACCCTAAGTCAATAAGTCCTAGTTCCATAAATTAGAGAATTGTCTAAACTATTACCAAAATACTAATTGTGTGAAGTTATTTCTTTATATCATTTCCCTCTCCTCCCTTCCCTCCTTCCCCCATATGACACTTTCTCCCTCATGGGATATTATTTTGTATTTACTGTATCCTCTTCCCTCATGCCCCCTCCCCAGGAGGACATAAGCTATATAAGGATGGGATCTTCGTTTTTGTCTTCGTCTCTTAGGACCTTGTACAGTGTCTTGTTCATAAAAGGTCCTAATAACTGACTTTGTTGAAGTGTATTGTTGAATTGACTATTGAACAACTACTGTATCCACAGTATTGTGCTAGGAGCTGTTGGGATAGGGAGCTCTAACACATACTAGTCCTCTGCCTTCAGGGAGTTGATATTTGGGAGATTAGACCCATACCTACAACTATAATAATACACATAAGTTGTGATAAGTCCCACTAAACTGGTGCCCCCAAATGTGCCATAATTGGTCAGAAGAAGGAGAGAGATTGCTTCTACTTTGGGTTGGGTGGCAGAGAATTATTCTTAAAGGAGAAAATGTGGAATAATGGAAAGACCATTGGATGACACAAAGTCAGAGACCTAGGAGCTAATACTGGCTCTGCCTTTAACTAGTTGTGGACTCAGGCAAATCACTTTACCTTTTTGGGGCTTACTCTCATCTATGACATGACAAGAGTTAGACTAGATTTCTAAAGTCCTACCTCTTAATAGGGGTTGTCCTATGAAATATGTGCCATAGGAAGTATGAGAATAAATTCATATTCTAGTTTTAGGGGTGATTTTTTTATCCGATGGCTTTTTGTATCACTCTGTGATCACTGTATGATGTAGTCTGCTGGTCATGGACATCCTGAGAAGATTGTGAAACTTAGTGGCTTGGTGCTGAAAACAGATCTTCAAGCCTCTGTCTACCTCTGAACGCATTATATGCCAGCGAAATAGAGATAAAATGACCCTAATGTTCATTCTGGTATCTTCTGTGCTGTGGAGGTATAGGTATGGGGGAGGCTCTTTATGAGATGATTGTAGTGATGTTAATGTCTTTTTAAATTTTTTTAAAGAATTAGCAGGCCAGCCACCTCCTCCTCCTCCTGGGTCCAAAATCAGAGCCAGTAGAATGATACCCTAGTCGCATGGCTTTGCTTTCTAAGTTATTAAATAGATTGTTGGAGAAAGAAAATTAAGTATATGTATCTTTTGTCTTTTCCTAATTTTATCCTTTTTTCCTTTTGAAGATAAAAATTTGTGTTTTTAGAAACTGGCATCCAGAATAAGGAATCCAAATGTTCTCATATAGGAATAATTAGCTTTTAAAAACAAAATGCTTTTTGAGTTTTTAAAACTATAAATCATAGAAAAATAATAATGAAAAATACATAAATTAGAAGAAACTTCAGATGCCCTTGGAAGGCATCTACCTGGTCTGTCCCTCATAGATATAAAAATTGAGGTCTCAAAAGGGGAAATGATTTGCCCAAGGTCTCACAGCTATTTTATGTCTGAGGTGGCCCTGGAACCCAGGTCTCCTGACTGTCCAATGTGCTTTCCAACTGTATCACAGAATGATAGACTATTTTGTCAAAATCATTGATCTTCTTGCCTGGAATTTTGTATAAGTAAACAACTTGTTCTTAGTAAAATGGTTTTCTCTGCTTTGTTTTCAGCACTGGAATAGATACAGTTTCCAATCCCACATATATGAACCAGAACTCTACCCTTCAATCAGCTACTCTTCCAGCTTCTTACACACAACAGATGGGAATGTCTGTGGATATGTCATCTTATCAGAACACTACTTCCAGTTTGCCTCAAGTAGCAGGCTTTCCTGTGACAGTTCCAGCTCATTCAGTGGCACAACAGCAAACAAATTATCATCAGCAACCTCTCCTTTAAAAAACAGACCAGGCATAGTCTTGAAACATTCATAAGTACTTGCTCAGCCCTTGTGATTTGAGTCATCTAAGAATGATATAAAAATACAACCATTTTTCTCTCAACTCAGAAGGACCGTGAGTGAAGCACAAAAATCTCACTTACCTCCCTACCCCACCCCCACCCCTCGACCATGAAGCAGTTTTTGAAGTTAATTACTGTTTTTTTTTCAGAGGTGGCTTAAAAATAATTTTGGGTAGTTTACTCTAACTTAAAGAATTCCATATAGAATTTTTGGACAAGTACTAAGTAGCCTTTTGAACATTAGCCAGTTTTGTTTTTTCTTTAAATATTACCAGTTTTGACATGCTTTTTTTCAAAATGTACTTGGGAGGGTACTTTTGTCTATTTAAATAATATTTTGTCTGTGTATTGTATTTTAGCATTTTCCACATTCTTGTTTCAAAATTTGAACATCTTTTCATTTATAGCAGCTACCTTGCCAACAGATTCCTTTTTGATTAGTTAATTTGCAGTTTTGTTTGTGATACTGATAATTTGGCTTTGACTGTACCACTAGCATCATTATCTGTTGAAGCAAACATGAATTGGGTGATGAAAATTGTTTCACAGTATGAAGACCATGTAAATAGAAAAATGTGAAAGAAACACTCAGCTAGTTCTAAAAAACAGTCCTGCCAACAGTAGGTTAAAAAGTGCCCCTAAATCTTATTTCTCTTCTTAGGGAAAAGCATTTTATTTCCTTCTGGGGTCCATAGAGTGGAGAATTGTCATTAATGGCTCTTTTTGCCCAATAAGGCCATTCCCTAGTGAACACCTGACCTAATTTTGTACCCTCTCTGCCATATGGATTTCTCTTGCGTGTTAAGTGTCTATAATTCCTTAAGAGGAGCTTGACATGGATTAGAAACTTCTTGAGAGAAAATCAGGCTCACTATTAACTATCTTAGTGTCAAGGGACCCTAATCATTTGATGTGTCGGATGTTAAGCATGGCATGTGCCCTCTGTTTTATGTGTTTAACCTTTCAAAATGTGGTTTAAATATCATTGTTGTCACCCCATTTAAAATACTGGACATTACTTTTAACTCATCATTCTGAACATATGGAGTGATAGCATGCAATGGATTGAAAAATAAACTACCAAGACAGTTTTCTGGAAACCTAAATTTTAGGTGGTTTTATAGTGTTCATAGTTCCTATAGACTATAGGAGTTGGGTAATATTTTTCAAGAATGTGGAGTTTGTTGTCTCTTCTGAAAATTTGCACACTACTTCCTCATTTACCAGCTTCTTCACATGACATAAAATAGAAAATACACATAAATATTATTCTGAATAACTGATGTTTACATTGGGAAAAATAATGGTTAATAACTTTAGTAATAAAACAGTTATATGCATGGAAGCAAGATTTCTACATGTGATTTTTACATATATAATCCTTTCTACCAAAAATTATTTGATGGCAATTCACTGAATTTTTTTGTTGTTATCTATCTAGTTAAAGGAATTATTTAGTAATGTGCTCCTTTTTCAAAGTGACTATATCCTGGAACAAAAGAGATCAATACTTGGTATACATTCAGAGGGGGAAAAAGCAAACTAGTATTTGAAAGCCTACTCCAAATCATTGTCTTATTTTAGGTACACATAACTGGAAAGAAATGTTTAGTGTTTGTTGCCCCACAATCTGATTTTCATTCCATATTTTCTGTCCATGTGAAGTTAAATATATGTGTGTAAACATACACACATGTATCCTAAAATGGCACCTTATCTTTTTGTTAACATTTTTTTTCTGTTTAAAAAAATAAACAGTTTATTTGAAAAGCTGCTGTTCTTAATAGTTAATATTTGAAAACATGAAAGAACTTACACTTTTTCCAAACAATATTTAATAAAAGTTATTTTAATGTTTATATGTAAGTTCTTTATGTATGATTGTGATTTGGAATATCTGAATAAAGCTTAATTGAATATAGTCTTTGAGCCAGTATAAATACTACCCTATCCATTAAATTTGGATCATTCAAGTAAGAGTTAAACAAACTAATGCAGTTTGGGACTAATTTAGTTCTTTATAACATGTGAAATGTATATAAATATTGTATATGGACATTTGTCTGTGGGATTTTATACATGTGCAGATGTATTTACTTCCTCTTAAATTAAAAATAACAATTTTATATTTGGCATACCATTTCCTTTCTTATAATGTGCATTGTGTAATCCACTTATCCAGATTGTAGATAGTGTAAAAAAAGTTATTAAATCTATGTCTTTTCATTCTGTTTTGGTGTTTATAGGAGTTATAGGGATTTTCCCCCTTCACAGTCTTATGTATTGTATTTATTTTAAGTCCTGTTCATAATTAAATGTTTGCTGCCAAAGGAATTGTCTAACTTAAGATTTCTACATTAAGTACATACCTACTGTTTTATATCAGGAGTAAATAAATCGCTTCTGCTTTTTCATATGCAACCTTGTTACATTAGAAAGAATTCCTGACACTTTATAATAAAATTAATTTTATTATTAATGTATATAATTTGTTCCTGGGTATTAAAATAATTAAAATTGGGTATGTGTTCTTCCAGTTTGGATAATTTGAAACCTACTGAAATTTTAACTTGGCAGTTTATAAAATTACCTAAATATCTGTGATATTCACAGTTTTGAACCTAAAATAATGTTTGTAAGTCAATTTGTACTTTTTGACCATTTTAATTATACATATTTTAGATAAAACTTCTGGTACTCAGATAAAGTATGTAGACTTTTTTTCTGTTTGTTTCATAGTTTTTGCTTAGTAAGGGACACAAATTTCAAAAGCTGGCAACTAGGGGAGTAATTCTTGACCATGTCATTATAGTTGGGAAAGCTTATTTTTATAAATAATAAAGTAAGCACTAATCCGCCATCATGTGTTTTTGCCAGAAGGGCTTTTTCCTTATGTTCTTTTGCACTAATGCATTAGTAGTGTGTTGATAGCCTGAGATGGGGGGGTGGGGGGGGCAATGGAGGGGTTTCTGTATTACTTTTTCAAATAAGAATGAGTATTTTTCTTTCCTTTTCAGGAAGTGTGGAACATAAGAAAAATGGTTTATATGAATTTAAGTAAGCTAAATTGAATTTGAAAAGTATGCTTGGAAGATTTAGGGGGGAAAAGATGACATTGGTAACAATGTATAGCATCTGTTTAGAGGACTCTGGCTTCCAGGTACCTTCATGCCATCTTTGAAATTATTTAACATTATCATAGCAAGAGGTTTTCTGGTTTTATTTAGTTACTCTTCATAGAATACTATGTAAGAAATGGTAAACAGTCTACTCTGTTATTTTTGCTAACAGGAAAAAGATCTCATTTAATTCAGCACTCATTTATTGATAATTACTGATCAGGTGCTGGACACTGAAGATACAGGTAGAAAAAGAAATAGACCCCTGAACCTCAAAGAGCTTACATTCTATTCAGGGAAAACAGCATGTACAGAGAGAATTCTGTACATGCAAAATATATACCGAATAAACATTAATTTTAGGGAGAGGAGAAAATAAAACAATAAAACCCCAAAAGGGTCCCTCTAGTGGGTGGCATGAATAAATAAAGTCCTGGTTTAATATAATTGTAAGTAATATTTTCAACCTGCTATCTTTCCAAGTAACACAATTCCTGGATTTGATTCATCACAGTTTTCTTCTGTCCATACAAATGGGGGGTGCTAATGAAAAGAGAGACACACCAAAGGCAAATATTTAAATAAGAGGAATATAATTAGGACTATTGATAAAACTTAACTTCCAAAAAGAGTACTGCACTTGGGGTGCAGTAATTCTCCTGCCCTCTCACCTTATTAGTTATATGACAGGTAAAGTCACAAGTTCTCTGAGATTCCTCATCTGTAAAATACTTATAAAACTTAAGACGACTTTGATTTCAAAGGACTTCTATGAAGGCATCACTTTGGGTTTTTACATTTTTCAATTTTAGCCATAGAGCATTTTTTCTCGCTTTCACTTAGAGGCAGTGAGGTGGCACAATGGATAGAGGGATGGGCCTGTAGTCTGGAAGACCTGAGTTTAAATCTAGCTTCAGACAGTTATTAGTTGTGTGACCCCTGGGCAACTCACCTCATCTCTTTGCCTCAGTTTCCTCAACTGTAAAATGGAGATAAAACAGTGTCTACCTCACAGGGTTGTGGGGATCAAATTATATCTAGCCTGGCACATACTAGGCGCTAACAGATGCTTATTCTTCCCGGTCTAATTACCCCTCCACCAACCCCCATTGAGGAGAGAAAAAAAATTGTGACAAATGCATAGTTGAGCAGAACAAATTCTTAGACTGGAGCACAGTGCTAGGTACAGAAGAGATCTGTGAGGTTTTGTTTTTTTTTTCCCTTCATGAGGCAATTGGGGTTAAGTGACTTGCCCAGGGCCACACAGCTAGTAAATGTTAAGTGTCTGAGGCCGGATTTGAACTCAGGTCCTTCTGAATCCAGGGCTGGTGCTCTATCCACTGCACCACCTAGCTCCCCAAGTCATTTTTAGAGGTAAGATAAAAAGGAAGCTGGGTAACCCACTAAATTACTCCTATTTGACGCAGCTTGGTGTTCTAACCAAGAGAGTAAATAGACTTTCCTAGAATCTGCAGCAAAATTTAGTTGTCAGCTGGTCTCTAGAACTTTTTATATCAAGCCTTGCTTCTTTTTGGTACACACGCTTTCAGGCTACAGAGCTTAAAGTGTACCCGTTCATTAAGGGCAGAAATATACCACCTCCCCAGTCCATTCTTTTAGCATGTAATAAGTGCTTATTAATGGATAGTTTGATTCCTCCTTGCACTAAATCAGTTAGAAGGGGGAGTGAGGACAGAAAAGAGGAGTTGGGTGGTGCAGTGGATAGAGGGCTGGGACTGGGGTCAGGAAGCTGTGAGTTCAAATGTGAACTCAGACACTAGGTAGCTATGTGACCCTGGCCAAATCACTTAACTTCTCTCTGCCTCAGTTTCCTCAACTGTAAAATGGGGATAATAAAACACTTAGCAAAGTCAGTGACACATAGTTTCCTCCCTCTTTTCTTCCTAATAACATTCTATGAACTGGTCATGGAGCACTAGTGTCAGCTTTCCCCATAACTGAAAAGTCGCAGCAGAAAACACTGAACACTCCTCCCACCTCACTATCTGAGCTACGGAAACAAAAGTTTGGTCCCCCATGCACTTAAGGAATACTCTCGGGGGCAGCTAGGTGGCGCAGTGGAAAGAGCACTGCCCCTGGATTCAGGAGGACCTGAGTTCAAAATTGGCCTCAGACACTTGACACTTAACTAGCTGTGTAACCCTGGGCAAGTCACTTAACCCTCATTGCCCCAAGCCCCAAAAAAATTTAAAAAAAAAAGGGAATGCTCTCTTTACCCTCTTGGAACCTCATGGGCCTTCAAGACTACGTTCTGCTGAAGACCTCTCTTCTGGGTGCCTTGGCGGATAGCAGTGCCTGCCTCTCAAATTGACCTTGTGTCTGTTTTGTATGTTTTTTTTTTTTTTTTTTTTTGGTGAGGCAATTGGGATTAAGTGACTTGCCTAGGATCATACAGCTAGTAAGTGTTACGTGTCTGAGGCCGATTTTGAACTCAGGTCCTCCTGACTCCAGGGCTGGTGCTCTATCCACCTTGCCACATTGCTGCCCCTGCTTTGTATGTATTTTGCACATACCTGCGTATAAACTTATCCCCTCCAGTGGACTGTCAATTCCTGAGGCGGGAGAGGGAAGGTGAGGGGCAGATACTGTCTTAATTTTGTCTTTGTATCCCTAGTGCCTATCACAGCTGGATCATAGTAAGCATGTAATAAGTGCTTATTAATGTATAGTTTGATTGCAATATTTGCACACCTCCTAATCCTGCATGAATCTCATCTGTGACTTTCCATAAATCCTTCCATATTGATACTACCAAGCTGTACTTAAGGCCTTTTTCTGGTGTGTTTGTGTGTTTCCATGCATAGCAACAAAGTACTTGGGCTATCTGTCAGTTTTCCTTGACTTTTGCTATGTCTCCTTTTCTAGACAAACATGGCCATAACATGGGGTATGTGGGGGAGTTGCATTTTGTGCTCTGGGAAGAGTGCTGAACTTGAAGTTAATAGGGCCCAATTTTGAATTCTGATTTCTGCTAACCACCTATGTTACCTTAAATCACTTAATCTCTCTGAGTCTCAGTTTCCTAATCTGTAAAATGAGAGGGTTGGACTAGATGACCTCTAAAGTCACTTCCAGCTGTTGATCTATAAGCCGATAAAAATATGTTAACACATCATTAAAAATGTTAGCTTGTAAAGCGAACTCAAAATTTATCATCTAAAGACTAAACAAATTCCATCTAAAAGAGACTGAATACATTTTTTAAAAATCAGCTACTATCTATATGCCATTGAAAGATGTATGCCTATAATTTAATTTTATCCTGCTATATTTATATTATTACATCACAATCTATACTGTGAATCTCTTTGCATGATCAACGGAGTCACTTGTGCCCTTTGAAATTGTACCTAACTTGATGTATTGATTAGTTTTGCTGCACTGACTTATAAAATATGTATATTTTTATTTTCCTCTTAAAAAGAATGACTTTGGATGGAAAGTAGGACAGGGATATATATTCAGAAAACAAGATGTTTTGAAAACAAAAGATACCAATGAAATTTTTAAATGTACATGCCTTTCTAAATATAGATTTTATCAGTGGCTATCTTTTAGTGTTAAAAAAGTAAACATGTTGGCTAATTTCTGAATTTTTTTTCATTTTCTATAGTCCTATGAGGATTATAATACAGGATGCAGTCATTTAGTTGCCTGTATAACATTTTGTTAGGTATGTGTGGAAACACTAAAGTAGCTCAATTGTAATTGTGACTTGTTACCCTTATTTTATAAGGGCTTTACTCCTAGGCAATTGGTCTCCTTGACAAAGTACGTGTGTACTATGATAAAAAATTGAATATATAAATTCTGCTGCAAAAATTCAATTCAAAAACATTTATTAAATGCTTAGAATGTCCTAGGCACCATGCCAGGTGCTAAGGATGCAGAAATGAAAAAGAATTACAGGCCTCTCCCTCAAGGAACATATATTTTAATTGAATACAACATGGACTGAGTGAAGTTTATATAATGCAAGGCAGAATGTGATAGAGACAAAGAAGAGGCAAGAGGAAGACAAAAAGGTTCCTGTGTGCAGAGTAACAAATGGGCCAGGATGTCTGGACGGACCATAGAGTCCATGAGTGTGATCAATTAGAAGGACAGGGACAGCCTGTGAAGAGCTTTAAATACCTTCAAGTCATAGATACTGAGATGATCACGCAGTCCATGGGAGCTGATAGAGGTCACCAAATGAGAGGATGTGTGTATATAGGGGAATGAGAAGGGTGTCTCACATTCATATGTTAAAATGATACAAAAATGTTTTACATAATTTTGTGCATTCATAACCTATATCTGATTGTCACCTCAAGGAGAGGGGGGAGGGAGGAATAGAATTTGGAATTCAAAACTTAAAAATGTTTATTATTATTAAAAATAAAATAAAGGGGCAGCTAGGTGGTGCAGTGGATAGAGCACTGTCCCTGGAGTCAGGAGTACCTGAGTTCAAATCCGACCTCAGACACTTAACACTTACTAGCTGTGTGACCCTGGGCAAGTCACTTAACCCCAATTGCCTCACTAAAAACAAAACAAAACAAAAATAAAATAAAATGATACAAAAGTTCCTGAATGATATAACAACTGAGATAACTGCTGGTCCTCTGATTATTACTATCAAGTATGACATAAAACCATGAGAGGTAGGCATGCCAAAGGTGTTTCCCACTGGTGATGGAGGAGATGCAGTACAGAGTCCAAATGAAGAAACAGTGCTTGTACATGGTGAGGTGTCCAGATACTTCTGTTTGCCAATGAGCTTACTTTCTTCCTGGGATATACAATATGCAGACAAATCAAAGCAAAATAAATGCAGAATCATATCAGGCTTAGAGAAGGGAGACGCTCCAACAACTGGAGATATCAGGAAATGCATTTGCAGGAAGTGGCACCTGGTTCCAAGAAGTAGAACACGCAAGTCACATAAATGGTGCAAAGACATGGAGATAGCAGATGAAAAGGGTTTGAAAAGAACAGTCGGTCAGTTTGACTGGAATTTATAGTAGATGAGAGGGAATAAGGAATTCTGAATGACATGTTTATTTGTTTTCAGTTGTGACCTACTCTTCATAACCCCTTTTGGGGTTTTCTTGGCAAAGATACTTGGAGTGATTTGCCATTTCTTTTTCTAGCTCATTTTACAGATGTGGAAACTTAGGAAAATGGTTAAGTGACTTGTCCACAGTCATACAGCTAGTAAGTGTCTGAAGCCTGATTTGAACTCAGTGAGTCTTCCTGACTTCAGGCTTAGTATTCTATCCACAATACCACCTAGCTGCCCTGAATGACATACAATTTACCTTTAAAAAGTACTACCACTTCAGAGTTAAATTTGATGATGTTTAAAAATAAATAGAGAAACGTATATCTGGGATATCTTGACCATTACCACCAATAGCATATTGTATTTGGTAATTAGAAGATTTAAACAGTGGGAAACGATGGTAGGTTATAAAATTTTTGATAAAATAAGTCCCTTTTAAAAGTGATATTTTGAAGTGAGTTAATTTCCTTATTAGAAGCATTTTGTTAATCATGTGAATAACTGATCATAATCTCCAAAACAACTCTTCTCCAAGTTGGTAACCCTTGGCTAAATAATTTAACTTGTCTGAGCATCCATTTTCGTTTCTGTATAGGTATTAATAAAACCTTCCCTTGTACCTTGAGGATCAAATGAGATAATGGGCATAAAAGCACTTAAGGAAAAAACCCAACAACCAGTGACTGTCCATTAATTTTAGCATGCTAACAACAACCAAAGTTTATATAGCATTTTAAAGTTTGCAAAGTATTTTGTAATAAATCCCATCATTTGTGCCTCATAAAAACTCAGAGGCAGGTAGATTAGGCATTTAAAATTCCATTTTATAGTTCATGAAACCGAGTGACTTATCCAGGATCATGGTTAAATTATTGAGATGGGATTCAAATCCACTCTGCCATGGCTCTAGTAACACAGAATATAGACCTAGAGGGGGCTTCAGACCTCAAATGGTACATCGCCCTTATTACACAGAAGAAATCTGGGACATAGGTTGGACAAAAGACAATTTGGAGTCAGAAGACCTGGGTTGGGGCAGCTAGGTGGCACAGTAGATGAAGCATCAGCCCTGGATTCAGGAGGGCCTGAGTTCAAATCTGACATCAGACACTTGACACTTACTAGCTGTGTGACCCTGGGCAAGTCACTTAATCCTCATTGTCCCACCAAAAAAAGAAAGAGAAACAAAAAGACCTGAATTTGGCTCCTCATCACCTGTAACTTTGGTTTCTTTATGTGTCATGAAAACCTATATCTAAATCTATGCTTCTATGCTATGAGGACCAGAGAAGTGATCTTGTCAGAGGTCACATAATTTGTAAATGTCTTCACAGAGCTGGAAGGAACCTCAGAGGCCATCTAGTCTGACCCTTTCGTTTTACTGGTAATGAAAGTGAGGCCCAGGGAAGCTAAGTGACTTGCATAAGGTCATACAATATTGTACCAGAGGTAGTATTCGAACCCAAGTCCTATGACTCCTGAAAGGCAGCATGGAGTAATGATTAGAGAGCCATCCCTAGACCAGGAAAGACATAGATTCAAGTTCCACCCTTGAAACACTGCTTATGCAATCCTGGGCACGTCACAACCTCTCAGTGTCCCTGGGTAACTCAGGTATAAGAGACCTCTACTGGTAAAGAGAAGTTCCTTACCCCAATGAAATCATAGGTCCAGTTCTACCCAACCAACACACTTCAAAGACAAAGATCTTTTCCATTCTACTAGGCTTCTTGCCCAAGTTTCACCTTCCTTCAGGGCCCAAAACAAGTTTCCCTTCATTGCCTCAGTGATTTTTATAATCTCTGAACGCCTGTAGTGTTTATTGTCTTTCCCTTGCAGTTGTTCCCTAAGGTCAGCAGAGATGTCTCATGATATTGTTTGTCCAGGATCTAAAAGGCAGGTGTTCAATCTATCAAGTATTTAAGTGTCTACCACACCAGGCACAGATGGGTGTTGGTGATACAAATATAAAGGAAGTATCAATCTTCCTAATGAGCTGCTAATGAGGGAGACAACAAGTACACATAAAAGTATTTACAGAATAAATACATAGAGAATAAAAGCAAAATGTTTAAATATAAGGTAGTCTAGAGAGAAAGTATTAGGAGTTGGGGAGAAGGTCAGGAGGACTTCTTTGTAGAAGGTAATACTTGAGATGATTTTTTTTTTGAGCTAAATCTTAAAAGAAAAAGGATTCTTTGAGGTGGAAGTGAGAAAGGCATTTCAGGCATGGGGAATGGCAACTGAAAAGTCACAGAAATGAAAAGAGTGTTGGATGTGAGGAACAGAGAAATCCAGATTATTTGAGGTATCAAAGAGGGGGAGAAATGTCTAAAAAGTCTGGAAAGGTAGGCTGAGGCCAGGTTGTAAAAGGCTTTCAAAGCTAAATAGGGGAGCTTATGTTTGATGCTAAAGGCAATTGGGACCCACCAGAGCTGATTGAGTAGGAGAGTGACATGGTTAGATTTGTGCTAAAGGAAATTGATCACTATGATCAATTCAATAAATAGTCGAATACAGTTCAATAAATAGTTGGACACAGTAAAATAAATAGGCACACACAGGGTATACACAAGTAGCTTGGAGTAGTGTATAGAAGGTCTTAAACCAGGAAAATCTGTCTGCCATACATACTGGTTGTCTGACTCTGACTCATTTAACTTTCAGTAACTCAGACAGCTCTCAAAGACTGTGATATGTATTGATGGAAGGAGTTTTCTCACAAGAAGATTCCCATAAATGAAATCACATTCATACATGTTAATCACCATCCACATCTCAATTATTGTAATGATGATTTGGCACATGCCTTAGCATTCACCAAATCTCCATCACACTATATTGGTGAAATTGTGGGTCACTGAATAATCCTACTGTAATGCAAAGAGAAAATATAATTTTTTTTAAAGGAGGCTGGAGTCCTAGTTCTGGCTCTCCCACTTACTTACTAGCTTTGTAACCTTGGATAAATCATTAAACTTCTCTGGGCTTTTATCTTTTCTGTAACATGTACTAACACTCCCTACCCCCAATTAGGGACAGCTAGGTGGCACAATGGACAGAATACCAGGCCTGAAGTTGGGATGACTCATGTTCCTGAGTTCAGTTCTGGCTGCAGACACTTACTAGCTGTGTGACCCTGGGCAAGTCATTTAACCATGTCTACTTCACTTTCCTCATTTGTAAAATGAGATGGAGTAGGAAATGGTAAACCACTCCAGTATCTCTGCCAAGAAAACCCTAAATGGGGTCAGGAATAGTTGGGCACAACCAAAAGGCTAGCACAACCACCACAACAAGGTTCCCTCACACCTCTGATATTCTGTGGCTCTGACTATTCAGGTAAGAGAAGGGTAGTAGGTATAGGAATAGACAGATAATGTGTGTGATTTGATCCATCAACATAGCTACATAATTGTTAAAAGATGAAACAGTAATTCCATCAAGAAGTCCCAGATGGCAAGGTGAACGATGAGAACAAAGATGGAGTAGGTTAGTGATTTGAGCTACTTATGCCTGCTTTAATGGATTTCCTATGTAATATTTATAGATTTGCAAGTCTATGAGAAAACAGAGCACTTACAAAATGTCTGGCTTCCTGTTACTTTTTCCTTTTCTTTCCTATTAGCATCCCTAGTTTATCTCCTTGTTTCCCACAGTTGCTAAGCGTGTCTCCGCCTCCAGTGATTTTCATTTTAATTGTAAAGCAGAATTCTTTGTGGTTTGGGGACTAATTCAAGAATCAGACACTTAAAGGGTGCATGTGCATTTTGGATAATTCCACACATCAGAAAAGCGGGCATCCCTGCATGTTGTACATAAAGGCATGTGGCCAAGGGTTGCTCTAGCTGGTTGAACATGACCTTCAAAACTCCTAGGACATCACCATCTCATGCAGAGTTGGCTTCCCCATACAGGCTTGGGCTGGCAGCTTATTCCATTGTTGCTTACTATATGTGAGTGACTCTTGGCTAACAAGTGAGGTTTGCAAAAACAAAACAAATCAAATAGTCAGAACACACACAAATACACAAAAATTCATGCATCAGCAGAAAAGGCTGATGAGTGAAGTCAGAGAAATCTTTTCCCCTTGCCCTTTTATACTTTCTGTACAATAGACTACACACACACACACACACACACACACACACACACCTTTGCTCTCTCAACTGTGTGCTACACTGCAGCAATCTCCATCTCTAAGTCCGATTCATGAATTATGTCTCCTTTGTCTCTCATGTAAAATTGTGCAGTATTTTTATCTCCCTCTTTCTCTCCCCCCATCTTCTGGAAAGCTCAGTTGTGGGGGGGGGGGGTAAGGGGGATCTAAACCTTTTTTTCTGTAGGATCAGGACAGCAAAATTCCTGATAAAACCCTTTTCCCCTTCTCCCTCTTCCCAATACATTGCGCCTAGAGTTTGTGCCACTCTCACCAGAGCCCGACTGGCTCGGCGGGAGAAAGTGATTCTGTAGCTTTAAGGTGCTGCTCGTGCAAAAGTACCACCGGAGGCGGGAGCCACAGCCATCCATCCGCCCCGCGGGCAGGCAGGCAGGCAGGCTGGCAGCAGCGGCTGCTCCGGCTGCCGCCCGCCGCTGCGCCCAGGAGCCCGGGGGGTGAGGGAAGTCACTGCCCTCCCCTTCAGTCCTCGCCCCTGCCAAGCCCTCTGGACCCAAAGAGGAGTGAGTAGGGGTAGGCAGGCCATGCAGCTTTAAACCATGTCCCAGCTCTCATCTTCGTCGTCCTCCTCCTACACCAAGAACGGGATTGCAGACGGGCGGCACTCCCCCGACTCGCAGGTACCTCCTCCTTCGCAGGCTTTCGGAACCACCTCCATCTGCCTCTTGGCGTGCAGTACCCTCAGCCCTGCGAAGCAGCAGCAGCAGCAGCAGCAGCAGCAGCCTCCGCTCCCTACCTCCTCTTCTGCCTCCTCCCCTTTTTCTCTTTCCCCTCCCTCTCTTCTCCTGTCCCTCCTCCTCCCTTTCCTTCTCTCAGTCTCTCGCTCCAGCTAGAGGAGCCGGCTGGCTTCCCCCCTGTCCGATGCTGGGAGCTCCTGAGCCAGCTCCTTCGAATCTTTGTTAATGGATGTGGTGGGTGTTTGAGGCTCCTTTTTTCGTGTGTGTGTGTGTGTGTGTGTGTGTGTGTGTGTGTGTGTTTTGGGGGGCTACTTGGGTTCAGGGGTTTGGACCCGGGAGCTGCCTGGGGCTCATTCGGGTTGGATGAGTGGTTAGCCCTCTCACTCCTTGGCCTGTGACCCTGCCACTTAGCCGCAGGTCCCCTTCCTCCCCCAAGTCCTCATCCTCTTTTCTCTTATCTTGTCGAGTTCAGGTGGCCAGAGGCACCACGACCCGGAGGAGCAGGTTGAAACGATCCGATGGCAGTACCACTTCGACCAGTTTCATCCTTAGGCAGGTAGGAAGAAGGAGCGGGAAGGAGGAAGAGGAGGAGGAGAGAGAGAGAAAGGAGGAGGAGGAAGAGAAAGGGGAAGAGGAGGAGGAGGAGGGGGGAAGCAAAGGAGAAGGAGGAGGAGGAGGAGGGAGAGAGAAGGAAAGAGAAGAGGAGAAAGAGGGAGCAGTGCACCTGGACCAGGCAGTCCGGGCTCCCCAAGCTGGTGGGGGCGGGTTCAGAAGTGGAAACCTCGCGGCCGCCTCCACGTGTAAGAAGGCGGCTGTCGGTCCTTCCTGCCCCCCCAAGCAGACAACACAAACACACGCCCACCTGGGGCTGGGGCTAGTTGCTTCTTTAAGGCTTTGCTTTTGGAACTTTTCTTTCCACCTTCTGAGACTCAGTCTCCCCCCTCCTCACTCCTCTCCCCAGTCCAATTCTTGTCTCATGGTTTCGGGGGAGAATGTCTTTAATCCGGGAAGTGTATTTGTTCCACACTAGAGTTAGTTTGTGTGCGGATAGGGAAAGAGCTCAAAGACTCTGGAAGGAACGAAATTGAATTTGTTTGGGGGATCATGAACCCCATAACTAGAAGAGAGTCGGTTGTCTTCCCTTGGATTTGGAAAAGCATCTTCGGAAGATGTGGCCTCCCTCGCCATTCTGAAAACAGTTGTGGATAGGGACCTTTTCTGATTTGGGTCACAGACCGTCATCTGGGATGCTGAGGGTGGAGTGTTTTTGTGTGCCTGTGTGTGTGGGGTGTCTCATTTAGACCACTTAACCTGGTTCATGAGGGAGAACCAGAGAAACTAATTTTCTTAAAAGTTCGTTCTCAGTTTAGGAAAGCTTCATTGCTTCCCTTCATTTGAAAAAGGGTTTTCAGCTCTGGATAAAATTGTAGTAGGAGAAATCTGATGGACAGTTATCTTACTGATTAAGGTTTCTAGTAGTACTTCTTGTTTTTTGGAATTTGAATATGGAGTGTGTCGATTATATTTCTTATTGCCAGGAAACAAGGAATGCTTAGAGAGTTTTGACTTTGGTGAACTGTCAAATTATATTCATTTTTTGCTATAATTGTGTGGCAAATGAAACACTCTAGGGATGCCACATTTTTGAAGAGACCATGAAAAGGTGAGTCACCTTGACTCCCTTATAGCGGCTTTCATGGTGTTTGCTCTGGGGTTACTGCAGGGATCTGGTCATCAGCACTAGGAGGCTCTTTATCCCCTGCTCTGCTGTGGATTGCTCCTGTGACCTTGGGAAGTTACATTTCCCACTGGTCACTCAGTTTCTTGTGTGATGTGTTTCTAACTTCTGATTGTCAGTAGATTTATTTTTTTTAAATTAGCCCCAAATTGAAGGTGGCTAATTAACATTGCATGAATCTGAGATTAAAAAAATCAAATGGAGAGCTCATGTTTGAGGCTTATTTACAGATTACTTAATGTTTGCTTAATGTATTATTTAATGTAATGCTTCAGCTTTCTCAGAAACAGAGGTTTTATCACTCCACCATTCTTTAAGCATTAGGTGTGCATTATGTGTCCCCAGTAGGTAAATACATTTTGTATTCGATTATATATTTTCCCATTTTCACCATTTATTTATAAAACACATAAATGTTCATCTTTGAAAAGAATCTGAGCATTGAAAATATGTTGGTGCTTTCTGGTATTTATTTTGTAGATGCCTATTTTTAGGAGTGTTTTATTGATGCAAACTGTTGGAAGCCCTAATTATACATCAGTGATACCTCTTTTCATATTACCATGGCATCCCATGAACAATTTGGCTCAAACTTTCCTTTTTATCTGTATCTTGACTTCACTCTTTTATTGCAAGCTGCTGGTTATAGCACAAAGATCAATATTCTTTCTCCGATTCTGGTTTTCTTCCCCAAGTTTATTAAAAAAAAACCCAAACTGCTGCACGTCAAATATTTTCAGGCTAATTTCATCTGATATACATCTTTGTCAAAAATATTTCAGATATCTTTCCAGGAAAAGACTTTGTCAATTTAATAAAATGGACTCTTTTAAATCTAGAAAATTCGTTAGCTTAGAAAAGCAAGAAAAAAATAGAAAACTTGGTTCACAAAAGAGATTACTTATACATTCTTCCTGTTTATTTTCTGCACAGCATAGCTGTGCCTACCAAAATGGCTTCACAAAGCTGAGAAATTTCATTTTTCTTCAGAAGAGACCAAAAGTGGTAACATGAATTTGCCTTGACATTATGGGATGAAATTGAACAGTGGCCCTACCAAATCTTATTAGGAGACTCTACACTAGGACATTTTAGTCACTTTAATACATTTGTTGAATGATTGAATTCTTAATATTTGAATTGTTGATACACTGGAAGATCTATTATGTAAATTCCATGAATTTTGGGTAATCTGCACCATGTTAATGGTGAAAACAACAATTCTTCCTGCTTTGCCTTGGGTCTTTTTGGCTTATGAAGTAATTTTCCTCTGAAGAGCTCAGGATGCTACAGTATGATCAAAATCAGCATAGAACCTATATAGTCTGTGCTTCCATCTAGAGAGCTATTCAGTTGTGTCTCCTTTAAGTTCGATCCAGTTCACAGCTGAGAGAATGGGGTTGGCAGTGAGCAATGGAGAATGACCTTTTGGGGATGAAGTTGAGATTACCTGTTGGGAAGCCCTCATCAAATCTTAAATCTCTCTTCTTATGCCTGTTGTAAAAACAAAGTGTGTGAGTGTATATCGTATGTGCTGTACCGAGGCCTGAAAACATTCAAGGACTTGCAGTAACTATCTTTTAGTTTTTGTAGCGTCTCATGAGTGTGGCTTCCCACATTCCCTAAGGTAACATTGACCTTGTTTCCTGTTTTGTGAGAACACCAGGAGGCAACTGTGAGTTCAGGAATTTGGGAGTAGCTTTCTTTCAAGAAGAATCTTTCAAGAGAATCCAAAAGAAAGCTTCCAAAAGGGTTTCTTTCAGCAAATGTCAGGAGGACTAGTTTTGTTCAGCCTATGGGAGAGAACCATGAAAGGGTTACTTAATATAATGATCTTCAACTATACTTTAACACTTGGAAATGATCAAATTACAGAAGGATGGATTAAAATTATTTTCAATAAAGTGGGGTTTTCTGACAAGAGGTTTGTCAGATATTAACACTGGGTTTCTAGTGGAGGCTGTAGAATTTTTTCCTGGAAATCCTTTGAAATAGGTTATATTGTGTTACCTAGACACAGAAAAATTAATTTGTTTACTCTCAAGAATTCTTCCAGCATTCTGATTCTGTGATCTAGGTATGATAGAAAGATCATAGGATTTGGAATTGGAAGGGACCTTTGAGGTCAGCAAGCTTAACTGCCTTGTTTTAAAGGCTAAGAAATGTGATAGTCAATCAGCAAGGATTTTTTAAAAGTACTTACTATGCAACAATCAATCAGTAAACATTTATTAAGCACCTACTATATGCCAGGTACTGTGTTAAGTGCTGGGAATTCAAAGACAAAAAAAAAAGAAGTAATTCCTGGTCTCAAAAAGAGACCTTTTTTTAGGTGTCACACATATGAGAAGACCAATTTGACTGGACCTTTGAATAGGGTGAGGGGAGGGGGGAAAATATTGATCTATAATGAGGCCAGCTGATTAAGTTGCTGAGTTTTGGTTGTAACACTCCTCTCTCTCAAAGTGGAAGTCATTACATAAACATTTCTCCCATGATCTTAAAAAAAACCAAACCACCACCACAATTTGGAGTGAAATGACTTGACTCAAGTTATATAGGGAGAAAGTAGTGAATCTGAAACCCAAGACTAGGTCCTCTCACTCTAAATTGTTGTCTTTTTGTTTATAGGTTATGTTGTCAAAGGATAAACTTTAATAGTGTCTGATTTTAAAAAAATCTATTTTCTCCCCTACTCCAAGAGGCTAACCAGTTAGTAATGATATAATAATATGGGTAGAAAAACAAAAACCCAGCAGTGAAATTAGGCTTCCTAATTAACTAACAGACTGGGATTTTATAATGGACCACTTAATCCAATTTTGAGCACTGGGGTCAGGTGAACCTCAAATTTGGAGGCTAGAAGACACTATTTTTCCATGGTTTGTGAAGGAGCCAGATTGTTCTTTGGGGGCTCCTTCCTTGGTGATAATCATAGACCAACTTAATCCTGAAGAAATGCAGTTAATTGAATAGAATACATTAGAAAATTTTCAGTGTCACCTTATTTGGGGTTAAGGTTTTTTTTTTTTAACTTCCAATTATCTTATGCTGGTATAATGCTCCTGAATATGTATGATCTCTTATCCCTTATAAATAAACCTTGGTAGACCACTCTTGTGATCTGAAGCATGTGATGAAAAGGGTAAGAATAGAAAGAGGGAGTGGATGCCAGCCAGATCCAAGTGCCCATTTGCATTTGCAGATGGAATTGAATGCAGTAGATATTTGAAATCATGATGTCAACATGCTCAGGGGTCAGGAGGCTGCAGGAAATATGCTGTCTTGAAAGTTTAGGCCATAGTAAAAGATAAATGTCATTAGATTGTAAGCTCCTTAAGGGCAGGGTCTATCTTTTGCCTTTTTATATCCCCAGCACTTAGCACAGTGTCTGGCATAAAGTAGGCACCTAATAAATGTTTATTGAACTGAATAGGGCCTCCCCTATGACTTCTAGGAGAAGTTGAGTTCTCTGAGAAGCTGGCTCAGATTAGGAAGACTTAAGGATAGTCAATCAGTTATACTTGGTTCACTGAGCAGAGCACAATCTAGTATATACCTAGCTTTGTCAGAACACAATGAGACTGGATGCGCCCATCTCTTCTGGTCAGTAGAATTTGATATCCAGGTCAATTCCTAATATACAATTAAGGCACAGAATCCTTATGTGCTGTTATTTTGGTTCATTATTGCAGACAAGTTTCTTGGCTAAAACTAGAGCTGGAAGGAATGATAGAGATCATCTACTTCAAACTCAAATGAGGAAACTGAGTTCTGGAGATGTGGAATGATTTATTCAAGATACCATAATTGGATCATTCAAGACATAGCAAGGATAAGGCCTTGGGTCTCTTGACCCCCCAGGTGTAATTCTTTCTCTTCCACGCTGCTTAAATTCTTCTTAAATAATCACATACACAAACTAATCAAAAGAAAATAGAAAAGAGAGATGGAGCTTATTAAAATTAGGCCTGGGAATGTATTAATTTAGATGGTTGTTCTAGAGGACTCAACGTTGATTGCATAATCAAAAGTGTACCTCGTTCAACCTATGATTCATTTGGGCAAGTCATTTAGCCTCTCATTTCAGAAGTTCATATATGGATGTATGTATTTTTAAATTTTCTTTGACAGTCATTTAAAGATTGTAAATCAGTGGAACATTTTAATGATTCATTTCCATTAGCAGGGCTGGAAGTTTTTACTCCATCTATAAATATAACTTCAATGTGACTTTTGAGTTCCTTTTTCTCAGAGTGGTGCAACCTGGTGAATGAACTTCTAGGAGAGGTTTATGTTAGCTTCCTCTCCAAATTCTCTACAGCACACCTCTTCCCAAATTGAGCCGTGATGGTGTGAGAAAACACTCTCTTTGGCAAGATATACTTGCAGTCTTACTATTAGACCTGAATAGAATTAGCTGAAAGTAGGAAACTTATGATTCAGAAATCCAGTTACTGGGCAGGCAGTAATTTTAGCCTAACTCTGAGCCCATTTTCCTGTCCTTTTGAGTTCAGTAAATCCTATTGATTTGCAGGAGACAATTGAGTGAAAAACCTGACTTCTAGCACTCTAGTATAGAACATTACATCTCCTTCCCACCCTCTTATTTCCCTTCTTCTGGTGTTTTGGTATGTAAGACCAATTCTGACATAAGTTTATATCATTTTAGATAAATTATGAGAAGTAGCTTTAAAATTAAAAGATGAAATTTCCTCAAGTTTTGCACAGGGCCTTGCCTCTAAACAGTTCAAAATACTTTCCCCTAAGTCTAAATTGTCTTTACACGGTCCTTATATAGCAGAGGACAGATATGTCCCATGTTCTTGAGAGAGAAAAAAGGCCCAGAAAAATAAAGTAACCTAGATGGCTAAAACCATTCAGTAGAGCTGGTACTTGTGGTAACCCAATGCTTTGGATCTGAATACAATTAGTTGGGAGTTATGCCTGTCTTTTAGGCTCTGATGAGCAGGAAATGGCAACCAAAAGCACCCTCTGAGGGCTTGGCTATTTCCTGGTCCCAGGCTAGAACATCAGAGGTGAAAGACAAACAATGGATCATATATTGCAAGCTCCCCTAGACTCTAACAGATGCCTGGGGAGCACAGGGCATGGAGTCTATTCTTCCCTATCATTAGACCTACACAATTTCCCAAGGTTTTGAACATTCTGAGAGATGGTGGGACATGGTTTCCTCATTGCTGATGAAAGAGAATAGGGTACTTTACCAGTGTGTAGAGGGCAGTGGCACATTCCCATCTCTCAGCATAAGAGCAGTGATTTCTTCATTCCTCCTTCAATTCCCAACCCCCTCCCCCACAATGTTCTTCCCAAATGAGAATGTACTAAAGTGTTAAATCTCAGCAGGAGCTTGGATACAATCCCCAGTATCTTCCCACACAAACAAAACTGATTTACTCATCTGGGTCCTTTTTGGGGTTTTTTTGGCCTATAAATACTTGGTTGTACTAGTATTTTTATGGATAGGAAACCAGTGAGCCAAGAAGATTCTGCCATAACCTTGGAAATGTAATGTAGTCTCTCCTTTAGCCATGAAGTACAGTAAAATCCCACTAATTTGAACTAAGCTCATAGTAACTATGGGAAAAGTAAATCTGTTTTTTTGTTTGTTTTTTTTTGCGGGGCAATGAGGGTTAAGTGACTTGCCCAGGGTCACACAGCTAGTAAGTGTCAAGTGTCTTAGGCCAGATTTGAACTCAGGTCCTCCTGAAATCAGGGCTGGTGCTTTATCCACTGTATCACCTATCTGCCCCAGGGAAAGGTAAATCTGAAGTAAGAAAAGCTAGTATTTTAAAATTATTAAAATAAAAAATACATATATATATATATTTGCTTTCAAGTACTTAGAGTGACAAAATGCTTGAAACTAGTACATTTTGGGGACCTGCTGTAATGAATAGATAATAATCATGATATTTATTTCTATGTACATGGTACTTCTAATATAAATGAAAAGTTTGTTCTAAATGGATTACTTGTGATCCCTTGAAATCTTTTAAATTCATTTACTTACACATAGCAAAATCAACTTCAGTGTAACCTCTGTCCAAATTAAAACAAATTGTGGGTTATTAGAGTATAGATTGATGAGATTTTCTGTATGAGTGCTTAAAGTGGAGGCAATGATTAGGTTCGAGCCATGATAACTAACCAAGCTATTGAAGACTGTAATTAAACTATGATGATTTTTCATGAAACACAACATTCACTATCTTGTTTTCTTTTTCTTGCTTAATATCTTCCTCTCTTTGGTGATGGTATTCTTTTCTAGGATTATAGCTAAATTAACTGTTAAATAGAAAGTCATTTTCAAACAGTTTTAAAAAGAATATGCATTTTTCTCAGATAATCCAAGTGTAGCAAGAAACAGTAAACTTTAATCTTCTCAGTGTTGATAGTTATGGCAATGTTTCTGTTTAACCACTTTCAGAAGTGCTTTTAAATATATATGCATATATATTATATGTAAGTGAAAAGAAAATAGCAATGCATAAAGGTTTATGAGGATGAGAGGAAATACATTTGCTTTGGAAGGCAGGAGACTTAAGTGCAAAGTTCTCAAAATCCTCAAACAACCCGTTTATTTTAATAAGGTGCATACACACATTTTGATTAGTATAAATTTAGCAAGGGGCAAAGTGGGCAGGTCAAAATGACTATTGGTGGCAAGTGACTAAAAACTGGTTTCATACATGGCATATACTGAGATTTATACCATTTATTTATGAGGCAAGAGACTTAGATTTAAATTCCCCTTGACTAGTTGTTTGACCTTGGATGAATGTTTGACTTTATTTTTTCCTTTTTGTCTGGAATGTCTTCCCTTTCCTATTTGACTGTTGAGTTTTCATCCATCATTTAAAATCCTACTTAAATGCTACCACTTTATCTGTGAAACCTTTTGTAATCTGCCTTTTTAGTAACAAGTTTCCCCCTCAGGCTGCCTGTGTGAAGCACTTTGTTTTGAATTTCTATAATGTACCTATAATGCATTCTTATGTGTTTGTATTTTATCCACCTACTAGAACATAAGCTTCTTGAGGGAAGAGACTCTGACATCTAAATTTTGTATAATCCCTAGCTCCTAACATGGTACCCTGTTCATAATAAGTATTTAATGTTTATCGAAATATCAGAGGACCATGGGCCTCAGTTTCTTATTTGTAAAATGGGTTTAATAATGCTTTGCTTAACTGAAGGTGAGGTAATTTGGGGTAGGCCAGATATGTCCATCCGTGATAGGTTCTGGAAAGTACAGTGGCATTGGTTGAAGAAAAAGTGGGGTAGTATCAAATTTGGATAGTAGATTAAGTGACAAATACAAACTGAAATAAAAAGTGTGGCAAATTGGGGCAGCTAGGTGGCTCAGTGGATAGAGCACTGGCCCTGGATTCAGGAGGACCTGAGTTCAAATCTGGCCTCAGACCCTTGACACTTACTAGCTGTGTGACCCTGGGCAAGTCACTTAACCCCAATTGCCTCACCAAAAAAAAAAAAGAGAGAGAGAGAGACATAAAAAGTGTGGCAAATTGAGCAAAAATGGCTCCAATCTGACTTGCTGATAACAATGTTGGGTGAGATGCAAAATTTAGATGACAAAAGATCCTTACCTTCAAACAGATAAGAGAAAATCGTAACTGAAAAGTGCACACAAGACGTGCTGAGTGAGAGCTGACTAGGAGCAGTCATTATTGGGGAAATTAAGAAAGGTTTCAGAATGGAGAAGGTGGGATTTCACAAGTAGTGGTTTAACAAGTTGGGATAGGAGCACATCATTCCTGGGATAGGGAACAGCACAGTCAAGGCATGGGGCTACAAAAGGAGCTCAGGTACATAGGTATAGGAAGGCACTGTATTTGACTAAAATGTAGAGTGCATGTAAGAGTAGAGGGGAGCAGTGTAGAGAATTCTGGAAGGTAAGTAGAATTAGCTTGTGGAGGGCTTTGAATGCCAGGCTAAGAATGGGGAATCTCTGATAGATTCTGAATAGGGGAATAGCAAGACCAGATCCAAACATAAGGACAAAGTTTTGGAGGCCACGTGTTTTAAGAGGCTACAGAGAGAAAGAAGAGCTAACAAAAGAGACAGAGAACCAGGAAAATGTGGTGTCTCCAGAAGCTGAAGAAGGGAGTAGTTAACAATGTCAGATTTTGGGAGGCATTGGTAACCTCTGAGAGAAGATTTTCAGTAAGAATGGTGGGGATGGAGGACTGATTGTAATGACTGATGAAGGGGTTGGGGAGAAAGTGGAGGCATCATGCATAGACCACTTTTTTTTTAAGGGGAATAGGAGAGATATGAGATGATAGCTGAATGGAAGTAAAAAGGTTGAGGAAAAGCTTTTTTACAATATAGGAGGGCCGTATATGTAGGAGTCATCAGAAGAGAAATTGAACATCTAGGAGAGAAGATGGTGGCTGAAGGAAGACTCTAGAAGAGGAAGGAAAGCATGGGATCAAAAGAAGAGATAGCCAGGAACAGAGAGATATTTCTTCCTCAGAGACAAGAAGGAGGAGGAGACAATGGGTAATGGAATGAAGAAATGTTGAGGAGTGTGTGGAGAGAAATTGATGGAGATGTTGTTAATAACTTCCATCTCCTCTGTGAAGTAGGAGGGGATATGGGAGGAAAGATGGGTTGAAAGCTTGAGGAGGGAAAAGGTTTGAAGCAGGCAACTGTGAGGAATGAGAAGAAGGGAGTTATCAAGAGATAGCTATGCATAATTTCCCCCCCAAAACCAAACAGATTTCTATAGTGGGAGAAATGGTAGGTCATGAAGCTAGTTATACTGTCCTATAAAAGTAAAAGAATTGGAGGCAGCTAGGTGGTGCAGTGGATAAAGCACCAGCCCTGGACTGAGGAGGACCTGAGTTCATATTCGACCTCAGACACTTGACCCGTACTAGCTGTGTGACCCTGGGCAAGTCACTTAACCCTCATTGCCCTGGGGAAAAAAAAAGTAAAAGAATTGTGAGGGAGGAGGGAATGCAGGAAGATTATGCAGCCCAAGGTTGCTGAAAGTGACTTTTTCCCTTTGGGTAAAATTCTAAATAAAAATAATAATAATTTTAAAAAGAACAAATCACTTTTTAAAAAGGTGACTTTTTCCTAATGGTAATCACTTTTTATGGGGTTGAGGAACTTACTTGGAACAATTATTCAACAAACATGTTACATGAACTCAATTACAAAACACTTTTTACACAAATAAAATTAGATATAAACAATTGAAAAAATATCAATGCTCATGGATAGGCCAAACTAATATAATAAAGATGGCAATTCTACCAAAATTAATTTACTTATTCAGTGCCAAACCAATCAAATTACCAAAAGTTATTTTATAGGGCTAGAAAAAAATAGTTTAAAAATTCACCTGGAAGAACAAAAGGTCAAGAATATCAAGGGAATTAATGAAAAAAAATGCAAAGTAAGGGAGCCTACTTGTACCAGATGTAAAACTATTTTATAAAGCTGCAATCATCAGAATTTGGTAATGGCTAAAAAATAGAGTGGTGGATCAGTGGAATAGGTTAGGCACACAAGACAATAGTAAATGTCTATAGTAATCTACTGTTTGATAAACCCAAAGACTCTAGCTTATGGGATAAGAACTCACTATATTGACAAAAACTGCTGGGAAAATGAAAAATAGTATGGCAGAACCTAGGCATAGACCAACATCTTATACCATATACCAAAATAAGGTCAAAATGGCTACATGGTTTAGACATAAAGGGTGATAGCATAGGCAAATTAGGAGAGGAAGGACTAGTGTACCTGTCAGATCTATGGAGAGGGGAAGAATCTATTCATTTATTCATTCATTCATTTTTCTATCTATCTATCTATTCATTAATTTATTTAATCATTCATTAATTCATTTATTTATCTATCTATCTATTTTGAGGGGAAGAATTTATGATCAAAGATGAAGTAGAGAACATTATGAAGTGCAAAATGGATAATTTTGATTACATTAAATTAAAAAGTTTTTACACAAAACAAAACCAATGCAACCAAGATTAGAAGGAAATCAGAAAGCTGGAAAGCAATTTTTACAGCCAGGGTTTCTGATAAAGGCCTCATTTCTCAAATATATGGAGAACTGAATATAATTTATAAGAATACAAGTCATTCCCCAGTTGAGAAATGGTCAAAGGATATGAATAGGCAGTTTCGATATAAATACATTAAAGCTATCTATAGTCATATGAAAAAATGTTCTAAATCACTATTGATTAGAGAAATGCAAATTAAAACAACTCTTGAGGTACCACTTCACACTATCAGATTGGCTAATATAAAAAAAAGGAAAATGATAAATGTTGGAGATGTGGGAAAATTGGAACACTAATACATTTGTTGGTGGAGTTGTGAATTGATCCAGCCATTCTGGAGAGCAGTTTGGAACTATGCCCAAAGGGCTATGGAACTGTGCATATCCTTTGACCCAGAAATACCACTACTAGATCTGTATCCCAAAGAGATCATAGAAGAAGGAAAAGGACCCATATGTACAAAAATATTTATAGCAGCTCTCTTTGTGGTGGAAAAGAATTCGAAATTATGGGAATGCCCATCATTTGGGCAATGGCTATACAAGTTGTGGTATATGAATGTAGTGGAATACTATTGTGCTGTAAGAAATGATGAGCAGGGGGCAGCTAGATGGTGCAGTGGGATAAGGCACCAGCCCTGGATTCAGGAGTACCTGAGTTCAAATCTGTCCTCAGATGCTTAACACTTACTAGCTGTGTGACCCTGAGGCAAGTCACATAACCCCAGTTGCCTCACAAAAAAAAAAAAAAAAAAGAATTGAATAGAAGGCGATTTAGATTGGGGCAGCTAGATGGCGCAGTGGATAGAGCACTGGCCCTGGATTGAGGAGGACCTGAGTTCAAATCTGGCCTCAGACACTTAACACTTACTAGCTGTGTGACCCTGGGCAAGTCATTTAGCCCCAATTGCCCTGCGCCAAAAAAAAAAAAAAAAAAAATGATGAACAGGAGGATTTCAGAGAAACCTGGAAAGACTTACATGAACTTATGGTGAGTGAAGTGAGCAGAACCAGGAGAACATTGTACACAGTAACAGCAGTATGATGATCAACTGTGATAGACTTAGCTCTTCTCAGCAATACAGTGATCCAAGGCAATTCCAAAAGACTCATGATGGAAAATGCTCTATACCTCCAGAAAAAGAACTATGGAGTCTGAATGCAGATCGAAGCATACGATTTTCACTTTATTTGTTGCTGTCGTCTTTTCTTCCTTGTGGTTTTTCCCTTTTGTTCTGATTCTTCTTTTACAGCATGACTAATATGGAAATATGTATAGCATGATTATAATGTATAACCTGAAAAATTTGGAGTTCAAAATCTTATAAAAATGAATGTCGAAAACAATCTTTATATGTAATTGGAAAAAAATATTATCAAACTGAAAAAATATCATGTTTCAGTCTGTGTTCATTAAATATCAGCTCTTTCTCTGGAGGGTAGATAGTTTGCTTCATCATTACTCCTTTGGGATTGCTTGGATCATTGTATTGATAAGAATAGCTAAGTCTTTCATATTTCTTCATCGAACAATATTGTTGTTATTTTGTACAATGCTCTCCTGGTTCTGTTCACTCCACTATGCATCAGTTCATGCAAGTCTTTCCAGGTTTTTCTGAAATCATTCTCCTTGTCATCTCTTATAGCACAATAATATTCCATTACTATCATATACCAAAACTTGTTTAGCCATTTCCCAACTGAAGGACATCCCTTTGGTTTCTAGAATTGCCATTTTTTAAAAAAAATCATTGAAAAATTGAATAAATATAAACACTTTTAGAACCAAACCTACCCAGTATTTTATTCTAATGGAGTTTCTGACATATAGTATATATTACGGGGAGACTTTAATACAGAAGATGGTGCTGCTGACTTATTTCTATATCGTCTGCGTGCTTTAAGATGTTTTCCCATAACTAAACACACCTATAGTTTAAGAAGAAACTGGATGGTCTTTTGTTAGATCTGTCATAGAGGCTATTCTTTTTCAGATATAGGTTGACCTAGTTGGCCTGGGAAGTCACTTTCTGCTCTGAATGTAGATGTCACAGAATTTTAGAATCTCCATCACTTAGTCCCACATTTTAAATAAATACATCACCAAGACAACCAACTGATGTTTAGGTTGCAGTCTGCCTGTGAAACAGTTTTTCTTTTCTTCCCCTATGTGCCCAGCTATCTGACCACTGTAGAAATGAAGCCTGTGACCTTGGCCTTATTAGCATCGTATTTACAGTAACTAGCTGAGCAAACTGATCCAGACCTATATAGAGAGAAGTTTATATAACAGACTTTGATCTTTGAGATTAAAAAAATGACAGAGCAGATTGTTGCGGTTTTTCCCTTAATACTATACAATGTCAAGAGACCTAAAGGAGTACCTTGAGCTATTTGATTGCTTCTATGTGAAGATTTTACAGAAGGACCTATGCTAGTTGCAAAGGATTAGAAGGCATGGATGCATTGCAAAGTGCATTAGGGGAGATCATAGATACATCAAAGATCATGGTATCATAGATCCATGGCTAAAAGGGATCTTGGATTCCATTTAGTCTATTGTTGTTGGATTGCTTCAGTTGTGTCTGACCCTCTGCGACCCCATTTGGGGTTTTCTTGGCAAAGATACTGGAGTGGTTTGTCATTGTTTCCTTCTCCAGCTCATTTTACAAATGATGAAACTGAGGCAGACAGGGTGAAGTGACTTGCTCAAGGTCACACAGCTAATAAGTGTCTGTGGCAGGATTTGAACTCAAGAAGATGAGTCTTCCTGATTTCAAGCCCAGTGCTTTATTCACTGTGCCACATAGCTGCCCCTGATCCCTTGGTCCATTTAGTCTGACTTCTTCCATTTTGCAGGTGAGCAAATTGAGACTTATCAAGATTAAGTAACTTGCTCAAGGTCAGATGGTACAGGCTGCAGAAATGATATTTGAACTAGTCTCGAAACTCTAAAGTCAGTGTTCTTTCCATTGTACCACAACAGAAGCAGACCTGTTGTGGACACCTAAAAATCACAAATCAAAATGATTCATTCATTTGCTTTGAAACACCTGGATGTCTGTGATAATTTGTAAGGGAAGGAGTAGGGAATAATTTATGCCTTGTAGTAATTGATAATATTTCTTCCTTCTGTAGTTCAGTTAAAGAGATATTAGAAGGCTTGGTGTTCAAAAGAAGTAAAATATTAGGGAAAAATGATGTATAAAATTGTATTTTTATGTGGCAGGTGCTGCTCAACTATATTGGAGAGATTCCCTAGGGGATAAAAGTTAATTATCAACACACTAGTGTAGGGAAAGAAGTAGGTCAGCTGAAAACATATGCTTCTAATTTCAGAGAGCTTCAGGAGTAACTCAGTTTGGGGATGAGTTTCATTTTTTAAGTGTTTTAAATGTTGTTTTATACTGTGGTATATAATAACACTTTAATTTTCAATTCAATTTTTGATTTCCATGTTAATTTAATTTAGTGGAATATTTATCTGTGCACACAGATGGAAATAAGTGAATGAAAAATTACCCTAAAAGAAACTTTATCATAACTACATTATAGTTATAATACGCACTATTAGGGTCATTATTACTATTATTTCAAAATTATTATAACTGTTCTCAGTGCTTTAAAAACAGTATGTGAGGAGATGAATTTTGTTTTTTTCAGTGTTAACAGTTTAAGAATATTTCCATACTAAGAAATGCATACTTCCTCTTAATGTCCCTGTTTCTATCAAGGGAACCGCTATGCTTCCAAGCAACCCAGGTTCACAACCTGTCTACTTCTTCTTGTCATTAGGCCCATATATCCAGTTCAGTTGTCAAATCTTGTCATTTCTGCTCCTACAACATCTCTCATAAATGTTCGCTTTTCTCCATTCATGGTCGCAAGCTCTCATTACCTTTTGTCTGGAGTAACTGATCTCCCTGCCTCGTCTTGCCCCACTCCAATCCATCCTCCACACAGTTGCCAAAATGATTTTCCTAAAGTGCAGGTTTGATCATGTCTGTCCCCTTTTCAATAAACACCACTGACTCTATAATATCTCTGGAATCAAGCATGAAGTCCTATTTTGGTATTTAAAGCTGTTTACAACTTGATCCCAACTTATCTTTCAGCCCCATTATCATTATACTCCTTCATTCATTCTATAAACCAGCCTTCTTGCTTTTCCTTATTCATGGCACTTTATTTCCCATTTCCATGCCTTTGCTCTAGCTGTATCTCATGTCTACAATATACTCCCCCTCACTCTACATGTTAGAATACCTAGTTTCTTTCAAGATTAATCTTGAGGGGGGCAGCTAGATGGCGCAGTGGTAAAGCACTGGCCCTGGATTCAGGAGTACCTGAGTTCAAATCCAGCCTCAGATACTTGACACTTACTAGCTGTGTGACCCTGGGCAAGTCACTTAACCCTCATTGCCCTGCAAAAAACAAAACAAAAAAACAAAAACAAAAAAAATTAATCTTGAAGGAGTCCTTGCTGGTCCACTTTAATTAGTTAGTACCTTTCCTCTGAGATTATTTCTAATTTATCCTATATTTGTTATTTGCACATAGTTGTTTGTATATCGTCTTCCCCGTTAGATTCTGAGCTTCTTGAGGGCAGGGGCATCTTTTTACCCTTCTTTGTATCCACAGAGGTTAAAACAATGCCTGGCACTTAGTAGGCACTTAATAAATGCTTGTAGACTTGACTTGAGTGGCACCTTCTTCATGAAAACTTTTCTAGTCCCCTCCAATGCTTGTTTTCTATCCTCCTCAAATTACAGGGTATCTCTTTTGTATATTCTTATATACTTCTATATTATCTCCTCTAATAAAATGTAATCTCTTTGAAATCAAGAACTGTTTGACCTTTGTCTTCATATCATTAGCATAAGTGCTTATTGATTGATATACCAGGAAGATAAAGGATGTTCTTTGTAAAAATTTAGAGGGATATGTTGTTGTTTTACATGGACATGATGAATTAGATTAAAATACCAGTATAAGTAACTCTTGACTTACAAGTACCCATTCTACAAATGATCACCTCTAGAAATGATTTTGAATGGTCACCACACTTTTACATTCCTTAAAACTGTCCTTTTGAATCAACTTGTGGCTCTTAGAGGATCTATAGCATCAGAAATGGAAGAAAGGAAGAAGCTATGAAAATCAGGAACAATGAAGAAAGCTGACCCTGGAAACAGATTGCTAAAGTTACTTAGTGGTGGTTTTCCTACCTGCTATATGCTGGGATTTTTTCACTTCATTTTGTTATATAGCCTGAAGTGTTAACCAATTAGAAATTCATGTGAATTTGTAAGCATTCCTTCTCAATAGGTTAGTAATCCTGGAAAGGTTAAAGAGCTATAAGTCATTCATACTGATTGAATTATGAATTAATTCACATTCGTGTGAATTAGTTCAATCAGAATGCTTGCCTCCCCAAACCCAGTTGAGATCATTTGCACTGAGGGAATGGGATTTGATTAGGGAAAGGTGTGGCACAGAACTGAGCAACATGACTCACTTTATGGGATGGGGAGACAGATACAATTCTATGGGAGACTGAGTGTCTAGGAGGTGGAACAATCTCTAGTTACAAATTCTAAAATTTTATCCAGGATTCATTCTGCATTTAGAAAAGGAGGAAATTCCTCTGTCTGCTTTCATTTTGTGATTTTCTACCACCACAACCTAGAATTCAACCCATAACTATCAGAATTCAAGTTACAACTCAATCATAGATCAAACAGGCTTTTGAAAACTTGACCTGGAAGTGTAACTTCTACATTTATTATTAATTGTGAAATGTGTTTTGAGTTCTGTGCAACTGATTTATAGTCTGATTTCGTGAATAAGGGCCACTTAGAAGTTGGGAACTACTTATATGTTCATTTTGCAAATAAGTTTAATGAATAAATATTTTATAATATTTATAATTTGATTTTTTTGCATTTGTGTTTGTCCCAACTCTTATATATTTTGTTGATGATTTCTTCAATTGATGTGGCTGAAACAATTTATTACCTGATGGCCGGCCTTCTGGTAAGAAGCCTTTAGTTGGGTTTATTCTTGTATAATAAATAGTCTATGGCAGAGCTCAAACTTGAAGCCTTTCCGGGTTATCAAAGGACTTTTGCTTTAGCTTACATTGTGCTAGTGTAGCCTTCAATATTCCCATGATTGCAACTGTGCCATATTGAGGCATCAGAGTAGGACTTTATGGAGGAAGCTCTTACATATTAGTATGGAAAACATTTTACAGTGTTTGGGAAAGGGGTCACATATTTATTCACAATAAAAACATTTTGTTTAAATCCTAACTTTACTACTTATCCCCCTTTGTGACTTTGTGAAAATAACTGTAGCTGGCATGGTGGCTCATGTCTGTAATTGCAGCTAGTGGGGTTAGGTTTAGCAAAGGCTGGTAGATCTCTTGAGCTTGGGAGTTCTGAGCTGCTGTGGACTCTGCCATCCAGGTGTCTGCATTAAGTTGGGCATTCTTATAGTGAACCCCTGGGAAGGGCTGTGCAAGTGTTACCAGCTCCCCAAAGGAGGAGTGATCTGGCTCATGTTGGAAATAGAGCAAGACAAGTCAAAATTCCTGTGTTAATCAGAGTGGGATTGAGACTGTCAGTAGCTTCTGCACTTCCTGATAGGGGCACTTACTCTTTTTTTTTTAATCTACCTAATCTTTCAGGGCCATCTGCAAAATAAGGAGAATTGAAATATTACACATAGACAACATAACTGTTAGGCCAGCAAGGATTATAGACCTCTTTTAAAGAAGCACTTGTTACTTGAAGTAAGAGGTAAGTCTTGGACTTGGGAGTAGAGAGACCTGGATTTGAATCCTACTGATGCCATCTGTATGACCCTGAAAAGAGTCATTGTGAACAAGTTTAAGAGAGGAAAGAGAAAATTTAGAATATGATGAACTTAAAACTCCTTCAAACATATGCATGCAACATGAAAGAATGTGAAAAATTGTGAGGGGGCTGGTGGCAATGAAGTATTTGTGAAATGTGGTGAGATTTTCGCAGATATACACATCCTGGAAGCTATTAAGGGTGGAAATGTGTTGTGGTAGAGTATAACTGGTGTTCAATTACCATGAAGAGCAAATGACTAATGTGCTTTAAATATATAGTAATGAATAACAAAAGTTGCCATCTTCTGAATTTTGCTTAAGGTGAGCAGAACTGAGAGACTTTCATTATTTGGAACCACCGCAATTAGGAGCTTTCAGTCCTGAATCTCTTCTAGTTTCTCAGGTGCATATGATTTGACACATTTCTCAGTGTGGGTACTGAAGAGGATAATGAGGCAGTCATGCTTTCAAAAGAAGGAAATTCTCCCTTTTAGTGACATTAGATAAAGCTCTTATTTAGGTGGCAAATGGACCCCGAATGGGAAATGTATAAGGAGCATTCATCTTTTTCCTGAGTCAATGGGTGTTGTGGTTTTCCTGGCAGAAGAAAGTCTAGCTGTCCCCTCACACTTTCTTCCCACTTCTTACTCCCAAGGCCTTGGAATTGGCTTCTGTTCACCTTTGTTCCTTCTCTATGTGTTCTTTTTGTATGTCCTCTGCTCCACTGGGGTATGGACACTTTTTTTTTTTTTTTTTTTTGCAGGGCAATGGGGGTTAAGTGACTTGCCCAGGGTCACACAGCTAATAAGTGTCAAGTGTCTGAGGCCGGATTTGAACTCAGGTACTCCTGAATCCAGGGCCGGTGCTTTATCCACTGCCCCACCTAGCTGCCCCCAGGGTATGGACACTTTTGAGGAGAGTATTACACTGTATTCATGGGAAAAGCCTTTTTTTTGTCATTTATTTTGCTATGCTGTTTAAGTGTCTAATACTATGAACTGTGTTTATTGTGGCTGGTCTCATAAGAGCAACAGTAGTTGGAGTTCATGTGAGGAGTTTTATGTTCTTTTACTGTAGGTCAACAGTGAAGTCTAGAGGAGTGGTCCTAAGGCAAGGAGCCTAGATATGGCAAGAGAGAGGTTCAGAGTTTAGGGAGAGGAGGCAGCAGGGATCAGGAGCCCAAGCTAGTGGACTGGAGAACAAAGAGTGAGGGACCTAGGTAGGGTCCAGGACTACATGAGATTAGGAGATTGACCCTAAGAATTGAGTTGATAGGAATTCAGGATATAAGAAAGGCTTGCCTCAGTTTCCTCATCTGTAAATTGGGCATTATAATAGCACCTCCTAGGGTTGTGGTGAGTTTCTAATGTGATAATATTTATAAAGCACTTAACCAAGTGCCTGACATACAGTAGGCACTGCATAAATGTTAGTGGGGATTATGACGATGATTAGTAGATCGAAGACCTCAGCAGTGAGAATGGATCTTGATATTGACCTAAGGGGTTGTTTTTGTTGGGGGCAAGGCTCCTGATATAGATGTAAGATCCTGGAGGGCTGAGCCTATTTTATTTTTTCTTATTATTCCTAGCATGTAGCACAGTGCCTGGAATATAAGCAGACACTTAACATATGCTTTGCTGAGTGATTTAATTGCTATCTTTTCTGCTCAGAGAAAGAATTGGTTTCAAACTGTGGACCCACAGCCTTCAGAGGGAACTGAATGTACATTTCCCATACCTGACTGCAGTAGAGGATGATGAAGTTGGGAGAAATCAACTAACAAGAATTTATTAAGTGCCTAATGTGAGCTGAGCAATGGAGATGCAAAGACAAAAGTGACTAGTTGAAAATGGGTGAGGGGCAGATAGGTGGCGCAGTGGATATAGCACTGGTCCTGGAGTCAGGAGTACCTGAGTTCAAATCCAGCCTCAGACACATGATATTTACTAGCTGTGTGACCTTGGGCAAGTCACTTAACCCCAATTGCCTCACTTAAAAAAAAGAAAAAGAAAAAAAAAGAAAATGAGTGAGACAATTTCTGTCTTCAATGAATTTATATTCCAATAAGGCAGGTTACTCTTGTTTTTGTTTTTGTTTTTGTTTTTTTTTCTTTTTAGTGAGGCAATTGGGGTTAAGTGACTTGCCCAGGGTCACACAGCTAGTAAGTGTTAAGTGTCTGAGGCCGGATTTGAACTCAGGTCCTCCTGACTCCAGGGCCGGTGCTCTATCCACTGCGCCATCTAGCTGCCCCAGGCAGGTTACTCTTAAACATTTTTGGCATCTGATAAAATCCATGGTCCTCTTTTCAGAATAATGTTCTTAAATGCATAAAATAAGATGTTGGATTACAAAAGAGATCAGCTATGTTAAAATACAGTTATCAAAATAGTTTTTAAAATTTTTCATGGATCCCAGATTAAGAACCCCTGTGAAAGAGGAATGTGACATATACTAGGGAATGGTGGCCAGTCTCAGGGATTGATAGCGGAGCCATAAAGAAGCAGTAGACTGCCATCCTTCTTTTAGTAGGAATGGTAATATTGATTTGATACTGTTCCCTGAGCAAGAGGTAAAAGGCAGGGAGTGGAATGGGGGAGGGAATCTCAGGCCGGCTGGCTGGGTGCTGGTGTCCTGCTATCTGCTGGATGGTTAAGGAGAGAGCTGGGATCTGTGCCTAGATAGATACAGAGGAACTGAGATGAGGATTGACTCACTTTCCAGCCACCTTAGATCTAGTCTCCAAACTGAATATATTAATTCTCTGCTAAACAGATTCCTCGTCTGAATTCTTTATCCCTATTGTCTGCACTGTTGGTTTGTGTTCTGGACCATTCAGCTGCCTGGAGATGATTATTAATTGTTCTATGTGTTGACCTCACTATTTCCCCCCTTTCTTTTGGTTCCTGTGGATTGCCTGATTTCTGCCTTTGGCTTTACTTTGCCTCATATCTGTGTTTTACTTTTCCTGACTGTCAGCCTTGCTCTTATCTCAGGTACCTGTCCTAGATTCCCATGCTACCCAGTTAGCCATGTATTTCTCTCTAAATTCTACTCTCCCCCAAGATAGTGCTTGTTTTGCACAGAGGACTCATTGCAGGTTCAAGGAAGGGAACTGGTCAAGATTGTCTTCCCTTGTAGAACCCTGATTTGAATCAATCAACAAGCATTTATCAATTGCCTCCCATGTGCTAGGCACTGGGGATTTAAATGCAAAGAATGAAGTGATAGACTACTCCGTGTAAGTAGTATATATGCTAATGGGGAAGACAAGTGTGTGTGTGTGTGTGTGTGTAGATATATATACATACACACACACATATATACATATATATGCATATACAGAATCAATATAGGGAATAAATACAAATAATACAAAAATGTTAAATATAATAAGGTAGTTTGGGAGGGAGGGCTCTAGCAGCTGAGGGGCATCAGGAAAGGCTTAAAGAAAAAGAAAAAGGTTTTTGAGCTGTATCTTGAAGGAAGAAAGGATTCTATAAGTTAGAGGTGAGAAGGTTGTGCGTGTTGGGCATGAGGAACAGACTGTACAAAGCCAGGGAGACTTGAGTTGAGGAATAGAGAAGCCCAGTTTATTTTGATCACATGGTTTGAGAGAAAGAATAATGACTAATGAGTCTAGAAAGAAAGGTTGGGGCCAGGCTGTAAAGAGTTTTATGAGCCAAGTAAAGGAATTTATATTTGATTCTAGAGGCAACAGGGAGCCACTGGGGTTTATTGAGCAGGGGAGTGACATACTTTGGCCTATTTCTCTAGATCCTTGCCCCAATTCCCCCCACCCCCACCCCTTGCCCCATTCCATTTGGATTCTGCAAAGGACATCCTCTGTGACACCACTGAGCACCATTTGTTGGGCATATGTCTGCCTGTTTTATGCCTTGCTTGATAATCGGCAGTTTATTTTTAAAAGTTATCTCAGCCACATTAAAAAGTTTAAAAAGTTATCTCAGCCACATTTATCAAATGATGATAAATTTATATGATCCTAACATATGTATAGGAGACGCATTGTTGGAGGAGAGCCATTAAGGTGATGTTTTTCTCAACTGAATCAGATGATTTTTGAAATTAACAGACAATAAACAGCGGGATCTTGTATTTGCTAATCTTTTCAATGAGTTGTGTGGGAAACTAAGCTCAAAATTAAGCAGGTGGGAGAGAGTCCACTGGATTGCATCTGGACAGCCCTTTCAGTAATCCTAAATTGTGGATGGATGGATCACAATCTGTACTAATGGAGGATGTCCTCAGATTGGTGGAATCAGTCAGTAATCCATTGAAGTATTAAGGAAATTTATCTCATGGCAAAAAGGAAGTGATAGCATATATTCTGTGGATGTAACTAAATTATAGGAGAGCGGGAGTGAATTCCCCCTCACTGGACATCTTCAATCAAAAACTGGATGATCACTCCTAAATATATTGTAGGGAGTATTCTTATTCAGGTATAGATTGGATTAGGTGGTCTCTAAGCTCCCTTACTATGTTGAATTTGAGGTATGGAATGTCTGCATCCTTCTGAAAACCATTTCCCTTAGATTTTCTAAGGCCTTTAATTTAACCTATAACTTTATGGTCATGATATGGGAATCATTTCCTCCTACTAATCTTTTTTGTTTGTTTGGTTTTTTTTAGTGAGGCAATTAGGGTTAAGTGACTTGCCCAGGGTCACACAGCTAGTAAGTGTTAAGTGTCTGAGGCTGGATTTGAACTCAGGTACTCCTGACTCCAGGGCCGGTGCTCTATCCACTGCGCCACCTAGCTGCCCCCCTCCTACTAATCTTGCCCTTACAGAAGAACAAATATTGTAGACTTTTGTGGATGTACAACATGATATTTTTGTTTAACTTGCAAAAAACCTTAAACGTTTTGTGTGTGTATTGCTAAAGTTTAAATATTATTTATTTATTTATTGTGGCGGGGCAGTGAGGGTTAAGTGACTTGCCCAGGGTCACACAGCTAGTATGTGTCAAGTGTTTGAGGCTGGATTTGAACTCATGTCCTTCTGAATCCAAGGCCAGTGCTTTATCCACTGTGTCATCTAGTTGCTCCAGTTTAATTCATTTTCACCATAAAGGATTACTCTTGTGTTAGAAGGCTCAGATATTAGGCAGTTAGAGGATGAAAAAAAGTAAAGAAAGTTAACCTGAGTGATGAGTTATTATTTCACACCTCAATTGTTAAAGAGGAATTATTGTTTTGGCCATGCTGCTTTTTTGGATAGAAATTTAGTGACAGATTTATGGAATGGTTAACACATTTGTAAAATTTTATGGAGAACAATAGTGGAAGATTATGAATGATATCGTCTCAAAACAGTGAGTAACTGGAAGGAAAAATGGTTTTTAAGGATACATGGTGAGAGACTTGACCAAGCAAAGATCTCCTGAGGGCGTTTAAAGATGGGGCTGGAAAGAAAATAGCAAACAGAAAAAAATAGTTTATAATGAGTTTGTAACAAACTCATATTATAAAGGACCATGTAATCAACACATTTGGACTTCACAAGAACATTTGTTAATGTAACATTGCACATTGATGGCAATGAAGAAAAGAAAGATGTGGAAAGCAGCCAAGTCAGACCAAGTATACATAAAAGATAGCAATATGAATGTTGACAAAATTTTGAAGGCATTGGAGGATTGATTCTAAGGGTACCTAAAGAAAATGAAGATACTAAGGGCATGAGGGGAAAGCCCTTAGATTTTATTGTCTTACTTTAAAAAAAAATGACAACCCTAATAACCAGTGACCCACATGCTTACCTTCTCTTCAAGGTAAAACTTGTATGAGAATAGGCTACACATATTGTGAAGGTTTCTTTGACAAGGGACTAGAAGAGTACAGATAGGGTTTAATAATTTTTTTTTTTACCATTACAAAACTGACAAAGATGTAGAGAATACAAAAACATGCTGTGCGTATTGTTTGTTGGCTTTGGAAAACCATTTGATTTGATAGAACAAAACACCACCTTAAAGGCTCTCCTCCATCAATGTATGTCTCATATATATATATGCCTAAAATTATATAATTTCCTTGAAAGACTTTATGGCTTTGTGACCATTTAATATCAAGAGAAATAGAAGATGGAGGAGAGGTGTAAGGTGTTTGCTATGTTTACCTAATATTACCAAAGGTATTTGTAACTATCACAGAGTTGAAGTTGAAGAGATTTCCCTATGGATTGCAGTCTTCCAGATGCTTCTGATTGTAGATGATATTGTGCTGGTTTCATCAAACCTAGAACATTACAGAGTAGTTTGGATGAGATCTGTAGCCACTCAAAAGAGTTGAGTCTAACCATCCACAGGAGAAAAACCAAATGGGTGAAGCATGTCTGTTGTGCAAGGTATTAAAGACAGATACAGTTGTCAGTCTTGTTCATCAGTATACAAGTCTTAGATTGCAAATTATTTGGAACCAGAATTGAATAGGAGAAGAGTAGACTGTATTGCCTTTGGGAAATTACAAAGTTATTTTAATAACCCCAATCTTCTCCTAGAAACAAAGACCCAATTTAAAAAATGCCAAGATGTCCTGCTGTGGTGATGTTCTGTGGCTTTAAGTAATAGAACTCTACAGTCATTGTAGAACAGAAATTGAGGATTGTACAAAGGGCAGTGGAGAGAGGTGCCTGGTGGGCATGAATAGACTGCAACACATTACAAAAAAGAAGTTACAAAGAAGTGGTGAAATGAATGTTATCAAAGAAATGTATAATTGAAAGAGGAAGTAGATTGGTTATTTGATGAGAGTTAGAGCTAACCCATGAACATTCTGCATACTCTATCGATATCTTCACAATGTCAGGAATACTCAAAGAAGGCACATGCAGTATATTTGGCAGATGTTTTGTGGTGATTTTTTTTGGAGACTATGCCCACAAGATGGGCAGTTATAACTGGGTTGTGACCTGTATCGATGGAAGAAATACCCACCATGATGAGATCAAAGATCTATTTATTTGAATAATTTAAAAAACAAAAATTAGTCTTTTTTAACACTATTCTTATTTTCTTCAGACAGTTGTGTAGACAGGGCTCCAAAGTAATTTGAATCACTAGAAGCCTAACACAGAACCATTGGCACATTCTTCCTTAAAAGAATAATTACTAATATTGTAACTTAATGTTTAATAATACTGGGTTATTACATAGTAATAACAAAATAATAATAGTCCCAAATTATGTATGTGGCAGTTAGCCAGATTTTCAGAAGCTTTTGAAAAAAAATCGGTATTTGATGAAGTTACTTCTTATAGTAAGCTTTTTAAATTTCCACTTACAAAATTTACATCCTCTTCAGCAGATGGGCTGACCGGCTTACAGTTTCCATGGTAACAGGGTTTCAGATTTTTTTTTTCCTCCCTTTTTTAAAATAGCCTAAAGTCACAGAAGGGAACTCAGATATTAATAGCATGAGAAATTTCAGTGTGAACAACAATTATTAAACATGCAGTATTTGGTTACTCATTTCCAGATCCAAAATCGTTTATGTTACACACTAATTATGATTAAGCATATTCTTCTGATGTGACATGAATATAATTTTCACACTTGTGCAGACTACAATGAAGCACTGGTTTGATGGAATGATTAACTGTTGAGTAGCTCATTGGAAGGACAGTTCTCCACCATGATCTGTACTTCCCAACATCATTATTATTGACCACATCAGGCTTTATGTTAAATTGAATTGTGAGGTTACAGCATAACAGTTGGACATAGGATAATTTTTAAAACCTGGAAGAGGTTTTAGAATACAAAACCACAAAAATGCTTTATCTGCCTTTGTCACTGTGCAGTTTCTATGGACACCGATATTTGTGTCAAGCATAAGCTTACTGTTTGTCTGTGCTGAATATAGAAGAAGCAGAGATTATTTCATAGGGCTTTAAACCCATATTGACTTGATTAGGTTCTGGTAATCTTTGACAGAGTCAAATTTGGAAAAGAATCTCATCACCAAATCAAGCTAGTTTATTATCTGGATACTTTTCTAAAGTGGTTGCCACTCTTTAAAGTATGAACAAAAATATTTGAGAAAAGGGTAGTGTTTTCTTTAACCCAATTTATTTAAAGGTTTATTTAACACTAACTTATTTTAATTTGTTTCATTAAGGTGATGATTTTTTCCCCTTAGGACTTATCCCCCATTTGACAGAGGACTTGTGTAGGAAACAAAAACGAAGTCATATTTTTGGTGCTCTCTCCTCCCACCTTGGGTGGTCATTTTGGGGAAAGTTACTTCACATTCTAGTTTGTTTGCTGATAATTTTTGGGAACATAGGTACACATTAGAAGCTCAAAAAGTAGAGAGAAAAGCTAATGTCTCAGCTTATGTACTATCAAATTCTTGTTCAGTTTATGCTTGTCATTCTTTATTATTATAAGTTTAGAAGAATTCTTGTTAATCTGTCTTTAAGCTCTGTTTCTCTCTTGTTTTGGTCACTGTCATGTCCTTTCTCTCTGGCATGTATCTCTACATCAACTTTCTGCTGTCAGGTGACCAGGCTAAGCTTTAAAAGATTTGATGTGTGGGGCTAGGTACATACTTAGGTGGTATTTGGGTCTAGTATCCAAACAAACAATAATAAAAAACTGCACAACTCACATTTGTGATAGTTTTAGTGGGTGGTTGTATTGTGGGTAAGTTGCTGATGATTTCTTCTGTCATCATGACTGTCTCTGCTGTTGAGTCTCTGATTCTTAGGTGGAGGGGCCAGGTTCACAAATATATAGAGTCAAGAAGAAACTAGAGATACTCTGAATACCACTTGCCTCTGTCTTTAAAAAAAAATGGAGATTTTATTCCATTCAATTTATTGGCCTAATGGATTAACTTTTTTTTTAAGTGAGGCAGTTGGGGTTAAGTGACTTGCCTAGGGTCCCACAGCTAGTAAGTGTTAAGTGTCTGAGGCTGGATTTGAACTCAGCTCCTCCTGAATCCAAGGCCAGTGCTCTATCCACTGTGCCATCTAGCTGCCCCTGGTTTAACATTTTTACTCACAAAATCGATTTCCATCTTACCCTTTCCTTTTTGAAAAAGATATTGGTGGGGCAGCTAGGTGGCGTAGTGGATAGAGCACCGGCCCTGGAGTCAGGAGTACCTGAGTTCAAATCCAGCCTCAGACACTTAACACTTACTAGCTGTGTGACCCTGGGCAAGTCACTTAACCCCAATTGCCTCACTAAAAAAAAAAAAAAGATATTGGTGCTCAAATATGGTGGTTATAAAGGAGGGTACAGAGAGGAGAAAAGATAAATGAAGTGAGAAAAAGTAGCCCCTGTCTGCTGCTTCCCCCCACCCTCACCCCCTTCCCCAGCACATCTACATCCCCTCACACCCTAGAGGCTCTCTGTTACCTCTGGGATCAGATATAAAGCTCTCTCTAAGGCATTTAAAACTCTTTATAACCTGACCTTTTCTTGCCTTTCCAGCCTTCTTAGCCTTTACTCCCCTCCATTTGCTTTATGACTGACTAAGGCTACCAGACCAGAAATCCATTCCTCATCTTCATACTTTGACCCTGGTGATAACATTCTCTATGCCTCAAGTGTTCTCCCTCCTCAATTCTGCGTCTTAGTTTTCCTGACTTCCTTCAGGACTCAGCTCAAATCCTTTTCCATTCCCAAGGTAATTTCAGATTACCTTCCATCTATCTGTAGTTATCCTGTATGTATCTATTTATCTACATGTTTTCTCCCAATTGGAATGTAACCTTGAGGGGTCAGGCACAGCTGGACTGGCAAGCCAGCCTGTCTAAAATAGTAGGATATCCTGAGGGAGAGAGAGAAGGCAGTATATTCCTGGCAAGTCAAACCACCTTTACCATCTTGATCACCATCTCCCCAAGGACCTTGATGGAGATAGCCCAGGTCCCTGAACCCAAGAGCCTTCGGAATAACAAGGTTTGCAGCCCACTGTCTATAGTCATCATCCTTGGAAGCAATCACTGTGGAGATGCTCCTGCTGGTGCTCTCAGATGAGATGATGTTGGAAAGTGCTTAGCATGTAGTAGGAGTTATATAAATGTTCATTGCCTTCCCTTCCCTTGTAATCATGTCTGTTGAAGTCCCAGAAATTAAAGTTCTTGCCACCAGAATTATCGGTACTGTCAAATGGTTCAATATCAGAAACAGATAGGATTTTCTCAGTGTAAATGAATTAAAGAAGAGACATTAGCTTCTGCTTTGCTGCTATACCCTGGAGGAGCACAGGGCCTTTTTTTGACTCGCAATTGAAACCTTCCAGGTATATTGTCTCCCTTGTTAGAATGTCAGCTCCTTGAGGGCAGGGATTGTCTGCCCAGTACCTTCTTAGCACAATACTTTGCACACAGTAAGAACTTCATAAATGTTTCCTTCATTCATTTATTGAGGGTGAAGACCATTTTTGCATTTTTTGGTAACCCCTGGGTTTAGTACTTGACCTGGCACTCAGTAAGCTTACTAAGTGTTTGCTGAGTGGCTGGTAGCTTTCTGTTAGGTCTCTGAAAGGGACTTCTTTCACTTTGAAAGTACACCCCTCTCTAGGAAGTTGGTTAGGCAGTAGAAAGCTTGCTATTTTAGGAAGCTGTGACAATGACAGTGGCTTTCACAATTTACCTATAGATTTAGTCCTACGTTTTAGGCTCATATTTAAATTCTAATTTAAAGATAGTTTAGTGGGTAGCAACTTGACTATTTAATGCAGTCCAATGTTGCCATTATATTAATTTCCCTGGGGGGACAAAAGCAGCTCAGTCATTTCAGTCAGCAGCATTTTTTCCCCCTTGGTAGAAACCCTGAATCTGGGGTCAAAATAATTAATCGCTCTTGTTTTTTCTTGAGCCACTGTTCTTTCTTTTCCTTGAGCAAAGTCCATTTGTGTCCCTTCAATTACTCTGACCAAGCCTCCTGAGAAGCTGTTGCTATAACCTGAAGCAACTCACCAGAGGGGAAATAATGATCAATGTTTGAGTAACTTTTGTTTCATTTATTTTGTACATATTTCTTCCTCTAAATTGGCAACTTGGAACAGTGGATAGAGTTTGGCCTTGATGCCAGTAAGACCTGCGTTCAGGTACCATCTCTAATACATACTTGCTGTGATCCTGGGCCTTTCAGTGTACTTTAGGAACACTCAATACTTCTTACTTTTTTTTTCCTGTGGGACAATGGGGGTTAAGTGACTTGCCCAGGGTCACACAGCTAGTTAGTGTCATCAACACTTCATTATCTTAAGCAACCCTCTGAGACACTGTGCTAGAGAGTAGTTTGATTGGTAGAGGGAATGTCCTTATGTGGGAATTACCCTTTACCAAATGAAATCACAAATTCAGTTCCTATTGTTGGTGGAGGTGGTACAGTGGATAGGATGCCAGGCTTGGAGTCATCATCCTGAATTCAAGTCTGGGCTCAGAAACTAGCTGTGTGATCCTGGGGAAGTCACATCACTCTACTTGCCTCAGTTTCCTCATCTGTAAAATGAGCTGATAAGGGAAATGACAAAGCACTCAAGGATCTTTGCCAAGAAAACCCCAAATGGGGTCATGAGGAGTGATGAGAAACAACTGAACTGTAATGAATGATTGTTAAGTGAGTGAATATGCATGTAAAAACAATAAACATGCCATATATCCTGGTAAACTCCTAGAGTAATTTCATCTGCTAGTCCATCCTTTATGAAAGACAGTGCTGAATATTGTGTGATGAACAATGGGGATAGACTTGGCTCTTCTCAGCAGTGCAACAATCCAAAACAGTTTCAAACAACTCATGATAGAAAATATTCTCAACATCCAGAAAAAAGAATTATGAATGCAGATTGAATCATACTGTTTCTACTTTTGGACTGTTGTTTTTTTCCTTTCTTGTTTGAGGTTTCTCCTTTGTGCTCTGATTCTTCTTTCACGAGATGACTGATGTAGAAATATGTTTGATGTGACTGTACATATACAACTTTATCACACTGCTTTCCGTCTTGGGGAGGAGGGAGGGAAAGGAGGGGGGAGAAAAGAAAAATTTGGAACTAAAAATCCAGTGTACACAAATGTTGAAAACTATCCTTATATGTAATATGTAACTGGAAAATAATTAAAAAAAAATGAAAGACAGTGCTGAGTGGGTGTTGAGTGGCCCTTAAAGGAGCAAGTTTCTGAAGTTTTCTAAACCTTCTGCTCAGAGGGCTCTTTTATTTTTAAAACGTTTTTGATGCTTAAAAAAAAAATAACTGTCAGGCAGCTAGATGGCACAGTGGATAGAGCACCGGCCCTGGAGTCAGGAGTACCTGAGTTCAAATCCGGCCTCAGACACTTAACACTTACTAGCTGTGTGACCCTGGGCAAGTCACTTAACCCCAATTGCCTCACTAAAAAAGAAAACAAAACAAAAAAACCCCCAAAAACCTGTCACTTCCCAAAACCCACTTCCCTTGGGGGGAAAAAAGAAACAGCTTAGCAAAACAAACTAACACATTTGATGGATGTTTTTCCAGTAGATCCTGAGATCACCTGTGTCCTGGGACCAGGGTCACATACTGGGATTTTGCATTAATAGGATTTCTGAAATAGTTGTGGAGAGATAAAGATGTCAGTAAAGGGCAGGTGTCATCACGTAAAGCACATGCCACCCTTACTTCTCATTATGGCTGCAGCACTGACAGCTTAGAACTTTTAAAAACTATTTCTTTTGCCATCTATCACAAACTAGGTTATTTTCAGCATCCATGTTAATGGGACTAATAGGTCTAATTGTTATCAAGGGTGTTTCCTTAATTTTTCCCATACCTCTCCATTATCTCTTTCTATTATTCAAAAGAATGACCATAATTACAATTGCCATGGAAAATGCAGTGATTCGAGAAATTGGTAACAACAGGACATGTTTTTGGAAGCCAAATTGATGTTTACCTTAAGGATATGTGGTCATGACTCAAGCAGACCCATACTTACCCTTTTAGGAACTTGTGGGGAGAAAACCTTTTTAAAAATAGCCTGAAGGAGCCAACAAATGAGTTAAAAGATTTGCCAAAAACCTTTATAGGAATGTCTATATCTGTATCCACTGAAGTACAATCTCAGACATAGTGACATCAATAACTTTGCCCAAATTGACAGCATCTCAGGGATTTTACCATCAGCCAAGCCCTTCTTTTAAAGGGCAGAGAATATCAGTGTTGTTGGGCAGTTATCAGAATTGTCAGTCAAGGGAGGGGGGCTTAGGACTGGAGTTGAAAATCAGGGAAGCTGGAGAAAACAATAGCTTGAACTAGTGGCCAGGGACATCTTAGTAAATAGGTTGAGACATATCAACCTTGTAGGAGACACAGTGCCAGGAACTGTATATAAAAATTTTATTCTATTTAAAATGACTTTCTTTCTCTTAAGTATGTATGATCAAATACAAAGAAAGTAATTAATCCACATAAGAGGGATATCATGAAGGTAGAAATATCAAGACTTTACAGGTTATTGGATGAGGAGGGAGTGAGAGTAAGGAGTGAAGGGTGACACCTAGTTTGTGAGGTTGGATAACTGGAAAGATGGTGGTACCTACAACAGTCACAAGGAAATTAGGAAGAGTAGAAGGTTTTGAGGAAAAGATGAGTTGAATTTTTGTCATTGTACATTTACAATGTTTGTGGAGTATCTGGTTTGAGATGTCCATTAGACAGTTGGAAGTGCAAAGGTAGAAGTCAGGAGAGACATTAGGGCTGGACAAACAGATCTGCGAATCATCTGCATAGAGATGTTAATTGAATCCATGGGAGATGATTAGATCACCAAGTGAAATAGTATAGCATGAGAAGAGAATATGGCCCAGGACAGAGCCTTGGGGGACACCTATGATTTATCAAGGTAGAACCTAGATAAAGATCCAGTAAAGGAGTGAGGAGTGGTTTGATAGGTAGGAACAAAACTAGGAGAGAGTACTATTACAAAAATTTAGAAGAAAGTATTAAGGAGAAGAAGATCATTGACAGTGTCCAATGGAATCCAAAAGTTAATAAAAAATGTCTCCTAATTTGGGGAGGTAGTCTTTCCATAGGCATTTGATTTTTTTTCTTTTCTTCTCTCATGTACTTTTTGTAATAGTAGCTATGAGGTTAGGTTATTATTTCAATTAAAGAATATAAGGGGAAAATGTGGTACCTTTCTTTAAAACAAGAAAAAAAAAGCAAGTTAATATTTATTGTCTGGTGGCTAGGGACTGCTTAATTACTTGTTAACTCCTCCCAAACAAAGGTTTTATTTTGGTCTGGACTTGCAATTTATCAGCATAAGGATCTCTTGGTATTTGTAAGGAATCAGGGTTGGCTAACCAAGAGATAATGTTATTCCAAATTGGGAGAATGCAAGCACAGAAGGGTCTGTTCAAGGAACACTTAAGTGCAATTTGGTTGGAATAAAGCATGTAGTTGGACAGTTCATCATTTAGTCTATATTTACTGCTTCTACTTCCTGCCCATCCAGTCCTAAACCCCTTCCATCATCCCCATCATTTGAGTGAAACTGCTTCCTCAAAGATTACAAAGATTATTTCCTGTTTCATTCTGGGCTTTTCAAATTGTTTCAGTCATGCCTACTTTCATTTTATTGTGCCTTAATCATAGGATTTCAGCACTGGAAGGGACCTTAGAGACAATTTAATGCAAATCCTCTTTAGCAGATGAACCTGAGGACCAATGAGGTTATATGGCTTGCTCAAGTCCTTATTTCTGCTACTAACCAGCACTGGGACAGGGACTGAGGTCTCTGAGTCCCTAACTTCTGTTCTTAACCTAGGACAGTTTGAGTAAATGATATTCTATATTTTTATCCACTATTCCTGCAACCACTCTTGACTATACATACTCTGCCTCCTTTGCTGGCTCCATGTCCTTTTTGAGAGGTAGCATCTCACTGTGAAAAAGCAGCAAACTTAAAAAAAAAGCAGCAAACTTGCAATCAGTAGGGAACCTTGTGTTCAAATCTCAACTCTGACAATTAGCTAGTTGTATGTCCCTAGACAAATTACTTAACCTTTCTCACTTTAAGTTTCCTGATCTTTTAAGTGGGGAGAGTAGCCTGTACAGGGCCTATCTCATTTGGGGACAGGAGGTGTGAGGATCAAATAAGATGATGTATGCAAAGTGTTTGGCAAACCTTAGAGTACCATAGCCTCAGTTATTTTCCCAATAAATAAGGTAGAAGTTCACCACGCTTGATTCTTTGACACTTTCATCTTCTTTTTGTACTTGCCCTCTAAGAAATCTCATTTAGCCCTGAGACTTCAAGTATCACCTCCGAGAGCTTTTCCATTTGGCTTTTCAAGCTGTTGACTTTTTTTTCATGACTTTCCTGCATCACTCTCATCTCTCTTTCCATTTTTTCCCTCTACCTCTTTTACTTTTCCTTCTACCTCTCTTACTTTATCTTCAAAGTCTTTTTTGAATGCTTCTATGGTCTGAGACCAATTCATATTATTCTTGGAAGCTTTGGATATAGGAGCTTTGACTTTGTTATCTACTTCTGAGGGTGTATTTTGATCTTCCTTGTCACTAATGAAACTTTCTGTGGTCCGCATCTTTTTCTGTCTGTTCATTTTGCTAGCCTTTTTCTTGATTTTTAACTCCTTCTTAAAGTGGGACACTGCTTCCAGGGCACACCGTCCCAAGCTTCAGAGAGTCCTATGTGGTACGATTTAAGGAGAGGCATGTTCTACACTCGCTTGGCCTGTACCCTGGTCTGTAAATAACCCCAGACCAACTTACTCTTTAACAGAGAAACAAAAATCTGTTTTTCTGTGGTTGCAAGCTTGGGGTGAGCCTTTGCTCCTCCCCTATCTGGGCCTGCCACTCAAGAATGCTTCCTGGTTCCCAGCACAGGTAAAAAAAACAACCAAGTTCTGCCCTAGCACCAGCAGCAACCCCTGTAATCTACCCCTGGCCAGCTGCTCAGCCCTCTCACCAGATCGTGAACTTATTTCCAGAAGAAGCCGGTGCTGCAGCCGATCAGGGGTCTCTTTCTCTAGTGCGGCCTGGGGCTGAATCTGCATGCATGGCAGCAGGGCTGTGCTTTGCTCTCACCCTGGTATAATAGACCTTTCCTGATGACCTAAGCCATCTTTGGCTGGAAAATGATCTCACACCATCCTTTTGTAGGTTCTGCTGCTCTAGGAATTGTCTTATGGCATTATTTGGAGGTTTTTGGTGTGGTCCTGTGGGGAGCTCTGAGAAGTTACTGCCTTTCTTCCATTATCTTGACTCTGCCCCCAATAATCTCCAAGCATCACCTCTAAGCAGCTGGGTGGCACAGTGGACAGAGCCCTTAGGCACTTCAGATCTATCAGTGACATCATCATTCAGAGTTTCCCCTGTCTGCTTGATACCTATCCTCAAGTATATGAAGGACTCTTATGTGGCTGAAGGATTAGATTTGTTCTACATGACCCCAGAAGGCAAAATTAGCAATGTTAGGTGGCAGTGATAGAGAGGTAGACTTAGGCTTGATGTTAGTGTAAAGAATTAATTGTTATTTGAGGTTTTTATGACCCTATCTTTTGGCTAGAATTTTAAAAAAACCTAGCGTGGGCACTGGCCTGGGGCTCAGGCGCAGTGCCTCTGCAACAGCATGGTGCTCCACCCACTGGTTGTAGCCATTGCTATAGCACTGGCACCTCATGACATCACCATTCAATGACGCCTACATGGGCCTGGCAAAATTATAATGACTGGAAGCCCAGTGAGGGCAGTCATGTGACTATCAGTTGGGGCTGCCAACCAATTGGCTTGGGGCTATGTGTGGTCAGCCTGGGGTCTGCTGGGAAGGAGAAGGGAGGAGTTTCACCATTCTACCTTGAAGCTGGAAAGTGACATGACACAGCTGTGTGTTCTCAGCTGATTCCTGGGTGGTGGTGTTATTCAGGTTGTATCATTTCCCTTCCCCCATTTTTTCCCTTTCCCTTAATTCTACTGATCTTGCTTGTGTTTTTAAGTTCATTCTTGTTAATAAACCCTGTTCTGTTTTTGAGGGAGACTATTTGTTTCCTTCCTTGCCCCAATATTGCAGCGAGCCGCCTAGCTTACACTCCCCAATTAAAATTTGGCCCCTACATTAGTAAGACTTGTGAAGAGCTAAAGTTATCCAAAGTGGGATGGCCTACTCAGGAGGTTTTAGATCCCTCATCACTAGAGAACTTCAAGCAAAATCTAGATAATTACTTGTTAGGTATGTGGTCAAGTGGATTCTTGTTCAGGAATGAGTTGGATTAGAACTCATATATCTCCTAATTCTGGCACTCTTTGATTGTTCTTCATGTTAAAGGGAATAATAGTAAGAGGTAAAGGCAGGTTGAGTTCAAATCATGGAGGTCCTTGAATGCTAGGGTAAAGAGTTTTATATTTTATTTGGCCATGGGAAGTCATGATTTTGTTTTGTTTTTTAACCTGGGATTGGGGGCTGTCAAGGCTGGGGTACAATATAGTTGTAACAATTTAGTTTTTCTAAAGAAAGCTCCATTTGCAGCAATGAATAGAATGGATCAGAGGAGGAAGAAATGAGAGAGACATTAATTAGCAAACAATTGTAGTACAGAGCAGAAGTAATGATAGCCTCAACTAGGGTGGTAGCAATGTGAACTAGTAATCAGGGACAGAGGGACAAAGATCACAGGACCTGGTTTCTGATTAGATGTGGGAATAAAAATAAAGGAGAATTCCTAGATTTTGAACTTGAGTGAAAGTTTCAGTAAAGAAAGGGAAATAATGAAGATGAGTAGGTTTAGGAGATAAATATGAGCTTGGTTTTAAAAATGTTGAATTGGAAGAACTAAGAGGACATCCAGATGGATCTATCCAGGAGACATTTGGAAGTGTTAGTCTAGAGTTCAGAAGCTTTTTTTCCAGTCTATGTTTTGGGAATAAAGATTTAAGAGTCATTTGTGCAAAGAAAATAGTTGAAGCTAAGGGAGGAGATGAGATTGTTAAGAGAAAGAGCATTGAGAGAAAAGGGAATAAGCCTGAGAACAGATGCTTGGACAATGACTACACATAGGGAGTGGGAGGAAGAAAGGGACTGAAAAGGGGGTGGCTGGTCATGCTTGGAGAATTGCTATATTCTAGGGGGTGGGAGGAAGAAGGGGACTGAAAAGGGGCCATGGGGGAGAACCAGGAAGATGTAGTGTCATAGAAAACAGAAAACTTTTACAGAGAGAATGAATGGTCAATGACGTCAAATGTAGCAGAGGTAAAATAGCAAAGAGAACTAATGCCACTGGATTTGACAAATTGGAAGTCATGAATAATTTTTGAGGAGCAGCTTCATTCAGATAGTGGAACTGATAGAAGGGGATTGGTATTCAGTGGATAGGGAGGAGCCAGAAGCAAGAAATATAGACTAGAATTTTTAGAATTTTTGTGGCAATGGGGAAACCACAGAAAAAGAAGACATGGAGGAGGAGAATAGATACCTTCTGCAGGTAGCAGGGTCTAGAGAAGGTTTTTCTCCCATACCCAGAATTTCATCTCCTACCTCCTACATTCACTCACCTCATTTCTCTTGAATCTTTGCCTTCCAGGCTCATCTCAGGTGCTCTCTTGTGAAATCTTCCTTCCTATTCTCAGTTGTGCTCTTTCCTTCAAATTCAGTTCTGTTTCTTCTCTGTGTACACTTTGTACACTCCCAGTAGAGTGTAACCTTCTTGAAGGCAGGGAATGTTTTGCTTTTCTCCTTGTAACTCTAGTGCCATGCACAGGACAGTGTCTTTCACACAGTAGGCACTTCATACAAGATTTGTTGAACTGAATTAATAATACAAGGTAGGATTTATTTTGTAGGCAGTAGAAGTAGCAACCAACAGATAGAAAGAGACTGAAAATAGTGATATAGTATGTCATTGATAAAGTGAAAACTTGGAAAAGGCAGGAGTAGAAGTGATCAAAGACACAACAAAGATTAGCTTTAGAAAGGTAGAGAGATATTTTTTCCTCTGAGATCAGAAAGAAGGATAGTATGGGTGAAGGTATGAGATACAAGGGACAAGGTGAAGAGAATGAAAATTTAGGGACCTCATGTGGCATAGCCCAAGTAGGAAGTTCAACTACAGATGTTCAGTGGGTTGGACACAGAACTGGGAATTTGAAGATCATAAATCTTAAAGCTGAAAGGGGCCACAGGGAGCATCTAGTCTAAACCTTTGATTTTATAAATGAGAAAAAGAGCCCCAGAGAAGTTAGGTGACTTGTCTGAGCTCTCACAGGTCATAAGTAACAGAGAGACTTAGTTTGGAACCAATACTCTGGAAGTAATAAGAAATCAACTAAGGATGAGCTTAAGGACTGCCAAGAAGCCATGAGCACTCAGCAGATAGTGGATAGCATGAATTTGGAGAGGAGCCAGTTGACCCATTTTTGTGACTTTCCCCAGGAATACTCTTTAGCACAATAACAAGAGCAGAAGAATCAGACAGTGGGGTTTGCTTGAGGTTGTGCATTGACAAAGGAATCAGGGATTGTTTCATTCTTTTTTTTTTGTCTCTGTATTCCCAGCCCCTAGTACAGTGTCTGGTACATAGTGGATACTGAGCAAATACTTGTTGATTGATTGATTGATGGATGGAAAAGTAGGGGGAGAGGGACTCAGGGATGCTAAGGAGAGAATAATTTGAAACTATAGTTCAACATCCTTTAGCACTGACTTGATCATTTTTTAAAAGCAAGTTTTGCTTTGTATGTATTTGAGGGACTATATTTAAAATAGCAGGAGGCCTCCATTAAAACTTATTCTCACCTATATAATATACATCCTTATGCTTTAAGATCCAAAGAAAGTATTGTGGCCCTCTAGTATATTTAGTCTGTGTATTTAAAATAAGAAGCACAAAGCATTGAGTATGGTAGAATTCAATAAATAGAAAAATTAGTATAATGGAATTCACCTTTTGCCATTGACTCGCTGTCTACCTTGATTTCTCTGTGCCTCAGTTTCCCTTCTTTGTTTCTTGCTTTAGGGTGAGAGAATAGAAAATCTAGAAGAAAGCATCTAATTTCTTTTGTAGAGACACTTAGCTCCTTTATTATTTCTGTCTGATAAGCATGGGAAAAAAACACCTCCACGGTTACCATAAGGGTTAATTAATGATCTTAAAAGCTCTTGAGAGGGTAAAAGCCTTGTTCAGGCTCATATTGTTCAGTAATGATAATAATAATCATGATTACAAAGCAGCATGTATGGGGAGCTCAGTGGGGTGTGACAAGCCATTCATATCTTACATCTTTTGTGCCCTGGGAGGGCTGCTGAGCCTGCATGGCTTCATCACTTACATAAAGTGAGTCATAACCCAGAGAGAGGTCATGCTGCTATAAGGGAGACAAACAAAAACCAGAGAGATGAGACATGAAACAAAGAGGGATATTAGTAATAAATCAGAATTAGAAAGCTGAGGGGAAGTCAAGGAACAGGACTTTACATAGATAAGATGCTCCCGCAACAACACCTGTATTTGCTGCTGTCCAGGCTCCTATGATGCCTTCAGCATTGTGGAGCTGATCCACTGCGTTCTTGAAGGTTATGCCAGTGAAACATGAGCTTTGGCAGGTCCTGCCAAGGTAGAAAGGCAGCAAAGTGCAGGCTCAGTGGTAGAATGACTGTCATCTGCCAACTAATCTATTCAGTTCAGTTCAGCATTTACTGTGTCTCCTATGTGCCCAACATTGTGTTAAGTGCTAGGGACCTAAAGACAGAAAATGAACAAAATCTCTGTCCTTAAGGAACTTATATTTTATTTAGATGGAGGGCGGGAGCAATATGTGCACAGATAAGTAGAGGCAGCCAGGTATAGTACAAAGAGTCACAGGACCTGAGTTCAGATCCCACTTTTGGCATGTACTGTGTGGCCTTGGGCAAGTTCCTCATCTCTAAAATGAGAGGGCTGAACTAGGTAGATGGCCATTTCTTGATTCTATGGTTCACTGATCTTCCAAAATAAAAGTCACTTAACATAAATCTATATAAAAAGGTGGGAGGGGGGAAGGGAACAAGTGTTTGTCAAGTACCTACTGTGTGCCAGGCACTGTCATAAGCACTTTACAGATATTTCATTTGATCCTCACAATAATTCTGGGAGGTTGGTGGAGGTGATGGAGGAAAACAAATAGAGGTTAAGTGATTTGCCCAGGGTCAAGCTAGTATCTGTGGGTGAATTTGAACTCAAGTGTTCCTGACTCCAGGCCTATTGTGCCACTTAGCTGTCTCCAGTGATTTTGGGAACAGGGAAGAGCTAGGGGACAAGGTTAAAATAAAGCTTCCTTTAGGAAGTGGTCACTTATTTGAGCCTTGACTAAAGCTGTGAATTTCTTTCTTTTTTTTTGTGAGACAATTGGGATTAAGTGACTTGCTCAGGGTCACACAGTTAGTAAGTGTCAAGTGCCTGAGGTCATATTTGAACTCTGGGCCATCCTGACTCCAGGGTTAGTGCTCTATCCACTTCACCACCTAGCAGAACTATGAATTTCAAGAGGTTAAAGGTATTCTAGTCATCGAATCTAGCCTGTTCAAAGCACCAGAGTTGGGAGATAGGATCTCATGAATAGGGAAGAAACAACAATTTGGCTGGAATACAGAATATGTGAAGGGAGTATTATTGTATAGTACATCCATCTTCAGGTTCTAAGGAACTTTAAATGACAAACAGAGGAGTTTGTATTTGATCCTGGAAGGAAGAGGGAGCCATCAAAGCTTTTAGAGCAGAGGGGTGAGACAACAATTACACTTTTGTTTTAGGGATATACTTCAGCAGCTGTTGGCAGGATGGTTTGAAGAAAGGGGAAACTTGAAGAAGGCAGACCAATTAGAGGATTATTGCCATAGTCCAGAAAAGGAGTGGGAGTACCTGGACAAGGGTGGTTGGGATATGAGTTGAAAGAAGAGGACAGCTTTAAAAGATATTGTGGAGGTAGAATAAAACAATATTTGGAAATTGTTTCTTTGGAGGAGAAAGAGGAGATGGGGAGATTGAAAATTTGGAGAGAGTATAAATTTGTTAACATCTCTGATTCCTTTAGCCTAGGTAACATGGAAATCTCAATCACCAGATGGGCTGAAGGGTAATTAATTTTTTGCCTACAGCTGCTCTTAAAGGCCTTGTATTGAGTCATAGAGGAGTTTTTACATGCATGAAATGACGCATCACATCACTGACATTTTGAAGTAAATGTGAGCATGTATCTGTGTGTGTATACATTTATTTCATTTGCATACATTGTTTAAAAAGGGACGCACTTATGCACCTTTCCCTAATTTTTATGCTGTGGATTCAACAATAGTGAGCATTAATGGTATGAAATGTATTTACTTCTATCATGGTTGTTAAGCTCTAGGAAATCTAAATTTTATTGCTACTAATTAAAAATTTTATTCATGTACTGTTTGTGCTGATTTGGCTGATTACTAAGACTTAAAGGAGCATCACAAAAGAATTAGAAGAGCCAGTCAAAGCTGAAAGGAATTCTTTCATTTGACATGTTTAAGGGAGGGCCATGTGACTTCACTGGACACATCTAAGGAAGGGCAGTGGGGAGGCAGGAACAACAGAGGACAGCATCCATTCCTCCAAACTGGGACAGCAGCATGTTACTCCAATCTAAGGCAGCCTGACAAGCACAGCCCCCTATCCCTCCAGCACAAACAGTGGGGCAGGGATTGACACAACAAATGTGGGATGAAGGAGGTCAGGGAAGTGCTACAACCAGGGATGTCACTAGAGAGCCTCAGGAACATTTCTTTTTTGCATAATTAAGGTCTAAAGAACTTGGCAGAAAGAGGGAGATCTCAATAGTCTGGTGAGAGGCTGCTTCTAGCACTTGACATATCATTATGTCAAACTCTTGTCACTTTCATGGGCAGGGCTCTAGGTCCTTCATCATTCCATCCATCAGGAAAGCTGAGGGAAGCTGAGAAAGTCTAGATGTTTCTTAGGAATGTATGGGATCTTACTCAGGCTTATCCAATTGATTTCCTGCATCTGTTGTCACAGACAGAGAGGCACCAATTAGCTAGCAAAGTTATGATTTGGAATTGGCTCTGGGGCAGCTAGGTGGCACAGTGGATAAAGCCCTGACCCTGGATTCAGGAGGACCTGAGTTCAAATCTAGCCTCAGACACTTGGTACTCACTAGCTGTGTGACCCTGGACGAGTCACTTAACCTTTATGCCCTGGAGAAAAAAAAAGGAATTGGCTCTTACATTTATCCTAAATGGGATAGTCAGTTCTTCCTATCTGCTATTAGCTCATTTTCTTTATTGATTGTTTTCTCAGGGCAATTAGGGCATATATGTTGTTATTTCTTTATTAGTTACTGAAATTTTAGCACCTCTCATTAATTACTTAATTAGCTCTGAGCCCCCACTCCAGTTAATAAATACTATTTATTTAATAAACTGAAGACTTTTCCCATAAGCTTTTGCTCAACTCTTTCTATCTAATCTCCCAGGCTTAAATAAACATCAGTTACTGACTATACTATTTACTAATAGTTTAACCAACAATAAAAGGCATACATTATTATTTAAAGTATATATGTGAGAAAGACTGTGAGAACAGCCCCAGTTAAAGTCACCTTTAATTATCTCTGCAATTACTGACTTCTCAATTTAGAGACACAGCCCCACCATTCAGTTCTCTTAGGATATCAATTAAATTATCTTCTTCAGAATTTTCTTTATATTTCATTTCAACATAAGGGTTAAACTCACTGCTCTCATGAAATAAGTTCTCTTGATCCTTTTTCTGTGCCCTCTATTCAGCCATCCCAGTTAACAGTCTCACTAGAATAAAAGTTAAATTCTCTCCTCACTGACTCTTCATAGACTAACAGCTAAGCCATCACTCTACAAGAGTACTGCCTCATAAAGATACAATTTCTGCAGGAGAGGTTGTTGAAGCCTATGTTACACAAGGAAGCTAGAAATTTCGATAATGGAAGTCTCCAAGCATAGAAGATTATAGGTGTGGTTTTCTGGAAAAGGGGTAAGGGTGATGCCAGGAAGGAGGAGGGGAAATCTCTAAAGCAGAGTTTGTTTCTAGAAAGCCTAGTCCTGGAAAACCAAAAGCTACACATATTACAACAGGTTCATTAAAAATAAATCCATTTTGTGATTTCTGCTCCTTTCATTTTCTAGGACTCCAGTAAGACCTATCTTAATGGCATTATAATAAGGAATGCATTATGATGCTGATTGCTTATATGTAAAGTGATTACAGTTTTTATTAGCAAATATGTTGAAGAAGAAAGGTGAAGACAGAGAGGAGCTCCAGGTTACTTTAAACTGTAGGCAAATTGCTAAACACAATGAATTTGTGACCTATCATGTCACCAGCTCAATTAGGATATGGTATTTCATAGTCAACTGTAGCATTTATACGTTTATTGACATCTATGTTCTGAAGTAGAGTCTGTTTAGTCTGAAAAATCTCTCTAGCCAGCAGGGATACTCTGTGATTGGTATTTTCAACAAAAATGAAGCACTCGATCTCATTTATGTTTGTAAAGTATTTTACATATAAAATTTTAACCAATAAATCAGTATTTAAAAAGTGTTTACTGTGTGCCACGTGCTATTTACCAGCTTACTTATTCTCATGGAAAATAACATAAATGACATTAAGATTCTTTTTTTCCTAGTACTTTGATACTTTGTTGGGTGTGAAATTTCTTTGGTGTGGGAACTCTTTCTACCAGTGCAGATCAAAATCTACCCATATCTTCTCATCCTATGTGATTTTATCTGTCTTCTTCCATAAATGATCTCTCCAGGATTAGCCCAATGTGCTGAAAGTCCTCCAGTAGATCTTTCAGTATTTCATAGACATCAGTACAATACATACTCATCTCATTATCTTCCTTTCCACAACGCTCTCCTCTTCCTAACTTTCCTATTACAGTTGAGGGCACCACCGTCCTCTCATCCCCCAGGCTCAGAACCTAGAAGTCATCCTCGACTCCTCATTCTCTCAGCCCTCCTGTCCACTCTGTTGCCAAGGCCTGTCAGTTTCACCTTTTTGCCATTTCTCCTATACACTGCTTTCTCTCATCTCACACTGCTACCACCTCGGTACAGACCCTCATAACCTCTTTCCTGGATTGCTGCGATAGCCTGCTGTTTATACTCCATGTCTCAAATCTCTCCCCACTCTACTCCATCCTCCACTCAGTTCCCAAACTGATCTTCAAGCACAGGTCTGATAATGTTATTTCCTGACTCAATAAATTCCAGTGGCTCCCTGTCACCTCAGGATCAACTATAAAATCATCTATTTGGTATTCAAAGCCCTACATAGCCTAGAGCCCTCCTACCTTTCCAGTCATCTTATACTCACCATCATGGGCTCTGCAATCCAGAGACACTGACCTCATTGATGTTCCTCACCTGGCTTTCCTTATACCTGGAATCCTCTTCTCTTCATTTCTGCTTCTTGGCTTCCTTCAAAACACCATTAAAATCCCACCTTGTACAGAAAGCCTTGCCAGATCTTTCTTAATTCTAGTGCCTTCACTCTATGGGCTATTTCCAATTTATCCCCTATATATCTTGTTCGTACTTAGTTTGCATCTTGTCTCTCGCATTAAACCCTACTTCAAAGCAAGAATTGCTTTTGCCTTTCTTTGTATCCCCCACGATTAGTACACAGTAGTGGCTAATAAATGTTTGTTGATTGACTAACTACATAAACTGTCAGACTTCTATTCTTTGCCCTTAATAAATGACTGGCCCAACTCCTTTTCTGGTCATATCTGGTTTTGATTATTTCTTTTTAGCACCACTTCTTCCTTACAGGTGAGGGAATTAGGGGATTGTTATTGGAATTATATGGAATTGTTATTTGACTTGAGAAAGAAGATGTTTGCAAGGCTGAAATAGAGGTATAACTTGAGTTCTGGTATGAAGGAAGAAATGGGTTTTCCCCATTCTTTCATTTAGGCATGTAATCAAAGTTCCTGGGCTGTTCTTTCCCACTAAAGCCAGTGCAGTTACATATGGTAGCTGTGTCTCTCCCTTAGGACATTGAACAGAGCGCAGCTTTACTTTCTTTCTGAGGATTTAAATATCATGAGGAGGTAGAATCTAGGGCTTTGGATGGTAACCTACTTCCTGTGGTGAAGAAGGTCAGAGAGAAGGGGAAGGAGGGGGAGAAGAGAAGGGAGGGGAAAAAAAGAGAGAGGGAGAGAGACAGAGACAGAGACAGAGAACCACACAGAGAGACAAAGACAGTGACACACAGAGAGAATGAACACTTGTAAAGTTATATGGGCACAACCCCAAAAGAGTTTTTAAAAATCACATGAGCTAAGAGAAAAGAAATATAAAGAAAAGAAAAGGTAGGTACCCTTAAGAGAGGAGGGAAGGAGAGGGAATAGAGTAGAGGGGAGATAACAAATGGCATAGAAACAAATGAATGATGGATAAAGATGCAGAAGACAGATCAAAGAGTTAAGGAAAACTCTTCTCTCTGCTAATTTTAGTTCTATCTTATTCCACCTTCATTTCTTAGCATTGTCTTCTAGTTTTCCATCCTTTACTCTCCAAAGAGTACTTCATTGCCTTGCCTTTTTACTGAATTTAATTTAATGATATATATTTTTTTGGTGGGGCAATGAGGGTTAAGTGACTTGCCCAGGGTCACACAGCTAGTAAGTGTCAAGTGTCTGAGGTCAGATTTGAACTCAGGTCATCCTGAATCCAGGGCTGGTGTTTTATCCACTGTGCCACCTAGCTGCCCCCAATGATATATATTTTTTAAACTGGACTTGTGAACTCCCTCTACAAATACAATTTAGCACCTGTTCTTTGACTTAAAATCTTAGAAAGCTCCTGGAAGCAGTGAGAGATTAAGTAACAACTACTACTACTACCACCACCACCACCACCACCACCACCATCACCACCACCACTACTGTGGATTAAATAACTTCTATTTTATATAATACCTACTATGTTCTGGGCACTAAGATAAATGTTATTAAGATATTATTTCATTAGATTCTCACAACAACTCTAGGAGGTAGTTGTGATTATTACCTCCATTTTACAGTTGTGGAAACTTAGACAAATACAGATTAAATGACTTGTCCAAGTAACCCACCTAGTGTGGGTCTGAAGCTGATATGGATTTGAATTCAGGTCGTCCTAATACTGGGCCTAGTGTGCTATCCACTGTTTACCTGGATGTTACATACTATATGACCTTTCCAAGGTCAGAAATGGAATTTGAACTCAGTTCTTTCTGACACTCAGACTCTCTCAAATTAATACCTCCAAAAAAGTACTTGTTGACTGAATGACTAATTTTTTTCCCTTTTTTTTTGGCTATTGCCAATTACCAATAATAGTTGGTCTCCCAATGGACTTCTCTATCAAGATTATAGAATGATAGAACCCCAGGGTTGGAGAGTGACCTTAAACGCCATATAGTCCATGAATTCTTAACCTGGAGTGCATTGAAGCTTGGTTTAAAAAAAAGTTGATAAATATTTCAATATAACTGGTTTCTGTGGTAATCCTATACAATTTTTTTGTTTTGTTTTGTGCATTTAAAAACATTATTCTGAGAAGAAGTCAATAGGCTTAATCAAAGGGATTTGTGACACAAAGGAAAGATAAAGAATCCTTGATCTATTTCACCCCCAGCCCCTTTTTCTTACAGAGGAAGAAACTTAGCCCTTAAGAGGTTAAATGACTATTCAAAATTACACAGTTAATGGCAGAACTTGGATGAGAATACTGATTCTTTGCCTTATCTAATACCAATTTCCTAAGATGTTTTATTAAAAAGAAATGAGTCCAGGGCAGCTAGGTGGCGCAGTGGATAGAGCACTGGCCCTGGATTCAGGAAGACCTGAGTTCAAATTCGGCCTCAGACACTTAACACTTACTGTGTGACCCTGGGCAAGTCATTTAACCCCAATTGCCTCACCAACAAAAAGAAAAAAAAAGAAATTAGTTCAATAGATACAGACAAGAGAGCGTCTTTTCTCTATGTGATTGCCTTTCTTAAAAGGAGACACATCACTTAATAATTATCTTCATTTGCCAGTCTGATAGGTGGTACATGGATAGGGATTGCCACAGATTTCTCTTCTTCCTGACTCCTCCTCAGCTGAGGCTCAGGCTTTGTAGTTGTTGGTGCTTATTTTGATGCCTGCTTCTGGCTCCTTCCCTTCTTTTTTACTCCTAAGTTACCTCAGTTCTTGTCAATGGACCAATGGACTCTCCTTTGTTCAACAGGTTCCTTCACAGGGAAATGAGAACCTAAGATTTGAAACAAAATAGATGAAGAAGTAGAATAAACTGTGCCCTATCTTCAGTTTATCTATGACAAATGATAGATGTTTATTAAACCTTTACTTATTATGCACAGTGAGAAGAAATGGGGCCTAATAGATTGAAGACCGAGGTCCTCCTTTGATATATAGTTGCTATTTGACTATGGAAGGGTCATTTTAACCTTTTTTCCCTAGGCATTTCTCAAAGTGTATAAGTTATAATGAATTACCAATCTTCTTCGGTGATGGAATTCTATACCAGGAGTTCTCTTTGTTGATGAAATCATTGCTACTGACCAAAGACACTTTGTCTTTGCCTTGCATAGGGAATAAAAAAGACACTATGCCTGGCATAGGGAATACAAAGACAAACTGAAATGGTTTCTTCCCTAAAGAAATTTACATTCGACATTCTAGGGGATACAACAGGTTTACAGATAAGTAAATAAAAGATAAAGGATATCAAGACGAGCTTCACTGAGCCTGGAGGAAAATATTAAGACGCAAATTGGAACAGCAAAGGCAGGAGAGATAGACATAGACATAGGAGATGGAATGTCTCATGTGAGGAACAGATAAGAGACCAATTTAGCTGGAATGCAGAGTATGTGAAGGAGAATAAATAATACAAATAACCCTTGAAAGTAGGCAGAAGCCAAGATATTAAAGACTTTGCATTTTATCTGAGTGGTACTAGGGAACCAATACAACCTTTCTGAGCCAGGAGAGTGACACAGTCATAGCAAGATTATTTTGGCAGCTAAATGGAGCATGGAACAGACAGGGGAGCATTGTCTTCTAGTTGGAAGAGACCAATAATAGTCTGAGAGATGGTGAGGGTTTGAACTGGGCTGGTAACTGAGCTCATGAGTGAAGAGAAGAGAAATGGACAGATGCAAGGGATTTTGTCAAGGTGGAATTGAGCAGACTTGTTGATTGGCTGCAAGGGTTGGGGAGGGGTGAAAGAAGTAGGAAGGGTGAAGGAGAAGCAAAATTCAAGGATACTTTCTACTTTATTTTTTTTTTCAGGGCAATGGGGGTTAAGTGACTTGCCCAGGGTCACACAGCTAGTAAGTGTCAAGTGTCTGAGGCCAGATTTGAACTCAGGTACTCCTGAATCCAGGGCCGGTGCTTTATCCACTGCGCCACCTAGCCGCCCCATACTTTCTACTTTAAATGAATAGAATATTGGCATGCCACCAGGGAGAAGTCTTTTTCCTTGCTGGGTTATGATACAGGGGACAGGATATTCCAGAAACCTAGAGCAGAGTTGGGGGTAGGGGACCAAAATTATAAACCGACTACAGTTTCTGGGTTAATTAACATAATTAAGTATGTGAGGGGTTGATAAAAAACAGAGGCAAATCTTTCTTCTCCTTTCCCTTGTGTTCTGCACAGTGGGCCTTTTGTTTTTTTCCCCTCTAATCAGAGGACTCTGGATAGAGTGCTCTCTAGAAGCCATAGAAATACGTGCCTTCTGGGATGTAGAACTCCAGCTGTCAGAGAAAAGCCTCAGTAGAGATGCAAGAGATGCAGAAAGCTAGATCAAAGTGCTGAGAATTAGAGATGATAAGAAGGAGGGTGAAAAGGGGTGGAAGGGATTGTCCTGTGGGCTGTAGACAAGTTGGCATCGACCACAGCTGTAGGAGAGATGAATTTTGGAGAGGAAATAATCATCACGGAGGATATTTTGCCCCAATGCCTCAAGCTAAAAATGTTTGCTTTATAATTTTTACAATTTGACCTTCTTTATGTTATCTCCCTGGAATATGTGCTGTGTTGCTGACAAGGAAATTTTCTCTTCACTGAAGTTGTTGGTTCTGTATGGCCATAAATGGTAAATGAAAAAAAAAAGGAGAATGTAATTCCAGTTTCTAGCATATGTAGTAGATATTTTGGGCATTTTTATGACACTTCAAGGTTTGTAGAGTTCTTTACATATGTTATCTCATTTGGTCTTCACCACTACTATATGAGGTTGGTGGTATTGTTACTCCCATTTTATTAGATGAGGTTACTGAAGCAAACAGAGGTTACATGAGACTTGCCCAGGGTCACACAGCTAGCCGGTGTCTAAGGTTGGATTTGAATTCAGGTCTTCCTAACTTTTAGTCCAAGACTCTATCCACTATATGATCTAGCTGCCTAAATAAATGTTTGTTGAATTAAATTTCTGATCCCATAGTAAAAATAACAGTAGCATATAATTATTAAGTATAGTATTGTTAAGATGCTCAGAATAAATTTTAAAAATTCTTTAATGTATTTACAACTCTCAAGTCTGCATATTGTATATTACCAATATAGTGACCCCATTAGGCGACCTCCCTAACCTGGCATCTGCAGATTATAAGTCAGGTCTCCAGGAACCAACTGTTACTCCAGATACAAGATGCTTTGTGGTTCTGCACTCCTAAAACTAGCTTTTGAGCCCTATTAATATGCTTCTTTTTAATAGTCAGCCGGTAGATAGAATTAGCTCAAAGAAAAGGCATTCATTAAGATGGTATACTAACCACAGGAGCTGTAAGCCATTTCTCCCGTAAGGCTGAACTGCAGATACTATCAGAGGGAAAAATGGACACAAAGAGGCATACACTTAAGGTCCTCCTGAATCCAAGGCCGGTGCTCTATCCACTGCACCACCTAGCTACCCAAGGGAATCCCTTTCATGGTTAAATGATAGAACTTTTCCTTGGTAGGTAGGGCTGACAAAAGATTGAATTAAAGGAACATCAGACTTCATGCCATGATCTAGGGTGGTAGAAGAGAGAACTAGTAAATATTCATTCTTCTACCCCTACCCAATAGCAGTTATTCCATACTTGATCTCTCTTCTATCTACCCTGGATCTGTGACTACAAAGCTATTGTTTCTCAAATGCTCTGTTTTAGTGGAAAGAAATATTGAAATAGAAATAAGGAGACATAGGTTCTAGTCTTGGCTTTACCACTAAGTGGAAATAGGACTCTAGACAAGCCACTCTATATCTCCCGGAACCTCAGTTTTCTCTCCTGTTAAGTGAAGTTGGATTAAATGATCTCTTAAGGTTCCTTTTCAGTCTTTAAGTACTATAATTCTATGAGATGTCTACAGAGTTGTGACAGTCTCTTGGTTCCTTGTTCTCTTGAGGGTGTGAGAGCTCTAAGCCTGATACTTGGAAAGGAAATACGGAAAGAAAAGACAACCTCTTACCAGCTGTGAAACATCTCCTTTGGTATCTTTCTTCTAGGAAATACACGGAAGCTATTATTCTCTAATAAGACTTTTCCTGGAAATGGAGAAGATTGTTAAATTAAGGGAGAAGTTTTAAGTAACCTACATTAATGAACTTTTCCACTAATTAATATACCTTTGTCTTTCTCTTCACTTGAAATGCTTTCTCTACCTTTCCTTGTCAAGTGTAAGCTTCAAGCCTTTGCTCTAATGCTACTGTCTTCATGAAAGCCCACCAGACCTTTCCCTGCCTCCATCCTCCCAACCAGATATTATCACTTTCTCTGCTGGGCAGCATTTTAGACCTCTCTGGTGTGTAACTGGAGAGGTACCTTGGTGTACTGGATAGAGAGTCAGCCAGGAAGACTGGGGTACAAGTCTGGTCTGGCCTTTGACACATACTGATTGTGTGACATGGGACTTTGATACCAACTGGCTTTGTGACCCTGGGCCTTCATTTTCCTTGATGGTAAAACATTTCTTTTGAGGATCAAGTAGATACTCATAAAGTGCTTAGCACACGGCCTGACACATAGTAGGTGCTTAATAAATGCTTGTTCCTTCTCTCCTCCCTGTGGCCCTGAAAAAGTCACATAACCTATTAGTGTTACAGACAAGATCCTTGACCTGCTTTGGTAGAGGGAGTTTCCTTGTCTGAGAATTCTCTATACAAGTGAAATCACAGTTCCCGTCTCCATCCTTGTGCTTATCATATCCTTTCATGTTATTTGTGCACTTTTAAAATCTCCTTTTTTACAGTCCTTTATTGCACTGTAAGCTCCTGGAGGACATCCTTGTAGCACCAAGCACACTGCCTTAAACAAAGGCAGCATGTGATAAATCACTGTTGAACAAATCAATCAATCAATTAATTAATCAGTTAATTAATGTCTTTTTCTCATTAGTTAGCAAATTTGGTGAATGTCTCAAAGATTCATAAAGACTACCCAGGGTGGTGTCAAACTATGACCCAGAAGTTTTTATATATTATATGGTTCCATTCTCCCTTTTTCCACTCTGTATAATGAAATGAATTAGGGGAAAAATAGGAAATTATATGAGCAAATTAGTATTGATCTGTGCTACTAAGTCTTTGCCTTCCTGTTACTGTTTAATTATAGATTAGGAAAGAAAGGTGAGCTTCTCTGACCCTTCAATTCCAAATGATTTATCAACTTGAAATGTATTTTTCCAAAGAAAGAGACTCCCCCCCCCCACTTCTCCGATCCGCGCCATTCAACACTTCAATAAATATTTAAGTGCCTTCTCTGCTAGGTGTTGAGGATATAAAGACAGAAATAGGACAATTTCTGTCCTCTGGGAGTTTACTGTCTCATTGGGAGAGATGATACTCAGATAAGCATAATGCAGGGCAGAAATGAAGAGGGCAAAGGAGCTTTATAAAGGAAATGGTGCTTCATAAATATTTGAGATGGGAGAGTACATGTTTAGCTTAGGGGGTCAGAGAAAACTACATGGAGGAGTTGGTACCTGAATTGAGACTAGAAGGAAGAGGAAGCCATACCCAGCTTAGATTCATGTTGACACAATGAGTTCAGACAACAGCTAGTAATCCAGTTTGGCTGGAACCTAGAATACATGACAGAGAAGAATGTGAAATAAGGCTTTTAACAAGGTATAATTTTATAATGATAATGACTTCCTATGGAACTCCTCAAAATCAACAATAACTGCTCCTTCATACCTATTTGCTTTCTGTGTTCTTCTCTGCTGTCATGTTGACTTTGCTTCATTGCCCTTTTTCAGATGCAGCCTTTGACATGCAGTGAGAAACATCTCCCTTTGGTTCCTATTTCATGCAACTTAATAAATGAAGATTGATTATAACTTTGTGGTTTATTAGGCAGACTCTTAATTTCAAGAAAGTAACCAGAATTATAATCAAAGAACAATGAAAGAATTCAAAGGAAGGAAAAAGAGAGAGACTAGACCCATGATTTTTTGGTGCAGGAAATTCTGGGTTGGGAAATATTGCTCTAATACATACACATCAACACTTCTGTTAGAGTTGCCTGGAGCGTTGAGAGGTAAAGTGATTTGCCCAGAATTCCCAGTATATATCTTAGAGGAGAGACTTGAAGGCTATTGCTTGACATATGTTATCTCATTTGAACTTCACAACAACCTTTCTAGGTACATGCAGTTATTTTCTATATTTTACAGAGGAGGAAACTGAAGCTGAGAAGTTAAGTGACTTGCCCAGCCCTAGGTAGTAAGTTTAGAGGTAGGATTTGAACTAGTCTTCCAGACCCCCAAACCAACACTTTGTCCACTACTCCATCTAGCTGCCTGTAGTGCCTACTACACTATTGAAATACTTCAGAAGAGCAAAAGTGATGATGTAAAAATAGTTAACAAGAGGAAATAAAGTTCGTTTATATGCAATTTTTGTTGTTGTTCAGTCGTCTCACTCGTGTCCAACTCTTCTCAATCCCACTTGGAGTTTTCTTGGCAAAGATACTGGAGTGGTTTCCTTTCAGAGTTCATTTTATAGATAAGGAAACTGAAGCTAACAGGGTTAAATGAGTTGCTGAGGGTCACACAGCTAGTAAGTGTCAGAGGCTGGATTTGAACTCAGAAAGATGAGTCTTCCTGACTCCAGGCCTGGTGCTATATCCACTGTACCACAGATCTCCTCTTTACACATATTTCTACTCCAATTAACTTTTAAAAATTAATATTTTAATAGCAAACTTATGTGCTATAGGATTTTGATGGAATATATTGTGCTGTAAGAAATCATGAAGAAGATGGTTTCAGAAAAACCTGGGGAAACTTACGTAAAATGATACAAAGTGAAGTGAGCAGAACTAGGAAAATGTGGTACACAGTAACAGCAATATTGTAGCAATGATCAAACTGTGAAAGACTTAGTTGCTTTGATCAATACAATGATCTGCAATAATTCCAAAGGACTCATGATAAAAAAAAAATGCTGTATATCTCCAGAGAGAGAACTGATGAACTTTGTAGACTTCAACATATTCTGCCTCCCCTCAACATTTTTATTTTTCTTGCTTTTTTTCCTCGCAACATGGCTAACATAAAAATGTTTTACATGACTTCTCATGTATAATGGATATCATATTTCTTGCCTTCTCAGTGGGTGGGGAAGGAGATGGAGGGAAGGAGAGAATTTGGAACTGAAAATAAAAAAAAATTTTTTTTAAATAGCAAACTTAAAGGAATAGCACAGAAGACAACATTAAAAATGCATTTGTATGTAGTAGAACTCAGAAACAAAGGGAATGAATGGAATCTATTGTATGATAAAAATGCTGTAAACACCCATTTGGTTACTTTCAATAATAAATTTACTTTAAAAAAATTATTGGGTGCGGCTAGGTGGCGCAGTGGATAAAGCACCGGCCCTGGATTCAGGAGTACCTGAGTTCAAATCCGGCCTCAGATACTTGACACTTACTAGCTGTATGACCCTGGGCAAGTTACTTAACCCCCATTGCCCTGCAAAAAAAAAAAAAAAAAAAAATTATTCAAGTATGTCATTGTCCAGAAAAAAAACGAACAGGCTCATTAAATTGTTATAAAATGGAATTGCTGAAATTTGTTTGCAGAACACTTTTTTTTAACTGAATCAATGATTTATACCCTTGTACTAACATTCAAAATACACAGAAATGAAAATGGGGGGAAAACTTTCCAGTATCTGATTTTTCATTTGTAATCACACACTTTAAAACTTTTTGATCCCAAGATAGGGGGAAAAAATCTAATGTTCAGAAACATTTTGAGAATGACAAATGTTCCCATCAGAGTAGAGTTTAAGCATAAACTCTTCACCTATGTGGTGTGCTAGCTGTATATCTTTTGACCTGATTAAGCAAATAGGTAGTATCCTGAAAGAGGTCATAACTCCACTCTGAAAACTCAGATTCGCTTTGGAGTCTGGGACAATTTCACACACCAGCTGCCAAAAGGAAAGTTTACAAATCAGTTTAGTATACTTCTGATATTGTCTGATCACAGCTGGTTACAACATTTCTACCTGAGGCTGCAGAAGAGTGTTTGTATTTAGAACCAGAAGTAACCTTAGCATCTATTCTCCCATATTCCTATTTTACAGATTAGGAAATTCATCTCAGAAGTAAAGTTACTGGGGGCGGCTAGATGGCACAGTAGATGAAGCACTGGCCCTGGATTCAGGAGGTCCTGAGTTCAAATCCAGCCTCAGACACTTGACATTAGCTGTGTGATCCTGGGCAAGTCACTTAACCCTCATTGCCCCACCAAAAAGAAGAAGAAGAAGAAGAAGAAGAAGAAGAAGAAGAAGAAGAAGAAGTAGTAGTAGTAGTAGTAGTAGTAGTAAAGTTACTTATCCAAGGTCACATAGCTAGTAAGAGCTGGAATTAAGGTTGAAGCCCATGTCTTTTGATTAAAATATCCGGGAACTTATTTTACTCATGTTGCCATTCCCTAGGTAATAATAATAGCAATAATTTTCCAGATAGGACCTGTTAAGTGTCCAATAAGGAAACTCCCTCTACCAATATATATGGTACCTACTCTGCAATTTATAATCTTAGAGAGTTGTCCAGGATGCTTAAAGGTTGTTTTATTTTTTATCAGTATGTTAATTTACATATTAGAGCTATTAAGGTTATGGTACTTTCTGAATAATTCACAAAACGGGAGCTTCCCACTTAGCAGCAGTGAAATCAGGGTGTGAGTTTTTATTACCCAAGGTAATTTATGCAGAAATAGAATATGGAAACTATATTCTGCTCTTGTTGACAAGAGTATATTTGGTTTCCCTAAAAATAGTTTTATTTTTGCTAATGAAGCATGTACTAAGTTTTCACAATACATATATTATTCATGCTCTATTAATTGTCAAATCCAATAGACTTTCCTCAGTCCCTATCCTTCTTGATTTCTCTGAAGCAATTGATACTTTTGACCATTTCCCCTTCTTCCTGGATGCTCTCCTCATTGGGTTTCTTGTCTTTTAAAATTTTTTTTATTTTCCAGTCACATATTTTATATATAAGGATAGTTTTCAACATTTGTTTTAACTGGATTTTTAGTTCCAAATTCCCCCCCTCCCCCGCTTCCCTCCCTCCTTCCCAAGATGGAAAGCAGTTTGGTATAGGTTGTATATGTACAATCACATGAAACATATTTCTACATTAGTCAACTTGTGAAAGATGAATCAGAGCATAATGGAAAAACCTCAAAAAAGAAGGAAAAAAACAGTCCAAAAGTAGAAACAGTATGGTTCAATCTGCATTCGTAATTCACAGTTCTTTTTTCTGGATGTTGAGAACATTTTCTATCATGAGTTCGTTGAAACTGTTTTGGATCGTTGCACTGCTGAGAAGAGCCAAATCTATCCCCATTGTTCATCACACAATGTTGTTACTGTGTACAATGTTCTCCTGGTTCTGCTACTCTCAGTCAGCATCAGTTTATGTTAAGTCCTTCCAGGTTTCTCTGAACTCCTCTTGCTCATCGTTTCTTACAGCACAATAGTATTCCATTACATTCATGCACCATGACTTGTTTAGCCATTCCCCTATTGATGGGCATTCCCTCAATTTCCAATTCTTTGCCACCACAAAGAGAGCTGCTATAAATATTTTTGTGCATGTGGGTCCTTTTCCTTTTTCTATGGTCTTTTTGGGATACAGACCTAGCAGTGGTGCCACTGGGTCAAAGGGTATGAACAGTCCTGTAGTTCCAAATTACTCTCCAGAATGGTTGGATGAGTTCATAGCTCCATCAACAATGCATTAGTGTTCCAATTTTTTTCACAGCTTCTCCAACATTTATTATTTTCCTTTTTTGTCATATCAGCCAATCTGATAGGTGTGAGGTGGTACCTCAAAGTTGTTTTAATTTGCATTTCTCTGATCAATAGTGATTTAGAGCATTTTTTCATATGGGAATAGATAGCTTTGGTTTCTTCATCAGAAAACTGCCTGTTCATATCCTTTGACCATTTCTCAATTGGGGAATGACTTGGATTCTTATACATTTGATTTAGTTCTTGACATATTTTAGAAATGGGTTTCTTGTCTTTTTAAAAAATTCAATTTTATTTTATATTTGGCTCTGTTTTCTCCCTCCCACCTTCCCCTCCCCTACACTGAGAAAATGAGAAAAGCAAAACCCATTACATATATAAACCCAAAACATGTATAACCAAACAAAACAAATTCTGACATTACCATGTCAAATCTATCTATCTATACACACATATATTCCTCTATATATAATGTTTCCATCTGCCCTGTGAGTCCATCACCTCTTTCATCATGAATCATCATTGATTATTGTGTTAATCAGAATTCCTAACTCTCTCAAATTTGTCTTTAAAATACTGTTGTTACTTTGTGGTTCTCTTCACTTCACTCTACATCAGTTCATATGTTTTCTAAATTTTCTCTGAAACCATTATCTTCACCTTTTCTTACAGCACAATAGCATTCCATCATATTCATATACCATAACTGGTTATTTGCCAGTTGATGGATATCCCCCAAATTTCCATTTTTTTTGCTATCATGAAAGAACTATAAATATTTTTGTACATATTATGTTTTTTCACAATATGGATCTTTTCCCTCTTTCTTTGATTTCTTTGGGGTATAGGCCTAGTAGTAGTATCGATGAATCAAAGGATATGAACAGTTTAATAGCTCTTTGGGCATTGCCAAATTGCCTTCCAGAAAGGCTGGACCAGTTCATAACTCAACCAACAGTGTATTAATGTACCATTTCCCCGTAGCCCCATCATCATTTGCTATTTTCTTTTTCTCAATACCTTTGACCCTTCTACTTCCCTGTAGGGTAAGATAGATTTCTATATCCAACTAAGCATGTATGTTATTTCCTCTTTGAGCCAAATCTGATGAGAGTAAGATTCAAGCATTGTCTGCACCACTCCCCCCTTCATTGTAAAAGCTCTTTTGCACTTCTTTTATGTGAAGTAATTTATCCCATTCTGTTTCTTCCTTGCCTCTTCTACCAATGTATCCCTCTTTTTTACTCCTTAATTGTATTTTTTTAGATATCCCATAATAATCAACTCATACCCATACCCTTTGTCTGTGTAAACTCCTTCTAACTGTCCTAACAATAATAAAGTTCTTAGGAGTTACAAATATCATCTTCCCATGTAGGAATGCAAACGGTTTAGCCTTATTGAATCCTATATGATTTATTTTTCCTGTTTACATTTTTGTGTTTCGGTTGAGTCTTGTATTTGATCATCAAATTTTCTATTTAGCTCTGGTCTTTAAAAAAAACATTAATGTTTTAAATTCATCTATTTCATTAAATATCCTTTTCCCCCTAAATAATTATACTTAGTTTTGCTGGGTAGGTCATTCTTGGTTGTAATACTAATTCCTTTGCACTTCAGAATATTATGTTCTAAGCCCTCTGATCCTTTAATGTAGAAGCTGATAAATCTTATATTATCTTAACTGTGGCCCCATAATATATGAATTGTTTCTTTTTGGCTGTTTGCAATATTTTATCCTTTACCTGGGGGCTCTGGAATTAGGCTACACTATTTCTGGGAGCTTTCATTTTGGAATCTCTTTCATCAGTGGATTCTTTCGATTTTCATTTTACCTTCTGGTTCTAGAATATCAGGGTAGTTTTCCTTGATAATTTCTTGAAAGATGTAATCTAGACTCTTTTTTAAAAAAAATCATGGCTTTCTTTTTTTATTAAAAAAAAATAATGGCTTTCAGGTAATCCAATAATTCTTGATTTATCTTTCCTGGATCTATTTTCTAAGTCAGTTGTTTTTCCAATGAGATATTTCATATATTCTTCTATTTTTTTTCATTCTTTTGATTTTGTTTTATTGTTTCTTGATGTGTCATGGAGTCATTAACTTCCACTTGCTCCATTCTATTTTTTTTTGCAGGGCAGTGAAGGTTAAGTGATTGCCCACGGTCAGACAGCTAGTAAATGTCAAGTGTCTGAGGCTGGATTTGAATTCAGGCCCTCCTGAATCCAGGCTCGGTGCTTTATCCACTGCGCCACCTAGTTGCCCCTCCATTCTAATTTTTAAGGCTTTATTTTCTTCAGTGAAATTTCATACCTTCTTTTTCATTTGACCAATTCTGCTTTTTTTTAAATCATAAAAATATTTTATTATTTTCCAGTTACATGTATAGTTTTCAACATTTTTTTTTGTTTTTTGTTCTTCAACACTTGTTTTTATAAGATTTCTAGTTCCAAATTTTTCTCTCTTCCTCTCTTCCCCTCCCCCTCCCCAAGACAGCAAGCAATCTGATATAGGTTATATACGTACAATCACATTAAACATATTTTTGCATTAGTCATGTTATGAAAGAAGAATCAGAATAATCAGGAAAAACCTCAAAAAAGAAAAAAACCCCCAAAAGTAGAAATAGTATGGTTCAATCTGCATCCAGATTCCACAGTTCTTTTTTCTGGATGTGGAGTGCATTTTCCATCATGAGTCCTTTGGAATTATCTTGGATCATTGTATTGCTGAGAAGAGTTAAGTCTATCACAGTTGATCATCACACAATGTTGTTGATACTGTGTACAATGTTCTCCTGGTTCTGTTCATTTCACTCAGAATCAATTCATATGTCTTTCTAGGTTTTTCTGAAATCTGCCTGCCTATCCTTTTTTACACCACAATATTCCATTATATTCATATACCACAATTTGTTTAGCCATTCCCCAATTGATAGGCATCCCCTCAATTTCCAGTTCTTTGCCACCACAAAAAGAGCAGCTATAAATTTTTTTTTTTTGGTGAGGCAGTTGGGGTTAAGTGACTTGCCCAGGGTCACACAGCTAGTAAGTGTCAAATGTCTGAGGTTGGATTTGAACTCAGGTCCTCCTGACTCCAGGGCCAGTGCTCTATCCCCTGCGCCACCTAGCTCCCCCAAGCTATAAATATTTTTATACATGTAGGTCCTTTTCCATTTTTTATGATCTCTTTGGAATATAGACCTAATAGTGGTATTGCTGGGTCAAAGGGTATGCACAGTTTGCCAGTTCTGCTTTTTAAGGAGTTCTGTTCTCCAATGGATTTTTGTGTCTGTTTTACAATTTGGCCTGTTCTGCCTTTTAGGGTATTTTCTTCATTTTTTTGTGTGCCTCCTTTTCCAAGCTGTTGACTTTTTTCCCCATGATTTTCTTGCATCACACTCATTTCTTTTTCCAGTTTTTCCTATTCTTCTCTTATTTGATTTTTAAAATACTTTTTGAGTGCTTCTAGGAATTATTTTTCAATCTGAGACCAATTCAAATTTTTTTGAGGCTTTAGATGCATCTGTTTTGTCTTCATTGTCTTCTGAATTTATGTTTTGATCTTCCCATCATCATAGTAATTTTCTATGATCAGGTGATGGGTTTTTTGGCTCATTTTTTTCATCTTGACTTTTAACTTTTTTGTTAAAGTTGGGCTCTGCTCCTGGGGTGGAGAGAGCACTGTTCCAAATGTCAGGTTTTCCATGCTGCTGTTTTCAGAGCTAGTTCTGGGGGTTTGTAAATTTTCACTTCTTCCAAGGTAGTATGATAGGAGAGGTGTGGTCGTTCCTCTCTTTGCCTGTGGTCTGGTCTATGAGTATTCTTTTCCACTCAGGAACTGTGATCAGGGTCCCTGTTCTTCTGTAGCCTCATGTTCTCATGTGCTGGTGCTCTTCCTTGCCCTGAGACTACAACTGGAAACCAAGTATGAGCAATGCAACAGAGTCCTGCACCCAGTGCCAGCAAAAGGTCCCCTGTGATTTCTTTCTGACCAGTTGGCCCACCCCCCTTACCATCTGTGGACTGAGAGTTCCAGAAGCTACTGCTGGTGGTTCCATTGTCCCCCAGGCCTGCTGCTGGCTTGTCTGGTTGCAGTGGACTGTACTCCACTCTCATCCTGTTGAGACAGACTTTTCCTGTGGATCTCTAAATTGTCTTAGGCTGGAAAATTGTTTCACTTTTGTTGGTCCTGCTGCTCTAGAATTCATTTCCAATCATTATTTAAAAGTTGTTTGAAGGGGAATATGGGAAAGCTCAAGTAAACTCTGCCTTTACTTGGCCATCTTGGCTCCACTCCTTCTTCCTTTTTCTTCACAGACTTCCTAGCTAACTTCAAAGCTCAGTTAGAGTTTTCACTTCCTCTAGGAAGCCTGCCCAGATACTCCTCAGCTGCTAGTGCTCTTTCCTCAATGAAATTGATATGGGATGGAATTAATTGATCAGATTGATTGTGAGTCATCCCAAAAGAATTATATGACTCTGACTCAGTTTCCCAAGTTTTATTGCAATACTGTGAGTGACCACAGGGAGAGCACTATGGAGGTGTCTCTTGAATAGGGAAAGAAAAGACAGTTATATTTATAGTATGGATAAATTGATTATCAGTCTCATTATAATAATCTCCACCTTAGGGAGGTACATGTGAGGGCCTATCCTAATTTGGAGTTCTTGGGGTCCTAAGCCAACCCCCGTACCTTTTTCTGTGGAGGTATATTTTGGGGGTTTACATGTCATAAAGTGAATCTGGGGACAAATTCGGCCTTTTCTGCACGTTATCTCAACTCGCCAAGGTCAGATTATCCCTTTGTGTTTCATTCTTTGGTCTATTTTCTGTATATTAGCATTTATCAGTTAGCATTTCTATAGCCTGTCTCTATGTCTTTATTATAGTTAAGGTCTCTCTGACCTGTCTCTTTATGTTCTTATTGTGGGTGGTGATTAATAGGAGCCAGACCTCAAGGTATAAGTTGGTAAGAATCTAGGCCCTGTCTTTGATGAGGACCCAATGTCTTAGGTTATCCATTAACTGGGGTCTGAATCCCTCTTAGAGCTCAGATCTAAATCAGAGCTCGGGCCTTAGGTTTTTCTGTTAACCCCTTTTAGGTACTATTGATAGCTACGATTGATAGGTTATCTGTTAACCCTTTTAGCCTCCTCCATCAAAATTGCACACACACACACACACACACACACACACACACACAAATATAGTATTTAATTTATATATGTGTGTGTGTGTGTGTGTGTGTGTGTTTGCCCCCCACTAGATTATAGACTTCGTACCACCAGTGCCCAGACCTTAGTTGGTGCTTAATAAATATTTGTTGATGTATTCACTCTACAACTTTTCAATAAAATAGACTGCATCCACTATTTCTTCTTTTTTCCCTTACTCATCTTACTCAAATTGATATTACTAATTTGTTGCCCCCAGTGATACAGCTTGCAACCTGTCCTTACCTGATCCTGTGGCAGACTATAGCTACTTAATATATTCTTTTATGAATAAATGAAAGAATATCTTGGCTCACATACTCTTGTTCCTTGCCAACTTTTTATTTTTGCCTTCTAAACATGGGAAATAAACATGCTTATTTGTGTTTTCAATTTTAAAAGGTTCTTACTCGGGGCAGCTAGGTGGTGCAGTGGATAAAGCACCGGCCCTGGATTCAGGAGTACCTGAGTTCAAATCCGGCCTCAGACACTTGATACTAGCTGTGTGACCCTGGGCAAGTCACTTAACCCCCATTGCCCCGCAAAAAAAAACAACCGAAAAACAAAAAAATAAAAAAAAAATAAAAGGTTCTTACTCCTTTATCTTCTATCTTCCAAGGTTTTTCCAAAAGCTTATTTAATTTACTCAAAGCTGGTTTGTTGTGGTTTATCTAGAGTTGCCAGAGACATAAAGTGGGATATTTTTATCCTCTACGAGCTCCAAGACCTGCCTCACTCCTATTGTCCCTTTGCTTTGACTTTCTGCTATGCTCCTCTGCCCAAATTTCTCCAACAGTCAATCAGTAAATATTTATTGAGAGACTAATATGTGTCCTAATACCGTAGCATTAGCAGCTGCGGGAGAGACAAAAATGGCACAGATGAACCATCTTTGTTTTCAAGGAACTTAGCCTAGTTGGAAAGAAATATATGTGCATGAAAGATAACCAAGAATAAATACAAGATAGCATATTGAGAGGCAATGTGCTAAAGTGTCAAGCTCTAACCCTGGCTCTCCTCCCTACTTGTGTGACCTTACACGAGTCACCTCACCTCTTTGGGCTTCAGGTTCCTTATCCGTAAAAAGTGAGAGGATTGGGGGTAGCTAGGCGGCGCAGCGGATAAAGCACTAGCCCTGGAGTCTGGAGGACCTGAGTTCAAATCCAGCCTCAGACACTTAACACTGACTAGCTGTGTGACCCTGAGCAAGTCACTTAACCCTCATTGCCCCGCAACCCCCCCCCAAAAAAACACAACCCCCCCCAAAAAAAACCCCAAAACAACAAACAACAAAAAAAGTGAAGGGATTGGGCTAATGTAGAGAGTTGTAATACTAACAGATTTCATGGTCCTATTGTTGCTGAGCTCAAATTGGCTAGAGCTGCCATGGGATAATTGTGAAGGATGGGGATGACTAAGGATGGCTTTGTTATTTCAGAGGTAGCACTGAGTACAGTTGTACCTCCAACACATTTTTGGCTATCCCATGAAGTACTGCATAGCTGGAGCTGGAGGACTCCCATCCTATTCTTGTTAAGTTTTATCATTTCCACTGAGTCATAGCTATTACCTGTAATCAAGCCAGCTTCCAGCTACTGGTTTGCCAACTAGCACAGCCCCTGTTTTCTCTAGGAGAAGCTGGATCTTATACTTGTAGTGTGAATTTGGTTCACCAGGTTAAAGCTGGAAGGCATCAAGCACTTTTGCCTGGCTTTGCTGCTGTTCTACTGCCCTCCCTTTCTTCCCCAACCTCTAATGCTCTTTGGAATTTGAATTAGGAAACCTGGCTTCATATACTTATCATCTACTTGCCGGACATGTCTATTTGTTTGACTCTACTACCTCAAGCAGCATTATTTTGGATAAACCAGGAAATTTGCCATCAGCATGATTTTAGTGTTATTAAAAAAAAAAAAACAACAACCTCTCTTATGCCTCAAGAAACTCCTATGTAAAAGTAAGGCCATATAATAGATCACAAGGGTCTCCTGATTTCCATTTTTTTAGGGCCAAAGTAATCCAAATTTCTTCTCCAGTGGTGAAGGTTGTGCAGTTGTCCTGGTTGTTTGGGTTTTTTTTTTAATTTTTGGTTCCATTTGTTTGTTTTAGCATGTGACAGTCTCTTGTAGAGGGAAGGGTCATTCCCCTTCAAATGTAGCTGTTTAAGAATGACAACAGCCGTGGGGGATTGGGAGTGGTGGTGCAGGCTTGGGTGTCTTCCAGACTCCTGCTGTAGCATCTGGCAGCCAGACTCTGGGGATGATATTGAAGTAACAGTGCTCAAAGACTCTTGATGTCTCAGCAGGAAGATGGACTCCCTGGCTGTATTTCAACCAGATGGGAAAAGAAAGTCTTTAATGGGTCTTCTTGGCAGAGGGCCATTTACCCCAGTACTTGTAGTGAAGACAGCACCACCCCTATAGCTATTCTCCATGTTTGCTTTCTGTCCACTAAGGAGAAGGTGGGTGCAAAGTTAAATGCCACTTTTTTTTTAACCTGGAGCAGATTAAGTGGGGGGAGGCAACTGCTTCTTAGTTAAGGGCAGGCAAGTAAAAGGAGGGAGGAAAAAAAATAAAGAGTGCTTAGAGGCCAGAAGGGAATATTAATGAAATCACTTGTTATGATCTTTAAAGTTCTCCCATATTGTGGGTACATATTTCTGTTTTCACTTTGCCTTGGAACACACTGGTACAAAATAGGCATAAACATAAGAATCTGAAACAACTTTGGGTAGTGGAGGTGGGCAGATCTATGACTCCTAGAGAAAAGCATGATTCCCTTCTAATATCAGTGTAAAAGACATTTTCCCATTGATAAATAAATAATCAAATGATATGAACAGGCAGTTCTCAAAGAAAGAAAAAGAAGCTTTTTGTAGGCAGTTTTTTTTTTAAAGATGCTTCAAATGACTACTGATTACAAAAATCAAAATTAAGATAACTCTGAGATTCCATTTCACATCCATCTGACTGGCCAAGTTGACAAACAAACAAACAAAAAAACCAAAAAAGAAAATGACAAATTTTGGAGAGGTTGTGGGAAAACAAGCACATTGAACCACATTGTTGATGGAGCAATGAATTGGTCCAGACTTTCTGAAATGTAATTTAGAGCTATGCTCCTAAACTAAACTGTTCATACTCTTTGATCCATGGATACAGCTACTGGCATTATACTCCAAAGAGATTAAAGAAAGATAAAAAGGTCATATATATATATATGTATATATATATATACAAATTTATGTTTGCACACAAAATATTTATTAGAACTCTTTTTGTATTGGCAAAGAAGGGAAACAAATGGGGAATGGCTAAACAAATTATGATATGTGAATGTAATAGAATACTATTGTGCGGTAAGAAATAATGAGAGATGGCTTAGGGAGACCTGGGAAGCACAATTAGGAGAACAATTTATACTATAACAATAAAATTGTAAAAATGAACAATTTTGAAAGATTTTACTCTGATCAGGGCAATAATCAGCTATAATTCCAGAGGACCAAATATGATTAAGGATATCTGTCTCTGGATAAAGATGATGGACTCAATATGTAGAAGGAGACACATTTTTGTGACCAATATGGTAATTTGATATACTTCTCTGCATATTTGTTACAAGGCTCTTGCTTTTCCTTTTGGAGAGAAAAAGTAATGCTTGATAATTTTAAAAAATTAATTGTAAATAATATCAATGTAAAAGAGAGGCATTGTGGTATAGCAGTTAGAAACCTGACCTGAAAATAAGGAAGACCTGGGTTCCAGTCCTGCCTCCACCACTTAGTGGCCAGGTGTCCCTTCCAAATCATTTAATCTCTTAGGGCTCCTGGCAACTAAGATTGTTAAAGACAAAGACACTAATATCTACCAGCTTTGGGAGTGGAAATTTCCCCTTGTGGGAGTTCTGTATATGAATGAAACCCCAAGTCTCTATCCTTATCCTATAGTATAAAAATAGCTCTGAAACAAAAGTTTAAGTTTTTGTGTCAAAGGTAATTTTTTTTTAAAAGCATGGTCCTTGTCAGTCAACAAATATTTATTAAACATCGATTGTGGTCTCAAAGCACTGTGCTAAGCTCTGGGGATACAAAGAAAGGCCAAAAAAAACCAAACCAAAGAAGACAAAAAAATCCAGTCCTTGCTCTCAAGGAGGCTCACAGACCAGTGGATGAATAAAATACAAAAAAAAATCTACATACAAATACGAACAAGATAAATTGAAGATAATTAACATAGGGAAGAAGGGGCATTGGGAAAGGCTTCTTGCAGAAATTGGGATTTTTCCTGGGGCTTGAAGGAATCCAGGAAAGCCAGGAGGCATAGATAAGAGGGAAAGAATTTCCTGACCAACAACCTATGGATCAACAGAGTGTTTTAGAAACAGATTCTTCAATTCATGTTAAAAGAGAACCTTTTTCTAAACTGGGTGGGGTTAAGTATGTTATTTCAGACTTGTTTTTGACCAGTTTATGACCTATTGAAAGAGTACTTTCTACACTGACTCATAATATTTAAAAAGAGACATTTCACTCCTCTTCAAATTAGCTTAATCATTAAGGTCCATGTACTCACTAAGGATATCAGAATGGAAAGACTTTCGATGTTTGGGAACCACTATACCCCCTAAACTACAATGTATGTGGTGGAGTAAATCATATTTAGTTCAATAGTGCCATCTTGTGGTTTCCCCACCACAATCAGTGTTAAATACCTACAGCAATGATTTATTGAGAGAGAAAAACCAAGAGTAGATTGTAAGCTCGTTGAGGGCAAGAACCTGGTGGTTAATCTGTCCCAATCAATGCACTCCACCCCAGTATTTTGTACAATGAAGACACTAATAAACATTTTAATGATTAATCTGAGGTTTCCCTGCTGGTACAGATAGTGGGAATGCTGGGTTTGAATGCATACCATTCGAAATAGCATACTTGACTGAGTACTTCCTTGTAAGATTACATGGTGGGGGCAGCTAGGTGGCGCAATGGATAAGGCACTAGCCTTGGATTCAGGAGGACCTGAGTTCAGACCCAGCCTCAGACACTTACTAGCTGTGTGACCCTGGGCAAGTCACTTAAACCCCATTGCCCTGCAAAAAAAAAAAAAAAAAAAAGATTACATGGGAATGGCTATATATAGTTTGGAGAAGAGAGTATGATCTTAAAAGAGAAGGGTAGTGTAGGAAAAAGTAGTAAGACAGAAAGCATGTGATATAGAAAATCTTGTAATTTAGTGAGAAAGTGGATATGAATGGCTTAAATCAAAAGTTTCTTTAGGATATGTTTTTTTCAGTTGTGATTATGGGAGTGAAAAAGGGAAAAAGGGAAACTGAGGTATATATCCTCTGCTATGCCCAGCACTCTCATGCATATATGGTACAGGTAATGAACTCTACACTGGAAAGTCAAGAATAAGCATGGCCATATTTTAGAGGCAGAAGTTAGAGAAGAGCAGTGTTCTGTGCTATCCATATTCTTCCACAGAAGCATGTGGCTTAGGTAACTAGATTATTTCTTGAGTTGTCGATGTAGTCATGGCCAAGTCAAATTTAGTGTCCATTCCTTTCCTGTCCTCCTATCAATAACATGTTCACTCTTCAACACCCAGTTTAAGCTCTGACTCCTCTGGAAAGCCCTCGTTTATCAAGCCAGCCCATTGTGTTTTCGACTTCTTGCAAACAGCCATAGGCCTCTTTCAACATGAAGTACTTGTGAGTTTGGTCTCTCAAATACCCTAATACCTAGCAATGTGCCCTCTGAGTCATAATACTTTTTTATTGAATTGAATTGAAGCTGTTACAGTCATCTTAGAATGAATTTACAGATGGCAGCAGTAAGTCCCAGGGGAACACTGAAAGTAGTCATTGTGCCTATGTCAAAATTTCTAGGTTAAACCAGGAAATTAAACATAAAAAAGCAATTAAATCATAAAGATCACTAATCTGCTTTTCAACATATGACATTCTAAAATGGAAGGTTCAAAAACGCCATCCAGTGGGACGTTTCTCATTTTTTTATGTTAAAGAATTGCTAATGATATATTTATTTCTTACCCAACATTGTATATGGATTCCATGTTAAATAATTGATAATGGTTTATTGTATGATCTTAGACATTAGCTTAGATGTCACATTGGTGAACTTCACACTCAATAAAGTAGCTTTCTTCCTTTTTGGACAGCACTAATTATTATAAGTTCTTTCTTAGGTGGACCCGAAGAACTGTGTCTCTCTATAATTTTTCATGTATTGGTCTTGGTTTTATCTTCTTGAACAATTAAAAAATTGTATAACAATCTTTCAAATATTTGAAGACACCTGCAATGTCTGCCTCTGTTTAGGCTGTCCCTTATGACACAGCTGCATCCTAGTTGATCTCCTTTAGGCTTGTCCTGTCTGATGAATGTGGATCTTAAAATATAATGCCCAGATAGAAACACAGTCAAGCATTTATTAAGTGCCTACCATATATTAAGCATTGATGATACAAAGACAAAAATGAAACAGGTCTCTACCTTTGAGTTCACATTTTCCCTAAGGAGACTCTTTGTGAGATGACAGCTATATCTATTTATGTCTGACAGTTAGGTAGCTTAGTGGATAGAGTGCTGGGTCTAGTGTCAGAAGACCCAAGTTCAAATCCAGCCTTAGACACTTACTAGCTGTGTGAACTTGAGCAAGTCATTTGGCTCAATTTCCTGGTGAAAGAAATGGGAAACCATCCTACTGTCTTTTCCAAGAAAACGTGATAGTATGTCTCATGGGGTCACGAAGAGTAGATTGAATGACTTAACAACAGCAATATACATACACATATATGTAGCAGACAAAACATATAAAAATAAGAGGATTTTTTTGGTGGGGGGAGGGGATGAGCAGATAAGAGAGGTCAGAAACGCTTTATAGCCTGACCACCTTCTTATAGTTCTAATTTTATTAAATCTCATTCTCCTCCATGTGCTCTTTGAACCCTAGCCTCTGTGAGGTCCCTTGCACAACACACCTCCTGACCCTTAGTACTTCATTGGTTATCCCCCATACCTGGAATGTTTTCCCTTCTCAGTTCCGCTTCCAATTTTCCCCTGATTCTTGCATGTTTCAGCTAAAGTACCAGCCTTTTACAAGAAACTATCTCAGTTGTCCTGTCCTTTATTTTAGTATTTTCTCTTTAAGAACATCCCCAATTTATCTTGTAAGTATCTTGTTTGTACCTAGTTATTTGCATGTTGCCCCTTCTGTTAGACTGTAAGTTCCTTGAGAGCAGTCACAGAGAAGGCAGAGTATGAGGCAGAAGTACACCCTGATGTCTACCAACAGGAAGTATAGATTACAGTGGGGACTGTTATTGCCTGTGTTTTGAATGTTACGTTTCTTTGAGTTTGATTTCTTCATTGAGCTTTTGTCTTCTATAGCATCCCATATTCTGTGTTCTTTGCTTTAGGGTTTTGAAAACATACTGGAGGGGCAGCTAGGTGGTGCAGTGGATAGAGCACCGGCCCTGGAATCAGGAGTATCTGAGTTCAAATCTGACCTCAGACACTTAACACTTACTAGCTGTGTGACCCTGGGCAAGTCACTTAACCCCAATTGCCTCACTAAAAAAAAAAGAAAAGAAAAGAAAAGAAAAGAAAAGAAAAGAAAAGAAAACACACTGGAGAATTAGTACTAGCTTACTGAAGGGAAGAGCTTGAGAAATAATTAAGTCTAAATTTCCCACATAATTTAATCTGAGTTAGGATGATAGGCAACTACTGGGTTTCTTGGGGGTTTTCTTTGGGTTAAGGAGGCAGTTTGGTACAATGAAAAGAGTAATGGACTGGGAGCCAGGAAATCTAGGCTCAAGTCCTAACCCCACTGCTAATTAGCTATGTGACTTTGGATAAGTCACTTACACTCGCTAAGCCTTAGTTTTCTTATAAGTAAAGTAAGGTAGTTGGGTTAGATGTTCTCTAAGGTCTATGCCTTGAATCTCTTGTCATCAAGGATAAGGTTAGTGTGTTCTATAATGCTTTCAACTTCCATGAGGCATTGGGATATATTGGAGGTGGATCTTTGATATTCTGGCTCTCTTTGAATGTTTTTTGATAAAATGGGGTATTCTTTAAGACTTTTTTATTTTTCCTACTTGAATCCTTGATTGTGTTTGAATCTTTGGTTGTAGTGAGAGTTTGTTGTTGTCTATTCACAACTTTACAGTCTAGAAATTGGAAGATCTCTCAGTTATCCAAAGAGACCTTCCTATAGTGGTTTTTTTTTTTATGGCAGTTGGGGTTAAGTGACTTGCCCAGGGTCACACAACTAGTAAGTGTCAAGTGTCTGAGGCTGGATTTGAACTCAGGTCCTCCTGAATCCAGGGCCAGTGCTCTATCCACTGGGCCACCTAGTTGCCCCCTCCTATAGGTTTAAGCAAGAAGTAGATGGAGGCCATTTTCATCACCACTAGAGCTTCCAGGAAGTCAGGGTAGATATCCATTGGTGCCCCTAAAGCTGAAGTAGTTACTTCTATTGGTGTGGAGTAGGGCCAGTTCCAGCCCTGACTGTCATTCTGGCTGTATTCAAAGTGGAATTTGAACTGTTTAATCACACCGGGGCAGCAAACTTTAGCATCTACTAAAACTAGAGAGACCACAATAACTGTCTTTCCTCTTTATTTTCTCCTTTGTCTTTTTTTTTTTAAGTGAGGCAATTGGGGTTAAGTGACTTGCCCAGGATCACACAGCTAGTAAGTGTTAAGTGTCTGAGGCTGGATTTGAACTCAGGTACTCCTGACTCCAGGGCCGGTGCTCTATCCACTGCGCCACCTAGCTGTCCCCTCCTTTGTCTTAAAGGCAAGATTTGTTTGGGGGAGCTATCTCAAAAGGTAGAATCTCAATCTATAAAACTACCCTCCCCCCAATTGCGAATTCCAAGAGGAAGGGGCCACATTCATTTAACTTATTGTACAGAGGTTCATCGACATAACAATTTAGTTTGGCATTTGTTTCTCATTATAAAAATTCCTTTTCTAAGCTCTGGATGTCTGCCAGTGTCACCTGTTAGTGCAACAGGACTCAAGACAAAGAAGAATGATGTCTACAACAGGAAGCTAGGTTAGTCAGTGTCGTTTGGGTGATAACATTTTGTTCTCTTCTTTCCTAATTAATCTGCAATATGTCCTCTCTCCCATCATTGCTATCACCCTTCACTGATGCCCTGTGTCTGACAGGCTGGTTACTTCACTACATTCTGTTCACTAAGTTCTGCCATCTGAATTCTACTCTTAATTCCTTCCTCTTTTGACATTCTTGGCTACCAAGCACATAAAGGTCTTTAAGTCTCAGTTTGGATGGCACAGTTTCTGTTGAGATTTTAATTTGAAGTGAAATGTGAGTGCACTGATTGTCTGTATTCTGGTAGCAGAACTGCCCAGTTGGGTGGCAGGTAATGAGGAAGAAGTCAAGCTGAGTTCATTCTGCTCCCAAATATGACAGGTTTCATTTGGAGGAACTGTGTGTTAGTGAGGAAGGAATGCTAATTTCTCTAAGTAGCTGCTGACCTTTTATTATTTTTTTCCATGTTAGGAAACATTAAAAATAGCACTGAATCTTGACACTGAAAGCATTAAGAAGTTCTCTCTATTGCTGCTATCATGCTGGTGACTATCAGAGGTCTTGCTGAGAAGGAAGAAAAATGTCTTTTTTCTGAAAACTGAAGTAGCTTAATATTTTTCATTATCAAAAAATGATAGATAGGCCTTACTAGTCCTAGAAAGTTTTTGCAAATGGCTGGAAGCAGTAGCTCTTCTTTTGGTTCCTTACTTCATGTGACATGCTCTAGGGAAGTTTGGGGTTTTTTTGTTGTTTTTTTTTTTTTGGTTTTGTTTTGAGTAGAATGACTTAGCTAAATGTTGGCTCAGAATATTTGATCCTTTCGAAATAGAAGAGAAAAATATTCTTCCAAGTTTGGCTTTTCTTTCCCATGAGAATATTCCATCTGTTCAGGAACATTTATAAAGGGGTAGAAGGTTTTGGCTTCAGTTACTTTCAGAAATTGTATTTACCCAGATCACATTGACTCTGCCTCTCACATTAAATGGCAGACAGCAGATAGATTCTACAAATTACACAAATGCAAAGCCATGGACCTGGAGTTCCAGATAAGATATTAGCAGAATTTGATGTGAAGTATATCCAAGGTGGAATTTAGGAATAAGCATTGTCTTCTTGGAGTGAGGGGGAAAGTCCTGGTTTACCATTTTTTAGATATTAGCCTCACCCATGATGCTTTTTTGGGGGGTGGTTGTTGCCCTAACCAACTCTGCACCCAGTTTGAGATAAGTTAATTTATAACAATGAAGGATTTTTAAAAATATTAATTGAATAGTCAATACTTTGTAAAGCATTTTCACAAAGAATCTACAATATACACATGTGAAAAGAAGTTTCAAATTAACATATGAGTAGATGAAAGTTAATATTGTTCAAATGGAGTACATTAACCCAGAGGGGACTAAAGATAGAGAGCAGTCTCTGGTGTACTTGTTTATTTCCAAGCAGTTGTGTTTACAACAGCCATGAAACTTATTTTACCAACAACAATTACTCATAGTAGTCAGTATTTTGATTATCCAAGGGAAACTGAACAATGAGTCAAAATCTATTAAAAACACCCACAATAAAATATCTAAATAACCAAAAGAATTCCAAGACCAAGCTGACTGTTTATTTTAAGGAGTAGTTGGTTCAGCAGTATTCTAATACAACAACAAAGAATTGGGACAGTTCCTAAAATTTGTGTGAGAGTTGACCTGTATGAGAATGATTACCAAAAATAATTGAGCCTTTGGTTAATATGGCTAGATCTCAAGCATATTGTGGGCAGCTAAGTGACACAGTGGATAAGAGCACTGGAACTATAGTCAGAAAGACCAGAAAGACCAGAGTTCAAATCTTATCTTGGACATTTGCTAACTGCGTGACCCTGGGCAAGTCACTTAATCCCTGCCTGTGTAAAACTAGAGAAGGAAATGGCAAACCACTCCAGTATCTTTGCCAAAAAAATCCCATGGACAGTTGGTCACAGATTTGGACACGACTGGACAACTGAGCAACTACAAAGCATATTGAGTGCTATGGAGATGTAAAAATGTATTAAAGGAATGAACATCAATTTCACTTCTCAGTTGTTGTTCTTATCAATACATTTTTACTGAAGCTTCACAATACAAGGTATTGTATCTTATGTAGTTAAGACACAATCCTGCCATTAAGAATTGTGCATTCTGGCAAAGCTATCTCAAAGAAATTCATGGTATGCCTGTGTAAATAGTGACTTAAAGAACTTCATTCTGACTCAGAGTCTTAGAAGTTGCCTTGTGCTCACAGAGGTTAAATGACTTGCCCATGTTCATACAGAGAAGACATGACAAAGGTTGTGTATGAATTTTTTCCTGAGTGTTTTTTGGGTCCAACACTTTGCTCACTGTGTTTGTCACATGAGCTTTCAACAGTGAATCAGGACAGTCTTAAAAATGTATCAGGCTGGGGGCAGCTAGGTGACACAGTGGATAGAGCACCAGCCCTGGAGTCAGGAGTACCTGAGTCCAAATCCGGCCTCAGACACTTAACACTTACTAGCTGTGTGACCCTGGGCAAGTCACTTAACCCCAATTGCTTCACTAAAAAATTTTTTTTAATTGTATCAGGCTCCGGGTATATTATCATTTTAATAAAATTAAAAATCATAACCTATTGGACTAGCACTATTCTTCAGGACACCATTGTTTACCATCATCAGATGAGCCACTGCTTTGATATTATCCAGTTAATAGCCAGAAAAATTCTTCCAGCTGGTAAAAAAGTTGTGGTTTTATAGATATTTTGAAGCCAGCTGCAGGGTAATTTTAACAGAAGGTCTGAAAAAGGGAACCTTGCTTGGATGCCTCACATTCTTTTTTTCCTTCCTGCCACATTTTTTTTCTACCTTGAATAGACACGAAGAGTCAAGGCTGTGCCATCTTAAGAACAGCATTATATAAGACAACTAACAAATCTTGCTTAAACATGGAATTATGAAGTCCGTGCTTTCTCAGTTTCTGCTTTCATCAAAAACAAGTCATAAGGTTGAAAATAAGTCATCTGGTCATGGTCACAGGTGCTTTGCTTCCAAATAGATACTAAAACCTGTGTACTTCAAATACGTACATCTTATTTTTACAACAGAGGACAAACCCCTCCTATTTTATCACTTTATGTAATTTAAAATTTAAAGGCTAGCTAACAGTTACTCTGCTCAAAAGGGATTCCTCTTCTGATCCCTTTCCGACCATTTACCAAGAATATTTCTAAAGGTTCAGTCATGGACCCTTTGCCATTTTCCCTCTAGAAATTCCCTCTAGTGCCTATGACTCCTATATTTCCACCACTGATCTCATCCTCTATCTGGTCCTTTGCTGCTGTCTACTTTCAGCCCACCTCCACAAAGCCTTCCTGCTGACAATAACTATGACTAAAACCTAGCTCATTATCTTTCCTTATGATTTCTCTTCTTCCAACTTTGTTATTATTACTGCAACACATTTTTACTTTTTAAAACTTTGTAACTTTATGAAGTCCACCATTTGTTCATTTTCAGAAATTATCATCAAACCCTATTATTTCTTCCCCTAAATTCTTTGATCTGTTCCCTTCCTATTTATTCCCAGTCACATCTCCTGCCTGCATCCTAGCCCACACCTGGGTTACTATAACCTCTACTCTCTTCAACCTCCACTTCTATATCACTCTTAGCAGAGATCTTAGTGCCTCAGGTTTTAGGGGTGGGGTAAAATATTCTTTATTTTAAGCCCTTATCTTTTACTTTCTGCTTCTTCAATTTGAGGCAGTTGTCAGTGAAGTGGATAGAGCACTGGAACTGGAGTCAGGAAGACCTGAGTTCAAATCTAAGTCTCAGACACTTACTAACTGGATGACCCTGGGCAAATAGTTTAATCTGTTTGCCTCATTTTCTGAAATTGTAAAGTGGGGATAATAATAGCACCTACCCCTCAGATTGGTGTCATGTAGTTATTGTGAAGATCAAATGACATAACTTTTATAAAAAGCCCATAGTACAATGCCTGGCACATAGTAGACACTATATAAATGCTTATTTTCCTCCCTTTTATAATATTACATTCTAAGAGCCTCACTTTTTTAATAGTGGTGGCTGTTAAATTATATGTGATCTTGGTTGTAGCCCCTCAGTACTTGGATTTTTTTTTCATGTCTACTTAAAGTATTTTTTCTTTGACCTAGAAAATCTGGATTTTGGCCATGATGTTCCTGGGAGTTTTCATTTGTGTGTGTGTGTGTGTGTGTGTGTGTGTGTGTGTGTGTGTGTGTGTGTTTCAAAAGGTAAATTCTTTCTATTCCGACTTTGCCCTGGAATCCTAAGAAATTTGGAAAATTTTCTTTCATGGTTTCTTGAAATCTGATGTCTAGGTGCTTTCTTTTTTGGTTATGGCTTTCAAGTTAGTCTAGTGATTTAAAAAATTATCTTTCCTTAATCTGTTTTCTAGGCATGTTGTTTTGCTAAGAGAGACTTTAGATCCTCAATTTTTTCAGCCTTTTGACTTCGAATGTTTATTTTTGTCTCATGGAATCACTAGCTTCTATTTGGTACATTTTAATTTTCAGGGAGTTTGTTACTTGGATTAAGTTTTGTATCTCTTGTGCCAATCCGTTACTTCTTTTCCCAGTTCTTTCTTTCATAGCTCTCATTGCTTTTCTATTTTCTCCTCTAGAATTCTCATTCATTTATTAAAAAAAAACATTTAAAAACTCTTAAAAATTCTTACTTCATCTCTTCCAGGAATTCTAGTTGAACTTGTGTCTAAGCACTGTTTTCCTTTGAGGCTTTGCTTGTAAATGTTTTGTTGTCATTTTCTTCTTTGGGGTTTCTGTCTCAAGTCTCCTGTCACTATAATAACTTTTTTAGGGGGTAGGTGTAGGATTCTCCTTGTTGTTGTTGTTGTTGGCTCATTCTCTCAGCCTACTTTCTGATTTCAGACTTTATGTTAACTGTGCAATTCTGGAGGGAATGGGTGAGTTGGACCTGCTGCTGCTTTTTTGGGGGTAATAAGTATAGAGTTATTCTAAGATATCAGGAGCTCAAGGTGGGGACCTACATGCTTTCACTGTTCCCAGTGCTCTGATCCAGGGTAAAGTATAATATTGACTTTCCTAGTCTGAACTTTGAAAATTTCTGACCTAAGTTTGGGTCTGAGCAACATACCTTTAGTCTTACTCTGTTTGGAGTTCCAGTAGACTGCTGTTGGATTCATCCACCATCACCCAGCTGGAAAGCTCTTCTGGTTTTGGATGACAGAACTCTGGGTTCTCCTTTGTTCTGGGACTTCTGCCCTTGTTTTTCCAAGGCATCCAGGTACAAAACTAATTTATCTTTTTTGTTTGTTTGTTTATGTTTATGTTTTTTGTTTTTTTTGGCAGGGCAATGAGACTTAAGTGACTTGCCCAGGGTCACACAGCTAGTAAGTGTCAAGTGTCTGAGGCCAGATTTGAACTCAGGTTCTCCTGAATCCAGGGCCGGTGCTTTAGCTGCCCCTAAAACTCATTTATCTTTAAAAAAAAAAAAGCTCAGGGGCAGCTGGGTGGTGCAGTGGATAGAGTACTGGCCCTGGAGTCAGGAGGACCTGAGTTCAAATCTGGTCTCAGACACTTGACACTTAGTAGCTGTGTGACCCTGGGCAAGTCACTTAACCCCAATTGCCTCACCAAAAAAAAAAAAAAAGCTCTATGTGTCTGTTTATTCATTTAGCTCTCTGTCTACCTACCTAGACACCTACTTATTCACTAATTTAGTTATTTCCTTAGTGTCTTTGACTTTTCCTTTTCCTTCCCCCTCCTTACTTCACATACAGTCAGTTACCAAGTCCTCTGCAGTACCATTTTTTTCCATTCTCACTTTGACCACTCTAGTGTAGATCATCTTATACCAAATTGATTTTTAATCATTGGTTTTAAGGTAACCAACTAATTGAACCTTTCCTCCTCCTTAGAACATTACATAATTATCTTTATCTCCCCAAACTGTCCTCTATCCCAGCAAAACTACTTTCTCATGCAAAAACATAATTCATTTTTGCCTATTAGCATTGTCATATTCCTCATACCCAGAAGGTCTTTTCTTTTGCTTGTACCTTTTACTTTTGAAATACTCCTTAAGACATTTTCTCATTAAATTCTTTCTGTGCCTAGTGCTACCTAACTTCACCTCAATTATTCCAGCTGCCTTTTAGCCTTTGTGTACATCAGGTATCTGAGCTATATAAATATACACATATACGCATACATATGTATGTGCATATGTGTATATATGTGTTTTAATTTACTACTTACTTTCATGTCTTTTAATTTGTATAGGTCCTATCTTTAAATTATATTATAAGCTTTATAAGAGCAAGAACTGTGCCTTTAACTTTTTCTTGTGCATTTAACAAATTTTTTTGGCCAGCTGACCTGTTGGCTTTAGTCTTGGTCACATGCCAAGGTCCAAAGCATATGACCTTTGCATATGACCTAAAATCAGAGGAAAAATTGCATTGGTCTTAATAATTTACTTTAACAGCCTTATTCTAATACTTATCATGTTTCATGGAAACTTGAGAATGTTTTATCTTTCTCTTTCCGTCATACCTGGCACAAAAGATGTTTATGTAGTAGGTTTTGCATGAGGGAGAATTCATTAAATTGAACTTTTCATTTTTCACTGACATCTCATACCCATAATTAATGTAACTCTTATTACATATCTGAATTAGGTAAGACTCAATTTATGATTGTTGAGGGGCAAACATACCAGCTTTATTAGGGGATTTTTCTTATTACAGGGTACTACATATTACTAGGAAAGTAAGAGACCAAATGTGTTTCCTAGTGGAAATAAATCTGCAGTACATCAAGAAACTCATAATATGTTTTTTTTAATTGAGTTATTTATTTATTTTGGGGAGTTTAGGATAAAAGGAGGTTGATTAAAATGATGAAAGTACCATATGATTTCAATTTTAAGGTTTACAAAATTAATCCTCTTTCCCTCTGCAAAAAAAAAACCCACAAACAAAAACAACAACAAAACCCTGTGAAATATGTAGTATAACCATACTATTAGCCTAACTCTATATACGAGGAAATTGGTTTTTGAAGGTAATTCATATTTTGGTTGAAAAAAGCATAGTTGGTAATATATTAAATTATAACATTTTCTTATTTTCTTCTTCTCTTTCCTTCAGCATAGTGCCTGGCATATAGTCAATGTTTAATGAATACTTTTTCATTCATTCATTTGTATATACAATAATATATTTTTATAAAATTTTAAGTTATTGCAACTCTACACACATATTTTCTTTGAGGGTTAAGACATAAACAATAATCAACTTAAAAATTTGAAAATATATATACAGGGGAAATTCAATAGATTGTTCCATACAATGGTCAAATTATATGATTTCCAAGTCTGTGCTGACCATTCTTGAAGTTTGGGCAAGAGCCACATGGTGGAGCTATTACTTTAAAACTGTGCAATTACTGAAACTACAGATTCTTCTGAAGTTTAACTTAGCCAAGTTTTGGGTTTTTTTTTTTCTGTGAATTTTTGTCAGCTTCTTTAAGATCTAAAATCTTGTGTCACAATAACATAAATATTTTGAATTCATGTCGGGGTATCTAATCCACAGATAGCTCTGCAGTCTAGACTTTTGATAAACCTTGGGAGTACATTGGGATAACTCAGGCTTTAAACATTTATTCAGAAATCAATCACTTCTCTTTTTTTTTCTCCAGAATTAATTTACATTTATTCCTGTTGTCTTCCTCCTCTCAATATAACAGCCACCAATACAATTTAGAATTTGGATAGTGAAATTTAGAATGTTAAAGACACTCATTCTGTCTGCTTGAGCTGTCATTACAAATCTACTGCTACTTAGACTGAAAAAATATATTTCAAAAAATATAATATATGTACACACACATACATACACACAAGCACAGTGCATAGATGCATATATACATGTGTGTACATGTATATGTATATGTATATATGTATGTATGCATATATGTATTGGATCTGTTTGTATATGGGCATCTCAAACTCTGTGCCACGAGGCAAAACTATTGCATGTGCAAAGAAAGGGTTCATCCATTATTGGCTACTTCATTCTATATAAGTCTTCTCATGGTTACCTGAATTTTTCATATTTGCATTTCTTATGGTAAAGTAATATTTTTATATTTATATATCACAGTTGTATCAGCCATTCCTCAATTACTGGCCACTGATTTTATTTCCAGTTCTTTGTTGTATATAGAAAGGCTTCTGTAAATATTTTGGTATTCACAAGGTTTTCCATTTTGTTTTGAGGTATACATCAAGAAGTGGTATTTTGGGGTCAAAGAGTTTGAACAGTTTATTCATGGAATAGGAGTTCTATGCTAATGTGCTTGCTTCTTTCATAATTTCAAATTGTTTTCTCAAATTGTTGGACCCATTAACAACTCCATGAATAGCCTATTATACTATTCTTGTCTTTTCCCAGCCCCTCTAAAATTGACTATTTCTGTCTTTTAGAATCTTTGCCAATTTGCTATTGTTAGGGAAAACTTCAGAGCTATTTTAATTTGAAATTCTCTTCTTAATAATTTGGGACAGTAGTCATTCATTTGGTTAATAGTTTCCAATTCTCTTTGATACAGTATGGCACAGTGGAAAGAGTGGTGGATTTGAAGTTGGAAGAAATGCGTTCAGATACTGACTGTGACACTTTTTACCTGTGTGACCTTGGACAAATCACTTAACCTCTCTGGTCCTTAGTTTCCCTATATGTAAAATGAGGGGATTGGACTAGATGATTTCTAAGATCATATCCAACTGCGGATACTAAAAACTGTTTATTCATATTATTTGATCACTAATATATTAGAGAATGGCTACTAGATTTTGGTAACTATTAATTAATATCAGACTTTTATCAGAGGTATTTAATGCAAATTTTTTCCCAATCAAGTTTCTCTTCTTAGGCTAGATGCATTGATTTTATTCATCTAAAACCTTTTAAATTTTGTGTAATTGAAGATTTTTATCTTTTATGATCACATCTGTTCCACTTTTGGATAAGCAGATTCAGCATTTTTTAAAAGATGTTGTGAGTTCTTGAAAAGATATTGGAAAGTCAATCATAGGAATTAGCAATCAGATGCACCAAGCCCACCTAACTCTTTCCTTTCCAAATTTCTTAATCTCCCACTATTCCTGGTTTCTCCCCATTCCCCCATCTCCAATCTAGCTGGAGGGCTATGCAGTGGAGCATAGTATTTTATTTTTGTTTTTGCTTTAGCTCTTTACCCTAGTTCAACCCTTGCTGTGGTTGTCAAAGAATTGAACTTTGAGGAAGCACATTAACATAGAAATTCCATTCCATGGTAAATTGACTGATTGAGTACATTTTTTCTGAGCTTTGTATATGAGTAAGAAGCAACAAGTCATATAAGCTCTCTGGGCTTGAGCTTCTTTTTTCCCATTTATTTATTTATTTTTCCCCCCAATTACATTTATTGGATTTTTTTTTCTTTTTTGCAGGGCAATGCCTAGGATCATACAGCTAGTAAGTATCAAGTATCTGAGGCTAGACTTGAACTCAGGTCCTCCTGAATCCAGGGCTGGTGCTCTATCCACTGCACCACCTAGCTGCTCCCCCCCAATTACATTTAAAAACAATTTTAACATCCATTTTAAAAGATTTGTGGTTCAAATTCTCTTCCTCCTCCCTTCCCCCCTTAACAATACAAGCATTTCAATATAAGTTATAATGTGTCATCATGCAAAACATTTCCACATTAGTCAGGTTGTAAAAGAAAACAGACAAAAATTCTTAAGAAAAATAAACTTTAGAAAATATGCTTCAATCTGTATTCAGACACTATCAGTTTTTTCTCTGGAGATGGATCACATGTTTTCTAAGTCCTTCAGAGTTGTCTTGGATCATTCCATTGTTGAGAATAGCCGGGGGGCGGCTAGGTGGCACCGTAGATAAAGCACCAGCCCTGGATTCAGGAGTACCTGAGTTCAAATCTGGCCTCAGACACTTGACACTTACTAGCTGTGTGACCCTGGGCAAGTCACTTAACCCCAGTTGCCTCACAAAAAAAAAAAAGAGAGAGAATAGCCAAGTCATTCACAAGCTGATCATCTTACAATATTGCGGTTATTCACCTCATGTAAGTCTTTTCGGGTTTTTCTGAGAGCATCCTGCTCATCATTTCCAAGTTACTATTGCTAACTGAATTTCCATCCATCCTATTCCTTTCCCATGTCATTTACTCTATTCTCTATTTCCTTTCACCCTTTCCCTCCTCAAAGGTGTTTTGCTTCTGACTGACCCCTCCCCCAATCTGCCTTCCCTTCTATTACCTCCCCTCCCTTATCCTCTTTCCATCCTACTTTCCTGCAGGGTAAGATAGATTACTATACCCAACTGAATATATATGTTATTCCTTCTTTGAGCTAATTCTGATAAGAGTAAGGTTCACTCACTCCCCAGCACCTCCCCCATCTTCTCCTCCACTGTATAAGTTGTTTCTTGCTTCTGTTATGTGATGATATACTTTACCCTATTCCACCTCTCCCTTTCCCTTTCTCCCAGTGCATTCCCCTCTTATCCCTTAATGTTTTTTAAATATTCATATTCAACTCACACCTGTGCCGTCTGTCTAAATATACTCCATCCAGTTGTCCTAATAATGAGAAAGCTCTTATGAGTTACAATTATCATCTTTCCATGTAGGGATGTAAACAGTTTCAAAAATATCCCTTACAATTTCTTTTTCCTGTTTACCTTTTTTTTTTTTTTTTTTTTTTTTAGGCAATGGGGGTAAAGTGACTTGCCCAGAGTCACACAGCTAGTAAGTGTCAAGTGTCTGAGGCCGGATTTGAACTCAGGTACTCCTGAATCCAGGGCCGGTGCTTTAACCTCCTGTTTACCTTTTTATGCTTCTCTAGGGTCTTGTATTTGAAAGTCAGGTTTTTTATTCAGCTCAGGTGTTTTCATCAAGAATGCCTGAAAGTCCTCTCTGTCATTGAATTCCCATTTTTCCCCCTAATGGATTATACTCAGTTTTTCTGGGTAAGTGATTCTTGGTTATAATCCCAGTTCCTTTCACCTCCAGAATATTATATTACAAGCCTTTCTGTCACTTAATGTAGAAGCTGCTAAATCTTGTGTTATCTTGACTGTGGATCCACAATACTTGAATTGTTTTTTTTCTGCCTGCTTCCAATATTTTCTCCTTGACCTGGGAGCTCTGGAATTTGACTATAATATTCCTGGGAATTTTCATTTTAGGATCTCTTTTAGGAGGTGATCAGTGGATTCTTTCAATTTCTATTTTACCTTCTGGCTCTAGAATATCAGGGCAATTTTCCCTGACAATTTCTTGGAAGATAATGTCTAGGGTCTTTTTTTTCTAGGCTCTTTTTTTGATCATGGGTTTCAGGTAGTCCAATAATTTTCAAATTATCTCTCCTGGATATATCTTCCAAGCCAGTTGTTTTTCAAGGAGATATTTCACATTGCCTTCTATTTTTTCATTCTTTTATTTTGCTTTATTGTTTCTTGATTTCTCATAAAGTCATTAGCTTCCATTTGCTCAATCGTAACTTTTTTTTTTTTTTAGTTAGGCAATTGGGGTTAAGTGGCTTGCCCAGGGTCACATAGCTAGTAAGTGTTAAGTGTCTGAGGCCAGATTTGAACTCAGGTCATCCTGAATCCAGGGCTGGTGCTCTATCCACTGCGCCACCTAGCTGCCCCTCAATCGTAACTTTTAAGGAGTTATTTTCTTCAGAAAATATCCATTTGGCCAATATGGCTTTTCAAGGCATTCTTTTCTACATTGGCTTTTTGTACCTCTTTTACTATTTAGCCTAGTCTTTTTTAAGGTATTATTTTCTTCAGTATTTTTTTGTGTCTCCTTTACTGTGCTATTAACTTTTTTCCATGATTTTCTTGCATCTTTCTCATTTCTCTTTCCACTTTTCCCCTCTATCTCTCTTAATTTTCAAAGTCCTTTTGGAGCCTTTCTATGGCCTGAGACCAATTCATATTCTTCTTGGAAGCTTTGGATATAGGCTCTTTGACTTTGTTATCTTCTCCTGAGGGTATATTTTGATCTTCCTTGTCACCATAGAAACTTTCTAGGATCAGCATTTTTTCTGTTTGTTCATTTTCCTAGCCTATTTCTTGACTTTTTACTCTTTCTTAAAGTGGGGCACTGCTCCTAGGGTGGTAGGTACACTATCCGAAGTTTCAGGAGGTTTGTGCAGCTATTTTCAGACATGCTTCTAGTAATTTGTAAGTTTTTAGTTCTTCTCAGGTGGTATGATTTAAGGAGAGGTATGTTTGCTACTCTCCTGGACTGTGCTCTGGTCTCCAAGCAACCACAGGCCTACTTTTCTGCTCTGGAACTATGACAAGTATCCTGCTCCACTGTGGCTGTAAGCTCTTGTGTGCTTGTGTTCCTCCCTTGCCTGATATTGCCACCCAAGACTGTGACTTGGATCTGAGTATGGGCAAAACAACAGAGTCCTACCTCAGTGCTAGCAAAGACACCCCTATAATCTCCTTCTGGCCAATTGTTCGACCCCCTTACCATCTGTGGACTGAGTTCCAGAAGCAGTTGCTGCTGTTGCTGATTCAGAGGCTCCTGGTTTGCTGTGGCTGTGGCTGGAACTAGATCTGCACTGGCATGGCTCCACTCTCACCCTGGTCCAACAGACTTTTCCTGCTGACCTTCTAAGTTGTCTTTGGCTTGAAAATTATTTCACCCTGTCTTTTTGTGGGTTCTGCTGCTGCAGGAATTGTCTAATGGCATTATTTGAAGGTATTTGGAGGGGTCTTAGGGAGAGCTCAGTCAAGCCAATGCCTTTCCTCCGCCATCTTGACTTTACCTTGATTTTCTTATGAGAGAGAGAGAGAGAGAGAGAGAGAGAGGAAGGAAGGAAGAAAGGAAAGAAGAGAAAAGAATGGAAAGAAGAAGGAGAGGAGTTGGAAGAGATGATTTTTAAAATGCCTCTGGCCTTAAATTCATGATCTTATGATGTTAAAGGTTCCAAATACTTTTTATAGTCCTCTTAACAGCAAAATGAAAATAGGAGTGGTCAAAAATATGTATTCATATATACAATAAGATCTACCCTTTAGAACAATTCTTTAGTGCAAGTTAGTATTGTTACTACTGATGTGCATTTAATATATTTTACTTTTTATTCTCCTTATCTTTGTGTTTGAATGTGCCTCAGTCAATAGGCATTTATTAAGCACCTACTGTGTATGCTAATTACAGAGGATGAAAGAAAAGCAAAAGACAATCCCTGCCCTTGAGCTCACAGTGTAATAGGGAAGACAACTTGAAAATAACTATGCATGGGGCAGCTAGGTGGCACAGTGGATAGAGCACCGGCCCTGAAGTCAGGAGTACTTAAGTTCAAATCTGGCCTCAGACACTTAACACTTACTAACTGTGTGACCCTGGGCAAGTCACTTAACCCCAATTGCCTCACTAAAAAAAGAAAGAAAGAAAAAATAATAACTATGCACAAACAAGATACATACAGGGCAGATTGGAAATAATCAGCATTAGAAAAGGCATTATTAGCATTAAGGGAGATCAGGAATGGCTTCTCACAGAAGATAGGAAGCTAGAAGGTAGCGGTGAGGAGGGAGAGAAGTCCAGGTATGGGAGACAACCAGTGAAATGCCTAGAATGCAGAGATATAGTGTCTTGAGTGAAAAACAGCAAGGAGGTCACTGGCACTGGATCACAGCTAAGGCCATGTCTTATTTATCTTTTTAACCCACTTGTAACCTTTAGCAAGATCAATCAGTTAATCAATTAGCATTTATTAAGCACCATGTATCACACCAACTGCTGAAAGTAGAATGTAAAAAACAAGACAGTTTCTGCCTTCTAGAAGCTTGTATTTCATTAGGAGGCTACAACATGTTCACAGTTAAATAAAAGCAGGATATTGTGCACGTGACTGTGTGTATGTGAGAGTGTGTATGTGAAAAGGAAGACATCTGAGAGTAAAAATACACAGTGTTGGGGGATATTAGCAACTGGAGGGAGTTAGGAAAGGCCTCTTGAGGGGAATTGAGGAGGAAGAGCATTCCAAGCATAGGGACAGCCTGTGATAAGATATGGAAGTGGGACATAGGTTGTCATGGGGAGGAAACAGCAAGTATTTGCCTGGAGTGTCTAGTGTGTGAATGGGGATAATGTGTAATCAGCCTGAGAAGATAGCCTGAAACCAGATTGTGACAATCTTTAAATGTTGACTAGAGGAGTTTGCATCTCATCCTAAAGGCAGTCAGGGAAGCATTTGATCTTTCTGAGCAAGGAAGTGACGCAGTCAGGCTTGTTCTTCAGGATCTCAAGTTGGCAGCTGTATGGAAACTGCACCAGAGAAAGGAGAAATTGGAGAGAGGGAGACCAATTAGGAGGCTTTGAAAATTGTCCATGTGAAGGATGATTGAGACCCAGACTGGAGTGGTTGTTGTGCCTAATAGAAGAGGAAGGAGAAGAGGCATGTTAAATAGCTGGAATTGATTTAGGAGGCAACTGATTTTATGTGGATCAGAAAGAGTGAAGAGCTGAAGTTGACTCCTTAGTCTGTAAATCTAGGTGACTGGAAGAATAGGGGTCTTTTCAACAGAAAGTGGGAAGTTAGGTGGGGCATGGAGATGAGTTCAAATCCAGCCTCAGACTCTTACTAGCAGTATGACCCTGGGTGAGTCACTTAACCTCTATCGGCCTCAGTTTCCTCAGCTGAAAATGGGGCTAATGAAATGATCTATCTCCCAGGGTTGTCGTGAGGATCAAATGATATAATTTTTGTAAAACACTTAGCACAATAACTGGCACATGGTAAGTCCTTAAGAAATGCTGGAAAAGAAGTTAGGTGGGTTGAAAGGGAAAGATAGTGAATTTGAGCCTGAGACACAAATGGGGCATCCAGGTTGATATCTTAAATATGCAGTTGGAGATGCAGGACTCCAGCTTAGCAGAGGGATGAGGGCTGCATAAATAGATCTGGGAGTCATCTGAATAGCAGTGATAGTGGGATCTATGGGAGCTGTTGAAATCATTAAGAGAGGATGTAGAGGGGACAGCTAGGTGGCAGTGTGGATAAAGCACTGGCCCTGAATTCAGGAGAACTTGAGTTCAAATGTGACCTCAGACACTTGACATTTACTAGCTGTGTAACCCTGGGCAAGTCACTTAACCCTCATTGCCCTGCCAAAAAAAAAAAAAAAAAAGAGGATCTGGGAGAAAGCCATGGGGTACAACCTGTGGAGAGGAAACAGGACAGATGTTGAGGAGACAGTGGAAGGAACAATATGTCAGGTAGGGAGAGAACCATAACAGATCTTATTGTGTTAATTTAATAAATATTTGTTGAAGGAGTGATGGATTTGATATTATTCAGAAAGTGCATTGGTTTAGGCTTTACTTTCAAAGAAAATATGATTAATATACCAGTCCATATGGTAGCCATAATAAAAAAAAAGACCCTGCTCTTTCTTTCTTTCTTTTTTTGGTGGGGCAATGAGAGTTAAGTGACTTGCCCAGGGTCACACAGCTAGTAAGTGTCAAGTGTCTGAGGCCAGATTTGAACTCAGGTCTTCCTGAATCCAGGGCCAGTGCTTTATCCACTGCAATAACTAGCTGCTTCCCCAGAAGGTTACTTTTAAAGATCACTAAGTCTTTTGACCTGTCCTATTACAGGGCTATATCTAAGTTATCTACAGAAGGTATGTATCCCTCTTAATTTTTTTTCATTTTTGGTTTTTTCTTTTTGTGGGGTAATGAGGGTTAAGTGACTTGCCCAGAGTCATACAGCTAGCAAGTGTCAAGTGTCTGAGACCAGATTTGAACCCAGGTCCTCCTGAATCCAGGGACAGTGCTTTATCCATTGCACCACCTAGCTGACCCCTTGTTCTTTCAATATTATGCTCCATCCTTTGTGTGGCTTACATCATCACCACTACCCCCCTTCCCTCCACCCCAATTCAAACAAGAAGATTTAGCAGAATATGAAGGACTTGCATTGAACAAGTCCAATTTTAGGGCTAATTGTTAACTATTCCTCATGTAGATATTTTCCTCCTGATTGGCACTTGGTAAGAATTGCTTAGCTTCTTTTCTATACTATGATGGGTGCTGAAAAATCAAGCCTTTTGTTTATGCTGTAAAGATTTATCTATTCAGAAAAAAACCTCTAATTTAGATTTTGGCAGAAAAACTTTCCTTTCCACATCTAGTTTTAGTATTTTTATGGAAGCTATCAATAAGTACCATCAATTGACAGTGAAGGGATTTTTTTTGCCTTTCATAAACCCACAGGCAGAAAACTTGCTATTGAATGGTGAGAATTATTTATTTAGTGACTTATTATTATTTTTTTTTTGCCATTGAGAATCTGAATTTCCTGGCTGGTAGCATAGGAGACAGTAAATTTCATTCATGACAGACTCTCAGACTGATTAAAAAAAGAAAACTTGAAAAGATGTAAATGCCTACTATGGGTAAGCCCCTGTGCTGGGTGCTAAGGATGCAAAGACAGTCCCCGACTTCCTACTTGTAGCATAAAATGTGTACATCTAGTTTTAGTATTCTCATGGAAACTATCGACAAGTGCTTTCAATTGACAGTGAAGGGATTTTTTTTTCCTTTTATAAACCCACAGCCTGAAAGAAAGCTTGCCACTGAATAGTGCAAAATATTTTCTTTCCTCACCTTTACCTTATAGGATCCCTACCTTCATACAAAACATCAATTTAACTGGAACTTGATAATTCTATAGGTAAAAAGAATTGAACTAGAATCTAGAAGTTAGAGACATAGCCTAAGAATAGCTCTTGATACCAATGAGTCTCACCTCTCAGACTTTGTTTACTCTATACAAAGTAACCACTGAAGGAGTAGTTTTTATTGCCTTTCTATGGGATTTTCATGACAGAGTATTTCCGGTTTTGAATTATCTTCCAGGACTTTGTCCAAGTTTCAGTATTTTTTTAGGCTGGCAAAACCCAAAGAAATTGTCATTACACTTGGAAAGGGGGTTGCTAGTAGTTGCCTAAGACTTGAACTATGCAAAATGAATAACACCGCACCCCCAAATATAACAATACAACACTTAAAGCCCTCAACATTTGGGCTTCCACTTACATTTCTAGTCTCCTGTAATATTGCTTCTCTTTAGTAACTCTCCATTCTAGTCAAAAAGTCCTTGTTGACATTTTGTATCCTTCCTCTACTTTGTACAAATGGTTATCCAAAAGTGGAATATTTTCTTTCCTCCCCTGTACCCTATAAAATTCCCTAACTCTTTTCAAAACATAGTTCAGGTTCCAACTCCCAAAGGAGGCCTTTTCTGATCTCCCTACTCTCCTTGGTTATTAAGGTATTTTCAGGGAATTATTTGTCTTACTTTTCATATTCATTATATTAACATTCCTGTGTACATGTTTTATCCTACAAGTAGAATGTCAGCTCCCTGAAGTCAGGGACTGTCTTTGTATCCTTTGCACGTAGCACAGGGCCTTTTAAAACAGAAATACAGAAGGAATAGCTGGAGAGTGATTTATAATCCATAGATAGAACAAGCTATTAAAGTATAGATGGGACAATGTGGGATAGTGGATTGAGTGACAGATTTTGTAGTGAGGGAGACCTGGGCTTAAATCCTACTTTTGACACTTAGCTATGTGACCTTGAGAAAGTCACTTAGCTTCTCTGATCCTCAGTTTGCTCATCTACAAAATAGAGCCAATAATTCTTCTAACATGCTATTGTTGTGAGGTTTTAATGAAACCTCACTTATATAAAATGTTCTGAAAAATCTAAAACACTATGCATCATTTTTATTATTATGACAGTATTATCCTCCAGTTAATCAGAAAATTTAATCCAGTAGAAATCAAAATCTGAATGAGATATAAAATTCATTTGGAAAAACAACAGATCAAAAAAGATTAGGGGGAAATGAAGAGAAACAATATGAGACAAAAACATACTGCATATCAGATTATACTACAAAGTAGTAATTATCAAAACTGATACTGATTAAAATAGAAAAATAGATCAGTGTGATAGAATAGTGTTAGATTCAAACTGAAAGGGATCTCTGCCTATAGCATATTGACTGAGAAGACCACCAATTAACATTATGTTGTATTGTATTTTTATTTATTTTGTTAAACATTTCCCAAATATATTTTAATTTGGTTTAGGTTAGAGAATCATTATCTAGAACCAAATACACACAACAAAGTAGTGTTCAATAAATCCACAATGGAGATAATTTTTGAAAAATTGGTATACTTGGATATCAGTTTGTTTAAAATGGAAGTAGATTTGTAGTTTAAACCATATACCACAAAGAATTCCAAATGGATCAGTGATCTAAATATAAAAAAAAAAACAAACATATCCTAAAAAGTTTGAAGATAATGGAATTTTGTAACTTTCATAGCTGAAGACATGAGAAAAATATTTTATACATCCATGACAGAGATAAAATAGGTTAATTTAGCGATATAAAATTGGAAAAAAAAACACAAGAAAAAGCAAACATCTGGAACAAAATGTAAAGAAACATACTGAGAAAAACTTTGCAGTTGACATTTCTGTTAAAAGTCTAACATAAAATCTAAATGGAGTTGACATAAGACTTTCATAGTAACTAAGTGGTCAAGTGATACTAACAAATAATTCTCAAAAGAACAGTAATTTTCTTTTCTTTTCTTTTCTTTTGGGTGGGGCAATAAGGGTTAAGTGACTTGCCCAGGGTCACACAGCCAGTGTCATGTCTGAGGCTGGATTTGAACTCAGGTCCTCCTAAATCCAGGGCCAGTGCTTTATCCATTGCACCACCTAGCTGCCCCAAGAACAATAATTTTTCAATAACCACATATAGAAATCTTCAAATTTTTTAGTAATCAAAAAAATGCAAATTAAAATACTTTTGTATCATTCTATACCAATCAAATTGACAATGATAATGATGGAAAAAACAGGGTTTCTAATACAGTGCTGGAGGATCTGTGAATCAATTCAATGAAAAAAAAGTGAATTTTCTAGCTATCTTTTGTGTTAACATCATCTTCATTTATGAATCTATCCTACTTAGCCACTACCAAGTGAGGTTCAGTGTTTTGGGGAGCAATTATTAAATTATACAGTAAGAAATTTTAAAACGTTCATACTTTAAACCAATGACCACACTGCTAATATACCCTAGAAAGATTATTGACAATAAAAAAAAGGCTACATCTGGACAAAAATATTCCTAATGGCCCTATTTGTAGAGAATTGGCCTAGGAGTCAAGGAGGCCTGTGTCCTATCTTTGCCATATACTGAATGTGTGATATTAGGTAAGTTATTTCTCCTCCTCAGTGCCCCTAGGAAACTTGTAAATCTTTAAATTGCAGAGCAGATGACATCAATATCATTACAGGGAGGTTTTCTTATTGAGGAGCTTCCTATTCCAGTAAAATTACAGGTCTGGTCCAAAAAAAAAGAGTTGAGGGCCAAACTGTGTGTGCAATAATTATGGAACGGTTGGATTAATTATGGTATACTAATGTAATGGAGTATCATCATATGATAAGAAGTAATCAACAAGTATTTATTAATCACCTACTATATGCTAAGTGGTGGGGATACAAAGAAAGGCAAAACAATACCTGCCTTCAAGGAGTTTACCATCTAAAGGGGAGAGAATGTGAAAAACAGTTATGGACAAACAAAGTGTATACAGGCTAAATTGGTGTTATCAACAGAGGGAAGAAATTAGCATTAAGAAAGCCTTCTTGAGGTGGGTTAGCGGTACCAAACCTGGAGCTTTACTATAAAGCGGCAGTCATAAAAACTATCTGGTACTGGCTAAAAAATAGAGTGGTAGATCAATGGAATAGGCTAGGCTCAGGAAATGCAGTAGTAAATGACACTAGTAATGTAGTGTTTGATAAACCCAAAGACTCCAGCTTCTGGGATAGGAACTAGTATTTGACAAAAACTGCTGGGAAAACTGGAAGATAGTATGGCAGAAATTAGGCTTAGACCAACATCTTACACCTTATACTAAAATAAGGTCAAAATGGATACATGATTTAGACATAAGAGGTGATACCATAGGTAAATTAGGAGAGAAAGGAATAGTGTACCTATCAGATCTTTGGAAAGGAGAACAGTTTTTGACCAAACATGAGATAGAGTATATTATAAAATACAAAGTGGATGATTTTGATTATATTAAATTAAAAATTTTTTGTACAAACAGAAGGCAATGCATCCAAAATTGGAAGGGAGGCAGAAAGCTTGGGAAACAATTTTTGAGGCCAGTGCTTCTGATAAAGGCCTCATCTCTAAAATATATAGGGAATTTAAATCAAATTTATAAGAATCCAAGTCATTCCCAATTGAGAAAATGGTCAAAAGGATATGAACAGGCAGTTTTCTGATGAAGAAACCAAAGCTATCTATTCCACATATGGAAAAAATGCTCTAAATCTCTAATGATTAGAGAGACTGCAAATTAAAACAACTCTGAGGTACCACCTGACACCCTATCCGATTGGTTTAAAATGACAAAAAAGGAAGATAATAAATGTTGGAGAGGCTGTGGGAAAATTGGAACACTAATGCAATTGTTGGTGGAGCTGTGAGCTGATCCAACCATTCTGGAGAGCACTTTGGAATTTATGCCCAAGAGGGCGATAAAGCTGTGCATACCCTTTGACCCAGCAATCCCACTTTTAGGTCTTTTGCCCAAAGAAATCATGGAAGGGGGAAAGGGACCCACATTGACAAAATATTTATAGCTGCTCTTTACGTGGTAGCAAGGAATTGGAAGTTGAGGGGGTGCCCATCATTGGGGAATGGCTGGACAAGTTGTGGTATATGAATAAACAATGGAATACTATTGTGCTGTAAGAAATGATGAGCAGGAAGAGTTCAGAGAAACACTGGAGGGTCTTACGTGAGCTGATGATGAGTGAGATGAGCAGAACCAGAAGAACATTGTACACAGTATCATCAACATTGAGTGTTGACCTACTGTGATGGACTATATTCTTCTCACCAAGGCAATGGTACAGAAGAGTTCCAGGGAACTCATGATAGAAGAGGATCTCCAAATCCAAGAAAAAAAAAAGAAAGAAAGAACTGTGGAGTATAGATGCTGATTGAACCATATATTTCTTTTGTGTTGGGTGCTTTTGTTTTTTTTTTTTTTTCTATTTTGAGGTTTTGCACACTGCTCTGATTCTTTCTCTTGTAACAGGAATTAATGCAGAAATAGGATAATGTTATTATGTGTATATATGTGTTTTATATATATATATATATATGTATATGTATAGAGATATATAGATATAAACCTATATCAGATTACCCTGCTGTCTAGGGGAGGGGGGGGGAGGGAGGGGAGGGAGGGAGAAAAATCTGAAATTGTAAGCATGTATAAACAAAAGTTGAGAACTATCTTTACATGGAACGGAAAAAATAAAATATCTCATTAAAAAAAAAAAAAGAAAGCCTTCTTGTAGAAGAAGAGGGTCTAGCTGGGGCCTAAAGGAAGCCATAGAAGCCAAGAAATAGAGGATGAGGAGGGAGAACATGCCAGCTATGGGGGAATGGCCAGTGGAAACTGCCTAGAGATGAGATGGTGTCACTCCTCTGTTCAAGAATTTCAGTGGCCTCCCATTTTCTTCTTATAAAAGTTACAACCTTCTCTGTCTGGCATTTTAAAAACCTTTGCAATCTGGCTCCAAACGGTTTTTGTTTTTGTTTTTGTTTTTGTTTTTGCAGGCAACAGGGTAAAGTGACTTGCCCACGGTCACACAGCTAGTAAGGTGTCAGTGTCTGAGGCCAGATTTGAACTCAGGTACTCCTGAATCCAGGGCCCGGGGCTTAACCCACTGCGCCATCTAGCTGCCCCCAAACGGGTTTTTCTTAATGAAATACACATCACTTCCTCTCCACTTTGCAGCCAAACTCATTGGTGTTATTGCTATTGAGTCATTTCAGTCATGTCTGATTCTTTGTGGCCCCATTTGGGAGTTTTCTTGGCAAAGATACTGGAGTTAGTTTGCCATTTCTTTTTCCAGACCCATTTTATAGATGAGGAAAACTGAGGCAAACAGGGTTAAATATGACTTGCCCAGGGTCACGTAGCTAGTAAGTATCTGAGTTCAGATTTGAACTCAGATCTTCCTGATTCTAGGTCCAGCACTGTATCTACTGTACCACCTAGCTACCTCACAGCCAAATTCACCTTCTTGTATTTCCTACATAAGGCAGTCTGCATCCTGTGCTTTGCCCATACTGGACTGCCATCCTTGAATATGTACTCATCTCTCCTCTTGGATTTCCTCTTGGAATCTCTTTCAAGGTTCACATCAAGGGCCATCCCCTTTGGGAGTAATTTTCTGGTTTCTCTAAGTTGTTTGAAGTTTCTCTGTATTTATTTTATGTTTGTCTAGTATTTTATTTGTGAACTTGTTGCTTTCTCTGATGAAATGTTGGAATTCAGTTTCAACAATGTTGGCACATAAACAGGCCCTTAATAAATGCTTACTGAATTAAATGGTAGGTACACACAATGAACACAACTATGTAAATTGAAGAAAAATAACAGCACAGACACCTAGCTGAATACATAGAAAAGAAGTTAGAAGGACTAACTGGTAGGGGCAGCTAGATAGTACAGTGGATAGAGCACCAGCCCTGGAGTCAAGAGGACTTGAGTTCAAATCTGGCCTCAGATATCTAATACTTAGTAGCTGTGTGACACTGGGGCAAGTCTCTTAACCCTGATTTGCCTCAACAAATAGGAAAGAAATCACAGACAGACATAAGCAGGGCAGCTTTGTTGTGTTGTTTTTTTTTACCTTGGTGAAGTTAATATGTCTATCTTTTTGCTGTTTTGGTTTTTGTTTTTTGGTTAACAGTCTTCTAATAAGAGAAACTTATAATTTGCATTTTTGCTTTATTTTATTGTTTTATATTATTTGTTTATCAACATTTGCATCTGAGGAAAGAAGGTGAAGTAATTTGGGGATGGTGTAAGGGAAAAAAATGATCCCTTAGGCAAACATTGAAAAATAAAAACAAACACCTTCCCTACTCTATGCTACACAAAAAGTCATCCGTCTTATCTTAGTTTTAATTTTGTACCTCATTTATGGATAAGCCAAGAAACTTGTTGAGGAGGACTGAGAGCTTGTTGTGATTGTGGTGTTATTTTAGGGTTATCCAATTCTTTCAAGTTTTCAAGCATTTTTCTTACAATGGCAGGTTAGCCCTTGATTCTCCAACAGTGTACAGTACTTGACTGCTCTCACACTTGTAAGTGGCAGGCTAGGACTCTAATCAGGTGTCCTGAGCTTATTCCACACGTATACCTATCTCATGGATGTTATATATGGTTGTTGGCCCTAAAGATTCTTTGGCATCTAAAATGAAACAAAACTTGGTTAAGTGCAGATTGTGTGTGGCAGCTAGATGAGCACATATAGATAGAAACTAATTAGAGAATTTACCTCAATTGAAGCAGATACGTAAGTAGGCATCACGGTTATAATCCACGTTTGTACTGTATACCATTATTTATTTTTCAGATGTGAATTTATCTCCATACTAACAACATATCATTAGTATCATATGATTAAGACATGTAGAAACTAAACTGTGATAACCAATATGCTTTTGTTAAGAGGACCTAGACAAGTGTGCTTTGTGGCATTCTGATACTTTCATGGATCTCAATATGAGTTTCTTGAGAGCTGGGACTGTCTTACTTTTCTATTCATATCTTTGTTGCTTTACATACAATAAGCACTTAATAAATGCTTTTTTACTCATTCATTCAGTTTATTGATGTAGTTGCTCCCTTAAACAGAACAGATTGCAACCCTCTCTCCCATTCCTTTCTTTTTTTTTTAAATTTTGTTTTTGTTTTTGTTTTTGCGGGGCAATGAGGGTTAAGTGACTTGTCCAGGGTCACCACAGCTAGTAAGTATCAAGTGTCTGAGGCCGGATTTGAACTCAGATCCTCCTGAATCCAAGGCTTGGTGCTTTATCCACTGCGCCACCTAGCTGTCCCCTCCCCATTCCTTCTTATCCTTTGATTGGCCTGTCCATTTTCCCCATAAATTCCTCACAGAAGGGGTCCAGTGTATGACAGTATAGCATGTAAAGTATCCATTGGTTATTCCTCCATTCTTGCTACATGACCAACCCACCTCCTTTTCTAATGACATATTTCATCTTCTGATGTTTATCAGCATACTTCTCCTCCAGTAGTTCTTCACTTGCCACATATCACAGGCCTCTTCAACATCTACCATGTATTTTGTTATTGCCCATAGGTTAGACAGCAACTTTAATTCTTCAAGTACTATGTTAGTCCATGACTTTTAGCCATATAACATTACCAAAAGACTACTGATGTTAAAAATGATGGAATTTTGTAGAGGAGCTTGGATTCATTAAAAGCACTGTGGTTTTTTTCCTCCTGCTTCTCAAGTCTTTGTTCAGATCATTATTCATACACAGTGTCTGTGCAACATATATATGTACTCATGAACTGACTTTAGGGGTTGTCCATCCAACCATTCCTTCTTAGTTTCATTTACTATATCATTGTTCTTCTCTTACCTACTAAATGTGGAGGACCCCAAGGTTCTATTCTGGGTCATCTTCTCTTATTCCTCTACATTTTTTCCTTAGCTATTTTCATAATTTCCTATGGAATAAATCTATGAAGATGACTCCCAGATCTATATTCCCAGATCTAATCTCTCTTCTGTATGACAGGTCTATTTTATTTGTTTTCTACCAGCTAGCTTTACCTAGATGTCTTAACCTCAATATGTCCAAAATGGAATTTGTGTTTTTTCCCCAAACTCATCCCTCCTACAAATTTTCCTATTTATCTTGAGGTCCCTACCATCTTTCTATTCATCTGTTTTCACAACCTTGGAGTAATTTTTTACCCTTTTTTCTCTCTCACTGCCCATATCCAAGTCTTTCCAAACCTTGTCAGTTCTTTCTCCACAGCATCTCTTGCATCTTTCCCACTCTTTCTACTCAGATAGTCTATCTCAGTTCATGACTGTATCATCTCTCACCTGGGATATTAAAAAGCCTCATACCTAGTCTCCTAACCTTAAGTGTTACTATAATCTATTCTCCATATAGTTGAAAAATTGATGTTAATAAAATACAAGCCTGATGGTGTCATTCCCCTATCAAAAAGCTTTACTGCATCTCTATTTCCTATAATTAAAATACAAAATCTTTAGTCTGGCATCTATGCTGTCTTTTTCCCCATTTTACACTCATTGTCAATTTCATTCAAAATGGCCCAATACATATACCTGCTATATGTTATCCCACCTCCCTTTGTTCTTTTGCACAGATGGTCTCCTGTGATTTGAATATATCTACTTCAAATATATCTGTATCTATATCTATATCTACCTATCTACCTATCTACCTTTCTTTTTCTTTCTTTCTTTCTTTCTTTCTTTCTTTCTTTCTTTCTTTCTTTCTTTCTTTCTTTCTTTCTTTCTTTCTTTCTTTCTTCCTTCCTTTCTTTCTTTCATCTATCATCTATCTATCTTTAGGTATATAGGGTGTTCAAGGAGGACTAGCACCTCTGGTATGAGGGTTTGCTGAGCCCTTTTCAGGACTGTTCATCCACCTTTGATGTCTACCTGTCATCCAACTTTCACCTGTGGCTCTAAGAAGCTATAGCAAACACAGAAGCCATATCCTGATAAACCATCTCAGCAGATGGGCGAAACCAGCAAGTAATAAATAGGTCTCAAACACATTGGTGAGTTGGGGGGGGGGGTGTCTACCTCAAGCATGTGAAGACTTCTCTAGCTGAATGTGCAGATGAGAACAGTTTGTTTCAATGACCATGAAGGCAGCTGAAGCAGGCACCGTGGAATGCTTAGAACTTGGTCAGACATTGAAGACACCAAGGTCTTCCACTGCATCCAGGACCATTGACAACCATCCTTACTTTTTGTCTTGCAGTACTTGGGGGGTCTTTGACGACTCTGGAAGAGAGAGTGAGCCTGAGGACTTTGTGTACCTCTGCCTCACTTAAATCTAGTTCAACCACAAGTTAACCCCATGATGTCATTGGTCCCTCTTCAAAAACAAAGGACAAACAACATATCTACTTAACAAAATTCCTAGCTTACTTCAGAATATAACTTAGGAAAATCTCTTACATGAGATTTTTCCTAATTCTCCTAGTTATTAATAGTGTCTTCATTTTGAAATTTTTTTGCATTACTTTTGTCTATTTGTCTATGCACATGCTATACTTCTCCTTCACTCCCAATACATGTATGCTCCTTGAGAGCGGAGACCGTTTTATTTTGACTTTGTGTCTCTACTACCTAAAATTGTGCTTCATATACATTAGGCTCTTGATATATGTTGTTGAATTGAATTGGATATTAGAGTTTGGACAACAGATATCTTTATCTACTTGGGGTTTTGTTTGGTGGTATTTAGACCAACCTCTTTTGAGTTCAACCTCTATATTGAGCTCATGTTGGAGGTGCTACAGTATTTTGAGGTTTGATGCAATGACAGTGTCATAAATGAACAGGAACATCTGGAGGACTTTGTCATCCATAGGGCATCCTTCTTCAATTTAGACTCCCACCTTGGACATTCATGATGGTTGAGCATCTGATAATAATTTGATAGTTATTGAATAAAGTTATCTGTTTTGACTTTTAAGTAACCTTGTATGGGAGAAACTTTTTTGGGGGGAGGAAAGCCTTTTTTTTAGGTAGTATTTTGGTCTGCCAAATTGAATGCTATTTTCATTGTCAACAAACTATAAGCACAGTAGGATCCTGCATTCTTTATAGCTTTCAATCAATTATGTGACTTTAAGAGATGTGGTTTCTTCTTATTGTAGTATAGTTTATAAAAATCTGACATCTTTTTATACCCTAGTCAAGGATGTTTTCCATGTATGTGTACATTTTCATAATATTATAAAGGTAAAAAATTAGTATATGTGTTGATAGTTATTGATATTTTCTTGGATGTAGAAGAATTTTAGCCAATTCTTTGTAGGATTTCTCTACTTTCTTCTCTTTTGTAACAGATAATGTCATGAAAATTCCAATAATCTATGGGGTAGTATTTATTCCATGTTTATCATGAGCCCTGAAATATAAGATAACAAATTGTTCCATGCATTTATGTTTCTTCTTGACTTTGGGAACGTGATAAAACCAAATCCCTCCTCAATTCAGGTCAAGTTGCACCTTCTGTAGATCTTTTTAGAGTCCCACCTCCTTGCAAAGTTACTTTGTATTTATTTTGTATGTGTTTTGTATAAATCTATATCAGTGTAAATTGCCTTCCTATTAGAATATAAGTTCCTTAAGGGTAAGACATATTCTGTGTTTGTATTTGTATCTCCCACTCCTAAGCACAGAGCAGGCACTTAATAAATGTCTGTTGATTTAACTCCTCCAATGCTTCTATTTCCCTCTTTAAAGAGAATTTTTTGGTCATCCTTCAATTTATCTGTGCATCTGATTTAATATTTTGTCAATATTGTCAATATTGTTAAGATTCCGTTTATCTAGTAGTATGTTCATTCATTGGTCATCTGGACCTGGATGACACATTTAGAATATCAATAAGTAAGTTAATGTTTGTAGGACATCTAAAACCCACTTGATTCTTAGCATCTCCTTCCCCCTTTTTAGTTACATTGCCACCATTACTACAGAAGGAGAATGGGCCTCACAGAACCTGGAGCCATTTTATCTATTTCTTTGTTTCATGTATTGCAATGCCCAAAGAGTTTATCACCAAAGGTCTAGCCTACTGGTATTGAATATTTCTGGACTTAGTTAGCATGGTCTTCAGGAATTAGATATATTCTGTTGGAATATCATTGAAGCCTTTATAGATTTGGTTAGAACCTTCAGAATTTTTTGCTTCAGTGGTTGGTTTAGCCTTTGCAAATCTGAGATCATTGCTTCACTACATTGAGATTTCAAAATAGGAACTTGCCAAGGACCACTTAGAAAACCTAACAAAATGACTTACTATTTTACTTAACAAATATCCCTACTATATACATAGAAATGATCAGTAAGGGAGCAGCTAAGTGGCACAGTGTATAGAGTACTGGTTCTGGAATCAGGAGTACCAGAGTTCAAATCCAGCCTCAGACACTTGACACTTTCTAGCTGTGTGACCCTGGGCAAGTCACTTAACCCCAATTGCCTCTCAAAAACAAAGAAAAAAAGAAATTATATGTAAGCATGTGGGCCCTCCTAGAGGAAGTGAGATAAACTGTATAGAATGAGTTACATTAAAATAATTTTTTAATATACAATAATTAAGCATATTAAAGAACTGGAGACTACCTTCAGTTTGGAAGGGGCTATTGTACCTCACAGAATCAATAAGTGTTTGAAAAAAATCTTAACAATAAATTCTAATGTAATTGACTCATGTTTGTAATTATATAACGTGCTAATATGGGCTTTATTTGCAGTAATGAAAATGGTAACAATAGTTTGAGTGAGATATATTGGGATGGAAATGATGCAGAAAAATTTATAGAGGGTTGAAAGAAACAAGGAAACTACTGAAGAGGCTAGCTGGCAGTCCTTTGGTCTTTTGGGGTACTGTGAGTATAAGGTGATGGCTCTATGACATCCCCTGATGTGATGGCCCATTGATTTATTTCAAGAAGACTGACCTATAAACATTTGCCTCTGTATGGAACTTCTGATACTGGGTCAAAATTAAATTGTCTGAAGATAAAGGCTTTATGTCCACTGAATGTAGACTGCCCATACTTCAAACATTTACTCTGGTAAAGAGAAAATCCTTTCAACCAGAAGACAAAAGCCTGAAAAGACACAGTGTTGTGGTGGATAAAACTTTATATTGAGTCTTCTCTGGTGAAAGTTTTGACAAAAGAAATCTCAGGTTATTCTTGGTATTTTTCCTTCTCTTTTACACAAGTCTAAGACTTGATTCTTGGCTCCCTCCTCCAGGTGTGCACCAAAAATAAAGCACTATTAAAACACCCCACCTTTTTTTTTTTAATTTTTATTTTTAGTGAGGCAATTGGGGTTAAGTGACTTGCCCAGGGTCACACAGCTAGTAAGTGTTAAGTGTCTGAGGCCAGATTTGAACTCAGGTACTCCTGACTCCAGGGCCAGTGCTTTATCCACTGCGCCACCTAGCTGCCCCTCCACCTTTTTAAAGCACTAGATCTGAGAAATTCTTTGATAGAATTTATGAATCTATGAATCTTTCAAGTTTAATTCCATTTTAAAAAATCTATTAAATGCCTACTGTGTGTAAGGCACTGTACTTGATGCTGGAAGGGCACAAACAGGAATTCTTTCCCTGAAGGAACTCATTCTACTCTGTTGGAGTTGGAGGTGAGTGCTGAGGAGGAATACAACATATACACAGAATAATATGAAGTAATTTGAGGAGTAAAGGAGTGCTAACAAATAGAAGTGGTGAAGGGAGGCTTCATCAAGGAGATAAGCACTGAAAAGAGTTAAGGATCTGAAAGGCAGTTGTATGGAAGGAGTGCATTCCAGGCACAGAAGGTGCTTATGTGAGTGAATGAAGGCAGATTTGGCAAGTCAAACTCGGAGAATAGTTTTGAGTTCAGTTGGATTGGAACATAGTATGTGCATGAAAGTGAATATTGTGAAGAAAAGCTTGGAAATCATCCTGGAGTCGGAATACAGATTGCTTTAAAAGTAAAGCTAAGAGGGTGACTAGGTAGTGCAATGGATAAAGCACTAACCTTGGATTCAGGAGAACCTGAGTTCAAATCTGGCCTCAGACACTTGACACTAGCTTTGTGACCCTGGGAAAGTCACTTGGGAAAGTCAGTGAAGCTGAAACATCTCATACCATATACCAAAATAAGGTCAAAATGGGTTCATAATTTAGATATAAAGGGTGAAACCATAAGCAAATTAAGAGAGCATGGAATAGTTTATCTGTCAGATTTATGAACAGGGGAAGAATTTAAAATCAAAGAAGATATAAAGAGCATTACAAAAATGTGAAATAGTTATAATTAAATAAAATTAAAAAGCTTTTGCATAAACAAAACCAGTACAACCAGGATTATAAAGAAAGCAGAAAACTGGGAAAGAATTTTTGAAACAAGTATCTCTGATAAAGGACTCACTTCTTAAAAATATAGAGATTTGAGTGAAATTTATAAGAATAAAAGTAATTCCCCAATTGAGAAATGGTCAAAGGATATGAACAGTTTTCAGACAAAGAAATCAAAGCTATCTATAGTCATATGAAAAAGGCTCTAAATCGCTATTAGTTAGAGAAATGCAAATTAAAACAATTCTGAGGTATCATGTCACACATATCAGAGTGGCTAATATGACAAAAAAAGGAAAATGTTGGATGCTTGAGAAGATGTGGAAAAATTGTTGGTGGAGTAGTGAACTGATCTAACCATTTTGGAGGGCGATTTGCAACTATGCCCAAAGAGCTATAAAACTGTGCAACCCCTTTGATCCAGCAATACCACTGATGGGTTTCTATCCCAAAGACATTCAAAAAAGAGAAAAGGACCTATTTGTACAAAAATATTTATAGTAGCTCTTTTTGTGGTGGCTAAGAATTAGAAATTGAGGGGATACCCATCAATTGGGGAATGGCTAAACAAATTATGGTATATGATTGTAAATGGAATATAAAAAATGACAAGCAGGATTATTTCAGAAAAACCTGGAAAGCCTTATATGAACTAATGTATAGTGAAGTGAACAGAACCAGGAGAATGTTGTATACAGTTCTAACAGTAATATTGTTTGATGAAGAACTGTGAATGACTTAACTATTCTCAGCATTACAATGATCCAAGATAATCCCAAAGTACTAATGATGAAGCATATTCTCCACCTCTAGAGAAAGAACTGGTGTTGACTGAATATAGACTGAAGCATGCTATTTTTCACTTTCTTTCTTTTTTTCTCTTTTATTAAAATCTTCTTATACAAAATGACTAATATGGAAATGTTTTATATAATCGTACATGTATAACCTATATCTAATTGTTACCCACCTCAGGGAGGGAGGAGGAGAGGAAGGGATAGAATTTGAAACTGAAAACTTTAAATAAAAATGTTAATTAAATTCTTTAGAAAGTGAAGCTTAATAATTGTTTTATTCCATAGGCAATAGTGAGCCATCAAAAGTTTTTGAGTAGGAGAATGATACAATCAGGCCTGTGCCTTTGGAAGATTTTTTTGGCAGTCAAGAAGACAAATTGGATTGTTCAGTGAAAACTTTATTTTTAAGGGTTTTTTTGTCTCATTAAACCAATATCAATCTATAATTTAAAAACCCCAACTGATTATGATGAAAGTAATGAGGAAATTTTAAATTAATGTTTTTGAGTAGCTGTAGAAGCAACACAAAGACATCTTTAAATTTTTTTCTATAATTTCATTAGGGAGAAATATTGATAACAACAAAGGTCACATATAAGTTACATGTTAAGGTTTGAACGTTGCTTTCTTCCTCACAACCTTGTAATGCAAGTAGTGCAAGTGCTACCCTCCCCTCTTCAGATGAGAGAGAACCAAGGACTGGAGACATTAAGTGATGTAACTGGGCTCATACAATTAGTAAGTAACAGGCATAGGATTTGAACCCGGGATTTCTGACTTCAAGTCTAGTACTTTCCCTAGGAAACTATACTGACTCTTTGAATATTAAGAAATAATATTTAAAAAAAGAAAGAATTTCCCCACATCCCTATCCTACAGAATGGTATATGGTGATGCACACAGTGCATTTGATTCCATGTGGGAACTCTCTCCATTGTCACATACTTCAGCTTTTATAATAACTTTGTAGATTAGATTTGAAAGTTGCATTAGCCAAAAATATATGCCTCTAAATATAACCTTGTGATGAGGCTAAGCATAGAGACTATGCTTAGCAAGGCTGATCCTCAGGTGACAGGGATGTAGTCCATCATTGGACTAATTTTGAAACCTTTTTAGCTTGATGGAACTTACCAGAGATTTCATTCTGTTTGTAAAGCCTTTGAGGACCCAGGGTCACCTCCACTCAATGATGAGCCATCAGTATATAACTTCAGTGAAGGAAGTCATCTATATTGAACATAGTTTGATCTTCTCTTTTTGATTCTGACTTACTGTTATCAACATCAGTTATTATAATCTAAAGAAGATATAGAAACAGATGGAGATATTACATGTTATTGAATAAAGGACATGGTTTAAATCAAACTTTTGTTGATCTAATGACAGTATTTTCTTTTTGTAAGTTTATTCCATTACTCCACTGGGGTTGAAGTGGTGTTGTGTAGGTGCTTAGATGGTGTGGGCCATTCCTATACAGTATGATCAGGTGTTCTAGTTTAGGTTTGTGCCTGGTGTAATGTTGCATCATTTCCCACCTGGGTGCTCCCATGGACGTCATCATTATCTCCAGAAATTCATCATTCCACAAGATAAAACCAACTTTGAAACTCACACCTCAATACCTTCTGTCCCTGATCCCCTCTCTTCCTCTGATAGGAAAGGGCAGAGGGCTGATGTCAGAGACCTCCTCCCAGATATTCCATATAAGGAGAGCATCCAGGTAGGCCATGTCATCATTTCCCATTTATCTGCACAACTTCATCATGACCTTCCACTAAACTCCCTGATACCCTGTACCCTCCTTTCCTCCTTCTCCTGCTTTTCCACTTTCTTTTTATGTGTTATTTTCACCCCAGTAGATTGTGAGTTCCTTGAGGTGAGGGATTCTTTTTTGCCTTTCTTTGTGTCTCTATGACTTAACACAGTGCCTGTCAAATAGGAGCTTAATAAATGTTTATTGACTGACTTTCTGAGCTTCATTTGCATTTATTAAGATGATAGATCATCTTTTAAAAATGAGCTCTTTTTTGAGCATTGATATCATGTAAAGTAGATGAACCAGGTTTTGCTAATTCATCAATATGTTACTGTACCTGCCTTTTGGTCCTGCCTACAAGTCCATTTTCTCTTTTAATATTGAAAGAGATTCTTAGAATTCTTCCTCTTTCCTTTTACTAGCATAAGTTTAGAATCCCTACTGTAGGATAGCTATGGTTCAGATGCAATTATAAATCTATTTAGGTGTTTGTATACATAGCATTGTACAGGTTACAGTATTGTACTGTTATGTGTTATTGTTCAGTCATTTCAGTCATGCTCAACTCTCTATCACCCCATTTGGGGTTTTCTTGGCAAAGATCCTTGCAGTGGTTTGCCATTTCCTTTTCCAGCTCATTTTACAGATGAGGAAACTGAGTCAAGCAGGGTTAAATGACTTGTCCAAGATCACATAGCTAGTAAGTATCTGAAGACAGATTTGAAATGAGAAAGATGTGTCTTCCTGTCTCCAGGCTAGCACTCTATTCACTGCACCACCTAGATGGCTCCAATAATATAGTACTTAGTTTTTTGTACTTAACAGTGAGTGCCATCTCTAATCTTCCCCCATCCTCATTTGATCCTGGACTGTATTTGTTGCTTTGTCTTCAGACTGACTCACTGATGTTCCATCATATACAGATTTCCTAAGTCTTACAGGGCTTTTGAATTGTAAAAGGCTCTCCTTCTCCTTTTCCTCCTCCTTCTCCTTCTCTTTCTCCTTCTTCTTCCCTTTCTCCTCCTTCTTTCCCTTCTCCTCGTCCTTCTCTTCCTCCTTTTCCCCCCTCCTCCTCCTTCTTTCTCTCCCTCTGCCTCCCTTTCTCTCCTCTCTTGCTCTTTCTTCCTCTTTCTTTCTCTCTTTTTCCATTTCTCTCCCTCTGCCTCCTCTCTCTTTTTCTGTCTCCCTCTCTCCCCCACTCTCCTCCATTTCTTTCTGTTTTCTCTCTCACTTATCTTTTTCCTCTCTTTCTCCCTTCCCTCTCATTTTTCTCCCTTCCTATTCTCTTTCCCTTCCCTCTCCCTCCTCATTTCAATCTCTCTGTCTCACACACACAAATACAACTTTCCCAATGATTATGTTTATGCCTTCAAGAGTTGTTATTAATAGCTCGTATTTACCTAATTCTTTAAGATTTACAAAGCATTTTGCCTATAACATCTACATGAAGTATAGGTAGTGCACTTACTCTCTCTCCCCACCCCCATTTTACAGATGAGAAACTGAAGCTCAGAAAGGTTAATTCATAGTCACGTAGCTCATAAATTTTAGAATTGGAATTTAATGCCAGGCCTCCTAATTTCAAGTTCAGCCTTCTGTTAAGTAAACACATAGGTAGGTGCAGTTGGCTGCTTGAGTACTCAGGCTGAGAAGATGTGTTTTCAAAACAATTATTTTATCTGCTGTTAAAGTTTATAACCACCCCTGTAATCAATACCATAGCTGCTACTGCCATCAAAATTGCGTGCTCTCTCTCTCTCAATCTCTCTCTCTCTCTCTCTCTCTCTCTCTCTCTCTCTCTCTCTCTCTCTCTCTCTCTCTCTCCCCATAGCCTTATTTTTGCCTCTTTCTCCCATCATTTCTTCTACCTTTCTTGCCTTTGGTGGGGGAACCACTGGCCACATTCAGCAGCTTTGTTCTCTGTGGGTTCTTAGGGGTTTCCCCTTCTCAAGGCAGAGGGGACAGTAAAGGGCAATGCAGACAAACCTGTGAGAGCTCCTTTCTTTTTACGTGACCAACTAATAGGTTTATTCCATGTCATTTTTTTAGTTATTGAATTGACAGTAATGATTTCTATAGCACTTTCAGGTCTTCAAAGAACTTTAGGGCCATTGGTCTGATTCTGTCATTTGCCCCTTAAAAGCCTTAGGAGCACAGTTTTAGAGTTTGAAGTTCTTCTAGAGGCCATTTGGTCCATCTCTCTAGTTTTATAGACAAGAAGACAGACACCTGAATAGGTTCCTCACCTTGCCCAAGGTCATGCAGTTGGCAAATGGCAGGTAGATTGCAAACCTTAGTCCTTTGATTGTCCAACCAGTGTTCTCTCCATGCCCCTGCTTGAGCAGAGCCGTACTGCTGCTACTTCACGGGTTCCATATTGTCTAAAGAGGAAAAGGCAAACTACTCAGCTTGGCCTTTGTATTCTGGCTCCAAACTGCCTTCCAAACCTCATTTTATACACTATCTATTTCAGCTAAATAGGACTTATACTCATTCTCTGAACTTAATATTCCATCTCCTGCCTCCATGCACTCAGTTGAAGTGACTTCCAGCCCTAGAAGTCTCCAACACTTTCCCTCTCTACCCCTCTGCCCTTTAGAATCCTTAACTTTCTTTAAGGCTCTGATTCTCCATCTACTAGTACACCCTCTCCCTTTTCAAATTACTGTATTTCTTGTAATGGGAGAAGAGCCAATGAGGAATCCTGAGGAACTTGTATGGGGCAGCTCTGCTCGCTGACAGTCCAAATGAGGAGGCTTGGGGAGCTTGATTTTGGAAGTCTGTGATTCTATAGAATGGATGCTTTAGAATGGAGAGGCTTGGCTCTCTACTTCAGAGCTTGAAGCCCGGGCAGGGTGTGTGCCATATGTACCTAACCCTCTTCTGACCCTCTCCACTCTCCTGTTGTACAAGTCCACTTCTATTGGACTAATGAAACAGTGTTATTTTATCTATCCTCCCTCTCTCTCTCTGTCTCTGTCTCTCTCAGCTAAAGCTACAGTGAAAAGTCTTCCATTAAAGCTATATGTCTACAATTCGACAAGCTAATCTGGTCTATTTTCTATGGGCAATGGAGGGTTTACCTTCTCAAGTGATAAAAGGCATTAGTGGACAATGTAGGCAAGTTCCTGAGATACCCTGTCAAGCTATAGGTTGTATCAAGGCAGTGCAACCTTATCTTCACCAACTCGTTAAATAGCAGAGGATTCTGTTTGTTTCCAGTCAGCTCTTGGTAAAGCCATGCCGATAGTCCAATCAGTACAGCTCCTGTCTTTTCCCTTATGTTTCTTCCTTTCAAGCCATAAAGGGATATAAAGGACAATATAGGCAAGATCCTGGGAGATTTTGTTTATCTTTAGATGGTGCTCAAGGACAACAAGCCCAGATAGCTCTTCACAAAAGTGTTTCACTTTTGTCCAGTTAGCTTCCAGTAACTAAAAGAATCCTCTTCCAGTGAGCTCATGGGAGCTGCAGAATCTCTTTGACTTCAGTCAGCTGTCTCTCCTGACTCTGCCTAAAGAATTTGCTTCTCTCTTCAGGTTGTTGTTGTGTCTTCTTATGTTCTCTTGTCCTCTTCTCATATGGCTGCTTCTCATTCTTCAAGTCTAGTCCTCCTCATGAATCTGACTCATCTCTAACTCCCTACCTTTAAGCAGTACCTTGTGCCTTTGAGCTAGTTTCAAACATACACAATTAGTGCATTTATCTGAGGCAGTTTTGTCCCAGATGTTCAGAACCATCTCCAGCTGCTTTTTTTCCCCACACAAATGTCTCTCTTCTGGCCCAATCCCTTTCAGAAAATAAAATGTCCACATATGAAAGTGGCAGTACCTTACATGGTTACAAATGTGTTTCCTAACACCATTCCCTACCCCCAGCAGAATGTGAGCTCCTTAAGGTGAGGGTAGCTTGTTTTTGTCCTTGTAGCCATAATACTGATGTTTTATCCATAATAAGTACTTAATAAGTATTCATTGAATAAAATTGAATTCTCTTTTCTCATTTGATTCTTTTGTCTGCTGTTCAAGGACTTCTTAGTCACCAAAATTTTTTTTCTCTCTGACTACTTCTGTCTGAAGATGTTTAAAAGCTTGATGGTTCTTCAGTACTGGTCTCTGTATAGCAAAGACTTGAACACAGTATTATCATTAAAGATATTAATAATGCAATGCAGGATGCATATGTTCTAAAATGACACACAAATACCATTTCTTGATGATAGGGTTGTCATCATGAACATCAATCATCTTTCTACTGTAGATGTGCAAAAGTGCTTATTAATAGAAACTTCCAATCACGGACTAGTAAATGATTATTATTTAAAATATTATTCACAAAATTTAGTTGTTTACAAAATTGAAATGTAACAAAGATTAGATTGGGTTTTGTATAGCTCATGTACCATGAAACCTTGGTTATTTAGAGACAAACCTTCTGAAATTCTCAGTCTTCTGGAATAACTCCAGAAATAGCCCCACCCCCCAAACCTCACATTCCTCTTCAGCAGTGAACTAGCTTCAAGTAACTAGCAACAATCTCAAACAGCCAAAACAATAAAAGCTCCAAGCCAGAAGATTACATTAGATGCACTATAATTGGTTGGGTCACTGTGGAAGGAAAAGGATGCCCTAATCATGTCTATACAAAGGCAGCCTTTTCAAATGAAAATTAAGAGTGGGACACACAACAGCAAGAGCTCTTAACCTTTTGTTCATCTACCTAGAATTGTCATCCATGGAGAGATTCCAGGAGGTCTATTGACCTCCATGTCCATGAACTTGGATGCGGAAAAGGACGTCTTTATTTTCACTAATCTTTGATTTCCTTAACAACTTTAAAAAATTTATGCATTCATATATTCATAAATATTCTGAGAGGCAATCAATCCATAAGTTTTACCAGACTGTTAAAGGAGTCCATGACATGAAAAAAGACTAAGAATCACTGCATTAGAGTTTATGGAATATACAAGGGAAAAAAGGACAAAAAAGAGGGAAGAGAGTGAAGGAGGTTTCTGTCCTCCAAATGAGATGAGGTCCAGTACTCACCTCCAAGACCACCTTTCCATGTTAATGTAAACCAAAAAAGTCAAATATAAGGGTCATAACATTTTGAGATATCGAGGCAATTTTGTATCCATTTGTGCTGGGGGCAGGATGTGTGTGTGACTGCATTACTTAGTAGATTGGATAGGCTATGAATTTAAGAAGCATTCTCGGGAACCCTCTCTAAGTTTCCATGCTTCCTACCTCTTATAAGTATTCTGTCACTAGCATCTCATCTCTGCCTGCCAGCTGTATCCTGGGAGTGGAAATGATGTTAAGTTCCTGGCTTCTATTCATAGTCAGTCTCTATGTCTGGAAAAAATAAAGAATCCAAAGGAGAAGGCCACTGAGGAGAAAGAGAAAGAACATTGTTACCATCAGGTAACCCAATGTCTTAGGACAGCCATTAATAAAGTGTGATTAGGGATCTCCGTGACCCTTTCAGGAGATCCATAAAGTCAAAACTATTTTAATAATAATACTAAGATGGGGCAGGTAGGTGGAGCAGTGGATAAAGTACTGGCCCTGGATTCAGGGGGACCTGAGTTCAAATCCGGCCTCAGACACTTGACACTAGCTGTGTGACCCTGGGCAAGTCACTTAACCCTCATTGCTCTGCAAAAACAAAAAACAACAATAACAATAATAATACTAAGATGTTTTAATTGCTCATAGGGTAAATATCAATTGATATCTACATGAACAAAAGCTCTTGGTGGTACGGTGTTCTTGATAATTTTTTTATTTCTGCTTTCTTTTTTTTTACTTAATAGTATTTTTTCCAATTACATGTAAAGATAGTTTTCAAAATTCATTTTTGTAAGATTTTTGAGTTGCAAATTTTTCTCCCTCTTTCCCTTCCCTCTCCCTTCCCCAAGACAGCTAGCAATCTTATATAGGTTATATATGTACAATCGTGTTGAACAAATTTCCACATTAGTCATGTTGTGGAATAAGAATATTCTTAATAATTTTAAGAGCTTAAGAACTCCTGAGACCAAAAAGTTTGAGAACTGCTGCCTCCAGTCAAATCAGGAAAATCTGACTCTGAATGGTCCTAGAGTGATATACTTTTCCAAAAAAGTGGCAGCCTCTATGAAAACTGAGCTGAAGTCCTTTAAGTTCCACTGAGGAAACATCACAGGGACCTAGGGGTGGGTGAAGTAGCCTGTGAAGCTGTCCAGGGTTCTGATCCCTGCTTAAGCCCTTTCTGACCTCTCTTCTTGATTTTAATCCCAGTGTTCCTGTCCTAAATCTTGACTGTAGTCTTAATATTTTAAATTTCACCTCCTGTCACCTTCTTTGAGCTCTGCTCATCCAGTTTGTTTATCCTGCCCCAGCTACCTCAGAGGGATGTCAACTGTTTTGTAGCAGCCCTATGTACATTTCATATCTTCAGGAAGCCCTTTTTATGGCCAACTTGGTCCCTTTCTCTTCCGTTATAAGAGAAATAGAACATTTTATTGGGCTGTTGGAGGTGTCACCTTGAGAATCACTTAACTCTCTGGCTCATTTTCTCTCTCATTTATTTTGTGGTACTTTTTAGTACTTCACCCATCTCTTCCCAGAATATAGGGAACAGTTCATTTCAATGCTTTGAGTTCTAAAAGTAAGTTGAGATGTCTTTCTTTTTTCCAATATTTTCTCTCACTTCTTATCATTGCTATGTGCTTATTTCCTTTTCATATGTAATACATAGCTGTACTCTCAGACAAGAAGCAAACTTGTCAGGGTCCTCTGACCTCTAACACAAATATTTCATAGAGCACAGGGAAACATTGAAAAAGGTGCTGAGGACATTGCTCTTACTGGATTTTTGGCATAGCATCACCACTGTCTAGCCCTTTGTTGCTTTCTGGGCTTAAGCTCTGGCAGCTTTCAGCATAGTTCAAAATATAAAGCTTCCAGAGAATACACAACACAAAGGAACACAAAGCTTCTTAGGTAACCAGACTCCGGGGTCTACACTGCTCTGCCAATAAAGAAGTTTCATATGACTCTATTGTTTATCAAGAAAGTCACCTGTGTAATCATTGTATAAGTACTAGCTTGGGAACAGCAAAGATATTGGATCTACTGGTATTTATCTACCATGGACAGGCAGCCTAAGAGTAGGAGGCAAGTTAACACCCTTATTAGCATTGTTGACAGTGGCTGCTACTTTCTTTGGCCTACTGTTCAGGTGCCCTTATTGTAATAAGATAATTAGTTTGGAATCAGCCCTCAGTTAGAGACATCTTCTTCCCCTATTCTGACTCAATGAAGCCTGATACTCAGTCCCACTGTCTACCCACAGGTCTATAGGGTCTTTACTCACAAATGCTTCTATTCTCAGACTTGGCAGACTGACAAACCTGAGTGGAAGAGTTCTCTGTGAACCACCAACTTAATGAACATTTATTAAGCTCCAGCTATGTCTAAGTCACTGAATAAATAGGAGGAACTAAATTGCTACCCCTTGGTCAAAAGGCCCGTGACCAAACCTACATCCTTACTTAAACCCTGATCATCACCTTTTTTCCCTCAGGAGAGGGAGATTGCTTCTCTCTAGCTCCACTGTTTTATTCAATGTGGGCAGATATCAGATCTCACCTGAGCAGGATACAGCAGTTCCTGGTTTTCACAGACCTATAAACATGCCCTTAATAATAACTGGCTATGAAAGTGAATACAAATGGCTAGGGCAGACAGATGGTTTGAGGTGGTAGAAGAACAGGGTAGGGAGCTGGTTAAAATTCTTTTCAGCTGGTTGGTTTCTACTATTTAGAGAGGTCATCCAATAAAATGGTCTCATATTTCTTATACAACAGAATAGAAAGGAACTAGGTTGGCCATAAAAAGGGCTGTCTGAACATATGAAATGTAAATTGGGCTTCTGTGAAACACTGAACATCACTGGTGAGGGAGCTGGTACAGGATAGACAGATTGGATGAGCAGGGGTCAAGGAGAGGGACAGAAAGCTAGATTATAAAAAGTTGGAAAAGTGTTCAACTTGGAACTAAGGGAGCTGGATTCCAATTCTACCTCTGGCACTTACTGGATGTATAAGTACTGGCAAATCACTTAACCCCTCTGAGCTGCATTTTCCTTATCAGTAGGACCTACTTCATGGGAAAGAAGGTAATAAGCATTTTAAATTGTTTTTAATAAAAGTATTTTATTATTTTCCAGTTACATGTAGAAATAGTTTTCAACATTTGTTTATATAACATTTCCAACTTCAAATTTCTCTCTCTCCCCCCTCCCCTAGACAGCAGGTAATCTGATATAGGTTATAGATAGACAGATAGATAGATAGATATCTCTATATCTATCTATGTATATGTACAATAACATCAAACACATTTCTGCATTAGTCATGTTATACTAGAAGAATCAGAGCAAAAAGGAAAAACCTCAAAAAAGAAAAACAACAGCACCAAAAACAAAAGAAATAGTATGATCCAATTAGCATCCATATTTCACAGTTCCTTTTTTTTTCTGGATCTGGAGAATCTTTTCCATCATGTGCCCTTTGGAACTTTCTTGTACCATTGTATTGGTGAGAAGAACCTAGTTTATCACAGTTGATCAACACATAATGTTGAAGATACTGTGTACAGTGTTCTTCTGGTTCTGCTCATCTCACTCATCATCAGTTCATGCAAGTCCTTCCAGGAATAAGCATTTATTAAGTACCTACTTTGACTAATAAGCACTTGAACTTTTGGTAATGTCTCCTTAAGGATCAGCTCTCTGGCTCATTTGTCTCTTTGATTTCATTTGTGATGCTTTTTAGTATTTCCCCACCCCCTCCTCAACCCTTGCCCTTTTCCCCCCAGTGTGTGGGAGGCAGTTATTTTCAATGCTTTGAGTTCCAGAGCTAAGCACTCTTGCAAATATTATCTCAGTTGACCTTTATAACAACCCTATACAGTAGGTGCTATTATCATCATCACCATTTTACAGTTGAAGAAAGTGAGGCTGATAGAAGTTAAATGACTTTTTGTTGGTGGTGGTCCTTCATTCTCTAAGAGGACCATGGCATCAGGGTGATGTCATGACTTGCACTAAATTGTATTTAAGTGAGGGAAGGTCATCAATCTCACGATCTTCTCCAGAGCCATCTGGGTCGAGTGGCAAGATATATATATCAGGATGACTGGAGATGCCCCCAGATGTTTCAGGCAATTGGAGTTAATTGACTTGCCCAGGTTCACACAGCTAGTACATATCTGAGATTCTAACTCACTTTAGGCCCAGCACTTTATCCCCTGAGCTACCTAACTATCTATATGGGGTTGTGAAACTCAAATGAATTGATATATGCGAAATACTTTCCTTCAAATGGTATAAAAATATTACTTGCTATTATTATTTCCCTTTCCCCAGACCATGCCTGCACATTTATTCTTTCTTCTGGCTCAGTTTTTGACAGCCCACTGTGCTGTGCTTCTTGTGTATGAGATGAGGCATTTCTATGCTAATGGAGTCTTGTTTTGACAGTTCTGTTCTGTGTTATTGCATAAAGGGCATGTTTTTCCCCAAGTGGGCTTCTCCTCTCTAGCACCAAAATTCCCTTGGCACCATCAATAATAGTCATATACATCTAAGTTTTTCAAGCTTATTTCTACCACTTCATAGTGACTGAAGTGAAGTTGGGTAGGCAATCAGTCAATCAACAAGCTTTTATTAAGCACTTATGATTAATCACCTGGTGTACCTAGCCAGGCATTGTGCTAGGTAGGACATAAAGACAAAAACTAAATGGTCAGTGCCCTCAATGCGCTTTCATTCTATCATCATTTCCATTTGCAATTAGTTTTTCATGACTAGAGATGGTAAGAGGATACTAAACTGCAAACTCCATGAAGACAGGGACACTGTCTTACCTAAACTTGTTTAGTGCCTTTAGTGCCTAATGAAGTGTCCTGCTTATAGTAAATGCTCAATAAATGTTGAATGAATGACTTCATAGTATTCTTTTTTGTTGTTCTTTCTTTTTTTCTTTTGTGGGGCAATGAGGATTAAGTGACTTGCTCAGGGACACACAGCTAGTGTCAAGTGTCTGAGGTCGGATTTGAACTCAGGTCCTCCTGAATCCAGGGCTGGTGATTTATCCAATGTGCCACCTAGCTGCCCCCATAGTGTTCTGTATACAGTAGGTACCTAATAAATGCTTGTGAAATGAAAGAATGAGTGAGTGAATATGACTAAACTGGGGGAACAGGAAGGAAGATATCCTATTAGAAAGTTGTCAAGTGGAACATCTTTCTCTTTTTCAATAAGACCCACTATTTACCCAGAAAATAATGCAGATTATAGCAAAGTAAAATGCTTTAGGAGTACCACAAACAGTTGGCCTTATAGGTTTTGATAAATGGATCTATGTGGTCTATAGCAAGGCTTCTTATTTGGGGGGGCAATGGGGGCTAAGTGACTTTCCTAGGGTCACACAGCTGGTAAGTGTCAAGTGTCTGAGGTAAGATTTGAACTCAGGTACTCCTGAATCCAAGGCTGGTGCTTTATCCACTGTATCACCTAGTTGCCCCCCTATAACAAGGCTTCTTAAACTTTTTTCACTTGAGACCTCTTTTTGCCCAAGAAATTTTTATGCGACCCTGGGTATATAGGTATATAAAATAGGTATACATAACCTTCTACTGTTGCCAAATTTTTCACGACCCTCATATTCAGTTACTTGACCCTATATGGGGTCATGACCCACATTTTGAGAAGCTTTGGTCTATAGTATTTATGTTACATTTACCAAACTAGACATCATATTATGGAAATTGGAAGAGGGTTCATCCAGGCAGGGCTATAATTTAAAAAAAATTACAATAGCAGAATTTTGAAGCTTGAAGAAGCCAGAAATTATCTAATTCAACTTCATTTGATAGATGACAAAACTGAGGACTAGCAAGATTTAGTGATTTATCCAAGGTTACACAGCTAATTAGTGGGAGAGCAAGAACTGGAGGCTAGGTCTCAGTTCTCCTAGCTCACTTGTTTTTGTTTTTGTTTTTCTATCATCATGCATTATAATTCAGTGGTAATTTCTGATCCTGCTGAAGTGTCAATGACTGATCTTCCTTACACTGAATGGTCTCAGACTTCTCTGAATTTTTTCCTTGTGTCTGCTTTTTATAGTTTTTCTTTTAGCCTTTTTTTGGTCTACATTATTGTTTTCCCATTATGTTCTAGATAAATTTAGTCCCTGGATAGCTGAATTACAGAGAGGTGAGATATCACTATGTTAGTCTGAAATTGAATTGTCATCTTGTTTACAATTGTGCATTTCTCAAATATTAGCACCATATATAAAGCATTTCAGTATCATTTAAAGTGCTCTGAACGTGTAACCAATAGAAACCTGGGTTCATATCCTGCCTTCTATACTTAACTAGCTCTAAAACTCAGTTTCTTCATCTGAAAAAATGGGGGCAATGATACCTGTAGTACCTATTTATCGACATAATGGGGTGATCATAACAATCAAATGAGATAATGGATATAAAATAGACCTTTAAGTAGTACATAGCTACTACTGCTATGATCATTATTATTATCCTGGTCCTGCTACTTATGTGACCTTGGGCCAGTCATTTTGTTTCTGTGGACTAGATGATCAATAAGGTCCCTTTTAGCTCTAAATTCTACCCTATTCTGCTTAAATGGCCCCCTCTCAAATCCCCATGGTACAATGCATAATGTCTCTTGAATTTCCTTTAATTGGAACAACTGTGAGTCATGGAAATGTTAACAATCACTCCCACTTCAGAGCAAAAAGCACTGTCTTAAGGAATCATAGTGTCATGATCCTTAATTTTTCATGACGTTTTAGTCACCAATTGTGAACGTCATCGAAGAATTAAAAATCAAATGTGTGGCTTCCTCATCTCCAGTTAAGACAATGAGATGATATTCAGCTATTTGCATAAAAAAGGAGGAGGGGACAACAATTACAATGAAACCCAACTCCATCCAGAACTCTGCTGGTTACCATGGCAACCTGAATTCAAAATAGGAACATAGAAAGCTTCTCAGAGCAAGAAAAGCAAGTTGCAGTCTTTATGAAGTTAGGGAATACTATAGTTTATACAAAACAATTTTAAAAATAGAAGTTTTGTCCTAACTTGCCATTAATAATTTTAATCCTGCTGTAGTACCACATTCCTAAATTATCTCTGAATCTCTGAACGAGAACTCCATACCTCCCTGATTGCTGATCTTGCCATCGAATAGCTAATGTTTCACTTGACTTTTCATAACAGATGTACTATGTATTTTTGACTTTTCTGACTAATAATAATTAGTAAGAGGAGAAAGCAACTGTTACATATAGTATTCCCAGGTTAGCAAGTCAACCTATTTTTAGAGGCAATTTAAAACCATACTTCTCCCTCCCCCCCCCCAGGGCAATGAGGGTTAAGTGACTTACCCAGGGCCACACAGCTAGTAAGTGACAAGTGTCTGAGATCACATTTGAACTCAGGTCCTCTTGAATCCAGGGCCAGTGCTTTATCCACTGTACCACCTAATTGCCCCCTTTAGAGGCAATTTAAAGGCAAAACTATTGAGCAATTATAGGATGTGTGAGATATACATTAGCATCTATATCAGGGACCTTAATGGGAAAGTAACTTGCCCAAGGTCACACAAATAACAAATGGTTTAGCTTGTCTTCACACCCAGGTCCTTTGACTCCAAATCTTGTTCTCTTTTCGCTACCACATTCCTCCTTATTGAGGAGATAGTGTGAAATAAGGTTGGAAAGACAGTAGTCCCAGGGCATGGAGGTTTTGAAGTCTAATCTAGGGAATTGATATCTTCTTTTGCGGACATTGGAGACTCATTGATTTTTTTGAGCAGAGTAATGTGACTCTCCCCAGAATAGAAAACCAAAAGAGCAGGTTGAAGACATGGGCAACCAGGTACTATATGAAAATTCATATTTAGGGTTTTAGAGTTATATAAAATATCCTTGGGAACAGGGTATTCAGTCCAGGGGGGCAAATAATCACTTCTATGGGTGCTTCTCTTCCCTGCAGCACTCTCAGTTAATTTATATCATGCTTGTTGCTTTTGTGGGTTTTTAATGAAAGTTAAACATTTCCTTTCTGAAGCTGACCAATTGCAGACCCTTTGACAGATAAGCATATTGAGAGCTAAATATTTCAGAGTTTATTGTATGGAACACAGGATGCCCAAGAAATGGAAAATGTCAACAAAACAATGTTGCAGGGTATGGTATATGTTGATTGATTGAAAGGAGAGATTCAATAGGTTGTATCCACATCATTAAGAATTTAGGGGGGCAGCTAGGTGGTGCAGTGGACAGAGAACTGGCCCTGGAATCAGGAGGACCTGAGTTCAAATCCCACCTCAGACACTTGACACTTACTAGCTGTGTGACCCTGGGTAAGTCACTTAACCCCAACTACCTCACCAAAAAAAAAAAATTAGGGAGCCAGTGTTGCTGTAGAGTGCTGAATTTTCATTTGGAAGACATTGCTCTTTAGCCATGTGACCATAGGCAAGTCACTTGATTTCCTTATCAGTAGAATGAGACCAGTACACTTCCTACACAAATAATGAGTATCTTACTAGGTGGCAGAGGGGCTGGAGAGAATTCAGAACTGAAGATTTTATAAAATTAATGTTAAAAAATATGGTCCAGTTCTAGTCCAGTTTGTTTTTAAATTCTTTAGACTATTTTTAGGTATATGTTGGCAGTATAGGAATTTATCATGAAAGTCCATGAAAGATAATGAGTTTTAAAAGCATAATTATAGGCATTAGGTTATATCTTTCTAAGTATTTGGTAGCTACAAAATTTTTACAGCCTGGAATGAAATGTTGTACTGCCTCCACTGTTCACTTTCATAATGTTCATTGAACTCTAGGTATGGACACCTTAAGAATAATATTTCTGTTGTGTTTAAAAATTTTAATTACTATTGGTATATATATCAGTTTTGGTGGTAAGCATATAATAATTTTATTAATATGATATCATTAAAGGATTGATTATGTCAATCCCCCAATTTCTTCATGGTATCAGTCCACATGGTAGAGAAAGCCAGGAGAGAGCTTCAATATGGCAGTTAACATGAGCCCCAAAAGCCCCAAAAGACCAAGACAGCACATGGAATCAAGGAGACACAAGAGTATTCACAAGACCTACAGGACTTACACTGTCCTAAGAGAGAGAGCCAAGAGAGCTCCTGGAGTCTCCTAAGGGATTTTATCATCTTTTGATAGAGGTGGGTCATTATACATTGATCAAAGCTAATTGGTTAGCAGCATTCAATTGCAGTGGTTGACATTATTTGAACATTAAAATGAAATTGAGAGATGACATCAGGGAAAAGAATGCAAAAGACACTCACTGAAGTTGCTCAAGGCAAGGTCCATTATCTAGGTGTGGTTTGAGCCCCTCAGTCCTTCACTGAGCTAGACAAAAGAGTCTATCTCCAATTTTTTGTTCCCTTGGGTTTGTCCCAGATCAAGGAGAATTGGACCTTCTAGAGTGGGGGAGAGGAGGAGAAAGGACTAAGAAACTGATCCCTGGGTCCCCCAAGAAATCCATTATTAATAATTATTTTCTCACACTGTAGTCTAATAATACTTCTAGTGGCAATGACCTGGTCCTGAATTACCATCATAAACCCCTCCATTTCCACACACAAATCTGTATTACTCAGCCATTTTTGTTCAACTCTTCCTTACTGATATGTTGTTGGCTGAATTCAAATTGATGTGAATGAGGAGGGCCTTTTGAGTCTGTGCTCAGATCTTATAAGTTTATGGACTTTATCCAGAAGTAGGTTACATTAGGTAGAATTTGTCAAATCCAGTGGTATGTATAATACGGTATCAACCTTTATGACTGTTCAATGGAGTACTATTCCAAAAGTATTTTTGTAGATTTATAACAAGCTTGTCATGTGGTCTAAGAACATCTGTGGATCCTTTTCTTTCTTTTTTGGCATGGAAGTATTGATCTTTTTACAACAGCCTCAGGGGATAGGCCCCATGTTTTGTTCATATTGCCTGAGTTTTTGTTAGGGTACTTTCATTGAGTTTACAAAGTTGTCCTTTAAGATTGGATTTACATAGGGATCAGTTGATTTAAATATGTTCTCATTGAGCTTTGATTTGGGAATGTCAGTAAGTACTGTATCTTTCCACAGCCTTCACCATGATATCATTATGTTTGATGTGTCTTGTCTGAAGAAGACTGTGATATGTATCAGTTGTACCTTTTATTCACTGGCTTAATGTGACCTTTGGATTCAAGCTTGAAGTCCTAGGTCTCTATCTTTCCTTGTATGTTAAGCATTTTATACTTATTGAGTATAAATGACATCTTGATATCATTGGAGAATGATTACACAAGATGGAGGAGATATTTAACTTGTCTTTTGGTGGAATCATATATATATATATATATATCAAATAGTTAATAAGATAATTTGTTTTGTCTCATTTATTTGGAAGTCATATTAGTTCCATTTATAGGAGAGAGAATATTGAATTTAAGGCTAAGCAACTGCCATGTTGGACTTTGACAGTATCCCTGAAAATGGATACATTTTATGTGAATTGTTCTTGACATTATTGAGCTAGTGGCATGTTTTAGGAGAGAAGTTTTTCACGTGGACATGAATACTCTAGCATTCTCATTATATTTTTGTCTTCTTTACTTATTTACAGGACATGAACAAACCTTGAGGGTAGAAATGTTGCAAAAACTTTGGAGTAGTAAAGGAAGTCTACAAATCATGGCACTTTCGAATGACTAATTGAATAATGACCAAAATAGTAATAAGTTGTTTTGTACTTTTTGCATGGCAGATAATATATTATTTTCATGTGTTTACAAATTGCTTTCATGATATAAACTGTAACTGCTTTAAATTAATTACGTATATAATCAGTCTATATTTGAGGAGGTCACTGGTGTTCTTATCTTTTGATAATAGATACATGACGCCTTCTCTTAAGAAAGGTGGGATTAGGTTGATAACTTAAAGGAGACTGGTTAGTTGCTAGTCATTCTTGCACCACAAAACATTTGAGCTTTTAGTTATGGTTTTTATCTGGCCCATCACTGTCTACTTTTATAGAGAGGCTAGAGTTTCAGTTGCCTCCCTTAATGTAACTATTTTGTCGTTCATGATACTAATGGTGTCCTGTGTCTTGTTTATTATTTGATCCAATTTGTGTTTTTGTTGTGTTAGAGATCTTGTTACTATATAGATTTTTAAAATGGCAAAAATGGTGCCCACTGCTGTTGCCCATAGCATGCTCAAGAGCTAACTGAACTAGATTAAGATGTAATTGAGAGGGCAGCTAGGTGGCACAGTTGATAAAGTACTGGCCCTGGATTAGGGAAGATCTGAGTTCAAATCCAGCCTCAGACACTTGACACTTACTAGCTGTGTGACCCTGGGCGATCTCAGGTACTCCTGACTCCAGGGCCGGTGCTTTACCAGAGGTTATTTTTTAAAATTTGCTTTATGGTGCTGATTTAACTCCTTTTATTGCCTTCATCTTTGAAATTTTGCTTTAAATCTCTAAGGGAATCTAGGATTTCTAGAATGCTTTTATTTTCTGGATTCCTTTTCGCAGGTTTCTTCTTTGTTGTTTCTAACTGGGCAACATGGCATTCAAGTTTTCTAATAAGTGTATATCAACTAGCTATTGATGTCTTCTTTCAAAGCCTTTTCTCAAATCTTCAATAACTCCCTCCAGTCATGTCTGTCATGTGGTGTTCAAAGTTTGTCCTCAGAGTGTTGATATTCTTTCCTAGCTCCACTTTTCCTCCCTTGGCTCTTACCATGGCATTAGGTGCCACATTTACTGTTGTGTGCTGGTCCTAAAATGTTTTTACATTTTCTGTCAAATTCTGTGGGAGAATATGTTCATTCATGATAGTCATAGCAGAGAATAACTTTTTTGAATTCATCTATTTTAGTATAATTGATCTTCCTTTTGGAGTCATGCAATCATATTCTGAAAGGGCTTTTTCAAATTTTAACTTATCTGCCTATCTCTTTTTCAAACTGACTTGAAGCTTTCATGCTGTCATTCATATCTTTGACAATTATTATTTCTAGTGTTTTGCACTAACTTTCTTTCTTTCTTTTTTTGTGGGGCAGTGAGGGTTAAGTGACTTTCCCAGGGTCACACAGGTAGTAACTGTCAAGTGTCTGTGGCCAGATTTGAACTCAGAGCCCCCTGAATCCAGGGCCAGTGCTTTATCCACTGTGCCACCTAGCTGCCCCCTTGCACTAACTTTCGGTTACCTCAAGGTCTTCAAATTTTCCCTCTTTAAAATGAGTGTTCCTTAATTTCATTTCTTTAAAACTTTTAAAAAATTAAATTTGTATTTTTTAAATGAAAATACACCTTTCTTTGTACCTTTGGAAAGAAAAACAAAACCCTTGTTACAAACATGTATAGTCAAGCAAAACAAATTTCCCTCATTGCTCATGTCCAAAAACTATGTCCCAATCTGTACTGAGTTCGCCACTTCTTTATCAGGAAGTAGGTAACCTGTTTCAACAGTACTCTGAAATCATGACTGATCATTGCTCAGAGTTCTAAAGTCTTTCAAAGACAAGATTATAGCCCTTACAATAATGTTTGTTACTATAGAAATTGTTCTCCTGCTTCTACTCACTTGAATCAAATTATATAAATCTCCCTAGATTTCTCTGAATTATCTCCTTCATTGTACCTTACAGCATAATAGCATTCCATTTCATTCATATGCCATAACTTGTTTAGCTATTCCCTAATTGATGAGTACCTACTCATTTTCCAATTCCTTCCCATCACAAAAAGAGCTGATGTAAAAATTTTTGTATAAATGGGTGCTTTTCCTTTTCCTTTTTTGTTGGGGGGTGGTGTGGTATGTGGAATTAATATTAGTATCCCTGGGTTGAAGGGCGTTAACAGTTTAATAAATTTGGGGGCTTAGTTCCAAATTCCCTTCCAGAATGGCAGAACCAATTCATAGTTCTACCAATTGCACATTAATGTACTTGTTTTCTTGCAGTGCGCTGCCTCCCTAGGATCTGCCATTTTCATTTCTTGACAACTTTGCTATAAGGTGGAGCTTCAGAGTTGCTTTAATTTATGTTTCTCTAATTATTAGTGATTTAGAGCTTATTGTCACATAACTATTGATATATTTAATTCTTTGTTTCATCTAACTTAGGCTTAGGGAATGAAGGCTTTTAAAAAATTATCCTATACTGATCATCAATATGTAGTTGTATGGCTTGAAGGCATACCATAGGGGTAGCTAGGTGGTGCAGTGGATAAAGCACCAGCCCTGGTGTCAGGAATACCTGAATTCAAATCCGGCCTCAGACACTTAACATTTACTAGCTGTGTGACCCTGGGCAAGTCACTTAACCCCAATCGCCTCACTAAAAAAATAAAAATAAAAATGAAGGCATACTATAGACAAAGAACAACCAATCAACCAACCAATGTGAAACACTTACTTATAACTGGTGAGAACTATTTCTAATCTTATAATATAGTACTGGTGCAAGATGAAAGTATTCCTAACTTCAGTCAATTTCATGTGTACTTATGGTTTGTCCATTCTAGCTATTGTTGCCATCTGTTATTGATATTTATGATTTTCTTCAGATTTTTTTTTGTGATGCCAGCACATAAAGGACAGCCATTTGATCAACTATCTCCTATGTCAAGCTAATAGCCATGACACTTCTGAATTGTATCAGTCTTCAACCTTATTCTCTCCTGTTTTTTAAATTAATTGGCTGGGGTACTATCCCAATCAGTAATATAGGTTAAGCCCAATTAACTAGTATTTCAGGGCTTTTGCCAGCTCTTCAAAGCCACCATAGCAGTTTTGAAACCTACAAAGGCCATGCCAAACATCACCCTGGCTGGCGTTTATATCCTTCACCATCAAACCTGGGTAGCAACATGTATGATTGGTTGATCTTTGAGGGAGTGTTATTCTTGTTGTTATTATTAGTGGTGGTGATTATTAATGTTACAGCCAGGCAGTACATTGGGTCAGTAAGAATTGTTCTTTGAAATTGAAAAAAAATACCCAAGTAATGTAAAAAGTAAAATAAATAAAAAAGCTAGAAAAATTCCTCCTTTTTTCTGTAAAGGTAATCTGTCTCTAAGGGGAATCAAGGAATAAAATTAAACAGGAAACAGAAATATGAAAAATTTGCATAGGTAGATAGAATGTTACATAGATAAATACTTAATGAATTTTTTTTTATTGTTTAAAAGTTTGAAACCAACACAATCCTTGATAGGCCCAAGGGACCTTTTGAATTATGTAAACTAATCATTAAGAGAATGGATCTCAAGTGGTGATCAAACGTCAGAGGGGAGAAATAAAAGGGCTTTTGAGAAATGGTGATGTTTTGTCTTAATCATGAATCATTTCCCTTGTATGAATTTACCTGGTCCTTCTCATCCATGTGCTTTTGGGTTATCATACTTTCTATTCTTATGATTCTTTATCTAAAAAACCTCCAAACAAAATGAAATGAAACCTAAAGAATTTAACACATTCAGTTCATCTCATAAGGCTATCAGAATGTTAGTATTTTCCCCTAATATGTTAAGACAGATTTGCTTTCTGAACTGTAATACAGAAAGTGAGTAAAACCAAAGGACATACTGACCTAAAGTGGTCAATACAACACTACCTTGCTATGCTTCATTCCCTATCTAGAAAGGACTGGTCTAACCGATAATGAGCATAATGATTATGTACCATTTTTTACCCAGAGTTGTTGGTACTTAATGATGCTTTTGCCCTGGTCATTCTTCTCTTACTGATTCCTCAACTTCTGTTGTATAGATAGGTTTGTTAGATCAGAAGGCCATTTGGGGGGGGGGGAGGAGACAATGAGGGTCACTTGCCCAGGGTCACACAGCTAATAACTGTCAAGTATATGAGGCCGCATTTGAACTCAGGCCCTCCTGAAACCAGGGCCAGTGCTTCATCCACTGCAGTGCCCCCTAGTGGCCCCCTCATCGGAGGGTCTTAAGATTTAGAGCTAGCAGAGACCTAAGACTTCATCTAGTTGTAATCTAATTTTGTGGATAAAATAAACTTACCCAAAGCCACACAACTCATTAAGAGCTACAGCCAAGATTGATACCCAGACCTTCTGACTTTGAGTCCTCTGGTTTTTCCCCTCATAGAACACTTAACTTCTGTACCAGATAGGGCCCTTGTATACAGTGGGGAAAAGAGCAGTTAACCCTCTGCTTTGGGTGGTCTCCCCTTCTTCAAGATCCATACATGTTTTAACTACCCCTGCCTCTTGTTTCCTTTCCTTTAGCTCTTCTGCTGGATAAGTATACCTAGGGACTCCTATCATATACTTCTATCTAGAGCCTCTTAGTCCATCTGTCACTCAATGCCCACCAGTACCTAAAAACAGCTTTGAAGTTACTAGCCCTATGTGCTTATTCCTTATAGACCCTATGTTTTTTACCCATAATGTTTCATTCTCCCAACCATTAGCTCACAATATTCAGACTTAAAAGAACATATCAAAACAACTGTGTTGATTTTAACATTTTAAAAGCTGTCAATTCCAAATGACAGCTTATTATCTCTGTGAAATTCTAACCCCTCCTTCTCCACCCCCATGCAAACTCTTCTTACCTTTCTTTCCAGCTTAATTTTCTTTTGTGTTTCTAAGACATGTTACTTTTTATGAGAAAATAAGAGATTCCTAAAAGCTATTTATTTTGTTTCCTTTGTTAGGCAGAGCAACAAAATATTACTACCTCACACAGACCCTAGTCTGGTCAGTAGGTGGTAAGGCATCAATGTGCATGGAGCGGGTGGCAGTGATTAATTTTGCTTAGAGTTGTCTTCTGAATTAATCATCCATTCACCTATAGAAATAGATCAGAAGCTATGGCCCTAGACCCTGTGACTTCCTGGGTGCCAAATATTCATTTCAATTCAACAAGCATTTATTGAGCACTTACAAGGTGCAAGGCACTGTGCTAGGTCCTAAGGATACAGATTTTTTTTTAGTAAAATGTAGCTATACCTGCCTTCAAGGAACTTACAAAGTAATAGGAAGATAATGATCCCAGATTCTCGTGGGTTTGGAATTTTGACCTTGCCTTTTCTTTCAACTCCACAGCTTTACCCACCCCCCAAAATTGACACCAACCCAGACTTTGCAAAGTGGGACAGGGATTTGCTGTACTTGAAAGTCTCTGTGCCCATGGGTTACCCTCATATCATTAGATACACATGAGACTCCCTGAAGCTTCCTGGGGAACTTGGGCTTTCAACTTCATCATTCATGTCAAGACAATCCACACTAAAGGTGGCACCTCTGTTCCCATTCCACCTAGGCTAAGAAACTTCAGGGGGAAAATAGATTCTATTGAATTGAAGAGAAGAGGTATGCTGCCTGGAAGAATGGATGCAGGAATTTTGTAATATAGTACGAGTCTCAGAAAAAAGTTGTGAGTGGGAGGGATGTAGGTGCAGGAACCAGTTCAAACCAGCTTTCCTGCTGATTGTTAAAATTTCAGTGTGAGATTTACACTTTAGAAGTCTATAATTGCTACAAATCAGGACTTGATTTATTGTCTGTGCTTAAGAAAGTGATTGAGAAAATGGTAACAATGCAGATTAAACTTAAAAGTGTATTGTGGGGGCAGCTAGGTGGTACAGTGGATAGAGCACTAGCCCTGGAGTCAGGAGGACCTGAGTTCAAATCCGGCCTCAGACACTTAATACTAGCTGTGTAACCCTGGGCAAGTCACTTAACCCCAATTGCCTCACACACACACACAAAAAGAAGATGTTTTGGGGGCAGCTAGGTGGAGCAGTGGATAAAGCACTGACCTTGGATTCAGGAGTACCTGAGTTCAAATCTGGCCTCAGACACTTAACACTTACTAGCTGTGTGACCCTGGGCAAGTCACTTAACCCTCACTGCCCCACAAAAAAAAAGTGTCTTGTGAGTTTGTGTATGTATATACATGTATACATACATATATGTATGTGTGTGTGTATTGGTGAGGGGGAGGAAGAACCAGTTGTTAAACATTTACCAGCACACCTTTGGTTATGAGGCACACTAATATGCAAATAATTTTAACCTAAGCTTTGGCTTCCCCAAATAGGGTAATTTATCCAAATGTTCCAATGAAGTTACACCTGCTGCCTGGTGAAGAGGAGGTGGGTGATTTGGAAATCAGCAACCAGGATTTGATAGACCGAACAGGGATTGTTTTTCTTGTTTCTACCTGGACAAGATCACAGCCAGGACCTGAAGTGACTCTTTTTTCTCTGTAATTCCAACACAAGCTCTTCATTGTATGTTAGTCTCAAGATAGGAGTGTTAAGGGAGATGTTATAGCTAAAAACCAGAGTGAATAACGTAAGTCATGAAATTGAGGGAGAAACCCAACCCTTAACTTGAAGTGCTTTATGTCGGGAGTAAGAACTCTTAACAACATGACAGAATTTGACTGTTCTAGTCACATCTTTGGTACAAAGGTATACATAAGTACAAATCCATCATGGGAATAGCTCACATAACCTCTTTGTGCCTGTGGTTTTCTCCATTCCATTCAGTAAGCATATATTGAGCTCATGCTCAACACCATAGGGTTTAAGAAAGGAGCTCCTTGTATAGGAAATGACACTTGAACCGAGTCTCAAAGGGAGCTTGAGAAGCAAAAGTAGAGGTAGGGAGGGACAGAATTTCTATGAAAGAATAGTCTATGCAAAGGAATTGAGTCAGGAAATGGAATATTATAGGAAAAAAGAAAGGAAGTCAATATGGCATATGTAAAATGTGGCTAGTAATAAATAGTCACTTCCCAATAGCTACATTTCTTGTTTCAACTCCACCATCATCATTCTACCCCCAACCTCCCCTCCCCAATAATCTCATCACTAGGAAAATCTTTATCATAGAGCTTTGGTACTCAACACCTCAGCAACACTGTCACTTGCCTGTCCCTCTGATTGGAGGGCTGGAGAGTAGAGCAAAAAACTCCTCCCAAAGCCTCACTATAAAGGGGGTCTAGAAGCTCAGCTAATTCTTGACTTCCGACCCACTGCACTGCTTGGTTTTGACCCCACCATCATTATTCTTCAGAATGAAGTATGTCTTTTCAACTTCTTTATGTGTATTGTCTTCCTCCATTAGATTGTAAGCTCCTTAAGGGCAGGGACTGTCTATTTTTCTTATTTGTATCTCTGGTGCTTAACACAATGACCGGCACATAGTAGGTGCTTAAATATTTATTGTATTGTAGTTAAATGAGGGAGGAATTTGTAAAAATGTACAAAATGGGGACAGCTAGGTGGCACAGTGGACAGAGTGCCAGCCCTGGAGTCCAAAGGACCTGAGTTCAAATATGGCCTCAGACACTTACTATCTGTATGACCCTGGACAAGTCATTTAACACTGATTGCCTTGCAAAAATAAAATTAAAATGATAAAATTACAAAATGTCAATCATTATCTTCTTCATCTCAGTATTAGAAGTCAAGAGAACTGAATAAAGATCGATATTCATTTTTCATGATATTTATTACTGTTGGTTTATACTTCTATGATCATGCTATATAAAGTTGAAAGTCTTAGTTCTGAGCCAAACATTCTTATATCCAGAGATTACTCCTAAAATTATGTATTACCTCTATCTGTTCCCTCCATTTTGGAATTGTTTATAATTTTGAAACTGTTTATGGACCATTCATGATGTTGAGTAATTCATACAGCCTACTTTTAAAATTTTGTTATATATTTATTTTAACTTTACAAAAAATTGTTGAATTCTAAATTCTCTCCCTCCCTCTGGCCTTTCTCCCATTGAGAAAGAAAGCAGTATGATAGGAATTATATATGCAAAACCATACAAAAACATATTTCCACATTTGCCATATCACAAAAAAGCAAGAAAAAGTGAAAAAATTGTCCTTCAGTTTTCACTGAGTTCATCAGTTTTCTCTCTGGAAGTGGATAGTACTTTTCATTATGGGTCCTTTGGAATTGTCTTGGATCATTGTGTTGGTCAGAGTAGCTAAGTCTTTCACAGTTGGACATCATTACAATGTTGCTATTACTATGTGCAATAATCTCCTGGTTCTGCTCACTTCACTCTGCAATGGTCATATAGGTCTTACCTGTTTTTTTTCTGAAACCACTCCCTTTGTCATTTCTTATAGCACAAAAGTATTCTATTAAAATTATATACTACAACATGTTCAGCTATTCCCTACTTGATCAGTATTTACTCAATTTCCAATACTTTGCCACCACAAAAAGAGCTGCTATAAATATTTTTTGTACATATAGGTTCTTTTCTTTGATGTCTTTGGAATATAGACCTAGTAGCAGTATTGCTGGGATAAAGGCATGTACAGTTTTATACCTCTTTGCACATGGTTCCAAATTGTTCTCCAGAATAGTTAGACTAATTCACAACTCTAATGACAGTGCATTAATATGCCTATTTTTCTTCATCCCCTCTAGCATTTGTCATTTTCCTTTTCTGTCATGTTAGCCAATCTAAGAGGTGTGAGGTTGTACCTCAGAATTACTTTAATTTCCATTTCTCTAATCAATAGTGATTTGGAACATTTTTTCATATGACTATAGATAGCTTTGATTTCTTCTTCTGAAAACTGCTTGTTCATATTTTTTGTCTGTCAGTTGGAAAATGGATCAATACTTAAAAGTTTTAAAGACCAGACTGGCTCTACAAATATACAGAAAAATTAAGCACACAAGCAGCAACAGTGTCTCTAAGCACCAATATCATTTATAAGCTGCTAATTTAGACTTTCAGTTACCTAAAATCTGTTTTTCTTTTTCTTACCCCTGACTAAAAAGTGTCTGTCTATTTTCCTGCACAAAATCACTTAGTCAAGGGTTCTTAAAAGGTAGACTCTTTGGCAGTCTGGTAACATCTATGGACCCCTCTCAATAATTTTTTGGGGGGGATTTTTTTTTTTTTGGTGAGGCAGTTGGGGTTAAGTGACTTCCCCAAGGTCACACAGCTAGTAAGTGTTAAGTGTCTGAGGCTGGCTCTGAACTCAGGTCTTCCTGACTCCAGGGCCAGTGCACTGCGCCACCTAGCTGCCCCTCAATAATATTTTTAAAAGCATAAAACAAAATATATGGGGATACAAAAGAAACAAATTATGTTGAGATGTGGTTATCAAAATATTTTTAAAAACCAAGTTCGTGAACCCTAGGTTAAAAACCCCTCACCTAGATTAAGGAGATGGTAGGAAAAATGAAAAGAAATAAAACTTGTCACTAGATTTTCTTTATGGTAACCTGGGTGAGTGAAGGATAAGACTGAATTGATGGGCTTAAATAAGACTTTAAGATCATGTAAAGATTTCTGGTTGTTTTCCATACCTTTCTTGGCATTGATACTAGCTGCTGTATGAAAAATTCAAACTATGGAAAAAGCTGGTTTATCTGGCATTCTTTAATCAAGACTTTTCTATTAACCTAAACTTCTGTCCATTTTCAGTCCAATGCTAATTAATGTTCATAATGGTGGCCTTGTCCTCCTGGTGAATCCTGTGTGGTTGTGAATCCTGAACACCAGTCTCTGAAGAATCAAAATTGCACATGACCCAAAGAGCAATGGAGAGACGCAAGGTGGGTGTAAGGCTGCAGCGTATTTCCAATAATAACCTACGTACAAGTAACAAAAGGAAATATATTGTGATAGGAATGGGCCAATCTTGTAGTGCAGGTCAAGGATGGTAGTCAGAATATTGTTTAGGTACATACAGGATATAAAAACATTTCAAGTAAGGCTAGGGAGCAGCTAGGTGGCACAGATTCAGGAGGACCTGAGTTCAAATCCAACCTCAGACACTTGACACTTACTAGCTGTGTGACCTTGGACAAGTCATTTAATCCTCATTTCCCCACCAAAAAAAAAGGAAAGAAAGAAGAAAAAAAAGAAAAGAAAGACATCAAGTAAGGCTTATGTTGGGCAGATCCTTTATGGAGGATTTGTGGGATAACATGGATAAGAATCACATAGAATACAAAGCAATGAATGAATTTCAAATTTCTCTATTGGAGGGAAATCCTGGATCTCTTAAAGTTCTGAAGTGTGATAAGCTTGAGTCATTGCTTTCTGAAAAGCCTCAAGAAAAATTAAAGCATGTTTTATATAATTTTAGTGTTAATCTTTTAATTCTTTGAAAATTGATATACCATGTGTGATGTATATTGTCAGAGTACTACTTTTTTTTTTTTCCTAAGACTGAGTCTTCTTATCTTGCCCAGCCTGGAGATGCAGAGGCCCCTCATAGGCTGGAATCTTTAACCTGCCTCTTTTTTCCAGTCTGGGCTGGGTTGCCCCTCCAATAGAGTACCTGGTGGCCTTCCTTTCCAGGGTACTCATCATATTGGCATCAGACTTAGTTTGGACACCCAACCATCTTTAGCCTATCTGTAGCCCAGAATTTCCAAATTCAAGTGATCCAGCAGCATCAGTTTCCCTAGGAGCAGGAACAACTACAGATATTTGTCACTATACCTAGTCATTGTACAGTACCTTCAAAATAGCTATGATCTCCATTGGTATGGATTTGGCTCCTGTCACATACACTTGCTATATTACCATTGGCAATCATGGTATCATGGTGTCATCTAACCTCCACGAACCTCAGTTCCCTTGTCTATAAAACTAGGATAATGCTAGTATTTACCTCACAATGTTGTTGTGAGGATCAAGTGAGAAAATTTATGTGAAGTATACATTTACAAACTGAAAAGATATTTTAGCTTGCTAGGCCTAATTTGGGGGTACTAATGTGACTGGAGGACTAATCTGGGGACTTTTGACTGTCTGTCTGTCTGACTGCTATTAACTTAGTATGGACCATTTAAAAATTTCTCCACACTGTTCCCAAATTGATAAGCAAAAGATTAAGAAGCCTCTTAACTAAGTAATCAAAGCAGAGTTTATTTATGAGATACAATTTAAACATAAAAATACAGGGAAATAAAATGTACAACCTGACTGATTTCTTGCGCCATGCCTGGAACTTTTTAGCCTCCTCCTGCATGCCAATGGACCTTCTTCTAACATTCTCCTAGTGCTCTAGCATGTCCCCCTCACCCCCCTTTCTCCGGAGTCCTTCTCTTCTCCTAATCTTCCGGTCTCTCCTCCTGTTCTGTCTGCTTTGTCAGTCCGCCGCCTCCCTCACTGTCTAACTCCCCAGTATATATATATCTTCCTTCTCTCCACCCAAACATCAGCGCTCCCTGCGCCCCCACACCGTGCCAAACTAATCCACACTAGGGCTGCGGCCGGAGGGCTCGACCACACCCAGGGGCCCATGCCCCCCGCCGCTGCTCACCTGGGACCTCACGGGCTACGCCAGAGGCCATCCTGGACGAGCCCGGGATCTCTGGGATAGATCCTCCCAGGGCTGAGGGAGCTGGGACTTTTTCCCCCAGCTGTCTCATACAGCCAGCCCATGGGGCTGGTGGGCTCCACTGAAGCAGAGGCTAGTGCCCCTCCCACACAGAAAAAACCCTGAGGGCCCAAAGCTTTCTAATCTCAGCCCAAAGGTAGGGTCCCCAAATCAAAATAAATTTCCACAAAACTTAATGCATTGTATAAATGTAAATGTCATATAAAAGTAGCTCTACTGTTAATGTAACTGGCCATGTCCAAAAACAAAACAAAACAAAAAACCTTTACCTCCAGTTAACCAACTTGTGGTCATGAGGCTTCCCTGCCCTTGTTGGGCTGAGTTACCATTCATTTGACCTGTACTTGGTAACATTTTTAGCTTAGAAGGTCTTGTGCTCCATTGGCATAACCTTTAAGAAAGAAGAATTAATGAATGGAGCATTTACTTGCACTTACTATGTGCAAAAAGCACTGTACTCAACCCTGAGGATACAGAGAAGTAAGACAGCTCCTGCTCTCAAGGAGCTCACATTCTAGTGATGGAGACAACACAAATGGAAAGTTTCAGCTGTGAGTCAGCTGGAAAGTCCCTATGACCCCTCAGGAGCAAGGGCAAAGCAGATGGTAATATCTCTTCTTTAATGTGATTTCCACTGATAAAATCAAGAATTTTTTTCTTTTTTTAGAAAATTATTTATTTTAATTATTTTTCCAATTACATGTACAATTTTTTTTATTTCCAGATTTTTCTCCCCCTTCCCTTCCCTCACCCCTCCTGAGGACAACAAGCCATTTGATATAATATATAGCATTTTTATATATGTTACAACTGTGTTAAACATATTTTCACATTAATCATGTTCTAAGAGAAGAATCAGAACAAAAGGAAAAAATGCAAGTAAGGATAAACAAGAGCAATAACAAAAAAGTAATAACAAAAGTGAAAATAAGGGGGTGGCTAGGTGGCGCAGTGGATAAAGCACTGGCCCTGGATTCAGGAGTACCTGAGTTCAAGTCTGGCCTCAGACACTTGACACTTACTAGCTGTGTGACCCTGGGCAAGTCACTTAACCCCCATTGCCCCACAAAAAAAAAAAAAGTGAAAATAATATGCTTCGATCTGCATCCAGACTCCATAGTTCTTTTTCTGAATGTGAAAAGCATTTTCACCATAAGTCTTTTGGCATTGTCTTAATATCAAGAAATGTTGATGTTGAACCATTTGACAGTACAAAGAAAGGACTTTGGTGGCAAGAATTTTGTTTTCTTAATCTTCAGGTTGCATCTCCATAGGGGTTGTTTCCCAGGATAATGTCTGTGGGCACTGGGCTGGGAGCATTGCTCTTTCTAAAGGGTCTTGGGTTCAGGGACCTTGGTTGTCTTCATTATGATCTGAGGGGAAAGAGTTGTCAAGATGCTGGCAGTGGTTCCACTTGTCCAGCATATTACTGTTCTACGTTTCTCTTGATTGGTAGTTTTGGAGGATCTTTCCCCTCCTCTCCACAGGAGAGTGACTGAGGCAGGCTTTTACCAAGGGTCATACATTACAAGTATTCATCTATAGGACATATTACCATTAAAAAGCACTTTTATGTAGATTATCACCTCATTTGATCCTCACCAGAAAGCCTTCACAGTGCAAAGAATGCTAGCTCTGTAATTAAAGGTCTTGAGTTTAAATCCTGCCTCAGAGTCAGGAAGACTTGGATTACGCTCCCACCTCTGAATCAGATTGGCTGTGGAAACTTGGACAAATCACTTATCCTCTCTGTGCCCAAGAAGGCGCCATTTTGTTAGGTAGATGAAATCCCTCACTAGGAGCTGTCTGTACTGATGAAATCACATCAGATCAAAATATCATATGATGAAATCATGTCCATTAAAAGATAAAATCTATGGACTAGATTATTTAATTAACTTCTACTGTGCCATATATGAGGGTTTCACACGTTCCTTTTGCCTTTCTGAATTAATTGTGGTATTGAGTGAGAAGTGTGGGATGAGGCTGCAGAAATATTTCTGGGAGGTTTGAGGTGCTTCAGGACCCCCGTGGCCAATCCTGCTGCCAAGAAACAGGGTCATGTACACTATGGTACAGTGAAATTTCAAGCAATTTTAGCTGTTGCTATTGCTGCATGAGCAAGCTGGCACAGTTGCTAAATGTGACTGTGGGGGAAGATCATTTTCTTTCCTGCTCTTTCCCAGGAAGATCAGGTGAGGACAGAGCTAAGGTTTATTGTATTTGTGCTTCCCACAGGACTCTGAAGTCCATCCGATTTGCATAAATGTTCAGGTTCTCTTTTACAGCACAGTTAAATTCTAGGTACCCAGAACCCCCTCAGGAAATGAGGTGTTCTCTGCTGTCTGGTTTTCTGTATAACCGAGGATTTACCATAAGTGAAAACACCATTTCACTATTTTTGGATGGAAATCTTTTTTAAAGTATATGATGTACCTTTTTATTATTATTAAACAAGATGTGCTGGGCATAACTTATACTTTTCTTTGGGATTCAGAGTCACAGCTCTTAAATGTCATCATCATGACAGATAACTCTGTAAGCTCGTGTCCCACAACTGCTTTGAAAACCTTTTCTTCTCTCTTTTCTATACCAACCCCTCCTCCAATTCCCATTCTTAAAAATGACCTACTTAATTGAGGAGATTAGAACCATGCAATGTGACCTTCTTTGCCTCTTGCTTCCATTTCTCAAACTTTCTCATCATTAGCACCCCCTTGTCCTTTCTTCTCTCCAGTTACAGAATAAAAAATCTCTACTATTCACTAAAGCTAATACCTGCACTCATGATTCCAGTACCATCCTTCTTTTCCAGGACCTTTTTCTAGCAGTTCTTTCCTCTTTCTACACATATCATTTATCTCCTTTTCTATTTACAGAGCAACCATTCACCCCTTTTCTCATATTTAAAACATTGCTGTTATCTTTAATGGTCACTTCTCATATCCAGTCAATTAACTAAATCCTGCCCATTTCACCTCTCAATGAAGATTTGTTTCTTCTGGTTAATTTTTTATTAGAATAACAAAGTAATGAAGCAAATTAAGAAGAATAACAAATTTAGATGAAACCCAAGTGGAAAAAGCCAATAAAGTAACAAGATTTAGTATATGTATATTGCTGTCAGTCAGAGACTTAAAATATATTACAAAGGAAGTAAATTTCAAAGTGAAAGCCAAATATTGCTGAAATGTTTCTTGTAAGCTCTCCTTCAAATCTTGGCTTTTTAACATCCTTTTTTTTTCTTTAAAGCAAACAGATCTTTTAAAGAAATAGAGAAGACTTCCCAATTAGCAAATAAAAACCTATTCCAGGTGTAACAGCAGGGAGGAAGGACATATGAATCTACATATAGAAAAGCAAGAAAACTTTCACTGTTTTTCCTTAGGCATCATGAACATACTATTTAGATGACAAATTTTCATGGAGATCATAGATACAGAGCTAGAAGGGATCTTACTTGAAATCCATTTGTTTCTAACAGTTCCAAAAATATGTAATTAATCAGATAAACATCAATGGAACTGCATTAAAGTAAATCTAGATAATCTATTGGGTACTCACTAGGCAACTGTTTAATTTTAATAGAGCTCATAACTGTAAATTTGACTTGTTTTTTTTTTAAAGAAATAAAACAACAAAAAGAAAAAAAAAACCTCATCTAATTCAACCCCCCTCATTTATAGATGAAGAAACTGAGGCCTGAAGAGATTCAATGATATGCTCATGATAGTAAATGGCAGAAGTTGGATTTGAACTGAGGAACTCTGATTCCAAATACTTTTTTGCTGTACCTTTTGAAAAGGTTCTCTTCTTATTTATTCTCCGGCAGGAAAACTGATATCATAAATATCTCAGGATACTTGTTATTTGTACTTTTGTATTCAGTTTGATGGAATTTTTTTAAAAAAAACTACAACATTTATTTATTTTTTTATTTATACTAAGTGCCCTGTGTATGCAAGGTACTATGCTGCTTCTGGAGAAAACATATATATATATATATATATATATGACACAGACTTCCCTGTCAAGGAGCTTACAATGTAATGAATGGGGAAAGCATATATACAATTAACTATAATGCAAGAGAAATTGTGATAATCATGTAGGAAAGTTCCAAAAAAAGCTTTATAAGAAATATGGGAAAGAAGGATCAATTTAATCTGAAAAGCTAGGGGTGGTAGAGAATTATTAGGGGAGAGAGTCCCTGAGTTAGGCCTTGAAGGAAAGAATGGATTTCAACAGATAGGAGAGAAGGAGGTACCAGTTCTACCCATGAATGATGGTATGAGCAAAGGTAAAGAGAAGAAATAAGATATCCAAAAGATCAGAGAAAGAGGAAAATGTCCTTTATGTACAAAAAATATTTATAGCAACTCTTTTTCTGGTGGCAAAAACCTGAAAACTAATGGGATGTCCATTAATTGAGTAAGGCAAGTCATCTATGAATGTGATAGAATACTACTGTGAGATGAGGAAATAGATAATTTCAAAAACACATGGAAAGACTTACATGAAGTGATACAGAATGAAGTAAGCAGGACCAGAACTTTTTATATCATGATATCAATATTATAAAGAAGATCAATTTTGAGGGCTTTTATAAACTAATGACAAGTGAAATGAGCAGAACAAGGAGAACAATTTATATAATAACACTGTAAAAACAAACAACTTTGAAAGCTTCAAGAACTAAGATGAACACAGTGACTATTCATCATCCCAGAGGACCTTTGACGAAACATGCTACCAGTAGAGAGAGGTGATGGGTTAAGGGTGCAGAATGAAACATACATATTTTTGTATACAGCTATTGAAGGCATTTCTTTTGCTTGACTACAGATATGAAGTGTTGCATGCACTTTCAGATGAGGTCACTGTTATTCTACTTAACTGTTTTACTTTGTTACAAGAATGAATGAGGGAATGAATAAAACATTTATTAATTTTTTCCTATATGCAGAGCATTGTGATGTGTTGGGGATACAGATAGAAAAATAAGACAGGCCCTGATCTCAAGAAGCTCCCATTCTAATGGAGAGACAACACCTAGAGAGGGTTTTAGCTTCAAGTAAACTGGAAAAATCCCATGGTCCTTAGGGTACAATGGCAAAGCAGATGTTAATGCCTTTTCTTTCCAGTCATTATTAAATCAGTATCATAGAGTTCTTGGGTTCATGGTCCTGGGACTGTTCCCATGAGGGTCTGAAGGGGTGTGGTGGTGGTGGTGGTGGTGGTAGTTTTCTGGCTCCTGCTGCTTCCTGTCTCTTCCTCAGAGTGCCTTCTGCTTTATCTAGTTGACTCACCCTGCCCTCTGTGTGGCAATTGCTTGGTAGTTGGTGGGGTTGGTCCTTTCTTTGTCCATAGGAATTGCTTCCTTGGTATTCTATCCACTGCACCACCTAGTTGCCAAAAACATGGGCCTTCTCTTCACAATGATTTCTCTTCTTAAGGATGGCTATGTAGGCTGAGCTAGAAACAGGTCTGGTGGTTTCAGGGGGTGGAGAGAATGACTATTTCCAAGGCTCTTGGGTTCAGGGTCCTGGGCTGTTCCTGTCACATAATGGGAGTAATCTGTAAATGTTTGTAATGTAAGAACAAAGCATATCAATAAAACTTAATTTTTAAAAAAGGAAAGAAGGAGAACGGGTTATGAAAAGTCATCCATTTTGGCTAGAATGAAGAGGGGTGGTATGATGCATGGATGGGCACATAAGTAAGAACTATGGAGAGGCTTAAATGTTAGGAACAAGAACTTATACTGTATTCGGGGGTGGAGGGGCTGTACAGGAGACCCACTGAAGGTTTTGAATACTGGAATGTCATAATCAGAGGTCTTAGGAAGATTACACAGCATATAGAGAACAAGAGTCAGGAGGACCTTAGTTCAAGTTCTTCCTGTGTGGGGGCGGCTAGGTGGCGCAGTGGATAAAGCACCGGCCCTGAAGTCAGGAGTACCTGAGTTCAAATTCGGCCTCAGACACTTAACACTTACTAGCTGTGTGACCTTGGGCAAGTCACTTAACCCCAATTGCCTCACTAAAAAAGAAAAAAAAAAAAAAAAGAAAGTTCTTCCTGTGACTCATGTAACTCTGGGCAAGTCCTTGAACCTCTTGGCCCCCAGGCAATTCTCTAAGTGAGTGAGTGGCAAAATAGCTCTTGATTTCCATTCTAGGGAGGGTTGATTTCCAGTGTTAGAGAGATAATAATAGCTAGAATTCACATGGTATTTTAAGGTTTGTAAAGTACTTATTGAATATTATCTCATTTTATCCTCACAATCAACCTGGGAGGGAGTTGTTATTATCAAACTCATTTTATAGATGAGGTAGAGAGAAGTTATATGACTTTCTCAGGGTCACACAGCTAATAAGTATCTGAGGTTGGATTTGAACTAAGGCCTTCCTTACTCTAGGTCCTACACCCTACCCACTGTGCTACCTAGTTACCTGGCTGGTGAGTTTCTTCACCAGAAGTACTCAATATCAATAAACTCACAAGTCTAGTTCTACCTCCCCCCCCCCCAACCCCAGAAAGTGATTTGAAGAAGAAATAGACTAGAGGTTGGTAAGTTGGGTATGATGCCATTGCAGTATCTCAGGTGAGAAGAGATGGAAGCATGTTGAAGAGAAAGTTGAGAAGAAGGAGTGAATACAATGATGATCCTGCTTTGGCAATGACAGGGCATAACACCTGGTTGTATATGTGGATTGGGGAGAGGGAGGAGTCCAAGATGACTCTAAAGTGTAGATGATGGTGGTGCAATCCAAAGAAATAGCGAAGTTGGGGGAGAGAAAAAATATGGGGTAGAAGATGATGAGTTTAATTTTGTATTGTTTGAGTTGCCAGTGGGCCATATATTGACATTTAGTAGATGGCTGAAGTTAGGGTTTGCCATTTGAGCCTCACAACAACCCTGTAAAGTATAATTAGTTCTGCTATATCTCAACATATGCATTCCTAAAAATCACCGTGCTGTGCAAAATCATGCATTAAAAAACATAGGGCTCATGGGGAAAATGGGGTTAGCTGCAACTCTCAAAAATTTTATCAGTGACACAGAAAAAATATAGAATAGTAGCATAGCTTGATATTTGTTGAATGGTTAAGACATGCATAAATACTACAATAGATTGCTGCAGTATGCAGGGCCTTGGGCTGCTACTTGGCCTATGCTCTCAATCCCATGAACTTGTGCTGGCAAAGCCAGTGGCTATGGGTAAGGGGGTGGCCTTGGTGACTGTAGCACCTGGAAATGAGGGGACCTTGGATGTGGTGGAATGTGGTCACGGAGAGCAGTGGTTCTAACCCGGTCTCCTCCACCTATAGCTCCTATTGCACCAGAAGATATAAAAGAAATATGAAAATATTTATGTATTGAAAGATGAAAAAGACATGAAGCTTTCTGGTTGAAGTGTATGTTGAAAGAGTTGTATCTTGTGAGTTACTGTGAAGTAGTGTAATTTTCTGCGTTTGTGCTGTTTCTGGAGGATGAAATTGAGCATAAGCAAATGTGAAATTCTCATTATGCTCAAATTATTCCCTAATATGTTAATAGCATCAAAACATTCACACTGTTAAAAACAAAACAAAACAAAACATTATAGCAGAAGTGACTGTAGGTCAAGTATTATTATTGCCATTTCTAGTTAAGAGAAGTGAAGCTCTAAAGTTTAAGTCACATGCCTAAGGACACATAGATGGTAAGTGAAGAGATTTAAGTTTTAAACCAGTCTTCTGACTCCAGATTTACACTCTTGCTACTATACAATGGTGCCTCTCTATCTTTGTCACTTGATATACTATCTTTTGGCAGGTTTTGCCTTACATACTTCAGATATCTTTGTTGCATACTCATACCTGGAGTGTTGTTAAAAATGATGGCATTTTTTTAATAAATTCATAGTATTTTGGAACTGAAAGGAGCTTGATTATATACTTTCAACTTCCTCATTTTGCAGATGAGAAAACTTGTGATTAGAGAAATGGACATTAAGCCATATAGCCCAGACTCCTCTCATTCTCCAGTGTGGTTTCTATTTCACTATGCGGAATTCATAGATGTCAATCAGAAAATATTTATTGAGCACATAGTAAGTAAACAACATTTTTCTAGGCACTGAAGATAATCCAAAATTGTATAAAGGAGTATTTTCCAATTCAAACTACATTGTAGACCAGTAAAAGAACTAAAATTTCTACTATTAAAGACTTGGATTTCTATAGTTCCAGCTCCACAGTTATCCATGGCCCATGGGGCAGGGACCAGAATCCAGGAAGGAAGTTATCTGGGGGTAGAGGGATTGAGGAAGGAAAGGGGGAAGGAATAAAAGAAATCAGTTTGTTAAGTTTATAAATCCTAAGAACTAAGGGCCTTTGATAGTGAAAGTTGTGTGGATTGGTAAAAAATTTGCTAGTCAATAGTGGTAATGGAAACAGTGGTCTTTTCCTTCAAGTAACTTAGTCTAATTGAGGAGCTAAAACATATGCAAATGGATTAATCTAATAAAGGGAGCCTACTCCTGTCCAATTAAAGTAGGACTCATGGCAGCCATTAAAATGAATGCTACTTCTGAGTTTTAGAAGTTTTAAAATGAAAGGGAGGCTTGATCAGTTTCTTCCACCCATTTCAGTTCCTAAATTTGAGTGAAAAAGGCTTCTCTAGTGATTATGTGATAAATTAGTGTCTATGCTAGAATGGGGAAAAGAGCAAAACCTACCCATTATATATGTCCAAATGAGATTTTTCTTAAAGGATAGTGTCCCGAGGCCTCACTTAGAAGGCTAGAGATGGAGAGGTGCTCCAATCCTTCAAGTTTGCTCAGATATTAAGATGGTGATATGGCAGCTCCATAAAAGGTTTGTCAACTTCCCACTTTTATGTAAGGAGAGTCCTATCTCGGATGTGTATTAGAAATGCTCCTTTGCTTTTGGAGAGATACAGGTCTGTGATTAGTGTGGAATCAAGGTATTATCTGTTCCCTCCACTCCCAGATTTATGCTTGGGAAATCTTAAGTACAGTAATTTGTTGACAGGTCAAAGGAAAGTGAAAGGGAAAAGGCAAGAGATTCTGACTCACCCATGGCTGACTTTGGGCTGGTTCTCATAGATAGGAGGCTTTTCTTCATGGCAGGACTTCTGAGAAACTCTCCTAAGCATAAGTGGTCACAAGCTCATGCAAAGAACAAAAGTGTCAAGTTTGTTTATGACCTAGATTTCTGATTTAACTCTTAACTTTTCTGGACTAGCCTCTGGACACTAAAGCATGGGGATCAGGTTATCATTCATTCATGGAATTGTGTTTAGTACTACTTTAAACTAGGGTGTTGCACATCTATGATTAGCAGGAAATTTCCAAGGGTTAGAATATACATAAAATGATAAGTGACAATACAAGACAGTATTTGTTAAACCTTAAGTAAGGGGTAAGGAGAGTAAGTGCTATAGGTATAAGTTTGGGTTATGCTACCTTAACATGTCTCCTAAAAGCTAATCCCCCGTGGAAGGTACCTTTAGGATCAGTAGCCATTCAAAATCATAGTTCATGAGTCTCCATATAATGTTTCACATTCAGAGTGCATATTAATTCAAATAAAAGTCGTTTAATTAAGCAGAACAGCAAAGTAAATAACAAGGAAATTTTCCCTTCATTCAGACATGTGTTTAGCTCTAACCTCTCTCCTGGCCAATTTTGCATCTCTATTGCCTTTTGGATCTTCTTACAAATCACACCCAATGACCATGGGTGTCCCCCAAGGCTCTTTCCTGGACCCTTTTTGCTTCTTCCTCTATATTATTTCACTTGGTGATCTAATCAACTCCTATGGATTCAATTATCATCTTTATAAAAATGATTCTCAGGTCTATTTATCCAGCCCTAACCTCTCTTTTAATCTCTAGTCTTGTGTCTTCGACTGCCTATTAGACAGCTTGAACTAGATGTCCCATAGGCATCTTAAATTCAACATATCAAGAAGCTGAACTTGTTATCTTTCCAAACCCTTCTCTTTTTTTAAATTCCCTATTATTGTTGAGGGTACTGTCATCTTCCCTGTTACCCAGGCTTATAACCTAGGTGTCATCTCCAATTCCTCACTCTCCCTTACCTCCCATATTTAAGCAGTTGTCCAATCCTGTTGATTCTACCTTCTCAATATTCTTCATCTATATCCCTGGTGCAGGCCCTCATCAACTCACGCCTGGATTATTGCAATACCCTTTTGATTGGTCTTGGCCTACTCCAGTCTGTCCTTCACTTAGCTGTCAAATTGATCTTCCCAAAGTGTAGGTCCCATCAGGTCAACTTACTACCAGTTTAAGCAACTCCACTGGCCCCTGATTGCCTCCAGGATCAAATAGAATATTGTCTGTTTTTACCTGTCAAGTCTTCTTCAACCACGTTTCCCTTCATATTCTTTGTGATACAGTGAAACTGTCCTCCTCGTTGTTCCTCACATAGGACTTTCACTCTCTGTCCTCCATTGTCTGGAATGCTCTCCCTCCTCATCTCCATTTCCTGGATTCCCTGACATCCTTCAAGTCCCAGATAACATCCGACCTTTTTCAAGAAACATTTCCTGACACTCTCCCCACTTTTTACTTAATTTTTTGATATTTAATTTTTATCTTATTTTTTCTCAATTACATATAAACAAAAAGGTTTAACATTCATTTTTTAAGAAGTTGAGTTCCAAATTCTCTTCCTTCCTCCTCCTTGAGAAGGCAAGCAATTTGATACAGATTATATATGTGGAGTCATGCAAAACATTTCCATATTACAAATGTTGAAAAAGAAAAAGACCAATAAAACAAGAATAATAAAATTTTAAAAATTATGCTTCAATCTGCATTCAGACTCCATTGGTTCCTCCTCTGAATGTGTATAGAATTTTTCATCATAAGTTCTTCAGAATTGTCTTGGATCATAATGTCATGGGAGGATTATGGGCCCCGGTCACCCCAACAATTCTCTGGGGGGTTCAAGGAACCTTTTCCTTGAAACCTTAGGGGTTTTCCCTTGAAATCAAGTAGGCCTCTCCTTGAACACAATCAAGGACACACACACTCACCTAATGGAGATAAGCGGCACAGATTGAACTGAGCATGCTCCAGGACCATCACCCCACATTCCAGTCCTCCTAAGCATCTGGATGAGGTAATCCAGGAGAAGACCACCTGGAACCGCCCATCAGCAGACTGCTTAGACCCATCAGGACAAAGTTGACACCCACCACCAGATCTCTCACGAGGGATTCTTCCTACCACAGCGTAACGCGGGAAGACCACCAGCCCCTCACCCAATAAGAGACTCTTACCCACCCCCCATCTAAACCCTATAAAATGGCACCCCACAAGTCAGTTGGGGGGAAAGCGTTTTGTTCTGGCAAAACCTTCCTCCCGGCCGGTTTCTCTTGTACCCCAGTAAACCTGTTCTCTTATTCCTGATTAGGTCTTGTGCGAGAGTGTAATTCTTTACAGAGGAATCCTAAGGACCCACATGCTTTCTCCTATCAGTTTCCCCTTATCATTTGGCGCCCCATGTTGGGCGCCAGATGATATGGTGGGAAAATGGGGTACGGGTTGGGGTTGGGGTTCTTGGGAATTCCTCTTTAAAGAATTACACCCTCTTGCACACAAAACATAGTTAGAATAAGGTGAGAGTTTATTTAGGAGCAAGGGAAGGGAAGGTTGGGGGGAGGGAAATCATGAAAGAACTCCTTAGACTTTTCATGGGGAGATTTGGCATAAAGCACATGGCTCAGAGGTACCAAATCTCCTCGAACAGGAGACTGGAAGGTACTTTTATAAAGGCCTGATGGGGGTGGACCATCTGCCTGTGGAAAGTTCCTTTAGTGAAGGTGGACCATCCTCCACCGGTGGTAGCTGGGGGAATTGGGTGAGCAGTGGAGGACCATCCCCCACTGGTAGTGACTAAAGGAATTGGGTGAGGGGTGGCTACAGATCCCTCTTCAGAACACAAAGGCCGAAGCCTCACCCAAACTTATCTCCCCAGAGTAAGGGAGACCAGAATGAAGGGTAGGAATCCCAAGCTAGCTCAGTCCGATTTGGTTCCTCTAGGCGTTACTGTCCTCTGGTTTAGTTTCTCAAGGAGAAGATTCCTCGGTGTGCCCCAGAGAAATTCTGGGGTGCTCTGCGCCCCATGAAAATTGTATTGCTGAGAAAAGCTAATATTCAGTTAATCATTGTACAATATTGCTATTACAGTGTACAATGTTCTCCTGGTTCTGCTTACTTCACTTTGCACCAGTTCTTGTAAGTCTTCCTAGGTTTTTCTGCTCATCATTTCTTATAGCACAATAGTATTTTATCAAATCATATACCACAGCTTATTCAGCCATTACCTAACTGATGAACATCCCCTCAATTTCCAATTCTTGACCACCACAAAAAGAGCGGGTATAAATATTTTTCTGCATATAGATTCTTTTCTTCTTTAAAAAAAATCTCTTTGGGATACATACCTACTAGAGGTATTGCTGGATCAAAGGGAATACAGAGTTTTATAGCTTTCTTGGAATAGTTTCAAATTACTCTCCATAATGGTTAGATCAGTTCACAACTCTATGAATATTGTATTAATGTCCATATTTTTCTACATCCCCCCAACATTTGTCAGTTTGTTTTTCTGTCATATTAATCAATCTGATAAATGTGAGGTGGTACCTCAAAGTTGTTTTAATTTGCATTTCTCTAATCAATAGTGATTTAGAGCATTTTTGCATAAGTGGTGTGGTATTATTTTTGTTTTCTCTGCAGCTGACCTTAGTTTACACTCAGTAGTAGGCCCAGTTGATATTTGGCTGAGAGTGAGTAAATTCCTTTCTACTCTCACCATGCTTCTAGCACTAGGGCTATTCAGATTACCCTGGAGCTTTACTTAGAAATATTGGAAAGATTGTTATTGTTCAGTCTTTTCAGCTGTGTATGACTTTTTGTGATCTCATTTGGGGTTTTCTCAGCAAAGGTAGTGGAGTGGTTTGCCATTTCCTCTAGCTCATTTTATAGATGAGGAAACTGAGGTAAAAAGGGTTAAATGATTTGCCCAGGGTCACACAGCCAGTAAGTATCTGAAGCTGAATATGAACTCAGATCTTCCTGACACCTGGCATGGGGCTCTTTCCACTATACCACCTAGCTGCTATTGAAAAGATAGTGATAGCCTTTGTCCTTTATTTAAGTTTCATGCAAATCAATGCCTCCTTCCTTTGAAATTCAGAGGATGGAGAGATTACTTTAGGTCAGGGAGATCAAGGAATAGATTGGAAGTGAGATGAATTTTAAAAGATGGGTAGTACATAAAGGGACAGAGTGAAGGAGTTGGTGTACTAGATGTGTGGAGTAGTATACAGTGTGGAAGCTGGAAAGCACAAATGATTTTGGTGAACAATGAATAGTATGGGTATAGGTGATTCAGGAAGGGGGGGGGTAAAGGAAAAACACAGAAGAGAACAGATATTCTTATGTTGTATACATAAGTCACAACTTCAGACACATTTATGGGATATATGCTGTCCCTATTTCAGTTTCCATTTGTATAATTATAAGAATTGGCAAATAAAGCAATTTATTTTTGTTTTTATCTCCATCAACAATCCCCTTGGTCCAAGAATCTTCCAACTGCTGTAAAAGTTCTATCTCTCCCCGCCCCCAACTGTATTCAATGGAACAATGAGTTCCATTTTCATTTCAATTTATTTGAGGTGGGCACATAAAAAAGTTCTTGTAAAAAAAGAAAAGTAACCTGTTCAGAAACTAGGCAGAGAAGGGCAATACCTCTGTTGAAATTGAGGATTTTACTGAAATCTATCTTCTCTCTTTCAAAGAGAAGGTCACAATATAATGGGCATATCAGGCTGCGTAATTTATTAGAACATCTGCAGAGTTTTATTTTTGGATCTGGATAATGAATTGGATGGTACAGTCAAATGCCTATAAATTGTAAGGAAGGAAGTTATAGGTAGCGACTTTAGACCAGACTAGAGCTTTATATCCTGGATATATGCATTTTTATCTAGCCTGCTAACTGAAAATCATTTTTATTTCACTGGAATTTGAGTTCTTCCCTAATTCCACCTGATCATGCTACTAAGTTTTACAGATAGTGATTTATGGCAAATATTTGTTAATGTTGATGAAAGATTTTTGCGAGAATATTCATATGCACTAGATACAAAGACTTTAAATAGATTTAATGATGGTGAAATATTTCCTGAGACGACCAAGAAGCATGGATTCAAGGCCTTGTTCTGCCACTTATTAGTGATAATGATCGTGGAGGAGTCATTCTCTAGGCCTCAGCTTCCTTATCTTTAAAATAGGATAATTGCCATCAGATTGGTAAAGTTGACAAAAATAGAAAATGACATATGCTGGGGGGACTCTGGAAAGACAGGTACATTAATGCCTTGTAAGAATTGTAAACTGGTCTACACATTCTGAAAAGAAATTTGACACTATGCCCTAAAACTATTCAACTGTGCATTCCCTTTACCCAGCACTACTCCTCCTCCTACTAAATCTATACCCACATTGATTAAAGAAAGAGGAAAAAAAGACTCATATGGACAAAAATATTTGTAGCAGCAGCTTTTTTTTTTTTGTGGTAGCAAAGATTTGGAAACTAATGGAGTACCTACTAAGTAGGGCATGAGTGAACAAGTTATGGCATTGGAATCTGATGGAATACTCTTGTGCTGTGAGAAATTATTTAGGGAATGGTTTCAGAGAAACCTTGGAAGACTTGTATGAACTGATAAACAAGAACTGAGTAGAACCAAGAGAGCAATTTATAAAATAACAATATTGTAAAGACAAGCAACTTTGACAGACTTCAGAACTCTGATCAGCATAGCCAACTGTGATTCTATGAAACATGCTACTCACTTCCTGAGAGAGATGTGTTAGATTCAGAGTACAGGATGAGACATATTGGATATGGGTAATGTGGGAATTTATTTTACTTGATCATATGTATTTGTAAGCGATGTTTTGTTTTTCTTTCTTAATTGTGGGTGGGTGGGAAGGTGAGAAGATTCAAATAATCAATATTTGAAAAAATAAAATTGAATTTAAAAAAGAAAAAAATTAGGGATTGGACTAGATCATTTTTAAGGTCCCCTCTAATTTTTAGATTTTGTGGTTTGGTGATGGTGGTGGTAGTAGTAGTAGTAGTAGTAGTTTCTTAATGTGAATTTGTTTTTCATTTCTCATTGAATCTTCACAGCAATATTGTAAGGTTGTTAATATAAGCATTATTACATCCATTCAACTGATGAAGAAACTGTGTCAAAGAGGTTGAATTACTTGCCCAAAGTCCTATAACTAGTTAACAGCATCTATTGTGTATATGGTCATGGAAGAAATTATATAAAGATAACAAAAATGAAATGGGTTAATAAAAATATTGTCTTCTGAAGGAGGACCTGTACATAATAACTGTACAGAACATAATGCAACTATACCTTAGGATAGTTTGTTGCACATGCTTATTGAAGAGGCATCAACAACTAGTATCCATAATTTGCCTAGATAACTGCATCTTTAAATGAATGTATTTGTTACATTTTTACTTTGCAGAACCAAAAGGAGGCAACATGGTTCACTTCTTTTTCTTTTTCTTTTTTTTTTCTTTCTTTCTTTTTTTTTTTTTTAGTGAGGCAATTGGGGTTAAGTGACTTGCCCAGGGTCACACAGCTAGTAATTGTTAAGTGTCTGAGGCTGGATTTGAACTCAGGTACTCCTGATTCCAGGACCAGTGGATTCACTTCTTTTTTTAGGCAGGGCAGAGGAGAAATACTACCTTAAAAAAAGGTTTTTGTTGATGAAATTTTAGTTTTATTTTTTATCACCATAGTTTGCCTCAGCATCTTACCCCTAACATTTCAAAAAACCATCCCATATAATAAATTTTTTTCAAAGACAAAAGAGCATGCTTATTGGGTAAGCAGTCTAGTAGAGCCAGAAGGTTTGAGAAGGAAGAAGTGTGTCATTCCCCCACAGCCATCACTCCCCTCAAGGACCTGAGCAACTGGAGCAAAGCCCTGACAGCCCTGTCCTTTGCAGGTTGCTCTGCCCACTGGTGTTCCTAGTGCTAGGCATGAAAGCTGGCCTTTGGTTTGCTCTGGCCACACTTGTAGAACCTGTCCTTCTTTGCATGTCACCACTTTGACTATATGTTTCTAAGATTTCCAAGAATGGTACCTTTTAAAAAAATTATTTTATTTTTTAAAGTAATAAACATTTTTATTTATAGTTTTGGGTTCCAATTTTTATCCCCTCTCACCTCCCCTCTTCCCGAGGTGGTAAGTAATCAAATATGGGTTATACATGTACAATTATGTAAAACATTTTCATATTAATATTTTTGTATAAGAAAACTTGAATAAAAGAAAAATCAAAGAGAGTGAAAAAATAGCATGCTTCAGTCTGTGTTCCATCAATATCAGTTCTTTCTTTGGAGGTGGATAGTATGTTTCAATAGTTCTTTGGGATTGTCTTGGATGATTGTATTGTTGAGAATAGGTAAGTCATTCACAGTTCTTTGTCAAATAATATTGCTGTCTCTGTGCACAATGTTCTCCTGGTTCTGCTCATTTCACTATAGATGAGTTCATATAAGTCTTTCTAGGTCTTTCTGAAATTATCTTGCATGTCATTTCTTACAGCACAATAATATTCCATTGTATACCACAGCTTGTTTAGCCATTCCCCAATTGATGGGCATTCTTTTTATTTACAAGAATGGTACCTTTGTTTTTATTTTTTGTTTATTGCAGGGCAATGAGGGTTAAGTGACTTGTCCAGGGTCACACAGCTCGTAAGTGTCAAGTGTCTGAGGCCGGATTTGAACTCAGGCTCTCCTGAATCCAGGGCCACTGTTTTATCCACTGCACCACCTAGCTGCCCCCAAGAATGGTATCTTTGTAAAAAAAATCTATTACCTCTTCATTGAATGCCCTCCCATTAGTGTGGTGCCACAGGTGGGCCTAGAGGCAAAGTAGGAATAAGAATATAAATCATTCTGCCTAACCTTCAAGGCCCAGCTTCCATATTATCTTCCCTGACTATCGTATCCCAAAATGGCCTGTTCTTCTTCCGAACCATGACAGCACTATTATTTCTACCATGTATTGTGTCTGTATACATGTATATAAAGAAACACACATATATAGTGCCTTGTATTATAATTATTGTATGAGCCCTCTTCCCTTACTTTCCCTGTACCATCCCCCGCACCTTCCCCTCCCCTCCTCTTTCCTTCTCAGAATCTCTTTGCTTTGGTACTGCCATTCATTCCCATAGCTTCACCTACTCCCTTTATGAAGACAGTTCCCAAATCTCTGTCTCCAGCCTTGACCTCTCTGCCAAGCTACAGGCCCATGTTTCCAGCTACTTAAGGAACATCTCCACCTGGATGTCCCACTGTTTTCTCAAACTGAATGTCCCAAACCCTAAATTTATTTTCTTTTCATTAAACCTGTTCTTCTTTCTAATTTCGCTGTTCCTGTCAGTGGCATAACCATTTATCTTATCTTATTTTTTTATTTTTTTTTTTTTAGTGAGGCAATTGGGGTTAAGTGACTTGCCCAGGGTCACACAGCTAGTAAGTGTTAAGTGTCTGAGGCCGGATTTGAACTCAGGTAGTCCTGACTCCAGGGCCGGTGCTCTATCCACTGTGCCATCTAGCTGCCCCCTTATCTTACATTTTAATAATATTGATGATATCTTGATTCCTTTTCTCTCCTTCAATCTTATATATAGTTACCAAATCCTGTCAGTTCCACAAATTTCATGAGTCTCTTACATTCTCTCCAATCTCATTACTATCTTACTAATAAAGGCCCTTGTTATCTCCCACTTGAATTCATATCCTAATTATGCCACTTACTTTCTGAGTGACCCTGAGCAATTTTTAATTTTTCTTGACCTCAGCTTCCTCACCTATAAAACTAGAGGTATGGGCTAGAGGACCTTTAAGGTTCTTTACAGCTATAAATCTAAGATTCTATGAAATTAATTAAAAAAATAATTTTATGCACAGGAGACATCAAAAAACTGACGAGATCAGGAGGAGTCTCATGTTGGAAAAGGTCCTTGAATTGAGCCTTTTTAAAGAAGCTTTGGGGATTTGAAGAGTTTGAAGTGAGGAGTGGGAGTGTTTCTTGGGTTGGGACAGCTTGTTGAAATACAGAAAAGAAGGAGATGGGATATCATTTTTCAAGGAATTAAGCCAGTTTGGCAGACTATTAAGAGAGTGCCTAGGGGGCAGATAGGTGGCACAGTGGATAGACCACCAGCCCTGGAGTCAGGAGTACCTGAGTTCAAATCTGGCCTCAGACACTTAACACTTACTAGCTGTGTGACTCTGGGTAAGTCACTTAACCCCAATTGCCTCACTTAAAAAAAACAAAAAACAAGAGAGTGCCTAAGGGGGCAGCTAGGTGGCACAGTGGATAGACCACCAGCCCTGGAGTCAGGAGGACCTCAGCTCAAATCCGGCCTCAGACACTTACCACTTACTAGCTGTGTGACCCTGGGCAAGTCAATTAACCCCAATTGCCTCACAAAAAAAAATAGTGCCTAAGGGGTAATACTGTGAATCAGTCTAGAAAGATCCATTAGAGCTAGATGGTGAAGGGCTTTTAAATACCATATGGAGAAGTTTATATTTTCTCCTTGAGGCAATAGGTAGCCACTTAAACTTCTTGAGCAAAGGAATGACATTGTTAGATCTATGCTTTAAGCTTACCAATTGGGCATCTGTAGGGAGGCTCTCATGGAAAGAGGAGAGGCTTGAAAGAGTTAGACCAATTAAAGAGGCTCTTTCAGTATTCTTGGTGAGAGGCAAGTAAGGCCTAAGCTAGGGTGATGGCTGTGTGAGTCAGGGGAATTTTTTATTTTATTAAACACACAGTAGGTATTTAATAAATGCTCGTTGAACAAATAAATGCTGATTTAATTGATTTGTGGTGAGTCAGCATGCAATCACATTTTCTTAATTTGTCTTGTGATACAGAAGCTTTGTGGTGACCCATCACCACTGACCCATTACACATTTTCCTTTAGGGGAAATTGGGCAGCAAGAAATATAGAGATTCATTATAGATACACTAGAACCTCAGTATGGGTAACTGGATTTTGTTGCTTGATTGTACATCAATTATATGTGTATTTTTTGTTGATGACTAGTCAGAATAACCTTGCAGGGCTCAGAAATGCCAAAGGAGCTGCTATCTTTTGTTGGAGTTTTTCAAGTAGGAGGAAAAGATTCATGCTTAGGTCACCATGCAAAGATGATAAAGTGATGATGACTACACAGTATTTGTCACCCCTTTTCAGTCAACAAGCTCAAAGAGTTTTACTCACATGGCCTTGGGAGTCCTTTAGTTAACATTTGTGTGGGATAAGTAGGTGGCAAGTATTATTATTAAGGTTACATGGGAAGTAAAGTATTTGGCAATAGAACCCTCATCTATTAACTCCCAGCCTTGTGTTCTGTTCACTAAAGCACGCTGCAGGAGAGTCTAGAGTACAATGCCCTCATTATGTATTGAGGTGGCATTAGTAATTTTCAATTAGCTTTTCAGGTGGCATACCCTGGTGGGTAAATAAAATTATGTGGATGTTATAATATTTGTGGTGTATAAGAAATCTTAAACATCAACTAGTATTATAGGAATGGAAAGAACAACATTTTTAAAAGGTCAGATTAATAAAACAAACCCAAGACATTACTCACAAACTCAAGTAATTAGAGATAAAATGATGCAGTGGGTAGGGCACTTTACTTGGGGTTAAAAAGGCCTGGGTTCACATCCACTTCAGACTTTATTGGTTGTGTGACCTTGAGCAAGTCACTGAACTTCCTTATGCCTCAATATTCTCAACTCTAAAAAGACGGAGGAGTGGCCTCAGTGGCATCTGAGGTCTTGTCTAGGTCAAAAATCTATTGTCTTGTGATTCTATTCTGGAGACAATGAATTAAATAGTGACCTGGTGATTAGAGAATTGGGTGACAGGTCATTTGCTGGATTTATTTTCTTCCTTGTCCTACTTGAATATGCCATCTAATTTCTTTGTGACTTGGTTTGTCTGTTCAGAGAGAGGAAGAGCTTCCAACTTAAATGCATATGCAAATGGAACATAACATGGTAGCTCAAGGTAAAATTCCATTAAAGTATTCCAAAATAGCTAAGATTTAGGTAGAGAAAAGCTACACAGCTCCTAAAAGATGTGCTCCAAATAGGATAAATTGAAGACTGTCTTGACTGACTGAATATTGATCATACCCAAAGTGATCTATTGCTATGAAATTTCTCATAATCAAAGTGGTCCCCCCAAAATGGAATGGACAGAGGTTAGTGGGTTTCCTAAGGTTTTCAAGCAGAAGTCTTAAGAACAACTTGATGGGGATATTTTAGATGAGATTAGTCTAGGTGGCCTCTGAAGTTTCTTTCAACTCTGCTATCCCATGACTGTGATAAAGAGGCATATAATTTATGGAGTTCATTTCAGATGAATTAGATTAAAGAAATGGTATTAAGGGTTTATAATATTCTTATCTCTTTTTCCAAAAAGGACTGCCAGATGCGAAGTATATTCGACATCTTTGATCACCAGTTGGGTTTGGTATCTATTGCTACTTATATTTTAAGGATTCATGATTTAATCATCCTTTGTACCCCCTTTGCCTAACAAACTCCTTATGCCTTAGTAAATAGTTTCCATGAGTTGCTATGGCAGAAATAACTGTCTTTTCATATTAGAGCCTCTCTAATCAACATTCCTTGCCACCCTTTTTAAGGTGGGCTATTTCTTGGTGGTCAGTGAGTATAGCACTGGACTTAGAAACAGAAAGACCTGAGGTCATATCATGTCTCTGGCACTTACTGTGTGACTGTGGGCAAGTTACTTAATCTTATTTACCTCAGTTCCCTCATCTGTAAATTAGGGATAGTAATAGCACTTACCTCTCAGGGTTGTTGTGAGGATAAAATGAGACGATAAAAACAATAAAAGCACTAAAATAATAAACTTATTATTATTATTATTAATTATCTCCCATATCAGATGGCCAAGAAGAGGATTTTACATACTTTGTTCCCTACTGTCATTTCCGGATGCTCATTTTGACTACATAATTTAACAATCTCTCCTTTGATTTTTATACTCTCTATTAAATCACTATCTCCAGGACTTTGTCACTGTTATTGACAATCTCTAGATCACTTTCACACCTTTACTGGTGCTGTAGCTGATTCAGAGGCTCTGGGGGTCTCTTTCTCTGGCAAGGCCTGCCTGGGACTGGATCTGTGTCAGCATGACCACAGGCTTGGGCTCCATTTCTGCCCTGGCACAGCGGCCCCCTCCTGCTAACCTTCTAAGCCATCTTTGGCCGGAAAATTATCTCAGTCCATTCTTTTGTGGGTTCTGCTGCTCTAGAAATTGTCCTATGGCATCATTTGGAGGGTTTTTTGGAGCGATGGTGTCATGAGTTCTGAGAGCTTACTGCCTTTCCTCTGCCATCTTGGCTCCGTCCTGGAAATCAGGGTCATGCAATGCCAGTTTCTTTTGTCCTGGCCCAAATACATATTTTTTTCTGGAAATTCTCCTTACTATGCTATTTTATAAATTGTTTTTTAATTAGTTGTGTCCTCTGGTGGATAAGAAGAAAAGCAGAAACCCCAGTTATCCAGACTCAAAGCTTTTATGTCAGTTTTGACATTTTCCTCTCTGTCACACTCTATAATGAATAAAATTTTATCTCTTTGATTATGTTTTCCATTTATCCCTTCTCTATTCACACTGCCATTACTCAAGTTCAAGCTCTCATGACCTCTTTCCTATCTATTATAATCTTTCTAATTTGTCTCTATGCCTCAAGTCTCTCCTTTCTTCCATCTATACTCTACCCAGCTACCAAATTAGAGTATAGGCTTTACCATATCATTATTCTGCTCTAAGACCTTCAGTGGCTCCCTATTGCCTATATAAAATATAATATTTAATTGAGTATTTAAGGCACACCCACTATAGCGTGGGTCCTACTTTACCATCTTATTTCATACTACTCTCTTTTCTGTACTCTATATTTCAGTTACACAAGACTACCAGTTGTTGCCTAATCTCATACCACTTTTTCGTACCTCCATGTATTTGTAAAAGTCATTTGCCCTGCCTAGAATTCTTTCTTCCCTCATTTCTGCTTATTGAAATCCTCTTTTATTAAAGTTTAGCTTGGGTGTAAACTCTTCCATGAAGCCATATCTAATCCCTCCTCTCCACCTCTCCCAGCCCTAAGCCAAAAGTGCACTCTTCTTCCCCAAATTTTCCTAAAGAACTTTGTATCTCTCTTTTGCCCTTTCGCATTCTACTTGATATCATACTTGATTTTATAGATACCTTGCCCCCTGTTAGACTGTAAGTTCCTTGAGGATAAGGTCTAGATGCTGTCATCTTTGTATCATCTGGGCCTAGTACATAGTAGACTCATAATAAATATAAATTGAATTAAATTAGTTAGGCTTATCCTCAGATCTATCCCAACTTCTTTACCTGGCTCCCCAAAACAAAGGAATAAACCTTCCTAGTCTGGAAGGACCTATTATTGTTTTTGTTCATCTCTCATAGTATTTAAGAACCCAAGTCCACCTGAATTCCAGGGTGAGGATCTGAGTTGGATTTTAGTGGAGTTCACTGCCACTTTTTTTGGGGGGGGGGCAGGGCAGAGTATTGGACTTGAGATTTCATCAATGTAGAAAGCTTCCCAATGAGGAAATTCCCTCTACCAGTGTAGATTGACAACTATCCTTCAATTTATATCCTTGATTACCTGGGATATTGAAAGATCAAGTGCCTTGTCCAGAGTTACCCAATCAGAATATATCATAACATCCTTTTTTGGGGGGGGGTAGGGGCAGGGCAATGAGGATTAAATGACTTGTCCAGGGTCACACAGCTAGTAAGTGTCAAGTGTCTGAGGCTGGATTTGAACTCAGGTCCTCCTGAATTCAGGGCCTGTATTTTATCCACTGTGCCACCTAGCTGCCCCCCCATCAGTATATGTCAGAGGTGAGACTTGAACTCAGATCTTTCAGACTTCAAAACTAATCATATATCTACCATACCAGGATTTCTGTATCCACTGCTATTTACTTATTAAAACAAAATCTAGGGGCAGCTAGGTGGTACAGTAGATAAAGCACTGGCCCTGGATTCAGGAGGACCTGAGTTCAAATCCAGCCTCAGACACTTGACACTTAACTATCTGTGTGACCTTGGGCAAGTCACTTAACCCTTATTGCCCTGCAAAAACCAAAAAATAAAAAATAAAATAATAATAAAATAAAAAAAAACCAATCTGGCACTCTATAGATCTAGCAGGGACTATGGGCTTATGTTATATGCTTATGTTATGTTATTCCTTCTTAAATATCAAATCATATCTTTGAAAAGTGGGCCATCTTCTTAAACTTCTCTTCATTGCTTTAGTTGTGCCCTTTCTTATTTTTCCTCTCCTTTTTACTTCCCCCTGTTGAATATTAAAATATAGTTTTTGTGTCTGCCTGTCTCCTACAAACAGAATCAATAAACAGATCAGAGAAATTAGAATATCTTATAATATCTCCTACAATTTGTTCCCATACCTGTCCCCCTACAAATATAACCAGATCAAAGAACATGGTTAAGAACCATATCAGAGAATTTAGTGTCTCCTACAAGACAAACCAGATCAGAGACAGAAGAAAAAACAAACCATAGAATATCAATTTAATATTTTGTCCCAAGAAGAAATATAACACATGATGACTTGGAACCTCCCCTCCTAAGAGGGAAGCTCAGAGCTCCCGGTCTTTCTAAGTGTTTTTAAGGTTTCTTGGCTCACTGGTTACAGAATAACTTCATTGGGGTGATACAGATCAACCTATTACAAATGTAGATCAGTTAAACAATAGAAATTGGTTTAACAGCTCAACTTAAAACAGATGCTAAATAGGAGAGGTTTTATCAGAGACAAGGAGGTCTCTCTGGGGAAAAAGATAGTGAATGGGAATTTCAAATGGGTATCTGAGTTTGTTTATTCTTTTGGAGAAAGTAAATAGGGCTTGTCTGGTTTTACTTTGAAGTCTGAGCAAAGGGCATTTTGCTCCTATTAATCCAGGGTCTCATAAAACCCATTTGGATAGTAAGGTACCTCCATCAAATCCAGGTGATACATATATTCATATTAACACCTCTTTGCAGGCTCTGCCTAGAAAAAGGAAAATTACAACTTTATCAATCCTATTCTCAAGGTTTTCAGTTTGGAATGAATAGCAAACAAGGCAAAGAAAGAAAGAAAACATGTTTTCTCTTTGGGTGGTTTTCCCCCCAGTAGTTTTGAGATATAAAGAAGTTCATGAAGGTTTAATTCAGCTCAGGAGAACGATCCAAAAGTAGAATGGGTTGCCTTGGAGGTATTGAGTTTGCCCTAAATGTATGTTTTCAAGTAAAGTCTGTATGACCACTGGTCAGCTGTATGGTAGTGGGGCTTCTTCTTTTTTTTTTTTTTTTAAGGTGTAGGCTAGACTACAGGGCTGCTAAAACTCTATGAGTCTTTGGTACAGATTAGAAAAGAAAGGGAAACACCTCAGCAAGGAAATGGGTATAGAGTTATTAGCTGACTGAACCCTAGACATGCTCAGGAAGACTTGAATTCAAATCCTACCACAGACATTTACTAGTTTTGTTTTTTGTGGAGCAATGAAGGTTAAGTGACTTGCCCAAGGTCACACAACTAGTAAGTGTCAAGTGTCTGAGGCCAAATTTGAACTCAGGTCCTCCTGAATCCAGGGCTGGTGCTTTATCCACTGCGCCACCTAGCTGCCCCCACTTACTAGTTTTGTAACTGGGAAAGTCGTTTAACATCTGTTCATCTCAGTTTCCTCATTTGTAAAATGGGGATAATAATAGCACTTAACTCCCAGGGTTGTTGTGAGGATAAGATAAGATAAGATTTGTAAAGTATTTTGCAAACTTCAATTGATATATAAACGCTAGCTATGGTTGTTATTATTATTTTGTTGTCACATCACCTTCATTTCCAAATATGTCCCTTTCTTTTCCCTTCCTGGTAAGATATCTCTTGCAGTCAATTTTTTAAATGAGGGAAAAATAGTTCACCAAAGCTAATCAACATATCAACTGAATTTGATAGTATAATATTCCATGCCCATAATCTCCCCATCCCTAAAAAACAAAGACATAAGGTAAATTTTTTCAACTCTTTTCTGAGGCCAACCTTGTTCATTGTCAGCTTTCAGTTTGTCTTTTATGTTCTTTCTGCTTACATTGTTACAGCCATTATGAATATTGTTTTCCTGGTTCTGTTTACTTCACTCTGCATCAGTTTGTACCTAATTTCTCATGCTTCTCTAAGTTCTTGATAATCTTTGTTTCTTATTATGATATATCATTACTTCTGTGTACCACAATTTGTTTAGGGCTACTAATTTTGGAGGTGTACATATTATTCAGTTTTCAGATGGGAAGACCAAAGACCAGAAGTTGTATAACTTTGCCTTAACAGTGACAAGGCCAGTATTAGAACTTGAAGCTTCAGAAGCACCCCAAATCCTGCTCTGCATAGTCCCCCTCTCAAAGGGCCCATACTTTTATCTTTGGTTATTTTGCCAAATATACAGGTAAACTAAACTTAACAGCTAAGCTAAAACACAAGGCACACCCTGGGGAAGTTGAGCTTCAGACTGTTGTGTTCAGCACTCTATAAATATTTGATGAATGAATGAATGCTGTGCTATTAAGTCTGTTCTTAAGTTGGCCAACAGCTTGGTTATCAGAGTTTACAGTGTTTCGGTTCCCTACAGAGCTTGTACTCTTAGTGAGATTTGTCTCACTTCCTGAGTCTTGTGCCCAGAAGCCAAGAGTGAACTGTCTAATGGGTGAGAAGAGCTAAAGTCATTGCTTGTAAAGATATATCAGAAATGTCAAAGAGAACCTCTCATATTGATTAAGGACCCTTTAATCTGACTGAGGGCAAAGTCTTTAACTTATTTCTTCTCTGTAGTCCTTGACCTCCAAAAGGTTTATAAGGTCAGCCCTATCCCATTTAGGCTGAACCAAAGTTGCCTGGGGAGCTCGAACTAATATTTAAGGAAATCAGGCCAAATAAAGCTTTGTTCCCTCTTAGGAGCATTTGATAGCTTTAACAGGAACCTGTGGGAGGTGTTAGATCATAAGGTATGAGTGCCAGGCAATATTGCCAGACTCCACAAATTTCTAGATGACAAACAGACTTTATAGAGCAAATTAAATAGGAAGTGTTTTTTTTTTTCTGGTGGTGGTTATTATTATGCTTTGAATCATTTTGTCAGGGTACCCAAAAGCTGTTAGCATGGATGTCTAAAGAAATTAGTGTTTTATTACTATGATGATGCTCATCAAATATTACTCATTAAGCATCTTTTTGTGCTTATTACTGAGCCAGGCACTCCACAAAGCAAGTAGAAGATGCAATTCCTGCCTTGCCAGAGATACTGGAGTTATAATCAAGAGACCTGTATTCAAATCTTTTTACTACCTGACTAACCCTGGACAAATCATTTAACATCTCTGGGCCTTGCATTCTCATCTTTTAGATATAGATTCTTCATCTGTGATTACAATGGTACAGGGAATGCTGGGATGCAGAACCCACCTACACTTTAGGTCATCTCTGTACCACACAGTCATAAAGAGTTACCTAGAGCATTGACAATTTAAGTGACTTGCCCAAAGTAACCCAACCTCTATGTGTCAGAAGCAGGCTAAGATGCTAGGCTTCAAGGCCATCTCTCTAGCCACTAACCCACACTGCCTTGCATGTTTAAAAAAATATGAAGGGGTTGGCCTAGACAACCTCTGTGGTCCTTTCTAACTTTAAATCCATGTTCCTATGACATTATGATCCCATGATCATTCAGTCATTCATTCCTGTGATCTTTTGAAATTAAATCTATCAAATTATACTACTATTCATTATTTGTCAACATTATTTTTCCACTTGGCTTACAGTCCTTCTCTCTGCCTCTTTTGTTGTCATGATACTTAGAGATTTCAGTGTCTGTATTCATAACCTTCCTAACACTTGCTCCTCTGCCTTCCTGGAGTTTTTCAAATCTTATAACCTCTATCTTCACTCTATTTTAGTCGCCCATGGGTTTGCCATACCTCCAAAGTCTGAAATTCTGAAATTCTCTTCTTTGACCATAATTGCCCTTGGATCAGGATCCACTTCTCTCATTTTCTTAATCTTCCCAAACTTGTCCATAGGAGCATAGATTTAGAGATAGAAGGGAGCTTAGAGCTCATCAAGTTTACTCCTCTCATTTTACAGATTTCTTCAAGTGATGCTCAGAGGGGTTAAGCAATTTGGTCAGTGCCACACAGCTAGTAAATTTATGAGGCAGGATTTGAAACCAGTGCCCTTTCCACTTTATCAGACTGCTGTTTTGTCTTCATCTCTTTGTTCTTCTCATTTCAATAAAATGCTCTTTTCCATCCTTGAATTCCTTGCCTACTTGACCTTTTGTTCTTATCCCCTCTGGGGGGATAAACTATGGGGAATTCCTACCACCCAAGTCTTCTGTTCCTCATGTGGGATTACTAAATAATGATGAAGGGAACTATGGAACAGTCACTTCTAAATCTTCTGTATATTTTCCTGTGTAACATTGATTGGGGCCTTGATGCTGCTTGGCAATTTTTATTCATCTCTTACTGATTATTTCATTTTCTACAATAACTACGCTGTATCTCCTCTTCTCTATTCAAGCCCTCTGTAGTTTCTTCATTCATTACCCTCCAGATTTACTGAGAAGACTGAGGTTCCCTCGAGTTCTTTCTGCCATGTTGTTAAACCTCTCATAATTTTTTCTTGCTTTAAAATAATAACCAATTTTTATGTAGAATTTTAAAGTTTGAAAAGTACTTTACATAATCATCTAATTTAAGTATCACAACAACTTTGTGAAGAAGATATTATAAGTGTTATTATTTCTGTTTTGCAGATGATGAATTAACCCATCTCTGGTAAGGGTCAGAGGCCAGAGAATCTTAAACCAGGGTCTGATCTCCATTCCACCAAATGATCTCTCCTTTCTATCAGTCTCAGAGAATGAGATGGGACCTTCTCTTTTTCAAAACTAACCCTTATACTGCTTCTTTTGATCCTAATCTCTTCTCTTTTTTATGTAGGACTTTGCTATGGCAGTCATTCTTTTTTGTTCTTATTCAAGCTCTTCCTTCTCTTTATTGCTTCCTTTTTCTTGGTGTTTCCCATATTCTAAAACAAAGGTTTCCCATGTCCTAAAACAAAGCCACTCTCAACTCTACAAATCCTTCAGATTTTATTCTCTTTTCTCCTCCCATTTACTGTTAAATTCTAGAAAAAGTGGTCTGTTCTCTCACCATATTCATTAACCCTTTGGAATTAGAATTCTGTCCCAATAATGGAATACTATTGTGTTGTAAGAAATGAAGAAAAAGAAAATACCAGAGACCTGGAAAAAACTTGTAGGAACTGATGCAGAATGAAGTGAGCAGAACCAGAAGAACAATTTATATTCTAACATCAATATTGTGAAAATGACCAATTGTTAAAGACAATTATTCTAGCCAATTAAATGATCAACCAAAAGATCAATAAAGAAGAATGTCTATTTCATGACAGAGAGGTGATAGGTTAGTATACAGAATAAGAATTCTTATTCTTATATGTAGTTTGGCTAATGTAGGAAATTTGTTTTGCTTCACTATGATACAGGTGTGAATCTTTCCCTCACTCTATTCTTCTCTCCCTTCCTTCCTCCCTCCCTCCTTCCCCCCTTCCTTCCTTCCTTCCTTCCTTTCTTTTCAGTATGTAGGCAGAGGTATGCAAGAGAAAAAAAAATAAAATGAAGAAATCAAGTAGCTGGCCTTCAAGCATAGGTTCTTTTACTATTTTATTGTATGGCCTCATTTCAAAATTCTTCACAATAATAAAAAAGTTCATATTCATTAAAAAAAAATTCTAGGGGCAGCTAGGTGGCACAGTGGATAGAGCACTGGCCTTGGAGTCAGGAGTACCTGAGTTCAAATCTGACCTCAGGCACTTAACACACACTTACTAGCTATGTGACCCTGGGCAAGTCACTTAACCCCAATTGCCTCACTAAAAAAAAAATTTTAAAAATTAAAAAAAATTCTATCCTCATCACTCCATTGGAACTGCTGTTCCCAAGTTTGCTAACAATAACTTCATTGCCAATACAGTGGCTGTGTTTTAGTTCTCATTTACTTAGAGCTTTTTTTACTATTATTATTAGCACCCTATGCCATTCACCATCCCTCCTTCTTGCCATTCATCTCTTTTGGTACCTGTGACATTGCACACTTGTGGTTGTCTTTCTATCTCTCTGGTTCCCAATTCTTTTTCCTTTACTGACTCCTCATCTTCTCCCCAACCCATAAGCACTGATGTACCCTATGGCTCTTTTCCTTAGTCCTCTTCTTTTCTCCCTTTTCATTTTCTACCTTGGTATTGTCATTCATTTCCTTGTGTGACTGAGCATTTGATCTGATCACAGTCATTCAGATTTAGCTTGAGCTCCCTTCCAGTGCCTTCTTTATCCACAAAACAGCCAGGAATCCTAAAATTGCAAAGCATTTAATTAGAATAGAACAGCAAAGCAAGGGGCAAGTGAGCAATAGAATTAGTTATTCCCTTCTCCCACATAGAAGGGTCAGTAGTCTTCTATAGACTCCTCTGCTAGTAGGAGAGAACATATATCCAGGATAGCTTAAACTCCTAGGGTTCTATTATGACTGGAACACTTCTTGTGGTTTTGTTCTTGGAAATCATCTGTACCTTGCTGCTTGTGTATTCTACACCTGAAGCTCACTGAACATTTCTGTCTCTGAATATCGTTTTTGTTGTTTCTTCTTCAGAGGTACTGGGGCCCTTGCTTTCTCAAAAGGAGTGTTGTCACTCTCTTTTGAGACTCCCCTTCCGAACATAATTAATCAATACATTGTCAGTTCTTTTGATAGGCCCATCTCCAGGCCTGGCTGATACATGAAAGTGCCCCTAAAATGGCTATTAAGACTCTTCCTCCCCCAACCTTACCCATCCTTACAACAGAAGGTTTGATATTCTAAAAGGCCAAATATATATAAGCTTATAATCAAGCATAAAGTAAATTGTAAAACTGAAAATAATCTTACAAGGGATAAAAGTAAATCTTTATTGAATTAGAGAGTTCCCAAGAATTCCTAATGAAAAGACCAGATTTGAATAGAAACCTTAAAATAAAAATATGGAAGTCAAGGGAAATCAACAGGACGGCCATCAGTCCCCTCAGTATTTGAATTAAGGTGCGTGAATTTCTTTTAGTACTCTTCACATTCTCTGCCACCTGGAGCCAGAACTAGGCCTATGACCTGGATCTTTATATAAGCCTTAGAGAGGTTCTTGGCAACAGGGTGAAGAAGAATCAGCAACTTTTATCTTGCATCACCGTTGCTTTGGTAAATATTTCTGGACCCCTTATTGCCTTTAGCAATCATTGCCAGGCAAGTGAAATTCAGATCTACATCTCGTTCCCCCAAACTTCCCCATAACATTTACAACTGCTTCCATATTTACAGTTGCTTGCTAGATATCTCCATTGGGATATTCCATTGGCTACTCAAATTTAACATGCCCCAAACTAAACTCATTTTCCTTTCAAGAAACCTGTCCATTCTCTGTCCTTCAATATTTCAGTTGATGGTACCACCAAACCCCAAGTCACTGAGAACTGAAACCTTAGAATCATCTTTGAGACTTGTTTCTTCTTCTGTGTATCAGTTGCCAAGTCCTGTTGATTCCACCCCAACACTCATATATTTCCTCTACTCTCCACTTGCAATGTCACTATCTTAGTGTAGTTTCTTATTACCTGCAACTTAGATTATTGTAATAGCCTTCTAACTGGCCTTTCTACTTTTTTCCTTCTGCTGCTAATCTAAATTGCTAAATACTTTGCTCAGACCTTGTCACATATACAAAACAACAAAACAAAACAAAATCTACTCTCCCTAGGGCCTAATATATCCTTTCTCATTTACTTCTCTTTCTTTAGCTATTCCCTATATCTAGAATGGATTTCTCTTCACATCTCCAAATCTTCCTGTTGAAGATTTACCTTACCTTTCTTCATAACCTAATTTGGATGACTTGTCTTCCACAATATCATTTCTAATTCTCCTCATATGAAAATGGCCTCTTACCACTCTTGAAAGTTTGCCTGCCTATTTATCTGGGCCTCTAGTATTGCATTCTTACTGTATCAGTATTCTTTGTATATATGCCTTCTCTATTTAACTGTAAACTTCTTAAGGACAGGGTTTGCATATCATTCCCTCTTTGTTTCCTAGCATGTAGTATAATTGTAGAATTGAAGGGGCTGTAGTGAGTAAAACTATATGTGATTGCCCTATAATTGTCCCAAGTGTTAGGGAATTTAGCTGGGATTATTTTGGGGGGGGAGGGGAGGGCAGAGCAATGAGGGTTAAGTGACTTGCCCAGGGTCACACAGCTAGTAAGAGTCAAGTGTCTGAGTCACATTTGAACTCAGGTCCTCCTGAATCCAGGGCCAGTACTTTATCCACTGCACCACCTAGCTGTCCCAATTTTAGCTGGGATTTATAATATATTTGTTACTTAGAAATTAGAGGCTACTGCACTAGTTTGGGCATTAAGCATTTATTAAAGCATATTAAATATTAGTAAAGAGAGCACACATGGCTCTGAAAGATAGGAAAGCCTAGCTAGGAAAGAGAAGATAGAGAAAAGAAAAAATGGGGAACCCTAGTGGGCTGCATCTACTCTCACTAAGTTCCCCAGGGCAAAGAGAGAGTTCTGTGAGCATAAGCTCTCTGAGGGAAGGGGCAGAGCCAGCCCTTACACACTGCCTAAAGCTAATTGGCTAGCATCCTTCGAGTCTATTGGTTCACTGGATTTGAGGATGGTTCAGCACAGTAGTGCTGATGTCAGAACCCAGAGAACAGATCCTCTGGTGGGAGCAAGGCTTTCAGGTGGGTGTGGTTTTGAGTGAGGTAACTTCCTGACTCTGGGCTGGCCTTAAGAAAGGTCAGGCTACTAATGCAGAAATATGTTTAATGTGATTGTACATATATAACCAACATCAGATTACTTGCTGTCTTGGGGAGGGAGGGAGAAAAATTTGAAACAAGAAATCTTAGAAAAACAAATGTTGAAAACTATCTCTACATGTAACTGGAAAATTATAAAATAAAAAAAAATATATATATATATATAAAAGAGGCAGGCCAGGATCTCTCAGTGGGGACCTCTGGGAGTCCCAAAACCCCATTATTTTTTCACAGGGTTAATTAAATAGAGAAGTGAACCAAATTGACTCACTAGTCAGTTATCATGCTAGCCATTCTGTCAACATTTGGCAGGAATATTGGCAAAAGAGATTTGGGGCTTTAGCTAAGTTTTAAGGTCTTTAGGAATATGTAGTTGGGTGTAGATGTATAGCAAATTGATAGCAAAGATTAATTTTTCCCCAGATTCTGAATAATATTTCTTAATTCTTATATTGAGTAATACACTAATTTTGAGAAATCTTGGATTTCTTTTCATAATTGGTAAGAATTTGGTAATGCTGATAATAGTTACTAGTTTAAATGGATCTTAAGGTACATAATCTATGGTATCCTGCTAATGGAGATAGATTTGTTTTAATGACACATAGTGAAACATGCTTAAATTTGTTTACTATACAAAATAGTTTATCATTATTATACCATAAAGAAATATTATCTTTAATAAGTAATTTTTGACTTTAGACCGAATAGTTTGAAGTTTACAATAAAACATTGTGGCTGATTAGACTGGTGTCTGTCTAGTTGCAATGCTTTCTTTTGTTTTTTCTTTTTTTCTTTTTTTGTGGGGCAATAAGGGTTAAGTGACTTACCCAGGGTCATACAGCTAGTAAGTATCAAGTGTTTGAGGCCGAATTTGAACTCAGATCCTCCTGAATCCAGGACTGGTGCTTTATTCACTGTGCCAGCTAGTTGCCCCAAAATGTTTTCTTAAATAAGTTTTGCTGGATTTCCAAATCTATTTCTTTCTCTCTCTCTGTCTCTCTCTCTGCCCTTTTCATCCTGGTCAGTGCTCAAAAAATGTTTTCTTTTTTAGAAAAAAAATTGTACTGAAGAAATCAGTACATATAGCTAAATTTATTTAGTAGCTATGTACGTTTTAATTATTTAATTGTATTAGGTATCATAAGAACTTTTTAGACTAAGTCATCAAAATTCTCACTCGCTTTTTTCTATATTCTCAAAGTAGCATGTGTTCCATTCTCCTACTTCTTATTTTTTTTACTTTGTATTATTTCATAAACATCTTTTCAGATATTTTTGTATCTCTCCTACTCAGTTTTAATTGCATTATAGTATTCCATTATATCCATGAGCCATGATTTAAAAAAAAAAACACTTTTCCATTCTTTCTGGACATTTTATATTGTCTCCAGTTTCTTGTAGTTATATATAATACTGCCATTAACATGTTTAAACAGATACCAAAAATGATTTTATAAGAAAGCTAAGATTTTCAGTTTATATTCTCAACAGTGGAGTTATTGGGTGAAAGGGGATCATTTATAGATCACTTTTACAGCATGCTACCACATGATTGCTTTCCAAAAAGATTCTACAAGTTTGCAGGCATACAAACAATGAATGAATGAATGAATGAACTGATCCTTTCACAAACCTATCAGTATTGAGTTTTGTTGATTTTAATTATATATTCCAAATCGAGGTAAGGTGGAACCTTAGAGTTGTCTTAATTTCAATTTCTTTCAACTTGAGCATTTTTTCAAGTGATTATTAATAATTTATGTTTGCTCTTAGGAAAATTGTTCCTATATTTTGACCTAAATATTTACCTGTCTATATCTTTCTATGTACATAGAAAGAGATATTTATGTAGATATATCTACATTCTGAGAACATCAAAGGGACTGTTAGCAAGGACTTAAAAGAAAAGAATATGAAATTAAAATGGTTACAGACAGCTTCCATTTTGATTCTGACCTAATAACTTAGTGTAGAATATTCTCCAGGTTTTTTTTTTCCCTACACCTACTGAAAAAAGGAACTAGAGTTGAGATTCTTGTGAAGTCTGTCCAATTTCAGCCTTCTCAGTAGGTGTGAATAAAACAATAATTACTGAATTTGGAAGCTGGCAAAGGTGCCATTTTGACAGCTCTGGAGACTGAAAATTTTTGCTTTCGTTACTTTTAACGATGTTTGTGATACAGGTACTGGAAAATTTGCAAAGCTTCTTCACCAAAATATCTTGACTCTGACCCAGAAGAAGTGATTGAAGTCATGACAATGGCAAAGCTTACATTGGCTAAAGTCTTCTAGGGTTAAAAATTTCTGTGAGTAGAACAGTGTATACAATTGGAAATAGGTAAAGAAAAGGCTAGAAATCACTGACTTTGTTGCCTCAGTGCACAAGATCCAACCTTTGGATAAGGTTGCTGATTTTCTAGTCCTAATTAGTCTTGAGCCCAATTTATATTCCGAGAGACCACAGATAATAATGACTTAATAAAAACCAAACAATGTTCTTTAGGGATTGAGACGGGCAATTTTGGCTATAATGAAAACAGGAAACTAGCTCTGACTTGACCTTGGGTAACTCACTTGACATGAGTGTCCTTATCTATAAAATGAAGAGTTGGACTTGGTGATCTTTAAAGTATTTTCCAGCTGTAAATCCTATGATCTATTAGGTCTGCTAGATTCTGAATTCCATGAACACAGAGATTTTGTCTTGTCAGAACTTTATGGTACTCCCTGGGTTGGAGCACCTAATACAGTGTTCTGAACATGAGAGGTTTAATAACTGTTTGTTGAATTGAATTAAGTGGAAGATTTTACCAAGTGGTTCTCCACTTAATGGATCCTTCTGTTAGTATTCAAGTGCTCTTTGTCTCCATAATCATGATTACTGTTTCCCAAGCCTAAGATTTGTGTCTTTAGAATTCCTCAAAACCATGGACTATCTTAACATTTTGGGGTGGGGGTGGGGGATGAGCGTGGGAGAGAGGAGTTGGTTTAGAACTTAGTTCATTCTGAGTCAGCTTGAGAGAAAGAAGTATACAGAAAGAAATTTACAAGCTATGCTAATTGAAAGTTTTAGAAAGTATGATAAATTGAAGAGAGGGGTACATTTTAGGGAAGTGGTGGGACATGCCTGCCAGATCAAATAGACAATAGAAAACTCCTTGTGTGCTGTATCTACAAGCCATGGAAAAACAAGCCTGAACTCCTTCCAAGAAAATTCATTTAGGTCTCTTATGGATAATGCCATCTATACAGATGCTTCCCATGGAAAGGGAATAGGCTAGAAACATGTATGTTTGTTTTCCTAGAGAGATAGAGAGATAAAACTGGGCTTAGATATCTTGTCATCAGATATAAAGGCAAAAATTAGAAACAGATGTGGTCTCTCTTACCCAGATTAAACAGTTGACACATAGCATGGCAGAATTATTGAATGTGGCAGCTTATAAGATTTTTTAAGAAAGGAACCATAGACTTGTAGAATTATAGGAAGGGAGATTTGATATTTACTCCATCGTTCTCCCTTCAGGCAGGATTACACCTCAATTTAGCCCTTACAGGAATCTTGTTAAGGAGCTTCAGGAAAACAGAAGCCAAATCAGACTCAATAATATCTTCAGTTTCTGTTTTGGAGAGAACTGAGGTGTCTAGGCTAGACCCCCAAACCATATGGGTCTATTGGTCATTCCTATTGTCAGTGACTTGGAATTCAGCTTAATCTTCTGATTTTGCTCTTTACTATATGAATACCCAGATTCAGAGCCCTAGGAAATTGAACTTGTCTCTGGGGGTAGGAGTATTTATCTGTTGGTGTGAAATGCAATGTCATGTCTAGCTGATGCAGCAGCAGAGAAACTAGGGTCATAGAAATCCTGCCCCCAGAAGAGGCATAAACTGTATCAAATCTTTTTCCTTCAATGCTTTCCTTTCCTTTACATTTCCTAATGTTTCTACCAAGAAGGCTTACTGAGGAAACACTACTTTCATGCTGGTGGTATATTAATCTAAAATATAAGCTGCAGATGGAATTCTGCTCTTTGGTTGACAGGTAATCAAGGTGGTATTCAATCCTGTAGTGTTCACAGCTAGAGATCATGGTCTATGTATTTTTTCTTTCTGATGTTTGTATTATTGAGGCTATGGAATAAAATCATAAGAATCTTAATCACTATAGAAACCCCAAATCTACTAATGATTGCCTCTGATATTTATGTTATTTTATGGAGAGAAAAATAGTTCACTTACTACTAACACTAGTATCTCTTGTTAAATGGATCTTCATATTTAGTGCCTATGTTGTATTATAAGGACAGAGAGGCAGTGTTGTATAGTATTTAGAACACTGGATTTATAGTTAGGGAGTTCTGGATTCTAATTCTGCTCCAGAGACTTATTAGCTCTGTGACCTTGGAAAAACCATTTAACCACAATCTGAACCATAGTTTCATCATCTGTCTAATAAGGGAATTCTACTTGATAACACCTAAGGTCTTTTTCAGCTCCAAATTTATAATTGTATGGCGGTTTTGCCTTCACTCTTTACTGTTGGCTCTTTTCTAGTCATCACTTCTTTCTGATATACCCTCTTCTGATTGCTCAGTTTTCTGGTATAGAAAGTGAGAAAGATATTACCTTTCCAATTTTTAGGCATTTGATTTTGTGAGTTGCAGAAATTTCTGCACTTCATTATTTCAAAATCTATCCACTAAGCTCCTTTAGAGTATGGACTAAATAATTAATTCTTTGTATTTTTATCCCTAGTGCCTAGGACAGTGACTGGCATAGAGCTTTTAATAATGCTTGGCAGTTGATTGGGCAGTTACTTCATACCCATAGGCCAGCCTTTTTATATATGTAAATAGATGATATTGGTTCATCCATATGTTAAAAAGTCATGATTTATAGTCAGAGAACCTGAACCTGCTGTCACACTGGGCAAGTCACTTCAGTTTTCTTAGCCTCAGTTTCTTTACAGGGTTGAGTCAGAGGATTTCTAAAGCTCTTTTCCAGTGCCAAGTCTATAATCTTCTAAACGTATAGCTGAAATATTGAAGTATTTTCATCTATAATTCTACATCCAATTTTTGGATGAGTTATATCAATATTTGCAAGAAACATAAAGGACTTTTATAACTTATCTTTTTCATAATTTTTGTTGTATAATAAGCCTTATAAACTGCTGAGATCTGTGACAAGTCTGTGAATTGAATCCATTTTAAAGCCATTATACCATTATTTTCATTGTTAATTATATAAAGTCATTTCTTTTGATTTCTGAGGCAAATCTTTCTTTCATTATCTCATTAAGAAAATTAAGCAGTGTTAGAAAGTCCTCTGTTGACACAATTTTTTTGCCTCTTTCTTATTTACTGTATCCTATTAGATGGCAAGCTCCAGCAAGGCAGGGACCATATAATGATAATAATAATCATGATGACACTAATATTAACTATTTTACAAATAGTTTTGCAAATAAATTTGCAATAAGTTTTTCAAATAACTTTATATGCCTTATCTCTTTGAATTCTCACAACAACCCTGTGGGCTATGTTGTATAAGTATCACGAAGTTAAATGACTTGCCCAAGGTCCTACAAATAGTAAATGCCAAAGTTAGGATTCCAACCTGGGTAATACCTCAATCCAGTTTCAGGCTTCTTTACACTGCAGTGCGACGCTGATTTTGTAGCTCTTCAAATGGCCAGTCAGTGCTCTTTTTATGGCAGATACGTTATAAATATTGGTCTAATTGAATCAAGTCTAGGTCACCTGGCTTCAAAGCTAATCCTCTTTTTTTGGTGCGGCAATAAGTGTTAAGTGTCTGAGGCCGAATTTGAACTCAGGTCCTCCTGTATCCAGGGCTGGTGCTCTATGCACTGCGCCTCCTTGCTGCCCCTGCTAATCCTCTTTTGACTACATCATGGCTACCTCCCTACACATGACTTGGAATGAGTTAGCAAATGCCTCTCTGGTTCTTTGTGAAAAATCTCTACTTATAATAAGTACTCATATGAGTTCACTGTCCTTTTTAGCATTATATAACTCCAAACTTAATGCTTTATGTTCATCTTAATCTTTATGATACACTATATAAATCTGTTGCTTTACTAGCTATTGCCTTACTAGCTGTTCCTCATTTCCCCCCCATGAGATAAAGTAACTATAACATAAACTTTCTCATATTCTTGATCTTTTATCTTTATTCTCTCTGTATTTGGTGGTTTCCTATGTACTATAAGTATGATCTGAATCTACAAATACGAAAATGAAGTGCTTCTTTTAGAACAGCCTCCCCTCAGTTTTCTATTCAGTAAAAGTAATAGCAAAGAAGGCATGAACAAAGAATTGACCTGAATTGTAAAGTTAGGGGATGTTTTTGTCTTATGTCTTCCCTGAGTCTGCTCTTGTTTAAGAAAGGCATATTCTGAGTTGTCTATAGAACTTGGTTATATGCTCAGCCAGGTGAAAGCCATGCTCAGATATCTTTTCATGAATGTATATGCCCTTATATCCACCAACTTTAATTTCTGTATACAGAATTCCTTATTCAATTGAATACACAATCTATTCTACTTCAGTTTGAGTGCATATTAGGTTTTTTTTTTTAAATAAAGGATTGATTGCTCTAGAGTTTTTTTCATATATATGGACAAAGTATAAGCATCTAATAACCCAAGGAGACTCAGTCCTGTCCCAGACAAGCATGTATGATAATTCTAGAATTTGTGTTTCTTGTAAGATATACATTTGCTCTCAATCTGTTAGTCCTTTTCTGAGGTGTCCATCAGTGTGATATTATGGCGGTCCTAAATAAGTGCCCAGTAAAGGGTATGTTGCTCACATCACTGCCAATTTGGAATGTGATCAGCTGCATGTTATAAAATTTCTCCAGAGGCAGGAGATAAGGTAACAATTTATGAAAGGTTTTAAGGAGTGCCAAGAACTATGTAGCTCAGTCCCAGTTCCTAGATTATAAACACAGAGCTGAAAAGGACCATAGAGTTCATCTAATTCATCCTCCTTATTTTGCATATGATGAAACTGATGTTTAGAGAGGTTAAGTGACTTACCTAGGGTCATTTTGTTAGTAAGTGATTGGGCTAGGAGCTTAGCCCAGAGTAGTAGGTGCTTATTAAATGCTAAGTGACTTGACTCTTATCCTCAAGGCATTGTACCTATTTAAGCTCAGATTTTCATCCTAGAACTAAGGTTTAGCCCTCTCTTTCTTTTTCTTTTTTTGTGTGTGGTTTTTTTTTTTTGCAGGGCAATGGGGGTTAAGTGACTTGCCCAGGGTCACACAACTAGTAAGTGTTAAGTGTCTGAGGCTGGATTTGAACTCAGGTACTCCTGAATCCAGGGCCAGCGCTTTAACCCCTGCGCCATCTAGCTGCCCCAGCCCTCTCTTTCTAAAGAGAATAATTGAGCATCCAATTTGAGGGCTATGTTAGTAATATGCTTTATCAGTAATCTCAATAAATATTTTATAATTTAACCAAAGTACTATTTGACATGGTATGGTATGATACACCCACAGATATTGTTGAAGGAAGATGTAGAAATTTCCTGTAAAATAATTTTTTTCCTATAAAATAATTTTCCCTTGCAACTGAGAAATAGATTTCAAATATTAGAGAAAAAACATGTGTGCTAGTGTCATTAGCCAGAACAAAATATTTTCAAACATTTAAACATATCTTAATAAGTTTTTTACATATATGTATATAATGTATATCTATGCATGTATGCATATACATGTATAAAACACATTCACATATATTTACAATTATTTAAGTGAATAAATTCTATGTTATTTCATATTTCATTATAGCACTCAGCAACTTATAGAGGAAATGAAATCTCTTCATTGGAGCTGAATGACTTCTTACTTGCCCTCTAGAGCTGAAAAGTTCAAATTTCTGATTCTTGTCAGAGTTTGTGCCATAGAACATAAACTAATTCATTGAAGGACAAAACTGAAAATGGTCCATAGCACCTGGAATGAACCACAAAGTATAAGCCTGCCATAGACATAGGTCCTTTAGGCATGACCTTGAAATTGACAGGCATGATTGCTAATGTACCTGATGCACCTCAATAGGATGAAAACCCATTGGCTAACTAGAATTCTAGACTCATTCATATCTTTGTAGCTTCATATGTCAATCATTGTCCCACCTTGATTTTTCCATGAAAAGCTACTTCAATATGTTGGTGGTAAATTTAATATGGGGAGAGTTAATTGGGTGGCTCACTAAATATTGGGGTTCGGAAAATAATGAGGAACCTCTAGGTCCAAAGTTTCCTCCCCACAAACTGCCTTTTTAGTTATTTATCCCTGGCGAATAAGAAAGGGGACAGACAGCCTCTTTTCCATAAACAAATGAAGTTTTATTAATGGGAAAATAATACACAGCAAAGGTGAAATTAATTAAGCCAATGACAAGGGAATAGGGAAAGAGGAAAATGGATAATTTCCCTAACTCTACCAAAGGCCTATACAATCCCCAAACTCACTTTCAGCTCAGCTAATTCAAAGAGCTGGATTTTATTAACTCACCACCAGGAATCCATAATTTCTATGGGAGTCAGTTGTGCTGCCAATCTCCAGTTTGCTCCGGAAGCTCCTTCAAGGCCAGAGAGAGAGAGAGAGAGAGAGAGAGAGAGAGTGAGAGCCCTCTTCTAGTTGGGGGTCCCTTTTTCTACCTTTTTATCCCTCTCCCAAAGGGGAGGTCCTTCAAGTTATGTTGCTGAGACTGGTTCCCTGTTTATGACACAGTCCACAGCCTCTGAGGACACTCCTTCTCAGGGTTTCCCAAACTTAAACTAGGTTTAACAGGGCGAGCCAGGTGTGGCTCAAAATCTAATCATCTTAAGTGGGTACTTAGTAGTTTCTCATTCACAATCGAACACTACTAAGTCAATCAAGTAAGACCCCTGGGCATCATCCAAATTCCATTATTTTACCACAAATAAAGGTAATACTATTAATTAGTAGTCTATAGTATTTGTTTTGTACTTCATTGTACCAGCTTCCCATAAAACTTAGCATTTATTTTGATTTGTGGCCACAACTCAGAATTAAAATTCTTCAAATAACAGTACTATAGGGAAAGGCAAGAGAGAAAAAAATTACAAACTAGTTTTTTTTTTTGATACCACTATTTTTGGTGTTAGGTAAGGATGAATAAGATTTATAATAATTAAAAGATTTTAAAAAGCATCATTACCTTTTGCAGTAAATACACTCATAGTTCAAGAGATTTTTAAAGGTTTGGTTATTTTAGAAGCAATTACTGTAAGTGATTCTTGTTTCTAAGCACTAATATAAATGGACACTAAGTTGTATTTTATCTTTCTCACTTTTTCTCCTACCCATTGTTCAGCTTTCTGCCAGTCACATTAAAATCATGAGGCAATTATACTTACAAGCATAAATTTACAAGTAAAAACATCAGAGAATGACACTCGGTGACTGAAACACTAAAATTGAAAATAGGAAAGTACAGAAAGCAACTGTGATTCACTCTTGGGCATAGGTATGAAGTTTTCCAAGTTGACTGCATTTTAAATTTAGAAAAGAATAAAGAGGAGAAAAAAGTGCTAACACAGTTCAATGTTTAGGTGTGAGCATGTGACCTTGTGATTACACTTTGGGGATGAGTTGCCAAGTCAGTACACTTGTTAGATCCTTTTCCTTACTTTCAGCTCAAAACAACAGCAAGCCCCCTTAGATCTGGCCATATAATCACAGCCAATTGTGCTTATGGTAGCAGTTTAGTAGCCCCAGACTGACTCAGTCATGGGATTCTCTTTGAAGATTATGTCATATGAGAGAAGCAATCCAAAAGTAGCCAAAATGGTCTCAAGTGGGCTGGGAATTGGTGGAAACAAAATGTTCACTGAGTGCCCATCACAGAACCAGTATAAACATGCCCCAGAGTTGCAGCATCAGACTATCCAGAAAGAAGACTATATATGTAATTATGGAATTTCAAAAGTTAATTTTTAAAGGTCTAAGATGATATTCATAATTAATATACCCAAGAGGCACAGTGTGCTTGGTTCTGTACTGCTGTGGGAAGGTTGTCTATATAACATAGAGACTGATTATGGTTCATATTTTAACTATGCAATAATCCAAATTGAGAATCTGACTCATAACCCATTTTTTTTATACTCACTGGAATCACATAGCTATTCACATAGGAAAAACCAAGTGGAAGAAGATGGCTGTTGTCCAGATAGGTAACAGAAGCAGTCGAATGAAAGCTTGACCATCTATATGTGTATCTTGATTAGTTGCTAAAAATTGACAAATTCTAGTAAAATCCAAAATTGAGCAAAAAAAGAGTGGGCAAGATTGTCTTTGGGAAAACATCAAGTTATTTTAGTGACTTCAAAATTCTCTCTGAAACAAAGGCCCTTACAACATAATGTAGTATGAATGGATGCCATTCATCACTATGACTTCCCAAAAATTGACTGCAAGTAAAATGGGTGAATAAGATATGATATTATGCAAAAGGAATTACAAAGAAATGGTGTAAAGGCTGCCACCAAAGAAAGGCATAATAAAATAAAAGATGGCCTGCTTATGTGACAAGAGTGAGGGGTAACCAATAAATAGCCCTATATGGGGTCCATTGATATTCTTAAAATATCAGAAGTAGAAAAAGATTCCTATCATGTTGAGGAAACCTTCTACTCTAAGCTTATTGGAAGACTTGGTCAAGAGTCACAAAGGATTGACAAGTACAAATAGGTGACTTCATCATTAGAAGGAATATCCACACCAATGGGATCAATACACTGGAGTATTGGAGGGAATAGAGCAGCAAGCTTTTCATGTGAAAAACATATCATTCATTTACTCCAGTTCAGAACAATAGGGTAATTCCTTTTAGGTGGAAATTAAAAAAATTCCAGACATCAGGCAAACCCACAGAGAAACCTCTTTGGTAATTTATCACAGTTCAACCTCAGATCTACTGGAATGCAATTAGATAAATTACGACATTCTGGTCCAGACCAGAGAAGTGCAGAGCAGAGAGTCTGATTTGGACCAATTCACATCTAGTCCAGGTTATTAAACCAAAGTTTAATTGTCCTGGGGTGATTCTTGAGGGATCTTTGTGTGCATATGTTATCTTTCCCTTTAAAATGTAGACTCCCTGGGGGGCAGCTAGATGGCGCAGTGGTTAAAGCACCGGCCCTGGACTCAGGAGTACCTGAGTTCAAATCCGGCCTCAGACACTTGACACTTACTAGCTGTGTGACCATGGGCAAGTCACTTAACCCCCATTGCCTAAACAAAAACAAAAACAAAAACAAAAACAAAAAATGTAGACTCCCTGAGGCCAGGGTATGTTTTATTCTTGTATTTGTGTCTCCAGTACTTGGCTTTGTGCCTGGCACATACTAGGAACTTATAAATGTTTGCTGATTGATTGATCATAGCATCAGGTGTCCTGGAATTGGTATGCGCTTGAGGTTCTTGTGAAGGCATTTCAAAAATCCAGAATATACCACGCCTAACGAGACCATCCAACATAGTAGCACAGACTCTTTTCAGTCCAAAGTCCAATAAAAGGGCAGTGGGAAGAACTGAAGAGCCTGGAAAGTCATTCTTCTATAATTTCCAATACAGTTTCACGTACATGCCTTTGATCCGGGAAATCCATAAGGAAAAAATTTCTGAGATTATGTTTAGATCTCAATTAATACATATTTTTTAAAAGTTACATGAAATAGTCATATTATGCAGTTTCTTAGTATTTGAAGTTATAATTATGTAAAATATGGTCATTGGTTCTAGTCCAATGGAAATATTCAATGCAAATTTGAATAATGCATTCAAATAATATGACCACTTCATGGAATTCATTAGTCACACTAATTGAGAATTATATATGCAGTTATCAGACGTGTCTGACTCTGTGTGACCCCACTTTGTGTTTTCTTGGCAAAGATTCTAGAGTGGTTTGCCATTTCCTGTTCATTTCACAAATGAAGAAACTGAGGCAAATAGTTAAGTGACTTGCCCAGGATCACACGGCTAGTAAGTGTCTGAATCCAGATTTAAACTTAGGAAGATGAGTCTTCCTGACTCCAGGCCCAGCACTCTCTTCACTGTGTCACCTAGCTGCCACAAACCCTTTAATGAGTCACAGAGAATAAATGTGATGTTGGGTTTTTTCCTCCATATAGACTAAACCTAAATGAAAAGACAGAAAAATGTTTGTTTGTTTATTTTTTGCCTGAAATCTGCTTTGATGTGAAATCAGTAGTTATAGCTCATATCATATTACATAATTTCAACTTATACCCAGGTTCTAGTGGAGAACTGTTTCTCAGCTAAGTGGTCCTCTCCCCAGAGACTTGAAAAAAATAATACCCTTCCCCATTTTTCTAAGTTTACATCCCCTAGAGTAGCTTATTTAGCTAATGTAGCCCAGCATGTTAATTCCTCAGATTTTGATTTAATAAAGCACCTCAAGCAGAGACTGAAAACAAAAACATCATAACCTATACCATGTGGACCCAGGGAAATGGAAGTTTCTTCTCCCATGTCCATTATGTTAGCCATATTATAGAAAGATACAGTGTTGCACATATGCTCATTGGAGTGGTTCAAATATCAAAAAGCTTTATTAGAGAACTGACAGAAAAAAACTTTATTAAAATCCTCCTCCTTTATTCAAAAGTCAGGTCATTTGTAGAAGGATGTGGTACCCTGAGGAAAAATGTTAACATACAAGAGAAAAGTTTTAGGGGGCTGTGTAGTTTATCTAAAATATAAGAAGTAAGAGTAATATATACCAAAAAGCATCTGTGCAATGAGTCACTAAGCACCCAAAGAACATCCTATCACTGGAACAAGTTGGTAAAGAAGGGGTGAAAGTGAGAAATAGATGGAAAAACTATGTTGGGCTTATAACATACAGCATTTATGCTAAATGATATCAGACATTGTGTGGTTGGAAGAAATTTTCTTATGATTTCTAATTCTTCAGATTAATTTATTTTGCATTCATCAAATAAGTGGTTGATTGGTGATAAATCTAATGAGTGAAAGGCAAGGAAAATAGATAACTGGTAATCAACTGTTAAATATATTAAATCATTGTCTCCTTTCATTTGAAGTTGCACATTCTTGTGAGCAATGCGTGAGCAAGCCATGACACATTCCAAAGAAAGGAGGTGGGGTAGGGGGAAATGACAAAGCAATGGTATAAAAGATATGGATTATTCTCCTCCTTTGATTTTGCAAGCATATCTTTAGCTTACTTTAGTAGGTTTACCAAGATGAGGACACAATAATGTTTCCCAAGGAAATTAGATTAATTCAGTGTTGGTTAGTTTTGTGGCTACTGTATAATAAATGATGATGATGATAAATAATTAGCATTTATATGGTGACTCAAAGTTTGAAAAGAGCTTTACAAATATTATTTCATTTGATCCTCATAATAACCCTTTGAGGCAGATGCTATTAACCCCACTTTATAGATGAGGAAACTCTGGTAAATGGGTCAAGTGACTTGTCCAGGGTCACACACCTAATAAGCTTCTGAAGCTGAATTTGAACTCATTTTCCTGACTACAAGTACAACATTCTGTCATGTACTTTGAGTGGTCTAAGGCATGTTGGCCTTTTATCTGTAATACATTTTTAGTTCAAAGACTTCGATTGAAAGCCTTAAATTAGCAGCCATAGTTGGGGAAAGCTTATAAATTCTTATTATGTATAGTGACTAAACATTAACATAATAATAGTCCTATTCCTACTGCCTGTCTGGATATTACTCTAACTAAAGCAACAAGATGGTGAAATTTTCTTATTTTGTCTTGTATGAAATGTTAATGGCTTGTTCATTCCTCTTTGCCTTTTCCAAATCTTATCAAAACCATTATACCTGTCATGGATGACTGATAGTTTTCAATAGGCTATTGGGAACACAATACACAATCTATTTCTATTTGTGTATGCCTACACATATATCATAGCAGCATCATTTTAAAAAAGTTTTATGAGGGGCAGCTAGGTGGTGCAGTGGATAGAGCACTGGCCCTGGAGTCAGGAGTACCTGAGTTCAAATCCGGCCTCAGACACTTAACACTTACTGGCAGTGTGACCCTGGGCAAGTCACTTAACCCCAGTTGCCTCACCAAAAAAAAAAAATTTGCCAAAAAAGTTTTATTGATGCCTTTTCTTTTTATACCATAAGTATTTCCCTTTAAATTTTTCTTTCTCCTTTGAACTCTCCTTTGGAAAAAAACCAACAATTAAGCAAAGCTCTCAGACTCAGCAACTATGGCTGATAGTCTCTGCCACATTCCACACCTGTAACTTGCCATCTCTTTACTGAGAGGAAGTGGAGATGTGTTTCTTTTTTTTTTTTTTTTTGTGAGGCAATTGGGGTTAAGTGACTTGCCCAGGGTCACACTGCCAGTAAGTGTTAAGTGTCTGAGGCCGGATTTGAACTCAGGTACTCCTGACTCCAGGGCCAGTGCTCTATCCACTGTACCACCTAGCTGCCCCAAGATGTGTTTCATCATCTGCTCTTTGAGACCAGGATAGGTTGCTTCAATTAATCAAAATTTGGCTGTCTTTAAATGTTGTTTTTGTTTATCTCATTATTGTCAGGTATATTTTTTTCTTTGTTTTTATTTCATTATGCATCTGTTTGCTTAAGCTTTCTTATGTTTCTCTGAATTTCTCATATTTATTCTTTCTTAAAGTACAATATTCTGTTTGATTAGCCATACCCTAATTAAACAAACATACTTTGTTTTCAGTTTTGTTTTGTTTTTGCTGCCTCAAAAATGTGCTATTTTGGATATTTTCGGACTTTATGTTTTTCTTTTGTTGGTTTTACTTCATTTCATTATAGCAGGATCATTGGGCTAGATATAGCATATGAATAGTTTAGTGTCTTTTATAGTATTGTTCAAAACTGTTTTCCAGACCAGTTCTGACCACTACCAGCAATGTATTAGTGTTACTGGCTTCCCCTAACCCCTCCAACATTGACCATTTCCATCTTTGATCTTATTTGCCACTTTGAGAGGTGAGATGAAATCTCAGAATTATTATAATTCACACTTCTTCTGTTAAATGACTTGAAAAAGGATTTCACATGGGTAGAACCATTATTTAACAGCATTATCAAGATAATTTGTTTGTGATGATAACTTCAAACCACGGTGCTTACACTCCAGTCACTGTCACCCTTCCACCAGAACTTTAGAACTATGCCACTTCTCAGGCATTTCTAAACCATGCTACAAATATAACCCCCATCCCACTTTATAGCTCCCCTTTATGTGTTGTCTTCCCTCATTAGAATATAAACTTCTTGAGGAAAGGGACTGTCTTTCTTTATTGTATTTTTATTTCCTAGTCCCCACTACAGTGTCTGGTATGTATAGAGGGCTTAATAAATGTTTTATCATTCATTCATGATGTTTCATTTTTATTTAATACCAATAAGTCATCCAGAATGGAAAGGTGACCTGAGGAGTCCAACAAAAACAATTTTTTCTAAAGTTAGATTTTATGCTTGAAAAATACTTAACTATTATTTGCTCAGTCAAAAAGGGATTTCTAAACTATGTCAGGCAGCATAAGCCAAGTGGTACCTCTTTACTTAACTCTCCCACATGCCATTGTGAAATGGAGTAGAATTGTAATTCTCTAAGGTATGTTGCTATTTAAATATTTTACTTGAATGTTACTTTTATGTTATTCATTAATCTATCAACCTTAAATATTTGAGGAATCTCCTGCTCTTCACAGATAGGCAGGCAACACTATTGGCAAAGCCCATGTTGTATTCTTTTTTTTTTTTTGGGAGGGGGGGTTTGAGGGGCAATTGGGGTTAAGCAACTTGCCCAGGGTCACACAGCTAGCAAGTGTTAAGTGTCTGAGGCCAGATTCGAACTCAGGTACTCCTGAATCCAGGGCCGGTGCTCCATCCACTGCGCCATCTAGCTGCCCCCCATGTTGTATTCTTTTGGTTCCAGTTTCCATAATATGTCTATGCCTGTGGGAATGGAAGGGAAATCTACAAGGATGAGGTAGTTTTAGGTTGTTCCCTTTGGTTTTCTATTGATTTTGATTATGTTTTGTAACTTCAAAATTTTGTCTCATGAGAGTCTCATTTTCTCTCTGTACAAACTGTGCTTTGTAAAGGTCCCTAATGGTAGAATTATTTCTGAGGTTTTTAATTCGAATCGTGTGATTTGTTTGCTGTCTATAGGTACTGGGACTTTATATGGCAATGCTACCAGCTTAGTGATTTCACTGATTTCCCATTATAACTGGAAAGGTAATGACCCATGCGGGCCAGAAACTAAATGGAATTCCACAAAAATTTGAGTTACTCTTAGAAGAAACTCGAGTGAACTCTGTTTGAAGTTCAAGCATATTTCCTTAATCCTGGAGACAGATATGTTTTTTGGGGGGGGGGGAGGGTTGATTTTTTTTTTTTTTGGTTTTGTTTTTGTGGGGCAATGAGGGTTAAGTGACTTGCCCAGGGTCACACAGCTAAGTAAATGTCAAGTGTCCTGAATCCGGGGCCGGTGCTTTATCCCAGATATGGTCTTTTTAATGGTAAAATTGAAGGAGCCCTATGAGTCACATGAATCCAAATTAATTAAATTAATATTTATTGATTTTTTTATATCACCAAAATTTATCTCAAAATCTCCTCTCTTCCTCTACCTGGAGAGCCATCCTATATAAAAAGTAATATTTTTAGAGAGAAAAATAGAAAAAACCCAGCAAAACTATTTAGTACATCAAACAAATCTGAAAATATGTGCAGTGCACCCAAACCATGTTTCTACTACAGAGGAGTGGGTTGGGGGGGGTGTTCTCACATTTCTTCTGTTGTTCTTTGTAATTTTGCCACATTCACTTTCAATGGTTTTGTCATTGTTCTTTCCATTTATATTGTTGTTATTATGTTTGTTGTTTTCTTGGCTGTGGTTCACTCTGCATCAGATCATGTAAGTCTTTCCTTGCTTCTCTGTATTCATCATATTCCTTGTTTCTCAAAGCACAGTACAGTTATCCCTTTTACTTTGCAACTTTCCCCATCACAGTTGTGATATATTGTAGGTTGGCAAAAGAAATGAAATGGGATTTTGGGGGAGTTTTTCAGAAGCCACAGGTGACATGCAAAGGCCAGCAGACAATACAGAAAAAGTTTAGAAACTCAGAAATGCATAAAATATATGTATAGTATTGTCTTTTAGTACCATAATAATTCAGACTTCTTCCCTGGTATGAAGGGAGGATTAACATTTTTTATGCAGATTTTCCATCTTATGGGGGTGCTGTACCCTTAACCCCAGAGGAAGGGATGATTGTAAAATGTTTGAAGATCTCATTTGGATTCATGTGACCATTCAAATGTAAAACTGGCAATTCTTTCACAGATTTTTATTAATTCACCAACATTCCTACTTGTCCTCAGTCCCCTGTCCTGTAAAATTATCCTAAGATGGGAAGACATCAAGTGTGACCTCCCTCCCCCTAATTTCACAACTGAGGAAACAAACCAAAAGACCTTCAGTAACTTAAGGAAAATCACATAAGTTCTAAGTAAGTATCTGAGGCAGGTTTTGGGCTCAACTCTCCCTAACCAGAAAATCCGGTGTTCTATCTAATCATTTGTAGTTTATGTGTTTTTTTTTTAAATATGGGATTTTCATTTAATAATCAGCTCTGAAAAATCATTTTAGTCAATGTTTTGCTTTGGAGAAAGTCAATTGATGACCTAAACTAGTGAAATATCTTTCTTTAAGGCACAGTTCTGGGTTCCTGATTAGCCTGCCTTTGCATTGTCTTCCTTGTTTAGTCTTCCTTGTCTTGCCTTGCTTTGTTTAGCTCCCAGGAAAAGTGTGCCTGTTTTAGTGAAGGACATTTTTCAGTTCTTCTTGTATCTGGAAACCTAGGGAGAGCAATAGAAAAAGTCAGCTATCACCTCTATGCCTTTGACATGATCTGTTTGAACTCTCAGTCTCTGAGAAGCTGAGATGACAGATTATGCTACTACCTTAGTTTAAATTGACCTTTTAAAAATGATGATGCAGGGCCACTTTCTCCAGAGTCATCTAGGTTGGTTAGGGAATATAATTTCATCTTTCTGGGCCTTGGTTTCTTCATTTGTAAAACGAGGGGGTTGGATTAGATGATCTATAAATTCTCTTCTAGCTCTTACTCAATGATTCATTGACGATGATCATGATAACACATTTATTTAGGGTTTTGTTTATAAAGAGCTCTACATATGTTATCTCATTTGATGCTCACAACAACCCTGTGAGGTAGGTATTATTTTACCTTATTTTTACAGGTGAGAAAACTGAGGCTGAGAGGTTATATGACTCCCCCAGGGTCACATAATTAAGTAAAAGTCTGATACAGGATTTGAATTCAGACCTTTTTGACTTCAAGTCAAGCACCAAGTCTTCTTTCCCTTATTCTATATTCCTTTTTAGAACTAAAAAGACTTGGCATAGTTTTGGTTCTCTCCAATACCAGGCATACTCTGAGGTTTGCCTAGCCAGAAATTCTGCATATGACAGAATCACTTGATTAACACTGACCCCTGTAAGAGTTAGAGCTGAGGCTTGTTCGGTGTGAGGACCAGAGAGTCCAGAAGAGGCTGGGATTGGAAATCTGGTTATCTGGTGGAGCTTCTGGGGATCAGGGGCCTAAGGAGGAAGGGGCAGAGGGACAGGACTCAGCAAGAACATCTGAATACCTTATAGGCTAGAACAAGAGAATAGGTGCTGAAGTCCATGTAAATGGGTTGAGCCCTCCATCTAGGGTTTAGATCAGGCCAGGGAGAACCAACAATAATCATATTCCCAGTGCATTTTGAACAAAAATCTACCCTCCTGCCCCCATAGCTTTAACCCATTCATCTAATTCTGCTTTCTGCAATGTAAAGGATGAATCTAATCCCTCTTCCCTATGACAGCCCTTCAAATAATTGAAGAGTTATCATGTTATCTTCTCATAAAGCTGAAGTTCTTGAAGCTCTTCCACTCTTATGATTAAGTTTCTGATCCCATCACCATCCTGGCTACCCTCCTTTGGCTATGCTCCAAATCTCTAATATCTATCCTAAAGTCCAGTGCCTAAAACTGAACACTCTAAACATGATCTGAGTAGCAAAGATGGATTGTAAATTCTGGTGTGCACACAATGCTTACAAGAACAACCCTAAAAACTGCATTTTTGGGACAGTGACATCCTTCTGTTAGCTCATATTAAACTTGAAGTTACCAAAGATCCCATCTATAGTCTAACCAGATCTTCTCCATCCTATAAACCTGAGTGCAAGATTTTGCATTTATCCCTATTACATTTCATCTTGCCAGATTTGGCAAAATATTTTGGATGCAGTTTCTGTATTCTATGGACAAGCTTACACTTCCAGCTTTGTGTCATCTATAAATTCGATGCTTGCCACCTATGTCTTCCTAAAAGTTATTTGTAGGAAATAACAGGGACGGGAGTGAAGCAGTATAGCATAATGGTGGGGATGCTGGCCTTGGAGTCAGGAAGGCTCAGGTTCAAGTTTTGCCTCTTATGTTTACTGTGTGACCCCTGCCAAGTGATTTAATCTCTCCAATCCTCAGTTTCCTCATTTGTAAGATGAGGGAGTTGAACTTAGATGCCCTCTAAGGCCCCTTCCTTTGATTCTTTGAGGACAGAGCTCTATTGCACTCTAATGGATTCCACTCTCCAGGTTGACATTGATTTATTCATCAACACTCCTGGGTACCAGATAGGAATCCACCTACCGGTTCTATCATCTACCATATCTCCAGCTTGTCTGCAACGATAGAGTAAAAATCAATCCTTTCTGAAACACGTGAGGTAGAACCTAGGCATAAACTACCAGGTATAGGTTAGAACCCAAGATATAACAACTAAAAATGGAGATCACAATCCAGGTAGAGAGCAATTGGGCAGTGCAGTCAGACTCCAGAGGGACTGCTGCTCTGTGTCTAAGCTCAACAGAATTTCTCATTTAAATAACACCCTTGATTCCTCAGCTCTTGCCACCTACATTTAGAATATTAAGCAGAACACACCTGCTGTGGATAATGGGATCATAGGTTTAAACCGTCATCTAGTATGAACCTTACTCCTCATTTTACATACAGGTGAGGAAACCGAGGTAGACAGAGGTAAGTGATTTTTCCAAAGTGAGGCTTGGGAACAGTAATAAGGTCAGAATTTGAACTTTGCTCCTCTCATTCCAGAGCTAGCATTCTTTACCCCATACTACCCTATGGAATTACCTGAAGTGAATTCAGCAGAACAACAACCAGAGGCAGCTAGTGGCTCAGTGGATATAACCCTGGTTCTGAAGTCAGAAAGACCTGAGTTCATCCAGCCTCAGATACTTAACTAGCTGTGTGACCTTGGGCAAGTCACTTAACCTCTGTTTGCCTCAGTTTTCTCAACTGTAAAGTGGGGAGAATAATAGCACCTACCTCCCAGGGTTGTTGTGAGGGTCAATTGAGATAATATTTTTTAAGTGCTTGGCACAAGGCTCAATAGATGTTTGTTTCCTTCCTTCCTTCCTTCAGTGGCCTAGAAAGCAGACAGGCTAGAAAACCACCCAACATGATGTGGCCCTTTAGTAGAAATAAAACATCAAAGAACAACAGGCTAATTCAGCAAACTGCCTAAGGAAGCCAAGACAGTTCTGCTTGTGAATAGACTTAAAGGCCCCTGGCTTCTCTGTCAGCACGCGTGAGGATGGCAAAGGCCTTGCTGAGCTCAGCGTGGTGTTTTCTTCTCTGAGCAGGCACTGACTTCTCTGGGCCCTGCTGAACAATACTAAAAATATGTTGGACTCAGAAAAAACTGAATTGCAGAGTTATTTATGTTGAAACTTAACTTCCTTAAAAGCTCAGTTCCAACATAAATCCTATACCAGATCTTTCCTGATCCCTTCAATGTCAGTGTTTCATCTTTGTCTGTGCTTGCCCCCAACATTCTCACGTGAATTTGTCTCATACTTACTTAGTATACATTTATATGTGTATATTTTGTTTCCCCTTGGGGGAGGCTAGGTAGTGCAGTGGATAGAGTACTGGTCCTGAAGTTGGGAGAACCTGAGTTCAAATCTCACCTTAGACACTTACTAGCTGTGTGACCCTGGAAAAGTCACTTAACCCCAATTGCCTTGAACATCCGGGGCCATCTCTAGTCATCTAGATGATATATCTTGCCACTGGAGCCAGATCACTCTGGAGGAGAGAGTGAGGTTGGTGACATTGCACAGCCCTCCCTCACTTAAATCCAATTCAGTGCAAGTCATGATATCACCCCGATGTCATGATCCTTTTTGAGAATGAACAACAAACAATAATAACAACAACATGTTGTTTCTCCTGATAGAATGTAAGCTCCTTGAGGATAGGTACTGTTGTGTGTGCCTGGCACATAGTAGGTACTTAATAAGTGCCTGATGTTTGGTTGGTATATAATTTTCTCTAGCATGATAATAGTAACAACAGCAACACTAGCTAGCATTTACAGAGCGATTTCAGGTTTGCAATGTTTTACATATATTATCTCATTTAATCCTCACAACAATGTGGTAAGATAGATGCTTTTATTTTCATTATTTTATAGATGAGAAAACTGAGGACCAGAGGTTTAAGAGATTTGACCAGAGTCACACAGCTAGTGTGTCTGAGGTAGGATTTGAATTCAGGTCTTCTTGACACCAAATCCACTGCTCTATCTATTGTTTCATGGAACTGTGCTGATATATGGTATGTGTGCATGTGTGTGTACATATACATATATGTATGCACATTATATACACATACCATATGTTGTAAAGATAGAAACATATATGTTTATAGTATATGAATTATAACACAAAGAACTTCATCGTCTAAAACACACATATAATCATTACTCTTCTCTCTTTTTATTCACTTTACTCCAATATGCATACAAATATTCTGTCTTTGAAGAAGAGAAACTCTGGCACTCCACATTCTGCCCATATGTACACAGTAGATCTCACTTGCTCTTGGTTATACCTCTATTTCATGTTTATAGCCATAGTCTATAACTAGGTGGGTCTAAGAGAACTCTAATTATAACAAAAACTCAAAATAAAGTTTTTCTGAAGTGGGCTATATACATTTTCTCACTTGTAGACAATCATAGCATTTAGCAGTTGGGTTGAGGATAGCAGAAACCTTTTGTCATGTTCTGAAAAGAGAACAAAGTTAACTCCACCCCATATCATATGCTATTTTATATGTGGTTTAGATCAGCCCAGGGAGAATAAATGAGAACTAGATTTCAGGGACTTGTAACAGATGTAAAGTGCAGGAGTTTAGGATAGTAGAGAAGGAAATGACTTACTGTGCTGATAACATGTGACAAGTTGGAAAGCTTGAATTGAAAAGTTAGCTGTATTTGTGGGTCAGCCACTTGTCATCTCTGAACCTCAGTTTTCTTATCTGTAAAATGGAAATAATACTCATGACATCACCTAACAGGTAATTGTTGTGAGAATTATACTTTATAATTTTATTTTATTTATTTAATTTTTTTGGTGAGGCAGTTGGGGTTAAGTGACTTGCCCAGGGTCACACAGCTAGTAAGTGTCAAGGGTCTGAGGCCAGATTTGAATTCAGGTCCTCCTGAATCCAGCGCCACTGCCCTATCTGCTGCACCACCTAGATGCCCCTATACTTTATAATTTTAAAGCACTATATGAACCTGATTATTACTATCACATATGGTTATAGATTGAGTTCTATCCCGTAGAACTAGAGAATTCTTTACTCTTGGTGTTTTACTTATGAATTAATCACATGTAAAGAAAGATGAAGCTTGAGAAGCCGTGGTTCCCAGAGGAGAGAAGTTAGAAAGGCATTTCAGCATAGCTACCAACTTGACAAAGAATTCTTGAAACCATGGAAAGATTGAGCTCCTACTAAATAAGGATAGAAAGTAACAGCAGCCATTTTGGACAAACTGCTCAAGGAAAGAGAAGATCAGCAAAGATTATTGTTTTATATACTGTGATTTTTTCCTATAACCCATTGCTTAAAGAATTGGAAATTGAGGGGATGGCCATCAATTGGGGAATGTCTGAACAAGTTGTGGTATATGATTGTGATGGAATACTATTGTGCTATAAGAAATGATGAGCAGGATGATTTCAGAAAAACCTGGAACGACATATATGAACTGATGCAAAGTGAAGTGAGCAGAACCAATAGAACATTGTAGACAGTAACAGCAATATACAATGTTAACTGTGAATGAATTAGTTACTTTCAGCAGTACAGTGATCCAAGACAATTCCAAAGGATATATGATGAAACATACTATCTACCGCCAGAAAAGGAACTGATGGAGTTTCAATGTAGATCGAAGCCTACTATTTTTTACTTTATCTTCCTTTGTTTTTTTTTTTTGAGGGGGGTATTTTTGGTCTTAATGTTCTTTCACAACATGACTAACATGGAAATATATTTTGCATGACTGCAGATGTATATCCTATTTGATTTTTCAAGGAGGGGGAAGGGAGAGTAGGAGAGATTTTGGAATGCAAAATTTTAAAAAATGAATGTTAAAAATTATTTTTTATATATTGGAAGGTTGTTTTTTTTAAATAACCTCTTTCTTACCCAGGGAACCCAAAACAGGAGGTATCCATTTTTGCTGTTTTTGCCATTTTGTTGTTGTTCAGTCATGTTTCTATCATATCTAACTCTTTACTCCCTTTGGGGTTTTCTTGGCATTTTCTTTGCCATTCCTTTTCTAACTTGTTTTACAACCGAGAAACTAAGGTTAAGTGACTTGCCTATGATCACACAGTTAGTAAGTGTATGAGGCCAGATTTGAACTTAGAAAGATGAGTCTTCTTGACTTCAGGTTTGGTACTCTATCTATTATGTCACTTAGCTTCCCTTTTATGTCAATGAATTTATTCCTTCCAAGAACACATCATTCACAGGCTTTCTGGAATCCCCTGAACCAAATATCAAATGCTTTAGTGTCTAGGAAGCTATAACATTATCTGAAGAGAGTTAATTAGTCAACAAGCCCCCCTCACCCTAGTTTAAAGTATTTACTATGTGCTATATGCTACTATTAGAAGTAGCTTATATTCCTATGTGTGAGGGTTGGGATCCCACAGTGGCTATCACGATGTTCATGAGCAAACAGAACTTGATGGCCAGAGATACAGGATTTGGAAGTAAAAGGGCCCTTGTGGTAATGATGTCTGAAGCTAATGCCAAGATCATTAGCCAGTTTTACTGAAAGGCCGCAGTGTCTGAAGAAGAAGCCCAGGAGCATAGTCAAGATTAGGGCTGCTGGTGAAAGGCAAGGTCTGCAGATCAGGAATCAAGAGTTTGGTAAGAGATAAACAAGGAGATAGTGAGCTAGACAAGGAAGGCTACAGTTTTCTATACTCACTATTATTATATTCACATGGGCATTTTAAAACTTGGCTCTTTAGAACTACCTACCATCTCCAAGTTCTCTCAAATTCTCCTTAATTAGAGAATTGCCAACACTTAGCTGCTCTTATTATCTTCTACAGTGAATACTCACTGATTTAAATTGAAGTGAATAACAGCTGTTAAACCTCTATAATGCCCACCACTGTAATGTATGCCTAATCTTTGTTCTATTCCTTCAGTCAGCACCATATCAGACTTAGATTTTCCTGTGGCTTTCTGCATCAATTAACAAATATTTATAATATGTTTCCTATACGTCAGGCATTCTGTTAAGCTCCAGGGGATACAAAGAAGGCAGAAACCATCTCCACCCTCAAGGAGGTTACATTCTAATGGGGGATTGGTAAACTTTTCACTAGATTCTATAGTAAATATTTATTCATTCATGCAACAAGTATTGATTTAGCAGCTACTATGTATTAGGCACTATCCTAGCTGCTGGTGATAGAGACAGAAATGTAACATATCTTAGATTTAAGATGCTAATATCTTTTTACTTAGATCTTACTTTAGACCCCCTTATAGCTACAAGCAAAGCTCTGAGGCAGCAACAAATAGGATATGAATTAAGCCTCCACATAGATTTCCCTCTAGGGAATACTCTTCAAAATCATGGTAAAATTCAGAAATGTCTCCCCTCTTCCTCTTATCTTAATTTAGGTTTTTATTTTAAGACACTCTGAGACATGTAGATTGTGTCTACACACTCAAAGTGAGGTGGTAAATTGAAGCAATTATATGGATGATTCAAGGAGAAAAAAACTTTCTTGCTTTAATTACTGGGATATCTTTGGCTAAAATTATGTTGTCTTGAATTATTCAGATAATCCAGATAATTCCACTAGAATTCTGTTCCAATACCTTGTCATGGCATAGGGGTGATCCAGACTTCTTATACCAGAAGAACCTTAGGCCCAGCAGGTCCTACCAAGTTGGAAAAGCATCTAGTATGAATTCAGTGAAGAGACTATATATATTTGTGGTCTAAGGACCAATCCAGTCAACTTTGTAAAGACCAACAAAGACCAATCACCAACAAAGTTAGTTTACCAGACAGCAAATTCTTCTTCTGACCTTCAGGGGACTCATGAATACCACTCACTAAGATGGAGACAGATCTCAGTAGATGGATCCTACCCTACCACTGAAATCACAAATTCTGGAAGTTTTCACATTTATATGGAATATACATATGAATATGTATATAGTCAGAATTATATATTTAGAGAAGGGACTTTATAGTTATTTAGTTTGTAATTAGGTTAGTTTACCAGTGAAGAAACTGAGGCCAAGACATGAAATGACCTCTTCAGGGGTACACAGCAGCAAAACCAACACTAGAACCCAGGCCTCCTGACTTTTCTCTTTCTGGAACCCAACGCCAGTTACTTCAGTTTTCTACTGTACTTTATTTAGTGCGCATGTCAGACTGTTAGCATTCCTCTATAGCATTGTCAGGGTACTTAAAGTCTCTTTCTATCTGTTGCTTTTCTAAAATGATATTTTTGATAGTGTTTTAATCCAGGTCTGGGCACGTGATTGATTGAAAAAGACGAATGTGTTAGTACCAGTTCTGGAAGTGTTGTGGCTGTTGGTTGTGAGGTCTATTGCTTTATGTGTTGTTGTTTTTTTTTGTCTCTGGGGGTTGCGCCTTTCAAAATATTCCATTTGAAGAATAGGTCCCATTCCCCAGGTCTCTGGTCTGAGCTCTGGCCTCCAGGGATCAACAACCACCCCTCTCAGACACTGCACTAAGCACCAGAGACTGCAGCCAGTGTATTCAGGCTGACATTGATGAGTGTGCATGATACACTTGAGATTTGCAAAGTGCTTCCCAGGGCTTTCTCTTGGTTCATTCTTACCTCAGTTTGGCAGGTGAGGAGGCGAGAGAAAGTCCATAGACATTAAGTGACTTGCCCAGAGTCATCAAATCAGTGAATGGCAATGTCGATATTAGGAATCACAGTCTCTGAGTTTCTAGGTCATTTCTTACTCCCACTGAGTCATGCTGCCTCTTTTTGGTCTTATACTTTGCCCCTCTTGGATTTCTTGCATTCGGCCATAGCTGACTTCTTTTGGAAGTCCTGCAGACCTGACTTTCCCTGGTGATTGACAGAAAGCTTTGGTGGATGGCTTTTCTCTGAGAAATGAAAGCATTTGAGATTTGTATATGAAAACAAAAGGAGGGGATTTCATTTAAACTCTTACATTTGAATTGGCTGTAGCTGGGAGGATGGAAAAAAAGTCAAATCCCTAAAAACACTAAAAAGATCAGTGCCTACATAAATGAAGAAACTGCTGGTTTCTGTTTCAGACCTCACCAGGTGGGTCACAAAGTTGTTTCTCACCCTCCACTTCCCTGCACCCCTTCCTTACACCCCTCCCCCTTTCCCAGCAAGGCCATTGGAAAGACATCTCACCATCTGTTTCCTGCTGTGGCTTTGTTTGAAATGACTTGGTGCCCTTTTTATTTAAATCACAGTTTATCCGTGAAGTACAGATGTTGGATGCAGATTAATGTATGTTCCCCTGCCTCTTTACACTGTGTTCATTGGAAATTCGGTCCCTCCCTTTGCTCCTCCCTGCCTCCCCCTCCCAAATTACGAGTTTAATAAAGGCGAACAATTCAGCTTAGAGCAATCACCATCCTGTGATTCCAAACTGTCTTTTGGATCTTGATGAGTATTTATGGTGTGTTGAGAAACACAAGGGAAGCCGGAAAGAGCTCTTTGCTAGGTAGAATCCTCTGACTCGTCATCCACTATCAAGAAGCCTCTTCCAAGTGACTGAAGCAGGGGAGCTGAGCCAATCAGAGGGCTCTTTCCTGGCTCTGTCATCAGTCCTTGGTTGGGGAAGGGTTTTGCTTTTATGCTCTGTATTTAGAAGGCAGATAAAATGCCAGGTCTGGACTGCCTCTAGGGATAACCTTCCCCTCTAGGATGTAAAGGAGTAGCATCTTGGCAGGAGAATCCACAGAAAATTGATAAGGCAGGCTCAGTTCTTCAGCATAGGCCTTTTCTACCTTTTGACCCAGCTGTGGTTCTGTAGCAATTTTGCTTTTGCCCTGAAAGAGGTGCTTTGGATTATCAGAGCTCCATGTACGACAATTTGTACCTGCATGGATTTGAAGATTCGGAGGCGGTAAGAATTTTCCTAGCTTTTTCCCTCGACCCTCCTACTACCCCCTTCCTTCCCTCCCTCTCCCCCACCCCCCATTACTAAAAGCCTAACGGGCAATGCAGGAAACATGGAGCTGAGATCAAGCATCGTTCCGATGTTAGCTGACTGCTCTGTTAATGTCTTATATACAGTTTACAGTCACCTGAAACAATCCTCCATTACATAATTTCTTGTCAAGCAGTTGGTGTTGTGTTTGTTTGTTTTGTTTTTTATGAGGATGACAACAAAGGCTTAAAACATTGTAGGTTATCTTGATATATAGACTACCCGGTCCACATTTGCTCTGACAAGGTGTGACTGCTTCCTTATAGGACCAGTTTTGTTTTTGTTTTTGTTTTTAACTATGCAGAAAGCTGTTCTAATGAATATACATTTTATGTCTGGAGGGTTAATGGGAAAAGCCCATTCATTATATAATACTTATTTTGAGCTGGCATGAATGGAGAGTTCCTGAGTTTCTGTCTGGGTTATTTGCTTTCTGAACAAACATCTCGTGCCTATCTATTGCTTCTTTGTTAAGACAATCAGATGCATGTGCCTGTGATAATGTAATACCGTAGTACTGTGTCACAGTGGCAGTGTGTAGGGCTCATGTACTCTCCCTGGAATGCTGAGATGGGCTCACAGACATTTCCATTAGAAAACTGGACTTTTTTTTTTAGCCTTTTGGCTAGGCTAATAAAATCTGTTCAAATCTGGATTATAATGGTCACTAAAATCTCTCACTACCGCCCCTCAAACAATCATGCCAATAGGTTGTTAGGTAGCTTTGAGTCAAGAACTGGCTTGTTTTCCTGGTTCTTTCCTCTAAGTCTGCTATTGCTGGTGGTAGTTCTTGCTTTTTTCTTCAGCAGTTACACAGAAACCTTGCAAAGCAGAATTATTTCTTATTTTGAGAGGCAAGGAAGAGGGCACACTAAGGGGGAGTCTGCTTTTATATGAACACTGTGTTATACATGCTGTCACATATTAAATAGAAATATGTTACGTAAGGTTCTGTGGGTAAACACAAAATAAAAAGATTATAATATAAAATAGTGTATACGTCAATGCAGACGTATGTACCAAATGATGTGATGTCCATGGGAGATAAAATCCTCAGTTCAGATAAGGCATTCCATTCTTCTGCCTGCGTGCTTTAGTGGGCACTAACTTTAATTCTGCAAAGTGCAACCTCTCAACATGTTGCCCAGCACACTAGTAAATTTTCCAGCTGTCAGTTTATTTCAGGGGAGAAAAATCTGAAACCCTTGCAATTGGAATGGAGAAAATACACAGCTGAGAGTTAGGGGTGGGGTGGGATAGGGGAATATAAACCACAATTATTTGAATTTTGTGAATCAGCTTCCCTAGATCCTTCCCAAGACCTGATTATTTTTTACAACTCATCTCTCTGCACTCAGTTATGAAATATTTAATGCCTCATTGAATTTTGTACTTAGGTTTTATTTTCAACCATTAGTTCTAAACTTGGGCATCCCGTGTACACAAATGGATTGGAGTTATTTCAGAGGTGCCTCTCTAAACCAACTATGTTATGAACAGATTCAGCTAGGAACCAATATTTCCAGCTCTATGTTCTTGAGAAATGTTTAAATTCCTGATGCCCTGGTTCAGAGGGGAACCATCATAAGTGTGAAGGCATTCTTTTTTAGCCTCATGGGACAGTGTAACTTGGCCCTGTAGAAGGGGGAATGAAAACTGCATTGACTTAGTACGACTCAGGTAGCCAAGTTGCCGGATAGTGGGTTGGTACTGCAGTGCCGTACTGTTGGTGACTAAGTGGTTGCCAACAATCAGAGATCCTTTGGGTTGAGCAGATCTGCGGAGGTGAGAAACGTGGGGGAGGCTTGTGAAATGGAGGAATTGATCAGGTGAATCTCTGATTTGGGGTGCTTTTAGCTGGGTGGGTTAGAACATTTTTCCCCTCTTAATTAGATGCTGGGGGAAAAGAAAATATTCAGGAGGATGAACTGTCTGTAAATGCTTATTTGAGTTTATTTGTTTTTATAAGGAAGAATAATGTGATGTGTTACCCAAGATGGTGTGAACAGAGCTTCAAGCCAATGGAGAAGACTAGGCCTAAATAGCTGTGCCGATGAAGTGAAAAATACAGCCACACCTGGAGTATTCACATCCTCAGCAGTCATTCTCAGTGCAAATGCATTTATGGCTGTAAGTGTGTGGGTTTGCACAGATTAAAGCAAAGCACTCAAAACAGGTTTGGTGGATAGGAATCCAACGGCTTTACTCGGATTGTGAACTGCAGACAGATAACATACAGACACTGAAGGATGAGTGCTGCTGCACTTCCTTTTCGGGGGTTGGGGAGCCATCCGGCCATGGCCTACTACTCTGTGCTATGGGGAGGGTTTGTGGGGGGGCGGTTCTTTTGGTGTTGGTTCTCCCCCAACCCATATGACAAATGACTATGTGGCCATTCAGTAACTCTGTAATAAGCCAGTGTTGCCTAGGGAGAGATGATTTATTCTAAACAAGATATTTTATTGTATACAGAGAGCAGCTCATATTATTGCAGCATATTGGAGGTCTGATCAATCCTCTTTTGTAAGACGTGTACATATGTGTATATTTCAAATTTTTGATCAGAAGATTGGCAGTAATTTATTATACTCAAACTATTTGCTTATCTCCTCTGTGTTTTACAGAGAAAAGGGTTAATGCTCTTTGGTATCAACTGAAGTCTGAGAGTTTCATATTCTTGGGTCCTTACTTGACTTTGAATAAGTCACTTAAACTTTGCCATGGTTTTTTGTGTTGTGATCCTGTTTGTTCTGAATTAGGATCTGAATGATTCTGTGTAAAATCTAAGTGCCCTATGCCTAGAACACATTATTCTGTGGGAACCCTTCATGCCATGCCCTATACCCTCTTCAGGACAAGTTCAATGGTTAGACCAAACTAATTAGAATCAACTCTCAGTATATACAGATATTGGATAAGGAGTCCTTTTGACACTATACACCAGCAACTTTTTTTTTTTTTTCAATGTTCAGGTATAGATAGCTCCTTCTGTGTTTTATCCTCCAAGGCTACTTTTCTCAGTCCTGGTAGCTGAGGTTTGTTGTAGTCACTGACCCCCACTGTATACCCCAGATTTTTTTTCTTGATTTACTAGTAACTTAGGCAGGTGATCACTGGGGGAAAAGTGTACAACTTATATAGAAACTCTCTGTATGTTGGTTGATATGAAAGGAAATGCTCTAGGAATAGAATGTCTTCGTTGGGTGATGTACTGATATTTTTACTGATGGCATAGGCTTTGAAACCATAGCATGGACATTGTTTCAACCTTCTGAATTTTGTGTGAATGTAAAATGGGGAACAGTTTTCAGGGGAGTCAGTCAGACACAGTCAAAGAAGTCCTAGATTTGGACTCACAGAAGATCTGGGTTTGAATCCTCCCTCTGTTACTTATTAACCATGTAATCCAAGGCAAGTCACATGGCCCCTCTGGGTCTCAGTTTCTTCACTTACCAAATGAGGAGGTTGGACTAGGTGACCTCGGTGATCTAGCAGTCAGTCTCTGATACTATGAATTGTATCATAAAGCCCTGGTCAGCTTTACAGTTGTTTTTCAGTATCGATCACCTGGTTTTGCTGATGAAACTACAATCATTTCCATATTCTTAAATTTTTAATGACTTTCATTTTGAAGAGGCTTAGACTTTATCAGTAAATGAGATGCTTAGATTCAGGTATATGTACTATAGAATGAAGTATATTCTTTAAGTATTTTCCACTGTAAGAATGGAGTAATGAGATATTTGTATTAACATTATTTGACATTCCCTGAACACAAAAGATGAGCACCTAAATGGAGGTGAATTGTACAAAGTTAAGAGTATACACAATTAATGCATAGATAACATCAACATATGTTCTTTATAATCTGTGTCTCTGCTAAAATAACTACCTATAAAAGTTTAAAGATTCCTTTGTTAACCTGTAAAAATATTATTTCCATGTAAAGTGTATCAATGTGCACATATATACATATTTCTAACTGATGATTAATGTAACTAATTATATATAGTCAATGAATAATTAATACAATTTACTGATAATCTAAGAGATATACAATCATAAAACTTTGGAAAAATTAACTATTTTTGACAATGAAACAAGAGCCTCAAGATTATTAATAAACAAACTTTGAAGACAAATATGCAGGGGGCAGCTAGGTGGTTCAGTGGATAAAGCACTGGCCCTGGATTCAGGAGGACCTGAGTAGAAACTGGGCCTCAGACACTTAACAACTTATTATCTGGGTGACCTTGGGCAAGTCACTTAACCCTCATTGCCCCCCCCAAAAGACAAATATGCAGACAAACCTTGTTGCTCCAAAAATATAATATTCTTTCAAATATGATAAATATTACTGTGTAGGTCTTACGTAGTGGCTAATGTGATGAATTTGGAGTCAAGATGACTTGGCTTCAAATCTTGCAACAGACACTTTCTTATTATATGACCCTAGGTATGCCACTTAAATGCTCTGCGCCTCAGTTTCCTTATTTGTAAAATGAAGGAGCTGTACATGAGTATCTCTAGGGTCCTTTTCACCTCTAAATTTATGATCCAGAAGAAAGATTTAAATCCTCTGAAACATTTGGAAAATACCCTTTTGGGGTAACAAAAAAGTTCAATTTCTTTTGCAAACATGAAGGCAGAAGTCAAGAAAAAAATATCATTTATGGCATGAGAAACCAAAGGAAGGAATGAAAAGAGGGAGGGATGGAGGGAATTATTTCTTAATCACCTACTTTTTGCCTGGCCCTGTGCTAAAAACTCAACAAATATCTCATTTGATCCTCACAACAAGAGATGCAGGTGCTATTATTTCCCACCTTTTTCAACCAAAGAAACTGAGGCAGACCTAGAGGTTAAGTGACTTACCAGGGTCATACAGGTGGTAAGTGTCTGACACTGAATTTGAACCTAGGTCTTCCTGACTGGGGGGGTGGGGCAGGGGGAAGTGTCCCTTATTGTATGGGAGACAAGAGGATCCCATTATAAAGTCAAAAAGTATTCTCTGTCTCTATACAAAAATTTATTAAAAACAAACAACCCAAGTGTTTGAGCTGGATACCTGTTATATCATAGGTTAGAAGAGAAAACCACATGCTCCTTAGCTTCTCTTTTATTATATAAAGAGTAAAGCTGAGAACATACATTTATCCTGAGCTTGGTGAAAAGTCTGCAAGGTTAAAAGATGTCTAGAGCCTTCTGTTCAGTTACTGTAGTTTTCTTGGAATTTCCATAATGTAGGGTTACTTAGATGGGGTCTACATGTGGTCGTGGCAACGATCTTGTTCATTATCAAACTGAAAAGAAATAAAGGGTACCTCAAAGTGACCAAGGGCTCCTTGGTCACTGATTTGTGGTCTTGGAACCACCTTCTTATTTTCTTCAATTCCTGGGAATTGTTATCTTGATCAATAGCCAACTTATTTCAAATGTTAATAAAAATAGTGAAAAGGAAGTCCCATATGATCATATATGGTCAGACTAGCTTCACCCTCATCCATTGCTACAAGTTGGTCGTAGACCAGAGTTAGCCGTGATGTGCATTGTGATGCTGCTGCTCATAAAGGGGACTGGAGGATAAGGACATAGCGTCACCGATCTTAGACTAGAAAGGACCTCAGAGGACGTAAGATGCTTCACAGTTTGCAGAGTGCTTGACAAATAGCATTTCATAGCACTGGCCCTGGATTCAGGAGTACCTGAGTTCAAATCCAGCCTCAGACACTTAACACTTACTAGCTGTGTGACCCTGGGCAAGTCACTTAACCCCAATTGCCTCACTAAAAAAAAAACAAAAAAACAAACAAACAAATAGCATTTCATTTGATTCTCACAAAAATCTTGAGAGGTAGATGATATTGTCATTCCCATTTTATAGATGAGTAAACTCAAGCACACTGGTGTTAAGTAATGCGCCCAGAGTCACATAACTAGTAAATGTCTGAGGCAGGATTTGAACTCAGGTCTTCCTGATACCAAATCCAGTACACTCTCCATTGCTATACTGAGGCGCAGTGGCTTTAAGTGACTTGCTGAAGGATACCCAGCTAGTAAAAGCGTCAGTGCAAATCTCTCACGACCATTGGAAACATAACTCAAATAACGTATTCTACTTATAGTCTGTCAGTAACATCATTTTCATATTAAAAGGATAGCATGTCTTTTCTTTATGGAGATTTAGAATTATTCTGGGAGGAAGAGGATTTTATACTTTTTTTCCCTTGGTGATTATGCCTCTTTCTACACCCCCTGTCTTCAGTATGGGTCCCATATATGAGTATGATGCTTCTCGTCATTATTTTTGTGATCTAAAATTCTGTGAGTCTTTGATTATAAAACCAGAAAGGACCTTAGAGAGCACCTAATGAAACCTTTTCATTTTACAGAGACCCAGAGAGCTGAAGTTATTTACTCAAGAACACATGGATAAAAACCCAATCTTCCGGGGCAGCTAGATGGCGCAGTGGATAGAGCACTGGCCTTGGAGTCAGGAGTACCTGAGTTCAAATCCGGCCTCAGACACTTAACACTTACTAGCTGTGTGACCCTGGGCAAGTCACTTAACCCCGATTGCCTCACTAAAAAAAAACAAAAAAACAAAAAACAAAAAACAAAAAACCCAATCTTCTAATTTCTTGTCTCGTTCCCTTGGCACTTAAAGCTCTGTTGCCTTTGTTCTCCCTCTGACTTTTTATACTTAGATTCAACACACGCTAAAAGATTTTTTACAAAGTCATGTCATCAGAATACTTATTTTTACATATTCACTTTTTTCCTCCTTGGAATTTTTATCTTCATTATCATCAAATAGAGTGAAAATTCCTAGAACAGTCTGTTGAATATTGTACAAAATAAATCCTTGCCCATAGGATTTAAAAATTAGTTGAGTAGCTGTCAGTTTGACAATATAAAACACAATTAAAATCCCAAAGCTTTTCTTACCATATTTGAGGCAGGTTGGTCACTCAGCAAACACTTATTAAGGTTATTCAGGGCACGGATATTGTAGGGAAAATACCAGACAAGTGGGGAATAGATTTAATCAGTCTTCATTTCACCAGTTGCTGAGGACATAGCACCAGTAGGAATACTGAGTTTTGTGGTAGAGGTTAAAACAGTTAAACAGCTGGATAAAATAGTAATCGCGAGTTGGGAGTAGAGGATTTTTTATCTCCTGAACTTTGAAATGAGTATTTATGACTTTGGAGAGCATAAGTCATCCGTGAAACTGTTGCAATTGTTACTATGCAGTTAGGTGCACCAAGGCCAGTAGAGGTTAATAGCTCATACTTCATTTTGGTGGGGTATATAGATAAAATCAAAAGATTTTTAAAACCTTAATTAGCAATAACTCTAAAGTGACACCTGTTCTTTTCTGTGTTTCTGACTGTGTCTCTGGTCAGCTCCTGGTTCTGGCCATCCTGGGATATGTACATGAAGGTATGAGGTTTGGATAAGTGAAGGGGCATGCTCAAGTCCATACACTTGGAAGACCTAAAACTTGTACCCAGTTCTTTTGACTTTTTAGTCTAGTGGGCTTTCCTCTATACCACAGAGCTTCTATGAAAAGAATTGAGATTGTTTTTCTTAGAGGAGAGAAGGCTAAAGGTTGCTTTAATTACTGTCTTCAAGGAAGATTTTGGGGAGTGGTTGTCCATGGAAAACCGCCCAAGAGGAAATGGGTTTAAAGGAAAGTATGAGTGGTTTTTTTTTGGGGGGGGGGGAAGGGTAAAGTTTTGCCATAATGAAAGAAAGAAAAAAATCTTGACTGTCAGGATTACAAAACAGAGGAAGAAGGCTATAATTTCTATCCCTCTTTTCAAGAAAGGAAAAGGCCATTATCTCTTTTGAATGGTTTAAACATTTATTTATTTGAAGTCAGAGGGCTGGACCAAATGAATGCCAAAGGTCCCTTCTAGCTCTAGATTTCTGTGCATTTCATGATAAAATGTACTTGTCAACTAATAACAATGATGCTGCTTCTACAGAATGTTTTTGAACTTTTGCACTGGATTGCTTTCTGTGCTAGCTTCCTCTATACACGGATTAGATTCTGATTTTTGGGGGGTGTTTTCTCTTTTCACTATTAAGCCACCTACACCTGTACTGTGTTGTCTCCCCCTACTAGAATGTGAGATCCTTCAGAGCAGGAATTGCCTCACTTTTCTATTTGAATCTTCAGAACTTAGAACAGCATTTGGTACAAAGTAAATGTTTGATAAATGCCCTTTTCATTCATTCATTCATTTTCAGGATAGAGAGCATGAGATAATATAGTTATTCAAACAAATAGGCCTTTATAATGCTTTGGTAAGTATGATCATAGCCATTGGGTCTCCTTTTTGGCATTTTCCTTCGAGGGGTAGGTTGTCCTTCATATGTCAAAATAAAGCTATGACCCATTATTAGTGAATTTGTTTGAATGGTTTTTAGTAGAAATGAAAGGTTATGTTGATTTTTCACATTTCTTTATCTGGGTTTTAAAAAATTATTAAAATGATTTATTAAAAGCTTGCTTGAATGCCAATTTAACCAAAGAAAACTGCTACTAACAATTTACATTAAAATGAATTAATTTCAGTGCCAAGTAGCATAACAATTTTCCAGTCAATCTCTCTGAGTCCATATTAGTGATATTTGTCCATTCTCATTCATCTTTCCTCTTACCTAGTTGTAGTTGGGAAGTACTAAATTCTTCCGTTTCTTCTTTTCTCACTTTTCTTTATTGAATGAAGGTCTGCATCCATCATTCTTGTTGGGCTCCTTTGTAACCAGTGCATGGCTTTGTATGGGTTTGGGTTAGAGATCCTGTTTGTGGCCACAGAACAGAAAGAACTTAACTGACCCCAGGGGAAATCAATTCTAAGGCCTTGACCTGGAAAGCTTAATGAAAACAGAATCTATTTTCCATGTACCACTTTTTCCCCTTATATTATGACTTTGGTTTTTTATGGCCTTGTACTTTTGAAATTAAGAGGGACATGGAGAACTTCCCCAGGGTCCAGAGGAGAGAAATGACCAATGAAGATGATTGTAGAGTTTTACTTTTTGCTCAGTGGGCCAGGAATTAGGAGCTGAGGCTGTAGAGTAACTTTAATAACCTTTCAAGTATATACAAAAAGCTATCAAACAAGGATAGTGGACCATCTTCAGAGAAAGGCAGGCCTCCTCTAAGGAGAAATGGGTCTAAAGTAGATCAGTAGGCCTTTAGTTTATCCCAGGGGCCTTTAACCTTTTTTGTGTCATAAACCTTTTTGTCAGTCTAGTGAAGCCTTTGAACCCTTCTCAGGATAAGAGCATGTTTAATTAACTGAAGAAAATGTGACATTTCAGTTAGAGGTTAGTGAAAATAAAGATGTAAATTTTTTCCCCCATCCAGAATCAAAGAAGCTAAAATCTATCCATGAATCGCTTAGGGATCCTTGGCCCCTGGGTTGATATGTAATGGAGAAACTCCTGAGGGTGAAGATTCTTAAATATTAGAATGTATTCCTGAGGAAACTTGTTGGAATATTGTCTTTTTCAATCGCAGTTTAGGCCTAGGATTCCCTTAGAGTCGGATACTCTTGTGTGAATTTAGAAAACCAGACTTACTCCCAGAACTGTTAACAGTTGGTGTGGTTTTCTGTAACCTTTTCCCACAAGTACCAGTGTTGGTGATGTTCTCTACACAGCATTTGCTTAAAGAAATAACGTTCCCATGTTGTGGGCTATTATTTTAGCTTTTGGACAGGTGTTGGACCCAGTATCTGGGTGCTGATGCTGCTTGTCATGGATGGATTAAATGACTGTTCAGTCTCTTCCAGCCTCAGGATACAAGGATGCCCATCCCATATCCAGTGTTTCGTTTGATGATAATTTTTGAATCCTCCATTCATGAAGGTTTAAAGGTCATGCCATTGGCTAGGGGAAGATTTTTTCCTTGAGATTATTTATACACATACATAATACAGTCCTGGGCTGACAGGATCCCTGGGTCTTGGGGGCTGGAAAGCTGAAATAAGAATTAAAATCCTAGACTGGCGTCCTAGGAAATAAATAGGATAGATAGATATAGATAGATAGATGATATAGATATATCTATTTAAATATGAATATAGATAGATATCTAGCTCTATCTTATCTATCTGTCTGTCTATCTATCTATCTATCTATCTATCTATCTATCTATCTATCTATCTATCTATCTATCCATCTATCTATCTATCTATGCTAAAGGGAGATTAGGAGAGGAAAAGACCTTTCCCACCTAGGTGTATTAGGGGGAAAAAGCTGTTGTTTCTATCATCCTTGCTCTGTTTGCTGCTATATTCACCCCACCCCTTGTACAAGAAGATTCCCAGGGAAGGAGATATTGTGGGGAGAGAGCTTTTACTCTCAACCACTAGCTATGCTTTCAGAACAGGATTTGCCTGAGCAGTGTCAGTCTGTTGGTGGGGATGGCTCTGTTCTACACATTTTTAGGTCTTTGCTTTTGAATAGAAAGTAGAACAAATGACTGCCTATAAGTGGGAAATAAACATGGTGTGGTGACTCTTAGGAGTCAGGTGTCTTGGGTTTTCTGGTTTTCTCTGCTGTCACTTAGCTGTGGGATCTTTGGAAAGTCACTCCTCCTATCCCTGGGTCTCAGCCTTCTCCTTTGTAAAATGAAGGACCCTGCTTTTGAGCTTTAACATTTTTGATTCAAGAGTAAAAGGGTAATTGCTTTGAATCTCAATTGAGGTTCAGTTTGATGAATTTGTCATTTTAATGCTGTGGGGACCTTTATTTGAGTAAGCAAGGGCATGAGTATATATAAATGTAAATAAATAATAGGGATATAGTTGTTCAAATAACCTTTTACTGCATATGAACATTTGCATTATAGCTAAAAGATTATAATTATTTTATAAATAATACTTGTAATATTTTAGTACCTAGATTTATGTATTCTAATAGAATTATATGTGTATTAATTTTTAGAAACTAATTTCATTTATGTTATTTTTAGAATTCACAAATCGATGCTAATATACATGATCAAAAGCCAGGAAAGGAAGAATTTTATTAATAAAGTAAATCATTACATTTAATTATCATAAATGTTTTTTGTACTATTTTGAATTAGTTTTGTTCTTTTTGACTCCCGGGTTAGAAGGTGCTGCTTAAAGAACTGGACAAGGTATAATCTTAGCAGGAGATTTAACAATATTTTGATAAATCTTATGATGTTCATGACCAAGTTTTAAAATAAAGGATATAAATGAATCTCAAAAAACTCTTAGGGACAGTCAAAGCTTAAATTGGAAGAGGCTCCCAATGACTTTGAATGAAAAAAAAAATAGAGGCATAAAAATAAGAGGCAAAAAGAACAAGAGAAAAGCCTAACTCAGGGTTCCAAGAATGTTTTGATTCATTTTCCTATCTAATGACAACATGTTCTGGTGGTAAGATGTGCAGCTGTTAGAGATTTTTCCACTGAATTTGAATTTACATAGCAAGAGCCTGGCTTACAAGATGCCAGCCAGAACAGAACAGGCAGAGAAGACTCTCAAATCATCCTAATGATTAGTGCAGAGAAGATAGCACCTCAAGAGGAATCCAAACATCAAATAGTTAATTTTGGAAACTGACTCAGCCTAAATGTCATACATCTGCAATCCGATGTGGTTCTTGGGGCCTTCGAGCTTTCTAACTTAGAATGTACATGGACTTTAAGATAACAAAATCTTCATTGGCAAACCAACTCATGGAAAATGAGAGCCTTTGGATTTGTATGATGCCTACTAAGTCTTTTCTTTTTGAAGGCAACGGGAAGGACTTCCTCATGAAGGTTATGGGAGGGGATTATGGAGATTATTAGTGACTGGACTTTCATAAAGCAAGCCAAGGCAAACTTCTGGATTGTTAGTTGACTGTATAGGGTATCCAGAGGATTGGAGGCCCATGCTATGCCTTCCACTCATTCTGAAAACATAAAAAGGGGAGATTACTCTCTAGGTGACTGGACAAAGGCCTTTTGAGGCAAATCAATTGGAGACAAGACAGTGAGAGACTAGACATCATTTTATTGATTATAGAGACAGGAATAGGAAATGGACCTGTGATTTCACTGATAAAGGAAAATTTTATTTTTAACTATCAATTTTAGTTGATATAGAGAAAACTTCCACCAGACCTATCTGAGCAAACATAATGAACAGGAATGCACCCATTAGCCCAAACTTAGAATTTCTTTTACTGTCTGACTAGATCTTGGCCTGAGTAAATTTCTGCCAAAGATTTCCCACACTGGTTGATATCTGGATAAGGAAGAAGAAATGTAGAAAACCCTTGGTCCTAGTACAATAATTAATTATTAAATATAAGAGAAATACTAATTTCTCATAGGTGGAAGCAGAGTTGCTTTAATTTACATTGCTTTAATTTCTTACTTTGAAATCTGCTTGCTCAAATCCATTTGCCATTTATCAGTAAGGAATTGCTGTTATTCTTATATCAATTCCTTGGATCAATTCTTGTATTCTTAAATCTATTCCTTATATATCTTGGAAAAGAAGGGAAATGAATAAGCATTTATATAATGCCTATGATGTGCCAGGCTCTGTACTAAGCTCTTTTAAAAGATCTCATTTGATCCTCACAGCATCTTTCCAAGGTATGTGCTTTCATTATCCCCATTTTACAATTGAAGAAACTGAGGAAAACAGAGATTAAACTTGCCCAGAGTTACATAGAAAGTATCTGAGGCCAGATTTGAACTCAAGGTTTTTCTGACTCCAGGCCCAGTGCTCTGTCCACTATCAGAGAACATTGTAAAGATTTTCCCCAGGTAAATATTTCCATTCTAATTTTAGCTACATTGATTTTATTTATGCCAAACCTCTATATTTAAGTAATTAAATTTTATCTTTTGTGATCCTCTCTATCTCTGGCTTGGTCATGAATTCTTCTCTTATCCATAGATTCAAATAATAATTTCTTCCTTTGATCCTCTAATTTGTTTTCGATGTGATCTTTTTTGTATCCATTTAGACCTTACTTATTATGTAATATGAAGCATGGGTCCAAACTTGCTTTCTTCCAAGCATTTTTCCAGTTTTCTAAGTAGATTTTGTCAAATAGGGAGTTCTTCACCAGTATTTGGGGTCTTTAAATTTATTGAACACTAGCCTAATAGATGAGTTAGTAATGTTGTACACCTATTCTGTGTCACTTATTAACCTCTATTTTTAACCAGTAATAATAATAATAATAATAATAATAGCTAGCATTTACCTAGCTACTACTATGTACCAAGAACTAAGCTAAGCACTTTACAAACTTTATCTCATTTGACCCTTACACAACAACCATGGGAGGGAGGTGCTATTACTTTCCCCATTATTATTATTCAGGAAGCTGAGGCAAGCAGAAGTTAAGTGATTTGTCCAAGGTCACACTGCCAGGAAGTGTCTGAGATTGGATTTCAATTCAGGTTTTCCTGATTTGAGGCTCAATAGTCTATCCACTGGCAGCAGCATCTCATTGCCAGTACTAAATTCTTTTGATGACTACTACCTTGTAGTAGTAGGGTTTGAGATCTGGCACTGGCTAGGCTCCTTTCCTTTTCACTTTTTCCCCCATTATTTCACTTTGGCATTTTTGCCTTTTTTAGTTTCTCTGGATGAATTTAATTTCTTTTCTACCTCTATAAAATAATTCTTTGGGTACTTTGATGTGGCATTGAATAAATAAATCTAGGTACTGTCATCATTTATATCATACTGGTTCAACCTAATTTATAGGCAATTGATATTTCTTCAATTATTTAGGTTCGTCATTATTTCCATAAGCAATGTTTTGTAGTTTTATTCATATAGTTCTTATATTTATCTTATATTTAACTCCCAACTAGTTTATCATTCTGTAGTTATTTTAGGTGAAATTTTTCTTTCTCTTACAGATAGGTTTTGTTGATATTATACATCAATACTGGGGTTTTGTTTTGGGTTTTTTTTGTGTGGATTTATTTTGTATCCTACAACTAATGTTATTATTTCAATTAGATTGTTAGTTGACTCTCTAGGTTTCTCTAAGTAAACCATCATATTAATTTGCAAAACACAATAATCTTATTTTCTTTTTACCTATGCTTGTTCTCTAAATTTCTTTTTCATTTCTAATTAATATAGCTAGGATTTCTAGCACTATATCAAATACTAAGAGTGTTAATGGATATTCTCACTTAACAACCCCAAACTCATTAGAAAGTCTTCTGGTTTATTCTTGCTCTAGGTTTTAGATACATACTACTTACCATATTAAGGAACAGATCATCTATTCTCATCTTTTCTAGTGTGTTTTTCCTCACAGAAGGATGGCATAATTTTTGAAAAGCTTTTCTTCATCTAGTGATATAATTCTAAGATTTTTGTTGTTTTTGTTATTAATATGGTCAGTTATGTTGATAGTTGTCAGCTCTGCATTCCTGATATAAATTGAATTTGGTCATGGCGTTTTATCCTTTTGATAACATTGTTATGGTCTCTTTGATAATATTTTATTTAATTTTTGCATCAATAATCTTTAGAGATGTTATTGGTCTGTAGTTTTCTTTCTCTTTTTTGATTCTTCTTGTTTTGTGTATCAGTATGATATTTGTCTCAGAAAAAATTTAGTTGGATCCCCATCTTTTCCCTTTTTTAAAAGAGAAGTTGTGCAATATTGAAAGTAATTGTTTTTAATTGTTCTGTGAATGCATGATAGAATTTGCTTGTCAATCCATCTGGTTCTAAAGCTTTTTTCTTTGGAAATTCATTTATGGCTTATTACATTACTTTTTTGAGATTGCATTATTAAAATACTCTATTTCTTATTCTGTTGAGTATCTTATTTTTTAAATAAATATCATTTCTTTAAGTTGTCAGTTTTACTGGAATATACTTGAGTAAAATAGATTCTAATAATTTCTTCTATTTCTTCTTCATTTGTTATACACTTTCCCTTTTAATTTTCAGTTCTGGTAATTTGCTTTTCCTTTTCTTTAAAAAAAATCAAATTAGCTAATGATTTATCTATTGTATTAGGTTTTTTTTTCTTAAAAAACACAACTCCATCAGCTTCTAGTTTTATTTATTAATTCAATGGAATTTTGGCTCTAAATTTTGCTAATATTCTCTTTGATTATCAGAATTTCAGTTTTGTTATTTCACTTGTTGGCTTTGTAGTTGCTCAATTAATTGACTCATTGATTTGTTCTTTCTTTTGTTGGTGACAATGTTTAGAGATATAAAATTTCCCCTATGGACTACTTTGGCTGCACCCTCACAAATTTCGGTATATTGTCTTCTTGTTGTCACTTTTTTGATGCAACTATGTATTACTATTTCTATGGGTCATTCTTTGATCTACCCATCCTTAGAATTATTTTTTTAGTCTACAGTTAATTTTTTCCCCAATTTTACATTTTGTTTTAGTGCTGACATAATTTTAAAATATATTCCTTCCCCATACAGGAAACTATTTCATATAATGAAGATTTTTTAAAAAATTAAAAATTCAATGAAACTGAAGAATATATCACACAGGACAATATATGTATGCAGTGTTCCATACAGTTAATTTTGTTTTGGGGTTTTTTGGGTTTTTTGGTGGGGCAATTGGGGTTAAGTGACTTGCCCAGGGTCACCATCCAGTTAAATTTTTTTTTTTAAGTGAGGCAATTGGGGTTAAGTGACTTGCCCAGGGTCACGCAGCTAGTAAGTGTCAAGTGTCTGAGGCCGGATTTGAACTCAGGTACTCCTGACTCCAGGGCCGGTGCTCTATCCACTGCGCCGCCTAGCTGCCCCACCATCCAGTTAATTTTTAATCTTTTCAACTATATATTATAACATATACAGGTTAAGTGATTTTCCTAGGATCATACAACAATTTATCAGAGACAGGATTTGAACTTGTGCTTTTTGGCTCAGAAACATACTTTCCCTCCACTAAGCCATGTTGCCTCTCTACTTTGTAGACTTGAGGTTTTTAAGGGATCTTTTGACCTTTTGCTATGCTGATGATAAACCATGTCCCAGAAAGCCAACATTTGTGCAGTGGAATTAGCAATAGATTTGGAGTCAGAGGACTGAGGTTTAAATTCTCTTCTATTCATATCTTGTGTGATGATGGGGAAAACACTTAACCTCTCTGGGCTTTGGTTTCCTCACCTTAAAAATGAGTAGGTTCTATTAAATGACCTCTAAAGTTCCTTCTAGCTCTAAATCCAGGATCCTAAGATACCATGCCTGGTGAAGCAAAGGAAGAGGAATTAATATAAAGGTCCTTTCCCTACAGATATCAGGCATTCTCACCTAATTAAGGTTGTCTGTGAGTAGGACCTGCTGTTCTCACCGACTCTGTGGATGCTCAGTTTCAATTACTTGAAATGTATACTGTTTCCAAACTTAAAACACCCTGAAGTTTATTCTTTATTACTACTTTTAGGATAAAACTAACTTCTCAGCTTGGCATTCAGTGCTTCCCCTTACCCATCCAGTCTTTTTCTATTGTTCTCCAACATAATCTATTCTCCATTTGGGTCAGTTTCTGACACTGACCTGAATATACTTGGTCATTTCCAATTCCTTCCATCTTGTGATTTTTCCTTCTTTGTGAATAGTTCTCCCTTCCCTAAGTCTGTCTAGAACCCTATTTATCAAGATGCAGCCTTCTCTTCTATAAGGGCTTCTTTAACGTCACCATAATTTAGTTCAACAATCAGATTTTTCTATGTGCCACGTATGGTATGAGGCACTGAAAATATAAAAAATAAAAAATGAATATGTTCAAGGACCTTACATAGTACTAATAACAAAAACAACAACTTCTGTATAGCACTTACCATATGCCAGGCACTGTGCTAACATTTTATAAATATTATCTCATTTTATCCTCTCAGCAGCCCTGGGAGGCAGAAGCTATCATTATCCATATTTCATAGATGAGAAAACTGAGGCAGACAGAGGGTTCATGACTTGCCCAAGGTCACACAATTATTAAGTGTCTGAGGTTGGATTTGAACTCAAGTCTTCCTGGCTCCTGAACCAGTTCTCTATGTACTGTACCACCTATCTATGAATGACATATACACAGGTAGTTAAATGTAATTATTATGTATAGCAAACAGCTAGCATATCATTTTGAATAGGATTCAATGTGCATAAAGAAGAGTAAAATGAAATAAAACAGAAAAAGATCATAGGATCATAGATTTAGAGTTGGAAAGGATCTCAGAGGTCTTCCAGTCCAGCCCACAAAGTGAATGGAAATTAGATTGTCGAGGGCTTTAATTGCTGGAGTGATGAGTTTTAATTTTATCCTAGAAGGAATAGGAAACATTGCAGATTTTTGAGTGGGCAAGTGATATTGTCAGGCCAGTATTTTACAAAGATCACTTCAACAGCTGTATGGAGGATAGATACGTGAGACGGATGTCAGCTAGACAAAGCAAAAGGCTAATATAAAATTCCAGATGAGGAGAAATAAGCGTCTAAACTAGGGTAGAGCAGGAATTCTCTTTTAAGTTATATTTCTATTTATTTTATCATATATTTCCCAATTACATTAAAATCTTTTTAATATTAATTTTTTTTTTTTGGTAAGGCAATTGGGGTTAAGTGACTTGCCTAGGGTCACACAGCTAGTAAGTGTTAAGTGCCTGAGGCCAGATTTGAACTCAAGTACTCCTGAATCCAAGGCGGGTGCTTTATCCACTGCGCCACCTAGCTGCCCCAACATTAATTTTTTTAAAAAACTTCTGAGATCCAAATGATCTCCCATCCTTTCCCTACCTTTTGAAAAGGAAAACAGTATGATATCAATTATCCATCTGAACCCATGCAAAACATTTTCATATTAGCTGTATTAAAAAAACCAACAACAACACAATAAAAATGCCCCCCCCCCCAAACTGCAAGAAGCAAAAAGAAATTTTAAAAATATATGCTTCACCTACACTCAGGGTTCATAATTTCTTTCTCTGGAGGTGGATAGTATTTTTAATCATGAGTGCTTTGGAATTGTCTTGATAAGAAAGTCTTTCAGAGTTGATCATTGTTATAATAGCACGGCTACTGTGTATGTATGGTGTTCTCCTGGTTCTGTTTACTTCACTTTGCAACAGTTTATATGTCTTCCTACCTAGGTTTTTCTGAAGTCATCTGAGCAGTTCTTTGTTAAAAATTTAATTTTTATTTAATTTTTTTCTTCTTAAGTTCGTGTAAACAAAAAATTTTGATATTCATTACAAATTTTTCAGAGTTTCAAATTATGTCCCTCCTTGAGAAAGCAAGCAATTCAATACAGATTATACATAAGAAGGAGTTCTTAACCCTTTTTTTGGTATCAAAGACCCCTTTGGCAGTTTGGTGAAGTTTAATACTAATGTAGCATGTTGCCTACATTTATAAGAGAAGGACAGGCTTAATTTTGGTTAAAAGTTAGTAAAAATAAAGATGTATTTTTTCCACATTCAATTTCACCCCAGGTTAAGAATTCTTGAAGAGACTATTTGAATGGACAAAAGGAAACAGATGCAGGAGATTTTGAAGAAGTGGAATTGGGAAGAAAAAAATAATTTCTATGGCACTTTTTTTGTACCTTTTATTGTCATATTTAAGCATATGCCTGACTTGTTACTTAATTTTGATGTGTGTATAATATATATATATATATATATATATATATACATATAGTGCCTCTCCGGTTAGATTATAAGTTCCTGGAGGGCAAGGAATGACTTTTGTTTTGTTCTGAATCTTCTTCAGGACCTATGGCCTTGTGTCATCAATTCTTTTTGTTTTGTTTTGTTTTGCGGGACAATGAAGGTTAAGTGACTTGCCCAGGGTCACACAACTAATAAGTATCAAGTGTCTGAGGCCGGCTTTGAACTCAGGTCCTCCTGAATCTAGGGCCAGTGCTTTATCAACTGTGCCACCTAGCTGCCCCTCACCATCAATTCTTACTGAAGGAAAGCTGTGTAAATCATAACTACAGGATCATTTCATCTCTACAGGTGTATAGTACATGTGACAGCTTTATTCAGAAGAACACAGGCTGTGATGGAGAGGACTCAATTAAACCAGTTGCAGCTCACAAGATGAGAAGGGCTCATTTAAAGAGCTTCAGGCATTTCACCAAAAACTCTGGAAGCCATTCTATTTAGCAATAATCCTGTCTGTACATCATATATTCTCTGCACTTGTTCTCATTTGCAAGGACATTTCCAGAGACATTAACATGAAAATAGGATCATTGCTGCTTTCTCTTCTTTATTCCCAAGCTCTCATCTTAATTCTCTAAATAGATCTTCACAGGCTCATTATGGTGATTTGGGGGATGTTACAAAGGTTTAGGACATGACCGAGAGGGTCATGCCATTGATGGGACAACAAGCAGATGAAATTTTTCATGTTGTTATCTGAAGATTGAAATCCAAAAGATCCTAGGAAAGTGGATGAGAAAACATAGTTTCTTCTAAATATAGGATGTTTCAGAGTTTTCAGGGAGATTTTGGTCTCAGGACTTAGTAAAAAAAAAATCTAAATTACTTCTATTTAAAATGTGCCCTTTATATCTTTCCCTATAAATGAACAAATAATGCCACCACTTTATGTGATTATGTGTTAAGATTAATTTGGAAATACTGCAGTGTAACCCAATTACCATTCTTAATTTTGAATAATTGAAGTTTGAATAACCAAAATATATGTTGTAGTTTAACTTTATTTTATCAACTTTGGTGTAATATTGTTAGGTACTAAAAATAGTATTGGTGCAGATAGCTGATGCTATGGATAGAGCATCAGGCCTTGAGAAAGGGAAGATCTGAATTCAAATCCAACCTGAGACACTTACTAGCTGTGACTGGGCAAGTCACTTACACCTGCTATTTGCCTTGGTTCCTTATCTCTAAAATGGGGCCATGCTGGAGAAGGAAATGGCAAACCTCTCCAAGATCTTTGCCAAGAAAACTTTATGGACAAAGTCCATGGGGTCATGAAGAGTCAGACATGACTACAACTCAATGACAACAAAAACTAAGATATAGAATAACAATTGGTGACTATTATTGGCCAGGTCCAGATTTGGCATAGTTATATAGCACTTTACATGTATAATTTCATTTGAGATAATAACCTGGTGTGGTCAAAAGACTATACATATCCAGTTCTCATCTCTCTGCTGAACTCTGGTCCTAAATCAAAAGTTTCCTGCTGCAGTCTCCATCTTTTTTTTTCAGTCTAAATAAAAGTATTTTATTATTTTCCAGTTACATGTAGAGATAGCTTTCAGCATTTGTTTACATAAGATTTACAATTTCAAATTTTTTTCTCCCCTTCTCCCCCAGACAGCAGGCAATCCGATACACACACACACACACACACACACACACACACACACACACACACACATACATATCTATACATCTATCTATACATATATATGTATATACACATATACACATACATAACAACATTAAACATATTTTGCAGTCTCCATCTTTAAAACACAGAAATATATCAAACTCAACAGGTCAAAACTGAACCCATCTTTCCCCCTAAACTCTCCCTTCCTCCTAACTTCCTTATTTCTGTTTAACATATTAGAATTTTTTAATCATTCAGTTTTGTAACATTAGTGTTAATAATAATAAGCTAGCATTTATATAGCACTTTAAGGTTTGCAAAACTCTTTACAGTTATTATCTAATCCTCACAACAACCTTGAAAAGTAGGTACAATTTTTTTTTTTTTTACAGGGCAATGGAGGTTAAGTGACTTGCCCAGGGTCACAAAGCTAGCAAGGGCCAAGTGTTTGAGGCCTTATTTGAACTCAGGTCCTCCTGAATCCAGGGCCGGTGCTTTATCCACTGTTCCACCTAGTTGCCCCCCCCCGCCCCCTAGTTACTATTTCTATTCCTATTTTACAGATAAGAAAACTGGGGCAAGTGATGTTGCCATTCACTCTTCTCTCTTACTTCTCCTCTCCCCCTTACTTTGTTAGTTACAAAGTCTCATAGATCCTTCTTCCACAACATTTCTTGCTTTGTCCCATTCTCTTCACTTACATGGTTACATATTCTGACTTTATCACCTATTACTCAGACTCTTTTAATAGCCTCCTAATTGGTCCTTCTTGTTCCCAGTCTCTTCCCTCTCAAATCCATCTTCCACACAGCTGACAAATTGATATTCCTAAAGTACAGTTATGACTGTGTCACTCACCTGCTAAAGATGCTTGTTTTATTGGCTTCTTATTGCCTTTAAGATAAAGTAAAAACTCACTCTAGCTCATAAAGATCCCTACAATCAGGCCCCAGTCTACTTTTCAAGGTTTATGTCACATTTCAGCTGAGCCAGCTTGCTTGTCATTCCTTATATGTGACATTTTATCTTCCACCTATTTGCCTTCATATAGGTCTCTCTTTCTCCTTCCTCACCTATACCTCTTAGAACTTCTTCTATCTGAGCCCCTTCAAGTTTCAGATCCAATGCTATCTTTATCATATCTTCTCTGTGCAGATGACTCTCAGATATATAAATCCAGTCCTAGTATCTCTCCTGAGTTCTAATTCTGCATCACCAACTTTCTGTTGAGTATTTCAAACTGGATGTCCCATTGGCATTTAAAACTCAGCATGTTTAATCATCTTACCCTCATTCCGTGTTCACTCATCTTCAGGATTTCCCTATTTTGGCTTCTTCCAGTTTCACAAAATCACAAACTTGCTATTATCTTCAACCTCCATCATCCCACAAAAACCAATCAGTTACCAGATCTTGCAATTGGTACCATCTCTGTCATTTTGCTCTTTCTTACCACTCACACAGTCCCTTATCATTTCTAACCTGAAATCTGGTAAACATCTCCTAATTTGTCTTCTACAGTTAAGATTACAAGATACCAACTGACCAATTGCCTTGAGTTTCAGTTTGAGGAGTTTAAAATTGACCAAATGGGTATTAAGAATCTCCTGTAGAATAATAAGTAGAGACACAATGCGATGTTCAGGTGTTTTATCCAGGTGGTTGTGTCCAGGATACATTAGAGCATGTAATGTCTGGAAGTAAATAAGCAACTATAATACACCAAGACGTCAGGTATGGCTACATTTCTTTTTTCTATCTCCTCTGTTGGGTGAGAATAACCGTATTATTTATTTACAGATCCCTTGAAGTATCAAGTTCCTTGAAGAAGGGATTTGGAAGGGGCTTTTTTGAAAGAAATGTTATAGATTGCTCTTTTATTTTTAAAAATACACTTCATTGATATCTATTTTTTAAATCACCAGATTGTCTGCTGGTATCCCTTCCTAGAGAACCATCTGATACAGCAAAAATATTTCTTAAAAAAACCAAAAAGATCATCAAACCTCATCAATATATTGGAAAAAATCTAAAAATATATGTAATGTACCACAACCATAGACCCCCTCCCCTCCACCTCTGCAAAGAAGTGGGGTTGGCTGTATTTTCATATTTCTAATTCAAGGCCATGCTTGTTCTTTGCATTTTTGTATTATTCACTTTTGATTATTTTGATAATTTCTTTCTGTTTACATTGTTGTCATTGTTCATATTTTTCCTTGACTCTGATTATTTTACTTTGCATGATTCCATTTCTTTTTCTAAGGGTGGGAGATTGTCAAGTCAGAGCCTTGCCTGGATCTCTCATCTTGTGCAAATCACTTAAAATATTTCCTGCCTTACTTCTCCATCTATAAAATGAAAGGGTTGAATTAGATGATCTTTGAGGCCCTTGCAAGCTCTGATGTTTCAATGATTCTAAGGTAAATTGTTGATTTCAAAGGGCTGGTTCTTTAGCGTACAGTATTTACATTTCCTTAGTACCTTTTCTTGCTAAGAGCAATCAGTTAGCCACTATAAATCATCTTCCTCCCTTGGGGAGGGGGAAAAGATCTATAAAAATCTAACTAAATACCTATCTATTAAGCATAAAAATAAATAAATCATACTGGGTGCAATGGCTTGGTTGGGTTGAAGTCTTAAGGCTCATTTCGTATTTGATTTTTTTTTTTTATTAAATGAGGACTCTGAAAAAAGGACTGCATTTTCCAGGAGCAAAGGTGGAATTAGTGATTAAAAACCCAGAAATCCTCCTTCCATCCTCTTTTGCTGAGCCCTAGGAGGTGCCTCTTCAATTCATCGTACACCTAAGTAACGGCTTGCTGTTTTGTTTACTAGGTGGTCTTTAAGAAGTCCTAATTCTCAGAAACTGGAGGAGGATTAATTAGTTTCCCTGTCTAAAACTCTCTCCCTTCCTAATTAATCTTCTCTATTAGGAAAGAAACAGGCAGAATCAAAGCATTGCCCAATAAGAAGGGACCTATGTGGCCGTCTAGTCCAACCTATATTGGGGGAGAAAAAGAAATCCCCACTACAAAACACACCAGAAGGAACTGTCCAGCCTTTGCTGTGAACTTCAATAAAGGCAGCTCTGATTGTTAGGCATCTTTTCCTTATATCCAATCTGAGTTTGTTTCTTTACATCTACTAGTCATTGGTCCTACTTCTGCCATCAGGAGCTAAGCAAATGAGTCTAATCATTCTCCTATGTGACTGTTTCTCAAGTACTTAAAAATAACTCTGTCTTCTCTAGGCAAAATATTCCTTACTTTATTCAATCTTCACATAAGATAAGGAAAATTAAGATAGCTACGATTTATAGACTTAAAAATTTTTCAAAGCAAGTGTTAGCTCATTTGATCTTTACAACAACCAAGTGCAGCAGGTGCTATTATTATCCCCATTTCATAAGTGAGGAAAGTGAGGTGGAGGCATATTAAATGATGTGCAGTTAATAATTGTTTGAATCAAGATTTGATCTCAGGTCCTACCTCATTCCAAGTCTAGGGTTCCTTCCATTACTCCATTTAAATGCCCCAGTGGCTTATGACATAGACTTGAAACCATTTACCATTCTGGATGTACTAATAAGTATAGAATGTAATATATAATTCACTATGTAAGTATGAGTTATTGCTGTTAAGGATAGGAAAGAAAGAGCATAAAGTATAAAAAAGGAAGTAAAGCAGATTGAATTTAAGAAAGCTATGTAGGATAAAGGTGGCAGGAAGTGTGTAGCCAAAGCGGGCATGGATCTGTGGGAACATCACAATTTAAACCTACACTTACATCCAGTATAGTGACAAGTCTCAAAACCACATTATAAAAAGCTCAATCAACATTTATTAAGCACCCACTACTGTGTGCCAGGTACTGTGCTAACTACTTTATTGGGAGATTGGGGGATGCTTTGCCTGGAGAAGAGCAGACTTGGGGGAGGGCACTGCATCTGAAAATTGCCTTAAAATATTTGAAGGGCTTGGTTGGGGCAGCTAGATTGCACAGTGGATAAAAAGCACTGGCCCTGGATTCAGGAGGACCTGAGTTAAAATCCACCCTCAAATAAACACCTGAAACTTACTAGCTCTGTGACCCTGGGCAAGTCACTTAATCCTCATTGCCCCACTATATATATTATATGTGTGTGTGTGTGTGTGTATATATATATGTATGTATATATATATATGTATATATACATACACACACACACACACACACACACACACACACATATATATATTTGAAGGGCTTCACATGAAATAGGCATTAGGCTTATTCTGCAGAGGTACAGAACAAATACCCATGGATGGGAATTATAGGAAAGCAGATTTCAGCTCTTCACAACTTACAGACCTGTCAAAAATACATGAGGTTTCCTTGGTCACTGGAATACTTCAAGTATAGGTTGCATGACCATCTATAAGAATGTTGTGGAGAAGATTGTTGGGAGGGTTTGGGATCTTTGCCTCCATTTCCATCTCTCTCTCTCCCTTTCCAACGCTGACCTTTGCAAAGTCCTTCTCAACTTTTACATTCTAAAATTGGTTCAATAGGGGAAATGCACAAAAGCAGCTAAGGTCAATAGGGGTTTTTTTTGTTGTTGTTTTTTTGTTTTTGTTTGTTGGGCAATGGAGGTTAAGTGACTTGCCCAGAGTCACACAGCTAGCAAGTGTCAAGTGTCTGAGGCCGGATTTGAACTCAGGTCCTCCTGAATCCAGGGCCAGTGCTTTATCCACTATGCCACCTAGCTGCCCCAGGTCAATAGTTTTTGCAAAGAGTTCTCCCCCTGCGCCAACTCCCAGGGCAATGAGGGTTAAGTGACTTGCCCAGGGACACACAGCTAGTTAAGTGCCAAGTGTCTGAGACCAGATTTGAACTCAGGTCCTCCTGAATTCAGGGCCTGTGCCTTATCTACTGTGCCATCTAGCTGCACCCTAGGTCAATAGTTTTAGACCACAAGTTAGGAAAATGGAATCATTCAAATCCAGTTTCAGACACTAGCTAATTGACATGTCATTTAACCTCTCTAAGTCTTGTTTTCCTAGCTTACAGGGCTTTTGTGATGATCAAATGATATGTGTAAAGTGCTTTGTAACTTTAAAGTGCTACACTAAAAATATTATTTCATTTAAAAAATGAAAACTTACTGTTTTTAAGGTCCAGTTTTTTGACTGACTGGATTTTCTAATTTAAGACCTCATTCTGATATTATCGGACTTTTGTTCAATTATAACATTTCTCTGGACCTCTCTTTTTTTACCTCTCTAAGCTAAAAGAGTCTGCTATACAAAAATGTACAGTAGATATATACACACAAATATATACTAGAGAAAAACAATAGAGCTCTCCCTGTCTTTATCCTGTTTTGCTTGTCCTCAGGTTTCCTTACTCTGTACCATGTAATTCACCTTCAGTGACTGCCTGTTGGTACAGCATAAGATTGTAGTGGGCTGGTAGAGAAAAGTCAGGGTGACAGCTGGATGCTTTCCTTGATGTAACAGTTCCACTGATAGTATTCTCTAAGGATTGCTGCATTTAACACCATCGATCACCCCCTACTTCCTGAAACTCACCTGTCTTGCCCTTCTATTATTCTATCCTTCTTCTGTTTCTACCTTTGTTTACTTTGCTGGGTATTCTTTTCCTTCCTTTCTCCTGGGCATTCCCTGAGAATTAGTCTTAGGTTCTTTTCTTTTTCTTTTTTCTTTTTTTTTTTTTAGTCTTAGGTTCTTAACTCTTCTCCTTCTACACTCTGTCTTTGTTTTGGAGATTCCATTCATTCTCATGGTTTCAACAATCAATGTTTATAGTGATAATCCCTAAATCTCTATAGCTCTTTCCCAAACAGAATCCTATCTTCAGTTGACTAATGGACATTTCTGCTACAGTGTCTTGCTGTCTCCTCATATTCAATATACTCAAATTCTTACCTTTATTTCATGTCCTATATCCAATCAGTCACCAAGCCCTAACAATTCTTTTGTAAAATATATTTTTTTGTCTGTCATTTCCTTTTCATTCCCAATACTACCAAACCAGTACCATGCCTCCTACTTTACTTCCTTGATTGGTCTCTCTAATCTGTCTTGCATATTGCTCCTGAATGCACCTTTCTTCAACGTAATTCTTATCATTGGAGGTAACTATCAAATGTTGGAAAAATCCGTGATTTTGAAGTGAAAAGGTTTGAGTGCCTATACTAGCCCCTTTACTTGTTAGCTAGGTAATCTTGAACAAATTATAACTCTTCTAAAATTTAGTCTCTCCATTTGTAAAATGAGAATAATACTTATTTCACAGATTCACAGAGTTAGTGTGAGGATCAAATGGCATGAAAATATTATGTAAAGCTTAAAGCACCAAATCGATATAAATCTTCTCATGCCACACCTTTGCTCCCAAAGTTGTTCTCTCTGCTTAAACTGCTCTTCTCCTACCTTTCACTGGTCTAAATACTATTGTCCTTCAAGGCTCAGATCAAGTGACTCCTCCTCCATAAAGCCAACATTGATCCCTCTCTGAATTCCAGTTTACAGTACTTATCATGCAATGAGTTATTGTAGTATAAGGTATCTGCTATGTCTCTATAAGTTGTATATGTCCATGTGGGTTATCTAAATGCCAATCATGGGAGGTATTGATAGTTATCTCTGGAATCTTATCTACCCTTCTCCAAGTGACACTGCAATTTCTTCCTTCAGTTGAGCAAGAGAATCTACCAATTAGGAGAGTCTCATGCAGAATACCCCAGGCTTAGTTAGAAACCCAGGTTACACCATTACATACTATACTGTACTGTTCATCAAGCCAATTCAACAAGCATTGTATCTGTTTAATAACTAAAAATAATAATGGGTTATTATTTGAATAATTGTCTTAGATGTTTTAATATGTATTAATTTTCTTTCCCTGGTCAGATAATAAGCTCCCCAAGGGCAGGAGCTATGCCTTATACTACCTTGTGCTTCCTTTACCTTTACAGCCTTCAGCACAACACTTTATATAAAACAGATGCTCAATCAATACTTATTGATTGCTTGATTGATATTGCTGGTAACCTATAGATTTCCAGTAATATGTTTCCTTCTTAGTAACTCCATGACAAATTATTGATTATATAAACCTTTTGAAATTGATTTTAAATATTGCCATTGTTTGAGTTAGGAAAAAAATTAGTTGAAGAGTAAAGGAAGTTTTCTTCTGAAGGACTTAGACTTTCATATTCCATTCTTCAGCAGAGGACTTTTTTTTCTTTATATACACTTGTATAATAGAAATGATCCATGACTTAGAAGTGGAAGACCTGATTTCATCCATCTACATACTAATTTTGTGAAACTGGGGAAGTTACTTAATAGCTTTGTAACTCAGTTTCCTCTTCTGTAAAAGGAAACACCTGACTGATCTGTCTCAGAAGACTGTTGAAAAAATTAAATGAGATAATGTACAAAAATATGTTTAGACTACTGATACTTGTATATGTTTGTCTCAGTATAAGTCCTAGAATTACAGTGATGATAATGGAAGCCAGCATCTTTAACATCTGTTCTTATCCTTGGCAAGGCAATTCAGAAACAAATCAATATCATATACATGACTACTGCTCTGTCCTCCAATTAGTCCCTGCACTTTTCTGCCTCCCTCTTACTAAAATATTAAATAGAAAATTATGGATATATTCAGAAATATTTACCTCTGACAATGTGATGATGTGAAGTTAAGATTCATTTCCTTTACTTTGCTGTATAATTTCCCTGATCCTCTTTCATCTAGGGTGGGTGGGGTATCCCTTGTCTCATAGGCCCCGAACAAGCATTTCCAGGTTTTGTTATACTCGTCTCGTCAATTAGACTGTAAGCTCCGTGAAGTCAGGAACTGTGCCTTTTATCTTTTTGTATTCTACACAGTACCTAGCACAATACAATGCCTTTCACACAGTAGGTGCTCAGGCTTTTTTGAATGAGTAAATGAACCTGTGATCGTGCCCTTTTCTTTTATTTTGTTGGGGGCAGAAAGGAGTGATATGTTTTAAGGGAAGTTTTCTCAATTAATTGGCAAAGGGATGAATCCAGTTCTATGAATCTGACATGCAGCACCTGTATACCTATTTTTCTATTGTGTGCATGAGGAAAAGAGACATGACATTCCCAGTATTCCTCTTTATGTGAAAAGAGTTTTTGTTCTAGAAGAAAAATAGAATCTTGTTTGTAGTAGGGCATTAGGAAATTGTACTTGGATTCTGAAATACAAACACAGGATTGTTGTTGTTTTATTGGTGAGGCAATTGGGGTTAAGTGACTTGCCCAGGGTCACACAGCTAGTAATTGTTAAGTGTCTGAGGACAGATTCGAACTCAGGTCCTTCTGAATCCAGGACCAGTGTTCTATCCACTGCACCACTCAGCTGCCCCCACAGGATTGTTTTTAATGGGACTGCCTTGAAAAAAAAAAGGAAGGAAGAAAGAAAGAAAGAAAGAAATTGTATGCTAAGCAAATGAATGATGGAAAGAATGTATCAAGGGGAATGTTTAATCTACTTTAAAGAACAAATTAATCTCGAGATTAGAGAGATTAGAGAATCATAGATTTAGTGCTGGAAGGAGTCTTAGAGGAATTTAGTGCTATCCCTTCATTTTACACAGGGAAAAAATATAGAGAGATTAAGTGACTTGCCCATAGCCAGACAGCTAGTAAATGATAGAGTCAGAATTTGAACCCAGGTCCTTTGATTCAACCCAGCACCTCTTACATTGTACCACACTAACTTGGAAGAACTCATTTATATAAACATATATATATTGGGGGGGGGGGCAGTGGGAGTTAAGTGACTTGCCCAGGGTCACACAGCTAGTAAGTGTCAAGTGTCTGAGGCCGGATTTGAATTCAGGTCTTCTTGAATCCAGGGCTGGTGCTTTATCCACTGTGTCACCTAGCTACCCCCTATATAAACATATTTTTGTTAATTCCAAGGCATTAAAGCAGGTCTCCTAAGGACTTCTATGAGATGTTTAATTAAGTGTCAGCCTATCATTCAAACAGACCAAATATGCTGTGATTTAAATTGACCTTTCCCATTAATCTAAGTGAATTGCTGTTCTGTTCTTAGGTCTCAGGTTTTAAATTTTCTTGAAGACGCTTTTGACTAGTAACAAATTCACTTTCAATAATATTGACATCCTCTAGTGCTGAATGCACTGATAGTTCACAAAATTGATGATATACCTAATACTAGAATAAATCTAATAATTTATTCTTCTGCAATAGTTGTGCTGGCAACTATCCCATGATGACTACTGAAGTATTTAGGTACCTCCGTGATCTCCTCTATGACGGTATACCTTCTTAAGGGTTGCAGGCTGTAGGCTGCAAATTATACTCCAGAAATTGCTGCCCATCTTGTGTGAATTTTGTCTGTGCCCTCTCATAAGTTAGGTGTGAGGAATCCATTCAACAGCCTGGTAGCCTTCCTTGAGTCCTCTTGACATGACAAGGAAACTAGTGGAGTATATGGGCTGTCCGTTGGTTAGACTTCACCTGCTCCACATGACCCCCTCATCTTCTTTTTCAATCATACATTTGTTTGATAAAATCACTTAGGCCAATTCTTAGTCTTCCAGCCCTTATTTGTAATGTATTATGGCCTACTCATACTCATCTTCCTCCTCTCTTTTCCTTTTGGGAGATCTTCAACTTTGATTCTTTGAGGTCTATATGTTCCGTGATTGATAACCAACCATACAACATTGTGAACAGAATGTTGGTATTTTTTTTCAAGTGTATCCTTTGTTTCAGAGATATGTTTGGGGTCATTAAAAGAACTGTTGTTTCCTCAAGGACAGTCTGCTCTCCTACTCCTGTTCACTTCTAGCCTGACTCATTGTCCATTTGCAGTGTCCCTCTACTCAGAAAACTGGCCAGACTGAAGTTTACCTTTTTACTGTCTGAAGAAACAGTTTGCTAAGCAAATGCATTATGTAAACAGTACTTCAAGGGGAATGTTTAAACCACTAAAGAGAGTACACTATCCTCAAGGACTTTGGAAACACTACCTGAAAATATTCACGTTGCTAATTACAAATACTTCCTATAACTCTAATATCTAGGTTTCCTCTCTCCCTCCCTCTTTGTTCCCCTCCCTCTCTTCCTCCCTCCCTCCTTCCTTCCTGATATCCAATTCCAACTGAAATGATAAAAAAGGTCTTGCTGAAATCTGACTTGAGGTGAAAGGAAAAATGAATGGAAGGCCATGTGCCAATGACAGCAGAGTACCACTTGCTAGTACCATAAATGGGTTGAGCAGGTTCCATCTCCAGTTAATTCCCAATGTTGGCCTCAGGCGTAGTGGCATTATGGTAAAGTGAAAAGTCTTGGAAGTTTTGCAAGCCTGCTGCATTTAAGTGACTAATCAGAGACAAACTAACTTTGCACTGAGAATATAATTCAAAATGCAGCATGGCCCTGTCCTTCTGGAAACTAAAAGCTGTTAGTTAACAATTGAGGGAGGACAGGGGAGGAAAGATCATAGAGGATATTTTAATTAAATTAAATTTTTATTAAGGACATTGTGTGTGTCCATGAGGAACTGGATATAGTAGAATAATGGGAAATGATGCTGGAATAGGTGGAGTATATAGGAACATAGATTTAGGGCTAGAAGTGACCTTTCAGGTTATTGACAGGTAAGAAAGGTAGGGTGATATGCTCCAAGTCACACAAGGTAGGAGGCAGAGTCAGGATTTGAACTTACTTCCTTTCATTCCAATTCCAACACTCACAGTGCATTGCCCATTATGGCTAGGCCTTAAATGACAGAATTTGTACTTTGTTCTTTAGGCTATGGGAATCTATTTTTTTAGTGAGGCAATTGGGAATAAGTGACTTGCCCAGGGTCACACAGCTAGTAAGTGTTAAGTGTCTGAGGCTGGATTTGAACTCAGATACTCCTGACTCCAGGGCCAGTGCTCTATCCACTGCACCACCTAGTTGCCCCGGAATCTATTATTTTTTTAACTCAGGTCCTCCTGAATTCAGGGCCGGTGCTCTATCCACTGTGCCACCTAGATGCCCTGGGAATCTATTTTTTTTAAAAAGAGTTATATTAGTATCTTTGTTTTTACACAACCTTCATTTCCAAATGTATCCCTCCCTCCTCTTTCTCCCAGAGTTATCAAGAGGAGAAAAAGCATTTCAGCAAAATTTATCAGTATAATCAACTGAGTCTGACAGTATTTTCAGGATTCCACATCCATGGTTCACCACCTCTGGAAAGAGGGGAGGGAAGTATATTTTCTCATCTCTTCACTGGGGCCAGACTTTGATTGTACAGTCAGTTCTGCTATAATATAACATATGCTTTCCCCAAAACCATTGTACTATGCAAAATCATGCAATAAAAAACACAGAGCTTATGGGAGAAATAGGGTTAGGAATATAACACTCAAAAATTTTGTCAGTGACACATTAAAAAATAGGAACCTAATAAAAATGGTAACAAAGTCTTATACATGTCAAATGGTTAAGAAATGCATAAATACTACAATAAGTAGAGGCCATAACCATGGCCTTGACCTCCAGCTGCTGCTCACATTGCTGCCCAGGCTGCAAGTTGGGCAAAGCCATAATCCCAGAGTCTTTGGGCCAGAGGCCATGGCAGGAGGGGGTAGGGATACATTTGGGGATTGGACTGTGGGTGGTTCAGGCCAACCCTCCTCCATTCACAGCTGCTCCTACACCAAAAGATGTACAATATATATGGTCCTTTACCTCGACAGAGTCCTCATGGTTGCAGCTTATGGGTTATGATGCGGTGGTGCCATTTTTCTGAGTTCTCTTGATATTTCTCCAGGGCAGAATCATGAAGAAGCAAATTCAAAATTAGTGTTATGCTCAAAATCCCCTCAGGTGATGCATTGATAATTCCCCAATGTATCAATCATGTTGGAACACATATTTTTGAGTTATAGCAGAATGGACTTTAATTTGACAGCATTCACTTTCATTTTGGGGGTCTTCTTTCCATTTACATTGTTGTAGTCATCATAGCTATTGTCCTCCTGGTTCTCCTTATTTCACTTGTGTGTCATAAAAGTTTTCCCATGTTTCTCTTATTTGTTATCATTTTGATTCTTACTATGTACCACTTTTCTATTACATTCATATGCCAAGTGGAGTTATGTTAAGGGATTTATAACTGGCATTTAGGAAGATTATTCTGGCAGCAGTCCCCTCCTGGGCAAGAGAATTTAGGTGGATATAGTAGGAGTGGAAAGGAGGGGATCCATGTCAGAGACATTGCTGAAGTAGAATATATAGGACTTGATAAGTCAATTAGATTGGTTGTTAGAGAGATGGAAGAATTAAACAAGACTTTGAGCCTTGAGTACTGGGAGAATGGTGAGGTCATTGATAGAAATAAGGGTCAGGAGGAAGAACACTTTTTGAAGTAATATGATGAGTTCATTTTGGGGAATGTGGTGTTTGAGAATGCCTATGCAGAAGCTAAAATTGTAGTCGATAAAAAAATGACAAAGTTGGAAGGTAATATCATGTAGTTGGGAAAAGACCATTCGCCCAACTCATTTTATTTTACAGATAAAGAAAATGAGGGCCAGAGAGTATCCATGACTTGCCTAAGGGCAACTTTGGATCTGAGTAAGTAGAAGAGTCAGGATTAGAGCTCATACCTCCTGAATCCCGGGCCAATACTTTCCCCACTGTACTTCCAGGGCAAAGAACATAATCTTCTGATTTGGATATGGTTGAATTTGAGATTTCCAAGGGATATCCAGTATAAAAGGTCTAATAAGCAGTGATCCAGGAACAGAGTTCAAGAGAGAGACAAGGGCTGGATGTATAGATCTGGGATTAAACTTCATAGAAATGATCATTGAACCCAAGTTAACTGATGAGAGAGAGAGTCAGAGAGAGAGACAGACAGACAGACAGACAGAGACAGAGAGAGAAAGGGAAGGGAAGAAAAGAGAAGAGAAGGGGATCAAGGACAGAAACTTTGGGGTCTGCCCACAGTTAGAGGTCAGGCTATGGCTCATTATCCAGTAGGAGTGGTCAGACAGGTAGGAAAACAACAACAGCAGTGTCACAAAATTCCAGAGAGGAGAGACCATACAGAAGTAGAGGGTAGGCAACAGTGTCAAATACAACAGATAGGTAAAGAAGGGGGAAGACTGAAATAGACCATTTGATTTGGCAGTCAAGAGATCATTGATAACTTTGAAGAGAACCTTTTCAAAGGGTTTAAAAGAGAATGAGAGGAGACAAAGTAGAAACAGTGTATGTAGATAGCTTTTTCTAGGCATTTGATGGATAAAGCAGAGATACAGGACAATAGTAGAATCTGGAGAACATTTTCAAAGATAAAGGAGATCTGGGTATGTTTTTGGTATCCAGTAATAAGACAGTAGATAGAGATTAAAGATTAAAAAAGAAATAAAGGAAAGGAAAATGATTGTGGGGGCAGTCTTCCAACAGAAATGGAAGGGCATTAAATCCAAGGTTGTAAGTAGAGAAGTTGGCCATAGTGACAAGAAAAGCCAATTTTTCATCAGACTTGAATAAAAGGAGATAATCTAGGATGATATCACAGTGTTTTGAGTTACAGAATATGGGAGAAGAGGGGATGTGTTTTGAATAGGCTTTATTGACCTGGTAAAGTAGAAGGATAAAGTCTTTTGCTGAGAATGTGGTTGAGGAGTATGTTAGGAGGCTTGAGAAAAGAAGAGAATGTCTGGAATAGTGACTCTGAGGAGTGAGTTAGAGAGTCAGTCAGGAAAAAAGAAAAGCATTACCTTGCTGAAATGAAGGCCCAGTTGAGTTTACATAACAAAAATGTGGAGTATACCCAATCAGCATGGTTTTGACTTCCTTTGGACAGCAGCCTTGTAATATTGAACTGATTAACTATGCTGTAGGTTTTGGGAACAAAGGGAAGGGAAGGGAAAGAGCAAAAGAGTAAAGTGGGTAGTAAAGCAAATGGAAGAGGTGGGGTTTGTTTTTTATTGTCTAAAGATGTGGAAAATTTGAGAATGTTTTAGTCAGAGAGCAAGGAACCAATGGAATGAGAAAAGTGATTGAAGATGAAAGAGAAAGAAAAGATAATTGATGGATTAAAGTCCAAGCCTTAGCCATCTGCTGCCAGTTTCCATAGTGGTTGAAAGATGGGTAAACTGCCGGCCTCCTGACAACCTATGAAAGGACTGACAATAGGAAGAATGTGAGTTTTAAATGGATTCATTCAGTCTTTTTTCTTTTTAAATGTTTTATTTATACATCCCTTTAAAAAATTATGGTTACTTCTCAATGACACCATCCCCCATAGAACTTTGTCACAACAAAAAAAACTAAGCAAAACAAATCAAATGCATTGGCTTTTGTCTGGTAACATTTTTTTTTACTCTGCACCCAGAGTGCACTACCTATCCATCAAGAGGAAAGGGGCATGCTTTTTCACCAACAGTTCATTGAAATAATGATAAATCACTGCATTAATTATAGTTCTGGTGTCCTTCAGTGGTGTTCTTTATGTTGATGTGGCCACTGTGAAAATTGTTCTCCTGGTTCTGCTTACTTCATTCAATATCAGTTCATAGGTATCTTTCTAGGTTTGTCATATTTGGTGTCATCATAGTCTATCATATTCATAGCCACAATCTGTTCAGTTATTTCCCAGTCAATGGGTATCCATTTTGTTTTGTTTCCTGTTCTTTTTTGCTACAAAGAGTACCATAATAAATATTTTTGTACATATGGGACTTTTACCTTCTGACTTTGACCTTCTTTGGGGGAAGGAGTTGTCTAATAGTGATACTGTTGGGTCAAAGGGTTCCATTCATTTTCTTTTCTTTTCTTTTTTTTTTGGGGGGGGGTGTTTGTTTTGTGGGAAGTGACTTGTCTAGGGTCACACTACTAGTATGTGTGAAGTGTCTGAGGTCAGATTTGAACTCAGATCCTCCTGAATCCAAGTCCGGTGCTTTATCCCACTGCGCCACCTAGCTGTCTCCTCCATTAATTTTCAAATAGTAAACCACTATACATATGGCATAGCACAAAAGTTACTAACTTAGTTACTCAAATCCCTTCTGAGATTTAGTTGGGATATAATATATGGTTCTGCTTTATACTAGAAGAGAGTATACTTGCTCCAACACTCCTCACAGAAGTCCACAGGAGCTAAAAAGGATGTCTGCCACTTTTCTTCCCATCCCCAACAAAGAAAACTTTATTCACTGAAAAATATCAAGGCACAAACTGCAGTCTCATCAAATGACCTCCATAAATCAACAACAGAAACATCTGTTCAGTGATTTATGCTTCTAGAACAGGAAGAACCTTTAGGATCCTGAAAGGATGGTTGTTTCCTGAGGTTTTCAGGTTCTGAGGATGATGCTGAACAGCAATCTAATCATATTCATCAGCAGTGAAGGGACAATTCCCTTTTCCATTTGTTTTAGTTTTCCAAAGTGCAGGTTGTCTAGGTTCCATTGCTTTTTCATTTGGAAATTACTGTGAAAGGAGTTGGACAGAGGGGATGTCAAGTTTTCATCATCTATACTACTATTGATTTTTGAAGATCTTGACCAAGGTAAAAGGCAAATGTGTTAACCAGGCAAGCTGCTTCCACAGGAGATAAGAAATGTGCCAACCCTATCCAAGCACCCCATGTCACATGGACATCCATCACCCCAAATCTCCAGTCCTACAGTGGAAATTAAACAACATTTGTTTTCAACAATCACTTCCATAACACACTACAATGTCTCTCCCTATTCTTTGTGAAGTAAGAATTATTCAAACTCTATTATTTGTACCAAATTACCTCAGAAATCTGTTTTCCTTTTCAGCCTTTCTTGGTTGAGGACTTTGGCTGAGCTCGCCCAAAGTGGGCAAAAGCAAAACAGCTTCTGAGCTTGGAAGTCATTATAGCCTAAATATAACTCATCATTACAGAAGGCGATAGTCCTCTGTGTAATAAGCAGACTCTGGCTGCTCACCAGGTTTCTTCAGTAAAGGATTACAAGCTGCATGTTATTCAAACCTTTGCTTCTTAGAAAATTAATGTGGGCCATCTAGCTGGCACTTTGCCAAACCCATTGATGTTTCTGTTTGAAAATGTCATGGAAAATTTACAAATTGTATTTCACTGAAGAACATAAACTTGTCAGAAGGACCAAACTGCCCATTTGACCCATTTGGGGGAATCATAAATTCCAGTTTAAGTGTTTTGTTTTTTAATAGTTTGTCTAAAAATAGTTTGCCATGTACTAAGTATTAAGAATCTTGCCACATGAGTTTTTGGAAGTTTTGAAAAATGGGTGGATTCTTCTAAATAGAATAGGTTGGTAGATTTGGAACTGGAATGGATCTCAGAGGGAATATCTTCTAATTCCCTCATTTTACAATTGGGGAAACTGAGGCTTGGAAAGATTAATTGATTACATAGGTAGTAAGTGGCAGAGGTAGGATTCAAACCCAGGTACCCTGACTTTAAATTCAACAGCCTTTTTTTCTGTACCACCCTATAAAAAGACTAGTAGTAATGGTAACCATTTAGGGTGGAATCCAGACTTTATTTTTTGGGGGGTGGGGCAGTGAGGGTTAAGTGACTTTCCCAAGGTCACGCAGCTAGTAAGTGTCAAGTGTCTGAGGCTGGATTTGAATTCAGGTCCTCCTGAATACAGGACCCGTGCTTTATCCACTGTGCCACCTAGCTGCCCCCTCCAGGCTTTACTTTTAAAGCATCTACCTTTTTTTGGGCAGGGGGACAAGGGTGACCTTGATAGGGCAAGCTATTCAATAATATATATGGACCAGGAGCTGTAATAGGTACTGGAAGGAAAGAAACAAGCATTTATGAAGTGTGTACTCTGTGGCAGAAACTATGCTAAACAATTGAAAAGCTTTCAGTTTTTAGTAATGGTGCTATTCAGTTTAATTAGGGAATGCTTTCTACCATAAGGAAAAATTTGCATCATCCCCATCAAAATAAAACCAACCTGCTGAAATCAACTAGAAATGTTATGGTCGGCAGCAATATTTTTACTTCTAAGCTAACGTACTACATAAAGGAGTCAACACTGAAAAATGCAGACCTGACATTAGGCAATTATGATTAGAGTATGATCAATAGTAGTTCAGGGAGTGACTTTTCCATATATTATTCATATCAGACAACAGCCATAGAATAGTAGAAAGAGCCCTGACTTTGGGCTTCTGAAGACCTAAGGGGGAGTCTTGCACTTGCTGTTTATTACCAGTGTCACTTTGGACAAATCCCTTCTCTCTGAGCTTCCTCAGGTGTAAGTCAGGAGGTCTAGACTACAACAGGGAAACCTTTTTGGTTTCCTAGACCCCATTGGCAGTCTGGGGGAGCCTATTAACCCTTTTTCATAATAATGTCACTAAATGCTTAAAAGAAAATACATGGGAATACAAAGAAAACCAATTATGTTGAAGTACAGTTATCTAAATATGTTTTTTTTTAACATCACAGATCCCAGGTTAACAATTCTCTGGACTAAATGATTTTTAAGTTCCTTCTAGGTCTAAGACTATCATTTTATGCATCTGTAGACATTAGCTTCATCCATATTGTAAGTTATTTTTTTTTAATCCACCATTGCAGAAATAGGGCAAAATATATTAAATCTCCAACAGCAACAGAGTTCACTATAAAGCTGCTTCAAAAACAAATTTGGATTAATTGATGACATTCTTTACTAGCTATGGGAAGAATAAATTTTTAAAAAAAAAATGTCATTTACTGACATGTCCCAAATTGGTCAAATCAGGATCACTTGATTTTCCCATGTTGGGGGGAGTGTTGCAGGGGAGGGGTTGCATCCAGTCAATGCTGACATGAAATGTGGAAAGGGTCTGTCAGTCACACCTTGATAGGGCAAGCTATTCAATAATATATATGGACCAGGAGCTGTAATAGGTACTAGAAGGAAAGAAACAAGCATTTATGAAGTGCCTACTCTGTGGCAGAAACTGTGCTAAACACTTGAAAAATATTTTCTCTTTTGATCTTCTCAACAACTCTGGGAGGTAGGTACTGTTGTTATAATTCCTCATTTTACAGTTGAGGAACCTGAGGCAGATAGAGGTTAAGGGACTTGCTCAGGGTGATACAGCTAGTGAATATCTGAAGTTAGATTTGAACTCAGGTCTCCTCAACTCCAGGCTTAGTGTTCTAACCATTGTGCCACTTAGCCATCTGAGTGCTACTGAAGAGTTGGAAAGTACCTTTCGTAGATTATAGTTACTACCAGTTACATGGCTTTTAAGTAGCCCAGATTTCTGCTGACTAGCTCCACAAGAGATGTCCTAGGGAATCAGGACTGAAACCACGCCCCCATAGTCATCAGCTTTCAGTTAATTGGATATTATAGCCTTGATGTCCTGGGAGAGCAAGGGGACAGGTGCTAAATGGAAGGGGGGCGGGGCGGAGAACAACCATAAGTACCCTGTGAACCCTGTGACTGGACTGTGATGCTTGTTTGCTGTAACTGCTACCCAGAAATGTTTCAGACAAGTCTATGGTGCTGATGGCCTGCTCCTCTATGCAACTTCTGTCTTGCTGCCTATTTTTTAAACTTGTGGAATACATGGCAGGCCATGTGTGATTTCACATTGAGGATGTTCATGCAGAACTTTGTACCCGCAAGGAGACACCTGCTTCCCATAGTGTCTGAATTTCTTCCTTTACTAGACTTCTTGGTCAGAGCCTCATGTAGTGGGCCAAGAAAGGTATGCTTTATCTTGGTGCTCCTTTGTAGAAGGAGGGGGTCATTGGTCTAGATCTATTTGTCATTATCAGCAAGGACTGGCCTGAGTTGGTCAGGCAGCTATTGGTGGCAGCCACTAATGAGAATTGGCTCCAGACTAGGCTTAATTAGGCTGTCTGAGGGAGTGACACATATTTCTTTCTCTCTCTCTCTCTCTCTCTCTCTCTCTCTCTCTCTCTCTCTCTCTCTGAACGTCATCATGGGGAAGACAGTGAGCATACTGTAAACCTTTGAAAACAAATATTTGTGTGTTGGGGGTGCATTGTACTATGTCTACATTTTACTGATTCTGTTCTATAAGTTATTATGGTTGTTTAGAAATTTGCAAACCTTTCCCTTTATTAAAAAAAGTCACAAATTATAGTTCATTCTCTAGGCCAGCCCACAAAGCCTTTTTCATCTAATATAGTTGAAATTTAATATTGAACTGGTATTACTTATAGAATATAGCCATCTTGTTAGTAGTGTTTCTATTGCAAAATGCATTAAGATTCTGACTTGACTTGGATGCCAGAAAAACATCTCTTTCTATTCCTGCAATGGGAGCAGAGAATCTCCTTTCAGTTCTCTTTACCTGATACACAGTGGGAGTGGGGACATCCTCAACTCCAGGCTGCTTAGTGGTGATTCCTGTAAGGCTTGGGTCAGGATTTCCGAAAGCTTCCCATTAGCTGAAACCCTAAGGTAAGAAGTTTGTGGGAAAGGAAGTGGGGATTTTTATAGCCTCTTGCTGGGGTAAACCCCTACTAAGGCTACTTTTCCTTCTTAGGCTGTCTCCTCAGTGACCTCTTTTCTTTTTCTTTCCTGTCCCTGTTGTTTCTCTTCTACTTTAGACATAAAGGGCTAGAATCCTCCCTCTCTCATTTCTTTTTAAAATTAGACCTAGTAGAGAAAATCATACATAGGTACTAATGGGGTCTTTCAGTACAAATGTCTAAAGTGTGAACCAAGCTATCATGGGTATTTATGCTGTGACCAGAATAAGGAGAAAAATAAGGTCTGGGGATGGGGAAGAGATAAGTTGGTAATTTAAAAGGATGCTAGATGAGAACAATTGAAGGGCAGCAGGAGCAGCAGTAGATTAAAGTAAAGGGGGAAAAAGCTTTAGGAAGTTAGTTGCCTTTCTCTTTTCCCTAGTTTATCATGAATCCTGATATCTTATGGGCCTGTAGTCAGCCCTGAATCAATGTCAGAAGGGAGACAGGGGATAGAGGAATCAGTTGTAGAGGAGACCAGAGGGCCTTTAGTGGCAGATTGAGGACAGAAAGATTTATTTTTCAAGTACCATATGTGTGTGTATGTATGTACATACATGTAAAGCTCCACATTAGCATCTATTAGCATTTTTGATATTTCAACATTTGTGAAATTATAGCTGGGTGTTTTAGTTCTTTAATCTCTCAGTCCCTACAGAACAATAATAATAGCTAGAATTTATGTATTTTAATAGCTGTGTGACCCTGGGCAAGTCACTTAACCCTCATTGTCCTGCAAAAAAAAAAAAAAAGAAAGAAAGAAAGAAAGCTCTTAAGTAAATACTTCAATTCCTAAAGAAAGGTAAGTAAGTTGGTGGCATCTTTAGTCTTGGGTCCTCTACCCAAAAGTCTTTTGCCACTACTTTGTTATACTCTCACTCAGTTTCTTTATCAAGAAAATAAAGATAATATTACTTACTATTTTAAGTGAGATTGAAATAATCTGGGGGAGAGCTTTGAGCCTCTAATGCTAGTATTGCCATAGTTTCATCAATTCCATTTTGCAATATGTATATCATAGGTCTGGAAATTGGGTTATGTCCAATGGGTATTATTTGTAATTAAACTGCAAACTTATTAATCAAAAATAAGAATTAGAACATACTTCCAAATAGTGGGGTTACTTGGGGATATATATTGGCCTTAAGGGAGTAATATGTGGGTTTTTAGAGCTCAGGTGCTAGCTAGAGTAGTTGGCAGACAGGTCAAATCTTCAGGACATTTGTTCCAGTGGATCTTTGTCAGCGCTCTGGTTAATGGCAAGCTAGGATGCTGGATGGACTGATGATGAATGCTGGATTAACCTGAGGGTGATGACTGTTAGAAATGAGTGTCTTTTTATATCATTACAATTGTCCTTTCTGGGTATTTGAAGGTAAAATGGGATGACTTCCATGAAAAAGACCAAGTAGATTCCCAAGACCTTAGACCACTTGGTAGAATTCTCAAGGTGAAAAGCCAGCCACTGCTGCTGCTGCTCCCCTAGCATGGGTACACTGGAAAGACTAATTCCAGGACCCGAGAGCTAGAATACTTGGATTTAATATACGGCTCTATTATCTGCTACCTATAGAATGGAAGGAAGGAAGTGAAGAAGGGAGGAAATTCACCAGGTCTGCATTACTGATGGCTGGAACTTTTTATATCTTTAAGTAACCAGGAAGCTACCTGGGACAGTTTTGTCTCTCTTTTAGAAAAAGCTTATCCCTAATGATTAGTGAAGGAGGAGGGGCCTGGGTCACCCCATATTGGATATGGGGAAAAGAAGTTGTATCATAAAATGCTAGCCCTATTACAGGTACCAGTTTGTCCATTTCCATTATATAAAAAGGATAGCTGAAAATTTTCATTTATACATAGTGAAATTTTGGCCAAACCAAAAAAAAATAGTGGAAAGGTACATGGAAGACACAAGTAAATTATAATATATTGAGTAATAATGACTTGCATATAAAAAGTGAACTGAGGGGCAACTAGGTGGCACAGTGTTTAAAGCACTGGCCCTGGATTCAGTAGTACCTGAGTTCAAATCCAGCTTCAGACACTTGACACTTACTAGCTGTGTGACCCTGAGCAAGTCATTTGACCCTCATTGCCTCCCCCCCAAAAAGTGAACTGAGATATCATCTATGAAATGTATGATCAGAAAAGAAGATGGGCCAGTAATAAAGCAAGGGCCATGGATAAAAGAGATAAAGGCCCTGGTACTGATAGAATGTTCAAAGCCCTAGAGAAAGGTATTCAGTGTTGGGAGTTGATCTCTGTGTGGGCTTTATTGGGAGGGAGGGACTGAAGTTGCATAAGGTAAGAAAGCCTGTATGGTTTGGTATTTGTACATTTGGAAGGAATTATTCTACATTGATGAGATCATGCATACACTGACATAATTAGGGTGCAAGAGAAAAAAAACCTGCTGTGTGGTGACCATCACAGTGACTCAATGCCATTTCCTCCTCTGTTAGCTCCCAACTCTCTAGGTAAGTACTTTGTGAGTAAACAGATACCTAGAATGATGCAATTTCATATCCCAAGCTCTGGTCTGCTCCACCCAGGCTTCAGGGATGCCTACTCTGTGCTAATCCACATAAGAAAATACAAGTTCTCCCACTCAATGGGAGTGTTGACTTTTAGAGGAAATGCCTAGTGTTTTACTACAAAAATACCCAGCCTGAAAATGAGCAGGTCTGAATTCTATCCTTTGTCAGGGATAACAATATATGGGACTATGATAAGTTACTTAATCTTTCTCCCCTTCAGTTTCTCCATTTATAATATGGTGATAATACATTCATTCATTTATTTGTTTATTTTGTGGGGATGTATTGAAGCAGTATTTAAATAAGATGAAATATATTCAAAGAAAACTTTAAGTTACACATAAGTATGACATTTTTATATAGGGCATTCCAAAAGTCAATGCAGCTAGGTGGCTCAGTGGCTAGGGTACTGGGTCTGGAGTCCAAAACCCCTGAGTTCAAATCTAGCCTCAGACACTTAGTAGCTGGATGACCATGGTAAGTAACTTAACCTCTCTTGGCCTCAATTTCCTCATCTGTAAAATGAGGATTGTAATAGCATCCACCTCAAAAGGTTGTTGTGAGGATCAAATGTGATCATTATAAAGTGATTAGCACAGTGTGTGTCTGACACATAGTAAGTGCTATATAAATGTTAGCTACTGTTATTTTAAGCATTAATACTTTAAAACGACACTGTCTTTGGGAACACCCTATTTGCAAAAGCAATTATTTAATCTTCTTTGGGCACATGAAGATGTTCTTTGATTTGGTTGCCTGTATTCATTTATTTCTGTCCCATCTCCACCTGCCATTTTCTTGTTCTTCAGGTCTAGGAATTGAGGAAGAGAATAATGCTAAAAACAACTGACTTTTATATAGTACCTTAAAGTTTGTAAAATTATATATATATATATATATATATATAAAACACGTGTGTGTGTGTGTGTGTGTGTGTGTGTGTGTGTGTGTGTGTGTGTATCAGCGAGGTGGCCTGGAGTCAGAAAGACCTGAGTTCAAATACAGCCTGAGACACTTACTAACTGTGTTAACCTTGGCAAGGCACTTAACCTTATTTGCCTCAATTTCTTTATCTGTAAAATTCACTGGAAAAGGAAATGGCAAAGCACTCCAGTATCTTTGCCAAGAAAACCCTAAATGGAATCAGGAAGAGTCAGATATGACTGAACAGCAAGAAAAACTAGAGAGAGTAATTTCAATTGAACAATGAGGACAAAATGCAGATTATAGAGGGCTTGGAATTGAGTGAGAGGAGAACCAGAAAATATAGATTGCTCTTTCAAGTTTAGTTGAGAAGAAGAAGAAGAGAGATATACAATGATAGCTAGTGTTCATTTATAAGGACATTCTACGAATTAAAATGCCTGGGGAAATAGGATACTGATGGGTGACTTGGAGAAAGCCTCGGCCTTGTTGCATTTCATTACCTTTCCCTCACTTTTCTCTACTTTTAAGTCCATTCAAGTTCCCAAACCATGAACCACGATCCAATCAACACTGCCACTATTCTTGGATGGACTGAGTCCTTTTGGGTTCCACTCACCATCTCTGTGACTTTCTGGACTGAAGTGCTATCACACCCATTTCAGTATAAGCTTCTTTAGTGCAAAGATTGTTTTTATATTTGAGTCCCCAGTGTTTGACCTATTGCTTGGCACAAAGTAAGTGCTTGATTAATCCTTTTTCATTCATGATTTTGATTAGTATCCCTGGTCCAAATGTGTCCAATTAGAACTAAGAAGATGTGTCTCTTTAGCTGATCCTTGCCTAATACTACTCCGTTCTAACTCGAGGTTCTTCCTGGCTCTGGCCTAAATATCCAAGATATTTTAAGGTCTCCTAAGCAATTCTGAGGTCCAAATTAAAAAAGGATATTATGAAAATCTACTCCCTGCAGAGCTTTAAAAATAAGAGAGAACAGTAGTCATCTACTAAAATCTCATTCCATAATCTTGTTGCAGCATGACAGTAATCTTGGGTTCTTCTTCTCTTCTCATTTATTTACTTTCCCATCCAAAAAAAAAGTAGTAAAGACTAAGAAAATGGAACGGTTGGGTTCCACGTTGGAGGAAGGAATGTGAAGTAAGCATTTACTTTGCTCTGTGGGCATCTTTATTCTCTACTTTTCTTTTGGTATATCTCTAGGTTCAAGCAACTTCAAAAGGGAGATAATTTAAGAGAAAGTTAAAAATTTTTTTCAATTTTTCCTATGTACAGATTTTATTACAATTTCTGGTTATCTACTATATTTTTAATTTGTTATTCTTTATTTTGAACATTAAACTTTTTTGAATTCTATTTCATTTTACAATTGGCAGTATACTTTTCATATATTATTTCATCTGACCCTCACAACAACCCTATAGTATTTATTGCCCCACCCCCTACCTTTGCAGATGGGCCTAAATGATTTACCCAGGGACACACAGCAAGGCCAAGACTTGAACCCAGACCTAATACAATGCCCTTTCCATTATATCAGGCAAAATAACTGCTCCTCCTCCTAAGAATAACAAATGTCAAAATTGGCATGTCTTTCTTTAATTTATTTCAAGAGGAGAAATAGTAGAGCATATAGTTATTATGGGGAGGACAGTATAGAACAGAGCATCAAGGAACAATGCTTAAAGTTTTGATGGAAGTTCAATATACTCTTAATTTATGTTCTCATTATCCTTAATGGGAACTCTATGGCCATCATCAGATACAGTGAGTTCATATTATGTCCCTAAAGATCTGACTTAATTCCAAAAATGCAGGTATTACTGATCATGCTCTGTCCTTAAATGCCTCTTTGCAAATTGATGTGCAAAACTCTCCTAATTTCTGGCTCTCAGGGTACAATTGTGTGTGTGTGTGTGTGTATGTGTGTGCACATGGGACATACATGTATGCATATTTTATGACAGTATGTCTTAACAGATTGCAGTCTTGTCATGCTAAACCTTGGTGAAATTATACTGTAGTATAAACACTGACATTTTTCTTCATCCTTGTTTTCAATAGTGAACCTCAGACATGCTTTTTAAAAAGGCTTGTATTTGTATCATTCAATTTCAATTCATCTAGATGTGTGTGTTATTAGTGATGTTGTACCATGGAAGGAGCCTTGACTGTGAAGTCAGAAAACCCGGATTCAAATTCCACTTCCGTGTTTACTACCCACATGATTTTAGGCAAATCAATGACTTCTCAGCTTTAGTTTCCTCATCTGCAAAATGATGGGGTTGTATTAGATGGTCTAAGTCCCTTGCTAAATTAAGGCTATGATCCCTTCTGAGCCCCCCAAGAAGCATGAAAGGAACAGACTAGATTTCTCATGGATAAGCAACACATGAATTATGCTCTAAAACCCACCACCAAACTATAAAAAACAAAGATGAAGGGGCTCTTCAGCAAACACTTATTAAACACCTACTGTGTATTAGATACTTTGCTATTGGGAACAAAGGAGAAAGAGAAATATTCCCTGATCTCAAGGAGATTACATTTTCCTGGGTAATAGAAGGTTCTCTATGGAGAGTTTTGTGAATGATTGATTTTCATTCTTTCCCTAGATATTATAAGTGGGTAACATCTGAAACTTTGAAAATGAATGGGGGCAGCTAGGTGGCGAAGTGGATAAAGCACTGGCCCTGGATTCAGGAGGACCTGAGTTCAAATCTAGCCTCAGACACTTGACACTTACCAGCTGTGTGACCCTGGGCAAATCACTTAACCCTCATTGCCCCACAAAAGAAAAAAAAAGAAAAAAAAAGAATAAGGTGTATCCCCATCACCAGCCTAGAATCTTGGGTTGTTCAATGAACTGTACCCAAATAATTTTGCTTTGGCTCCAATTTTGAGAACTTCAGACTATAGCTAGTGTCTAAGTTTCCACATTTGTGGGTAAATGGGTCCTAACTCCTATGCGAACATTTGAGGTAATAATATATATCAGTTATAGGACAACCTTTACTTCACCACATTGAAAATGTGAAATAGCACAGAATACTCAGTTTGCAAAAAAAAATCAATTCTCACCCTCTTTTTAGTAAGTTTTACCTTCCACCAGAGGAACCAATACAAACCATCTCCCTTATAAGATTAGTCTAGGAGTTTAGACTCTGCCATAAGGAAAATGAACTTGGGACAACCTTCTTTTTCCCATTCACCACCTGAGTAATTCATGGTACTAATAGAAGACAAAGTCTAAGTTTTAGCTCTTCCATGTCACAGCCCAGTCTCTTGCCATTCCTTAAACTCTAAGGTAACATGCTAGATTCTCTTCTTTCCAAGAGACTGAAACTGTCCAGAAATTTCACCTTCTTTCTCTAGAAGGCTGAGTCCTAAAATATTCCAGGAAATTCCTCTTCTATCCAGAAGGTTGGGTCATGTTCTATCCTCTTGTAGAGTCATATGACTCCGACATCACCTCTTACTTCGGTCTCTTCAGCTGCATGAATGAAAATATATAGCTACAACATATCTTTCCCTTTTCGAAGACTGCCATTATGAGCTCATAGGCCAGGGGTTAGGATGGGAAAGGTGGATAGGCAGTGAAGATATACAGGCTTTCTCCGATACCTGTCCTGGCACTCAGTTCCACTTCGTACTTTGCTGCTCAGGATGATGTGCCATCTAGTTTGTGTACTGCTCATATTGTGATCCACCCCCACTGCCCTCCCTACCCACATAGGAATGACCTGATGCAAGGAATTATTCTTTTTTTTTTTTTTTTTAGTGAGGCAGTTGGGGTTAAGTGACTTGCCCAGGGTCACACAGCTAGTAAGTGTTAAGTGTCTGAGGCTAGATTTGAACTCAGGTACTCCTGACTCCAGGGCCAGTGTTCTATCCACTGCGCCACCTAGCTACCCCTTCTGAGTCTTTTTTTTTTTTTTTGGTAAGGAATTATTCTTGCTATAAACCTTAAAAAAAAGCAAAACCATTACATAGTACACTGGAGCCTGCCTGTAATACTGCCCACCAGAGTAAGGAATTTGGAAAGACACAGGTCTACTCTATACAAATGGGAGTTAACAGATAAATATTGTTAAAACAATTTCCTATAACAAAGTCTCGAAGTATAGACCCTGACAGTGTTATTATAGTGAGGCTTCAGGGTCTCTAATGTTCTCAAGATCTGAGGAATTGGATGACAGAAGAAAAGAAATGAAAAATTTACTCTGTGCTTCTGCTCCAAGCCAGCCATTGATTAAGTCTCTTCCTTATGCCCTTGATGTTGGAAACCTTCCAAGTCTCCCTAGGATCCCATTCAGAATGTTTCCTTTGAAATAGGAATGTACATAGTTGAATAAGTGCACTCAACATTCTCCTGGTGTGTGTGTGTGTATGTGTGTGTGTGTGTGTGTGTGTGTGTGTGTGTGTGAAAGCATATTGGCAGCATATTATATACCCATATATATAAGCACATTAGCAGTTTACATATATTACACATATATTTGCCAATGTTCATTTTTCTAAATCAGGAATTCTTAGCTTTTTTGTGTCATGGAACTGTCTGGCAGTCAGGTGAAGCCTATGGATTCTTCATAATAATATTTTAAATGCGTAAAGCATAACTACCTGGGATCACAAAGTCATTAAATTATACTGAAATACAGCTAACATTAAAAAAGACTCCAGGTTAAGAACTTCCAACTAAATGATGGGTATTGTGCTCACAAAGTCTGTTGTATTATGTGAAATGGATGTTTTATTATGTCCAGTACCTTTACCACCATCACTATCATCATCAACCATCATCCTTCTTTTCCTTAAAAAAACCTTCTCGGGGCAGCTAGGTAGCGCAGTAGATAGAGCACCAGCCCTGGATTCAGGAGGACCTGAGTTCAAATCCGGCCTCAGACACTTGACACTTACTAGCTGTGTGACCCTGGGCAAGTCACTTAACCCCCCTTGGCCCGCCAAAAAACAAACAACAACAACAACAAAAAAACCTTCTCCTCCAACCTTATAATACTATTATAAGGGTTTGAATGCCAATCTTTTCCCCAAGGAAATTATTCAACTAAGTTGAATATTACTTAATATTCAATTAATTAATATTACTGTTGAGTGACCCACAATCTTCCCAGTCACCCAGGCTGGCAAGCTAAGTGTCATCCTCAACTCCTTACTCTCTTCCACCCTCCCCAAATTCAATCTATTGTCAATTCCCATTGGTTTTAACTTTGTAACATCACTTTTATATACCCCTTTCTCTCCTCTGACACTGCCATCACCCTAGTATAGGCCCTCGTCACCTCACACTTAGAGCACTGCAATGACCCATAGGCTGGTTTCCCTGCCTCAAGTCTCTACCCACTCTAGTTCATCCTCTATGCAGCTTCAAATTGATCCACCCAGAGCCCACGTCTGGTTATATCACTCCTTTTAAATAAACTCCAGTTTCTCTCCATCACGTCTAGAATAAAATATAAAATATTCTATAGACCTATATAGGCCTTCATAAGCTGACCCACTCCTACTACAATTTTCTTACACCTTACTGACTCCTATATTCTCTTTATCCATGGACTCTGGTCTTGCTATTAATCACAGAACAACTTCATCTCCTGACTGTGGCCATTTTCGTTGACTGTCCCCCATTGCTAGAGCATTTTCCTTCCTCATCTCTGCCTTCTGGCTTCCTCCAAGTCACAATTAAAGGCCCATTTTCTACAAGAATCCTTTCTTGATCCCTTTCAATGCTAGGGCCTGTATATATCTTCTTTGTACTTAATTGTTTGCATGCTTTCTCCCCAGTTATACTCTAAGTTCCTTGAGAGTAGGGACCATTTGTTACTGTTCTTTGTATCCACAGAACTCTACATTGTTGTTGTTTAGTAGTTCAGTTGTGTCCGACACTTTTGTGACCCTGTGCACCATACTGTCTGTGGGATTTTCTTCGCAAAGATACTAGAATGGATTGCTATTTCCTCTTTGAACTAAGCTAGCTCTTAAAAAAAAACTAAGCTAGCTCTTTGCTCCATTATTACCTAACCCATGGTTGGGGTGAAAAAGAATTTTGAAAATCAATTAAATTAGGAGATAGTAAAGACTGAGGCCTTTACCTAATGAATGGGTCCACATAGGCAAAATCAAATACTTAACCAAGAAATTTAGCTAGGTAACTCAGGTAAAAAAGCAACAAGAAAATTCATTATTTTGGGGATGAGAGGGAAATTTTGTCTGGTATCTCATTTATAATTGTCTCCCTTGTTGTTTGCATGATTTTATTGATTTGACCAAGAAGCAATTTTTCCAGCCATATATTGGCATTATTTGAGTTGAAGTACTGTGTGTGGCAAGAAAGTCCCTTCTTTCAGGATACACCTCATCTAGTTCCTGCATTGGAAGGCTGGAAGTAAATCTAAGCCTATCCCTATGCGGTCTTTTCTTCTAAGTCATAAGCAGCATTGTGGCCAGGAAGATCAGGCAGGCTGGTAGAAGGAGGGATGGGTTGGAGTCCAAGACTAGACAAGCAACACTATCCTGGAAGGTAGATGTTCTGGCCCCAAAGCATGTCACTCTGGGAGCCATAGGAATCAAGGGAACAAAGGTAGCAGAACAGATACATGACAGTGGCCACAAAAGGAAGGATCTTAACGATGTAGAGCCTCTCTCTCTCTCTCTCTCTCTCTCTCTCTCTCTCTCTCTCTCTCTCTCAGCAAAGAGGGTTAAGTGACTTACCCAGGGTCAGACAGCTAGTAAGTGTCAAGTGTCTGAGGCTAGATTTGAACTCAGGTCCTCCTGAATCCAGGGCCAGTGCTTTATCCACTGCACCACCTAGCTGCCCCTTCCATATTCTCTCTTATGGAACTTTCCTCTGTCTCCTTGTCTCAACTATCATCTCTATGTAAATGACTCCCAAATATTTTGGGGGTGTATATTTTCAGCCCTGACCTCTCTCCCAAATTCTCAATTCCCATTTGTTGCTGCCTGCTGGATATCTTCCCCTATATGTCTCACCAGTGCATCAATCTCATCTGGACACATTATTTTATATCAAAAACCAGTGTTTTTTTCTGACTCTCCATCCTTCCAATTCATGAGAGCTGAAAACCTTACACTCATCTTTGATTCTTCCCTCTCCCTCATTTCTAACATCCCTTACGTTGTTAAAATTTGCTCATTGTACCTTTAAAATGATCTTCAAATTTATTCCCTTCTCCCTGTTTCTACTATTACTACCTAGTTTTAGGCCTTCATTGCCTCTTGGCTAGAATATTACCATAGTAGTCTAACAGGGTCTTCCTGCCTTCAGTCTTTCTTTGAGTAATTTAACACACCAATTCTAAATTAATCTTTCTGGTAAAAGAAAATGGAATCATGTTACCAGCAGCTTCTCAAAAATCTGAAGTGTCTCACCATTACCTGTATACTTTAGGGCATTAAATGCCCTTCATGTTGCACATTTATAACCTATATCCTATTGCTTTATGTCTTGGGGAGGGGGGAAGGAAGGGAGGGAGGGAGGGAAGAACAATTTAGAACTCAAAATCTTATAAAAACAGATGTTGAAAACTATCTTTACATGTAACTGGAAAATAATAAAATACTTTTATGATTTAAAAACCGCCCTTCACAGTTTGATTCTGCCCTGCTTTTCTAGCCTTACTTCCAGCTATTCTTTTTCACACAACCTATGTTCCAGCCCAACAGGACTTTCTTGAACATACCTCATAGATTAATCAGCCTTATAAAGGCATTTCAACTTTTCAAAATAATCTAGTATGAAGTTGATGATGTAATGTTGGGAAATGGTAGACTCCTAGGGTAGTTCCAAATTCTAAGAGATTAGTGGGTACCTTGATAACTACTCAGCACTTCTTTTTGTTTGGTTTTGGTTTTTTGGTGAGGCAGTTGGGGTTAAGTGACTTGCCCCAGCTAGTAATTGTCAAGTGCCACCTAGCTGCCCCAGCCACTTTCTTAAATAACACTCAAGTTATCAAAAAGATAGTTTCATTTCCAGGGTTAAATTTTTTTTTAGTGAATGCCATATTAAGTCATAAAACATGTTGGATTGATGGATAGCTGATTAAGAAAATAACAAACTTTTCAAAATAAAAAAAGGAACATAAAATGAAGTCTTAGAACAATTGGTGTATTTCCTAATAATTATTATTCACCAAGGAAAAACATGTTCTGATAACTAGTAATTTCCAAATTGCTGTGACACCCAATGAGTTGTCTTAATAAGATTACCAAACATATAGAAGGAACTAATTACAAGGCATTTGATTCTGAAATCACAATTCATTGCAAAATGGCTTTGCAACTGGCTTTTTTTTGTTACCATCAGCAGGAGGGAGAATGAGTTGTTTGGGAATTGGGCTCTGTCTTGCATAGTCATTCAGAGGCATGTTCTGGTTGTCACTCAGACTAGAAAGGCCTGCTAGGTCCTTGTAGTTTGCTCAAAGATTCTCTCAGGCAGTCACTTCCTCCACCTCTGACTCCAACGTTTGCCAAACTTTGCTCACTGAAGCTAAACCAAACACAATTCATCACTTTTGCCAAAATTCAGGCTGGAGGCAGCCATGTTTTTAGGATTTAGGTTATCTAGGTTTTTCATTTTTCCATGGCAGAGAACTACACCTATCCCTGAAGGTTCAAGTGGGGTATGTGATCATAATGCTGGAATAATAAATATCTGTAAACATTTGTTGGCATCACGTCATTATTATTCCTGTGTCCTAGCTAACTCCTTACTAAAGCATCTGCTTTAAAAAAGGGAAGATGGAGCCTACCGGCTGGTAAGCAGTTTTCTCAGTAATCAGACAAACGCAAACATGTTTCTAAAAATATCCATTTAATTATGTATTTATCTTTTGTAGAAATTAGCTGCTCATTAAGGAGAGCTGATGAGTCCAAAACCATGGTTAAATTGCCTCATATGTTGCAGCAGTACAGAAATCTGGTAACTCCACTTGAAATCTTGTAGTTAGGTTAAGCAAAAGACTTTATTTAGTACTTTGGCTTTCTGTGTTGGTTCTAGATAGTCCTTTAAATTTATGAATGAACAGTTATTACCTTAGCACCCTGCTAAGGCTACTGTGTAATTTTGCGTTGTTCAGTTGTTGTTGTTGTTGTTGTTTTTTAAGTGAGGCAATTGGGGTTAAGTGACTTGCCCAGGGTCACACAGCTAGTAAGTGTTAAGTGTCTGAGGTCAGATTTGAACTCAGGTCCTCCTGACTCCAGGGCCGGTGCTCTAATCCACTGCGGCACCTAGCTGCCCCCTGTTCAGTTGTTTTTTAGTTGTGCCTGACTCTTCGTGACCCCCTATGGAATTTTCTTGGCAAAGATACTGTTTTAGTTTGCCATTTCCTTCTGCAGCTCATTTTTCAGATGAGGAAACTGAGGCAAACAAAGAGACTTGCCAGTCACATAGCTAGTAAGTGTCTGAGACCAGTGGTCTCTTCACTGTGCGACCTAGGTGCTATAATTGGAAACATAGTAATAATAAATCAGATATCTTGCTCTAAAGGAAGTTATAGTAGAATAAACACTAGATTTGGAGTCAGATGCTTTAGGCTTGAATCTTGACTCTACTTCTTACTAGACATGTTCCCTTAGGTAGGTCAGTTCATCTTTCTGGGACTCAGTATCCATGAATCACGTGAAGAAGTTTTGCACTAACTAGAGAAGCTCTCTAAAGCCTGTGATCCTATGCTGTTCCATAACCTGGCATTCTGCCACCTGAAGCAATGAATTGAGAAGGTTATGGTTTAATGATTACTCTTGGTCAAAATTGAGGTAGACTGGAAAGAGAGGGCATTGGCATTTGAGGTTGAAGATATTTGAAGGGACTAGGTATTAAGCTAAGAGTAAGGTAAACTAGGTACTGAATTTACTTGGAAGGTAGGGGAGTGGCTTGGAGTTTCATAGATCACAACAACCAAGATTTGAATATAATGGAGGGAACTTTAAAAGAGGGGAAGTGGTTGCTATGGGATTGTAGCTGCTGGAAGGTCTGAAAGTGACTTTGGGAAGCAATTCCTGCAATTCTTATTCTTGGCCCTAAGCATAATGGGGTTTGAGAAAAGAAACAACCAGCCTTGTAGCACATACCAAAGCAACACTTGTAATGTCTTTAAGAGAAAACTAGGATGGAAGGGTTATGGAATCAAAGGAAGTTTGCTAATAATAGAAGAGGGTTACAGAGAGAATGATAGAAAGGGAAAGCAGAGTAGGACAAGAGTTACACGGAGAGGAAGCCTGCACATGATGCCTTTATTCTTTGTAACCTCTGCTGATTCTGAGCTGATAATGGCATCTTGGCAAAGTGGTTTATGACCCCAGGCCAAGTGGCCTGTTAGGGTGAAATCCAAATAGGAGTGAGGGAAGGCTGGTCTTGGGAATCCATATACTCTAAGTAGTAGAAGCCTGGGGGTGTAGTAGGTGGAAGGAGTGGGCTAGTCCATGGCCAACATCCTCGTTGGAGGGTAGGAAATATATCTTCCCAAATGTTAGTCCCTTTGATATAGCCCTCATTTCCCTGTGCTAGTTCTAACTTGGATCCTGTGCAGCCTTGTTGACTAACTGTATTGCCCCCCACACACTTAATGTTGATTAATAATTAATTTTTGTCTTTTTCTCACAGGAAAATGTTTTAAGCAGAAAGATTTTAGTCTTACCCTAGCCATAGGAACATTTCCCTTTTTTTCTTTGTCTTTAGATAAGAGCAAAATAAATTGGACTAATTTAATGGCTTCCTTGCTTTCTGAGGTATTATAATTATTTGTTATAAATTATTTGTTTATTTTTGTAGTCATCACTAATTCTCCATAGAGATAGTGCCAAGAGAACACAGAGGGAAGAAAAACCATACATCCCAACTATCCTGAAGAAAGAATAAAATTACCTTCTGCGTTCTACTTAAATACTGAAATGAATCTATGATCTCATCCATTCAGGAGTGCATAATTACCCATCCATCCATGGTTGCCCATCCTGTGCATCCCCCTAAAGTTTGAACCAGGTGGTCCATCCAATGTGCTAGAGGCCTTTCTCCATTTCTCTCACCAGTGGAATGCTCTATTTGTCCACCTTTTATATTTTGCTCCTGACGCATGGAGGCAGCTAGTTGGTGCTGTGGGTAGAGTTCCAGACCTGTAGTCAAGAAGACTCATCTTCCTGAGTTCAAGTCTGGCCTCAGACACTTACTAGCTGTGTGACCCTAAGCAAGTCTCTCTCTCTCTCTCTCTCTCTTTTTTTTTTGGTGAGGCAATTGGGGTTAAGTGACTTGCCCAGGGTCACATAGCTAGTAAGTGTTAAGTGTCTGAGGCCGGATTTGAACTCAGGTCCTCCTGACTCCAGGGCCGGGGCTCTATCCACTGCACCACCTAGCTGCCCCGGAATCTATTATTTTTTAAACTCAGGTCCTCCTGAATTCAGGGCTGGTGCTCTATCCACTGTGCCACCTAGCTGCCCCTCTAAGCAAGTCTCTTAACCCTGTTTGCCTCAGTTTCCTCATCTGTAAAATGATCTGGAAAAGGAAATAGCAAAACCACTCCAGTATCTTTGCCAAGAAAATCCCAAATGGAGCCACGAAGACCCAGATACAACTGAAAAACAACCTGCCACATGGCCAGCCCATCTTCTCCTCTTATCTTACAATTTTTGATGATGCCTTTTACTCCTCTCCTTTAGATTTCCCATTGGTTATATGTTACAACCTGCTCACACCTTCCTACAAGTCTCCCTGGTCCTCTAGGATACTCATCTAAAGTTCTTCAGAGGTAATGCTGTCCCACATCTTGCTGCCATAAAATGAATCCCAGTAAAATGTCAGTATTGAAAATATGGTCCTTTACTTTTGTTGAAAACATTTAGTTAGCAAAAGAGCTTTGCAATTTCTATCCAGCCTACTCTCCCCCTCCTTTTGAACTCTGGGCCTAAGCTCATTGTCCCTCTCTAGTGTCTGTCCCAGATAAAGAGCTTGCTGGACAAACTCTATGGAGTGTCCACTCAAATGTACATTGAAATCTGCTCAATAGATATTTTTCATCCACTTAATCTTTCCTGTTTGGATGGATAAGTTCTGCAGTGTTCTGAGTGTTGGTTCAATAAGCAAATAAAAGCTTCTGGAGGACTTAGGTTAGTGTCCAGAGGGAATCCATCCTCAGCGTGGGCTCTGCACTTTGTCCTCATGCTGTGGTAGATACCTTTGGTGAACAGTTTGATACCTATTTTTATTATTAGGGCTCACTGAATAGGGTTATTTCTGTTCTACCTTTCAAGGAATCCTGAATGATTTTGATATATAGATGGGTGACACCTTGTAAAAGAGACATGTTGTTCTACCGTTTTGTTGTTTGGTCATTTTTAGCCACGAACAACTCTTTGTGACCACTTTTTGAGTTTTTCTTCTCAAAGAACGTTGTCTGCTGTTTCCTTCTCCAGCTCATTTTGGAAATGGAGAAACTGAACCAAATAGGGTTAAGTGACTTGCCCAGGGTTACACAGCTGGTAAATGTCTGAGGCCGGATTTAAACTCAAGACCTCTTGACTTCAGGCCCTGCACTTTATCCACTGTGATACCTAGCTGCCCTTTGTTCTACTGTATCAAATGCTTTTTTTGGTAATCAGCAGTGATGAGTATAATAGGTTCTTATACCTCTACATATTTGTTGTGAGATGATAATGATGTGGGTCATTGTTAAATATGACTTGGGAAAGTCTATTCCCTACTAATATCTTAATCAAAATGCCATCAATTTATGTCTAGATAACTCTCCTTAAGATTTTGTGTCGGTTGAAGGAGTATAGGTTGGTGGTTGTTATGGACTTTCAGTCATCTTTTTTTGGTATTAATTAAACCTGAGACAATTTTCATATCTTTGGTCTCTTCCCCTTACTCCAATCCCTTATATATTCCAGTGTAGGCACTTAATAATTGTTGCTTGAATTGAATTGACTTACTTTAGCATTGACTAGAAGAAAGACAATTTTAAAAAAAGAAACCACAGATGAATAAGCTAGTCTGAAAATGTATCCAGAGTTCTTCCTCTCCCCATGTTTCTCCCTAATTGCTTTTTTTAAATCCATGTTCCTTTCCTCTTTTATGTATTTTCCCAATTCCCTCTAAAAACACACTTTTTGCTCCTTTTTCAATATAAATAGAATGAAAAAATAATCAAAATAGCATCCTGCTCCACATAGTTCCTATACCCATTTTCATATGCATATACAGCTAGAAGAAACTCTTAGAGTTTCAATCCCTCATGTGGACAAAAACATCCCTAAATCACTACACAAAGACCCATAGAGCTAGTAGTCCATAACCTCCCTCAGAAACCTATTTGAGTGTCTAATAGCCTTTACTGTAAGGAAATTCTACCTTATTTCAGTTAGTAAACATTTATTAATATTCTACTATATGTCAGGCACTGTGCTACGTCCTGAAGATTCAAAGAAAGCTAAAAGATAGTCTCTGCTCTCAAAGAGATCACCGTCTAATGGGAGAGACCTTTCATGTTGAAATGAGCAACCCCTTCTTCATTCTCCCTGATTACCAGACCTTGCATCAATTACTTGAAAGATATTATTAAAATGCCCCACATGTCACTTCCTCAACAAAGCCTTCTGTGAGCCTTCCAGGTTACAGCAAGCAGTCAATTAAGCATTTGTGAAGTATCTCCTATGTATCAGGTACTATGCTAGGTGCTGGTTACAATGAAGACAAGAGAAACAGTCCCTGTCCTCAAGGAGTTTACACTCTCCTCTCGTGAAAATTTGTTTCTACCTCTTGAAGAATTCCTCCTTGTGTAATATAAACTTTTGTCCAACTAAACTAGACCACAAAATCCTGAGAAGGGACTATTCATTTTCATCTTTGTATCTTTAACGATACCTAGTATAGTGGCCTACTTATAGTAACTGCAAATAAATATTTGTTGGATGAATGAATAAATAATCACACTTTTAACTGCTGTTTATGAATATTATATCTCAATATATTTTTGTCATTATTTAAGATTCTCTTGTCTCTGTTTTCAGTTTTCTGTTTTACCTCCTTTATTGAACCTAGAGCTATTCTTTAATTAGGTTTGTTAGGCTAAGGAAATTGGGAAGAATCATAGTTGCTACATTTTGGGCATCTGTTATTCAAGTACCTCAGTGGCTTTTGGAACTGTTTCTTTATTCAAAATGAAGGGCTTTTTTTTCTTTATCATTGACCCTGACCCCAAAGTTGAGCTTTCCTTTTCCACAAAAATATTTTATTGGCTTTAACTCTGTGCCATCTAGCTCCATAGTTTCCAAAGCAATCAAGATCATCACCTTTCTTTTTTTTCCCCCAGTGTTCTCCCAATAATCTTATAAGTCTCTGAAACACATAACAGATGAAATCCTCATTTTCTTTTTTTAGTACCTTCGGTGCCTGGAGAGGCTTTTATTTTTCATATCTTCTATCTAACAGTCACTTCAAAGTTTGATTCCCTTCTAGGCTCTTTTGTATTTTTCCTATTCAGGCTTCTCTGAATCTCTTTCTGACTCTCTGTCTTTCTGTTTCTGTCTCTCTTTGTTTCTCTGTCTGTCTCTCTGTCTCTGTCTGTGTCTCTATCAAAATTGGATACCTTTTTTCATCCTGAGTCTCCTCCTGTAGCTCTGTTTCTAACCCTCTGTATCAGGCTATATTTCAAAAGACCAGCATGGCAATGTCATTAAGAAGATCAAGCACTTGCTTGATCTATGAGTGTACCACTTTGAGAAACCAACTCAGGGCATTTTTCTTTACCATATGCTTCCTTCTCTGTCAATTATCTCTACTTGTGCTCTGTTTTTCCTATTTAGAAAGTATAGACTGACCTAACTGAAGTATTCTTGGCCTACATGAATGAACATTCATACCTAGCAAATTCACTAATAGTCTCTTCATTGTAAAGACAAGGAAGCAATATTACTATTCTTGGGACAGATTAACTTTGGAAGAGCATCTGGGATATTTCATCTGTATCTGAAACCATTTTTTTCTTATTCTGCACAGTTAGTATTTGAAAGAAGAAAAGCAAATATTTCCTCTTAAAGGATTTGTGTTGTCTATCTCTGCTTTCTTAGTACTCTGTAAATCAAAGGTAAGAGAACTAAATACTGAATGGAAAATAAAGGTTACTGGCTGAAGGTGGAACCTTCATAATGAATTATGGAACCCAAGCTTATTTCACAGGAAAAGAAGAGCCACGTGCAGAAAAAAAAATAGAGCATTTTGTTTTACTCTGTTTCCTCATTTGGCACAGGTGATGTAGTAGAAAGAACTGGTCTTGGAACCAAGACAACAGGATTCAAATCCTGACTTGGACAAATGATGTCAGGCTGTGTGGGCAAGTCCTTTAATTTCTCTGAGCCTAAATTTCCTTATCTGCTAAATGAGTAGCTTAGACTAATGGCATTGAAGAATTATTATTGCATTTGATGTCAGAGGGCATGGTTCTGAATTCTGGCTCTGCCACTCACTATGTATGTGACCTTACTATTTTTGCTCCATTTAACCTCTCTGGGCTTCAGTTTCCTAATGTGTAAAATGAGAAGGATAAACTTTGTGACCAGTAAGGTCCCTTCCAAGTCCCTTCCATGGCTAACTTCAATTATCCTGTGATCATCTATCCTAATTCTACACCTTTGCTCGTTTTTTTCCCCTTGCCTGGAATGCCCTGGCCCTCCTCACATGTCCCTGCACTTTAAGGCTGATGACACTCAAGTAATTTTTCTTCTTAGAATTCTTCTCTCTTAGCTATATTTCTTAGTGATGGATCACTTCTGAATTCTGTAGCATTAATGTCCATACCACTTATTTGCCAGTTGGCCAATGCCCCCTCTCCTTTTATTTTTCCTTCTCTTTTAATATACTTGTCCTGTGTCCCCACCTAGATTTTAAGTCCCTTGAGGAAAGAGAACTTGTCTGGTATGTATTTGGGGCCACATTATTTAGCATAGTGCTTCATGCATTGTATACACTCAACAACATTTATTGTTAATGATGATAATAGCAAGACTTAAACTAGGGGGCAGCTAGGTGGTGAAGTGGATAAAGCACCAGCCCTGGATTCAGGAGAACCTGAGTTCAAATCCGGCCTCAGACACTTGACACTTACTAGCTGTGTGACCCTGGGCAAGTCACACACCAAAAAAAAGACTTAAACTAGATACACCACATTTCTTTAAACAGCACCAACAAATTTTAGAAGTGGAAAAGTGTCAGTGACCAACGGTACAGTGATAATTCAGATGTCCAGAGCGTTTTCATTTCAAACAAAGTATGCATCTACATTAAGACTTGTCATTTTGACTTTCTTTCCAGGTCCAGGTGCTTATTTTTATTATCTGCTTCAGTACTTTTCTACCAGAAAGGGGTGCAGGACGTTTGTGAAAGGAAATTATGGTTATGTCAAAGCCAAGATTGACCTTAAGCCTTCTAATCTACTTTCTCCAAGTTCCTTTATTTCACCAGAGACTAGGAGATGGGACCATGGATGGAAGCACAGTTAATGCCTTTAAGGTTCTATACACAAAGGCTTAATAATCCACCACTTAAGCTGTAGTAAATGAAACAAGCCACCATTTTGTATCAGCAAGGATTCAAAATATATCCTGTGTCTATACTCGTAGGGCATATGACTACTTTTTTTCTATTTAAAAATTTCTAGGGGCAGCTAGATGGCGCAGTGGATAGAGCACCGGCCCTGGAGGCAGGAGTACCTGAGTTCAAATCCGGCCTCAGACACTTAACACTTACTAGCTGTGTGACCCTGGGCAAGTCACTTAACCCCAATTGCCTCACTAAAAAAACAAAAACAAAAAAACAAAACAACCTTCTAGAGACATTTTTATACGGGCACTGAATGGGGGCTTTAGATGTGGAATCAAAATATCCTGCATTCAAATCCTGCCTCAGATCATTATTAGCTGTGTGACCCTGGCCCTGACTCTGGCAATGACCCTGGCCATGTTTCCTTGTCTATAAATAGGAGTTGAACTTGATAACATCTAAGGCTGCTTCCAGTCCTAAAGCTCTGATCCTGTGATTCTAGATCCACCACTATTTTAAAAGTTTGGTTTTATTAAGGTAAAGGTTTTGTTCTGTAGATGTTATTTCTTCTTCTTCTTCTTCTTCTTCTTCTTCTTCTTCTTCTTCTTCTTCTTCTTCTTCTTCGAGGCACTTGGGGTTAAGTGACTTGCCCAGGGTCACACAGCTAGTAAGTGTTAAGTGTCTGAGGCCAGATTTGAACTCAGGTCCTCCTGACTCCAGGGCTAGTGCTCTATCCACTGTGCCACCTAGCTGCCCCAAGTAGATGTTATTTCTTTAGGATGTTGATAAGTTCATAAGTTCAACACCTACTCATGGAGTAGTTGAAAACATTGGTTTATTGTTTCACTGTTTACCTCTCAGGTTTTGTGAAGATCATATTTCATAATACATGAAAACTTTAAATTTCTACATAATTGTAAGCTAATTCTTTTTTTGGGGGGGTAGGTATATTATGGCCAAAGTCTGAACAATAGCTAGCATGTGAATCATATAAAAGCTATGGACAAATTCAACTTATGTTTATAATTCTGAGGAAATTACTTAGAATCTCCCTCCTCTTTGGTCAACATCTGGATTAACCTGTGGCCATTTTCTCAGAACCCACAACCAGGTCTATTATTTTCCATTGCACACCTGTGAGCCTGTCTCACGCATACCAGACAGAAAATGTAAGAACAGTTCCCAAAGAAAACAATCTTTGCCCCTGAATTATGTCATACTCTAGATTGCTGGAGCCTTGTCTTACTCCCTGTGACAGTGGATTATTGATTCCTTACCATGTTCCTGATCATGGTTACCTGCTATCTCACTGGTTCCTATCGTAGTTCTTCTGAATGCCTTCCCTATTCTAATCCATGCTTCTCTGTGTAAGGGTGAAATTTAGTATGGGGAGAGTTAATTGAGCGGTTCGCAGTAATATTGGGGTTTAAAAAATAATGAGACCTCTAGGTCCAAAGTTTCCTCCCTTCCAAACTGCCTTTTTTAGTTATTTCTCCCAGACTAATAAGAAAGGAGATTAACAGCCTCTTTCCCACAAACAATCCAGGTTTTATTAATGGGAACAAAATTTACAACACATATGAAGTTAATAAAGCCATGGACAATGAGAAAGGAAATAGGGGAAGAGAAAAATATGAACTGCTTCCCAGATGATTAGAATGTAAATCTCTAGGGTAAAAAGGTTCCCAGGTACCTCGAATAATCTCCCTGGCTCTAGCAAAGACTGACTCAACCCCCAAACTTGCTTCTAGCTCAGCTAGCCCAAAGAGCTGGCCTCACTTCCACAACACAAACTTACCACCACCTGGAATCCATAGTTCCAGTGAGAATCAGCTGTGCAGTCTCTCCCAGTTGGGGCCAAAGGTCCTCTCTCTCTCTCCCTCTTTTTCTCCCCATTCCTCCTGGAGTTCTCTCTTCCCCCTTCCTGCCTATCCCACAGGAAGAGAGGTTCTTAGCCACGCTGAGTCTCCAGTTAGTTCAAAATACCCCCTGGGCTGCCCCATTATAATTTGGCCAGGCCAATGTGGGCATAGGGGAACTACTAGGGGAGGCTTGGATACTTAGTTTGATACTTTGATTCAATAAATGTTCTTTTTTATAATCTCTTTAAGTACACACCCATCTTCTCTTAGGATTTTCAAGATCACATCTTTTCAGTCTGACCATAAAGAAGCAAAGGTATGGTCATGGAAACCCCAAATCACAATTAATTCTTTACATCTGGGAGGTTCAACTGCCCTAACAGTTTCTGACTAATTATTGGAATCTGCTCTAGCTTTCTATAATTCGCAACCTTTCCCCCTTTCCTATCCCTACTATCCAGTGATCAAATGTTCTCACCCCAGATGAGCAGCTTCTGTTCCTTTTCCCTGAAAACTTAGACACCAGCCATTACTAGACTCTAATTTGTTTATGACCCTGGATTAATTCCAAGTTGGGTAAAAAAAAAAAGAAACGGACCCTCTTTTAGGGGCCAAATTTAATATATGGAGAGTTAATTGGGTGGCTTGCTGTAATATTGGGGTTCAGAAAACAATGAGGGACTTCTAGGTCCAAAACTTCCTCCCCTCCGAACTGCCTTTTTAGTTATTTCTCCCAGGCCAATAAGAAAGGAGCTTAACAGCCTCTTTTCCACAAATGAATCAGGTTTTATTAATGAGAATTAAATAAACAGCAAAGGTGAAATTAATAAAATCAAAGACAAGGGAAAAGAGAAAAAAAAATATGGATAATCCCCCTAACTCTAACAAAAGCCTATATAATCCCCAAACTCACTTGCAGCTCACTCTTAAGGATCAATATCTCAGGATCAAACCTGTTTCATATATGTCCAGAATCCTAGGGGGTACCTGGGCCATGGATCATATTTATGATATACATATTGTATCCCCCAATTAAATTTAAGGTCCTTGAGGTCAAGAATCGTATTCATTGCACTTAGCACATGCTAAGTACTTTGTAAATCTTTTCTGAATTGTTCAATCTAGCTCCTGATGCATAACATTATACATATTTATGTATATATAATATGCTATATGATATATGCTAACATGATATAATATACACATATATATAATATCAGAATGGATATCTATAAAGAAGAACTAGGAATTTTTTAAAAATGAATTATAGGGACAGCTAGGTGGCACAGTGGATAAAGCACTGGCCCTGGATTCAGGAAGACCTGAGTTCAAATCTGACCTCAGACCCTTAATACTTACTAGCTGTGTGACCCTTGGCAAGTCACTTAACCCCCAGTTGCCCTGCAAAACAAAACAAAAAATGAATTCTAGGTGAGCTGGAGCAAAGGGGTTTATGTGTATACACACAGATATATACATATATATCTATGTATATAATGAATATGTACAAATATATAATGCATACAGTACACAAGCATGTGTAATATGTAGATATACACATGTACTTATAATACAATGTACATACATATATGTGTGTACATATATTTTTATACTCCTTTGCTCTAGTTTACATAGTATTTTTCCTGATTATTACTGCCTTTAGACCATGTGTGGTGTGACATGCACATAAAGAAGAATCATGACTTTAGAACTAAGATCTGAATGTGTTAAATCTGCCATAATTCCTGGTGCAGTGTGAAACCTGTGGAAAAGAAGTCCATTGATAGAACTTTGATTACATTATCACCTATTCATGAGCACTTTTACCACTAATAAAAACATCACCCACCAAAAATGAATAAAAATTTTGACAGTATCTTCTTCTTCTTTTTTTTTTTTTTTTTTAGTGAGGCAATTAGGGTTAAGTGACTTGCCCAGGGTCACACAGCTAGTAAGTGTTAAGTGTCTGAGGTCGGATTTGAACTCAGGTACTCCTGACTCCAGGACCGGTGCTCTATCCACTGACAGTATCTTCTAATGAAGAATTTATTCATTATCTTTTCTGATACAGACATCAAATTAGTATTTTAGCCTGAGTGAGATAGGTTCACATTGGAGAGTATATCTTTCTTTTGGAAGACAGGAGGCACAATTTATGCCATGTCAGCATGTGACAAAGAAACTGCTAATAGACAAATAGGATGTATTTTTGACTTTGACAGCAGCATGAAAAGCAACAGGTTAGCAATAATGTTCCATTTTTGAGAAGGAGACTATTACCATAGACATAGGACCTGGACTTTTGCTGTGATCTGACTCCTTCAGGTCCATCTACAAAGCTGTACTGCATTTAATTGCAGTGGCCTAGAGTGAATCTAATGCATGCTACATAGCACAGGTCCAAAATGAGCTGGAATATATCACTGCTCATTATTTGATTATAGAACCAAAGGAAAAGTAAAGCATTCTCCCTTTTTTTTTCTTCCAAATCAGGCCACACAACACGTGAAAATAGCTCTCTACTTGATTGACAGTTTTTACACAGCTCCCCTCTACCCTTACTGTAGCCATCCAATCCCTTTGCTATATCAATATAACTATATCTTTTTTTTGCAGGGCAATGGGGGTTAAGTGACTTGCCCAGGGTCACACAGCTAAGTAAGTGTCAAGTGTCTGAGGCCAGATTTGAACTCAGGTACTCCTGAATCCAGGGCCAGTGCTTTATTTACTGCGCCACCTAGCTGCCCCATAACTATGTCTTTAACTAGATAAATTTTGAAGCCAATGGAGATTATTCTCCATTTCATTATTTTTGAATTGGCAGAAATCAGACAAGAATGGTTTTATTATCATTATGTGGAAATAACTGCATTGAGCTTCACCAATTTATGAGCTCTAAATGGATTCCTCCCCTCACCTCCCACCCACTCCCTGTTAACTTCAGAGAACAAGAGGTACCTGGAACACACCCTGGTTTGGCAGACCTCATCGTAATCCAGTAGCTGAAGTTAGCAGGCAGGAGAGTTTCTATAAACCTGCAGTTGTCAGCTAATAGCAAGACAGGTCATCATTCAATTCTGATTAGTTAAAGGGTAATAGCAATTCCATTTCCATGTTGGAAGATTTCAATCTTTGGTAAAGTTACTGACAGCTGGAGGAATTCCCAGCTGCTCATGAAACTGGAAGTGTTTAACTAACCAATTAATCATGAATGGATGAATTCAATGAAACCAAAAAAAAATCAGTCTGTTTTTATAGTGGAAGCTTTGAAAACTTGGAACAGGCATTCTTTTGGTTTGCAATGAATAATTTGAAGTCACCAGTAAAGAGCTGTCAGCTGGAATTTAAATATGTTTCAAAAGAAGTTATAGAAGGGTGATCACAGTTATCCCTTTCCATTAGACTTCAATATTTTAGCTCAGAGTTATCTCAAAGGTTCCTGTTTGGAACCTCTAAGGGAAGTCAGCCTTTCCTTTTAACTTTCATTTTCCTCTCATGAAACAGAGTAATGCAACAACGATTTGCCTTTGGCTAAATCTTTAGCCAAACAATCTTTACCTATTGTCTATAATTGTGAATCAACTTCAAACCCCAGTGGTTCAAGGTCACAGGAAGGGAATCTAGACTTGAGGTAAATGGGAACTGATGAGGTCATTCTAGTCTTCTTCCTTGTTGTTTTACAAATGAGGAAATTGAGGTTCAGAGTTAAGTGTTGAAGGTTCCCTAGGTAGTAATTAGGTAAGAGAACAGGAAACTGGAGTCCCAGGCCCTGACTCCTTTCCACTCTCACAGAAAACAATGTTGTGCAGCCCTCCTCTAGAATATTCCTTCCACATTGGATATCATTTAATCCACTATTCTTTGGTGACTCAATTCAACTTAAGATGGATTTGTTGAGCATCTGCTATGTGCCAAGCGCTGGCCTTGCCCTCAAAAAGTGAGATAATACATACTAGTAAACACAAGTAATTGGGGGAGATGGACTAGAATGAGCACTAAAAATTAGGAAGATCAGGAAGGGCCTCCCTTAGAGGTAAGATGTGAGATGTACTTTAAAGAGGAAACAAGGGGTGATGCAGTAGATAAAGCAAAGAGCCTGGTGTTAGGAAGACTTATCTTCATGAGTTCAAATCCGGCCTCAGGCCACTTACTCGACTGTGTGGCCCTGGGCAATCACTGAACCCTGTTTGCCTCACTTTCCTCATCTGTAAAATGAGCTGGAGAGGAAATGGCAAACACTACAGTATCTTTGCCAAGAAAAGCCCAAATGGGGTCATGCCTGAAACAGGTCTCAACAACAATAACAACAACAACAACAACATAGAGTTTATATAAGATAGGTGAGGAAGAAAGCATTTCAGGCAAGGGACTCAGGTTGTGCAACAGCATGCAGAGGAAAGATGGAATGTTTTTATATATGAGGAAGCGCTGCTTGGCTGCTAGTTTGGGCAAATAGAAAGTGCATGAGGATGGGTAATGTGATATCAATCTGGAAGGTTAGACTGGATCCAGAGCATGAAGGACTTTAAATGCTAGACAAAGGAGTTTATCTTTAATCCTGGAATCAGTAGGGAGCTATTGGAGTCTCTTAAGAAAATGAGCGACATGGTCCACAATGTACTTTAGGAATTCAGTTAGCAGTTGTGAGAGGCAGCAGCATCAGATTGCTTGTAACCCTCAGCACTCCTGAGGTTGGCCCAAGCTAGAGTAAAATGTAATTCAGAAATCAATATGTGACCCATAGGGATCCGTATGTAAGTAGCTTTAGTGGTCTCCATTTCCATTGAGTTGGACATACTGTACAAAGGATGGCTTGGGAGAAGGGAGGAACTGGATCTAGGGAGACCATATAGGAGGCCGCCGCTATAGTCAAGGCGAGAGGTGATGAAGGTCTAACTAGGATTGGGGGCTCTGTGAAAGGCCCACCTCTGACAACATAGTTGGTTGTGTGATTCTAGGAAAGTCACTTGACCTCTCAGTGATCCAGGAACTTTAAAATATTTTAAAATATATTTATTTAATTATTTTTCTTGATTACATGTTTAAAATAATTTTTTTAATTTTTTAGACAGAGTTTTGAATTCCAAATTCTATCTCTCCTCTCCTCCTCCTCCCTGAGACAGTAAGTAATCCAATATAATTACACATGTGCAATCATGTAAAAACATTTCCATATTAGTCATTTTGTATAAGAAGACTTGAATAATAAAAAAATGAATGCAAGCAAGAAAGAAAGTGAATATAGCATGCTTTGTTCTGTATTAAGTCAGTATCAGTTCTTTCTCTAGAGACAGATACCATGCTTTATTATGAGTCCTTTGGGATTGTCTTGGATCATTGTATTGCTGAGAATATCGAAGTCATTCATGATTCTTCATTGTACAGTATTGTATTGCTATTATTGTGTTACAAAGTTTCTCCTGGTTCTACTCATTTCACTTTGCATCAGTTCATTAGGGCTTTCTAGGTTTTTCTGAAATCATCCTGCTCCAACCAACTCTTGAAGACTAAGTTCAGCAAAGGTGCCAGCCTGCATTGAGGAAGGGAGTTTCTTCACCTGGGATTTCCCAGTACCAATGAAATCACAAGTCTAGTCTCTGTGCCAATCCTATCCTACATAGAGATGGTCACTAAGTCCAAGGAGGATACGCTGGACTTGGAGTCAGAAGACTTAGTCTTCTCTCAATTACTGTGTCTATATGATGGAAATAATAACATCTTCCCTACATATATCTAAGTGTTTTCGTAAGGAAAGTGCTTTGTAAACTGTAAAAGGCTTGACACATGCCTGATGTTGATGGTGGTAGTAAATTTTAAGTTGACATTCAGTCCTTGTTTCAGTTGTTGGAGAGGTGTTAGTTAGAAAAGGGAGAAACAGACTTATAGTGTTTGAAGCACAATCCTTACTGAGGAAGGTGCCAGAACATAACACAGATTGCTTCAGTTTAGTTTTTAACAAGGCGTTTTTGCTGCAGTAGTTTCTATGCCAACTTGAATCAGCAGTCCCATTAAAATATAAGTGATGATTCTGGAACATGATGAAGAATGCTGATAACTTCATCAGCATTACTTTATTTTCCTCAGAACTCCTCTTTGTGGGTAATAACTTTTCTAGCAATTCATTTTCTGGTCATTTAGTGTGTTCTGGCTGGGAGAGGCTGATTTTTCATAGACCTTCCGTGTCTTTATAATGTTTCAAAGTCAGTGGCCCCCACATCAAGTCTGTACTTTCACTGGCAAAACTGTCTTGGTTAGGTGTTTCTGTGTCTCCTTATTTTTTTCCTTCTTTTAATGTTTTTTTGAATTGAACAAATACCAAATAAAATGTGGATTTCTATAGATGTAGAACAGAAAGAGAATTGTAAATGAAACTGCAAGTCTCTATTATGTAAGCTTGCTTTTGTTTTGTATTCCATAATAAATACAATATATAACTTTCATTCTATCTCCCTTATTTGTGATAGATTCTGACCCTCTTTTCATTCTCTTCCCTGTTTGGGGATGCATGGATGGATGGGTAGGAGAGTGAGGAGAGAACTAGTGATGGGATTAAGATTTGGGGGGAGTGTGGGGAGAATCAGATTGCCTAAGGAGTGGGTGAACTAGCTCAAAGCTCTCATGCTGAGTGTATGACTAGTAGTCTTGCATATCTAGTCTGGGCAAGATGGAGAAACCTTGTTACGTATACACACATACGCATCTTATGTATGTATATATGTGTGTGCATAAAACTGTATATGCAAATATATAGACATATACACACATATGCATGTGTGTGTGCATTAACTAGGTATCTCCCAACTCAATTTTTCCCCTATTTTTATTCTAAATAGACCTGGTCTTTGCATGTTCCTTTGGGCCCTGAGTTTCTTTCATTGGTTTTGTTTTTTGGTTTTTTTTTGTGGGGGTGGGGCAATGAGGGTTAAGTGACTTGCCCCATGGTCACACAGCTAGTAAGTGTCAAGTGTCTGAGGCCGGATTTGAACTCAGGTCCTCCTGAATCCAGGGCTGGCGCTTTATTCACTGTGCCACCTAGCTACCCCCTCTTTCACTGTGTTTTAACCACCATCCTCATCAGTGTCAATGCCTTATGATTTTTATTTTTGTTGGGATGCTCTATGAGAGAAAGTAAATCATGTATGACTGCATCATAGCTGCTTACTTGAAGTTGATGGTGTTTTTAATGCTGATTATTTGCTTCTGTCCTTCGTGCCTCCCCCCTCCCTAATCTCTAACTTTTCCCTTCTTAGATTGTTTAATTTGAAGCTCCAAACCAAGTGAGAGGGATGAACTAAATGACTATTTCCAATTCTAATCTATGTTCTTATACTCATTTCTCTTAGTCAATAAATAATCATATAGTGTCTATTTACTAATCATTAAACCACACCATATCTCTGGGGGAAAAAAAAACCACCATGATTACTGGTCACCCAGAGGGTAAGGGAGGAATCTATGTTTGGTAAAAATAGGCTGTATCATTGATTTTATACTAAGTGGCATTAAAGATACAGTCAAAGAGATGCATAATTAGAGGAGGGAGACAGGTTATGTAGCCATGGAATAACATAAACAGTCCTTGTACTACTCTGATACCTACACTATTGATAGCTAAGTGGTACAGTGGCTTTAGCACCTGAACCTGAAGTTGGGAAGACCTGAGTTCAAATATAGCTTCAGATGCTTATAGGTATGTGACCCTGGGCAAGTCACTTAACCTCTGCCTTCCTCAGTTTCCTCATCTGCAAAATGGGGATAATAATAACAATCATACTAATAATAAGAGGCTTGTTGTGAAGATAAAATGAGATATTTGTAATATTATAATATAATTATATTATATAACCATATAATATAGCATTATATAAATCATGATTAGATTTTTTGTTTATATATTTGTGTTGATGTATATTTATATAACATTATAAAAAGTATTATATAATAATATTATTCAACACTATATAAACCTTAAAGCTCTATGGAAATGCTAGCTATTATACTGAGACTGATGACAACAATGTCATGAGACTTAAAGAAGACCCACATCATACTATATGGGTTCCTGTCAAGAGTGGTATAGAGTATGAAGATGTGAATAGGTTATAGCCTGCATTATTGAAAGGAGTATACACTCTGAAGAGATCATATGTCCCCAAAAGAACTGAAGTATTTACTTTGTGCAAAGCTCTAGGTGAAGTATTGCAGGGAATACAAAATATGATTGTATTTGCGCCCAGATAGCTTATATTTCAACTGGGGAAACAAGCTATAGACAAATAAAAAGACAATTAACAATATAAAGCAGTATCTCATAACTAACAAATGAATAAGTTATTAAGTGATATGAGGATGGGAGCTAATCAGCATAGATACAGTGGGCAGGGAAGGCTTCCAAGAGAAAGTAAGTTCTGAACTCTCCCTTTAAGGATGGATAGGAATTAACAAGTACTAACAAGTATTAATAAGTATTTTCTTTTGGCGGTGGAGGTGTAAGAGGGTGGGTGGTATGAATGGAGGGTAGAGGAGACAACTCTAATTTAGAAATTCTGCCCAGCCTTTGGCCACCATCCATCACCAGCTTTGCTTCCCCATTTTGTCTATTGCAGATTGTATTTCCTTTTTTAATCTGTTTCCTACTATCTGGATCTTGTGTATAATAGCAGACCAAGGGTTCATGATGTATTTCATTGACATGCCATCAATCGTATGGATTGATCATATCCTGTGGTGACTCATGATACTATCCCCTTGTACTTTCTCTTTTGCCTCTTCATAAGAACATGAGAACTTCCATCCTAGATCAAGACATAGATATATAAACTGTCATGGATCAGGATGCATCAGGTGCCATCCTGGACTCGATCTAGCCCAGCATTCTTTCTCTGACAAGTGTAAAAAGGAATGTTTTCTAATAGACTGTCTTCCATGATATCAGCCTTGAAACTCTCCAACATATCCATATCTTTCTTTAATTCCATTGTGGAATTATGGAGATATAGCACATTATAATGAATTGAAAATCAGCTCATCTCAGATTCAGAAACACTTGGGTTCAAGTCATTCCTTTGGCATATATGGCCCAGGGTGAGTCAATTAACCTCTCAGTCCTCTAAGACAATAAATTGCAGGATAGTTGCCCATTTCCATTGGTGGATGGAGTTTCCTCATTGGTGGGTCCTTATATTAATTAAATGATAGATTTGGAATTACAAAAAGAGTTAGCTAAATAAATACCTCCTTGGCAGTCTTTCACTCAAATCCCAGACATTTTAAAATTCTAGAAAAAGTCTATAAAATTCCAGACAACTTGTAAAATGAAGATAATAACACTTGCCAAAGTATTCTTCCCCCTCAAAAAAAAGTATTCTTCTTTGGGGTGCTATGAGGAAAGTGCTTTATAAATTTTAAAACACTATATAAATGTGAGCTATTTTGAAAAAATAAAAATACAGAATCAGCTTGGTCGCTAACCTGACGTTACAGTACTTTTTTTCTAACCCCTTGACCTAACGTCGATTATCTTATCATCCAGTCACATTTGTTACCCTGAATGCCTTTAATTGCTTTTCCTTCCTGCTCTTATTAGTTCTCCAAAAGAATAGAAACTCAGCTTGACTTCCTGACTTTCATGATTACAGATATTTAGCTATAGTCTCGTTTTGTTAACCATTTTCATCTCCTTTCCTTGGGTTAGGAGAGGCAGAGAAAACAACCTTATCATTAAACTTCCACTTGTAGTCAAGTGCCCCTGACTGAGGAATAATCAGAGCAGGTTTTTTGTTTTGTTTTGTTTTGTTTTTGAGGGGGGGGAAATCAAAGCATGTAGCCAATGATGAAGAGCAATGAGGGAGGAGCTGGAACAGAGCAGCCAGGGGGGTGAAGGATCTTGAGTCCATGAAAGAGGATCAGTGGAAGAAAATGGGGATGAGCTTAGAGAAGAGGACACAATAACTGCATCAAAGTAGGTGAAAGACCTCTGTTTTGAAGAAGGAATAGACTTATTATTTTTGGCCCCAGAGAAAAACCAGGAAGAATGAGTGGAAGTTGAAAAATGACAAATTTAGGCTTGATGTGAAGGAAAAGATCCTAACTGTTGAAAATATCCACAAGTAGAATGAGCTGCCTTAGGAGGTTGTGCATTTTCCGTCACTGGAACTTTCCAAACAGAGACTAGAGATGACTACTTGTCAGTTATGTGGTAATAGAGATTCTTTTCAGTTATGGGTTGGAGTGACCCCACTGGGGGTTTTCTTGGCAAAAATACTGGAGTAGTTTGCCAGCTTTCTCTCCTTTTACAGGATGAAATGGAGGTAAATGGTGTTAAGTGCCTTGCTCAGAGTCATAAAGTTAATAAGTATCTGAGGCTGGATTTGAATTTAGGTCTTCCTAACTCCAGGCCTGATGTTCTATCCGTTGTGCCACCTAGCTGCCTGGATTCTTTTCAGGTATGGTCTGGAGTAGGTGGCCACAGGCCAAATCTCAAATTCTATGATACTATCAAAATAGTATGAGAGCCCACTCCACTACATAATTAGTAGCCTTTAGGAAAGCCCACTGTTTAGTTTCCTAGCAGAGAGAAACTTTAGTCAGACGATACAAATAGTATCAGTGGGTCAAAGAGAAGGCAGGCCAACCCTTAGGCCCAAAGAATACCAGGATAGAGTCACTTGGAAGGTCACCTATAACAAAATATTCTCTGAAAAGGAGACTTCAGCCCTCTAAAAATTGGCACTCTGATACTCTAGAGATTAGGTCCTTGTGCTTTCTCAAGTCCCCTTGCTTCTCTTCTACAATACCCCATGCCCTAAGCACACTAGCAGTTTGGAGCTGAAGGAGTCCCTGCTTTTGTGCTAGGCAGATAAAAATGAGTATTGGAGGCAAGGATTCTAGAAAATCCACAAAAAATAAATCAACTCCTTATTTGTACCATTTACACATTTCTGTGGTATAATTGTTCATATGAAAAATTTAACAATCAGTTCTTGAGAACCGGTACAAACTGGTTCCAGCATGCCCTTACCCTAATCCCATGCCAGTTCTACAGTTTAGTACAGTTTAGTGCTTGGGCACTAAACTGGAGCCCTATTTAGTTTTTCCATAGCCATATTAGTAAACATTCTGTAATTCTACTGATTTATACTTGATAGTTTGGTTAGGATTCTATGAGATAGCTTGAGAATCTAACCACCCTATTTCTATGGGAAAATACATTCTAGATTCCAAATAATTTCTCTTCAAGTCAACTTTTGGCCAGCTATTTCTTAAATTTAAAACTACATATATTAGATTTTCTCAAAGCAGGTCATGCCAGTATTCTTGTTCCCTTTTCTTTAAACTATGAATATCCATAATTAGAAGGGCACCCAGTGCTAACTGAAAATTGATTCTGACACAAAGAATCCAAATAAGACCAAAGTATTATTCAGATGAGAGTTTGAAGTGTTTAAAACTTGATAGGAGATATGCTTAATCTTGGTAGTCATCAAGGCATAATAGCCCCTGATAACACAAATCTATGATCCTGTGATCTCAGCTTGTCATGTTGAATATATTTGATCAGTTTAACAAGGACATACTATTGGTGATCCTCACCCTCAAAATGTGCCACAGGGTTCCCGAAGGCTGTGCCAAAGGAGTGAAAGCAAAATGGAAGGCTTTATGTATGATCCTGCAAGTGATAGGGAGCCACTGGAATTCATTGAGCAGGGGGATAATGCAGTGAGACATCCACTTTTGAAAAAGCACCTTGGCATTTGAGTGGAAGTTATCCTGGAGTGGGGAGATACTTGAGGCAGAGAAACTAATTAAAAGACAACTGTAATAGTCCAGATGAGGGGCGACAAGTGCATGAAGTGGGGTTGTGGCTGTGTGAGTGGAGAGAAGGGGACATAGATGAGAGATGCTATGAAGGTAAAAACAGCTAGATTTGGTGATGAATTGGATATATGGAATGAGTGAGAGTGTGGGGTCAAAGAGAAGAGTGAAATTTCAGGTTAGAGTGACTGGGAGTATGGTGGGTGACCCTGATAGTAATAGGAAGTTTGGAAGAGGGCGGGATTTGGGGAGAAATACATTGATTTTCATTTTGGATATGTTGAGTTTCAGATGCTTATGGGACATTCATCTCAAGATGTACAAAAGGTAGTTAGAATTGTGTTACTGTAGCCCAGCAGATAGACCAGGCTGTATATGTAGATCTTGGGATCATTTGAATAAAGATAATAACTGAACTCATGGGTGATGATGAGATCACCAATTAAGATAGTGTAGATGAAAAAGAGAAGTGGGTCCAGGATAGAGTTTTGGGGTATGCCAATGATTAGTGGATGTGCCATGGGTGAAAAACCAGCAAAGGATGCTGAAAAGGAGCAGTCAGGCAAAGAGGAGAAGTATGAGAGAGAAGAGGGGAAAAAAACTAGAGACAAGAGTGGATATAGGAGGTGATCAAAGGTCACCTAGAGAAGTCACTACAACAGTCAAAGAAGATCAGGATTGAGAAAAGGCCATTAAATTTGGCAATTAAGAGATCATTGCTAAGTTTGGGGAAGGCAGTTTCAATTGAATGGTGATGTGGGAAGTTAAATTGCTGAGTTTAGGGGAGAGTCAGATATACAGAGAGAGAGAGAGAGAGAGAGAGAGAGAGAGAGAGAGAAGAGAAAGTAGAAATACATTCTATATAACTTTCTCAAAGAGTTTGGTCATGGTTGGGGCTGAGGTTGATATAGAATGATAGCTAGAGGGGGTGGTTGGATCAGATGAGGATTTTTTTTCTTTTTCTTGTTTTTGGCAGTGGGGGTCAAGTGACTTGCCCAGGGTCACGCAGCTAGTAAGTGTCAAGTGTCTGAGGCCAGATTTGAACTCAGGTACTCCTGAATTCAGGGCCGGTGCTTTAACCACTGCGCCATCTAGCTGCCCCCAGATGAGGATTTTTTTTAATGAGGGGGAGGCACAGACGTATTTGTAGGTAGCAGCAAAGTAACTAGGAGATTGAGAGAGATTGAAGACAAGAGAAAGAGTAGGGATAGTAGTAGGTCCAATTTATTGGAGAAGTCAGGAGGGGATAATAGGTAGGACACGAATCATGGTTTGCCTTGGCAAGGAGAAGAGCTACTTTTCAAGTGAGACAGGAGTGGAGGATATAGATAAGGAAGACGTATGAATGACGTGAGATGAGGAGAGATAAATCAAATAAATATTTACTTCAAAGATCTGTAATTTCATCAGTGGGGATACTTTTTTTGCTAATACAAGTTGCAACCTTTCTACACCTCACCAGATTCACAAATGGCTATGACCAAAAGAAAAATAAAATATTCTTTCAGTAGTCATCCTTCTGGTGATGAGATGTTCCACATTTATCTAGAAGGGTTAGTGGAAATTCTAAGTCTCTACATCTGGGTTGGACCCTCCAGATCTTCTGGGGTGCTGGTATAGTCTCTTGGAACCCACGGTCACTTTTGTTCTATGATTGCTATGCTGAAATAAAGCATCAGAGTAGGACCTCAGTGGAAGATAATTATTATCATATATTTAATAATAATAATGTGCTTGAATTGCAGTTTTTACACTTCTCACTTTGTAATACCTTGAAACCTGGAATTTCACTGATCTCCTGACTCCTCATGTTCAGCCAAGATTCTGCTCAACAATATGCCACTCAGCTGGCAGCAAGCCCGGACCATGCAAGGCATAGCCAGGACTGACAATTAGGGCACTAACCACAAGGCCTGGGCCTTCAAGGATGCATTCCAGGTGCTGGGAATACTGATGAGCATAAGGCAGGACCCCAGTCTCAGAGGAACTAGAAAGGGACAGAAGTATGGGGAAAGTAGGCATGGAAACACAATATAAGGTGTTGGTTGAGGGAGGTTAATCAGAAGGTACAAGACAAGAAGAAGCCTGTTACTGGCACTGAATTTCGGTTTCCTGTGGAGAATGGGACTAAAATTCACCAACAGAGCCCCAGGGAAATAACTTTTCTGAGAAAAGAAGGCATGGTTCAAATCCTGTTCAGGAAGAGTAAGCAGAATACCATGCCAGATTAATTCAGAGTTCAAGGGGGTAAACAATTACAAAGGCCAGGGAGGCCCTGACAAGAATTTGTAGGAACAATCCAACATTGGGAAGATCGGCACAGTTGTTGGGACGATCCATGATGAAGAAAACAGTGCAACAAGAAACAACTTCAGACAGGATTCTTTTATGATGGGAGCTTGTCAGTCTCCTTGTTCTACTCACTGAGCCCAAACACCTAGATCCAAAGTACAAGGCCCAGAAGAAGCCAGACCTGAAGCTGATCCTTCTGAGCTATGAAGTGATGAGGCCTTTCTTCTTCTTTTTTTCTTTTTTGACCTGGATTGCTGGATCAGTCCCAGAGCTTGAGTGAATGAGAACTAAACCCATAGATAGGAGTTAAGTGTCAGCGATTGGAGGGATGCAGGGCCACAGAACAAAGAAGGTTTAGTACACTGGTTACTGTAATAATTCCTCCTAGTGGCCTCTCAGAGGCCCCTTTATTTTTGCCCCAACCATCTGCTATAAGCTTTTCTTTTTTACATGCTTACCTTGCAATTCTGTTCCTATCCTCCATCTCAACTTCTTCCTCCAAAGGGCCAGGGAGATTTAAATGCTTAATACAAATTTAGCTTCCTCTCTCTAGATTGCTTTGCTAAATTCCTTCTTCCTTTTCATGTCCTGGCTGCCCCATTGCTGGGCTCCTTCCCCTGACTAGACTCAAAGTGAGTTTGTACAAAAATGCATGTCTGCAATCAGGAGATTAATTAGCTTGAGTGTTGAACTGGGGATGTTTGGAAGGACTACTTCTAGGTGGACTTAATTTTTTTAATAAAGTAAATAAAACTATTATCATAAAACCTTAATTAATTAGGAATTGATTATGATTTGAGGGGAGACTCACTCAAGTTTACTTTGGTTCTATATGCACGCGTGCACACAAGCCTGTTCACAAGTGCTAAATGAGTGAAAAATGTCAACAAGATTATACGGGGAGTCTCTGACCCAATTTCAGAGAACAGGCTGCTTTAAACACTTCTGAAACAATCAATTGCATATAAATAATTATTTTGCTAATTATGAATTATTTTTGTCCATTAAAGCAGGATCCCAGAACATTTTTTACTTGCCATTGCATTCTATCCTAATTCAAGTTAATATATATACTTGAAAATAATAAAATTGCATTTCATTTTTATTCCATAATTCACTTTTTTTGCAGGGCAATGATGGTTAAGTGACTTGCCCAGGGTCACAGCTAGTAAGTGTGTCAAGTGTCTGAGGCCCGATTTGAACTCAGGTACTCCTGAATCCTGGGCCAGTGCTTTATCAACTGAGCCACTTAGCTGTCCTGCCATAATTCACTTTTATTAAGATTGGATATCCTTACTCTCTGCTCCATACCATACACAGCCCAAACAAATAGGACTTTATTATAATGTAAACATTAACGAAAAGTAATAAAATATATTGCTCTATTGAAGGAAATTCTTAACCTTGGCCTTTTCTATGAGTTTTTTTAAACAATTTCTTTAGTTAAAGATGTGGAATCTTTTCACTTATATAAAAGCACTCTCTACCTTGTAAGTGTAAGAGTGAGCATTTTATTTCAGCTTAATAGTTCCTAGCTGTAGGGTTAGGAAGCCTCTTATCTCTCCTCTTTTTTCAACATCATTCAATTTTTAAAATGTTTATTAAGTACCTACTATGTATGGTTTCTATAATCATGAAAACTATAGTCTGGTAGATATAAACTTACAGATAGTTTTAACAGCCTCCCAAATTGTTTTCCTATCTCCACTCACCCTCTCTAGTCCAATTTTGCACCATTACCTGAATAATGATCCTGAGTTTCATTTCAATCATATCACTCCTGCTCAAAACCCTTTAGCGGTTCTCCATTGCCTCCTAATGAAGTCTAAACTCTTTACTCCCACATTTGGTGGCTTTCCTGATCTGATTTCTACCTACTTTTGTTTTGTTTTGTTTTTTGTGGGGCAATGAGGGTTAAGTGACTTGCCCAGGGTCACACAGCTAGTAAGTATCAAGTGTCTGAAGCCAAATTTGAACTCAGGTCCTCCTGAATCCAGGGCCAGTGCTTTATCCACTGCTCCACCTAGTTGCCCCTTCTTCCTACCTTTCTTTCTTTCTTTCTTTCTTTCTTTCTTTCTTTCTTTCTTTCTTTCTTTCTTTCTTTCTTTCTTTCTTTCTTTCTTTCTTTCTTTCTTTTTTTTTTTTTTGCAGGGCAGTTGGGGTTAAGTGACTTGCCCAGAGTCGCACAGTTAGTGAGTGATAAGTGTCTGAGTCCAGATTTGAACTCGGGTCCTCCTGAATCCAGCGTCTATGCTCTATCCATTGCGCCACCTAGCTGCCCCTTTCCTACCTTTCTTGACCATCTCTCACTATACCCGTCCATATAACCCTATATTCCAAACACCAAGAACTGCTTTCTCCCCCCTTTTCTTCTTCTGCCTCCTCCTGTGTTCATATTTTTGCTCCTATCTTCTTGAATGTTTGAAATACCTCCCTCTTACTTCCCTGTTGTCACCAGTTGAAATCCTTTCTGCAAGACTACCTGTCATACCACTTAGCCCATGAAGACTTTCTTGGTCTTCTGCTTCCCCCTTTTCCCTTCCTACACAGGACACGATCGACCCCTCTCCCCTCAAACTTCCCTTAATACTCTGGGCTTCAGTTTTGCATTTTTCAAATTCTGCCTTATAGTTGTATAACTGTTGAATTATCCCTTTACATAAAAGATACCTGAGAGTAGGAACTGTGTCTTATTTTGGCTTGTTTTGTTTTGTTTTGCGGGGTAATGGGGGTTAAGTGACTTGCCCAGGGTCACACAGCTAGTAAGTGTCAAGTGTCTGAGGCCAGATTTGAACTCGGGTACTCCTGACTCCAGGGCTGGTGCTTTATCCACTGCACCACCTAGCTGCCCCACTTATTTTGTTTTTAAAATTTTCCTGGCACATTACATTCACATTAGATTATATTCTTGCACATAGTAGGGGTCCAAAATATATTGATCACCAGATAACTCGTCACATGGAGACTGCTTCAGTTTTGCTGCTCATCTGGATGCTCAGTTGCTTCTATCTCTCTGATTGGAGGGCTGGAAAGCGAAGCAAAAAACTCCCTCCTGTAGCCTTCCTTTATAGAAGGCTCCAAATCCCAACCATCTCTTCATTTGCCATTTTGGATTCCCACCATCATCTTCATCATACCCCTCCGGAGTCCCCTCTGGCACAACTCCCCTCTTTTCAGCTTCCTTTTGTGTATTGTCTTTCCCCATTCCATCGTAAGCTCCTTAAGGACAGGGACTGTCTTTATTCTCATCACCAGCATTTAGCACAATTTCTGACACATAGTAGATGCTTAATATTGTTTTTCATGCCATATCAAGAAATATTTATGGAATTGAAGTGGATAATAACAAACATAGTTAGCATAAGAAAAATGCAAATAAAGTACTATGTGAAGTTGGGAGTGGGGTGGGGAAGGTCATTTCTGGCTTGATTAATCAGGTAAAAGTCTAATGACCTAGAATTGGGTCCAGGTTTTAAAAGATGGGTAGGATTTCAAAAAGTGGAAATTGAGGGGGCAGTAAGGGCATTGCAGGCAAAGGAAATATAAAGAGCTGAAATGAGGACAGGGGAGTGAGCCTGTTTGATTGGAGCATATTGAGTAGGTAGAGAGGAACATTATGAAAGAAACTTAATAATAATAGCAGCTAACATTTATATAGTGCTTAATGTGTGCCAGGCATATAATTATTATCTAATTTGATCCTCACAACAACTCTGAGAGGTAGGTGCTGTTATTATCCTCTTTTTACAGATAAGGAAAGCAAGGCAAACAGTGATTAAGTGGTTAGGAGTTGCCATGGGTTAAACAGCTGGTAAGTGTCTCAGAGGCTGGATTTGAACTCAGGTCTTCTGACTCCAGGCCCACCACTCTATACATTGTACCACCTAGCTACCCCTAATAAGAAGAGGCAGAGAGATTTATTGGGAGCCTATTGCAAGAGTCCAGGTAAGAATGAAGTAATGTGGTACTCATCAGACTATGGAGGAAGGAATAGAGAGAAGAGAGAGAAATAGAAACAAGAAGGCTTAGCAACTGATTAGAGACAGGAGGCAAGAGAAAAGCCATACATTCAGATTCAGATGTGGAAGGGACCATAGGTGTAAAGAATGGTATTAAGAGTATGGAGTGTCCGGGCAGCTAGGTGGTGCAGTGGATAAAGCACCAGCCCTGAATTCAGGAGGAATTGAGTTCAAATCCGGCCTCAGACACTTTACACGTACTAGCTGTGTGACCCTGGGAAAGTCACTTAATCCCAATTGCCTCATCCAAAACAAAACAAAAAGCATTCACCCTTTACAGCATTTGGAAGAAGTTAGATTAGGGGAAAAGATGATAAAATTTTAATTTAGGGGGCAGCTAGGTGGTGCAGTGGATAAAGCACTGACCCCAGATTCAGGAGGACCTGAGTTCAAATCTGGCCTCAGACACTTGATGCTTACTAGCTGTGTGACCCTGGGCAAGTCACTTAATCCTCATTGCCTTGCCCTCCCCCCCAAAAAAAAATTAAATTTGGATATATTAAGTTTGTGAGTAAATTAAGTGAACAGGAGTATTGTGGGATTGTGTGGACAGTTGAGACCATTATATTTGACAGCCGTATCTGCACAATTTATAGAGCTTGATTGGGTTTAGGAATGAAATTGAACTTTCACTGCCCTACTTCCTAGCACAGAGGAAGATTTTTATCAGCCCCTGTGAAGTGGGAAGGAGCTGCAGAGGTGTTAAGCAGGGGAAACCTCGTCTGTAGGTAGAACAATTTAAGAAGCCTTAAAAGGTCCCCTTGTTCAGAAAGCTCTCCTCAACCCAGCCTTGCCAAAGTGCCAGAAATTTCTATGTAATTTATTCCTTTTTGATTAAATCATTGAAAATCACTTTTAAAATGCAGCTTTTACTTGAGGAAGGAAGCACAGCATGCCATTATCAGTCATTAATGCCTTAGCTCACATTAATTGGATTTGCTGGCCAGTTACTGGGGCAGCTAAATGGCACAGTGGATAAAGTACCTCACCCAGAATCAGAAAGTCTCATCTTCCTGAGTTCAAATCTGGCTTGGGGCACTTACCAGTTGTGTGGCCCTGGGCAAGTCACTTCACCCTGTTTTCCTCAGTTTCCTCATCTGTAAAATGAGCCTGGGAAGGAAACGGCAAACCACTCTAGTATCTTTGCGAAGAAAACCCCAAATGGGGTCACAAAGAGTCAGGCATAACTGAATTTTACATTTTGATAAGGAAGTTGGAATCAGGAAAGATCTCAATCCTTAGCCTGAGCTTACTGGAGAGAGTCCCAACATGGTATTGGTGGTATTAATGGCCTCTGGGCAACTACTAGACACCTTTTGGGAAGGAGGAAAAGTACTGAAATGAAGAGAGGAATACTTGTTAGTTATTTGTAAGGGGTATGAAAAGTTTTGCCTTAGGGTCTGCACTGTACTTGAGCTATAAAACCAAATGCCTCAGAATATCTAAGAGGGTTCATTTTGATGCCTCCCAATGTGCTTTTTTTTTTTTTTTTTTTGGTGGTGGTGGTGGTGGTGGTGAAGGCACTCTACCTCCCAGTGTGCCTTTTTGGGAAGGGGAAGGGGACATTGGGTCTCCCTATTTTTCCCAGACTAGAAGTACAACCACTGCTCATGGGTTTGATGCCAATATTGATCACTTTAACCTGCTCCACTTTCTGATTTGAGTTGGTTCACCCTTCCTTAGGCAGCCTGGTGGCTCCCAGTCATCATATTGGACTTAGTGTGGAGATCCATTTGGCTTTAACCCTACTGTAGCTCAGAAATCCCAAACTCAAGAGATCAACCAACCTCCCCTTCCCAGATATCAGGGATGATAGATGAGTGCTACCATAACTCATTCTGGCACCAAAGAACAACATCAAACTCATTAGGACCTATGTAGAGTTTTACAGAAAATTCTCTTGTCACCTAGTACACTTAACACATCTCTGAAACTGCTACCTTTACCCTCAAGTCATAGGTTTCTCACCTGTCTGATCTATGTCTTGATTATATTTTTAAAATATTGAGATGTTAATAATAATTTACATTTATATATATATGTTTTATACATTTATATGTGTTTTATAGCTTTAAAGGTATTTTATATGCATTAAATCATTTGGTTCTTATGATTGGTACATGAGGCAGGAAAGGCAGCTCTGCTTATACTTAGTTTCACAAAGGATATGGAAGCTCAAAAGTGGCTTACTTAAAAGCATGCAACTGGTAAGAGGCAGAACCAGGCCTGGAGCCCAGGTCTTATCATACATATGAGGGTAGACAAAAGGAACTGAATGAGCACATTTAACCTGGAGAGGACACAACCTAAGGCAAATTGCTGGCTGGTATCAAGTATCTGAAGGTCTGACTTGTGGAGAAGGGATTCAACTTGTTCTCTTTGGTCCCAGAGGGCAGAACCTGGAGTCTGGGAGATTGTAAGAAAACAAATTTAGGCTTGAAGTAAGAAGGAAAAAAACCAACTTCCTAATAATTTGAGCTCTACAAAAATAGAATGGAATGTTTTGAGAAGAAGTAGATAGCCCCTCTTTGTAAGTCTTTAAGAAGAAGCTGGGTGACTACTTGCTGGATATGCTTAGTGGGGATTACTTTTGTGGATTGGCCCTGAATTGTGCTGGCCCACACAGCCCCTGGGTTGCCTTTGAACTCTCAAATTTGTCAGTTCTGTCTCCAGAATCCTAGTCCTATGTTCCTTTCATTATAGCATACTGCCCAATACTTTTTTCCATAAAAGTATTTTATTATTTTCCAGTTGCATGTAGAGATAGTTTTCAACATTTGTTTTTATAAGATTTCTAGTTTCAAATTTTTCTCCCTCCCTCCCCTCCCTCCGCCCTCCCCAAGACAGCAAGCAACTTGATATAGGTTATATATGTATAATCACATTAAACATATTTCTACATTACTCATGCTGCAAAAGAAGAATAAGAGCAAAAAGGAAAAACCTCAAAAAAGAAAAACAACAAAAAAAATAGAAATAGTATGGTTCGATTTGCCATCTAGATTCCATAGTTCTTTTTTTCTGGATTTGGGGAGCATTTTCCATCATGAGTCCTTTGGAACTACCTTGGACTATTATTGTATTGCTGAGAAGAGTCAAGTCTATCACAGTTGATCAACACACAATGTTGTTGGTACTGTGTACAGTGTTCTCTTGGTTCTGCTCATCTCACTCAGCATCAGTTCGTGTAAGTCCTTCCAGGTTTCTCTGAAATCTGCTTGCTCATCATTTCTCACAGCACAATAGTATTCCATCACATTCATATGCCACAACTTGTTTAGCTATTCCCCAATTGATGGCCATCCCCTCAATTTCCAATTCCTTGCCACCACAAAAAGAGCAGCTATAAATATTTTTGTACATGTGGGTCCTTTTCCCTTTTTTATGATCTCTTTGGGAAAAAGATCTAATAGTAGTATTGCTGGGTCAAAGGGTATGCACAGCTTTATAGCCCTTTGCTGCACAATACTTTTAAGCTAGTTTTCTTTTTCCTTTGTTTTCATTTAATCAGTTCTAATACTGAGATTCTTTTTTGATGAGGGGAGAGTAGGGTGTGTGTGTGCTTGTGTGGGGAAAGTGGAATCTAGTTTAGCCTTCAAAAGTCTAAAATGTAAATTCTAAAAAAACCTTGAAAAACAATCATGAAAAGCTGGCAAGGTCTGTAACTTGTGGGCTGAAAAATAATTTTTGGTATTTTATGATGGGTGATGAATGGAATACTTAAGTCTCTGTCTCAAATAAAGTACCAGAAAACAACAGAAGCAAAAAGGCTAATTCTCTGGCCTATTTTCTTCTGGTAAGGAAATAGAAGCTTTCTAGCTTTCAGTCTGACCCTTAACTGCCTGAAGGAAATTACTTCATTTGGAATGGGTAACAACGCAGATGAGAGGCAATTTAATATAAAGAGAGAAGTATGATGTAGAGGATAAAAAGAGAGGAAGTGCACGGTGGTAGTGTATAGAAGGTTGCCCTTAGAGTCAGACCCAGTCCAAATCCTTACCTCTAACTAGGACTAGCTTTGTGAACACGGGCAAGTCACAACCTCTCAGTGCTCAGGTGTTCTCTGAGAAGGGAGAAGGGAAGGAAATAAGCATTTATATAGTGTCTGCATAGCCAGGTGCTATGCTAAGTGCCTTAAAATATTCTCATTTGATCCTCTGTCAACCCTGCAAGGTAGGTACTGTTATTATCTCTATTTAACAGTTGAGGAAACTGAGGCAAACAGAGATTAAATGATTTGATCAGGGTCAAACAGCTACTAAGTATCCAAGACCAAGGTTTTTGCTCAGGTCTTCCTAAATCCAGGCCCAGTGCCTCTATCTACTGTACCACCTGGCTTCCTAGTTCTCTAAGACTTTATGTTTCATAGTACATCAATGGAAAGACTTACCATACCAGACTTGGATGTTCTAGGTCCAAAACAAACCAAACCAAACAAAAACCAAGTGGGCAGAACTCTTAACTAAGGCACTAAGAACTATTTGTGTTTCCGTGTGAAGTAAGAAACAAATTACAAGGAGGAAATAATAACCAAAGTGGTTCTTGTATATTAACAGTAATTTTTTTTAGAAGACTGCAAAAATGAAATGAGAAAAATATCCAGGAACCTCATTGCATTTAACCAGATATAGAGGAGTCAGGAGAAAATAATAGGTACACATGGGAAGTTTATATCATTCACCAAGGTTTTGGAAGGTATCTAATCTCAATGGAGCTCACATTGAAGTTGCTTTTATTAGTGTTGTTCAGTTGTGTCTGACTCTTTGTGACCCCCATTTAGTGTTTTCTTGGCAAAGATACTGGAGTGGTTTGCCATTTTTCCAGCTCATTTTACAAATGAGGGAACAGAGGCAAACAGGGTTAAATGACTTGCCCAGAGTTACACAGGTAGTGAGTGTCTGAGGCTGGGTTTGTGTGTGTGTGTGTGTGTGTGTGTGTGTGTGTGTGTGTGTGTGTGTGTGTTTTATTTTTATGGGGCAATAAGGGTTAAGTGACTTGCCCAGGGCCATGCAGCTAGTAAATATCAAATGTCTGAGGCCGGATTTGAACTCAGGTCTTCCTGAATTCAGAGCCAATGCTCTATCCACTGCGCCACCTAGCTGCCCCCCTGAGGCTGAGGTTTTGAGCTCAGGTCTTCCTAACTCCAGTCCCAGCACTCCATCCACTGTGCCACCTAGCTAATGTTGGTGTAAGAGAAAGTATGTTATCATTGCCAAGTTTCACAATCACAAACTAAAACCAAATTCAATACAATCCATTTAGCTTATGGAAATTTAAAATCAGCTCCCTTCTCTCTCCCAGCATGTAAGAAAAGATAGTAAACAGAATGGAATATTCTAATAAGTATCTTAGACTTGTGTTAAGGAGATTCATGAAAAGCATGAGGCATGTGTGTTTCTGATATTAAATCTCCCTCTCCCAAATACTTTAGGTCATATTCTTACAGAAATGTCACTTATTTCTTTGGGGATTTGGGAGGCTCCACTAAAGGACTACTCTGACCTGTCATGTGGCATAGAGGTGATCCTTGGTGTTCCAAGGCTTTGTGACCAATACACAAGCTTTGGTCGTTCCTCCTGAACTGGAAAGGACTTAAGAGCTTGAAGAGAAATTAGATGTCATTGCTTCCACTCTTTTCATTTTGCAGATGACAACACTGAGGCCCAGAGTTATACAGCTGACTATACATGTTTATATCTATACATGTGTGTATCTATCATCTATCTATCTATCTATCTATCTATCTATCTATCTATCTATCTATCTATCTATCATCTATCTATCTATCTATCTATCTATCTATCTATCTATCTATCTATCTATCTCATCCATAGCTCTCTAACCATCCATCTATCCATCCATCCATCCATGCATCCATCCATCCATCCATCCATCCATCCATCCATCCATCCATCCATCCATCCATCCATCCATCCATCCATCTATTTACCTATTTACCTATAAACATGGATTTGAATCCAAGTCCAGCACTATATCCTCCCTACCGTCTTCTAGGTATATTACTAATGATGACTTGTGTATAAGAGGGAAGAGGACTATTCACATGAAAGGAAGAGGGTTAAGTGAAGTATAGCCTGAGCTCTGCACTGGTGCCTATGGAATACTAAACGACCTAGAGAAATATCTAGTGTGTTCTATAAATTGTCTAAGGAAGATTTGTAAAAAACATTGACACAAACCTCTCGTGATGAAAAGGGATGAAGTGATGATTTATACTGTTATGAAGAGTTCACATATCACTGAGATCAAAGGCTCACTGAAGTATTGATGTATTAATGTTATAAATCAATCAAATATTTATTAAGCACCCATAAACCTGGATCTAAGTTCAGTGTTGAGGATACAGATACAAAGAATGAAATAACCCCTATTCATAATGAGTTTACATTTTAGTGGGGGAGCCAAGCAGATATAAAAATATATAGCATAAATATATTTTTTGTTGTTCAGTTGTTTCCGACTCTTTGTGACTCCATTTGGAGTTTTCTTGGCAAAGATATTGAAATGGTTTGCCATTTTCTTCTCCAGCTTATTTTACAGATGAGGAACTGAGGCAAACAGGGTTAAATGACTTGCCCAGGGTCACACAGCTAGTATCTGAGGTCAGATTTGAACTCAGGATGATGAGTCTTCCTGATTTCTGGCCTGATACACTATCCACTGCGCCACCTAGCTGCCCCAAATATAAAGCTCATAAATACCAACACAGGGTGTCCCAAAAATCTTAGAGCAGATAAAAGCTATTAAAGCTTTTAGGACACCCTGTATTTACAAATTAGTTAAATATAAGGTAGTCTAGGAGGAAAGGCCCTACCAGTTGGAGAGGGGGTGGTGGTCAAAATCAGGAAAGACCTTATGCAGAATAATACACCTGATCTGCATCTAAAAGGAAAAGAACCAAAATTGCATGGAGGGGCAACCTGTGCTACCAGGCACTGGGCAGGACATGGAGTACTGAGAGTCATTTGCAATCATTTATTCTGTTTGTCTTCCTTTAAAAGAAACATAAGATACTAGAATTGGAAGGAATTTTAAAGGTTTATCTTGCATTTTAGCTGTTTTATTTCTGGGAACTCTTGCTGTTTTCTTGTGAGCTTTCTGAGTGATCAGCTGTTTTCATCCTATGTGTAGAGCAGAAGCCATTGTTTTGTGGCCAGCTGATTTTGATTATTTGAAAAGCCACCAATTTAGTCTTAAATTTAGCTTCTTGTCCACACTACCACAGAGCAATGAATAATATAAATCTACATGCTGATGGAGCACTGAAGCAGCACTGAAGCAACACTGAATAATGCCACACCACATTAATAGGTGAATCTGCCCATTTCTCATCTTATCTCTCTGCCTTCAGACCTCATTTTTCATCCTGTTGCTTCCTTATCTTAAGCAGGAACTACTTCCTTCCAAGTCTGCCTACAAGATATCTCCACCTACATGTTCTACTGGCCTCTCAAACCTCAACATCCAAAACTAAGTTCACTTTCTTCCCCCTAAAATGACTCTTCCTGAAGTCTTCACTATTTCTCTCTGGGTTCCTTTGCCCAGTGTCTTATTTTTGAAAGTTTGATGTTATCTGTAATCTTAACCTATCATGTCTTCTTTATCCCTGTATTCATTCATTCACCAAATTCCATTAATTCTGCTTCTACAAAGGCCCTTAAATCTGTTCCCCTCCTCTTGTTTCTTCCTGCCCCCATCTCTCAGGCACCCCCCCCCCCAATATTTGAAATATTGGTGTTATCTTTAATTTTCCAATCTTTTTCCCGTATCCAACCCCCCTCCTTGGCTCCTTCATTTTCTTACCCCAGTGCTTTTGCTCACACCATTCCCTATTCCTAAAATGTCCTCCCTCCTTATTTGCCTGCTGAATTCTTCCCCATCCTGTAAATTAGAATTAAAATTAAAAGAGAACTTTCCAGATGATTCCACCATTTGTAACAATCTTACCATTTAGACCACCACTAGAATCTCGTTGGGCAAACAAGTAGTTATTAAGTGCCTTCTATGTGTTAAGCATCATGCTAGGCACTGAAGATATGAAGACTAAATAAAGGCTCCACGAAGGTAGGGAATATGGTTTATCTTAAATGCATGTCTTTCCTGGCACCTTGCACAGTAGTAAATCCTTCAAAAATATTTGTTGACGGGCAGCTAGGCAGCAGAGTGGATAAAGCACTGGCTGTGGATTCAGGAGAACCTGAGTTCAAATCTGGCCTCAGACACTTGACGCTTACTAGCTGTGTGACCCTGGACAAGTCACTTAACCCTCATTGACCCACTCCAAAAAATATTTGTTGAATTGACTAGCCTTCAAGTTTCTCTACTAACTTCTTCAGTTCTCTCAAAGGGGAACCAAGATGTATCTGCCATACACCTTGATTATCACATAGTCATCTAGTTGTGACCTTGATTGTTTTGTGTTTTGTTCTTCTTTAGAGGTAATTCTTAGAAACAAATATATCAACAGAAATCTTCAAAGAAATTCTACAAAGTTGGAAGAAGAATCCATAAAACAATTAAAAAAGGTCTTACATCCCAGTTCACATCTCAAAAAACGTTAATATTTAGGCAGCTTTGAGCTATTTTTCTAGAGAAGGCTGCATGCCACAATTTGAGAAGTTGAAAGAAGGTTTGGGAAATTAGTCAAGTCCCATTGTCAATAGTGGGTTGGGTGTTTTAGGCTTTTGACTCATTGATTGGGGGGGGGGCAACCCACTTTCTTGTAAACTGCAGATACATGATCTCCAAATGAGGCAACAGCATCTCTTTCAACTTACTGCTGTACAATCATTTTAATGCCCATAATATACCCACATCTGCTACTCCCAAAAGTTTGAACCAGGTTTGCTGTATGCGTCATGCTCCCATTAAAGCACTCCTTAGTTTTGAAAGAATATGAAATCATAGGACATTTATTTATATATACTCTAGAATCCTATTATCTTTCTTCCCTTTCATTCTTAATTGGACTTTATAAAAGTGTTCCTAACTTTGTGCAATAGGTATGTGCCTGAAAATTTTGCTAAAACAAAGCATCTTTTAAAAATGTGAATAATCCCATTTAAACATATCTGATTTGTAGACCCAGATTTTAAAAATATGTGTATGTCTATGTGCGTGTGTATATATCTATATATCTATATCTATATCTATACCTATACCTATATCTATATCTATATCTATAACTATCTATTTGCTTAAGAGAATTGGTGAACAAGTTTAATTTGTTGAACATAATCTAAACTTAGACTTTTTTTTAAAGAACCTTTTTAAAATGTCAATCAGTAAATCAATAAGTATTATTAAATGTTCCAAGACTTTGTCCTGGGCCTTTTGTCTCTGTATACCATTTCTCTTGTTGATCTCATTAGCTTCCCTGCTTTCAATTATCATCTCTATGCAAATAAATCACATTTAAAAGTGTCCAGCCCTCATCCCTCACCCCTCATCTGAGGTCTCATATGCATAACTACTTATTATATATTTCTAACTTGATGTCTCTTCAATATCTTAAACTCAACATGCCCCAAAATCAACTCATTATTTTCCCCCCAAAGCATTTCCTCTCCCTAACACATTTTGGTTTTTTGGTGGGGCAATGAGGGTTAAGTGACTTGCCCAGGGCCACACAGCTAATTAAGTGTCAAGTGTTTGAGGCTGTATTTTAACTCAGCTCCTCCTGAATCCAGGGCTGGTACTTTATCCACTGTGCCACCTGGCTGCCTCCCCACCCCCAACTCATTATTAATGTCAAGGATACCATTATATTAGCTAGACCCAAAACCTAGGTGTTAGCCTTGACCCCTCACTCTCTCATACCCCATATCCCATCACTTTTCCAAGCCTTTTTGTTTCTACCTTTATAATATTCTTGTACAAGGCCCCTTCTTTTTTTTTTTTTTTTTAGTGAGGCAATGCGGGTTAAGTGACTTGCCCAGGGTCACACAGCTAGTAAGTGTTAAGTGTCTGAGGTCGGATTTGAACTCAGGTCCTCCTGAATCCAGAGCCGGTGCTCTATCCACTGCGCCACCTAGCTGCCCCAAGGCCCCTTCTTGTAACCGCCCTGGTGCGGGCCTTCATCACCTACTCTCTAGACTCTTTCAGTAGCCTATTGGTTGATCCTGTTGCCTCAAGTCTCTTCCTCTTTAATCTATTCTCCCCACGGTTGTCAAATTGATCTCTCTGGAGAGCAAGTCTGACTTTTTCAACCCCCTATTCAATCAATTCTCTATTGAAGATCAGCTATAAAATCCTTTGTTTGGCTTTTAAAGTCGTTGCTAATCTGGTCCCTTCCCACCTTTCCAGTCTCCTCCACTCCACATATTCTGTGATCCAGTGACACAGGCCTCCTTGCTGACTCTCCCACGCAAACTTCCATCAGCTCAGACTGTCCTCCTGTCAGCAGTGCCCTCCCCCTTCCTCTCTGCCTCCTCACTTCACTGGTTCCCTTCCTTCACATCCCAGCTAAAAAATGTCACCTATTGCAAGAAGCTGTTCACAGTCCCACTTACTCTTAGGGCTTTCCCTCTGAGACTACCCTCTCTGTAGCCTGTATGTGTCTTGTTTGTACAGTTGTTTTCATGGTGTCTCTCCCCCTGTAGATAGTGAGCTGCTTGTGAACATGGACTGATTTCTCTAAAACTTAGCACAGGGCCTGGCACGCAGTAGGCCCCTGATTAAAGGTAGCTGACTGACTGACTGAAATGTACCAGACATTGCTGGAGACACAAAGACAAGTGAAACTATCTCTGCCCTTAAAGAACTTATGATCTAACTGGGGGAGAGAGTTTGCCACATGATGCACATGGATTGGAGAGCATTCCTATTATCCAAATCTGCCTTGACATGGGACATGTTCTCTAGGCTTATACTTCAAAGCTCTCCTAGATTTCTGATTTTGTCAGAGTGGATGCACCTCCTTGCCAACAGGTTGCAGTTTCTCTACATCTTACTAGAAACTCTTCATTATTTGCTGTAGCCAAAAAATAAACCCCACATCATTCAACAGACTACCTTCTAATGATAAATCTTTCTGAATTTAGGTAGACTCATAGGCACAAAGGGGATCACTGAGCGCATGTTCTTCTTAGTTCATCTGGACTTTGAGATCAGTCAGTCAATCAAATATTTATTAAGTGCTTCCTATGGGCTAGGAATAAGGAAGGAGCCTCAGAAGTCAGCTAAGTCAACCCTCTCATTTTATAGAACCAAGAGACTATGACTTGCCTCATATCAAATAGTGGCAGAGTTAGTTAGGAGTTCAATAACTAGACTTGGAGTCTTCTGACTTCGAATCAAGTGCTGTCAGAGCTTGCCCTCTGCTAACTTTGCTTTTAGGAATTTAGGGTCCCTATCTCACTTTAATGAGGCATCAGAAAAAGAATTTGGTGGAAAATACGATAAATACGATAAATATAAATGACACAAATTGTGAGAAGTAGTGTGGCGTAGTGGCTAGAGCATTGGACTTCTAGTCAGGAAGATCTGGATTCAAATCCTATTTCAGATGCTTACTAGCTGTGTGACCCTAGGCAAATCATTTAAACTCTTTGTTCTTTTCTCATCTGTAAAATGAAGGACTTAGAACTGATAACCTCTAGGTTCCATTTCAGTTCTATATCTACTATTCTATGATAAGTTAATGTACCAGACCTCTGTGATGGAATTACTGTCTCAGTTTCTGTCTAAGCAAACCAAAATATTTGGTGGTACTCATGTAAAGGTATAGCTAGGTGGCACAGTGGATTGAGCACTGGACCTGGAGACAGGAAGCCCTGAGTTCAGATTCAGCCTGAGACATTAGCTGTGTGACCCTGGGTAAGTCACTTAATCCTGTTTGCCTCATTTTTCTCATCTGTAAAATGAGCTAGAAAAGGAAATGGAAAATACTCCAGTATTTCTGCCAAGAAAATGCAAATGGGGTCACAAAGAGTCAACCACAACTGAACCAACTGAACAACAATAACTCCTTTAAGAGGTTTATAGTAGCAGGTTCTAACTTTACAAAGGGGGAGAGTGAGAGTTGTCACCTAGCAGGTTTTGGACCATGACACCATTTAAACATCTGTCCTATCCTATCATTTTTATTGTTTTTGTTTGTTTTTGTGGGGCAATGAGGGTTAAGTGACTTGCCCAGGGTCACACAGCTAGTAAGTGTCAAGTGTTTGAGGCCAGATTTGAACTCAGGTCCTCCTGAATCCAGGGCTGGTGCCACCTAGTTGCCCCTGTCCTATCATTTTTTAAGGCATCGACCACCCCAAAGGAAGCTGAATTGTTTCTGGGAAAATTGACCTTTTCTGCCTGTGAAATGCATGAACACTGGTCATTTTCTACTGTTAATATTTAGCAAAAAATTGCAAAGCTACTCAAAAAATATCAATTTAGTAAAGAGATATAAGCAGATTGATATCTCTATTCTACCCTTGCATTTACATACACATGTATATGCATATTTCATCATTTTATATAAGTTCTAGCCTTGCCACTCTTTAAAATAAGGTGGCATTTTAGGAGTGAGAAAGTAAGTCTTTCAGATTTCTCCCCATCCCCCCACCAAGCTCCCTTCCCCCACTTGACAGTCTGGTATCTCATCTCTTCTTGTTTTAAAACTATCAGTTATAAACCAGCAGTTGATTCCAGGCTTGCTTAGGGTGTGATTTTGCTCTTGCTCAGTGGAGCTGACCCCCTTCTGAGTGTGACTCTGCATATTTCTGTTCCCAGTTCCAAACACGTTTGTCTGCTTTGCAATTGCCTTGTCAGAACTGGGTGCAGGCTGAGTGACAAGTTGAAATACTTTTGTATAGAATATAGTGTTGATATGTAAACAGCAAAGCCACAGCATATGTGTGTGTGTGTGTGTGTGTGTGTGTGTGTGTGTGAGCCTGCTATATTCTGTTGTAAACTTTGACTAATATGTGATCATTAACCTGAGTCCTTCCCTTAGGATTTGCCTTGTAATAAGCTGAATCTCTTTTCCCAATGTAATTATTTCATGTACACACATGTATATGTGTGTATGTGTGTGTGTGTATATATATATATATATGTGTGTGTATATATATATATATGAAAGAATGGGGTGAGGTGCAAATTCCACCGATAAATGCTTGCTCAATGTAAAGACATCAGAAAACAAGAAATGTTGAGATTTAAAATTGCATAATTTTCCCTGCAGTATATTTCCTAGCATTTAGTCTAGTCAAAATATTTTCCCTTGCAGCATTGCTACCTTTTAAAGTTACCCAGATGCCTTGCTAAAGTTTACATTCTAAATTTAAATCCACAATAAAGCAAACATTCTCTGCACTGGTTTTCATGCAAATGAAAAGAACACACCTCTGGCTTCTCTTATGATTCTGAAAATTTAATATTCTTCTCATTGTCCTCTTCTACTGAATGTTTTTCTTTGCAGGGTTCAGCGGATTCCTATACAAGTAGACCGTCTGATTCAGATGTATCATTGGAAGAGGATAGAGAAGCGATTCGTCAGGAAAGAGAACAACAAGCAGCTATTCAACTTGAAAGGGCAAAGGTGATTTTTTTTCTCTCTGGTTCAGACAAGACATGGTGTTCAGTGGGACCTGGCTATGAATGCCTCATCTCCACCTTCCCAGTTTCTAATGGTGATCATTTTGCCAGCATCCAAATAAAGCACCTGATTATAGGCCTGTAGGATCCCTTCCCCCCTGAAAGAGAGGAATAATATCCTTGGTAAGTGATCGCTTCCTGCAGTACCAGCCCTTCTTCGCTTTTTACACAGCCTCTGTGAGCTTGCCTTATGAAGTGCCAGTCACTTGCAAACTGGCTGCCTAGCTGTTTCAGCCAGGATCAAACTTGCTTTTCCTAGTTTTCGAACTCAACGAGGAGCATAAAGCCATTTTAGAGACCATTAGAAGTGGACTCTGTACTTTGCCCCTTTACTCTCCATTAGACTAGGCCTTGTGGCAGTTTAGATCTGCACCTGTCTTGGTTTCTCTATTTGCATTTCTGGCTCTTTCATGTTGTTTCCTTCCCCCATCTCAGTTTCTGACAGATATAAGTCAAGACCTGAAGCTGGTGCAGCCATGATCAGGGAGGAGGCACAGGAAATCCAAGAGTTATAGAACATTATTAAATGTCAGACCTTCCCATACCTCAGAGAGAGTCCCTGAGGCTCACCTCTATTTATAGTAGCAGCCAGGAACTATTTACCTACAGGATTTCTCCTCATCTCCCCCATTTAGCAGTAAAATATCTGAGGAAAAGGAAGATGGAGGAGAAGTAGGCAGATAAATGTGGTAAGCATATCTGCTTCATCAGCTGAAGAAATGGGAAGTTGTAGGTGGTCAGCACCTTGAGGGAGGAGACAGTGAGAGCTTGTTTGCAATTCTTTTATGACCACTTCCTGTCCAGCCACATTGTCCAGTGGCAATCATGGATGTGAGCATAATAGCATAGGTCCGATGAGGACCAACTTGTCTGTGCTATGGATTTTAATCATTTCTTTCAAGGTCTGATTTGTTTTAATTATGGTTGCCCAGATGTATGATGATGCACAAAATGACTTATGTATGTGGGATTCTGGAACAGCCAAGAGGTAGATAGCATGCTTTGTAATTGGTCTCCTGAAATCAAGGTTGGGCATTGCATTGATCAGAGTTCTTGAGTCTTTCAAAGCTGGCATTTGTTTTCTGGGACAGGGCCTGTCAATAACTTTATACATATTCAATGATCCCTTGGGGAAGCCTTTAGATCACTTTTAGCGTACCTTGCCCTGAATCCTCAGCATTTTTGAGATCTATTATATATTCCTTATTCATTTTCATTGTGAACTCCCCAGATTTCCCGATTTTCCAGAAGGCCTGAGAATATGAATTCCTTTTGGGATTGCTCCCTGGGTGTTGATTTACGCTCATATCCAGCCAGATCACAAAAGAAAACATTTTGATTTGAAAAGTTGCAACTTACAGTACCTCTCTCTCCCTATTTTTTCCCCTATGTGTTTCTGTCCCCAGTCGAAACCTGTAGCATTTGCTGTAAAAACGAATGTGAGTTATTGTGGAGCTCTAGATGAAGACGTCCCTGTTCCAAGCACTGCCATCTCCTTTGATGCCAAGGACTTTCTGCACATTAAAGAGGTAAATATAAAACACCTTATTCTGTTTCCTACTAAAAGCCCAAACCTGAACCTGAGATCTGAGCCAGACTAATCTGAGAGAAAACCTGATTACTTCCAACATGGCATATTATTGTTTTACGGGGGCAATCCAGGATCATTTAACCTTCATAAGATTTAGCATCATGAAATTGTAGAGATTGTATTATTAAAAAGTTTAGCTACTAATTTGCTCTCATGCCTTAAAAATTTGTATTGGGAAAAAAACAGGTTATTCTCTGGTAACTTAGCAATCACTGTGGATGAATGATACCTAGCTATGCTCTGGGAATCAAAAACTCAATCAAATGTCAGCCATCTAGCTGGTTAACTTCATGGTGGGCACCCTCTCCCAAAGAAAGCATGCCTTTGTGGACTCACTGGGAAATTAGATCTTGGAACTCAGTCAGTGTGTGTGATCAAAAGAAAGTGCTAAAGTTGAGAAAGGGAAGAAAATATCTGGGAAACAGAGAGCAAAATGGGTTGGGCAATAAAAACAAACTTAGCATTTCAGGGCTTAGTGTAGAAGTTTGGGGAAAGGAGGTCAAGGAGACAAAAATACATGCAGAATAGTGCCAGGGAAGACGGAGAAACATAAACATAAGACAACACGATATTGTCAAGTGTACCACAGTAAAACAAAACCATTCAAAATTTAGATGTATTGACCTGCTTTCATTTATCCAATTCAAAAGGTCTTTTTCCTTCAGTTTTCTTTTTTAAAAAATGGGGGCAGCTAGGTGGTGCAGTGGATAGAGCACCGGCCTTGGATTCAGGAGGACCTGAGTTCAAATCTGGCCTTAGACGCTTAACATTTACTAGCTGTGTGACCCTGGGCAAGTCACTTAACCCCAATTGCCTCACTTTAAAAAAAAAAGAAAGTTTTTATGTCATAACCTGAATTAATAATGTTTATGGATTCTATTCATTCCCCATCCACTTAACAGTTTGATCACCTGTCAGTTTACCTTATTTGAACTAATGGATTTTCCTAATAATTTCATGAATATACCATGAGGATTCATGTTCTAAAATTATGGGTTGTGCTAGAGCTAGCTCATACTGGCTGACAAGAACTGATTGTTAAGTTTTCATTGAGCATTTATGCCTTAAAAATAGCAAACCCTACAAATCAGAGCTTTATTTATTATTTTGTTGATTGCCTAGACTTTAGAAAATGATGGGGGGAAAAACCATGCAGTTTAAACTTAAATATATTGTGTGTACTTTTTTTCTTTTCTGGAGAGATGGTTGTTAAATATTTACCATTGCACTCCTGGTCAGAATACTGGTATTATTTGTAATGTGTGTGAGAACAGTGTGGTATCATGGATTACAAGCCTACCTTGGACAAAGGAAGACCTGGATTCTAGTTCCACATCTGACATGTTCTGGGTATATCACCCTGGGCAAATTGCTTAATGTCTCAGTGACCTGGGCAACTCACTGGAATGATAAGATACAAAGTAGATGCAAATCTTTACTGATAAGGGGAATTTCCTTATTGGTAATTTCCTATTTCAATGAAGATAATAGGTCTGGTCCAAAAAAGCCTAAGTGATTCCAAGGCTGTCTGTTCATATATGAAACCAAAACCTCTAGACTGTTAGAAATAAGCAAATGTCTTATGCTATATAGACAAATGGCTAAGTGTCTCCAAATACTCATGCATTTAGACACAGGAAGTATGGTGTAGAGGAAAGAACGATGGTGCCGAAAGACCTGAATTTAAGCCCTAACCCTCACACTTAAAGCTGTGTAATTCTTAGCAAATCACCTAACTTTTCTAAGCCTCCATGTCCTCAGCTATAAAATGGGGATAGATAATGCTTGCCCTACTTACCCCACAGAGCTATTTTGAGTTGTATACTCTGTAAACCCTTAAGTGCCACACATATGCAAGTTACTGTTGTTATTGTTATCATTATGCAGCCTACATGATCATCAGGCATGAAAAGAAAATCCCCAGTGACTTTCCCAGTAGCTTTCTCAGTTAATTTCATAGAACATAACCATATGGGAGTTGCACTTCTCTTTGGTTAATGATACTTAACCACCGTTGTAGGCTGATTGTTACTGTAAATACAGATATGGATTGTGAAGTGGGTTATAATTGTGTACCACATGTACCTTTACAAACAATGCGTTATTGCCATTTTACTGGCCTAACAATAGATCTTTGCAATTAAAGCCATGTCAGTAGTTCAGTAACAATTCCCCAGACCACACGATTTATTCACAGACTCACTTCTCGGATGGCTTTGTCAGCATCCTTCTAGTTCTCTACTGCTTCCTGCCCCAGCTTACCCCAAGTACTCTGTGCCATTTTTCCCTTAGGATCTCCCTTTCTTACTTTTTCAATCTTCTTACACCTTACTTTCCTCTACATTCTCTGTGACCCAGTGACACTGGCCTCCTTGCTATTCCTCACTCATGACAACCCATTTCCCAAGTGAACATTTCTACTGATTGTCCTCTCATGACTGCAGTGTGCCCCCTTTTCTTCCTTCCTTCCTTCCTTCCTTCCTTCCTTCCTTCCTTCCTTCCTTCCTTCCTTCCTTCCTTCCTTCCTTCCTTCCTTCCTTCCTCTCTCTCTCTCTCTCTCTCTCTCTCTCTCTCTCTCTCTCTCTCTCTCTCTCTCTCTCTCTCTCTCTCCTTCTTTCTCTCTTTTTTTTTGCAGGGCAATGAGGGTTAAGTGACTTGTTCAGGGTCACACAGCTAGTAAGTGTCAAGCGTCTGAGGCTGGATTTGAACTCAGGTCCTCCTGAATCCAGGGCTGGGGCTTTATCCACTGTACCACCTAGCTGCCCCAGTGTGCCCCCTTTTCAACTCTACCTCCTGGCTTCCCTGGCTTCCTTTAAGTTTCATCCAAAGTCCCACTCTCTGCAAGAAACCTTTACCAATCCTCTTTAATCTCATTTCCTTCTCTCTGAGACTACCCTCAATGTATCCTGTATATGTCTTGCTTGTAAACAACTGTTTGCATGTTGTCTCCCCTCCTTTACTTTGTGAGCTCCTTGAGCATAAGGATTGTCTTTTGCCTTTTTTTTTGTTTCTCTGGTGCTTAGCAGAGTCGTCTAGCACATGATAGGCTGGCCCCAACAACACAATGACCTCTACTTGCCAGGAGAGATTTCAGACCATTTTAGAATAAAGTTAGTAAATCTACTATAATCCAAAGTACCTGTCCCCTGAGTGGAAGTGTTGGGGAGGATTCTCAGCTACTGCCTTTCTTTTCTTTGCAAAAATATCATGTCCTATGTTTGTTTAATCTAATTTCCTTATAAGATTTTTTTTAATTATGTTTTTAAATCCTGGGAACTTCTGTGGTTGGGGACAGGGACTATAGTGCAAAGCTTCTTAAACTGTCAGTTGCCACCCCATATGGAGTTGCATAACTAAATGTGGGGGTCATGAAAAATTTAGCAACACTAAGAGGTTATTCATTCCTATTTTATATACCTATATACCTAGGGTCACGTAAAATTTTTGGGGGGTGAAAAGGGGTCTCAAGTGGAAAAAGTTTAAGAAGCTCTGCTATAGAGCATTGAGACTGGCCAAAATTCTATAAACACAATTACATAAGTAATCCAGATTCCAAAAAGAGTAATAGCCAACTGATAAAGTGAAATGCACTTCAATAGATATAGAATACAATATTCAATAGAACCAATAGGTATCAAATATCCCATGGATGTATCATACGTCTCCTGAAACAACAGCAATGTAGCAAACCTGACATAACACAGCCCATGGTGCCTATGTTATTAGTTGTTTCTAACACCAAAGCAAGTACTACTGTATCTCTATGAAATGCTCATATTTTTATGAATCCACATTCAGATTTGCACTTTGCTCTATCATTTCTTTCTCTTTAGAAGTGTGTAATTTTTCTATATCACTTGAATTGTATATAACTTTTCCATTTTTCATTTTAAAAAATGCTAAAAACTTATCTCCTCTTCCCCCAAAAGAAAATGAGTTGGGGCACAGTATAACCCCAATTCAGAAAACATCACCTTTTGTGAAATAATGTTTTGTAGAGCAACAAAGGACTGCTTTTGATTAGTGAAGACGCTTAGTCTATAACATGTCCCACTAACCAAATAATACACGTGGTCTTGCCCTGCACCATCTCCCAATAAGCCATTCCCAACAAAATAGTGTCCAGGCCTTATTACCCCACCCCTTCAAATATGCCCAGTATATAAAGTTATCTTCTGGTGCCTTCAGGATTACAGTTAGGTTATCCTTTGTTGCTTTTTATGGGATTTTCCGATCTCATCAATATCCTTGAAGGCAGAGGTGTCAAAAAGTTATCCCTTCAGACAGTACCAGAACCAGATTAAAATGTAATTGGGAAATATTTAACAAAATAAATAAAAATACAATAGGTCATAGAAAATATTCATATGTGGCTTTCTAAGTCAATATGTGGCCCACAGGGATCCTTATGTGCCGTTTAGTGCTTCTCCCTCCCCCATTTATATTTTAGTTTGGCAATATTTAAGTATCCAGTAGGTCATAGGTTATTTTCATTTGTAGTTGGGAACAACTTTCTTGTTTGTTTGAATGTAGATGGCTAACACTGATCTAGTTAATCTCGTGGGGATTATGGCTACTTGTTTTCAGATCTTGAAACACTAGATTTTTAAAAAAATCAACTCTTTAGAAAGAGAGAGTATTGAGTCCTTTAAGGACTCAATCTAGAGGATTGGAAGAGAACTAAGGTGACCTTGTGAGAAAACTGGTTTGTGCTACAATGTCAGCAGAAATGACCAGACATTGCTAACCAAGGTGCCTCCTACTCCTCTCATCCATCTCTTCGAAGGCCGTTCATTATGTGTTGTCCAAAGTACTACTAATAGGGAATGTCAGGGATGTGAAAACATGGATATTACCTATCATATAAATGGAGTAATGATAATATTAAATTTCTGAATGTATATGTGTATGTGGGAAGGGACTGGGGGGGGGTGGAATGAATGTGTGTGTGTGATACTTTTCTTTCAAGTAGCTTAAATCACTTTCTCCCATATTGAAGTCTAATTCTCCCAGTGTTTGAGCTATTCTCTGGAATTAAATTGAACATTTGGGGGAATTGCATAGTCTTTCAGGATACCAGTGCCCCCCTTAGGGCCACCAAGGTACCATTTACCAAATTACTGCTTTGCTGAACTAACTTACTCACAGGAAATAGTTTTAGCCCTGGGAGAATATGAGTCATCATCACTTTTGTCCTCGCAACAATAGTCTGCTTAAAATCTAGTCCAAGCAAAAATTTCTGGAAGGGACCCCTTCCTTGTTAATTTAAAATAAACATATCTAGTTCCCTTCTAATGCAAAGGCAACTTCTGAGAGAAAATTAGATCTAGAGTGTCCAGAATTATCTACCAAGTCAGAGCCTGAATTAGGAAATTAACTCAGATTTCCTGAACCCATTTTAACGTTCATTTAACATTGCAGCCTGCCCAGTTTAGCACCTTGCATCCAGTGGGCTTTTAAAAAATGTTCATCAATTATGTAATATGTCATTGCTATTGTTCTTTGATGAATACTGGACCAAGTTTCTATATTGTATATCTATTTCATTTTATGACCTTAGGCATGAAAATGTTCTAAATGTCATATAATCAGTTGACTCAGTGAAAACAATTATTATATGGGTCCTGTAGAGATAAACAGCTTGCATTTCTTTAACCAATCCTCATAAAGCATGATCTTAAGGCCTTTACCATTTAATTACCGTCCTCCAGATATTTGTAGATTATTAGTATAATTTCTAAATTGTAATGCCAAGAACCAAATACCATACTCCAGATTGCAGTCCAACCAGGGCTGAGTACAGTGGAACAAATACATCCCAGGTCCTAGGTGTTTCATTATTCATTAGCTTTTAAAGTTGTCATATCATATTCATATTCATAGATTAATTGCTTTCTAGATATGCCTCCCTATATGATGCCAACACTGTAAAGTTGAGGATTTTAAAAAAATTAACTCAAGTATAAGACTTTATGTTTGCTTATATTGAATGTCATTTCTGTGCCTGACATATAGCAAATCTTTCATAAATACTTCTTGATTGATTGATTGATCTTGATAGATTTAGCCCAGTGGTCTAGGTTGTTAAGATCTATTGGAGGGGGCAGCTAGATGGTGCAGTAGATAAAGCACCGGCCCTAGATTCAGGAGAACCTGAGTTCAAATCCAGCCTCAGACACTTGACACTGACTAGCTGTGTGATCCTGGGCAAGTCCACTTAACCCTCATTGCCAGGGGATCTATTAGGATCCTGACTCTGTTATTTAATGTATTACTTATCCTTCTATCTTTGTGTCATCTACATATTTGATAAGCTTACCTTTACCCATGACATTGACTAAAATGTCAAGGAGTGCTCAACTAAACACAAGTTCCTAGGCCATTTGACTAGAAATACACTTGTAATTTAACATTGACCTCTTAATGGATCTTTGGGTCCGGTTGTTCAGTTAGTTCTAAATTTACCCAACTTCATTGTTGGTAGACCCATATTTCCTCCTTTTCCACAAGAGCAGGCTGATAGATTTGGCCAAATGTTTTGATAAAATCTAGGAAAATTCAATGTAGGTTCTAAAACCTAGGCCCTATGAATTTTCTAACCAAAAAAAAAACTTTACATAATAAGATTTTTTTATAGAATTGGTTTCCTTTATAATCCTGTGTATTTGGTTTTATGCATTTAAAAACATGATTTATGGGGCAGCTAGGTGGCACAGTGGATAGAGCACCAGCCCTGGAGTTGAGAGGACCTAAGTTCAAATGTGGCCTCAGACACTTGACACTTACTAGCTGTGTGACCCTGGGCAAGTCACTTAACCCCAACTGCCTCACCAAAAAAAAAACAAAAACAAAACAAAAAAACCCATGATTATGAGGAGTCCCTAGCCTTCACCACGACACCCACGGCACAAAATGGTTAAAAAGCCCTGGTCTGGAGCATTCTTCTGGTATAATAGTCTAGTAACCAACACTATCAAAAACAAAAATGACATTAATTATTATGACCTGTTTATGAAGTCATGTTAGCTCTTTATGGTCACTGAGCCTTTATCTAAACTCTTTAATTAAAAAACAAACCAGACCTGTAGATTCATGGGTGCAGAGCACCCATACTCCTTGCCTCCTGGCAAAGTGTTTCCTGTATATACTGCTTTGTCATGCTAGTGTTTAGAGAGTATCATGGTGTCCCATGGGGCCCCAGAACAACCCTACAGGGCTGTTATCCTCATTTTACAGATGAGGAATCTCAGAGCAAGAAAGGTCAAATGATTTGACCTGGGTCACACAGCCAGTGTCTGAGGCTGGATTCATACCTTGTCTTCCTGACTCCAAGTCCAACAGCCTGTTCATTCTAACCCCTAGCTGCCCAATACGAAGCAGCACCTCCTTTGCAAAAGGTTTTGCCTGTAACACTGTGGGTAAGAACTGAGGACCACGTCTAGGACCTTACAGACAGGATAAGGCAAAGGTCAGACTTAAAGTCACAGTGGCCTGGCTTCTGTATTACCCCTCTATCCATTGTGCCACATTTCCTCTCTTCCCTTTAATAAGGCACATTCTGTATTTGGTCAGGAATCTAAGTCAAGTTCTTTCATCTAGAGTTTAGCCTCCCTCTCTCACATTTTTTTTGAAAATCCAGACATCTGTCCTTGTCCAATCTGGTTTCTGCTCAGTGGTCTTTCAGACACACTGAAAATTACTTAGCAGTCAAATCCACCAGTTCTTTTAGTACCTTTCAGTAAAACTGGGCCTGGTCGTTTGAATTCATTGATGGCAACTTGGAGGTCTCTTGCAATCTTCCTGTTTATCTTGAGTATCAACTCTACTTTAATCTTTTCTGTTCAGGAAGACATTGTCAGAAAATGGATAGAGAGTCAGACTTGGAATCATGTAGACCTAATTTCCTCTAACTCCAACATTGACTAGTTGTAAAACCCTGGGCAGATCATTTATCCTTTCTTAGAATCAGTTTCCTCATCTGTAAAATTGAGATAATAAGTTTCATAGTACCTGCCTCATAGGATTATTATAAGGTTTGAATGAGATAATATCTATAAAATTCTTTATAGGGGGCAGCTAAGTGGCACAGTGGATAATGCACTGGCCCTGGATTCAGGAGGACCTTAGTTCAAATCCAGCCTCAGACACTTGATACTGACTAACTGTGTGACCCTGGGCAAGTCACTTAACCCTCATTGCCCCACCAAAAAGTGCTTTATAAATTTTAAGGTGCTTTATAAATGTCAGCTGTTATTATTGTATAAAATGAGCTTATATGATGTATGTATAGACTAAAAAGTAATAACAATTATAGACCACAGTCAAGTTTTATACAAGCCTGATTTGAGGGAAATATATGGCCTATATTTAGAAAAGTATGATAAATCTCTCCCCTGTCCCCTCTCCTTAGCATCTTTAACTTTTATTAACTTGGGTGTTTTTATCACATCCCTCTGAGCTAAACTAGATTCTTCATATAAATTATACCTTTCAGAATATAAGCATACTTTTGGAATAAAAGAGCCTAGGAAAACCTAACACTGAAAGAGATAGCCAAGAGAGTTTTTTACCTCTTCCCAGGAGACTCTAGAGACAATAGTATTGATGTCTATTTTCCATGAATGGTTCAAATGAAGCCCTTGCCAGAGAAGCAGAGACACAGAATAGCTGGTAATAGCTCAGGGAGTCTATCATTACAAGTCAGCTCTTGCTTTATTCACCAGATAAGGTCATCCACATAACCTTATTCTGCATTGTATAAGGCCTTTAAGTTTGCATGTTTTCTGGACTTACATGCCCTGGAACTTTATACAGAATGGAAATACTGGAGATACAATTAGTCATCAGGTTACCTCTAAGACTGCTATTATTATAAAGATACATAACAAGTTTATACTATTTACCAGCATATATTTGCTTTCCTTAAAGCAATAAAAATGAACCTTGATTTGTAATTCCACATTTCAAAGTATATGCCTCCTACTAAGATTTTGCAAAGTAACGCCTCATTTTCCCTATAGATTCTTGAGTAATGAGGGAATGTTGGGGATATCCCATCTCAGATGTAAACTATAAAATCTTGCCCGTCTGATAGTATTGGTGTATATTTATCCTGTATCCAAAAGGTATTCCTTAAGAACTGGAAAGGGCATGGACCAGAGGACTACAGGATTCATACTTCTAGCCTCAGCCTTCTACCTGATGTTTGGGCGCTGTACATAATCTAATGGTGTTTGAGATTTCTTGGGGAAGAGCATGAGGTTATAAGTGCTAGGGACATATGTGATTATAAACCATTGGCAGGTAGGTGGTTTGATTGGCACTTTGATTGATTGATATTAGTTTTGTTTCTCCATTACAGAAATATAACAATGATTGGTGGATAGGACGGCTGGTTAAAGAAGGCTGTGAAATTGGCTTCATTCCAAGTCCACTTAGACTGGAGAATATCCGAATCCAGCAGGAACAGAAAAGAGGACGCTTTCATGGAGGGTAAGATTCTCTCTCTCCCTTATTCAGACTGTCTTAAGCCAAAGGAAAATCAGGTGATATTTTTGGATTCAAGGATCAATTTTAAAATGTGTAGTGTTTTTTAAACCAAAATTCACCTGGCATACAAGACTTGCTTTGTGAAACTTTGCCTGAAAGGGATCCAAACACCTCCACATCCTTAGTACTCTTCCCAAGTATGTGGTAATTAGAGTCTGATAAGTCCTTTGGGGATATTCTAGATTATGTATCTATGTTCATATTTGAATGATCACAAAAAATCATATGCAGTATCAAAAGCTTCATCAGATTATTTTGTTAAGTGGTGAAGCCCTAATCACCGGTTCTACCATTTAAATGGGCCATGGTAAACCACGTTGACCAAATGTGATAATTCTTTTTCAGCCACCTTTACATGGTTGGACAAAATAGGCAGGACACAGAAAGTAATGGATGGCCAAATAATCTAAGGGCCCAATTTGTCCACTCAAAACTTTTTAGGAGTGTCTGGAATGTCTAGCTAATGAAATGAAGATTTTAGCTAACTTTGTGGGAACTAATCTTTAGCAAAGTGCTAGAGGACAAATATGATTCTTACTTGTAGGAGAAATATTTAAAAGCCTCACAGGAAACCAAGCAGGTATTAATAAACCTCTGTATCTTAAGTTCCTATTGTCACTGAAGCATTGATAGTATGTGTTGCTATTTTTGAATACCTTAAAATAGAATCAATTATCACTCTCCCTTCTCCACCTATTTCCTCCATCTCCTTCCTCTGTTGGGGCCACCTTTGCTGTTTCAGAAATGTTTCATTGTTTGTTTGGGATCCCATGTTTTTGCTTTAACAGTAACTTGATTAGCAAGAAGAAAAAAATAGAAAAGTCAGAATGTGAAATCATCTGCTTTCTTCCATTGCTACTTTGCTTATTCTTTCCAGTGTGATATCTATGATATCACAATGATTTTCTAATCCTATCTTAGGGTGAGGTAAAGGAAGCAGGGAGATGTATTTTCTGGTATTGGTAAAAATAATAGTACACATGGGAGCACTATGAGAAATACAATTTAGTTCAACAAACTCTTAAGTGCTTACTGTATTGTATGCCCAATGCTAGGCACTGGGGTCACATTGAAAGGTGTGATTCCTGTGGTTTTCATTGAGAGATTAAAACATTTTTATCTTGGCCTATGTCTTGACACAGAGTAGAAATGCTAAACCTTAATTAAACAAGCACACTCACACTTTAATACTTAAGAGATGGTTGTACCAGTCCTAATCAATCTCTCTCTCTCTCTCTCTCTCTCTCTCTCTCTCTCACACACACACACACACACACACACACACACACACACACACACAATGAAATGGGGGAAATAGAATGATAGATTAAATGATGGTTAACTCTAGAACTCTGAGAGCAGGAACCATGTTCTGTCTTTGTATTCTACTATCACCTAGTATAGCACTTTGCACATAGGTAACAGGAACTCATTAGTGAGATTGTCATTTAACAGTGATTATGAAGCTCCTGTTACCTATGTGCAAAGTGCTACACTAGGCGATTGTGAGATACATATATATATATATATACACATATGCATATTTAAGTCTTTTCAAAGGTTAGCTAATGGTTCACTCACTTCAAGTAACATTCCTTGCACCAGGATTCCATTACCTTAATAAAAAATCAATTTGGGGGGCAGCTAGGTGGCGCAGTAGAGAGAGCACTGACCCTAGAGTCAGGAGAACCTGAGTTCAAATCCAGCCTCAGACACTTGACACTTACTAGCTGTGTGACCCTGGGCAAGTCACTTAACTCCAATTGCCTCACCAAAAAAAAAAAAAAATCAATTTGGAGACATAATTGAGGTTTGATTTCACAGGATTTGATTTGTTGAATTCATTAGGGTTTTAGTCAAATAAAGCATGTCATGTTCTGGCTCTGTCATTAGACAATCTGTGAAGTTCGTGTTACATATATTTCTTGGTTTCATCCTAGGAAATCAGGTGGAAATTCTTCTTCAAGTCTTGGAGAAATGGTGTCAGGAACATTTCGAGCAACACCCACATCAACTGGTAGGGGTGTTATTTGAACACTTATTAGAAATTATTCCTTTCTTGAGATTTCAAAATAAATGAAAGTGCTTTTACTAATTCAGAAAAGTTTTAGTAGGCCTGAATTTTTTCTAATTTTTTTAATAATATAATTGCAATACTTCTTTTGTTTTTTAACCCAACTTTAGCACTAATATCACTAAAAACAACCACACCACAACTGTAAAATAATGATGAATATCTTATTGACTACCCAGAGGCAGGAACTCTGTTATTTAAGATTGTCTGAAATAGGTCCTTCACCTGATTACAAGCTCAAAATACTTGGAGCTTTTTAGGACCATTAGAAGAAAGAAATGAAAAGTTGTGGATTCTTTTAGAGGAAATACTCTCTTACCAGGTACCCAGATAAAAGCTTAGCCTAGGGTACCCAGTAGGAATGTATAAATAGTGAAGGCGGGGCCAGAAGGGGACCCAGCCATTTTCAGCACTAAACTGAATTCTGGAATTGAAGGGGACAAGATAAGAGGTGGCATGTTGGGGATGTATTCATGTTGTAGAAATTGAGATCATATACACAGGAGTTTTTGTCCTACCTCATGTACATCCTTCTTGCTATACGCTGATTCAGCCCAGATGTAGGGGAAGGAGCAAGGAGGAAGAAGATAGTATTTCAGATTCAGATCCATTAACTCAAAGGGTCCAATTTGGTCTATAGAAAACCCAGCCAATCTCTCTGAAGGCCTCAGGAAGATATGATTTGTAGTTAAAAGACCCTTGTTGTTTTCTTAAGTAAACCCAAGTTGACCCCAGGGATCCTGAACCAAATTTGTCCCCTGTTTCTGAAAGGCAACTTGAATCCTTGGCTTAACCAGAAAACTGTTCAGAACTCCTGGAAGTCCTTCTGCTTATGCATTATCAGGGCTGGCCCTAAACTCTCAGATACATTATGAATCAGCATCCCACTTACTTCCATGTATGAATAGGATAGGGCATAAGGTAGCATGCTATTTATATGTTCTATTCTCCTTTACATTTCATGAAATGGATAGGATCACTTTAGAAATTGATCAGTTTAAAAAAAAAAGAAATTGATCAGTTTTCCCATGTGGTCTTCATCACAGATTAGTAGACCAAAATAATTACGAGAGGGAAATTTGTACATTTTTTCCATCATTTAATATCATCTACTTCTGTTTAAAGATAGTACATATTTTGATATAGTTCTCATTGTTGTCTTTTAGCAAAACAGAAGCAAAAAGTGGTAAGTTGTGTTTTTTTTTATTAAATCTATTTTTAAGGCCTGCTTGCCTACTATGTCCAGTTCCGTTGATCTGATCAGTTGTTAAATGAGGGGTTTCCCTCCTCAGCAGGAAGCTATGATGATACTTTAGTATGAGAAGTGGAAAGTGGAAACTTGTGTTATTGTTGAAAAGCTGTTATTTATTTATTTATTTGGTCACCAATTAAAAATTATTTTTGTTTCAGACGGAGCACATTCCTCCTTATGATGTTGTTCCATCCATGAGGCCGGTTGTATTAGTGGGGCCATCACTGAAAGGTTATGAGGTATAAGTGCCAATCTGTTGTTTTACCATTGTTCTTCTAGTACATAGAGCACAATCATTTGGGTCTAGGTCTTGTGGGTACTCAATTCTGTCATCAAGCCTTTATTGATTACCATTGACTATCCATTATGTGAGGGGAAAGTGATCAAATTTGTGTTTTATCCAAGTCCCTCTGCTTCTCTTTCCTGTCTGACTTGTTTATTCATTTAACTCTTCAGAAAGACCTCCAAGGGAAAATGAAAGGAGATATACTTGAGGGAAGCTATTTTGCTAGTCTTTTTGACATCTGTGGTCAAAGATTAAATTGGGGATTGAAAGGATGCATTAATTTCCTATTGATGTCATTTACCTGTAAGCACTCCCTCTCCCATAACCATAGAGAACTGAAAATCAACCTCATGAGAGAATAAGCCAACAATCAGACAGCAACCTTGAATCATGCTGTAATCAAAGCACCCCTTCTTAGGTCCTTTGGAAGCAGTATTTAGATACTATCATAGGATTGTATTTCTCTATTTAAAAAATAAGAAATTATAAAAATACTATTATAATTTTAAAGCAGATCAATCAAATGGCATCAGATAATAAGAGATAAGTAAGGACTTTTCAAAACGTCATCAATTTTTAGAAAATGGAATCATTTTGATCCTTCCATTTAGGGGAGGGAGATTGCATTAGAAGTAGCACTCCAAAATAGAAATCTCAGGCTATATAACTTTGAGCTCAGAGTGCTTACTGGGTTTGTTTTTTGTTTCTTTGTTTTTGAACAGAAATAAACATCACCATTCTCTTCTCTGATTGCTATTGGGAGAGATGGAGATTGCTGATGGGATAGTGCATTGTGGTTTTATGGCTACCAATGATTCACTGAATATATACCTCCTTGAAAAACTCCCAAAGTCTTTGTAGGTTTTGAATTTTCTTTAACTATACCCTGCCAAAGAGAAGAATAGCTAGGATGCTGGGCCAGGGCCAGTACCTGTATATAAAAGACAATTCTATGGCTTACCCAATGGTTACTGCTCTGGTCCCTGGCAAGGAATTCTATTGCAGGTGGCTGCCTTGAGAGTCAGGGTCTCTGAAATGATTCATGCCTTCATCTAGATAAGAACCTAGACAAAGTAAAGACTCTAGGAAAGGAATAAGGGGAGAATTTTCTTTTACTCTGAGCTCAGTAAACATTGCTCATTTATTCCCATGTGAATGGAAAGGGCCAAGTGGGAAAAGAAGGTGTAAATGAATGTAGTTATACATAACATGGCTTCTATAGGAGCTTAACTAATCGATTACTGGCTGTGAAAAGGTCCTGGGTTACCAGTAGTGAGTGTCCTTATCTTCTGCCTCTTCTCTCACTTTTGACTTCTTTCTTTCTCTCTCTCTCTCCTCTGTCAATACTTGTTCTATCTTTCTCACCTCCACAAAGGTGACAGACATGATGCAGAAAGCCCTCTTTGACTTCTTGAAGCACAGGTTTGATGGGAGGTGAGACATAAAGATTTTTTTTCTTTTCACTGAATGTGTGTGACAGTATGGTTTCTGTTCCTATATAGTTAACTTCTAGTACAGAAATGTTATTTTGGTAAGTTCATTTGGTTATCAGAAACGAATAAAAAATAAAGTAGTTCAGAAGAATCTAAAATAAGCTTTTCATAGTCAAGCATAAAACAATCCTATGGATGTAAATGAATATAATACATAGAAAGTGTGTGTGTATGTATATATATATATATATATATATAAAATGTAGATGCATATACACATATCTATATATGCATATAAACACATATACATATATTCATGTATATAAATATATGTATACAAACACATGCCCTATTTGCTTTAAATAACATATTAATAAAATTCATTATATATAATATTCATTATAATATTAATAAAATTCATTATATAATACTTTATAATTATAGAGCTTTTAACCCATGAGGTTTAACTATAAAGAAAAAAATCTTTTTTTTAAACAAACAGACCAGAATTTCTGTATTGAAATGAATCTTGTCACCTTCAAAATAGTCACTTTGGTAAGCTATACACTTAATCCAATCATGCTACTATAGCTCAAAGAAAAATTATTTTAGCTCTTCCTTTAGAATTGCTTTGACAGCCCACAATTCTTTTGAATGTTATGGCTGACAAAATACTTGAGGCAAATTTGGCTTTCTTAATAGCTCAAATAATTTGGAGCACAATTGATAAATCTGGCAGGTGATCAGACTGTATAGTAATACCATTTTTTTTTTTACCCCAAACATGATGTCACTATAAAGTAGGGACTGGTTTTCTTTTATGACTCACAAACTGATTCGTGAAGGGTAATTCCCAAAGAGAAGTTCCAGAAATGTTCTGAACAATGGCAGAAGTTCCAAAAATGTTCTGAACAATTGTTCGAATAAGTAACTTCCTAAGATGACTACCTTTAAGAACACCATACTCATTTGAGTTTATAAATTCTGGTTTATCTTGTTTGTTCTATCTAACACTGTATGTATCCTCTATGACATCTTAGCAATGTCAGTGAATTTTAAGCACTAAAATATTTGGTTACTTAACTAAGATAAGAAAAAATTTTAAAACACCCTGTGATATGGAGAAGGAATAGCAGAGAACACTTCATTTTAGAAGGAAGTGACAAATTGGTTCATTTTCGATTGATTCAAAATACAAAGCTCTTCATGCACAATGGAATGCACTTCAAATAAAAAGAATCACACAGCATTTGGAGAGTTATCAAGAATGGAAAGAAATTTAAATGACAAATACAGAGAAGCCTTTGTGGACACTTGTAAGTTGTTGAATGGATTAAATATATTTACTAAAAATAGATCAAAATAGATATTGACAAAGATGATACTTTAAGGAAATCACTATACATGATATGATAACTCTTTGACTGCTAATATGTAAATATTTATAAGAATGAAAACATTCTGATTGTGCTTAGCACAGTGCCTGGCATATAGTAGGTGCTTAATAAATGTTTATTGAAAAAGTAAGTGATTTAAACACCCCACAAGTTTTGAGGACTACTGATTTTGGGTAAAAGGAAAAGAAGTATCTGCCTCAAATAAAGCAAGATTTTAAAAAATCTTTTTAGTTTGACAAATTAGAATTCTTTAATACTAATATTGGAACTAAGATTCAAAGTATTATAAATACTAAAACATTACCATGAAGACAATGCCATACATAGTGCTCCTTTATTGGCTTCTTATACTTTTCATGAATATCTAAGGTAGGCATTTCCCCAAGGTTCTCTGTTTAGTTCATTATACTTTCTAATCCTCCTTTGCTTCCTGTCTTCCTTGGCAAGCTCATTCATTCCCTTGGCTTCGGATATGAACATGATTCCTGGTTAAATTTGTATCTCCAGTTGTATTTCTAAATGTATCCCAGCTAGATGACACAGTAAATAGAATACTGGGCCTGGAGCCAGGAAGCCTTGAGTTCAAGTTTAGCCTCAGACACTTATTAGATATGTGACCTTGAACAAAGCACTTAACTTCCACTTGCCTCAGTTTCCTCAACTGTAAAATGGGGACAATAATTCACCTACCTTTCAGGGTTGTTGTGAGGATCAAATGGGATAATACTTTTTTTTTTTTTTTAGTGAGGCAATTGGGGTTAAGTGACTTGCCCAGGGTCACACAGCTAGTAAGTGTTAAGTGTCTGAGGCCGGATTTGAACTCAGGTACTCCTGAATCCAGGTCTGGTGCTCTATCCACTGCACCACCTAGCTGCCCCAGGGATAATACTTTTGAAGTGCTTGGGATGCTATATAAATGGAGCTACTTATCATTATTGTTGTTGTTGTTGTTATTACTGACTTCTCCTTAATTCTAGAACCACATTTTCAAGGGCCTACAGAACATAAAGTATCTCACCAGCATATCAAAATGTTAAAAACTAGGCTAATTGTTTTCCCTAGATTTGCCCCTTCTGACTTTTATTTACTATTTCTAATGTGGCAAACCATTCACCAAACCAAATCTTTGTGTAATCTTTGAATCCTTTCTTCTTCACTTCTCACATTGCCATTGCCAAGTCTTCTCAATTCTGTGTCCACAGTACCTTTCATATGTGTCCCCTCTCCTTTCTTATTGCCATAATCCTATTGTAGACCCTCAATACTACCTTGCTGGCCTATTATGATAGCCTTCTAACAAATCTTCCACCTCCATTCTCTACTCCTAATTCATCCTTAATACTATTATCTGGGTCATAAGAACTCCTTTGCTCAAAAAATGTCAGTGATTCCCCAAAGCCCACAAAGTTACAGTCAGACTCTTTTTGGCATTGAATTAGCTTTGAAGGCTATAACCTGGAACCATCCGAACATGAGAAAATTCGATTCCCTTGCAAATACTCTACACTGGCCACATTTGTCATTATCCTTCACATGCCTTGTGCTTTCCCAGGTACATACCTTCTCCCTTCCTGTTACAATTTTTAATGGTATTAAATGATTGGAAACTAGGATCCATGAGAAAAGACTAAATGAGTAAAATACTAAATTCTGTAGCTGTGAGAAGTCAACCACCTATTTTCCATAAGCTCTGAAGATAACATGAAAAAAGAAAGATAACTTATTTGGGGAGATCCATTACTAATCAGGAAGAATGTTTCAATGGAATCCTTTAACATTAAAATGGTCTATCAAATGAGACAATAAAAGAAATGAGAACTGAAATGTATTGTTGGGATATCAGAGGGGCTGATGACAGGCCAGCAGATATAGTAAAGTGGAAGATGAAATTAGAAAGCATCAGAAAATATAGTTATCACAGAATGTGAAATTAATCATAAAAATCCTTTGAGGGAAAATCTGAGCTTAGACTGTGGATGGTTATGAGACTAAAGGAGGAGATCAGAGAAAGGATTCATTTTTAAAATAGTTTTGACTTGTAAGACCAATGCAAGAGTGGAATCTTGATAATCATTTCATTAGTAGGAAATGTGTGAAGGCCTTGATAATGAAGAATTCTTTTTTGGTTATGGCTTTCAATCCTCTTCATCATTTTATACTCCATTGGCAGTATCATTTTATATTGAGCTAAGAGCCTGCTGAGTTACATGTTACCAGTTAATAAAAAGAGAGAAAACAGACACACTTTAATAAGAATTAGAAAAAAGGACAATGTTGCTGAAGGTTTCAGTTGAGTGATACAGCAAAAATATGTGTTGCTGAAGAAAAACTAAATGATTCATTGACTAAAAATGTAGCTGGGCTGAACAAAGTAATGATGAGAAAGTTCTGTCATTCATTCCTTCTCCAAGATCAAAGAAGCAACTGGTCACTGAGAGATTCTCTTATTCAGTGTTACTGCTTCACATCTTTGTTAGAAAATAATTGAACAAGTCTGATTGAAGTAGTATGGCTTTGGACTGTCCCTAAATCAAAAATTTGTCTTTTGTTGCTACCTTAGAAATATTCAAAGTAAATTAGTACATAAAGTTTGTACATAATGCTGTTACTGTAGCTGTTGGTGGAGTGATACTATCTAGAAATTTGGGGGAATGTCACAGAATAGCTTTAGGGAAAAAAGAATGTGTTATATTGATGCACTTGAATTTCCTGCTGCTACTGTATTTATTATTAAAGAGGAAGAGTGGAGGAGAAGATGGAATTTGGCCTTGGAGTCAAGAAGTCTCATACTTAGTAGCTGTGTGAACCTGAGCAAAGTGTTTGAAGCTATGTACCCCAAATCATAGAAAAGTTGTGATCTGCTTGGTGGAGGGAGTTTCCACACTGGGGAGACAGGATTACATAAAACAGACAATAATGGAGAGCTATATTTTTACTTTAGTACACATCTTTGTTATTCAATTAAAGGGTCCCCTCCATTCTGTCCTGCTTTCTCTTTTTAACTGAAGTCTAGCACCTATTAAATAAAATATTTCTGCCTGTCGTTTACTATACTGTGTCTGGGCTGTATATAGTGTATCAAGTGCTTGCTAAGTTTTATGCTTGTAAATCACTTACAGCCTAGCTGACTTTTGACTCAATGATTCTGTTCTATGTTCCTGTTAATAGGATATCCATAACGAGAGTGACAGCTGACATTTCTCTTGCTAAGAGGTCTGTCCTAAATAATCCTAGCAAGAGGGCAATCATCGAGCGGTCAAACACACGCTCCAGTTTAGGTAAGATGTTCAAATGTTCTGTATTTCCCCAAGCCGAGTTTCTAGATCAGAGTGGCGCATGCTGCTTTTATGAATGTCTTTTCCATCTCACCTGCTATTCGAATCACTGAACTATACATAATGCCAGCACCTGAAAGGAAAGAGACACCTGCAGGATATAGAGCCAGGCAATTAGTTAATTAGTAGTCTAGTGGGAAGGGCCCTTGAGTGAGTTCAAATCTTAGAACCGTCTAAGAGGAACCACAGGAAGTCTCGCATCTCAGCCTTGTTGTGCCCCATTTTCCCCAACTTTTCAATGAAACTAATAATACATATTCAATACCTAACTTACAGAACAGGTGGGAAATAAAATGAGCTGTGAAGTTCTGTTAAATCCTAGGAAGAAAGGCTAGATAATAAAGTATTCTTGATATTGCTACTACTACCAAATGAGTGTGTGTTTTTTGGTTCAAACCCATCATTTGTTCAAAGTGAAAACTCCCTCCATTGATGCTGATTGTCAGCTGATTATTAACTTATAGTCTTCGAGGGTCATCTGAGGCACTGAGAGCTTAAGTGATTTGCCCAGGGTCCCAAAACTATCATTTAAGGAAGCATGGCATAGATATGGATAGAAGTCTGCCCTTGGAGTCCTGAAATGGGTTCAGATCCTACCTTTGAAGTTTTCAACTTATATGTCCTTGGATAAGTGATTTAATTTCCTTGGACCTCAGTTTCTTCATCTGAGAAATGAAGGAGTTCAACCAGATGTCCTTAGAGGTCGCTTCCAGCTCATTATTTTTTTTTGGGGGGGGGGGGTGAGGCAATTGGGGTTAAGTGACTTGCCCAAGGTCACACAGCTAGTTAAGTGTCAAGTGTCTGAGGCTGGATTTAAACTCAGGTACTCCTGAATCCAGGGCCAGTGCTTTATCTACTGCACCACCTAGCTGCCCCAAGCCACCTAGCTGCCCCCTGCCCCCAGCTCATTATTTATGAACTTACAACTCCAGGGAGAGCCCTTCAACCATCACACCATGGTCACTGAATGTTAATAAGAAAAACTTATCAGTAATATGCAAGGAATTTAAATATGTTTCCACATGTCTTTAGTGTAATTATGTCTTGGAAATCTGTTTTTTCAAGATATATGGCTTTATTGGGCAGCTAGGTAGTGCAGTGGATAGAGCACTGGCCCTGGATTCAGGAGGACCTGAGTTAAAATCCAGGCTCAGATCCTTAACACTTACTAGCTGGGAAAGTCACTTAACTCCAATTGCCTCACACACACACACACACAAAATATGGCTTTAGTGATTAGAATCTTCATCCAGTATAACTAGCATTGCCAAAGTCTGTGCCCTACTGTTCCTTCCTTTGATTAACAAGGTGAAACCCAGACCATAAACCAATCCTGAGGGAACAAGAACATACCCAACTCCTACAGGCATGGGAGGCAGCAAAAGCACAGAGAAGTACTCCTTTAAATCATCACTTAAAATTTGGTCTTTTCTGGTTCCAGCATTGAAGAAACAAGGAGGAATCAATTTCATTTCTACAAACAATTATTGGGAAATAAATGTGGTTTGAATCTTTATTTATTTGGAAAGTTATATTTTCACAACCATATGAACACTTCAATAGTGAACAGCCTACTCATCAACATAGAAATATTTGAGGTCTTGGTAATACATATGAAAATGATTATACATTATGATATCATTTTTGAAGTGAGATTTAATAGTCAAATTCATATCCTTATCTGGGACCATAACTGGTCTATGTATCTGGTCACTTTGACTGAAAAGTGGTGTTATAATTAAACCTTCCTTAGGACCCCTCAACAGTCCTTGTAACCACGAGGCCCATGAAATGAGTTTGATTACTATTTTTATTTTAAGAAGTTTAGAAATTTTATCATGCATGTATCTGCATAGTTCTCCTTTATACCTATAACGTTTCTAAATGTGATTCATGACTGGAGCTTCCCCCCAGTCTCCTCCCTTGCCATATTCTTAACTTATCTATGCTTGTGCCATAGTGAAACATTCAGTGACGTAGTGTACATGGCCTTAGGAGATATCTACCCCCTGCCATTGTGAACTAAGACAGTCGCTCTGTGGATATTGGAATGAATATGCTATAGAGTATACCTACTCTGGTATACACCACATCATTTATCCCCAAATCTTAATTGCTGAGAGCAGGTAGGTGGCACAGTGGATGGTGCTGATTTCGGAGTCAGGAAGTTTTTGTCATTCGGTTGTATTTGACTATTCTTGGCCCCCAGTTGGGCTTTTCTTGGCAAAGATACTAGAGTGGTTTGCCATTTTCTTCTCCAGCTCATTTTACAGATGGGGAAACTGAGGCAAACAAGGTGAAGTGACTTTCCCAGGGTCACACAACTAGTTAGTGTCTGAGGCCAAATTTGAATTCTGGTCTTCCTGATTCCAGATCCAGTGCTCTCTCCACTGTGCTACCTAACTGTCTTGGAGTCAGATAAATTTCAGTTAAAATTTTGCCTCAGGTGCTTGCTAGCTGTGTGACTCTGGGTAAGGCACTTAACCTCTCTCAAACTCATTTTCCTCATCTGTGAAGTGGGGATAATAATATCACCTATCATGGATAGAGCAGCGGCCCTGGATTCAGGAGGACCTGAGTTCAAATTTGGCCTTAGACACTTGACACTTACTAGCTGTGTGACCCTGGGCAAGTCACTTAAGCACAATTGTCTCACCAAAAAAAAAAAAGTAACAACACAATATCACCTATCTCATAAGGTTGTTTTGAGAAGTAAATGAGATAATATATGTAAAATGCTTTGCAAACCTTAAAGTACTATATAAAGGCTAGCTAATTCTTTTCATGCATTTAAGGTCCATACATCACTGGATTGTTTATACAGGAGTGCCTCTGTGGAATCCACTCCACTTAGGAAATGTAAAGTTTGTGGCAATAGATTCAGTTTATTTCACTGAATTTTGGCTGCTTCACACAAAACTGTATCAGCCTAATTTGTAGCAAATCAGACTTATTCTAACATACACCAACCACATGTCACACCTATGTAAGCCAGTGGGAGTATATCATGCAAACAGGAAGTGGGAAACAAGGCCACATACCCTGAAGCTAACATGTAGAACAAAGAATAATTTCCTAATTTATCTTTTTTTTAAAGAATGCTCTTTTATTTTGTGATATATCAATGACTACTTATGAGAGCTCATGCATAAAATATGATAAAGAAATAGTGTCAGGGGCAGCTAGATGGCGCAGTGGTTAAAGCGCTGGCCCTGGATTCAGGAGTACCTGAGTTCAAATCCAGCCTCAGACACTTAACACTTACTGGCTGTGTGACCCTGGGCAAGTCACTTAACCCCCATTGCCCCGCAAAAAAAAAAAAAAAGAAAGAAAGAAATAGTGTCAGATTTTTCTTTCTCAAGATGACGTAAGCTTATCATCTATACTGGCAACATAAAAAAGGGTTTTTTTTATTTAAATCTAAATCCCATTTAAGGGAAGTATTGTAAAAGACACTATGGTATAGTGGTTAGAGTACTGGACTCAGGGTCTGAAAGACATGGATGACAATTCCACTCCAGACACTTATTAGCTATGTGATCCAGGAATCAATCACTTCATCTCTCTGAGTCCTAATTGTAAAATGAGGGGAAGTGGACTCAGCCCCATCTGAGATCTAAATCTAGGATCCCATTTATGCCAACATAACATTTTTTTTCCTCATAAGAACTTAAAATTGACATTGACCATGAATGTACATTGCATAAGCAGATCTGGTTCCAGATTTGCCAGACAATATTTCACTTCTGAAATGATATTGTCAAGTGGGTGTGTTGGTACGTGTCTGTGCTTTCTGCTCCTTGGGATACTGAGGCTGGTGACCTCTTGAACTCTGGAGTTCTGAGCTAAAGTTGGCTAAAACTGATTGGGTGCCCACATTGAGTCCAGCACCAATATGGTGAGCTCCCAGGAACATGGGGCCATCAGGCTACACAAAGAGCAGGGGCCACCAAGGCTGCACAAAGCTCTCTGGCTAATCAGAGATTGTGGGATTGGATCCAGATGTGACCACTGAACTTCCAGATTGGACAAAACAAGGAGGGTGGGGAAATAAGGAAAAAAGTTGTTTTGGTTTCAGATCAACTTATTTGTATATGCTGGATATTTTGTAGAAAGATACTATCAGCTTGGTACTTCTACACTGGGGATTTGGGAGGGGTTGAGGAACAAAGTTATTAGGCTAAACATTCTGAAAATTTAATATACAGTTAGTATAGACATGGCTTATTCATTTACTTATTCATTTAATGCCTTTGAAGTGTAACACAGGAGGTATGGGAAATGGAAAGATACAAATAATAATAGCTAGCATTCATATAATACCTTAAGTTTTGCAATTTGCTTTACAAAAATGATCTTATTTGATCCTCACAACATCCCTGAGGTAGGTGCTATTATCATCTCCCTTTTACAGATAAGGAAACTGAGACCAATGGAGGCTATTTGACTTGCCCAGGGTCACACAGCTAGTGTAATTGAAGCAGGATTCAACCTCAAATCTTCCTGACTTCAGGTCTAGCACTCTTTTTACTGTATCACCTAGATCAGTAAGACAGGGTCTGACTTCTTAAAGAGGCTTATTCCTTAGAAAGGGTGATAAGGTTCAGGAGGACCTAAGTTCAAATCTGGCTTCAGACACTTGACACTTAGTAGCTGTGGGACCCTGGGTAAATCACTTAACCTTCATTGCCCCACCCCCCCCCAAAAAAAAAGAGAAAGAAAGGGTGATAAGGAATGCATACAAATACAATAGAATGGGGCAAGTGCACAATGGAAGTAGAAAATGCTCTGCCAAATTTTTATATTTCAGATGAAGCCATATTGTTCATTTATAAAATCAGTTTTACTGTTTTTGAGAAGTATCAATCAAGCAATAAGCATTTATCAGGCATCTAACACATCCCAGGCACTGTGCTCAGTGCTTGGGATAAAAAAAAAGGCAAAAGACAATCCCTGTCCTCAAGGAGTTTACAATCAAAACAACTGGATTGTTTAGCAATGCCTACAATGTAGATCTGGTTATTTGAAAAATAACAAGGTTTTTCACTCGACGAGATTTGAAATCATAGTTTTAGAGCTAGAAGTGACCTTAGAGATCATTTAGTCGAATCCCCTCATTTTCTAGATTTAAGAAACTGAGGCCTGAAGACAAGTAAGAATTTGAACCCTGATCTCTGACTTCCAGTCCAATATTCCTTCTGCTCTACTATTTTGCCTCAATTTATGTAGTTTCCTCTCATGTGGTGATAAGCTTGTTGAACGAGTTAGAAAATAAAGGGCAAATGGGAAAAAGTGTAAGATGTACTAGAATATACTGTTGCCAAACTGGCTAGTTGAAAACAATTCTACTGAGAGTAAGAACTAATAAATGGGAATGACTTTAACCTGTTGTTTCTGTTTCTCTTCTTAGCTGAAGTACAAAGTGAAATTGAAAGAATCTTTGAGTTGGCAAGATCCTTGCAACTGGTTGTCCTTGACGCGGATACCATCAACCACCCAGCACAACTTATAAAGACTTCCTTAGCACCAATTATTGTCCATGTTAAAGTTTCATCTCCAAAGGTAATTAGGTGATTTCTTTATCTAGGACAAAAGTTCATAGCCTGGAGTCTATAAATATATTTTAAAATCATTTTGATAACTGTATTTCAATGTAATCGATTTCCTTTGCAATCCAATGGATGCTATTTTACGCATTTAAAAACATTATTCTGAAAAGGAGTCTGTAGGCTTTGTCAGACTGTCTTGGGTCTGGTAGAGGATGATGCTACACAAAAGTGTAAAAACCTCTCATCTAGGAGAAAAGGAGTTTTCTCTAGAAATAACCTCTTCCCCAAATTTCTTATGGGCAAAGAGAATCTATTATTTCCCAAGACATACTTAGTGATTATATATTGAAAACCCAATGAATGTGTAAGTTTTAGGTACTTAGCGATATCAGTAAAACAATGGTATCTGTCCAAGATAAATGATCAATACAAAATGTGATAGATGGATGGATGGATAGATAAATAGATGGTTAGATAGATGGGCGGGTGCTGGATGGATAGATAAAATGTATAGATCCAGAAACACAAGTGTGTATGTGTGTGTGTGTGTGTGTGTGTGTACATGAGGTTACCAAAAAAGAAAAAACTTGGAAGGAGTGGGTGGCTCAAAGATATTGCTGCCTCATTGTTCAGCTCTTCAAAAAATCTTCCTGTGGCCTACATTTACTCTGCAGATGGTAGAGTACATAGTTAAATAAGTGAATCTATACCTCACAATTCCATAAAATCAAAGAAAATATAGTGTTTGACCATCTCTTGTAGAAAGGACCTAGAACTTCAAGTTTACACTTTAATAAAGTCTTTGAGGAAGTCAGTCAACCAGAATCTTAGTACAATGCCACACTTGCCATATATTTGGAGGATCCTTGAGTCAAAAATTTATATCTTTTACATTAATATTCTTTCTCCTTTTAAAAAAAAAGATGGTACTGTAAAAATGAGATGCTGTTTTGTGTTCTTGTGTGAATCTTTCAAGTATAGATCATTAGACTTCTGGAAAGGGTAATTTGAGAGATAACTATTCCAGTAGGTATCTATTGATTGCCTGATATACTCCAATATGTCAGTTTAAACTGTACTGACCCAAGTCGGGAAATGACCAGTAGTGAATGTTGTCAAACCCTATAATTATATTTGGGATTTGATTGTGCTCAGGTGAACCTAGAAAAGCTGAGTTTTAAAGCCATTGCCCTATACAGGCTCTGCCCAATTATATGTATGTTTAAATGTTCATGTCAGCTTGCAAACTATTACTTAGCTCAGGGGTCACATGGGCACACGTGATTTGACCCCCTATTCAGAGATAGGGTCTTTTTTTTGCGGGGCAATGGGGGTTAAGTGACTTGCCCAGGGTCACGCAGCTAGTAAGTGTCAAGTGTCTGAGGCCAGATTTGAACTCAGGTACTCCTGAATCCAGGGCTGGTGCCCTACACCACCTAGCTGCCCCTAGAGATAGGGTCTTAATGATCTTCAGTGTAAAAGAAAACAAAAATAAGAAGTTATGTCTTTTTAAAACAGCTATAGTACCCTAACTAAGGAAGAGGAAAGCTACTCTAAACATTGAAAGGAATGCTAAATCTTACATTTTTGTAGCACTCTTCTAGAGTAAAAGAAAAATTTCCCCTGATTTTAAAATGAATAAAAGCCTACATATCAATCCGATATGCCATGTAGAGGCCTTATTTTGTTCTGTCTCTGATTTGACTTCTCATTGGGTAAATCTCCATGGATAACATTTGCAAATTTCTAAAAGCTTCTTCCTAATCTTGATTCTTCCCATGTTACTAGACCTTGCACACAACAACTTTTTTTATGTCAAATAGTATCATGTTCCTTGTTTAACATCCTTAGCTCATGGCTCAGAAGTCCTAGCATATATGTATACAGATTCTCTGTCCCTAATACTACGTCCAAAGTACAAGTATATTTTTTTTCACATGTGTACCATAAAACAAGAAAATATTTTAACCCAAGGGGGAAAAAGTATCACTCTACTTAGCTGCCAAAGAATTGTAAAATTCTAATGAGACACATAGGAATCAGGGATAACATTTACTATTAAAAAAAGAAAAAGGATTCCTTAGCCAAAGAGATCCAAGATTTTTCAATAGTGAACCATATGGTCTAAAATCCATATGTGTGTGGGCTACATGATTTGGGTCTTTATCACCACCACCCATTACCAATTGATTCAAAACTACTAGCATGGTATCTAATGTCAATCATCTGACAAAACAGTGGTAATGCGGGGCAGGTGATTAGGCTATACCGGCTTACAAATTTGACTGTGAATCCAAATTAGACAATTTTCTTGCTAAAATCTCAAGGTTCACAAGGGCTCTTGTCCTTTATCTTTAGTCTAATTTCCCTCCCAATCTCACAAAAATACGATTGCATCCAAGATTTCTCAAAAAAAAAAAAAAAGATTTTTGTACGTGACATACCAAATAAGCAGTACTATTGGAATTAGTTGAGCCAAGTACACAGGATGCCTAATTTTCTAGCACCATTTCATCGAAGCCTCAATTGGCACCTCTCTCTAGTTCCAATACCCTAAGAGAGGTTGCACACTTCATATTACCTGGGTCAAAATTTATTTGTCTTGCCTAAATTAATAGCCATAGCATCGAGTTCCACTGGATTGTTTCCATAATTATCAGTGATAAGAGAAAGAAACACTAAGCCCTTTGATGATTGCCTCGGTAGAAAGATAGCCATCAAAAATGTTGCACAATTGAAACCATCTCAAGTGCATGGTGTGTGTTTGTGTTAGTTTCTCAATTGCTCTTTCACCCTTGCAAAGCACCCTCTAAAATGAAGGGATGTCAGCAGTGAATAGAGGCTTCCGAATAGATTAAGAAACAGATGCAGTTGAAGTCTCTCAAAGCAGAAACAATTGTACCTCATTCCTTGTGTGTCATTCCATTTTCTTTCATATTTGGAGTCAAAGTAACAAGACCTGACTTTGTTTTTATCTTTGACAAACTTCTTCATAATAACTTTAAGATTATGTGTTTTTCTACCAGGTTTTACAACGGCTGATTAAGTCTAGAGGAAAGTCCCAAAGTAAACACTTAAATGTCCAATTGGTGGCAGCTGATAAACTTGCACAATGCCCCCCAGTAAGTACAATTTTTTCTCCTTAATTATTACCAACTGGTGCATTTCGTGCTGTTCCACATTCAGGGTGTTTTTCTGTGGACTAAATCTTTTTTTAAATCTATTATCCCGGTGGTAGCCATGGCAGGCACAGACACAGGTTGGTCACTTACTGGTTGGTCTATTTGTCATCTCACTTACATTTAGGTATCTGTGTGGTGAATTAAGTATGATACACACTGGGTTGGAGTCATGTGATTTCCCCTCTTGACTTCCCTACCTTGAGTACTTTTGTTAAATTTTAAGGAAATCACTTGATTCCAGAATGGAGATACTTATAAGAAAAAGCAAAACCCAGCTGACTTTCTTTCAACTCTCCTGCCAAGAAATGTTGGCAGGCATAAAAGACTATAGAAGTAGGAAGCCAGAGTGCAGAGGGGAGCCCTGTGGGTATCAGTGACATTGAATCAAAGCCTTGTGGGGCCAGAGCCACAAGGTTACACGTTTGCCAGAAAAAAACAACTGCTTTGGAAAGGGCTGAGCAAGTTAGGAAGGACTAACTTGGCCCCATGCCATATATTCTTAGCCCTGGCAAGCCAGTGCCTCTCATCTACATGTTTGCCAGTTTCTTTGTACCTCAATTCCTCCAAGATGCAAAAGAGAATGATAAACCTTCTCTATATATACTTAGATGGTCATAAAGCTTTCACAGTAACACATACCTCATTATCTTTGGTAATCCTACACAACTCTCCCTTCTCTTCCTTTCCCCAGTCTTTCCCATTGTCATCCAAGCCCAAGAAGGGTTCAGAAAATACCTGATTTAAATAAGTGGGATGAGAACCACTTTTTTTAGTCAACTTTTCATCATGACTCTTTTGTGCTAGCTATTAGTCCCCTAGACAAGGCTCACTATGTGGCAGGTGCTGACTGGCTTCCTACTTCTATAGTCTTTTATGCCTGCTTTAATGATCTCTCCTTACTTGGCCCAGCTTTAATGATCTCTCTTCTCCAACTCCTGCCGTCATAGGAGGGGACTCCAACATACATATCAACTCTTCCTCAAATGGCCTAACCACTCAGTTCCTCAAACTACTTACCTCCTGTGAGCTACTCCTCCATCCTACATTGGCCACACACAAAGTTAGTCACACACAAATATATCACTTCCTTGTTCAAGAATTCTGAAATCCTCTTATCCAACTGTAATCTATTGGCTTTTCATTTGTCCCTCTGTCTCCCCTTACAAAACCCTAGTCTTACTTGACATTGTGACTTTTAATCCCTTAACCCTTCAATCCTCTCTCAGACCATTTCCCTCTTCTCCCCATTTTTACCCCTTAGTGAACCAATCCTATTCTATACTGTCCTCCTCTCTTGATTCCCTAGCCCCCTTACCATATTGCTGATTATACCCAGTCAAACCTCAACCTTGGATCAGTCTCACCATCCGTTGCCTTTGCTCCTACACATGTGCTACTGAATGAAGATAGAGTAAATCATACGACCTTTCAGACTGGGTCCACTACAAATTTATGTTATACAGTGTTAACTGGGCCCTCACTGCTGCTGGGCAATTGTACCGTATATCTCCCTCCTCAACTTACCATCCTATTTGCAGTGGCTTTTCCAAATCTTTTCATCCTTCTGCAAACCTTCGATGGCTTCTCCTCCTCCTATCCTTTCATCTGAGAACCTTGCCTCATATTTTACAGAAAAAAAAATTGAGACCATTTGCTGTGAGCTCCCTCTTGTCTCTGTTTTGTCTCCTATCTCTCAGATACCTTCTGCCACTGTCTCCTCCTGAAATGGGTCTTGACTTCAAGATGCTTTTAATCTTGTAGGGGTGCCAAGGATTACATATAAAATAAGTAATATTCAGAAAATCCCTAAATGAAACTTAATCAAATCAATTACCAGAAATTCTAGAATTTCTTATTAAAGGGATGCTTAGTGAATATCTAGAAAAGGAAGCAGTGATTACAAAGGGACAGCATGGCTTCATCAAGAACAGGTTATGCCAGGCTAATCACATTTCCTTGTTGGACAGGGTTGCTAAACTGGTAGATCAGGGTAATATTGTAAATAAACTATGCCTATATTTGGGCAGAATATTTGGTAAATCCCTTCATGCTTTTCTTATGAGGATGATGGATAGATTTAGGTTAAAAAATAGTACAGGGGCAGCTAGGTGGCGCAGTGTATAAAGCACCAGCCCTGAAGTCAGGAGTACCTGAGTTCAAATCTGGCCTCAGACACTTAACACTTACTAGCTGTGTGACCCTGGGCAAGTCACTTAACCCCAATTGCCTCACTAAAAAAAAAAATAGTACAATAGTTTAGGAGTTTGTTGACTGATGTCCTAAGTTGGAAGGTCTGGAGCAGAGTGCCTCAGGCCTCTCTACTTTACCTTGTGCTATTATTTTTTAAACTTTTTCCCCCCAGGAGTTGTGATTTCTTTGGTATACAGAACTCCTTTGTAGTGAAACTCCTTCTATCAATGCAGATAATTAATTGATCTGTAACTTAGAATCTTAAAGAGTTGCCTCTGTGTCACTGACAGATTAAATGACTTGCTCGGGGTCAAACAACTAGTACATATCCAAAGCAGGACCTGAACCTTTGTCCTTCTGACTTCCCAGGCAAGCTTTCTATTTACTGTGCTATGTCAACTCTCCTGTGCTCTAACTCAGAGCCATTCAATCCATATCATACCTGAACAAGAATATCTCTTCAGCAAACCCAGCAAGTGATCATCTTGATTTTGCTTGATGTCAGCATACAAAATGAGACCAGGTCACCAGGTCTTCTCAACCTTTTCAGGTCATTGAACCCCTTTGGCAGTCCAGTGAAGCCTACAAACAAACCCTTTCTCAGAATCATGTTTTTAAATGCATAAAACAATGTACATAGGATTTCAAGGGAAACTAATTATGTTGCAATACAGTTATCAGATTTGGTTTTGTTTTTCAAAAAAAAGTTTATGGATTCCCAGGTTAAGAATTCTTCCTCTGGGACATTGGACTGAATTTAAGAAGATGATGTTAAATCGGTATAGGATGCATCGAGAAGCATAGTGTACAAAGTTGGGGAGGTAATAGTTACTTCAGTCTGCTCTAATTAAACAACTGGAAATTTTTGTTCAGTTCCAGGTGCCACCTTTAGGGAAGGAGATTGATAACGTGGAGAGTAGGACAACCTGTTCTCCAGCTTATCAGTAGGACAAACCAACCATGACTTAGAAGCAGCTTTAATTTGACACTACATGAGGATGGGTTCAAGGAACTGAAATGTGGGCTTGAGTTAGGAGCCATGATCACTGTCTTTAAGTAGTTGAAGGGCTATCATGTAGAAGAGATATTCTACTTATTCTACAGGCTCCTGGCAGCAATAGTTGACAGATGTACATTTAGACTTAATGTATGGAAACACTTCTTATGACTTAGAGCCATCTAAAAGTGCCATGGGCTACTGTAGGAGGTGATAGGTTCCCCTTCACTGGACATATTTGAGCCCAATCAGTATGCTTTTTGCAGGGTCTATTGGAGAGAAGATTTTTTTTTAAGTTATAAATTGGAATAAATGGCTTTTGTGGTCCCTTCCACATCCAGTATTGTTGGGGGTTTTTGTTGTTCACAACCTATTATTTTATGTCAGGAACTTCCAATTTGAAAAATTTCTCCACTGATGCGGGTTGACATCTTCTCTAATTTACAGTGCTAATTTCATACCCCATACTCTACTCTCAAGTAACTTATATAGTACTGAGGGAAATATAACATGTAATCAGCTAAGTATACACCATTATAATGTGGGGGAAGAGAGAACACTAACAACTGACACCAAGAAAGGCTTTTGGTAGGAGGTGGTCTATGAGCTGAACCTCGAAGGGAGGTAAGGGTTTTTAAAAACAAATACACAGACTCAAAGATGAGGATGTAGTACATTTCAGGCATGGAAGATAGTCTTTTGTGAAGGTACAAAGGTAGAAGACAGAATTAAGCCTTGGGTAATGGTCATAGCTACAAAATATCTTCATCATGAGGCTTATATGATGGCTATAAGTGATTGGACAGGACAAGTCAACCCAATTAATTATGACCTATTTTTAAAGTCTGCCACGTGATAGAATCTGGTAATACTGGTCCTGTTGTTCACACGTCTGACCCTTAGAAATTTGGGCAGTCACATACATCCAGATTAACCACGGATATAAAGACATAATGTAAGAGCCTCAAATAATTTGTGGGCCAAAATATATTCATAGAAATTAGTTGTATAAGACACTTTCTTCTTTTGAAATTTTAAAAAATTATTTCAGTTCAAAATTCTCTCCCTCCTCCACCTTTTCCCTTTCCCCATCCAATTAGAAAGCAAGAAATATGAAACCCATTATAGATATGAAGTCATGCAAGGAGTTATTAGCTATGTCATGGAAGAAACAAGCAAGAGTAATAAATGAAGAAAAAGAATATAATTAACCTACAGTCGGAGTCCATCAGTAATCTCCCAGGAGGGCAATGGCATTTTTCATCATGAATCCTTTGGAATTGTCTTGTATCATTGTACTGATCAGAATAGGTTGATTATCATTTCAACAATTCTATTATTGTATACAGTGTTCTCCTAGTTCTGCTCACTTCATTTTGTATCAGTACATATGTCTTCCCAGGTTTTTCTGAAACCAACACTTTTTCTAAAACTATCTCCTTCTTACAGAACAATAGTATTCCATCACAATCTTATGTGCAACTTGTTCAACCATTCCCTAATTGATGGACATCCCCTCAATTTTTAATTCTTTTCCACCAGAAAATGAGCTGTCATAAATATTTTTGTACATATGTGTCCTATTCCTTTTTCTTTTATATTTTTGGGGTATGGACCTAGCAGTGTTATTGGTGGGTGAAAGGGTATGCACAATTTTATAACCCTTTGGACATAGTTCCAAATTATTATCTAGAATATATCAATAAACATTTATTAAATGTACCACTGTGCTAAGTACTGGGGATACAAAAAGAAGCAAAAGACAGTTCTTCCCCTGAAAGAGCTTGAAATCTAATGATTGGACCAGTTCACAACTCTACCAACAATACATTAATGTACCTATTTTTCCACATTCCATCCACCATTTGTCATTTTCCTTTTTCTCTTCTGTAAGCCAATCTGATGAATGTGAGGTGATATCTCAGAATTGTTTTAATTGGCATTTCTTTAATTATTACAGAATTAGAGCATTTTTATATAACTATTGATAGCTTTAATTTCTCATTCTGAAAACTGCCTGTTCACATCCTTTGACAATTTATCAAGTGAGGATGGCTCTTAATTTTTGTAAATTTTACCTCAGCTCCCTATTTATTTGAGAAATGAAACCTTAATCAAAGATACTTGTTATAAAATTTCCCCGTTTCTTGCTTTTCTTCTTATTTTGGCTGCATTGGTTTTGTTTGTGCATAAGCTTTGTAAATTAACGTAATCAAAATCATCCATTTTGACTTGTGATCCTCTATCTCTAGTTTGGTCATGAATTCTTCCTTTATTCATAGATCCGAGAGGTATTTTTTCCCATGTCCCCTTAATTTGCTTATGATAACACCCTTTGTGTCTAAATCATGTGCCTATTTTGAGCTTATTTTGGTATACAGTATAACATATTCATCTCTGCATACTTTCTGCCAGACTGCCTTCCAGTTTTCACATCAGTTTTTGTCAGGTAGTGAGCTATTACTCCAATAGAGGAGATCTTTAGGTTTATCAAATACAAGTTTACTGTGGTCATTTAGTTCTGCATATTATACATTCCATTGATCAACCACTTTTTTCTTATCCAGTACCAGATTGTTTTGATGATTGTGACATTGTAGTATATTTTGAGATCTGATATTGCTGGTCTGCCTTCCTTCCATTTTTTCCCCTTGATCTTCTTGATACTCTTGACCTTTGGTTCCTCCTGATAAATTTTTCCTGATGAATTATTTTTTCTAGTTCTAGAAAGTAACCTTTCATTAGTTTTATTGTTATGAAACTGAATAAGTATATTAATTCAGGCAATATTGTCATTTTTATTATGTTGTCTTGGCCTACCCACAAGTAATTAATATTTCTCCAGTTATTTAGATCTGTCTTTATGTGAATAGGTGTTTGTTTTTTGTTTTTTGTTTTTACCAGTGTTCATATAATTAAATCCTGGATATATCTTGGCACATCGACTCCCAAGTATTATAACATCTGCAGTTATTTTAAATGGAATTTCTCTTCCTGTCTCTTCCTGTTGAGTTTTGTTGGTAATATAGAGAAATGTTAATGATTTATGTGTGTTTATTTTATATCCTGCAACTTTGCTAAAGTTTTTCATTGTTTCATTTAGTTTTTAGTTAATTCTCTAGGGTGTTCTAGGCATACCATCATATCATCTGCAAAAACATTAGTTTTCTTTTCTCCTTACCTATTCTTATTTCTTTAATTTATTTTTTCTTGTCTTATTGCTATAGCTAACATTTCTAGTATGATGTTGAGTAATGGTGATAACAGATTTCCTTGCTTCACCCCTAATCTGATTGGAAAGACTTCTAGTTTAATCTCTATTACAGATAATGCTTGCTCTTAGTTTTCAATAGTATAAGACACATTCTTTTTGAAATAATTAATGCGGGGGCAGCTAGGTGGCACAGTGGATAAAGCACCGGCCCTGGATTCAGGAGGACGTGAGTTCAAATCCGGCCTCAGACACTTGACATTTACTAGCTGTGTGACCCTGGGCAAGTCACTTAACCCCCGTTGCCCTGCAAAAAAAAAAAGAAAAGAAAAAAAAAGAAATAATTAACGTGATTGAGATTATCTTATGCCTATATTGGGGAATCTCAGTGGTAAATTCAAGAATATATGGAAGCATAAAATATATATTCACAACTACACTTGTATTTTAACTTTGCTCTGGAAGGCTTGAATTTGCTAAAAGGATTTAAAAAATTTGTACATATTTGATATCCTTTGAAATTATTAGAAAAACATATTGTAAGCTCCTTTTAGGTAAGGACTGTCTTTTTCATATCTGTATCCCCACCACTTAGCACAATTCCTGACATGTAGTTGATGTTTAATAAATGTTTTTTGACTGACTGACTCTAAAATGTTTTAGTTCATTTGATATTTAGAGACCTAGTAAGTAAACAATTGGAAATACAGTATAACTTGGTACATCTGTAGTAATTATAACTAGGCACAATATGGGTTTTCCATGATCCAGGGAATCCAGAGAGCTGGTTTAACACCTTTCCCTACATGGAGAAAATTGGAGAACTGTCATAGTGGGCAGCATCAGTCCCAGGGGTGCTAATACTCTGTTCTTTCTAGAAAGCAGACTTTCTCCTTAGGTGGTAAACCTGCTATCCTGTTAAGATCATTATCACAGATCATGCCATATATTTAGATCTGGTAGAGACATCAGAAGTCATCTGATCTAACTTCCTCATTTTGTGGATGAGGAAATGAGGCATAGAGAAATTAAGTAACTTAATCAAGTTCACAAAGGTAGTGTCAAAGGTACACCTGGAGAGGTTCCTGGTATAAATTTGTGTGGCAATGTGATTCAGATAATTTGTAGATGCAAGTAGAGACTGGATTAATTATCTAGTAATAATAATGCTAATTGGTGTCAGTGATGAGTGGATTCTGCCTTTTAATTTTCAGATGTCTTTTAATTTGTGGCCCTGGCTTGGGGCCACAAAAGGAGTGTTGAGTAAAAATAATCTTTAATTTAGTACAAAGCCCCAATTCCCATTATTTTCAAATGGTTTCTGATCTTGATATCATTTGGGCTCCTTTAGGAAGAACTGGGACTGATTTAATTGGCCACTGTATGTCCCTCTGCAAAGCCAACGACCTGAGTTGACAGGACATTGAGCAGCTACTAGTGCTTAGAGTGGCAACTTAAAAAATTAACTTTTGAAATGAAAGTTAGGATCCACTGAAGAAACAGCATGATAGAGTGGAAAACATGGTCGCTTTGGAGTCGAAGGACCTGGATTTGAATCCTTGTTCTGCTACCTACTACCTGCGTGACCTTAAGGAAATTGTGTAACCCCTCTGGACCCTTGTTCTCCATCTCCAAAATGAAGGGGTGGGACTAGCTGACTTCTGAGGTCCTTTCAAGGCCTAAAGCTATGATCCTATGTCTGAGCTAGAAGGAACCTTTGAGACTGTGGTATCCATTTCCCTCATTCTACAGATGAGGTGATGAAGATGGCTCGATGTCACAGAGCTCATTTTTACTGGCAAAGCTAGGACTTAAAACCTTGGTCTAATGACATCCAGGCCAGCCAGACAAAGACAGTAATGGTACAAAGGTTGTATGTTGCCATAGTGAAAAGATGGGTGAAAGAAGAATTCTAGCTCAGAATGCTTGTGCTGGAATAGAATTACTTGCAGTTGATCCTTGGTTCTTGGATCATTCAGCTATTTAGAAGGACTATTCTTATTGTTCATTCTGACTCATACAAGAGAAGGCAGACATTGCCTCAATTTACATATGATATATAAGCTTGCAAGTTTCATTTTAAAATTTGACATTTGATTCCACCAGATACATTCAAGTGTTATGGGTTTTTCTTCTTCTCCTGCTTTCTCTAACAGGAAGTTTAAATTAGGATAGGAAAAAAACAACTCCAAGTCAAATGGCCCATGTACCATATTAATGAATGCTACAGATGAGTGAATAGAAAAATAAATGATCAATTGAATATATAAATAAAAAACAATCCATTAATCTTACTTAGTTACCAGATGGCTTTTACTACTAAAAACTGACCCCATACCTCCTTAGAAGACATAGAGTTTCCCATGTAAAAAGACATATAATGGCTCTCCAGAAGATGAGAACCCACCCTCTTCCCTATAAAGGTAAAAAATCTCATAAGGCTCTAACAAACATTACAGTAACTGTAGTGGTCTGTGATATTTTCTCTGTCACTCTTTTCTCCCATGTTGCAGTAGAGATTGAGATTTGTTGTGGCTAAATATAAGCTCTCTAAAGTTCAAGATAGTTCCCAATATGCTACTTTCTGTTGCTCCCCTATTACAAACTTTCCATTGACCTGTGCCATTAATAAAAAATGAAATTGGGTGATTTCACCTTTATACTTGAAATACCTGACACTTTCAGAAGCAATTGTTTCTGACCCACTTACTGTACATAGGCTCACTATGTATCAAAGCCTGTGGATTGGAAACTGAGCATTGCCAGATGCAATCTTACCTGTATACTTAAAATAACTGGGACATAGAGATTCCAAAACCTTAGAGGTTTTGAAAAAAGGGTCTGAATTTCTAAGAGTATTTATGGTAACTGGATGTTAATGGTCCATAGTTCCCAGTTATCAGTTTGCTACATACCTTTTCTTCATGCCCAGAGTGGTGGGAGACCAACTTCAGAGATAGAGAGAAATAGGGACAACATACAAAAAGAACAATCAAAAGGTCAAAAGTGGGGGGAAGCTGTCCCCCTAACATTGAAGGGCTGACTTTCTGTGTCAACACAGGGAAAGTGAAGTGGTGAAATATAATAGACAAGGGAGAACATAGGACTCTGAGATCATTGTGAATATGTGACAACCTTGACCCTAAGCACTTAGATACAACTGAGATTCTTTTCTATATTCGTTTATTTTACTTGTTTCCTCTTTTAAATTGTTGCTGTTTGGTCATTTTTCAGTTGTGTCTGACTCTTTGTGATCCCATTTAGGGTTTCTTGGCCCCAGAGATACTGGAATGGTTTGCCATTTCCTTCTCCAGCTCATTTGACAGATGAGGAAACTGAGGCAAATGGGGTTAAGTGAGTTTCCCAGAGTCACACAGCTAGTAAGTGTCTGAGGCCAGATTTGAACTCTGAATGATGAGTTTTCATGACTCTAGGCCCAGTATGCTATCTACTGTGCCACCTAGTACCCATCTTTATTTAGACTAGTAAAAAATTCCTTTGACTCAATCATGTCTCAAGAGCTTTAAGCATGGGGCAATTGAATGACTGATGTATTTACAGTCAAAAGACCTAGGTTCAAATCTCAGACTTGTCACTTCCTATATGACCTTGGGCCAGCTACTTACTCTGGGCTTCAGCTCCCTCATCCATAAAATAAGGGAGTTGGACCAGGTAATCTTGAAAGATGCATTCCAAAGTTAATCTGTATTCTTTTGATACGAGGAGATTCAATTCATCAAGCATTCATTAAATATCTACTAGGCATGAGGCAATGTGATCAGTACTGAAGCAGGTAGAATCTGGAGGCTGCTTTTGGTTTCAGCCTGCTCTACTCCACAGTAGAATGAGGTCTCTACAATCCTTATAAAGTATTTTCACAGAGAATTGGTAGGTTTGGGAAGCCAATGTCAGGTGCCAGTATCTAGTCACTGTATATGTATATGTATATGGGCAGGATCTTTTACATATTCTAATCCTGTTGTGGAATCTGAGCCACTTCAATTCCTCAGACCTCAGCTTGGCAATTTTGGGACAGGTCCCAGTTCAATCAGTGTTGAACAGTATTCAGCCAGACACTGTGATGTATAATCTGTACAGTGGCAACAACAGTTATATCTCCTAAGTACTCTCCCTAGAAACTATAATTAAATATACAATTGATTTTTGTGATTATAAGGGCCAGGGCAAGATAGAGCGAATGAATGGAAGAATAAATGAGTGAAGGCATTTCTTATTTGCCAAGAATTTCTCTAAGCCCGGGGGAGAAAATAGAAGCATAGCTCATTTCTGCTATCAAAAACCTTGTATTCTAATAAGGGAAATAACACACATAGGGCAGAGGTGGTCAGGGATGAGCATTTTGGTCCAGAAAGTTTACAGTAATAGCAATTGAGATCATAGGGCAGGAGACTGACACACTCTGTCTAGGAACACTGGCAATTTTGGGTTAATCATAGATCATGATTCCACAAGACGAATATCCTTCTTCATTCAACTGAAACTGTTTCCCTAAGGCTATCCTAGGCTCTCTTCTCTTCTCCCTCTACATTATTTAACTTGGTGATCTCCTCAGCTCTCATGGATTCAATGATCATTTCTATGCTCAATTCTCAAGTAAGTTTATCCAGCCCTAATATCTCTTCTGACATCTGGTCTAATGTCTCCAGCTGCCTATTGGACCTAGCGAATTGGATGTCCTATAGACATCTTTTCTTTCTTTTTCTTTTTTTTTTGGGGGGGGGCAGGGTAATGAGGGTTAAGTGACTTGCCCAGGGTCACACAGCTAGTAAGTGTCAAGTGTCTGAGGCTGGATTTGAACTCAGGTCCTCCTGAATTCAGGGCCAGTGCTCTTTCCACTGTGCCACCTAACTGCCTCCCAAACTGACTTTCAGATGTAGTTCTGACTGCATAAGAAAGGATTCTTTTGAAAAGGGGCTTATCTGGTATCCCCATATCCTTCTGGAAAAAAAGAAAAAAGATATGCACTAAACTAATGGATGCCTATGGAATCCAAGAAGGGTTTCTTCCATTCTGGTGTAGAACTGGAATATAATGAATGAGCATTGGCAAGCATTAGCTAGCTGGCAGGGGATCTCATAGCAAGGACATGCATGTTCACTAATTAATACACATGAGGAGACTCAATTGTAACCTCGGCCCCTTGGTCATTTAACAGTCTTTATGGTTGTTAGAGCCATTCCTGGGATGTGGAGAAAGGTGGCCTGTTAATGTCTAGAACTCTGTTGGGATATTTGACCCATTCTCAAAATTAGCCTTTTGGATAGGTGTATTAGTTTTGTTCTCCCCTAAACTTCTGACTGGAACAAAATTAGGTTCCCCAGGAAATTATCTTCCTCTCTTTCTTGCCTCTCCCTCCTACCCTACAGATTAGAACCTATGGAAAAGCCCCAAATTAAAGTTTACTTTACATCAATAATAGCTAGTATTTATATAGTACTTTAGGGTTTGCAAAGCACTTTACATGTGTTATGCCATCTGATCCTGACACCAATCCTGTGAGGCAGATAGTTTCTTTCTCTCTTTTTTGGTGAGGCAATTGGGGTTAAGTGACTTGCCCAGGGTCACACAGCTAGTAAGTGTCAAGTGTCTGAGGCCAGATTTGAACTCAGGTACTCCAGAATCCAGGGCCAGTGCTCTATCCACTGCACCACCTAGCTCCCCAGGTAGATACTTTCTTAATCCCATTTTACAGGTGAGGAAACTGAGGAGGAAAAAAGGTCAAGTGACTTGTCTAGGGAAATACAGCTAGTGTCTGAGACAGGATTAGAACTCAGGTATGCCTGACTCAAAGTTAAGCACTCTACTGTGCCACCTAGCTGCTCCCAGAAGGACATCCAGTCTAGTAAAGACCTATATCCTTGGGAAACTGAGAGTATTAAAGGTTAAAGAACTTAGCAAGTGTTAAATGTTTCCTCCCAACCACTCTGAAAGTAAATAAACAAATATAAATAGAGCAGAAAGTGGAAAGGTGGGGGTGACGGTGGGTTAGGGAATGGTGGTGGTATAGATAACAAAGTAACTCATTTTTTGATATAAAAACTCCTGGGCATTACAGAAAGTAGCCTACCAAACAGAAAATTCTTCTCTAATTAGTAAGTAGAATATAGTGTGTGGCACATAGTAGGTGCTTCTTACAAACTGTGAGTTATTTAACGATCTACTAAGCAAATGCTTCTTTGGTCAATGTAACATTACATTATTTTTCAAACATATATAGCTCCATATTATCTGCTACTAGATGGCATAGTGTTGGATCTGGAGTCAGGAAGACTTGAGTTCAAATCCAGTCTCAAAAATGTACTAGCTGTGTGATTCTGGGCAAATCACTTAACCTCTCTCTGCCTCAGTTTCCTCAACTTTAAGCAAGTGATCATAAAAGTACCTACTGCTCAGGGTGGTTGTGAGTATCAACTGAGAAAATATTTGTAAATTTATAGCATGTACTAGGCACTTGATAAATGATTGTTCCCTTTACCTTATTACTTCAGAGATCAAACAAATGTAAAGGTCTCCATTTGGCATTTAAAATTGTTCCCAATCTGGCTCCACTTCAACATTCCAACCTTATTATGTATTACACCCAATCACATGTACTAAGGTCTTGTTAAACTGGCCTTAGTTTTCCTCTTTCGTGACTTCTGATCTCTTATCTCTGTGCTTTTGCATTGGCTGCCCCCTATGCCTCAAATATAGCCAGTGAGGTAGCTCAGAGAATAAAGCACTGGGTTTGGAACCAGAAAGACTCATTTTCCTGAGTTCAAATCTGGCCTGTCACTCAGCTGTGTGACCCTTGGCAAGTCACTTATACCTGTTTGCCTCAGTTTCCTCATCTGTAAAATGAACAAGAGAAGGAAATGGTAAACCACTACAGTATCTTTACCAAAAAAACAAAGAAAAACAAAAACAAAACCCCAAATGGGGTCATGGAGAATCAAACACGACTGAAAAAACGACATAACAACAACAAAATTCCTCAAATATATTTCTTCTTGACCTCTGTCCCCTTAGAATCCTTTCTAGGCTCAGCTGGAATGCGACCCTGTCTAAAAATAACTGAAGCCTTCCTTGAAGAACTTTATCCCACCCCCCAAGTACTAGTGAATTTACCCAAAATTATCTCATGCCCACTATAGATGTATATACATCCATGCATGCCATCTCACCTGGCTAGACTAAGCTTCTTGAGGACAGGGCCTGTTTCACCCATGTTTGTATTCCCAATGCCGAGCATAGGCTCTGGCTTATAGTAAGTGCTAAATCAATATTTGTGGACTGATTCAACCCTAGATTTAGGATTTACCCTGATTGGAACAATGAAATGAGCAAAGTTTTTGTTTTATAAACCTCATCCTCCTTTTTTGTGCCCTTTACCCCTCTCTCTACTATCCTGTCTCTATTACTTTAGATACCCAGAGCCTTTCCCATAGAAAATCTGTGCTCATAAAAGTGTCCAATATCAGTAATTTATATTATTGCAAATACCAGTTAACACATTACTTCTCTCAAGAGCTTTTGTATCCTATACTTTTTCTCTATTTGTAGAATGAAAGCTTTTCCTTCCCTACTAATAATAAAGGAATCTTAGGCAGCATAAAGCCCATGAGATATATGTGATATATAGCTATCCTTCTGCATTAATATATATATATATATATATATATATATATACATACACACATACACACACATACATGTCAGGAATGCTAGGAGGTCCCCCTCCCTCAGCCCATCAAAGATCTATATGTAACTCATCCAGATCTGTAGCTATATTTACATGGGAAGGACTTCTTAGCACCATGGAGATTATACCATGCAGACCGCTACCTATGCTATCTACATATAAGGATAACACTGCCATTACTTTCTCCAGTATTGTTCAGTTTATCATCAATTTTCTTTTCAGGCATTACAGAAAAATGAGCCTCCCTCCCATTTATTGAAATTTCTCACCTTTGCCATGGGTGACATGTCACATATAGAGATGGGAGTGCTGAATTGTCTTCCAGATTATTCTATCACATAGCATTTTCTAGGAATATTCAATCTGATGGGTTTTATACACAAATGCAAGCAGACAAGTTATACTCTGCATTGGGTACTGCTATAGATAGCAAGAACATTTAAGCTAAGTACTTCTTTTATCAACGCATATCAGGACATTAACATAATTGGCACTTACATCACTCCTCTGGGCTTGGTTGATTTTAGACTGTACTGTAATAGGAGCATCCTCAATGGAAGTAAATTTGAGAGCATCTGAATGCTGGTGGTATTTTTTCTGTTCAATAAATAAAGAAATTAAATCAATAGAGAGAAAGAACAAAGTTTACCATCCCTAAAGTCTCATAATATTTCTAGGCAAAATCTTCAAGAAATTATTTCAGGGTAATAGGAATTGATCTTGCTATAAAATACATGCACAACAACAGTCATGTTTCTTTGGGAAATGAATACACATTCTCCAGACTATTGGCTTGAAGACTGGGCTAAGCCTGCAGAGTTCATTGAGTATCACCTATACAATTTACAAAGGCAGTATTCAAATCTTATGTTTGATTTCTTCTCATAAAAATAAAAACACATTCCTCATTTCAAGAGAACTCACATAAAAGCCCCCTATGCCATTAATAGAAAACACAGGATGGTTTTTGAGCCTCTCAGAACCAATATTTGTAAAATCTGACTCTTGTTAATGATGTCTCAGACCAATTTTCTCCATCATTTGGACATCAGCTAGTGCTGAGTGCCTAAAAAGAACTGGGGGCCTGGGTAGAGATTAGGAATAGGAGAAATAGGAGAGAGAAGCATTTTACCTTTAAAGACTTCTGGATTGAGCATCCTAATGAGTAATGTTTGTGGTTGGCATGTGGTAAGCACTTAACAAATGCTTGCTGATTGGCTAACTTATGGGTCATGAGAGGTTGCAAATAGTGAATTTTGAGGAACTGTATTGTGAAATAATGCAGGAGACAGGGGAAAGTGTTACCTTCCTTCTTCATGTGTGCCCCTTTTATCTCAAAGTAAGACCACCAAAGCCTCAACCTTCCAAAACACAGTCATGAATCCAAAAGTAAAATAGGTTTCTGAGAGGCCAGGCTTTGGGGCCATCACTAAGTCTATCAAATAAATAGAAACTCCTTGAGGGTAGGGACTGTTTCATTTTTGTCTTTGTACCCTCAGTGAATAGCATAGAGTGTGACATAGTCAGGGCTTAACAAAGGCTTGTCAATTGATCAATGTAGTCTAATACACTCAATTATTCAAAGGCAGAAGTGACAGCTGACAGCCTGCTATGAAGAGAGGAGATATGCAAACTAATAAGAACTAAAAGAATAATAGCATTGGAGAAATAAGTGTGGGTATAAATAGCCCATATCACTTCAGTAGACCCTAGGGAGTATCACTATATTGCAATACAATATCATAACTAATGTTCATAACAATGACCCAAGGTTATCAAGAAAAAAGTTGTTGTATTATTTTGTATTGTTATATTATATTATGTTGTTATGTTATAATGTCATATATATTTTCTTAGAAGGTTGAAAAGTATGCAGTAAATTTTGGAAATATTTCCTTTCATTAAAAACAATTAAGTCCCCCCCCCAAAAAAAAAACCAACCTATTTTAGCACTTAAGAAGGGTAAGAATATTTATCTAGAAGATTTACTTCTGTGAAACAGCTCCATCTTCAATGATGCTGGATAGCTGAGATACGACTGTCATTTAGCAGTGCATGTCATGGTTTAAGAGACTCGTTCACCACTTTTTGAACTCTGATCTATGTAAGGACCAGCCACTATTCCAGAGAATGGATGATTTAGCATGCTGTACAGCTGGTGGAGGATGTGATATGCATTCTTAGGCATGGCCAATGTGGGAATTTGTTTTGCTTGACTATGCATTTTTGTTACAAGTGGTGTTGTCTTTTCTTTTCATTTCTTTTTCTTTTCAATGAAGTGGGGGAGAAAGGGAAATAGGGAGAAAAGTTGCTAAGATGCACAGAAGAGAACAGATGGAAAGCCAGAGGAAACACAGACAAATAGGACAGCTTTGAAATGTATGTGCTAAATTTTATATGCTTAGAGAGAAAAGCAAACTACAAAGTGGAGATTCACTGTTTTGTGAGCAATCCTCCTTTTCTCTTCTTTACATATGGAAATGTGGATTTTGTTTAGTGTTTGTGGAGCTCAGAATGAAAAAGATTTAACAGCAATGTTAGGTAAAATGATATCTATTCATACACAGTATATATATGTGTGTTTGTGTGCATGTGTGTAACATATAATAAATATATTTTCATATGGGCAGCTAGTTGGTGCAGTGAATAGAGTACTGGGCTTAGAGTCAGGAAGACCTGAATCCAAATAGGGCTTCAGAAACTTATTCACTGTGTGACCCTGGACAAGTCACTTAACCATTTGCCTCAATTGTTTCATCTGTAAAATTAGCTAGAAAAGGAAATAGCAAACCACTCCACCATCTTTACAAAGAAAACCCCAGGGCAGCTAGGTGGTGCAGTGGATAAAGTACTGGTTCTGGATTCAGGAGTACCTGAGTTCAAATCCGACCTCAGACACTTAACACTTACTAGCTGTGTGACCCTGGGCAAGTCACTTAACCCTCACTGCCCCACTTAAAGAAAGAAAGAAAAAACAAAACAAAACAAAGAAAACCCCAAATGAAGAGTCAGACATGAATGGAAAATTACTGAACAACAGCAAAAGTATGTACATGTAACACACTCAAATGTTTTTGTACCTCATTAAAATATCTGGGGGCAGCTAGGTGGTGCAGTGGATAAAGCACCGGCCCTGGATTCAGGAGTATTTGAGTTCAAATCTGGCCTCAGACGGTTGACACTTACTAGCTGTGTGACCCTGGGCAGGTCACTTAATTCCCCCATTGCCCCGCAAAAAAAAAAAAAAATATCTGAAACTCTCTTGGCCTTTTCCAAAGACCCAAATGGTACCCAGCCACAGCCTTTCATCCAGCTATTATAGTCAGCCTTATATTCAACCTAAAACCCCAAAGCAGAGATTAAGTTTCAGTTCATTCAGTGTCATCGTTATTTAATTAGCAAAATGTTTTTTTCCACACAGATCATATTCAGTACTGCATGTACTAATGCATCTTTCAATACAGTCTTAGACCAGTTTTAGTCACTGTTGGGTTCCTGATTTTTCCTAAATGATATGTCCTTTTAGTCCATCTTTTTATCCTAATATAGATAATTTGAAAGATTTCAAAAACTCAGTAAAAATTCTTAGTTTATGAAACCAGTAAGGTTTCATACATCCTTACAGTTTGCATAGAACTTTTAAAAAGTCAACCAGATACATTAAAGGCAACCCCCCAACAATTTAAAAATTATCTCCATTTTATCCTTTATACATCTTGTTTATATATAGTTCTTTTCGATTTATCTCTCCCATTAGAGTAGAACCTCTTCAAGAGTAGAAAGAACCTTTCTTTTTACAGTGTCTGGAACTGTAGTAAGCCCTTAATAAAGTCTTGTTGACTTGATTAATGTGGGAGGGGCACTTAGAAGAAACTGTGTTTCCACCCCCTTAGGGCACATGGCTCCTCTGGGTGGTGGGAAACAGAAAGATTTCCCTCTTGGCAATATAAAAATAAACATTGCTGTTCCACTTTCACACTTCTGGGAAGTGGTTTTATCCCCCTGATCCATGTAAACCCACTGAGGGCTTAAGAATTAAGCAGGTATTTCTATAGCAGTTTATCATCTTAAAAAAAAAAAAAGACCCATAGGTCCATTGTAATGTTTTATTTTTATTTTTACATTTCATTTATTTATTTTGAATTTCTTTTCTACTTTGTACAGTGTCCTAATCTTTAAAAAATAAGATAGTGGGGGCAGCTAGGTGGCACAGTGGATAGAGCACTGGCCTGAGTCAAGAGGACCTGAATTTAAATCTCACCTCAGACTCTTACTAGCTGTGTGACCCTGGGCAAGTCACTTACCCCCAATTTCCTTAACCATTGGGGGCCATTTCCAGTTTTCCTTGCCACTGGACCCAGATGGCTTTGGAGGGGAGAGTGAGAGGTTGATGACCTTGCACAGCCCTCCCTCACTTAAATCCAATTCAGTACAAGTCATGACATTGCCTTCCCATGTCATGGTGCTCTTCCAGAATGAAGAAACAAGGGGTAGCTAGGTGGCACAGTAGATAGAGCACTGGCCCTGGAGTCAGGAGTACCTGAGTTCAAATCTGGCTTCAGACACTTAACCCCAATTGCCTCACTAAAAAAAAACAAAAAACTGCAGAATGAAGGAACAACAACAACAAAACCAAAATAATTTCTTAAAAATTTCTTGGGGCCCAATGAATGATTTAGGCAGGTTTTCACTTTTCTTTATTTATGGTAGTTGCTTTTTAAATTTTCATAACAGAACTTACCAGGCAAAGGAGCTTGTTTTTCTCCTAGTTTTCATTTATAGTTTTTACTTTGTCTAAATTTGCATTATGCAAATTCAACTTTACATAAATTCTGAAAAACATCCATATTCCAAAAAGCCACCTATGTTAATTTTACAGTATAGGACTTTGCTTACTCTCTCCACTCCTGCTCCTCAACTTAGCACTCCATGGCCTCCCATCCTCCCCCACCAAAACAAACAAAAAAACAAACAAAACATTAAAATTTTAAAATAAAACCCCAGAAACCACTGCTGGATGGGGGTTGCGCTTGAGACCTCTGTGCTGAGGAAGGAGACCTATGACCCACTCCACCCACCTGCTGTCCCTGCATATGTGGCTGTCCCTGGCTTGCTGCCCCTATCCTCCACCACTCCCCATAAGTTCCTCCTGCTCCAACCACCACATGTCCTTGAACAGCATGCCAGCCCCTCTCCCTCCACTGGCCCAGGGCCCCCTTCTTTTCTCTTCCTCCCTTCCTCAGATTGGTAGGCAAATTCACCTTATGTAAAAATCACCTTACACAAAGATCTGAAGAGCAGTTCACTTAGATAAAGGGAGAACTGTCTATATTTTGATCTGACTGCTCTGTATTTCAGTTATTCATTTGGGGCCTGTTCACCTTTGGTAGCCTGCACTAGTAGCTCCCATTCCATTCATAGAAGTGACAGAGAGGCCAACTATAGAATATAACCCATAATAGAATAACAATGTTGTTCATCGACAAAGTGCCTTGAGAGGGTCTCAGTTACCAATATTCCTCTATGATTAGCTGTCATAAAAGGAACAATATTATTCTGTTCTGGGCTGTTTGTTCTTCAATTGCCTGGAAATGTCAGAAATACTCATACATCTTTTTTTTTTTTTTTTTGGTTGTTGATGAGATTGCTTTCTCCCTCCAAATGCTATTGTGGACTTTTACGTGCCGCAGCAGACATAAGCTGACTTAGGTAGCTACACTAACTAGGTTTGTGCCATTATATTTTTCAAAAGATGGAAAATCTAGTTTGGATAACTCAGTGGGTTATTTCTCATTTGGTTTCAATTAATAGCAGTAAACTCAGTCAGAAAACCAGCTGCCATGTTCTAGAGATGGCCTCTGAGGTCTCTTTCAGCTCTGTCTATGATTCTGTAATCTAACATTTACCAACGAGGTAACTGGGGATGAGTCACTTACTTCTGAACCTTAGTTTCTCCATTTATAAAATGAAATTATACTTATAGGCAAATATTTTTAAGTGCTCATGAATATTGTTATTGTTTGTATCATTGTTATAAACTTTAGGGGTTTTTAGTGACTTTTTAATGCCAACATGCTTCATTGTATATTTTCCCAAAAAATTTGAAAAGGATTTGAAATTTTGTGAAGTTCTAATAAGTAGCTTCATAGCAGCTACCAACATTGAGCATTTAACAGTGGGGTTTTGGGGGACAGTGTAAGAATTGACAACAATATAAAATCAATACAATTCAACAAACATTTATTAAGGACCAGGGAGTGTATAGTAGAAAGTTTATCAGAGAGGAATAAAAGAATTTTCATCACACCTCAATAACAAATAACAAAATAAATAAACAAATAAATAACAAAAATTGGTAGCGAATGCAGTTGACATAGTTGCATGACTTGATCTGGAAGCATCTAGCAGTATGTGAGTAGAAATGGAGAAAGTGAATGGAGTGGGAAATGGATAGATTTTTGGTAAAGTACAACTGCTGATAGACAATGGAGAAAGGAATTCAAGTATAGCTCCTACTGTATGTTTAAATTGGTTTAACCATATAGTCAAGACTGTGAAGATAGGAAAGGAAAGTCAGAATGAAAGTGATTGATTAAGAGAACAGTAAGGTCATCTTCAAGATGAAGGAGAGGTTTATGAGAAGTAAGACAAAGGGAGAAATCAAAAGATAAGAAGAGGTTGTGGTCAAAGATAGGAAATTTCATCTTTGAATAACGGAAGTGGAACAGTATAGGTAATAGTGAAATGAGATATATGACCATCCCTGTGTATGGATGAAGTTGAATGAAAATGGAGGTCATGGGAGTTTAGGAGATTGATGATCTTGGAGATAAGAAAGGCACATGTGCTAGGGGAAAGGAAGACTCTAAGTGAGGTGTTGAACTCTGTGAGAGGCCACAAGATAAACATGACAAGGACTCAACTGGCTTATAAAAATAGAAGGAGCAAATGTTAAAGATGGAGAGTTTGTTGAGTTATGGTGGCAAAGGAATGATCTGGAAGCAAGTGTAAGAAACATGGACTGAGCCTATTCTTTCTATTAGCCCAGGTCTTTGGGGGATAGGAAAGAGCATTCAGTACTGGAGAAAGTATCCAGAACTTAAGTGGATAGAGAGGCAGTGTGACAAAGAAAGTTAGCCTTAGAGCCTGGCTAATGCAAGTTCAAGTCCTTCCTCTTATACATAGTGGCTGTGTAACCCTGGGCAAGTCACTTAACCTCTCAGTTATCTAAGAAATTCTCTAAGCCCAGAAGTTGTGGAGAAGTTTATACCTGCATTGGTAAAGGGTAGTTTCCTTACTCCAATTCCACATTCTAGTGAAAACACAAGTCTAGTTTCTGTCTCCATCCTTTTCTCTTATTGTTGCTTTCTAATGATTGATTTTCTAAATAAAACACCCAAACTAACACACGTGTTCCCTTAAAATTAATCACTTTGCAAGGTTATGCACTTATTATTCCAGTGGTGTTATCTATGAAATATATCATTCCAATGATGAGCATCCTTCCACAGTAATGACTTCAAAAGACAACACTCACTTGCTTGTATAAATTTTGATATAGATGTTTAAAAATCAAACTCATTAGTTTAGAGTCATACTGTAGCACTAATTAAAATGAAGCAGATCAAATTCAATTCATCAAAGACATTGAAGACCTACTGCATGCAAAGTGCTATGCTAAGCCTATATGGTCTTTTCTCTTAAGGATAAGGTTATTAGAAATGACAATTATGAAGTCTTTGATGACTGTGAGAGAACAATTTCCATAGGATGTAGTGAGAAGGAAAGAAGCATTTATTAAGTGCCTACTCTGGGCTAGGTATGTCAATGAGGAATGAGTGGGTGGTAAGGAGTTGGGGGCAATGAGTGTAGACTGTTCTTTACAAAAATTTGGCACTGGATGGGAAGAATGCTCAAGATGATAAAAGGACCTGCAGAAGGTATGTGGTTTTTGTTTGGGGCTTTTTATTTTGTTTTAGGACTGAGGAGACCTGAGCAGATTTGTAAATCAAGGGAAAGGAGACAATAGAGAGGAATAAAGGTTAGATGAAGAATAAAAGGAAGAATTGATGGAGCAAGATCTTGGCAGGAATAAGATGGATTAAGATCAAGGGCATCACTGGAGGGCATCACAATGGGAAGAAAGATGTCTACCAATTTCTGGGACAGATAAGGGAATTCGGAGAAGGCAGTTAATTATTCACCAAGCCACCCATGGTATATTTGGCATCTATTATATATTTGCCAGTTGTAGGTGATATGGCTATGATCATTTCAAAAGAAAATTGACCATATTCTTCAAATGCATCTTTTGTGTCATTAGCTAAAAAGACTGTTTCAGCAAGGTACATTTAAGTTTTGTCAAAAAACTAAACCCTCCAGGCCTTGTCATATATAGACTTCCCCTAATTAATAGTGTAAATAGACTTGCTCCTCCCATATTTTTCTCCTCTATTTGAAAGAATATTAATTTCAGAACTATAGGATTACATAGGATAAGCATGTTAAGAAAACATACAAATTACCTCTATTTTGGTTATATCACTTTTGACTATAGACTGACCTTAAGTATCTTCTAAAGAATATGAAACTCAAATGGATGGCACAATGTATATAGAGTGTTGAACTTGGAGTCAGGAAGACCTGAGTTCAAATACAAGTTCAGATACTTATACCCTGGGTCACTTAATCTCTCTAAACCTCAGCATCTTCAACTGTAAAATGGAGATAATAATAGTACTTTCCCTACACGATTGTTAGAAGAAGGAGATGAAATAACAAATATAAAGCACTTTGCAAACTTCCAAATGCTATATAAATGATGGGTACCATTATTTTTATTACACAGGAGGTGCACTTTCACTACCTATAATAAGGATAATTTTTGCATTCTTATCAATGCTAACCCAAGTTTGACATCCAGGAAACAGTGTGATGTAGTGAAAAGAGCATTGGACTTGGAGTCAGGAAGTCTGAATTTGAATGTCACTCTGCCACTTATTAGCTAAGAGACTGTGACTGTTACTTTATCTCTAAATCTCAGTTTGCTCATTTGTAAAGTGGGAAAATAACTCTTGTACTATCCATATACAGGGCTATTGTGAGGATGAAATGAGATGTTTTGTCAAGTACCTTATAAACTTTAAGCTTTGGCCATTATTTTTAGAAACATTGTGCTATTTACAAACATGCTCTTTGTTTAATCTCTCTGTTACTATGTTGAAATAGTTAATATTGCAGAGTACCTGGAAGATAGATACAGTTTCATATAGATAGTTAAAAGTCTTACGCACATTGAATGTCCTTGCCTCAAAGTTCAGTATCAAAAAAGTAACACAGCCTTAACCTTTATTCATATAGGTAAGAAAACCTTTCATGGAATATTTTAACATTCAGTTAAATGTTCATTCTCCTTCCTACCACTGACACTTAAAAACTGTGCAATGTTGTATTTCTTTGTGAGGCAATTGGGGTTAAGTGACTTGCCCAGGGTTACACAGCTAGTGTCAAGTGTCTGAGGCTGGATGTTGTATTTTTTAACCCAAGATGGCATGAAAGCAAAATAAAAGGTTATCCAGATACTTTAGACAGAAAAATACACCTTCTTCTAAATATCTGGATTTGCTTTTCCCCTTATCCAGTGAATAATTCTGCAGACACCCATTTAACTTTGTGTAGACCTGACAATACCTCCCTCAGTTCTAATAGAGAAATTTATGTAGAAAGATGATAGCTAAAATAAGCATCAACATGTTATCAATATTCACTGGAATTTAAGGGTTTTACGACTTACAAACTAAAAGGGAACTAAAATGCATTTTTCTTGTTGTGAACAGGAAATGTTTGATGTTATTCTGGATGAAAATCAGCTTGAGGATGCATGTGAGCATTTGGCAGAATACCTTGAGGCATACTGGCGTGCAACACACACAACAAGTAGCACCCCTATGACACCTCTGCTTGGAAGAAATTTGGGCTCCACGGCACTTTCGCCATATCCCACTGCAATCTCTGGATTACAGGTACCTGCTGACTTGGTCACTTTTTCAAGCACTTTCTCTATGCCTTATGGACCAGTGATGGTGATACACTGCTTCTCTTGTGTCATTCTTCTTTAGTAATATGCTGCAGTTCACTTACTTTCCCTATATATTTTGTCACTGCCCTTTGGGTTACCCCCAATTTGGATATTTCAGAGACTGTGGTATTCCATGACTTGTCATCATATAGCACCATGGGAAGAATATTGATATTAAAATAATGGTCCCTTGTATCAGGAATAAGCTTGGCTTCATTAGAAGCAACATGCATTTTCCCAAATGGGCCAAGTTTGTGGTCTATCTTCATTGACTCACCAAGATACATATAGTAATGGAAGCAGGTCTATGAACTATTTATCCAATTAAACCCCTGTTAACAAACATTCATTAAATATCTACTCTGTGAAAGATACAGGTAATGGAAAGACAAAAACAAAATTAAAACAATCTCTGATCTCAAGGAGCTTATATTCTTCTAGAGGAATAGAAAATATACACAAACAAATATGTTACAAGAAAAATGGGAAGGAGAACACTAACAACAGGTGAGGATTAGGCATAAACTAAGCCCTGAAGACAAACAAGGATTCTGAAAGGTAGAGGTGAATCCAACTGCCTTTTCTATTTTTGTATATCATGCCTATTCTACTTTTTTCATTCATCAAGGATACACTTTATACATGTTCAGCTTAGTCTAATGATTTTGTTAGAGAAAAGAAAGTGAGCAATTTCTTGTAGTGGTTGATATGTCCTTGATGACTTATTGAAGGGTGGTAAACATTTCAGATTTTTCCAGTTATTTGTCATTATCCTCTTTCATAGATCGTGGTAAGCAATCTCTCTACACTCTCAAAATCATGCTGCATCCATCACATATCTCTGTGTATTCTTCATCTAGCCTACCTGCTTTCCTCATCTTTGTCTTAGCACCCTTTCTGTTTTCTCATGCAGCACATCAAAAGTATTAGACAATGTCTGCAAAGCCCTTTGAGAACTTTAAGGTGCTTTATAAATACCATATGTAATTATCCTTAATAATGCTACAGAGCAGCTAGGTAGAGCAGTAGATTAAACCACCAGCCCTGGATTCAGGGGGACCTGAGTTCAAATCCAACCCCAGATACTTGACACTTACTAGTTGTGTGACCCTGAGCAAGTCACTTAACCCTCATTGCCCCACCCCCAAAAAATAAATGAATGAATGAAAATAATGCTAGGGACTGTTTGCAAATAATTTTTATGAGTACTACAATACAAGTTGACCAAATGTCCCATGAATAATGTTTTTCATTGCTTTAGATGCACAATGAAACCAACTATGCCAGCTACATTTTTTTAAACTTTTTCTCTCAAGAAGAATGTGTGAGCCATCTTTACATTTAGCTACAACTTATTTTTGTCTTCTGGTTTCATTTATATTAAGAATATCAAGATTGGTATAACTCAGTTGCTTCAATAATGTGTCTATTCATTGATCACAAGAGGCAGCTCAATATAGTGGACCATTGAAGTTGGAGTCAGGACCAAGTTAAAACCCTGTCTTAGTCTGACCCTAGGCAAATCATTAAACCTCTCTAGGTCATGATTTATTAAGCTGTAAAATGAATGGGCTGGGTTCCCTTCTAGTTCTAAATTTATGGTACTAAGGATCTCATATTTATATTTCCAACAATTCTGTTAATATTTATTCTAAAAACAGTGATTTTTAGCACCTTCTATTTCTTTTTCCATCACTTAGCTACTGTTACTAGAGAAGTTGAAGGAGGCTTATAGGACTATGAGTCATTTTATATTTTTCTTTGTTTTGGGAGTTATAGTGGCCAAAGATTTCATCGCTAAGTGGTTGTCTTTCCAGTACTGGACTTCAGGAGTCAGAAATGTAAAATCAAGCCTCAGGTCCTTGATATCATTATGAACTTGGGCAAGTCATTTAGCCTCTCTCTGCCTCAGGTTCATCTTTAAAATAAGGATAGTCATAACAGCACCTATCTCACAGGGTTGTTGTGAGGATTAAATGAGATATTATTTGGAAAACACCTACCATAGTGTCTGGCATATAGTAGATGCTAGTATAAATGATAACTATATTACTTCTGTCATTGTCATCATCATCAAGGTTCTCTATTCTTAGCTAGGTTTATCCCTGGAAAGCAGACATAGACTGTTGCCAGAACTTTTCTGAAGCTTTTCCAAACTAGTAGAGCCTTCCAGAGTTTATGCTTTGCTGGCATGACCATGGTCACTTATAGACCGTGATGAAACAAAGAAGCCTTAGGACTTTGTCCAAGTCTATATTTACATGGCTAAATTCTCTCAGGAACTCCTAGCTGACCACTTAAAATATCTGCTGGATAGCTCCACCCTGAATGTCCTGTGTTTACTTCAAACTTAATATGTTAAAAACTGAATCCATTATCGTCATCCTTCCCTAAACTTGACCTTCCTCCAACTTTCCTATTTCAGTTGAATCTTCCCTAGTCACCCAGCTTCATAACTTTGGGACCATTCTTAGTGGTTTTTTTGAACTTGGCAATTAGGAGATCATTGGTGATCTCTGAAAGAATGTTCTCAATAGAGTGGTGGAGTTAAAAATCTTATCCAAAGGGAAAAGGAAAGAGTAAATGTTAAAGAATTAGAGGTATCAAGTATAGCCATCTTTTGGAAAATTACTTCTATCTAAACATTTTATGAAATAGCTAATTATTGTTTTCCTTTAGCACATCCTATTCTCCTTTCAGTGTCCTCTCCCAGGTACTCTGTACCATAATGCTTTAGGGGATAACACCTGACATGTTGGGCAACATGTAATAAAATTCAAATGACTCTGTGATCTCATTACTATACATGTTCTCTCCAGATATCATAACCAAAGCCCATTCATCCCTTTTCAATCCCCATAAATTCACTTCAGGGGGTCTACCCAACACTCTAGGGGCCTTGCTAACTTTCTTCTGTTATCATAAAGATTCAGTGGAGCACACAGACCATCCAATAGCTGTCACTTGCTCTCACTACATGATAAACTTGCCTCCTTTTGTTTATCATCCATTTCTTTTTTTAATAGTAATAAACATTTTTATTTAAAGTTTTGAGTTCCAAATTCTATGCCTCCTTTCTTACCTCCTTTCCCCTCCTCCCTGAGGTGGTAAACATCCAGACATAGCTTATACATGTGCAATTATATAAAATATTATCATATTAGTCATTTTGTATAAGAAAACTTGAATAAAAGAAAAAATGAAAGAAAGTGAAAATAGCATGCTTCAGTCTGTGTTCAATCAATATCATTTCTTTCTATGGAGGTGGATAGTATGCTTCATCATTAGTACTTTGGGATTGTCTTGGATCACTGTATTGCTGAGAATAGTTAATTCATTCACAGTTCTTCATTAAACAATATTGTTATCACTGTGTACTATACTTCACTGTACATCAGTTCATGCAACTCTTTCCAGGTCTTTCTGAAATTGTCTTGCTTGTCATCACCATCATATATCACAGTTTGTTTAGCCATTCCCCCATTGATGGGCATTCCTTTGATTTCCAATTTCCAATTTCCAGAACTGCTATAAATATTTTTGTACAAATAGGTCTTTTCCTCTTTTGGGGGGATGTATTTGGGATATAAACCTAACAGTGATATTGCTGGATCAAAGGGTATACAAGGTTTGGGCACAGTTTCAAATTGTTCTCCTGAATGGTTGGATCTTTTCAAAACTCTACCAATAGTGGATTAATGTCCTAGTTTTCCTATATCCCCTCTAACATCCAATATTTTCCTTTTTTGTTATATTTGCCACTCTGGTAGGTGTGAGGTGATTTGCCTCAGAGTTCTTTTAATTTGCATTTCTCTGATCAAAAATAATTTAGAGCATTTTCCATATGACTATAGATAGCTTTGTTTTCTTTGTCTAAAAATTGCCTTTTCATATTCTTTGACCACTTATTTATTGGGGAATGACTTGTATGTGTATAAATTTGACTCAGTTCTCTATATATTTGAGAAATGAGGCCTTTATCAGAGATACTTGTTTCAAAAATTCTTTCCCAGTTTTCTGCTTTCCTTATATTAGTTACATTAGTTTTGTTTGGTGCAAAAGCTTTTTAATTTTATATAATTGAAATTACCTATTTTACATTTTATATTGCTCTCTGTTTTCTTTGGTCCTAAATTCTTCCTCTCTCCATAAATCTGACAGATAAACTATTCCATGCTATCTTAATTCGCTTATGGTATCACCCTTTATGTGTAAATCATGTAACCATTTTGACCTTATTTTAGTATACAGTGTGAGATATTGGTCTATAACTAGTTTCTTCCATACTGTTTTCTAGTTTTTCCAGCAGTTTTTTTCAAACAATGAATTTTTGTTCCAAAAAGTTTGGGTCTTTGGGTTTATCATATGCTAGATTACTATGGTCATTTACTATAGTGTAATTTGTACCTATTCTATTCTACTGATTCACCTCTATTTCTTAGCCAGTACCAGATTGTTTTGATAATTACTGCTTAATAGTACAGTTTGAAATCTGGTACTGATAGACCACCTTATTTTGCATTTTTTCATTTATTTTTATCATTTCTTTGATAAGATTCTTTACTCTGATTCTTGCACATCGTTCATTATTTATAGTACTATGTGATGAAGCCTGCTGACACTCTATTGCCTTTGACACAATAGTAAATTTAAATATTTAAACACATAAAATTAAGTGATTTTTGAAATTTGTAGCAACTGGGATAAACTTATTTGTGTATACATTTTTATGTTATCAGGAAAGTCATAAAACAGGGAGATTGATTACCAAAGGTATTTACTACTTTCATAGAAGAGACCCAGCATGCAAGGAAGGGATTTCACCTAGGTCATGAGATTTTCTGTTTGTGGATACTATTATACTGGCAGCAGTTTCGAAGGTTATAGTTCTTGCAGGATGAGATGCATAACCATTCAAAAAAGTTTGGCATAACTATCTACTCAGAGAGAACCAAGTGGATGAAGAATTATTTTCTAAATTATGACATACAGATGGGTGGACAACCCATAACACTCATCATCTATGTATATGCCTCAGGAAGATACCAGAAGTGGAATGTGCTTTCTATCTAGATTTAAACAGAAGGAGGAAATCAGGCTAAATTGCCTATGGAAATTGCAGGGCTCTTCAAGTGACCCCAAATTTCTACCTAAAATGAATATCCATATTTTATATATCAATATTCTTCTGATGAATGGCTATAAGTAATAGTTATAGAACACAATCCTTAAGTGCAGTTAAAATTTCTATTACTCTTATAAGTCTCTAAGAAATGAAACTGCTGGTAGATGTTTCAGTTATGCATTTGGGAATAAACTGACATTTTGGCAGCCCTCAAATGCCAACTACCACATAGAGAGCTAGGAAGTAGTCTTACGATGCTTTTTCAAAGTTCAGAATTTGACACGGCTGAACTTGTAACATATGTTCCTAAGCATATTTCCAAGTGTGTAAGTATAGCCCCTACACACATGATGTCCTGCACAGGATCTTGCCTTAGTCAGTAGTCACAGAACTTCTCCAGCACAGAATGTGGAGATGGGTATAAATGGAAAATTTTCTCTCTTCTGTTATTCTTTTTTTGTGCATTGTAGTATGTTCAGACCCAGACATGGAGAATCAGAGTGATTATGCTACCAAATGAATGTTGCCTTTGCTGAATTAATTATTATTTACCATTTATCCAGCAGCTGCTGAAATGTATTTGAGACCCCCAATTTACTGACTGTGAGGAACATGTAGTCAATTGAACCTTCCTGCATCATGACTAGTTTTGTTTTAATAGGTTATAATGATAGTCATAATTGTAGATCATGTGGAGTTAACTCTGAGATAAGTGGCACTCTCTGAAATGCTATTATAGTACATTACTATGCTACAAAATGGCATCTCTATGAGTAGAAAGAGTACCATATGAATGAATAGCTTTAGATGATGGAAATGAACAGAGAAATGTACTATGAGGTAGCTATAGTAGGTCCACTGAACCATATCTTGGTTTCACTTACTGTAGAGCTGATCTGGATGTAGCATTTCCATTGTCTTGTTTGGATCAGTTCTGAGAAGCACATTGAAGAATTCAGGATAGACTTATTAAGATATATGCTTCTATGATGTGTCTGTGGAAGTTCAGTTATTATGAAGATGACACTATTGATGTATCATCAAGACATTCTTGTTTTCCCATCCTGGTAATGAGTCCTCACTGAGCCGTTTGTATCACTGTCTGTTTTTGCTTATGACCAATGGCACACATTTGCTAGACTGTTGATTAGGGTTAAGCATACAATATATTGTCTATGTCTATAAAACAACTTTCTCTTCTGCGAAGCTAAAAATTCTGTAGGAAAAAGAAACCTAGAACCCATCTCATCAGGATATGTTTTACCACTAACATAAGTAGCTTAAGCTATTGGTAAGATACAGGTGGACACTGTACATACACACAAAACCCCAGATGGCCATGCTGGAGAGTGTGGGCTAATGCAGATGAAGCTCTTAAGAATTCCTAAAAGTTAGAAATATAAGTTCATTGTTCCTTACTCTGGCATCAGGAGGTGGGACAATCCAATGGCAAAATTTCTGCTGTCCTACTGTGGGGAAATTGTGAAGAAAGTATAACTTTCTGATGGCCTCTGTCATATTGGACAGAGATCATCTGTGCTGGTCTGTTCTTTTATTGAGACCCCATTTTGCAAAGTCATTAGCTTGTTTAAATAGGCTAAATTGAAATTGTTTTAATTATATGCATGTATTTAGGCTAAATTGAAATTGTTTTAATTATATGCATGTATTTTCTAAGTATTAATCATTCTTCTAATTTAATATAATCTTTGCTTTAACAACTCAATAGTCTGTACATGCAGAGCTGATTTAGAAGTAACTTATACAGAGAACTAGTTGTTTCCTATCACTTAATGAATTTATTTGAAGCTCACCATATCTAGTGTCTTATAATTCTTTTCTTGGAGATAATATTTATGGTGTACAGATGAGAAGCTTCTGAATAGTCCACAACATTTTGGCCTCTTCCATTTCTTAATCCTGAACTACATTGTCCAGTCAGAACAGAGATCACAGCAAAATGATTCAGGTTGATTCTCTATGCAAGGTAAACAAGCCTACTTAGCATTTTAATCACCAGGCTTCTGCACAATCCAGTTGAATCTCAATATCAGCAAAGCAGCTGCAAAATTTGCCTTTCCCATTTCTGTTTTTCCCTCTTAAAATAGGTGAGGAGGGACAACAGGTACTTCTCAGAGTCTTCAACTCTTGTCAACTAGGGTTGAACCTGTTGCCAATAAATTACAAGTTGGAAAGCTAAAAGCCTTCTGTCAGCAAGTAGTTGTTAGTATCTTTAAAACACAGCTCCATTATAGATACTTTTCTGACTCTTCATTGTTTTGTCAGTCTTCTGTTTCCAAGTTCTTTTTTTAGCTCTACTTTCTGCCTTTAGCTCTGAATTCTTATATCTTTCAGTAGTTTAAATGAAAACCTTTGGGCACTTGATAACTTGCCTTTCACTTAAATGATACTTGGCAATTTCCTCTAAGAAATCAACAGAACTTATTTAATCATATCCCAGCCTCCAAAGAGTTTTATCTCCTGCAGGTATAAATTCACAAGATGGTCCTCCACTTTATTTTATGTCTTTGAAATTACTTCTTCATACTGACATTTCCAAGTTTTTAATAAATAAAAATCTTTGGATCAATCTATTCACATATAAATTGGGTTGTCATTATTTGTATGCCAGATTTCATTTTCTGTCCTAAGTTGGTCAAATTCCATCTGAAAATTGTCACTATGTGTATGTGTGTGTGTATGTATATAAAAGCAATTTTTGATTAAACAAAACTTCCTATTCATTTTTGTTGTTGTTGAGTTGTTTCCAGTTATCTCTGACTCTTCCTGACCCCATTTGGGTTTCTCTTGGCAAAGATACTGGAGTGTTTGCCATTTCCGTGTCCTACTCATTTTAAAGATGAGGCATTAAAATGTTCATCTATGACAGATGCAGTGCCTTAGATCATGTACCAGTTGACATAACTCTTTACACATAAGTATATTTTCTATCTTTCTCAGCACTAAACTTTTCCATATGAAAAGGTCCTTAAAATAACAGTACTATACAGAAAAATAGGGCTTTTACAGAGATTAATTATACTTTAATTAAAATAAGGTAAAAGAATATAAGAAAGATAATTAGATTCTACTAGATTGAAGTGAAATATATAGCTATTAAAAGTGGAACAAATTTAAAAGAGTCATAGAATGTCAATACCAAAAGGCACTTTAAAATTCTAGTCCAATTCTTGATCAAGATCTCACCAGGTAGTATGTTCCAAATGGCGGGAAGGAGGATACAGGTAAGAAGTATCAAGGACAAAGCAAAAAAGAGGCATTTGTTTACTAGAACAATCAATGTTTTTTTGTTAGGAGTCAGTCAATAGAATATTGGAAGAAGGAAACACAGGTACAAAGTACCAAGAAAAGAGAGGGCCAGAAATATTAGGGAACACAGAAAATTCAATAGGGCTAGAATAAATTCTGGAGAGCAGACCAAAAGTAGAGCAATGTTTTGGCTAACCAAGACCTGATAGGAGAGAGTAGTAGTCTACTTTTTAAGCATGACTCAAAACAGGGTTGATAAGATAAGGAAAAAAAGAAAAGCACTGATATTTATAGTTGAAGAAACCCAGGCCTATGTGCAAGGCAGGAATAATACAATAAATAGTCATGTGGATTTCAACTTATTTCTCTGTGGCGAAATAATTCTTCTTTTTTTAAAAGGGGGAATTAAAAACTTTTTTATATTTTAATTCTCTTCAACACAACTTTCAATTCTACCTATATATCATATGTTAAATATGTAGAATAGCAATACATTTCTTTGCTATGACTGCCTGAACTATTAGTACTCTGATATCCTTGTGATTTGTACCCAAAATACATAGGACTAGATATTTTAAGTGTGTGACTGGACCTAAATTACTTTTAAGGCCTTATATCCTATTCAGTAACAAAATATCAGGCACTTTCTACACTCATGATGCTTCTGATCTGAGGAATGAGGAGAATTTGAAAGCCTAGATCAGAAGGAATGTTAGACCAGAAGGGATAGTGCAGATTCTAAAAGTCAGAAAAAAGAAAAAAAGCTCCCATGAAAGCTTGAAGTTCTGACCTCTATATATCCCACATCCTGACAGCATGTTATGAGGAATGAAAGTTTTAATCTCTTTCCTTTATTCAGCAAAGTATGTGACAACAGGCTATGGGAACTCATAACTCTTCTACCCATATAAACATAGCTTCTGTGCCACACGTTGACATTTTGAAGGTTCATAAAGGTTAAAATTAAGCTGACTTTCTTTAATCAATGAATTATCTGATATTTTTAGAGCCAGCGCATGAGGCACAGCAACCACTCTACTGAGAACTCTCCAATTGAAAGACGAAGTCTGATGGCCTCTGATGAAAATTATCACAATGAAAGGGCCCGGAAGAGTAGGAACCGCTTGTCTTCCAGTTCCCAACACAGCCGAGACCATTACCCTCTTGTGGAAGAAGAGTACTCTGACTCATATCAGGACACTTATAAACCCCACAGGAACCGAGGATCACCTGGGGGGTATAGCCATGACTCCCGACATAGGCTTTGAGTTTAAGAACCTGTGGGGGGAGGGAGGGCATAGTATTCATCAGTTGACAATTTGCCATAACATAACTAGGACAAACTAATCATCTTAACTTGGCAGGTCAAGCACAGTGTTTGCTGTGCTTATAAGCTGCTGTCATTTGATGGTAGGTAAAGGGCAAAAAAAAAATGTACATCAAGCCCTAATGTTAGAGGGAAATTAGATGCCCAATCATATAGTTGTATTTTGTTTTTTCTTTAGTGTGACATTTACATTATAACTACCTTTTTCTTCATTAGGTATTAGACACATCAGTTTGTATTTTAGGGTATTTATCAAGGCACATATAAAATAATTTCCTGTGCTGGAAATTCCAAATGACCAGTTCCAGTTGGAACCAATTTATAAACCAATTCCTGTTGGAATTTGGGTGAATCGACTAGAAAGTCTACTTGAGAATGTTGCAATCAATTGAACATTTTAAAAAAATGCTAATGAATAAGAAAATCACAATGTTCAATACAAGCCAAAAATAGCTACAGTATTTATTTGCTGGAAGCTAAATTTACACTTAAGGTTGAAAAACATAAACACTTTATTATGTATTAACATTTCCAGAATGGCTTTTTCAGACTTAACCAAATGTAAAATGTTGATAGTGCCAAAAATCTCAAATTAATGCAGCAGTTACACGGTATTCATAGGATTTAATTTTTTGTTTTGTTTTGTTTTCCTGGCATGGGTATTGCCATCAAAGTATTTTTCTTTATGTTTATTCACTACCATTATTTCTGTAGAAGTTGGCAATGAAAATTGGTATTTTTTCAGCAGTGGGAAAGAGAATGGCATGAACAAAACAAAGTATTGCTGGTATTATGAAATATAAGATGGAGTGTTGTCCTCCCTTTGATCAATCTGAGCACAAATACACATGCCCAGGAATATAATGTGAGCTAGGAAAAAATGTGACATCCTCTCATTTGAACTTCCTTCTAGGTGGGAATTGATCCATTCCAGTAATCACAAACATAAATTCAGTACTTACCTGCCAGCACAATTGAGTACCTTTCCACTGCATCATCCAGTCTGTCTCTGATTGTCCCAGCCCTATATAGATATTTCTTCATAACCACATTCAGAAGGATTTTTTAAAGTAGTCACTTTCAATTTTGATATTGAAAGCAGTGTTTATACAAAATGATGCTAGTAAATAAATTTTTTGAAATGAATGATCAGATCAAAGAGCTTGCAATAAAAATAAATATAGAATCAGAAATACCTGCTCACTAAAATGATAATGCTGACATTTTTAATGCACAGAATTATATTATGAAGAATTTGGAAATGATGCTGCCTTATTTCTAAAGAGCACTCCTTTTCACCTACTGAGACTTCACAATTTTTCCAGTGGATACATTTATGTAATTGGGGACCTTGTGTCTTACATTATCAAAGAAGCCTTAGATCCAGTATGATCCAAGAAATTATTGGAATCGACCATTTTATACAACACACCAATGTCTATAAAACAAAGAATTATTTCTAAAAGTCCAAAATGCATGCGTTTTCTAAAAGCCTGACAGGACCAGGCGTAAAAAATCCTTTTATACTGGTTCATGTCATGAAACCTATTTTTGAAAAATGATAATTATTAATTTTATATTATCTTATTTTCTTCCCCAAGCATCTTAATGTTTAAGCAATCAAGGCCCATACCAATTAAAGAATTTTTCCTGACCATGATAGTATCTTATATTTTCTGGATCAGTTACAAAAATGTTGACATCCTCTAGAGCTCCCTTCTCTGTGCCCTTCCACACCTTTCCTTCTCCTCTTGTTCACTGTGCACATCTCATAATTGTCATGGTTAGCTTATAATATGGGTAACTATTAATCATTTAACTCATTTCAGTCAGTACAACTCAAAAATAGTGTTCAGTAAACTAAATCATTAACAGATGCAGCACTGACTTTTAGGGTTGTTTTGCCATTTCTAGAGAAGAATACAGATGATTAGGACCATCAGTAAAGACACTCAAAAGAGCTGCATCCATTACTAATTGAACAAAGATATAACGTGACATGTTTTTCACTTTAATTCAGAGCATAGAAAGGTATTGTCCAATAATTTAAAATATTTATCACATGTACAGCACTCATATTTGCATGAGAAAGAAAACACTAGGCAAAACATTTTGCTACAAGCTTTACCAGTTTTTGTTTGTGTGCATTAAAGTATTACTTGCAAAAAGTACACTGAAACATATAACTCTAGACTAGACAGCTGTTCAGCTTTATTCTGTAGTAGAATTAGTTATCTGATCATTTAGCTGCTTGAAGATATGTACATTTTATGGCAGGTAGCTACAACAGCATTTACATATATTTTTAAGACAAACAAGATGACTATATTATTTCCAATTTTTAAAAGTGCTTTAGTTTCAAAACCTCTTGAAGTCTTGTTTTTAAGTCTTCCATGTCATTCTAATAAAGAGGTCCATTCAATCATTACATGTGCACAAAATCAATCATTGTGTCAAGTGCCAATAGTACTTTTGCTTTCCATTCTTAACCCGAAGTGAACAATTTTGGAAAGGGTATCATGCATAATTTCTTGAGTAACCCTGTTTAAATAGTTCCTTTAATTTGGCATATTTGTCCCCCTCTGTTTTGTGTATAAATAGCTTTTTATCTCCAAATGAATAAGCCAGTTTTCAAACTTCAGTGGTTTCATGTAAAAATGACATTAACTAGAGGTTAGATAATGAAATGATTCATTTCTGGAAAGCACTATCATGCACTTTTTTTAAAAAAACAAACCGCAGAACCCTTGTTATTGCTTAATTTGAAGAGAGTTTGTTAATTTAAAAAAGTTAACATTTTAATAAGCAGGGAAAATAATAAGCGCTGCAATGTTTGGGGGTCATTTCAATTCATTGTTTAGAGTTATAATATATATTAGAACTTCTACAATGTCAGCCAGCTGTCTTGTGATATATATTATGCAATGGTTTCATGTGACATTGTGGAGTTAATGTAGTCCTGATTTAATAGAAATAATGCCAATTTGCCAATTCTAATGTTGACTTTAATGGTTATAATATGACTATAAAATAAGAGTAAGCAGTCAACTGCTTTACTCCAATGCATAAAAGCAGTACCTAGACATATTTATAAGAGATTAATGGTTATTTGTTATCTTTATAAATTTTTATTGGGAAAACACTAAGATTGATAATAATTTAGATTATCATAGACCATGCTAATATGACAATCTTAATTACATGAGCAAGTTAAGACATTGCACTTAGACCACAGGGAGACAGATTGTTTTTTTTTTATGAAGGACAAATTCCTGAGATAATTATTTATTCTCTTCTAATAGATTTGTTTTGTTTTTGCTTTATTTTTGGGGCAAAATATATTTTTGAAATCTGTTAACCTCTTCTTACCTGCATACTTGAACTTTTGTTGTTGCTGTTGTTGTTGTTGTTGTTACTGTTGGGGAACTCATAATTCAGGAAGGGGGGGAGGGACAAGGGGTGCTTACCAAAAGTAGGTTTCCAATTTAAAATCTTAAAAGTGAACATATCATGAAAATTGTATTGAAACCTAGGGTGTTATCAGTGAAGAATGCTTCTAGGCAACCTTAATCTGCATGCTAGTAGCATATTCTCTTAGTTATACAATTTTATTTTGATATTTGCTGAAACTTACAAACAAAAATTTGTAGCCACTAGAGTAATTTGACCTATATATTGTTATTTATACTACCTCTTCTCTACAGAAGACAGCCTCTCTTTAGGAAAAAAAATTCTGCCAATAAGTAGTGATGAAATATTTAGTATTGCTAACCTTGCTGCAAAGCTAAATGCATTTTATATGCTTAGTTCTCCTGTTTTCCTCTAAGTCTCAAAGCTCTGTTTCCAACTAGCTCTTTTCAGTATTTCATTCCTTCCTCCTTAGGGTACTTGGCATCCAGTAAAAGGTTACCCATAGACTCAAGATCAGCTCGATAAGCAAGTCATCATGGGAAGGGGGGAAATAAACCCTGATTAGATAGTTTATTTCTTTGTAATTACTGGACTGCTGCCCCCCAAACAGAAGCATTTGCAGGTCCAAACAAAGTAGTTTTCATATCCTAAATCCTTATGTTCTGCTTGATTGCAAATTCAGAGTTTTCTGGACCTTTTACTGCTCTTGCTGTCACTTAGAGCACATGTTAACCATTTACTGTGTAAGGCTTTGCATAATCTTGAGTTACCCATTTTATCAAAGTAGATGACATACATACAAGAACTTTCCAGCATTAATTAAATATGTTTCTTAGCCTTTTAAAAATTTACTTTTAAATTTCATTACCATGTTGCATATGGTTCTTCATTTTTTGTTCTTGAATCATCTAAGACTCACCTATAAATGACTTCTGAATGGAAAACTCATGTGATTGCAATTTGTTTCATTAGTTCTTTCTGCCTTTTAAGTAGTATAAGTACTTTAAAATGCTACTAGTGTTGCTACAGCTAGTAATCCAGATATTTCACTCATACTGTGTTTATATGCACAGGCCAATGTGACCTTTTTGACTAACAACCAACCAAAAGAGTTGACAAGTCAATATAACAATTGCCAAATGACCATTTTGACTATTGTTTTTTGATGACCTGAGTAAATAAAAACAGTAAAATTGGTTTGTGCACACTGACAAAGCCACCACATCTTTAAAATGTATAATTACTTTGGAAAAGTGTCTTCTTTTATTGGACTACTTTTTCTCAAAGAAAATATGTCTTACTGCAGCTATCCAGTTAGTCTTCTTGTTGCTTATTTTTACCACAAATACTTTGTTTTGAAAAGGGACATTTTGGTAGTAGAATTGAAAATATGTCATCAAATGAACTTGTACAAAGGGCTGTATACTCTATTTGCAATGAAAATCATATAAATAAGATTGAATCATAATAGATTTTTCTGATTTGGGAGACATATTTACATATATGAAACTTTCCCTTTGCTTCTTTTGACCTATATGGAATGGGAAAATACAGTAGAAAATTTTTAAAAATGCATTTACTCTGAGGATACATTTGGTTGGTAGTCCCTTTCTCAAAACTTAGAAAGGGTTTAAGTGAGACTGTCCATAGTAACAAGAGTCTCTAGCTTTACAATACTTTGGAAGTGTTCTTGGTCTACTTCAAGCACTTAAATTTTTCAACTAATGGCTACTAAATATACTTGTTTAGGGCCTAGTCCTGATGCTTACATGCCATTTACACACAAAACTCTTACTGAAATCAGTCTGAGTTTTGTATGAATAAGGGATGTATTAGAGATGCAGGATCATTAATGCTATATTGTTGCATACTATTTTTCATATGCCTTACAAATATTTTCTGGGACATTATTAAAAGAAAAGCATTTTATTGCCAAAATAAACCTTTGTTGTTACTTCTAATATGTATTAGCACTAGAAAATCAAGTTATGTAGCAAATACATATATTGTACAGTACAAAATTATAAAATATATATTTTGCCAATAATAAGAAAATAGAGCAAGGAGAAAGAAGCACATTTGTTATAGCACAAATTTACAACAAAATCCATTGTTACATTTGGCAATTGTATTTTTGAAAAAGTACATAGATTTAGTTCTAAAGTTTCATTGAACTTACTTCATTTGCCATCATTTGCTGCCTGATACTTTTCCAGCAATTAATTTCATAGCCTTGCAATCTGTGGATGTAAATTATTTTATTCTTTGAAATTTTATTCCCTTCTATGGAAACATTATAATTTATTTTGTGATAAGACAGCATATAATATTCACCATTCTTGTTTCTTTTCCACTAATAGTAAATTGTTAAGTGCAGGTGAGCTCTTAATTAGTGCTCATATGTATTTTTGGTATGCTTAAGTAATTTAACATTTTCCTAGCCCAAGGTCTGAATGATCAATAAAAATGTCCCAACAATGAAATACTACTTAGGTATTCTTTAATTTGTCTTTCCTCTCAGTACAACTTTACTTGGAAAGCAAAATTTAAACCTCATTAACTATTTTGGAAGAGAAAAGGTAAAAACTTAAATATTCAAAGGTATTACCCTAAAATACAGTTCAATTATATAAAAACAATTCCCTTACCTATAGGCCTTGGACTGTTTATCTCCCAGGCTATTGCCACAGTTCCTCTTATATGGTTAAAAATTAAATACATATTGCCTTTACTAAACCAAAACAGTTATAACTATTTCTTTTCTTATTATTTTATTTTTAGACTAATTTATCCCCTCCTATTTTTACTTCTATAGATATGTATAGCATTCTACAAGGCATGCTGGGTAAAATATACTATGCAAATGTGTACAGTGTTGCATGTTTTGCTCTCCCTCTGCTTTAGTGGCTTTAAAGGAAAAAAAAATGTGTTGTTATTTTTGTGAACAGAAACATTTATCAGAGAAAATGCAGACTGCATGCTTACAGTATCCTAATTTCTATGGATTTGTTTTATGGAATTTAGATGTGTACAAATCAACTGCATTAAGGAAATTCTTTTCTATAATAAATGAAAAAAAAAACACATCCAAACTAGTGTTTTACTTTGAATTTTTTGTGTGCAATTGTCCACTGATAAGTATTAGAGGTTCCTCTGAAGCATTAGTAGACTCATGGAAGAAAAAAATCCACTGAAAGTTGTGAGAATAAATTGGAGCCTAAAATGCAAATTAGGGAAAAATTACTAAGCTATTGGTATAAAAGACTCAGTTAATCAATTGAAAAAATAAAGAATTATCAATAAACCTGCTTTGTCTATACATGAACAGGATTTACAAAGCAACTAGCACATTCCCTGGTATATATTATACAAATAATAGAACTGTTGAAAGGGAACTTCAAAATCATATAGGATAACATAATATATGTTCAATAAACATGCAATTAAATTTATGTGACCAATATTCTTTATTGAGTTTTTGCTTAAATTTTGGCACAATTTTAATACCAGTTGTTGCCGTGTTGAATGAAGTTTGGGGCAAGGTTTTGAACATCAATTGTTCTGGTTTTTTGTACATATAAATGAAGCATTTGAGAAAGTTTTGTTAGTATTATCAAAATTATTGGTAAAGGCTAGAATCCATTGGGAAACTAAACATCTTCTTGTGTATTTTAGGTATTAAATTAAGTATTTGCTGAACTGTGCTTTATAGGAGAAAGGGAAGGTAGAAGCAGTTGTAAACAAAAGAAAAATATTTCCACATAGTATAGCACCTTGAACATAGTACAGTAGATCATACTTAATGAATTGAACTGAATTGTGGAATCTCAGAGTTTAAAGGAAATTTAAAGGCAATTTGGTTTTCAACCTATACTAAAAAGGAAACTTCTCTACAACTTCTCTGTCAAGTGGTCATCAATGTCCTGTTTGATGATAGGGAATCTGGTCAGGCCTAAGGCAGCCCTTTGGAGCCTTAGAGAACTACTTTTTAGAAGATTTTTCTCAACCTGCCAAAAATCTGCCTCCTTGCTACTTTATTCTTCTAGTATCACACCTCTGGGACCAAGCAAAATAACCACATAACCCAGCACATATTATGAAATAACTATCATGTCACCCAACCCCAACCCCTAGTCTTCTCTCCAGTCCAAACATCCAATTTTGTCAGTCAATTCTTACATAGTATGGTCTCCAATCCTTTAACAATTCTGACTGCCCTCTTCTGGACACACTCAAGTCTATTAATATCTTTCCTCCAAAATAAATTTAATTATATTCTAGAATATGGCACATACCCCCAGGGAGCTAACAGATTCCTTCTGGATAAGAAAAATATATGAAACAGATGACAACATAATGTAATTGATGAGCTAAAAATTCCAGGAAAATATTACAATCGACATGACACATAGTAAGCACTTAATAAATGCTTGTTGACTGACACTGCTAAAGAAATTAAAGAAAAGGCAGCAGCTATCAAAAACATATAAGAGTAAGTCAGGTTCCTTTGCTATTAAACTTTTTCTGATGTTGCTCTATGTGAGTTTTACCAGTCACTGCCTTGTTTTGCTGTCCTTTGATTTTTCTCAATTTATGATATACTTGAATCATATTTTGATCAGGACAGGAGGGGGACTGTGATAAAGTTTAAAATATTTTTTACACAACTTGTACTACAGTTTAGTTACTGCTAAACTCAGCTGTCACATTATTACCAATAATACCTTCCTTATGTTTGGGGGTGGGGGGCAGCTAGGTGGTGCAGTGGATAGAGCACTGGCTTTGGATTCAGGAGGACCTGAGTTCAAATCCGGCCTTAGACACTTGACATTTACTAGCTCTGTGTGTGACCCTGGGCAAGTCACTTAACCTTCATTGCCCCACAAAAAAATGCCTTGTGTTTCTATAACAACTTAGTTTATAAAGTGCTTTCACATGCATTATGCCATTTTATATTTACAGTACCCTTTTAGACAGACAAAGCAATTATTTCTTCCATTTGACAGATAAAAATGAGACTAAGGAGAGGTTAGGAGCACCATGCCAGGCATATAGTAAGTTCTTAAATGCTTATTAATTGACTCATCATTGTATTATGGCTTTTCTTTCCAATGTATCTACTTGAAGCAAAGAAAAATTCTAAGATAAAATTGCTAAACATGTGAAGTCTTATAGTTTCTACCTTTACAACATCATATCTATTTATTTATCTATATCCATATGTAGATATTGATTGTAATTTGTTTCATTAGTTCTTTCTGCCTTTTAAGTAGTATAAGAACTTTAAAATGCTACTAGTATTACTACAGCTAGTAATCCAGATATTTCACTCAGGCTGTGTTTACATGTACGGGCCAACGTGACCCTTTTGACTAACTTAACCAACCAAAAGAGTTGACAAGTCAATATGACAATTGCCAAATGACCATTTTGACTATTGTTTTTTAATGACCTGAGTGAGTCAAACCAGTAAAATTGGTTTGCGCACACTGATAAAACCACCACATCTTTAAAATGTATAATTATTTTGGAAATTTTTCTTCTTTTATTGAATACTTTTTCTCAAAGAAAATACATCTTACTGCAGCTATTCAGGTTAGTCTTCTTGTTGCTTATTTTGTATATTCCTTCTTTTGGTTCACAAACCCACCACCCTAATTCATGACCTCATCACCTCTGTCCTGGCTTATTGTAAGAACACTTTAATTGATTTCCCTGCCTAGTGTTTCTCCCTGCTCCAATCCATCATCCCCTTAACTGCCTAAGTAGTTTTTCTAAAGTATAGGTCTGACCATGTCACCTCCGCCTCAATAAACTTTTTTGTTGTTCAGTTATTTTTCAGTCATATCTGACTCTTCATGAATTGTTCCCTCTTATCTCCAAGATCAAATATAACTCCTCTGTTTTACATTCATAGCTCTTCATTTCCAGTCTTCTCACCTTTACTCCCCTCCACACAATGGATACTACAGCTACATTGCTTTACCTGAAGCTCCTCAGACATGATTTTCCATCCTCAGTCTCTTGGCCTTTGCATCAGTCATCCCTCTGTAACACTCTGGCCTTCATCTTTGTCACTTGGCTTCCTTGGCTTCCCTGAAAATTCTGCTCAAGATCTACCTTCCACAGGAGACCTTTTCTGATCACCCCAGCTACTGGTGTCTTCCTCCTGAGACTGCCTCCCATCTTCTCTGTTTACATCTTGTATATACCTAGCACAGTTGTCTCTCCCTGAGGTCAGAAACTGTTTTTTACTTCTTTTGGGGGGGGGGAAGGGGTTTAATCCGGCATTTGGCACAGTGCCTGTTACACAGTAGCTAATAAATTCTTACTCACAACTCTCTTCCATGTACGTGGGCTTCTTGTTACTCACACAACACTCCATCATTTATCTCCACGGATTGGTACTGTCTGTCCTCATGCCTGGAACACTATCGTTCCTCACCTGCACCTCTTAGACTCCCTGGCTTCCTTTAAGATTCAACTCAAACATTACCTTCTAGGAAATACCTTTTCTAGCCCCTAAAGTTGCTAATACCTTCCCCTCTGAGATTACTTTCCATCTACTCTATATATCTTATTTGTAGTTATTTTCATGTTTGTCTCTCATGTGAGCTCCTTGAGGGCAGGAACTGTTTTGTTTTTTTAACTTTCTTTGTCTTCCCAGCACTTAGCACAGTGTCTAGCATATAGTAAACCTTATGGAATGTTTATTGACTATTACAAAACAGTTTTTAATCTATTACTCAGATAGTACCATATAAAGCTGGCTTCTACTATGCCAGATTCTACACCCCCCTTTTAGTAAAATAGGGGGTACTTTGAATCAGACATAAATGAAACTGAATTACAAACCTCAAATGAGAACAAAATGCACCAGTTCACCCCTCTTGCTGTTACTGCGGCCAAGGCAACAGCATGAAGTCTTTATACTAACTAATGAGGTCAATTTTTAAAAATACCTTTTCTAAATCGTGCATATAACCAAGAATTTTCCTGTATTGATGGGACATTTTCTTATGTGCCTTGCACACAGTAAATGCTTAATATCTATTTGTTGAATTAAATGGACAAGAATTAGATTATATTTAACTTTTGGAAATCCTAGGTTCAAATTTTGCTGTCGATTGCAGCTGTTCAACCTTGGGCAAGTCATTTACCTATCTGGATCTCAGTTTATCTGTAAAATGAATGTGATTAAAATAGATGGTCTCGGGGCAGCTAGGTGGCGCAGTAGATAGAACACCGGCCCTAGAGTCAGGAGGAACTGAGTTCAAATCCGACCTCAGACACTTGACATTTACTAGCTGTGTGACCCTGGGCAAGTCACTTAACCCTCATTGCCCCGCCAAAAAAAAAAAAAAAAAAAGATGGTCTCTGTGACCCTTTCCAGTCCTAAATCCTATGATTCTATACTTCAGTGGATCTATCATTTTATTAATGTGTGCACTCTCCACCAATACAAATCACAATTTCTCCATGCTTTCTTATAATTCTTATCTATGTATTGCCATAAATCTTTCATGAAGAATATATCCAATGCACTGAAGGCCTTTCTTTCTGTGCTTCTTTTTATATCTTTGGGGAGGGAGAAAACCAATGATCCACTTAGCCTATTTATCTAGTCTCTTATTTTCACTACATGTCTTTACTACTGCCTTTAAATATAAATATATGCATGTGTGTATAGACATGTCTATATATTCTGAATGTTTAACTCCAAAAAAGAGCATTTCCATAGATACAGCAGAGCACAAAAAGCTTGCTTATTAAATTGTGAATCTCCATTTCATAACTCTTACTTTTAAAAAACAAGACTATAATAATTCCATTCATTACTTTCAAAACTATCCTGCAGGGGCAGCTAGGTGATGCAGTGGATAGAGCACCAGCCCTAGAGTCAGGAGGACCTGAGTTCAAAACTGGCCTCAGACACTTAACACTTACTAGCTGTGTGACCCTAGGCAAGTCACTTATCCCCAATTGCTTCACCAAAAAAAACAAACAAAAAAAACCCCAACCCTATCCTGCTTATCTGTGCTTTTTTCTGAATATCCTTTGTTCCCTTCTGTACATTTTTGAAAATAGTTTTAATGGCTATCATTTTTTAAATTACAGTTGCTACCCCCTTCCTCTCTGCCCAACCCCTCCCCCTGTTAAAAATTAAAAGGAAAAAAAATTTGTAGCAAATAAACATCATTAATCAAAACATTCACACGTTGGCCATACCTAAAAATGTGTATCTCTTTTACAATCTTTAACCTATCACTTCTTTGTCAGGATGTATATAATATGCTTTATCATATATCCTCTGAAGTCATGGTTGGTCATTACATTAATTGGAAACTGTAGGTCTTTCAAAGTTATTTTTCAGAGTATTGCCATCTTTGTGTAAATTGTGCTCCTGGTTCTACTTACTTTATTCTGCTTCAGTTCATACTACCCAGGATTCTCTGAAAACATCTCTTCCATCACTTTTTACAACTCAATATTACTTTACATTTGCATAATGCAATTTGTTCAGGTATTCTTCACTTGGACAACCCCTTATTTCTTCCTCCCTCTGTGCCCCTTTCAATAACCCTTTAGGATCAGGAAGTTAGTTCTGACCAAGGCTCTTCCCTCTCTGGTATTATCCTCCCTGCTTAGATGCCCCATCCTTATTGAGTTTGAGATATTTCTACACCAGGGTTCGTGTGTGTGTGTGTGTGTGTGTGTGTGTGTGTGTGTGTGTGTGTGTGTATGCAAAGATTGAGGTTCATTTGATGTCTACTTCCCCCACTGCTTCCTCCATGTTTGTATGGTCTTTTCATATATTCCTCCTTCCTTCACCGTGTATTTTTTAACCATTCCTTCTTTTTATCCTATTATTAAAAGCCTCAGAATAAAAAACAATCAACCTTTCTTTCCTGTTTTTCTCCTTTAATACTTTAAAAAAATTATCTTATTTTTAATTTATGGGATAAAACAAGCATTTCTATAAGATAGTGCAATAAAAAAGATGATTGTACATGAAATTACAAATATGTGAAACTTGCTATACCTTTTAAATATATAATAAAGTTGTTATGTAAGTTTCTTTTTTTCTTCCTTCCCTTAGAGATGGCTACCTTTAGACACACACACATACATATATGTAAAATTATTCTATACATCTATTTATCAGTTCTTTCTCTGAATGCAGAGTACCTTCCTTCATGTCCTTTATTTTAAATTTGTGTATTTATAATAGTCAAAATGACTTAGTCAAAGTCATTCTTAAAACAATATTGCTCTTACTGTACACAATGTTCTCTTGATTCTGCTCACTTTGCTCTTCATCATTTCACTCAAGTCTTTCCATGTTTTTCCAAAATCATTGAGCTCATCATTTCTTATAGCACAGTAGTATTCCATTACAACCACACACAATAACTTGTTCAGGCATTCCCCAGTTGATGGGGATCCCTGCAATTTCTGGTCCTTTGCTACACAAAGAGAACTGCTATAAACATCCCATTCACATTCAAAGTTATAATTACTATTTTCAAATTTCCCACTATTTACTCACTGTTTTCTTTCTCAGCCTCTCTGTTTACCCTATTCCTGTTACCTTATCTTTTCCCCTAACCCTCCCACTCACCATCCCACCTGCCCCACTCAGTCTCCCTCATCTCCCCACCCTCGCAAATCTCAATCTACATACTCCTCTAAAAGTCCTTCCCCAACCCTGTTCCCAATTTTCTCACTTCTTTATATATTCAGAAAACTTCTACACCCTTCCATATATACACATTGTTTCCACTTCAATCCAGTTGAGAGTAAGGTTCCAACATTATCAGCCCTCCACCTCAACCTACTTCTTCTGTATTAGTTCTGCCTTTCATGCCCCATTTTTATAATTTCTCCCTTTTACCTTTTCCTACCCAGTTTTATTTTTTAGAATTACCCTATCATACACAACTCAGTTCCAACCTTTCTTTCAAACTACCTTAGTAATGATGACAGTTTCATGAATGGTGATAACATTTTAAAATATGTATGCATATATGTATATATGTGTATACACATCTACATATGTATACACATATCTATACATATAGATATGTGTGTTATATGAGTGAATGTTTGATCTTAATGAGTGACTTATAATTAGTCTTTAATGTTTTCCTTCTATTTCTTCTACATCTTTTATATTGACTTTTATTGAATTCTGTCCTCTGTGTTACAAATACCTGAAAGTCTTTCAGTTCATCAAATATCCATTTTTTTCCATTCAGGATTATATTCAACTTTGCTGAGTAAGTTACTCTTGGATGCAACCCCAGCTCTTTTGCTCTTCAAAATATATTGTTCCAGGACTTATGGTCTTTTAGAGTAGAAGCTGCTATGTCTTGTGAAATCCTTACTGTATTTCACAGTATTTAATTTTTTTCTTGTTGCTTGCAATATTTTCTACTTAACCTAGGAGTTTTGAAACTTGGCTATGACATTCCTGTAAGTTTTCCTCTTGGGAAAAATGTTCCTCAATACTTTTTTTTTTTAAAACATTAAGGTTCTGAAGTGATACTTGTTTCTTCTCACCCTGTTAGAATGTTAGCTAGTACTACATCACTACAGTTGTTGTTACTCAGTCATGTCCAATTCTTTGTGACCCTATTTGGAGTTTTCTTGGCAAAAATACTTGAGTGGTTTTCCAATTCCTTCTCCAGGTGATGAAACCAAAGCAAACAAGATTAACTGAGTTGCCTGGGGTTGCACAGTCTGAAGCAAAATTTGAACTCACAAAGATGAGTGTTCCTGACTCCAGGCCCGACACTGTGCCCAACCTAGCTACCCAATGTCATTATAGAGCCCTTTCTAATTCCTCAAAGAATTATACCTTTTTCAGTTTCTTATAACCCACATTTGTATATCAAAGTTCCTACACAGCTCTGATCTTTTCACTAAAAATGCTTGAAATTTCCCTGTTGTATTGAATATCCTTTTCCCCTCCTCTAAAATTATACTTAATTTTGTAGGGTACACTATTCTTGATTATAAGCCTAGCATTTTTGCCTTTTGGAATATTATATTGACTCATCTCCTCTCACTCAAAGAAGCTGTCAGGTCTTATGTCATCCTGACTTGGTACTTGAACTGCTTCTTTATAGATGCTTGCAGTACTTTTTTTTTCTTTGATGTAGGAACCCTAGATTTTAGCTATGACTTTCCTAGGAGTTTTCCTTTCAGGGTTTCTTTCAGAAAGTGATCAATAAATTCTATCTCTAATTTGCCTTCTGTTTCTAATAATCTGAACCAGTTTTTGTTTTTGATTTCTTAAAATATAGTTTCCAGTCTCTTTTAAATTATGTTTTTAGTCAGGCAATCAATAAACATTTATTAAGTGCCTACTATGTGCCAGGCACTGTGTTAAGCATTGGGGATACAAAAGATAGAGCAATGAGGGTTAAGTGACTTGCCCAGGGTCACACAGCTAGTAAGTGTCAAGTGTCTGAGGCCGGATTTGAACTCAAGTCCTCCTGAATCTAGGATGGGTACTTTATCCACTGCACCACCTAGCTGCACCAGGGTAGACAACATTTTAAAAAGCTATTTACAAACAAGAATTATACAAAATAAATTGGAAATAAGTCACAAGAGGAAAGGCATTAGAATTGAAAGGGATCAGGAAATGTTCCCTGTAAGAGGTAGGAGTTCAGCTGGCACTTGAAGGAAGTCAGAGAAGCTAAGAGGCAGAGAGGAGGCAGGAGAAAGAGCATTCCAGGTATGGGGAACAGCCATGGAAAATGCCTGGAGTCTGGAGATGAAGTGTCTTGTTTAAGGAACAACAAAGAGGCCAGTATCAATGATTCAAAGAGTAGGTGGGGAGAGAAGTATAAGGTGTCAGAAGACTGGAGAGAGGAAAGAGGTTATAAATGGCTTTGAAAGCCAAACAGAAGATTTTACATTTGATCATTGGGTTACAGGGAATGGCTGGAGTTTATTGAGGAGGGTGATATGGTCACACCTGCACTTAAGAAAGATCACTTTAACAGCTGAGTGGAGTATGGACTAGAGTGGGGAGAGACATGACTGGTCAATCTACCAACAGGCTATTGCAATAGTCCAGGCATAAGGTGTTAAGGTCTTGTATCAGGTAGGTGCATATGAAAGATATGAAACGTTAAAATTGACAGACTGTGGCAATAGATTGGATTTAGTGGGAAGATAAAGTGAGGCATCAAGGATGACAAATAGGTTGCCTTGGGGACTAGGAGGATGTTAGTGCCTTCAACAGTAATAGGAAAGCTAGGAAGAGTAGAGGATTTGGGGGGAAAGATAATGAGTTTAATTTTGGACATACTGAGTTTATGATATCCATGATATCCAGTTTGAGATGTCTGAAAGGAAGGTCTGATGATGCAAGACTGAATATCAGTAGAGAGGTTAGGACTACACAAACAGATCTGAGAATCTTCAGCAAAAAGATAGATGATAACTGAATGCATGGAAGCTGGTGAGATTGTCAAGGGAAATAGTACAAGAAGGAGAAAAAGATAGAACACTGTGGGACACCCACAGTTAGTGGTCAAGACCCAAATGAAGATCTAGAGAACCAGAAGGAAGTAGTGTCCCAAAAACCTAAAGAGAAGAAAGTATCAAGAAGAGGGTGATTGACAATGCCTGAAGCTACAGAAAGATCTAGAAGGATGAGGATTGAGAAAAGACCAGTAGATTTAGGGAGTCTAATGCTTCTTAAACTATCTCTTCTTTAACCTTTCCCCTCACTGATTTTTTTTACCTATCAGATGTTACATATTTTTCTATTTTTTTTAATCCTTTAATTTTGTTCTAATAATTCTTGCTATCTTATGGAATCACTGATTTCTATTTGATCTCTTTTCGTTTGAAGAGTCCACTTACTGGGTAAGGTTTATTACTTTCTCTTCTAAGCTGTTATTCTTGTTTAATTCTTTTGCTCACAGCTTTTATTTCATTTTTTAAAAGACTCTTATTTTAACTTCTTCTAGGTATTCATGTAGTTCCTGTAGAAAATTTATTTTTTTCCTTTGAGTAATTACTTGTAGCTTTCATGACTACTCTCTTCATCGGATCTACAATAATTTTTAGTACAGTTATCCTTTTCACATCCAGGGTTTCCCCATCACAGTTTTGGTATGTCACAGGGTTGGGTCAACACAAGAAATTAAATGGGATTTTGGGGTAGTTTTGCAGAAGCTGCAGTCAATACATGAAGGCAAGCAGACAACACAGGGAAAAAAATTTTATTTAACATTGAACTACATATAGCCTATGACCAAATACTTAACCCAAATTTTACAATAAAGTACTGTATACACCCCATAAAAGAAAAAAAGAAAAAAATCACGTTTCTCTGGTATGAAGGGAGAGCCAAAAATTTTTATGCAGATTTTCCATATGGGGGGCATGGCATGCCCCATCCTTCCCCAGCCCCCATGTGGAAGGTATAAGTGTACTAGTTGATGCTTTCTTTGATTTACTCATCTCTATACCTTGAGTATCTGAATTGGAGCTTTGTGCTAGGGTCAGGCTCTGTCCCTAGTTGAATTTTGGGGTGTGGTCATTGCCATGCTTACTATCTATCTGGGTGCCTTGGCTTCTTGCACTGACTTGCTGGAGATCATTTTCTGGGATTAGATTCCACTTTCTCTTGGATCTCTAAGGTTTACAGTACTAGATCTTCAGAGCTCTCAGTGGGGTTTTAGGACAGGATGAACCCCATAAGGCTGAGAAGTCTTGGTCTCAGTACCGCTGCCACTAAGCTACGTTGGTTATCAAAGTGTCCAAAAGCTTCCTACCCTGAGGTCTTCCAGGGAGGGAGGCTTCTGCTACTGCCTCAGGACACAAAAATGGGGGTTGTCTCTGACCCTGCATTAGTTATGCTGGGGTGGGGGGGCAGCGATGAGCTTGTTTGCTAATGCTGGCACTGGCTTTGCTGGATGGCCTTTTTATTGCCTGCAGTCTTCTGGCTGACTCCACCCACTCCCACCCCCACCCCCACTCCCAGTTCTGATCTGGAAGAAGACACTATAGTTTGTCATTGAATTTCTTGATCATTATTCAGTGGGTTGCAATATAGTAGATATAGCAATAGAGTAGGTATAGCAGAGCTGGATTATTTGTTTCCACCATGGCTCAGCAGTCATCTTAGCCAGAAGTCTCCCCATTTCTGCTTAGTTATACATAGTTTCAGTAATGATATTTCTCACACAAAAACAATGGCAATGTGCTGTAACCTGATTGCTTTCTGTATGCAACTCTGAATTGCCTTTTGGATCGTAATTTTCATTTTTTTTAAGACATGGTATTCCATAATTGGTAACCATTTAGTGTAGCACTGGCAAAAATAAAAAATTAGATTGGGTTTTCCCAAAACAAAACAAAAGAACAGTTTGGGATCATTGACAACACAGTCAAATCCAATCTAACCTGATCTCCTACTACTTAATTCAGTGCTTTACCATGTTAGTAGACTTATTTGATAGGCTACTCATTCATCCACATATCATAATTTAGGCAAAATGCATTTTCATTTGTTTGATTCCTCTGAAGAATTTTTGTGTTTCCAAACAATGCAACTAATCTGATAACTTCTTTAACAAACATTTTGGATGGATAAACTTCTTTTCTTTGGCTCTTATACAGGTACTCTTTGGTGACACAGACAAATATCCCAATTTACAGAAAGAGGAAGAGTACGGAATCTACAAAGTATAGACTAAAGAGTTTGATTTCCAAACCTGCAAGCAAGTAAGAAACCTGGCTTCACATTCCAGATCTGCCCCCTTAACATCTATATGACTTTCAGCAAGTCACTTCTCTATTCTGGGCATGAGCTTCCTTATTAGGAAAATTAGAAGGTAAAACTAGATGTGTTTTAAGATCCATTACAGCAGTGGATAAAGTACAGGCCTTCAATTCAGGAGGACCTGAGTTCAAATCCAGCTTCAGACACTTGACACTTACTAGCTGTGTGACCTTGGGCAAGTCACTTAACCCTCATTGCCCCAGAAAAAACAACAACAGCACAAACAAAAACAAAGATCCATTATAACTCCAAATCTATGAAATTCTAGACCATATAATTAAAGGGATGGTTGAAAAACATTTAGAAAAAGCAGTGTTCATAAAGAAACATCAAAGCTTGATAAAGAATGGATCATTCTGAAATAACCTTATTTCCTTTGTCTACTAGGGACTAGCAGATTAGAGGAGTGCATAGATTTAATTTAGTTTAATTCCACAAACATTTATTAAGTACTTGCTTATGTGCAAGGCATATCTATCAATCAATTAACAAATATTAAGTATATGCCATATTCAAGCCACTTTGGTAGGTAATGGAAATAAAAAAGATGAAAATGAAATATTACTTGTCTCTAGGAAGGGAGAGAGAAAAAAAAGAGTGCTGGGGAGAAAGGGAGGACTGGAGTAAGGATGAGTTCAAATGTGGCCTTAGACACTTACTAGCTGTGTGACCCCAGGCAAGTCACTTAACTTTATTTGCCTCAGTTTCCTATGAGCTGAAGAAGGAAATGGTGAACCACTTCAGTATCTTTGCCAAGAAAACCCCAAATGGAATCACAAAGAGTTGGACATGACTGAAAAGAATGAACAAGATAGATAGACAGATAGATATAGTTATAAGTAAAAACAAAAGCAAAAGCAAAACAAAGGTAATTTGGGGGAGGAGAGAGCATTAGGAGATGGGGAATGAGAAAAGCTTCATGTGGAAAGTAGCATTTGAACTGAATTTTAAATGAAACAAGGAATTCTGAGATACACAGTTGAGGACAGAGAGGAAATATGGAGTGCCATGTATAAGCAACAGCAAGTAGACTTGTTTGGTTGGATGGTAGAATGGCAGAAAGAAAGTAATATGAAATATAGCTAGAAAGCTAGGCTGGAGCTAGATTATGAAAGTCTTTTAAATAACAAACAAATGAGTTTATATTTTGTTTTAGAGGCAGTTGAAGGCCCTGGGAGTTTATGGAATAGAAGAATGACTTGGTCAGGCATGCACTTTTGGAAAAGCACTTTGGCAGTGGTGTGGATGATGGTTTGAAGTGGGGAGAAACTTGAGACAAGGAGACCAATTGGGAGATTAATGTAATAGTTTGGGCAAAAGTTGTTTGATAGAAGCAATATCTAATACAGTCTCTCACCCTATGAGCTAGGATAGTTTCCCCACCCCACACCCCTTAAAGGGCAAAGCAACTGTCCCAGAGACTTGATTGTTCTAGGGAGCTAAGGCTCCAGTACCTTGGTAACCTCCTGGTCAGCATGGCAGGGTGTGTTAGCTGCCACTGCAGTGGAACTTTGCCACATCTAAAGGGTACTGATTTCTCATGGCTTCTTTTATGCCCTTAAGCAAACAGGAAATCACATTAAGGCTCATATCTTAGCTTGGGACAAGTCTCTGGGACAGTTTCTTTGTCTTTTAGAGGTAAACTGGCCTAGACTATTTTGCTACATGTTGCTACCAAATGACATGAGAAGAACCTAAACTAGCTTGGTGGCTTTGTAAGTGAAGAAAATAGGTTGAATGTAAAATATGTTATGGAATTTATCATAAGATTTGGCAGCTGATTAGCTATGAGGGAGAGTAGTCAGAGATGATACCAATGTTTTGAACATGAGTTCAAAAGGATTGTGAAGCCTTTAATGGAAACAGGGATATACATAAGAGAGGTAGTTTTGGAGGGAAAGTTAATGAGTTGTTTTTTGTCCAAAATGCCCAATAGGCAGTTGACCATATTGGACTGGATATAAGGAGATAGATTAGGGCTGGATATATTGATCTGGGAACCATCTGTATATAGATAATACTTACACCCATAGAATTTGATGAGGTTACCACATGATAGGGTATAAAAAGAAAAGAAAAGAGGATCCAAGACAGAGCCTTGGAATACAGATACAGTTAGAGGGTGTGATATGTATGATGAGCCATTAAGAAGACTTAGGAATGGGGGCAGCTAGGTAGTGCAGTGGATAGAGCACTGGCCCAGGAGTTAAGAGGACCTGAGTTCAAATCCGACCTCAGACACTTAACACTAGCTGTGTTACCCTAGGCAAGTCACTTAACCCCAATTGCCTCACCAAACAAACAAACAAAAAGAAGACTTAGGAATGGTCAAAGCAGTAGGAGAACCAAGAGAGAACAGTATAACAAAAACCTGGAGAGGAGAGAGTCTTCAGGAGGTAAGAAGTGTTCAAAAGTGTGAAAAATAGCTAAGAAGTGAAGAAAGAAGAGGATTAATTTTTAAAAATTAAAGGTCTTGGGGGCAGCTAAGTGGCGCAGTGGATAAAGCACCAGCCCTGCATTCAGGAGTACCTGAGTTCAAATCCGGCCTCAGACACTTGACACTTACCAGCTGTGTGACCCTGGGCAAGTCACTTAACCCCCATTGCCCCACAAAAAAAAAATTAAAGGTCTTCAGATTTAGCAATTATATGATTATTGGTAATTTTGGAGAAATATATTTCAATTGAGTGATGAGTTTGAAAGCCAGATTACAGAGTTGAGAAATGAATAAGAGGAGAGGGAGTTTAGGCAAAAAATAGAAAGCTTTTCCTGGGAGCTTAGCTGAGAAAAGGAGGAGAAATATATGGTAGAACCATAGTTTGTGGGAATGGTTTGGGGTTTTGTTGGATGGTGGCATAGCTGGGCATGTTTGTAAGCAGCAGGGAAGAAACCAACAAATAGAGACTTATGATTAGAGAGATGAAAGATCTGAGCAGTCTGCTGGAGAAGATGGATGGAGATGAAGTAAAAAGTACACATAAGGGCTTTGACCCTGGAAAAAAAAGGTCTACCTCTTCATCAAAGACTAGAGTAAAAGAGAGAAGAGGGGATAATGTGTCAAAGGTTTTTGAGTTATAGAAAAGGGAAGAAGAGAGTCCATTTATTATAAATGGACTCTATTTTCTCAGTAAAGTCCTCATTTGAAAGGAGGAGGTGATGTAGGAGGGTTAAGGAGAGAAAGGAAAATTTGGTGCTGTGGGAACTAAGTTAGAAAATCAATTAGGAAAGATTGCCTTGCTGTAGCAATTGCCCAGTTGATATAATACAAACTTATTCATAGAAATTTATGGTTAGAAATGCCTTTGTTTCCACAAATATACAGTTTAAATTTTTGTAGAACATTTGGGGGCAGCTAGGTGGTGCAGTGGATAGAGCACTAGCCCAGGAGTCAGGAGGGCCTGAGTTCAAATCTAGCCTTAGACACTTTACACTTACTAGCTGTGTGACCCTGGGCAAGTCACTTAACCTCAAATGCCTCACCACAACAAAAAAAATTAACAGGGGCAGCTAGGTGGTGCAGTGGATAAAGCACTGGCCCTGGATTCAGGAGGACCTGAGTTCAAATCTGGCCTCAGACATTTGACACTTACTGGGCAAATCACAACCCTCATTGCCCTGAAAAAAAAAAAGAACATTTGACACTGTTTCCTGCTATTCTTGTGGAAATATAAAGAGATAGGGTATATAGAATGATTAGGTGAATCATATAGCATGAGTAGGTGAATTCTGAAGTAACTGAATGGCCAGACCTTAAGAGTAGTCACCATGCCAATTTAGAAGGATTGGAGTGAAATGTTTCAGGATACATGCCTGATCTCATGTTCTGTTTTTTTAGGTAGTTGGGGTTGTGACTTGCCCAGGGTCACACAGCTACTAAGTGTTAAGTGTCTGAGGCTGGACTTGAACTCAGGTCCTCCTGACTCCAGGGCCGATGCACTATCCACTGTGCTACCTAGCTGCCCCTTGATCTTGTGTTCTTTAACATTTTTATCAATGCCTTGGGCAGGGAATATATGACAGATTTATCAAATTTATATATTGCACAAAAGAGAAAGGAATAGCTAACATGTTGGATTATAGTCAGGACCACAAAAGTTGTTGACAGGTGCCAAATCTACTGAAATTAATTTTAACATGGAGTATGTAAAGTCTTACAATTGGGTTCAGAAATAAACTTTATGAGTACAAGATTAAGGAAGTATGCCTGGAAGGCAGTTAACTTGAAAAAGATCTGACGGTTCTACTGGACTGAAAGTTCAACATCAGTCAACAATGTGAAATGGCACCAAAGAAAAAGTATTCAGGAGTAGAGAGGTAATATTACCACTGAATTTTGCCCTGATCAGACCATATCTGGAGTATTGTATTAATTTTAGGTGCCATATTTTACGAAGGACAACCATTCCCTAGTTCAGGGTTTCTTAAACTTTTTCCACTTGTGACCCCTTTTCACTTGAGAAATTTTTATGCAACCCTCGATATAGGTATATAAAAAAGATATACCTCTCTCCACATCCAGAAAAAGAACTGAGGAATCTGAATGCAGGTTGAACCATACTATTTTATTTTGTTGTTGTTTTTCTTTTTTGAGGTTTTCCCCTGTTGTTGTGATTCTTCTTTCACAACACAACTAATGTGGAAATATGTTTAATGTGATTGTACATATATAACCTACATTACATTGCTTGCCAACTTGGGGAGGGGGGAGGGAAGGGAGGGAAAAAATTTGGAACTCAAAATCTTACAAAAATGAATGTTGAAAACTATCTTTACATGTAACTGGAAAAAATAAAATACTATTAAGATGGGGAAAGAAAGATATATCTAAGATTTTACTGTTGCCAATTTTTTTGCAACCCCCACATTCAGTTATTTGAACCCATATGGAGTTGGGACCCGCAGTTTAAGAAGTTTTGTCCTAGATAATAATACTTAGGCAATATTTGCTCATAAATCATCATTGGTAATATGGTCATCCACAATTTTTATTCTTCATAGATTTTGGAATTCTGGGATTACCAACCATATAACATCACTGGGACAATATTGGTGTTTACAAAAATAAGGATTTTTGTGTTTGGGGGTAGGCTAAATAATTACAGAAATACAGTCAAGTCCACTTTCTTCCTCCAGTTTATTTCAGAGCCCAATTCACTGTCCATTGCCTATGCATGTCTTGTGTGTGTGTGTGTGTGTGTGAATGTGTGTGTGGGAGTGTGGGTGTGTGTATGTGTGTTTTTGTGTGTATGTATATGAATGGATTACCTATCCAACTTGATGTTATAGCTGGGGCAACAAGCATTTTTCATCCTTTTTTTCTTGTGTGAATTGTCAGTCCCACCCAACTTCAGGGGCAGTGGATCTCACTGAAAAAATTCTGTAATATTGTGGAACTCAATGTGATGTCATGACAAAGATAAGGAGGGAGATCATTCCAAGCACGAGAACAGCCAGGGCAAAAGCACACAGATAGGAGAGAGAGCATTGTTTGTGAAGAATAACAAGTAGGTCAGTGCAGGTAAACTGCAGAATGTATGGAGGGAAATAATGCATATGAAAACTGGAAAAATAGGAAGGGGCTGGCCTGGGAAGAACTTTCAAGGTCAGACAGTGGAAGTAGATTCTAGAGGCAATAGGGAACCACTGTAATTTATTAAACAGGGAGTTATATGGTCAAACCTGCCCTTTTAGAAAATCATTTGGTAGCTGTATTGAGGATGGATGGGAGTGCAATTTCTCTGGCTGCTCCTCAAGCCTCTAATGTTCCCCCTACCTCTACTCTAACTACTGATCTCCCTGGCTTCTTTTTAAGTCACAACTAAAATGCCATCTTTTACAGGAAATCTTCCCCAACCACTCTTAATCCAGTGCCTTCCCTCTATTGCTTTGTATATATTCATTTGCATGTTGTCTCCCCCATTGGACTTTAAGTTCCTTGAGGGTAGGGATTGTCTTTTTCCTCTTTTTTGTATCTCCAGCAATTAGTCCTGTGCTTGGCATATAGCAGATGCTTAATGTTTATTCATTGGTTTATTGGGAGAGAGAACTATTCAAAAGATATTGAAATATTGCAGGGAAGAGATAATAAGGGCCTAAGCTAGGCTGATGGGTATAAGAGTGTAGAAAATGGAATGTATGTGAGAGAAGTAGAGGTAAAAAGGACAAGATTTGACAGCTGACTGAATATATGGGGTAAGTGAGAAAGAGGAGTTGAAGATGACATGGGGAGCTGAGGGTGCTAATTTGAGTGCCTGAAAAGATAGTGGTATTCTCAAAAGTAATAGGGAAATTCAGAAGATAGGCTTGGGGTGGGGGTTGTGGGGGAGTAAATAAATTATATTTTGGACATGGTGAGTTTGAGATGCCTAAGGGACATACAACTGTAAATATCTGGCAAACAGGTGGCGATTCAGGATTAGAGCTCAGGAGAGAGACTAGAGCTGGATATAAATAGTTCTGGAAATTATCTACATAGAGATGATAACTGAAACCAGGAGCAGCTGAGATCACCAAATAAGGTAATTTGCTGGGGGGGGGAGGTGTAGAAGAAAAGAGAGTCTAGGAGTCTTGAAATATACCCATAGTTAATGGACATGACAACAATGAAGATCCAGTTTTGGCATAAGCTAATTTAAAATAAATGTGGTTTCATTGACCCTCACAGTTGGTAGTATCCCCTTCCATTACCTTGCATTTAGTTTGGATACATTTGGCATATACTTCTATTTGTGTACATTGTTCCCTCAATTCTTCCCTGCCCCTGACCTCTCTTCCTCACTCCCCATAAGATTGAGCTTGAACTAAAAGGAAACAATGTATACACAGAAACATAAATAGTAGATAGATACAAAATAAATACAAAGTAACTTCCAGAGAACATTGGCTACTGTGGGAATTTAGAAAAGCCTTTTTTTTTTTTAGGAGATGGCATTTGAGATGATCTTAGAAGGGGTTAGGGGTTCCAAGAAGTGGAGCTGAGGAGGGAGAAGCCTTCCAGGCATGGGAAGTAGCCTGTACAGGATATGGAATATCATGTATATTGAATAAGTGGATGATTTGGAATGGAATATGAAACTTGAAGAAGGTGTAATAAGCCTATAAACAGGTACTTGAGGCAAATTTCAGGAGGGCTCTAAATGGAATATAGAGGAGTTTGTGTTTTATACTAGAGGCAATAGGAAACCACTGAAGCTTCTTGAATAGAGAAATGATGTGGTCAAACCTGTGCTTTAGGGATATCCATATGGTATTTATGTACAGGATAGATTGGAGAGGGAAGAGGCTGGTTGCAAAAAGACTAGATGGAACTGTATTATAATAGTCTAGTCAATAACTAATGAAGGCTGAAACTGGAATGGTTGTGGAACAGGTGGAGAGAAAAGAGCAGATGTGAAAGATGCGGTGGAGGGTAGAAAAAAAACAAGGTAACTGACCTGATATGGCAGGGTTAATACCAGCAGGGTTGACTGTGACTTTTAGGCTCTAGAACTTTAATGACTAGACTAATGGTAGTGTCTTGAACAGGTAAATAAAAAGGAGTTAGGTGGAAGGGAGGGTTTAAGGGAAAAGATAATGAGTTAGGTTTTGGACATGATGATTTGAGATGCCTGTAGGGCAGGTGAAAATATCCAGTAGGTAGCTGGAGATGCTGGACTGGCATTCAGAAGAGATATGAAAGCTGCTTCTGTAAATTAAGGAGTCACACAAACAAAGTGATGGCTGACCCTAGGAGAGCTAACCAGATCAACTAGAGAAAGAGTATAGAGAAAAAAAAAATCCATGGCTTCCTGGAGTACACCCATGAATAGAGAGTGAGATATAGGTGGCAATCCAGAAAAACTGAGAAGCATCAACTAGAGAATAGGAGAAAAATGACAGAGCAGTATCACAATAAGCCAGGGAGGAGAGAATATCCAGAAGGAGGGAACAGTCAACAGTGACAAACAGTAAAGAGAGGTCAAGAAGGAGGAATACTGAATAAAGCCATTGGATTTACTCATAAAGAAGCCTGACCTCAGAAGAAGTTTTAGTCAAATGCTAGTGATGTCTTCCCTCCTTAAATTGCTTTGTATTTAAATCCATGTATTTATTTTGTGTGTGTGTATACGTATATACACACACACACACACATATATATATACATAAATATATACATATGTGTGAGTGTATATATATGTACACACACACACACACACACACACACACACACACACACACCTGTCCCCCTGACAGAAAACTCCTTATAAGCTGGAGAGTAGGATTGTTTTATTCTTTGTATTTATATGCCCAGTGCTTAGGATAGTGTTTGACATATAGAGGTGCTTAATAAACGTTTTTTGATTGACTGATGGAAGGCAGGTTACAAGGGGTGTAGAAGTGAGTTCGAAATGAGAAACTAAAGTCAATGATTGTACATCATTTTTTCTTGTAATTTATCTAATAAAAGGATGAAATAGGATGAAATCTTGAGAAGATGGCAAAATCAAGGGAAAGTTTTTAAGGACTGGAGTATCTGAGCATGTTTCTAGGCAGTAAAGAAGCCAATGAATAAAAAGATTGAAAATTAGGGGGGCAGCTAGGTGGAGCAGTGGATAAAGCACCGACCCTGGATTCAGGAGGACCTAAGTTCAAATCTGGCCTCAGACACTTGACACTGACTAGCTGTGTGACCCTGGGCAAGTCACTTAACCCTCACTGCCCCACCAAAAAAAGAAAAGAAAAAAGAAAATTAGGAAGAGATATGGGATGATTCAGGGGGTAAGCCTTCAAGAAATAGGAAGAAATGAGATTGAGGGCAAAAGTACAGGAGTTTATATTACTCTGCTTAATAAATGTCAAAGCTCCTCATTATTGTTTCTGGGGTAAAATATAAACTGTTTATCTTTAAAAAACCTTCTCAACCTGCCTCCAATGGTACAACCTGCCATTATATGTTACTCCCCTTCCCATATTCTATGATCCAGCCAAAGTGACCTTTCCCTCTTCTTCAGTATTGCACTCCATTTTCCATTTCCATCTCAGTGCCCTTACATTAACTGTGCTTTGTGCATATAATCCACTCCCTCCTCCCTGTCTCATAGAATCCTTCTCTTCCTTCAAGATGCAAATGAAGTCTTCTACAAAAAGCTTTTCCTGATCTCTCAACTGTATACTAACACACATACACACACACACACACACACACACACACACAATGAGGTAAGGACAGTAATTGTGTGTGTGTGTGTGAGCACATGTGGATGTGTTCATGTGTACATGATAGAATATAAGCCTTTTGAAATTAGTTTCATTTTAAAAATCTTTATTCCCAGTGTCTGTAACAGTACCTGGCACATAGCAAACACTTAATGAATGTTTGATTATTGATTGAATAGGGGATGATATTGAGATGATATGAGGAGTAGTGGTGGTGAGGAACTCAAGATGGCCAGCTTCAATCTTCTCAGTCAAGTATGAAGTGAACTCTGCTGAGGAGGAAATGAGGAAAGGGTAGTTTGCAGAGAGTGGAGATTTGAAACAGATGCTGTGATAAATGAAATAGAGATTCAGTCAGGGAAGAATAAAAAGATTGGTATAACATGGCAACAACCATGTTAAGATTACATAATATAAATTTGTAGTGGTCCCAGGAAGCAAGATTGCTCCATGGTGTTTAACAAGCAAAATCTGAGGGGGGGGGGCGGGGAAGGGTGGTGAGAATAATGAAGGATTGGGATTTGGAAAGGAATGTGCAAACAGGCCAAGAGCAAGAGGCTTAAATATAGAAAACATTATAAAATTGTTCTTAAATATAAAGGCCCATAGGAAAACAGGACCCAGGGAGGAGATTTTGATGAAAATGAAGACTGGGTTTGGGAAGGATGAGGTACAGGTAGAACTGAAAGAGCAGAATGTTATGGTCAGATAATAGCATTTCCAAGTTATGGATTATGGAAGTGGAACACTTATGAGTAATGACAAAATTACAAATATAACTAACTAACCCTAAGTGTGGCTGAAAGTTTAGCTTATGTGAAGCAAAGGTGCTGTTCATGGGAGCTGAGGTTAATGAACCAAGAGTATTTGAAAAGATTTGAAGTCCGCGACAAATTTGAGTCCCCAAATATAAACCCTGACTATGTAGTGAACTCCTAGAGAAAGGAGAAAGAATGACTGGGTGGTAAAGGGTGTGGGGGGAGGGGGAGGAGAAATGACACCAGTATCATTATAGGGTGATATATCCAAATGGTGTAAATTTCAAAGGAGAAGAGGTGACCGAAGGGCTCCCTTAGAAAAAGTTTGCAAGGCACTGGGCTTTATGAATTAAGTAAGAGTAGTGGAAAAAAAATGCATAACCTGAAGCTCAACCCTCCGGCTAGGCTGCAGGCGTATTCAAAGCCACAGAAGTGTAGATTCTGCAGGCGTACCCCAGGGTCAGCTACAGACCACAGCAGGTCCTCAAGAGTTGGACTTCGTCCTAAACTTTTGAGGGTTTTATTGGTGGTAGTTGGTTGTTTTTCAAAATGTCTTCTAGCTGCAAGAGCAGCACTTTTCACTCGCCAGGCGGCCTCTCCCCCGGGTTCAGGCAGAGGCTGGATGACCACTGGCCGCGAGGGCCTCTGAGCGTCCCTGCTGCGGGGCCAGGAATAAACCAAGGTGACCTCGGAGCCGTGCTACCTTTCCTGGAGCTGCTGGGCACCCTTCTAGTATTGTGTAAAAGCCAGGGCGAAGGTGGGGCGGGGGTCCCAAGGATTCTCCGTTATGACTCAGCGAGCAAAAGGTCCCTCAGGGAAACAGGGATCGCGTAGGGCAAAGGAACTGCCCGCACTCGTCAAGAGGGGGCCGAACCGAGGCCCCAGCCCTGGTACTTAAGCAGCGTAGGCCCTCCCATCACCACCAGACCTCCCCGCCCCGCAGGCGTTATGCAAATGACCTGCCCCGGGTGAATCTCTTCTACCTTTCCCATCCTTTCGCCCCGCCCACCGCGCACGCGTCCTCCCATCCTCCTTCACACCCCGCCCCCTTCGGCCCACTCGGATGGGCTCCGCCCCTCTCCGCCCACGCTCTGTGGCCCCTTGCTGCTGCCGCCGTCGCCGGAGACCAGCGCTTGGGGGTGGGGGAGGGAGGCGGGGGGTGGGGGTGACGGTGGCCGGTAAGGCTCCTTCCCGACAAGGCGGCGATGTCCGCGAGCCCGGAGCGCGCCGCGGCGGTAGCGGCGGCGGGGCCTCATGCGCAGCGCGGTAGCCTGGCCTTCGGCCTCCCTCCGGCTCCCGTAGAGCGGGCCGGTGGCAAAAGCAGTAGCCGCCGAGGCCGTGGGGTCTCTGGCTTGTCTTCCTCCTTTTCTTCCTCCTTCCTCTTGGCCGTCGGGTACTGAGCCGGGGGAGGGGAGGCGGCCTGGGTGGCCGGGGCGGGGGCTGCTGCTTTGAGGATGGGAATCCTCTTCACCAGGATATGGAGACTGTTCAATCACCAGGGTGAGAGACGGAGGGAGGGAGGGAGGCCTGAGCTGGAGGGGAGACGGGAGGCGCCTAAGGGGAGACGAAAGGGACATTTCCAGCCGCGGCGCCGCGCGTTCTCCGGGGGTGGGGTAGGGAACGTGGCTCCCTTGGAGCCGCGGGGGAAGGCGCGCCAGGTGTCTCTTCTCGCGGACCCGAGCCCTTTCTTCCCATAGACCTGTCCGGGGATGCTTCCTTGCACACCTCCCCTCCTTTCTCCTCCATTCTTCCTAAAGTCCCTGCTCCCAGGCTCGTACGTTTCTTCCTTGGCTAGGAATGTAATAGGAGGTGGAGGACAGGGGTGCGCTAGGGTCTCTCCTCTTCACACACCCCCTTCTCCCGGGATTACCAGGCTGCCATCCCCCTGCCCTGGCTGGCGACACGTGCCTCTTTCCAACTTTTATAATTGGAGTCGGGGGGGGGGGGTCCTTAAGTTACTACCCTTTAGCTCTATAGGAAGGCGAGCCCCACCGAGGAGGAACGAGAGAGGTTTTCATAGTCTGCAAAACTTAGGGGATCCCCCGGCTTGGCAGGTTCGTGACTAAGAGAAACTCCACATCTGTGGCTCCCCTCTTCTCTGAGGCCTTAGTTTCGTTGACTTGAAAAGGAGCGGATTGGACTAGATGATAGCTAAAGGCCCCCTTCCAACTTGGAAAGCCTTTGATTCTTGGGATTCTTCTGCCAGTTCTTTGGAGCAGTCTTTAGGTATTTGTTAGGGACCCGGGTCAAATGTTTTACGTTAAAGCTGTTTGACACTTTTGGTAGTTTGGTTTATGCTGTTATCATCTCTTTTAAATATTATGAGATGGTTGCCTGAAGGTACTTTTAAGGCATGAAAATTAATTTTGAATGAGTGATGTGCATAATTGATATTTCGAGATCTTGGCTACAGCTTATTGTGATGTGAAAATGCCCGTGATTTCTCCTGGTGACAAAGTCATAGGTACCCCTTGCCTACGTTCATAATAGAAGGAAATGCTAAATTTTGGAGAGAGCAAGGGTTCTTATTCTTTTTGGTGTGGGGTCATGGACCCTTTCGGCAATCTGGTGAAGCCTATGGAACCTTCTCGAGACTAATGTTCTCCGGTGCATTAAATAAATCACATAAAATAACAAAGGAAACTAATCGCGTTGAAGGTGCAGTTATCAAAATTTTTTGGAAAACAAAAAAGTCCATGCGCCCCAAGTTAAGAACCCTGGAGTTAGGGGTTAGTGAAAATAAAGATGTGATTTTTTTTTCTCATTCAAGTTCACAGATTTCCTGAAATTTATTGAGCCCCACCTCATGTTAAGAACCCCTGATTTAGTACCCAAAATCTTTTACCTTTTTTCTAATCCTGTTTTGGAAATGATTGGGCTTATAAAAGTGTTACCAGTAGTTACCAAGTCAGTTGTTTCTATAATTAATGATAAGTCTCTGTTCTTTTGAAACAGACGAATATTTATGTCTGTAAGATTTCAACAATTATTATGAAACATGAGTACTGACCTTTAAAATCAGAAAGTGATTGACACCTTAATGAAGACAAAACTGCTCAAAATGGGATTTTCCCATTTTTCTTTTCTGTTTTTTAAGCTGGGTTTCCTGACTCATCATTTATACTATCAATAATTTATAGTCTGTTCTTTGTGTTCATGATGTTGTCATATACCAAAGTTCTTAGGGTCACGTTTGAATATGAAGTGGTTTCTGTGACAAAAGTCACCACACTACTTACTCCTTTATGTTTTTAGTTCCCTGAAGAAGGATATGATTGGTAGGGGTTAGGATTGCAACTTGTAATGGTTATGCCCCTTGTTTATTTAATTTTACAAAAAACCACACACACACACACAAAACAAAAACTAATTCAAGGAACTACTCTAGACAGTACATAAAATTTTTTTTAATTAATTAATTAATTTTTTTGGTGAGGCAATTGGGGTCAAGTGACTTGCCCAGGGTCACACAGCTAGTAAGTGTCTGAGGCCAGATTTGAACTCAGGTACTCCTGAATCCAGGGCCGGTGCTTATTCACTTCGCCATCTAGCTGCCCTCATAAAATTTTAATTGAAAGTAAAATATATCAAATTACATTTCTTTCTACATTTATATTTGTTCTAGTAAAAAATTGTCATAATTCTTATTAACTAATTGTATATACTAGGCAAGTTATTTCACTCCTCTAGGCTTCACTTTCATCATTTGTAAAATAAGAAAATTGTACTTAATGATCCTTTAGGTCTCCTTGAGCTCTAAAAATTTAACCTCCTTGAAATTCAGTTGCATTATCTGTAGGGGATGCAGTCTTACCTGCCTTAAGGCCTATGGGCCAGACCAATTAATCTCTTGTACTGCCTTCCAGTTCTAGGATCTTTGTCACATTTTAGAAAAGCCTGTTGTGACTATTTGGAAAATTTGACTCTTCAATAAACCTTGTATTCTGCAATTTTCTAATTTTAGTGTCTTATAAAAATTAGATTTCTATGATGAAAAATAAGTTGTGCTTTTATCAGTAGTCTCTTATCAACGATAAGTAAAAGTTTAAAGACTAAAGAATTCAATTTAGCAAGTATTTATAAATACCTAGTATTTGCAAGTATTTGTGTTGAGCATTGTGCTGAAGAATGCTAGCATGTTAGTTTTGTTAAACTTCCTGTATTTCTCAGCCTGGGACATTTTTACATGGTATTTGTGATGCAAATCTATAAGAATATTGAGAAATATATGGTACAGGGGCTTATTAAAATGAAGTGTATATAACACAAATACAATTAATATTCTATCCTGCTCTATGATTTATGCATTAGTCAAATGTTGGTAGAGGTTACTTTTGTATACTATAGTGTCCGTTAAGGATGAAATATTAAATCCATACTTTGGAATCTATCACAATATTTTAACTTTAAGTGCATTGAACCTTTGTTAATCAGTTAGCTCACTAATAGGGTGAATATCTGATAGCCCTATTTATTCATGGATCTCTTGTTGCTCATCTTTTTTTTTTTTTTTTTGCGGGGTAGTGAGGGTTAAGTGACTTGGCCAGGGTCACACAGCTAGTAAGTATCAAGTGTCTGAGGTTTGATTTGAATTCAGGTCTTCCTGAATCCAGGGCCTATGCTTTATCCACTGTGCCACCTAGCTACCCCTTCCTCCCCCCCTTCTCATTTTACCAGGGAGATGTATTCCAATTTATTTTTCAAAGCAGGCTTTTGAAAGAATGTTTTTTTTTTAATTTCAGAATTTACTGTATGAGTGATTCTAAGCTATTTATCATTTTAATCTGATTTTTATACAGCATTTTTTCCGCATGTTTGAAGATTATTCATTAAACGGCCTAGGAATGGCTGAGGTGATATATTTAGGTAAAATAAAGCAACTAAGGAATGTACAAATCATTGACTCTCTGCTTGAAGAGGATGCTCTTTGATGAAATGCTTTTGTGATGTGGCTCAATTCAATAAACAGATATTAAAGCCCTTCATGTACCATGTTTGAGGTATAGTGTGTTTGAGATTATAAAAATAGGGCCCCTGGCTTTTAAGGGGCTTACAATCTTGTAAGAGAGAAAGAGAATACATGTACACAAATAAGTATAATACAAGTTAGAATATGAAAAATTAATAGAAAAACACTTTTAATGTAAATTTTTTGCCATATCCTCTTTCTTCAGTACACCAAGCTATTACTCTATATGCTTTTTAGGAATTTGCTGTAGTTACTAGAGTTTTCTGGTGTAAGCTTTACTTCGCAAGACCTTTTTTGACTTAAAAATGATAGCACCCTACTTGTTCTGGGGTTTATAATGCCTTGAGGAATGACCTATGATGTTTTCTTAAATATGTGAAATATGATCACCAGAGGATGATGTCATAAAATAAAATTTTATTATAGCAAGAAAGGTTTAGATAAAAGAGATTGTTAATGCTAAAATGAATTTTGAGGAAAGTTATAGAAACTTTTCTAGGTTTCCTTTGTACAATCAGCCTTTCTGATCCTTTAATAGGAGTTGGATTCATCTATTAAGATTCATGGTATAGACCCGAGTTTAGAAGTATGGACTGGGTTAGTGGTTCCCAGTAATTTTCTATGTTTGGCATACTTTTGAACTTAGCTGAGCTCTACTCTCCATGAGAAAAGTATAAAAGTAAATGCTAAAAAAGGTTTTTGGTGGTGTTACAGTCTAGAAACCCAAAAGTCAATTTTATCTTATTTATGTATGTGAAACGCATCTCTGAGAGTTAAGGAGGGGTTCATTCTCTATCTGCATCACTGCAGCACCTTTGCTGCACATTGTATTTTAAGTACATTTTATTTTTTTGTGTGTAAATATTTTCATATTGTATGAGGAAGGCTAAATAACACCTAAGATTTCATTTTGAGATTTTCTGACTTTGGAGCCAATCTTGTTTCTTCTGTGATCCTTTTTTGGATCCTTATTCAGTCATCTGCTTTGTTATCTATTCCTTCAAGCTTTGTGTCATTTGCAAATGTGATAAGCTTTCATCCAAGACATTAATAACATTAAATAGAACATCACTAAGAACTGATCCCTATGGCACTCCATTGGAGACCACCTTCTAGGTTGTCATTGATCAATAAATACTCTTGAGAACTAGCTGTTCAAGTAGTTGTTGTGAATGCACTCATCTACAATTACCTAGCCCAGTTTCTTCCATCTTGTTCACAAGGATTATTTTGAGAAACTTTGTCAAAATGTCATATTGAAATCTTTTGTCTTTGGTGTTTCCCTGATATGCTCATCTAATAATCCTGCCCAAAAGGTAAATTGAAGTTAGTCTAGTATGACTTATTCTTGATGAATTCATACTGGAATAGGGTGATAGCAGGATTGTTTTTTTTTAACTAAGCATTTTTCTCATCCTCCCATTTTCCCTTGTAACAAATACAAATAATGTCATAAAGACAAACTGCTTTAAAAGACCTACCTTCCTTTTTAAATGGTCATAAAACCATTTATTAAATTTATCACAATGCATTTAGAATTTTGTCTAGAAATTCATATCAGGCTAGTTGACCTTTCTCTTTTTGAAAATTAGAACATTTGTGTTTTTCCACTTCTGTAGTGTGTTTCTCTATGATTTTTCAAAGGTTGCAGTCATAGCTAATTTATCTATTTGCATCAAAATCTCTACTTCCATATGCTATCCATAAGCATCTGAAGACACAAGTATTGTGACTGTTCCTCATCTTGGCATATGTCAACTTTATGGCATATGGTTTTCTTCATTGGTATCAGTCTTCCTATATAATTTATATCTGACAGTGAAGGAATGTAGTCACCTTTCTCTTGCCCCCCACCATTTTCAATTTAAACTTCTTCTGATAATTATAGTCACAATCCTCCAATCAATCAGCAAGGATCTATTAAGCTCCTTCTGTGTGCCAAATAGTGTTCTAGGTACTGGAGATAAAACTAAAAACTTTCTATCCTAAAGGAACTAAAATTTTATCAGAAGAAACAAGTCAATACAAAATGTATACAAAATAAATACAAGGTAATTTCTTAGTGGTGTTTGGGGAGACACCCTGTTAGCAGGGAGTGTTCAGGAAAGGCCTTATATGTAGCATTTGAGTTTTGAAGGAATATAGAAATTTTCATTACATTGTTCATTAGATCACCTTTCTCCCCAGGCAAGAACTAGTATGTATTATATATGAAGCCTCTTCATGAAAATTCATATTCTGTACTCCAACATTACCATCTGAATATTTGAGTTTGGGGATCCAGATACATACTGAGAATTTGAAAATTTGGGGATTCTTAGAAGCTGGTAATGAATGTAGCTGATGGGGAAATTTTGAGGTATAGAGAGAAGAAAAAACTAGGATGTCATGATGTACACTTTGGATATCTTTAAAGCATTTGACCAAAATGTTAGTATGTTGGTTAGGAAACTATAACAGTCCAACAAGCCTATCTTCAAATACTTTCAATACCCTGGGATTTAGTTTGTCTGCCCTTTCTTTACTCTTTCTCACCCTCAAGTAGTTTCTTTTTTCTTTTCCTTGGTATTCATTCTAAGTGTCTAGACTTTAATATTCTTGACATTCTTATAGATCTGTGCTGCTTTTGCTTTCATCTTCACTTCTTTGCCCTCACACTGTACATCCTGCTTCAGGCTCTTTAGTCAGTTCTTCCCTTTTTTCATAAGAAAAAATTTTGTTAGTGTTGTCAGAATTTCTTGAGAGCATCCTATCCCTCTTTGATTGACATCTCTCAAAGGATTTTAAGGCATTCTTTTGTGTGTGTGTGCGCGTGTGTATGTGTGTGAGGCAGTTGGGGTTAAGTGACTTGCCCAGGGTCACACAGCTAGTAAGTGCTAAGTGTCTGAGTCTGGATTTGAACTCAGGTCCTCCTGACTCCAGGGCCGGTGCTCTATCCACTGCGCCACCTAGGGCATTCTTGCTTAAACCTTTTGATATATGCTCTCTCCAAATCTAAGGTACATGGTGGAGAAGGGGGAGGGCATAGGAAAGCAATTTTTTCCCACATTATTAAGAAAAACTTGCTAGTATTTAAGGTAGTCCAGAAGTTGAATGGACTGTCTTGATCTAGAAAGGTATGGTATGAGCAAAGGTACACAAGGCTGGAAGTGTGTGTTTGTTGGAATGAATAATTAGTATTGTTGGAGCAAACAGTTCATGAAGGAGAGGAGTGGTAAATGAGGCTGGAAAGTTAAGTTGAAACCAAATTGAGGAAAGTTTTAGTTGTGATTTGAATTTTTCACTCACTTTCAGCTTCCTGAATTCTTTTTGCTGTTTTCACATTCATTTGTTTACATAGATAGAAGTACCATGACTTAGCCAAATATTCCTTAAAGCAAATTGATGAAGAGTTGGAGAGACTGGGAATAGGATGAGCTTAGAAAAAGATGGATGTAGTTAGGAAGAACTGCTGATAATGTTTGTATATTGGTGTCATTGTAGCTGGTCCAACATAAATGTGGTCTAGAAGTAAAGCTCACATAGTTGAGTATCTTAGCATCTGAAGGAACATAAAGTTTTATATTGTATCTCCTAATCGTCACTGTTGTCATCTGCTAGTAATTGCTATCCCTTCCATCCACTCCCTTTTTACCAACAAACACACACTTCTAGGATCGACTTGTAGATAATTTCAGCACCCAGCTAATATTTTCTTCTCTCCTACTTTAATCTTCTGGGACTTCATCTATTTTCAAGATGATATCACTTCCACATCCTTTTAAAATTCCACTGGCCTTCATTTTCATTCCACATTAACTTAGGAGGCTAAGCACTTTTTGTAGAGATAACACCATTGTTCAACACATTTTAAAAATTCCTTCTTTGGAATTGCCTCAGATCCACTGTAAAAGCCACACAATGCATTCTGTATCTATTAATGCAGTTAAAACCAAATTAGTTTACTGGGTATGTTATGCTTTTGACTTATATTGAACTTTAAGTCCATTTAAATGATACAAAGGTGTCAAACATTGTCTCTTGTAGTAGAATTACCCCTGTGTTGTCTAGTCATACAAGAGTCTTACTCCTTTGTAGTGGAAGAAGTACAACAATTTGAGTCAGTGTCTGGGTTCCAGTTTTAGAATTGTACTTACTGTGTATATTCTTCGCAAAGTGATTGGGTCTCAATTTCTTCATTTGTGAAATGGCAGGTTGGATTAGATGAATTATTTGTAAAGCCTCTTCCACCCCATACCCTATTAATGTCTTACGTCCCTGATAGAACTGGAATTAGATGACTGTAAATTCCCATAAAAATTTATTATGTACCTACTTTGTCAGTAGGGGCCTAGAAATGAACTTGTACTAACTTGCTGATTTGCTTCAAGTCTGCCCTGTTTGTATCAGTACACCTGAATTCCAACAGTATAAAGATAGAAAGCTACAAGTGAAATATGGACTCTTTTCTATATTGTTATTTTGGATTCTCTATCCATCTATTTTACCAGTATTATCTTTATTTCAGAGCACAAAGTTATCATTGTTGGTCTGGATAATGCAGGGAAAACAACCATTCTTTACCAATTGTAAGTATTTATTAATTATTTTTAAAGAAAACTAAATTGTGACTGATTATATTCCATGTCTGAGTGATTTATAATTAAGGAAAGCAAAAAATAAATTACACCTGAAATTTAAGTTGTCCTATAGGGCAGGGCTTCTTATACTTTTTCCACTCACAACCCGAGAAATTTTTACTCAGCCCCAGGTATACAGGAATATAAAATAGGTATATATAACTTTTTGTTGTTGCCAGATTTTTCACAACCCCTACATTGTTATGTTACCCCACATGGGGTCACTACCTACAGTTTAATAAGCTTTGCTATAGGGAGGCAGGCTGGACTCTGGTTCTAAATAAGGAATCAAGTTCAAGTTTCAGTTTCCAGCTCTTACATTAATTCATATATTGGGTAAGACATTCAATTTTTCTACATGTCATCTTTTTTACCTGTAAAAAGTAGGAAATTATTAATTCACACAGTTCTCTGAGGATTCCTAGTAAATAACCCACTGTGAGTTTTCTAAAGTTCTGTAGAAACAGCTCTTTTTGATCATAAAAAAGGGAAAAGGACCCACATGTACAAAAATATTTATAGCCGCTCTTTTTGTGGTGGCAAGGAATTGGAAATTGAGGGGATGTCCATCAATTGGGGAATGACTGAACAAGTTGTGGTATGTGAATGTAATAGAATACAATTGTTGTGCTATAAGAAATGATGAGCAGGCAGATTTCAGAGAAACCTGGAAGGACTTAGATGAACTGATGCTGAGTGAGATGAGCAGAACCAGGAGAACATTGTACACAGTACCAACAACATTGTGTGTTGATCAACTATGATAGACTTGACTCTTCTCAGCAGTACAATGGTCCAAGATAGTTCCAAAGGACTCATGATGGAAAATGCTATCCAAATCCAGAAAAAAAGAACTATGGAATCTAGATGCATATTGAACCATACTATTTCTATTTTTTTGTTGTTTTTCTTTTTTGAGATTTTTCCTTTTTGCTCTGATTCTACTTTCACAGCATGACTAATGCAGAAATATGTTTAATGTGATTGTACATATATAACCTATATCGGCGGAGGGAGGGAAAGGAGGGAGAAAAATTCGAAAATAGAAATCTTATAAAAACAAATGTTGAAAACTATCTCTACATGTAACTGGAAAATAATAAAATACTTTTATCAAACAAACAAAAGAAATAGCTCTTTTCATGGTTGGAACCACCTCCTCTTATACTTTTAGCTTACTTTGTGGTTGGTGGGATTTAGGAGTATGAAAGATGAAGGGAAATTCATAATGTCAGATTTTATTGCTTAGTAGAAAAATAGGGAAAATCAGCCAGCAGTACTTTCTAATTATGATATAATGGATTGATTCTTTTCCCCCCAGTTCTATGAATGAAGTTGTACACACATCTCCTACAATAGGAAGTAATGTAGAAGAAATAGTAGTTAATAATACACGCTTCCTAATGTGGGATATTGGCGGCCAAGAATCCCTTCGTTCTTCATGGAATACTTACTATACTAACACTGAGGTAATGCTCCACTATGCAGTAAAACTTCTATTAACCAGATGCTTGGGGAGATAGAACATTATGGTTAATGATCTGAAATTTAACAGGAAAACCTTTTTTAAAATTTTAATCTCCATTGAAAATTTTTGTAAAATGAATTCATTTCTTGCTTTAATAAATACGGTATCCTGAACCTGATTTGCATCTTTGGTTTGGAGTTCCATTTTGAACATTAATTCTTGTATGTAGTAATGTAGAAATTGAAGGTTTAGGAGATTAGCTTCAATAGCCAAGAAGTTTCAGTTTTGTCTAAATCTCCTACTTCAGCTTGTCATCTTGTCATTTGCTTCTTTTCCTTTAAAGTATAATGAAATTTTTTTTAAAAAAGGTATAATGTAATAAATATCTGATTATTTTAGGGTTCTAGTTAATAAAACTCTTTTCTTTCTGTCTCTACATAGATATATGCTTGTACATATATATTTCTTTAAATCAGCATCAAGCTGTATGTATCATTTGTAATGCTTTAGTTTTATTTAGATAATACTGTATTTGGACAATTTCAATTTAGTGGACTATTCTTATTTGTCATGTAGAAAGAGCTCTGGCCATGTGTTATGGATCAGCCACTCATCTAGCCCTGTGTCCCTGGCCAAGTCACTTGAGCTTGTTCATCTATAAAATTAAGTCAATAACAGTCAGGCTAGTCTTTCACATTGGATTGTTGTAAGATGAATATGTGAATTACGCTGAGTACTTTGTAGTCAAAAGGGGCTAATATGACATAAGATGATATCATGAAGCACTGGAGTGTTGTGAATAGAGTGGTACTAGACTTTTAAGTCAGAAAGACTTAGGTCTGAATTCTAACTTTGACCTAAGGTAAATTACTTAACTTCCCCCAGTTCTTCATTTATAAAATGGGGATAGTAATATTGCTAGCCTTCACAAAGTGGTTGTGAGCTTGAATTGAGATGAAATGTGAAGTTTTTTCAAACCTTAAAGTGCTAAACAAATGTCAGTTATGCTGATGCTGGTGATCCTGCTTCCTGAAAGGTTTTTTTCTTGAGCATTGGCCTATAAGAATGCAATGGCATTCTTTTGAATACCAAAGATTATGAGTTAATGAAATATAAACCTACAAACACTAGAAAACTTTTAACAGTAACTTCTTGCTATTTTCTATTACCCTATGTTACCCCCTCATCTTGGCCCCAAGTGTAGATCACATTTTTACAGCAAAGGAAAGGAATTCCATGTACACCACACCTTTCTGATGTTTTAGATAGCCATTCACCACAGCAATGAGGTTAGTGCTTTGGTTAAAGTGTAGTGGGAAAGGGGCAGCTAGGTGGCGCAGTGGATAGAGCACTGGCCCTGGAGTCAGGAGGACCTGAGTTCAAATCTGGCCTCAGACACATAACACTAGCTGTGTGACCTTGGGCAAGTCACTTAACCCCAATTTTCTCACACACACACCCCCCAAAAAAATGTGTGGTGGGAAGGATGGTTCTTTCAGGAACAAAACCACTAGTCATCTATTAAGCAAGAGAAGAGAGAAAGTAGAGTACTGAAGCTTTTCTTCCCATTCATTAGTATAGCAGAGGCTTCCCTGGATTTATATCTTTTTCTAGGGCCAGAACAAAACTACACTAAACAAAAAAGCATTCTAAAAATACTAAATGTTAATTTAGGCAGTTTGATTAAACTTAATCTGTGATTAGTACCACCATGAACCAAATGAGTTAAATCTTGCCGTGATCCATTTTTCAGAGCTCATAAAACTAAGAAGTTATAGTATGATTCCTGCCAGGCCTTTTACCACCTCTTCTGGTACCACCTCTTACATTTTCATTCAAAAAGTGTATTGGCAAGTATCAGAAGTGCCATGTATCAGAAGTGCCAAGTAAGGAGGTGTATGTTTCTATACAGAAACAGAATGATTCTTTTAACAATCACTGCATCAGTGCATAGGAGAGATATGGTTTGTTCATCAGCCACACTCTTGGCATTTTTTTTTTCAGTCCATACTTGGGATTTCATTGGTGTAGAGAATTCCTGGAGTGAGGAATCTTTCCAAAAAAGCATTTTGACAATTCTGTATTACTCTACTGCAATAGTTGACATTTATATAATATTTTACGATTTGCAAGATTCTTGAGATAAAATTATCCATTTGATCCTCATTGTTGTGGTAGTTGCTTTATCTCTATCTCACAGCTGAGGCAGAGAGATCACAACTTGCCCATATGGCTTGTGAGTATCTAAAGCAGGATTCACATTCAGTTTCTCCTCATTTGCAAGTTCAGTACTCTATTCTTCAGTGCATTTTATGAGTTTTAAAGGATTCACTATATGATTACTAATGATTTTGTTTTAAAATTATTTTAGTTTGTCATTGTTGTTGTGGACAGTACAGACCGAGAGAGGATTTCCGTAACTAGAGAAGAACTCTATAAAATGTTAGCACACGAAGTAAGTAGTATTTCTTTTAAAATATTTGTGTACTTTGTTACTTGATATTTGTTCTTTCTACTTTTCTCTGTTGATGTTGGAATCTTCTTTGAATACAGTTCAGAAAGAAAGCTCCTTCTCACCACACTGTCCAGCCCTGCTGTTTACTCTTTGCTGTTTCCCAGATTGAAAGTGGAACTGTGACAAACAACAGAAAAAATGTGGGAGAGTGGTGGTGTTCTCTTGTACTTAGCCCAAGTGTTTGGTACACGTCTGGTTTAGAGAATGCAGAAGACAATAGGAGGTTTAGGAGCTAAATTGTTGTTCACTTGTTTCAGTCCTGTCCAGCTCTTCATACCCTATTTGGGGTTTTCTTGGCAAAGACACTGGAGTAGTTTACCATTTCCTTCTCAAACTATTTTGCAGGGACAAAACTGAGGTAAATGGAGTTAAGTGACTTAACTATTAAATGTCTGAGGCTGAATTTGAACTCAGGTCTTCCTGACTCTAGGCCTGGCACTCTATCGACTTTACCACCTAGCTGCCTTTTTACCGTATTTACTATGTGCCAAACAGTATGCTAAACTCTGGGATTACCAGTAGAAAAGTGACACAGCAGTCCCTGTTCTCCAAGAGTTCACATTCTAATTGGAGAAGACGACCCATGTAGGTTCATCAGTAGGGTGGAAACAAAGCCTGATGGACCTTGGGATACATTGGCAAGGTCCAAAAATCCTTAGGGTATACAGTTGGGATCCTGATAGAATCCATGTTGTAGGGTTCAGGATGAGGCCATTGGGGAAATATCCTGAAGTAGGCTCTGACCTTGAAAGCCTGGTGTTGGTCTCTGTGTAGGGAGTTTGGTTACTGGGGGAAGGGATCTTAGACATTTCCAGTTTTATTGAAGAATTTCAGTTGTTTATGGCTAGTGATTCTTCTGCTGGCTGTGTTAGTATTCCTTGGGGAAAAGTACTGAAGCTATACACATGGTATTGTAAGGCCTTACCGTGGTATGCCTACTTGCTCAATTTTCAGTTTAGAAAATACCAGGTGAACAGTAGAGGACCACTTTCTTTCTGAGTTACTATAGTAATGATACATTTCTTACCTGACTCCAAAGGGCTGTTCTGTGTTATATTGTATGAAAAATCAAATTTTTTTTTAAAAAACCTCTAAATAAATTGAAGGAACTTTTTTCAATAATATGTTAAGTGAAAAGCATACTGTGCTATAAAAATATAGTGTATATAACGGGGCAGCTGGATGGCACAGTGGATAGAGCACCGGCCCTGGAGTCAGGGGTACCTGAGTTCAGATCTGGCCTCAGACACTTGACACTTGCTGGCTGTGTGACCCTGGGCAAGTCACTTAACCCCAATTGCCTCACTAAAAATATATATATTGTATATAAAGAGACCTATCCAAAGTGAACACATTATTCTTCAATAATTTTTCATTTAATTAACCTAAAGCAATCATTATTTGATGGCAGTCCCAATTAATAATATTTCGGGGTAGGGGAACTTTAGCAGATATAAAAAAATAATAACCAGTTAAGTTTCACAGTTGAGTGAAAAAATGAGATTTAGTAATAAAGAAATTTTTTTTAGATTTCTTACCGAAAAAATAAATCTTAATTAAGCAAGCCAGAATCACCTTTGAATTATGTTATGGTGGCAGCTAGATGGCACAATGGATAAAGCACCTGCCCTGTATTCAGGAGGATCTGAGTTCAAATATAGCCTCAGATACTTGACAGTTACCAGCTATGTGACCCTGGGCAAGTCACTTAACCCTCATTGCCCCCCCAATGTGAATTATGTTATAGAGAAGAAGAATGCTGAAAGCATTTTATAATATAGAAGTAAATAAGTTTGTTAGAATATGAACTAGCGGTATAAAAGAAATTAAATTGGCAACTTTTTTTTTGTAAAGAAATATGAGACCTTCAAAATAGAGATCTTCTGTTAAATGCTTTTTACTACTTTGATGCAGATTCATGGGATGTAGCACTTAAATGGTAATACATAAACATTGGAACTTTACCAATACAGGCCAAATCTTTGAAAAGAAATAGAATTGATATTGAAATTGGATGATGGTAAGGCAAGAATCAATATACTTTATCTACAAAATTTCTGATTGTTGTTGAATTACTGGCATATGTGTATTAGTACATACACTTTTTCTCAGCTTAGCTCTCATATTAAAAAATAACACACTAAAAAGAGATAAATAAAATATTAGATCCTTCTTATATATTGCCCCACAACTACACCCACAAAGTAACCATCACATAATGCAAACTATAAAATATTCTATATTTTATTTTATTCTATTTTCATGGTATATTTTGCCTTTTAGCTGCATTCTACCATCAGTCACTGTCCTGTGGGAACAAAAAGTAATGTGTTTCTATCTTGCTTTCTTAGTTTGGATGTCAACAAAGAGAAAGAACCATTTCCTTAGAAGGACCAAAAAAGATAGAATGAGAAAAAAACAGGCATACCTCACAATTGAGGTAACAGTGGAGAGAGGAAAATAGTCTGAGGCCAGAAGAAGAGCCTGGGTTGAAGAGAGCATTAAAGGCCACTGTGAGTGAAGAAGGGGACAGAGGGTGAGGAGAGACCAAGAAAATAGGAAAAGTGTTAGAAAAATAGAGCAAGAGAAATGGGAGATAGGGTGTTTCACATTAAGAAAAATTCTTCAGTCTCCTATTTTTAATTTGTGTTTGATTACAATAATGTTTGTATCTCTGTGCAAAAGATTGTTTAGGAATATAGACCTGTAAGAAAATTTAAACTTGAAACATATTCTTCAAAGTTAAATATTTGCCTGGGACTTCTTCAAACTGGTTAATTCCCCAATTTCCATGCCTGTGAATGGAATTCATATCCTTCCCCTTCCTGCTGCCTCTTAGAATCATGAACTTCCTTCAAAGCATATTTCAGGTGTGACCTTTCTGTAGGAGGCCTTTCCTGAAGCCCTTTTCCCTGCCCCCAGTTGTTATCATTATCTTCTTGAAATTTCTTTGTTTTTCCCCAGATGTTCATAATTCATTTCTGTAATTAAGATGTAGGCTCCTTGAGGCAAATGGTTTATTTTTGTCTTTGTATCCCCAAAGATCAGCATAATGCCATATACATGGTATGCATGGATAATACTAAATGGATTGAAAATAAGATTATAGTTATGTATAGTAGTGAGAATTTTGAGTGTTTAAAAGCTTTATTCTATGAGAAAGGCAAAGAAGCACTGAAGTATTGACTTTTAAAAAAAGTTCTTTACAGCTGTGTGACCCTGGGCAAGTCACAACCCTCATTGCCTGCCCCCCCCAATTTTTTTTTAAGTTCTTTACAAATCAACTTAGTTGAAAATCGCATAGTAAATAGTCTTAATGATCAAATTGAATTGTTTTCTAGAAGTTTGCTTTTATAGACAAAACTCTGGGAAATGCTTTTGTCTATATGGATTTTGCTTACTGTATAATCTAGAGTCTGGTAGATGTGTATTTTGTCCCATGAGAAATTACAGTTGCTTTCACTTTATACATAGAGCTTCCCTTGAAATATGATCTTGACTTCATATAACAACTTTATTTTTACCAATTAGAAACTGTGTTGTATATTCACTTTTAACTGTTTCTTTTGCCATTTAAAGGTAGCTATTTTTAAAAATTGACTAACCCTCTAAATATGAAAATCACTACTTCAAACAAAAGTGTTTATTTTGGAAGAGACAAAATGAAAAACACTGTTCTCCTTTCTGAGATTATTTTGAAGTGCTCTGAATTTGGAAAATAAGTTACTTAACTAAGGAAAATTTTTCCTGGACTTCACTTTCCTTTCTTCTGTTATTTAAATTCATTACTAATGTAATTTAGAACTAGTGGGATATTCACTTATTAGGCAAGCAGCCAAATGGTATATTTTCATAGTGTTATGTGGGAAACCTTGCTATTGGTCTTTCTCTCCTGATTACTTAGCTATTTATATCAAGAGGAGGTTTCTGTGGCATTCAGATTTGACTTGGTAAAATGAGATATTATTAATCAGTTACCAAACTGCTATTCAAGTAAATAGGCTGAGTAGAAAAAAGGATTTTTCTTATTTGCCCTCATCCTTTTGTTTAGGTACTCTAACAAATCACCAGTTTTGTAGTCACTTCCTAATGCTCTTGCTAACAAGTTTCATAATACTCTTCATTGGCAGGTTTTCTTTATGGCTAAAAAAAAAAAAAAGCACATACTACTGATTTTATTCTTGCTTTCTATGCTAACATTGACCCCTAATTTCTTAAGCATTTCAAGCCTGTACTGGATCTTATAGTGCTCTTTGTATTATGACTATATATACACATCCTACAGATTGTGTTAAAGGAGAACCTTCAGAAATCAATAGTAGGATCTTAGTATTATGGAATGAATGAATATCAGAGTAGAAAATTTTTTAAATATTTCATACATGGTCTTATAGAATGTCATTCTTATTTACCTTATAACTTACTGAAACGTATGATAGATAATGAACCTCTTTGCTCTTATATATTTTGTATTATAACCCTATGAATATTTGCTTCTGAGAATTACAGTACAGCTACAGTTGAACCAAAAAGTAGGGCTTTTTTCTCAATATCATTTTATGCTAAAATAACGTGCTTATCACAGTTTGTGTTTGTGATAATCTATAAATGCATTACAGTGACATGATGTGCCTTGCTTAAATATGGCTAACATAGTTTAAAAAATTATATCATGCAGTAATGCTCATCTCTTGATTCAAAGAAGTATCTGAATTTTTTTGGTGTGGTTATCAAAAAGTTTTAATAAATGGAGGAATTTTCTCCCTGTGTGGTCAACTGATTTTCCTTGTTGATTGTGCCATTCTTATAAGACCATGGTCCCAGCAACTACACCAAAAAGAGATATTACAAAGACTATTAAGACAAACTTATTTTTTATCAAGTGCCATAAAGCAGAATTTGTGGCCTGTGGAGATACAGGAAATCAGCTTAAAAATTGGTATTTTCAGGAGGCTTTTGAAAAAAGGAACTATATTTGGTTTTGCATTTCTGCATTTTCAATGGCACCTAGCCCTGAAATTAGTTGCCGAAGCAACATTTTAGTTTTATCACCAAAAATGACAGGTACATATAATATAAGAATAGCTGGAATGAGTTTATAAACCTTCATCATAGATACTCACCTGGGACCAGAAAAGTTTATTTTCTTTATATGTGAGCCCTGGCATACTTAATTGTCATAGGAAACATTAATGTGCTGACAAAGTTATTGAAACTTGGCAGGTTGTAGTAATTGGATCCAGTGGAAAGTAATTCCATTTGATGAATTAATGATTCCTTGATAATCCAAACCTTTTTCCATTAGGATCAGAAAAAACTGTAGGTGTATCCAGGATCAAAAGAATGTTATCTCCTTGACTACATCATTAATAATGAATAGGTAACATTTAGTTATTTTCCCAGCAGTAGCATGGAGCAGTAGAAAATAAAGGGCTGGTCTCAGAGTTGGGAAAACCTGGGTTCTTGTTCTGCTTCTGACATATATTGGCTGTGTGACTCTGGGCAAGTTTCTTAACCTCTCAGTTCCCCAGAAAACTCTCTTAAGATTAGGAGTTGAAAAAAAAAAGATTATGAGTTGCAGGGAAGGTGCCAGCCTGCACTGATAAAGGAAATTCCTTACCATTAGTAATCTACACTGATGAAATCACAAGTCTAATTGACACATTAGCAAAAAGTTATATTCTATTTTTTGATATTTTAAAAATTTCAACTGGTGATAATGTTTTGCAACCAATTACATTTCAAGCCTTTTTTAAATGAATTCTCCCCAAGCCATATGTCTTTTATGCTGTACTTACAGTTGCTTTCTTACACCTAAATACAGAACCTTCTCTCAATTTTACCTCGTTTTATTTGTCCTATTGTCCTAGTTTCTTGATCTTTTTGTCTTGATTACATGATCCAGAATATTAACAATTCTGAGCTTCATGTCTCCCATAAATTTGATAAGAATGACATATTAGTCTTTATTCAAGTCAATTTAGAAAAAAAAAGTTAATAATACAAGAATATAATATAAGAATGACACAAGGAAGCAAATGGTTAACTACAACATAAATAGTTCAGAGGAAGGACACATCTTTGAATTACAATGGTACAAGAAGACTTCCTTTAGGGAAAGAATTTGAGCCTGGGCTTGAAGGAGACAATAGGATTTGTAATTGGTGGAGAAGAGCTTGGGGCAATGGTATAGAAAAAAGCAGTGAACTTGTAAGAATATAAGATGTCCTGTGAACCATGAAGAATGAGGCCATTTTTATTAAAGCCAAGGGTTCTTGTAGGGGAATGTTAGCAGGTAAGGTGAAAAGGGGGGTGGTGGGTTGGGGCCAGATTATGGAGGCCCTTACAATGTCAGGCTTAGAATAGAACTTTTACTTTTATTCTTTTGTCCACAGAGAGACATTGATGCTTTTTGAGCAGGAAAATGATATGATGAAAACATTGTTTCAGGAATATCAACTTTACTACAAATATAGATTGAGGGGGTTGAGACAGGGATACCATTCATTCAACAAGAGATAGTTATTGAGGGCCATTTCTCTCTGTTTATATTTGAGCTAAACATTAGGCAAATTAAGACTAAGTAATAAAAATATGAAATAGGATCTTGTGTAATATCAGTATCAGTAGGAAAACAAGGATCTTGCATTCATATAGAACTTCCTGTTTTCAGAGAGCATTCTCATGTCTCTCTCCATTAAGGCTTTTGACCCCTCATTAATTCTAGCAGTGCCTATTAGCTAGACTTCAAGTGTGGGCCCTAGTTTGTCATCCAGCCTAACTAGTCTCAAAGAGACCCATAGAGTCTACAAAATGAGTTCTAGTTACTAAACCAGGACTATAGTTCAGCTTGTATTATCAGTCTGACCTCTTTTTCAATAGATCCTCATGTACAAATGATAAGATGAAATAAAAACATTATTGTGGGGCAGCTAGGTGGCATGGTGGATAAAGAAAGTACTGACCCTGGATTCAGGAGGACCTGAGTTCAAATCCAGCCTCAGACACTTGACACTTACTAGCTGTGTGACTCTGGGCAAGTCACTTAACCCTCATTGCTCCCCCCCCCAAAAAAAACCCCGAAAAAACTTTGTAGATAGCATTAGGTACCATGAAACATGTAGGGAACCTCTTTTTATCACATAAATTATTTGATAATATAGTAACAAGCTTATATATTATTCAGTTGTCTTGTTTGGAGGAACAGTGCTGCTAGAAGTTGGTGCAGAATTAATGTGGAGATTTTAGGATCCAGAGCCTAATTTTTGGTGATAGAACTTTTATTCTACCATGTCAGAAATTTTACATTAAAAAAAAAAGGACAAGCAGGGTGATATTAGGCTTTTGTTTAACTTAGTAATAGATACTTGGGGAGTCCTTATTCTGTTTTAAATTCTCTATTAGCCTTGTGTTTTCCTTTCTGATTCTGAAGATCAATGAGAGTTCTCTTATTATATCTGCAAACAGACTTCACTTAGAAAGAAACCTCTTCTTATGTTTTCTCTTTTCCCTTCCACCTCCCAACCTACAAAAAGGTTTTTTAAATGAAAGAAATTGAAACTTCATTATTTTTGAAAATGTGAACATCAGTGGTCCGGATTTTTTTTCTAAATCATAATTTATTTGGCTAGGTTGAATAGTTCAGAAATCTTTAAACCTTTGAATTTGATGACTTGGGAATCTCAGAAACAAATAGTTTTAATTTGCTCTTATAGGATCTAAGGAAAGCTGGATTGCTTATTTTTGCTAACAAACAAGATGTTAAAGAATGCATGACAGTAGCTGAAATTTCCCAGTTTTTGAAGCTAACTTCAATTAAAGATCACCAGTGGCATATCCAGGCATGCTGTGCTCTGACTGGTGAGGGGTAAGAATGCCTTCTTTTGTATGATATTATATTCTTTTCATATTCACATGTTTTTCTGCTTGAAATCAGCATATTTACTTCAGACCTGTAATGTGCTAAACATTGTGAGGGATAATAAGAAAGTATAAAATAGGATTCCTGCTTTTCAAGAGCCATAGGATCATAGAGCTTGAAAGCAACCTGGGAGGTCATCTTATCTAATGCCTTCATTTTATGGTTGAGGAAATTAAGGCTCAAATAAGTAGATTAATGTCCAGGATTCAAATCAGTCTCCTGACTGCAGTTCCTATTTTCTTTCACCTGTTCCAGCTAAAATATGTAAAATACAATTATTGTATAATTCACTACTAAATATTATGGTTTAGGCTATAAGTGCAATAGGACTTGAGAATAGTTCAAGATCAATAAGAGCTGAAGTATACAGTGTTAGAATTGGAAGACAGGGGGAGTAGCAAGAAGAAGTACAGAGTAGTCCCCCTCAAAACTACGCCAAACAGAACTACATTAGACTAAATACATTAGACTAAATTCTGATTAAGATATCTAAGGAAAAGTCACAGTCATTTTCCAGCTTAGGCCAGCATAGGAAGACAAATAGAGATCTGTGGACATTTGGGACAGAGTTTGGCCAGGAGCATGTCATGTGGAGCATCCTAGTACTCAGGGGCAATGCTTAAGGCCAAGACAGGGTTCCAGACCCATTATCAAAGTCTGATCTTTTGTAGGATGTGGAAACAGGTGTCAGTAGACAGCTTTGTCACCCCACTACCCAGTTACAGGTCTGAATCCAGTACCAGTTAGTATATTGTTGAGATCCAAATCTAAATCTAGAATGTTCAGAGTGTTGAAATGATCTGACTTTGCTCTTAATAGAGCACACTGAGCCCCAATCTTTCCCTGAGATCCTGGAGTAACACAACACTCAGTACCCCCAAGAAAGCCACAACAGGCCCAGCTCAGATCTTCCCTCCAGGAAGGTAGCAGAGCCCAGCCCTAATGTCAAGTCTGAAGTCAGAATGTAGACGGGAAGAACAAGCAAACAACAACAAAAGCTATTATAGTGGCAGGCCCAAGATACACACTCAGAAGAAGAGAATGACACTGAAACATCTCCAAGCAAATCCGCAGACTCGAAAACAGTTTGGGCACAAACTCAACCAGATTTCCTGGAAGAGATAAAGCAAGAGGATTTTTGTTGTTGTTGTTGTTGTTTTGTTTTGTTTTGAAGAAAGAATTAAAATGTTTTTATAAATGAATATAAAAACTAGCGAAAAATTGGGAAGCAAGTTCGTTGTAAGAATCCACTAGTTACTTCCCTTCTTTCCAGTGTAGTATAGTAGGTGCTTAATAAATGTTTATTGACTGACGAACCGACCTCCTGACTGAAACCCAAAATGAAAATTCTCAGAAACAGCCAAAATCCAAGGCTTCCAGGTCAAGGAAAAAAATACCACAAGTAGCCGGAAAGAAAGAGTTCAAGTACTGAGGAATCATAGTTAACTCTAAAAAGGAGTGGAGAACTTGGAATATAATATTCTAAAAGGCAAAAGATTTAGGCTCATAGCCAAAAACAACTTCCTCAGCAAACCTACATATGATCCTAAAGGGGGAACGATAGACTTTTAAAGAAAGAGAGGACTTACAAGCATTCGTGGTGAAAAGACCAAGTTCAAGCACAGGAGTTAAACAAAGAATGTAAAAATGAATAAACAATCTTAAAGGACTAAACAAGGATAAGGAGCTTAATTCTAATATGAAATTCTAATGTAGAAAGATGATACATGTGTCTCCTATTATCATGAGGAATCATGGAGGGAATCTAATTAGACAGAAGGCTTGGGAGTGGTTCTATTATGTTTGATGAGTTTGAAAGAATTAAAAGGGAGAAGGGGAATGCACCAAAGTGGAAGGTTACTGCAAATTAATCTGATTGAGGTACATAATGGCGGTAGAAGTCTATATAAATAAGGAGGAAGGGGGTGGAGAGAGCAGCTGACATTTGACTCATTCTCATATGAACTGCTCAAGGAGGGGGAAGAATACACACACAGAAGCAGGTACAGGAACACATTTCACTCAGCAGGGAAATATGAGGGGAAGGAGGGAAGGGGAATTTAGAAGGAGTGTAGATTAAGGATGGGATTAATCCTAAACTGAATGTATTTTACATGCACACACGCACACTCTCACTCACACAGAGAGACATAGCAGAAACTGTTGTGTATTTTCAGGTAGGAAAGTGGCATGCTACGCCCAGACTTTGTGCAGCAGTGGGATAGGGAAAGAGAAAAATGTTAGGTACCATAAATCAGACAGGCTAGTCATAGTTCCAGGGAAGTTGACTAAAGTGAGGCAAGTACACTGATTGAGTAGACAAGGCAGAGATCAGAAACTCAAGCTAATGGACTAGGGAAGGGTTAGAAACTCAACTCAGAATCTGGGCAAGAAAAGATCAGGGGTTAGGTAAGAGATATGATTAGAAAGGATGAGGGGCAGCTAGATGGTGCAGTGGATAGAGCACCGGCCCTGGAGTCAGGAGTTCCTGAGTTCAAATCCGGCCTCAGACACTTAACACTTACTAGCTGTGTGACCCTGGGCAAGTCACTTAACCCCAATTGCCTCACTTAAAAAAAAAAAAAGAAAAAGAAAGGATGAGACCCCAATGGCAAGGATAGAGCTTGAACTAAAATCTTTTATATCTCCTGCCCAGGGTTAGACAGTGGTGTCGGTATGGCCTGAAGTTCAGGGGCCAAGGCACTTTTGGAATATATGATAAGAGTTGTGTTTTAGAAAGATTAATTGTGATATATGGTGATAGAATGGGTTATAGTAGGGAGACATTGGACCCATGGAGATGCTTATGAGCTGAGAAGGCCTGATCTGAGGCTGGTTACAATAAGAATAGAAAAGAAGGAAAAGATTTAAGGAGCTCTCTGAAGGAAAAAAATAAGTATCAGCTGGGGACTGGATATAGAGAACAAAGGACCAAAAGGTGATTCTATAATTGTAGACTCGAAGGCCTAGCAGACTAGAAGAATGTAGTCCTTTTGACAAAAACATGAGGCTTGTTTATTGGAATTTTTGGGGGGGGAAAGATAATGAGTTCATTCTTAGACATGTTAAGTTTCAAAGTGCATTAACACATCCATGTCCAAATGTACATGAAGTATTTAGAAATAAAAGGTTTAGGACTGCTGCTCAGATATGGCAGTAAGTCATACCTGAAGATATAGATTTAGTATAGGTTTACCAAGGGTGTGTGTGTGTGTGTGTGTGTGTGTGTTTACACATATACACATGTGCATTTATATACATACATATGGGGGGAAAGGTGGTAGTTGAATACAGGAAAATGAGAGAGTAGATAGCTAGCTAGAACAGGGAATAGACATCCAGGTGAGTCTGAGCCTTAAATAAGGCTCTCAAAGGGTGAACAAGATTAACAAAAGGAGCCAACCAAAGAAAACATAAGAATTTTCACTAGAGGGGTCCCAAAGGTACTTAAACCCTTTAAGCCCCCAGTTTTCCTCATCTGTAAAATATCTGTCTCAAGGTTGGTGTGTGGTTAGGTTAATATATATATATATATATATATAAAGCCTAAGGATCATAGATTTAGATCTATGAAAAGGACCATAGAGATCATCTAGTTGTTTTACAGGTGAGGGAAGAAATGAGGTCCAAAGGTTAAGTGACTTGTCCAAGATTGCGAATTAATAAGTAGCAGAGCTAGCATTTGGGTCCAGATCCTCTAACTACAAATCCAGGGGTCTCTCCTACTATGTTTCTTATAAAGCCTTATATAAATGTGAGCTATAATTGCCATTAGTATATATTCTTTTAAAATGTGAAATATTGGGGTAGCTAGGTGGCACAGTAGATAGAGCACCAGCTCTGGATTCAGGAGGACCTGAGTTCAAATATGGCCTCAGACACTTAACACTTACTAGCTGTGTGACCCTGGGCAAGTCACTTAACCCCAATTGCCTCAACCCCCTCCCCCATGTGAAATATTAATTAGATAATTTCATTTTCTTTATTTACAGATTGTGCCAAGGACTTGAATGGATGATGTCACGACTTAAGATTAGATGATCTCTACTGACCTCTGTTTGTAGACTTTGCATAAATGAAGTGCTGGACTATAATTAACCTGAAAGCTGCAAAAATTAATGGGTTAGATATATTTATAATAAACTGACAAACTTTTTCTATAAGAAACAAATTAAGACCACTTCTTTGAAAAGAAAGATGGAGTCCCACGTTCCAGTTTGCTTTCATATTAGTTTCTTCTGAAATTAGGTCTTAAAGCTGTGATTGACATTTCTGTCATGATGAATCCTCTCAGGACATTGTGTAGTCTGTGGTAAGTATAAAGGGAGAGGAAGATATTTTTAACTACAAGAGCTTTATTATCAGTATAACCCTCCCTTGAGTTGAATGTTGTCTTTTCGTTCAATTAAGTAAAAAAAAATTAACAGCACAAGTATTAAATTTCCACTATTTTTTAAATGTAACGTTACATATGAGAAAGATGTTTTGCATCAGTTTGTATATGTATTGTGTGTATACCTCAAATTTAGGTTAATGGCTTTGATTTATATACTAGAGAAAGGTAAATAATATACCTAACCTAAATGAATAATATGCATACTTATACCTAGAATGAAACCAGTACATAAATGTTGACATGTCACTTATACTTTGTCCTTTATGTTCTCTGTATTGTATTAACCTACCCAGAAAAATTTTGCACTGCTCCTTTAAAAAAAGAAAAGAAAGCTGAAAGTTTTTAATTTGGGGGAGTGGGAGGGGATCGGACTAAATCATAAACACACACAAAACACATGCTACACTGGAGTGGAATTCTTATGCAGTAGTTGATTTAGTATTATCAACTGCTACTAATTTATTTCCAGAACGTTCTTTTTTTTTTAGGATTTATATTCTCTATTTAAGTAATCTTGTATTTTAAATTATGAAAATACAATTTAGGAAGTAAATTTTCACAGTCAATTATGAGAAAAAGCATTTTAAGTAATATGTATATCAAATGGTGTGACCCTTCAAAAATTTTGAAATACTGGGTTTTAGTTAGAATCACTGTACATATATTAAATTATATGGCAACTGTTGAGTGAATTTGACATTTTTTTAAAAGAATGCATACTGTTCTGGTCACTGAAATGTGGAGGTTCTGTCATTGGTTTGTAGTGGCTTGCTATGGAAGGGAAAAAGTTTTTTTCTTTTTCTTTTTGAGTTTTAAAACATCAGTATTTTGAGAACATTGAAAATTATACCTAAGTGACTTCTTCCCACTTATGTATTGCTTAATAACTAGGCAACTAAAAAAAGCAAACATTTCTGAATGTTTATTATTATTTCAGAATGGTTGTGCATGGTAAGTGACTTTTAAAATAATCTATATTAAACTTTATTGCCATTTACAGTACTTTTACTCAAAGTGCTTATAAATGTTGAATTGATATTTTAAAAAAATTGTTAAAAGTCAAAATATAAGCCTCTGACCATGAACCATGAACAGCCTTTATACTAACATACTATTGTCATTAAAAAAAATTCCTTTGTATTATTTTGGCTTAACTTTAAGATCCCAACTATTTTAAAACAGTATAATCCAAATTGTACAAGAAGTAACTTTAAACTTAATGTGAGCCTTTTCAAAATTAATGAAGTTATAGGGAGAAACAAATGTATATATCATAAATAATAATAAAGATTTAAAGGTCATTGCTACCAAAATATGTTATAAAAATGATAAAATTTTAAGTCAGAAGCATGTGGTTTTGTTAGATCACTTCAGTGTTTAACATAAAGGGCCTAGTGTTTTATGTTTTTATAGCCAGTATACATTTTCAAGCTTAAAAAGGAAGCATGAAAATTTTAATTATGTAAAGTAAAGCATTCAAGCTTTATTGATTCTCAGACTCCAGATACTCTCAAACTTTTTTCACAACCACCTGTTAGGATAGAGAAGTTATAGTTATTTATCTAATGCAGATGATGTTTTAGACATGTTTTTCAGAATTTTTAGCTGTAGTTAAAAGCTGAGACTTTCTTAAAGTGGGGACACATTCCGCATCCTTCTGGTTGTTACTTTGACTTTTTTATTTTGGGTATTGACATAGGTCCCTTTATTGGCTTTCTCCAGGTCACACTGATGCCACAGTATGCTCTCTTCCTTAATGTTTTATTTTTCAGATTTATTGTATATTGTTAAATACACAATTTAAATAAAAGTATATTTTAAATATACTTGGTTTTACCAAGTTGGAAAGGCTTTGTGTTGCCGTCAGTGATGAAGTATATTTTTATTGTCTAAAGACCGGTCTAGCTAAATTTGTCTCAACTTTTTCAGGCACAGAAACTCTAGAAGAAAAATTGTGATCTACATTAGTGGATAGTCTGTATTGATGAAATCATGGATGTTTAAATGAAATATATTTTAAATTAGATTTAAAAATCATGTATCAATTAAAGCTATAGTTTGAATGGTTTCTGCACCAGCCCTAGATTCAGGAGGACTTGAATTCAAATGTGGCCTCAGACACTTGACGCTAGCTGTATGACCCTGGGCAAGTCACTTAACCACCCTCATTGCCTCACAAAACAAAACAAAAAACCCTGAAGATTCTATTGATTAAAAATTACTATTTCTATTAACTATAACAGCTAGAATTATGGGACACTGAACAAAATAAAATGGAATTAAGAAGTAGCAAAACATACTGAACATTGAATATAACATTGTCCTGAAAAATTAATTCTTGATGTTTTTGCATGCTCGGTGTACTGTTTTTGGTAGAAAGTACTCACAGTCTATGTTCAAGAAGTGCCTAAAATTAATTTGCAACAACGTCTGTCTTGCATGGTATTGGACAGGTTTGGCTTATCAATATAGCTCCCAGTGTTTTAAAGCAATTTTATTGTTTGTTAAAAGAAAACAAAAGGGGGCAATTAGGTGGCACAATGGATAAAGCACCAGCCCTGGATTCAGGAGGACCTGAGTTCAAATCCTACCTTAGATACTTGACACTTACTAGCTGTGTGACCCTGGGCAAGTCAATTAACCCTCATTGCCCCACAAAACAAAAACAACAACAAAAATTTTTGTGATTAAAGGAGCCCAGTAGAGCCTACAACAGAATTTACTATGATTAGTGTAACGATTGGAATGACGCCACCTGCTGGAGACTTACTGTAGAAATGAGGTGAACGTCTCTGAGGGCAAGACCATGCATCTTTTCTGTGGCATCAGGAAGTGACGTTGGCTTGTGGGAGGAGGGAAGGAAAAGCCGGGCGCTCTGACTGGGGCTCTTTCCTAAGGACACTGATGGAGAAGGGAGCTAGAAATGCACTCTCCCTTTAATAGATAGATGAATGTAGGCCTTTCTCTCTTTTACCAAAATCTTATTCTCCTTAATAAATACTTAAAAGTCTAACTCTTGCTAAAGCTTATAATTTATTGGCGACCACTCATTAGATTTTAGACAGACTAGCTAGAATTTTAGCTTTAACATTAGGCATAGACTGAACTGATAATTGTCCTAATGAGACCTGACCTTTACCAACTTAATTCTGTTCTTTCTTTCTTTCTTTCTTTCTTTCTTTCTTTCTTTCTTTCTTTCTTTCTTTCTTTCTTTCTTTCTTTCTTTCTTTCTTTCTTTCTTTCTTTCTTTCTTTCTTTCTTTCTTTCTTTCTTTCTTCTTTCTTTCTTTCTTTCTTTTTTGAGGCAATTGGGGTTAAGTGACTTGCCCAGGGTCACACAGCTAGTAAGTGTTAAGTGTCTGAGGCCGGATTTGAACTCAGGTCCTCCTGAATCCAGAGCTGGTGCTCTATCCACTGTGCCACCTGGCTGTCCCTGTTCTTATTTTTAAATAGCTTTAAATCTACAGAAAATTACACCATAGCAGATTCCCCATTATATGAAATTTTTTGGAAAGGTATTTGAAGACATGGGCTATTCTCAGTATTTGGTAATCTTCATTGCATTTACTGAGCATTTACTAATTTTCTTAGTGCCAATACCTTCCTTCCCTTTTTTAAGAAGTTCATTTGGAAATCTAAGTTCTTTGATAGATTGGGCTTATTTGTCATGTCTTCTGAACAAATGCCCCTTTATTTATTGACCTTAATGTATAACTACAGACTGTAGATAGAGTTACTTTGCCGGATTTTCATCAGTTTATATTTCAGGTTCTCTAAAATAGAATACAGTTTGCTGAAATCCCTGTTTACCTTATTGAAATTTGTATTTTCTGTTTAGCCTTTTCTTCCCCAAACCTCCAAGGTGGTTCTTTTTGTTTCCTCAAATTAACAGCCTCACTCAGCTGTTTGTTTTATAGTTACTAATGAGTTCATAATGCCTTCTTGTAAAATAACAATATTTCATTTATTAAGCACTTGATGGTTTTAAAAAGTGTTTTCCTCACAAAATCCCTAAGAGGTCAATTATAGAAGTATTGTTCCCTTTTTCCAACATAAAGGAACCAACTTAGACAGGGGCAGTATTTGAACCCAGGTATCTGGCATTCCTGCTATGACACCCTTCCTCCTATACTTCTCTTATCATTCCCATAGACACTAGGGCCTCACATTACCTGATAGTGGCTGCATCATACCTCTTAAGGGTACTTATTAGACCAAGACTTAAAGGCTTTATTAGTCGCTAAGCTTGAGGAAAGTGCTTGAATTGTTTTATTGTTGGCTAACTTAAAAGTTCAGAGTTCACTTTTCTGGTTAATTCATTCATTTTACCCAGTCCATACTTCACTGTTTGTAATATTCTCCTATCACAGACCTATCTAAGTATGTAGTAATACAACAAATTGTAATAGAATTTAATATGTATTACAAAGACTGTTGATTTTTTGTTTGTTTTTATACACAGTATTTTTCTGTACACATGATAGTGTAACATATTTGGAATTCCTAGCAGTCAAAGCTTCTCTTGACAAGTTCTATTCAAGATTTGGCAAATTTGGGTGCTAATAGCCAAGCAAATTTTATACTGATATCATTTGGAGAGATAGGATTCTACCACCCAAAATTACTCTTTTCTTCCATATGATTATGTGACACTGTAGAAAATTCTGAAGAGTCTTTAGTAGGTATTAGGAGTTAGAAGAAGTGGAAGAGAACACTTCTGTGATATTGAACTTATAAATTCATTGGTGCTTAGGCAGGTGTACCATTTATTCAAACTTGGAAATTACCATAATTTTGTCCATAAAAAAGGCTGAAATTGTTATCTTTTACAGAGCAAGGAGCTTGCTTGGTGGGAATATCTTAAGAGAATGCTTCACGAGTAAATAACAGTAAACTACAGAAATGTTCAGGTGTACATATGCAGACATGGCTGATCATATTTGACTAGTGCATTTTAATATACAGCTGTGAAACATGTAAGTTATTTTTTAAAAAGTTATAGGGAAGATGTTGACATGGAGTAGTATTCTTTGCCTTATGTTATAAAAAACAAGACTAAGTAAAATTGTTACCATATCTACTGTTTCACATTACATCTGTTGTAAGAAGGTTAATTACAATGGCTCCATTCCCACTACTTTTATGTTGTCAGTGTTTTTGTTATAATTAAGCACTTGATATATTTGTGAAATAGTTTATGGTACTTCTTTTAGCCACTGTATGACAAGATGTTTTGTCCTTTTGAAAACTGATGCTTGATTACATTATCACAAAATGATAGGGTTTTTGTGTTGTTGTTTTTTAGTGAGACAATTGGGGTTAAGTGACTTGCCCAGGGTCACACAGCTAGTAAGTGTGTGTTAAGTGTCTGAGGTCGGATTTGAACTCAGGTCCTCCTGACTCCAGGGCCGGTGCTCTATCCACTGCGCCACCTAGCTGCCCTAAAATGATGGGTTTTAAAAAAAAAAAATGTTCTTTTGAAGAGTCCTATTTGTGAGATAGAAAGTAGACTAGTATAAGTTCTAAGTAAAAATTCTCTATTAATCTTTTTTTTCTACCTCAGAAATGGTAACTTTATAACATTAGCCTTTACTAGTTCTTCAAATGTTGTAGTTTTAATTTAGAAATGTTTATAGACATAGAAACATCTAGACCAATTATTCCTATTGACATATACTCTAAACCTAAGCTTCTTAGGTTGTGGGTTGCAAGCCCATATCAGGTTGCATAACTGAATGTTGTAAAAAAATTTGGCAACAGTAAAAGGTCATGTATACCTATTTTATATACCTATGTGCCCAGGGTCATGTAAAAATTTCTTAGGCGAAAAGGGGTCACAAATGGAAAAAGATTAAGAAGCCCTACTCTAAACAATGACAGCACATAAAAAAATGAGCCTTCTTAGAGATCATATCAAATATCCTGAATGCAGATCATTTTGACTTTAGAAGGTCATGTGTCAGATAAATGGTAACTTTTCTCTCAAAATCAGAAGACTCATTTGGATGAGACTTTGTCCAGTAGGGTAACTTAGAGGTTGCTGAAATCCCAACAAGTGTCTCCTAAATGACTTCTTGAATGCCTGTTTCCAAGAGTGAATACCTTATCTCTGTTAACAGTGCCATGGGATCATAGTCCAGCCCCATCATTTTACAAAGAAGGAAAGAAACCAAGGTCTAGAGAAGTCGCATGCCTTTCCCAAGGCCAAACAGATTATATAGACTGCAGATTTGGGGTTTCAACTCAGGGCCTTTTCCATAGTCCAATACTGCCACTCAGTAGTCTAGTGCAGGGCGTCTTAAACTTTCTACTCACGACTCCTTTTTGCCCAAGAAAGTTTTACTCAATCTTGAGTAGGTATATAAAATGGATATACATAATCTTTTGCTGTTGTCAATTTTTTGTGACCCCCCCCCCCACCTTTCAGTTACTCAACCCCCACAGTTTAAGAAGCTAGGGTCTAGTGGTTGGTTTGTTTGCTTTTCCTTTTCTATTACTGATTGGTATCAAATCCTTTACACACTGCTTACTTCCATTAATTCTTCCTTCTGATTTTTATCAAGATTTTATTTTTATCTTATTTTACCTTATTACTTTACCTTTCCATTTCATTCATGTAAAATCCCAAATGTGTCATTATGAATTTGAAGAGCATTTAGTATCTGCTTATGAAACTTCTTTCCTCCAAATTAGTATTTGAAGTGTCTTGGGCTGTTCATTTCAGTCTAGACTAACCTTTGTCTTCTAGTGTTACACACCAGTCAGGGTCTTTCTGTTTCTTTATTAACTCTTTCCACTTTCCACCTCTCCACTAATCCAAATCCCTTGCTTCTTTTTAAGCTATCCTCAGTTACCTACTTATTTTTACTTTCCCTTTTCTGAATCTCTAGAATAGTCTAATGTGTATATCAGTATCATTCTCTGCTTTTTGGAAACTATATACATATATTACATACATATACACATATTTGTAGCTTATCAATTAAATCATAAACTATTGCACAGAAACTACTTAAAAAACCAATTAGTGGTGCTATGCATACAATAGGTGCTTATATCAATTTAGATAAAGTTTTGTCATACTCTTGGCTATCTCATAATTAAAAGCCTTATTTGAGTGTAGTTGCTTAATATCATTTGAGTAGTAGTAAAAAGATACCTGATTGCATTGGAACTTTCAATACAAGAACTCCCTCCACCAGAGTGATAGAGACATGAGGTGACTTGCCCAGAATGACAAAAGTAAATATAAATGTTGGAGGCAGATTTTGAACCCAGGTTTTTTAACTCCTAAATGTTAAATGCTCTTAAAAAACAATAAAATATTAATAGAGATTGTTATCCAAGAAGAGTAAGCTAGTTTAAATAGTAGGCCAGCAACCAATCCTGTAGTTTTCATCATTTAATCACATTCTTACTGTTTGTTTTGGGCAGGATTAGTAGTTTCATAGGAGCTATAGCTGTGAAGGAACACTAGAGACTGGCTAATTTGACCTCTTTATAGATAATAAAGCCCCCCCAAAATGACTTTTCTAGTGTTTCCCCCCACCACCACTCATACTTTAGCTGCTGGAGCCTTTGCTTCAAGAGTTAACTTCCATCTATTCTATATGTATCTTGTATGTACCCATTTATTTGCATATGGTCTCTTTCATTAGAATGGGAGCTGTTTGAGGGAAAGGACTATTTTTCGCTATTCTTTGTATTGGTGTCTGGCCCATAATAAGCACTTAATGAATTCTTATTGACTGATTGACTAAAGTTGAAGAGTAATTAGTAGTTCTAACTTCAAAACTAAATCCTCTTTCCATCTTCATCTGCCTATTTTCTGATCTAGAGTATCTGTCTCAGTATTATTGCTATTAAAAGTTATCGAAAATCTGACATCCATATATTGAAGGTCTTAAAACTACCATTTGGTATAGAAATTGGTGCTCCTTTTTAGAGGTTTTCTCATTATTCCTACCACCACTCCTCTCCCCCCACCCCCAACTCCCTGAAGTGTTTCCAGTTGATAGAACTGTTGTAATGATTTTATTGCTCCCATATAACTTAGAGATATATTATATGTATACTACATAATATAATAATGATTATGTATAATAATATATCTCTAAGTTATCTGGGAACAAGACAAGAAATAAAAGATGAGACTTTAAAAAATAGCAATTCTTATTTCTGACTAGATAATAAAATATGAAGTATAAGCAATAGATTTTAAAATGATAAATGACAAATATTAGAATCCCATATTTTGTAGAGAGAATTAAAATTTTAATTTTGAGAGATATGTAGTCATAGAGAAATCTATACATAAGGTAAAAGGCATTTAAGAGATCACTATCATTGGACAAAATTTATAATTTTTCTTAAATTGCAAAAGATAATCAGATTTCTTAAAACCTAAAATATTGTGAGAAATAATTAATAATCAATATCTTGGGGGACCCAGTGATCCCCCTTTCTTTCTCAAGTCCTTTCTACCCCCATTCAAAGTCAAGGTCTCCTTGAGAGATTTCATTAAATCTCATCTAGCTCAAACCCAGTCAGACCCCAAGCTAAACAAAGGAGTCTTGGGTGGAGACTTTTCTCTAGATAAACTGAAGAAGTTAACTGGTGAGATTTGACCTGCATGAACCAGTTCTAGGTGGGAACTATTGTGCCCCCATCAGTTTGGGTGGGGGTCTCTACATTTTCCCCTGTCATCTTTACTTGAGTCACTATCCCCAACTTCATTTTAATATAACTCACCTCCAAATCATGCCAAACAGTTAGATTTGAATGATGCTAACCGATTAGATTTGATTATTATGTGATAGACCTCCTAAAGTGGGAACAGTATAAGAACAGACCTGACCATGAGGAAGGGGTCTTTGGTCTGAGAGTGACAGCCATAGGCCTCATTTATTAACAACCTGCTGGCCATATTAATAAAATGATTAAATTATTCAGATATTATGTCTCATTTTTAATCATTACAATATTAAAATCCAAAAGTTGATCTTGCCTTTCAGTCTATTTCTTTTTTGGTTGAGCAGTAGTGTCTGCCTATAGACACTTTTGTTTTAGAATGCAGTGTAAAGATTTCTTTAAAGAAGTAATTGTAAGAAGAAAATATCATTAGGATCTGAAGGAAGCAGTCTGAAAGCTAGAGCAGGGTGTAGAGTCCCAGTTGTTTCCTTGTAGTTTCACTTCTCTGGGAGCTTTATTTTTCCAAGTGCTCCATTTAATAACATGCCTCCTAGTCTATAAAGTTATATTGTGGTTAAAACTTGAAATTTAATTTGTGATTTTTAAATAAGAAGTATTAATATTTTAAATGTAGGAAGTACACTTTTATTATTAAAAATACTTTATATATAAAAGATGGATGGAAAATTGTTGCTAGCCATAGTGTAACTTGGTATCTTTTTTCACACCAACATTATCCATGTTAAAATATTCATTAGATTATAAGCTCTTTAAAGGTAGGGACCTTGGTTATTTAGTTTGGTATTCCTGCCCCAAATAGAAAAAAAGAAACAGTTCCTACGCTCAAGGACTGAAGGTAAAGATGAACTAAGAGGCAGTTAAAAGCAACCTAGGTGTGAAATTACAAAGTCTAGTACTATGGTTGTAGGAGTGGGATGGAGAAGGAATAAATCAGAAATTTCAGTGGCAGAACCAACAATATTGGTGGACTCCCAGTAAGGGAAGACAATGGCCAAAAAGAAGCTAAAGAGGGGGGTGGGGTGGGGGTGGGGGTGGGAAATAATTATGAGAAGTTCAGAGGCAGTATAGTTTAGGAGCGAAGACTGCAGGGCTTCCTTCTTAAATGAAGGTTTGGAGTTCATGACTGCCTTTCAGGCAGATGGTACTGATGATATATGAGTACCAAGGCTAATTCAATCTTGCAAGATAATAAGATTTCCCAATTATGAGTTTCCTGGGGTGTGGAGGCATATAACATGCAAAACAAGTCCAAAATGATTACAGGATTTAAAGCCAAAAAAAAAAAAATGATGTCATTACCAGAGTTGGGGTATTTAGGAAGAGGGAGCAGTTTGAAGGAATGAAATAATCAGCAACACTTGGAACATGTTGATTTGGAGGTGACTCTGGGACATCCATGTGGAAGTCCTCTGTAAGCAGTTGGAAATACAGGACTGGAGCTTTAACGATTTTTGAGGCTGGAAGCATAAATGTAAAAGTGCAACTAAGCAATGTGTTTATTTTTGGAACTTAAAATTTCCTGTATATGGGGCTAATACTTGTAGACCATTCAACAATAATAGCTGATACTTATATAATAGTTTGGGGTTTGATATGTGCTTTCAACTATCTCAGATTATTCATTTAAATGTGGTTTCTTGTCCTCATTTATCTTATTCTCCCTGTGCCTTAACTCTGCCTAAACCTATTCATCCTTGCTATGATTTTCAATTCCTCTAATGTTTACTACTTTTCCTTGGGCCATTATCCCAGACTTCTCCTTTTTTGACCTTTTAGTAAATTCATGCACTTCTGCATTACCCTCTACACTTGAATCCAGTACTCACTTGTCCCACTCATGACTTGCCAAACCCGTCCTGGACCCTTTCCACCATTACTTCACTTCCTAAACTTTTCCTTACAAGTGTCTGAACAGAGTGGGAGGAAATCGCAACTCTGCTGACTGAGTTCACTACAATTTATATCATCTAATTTCAACTGGGCCTTCACTGTATCAAAGGTGATCCTACTTCCTAATTGGTTCTGCCACCTTTATCACCCAGCAGTTGTTTGAAATCTCTTTTCAAACTTTCCATGCCCTTACCCTTTCCTCTGAGAACCTTGCCTCATCTTTACCAATACAATAGAAGCTATTCCTTGTGAGCCTCTACATTTCCCCTAACTCACATCTGACAACTTCTTGCTTTCTTTTCCTTTGCTTAGTCTGTAATGAAGATGGGACAAGTGCCTACCAAGGTCAACCTTTCTACATGTATCCCTTATCCCATCCCCCTCTTGTCTTTTCCAACAGATTCCTCTCCCCATCTTAAATCTCTCCCTCCACACTAGATCATTTCTAGTTGCTGCTTTTAGATTTACTTAAGCCTCCCTGCCCCCATCCCTCAAAGCCCTCACCAGACACTGCCATCACTCTAGCAATAATCCTATAGCTCTCCTTTTCTCAGCCAAACTCCTTAATAGATCTTGAAACACTTCAAATGTCTAATTCCTTTTCTCTCTTCCCATTCCCCCTGTAATATAGCTTTCGACTTTTATCTACTGAAACTGCTTTCTCTAAAGTTATCAATGATCTCTCTCTCTCTCCCTCTCCCTCTCCCTCTCTTTTTTTATTTTTATTTGGGGGGGGGGCAGGGCAATGAGGGTTAAGTGACTTGCCCAGGGTCACATAGCTAGTAAGTGTCAAGTGTCTGAGGCCGCATTTGAACTCGGGTCCTCCTGAATCCAGGGCCAGTGCTTTATCCATTGCACCACCTAGCTGCCCCTCTTATCAATGATCTCCAATGATCTCTCTTTTTTTTTTTCCTGAGGCAATTTGGGGTTAAGTGACTTGCCCAGGGTCACACAGCTAGTAAGTGTCAAGTGTCTGAGGCTGGATTTGAACTCAGATCCTCCTGAATCCAGGGATGGTGCTCTATCCACTGTATCACCTAGCTGCCCCTATCAATGATCTCTTTGGTTTTTTGGGTTGTTTTTTTTTGCTGGGCAATGGGGGTTAAGTGACTTGCCCAGGGTCACACAGCTAGTAAGTGTCAAGTGTCTGAGGCCAGATTTGAACTCAGGTACTCCTGAATTCAGGGCCGGTGCTTTATCCACTGCGCCACCTAGCCACCCCTCAGTGATCTCTTAAATTTAATATCAGTCCTCATCCTTCTTGACTTTGCAGTTTTTGATACTATTGATCACTTCCTGAATACTCTCTTCTCTAGGGTTTTTCAATATTGCTCTCTTCTGTTTTCCCCCCTACGTGTATGACTTTCTGCTTAATCTTTGATAATTTATCATCCATGTTATATCCATTAACTCCCATGTGTATCCTGAGGTTCTGTCCTAGTCCCTTTTTTTTTTCTTTCCCACAACTGGTCATCCTGACAGTTCCTGTGGGTTACTTGCCATCTATGCTGACGACATCCAGATCTAACTATTCAGCCCAAATATCATACCTTGGGGCAGCTAGATGGCTCAATGGATAGAGCACCAGGCCTGCAGCCAGAAATACTTGAGTTCAAATCCAGCTTCAGGTACTTAGTAGCTATATGATACCAGCCAAGTCACTTAAATCCATTTGCCTCCTTTATCTCATCTGTAAAATGACCTGAAGAAGGAAATGGCAAAGCACTTCAATATCTTTGCCAAGAAAACCCCAAATGGGGTCAAGAAGAGTTGGACACAACTGAAATGACTGAACAACAACAATCATACCTGAGTTCTAGTCCCTCATCACCAACTGCATTTTGGACATTTCAAACTAGATGTCCTGTGGATATCTCAACCTGTTCCAAGACAGAATCATTGTCCCCTACCCCATCTCCTCTACAACCTACCCTTCTTCTGAACTTCCCAATTACTGTTGAGGGCACTACTATTCTTCTAGTCACCCAGGTTAGCAACTCTGATGTCATCCTCAGTTCCTCAGTCTTAACACATACATAACCAGTTACCACATCTTCCTCTACAGCATCTCTTTCCTATGTCTCCTCTCCATGAGTACAGTATGTTTAGGTCCTAATCACTTCTCCTATAGACTATTACAGTAGACTCCTTTAAAAATTTATTTTTGACCTTTTTTTTACATCTTAAGTTTCAAATTCCATCTTCAGTGCCTTCCCCACCCATTGAGAAGACAAGCAATATGCTATCAATTATATATATAATATATACACATATTTTATATATTTATGTATTTTTGTATAGCCATGCAAAATATTTTTTATTAGTCATGTTGCAAAAAAAAAAGGAAAAAGCATGCTTCAATCTGTATTCGGAATTCTTTCATCTGTTATTAACTCGGGAGGTGGATAGCATTTTTCATCATGAATCCTTTGGAATTGCCTTGGATCATTATATTGATTAGAATAGCTAAGTCCTTCACAGTTGATCATTGTTAAAATATTTCCATCACTCATACAATGTTCTGGTTCTCATTTCACTTTGTATCAGTTCATATGAGTCTTCCCCTGTTTTTTCTGAAACCATTCTGCTCATCATTTCTTTTTTTTTTTTTTTTTAGTGAGGCAATTGGGGTTAAGTGACTTGCCCAGGGTCACACAGCTAGTAAGTGTTAAGTGTCTGAGGCCGGATTTGAACTCAGGTACTCCTGACTCCAGGGCCGGTGCTCTATCCACTGCGCCATCTAGCTGCCCCCATCATTTCTTATAGCAGAATAGTATTCCATCACAATCACATACCACAACTTGTTCAGCCATCCTCCAGTTGATGGACATCTTCTCAATTTCTAATTTGCTACCACAAAAAGCTGTTATAAATATTTTTGTGCATATAGGTCCTTTTTCTTTTTCTTTGATCTCTTTGGGATACAGACCTATTTGTGGCATGCAATAGACTCCTAATTGACCCCCCTGCCTAAAGCTTCTCCCCTCTCTGATCCATCCTCCCTGTGGCTAATGATTTTCCTAAAGTACAGATCTAATGTTATTTCTCTGCCCCTGATCAAAACTTTATGGATTTCCTGTTGCATATAGGATCAAATATAAATCCTTTAGTTTGACATTTAGAGGTTTTCACAAACTTGCCCCATCCTTTACTTTTTACGTGCTTTGTATATGGATATATGTGTATATACATGTACATACACATATATATTTTCTCCCTCTTTAGAACATAAGCTTCAGAACAGGGATACTTTTATCTTACAATATATCCTGTACTTAGTACTTTTCTTGGTGTTGGAGATACAAAGAATGAAACAATCCTTCCCAAGAAGCATATACTGAGGGGGTGGGAAAGCACTTTTATGTATATTCAGCATAAACATAAAGTGAATTAATGCAAATAAATACAGAGTAGTTTCAGGAGGAAGGCACTAGCAGTAGGAGGGAACAAGAACGGCTTCTTGCAGAAGATGATGTTTCAGCTACCTCTTGAAGAGAGGAACTTAGGTGGAGGTAAGGAGGGAGTGTATTCTAGGCCTTATGAGATAGCCAGTGTAAATGAATTAGAGACAGAATATGGAGTATCATATGAAAAATAGAAGGCCAGTCTGGCTGGATTGCAGAGTGCAGGAAAGGGATGCTTGTTCAATGGTTTTTTATTAATTGATAATATGACAATGAAAAGATCCTTGGATTGGGAGTCTGGAGAACTGATTTCTAATCCCAGCTCTGCCAAACTGATTTGGTAAATCATTTAACCTCTCTGGGTCACAGTTCTCTGATAAAATGAGAATATTCAACTAAGGAACATTTTGGATTTAATGTTCTATTGTTTTAATCAGAAAGGGAATAAAATAGTAGATAATCAAATACTATAAACAATTCAAAGAGAAAGTTTATCAGATTACTGAGTAAAGCTTCATGAGGAAGTAAAATTTAAACTTGGACCTTAAAAGTAGTTATTCTGTTAGATAAGTGGAGAATAATTCCAAGGTAAAAGAAATAGGGTGAGTAAAGGCTCCAAGCTAGGGATCAGTGTGGTGGACAATAAGGTTAACTTCCTGGTTGAAGCAGGAAAATATCTGGACATAGAGAAAGTTGGATAAATGATGTTGACCCAAATTATATACAAGAAAGCAAAGGCTAAGTGAAGGGGTTTTAGATTGTAGCTTTATAGTTGAGAACCACTTATTAAGAAATGAATTGAAGGAAATTGGCATGTAAGAAAGATGACTCTGAGAGCACTAAAAATAGATTGAAGGGAATCTAGTTAGGTGGTTATAGTAATCCAAGCAAAATGTGATAGTTGGAGTTCTGGGGGATGACAATTCCATGAATAAATAAGCATCCAGAAGAGCAAAGAGCCAAGTGTCCTCTGCCCTTATTAAGGGGCAATAAGATAATAAGACCAAGGAGGAATTGTTACAGGTAGAAAAGCCAAGAAAATATAACGTTACAGAAGCTAAAGGAAAAGGTGTTTCAAGAAAGAGTCCAAGTAACAAATGCTCTCAAGAAGGATAAGGATTAATAAGGAAGAAATGTGTTTCTCACAAAGACTGTTTTATATCTTTGGGCCTGAGGACACCCACTTCCTTCTTTTTGCTTAGAGCCATTGCTTTGGCAGTTGGGTTAGGCAGTCAGCCTGCCGGCATCTCGTATTAGCAGACAAGTTAGGAAACCCCGATTTCCTCATTCATCCTTCAATAGATGTTTTCTGCCAGCTTTTTAAAGTGATAAGCTTTGAATTTTCATCTTACACATGCTTGTCAGCTTTGAAGGACAGAGCAAATCCATGAGAACACTAAGACTCAGAGACTGTGGGATTATGATTTAGAACTGGTCAGGGCCCCTCATTTTGCAGATGAGAAAACCAAGGCCCAGAGAGGTTGAATAATTTGTCAAAGGTAACACAGGAAGTTAGGTGGCAAAGACTATGTTTTGCCTCTTTTTGTATCCTCAGTGCTTAGCACAGTGTCTGGCACATAGTAGCTGTTTAATAAATGTTTACTAATCGATGGACATTGGAACTTTTGACTAAGGTCTTTTGACTTTAAATCCATCATTTCCTAATGTACTATATTGCTGCCTCACTGCAATGTGGTACAACTTCAAAGACAGTACAGAAGTGTGTTCTTATTGATGTATTAATACTATTCCAGGAATATTCTGTTCTTCCAATCAAAGCAAAGTCTGAACTAGATACAGTTCTTTCTTAAACTAACATAGCATTTTAAAAGCTAACTACTTTTAATGTGAAAAAAGATAATATGCTAAATCCAAGAAGCTTATAATTGGGCTTTTTTTTTTCTTTTTAGGTGCAAAGAGAGCATTTTCCCCATTGATGGGTTTGAAAATGTCTATGGCTCTGTTGTGTCTCTTGATTTGTATTTAGAATTTTTCATGAATGACACTTAAGAAAATATCAAAACTGTCACATATAAGTGCACATAGTAGATTCTCCCATGGAAAGCTAGCAAGGCTAGCTTTGGGAATCAGGATGGGGATGAGGATCAAAAAAGATCTTAACAGAGGTATATGAGCCAAATCTAATAAGATGAATTAGATAATAAGTGTAAAGTCATATGTGACTTAAAAAAAGAAAAAAATCTATCTGTACAGAAAGGTGTAGGCATGGCTGTCTTCAAATATTTGAAGGATTCTCAAGTGGAAAGGAGATGTAGATTTGTTCTGCTTGGCCTCAGAGAATGGAACTAGTAATAACGAGTAGGAATTTCAGAAGATTTTTTACTAGAAAGACTTTCAATATTATGACTTTCTTATAATGAGAGTGTCTAAAAAGTGAAAAGAACTCTTTCAGGAAGTAATGTTCTCAACATCACTGGAGGTCTTCCAAGGAAAGTCTGAAGGACCATTTTTCAGGGATGATGTAGAGGGGCTTTTCAATTTTTTTGTTACATTTTAAGTTCTGAGCTGTTTCCCTCTCTCCCCACCCCACACTAGAGAAGGCCATCATTTAACAGAGATTTATGAATCCATGTAAAATCATACTATCTGTACTTTGTTTATCAGTTCTTACTCTGGAGATGGATAGCATTTTCATAGGTCCTTTATATTTGATTTGAGGATTTATAGTACTCAAAATGACTCAGTCATTCACAGTTGTTCTTAGAACAATATTGCCGTTACTATGTACAATGTTTTCTTGGTTCTGCCCATTTCAACTTTCATTATTTCATGTTTTTCCAAAATCAACCAGCTCATCATTTCTTACAGTGCAGTAGTATCATATCACAAGCATATGCTTCAACTTGTTTAGTCATTCCCCAGTTGAATGGCATCCCCTCAATTTCCAGTTCTTTGCCACCACAAAGAGAGCTACTATAAATATTTTAGAACATTTAAGTTCTTTTCCTTTTTCCCTGATCACCTTGGGAAACAGACCTAATGGTGGTATTGCTGGTCAAGCAGTTTGATAATCTGTGGGCATATGCAGAGGAGCTTCTTGTTTCAGGACCAGATTACTTCTGAGGTCCTTTTCCACTCTTGAAATTGTATGATTTTGGAAAAACGGGTTTAGTTAGGGGCCAAGGTTCTAGTGACTTTACCTCGTTTCCTAAATATTGAGGAGGTGTATAGTGGAAAGAGCACTGGGTTTGAGACAGGATCTGGCTGATGTTTAGTGAGCCACTTCCTATCTCCAGGCCTGAAGAGAGCCAAATTAGCTATCTTCTAAAGTCCTTCTCTTCCTGTTTCAGATGATGTGGTTTTATAAAATCTGAAGAATGTTTAGCTGATGATGCAGCACGCCTCACTGGCCATTATGATAGGTAGCTGTCACTTCTATTGTCTGATGTCACTAATGACCTTTATATTAGCTCATTTTGATTGCTTAAGATAAATTAATAGTTAATGAAATGGTTTCCCCAAATCATCAAATCAGCCTGCTCACTTCACTAGCTACCAATTTTTGTCCTTCTCTTTCTCACTTCTGTACCTTGGCTCACACTGCCCTCCATGTGTAGGATATCTACCCATCTTTCCCCCTTCTGAAATGTCTTTCTTTTTTAAATTTAATTTTCTTAAATTAACAAAATCTATTTTCCCCTCCACCCTTCCATCCATTTGAAAAAAAGAAAAAGAAAAATCAGACCCCTGTAATAATATATGGTCAAGCAAAACAAATGGCCATGTCCAAAAACAAACAAACAAAAAAAACCCTCCTGTACCCTAAGTCTATTACCTCTCTGTCTGGAGGTTAGTAGCATGCTTCATCGTTGGTTTTCTAGAATTGTTCTTGGTCTTTGCATATATCAGAGTTCTCATCAATCAGGCAGCTGGGCAGTACAGTGGATAGAGTTCTGGATTTGGAATCCAGAAGATTCAAAGCCTATCTCTGACACTAATGGCGTAACCCTAGTCAGATAGCCTCCCTTAGTATCTGTCTCTTCATCAGTAAAATGGAAAAATAATACATAATAATAGCACTTCTCTCACAGGGGTTTTTGTTTTTGTTTTGCTGGACAATGAGGGTTAAGTGACTTGCCCAAGGTCACACATCTAGTGTCAAGTGTTTGAAGCTGGATTTGAACTCAGGTCCTCCTGAATCCAGGGCTGGGGCTTTACCTGCTGCACCACCTAGCTGCTCCCTCACAGGGTTTTTATGAGGATCAGATGAGATAATTTATATAATATACTTTGCACCCTACTAGCTATTTTTTTTTCAAAAGTTGTCTTTACATTGTTGTTGTTTGTCATTGTATAAATTGTTCTGGTTCTGCTTACTTCACTCTATATCAGTTTCTACAAGTCTTCCCAGGTCCCTTTCATCATTGAAAATCCTTTCTTCAAAAGCCACCCTCAAGCACAACTTCCACCAAGAAGACATCTCTGAACCTCTCCCACACTTTGCCCTAACTATAAATGCTCTCTCTTTTCCTATGTCTCCCACCTCAGTGAGATCTGAGAGCATTCTCCAAGGCCAGCCTTCAGCTCTCTCTTAAAAGCAAATAAGGGTTCACATTACTCTGAGACTGAAGGCAGGGACAGAGGGAAGCCTGGCCCAATCACATGGAATTAAGTCTCATCACATATATAAAACTTATCTCATGGTTATTTGGATTTGTCTTATTTTTTCCTAACCTCTTCCATGAGATCATATGTTACCTAAAGATCAGAACTGTGTCTTGTTTGGTTTGTATGAACATTGCACAAACAGATTGCGTTTCAATAACTAAGCACTGTAAACTTGTGCCAAATTGAATAATCAGGGCCAGTTACTCACAGTTTATGCTTATGAACACCCTGATTGTATTACAAAGAAAATTTGATGATTCTCCGCCATTCATTATCTAAACTGGGCCTATGCTTTGATCCCATAATTGTGATTCACTTTATTTCCTTCCTGTAAAATCAGCTTTTGTGACCATCGGGGTCTTGCCTTTAGAAATTTTACATACTGCCCAGTGTCTTAACTCAAGAGCAATTTTGTAATTATGAAGGATGAAAAACAGGGCTATGCCAAATTAAAGCTACTCAGCTTATTATTTCAAGATACCCATCTTATTTTATGCGGGATTGTCAACACTTTACAATACTAAAAGTAATTATACAAATTAAAGTATAACTAAGCAGGCTGAATGAATTATTAAGTACTAACAGTATGTTATTTTTGGAGATGTAATCATGCTTTTTAAATCTCTGATTTATAATTTTTCATTTAGAACATTGTACACATTTCAAAAATAGAGTTTTTAGGTTATAAAAGCAGGCATCATTTCTCCTTTTAAGTGTTATCTCAAATTTACTAAATTCTTCCTAAAGTTTTATTCGTGAAATTTTAGTTTAGTTAGATATAATTTGAATTCTGTTTATAACTACAAAACTTGCAATCTAGTTTAATGTTAATTCATTTTTATAAATATATTTGCTTTAGATATTTTATGCTTCTGTTATAGGAATATGCCCTTCCTCCTAGATCGTGAATCTGTTTTCGGACCCATACCTTTTTGGGGGAAGGGGAGTCTTTAGGTTGTAATTATTTCAGTTATTTAATAATAGTAAAAGTAGCTAAAATGTATATAGTACTTTAAGGTTTAGAAGCACTATACAAATACTCTTTCATTCTATCCTCACAACAACCCTGATAGATAGGTTTTATTATTGTCTATATTTTACATATGAGGAAATTGAAGCAAATGGAGGAGGTTAAGTGACATGCCCAGGGTTACCTAGCTAGTAAGTGTCTGAAGCAGAATTTGAACTCATAATTTGAACTTCCTATTTCCAGGCCCAGTGTTCTATCCATTGGGCCAAATAGTTGCCCTATTTGATCTTCCAGATATATATCTATACCTTCCTTATTTATCCTCTCTCTGGTAATCTGCAGAACATCTCCACCTAGAATTTTAATCCAGCATCAATTTCCTAAGCCTCTTAAATATGTTTAATTTAGAAGGCTGACCCATTCAATTTTCCTTTTGAAGTCCTAGAAGTTAATTGCTTCACCCATCCTGCTGGCAGCTAAGTTGAAATATTTCTCTACTTGCTGATAGTGCTGAACTTAATTTTTTTTTACTTGAAGATTGAAGACCATTGAAAGATATTTCTGTAACTTAACTGTCATCTTTAAAAAAAATAAACATTTTTATTTAAATTTTTGAGTTTCAAATTTTATCCCTCCTTCCCTCCCTCCCTTACCCCCTCTTTGAGACAGTAAGCAATTTAACTGTGATCTTTTGAAAGTGTTAAAGGGCAAACAGAATTATGTAGCCACTAGGCTCTAACAAAAGCACAGAACAGAAGTTCTAACTCCCTTGCCCACAGTGCCAACATAGCTCTTTTATCTCTTCCTCTCTGGCCAGCTGCTTCTCAACTCTTAATCACATTGTTCAGCATTACCATACTCTTCTATGCTTCACTATGCCTTCCTCTTGGGGAAAACAGAGGAATGATTATATCACTAATTCTACTCACTTTTGACCTACACTTTTTTCCTTTTGTGAAAGGCTGATGTATCTATTTATGCTTTAATACTAAAAGAATATGTGGTTTCATCTGAGTTTTATGTCCATTAATGCAAATCAAGACAGAACTTCTCAGTGTAGGGTCTTCTAGCATTGCTGTTGAGAGACACAGAGAGAGGGAGAGAAAGCAGAGAAAGAGAGACAGAGAGAAGGAGGGGGAGGGAGGGAGGGAAAAAGAGAGAGAGAGAGAGAGAGAGAGAGAGAGAGAGAGAGAGAGAGAGAGAGAGAGAGAGGGAGGGAGGGAGGGAGGGAGGGAGAGAGAGAGAGAGAGAGAGAGAGAGAGAGAGAGAGAGAGAGAGAGGGAGGGAGGGAGGGAGGGAGGGAGGGAGGGAGAGAGAGAGAGAGAGAGAGAGAGAGAGAGAGAGAGAGAGAGAGAGAGAGAGAGAGAGAGAGAGAGAGAGAGAAAAGAACAGAAAAGAAAAACATCACTCAACAGCCAAGCTGGTGATGAGCCTCTCTAAATTTAGGCTGGTCTTCAGATGACAGACATGTAAAGGCCATTTCTGGGTTTGTATTTGAGAACTTTCCAGCTCAGTACAATCTGCCAGAGCTTTGGTTCTGCTGGCACAGGCATTTAGAACCCAGGGTCATCTCCCTGACAGGTGAAGCTTGAGAATAGGACAAACAATGATATGGATACTCTTGGCTAATATCTGCAACAGGGGAAAATGATTAGCAAATAAATTAATAAAAGTTTCTAAAATTCTAGAAGCACTGATAGGCAGGTGATTTGCTTTCATGAAAAGAACACTAGGATTCCAAGAACCTGGGGTCCAGTTCCAGCTCTGCCACAAAGTCATTGTGTGAATTTGGGCATGTCACTGAATTATTATGAATTTCCTCATTTTTAAATTGCTGGGGTTGGACTAGATAATCTTTAAAGACCCTTCTAGTTATAATGTTCTGTGAGTATAATTCTTGATCAGATGTGAATTTTACTGTACTTGTCACTGAATTTCAGATAATAGGTTTCTACTCTAGCTCATTCTACTTTGTAACCCTTGCTACAATTTCAAAGTAACTTATGAAGGTTAAAGGAGTTTGTTGTGTTTTCAAGTATAGATCTTGAGGGTCAATGTCTTTTCTTCTATATACATTTTTGCTTTGTTGTTGTTTGAATGTGTCAGTTGTCTGGGTGCCCCTTAGTTAAGGTATTAATGTAATTAATTTGTTAATTGTTATTTCCTTCCGTGCAAGTTGGCCAGAACCTTTAGATGTGGCACAAGTAACATCAAGGATGCTATTTTTAATTTATTGTTTACTGGGTCCGCTAGGTGGGGCAGTGGATAAAGCACCAGCCCTGGATTTAGGAGTACCTAAGTTCAAATCCAGACTCAGACACTTGACACTTACTAGCTGTGTGACCCTGGGCAAGTCACTTAACCCCCATTGCCCTGCAAATATATATATATAGTTTAGCAGTATATCTAGAGATATGAGCAACTAGGTTGTGTAGTGGATGGGGTACTATATCTGGAGTTAGGAAGACTCATCTTCCTGAATTCAAATCTGACCTCACACACTAGCTATGTGACCCTAGGCAAGTCACTTAACCCTGTTTGCCTTAGTTCCTCATCTGAAAAATTATCTTGGAAAGGAAATGGCAAACCCCTCCAATAAAGTATCTTTGTCAAGAAAACCCCAAATGGGGTTATGAAGAGTTGGACACAACTGAAATGATTGAGCAATAAATGCCTAAAGATGATCAGATTAAAGTCTTGGTATATGGTTATTATTCTTTTGGCAGTCTACTCATAAATGTGACATAGTACAGAGAAACAGCATTAAACTTTATATTACGTCTTAAAGTAAATGGGGGAAAATAGCACTCAAAATGGCAAGAGATAACCTCTTTGGGGTTTTTTGTTTTGGTTGTTTTTTTTTGCATTTGTAAGGTCTAACATTTGTTTCTGTGTCTTTGGCATTTTCATTCAGATAACTTTAGAATTGATCACTTAGCACTCTCATAGTTACATCATCTCCAGAAAAGATTCCTTTTATGTTCCACTTGGTCTAATTCAGCTACTTTTCCATATTTTTCTTTAATGTCATTTTTACCTTACATTCTATCACATCTGGAATTGTGATGTTAGAACTCAAGTGTAATATCTCTACTATGATGATAAAAACCATATGTTCCAAAAATGTATGTAGATCTTTTCTACTTTTCTTCTGTTTGTTTTTCTTACATTCATATCCTTAAATGCCCTGTAGTTGGATTTCTTCCTATGATGACCCCAACTTTCTCTTAGAATGAAATACTGATCTTTTTAATACTAGTATTCTAACAGTGTTGTATGGCTGTGAGTCATTGTACACCATGGTCTTTGAAGAATTAAAAGTTAATGTCATACATAGGGCAATGGAGAGACACAAGGTAGCTGTGAGTAAAGAAAAAAGTGAAAGTCCCTGCCTTCAAGGAATTTATAATCTAAGGGGAGAGAAGATATGTACCTATATGAGCATATACACTTAGGATAAATACAATACATTCAATCAATAAATAAACATTTATTAAGCACCCACGACTTTTAGGCACTAGAAGATAATTGTGAGATGGAGTTCACTGAGAGGGAGCGATAATCAGGAAAGGCTTTGTGTGGAAAGTTAAGCTTGAACTGTTTTGAGGGAAACCAGAGATTAACAGAGGCAGGAAGGATAACATTACAGTCATGGGGAAAAGCCAGTGCACAGGAAGAAATGGAAAGAGTAGTGTGGTTATGTGGAACAAGTAAGCCAGTATGGTGATATCACTGAGTGGGTGGAGGGGAATCATATGTAAGAAGACTGGAAAGATAGAAGGGCTGAGGTTGTGAATAGTTTTAAAGGCCAAACAGGTAATTGGGAGTCACTATAGTTTGTTCAGAAATGAGGGGAGCAGGGAGTCAGTCAATAAACATTAAATACCTACCTTATGCTAGGTACTATGCTAAGCACTGAGGATACAAATAAAACAAATTTATATAAATAAAATCAAAGATGGCTCTGCCTTTAATCTAATGGGAGAAGACACACAAAAGGAAGCTGAAAAGGTTGGGGGTGGGGGCTGGAGAAGGTGCCTGAAGCAAAGGCGTGATGGAGAAGCTCAAAGAAGCCCAAAAGCAATGTAGCTGGCAATAAATGGGGAAAAGAATGTGCCAAGTCCCTTCCTTAAATATAGGTGCTAAAATAGGGTAGATAGATGGCACAGTGGTAAAGCACCGGCCCTGGATTCAGGAGTACCTGAGTTCAAATCCGGCCTCAGACGCTTGACACTTACTAGCTGTGTGACCCTGGGCAAGTCACTTAACCCTCATTGTCCTGCAAAAAAAACAAACCAAAAAAAGCCCAAACAAAAAATATAGGTGCTAACAAAAATTAAATTAAATTAAATTTAAAAAATTTATAGGTGCTGTAGCTCAGGGCCCTGCCCTGCATTCAGAGAGTCAGGATGTAAGTAATGAATCATATTTATCATTAGACAAATAATATTTTAGGAAAATTACTTTGACAGTATTATGTGATTGTGGTGGATTGGAGAAGCTGGTGGCTGTGCATGTAGAGTGTAGGGGACTTATGCAAAAGATATGGAGATAGAGAGGACAAGATTTGGTAACTGATATGTGAGAATGAATGAGAGTGAGAATTCTGTGGTAACATCAAGATTTGAATCTGGGTCACATAAAAGAATGGTGTCCTACACAGTAATAGAGATGTTTGGAAGAGGGGTGGGTTGTGGATGAAAGATAACAATGGAGACATTGAGATGCCCATGGAATCTCAGAAGATCCAGTCTGAAATACTAAATATGCAGCAGATGCTGTGGGACTGGATCTCGAGAGAGAGACTGGGACTAGTTTTTTAAGTCATCTGTACAGCAATGAAAAGTGATTTTAGTTGATGAGATCACCAAGTGAGAAAATGTAGAGATAAAAGAGAATAAGGCCTTGGGGGTACACCCAAAGTTAATGAGTATGCTGTGGATGATGAACCAGCAAAAGAATCTGAAAAAAAGAGAGGTCAGACAGGTAGGGAAAACTAGAATGGAGCAGTGTCCCAATACTAGAGAGGAAAGGTCAATAGTGGCACATGCTACAGAACGATAAAGGAAGGTGGGACTTGAAAAAGGCTGTTAGATAGCAGTTATGCTTCTATAATGAGACTAGAAAGCAACTCGCTGGGGATGAGAAAGGAATGAGACAAGTAGAGACACCTACTGTAGATAACTTTTTTTCAAGGAGTTAGGATGAGAAAGAGATACAGGAATAGATATAGGAATGGTATTATCCCTGTAATGGTTGACAGCAGAGATGGTATGATCTAATGAGAGATTTTTTGTGTGTGTGAGGCAATTGGGGTTAAGTGACTTGCCCAGGGTCACACAGCTAGTAAGTGTTAAATTTCTGAGGCCCGATTTGAATTCAGGTCCTCCTGGATACAGGCCGGTGCTCTATCCACTCTGCCACCTAGCTGCCCCTAATGAGAGATTTTTTAACACTGGGAGAGAAATGAACATGTTTGTAGGCACCTGGAAAGGAACCATTAGATAGGGAAAGATTGAAGATTCAAGAGAAGAGGATGATAATAGGGGCAATCTGCTTGAGCAGATGAAAGGGTGCAGGTTCAAGGGTAGATGTAAAACATGACCTTGATGTAAAGAAGGTCCAAGTCATCAGAGTCTGAAGTAACAGAAAAGAAAATGAGAAATGATGCCTCAGTTTAAGAGGAAGTGGAAAAGGGAAGCTCTCTCTGACTTTGACTTTTTTTTTCCATTAAAGTAAATGTTGAAGACAGCAGAGAGAATGGAGAGTGATACAATAAATGACTGGAGGAATGAAGACAAAATTTGGAACATCTGCTGCAATGAGTGGGCTAGACAATCAATTAGAGAGGAACTGAAGGATTGCCTTGCTGCAGTAAGGGCCCAGTTGACATTAGATAACACATTTGTGGTGGATCCCTATCAGCACAATTGCTCCAGTTCTGTTTAATAGCATAGAAGTAGGAGTGAAAGAGGCAGATGGTGGAAGTAATAAAGGCATGAGCCCTGACAGAACAAAGGATTTGAGAATTGAACTGGTTCACTGAGGGGTCAAAAAGTGAGGAAAATGTGCCCAGAGCAAGGATGTTGGTTTGACAAAGTACTGAGGAGTAAAGAGATTGTAGGTCATTGTAAGGTGGAGGAATAGGTTTGGGAGGGGTAGGGCATAGGGAGAGAGGGAATTATCAGAGATTGTGGCTGGATAAAAAAATTAATTTATGGGAACAAATGTAACAGAATGGGAAGGTATGGATGCATTGTTGGAGAAAATGCCTCCAGCCATGAGATCATGGATCTGTTGAAACGTTTAAGTATCCTGTTAGGGGGAAAAAAGGCACTATGTGAGTGTTACACCTTTTCACTATATTTCAACTTTAAGGATTGATTTAAAATATATGAACTGAATATTGTCCCTAAAATTTAAGGTTTTAATATGCTGTATCTAGGTCCTTGGGGTATGCTCTACTGTAATAGGATTAATAGTATTCACAGAACTTCATTTTTCACTTTTCACTTTCATTTTGTTAAAATTTATACCTTTGCTTAGCATGTAATTTAACCTCTACTAAAATGCCTAGTAGTGATTGCACATTGTTATTCATTTAAAAAGTAGTCTTGCATAATGACTTAGAAATTTTTATTCTTTTATGACTTAAAGTAACTGCATTCTTTTGCTGAGTATTGTCAGAATTGTCTATGGGAAATTTCTCCAGTTTGTCACTCTGTAAAGGCTATATTCTAACAACATTGTCTTGCATGTGGCACACTTTTCAATATCTTCTTATTCTCATGACAATCCTATGAAGTACATAGAGAAAGTATTAATTTCTTTATTTTTAAAAAAGAAATTAAAGAAATTATACAACTTGCCCAATGTTACAACTGCAAACTAGTGACAGATCTATTCTCCTGAATAAGTCTGATGCCTTTTGAAGTACCCTGCTACTTTCTTTTATGGCACAGATCTGTCTTATGCAGGGAATAAGCATTTGTTTGGTGCCTATACATGCTAATTTTACATATGTTATCTCATTTGACCAATAAATACAATCACATACTTTACAGTTATTTATTAGAATCACTATTCAAAGATTGCATTTGTATTTTCATTTTTCTGTTAATATATGCAAAACATTCATGATGTGATTGCATCACCAAAGACGACAGTTTTTAACTGCGTTAAAATCTGAGTGTAAAGTGAACACTTAGGGTTATAGGAGAGATTCATTTTAACATACTTGTTTTCCTCGTGGATTTAAATACCCCATGCATCATATCCTACATACAACATACAACATACATACAACAAACTACATGCAACAAAAGTCTGATACATATCATATAAAGCAGGTGTTAGTTCTGCCCCCCCCAAGTTACAGCATCAGAAATTTGGTATAGCTATATTTGTTGATACAGCTTGACTTAATTACCTCAAGAACATAACTATTGTAATTGTAGTTAGAGAAAAGTAATTTGACATATAAATAGGTTCTAGGTAAATTAAACATGGTTGGCATTTTTTAATGTAAATATAAGTGATGTTAGCAGGTGGCTTCATTAGGAACCAAAGCTGCATCCAGTTTAAACATCAAATATAACTGCAAGATCTAGGTGAATAAATGATTCTTTCTGGCCACTTAACACCATCCTGAACTATATCAATTTCAGTTATATTTGTTTCAACTCATTAAAGCCACTTTTGACATGCATTAGTGTAGTTCATTACCATTTTTAAACAATATTTTTCCTCTGTTGAATTCCTTTTTCTCACATCTGCATCCTCTGAATATCAAAAGCAAGTGTGATCAGTTTGCTCTATTGATACTGGAGAGCAAGCTACCAATCTAAATATTTGTTTTCAAATGTATCAAAATTCAAAGCATTACCTTGGAGGAGATTTCAGAGTTCCCAGGTTTACTGTCTTTTGGATCTAAGTAACCAGTATGTTATATAGTATGACAATAACTTTCTGAGTACCATTGCTGTAAACAGGCATACATTTTGTTCCCGATAAGTGAAAAGGAGCCAAGCAGCTTATTCAAGGACACAGTGCTGACGGTATCTTTTTCCAGAGACAGTATAATTCTGCAGCTGTCTCTTGTCAATCTAGGAAAATGAGATTTAAAAAAAGACCATGAAGTAATCGACAATTCAGAGGCACTAAATTTTAAAGGAAGTAAGCTGAAAGAGAATTCATTAAAAATCAGAGGAAACCCAGTTTCCTCTTTTTTGCAACCATTTTTTTAAAAAAGGATCATTTTAACATAATAACTATGCTAATGTCCAATAGGTAACGTCTGGGGATCCCATAAAAGGGTGGAAGTGAGGTAATATATGCATGATGGTAAGAAATATAGAAATATTGCTTTCTGGGAACTAGATGAAGGTAAGCCTTGGGGCGAAATTTGCTTGAGTAGCCAGCTATAATCATTTGAATTTACTTCACTGCTTATTTCACTTAAAAGGCTTTCTAGTTGTTTATTTTCCTTTTGTTTTAGGTGTATGTACTCAGTGGTATCCTCTTCCTTACATGGCAAGATTGAAAAACCTGTTGGAGATCATTCTCTCCATGAAGATTTGAACTCTATAAACATAAGCAAGAGATCCACATAGCCTTTTGCACTGACTGAAGATAAGTGATAAGATAAGTAAGTCAATGTGCCCAAGCAGACTCAAAAAGGATAAGAAAAAGAGACAAGTGAGAAAAAGAAAAATGAAGGTGGCACAATGCCTGCCTAGCACAGTCATTCATATTCATTTAATTGACGGCAGTTGTATCTATTTTAGGTGCTTTTGCCCTTCCCAGTGAATTCTATGTAACTGATCATAGTAGGTGATATGAATCTATTTTAGGGGCAGATAGTATAGCAAAGAGAGCACTGAACCTGGAGTTAGGAAGACCTGAGTACATATCCAGCCTCAGACACTTACTGTGTGACTCTGGACAAGTCATTTAACCTCAGTTCACCTCATTTTCCTCATCTGTAAAAATGAGAATAATAACAACACCTGCCTTTCAGGGTTGTTGTAAGGATCAAATTAGATAATAATTGTAAAGCATTTAGCACAGTGCCTGGCATGTGGTAAGCCCTAAATAAACATTATTTGTTGTGTGTTGCTGCTGCGACTGAGACTGGAGTCAGGAAGACTCATCTCCCTGTGTTCAAATCTGGCCTCTGACACTATGTGACCTGGGTAAGTCACTTAATGCTGTGTGCCTCAGTTTCCTTATCTGTAAAATGAGCTGGAAAAGGAAATGGCAAACCACTCCAGTATCTTTTCCAAGAAAACCAAAAACAGGGGTCACAAAGAGTTGGATGTACCTAAAAATGACTAAATAACAATAATAAATAGCTGTGCCTGGCACGTAGTAAGCCCAGTATAAATGTTAGCTGCTTTATTATTATTATTATTATTATTATTATTAATCTCTCAGTGTTTGACTTTTTATATGTATATTCATATCTCCAACCTGTACCAGTATGTCAGGAGCAGAGTTTGTTGCTGTATATTCTCTGTGTTAGGGTGAACTTTAAATGATTATAAGGTCTGCCTGTTTTGTTCGTTCCTTTTGAAAGCATGAAACCTGGTAGCAAAATCTACCTTTCCCTAAAAATGAGGAGAAACAGGGCTTTCACTGATGTTTTTGAGAATAGCCTTAATCTTACTATCAATCAATAAACATTTAGTAAGCGCTAGGCACTCTGCTAAATACTGAAGATGCAAAAAGAAGTAAAAGACAGTTCCTGCCCTCCAGAAGCTTACAATCTACTGGGGAGACAGCATGCAAACAAATTTATACAAAGAAAGCTATGGACTGGATAAATAAGAAAAATTAACAGAGGGAAGGCTGGCATTAAAAGGCTCCCTGTAGAAGGTGGGATTTTGTTGGGGACTGAAAGGAATCCAGGGAGGCCAGTAGTCAGAGCAGAGGAGGGAGAGCATCCCAGCATGGTGGACATCCAGAAAAAACATCTGTAGTTGAGAAATGGAGAAAAAGAGTGTCTTGTTTGTAGTACAGAAAGGAGGCCAGTGTCGTTGGATTGAAAAGTATATGTGGGGTGCGGCTAGGTGGCGCAGTGGATAAAGCACCGGCCCTGGATTCAGGAGTACCTGAGTTCAAATCCGGCCTCAGACACTTGACACTTACTAGCTGTGTGACCCTGGGCAAGTCACTTAACCCCCATTGCCCTGCAAAAAAAAAGAAAAGAAAAGTTTATGTGGGAGTAAGGTATATGTGAAGACTGGAAAGGTAGTGAAGTGGGGGATGGATTTAATGGATCTAACTGATCGTGAGGCGTCCCAAAAGAATGACAAGACTCAGTGACTCGGTTTCCTAAGTTTTATTAGAATACTGTGAATCCACGGGGAAAATACTATAGGAGAGAAGAAAAAGTATTTCAAATAGGGGGAAGAAAGATGGTTATATCTATAGTGAGAAAAAGTAGGTTATCTCATTATCTTAATCTCCTTCTTAAGGAGGTACTTGGGAGAGCTTATCCTAATTTGGAATTCTTGGGGTTCTAAGAACCCCTGGGTACCTTTTTCCCTGGAGGTGTGTTTTTGGGGTCTAAACATCAAAAGGTGAGCCTAAGGACACATTTGGTCTTTCTGTGCACATTCCTAAAAACATGTTTAAACTTGTCAAAGCCGAAGGGTCTCTCTGCTTATGGTATCTCTTTCAGATCTGGTTTCTGGGTGTCCTATCATCTAGGAATATTAATGGCTATTAATGGTTAATGGTCCCTGGTTGCTGTTTCTGTTGATAGTATTGGTTGATAGGGCCTGGTAACAGTTGATAAGATCTCATACCTTAGTTTTTTGGTTAACCCTTTTTAGCCACTATTAATCAAGTCTTTTAACTTCCTCCATCAGTAGGAGAGGGGGTAGGTTAGGAAGGACTTCGAATACGCATTTTGCGTTTGATCCTGGAGGCAATAGGAAGCCACTGGGGTTTATTGAGTGGAGGTGGGTGGGGTGACATGATTGGACCTGCACCTTAGGAGAAATCGCTTTAGTGACTGAACAGAGGATGGATTGGAATGGGGAGAGGCTTGAGGCAGTCAGTGCCACCCACAGCCTGTTGTAATAATCTAGACTTGAGGTAATGAGGGCCTGTACTACAATGGTGGTTAGTGTCATCACAGAGGGAAGGGGGGGTGTATACAATAGATGTTGCAAAGATGAAATCAATAGGCCTTGGCCACAAATTGGACGTGGGGGAGGGGGGAGGTAATGAGAGATAATTAAGAATACAGGATGACTCTGAGGTTTTGAGTCTAAGGAACTGGTAAAATGATTTAGGAGGAGAGATAATGAGTTCTGTTTTGGACATCCAGTTTGAAATGTCTGAAAGGCAGGTGGAGTTGTGAGATTGGGGGTCAGTAGAGAGTTTGGGGCAGGATGGCTAGATTTGAGAATCATCAGCATGGAGATAGTGATTAAATCCATGGGAGCTGAGGAGATCACCAAGTGAAGTAGTCTAGAGGGAGAAGAGGATCCAGGACAGAGCCCTGAAGTACTCCTACAGTTCAGTTAGAGGTTGTGACCAGTGCAGGATGTGACAGTACTGAGAAATGAGAGAACAGCATTATAGGAGTGGGGGTCCAGAAGGGACTTCAGAGGTCATTGAGTCCAGGCTCATCAATTATGGATAAGGAAACCACAACCCCCCAAGGTAACTTGCCCAAGGTCACAAGGATTCTGTCAGAAGTGGGATTTGAACCCAAGTCTCCTGACACCAAAGTCAGTTCTTTTTCCACTGTAATGCACTGCCAGGTAGTGGGGCAGCTAGGTGGTACAGCTGATAGACCACTGGCCCTGAAGTTAGGAGGACCAAGTTCAAATTTCACTTCAGACACTTACTAGTTGTGCGACTCTGGACGAGTTACTTATCCCCAATTGCCTTAAACATCTGGGGCCATCTCCAGACGTCCAGATGGCTCTGAAGGAGAGAGTGAGGCTAGTGACTTTGCACAGCCCTCCTTCACTTAAATTTGATTCACTGCAAGTCATGACATCCTCTTTGAGAACGAAGGAGGTACCTGATCAAGGTATCTATGTGCAACTGTGGGACCCTCTGTGTCTGTAGGAATGATTTCCTTTTTCATTGAGAGTTTGAGGGCCCAGTGGCATTGGGGATATCATATACCTGACCATGCTGCTAAGCTGCAAAGTGATATTGGACACAGTACATCAGAAGAACTTAAGTGTGATTAATTCTGTCTCAAAAGATTAGCCAAGGCTTCATCCTTGACAGTGTATTCTAAGTTCTTATATTTCCTTAGAACATCTTGTAAGAGACCTGAGGACCCTGAGAACCGAGTGGGCAAATCATTTAATCTCTCATGCAGTTTTATTATCTGTAAATTCAATTTTAAAATTCTTTAAAAATTTTTGAAACAAGCAAGTATTTCAATATCAAAAGGAGATAAAATAGTACCATATGTGAGGCTGTGGATTTTTGTTACATACATTTTTTTAAAGTGTACATTAAATTTGAGAAGCAGCATGGTACTGTGAAGCTGTCCTTGAAGCCAGGAGAATTCAGGTCTCTGTCCTACTTCCTCCTCACCTCCCCAGCACAATCAATTTATTGGTTAGGTTAGCAGCAACCAATAAGTTGGGTCAGTGGCCTCTCTCAATGACCCAAGGCCATGATTGAGTTTTGACAGGGTCTTTTTTTTTTTTAAACAATTAGCAAGATGACAGAGCAAAATCTCTAGCAACATAGACCTGTCTTCTTCTGATGGGCTCTTGATGACATAGTGAGAATTGAGATTACATTATTTAGATATCCCCTTCTGAAACCCCCTTAACCCAAGATATGTGATTCAAGTCACAAGACAAAGGTTCTCAGGTGATAGAAGTTGCTATAATAGTTTAAATTGATGAGATTTGGCCTTTTAGGTTTATCAGGTTTCTCTAGAAAGTAGGTGGTGTGTGGGGTTACAGTTGTTCAGTCATATCTGATTCTCCCTGATCCCATTTGGGATTTTCTTGGCCAAAGATACTGGAATGGTTCTCCGTTTCCTTCTCTAGCCCATTTTACAGTTAAGGAAACAAAGGCAAACTGGGTTAAGTGACTTGCCAATGGTCTTGCCAAGTGTCTGAGGCCAAATTTGAACTCAGGTCTTCCTAACTCCAGAGCTTTCAATCTATCCAGTGCACAACCTAGGTGCTTGGCTATCAACTTAAAAAACCGCAAATGAAAGTCACTTATGTTGTATTTTTATTTATTTTGTTAAATATTTCCCAATTAGATTTTAGTTTGGTTTGGAGGCACTCAGGAGTGTTGGACAGCAGACATGTATTTGACACCTCTGTTCTAGGCAACTCTCTAAGGCTGTATGTTGCAGAGAAGGCACCAATCTATACTGGTAGAGAAGTTTCCTCACTTGGAGTCCTCTGTGGCAATAAAATCACAGGCCTATCATTATATTTGTTTTAAATAAAGGATGTAGTAACAAAAGTGCCTACTTACCTGTGTCCTCTTATAAACTTTCTTCTCTTTTCTGTATTATATAACATTTTACTATAGTTCATTTCTTTTTTCCCTTCTTTTTGTACATATCTATCACACCTTCCTCACCCCAATTTCATCCATCCCAAATAGAAGGCCCTCCCATGTAACAAATAAATAGAAAAACAAATCAAGCACTAGTTCGGTCAGCTTTCTTGTTTGTTGTCCTCCCTCATTAGATTGAAAGCTTTTTTAAAAAAATTTTTTTAAATTTTTTCCTAATTACTTGTAAAGATACATATTAACATTCATTTAAAAATGTTAAGGTCCAGATTTTGTCCCTCCTTCTCTCACCTCCCCCCTCCCTAAGATGTTAAGTGATTTGATTTAGGCTACATATATGCAATCATGTAAAATACATTTCCATATATTGTTGTTGTTGTTGTGAAAGAAGAAACAGACCAAAAGAAAAAAAATAACAGATTGTAAGCTTCTTGAGGGCAGGGACTGTCTTTCTTTTTTATATTTGCATCCTCAGCTCTTAGCAAAGGGGCATATGATAGGCATTTAATAAAGGTTAATTGACTGACAACATGTATCTTATTCTTCACCTCCCTCCCAAGAGGTGGGAGGCACATTTCACCATCTGGAGTCATAATTGGTCACTGCATTGATCAAAACCCCAAAGCCTTTCATAGTTGTTTTTCTTCACATTATTGTGTAAAAAATCCATTTCAACAAGTGGTTGTTAAGTGCTACCTTATATGTGCCTTCTTAGGTGACATGCTGTGGATTCAAAGAGAAAGAATAAAAACAGGCCTCAAGGAGTTTACATTCTTTTAGGGAGAAAATATATTAAACAAATAAATTGGGAAAGGAAGGGAATAAGCATTTATATAGCACCTACTAAGTACCAGGCACTGCCCTTCGGCCTTCTTTCTTTCTTTTTAAACAAATATCTTATCTGATCCCTCCAACAACCCTGTAAAATAGGTGCTGTTATCCTCATTCTACCGTTGAGGAAACTGAGGCAAACAGAGGTTAAGTGACTTGTTCCAGGCCACACAGATGATAAGTGTCTGAGGCCCTAATTGAATTCAGGTGTTTCTGATTCTAGGCCCAATGCTCTATCCACTGCACTACTGCATTGCCTCAGGAATCTAAAATAATTTGAGAAAGTGGAGCTATTAACTGTGACCAGAGATCAGATAAGGCTTTCTTTAGAAAGTGGCCCCTAGGGGCAGCTAGGTGGTGCAGTGTATAGAGCACTGGCCCTGAAATCAGGAGTACCTGAGTTCAAATCCTACCTCAAGACACTTAACACTTACTAGCTGTGTGACTCTGGGCAAATCACTTAACCCCAATTGCCTCACTAAAAAAAAAAAAAGAAAGTGGCCCCTGAGTGGATGCTTGAAGGATTTAAAGAAATAGAAGTTGAGAAAATAAAAAGGAGATAATAAGACCTGCTTTACACAGTGTGATATGAGCAAAGGGAAAACACTGTATAAGCAGTCTATAAAAATGAAGTATTATTTTAACAATAGAAATTATGTATTTTTTTTATATCAAAGAGTTTTCTGCCATCAAACAGCAACTATCCTGTGCTCTTCTCCACCTCCAGCATCCTGATCATTTAAAAAATATATATTCACTTGAACTTGAAAGGCTGAGAACCAAACAATCCATGCACGAGGAAGGCTTCAAGAGCTAAGGGAAAGAAAGGGATGAGAGGTGGTATGAGCTTAAAGACCCCCTTCTTTCCCTATAGAGAGTAAAGTGCTTTATATAGAATAAAAAATGAGCAAAGCAAGAAATTTTGGAAAAATATGGACTCTAGAAGAACACCCAGGAAGGAATGGTTAGGAATGATGCTGAATAAGTTGACTTAAGGTCTTTAACATCATGAAATATGTATTTAATGCTTCATATTGGCATCTATGTGGCACAGTCAGGAAGTCTCATCTCCCTAAGTTCAAATCTGGCCTCAGACACTTTTTAGCTGTGTGACCATAGAAAAGTCACTTAACCTGTTTGCTTCAGTTTCCTCATCTAGAAAATGAGCTGGAGAAGGAAATGGCAAACCACTCCATCTCCGCCAAGAAGACCTCAAATAACACCATAAAGAGTCAGACGCTATTAAGCAAGTGAACAAGTGAAACAGTAACAACAAATCAGCACCTGCAGTTTCCTCTGGCTTTTACTGCACAGGGTCTTAAACGTCTTCATTTCCCACAACTGTCGGTTTCTTGTGAGTCTTAAACATCCACATTCAATGTTAATTTTGAATGGAGGGAAACAAGTACCTTCCCGCAATGTCAACAAGCTGGTAGATTCATGAACTTCTATTGACTTAACTCTAAGCCCTACCGGCTGATAGGTCTAATGATAACAGTGGATCAGTATATAGGCTTAACCTTTGTGCCTGGCTCTCTGCTCAACCATTATAAATATGAACTCAGACTATTATTTTAGTGGCCAAATGCCTACATTTGTGCTAAACTGAAGACAGTTATTTATAGATAGCTGGGATTTCTGAAACTGATTTCCTGAAACTGATCTTCTCCAGAGCCCTTTACTGTAATGCAAATAAAAATGAATTTACTCCATCTTGATCATTAATCCTGTGCTTTGCTCTAGGCCTAGAGTTTTGCATTTGGTAGGAGCTCAATAAAATGCTTTTGAATTGAACTATTATGGAAGAACTAACACCTGCTAGAAAAAATTGAATATGATGGGATATTGGCTGTCAGTATCTCTGATCTAATCATGAGATTACACTTAAAAACAGCAAGTCTCCATTAGAATTTGATAAGCCGTAATGCCAGACAGTACTTGAAATGAGAAGGCAAGGAGTGATTTTTTTGTTTCTCTGCAAGTAGAGAGTCTAGATACCTCCTCCCTGCCCCCCTCCCCCAAGCCCCTGCCCCCAAATCTCTTCTGTCTAGTGATCTGGTGAGTGAGAAACAGGATGTGACTTGTTCTACATCTTCCCAGCACCCATCTTCATCTTCTGCCAAGCTGAATCAGAGTGTGCACTTGTCTGCCACCTCCACAGCTGCGTGTGCTGAACTATCCCCGACAGCTTAGTGGCTGTTTGGCAACAGAGAAAGCTTTCCATCTGAAAGGATTTGGGGTGAGACCAAGGAGCAGGACCCAACCATACAGTCAGACATTCCAGCTTAAAAATGACATGTGCACCATGAATCATGGTGACAAAATGAGCCCGCTAGATTTGTCCAGCTCAACCTCCCTGCCATTATTTGCAGTCCCAAACCCCAGTCCTACCCCTCCAACATACCCTTCTTGCACCTCACAAATTTCTGGGCTTGACTCTGATTCCATCTCTGAGGACGTTTTCTATCTCTGGCCTGACATTGCTCTGTCCTTCCTGATACTGGCTTGTGCCCCATCCTCTTGGCCTTCATCAATCAGCCCTGGGACTTTTCCCTGTTCTCTAAGCAGGGAAAGGTTCAGTTAGGAGGGTGGACAAAGTTCAATGGTGCTTCTTCCCAGGGCCCCTTTCCAGGAATACTCCAGCACTAATGCATCATTGGACCTTAAGAGGAAGAAAAAAATCAGCTTATCCCTTTTACCCCATGGACCTCAGCCAGGTTTCATAAAAATGAGCCAATATGGTGAAGAGAAATCTTTGGATTTAGATTTGAAAAACTGGGTTTGAATATGAACTCTGCTCCTTTCTTCCTGTGGGATCTTGGTCATTCCTTAGCCTCTCTGTCACTTGGATTCTTAATCTTCAAAATGACAGGTTGGACTAGATGATTAGAGGCATCTCTTGAATTGAAATACTATTAGGTGGCACTGGCCCTGGATTCAAGAGAACCTGAGTTCAAATCTGGCCTCAGACACTTGACACTTACTAGCTGTGTGACCCTAGGCAAATCACTTAACCCCAATTGCTTCACAAAAAAAAAAAAGAAAGAAAGAAAGAAAGAAAGAAAGGGGAAAAAGAAAGAAATACTATGAGATGTGTTGTGGTCAGAAAATGAACAATATCTCTTTAGTTGTATAAGCCTATTCAATAGCTATGTTACATGCAGCTCTTGGTCAGTAGACCTGAACATGATGAAAAGGGATAAGGGTGAGTTAGTGTCAAGACCTGCCAAGGGTGGCAGGTACTACAGCAACAAAGGATCAGGCCCTGCCTGCCAGGTGTAGAGTTGCTGCCCACACTCTAACAGTTAGTGTAGAAAAAGAAAACAAAACAAAACTTCCTTGTTAGCATAGAAGGCAACCTCAGTATCAAGATATCTTTGTTGCCGATGTCCCACTGCTGCTCAAGCTCCTTGCCTAGGTTATGGCCCTCCAGGTTTGTTCAGCTTTCCAGTTCCTGGTGGCATAGAGCAAGGACCCTGAAATATATGATCTGACCCACTCACTTTATAGATGAGGAAATTAAGGCCCAGAGATGATGGACTTATTTTTAGAAATGCCTATCTGGCCTTTAACCTAGTGTCTTCCTGAGTAGTACGATATGAGGGTACTCCCTTCATCCCTGGATGTCATTCTTGGAGAGCAGAGACAGGAGCAACCTCAGCTACACTTTCAGGCAAAGCACTCCGAAGCACAATCTATGGTACATTAGTAGCTCTGACCACTTGACAGCTTCTGCAGGTTGCTTAGTTCTTTCTCACTACCCACAGACATACTAGACCCAGGAAAGTCCTTATCCAAGTATTTCTACTCCCCAGGGCACAAACGAAAAAGGCATAAGTGTGCAAATTCTCTCACTCTTTCTCTCTGTCTCTCTGTCTCTGTCTGTCTCTGTCTCTTTCTGTCTCTGTCTTTCTATGTGTCTTTGTCTCTGTCCCTCTGTCTCTGTCCCTCTGTCTCTTTCTCTATCTCTGTCTGTCTGTCTGTCTGTCTGTCTGTCTCTCTCTCACACACACACACACACACACACACACCCCAGAACAATAAGGGACAAAATGTTAACACCATCAGTGAGGTTTGTTCATTCATCCAGTTGTGTCCAACTCTTCATGACTCCATGGACCATTATGCAGATCAAATGGCCATGTAACCATCTTGGGTGTTAAGCCTGTTCGTGTATCAATAATTACCTGCCTTGTATAAAATAAGGCAGAAATGGATAAAGGTGCTTCACCAATGTCAGAGCAAACTGTGATGCTGCTTGTTAAAGGCTAGCGAGGCCAACTGCCTTCAGTGAGAGGAGAGATGAAGATTTGTCCCTGTCAGATGACTATTGCTTTTTCTCTTCACCTCACACTAATTTCTTCGAATTCTTTCTATAATTCTGGGAATCATAGCTTAATTTTACTAGTCTCCTTCTCTCTGGAGGGAAAAGGAAATGGGGGTGGGGCATTTTAATTCAGTTCAATGCCCTGAACTTCATTGCATTAGGAACATTTTCCTGTTGTCAGCTATGCCTTCTTGACAGCTGGTTTCTTAATTTACTGCCTGACTGACAGATTTGACTTTCTGCTTTGCATTGCATACCAACTCTGGGGTAACATCTGTTGCCTGACTATTTTTTATTTGATTTGACCCCTGGCTTTTCCCTAACCTCTACATGTCCCAAATCTAGATTTAGCATCCTATATCCACACTGCTAGTTCCAACTTGACCTGTTTGTTGTTGTAATTCAGTTGTTTTCAGTAATGTATGACTCTTCATGACCCCATTTGGGGTTTTCTTGGCAAAGATACCGGAATGGTTTGCCATTTCCTTCTTCAACTCATTTTAAAAATGAGGAAACTGAGGCAAACAGGATTAAATGACTTTCCCAGAGTCACAGCTAGTATCTTAGGTTAGATTTGAACTCGGGAAGAGGAGTCTTCCTGATTCCAGGCCTGGTACTCTATCCATTGTGCCACCTAGCTGCCCTAACTTTACCTGTAGCACCTAAGCATTCCCCAGATGCAGATTTTCAGTCCAACTCTAGACCTCTGGCTTCATCAAGACTTCAATTTTCCAGGTACATTTCTGGCCCATTGCAATGTCTTTTCCCTATCATATGGACATATGATCTTTGCGTTGGTTTTCTTTGTCCTCGTTCTATACTTTATTCAGAAACCTATATTGTCTATTATCCTGGCTCTGACATTCAATATCATATTGACTAGACTAAGGGGATTGAAGTCTAACCATGTCATTCATTCACCTATGAATGAAATTGTTCCCTTTCGTCTCTAGGATAAAATGTAAACTCCTTGGTTTGGAAATTGTAGTCCTTCACAATCCTTTCTTTCCAGACTGATTTCACTTTACCTCCTACCCTCTTACCATGTTCTATGTTCCACCTAGATTGGTCCACTTGCTGTTCCCTATACATGATGTTCCATATCCAGCCTTTGTAAAGGCTCTGTCCCCTGCTTGGAATGCTCTCCTTTCCTATTTCTATCTTTTATAGTTACAAGTCCTTTCAAGGCTCAGCTCAACTGTCTCCTCCAATGAAAGGCCATTCCTGATTGCCCAAGTTATTAGTGTTATGCCCTGAAATAACCATGTATTGACTTTACATTTATTTATCTATGTGCATGTTGTTTCCTCCCAGCAGACAGCAAAATCTTGAGGACAGAGAAAGTTTCATTTTAATTAAAATATCAACAACAACCACCACAACAGCATTTATATAGCACCTTAAAGTTTGCAAAGCAATTTATAAATATCTCATTTTTCCATCATGACAGCCTGTGAAATAGGTGCTTTTATTATCCCCATTTTACAAATGAGGAAACTGAGGCAAACAGTGGTGAAATAACTTCCACAGGGTCACACAGCTAACTAGTAAAGTCAAATTTGAACTCAGGTCTAAGTCCAGGCCCAGTTCTCTATTTTTATGTTTGTATCTTCAGTGCCCGGCACATATTAAATATTTAATAAATCTTTGTCGAATTGGATTGAGGTACTGAGCTTATTAGCTATCTATAGCAAAGATATTCTTAAACTCACTTCCATTTAAAAAAAAGTTTTCACAGCAACCCATGCAAAGTATAAAATAAAGGAGAAAATAATTTGTTGGTTATAAGATGGCAACCTGATCCACTATAGACCATTGCTGGTTCTATTGGAGTTGGAAATAATAGAGATTATGCTGCCTGGCCAGCTTCTCCAAAGAATGGAGAGATTGATGATCTGGGTGAGATTCAGGAAAAATGACTTCTCTTTCCAAGTCTATTTCTTTTTTTAATAAAGTCTTTTATTTTTTTCCTGTTACATGTAAAGATAGTTCTCAACTTTTATTTATACAAACTTTCCAATTTCAGATTTTTCTCTCTCCCTCCCCTCCCTCCCCCCTCCCTCCCCCCTCCCCTCCCCAGCAGGTAATCTGATATAGGTTTTATATATATATATATATATATATATATATACACACATAATAACATTAAACATATTTCTGTATTAGTCATGTTATAAGAGAAAAATCAGAGCAATGACAAAAACCCTCAAAATAGAAAAACAACAGCACCAAAAACAAAAGAAATAGTATGGTTCATTCAGCATCTATACTCCACAGATTTTTTTCCCCCTGTATTTAGAGATCCTCTTCTATCATGAGTTCCCTGGAACTCTTCTGTACCATTGCATTGGTGAGAAGAATGTAGTCCAGGTCTATTTCTAATGCAGCAAAATAACAAATAGAAAATGACTCTCTATAGGCTAAATGGAATCCTAATGGTCTGAAAGAATATCTTCCAACAAGTGCCTTTAACTCAGAGACTAAGAGGCAGTTCATATGTTTTGAAATTGAAAAACTATAGACTTTCTTAATTACTATTTATTTATTTTTGCTTGTAAGCACACATTCGAAATTTTCATTTGGCTTCTTTAAAACTGAGCTTGAGCATAATGAGAATAAAATGGGTATGCCTTGAGAACAGAATAGACACCTACTTAGTTGTCCCATATGAGTCATATGTGGTGGCATTCTGTATAGAAAGCACCAGCATAACTACTTCCCACCCATATTCAATTAATGGCAATTTCTCTATGGAATATTTTTAATTCACATCTCTTCTACTCTATTCAGTGTATGAATTTTAAAGAATAATTAAAAGTCAGACACAAAATTGGAATAATTAGCAGCAAATTTGTCTCATTTCCTGTGAGCCAATCTCTTTTTAAGATTCTGAACTCCCTGTACATAGGGACTCCCCAAAGATATCCATGGAGATTTGTAACAGAGAAGGATGGAGTTCTCCCTACTCAAATGAGAGTTTCTCATAGATAGCTTTACCATTTCATAGCTCATTGATCAAATAAGATAAAGTATTTAAAGTATATTGCAAACCTTAGAACACAATTAAAATGTCAGCTATTGTGCATATCATTTGTATTTTTCAAGAAAACTAAGAGCTAAAATTGTCTGTGATATTTTCCAGAGCCATATCTAACAACTAGTCTCACCCAGGACAAACATCACAGAATGTATCTACATATCAATTTTTAAGGACTCTGAGACACCTTAAAAAAGATGGCAAGGAGACTGCCAATGTGGACAGGAGTAGAATTGAGTGAGAATGATTAGGGAATGGAAATTATCTGCCAGAAGAGGGAAGCGCTACAATTGTTCTTGCTACTTTGGTGAGAGTAGCCATTTTTCTGCACTGCAAATGCAGGAAGCATCCTCTAAATTTTGTTGTCCTGAGGCTAAACCCCAGTCCTATGCCCTAGTTATGACTCTAATACTTTGTATGTATCTGCTGTGTTTGATGAAATTAAGTAATTTAAAGAGTTGAGTTTTCAAGGACTCTATAAGAGAGAAGACAGACAATAAAAAAAATGATCCTCATCTCATGAAAAATTCAACTAAAACTTAATAAAATGGTAGCTACTATTTGACAACAAACAGGAACACAGCATGAAAGCCAGGCTGTTCTTATAAACTATATTAATAGAAACATCTGGTAAACAACAAAGATTATTTCAAGATTGCACTACAAAGTCGATACTGTGTCTCTTAAGGAAATACTAATCCCTACTCAGTACAGTATTTCATGTAAAAAAGTGAGTCATCATTGTCTCACTCATTATTTTAGGAGCTATTAAAAAGGTTACTGGTGTTGAATTCTAATGAGCTTTTCTTTGCACATTAGTTGTTAATGTTCTCATAGTCTTTTAGCCTCAACCATCTCCAAAGGAATTATTTTTTTTAGGAAATTAAACTAGTTAAACATATTAAGTGTTTTTTTCCTTAAAGTGTGTTTGGGAATCATAAAAGTGATTCATTCTAAAAAGTATTAAGAACCATTTGATGCAAATGGAAACTAAGTAGATGCTAATGCTTTGCTATATAATTCTCAAGTCACTGACTCACTCTGAGTAAGACACTTCTCTTTGCCCACTTCTTACCTATGTTATCTTGAGCAATAGTCACTTAACCTCTGTGGGCCTGTTTCCTCATCTGTAAAAAGAAAGGGTTGGACAAGATGACCTCTAAAGTCCTGTCCAGTTCTAAATATGTGTTCCTATGAGTTATATCTCCAATGGTGATGGCTTGCGTTAAGCCATCTAGATTCTCTTGTCTGGTTTTTATATAACCAGTTACATTCATTTTGAATAATAATGCCTTGGGTTGGGGCATTATTTATGAATGTGAAGCATCCCCATTTTCAGTGGCAGACTTCCACTGCCCTCACTGACTTCCCAGTGCCATTCTAACTCACTGTGCATATCATTTCTATGTCTGTTGAGCAGTCTAGAAGCAAAAATACAGGTTTTCACTCTTTGTTAGTAGGGTTTTCATTAAAGATCTCATCTTTTGTCCTTTAAGTCAGAAACACTTGGGGTAAACGTGGGTAACAGAGGTGGGAGGGATTGTGGTGCTCTAGGTTTTTCTTTTGGTAGCTTTAACTTTGTCTGCACACCTCTTCCTGACTGACTGAAAATTTTTCCGCCTTGTATTTAATGCTGGTCACATATGGAATGCTATGTTCAGTTCTTTATCTCACACTTTAAGAAATAACACCTGTTTTAAGGTTCATAAGACACTTTATTTGGATTAATTACCTCATTTGATCCTTATAATAAACTTGGAAGGTAGATGTTGTTGTTATTTTCATTTTACAGATGAAGAAACTGAGGTAAGTCTAAATTAAGTGACTTGTCAAATAGTTAATAATGACAGCTAATGTCCAAGGAAGGATTTGAACTCAGGTTCCCAAACTTCAAGTCTGGTACTCTATCCTCTATGCCATCTAACCTCGGTGTCATGAAAGATATTGAAAGACAAAGGAGAATTCAAAGGAGTTAACCAGGTCAACGAAAAGTATTGAAACCATATCACTTAAGACAAGAGTAATGTAATTTAGGATATTGAACTTGGAAGTAAGAAGACTTAGGAGGGACTTGACAGTTAATTTCAGATGTTTGAAGGGCTGGAGTGTAGAAGAGTGCTAGTGGGACTTGAGGGGGAAGAGCATACTCCTTTTTGGAATCATATGACCTTTCTGGGTAATCCTTCCTCCTTAATATTACTGGGGGAAAGAAAGCCAGTAATGCTATTTCATACTGCCCAAGAGGATGCCTTTGACAGCTGTGATTTCTGGACTATTCTAGTGTGGATTGATGTTATCCTTTGCTTAAGTCCTTCAACCAGATCCTTTTTTAAAAAATAAATGTTCTAGGGTGTAAATACTTCAGTATTTAAAGGATCCATTATTTTACTCTTCCCTCCTATTCAGATCACAAAGCTTCCTTGCCAAACAAAATAAAATAGCTGTGTCACTTGGTTGCCAGATTTCTGCTGGTGAACCTCTCTAAGCTGGTCCTTGAAAAGGCAGAAACTTGCCACTCAAGGCCTTTCTTTTAAGTAAGACCTACCAGAGTTTAAGCACTGCTGGAATAACCTTCAAAAATCAGAGCCTCTGGCCCACCACAATGAGGCCTAAGAATAGAACTTTGGTGGAGGAATATGGAAATGTAACCTGCAAATGAAAATATGTTGCTTGCTAAGATCTAGGACAAATGCCGAGAATAAGAGATCAAGGAGGTTCCAGAAATAGTTTACATGGGAAAGACAGGGTAAGACAAAACACTGATGCTCCAATAAAAGTTAATATCCTTCAAATACTTGGTTTCTTTTTCAAGTCTATAGATTTAATCTCTCCCCCACCCATTCCCCATCCCCAGGAGAAGGGTCTGGGTATATTCTGGGGATCCAGAGGAAAGGGAATAGAGGAAGATGACTAATGCTCTCAACATGCTCCAGAAGGATGGAATAAAGATAGAAAAACTAGGAAAGATGCCATAGTATAGTGAAAAGAACTCTACAATGACCGAGTATCAGAAGAATAGGTTCTCTTCCCAGCTCAGCCATTAAGTAGCTTTGTGAGATTGGAAAGTCACTTGATCCTCTAATCCTAAATTTTGCCATTAGTACAGTTATTGGGTTGTACTAGATTATCTCTTGTGGCACCATGGATAGAGCTCTAGGCCTGGAGTCAGGAATACCTGAATTCAAATTCAGCCTCAGACACTTACTAGCTGTGTGACCCTGGGCAAGTCACTTAACTCTCTTTGCTTCAGTTCCTTATCTTTAAAATGAGCTGGAGAAGGAATGGCAGACCACTTTAGTATCTTTGTCAAGAAAACCCCCTGAAAGGGGTCTTGAAGAGTCATACAGGACTAAAAATGACTAAACAACAACAACAACAACAACTATTACTCATAGTTAAAAGTAACTTTTAAAAATACATAAATAGAGTTAGTAAAATATCTAGGAGTTAACTTAAGGTCTACTAAAAGGGCCTTTACTTCATCCTAAGATGTGACCTTTGAGAGTGAACAAAAATGACTATTTTTTTTCTGTGACTTTTATAATTTTGATTGTCCCCAGAATCTTTTTCTGGGGTTAACTAATGACTCCTGTTTTCACTATGTGGAAAACAGGCAGGAGCACAAATAGTTTCTTGTGGTGCTCAGAGGAAGCAAAGGGAGTTTATTCAGCTGGAGCTCTCACCTTGCCCTGGATATTCCTGTCCCAGTCCCTGACCCTTCTCATCCTTGTTTATACAAACACTTACCGAGGGCCTACTATGTATGGAGCACACCTCTAAATCCTGGCAAAACACAAAGCTGCAAGACACAATGCTTGACATCAAGAGGCTTACAAGCTAGTAGGGAAAACAAGACAGCTACGTCAAAAGAAACAGAACAGTAAGAATATAATAGGTACTACTTTCCTGTTGAGTAATAATGCCATAGAAGTTAAAAGAAGAGAGACATCACTGAGGACTGAAGTGGTCATGGAGGTGGAACTTGAGCTGGGCTTTTGGAAGAAGGAATAGAATTTAAGAGAAGGGACAGCATTGCAGCCAAGGGTGACCATGAGCAAAGGCACAAAGTGGACTGTTCATGGCCATGTTCAAAGAAAAATGAATAGGTGAGTTTGGTTAAAGGAGAGGTTCATGTAGGGAAGTGAGGGAGATGAGATAAATTATAAATGAGGACTACATTTTTAAGGACCTCAAGTATTAAGCTAAAGAGTTAAAATTTTATTAGATAAGCAGTGAAAACAAGGATTTTCTTTCTTTCTTTTTTTTTTCTTTTCCTTTTCCCTTTTCTTTCTTTCTTCCTTCCTTCCTTCCTACTTTCTTCCTTCCCTTCTTTCTTTCTAAGCAGGGAGGCCTTTACTGTAGTATTACTCAGGGAGCCCAGTATATGCTGTGGCACCTTTGATGAGATGTGCTCTGCCCATTGCTAAATGATAGATGCAACTCCTAATTGGTTCCATGGTGCCCATAATTGGAGAGTGGCATCAAAGATGATTTGCTAGTATGAAGAGGAGCCACCAACTGATGGTATGAGAGAGGCTGAAGAGAAATGGATCTTCTTCTTTCTCTTTTGAGACTCCTCCAGATTTCCTCTCCCTTAGACTTACAGCAAATGGAATTGTGGGTGAGGAGGTGATGTGATTTCTCACCCTAACCCCTGCTTCTGAGCAGCAGTAATGTACTACAACAAAAGCACATGGCAATAGAGATCAGCACGTTTGCCTACATGAGCCTGAGTCCCTGGTTGACATCGTCCATCTACCTCTTCCCTGTTTCTTCTGTAAATAAAGGTTTACTCCCAGCAAGCAGTAAGCCTGAGAAATTGTCATTTCCAGCTTTTGTGGCTACCTCCTGAGCTCAGCAGCTCAGCAGATGATTCCTGCAACTATTTTGCATTTTGGAGGAGAAGGCTACCCCAACTATGAGGATGCTGCACGTGAAAGGACTAAGGCCTAAGCCATGAATTGGCTATCTGGAAAGACTAGACCTAGTAAGTGGCTCAGATAGTACAGATCTAAAGTGAAAGGGAAATCAAGAGTCCAACAAAGTGCTTTTACCTTTTGGGAGAGTTCAGTGTTAGTGATGTTCTATTTGAAGTGTTTCTCAAATGCAAGTTTATGAATCTTTTGAGTTTTAAGCATTTCTTTTTGTGGTTGAAGAAATAAATAGCTTTTGTCCCTTTGATCCCTTTTTGGGGAGACCCATCCTTAAGCCTTTATTGTTGTTCTGGAGACATTACAAGCCAAAGAGATGAGAAAAGTTAAATTCCCCTTGTTTCAGTCAAGTTCTCCTAGGATTTATCTTGGATTTGTATGAGTCTAGAGCAAGGCCCCCTTTTTAGGGTGGACTGGGCACCAGGTGACATGTGAAAATCCTACATTTAGAGTATGGCCATTTTTCTAGAGAGAGATCTTTGGATTTTCTTTGCTTTGGTTCAACACATACAATCAGAAAGAGAAAGAAATAAGTGAAGTGAAAGAACAATTCGCATAATAACACTGTGAGACACATTCTTTGAGACTACAAACCTTATTAATGCAAAGCTTAAGGCTGACATATGCAAATTTTGAGGTTTTTCCTGTGGGTTTGATCTACACTGTTACTCTTCCCCCAGAATGAGGAGAGGGAATAAATAGAAATATCTAGAATGATGAATGAATCCATAAATGCTGTCCCTGACCCCAGCTCATGAGTTTAATTCTGCCAATTCATGTGTACTGGCTCATTTAGCTTATTAATGATACTGTCTTTAAAAAGGTGTCTGGGTCTGTTTACCTTTATTGGTACATTTGAAAGACTTCAACTGCCTCCCTTTGCCCTTCTTACCATAAATTAGTGCTAGCCCTATTTTCTGTTGCCAGTCAGACCTCACCTATGTTTGGGGATGGTTCTGACTTTCTCCTATCTATTGCATGGGCTGCTTTGCCTCTCAGACCAGGAGAGCTAAGAAAATCAGAGGCTGGAGAAGCTGGAATGGTACATATAGAATAAAAATTTCTTGAGGGAAGAACTTCTTATTTTGTCTTTGTATCTCTAGTACCTAGCACAGTTCTTTGCACATAGTAGGTACTTAATAATTGTCTACTTAGTTTAGTTTTTATTTTTTCTAGGCAATCAGGGTTAAGTGACTTGCCCAGGGTCACATAGCTAGTAAGTGTCTGAGGTTGGAATTTGAACTCAGCTTCTCCTTACTCCAGGACTGGTACTCTACCTACTATGCCACCCAGCTGCTCTCCATTTAATTAATTAATTATTTTTTGTACTGTTGTACAAGCGACTCAGGATCCAAACAGTTCATGGCAGATTAGAACAATCGACTAACTAGAACAAGTTCAAATTAAGTAGGGATGAATGTACAGTTTTGCAGTTGACCTAAAAAAACCCAACACCTTCCCAAACATAAGATGGAGAGAAGACATGGGTAATCATCAGTTCCTAATGGGAAATGATCTAGGAATTTTAGTAGACTGCAAATTCAAGATGGCAACAGTATTATGACATAACAACTCAAAATGCTGTTGCTATTCTAGGCTACCCTAAAAGGAGCAGATTATCCAGAACAGTGAAGACAAAAGTTCTGACGCACTCAATTCTTAGAGTACTGTGTTCAGTGATGAGTTCCACATTTCAGGAAGGATATAAACAAACTGAAGCACATCCAGAAGGGAATAACAGGGAAAATAAGAGTACTAACAAACAAGCCTCTTGAAGAATTGACTGAAAGAGCTAGGGACATTCAGAGTGGAGAAGAGGCCTAAGGAGGGCACCATAGCTATCTTCAAATCTTAGAACATCTGTCGTTGGCAGAGGGATTTGATTCTTTTCTGCCCATTCCCGGAGGCCGGAACTAGAAACAATGAGTGGAAATGTACAGAGAAGTAGATTTAATCTTGATGTAACGAAAACCTTTCTAACAATTAGCACTCTTTAGAAGTGAAATGGACTGTTCAGAGATAAGGCATGCTCCTTGACTAGCCATATTTAAGCAGAAGCCACTTGGCCACTTGCCAGGCATGTGCTAGAGAGGATTCTGGTTCTGGATTCTGGATTCAGTCAGAGGATTCTGGACTAGGTTGCCCCTGAGGTTCCTTCTGTGTAATTTAAAATTCTAAATGTGGGTCCTAATCTGTTCCCCCAGTTTTGGGGGAAACTGACTAAAATCACTGATAAAACGCATTTAGGTTTTTAAGGGTTTATTGAAAGATTGAGAAAAGAATTCCTACAACCTGGCAATCCTATCTTTCCTCAACTCCTCTGCTGCCACCACCACCACGGTGAAGTCAGGAACCCAAAGAGACAGCGCTCTCTGCGCAGCCTCTCCTTCCTCCTTCCTGTCCCCTCCCAGAAATGGGAGGTTCTTCAAGCTGGTTGGTTGACTGGGCTGGAAGTTCAAAGTTTTTTTAGATTCTGAGACCCACGCTTTCTTAAGTACTCTCAAGTACCAGCCAGATATGCTTAGAATCTAGTCAACTACTAATCCAGTCAAATCAGCCAATAATCCACTCAGGTGGGCTCCTGAGTATCTGCCAAATCTCATCTATCACATTCCATTATCTTGACACTTCCAACACTGGAGTTATGCAAGAGCAAGAACATTTAGTTCTTGTTATCTGTAGTATTCCCAGAGTGTTTATCGATGCCAACTTGTATTGTCACTTATCTTTTAAAGTACATATGTATTGTCTCTCCAACTTGATTGTGAATCTCCTTGAGGACAGAGACCCTATTTATTCTTCTCATATTTGTGTCGTCATATAGTATCTTATACACAGTGGTTGCTTAATGCGTGTTTATTGACTGATCCTCATAGTTACCCTGTCAGTTTTGTATCCATGGAAACCATGTAGTAAAGTGGAAAGAATGCTGCATTTGAAATCAGAGGACTGGGGCTCCAAATCACAGGCCACAGGACCCTGGACAAGTCACTTAATATCTCTGTTCCTCTGTTTCTTCAATCGTGAAATGATGGGCATAGATTGGATGACTTCTGACTCTCCATCCTGCTCTAAATCTATGATCATAGTGATTAGGCTTATGCTGTCCTTGAAAGTGTGACATTAGAAGAAGTGTGACATTAGAATTACAACTCTCTCACCCCCACTGAACATGTGTGGATTGAGTCGTGGGCGCCAACTGAGTGTTAGGCTTCTGTGGCAATTTTAGAATGATCTGCCTGGTTATTTTAGATAGCAAGTCAGGCTGTGACTAGAACATTTTTGATGGGTCCTTCCTGGCATACTACCTTCGGTGAACTAATTTTAAAATATATATATTGGGGGAGGAGGATAAAAATATCAAATATGTTTAATATGCCCTGAGAAACAAAAATGAACTATCTATTGATGAGGTTCCCCAAGAACCTGTAAAGAATGCATTTAGAATATCAAAGTGGAAAAAAAAAGACAAACTGTTTCACAAGTACTGAGTCAGACACATTTTAGATTAAAGTGACTTTAGCAAGAAATGATTTAACAAAATGATTCATATGTGGTCCTGAGCTTCTTTGATATGTGGACTATCTCTGACCAAAGAAATAGAAAGAAAGAAAAATCAAAACAGATTTATAAAGCTTTAAGAAGTCCCTTGAGGGTTATAGCTGGCTAGTTCAAGGGCTTGAAAATGTGTCTTAGAACCTGTATATGATAAGTTCTTGGCTCTAATAGTCTGGCTCAAAGGTAGTTCTGATAGTATGATCGATAAGTTCTGTGGAATGAGGTCTGACCTCTTTCTGATTCTTATTGAGAATTTAACATTATGTTCCTGCCCGTAGGCACAATGCCCCTCTGTCTGGAATAGTCTAAACCTGTTGAAGAATTCTAGTTGGCACTCCTTCCACCTTCTGACCCACCCTGGGCCTGTCACTCATCTGCTCAAAAATCTTAAGTGAATTAAGCATAATTCTAAATGCATGAAATAACTATTTGTGCAAGATACTTTGAGTGAAGTTCATATTCAATGCCCTCCATAATATGGTACCATCCTACCTTTCCAAACATTTTTTTTCTGATCTCCTCACTTATAAACACTTCCCTGTTGAAATTACTTAGTGTTACTTTACTCACTTCTATACATACTGCATCCTCCCAAGTAGATTGTAAACTCCTTGAAGGCAGGGACTATTTTATTTTTGTCTTTGTATTCCCAGCATCCAGAACAATTTCTGGCTCATAGCAGGAGCTTAATTGTTGAATTAGATTGAATTTTTGCTTTCTATTTCTTATTCGTACCTTTTATGATGCAGCCAACTGCCCCACAAATACCTACTCTATTCCATATTTCTATGCCTTTTCTTGGGCTGTTCCCAAACCTGGAATGCCTTCCTTTGCCCTCTTCTCCCTTGATTTTTTTACTTATACTTTAAAATAAAACTCAAATGCCATGCCACCAGAAAACCTACCCATGATCTTGCTAGTCAGTAATAAAAGTCCCACTCAGCCCTCACTTTACACTTTATTTTTTTTAATGTAATAAACATTTTTATTTATAGTTTTGGGTTCCAATTTCTATCCCTCCTTCCCTCCCTCCCCTTCCTCCTCCCTGAGGCGGCAAACAATCAGATATGGGTTATACATGTATGATTATGTAAAATATTACCATGTTAGTCATTTTGTACAAGACAACTTGATTAAAAGAAAAAAATGAAAGAAAGTGAAAAATAGCATGCTTCAGTCTGTGTTCCTTCAATATCAGTTCTTTCTTTTACTCTCTTATAACAGTGGGTATTACAGTTATCTGTGGTGGTTTCTTATCTTTTTAACTTCTCACTTTATAACTTCCCGTTTTCCCTAACTGGACATTTAACCCTGTTTGCCTCAGTCTTCCTCATTTGTAAAATGAGCTGGAGATGGAAATGGCAAAGCACTCCAATATCTTTGCCAAAAAACAAAAAACAAAAACCTAAACCAAATGGGGTTACAAAGAATTGGGCATGACTGAAAACCAAAACTAAGCCAGGAGCAAAACCAACTATATTCACTATCTATGCATGTTTTTCTGTTTTCCTGGAGAGCCAACTCCATTATCCCAAATTTATATAACAATGGGTCATAGTGGATTCAGAATTGATTTTAATTGGGTAAATCTACACATTCCTTGACAATGAGTTGGCACTGCCCCACAACTGCAGAGCTGAGGCATTGGAAATCACTAACTTTCTGAAAACAACTTACTCAACAAATTAGCCCTGGTCTCCTTTGGGCAATGTGCACACACCTAGAACTAATGGTCTGCGATTGTCAGGAGGCATCCTAAACACAAGAGATGTCATGGGCAAAGATAGAGAGGACAGAAAGAGAAAGGAAGACAAAGCTTATGTGACTTGGGTAGAGGGGGTAACAGGGGAGGAAATTGGTTAGCTAATATGCTGATGACTGACAATACCTTTTGAGTCAATGTTGTCTCTAATTTTTTTCATCTCTTCATGAAATGAATAATGATCTGTTCGGGTGGAGGACTGAAGGTGTTCTACTGCTCATAGGATTTAATTTGGCTGACTCACTGACAGAAACAGGAAGTGAGACATCAGAGGTGAAACAAGTTTGGGGAGAACATGTCCTTTAGTTCAAAGAACTAGGGTTACAGGGTTATAGAATTCAGAGACCCACTATTCCCAACCTCCCCACCTACATCCCTATTTTAGAGATGAAAAACTCGGGCTGAGAGGAGTGAAAGTATTTGTCCAAGGTCACACAGATCATATCAGAGTTGAGATTTGAACGGAGGTCCTTTCACCCCCAATCCAATGTTCTTTCTACTCTACCACCACAGTTTGGATCTGATCTGAAGAATGATTGAGAGTAGGAGAAAAAGAGAATGACATGATTGTAGAAGGGTTTACATTTTAATTCAACATTTATAAAGTTCCTTCTGTGTGGAAGGGAAGTGGTATTATCTCCCTTATCTATGTAAACCCACTGAGGGGTTAAGAATTAAACACGTATTTCTATAGCAATTTATCACCTTAAAAGAAAAAGACCCATAGATGTAAGGTTTTATTTTTATTTTTAAATTTTTATTTATTTTTTATTTATTTTATATTTTGTACAACATCCTAGTCTTTAAAAAAGAAAATAGGGGGCAGCTAGGTGGTGTAGTGGATAGAGCACTGGCCCTGGAGTGGAGGACCTGAATTAAAATCTCACCTCAGACACTTACTAGCTTTGTGACCCTGAGCAAGTCACTTAACCCTACTTGCCTTACTCATCTGGGGTCATCTCCAGTCGTCCTGATCTATATCTTGCCACTGGACTCAAATGGCCTTGGAGGAGAGAGTGAGGTTGGTGACCTTGCACAGCTCTTCCTCATTTATGTAAGTCATGACATCACCCTGATGTCTTCTTTGAGGACAAACAACAAGAACCACCTTGTTGCTACTGGGAAAGAGGGGCACCTAGGTGGTGCTACGGCTCTGGAGGTCCTGAGTTCAGTTTACTCTCTGTTTATTGCATGTATAATTTTGGACAAGTCACTTAACTTGCTTGGGCCTCAGATTCTTTATCTGTAAAATAAAGGTTTTGGAGTTCATGGCCTTTGAAGTCTCCTCTATCTCTAGATCTATTATCTTAAGACCCTAAGAGGTGTCTTGGATGGAGAACTTCAGTGAAGGTTAAATGCCATCACAATGTTGAAATCTCCAAATACTTGTCTAGCTGGCAACCTAAAAAGTACTGTTGAAATAAGGCAGCTTCCACATTTTTCTACAGTCTTGAAGCCTGTTTCTGTTTTTAAAATAAGAAAAAAGGAAGGGGAAAAAAGAGCCGTACAAAAAATGGAAAGTTATTCTAGCTAAAGCAAAATCACTTTCCTGGAATCAAGTTTCTTCTAGAAGAAGCCATGGCTTCTTTTCAATTTCAGTAAGTATTTACTAACCACTTACCCGGAACTAAGCTATGTATAGGTGATTGTGGAGGAAGAAAAGAGGATGAGTATTTAGTCAGCACCCACAATGTGCCAGGCACTGTGCTAAGCACTTTTTTTTTTAACAAATATTTTCTTGTTTGATTCTCATATAACCCTCCAAGGTGCGTGCTTTTATCTCCTTACTGTTAAGGAAATTGAAGTAGACAGAAGTTAAGTGACTTTGTCCTGGCTCACACAGCTAGTAAATGTCTGGTGCTGGATTTGAACTCAGGTCTTCCTGACTCCAGGCTCAGTGCTCTATACATGGATGAGATATATAGCCTCTGACCTCAGGGAGCTTACAATCTAATGGTATAAGTATACAGACAACTATAGTGATTTCATCAGTGTAGATAGTTTGTTTTAGGCATAGATTACAATTCACCTGTGTCTTTTTGAGTAGTACTGGCTAAAAAGTTCATCACCTTTCATCCAACTTGATAATAAGCTCCTTTAAACTTAGATCAGTCCTCAGATAACAGATGTTAGCTTCATCCCTGGGCCTGTGCTTGAAGCCTTCAACAGTTTGGCAGGATGAACCAGAGAGAACAGAACCCTCACATTGCAGTGAGACTTTAGATTCCCTGGGACTAGAGCAGAGTCTAGGACTATATGGTTTTGGTTTTTTTTGTTTGTTTGTTTGTTTTTTGTAGGGCAATGAGGGTTAAGTGACTTGCCCAGGGTCACACAGCTAGTAAGTGTCAAGTGTCTGAGGCCGGATTTGAACTCAGGTACTCCTGAATCCAGGGCCGGTGCTTTACCACTGTGCTATCTAGCTGCCCTAGGACTATATGGTTTTAATACTATTAAAAAAAATCCAGGGACAGCTAGGTGGCACAGTGGATAAAACACCTGCCTTGGGTTCAGGAGGACCTGAGTTCAAATCCAGATTCAGATACTTGACACTTACTAGCTGTGTGATCTTGGGCAAGTCACTTAACCCCCATTACCCTGGCCCCCCCAAAATCCCCCAAACCAAAAAACCCATATCTAGAATGTTGTTCAGTTGTTTCTAGTTCTTTGTCCATGGGGTTTTCTTGGCAAGGATAACGGTGGTTTTGCCATTTCCTTCTTCAGTGGATTGAGGCAAACAGAGATTAAATGACTTGCCCAAGGTCACACAGCTAGTAAATCTGAGGCCAAATTTGAATTCAGTTCTTCCTGTTCCTGGTCCCAGAGTTTTATCCACTGAGCCACCCAGCTGCCTCAAAACATCTGAAATACTTCTTAGCAATTGTATATGTAGCAACACAACCTTCTTCCCTTTGTTAGTGAGCTGAATCATAAGTCCTTAATTATTCCAGGTACATTTGGGTAGTCCTGTTGCTCTATTGTGAGCCTGGATTCTAGAAAAAAACCACTCCCCAAGAATGGGACAGAAAGTATGACTCAACAACCCCGATTTCAGGGGAGTTGAATAGATCACATAACAAGCCCAGTAAAAGTTGTACGTTGTTCACTGGTCCCAGGATGTGTATGCTATTCCAGTTCATCTGGGAAACAGGAGGCACTTGCTAGAATGTCCAAGAAAGAAAGAAGGTTTGATTAGGATTGCTGGCAGCTGTCACCAGCTGTTCCCCTGCCCCTCCTGTATTCCCATTGCCATCTCTAGGCTTCTTTAAGTCTCAGTGTTATGAGCAGGATTGTAGAGATAGTCATTTGGTTGATGGAGGATGGGTGGAAATTGGGAAAGCAAACTGAAATGAATGAGGGTTCACCCCAACCTTAAAAAGATTGTGGAGTGTGGCCACATGTGTAGAAGGAAGGGGTAGAGAGAGGGAGAAGAGAATACTGCCTAGATCTTGAGGCAGGGAAGAAGTAAATTAAAGAATTTAATAATTATAATGTAAATAGAAGAAGGAATAGGGCTGGGGACCTTCTACTGAGAAGGTTCATCTATAGGGTTTCACAGTTGCCTGAGGCTATTTTATTCTGATGAAGTATGGTTATCAGTGGTGTGCTGATAAAAATTTGATTGGCCTTCCAAATTAAAAAAAAAAAGTACACATGTAGTTTTCCAGTTTCCAAGGGGAAACTAGCAAACTTGTGGGAGTATTCCTGTAGACCTGGAAATGTGTTGACCAACCCTACTAGACAATAAATTTAGAATATGGAGTAAAGTACCAAAAATACTCCCCCCAAATCCCTCAAGAGCACTCAAATAACCCTGTAGGGATCTTGTACTCAAGCTCTGGGAACCAGGTTCATCAGTGGATATAAGAATTAAGATAGTAGCTCCAGGACATGTGTTAAATACAGAGAGATTAGGTCCCTTGCCCATGGTCACCGAAGTGGTAAGTAAGAGGAGGGTCTGGGAATCAAGTCAAGTTTCTGAGACTCCAAATGCAGAACTCTTGTCACTGCACCATACTGTCTCTGATAGTATGGAGAGGCATAGAAGAGTAGTGGATATCAGTTAGTCCTAGAGTCAAGAAAACTTGGGTTCAAATCCTGCCTCTGATATTTCTCAGTGTGTGACGTTTAATTCCTCTTTGTGGCATTTAATCACTCTGAACCTCAGTTTCCTTACTAGTGATGGGTTGTGCCTGTAACGATTGGAATGACGCCACCTGCTGGAGACTTACTGTAGAAGAGTTCCACCCATGAAGTGAAGGTCTTTGAGGGCAAGACCAGGAGTCTTTTCTTTGGTGTCAGGAAGTGACGGGGGCTAGTGGGAGGAGGAAGGAAGAGACTGGCGCTTGCTCTCACTCTCTTTCCTTTGGACTCTGGTGGAGAGCGGAGCTAGAAATGTGCTCTCCCTTTAACAGATATGAATCTAGGCCTTTCTCTCTCTTTACCAAATTCTTATTCTCCTTAATAAATGCTTAAAAGTCTAACTCTTGCTAAAGCTTATAATTTATTGGCGACCACTCATTAGATATTTTAGACAGTCGAGCTGGAATTTTAGCCCTTAACAGATGGCTGACTACGTAGAGGAAAGCTAAACCTCACTCTTCTGATCTTCTGGAAGAGCCAGCAACATACTAACACAAGGAAATAGCTCCCCCTCTCCCAACCATGCTTTTTCCGGAGAAACCTGAAGAGATTCCTGCAGCTTTTCCCAGTTCTAACACGAATTGTTGCTCTAATTTTGCATGCCTGGAGGCAATGACCCACCCTCTAGAAGCTTTTAATCCCCTAGCACCTGGAGGCAAAGTGGGGGAAGAGGAATCCAGGCCTGAGTTCAAAATCAAGTCTGATTCAAATTGCGCTGGTCCCTCCCCTCCTCTCCAGACCCCACCCTCTACTCCTCCCATGGCCAAGCCCATTGCTTCCCCGGCCTGGGAAGTCCAGAGATCTAATGCTCATGCCCAACTTTCTCTACATTTGCAGCTTCACGCTCAGCCCTTCCCCAGCCTGGCTGTGCTTCTGAGACAACCTTAGAAAACCCTTTAAATTCCAGATATGTTCATAATTTTTCTAACCTGCTTTTGTCTTTAATTAGTAATCTTATAAAGCATTTGTACGGTGAAAAGACTGACAGACAATATAGAGGGGTTAAAGAAGAAAAACTTAAGCTGAATAAGAATGACAATCATCACCATAGTTCAAGACTCCGCTTCTTTTGCCACGGAAGGGTATATATTTTACAGAAATGTAGAAGTCAGCAGCAAGGTATTGATATGAGTATTAGGGATTTTAGATATCGGAATCAAAAGTGTTCTGAATTCACTCAGAGTAATAGTATCAGTTCAGAGGTTACATAGGATTTCTATGCTATTACATATACATTTTGAAATTAATGGTATGGGTTTATTTTCATAGAGATTTTCATGCTTTTGAGATTGTGTTTTATACTTAGTTTTTAAAACAAGGAGAATATTTGTAAAAGCTTTTTATAGTCATGTGATCAAGTTTATATTTTATAATACTCTTATTGATATTAAGTTCATATTCATTTAGATTTCCTTAGTTTGAATTTCATTGTCTTTTATTGTTCCATGTGTATTTTCTTCTATTCGTTTATCTAATTTTGAAAAATTGCAAGATGGTTTTGATTTCATAATACAATGTTAATTCTAGGAGTATTGTGCTCCCATATTCTGAGTTGTTTGTTTTTGTTATTTTTTCTCAACTGATTATTTGATCAAACTCTTTAAAGCATTTCCCTGGCAAATTGGTTGCCATGGCAAGTGTAAATTGATTCTAGAAGTATTATTTTTGATAAGCATATTCAAAAAAAAAAAGAGAGGGGAACATTTGTAAAAGTTTTCTTTTTTCAAAAAAAAAGTTTTCTTTGAGATTCTGTTGTGCTTTAACGTGTATTTAAATATGTTCTGATTTTTCACAAAAGTAATTGTATACTAAGTAAAAAAACAGGGGTATTATTTGAAATTGTTGCATAATTATCTATTGTGTTCTGAGTCAAGATGTATTCACATTTTTTGCAATCATTTATTATCCTCAATTTTTAAATCCATATGAGACTTGGAATTATGGGAACTTATCATTTAAGACATTAATTGCCTTTATTTTGAGTTATCAGATGCCAGTTGGCCAAGATGCCATCCAATCACAAGAGGAATACATGCAAGAGCAGACATTGAACTGTCACATGAGGGGAGACATGCATGAAGTCAAGGTATGGCCGAGGGAATGGCTTTTGACAAATGTTGAGGTTGGATTCTCTTGGTTTAATATTTTATTTTATTTTTCCCCACAATATTGTACAGATGGCTGGAAGTATTGATCCCACCCATCTCACTTCTACACCTGGCTTCTATGCTCCCTCCTATATGCCTGATGCCATGGACATCTCAATCCCATGCATCTGATTAAGTCTGACTCAGTTTCCTCCAATATGTTCGGTGGCATGGACATATATTCCATCCACCTATTTTAAGCCTGGCATACTGTATGGGCAGTACATATTGCTCAAGTGTGGGAATGCTCATATCCCATCATTTCTCTGTTCTTTTATGGTAACCCCCATAATTATCTCAGGTGTCATGATAAATACACTGTTGAATTTGGCCTTGACATCTGTTACCAATTATATTAGATTTTAAAATTTCTCATAATGGCATGAGGATAATTAGGCAGATGATGCAAAAAGTGATGAGACAAAGATAAAAATTATTTTAAAAAATTAATATTGCAGTAATTGTCTTCTCAATTACCCTCCATAAGGGGGGACTATAGTAATATTATAATTTTAAAGAATGTTTCAATTTTTGTTTTATTATATGTTTCATGTGTAACAACTAAGATTCTCAATTCCCTTAGACATGTTTTTGAGAACTTTCATTGTTTGATTTGATTATTGACAAAGCTAGGAAATTGTAGGAAATTTTCCTTGCTGATTACCAGTATCCACACATCAACCCCTGAAAAGACTTCCATTCCACCACTATGCCTAGAGGACATCTGAGAAAAGACTTTCAGAGACTTTAAATGAACAGTTTTGTGTTGTTGTTATTGTTTTTTCTTTTCTCTTTCTGTTATAATATACACCATCTATAACATGTACTCTCTGCAGAGGTCCTCCCTTTGCAAGACCAATGTCAAAGCGTCGGTTCATGAGGACAAAAAAATCGCCCCTCTGGACAAAACTTTCCTCTCTCCCTTTTCTATATTGTTATTAACATATTGTTAGTTAGCAATAGGTTATTATATTCTGTTATTTTTGACTGTTTCATCAAGGAAACATACCGTTTCTTGAGGAAACAAAGCGGGGAAACTGTAACGATTGGAATAACGCCACCTGCTGGAGACTTACTGTAGAAGAGTTCCACCCATGAAGTGAAGGTCTTTGAGGGCAAGACCAGGAGTCTTTTCTTTGGCGTCAGGAAGTGACGGGGGCTAGTGGGAGGAGGAAGGAAGAGACTGGCGCTCGCTCTCACTCTCTTTCCTTTGGACTCTGGTGGAGAGCGGAGCTAGAAATGTGCTCTCCCTTTAACAGATAGGAATCTAGGCCTTTCTCTCTCTTTACCAAATTCTTATTCTCCTTAATAAATGCTTAAAAGTCTAACTCTTGCTAAAGCTTATAATTTATTGGCGACTACTCATTAGATATTTTAGACAGTCGAGCTGGAATTTTAGCCCTTAACATGCCCCTGTCATCTGAGGACCAACATCACCAAACTCAGGCTACAGGGGAGTGGATTTTTCAGCAAAAACAAATCCTGAACATCATCTCCCAAGTAGGTTGTGATCTGTGTCAGTGGAGGGTACCTACACTAGTGAAATTATAGATGTTTGAAGGATTGATGTATATAATGGTTGCAAATCTTTGGTGGAAGTAACATATTCTCTGTACTATGACTGCCATTGCTTACCTCTCAGCCAAACTTGGACAAAGTAGAAGCTATAGGAATAGAGACAGGGACCAGATCTGAGAGGTTTGGCAGAGTTCAAAAGCAACAAAGGACTCAAGATGAAAAAATGTAATCCACCTCCAGAGAAAAAACCAATGAACTCTGAGGATAGATTGAAGCACATTTTCCCCCCACTTAATTTCTTTTTCAACTTTCTTTTTTTTGGGGGGGGGCAGGGCAATGAGGGTTAAGTGACTTGCCCAGGGTCACACAGCTGGTAACTGTCAAGTGTCTGAGGTCAGATTTGAACTCAGGTCCTCTGAATTCAGGGATGGTGCTTTATCCACTGCACCACCTAGCTGCCCCCTCAACTTTCTTTCAATGAGCAACATGGCTAATATGGAAATAAAATAAAACAATGCTCCCCCCCAACCATATAAAAATGTTGCAAATCACAAGCAGTGAGAGAAATACAAATTCAAATCCAACCTCAGACTACTATCCATGTGATCCTAAGCAAATCATTTAATCCCTGTTTGCCTCACTTTCCTCATCTGTAAAATGGGGGGGGGGGTAATACAAGTGCTCAGCATACTGCCAAACACATAATAAATGCTATAAAAGGTTAACTATTATTATTATCATTATTACCCCCTTTCAGATGTGAACTTCTTGATGTCTGATACTGTTTTACTTTTGTCTTTGCATTCTTAGCACTAGCACTGGACTTTACACATGGTAGGCACTTACTAAAAGCTTATTAATGGACTGAACATAGTTTCTTAATGTATTAAAGCATCAAATTAGGCAATGGCTCTGAAAATTCACTGACCTCTTTGTTTATTGGCTTATGAATGGACTGGCTGACTGTAATTTACCCTAATATGATTATAAGTAATACCATTGTTAGTATAACAAACAATAACAGTCATTTCATTTTGCCTTGACAAGATTAATTTTTAATCCCTGAGAATTGCCTTTGAAAAAACTTTACAGAAAATTCACAGAAAGGAGTAGGCTTGACTGGTTTAGTTTATTGAATGTATTACAGGAGACCTTGCCTGAAATATAGCCATTCATCTCAGACCAAGTCTACCTCAAAACCTAGAATAAAGTTAGAGCAGAATTTTTTTCACTTACAAAGCAGCTAAATGAACAAAGACACAGAAATAAGAATAGCAATGAACAAATTTGTTGGTAATTCAAAATATATGATAATTTGCCAAGATTAAAACAAGCTGCTAATACCACTTCAGTAGAATCTTCCTCTCACCTCCCCACATCCCATTCCCAGTCTGGAAGAGTGGGTGGAGGGTGTGTCTCTACTTAGATTAATTTATTTAATTCATGCTTCTCAATGGGCAGTGTTGCAGAGAAATCCTACCCCATAATAATAATTGTAATACTACTAATATCACATAATTATCATAGCTGATGTTTATGTAATAATAGTTCCCTTTAAGGCAGGTTATATTAAAATATAAATGCAAGCTCCTACATATTTTAGGTATTTAATGGCAAATAATAACATTTGTGTAAGGTTTTAAGGTTTTCAAAATGCTTTATGTATATTATCAAATTTTATCCTCACAACAACCCTCTGGGGAAAATGTTATCTCTATTTTTGCAGATGAGGAAACCAGTTCAGAGGTAATTGATGTGCTGCACTGTGGGGATTGATTACTAAATGCCCTATGCTTGTTTCAGGGAGGGGAGAGTACGTTGGTGAAAACAGGTGAGGAAAGATTCTGGTCTCTTCTAGCTTTCAGCTTTGAGAGAGAAGATGCATCAGTCCAACCTCTCTTCAGGGTGATAAAGAAAGAGGAAGACTCTGGGAAGAAGCCAACATATAGAACTTTGATTCTGTCCCTATTTCTAGCTTACTACATTAGAGACTTTGGAGAATTTCCTCTTGAGTGAAATCTGCGACTCTTTCTTGAATGAGCTGAGTTGTATTACTCCCAAAGATAGGCCTTATTTAATCTGTTATTATGTGGTATTTATTCTCATATATATATTTTGTCTGATTTCTGTTTTGCTATTAACTTAGATAAATGGCTTCTTTGGCTATTTATTATGTGTATTGGTTTATTGTGTAACTGACACCTTGGCGGGGGGAAGCTTGGGTACCCTCTTTTCCTGTTGGGAAATAACCATCAAGAGCTGTAGCTTGAGCCTAAAAAAAATACATTCCCTAGATTAACAATAATTAAGGAAGTAGGTAGATATAATTCTAGCTTTGTATCTCTTATCTTTTAGGAGAATAGAGCAGTCAGTCTCTGGTCCCAACTTCCTCCTTTCCCTCTTGACAGGAATCAAGGCCTCCCTTGGAGAAGGTTTGGGGAAGGAGATGTTAATGATATGTATTCTTGCTTCCTTGGGAGACATATTTATATAAATCCACATGGACATATGTAACCTAAATAGAACAGGACCCCCATACCACCAACCCCCTTACTCATATGTAGGTTATATGAGATATATAAGTTAAATACAAAAAAAAATGATGTATAGTGAAGTGAGCAGAACCAAGAGAACACTGTGCACAGAGATAGCAATATTGTTTGATGAAGAACTGTGAACAACTTGACTATTCTCAACAATATAATGATCTAAGACATTCCCAAAGGATATTGACAAAACATACTATCCACCTCCAAAGAGAGAACTGATATTGATGGAACAGACTAGTTTTCACTTTCATTTTTTTTTCCTTTTATAAATCTTTTTTTTTTTTTTTTGGCAGGGCAGTGGGGGTTAAGGGACTTGCCCAGGGTCACACAGCTAGTAAGTGTCAAGTGTCTGAGGCCAGACTTGAACTCAGGTCCTCCTGAATCCAGGGCCAGTGCTTTATCCACTGCGCCACCTAGCTGCCCCCTATTTTTTTCCTTTTAATCAAGTTCTCTTGTACAGAATGACAAATATGGTAATGTTTTACATAATCATCTATGTATAACCTATATCTACTTGCTGCCTCAGGGAAGGGGGAGGGGAGGGAGGGAAGGAGGAATTAAAAAAAGGAGCAGGGAGGAGAGTGACCAAGAAAGACCTCCCTTAGTAGGTGATACTTAATCTGGGTTTTGAAGGAAACCATGGACTCCAGGAGTTGGAGATGAGGAGAAGGAGCGTATCACACATGGGAGCAGCTAGTACAAAGACATGGAGATGGGAGATAAGACATCCTGTGTGAAGGACAGAAAGTAGGTCAGTATGTCTACCTACAGATACGTGTGTGTGTGTATGTGTGTGTATGTACTTGAAATTAGTTGCTCACATATGAATGTGAAGGTTTTCAATGGACTTTAGTTTTGCCAACCTGCCGGGTCAAACTAAAAGCTCTGGCAGGAAGGGGTTTGTCAATTTTCCATTGACAATCTATGACTCTTTCTTTTTCTTTCTTTCTTTCTTTCTTTCTTTCTTTCTTTCTTTCTTTCTTTCTTTCTTTCTTTCTTTCTTTCTTTCTTTCTTTCTTTCTTTCTTTCTTTCTTTCTTTCTTTCTTTCTTTCTTTCTTTCTTTCTTTCTGGCGGGGCAATGAGGGTTAAGTGACTTGCCCAAGGTCACACAGCTAGTAAGTGTCAAGTGTCTGAGGCCACATTTGAACTCAGGTCCTCCTGAATCCACAGTGCTTTATCCACTGTGCCACCTGGCTGCCCCCCAAACTCTTTTGATCAGTTCAAACTGAGAGTCAAAAGTATTTTTATGGTGAGAACTGAGTCAAAGCTGTCTGATGGGGAAAACAGGGATTCTAATTTTTTTTCAAAAATAGATCTTGAGGGGCAGCTAGGTGGCGCAGTGGATAGAGCACCGGCCCTGGAGTCAGGAGTACCTGAGTTCAAATCTGGCCTCAGACACTTAACACTTACTAGCTATGTGACCCTGGGCAAGTCACTTAACCCCAATTGCCTCACTAAAAAAAAAAAATAGATCTTGGCAGTTAAATTTAAGTACTTACTGTGTAGTCAAAAGTTATCAGTTGTCTGTTTTACTGGTTTCTCTGAATTGAGTGAAACTTACTGTTTTGGTCCTTTGCCTAATATATCAATTTCCATTTATAAATGAATGGGACGGGGCAGCTAGATGGCGCAGTGGATAAAGCCCTGGAGTCAGGAGTACCTGAGTTCAAATCCGGCCTCAGACACTTAACACTTACTAGCTGTGTGACCCTAGGCAAGTCACTTAACCCCAACTGCCTCTCTCTCTCTCTCTCTCTCTCACACACACACACACACACACACACACACACACACACACACACACACAAAATAAATAAATAAATGGGACTCCAAAGGTGTTTATCACACATGATGCTTGACCACTTTTTTGTATATTCCATTAAAAATCTGCCAAAGCAAATATCTGAATAATATTATCTCAGAATTATTACTACACAGAAACATCATGGCATGCTGCTGTGTTACTTGAAGTAATATATGAATTTGCAACTAGTTTGTAGAGTACATAAAGGGAAGTAAAATGCTGGTAAAACAGGCTGGAACCAGATTGTTGATGGTTTTAAATGCCAAGTAGAAGAGTTTGTATTTTATAAAAGGGGCAATAAGGAGCCACTGAATATTTTTTAGTAGGGGAGTAATGTGGTCAAACCTTTGATTTAGGAAGAGTCTTGGGAGTTGCTAAGAAGATAGACCATAGAAAGGAAAAGTTGTAACCAGAAACAACAGGAAAAAAATGGAATAGGTCAAATATATGGTGATGACCTGTTCCAGGGTAGTGGCAGTGCAAGTAGAGAGAATGAATGAACCTGTAAGATCAGACTGGTTCTCTTTGCAGAGGTCTTTAAGGAAAGATTAAGTGATCAAATGCTTGGGACAGCATATTATGTTGGGGTGAGGGGGTCTTGTTCCGCTGTGAGTCCAGTCTTGGTGATTTTGTGAACAGAAAACAAAAGATACTAGTATGCCATATAGCCCATATTCTATCTTCAAATACTTCTAAACAATTTGGGAGATGAAAATTTTAAATAAATTTTCAAGACCTTGAGAAAAGCTTTCTTATTTTCTCTAGTAACCCATGTAAGAGGTCATGCCCACAATCAATACATTATTCTTTATAGTTTACTCAAATCCATCATGCTACAAAGTCAAACTTTCTCCTCTTACCCTAGAATATAAAACCCAGCTGTTTGCCATTTTTCCAAATACAGATCAAATCTTATTATGAGTGATAGGAAGTTTGTTAGTTCTGTTTGAAATTAATGGGTTTTTGGCAGGGAAAATCAAGCAGCAATCCTTCATACCACTTTCAACTTCTCAAGTGAATATTCCCCCCCCCCACCTCACTCAAATGTTAGGGCTTGAAAGGACATTAAAGATCATCTAGTCCATCCCCCTCATTTTACAGGTATTAAGGACTCAAGGTATTTCATGATTCACCCAAGGTCATCAAAATGGCAAGAAATAGGAAGAGTTAGAGCCAGGATTTGGGGCAGCCAAGTTGCTCAGCAGGTAGAGTGCTGGCCCTAGAGTCTAGAAGACCTCCATTCAAATCTGGTCTCAGACACTTACTAGCTGTGTCATCTCGGGCAAGTCACTTAACCGCTGGTTGCCTCAGTTTCCTCAACTGTAAAATGAGCTGGAGAAGGGAATGGAGGAATGGCAAACCACTACAGTATATTTGCCAAGAAAACTTCATGGACAGTATTGGTGTGCTATGGTCCATGGGATCACAAAGAGCTGGACACCACTGAAGGACTGAACAACAAGAGCCAGGAGTCTAACTCAAGTTCATTGTTATTACTTTGTCCTAAGGGAAGGACTTCAGTGTGGCATGTCTTACAATTATTTCAGCAACTCTGCCTCAATAGGAATGTGAGATTAATCAAAAATCAATCAAATACTTATTAAGTGCATATTGTGTGTTGACACTGGAAATAAAAATTCAAAGAATGAAATAATATTTACTTTCATGGAACTTGCTTCTTTTTTAAAAAAATAAATTTTTCTTTTTTAGATTTTGAGTTCTGAATTCCCTCCCTTGTGATCGTTCCCTATTCATTGAGAAGGCAAGCAATATGATATCAGTTATATATGTGAAGTCATTCAAAACTTATTTCCATATTAGCTATGTTGCAAAAAAAAAAGGCAAGAAAAATAAAATGGAAAAAGTATGCTTCAACCTATACTCAGAGTTCATCAGTTCTCCCTCTGGAAGTGGATAGTATTTTCATCATGGGACCTTTGGAACTGTCTTAGATCACTGTGATTTTCAGAGTAACTTAGTCTTCTGCAGTTGATCATCATTTACAATATTGTTATTACTGTGTACCGTATTCTTCTTGTTCTATTAATTTCACTTTGCATCAGTTCTTATATAATAAGTTTTCCCAGGTTTTTCTAAAATCATTTTGCTTGTTACTCTTATACCACAATAGTATTCCATCACAACCCTATACCACAACTTGTTTACCCATTCCCCAATTTGTACCTGTGTTATTTTAACTTGCATTTCTCTAATCAATAGTGATTTAGAGTATTTTTATGAGTTTTTATAACTTTTATTTCTTCTACTGAAAACTTCCTATTCACATCCTTTAACCATTTATCAATGGCTCTTATTTTTATAAATTTGTCTGTTCCCTATATACCTGAGAAATGAGGTCTTATAAGAGAAATACTGTAAAATTAGCCCTTGCTCCAGTGTCCTGATTTCCTTCTAATTTTGGCTGCATTGATTTTGTTTGTGTGAAAACTTAAAAAAATTTTTTAAACTTCTTGTGATCCTCTCTAGTTGGGTCATAAATACTTCCCTTATCATTAGATCTGACAGGCAAATTTATCCATATGGAATTTACAGTCTAACTGTACCATGTGAGCCTTGGTTATATGCACCTCTAACCTTCAAGCATGCAGACTCTTGTCATGTGCCCCTACATACACATTCCAAGGCTACACATGTTCCCTTAATGTGTGCCATCCATGTATGTTCCCTGGTCAACCATGTTTTCTGATGTGTGTCTCCTTCTCTACTAGCTTTATAGTAACTTGAGAGGGAGTCACCCCATCACTTGGGAGGATCTTTTCTTGTTACTTCAATTCCTGACAAGCTGTTGGATTACATTTTTTTGTTTTGCAGGAATGTGTCCTCTGGCTGACACAAAAAAATAAACACATTGGTGAAGGCTTAGAGGACTCTGGTTTTGATTAGGAGCTGATCTCCAGAATGTCTCAAACCCAGGCTGTCTTTTCTGGGACACCCAATTGTGAGTTAATGCCATAGTGACTGTGCTTATTCAGTCTCAAGGTAACATTAGTCAGTGAGCATGAGAAGGTAAGAAGGAAGGGTGTCATCACAAGGATGCAAAAGTGTTTCATTTTCAATGAACTAACTCTCTGTCTAAATAGAGTCAAAAGGAACTTGAATAACCTTTTTGAACAAAAGTTGCTTTGTGTGGTTTTCTCCTTCATATCACAATGCCTGGTATCTATGACCTTGGTTTAGCTCTGAGCCAACTTTATTTATCAGCCCTAAATGCAGTGATTCCTTGACTTTTGTGTATGACCTTCACATCTGATCTCAGTCTTCAGCCCTTTGCTCTATTCCTCGGTTATTGAATAACCTCCATGCCAACTGACAATGAAAAACACAGCCTCTTATATTCCAGTTAACTTTTTTTCCTGTAATTACTGTCTGCTGGAAAACTCCACATGAATGTCCCTCCAGCACCTCAAACTCAATACATCCCAAGCAGATCTCATCATATTTCCCCTCACATCTTCTCATCATCCCCATGTTTTTATTTCTCTTAATGGTACCATCTTCCTCTCACCCAGGCTTGAAACTTGACACTTTCTACTTTTTCCACCCAATACATCCAATCATTTTCCAGTTCTTGCTTACTTCTACGACCTCCAATCCCTCCTTTCTACTCACAATGCCATGGCCCTCATTTCCTCATGCCTCAACCATTATAATAGCCTCCTGCCTGGTCTCTCTGACTCTTGTTTCTCCCCTTTTCAGTCCATCCCTTGAAGATCTGCTGTATTTATAGGATTATCCAGCAGTTTCTTCCCAAGTTTATCCTGAACTCTTCTACTTCTTTGCATTTATGTTGTCCTCCATGTTTGGTTGACACTACTTATAACTCTCTACCTGCTGAAACCTTTCCTTTCCAATATTCTTTTCCTCCTCAAGTTTGCTTGTGGAAAATTAAAATTATAATGATAATAACATTAAGTGTGCATTTTGAAAGAATATTTTTGATGACTAGCCTAATTTGCTGGCTAATCCAACTGGAGGACTAATCTGGGGACTTTTGACTATTTGGCTGACTGCTATTAATTTAATGTGGGGCGTTTATAAAATTCCACCACACTGCTCCACTCCCAAAATTGATAAGCAAAAGATTAAGAAGCCTCTTAACTAAATAATCCAAGCAGAGTGATACTATTGAAAATTAAGAATACAGGGAAATAAAATGTACAACCTGACTTCATTGTGGTGTGTCTCTTTCCACTGCGTCTCTTTCCCACCTGCTATGCCAGGCACTTCTTTAATATAATAAGGGCCTTAGCCACCTCTTGCCTTAGGGCACTCAGGTCCTTTATTCTAACTCCGAGCCCCTTTCACTTTGTAAATCCCCCTGCTTCTAACTTTCCTCTCCTTACTGCCACCGCTGAACCCCTGTGTTTCTCTCTCACCGACCTTCTGTCTGTCTGTTCTGTCAGTCTGCCCTTCGGCCTCTCTTTTCTCTGCTCCTAGTCCTTTAGCCTTCTCGTGCATCCTTGTAGCCCCATCTCTGGTCTGCCCCACTCCAGTCCTCCTGTCTCTCTATCTCCAACCTTTCTAATCTTGTCAGCCTCGCCTCTAATCTTGTCAGCCAGCCTCCAGTCCTCTTTGTCCAATCCCCCTGAGTCTAACCCCCAGGTCTCTATATATCTTTCTTTTCTCCACTCAAATCTAAGGGCTTCCTGCACCCCCACAGACCAAGGTAATCCGCCATCCAGGGCTGCGGCTGGTTGGGGGGGGGGGCGTATGCGCTCCAGACTCACGTGCCTTCAGCACAGGCTACACCAGAGCCTGGCCTGGACAAGCCCAGGATCTCTCGGATAGCTCCGCTCAGGGCAGAGGGAGCTGGGGGCTTTTCCCCCCCAGCTGTCTGACCTGGCATCTTGTATAGCCCATGGGGCTTTTTGGCTCAGCTGAAGTGGAGGGGGAGGGGCACCAGCACCTCCCACAGAGAAGAGACCCTGAGGACCTAAGGCTTTCTAATCTCAGCCTAAAGGTAGGGTCCCCAAATAAAAATAAATTTCCATAATTTATCATAGCACTTTATATCTCTGCTTTTCCCTTATTACATTTCTACCCTGAATCATACTTGTTATGTGCCTCATTTCCCTTCTTATTGGATTATAAACTTCCTGAGGGCAAGGATTATCATCGAACCTTAGTGCCTAGCACAATACCTCTCCCGTAGTTGTTCTTTTTTAAAATGCTAACTGAATTGAATTGCATAATTAATCCATGAACAGAATCAAATTTACTTCACTATTATAATTACTATCATCTTATAAGTATAATTACTGATAAACAAGATGTCATCTTTTAGTACTCTAAAACTGTAAAGCCTTTTATGACCTTGAATTCTTTTTGTTATTTAACTCCCCTATTATCAAGCCTCAGTCTTGTAAGAAAATAATGGGCTTTCTGCCAACACCCCAAAGCCCCAGATTGATTTGGACTGATTAGATTGACTGAGAGTGATTGACTTCGCTGATTAACCCACTTAAAGTTAATTCAGTTGAAGCTACAGGGCAGCTAGGTGGTGCAGTGGATAAAGCACTGGCCTTGGATTCAGAAGGACCTGAGTTCAAATCTAGCCTTGGACACTTGCGAGCTGTATGACTCTGGGCAAGTCACTTGACCCTCATTGCCCTGCAAAAAACCAAAAAACCAAAAAAATCAATTGAAGCCACAGCTGCCTGACTCTGAAGAGGGTATTGTTCTCAGCTCACCTCAGTGCAGTGAACCAATGGATTTGGGTGATGCTAGCCAATTAGCTTGAAGCATTGTGTAAGGACTGCCTCTTCCGGGGACACAGGAAGGGGCTTGGACACACACAGTTCAGTGCTCTAACAGGCTGTTGGTAGGTGAAGTTGAGGATACTAGGTTAGATAGGTCTTTAACTGGCCAAAACTTGGTGCTAAAGCTTCTAATTTATAAGTAAACCCTAGCTAGTTTTCCCTACACTTGGGACAGGAATGAGGCGAGTACACATTTAGTTTTACTTGTCACAGTCTGATATTGAGATGCACCTAGGTTCTCCGTAACTAAACCAATGGCATAAAAGCACTGACAGGTTTCACTAATAATAATTTTTTTATCTATAACTCTTCAAGAGTTACTGTTTCCCTCATGATAGCATTATGAGATGAATAGCATAGTATCACTATCTACATTTTATAGCCATAGAAACTGAAGCTTAAAAAGTTTGAGTGACAGGGGCAGCAAGGTGGCACAGTAGATAAAGCACTGGCCCTGGATCCAGGAGAACCTGAGTTCAAATTCGGCCTCAGACACTTGACACTTACTAGCTGTGTGACCCTAGGCAAGTCACTTAACCCTCATTGCCCTGCAAAAAAAAAGAAAAAAGAAAAAAAAAAGTTTGAGTGATTTGCCCAGTCTCATAGCTACTGAGATTTGAACCCAGCTTTCCTAATTGAAAAGCCAACATTCTTTCCACAACATTTTAGGAAGATGAAAAGTTTTCTAGTATAGGACCAGAGATAGTCTTTTCTGAGAACTACAACTGAGAAGCTTGTCACCTAAAAGTTGTTCAATGGGCAATGAATTTTGGGAGCCACAGCAACTCTCAAATAGAAGCAGCTGGTGGATAGAGAGCTGACCTTGGACTCAGAAACACTTGGCTTCACTTCCTGCTTCTGACACATACCTCTGTATGACCCAGGACAAGTCACTCTCAATACCCCCAAGAAATTCTCTATAACTTTAATTTGCAGAGAACTTTCTGATTTGCGTCAATGACCCTATGACAAACAAACAAAAGCAGTTTTGAAACACTGAAGTGAATAGTAATCATAATCCTTAATATCCCCAAAGGAGAAGTGTGTGTTCAAGATGGTGAAGAATCTTCCTCCTCTCCCTCAATTTGGGAGTAAGGCACTTGGGATAGGAGAACATTGATAATGGCAATGAGAAGCCAGTAAGGGAGTCACACTTTGAAAGAGAAGTTGGGGGTAAGATGTCACCGGAGTACACCAGTTCCCAAGAGTTGGGTTAACCCGGAAGAAGAGGGAAACACAGGAGCCAGCTAGGTGTCACAGTGGATAAAACACTAACCCTGGATTCAGGAGGACCTGAGTTCAAATCTGGCTTCACACACTTGACACTTACTAGCTGTGTGACCCTGGGCAAGTCACTTAACTCTCATTGCCCCACAAAAACAAAAAAAAGAAGACGAGGAGGAGGAGGAGGAGGAGGAGGAGGAGGAGGAGGAAACGCAATTAGGGAAAGCCTGAATTGGGGGCAGAAAGGGGATTACCATTAAAACTAAACCTTAGGGGAAGCTAGATGGCGCAGTGGATAAAGCACCGGCCCTGGATTCAGGAGGACCTGAGTTCAAATCCGGCCTCAGACACTTAACATTTACTAGCTGTGTGACCCTGGGCAAGTCACTTAACCCCAATTGCCTTACAAAAAACAAAAAACTAAAACTAAACCCTAAGAGAGGAATATATACTTTTAAGAGCTCTCAAAACTGGCTTCAGACTCTGGGAAGAGAATTGAAGGGAGAGTAAAAAAGGAGGTAAGCAGGGGCTGAGGAGTAGTTGAGGAGACAGAGCACAGGCAGCGTACAAGGGCAAGCACATCTAAGCAATGATAACTGAGGAAGGCTGATTTGAAAAGGGGACTTGACTTTAGTGGGGAGGTGGTAGGGAGGAGTAAGGAGAGGAAAACTGAAGTTAGTTAAAAGAGAGGGGAGAGGGGGGCAGCTAGGTGGCGCAGTGGATAAAGCACCGGCCCTGGATTCAGGAGTACCTGAGTTCAAATCCGGCCTCAGACACTTGACACTTACTAGCTGTGTGACCCTGGGCAAGTCACTTAACCCCCATTGCCCTGCAAAAAACAAAAAACAAAAACAAAAACAAAAGAGAGGGGAGAAGTGTTAGGAAAGTCAAGAGGAGAGAAACTGAGCCCACAATTGAGAGTGGTTGAGGCAAAGCAACTCTGTCTGTGAGTGGGGAAAGAGGTACCCCATCTCCCTTGGATGACTTCTGAGCACTCGTTATTCATCTGAGAGTCCCTGAGGAGAGTGGGTACCTTTTCCCTATTATTATCTGGTTGGCACTAGAAACCACAGCCATATCTAGGCTTGGGTTTCTTCTTTATGTATATAGCCTCTATCACTTTGCAGGAAATTTGGGACTTGTCTCTCCCCCTACCCTGCCTGCCTCTGACCTGGGTCTAGTGGAAAGAACTAGATTTAGAATAGTCATAGGACCTAGGTTTGAATGATAGCTCTGCTCCTTACCACTTTTACTTTTCAACCTCGGTGTTCCATAAGTGGAAGGAGACCTTTCATTGTGATTCACTTCTGAATAGATGAAAACTGGTCCCAGATGCCTTCTACAGAAAGAGCCGGATTTGACGCTGGATGACCTGATCACAAATCCTGGCTCTGCTAGCCTACCTTTGTGGCCTTGAGCAAGTCATTCTTGTCTTTATGAGCCTCAGTTTCTTCATCTACAAAATGAATGGATTGAACAAGATTAGTTCTAGAGTTCCTCCTAGCTCTAAATCTAGATTCTTGTGAGCCTACATTCTACCATTCTTTTTGTTCCTTTCCCTTCCTTCACCTTGTTTTCCCTTCTGTCTTATAAAAGTAAACTGATTAAATTCATGAGGGTGAGGCAGAGGCAAAGGTTGGGGAAAAGAGCAATTTCAGGTCTCTCTTTCCCTTTTCAAGCCTTAAATTCACCTCAGAATTCATACAGAATGTGGAAATAAACCCATTTCCCTCCTGCTTTTCCCTTTTTGCCTCAACATTTTCTTTTAGAGATAATTGATGCCAATTTATATTATCCCTCTCTCAGCTCACTTTGTCAGTATTTGCAAAGCTGTATTCTTATGCATATAGTGCTGGTAGCATTCCTTTATTATTTCCTAGCACTCATCATTTCCATGATTATGTCGAATGGCAAAAAGAAGAAAAATTCATAACTATTTTTATGACCATAATGGAATCCCAAGTGCAACCTTTGCTGGGTTGTGAGAAAATACTAAAATATCAGTGTTTGGTATTTAACAAACTTGGTGATGTCTGCTTGAGCTCAGGTTTCTTGTTCAACCACATGGCCAAGCTCATGGGTCTCAGCATCAGGCAAGAATATAAATCATTAAAATCCCCAGATAATCTCCCCAAATCTTGTGCCTGTCAACAGTTGAAACTAACTTTCTCTACCTAACCTCTACCCAAGGTTAAAGAACCAAACTGAGAGGGAGTTTGAGTCTCATTTTCTATTCTCTCCCCATCATTCTTCTTTTTTTTTTTTTGGGGGGTGGGGCAATGAGGGTTAAGTGAATTGCCCAACATCACACAGCTAGTAAGTGTCAAGCATCTGAGGCCATCTCCCGATCACTCTTATAGAAAGTCCTTATGAGCAGAGAATTCCCAGGAGATAGAAATAAGCACTGAAGGCTCACCGTTATCCATATTATACATTAACTCCCCTCCCCCTCCTCTCCCCAATATTTGTACTTTCTTTTTGAAAGGTTATTGTGCATCCATGGTCATCCCTTATGAGGAAAGCAATTAAGCAAAGCAAACAAAGTTCATTTCAGTTACTTTTCAGTCATGTCCCCATTGGGGGTTTTCTTGGCAAAAGTACTGGAGTGGTTTGCCATTTACTTCTCCAGCTCATTTTTCAGATAAGGAAACTGAGACAAACAGAGGTAGGTGACTTGCCTAGGGTCACACAGCTGGATTTGAACTCAGGAAGATGAGTCTTCCTGACTCCAGGCTTGGTGCTCTATCCACTGTACCACCTTGCTGCCCAAAGCAACCCAAAATGCTCAGCAATCTTAATTTTAATTATAAGGAAGGCAGTTATTGGGGCATAGTTTCTAAAATTGAGTATCCTCACTCCATCCCTGTAGTGTTGCTAAGTAAACCTTGAGAGCAATCTGCATGGTCCAGTACTATGATGGGAATTGAAAGGAATTTAGTCAGTCCAACCCAGGTATCACCTGAGCTTGGGAGAGGCCCTACTAAGGGGTAAGCACAACAGGAAAAACAGAACTAACCTAAAGGATTCTTGCTATGTGTGACAGTGGGCCTTGTGAGCCCAGTCCTGCCTTATTGCTGTTATACCCACATCCCCTCCCTGCTGTACCCTTTCTGGGTTTTTGGAAGTATATTCATATCTCCTACTCACCTTATTTATGTGATAGAGTTATGGTTCCTGTCTGAAAGAGCAATTTTAATAAGATAAACATTTTGTTTTATAAAGGGCAATTCTAGTTGCAATTGCTTCTTTGCATCTTAAAATCAGAAAACATCTATGTAGATGCATCCAGTGCTGAACTTAGCGTTCAATTTGGCTGACCTAGGAATTCATCCTCAATGTTTTCCAGAGTTTGAAAGCTCAGCAGGCAGATTTCTCCTTCCTTGGCTTCACAAACACCACACTTTGCTGGTTGTCCTCTTCCTACTGCTTTAAAAGCATCTTCTCTTGGCTCCTTTGCTAGCTCCTAATCTTTTTCTCAACCCCTGAATGTGGGCGTGCTTCTTCAGTTCTTGGCCTTCTTCTCTCTCTACACTCTAATCCTTGGCAATCTCATTCCCTCCCACAGCCTCAACTCAGAAGACTTCTGTATATGCATTTCCAGTTCTGATCTCTTTTAGTTCCAGGCCTCTGTTTGTAAATATCTAAGGGCATTTCTATCTAAAGCCATACTGACATCTTTCACTCAACTTTTCCCCAAGTCTGTTCTTCCTGACTTACCTTTTCTATGATTTCGCTATCCCAGATTGGAGATATCTTTGACTCTTCCTTCTCATTTTTTTTTTTGTAGGGCAATGAGGGTTAAGTGACTTGCCCAGGGTCACACAGCTAGCAAGTGTCAAGTGTCTGAGGCCAGATTTGAACTCAGGTCCTCCTGAATCCAGGGCCGGTGCTCCATCCACTGTGCCACCTAGCTGCCCCCCTTCTCATTTTTAATAAATAACAGAGTCCTAATCAATGGAGATAATTCTCCCATGAGCCCACACTTTTCATTCTTTCTCTACCAGCATAGTATGGGTCCCTAATTGTACTATTATAATAACATCCTAATAGATTGTTCTACTTCTGTCCTTTTGATACCCCCTTGCCCCCCATCCTTTATACTGATGCCAGAATAAACATTTTTTTGTTTGTTTTGGTTTGGTCTGTTTTTTTGGTGAGGCAATTGGGGTTAAGTGACTTGCCCAGGGTCACACAGCTAGTAAGTGTCGTGTCTGAGGCCAGATTTGAATTCAGGTCCTCCTGAATCCAGGGTCAGTGCTCTACCCACCGTGCCACCTAGCTGCCCCCAGAATAATCTTTTTGCACATAGATCTGATTGTCACTCTTATGATCAAAAAGCTTCAGTGATTTATATTATTTATACAATAATTTTATACTATGATACCATATAACTATAACAAATACCACATAGCCACATATAGTATAACATATTTAGCATAATATAGCATAAATAATACATAGTAATATGGCATTTACTATATTATGATATATTTTATATTATAAATATCTTTATCAGACATTTAAGGCTCTTCAAATCGGACACCACCTTAATTTTCCTACTTTTTCTCATATTATCCCTGTACTTTCTCTATGATCTACTCAGACTATTGTACTCTATGCTCCCCAAAACATCTCCTGCATTCTCATACCTTTATGACTTTGCCCAGTCTGTTCCCAAATCTGGAATGGCTCCCTCTCCTTCTTTGCCTAAGTCCTGTAAAGCTTTTAAAGATAGATTCAATGGCCACTGCCTCCAGAAGGAATCAGAATTATAGATTTAGAAATGGAAGGATTCTTAAGGGATAACCTAGTCTAACATTCTTATTTTATAGATGAGGAAACAAAGGTCACAAGATGTAAAAATGACTTTCTTGAAGTCATGCAGATTGTAACTGGCAGAAAGGTGATCGATCATTGAAGCCAGGAAAATGAATGGTGTTGCCAAGGGACAGAATGTAGAAAGAAGAGGCAAAGGTTGAAGAAAGAGCTCTGGCTCATACTGTTTAAGGGGTGAGAAGACAAAGAAGGAACTGTCCATGAGGCAGGTGAAGGACCAGAAGATTACAATCCCTCAGAAGCCAGGGAAGGTAAAAGTATGATGATGTTCCCTGTTCTCCTAAATAAATCATTGATACCAGCTGCCCCATCCTTATAGCAAACTTAATCTAGCAATTTCTTAGTATGCTCATTATGTAATATTGTCTATCATCTTTCTCCCTTCCTGACTGTAAACTCCATAAGAGCAAGAACCATATCTTTCTTTTTTTAAAGAGCTCATGCTCTTTCTTTCTTTTTTTTTTTTTTGTGGAGCAATGAGGGTTCAGTGACTTGCCCAGGGTCACACAGCTAGTAAGTGTCAAGTGTCTGAGGCCGAATTTGAACTCAGGTCTTCCTGAATACAGAGCCAGTGCTTTATCCACTGTGCCACCTAGCTGCCCCATAAGAACTATATCTTATCTACTTTGCATCTTTCCCAGAACCAAATACTATGCACAGTAAGTACTTAATAAACAAGTCAGCAACTTCCTAACAGGCTGCAGCATGTGACAAATTTTTGGACATACATGACAAATATGGGAATTTCCTTTGTTTGCTTATACATATTTGTTTATAAGGATTTTGTTTTTCTTTGTTTTAGTGGTGGAAGGGTGGAAAGAAGGAAAGGGTTGATGACTGGAAAAAAATTAATGTACTTTAAAGATATGACAGAAAAAAAAATGAGGTAGCATGGTGAAATGGGAAGAGTGCTGAATTTAGAGTCAGAGGGCCTATGTTCCAATCTTTATTATGCCATTAATTAGCTGTGTGACCTTGTGAAAATTATTTAACCTCCCTGTGCTTCAGTTTTCTTATCTTTAAAATTAGGAGGTCGTGGGGCAGCTAGATGGCACAGTGGATAAAGCACCAGCCTTGGATTCAGGAGGACCTGAGTTCAAATGCGACCTCAGACACATGACACTAGCTGTGTGACCCTGGGCAAGTCACTTAACCCTCAATGCCCTGCAAAAAACCAACCAAACCAAACCAAACCAAATAAAATTAGGAGGTTGAACCAGATTGTGTCTGAGATCTCTTACAGCTATAAACCTATGATCCAAAGAAGGAGTTATATTTCAAATAACTAAGATGCCACTTTAATACCTACATATCCTATAAGGTCTCTCATTACAAAATAAAAAAGGAAAGCAAAAAATAAACAAAGAACCCCAAGCTGAGAGTGACAGTTCTGATGTTATTTTGGCTCTGGCCTGAGGAGGATTCTCCTTTGCATTCACTTTGTGATAAAGAATCATTTGTTTAATCAAACCATGTAGGAGGTGCCCTTTTATGGTGAAAAGACAATCTGACAAGTCAGAAGTTCTAGTTTGAATACTGCCTCTGATTCTTAGTGTGTACCCTCCTGAAAATCCCTTAATAATACTCAGTTTCGGGGTCAGCTGGGTGGTACAGTGGATAAAGCACTGGCCCTGAATTCAGGAAGACTTGAGTTCAAATCTGGCCTCAGACACTTGACACTTACTAGCTGTGTAACCTTGGGCAAGTCACTTAACCCTCATTGCCCCGCAGAAAAACAAAAAAAACCCAAAATACTCAGTTTCCTCATCTGTAAAATGGGTTTAATAATAATTGTTCTAGGGGGCGGCTAGGTGGCGCAGTGGATAAAGCACCGGCCCTGGATTCAGGAGTACCTGAGTTCAAATCCGGCCTCAGACACTTGACACTTACTAGCTGTGTGACCATGGGCAAGTCACTTAACCCCCATTGCCCTGCAAAAAAAAAAAATAATAATAATAATTGTTCTACCAACTACATAGAGTTTTGAGGACAATAAACTCCTTGAGAGAAAGGAATATTTTTATATTATTTTATTTTTTACAGTTTTCAGCATTGATTTTTGTCAGATTTGTGTAAGATTTCGATGTCCAAATTCTCTTCCTCCCTTCCCCCCTCCAGTAGACAGCAAGTGATCTGATATAGGTTATTTTTTATACATTACAATCATGCTAAACATATTTCCACATTAGTCGTGTTGTGAGATAAGAATAAGAACAAAAGGGAAAAAACACAAGAAACAAGAAACAACAACCAAAAAAAGAAAAAATAGTGAAAATAATATGCTTTGAACTGCATTCAGACTCCATAGTTCTTTTTCTGGATGTGGAGAGCATTATCCATCATGAGTCTTTTGGAATTGTCTTGGATCATTGTATTGTTGAGAAGAGCTAAGTCTATCACAGTTAATCATTGTACAATATTGCTATTACTGTTTGAGAAAGGAATATTTTGTTTTTGTCTCTGGAGCACCCACACTTCAAGTCAAATCACAATTATTTAGTGCACACTATGTGGCAGGTACTGTGCTAAATGTTGGGACAACAGAGTATGCACTTAATAGTAAATGTTTATTGAACTGAATGAGATTATGTATAAGCAGTCTTGTAAACCTTAAAATATATAAATTTCAGTTATTATTGATATTATTATTATTATTATTATTATTATTATTGAGTCCCATAGGATAGACATTGCATGGATGGATAATGATCTGCATTTTTGGAGAGAATACCTAGATCAATGAGGTCAGAAATCCATTTTCATACTTCTTGTTGATGCTAAATCCTTTCATTCGTGTCTGGCTCTTTGTGATCTAAACTGGGGTTTTCTTGGCAAAGATAGAGTGATTTGCCATTTCCTTCTCCTGCTCATTTTACAGATGGGGAAATTGAAGTAAATCAGGTTAAACAACTTGCCCAGGGTCACACAGTTATTAAGGATCTGAGGCTGGATTTGAACTCAGGTCTTCCTGACTCCAGGCCCAGCTCTCTTTAGCGGCCTATTTAAAAAAAAAAAAACAAACCTTAGTATTTGTGTATTTGTTATTATTTTATTATTGTTATTATTCAGATTATATCACAGTAGAAAGTTCATTCTTTTTGCTTACAGATTGCTTACAATGTGCCAAAAAAAGTAATCTCTGATATTTTAGTTGAAAAAACTGAAGTTAAGTGACTTACACAGGGTCACGCAGCTAGTAGGGGTCTGAGGCTGGGTTTGAACACAGGTCTTCCTGACTCTGCATCTTGTTCTCTATTATGTTGCATGCCTCTCTTCTAGTATGAAGTTGACTAAAACAAAAATACTAAACAGATTAATTTTAAGAATTTCTTCAATCTTTCAAGAAGTATTTACTTTGATTTATCTGAAATTAAAACCACTTTCTCAAATTCCCCACTGCTGATAAGTAGGCCTTGATTTTTTTTTCAATGAAGAGAAATTGATCTCAAATCTCTTCCAAGAGTCCATTTTAAGAACCCTATCAGAGTTAACACTTGGAATCTGCTGGAGAGTTGTGGAAATTCCTAGAACTTGGCCAGAAAAAGAGCACAGAGCTTTTATTCAGAGGAAATGAAAGCCCTGGTCTCCAAGTGTTAGATCAAATTATTTGTTTTGACAGCCCTACTTCAGCATCTGGATTTGTCATAATAATCAAGATTTGAGTGCCAGATGGTTCAGGAAGGAGGCTACAGTAAATAGAGTGGGCAGTTTTATAGAATAGAGTCCCTTGATCACTACCACCAATCCAGATGCAGCAGAGGACCCATCACATACATGGCACATGTGAACAGTAATAATGTCAAATCTAAATGCATCCAGAAAGGATTTTTCCCCCGCCACAACAGGAAGTACAACAGCTCCAGGGCCCTGCAATTCTGGATCTTCACATAGACAGAATGTGGAACAGATGGTAAACATATATAGTCACCATTTCCCCCCTCCAACTTTTCTGGGTAATGATTGAGCCTATAGCAGATTGGGCAACCATACCAGGTGAGTCATGATTATAGAATAACTTAATTTCCATCTGAAGGTAAATAGCAAAATGAAGCTATTTTTTTCAAGTAAGATGATGCATTAACTCTCTTTATACATATTTTGATTAATTTCAATTTTCCCACCATCATTATCTCTGGGATTTGGTCTGAGTCCTGATTTTTATAGGTACAGAGAATTCACTCTTCAGAAACTCCCTCTACCAATTCTGATCACCATTATAATTACTAAGATTTCTATAATGCTTCAAGGTTTGCAAAACGCTTTACATGTATTTTCTTTCATCTTCATGACAACGCTAGGAGACAGGTGCTATTATTATCCCCATTAAAAAAATAAACATTTTTATTTATAATTTTGGGTTCCAATTTTTATCCCTTTCTCCTTCCCTCTTCCCTGAGGTGGCAAACAGTCATATATGGGCTATCCATGTATGATTATGTAAAACATTACCATATTTGACATTTTGTACAAGAAAACTTAATTAAAAGAAAAAAATGAAAGTGAAAAATAGCATGCTTTAGTCTCTTCCATCAATATCAGTTTTTTCTTTGGAGGTGGATAGTATGTTTCATCAATAGTCCTTTGGGATTATCTTGGATTGTTGTATTGTTGAGATGTTTAAAGAGGAAGAAACTGAGGCATCTAGTAAAGGGATTGTCCTGGGAGTCATACAGCAACTTTCTATTTGAAGCAGGACTCTAACTCGAGTCTTCTTGGCTCCAATTCCAGCATTCAAGGCACAGGTATGGCCAGTGTTCTGCAAATTCTGTCTTAGAGAAATACCCAGGGCACTGAGAGATTAAGGAGAACATAGTTATGATGCTGGTTCGTATCAGATGCCAGCCTTTTACACACAAGAGGTAGGTGGCATTGTGGAATAGGAAGAAAGCTGAATTTAGAATCAGAGGACTGAGTTCAGCTCTTGGCCGTCTGACAAGTCATTTCACTTCTCTGGGCCTCAGTTTCCTCGTGTAAAACAAGGGGATTGGAATAGATGACTTCTAATGTCTCTTCCATTTCTATATAGGTTCCTCTGCGTCAGAGTTGGCCCTCCTAACTCTAAGACCAGCCTTTTGTTCATGGAGGTATGGTTTAGTGGAAAGAAATCTGGAGTGGACCTGGCATCTAATCCAAGTTCTGTCACTTCCTACATGTATGACTGTGAGCAAACCAACACTTTTCTGGGCCTCAATTTCCTCATATGTGAAATGGAGGACTTGGATGAGATGACCTTTAAGATCTCTTCTCTGGCTCCAAATCCATGATCATTTGATCCTGATCTTTATTCCCAATGGGACTACAAATCCAATGAATTCACTTTTTGGTTTCTTAATCTGTGTTGGTATTATAATGTTACATGCTGTGACTCAAAAGCATAGAGTAATACATATTGTGACACTTTGTTAATTCATCACATGAAAAATTAATTATGATAATGATTATTCATACTCTTTGTAAGGGACTAAAATTCTAGCTATACTGTCTAAAAATCTAATGAGTGGTCGCCAGTAAATTAGAAGCTTTAGTAAGAGTTTAGACTTTTAAGCATTTATTAAGAAGCATAAGAATTTAGTGAAGAGAGAGAAAGAGGCCTAGATGCCTATCTCTATCTATCTCAGGGAGCCAGAATTTCTAGCTCCATTCCCCACGAGGTCCTGACAAAAGCGAGAGCCTCTCCCCTTCTTCATCCCACAAGCCTCCTCTCTAAACCGGAAACATCAGATGTCAATTCCTGACGCCAAGGAACTGACCTTCCAAGCCACATGGTTTGCCCTCAGACACCTTCTCCTCATGGCAGAGCTTTCCTACAGTATCTCTCCAGGAGGGGGCGTCACTCCAATTGTCACATCTTGATACAGCAAATGAAAGCATATATGTGTGTGTGTGTGTGTGTGTGTGTATACATATATATAAGATATAGTTTATATTTAACACCAAATATGCAGTGAATAGGATTGCAATGATAATTTTTAATTCTATTATTCCTCAAGGCAAGTAAGCTGGTTAGACTGTATAAAACATATTTTAAAAACTGATCTTTGGGGTTAGGTGTGTTGCTGAAGGCCGTAAACTAATTCAGTGGTCCATCTAAGAGCAAAGCTTCCTGGTCAGGGCATGCTCCCCCATGTTCTCCAGACCCCAGATATTCAACCCCAGGGAGACACTCCCAGAAAGCCTCTCCCTTTGCCCCTGACTTGTCCTTACCAGTCTAAAACCTTCTCTTAATTTGTTATCTTGAAACTAGTTTAAACAGGAGGGACCCCAAGGAATGGTCTAAAAAGAATGCAAACCCTGGAGGTTTTCTGAGATCAGAGCAGTTGGTTGTCTCTCTGGGGTGGGTGTATCTTTTTGATTATGTCTAAATAATGTACTCCGAGGCACTAATTGCATTTAAAGAAAGCTCTTTCATCTCCTGATCCTGGAGTTTAACAATCTTCCCGGCTACCCACCCTTTCTTCTCCCTCCCCCCACTCCAAACATGGGAATGGCGTCATTTTTCAGTGACTTGTGCCTTGTCCCTCTTGCTTCCCTCTGAGGAAGTAGCACTGCTCTGCCCTTCTTCTGCCTTAACCGTCCTCAACCGTGTTTCCTATTCTGATCTGGAGTTAGATACCTTTTGCCTTCTTCCCCTTTCTTTTCTCAGGAGGGTTTGTATCTGCTCTGCCTCATTCTTTGCCAGTGGATGGGGATGAGATGAGAACATAAGAAGTCACTGCCCATCTGTGTAAATTGCTCAACTCAGCTCAGTCCAGGGGTGTCAGCTATTTACAGCTCTGAGCTTCATGACTGTCATGTATGGCAGCAAGGGCCCCTTGGCGGCAGCACGTCCGTCACATGCCTAAAACCAGCTCTAGTGTCCTGGCAGCCAAATGTAGAGGGTTTTTTTTTGTTTGTTTGTTTTTTTTAAGAAAGGCCTGCAAACACACTTTAAGTAGTTCACATTTTTCTTTTTCCTGGAGAACACAGGACTTGTTTTGATAGAAAGGAAAAATAGGATTTCCTTTTCCCAATTCCCCACACAAATACATTCCCTCATTCCCCCTCCCCACCCCATCAACTGAAATTACATAGCAATTGCTTTAGAAAACATCAAGGTATCAGAATATAGAAAGATGTTTTACTCATGGCCCCATGATGGACAGTGACAGCTATAGAATGTTGGGCCTGGTAGGGACCTTAGAGACAGGATTTACAGCTGAGAAAACCTACCTCAAAAAGTCAAGTGACTTGCCCAATTTCATAAAGCCAATTAATGGTAGGGGGCAGCTAGGTAGTACAGTGAAGAGAGTGCCAGGCCCTGAGTCAGGAAAACTCATCTGCTGTGTGACCCTGGGCAAGTCACTTCACCCTGTTTGCCTCTGTTTCCTCATTTGTAAAATGAGCTGGAGAAGGAAATGGCAAACCACTTCAGTATCTTTGCCAAGAAAACCCCAGTTGGGGTCTCAAAGAGTCAGGCAGGATTAAAAAACAACTGAACGACATTTATTAATGGCAAAGCTGGGATTGGAACCCATGTGTCTGGGTTTCTAATCCAATGCTCTTAACTGAAATCTATAGCATTATGAATATATTTGAATATTATATTCATTCATTAAATATTTGTTGTATTGTGTTTATGCTGTGAATAGATCACTATATAACGAATTGGGAAGGAATAGGGGGGCGGCAGGACCAACTCCAAGTAACAGTTTTAAGTTGATAAAATTTCCTTGTTTTCATACTCAGCCATCATTTTTTAATAGTTTCTAGGAGAAATAAAAGTCTTCAAGACACAGAGAACAGGACACATAGCTATTTGGAAAGGGAGAGAAAGGGCCATCTCCCCAACACCCCTCAAATCATACCTCTTAGGCAATGGAAAGAAACAGAGCTATAACTCCTGGGGGCCACACTGAGTATTGGAAAGAGAGCTAGACTGAAGTCAGGAGAGATGGGGGTTTCAATCCTGCCTCTGATATTTTACTAGTTTTGTGACCTTGGGCAAGTCATTTGGTTACTCTGGGCCTCAGTTTCTTCATTTATAAAATGGGGATAACACCTATAATACCCATTTCACAGGGTTGGTCTACAAGATCTAATGAGATAATAGATGCAAAGCACTTCAAAGGTATATAAAAGTCAGATATCAATATATCAAAGTCAGATATTAATCTAGCTGAGGAAATCTCTATAACACAACCTTGCTTCCTGGTATAGGTATTTAATAAGTGTTTATTGAATTGAATATTGGAACAAAACAAAATAATATATAATAATATATCCACAGGTACTAAATAATGGAGTATGAATGAAGTTCATTAATGCTAAGGGCCTAAAAAACAGTGTTGGAATTTATTAGGAAATATAAAATTTGAACTTGACTTTGAAGAAAAATGTAAACAGACTGGCAGAGAGGAAAGCCCAAGGAGGGCATTTAGAGGACTGGACAGGAATGAATAGCCTGTGGGAAAGCAGGAATGAGCATGACAGCTGCAGTAAGAGGCTCAATCTAGGCTCGAGACCCACTGGGAATGAAAGTTGTACTTTCTCATTAGCCTTGATAGCACCCTCTCTTTTTGATAACTTTCTGGAGCCCAGAGGGGACGAAGGCTGATTGAGATTTCTACTTCGGTAATATCTACAGATATACAGTTCAGAACCTTAGGGTCTTACTGGTTCTATGAAAACACCATGTTAGACAAAGTAGCATTACCGAGGTGCAGGGTGCATGCATGTGAAGCATAAGGAACTTCCCAGTGAAGAAACTCCTCCTGCTGAGGAAGATCTGCAACCATTCGGTTATTTTGAGTCTTAGAGAGATACTTAGGGCATTACTGACCAGAATCACACAGTCCATATATACCAAATACAGTATTTGGCCAAACTTCAAGATAAATTATATTCCTGCTATGTCATGTTGCTGTGTGTGTGCATGTGTATGTGTGTAGATAGATATATGTTCTTGTTTTGTAAAAATGATATTTTTAAGAGGCAGACCTTCACCTATGACTTCATTAGTGGGGAACTCCTACCAATATAGATCAGTGACTGTTCTGTAACATTTAGTCAGATGGTTTCCTGGGGAGGTGGGGTTACAGGGGGAAGTGGTCACTGAGAAGTTAAGTGATGTGCCCTTGGTCATATGCCTAGTCTGTGTTGTAAATAGAATTTGAATCCAGCTATTCTGACTCTAAGGCTGACCTAGGATAGAGTGACAAACTTGGAATTAGGAATATACCTGAGTTCAAATCCCACTAACTAGCTATGTGACCCTGGGTTACTCACTTAATCTCTTTAACTATCTGTAAAATGGAATGATAATAGCACCTACCCTCTCAGGGTTATTAGGAGAATACAATGAAATAATATGTGCAAAGCACTTTGCATGCCTTAAGGGAATTACATAGTATCATTATTATTACCCTCTTATGTCACTTCTATGTGAACCTGATCTCAACTAAAACAACCTCCAGGAATAACTTCAATGCAACTAGATAAGCCATGGGATAGTATTGACCAGAGGATCAGTTAGGTCCAGTCTGTAATCTGAACACCAGCCCAGGTAAGGGTAAAGATTAGGTACCAGGTGATGAATTGTTTTGGTTACAACAATTCATAGAAGGCATGGAGGAATTGCAGTCCAAATCGGCCATGAGTGGAGGGAGTGAAGTTATCAAAGCTTTCCCTAATTGCCAAATCCAAAGTTCCCTTCTCAGACCTCATCCTTCTTGACTTCTTTGTAATATCTGACCCTGTTGACACCCTCTTATTCTTGCTATTTTACTCCCTCTGGGCTTTGGTGACACTTGTCTCATTTTCCTTTGCTGGCACATCACACATATTTTGCCTCCTAACTGTGGGTGTAACCCAAGGCCTTTTTCAGGGCCCTCTTTTTGTTTTTCTCTTTATACTTTCTGACTTGGTATCATCATCAGCACCACATGGGTTTAATGATCATCTCTATGTAGATGACTTACAGATCTCTATATCCAGCCTTAGTCTCTGTACTAAGCTGTAGTCAGTCATCAAATTGCTTGTTAATTATTGAACTGGATGTTCCATAGGTATCTGAAACTCAACATGTCCAAAAGTAAACTCTTTATATTTCTCCCCAAGCACACCCTCTTCCAAACTTCACTGATTATGTCCAGGGTACCACCAGCCTTCTAATCATGAAGTTATACCATCTTGGGGTCATCCTTAATTCCTCATATACAAAAAGTTGTCAAATCTTATCATTGTTCCCCACACAAATTCTTTTGTATCCATCCTCTTCTCAACCCTTACACAGCCACCACCCTAGTTCAAGCCATCATTATTTTGTGCTTGGTATATTGGGAAAGCCACCTAATTATTTTCCTTCACTCAATTTTCTCTGTTCCAATCCATCCCTATGCAACTGACCAAGTGATCTTCCTAAAGCATAGGTCTGATCATGTCACTGCCCTCTTTAATAAACTTCTTTGGCTCTTTATTATCAGCATGATCAAATATAAACTTGTTTATTTGGCATGTAAAGCCCTTTAGAACATGGCACCACTCGAACTTTCATGTTCATTACACATTAATTGCCATCATAGATATTACATTCTATCTAAACTGACTTTCTTGCTGTTTCTCACAGGTGACACTCTTTCATCCCTTAGAATCCTTATCTTCCTTTAAGGCTCTTTTTTAGTGCCACCTTATACATCAAACCTTTTCTGATCTTCCCAGCTATGGATGTCTTCCTCTCCCAAATCATCCTGTATCGATTTTATGTATTTTTATATTCATATATGGAGATGTGTACATAAATAAGTATATACACATCATATACACATGTGTATATATGTAGATATGTATGTGATGTATCCCTTCTGTAAATTGTAAGCCTCTTGAGAGCAGCTACTGTTGCAGTTTATCTTTTAAGCTGCAGCACCAAACATACCTGCCAAATCCAGGCTTGATCGATCCAGTACATACACACACCAGTGAAATCAGGGATCCTTGAAGACCAGATCTAAGTCTTTAAAATGTAACATACTTCAGTGAAGCACGTTAAAGTCTCAAATTCATTTTTATCCCAATCCACATTAGGAAAACCCAGCTCCTGATTCTTTCACTACTCTCAAGAGAAGTGATAGGACACTTCAGATAAGATTAGCACTTTTGTTGATTGGTTCCAGGTGCATCTTGTTTCCTCACACAAGTTGAGGAAGAGGCAGCTAGAAACCATTGGCTTCAATGTCATTTTACTTCATTTTGACCCAAGACCAAAGAAATGTATGTGATTCCAACCAATCTAAAATGAGTTACACTGGCTGCCCTGTTCATCCTACTTGGGAAGTCCAGAAAAGTAAAACTGTTTTTGAAGAGTATTTGTAGAAGTATTTTAGTCATGGTATCTTCAGTCAAGAAAAAGTGTATTAGGTAAGTTAAAAAAAGCACCAGTAATATGCTGAGATGAACATTCCCAGATAGCTCCATGCATCAGTTTCGTTCTGTTTTGTTTTTTGGAGGCAATTGGACTTAAGTGACTTGCCATGGGTCACACAACTAGTAAGTGGCTGAGGCCAGATTTAAACTTAGATCCTCCTGACTTCAGGGCAAGTACTCTATCCACTGTGCCATCTAGCTGCCTCTCTGTACATCATTTCTACAGAATAAAGACATTGCACTACATTTTTGTTTTTAAGTCCAGAATTGTGATTTCACCAAAGTCTGCAGCTCCCTGATGAGGAAACTCCTTCTACCAATGAAGATTGGCTCTTGCTCAGTGATTTTTGAGTCCTAGAGAGAAGTATGGAGTTACTATAAAGTTATAGCATAACTTGCCCAAGGTCACATTCTGCGCGGTTACAGATTACAGACAGTGCTTGAATGCAGGTCATCCTGATTCTAGACTAGTGACTCTCAAAACTTTTTGTCCCTTTATAATCTTAAGAATTATTGAGGTGAGGGGCTTTTCTGGCCGGAGAGGCCACGATCGCGACTGTGACCCTGTTGGTGTGAGGTTGCGCGCTATGGCCGCTCTGTCCACGCTGCTGCTCCGCGGGTCTGCCCTGTTCCGCCGCTGCCACTGCCCCGGCTGCCTGAGGCCTCACCTACGTGGCGGGTGGTGACTTTGAATACATCATTACGGGGAAGAAAGGGGAGAAGAATCATGTGGGGCTGGTTCAGCTGAACCGGCCAAAGGCCCTGAATGCACTTTGCCAGCCTCTGATAAATGAGCTTAACCAGGCCCTGATAGTATTTCAGAAGGCTCCATCTATAGGATCCATACTCCTGACGGGCTCAGAAAAAGCATTTGCAGCTGGAGCAGACATCAAGGAGATGTGTGATATGACTTTCCAGTCTTGCTACTCGGGGACATTATTAAAGGACCAGGATGCCATCACACGGATCAAGAAGCCAATCATAGCTGCTGTCAGTGGCTTCGCACTTGGGGGAGGGAGGCTGTGAGCTCATGTGTGACATCATCTACGCCGGTGAGAAGGCTCAGTTTGGGCAGCCAGAGATTCTGTTAGGGACCATCCCAGGTGCTGGAGAGTCTTTGGCAATGGAGTTGGTCCTTACAGGAGACCGAATCTCAGCTCAAGAAGCCAAGCAAACAGGCCTCGTCAGCAAAATATTACCTGTGGAGAAGCTGGTTGAAGAAGCCATCCAGTGTGCCGAAAAAAATGTCAACAATTCTAAAATTGTTACAGAAATGGCCAAAGAAGCAGTGAATGCAGCTTTTGAGATGGCATTACCAGAACTTCGACTGAAGAAGAAACTTCTATTCAACCTTTGCCACAGATGACCGGGAAGAAGGAATGAGCGCATTTGTGGAGAAGCGGAAGGCCAGCTTTAAAGACAAATAACTACTGACTTACACTTGAGAAGTGGCAAAGAGACTTAGATTTTTCTTTAGAAGTGATTTTTTAAGAAATAAAAATCACACTAGCTGTGTGACCCTGGGAAAGTCACTTAACCCTCACTGCCCCACAAAAATAAAAATAAAAATCATAGCTATGGTACACAGGTAAACTATAAGTGACACAACATGCCTCTGCTAAGACTGCAGCATTGCTTCAGGGCATCCTTTGCTGATTCAGAGAGCATGTCCTTCTGTACTTTGGTTCACCAGGATCCAAGGTCTTATCTCAAGACGCCAAAGTCATTTATTTATCTTAATGGATCTGTTTCCAGATGCATCTTACCAGTCTGATGTTATTGTATGGTGTTAGGTCAGAAAATCTTCGCTGGAAGTCTTTGATGTTGTGTATTAAAACAGCTTCATTTGACTTAAGGGATTAAGAGTCTGGACCAGCCTGTTTGTAGTCACCATTGTTTGAATGCAATTATGTCACTATGAGAAACATTTCCTTCATGCTTTGGTGCTTATAAATGATATGGGTAAGCCATTGATTAAAATGACTTCTTCATTAAAAAAAATTATTGAGGAGCCCAGAGAAATTTTGTTTATATGGGCTATATCTATTGATATTTACCATATTAGAAATTAAAACATAATTCTGGAAAATATTTCATTTAAAAGAACAACAATAAACTCATATGTGATATAACATTTTTATGAAAAGTAATTATATTATCCAAAACAAAGAAATTTAATGGAAAGAGTGGCATTGTTTTACCTATTTATACAAATCTCTTTTATGTCTTGGCTTAACAGAAGATATGGATTCTCATATCTGCTTCTTCATTCAGTCTGTTGTGATGTTGTTTTGGTTGAAGTATATAAAGAAAATCTATACTCACATGTAGTTGGAAAAGAGAGATGTGTTTTAATAGGCAAATAATTACTCAGTGGTATTATGAAAATAGTTTTGGCCTTGGGGACCCCCAAAGGTCTGCCAACTACATGTTGAGAATTACCACCCAAGATTTTCTCTGTTATTTCATCCTGCCTCTCTCCTCTCTTCTCCATATAGAAAGAATGGTACTTCAAGCTAAGAACACAGAAATAGGAGGCCATCAATCCAGAGACTCAAAAACTTGGCAACTTTGAACAGCTAAAGAAAGATTCTAATAAATCCATCCTCAGGGTTCACCATTTTGTAATTTTAAAATGGTGTCACACCTTAAGACTTCAGTTTTCTCAGAGAAAGTATATAAACCTTCTATTTGGAAGGAAAATTGTTAACTCTTTGATAGTTTTTGGTGTCTGTAAATTGTAAAGTCATCTGAAGATCCAAGATATGGAACATCTATTTATAGAAGAAGGATTAGTTGTGGTGTTACTCAATGGCGATTAACTGGTTATGTAGACCTCAAGTACTCAAGTAGGATTTGGTCTGACTCATAGGAAAGCATTTATCAAGCTGGAAATATCATCTAGTTAGGGAAATCATAAGACTTAAAACTAGAAGTTTCCCTAAAGATCAAGTACAATCCCCTTATTTTACATAGAAAGTCATGAAGGCCCCAAAATATTTAGTCATATGAGTAGAGTAAGTTGTAAGTCTTGAGTATTTAACCAAGTCCTTAGCCTTATCCAGTGCTTTTTCCACTAAATGTCCCATCAAAAACCTTGGACTCCCTGTTCATCAACTGCCTCTAATTTTAAGACATATCTCCATTCCACCTTGCAGTGATCATAACTTTCATCCTTCACCATAACTGCATGATTTCATTGTCCAAGATTCCCCTCTCTGAGCTAAAACGGACACTTAATAGTTGTGTGACCCTGGGAAAGTCATTTAACCCTGTTTGCCTCAGTTATTCATGTGTAAAATGAGCTGGAAAAGGAAATGGCAAACCACTCCACCATCTCTGTCAAGAAGACTCCTAATGAGGTCACAAAGATGTTGGACAACTGAAAAATGACTGAACTGAACAATAGTCCTGCCTAGAGATAATCAGAATGATAATAATCTCTGTTCCTCTGTCTCACTCTTAAACCTATTTTTAATTCACCTCCATCCCTCCCAATTTTTCTAGTCTGCTCCATCTTCACTTTCCTTCCTTCATCATCTTGGGCTCTTCTTTGTGCTACAATTCAAGTATATGCTCTCTTACTGATTGTCTGTGTATCCTATTTCTCCTTGGACCCACCAGTCTTCGAAGCTAAGTTGCCTGTACCATCTACATTCTCTCCCCTTCTTCCTCCTGTATTGCTGCAAACCACTGGAGGGAGCCACCCAATAGTGCTGGTTTTACTACAAATTTTTGTTATCTCCCACATTGTGGTCTCCCACATTGCTATATGGCAGACCTTTTGGTATTTCTTAGTTGAATTTCAATCATGCTCCAAACAGGGGCTATTTCAACCCATTTACTTTCTTTTTAAGAGCCTATATTCCCTTCTCTCAGCATATCACTTCCTACCAAAACCTTAAAGAGCTTAAAAAGACCAGGGTTTCCCACTGCATTAGGGACCATCCCCAGTCATCCTGATCTATGTCTTGACACTGAACCCAGATGGCTCCAGAAGAGAGAGTGAGGCTAGTGACTTTGCACAGCCCTGCCTCACTTAAATCCAATTAACTGCAAGTTATGAAATTACCTTGATGTCATGGTCCTATCAGTGGACAAATAACAGCAATAACAATCACTTCCTACCTAGTTGAGAAAATGGAGCCATCTGTCATGATCTCCCTCATTTTCCATAGTCCTTCACCCCTTCCTATATTATCAACTTATCTTCCTCTTTGTTCCAGATTCTGGAGAGTAAGTAGCCCTTCTTTCTGATAAATCCAATTGTCTATATATGCCTCTTATCCTATCACCTCATATTTAAATCCTTCTTACTTCCTTTTGTGCTGCCTAAAATTCTGCCTATACGTCCTTTGACCTGACCTTTGACCCTTCAAGTTTTCATCCTTTTGTATCTTCTCTCCCTCACAACCACACTCCTTCTATATTCCTAACCTCTACTTCCTTGTCTCTGACTTACTTCCCAATACCTTGCAGCTTAACTTCTGATACAATATCCTGTTTAAATTGTTCATTGTTCTCTCAAGGTTACCAGTAATTTGCTAACTGCTATCCAATGGCCTTCTCTCAGTCTCCATCCTATTTTACTTCTTGATAATTTATTTTACATTAGTGACTACCCTCAGAAAGAGGAGCAGGTTTAGGGGGAAAGAAAATAAAGGTGTCTGGAACATGATAAGTCTGAGGCAACCTTTGGAGAAGCCTAATAGGCTGAAGAGAGGGAGTCTACATGAAATTGCAGTGTCTACTGTCATCTAGAGTTTGGTAGGGAACTAAACTGAAATCTGGGTATAAAAAAGACAATTACCACTCTGGTGATTCATCCACCTGCACCTGCTGAACCACGAAACTGCTTACTTTATATTCTGTGTGACTGATTAAGGGGAAGCCACCTTTGAGGGTTGCCTCTTCTTCAGTTTCTTCTGAAAACCCTTCTGATCTCAGGTGTTTTCAGTATAGATAATGTGAAGGTGAGTTAGACCTAGGTCATTTCAAGACAGTAAAGCATTTCTGTGCTACTCATAGCATTTTTTAGATTATTGGGAGCCATGTAGTACATCATGATTCCAAGGTAGGAGGGTTGGGCAGGAAGGCACAAGGAAATTTTAAATGCCACCTCCTCCACACAGCCTCCTCTCATTAAATAGAAATGATGTGATGATTTTCCTCCCCCATGACAAATTCAGACATTTCTCAAAATGAATCTGATAAACACTGAAGCATTCATTTGCTGTCTATCAGAATTCAGTGGCCAAATTCTTGACCCAGTACTATTGTTTTGTGTTGTGCATCACATGGGAACCATTATATCCACATCTGTGTATGTAGTACATACAAACAAATATTCAAAGGATTTGTGATCTTTGTCAGTATGAGAAATTCTCCAGGCAGAGACATTATCCAGCAAGGCAGATCATAGCCATAGATGGCTTAGTAGATAAGACTTTAGAGAGTTGCCTGAGGTACTGAAAAGTTGTGACTTTACCCAGTTACAAAGCCAGTAAGGGACAGAGAAAGGATTTGAACCCAGATTTTCCTGACTCCAAGTTTAGCACCCTATTCACTGTGCCATGATGTTACACACACACACACACACACACACACACACACACACACACACTTACCAGAATAAACCAGATTTTAGTCATACATATTAATGTTCTCTTTTTCATAGCCTTATTGGAATGATATACACTTATTTTAATGGTGCTATTATTGCTCCAAATATTTTTGGAACTCCTCTTTAGGATTCACCTTCAAGAATGAGTTTATGAGTAATACAAGAAAATCAGCATTATTACTATACAGCCATTTCTCATAGGTATTGATGTAAGTTTCTGAAAGGCTTATAACCATTTGTGACACATATATCACTTTAAAATCTGTAATGCACTTTACACATATTATTTCATTTGAGCCTTACCACAGTCCTGTGAAAGAGATATTGAAGATATTATCCCCATTTTACAGATGAGAAAACAGGCTCAGCTAGTGAGGGTGGGGGAAAGGATTTGAACCCATGGCTTTCTGACTTGAGAGACAACTGAGAGAGACATCCCTGGGAATCAGTCAATTATAGAGCAGGGTCAAAGCCAGGGTGAGAGCTAAGTTTTGTTGAATTCTGCTACCATTACCACCCATATACCCTCCCCATACATTTGAGAGCTAGATTTGAATTTAAATTTATACTGGTTTTGAATTCTAGCCCTGTCATTTACAAACAACAACCTTAGGAAGTTGATGCTATTATTATCTCCTTTTTACAGTTGAGGAAACTGAGGCTGAGGGAGATTAAGTAACTTTCCCAGAATCAAACAGTAAGTTTCTGAGGCAGAATTAAAATTCAGTTCTTTTTGATTCCATGTCCTGTGCTTTATCCACTGAGCCACCTACCAGCTTCATGATGAAGGGAAGTATAGCATATAGATTGAGATAGCAGGTATGGATGCACCTGCATGGTGGAGTGAGTACAACACTGAGGTCCCACTTTTCCCCTTTCCTCTCCTTTTAGTGAAAAAACCAAACAGTGCCATTGTATATAAGCCAGTGCACCTTATATTCCATTCCAGCATCTTCAGAAATAGGAATCATTTGAGATACAATAAAAGGCAGTTGATTTCCTGAAACTTTTTGTTTTCTACTGGAAAATGTCCTGCATTCAGGGGGGAAAGCCCCCACTTCAACTCTACATACCACAGGGAGTCATGTCTTCAGTACTTTAAAAATGTATTGACATTAGAAATACTAGTGAAAATAATGAGATTGTTCTCATAGTGGAAATACCATGTTGATTGAACATTGATTTAAGGCAAGAAAATTTAATCTTAAAAGAAAATCATTTTACTCTTGTGGATTGAAGAATGTTCATATCTTACTGAATAGTAGAAAGAGTGATGACTTTGAAATCAAGGACCTTCCACATAATAGCTGTCAGTCAATCACTTCTCTATATCTCAGTTTCCTCATCTGTAAAATGAGGACAACTAAGTGGTTTTAAATATTCCTTTCATCTCTAAATTTATGATCCTATGAGACAAAAAATCCCCAAAACAAACAAAAAAAACCCCCAAACAACAACAACAACAATAACAACAAAAAAACCAGATCTATGTCGGAGGGCTAAAAGAAATCAGAAAGGACAAAAAGAAACCTTGCAATGAGTCAGAGAGTAATTTAACATCCTTTGCCTCTCCTCCCTATTCCATTATTATTTATTTTTCATAGGCCTTTATAGGGAGAAACTGGGCTGGAGATATGGCCAACATATCAGGGGAGAAGTAGGGATGGCTAAGATGATGAAATGGTAACTCTCATAAAAGCAGGTATTGTGTTCAATATGGATTTTGTAAGTAATTATTGGGGAGGGAGACTTGAAAAGGTATATTCCAGATTTATTCACAGTAACATTCCTACTATGGTTGAATCAAAGTGATTCAGAATAAATGTGTTTAATTGTAATCTGTGTGGTATGTGCCTATTTTGAAACAAGTAGCACTATATAAGCAAGAATTTAGAATCTGATCAGTTGATATGTCAAATTTCATGATCTACCATGAATAGTAAATTTTCTGGAATTATAGAGGGGGTGGAGGGGAAGAGACAGAGACAGAGACAGGGAAACCAAAAGAAAAAGAGTTTGTAAAAAGTCTAAATCCTCTTTAATAATATCTCACTGCTAGGCATCTACCTTAAAGAGATCAAAGTCAGAAGGAAAGCTTCCATATACAACAAAATATTTATAGTTAATACCTTGTGTATTAGCAAGGAACTGGGAACAAAGAAGATACCCATCAACTGAAGAATGGCTAAATAATTTGTTTTACATTAATGTAACAGGATATTATTGCACCACAAGAAAAGATGGATATGAAGAATTCTGAGAAGCATATGAAGATATATGAACTGAAAAAAGTTGAAATAAGCAGAACTAGGAAACAATACATACTTAAACAAGACAAACAGAAAATTTAGAAAAGAATGAAACTGGATATTGTATAATTAAAATAACTAAGCTTGGCCTTGGTGGGGTAGCTAGGTGGCATAGTGAATAGAACACTTCGCTTAGAATCAGGAAGACTCATTTTCCTGAGTTCAAATCTGACCTTAGACACTTACTAGCTCTATGACCCTGGACAACTCACTTTACCCTGTTTACCTCAGTTTCCTTATCTATAAAATGAACTGGAAAAGGAAATAGCAAAGCACTCCTTAATCTTTGCTAAGAAATCCTCAAATGGGTCATGAAGAGTTGGACACCACTGAAATGACTGAACAACTACAACAAAGCTTGGCCTTGAAGCAGAGATGACAAAATGTGTCTCCTTCCCTTCTTTGTAGAGGTGGGGAAACTTGGTGAGAAATGTTACATATTCCTTAGACTTACTTGATGTGGTCATTCATTTTGTTGAGTTTCTTCCCCTCCTCCACCCCTTTTATTGTTTGTTATAAGGAATGGCTCTTAGGGTAGGAGAGGTAAAGAGATACATTTGGAATTGAAGGGCATTTAAGTAATGATAGAAATAAATTTTTTGAAAGAGCAAATGCTCCTTTTTGCTGAGCCAGCTTCCCTCCTCATCCCACATTTCATTTTTAAAAATATATTTTATTGATGTCTTTTGTCTTTATAATTCTCCTTTTTCAGATTGAACTCTTCCTTGTGACAAAGAAAATGAAGGAAAACATTCAATATGGCATCCATACCTGATGATACATATGATATTCTGTCCTAGTAGTCTTTTTTTTTTTTTTTGTGGTCAATGGGGTTAAGTGACTTGCCCAGGGTCACACAGCTAGTAAGTGGCAAGTGTCTGAGGCTGGATTTGAACTCAGGTACTCCTGAATCCAGGGCCAGTGTTTTATCCACTGCACCACCTAGCTGCCCCACCCTAGTAGTCTATTGCTTCCTTTCCATGAGGGTTGAAGGATATTTCATTATCTTTTCATCATGTTTTTCATTGGTTTTCCCATTAGTCAGAGTTCAATTTCCTTCAAAGCCCATTGTGTACAATATTATCCTGGCAGAAAGGTAGCTTCCACGGATGCTGCTGCCATTATGACTGCCATGGAAATCAGTGGTATGTTCTACCCCAGCTTCTGGTTCCTCTGGAGTGATTGCCTCAGAGGAGAAAGGACTGGATATGTCTCCTTCTTTAAATGGCACCATACCCTTCACCACTATCAGTGTACCCAGCCTGCCATCCTTGCCAGTATTTGTCAAACAGCAAGGAAGTGGTCATTTGATAAAGACCCTGAGGGCTGTGTAATGATTGGCATGACGTCACCTACTGGAGACTTACTATAGGAAAGCTCCACCATGAGGAGAATGCCTCAGAGGGCAAGGCCATGCGACTTTTCCTTGGTGTCAGGAAATAATGTTTGCGCATGGGTACTGTCCACCAAGGCTACCAGCCAATCAACTTGAGGAGCCTCCCATTTTCTGGGAGGGGACAGGAAGGAGGAAGGAGGGCCTGCTCGGAGAGGTCTGTCTCTTTTTGGTTCCTGACTTGATGGTGGTGGTGGTGACAGAGGACTTCACAGGAAATTTGAGGAAAGATAGGAATGCCAGGCTGTTGGAATTCTGTTCTCAATCTTTCTCTTTCTATCTTTCAATAAACCCTTAAAAACCTAAACTCGTTTTATCAGTGATTTTAGTCAGTTTCCCCCCAAACTGGGGGAACAGATTAGAACCCATATTTAGAATCTTAAATTACACAGTTGGCTAAGCATCTCACTCTTATGTGAGATAGTTTCATCTGAAAGTAGTACACTTATTGTCCAGATGGTCAAGTAAAGTCACAGGGCTGGAGCATTGTACCTGCATTCCTAATTAAAAGTGTGTTGTGCTGTGCCCTTCTAATAGGAAGAATGAAAGTGATCAAAAAGAGTCAAAGAGATCCTCTCCTCCCCCTCTCCCTGCCTTATAGTCCTCGTTGAGAAATAGAGAAGGGATATAGACTAACATTCATTCTTTTTTTTTTCAAATCCTGCCTCAGATACTTAGTGCCTTGGTTTCCTAAACTGTAAAACGCATGTAAAATGGCCTCAAAAGGCACTTATAAGTCAAAATCTATAATTCTGTGACATTTAAAAATCTACTGTGTATAAGGTACTCTGCTAAATGCTGAGGGAGATACTTAGAAGTGTGGTATGTGAGGTTCTACCTTCCAGGAGATTCTGATAAAGTTGGAGAGATAAGATCTATCTATCTATCTATCTATCTATCTATCTATCTATCTATCTATCTATCTATCTATCTATCTCAATCATCTATCTCATCTGTCAATCCATCTGTCCATCCATATATATATATAGTCATAAATATACTGACACACATATACATGGTGTGTATCTTGCTATATGTGTATATGTCATACATGTGACAATATAAATATGCACATCTATATGTATATAAATATGTGTGTCTATATATACACTTAGAAATATATTTTGATAATTACATATAAATAGATAGATAGATACTCATGGTGATATATGATTAGTATAATTTATCTTCCTAAGTCTTGTTCTGATGCTTCATTGTAATGTGGCCATGAACCTGGATTCATGGTGGTTTTGTCAGTGGAGTATGACTTCTCAGTGATCCTATGAAGCTAGAGCAACTTCAGTTATGTTGGTAGACTGTTTTTCTGTTTGAGAACCAGCCTAGCTAAGAGATATCTAGGAAGAGGCTCATCATCAGGTTGATTCTTGATGAATGCTTCAGCCACAGAAACTCTAAATGACTGTCTACCAAGTTAGAGAGAGGGCACTGATAATACTGATATGTATGTAGGTGGAGGGGCAGTATTTAGGTAGACAATATGACTGATCCCTAAAGTATTCACATATAATACAGTGTGTCAAATCAATACCACAGAAGTTCAGGGGAAGAAGAAATGACTGGCGTGGTCAAGAGAGGCTTCATTCACTGTGAATGAATGCAGACTACTCTGCATCTGTTTCGTGGGGGGTAAAGAAGCACCACAGTGTTATGAAAAGAGCCCAGGTTTTAAGAGTCAGAATACCTGATTTCTAGGCCAAATCTTACTAGCTGTATGATTCCAGGCAAATCATTGAATTTCTCTGAACACCTATACCCTCATCTATAAAATGGGGATCATACTACTTATCTCACATTTTTCTTTTGAGGAATGTGCTTTTGAAATCTGAAAGCATTATATAAATGTGAATTATATGCATGTATGTGTATATAGGGGCAGTTAGATGGCTCAGTGGATAGAGTTCTGGTCCCGGAGTCAGGAAGACCTGAATTTAAATCTGTCCTCAGACACTTACTCATCACAGACCCTGGACAAGTCACTTAACCCTGTTTCCTCAGTTTCCTTATTTGTAAAGTGAGCTGGAGAAAGAAATGACAAAACACTCCAGTATCTTTGCCAAGAAAATCCCATGGACAGTATTCACAGGGTCACAAAGAGTTGGATACAACTAAATGACGGAACAACAAATGTACATATAATATTATTATTATATATTATGTTATGTATTATATTATATATGCATGCATATATGTTTGTATTCAACTATCCTTGGTAAACGGAACTTCCTGAAAATGTCTCCCTTGAAGTGAACTCAAGGAATAGTTATTACTTGATTATTATTTGGATATATATGTATATTTATGCACAAATATATATATATGTATATATATATATACACACACGTTAGAAGCATATACATGAAGGACAATTTTAAAAGTAAGGGTTCTACTAATGCATTGTTGGTGGAGCTGTGAGCTGATCCAACCATTCTGGAGAGCAATTTGGAATTATGCCCAAAGGGCGATAAAGCTGTGCATACCCTTTGACCCAGCAATCCCACTTTTGGGTCTTTTTCCCAAAGAAATCATGGAAGGGGGAAAGGGACCCACATGTCCAAAAATATTTATAGCTGCTCTTTACGTGGTGGCAAGGAATTGGAAGTTGAGGGGGTGCCCATCAATTGGGGAATGGCTGGACAAGTTGTGGTATATGAATACAATGGAATACTATTGTGCTGTAAGAAATGATGAGCAGGAAGAGTTCAGAGAAACCTGGAGGGTCTTACGTGAGCTGATGATGAGTGAGATGAGCAGAACCAGGAGAACATTGTACACAGTATCATCAACATTGAGTGTTGACCTACTGTGATGGACTATATTCTTCTCACCAATGCAATGGTACAGAAGAGTTCCAGGGAACTCATGATAGAAGAGGATCTCCAAATCCAAGAAAAAAAAAGAAAGAAAGAACTGTGGAGTATAGATGCTGATTGAACCATATTCTTTTGTTTTGGGTGCTGTTGTTTTTTTTTTTTCTATTTTGAGGTTTTGCATCACTGCTCTGATTCTTTCTCTTGTAACAGGATTAATGCAGAAATGGTATTAATGTTATTATATGTATAGATATGTGTGTGTATATATATATATATATGTATATGTATAGAGATATATAGATATAACCTATATCAGATTACCTGCTGTCTAGGGGAGGGGGGAGGGAGGGAGAAAAATCTGAAATTGTAAAGCATGTATAAACAAAAGTTGAGAACTATCTTTACATGTAACGGAAAAAATAAAATATCTCATAAAAAAAAGTAAGGGTTCTTTTAGTGTTAAGTTCAGAATTTAAAATTTAAACAAATAAACACTCCTCAGTCTTCTATGCTGAGTCATCATCCATGTCATTTTCCCCTAACCATGAGTATCTCCCAAGCCTCTCTCCTCTCCTCTCCTCTCCTCTCCTCTCCTCTCCTCTCCTCTCCTCTCTTCACATATATATGTAACCAGACCATCTGAGCCTCAGTTTCCTTATCTGCAAAAGAGAGGTTTATTCTCAATGGGCTTTAACATCTCTTCCAGCTCTAACTCAATGCCTCCTATGAATGTCCTCTAGCAGTATATATTGGCTCTTTCTCTGCAACTTATAATTTTGGAGAATTGCTCAGAACACTGAAAAGCTGGCATTTGCCCAGGTTCATACATCCAGTATGTCAGAGGCAGTCTTTTGAACCTAGGTCTTCTAGATTCTAAGGCCAGATTTCTTTTCACTGTGCCCAGAATAACATTAATGAAGCATCACTCTGGCATTGTTGCTTTGAGCATCTGTGTATGAAATGGGGGTGGGTGGGTGGAGTAGGGATTTAATTTTGAGTGTATAATACTTACCAATAAAACAGGTGCCGCATTATTGTTTCCTCAGTAGAGGAGTTATATATTAACTGGGAAGATCTGCTTAAGTACTCCTTTTGCCCTTGAGAGAGCAGTTCCAATACTCCGGTTCCTGTTTTTTAGTCATCTTATAAAGTTTTTCTTGAGGTTGGGTTGGGGGAGGGGACATTTTAGGATAGCTGCCTATTATGTTCCATACTTACCACTTCTCACTCCCACCAAGGGAGATAGCTTGGTAGGTAAGTAGCTGACCCTCCCCTCACTCTCTCTAGATGTGGCTGATAAAGAATAAGAACTGTCTTCTGTAGAATGAAGGGGTTAAGCCAGAAACTACCCATGATGGAGGGCCTTTGTATTTCCATGACCTTATTCTCCACTCTCTATTGAACCTTCCCTCCCACTTGAAATCCTTATATGTTCCTGGGCTACGGTCTCCATCACACTACAGTATGGTTCTATTATTTGGCCACATTCATTTGGGCCTACTGTTTTGGAGTCACCATAATTCTTGACAGATGTCTTTTGCAAAATACATGAAAGTAAAGATGATTGAAAGAAGAAAATAGGGAACACATCATAAGTTACATTTCCTCCCTTTCCTACTTGCCAAGTAAGTGAACCCACATTGTATTCTGTGCTCAAGTGGCTTGCACTCAGAATATGCAATCTCATCAGGTGTATAAATAATCAGATATTTGCCAGGTACTGGAAAAAAAGAGAAAGCAAAACATGTGTTTGTTATTTATATATTAATTTTTAATACATCATCATATTATTCAGGGTGTGATGGAAAGCTGGTGATGGTTGCATTGAAATATTATTTGTTGACATTCCAATAAAAAGAGACAGACTCTCATGTGAATCCCTTTGCAGTTTTCAACACTATTAACTCCTTACCTTGACTCCTGGGTACTTCCTTATCTCTAGTTTTCCTCTTGTTTAAACACTCCTTTAGCACAGACAAGCAGGGGGAAAAACCCTCCTTGTAGTTCTGAAAGTAAGATGCTTTTTTGAGGTTCTTAAATTCAAAATTTAATTAAAAAAACCCACAATCCACTCCTCAGTCTTCTCTGTGGGATCATCATCCATGTCTTTTCCCCTACCATGGGATACCATGGGTATCTCCCAAGTCTCTGTCCTGGTTTCTCTTCTTTTTTCTTTCTATGTTCTCTCATTTGGTAATCTTTGGTAATCAGCTCTCTCTTGGTGAGTTCATCGGTTCTTCTGGCTTCAGTGATCATCTCTGTGTAGAAGATTCCTCAATACAAATTTCTAACTCTAATCTCCTGAGACTCTGGACCCACATCACCAACTGTCTGTTAGAAATCTCCACTTGAATGTCCTTAGGCAACTCACATTCAACATGTTCAAAAAAGAACTCATTATCTCTTTCTGCCACATTCTTCCAATAAAAACCTATACCTCATCCAAACATCTCTGTTGAGGTAACAATTACTATTCCAGTAAGTTCACAATTTAGAGTTATCCTTGACTCCCTTGCCTACCATAGCCAATCAGTTGCCAAGTCTTCTTAATTCTACCTCCACACAATCTCTGAATATGTTCTCTTCTTTCCATTTACAAAACCTAGTTTAGGCTCTCTTCACCCCTTGCCTGGGCTATTCCAACAGTACCAATTGAACTGGTTCCATCCTTCACATATCTGCAAAATAATCTTCCCAAAGCACATCTGACCATGTAACCCTTTCCCCAACCCTACTCAAGAAATTTCAGTGGTTCCCTATTGCCTCTAGCATGAAATATAAATTTTCATTCATCACCATATGATTCAAGGGATAGTGGAAACTTGACATTTAAAGACTTACCTGGCTCCAGCCTACCTTTCCAGACTTATTTCACATTAATGTGTCTTCAGGCACTCCATATTTTAGCCAGATTGGCTTACTTTCTATTCCTTAAACATGATGCTTCATCTCCCATCTCTGTGCTTTTGCACAGACTGTGCCCTCCACCTAGCTTTTTTGAAGGATCAACTTATATTCTACTTCCTACAGGATGCCTTTCCTGATGATCACTAGAGTTAGTGCCCTCTCTCTTTTCACATCATTTTGTGTGTTCTCTGCTTGCACGTTGTATCTCCCCAGTAAAGTGTAACTTTCTTTAGTGAAGAGATTATTTTTCATTTTGCCATTGTAACTCTAGTGCATAGTACAGTGCTTTTCACATAGTAGATGCTTATTGGGTTGGATTGATGTGGATCATCTAAGTTCACTCTCACTAGATATATGTCAGGAGATTAGTAGCTGGCAATCTTGAATCCAAAATCAGGTTAGGGTGGGTGGGGTTAGGTCACTGAAAATTTTCAAACAGTTTTCAGGCTGGAAAGGATCTATCACATCCAACCTTCCTATTTATTTTATTTTATAAATGAGAAAGTAGCAACATTCTTCCAAGGGCAATGAATCATGGACATAACAGTCTCTATAGAATCATAATTGTGGGTTATCAAAAGAGCAATAGAGGGTTTCATAGTAGGTAAAAATGTGAAGCGGTATATTATCAAAGATGACGTACATAAAAAATGATAAAAATATGCCATCTAGGAAATGTATGACTGGAAAAGAGATAGATTAGCCATGTTCAGAGAGAAAGAGATGACAAGTGGACAGCCCAAGTACTGTACTGGTAGCTACAAAATATTAAAAGACTTGAGGAGTCCTTCAATAAAATGGGTTGATCTACTATAGAGGATTTATAGGAGAACATGAACACAGAATGACCAAGGAACAAGCATTTATTAACATGCTAGATACTGTACTACAAATATTAACTAATTTAACTTCAGAATAAGACGGAATGGATCTATACCTTTGGAGGGGAGTAACATGGATGAGATCATGGATTTATAGACATAGTAAACTGAAGGTTATAAAACTCATTATGAGGCTAATTTCTCTTTTACTTTATATCCTTTCAGATCCTTGAAAATAGCTGTCATGTCCTCTTCTTCTCCAGGCTAACATCCTTATTTACTTCAAATGATTTTGATATCTCTAGGCTTTTCTTCAACATCCATCAGATTTCCAAATTTTATCACCACCATCAAATGCTAAAGTAATACACACACTATTATAGACATCTAACTACTTATAAAATATATGCATTTTTACAATGTCTAAGATAAGGGGTCCTTAACCTTATACACACCATGGACCCCTTCTTAGAATAATGTTTTAAATGTACAAAATAAAATATATCGGATTACAAAGAAACAAGTCATATTGAAATATAGTTAATTTTTTAAAGTTGAAACATTCCACAGTAAGAATGCCTTCTCTAAGAACTACTTCTGGATTTAATGCTATGTAACTTAAACGACTACTGTACTTCATGTTGATTTTATGAATATGATATTCATTTATACTCAGATACTCATAGTTTTATAAATGTGCATGGAAGAGATCTGAGGATAAGTATTATATTTTCTCTTTCTTTTGTATCCCTTTCTTTTTCTTTCTTTTCACTACTACCATGCTTAGCCTTAAGTGAGTGGCAAACTTTTCCCAGTCTTAAGTCATCTTTTAAATTAATCTGCTTCTCCACTTCTTTTGGTAAATTATTTTTAGGTTTTCAGGTCTCATTCCATTCTTCTTCTTCTTCTTCTCCCTGGAGTCACAGGAACCTATTTGTAGCAGGCCAAGGGGACGTGTGTACAGATATTTATCTGGGAAGATCATGAGTTGACAAAGTACATGGGGAATTTGCTAAGTGTCAAGTCCCTTTAATATTTTAGATGCAAGGTCTTGGTCAATCTTTTCAGTAAAATACTGTTGGATGAGTCTAATGTTGAATGAGGAATTCAGGGAATAACAGTTTGACTCTAAACTGGATTGTCCAGGCCCTAGAAGTGAAATAAAATTCCAATGGATTTTAGCTGTAAGCAAAAGTTATAAGCTTCTTTCTCAGAGCAGAATTGTTGAACAGGTGGCCTTCAAAAGGATCACTCAGTATATTTAGCTTCTGAAACTTGAGCAACTCGAGACCCGATTGGTTGCTCTTGCCATATGATAATTCGGGAGCTGGTGCATCTGGGCTGCTCTTGCCTGGGGTTCTCAGGAGGGAAGAGTTGGAGAGGCTTTGCTGCTTAGGACATTTATTTTATATATTAATGGTAAGGTTGACTTCTTTATTTGGGGGGAGATTGTTCTATCATGGGAAGCTTCTCCTGAGGTATTTTACAAAATTGTGGGTAATAACTGGGGAAAATTAGTGAAAAAGGAAAAAGAGATGGGAAATCAAGAGCCTTCTCATCTGTTGCTACTTACTAATACCCCAAATTTAGGACTTTTAATTAGAGCTAGGGTCCTCACTAACCAATTTGTTTATTCTTTGGTGATATTAGTACTCTTCTCTAACAAAATCTATTTTTTTTGCCCTCTATATTTCTCCTAATGTATTTGCACTAAAAAAGGGACCATGTTGTATGTTCCTATATTTAACCTGCTCTACTGGGCTCCATTTGCCTCAGAAGGAATGAGTGTTTTGCTAGCTAAACAAAACCAGCCAATGATTTAGGGGTATTGGCTTACATGGTGAATATCTTTGCAAGCAAGGAACAGCTGTTACAAAGCATCATCTCCCACCATCAAGCCTCAGCACTCTGTATACTAGCATCAAACCAGGAAGCTCAAATTTGATAGGGAGAACCTCTCATTAGTCACTGAATTGGGAATGTATATCAAAGATCCCTCATTCCATGTATTTTAAAACCCATATTGTATGGATTTTGATATTTTTCAGGTTTGAACAAGATTTGCAGGAAAAAAAAGAGGGAGTGCCCATTCAAGCCAATGGTGTGTGGGGAGAGACAAACCCCAGTACCTTGAGGTCATTATTGTTTTTTAAAATTTATTCAGACATAGTTTTCTATGTGTGACTTAGTTTGAGTGTTCAATCATGAGCTTTTCTTCTGAGGTATTCAGCACAATCAAAACTACACAAGAAGAAACACATTGTTTTCTTGCACTTTCGGTTAATTCAAAACTTTTTTTCTGAAAATCAAAATGAAATTTTCTTTTCTTGACTATATTAAATGGAAATGCTTTTGGTCCAAGTTGGTAAAAATGTAAACATTATCCTTCCCATTTCTTCCCTAATTCTAATCTCCTCCCCCAAAATATAACTAGCTGGAAAATGCAACCATAAATAATGGTATCATACATTATTAAGGGAAGCCAGTGAGACGAAGATTTGGTTTTGATGCTTTAAAAATTGTGTTTTAAATTCCTAGTCTCACTTTTTATGACAAAAAAAATCTGTGTATGTGTGTGTTTAATATTCACATTGCTTTAGGATACCAATGTCATATGCTTGTTTTCATTCCTGAGAAAAATGTCTAACATATTTTTATTTGTCTGTAATATTAAAAAGTTGTAGGTAACAGAGTACTACTCTGTAAACATGGCGGATGACGAAGAATATGAGGAGGTGGTGGAGGTAAGATGAACAGTGTCTGATGGCTTTGTTTTGTTTGCTTTTGTTTTATGGGACATTAGTCACTGCCTTGAAACTGAATCAATCATTTAAAAATGACATTGTCTCTTTTAAATTTACAAAGGCATTGCTAGTGTATATGAAAGTGGATATTTTTAGTTGAGTTTAACTATAATTATGTGGGAATCAGAACTGAAAGGAAATCCCACCACTGTAGCCAAACTTTTCTTTTCTTCTTAAAAAAAAAAGTGAGAACTAAAGGTTAGTTTTCATTTGGCCTAGAAAACCCACCCTTGATGCACCCACTTATTCTTTCCATTCCCAACAAAAACAAAGCACCAGAGAGGAAGAGAACAGAAGGAGGAAGTAAGTTCCAGTGATGCAATTATTACTTACTACTTACCAGAGTATAAAGAAACAAATACTAGTCTTGATTTCAAAGAGAATTTCTATACTATGTTATGGGTCAGGTTCTCATTCCTTGAAAAAAATCATGTTTTTATATATTCTGATTTATTTATTCCATTCAAACCCTTCACAATGTGCAGTTGCCATTAACAGTTTCTCTCTGAGTCTTTGCTTTTGCCCAAGTGACCAACAGAAGGAGCAAGACCATGTTTTGTTTTCATTAAAAATAGAAATTGAGAGAGAATGAGCCTGTAGTGATTTTGAACAGTGATTTTCAAGCTTTTTTGCTCATAGCACCATATTATTCTCTGCTGTTAGAAATCTAGGACTATTTAAGTTCAAAACACTGCAGGGTGTTCAGGGAAACTCCAGACGTCCATGCAATTGCAAGTTAAGTTCCATATAATTCTGGGTACGCCTAGTGAAACTCTCCCAACACACCTTTTGAAGATTACTCCTCTTGAGTTTCAAATCACTGTTACTTTTGTATCTTCTTTCACAAAGTCATTGTGGGTTTTTTTTTAAAGTCCTAATGTTATGAATATTTTTTTCCTATCCGAAAAAATTTTTTTTCTAGACCCATTCAAACTATCATTTCATCTTTCTCTTCCCCTTCACTGTCAAATGGTCTCTTTCTTTTGATAGTCTATCTTCTACCTCGGAGTCTGTTGGAGTTGTTTTCTAGGTGTTTTCCTACCTCACTGACCTCTCCTTTGTCAATCTTACTTGTTTATCTTCTTTCTCTCCACCCTTCCCCTAAGTATCTTCTGAAAAATCTTCCAGTGGTTTTAGTCTCCTTTGTCTACACTCTCTTCATTGGTGATCTCATCCACTCTCTTTGCTTCAGTGATCAGCTCTCTGAATGCCTTTAAATTATACATCTAGCCATGAGCCCAAGCTGCATCCTATTGGATGTATTCACCACCCATGTTCTACTAATACTTCATACTCAGAATGTCCAAAATTCATGATCATCCCTCAAACTTACCCCATATTCTAATTTCTCTCTATTTCCACACCATCATCCTCCTAGTTACTGAAGCTTAAAACTTCAGTATCATCTTTGAGTCTTCTCTCACTTTTATCCCTGACATCTTACCATAGCCAAGTATTCTCATTTCTCTCTGATGAGTATCTATAGCATGAGGAAGCTACTATAATTTCTAATTAGTCCCTAACTTTTTATTCAACAAAGAGTAATTAAAATTTTTCCCTTTCCAATTGCTCTGATCACACCTTGGTTTTGGTCTCAATTATCTCTCACTTGGATACCCTTAATAGCTTTCTGGGTTGTCTCCAAGTCTTTAGTCTTTTTCCTCTATGATATAATACCAAATAATCTTTCTGATCCATGGATCTGAAAATGTCATTATTCTGCACAAAAACTTTAGGGATTTCCCATTGTCTCCTGGACAAAACACAAACTCATTAGCTAGGCATTCAAGATCCTTCACAATCTCATTTTGTTGTTGTTGTTTTTGCTGCTGCTGTTGTTGTTTTGTGGGGCAATGAGGGTTAAGTGACTTGCCCAGGGTCACACAGTTAATAAGTATCAAGTGTCTGAGGCTGGATTTGAACTCGGGTTCTCCTGAATCCAAGGCCAGTGCTTTTATCCACTGCACCACCTAGCTGCCCCACAATCTCATTTCAACCTACCTTTTCAACATAGTTTCACACTATTCTCCTCATCTACCTTATGTCCAAACAAATTACATTACTTGGTGTTTGTTAATATCTTTTTGCCCTCTTCTACCTTCATGGATTTATTCCAACCCTCTCCCATTTCTGAAATGCCCAGTACCTTTCCATCTTTTGAAATCCTTTTCTTCCTTCAAAGTACAACTCACATGTCACTTCCTTCATGATGTCTTCCCTGATTGCCCCAGCTGAAAGTAATAGTTTCTTCTTTACATTTTTCACAGTCCATTGCTTCAGTCTTTTCTTTGCACTTTTAACATTTTACCCCATGCCTAATTTATGTAAACATCTCATCCTTCTAATTAGATTGTATGGTTTTTGAAAATGGTGATTGTGTAATTTTTTCATCTTGTTATTACCAGCACCTGACAAAAGGACCTTGTATGTAGAAGGTATTTTACAAATGTTTGTTGAATTTCCTTAAACTAATCTCCTTTACATTGAGGGGAGGGGGAGAGATAAGAGGAGAGGAGAGAAGAGAAAAGAAGAGAGGGAAAAAGAGGAGAGGAAACCAGAAATTCCCTGGAAATAGTCACTTGACTCAGCTCTCTAACTACCCTTAGGCTCATGGATGTGAGAATGCTTAATAACTCTTTTTTGTTGTGGGGAGGCAATGAGGGTTAAGTGACTTGCCCATGGTCACACAACTAGTAAGTGTCAAGTGTCTGAGGCTGGATTTGAACTCAGGTCCTCCTGAATCCAGGGCCAGTGCTTTATCCACTGTGCCACCTAGCTGCCCCCCCTTAATAACTCTTGATCAAGGGAATGATAGAAATATCATCCTAATATTTCTGAATATGTCCTTTATATGTGAGGACCTCTGGAAAAAATGTCACTTTTCCCTATCTTTCCATTAAGGTATTTCTTAGACTGAAGTTCTAAATTATATTTTCAAGTCAAATATTTAAAATTTCCATTAACAAATTTTATGACCAATCTGGGAAAAAAATTATGTCAAAGAAATGATAATGGAAAAAACTGCATTACTGCAGTCTTTCGGTTAAGATCAGGGCTAATTATTGTCTTGGAAACCATATATGGTCCCTAACTTTATCGATATCCTTATTAATCTATGATGCAAAAATTGAACACAATACTCCAGATGAGTTCTGATAAGGGTGGAAGATAGTGGGACTATCCCTCTCTATTCCTGAAAGCAATGCCTTCTAATTCAGCCTAGGATAACATTATTTTTTTTGGCTGTCATATCACACTGCTGACTAATGTGAGCTTACAATCCATTCTACTGTCTAATCACATCTTATTCTTTTTTTATATCTAAGTAAAAACATTTATATTTATCTTTATTGAATTCATCTTATTAGGTTCAGCACATTTATAACTATTCTTTGAATCCAGCCATACAAACAGTTATGAATGCATCTGATTGTATTGTCATCTAATCTGTATTTTTCCATCTTCATCATAAAGATAGTGTGATATACTTTATCCAAAGTTTTGATATTCTATGTAAATTATACTCATAGCATCCTTCTCATTTGCTTGGTAATACTGTCACAAAAGGAAATAAAGTTAGATAGGAGTGTCCTGATCTTGATGAAATCATGCTGCCTTTTAAAAATCACCAGTTCCCTTTCTAAATATAAACCTACCATCTCTTTAATGATCTATTCTAGAATTTTCCCAGGAATCAAAGTCAAGCTTATTAGCCTGTAGTATTCATACTCTTTTCTTTCCCTCTCCTTTTTTTTTTTTTAAATTGGGACATTTGCCTTTCTCCAATATTCTGATACCTCTTCATAATATTTCAGATATCACAACAGTGATATCTGCTAATTTTTAAGAGGCCAAAATGTACTTAATTTGGGCCAGAGGTCTTGAATTCATCAAGGGCAACATGATGTTCTCTTACTGTCCTTTTATTTATCTTTGGTATCAACTCCATGGTAGTTATCTCTGTTGTCATTTCCAATTTAAAGTTCATTCTCCTTTGAAGAGAAAAAAAAGAAACAAAATAAGAGTTGGCTTTTCTGTAATCAGTGATCATAATCCATCTTTTTTCTCCCAAGCTTACTTTTTTAAAAACAATAAGCCTATTTGTTGACTTTAACCCCTATCACTAGCCTCAGTTCATTATGAACTTTAGCATTCTTAGTACTATTTTTATGGGACCATATCATGCTCTTATACTCATCATCTATTGCTTGGCATTGCTTCTATCTTCTGTACATTTCTTTTTTTTTATTTTTTTTTTAATTTTATTTTCACGGGCAATGGGGTTAAGTGACTTGCCCAGGGTCACACAGCTAGTAAGTGTTAAGTGTCTGAGACCAGATTTGAACTCAGGTACTCCTGAATCCAGGGCCGGTGCTTTATCCACTGCGCCACCTAGCCGCCCCTTGTACATTTCTTTTAATGATCTAAGTTGGTTGGTAAGTTCCCTGTGCATCCACATCAGTCTCTTCAGACAAATCCCATCTTTTCTCTTTGAAATTGCTTTCTTTTGTGTCTTCAAGTCTAATCTAATCCCCTATAATTTACATGAATTCTCTCTACAATAACTCCAACCACTGACCATCTAGACTCCAGGGATGAGGAGCATTAAATATCTTCAGGCAACCCACTCCATTTTGTCATAGTGTGGATTATTATGAAGCTCTGTCTTATATTGGCTTGAAATCTGATTCGTCGATGTTCTATTGATCCTAGTTTTGCCATCTGGGATCACACAGAATAATCTTCTTCCAAATGATTGCCCTTCAGATATTTGAAGACAAGTATAGCATCCATAGTAGACTAATATTATTCTATGACACTTGCTTATAGGAGAGAGAAAAAAAGGGAAACATCAGGAACATCCTTAGCTACTTTGTCTTCTTAAGCCAATGGAAATTAGAGTTAGCACTTGAATAGATTGATTTAGTTAGATATCATCAAATGTAGTAGACAATTTTTAGTGAGTCTATGCCTGCCATTTTGTCTCCCTTATTGCTTTATGCTCTATTCTCTGCTCTGTATCTGACCAGTGGAAACTAAACAACTCTATTCTGTTTGGGTTGTGAATTGATGCCTTATTGATGTCAGTGGTAACAATATCAAAATGGGGTGGTTGTAGAAATTAGAGTAAGTCATCAATAAAGGGATCTAAAAAAACACAGAAAGGAACTAGTTTTAAAAAAACTCAAACATATCCCTCTAAGGAAACCAATCAGTCTTAAACATATGAAATAAGATTGTCCTGAGACTATCCACTAGAGCCAAGTAAAGATGAAAAGGAAGGAAATGAGGAAGACAGGGGTAGAAAGTCTAATTAGAAACACTGTAGGGAAAGATAATTATGAGGCTTGACATAGATACCAAGGCCACCAATCTCTTTGTATAAGCTCTACTGTGAAGGTGTTTTAGTCATATTTCTGAAAGCCATGTTTATTGATAGATACTGTGCAGCACAGGCAAAATGAAATTGCCAGCAGAAAACTATTTTAACTTTTGCTAACAACATTCAAAACATTTCCAAATATCTCTGGTTAGTCTGGTTTTCTCTCTTGATGCAGTGAGTCTTTCCTGAACATGAAATGAAATCCTCATCAAGAATTTTCACAGGGATTGTGTGGGCCTGTGAAGGGCTATCCCACTGTAAGGTATATTTGCGAAGTGCTTTACAAACATTATCTATTTTGATCTTCACAAGAACCCTGAAAGGGAGGTGTTATTATTATCTCTATTCTACAGATGAGCAAAGTTATGCTGGCAGAGGTTAGATGACTTGTCCAGTGTCTGAGGCTGGATTTGAACTCAGGATTTCTTGACTCCAAATACAGTGTTCTATCCACTGCACTACCTAGCTGCACAGAAATGTTTTATGCAGCAGAATGCAATAACAAAAAGATATCCATGTAGACCTTTGTAGAATAGCATGGATAGAATGGCATTTGAGATATAAAATGAAATATAATAATACAGCAGGAAGAATCAGAAAAGAAATATTTATTAGCATGAGTTCTAGGCCTTATTTATTTTTAACCAAGACATGGTTCCACCACTAGTGTCAAGTGTAAAAATAAGAGGTTGAAATAAATGGTTTGGGTAAAACTTCTCAGTTAAGAGCAGGGTCTACCTCAAGATGACCTGAAAATGGAAGATGGTGACTGAAAAAGTGGGGTTCAAGATTTTCTGCTCACCCTAGGTGCATATTTTAGTGATAACAATAGAAAAAATGAAAAGTATGCTGTTATGTAAGTCTTTTGATGACTGAGAAAATTATCCAGATCCTTTATTTTCATCTCTTTTCCCATTATGCTTGACCTAAATGAGCCTTTCCTGCTACTCGTCCAACAGGGTTGGATAAGGCTGAGGCAGAGGGAGCTAAATCTACTCTCTCTTACGTATTTTCAGGAAAATGTCAGCCAGCTTCTAATTGTGGTCTCTTTATTGCTAGTGATGTCAGATGAACAAACACAGTCTTGGTTTACAGATCTAGGTTACAGATTCCACAGAAGTGGTGATGGCAAGACTTACCCCATTAGTGTGTTCGGAAGACATCTTGTTTTGCTTCTTCTCTGGCAAGGGCAACTCTTGATCTGTTGGAAGTCAACCCTCCTGAATAGAATTATGGGACTTGGAGAGATTAATTTGGCACCATATTTAAGTGGGAAAGACATGAACTTAAATATATATATATATCCATATATTTAAATAGATATACATAAATGTATAATATGTTATATATTTATTATTATATATTATATCTATTTAAATATCTATATAGATATATATCTCAAAGATAATGGTATTTCATATAAGAGAAAGTTATCTTACAACTATTTATGGGAAAGGGGTATATTCCTGGGTTGAATTTAGATAATTTTAAAAAGGATTTATTAAACCTCTACTATGTGTTTGGCAGTATGTGCTACGTGCTGGAGACAAAAAAGGCAAAAGAAACACAAAGAACAGATTTGTTTGTTTTTAACTAGCTTAAAATAAAGTAAAATATATGTCCCATAAAGTTATGCAGTTTCTGTCTTCTCAATTAAGGATGAGGTATAATGTGAAGAACACTGGCCTGCTGGCTAGCTTTATAAACTTGTACAAATCACTTCTCTCTGGGTCTCAAAAAAGCTTCCTTCCAAATCTAAAATTCAGTGAATAAATGAGAAATCTATGGAAAGCAGATGGTCAATAAGTAATGTCAATTACCATTTTTCACAGATAATATTTATCTAGACAATGTACACAATACTACAACTTCTTGTTTCTGCTATCTGGATATTTTGAGCCTCTGTATCACAAATGCTTCATTTCAGAAAGAAGATATTTGGAAGATAGGCTGATATTTACTACTACTACTACTACTACTACTACTACTATTATTATTATTATTATTATTATTTTGGCGGGGCAATGAGGGTTAAATGATTTTCCCAGGGTCACACAGCTAGTAAGCGTCAAGTGTCTGGGGCCAAATTTGAACTCAGGTATTCCTGAATCTAGGGCTGGTCCTCTATCCACTGCGCCACCTAGCTGACCTCTATTTACCTTGATTATTGACTTGCAATTCCTGGCCTAAGAATCCCATACATTCTAGCTTCAGCTAGGGACCAAGCGGCACTTAATCCTCTTGTCCTCACTATACTTCCTGAACTGTTGAATGGAACATTGTGGGTGCCAGATGTGGAAAACTAAACAAGCAAACTAATGAACAAACAAGTAAATAGGTTAGGTAGGTAGGTAGGTAGGTAGGTAGGTAGGTAGGTAGGTAGGTAGACAGATAGATAGTTATCACAGATTTGGAGCTAAAAGGAATTTTTGAATCATAGGATCATAGATTTAGAATAGCAAGGGACCTCAGAAGCCATCTAGTTGAATCTCCTAATCTTAGAGATAACAAAAGTGATACCTAAGAGGATAAAATAATTTGCCCAAGGTCACACATGTGGTGAGTGGAAGAGCTGGGTACTTTGACTCCAAAGCCAGCATCCTTACCACTGTTCCTTCCTAAGCCAGCTGAGCTACTGACACAGAGTGAAGGATTCAGATGAGGCTAAATGAGATTCAGGTGAGAACCAGCATAGTCTCTTCTGATGAAGTGTTGGCATTTGTGCTCTATTTTTAGTACTACACAGAAGAAGTTGTCTATGAAGAAGTGCCGGGCAAGGTAAAGCTCAGGACACTTGCACGAGCAGCGCACTCACGAAATTGCCATGGGTTTGGTGCTGTTCACAGTCTCTCAGCACCATTGCAGGGAGAAGTCATTCATTTTTGGGCTTGGGCGGGGGTGGCTATGTCTGAAGGGTTATTTCACCATCCTAAAATTCAAAATAATAGGCAAGATGTTTGAGGATTATTTTCCAGGAAATATTTTTGGAAGTCCTGGTTATGGTATGGATGATGTTAACCAGAATTGAAGGCCACATATCCAGTATTCTTACCTGTTGTTGCAGTTGTGATCTGCGATGCAGATGCATGCAGCATCACTGCCAAGGACTGCCAACCTGTCCATCATCATTTATGTCAACAAGGATGTCATCTCACTCCTTCTTGACATGATGCATGTAATGCTACTCAGACTTAATTCACTTGAAATTCTGAGTAAGACATTCAGATAGATATTCCAACTTGGAGCTATTTTTTCAAGGTGAAATACCTCTCTTGTGATGAAGCTTTGTGTGGTTTTCTGTGTGCAAATGTTTCTTTTAATGCTCGGTAAGACATAAACCAAGGGGTTAACACCGAATGTTTTGCAGTACGTATTATATCTGTGCAGAAACTAACTCCTTTAGAAAATGGCAAAGGGGTTAATGTCCTAGTTAATACAACTCCTTGCTTAGAAAACAATTGGATGGCCATGCTTTGACAATGCTTGAGACTGATTGTTTAGTTACACACTTTCATCTTTAATTAAATGTCTCTTCATAATTGTCCAGAGGAGCTTTTGTGTGAGGAGAGGTAATTTTTGCTAGTTTAAAGAATATATTTCAATGATACCCAGGTGCTTGGCTTTTGTCTTGATTGCAAGGACCATGTGGTATTGGTTTCTTTGCTTGTAAAATGTAATTCTAATTTCCTACTTACCAGATAGGGTTGCTATAGGAGATAAATGGCATGCTATAACTGAAGCGCTTTTCACTCTTATGAAATAATAATTCATCAGTGAACATGACATTCACACTCATTTAATTAAAAATTAGAAGGTAGCTTATTAGCCTGTTGTATTTGGTATGATTAATTTCTGTCATTTAAGGTTAATTATTGCCTTCCATATAGTCTCAGAGGGATGAGGAAGGAGAGAAAGCCTGCAAAATAAACAAGTGCTTTTAATTACAGCTTCCAGCCATTTGTACCTGGCTCTTGCTTAATCGATTTCACAAGTTGTTATGAGAGTCAGAATCTGAACTTTATGTGTGTCCCTTTTCCCAGCTTCAAATAATATGAATTCAGCTTTTCCTTTGGCATGTTGATTAAAAAGAAAGTCATTCAAATCTTAATAACAATGAAATAATTAAATAACCTTTAATCCCAGCATTTGTCACTATGAATAAGCTTTTAACAAAATGGTATACATTAATAAGGAAAAAAACCCTTTTTAATATATACTGTCTATAGCAATCGAAGAATATGTCTGTGAGCAGACAATATAGTGCATCCAATGACATGACATTGCATGTATTTATTTGGATATTGTGAGCTATATCTTGTTTTATGCAATATACAAAAATATCACCAAAATAAAATGCACTAACCTAGGTCAGTATACTGAGTATCAATACCTTGGGGCAGTATTTTTTCCTTTATGATAATCATGATTTGCCATCACAATTTTCAGACAATAACCAAAGTTTATGAGACGACCACTACACGGACAATAGCTGACCAGGATTCACAGCCTATATCTTACCATGAGGAACGGACAGTGTCTCATGATGAGGAACCAACAAAACCAACAGAGAGGAAGAGAATTATCAGGAAGAAAGTGGACTCTTCAAAATTCATGACCCCATACATAGCACACAGTCAGAAAATGCAAAATCTCTTTAGCTCGGTAAGTTTGGATGGATCTGGAGTTCTTAAGTCATCTCCTGAAAGTTGTTTTGTCAGTGAGAAGAAATTACTTTAAAGGAGTCATCGACTTGTCACAGAATTATAAGCTATCAATCCTCTGAACTTTCCCTTTGTGAGTTTTCTTTACATATGTAGTCCCTGTGAGACAGAATGACAAAATAGGTGTATACCTGGCCTCCAAATGAAGAATGACCAGGTTCATGTCCTGCCCCAGTACATAATGGCTATGCAATTCTAAGCAAGTCACTTAATCTTCTCCTGACCTAGGCAGCTCTCTAAGTAAAAAAAAAAAATTGCCTAGCACTTGACAATATTTATTAGTGGAGGGAATTATTTCAGCAGGAGTTCCCTGTATTGGTCTTGGTCTTATTCTGTATAGTATAAAACTGACATCACCATTGCCTTCAGGAGTTAACGTTACAGAACACATATTCATATATCAGAATAGTTTATATAACCCTTCAGAATATATATTTGTATATCATGACTGTGTGTGTATGTGTATGGAGAGAGAGGGAGAGGGAGAAAGGGAGAAGGAGAGGGAAAGGGAGAGAGGGAAAGAGAAAAGCTGTAGAGACATTGCTATATTCTTCAGGAGTTAACCCTACATAATGAAGCCAAGACCAGTTTCAAAGCCCAATGCTATTTAGTTATTAATAATTAGTCGATCTGATCTATGATAACAGTATAAAAAAGCAAAAGTTGGTAAAATATATAGAAACCATGTCTGAGATTAATTAATAGAATGTATAATAATATATAGACTATTAATGAAAAATATATCAAAATAGTTGCTTAAAAAGCACCCCTCCCCCATCTTCCCAATTCTGAAATTATGAACCAGACCAAATCAATTCTGTCATTACTCCTGAATGAGGTGTGCAGATCTACTTCTCTAGTGTTCCCTGCCCCCCATCCTCCATCTGTGCCCTCTAGTATCTTTCTGAACCAAAGTACTCCTTCCTGGTTATAACTGTCCTCTATGAGTTGTTTTCCCCATTAGCACATAAGTCCTTGGAGGGTAGGTACTATGTTTGTTTTTCTATTTGTATATCCAGCACCTAGCACTATGCTAGATACACAGTAGCACTAAATCCCCTCCCCCCTGTAATTCTCATTTGTTTGTATTTGAATGCTTTGTTTTAGTAATATAATTTCAGAATTAAAGATTCAAAAGAGCAAGTTAGGTTGTGCTCATAAGTGATCCACCTGCCCTCATATTAGGTGCAATTCTGAAAAGCATGCCATTGGCAGCAGAATTGGATCCCAGATCAATAAGGCAACCCTCTGAAACTAGAAGTTGTAAAAAACAAACAAAAAAAAAGTGACAAATCTTCATTGGTAAAGAGAGTTAACTCACTGGGCACTTGTGTGTGTATATATATGTGTGCATATATACATATATATTTATGTGTGTATAAATGTATATGTATTTATAGGGCAGCTAGATGGTATAGTGGTTAGAATGCTGGAACTGGAGTCAGGAAGACCTGAGTTCAAATCCAGCTTCAGACATTTACTAGCAGTGTGACACTGGGCAAGTCACTTAACCCTGTTTGCCTTAGTTTCCTCATCTGAAAAATGAACTGGAGAAGGAAATGGCAAACCAATTCAGGATCTTTGCCAAGAAAACCCCATATGAGGTCATGAAGTGTAAGACATGACTGAAAATTGACTCAACAACAATAAATATGTATATACAACAACAAATATGTATATACATATATATAATCACCAGTCTTCTAATAACGGTTTCTATGAGGCATACATGGCAATTTTCTATTTATCAAGTATTCACTATTGGCATCTGATTCATTTTGGCGATGAGGATGCATATTAAATGATGATAAATACGGTGATTGCTGTGTTCCTGGCTTTAGTGTGTTTTAGTTGAAATGCTAACATTCGCTTTCAGAATAAGTACAAAGAGAATTTTGAAAAAGCCAAAGGATTACCTTATGCCAGCACGACTGATACTCCAGAACTGCGAAGAATCAAGAAAGTACAAGATCAGCTCAGTGAGGTGGGTGGAGCCTTTAAATCAATCCACAAGGACGGATTATTTATTATGTGTCAGACACTGTGAGAAGCACTGGAGATGCAAGTACAGAAAACAAAATATTCCCAATTTGCAGTGAGCTTGCGTTTTAGTTGAGAAGATAAGCTGATATAAAAAGACATATATGGCAAAATATAAAGTTAATAAATACATATATACAAAGTTAAGCTGAACTGACTCATGCCGATTGTTAAATTTTCAGTGTGAACATTCATACTTCGGAAAGAAGCATATGCTACAAATTAGGGCTTGATGTTCAGTCTTGTTGATTGTCTAGACTTGAGAAAATGTTAATAACGCAAAATAAATTTAAAGTGTGTCATGGGTATATTTTACCCCCCCCAGGACTGATTGTTAAATATTTACCAGTAAAACCCTGTGTGTATGCATATGAGTTTATATGTACATATTATATATGTGTATATACACACATATATTTATAAACCATGTATAATAACAATGCAAATATGCATATACATATGTGGTACATATATGCATACATTTATATGTTCTATTATAATATATGCATTTATACACATGCTTATAAAACATACCCATGACACACACAAATGTGTATATATACATATATAGCACACATGTGCATACATTTATAGGCTATATTATATATGTATTTATACACGTATATTTAGGAAACATGTACCCACAACACATGTAAACATGTATGTGTATATTTGTGTATGTACACACACATATACATAAGAATATATGACATGGAGGCAGGAGATGGAGGGTTGTAAGTGAAGAAAAAAGAGGACAGCTTGACTGAATTGAAGAGTACTAGAAGGTAGGTTGGGGTCAGACTTTGTAGGGCTTTAAAATCTAAGCAGAGAAGGTTATATTTTATTCTAAAGGCAACAGGAAGCTTGTGGAATTGGTTGAATAGAAAATGCTTGTATCTTTGAGGAAAATGGACTTTAACTACATATGCAAAGTATAAGGTTGTGTGATGTTAAACAAGTCCAGAGGTTTAGAGGGAACATTAATTATAAGCCGTAGTACCTGGTATAAACCTCAAGGAGCTGGTCAGAGATCCAAATAGCAGTATATATTTAGAGAGGAATATGAGAAAGAGCCTCCACTAAAATTCTGTTCTGATGTCTCTTTGTGGCATGGAATTGACCCTATGTTCTTGCAGGATATGCCAACAGGACAAAAATGCCCAGAGCCTTCCTAAGATAGAAAGATTTCAAATACAGGTACACTAACCGCAAAGCCACCTGAGAACCACCTCTAACTCAGTTTGAAGAGGCTCATATAAAAAAGCTGACCACTCATGAAGATAGTCATGAAGAAGCTGTAGTCTGTGATGGTGTATGGCATAACCACTCTGATAAAGTCACAAGTCTTTGAAATAAGTAAAGACAAAGGAAACTGCAACTCAATCATGGTTCTTTAGGCTGATTCATAGGTGAGCCCAAGCAACAGCAGGCAAAATTAGCCCAAAAAATAAGATGAGAGGTGCCTAGAATCATAGGTGGAAAGCTAGAAGGGACCTACAAGATCAGCCCATTAGTACTGATTAAGTCCTTTCTATGAACCGGGTCATCTCAGATCATAGGGTAAGGACCAGCTGTGGTTCTAGTTCTTTTAGGCAAAATATCAAAAGTGTTCAGAGTTTTGCATTAAGAAACTGACATGGGGGCAGCTAGGTGGCACAGTGGATAAAGTACCGGCCCTGGATTCAGGAATACCTGAGTTCAAATCCGGCCTCAGACACTTGGCATTTACTAGCTGTGTGACCCTGGGCAAGTCACTGTCCTGCAAAAAAAAAAGAAAAAAGAAACTGATATGACTTCCCTCCGCTTGTCCTATGTGCTACCAGAACTTCCCTCAATCCCTTGGAGGTTGACAATACTCACTGACTCACTTGCACTATTATTGTTGCTGTAGGTGAAGTATCGCATGGATGGTGATGTCGCCAAAACAATTTGCCACGTTGATGAGAAGGCAAAGGACATTGAACATGCAAAGAAAGTGTCGCAGCAAGTTAGCAAGGTAAGTCGAGGATGGTTAACCAGGAGGACACCAGGAAAGAACACAGACTAGGGTCAAAGCTCCTGAGGTCAAATTTTACTTCTACCTCTACCTGGGACAAGTCACTTAAGATTTTTTGACCTTCATTTTCTTTTTTTTTTTTTGGCAGGGCAATGGGGGTTAAGTGACTTGCCCAGGGTCACACAGCTATTAAGTCAAGTGTCTGAGGCCGGATTTGAACTCAGGTACTCCTGAATCCAAGGCTGGTGCTTTATCCACTGCGCCACCTAGCCGCCCCAGATTTTTTGACCTTCATTTCTTCAACTGTAAAATGAAGGGGTTGGACTAATGGCCTCTGAGGTCTCTTCTAAATCTATGATATTATCTTTTATAGTTAGAGAAGGAAAATTGGATACCAAGGCATAATCCTGAATATTTTGAGTTTATTTCATATGCATTACTTCCATTTAATTCCCTATGTGGCTTTAAGCAAGTCACCTGACCTCTCTAGGCCTCACCTTCCTCATCGGTAAAATGAAGGGGTTTGGACAAGCTGGCACCAAATCTGTTAAACCCCATATAACATTTGACTAGCTAAGTGGCGCAGTGGATAGAGTACTGGGCTTGGAATCAGGAAGACTCATCTTCATGAATTCAAATCCAGACTCAGTCATTTACTAGTTGTGTGACCCTGGGCAAGTCAGTTAACCCCACTTGCCTCTGTTCTTTTTCTGTAAAATGAAGTGGAGAAGGAAATGGCAAACCACTCCAGTATCTTTGCTAAGAAAATCCTAAAAAAGGGGTCACAAAGAATATTATACAACAGAAGCTACTGAATATAATAAGCTGACAAAAATATTTGACTCCAGGAGAAAGGATAAAGTATACAAAATCCACACATAATCCTTTCCTCCCAATCTTATGTATACCTGGAAATATTTATATTTGTTGATGGTTGTCAAATTCATATGACAAATTTTGTTTTTAATGTAAAATACATGCAAAAAGGAGGCAGAATTGAGCTATGTAGTGAAAACCTTGGTGTTTGCAAGTTTTAAGCTTATCACTTGAGCTTATCACATTATAGGAGGTTATCACATTAAATGCCTTCCATGTGGCATCGTTGGCAAGTTTTGCTCAAGGAGCAAAAGAAGACACTTAACAGTTCTCTTGAGCGTCCTTAACCCTGAGGATTGAATAACTGTCTCACATCTGGTTTTTCCATCAAGGTTTTATATAAGCAGAACTGGGAAGACACCAAGGATAAGTACCTGCTTCCCCCTGATGCTCCAGAACTTGTCCAGGCAATTAAGAACACGGCCATGTTCAGCAAGGTAAGGGCAGTTGTTCAAACTTCAGTACCAGTTCACCAAACAAAATAAAAAGTCTACTGTGTACTAGGAACTGGGAGGGATAGAGAGTTTAGCAAAGATAAAGCAGCTTTCAGTTAAACTGTGGAATAAAGTACCTTTTATTTGCCAAGAAAACCCCAAATGGGGTCACAAAGAGCTGGACAGAAATGAAAAATGACTGAACAACAAGATAGTTGCAGCATTCTTCAAATTGTTCCAAACATCACCAATTTTACTTGCATTCTTATTACTATTCACTCTAGAAGGCAGAGAAGAAAAGAGAGGAAAAAACATTGAAAGCAAATAATTCTGTACTTCTGGTAAAGGTTTATCAGGGAAAAGAGGTTAGCACTGTTCAAAGAAGCCATCTGAGTGAGGTAGAAGAAGGCAGATTATATGGGGATCTCATTCAGCTTTGTTGTTTGGTTTTTTTCTAACCCTCTATCACTTAATCTAACTCAGGGGTTCTTTATCTTTTTTGTGTCATGGATCCTTTTGGGAGTCCAATGAAATGTAGACATATATTCCTCAGAATAATATTTTAAATGCATAAAATAAAATACATAGGCTTACAAAAGATACAGAATATACTGAAATACAATGATCAAAATCTTTCCCTCATCCAAGTTCGTGGACTCATCAAAATCTATCTGTGGATTCTTCTGGGGTCCCTGAGTCCAGATTATCAATCCCTTGATCTGAATTAACTGTGGTATAATAGAGACAGCATGGCATTGCAAAGAGAACTGCACATCAAGTCTGGGTTAAAAGACCTAGATTTAAATCTAAACTTTGCCCAAGAGGAATGTGAATGGAGTGCTGGACTTGGAATCAGGCTTTCATATCCCAGCTCAGCCACTTACTAGATACAGGACTATACTCAAACCATTTAACCTCTTGTAGTATCAGTTTAAAAAATCTTTAAAGTCTATCTCAGAGAGTTGTTGTGAAGCTCAAATGATATAACATATATGAAGTACTTTGCTTTAAAGTTCTATATAAATACCAGTTATTATTATTATTAAGTCATTTAACCTATTCAAGTCTCTGTTTCTTTTGAGGAGAAAATAACAATAGCAAAACTTAACTCCTCAGGATTATTCCAAGGATCCATCGAGATAATATACATTTTTGTAGCATATTACTAAATGTTTTATAGCACATTATACAAATGTGAGCTCTTATTATATTTGCACATAATTGCGATGAAAGGGAAATTGAATTGTGTTCTCATCTTTTCACATTTTTCTTTCTTTTTTCTTTTCAGAAAAATTACACTGAAGACTGGGAAGCAGACAAAGGTTTATTTTACCCATACAATGACAGTCCAGAGCTGAGGAGGGTTGCACAAGCCCAGAAAGCTCTCAGTGATGTAAGTGAAAATACAAATATGGCACTTGGCTTGAAAGCATGGAATTAGTGAATCTCTAACCCTCTTCTAGCTAGATTCACATTCCTTGGAACTCTGGGGGAGGAAAGTTTTGCCTCCCCTCCCCTTCCTGACTTTGGTGGGGGAGTCATCCTGTATCAATCGAGGCACAGAATTTTGGTACTTCTGAACCAAAGTGTACAGACCCTCAGCAGCTTTCTCAAATTAGAAAAAAGTATTTAAGTGTCTTGAGTTTGTTCTTTAAGTTATTTAAAATGGGTTCCAGAGCAGTATCAGATATCAACAGCTCCAATAGAAGAGCATGCCTCTTGCCTTGCATCAGCTCCAATCTGAGGTGTGCAGAGTAGGTTTCTTTACCATTAGTCCTGGCAGGAGTAGCATCCTTTGAAAGCTGATGCATTATTTTTAAGAAATGCTAACTCAGGGGGGCATCTAGGTAGCACAGTGGATAAAGCACCAGCCCTGGATTCAGGAGGACCTGAGTTCAAATCTGGCCTCAGACACTTGACACTTACTAGCTGTGTGACTTTGGGCAAGTCATTTAACCCTCATTGGCCCACAAAAATAATAAAAAGAAAAGAAAAGAAAAAAATGCTAGCTCAGCCTCAATTGTTCTAAAAACTGTCCTATGAAATTACAGATTTCTTATGTTAGCAGTCTAGTTATCTTCTATGATCCCTGCATCCTTTTCTATCATTCTTGTGCATGACTAATTATTCTCTACTTTGCTCCAGTATACTTATATATTTTTTCTTCCTAAGTATCTTACTTAAGCTTAAAATGGCCTTAGATAAATTTATCTGACCGCATTTCTTTTTTTTAAGTCTACAACTATCTTCAAAAGTATTAATAGGTACGTTCTCTATTTCATTTTCTGAGGTACAAATTTGACCCAAATTGGTCCTAGTGCTTTTACTCTTTCCTGGTGGTTAGTTATGTAAACTGAGGCAAAGGCTCTCTTAATGGAATTTAGATATCTCTTTCCCCAAAGGGAAAGACTGGAGAATGCTAAGGCTAGTTCTTGAGATTTAAATCTCCTTCTTCCTGAAAGGGAAGGAAACCAGAGAAAGACCATGCCTATAAAAATTAAAAGAAAGGTTTTATTAGTCAGGAAAGAAAATCACACATGATCATGGGTACTATTGAGCCTAGTGCCCAATAGGACACCATACAATAGATTGCAAGGTTTTATATACAGTTTAAATAAAGACAGGTAAGGAATTTGGGGTGTGAGTGTGAGTGTGTGTGTGTGTGTGTGTGTGTGTGTGTGTGTGTGTGTAATTAAATTCCAGGGGTGGAGGAAGTGGACTTTGATACATAAATCCGAAGGCATTCTTGGTGATAAGCAATTCAGTTCAAGGTCTTGATAAGATCTCTTCAAAAAGAAAAAGGATTATTCCAAAATTGGGGAATAGCTGAAGATAAGGTCCATATCCATAGTCACATATCCCACAGTCAGATAAGTCTTTGTTTGGCTTCAAAATTAAAGGATTGTTGGTGAAGACAGTTGTTCTGGTTACTTGGATAATCAGGGCAGCTCAAGCAAATCAAGGTACCCATTTTCACAGTTACCAACTTGAGGAAGTATGTTCCTATTTTAAGTCATTCAATACTTGGTAGTGTAACACAATAATACTGACCATTGTAAAGTATTATGCCCAGGACTGGCCCTTATAGATTCCTGTCTAAAAAGACTCCCTTGTTTCTCTTCTAAAATTTCTACTCATCAGCACATATTTGCTAAGTGCCTACTAGGTGTCACATACTGTGCTAAGGGAATGTGAGGACTATAAGAGAAATATCAGGAACTTGCTAAATATTTGAAAAGACAATAAAACAATTTTGGAACCATGAGGTGCTAAAGTATAAAGTGTATTGACCAAGGTACAATAAGGATGTTTTTAAAAAATGAGAATTCATCAAAAGAGGCAGAGAACAAATCGTCAGAGAGGAAGAGCCAAAAAAACAAAAAACAAAAAACAAAAATACCAATCACGGAAACCAAGAGGCCATTTTTAAGATGATTCAATTTCTACATGACATATCTTATTTATTATTCCAGAAAATGGATATGTTAAAGATGGCATTCTCTAAATCAATGCCGTGAAATTTATTTAAGGTTTTTGATATTTCTGAGGGAGCAGTAATCTTCTCTCGCCCCATTCCTGAAGTATTTGAGAGAGAAGCTACATCTTGTATTTTACTGCAGACTAAGTTTATAAAAAGTATCTTATTACTTAAATGTCTATTAATACCACAACATGGACTTCTACAATTATTGGGCATGGAGCCCAAGGCAAATTCTTATTCATAGCATGTCCCTTGTAGACTTTAAAAATGTGAATCCTATTCCAGAGGCTCTGTCCTCTTGATGTTCTTTCTGTAAATCCCTTTAACCCTGCTTGTCACGTCGTTCTCATTTTGCTTTGAATGACACTTTTCTAGTACTTGAGAGCTGTTGAGTTCATTAGGTATTGAATTCTAGAATCCCAAACAAAATCACTTTAAATCATTGAGATATCTAGACCCTAATCTCTGATAAATTGATTTTTCATCAGATTGTCAGACCACTTATCAGGAGATCTAGAGCCATTTTTCATCTCCCTTTTCCAGCCCCACATCCCTCCCACCCTCATCCCTAACTCCTGTTCTGACCTAAGAGACAATTAAATGAAACACCAGAATAACATGTCCACAGCTAAGAAGAAACAGACAGGGCTTAAAGAAATTTGGTAGTGAGCTTCAAATAAATTAAGCATGAAAGTCTGTCTTCAATGCTTTTTCCTTCCCTTCCCTCCTTCCTTCTCTTCCTCCCTTCCTACCTTGCTCCTTCCTTCCTTCCTTATTTCTTTTCTTTCTTCTTTCCTTCTTCCTTTACTTTCTTTTTCTCTCTCTCTCTCTCTCTCTCCTTCCTTGCTTCCTTGTTTCCTTCCTTGTTTCCCTCCTTTCTTTTCATGAGTCTCTGTGGAGATACTATAGGAATAGTAGAGTGGGCATCACAAGAACCAGAAGGCCTTGGGCTTGTAGATGAAAGCAGGATCATTTCAAGTATCACTTTGACCTCAATTTTGGAAACTCCAGAACATATAGAATTGTGTATATTTTTTCCCCTTCAAACTAAGTTCTAGTTGTGTTTTTTTAGTCTCATCAAACACAGATTCAGGGATTCTATTCATCGATGTGGCAAACTGAAAGGGGCAAAAGTACAAAGCCTTTTAAAGCCCTATTCACATGAGCATGGTAACAGGTGAATATTCTTTGGCTCATTAACACTAAATTGTTCTCATTTGTGTCTTTTTATGACCTCAGATTGTCTACAAACAAGGACAGGCAGAACGGAATTCTCAGTTTACTTCACTGGCAGATCCGCCAGATATAGAATTTGCCAGGAAAGTGAACAATCAACTGAGTAAGGTAAGCACACAGGGTTGGTTTGTGGGCTTCAGCAAGAGCTTCAGGAGATCTAGAACTATGATTTCATGGTGCCATTTGAAGACACCTGGGTCTTCTACTGGAATCTCTTCCTTCCCTCTCCCCAGTGGTTCACATTGCTTGCCTAAACAAATAAGCTGTGTGGCATAGTGAAAAGAGCCCTGAATGAAATCAGAAGCCTTGGCTTTAGATCCTGCTTCTATTTCTTCTTCCCTGTGTGACCTCAGGCCAATCAGTATTACAGCCTCCCTAGGCCTCCATTTCCTCATCTATAAAATGAGGAGGTTGGGATTAGAGGATTTCTAGGGTCCCCTCCAGCTCTATGATCTGTGACTCCATCAGGACAAACGTTTTTCAGAAGGCCTTGGAACAGTCTCAGCACAACAGCAGAGTTGATATATAAATCTGTAGAATAAGACAAGTGATAACAAAGCTTTATAGCTCAATCTCTGCTACTTTCCTCATGACTGTTAGCTCTTGTGCTTTCTTTTTTCTTTTCTTTCTTTATTTTTTTTGGTGGGGCAATGAGGGTTAAGTGACTTGCCCAAGGTCACACAGTGAGTAGGTGTCAAGTATCTGAGGCCAGATTTGAACTCAGGTGCTCCTGAATCCAGGGCCGGTGCTTTATCCACTGCGCCACCTAGCTGCCTCTGCTCTTGTACTTTCTACTTTGCTCTTGTACTTTCTTCCCTTAACTTCTCTGGGCCTCGCTTTCCTTCACCTGTCAAATGAGAGGCTTCTGCCTAGATGACCCCTAAGGTCCATTTCAACTCTCAATCTTCACCTTGTGAATTTATCTTTAATATCTTATCCTCAAGTAACTAAAAATGTACTATAGTAATTAACCAACAGAAACAAAATGGCACTGATTTCGAAAAGGCAAGTGACAAGGCGTGTGTACCTATGACTCAACATACTACATTTATGCAACAGGCGGTAACAAATATGTCTGTTGACTTGAGCTATGATTTTATTGATATGGGGAACTCCAAGAAGGAACTCCCCCTACCATTAGAGATTGACCACTCCTCTGTAACTATTAGATTTATGGAATTGCCATTGGACACCAAGAAGTTATTGGGAATTGTCCAGGGTTCCACAGCCAGCGTGTATCAGTAGGGAGACAAACTTAGATTTACCAGACTCAGAGGCCAGCTCTTTATCCAATATACCACATTGCCTCTTGGCTGGGGTTATGTTGATATTTGAATGTTTCCCTTCCCAAGAGAGAGGGTTAATAAACCATCTAGTTGAATGGTTTAAAAGCCTATGATTAAGGGGCTCCTGGGTCATTCCGAAAGTGGAGCTGGAATGTTTGATATTTGAGGAAAGATGCATAACTCTAAATTCTCTTGTTGTTCCCATGTCAATATGCTCCGGTGAAAAAAGGAACACCCAAATGTGTGTGGTTTCTGGTTCTTAGTTCAAAGACTGGTCAGGCTCGGGGAAAATTTTTAAAAAATAAAAAATGCCATGGGCTGTGTCTCAAACAGGCGGCAATGGATTCCATGACCTTTGAGGGCACTGGCAAACAAGCCTTCTCTGTCTATATTTAGGGTGGTAAACTAGTCCTGTGGTATGTAGGGTTTGAGATGGAATGTACAAAGACAGATGTTAGGCTAATGAATAGGCTTGTGCTAAGGTTCTATTTTAAATAGAGTACAACAGGCAGCCTCTTCCTAGGGTACTTCTCACGAGCAGTTCACCTCACTCCATGTGGTGATGTGCTCTGCCAGGTTGGCATTCTGTTTGAATCTGGGGGAAACTTCTAGATTTCTCTGTCAATTGAGTATTCTTTGGGAAACAATTTCTTTGCTGGGCAAAATGAAATACTGTCATACAGTAGGAAAAAAATAATTCTAGGGTTAGAGGACCCGGGTTCAAATTCTTATTGCTGGGGGCTGCTAGGTAGAGCAGTGGATAAAGCACCGGCCGTGGATTCAGGAGGACCTGAGTTCAAATCTGGCCTCAAACACTTGACACTTACAAGCTATGTGACCCTGGGCAAGTCACTTAACACTCATTGCTCTGAAAAAAAAAATTCTTATTGCTGATGCTTGTCACCTGTGTGACTTCTCTCAGTTTCCAAATCTGTAAAAATGAAAAGGTTGGACTAGATGACCTTGGAGTCCTGTTAGCTCTCAGTCTGCAGCTGTGCAAAAAGGATAGAAAGAAAATCATGGACAATGTAGATTGCACAGTTCCATTGATCTAGTTTTTGCAATCCCAGATTGTCCTGATTATAGACATGGAGTGTTTTGGATGCAGGCTCTAATAAGTATAGTAAAACCTCATTAATATGGACACCACTAATTTAAAAATTGAGAGAAGGGGGCAGTTAGGTGGTGCAGTGGATAAAGCACTGGCCTTGGATTCAAAAGGACCTGAGTTCGAATCCAGTCTCAGTTGACACTAGCTGTATGACCCTGGGCAAGTCACTTAACCCTCATTGCCCCGCCAACAAAAACAAAAAACAAAAACAAAAAAAAATTCTGCCGCTCAGCCTTGTCACAAATGCAGACTTATCACTTTGGTGTGGGTGAGTGGGGCTCAAAATTTTGTAAGCATGCAGATGTCAGTAAATATAGAAGGTGATTCTGGAGAACTGTCAGCTCTCCTATGGCATTTGGCAGAAACTTTGTGATCAGTCCTGCTTACCCTGCAGATTTATATGTCCTCTCTGCTGTTGTGCATTAACAAAAACAAACAAACAAAAAACTGATACCATTTAGGACAACATATTAACAATGACCATTAAAAGTTTTAGATCCTGGGTTGCCCAAGAATATTAAAGTGACAAAGAAATCTTGAGATTTTTCTCAAATTCAAGTAGAAAATCAAAACTAACAGAGGAACAAAACCATGTGAAAAAATTGAAGTGTTCAGGGGAAGTATTGCAGGAAAACAAGAGGAGGGATGCATGTGATTATGAGAATACTAATAGCAACCAACTGACCAGTGAGAGAGGGTTAGAACTTTAGGAGATGATGCATCTATGAGACTCTTCACCTTTTCCTTGAGGTCCTCTCACTCACCTACCTTTGACTTAGTGTGAAGTACAGTGGCAAGAGTGCTAGCTGGGGAGGGATAAACAAGGAGAATCACAGGACCTGTGTGACCTTGGACAAATAACTTGATTGCTTTGGGCTTCAGTTTCCCTCATCTTTAAAATAAGAACGTTGGACAAGATGACCTCTCTGCAAGTCCTCCTAGAGTCTTTCCAATTCTAGAGCTATGGTCCTAATAATTCTTTAGTGTAAAGGATTCCCTGTGAAAAGCCTCTCTCCACAACTAGTCTTAGACAATTGCCTACGGGGCACTGAGAATGAAGTGCCCAGTTTACATGTGTCAGAGGCAGTGCCTGAACCCCAATATTTCTCACTACAAGGATAGCTCTTTATCCAATACTACTGTGTGAAGTCTGCACATAGTAGTATTAACTTGATTCTGTGTAGACACATTCCGTATAACAGATATAAAAATAAATAGAGGTAGTATGCTGGAGTGGAGAGTAGAAGCCAGGAAGACCTGGGATCTCTGACACATACTGGTTGTGTGACCCTGGGTAAATCATTTAACCTCTTGGTGCTTTATAAGTTGTAGAGAAGACACCAACCCCCTCTAATAATGAATTCACAGGACTAGTCTCTGTTCTTATCCTTATTCCTATGCCTATTATATAGCTATTAGCTTCTTCAGAGACACACAGCACAGGCTAGGCATTCATGGTTATAAGGATGTGAGAATTAACCATCAACTCAAAATGTTGCTCAGTGTTGTATTGCTATTCCTTCTGTCTCTCTGTATTTGTCTCTACTCAATTCCAAGGAGTAAGCATACAGACAGGTACTTTCTGGGGCTCTGAGTAAAAGGCATTTCAGAGAGAGCTTGTGATAGAGTAGAGTTAGGTAGTGAGCTGATGGAACTATGAGGATCCCCTTTTAAGTGTAGAATCAGGAAGATGCTTTGACAGACAAGATTTGGTTGAATCAAGACTAGTGCTAGGAATGCTCTGTGCAGTAACAATTTAAATTGGGACCCCTGCCACCCACTCATGGGGAGGTGGCTTTTATATAATGGCGTCCTGAGGGATCCGAATGTTCAAATTTTCTGCTACTCACAAGAAAAAGAGAAATAGGAACAAGATAGAAATAGATTAACTAACTGCCTCCCACTTAGCAACTGCATTAAGACCACAAGTGCACACAGAGTGGATTTTTTTAAAAGTCACATGTATTCACTTTGAAGAGAAGCTCTATTTGGAAAATATTGTTATCTACGTACATATACGTGTGTATGTATATATATATGTATATGTATATATATCTTCACATGTGTACATGTGTATATCATAACTAACGTTGGAATATTGAAATGTTAATTTTGTTTATTTCTAAACTTCTTGAAGAAAGGATGGGACAATAAACTGGAACTGTATTTCCAAGTCTTCTCTGGACAAAGAGAGAGAATTGAAGGAAGCTTTTCACACAGAAGAGTTGTCATCTCCTCACTGGGCTTTCTCTCCTTCGTTAATTTTTTATAGATTTGGCAAGGACTTGGCCACTTTGATGTGTGTTAATTGCCTGGGGTGAGGGGTGAGGCATATTGGCTAGAGCACTGGAAGGGTTTCTAACAATTTACTGTGTTGCTTCAGATGCACTATTTAGTTGTTATAAAGTTAAAAGAGGACAGTGAGGCCTCTCTTCCCCTTTCAGGGGATGGCAAAAATGAAAGAGATTATGTTTATACAAACACCTTCAGATCCACAGATTATTTTAGTGTCCTGGCAGGGTTGTTGTTGTTGTTGTTGTTTTGGGGTGGGGCACATTTAGCAGAAATCAGACTATCTTTTTATGTGTGTAAGATAGCTGTGGGTGACCCTATATTAATTTGGTTCCAGGGTATCCAGGACCATCCCAGAGACAAGGAGGTTGGGCTGAGATGATCTTTAAGGTTCCTTCCAGGTCCCATTCCAGAGATAATAGTAGAGACTAGGATGGTCCTTAAAGGAAAGATGTTGCCTAGCCCAGATTTCTCCCAGGAAGTTTAAGTGCTATTAAAAGGAGATCTGGACTAGGTAAACTTTGGGCCAGTTACTTTGTCTATTTTCTATTGTTAGGTAGACCCTCTCTCCTGTCACCACTAGTCACATTAAAGTTGCTTTAGATTTGTAATAGGAGGACATTTATCAGCATGTAAATTGATTTTTTTTGTAGACAGTATTTCACCCCTAATTACATGTAAAAACAATTTTAAACATTCATTGGTTATTTTTGAGTTTTGGGTTTCAAATTCTATTCCTCTCTTCTTCCCTTCCCCCTCCCTAAGATGCTAAGGAATCTGATATAGTTTGTAGATGTACAATCATGTAAAACATTTCAATATTATTTAATTTTTATTATTTTATTTGTTAAATTCTATATTTCATTGCTTGTTTATTTGTTCTTTTCTTTTTTTTTAATTTCTTTTTTTAATCTTAGAACAAATACCGGGAAGACTATGACAATAAAATCAGAGGCAAGTGGAGTGAGACTCCTTGCTTTGAAATTGCAAATGCAAGAATGAATGCTGACAACTTAAGCTCAGTAAGTAAGATGATGACCACCCAAATGGCTTTGGTGTGAAGTTTCCTTCCCCTAGCTTTAAAAATCATAGGCTGCAGGGGTTAAAAGGCTTCTAAGCCAACTCCTTCCACTCCTCTCCAAGTTGAATGATTTAAATGATCTTTATGGAAAGGGATGTCATGAGCTCCCTTGGAAGCTGTCAACATAAACCTTCTACTGGGGAATGTTTTCTTTCAATGTCATCTAAATTGTTCTTGCTTGAATTTCCATTTCCATAAGGACTGCTGTAAATCTTAAGTATGTGCTCTTAGGATTCTAGGTCTTCTGCCCCACCCCCCATGGATAATCCTTCCCATATTCATTTATTTTCATCATCAACAAGTTTCTTTCAGTGGCACCGTATTCCAAAAGCCATCTTACCAGTCTGAGCTAAGGGGGAAGGTGTTACCTTATGGTAACTTGTCTGTGTTCCCTTTAATACCATGCTTGCCATTACACCTGACACCAACATGCCTTGCTCCGCACACCAGTTCAGTAATCTTGTTTAATATCTTACAGAGAAAATACCAAGAAGACTTTGAGAACCTCAAAGACCAAATTTACTTTATGCAGACAGAAACTCCAGAATACCGAGTTAATAAACAAGCTGGAATTGCTGCTAGTAAGGTACGCATCATTGGTTCTCTGTCTGTTACCTGGCCTTTTTGGCCATGTTTTTCTGGGCTACTTCTGACCTTGAATGCAGGAAAGTATTAATTCCAGAAGGGTCAACTAGGTGGTGCAGTGTATACGCAGCACTGGGCCTGGAATCAGGAAGATCTGAGTTTTGAAATCTGGTCTCAGACAATTACTAGCTGTGTGACCCTGGGCAAGTCACTTTACCCTGTTTGCTTCAGTTTCCTCATCTGGAAAATGAGCTGGAGAAGGAAATGTCAAATTGCTCCAGTGTCTTTGCCAAGAAAATCCCAGTTGGAATCACAACTGGAGTCAGATATAACTGAAAACAACTAAACAACAAACAACAACAATTAAATCCGGTAAATGAGATTTCAGGAAGTGCCACAGTTTTTAATCATTCCTACTTTAGCCTTACAAGTATTATCTGTTAAAGGGACTAAATGCCACCATGATCTGGTCAATACCAAAAAATTTATTTGAAGACTTTTAGATCTCTGAGGATTCTAGGAACAGATAGATAGTTCGATAACATTTTGATGCCTGGTTTTAGGAGTGTGCTGGAGCCAGCTCTTACATCTCTTCAGAACTGATAGTTAGATTTTTAGTGTATACATTTATATCTCAGAAATTGGTTAGTGACTTGCTCAGGGTCACACAGCTAATAAGTGTCAGGTGTCAAAAGTTGAATTTGTACTCAGGTCCTCTTGAGTCCCGGGCTGGTGCTTTATCCACTGAACCACCTAGGTGCCCTGATTTATTCTTTTAATGATTGTATAGACTTATAATGGTGGGGAAAAATGTTAATAATACAGACTCACCTACCCTACTCACAGCCAGTTGTTAAGCCTTTACCTGAACACTTCTGCCTGGTTGCCTCTTCTGAAAATTAGATTCCTAAACTGCGACTCCGTAAAATGGTTTCATAGGTAGTTTGGACAGTACTGTAAATATAGGGGCAGCTAGGTGGCGCAGTGGATAAAGCATTGGCCCTGGATTCAGGAGGACCTGAGTTCAAATCTGACCTCAGACACTTGATACTTACTTACTAGCTGTGTGACTCTGGGCAAGTCACTTAACCCTCATTGCCCTGCCAAAAAAAAAAAAAAAAAGTAAATATGTAGGAGAAAAATCTAATGTATGCCTTCAATCGAGGACAAGTATTCTGTGATTTCTTCAGATGGACTCTGGAGGAGGGTCCAAGTCCTTTTTAGGTATATAACTCTCCTTTGTACCAGAATTTCAGCAGAATGATTAAGGGGGCAGATATTTTGGTTGCTGCCTGAGATCATTAGTTGTTAGTAAAGTTGTCTTGTAGTCTCTAAACCTGTGTTGTCCTGAGGATGCCCTGTGGCCTGAATGATAGTTGCGTGAGTCATATAAATGGAACTAGACTTCGAATCAAGGTCAGGACAAGTATATCCATTGTGGGCACAGTCCTAGAAAAGGCCATTTGCTGTCTTCACCAATATTTGGTTGCAAGGAGAAGAAGAGGAAGGCTGAAGAAAGGTAGATTGTGGTGGTCATCAGCAGGCATTTGTTATATGCTTTATTGTGTGTCAGGCACTGAACTAAGTGCTGGGGCTAAAAATACCAGCAAAAAGAAAAACAGACATTGACCTCAAAGAGTTTACTTTCTATTAGGGCATAGACGATAATAAAAAGGGGCAGGAAAGGAGCAGGAGAGGAGGCACAGTGGAAAAGTCTAGAGGCTCAGAGGCAGAGCTGACAGAAATGAAGGATGACTGAACTGGGCCCTTCCTCCAAATGAAAGTTCTTGGGGATATCATCAATGGTAGAAAGGAGGCATGGGAGAAGAGGGATGTTCCAGTGTGAGAAGGTCACAGGGAATGAGGCAACTTCCAGGCTCAGGAGGCAGCCGAGGCATGGTGTCAAACTATCACCAGCTTGGCCTCCTCAAACACACTAACTTATCCACCTAAATCCTTGGTTGGTTACTGCTGTCCTAGTGTCCTCTTTACAACTAGGAAGTGGAGGAGTGGGAGCTATAAGGGTCCTTTTGTCATGGTGGGAAAATGGAGTATGGGTTTGGGGGTTAGGGGTTGGGGTTCTTAGGAATTCCTTGTTAAGGAATTACACCCTCTTGCACACAAAAGCAGTTAAAATAAGATGGTAGTTTATTTAGGGACTGGGGAAGGGAAGGGAAGAGAAGAGAAAACTTACAAGAGAAGAGAAACCAAGAGAAATCCTTGGACTACTGTTGGGGAGAAAGGCACAAAGCACGTGGCTCTGAGGTACCAATCTCCTTGAGCAGGAGGCTGGTACGTACTTTTATAGAGGACTGATGGGGGGTGGGGAGTGACCATTTGACTGTGGAAAGTTCCTTTAGTGAGGGAGGACCATCCCCCACTGGTAGTGGCTAGAGGAATTGGGTGAGGGGTGGCTATGGATCTCTCAAGCCATCTCTCTCTTCAGGACACAAAGGCCGCAGCTACACCCAAATTTATCTCCCCAGGGGTAAGGGAGATCAGAATGAAGGGTAGAGGTCCCAAAGCTAGCTCAATCTGATCTGGTTCTGCTTATCTCTCTAGGTGTGTCAGTCCTCTGGTTTAGTTTCTCAAGGAGAAGATTCCTTGATGTACCCCAGAGAACTTCTGGGGTACTCTGGGCCCCACGACACTTTCCAGATCCTCACAGAATGTTGGCATTTTGGTGAATGGGTATTAATGTCTGGGTACGGGGTCATAGTATCATAGATCTACAGCTGGAAGGGACCTCAGTGGGCATCTAGTCAGATGAAGTAGCTGAGAAGTGAAATGACTTGACCAGAGTCATATGAATATTAAGCCACAAAGGTAGGATTTGAACTGGGGTCCTCTGATTCCAAAGGAAGTAAGTACTCTTTTTATCATGAGAAGAGGTACGTGGGCTGCTACCTTTGTACATGATTATTAATATTTCCTATTTATGGAATGCCAAGCACCCCTGTGTGCACAGAGAGACTAATTCACGGAACTATGTGCCAACAGTATAACCGAGATCTTGGAACGTAAAACTGACAGACACTTTCTCATTTCCTTTCACTCCTACAGGTAAAATACAAAGCCGACTATGAAAAGAATAAAGCTGTGGCTGATTATAATGTGCTTCCTGCTACAGAGAATCCGCTACTGAGACAGCTGAAGGCTGCAGGAAATGTCCTAAGTGATGTAAGTATAACTCATGCAAGAGTATTTTTAACCCTTAACTGTAAAATAACAATAAGCAGAGCAAACGTTCTTGTAGATCTTTAAGGCTTGCAATGAACTTGACATACTATTATCTCATTTGAACTTCTCAACAAACTGGCAAGTCAGGGATTACAGGTATTATCCCATTTTACAGATAGGGTAACTGAAGTTCAGAGAGGTCAAGGAAAAGTCAAAGAAAAGATTCAAGCCCTGCTTTTCCTGATGCTCAGTACAACAACAACAACAACAACAAAAATCTCTTTACCAATGTGTCTAAAATACCTTAAGTTGGGGCAACTAGGTGGCACAGTGGATAAAGCACCAGTCCTGGATTCAGGAGGACCTGAGTTCAAATCCAGCCTCAGCCGCTTGACATTTATTAGCTGTGTGACCCTGGACAAGTCACTTAAACCTCACTGCCCCACAAAAGGAAAAAAAAAATACCTTAAGTTTATAGCAGTTCCTTCAAGCAATATGGATTTTTTTCAGGTGTTTCTTAGTCCTTTAATAGAAGCTAGTCAATTGAAAGGAAGGGAAATTAGCTGCAGACCCTGATTGCTTGTGCCTTGGATGCAGGCAAGTCACTCTGGGCAGCAGAGCTCTGCTCAGAGGAGCAGAGTTGTATTTGTAAATGGCCAGGAAGAGAGAGAAAAGTGACCAAGCCCTTCCAGATGCCCAGTCTTTCCCTCTCCAAGTCTACCACCCAATGGATGTAAGAGAAAATAGCTGTGGTTTATGAATGGATGAAAAAGTATGAGGAACTTACTATGTGCCAGACACAAACTCTAGTTCTAACTAGTCAACAAGCAATCACTGTGCTAAATAAATGCTGAGGATACAAAGACAAAAATGGAGTTGCCTCTGCCCTTAAGGAGCTTACAGTCTAATGGCCAGGAAGTTCAAACAGCACCGGAAGAGATTAAAATTCTAGCCTCCTCAATCCAAAATTTCAGAAAGAGCTTTCTATACCTTTAACTGCAAAATAAACAGATGTGTATATTTAAGTTAGATCAAAAGAGACACCTTTCTTTTCTTTTTTCGAGGGGCAGTGAGGGTTAAGTGACTTGCCCAGGGTCACACAGCTAGTAAGTGTCAAACGTCTGTGGCCAGATTTGAACTCAGGTCCTCCTGAATCCAGGGCCAGTGCTTTATCCACTGTGCCACCTAACTGCCCCCTAGAAACATCTCTTTCTAAAGCTGCCTCTTGGGAAACTGAGTCATTGTATATTTAAGGATCAGTCTTGGGAACTATCATTGTCCAGCAGGGGAACACAAAAGAAGATTCCCTAAGAATTCACAGGAATTTAAAATTTTATTTTAGAATTGTCATGGAGAATTATAAGCCACTGAATTTTAAATGCTTGAACTTAAGGAAGGAAAAGAATCATGCCATTAAAACAGGTCTACACTAGAACAACTGGGTCCATTGCTCTATTTGGGAACATTCCAGATGGAAGCATGCCAACCTCCCCCTCCCTAGGTAGTTACAAGCCATTTTGGGATTTGAACTAGAAGATCTCTAACATTCCTTCTGACTCTAAATCAATCAGGTTAACATGGATATGTTAAACATTTGCTATTCAGTAGGCATTTTAAAGTACCAGGGATACAAAGAAAAAACCTGCCATCAAAAGCTTACTTTATATGATGAGGTCTCTGCTTGGAGAGAGGACATGGAGAGTCATATGGAGCATCACAGAGTAAATGGAGGGACATAAAATATAAAAAGATTGGAGACATAGGAAGGGATCAGATTTTGAAGAACTTCAAATGCCTAAAAAAGGGCTTTATATTTGATGATGGAGGGAATAGGGAGTCATCAATGTTTATTGAGTGGAGGAGTTTCTGTGATAGACCCATGCATATGTATCTCTATATATGCATATACATATACACATATTCATTAGGATAACCTTAACTTTAAGTTGTAAAGGCAGAGATTCTCATTTCAACAATTAGCCTTGAGAGTGTAAGTATAAATAAAAACACAATTCCTGGATATGCTACATTTTATTCCCTGCTGGATTTTAGAACTTTATCAGTAAGATTTTCACTTTAAATATTCTCTGAGGTGTTTTTTTTTCCCACCAGGGACAAAGAGAAAATAGAAGTATGTCTATTTCTGTTTAAATTGGTAACATCTGTAATTGCTGTTCTTATGAATGACTGCTTTCTTAAGGACATTTATTTAGAATCTCTGCTTACCATCACATTTCTGCTTGTTGTGTGCTTGCAAGTATGGGAAGAACCTGAGTGAGTGAAGGGAAAGTCAGCATTAGAAAATGGCTCATATACACCATAGCCTTTAACCATCTGTGAGTCTTGATTGTAAGGTGGAAAATTGTTTCTTGAGATCTTTTTTCTTTCCAAAGATTATTTTCTAGGGAGTTAGAAACATAAATTTAATGTGCATTGCTAATGGCTCAAAGGCTTATGATTCATAACACCCCAACTTTTGATTATAGGTTTTCAGGATTGTAGATGGAGACCTTTTTTATTTTTAAAGTGTTTGAAAAATAAGAGCTATTATAATCAATGTGTAGGAGTGACAGAAATCTATTTTATCTGTTTTTCCCCTTCTAACAGAAATTATACAAGGAAAACTATGAAAAGACAAAGGCAAAGAGCATGAATTATTGTGAGACTCCGAAATTTCAGCTTGATACAATTCTGCACAACTTCAGTGATGTAAGCCCTACCAGTGTCAGGTCTTTGATGTGAACCAGCGACTTATTTTACATATATAAACAACTTAACTATGGTTTGTCTTTCAGACTAAATATAAAGATTCATATGTGAAGAATATTTTAGGACACTATGTAGGAAGCTACGAAGACCCATACCATTCACATTGCATGAAAGTTTCAGCCCAAAACAGTGATGTAAGTTCATGTTTCCCAATGACATGGTTTTCAGAAGCTACAGCCAGAGTTAGCCCTCATGTATGCTTTTTTCCTTGTAGAAAAATTACAAAGCAGAGTATGAAGAAGACAGAGGAAAATGCTACTTCCCCCAGACCATAACTCAAGAATATGAAGCTATCAAGAAACTAGACCAATGTAAAGATGTAAGTCTGCAACACAAATACTGGAGAATTTGGTATGTCTGGGGCTGGTGTCCAAAGAAAATCAATGATATTCCAGAATCTTCTTTTGGCATCTAGTGGTCAAGATGTAATTGACAATATTATTCTTTCCCTTAAAGTTAAAGTAACATAAATGGGAAGCAGGAAACCTCCTTTTGAGGTAGCTACCATATTTCCTCTCAAACAGATCCATAGAAATATACTCTCTATTAGTTCTAGTTGAGTTAATTCTTTTTCTTTTCTTTTCTTTTCTCTTAGAAAGATAAAGAGAGCCTCTGGAGACATGGATTAGTTTTTATAGAGATCTGAATGGCTCTAAGAAGCAGAAGTCTAGTTAGCAAACAAAAACATGATTGGCTTAAAGTTTGGGTTTTTTTGTTTTGTTTTGCATTTTATGTCTACCACAATGCATTAAACTCCATTTTTTTCTTCCAGCATACTTACAAAGTCCATCCTGATAAGACAAAATTCACTCCAGTTACTGATTCTCCTGTCCAACTGCAAGCTCAGATCAATACTAAGCAGTTGAGTGATGTAAGTATCTCGAAGTGTTAGAAAAATCTAAACCCTTATGACCCATTATTTTCAGATAACAACAACAAACCCTAACCATTCAAGTATTTTTAAAAAGGCTTATGTGAATGCTACTTATTTGGCTCGATTTTATTTCCTATTATAAAAAGTTTTTCATTATGTTCTTTTCCCACATCCAAGTATTGATAAGGTAATAAGATGAAAAGCCCAATTGATCAGTGAGGAGATATTGTTGTATGCTGTACTAGCTCTGGCATCAGAGGACCTTGGTTGGAATTCTGGCCCTGCTATTTACATGTTTCAACTTAGATAAATTGTTTAAACTCCCTGAGACTCGGTTTTCTGATCTGTAAAATGGAGGGATTAAATATAAAAGGTCCTTTCCACCTCTAAGTGATTAACCCTATAAGAGGGAGAAATGATGAAGCTTAATGTCAAAAATTTGGACTCAGTGACCTCGCAGGTCCCTTCTGATTCTAACATTTTTTGATTGTATTAAAAACTGAGGCTTCAGTTCAATAATTCTTTGCTTTTCCATTAAGTAGAAAATATGGCCCTACAAGGATAGTTCTGTTATATGTACTTTTCATAAATATTCAAACTAATGTAGAACATAAAGAATTAGGTTCCATGACAAGGATATGAAGGTTAAAAGTAAAATGACAAGTTGTAAAGTAGTAAAAAGAATGTAGGTTAAAACATGTTAATGAACTAAATCATGAGTATTGATGAAATAGAAAGAACTACTCAAACTTTTCCCATAGAACAACAACAACAATAATAATAATAGCACCTCACATTACCTAACACTTTGTAGCTTTCTAAACTTTTACCTACATAATTTCATTTGATTTATATACATATATATATATATATGTATGTATATGTGTGTATCACACATACACAGAGACAGAGAGAGGGACATGTACACGTACACATACAGAGAAAGAAAGAGAGAGAGAGAGAGAGAGCTGTTATGCCCCATTGACCCTAGACTTAATGGTGGCATTCCCCAAAGTCAGTGTAGTTTTGAGCTTTAATAGCATACATTTTTCTACAGCTCTTAAAATTTAATACTGCACGAAGACTTTTTGGGCATTGTAGAAGTGTATGTGTGGAGGGGGTCAGGGGGTGGGGATGAAATAACTCTTCTTGTTCTCTCTAATGCTTTACTGTGATTATAGCCATGACATTGGTCTGTCATATTGGTTGTACAATGTTATTGCCCACTTTACTCTCCAGATCTTTCTTTCGATCTGAAATTCCTTGAATGCCAGAAAACTTGGAGTGTGTGTAGGAGTAATCCATTAGAGTTTACAGGACAGGCTTCCTCCTGTGCTAAAAGGGTATTCTCTTTGTTTCTCAGCTGAATTATAAAGCAAAACATGAAGGTGAAAAGTTCAAGTGCAATGTCCCACCAGATGCTCCATCCTTCATTCAGCACAGAGTCAATGCCTATAACCTCAGTGATGTAAGTTCTCCACACAGAATATCATGGGAGAGGGTGAGAATCTGTGATGTTTTGTATTTGCATCACAATGCTGATGAAATACTTCTAACAATGTGAAAAATGACAATAGGAGACAACACAATAATATTATCTCTCAGATTTGGTGCCTGTATACCAGGATGTCTTTTTTCTGTTTCCACCATAAGACTGTCAACTCCCCTAAAACAGAGGCTGGATTTCATATGCAAAATTGCATGCTGATTTTTGCTAAAACACAAATACATCTTTCTTAAATAGCACTGTTCTTCTGGTGAGAAGTAGCATGGCATAGGGATTAAAAGGCTAGCTAGCCTCAGGGTCAGAAAGACCCTCATTCAAATCCTGCCCCTGACACACACTGATTGTATGACCCTGGGCTAGTCACTTAACCTTTCAGTGAAGCCCTGGGGCCCTGGAGTGTGAATTCACCATAACTAGTCTGACACAGGGCAGCTAGGTTGCACAGTGAATAGAATGCCTGGCCTGGAGTGAGGAAGACTCATTTTTCTTAGTTCATATCTGGCCTTAGACACTTACTAGCCCTGGACAAGTCACTTCACCCTGTTTGCCTCAGTTTCCTCATCTGCAAAATGAACTGGAGAGGCAGCTAGGTGGCACAGTGGATAAAGCACTGGCCCTGGATTCAGGAGTACCTGAGTTCAAATCCAGCCTCAGACACTTGATACTTACTAGCTGTGTGACCCTGGGCAAGTCACTTAACCCCCATTGCCCCACAAAAAAAAAATGAACTGGAGAAGGAAATGGCAAATCACTCTAGTACCTTTGCCAAGAAAACCCCAAACGGAGTCACTAAGAGTCCAACATGACTGAAAATAACTGAACAACAAAAGCTGGAGACAAGTTCACCACATGGTTCCCTGGTTGTCTTCATGCCATGTCACTCTACAAATACCCTTTCTACCCTTAGTACCATACAGAACTTTTATAATTCTTCCATGTATGATTTCTTCTCTAGAATGTTTACAAGCAAGATTGGGAGAAGAGCAAAGCCAAGAAATTTGAAATTAAAGTGGATGCTATTCCTCTTCTGGCAGCCAAGGCCAACAGCAAGAATGCCAGTGATGTGAGTATTACTTGGGAATTTGGGGGAGGGGACCAGGTAGGCATGTGTGTGCTTTGCAGAGTTTCCCACCTGTGCTGTATCTCTTGGTCTAGGTGCTTTACAAGAAAGACTATGAAAAGAGCCGAGGAAAAATGATTGGAGCCTTAAGTATTGAAGATGATCCTAAGATGCTGCACTCCTTGAAAGTGGCCAAAAACCAGAGCGATGTGAGTGGTTTTGGAAATCTTTCATGTTTTCTATTTTGCCCAGCTTTCTCATTAACATGCTTATGGCTTGATGGAGAATATAATATCTCAGGTTCAAGGTGGTATAGGCTGGTGAGAGGGACTTTGTGGAACAGAAGCATCACATTTCTAGATGCTCCCATCTACTTATATTAGGGTTCTATTAGAAATGACTGATTTTTCCCAAATTTCTTTAAGTCTCTCATAATGCAAAGAAATTATTCTTTTAATGCTGTTCACATCTTATCTTTTTATTTTTGGACTTGATATAAAATTATTATTTTTAACATTTTTCAAAAATATTTAAGTTCTTTTAAAATACTTTTAAATGATATTTTTAAAAGAAAATTCAATACAATTTTAAAAATACAGCAATTAAGGACTTAAAATGTACAAGAACTGTGCTAGATAAATACAACTATTTACAGAGAAGCTATTTTTGTCACTTTTTACAAGAACTTGTTTTAAAAATTTTTGTTAGGGACAAGGATAGGGTATGGAACTATAATTTCTTTGTTAGAGATATCTTTACCTAGGAAGCTGCTGCTAAGACTGGTACCTTGACAGCCTCACACAGGCAATAGGGATTTTGGTTTTCCTGGACCCACCCTCCCTCCCTCCCTCTCTCTCTCTCTTGCTCTCTCACTCTTGCTCTTGCGCTCTCTGTCTCTCTCTGTCTCTCCCTATCACTCTGTCTCTTTCTATCCCTCTCTGTCACTGTCTGTCTTTCTCTCTCCCCCTTTCTGTCTTTCTGTTTCCCTCTCTGTCACTCTGTCTCTTTCCTACACTGTATAATTTTATTTTTTTGTGAGGCAATGAGGATTAAGTGACTTTTCCAGGGTCACACAGCTAGAAAGTGTTAAGTGTCTGAGGTCGGATTTGAACTTAGGTCCTCCTGATTCCAGGGCCAGTGCTTTATCCACTGTGCCACCTAGCTGCCCCCCACTGTATAATTTTCAAAATAATGTTCATATCCTTTTAAAGTACATTAATAAGTTTTTATTTAAGAAAAGTGAGTTCAAAAAGATGGCAAGTGAATATCTGATGTCAAGTAGCACAGCTGTAACTAGACCAAGGCCATGGAATCTCAATGACAGGGTCCCAAGATTTTCAGAATTCTGATAGGACTTTACATTCCTTCAGCAGAGAGAAGCAACTAAGCTCAGCCAATAATAGGTTAGAATAACTAATGAGAACAGGAAGCTACTAAATGGCAAGCTTCCTCCTACTCCTGGCTCTACCCTCTTCCATCTCCTGCAGCCTCTGCTGTATGTTTCCAAATGCCCGGGTATCTGTTTCCCAACAATAGGACATTGGGTATCTCAAAATCTAAGGTCTCCTTCCCACTAAACTCTTAATGAGCTCTTTGGAGAGTATCTTTCATGCAACTCACCCTTGACACCAGAATCCCCTATAGTAAAACATGGAAAGCCTGCAAAATCAAGTAACATTAACGAAAGGTAAAATCTATTTTAAGAGATAACATGAATGGCATTTCCACCCCAGAGTTTAATAGCACTTAATCTAATTCTAAGTCTGTGGCCAGGTTCTCTGTTCCCTATCACTGTTAATAGTAATAAATAATGATTTTGTTTTCCAAATTTGCAAACATAAATGATACAAGCCAAATGTAGATTAGCTAGCAGCAGCTATCTCCTTGAAATCACTATTTAAGAAATCTCAGAAATGGTCATGCAGTTTTTTTTTTAGCATAATCTCTACAGTTTATCATTTGTGATAACTATAGTATTAATTCTAAGTTTTCAAGGTTTGTCTTTTTTTCTGCTGTTTTGCAAAGGAATGTTAAAAAAACAACAAGACAAGGTATGTTTTAAAATACTCTCTTAAGTATAGAACTGAACTGAAATATTTTTGCAATAAACATATCTTTTTTTCCTCTTCCGGCAGAGGTTATACAGAGAAAACTATGAAAAGACAAAGGCAAAGAGCATGAATTACTGTGAAACCCCCAAGTTTCAGCTTGATACCCTTCTGAAGAATTTCAGTGAGGTTAGAGTACCTGAAATTATTCATTTGGTTTGATTTGCTACCCACTGTTTAACAACAGATCAATGTGAATTTGAATTAAATGTGTTTTGTCTTCCAGACTAAATATAAAGATTCCTATGTAAAGAATATTTTGGGGCATTACTTAGGAACCTTTGAGGATCCCTATCATTCCCATTGCATGAAAGTTGCTGCTCAAAACAGTGATGTAAGTTCAGAGATAATTATTCAAACTCCATTATGGTGTTGTCTAAATGACAATGGTAAGCTATTTGTGTGTTCTTTTTCCTCTTAGAAAAATTACAAAGCAGATTATGAAGAAGATAGAGGCAAATGCTACTTCCCTCAGACAATAACACAAGAATATGAAGCAATAAAGAAACTAGACCAGTGTAAAGATGTGAGTTGGCCACTGCAAGAAACAAATTCGCTTGGTTGATAGTGTTTGGGAGGTGACGATGACATCTAGTGGTCAGAATGAATATAGCAACTGAGTATAAAGGAGGGGAGGGGGCAAGAAAAGGCAAGGGTTTTGGATAGTCTAGTGATAGGGGCAGAAAGCATTACTGCCCAAAATGCTATTCATTGTAAAAAAAAAAAAGTTTTAGCTTTTAAAGGAAAACTTTTTGATTTTCATTAGTTATTTTTCTACTGCTGAGATAGATACATTTCTCTCAAAACCAGAGTGTTAATGACTAAATGAAGTCTATACATTAGTAAATCTTTTCTACACATCAGTATGAGTATGTGATTTATTCCTATCATTAAATATTTCTTTTTTTCTAGCACACCTACAAAGTCCATCCTGATAAAACAAAATTCACACCTGTCACTGACTCTCCTGTCCAGTTGCAAGCCCAGATTAATACCAAACAACTAAGTGATGTAAGTACTTTTGAATATCAGGATAGAAGAGAACTCAAAAACACTTTATGTATTTAAATGATCAATAAAATTTTAAGATGAAATAAACTTGCAGGAAAGCTTACCACCTAAAGAGTAGAACTATTTTGAGATCCAATATTTATACCTATAACTTTTTTTCCCCTTCTTACTCTTATCAACATTAAATGTTAAAAGGATTCTATAGCTTATGGGCCCTATTTTTTTGTGAGTTTTTTAAGTTTGCCTGTCAATTTGGTCAGACCCAGAGAGTTTTATAAATACATAATATAAAATTGTGAGTAATATAGGCTTTTATAAGTGTATTATTCATTCTATAAATTACTTTCTCTTAGTAATGTTTTTCATCAGTTGGGATTATCAAAGAATTGCCCATATACACAGTCAGTAGTTAAATGGGTTTATATTCATAGACTCCGTGGTGGAAGAATTTTGGTATTTTCAAGTTTTGCGTATAGGCAATCTTGTTGCATTAGGAAAATCATTTAATAGTTGGCGTATAACACAATCCAAAGATTCAATATGCCTTCAAAAGCCATGAATTTATACTAGAAATAGATATATTGGGGGCAGCTAGGTGGTGCAGTGGATAAAGCACCAGCCCTGGGTTCAGGAGGGCCTGAGTTAAAATCCAGCCTCAGACACTTGACACTTACTAGCTGTGTGACCTTGGCCAAGTCACTTAACCCTCATTGCCCTGCCCCCCTCTCCAAAATAGCTATATTGCTAATAGTATCTAACAAACTTATTATTAGACTTAATATTGCATTCTAAAAATTAGCCATACCACACTAGCTCAAGTAAAGGAGTCAATCATTTGATTTAGCTAACATGCCTGGTGTCACATATACATTTTCCCATCTGCTCCAAAGCATCTCTATTCCAAAGTGTCACTACCCTTCCATTGTTATCCTAAGGCTCTGATAACACAGATAGAAGTGGGAGAATAACACTGATACTATGATTAGGATTTGAATCCAAATAATTCCTAGTTTGTCCTAAAAAGATTAAATATTTTAACATGGTTGGCTTGGAGTGTACCAAAGATATATTTTTGACATTTGATTCTTGCACTAACCCATGATCATTTCTATGCATGTACAAATGCTTAAAAAATGAAACCAACAATTCTACATATTTAATTGGCCGATTGTTAAGCATTTATTAAGCCCTTACTATGTGTTAGACACTGTTTAGGTAGATTAGCAAAAGGATTACAAAAGAAATAATCCACTTTATTTTTTCATTAGGATTAGAGGTAATCCCAGTTCATGGATCAGGGAAACACTTCAGCTTTAAACCATCCACAATGTGTTAAAAATGGACAGACAGCTGGTTAAGCTTTCTCTTTATTTTTTTCTTTTAAAAAAATGTTTCTTTTAAAAACTTTTTATTGGTGCCCTGTTACTTTCCAGTGACTTCTGTTCCCACTCTCAAAAGAAGTAGAACAAAAATATCTAGAAGCATGCATTTCATTTTATCCTACTTGACTGAAAGGCATAGCAATACTTAATTCCTTAGTCATGACTGCTCACTGTACTGTCATACATTATTGGTCATTATGTAAGTTGTCCTCCTGATTCTACTACTTTGCTTTGTATCAATTCATACAACTCCTCCCGCATTTCTCTGAATTCTTTATAGTTATCATTTTTAAGGCATAATGATATTCTATTCCATTTGTAAAGCAAAACCCATTCAGCCATTCCCCATTTGATTCTTTCCACCAACTACTGGTCTATTTCCCTTCAAGGTTGCCTTGGATCAGCTTTGTATGTTTTATAAGTTGTCACCCCCTTCAGAAAGTATATCCTTGGCACCCAACACAATGTTTGGCCCCAAACAGGAGTTGAATAAATATATGTTGGTTAGTCGATTTTTTCCCTTTCAGTTCTTTAGAAATAACTATGCTTCGATGAAGTCAGTTCAGATTTGGATATATCATTCTTCCATGAAAGAGAGAAACTCTGGGAACCAAGGGCTATATTTGTTTCTTTAAATAGCAAAACAAAAACAAACAAACAAACAAACAAAACCTACTATTGCAGTGTTCGTTTATGGTATGGGAACAAAGATGTCCTGACAAGGTATTCCCACCTGTACTATTTGCCATTTGTTTTTCAGCTGAACTACAAAGCAAAACACGAAAGTGAGAAGTTTAAATGCAATGTACCAGCAGATGCTCCAGCCTTCATTCAGCACAAAGTCAATGCCTACAACCTGAGTGATGTAAGTATAAAAAACCTGTTTCTCCACATTCATTGTGTTTCCTGCTGTGAGCAATTATTTTCGGTATCACAGAGATTAAAAAAGAAGAACATACAAAGAATTATACTGAAGACACAGCGCCAAGGTTATAATCAGAGAAGTTAGATGCAGAAAATGAGCTAGACCAGCTACATAGCAAACGTGACATATAACCAATAGACAGACTACATCTTCCATTGGTATCAAGAGAGCTAGAGGAAAGCTCCCAGTATTTAGAACTGACTTGACCTCCTGTGGAGGATTTATTATCAAAAACTACACAGGATGAGGTCTGAATGTGTTTGGGTCGAAGAAAATATCCACAGTGAAGTATGGGAGTATTACTCTCCAGCCAGATTCCCCCATAAGAGAATTGTGATTATGAAGTGCCTGACTGAGTTAAAAGCCCAGTGGATAGGAGCTTTTTGAGAGTTTGTGAAGCTCTGAGTAAGAAAAGCTATTAGCATACATGTTAGAGTGTCAGGAGGTGAAGCTGATTATAATATAATATATGTGGCAAATAGACTGTTTAGAAGCAGAGTGGATTTTGAAGTAAATTGAAGTCTAATAAATTAAATTTGCTTTTGGTCTCTAACAGAGACATCCATTGAATGTGGCATTTATGATTCTTGTGTGTGTGTGTGTTTCCTTTCTCAGAATATTTATAAACATGACTGGGAGAAGAGCAAAGCTAAGAAATTTGAAATTAAGGTGGATGCTATTCCACTTCTGGCAGCCAAAGCTAACAGCAAGAATGCCAGTGATGTGAGTATGACTGGGGAAGAGGGGCAGGAGAACTGGGTAGTTTCTTTGAGTGAAAGCTCACCTGTGTGATATCCCTATGCAGGTACTCTACAAAAAAGACTATGAACAGAGCAAGGGAAAAATGATTGGAGCCCTGAGCATTCAGGATGATCCAAAGATCCTGCACTCTTTGAAAACAGCCAAAAATCAGAGTGATGTAAGTGTCTTTCAAAGTCTCTTCTTTTGATATTTTCTTGGTTTCAACTCTTAACATGTGTTCCTAGTGCCTAGCATAGGACCTTGCATACAGTAGGTGCTTAATAAATGTTGATTAAAATTTCTAAAATTATTTTTTATTTGTTTATTGAATTGAACAGAACTAGGGATATCTTATAAAGGTTCAATTAAAATCACAGGATCAAGGGGGCAAGTCAGTTATGAAGGTTTTAAATGATGTTTAATTGGTTTCCCAGTTGTATGTATCTTTGCTTTTTAAGATAGAAATTATTGAGTTGTGCTTAATGTACATTTTATAATGAGAAATGCCCATGTGAGTGATTTATTTAGATCTTATTAATAAATGGGTATGCCTTTGTAGGATAGTTATGTCCACATGGATTATACACACACATATGCATGTGTATAAATACATATCCCATATAAGCACGTGGATTATCTAAATATATAGTTCATGGATGATATACATAGATATCTCTGGAATCTGGCCTACCCTTCTCCAAGGGAGACTGTGATTTCTACCATGAGAGCAGGAGAAAGGTCACTCCTTTCTTTACCTACCTCCAGGAGAGATATCAGAATTAAATTATATCTATCTGCCCTCTTGAATATTGGTAGACTTCTGGTGTTGAAGGAAAACCATTTCCCTAGTTATCCTTAAGGGAAAGAGTGACGCTTGCACTCAAAAACTTAGCTCCTTCTTGCTGATTACAAAAAAGACCATCAAAATAGTGAGAAAATGCATGTATTTAAGAATATATAAATAGAAATCAGAGGAGTTATATGGATTAGAATCTATCAAAGATTGAATGAGCTTTTTATCTTGGAGTAAGATGAGATCTCAGCTTTAAAGAAGTTTAATTTTACCTGAGATATTCATTCTGTCAGTCTCTAGGGAGGTAAGCTGGAAATCGGGTACATTAGGGGCACGAGTGGGTTGTAATATGCAGCCAATAGGAGAATTCAATAGACCACCCGCTAACCATGTTAACTTTTTAAGGCATATGAAACTGCCCTTCCTGAGGCTCATGATCAGGACCCACTATTTATTAGCCCAGTGTACCATGGAGCCAGGTCTTGAAATAATTTCCAATCAGACAATGTTGGTCTCAGCATTTAAATATGCAATAGGAAAGTTCTCAGTGAAGCACGTCTATTGTTGAAATGGGTGTTACCATATAGGTGACTAGGCAAACAATCTTGTTTTCTCAATTTAACACCTATTTAACATATTTAAACATATTAAACATAATATTTAACATGCTATGCAAGGAAAACTAAAAAGTCCATCATTCAATTCCCAAAGCAGTTAGTTATTTTATAAAAGTTAAATCATAGAAAAAAATTTTGTTCTTCTACAATTTCCCATTAATAAAAAAAGGACTCCAGTAAAGACAAAATTTCTTAGGAACATCCTATCCTGATACTCTCCTTTCAGGATGAATCTACTCTTTTAGATCTCCCACAGCACTTTGTTTTGCAGCTTTCTAATTGACTTACAGTATCTGTGTGAGATACTGTTTATTGGACTTATGTGTGGCTTATGTGGGAAAAAAATCAAGGAAGATAGATCTACCTCAGTGTCGGGATCCACTTCTAAAATTTGTATTTCTTCTTAATTAGAAGCGTTTGCATTTTTTCCAGCACCCTTTGAATAATTATTACAATTAATGATTGTTTCCTTTTCTTTCATAGCGGGAATATCGCAAAGATTATGAAAAGGCAAAGACTATCTACACAGCACCTTTGGACATGCTCCAAGTCACTCAAGCAAAGAAAACTCAGGCCCTAGTCAGTGATGTTGACTATAAGAACATCCCACATGGTTACAGCTATCCCCCTGATAGCATCAATGTGGACTTGGCAAAGAAGGCTTATGCCCTACAAAGTGATGTGAGTAACTGAAAATTTTCCTTCTCCCTATTATCAACTCTTTATAGGTAAACCAACAATGAGTTGAATTAGCTATTTTAGCAAAAAAAAAAATTCCTCACATAATCAAAGAGGTGGAAAATATAAATGTCAGTTCATGAAGACTTCTTTCTAAAACAAAAAAAGTTTGTCATGACATTCCATGTCTAAAGAATAAAACTCACATTGTGTAGGGAATTCTGAGATGAATGGTGTATTCTGTTTTCTTGCATGTAGAAGACTGGTTTCCCCTCCCCACATAGTAAGCATGTAATGAAAGAAATTATTCTAGTATTATGACCGTAGACAACTTAGATACTCCCTTTTCTGAAAAAGAATATTAAAATTAGTGCTACAAAATGTTAATTAATACTTTACAAGAATAAATTCAACAAGGCTACAATCAAAACTTAGTTTCTTTTCTATATCTCTTAGAATTTAATAAATATCATATTTGATATTTTGTTCATTTAATAAATATATTTAATAATAAAAATAGATACATATAAATATATATGTGCATAGATAGATAAATGATAGACTAATGGGAGTTTTAGGTCTTGTCTACCTATGGAAAAATACAAGAAATACAAGTCATTTCATTAGCATTTACATACCAACTCAAAATTTTACACTTTGTTTCCCATAAAATTCAATAAATCCCTAAGTGTAATAATTTTTAAAATATTTCATTAGCAAACATTGACATATCCCTGCAAACACCATCACTTTTAAAGTCCTGGATAGTTTAGCACTTAATAGAAATAAGTACTATCAAGTCTCAGGAAGTCAGGTAATTATGAATGTTTCCTTATATCATTGGAGACCTTCAGCTCTAATCTGAATATCAAATCACAGTATTTTTATTTGTAAAATTATCTTGGAGTTCACATAGACAAAAACCCCATATAGTTCAATTAATCTCATCTATCCCCAAAATATACATCATATAAGTAAGTTTTTCCTCCTAGAATCTTTGTTCCAGTTTCAACTTTAAAGTCTTAAAATGAGAAGTTTAAATATTTATTTAGGGAAGAAGACTCTATGTTTAATGAAAGGAAGCAAAAAGACAGGTTTTTCCCCTTTAAATTGTTGGCAGGTTGCCTTTAATGTGTCTGGTTGACTATTTAAAAGTTCTATGTAAACTGTAAGGATGTATGAAACCTTACAGATTTCATAAGATAAGAATTTTTACTGAGTTTTTGAAATCTTTCAAATTATCTATATTAGGATAAAAAGATGGACTAAAAGGACATATCATTTAGGAAAAATCAGGAACCCAACAGTGACTAAAACTGGCCCAAGACTGTATTGAAAGATGCATTAGTACATGCAGTACTGAATATGATCTGTGTGGAAAAAACCATTTTGCTAATTAAATAAAGATGACATTGAATGAACTGAAACTTAATCTCTGCTTTGGGGTTTTAGGTTGAATATAAAGCTGACTATAATAGCTGGATGAAAGGCTGTGGCTGGGTACCATTTGGGTCCTTGGAAATGGAAAAGGCCAAGAGAGCTTCAGATATTCTTAATGAGGTACAAAAACATTTGAGTGTGTTACATGTATATACTTTTGCTGTTCAGTAATTTTCTATTCATGTCTGACTCTTCATTTGGAGTTTTCTTTGTAAAGATAGTGGAGTGGTTTGCTATTGCCTTTTCCAGCTCATTTTACAGATGAAACAACTGAGGCAAATGGTTAAATGACTTGTCCAGGGTCACACAGTGAATAAGTGTCTGAAGCCCTATTTGGACTCAGGTCTTCCTGACTCCAGGCCCAGTACTCTATTCACTGCACCAACTAGCTGCCCATATGAAAATATATTATATGTTACACACATGCACACAAATACACACATATATACTGCGTATCTGTGGATATAATTTTACGTAAGATTGCTGTTAAATCTTTTTTATTCTGAGCTCCACAAACACTAAACAAAATCCACATTTCCATATGTAAAGAAGAGAAAAGGAAGATTGCTCACAAAACAGTGAATCTCCACTTTGTAGTTTGCTTTTCTCTCTAAGCATATAAAATTTAGCACATACATTTCAAAGCTGTCCTATTTGTGTTTCCTCTGGCTTTCCATCTGTTCTCTTCTGTGCATCTTAGCAACTTTTCTCCCTATTTCCCTTTCTCCCCCACTTCATTGAAAAGAAAAAGAAATGAAAAGAAAAAACAAGCCCTTGTAATAAAAATGCATAGTCAAGCAAAACAAATTCCCACATTGGCCATGCCTAAGAACGCATATCACATCCTCCACCAGCTGTACAGTGTACTAAATCATCCATCCTCTGAAATAGTGGCTGGTCCTTACATAGATCAGAGTTCAAAAAGTGAACGAGTCTCCTAAACCATGACATGCACTGCTAAATGACAGTCGTATCTCAGCTATCCAGCATCATTGAAGATGGAGCTGTTTCACAGAAGTAAATCTTCTAGATATTCTTATCCTTCCTAAGTGCTGAAATGTGTTAGATTATATCAATCAATTGAAAAGCCTTTGTTAAGCCCTGACTGTGCCACACTCTATGCTATTCACTGAGGGTACAAAGACAAAAATGAAACAGGAGTTTCTATTTATTTGATAGACTTAGTGATGGCCCCAAAGCCTGGCCTCTCAGAAACCTATTTTACTTTTGGATTTATGACTGTGTTTTGGAAGGTTGAGGCTTTGGTGGTCTTACTTTGGGATAAAAGGGGCACACGTGAAGAAGGAAGGCTACAGTTTTCCCTGTCTCCTGCATTATTTCACATTACAGTTCCTCAAAATTCACTATTTGCAACCTCTCATGACCCATAAGTTAGCCAATCAGCAAGCATTTGTTAAGTGCTTACCACATGCCAACCACAAACATTACTCATTAGGATGCTCAATCCAGAAGTCTTTAAAGGTAAAATGCTTCTCTCTCCTATTTCTCCTATTCCTAATCTCTACCCAGGCCCCCAGTTCTTTTTAGGCACTCAGCACTAGCTGATGTCCAAATGATGGAGAAAATTGCCCTGAGACATCATTAACAAGAGTCAGATTTTACAAATATTGGTTCTAAGAGGCTCAAAAACCATCCTGTGTTTTCTATTAATGGCATAGGGGGCTTTTATGTGAGTTCTCTTGAAAGGAGGAATGTGTTTTTATTTTTATGAGAAGAAATTAAACATAAGGTTTGAATACTACCTTTGTAAATTGTATAGGTGATACTCACTGAGTGAGGAATTCTACAGGCTTAGCCCACTCTTCAAGCCAATAGTCTGGAGAATGTGTATTCATTTCCCAAAGAAACATGACTGTTCTTGTGCATGTATTTTATAGCAAGATCAATTCCTATTACCCTGAAATAATTTCTTGAAGATTTTGCCTAGAAATATTATGAGACTTTAGGGATGGTAAACTTTGTTCTTTCTCTTTATTGATTTATTTTCTTTATTTATTGAACAGAAAAAATACCGCCAGCATCCAGATACTCTCAAATTTACTTCCATCGAGGATGCTCCCATTACAGTACAGTCTAAAATCAACCAAGCCCAGAGGAGTGATGTAAGTGCCAATTATGTCAATGTCCTGATATGCGTTGATAAAACAAGTACTTAGCTTAAATGTTCTTGCTATCTATAGCAGTACCCAATGCAGAATATCTCTTGTCTGCTTGCATTTGTGTATAAAACCCATCAGATTGAATATTCCTAGAAAATGCTATGTGATAGAATAACCTAGAAGACAATTCAGCACTCCCATCTCTATATGTGACATGTCACCCATGGCAAAGGTGAGAAATTACAATAAATGGGAGGGAGGCTCATCTTTCTGTAATGCCTGAAAAGAAAACTGATGATATACTGAACAATACTGGAGAAAGTAATGGCAGTGTTATCCTTATATGTAGATAGTATAGGTAGCGGTCTGCATGGTATAATCTCCATGGTGCTAAGAAGTCCTTCCCATGTAAATATAGCTACAGATCTAGATGAGTTACATATAGATCTTTGATGGGCCGAGGGAGGGAGACCTCCTAGCATTCCTGACATGTGTGTGTGTATGTGCGTATGTATATATATATACTTTTTTTATGTAGAAGGATAGCTATATATCACATATATCTCATGGGCTTTATGCTGCCTAAGATTCCTTTATTATTAGTAGGGAAGGAAAAGCTTTCATTCTATAAATAGAGAAAAAGTATAGGATACAAAAGCTCTTGAGGGAAGTAATGTGTCAACTGGTATTTGCAATAATATAAATTACTGATATTGGACACTTTTATGAGCACAGATTTTCTATGGGAAAGGCTCTGGGTATCTAAAGTAATAGAGACAGGATAGTAAAGAGAGGGGTAAAGGGCACAAAAAGGAGGATGAGGTTTATAAAATAAAAACTTTGCTCATTTCATTGTTCCAATCAGGGTAAATCCTAAATCTAGGGTTGAATCAATCAATTTTTTAATCAACAAATATTGATTTAGCACTTACTATAAGCCAGAGCCTATGCTCGGCATTGGGAATACAAACATGGGTGAAACAGGCCCTGTCCTCAAGAAGCTTAGTCTAGCCAGGTGAGATGACATGCATGTATGTATATACATCCATAGTGGGCATGAGATAATTTTGGGTAAATTCACTAGTACTTGGGGGGTGAGATAAAGTTCTTCAAGGAAGGCTTCAGTTATTTTTAGACAGGGTCGCATTCCAGCTGAGCCTAGAAAGGATTCTAAGGGGACAGAGGTCAAGAAGAAATATATTTGAGGAATTTTGTTGTTGTTATGTCATTTTTTCAGTTGTGTTTGACTCTCCATGACTCCATTTGGGTTTGTTTGTTCTTTGGTAAAGATACTGTAGTGGTTTGCCATTTCCTTCTGTTCATGTTACAGATGAGGAAACTGAAGCAAACAGGTATAAGTGACTTGCCCAGGGTCACACAGCTGAATGTCTGAGGCCATATTTGAACTCAGGAAGAGATGAGTCTTTCTGGTTCCAAACCCAGTGCTTTATCCTCTGAGCTACCTCACTGGCTATATTTGAGGCTTGGGGGCAGCCAATGCAAAAGTACAGAGATGAGAGATCAAAAGTCATGAAAGAGGAAAAGTAAGGCCAGTTTAACAAGAACTTAGTTCATGTGATTGGGTGTAATACATAATAAGGTTGGAATGTTGAAGTGGAGCCAGATTATGAAGAATTTTAAATGCCAAATGGAGACCTTTACATTTGATCTGTGAAGTAATAAAGTAAAGGGAACAATCATTTATCAAGTGCCTACTACATGCTATTCTCGGTTGATACTCACAACCACTCTGAGCAGTAGGTGCTATTATGATCACTTGCTTAAAGTTGAGGAAACTGAGGCAGAGAGAGGTTAAGTGATTTGCCCAGAATCACACAGCTAGTACATTTTTGAGACTGGATTTGAACTCAAGTCTTCCTGACTCCAGATCCAACACTATGCTGTCTAGAAGCAGATAATAGGGAGCTATATATGTTTGAAAAATAATGTAATGTTACATTGACCAAAGAAGCATTTGCTTAGTAGACCATTAAATAATTCTTACAGTTTGGAAGAAGCACCTACTATGTGCCACACACTATATTCTACTTACTAATTGGAGTGGAATTTTCTGTAGGGTAGGGTCCTTTCTGTAATGCCCAGGAGTCCTCATATCAGAAAAAGAGTTACTTTGTTATCTATACCACCACCATTCCCTAACCCACCCCCACCCCCATCCCCACCTTTCTACTTTCTGCTCCATTTATATTTGTTTATGTACTTTCAGAGTGGTTGGGAGGAAACATCTAACACTCTCTAAGTTCTTTAACCTTTAATACTCTCAGTTTCCCAAGGATATAAGTCTTTACTGGACTGGATGTCCTTCTGGGAGCAGCTAGGTGGCACAGTAGAGTGCTCGACTTTGAGTCAGGCAGACCTGAGTTCTAATCCTGTCTCAGACACTAGCTGTGTGCCCCTAGACAAGTCACTTGACCTTTTTACCTCCTCAGTTTCCTCACCTATAAAATGGGATTAAGAAAGCATCTACCTCATAGGATTGTCGTCAGGATCAGGTGGCATAACACTTGTAAAGTGCTTTGCAAACCCTAAAGTACTATATAAATACTAGCTATTATTGATGTAAAGTAAACTTTAATTTGGGGCTTTTCCATAGGTTCTAATCTGTAGGGTAGGAGAGAGAGGCAAGAAAGAGAGGAAGACAATTTTGGGGGGAACCTAATTTTGTTCCAGTCAGAAGTTTAGGGGAGAACAAAATTAACACACCTATCCAAAAGGCTAATTTTGAGAATGGGTCAAATATCCCAACAGAGTTCTAGACTTTAACAGGCCACCTTTCTCCACATCCCAAGAATGGCTCTAACAACCATAAAGACTCTATTAAATGACCAAGGGGCTGAGGTTACAATTGAGTCTCCTCATGTGTATTCATTAGGGAACATGCATGTCCTTGCTATGAGGTCCCCTGACAGCTAGCTAATGCTTGCCAATGCTCATTCATTATATTCCAATTCTACACCAGAATGGAAGAAACCCTTCTTGGATTCCATAGGCATCCATTAGTTTAGTGCATATCTTTTTTTTTTTCTGAAGGATATGGGGATACCAGATAAGCCCCTTTTCAAAAGAGCCCTTTCTTATGCAGTCAGAACTACATCTGATAATCAATTTGGGAGGCAGCTAGGTGGCGCAGTGGATAGAACACTGGCCCTGAATTCAGGAGGACCTGAGTTCAAATCCAGCCTCAGACACTTGACACTTACTAGCTGTGTGACCCTGGGCAAGTCACTTAACCTTCACTGCCCCGCCCCCCCCAAGAAAAGTCAATTTGAAATTACTTTCTTTGGATATCAAAATATCCTTTTTTTTTTTTCAATTACAGATTCTCTACAAAGCCAAAGGAGAAGAAATACTCCATAAGTATAATCTACCAGCTGACCTGCCGCAGTTCATTCAGGCTAAAGTTAATGCCTACAATATTAGTGACGTAAGTTCATTCCACAGTTAGGTTCCTTGTTTACCTCTCTATAATGGTGTTAAATTTAATCTGAATGTTACCTTTTTTCCAGAATCTATACAAAGCAGATTTGAAAGACTTGAGCAAAAAGGGCTATGACCTCAGAACTGACGCCATCCCTATTAAAGCTGCCAAAGCTGCTAGACAGGCTGCTAGTGACGTAAGTGCAACCATTTCTCATGTTCTTCCAAGAGGTCTTTATACAAAAAGCAGAATTCAGTTGATTTGTGTTTAATTATCATCCATCTTTTAAGGCCCAACTCAAATGCCACCTTATGAAGAAATGCAGTTATGGGGAAAGAAAACAGCCTTTGGACTCAAAGGACATGGATTCCAATCCTGAATCTATTAACTAACCACATCACTTTGAGCAAGTCACAGCTGGGCCTCAGTTTCCTTATGTGTAAAAGTAGAGAATTTAACTAGGTGCCTATAGGATCCCTCCAGCTGTAAATCTATGATCCTCTATGAAGTCTTCCTTAATTCTATTCTATTGATAGCAAATTCCCCAATCAGACTTCACAAAACACCTTGTTTTGCACCTTACATATCATACCTATCTGTGCTTGTGTCTGACCCTAGACTGTAAACTCAATAAGGGCAAGACCTTATCTTATCTTAATAGTCCTCTATATACAATGACTGTATAAAGCCACAGACCAAGATTAATAAATACCAATATATTTTCAATGTTGTTTTAACTAAGGAAGCTTAGAATCTATCTCATCAGTAATAATCATAATAAACATTACCTCCCTTATTTCTAGCTACTCACCTTATGCTGCTTATTAAACATGTAATAAATGATTATTGAATCAATTAAAATTAATTATGGATTAATAAGTATCCCAAGAAGTCACTAAGTTTGTTACTCTAACTGAAGGCAAAAGTTACTTGCAAAACATCATTTAAAATAGTTGCTAGACCCCAGTATTACATATCTTGAAGAATGGATGTGTATGAACTCCCACTGTAATCAGTCCTAATCAAATAATCCTTGCAGTTCAGAAGAAGCATCTCCTGTGTGCTATGCACTGGAGAGACAAAGAAAGGCAAACATAGTCCTTGCCCTCAAGGAGCTTACAATCTAATGTATGTCTTATTTGAATTTCTTTAAACCAAAATAAACCAATGACCATATATTCTTTGTTAAATACAAAAAGTTTAGCATAATAGCCTCCTTGGGAATTGTTTTTAAGGTTAATTGCAAAATACTATCTTGATTCTTTACAATTCTTACATGATGAAGGGATCCTCAATTTGAGACCTACACCTGTGTTTCAAAAGAGCAATTTGAATGAACAGTCAGTTCTTCCCTGAGTCTTGCTTTCATCCATTATTCTAAGCAGCCTTTCAGTCTAATTTGTCTTTTACTCTTTATATATAATTATTATTTTCTCCTATAAATCTCCCCTTATACTACATTGCCTTTAAAAAGTGTTTCAGCAAACTACCTTACATTGACTTGATTTTTCACTACTACCCAATCATTAAGTTCCATCTAACTTAAAATTTTAATTTTACTTTCTATCTTACAAAGTATTAAAATAGATTGTATCTAACTTTTTTTTTTAGTGAGGCAATTTGGGTTTAAGTGACTTGCCCAGGGTCACACAGCTAGTTAAGTGTTAAGTGTCTGAGGCCAGATTTGAACTCAGGTATTCCTGACTCCAGGGCTGGTGCTCTATCCACTGTGCCATCTAGCTGCCCCTGTATCTAACTTTTAAAAAAGCTTAACTAGAGTAATTTCTGGGAAGTTTAGATTTGCTTTTGTCTCCAAATTGTCTAAGGGATGTTCTCATTGTTCTCCCCCCAACACCCTCCACCCAAAAACCAACCTTCACAGTTAAAGTATAATTTCTTCACCCTTTGATTTGAATAGGTTCAGTACAAGAAAGACTATGAGAAAGCCAGAGGAAAAATGGTGGGCTTCCAAAGTCTTCAAGATGACCCTAAACTGGTTCATTATATGAATGTTGCCAAGTTGCAGTCTGATCGGGAGTACAAGAAAGACTATGAAAAGTCCAAAACCAAGTATAATACACCTCATGATATGTTCAATGTTGTTGGAGCTAAGAAAGCTCAGGATCTCGTCAGTAATGTCAATTATAAACATCAGCTCCATCATTATACCTACCTGCCTGATGCCATGGATCTGGAGTTGTCTAAAAATATGATGCACATTCAGAGTGATGTAAGTTGCATGTATTAAGCAAAAGAAAGTGTTTGAACTCAGAATTTAGATGGAGATAAAAGAATCTCCTACACTTCCATTTTCTCTCTTTTTTAAAGAATGCCTACAAGGAAGACTATAATAACTGGATGAAAGGTATTGGCTGGGTCCCCATTGGCTCTCTTGAGGTAGAGAAAGTGAAAAAAGCTGGTGATGCATTGAATGAAAAGAAGTACAGACAACATCCAGATACCCTCAAATTTACCAGTATTGTGGATTCTCCAGTTATGGTCCAGGCAAAGCAGAACACACAGCAAACCAGTGATGTAAGTATGTTAGAAGAGAGAAAGTAAATCAAATGAAAGGAAAACTGGCACTGTAACTATACAATATTTTTTTAAACATGAGGGTCAGATCAGAATTTTGTTGCTTTTGGCCAAAAGTTTTTTAAAATAGAAAAAAAACACTTTGCAACTTTACTAATGTTTAATTTTTATTATGTATTATTGTACTTCTTCACACACTTTTCCCCCTACATAAACTGTCTTTGAAACACTAAATAGATAAACTTGACTAGCAAAAATTTCTACCTCAGTATTGCATGCACACACACACACATATATAGTAATAAACTCAGAAGCCAGCTCCTATGCTCGCAGTGTATTTAACTTCCAGTTCCCATGTTAAGTTTCTAGGATTTGTTACTTGTAAATCATTACTATAAATGGAGTAATTTGAAGCAATAACAACTCAGACTCTAGCAGTACAGGAGGTATCTTGTTCTGGAATATGGGTTTTGCCAGTCAGAAGTCATCTCATGTGGTATGAAAGCAGACAAACTCATTTTTTCTGGCTTTAGTGGAAAGTGATACCTTATTATGTTTGCCTAAATAAAATCAACGTGTGTATTATAGCTGATGGAAGCCATACAACGTTAATATCAATACCATGTTCAGAAAGATAGTAACTTCACAACTAGTGAGTGGCACCAGGATTTTTGCCTGATGTTAATGTGTCTGTTAAGGATGAGTACAGATATTTCCCCCAGATTGTTTTGATTCTTGAGGGTTTTTTTTTTAACATTTACAGATTTTAGTTGAAACATTTACTTGTCTGTCTACACATGACACTTGACCAAGAAAATTGAGAGTCAAGGGCTTGGGAATGTATTTTTGATTACAGAATGTACACTATGAGATTTTAAACAAATCATATGATTTGAATGGCTATGAAAAGGAAAAGATATCTTTATATGGAAGGCTTATGTGCCTCTTTGCTCATACATAAGACCAAAAAGTAGTAAATAGTAAGCTAAAATATAATAGCATGGCATTATGGAAAGAGGACTGTATTTGAAATCAGAAGACTTAGCTTCAATCCTGGCTCTGACACTTTGTACCTTGTTACTTTGGACTAGTCACCTAATCTTGCTGTGCCTCAATTTCTTTATCTATGAGATGAAGAACTTCATGGCCCTAAGATATCTTCCAGTTCAAAATCTGTGGTCCTATCATCTTGAATATTATGCCTTTCCTATCAAAAGGAATAATTGTGTAATTTAGGGGTTGAAATTATAATTAAGTATGAAGCTTTAACCCAAGTATTTATGAGAAAAAAAATCCTAAAGAGTTAAGAATTCAATTGACAAAGGTTAAATCTTTCTGGTCTCAATGTATTCTGTTATTAATACCACTTTATCAAACTTTTGAAATATCTTTCCATTTGACAAATTGTTATAGGTTAATTTTTTTTCATTCATCCAGGGACAAAGACAATTTTATTTTCCTCAGAGTTTTTTCTTTCCATTTTTCTTCTATAGGACTAGAAATGTGCTTCCCCCCCCCTCAAAAATGTGTAAATGATGAAGCTTCTCAAACATGAGAGAGTATAGTTAATCTTTTAAAAAATTATTCACATGTTGGAATATTAGACTAACACCTTTTAATAGGCCTGTATGGGAGTTTTCCTTTTGCATGTATCGAGTTTTATTTTGTGTTGTTTTTATTGCAGATCCTATACAAAGCTAAAGGAGAAGAGATGAAACACAAATACAGCATGAGCCCTGACCTTCCTCAGTTTATTCAGGCCAAATGCAATGCTTACAATATCAGTGATGTAAGTAGAATTGTGAGTGGTGTGATGTATACATAATTCATTAGTGAAATCATGAAATTTTAGGACTAGAACAGTCCTTAAATATAATCCACCTTTTATCCAGGAATTGCTTTGGCAATTACCTGAACATTTCCAGTGACAGAGAACTCACTATTTTTCAAGGCAACCCGTTACATTATTGGACAACCCTCATTGTCAGAAAGTTCTTCCTTTTATTCAATTGAATTATATTTCCTTGCCCTAGTTGTTCTTAATTCTGCTTTCTGGAACTTCACAAAATAGGTCTAGTCTTTAGCTTATGTAATATATCTTCATGTTAAGGTTTGAAGGTAGAGAAATCTTTGATTACAAGTCGGTGATCTTGTTTATTCTGTCAACTTGTTCTACATGAAACACTCCCAGTTCTTTCAATTATTCCTTATATGAAATGGATTGTAAACCCTTCACCATCCTAGTCATTTTCTATGGAACATACACTCTTCTGTCAATGTTCTTTTAAAAAGATGGTGGCCCCATACTGAACACAGTATTCCAAATATGATTTGATCAGTCCAAATCATAATAAGCCTTCCTTGATGTGGTCAGTATCCTAAATGGGACTTGCTTGTTTAAAAAATGTGCCATAAACAGAGCACTTTATAGTATTCATTAAAAACTTAATTGCTTTTTTAAAAAACAGCTCAGTAGTCTAGAATTAACTTTCGATTGATCAGAACTTAGAATGCTGCAATCACTTTTGTAAATTCTTTTCCAGGCATGTTATAAACGTGACTGGCATGATTTAATAGCCAAGGGAACCAACGTGATGGCTGATTCTATTCCAATTGCTGCAGCCAAAGCTTCTAGAAACATTGCTAGTGATGTGAGTATAAATTTCAGGTGAAGTTTGTGTGATAGATAACATTTTAAATGTGTACTTCCTTAAGAGGTATTTTATTGGCAGTGATATTTTGAATTTATCATTCAAATTTTCCCCAAAATTGTTAACGTTTTGAAAACCTGTCCATTTTTAAACCTTATTTATTATTCCTTTTAGTTGACCCCACTTGGTAATGCTGTCATGGAACTGACAGTAGTGTGCTCTCCTGATTCATAGTGCAAATTCCCTCTACTGACATATTTCCCTGACATTTTACTTTTACTTTCAATAAAACTGGCATTATCATACTGGATTCGGATGACTGCCTGCATTATAATTGTGCAAGAGAGATGTAAAGAGTGTCAAATAAAATGGATAGATTTCTCACAGCCAAATGGAAAGGGATACATTTCCCTATGATATCATTTTGTTTCATGTAAATAAATGCTCAGATCATCTGTAACTGAAAAATATACATTTGTTTTTCTATGCAATCTTCCTGTCAGTGGAAAAACATTTCTTAGAAACATTACAAGTTCCTTAGAGCTTTCCTTGGCACCACACTATACCACAATATTTAATCTGCCATTTAGAAAAGAGAACAAGGAAATGGGCAGATTCCTCTTTTTTATTACTTTCTTACATATAGTGGTTGTATGGTACATGTAGCATAAATGAATGATAAAACCATGTTGATGATAAAATATAAAAATATTCCCCCCAATAGTTTGAGTGTGAGCATGGGGACATTTTTTTCTCATGTTGTATATGAGATATACATATTTTAGATGGATTTATGATGAGAGAAAGTATATATTATATTTTGGGAAATATAAAGATGGACTGACATTTGGGCTATTTCTTTAAAGGCTCTTTCATTAAACAAAACAAAACAAACAAACAAAAACCACCAGAAAGGGATTGTTTCCTAATCTTCTTTCAAGTACTAACAAGTCTGCTTAGTTCTTTTTTTTTTTTTTTAAGTGAGGCAATTGGGGTTAAGTGACTTGCCCAGGGTCACACAGCTATTAAGTGTTAAGTGTCTGAGGCTGGATTTGAACTCAAGTACTCCTGACTCCAGGCCAGTGCCTTATCCACTGCACCACCTAGCTGCCCCCTTGCTTAGTTCTTGAAATTAGACAAGACTGGGTGCATTCAGGGTGGTATGGTCACCTTGGAGCCAGGAAGAGCTGGCCTCAAGTCTTACCTCATACATACTGTCTGTATGACTCAGGGAAAGCCACTTAACCTTTCTTCTTCAGGCAGATTTTGGAGAGTGTGAAGTCTGTATTCAAAGAGGGAATGGCCTCATTTAGGAATTCCCTATACTAGTGAAATATTGGGCCCAATCCCTTCCCCCATCCCTATGATGAGCATTGGATTAACCTGGGGAAAAAACACTGTAAAACTGCTGTACCAAAACACACAGACATAGGACTAATTCTTGGTAATTCTAAGTGTCTTTGTGTTTTTTTCTCTTCAGAGAGTCTTTACATTCAAATAGTCTTCAAGGTACAGAGTAAAGAGTAAATACAGGTGCAGAATTTACTGAACAACTCTTTAATATTCTGGAGTTGGTTGTAATCAGATTTCTGTCTGGTCTGGCATTTTTTGTAGTGCCTCCAACAAGACAATCACAGGTTGAATTTTGCTCTGTGTCGGTATGTTACAAGCCTACCTTATGTGGTAATGTAACTATCTAATAACTCTACCATTTTTTGCAGTATAAATACAAAGAAGCATATGAAAAGTCAAAAGGAAAGCATGTTGGTTTTAGAAGCCTTCAAGATGACCCCAAGTTAGTGCACTTCATGAATGTGGCAAAGATGCAGTCGGATCGTGAATACAAGAAGAACTATGAGAATACCAAGACTAGCTATCATACACCTAAGGATATGGTCAGCATCACTGCCGCTAAAATGGCCCAGGATGTTGCCACCAATGTCAACTACAAACAGCCAATACACCATTACACTTATTTGCCAGATGCCATGAATCTTGAACTTACAAGGAATATGATGCAGATTCAGAGTGATGTAAGTATGTATGAGTAACAGTTCCATGACATTTATTTTAGTCATTTAATTAACTACAATTTTCCTTCTGTATTTGACTTCAGATTACACTAAGAGATCTTAACACAGTTCTATATTTTATTAATAATGACTATAAGTGGGGAGGGAGGGAGAAAAATCTGAAATTGGAAAGCTTGTATAAACAAAAGTTGAGAACTATCTTTACATGTAATGGAAAATAAATAAATAAAATAAAAAAACAAAAATAACTATAATGCAAGTTAGAAAATGGGTAATTTTAAAGGACTATGGATGAAACATACTATCCACATCCAAATAAAGAACTGATATTGATGGAAAAAAAATGACTATAAGTAAAAAAAAGCTTCAAGGCTGGAGCACATGGCCTATTTCCATTGGCTTTTTTTTTTTTGCTCTCTTCATAACAGTGGGCATTTTTCTCTTTAGTGATCTTATAAGTAAAAGAGAAGATTATATCTCATTAGTTGTAAAAGCTAATTAGTTTCTGACCCTCCATTATCATGAAAAGTTTAAGGTAATCCAAGATTTGGTGTTACAGAAGAAATGAGATAAAGAACTATGAATCTGGAGGTTTTGAATGGCTCTCTTGATGTTGGAATATCAGTGTAATAGAAAACATTACTGAAATCAAGACAGGTAGTTTAATTCTTGTTTTCAAACTCAAAGTCAAGTTCTCATTTTGTGTGCATTTCTGAGTCACCAAATGGCTAAATGGGAAATCAAAGACTTGATAGTATACTTGATTGATCTGGAGAGCTGCACCATTAGGAAATGTACACATTTTTTGTTAATGTAGGAAATTAATTAAGTACTCTCTTTTGGCCTTGGAAAGTGATAATTTCTCATTTCTAAGCATACATCAGAATCTTCATACAGACCAAGTATAGTCATGAAATCAAACCACTGTAGATGGGTTCTTCATAACATGCCTTTCACCTGGGCAGAATGGTGGGTTTCAGAAACATTCTTTCACTATTGTCTGTGATATTTTCTCACATGAAATTTCTCTTTTATAGAATGCATATAAAGAAGATTACAACAGCTTCTTCAAAGGCATTGGCTGGATCCCTATTGGTTCTCTGGAGGTTGAAAAAGCCAAGAAAGCCGGGGAGGCTTTAAGTGAAAGAAAATATCGACAACACCCAGACACGATCAAATTCACAAGTGTGCCAGACTCCATGGGCATGGTCTTGGCTCAGCAAAATACAAAGCAGCTGAGTGATGTAAGCAGTTTCATTTCACAAGTGTGCACACTAGTTACTGAACAAAATGCTCTTTTTAAAAGTGCTCACTACTGATTAAGACCTCAGGTCACGCTACCATACCATTCTGCAGTAGGAACTGTTTAATTTTAGGAGAACTAAGAAAGAGCTTCCCAATGTTGAGGGAATGTTTATGCAAACAGGGGAGAAATGCTATCAAAACTGAAATGAAAATATTTCCCTTTTGAAGCAGCTTGGAGTTTGAGCATGAGGAGCTGAGGGAATTCACACAACATATTGCAGAGTCTACTGACAGAAAAACAAAAGTTCAAAGAAAACTATTTGACAGGTCCTGAAAGCTTTGAGCCCCTTTCGCCTAAATATCTAATAGACAAAAACATTATTATCACACTTGACTCCATCTCAAGTTAACTATCTTTTTTCTATGAAGTAAAATGATTCTTCCAGGCCTCAGTGTGCTTTGATGGGTCTTAGTGCTGTTTTCCATGACTGTTCTACAATACCTTAAGGATCTGGAAAAGGCCTTCTCATAGAACAAAACTGTTTCCTTTTTTTTTTTTTTTAAAGACTGGGTGTCCCTTTCTCACCCAGGCTAGGAATGGAGTTCAATTCCACTCTATTCACACTGGAAGCATTGACTTGCATTTCTGACCATGGCCAATTTGCCCTTCCTTAGGCAACCTGATCCTGGCCTAACTCCTTCTCCCCTCGCCCTGCCCCTGATTCTTGGGGACTAACTGTTTTGGTGGCAGATTCAGGTAAAAGGGATTGCAGGCCTCTACCATCACACCTAGCAATTATTTACAACTAAAGGTGCAATCATTCTCTTTGTCTCAAAATTGAGTTCCATTTAGCAAATATGTATTATTTCTCTAATTTTAAAATTAAATGTCCTATATTTCCCATGTGATGTTAACCAGACATTTTATCACTATAATCAAGATGTAGGAAGTTATTTCATTTTTCTTTCCCTCAGTTTTCTTATTTGAAAATGGAGATAATATTATTTGTGTTACTTACCTCATAGAATTGTTATGAAAAAGTGCTTGTGAGCTATTTTTATTCCAATTATTATTACTATTGTTATCATTATTGTTAATACTTGTATTGGTTATTCAAGTACTTTCCTCATCTCCCTTTGCTATCTTCCTGCATGCTCTTTGTCCATTTTAATACTCATTAATACCTCTACCAGAGAGTAGAGAGTGGAAATCATAAAGGAGGAAAGCCATGTCCATCAGTTCTGAAGATTTTTAGTAGCTCTTATAAGAATCTTAAAGGATTTGACAAAGTTCTTTATATATTTTAGATAGGAGACCTTTATCTGATATACTGTCTACGGAGATATGTTCCCAGTTTTCTGCTTTCCTTCTGACTTTGGCTATATTTGTTTTATTTGTACAAAAACTTTAAAATTTAATGTAATTGAAATTATCCATTTTGCACCTAACTTTCCATAAATTAAAAAATAAAATAAAAAAAGAATCTTAACGGATGGGCATACTGAAATGAATTTTTTTTTAAATCAGGTTTGGAGATTTGTATGCTTAATTGTCCTATATTCTTACTTTCTCCCTACTATCACAGATGAGTGGGAATTAAAGTAATAATATTCTTTTCTAACTTCACACTGATAAATATAGTTCCATATCATACTTTTCCAACTGGCTGCAAAATATGTCTATTGGACACTTACCCTTGAGTAGCTTAGACCCGTGATTCTCAGACATTTTGGTCTCAGGATCTTTTCGCACTCTTAAAAATTATTGAACTTTGGTTTATATTGTATATCTATCAATATTTATTATATTTGAAATGAAAGCATCATAGGATTACTATAAAATAGTTTTAACCTTAAGGAACCCTCGAAAGGATTTCAGGGACTCCTTGAAGTCCCCCACGGCCACTCTTTGAGAACCACTGGTATATGCCCTTAGACCCCCCAGAGCAAAGTATAAATAATACCAAGTATTTGTTAAGATGTTGTGAAGCCAATGAGCTATGCATTGTATGAAGTGCTTGATGTTATCTCTTTTCTTTTTAGTTGAACTACAAAGTAGAAGGGGAGAAAATGAAACACAAATACACTCTGGACCCAGAATTGCCTCAATTTATTCAAGCCAAGGTCAATGCTCTCAACATGAGTGATGTGAGTACTTAGAATGCTGTTGATTTAATTATGGCTTAGTTTGGATTTATTGATTGATCATGTGATTCTTCTCACCCTAAGTGCTGTTAAGTTTACATATTGGGAACTCTAAGGCCCAAATATGGGAACCTGGATTTTAAAATCAAGTCTAAACCATAGAATCAAAGGGCTAGAGGGGGTGGACCTCTGAGTAATAACTAATTGTTTGTATCTCACCAACTTCAGGCAGAACCACACTTTTACAGAAAGGCTGAGAGTTTTTTTGTCTTTAGAGACTTGCAAAGGAAGTGATACCTCTCCTCTACCCTAAGTATTTAACACTCAGTCAACAGTAACACTCAATAGTAGTCAGGAACTATTATTCTTGATACCTAATCTGAGAGTAAAATGTAATTTTTATACATCCCTTCCTCAGTAGAACTGAAGGTCATATAGTCAATTTTTGAATCTGGGCCAATCTTACTCATTAAAAATTATTTAAATTGCTACCATAGCATTTTTTTCTAGGATGAAAAATCCCCGTTTGAAAACAAAATCAAGACCAGAAGAAACTCAAGTGTAATTTAAAATGGCTCTTTAAGAGCATTGCCTGGAGCAGAGAGGGCAAATCACTTCTATGTGTTTTGGGAACTCTTTAAGACTAAAACTTGCAAAGAATGTGCCCACTTGCTTTGGCCAAGGGCTTCTCCACATCTATGAATTCACTACACTATTGAAATCCCAGATCTAGTCCCTTTCTGCATCCTTATGGTTATTTTTTTTAAAGTCAACCCATTTCCTTTTTATTAATAAAAAATGTCAAGAAATGCTACTTGGTTCCCATGATTTATTGAATTCCCTTAATGGAGGTGATCTAGATCTGACATCAGAGGATCCAGATTAAAATCCTGGTTCTTCCATGTACGATAGTGTGAACTGGGACAAGTCTCTCAAACTCTCTGGGCCAGAGATTCCTCATCTGTGAAATGAGGGGACTGGAGCAAATGACCTCTCAGGTCCCTACTAGCTGGAATTCTATTTTGCTCATTTTTCAGATTTGCAAAATGTAATCTGTCTTTTGTTTCCTTAGGCTCATTATAAAGCAGACTGGAAGAAAACACTTAAAAAAGGCTATGATTTGAAGCCAGATGCCATTCCAATACTTGCTGCAAAAGCTTCAAGGAATATTGCTAGTGATGTACGTATAATTTGAATGACTTATTCTTTTCTATATCTTTCTTTTGTATGTAAAGGTCTACTCAAGGAATGACACTCTTCCACCAAGATAATGAAAATGTCACATGCAATATGTTCTCTGCCACTTGAGTTTATGATTAATTGCCAGTATTTTCTGATACTGCATTACTTTTGAAAAATCACATAGGTCAATTGAATTGGAGCATATATTTTGCTTTTTTCTCAACTGTGGAATATTTAGAATTCCCATGATCATTATTACTGTCAACTGTCAGTACATATTCTAATTTAAATTTCACTGTGGGAAAAATTCAAATATGTGTAATTCTCAAATAGAAACATCTCAGTAATGTACAATACTGGACAAGAATTGTATAAGAATGTACGATGATAAGTCAGTAAATCAGTCAGTAAGTATGTATTAAGCACCTACTATGTGCCAGGGACTGTGTTAATGAGTTCCAATATAATGAAAAATAAAAGATAGTCCCAGTTCTCAAGGAGCTCACACACAGTATAATGGGAAGATAATGCAACATGTAAACAAGTATATACAAATGAGATATACAAGATAAATTGGAAATAATCAACAAATTGAAGGCACTATAATAATAGTAATAATAACTAACATTTATATAGAACTTACTAGGTACCAGGCACTGTGCTAAGTGCTAGAATTAAGAGGGGTGAGGAAAAACTTTCTGTAGAATGTAGGATTCTAACTGGGACTTGAAGGAAGCCAGGAAAGCCAGGAGATGGAGGTAAAAGGGGAGAAAATTCCAAGATGGGGGATAGTCAAGGAAAATACCTTGAGTTGTGAGATGGACTGTATTGTTTGTAGAATAGCAAGGAGGCCACTGTCACCAGATCAGACTACTGTGTGGGGAGGTACTTGGAAGTGGACAGGGTGTATGCCTTGGAAGAAGACCGGAAAGGAATGGGGAAAAGATTATGAAGGGCTTTGAATGCCAACCCATGGATTTAATATCTGATCCTGAAGGTGATAGGAAGCCACTGGAGTTTATCGAGAAGGAGGGAGATCTGACACCATCAGATCTGAGCTAGAGCCAAATGGAAGATGGACTAGAACAGGAAGAAATTTGTGGAATTCCCTATGGTGAAATCAAGTTGAAATAAAAGAAACAAATTATAGTTTTAATAACAGAACTCTAGCCTTAGCTCATTTGGTAAACATGGGTCATATGCTTACTGTTATTTTTGTGGAATGAATTATTTGGTAAATAGAAGGATATTCATTAATTTGCATATCACTAATTTAAGTTTTCCATCATTTATACAAGGAATAGGCTGCCTTAGTTTTACCCAGAAAGTCATTTTTTAATAGAATGAACAAAGTCATAGTATAAGTGCACTTGTAGAAGGAGCTTATAAAAATACTCGGATGGGCCAGCTCAGACTTTTGAGACATCCATTTATTCAGTCAGTCAGCAAGCATTTATATACTTGATTTGTATTATATGAATTATATGTAATTTCTCTCCATTGACTAATGAAGGTCCCCTAAGGCCTTCTACTAGTAAAGAATTCTATAACTTATTTGAGTTATTATTAGTAACTAAATTATATTTCTTTTTTATTTAATATTTTCTTTTTCCCCAAGTACATGTAAAAATAATTTTTAACATTCATTTAAAATTTTTTTGAGTCCCAAATCCTCTTCCTCCCTCTCCTCCCCTCCTCATTGAGAAGGCAAGCAATTCTGATATAGCTTATAAATGAGTAGTCATGCAAAATATATTTCCATCTAAACTATATTTATTTTAAAATGTTACAAGTGTAGATGTTTCCCTAATCCATTCTGGATTAGCTGCCCCAGTGAGTCTAAGTAAATGATATTTTACAGTTTATCACTTTTTTTTGGTAGAGAGATATATACTATTTATGTATGGGGCTTTCATTATCATTCTCTTTCCTCTAGTTCAAATATAAGGAGGCCTATGAGAAAGACAAAGGAAAACAAGTTGGATTCCGTAGTCTTCAAGATGACCCTAAACTGGTTCACTACATGAATGTGGCCAAAATACAGTCAGACCGTGAGTACAAGAAAGGTTATGAGGCCACTAAGACCAGGTATCATATACCCTTGGATATGTTCAGTGTGGTGGCTGCAAAGAAGTCCCAGGAAGCCACTACCAACACCAACTACAGACAGCAAATCCATCATTATACTCTCTTGCCTGATGCCCTGCATATGGAACATTCAAGAAATGCCATGCAGATCCAGAGTGATGTATGTATTAATCAGTGGACTTATTAAAATGTATAAACTAGCAATTTATCTGGTCCAAGTAATCAAGATTCAAGATTCAAGAGTTCATTGAGGAATTCCCTGCTTTTCAGCGTTCCCCTCTGCTTCCAGAGAGATAATGAAAGCTGAGTTAGAGCATTTGATGCATTTAAACTGTATTCTGACAGATAGGTAATATGGAAAAGTGGATAAAGAGTTGGCCTCAGAGTCAGGAAGACTTGATTTTAACCTGTGTGACCCTGGGCAAGTCATTTAACATCTCTTTGCCCTGCACAACTTTCTTAGACTCCAAGTTGCAAAGGAGATGCCAACTTACATTGGTAATCACAGCTCCAGTCTGTATACCTACCTGACTGAATGTGTTAAGCTAATCCTTGGATAAAATGGTCATTTTAGGAATAAATGTATAGAATTCTGTGAGCCTCAACTGCCTCATTTTTAAAGTGAGGGGATTGGATAAGATGAAGTCTAAGGTATCTTCTGGCTCTGAAAGCTTACGATTTTATATCTCCTGAATGAAAGGAAGATTTGGAGTATGTTAGACAGCAACTCTCCATATCATTACCAATGTTTCTGGGAGTAGAGGCTCATGTGAAGAGGGCTATCTTCTAGCTCTACTGAATGAATTCAATAGTCTTTTAAAAATCATTTTGATTCATAAAAACCTTCTTAGCTTTTCTTCTTCTTTCCCCCAATGAAGTATTATTAAAAACTAAAAAGAAATGACGCTGTAAATTTTCCTAGGTAGCAAATATGTGTTCTATTCACATGCTCCCAAAGATAGTAGAGAGTAGAAAGTAGGTTGTTCCCATTGTATTTGCAATAATGAATAAATCATTCAGGGAAAGAAGCCCAAGTTCTGATTGTTTTTGCCTGGGTGTTTCCCTTTTGTTTTCCAGAATCTTTATAAATCAGATTTCACCAACTGGATGAAAGGAATTGGGTGGGTGCCAGCAGAGTCCCTAGAAGTAGAGAAAGCAAAGAGAGCTGGAGAGATTCTCAGTGAGAAGAAGTACCGCCAACATCCAGAAAAACTGAAGTTCACCTATGGCATGGATGCTATGGAACAAGTACTTAACAAAAATAACAAGCTGACCATGGACAAGGTGAAGTCCAACATTCTAGAATCAAACAGAATCTTCAAATAACCTTTCTCTTCAGTCCCAGGAGATGGGGAATTCCATGACTTTATTAAATAATTCCAGTGTCTAAAAATTCACTGGTGCAGTAGAGGAGTTTACCAATTAGACGCATTCTCTTTCTTGGTGCATTGGAACAAGTACTTGATTAAGAATCAGGACACCTGAGTTCCAATTTCAGTTCTGCTGTTTACTAGCTATGTGACCTTGGACCACAGCTGTCTCAACTGTAACTTCCAAGTGTTGGTCCATATGATCTTTAGCATCCCTTCCAGCTCACAAGGACTGCTTCCTTGATTCTTACTAGACATCTCTTCTTTATAGCAATGATAAGTCATTGTCTCTGCACCATGACTAATTAAAAGAGGACCACATATTTAGGCAGACTTTTGTGGTCAGGATCAACCACAAAACAATGGTTTTGTTGCTCAAAGGGACGAAGCCAGACGATTTGCTCATCTTGCTGCAATTTGGGCCAGTTTCCTAATGTTGGATTTATGCCACTTTCCTGTAATGTTGCTCTGTGAATATAAGAAATAGCAAGTTGGTTTATAATGTGTTTTAAAAAGCATCCTTCATCTTGGACTCTTCAGGAACACTGACACTAGTCCATTTAACCTTCTGCTTGGAGAGCATGTTGTTAGTCATTCTGCTGTTCTCTTTGGGAACCTCCATATTTCCTTAATGTCCTTACTAAAATCAGAGTTAAAGGACAGACAATACTTAGGTCTTTATAAAAAGAGCCTTAACAAGAATCAATTCAGTGAGAGGACTGTGTTCTGACTCTTCTGTATGGCATTCCTGTTGATACACTCTAGTGTAGGATTTTTTTCCCCAATAAAAGCATAATATTGCAAACATCAAAATCATCCAGAAACAAGTAGAGACCACAAGGACCTAATTGTACATGAATCTTATTTTCTGGTATCCTCCTCATGAGGTCATTCTTCATGTTTTTCTCACTATAAAATATTCCAATCTTTCCATTGCAGAGGCTCTACACTGAGAAATGGAACAAAGACAAGACCACCATCCATGTTATGCCTGACACTCCAGATATTCTATTGTCCAAAGTAAACCAAGTGACCATGAGTGATGTAAGTAGATAAAGCCAAAAAAGGACACTCAAGTCTTCAATTAAAAAAAAACAACAATCAACATACTGTCATGTTTTCTACTTTTCTGATTTTCAAATCAATCTTTTAGAGGGTGGGAAGGGGAAGATTGACTTTCTGACCTGAGTAATGAAATTATCTTGTTTTCCTTCTTTATGGATTAGAAACTCTACAAATCTGGCTGGGAAGAGGCTAAGAAGAAAGGATATGACCTGAGGCCAGATGCTATCTCAATACAGGCTGCAAAATCCTCTAGGGACATTGCCAGTGATGTAAGTTCTCTTACTGGGCCTTAATTAAGATACAAGTACAAAGTCAGTGGTAAAAGGAGACAGGCTTAAGTGAATCATGAATTGCTTTCCTTCTACACATGGGTGTTATTTATCCTTGAAGAGATTTTCATTCTGCAATAACCCCTAAGAAAATTGAAGGAATTGAATAATTTTGCTCAGTTGTCCCTCCAGATGCATTGTGGCCAAGTCTTCTCTAAGACTGCCTATTTCTCATCTATTTAACACACACTTTAATGCCTGCAGACTCTAATTGTTACCTATTATTTAATATACTTTTGAAATAATAATAGTAGCACACATTTTATAGCATTTTAAAGGTTCCAAACACTCTATATACATTATCCCATTTGATTAGACAACTTAAGAAAGAAATTGAATCTTTTTAACCCATTTTATTTTTTTCCAAAAGTTTCTAATTTATTTCCCATTGATCTGCCAAGGCAATTCTCAGTACTAAGAGCATCATTTACAGTTTCAACCCAAGAATCCACTGACCAGGACATTTCCAGGGCCTAAAGGTGCTCTTAGGGGAAATTAAGGCAGCAAATTATCCTGATGAGTAGATAGCAGAGTAAAAATAAATCTTTTTTTAAAAAGTATTTTAATGGAATTTTTAAAAATTAACAAGCATTTCTTTTCCTTCTCTTCCACCTACCTCCCCCACTGGGAAACAAAAAAGAAAAACAAAACTCTCATAAAAATATACAAAGTCAAGCAAAACAGATTCCCATATTGGCCATATCTAAAAAATGTGTGTCTCATTCTACATAATTAGTCTATACCTTTCTGTCAGGTAGTAGGTAGCATTTTTCATAATCAGTCTTTTAGAATAATGGTTGATCTTTGTATACTGATTATAATTCTTCTCTTTCAAAGTTCTTTATTCTTACAATGTCATAGTTAAAGTATAAGTTTTCTCCTGGGTCTGTTATATCAGTTCATATAAGTCTTCCTAGGTTTCTCTTATGGCATAGTAGTACTCTTTTATATTCAAATGTCGTAATTTATTTAGTTATTGCCTCTTCTTAACACACATGTATACAGCCAGCCTATACACCTTGAGTCAGCCTTCATTTCTGAATTACTGTGATTCATACTGAATTCACTTTTCCTCATGTCCTTTCAGCTTTTGGGGGCCAATGTGGGAACTTGAGATGAAATCATTTTTTAAGTCTATTTCTATTTGGTTCCTCTTTTGCTTATTTTAAACCAGTTGAGACCAAATACATTTTTAAATGGTAGCCACCATATGGTTATGGGAACCTGTTCTCTTCCCTTATTCATTATCTCTGTCCCACTTTCTCCTTCTGCCCACAGTACAAGTACAAACAAGCCTATGAAAAAACCAAAGGGAAGCACATTGGCTTCCGGAGCCTTGAAGATGATCCCAAATTAGTGCACTTCATGCAAGTGGCTAAAATGCAGTCTGACCGAGAATACAAGAAAGGCTATGAGAAGTCAAAAACATCATTCCATACTCCAGTGGACATGCTCAGTGTTGTGGCAGCAAAGAAGTCACAGGAAGTGGCTACCAATACCAACTACAAGCATTTGATCCACACATACAACATGCTTCCAGATTCCATGAGCTTTGAGTTAGCCAAAAATATGATGCAGATCCAGAGTGATGTAAGTGAAAGACACAAGAATTTGTGCATGTTGGCTTAGGGACCCTTTAATTCTTTGAAAGTAACTGCCACACAGCAGAGGAAGAGGAAAAGCAAGAAAGCAAATATGTCACTAATAATCTTTGCTCCCTTGGCCTGATGCTGTCTCAACTTTTATAATACATAGGGACTTTCTAATTTTGCTGTGGCACTCAACAGAGGATAAAAAATGTAAAAATATATTTGTTTGTATAGGAGTGGCTATTAGAAAGATTATGCTAAACTATACCAGTGAAGTCAGAGAAAGGCATGTAGATAGAGAACCCAGCACTCATGGCTACTTATTTGCTAAGTATGGGAGAAAGAAGAAAGGAGAGAAGAAAAGATGGAAAGAATGAAGGAATGAAAGGGAAGGAAGAAGAGAAGGAGAGAAAAAAGAAGGGAGGAAGGGGTAGAGAAAGGCAGGAAAGAGAAGAAGAGAGGGAGAGAGAGGAAGGAAAGAAAAAAGAGAAAAGGAAGAAGGAAAGAAAAGGAAGTTCAGATTTCTTAAGTACCTACTATGTGCCAGTCACTTTGTTAGGTCAAAGTATTATCTATTAGACATTTTGTAAATATTACCTCATTCGTTCCTCACAACATCTTTGGGAGGTAGGTGCTATTATTATTCCCATTTTATAGTTGAGGAGAGTGAGGCAAATAGAAATTAAGTTACTTGTCACACAGTCAGTAAGTGTCTGAGGTCACATTTAAACTCAGGTCCTCCTGGTTCCAGGCCCAGAGTACCATCCACTGTGCCACATTGGAGATGAAAGACTAAAATTAGGAACTACACACCATTGGGGCTAAAGGTAGTAATAAAAAGAGAGATTTGGCTTGACAAGACATAGGCTATCCAAACAGAAGCAGAAGCAGAAGCAGACATAGTGCAATCCACAAAGGGGAAGAGCCAGAGCTGAGGGGAAAGCCTAGTTTGCCACAAAACAGCTATGAGGTTTTTAAAAAGCAATGGTGGGTTATAAGGGACTGGGAAGTAGGGTGGGGGAACTACTACTGAGAGGTTGCCTGAAGTCTGATTAAAAACTAGATACTTTCAAGGTGACAAGATACATAAACCAAGTTGCTTGTAATATCTGGATGTGAATTAGTTTGGGATAATGTCCCTCAGCAGAATATTGTACTATGAAAAAGAGAACTGAACTTCGAGTCATGGGACCTGAGGAGAAATATTAGCTCTTCCATTTAATTGCCTGTGTGACCATGGGCAGATGACTTAACCTCTCTGGGCTTTAGTTTTCTCATCTGTAGAATGAAGGGACAGGGCTAGATGGTCCCTTCTAGCTCTCAATCTGTGATCTTAGGAAACTATGGTTCAGAAATTAAATTCCCACAATCTTCTCTTTGAATTTGAGTATCACTTTTTCTTTCTAAGATAATTGCAAAAGGAAACTGACTAAAAGAACCCCAAATGTGGTAAAATGATAACACCTGAGTTAAAATCTGAGCTCTGTTATTCCCTAGGTGACCCTGGGTAAGTCACTTAACTTCTTGGGATCTCAGTTTCCTCATCTGTAAAATGGGGACAGGGGATGTGGATTGAAATATCTCAATCTTTTTCCAGCTCTAGATCTAGCTAGGATCTGATGTCTCTTTTGATTTGGTGGAAAAAAAGGATGGAAGCTGAATATTTTCAGTGATTGAATTTTAACATGTTATTGTTCGAAAACTAAAATGGAAGCTGTTAACCATTATATATCCTGTGCTTGTTGATGTGCACTATTTCTATGTTGTCCACAAAGCTAATCATTGTTTCGTTCCCTCCCTTACCACTTTTTCTTTTTAAAGAATCAGTACAAAGCTGACTATGATGACTTCATGAAAGGTATTGGATGGATGCCCCTCTGCTCCCTGGAAGCAGAGAAAAACAAGAAAGCCATGGAGATCATCAGTGAAAAGAAGTACCGCCAGCATCCTGACACTTTGAAGTATTCTACTTTGATGGACTCAATGAGCATGGTTCTAGCGCAGAATAACGCAAAAATTATGAACGAAGTAAGTAAATAATTCAACAATTTAGTTATTCAAAGGGAGAAGAAAGAACATAGAACAAGCAATCAGAAGAGCTCATACCAATCGTAGCTCTTCAACTTGGTGAAGCAAGTCTCAGTGACAGTTAATTAAGCTTGGGAAATAGCACTGAGCTGTATATAAATCCTCCATCTTAGCGATGCAAGAAAATGCCTAGGGAATGCCAGGCAATCAAAAAAGTGAGATGTGCATATTTAGAGACATCTCCTCTCCAAATGCTCATGTGGACTATCTGTGGCCGACCTGTGCTAGAGCCTTCAGAGCTCGTATTGGTTTGATCAGTCACAGTTGGACACTCTACCTTAAATCCAGACACAGTGATGTCATTTTGGCCCTCTTCAAACACAAAGGACAACAACCATACCAACCCTGCATAAACTAGGACTGACTTGTTGCTGTAGGAGCTGAATATCAGTTTGTGAGGTAGGACCAGTGGGCCCTATGACAGATGTGCAGATGTTGGCGTGCTGCGGCCAGGCCCTTTCCAACGGAACTGCTCCAATATAGTCACAATCTAGGGAGCCCTATAGTCATACCAAAACACACCCCAGAACACTCAATAAGCAGAAATAGTGAGGGCCCATTCTAGAACCTAGAGACACAGCACCATATCTTTATTACCTCTTCCATCAGTTCTACAGAATCATGATCCTTTTTAGACAAGAAAAGCTAAATTGTGTCTCTTAGAAGAACATTGACCTAATAGATAATTTTCAGACTTCCATTCCTATTTCAGGACTAGAAGTTCTAAAATGCCCATAATTGTCAAAAAGGACCAGGAAATCCTTCCCATTGATGAGCAAGAGGTCTCCTTTCACCTTTCACATCTTTAGTGGTTGCATTTTTAGGGTATGACACAAGGGCTAGAAATGAAAGGTCAGTGCTATCTGGGATATTTGAGATCTAAATCAACCCCCTCATTTTATAGATAAGAAAATTGAGGCACATAGGAGCAAGGTGGTTTACCAAAGTAAGATCATGAGTTAGTGCCATAGCTGGAGTGAAGCTCCTGGCCTCCTGATCTCATCTAGTGTAGTTCTGTTCATCTTTTCACTTCAAAAGAGTTAATTCAATTGTTCTGTTAAAATTAAGTTCTTGAAGCAGTAGCTACTGTATGTGACTAAACAAGGTGAAATTTCTGGAGTCTTTTAAAATTTTATTTTACTATTATTTAAATTAAGCATTACATTTTCTCTACTTCCAAACTTTTATCTCCTTCCTCTCTTATTAAACAAAACAAAAGAAGGAAGGAAGAGAAGGAAGGATGGATGGAGGGAAGGAAAGAGAGGAAAAAGGAGATAAAGATAGATGATATAGATATATATAGAAAGAAGGGGGTGGTAACCCTTGTAACAAATGGTGCAAGGCAAATTCCCACATTGGGCATGCCCAAAATTTACATCTTGAATCCATCACATCTATTTCAGGAAGTGGAAATCATGTTTCATCTTTGGTCCTCTAGAATCATGGTTTGTTACAGCATTGATCAATTTTCTCTGGGATTTGGTTCTAACTTCATTATTTTGGGGTTTTCTAGCATCTCTACAAACAAGCTTGGGAAGCAGATAAGACCAAAGTTCACATCATGCCTGATCACCCTCAGATTGTTTTGGCAAAAGCAAATGCAATTAACATGAGTGATGTAAGTATATGTATCCCTGCCATTAGAATCCATTCTTCTGGGAGCAGCTAGGGGGCGCAGTGGATAAAGCACCGGCCCTGAATTCAGGAGTACCTGAGTTCAAATCTGGCCTCAGACACTTGACACTTAGTAGCTGTGTGACCCTGGGCAAGTCACTTAACCCCCATTGCCCCACCAAAAAAAAAATCCATTCTTTTATTCATTAGATTAGCAAATATTTATTGAGCATCTGTTACATGCATGTCACTATGCTCAGGTAATGCTATGAGGATATAAAACTAAAGGGAGGCATTCAACTCTCAGGACAGACTTTAGTGTCTAATAAAAATAATAACATTCCTGGCATAAAATCGAAAGCCCCATCCTTTTTCATCCTGGATTCTTACTCAAAATTGTTGATGGGGTGGGGCCTAGGTATTCAGAGGTCTAAAACTCTGAAGCAGTGTCAGCATTACAGGGTGCTACAATAGGAATCTGTGGCTGTATTTCCTTCAAGACTAAGCAGGGACACTGACAGCAGGAAAGGAATGAAAGAGAAAAGGAGGTATAAGCCTGAGCTTTTGTTTCTTTTGAGTTTGTGGAGACTCACTTGTGTGAAATTCTCAGGTAGGGAAGGAAAGCAGAATCATTATAAGAACCTAGGATGAGGAAATGTCTTACTTAGATTATAATATTGGGTGTTTTATTTTTCTTTTCTTTGCCTAACTGGAATTAGTATGTACTTTTTCTCTCCCAAAAAACTTTTCCTTGGGTGAGATTCCTTCCACACTGATGTTCTCTTATGGTCACAGAATTCCATATATTTAAAAGAACCAACTAAAACATATATATGAAAACATATCCATATGAAAATATGGATCTTGCTCTTTCTGTTCTTTAATTTTTACTTGGATGTATGATATCAGTACAGTAAGTGGAGAGAATTAGCTTGGCAGAAGACCTGGTTTCTGATCTAACCACTAATATTCCTTTTATGTCCTTGTGTTTCTCTTTACAGAAAATATACAAACTTTCCTTGGAAGAGGGGAGGAAGAAGGGATATGATCTCAGAACTGATGCAATTCCTATCACTGCTGCCAAAGCTTCTAGAGATATTGCTAGTGATGTAAGTCTGAATGGAAACAGTCACCTGGGGTTTTGTTTCCCATGCAAGCACACTTCGTTAAGGTTAACTTCCAGAAACAATAAAGTGACAATGTGCTTGCTGACAAGAGCATTAGATGGGTCCTCTGAATCTATCTTGTCAGTGGATACAGCAAAGTACTGTCTTGTAATCTTTCTATGATGAATCTATGGGCAGCTAGGTGGCACAGTAGAAAAAGCACTGGCCCTGGAGTCAGGAGGACCTGAGCTCAAATCTCACTTCAGACACTTACTAACTCTATGATCCTAGGCAATCACTTAACCCCAATTGCCTTAAACATTTGGGTCTGTTCTCTGGTGTTCTTGATATGCCACTGGACCCAGATGGTTCTTAAAGAGAGAATGAGGTTGGTGACCTTGCACAGCCCATGAATTCATTCCTCAAGAACAGGTCCTTACTCATCATTCAGTTGCACTGATTAAGATTTTTCAGAACAACAATCAATTGGACAAACCCTACTTTTCTTTTATGCATAGGAGTCATTATATATAGCATAAAGAACCCTGGACTTAGAGTTAGAGGCCCTGAGTTTGAATTGCAGGTTTGCCATGTACTACTTTCATGATGCTGAGCAAGTCATGTAATCTCTACAAACCTGTTTTCCCATCTGTAAAATGTGTGTGTGCAGGAGTGGGGAGATTAGATCAGGGCTTCTTAAATATTTTCCACTTGTGATCACTTTTTGCCCAAGAAATTTATATGTGAACCCAGGTATATAGGTATATAAAATAGGTATACATAACCTTTTACTGTTGCCAAACTTTTTGCAACCCCCACATTCAATTACATTATCCCATATAGGGTCACAACCCAAAGTTTAAGAAGCTAGGGACTAGATGATATCAAAATTAAATCCATAATCCTGTGAATTAGTACTGTTTAATATCCTTTTTGCCTTGATTTTTATTCGAGGAGTTCTTTGACATAATCTTCTTCTTATTTTCTTCACAGTATAAATACAAATATAATTACGAAAAGGACAAAGGGAAGATGGTTGGTTTCCGTAGTCTTCAAGATGACCCCAAACTAGTCCACTACATGCAAGTGGCTAAAATGCAATCTGAACGGGAATACAAGAAAAACTATGAAAATACCAAGACCAGCTATCATACTCCCGCTGACATGCTCAGTGTCATAGCAGCCAGGGATGCCCAAGCCAATATAAGCAACACTGCCTACAAGCACCTTATTCACAAATACATCCTTCTTCCTGATGCAATGAACATTGAATTGTCCAGGAATATGAATCGTATTCAAAGTGATGTAAGTCTGTGTTTCCTTTTGGGTTGTTGATTGTTAGTCCCAAGATGGGAAAAGAGATTGCGTTTTTCTTTTTCAGCAGACAAATGCTCCCAACAAAGAGTGAGTAAGGTAAGGTAGAATCTGTTTCTTCTCTTTATAGAATGAATATAAACAGGATTACAACGAATGGTACAAAGGCGTTGGCTGGAGTCCAGCTGGTTCTCTGGAAGTGGAGAAGGCCAAGAAAGCTACTGAATATGCAAGTGACAGGAAATACCGTCAGCATCCTAGCAACTTTCAATTCAAGAAACTGAGTGACTCTATGGACATGGTGCTTGCAAAACAGAATGCACACACCATGAATAAGGTAAAATACATGTCATTCTTTCTGAAAGTCTACTGCCCCCCAAACTGGTGTTGAAAGGAAGGGATGTCTGGCAGGGCTTTAGTTCTTCATTTGAAGTCTTTAATATAATTTTCCCATTTCTGAACAATTGAAAATCACTCCATAATACTTTCTCCTCTTTTTTTCTTCTCCTCCTATCTTCTGTTTTCTTTTTTCTTATATCACTTTGTCTTTTTTCCTTTAAAAGCTTCCTGTCATTTTATTCTCCCTCTACAAACTCCAAAGTGTGTAGTGCTTTGGCATAAGGTTGGAGGGGTGAGGGAGATATTGTTAGGGAATTCAAGGCAGAGAAGCCTGATTGGTGGTCAGTCATTCTAATACACTTTCCCCTTTCATCTATTGTTGCCCTCAATGAAATTACAAAGTATCTCTGATTATTGTCAAATTTTTTGAAATTCCATATACAATTGGGCTGGTGCTCTTTCTCTGCATTTTGCATTTCTCTGTTACATTTGCTTCTCTTTTGCATTTTTAGGACATATATCTATCTCAATACATTTGAAGAATTGCCTGAGAAATCTAAATTTTGTCTTGTGTTGTTCCTAAATACATTTCTTTCTCTTTCTTTCTTTCTGTCTTTCTTTCGTTCTCTTTCTTTCTGTCTTTCTCTTTCTTTCTTTCTTTCTTTGTTTTGCAGGGCAATGAGGGTTAAGTGACTTGCCCAGGGTCACATAGCTAGTAAATGTCAGGTGTCTGAGGTAGGATTTGAACTCAGGTCCTTCTGAATCCAGAGCCAGTGTTTTATCCACTATACCACCCAGCTGCCCCCTAAGTACATTTTTAATAACTGCTTATTCATTTTCTATGATAGTATTAACTCAACATGCTAATAAACAACTCTACTCAAGTAGGCATAATGTGTACAATTACAGAATATCAGAGTTAAAGGGACTTCAGAATTCATCTAATAAAATACCTGAGCAGAAATTCTCTCAAATGGAAGATTGGGTTCCAAGCTTCCATGTGAAGACCCCTAATCATGGAGAAACATGAGTTTCAGCAACAGATCATTCCACTTGTGGACACATCTAATTGTTGGGAAGTTGTTCCTTATTAGCCAAAATCTGCCTTTCTTCAAATTCTACTTATTGCTCCTAATCTTGACCTTTGGGACCAAGCAAGACAAATTCACTCACTCTTCTGTCTAATATTCATTCAACTATTTGAAACCAACCACACCATAGCTTATCCTTCTACTCCCAAGTCTTCTCTTCTACAGGCTAAATAGTCCCAATTCCTTCAACCAATCTTCCTATAGCATGGTTTAGAATCCCCCTTATCATCTTGGTCACCCTACTTAGAATGAGTTCTGGCTTATCAATTTCCTCAAAATGAAATGCAAAGAACTAAACACAATATTACAGATTTGATCTGACTAGAGTATAATTGTAGAATAGCCTTTCTGAGTAGCTTATTGCTTTAAGGCAGCCTAAGATTAAAATGGTCTTTTGGGCTGCTATGTCACATCACCGAATTTACAATCCACTAAAAACTCAACATCTTTTTAATATGTTTTCCCCCATTTTATACTTATGCAGTTCATTTTTTAAAAATACAAAGGACTTTATTTTCATCCCTATTAAATTTCATTTTATTATATTTAGCTCCTTATTCTAGACTGTTGCAACTTTAAGACCACAGTTCTGTCATCCAACTGTCTGCCTCAACTTTGTATCATCCACAAATTAAATAAACATACTTTCCATAACTTCCTCTAAACCATTTACTCAAATGTTGGATAAAATAGAACAAAATAGGAAGGCTTTTGGTACCACAGTATAGACTTCCAGGTTAACACTAATTTATTAATCATTACTATTTGGGTCAGGTCATTCAATCTGTTCCCAAGGCACCAAATGTTGCTATAATCTAGTTCCTATCTTTTCATTTTGTCTATAAGGATACTATGGGATCCTTTGTTAAATGCTTGCTAAAATCTAAATATATAATATCCAGGATATCACTCCTAATATATTTCTAGTAATCCTGTCCAAAAAGGCGATAAGCTTGTCTTGTTCTAGGATAATGGGTTTATAGAATCATGGGTTTACAACTAGAAAAGACCTTAGAAGTCATCAAATCCAACTCCTTTATTTTATAGATGAGTAAATTGAGATCCAAAGGGGTTAAGGGACTTCCTCAAGGTCACAGAATTTGTATCTGAGGTGGGATTTGAACCCTAATTCCAAATCTGATATTCTAGTCACTATACTTTGTTTCCTCTCCCCAAAAATTTTTGTCTAAGAGAGATTAAATGACTTGCCTAATGTCATTTAGCCATTAACTGTCTAAGGCAGGGTTCAAATTCAGCTTTTCCTGATTCCAAGTCCAACACTATCCACTATAACAGGCATGCATGTGCTCTCTCTCTCTCTCTCTCTCTCTCTCTCTCTCTCTCTCTCTCTCTCTCTCAAGTTATCATTTAAGAAATCCATTTTCTTCTTTTTTGAAAACTAGGACAGTACTTGCCAATCTTCAGTTTTGTGCTGCTTTTGTTTTTCTATGTGATTTCGCAAAGATTAGTGACAGTGGATCACATCCACAAAGTCTTTCAGTGTCCTAGAATATATTTCATCTGGGCTAGGTCATTTGAATGTATTGAAAATGTCTAGATACTCTCTTAGCATCTCCTTGCCTATCTAAGATTTCATTTCCCTATTATTCATTTTGCTCTAGACTTCCTAGTCTGAAGACATTGGTTGAGAAAATAGAAGCAATATTGACATTTCTCCCCCCCCAATATGATTATTCCAATGATTTACCTATTATTTTTCTTCTTAGCATTTATATACTGTTGATTGGAACAAAGACAAGACTCAGATTCATGTTATGCCAGATACGCCAGATATTCTACAGGCCAAGCAGAACCAGACACTGTATAGTCAGGTAAAAAATTTTAAAGCTGATTGATGTTAAATATAAAAATTTCTTTTTAGGCTCAGTCAATAATATTGATTAATTTAATAGAGAACATACTTTAGAAACAAAGGAGGAAAAGAAATCGAGTAGTCAACAAGTTCAATCCAATTACTGCTTCACCCTCAGGTACCTCTCCCATAAGTGAATTTGACTACCCTCAGAAAAGGAAACTTTTTGCTGTCAATTTATCATGCATGTCAATTGGCCTGATTACACCCTAAACTTTGTCCAAAGCTAGTACTGAAAAGATGCTTAGAAATAGAAGGAAAAGTACATTAAATTATTCTTTTTCTTCTTGCTCCAATAATGGACACAATCCAAGATGATGAGCTGTCTCAAGATTCTCAGAGATCCTAATTTCACACTTGGCTATTTCCAGCCCTAAAACCACAATGGTAATAATAAAATATTTTGGCATATTCATCAATGACCTAGTCAGAGCAACTGCAATGAAACAATCAACAAATATTTATTAAATGCCTCCTGTGCTCCAAGCCTTGTTCCAGGTGGGATAAAATGACCAACACACTCACACACACACACACACACACACATGCACATGCAATCCAAGAGTTATTGTCTTCAAGGAATTTACATTCTATTTGGGAAGACAACAAATACATACATAAGCATATATAATTGCAGGTTTAAAAGATGTCCTGGGACTACAATATTCCCTTCAAGCTCAGGTAGGGCTGGATTAAATAATTAGAAATAAAATGAAAATTCATATTGACTGACTGTTGAGATCATAAAAAGTGCTTTTAAGAAATGCCAAGGCTGTCTTTTATCCTGTCTCCAAATTATAAAAGATACTAGAATAAGGCCATGCCTTCTTCAATTATATTTCTATTTTAAAGGTATACTAAAAATCAATGGGACAATAACAAAAATCCCTTTAATTTTAGAAACTGTATAAACTTGGATGGGAAGAAGCATTAAAGAAAGGCTATGACCTCCGACCTGATGCAATTTCAGTCCAGTTGGCCAAAGCTTCAAGAGACATTGCCAGTGATGTAAGTAGCATATCAAATACTGTTATATCACTTCTGTCTGACATCATGACTGGTTTTTACATGAACAGTTGCTATTAATAATGATTATTTAAAGGGGCGGCTAGGGGGTGCAGTGGATAAAGCACCGGCTCTGGATTCAGGAGTACCTGAGTTCAAATCTGGCCTCAGACATTTGACACTTAACTAGCTGTGTGACTCTGGGCAAATCACTTAACCCCATTGCCCCACAAAAACACAATGATTATTTAAAATACATTAAAGAATTTTTCAAATCTAGACTTCAGTTTTTTAATATACTTTGTTTCTGACACAATGTATCAGCTATTCTTTCCAGATTTGTGGCATTTATACATTTGATATGCAAATGATATGCATTTCTTATATGTCTTCATTTGAGTAATTGATTAAAAAATTGTTGAACAAGAAACCATACTTTGAAAAGGAAAAATGAGATACAGTTTAATAAAAATCAATTTGCAAACATTTGTGGAAAGTATGATTTTCTTTCATGAAACTGAACCCCCCAAATCCTAGAGCAGGTATTCTTGACTTTTTTATATCATGCCCTTTGGAAGTCTAGTAAAATCCAAGCATCTCTTCTCAAAATTATGTTTTAAATGCATAAAATAGGGGAAAGAAATTAAAATTTAAAATTGTTATTAACATGTTAAAAAAAGTTGACAGACTTAAAATTAAGAACTCTTGTTGTAGAGGTATGTTCATTTTCCCATATATCAGTAAATGAAGACCTTCAGAATGAGAATGATCCAATAAACTCTCTTCAGGGAACAATAAACCCACATAAATATGCCATAATCTGGTATGCACTCCTCTGTCTTTTTAATGAGTATACCTTGAGAGACGTTATGACACACCTTGCTGATATCTAGATAAGCTCTATTTTTTATTTCTAGTATATCTCTCTAGCTCTTTAAGTTTTGCCATGTCAGAAAAATAGATGCTCCTGACTATCTCTATAATTTCCCTTGATCATCTGTTGCATTCATCTTACTAAATGTCCTTTGGGTAAAGTTTATATGGCTTACCAACAGTGTAGAGAGATTTCCACCTACTTAGATGTTGAAGAAGAGACTATCATTCAAACATGTTTAGACTTAAGAGATTTGAGTTAACTTGCTTGTCTTTGTGTTATTTTTTTTTAACACTGTGTTACTTGTGATTTCAGTATAAGTACAAGGAAGGCTACCGCAAACAACAAGGCCACCATATTGGATTCCGTAGCATTCAAGATGACCCCAAACTGGTACTATCCATGAATGTGGCCAAAATGCAGAGTGAGAGGGAATACAAGAAGGACTTTGAGAAATGGAAGACCAAGTACAACAGTCCAGTGGACATGTTGGGAGTAGTTTTGGCTAAGAAATGTCAGGCTTTAGTCAGTGATATAGACTACAAGCATCCCATACACCATTGGACATGCTTGCCAGATCAGACAGCTATTATTCAAGCTAAAAGAGTATATGAGCTACAGAGTGAGGTAAGTTTCATTGGATTAAAATATTTTTAAATGTTATTGTTATTAAATTATTGGGTGAAATATTTCATTTTAAAGAACGTTATTTTGTAGTAGAGAAAGCAAAAAAAAAAAAAGCCAACAGCAACCACCCAAGTTAACTATTAGTAGTGTTTCCTTTATGATGAGTGCTAGAAGTTGTTAAATATTCCAAATGAAAAAATGATCTTTTTGGATCTGATTTGTTCTTCCACAGAACATGTATAAGTCTGATCTCCAATGGCTCAAAGGGATAGGATGGAGCCCCCTGGGTTCTCTGGAGGCTGAAAAGAACAAGAGGGCTTCAGAAATCATCAGTGAAAAGAAATACCGGCAACCAGCAGACAAAAACAAATTCACCAGTCTCCCTGATGCTATGGACATAGTTTTGGCGAAGACAAATGCCAAAAACAGGAGTGATGTGAGTTTCTATTAGGAGATGAATTATAATTGGAGAGATTGATGTTTTATATTTGAATGTTTTACTGATGTTCTCATTGTCCCATGTTGAATCAAGTAATAAGTGTGTTGAACATGGCGTATTTCTTCTTAATCAACATAAATTAATTTTCTATGCTGAGAAAAATATTGAATAGCTCTACTTTTACCAGAAGACTGACTATAATAAAGCCCCAAGTTAAATTCTGAGGAAGTGAATGATATGCTGAGACATTTAATGTGCTTTAAAAGCGTGGACAGTGGAAAAAATGTGAGGGAGGTAATGTAATTATAATTTTAAGTCCTTCCAGTTGCTTTATATGCATATAATTGAGTAAAAAAGAGACAAATTTTGTCTCAGAGTCAGATATCTCCATTCCCAACTTCAACCTAGATGCCAACTTTTCTCTTACATATCAAGGTCACAGTAGAGATTCCATTCTATGCAGGGAAGGGTGGAAATCCATTATTTGTTTTAAATGTTTGAGTGAGACATCTAACCATGTAGCCAGAGGAGGCTGAATGACTACCATGATTCTATAGTTGGCAGAAAAGGTTAAAGTAGGAGTTTAAAGGATTCTAGAGTTAGAACGTGAGTCATCTAGACCTCAGGTCATCTACACCTGATTTTACAACTAAGGAAACTAAGATATAGGGATCTGATGCGTAAACATTTTCTACCAGTGCAGATCCAGCAACTACAGTGTAACTTACAGTTTTAAGTAGTTGCCTGGGATACTATGATGTTAAATGGATTGCCTCTGGTCACATAGCTAGTTAGTGGAGGAGCTGGTATTAGAATCCAAAGATCCTGACTCTGCATCCAATATTCTTTTTTTTTTTGCTCAGGGCAATGGGGCTTAAGTGACTTGCCCAGGGTCACATAGCTAGTAAGTGTCAAGTGTCTGAGGCCAGTTTTGAACTCAGGTACTTCTGAATCCAGGACCAGTGCTTTATCCACTGTTCCACCTAGCCGCCCCTCCAATATTCTTTCTACCTATACCATGTGTGGGTAATTTACTAGATGATCAAGTCCAGGGCTATGAAATATATTAGTTATTTTTTTAAATGACCAAATTTGGCTACTATTCAATTCAATTTATTTTAACATACATATATAATATATTAATATATTAAGCCTATACAGCAAGCATAGTAGTGATAACACAGTATTATAATTGGAAGACTGGCTGGGAAATTGGGAACACTTGTTCTGTGGCCCTGACACTTACAATTTGTGTAGCCCCAGGCAAGACATTTAATCTTGGTTTCTCCATTTGTGAAATGGGGGTAATAATGGCATTTTTTTTCATTGGGGTTGTTGTGAGGGTCAAATAAGATTATATATATATATATATATGTATATGTATATGTGTGTGTGTGTATATATATATATGTATATGTGTGTGTGTGTGTGTGTGTGTGTATATATATATATATATAGGCTATTTAGCCCAACCCACTGATTTTACAGATGGGGTTCATAGAGGTTAGGTAACTTACCTAGTGTCACACAATACCTGAGATAAACTTAAACCGGGGTACCCTGATTCTGAGCCCAGTACTCTTATTGTCTTGGGTTAACTATAGCTTAAAAGTCAAGAAATAATGTCTCTCTTTTCTGCTAAAACATATCTCTCAATAATGTTTGTTCAATTATATTAGGTTGCCCTGGAAAATTAATGTGGTTACTTAATATTCTGTCGGTTTTTACTGGAAAACTCTTATTCCCTATCTAGATACTCTATCGAGAAGCTTGGGACAAAGACAAGACACAGATCCACATAATGCCTGATACACCTGACATTGTTTTGGCAAAAGCCAACTTGATCAATACAAGTGATGTAAGTTCAGTTTGGGAAATATACTTTACAAGAGTTCATTGAAGGTGCTTCTAGGCTAGTTGATTCCAAGTTATTTTTAATAACTGAATTATTTTTAATTAATAAAATGTTTGTGAATTTGATGCCCCCTATTAAAACTTTGTGCTTTCTAATTTCTGAGTAGTATTAGACATCTGCAAAAGTTGTGTATACAAGCAAGCTTAAATGGAATCCCCAGTGTCATTTCCCCAAATCCATAATTCTAAATGCCAATTTCTTAGAATGATTTCTGTGAAGTAAATTCTAAAGTACTATAGACCAACAAACTTTGAGCTCACATAATATCTCAAGAAAGTCCAAGTAAATCTTTTGTTTGCTACATATGACTACCATGAAAATCCAAAACCAATAATTCCTTCCCATGCTCTGAATTCAGGACCAGCATGCATTTAAGATAATAGTCTAGATATATATAAGTGATGTGAGAAGTGGCTACTAAACTGGAATTCACAATTTTCTTCTCCATACTTTAAAACAACAACAACAAACTTAACTCTGCAAAAATGATAAAGGACCCTATCTTTGCTTTTATAAACAATCCCTATTTTTTGATTGACATTAAGTACTATATATCAACATCCTTTTGGTTGTATTCAAAGCTTACATGACCAGATTCTTCCTCTGCAATTCTTGTTTTAATTTTTTTAGAATTTTTATGCAATTCCTCTTGATACTTGACAAAGACCTCTTATAAAACACTGAAACAAATAAGGAAAATAATACTTCATTGATATGGCTCACCACAGTGTCTTTCATTTTAAAAGAAGAATGTTTAAAAATGGGATTTACTCATTTCCAGTTTCATTTGAGTAGTTTGTCTCATGCTTGTTATTTTCTTGAAACCTGGAAATATTTAGCACTTTGGCCTCACAACATTGATTTTTCAGGAGAGCATTTGTTAAAATAATTTTGTTCCTCTCTCAATAGAAACTCTACCGATTAGGTTATGAGGAGTTGAAGAAGAAAGGGTATGACCTTCCTATTGATGCCATACCAATCAAAACAGCCAAGGCATCGAGAGAAATTGCAAGTGAAGTAAGTTTCTAATTTTTGCTTCATACCAACCTCATTATCATTTAACATTTCAATTGAATTGTTCAAATCATTTTTGAGCTTAAAGCAAATCTTTGAAAAAGTAACCCATTAAAACAAAGGCCTAGATAATTCTGGAATGTTATATGAAAGGAGAATATATCCATGACAAATGTTTGACATGTTCACAATTGCACATTTGAATTTGATTTAAATTTGAAATTTGAATTCAGACTTGGATCTCCTGTAACAAATCTGTGAAATTAGTAAATTCACAAGATTTCTAGATAAACTATTGGACTTAATATTATCTGTAATCTGTCACAGATGGTGGTCGTAATTTTGACTTGCTTTCTCCCTTGCTTCTCTCCAGTACAAGTACAAGGAAGGCTATCGTAAGCAGCTTGGCCACCACATTGGAGCCCGTGACATAAAGGATGATCCCAAGATGATGTGGTCTATGCATGTAGCCAAGATCCAGAGTGACAGAGAGTACAAGAAGGACTTTGAGAAGTGGAAGACCAAGTTCAGCAGTCCAGTGGACATGCTGGGGGTTGTACTGGCCAAGAAGTGTCAGATTCTGGTCAGTGACATAGATTACAAACACCCCCTGCACCAATGGATATGCCTGCCTGACCAGAATGATGTTGTTCATGCTAGGAAGACATATGATCTTCAGAGTGATGTAAGTTAAAGGCTATTGATTGGTCAATAGCAAAGCATTTCTCTTCATTTTTTATCTTCCATGGTTGTTGCCTCACTGTAGGGTCAGTCTTTAAGAGCTTAATTCAATGTCCCCAGTTTTTATAGAACTATGGCATTTGGAGCTGGAAAGACTCTTAGAGATAATTTGGTTCAAGACTCTCATGTTATAGATGGGAGAACAGAGGCTCTAAGAAGTTAAGTAGCTCACCCTAGATCACACCGGTAACAAACATCAGAGCTGGTATTCAAAGCCAAATTCTGTTAATTCCAAATCAATATTCCTTCACCTCTACCCCAACCAGCTGAAATTCCTGGAGTCACCATCTATCCAACTAATGTTCAGAATAACCTTCAGTAGGCAGTTTAGAAAAAGTCATAAAATTTAAAGCTGGCTTTGGCATGTACTTTTGGGCAAGAGTGTGTGTTTTTGAGTGTTATCTATAATCTGATGTTTCAGTTTATAAGATTGTGGTTTTAAAGGCTGTAACTTATTTTACAACTTCTCAAAGTAAAATATCTATAATAATGAAAACATAAGCAAACCAAAAAATTGTTTTTATCTTTCACAGAATTGATTATACCTTTTATATTAACTGTCTATTAACCTGAAATTTCAGAATCTGTATAAGGCAGATCTCCAGTGGCTGAGAGGCATTGGCTGGTCCCCTAGTGGTTCCCTTGAGGATGAAAAGAATAAAAGAGCAACTACAATTCTGAGTGACCACATATATCGTCAGCACCCAGAAAAGTTCAAATTTTCTAGTCTAATAGACTCCATGCCTATGGTTTTGGCAAAGAACAATGCTATAACAATGAATCACGTAAGTCTTCCCCTTATTTGGGGGAGGAGGGTAGTGGGTTTTTTTGGTATAATTTATAGAAATATCAATGTACCTATCTCTTGTCATACAGACAAAGTCTATTCCATGAAAAATCCATTTAATGAAAACCCTATTTCCATTCCTTTTAGTGAGGAAAATTATAGAGTATTCCTGGACTTCCTCAAAGTCTCCTGTTTTTTACTTATAAATGCCCAAATAACAAATGGCTAAATAGGTGTTTGTGTCATTCAGTCATTTTAGTCACGTCTGACTTGGTTTTCTTGGCAAAGATACTGGAGTGGTTTGCCATTTCCTTTTCTGACTCATTTTACAGATGAGGAAACTAAGGCAACAAGGGTAAGTGACTTGTTTGGGTCACACATCTAGTAAGTGTCTGAGGCCAGATTTGAACTCAGAAGATGTCTTCCTGATTCCAAGCCCAGTACTCTATTCACGGTGCCACCTAGCCATACTAAATCTGTGTTTAGTTAATAATAATTACAGAAAGGAAAAAAAAATTGTGAGCATTGAGGTTGTGACAAAGGGAATGAGTCAGCCTGCTACTGATGGTGACGTTGGACTGTAGGGTAAGGAAGAAGAAATCCCCACAATTGAAACCTCAACTTCTTGAAATAGTTTGCACAGATTTTAAAAGAGTACCTGGAATTCCTAAAGTGGAGAGTTGAGGCTCTTCTAAGGCAGATAATTGCATTTGGGGATGGGAAAAACATGAAGAGAAGATTGCTTTGCTTCTCTAGGTTTATGATGTAGAACTCACCAAAGCAGTGTATTGCTTTAGTGTTACATGATGTGACCATCAAGCTATGCAGAACTGACCAACTCCAACTCTCTACTCCCCATGCTGTCTTATGCTGAGTATATGTTCTCATGTCTGCTGTGGGGAGGAATGTGTCCCTCATAAGATAGTGAGAAGTAACAAGGTGAGAAGTAGTTGTCCCTCATAAAAGGAGTGGAAGAAAAAAAAGGTGTATATATTATAATTATCTGTTACAGAAAAAAAAAACAACTATAAAGCTAGCATTACCAAGTAAAGTATAAAAGCATTTGCTTTGGTAAAAGTATTCTTATTTTGGGGGCCGCTAGGTGGCGCAGTGGATAAAGCATAAGCCCTGGATTTAGGAGGACCTTAGTTCAAATATGACCTCAGACACTTGACACTTACTAGCTGTGTGACCCTGGGCAAGTCACTTCACCCTCATTGCCCTGGGGTGGGGGGAAGTATGGTTATTTTAAATTTCTTCACTTACCATTACCAATATCTTTCTTATGGAAACTTACTGTCCCTCTCTACGCTACAACGCCTTCAAATGCTGATACCTAGTATACTGTTGTGCTTATAAAAAGGAAAGTGTTTTAGCAGGTTGGTTCATTGGTGTATCATCCTTGTAACTAAACATGACATTGTATTTATTTGTATTTGTTTCAGCGCCTCTATACTGAAGCATGGGATAAAGATAAAACCAGCATTCACATTATGCCAGACACCCCTGAAGTTTTACTAGCAAAGCAGAATAAAATTAATTACAGTGATGTAAGTGACTTTATTGAACTATGTTGAGGTTTTGAATATTAAAAGAGTTTTCCTTAAAAATAATCTCTTCACATTAACTTATACGTATTTATCTTAGAAACTGTATAAACTTGGCCTGGAAGAAGCTAAGCAGAAAGGCTATGATTTGCGGATAGATGCCATCCCCATCCAGGCAGCTAAAGCCTCCAGAGATATTGCCAGTGAAGTAAGTCAATCCATGCAATGTTCCACCATCAACTTAACTCAAAGTTTTCTCAATATCCTGTATTTATGTCATAGCAAATATACATTGAAGTCCAAGCTCTCACAACACATCTCTTTAGAAATTTTTTTTTTAATTTTTATTTTTTTTTTAGTGAGGCAGTTGGGGTTAAGTGACTTGCCCAGGGTCACACAGCTAGTAAGTGTTAAATGTCTGAGGTCAGATTTGAACTCAGGTACTCCTGACTCCAGGGCCGGTGCTCTATCTACTGCGCCACCTAGCTGCCCCAGAAATTTGTTTTTCAGATAATAATTTAATGTAAGTAAGCTTAGTGAAATCCTCAAACCCAACTCTACATGCCCCAAAGAAAGTGGTCTAAAGAAACATATTCTCTACGACTATAGTTCTGTGTTTCTTTTTAGTGGTTAAAAAAAGATATTTGACAATTGAGGCATATGTTTTGGGTTGCCCAGGTGAAGAATGCATTTGCCAAAAGCTGCTATGAGTTCTAGGATTTATTCAAAAGGTCCTACTTATGCTCAGCAGGTCTACGTGTTTTACTTAGCCAAGGGAAATGGTAGATACGACTATATCCAAAGTCTTTCCCTCACTTTGTGCTGGGTAAGGTTGATAAGAGAATCACAGTCAGAAGAGACCAGTCATGAATTTATTACATACCCAACAAAAGGTCATCCAGCCTTTTTTTTGGGGGGGGGGGATGGAACCAATGGGAAGAGGAAACCGTGAACATCCTGCAGCAAGCTATCTCACTTTTTAATTATGAGGAAGTTTTTCTTAACATTAAGCCAAAAATCTAGCTTTTTTCCACTTCTGTCCATAATTCTGAGTTCTAGTCTTTATGGACAAGCAGAACCTGTCCAATCCTTCCTCTTTGTGACAGTCCTTCACATATAATAAGATTGCAATCATCTCTCTTCTCCCTATACCCACAAATTTTCTTCCTCAGGTATAATATTCCCAGTTCATTCATCCAATCATCCTATGGTATATTATCTAGTTCCTCTACCATCCCAGCCACCCTGATCTGAACACTCTCCAATTTATCAATCTATCATTGTATAGTTTTACTCAAAATTCTAGAAACGTTTGAAATACTAGAATATCTTCCAGCCTTATAAATAGAGAATATAACTAGGAAAACTCAAGAAGCTAAGATAGTTCCTCCTGTATCTTAATTCACTCTTACCATTTCCATTTCCCAAAAAGATGAAGGCAAAAATGTTGACTCAGGCATTTTTTTCCTAGAACAACCCTAATAGTAGAACTTCTTTATCTCCCTAACAAATATTTTTCAACAAAGTGTTTTTCCAATGTCTCACCCTGCTGTGGAAGAGACCAAGGATGTTTTAAGGGTACCCCAGTGCAGTGTACACTCTAGTAGGTACTACTAATCTGGAAAGTCTTTAAATATAGCCCCCATAAATGGGCTTTATGTCTGTCATGATAGGACCAGCCTGAGTTCAATAAGGCTTACTACCATGGAGGTGGCCACTGGCTGATGTATGGGGGGGGGGGGAGATAACAAAGCTTGACAGCTTGGTAGGGCTCAGAGTAGATTACAGTTACTAAGGTAAAGGTCATGCCCACAAAAAAAGGAAATAAGAGTCTTGAAATACTAGTGATATAATCACAAATAAGCAAATTAGGACTTTATTGCTTTCTGTGATAACAAAACTTTTCTTCCCTCTAGTACAAATACAAGGAAGGCTATCGTAAGCAGCTTGGCCACCATATCGGAGCCCGAGCCATTCATGATGACCCCAAGATGATGTGGTCTATGCATATAGCCAAGGTTCAAAGTGACAGGGAATACAAAAAGGACTTTGAGAAATGGAAGACCAAGTTCAGCAGCCCAGTGGATATGCTGGGGGTTGTGCTTGCCAAGAAATGTCAGACCTTGGTTAGTGATGTGGATTACAAGCATCACCTTCACCAATGGACGTGTTTACCAGACCAAAATGATGTCATTCATGCTCGTAAAGCTTATGACCTTCAAAGTGAAGTAAGTATTGACAGCTGTAATATAAATGTTTGGGGAAAATAGTTGATCAAAACACCTAAAAAAATATAGCAGTATATATCCCAAAGATGGAGAAAGCAAAAATGCTTTCCTTTTCTAACACTATTGATGATTTTCCCTGAATTGATGCTAGTGGTATGGTTTAGGCAGATACATACACATTTCAAGGCTATTTCTCTCTCATAGGGGTTAGTTTCTAATTTGACACATTAGATATAAAATTAAGACAATAGCGTGCCTATCTAAGTATTAATTTTTCAAAATTTTTTTGTTCATATTTACTTTAATATGCTATTTAAATGAGGATTTATGACAGATTCAAAGATAAACTTCATTACTATTTATGTCAACAGAATCTATACAAGTCAGATCTCCAGTGGTTGAGAGGCATTGGCTGGGTACCAATTGGTTCTTTGGATGTTGAAAAATGCAAACGAGCAACAGAAATTTTGAGTGACAAGGTCTACCGTCAGCCTCCAGACAAACTGAAATTTACCAGTGTGACTGATTCTCTGGAACAAGTGTTGGCCAAGAATAATGCCCTCAACATGAACAAAGTAAGCCATCATTCTTCTGGGGGGAAAAGGTGTTTCTGACTGTGGATCATGGGATAGGAAGAAAAATCAGTAAAGAAAAAAAGTTGAAGATTAAATAATTTTAGTCTGAGACATTAATTTTTCTCTAAGTATTTACCAACTCTGTCATTCATTGATGTTTCTGAAACTTGGTTTTAGAATAAAGGCCCTTGGCTACTCTACATATAGTGGCACACTGAATAAAAACTAGTCTTGGAATCGGGAAGCATTGACTTCAAATCTAGCCTCAGACACTGACAATCTGGGTGACCCTGGGCAATTCACTTAATAGGGGCCTCAGTTTTCTTATCTGTAAAATGAGGACAATAATAGCGAGGACCTTTGGGTTGTTGTGAGGTTAAAATGAGATGATAGTTGTGAAGTGCTTTGCAAAGCTTAAATGCTATATAAGTGCTTTCCATTGTTATTATCATTGTTATTGTTGAGTCAGTTCACTTTCTTTTTACATTATTAGAATGTTTCATAGCATCTGAAGTTATTTGTAAGCTTCCTGCTTACCACAAGATTTAGTAGTTGTTATTCCTTTATGGATCAAGCCTACATTAGAATTAATTCATTCAGATATCCACCCACTAAAAAAAAAATTTATTAAGTGGCCACTCTGTATTGTGTGCTGTGTTCCCATTATGTGCAAAGTACCATGCTTGACACTGGGAGAGATGCCAACATGAATGAGATAACTTTGCCTTTATGAATCTCATAATCTATTTTAAACATATATAAACAAATAGGCAATAAATATATGAAAAAATAGAAGTAAATTAAATATTGAATAGAGTATGTTAAGACTATAGGAGAAGTAAAAAAACTACTCTGTACATTCTATGGAAGGAAAGAGTATTTCCAAACTCATTACTTCCCAAGTCATCCTATTGTTCTTGGAAAACTCTAATTGTTTGAAAGTTGTTTTAATATAGAATAAAAATAGTACATAAATTCTTCTTGTATTTTTTTTAAAAATTACTTATGTGAACAAGAAAGTTCTACTAATTGAAATTTCATATCATTCTCTGATATATATACTCCATTTATTTCCTTGATAGCGTCTATACACAGAAGCCTGGGAAAAAGACAAGACCCAAATCCACATCATGCCTGATACACCTGAGATTACACTAGCAAGACTCAACAAGATCAACTACAGCGAGGTGAGAACAGACCCCAGTCTTTGATATGTTCAGTATTTCTCTTCAAGTCTTTTTTACATTTAATATTGTACAATTTGTAATTGATTAAATGGACATGCATCCCACCTTTCCCCAACAGCTTTAAGTCTAGTAAATATAAAATTACTTCTAAAACTGGTAAAGATCAGAGTTAGACTCAAATATTTAAAAATAACCATTTAGAAATCTTGTACCAAAACTTCAGTCACCAAATTTGCAAGTCGCCACTTTTGAAGATGTTTATGAGTTGATGAAGAACAAAATAAGAAACAGAACAATTTATTTACTAAGAATGCAATAAAGACAAGCACCTTTAAAAGCTGTAAAAGATATGATCATGAAAATAATGATCCATGATTGGTCAAGGATTGAGGATGAAACATATTATCCACATCCTGACTAAGAGGTGATAGATCTAAGGTATAGAATAAGACATATATTTTCATCCACAGCCAGTGAGAGAATTTGTTTTTCTGGACTATGCATATTTCTCAGCAAAGTTGCTTTAATTCTATGCTGATTTTCATAGGGAATCTATACTTTACAACTTCTGAGGCAAATTATTTGCCACAGACCTGCCAGTCTTAATGTAATTCCAGCCCACATTCTCAAACTTTGTATTTCTTTTTATTTCAAAAAAGAATATAGGGGGGCAGCTAGATGGCGAAGTGGTTAAAGCGCTGGCCCTGGATTCAGGAATACCTGAGTTCAAATCCAGCCTCAGACACTTAACACTTACTAGCTGTGTGACCCTGGGCAAGTCACTTAACCCCCATTGCCCCGCAAAAAAAAAAAAAAAATTAAAAAAAAATAAAAAAGAATATAAAACTTTAGAATTTCAGGGTTGGAAAGAACCCTCCAAAGTCACCTACTCCAAACCTTTCCCAAATCATTTAGCCAAATCCTCTCATTTTGCAGATGAGCAAAATAAGACTTAGAAAGAATAAGTGACTTGCCCCAGGTAGTAAGTAATGGAGATGCCATTTGAACTCTGGTGTTCTGACCCCAAAGCCAGCCTTCTTTCCACCATACTCTGATGAATCATCTCATGATCTCTAGGTTTCTTGAAAAAAGAGTGACTCCCTTTCCTTTATAAGACTAACCCCTTCCATGCCCCTAGTCTATCCTGTTACTTCCTTTAATATGGTCCTTCCTTGTGTCTTTACTTTATCTAAACTTCTCTTGAACAATTTAAGACTTAACAAGTAAATAAGAAAGTACAAGTACTTGAATAAACATAAGTTGGTTTTCTCCACATGCACCATTTACACAAGTCTAATGAAAGCTAAAATGCAGAAAGTTCACTCTTCCTACAGTTGATTGCAAGTACTTCCCTTTGTAGTGTTAAGTGATTCATTCCAGGCCTTTTGTCAATTTTTTTGTTTTGAATGTGAACATTTCACTGTTTCTTCATTTTTTTTTTAAACTCAGAGTCTATATAAACTTGCCAATGAAGAGGCAAAGAAGAAAGGCTACGACTTGCGAATTGACGCCATCCCAATCGTGTCTGCCAAGGCATCAAGAGACATTGCCAGTGATGTAAGCTATCCGTTTTTATCCTCTCTGTGTCAGCCCTCTGAAGCAGCACATTCACAAAGGAAGACAAAGTTTAAAAAAAACAGTCCTTGACATTTAAAAATGTTCTGTTATATATCACCAACTGATATTTTTTTAAAAAGCTGAATTTTGAGGAAATGATAAACACAAAGGATAAAAATAGTGTGATAGCCTGCAAAACATAATATATTCAGTAAGGACCGAGTGGTCAAAAAAAAGCAGGGGAGGCTACACTGGTGCTTAAGACATTGGTACATATACATATAGGCAAAAAGATGTGCATAAGGACAAATCTAACTGGGCTTATTGAATGTCTTCACTGCTTTAGCATTCTGCATTCAACTGAAATCCAGCCGGTAGGATAAAGGTCAGATATCCTATAATGTTTTGGCCAATAGCCTTGAAAAACATATAAGATATGCAAATTATAGGTGGCTCTACTAAGGTTGTGGAAATAGAGTAGAAATAGATAGATAGATAGATAGATAGATAGATAGATAGATAGATAGATAAGAAATAGGAGATAGAGCAGTTAAGAGTAGTGAATAGAATAGAATACAAAACTTGGAGTTAGGAAGACCTGAGTTGGAATCCTGCTTGAGATACTAGCTATATGACCCTGGGCATGTAACATAACATCTAGTGGCCTCAATTTCCTTATCTGTAAACTGGGGTTAATAATAGTACCTACGGGGGAAGCTAGATGGTGCAATGGATAGATCACCGGCCCTGGAGTCAGGAGGACCTGAGTTCAAATCCGGCCTCAGACACTTAACACTTACTAGCTGTGGGACCCTGGGCAAGTCACTTAACCCCAATTGCCTCACTAAAAAAACAAAACAAAACAAAACACACAAAAAATAATAGTACCTACCTCACTGGTTTATTGTGATGATCAAATGAGTTATCATATGTAAAGCATTTTGCAAACCTTAAAGCACCATACAAACGTTAGCTTATTATTCTAATAGATGAACAAATGCTCTCAAACTCTTTGGTCTCTCAACATCTTTACCCTCTTATTGAGAAACTCCCCAAAGAGCTTTTGTTTATGTATATCTATCAATATTTACCATATTAGAAATTAGATGCTTGTCTTGTTGTTGTTGTTGTTGTTAAATTACATTATTATTAAAATTGTTCTGCCTTTGGGAACCCCCAGGGGTGCACAGACCACATTTTAATAATCTCTGGAGGACAGACTCAGGCCTAGTCTAAACTTGTTATTCCTCGAAATACCTCCTGGTTAAGTGCAGGTACTTAAAGGTTAGCCCACAAAGTGGTACCATCATCCTTGTATGATTCCTGTAGAGTAGTCCTATGGCTCTGTGGAGAGCCTGGCCACATTCCCTATATTCAAGGCCCATATCCTTCTAGTCACAGATGGTAAATTGACTCCATAGCCAAGTCAAGCAAAATGATAACGTGATATCTTTTGCAAATGAAGAGGATGCTATAATCCACTCCTTCCCCCCAAAATGGAAATGAACTTTGCTATAATATACTCCTTCCCCCATAAACAGAAATGAACTTTGTAGCCAACATATTGGAAGTATTCCATGGCCATTTCTAGTCATCCATTTCCATGATCGTGAAATGCTGCCAACGTGATCAATGGAGGCAAAAGATGAATTCCAACCCTTATTAGCACCAGTTTTAATCCAGTGAGATCACTCCCCAAGTATAAGTAGCTCATCACCACCATCATAAAACCAATGCCAAACTCACTCTGAAATCTGTCCTGTGAAAATAAGAGGCTATTCTAGAAAAGGAACTCCTCGATCACTATCATAAGCAGTCCTTAATTTAAGATAAAGCCTCCCTAATATGATACGTAGACTAGTAGGCAGTACACAAATACTATAGCTCAGACAGATTGCTTCCTGATGTCTTCTAGCTAATCACTCCCTGCCCACTAATTTTGTTTTTTGTCTTTGTTTTTGTGGGGCAGCGGGGGTTAAGTGACTTGCCCAGGGTCACACAACTAGTAAGTGTCAAGTGTCTGAGGCCGGATTTGAACTCAGGTCCTCCTGATTCCAGGGCTGGTGCTCTATCCACTGCGCCACCTAGCTGCCCCGCTAGTACTTATTTCTAATAGTGACTTCCTTATACTAATATAGGTCATTACCTTCCCCACAATTTATAATCTTAGAGAGTTGACTAAAACGTTGAGAAGTTGGGTGACTTGCCTAGATTCACAACAAGCAACGTGTGTCAGAGATGGGACTGGAAAAGAGGTCTTTCTGGTTCTGAGGCCAGCTCTCTACTCATTGGATGCAATCTTTTATATACCACACTGTTTCTCACTGGGAACATATAGACAAGAATTAAGCATTTCCTGCCTTTAAATTCCTTCTACTTTATATTGGTTCCCCAGATCCTTTAACCTGCTCTGCTGTCCTCTCCTAGGGACCTTTTAAACAAAACTTTATGGAATAAGTTGTTATATTGTTGTTTTACCTAAAGATACTTTGGAAAGTTTTCTATTATATCCTATACATTCATATACTATCACTTACCAAATGTTATTTTGGATGAAGGGAATACTTAGCAAGCCATAAAAGCACCATATAAATGTGATGGAGGTTTTGTGACTTTTGACAATTTCTGTGAAAGAATTCTGTATCATTGATCAGGAATGTTGCCTCCATAATTACCTAATTTCTATAGGAAAACTAAGATTCTACTTAAATGAAGAATATAACCAGTGTAGATTTAAATATTTCCTACATTCAACTTACCTTGTTCAAAATATAGTACTGTATTTCACCCATAGAACACTGTTAGCTTTGCCTAGTTATAAATTGTATTTATTTAGCAAGGAAGGTCAAATTAATATTTTAAATATTCTCAACTGGTACTTCTTTATAATACTAAATTGAACTAAGCTAAATACTGTCTTAAATAAATGGAAGATACTTATCTGGCCAGAAGAAGATTAGAATCTTGTGAGTTGTTCTTACAGTGCAGGTCTGAAGTGAAATAATTGTTCAGCAGTACTGCAAAGTAATTTAGCCTGCTTCTTTAACTATAAAATGAGAATAGTGATAGCACCTATCTCACAGGGTTATTGTGATTATCAAATGAGACATGTGTAGAGTGTTTATTTAGCACAGTGTCTGGCACATAGTGGGCAATTCTTCCTTCCTTCCTTCCTCCCTTCCTCCCTCCCTTCCTTCCTCCCTTCCTCCTCCCTTCCTTCCTCCCTTCCTCCCTTCCTTCCTAAATCCCTCCCTTCCTTCCTTCATTCCTCCCTCCCTCCCTTCCTTCCCTTCCTCCCTTCCTCCCTTCCTCCCTTCCTTCCTTCCTTCCCTCCCTCCCCTCTTTCTTTCCCTCCCTCCCTCCCTTCCTTCCTTCCTTCTTTCCCTCCCTCTCTCCCTTTCTCTCTCCTTCCTTTCTTCCTTCCTTCCATCCTTCCTTCCTTCCTCCCTCCCTCCCTCCCTCCATTCCTTCCTCATTTGGGAAGAGCATAATAATGATGATGGGTCATTGTTTTATGTTTTAAGTATCTTTAACAAATACTCCTATGAATATAAACGAGTCTATTGTAGTTTAAGCATTTTCTGCAGGAGAGGAAATAAATATCTTATACTTATTATCCACATCCCCCCAAAAAATAAATGGAAGAGGTACGATATATGACATTCAGCATTTAAATTAAACACACAACATATACTTAATTAAGGTGTTTTGATTTCAGTACAAATACAAAGATGGATATCGCAAGCAGCTTGGCCATCATATTGGAGCCCGTGACATAAAAGATGATCCCAAGATGATGTGGTCTATGCATGTGGCCAAGATCCAGAGTGACAGGGAGTACAAGAAGGACTTTGAGAAATGGAAGACCAAGTTCAGCAGCCCAGTGGACATGCTGGGGATTGTGTTGGCCAAGAAGTGTCAGACTCTGGTCAGTGATGTAGACTACAGGCATCCTCTGCATGAGTGGATGTGCCTCCCAGACCAGAATGATGTCATTCATGCTCGTAAAGCCTATGATCTACAGAGTGATGTGAGTATAGATTTGAACTTTGAAATATATCAGTAATGGAAACATTTACTTAGTATGTGTAAATAAGCAACAATCGAAATGGAGTGGAAATATTTTAAATAGTTTAGCATACTATCACAGGCACTTAGAAAATAGATGATGATTTAATCTATTATAAGAATGCACAATTACTTTAAGGTGCCAACTAAGTGGATATACACCAAGACATGCTACCTAATTCATACCTAGAATAGATTACAAACATAAAATGGTTTTTGTCTGCCAAAGATAGGAATCATATAGAGTTTTGAGTCAATCTGTTGCTTTAAAGATTATGATCTATATCATTGTTCTTTTGTTAATACTTTAGGCTATACATAGATGCATTATTTTGTAAGCTGGAAATATTTTATTAAAAATCCTGCATTACCCTCAGTTAGAGAGTTTATTGTGGGATAAGGATGACCCTCTTAAATCAGGAATAATTACTCTACAGTTACTTTTTTGCTTCTTTGAGTAATAATAACCATTCCCAGAACCTTTACTTATAGAGAAAGTCTAGATGGTATTCTTGTGCAATGAAAAGGGAAAACAGTTTTTCTATCTTATTCAATTGCTTCATTATAATATATATCTTATTCTTTGCTTGATCAGATCTATTTAGTGGATAATCACTCAACTCTGTGTTTTCTTACCATATGGGGAAGTTACCAAACACTATCAGAGCCCAATAGGCAATACAAAGAAATGTATTTCTTGAGTCAGAGATTTGAAAAGCACATTTTCATTGCTGGTATTGTGTACTGTGTAAATATTTTTCAAAAAAATAATAATCAGAGAGCTTTGGAGAATTAAAAAGAATTTGGAATAATTATGGAAGATTTTATATTCATTGGTTGATTCTAGAAACTTCACAATCCACCTTCTATAACTCTTACATTTGTTCTGTAACACTGGAAATGCAGGCAGCTGTATTTTAAAGTTACCACTAGAAAGAGAGGCTTTGTTCTCTTTATTACAGATAGTTGGGAGTAGCACAACTACAAAATGTAGTCTCTACAAAATGTAAATTGTGACCTTCTGGCTTGCTGATTTATTTTGTCACTTTCCTTAATTGGATTTCAAAAAAAATATTAATATTGGATTCATTTGTTCATTCATTCATTCAAAGTGCCGTGATTAGGCACTGGAGAAGATTACAAAGACTTTTTTAAAAAGATACTTTTTACGTAAACCCTGAATGAGCTTATAACCAAGTAGAATAATGTGCATCACCTCAGTATTTTTCCCAAGTTAAATAATATAAATGAAAAGATATTGAATACAACTGTAAAATATTATCATTGCCACTGTTTCCATCTTTGTTTTATTGTTAAAATTCCCTTTCCTTTTATGTGTAGGACGTCATTTCCTGAAGAGACTGCCAGAGTGTTTTAGTTTGAGGGAAGACCTCTTCTGGGGAAAAAAAAAAAGGAATATTATCATTGGAAATTTCTGTAGTGTAAGAAATAAACTGTATCAATAAAACAAACCAAAAAGAAAAAAGAAAAAGAAATACATGACCCTTTCTAGCTATGTATAGGAAAGCCTCTAAGTCATTTCTGAACAATTCATTGATTTTGCCTGATTAATGAACTAGAGAAAAATTTCCAGGAGAAGGAAAATGGGTTGTACTTAATTACCAATCCCTTTGTATCTTTTTCTTTAAATTAGTTTTCTCTCTTTCTGACTCAGCGAACTAACTATTCTAATTTTTTTTTACTATCAACAGAATATATATAAGTCAGATCTTCAGTGGCTAAGGGGTATTGGCTGGGTGCCAATTGGTTCTCTGGATGTTGAAAAGTGCAAACGAGCAACAGAGATTTTGAGTGACAAGGTCTACCGTCAGCATCCAGACACATTGAAATTTACCAGTGTGACTGATTCTCTGGAACAAGTGTTGGCCAAGAATAATGCCATCACCATGAACAAGGTGAGCCCTGAGTTTTCTGAGAAAGATTCAATTAAGTTGCATAATTAAAAGCCCCAAATGGGAGTTGTTAAAATCCCGTAGGATTGCCACAGGTACTAATTACATTCTAATACTTAGTAAGACTAAAATATTGCATGAAGTTGTGAACTCAGATACTTTAAAAATTTTGTTGGTCAGTTATTTAGGGTTTTCTTGGCAAAGATACAACTCATTTGACAGAAGAGGAAACTGAGGCAAACAGGGTAAAGTGATTTGCCACAGGTCCCAAAGTTAGTAAATGTCTGAGGCTGGATTTGAATACAAGTCTTTCTGACTCCAGGTCTGGTGCTTTATCCACTGCCTTCTATTCATCACAATAATATCTATTATTCATTGTGTCTATCTAATATAAATACTAACAATCAAATTTTTTAAGCATCCAAATTTATACATTTTATCTATGGATAAAATCCTGAGAGATAATAATTCTGTTTTAATTTCACTTCCTAGCATTTCCACTAAATGTTATTTCTAATATTTTTCTAATGCTAATTTATCTTGCTTTATAGCGTCTATATACAGAAGCTTGGGACAAAGACAAGACTCAGATTCATATAATGCCTGATACCCCTGAAATCATGTTGGCAAGACAGAACAAAATCAACTACAGTGAGGTACAGAACCTTGTGGTTCTAAATTTATTTTACAATTTGCATTCAGTTATTATGATCTTCCAGCTTGAATTTTCAAGCCATGTGTAGAAGTCTTTAAAACTTAAATTTTTTTTATATTGGACTGTTAAGTTGACTAGACCCTATAGACCATAGAGTGGCCAGGTTAATGATGGTTAAAAATAGGGTTTGAGAATCATCTTATGAATTATCTCCATCTAACTGGATTTTAAAAGACTAAATGAAACATATAGTCAGATCTCATGTTTGTGGACTAGAGTTGGAACTTAGAACTCAAAGTTTTAAAATTTATGCTTGCTTATTGCCCATTTTGAACTGTTTGAGGGTGGGCAATTTGATAATCTCTGATTACTTAACTTTAATTTTTTCTCCATAGAGTCTGTATAAACTTGCCAATGAAGAAGCAAAGAAGAAAGGCTATGACTTGAGAATTGATGCCATCCCTATTGTGACAGCCAAAGCCTCAAGAGATATTGCCAGTGAAGTATGTAACCTAATTGAACATGATACCATTGCCAATATGGGGACTTTTCTTTGAACTGCAGAGATGCAGCTGCTTTCAAGTGGACATTCTTATTTAGTTTGATTTTATAAAGTGGAGAAAAAACTTATAATAGGAAAAGCCAAGGAAAACAGTGGTAACTGTGGAAAACTTAAAGATTCATTCACAGCCAAATATTTTAGAAGTAACCTAGACCACCATTCAAATAGAAAATTAAGTTTGAGTCTTAATTTATACATTCTTGATATGGAGGAAAATGTCCCCACACCTTGTTGACATATGACCCTTACAACAATCACACTGATTAAAAACTCAGACATAGTGCAATATTGGGATTAGTTAATGTCCATTCTAAAACCAATGGAAATAAAACATCCTAAGCCACTTTTCCCAGGGAAGGATAGTCCTTTGCATGTATCTAATGAAGCTTCCATTCTTAAAAGATGTATCACTGAAAAAGTGCTGACAAAAAATAGCAAATAAAATGAGAATCACTTATTACATGGATTGCTTGTGAGAAACAAGTGGTTGAGTTGGGGTCTTAGGGAGAAAAGATTTGGAATAGTTGTTGTGGAAGCCCCAGTGGAGTTCTTTAGAGAGGACAGGCTTCCATAAACTCATATTGGGATTTCTTTTTTCTTTTTTTTTTTTTTTTTTTTTGCCGGGCAATGGGGGTTAAGTGACTTGCCCAGGATTACACAGCTAGTAAGTGTCAAGTGTCTGAGGCCGGATTTGAACTCAGGTACTCCTGAATCCAGGGCCGGTGCTTTATCCACTGCGCCACCTAGCCGCATATTGGGATTTCTTACATTTATACTGTATGTGGAAGTCATGGAAGAGTAGCTTCCTTCACAAATGTTGACAGACTAACACACACACACACACACACACACACACACACACTCTCAGCTCTTGAACTGGATACATTCTGAGACACATATTAACTGAATTTGGTCTGGGCTAGCAAAAAGGACAGGCAAAAACAGAGCCTTTAAGACATCCCACTCTTGATTTTCAAGGAGCTTCCTTGGGGCATGAGTTCTCAAAGGGATGAAGCAGTAAGAAGGAACAAACTAGGCATGACCCAAAATGCATGACCCAAAATGTATGCCTTCCTCTGATCCAGAGGCAACAACTCTAGCTTTTAGATTGTTAGTTTACGTGCTACTGAGTTAATAAAATAGATTTATTTTATTGGAACTGTTGCAGGGCAGCTAGATGGTGTAGTGGATAGAGCACTGGCCCTGGAGTCAGGAGGACCTGAGTTCAAATCCAGCCTCAGACACTTAACACTTACTAGCTGTGTGACCCTGGGCAAGTCACTTAACCACAAGTGCCTCACTAAAAAAGAAAAAAAAGAACTGTTTGCTCCTTCCTTTGCCCTTTGTATCCTTTAGCATATTTTATTAATATATACTTTAACCTAAGTTTCTACAAAATTGCACTAGTTGCAACATGAAAATTGACAGAAAACCATCCCTAATTTCCCCTTTCTATGGTAATAGTCTGGGGCATTGTGTGGTTTAGGGGCTGTGTTGTGGTGAGAGAAGAGTAGGTAAAAAGGAATCATAATGTTCAAAGTAATTGAACTCTTGAAAGAAAGACCATGACTATTATGATATTCTTATAATTACATGACCTGCTTAAATTAATTTAAAAATTTTAAAGTTACCTTTGTTTCGTTTCAGTACAAATATAAAGATGGATATCGCAAACAGCTTGGCCACCACATTGGAGCCCGTGACATAAAAGATGATCCCAAGATGATGTGGTCTATGCATGTAGCCAAGATCCAAAGTGACAGAGAGTATAAGAAGGACTTTGAGAAGTGGAAGACCAAGTTCAGCAGCCCAGTGGATATGCTGGGGGTCGTACTGGCTAAGAAGTGTCAGACTTTGGTTAGTGATGTGGACTACAGGCATCACTTACACCAGTGGATATGCCTCCCAAATCAGAATGATGTCATCCATGCGCGAAAGGCCTATGACCTACAGAGTGATGTAAGTACAAAGAGTGCATAGGAGGAGGAGTAGCAGCAGCAGCAGTAGTAGCAGTGGCGGTAGCAGCGGTAGCAGCCGTAGTAGTAGCAGCCGTAGTAGTAGCAGCAGAAGTAGTGATAGTGGCAGTAGCAGAAGTAGTAGTAGTAGCAGCAGTAGCAGCAGCAGTAGCAGCAGCAGTAGTAGTAGCTGAAGCAGAAGTAAGAGGAGGAGTAAAAGTATTCAATATAATTACTTCATCACTAAATCCTACTGATGACCAAGATTATATTTGATATATCCAGTTATACGCAACAGCCTCTACTGGGAGATGGGTATACAAAGCTAAAAAAAATGGCACAGTCCCTGTCCTCAATGAGCCTACTACTTTCAAGCATAGAGGCTAAGACATATTGATGAATAAAAATGATGCAAGGTTGAATGTTAAAAGGGCAATGGGTTATAAGAAAATGTGGGGAGAAAGCACTTCCTAAGGGAAGATTAGAGAAGGAATCATGAAGGAGTTAGCTCTTGACATAGGCCTTGCAAGAATAGAGGTTTTTTATAGATAGATAGAGGGAATAAAGCAATGCAGGCAAATGTATAGAGCCAGAAGAGGCCAGCACATGATCAGGGAACAGTAAGGAGTATGTTTGGGCTGGAAGATAGAGTGCATGAAGAATAGTAGTGTGAAACAAAACTGCAAATGTAGGTGGGAACTATACCGTCTGTGGGCTTATGTGTTTTTATTTTATCTTATAACTATGGGGAACCGTTAAAAGTTTTTGAGCAGGGGCAGCTAGGTGGCGCAGTAGATAAAGCACTGGCCCTGAATTCAGGAGGACCTGAATTCAAATCTGGCCTCAGACACTTGACACTTACTAGCTGTGTGACCCTGGGCAAGTCACTTAACCCCCATTGTCCGACAAAAACAAAAACCAAAAAAACAAAGTTTTTGAGCAAGGGAGTAACACGGAGGGAAAAATATATTGGGGAGATAATTTTGACAGCCCTGTGAAAGAAAAATTATAGAAGTAAAAAAAAAAATTGGATGGCAGAGACACCAGTTAGGAGGCTATTAGAATAATTCAGATGAGAGATAATGAGGGCCTTTGCTAGGTTAGTGGCAGTCATTATGACTGGAAAGTTGGAGAGAGATGGAATTAGACTATGGAATTAGAATTGAGAGGACTCGTCAATTTATTAGATGAGGGAAGTCAGAGAAGACAAAGGAGTTTACCATGGCTTTAAGGTTTTGAGTATGAGTGACTGAGATTGGCAATGCCATCACTGGAAATTGGGAAGCTGAGAGGAGAGGCTTTTGGTAAAGATTGTAAGTTCATTTGGGGACTTACTGAATTTGAAGCGACAACTAGTAGGTGGTTAGAATTGCAAATCTCAAATTGTGGGAAGTGATTGAAGCTGGATATAATGATTTGGGAGTTATAGGAATAGAAGTGATGATCAAAATCATGAGAATAAATGAGGTCACTTAGAGTGTAGAGCTAGAAGAGAAGATAGCCCAAGACAGATGTTAGAAGGAGAAAAATGAATCAGTGAAAGATTCTAGGAAAAAGGAATATTTTTGGGTGTTACAGTAAGTCAAAGACAAGAAGGACTGAGAAAAGACCAGAAACAACTCAGTGCTGAAGTGGAAATTATGTGAAACCTGGGGGAGAAATTATTGCTCCATTTTAGAATTTGTGATAGAGAAGAAAGCCATGTTGAATCTGATCTGCACCCTATACTTCAAGGAAGCAGATTTCAAAGAGTTCAGGGAAAGGATAAGAAGGATTCCATAGCCTAAAATTTGACAGGGAAATCTGGACCAGCAGGGAACGGAAGATCTCAACAATGAAATTCTGGAGATTCCAAAGAGAATAAAAATGTTTAATAAGAAAGAAGCAAGGGAGGGAAATGATCATTCAGTTTAGACTTTTAAAAAGTCTAGAAGATGAAAGTGGGGACATCTGATACAAAAAATATGCAAGGGGCAGCTAGGTACAGGGGCAGCTAGGTGGCGCAGTGGATAGAGCACTGGCCCTGGAGTCAGGAGTACCTGAGTTCAAATCCGGCCTCAGACACTCAACACTTACTCAACACTTACCCCAACTGCCTCACTAAAAAAAAAAAATATGCAAAAGCACAGCCCTATAAAGAAAATAGTATTAGGAGCACCGAAACTCGGACTTAGCTAAAGATAGCAAAAGATTCTAAGGACAATAAAATGAGACATGGGAAGATATTAGCTATAGTGTGGATATAGGAAAATCAAAGGAGAGATAGCGCCTTTCCTCAGAGTAGCTAAGTCAATAATAATGAATGATGATGAGAAATCAGAACTTGGGAGAGAAAGCAGAATTAAGGGAGGCACAGGGTTTGGGAGATTATAGTCCCACTGTACCCTGCTCTGGTCAGATCACATCTGGGATATTTTATTCAGTTTTGCACACAATATTTTAGCAGGCTATTAATAAGTTAGGAGTTAGAAAATATGCATAGTAAGACAACCAAGATACTAAAGAAATTCAAGATTACTCCATATGAATACTGGTTGGAGCTACTGGGGATATTCATTGAGAAGAGACAACTTGGGAAAGACATGACATACTAACTCTCTTAAAGTATCTGAAGAGCTGTCAAGTGGAAAGTTTCTGCTCAGCACCAAAGAGTAGAACTAGGAGCAAAGTGGAAGTTGCAGATAGTAAGAATTAATCTTGATAAAAGCAAAATTTCCCAATGACAAGAACTATCCAAAAGTGAAATGTATTGTTTCATATAGCAATGACTTCCTCTTCTCAAGAAGTGCTTAAGAAAAGACTGGGTAACTCACTTGGTGGTTATGCCACAGAAGGGATTCTCTTTCAGACTGGGCAAGATGGTTGCTGAGATTCCTTCCAACTTCAAGTTTCTGTAATTTGGCAAATAAACGGTCAATGGTGACCTAGAGCAAGAGCAATTTCAGTAGAAATGGTAGGCATTCATGGTCGGCATGGTAACTAAATTCTGTGGACTGAGAAATGAATAAAGGAAGTAAAGTCATTAAGCATAAACCTATCTTGCTAGAAATGATGAGAAAAGAGGCCTAGGATCATTTTTTGTTTTTGTTTTGTTTTTTAGTGAGGCAATTGGGGTTAAGTGACTTGCCCAGGGTTACACAGCTAGTAAGTGTTAAGTGTCTGAGGCCGGATTTGAACTCAGGTACTCCTGACTCCAGGGCCAGTGCTCTATCCACTGTGCCACCTAGATGCCCCACCTAGGATCATTTTTGAAGGGGTAGCAGGATTAAAGAAACTTGAGATTTTTTAGGTTGGAGAAATCTGATGATGTCTGGAGACAGATGAACAGACAGTACAGAAATAGAAAATTAATATATCCCTATAGACATCATAAGAAGAAAGGATAGTGTATCCTTAGAGAGGACAACACAGCCTTGTAGATTAATGAGCCTGTGAGTCAGAAAATCTTAGTTCTCTTCTTCAGTCAATTCCGGGCTCAGGGTAGCCACTCTTGGTGAAATAGCTAGATTTCCACAGATAAATATTTTTCCACTATCCCATTTAATCCTCAACAATAGCCCTGTGATGTAGATGCTATTATTATCCCTGTTTCATAGATGAAAGAACTAAGACTATTAGAGGTTACACCACTAGTGTCTGAGGCAAGATGTAACTCATCACTTCTAACAAAATCAACTCAGTTCTCATAAATTACTATACTACCAGTGGTTTAATAGTGTCATCTTTGTTTAGGGGAAAAGAGTACATGTTAATCTGTTTGCTCCAGGGCACTAAATGTCTCCTTGCTGTCTTGAAAAATATAATTTAATTCCTCATACATCTCATTCTCTATTCAGTGTTTTCTCACCCATCATAATTTATCTTCAATTTACTACATATTACCATTAGTTACAAGTATAACTGGTCTTGTGAGAGGCTGAGCTCCACTCCTTTTATATACTGTGCCTCCCCCAGGTCTCACCTTGAGGAAGTATGGTCACCTTTGGAACTTTTTTCCTACATAGAAAAATTAGATTCCTTTTGAATTCATAAAATCAGAAAATCTCATAGAATCTTAAATTTGGAAGGCACTCTAGAAATCATCTGGTTCAGTCCTTACAAAGGGAAGCAGTGTGGCTCTGTGGAAAGAACACTGTTGTTTAGTATCTGTGTGACATTGGGCAAATGATTCTGGGCCTCAGTTTCCCTATCTTTAAAAAGAAAAAGAAATTAGGTGACTCAAAGGTCTCTTCCAGGTCTATTTCTATGATACTAATTATCCTACTGCTTCTTTGTATATAGCTTCTCTTCTAACATTTGAGTTGCTTTCTTTCTCTGCTTTCCTTCCCCATCCCCATTTGCCTAGCATAGTGCTAAATATATACTTATCAATTGATTTACTTCATCCAGATGTCACATATTTTTGGTACCATCCACTCCCCTCTTGGTGGGTAAATAAAAACTCCTGAAGATGTTCCTACTTAGATTTTCCTCTTTCGTTTTTAAAAAAATACACCTGGCAGTATTATATGATTTAACTAGCTAATAAGATTAGCCAGTAGAAAAGAATAGCATATTCTTTCTTTTTTCATTTATTCAAAATAAATGTCAATACAAGTTCAAGCTTGATGATTATTTTATTTGTTTCCAACAGAATATTTACAAGTCAGATCTCGAGTGGATGAAAGGTATTGGCTGGGTCCCAATTGGTTCACTGGATGCCGTCAAATGTAAAAGGGCTGCAGAAATTTTAAGTGATAAAGTCTACCGTCAGCCTCCAGACAAACTGAAATTTACCAGCGTGACTGACTCTCTGGAACAAGTATTGGCCAAGAATAATGCCCTCAACATGAACAAGGTGAGTTGCTCTATTCATACTTTGATTTATGTAACTCAAATCTTCCAAGTAATTCATAATCAAATGAATGCAAATCCACTTAAAGCATTTTCAATTATTTATCAAAAACAATCTGGCTGGAATTATCCAACTCTTTCATGTGGACAACAAGAAATAATCCAAATATTACTGAAGTATTGAGATAGATTTTTAAAAATATAGATATAATAGAAAGCATAGATTTTCCCCCTTAATCACCCATGACTTGGAAAGTAATTTATTCTTGATATTTATTTTTAATAGTTTATTTTAGTTTAATTTGGGAAAAAACATTTTATCTAAGAATTAAGTCTGTTCTGTGCATGTATATACATATATATTTTATATTTATATCATATATCTAAGAGGCAGTCTGGCAAAGTCCAGGAATGAGTTCAAGTCACACCTTTGGACAGTGTAGCCCTGGAAAAATCACAGCTCCAGTATCCTTAGGCAACTCTGTAAAATTATTAAGTTACAGAGTAGTTGAGAAATTGCTGATTTGCTGGAAGAGGGAGTTTCTTCACCAGAAATTGCTTATGCTAAGGAAATCACAGACGCAGTTCATGAATGGATGGATGGGTGGGTCGATGGATGGGTGGATGGGTGGATGAATGAATGAATGGATGGGTGGATGAATGAATGGATGGATGGGTGGATGGGTGGATGAATGAATGGATGGATGGGTGGATGGGTGGATGAATGAATGGATGGATGGGTGGATGGGTGGATGAGTGGATGGATGTGTGCGTGGATGGTGGATGAATGGATGGATGTGTGGATGGGTGGATGGATGTGTGCGTGGATGGGTGGATGAGTGGATGGATATTTGGATAGGTAGATAGATGTTTAGATGAATAAATGAACAAATAAGCAAATAAACAAATGCATAAATGAGCAGTATGACATAGTGGGTAAAGTATTGGATTTGGAACTAGGATGACCTGAATTAAAATTTTACATAAGAAATTTATTTGTGGTATAAGCACTGTTTGCCATTTAATTTTTCTGAGGCTCTGGTAATGCTTTTAGATTAAAAATTATGTTTATGATTATGAGTGTATTTTATATTTATATATTTTAAGATTAAATATCCTATAATGTCAAGTAGTCTTTTTAAAAGTGCTAGATAATAAGGAGTCTTGCTTTCAATTTCTTACCATTGCAGAGTCTGAACTGACAAATTAGAAAAAACAGTGTTTTCTCAATATATTTCTTTCTTTTTTTTCTTCATAGCGTTTATACACAGAGGCCTGGGACAAAGATAAGACTCAGATCCACATTATGCCTGACACACCTGAGATTATGTTAGCAAGACAGAACAAAATCAACTATAGTGAGGTAATGACACCAATTTTATTTCTGATATTGGCATCAAGTTATTATTGAGTTAGAAAATAGTATTTATAAAGACAAGGTCCTGGCTTCTATTTTACATGTGAACCACTTAGCTTCATGACTTTTCAAGGGCTTAAACTTATCTAATAAATATATATTATTGGAGAGTAAAGAGTATAAGCACCAATCTATCTCTTCTCATGAGAAAATAATTTAAAGTTTGTGCCCAACTAATGACAAGATCATCATCTTAGTATTAGAACATTAACTGGTCCAATGTTTATATTCTGAGCTCACTCACTCTGATAACATGGAAAGTTAGATTTATTTAAAGAAAAATAACTTTAAGTTTATTAATTGAATCTAAATAAGAAACCTTAGATCTATGAGATTCAAAATTGCCTGAAAACAATGAAGTATGTATTTGAATGAATTATTTACATAATAAAAACTATTTTTTTGAATAGGCTATTAGCAGCTTTGTTATGTTTCTATATAAGCAGAATTTTTATAATTGGAGAATTTATATATATATATATATATATATATATAATTTATAATTGGAGAATATTCACTTGCCTATTTGTCTAAGGGTAATCATTATTTTCCTAAGGTTAAGAAAAAACTCTGAAAGGGCTGGAAAATGTCAAATTCTTATTTGTAAGGCTTCAACAATACAAATTTACCACTCTAATAATTCATTTTTGCCAATAGTGGGAATTAGTGATCATGTTAAACAGGCATAATCAGGAACATGTCATTTGTGTTATAAAATAGAACAAAGGACAAAACCATCCACAAGCATTTGAATATTTTGTTAGATCTTTCTTTTTAAAATTTTATTTAATTTTATTATTTTTTAAAGGAAAAATTTTCTTTTTTTATTGTTGCCTGGGCTCTGTGCTGGGTTACTTGAAGTCAGGCATCATATCTTACCCAGATAGCTGTTTCTTTCTAATTAACACCTGTCCTAGATTGTAATAAAACAGCCTGTTTTCACACTTTAATTTTGTTAAACTAGGTCTGATGGTGTAGAAGGTTTGCTTTTCAGACTTTACTGAGATGCTATCAAACCATTGTCTAGCTCTCAAAGTTTCACTTGAACACTCTGATTTCTAGAATTGGGTCATTTATTAACTTCCCAAAGTCTGTCTGTGGAAGATTAGATTTCAGAATGGCCTACTTTACAAGCAACAACAAAAAGCAAACCCGAAACAAAAGGGGAAAACAGATTTTTTTTTCTTTCTTGTTTATTAAAGAACATTTGAGTAAACTTTTTGCAACTTCTTTTATTCTCTGTTACCTATTCCAGTCCACTAGACTAAATAATTCACTAAACAATCTCTGTGGCAGAAGACTTGAAAATATCAAGAGAGGTAGTTCCCATCATGAATTTAGATTTTGTTAAAAAAAATTGGTAGTTTGAAAGAAATCTATTTGTGTTATCAACAATTGTGAGATAAATCAAGCCCATGTTTGTGTTTATAGAATCATGAAAGGACAAATGTTTGTGGTTGTTTTCTGAAAGCAAAAATAAAGTAGGGTAAAAGTATTAGCTTTCCTACTTACAAAAGAAAACATTCAGAAATATTTAGATTGGAACAAAGGTGCTGAAGATGTCATTTTAAAGATTTGAAGATACAATTTATTTTTGCTTATTTTAAACATTATTTTTATTTTAAAATCTGTGACAAAGGTGATGTGCCACTTCTTTATAACCTACACAATGCAGTATGGCATTGGACTAATAGCTTCGCAAATATTTTATTTCATCCTCAGAACAGAATTAGTGATGGTACACTGGTCCTGGAGTCATTTAACCTCTGTAAGGGGCTAAAATTCTAGCTATATTATCTAAAATCTAATGATTGGTCACCAATAAATTATAAGCTTTAGTAAGAGTTAGACTTTTAAGCATTTATTAAGGAAACTAAGAATTTGGTGGAGAGAGAAAGAGGCCTAGATTCAGCTATCTATCTCAGGAAGCCCGCATTTCTGCTCCACTCTCCATGAGAGTCCTGACAAAAGAGAGTGAGAGAGCCCGCCTCACCCTTTCTTCCTCCCACAAGCCTCCTGTGAAACTGGAAGCATCCCATCCACATGTACACACAGCTCCAAGCTAATTGGCTGGTAGCTTTGATAGACAGTATTCATGAGCAAATGTCACTTCCTAACGCCAAAGAAAAGCCGCATGGCTTGCCCTCAGATGCCTTCTCCTCATGGTGGAGCTTTTCTCTTTTCTTTTTTTTTTCTTTTTTTTTTTTTTTCTTTTTCTTTTTTTCTTTTTAGTGAGGCAATTGGGTTAAGTGACTTGCCCAGGGTCACACAGCTAGTAAGTGTCTGAGGCCGGATTTGAACTCAGGTACTCCTGACTCCAGGGCCGGTTCTCTATCCACTGCGCCACCTAGCCGCCCCATGGTGGAGCTTTTCTACAGTAACTCTCCAGCAAGTAGCATCACTCCAATCGTTACACATCTATCTGCCTCAATTTCCTCAACAGTAAAATAAGGATATCAATAGTACTATCTCCCAGGGTTGTTTGGAGGATGAATATGACACTGGTAAAGCTCCTACCACAATGTCTGTCACATAGTAAGTTTTTCATAATTGCCTATTCCTTCCTTCCTTCCTTCCTTCCTTTCTTCCTCTAATAGATCCTTTCTTGTGACAGTCAAGAAAAACAAATCAATGTTTTGCTGTGTCTGAGAAAATATGCCTAGAATTCTTAGAGTCCACTTGAAGCCTACCCCTCTGCTGAAATTCTTCTGAGTTACAGGATCACAGCTGGTCACTGCATTGATCAAAATTCAGAAGTCTTTCAGTGTTGTTTTTTAAATTTAGCTTATAATGGCCATTGTACTGATGTTTTTGTATTCTGACATTAACAGACACCAACTGCAGTGATCAATTTTATATACATTGTAGAATAGAAAAAGAGAATTGTATACCACACTGAATGTCTGTCATAGGCATATTATTTTTCCTTTAAAGTAAATTATTAATGTGTATTGTCTTATTTTCAATCATTGTGCAACCACTGTATTTTAGAAAATAATCATTTGTTTACTATAGCAAAGAAATTGTTAAGACTGAAGGAAAATCTTAACAATTGTGTAGGAGTCAGTTAAGATTTGACAAATATGGTATTTTGATTAAAAGATAATGTCTTAATTGAATACATAGAAGATGGTTTCATACTTCCTTAATAACTTAAGCATAAACAGTGAATCATGTCACTGTCCAAAGGATATATTCTATTTTTTTCATTTTTTCATTTTATTTTCTCCGATTACATGTAAATATAAATTTTGACATCAAATTTTTTAAGACTTTGTGTTCCAAATTCTCTTCCTCCCCCCTCCAAAGAACTCAAGCAATTCAGTATAAATTATACATGAGCAGTTATGCAAAACATTTCCACATTAGCTAGGTTGTGAAAGAAAACAGACAAAAACAAAACTTCAGATAAAGGAACTAACAAAAAAAATTATGCATCCATCTGTATTCAGATACCATCAGTTCTCTCTCTGTAGATGGACTGCATTTTTCATAAGACCTTCAGAGTCATCTTGGATCACTGCATTGCTGAAAATAAGCAAGTCATTCACAGCAGATCATCTTACAGTATTGCTGTTATTTTGTACAAAGGATATATTCTTTGGGCAAAAATAGAACATTTTCAGTTTTCACAACAAGTTCTTTTGTCTTTCTCTAGAGTCTATATCGACTTGCTATGAAGAAGCAAAGAAAGAAGGTTATGACCTGAGAAGTGATGCCATTCCAATTGTAGCAGCCAAAGCATCCCGGGACATTGCCAGTGATGTAAGAACAATCAGGTTATGTCATTTTATATAATAAGGTCAATATAAAGATAAAATACTGAAAGTCACTCCAAAAGGTGATAGTAGAATTATAGAACACCAAGAAATGATAGTCATTCAATTCCTCCAATTTGTAGATGAGGAAGCTGAGGCTCACCACCAAGATAACACACTCACTCACCAAGATAACATATCATGTTAGTACTGAACTGGGCCTAAAAATCAGATCTCTGGATTTCCTCATAAAAAAAAAATAATGTTGCTGTTACATTTTTTTTTTTTTAGTAAGGCAATTGGGGTTAAGTGACTTGCCCAGGGTCACACAGCTAGTAAGTGTTAAGTGTCTGAGGTCAGATTTGAACTCAGGTACTCCTGAATCCAGGGCTGGTGCTCTATCCACTGTGCCACCTAGCTGCCCCTGCTGTTACATTTTAAGTACCATATAAAGGTCTTCTCTTCAGGAAGACTTAGGGAGGAAACCATGCCTAAGGCAGAAATACATTTAACAGGGTCATTCCCAAGTATTAGAGAGATTAAAGAGATTGCATGAGATTACTTTCTCACAGAAGTAATGCTTTCTTGCTCTAACAAGATATGATTCCTTGGCAATTTTTATTCAATACTCACTAAACATCACTTAGAACTCTACTATGTACAATGCACCATGCTAAGTATTGTGTGAAATATAAAGTTAAGTAAGAAATGATTCATGCTTACAAATAGTTTATAATCTAGTGGAGGTGATAAGACACAGACACAGATAAATATAACACAAATTAGAATGTGGTAAATATAAGAGTATAAAATACTAAGAAATCAGACAGGGCAGAAATTACCTCCTGCTTATAGTGGTATCATGGAAAGTGTCATAAAGAAAATAAAATTTAAGCTGGGCTTGGAAGAATGGGTGGGAAGCCCACAGGTGGAAATGACATGGAGGGCATTTAGGCCTACAGGGTTCCATATATAAAAATACAGTGGCAAGAAAGAACAAGCTATATTGCCAGTGTGGCTAGAGCGTCATATATGTGAGAGGAATAGTCTGAAACAGAAAAGGCGAGTGTTAGTAAAACCAAAGGAATAGAGAATATCAGGGAGGAAGAGATAATCAATTGTCATATGCTACAGCAAGTTTAAGGTCGAAAAGGGTTATAAAAAAGGCTACTGTGTTTGGTCATTAGGTCATTAATAGTCTTTAAGAGATGAGTTTCAGGGTACCTAGGTGGCACAGTGGATAAAGCACCAGCCTTGGATTCAGGAGGACCTGAGTTCAAATCTGACCTCAGACACTTGACACTTACTAGCTGTGTGACTCTGGATAAGTCACTTAACCCCAACTACCTCACCAAAAAAAAAAAAGAAAGAAAGAAAGAAAAGAAAAGAAGAAGAGATGAGTTTCAGTAGAGCAACTGGGATAGAGAACAACTTTCAAGGGACCAAGAAATGAATGGATGGTGAGCATAGAATGCTCTCTCTAGAAATCTAACTGTTAAAAGAAGAGAGATGGGGGGCAGCTAGGTGGTGCAGTGGATAAAGCATGGGCCGTGGATTCAGGAGGACCTGGGTTCAAATCCGGTCTCAGACACTTGACACTTAGTAGCTGTGTGACCCTGGGCAAGTCACTTGACCCCCATTGCCCCGCAAAAAAAAAAAAAAAAGAAAAAAGAAAAGAAAAGAAGAGAGATGGGAAAGTAGCTTGAGCAAGTTGTACGTGCTAGGGAAGGAGTGTGAGTGTGTGCGTGTGTGCGTGTGTGTGTGTGTGTGTGTGTGTGTGTGTGTGTGTGTGTATGGATGCTTGTGTTTGTAGGCAGAGAGAAAGGAGCCAGTGGACAGAGAGGGAATAAAGATGCAAGTGATTCAGATGGTCGATTGAACAAATTAATTGATGCAAGAAGAGGGAAAGAGGGAAAGAGAAGAGCTGAAGGGGCTGGTCAGTTATTAGAAGATCCATCTTCTCCTCTACCAAAGAAAGAATGGATGATGACTTAGATTTTTAAGTAAAAAGAATAATTTGAAGAACTTCTCTCTTGGTAAATTGGGAGGCGAAATCCTTGGCTGAGAATCTAGTGGGTGGAATGTGAAATAAGGGTCTTGAGAATGAAGAAGGCTTAGAACAGGTGGGTAGGCAAAGGGAAAAGTATGCAATGTCTTAATTAAAAGGATTTCTGAGCATCCCTGAAAACCAGACTTTATTGACATCATCACTCTGAGGAGTATTTAATGAACCACCTTTCGCCTTTTTTTTTTTTTTTAGTGAGCAATTGGGGGTTAAGTGACTTGCCCAGGGTCACACAGCTAGTAAGTGTTAAGTGTCTGAGGCCGGATTTGAACTCAGGTACTCCTGACTCCAGGACCGGTGCTCTATCCACTGCGCCACCTAGCTGCCCCACCTTTGGCCTTTTGAATGACCAATCTGAAGATGAATAAAGAAATTCTCATGAACTATTAGAATATATGACTACAGATTTGAAATAAGTATAAGTTAATAAGATTATAGAATCAGAGATTTAATATTAGAAGGGACTTTAAAGGCAATTTAGTCCAACCTCTCATTTTACAGATGAGGAACCTGAGACTTGAAAAAGTTAAGTGACTTTATCAAGGTTGTATGAGAAAAATTTAATATGATTCATAGTGTAACTGAGCTGTCTCTTTGATGTTCACTTTCTGAAAATTTTCTACCACATAATTCATAATACAGTACTATCGAACAATGTCACAAAGTTATTCTGTGGCATTGTCAGAACTAACAAATCATTTATATGTATGGACATACGGAATAAAATATACACCTGCTTTCTTGTTGTAACAATATTTTTGAAAATTATTTTATATAATTTAAGAATTTCATGACACTTTAATGTCCTTCTAAAGGCCCTCAGTTACCCTGAGTTACTTCAATTACCATAACGATCCAGAAATAGGCCCCAACTAGAATAAAAAAATAACAATATAAATAATAATAAATGATCATTTCTAGAGAACTTTGAAGTTTACAAAGTGCTTTGCAAATATGATTTTATTTTCTTCTTACACTGGGATGGGGGTACTATTATTAGCCTCATTTTACAGATTGGAAAACCGAGGCAGACAAAGTTTAAGTGACCTAAAACAGCAGTCACATATGTAATAAGTGTCTGAGGAATGTGATCTAACTTATGGCTTGTTTTTCCTGTTTTTTCTGCTTCAGTACAAATATTAAAGAAGCTTATCGCAAGCAACTTGGTCACCACATTGGTGCCCGAGCAGTACATGATGATCCCAAGATGATGTGGTCCCTCCACATTGCCAAAGTGCAGAGTGACCGTGAGTATAAGAAAGAATTTGAGAAATACAAGACAAGATACAGCAGCCCTGTGGACATGCTTGGTATTGTGTTGGCCAAGAAATGCCAGACCTTGGTCAGTGATGTGGACTATAAGCATCCTTTGCATGAATGGACATGTCTGCCAGACCAGAATGACATCATTCAGGCTCGCAAGGCCTATGACCTACAGAGTGATGTGAGTATCTCATCTTAATAGAATATGTTCAAAAACTACCTGGCTGGAAAATGCCCATGGAAACTACTTTGCTGAAAGGGAATTTTAATTCTATCATGCATCTGACATAATTCCGAGGATAGACTGACTTCAAATTCTAATTTGGTTCCATTGATAAAATTCATATGTGAAAGCAGAGGTGTACTCATAAACATTTAATAACCAGATTTCTGAAAAGGAAAAAAAGGAACACATGACACACTTTTAAGGTTAATCAGCATTATTGGCATTTTCTCCATCACTTTCTTAAGTCTAGACAATCAGTAAAAACAATAAATCTGGACCCTGATTTGTAGCATTTACCCAATTTCCGAAGTGTAAAATCTTACAATGAAGATTTAACAATGGCCTCTCTGTTATGAGCTGGTTCCAGAACACCCCAGTAAGAAGTCTAAAGTTATAAATTTATGCATTTTAATTCATTTAATGTTATAAGCATGCTTTATGTGAGGAAGTTATGGATGCTTCCATCTATGTAGAATCCCCAATATTTCTGTTCACAAACCTGAAATTAGGGTTTTTCATCAATGTGGATATTCCCTCTATCGATGAAGATTACAACCCTTTGGCCCATAAGTTATCATAACCAAAAATAACCATTACTTGGTTACTAACTTTCAAATAAGCCCTACTTAGCCTGGTCCTCAGGCAACTGATATATTCTACTACATCATTGGATCCATACCTTAAGCCTTTCAAGTTAAATGGGAATCTGCCTATGCTTTTGATCTGCTAGCATAGCCTCCAAACCCCAGAATCACATCTATGGCATGATGTATGACCCTGAGGGGGGTCATGTACATAGTGACATTTATAAGTGAGTCGTCTTTCTAAGGGATTTTTTTCTTTATTTTTCTAAGGGATTTTTAATACCAAATACTTTCATCTTTCTCTGATGAAAAGCATTTGGGAAATATAAATCTTAAATGTTCATTAATGAATTTTGTCTATATGTGTTCATTTATAGAATTTATATAAATCTGACCTTGAATGGATGAAAGGCATTGGCTGGGTCCCAATAGGGTCCCTAGAGGTTCTTAAAGCCAAGAGAGCAACAGAGATATTGAGTGATAATATTTACCGTCAACCTCCAGACAAACTGAAATTTACCAGCGTAACGGACTCTCTGGAGCAGGTGCTAGCAAAGAATAATGCTATAAATATGAACAAGGTAAGTTCTTAATCTTTGGATTAATAATGAGAGCTTCTGGTTATTAAATATAAGAATAGGGGGTAGCTAGGTGTTGCAGTGGATAAAGCATCAGCCCTGGATTCAGGAGGACCTGAGTTCAAATTCAGCCTCAGACACTAGACACTTACTAGCTCTGTGACCTTGGGCAAGTCACTTAACCTTCATTGCCCTGCAAAAAAGGGGGAAAATTAAATATAAGAATTTATCAATGTATTTATTTTTAAAACATTTATTTATTTATTTAACAAAATGTGGAAATCTTGACATATTATTATAATGACCATACATCCTGAATTAGCTGGAATGAGATGGATTTCAGAACATAAAGTGTATTTTTAGCCTCTGTCAAACCACATGTCCTTATTTTTGATCCTGAAAATATGGTCACCAAAGCTATGCTTTCATTTTTAAGACCATCCATACTATAAGGTTAACTACCTTTGAAAATAACATCTATTGGGGCAGCTAGGTGGTACAGTGGATAGAGCACCGGCCCTGGAGTCAGGAGTACCTGAGTTCAAATCTGGCCTCAGACACTTAACACTTACTAGCTGTGTGACCCTGGGCAAGTCACTTAACCCCAATTGCCTCACTAAAAAAAACCAAACAAACAACCCCCCCATCTATTATAATGTTCTTTAGTGACATGAATGACAAGTTTGAAATGACTACTTTGAAAAAAATGAAAACAATAGTAAAAATGCTGCATATTAGCAATATATTGTAACTTCACTAAAACGTTTTAGAATATGACAAACCCAAGGATATTTTTTCAAAACATTCCTATCAGTATATCTGAATGATTATAGGATCATATATTTAGAGCTTTAAGGAACCCTAGATACAATCAGATCCAACCCTGTCATTTTACAGATGAGGAGACACAAGCACAGAATGTTTGAGACTTACCTAGGAGCACACAATTAGTATCTGAGGCAGAATTTGAACTCAAGTCTTCCTTATTCCAAGTCCAATTTTCTACCCATTATACTATATTACTATATACATTGAAGAATTCTCCACAAAGAAAATGTTACATAAAACACCCTTGGAAGTAATCAGTTATCTAGTTACGAGGGTAAGAATTTATATTGATACATTTTTGACATAGCCAATATGAGAATTTATTCTGCTTAATGATACAGTTTAAGAACTGTTTTTCTTTTTTCTAATTTGGAAGGTAGAATAGGAGGTAGATCAGGATAGGGAGAGAGCGAGAGAGAAAGAAAAAGAGAAAAGAAAAGGGAGGAAGGAAAGAAAGAAAGAAGAGACGGAGGGAGGAAGGAAGAGAGAGACACACACAGAGAAAGAAGAAAAGAGTGATTAAAACATCTTTTAAAAAAAATGCACAGAAGGCCAGAAAAAAAAAAGCACAGAAAATTGGGGCAGCTATAAAGGTACATACCGAATTAATTATCTATTTCAAAAGAAAAGTGAGCTATAGATAATAAAGATACACAGTTTCATGTTTTTTAATTTGGTGTCTAAGTTCAGAAATAATAAAATTTTTAAAGAAAAGAATTTATGTTAGATGTGTAGAAAAAATGGAAATCACACACACACACACACACACACTTTATTATTACCATACAAGACAGAGAGAAGATGATTCTGATTTGAAAAAAAAGTGTATACTGGCTAGAAAATAAACTCTTCTTCTTTTTTTCATAGCGTTTATATGTGGAAGCATGGGAAAATGACAAGAAAACAATCCATGTCATGCCAGACACACCAGAAATCATGCTTGCCAAACTTAACAAAATAAACTACAGTCAGGTGAGTAGCTTTAAGAATGGGTGGGAAAAAATCCTTATCAAATAATACAAAGGAAAAAATGGCAGAACCCAAAGAACTGAGTGCACACTCAATTATGACCCTCTAAGAGGAAAAGGGAATGAGAATTTTTAAAAATTAAGAAAACAAAGGGAAGAATGAATAAAGGTAAAAATAGGACATGGTTCCTACTTTTCTAAGTAGAATATTACTACTTATTTATGATGTGCAATCTAATTGTTAGGACAGGGTGAGGTGAGATTAGTGTTAGCAGTATTTATTTAATCCCCTACCCCCACCTTCAATTATAGAACAAGAAGATAGGACCACAGTTGTTTACCTCATCAGCTATTCCTGTTAGAATGCTATAAGATTTGAAAGTTGACCAGGGAAAGAAGGGTGGTAGGGGAGGAGGCTATAGAAATCACATATCCTTAAGAGAGAAACAACCTCAAAGAAATGAGCCACTTCCTACAGGTATCAAGCTATAGTTCAGTGATATTGCCAACAGTTTACCAGTCAGTGCTATAGGACTGACATTTTCTTCGAGAGAACTTTAGGACCTCTGAAGACCGCCCCCCCCCCATCTCCATCCAAAACTTAGCTTCCTGTGGTAATTGCAATGAAAGTTGAGTGTATTTATGGGCATTTAATTATCACAAGAAGAAAAATACTAATGGAGGCCAGAGTTTCTTGTCAAAAATGATTACTAAATTTTTTTCTCTACAGAAACTCTACCGACTTGCACTGGAGGAGTCCAAGAAAGAAGGTTATGACCTCCGGGTGGATGCCATTCCAATTCAGTCAGCTAAAGCATCTCGAGATATTGCTAGTGATGTAAGTCAATATTTTTAGAAGCCTCTGGAGACTTTTCTTCTACAGATGTGCTCTTTTTTGCCAGCATTTCAGCTATTTCCATCAATTTCTATTTCCAGTATCTATAACTTGCATTATATCCACTCTGCAGAGACATAGCAGAAGATGATTGCAAACTGCTAATAATCAGCTTTAGTGAAGAAGGAAATGTTCAAGAGATATACATTCATTCATGCATGCATGCATACATACATACATACACACAAGTATATACATACGTATATGTATATATGTATATCACATATATGGTCTAGAATAGTGGCGTGTTCATAATAATTCTAAATGCTTTTTCTTGGTGTCATGAAAATAAATCACCAAAGGAGTAGTCAATTTAATTCAACAATCATTTGTTGAATTCCTACTGTGTGTCAGGTTGTGACAAAGTCTAGGGGACCCTGTTTGGCATCAGTGTGCAAGAAATACTTGTATATGCAAGGAGACCAATTAGGAGACTATGGTAACAGTCCCAGTGAGAGGGGATAAGGGCTCAAACTAGGGTGGTAGCTCTACGAGTGGAGAGAAGATGGATTTAAAAAAAAAAAAGTATTGCAGAGGCAAAACTGACAAAACTTGGCAAGCAGCTAGATATGGGGAGTGATGAAGAGTGAAGACTGGAAGGTGACTCCAAGTTTGCAAACCTGAGCAATTAGAAGGGTAGTGGTGCCCTCAACAGGAATGGGGAATTTATGAAGAGGGGTGAGTTTGGGGTAGAAGATAATACTGACTTTGAGATTTCTATGGGATATTCAGTTTGAAACACCTAATACTCATTTGGTAATTCAGAACCATATCATGGGAAAATGACCAGAATTGGATATATTGATCTGGGAATTAACTACATAGATGGTAATAAGAACTGGCAGGATTGCCTAGAGAGAGAGTATAGAGAGAAGAGAGCAGAGGAACCAGGATAGAGCCCTGGGGTGAGGTATGGATGCTGATCCAGCAAAAAGGACACAGAGAAAAAGCAGTTAGACTGATGGGAGGAGAACCTGGAGAGATTGTTGTTAAGAAAACCCAGAAAGAAGAGAATATAGAAAGAAAAGAGAAGTCAATGGTGATAAATGCTACTGAGAAGTCAAAAAGGATATGGAATGGGGGCAGCTAGGTGGCACAGTGGATAGAGCATCAGCCCTGGAGTCAGGAGGACCTGAGTTCAAATCCGGCCTCAGACACTTTACACGTTTACTAGTTATGTGACCCTGGGCAAGTCACAACCCCAATTGCCTCACCAGAAAAATAAAAAAAATTTAAAAAGATATGGAATGAACAAATATTTTCTAATTTGGAAATTAAAAACTAATTAGACACAAATTTGTGTCTAATAGTAGCTATCTCTTGGGAGGAAGGAAGAAAAAAAAGGGGGGGGAAAGAAATTTACATGATAACTTTATTATATATTTAAAAGGAATAGCAAGTAGTACATAATAGAGTTGCAGTTTCATGCATAGTCATCTTTTTAAAAAATTCTAGTTATGAAAATGCTTGTTTTATTTTATAAATTTAAAATAATGTAAATAGAAATTTTTAAAAAGCTAATTTGTAACTTTGGAGAGAACAGTCTCAGTTGAGAGAACAGTTCCCACCTCTTCCTCATAAGGTAGGAAGCCTGTGTGTGGTAAAGCTGGAAGTAATGAGAGTTAAGGGAGTTGATAAATGGAGGAATCAAGGTGTTTTAGAGGAACATCAATATGTATATTGAAATCCCCAAATATAAATAATGATTGGTGTGAAAAATAAGACTGTGAGCCCCTTTAGAAAGGAGAATGACCTCAGAGCTAGTAGATAACTGTTACAAGAATCCAAATAGATTAATACATCTTAATAGAGCATATACCAAATGACTAGAAGTTTCTGAGTCATGGTAGTAAAAGAAGAAACATCTGAAACAGGCTCCAAAAGGCAAGAAGTAGGCCTCTTCATTCTCTTGATCTGGTGTGTTGAGGGACCATGAGAAAGGGTACAGCCAGTACTAGAAAGACTCTTCTCATCTTGGCAGGGGATGGGGAATAGTGTCATCTTGAAAGAGAGCATAGCACAATTTGGGGAGAGAGGATAGTGTCATCTTTAGAAAGATAATAGTGTTATCTTAGGGGGAATCACATTTCTGTGAATACCAAAAAATGAAAGGCCCATGAGAGAAAAATGTCTAAGATGAAGAGTAGTTTTAAATGTGGGCACTATTAGACCATAAAACTCTGATAAGTGGGGCAGCTAGGTGGCGCAGTGGATAGAGCACCAGCCCTGGAGTCAGGAGTACCTGAGTTTAAATCTGGCCTCAGACACTTAACACTTACTAGCTGTGTGACCCTGGGCAAGTCACTTAACCCCAATTGCCTCACTTAAAAAAAAAAGTAAAAAACCAAAATAAAACAAAACAAAACAAAACCCTCTGATAAGCAAATTTAAGTCACCAAACTAGGAGTCAGAATACCTAGGCTATAGTCCCAGGTCTCTATTCATTGTGTGACTTTGGGCAAAGTCATTTAGCCTCTCTAGATCTTAGTCACTTCATCTCAAAAATGAGGCTAATAATTTGCCCTACCTACCTACTTCACAAAATTGTTGTGACAGTGAAAGGAAATTAAAATCTATGTGAAACCACTTCAAACAACTATAAAGTTCTCTATAAAGTATTAATATGTCATTTTTCCTTCCTAGTACAAGTACAAAGAAGGCTACCGTAAGCAGTTGGGCCACCACATTGGAGCCCGTGACATAAAGGATGATCCCAAGATAATGTGGTCTCTACATGCAGCCAAGATCCAAAGTGACAGGGAATACAAAAAGGACTTTGAGAAATGGAAGACCAAGTTCAGCAGCCCAGTGGACATGCTGGGGATTGTGTTGGCCAAGAAGTGTCAGACTCTGGTCAGTGATGTAGACTACAGGCATCCTCTGCATGAGTGGATGTGCCTGCCAGACCAGAATGATGTCATTCAGGCACGCAAGGCCTATGACCTACAGAGTGATGTGAGTATACAAAATGTCTACCTACAATGAGCGTAATAAATTTTAAAAACTTCTATTTTGAAACAGATGCAGAGAGTATACTTTTTTTGACTACTGACCACATAGTGGGGGATAGGTAAAATATATATTGGAGTTTCCAAAATGTAAAGTATTCAGAGAGATTCTCAAAGGCTCTGAGAACAAGCTAATCCCTTGAAGTATTAAAGATAATTTTGGAAGTTATGTTCCATTTTTCCAGCTCTCTTAGCGTTAGTCTTAGAATGAGAAGATTTGGTCAAATCCCTATTCTGCTACTCACTAGCTATGTAGCCTCATATAAGTCATTTAATTTCTCTGTATTTCAGTTTTCTCATCTTTGGAATGGGGACAATACTTCACATACTACCAAACTCTCTAGTTTTCTTCAAGATTTGAATGAGATAACTAACATAAAATCCTTTATAGTCATAAAGCATGATGTAATTTTAAGATTATTATTTTGAAATGTTGAGATATGTGTAATGAAATATGAAGATAAGCATTTTCCCTCAGGCGATAAAAAGTAATTTTCTTCCAAATAGTATTACATAATTGGAAGGGAGCATATTTGAGCATATTTTTAGTTACCTTAAAAGCCTCAAATATTGGCCACCTCAATACAAGATATTTAACTACATAAACATATATTCTAAACCAAAATAAACAATACTAAAGGACGATGAATAAATGCACACGAATATGTTGGCTTAGCATTTTACCTCCACATGAATGAAATCATCACCAAGGTTCCTGAAATGATTCTGTCTCATCACTTTTTCAGGCTATTTACAAATCTGATCTGGAATGGCTGAGAGGTATTGGATGGGTTCCCATTGGTTCTGTAGATGTTGAAAAGGTTAAGAGAGCAGGTGAAATTTTAAGTGACAAGAAGTACCGCACACCTGCTGATCAGCTCAAGTTTACTTGCATCACGGACACCCCAGAAATTGTCCTGGCAAAGAACAATGCTCTGACCATGAGCAAGGTAAGTTTCTGGCTGTCTTTGATCCCTCCTGCCCGAGAATTTTCCTCCTCCTTTCAGAAATATCTCACAGGCGAAAGCCAGAAGTGCCCCTAATGAAATCACAAACAAGAAGCCTGATTCACCCTACAAATACAGAAAGGGCCACTCTAGTTCCCAATGAACCCCCTCTGAACCCTGTGAACAACCTGTATCTCCTGTAAAGTATGAGAGATAAGGTAGGAGCCTACCACCCACCCAGAAAGGCAATCTGCTCATTTCCCCCTTGCCCCTTGATTTGTTGTTCTTCAGGAACAGAAATATTAGGTGGCTGTGGGAAAGTTGGTTTGTCTGAGCCTCCAGCATATTCCTTGATGTTTTGTCTCCAGGTGAGAGCAACATGATGTAGTGCAGAGGCATCAAAGCCAGAGACTCCTCCACCCTTCCAAGTGCAGCCAGGTTAAAATGTGATTGGGAAATGTTTAACAAAATAAAGATACAATAGAACAGAGATAATGTTAAGGGGTGCTTTTCTAAGTCAATATGAAGTAATAGTCTATTGGCCCCCACTTTTATTTGAGTCTGACACTGCTCAAGTGTAGTGGAAAGAACACTTCGCTTGGGACCAGTAGAACATACAGGTTCTGGTCTCTCTGTGTCTATGACATTGGCAAGGCACTCCCCCTCCTTGAGCCTCAATTTTCATATTTATCAAATGGGGGTAATGACATGTGCCCTCTCTATCTCATAGGTGTTTGTGAGGATGAGAGGAAATGATATATTATGAAACTGATCTGAAGGCTAAATTACTAGACAAATGTAAGGTATTATTAAAGAACCAGAGAGAATTTCATTTGGTATCACAAATGATGTCCAGGAAGAAGGCTGGTGTGGATAGAGCAGTGTACTGAAACTGAGGAGTCCTGACTCTGCTACTAGGTGACACAGTGAATAGAGCCATAGACCTGGAGTAAGGAAGACCCGAGTTCAAATTTGACCTCAGAAACTTACTAGCTGTATGACCTGAGGCAAGTCACTTAACCTCTGTCTGCCTCAGTTTCTTTATCTGTAAAAGGGGGATAGCAACAGCAACCATCCCCCAGGGCTCTTGTAGGGAGCAAATGAGATGATATTTATAAATGCTTAGCACAATGCCTGGCACATACTAAGCACTATGCAAATATTAGCTTTTATTATTATTATTATTATTATTATTATTATTATTATTGTAAACTAGTTTATTATCTTGGGATAAGTCACATAATCTCCTTCTGTCTGTTTCCTCATTTGCAAAATGTCAAAGTTGACTATTACTATAATTATCGGTATTATGATTAATAACAGTTATTATTATTATTATTGAACTATGTTTGGAAGTTCTAAAGTCCCCTCACATTCTGAGAATCAATATTTTCTGTCATTTCTCATTGGCCCCTTGTGTACCAAGGGAGTAATATTTTCAACCTTCTTCCTTACAAGGGCATGGAAACCTGTACCCGACAACACATGTTCTCTTAGAGGACAGAAGGAAAATTAGTCTCCCTGGGCATTATTTTCCAGGAATCATTTAGCAATGATCTGAGGCTATAACCAAGTGAATATGCATACATATCTTACATATAAGTATACATATACTGTAATGATTGGAATGACGCCACCTACTGGAGACTTGCTGTGGAGAGCTCCACCATGAGGAAAATGCCTCAGAGGCATTGTGGCTTTTCCTTGGCGTCAGGAAATGACGTTTGCTCATGGGTTCTATCAAGTCTACCAGCCAATCAACTGGAGGAGCCTCCTATGGTCTGGGAGGAGACAGGAAGGAGGAAAGGGAGCCTGCGCAGAGAGCGCTGGCCTTTTTGGCTTCCTGACTGGATGGTGGTGGCGGCAGAGGACTTCACAGGAAATTTGAGGAAAGATAGGAATGCCAGGCTGTTAGAATTCTGTTCTCAATCTTTTTCTTTCTATTTTCCAATAAACCCTTAAAAACCTAAACTTGTTTTATCAGTGATTTTTAGTCAGTTTTCCCCAAACTGGGGGAACACATTAGAATCCACATTTAGAATCTTAAATTACACAATACATAAAACTATCTTACATATCCTGTCATTTAATGTGAGCTAAGCCAGATGACATCTCTTTATCCAGAAAGGCTGGAATATATAACGCTATTAATTTTTCATGCTGACTGGGTTCAGGAAAATGAGAATTTGACAGCAGTGACAGCTCACACTGTAAACTCAGTTGTATTGCTTGAACTAATCCACCATGTGGATGTCAAAAATTCATTATTTCAACACAGAAGTAAGTGGTGAAAGGTCCTATATTTGTTTATAACAGAATAAATGATTCCCTGTTCTCTGGAATATCTTTTATCTCTTTATGGATAGTAGCCTATTCCCTCATTATTGTTAAGGGAACATAATCAATGTTTGTTGAATTGAATTGGACTAAATTGAAGTCACCATCAACATGTCTGCCATTTCCACTCTCCATCCCTGGGATTGTTTCTGCTATTGAGTTAGCAGCTGTTTTAGCTTCACATCATCAAATGAGAGAAGACTATTAAAAGAGGCCTGTGGGAATAGACTCTCAGCATCACAAATCCATTAAGATCCTCTAGGATCCCAGATCTCTAATTTGCAGGGAGGTCATTGGCAATGTAGGTCTCTATGGGCACCCATGGACAAGGAAATCCTCAACATGAATTAAATAGAAACTATCATATTATTTCACATTATCTATGGGACATCTATCTGCCACTTCAAACATTATAACAGTCTATGAAGGGAAGTCTTTTGGTTTGAGATGGCTTTGCTTATTCTGAAAATGTTAAGAAAGATAAAAATTTGTTTTGTTTTGCTTTGTTTTTTGAGATGAGTATTTGTTCTTGGCCCCACAGCATCTGTACACAGAAGCTTGGGATGCTGACAAAGCTTCCATCCATGTGATGCCAGACACACCTGAAATCTTGCTGGCCAAGAGCAATTCTGTTAACGTCAGCCATGTAAGGACATTTCTTGGTTTGATTTATTTTTTTACTAAAATATATGAAGTATCCATTTCATCTTAACACTTTCTTTTTTCTGTTTTCTGGAGTTGAGCCATCTAAGCTCCTTACTCTCATCTTGCTTGTTGTTTCTCATCCTAGAAACTTTATACTCAAGGATGGGATGAAGCAAAGGCAAAGGAATATGACTTTAGAGCTGATGCCATTCCGATCAAAAGTGCCAAGGCCTCAAGGGACATTGCCAGTGACGTGAGTGCCTTTCAATTGAATTCTCACAGACCCCAGAATATGAAACATTCCCAGAGTTCAACAGGAGACCTTTAGGAGACCTTCTGCATGTTTCCCCAGGTCTACTTCTTAGCTTTCTGGCCTTCTCTGATACTTTCTATTGGAAAAAGAAATAATAAGTAAATTGTGGGTCAATATGTTTTCACAAAAAGAAAAAATATATATATTTGACAATAATAGTTAGAATTCTTTTAAAATCAATTTTAAATAGCAATGAGAAAAACTTAAAATGCAATTATTTTCCATTGTGTGACATTTAAGATTTTGCTTATAGTTATTCAAGAATGCCAAAATTTTGATACACCAAAATAAAATATGAAATGATTGTTAGTTGCCCTAATTTTTTGTTTGTTTTTTTTTTCTGTCAGGAACTATCAAAGCCTTCTTGGTTGTAGCAGAGTTTCTTATTTTTTCCTTAAATATTGCCTTTTTGTTTTTGTACTACAATCATTTCTCTATATATTGTACCCTGCCTCTGACAACCCTCCTGTGTAACATAGAAAAAGACAAGCAAAACCAGCTAATGAAATCACTGTGTCTGTCATCTGTAGGTTAACATGTCTAAAATCTGATTTTTGGTGTTTACTAGTACAAATATAAAGAGGCTTATGAGAAGCAGAAGGGTCACCACATTGGAGCCCAGTGCGTGGAAGATGATCCAAAGATTATGTGGTCCATACATGCAGGGAAGATTCAAAGTGAAAGGGAGTACAAGAAGGATTTCCAGAAGTGGAAGACCAAGTTCAGTAGTCCAGTGGATATGTTGGGCATCTTGCTTGCTAAAAAATGCCAGACTCTGGTCAGTGATATTGACTATCGCAACTACTTACACCACTGGACATGTTTGCCAGATCAAAATGATGTTATCCAAGCAAGGAAGGCCTATGACTTACAAAGCAATGTAAGTACAGTGTTCTTTAGTTTCAGTTTTTAAATGCTGGTAAACATGAGTTTGGTGGAATGAGGCAAACTGGCATTTTCTAGCTCTGATTCATATAAAGCCTATGTGCTAAGTAGCTTTATTGCAAAGAATGCAAAGAAGCATTTTACCCCCAACAAAAGCCTTTCCCATTCTTTTAACTCTTCCCAAATGTAAGCTGCATTTTTCATTTACAAAAATTTAATATTAAAATTTTAATTAGTGGTTCTGTCTAAAACTCATCATAAAATGTAAAGTATAACATTTTGCTTGTAGAATGTGTACAAAGCAGACCTGGAATGGCTACGTGGCATTGGTTGGATGCCCCAGGGTTCGGTGGAGATGGCTAGAGTGAAGTGTGCCCAAGATCTCATAAATGAGAGACTGTATCGAACACGACCAGAAGCCCTGAAATTCACAAATATTGTTGACACCCCTGAAGTTGTATTGGCTAAGACCAATTCTTTACAAATGAGTGAGGTAAGAACATCCTAGAGCTGATGATTCCTGTTTTTCAGACAGTACGACCTAGACTGAACTAAAAGGCTGTGTTTTGAAGTGATGATAGTGATAGTATGATTTAGAAGGGAAACAATACCAGACTTGGAATCAGGAGATCTGGGTTCGAGTCCCCCTTCTGATATTTACTAGTTCTATAATCTTAGGCAAGTCATTAACTTCTGTTAAGCTCAACTTTCTGATCTGTCAAATAAGGATACACATACTCATACTAGCTGCTCAAATCTTAGAGCTATATAAATGTGAATTAGTTTAGTTTTCCAGAGAATTTTCTGTCCTGACCATGAGACAGAAACCACATATTTGTGAAATTCTGGCACAATCACAGGCAAGCTTGGCTTTTTTTTTTCTTCACTATTTTGAAGTATTTCAGATTTCTCAATAGGATGAAAAATTTTTCTTGCTCTCTAAAAAATTGTCAAAAAACATTTATCAAGTCTCTACTGTATGCAAGGCACTTGTTACATTATGTTGAATGTTTCTACACACACAAAATAATAATAATAACCTCACATTTCAAATTAAACAGAAATTTATGAAGCATTCATTTTGTGCACTGCAAAAGTTAAGACATAGTCTCTGCATGAAAAAACATAGATAGAAAAGCATTATGTAAACATAAAGTAGTCTTATATCTTAGAAATCAACTCCCCAACTCTGTGTCTATTCTCTCATCAGTGGTTGTATAAAGATGCCTGGAATAAAGATAAGACAAACATCAACATTCCTTCTGACACGCCGGAGATGTTACAGGCTCAACTCAATGCCATGCAGATCAGCAAGGTAAGCTTCATGGAGATGAAATGTAAATTCGGTCATGTAGCATTGCCCATCAGGCTGCTGAACACCTAGGACATCACTTAATCAGCCAACTTGAAATTTTGACATCTTTTAATGACATTCAATATCTTTTCCCTTTAGTAACATCTCCTTTACTGAGAAGCAACCTGAAGTAGTATAAAGAAGGCCAGCCTTTGAATAAGGAAAGCTGGGCTTAAGCCTTTCTAAAGATACACACTGGCCCTGGATGTATATATCTCAGTGCTGGAGGCAACTCAACTACAGACTGTAATAACAGACCCCTGTGATTAGCATCAATAGAGGGAGTTCCTGCACCAGTTGCTGCCTCACACAGATAAAATCCCCCTACAGGCCAAATATAGATACAGATGGATAGATTTCCTATATTAAATGGGGGGCGGGGGGAGAATCGCATATCAAGGATAAAATACATTTTTTAAAACTCTGGTAAAAGGTAATTTAGATACATAGATAGATCCTGGGAGTAAATAGTATGATCCTAGACTCCTGTTTCTGATTCTGATGGTGACTCTTTTAGTCTTGAAAAGTTATATATTGTATCTAGTACCTCAGTCTCCCTGTCTGATCATTGGGATTATTGATACTATCAGCCAAATATTCTGTGGAAACATTCAATCTCCTTTTGCACTAGGAACCCAGCACCTCCTGGTTAAATAAGGTCATATGGGGGAAGAAGAGAGAAGTAGAGTTGTTATAATATTAAGGTGAAGTAGCAGAAAAATCACAGTATCACAGATTCCAGAAATGAAGAGTTGGGAGTTTATTCCTAAAAGGAATCCACACCATAATATACCCAATAGGTAGTTAATCTGCTTTTGCGAAAGGAAAGGCTTCAAGGAGAGGGAGGCCACCCTCTTAAGAAGGTTCCTTCCACCTTTAGACAACTCACATTGTTAAGAAGCTTTTTCTGATCTGAAGCCTATATTTGCCTCCTTGTGATTTCCACCCATCAGTCCTGGTCCTGCCCACTGAGGCTACGAAAACAAAAACAAAATCCTTTCCAAAACAGCCCTTTAAATACAGTACTTGAAATCTCCTCTCTCTAAGCCCAGCCCCCTCCCCAACCTCAGTCTTCTTTTCTCTGGAGAGAATTAAGAAAACAGCATAAGGTCTTATTTTACACCTTGGTCATAGCCTTATGCCATATCTTTTATGCTTAGCCTTTCTTTTAATGTCTGAATTATTTCTAGATGGACATTTCAGCATAGTATATATCAATCAACAAGTGCTGTGGATGTGCATGTATGCTTGGACTGCAATGCAAACTTGCTCAGATGTCAAACCCTAATCAAGGTCCACTTGTTTGGCCTAAGTATAATCAGTTGTTTTTATTTGCTTGTGAACCAATTTCTGTATTTCCTTAACAGAAACTGTATCAACGAGACTGGGATGAAGCTAAACAGAAAGATTATGATATAAATGAGGAAGCCATTGAAATCAAACATGCAAAGGCGTCTAGAGACATTGCCAGTGAGGTATGGTTTTTCTTTTTTTCCTGTTTCAGCTGAACTATTTACTGACCAAGTCCATTAAAATGTTTAAAGTGAGACTAGCTATTTTAAAAAAAAGATAAGATTCTTAACTTGTTTTTTCTCCTTCTCTAAAAGCTTCATGTTATTTTGTACTTTACAAAAACATCTAATTAATGGGTTGGAAATTCTAAGACCAGGAAATGGAGACTTATGGTAGCTGAAAGCAGATTTGCAAGCCGTGTTAACATTGATTATTTGTTAACTCCTCATAAGATTTTTGAACCAGAAATAAAACATCTCCAAGTGTTCTCAGTGTTAGGGAAACAATCAAGAGTCAATAGAAACATAATAATATCACAGTTAATGCCTTTTCCATACTATTTCTGTGACCTGTGTTGATCATAAGCAAAACCAAAAAGAAAACCAAACCAAAGCCCTACCATTTAATAGAAGACTTTTAAGCCAGTAAAGTTTTTTATTGTTTGTCAGGGTTCTTAATCTGAGGTCTATGGACTTGTTATCTAAAAAATATATTTTTTGAAAAGTGTATTTCAGTGTAGTTGATTTCCTTTGTAATCCTATTTGTTTTATTTTATTCATTTAAAAACATTATTATTAAAGTAATCCATAGATTTTACAAGACATGACAGAAAAAGGTTAAGGACCCTTGGTTTAGACAATGATTCAACACCAAATTTCTAGTGGCTAAAAATGTTAGAAATGTTTTGAAGTTTATCTAATGCTATCCAAAAAATGAAAATGATGGCTAGAAACAACTATCATTCAGGCCTTACAACTTGTAACTGTTGTTAGAGAAAGGTTGGGTGGTCCCCCTGGATCAACAACAAGCAGATAAAGTCCAGACATTGGGAGTGTGATAACAGGAGCTTTGGAATAACCTTATCAAGTATGCCCTGTGTTGACAGAAAAGAAGAACTTTCCTCTGAGCTGATCAGGAAGATATCCCCCTTCTCTGTGGACTCCATTTAAATACCCTGCCACTGTTCCCCTTGTGCCCTTCCCAACATTTTGTCTCCTTCCTTCCAGTGCCCCAGAACTCTGGCAACTGTTTGATCTCTCAAGATGATTTTGTGTCTGTTCTTAACTTCAGACAACACCTTGAAGCATTGGGTTGGGGATAAGGCAGGGGCAGTCATATCAGCCTCCAGTACTCACTGAAGAGGTGGCTCAGTCTGTTCTTAGGCAGAATCTAGCCCATGGCTACAAGGGGCCCATATGTTCCATCAAGGCTCTGTTAAAGTCTTATAAGCTTTAACAAAGAAAAGAGCGAAAGAAAAATAGGATGAAAATAAAAATTGCATTTTTCTGCTTTAATCTTACACTTATCTCTGACTTCTATTCTCTCTCTCTCTCTCTCTCTCTCTCTCTCTCTCTATATATATATATATATATATATATGTATATATATATATGTATATATATATATGTATATATATATGGGGGGGGGCTGATAGGTTCTAGGACTCTCCCTATATCCTTCTTTCTCCCTTCTGACCTCAAGACTTTGTAGGCACTATTACAGTGGGCCCCTTCTCAGTTTCTAGTCTCCTCCTTTGTTCAGTTTAACTTGTAAAGTATAGGCAAGTATTATCTTCCTCTACTTCTATTTCCAGAATGTTATTCCTCTTCTTGAGATCCAGAGAGGATTTGACTACTGAAAAGAAATTCTTCACCACAGGCTTAAAGTTCATATTATGACCCAATTGTCTTTCTCTTCTATTTCACCCCAGCAAACACCATCTACCTAGCATATATATTCATCCTCCTATTGTCATATATACCATTTTTATAGTTGGCATATATTCCCTACTCCTATTTACTAACCCATGTCCCTCCTCTCCTTATCATACTGTTCTATGCTTATATCTTTTAAGAAATCTGTTTGCTAAAGACGAATTAAAATACTATAAATAATGACCAAGTTTACACAGAAGGTATTTTAAAATTTTAAGAAGGTATTTTTTTAAACCATATAAAGCAAAAGATCCTAGGCTAATTATTTTTCATGTGTGTTTTGTCTGTTTTTTTTCACTAATCTAGTACAAGTATAAAGAAGGTTATCGGAAACAACTGGGCCATCACGTAGGTTTCCGCAGCCTGCAAGACGACCCCAAGTTAGTGTGGTCTATCCATGCTGCCAAGATCCAGAGTGACAGGGAGTATAAGAAAGCTTATGAGAAATCTAAGGCCTACTACAATACTCCACTGGACATGATGGCGATTGTTCAGGCCAAGAAATGCCAGGTCCTGGTTAGTGATGTGGATTATCGCAATTACCTGCACGAGTGGATGTGTCTCCCAGACCAGAATGATGTGATCCAGGCTAAGAAAGCCTATGAACTTCAAAGTGATGTATGTATAAAATCATTTAATTCTCAGGCAATGTTTTCAAAGTTAGTGTTTCCTAATGAGATGACTTTAGGAATCCACAGATTATATTCATCAATACTTGCTGTCCTATGACTCTGCAGTAATTAGATCTTATTCAATTTCCCTCAAGTCATTTTTCTCATCCTATGTGTGGATTATGTATGAAGTTAAATAGAATGAGAAGCAGATCTCGCTCTTAGGGGTCAGAGCTAAAAAAAAACCTCCTGAATTCAATTTTCAAAATTAATTGTGTATGTTAGAAAATCTAGTTTTAAAAAGAAACCAAATGTGTTTAATTTTGCAGAAAATCAACCAGTCTCATTTTCCAAATTTTTCACTGCCATTCTAAAGGCAAATTTCTGGTGATCAGTAACAAAACCCATACTCATTTTAAAAAGAAAAGCATAATTTACTATTCCTGCTTCATCAATAGGTGCTACTTTTAAGTCCTTACTGTCATCCTTATGAATGCCCTAGTAGCTTTTCTTGGCAATAAAATAAATATTGGCATATAAAATATAATGTTGACTGCAAACCAAACAATGCTTTGACTCTCACGGAGGAGATAAAACTCAATCAGCTTAATTATATATTGCCTGTAGTTTGGAGGCATGAGGCTCTCACATTCAGATTTAACTCTTCTCTGTGTATGTTTCATTTCTTTACTTTAGAATATATACAAATCAGACCTGGAATGGTTGAAGGGTATTGGATGGTTGCCGCAAGATTCTGTGGAAGTGAATAGAGCAAAGAATGCCCAAGATCTAGTAAATGAAAGACTGTACCGTACAAGGCCTGAAGCTCTCAAATTCACAAGCATTGTTGACACCCCTGAAGTTGTCCTGGCAAAGACCAATGCTCTGCAAATCAGTGAGGTGAGATTGGCAGGGCATCAGAGTGATTAAACCCAAGGTCTGTTGGGCCAAACTGCCATCATCTCCAACCCTTCAAAGGCAATCCATTGCAAAGAGATTTCTAAATACTATCTGTAATACCAATCCTTTAAATTGAATGAAATGCATTTTAAAACATTTGCACAATCAATAGTAATTTGGAGAATTACACATAAATTAAGATATCCATTATTCACAATCAGTGTATAAACTCTACTTTTAAATGAATTTGTAAACAAACTAAAGCGTGTTGACTTTTACAGATTTGGTAAACACAAGTCCAGTGGACATTTTTAGCATTAGCTGAACATTTTGCAGGCTCTAATAAAGAATTTAGGCCAGGCAATGACTCATAAAAATGGCAGTTATACATTTCTATCTATCTATAGGTATCAAGAGTCAAAGGAGAATTTGAGAATAATAATAGATATCACTATATATATATACACATATATATATAATAGATGGGTCATATGTGGTACAATGGAAAGTATGCTAATTTTCAAGGCAGAAGATATGAGTTCAAATATAGCACTGCCACTCACATCATGTGGATGCTGGGTCCCACAGGACCCTGAGCTTCAGTTTCCTCATATCTATAAAATGAGTTGAAATTATATGACCTTGAAGGTCCCTTCCAGCCCCAAATCAATGTGTCTATAAATTATTTTTTCCCTCATAGAATTTGTTAGTACTGCAAAGCTTGGGATTTTACCTAAAAAACAAAGGTACCTAGGAAGGAGCATCATATTTATCAATAAAATGACAGAATTATTAAGATTAATGACATACCCACAGACAGTTTTTTTAGTATATCTTCAAGTTCTGTTGTGATGTTATAGAACATATTTGTAATGACATTCCTTTGGTTTATATGTTACCAGCCATTATATCGAGATGCTTGGGATAAGGAAAAAGCCAATGTGACCATCCCTGCCGACACCCCTGTGATGCTGCAGTCCAAGATCAATGCCATGCAGATCAGCAATGTAAGACACTAAAATGAAAGCCATCTTCTCCCTATAGCAATGTATACATGGGCCATATCTGCTACCATGATATAATTTTCTACCTAAATATTCTCATTAGGATTGACACCTGACATTTTCATTACTATTCTTTCTAATCCTACCCTTTAAGGCCAAGCAGGTGCTATAGGGCCATGGCCTTAGAGAATAAAATACAGGGAAGCAAATGGAAGGACTTCAGAGAAGTTAGTCTTTTGATGGGCTATCATAATTTCCCCTGAAGGCTGAATGTTACATTTTAAACTTTTCTTTTTTATTATGAACTTCAGAATTCTCAACAAACATAAACATTTTAATATGGAGAGAACAAAAAGTTCACAGTTTTGTGTTCATTTTTTTAAACTTTTTTTCACATTTAATTTTGGCTTCCTTAAATTTTCATTCTTAAAAGTAATCTCTTTTTGTCATTGAAACATTTGCTTAATGCACAGGATAGAACAGAAGGAAGGTCAAGAGGAAACGGGCAACAGGGCAGCTTTCTTAACATGTTGAATTAATTACATTTTAAAGCAAGCTTTCTTTTTATATGGATGGCTCTTTGGGAGGATAGAGGCAAGGGATATGGGAGGAAATTTAGAAAATGTCAAAAGATATGAATAAAAACTTAATTTTTAAAAAGCAAGCTATGTAATAGAGATTAGCTACCACATATAATCCCTTTTATTATACTTTGTATATGAAAATGTTCATTTTTTTGGTATTTATTAAGATGTAAATAAGATAAAATAACATAACCCCCTTTTTATTGGGAGGATGTTTTATTCTGTATCATTACAAATTTGTTATAGCTCAAGCTCAAATTGAAACAAGGCCACTAATAAATCTTCAGGCAAAATTAGCTTGCAACAACATATTACCAGTTTCCTTGAGTATGTATTGATAAACATTGGTTATGAATATTTTCTGCAAACTGATTATGGCATGGTTATTTCTCTTTTCAGAAACAATATCAACAAGCTTGGGAGGATGTCAAGATGAAGGCTTATGACCTACGAGCAGATGCCATTGGAATTAAGCATGCCAAGGCTTCAAGAGATATTGCTAGTGAGGTAAAATCTCTGCCCTTTTCCTTTTCCTTTCTGAATAAGGCCTTGCCCATATTCATCCAGGAAAAAATCCAAAATTTTATTGGTGAATTTAAATATTGCTCATTTTAAACTTGTATTAATGTCCTACTTGATGCCTTTGTAAGTGGCAATAAAATAAAGTAGGCAGACTTTACACTGTCATTTATATGTCGTGTTCAATTCCAAAATCCAACAAGTGTTAATTTAAAGACCTTATTACAGTTATAGTCAAACTTCTATTTGTTATCATGTATGAGTAAAGTTATTTATTTTTCAAATATCTTCTCAATGCCAACTAATTAATAAATATTTATTGAATACCTACTAGATATAGAGCACTACACTAAAGGCTATGAAGGGTTGAAGGGGACAGGAGAGAGACTAGAATTAGAACCCAGAGGAAAATCAAATCTTTTTTTTTTGAGGAACTCCAAAATTAAATAGTACAGTAATAACTCACATTTATTATAGTAACTTAAGGTTTACAAATCACTTTCTATCCAGGACCCAAATGAGTTAGGTGGTATAGTAATTGTTAACTACATTTTACAAATGCAGAAACTGAGTTTTAGAATGGTTAAGTAACTTGCCCATAGTCATACAAGTAGTCCAACATATGCCTAAAAAGGACTTTGCTTTATAATACATCTGACATGAGCTCATCATACCATGGCTTCTATCCAGTTATGGAAGGCAAAATATACACATGGAGAATCCGCTGAAGGAAATGGGCATGTTTAACCTGGAGAAAAGAAGACTCAGAGGAACATCATAACTGTATTCAAATATTTTAAGGAAGATTCAGCTTGAGATCAGGAGTTTCTAACAATTAGAGCTGACCAAAAGTAGAATGGGCTTTTTCTAGAGGTGGTAGGTTTCTCCTCCTTGGAAATCATTAAGAAGATACTGAATAACCACTTGTGGGTATGTTACAATGGGAATAATTTTTGTATTTGAATTGGACTGTATGTGTACTAAGGTCCTATCCAACCTTAAAATTCTTTCATTCTGTCCAACCTACATAAAATGATGGGATAGAGATGACAAAGCAGCAAATAAATGAATGCTAAAGGACAAAGTATAACGTTGACAAACAGGTGCCAAATAAAGTATTGATTAGAGGGGTTAATCTGGAAAATTTAGCAGTAATGACATTTATAGAAAAATAACTTCTTTAAAAAATAAAATTTTTTATTTAAAAATTTTAAATGAAAAAAACCTTTTTTTTTCCTCTTCGTGCCTACCAGTATCTCTACAAATCTGCTTATGAGCAACAGAAAGGCCATTACATTGGATGTCGCACTGCAAAGGAAGACCCCAAGCTTTCTTGGGCAGCTCAAGTGTTGAAAATGCAGAATGACAGATTATATAAGAAGGCCTACAATGACAACAAGGCCAAGATCTCTATACCAGTGAACATGGTGTCCATCAATGCTGCTAAAGAGGGCCAGGCATTAGTGAGTGATGTGGACTACCGTCAGTACCTCCACCACTGGTCATGCTTTCCTGATCAGAATGATGTGATCCAAGCCAGGAAGGCTTATGACCTACAAAGTGATGTAAGTACATAGGTCTCTCTCCCTTAAAGAACACTAAAAGGGACAACTAAAAGATTCAGATTTAATTTAGGCCCAATGAAGTTTTAATCTTTAAAACTTTCCCAATAGTTTGGGAAATGCTATAATAATACAAGAAAACTCAATCTATAAAAGAATTTCATATTGGGCTTCTCAGTCTTTGACCAATTGGATTAATTATTTTCCTTAACCCAACATTCATGAGGATCAAGGGCAATAGTAGACTTTCAGGTGGTACCATGACTGATTCAATTTAATTCAATAAATTAATTTACTAGTGAAATTTCCCCTTTCTATTTCTATTTATGCATGAAATTGGCATCATGGATAAATGTGGCATGATAATTTCATTATAGCCTGACCATTCTCATATTTTAAATTTATCATTTATGAACTTGCTTATGGAGCTTGCTCAGTGTACAATCTTTGGTCTTCTTACAAAATATTGCTTAGCAAGAAATATCAGATGTAGAAATAAAATAACAGATTAAGATGACAAATAAAATTATATATATATATATATATATATATATATATATATATATACTCCCCTCTTAATCATGATTTAGTCATGTGTTACTTTATAGAAGCCTTTTCCAAAACTACTTATATTTTTATACTATACCATTTCTTGGGAATAATGATTTAGCATACATTGTACACCTTCAATATTTCTTTTTATTTGTTCTAAACTTAACTCTCTCAAACTTCAGTATAACTAACACTTGAGAAAGATCACCAGTTAATGAATTAGATTTGTTCTATTTGGCTCCAGGAGGTAGCACCAAGAGTAATGGGTGAAAGTTACAACAAGGTAAATGTAACATTAATGTCAGGAAAAATTTCCAAACAATTGAAGATATCTATGAGTAGATGGGGATGCCCCAGAAAGGAATGGGTTCTCTCTTGTTAGAGTCCAGAGAAAAATCAATCCTTTTTCTTGAAGAACTCCAAAATTGAGTAGTACCTTTAATCACTACATCTATTATAGTAACTTAAGGGTTGGACAATGCTTTCTTCCCAACACTCATAGGAGTTGAGCCTTCAGGTGGAAGCTGGAAGACTGCTTTGACGGGTTTTTGTAGTAGTGATTCTTTTTCATGTAAATGTTGAACTACATAGCCACTAAAGTCCTTTCCAGCTCTAAAATTCTATGATTCTGTGATTTCATGGTCCTTGCTCTGGATCATTACTGAATGCCTATAAGAACCAAAAAAAAAAAAAAAAAGCAAAAGACATGTTCTGCATTCCCGAGAAGATTGAATTCTTGAATAATGGGCATTCTGAACCTATGGGACCAAAAATATTCCAACAATGAAAAAGTAACACACTTCCTTTCTAAGGCATAATGTTGCTCTCACTGTTGCCTTATTACATTTGTACCATAACACATCAACTACTATTAGCAAATACAAAATGATAGGCTTTTAAAAAGTTGGTGTCCAATATGATATCACCTAATATTGTTTGATCATCATCATCTGGGAAACCACATAATCCAAGAAGAAATTACACGTCCATTTTCTTTCTTTTTTTTTTTTTTTTTTTGGTGAGGCAATTGAGATTGAGTGACTTGCCCAAGGGTCACACAGCTAGTAAGTATCTGTCCTTACACATCCATTTTCAATGCAGCATTTATTTATTATTTGGTCATTCAACAAGAATTTATTGAGTATAAGTCACCATGCAAGCCACTGGGCTACCAAGACAAAAAATAAAACACTTCCTCCCCTTCAGAAGCTTACATTCTTCTGAGGCTAGAACACACATAAGCATAAGCAGATACAAAGTAATGTGAAGTGGGACAATACTAACAACTAAAAAAATTGTCTTTTTAAAAAGAGTATTGGGGCAGCTAGGTGGCGCACTGGATAGAGCAATGGCCCTGGAGTCAGGAGGAGCTGAGTTCAAATCTGGCCTCAGACACTTAACAATTACTACCTGTGTGACCCTGGGCAAGTCACTTAACCCCAATTGCCTCACTACAAAAAAAAAATTGAAATTAAAAACAAAAAGAGTATTGATCTAAGATATCAGTTTTCAGTATTTTGTTGGTAACCTAAACCTTTTGTTAACTCAGTTGTAACCAAGAATTATGGTACTGGGGAAAGATTCTACAAATGGTTGCCATTCTCTGTAATCACAGCCAATCAGTACTATTCTAAAAAACCCATCCAGTTTAGATGGTAGTTATGTGAACACTTCAAAGTTTTCCAATGAAGCTTGAGACCAAGGGATTGCTCTCTCTAAGAAACTGAAAGCTAATAAACATCCCAAATCACATCCTTACAAAAGAGTCATTATTGTTCATAATGAAGAGCACTTTTTCCATGTATATATTTTATATTGTATGCCCTTTATTATATGGGGCATTTCCATTGCTTAGGTGTCTGAAATACAATAAGAGAAGATAACTTGTTCCTTCTTATTTTGTCTTAGGCCATTTATAAGGCTGACTTGGAGTGGTTGCGTGGTATTGGCTGGATGCCAGAAGGTTCTCCTGAGATACTGAGAGTCAAGAATGCCCAGGAGATTTTTTGTGACAGTGTCTACCGGACACCTGTGAAGGACCTTAAGTATACGAGTATTGTTGACACTCCTGAAGTTGTCCTTGCTAAGGCAAATGCTGAAAATATCAGTATTGTAAGTTGCTAATATATCACATCATAAAGTTAGCTAAGTATAGGAAATATTTCACCAAGTCATTTATTCCCATTGTCATATAATACCTACCCAAAAACTCAATCATCTTTAACATTGGTAATATGACATGCTATTAGTTATCTAGGACTGTGAACTACAATTCAAAGTGATAATTCAGATTTCATGTTAAATGTAGGCCATTTCTTTGTATCTATTGCAGAAATATTTGTACTGTGTGTACTCTTGGATAGGATTTTTTATTTAAAAAGAGTAAAGAGTTGTATTATGGAACTGGCAATATTATCCATTTACAAAGTGATTTTCATTTGTTGCTTTTTCCTCCTTTCACAGCCCAAGTACAGAGAAGTTTGGGACAAAGACAAAACATCAATTCATATCATGCCAGATACCCCAGAAATTAATCTGGCCAGAGCAAATGCTCTTAATGTGAGCAATGTAAGTACCTTAGTGATGCTGGGAAAATGACCACTTTGGTCTTGTTATATTACTTCAAAGAGTCATTTAGGGACACTTGGCTACAAAATCCCCAGAGTCAGTGGTGATAACATTGACTGAGCATAGAGCACAGGCCTTAACTGGAAATTAGAAAATAAACAGCATATTCCTGACCCTCTTTATTGAGTTGCTTGGCATACCACTGTTGGTGCCATGCCAGCTATAACAGTGAGAATAATACAAAAGGGAATAAGGATAAAGTGGATGAAGAGAGATACAACCTTCATATAATCAGGGATTCCCCAGGCTCATGTGAGTTATTGTGAAGAATGTGCATTGACTCAAAAGATGAATACTGTTATTTACAATGATTTGAATGTTTATAGCTTTTCAAGAGAAACACTGAATCCTTGAGATATAGGCACTTTGTTTTGCTATGTAACTAAGAAGTGGTGTTTGCCGGTCAATAATTCCACACCAAATAATATTTACAATCCTAACATACAAATGCCCTTATGAAGCTAAAGTTTTCCAGTGACAGTTGACATATATAAAATATAATATAAGAAGCTAGAAAACAGAGCTATTCTAAGGATTTCTGTAAATCCAAGTTGTAATCTTTCATTCTTCCAAATAGTTAAATTGAGAGGATGATCAGCATTGTATTTACAGAAAACCAGATGATCCCTAGTAATGGCTCCATAGAAATCTTAGATAAGAGGGTTGGGTCTTGAAAATATCAGTATTGTATGTTGCTAGCATTTTGTATCATATAGTTAACTGAATGTAGGAAATAGCGGGACAAATTATCTATTGCCATTGTCCCTACAATGGACAAATCAAGGACAAATTTAGGAAGAATAAAGATGCTTTCTTTGTACTGGTCCCCAGAACTCAAGTGTAGGTGAACAAAACTGTATCACCAATACTATGACATAATTTAAGAAGTATTAGAGGCTATGGACTAGAGTGGTAGGGATTCTTTTGACTGTCTTCTTATAAGTTTTTCCTCAAATGTACTGAATTTAGGGAGAAGTTGAAGAGTCCAGAACTTAATAGGTTCTCCATTTGATAGCTCATAAAATATAAAGATATTTTATTTATTGTTATGTTACAACTTTCCCATCCCTGTAAAACACAATGTTCTTTCAGTCAATTGAAAAAAGCTACTTTCAATAGTTTTTTTTTTTCATTTTCCTTTTTTGAGGACACATTTTCCTTGGCCTTGATCTTTTTGTTGGAGTAGTAGTTTGAATCATGTGCCACAGTCTCATGTCCCTGGTATGATACCATTATCCTAGCTAATTCTTAGGAGCTATTGACAAATATGATGTGTATTAATGCCATGTATTTCCTTCTCTTAAGAAACTTTACAAAGAAGGCTGGGATGAAGTGAAGATGAGTTGTGATGTGAGGCTAGATGCCATTCCAATCCAGTCGGCCAAGGCCTCCAGAGAGATTGCCAGTGATGTAAGATTGAATTTTGGAAATTCTCTCTTTTTATTTTCATTTGGACAAGTCCTATGAGTATGTGAGAAGGATTTTTTTTTTGTGATTCAAATTGTGCTCCATCATTTCTTCCCCAGTATAAATACAAACTGGACCATGAAAAGCAGAAGGGCCACTATGTGGGAACCCTTACTGCCAGAGATGATAACAAGATCCGCTGGGCCTTGATAGCAGGCAAGATTCAGAATGAAAGAGAATACCGGCTGGACTGGGGCAAGTGGAAGACCAAGTTCAAAAGCCCAGTGGATATGCTTTCTATTTTACATTCTAAAAAAAGCCAGACCCTAGTCAGTGATGTGGATTACCACAATTATCTTCATCAATGGACATGCCTGCCAGACCAGAATGATGTGATTCAAGCCAAGAAAGCCTATGAACTACAGAGTGATGTGAGTTTGCTACATTTCAGTTCTCTTTATTCTGGCATTTTGCCATGCATGTCACCCAACATGTACCTATCATACCCTTGGGTATTAGACATTGAATAGTCCATAAACTTAATAGCCTGCCCATTTGGTAGCCTATTAAATATAAAGATAGTTCCTTTATTATTACCTAACTATAACTTTCCTACCGCTATAAAACACAAGATTCTCTCTGTCAATCCAAAAGGACCCCTTTACATGGTTTTTTCATTGTTGTTTGATATACACTTTGAGATTCTGGCCAGTTGTAAAGGTGATAGTAGGAGATGACATGTAAAACCTTTTGGAAACTTTAAAATGCTATAATAATTCTAGTTATTATCATCTTTATTATAATTATTATTGATTATTATAGTTGCCTGCAGCAGATGTGGGAACAAAATCAGGAAAGCCAAAGAGATGTTCCAACTTGTAATAGACACAAATGGCACTGGAAAAAGATTCCTTGGCTGTATCATGTCAAAGAGAAGACCTGTGAAGATGACTTTCTGTAGCTTAGGAGGGAAAATGAACACTACATGCTACCCAAAAGGGGTATTTAGAAAGAAATATATTTAATAATTGAGTAATGTCTTTTTCTTCAGTCCCATGGTTAGGGGGAAATTGGTTCCTGTGAAATAGTGGTAGGGGGACGACAAGGCCACTGACCTCATGGCTTGCTTTTTGTCTCCACAGGCGGTTTACAAGGCCGACTTGGAATGGCTGCGGGGAATTGGGTGGATGCCAAATGATTCAGTTTCAGTGAATCACGCCAAACATGCTGCAGATATATTTAGTGAGGTAATGATTTTCTATCACCATTAAGCATTTTTCACAAGAGGTTGAGCAATAAAATGGTTCCATCTGCATTGTCCAATCTTCAATACCCCCACAGGCCATTTCACCAGTTAGAAATACTTCTATTTGCTTTAGATTCACACTTCTCCAAAGTGATCCTGCCCTGTCTCTGTCACATTCCATTATTCATGCCAGACTAAATGCCTGATCAAATTCGTAGCATACATGGTTCTCCTGAGAATTCTATAGATAATAAAACTGCCCTCCCAATAGTAAAATTTTTCTGGAATTAACGTTATCTCTACCCTACTTATGTGTCCACTGACTTTCCAACTGAGTTAGAATTTCAGTACAATGTAGGAATTGGGATGGGGGTAATGCTGCTAAACAAAAATAGTGGACTCTGTGGTCATGTTGAGTATTCTCTTTCTAAATATCAAAATAAGAAGGCCAAAGTGCCAAGAAAATACCATCTCAACATACGTTTTACTTAGAAACAAGGTGCTTTAGATGATCAATATAGATTTTTTTTAAAAACCCAAGAATGTATACTTTCCCCCATTTATAGAACCACATGCTTTGCCTCATAGTGTCTTTTCTCTGCAGCAAAAATATCGGACGAAGGTGGAAACTCTCAATTTTACCCCTGTGGATGACCGAGTGGATTATGTGACAGCAAAACAAAGTGGCGAGATCCTAAATGATGTAAGAATATTATTTTCTTTCATGAAATTAAACAATGGCATCAATGTGTGGTCTCCCCTATCATTAAATATGGCTTTTCTTATTACCTCTACCCAAAGCTTGTCTGCCTTCTCTTATATTTCTTTTTTTTAACTTATAGTCACCAGTTCCAAAAGGTGCCTAAGTTTGATTTCTCTAAATTATATTGCTGATAATTTCTTAAACCTTATGACCCTTTTCAGCATCCTTTTCAACTTTAAATGCTTATTCCACGAATACTCTCTTTTTTAGATTAAATACCGCAAAAACTGGAATGACATCAAATCAAAGTATACCCTAACAGAAACACCACTACTACACACTGCCCAGGAAGCAGGCAGGATACGAGACCAGGTAGGTCTGCATTTGCCACAGGTATCTAGCTGCAGATGGATTGGTAGTCACTTGGACAATCTGATCTCAAATAGTAATGTGAATTCAACAGTGATATTCTATCACATGAACATTCCTACTACTTTGAACTTCTGGCTTTAACCTCTTTTTCTTTCTTCTTTTCTTCCTTTTCTTTTCTTTTCTTTCTTTTTTCATTTCATTCTGTTCCTTAGTATCTCTACAAGGAAGGCTGGGAGAAACAGAAAGCTACAGGTTACATTTTACCTCCAGATGCTGTGCCTTTCGTCCATGCCCATCATTCCAATGATGTCCAAAGTGAGGTAATCTATCCTTACTTGGGCACATCTTAGGAAGGTTGATCATTGATCATGGGAAATACTATATTTTGGGTGGGATGGGTTTTTTAAAAAACAAACAAACAAACTCATATAGTCCTACCTTGACTTCCTTCGTGCTTCCCCATCTAGGATTAGATCAAAGGCTAATTTTTCTCCCTTTTTCATGGCCCCAAATATTCCTTATTTTCCCTCAGGAATCTTCAAAACTAACGTTTGTGACATGTCATTATTTCCCCCCCTCATTTTACAGACTAGGAAATTTGGGGTCTTGTAATTAATAATTATGTAGTAAGTAGTACAAATAGTAATTATGAGATGACTCTGCATTTTTCCTCCCAACAGCTCAAATATAAGGCTGAACATGTTAAGCAAAAAGGTCATTATGTTGGTGTTCCTACTATGAGAGATGATCCCAAACTGGTTTGGTTTGAGCATGCCGGGGAGATCCAGAATGACAGACTATACAAAAAGGACTATCACAAGACCAAATCCAGAATCCACATACCTCCTGATATTGTGTCCGTCATGGCAGCCAAACAGGGTCAGAGCCTTGTAAGTGATATAGATTACCGGAATTACTTGCATCAGTGGACATGTCACCCAGACCAGAATGATGTCATTCAAGCAAAGAAGGCCTATGAGCTACAAAGTGATGTAAGTGATTTAATGTTTCTTCATTTAACACACATGCAATTATCTCTATATGGATTGTATGCCAGTCTGTTCCCCTTCATCTACCTGAGAAGTTCTAAGGTATCAACAATTAAACTGAGTCAAAAGAGGAAGCAAGGTCAGCATGGAAGGGAAATATGTGTACATTTCTGATTTATGTCTATAATGATTACCTGACTTTAACTGTACTTAAAAATCAAATATAATGTTTTCAAATTTTTCATTAATTTTTAATTATTTATGCCCTTTTTCAATTCCCATGACTACTAATATGGATAGTGGATAGTTAACCAAAAAGAATACCTGACAGTAACACATATATACACAGATGATAGATAGATGATAGATAGACAAAATGTCAGAGAGATTCTTCAAAAGCCACTGAAACACTTTTCAAATCTATTTTATTTCAGACTAGCCAAGTCAACAAGCATTCATTAAAGACTTACAATATGCCACTATACTAAGTTCTGGGCATACTAATATAAGCTGAAAGACAATTCTTGTCCTTAAGGAGCTTGTATTTTTATGGGAGAAGGCAACATATAAACGGAAGTTGAATAGCAGAGGGGGAGAGAAAAGAATGGTAGAGAAATTCCAAAGAATCAGGACTACAGTCTGGAAAGGAATAGTTGGCCCAGACATCTTCCTTAAAATGAAGGTTTGACAATCAGAGAAAGAGGTCATAGAGACAGAGAGTACTTCTAATGTCTGAAGACCAGGGGTGAAGGGAGCTTCCATGGTGAAATCCTATCTAGAGAGACAGGAGTGCAGCCTGGAGAGGAATATCTTTGTCATTTATGTCTCCATGATACATATCTCTCCTTTTCTCTTTTGGCCTCAGAATGTCTATAAGTCAGACCTGGAGTGGCTCCGTGGTATTGGTTGGATACCCCTGGATTCTGTTGAACATGTGAGGGTAACAAGGAACCAGGAAATGGTGAACCAGGTGAATGAAGCATCATTTGAAATCATACTTAACAATATCAGATGTCTAATGTATATCAAGGATCAATCCATATTAATCTGTTCTGTTCCCTTTACAGATAAAATATAAGAAAGATGCTCTTGACAATTATCCTAACTATACAAGTGTGGTTGATCCTCCAGACATTGTTCTAGCCAAGATTAACTCAGTCAATCAGAGTGATGTAAGTATCCTTTTGACTAACTGGAAGTAAGCTGAATCTTTAATTGCCCAAACATTTGTAGGATTTAATCATTTTCTGATTGCATTGCCTAAAATATTACCTATGAAAACTAGGTTGAGTAAATATTTTGCCAAAAAAAATCTGAGTCATGAGGGGCAGCTAGGTGGCACAGTGGATGAAGCACCAGCCCTGGATTCAGGAGGACCTGAGTTCAAATGCAGCCTCAAACACTTGACAGTTACTAGCTGTGTGACCCTGGGCAAGTCACTTAACCCTCACTGCCCTGGGGGAGGGGGGATCTGAGTCACTAGTAAATAATTTTTCTGTTTTTAGACAAAATCAATGCTTTTCTCCAAGCCATTTGCATTTTTAGTAGCTGAATGGTCTTTGAAATGAAGCCAGACTGATGCTTATGAATGAGTTTGGATGTGAAGTTAAGTACTGTGGTGCTAGCCCCTGTAGGAAGTCAAGGCTGTACTTGTCTTAATAGGAAACTTTTGTTTTCATTAGGTGAAATACAAAGAAACATTTAACCGAGCAAAGGGCAAATATATTGGGTCTGCAGATACTCCACACCTATCCCACTCCAGAGATATGGCCAAACTCTATAGTACGGTAAGAACTGTTTTATCATTATTTATGATGCACCACAGGTTTAGTTTTAAGCTCATGTCAATATTTATAATCTTGGCTAATTATATCAGCAGCCGTCGTTTTCTTCTTGATGGAACAGAATTTTTCTCCTTTCAGATAGATGCACGTTTGTTTTTGTCCTCTGAAAGTAACACTTGAGTTAGTAACAACTCATTCTGTCTAGGGTAGAAGTCTCTCAGATAGCACTCATTACTAACCTAGTATAGGCAGCTTTCTTTCTGTCTCTAGTCACTTATGACATATATGGTTGATCATTTACTTAACAGCTGAGAGGTATATAAATAGATTAAACAATTCTTCATGTAATCACAGGTTTAGAATTAGAAAGGATTTTAGAGCTTACCTCATCTAACCCTCCCAGATCTCTCAAATTCCAGCTGTGTGACCTTAGGTAAATCACTTAAATTCTTTGAGTCTTTGTTTCCTTATCTGTAAAATTAAGGGATAGGCCTTTATCATCTCTAAGATTCCTTCGAACTCTAAAATGTATGATCTACAATTTATTATACTACTCATTATAAAGTAACTCACCTTTTATTGATTTGATTTACTCATTATGCCTACCATGTACAGTCAGAGGTTCTTAAACTCTTTTTCCTGTTGTAGATCTTCCCACCCCCACCCCCACCCTCGCCCCGCCCAGTCTGGTTAAGCCTATGACCTCATTCTCTGAGTACTGTTTTTTAAATGCACAAAATAAAATAAAAAATAAACTCAGAGGATTACAAAAGAAACAAATTATATTGAAATGCAGTTATCAAAATATTTTTTAAAAATAAGAACACCCCCAACCCCCTAAAAAATAAGAACCCAAGTTCATGAATCCCAGGTTAAGAACCTTAACTGTTCTTAATAGTTAAGAACATCAACTGATGAACTATAATGCCAAAATCCTATAAAGCTCCTTTAGCCTTGCCTCTGACACAAGGTATATTATACAATGAGGTTCTAGTCTCTTGGTTACCTTACTGTGTATCTTACTAAAGGTGAAAACAGATTTTGTCTTATTGAAATCTTGCCATATTTCCTTTATATAGATATTATATAAAGGATCCTGGGAAGGAAGTAAAGCCTATGGCTATACCTTGGATGAGCGATACATCCCAATTGTTGGTGCCAAGAATGCTGACTACGTGAATAGCCTGGTTAGTATGTTGTTGTTTTTTTCTTTAATATTTGTGTGGATCTTTTGGTTGGAAAGACTGACTGGTAAGAATATACTCAGTGATTTTCAATGGTTTTAATGGTTCACAGCTTAAATACAAAGAAGTATATGAAAAGCAGAAGGGTCATTACCTGGCTGGAAAACACATCAGTGAATTCCCTGCTGTTATTCATTCTCTGGATTTCCAGAAAATGAGGAGTGCGGTAAGTAAGGAAAGCTCCCAATTTGTTTTCTTCACATTTTTTTTCCCAATTTTTACTTTGTACTGACGCCTTATGGGTTGTTTCACATCAAAATGCCACTTCTCAATGTACACACTGCCCCCTTTGACCCTCCCTTCTAATAAGGAAACGGTTCAAAAAAACCTGACCAACAAAGCAAATATAACTGACAACCATGTACCATTTTGTCCCAATAGTTTCCCACCTCTCCACCAGAAAGAGAGGAAGGAATGTTTCATCATTAGTCCTCTGCAACCAAAATTGTTCATTGTAATCAACTGACACTGAGATTTCTTTTAGCGTTGTTCTCATTTATAGTATTTTAGTCATTGTGCATATTCTCTTACTTCGACTTTTTTGGGGAAAGCCTTCATTTTCCACAATGCATTTTTGCATGTCTATAGTAGTGATGTTTCCCAGGTTCTCATGAAATTCCCAATAGGAACTACACTGCCTTTGCCCTATTGCCATAATACTCCATGGACGATTGAGGAGGAAATGAGTTCCTCAAAATAATGTCCCAAGTCATTGTCCTCCCAGATGACCATGTTAACCTCTGAATTGTTATATATGTCCATCTTTTACGTGACAGCTCTAGGATTGTAGAACATGATGATCCATTTCACACCTCTGGACCTTTGCACAGGCTGTCCTCCATATCTTCCATGCCCTCTAGAGAGTCTATATCCTCCTTCAAAGCTCCCTTTAAAGATACCACCTCCTAGGTCCCCCATACAGGCCCTTCCTGATTCTAATATTAGTGCTCTCCCTACCTGACAAAATACTTGCATTTTTTGGGTATTTACTTTTATCTTCATATATTATATTCTCCCAGTAGAATGTTCGTTGCTTGCAGGTAACTAATTTAAAGGACTACTTTATTCTTATTTTTAATCCCCAGCACATAGTTAGTGCCTAATAAATGTTTGTTAAACTGAATTGAATTGAACTAAGCAAATTACTTAGCTAACTATGATGAAGAGGGGAAAAAAAGATAAAAGAAAAGAAAGTATTGAGGGTTTTCCACAGGTTGATATTTAGGCCATTAAATTCCTTCCTTTTTTAAAAACACTGACCTATGTTATAATTAAGGTCACAATATGGCTAAGTATTCTAACATATTTTATTTCCTTCTTTTAAAAAATTAATGCCCTTTAGTTGAACTACAGAAGACATTATGAAGATACCAAAGCCAATGTCCATATTCCCATTGACATGATGAATCACGTACTCGCTAAAAAGTGCCAATACATCCTCAGTGACCTGGAATATCGGAATTACTTTCACCAGTGGACATCTCTGCCAGAAGAACCCAATGTCATTCGTGCCCGAAATGCCCAGGAGATTTTGAGTGATGTATGTATTTTATAAACACTACCCATGGGTAACAAGTTTCACTGGCTCCTAGATCTCATCTGTCCACCCAAATGCTTATATAGTTCTAATTCTTATTTGATGTCTGTACTTTAATACAAAGTCACAACATGAGTAGAAAACCAGGGTCTCTTTGATATAGATAATTGGTCCCTATGAGGCTCTTCTTTGGTATGCCAGGACATATATGTGTGTGTGTTTCCTTCCTCTTTATTTACATAAGGGTGCAGTTGACCTTCCAGAAGTGGAAAGGTTCTCACTTAGGGACCCTTAAGTAATAACATAAGCAGGGTCAGATTAAGTTCTCCTGGGGTCCCTGGGCATTAAGACCCCAACACTCTCCTCCCTTGTTTGAACTAGTCAATAGGATATTCAAAATGAGAGTTCTGTCTGGTTCTTATTAAGTTGTCAGAAATGTTTAATGGAGGGCAAAGAGATTAAGCATTCCTATATGCAGTTCTTCCCCGTTTTCTTCTTAGTCCCAGCTCTTAGGAATCTTGCACAGGATTTGTTTGCTCTTCTAATTCAACTCCATGGTTTTTTAGTACTTGAGTTATCCTTCCCTACTCCTGGTGAAAAGTAGACCCAGTCTTGGGGCCAGAGGAAGGGAGTTGGAGAGGCCTGTGGAGTTCCTACCTTGGAGATCTACAAGCAATAAAGATGAAATCCCTCTCACCTGGAAAGCAGATGGTCCAGTTTAATGCTTTGTTTCCCTTAATCAGCACCCACCATTCCCCATTAGGTTGTGAGTTCTTGAGGACAGGGATTGTCTTTTGCCTATTTTTGTCTCCCCAACTCTTAGCGCAAAGCATAGAACATAATAGTAGGCCTCCACCAGTCCCAGACAACCATGGATCAGCGCCTTGAAGAGCCACAGGCCACAATGTGGCTGTGCAGTCCGATATGGGAGCCGCAGCTCCTGAGTGACTTATAACCAGTAACTGCTACATCCCGTGTTGTATCTACCCCATGAGGAGTAGCTGGAGTATCCTCTCCAGGGCGCTGGCCTGGGCAGATCAATATGGAAAACAAGCTGTTGCCCATGCAGTAGGTTTTCCCTCTCCTCGACATTGGTGGATCCAAAGGAAAGGCAGAGTCAATACAGTTTGGCACCAGTGCCACCGCAGGAGTTGCCAGAGGGATGTGATGTCCAACATCCAACTGCCTAAGGGACTCCGACTCCTGATTTTTCCTTGGGGTTAACTCCTGAAGCCTTTCCCATATATGGGTATAGCCGCAAGTCATCAGAGGTTTAAAATCAGGATTTCCTTCCCCTAGGCGGGTTGCCTACCAAGGCTATCGAGCCCCACCTGCCGGAAGCGACTGGTTTTAAGGCGCCAGTGACTCACCTTCGCCCTTTTTCCTGTTAGCCACAAGAAGGCTAGGAGTTGGGCTTCGGTTGTCAGAGGCTATTTGAGACATAGCACATAGTAGGCACTTAATAAATGCTTACTGACTGATTGATTGATCCTAATGTTTAGAATCCCTTACACTCTGGAGTCTCTCAACTCATAATGAATCTACTGAATAATCTAAACCTAATTGATTTTAAAATGTTAAAATGAACTATTGTAGATGATCTGACAATTGCTGCTTTCCATACTTTTTCCCTTACAGAATGTATATAAAGATGACTTAAATTGGCTGAGAGGAATTGGATGCTATGTCTGGGATACACCTCAAATCCTCCATGCTAAAAAATCCTATGATCTCCAAAGTCAGGTAGGTAAATCCCCCTGAAAGATTGGGGATCAAGAAAAGGCAATATTGGCATTTGTTGACTTTTAAAAAAATAATAATCCCTTACTTACCTTTTAGTGATTTTGAGTTTACAAAGTCCACATCCATTATCTCTTAAGCATCACAACAGTCCAGAACAATTATCCATAGGTCCCTTTAACTGATGAAGAAACTAAGGGGTAAAGAGGTTTGGTAACTTTGTGTAACATAACCAGCTAATAAAAAACAATGCAGTCAAAAGCCAGGCAGTCAAATTCCTAGTTTATTGTTCTTTCTAAAACACCATTTTTGATGGTAAGGGTAATTACATAAGGGAAGTCTAAAGACCTTCTGCCCCCAAAATATCTTTCTTCCCAGTTTATTCCAACAATACTTGAAATGGCCATCTTTAGTCCCTCATTTGACTTCAGGCATTGAAGCTTTAACCTTTGAGATTAAAATACAATTGTATTATCCTAGTGTCTGTGTGAGGAGGCGAGAGAAATAACTCAGTAAATTATCATCAGACCATAGCTCTGGTATCCCCAAGGAATTGCTGGAAAGATAGATTTTTGACTTTGGAGAAGGGAAAGGAAAAGTCTCTGACAAATATAGAAAATACATTTTACTCACTTCACAATTTCACATTATATTAAATATATGTAAAGAACATGGCTTTAGACACAAACTTGTTCACATTGTCAGCTCCTAAAGTTGATCTCATTTTTCACGTATTTTTGTCTTTCTCTCATAGCTGCAATATACAGCGGCAGGTAAAGACAATTTACAGAACTACAACCTGGTCACAGATACTCCCCTTTATGTGACTGCCCTCCAGAGTGGCATTAATGCCAGTGAGGTAGGCTGCCTTTCATCTGTACCTTCCATCTTTACCTTTATCTGTTTGTCTGCTAGTTTTTAAGTGATGGAAATAAATAACATTTTCTCTTTACAGGTGAAATATAAAGAAAATTATCATCAAATCAAGGACAAATACACTACAGTTCTAGAAACAGTGGATTATGACAGAACCAAGAATCTAAAAAGTCTTTTTAGCAATGTGAGTTGGGTTGCTTTTTTTCTTTCTATCTGCTTTTTAAGATGAGGAGAGGGGCAGCTAGGTGGTGCAGTGGATAAGCACCGGCCCTGGATTCAGGAGTACCTGAGTTCAAATCTGGCTTCAGACACTTGACATGTATTAGCTGTGTGACCCTGGGCAAGTCACTTAACCCCCATTGCCCCACAAAAATAAATAAATTTTTTTTAAAAAGATGAGGAGAAATTTGGTGAAATGGGGAAAAGACTTTGGTCTAAATTTTCTGTTTTTCAGTACTTCCTTTCTCCGCTTCTGCCCATAAATCATCTTAATCTCTAGGATACCACTGTTTCAAACCCCATAGTTATAATTTATTGAGATTCTGTATGTGCATGGCACTGTGCTCAACATTATATAGAAAGTCAGTCCTTCACATATGGGAATGTAGTCAGCCTTGACCTTGACCTTATCCTCTCCTCTCAGCCAAGGACTTTGACAATCAGCAAGGATAACCCTTACTTTGCTTCTTTGAATAGTCTTTGAGACCTAGACAGATTTATTAATCTTATAGAATCTTGAAATGTTGAAAGGAATGATAGTGATTTGTTGAGATCAGCTGAGGCTAAAATTTCAAGAAAGCTATGATATAAAAACAACATTTATAAACTTATTTATAAAACATTTATAAATAAATACTTATATTTATATCTTTTATTTGTTTATCAACTACAAGGTTTACAAATTATCATACGTATATTATTTCACTTGATCCTTACAAAAACCTTGGACTACAATTGCTATTATTATCATCATCTTATAGATGAGAAAACTGAAAAAGGCATAGTGACTTACCCAGGATCACATAGCTGGTGAGTGTCTGAGGCAGGATTCAAATTCAAATCTTTCTGAAAAGTCCAACACTCCATCCTCCATACCACCTAGCTATCTCTGTGCTTATATAAGAGATGTAAATTAGAATATATTTTCCACTAATAACATTTTGTTCCTTGAACCCTTCAGAATCTCTACAAGGATGCCTGGGAAAAAGTGAAAGCCACAAGCTACATACTACCAACCAATGCAGTCTCACTGACACATGCCAAGAATCAGAAATATCTGGCTAGCCATGTGAGTACATTTAAACTATGGTATTTATCCCTACCAGTGTTTTTCTAGTTACTTTATATTGTCCATATATCCTCCATTCTCATACACTAACTCTGAAGGCAAGTTATTATAGGCACTTACCTATAAACTTTAAAAAAAAATGTCTTTATTAATTGATACCCAAGTTGGCAGACCCATTGCTTGTGGCCAGGAAATTCTTCTCCAATTCCTTCTGGGGTAGACTCAGCTCTCAAGGTTTTCAGCAAAGATACTATTTCAAGGGTTCAACCCTTCCTGGTTCTTACTTAAGAACTTAATCCACTCAAGTCTTCCTTTATCATTTTCCTGTCCCCACTCTTAGAAACTGTTTTGGTGGCATAGAATTCATGGGGAAGTAAAATAACTAGAGAGGAAAAGATGTTAGAGGACACCATAAATATAGCTTATTTTTCTAGGAGGCTTTTGTATAACCATAAAAATTAATAAATACAACAATAAACATAGTAGATCAATCATATAATGTCAAGCCAATTGGTTAGAAAATTGATTGATCTTTTTATCATTCAAACCAGTTATTTGTGCCACATAAACAAAAAACCACCATTCTGGAATTTAATTGTGCTTTTTTTTTAAAATTGGAATTTAGTCTAAAATAGGTATTATATGTAGACATGAGTATAAAAACACCCAAACAGTAGAAATATTAGAGGCAAATGAATAGTCAGCATAATGCACACCAACAGCCCTGGAAAAGGTGCTTCTGCCCTCCGACTTTTCACATCTGAGCATCTTCTTATAATAGCCTAATATTGCGGAACCCGTAGTTCTTTAGCCTGTGGTTGGTGCTACAACCTTTGTAACCTAGTCTTATTCTAGAAAGCTTAAAATAATTTTTCTTCTTAGTTTTAGTTTTTATGTTGAGAACTTTGGAAGTATTTAGATATAGTAATGAGAATGCCATGTGGTTTCCATATATTAGTAGTCACTCTGATATCTCCTCAGGCTAAAGCAGAAATTACTAACCTTTTTTAATGTCCTGGGTCCTTTTAGAAGTACAGGGAAACCTGCAAACCCCTTCTTTAATTGCATAAAATAAAGTTCATAGGATTTCAAAGAAAATCAATTGAATTGAAATATAATTGTTTTTTTAAGTTCACAGACTCCAAGTTAAGAGCACCTGGCAAACTTAGAGCTTATGGGAACCTGAACAGTAGGAGTAGAGTACTATGGCATCTGACTAACAGAATTTGTTCATTCTCCCAAATCTCCATGTAAAAATTGACCTGACTCCTCCTTTGGGGGCCATATCTACCACAGTACACCTATTGTCATCAAATACTCTAATGGATCTGTTATCCCTTCAATATGGATGTTCCCTCCATTGATGCAGATAGCAATTTGCCCATTTGATGCCACTCTTCTTCACGCCCTCCCCCAATTTCACCTCTGAGAATCTGCTCAATGTGCTAGGGACCTTTTTAAAATTCTCCCTACATAGCAAGGGGAATAGGGGAATACATAGATTTCTACAATTTATCCCTCACTCCCATCTTATTTTTAATCATAGCTTTCTTTGATGACATCTTTTTACTCCAGTTCTTCTTCCTAGTTTGTTTTATATTGCAGCTTCCCAACACCTACCAGTGCCTTCTTAGAGATACTCCTTTTTAATTTCTCAGCTACTATAGTTTTCCATAACTCACAGCCACACCACAACACTGATAGAATTTGGCATTAAAATTCATCTTAATTTCTGAGAGAAGATTATGACCATTAAAGGAACTTTCCAGTTTCCAGAAGGCAATTGTATCAGTCTCTTTCTATTGTTTAATTCTGGGCTCATCTCATTATGCATATGTATATAAACATTTACTCTATATGCTTATATACATATCTGTGTGTATACATATATACACATACATATACATATTTTATGTGTGTGTATATATATGTCACTGATTTATATAGGTAGTCTATATAACTATGTCATAATCTGAATGATAGGCATTCTTTACCCATTTAGTTTGTTCTGTGTAGATGATAATTAGACAAAACTTTTTGATTGGTTATGGATTTCTTCTATGAAGCTCTTCAGAGAATATACAATATTAGTCTGAAAACTGAATTTAAATACCCCAAATGATTTTTAAAAGAAAAATATATATACATTGAAAAATAATATGAACCATAACCATACTTATACTTTACATAAGGTAGCCATTCAAAACAAAATGGTAATTCTAGGGCATTACAGCATTACTATGCTTAGCACAGTACTTGATATATAGAAGGTGCTTACTAAATGTTTATTGATTGATTTTAGTATAATCATGTGAAACACAGAAATTGGATGCATGAAAACTACCTTAAATTAGCTTTTACCATGTAGTATTTGGAATATTTTATGAAAGGCATTAGACAAGGCTTATGACCAAGTTTCCAGCCAAATTTTTTAAAACGAAAAGTTAACTGGGCATATTGTTATTCATTTTTACTGATATGAAGAGAAACAAAGCCTTGTGGTGGCAGTATGCAATATATATCATTTAGAATGGGTTGCATTTCTCTTAAAAATCTGAATTCCTTTGTCTTTACTCTGCAGAACAAATATCGTGAAGAGTATGAGAAGTTTAAAGCTCTCTACACTTTACCAAGAAGTGTTGATGATGATCCAAACACAGCAAGATGCCTTCGAGTGGGCAAACTTAACATTGATGTAAGTGATTCCAAAGGTAGTCCTTTAAATGAAAGCAAGTAATGAAAACTATATCAGGCACACTAGAACTCTTCTTCCTAAACACAGTATTTGGAAAGTGTGTGTATCTATTTTGTGCATGGGAGCATGCCATTTAAGAGAGCTTCTAAATTGCCTTCCTTCTTCTACCCCCATGATTGGACAGTAAGATGCTTACTTTACTGGTTAAGCACCTTCTTCTAATTGACTTCATTGCACTGCTCCAGTTTCTATGTCCTAGGAAAAATGAGCTTCTGAAAATAATGCCTCGTCGTGGGGCTCTCTGATCCATTTGTACTATTTTTTCTTAACCTCACAGCGTCTCTACAGATCTGTCTATGAAAAGAATAAGATGAAAATCCACATTGTGCCAGACATGGTAGAGCTTATTACTGCCAAGGATACCCAGAAGAAAGTCAGTGAAGTTGATTACCGCCTGCATCTGCATGAATGGATCTGCCATCCAGATCTTCAGATCAATAGCCATGTCAGGAAAGTCACAGATCAGATCAGTGATGTAAGTACATTGGTTTCTGTAGAAGAGTTCTTGCTCACCCCCAAAATAAAATGGAATAGTCATCTTGTGTTTCCCTCTTGCTTTACTAGACAATATTTTTATTTAGCATTCAATCTCTGACCAGATTCAGGTACTATCCCGCCTGGAAGAGTAGAGTAAGTAATCTCTTGATAGTGTGGTATAGTGGAAAGAATGTTGAACCTGATGTCCCAGGATCTAAATTCAAATCTCAGTTCTTCTATTTACTATCCATCATAATAGATAGAATGGGGGGCAGCTAGGTGGCGCAGTGGATAAAGCACTGGCCTTGGATTCAGGAGTACCCGAGTTCAAATCCAGCCTCAGACACTTGACACTTACTAGCTGTGTGACCCTGGGCAGGTCACTTAACCCTCATTGCCCTGCAAAAATTAAAAAAAAAAAAATAATAGATAGAATGACTTTGGGAAAGCCACTTAAATTTTCTTGGTCCTAGTTTCTTCACTAGTAAAATAATGAGATTGGATTAAATGACTTATAAGGTTCTAGATTTCTTAACTTTACCCAATATCTCTCTTCTTTTGTGTTAATAAAATGAATGCATAAAATAATTATATGATGCCCTTTGCTTTTAGTTCCCATGACCAATTATGAGAAGTCATATCAATATTCTATACGTTTTTCATTTTTTAGTTGATTTTTTTTAGCTGGACCTGTGAGTTTGGTAGTCTAGAGAACTTCCAGTGTGAACAACCCCTCTATTTATGTAAATCAGCAACTCATTTTAAAATTAAAGTCTTAGAGAGTTTCTAGGGAGGCTAGAAAAGGTTAAGTAGCTTTCCCGTGGTCACACAACATCAATGTATCAGAGAAAAGTCCATGTCTTCCTTACTCCAAGGCCTACCCTCAGTCCACTGCATCATTTTCCCTCTTATTCTTATCTTTTTAAATATATATATATATATATATATATATATATATATATATATATATATATATATATATATATATATATATATATATATATATATATATATATATATATATATATATATATATATATATATATATATGGGGGGGCGGCTAGGTGGCGCAGTGGATAAAGCACCAGCCCTGGATTCAGGAGTACCTGAGTTCAAATCTGGCCTCAGACACTTGACACTTACTAGCTGTGTGACCCTGGGCAAGTCACTTAACCCCCATTGCCCCGCAAAAAACAAAAAAAAAAACCCAAAACCAAAAAACAAACAAAAAATAAATATATATACATGTAATATATATAAATAAACATTTTAGACATATGTATATATACATAATAAAAAGAATGAGATGGAGAAGGAAGGGGAACAAAGGAAAGAATGTGTAGCAGGAGGGAGAGAATACATGTATTGATTTTTTTTTCCTCTCTGTTGAAATCCTTTAGATTGTCTATAAGGATGACCTCAACTGGCTAAAAGGTATTGGTTGTTTCGTCTGGGACACACCTGAAATTCTTCATGCAAAACATGCCTATGATCTGCGTGATGATGTAAGTTTGCCTTAATTTATATATGGATATTTATTAAAGTGTAATATGTGTGTATATATTATTATATATGCACATGTATATATGTGGACATACATATATCAATATACACATATGTCATATATAGAGCTATATACACATACATATATGTCAGTACCTATCTTTTCCACTACTTCCTCTTTAACTAAAGGGAAGGAGAGGAAAGCAAATCATCTTTGTGGCCCAGTGTCATGTGTTGGGGATAGCAAATGCAGCCTTATCATGGGTAGTGAGATCCCCCAACAAGCTTAAAGTTAAGTAGCTGAAAAGGTGTAAAGAAGTGGGTTGAACTAAATAGAAAGGCCAAGGACTAGTTAGATGAGTCATAAACCCACCCAAAAAACCCCCAGGTCTGGGCAGTCTTGCTATGGTCTCTCGAACAAGGAAAGCCTTGACAAAATGAATTGTAGATGGGGCACATTAGTTTGAATTTCCATAAAGCCTCAACAATTTGGAATTTGTGATCTGAGAACTGAGGCTGGGCTAAAGGCCTTTTTTTTGGTGAAGTAAAGACTTACCAAATAAATTGACCGATATTTCATGAAGAAAGTTTTAAAGTACTTGAGAGAACAGTTTTCAAGCATCCTAAAGTACTTCTAAATACTCATTGAAGCACAAGGGATATGCTCATTTAAATCATAGCTAAGAATGAGTTGTAATTAGAAACAGGCTGTTAATAAATTAGCTAGGTGTCACAGTAGATAGAATGGAAAGATGGGCCAGGAATCAAAAGACCTGAGTTCAAATCCAGCCTCAGACATTTAACAACCATGTGACCTTGAGCAAGTCGGTTAACCTCTGTCTGCTTAAATTTCTTATCTGCAAAATGAGGCTAATAATAGCACCTATCTTCCAGGCTTGCTATGAGGGCAAAATGAAATAACATGTGTAAAGTGTTTTGCAAATCTCAAAGTGCTATGAGATAATAACTGTATAGTTCTTTGCAAATCTTAAAGCACACATAAATGTTTACTGTTAATAATACTTAATAATAAACTGAATTTCTTTCAAAATAATCTTACAATTTATTTTTCACTAATTCAGATTGCCCTCCTCCAGCTTTTCTATATCACTAGGGCCTGTTTGTAATGGATTTTATCTTTTTTTACTAATGCATTATGCATAAGAAGTTTCAAAAGGTTTGAAGGGGCACTGTTGAATATAGCTGTTGCAAGTAACAAGCTAACATTTTAGGAGAAAAATCGGAATTAGAAGAAAATACTAGAATAATGATATAGTCCCAATAATTCCTTCCTTCTTTTCTCCTCCCTCCCTTTGTCTCTTTCCTTCTTCCTGTAGATAAAATACAAATCTCACGTAATGAAAACAAGAAATGACTACAAATTGGTCATGGATACGCCACTCTATGTACAGGCAGTCAAAAGCGGCCAACAACTGAGTGATGTAAGTGCCTGTGTGGAAAGTCCTTCTCCAGGTGGTGTGGGCTCAAAGAGAGAGGAAGCATAGGTCATATCATGCCAGAACTATAGGCCTGAGGCACTAAGGTTAGAGTCCTTCCTAACTGAGAGGTGAGGGCCTAGGTCTTGGGAGCCTCATGCCTTAAGAGGCTGCTGTTTCACTATTTTTTTTTAATCATCTACATTATTATTGTAGTAGTTTCCTGGAATAGAGGCTTAAATCAATGAACTGGAGATTTGTAGCTTCAAAAATGCACTTTGATGCTGAAGTACCTTACTACCTACCCACAGATGTGGGTGTTTCCATCCACACCTTTTTGGCCTATATGACTCTTGTCCATGCCCTCCCATCAAATCCCACAGGGGGTCCAGCTATTTTGCTAGGTAAATGGAGGTAAATGGTGTGTTTTGTAGCCCTGGACTTATGTTCTTATAAATCACAATTGACCCTACTTTTCCAAGCTGTTAGATGGCACAGTTGATAGAGTACTAGACCTGGAGCTAGTTGACATCTGGGCCTAACTACTTACTAGCTGGATGACCCTGGGCAAGTCACTTAATGTCTATTTCCCTTCAGTTTCCTCAGTTGTAAAATGGGGATAATAATAGTACCTACCTGTCAAGGTTGTTATGTATATAAAGTAAGATGATGTAAACCACTTTGTAAACCTTTGAGCACTATCTAAATGCTAGCTCTTGTTATAGCTATTACAATTCTTACAAGACGGTAAAACTACTGCAACTTATTTCCATGGTACTTCCAATAAAAATTACTAGCTCTTATTTCTACATGAGTGGCTTTTTCCCTCCTTGGCTGTATCAGAGCCCACTTCTATCCAACAGACAAGATGGTTTGTAAAGGATAGTTTTCTATTAAGAAACATAACTGCAAAGTTAAAGTCGAAAGCTCCCTGTTCTCTACGTTCAGAACTAGCTTTTCAGGTTATTTCATAGCCAAAACCATGGATAGAGAATGTAAAGAATTAATTGTTATTTGAGGGTTTTATGCCTCGGTGTGCACTGGCCTGGGGCTCCACAAACCGCACGGTGCTCCACCCACTGGTTGTAGCCTTTGCCATGGCGCTGGCACCTCATGTCATCACCACTCGTCGATGCCTACACGGGCCTGGCAAAATTATAATGATTAGAAGCCTAGTGGGGGGGAGGGGGGTACAGCTAGGTGGAGCAGTGGATAAAGCACTGGCCCTGGATTTAGGAGTACCTGAGTTCAAATCCGGCCTCAAACACTTGACACTTACTGACCCTGGGCAAGTCACTTAACCCTCATTGCCCTGCCAAAAAAAAAAAAAAGAAGAAGCCTAGTGAGGGCAGTCATGTGACTGTCAGAACAGCCATCCCATTGGCTGGGGCGGTATGGGTTTTTCTGGGATTGGGGGAGGAGAATTGGGCATTCTAGCTGGTTCCTGGAAGGCGACAGGAGTTCTGCTGCATATTCTCAGCTGATTCCTGAGCAGTGGTATCTTTTCAAGTTGTATAATTTCCCTTTCCCCATTCTATTTCCTTTCCCTTGATCCTACTGATCCTGTTTGTGTTTTGTTTTTTTTTTTAAGTTCGTTCTTGTTAAAATAAATCCTGTTCTGGGGCAGCTAGGTGGCACAGTGGGTAGAGCACCGGCCCTGGATTCAGGAGGACCTGAGTTCAAATCCGGCCTCAGACACTTAACACTTACTAGCTGTGTGACTCTGGGCAAGTCACTTAACCCCAATTACCTCACCAAAAAACAACAACAACAACAACAACAAATCCTGTTCTGTTTTGAGGGAGGCTGCCAGTCTCCTTCCTTGCCCCAATATTGTGGCCAGCCGCTTAGCTAACACTCCCCAATTAAAAATTGGTCTCCACAAGAACCAGCCTCAGAGACAGGACAACCTGGTTTCCAGGCCCTAATACAGACTGAGTTGACCCTAGGCAAGATACTTACTCTCTCCCAGCTCCCAAGTAACTCTGAGAATCTAAGTTGTGGAACAGGGGCTAATTTGTGTTCTTTGCCTACATTCTTCTCCCAGAGTTCCCCACACCAATGAAATCATAGGTCCAGATTTCTAAAAGAATTGATCTATTTGTTCCATTGACAAATTTCCATGATATCAGAAGATTGCATTGGGTTCCCAAAATTAGATGAGGTTTGAGCTCCCATTTCAATTCAGTGAAAAACGGTTCTCTAGAAGTATTCACCCTATCAGGGAAATATTATCTACTAACTCACTTTGGTTTTCTTCCCTCAGGCTGTCTACCGCCATGAATATATACACAACGTTAGAGGCAAAGTGGCTCCCACTACTAAGACAGTGGATTTGGACCGGTCACTCCATGCTCATAAACTACAGAGTGAAGTGAGTATTGAAAATCCATTAGTATATCAAATCTGCTGTAGAAACAGGAGGAATGAGCACTGCTTCCATGTTGCACAGGGAAGCGTCTCATCTCACCTTGAACATATTTGAGGTCATATGAGCTGAAAAGAAAATCTACACCTGACTTTTGACTTCCTCTTGACCAGCCAGTGTTCGACTATAAATTAATCCATCAACATGGTTGCTAGAGCATTGAATTTAGAGACCCAAGATTTGAATTCCAACTTACTATCCATATCACCTAGGACAAAGTCACTTCATCTCTCTTTTCCTCATCTATTAAGCGATGAAGTTGGCCTAAATGATCTCTAAGGTTCCTACATCTATGACACTATGATTCTGTGATTTCTATTAGGTATGTTCATTAGGTTCTAAAGATGGGACATCTAGTGCTGGGCTTTCTTTATATTAGTGATGGCTCCTCCAATGTCACTTAGTGGTGGGGACAGGGACAGTGATGGAAGTCAGTTCTTTGTTTCTTCTTCTTCTCCTAGCTCTTTCCAAAAGAGTTTAGGGTAAACAAATGTCCTCTACAGTCACCTACTCCCATCCCTCTCAATAGCTGTTCTCCTTGCCCCACCCCAAAGCAGCAAAGGTAAAGAGGTCTGACTCCCTTCAAGAACTTGATACCTTGTTATTTTCTGAAATATTTGTTCTACTTCAGTTAGCACAAAGATATTAGTGATCTATTGAGAAATCTAGTTTGAGCCTTGCCTTGAATGTCCTTAACTCAGGTAAGTAATTTAACAACAGATGTTATTTTAACCTCTTTTTTCTTACTTATCTTTGCAGTATTTATACCGAAAGGATGGCTTACGCTACCTCCCCACTGGATACAGGCTTCCAGGAGATGCTCCCAACTTTAAGAAGGCTAAGGAGGCCCAATACATGAGTAGTTATGTAAGTAATATCTTTATGTATAAGGTACAGAGGTGACAGTTTGGAGATGTTAGGGTATTGTGGGTATCTTGGAATAATTTTTGACATCTTTAAGTACTTAGAACAAGATTATTTCTGTCTCTCCAGTGTTCCTCTAGAAGTTCAGCCTGATGTAGAGAGGGAAAAGGCAAATGGAGCATTCCATTGGTGTGCTCAACAGTGTGGCAGGGAACATTGTCACTATAAACGCTAGTTAGCTCAGTGAGTTAGAAATGAGTTCCAGTGATGAAGTCACCATGAGCTTGTTAAAGATGTAGGCCATTTAACTTAGCAGGACAATTTTGAAACTTGACCATTTTTTTAATGTAAGTTATACATAATGGAGATTCATGACTTTTCTATATAAGATAATACAATGGAAAGACAGCTGGCCCTGGAGTCATGAAAACTGAGTTAAAATCCAGTTTCAGATGCATAATAACTGTATGACCCTTGGCAAGTGTCTTAATGTCTTTCAGCCTCACTTTCTTTATCTATAAAATGTGGATGATAATCACACCTACCTCCCTCAGTGGTCATAAGATCAGATGAGATAATGTTTGTAAAGCATTTTACAAACTTTAAAGTGATATATGAATGCTAGCTATTAGTATTATTTTGTTCTCCAATGCATATGAAAATGCTTGCTTGTTGATACATTCAAGTTTAGAATAATAAAAATTAATAATAATAATAATTCAAAAAATAGAGAAAGGAATGAAGTCACCACTAACTTCAGACACTGAGTACCTTTACAAATAGATAGTAATCAGTTATCCAGCTTCTTCCCTTAGGGAGCTACTGGGAGAGCTCAAAGGGTAGATGTGGCTCATACCTTCTCACCCCTTCAAAGAGCCATATAAAAGCTCTAGCACAAGAACTAGACTATACCACCAGGGGAATAGACAGCACAATGTGACTGATCCTGTGCCCATTGTCCAAAATAAGATTCTGTAGCCTAGGGATCATTAGTTGGAAGCACTACAGGTTAAAAAATAGGTCTAACCCTTTCATTTTGTTGTTTAGTTGTTTCAGTCATGGCTGACTCTTCATGACCCCATTTGGGGTTTTCTTGAAAGAGATCCTAGAGTATTTTGCCATTTCCTGCTCAACTTTTTTTACAGATGAAGAAACAAGCAAACAGGGTTCAGTGATTTTCTTAGGGTCACACAGCTAGTTAAGTGTCTGAAGCCAGATTTGAACTCGTCTATTTGACTCCAGGCGCAGTGCTCATCACTATGTCACCTACCTGCCCTTTCATACTTATCTTTAAAAGACTAGAAAATGAAGAAGCAGGCAAATGTCTAGAAGTGTGATTTAGTATGGCTGCAATCCATACCCCATAGTCAAAAAGTCAAGCAGTTAATAATGATCTAGGCCAGTGGATTCAGAATCACATAGCTGACCAAAAAAAGGGGGGGAAAAGTTTCCAAGTCTGAAAATTTTTCTCCAGCCTCCCCCTATACTTATAAGATTCCTAGCTATGACATAGCAGATGACAATGAAAAACTATAGCCACAAGAGTTATAGCACCAGATGTAGCAGATAAGTCTGCTCGCTTTTTCACCAAGATTCTTCACTATCTATGGTCTTACTTCTTTTAGGTGAGACCCTAAAAGAAACATTTTTTCTCTTCTTGTCAATACTTTTATTTTCAACTTAATAAATGCCAAATAAAATTATTATTTCCATTATACATTCTAAAATAAAAGAAGATTGTATGTGAAACTATGGATCTCTGTTGGGTACAGCCTTCTCTTTTAAATGTGTAACAAATTCAACAAGTAACTTTCAGTCATCTCTTATATGTCTGCAGTATTTCACTCTGTTTTCTTCTGTAACTTTATCAAAGATAACTTCAATGTTCCTCTTTCTTTTCTTTTACTCTCTCTCTCTCTCTCTGTCTCTCTCTTTCTTTTTTGATACTGTATCCTTGTCCTCTGTCCCACTCCCACTGTAATCCCTATGGACTTTTTTCCCATATTCATTTTCATAGCTGACTCTACTATCAGAATCATGCCAGAAACTTTCCCTTATATTTCCCTATACTCATAGGAGTTTTTAAAGCAGGATTCATTTTCTCCCTGTAGGGATTAGAAGACTCCAAACTATAAACATTGCTTCTTCCTTTTAAAAAGTTGTGTTTTTTTCCTAATTCTATCTTTTATTTTTACAGTTTAAATACAAAGAAGTCTATGAACACCTTAAGGCATATGGATACACTCTTGGCCCCAAGGATGTTCCGTTTGTTCATGTCCGGAGAGCCAACCAAGTTACCAGTGAGGTATTGTGACTGTCGACTTTAGAATTAAATATTTAATTTCAGTGAATAAGTCTTTGTTTGAAATATGTTGAGGAAGAAAAAAAAAGAAAGAAAGAACTGTGGAGTATAGATGCTGATTGAACCATATTATTTCTTTTGTTTTGGGTGCTGTTGGTTTTTTTTTTTCTTTCTATTTTGAGGTTTTGCATCACTGCTCTGATTCTTTCTCTTGTAACAGGATTAATGCAGAAATAGGATTAATGTTATTATGTGTATATATATATAACTATATCTATATGTATATGTATAGAGATATATAGATATAACCTATATCAGATTACCTGCTGTCTAGGGGAGGGGGGAGGGAGGGGTGGGAGGGAGAAAAATCTGAAATTGTAAAGCATGTATAAACAAAAGTTGAGAACTATCTTTACATGTAATGGAAAAAATAAAATACCTCATACATTAAAAAAAAGAATTAAATGGATATAAAAGAATTACATCAATGAATTAAATAAATTCAAAGATAATTTAATTAAATAAAAAAAAAAAAGAAATATGTTGAGGAGCTAAGCTGAATTCAGCCCCAGTCTCTAACATCGACAAGGCGAGAGAGCAATCACTGTATTACTAGTCTCACTTATGTGACCTTTATAATTGGCAATGCCCTTGCAGAGACTTAAGCCATTGAAAGTAGGACTCCACTGCACAAAGCTTCTCTGTCCACCTTCTTCTGAAGAGCATTTCAATAGGTGGATTAACAGGGAAGGATTCATAAAGTTACTGTTTTTTCTAGCGAAAATGTCAATGGTCATTTTAAAGAAAACTTCCCTTGGTGCATTTAATTCTGTACCAGTGAATAATCAGTGTGGTCTTCAGGCAAAGTTGGTTTTTGATCTAATTACTAAAAATAATAATATCTTTTGTGCTCATTCCTTCCAGTTTTTGCTTTGACTTTGCACTTAGCTAAAAACCAAACTGATGTCCCTCTTTCCTCCCAGTTTCAGATCATCTTCCCTCTCAAAATAGTGAGGGCATTTGCCTGTTGACCAATAAGCATGCATCTTGACTACCCTATCCTACACTAAGCACCTCACATATGTTTTTCTTCCTCTGGCACAGCGTTTATATCGAGAATTATACCACAAATTAAAGGACAAGATTCATACTACTCCGGACACTCCTGAAATCCGTCAAGTCAAAAAAACACAAGAAGCTGTCAGTGAAGTATGTCTTTTTCCAGGCCAAGGGGCAAATGGTTGAAAGTTAACTGTGAACTCAAAAGTACACTGCTTTTAACATATGTGATTTCCCTCCCTTAGCTGATCTACAAATCTGACTTCTTCAGGATGCGAGGACACATGATCTCCCTGCCGTACACTCCTCAAGTGATACATTGCCGCTATGTAGGAGACATCACAAGTGATGTAAGCAGCTCACAGGAGCCCTAGTGGCTAGGGTAGGATTTAGAGAGGGCCATCCTGGTTCAGAGCATTCCACATGCTCTAAGTCTAAGTGGCCTCTTTAGAGTACTTCTTTTCTTGTTCACACCTTTCACTTCCTTTGTGGCTCTTGCCAGGGAATGTGCTTTACCTAAAGCTCATCAGAAATGATCACCTTGGGGCAGCTAGGTGGTGAAGTGGATAAAGCACCCATCTTGGATTCAGGAGGACCTGAGTTCAAATCCGGCCTCGGACACTTGACACTTAACTAGCTGTGTGACCCTGGGCAAGTCACTTAACCCTCATTGCCCTGCCCCCCCCAAAAAAAGAAATGATCACATAATCAAAAAGGTCAACTAGGAAATTTCGGGAACCTCCTTAACCCTTCCACATGTATCAAAACTTGATTTCCCCCCTCCCAAGATTTTCCCCACCCCATCAATTGATTTTATAGCATCAACTCCCCCCTTCCACTCCTCACCCCATGTTGTCCAATACTCTTAAATAACTGCCTTCCTCACTTTGCCACATATGCTTTTCAAAAGCTACACTACTGTAGTCCAAGGTTCTCTGTGTATTGTTCCTGTGTAAAATGGGAAAACAATGCCTGTCCAACTATCTCTTAAGTAGACTTAAATGAAAGCACCTGTGATTGATTTGACATGAAATAAGCTGGCTAAGTAGAGTCCACAGATGGAATGTTAAAGTAAAAATATTCCATAAATACTTGTTGTTTTGTCTCTTCTGCCCAGCTTTGCACTTTTAACATTGCCATCTCTGTTTCTATTATTGCTTCACAGATTAAGTACAAAGAGGACTTACAGATATTGAAGGGCTTAGGATGCTTCCTCTATGATACCCCTGACATGGTCCGTTCCCGTCACCTGCGTAAGCTTTGGGTAAGCTCCATCCCTACAATATCACATGTCATATTTATGTACCTGATACACAAATATGTCTCCTGGTGTTGGGCAGAAGCAGGTCACATGCATACAGTTGCTTCGAGGGTAAATCTGCCTGTGATCCTGGCTGGGAAGTGACAACCCACTTGAAAGAGACATGTCCCTGAACTAACATAGGTGATAAGTCCAATTAATGTGAGAAGAGAGGGAGGAGGTAGCTTTTGCCTACTGGGAAGTGGTATAGGACACATAGAAAGCTTTGCTGTACTTATGCCTATTTCTTAACAAATACTTCAGAGGAAAACGTATGTCAATGACAGTCATTAGAAGAGCCAAATAATTATGTTTTTCCTGCAAGAGACATTTATACCCTCTTATTTTTTCTAGTCCAACTACCTGTATACTGATAAGGCAAGGAAGGAGAGAGACAAATATAGTGTGGTGCTGGACACACCTGAATACAGAAAAGTACAAGAGCTGAAGACACATCTGAGTGAGGTGAGAATGCTTTGTTTTACCTGTTAGTATGCTTTTAAAGTATTTCTTTATTTTCTCTTTTTTTGTGGGGCAATGAGGGTTAAGTGACTTGTCCAGAGTCACACAGCTAGTGTCAAATGTCTGAGGCTGGATTTGAACTTGGGTCCTCCTGAATTCAGGATTGGTGCTTTATCTAATGCACCACCTAGCTGCCCCCTAAAATATTTTTTTTAAGAACTTAAGCATGGACCTTTCCCTATAGAAAGTAGAACAGAGAGAATTCTATATGAAATTATCAACCAAGTGCTGGAAAAGGAGGTTTGGAGATGTTAGCATGGCTTAGTGATGGCCAGGAATTGAGATAGGTTGCATTTACAAACTTGTACAGTGTTTTAGGGACCCCTAATACAAACTCCACCTTTTAAAATCAATATTCTTCCAGTAATGCTGTCTATCTCCTAAGAATTAAAATTATAGGTCACACAAAGAGCACTGTTGAGACCTATGATTGGTTTTAATAATCTGCAGCAGCATATTGCCAGTGAAGAACTGTGCAAGAAAACTATATAAAAATTATTAAATAAATGTAGGCTTTGAAAATGGAGTGGACTAGTCATTTAGAGCAAGGGAAAAAGTGGTCATGTTTATGTGTTTCTTTGGTACCCATTCAACATTGAGATCCAAGGGAAAACCCTTAGCAAAGGTGGATTATCCCACTTCCCCCAGGGGACAATATATGAGAAGATATGGACAAGAATTACACAAGATGAGAAAGCATATTTAGGTTGCCATCTGTTGAAGAGAGCTCGGATATTAATTACTTGTCTTTTGTTTCTATGGTTAGTCAATCTGATTGTTCTTCATTTGTTCTTATTCATTTGGTTTTCATTCAATCCTACTCTCTTTCTCTTTTGTTCAATTTGGGTCAATAAATATAATAAAACATCTCTAACAAATATTGATAATGACTTCTTTTATGTTTAGTTGGTGTACAGAGCTGTAGGCAAGAAGCAGAAATCAATATATACTTCAATTCTTGATACTCCTGACTTTTTAAGAGCCAAGAAAGGACAGAAGCTTCAGAGTCAGGTGAGAAAACTTAAGGGAAAATATAACATAATTACCATTCCCCATGGAAGGTCACCAAAAAAGACCCATATAACGAATGCAAATATAAATATCTGACTCTGACTCAGATGCCACCCCATTAGTTGACCCCCTTCAGTAACTGGCTCTGGATGTTCATTTTTGACTTCTGTAACAATGTTCCTCTTTTTAAATGGGTGGGGGTCTTTTCAGGATAATAGATAATGCTATTTCTTGTACTTCTAAATACTCTGTTATCGCCTCCCTGGACTACCTTTGCCATTGGATGAATGATCTATTGATTCCTACACAGTATTTAAGACTGTTTTGATTGGCTTCACAAAGACTATACACAAATTAAACTGCATTCTATGCACTCAGACCGATAATCCATGTTCCTTGTGGAAGATACAGTGGATAGGAATCATCTCATCTTCCTTTTATTCCTTAAAAGATAGCCCCCAAAGGATCATTTTAACATGGAAGTCCATATTTCAATACTTCAAAAGATCCCTGATTCTTCAGTACATCCAAGTAAACAATAAAAGTGAATTTCAGTGGCACCATATGGTTATTAGCCTCTCCAAACTTTAGCTAGACTTGTTCTGGGATAATAAATATAGAATGTACTACAAGTGTTACAATACCAATTACAATGTTCTAAGGACACTTTATCCCTTTCCTTTGGTTTTTATAGTATCTGTACATTGAACTGGCCACCAAAGAGAGACCCCATCATCATGCTGGTAACCAGACTAAAGCCTTAAAGCATGCTAGAGATGTGAAGGACATGGTCAGTGAGGTAAGATGGAAAATCAACACCACTACAAATGAAAACAGAGTTATAAACAATAATAAGATATTACTTAGTTCACTAAAATCTTCACCATGGAGTATCTACTCATAGTTATTTATGAAGAGTTCTTAGCCTAAGTAAAAAGTAAAAGGTAATTTAAGCTCTCAAATAATATGAAGTATAACATTCCTAAAGCTTTGATATTGGCATGACACCCCTCTGTGTCAGAGGTTGCAATAGATTAAAGCACTCGAACCCGAGTCTAATTCCCTCTCTCTGTTTTGTTTTTAGAAAAAATACAAAATTCAGTATGAAAAAATGAAGGACAGATACACTCCAGTCCCTGACACACCAATCCTTGTCAGAGCTAAAAAGGCTTACTGGAACGCCAGTGATGTAAGTATCCTAGAAATGTGCTCTTCTCTTCCTCCTTCCTGCTCTGCTATGATGAAATAGGGCTGGGGTTGAAGCACACTCGATAAAACAGCTAGGATAACACATTACAATAATCAAACCATTTCTATATTTCTAATGCCTATCACATAACTCATGTTATACAATTAACATAAAGATGAATGAAGTCAGGCCAGTTAGCAGAAGACACAACTAAGAGGGAGCTTCCTCTCATATGGCTGCTCTCTATGATAATGTAGATGAAATTTGGATTCTCTTCTCAAAGTGTCTTAGTATCATTTGCTAAGCAGGACTGTCAATTCCTGATAATTAAAACAGATGATAATGTTAAAATGACATTAATGTGCTGACTCCATTCATTATTTAAATCTCTTGGTGCCTGCAAGTAACTTTCTAGGAAAATAAGTTTAAGGGAAAGTCCTGATTTGCTTTGGTGGAAGGGATTTCTTCATTGCTATACCAGTAAAATTATAGGTGTAAAGGGAACACACACACACACACACACACACACACACACACACACACACACACACACACACACACACACACACACCCCAAATAGGGATAGGCATAGGGACTATACCCATGATTTCATTGCTATAAGGAAGTGAGGAAACTCCATCTACCAATGCTGGTTAGCACCTTCCCTGAAACTTATACTCTTAGAGAGTTGTCTCTACCAAGATAATTCCAAAATGGGGTCCCAAAGAGTCATACATGACTGAAACAACTGAATAACAAACAAAACTAGAAGTTAAACGATTTTCCCAGGGTCACGGATCCAGGGTGAACACAAACTTAATGCAAAACTTAAACCCAACTCCTCCCTACTTTGAGGCCAGCTTTCTAATCCCTACTCTATGTTCAGGTAAAACCATTCACAATTTGAATAATGAAGAAGACTCACATGACTGTATACTTAGAGTTGGAAGAGACCTGAAAAGTCACCTAATCCAGCCCACTCATTTGACAGATAGGGAAATAAGATCAGAGAAGAGACGTAACTTGTCCAATGTCACACAGGTTCAGTGACAAGGTGGAATTCAAACTCACATTGGCTGACTCCAAATCCAGTGTTTTTCCTGCTATGTCAAAATCAGTCATCAAAGATAGACTATTTACTAAAGTTGAATCAGTACCCAAGCTTGCTACTGTACCCAATACTCCCAGAATCATGTTGACGATGTGAATTTAAGCAACTGGGTCATAAATTGAGCCCTTTCCCCTGCTTCTCCTCTGCCCCAAGCTCATCATAGTATAAGCCCATTTGGGGATTTCTAGGCATTCCGAGGCAGGTGCCATTCTCTACTGGGACTGCAATATTCCTAGGCAGAGTGGCTTCTAGGGTGTAGCAAATAAGGGAAGTGACCCCAGGACCTATGATTTGTTGAGTCCTGGGTATTGCGGAGACCAGGCAGCTGGACTTTTAGGGATGCAACTGATGAGGGAAAGTAAGTGACCTTACTAGCTACCCTAAAAAAAGACATATATACATATGATGGGGGGCAGCTAGGTGGTGTAGTGGATGAAGCACTGGCCCTGGAGTCAGGAGGACCTGAGTTCAAATCCAGCCTCAGACACTTGACACTTACTAGCTGTGTGACCTTGGCCAAGTCACTTAACACTCATTGCCTCACAGGGGGAAAAAAAAACAACAAACAAATACATATGATGAAATCTCTTCATCCACACATCCCTCTTGGATTATATGTAACTTTTTGTGACTTGTCTTTCACCCCACTCACCACGCTCTTCCCTTTCAAGACTATATTCAATGTACATTTAAACAGATTTCTCCCATATAAAAATATTAAGGTAGGATGCCACATGGTATGCTTTGTCCCAAAGGCTTGTGCCTCTAAGTGAGATAAATGTTCCTGGGGCTTAGGTGGTAGCTGGGTTGAGAAAATGTAACCCTACAAAAATAAATACAGTATATGGCTGACATCTGGAAAATAAGTGGGTGTAGTTACCTATAAGCAATACAGTGAATGTCTGTTTCCAGTTCTGAGAGAATATCTGACTTTTATAATGACCAGACATAATTCTTTTAATAAAAATCTGCTAAGAATATAAGACATTCAGTATTCCATACAGCTCACTTGGATAGGTCTATAATCTGTTCAGACACAAGATGAAATCACAGTACTGTTTTAGGATCAGTGACCTTGAGTAAAAGGGCAATACTATAAAACCAAACATAAAGTTGAAATTTAATGTGACCTAGAATCATAACCACAGCTCCAGAAAGGGATTGCTCTGGCCCAAGAAATAAAAGTGTTTGTTGTACATTGTTATGCTTCAGGCTTAATAAACCTTTTTTTTTTTCCCTTTCCAACTGAGTTTTGTTCAGACCTACAGTAAGGTTTTTCAGATATAAACCCATGAGAAAAAGTTTATGCTGGAGAGAGCCCCACAAAGTTAATTTGAGTGCTTGTTTGTGACATGTACTTCTCTCTTCGCAGTTACGCTACAAAGAAACATTCCACGCGACCAAAGGGAGGTACCACACTGTAAAGGATGCTCTGGACATTGTCTATCACCGCAGGGTCACAGATGATATCAGCAGTGTATGTCCTTGTTTTCTTCTTTTTCACACTCATTTAAATGATGCTTTCCTCAGGCTTTTCTCTTACACATCTTAATTGGAGATTCTGTCCTGTAGCTGCCCACTGTGGAAATACTAAGAACTCATCACAATTTAACACCCACACTTTCTAAAAATAACTGAATGGGGCGGGGGCAGGAATCAAACTGGTCAATGGGTGAGTCAGGGCTTATTTTAACCCTGGGGAAGAATCATTCATTTTCTTTTTTGTTTCTGCCACAGGTGAAATACAAAGAAAACTACATGAGCCAACTGGGATTCTGGAGGTCAATTCCAGACCGCCCAGAGCACTACCACCACCGGGCTGTCACTGATGCCGTCAGTGATGTGAGTCTTAAAAATCTTTCTTTACTTTTATTTATACAAAAACATATATGCATATGTTATCTCTGCCTATGTCATTAGTGATTCAAATTTCTGTCATTTAAAAAATTCTCAAGTTTTAAAGATGAAGAAAACTAAATAATGTACCTCTGACTGAATTAAGGAAAGGGGAGATAAAGGTTAAATTGACAAGACTTTTTTTCTTCTAAAGTGACTATTAGCTTTCTAAGAAACAGCTGCCCTGTGTTGACTTGAGAGACGATTAAAATTGTTTTGATTTCCTATGTAAATGACAAATTACATACAGTCACTGCGAGACACCACGGAATGATATTCAACATATGAGTGAATCACTCTATGATAAAAAAAAAATTTCTCGACCTTTAATTATTCAGATCACTCTACTTATATAGACTAATGTTAGGCCATATTTATGTAGATACTTAAAAGTGTTTTCATGGTGATTTGTTTTTAGGTTAAATACAAAGAAGACTTGACATGGCTTAAGGGCATTGGTTGCTATGCCCATGATACCCCTGACTTGATGTTGGCAGAACAAAACAAGACCCTTTATAGCAAGGTATGTCTATCTTTATGATGCTTAGATCATTGTCATTTTGTTTTGAGAAAAATTTAGGACATAGAAGAAGATCTCTTGTTAGATATTTGACAAAAAAAGGTCCCCTACACAAAATAAAAGAGAATCCAAATATTCAGGGATTGCTAAGAAGAGATTATAACTAGTCATTTGAAAACAAAGTTTCAATTCAACTTTATAGTCCATAATGTGAAAAGAATCCAAGTAATTAAGAAATTCAAGTAGGAGAAAGGGGTAATTAGTTACCATAGTGGCTCACAGCTGGGTAGTAGCTTTTAATTTTAATTAATTAATCCTTCTAACTAGATGCTAAACTCAGTTGTTTCAAAAGCAGTGCATGTGCTCAGTTTTGGTCTCCTGAGCAAAGTTTTGTAATCCTGCCTTTCCAACTCTAAAGAGAGAAGGAACAAGCATTTATTAAGTGCCTATTATGTTCCAGGCACTATGCTAAGTATTTTACAAATGTTTTCTCATTTAATTCTCACAACATCCCAGAAAGGTAGGTGCTATTATAATCCCCATTTGACAGATGAAGAAACCAAGGCAAATAGAGATTAAGTGACTTGTCCAGTGTTACCCAGCTAGTAAGTGTCTGAAGCTAGATTTGAATTTAGCTCTTCTGAAACCAAGCTCAACTCTCTATTCACTATGTCACCTAGATGCCTCTCAGATTACACACCTATTCCTACCCTTACTTCCAAACCTTTCAATAGGTATTGTATAGAATTTTTCTTAGGGAAATTCTATATTAGAGACCCGAACTACTATGACCATTTATATTAATCTAATGAAAGGGAATCAATTCATTTCTTGGGGTTTTTTGTTTGTTTTGTTTTTTGGTGAGGCAGTTGGGGTTAAGTGACTTGCCCAGGGTTACACAGTAAGTGTCAAGGGTCTGAGTATTTGTGACTCTTTAGGGTTTTTCTTGACAAAGATACTGGAGTAGTTTGCAATTCCTTCCCCAGCTTATTTTATAGATGAGGAAATTGAGGCAAACAGGGTTAAGTGACTTGCCTAGGGTCATACAACTAGTAAGTGTCAAGGGTCTGAGGCTGGATTTGAACTCAGATCCTCCTGAATCCAGGGCCAGTGCTCTATCCACTGCACTACCTAGCTGCCCCAATCTACATTTCTACATGACAATTCTAGCATTTACTTCCTATTAATATGCCATGGGGAAGTTACTCTGTGAGAATCAATGCTATCTAGCAAAGATAAAAAGGTTATTTTATACTACTAACTAGCTGTGTGACCTTGGTCAAGTCACCTAAACTCCCTGAGTCAGGTTCCTTATCTGTAAAATGGTAGCATTAAACTATATAACTGTTAAGGTCTCTAAATTCTAACATTATATAATTATCTATGAGTAAACTCAGTGAAGAGGGCAGCTAGGGGGTATAGTGGATAGTGTGCTGGGCATAGAATCAGGAAGACATCTTCCTCAGTTCAAATCTGGAGTCAGACACTTACTAGTTGTATGACCCTAGGCAAGTCACTTAACCCTATTTGCCTCAATTTCCTCATCTATAAAATAAGCTGGGGAAGGAAATGCAAACTACTCCAGTATCTTTGTCAAGAAAAACCCTAAAAAGAGTCACAAATACTCTGACACAACTGAAAAATAACAACAAACTCAGTGAAAACTGTACTCATATGAATGAATGAAAAAAATCACCCCTTTTGAATACTGGCAGCCTTCTCTTGAAGCCAGAGATAATCATTAAGGGCAGTGGAAGAAGAGAAATAGAGCTTGAATACATTTTCCCAAGATAGATCTATTATTAAGTGAGTGAGTTAATGAAAAATGTCTTTTTAGGCTAGTCTTCAGGGCCTACAGGTGAGAGCTCATTTTATTTACTGAATTAATTAATAAATACATTTTTATTACAAGTTATGCTTAAGAATTTGTCATATAGCTTTTTTAGCATCCCACATCACAGCATGCTATGTTTTAAAATAACAACTTTCTATTTGCTTTCTCTAGTACAAGTACAAGGAATTATTTGAAAAAACAAAGTCTAAGTTCAAGTACATAGCTGACTGTCCAATTAATAGGCATTTCAAATATGCAACTCAACTGATGGATGAGGTAAGTATGACCTTTCCATATTAGGCCTGTGTGTTTCCCATTAGTATCCTAGGCCACTTATTGAAATGAACTGAAATGACAGTGACAGAAAAGGAAAGAGCAGATTAAAAGCAAGGGAGAGAGAAAAATATCCATGATGCCACTAACCAATGGGATCTAGAAATATATTCCATAGAAAGCAGGGAAGGGCATATACTAAGACTGTTGGAGCTTCTGAAAAAGCCTCTACTTGGGCCGAAATAAGGGTAGCATAGTCCTCATGCTTTAAAAATGTTTGTTGTTTTTTTTTTAGCAAAACATAAGAATTAAACTACTAATATGCAGTCATGGTAAAACTTGGTCATTTGCAACTAAGACTTAGTAGGTCTTTGTTCAAATGGATATTTAGTTGAAATAACAAGTCTTTGTAAAGAGAAACAAAGATTCAGGTACTAATAGAGCAAAAAAGATTAGGGATGTGAGTTTAAGCATAGGATTTGAGTCAGAGACCCCAGAATTCTTGGAAAAGTACTTGTTGATTGACTAGTTTAATATTATTTGTAGCCTAGTATTCTGATAGATTGCAATGACAACAGAGATTTCTCTGGCATGATAGTTGTGGTCTATGACTTTACATTTTTTCTTCTTATCCTTTGTCCAGAAAGAAAGCCATTTGGCAGAAAGAATTTACCAGTATGCTCTGCCAACCCTTCTTCTAGCCATCTGTGTATGCTTATTAAGTTAACTTTAAAATAAAATCTTTGGAATTTTCAGCAATTCCTGAACTTATGTACAACTGGATAATTTTATCTTTAATTTCCTGTTTTTCCTTTATTTTTTTTTGTAGAGGCGGCTTATAAGTAAAAGAGAAAGGTCAAAAATGATGATAGACATGCTAATTGCTTGAAAAACTGAAAATGTAGCCTAGTTCTTTGATTAGTTTGTTCATTTGACTTGCTGAGCACTTATTTCATCTTTATTAAGATTTTCTGCCTGTGAGATTCTGAAGGAGCCCCACCAACCCTTCCTACTGGTTTGTAAAAAAAACAACCACCCCAAAACAAAGCATTTTCCAAAATTTTATTTGAACATGTATAAAATGAACTATTGCCAGAAACCTCAGGCTTCTTCTCGAATAATTACAGATTTTATTGATGTTTAGCTTTTTGGAACTTATGACTCCAAACTGTAAACTGATACTATGTCCAGCATTATTCTAAATAGAACATAAGGATTAATGAAATCTGGCATTGCTAATGGCATTACAATTAAAGATGGTATATGTGTAGGTTCAGAGAACTTGTATTTCAGTGTCATTGAAACCCTACACATTCATCCCATGCCCTTAGTCTTCTTCAGGGAGAAATTCTATTCATTTAACTCTGTGTTTCCTTTAGTCCACAGAAGGGCTCAAGAACCCCCTCCTGGAATTGTTAGGTTTCATGGCATTTAGGGTTTATATCTAGAGACATGTCTCCATACCCTTGAAATTGTGAACTTGTTATAATTTGATATACTATTCTGAGCAGAAAAAATACAGAGCTGATTATCAGCAGCGGAAAGATAAGTACAGCCTTGTGGTGGATGAGCCTAGACATCTGCTGGCTAAGACCGTAGGCGAACAAATAAGTCAGGTACTGTAACAGTGCTGGCCAAGATGGCCCAAACAAACAGTGCTATTCTCCGAATTCTCCATGAGATGTTCGTCATGTCTGCAGCCAAGGATGTCATAGGGTTCTGCCTATGATATTGAACTGTTCTGTTCCTGCCTCCTCCAACAATATCTGTTCAGCCACCCAAATAGCACATAAGCTCTTTGAGTGAGCCAGTCTATGCTCTGCGTACTCCTACCTGATGTGGTAGTAGAAAAGGGAAGCATTAACTTGGAAAATGTCTCCCTCATCTTACTGGGCTGCAATTTGCAAGGGCAAATCATAACTTTCCTGCCACTAATCACTTTGATTTGCAAGGCAAAGAAAAAAGAAAAAGAAAAAGGGGATAAAAGATTATTATTACTGATGTTTATCATTTCTCTGATTTATTTTTTAAAAGCAAGTTCATTGGTATCATAACTAAAACTTTCTTGGTGGTATTAGTCACCACTTCTAAAATCATAAGCGATAAGCTTAAGATTCTGAAGCCTTTCTACTTGGCAGCCCAATAATTTCTTAGTGTCTTTATCTACACACATCTATGTGAGTACGTGAAGTGTTTCTGCCTACATCTCTTCACTCTGAGGTGACTGGGATATAGAGCTGTGTTCTTCCTTGTCTTTATAAGTCTCTCTTGTGCTTCACTGCTCTTTGTATGGACAGAAAAAATATAAATCTAGTGCCAAGATGTTTCTACGACACGGATGTAATGAAATTCTGCGTCCAGATATGTTGACTGCACTCTACAATACACACATGTGGAGCCAGGTAATGTTTTATGTGATGCAGAGTCATCTTATAGACCTTTTCATTCTTTGATTTTAAAGCTTTCATTCTCTCTTCATCTCATCATGCTTTCCATCACAAAGCTACATAAATGATCATTTCTCATACTGTGACTGATGGTGAAGCTGCTATAGTAATTCTCTCTATGGAATGGGCCAACTACTATTTGTCCCTCTTGGAATTCTTAGCAAACCCAAACTCTTTCAAACTGAGCATCAAAATTGATATTTTTCCAAATCCACTTTCTCTAATTTTGTCCTAAACAGATGAAAACATTCTTTGAAATCTGACTACATCAAGAGATATACAATTCACCAACCTTATGTTGCCAAATTAACTTTTTCTAATTTTGTCCTAAATAGATGAAAACATTCTTTGAGAGATGACTATATCAAGAGATGTACAATTCATCAACCTTATGTTTCTGTTTCTATCTCACTTTTTCTCTTTGTTACTTCTGAGTTACAATACCAGCTGGAAGAAAAGAGAATTATGGGGCAGCTAGGTGGCACAGTGGATAGAGCACTGGCACTGGAATCAGGAGTCCCTGAGTTCAAATCCGGCCTCAGACACTTAACACTTACTAGCTGTGTGACCCTGGGCAAGTCATTTAACCCCAATTGCCTCACTAAAAAAAAAAGAAAAAAAAAGAATATTTAAAAAAAAAAAGAAAAGAGAATTACAATGTGGCTCTTTCAATAACTCCCATAGTTATAGCCCTCTTGAGTCAGTTCCATTTGCTAATGTTTAAATCATACAAAACCACACCCCTAGTGTCTATATCCCTCATGAACACGGTTTCCAGCCTCATTGATTAAAAGATAGTGTTTCAAGGCCGACAGAAATACATGGCATTCCATTCTAGCACTATCTGAAATGTTGGCCTGAAACACTGGAGAAAAGTGACTATGCACACCAAGAGATTGAGATGAAAATATTCATAGTGAAATTAAATTCTAGAGCTCCCAGATGGACAAAGAAAGATTTTTTTTCAGTTGAATACAAACTAAAATATGTTTTTTCACTTTGTGGTCCTCTAAATCCAGTGAAGGATTATAAACTCTCTCTGTAAGCAACCCACTCTCTGGAACTAATTCTTTTGTTCAAGTGTGATCATCAAATGTTTGTGCTTATAGTCTTGTCATTGTGTCATACATATTGCTTAATATCGCTTGTGCATGGAAAATTTATTCTGTGACCATCAAATCACAAAGGCATATTTGCATGTGTGCTACTGAGAATGAGATTTATTAGGAATAGGAATAGTTAACCCCTTTCCCATAGTCATGGTGTCCATTTTTTACATCTCCAGTCCATAACTAAGTTGAATGGTCTTTCTTACAGAGACTTACACATGAGACTTACCTCTGACAACTGTGTAACAAAGAGCAAGTCACATGACTTCTTAATGTCCCTGGCAAGTTTCTAAGACAAGAGTATCAACCTTTTTGGTCTCAGGACCCTTTTATACTCTTTTAAAAAATTTATTTATTTATTAATTTTTTTGCGTGTGAGGCAATTGGGGTAAAGTGACTTGCCCAAGGTCACACAGCTAGTAAGTGTTAAGTGTCTGAGGTCAGATTTGAACTCGGGTCCTCCTGACTCCAGGGCCAGTGCTCTATCCACTGTACCACCTTTATACTGCCCCACTTTATACTCTTAAAATTGAGAACCCCAAAGACCATTTGTTTACATAAATTACATCTTATCCAAATTTACCATATTAGAAATTCAAACATCTTAGTTTTCTTGAAGGTTCTGTCTCTGTTTCTTAGTACTGACTTTTTCTTCTTCTCCATCATTAGATCAAGTACAAGAAAAACTATGAGAAGACAAAGGACAAATTTACATCTGTGGTGGATACCCCAGAACATTTGCGTACCACAAAAGTCAACAAGCAAATCAGTGATGTGAGTAGGAAGACACCTCTAAAATTAGAAGGTCTTAGAGTATGATGTGATGAGAAATTCTTCCAAAGTTCCTATTCCTTGCTAAAGCCAGCTCAATAGAAAACTGGCATCCAGAATTTTTCAGTGCAAAGTGATTGGTGTAGAGATATGAGCTTTCTAACTGAACCCCTGTGGTTTTCTATCCCTCCAGATTCTTTACAAGTTGGAATATAACAAAGCCAGACCCAGAGGCTACACCACAATCCATGACACCCCCATGTTACTGCATGTCCGCAAAGTGAAAGACCGAATCAGTGATGTAAGTACAGGAGTGACTTTTAGGTCATGTCATCTTGAACTCTGAAATTCTGTAATATAGGTAACAGGTCAAACTCTCTTTCATGAAGAGCAGCAGTGCGGTACAGTGGAGGGGGCACTGACTGGAGTTGGAATGCCTGGGTTCAAATCCTGTCTCTGACATTTGCTATTTTCATTACCTTGGGAAAGTCATTTAACCCGGCTGGGTCTCAGTTCCCTCATCTATAAAATGAGGAAGGTTGGATTAGACAGACACTGAGATCCCTTTTCAACCCAAGGTCTATGATTCTATGATCTATAACCTTTGGTTAATAAATGGAATCAATAGCTTAATATCCTAATTTTGGAGGAAAGAATAGAAATTACTTTTCTGGCATATAACTTGGCTTCATAATTCATGGGCCTAGACTTCCTGATTAAGGGATTTAGATTTGATTTAAAGAATAACTTCCTGGGCAGGTAGGTGGTACAGTGGATGAAGCACCAGCTATGGATTCAAGAGGACCTGAGTTCAAATCTGTCCTCAGACACTTGACACTTACTAGCTGTGTGACCCTGGGCAAATCACTTAACCTTTATTGCCCTGCAAATAAATAAATAAAATTTTAAAATAAAAAATAAATGAAGAACAACTTCTTGGCTTCAATAGAACTAAGAGAACAGAAACTTTAAAAAGAATTAGATTAATAGAGGCAGACACACACTAATAACAGCAAGAAGTGGAAACTAACAGCTGAGTAACAGCAGCCAAATAAAGATATGGAAAACTATTAAAAAATTATATAAAGACTTGAAAATTAAAGCATTCAGAGACCATTTAGTTTAGGGGTAAATAGTCCCACGTACCTTTGACTCAGAACTCATCATATTAAGGAATAGAACAATAATTCTTGTCTAAATGATAACTTCAAGTTCTCAAGAAAATGTAAATTCAGTGCAATAATAAGCTATTTAAGAAGGCAGAGATATATAATGCATTTAAGAAAGATATTTTATTCAAGATGATTGGAAAAATTTTTAAATAGCCCATAAAGGTATAATTAGTTATACCTGGAAATTAATTTATGCAGGACACAACATTTCCCCAAAATGTGGGTAAGTGAAGCATTATTGGGGACTCGCTTCAGAATCTCTATTTGGGAACTGTCAGTAAACATGATTATATGAAGAAGGAGAGGTAAGAGGGAAAAGAAATTTCACTTCTTTCTGGAGTCCTCAGGATTTCCTCATTTAATGTAGTTGCACTGTTTTCTCATTGATTGCCACCAACAAGAAACTGTTATGTTCTATCTCCCATATCACATATTATTATTAAATCACCATTAGGGAAGAAGATGATAGCTAGCTAGCATCTAATAATATCTGGCATTTGTATATCACTTTAATTGCAAAGCAATTTACAAATTTTATCTCATTTAATTTTCCCAACAACCCTGGGGAAGTGGATGCTATCATTATCCCCATTTTACAGATGAAGTAACTGAAGCATCAGAGGTTAAGATGCCAAATTTGAACTTAGGTCTTCCTGACATCATGTCAAGTGCTATATCCACTGCACCACTTAGTTGCCTGTGATTCTATGATCCTAAGAATTTATCTGGAAGTCCCTTAACCATGAAATTAATCTGACTAGAACATAGTCAAAAGTAGGAAATAAATAAAGCCCCAAATCAATGGCATATATCTTATTTGTTGAGGAGCCATTTGGACCCTGTGAACCAAGGTCTCAATTTTGACACCTGAAGGTCTGGTTGCTTCCTACAAATGAAAACTCTTCAATTCATGAAAATGTTTATATTAGAGCTAAGCTTTTATTACTTGTTTCTAAAGCCTTGATAAGTTGTTTTTGCACAAACACCTCTGGCTAATTATGTTCTTCCTACAGCTGAAATACAAAGAAGCATACCACAGGACTAAGTCTAATTGCACGATTGAACCTGATGCAGTTCATATAAAGGCAGCCAAGGATGCCTACAAAGTAAACACTAATGTAAGTTCCAGGACATTCATTGCTCAGTAGTGAATAATCCTTTGCATTGTTATTGGCGAACCTCAGACTCATCAGCTCTTCTACTGCATTTTCCTTGAGTGTCTTTTCACATTATTGAGCTTTCAGTTCAGGAGACAAATTGTGTGAGCTTTCAGTTTGACACTCAAATGAGTTATTACATTTGGTTGTCACAAAGGGAACAATGACTGTAGTCTATTCCTTAAGTGCAAATTACAACTACTCTCATGTCAGCCATACAAGTCTCAACCATTTCAGAATTAGATCTGGTGGTTAAGAAACAGGAGCTTCAACTCTGAAATAAATGAGACAGTTTTAGCATAGCTGGAACTTTGGAAAGGTGCCTTCTCTTCATTTTTAAGTAACCAGGAGCATCTTTCACACAGAATTTCATATTATCTGCACCACCCTGAATCCAGAGTCTATTTGTGAAATGGAAAATAATTCAGCAGCTCAATACACTGGGGGATTGGACTAAACAACTATCTTCCTACACATTAACTCTTCATTAGTAGAAAGGTTACCTTTCCACTTGCTCAAAAGAGTCCCTTCCAAATTGATTAAACTCAAATATGAATGGTTCTTAAGAGAAGTAATTGCTATTAGAAGGTGTCAATCATTCCTGTCTCCCCAAAGGATCAAAAAAGAATGGTCTTAAATTCTTCCAGGAGAGTGCTTAGTTAGAAATAAGAAAGGACTTTCTTGTGAAGGTTAAGCTGGAATAGAACACACACAAGAAAAGAAATGCTGTGGAATCCTCATTTATGAAGAGCTTTAAAAATAAATCTAATCTCTTGCTTCAGGTATTTATTTGTAAATCATTGATGGGGCTTTCACTTGCATTAATGGCCATCACTTGGCAAGTGTTCAGAGGGAAGACTAGGCTCCCATATGCTGTTTGAGCCCTACTGAATTAAATTTTTCATTTTCATTAAAAACAGAGGTATTATAAGAAGCAATACGAAGCCACCAAAGCTCACTGGAGGTGGATTGCTGACAGACCTGACTTCCTACAAGCTGCCAAGTCAACCTTGCAACAAAGTGATGTAAGAGAAATGAAAACATGGCCATGCACAAGTGCATGAAGCAGCCACAAAAAGAAAAAAAGGAAAAAACCCTAATCACTATCTAGCATATTTCTATCTTATTATAAAAGTCAGCCATCCCTCCCTCTTCTGATCAGTAAGGGGAAAGGCAGGGTGGCATGGGCAGGTGTTATAATCCAGTCTTGGGGACAGCATACATATATGCTGAAAAAACCATTTCTGCTCAGACTATGAAGTGTGGTTACCACTCACAGTTGCAGCTGAGTTCTAGGAAACTGGAGATGGAGATGGAAAGTATGAGCAACCCCCAGGATACAATAATAAGAAATTTCTCAAGTTTGATTTGTATATTTTGATAAGTCACCAAAGTCTTTCTTGCTCATTTTTATGTCCATTCATCTTCACTCTCATAAACGTGAATTCCAAGTGTTTAGTCATACCTGGTTACAAATCCTTGTGTGAGTTGTTGCAAATTTGTATCGTTTCCCATGGTAGGGATGTCCTGGTCTCTTGCTCATTTCACTCTTCCTTCCCCTTTCTTCTGAGGTAGTTTGAATATAAGCTGGACCGAGAGTTCCTGAAGGGTTGTAAGCTTTCTGTCACTGATGACAAAGACATGGTGCTGGCCCTGAGGAATTCCTTGATAGAAAGTGATGTAAGTATCTTCTTCTTCAGTGATATCCTTGCCCAGGTTCCTATCCTGTTTCTCATATGCATCAGAACCCCAGACCCATTGATGAGTGCATGGAATCCTGAAGTGTTAGTCCTTGAAACATGCTCTACCTGGCCCATGTAGTCATACCCAGGAATGATGGGTACAAAGAGGCACACGAGTTTGGTATGAGGAGAAACATCCTCTTCATTAGAGCTAGCCAAAACTAGCTTGGGATATAGTGGGTCCCTGCTCTCCAAAAGTCTTCAAGCAAAAGCTACAAGACTCCTTGTTGGGAATATTATGGAAAGGATTGCTTTCAGGTACAAGTTGAGAAGATGACCCCTGAGGTCCCTTCCAATTCTGAGGTTTTGTGATTTTTGTGATAGACAAATGCAAGATGTATTCTTGCTGTTGTTGCAAATGAGGTTTTGTATTAGAGCTTTAAATTTTGAATTCAAAAGATGCAAAAATGAAAGGTGCTTTCCAAGTACAACCTATAAAGTAAGAAAATATCACCTCTCTTTAGGAAAATTCACAGTATATCCCTGATTCAGCAAAAAAATCCCATCTCCCTGATATGTGCTCATTTAGGGACATTTGGGGAATTTGAAAACAGGCTTGCCAAAGGGCACCAAAGACATGAAGAATTGCATTTCTTTTTTTTCTGCAGTTAAAATACAAAGAGAAACATGTCAAGGAAAGAGGAACCTGCCAGGCTGTGCCCGATACTCCTCAGATCCTTCTTGCTAAGACTGTCAGTAACCTGGTATCAGAGGTAACTAATTTCTAGATTTCACCTATGTTCATCCAGGATCTTTGCTCACAGCCCAGACCCCTTCACCAACTACTTTTGTGTGTCCTCAGAACAAATACAAGGATTATGTGAAAAAGCACCTCGCACAGGGCTCCTACACAACTCTTCCCAAGACTCGTGACACGGTTCATGTCAAGGAAGTGACCAAGAATGTCAGCGATGTAAGTAACCAGCCATCATAAAAGTGGTACTCTGGATTCTACCTTACTGTTGACACGCAAAGTAACTAACCACAAGTTCCTCTGTGGGTGACAGACTCTTAGCCAGACTGATAAAGGCTCTAAGACTTCTTTGAGCTTCCTACAATGTCCCTTTTGCATTTTAGAACCTTATTATTGCTTTCAATGTAATTATCTGTGGAGCCAAAATTTCAATTAAAAAAAAAGAAATCATGTTTATTAACATCACTTGTGGAAAATAGTATCAATATTTGGATTTAGTACAAGGTAGGTTTAAAAGGCTGAGGTTAAATAGAGGCTATACCAAAAGTATAGCAAGTTGTCTCTCAGCTCTCAACAGAGAAGTGAATGAATGACTACCAGGGCAGGATATTGTATATTGTCAGATGTGATCACTCTGTCAGGGGTTTTTACTCAGTTGTTTTTCTGTTATGAAAGTTTAATTTGGAGAGGAGGAAAGAAGAGTTATTTCCAGAAATTACTACACTGTTTTGGTTTTAACCAAAAGCAATAAAAATACATTAATTTTTTAGAAGTGTAACAAATATAGATTCATCAAAGGATAGGTTTACTGGCAGGACAGAGAACAGTATTAACCAGACAGGCCTGTTCCTCATAACTAATATTAGTTAAGGGAAGAAGGTGATGTTGAACCATGCATAGGCACAATCCTACTGTCACCCTCTCCTGTGATTAAATGTCTAAAACAGCTTTATACAGGATGCATTTCCCTAAGGATGATTCAGTGATCTAGAGTAGTGGAAATTGTAAGGAATAACACACCAAAATTCAGGCAAGGGACTTCCTGTCCTTGTTGCCAGACAGATACTGTAGCTGGTTATGGAAGATCTATTGGTAAATGATGTCAGGGGTCTTCAACAAGGTCATAATTTCCATTCCCACCCCTGCTCGAGAAGAATTCACCTGACGAAATTCTGATCTCTCTATTTAGACAAATTACAAAAAGAAGTTTGTAAAGGAGAGAGGAAAGTCCAACTACTCCATCATGCTTGAGCCACCAGAGGTGAAACATGCCATGGAAGTAGCAAAAAAACAAAGCAACGTAAGTGTTATCTTTCCCAGACAGCATTGCTCAGTTAGCATCCAAGTCAATAAAATCTCTTTCCTCCACACCTTTGCACAAATAGCCCCCATATGTGAATGCACTGTCCCTCAGTTGCCTTTCTTCCTACAAAGTGCGGTTCAGAGACCAGTTCCTGGATTTCCTGATCTAACCTTCTTGAAATTATTTAGCATTATTCTGTAATTTGACTCATTTATGGGCCAGTTTTATCCCTCCTGTAGAATAAAGAAAGCCCATTTAGACCAGGGACTTTGTCTTTTTTTGTTTTTGTTTTCATATCCCCTTCATCTCACACAGGGCCTGGCATATAGTAGGTACTGAATAAATACTTGCTGAATTTAATTGAATTGTTGAAGCAACATAAGGAGTCCATGCTTGATTTTTTTAATGGACTTTTTCTCCTTTAAACTTTTAATTACCTCACTGTTTCACCTTCCTGGTTTTTAAAATTACATTTTATTTTCTCTTCCTCCCAGCCCACTGAGAAAGTAGGAAAATAAAAATAAAAACAAAATCTTTGTAATAAACATGCCGAGTAAAGCAGAACAAATTTCTGTATTGACCATGTACAAAAAAAAAAGTCTCATTCTGCATCTTCTTTAAGACAAAAAGTATTGGGAATATGTTTTAGCTGAAAAGTAAACAGCTTAGACTTGCTTAGAATCCACAGAAAGATATAATGCTTCCCTAGATTGAATAGACTTTTCTTTCCTTCTTTGGGTAAGATTGCTTATAAAAAAGATGCCAAGGAGAACCTACATTACACCACTGTGGCTGATCGGCCTGACATCAAGAAAGCAACTCATGCTGCCAAGCTAGCCAGTGAGGTGAGTGTGTAGTCAGGAAATTATCCAAGGCATTTTCAATTAGATGATCTCTTGGTGTTTTGCCAGAAGAATGCAGTTACTCACTCAATGGTCGTTTTGATTTTGCTTGGTCTAGGTGGAATATAGAGCCAAGCACCGGAAGGAAGGCAGTCATGGATTAAGCATGCTTGGCCGCCCTGATATCGAAATGGCCAAGAAAGCTTCCATGCTGAGCAGTCAGGTAATGATGGTGGTCAGAAGGGAATAGCAGAATCATTAAAAAGACTGTCTGGATTGAAATTTTTTGATCAACCATAGATTCCTGCATGTTACTATAATTCTTTAAGACAAAAGAAAAGCAAGTCTCTGAATGGCATTTCAGAAAATTATTTAGGCTCGTCCAAGAGATTAATGGAAAGAATAATTAAGATTTCTTGGTTGTCTTTTTCTTCTCATAAAACTACCTGCATTTATAAATCCTGTTCATCAGTATATGCATCTGTAACAATTTTCATGTGTCAAGGATTACAGATAACATGCATTTCATCAGTACCACTCTTACAAATTAGTAGGTGTTATTTTTTAAAGTATGACAAGTGTGGGTTTTGTCAAATTTTGGCTTCCTAGCAGGACACTCATCCAGAAGACCCAAGGACCTCTTGCATAATTTTCATACATTTCATGGGAGTCAAAATGTAGGGCCTTACTTTTTAAAAATTTGGTCATCCAGATCATGAATCTCAAATTTCTCCTTCTACTCAGCAGCCTTATTAAATACATGTTAGTTAAGATCTTGCATCTCTTTTTCTTTAACATTTGTTCATTTCAGTATAAGATAGATATAGACTATTTGGAATACCTTTAGGTATTATCTGTACTATCAGTAGTAATTCAAAAGTGGAATTCCAGTCTTTTAAGTAGTAAATGAATAATAAATAGTGATAATACCTCAGTGATTAGATTTAAAGCATAGGTGGGAGAGAGTAATTAGGTGTATTATAAATAATTATACTGGTTTGTTTTTAATGTTTTGTGATTTAAAAGGTCTCCAGTAGCATTTAAACTTTGTGTGTTATATAAATGCCTATTATTATCATTATTTTTATCAGGAAGGCAATAGTTCAAGTGCTATTAAGTTACAAGCGATTTCTTTTTTATGCTTTTATGTTTTGCCACAAGGTGAGAGCCAGCATGGAGTTGTGGCCAGAGATCTGACTTTGGAGTAAAGGAGGCCTGGGTTCAAGTCCTGCTTTGATTGATAGATAGACAGACAGACAAATAGATATAGACTAGATATAGATATATAGATATAAACTGGCCATGTGACCCAGGGTAAGTTATTTAACTTCTTATTGCCCCCAGGAAGTTATAAAACTGGAAGGTTCTGATGCCTTACCTGTTGTGGAGATGACTATGAGTTATCAAAGATTATTCTAGGAAAACATAAGTTCAGAAGGCATGTCCTTCCAGCATTTGAAAGGGTTAGAATACAACTTAGTGATGACCTCCAGGACTCCAGTCTGAGGACCAGCCTGGCTAAGTTCACAGAGGCTCATCACTGGACAACATCCATTGATAAACTTTTTTGTTTTGTTTTGGTTTTGGTTTTAGTTTTTTGGGGGGTTTTGTGAGGCAATGAGGGTTAAGTGACTTGCCCAGGGTCACACAACTAGTAATTGTCAAGTGTATGAGGTTGGATTTGAATTCAGGTACTCCTGAATCCAGGGCCAGTGCTTTCTGTTGATAAACTTTCGAGGACCATAACAATTAATGAAACCTTTTAATAAGATGTGGAGAAATCTGAATCATTGAAAGTAGTACCTAAAGTGATAACGATCATAGATTTTTTTTAAAAAGTATAAGTGGGGCAGCTAGATGGCGCAGTGGATAGAGCACCAGCCCTGGAGTCAGGAGTACCTGAGTTCAAATCCGGCCTCAGACACTTAACACTTACTAGCTGTGTGACCCTGGGCAAGTCACTTAACCCCAATTGCCTCACTAAAAAAAAAAAAAAGTTTAAGTGTATTGCATGAATATCAGAGAGCCAACAGGTAAAGTCTGGACTAAATAAAAGTTGAATTTCTAAGTTTGGTGAAACATAGCAAGCAATAATGGAGAACACTGAAATGATGTCTTAATTTGCTTTTAAATAGTCAAAATGGGGGCAGCTAGATGGTGCAGTGGATAAAGCACCCGCCCTGGATTCAGAAGTACCTGAGTTCAAATCTGGCCTCAGACACTTACTAGCTGTGTGACCCTGGGCAAGTCACTTAACCACAATTGCCTCACCAAAAAAAAAAAAAAAGAAAAGAAAAGAAAAAGAAAAATGTTATTAAAAAAATAAATTGTCAAAATGTATTGCCATGTAAAATAATAAAAGGCAAAGAAGTCATTTTAGTGTTATCTTTTTGAAATAGACACACTATATTTGAAAAATAGTAACTGTTGTCCCTTGAATATAAATTATCCTTCAGTTTTAACGAATGGGAAAGTACCAACCTCTCTGACATATTTCCCATGAAAGTTATGCCCATGTTGGCACCTTAAGAAAATAAGTGTCCTCATCAGTGATATAAGATTGACTACTGCAACCAGGGAGTGCCAACTCTTTATCTTTCTCATTTTCTCTTGGTCTTTGTTGTTGCTAGTCCTCATCCTAGGGGAAAGGTTGTCCCTGAGGTTCTAATGCCCCAATTGCATTGTTTTCTTTTTCTTTTTTTTTTTTTTTTTAGTGAGGCAATTGGGGTTAAGTGACTTGCCCAGGGTCACACAGCTAGTAAGTGTTAAGTGTATTAAGCCGCATTTGAACTCAGGTATTCCTGACTCCAGGGCCAGTGCTCTATCCACTGCGCCACCTAGCTGCCCCTTGCATTGTTTTCTTTAAGGTATATGTATGTGTAGAATGCAATGGAAGTTTGTCAAAGGAGATCATTCTGCATAAACCCCTTTTTGTCCTACATGAAAATGCGTGGTAGCATAGAAGAAAAATCAAGTCTGGCATACAACATATAACTGAATAGGTAATGGAGAAAGAAATCTGGTAGGTTCAATTGGATCACCAAGCTTCTTTGGGGTTGTTGACATAGGTAAAATCAAGACAACATCAAGATGGATTTACCAACTTTGCAGCCAAAAATAATCTAGAAAAATCAGATGAATTTTCATGACCTAGATACTATTTTATTTTAGTATCCAGTTATGGCCATACTTTAGAAAGAGGAAGGTTTAGTAGATAGAGAGCCAGTCTCCAGCTTAGTGTTAGGTTCAAGTTTCTAATACATCATGACTTACCACCCTTGACAAATCATTTAATCTTTCAGTGTCCCAGACTACCAGTAACAATGCAGTTGCCAGTCTGCATTGGTAAATGGGAGTTGCCTCACCAGGAATTCCCTACAGCAGTGAAATTTTAGATGCAGGGGGCTCCATCCCTACCCCCCAAAAAAAAGAGAAAAAAATATTAGAGGATTCTTTCACTCAAAATTATCACAACATGGTATTTTCTATGAATTCCAAACAGGAGCTAGTAGACTTATGGGTAGAGGGTCAGGTCTGGAATCAGGAAGACCTGAGTTCAAATTCAATATCAGACCCTTACTATCTGTGTGACTTTGGGCAAAGCACTTAACCTCCATCTCAAATTCATCAACCATCAAATGGGGGTGGTGGTGATAGTATCACCTACCTCAAAGGGTTGATGTGAGGATCAAATGAGATAATATTTGTAAAAAGGGCTTAACACAGAGTGAGGCACATATTATTATGTATTCTATATTCTATATTTATGTATTAATATATTAATACATAAAGGTTATACATAAATATATAAGTATTATATATAAATGCTTATTCCCTTCCTCTCTCTCTTTTGGTCTTATAGTCATTGCAAACACTTTGACCTTTTTCCCTATTTCAAAGATGACATGCATTACTGATCAAGTCCTCACAGGAGGGGAATACAGAGTGATCACAGTGAAACACTGAAAAGATAATGCAGGGGGCAGCTAGGTGGTGCAGTGGATAAAGCACTGGCCTTGGATTCAGGAGGACCTGAGTTCAAATCCAGCCTCAGACACTTGACACTTATTAGCTGTGTGACGCTGGGGCAAGTCACTTAACCCTCATTGCCCTGCAAAAAAAAACCCCAAACCCCAAAACAGCTCTTTGGAAAAAAAAGATAATGCAAGTTGAATCTTGGAAATTACTTTTTTAGTCAAAATCTACAAAATTCTAAATCCCTGTGTCTAAAAAGATTGAAAAACAGTGATATTGTATAACATCAAAACATGGGGCAATACAACACTACATATTGCCTCAGTTAACTTGGAAAAAGGGGGTCTTGCCAGTACCTAATGTTTTCATGTTGTTCTGTATATACATTCTGCATGGTCAAGCACAATTCATGTACACATTTGGAATTCAAGCTTCCCATGTTTGGAACTATATGCATGCTATTATCTTTAAAAGGCTCTAGTTCTTATAAAGGTCAGTGCAGCAAGGAAGAAAAACTGTAATTGTATCATGAGTGCTGAGAAATATTAGCCCAACACTTTTGAAGAGAGAATCATTTTGATGGACCCCTTTGAGAAAATGTGCTATCTTTATCTATAACTGGATTCTGGATTGTTTTGCTATTTTGTTTTTTGTTGTTGTTGTTGTTTGTTGGTTTGGTTTTGGGTTTATTCTTGGGACCTGTCCTTGTTTTTCATTTCCTTTTAAGTTATTGTAATTTCTCTTTCTTTTGAGGGCGAATTTCCTTTGGGAAGGAGGAGATTCCCAGAAGCAATTGAATACTTTTTAAAACTAATGTTTATGCTTTCTCCTTTTTAATGTCTGCTTCTGTTTGTCTTGAGCACTGCATCCTTATTTTTTTCTTGTCTTTTCACTATGTATTTATTAAAGTTAATCAATTCCAGATTTTTCAATGGCCTTGTTCTCTTGGATGCAATTTTCTCTTTAATGAATTACAATGATTCCATTACCTATCTGTCCTGTATTGTTCTGGCCTGTTTGTATAGCAACAAGAAAGGCAACACATCACTGTTTTAGTATGAGACATGGAATGTGCTAGAGTAAGAGTTCTTAACTTGAGGTCCACACACACCCAAGGAACCCATGGTTAACTTTCAAGAGGGTTTTGAATTTGAATGTGAAAAAAGACAACTACATCTTTCTTTTTGTTAACCTTTAACTGAAATTTAGTAGTGAAATTTAGTCATTACTGTAAGCAACAATGTCTAGCGTTTTACAAGCTTCACAAGATTTCCAAAGAGATCCATGACACCAAAAAAGTTAAGAACTCCCGTGCTAGAGAATGGAAATATCTTTTATGAATGGTATGTGTGCTAATGTTGCATTAGTCCATCTTTTACCTTACTAAGAAGAAAGTATAGAAACTATACCTACCTGTTAATTGACTTTTAAAAAAAATTGTTTTCATCTTTTATTACATGATAGACTATAGGAATTTATTTGTAGATTTGTACCCGGAATATAAGTAATGCACAGATATCATTAGTAGGAAGGAAAAAATAGCTTTTTCTCCCATTAGATTGTCCTCTAAGTTCCTAAGTACTTTCCTTTGGATATTCTTAGTCATATGTAGTGAAGGTTTCATCTTTTTTTAGAAAATAATTTCATCTTTAAAATATCCATTTTCTTACATGCATTCCAAAAGTATTATTTATATCATATATCTCTCTCTTTTTTTTTTTTTTTTTTTTTTAGTGAGGCAATGGGGGTTAAGTGACTTGCCCAGGGTCACACAGCTAGTAAGTGTTAAGTGTCTGAGGCCGGATTTGAACTCAGGTACTCCTGACTCCAGGGCCAGTGCTCTATCCACTTCGCCACCTAGCTGCCCCCCATATATCTCTTTTACTCATCTTTCTGTCATAATGTAATAGTTTGAAGACATTAGCCTAGCTCACTGTATCTTATTCCCAAAGAATTTTATGTTAAATTCACCTTACTTAGTCTCTTACTAACCTTTTTGATAATTTCCCAATTCTCTCTAATAGCATTATGATATCTTTTCCATTTCTAGTCAGGAGTTCCATATTGCTCTGAATTAAATCAAATTCTTTTCACTTTCTTTCCTGTACTACTAGGCAAAGGTTATAGTTCATGCCAATTGATAATTTAAAAGTGAACTTTAGGGGCAGCTACGTGGTGCAGTGGATAGAGCACAGGCCCTGGAGTCAGGAGGACCTGAATTCAGATCCGGCCTCAGACACTTGACACTTGCTCTGTGACCCTGGGCAAGTCACTTAACCCCAGTTGCCTCACCAAAAAAAAAAGAAGTGAACTTTAAGCAAACCCTACCTTGTTTGGTCTTTCTCAACTGCCTACACAACTCAAATTTTTTGTCTTTTATCATTCTACCAATTCTCAATTTCCAGACTGATTGATATTCTGGAATAAATGGTGTTTGTCTTTTTACATTAGGTAAAATACCGAGAAAACTTTAACAAAGAGAAGGGCAAGACACCAAAATACAACTTGAAAGACAGCCAACTCTACAAGACCATGAAAGATGCCAATAACCTTGCAAGTGAGGTAAGGTCCTCTCGATGCCACCCTCCTTAATTTCCTCATCTTTGTTAAGAAGCAGCTTCAATTTATTTGTTTGTTTGTTTTCATTTGCAGGTTAAGTACAAGGCTGACTTAAAGAAGCTTCACAAACCTGTGACTGACATGAAGGAATCTCTAATTATGAACCATGTGCTGAATACAAGCCAACTTGCCAGTTCTGTAAGCTCCATCACTAACCCACAAACCAGCTTGGTTCCATCACTTCCTAATAACATTTGTACTGCCTTGCCTGTTACTAGGATATCATGTGGTGCTGTCTTTTTCCTCTTTGATCTAATGCATTTTTTCTGCTCATTAGTAACATTATTCTACTCATTCTCTGTAGAATAACACCTCCAAGATTTGTAGATATGCTAATACTTTAAGATATTTAACCTTTAAGATATTAACAGATGTGTTTTCTCATTCTAAAAATTTTTAAGAATTTCTTTTCCTTCCTTTTTGGCTGTTGACTTTTAAAACCCGCTGTTTTTCTCCAAATCATATTTCTTGACAGCTCTTATATTATTGCTGACTTCCTTTTATTTTTTGTTATTTCTTTGGGATCTACCTAACTTTTGCTAAAATGTTAAAATGTATAAAAATACTAATTTCTAGCTTGGCTAGGACCTACAAACATAAAAAAAAAAAATCATTGAAATATTTTTCTTTATCCATCATTCATTTGGGGCGGGGGGTTTTGGCATGTCTAATTTGCATTTGACGTGCAGTTGTGTAAATGTCTGACCTTGGAACTAGAAAGAGAAATAATGAGGGATTTTTCACTGAGGTGCTTCTTGCCACCTTCCCTTCAGTACCAGTACAAGAAGAAATATGAGAAGAGCAAAGGTCACTACCATGTAATTCCTGATAACCTGGAACAGCTCCATCTAAAAGAAGCAACAGAACTGCAGAGCCAAGTAAGTTGGAAAAGATCATCTCCCTTCTCCAGGGGCAGCTGGGTGGCTCAGTGGCTAGAGCATTGACTTGGAGTCGGGAACATTTGAGTTCAAATCCATCCTCAGACACTTACTAGTTGTGTGACCATGAGCAAGTCATTTAGCCTCTATTTGCCTCAGTTTCCTCAACTATAAAATGAGGATAATAATAATACTTTTGCATAGTCATTGTGAGGATCAAATGAGATAATATTTAGTGGTTGCTAATAAATGCTTAAACTTTACACATTCATTTTCCCAGTATAACTTCATCACAGCTGCATTTTTCTCACCAAAATGGAGATCTCTCACCTCTTGTCAAGTCTCTACCAGCCATTTATAGGAGAAAACAAAGAGCTCTGGATTGCAAATTAAAGTTCTTCTTCTGTCATTGACTTTAATCTTTGGAGATGTTTCCTCTTTGTTTGGGTTTAAATTGCCTTACATATAAGAATTCTCACATTAAAAAAAGAATTTCTAAAAACCTCATGGTGGGGGCAGCTAGGTGGCGCAGTGGCCCTGGATTCAGGAGTACCTGAGTTCAAATCCGGCCTCAGACACGTGACACTTACTAGCTGTGTGACCTTGGGCAAGTCACTTAACCCTCATTGCTCCACCAAAAAGAAAAGAAAAGAAAAAGAAAACCTTGTAGGGATGATATTTGCATCTGAGTGTTGGATTGATGTTATATCACCAGATTCAAGAAATGACCACATGCCATCTAAGAGGGTTTAGTTAATAGAAACAACCTTAAGACTTAATCTCACCTCTAATGAATAATGAAGCCAACTTCTGAGTCATAGATGGGTTTCAGTTTTCTATCAACATGAGTACATGAATCAAAATAAGGAGATCAGTCTGCTTAAATTCTGCTCCTCACTTTTAAATTACACCTTTAAAATGGTGAATAATAATACCTGCCCTTTCTATATCAAAAGATATTGTGAGAGTAAAGGAAATAATGTGTATGAAAGACTTTGACATCTCTGGAAGAAAAGTGGGATATAAATCCTATTTCCTAGGAAGTCCTTGAAGTGTAGGCCTGGTGGATGAGGTCTAACAAAGTACAGAGATCCATCAAAGAAGGCTGTTATGAGATATTTTATTGGTGGTGGTTTTGTAGTTGTAGTTGTTGTCTCAACTCAAAAAAGCATTCACTAAAATGTGCAGAAGTTCCATTTGGTATTAGCTGAGTGTGCCTGCAACTATAAAATAGCAGACTTTTAATGTGCAAAATAGGTTTCATTTTGACTTCAACACAGTTAAGTTTTATAAAAGAGATCACTTCTTACAATTCATAGAAAAAGAACATCATAATCATTTTAAGTCCTTAATGTATTCCTCAGGATTTACCTCATTCTCGTTATAGGTCCTATGAAAAATGATCATAAAAATCCAATATTCTACAGTTAATAATTTTATCTTCTTAAAATGAATAGACATCCTTTACATGCAATTGATTTCTTCTATTGTGCCTTTCTACTTATTCTATCAGGGCAGCTAGGTGGTGCAGTTAATAGTGTTATCAGACATTTACTATCTGTGTAACCCTGGGCAAGTCACTTAACCCTGTTTCCTTAGTTTCTACATCTGTAAAATGAGCTAGAGAAGGAAATGACAAACCATTCCAATATCTTTGCCAAGAAAAATCCCAAATGGAGTCGCAAAGAGTTGGACACAACTGAAACAACTGAACAACAAAAACTTATTCATAATTCAGTGATTTGAGTCAGGATACTAAGGCCAAACTGGTAATACTATCTATATATAATTCATTGAAAAAGGAAACCTCTGTTAGTCTGACATGAGGTAGTTTGCCTCTGGTTTGGGGGGAGTGTGTAGCTATGTTTTATGTGTAGCCAAGTTGGTTTCTTTGGTACATGTGATCCATATGTTGATCCTTATCACCATTCCAGAGGACCTTCTCTAGAAACCATACATCATTAACTATCATTTTTTTCCTAATATCCTTTAGTTAAAATTGAGTCCATCCCTAAAAAAGAAAGTATCAAGATAAAGGAAAGTAGTCACAGACTGAAAGTTTACCACCCATTGACTCAATGAGAACGCCAGAAAGTGTTCATATTTTTCAAGTCCATAATAAAAAATAATTTTGATAAAACAAAGAGAATACTAATGAAATTATCACATGGCTATTGATTATTTGCGATTTTAATGATAAAAGTAAGGGTAAAGGAAATTAATGTCTCCCTATTCAAGATAAGGACCTAAATCCCACAATCTAATCCTTAGGATTGTAGTCATTTACATATCTTTAAAGACAGGATCTCAAATAATACAATTGACAGCCCTGAGTAGTTATCCTGATGGAAAGCTTGATAACTGATCTCTCTAATTCTAGGTGAAATATAAAGAAAAGTATGAAAAGGAACGAGGGAAGCCCATGTTGGACTTTGAAACCCCAACATACATAACTGCAAAAGAATCTCAACAGATGCAGAGTGGGGTAAGAAATAAAAGGAAATGTGTCTATATAGATAGACACAGATATATCTATTATTGTATAGAATGTTGGGAATATTCTTGTCAAATAAATCACTAAGGTCCTTGTCAACTCTGAAATTCTGTTATCCTATAATTCCAAATATTCTAAATAATAAATAATTGCCACATATAATATATGAGAACAGCCATTTTCAAAAAAACCAAAATATAATAAATATAATTAGTACTAAATATAATTTAACTTTTTTGGCTGGATCAGAAAATCCCCTGGGAGTTTATATATATATATATACACACACACACACACACACACATACATACATGCACTATATGTATACATATATATGTGTGTGTATAAAGACTGTTCCTTTGAAATCTCACATCCATGAAAGCTTCTACAAAGGAAATCAAAGCATGCTTATTGGGCTTTCCATTTTAAGGAGAAAACTCTAAATTACAAAAATGGATTTACATAGCAGAATTTACCTCCTCATTAGGTTAAGAGTAGATAATATTTGCCTTGCAAACCTTAAGGTGCTATATAAATGTCCTCGAGTACTATTCCTTATTCATACAGAGCAGTAGTCATTTGACAATGGAGATAGAAGCATAAAAAGTCTTGAAATGCTGTCATTTTTAGCGGGGAGGGGGCGGGGCAGAACCTAACTTGCTGCTCTTCAACAGGGTAAATGGATTGTAATCTCATTTTGAAATCTGCAATGTCTGGTTTCATGAAGCAGCCCCTTTATCCCATGGGCTTTTAGAACATCATTGCTAGAAACTATTTCTTTCTTTCCTGTGTTGCATTTTCACAACTATAAGCAAATGTGTTTCCAATGGAACTACAAGATCTTCAAAAATACTTCTACTTGACAAAATCTCACATATTTGAAAGCAGATATTAAAGGCATAATTAAATATTTCGTTTTCATTCAAAGTTTTCTCAACCATCAAATGAGGAGATTGGACCAGAATTTTATTATATTTTGTTGGATGAGAATTGGGAGACATCACAAGAGTGACTGGATAATCAGTTTTGAATTCAAGAAAATCCAAGTTAAGGTTCTGCATGTGATAACCACAACCAAGTCACAATGTCTCAGTGTCCCCAAGCAATCCTTGAAGGCTATAGAAATCTGCCTGGGGTGAGGGTGCATTTAGATAGAATCTTAGGGTTTGAAAAGCATGTTACAGATACTATCTAATTTTATCCTAACTAGGAAGTAAATTCCGGCAATGTAAATCCATTTTTGTAGTTTTGAGTTTTTCCCTTAAAATAGAAACCTCAATAAATACCTATTGATTTCCTTTGTAGAGGCTTTCATGGATGTGAAATTTCAATGAAATAAGCAATTCTCTAAGGTTGTAAAGCATAGATCTGCACCAGTGGAGGGAGGTTTAATACCAAGATTTCCCCACACTGATGAAATCACTGAATGGACCCAACAATGATGTTTATTTGTTTGCTTTAAATCAGGTGATGAGGCTCTAATATAAAAAAATGAAAAGAAAAGAAAAAGAAAACCTTCCTTATAAAAATCTGCCCTGGGGCAGCTAGGTGGTGCAGTGGATAGAGCACTGGCCCTGGAGTCAGGAGTACCTGAGTTCAAATTCGGCCTCAGACACTTAACACTTACTAGCTGTGTGACCCTGGGCAAGTCACTTAACCCAAATTGCCTCACCAAAAAATAAAAATACAAAAAGCAAAAAACACAAAAAATCTGCCCTAAGAAAAAAAAATTTTTAAATGCATACTTTAGTATTAATTTAAGTCATTGTATTGCTTTTCTCAGGGTTATTTGCATTTTAGTCTTCTTTCTTATTGTAGAATAAAAGGCATTATCTCCATTTAACATGTATAGAAAAAGTCTGGGAGAAAAACAGGATAAGGGAGATATTTTGAGGTATAAGTGAGGCTCTTGCAAAACCTCAGAAATCATATATTCTAAGTGTCAACTGAAAATTCCTATCAGTTAATCTAGCCTTTGTCAAAATCTTATGGGGCAGCTAGATGGCACAGTGGATAGAGCACCGGCCCTGGATTCAGGAGTACCTGAGTTCGAGTCTGGCCTCAGACACTTAACACTTACTGGCTGTGTGACCCTGGGCAAGTCACTTAACCCCAATTGCCTTACTAAAAAAAAAAAAAAAATCTTATACATTTGTATGAGGTAGATGTTTGGTAACTCTATTTCTTTCTCCTGCTTAATTTTTCCCAGTAAAAAAAGAAATGTTCTAACATTATTTATGGTTGATCAGTAATACTGTCAAGTCAACAAATGCTGTTAAGTTATTTGTTACAAGAAATTTGGGGCTTTTTCCATTTGGGGGGTTGGGGAGAGGGAGGAATAGGGTAGACCCCCAAAAAATAAAGAAAGAAGGTAAAAGAAAGTGAAAAGAAAGAAAAGAGGATCATTTACGCATTTTTAATACACACAAAGAAGGAAGGAAGGAATCACAAAGAATAGCTTGTAAAGTTTTATGTTTATTATATATTTAAAAAGAAAAGCAATCTGTACATGATGGAGATTTTATGTATAATCCTCTTCTTTTCTAGTATGTATGTGGAAATGCTCATTTTATCTGAAATTGTTAATTTCAGAATTTAAAAAAATGCTTCTCAGAAACTGCTTAACAAAAATGCTATCTTTAAGTCAATATGTTGAAAGCAAAATGTTACTTTTTCTTAATGATTTTTCTTCCCATAATTAAGGGAAAATCAATATAAACATTTGCTTTTTGACTTTTTTTTCTTCCTACTCATATTAGAAAGAATATAGAAAGGATTATGAAGAGTCCATTAAAGGCAGAAACCTTACTGGCCTGGAAGTTACACCAGCTTTATTACATGTCAAATATGCCACCAAAATAGCAAGCGAGGTAGCAATTACTTGGTTGTTTCTTTCTCTGTTGATTCAAATAATTCCATAATTCCACTAATGACACTCATCAATGTGTTCCTCTTACCATTTAACTCTCGATGTTCCGAGCTGTATCTTCTTGTGTTTGATCCTTCTACCTAATCAATTTTCAATGTTAATTCTTCTAATTGTTTAATTGACAATCCCATAAATGTATGTAACTTTTCAGACTATTCTATCTTTCCTTTTTTGTTTTAAACTCCACTTGATGGTTTACCCCATGCTGTGGTCCATATCTACATAAAACTACTAAATTTTATCTGCTTTAAAACTTAAACTTTTTTCTTGGTTTCTCAGTTAAGAGAAATATTCCTGGCTCTCTTGGCAGTTTTGTTGGTTTTATTTTTGTGATGTAGAAAGAGTACAGGAGAGATCTAGAGGAAAGCATCCGAGGAAAGGGTCTCACCGAAATGGATGACACACCTGATATGCTACGAGCAAAGAATGCAACTCAGATCCTCAATGAGGTAGCCCCCAAAGCCTCCCAAGATCTAACAAATCTCATCTGACTCTCATCTTCCCCTCTAAAACACAATACATTTTGCTCTACATATAATTTGCTACCATATTTGGCTTAGAGGAATTACAGCTTTCAGAAGAAGAGTCCAACGTAGTGGTCAAAGTTTTACTAAAAATTCCTCCATTTCTACTGTGCATGGATATTGTAGCAGTCTGATCAGTTTCTTCATCTATAAAAAGGAGATTATAATATCTGTACTACCCTCACAGACTTATGAAGATAAGATGATATCATGGGTTAAAGGATTTTATAAACCTTGAGTTGTTTTATATAAATGTGAGCTTCTTATATAACATACGGTATACTATAAGATACTGAAATAAACACTGGCTATGATTTCTAAGTCAATACACATAGAATTAAAAAAAAAACATATAGCCACTGAATCTGGCATATTACCTGACGTAGACCCAGAAAATCAGTTGATTTTTCTAAAATCCATTATTTTCTTCTGCAGAAAGAATACAAGAGAGACTTAGAGCTGGAAGTCAAAGGACGAGGTCTGACCACCATGGCCAATGAAACTCCAGACTTTATGAGGGCCAAGAATGCGACAGATATTGCTAGCCAGGTCAGTGTAATGCTGAAGACCCCTGGATCCTCTTGCCTCTGATTTACCAAGATGCACACATTATTTTGACATCAATTTTTTTTTAAACTTTGTGTTCCAAATTCTCTTACTCCCTCCCCCTACCAAGAATTCAAGCAACTCAATATAAACTGTACATGAGCAGTCATGAAAACATTTCCGTATTAGCCAGATTGTGAAAGAAAACAGACAAAAACAAAACTTCAGATAAGGAAACTAACAAACAAAAAAGGATGCTTTAATCTGTATTGAGACACCATCAGTTCTCTCTCTGTAGATGGATTGCATTTTTCATAGGACCTTCAGAGTTGTCTTGGATCATTGCATTGCTGAAAATAAGCAAGTCATTCACAGCAGATCATCTTACAGTATTGTTATTTTGTATATACTACATTTCACGTCTCATCAGCTCATGTAGGTCTTTCTGGGTTTTTCTGTTAGCATCCTGCTCATCATTTTTTTTTATAGTAAACTACATGTATATAGTACTTTAAAGAGAGATTTCCTTACAATAAACCCATGAGGTTGATTCTGGCAACAACAGTAATAGATAACATTTATACAGTACCTTACACCTGACAAAGAATTCTCTTCACAATAGACCAACAAAGTATCATACATTTTATCATCATCATCAATCAATTCTCATTGTCACCAATCAACCTCCATCTTAAGATGCACACATTATAAACATATTTGTGGAAAGAGATTTAGACCAGAAATCAGGAAACCTGGGTTCTATCCCAGCTCTGACATTAACAAGCTGGGCAAATTCACCTCCCTGGGCTTCAGTCTTCTCATCTGAAAAATTAGAGGATTGGACTTAAATGATCTCTAAGACCCCATCTAGCTGTGAAATTCTCTGATTCTAAAGGTTGTTTCCATCCATGTTCCACTCCCAAGAGTCTCATGGGTAGTAAAATGAATATTATTTTATTGCTTACCTGGCCTGAATAATGTCTTTTATTAGTAAATTTTTTGAACTAGTAGAAGGATTACGAGGAGTTCCCTTTCCTATTTCCATCTCTCATTTCTGACTCACATGAATGAGCACCCTCATTATAAAGTGCAGAGTGCTAGGGATACTCCTGGCAGACTCTAATCTGTCTGACTGTTCCCATAGTGCTAATCCACACTGTCCTCAGGCTGTACCCAAAGCATTGACTCAGCATCCTTTAAGTGTCTTCTCTCTCCTTTGTTGCAAGACACTCTGACTTCCCTAGTGAAGCCCACTCCACACTGATGTGTTCCTTCCTTTTCACCCTCCAGAGGCTTACATTTATATAAGTTCTACTGTTGCCTTCATTGTTTTGTACCGGCTCTCTTGTCATCTCCTATGCATAGATCCTCTCTTCCCAACTATATTGTAAAGTTCTCAGAAGCAGGGATGTCTTTTACTTCTTTTGATTCTTCCATAGTCCAGTGCTTTAAGCAGAATAGAAATAAATATGGGTTCATGGATGAATGAGTCTCTTGGTGAATAAATTTGGATCATTTCTTAAGTAAACCAAGAAAATCCATTTTCAAGACCTTGAAAGCACATACCTACCAGCTTTCTTTCTTTTTTCAGATTAAATATAAGCAATTGGCAGAAATGGAAAAAGGCAACTTCACTTCTGTTGTTGATACTCCAGAGATCATTCATGCTCAGCAAGTCAAGAACCTTTCAAGCCAGGTAAGGACATTGAAAAAAATCATAATGTAATACCACACTGACCAAGCAGGGGGGTGGGGGTAGGGGGGGAAGCTGTTCCTGGTTCACTTTCATCAATTCCAAAAGTGGCATTTTAGGGCAGCTAGGTGGCGCAGTGGATAGAGCATTGGCCCTGGATTCAGGAGGACCTGAGTTCAAATCAAGCCTCAGACACTTGACACTTACTAGCTGTGTGACCCTGGGCAAGTCACTTAACCCACACAAAAAAAAAAGAGATGGGAGGTACATTTCATCATCAGTCAGCTAGACAAAACAGTAGTGTATTGGACCTAGAATTAGGAAGGCCTGAGCCCAAATCCCACCTTAGACACTTACTTGGTATGTGGGCAAGTCACTTAATTTCTCTTAGCCTCAGATTCCCCATTAATAAAATGTGAATAAAAATGCCATCTACTTCATGACATTGTTGTTAGGATCAAATGAGATAACACATATAGAATGATTACAAACCTTAAAGTATCACTATTGTTTACTACTCAGAGTTGTGAGGTTGTGAAAGGTGCTTTTTCTTCATATTACTGTTGTCATCATATATTATTCTTCTGCTCTTGCTCGTTTCATTCACCATAAGTTTGTAAAAGTCTTTCCATGTTTCTCTGACTCTGTCATTTCTTATGGCACAGTAATTTTCCATTATATTCCTATATCACAATTTGTTCATCCATTCAATGGTGGATAGCCTTCCCCCCATCAATTCTTTGCTACAACAAAAAGTGGTATTATAAAACTCTTAAACAAGAGAACCAGAAATCCCATTCTTGGGCCCTTTGGGATATATGCCAAACAGTAAGTCTCATAAACAACTTAAAACTTAAGTTGTAATATAATATAACATAATTTTATTAATATAGATTCTTTGTTATTATATTATTAATTTTTAATATAATAATCACTTCTTAGTAAACAATCCATCTCTTCCCTTTAAAACTCCATCCCTCTTTCCCTGAAAAAATAATAACAATATCAACACTAATATAACAACCATTGGGACTGATAGCACATGCAACTTTCCACTCTTACAGTATAATTTATAAAACATATAAAATGATATGGTTTTCTGCAGAGGAATCAAATTCTTACCACAGTAGTGACCAGATTCCTTCTCCACAACCACCCTAGAAATGTGGTGGAACAAAAGGTTAGAGCCAGAAAGAGACCAAACTAAAATAACATGAAGGTAAGATAGGGATGCTGGGGCCTCCTTGCCCTCTCTCCCTGTCTCATTATTAGGCTCAATAATTTATCAATTAGTTAAAAATATAATACTATGTATACATATATATCTACTAGATTTAAAAGTGCTCAAGTTTTGTGAGGTCGAATGTAACCATCTTTGTTGGCCAATCTTCCAGTAGATTAAGGACTAAAACCATACAAAAACTCACTCTCTTAGACAGCTGCTATCCCTGGATCTGTACAGAAACTTAAAAGCAGAGCTGTATAGACACTGCCTACCCTCAATGAGTCTATGAATACGTGTGCTGTTTGTTGTGAAAGTTTGAGTTTGTAGACCCACCAACTTCTGTAAACAGTAAGGAAAAAGAGACCCAAGAGCCAAGAGCAGGGCAATGGAGAGAGTGATAAGTATGGAGGCAAATAACCGATATTTGAATCCTGGCTTAATTACCTGTGTGACTTTATGCAAATCATTTAATTTCTCTGGGTTTCAGCTTCCCCATCTATAAAATAAGGGAGCGGGATTATAAGAACTCTAGGATTCTTTCCAGCTCTTAGGTCTATGATACTATGAACCTCTGTCAGGCCATATTAAGGTTCTGTGCCCCAGGCATCAATATCAGCTCACATAGCTCTGTTGCTCACTCTCTCTATCCCATTTGAATGTGTTTCCAGAAAAAGTACAAAGAGGATGCTGAAAGGTGCATGTCCTACTATGAGACAGTGCTGGAGACTCCAGAGATGCAGAGAGTTCGAGAGAACCAGAAGAACTTCAGCCTTGTATGTGTTTGGTTCATTCATAGTCCATTTGGCTTGATTATCTGTATATATTACAAGGTGGAAGGGAAAGCTACTATGGGGATGAGGGAATAAGAGGGAGGAATCATAGTGGCTAGTGGTAGTGATGCAAAAAGGGGAAGAAAAGCATATCTATAGCACTTTAGAAAAACAAACTGAAGATAGGAAAGGGTCAGTCAAAAGAGAACATTTAGGCATAGTATGCTATCCTAGTTTACGCACACTTTTAAAAATGGTAAATAATGCATTCACAGTTTCATATGTAATCCTCTTTTCTGTTCTTTGTTTACTGAAATGTTTGTGTTTGTTAATGTTTGCTAAGTTCATAATATTTTAAAATAATTTCTTTTTTAAAGTATAGCACCCCTGGGCAAGTCACTTAACCCCCATTGCCCTGCAAAAACAAAAACAAAACAAAACAAAAAAAGTATAGCATCAACACATTTAGGGTTAAGACCTAAATTGGCATCTTAGAATTCACAAAGATGACTCTGCTGCTGGGATTGGGCCCAATGATCAACTTTCACTTCTTATTCCCTCCCTGGAAAATGAGGGCCGATGTTTAGGATCATTTTCTAGATTAGGAATTATCACAAATGCCAAAACTAAATGCCAAGTGGAAATTTGAACAATTCCCTTCTTTTGATATTTTTTCAAATATAAATGTTCATCATCCTGTGTCACTGATGGTCTGTTTTCATCAAGCCTGAGATTTAGCCCCAGGCAACAACTGGCTTTGTGTTGGGTGTGTGTGTTATTCTCTTCCCTCCATTCCCCAGGCTCCCCAACATTAAATCAAAATCTAACAACAAATTTCCCCTTGGAAATTCTCACTGAAGAATTGTTTTTTCCCTTGTGCTGTGATAAATGTTTCTCAGATATTTTCCAGGTACATACGGCTTCTCTAAAATTTGGTTTGTTTGTTTGTTACTCTTTGGAAAAGAACCAGACCCAGGCCTACACAAGAATGTTCAAATAGTAACTAGGTGTTTATTTACTCTTTCTTTATAGCTCCAATACCAGAGTGATCACAAAAACGCTAAGGGGAAAATTACAGTTGTACAAGACACGCCAGAAATACTGCGTGTTAAAGAAAATCAAAAGAATTTCAGCTCGGTATATTTATTTTGTTTTCCATTCCAATGCTAACCTAAGTGATTCCAACCTCATTTTAGGAAAAATCATTTGTAATGATGCTAACTTCCTAATGTTTCAAACAATTAACGCCAAACTACCCTAACTGATACCAATAATTGATCGATAATAGGATGACCAAACTTTTTACCTAAACAAGCTCCATCTGAAGTCACTAAGTGAGAAATGCTAACCAAATAACTTTTCTTCTTTTAAATCCCAAAGCAGTAACCCTGTGGTCTTTGTTTTGTCTTGTGGCCAATCAAATCCTCTTTGATGTTGTATATTGTTAGTGTCCCTGGCCCCAAAAAGTCATGTTTAAAGTAGTGACATGTTGCATTTGTCCTGACTTCATTGGTGTTTCTCAGAGTGGATTTTGTGTTCTATGTGGGGAATGAAGTTCAGCATTGTTCAGGCTTGTGCTGACCAGGGCACATGGTCTGGGTGGAGAAATTGACTTAAAAGCTAAAGTATAAGAGCAGCTAGGAGGCGCAGTGGATAAAGCACCGGCCCTGGATTCAGGAGGACCTGAGTTCAAATTTGACCTCAGACACTTGACACTTACTAACTGTGTGGCCCTGGGCAAGTCACTTAACCTTCATTGCCCTGCACCCCCCCCCAAAAAAAAAGTATAACGAGTGAATGCCTTTTCTGGACCTCCCCACCATAGTGGTTAGGGCACCCCTTCCCCAAATTACTTTGTATTCATTTTGAATGTCTTTAACTAAATGTGTTATCTTCTTCATTATAATGTTTGCTCCTTGAGAGCAGAGATTGTCTTGCCTCTTCTATTTGTATCTCTAGCATTTAGCACAGTGCTATGCAAATAGTAAACACATACTAAGTGGTTTTTCATTCATTCATTCATTCATCATCCATTCATTCAACAGAATGTAAGGTTCTTGAGGACAGGGGCAATTTCATTTTTGTCTTTATCCTAGAGCTCAGCATGACTCCTTCTGCTTAGTAAACGCTTTTTAACTTTACAAATGATTGGATATTTGTTGAGTGGCTGATACATACCAAAATTGTGATGATCTAGCCTCCACAGAAACCTCCTTGTCCTAATCATTGTCCAGGAAGAGGTGAGATTCCATTTCTTGTTTGGTAACACTGTCCTTGTTCTGAACAACCAGGTGTTATATAAAGAAGGCATCTCTCCTGGGACAGCAATTGGAAAGACCCCTGAGATGCTGAGAGTCAAACAGACACAGGATCACATCAGTGCGGTAAAGATCATCGATTTTATACCAACTTCTCCATTTCCTTTAATAAGTTACATGGTTTTCTGAGCAACCCTCATCAATGATGTGAATGGGAACAACACAGTTGGAAAAAGGGTAATCTGGGGATCCTCCTGATTTGTTGGACCAGGGACTCTCCAATGACTTTGGGGACTCACTCTGGCTCCTTGGGAAGGGGTCCTGATCTACCCGAAGCCTGAAAGACTTGCACTTTCAGATGAACATTGACACCCCTCACCAGGCAATCAAAACTGATGAGGGATTTTGTCATTCCAAAGGACAGGTCCTTCAGCATTCTTTCAGCCAGGGCACGTGCCCATTCCCATGGAGCCAGAGTATATGCCCAGTTCCATGGGAGGTGCCCCAGTCTAGTATATCAAGGGGGTCCCCCAATTAATCCCACTATACAGTTCCTGCTTAGCTCACCTACTTATTATCTCTATACCCTTACATTAAGTGACAAGCTCTCTGGGCCTCACGTCCTTCATCTATCAAATGCGGGTATGAAACCAAATGGCCTCTAAGGTCATTTCAAGCTCTAAATTCTACATCATTCTTATAATGACCATCACTACTCACCACCCCCATTGGCAGGATTTATATCCACAATATAATTAAACTCTTGTTGGTTTGCTTAAAGAAAAAAGGTTTTTTTAAATGTTTAAAATAGTAAAAGTTTTTAGACAAAGTATAGCTCTGGCAGTGAGTTAATAAAAAGTTGAATGGGCAGCCTAAAAAGACCCATATTGGGTTCTTTCTCTTTAAGCAGAATTTGGGCAGACATTTATTACTGATGTTATAGTAAGGATCTGGGAAGAGATGCTGATATTACACCTCCCCCCCTCTGAGATTCTGTAGGGTTAAAAAGAAGTTGAAGGATTTTGTTTATTGGATATCTTTTTTTTTTTTAATTAAAAGGCTGGGGGCTGCTAGGTGGTGCAGTGGATTGAGCACTGGCCCTGGATTCAGGAGGACCTGAGTTCAAATCCAGTCTCAGACACTTTACTAGCTGTGTGATGACCCTGGGCAAGTCACTTAACCCTCATTGCCCTGCAAAAAACAAAAACAAAACAAAAGTACCCTTCTGACTCAGTGAGTCTGTATTTGTTACATCACAAAAAAAGGAATTGGGGTGGGGGTGGGCTTTACATGATCTTTAAAATTCCTTCCATTTTGAAGACCCTATAAGTTTAGGAATGCTAAGCTTGAATTAGTTGGATTAAATAGACTTCTATAATCTATTACCAGAAATCGATCTTGAACAGAATACATGGAAATAACATGTGTTGTCATTCATTTCCCATTTGTGTTAATACAGGTAAAATACAAGGAAAGTATTGGACAAGGAACCCCAATTCCTGACCTTCCTGAAGTGAAACGTGTCAAGGAGACGCAAAAGCACATAAGCTCGGTAGTGGCTAATACTTTCTGTACTTGTTTCTATAACTGCCTTTTTATTACCAGGCAGTCTTATCATCAAGGGCTCCATTCCTTTGAGGCACAAGTACAATTCAACTTAAGGTGGGAGTCAGATAGACAAAGGCCATTATAAAGAGAGATGGTAGTAGAGAGAATACCAGCCCTGGAGTCAGAAGAAATCTGGATCTGAATTCTGGCTTTGTTACACACTTTGATACACATTTTTTTTTCTCTTCTACAAGCTATTGGCCCACACTCCTAAAGTTCTTCTCTGCCTATATACCCAGCAGGAATGGAAAAAGTGAACATTTCTATGAATTACCCAGTGGTTCTTGAAGAAGCATGTTAAGATTTTTATTACAGCTTGTAGCTAGAGGGAAACAGATTTGGGTTAACAAAATAGCAGAACAATGGAGAACTCACAAATTTACAGGCCCCCAGAGTTTTTAAAAAGTCAATTCCCCTTACCCTCTTCACTGGAATATGAACTGGCTAGCTTGATCTTTGACAGTATTTTTCCCCAAGGTGTTCACCAATTTCCCTTGCTCCCAGACTTCTAAACTAAGCTTATGGTAGATTTTCCACTTATACAAAGAACTCTAGAAAGTTTATATACATATGATATTTTGGTGTTGGTGTTGGTAGTGGTAGCTGTCAGTGAGCTATGGGTTTCAATGTACAGGATAAACTGAGTTCCACCTCCATTAATGAAGGTTTTCATTGATTATTGACAATGGCCAATGAATAGGTGCTTTTCCCCCAAGAGAATAAAATTAAGGTTAATTGTTGAAAGAGAAATAATTCTTTAATGAATAATTTTTCTCTAGTACAAATATATTTGAATGATAGAATGTTTTTACAAATTAATATCCTAACAAATATCCATATTGCCTTCATGATTTTTAAGGGTTTATCATCTTACCATCATTGTGGATGTCCTCCTTATATTCTACAGGTTATGTACAAAGAGAACTTGGGGACAGGCACTCCAACCACTATTACTCCAGAGATGGAGAGAGTCAAACGCAATCAAGAGAACTTTAGCTCGGTATTTGTTAAAACAAGAAACTCAAACCCTCTTTAAAACTTTACCAACATAACTCACTCTTTTAAACAAAAAAAGTAACAGCCTAACCAGGGTGCTGTGTGTGTGTCATTATCTGACCTAAACCACCTAGATGATACCCAATGACTCATTTTCCACATTGAGCCTTAACATTGTAGGTGACTGACAAGTGTGAAAGACCCTAGTTAAATTAGTGTGGAATTCCTCACAATTGCTTACATCACATAACTCGATTGTCTTATATCATTTATAATCCAAAGAATAATTACCACCATAGAATTCATCTTCATAATGTGTAGAATAAAATGTAAAAAACTATACTCCTACTAAATCCAATGAACTTAAAACTAAAAACCAAAATCCTTCCTCCTCCTCACTCTTGTCTTTCTCACTATCTGAATTGCTATGTCTGTGTTGAGTGAGTTTATTTGGGTGCTGTCTTATGTCTCACAGGTGTTGTACAAAGAAAATTTGGGGACTGGAACCCCAACACCTATTACTCCAGAGATGGAGAGAGTCAAACACAATCAAGAGAACGTTAGCTCGGTATTTCTTAGGGGTGGTGGTGTAAAAAGCTCCCTTAATATCATGCTAAAAATAACCTTAACCCTTGACAAATATCTTCTCCCTGTAAAATAACTAAGTACAAAAAAATGGAGGAAATGTTATCAAATAATACTTTAGATTTCAATCCAAATCTAATTTAATATATATACATTATCTGATTCTGGTGTGAAATTTTAACCATGGCTACTCTAGCATATATATATAATATATATATATATTTACTATTTCCCTAAAACAAAACCAAAAAAACAATGTACTCTGTAGTCTTTCCTGTTTTCTTATAAATAACAGTAGATGTTTCTAACATGGTGTTTACTTGTGCCGTGCAAGTCTAAAGTCTAACATTTTTCTAGTAAAGAAAAATAATTAGAATTTTATATGTATTCTCTGTCACCTTGTCGGACACTTTCCTTGTGTTTCACAGGTCCTTTTGGGAGAACTTGGTTCCCACTCATTATTCAGAATACTTCACCCAAAGATGTAAATCTCCAGGTCTTAGTCATTTGCATAGAATGACTACTACTACCATACACACAATGCTTATATACTGTCTTTCTTTGGAATACTTTGAGTTCTACAGAAAATATGTGGCTGATATTTCTTACTTTTCGCCCCCAACCCCGCCTCCCCGCAATTTTCTCTATTCCTAAGTAGGGAATTGATTCGAACCTGTCTTAGACATAGAATATACCCTCCCTTCGAGCTGTACAGCGCTTAGCTTAGCACAGTACGTGGTACATATTAGGCACTGAGAAATATGTATTGCCTGACTGACTACCTCATGATGTTATCTTTCTACTCATTAGTAATTTGTGCTCTATTTTTCTAAACAATTAAAGCAGGTAGGCATAGTGGAAAGAGCACTTAACCTGGAGCTAGGAGAGATCTGGTTCTGCCATCTACTATTTGTGTGACCTTGGACAAGTTATTTCACTTGTCTGAGCTTGCTTTTCATCATTTATAAAATAATGGGGGTGGGGGGTGGGGGGGCAGCTAGGTGGAGCAGTGGATAGAGCACTGGCCCTGGATTCAGGAGTACCTGAGTTCAAATCCGGCCTCAGACCCTTGACACTTACTAGCTGTGTGACCCTGGGCAAGTCACTTAACCCCCATTGCCCCGCAAAAATTACTTAATTAATTAAAATTAAAATAATGGGGCTGGACTAGGTGATCTCTTCCTTTCTAATGTTGACATCTCTGATTCCTGAGTCTATCAAGATAGTTGGCTAATGCACAGTCAAGGCATCGATGGATGGATGCCCTTAGCTTGGTAGCTGCACATACCCCAGTATCTATCTTTTTCTCTAGGAATGTATGCCAGAAACTGCTGTATGCAGAGATAAAAGCAATGATGAGATAAACTTTTAAATGGTCCAATGAGGGCCTTTTGTTTTATCTATTTGAGGGACTGCAAATTCCCCTTGAATTATAGTTTTTGAAGACAAGCCTGACCTGACCCATACATGGTTCTGTGCTGACTGTGATTGTTGATGCTTTTCTGTGCTATACAGGTGTTGTACAAAGAAAACCTGGGCAAGGGAACCCCCTTACCGGTCACTCCTGAGATGGAGAGAGTCAAACACAATCAAGAAAACTTTAGCTCGGTATTTGGGAGCATAAAAGTTCCCTTTAACCATATTAAAATCCCTTTTTTTCCCTTTTAACTTTTAAAAATGAAAACTTCCCATTCCCTGACCTTTCATGTAATCAACTTAACAAAAAAAAAAAAGAAAAAAATACTTCTTTCACCATCTGAACCTTCTGATTTTCAAGCCTCTTTACTCACCGTTTGTTCTTACCACTTTGTAATTTCTATAATTGTCCCTTAGTCTTATTAATTGGCTCCTTTCCTTCCCTGTCTACCATTTTTTTTGCTTCTGGAAGTTTTAAAGTACAGGTATCTTTGATTTCTAAAAATAACAGTCCAGGGGTCCAAATTGTCTTCAGTTTTTTTCTGTCATTCTGTGTTTCTGGATGGGAACTGGTAAGAAATTCGAAAAGGATTTGAAATCAATGTTTGAAAACAATCAACTGGTTCTTGCTCAGGAATGTCAGTAACCTTTACCTTGACCATAATCATGGTCATTGCTGACTGACCACAGAATACTAACCACAGTCTCTGGAGCAAAAAGTAGCATTATATATATATACACAAATATCAGTTAATGCTTAAGGTCGCAATCATTCTACTTTGGTAATTGTCCTGTACTATAAGCCTTTCACAGAAAGAATCCAGTTTCTTTTCATTTGTCCAAATAAGGAGGTCAAATTGTGGCATTTTATTTATTGTCATGTTTTCTTCATCATCATTGTTTTTGTTGAGAGTTCCTATCACACAAATGTACAATGAAAATTGGTTACAGGAACTCCTGTGATTATTGCTCCAGAGGCAGAGAATCAAATATCAATAAGAAAAATAGAAGTGGATCTTGTGTGGTGGGGGTAGCAGGGAGTGCGTTGTGGATGAAATTTCCTTCTTAACTCTAATTTTGATGTGATTTTCCACCCTAAAACTTCCATCCTCAGTAAAACCAACTCATTTCAATGATACCATTTTCCATTATTCTATTACTAACCATTGTTAATTCTGTTTATTTTTTATTGTAGTTTAATGTAACTTTTCTGGATTGTTTTGTCCATTGTGTCTTAAGCTTTTCCAAATGTATTTCTTTAATCAATGTTTGCTTTATTTCTTATAGTAAGATTATTATAAAATATATCTATTTCAGACTCAAATTATCCTAGTGCTTAAGGACAGATTTTTTTTTCATATAATATTAACTGGTACCAAGAATTAAAGTAAAATACATTTTTATTTCAAACATTTTGATATTCCTGAATTCACTGTATAATTGCCAACCATCCCCTTTCTTTTCCTTTCAAATTTGGTTCATTTCACCAACTATAATAAATTGAATCTATAAAGCCAATTGTATTTTTATTCTCAGGGAATATGTGCCAATATTTTCCCAAACCACAAATTTTCTATTTAACGTGTAACATCTTTGTGGTTTTTTTGAAATCACCATAGACTTTTCCTGAATTATTCCTGAGAAAAGAAACAATCTGTTTATATAATGTTAAGATTCAGGAGCTGAGGGGGCAGCTAGGTGGCGCAGTAGATAAAGCACTGGCCCTGGATTCAGGAGGACCTGAGTTCAGATGTGACCTCAGACACTTGACACTAGCTGTGTGACCCTGGGCAAGTCACTTAACTCTCATTGCCCCACCAAAAAAAAAAAAAAAGATTCAGGAGCTGAATCTCCAACAGGTAACGGTGATCTGACCTAGATCTTTACTAAAGAGAGGGAGAGAGTGAGGATGTTTATTTTCTCAATCTAATCCTTGAATGATGTCAATTAAATTCCCAACCAGATAGCGAAGAGACTTGTGCTGATTTATCACCTCTTCTTTCCCACCCACCCCCATTCTTTATGTCACACAGGTGTTGTACAAAGAAAACCTGGGGGCAGGAACCCCAATTCCGATCACTCCAGAGATGGAGAGAGTCAAACACAATCAAGAAAACTTTAGCTCGGTATTTTAAAAAGATAAAAAAAAATCCTCCTATTTAAAAATTTGTGGTGTCTTTTTGTTGCTTTTTAAAATTAATGGATTAAAAAGTCTCCATTCTTAGTCTTTTAAATCTAATCAACTTATCCAAATAAAATCCCTATAGCTCTTTTCCTCCTGACTAAAAGCTGCCATTTGATCTGACTTCCTTTAACTTGCTATTTTCTGGTTAAAATTTTGATGTAATCCTTCAAAGATCTTTAACTCTTCTCCCTGGCTTCAGAAAATAAATGTTAATTGCCCTCATTTCAAATTGTAAAAACTAAACTGCCAGCTATTTAACTGTCTAAATGGCTGAGATCCTCCCTTTTTCTGCTTTGGCAAACATAGATAAATGAAATTTGACCTCAACCTGAAGCTTCTAAAAAGTATGTCCTGGCAAGACACCTCTCTTTGGCTTCACTTTTTATTCTAACCTTATCTCTGTATAACTGTACAAGGAATTGGAGCCTGCACATCCAACATATATGCCTTTCATGGGATTTTGTAGATTAAATTTTAGAAACTTGTCATGAACATCTAATCTAGGTTGTCTTTCAAACGTGCCTAACGTGTTCATTTTAACCAAAAATGAAATACTACAACTTTGTTTTAAAATAAGATAAATTGAGAGAAAATTGCCCATGAATGTAAATCGCAATATGTGTGTATGCACCATGTCCATTTACTCCAAATTTCCTTAGTATGATCTATTATTGATATTTCCCATTTCAAACTCATCATCATGTTTTATTTTAATATTTCCTTTTACTTTCTTTGAATGTATCTTCCTATTATAACTTTCTGGAGGACTGAAATGACACTAACTAAATTACTTTGATGCTTATAAATTTACTTGATATTGCACAGATTGCATTGCTCACTGGGGCAAAAACAAAGACAAAAAACAAAACCCCCTTTATTTTCCCATTGTATTTCTTAGTTCTTTGTTCCTTTGAGTGTATTTTGTTTTTCAAATATATCAAAGGGATATTTGAGGGGCTCAAAGAAGTTTCCATTAATCTGATCTCTTCCTCTCCTTTACCCCCACCCCAGAAAAAAAAAATAGAGGAAGTGTGTATTGATTGCTGCTTTTCTCTGGATACCTTTTTGTGTCTCACAGGTGTTGTACAAAGAGAATTTGGGGACAGGGATCCCAATCCCCATCACTCCAGAGATGGAGAGAGTCAAACACAATCAAGAAAACTTTAGCTCGGTATTTTGCAAAGGAAAAAAAAAAGATGCCATTTAACATTATAATAAAATGAGCTCTTAACAGCTTTAAAAAATACTTGCCTTCCTTAGCTTTTTAATAATCATTCCTGTAGGGAGAGAAAAAAAGAGGTCCCTTCACCATAATACTGCTACTGACCTAATTTTTTCCCCTTTTAAAAAAACTTTTCTGTTGTTATTGTTGAAAGGGAGGGGGGTGTTTAATTTTTAGATAATAACAAATAACAACTTCATGCTCTGAATGATCACGATCGTTCAGTGGCCTAGAGCTCTTAAAATGGAAAAAAAAAAAAACCCATCTATCCCAGTAACCTCTTCAATTAAAACGTATTAGATCCTCATCAACCTCCTCATTCCTTACCTCAGATGCAATACCTGGGCATTGCAAGCAAACTGAACTGATGCGTAAAACTTACAGACCAAAGAATCGTATTCATTCCTGCTTTTCTGGCTGCTTTCTCCTCATGCAGGTGTTATACAAAGAAAACCTGGGCAAGGGAACCCCCATATCTTTCACTCCAGAGATGGAGAGAGTCAAACACAATCAAGAAAATATTAGCTCGGTACTTGGAAAGAAAAGAAAAACCCCAAGTTGTTTTTTTTTTAACAATTTAAAAATAACACACATTAATTCTAGCTTTAAAAAAAAAGAAAAGAATAAGAATAAGTTTGTGTGACTTCTGTTGTTAGCCCATTTGTTGCTCTTTCCTTTGGGACTATTCCTAACTTTAACATTATGATAAAAATATTGTTTTAATCCATAATATGAAGTCCTACTTGTGGAAATAACAAATTTTCCCATAAAACACTATGTCTTCTTCCCACACCTTTCCTTCCTACCTTCTCCCCAAAGTTCTCTTTGTTTTGATGGGCTTTGAAATTCTGGAAAAAGAGACCAAAAAAAACCTATTTCACCTGAGCATTTCAGAAATATTAAGGTTGAATATTTTGTGGTATTTTTTTCTCATGACTTTTGGCTTTTCATTTGCCTTTTGTCAGTTTTATACAAAGAGAACTTGAGGATAATAACCCCTATACGTTTCCTATAGAGACAGTGACATAAAATCACTAATAGTTTTAGGTTCTGGTGACTGGGGGAAAAAATGGAATTTTCTTCTGAGTAACATCCTAACCAAATGTGTTTGTTTAATTTTACAGTTTTATCTAAGTATATAGTCTATTCTTTGTTCTAGATATCCAAGTTCTTAATTGTATCTCCTTTGTACATTGGCTTTCTTCTCTTTTATGAAAGGACCAGATCTTTAGGCCTTGGAGCAGGGAGGGGGGAAGTACAATGTCAAATTCAGGGCTTGTGGCCCTCAGTGTTTATGGTGATGAGTTCTCAAAGGACTTGTCAGAATCATCCTTTCTCCCCATTACTATATCCATTATTTCCAAGCTCCCAGGAGGAGGGAAACACTGAGGTTTTACATCCCAACATTTTTTCCTGGTGGAATGGGAGCTACTTTTGTAAAAAGAATTTAAAGCCCCTCTCTCTTACTGAAAGTTCTATTTTAGAAAAAAGGGAAAGGGCACTTATAGATGATAGCAAGGAAAGAGAGGGGGAAAAATCCTTTGTTTTATATTAGAATTTGCAAAATTCCATCACAAAAATAATGCAAGATAGATTTTTTTCCCTTCCTCTATTTTTTGTCCATTGATTTTTTTCCAAGCTGACATTAATGTCCAGGTGACCAGTTCAAAGTTTTTTCCCCTATCTAAAGTAGTGGTACCCGGGCTTTGTAACATCTTAGGAGAAAAGTGAGGAAAGTCACTAAAAGAAGGGGTGGGGGTTATGACTCATAGGAAAAGGAGAAGAGCTCTTTTGTGGTCATTCAATCCCTTCTGGGATGAAGGGAATTCTCTGTCATCATGCATAGTTTTCTAGGCCCTTACTGTCTTGGAAAGTATTTGCAGATAGAATTGAGCCCCAAGATTCTAGGACAGTGCAACTCATCTTAGATATCTCTTAACACACCCTCTCCATCCTAACCTTCCTTATGTCCCAAGTGTTCTGCCACCCTGGTCAACTAAACAGCAGTGTGTGTGTAAGTGTGTGTGTGTGTGTATGTGTGTGTGTGTGTGTGTGTGTGTGTTCGTATGATCATTTGGTAACATGAATTCTCTCTTCTTTTTGGATTTCTGCATTCCATGATATCCTATAGGTTTTGTACAAAGAAAATGTGGGTAAAGCCACCCCAACCCCTGTCACTCCAGAGATGCAGAGAGTCAAACGCAATCAAGAAAACATTAGCTCGGTATTGTCTTGAAAAAAGAAAAGTGCTTCATATTTTGCAAAATAACCACTGCAGTTTGGTCTGCTCCTAACCTATCCCAAGTTGTCTTGTTGGGATTTCTCCCAGACACACCTACACAAAAATTACTACTGTACCTAAGTCCCTTTTGAGTATTACAAAAATGCTTTTAACTTGTACATTAACTTTTTAATAGCTCTTTTTCCAAAGAGCTGTTCTCACTCACAGTGATGGATTAAAACATATAACTTTTCTAAGTGGGATTAATTCAGTGATGTCTTGGTAGCTGCCCTCAGTGATCTTTGGATGCATACGTCTTTGTATCCCATAGGTATTATACAAAGAGGGCCTGGGGAAGGCAACCCCCACACCTGTCACTCCAGAGATGGAGAGAGTCAAACGCAATCAAGAGAACGTTAGCTCGGTATTTTGAGAGAGAGAAAAAAATCTTTGAAAGTAACGAGCCTGCCAGATTATTTTCCTGCACCTAATTCATCCTGTGTTTTCCAAACAACCTCTTCTCTGCATATCTCCTTTCCTTTTTGTTTTCCCTTAATTAAAAAAAAAACCTGCTTTTCCTTTAAAAAGAAATCTTTTGCTTTATGGAATAACATTTTAACAATTTCCTCTCCCAAGGTGCTTTCTTTTCTGCAGTGATCATACTGAACAGTAACCCCAGTTAAGCATTGTTTCAGAAATGGTTGTCTGTGTTCTGATATCTGGATGCTTTCTTGGCTCCCATAGGTTTTGTACAAAGAGAACATGAGAAAAGCCACCCCAACACCTGTCACTCCAGAGATGGAGAGAGCTAAACGCAACCAAGAAAACATTAGCTCGGTATTTTTTTAGGATCAAAAAAAAATGTTGTAACTCCAAGCTTGGATGATAACATTTTAACACTTTTATAATATGTACCTTCTCTAGTTCTCAATCTAAAACAGTCGCCCTAAAATTAACTTCCCTTTGTGCTTTTTTGGATTCAAAATGATCATACTAAGACATAACATTTTCATTCCTAGTGTTTTCTCTCCCTCTTCTTTACCTCCCTGCTGTATTTCTGTAGGGGGAAGGGGGTGACACTCTTATATAACTGCTTGTCACAAGTTGACTTCCTAACAGTCTAAATCTCTGACCTGTCCTCTGTGTTTAAGATAAAGCTGTGAAATGGGTAATACTCTGAAGGAATGCACTTTCTTTCATGTTACTGGCGTGATTCATTTTGTCTTTCAGTAACTAGGGTACTTGGATTTCTACATTAACATATTAATTATAAAATAAGATGAAAACTTTCTCCCACAGGAACAAAATGTTGAGAAGAGGAAAAAAAATCATCCTTTTAAAAAATGGTTATATGTTTCTTAAAGCCTTTTTAAAGAAATGCTCATTGATGCTTAAACCACCCCCTACAACATTGTTACTTCCCAGTAATAGTCCCCCAAGAAAAGTCTCTTATAATGAAGAAATGCATTTAAATAAAGCATTGGCCATTCTTGACAATGGTCCACCACCTCTCTGACAAGAACAGAAGGTCTTTATATCACTTCTAAGACTTAACCTAGGAGACTTTCATTTTTCATATTCTTTTTAATATGAAGAGCACTTGAGGACAATAACCATTATACTTCTGCTTATAAAGAGAGTGACAGAGTCACTAATAGGAAGGTCAGTTCCTAGTAAATTCAAGAGGCTAGTGCACCTTGTTGTATAGTCATAAGACTCCAAGCTGGTGTTCAAGGTGAACTCCCACAATTTACTAATTGTGACCCTAAACAAACCACTGAACCACAGTTCCCCTATGTTCCTTCTATGTACAACAAGAATACTATGACATTCACAGCACCTTTCACAGGATGATTGTGAATTTCAAATAGTATAATGTGTGTGAAATAACATACAATTCATGTTGGCAGATGCACAATTAAATTTTCAAGTGCTAGAAAATTATAAGGTAGACTATTATACTCAGATTAATTATCTTTAACTTCCTCTACCCAAAATTAGGCTGTCCCCTTTCCTCTAGATTTTTCAAAACCAAAACTAATCTCACTCTAAGGAAAAAGAGGTGTGAGTTCTCACCATGTCTAACCCTTGCCAGCAATCTATGAAACTTTGTTGTTGGTCATGGTCCCCCAGTTAGCTGCGTTTAGCATCTGGCATCCATGGGAAAGGTTTTAAGTCTCACAGGCAGCATGACACTGTGAACACAACTCATTCTCTTTGTTAGGTTCTATACTCTGATAGCTTCCGGAAACAAGTGCAAGGCAAAGCTGCCTATGTCTTGGATACCCCAGAAATGAGACGAGTGCGGGAGACCCAACGCCACATCTCAACAGTGAGTGATATAGTTGTTGGCAGGCTCAATTGCCCATTTTGAGATCTACTATGAGACACAATCAAATTGCATCATCTTTTGCCTTAATGAAATTTCAGGTGAAATACCATGAAGACTTTGAAAAGCATAAAGGTTGCTTCACACCTGTGGTGACTGACCCCATTACTGAGCGAGTGAAAAAGAACACTCAAGATTTCAGCGACATTAACTACCGGGGTATTCAGAGAAAGGTGGTGGAAATGGAGAAAAAACGTACTGATCAAGATCAGGAGACCATAACAGGTGAAAAGGCTTATAGACTCCTCTGCATCCTTGGGAGGAACCATAGATCTAACCCCTTCATTCGACAGAAGGGGAAATGAGGCCTAGAGGGGGGAAGGGACTTGCTTAGAGTCACAGTCACTGAATGGTGAAGGTGGCACTGGAACCTGATTCTCTTGATTCCCTATCTGATGCTCTTTTCTAGATTATTCACATCAGGCCAAAAGGCAAAGAATCAAATACTGGCAAATTTTGAAAGGTGTCACTCAGAAAGATAGCTGAAAAAATGTAAAGGCCAAGGTTCTAGATGTGAGGTTAACAAATCCCTGAGAATAATTTTCGTTACAACCGAAGCCATCTTGGTGACTGGCATCCTGTAATAACATCTGACAACAAGCCCATACAATGAATAATAATAATAATAATAATACTTAGCATTGGTATAGTACTTTAAGGTTTGTGAAACACTTTGCAAATATTATCTAATTTAATCCTCACAACAACCCTGGGAAGTAGGTGCTATTATCATCCCCATTTTACAGATAAGGCAACTGAGGCAGGGTCAGTTAAACATTTCCTAAGGACCTACTATGCTCTGGGTTCTGTGCTGAGTGCTGGGGATACAGAGAAAGGCAAAAGATAATCCCTGTTCCCAAAGAGCTCACAGTTAAGTGACTTGCCCACCGTCAAATCTGAACTCAGGTTTTCCGGAGGTCCAATGTTCTCTCTACTGTACCACCTAAATTTAGGCCTAATCCAATCTTTCATTTTACAGATTAAAAAAAATTAGACCCAGGCAGGTTTTTTGACTTCCGCAAAGTCACATGGTTGATAGGGAGCACAACCAGTATGCTCCCACATCCTCCCATGGTTCACCTCAGTCAATCAACAAGCATCATCAATAAACACCTACTATTTGCCAAGTATTGTGTTAGATGTTAGGGATACAAATGTACGTTGGTAATACATACTTACATGGTAATAAGGGAGACAAGAAGTGCATAGACAACTACATATAGAGAAGGGACATGGGGAGGAATACAAATAAATGCAAATTAGCCAAAGATGAGGCAGTTTGGAAGGATTCCCCATCCCCTGCTACTAGTAGTGGGGGAGGAGAGCCTGGGGAGGCTTTCCCTAGAAAGAGGCACACATATAAGAGAATGTTAAAGGTTGACAGAAGAGAAATCTTAAAGAAAGGGAACAAAGTGTGGGTTACTTCTTCCATACTTCAAAAAAATCTGTGCTTTTATTCTTGTGGGTCATCCTTACACAAACACAGAACCCAGTTGCCATGGCCCTTAGTACATTATTTCATGAATTGCTACAGCCTGTCGTGGCAAGAATCTCTGGATTTAGGAAGGCCAGGCCTTAGGGCTAGGACTGTACCCCCAAAGCCTTTACAAAGGCAGCACGTAATACAACATAAAGAGCAGCCTGGCCTGAAGTCAGGAAGACCTGGGTTCAAATCCTGTCTCAGATGCTTACTAGTGGTATGTCCCTGGGCAAGTCCCTTAACCTATTTGCCTCAGTTTCCTCATCTCAAAATGGGGATAATAATGGCACCTACCTCTCAGGATTGTTGTGAGGCTCAAATGAGATCATGTTTATAAAAGTGCTTAGCACAGTGCCTGGCACATAGCAGGCCCTCTATCAAGGCTATCCCCACCACTACCCCCTCAGGTATGTAGGACCTGCCAAAGCTTGTCCTTCCCTGGAAACAGCCTTCAGGGAAACCAGAGGCCACAGGTAGGGGGAGGATGGAGGACGGGTGAAGGGGGTGGGAATGGAGTCAGAGCAAGAGGATTGATGGATAAAGCCCCAGTGGAGGAAAAGGCTGCCTAAGTAGAAAAGGAGAAGCTTCCTTTAGTTTGTCATTTGCCCAAGTGACAGATCCTTTGACTTCCAGACCTTTTATATCCATCCAGAAAGAGGTTTTGGTCTTCGTGTCAGCAGTGTTCCATATACATTGTAGCCTCAGAATTCCTATTTAACTGAACTGACATTATTTGAAGATGTTCCTAATAATCAATAATAGCAATAATGACTACCATTTATATAGTCTTTAAGTTACTGAGAGCTCCTTACATACCTTCCTCCTCTACTAGCTGACATTCCCATCCCCCATTACAAAGGAGGAAGCAGAGGCTCAGAGTTTTAGTGACTTCTCCAAAAGGGTCACAATTAGTAAGGGACTGAGCCAGGACTCAGTTCCAAGCCTGACCCCAAAGGCACTACTCTTCCCAGCATAGCTTGCTGCTACATTCCCTCTTCCTTCTGTGAATGCAATCGGTCCGTCCCCCCCCCCCCGCCCCCCCAATCAACAACCCTTTATTAAGTGCCTACTGTTCTAGGCATGGAGGGTGCAAAGACAAAAACTAAATCTCTGAACTCAAGTTGCTTACTTACGTTCTATCCACAGGCATGAAAGATATACAAAATGCACAAAGGAAAGATAAATTGGGGGAAGGTACTAGCAAAAAGGATGGGAAGAATAAGCACTTGTTAGACACCTACTATGTGCTGGGCACTGTGCTAAGCACTCTATAGATATCATCTCAGTCAATGACTCGCAGCTGGGGAAATAAGGAAAAGCCTCGTGCAGAAATTGATTGTTGAATTCTCATTTTTTATCCATTCTGCTATCTGTTTCCATTTCTTTAAGGTGGGAGGGGGAGAGTGGGAGGAAAGAAAAAAAGATAAAAAAATTTACATGATAACTGTTATATATTTAAAAGGAATAGCAAGTTGTACAGAATAGATTTGCAGTTGCATTGCAATTATCTTTTTTATTATGCTATGTTATGAAAATGCTTGTTTAATTCCATTAATTAAAAATAAAAGAAATTTTAAAATTTTAAAAAAGAAATTGATAGCTGAATTGAAGGAAACTAGGGGCAAGGGTTTAGAGGAGGAAAACTGGAATAGTTTCATAGAGTCCATGAATTCCTACAATTTATGTTTCCCTAAAAGGCTTACGGGTTTGGCGTACCAATCCTGGCTCAGTTTTTGACTATGACCCAGCAGAAGACAACATCCAATCTAGAAGCTTACACATGGTTAATGGTAAGTGATTCTTTGAAAATGTTGGACATAATAATCAGGCAAAGTATTCCATTCTGTATGTCTCATAGATGCAGATGAAACTTGACAAACTTCTGCCATAAGAATAATTTTTTGGCGGGGCAGCTAGGTGGCACAGTGGATAGAGCACCAGCCCTGGATTCAGGAGTACCTGAGTTCAAATCCGGCCTCAGACACTTGACACTTACTAGCTGTGTGACCCTGGGCAAGTCACTTAACCCTAATTGCCTCACTAAAAAACCAAAACAAAACAAAACAAAACAACAACAACAAAAAACCCAACTAATAGGCCAAAAGCAATTCCTCAGCTTGATACAAGCTGATAAAATCTTTTATTCTATATATATCAAGGTGTTTTCCTTTCTTCTTTTTGTGCTGACCCTTAAACTACTACCCCTTCCTCCCATTTAAAAAGTAAAGAAAAAAGGAACAAAAACAAAGAATTCTTTTTAAAGGAGGAATACATCTACCAAGTAAGAAAATATCTAGTTAGCACAGCATTTCTTCTATCAACTTAAATTTGGAATAAGCTTTAATACCGTTGATGTTAATTGATGCTATTGCATTCAGATTGAGATTACTATCTATTTTTAGTCAAAAGAAAATCATGTTCCTTAAAATCACTTCTTTCCTTCCTTTGCCTCGCTCACATTAGTGCAAGCCCAGCGTCGGAGCCGGGATGCATCTCGATCTGCCAGTGCATTGAGCATCAGTGGTGGAGATGAGAAATCGGAGCCCTCAGAGGATCACCACCTTTCCCATTATAGCAATGGAGGAATCTTCTTCTCAGCAACCTCATCAGGTACTATAACAGGAATACGTGGAGCTTGGCAAGAGGGTTCAGGAAATATTTGGGCAATAACAAATTTGGTTAATTCTACTGAAATTAATTGATCTCTTTATTCTATTTCTCATGTGCCTATGCATGGTAAGCCATATAATTTATTTGCTATTCATATTGAATAGGGGGTCCAGAAAAGTTTCCTCAAAATCTTCTATGGAATAAAAATCTACAGTTTATTTCCATTCATATTGAATATGTGATTCAGGGAAAAACCACATATCTATAAGACCCACAAGTGGTCAACTCTAAAATGTATTTTTCACACTGAATGATTGGTTCAGGATGGTTTATTGAAAGCCAACAGAAAAGAGTTGAGAAACCGTGACTTAGGGAATGCAGCTAGTGGACTGTGATAAATATGTATAACCAAAAGTGAGCTGATTTAAAATTTTTTTTTTTTTTTTAGTGAGGCAATTGGGGTTAAGTGACTTGTCCAGGGTCACACAGCTAGTAAATGTTAAGTGTCTGAGGCCAGATTTGAACTCAGGTACTCCTGACTCCAGGGCCGGTACTCTATCCACTGTGCCACCTAGCTGCCCCAAGTGAGCTGATTTTTAAAATGAATAGAAAATTCATTATGTTGTGGTTTTGTTTTTTTGTTTGTTTGTTTCTTAGCAGAAAGAACTTAGATTTTTCTCCCTTTCTCAAGATTTTGGCTTTCTTGGCAATAGGAAAGGCAGGTGGTTTAGGTTTTAGAGAGGGAAATTCAGCTGTTGAAAGAACAGAGTCAATGGTTTGTGACCAACTTTCCCCTCCCAGGATTAATTGTTTCCCTTTCTTGCAGCTTACAAACATGCAAAGACTACAGAGCTTCCACAGCAAAGGTCATCTTCTGTTGCTACCCAGCAGACAACGGTGTCTTCTATCCCATCCCACCCCTCTACTGCTGGAGTAAGTGAATAGTAATGTTTGAGAATTATTTCTCTCCCAAATCTCATTGGTTGACTTTTATAAAAAATAATCAGAAAATCCTAAGATGAGGAGAAACCCTTAGAAGTGTTGGGGTTTTTCCCCTAGAGAATGATCCTTCTCAGTCACCAAGGCCCATTACATTGATATCAAAAAATCCTTTCTTTAGCAAATGTTGATCTCTTGTATTGTAGGTTCCTGAACATGTGTATGTGTATAATAAGCAACATATAGTGTATTAATATTTATATAGGCATAAGTATATGTTGTATTATTCAAAATAGGCTTCCATCCTCTGAATATAGTAGCATAAATCATTAAAATATGTTTGTCATTCAACAAACATTTAGGTGCTTACTATGTGCCAGGCACCACCAAATACCAAAAATAAAAATAGAGGTAGAAAGATAGGAGGGGAAAAAAAAAAGAAAAAAAAAGATAGGAGGGAGATGTGTTGCCTTTAGTTGGGCAAATGTGGTATTTCACATATAACAAAGTGTCCATTTTAGTCTGGGGGAACTGAACACTGATGCCCCTAACAATATTAGCTATTTGGAACCTGTCTCCAACTCCACATACATTACACTATAAACTCCTTGAGGCAGGAACTGTGATGCTTTTTTTAAACTGAATCCCTAGCATTTAGCCCAAGACCTGGCATCTAAGTGCTTAATAAATATTTTTAATTAAACATTGGAGAGACTCAATAACTATTTCCTTAACACATGAATGAATAAGGTCATTAATATTTAGTTAGCCAGTATGAAATGAGTGACTTAAAAATAAATGTGGGTTGGGGGCAGCTAGGTGGCGCAGTAGATAAAGCACTGGCCCTGGATTCAGGAGGACCTGAGTTCAAATCCAGCCTCAGACACTTGACACTAGCTGTGTGACCTTGGGCAAGTCACTGAACCCTCATTGCCCTGCCCAAAAAATAAATAAATAAATAAATGTGGGCTAACAATGAAAATTTTGCTCATTAATGCACACTTTAAAAGCTCTAAAGATGGGAGAGAATATACACTAATTTTAAAAAACAGCTAGCATTTATATGGTAACTACTATGTGCTAGTCACTGTGCTTTATAAACTTTATCTAATATGATCCTCACAACAATCCTGGGAGGTAGATGCTATCATTATCCCCATTTTACAGTTAAGGAAACTGAGGCAAACAGAAGTTAAACTTGCCCAAGGTCATACAGTTAATCTGAGGCAGCATTTGAATTCAGGTCTTCCTGGATCCAGGCCCAGCAGTCTAACCACTGAACCACCATCTGCTTTAAAATATAGCAGTCCTAGGGCAGCTAGGTGGAACAGTGGATAAAGCACCAACCCTGGATTCAGGAGGACCTGAGTTCAAATGTGGTCTCAGACACTTGACACTTACTAGCTGTGTGATCCTGGGCAAGTCACAACCCTCATTGTCACGCAAAAAATATAGATAGATAGATAGATAGATAGATAGATAGATAGATAGATAGATAGATAAGACAGAAAGACATACAGCAGTCCTGTAGCAATGTTTCAAAGGTCTGATCTCTGCTCCAAAAGGAAGAAAAGATGGTTTCACATATTGCCTTTTGCCTTTTAAGGAATGGATGTGTTAAACTTCTTGACAAATCACAGTTATATAATCTGTCTCCTGAATTAGCCAATCAATAATGTGCTTTTCTCCCCTTCCCCCCCCCCCCCCATGCCTCGAACAGAAAACCTTCCGAGCCATGTATGACTACATGGCTGCTGATGCGGATGAAGTGTCCTTCAAAGATGGCGATGCCATTGTCAATGTTCAAGCTATTGATGAAGGCTGGATGTATGGCACCGTGCAGAGGACAGGCAGGACTGGGATGCTCCCAGCTAACTACGTGGAAGCCATTTAACCATGTAATGCCACTGTTTAGGGCCTCCAACCATGGCCCCTCTATCCTATCATAGTCCATGATTACCTGGAGACTTCCAGAATGTCTTATTGTTTTTCCCTGCTGATTTAGTTTTATGATGAGTTGTTTCTTGATCCTTTTCTCTGTAGAATTATGGAGATTTTCCAAAATTATCCATTCAAACAAATGACAAACATCAATCTTGCTCATCATTAAACCAGAAACATTTTCTGCAACCCTAGCTGGACTTGCATAAACATTTTATGGACAATGTAATTCAAACTTGTCGTTTAAGCATAAATTTTTACATTGGAAAAATTGTCAACTGGCGATTTGGGGTTTTTTGAAAAATGAAATTTTCAAACAAATTTTGGTTTGAAATGAGTTGAACTTCAGAAAATTCAACAAATAAAAAAAGGCTACTGCTGTGTCAGATTATTGGCTTTCCTTGTCCTGACACCTAGCCTTTTCGCCATTGTGGGAAAATGTTTTACTTTATTCTTTTTTGTAAGCAAGAACATTAAGTCAAAATAACCACAAGGCAAATGCAGAAAGAAGCCCCTTTCCTCTTTTCCTTCTTCTTGCTTACTGAATGCTAATGCATGCATCTTTTCAGCCAGGTGTTCTGGGGCATAAAGCTTATATCCTCTGTAAATTAGTAATAAAGTTCACACTTCTGCAACCAACTTGGCTGATTTAATTGGGAACGCTGGGGGAAGGGAGGGGCTTCACAGAAGAATTCAAGGAGCCAATGAGGTGAAACAATAGGACCTTTCCTTGGCATACTTAACTCACAAGGGTTGGGCCCATGGTGCTGAATAGACAGAGAGATGGCCTCGGAGTCAGGAAGATCTGGGTTCATGTCTCCCATCTTCTAACTTCTCACGTGACACCACTCAGTGCTACAGGTGATTCTCCAAGACTGAAAGGGGCAGAGATGATGACCTGTATTGGTGGAGGAAAGAAATGAGGTAAGGAAGAGAAATAAATATCTATACAGTGCCTACTGTGTGCCAGGCACTAAGTGCTGTTTGCAAATATCTCATTTGTACCTCACAAGAACCCTGTGAAGTAGGTACGATTATTATCCCCATTTTATAGTACAGGAAACTGAGGGAAATAGAGGTTGTTTGCTCATCAGAGGTTCCCCACACTAATGAAATCCTAGGAACCCTTGGTCCCTCAAGAAAAAAATAACAAACCAACAAAACTTAGGAGAAAAGTCTATCTGGCTTGTCTGGAGATAACCAGTAGTAGGAGGGGAAAGGAAGGGAGAATCTGGAAGGAACAGCACAAACAGGGTCTGGTCACAGTTATAGGCAGACATCAATCAGCACTGTTAGGTGGAAGATGAAGTTTCTGGCATAGAAAAGTTCAGATAGATTCCAGAAAAGGAAAGCAGTACCAGACAGAAGGGAATACATGTAGAGAAGAGAAAGCCTGCTTCGGAAAACACCAAGCCTCCCAAAACAGGCTTTCTTGGACTATAAGCATTCAAATCCTAGATATGCTTTAAATGACAAATTCTTAGCCATTTGTGTTTCATGGGCCCCTCTGGCAGTCTAGTGAAGCCTATGGACTCCTTTTCAGAATCATGGTTTTTTTTTTTTTGTTGTTGTTGTTGTTTTGTTTTTGAGGGGCAATGAGGGTTAAGTGACTTGCCCAGGGTCACACAGCTATTAAGTGTCAAGTGTCCAAGGTCATATTTGAACTCAGGTCTTCCTGAATCCAGGGCTGGTGCTTTATCCCATAAGGAGACCAATTATATTGAAACAGAGCTTATCAACATCTTTTTTTAAAACACATTGGAAACCAGACTAAGAATCCCTCCTTTAAACTAAACATATAAAGAGACTTTAACCTAATTCTGCTCTTTAAAAGAACATATTAAACATTTTTTAACTGCATGGACTTCTAGGAAGATGGTTGAAAAAAAAAAAAAAGAGTAGCGCATTTTCTCATCACCTGCCTATAACATTGCCCAAACCCATCCCTGCCTCATCAGTAAAGGAAGAGGACAACAGTAGAGTAAGAAACAAGCAAACCATCTGACCTTTGGAGGGAAAAAATCAAAAACTGAAGCAACTGAAACTTTGCCCCAAAATAATGGGTTTGGAAGACAAAGACTGGTCAGCTCTCTCCATCTTTTCTTACCTCTGTTGCCACCAGGCATGCCCAACCCAGGAATAGTCCTTCCAGCTCCCTAATTCTAACACCCTGCCTCAGAGAAGCAATCACCAACTCACCCATGGCCAGGGATGCAGCTCTGCCTCATTGTCTTCCTATCCCCCAGGAATCCTCAACTGCTTTGAGGTAACTTCCTCCTTCTCCTGATGAAAAGTAAACTCCTCCCCCTTGGGAAGTGAGGATGGCTTGCATTGCTTTAGGGACTGTCCCACTCCCCATTACCTGACTGAAGTCACACTCCTTCCAAACCCTCAGGAAAGCAGGCCTCTGGCTTCTACCACCTTCTAGCAAGAGAAAAAACTCATCCCTTTCCTACTATTCCCAGATCCTACCACTTGGGGAATGTCTACCTCCCTATTTCCTACACACTTTCCTTTCCCTATCCCCCCCACTCCCATCACCACCACTCTCATAGAGTATAGTGCTGAGCCTGACAAAAGCATTTCCTCCCTCACCCCCAACTTGGCTCACTACACTGAAAGAATTGATTAATAAATAAATAAAGAAAGAAATTGATTAATAAATCAATAAGCAACAAGATTGGGAGTTAATCAATTTATTAATAGAAGTATCAAAGGATAAATGAAATTGGATCATAAATATATTTAAATAATTTTGAAGTTACAAAAGTAGAGGGAGTAACTGGGGAAATTGCTAAAACAATCAAAGGCTAAAAACATCAATGGAAGAGAAATGAGAAAGAGAAATGAACAAGAATAAATGAAGTAGAACAAAGAGAAAGAGACAAAAATAAAACTGAAGAATAAACACAAATGGAGTTCTGGGGGCAGAGCCAAGATGGCGGAGAGAAACTGGGAAGATTCCTGAGCTTTCCCGTGTTTCCCTCAAAAACAACATTAAATCAAGCCTCTAAACAGATTCTGGAACTACAGAACCTGAAAAAAGAGAGAGACAATCCTCCTACTTGAGATAATTTAGAAGATTTCAGGACAGGTCCATCTCATCTGGGTGAAAGAGGAGGGCAGTAGCTCGACATGGCGGCAGCTCAACACGGCTAAGAGTGGGGCAGCTGAGAGCAGTAAGAAGCTAGCCACGGTGAACCCTGTGCCCCAGGAGCAGACTTTAAAATTATAAGTTTAAAAATAGGATACAACATGAGCAAGAAACAAAAAAGGACCCTTACTGAGTGGGACTTTTGATGGACTTGAGTCAGTTTAGACTTTGAAGCTGAAGTTTGGAAAGTCCCCAGTCCCCAGTCCCTGTTATTGTTAGACCATTCTGTCCATATTCCATCCCATTGCTAAAACATACCTCTTCCCCTCTTGTTCTGTGACCAAGCAGGAGAGCTGTCTCCTGTTAGCACAGACCCACCCTGATACTAACTCTCCCTTCTTGCATTCCTAAACCCTAGATCCTGGTACCATCTCTCCTTTCTTCCCCTTTGCCCCCTCCTTACATGGGTGGAGTGGTTTCCCCCTTTCCCCCTCCCTTTTCCCCAGCTCTTGGACCTAGCTGAGCATGCTGTGATCACACGCTGAACACGCATACTAGGTGAGACAGAATTGGATGTTAGATTGTGAGCTTACTTTGTGCTCAAGGGGACTGCCCCCTCAAACTTCCATAAAAACCCAACTCATGAGCTCATCAGCGTGCTCCTCATCTCTTGCATGGAGTTGCCCATTCTCATGTGAATGAAATAAATCTGTCTCTGCTTGACTCGGTCTTCTCGACTTATTTAGGTAAACTGAGGCAATTTTCTCATACACTTACTATTGACAGCTTCTATGGTGAAAGTGAAGACCAAAACTTAAACTCAGATGAGTTTGTCAAAATGCCTACAAGTGAAGATTCAAGTGGGAAGATGATCTTGTCTCAAGACCAAAAAGCCTTCTTTGAAGAGCTCAAAAAGGCTTTTAAAACCAAATGACTGGGGCAGCTAGATGGTGCAGTGGATAGAGCACCAGCCCTGGATTCAGGAGTACCTGAGTTCAAATCCGGCCTCAGACACTTAACACTTACTAGCTGTGTGACCCTGGGCAAGTCACTTAACCCCTGTTGCCTCACTAAAAACAAAAAAAAACCAAAAAAACAAAAACAAATGACATGATGGAAAAGGCTCTCCAAATCCAGAAAAAAAAAAAGAAAAAAGAAAAAAGAAAGGAACTGTGGAATATGGATGCTGATTGGACCATACTATTTCTTTTGTTTTTGGTGCTGTTGGTTTTCTGTTTTGAGGTTTTTCCTTTTTGCTCTGATTCTTCTTTTATAATATGACTAATGCAGAAATATGTTTAATGTTATTATGTATATATAACCTACATCAGATTACCTGCTGTCTAGGGAAGGGGGGAGGGAGGGGAGGGAGGGAGAAAAATTTGAAATTGGAAATCTTATATAAACAAATGTTGAAAACTATTTCTACATGTAACTGGAAAATAATAAAATACTTTTATTTAAAAAAAATGACAGAGATAGAAGAAAAAATGGAAGAAATGAGAGAAATGAGTTACACTGCAAAAAGGACTGAGGAAAACAATTCCTTACATAATACAAATGGGAGAAAAAAAATTGGCCAAATGGAAAAAGAGGTGCAAAATCCTACTGAGGAAAATAATGCCTTAAAACTTAAAATTGGGCATATGGAAGCTAATAACTCCATGAGACACCAAGAATCTGTCAAGCAGAAACAAAAGACTGAAAAAATAGAAAAAAATGTGAAATACCTCATTGGAAAAACAACTGACCTGGAAAATATATCCAGGAGAGGTAATCTGAAAATTATTGGACTACCTGAAAGTCATGATCAAGAAAAGAGTTTTTTGGTACAAAAATGCCTCAGTTTACCCAAATAATTCGAGGAGACCACCAAGTCAAGCAGAGGCAGAGAGCGCAGTAATTGGCTCATGAGTTGGGTTTTTATAGAGATTTTTGAGGGGGGGTCACCTCATGCACAAGGTGAGCTCACAATCTAACATCCAATCCTGTCTCACCCAGGGTGCATGTTTAGCTCATGATCAGGGTATGATACATGCTCAGCTATGTCTGAGAGCTGGGGGAAAGGGGAGGGGGAAAAGATCAAACCAAGGGAGGGGTGAAACCACTCCAAACCACTCCTCCTGGGTAAGGAGGGGCAAGGGGGAAGAAGGGAGTGATGGTACCAGGAGCTGGTACGGGGGGGGGGGGGGGAGTTAGGATTTAGGAATGCAAAAAGGGAGAGGTAAGATCTGGGAGTATCTGTACTAACAGGAGACATCTTTCCTGTCTGGTCATAGAACAAGGTGGTGTGTTGTAGCATAACTAACCCATAACAAGGACTAGGTGTTTGGAATGTAGGCAAGGGAGGGAAAGGGGTACCAGGGTACATCAGGTTCAGTAAGGCAAAACACATGATTTCTATTATAATCTATAGAATAAAACATAAACAGAATAATCTAACAATAACAGGGACTAGGGGCTGGGGACTTTCCAGACCCCATCCTCAGAATCTGAACTGACTCAAGTCCGCTTATCCCATGCAGTGTCTAGATACCATATTCCAGGAAATTATCAAGGAGAACTGCCCTGAAATTGTAGAATCAGAGGATAAAATCGTCATTGAAAAAATCCATGGATCACCTCCTGAAAGAGACCCCAAGAGGAAAACTTCAAGGAATATTGTAGCCAAACTCCAGAATTATCAGGTGAAGGAGAGAATACTCCGAGCAGCCAGAAAGAAATCATTTAAATATCATGGAGCCACAGTCAGGAGTGCACAGGACCTGGCAGCTTCAACATTAAAAGCTTGCAGGGCTTGGAATATGATGTTCAGGAAAGCAAAAGAGCTTGGATTACAACCCATAATCAACTACCCAGCAAAACTAAGTGTTCTCTTTCTGAGGAAAAGATGGACATTCAATGAACCAGGGGACTTCCAAGGCTTCCAGAGAAAAAGACCAGAAATGAACAGAAAATTCGATCTCCAAATACAAGACTCTAGAGAAATATAAAGAGGTAAAAACAAGGTGGGGAGGAGAGGGAAGGTTGTTCAGTGATGTTAAACTGCTTGCATCCCTATGAGGGAGGATAATGCTTTTACCTCTTGGGATCTGTATTTCTGTTAAGGTATTATTATTAAATTGACTTTGATGTGATGATATAGAAAAGGGGAAGAATAAAAGAAGACTAGGGGGAGGAGAGGAAGGGGGAGGTGGAATGGGGTTAATTACATTATATGAAGAGACACAAAGAGAACCCATTACAATAGAGGGAAAGAAGGGAGGGGTGGGCATTGTGTGCAACCTTACTCTCATCAGACTTGGTTCAGGGAGGGAATAAAATACACTCCTATTTATATAAAGAAACTTAGCTTACTCTTTAAGGAAACAAAAGGGGAAGGGGAAAAGGGTGGTATTGATAGAAGGGAGGGCAGAAGCCGGGAAAGGGGCAAGAAAAAGAAGGGCAGCTGATAAAAAGGAGGGCAGATTGAGGGAGGCAGTGGTCAGAAGCAAAACACTGGTCAAGAGGAGTAGGATGAAAGAAAGGGAAAAAGTACAAAGGGGAAAAGAAGATGGAGGGAAATAAACAGTTAATAATTTTAACTTTGAATGTGAATGGCATGAACTCTCCCATAAAACGGAAGTAAATAGCAGAGTGGATTAAAAATCAGAATCCTACAATATGTTGTTGATAAAAAACACATTTGAAGTAGAGAGATACACACAGAGTAAAGGTAAAAGGTTGGAGCAGAATATATTATGCTTCAGTTGACATAAAAAACGTAGGGGTAGCAATTCTTATCTCAGAAAAGCAAAAGCAAAAATAGATCTAATTAAAAGAGATAAGGAAGGAAATTACATCTTGCTGAAAGGTATGATAGATAATGAAGTAGTATCAATACTAACATATATGCACCAACTCGTATAGCATCCAAATTCTTAGGGGAGAAGTTAAATGAGTTACAAGAGGAAATAGACAGCAAAACTATACTAGTGGAGGATCTGAACCTTCCCCTCTCAGAATTAGATAAACCTAACCACAAAATAAATACAAAAGAAGTTAAAGATGTGAATAGAATATTAGAAAAGTTAGATGCAAAGATATCTGGAGAAAGCTGAATGGGGATAGAAAGGAATATACCTTTTTCTCAGCAGTACATGGAACATACTCAAAAATTGATCATGTATTAGGACACAAACCTCATAGTCAAATGTAGAAAGCAGAAATAGTAAATTCATCCTTCTCAGATCATAATGCAATAAAAATTACATGTAATAAAGAGTCATGGAAAGGTAGACTGAAAATTCATTGGAAACTAAACAATCTCATCCTAAAGAATTAGTGGGTCAAACAAGAAATCATAGAAACAATCCATAACTTAATCCAAGACAATGACAATAATGAGACAACATACCAAAACCTATGGATGCAACCAAAGCAGAGCTTAGGGGAAATTTTATATTTCTAAATGCTTTACACAAATAAAAAAGAGAAAGAGATCAATGAACTGGGCATGCAACTAAAAAAGCTAGAAAAAGAACAAATTAAAAATCCCAAAATAATACTAAATTAGAAATACTGAAAATCAAAGGAGAAATTAATAAAATTAAAAGCAAGAAAACTATAGAATTAATCAATAAAACTAAGAGCTGGTTTTATGGGAAAAAAACCAATAAAATAGATAAACCTTTGGTTAATTTGATTAAACAAAAAAAGAAGAAAACCAAATTATCAAAAATGAAAGGGGAGATTTCACCACCAATGAATTGGAAATTAATGCAATAATTAGGAATTATTTTGCCCAACTGTATGCCAATAAATTTGACAATCTAAATGAAATGGATGAATATTTACAAAAATACAAACTGCCCAGGTTAACTGAAGAGGAAATAAAATCCTTAAATAGGCCCATTTTATTGTTGGTTGTTTTTTTTTTGGTTGTTTTTTTTTTTTTTTTTTTTTTTTTTGCGGGGCAATGGAGGTTAAGTGACTTGCCCAGGGTCACACAGCTAGTAAGTGTCAAGTGTCTGAGGCCAGATTTGAACTCAGGTACTCCTGAATCCAGGGCCGGTGCTTTATCCACTGCGCCACCTAGCCGCCCCAAATAGGCCCATTTTAGAAAAAGAAATTGAACAAGTCATCAATGAACTCCCTAAGAAAAAATCTCCAGGGCCAGATGGGTTTACAAGTGAATTCTACCAAACATTTAAAGAACAATTAATTCCAATACTACACAAATTATTTGGAAAAATAAGTGAAGGAGTTCTACCAAATTCCTTTTATGACACAAATATGGTGTTGAGACCTAAACCAGACAGAACCAAAAGAGAGAAAGAAAATTACCGACCAATTTCCTTGATGATGCAAAAATCTTAAATAAAATATTAGCACGGAGATTACAGCAAGTGATCACCAGGATAATACACTATGACCAGGTGGGATTTATACCAGGAATGCAGGGCTGGTTCAGCATTAGAAAAACTATTAATATAATCAACCACATCAATAACAAAACTAACCAAAATCATATAATTATCTCAATAGATGCAGAGAACGCGTTTGACAGAATACAACACTCATTCCTATTATAAACACGAGAAAGCATAGGAATATGTGGAGCTTTCCTTAAAATAATAAGCAGTATCTACCTAAAACCATCAGCAAGCATTATATGTAATGGAGATGTTAGAGGCCTTCCCAGTAAGATCAGGGGTGAAACAGGGATGTCCATTATCACCTCTATTATTTAATATTATACTAGAAATGTTAGCTATAGCAATAAGAGAAGAAAAAATTAAAGGAATTAGAATAGGCAAGGAGGAAACAAAACTTTCACTCTTTGCAGATGATATGATGGTATACTTAGAGAATCCTAAAGAATCAATGAAAAAAACTGCTTGAAACAATTAACAACTTTAGCAAAGTTGGAGGATATAAAATAATCCCACATAAATCATCAGCATTTCTATACATGACCAACAAACCTCAGCAGCAAGAGATAGAAAGATAAATTCCATTTAAAGTAATGGTAGACGATATAAAATACTTGGGAGTTGTGATGTTTAAAATCTAAATTGTTGTCGCCTTAAATCAGAAGCTTCAGCTCCAGTCTAGCCTAGAGTTCCAGCCTGGTTGGGTTCTTCCTGAAGTCCTCCTCCAGGAGCCTGCTTTAATCAGGAACACACTAGCAAGCTGTTTGTGGAAGCTTTTTATAGATCTGGAACAGAGGCAGTCCTTACACACTGCTTCAAGGTGATTGGTTGGCATCATCCAAATCCATTGGCTTTGAAGGTGTTCTCAAGTTGAGTTCACAGTCTAGTTTCTGAGAACAATACCTTCTTAAGGGATAGCCAGGTGTGATTACAATCCAATTAACTTGAAGTAGGCTTAATCAGCAGTCAATCACTCTCACTTGATTCAATCAGTATAGATTAATCTCCAGGTGGGTCTTTGAGTATCTGCTAAATCCCATTATTTCATCACAGAGTCTACCTGCCAAGACAAACCCAGGAACTCTATGAACACAATTACAAAATACTTTTCACACAAATATAATCAGATTTATGTAATTGGAAAAATATCAATTGCTCATGGATTGGTTGAGCTAATATAATAGAAATGTCAATTCTACTTAAATTAATTTACTGATTCAGTGTCATACCAATCATACTACCTAAAAATTATTTTATAGAGTTAGAAAAAATAATAACAAAATTCATCTGGAAAAATAAAAAGTCAAGAATATCAAGGGAACTAATGAAAAAAATGCACAGGAAGGTGGGTTAGCTGTACCAAATCTGGAGCTCTACTATAAAGCGGCAGTCATCAAAACTATTTGGTACTGGCTAAGAAATAGAGTGGTGGATCAGTGGAATAGGTTAGGCACAGGAGACACAGTAGTAAATGACTATAGTAATGTAGTGTTTGATAAACCCAAAGACTCCAGCTTCTGGGATAGGAACCCAGTATTTGACAAAAACTGCTGGGAAAACTGGAAGAGAGTATGGCAAAAACTAGGCATAGACCAACATCTTACACCTTATACAAAAATAAGGTCAAAATGGGTTCAAGATTTAGACATAAAGGGTGATACCATACCATAGATAAATTAGGAGAGGAAAGAACAGTTTACCCCTCAGATCTATGAAGAGGAAAACAATTTATGTCCAAATAAGAGATAGAGAATACTATGAAATACAAGATGGAAGACTTTGATTACATTAAATTAAAATGTTTTTGTACAAACAGAAGCAATGCAGCCAAAATTAGAAGGGAGGCAGAAAACTGGGAAACAATTTTTACAGCCAGCATTTCTGATAAAGGCCTCATTTCTAAAATATATAGGGAACTAAATCAAATTTATAAGAATCCAAGTCATTTCCCAATAGAGAATTGGTCAAAGGATATGAACAGGCAGATTTCTGATGAAGTCAAAGCTATCTATTGCCATATGAAAAAATGTTCTAAATCACTATTGATCAGAGAAATGCGAATTAAAACAATGCTGAGGTACCACTTCACACCTATCAGATTGGCTAACATGACAAAAAAGGAAAATAATAAATATGGAAAAATTGGAACACTAATGCATTATTGGTGGAGCTGTGAACTGATCCAACCATTCTGGAGAGCAATTTGGAACTATGCCCAAAGGGCTATGGGACTGTTCATATCCTTTGACCCAGTGGTACCACTGCTAAGTTTGTATCCCAAAGAGATACAAAAGGGAAAAGGACCCATATATACAAAAATATTTATAGTAGCTCTCTTTGTGGTGGCAAAGAATTGGAAATTGAGGGAATGCCCATCAATAGGAGAATGGCTAATCAAACTGTGGTATATGAATGTAATGGAATACTATTGTGCTGTAAGAAAAGATGAGCAGGAGGAGTTCAGAGAAACCTGGAAGGGCTTACATGAAATGATGCTGACTGAGAGGAGCAGAACCAGGAGAACATTGTACATAGTCACAGCAACATTGTATGATGAACAATGAGGATAGACTTGGCTCTTCTCAGCAGTGCACAGATCCAAAACAGTTTCAAAGAACTCATGATAGAAAATGTTCTCAACATTCAGAAAAAAAGAACTGTGAATTATGAATGCAGATTGAACCATACTGTTTCTACTTTTGGACTGGTTTTTTCCCCTTCTTTTTTGAGGTTTTTTCCTTATGCTCTGATTCTTCTTTCACAAGATGACTTATACAGAAACATGTTTAATGTGATTGTACATATATGAGCTATATCAGACTGCTTTCCATCTTGGGAAGGAGGGAGGGAATGGAGGGTGTGAGAAAAAAATTTGGAACTAAAAATCTTGTGAAAACAAATGTTGAAAACTATCCTTATATGTAACTGGAAAATAACAAAATACTTTAAAAAAAAGAATAAACACAAATTATGATGGAGCTGAACAAGCAACTAATGGAATGCAGGACAAAATAATAGATTTGAAAGACAAAGCAAGAAGTACAACAAAAAAAATTAAGGTAGGATACTAAAAACAAAACAAAAAACAGGAAGGGGGGATTAGAGATTGTATTTATTCACTGACCTCAGTAGAGAACATTTTCCAGAGTGCATAAGATCAGGTAACCATCTGCAAGTATAAGATTCAATTCATAAGATCCCAGCAACACAGAGGCATAGGTATCTAGGAACATACATATATACATACATATACACAAATAGGTATATATCAAATACATACAACTCAGACATAGGGTAAATTTGGAAGGGAAGACTAGCAACTGGATATGTGATCAGAAAAGTTGTCAAGGAAAAGGTAAAACTAAGTTGATTCTTGAAGGACTGAAAGGAGACTAGAAGAGACTGAGGGAGTGGATCAACAAAACTAACCAACATATAGAAAGTCTGATGTTATAGACAGTGCTCTACATCCATGGCCCTCTACCTCTGTCAAAGAAAGGGGCTGAGGGTGGTGTAAGGGTAGAAGCATGGATCTTCTCATATCTCTTTTTTGGGACCAAATTGGGTTATTCTAATTTCTGAAGCATTATTTCTATTGCAGTTATTATTTCCCTTAAAGGAGGCAAAGTCTCAAGTGACTTAGGGATAGAGGTGATTACAAAAGATAAAAAACATTTCAATTACATGCATAATTCAGGAGGTTTAATGGGCTACTGAAAGCAGAACATGAAGGGCCTTTAGCCTTATGGTCTGCTAGGACTTCCTGAACCCTTTCTATCCATTCTCTAAGACTGTCTAAGGTAGAAAGGTATTCCCCTGGTCTCTAAAGCTTGACTCCTTTTACATTTTCAATTTTCTTTGTCTTATTTGTCCCTGATAGGCTCCCAGGGTTTTACAGGAGACCCCCAATTTTTTTTTTAATATGAGAAAGTCTGTAGAGGGAGCTACTTTGGGAAAGAAACGATGAACACACAGTTTTGGAGTAACACACACATACATAAAGTCATGTGCACACCATTCATATGTGATCATGCATAATCACCCTCAATGACAGAACAATGGGATTTTAGAGTTAGAAGAGGCTTTAGAGATTATCTAGTTCCATCCACAATTTCATAGTAACACAACCACCAACATACTACAGACACACCCTTAAGTAAACTAAGGACTAGGTACCGTCTTCAACTTTGGAACAATTTTTTTTTCCTAGACATTCATCCCAAATTTGGGATCATCTTTCCTGTGGTTTAAGTAAATTCCTTTTTTTTTTTTTAAGTGAGGCAATTGGGGTTAAGTGACTTGCCCAGGGTCACACAGCTAGTAAGTGTTAAGTGTCTGAGGTCGGATTTGAACTCAGGTCCTCCTGAATCCAGGGCAGGTGCTCTATCCACTGTGCCACCTAGCTGCCCCAAGTAAATTCCTTTTAAAAGAAAGCTTTATTTCAAAGCCATTTAGGTTATTAGAATCCATTTATATATAAAAAAAGCACAAATAATATTTAACAATTTAAAGATGTTTTGTAGATTGGGAATAAATTCATTTTATTACTAAATTGGAAACTTATTTTTTGTCAATTCCATATGCAAAAAATGTTTGGTTGACAGTAGTTTGTGAGACAAGAGCTCTCTTAAAGTTCTTCAACTGTTTATATGTATTTATTTACATGTTTAGTTCTCCATTACGAAGTAAGCTTCTTGAAGGCAGGACTGTTTTTTCCATTTCCTCATAGATCCCAAAGCCTAGCACCTAGCCTGGGACATAGAAAACACTTATTAAATGCTTATTGACTGATTGGAATGGTGACAGTTAAACTTTAAAATCCCCCAAGAGACCAAAAGTCCACCTCCTCCTGCATCTGAGTGTTTTCTCAAATTCTCTCCTTTGGAAGGTTTGGAGAATGAGCCACATCCATACAGCAGCCAGCTTTGTCTTGAGCAAGACCAAAGAGCTGGAGACCTCAGAGGAATCATTTCGTTGAACACTCTTATTCTGCAAATGAGGTCCAGAGAGGTAAAGTGAGTTGTATAGTAGTTAAGTCCAGAATGTGGATCCAGCTCTTCTGATTCTAAATTCAGGGCTATATTCCCTTCCAAGTTACTTCATGACCATTTCAAAATTGGTGGAACAGAGAGAGAATAGTGCATCGGGAAGAGCACTGGGAACTAAGAAGTAGGACTTAGCTATGCCTGAGTGAATGTCTGCTTCTGTACCTGAACTCAACTCTATCACCTCTGCTAAGAGGTGATACAAAGGTATGCTTCATAGTTGGAGTCATGATTGTTAATTTGGACAATTTTGGAGTCTTTTCCTGGTTCCACTTAGCTTCATTCTGCATCCATTCATCTTATCTTTGAATGTCATATTCATGTTGCAATTATATTCCATTAGATGCATATACCATAATTTATTCAGTTATTCCCCAGTTGATGGGTATCTATTTTAATTTTTGGTTCTTAACTACAAAAATATTTCTAATTAGAGTTCTTGCCTGATGATCATGTCACTGAATCAAAGAAAATATACAACGTTAAGTGACAAGGGTATGGTTTTCTAGAATGGTTGAACCAGTTCAGTTCCAATAGTGCACTACTGAGTGTACCTGTCTCATGTTGCCTCCAACGATAGCTAATTTTCCTTTTCTACATCTTTGCCCATCTGACAAATGTGAGAAGGAACTTGAGTTGTCTTAACTTCAATTTGATTAGTAACTTGGAACATTATGTTTTCATGTGGTTGATAGGTATGGCTCGTATTTATAACAAAGTCTAATATCTTGAGTATTAGATACTTTTGATTCTAAATGTTACTTATTGGGGCAGCTAGGAGGAACAGTGGATAAAGCACCTGCCCTGAATTCAGGAGGTCCCGAATTCAAATCTGAGCTCAGACATCTGACACTTAGTGTGACCCTGGGCAAGTCACTTAAGTAACTTGGGCAGGGGGTGGGGTGGGGTAATGAGAGGCAAGTGAATTTATAAAGAAAATTTTTTAAATTATAATAAAAAATTTTGCCTTATGAACAACATCCATTATTTGGGAGGGAATTCTCCACATAGCTATACTTTTATTAAAGGTATATACCTTAATTTGTCCTCTAATATTTTTATATCGCCCTTTGAAACACCTCATTTTGGCATATGATGAAATGTGTTGGTCTAAGCCTAATTTCTGCCAGATTGCCTTCTAGTTTTTAAGTGGCATTTGAATACTCCACGTTTTTCCTTTTTCACCAAAAAACCTCCCACACAACCCCCAAGTCCCAAACCACTCATATACACATGCACAAAGGGTTCAAATTATTTACATTATACTTTTATTTCAGAGAAAAAGTGCAATAAAATAGAAATATTTTAGCAGTACTTTTCCATTTAATATCACATTTAAGTCAGAAACTCTTAGCTACAGTCAGTTCTTAATATTCCTTGAACTTGCAATAAATTGTTCTGAGATGGTTTCTTCTATGGGCTTTCTCCTCCTTACTTTGCTAAGCCACTGATGCATCATGAACTCTGAGAATTCAATGTTAGTCTAAGAAAATATAAGGAGGAAAGTAAACTTGCCACTACAAAAGCATAATGCATTTCAAAGTCCACAAAGGTTCACGTGTAGATTGCCTTTCCCTTCTGTGCAGTTGACAATACATTTCCACAACTTAGTTTCTACTTCATTACAAGACTCATCTGTTGCATTTATCAAATATATATTTCTCATTAATGTAAAATTAAACTATCTTAGAAAAATGAGTTCAAGTGATAGGCACAAAAATACTATAGGGAGGGCCCCTGAACAATTTTAAATCTTTGTGACTAGGCTTTGCCAGTCAGTGTTCTACTAAGTGCATATTGGTGGAGAAGTACATCCACCAACAGAGGTAGAATGTTAAAAACAGATGGAATTACTATGGAATCAATATTTTCCTGAAATCCCTAAGACCTAATCTACTTAATTCACAGGTATGACTTAATGCTCATGCATTATAGGAGAGAAACAGAAAAAGAAATTAAATACCTCTTCAAGTTGATGCATGGGAAACACACCCTTACTGGTATTATTAGGAACTAAAAAAAAAAAATCTTTGAAACAATAAGGACTGCTTTAAGTACATCACTAAAAAAAAAGCAGGCATATGTAACTAGGAAGGCTAGTCAGATGCAATAGCAGAAGAACCAAACATTTAACAAAAATATGAAATGTCAATAGCACTACTACTGCTAGTAAGGCCACTAACAAGATGCAAAAAAAATCCAAATACAATGGTCAAAGCCATTATTATCCTGACCCCCAAAGCCAGTTCTCTACCCACAGTAACTTTCTTTAGACAAACTTACAAATCAAATTCATCCCACTTAATTAAATCACATAGGGATAAGATTTATACTATCCACCTGACAAATTTGCAAGTCAAAAATTGATATTAAATATAAGCTGTTATTCTTGTCCACCCAAATGTGAAAATCCATCACAAGAATCACTCAGGCAAACAGCTTTTATGAACCTAATACCTGTTTTTAAGTATACTACTTGTATCCCTTACAGGACTCCAAAGTTTCTTTCATTTATTCCATTAACACCTTATTATCTTAGATCCTTCTGGAATGACACATGTAACAAAATCTTCAGACAACTTAAGTGCCAAAACAATTTTAACCTTTTTTGATAACAAAACATTCTAAAACATCTCATATGCTAAAATACTATTTTGAACATGGCTCTTTTTTTGATGATTCATTATGAATAGCAATTTTTGCACTGAGAAATAACATCTTGTAATGTCTCTGAAGCTAGGCTATCAACTCAAGTGTTAGGCTTTCTACTAATAAGGTGTGTTGGAAATATAATGACCTCAGACTGCTTGGTAAGATTATTCAGCCATTATATCTCCCTTCCCTGCATCTCATCTGTACATCTATCTAGTAAGACAAGTCCCCTTCTGCACTTCCAAATTAGCTATTGTTAAATCAATAACCAATGCAACCCACAATTAAATCATAATTTGAGGGTAACAAGTCTTCTTGTGTAATTAAGAGTACATTTATTTTTCTTCTGGCAACCTATGATTAATAGTAAAGCCAATTGCAAATACACATAAATCTCACCACCATTAAAGGGTCATTATTCTATTAGTATTTGTACATTATATTTGATGGCATTTCTAGGAAACAGGAAGGTTGGACACTCTTGAATGTTTGCACTTTATAACACGGTTGGGAGGCTACTGGTGGGGAAGAATGGTAATGTATATTACAAAGAAAAAACCAAATTAATGTTCTATTTTAAAGTCATAATTTGTACTTCTGATTTTGGACTTACTCATGATACCTTATTGAACTACATTTTTTTTGGCTTCATTTTGTTATTGACTATAAAAAGCCCCACAAACCCCACTAACTAATTTGATAAATCTTTACAGGGAAAAAAAAAATTCGTTGAGCACAGCAGTTTGCAAACAGCATATAATAAGAATGGTAGATCCAGAACAAATGTTAGAGAATATTGTTCAGATGAAGGTTATTAAGAAATATTTGATTTAGATATGGCTTTAAAGAGGTTACTTTTTCCAAGCATATTTATTGCAACATGAATGACATACTTAAAGTTATTTTCTAACTTGTTTTCCTTAGTCAAAGATGAGGAAGTATTAGAATACCAAATGTCTCCAAATACTAATCTAAATACAAAATTATCTCTTTAGGATTTATAATTGAAAATATAAAATGTCCTCTATTTAGGATAGCAATTAAAGGCTATTGTAGAAAATCTACTTCACCCAGGATTATCTAGCATACTTGGAAAATAAAATCTGCCTTCTTATAGTTAGGCTTTGTTTTTTTAAAATACTAGACCTACCTGTGATTTCTTAAGTATAAGGAATTCCAATGAAGAAACAAACTCCCTCTCTGAAGCTATCAGACAAATCTGTAAATGCCTTGCTTAGAACACTAAAGTTAAATTGCTGGCCCTGGGGCCACATAGTTAATCATCAGAGGCACAACCTGAACTCCAGTTCTAATGAAGCCAGCTCTCTATGACAGGCTAACTTTACAAAATTTTATCCTTCAGATAGCACTAACCATTTGCATTTCCTAAGGAACTTTTCCCCCCTGAAATCTGAAACTCTTAAGAAAATCTTAAAATCAGTTGAGAGATTTTCCAAGCAGCTTTGGGAAGTACACTCCCAATGCAACTAAGTCCTAAGGGCTGGTTTAACTATCAAAATGTAACTTCGCAGTTTAAGAGATTTTTGTAGGTTAAAATAAAAAAATTTGAAATATTATTAATTACAAGTTCAATTCTTGACACTTCAACTCTCTCCAGATTTTGTTTTCAAGCTCATTCTGAAATTCTGATAATCAAATGAATCTGATGCTCAGTATGAAAAGGATGAATCAGTACATATCTATTCCATAAAGTGCAAAATAGCTTCAGCAGGTTGAAGACCACTTCCCTGTTTCCCCCCAAAATCTTATGGAAGCATAAATTAAAAAAGCCAAAACCAATCATAACTAATAACTATCAATATCTGTTAAATGATAAATTTATAGCCTCCTGGGATAGTTGATAAAATACCATAATTAAAATCAACTCTCAAGTCCAAGGGAAACCTAACCAAGCTCCTTCCAAATGATTTGCAAAGGTGACCAAATTAGAAAGGATGGAGAAAATAAGAGAACTCATTAATACCTCCAATTAATTTGTATTATCTCTTCCTAGTTTCTTCAATTTCCATCTTTTCTAATCCTAGGTCACTTGACACTCAAGCCAGATCCTTGATCCTCATCCACCTACCTCCTTCCTTGACATTCCATATAAATACTTGAGAGTGACTATTTACATTTAAATATTTAATGCTAAACTGAACACTTAGTAATTTATTAATCTCTATATGGAAAATAATCCATTGCCAAAGACAACTTCAGATGTTTTTATTCAGATTTAAAGCCTTTTCCCCCAACACCATTATCCAATAGTTCTTTCCTATTAATGAAACCAATTTCTGCTCTACTATTTGTGGTTAGGATCAAGTTATTAAATCCCAGGTACCCAAACATTATTGACAAATGCTAATAAAGCTATAATAAAGAATCTGACTGTATCCTGTAGAATAAAGAGAATTAAATAATTACAGCAAAACCTCATTAAGAATTTTTTTTATAATAGTGCAGATAGAACAGAAGTGAACTTTAGTCTACTCTAACAAATCAAAGAGTAAGCAGATTTAGAATGAAAAAGATGTGAAGGGAGGAAAGGGAGGGGATTACCTAACCCACATGAGGTCTCTTTTTGAGAGGAGACAAAGGGGGTCTTATTAAAAAATTTTCCCCTCTTTCCTAAGGTCATTTATACTTCCTAACACCTTAGGTGAAGCTTACTATCCTAGTTTAATACAGGGGTCCTTGAAGTTACTGAACCAAGTTCTCAAATTGGCCTTTTACCTTTTCCAAATGTAGTTTTCCTGTATCTAGAAGTAGAACAGAAGGTGTGTTGGTAAAGATGACAGAAAAAAATGAAATCTAACCAAGAATGGCAAATGAAATTCTCAGTATTGCTGTGCAAAACTTAAAACACACCAAAAAAAAACCCACTATGTATTTTAGAATCTAAAATGCAAATGTGAGAAACTACCTGTAAATTTATAAATAGGTAAGTGTATGTTCATATATTCTAATGCTGCTTGGTTTGGTTTTCTGTCAACGTGCTGGTGTTAAAATGAATGTTAATAAAAGTACACTAATTTGCAGTATCTAAAAAGTGAACCCCTCCCCCCATCCCGACATTTTCTTGAACCAATGAAAAATAGGGACCTATTTTTATCTTTTTTTTTGGGGGGGGGGGGTATTCTTAGGCAAGAAACATCATTTGTGGATGACATGTTAATTATGTAATAAACCATCTGTTTAAAATACCCAGCTAACCCTAACCTGACTTTCTTCAAACTGCAATACATATAATTACTTAAGTATTTCCAGCAAAAAAACAAAAACAAAGATAACACTAAATGAACCTGTTTTTATTAGGATAGAAGGTCTGATTTCTTTCTCTAAATGGTTGGGATACTCTTACTGATCTGCCCACATTCTAACTTCTGCTTCCCCAAGGCCATTAGCACATACTTTTTTGAAAGATACTACTCACCTTGTGGCCAATGGAACCTAATAGGTCCAGAGAAGAATTGAACTGATTACTTTGGTATCATTAGCACTGTGTTCTACCCAATGAGCTAACATATAATAACCTATTTAAGAAAACTGTGCTTTTTGTACTGAAGACAAGGTTATGCTGAGGGAAGAATAAAAAAATAGCTGAACTCATCTGTTGCTTAAAAAGCATGCAAGTGAAACTAAATTTAAAGTATGGAATGGAACACCAGGCATTACTAATGATGATATTATTTGACAAAATTTAATTTTGTTCAAATTTTCTCAAATCAGGTAGCCAAAGAAGGAAAACACAGTCAAATATGGACTCCCCCAAAAGAATCAAGTCTCCAGGTTTTTCACTAGTTAAACTGAGCTAAAACTGTCTAAGAATGTACTTTCAGAAAGCGTCAATAAAACTGGTAAATTTTCAAGTGGTCTTCCTTTGAATCCTTTTACATATGTGTGTGTGTGTGTGTGTGTGTATATATATATATATATATATATATATATATATATATATATATATAAAAATAAAACAAAGGGAACTGAAAACCAAAATCATTTAGCATTTCAGTAATTTTACGATCTGGTATCTTTTGGATAATGTACTCATCTTTTCAACTAAGATTTCATTAACCAATTACAGAGTTCACTGTTGTAGGACCTTGTAGGGTTCTTTAATGTACAAATAAAGTGGTCTCATGAAGACCGTGCATACTGGTAATACAGTACATAATATATACAAAGTGGATTTCTATAATGTAAAACCAAGGACTCTTACCCAAAAGGTCTTTATGAGAAGGGCAATCCATGCAATTAACTGAAATTTATAAATTAAACACCAACATCTATAATCTATACATAATATACAAACGGTTATGCACTTAACTGTATTGTATATGTCCCACAGAAACAAATTTCAATGGCAAACTACTGCTTCACTTTCATTTACCAAGCAAATGAAAAGACCCCAGGAAATGTTTAACATGACGATGCCAAAATGACAGCTATTATTATTTTTAGCATTTCACCTTTCATGGGACTTGTCCATAAAATCATGCAAAAGCATGTTAACTTCACTGTAAAGAAAACAAAAAAACCCTTGATTCTGCTGCATCTCATTTGAGATGCCTCACCAAAAATGACTTCCTTAGGTCTCAGGCAAAACAAATCCAAGGAGGAAACGGACTATCAAACACCAGTAATAGCTCTGCAAATAATCTGGCTTTCAAATAAAACATTTTCAATTTCACTTAAAATGTCATTTTACATAAAGTTTTGAAGGAATAAAAATGTTTCAGTTTAGGAACATTTGATTTCAGTCTTTCCTCATGTTTTAGTAAAATTCTCACTTGAAATACTTGAAAGATGATGCATAGCAGCAAATGAAAAAATACTTGGCATGGAAAAAAGCGATTCCCCCCAATCTAAAAAAACTGAATGTACATCATGATATTAATTTCTCATGGTTAAAAAAGGCCTACTTTGCAAATATTCAGTCTCTAAATTCTAAAATTTTGTTAATGGAATGTTACAGAGCGGCCATCCTCAGTTAGCAAAATCTGTGATGTTAAAGAACTTCTATGTAAATAGAAATTCTAAAGAAATTCTAAGTAGAGCTTTCATGGGGTGGTGACCTCCATCGAGACTGGAGATTTTTCATTATGCAGTCAGTCATGCTACCCAGTTTCTCTTGCATTTCAAAAAGTTGGCTTCCTGAATAATTATGCAGATCTTCTGAATTTAGTTGAAGAGCAAGAGCACTGATCTGGTCCACAAGATTTTTGGTCTGCTGACCATCTGAAGCAACTGGCTCAATTAAATCTAGAAGAGAAAATAAAATAGAACAATTCATTGGGTACCCCAAATAAGCAAGTACCATATCATTTACTAAGTATTTAATGACCCTTGAAATCTTAAGAGCTAGTTTTCTCTATTACTAGTAAGCCCTACCATACTGAAGGAAAAGGATAAAAAATTTACAAATACAGTATTAGTTATACAAAACAATCTTAGGACAGCAACAATTTAATCAGAGTATCAAACTTTTAAAAGTTCATAATTTTTTGGTATCTCTAATCATGGTTTACACCTGCACTTTGAACAGGTATTTTACACATCATTTTACCAACTGATCCAAAAAATAATCAAGTGAGTTGGACAAAAAATGGGAACCAAAGCTCAAAGGCATACAAGTTAGTGTATTCCAAAGTACTCTTCACATTATTTCACTTTTGCTCTATTTCATGCTCTACCTCCATCAAGAATCAAGGCACAATTGTACTGCCTTTTATTCGGGCTTTGATTATTTAACATGGGTCTCTGTTACTTGTTTGGAGATGGGGAGGTGACAATTATATTAAAAAAAACAGCTAAGATCGAGGGCTTATTTTGAATTACAAGAATGGAAACCACACTTATAATGAGGAGAAATATACCTGAAGCAAATGTTTCTTCATCAGGAGAAATAGGTTTATTTTCCATTCCATTTAGTGGTTTCTCTGAAACTTCAATGAGGGTAATTTCTTCTAGTCCTCGAGACTTCATCTTGATAAGATGTATATAGGAAATTTAAAAAATAAATTTTAACTTTTAAAAAAATTTGAAATAATAAAACATGAAAAGCATTTTTCAACCAAACATTTTTTTAGCTAAAAAAAGGAAGCGGTATAGTAGTAGTAAAATACAATATTACCAAGTGTAAAGGCACTTGAAAGGAGCAGGTACATATAAGTATGGCAAGATCTGTGAAGTGGGAATTGTAACGATCAACAACTCTGAAGACTTAAGAACTCAATGCAACATCCAACCACAATTTCAAAAAAAAAAAAACAACACAAAAAATCCCAATGAAAGAATACTACCTACCTCCCAACAGAGAGATGTGTCCAAGATACACAATGAAATACATTTAAAGACATGGCTGGAATGGAAATGTGCTTTGCTTGGCTATGTATGTTCCCTACAAGGTTTTTTTTTCCTTTTTTTTTTTTTTAAACGGGGAGGAGGGTAATAAACTGATCTGATATCTTTGCCACACACACACACACACACACACACACACACACACACACACACACACACACACCCACACCCGCCCCCAGTACTCCAAAAAAGAAGTTATTGAAGTATTCTGAAAATCAAAGGGAAAAGCAGGAAAGGCAGAAACACAGACAAGTGGTACAGCTTTGAAAGGAGCATGCTGAATTTATTTTATACTTAGAAAAAAATGAGCTCAGTGGTTTGACGTAATCAATATTTCAAACCTTTTTTGTTCTACTGTATGGAAATGTTCATTTAGGACAGTGTTAAGTTTGGAATAAAGACTTTTTTAAAATTAAAAAAAGGTTCTAACAAGCATTGGGAAAAAAAGAGTTAAAGACTTGGGGATATTTATAGGATAAAATAAACAAGTTATGTGAAAAATGAAAAGAAACAAGTAGAAAACTGGTCAAAATTCAAGCTGAGATCAAATACTCAAACCTCCAAAGTATGCATACTTATGTGATAGAAAAACAGTAACTCTTTTGAAGAGCACCACAAATGTAATCTGATATATCAATCCATACAGACAGGAATCCTCCTATAGTGAAAAGCGTGGCCACTCCTATAAGTTATAAATGTGTTAAAAAATTGAAATGACTATTAAAAGCTTCCTAAAATACAGAACATTTGCATTACCCTCAGCATCTTGCAAGGCTGGAATGAATTTAGTCCCCCCCCCCCCCACTCCACCACCAAAGAAAGAAAAACTCTTATTACTAGGGCTAACATTACCAATATGTATTCCTTATTCTCAGATAGAAGTATTACAAATGTACTTTTAAATTAAGTATTATTTAAATCTGAAGTCTCTGCATGATGATTTCCTTAGGCACTTTGTTATAGAATGATTAGTAACTTTTTAAAAAATTTGTTTTTACCTGCTGCTCATGATATATTCTGAGAACCTTCTTAACATTGGAAACTTTTGGAGAACGGACAGGGAGAGTTTTTATTTCAGCTGCTGTAAGAGTGCACAGATCACCAATTGTCTTAATATTTTTTGCTCTAATGAGCTGTCCCAGGCCTCTTGCCCTGAACAGTAGAAAATCAGAAGGGAAAAAAAAGTCACCTTATAAAATTCAGTTTTACATTACATTTTTTATTTTCCATCCCAACATTCTCCAAATTGCTTTTCCCACTTTAGTTCAATCCCATCTCCAAACTAGTTTCTCTTCTTCACATAACTATTACAAATTTTAATCCATGAAACAATTTTTCCCTATTCAAGGGGCAAGTTATGTCATATTTTTTTCCTTCCAAATCACTATCCATTATCTCTTGAATCTATATCAAACAAGGGTCCTGTCTCATTCAGGCATCTTTTTTGGGGGATGAGGTGATAGTCTAGAGAATAGTACCATGAGGAATAAGATGCTAACTCTAGGATCCATAAACCGTGACTACATAACAGGTATCATAGGATGCAAAAGTTATGTCATAAAAACCTACAAATAAAATGTCACAGAAAACTAAGCTCTCTTAGTTGCCTATTTGCTCTCTACTTTTCCCTAACATCATGATTCAAAACCACAAACTCCATTATGAACACAGATGAAATGCCATAGATGTGAGTTCAAGCACAGAATCAAAGCAACAACTACTTTTCATTTATATTTGTCTTCACTGTAGTCAAATGTTTCAAAATGTGCAAAAGAAGATACCCTAACTAATGAAGAAAGGGTCCACCTTTGACCTGCTCAAAAGGATTTAATACATATGAGATTAGTATCTCCAGCAGTTTTCTAAAAAATGAAACCAATATTGGAATGAGGCAGATTCTCTCCCCATGTCCCAATCTTCCTCAACCAATTATGAGGTCCAAAGATCTCAAACTGTAAATGCACAAGTGGTAAGGATGATACTTTGCTTCCTCATCAAATACCATCCTGGAATCACTAAAAGCAAGGAAGCATCCCTAGCACTTTTCCTACATAAAAGCTGGACAAAGAAATGGCAATCCACTCCAGTATCTTTGCCAAAACAACTGAAATAGTAACAACAAAATGAACACCATTTCCAAACTCTAGTCTATAGGATTTTGGTTTTCTGTTAACTCATATTGTTGAGAGTCCATTAAAATCTTTAGATCTTTATACCTGGCCACATTTTCCTTAGCATATGATTGTCTGGTTTTTATTTTGAAACTATGTTAACTTTTAGCTACTACTGGTGCTTTTGATTCTACAGCTGAGACTACTTACCATATGTTTGTAGTAATCTGAGGTAAAATAATGTCAACTGGTGCTCCACAGTTCAGCAAGGCTGGGTAAATACTCTCATTAGAACATTGAAGGGATTCTTTGGTCATTTGAGCAATCTGAACAATTAGATAAATTGTTAAATAAGAATTACATCACTAAAAACAAACATATAAAGTTACATGAAAACTAAATAAGTCTTACTAAACACTTCTTTGAGCTCTTAAATTTAGGGCTACGCGATCCTGGGAACAGAAATCCTTTGGTTGAAGTGGTATTACGCTAGATAGAAAAAAAAAGGAGAAAAAACTCACTCAGAACCCTAATAACTATAGAATTCAATTTGTCAAGTTTAAAATAGGTATTTTACAAAACGTTTAATGACCTTATGAAAAATTAAGACAATATGGTTTAATTTATTTAGAACAATTCAGGGACTACTGATTACTAACATATTTCAAAAATCCCTGCAAGTCAAAAGATAGATAATTTTTTATAGGCAGATACATTTATATGAAACTCAAAGAAAGAATACTTTAATATATTTTTAGGTATCAATGACTTACCTTGGACTGTGCAGCAGGGGAACTTCTAATACTTTTAGCTGTTGAAGTATTATTTGAAGAATGAGAAGAATGTGATCTAACAACTGGGCTTCTCCTATCAATATCATCTGCCAGTCCTTCCTGGTAAATTGGATCTGCAAATGAAACTCGTCGAACCTAAAAAAGAAATAGTTACCTGATAAAACCCATTCTAATTAACCCCATAATATTAATTTTTGAAACCTTTTTTCCCCTCTAAAAGATCAATAAATGACTAGTTTGTTCATCAGTACCAAACTGGCAATTTACAAACTGGCAATTGCTTCCATTACTAGTACTGATGAATATCAGTGGTTAAGAAACTATATAATATTCATGCTACACAGAAAAGTATACTGAAACCAAAAGGTCATTTCACATATAAGCTACTAGGTCTGTGGCTGGCTATTTTCCATAGCCCTCTGAAACCAAACAATTTGATGGTGATAAAATTAAAAACTACAGTGGTAAAACCATAGAAAGAAGTATTTCATTCTTTCTTTTAGAGATGATAGCTTCATCATTAGAGTAAAATCTTCCACACAAGGAAGTTATTTGCTCAAGTTTTTATTTGAATAAAGTACAAAAATAGCAGTGAGATTTATCTGCAAATTTAAAAAATTGGGGGCTTAAGCTACCAAACTGAAATTTAAAAGGTTCTTGTATCATATTAGAGTTGAATTCATAGCAATATTCTTGATCTGGGGCAGCTAGGTGGCGCAGTGGATAGAACCCTGGAGTCAGGAGGACATGAGTTAAAATCTGGCCTCAGACACTTAACACTTACTAGCTGTGTGACCCTGGGCAAGTCACTTAACCCCAATTGCCTCACTAATTAAAAAAAATATTCTTGATCTAAATAAGCTGTTTTGAATATTAACTGGTCACCATTAAGACGCCCCCTGATAAAACTGAATCATGGCTTGGGTCATCAAACCTCTCTGGGCCTTAGCACACTGAATAGTTTAGTTTTAAGATCTCTTCCAACTACAAATCCATGATTACTTTCAGGGGCCTCCATTCCCCTTAGAGTTGATTATCCATACTGTTCCCAGCCTCAGGGAAAGCTGGTAGGCACAAGAGTGGTCTTAACAAAAATCCCAAATGTTAATTTCCTCTAATAAGATTATAGACTCCAGAGTGTGCCTGACATCTAGTCATACCTTCTGCTTTCTAACCATGTGTGTTTAGTAAATTTCCAACAATACCACTTATGCTAAATTTTTAAACTAAATGGTTTTTCCTGCTAGTTCTAGGGTTTCTTCAGAAGTTTGTCTTAATATATAAATCTAAGCTGCAACCTTCTCCCAACCACTCCATTTGTGTCCTATTTCCCATCTCACCAAGCCATATCAAATTTGCCCCTTGTGTTATCTTTTGTTCACTTAGCTCTGTAATTTTGTGTATTTGCATAGACATCAGAGGTAACAGTGGGTTTTATTTATTTATTTATTGGGGGGGGGGGGGGGACACCAGGGCAATGAGGGTTAGGTGACTTGCCAGGGTCACACAGCTAGTAAGTGTCAAGTGTCTGAAGCCACATTTGAACTCAGGTCCTCCTGAATCCAGGGCCAGTGCTCTATCCACTGCGCCACCTAGCTGCCCCCTTGGTTGCTTTTTAAAAATTTTGTCTTGCATCTGTTAACTATTCCTATTTCAAAGCTTTTTTATGTGTTTCTTAATTTAGTGTTTACAAGTAGGCAGTTTTGTTTTACAAAATTCAAGGCAAACAGACCCAATTCTCACACTTTAGTGTTTCTAGCATCACCTATACACTCAAAAACCAAAATGCTTCACAATAAATGACTCGGAAAAGTAGCTGATCAGAAGGACACCTAACTTACTTCCTATATTAGTGCCAGGCTAGCTTCTGATTTCAGGATTCTAGCAGCATTAATTGTATAATTTGGGGTTCAGGGAATTTAGAACTGGAAAAAACCTTAAGAAACCATCTAAATTCAACCCCTTCATTTTATAGATGAAGAAATGGAAGTACTGAAAGACTGTCACTAGACCAAGGTTTTAAAAAAAAAAAAGAGACCCCAATAATTATTAAGTGCCAAATGGGTAAAGAGAACTTTTCTATCAACAAGCATTTTAAAAGTTCCTACTATGTACTAGGTGCTATCCCTCTTGGAGAAAACATGCATATTTAAATATATATCCAAAAAAGGAAGGGCATTAATAGCTTGGGAAGGGGGGGGGGGGGGAAGGAGAAATCAAGAAAGGCTTCATGCGGAATTTGGCACCAGAACTAAACTTTGAAGGAAATGGAGGGATTTTGAGAAGTGAGAAAGGAGTGCATTTTCCAGGCAAGAGAAACAGCCTGTGAAAAAGCGGAGACCAGATGGCTGAATCGCAGAGTAATGAAGGGGACTAATATATACGCTAAGCTTTGAAAAATGGGCACTGAACAACGAAGTGACATAATCTGACTTGTAAATGTGGAAATCTAGGTAAGGCATAATTTCTGCCACTGAGGTAATTATAAGGGAAAGAGGGTAATAAAAAAATGTCCAAACACAACTATAATACACAATAAACACATTGAGAGTTACAAACTCAACTGTTACAAGAGGTCAGATGTGTTAAAGGGATCCCTGAACTTGCCTTTTTGAATCGCCATGTTTTCCAGAAACACTGGGCCCAAAGCTGAGCACGCATGAGACCCTGAACTTGTCAAGGATGAATCATGAACACCTCACCACACTCCCCAGCTGACCTAATTTGTTGTCTGCACTAGACTGGGAAGCTGCTTGTAAAGCTGGGACCCTTGTACATAAGCTGACCATCCTATCTTCAAAGTCTAATAGTTGCCAAGGGAAAATAATGCCACTTTTGCCACCCGTATCATTCATGATTTCTCCCCCCCTTGAGATTTGTATATCCACCTCTCTTTGTTACAATTTCATATACAAGCTTGTTTGGGTTGTTAACTCTTTGTGCTTGCTTAGGGTTCCATGTGTATGTTTATTTTTCTCTTATAATAAATCTAGCTGCAATGCAATATCTCATGGATTTATGTTATTGTTTTTGGCTAACAGGGCAGGTCGGGTGGTTACCACCATAAGGGAGAGAATTTAATTTACAAAAAGTTGCTCAATGGAATGGACCAGATAAGCATACAAAGCCAAAATGTCTCAGCTCTCCTCTACAACTATTCCACAAAGATCTAAAAAATATACCAGATCAAATCTTGACTGGGAAAATTAAGTTTAAAAAAAAAAATCAGAATGAGTCATTTTTCCAGCCTAGGTCAATACAAAAAAAGAGAGGTCTGAGGATACTAGGGCTGGCTCCAGCCACAATCAGCTACAGTGCCTGTCAAAGGTGTGCACCAGCACAAGAAGTCATCTGAGATCCTCTGCAGGGAGCAGAAACAGGTGTCAACAGCTGTGTTGCTCACTACCCAGTGCTAGGTCACAGATCCAATACAAAATAAGGAGACCTGTACCTAGAAAGTCATTGTCCAGGCCAAGAAATAGTCATTGGGCTTTGGCTATGTACTGAGGAACAGTATCTCAGCTTCAGCCCCCAACGTGCAACAGAATAACGGGGCAAAGAAGCCCAGACCAAAGAGGAGCCTGTAATTGTCACCTAAGGAGCTTTCCAGGTAGCTGACAGTTGTCTATCAGTCTACTGGAACTTCATTCAAAGGCAAAACTCATACATGTATGGCTCTCAAGTCAGGAAAATTAACAGAGACAACACAAGAAAGGAGAGCTCAGTCTTCACTCTGGATCAGATCACTTTAGGTGCACTGAAAGCTAGCAGGGGCTACAGCCTCTAACCCAATCCTAGATAACCTGGGAAGGTGGCGAGAACAATCAGCAATAGACCACAATAGAATAATACAAGCATAGCCCAGAATTTAGGAAGGAACCTTTCATATTTATGGTTAGAGGAAGAATTCCAAAGTAGGTAAGGAAAACAAAGGAGATCATAAAAAAAAGTGAGAAAATAAAATTGTACTTTTTATACAAATGAAATCAATGTAACTAGGACAAGGGAAATTCTTGATTGTAGAAAAGTCTTCACATTAGAAGAGTTTGTTATCTGAGATAAACAGAAAGATTGTTTTTTAAAATGCATAAAAGAGAACATATGTTCAGAGGGAGCCATAGACAAGCAGGACACTTCTGAAAGTAATGTATGACATTTACTATATACTTTTTTCCTAAAAAAAGGTGGTATGGGGGCAGCTAAGTGGCTCAATGGATAGAGCACTGGCCCTGGATTCAGGAGGACCTGAGTTCAAATCTGCCCTCAGACATTTAACACTTACTAGCTGTGTGACCCTGGGCAAGTCACTTAACCCCAATTGCCTCACCCCCCCCCAAAAAAAGGTATGCTTTTATACAAAAACTATATTCTATTGTATAATATGGAAATGTTCTTTTGGGGGAGTTTGTTTAAAATCAGAAAAAAAATTAAAAGGATAATGAAAACAGTTATGATCCCATTTTCATTTTTTATGTAATGAGTTTTAATAAAGTCACTGAGTTTACTGTGCACATACCAAAAGATGTTGGTCTAAACCTATTTTTTTTTGCCAGTTTACTCTCCAGTTTTACCTGCAATAACTTATTAAACAGGGAATTTTGACAATAATGTTGTGAAAAAAGATGGAGATAAACAGATGGCTCAGGTGTTAATACAGGCTTAGAACTAATTAGATGGCCAACTTCAAAGAGTATCTGTTCCTTAACAGATCAATGGGTCCATGACAGAACATATCTAATAAACAACTCCAGGGATCTGTGCTTGGCCCTAAACTACTTAAAATGTTTAGCACTAATTTGGATAAAGGTTCATCAAATGTGTAGATGATATAACAGCTGGAAAGAAAGCTAACAATGGATGACAGAATCAAGATCCAAAAGACTCTTGACAGGGTAGAGCTAAATTTATTAAAAATGGAATTTATTAAAGAATTTATTTAAAAAAAAAAAATCAAGGCCAGACAGCAATTGCTCTGAAAAAAAGACCTGGGTATTGGTCACAGTGCATGCAAATACAATTAATTGGCAGCACTGCTATGCTCAGCTAGTTAAAAAACCTAATCTGCATTAAAAAGGTATAGCTTGCAGAACAGAAAGGTGATGGTCCTATTGTACTCTATATTCAGGCTTCAGCTGGAGTACCATGGTTAGTTCTGGGCACTATGTTTTCAAAAAAATATCGATAAGCTAAAGAATATTTACCATTATACAGGATAGTGGAAGTCTGTCACATAAAGCCAAGTTTGAAGAACTGATCATGTTAGCCTTGATAAAAAGACTGACAATAGTGGTGATTACTCTCTGAGTATCTAACTGGAAGGAATCATTAGACTTGTCCTCGTTGAATCCATAGGGTGGAAGAGAGTGAAGAGTGCTGGGCAGAAGTTGCAAAGAGAACAATCTAGGCTTGATATCAGGAAAAAAAATCCTGACAATTAAAGTTGTCTAAAAGTGGAATTAGGTGTCTCAAGAGATAGTAGGTTCCCAACTCTTGGATATATTAAAATACATTGATTTCTTTTGGATAAAAGGTTGGAATAGTCTCTGAGGTCCCTTCCAAATCTCAAATTATTCACTGAATTCTCCCAGCAGAAAATACACCCAGGTTTTAGTGCAATGGGTTATAGAGCTCAACTATTTCTGATTTTAAGATTCATTTTGTGTCTTGCCAATTTTTAGCATATCTAATGTTCTACATTTATAACTATATGGAAGTTAAAACAACCTTATTTTGAATCATTAATTTTATAGTCAGATTTGAATTTATAAGTTTTTGTTCCTATTTTAACTTGATTTGTCAAGCTTTAGTTTTTAAGTTATTAGAGCTATGGAAACTCCAGATACCCAACACCCATGCTGATGTACAGCCAGAATCCCAAACCTTAAAAAGATCTGATTTTTTTGGCATTCAGGTTACAAGCGACCTATAAGATCAAAAAAACATAGGATTTAGACATGGAAGGGCACATACTAATATATCATAACCTCCTTTTTACACATGAGAAAGTTGAAGCTCAGAGAAATGATTTGCCTAAGATCAAAAATGCTCTAACTAGCAGAACCAAGATTTAAACCCTGCAACTAGGCTCTACAACATTAACAAAAGCTTATGAGTGAGTGAGCTGTAATGAGATTCTGCTTGTCCTATAGCTTTAGAAGGTACTTTTTAAAAGGATATTACCAATAGTCCATTGATCTTCATTTTGTCATGACAATCTGGAGCAGTGGTTTAGGGTGAGGTTGAACTAGGTTAACTGAAGCTCTTTATGACTAAAAATCCTACAATCATATGCATATTGGAATATAGAGATATTATACAAACACACACACACACACACACACACACTCTAAAAGTCAGTTTTTACTCCCTACCTTATTAAGAGGTGATGGGGCCTCATCTTCTTGTTGTCTTTTTACTCCTCTCTTCAAAATGCTGGTAGAGGGAGAAGCCAATGGAGACCATATGCAGCGTGTCTGCATTCCACTTGGGCTATCATTTTCGGATTGAGTGTCTATTCCCCTTAACTTCTGAGGAGAAACATGACTTTCTTCTGTTATCAGCTCAGAAACATTTACAAGTATTTTTGATGGTTCCTCCACGTTCTCTGATGTATCCTGAGTTTTCTCTAAAATTTTCTCATTGATTTTTTCTGCTTCAACCTGATCTCGATCTAACTTTGTTTCTTCAGTGTCAACAATGTCTTCTTTTACCTTTTCTGGTGTGCCAGATTCTGCTTTTACTTCTACAGAATTCATTTCCTCAAGTGACTCTAACACATCGGCTTCAGCACTTGCCTTAAGTGCCTTGGCCTGAGAATTACCCATCCCAGCCTTGGTATCAGTAAATGTTTTGGCCTGGGTATTATCTACTCCAGCCTTAGGCTCAGGTGTTTCTCCATCTACCGTGGCACTTTTCTCAGATATGTCAACCTCCATCCTCACCTCAGGGACATCCATATCAGCACTTGACTCAAACTTGCCTATCTCAGTCACATTATCAGTTTCATGCTTTACTTCTGCTTCTGAAATGTCTGCTTCAGGATCATATATTGCCTTTACTTCAAGTGTATTGTTTTCATCATCAACATTCTTTGTTTCTATGTGCTGATTTATTTCCTCTTTTAATGGAGTGACCAGTTGTTCTCTGGTTATCTCTACAACAGGTTTCTGTTCAAAAGAATCTTGAGAACTATCAATTGGTGGACTAGAATCAATATTTTTATTAACCTCATCAGAATGTTCTTGCACTCCAAAATTTGTTTCATTATTAATGACACAAGTTTTGTTTTCGAAGTTTACTACCCTTTCTAGAGGAGGATGATCCTCAAAATTAGAATTTTCCTTCAATTCATTTTCTGGAACAGTCATTGAATCATTCAAAACCTCAGTCTCATTACTGTGAAGTAATGGTACAACAGCAGTACAAGATTCCTCTAAAGGTTTTACTTCTAAGTTTGTGTCTACACAAGTTTCCAAAGGAAACTCAGTGGCCTGCAAACCTAGCTTTTGTGGTTCATTAATTTCTACATCACAATTATCTGTGTTTTTTAATGAAGTAAGGAATTTTTCCTCAAGTTTTGACTTTTCTCCACAACAATCACAGCTCTTTGATCTTCTTACTCTCCTGCTTCTTTTGTGAAGACATTCAATTGCCTGTAGGGATTTTTCAGAAAGCAAAGAGGTATCTGATATATCTGACACATCTTCTCCTGGAGAAATAGCACTATTGTCTATGGAATCTTGTTTATATAACTTTTTATTGACATTTCTAGTCCTTAAAATTAACTCTGCCCCACAAGAGTTTGTAACAGAATCTTCTGCAAATGTGCTCATTTTACTCTTTTCATTTGTGTTCTCTATATCACTAAAAACTTCTGATGCATCTGTAGATACTACAGAATCATTAATAATCGAAGAGTCCTGCTCATTGTCCATATCAAAAGTTTGAGATGACAATCTTATCTCCATATCCAATTCAGAACTTGCTTCACCTTCAGTTTTTCCTTCAGTTTTAGTTTCAGAGCCAACACTGTCCTTACTTCCTATTTTTCCCTTAGTGTTTTCATTTTCAAGACTACTACTCTTATTTTTCCATTTTCCAGATCTTTTTTTGTTAGAAATTTCTTCCTTGGTCTCTGAACTATCAGATTCAGAGTTTTCAATACTAGAAAGTAAACCTTGGGATGCTCTCCTTGTCTGATACCTTGTTCGTCCTCTTAATGGTTTTTGTGAGGACTTATCTGAACCACTGTCCTGAAAATCATCATTTGACTTAATACTCTCAAATTCTGATTTTAATTTGTTGATTTCAACGTTAGATTGTTCTGAAGTCTTCTCAAGCAAATTACTTGCTTTTTTATTTAAAAGTTCTTGTTCACTTGTATTTTTCTCAGAAATTGGCTTCTGCTTTTGTGATCCATCATCTTTCATTTGTGATAGCTTCTTCTGGACAGACCTCTCCTCTTCCTTTCGCCTTTCCTTTTTTAGTTGATTGTTTTCTTTATCTTGTCTTTCTGGAGTACATTCCACATCTGAGCGACGTCTTGAAGATCTTCTAAGTGTTTTCTGATTAGATGATACCTGTATATGACCATCATCATTAGATATTTGGTCTGTGGTTGGTATTACTTCCGGAGGTGTATTTTCTTTGGATTCCAAATTATTTCCTAAATCATTTCCTTCTGTAATGTTTTCTACCATTTCAAGACTTTCTACTGGATGTTTAAACTTTACTTCATCACATTCCAATACTTTAGCCTGAGGAAGAGTGTCCTGGGTATCCTCTGTATGATCCAGTGAATCAGCCAACTTATTTTCTACAGGCATTATAGAAACACCAGATTCTTGAGAATTTTTTTCTTGTTCTGATCTTAACAGCTTAGGTCTTTTACTTCCTATGTGTTCTGTTTTATTTGGCTTTCGAACTATTTTTTTGGTCCCACTCGTGATTTTTTCTCTATCAGGTTTGGAAATATTTATTTCTTTGGTATTTGTTTTCATTGAGGTACTTGCTACATCCATATTCTCTTGATTCTCTGACACTGAAACAGCACCTGATACAGTATTCAAGATAGAAGGACTAAAGGGTCTATTTTCTGATGTATCAAATTTTTCCAAAGTAATAAAGGACTGTCTTCGGCTTATGGGTCCACTAGAAACTGGGCTACTACTGGTATTCGAGGTCTGTTCACTGATGCATGTGTTTTCTCCTGGAGGCTCCTTTGAAACAATTTTAGAAGCATTTCTTTCAATGTGCTTTTTAATATTCAATAATAAATTGTTCTTTTCACGGGAACTTTGCACCTTATGTTTCGGGATAGATGGTTTTTCAGGATGCTTCTCAATACCACTATCTACTGTGATATCTTCAGTGTTCTTCTTTGAATCAGTTTTTGCTTCTCCTTCCTGTACAGAAAGTAAAATCTAAATTATCTTATGAAAATTATGGCCTTGTGAAAAAGTTAATTTATACAGAAAACATTTAATACTACAAGTATTCAAATGTTGTCTTCTAAATTTCCTTAATTTGTAAAATGGTTAAAATATCTGGTTTCATAGGAATGCATCCTATAACTATAAGGTTAGGCTACTATTGCTAATTTATAGCAATGATATGCTATTATCATGTTTTATTTTATTTTACTTCTCTATGAATTATAGAAAAAATCCACTAAGTGGCAGGTAGATTTAGATCTAATGAACACTGGAATCATGGCTATGGGTCCTTAAAATAGCATTAAACAAAGATTATACTATCTTGGAATAAAGGAAATACCAAGATATAAAAATTAATCGAGAACTTAAATCTCCAAAATAAATTAGTTATACCTTTGTATTAAGGTCTGATTCTTCCTTTGGTTCTTCAGTTAAACTTGGATTTTCCCTATAGTAAATAAATATGCAAGTTATATTTTTGTTGGGCTTTTTTGATTATTTGAGAAATCAGAAAAAGGTTTATGAGAGGCTTACTAAAACTTTGATTACTTACATAGTTTCTTCTTGAGAATGGTAAGAAAAACTATCTTGTGATACATCAAGATTATTATACAGAGTAGGAATATCACTTCTGTAAAGCAAATCATATTATAATTAAAGAATGCTGCAATTAATACTACATATTAAACTTTCCAAAGAAATGTCAAACAAAAGTACAGATTTTCTTCCCCTTTACATGCAAACTAACAAGTTAGAAATGTTACATTGTTACGTAACTGCCAACCACAGTATGGCCTTTGATTAGTTTTAGTACAAAAAGGTTTTAAACAATAATAAAAAATAGACTTCAAATTTACCACATGAAATCAATAGAGAAAATTCATTTTATGTTGCCAAACATGTTAATTAGGCATACAAACCTCTTTGTTCTAAGTACTTCTTTCTGATGTTCTGTTAGAATTCTTTCCTTTGTTTCTTTCTCATTGGGAGGTATAAACACAAAATCAATAGATGAACATTCTTCCAAAATGACATCTTTTTTTAATTTGGGAGACAAAAATTCTAGTTTCATCTACCAAAAAAAAAAATTTAAAAAGTACAATAATTAATTCTCAGGTCTTAAAAAAAGGTGTGCATTTCAAGATCATTCACTTGTTTTTCTACTAGAAATATAATGCAAATTTAGAAGTTAAATGTTGAAAACATTTAAGTACCTTACTCTTTTGCTTTTCTGGAGAAGGAAGTTTATTTTAGACCACAGTAAGATAATGTTTGAAATCTATGTTTACCTATGTCAGATGGGTAAAGATATTTCTCAAGACTATAAAAAGAAACCAAATTGCCCCAAAAGAATGTTTATTGGATTAGCAAAGGATTTTGGCACCAACTAGGAAAACTTAAGAAAAAGCACAAGTTATAAGAGCTGCTTGGAAACTTTTAGTATAGCAATGAGATTTTCTGTAGAACAGACATTTCATTCTGCTTCAACGGAAGCAACAGACAGTACAGGGGCCAAAAATTTCAGAAATGTCATCATTGTAACCAAAATACGACAGAAGAAAAAACTCAAGTTTTTCAATTATAAATAGATTAGGCCTGGAATCCCAGGGGTAGGCTCTAGTTCTAACCTTATATTTATTCTTCAAATGTTTTACTCTTTTTTCCTCTTTCAGCCCAAATATACCAGCTTTCACCTTAATTATTCTTCATAAATTTCAAAGTTGTTATGTAAAATGAACAGCCTCTTAAAAACATCCAAAGAATAAAGGCTTTTCTAAGGCAAACATATTTGTAAATCTGAGCATTTATAAATGGGTCTGCTAATAATTTACTTTCCTCTTTTTTTGTTTTTATTCTTAAAAAAGATGTGTTCATTGTTATGAGTAAAATTTAATTCTCGTCAAAATGTATAAGAACCACACAATTTTTTTTAAACAGGGCAATGGGGGTTAAGTGACTTGCCCAGGTTCACACAGCTAGTGTTGAGCGTCTGAGGCCACATTTGAACTCAGGTCCTCCTTAATCCAGGGACCGTGCTTTAATCCACTGCGCCACCTAGCTGCCCCCAAAATGTATAAGAAAACATCAGTTCCAATTACATTTCGTCATGGTGTACATTACAAATAACAAAAATAATTACTGAAACAACTTCAGAGCAGTTAAGCCTAAAGTCAGGAAGACCTTCAAATTCGGCCTCAGACATTTACTAGCTATGTGATCTTTAGCAAATCACTTAACCCTGTTTATCTCAGTTTCCTCATCTACAAATGCAAAATGAAAAGGAAATGACAAACCACTCCAGTATCTTTGCCAAGACAATCTCAATGGGATCTAAAAGAGTCAGACATGACTGAAAAATCTTTAATATTAGCTGGAGAACAATCACTAAATTAACACTAGAGTACTCTGGCACATTTTATTATTGTTCTCCAACATTTCTTCTTTGTCATAACTCCTGTAGTCTTCTCTGATCCATTTGTAACCTTCTACTACAACTGTTGCCTTCAAGACTACCCAACTCCTCTAAGAATTACTTCCCACAACAACAAAAAAAATCTGACAAAACTTTTTAAAGGGGGGGCAGCTAGGTGGCGCAGTGGATAGAGCACCGGCCCTGGAGTCAGGAGTACCTGAGTTCAAATCTGGCCTCAGACACTTAACACTTACTAGCTGTGTGACCCTGGGCAAGTCGCTTAACCCCAATTGCCTCACTAAAAAACCCAACCCCCCCCCTCAAAAAAACCCCAAACTTTTAAAAGGGTCTCAATTAAATCCACTTTAAAGTACCTTACCTTAGATGGTGATTTTAAATCTTTTTCTTTCAGATTCTTTGCATGTAATGATGAAAAATCTTGTTTTCCACGAGACTGTATTTCTATACCACTTATCTTTGCACCTAATTGTGAATTTTCTGTCTGTTAAAAAAAAAGATCCGTATTTCAGAAAATTTTAAAATGTGTTAGTTTTGCCTAATAATGCTATTTACACTATTCTATATCCTGGCTTTAAATTATTTCAATACTATATCCTAAACCAGTGATGTAGCTGAACTTCACTCATGGTGACAAACTCAAACAAACCAATGTGATTTCTTAATTTTGTTGTGTCATGGACCCCTTAGAGAATTTAGTAAAATCTATAGAATTCTTAGAATGTTTAAAAGTACCAATAAAATATATAGTACTACAAAAAATGCTAATTATCATCAAATAATTTTTTCTCACTCAAGTTCACAGATTGCCCCCACCCAGATTAAGTACCCTTTCTCTATAATTCCAAAATAAGTGTATAAAAGACCCATCCAACTTCACTGAATAAAAGGCCAAAACGCCATATGATCTCAACATCAGATCCATTAGAAAAATGCTTTTTGGTCTTTATTATTTTCCCCTTGTAAAACACTATCTTTTTTTTTTTTTTTTTTAGTGAGGCAATGGGGGTTAAGCGACTTGCCCAGGGTCACACAGCTAGTAAGTGTTAAGTGTCTGAGGCTGGATTTGAACTCAGGTACTCCTGAATCCAGGGCCGGTGCTTTATCCACTGCGCCATCTAGCTGCCCGGTAAAACACTATCTTAATGAAACTCAAGTAATGTGTTAGCTGGAACAAGATTTCATAAATAACCAGGAACAGCAATTCAAAGATAAAGTTTGAAACAAACTAATAAAGAGGACATTATTTGTATATTCATTCCCATAATGCTTAAATTCCCTTGATATAAGTTTTAGTCAATACATGCTAATGTTTTTAAATGCATAAAATTATTAAATACATAGGATTAAAAAGGAAATCAATCATATTGAAATAGTAATCCTCTTTTAGAGGAAAAAAAACACCTACATAGAACCTGGGTGAAGAACTCTTATCTTAAAAGGAACAAAGCTTTGTCTACTTCGTAAAAACACAGCAAACGTGTTTTACTTCTGTTTATTATTTTGAATAAATCTTAAATAATTCCAAAATTAAATTACCAGACTCAAGAAATAGAACTTTTTTATTCATATCACTACAAATTTCACAAAACATAATGTAATATATAATTACAACAGAACTGGAGGTTTATATTAGTAGAAATTACATTTTTAGCCTGTGGTTAATTAAGAGAAATAGATCTAAATTTCTTGCTCCTTTAATGTGAAAATAACCACAATTCTAGTGGGTGGTTAAGAGCCAGAAGTATTTTTTTCTCTGCAGGAAGATGATAAAGCTGATGCTTATTTAAGGCTGTACTGACACCTATAACTATCCTCCCTCCACTTTTGCAACAACACAGAAGTAAAATGAAGCAACGGTGGTAAACTCAAATAGTAATATCTGCAACCATACTGACTTGGAAAGCCACAAATTAACATTATCTATGTTGTACTGTATTTTTATTTATTTTCTTTTAACTTATTCCAATTCATTCTAATCTAGTTCAGGCTAACTTGTTTGTTTTTTTGTAAGGGGGGGTAGGGGGTGAGAGGGGGGTAGACAGGGCGACACCCAGACAAATCAGTTCTTTAAAAAATATTAGTGGGGCAGCTAGGTGGCACAGTGGATAGTGCACCGGCCCTGGAATCAGGAGGACCCGAGTTCAAATCTGACCTTAGACACTTGACACTTACGACCCTGGGCAAGTCACTTAACCCCAATTGCCTCACCAAAAAACAAAAACAAACAAAAATATTAGTAATTAGAAAATTAACAAAAACAGTACTTACTCCCTCTGAATAGAGGCCACTAGATTCTTCCATTGGTTCAACCTCAAAACCAGGTAACAAAAGCAAACAGTTTTGTTTGGCTTGTTTCAATACAGTCCTTCAGAAAGAAAAAAAAGGGGGGAGGGTGGGTGTTGGTGCTGGAAATAATAAGCATTGTTAAGTCCTGAGTACATATAAAGAGAACTTAATCATCTGTGATTATAGGTTTCTTTAGGGCTAAGACTAAGGTAAACAAAAATGATCTTTAATGCATTTTACTACACAAGGTGGCCAAATACAATCAAAATACTTTCACTTTGGTGGGAACAGATAGAGATAGAGTACAGAAAAAGTCTAGAGAAAATCTTTTAATTCCAAATTGAGCTTCCCCTTTCTGAATCTTTTTGCTAAGGAATCTGTTACTTAATGATCTAATAAGCCTCTTCACTACTTTCCCTAATAATCCCTAATAAAATCAAGTTATAATGACTTATTATTATTAACTTTCACTTAACTTGTATGACTGATGCCAAGACAAAAGAGGCTAACAAGTGTTACCCGGCAGGAAGCACATAATGCAGTCCTCTTTTATTGAAATTTCAAACTTAGTATGGAAAGGTCCTTCACCTTTGCTCCTTCTTCCTCTTGTATAAGGATAGGCTGAGTTGCCTCTGAACCTTAAAAAGTCCAACCTCAGGTCTGGATTCCAATACTACCAGGTGTTTATATTTACCACTTTTGTCTTCACTTTGATATTTGCCTTTTTTAAAAAAAAACCTGTTAATTATCATGCCCATTTGATGTCCAAGTACAAGGTCCTGTGCTACCTTGGCTAATTAAGTCTATAGGGAACTTGAAATGAGGAACTCTCTCTAATATAGGTTCCACCTTATAGGTAACTATTAAGTTTTTGCTACAGCAGTTACCTAGAGCTAAACAGAACCTAAACAGAAACTGGGCAATTAATCTATGGATACAAACCCCCGCAGACCACTAACTGTTTTTAAAATGTCCTATTTTGTTCATTATTTCCCTACATTTTAATCAGTCACATTCTGGAATGATGCTCTTTAATGCCTCTGACCTGGGTGAAGTGACTTGCCCAGGTCTTTCTGCTTTCCCAGAGGGTTCTCTATCCAGGGTTCCTGGCAGCTTCTATTTCTTACACTAATCTCTTATTTTAAGGTTGACTACCTGCATAAGGACAATAAGATGAGGAACCTCAAATCAGAAATGGGGGAGAAGGTACAGAATGACAAGAGCAGACAAAACTATAAAACACCCTAATGCTCAATTTCCTGTATCCTTCAACAGGTTGTTGGAGTACCTCCATGGCTGCAGTGAACTCCCAAGGGCCCTGGATAACAGTAATGAAACCTATGAGGTAAATACTTGGAAGTCACTTTTATTGAACAAAACAAGCCTTTTATATTCATTTATATAAACTCAATAACAATTTCACCTACATCTAACCAAAGTGTTCATTTAGAACTTCAATCTATTAACATTATTGTAGAAATGAAAATGTTCATCTTACTTTAGTTCTTCAGGATACTCCAGCGGTGTTTCTTTAGCAAATGTGTCATTCCAGAACTGAACACTCTGTTTGCGGATCTGTTTATTTTTGTGCAGAAATATTATGCACAATAATGGGGAGAGCTGTTCTAAAAGCTCACTGTTAAAAGTACCATTGTAGCGAAACTGAAGACATTTGAAAATCTCTCCCAAAAGCTTTTCTAACTAGGAAAAAGCATAAAATTTAGAAATATTATTTTAAGTTAAAATAAAACAACCCCCCCAATCAAATTAGTTATTATTTTCAGGACATAATATGCCTTGAAAGTACATAGTATAGAAATATTTTGCATGGCAACACATGTATAACTTATATTGAATTGCTTGCCTTCTTAAAGGGGAGGACATGGGGAGGGAGGAAAGAAGAGAATCTGGAACATAAAGTTTTGAAAATGGATGTTAAAAATTGTTTTTACACATAATGGGAAAAATACAATTCTAAACACATTTAAAAGAAAAAAGTACATATAAAAAACTACCTGAACTTATTAAAAAACATCACAAGACTAAGGTAACCTGGTCTGTTTCTTTTAAGACAACTGTACCATCCATCCACTGTTAAAATTGTGTATCTACTAATTAGGAAGATTCAGATATTAAATTAAATTGGAAGGATTCATAAATGATGGGGAGGGAGAGAAGGCAGGAAGAAGTGATGAAATCTGTCATAAATTTTTACCTTGCTGTTGAGGCAATTATACACTTTAGGCACATCACTAAGCCTAGGACCAAAAAAACCAAAATTAAGATGGAAGGAATGATTACACTTGGCAATTCAGGCTGTAAGTATGTGGGAAACTAGACCCTAACTACATGGTTGGTAAAATACTACTTTGTGCTTTGTAATTCCTAAAACCCTACATACATAAGATTTTAATAAACTTAAAAACAGAAATGCACTAATGGAGCCTACAGTTTAAAAGACTTTATAAAAACAAATTTTTGTTATAGTTCCTCATCTCTCAACTTCATTAAAACAAGAAATGCTTCCCCATAAACCATCGATCTTAATCTGCAAAAACCTAGGATATAATTAAATTTATTTTAGGCCAACTGTCTTTTCTTTTTCAGGTCTCTCCCAATTAATTTTCAAGTCTGGATACATGACTCTTTGCATTGCTAGGTAATGTGTGATAGATCATGTACCATAGGATCATAAATCTACAACTAGAAGGGACCACAGAGGTTATTTGGTCTAATCTCTTCATTTTGTAAATAAAAAACTCATGCCCAATGTGGTTAAGTGCCTTGCCCAAAGTCACACTGTTATTAACAGTCATGTGGGAATTGAACTTAGGTCTTCCTAAATTCAGAGGCAATTGTTTTACCATACTATCAGCATAAGCTAAAATAAAAGGTTTTAGAACTAGAAAGACCTCAGATCATATAATTCAAACCCTTCATTTTATAGATTCAGAAATGGAAGCCCAGCAAAATGTATGACCTCCTCAAGATCACACAAGAAGCAACTGAACCAGTACCCAAACCCAGTTACTATTCTTCAAACCTAGCAGTATTTCCAATATACCACACTCCATATGACTATTATAATATTAGCTACTAAGATATCACATCTTTAACATAAAGCAGGCCTAATTTATAAAGTAGTTACTAGAGTAAAAATACATTGTCTGAGGCAGATGGATATACATGTATGCACATATTTATATATATATATATATATATATATATATATACACACACATACATCAAATGACATCCTACATAAAGTGATTTGCAAATGTCATTAGCTGTTATATACATTAGACATATTTTAAAGGTTAGTCCAATTTTCAAAAGTGTCACCCCATTTTATTAAAGTAAATAATCTTTATTAACACCAGTTTTAAAAATTTGCTTCCTAGAAACATTTTCTGATGCAATTCTCTCCAAATTTCTGCATGAAGCTCAATATACTTACTTTGAGTTTTCATATAACAATGCCAGAGGCTTTGTTAAAGTTGCAAAGATTGTTTGTAATACTGAAGGTAAAGACACATGTCCAAGAATATTAGAAATAATGCTGATAATTGAACTACCAACAGAGAGGAGTGTTTCTGAATGAAGGTCCTTGAAGCTGACATTATGGAAAGCATCCATCATCTTCAGGATAACTTTAAATAAAGAAGTCAACTTCCCTAAAGGTTCTTTTTTTTTCTTGGACCAATCTGTAGGTGTCTGTGGCACTGAAAATAAAAAGGTTGGTTAAAGACAAAAGTCTTTTCAAGATTCATTCTTTCACAGAATATTTAGGGTCTTGGCTCCAAGATAAATAATTGTTTACAAGTTTAGACATGTCATGCTTGTCTATGATTCCCTATATTCTACAAGTTAACATACATAAAGAACATATTAATTTGTAACTTAAGGTACATAATGACTATGAAATAAGTACAAACATTTCCCACTTTTAAAAAGGCTTGTAGGGGGGCAGCTAGGTGGTGCAGTGGATAAAGCACTGGTCCTGGATTCAGGAGGACCAGAGTTCAAATCTGGCCTCAGACACTTGATACTTTCTAGCTGGGTGACCCTGGGCAAGTCACTTAACCCTCACTGCCCTGCCCTCCCCCAAATAAAAAGGCTTGTAGGTAGGTTTTATTGTTAAAAAGATAATTATCTTCTTTGACCTTCAAAACAACCTGGGAAATGGGACAAGTGGCATTTTCCAAATAAGGAAGGCCCACGGCAAGAAATTACTCTTTGCACTATATTACACTGTAGCTAAAACTCATTAAGAACAAAATAATTAAGAAATTTGTATTGAGTGACTGTGAAAAGGAATGGCAAAATATAGGCAAATAGGGGCAGCTAGGTGGCACAGTGGATAAAGCACCATCCCTGGATTCAGGAGTACCTGAGTTCAGCTCTGACCTCAGACACTTAACACTTACTAGCTGTGTGACCATGGGCAATTCACTTAACCCTCATTGCCCTGCCAAAAAAAAAAAAAAAATCACAGATCTATATCTATATCTATAGGCAAATAGATATAAGATATGGTTCCCGCCCTTGCTGAATTTAATTTGCAGTTGTGGGAATTTAGTGATAAATGCCACAAGGTATATATGAAGTGGTAAATTAATTGGTGAGACTAATACTTGCTGAAGAATACTACTACTACTTGGGGGGTAGCTAGGTGGCGCAGTGGATAAAAGCACTGGCCCTGGATTCAGAAAGACTTGAGCTCAAATTCGGCCTCAGACACTTGACACTTACAAGCTGGGTGACCCTGGGCAAGTCACTTAACCTTCATTGCCCCACCCCACCCCCCAAAATACAACTACTACTTGGTGACAAGTATCACCATCCTTTTATACAATTCTGAACCATGGAATTTGCTGGCTCAAAAAAACTGCCAAAGTTATAAAACATTCAAAATTTTATTTATAGGTTAAGAAGCAGAGCTCTTTTTAGATAAATACTGGAGCTGTCTCTAATCCTTGAGTATAATTGGTTCAGTGAATATGCTGGAGATTTAAATTGTCCAATTTAATCCCCCACTTTCCAAATCTGTAAATTGAACCCAACAGATTACCATAAATTTCTCATAAATTTCATAAAAAAATTAATTCATGGACAATTATGAAGACTGAAGACAAAAAAACTAAAACATGCTAGTATCCAATTAAGAGTACAGAAGAGAATTTATCAATACTCACATTTAATTTGGGGTTGATGTTTAGTAGAGTATGGTGAAAAATTGATGCATTCAACTATTACTACAGAAACCTGGGCAATCCTATCCAAAAAGGACAAGTTCTAAGGAAAAAAAAAATAACATTGGGAACATTCAATCATTAGTCGGCATAGCATTTTAGGCTAAATGAAAAGCAGGTATAATTGCCAAAGATGATTAATATCATCTGTCTCACGTGTCTGCCTTTGCTTCTGTTCCCCAATGATTTACTGTTGTACCCTCATAGCCTAATTGAAGTCTCCCAAACAAAAAGTAATTGACCTATCTCTAGGTCAAGATGTTGTTCAACTTGATTCCAGGGTAAAAAGCATCCTTGTCTGGCTCTCTATTCCTAAGGAAAGCAAGTCCTAGGTGTTTTTTACACTGTACTCATATACCTTTATGGCTCTGGATACTTATCCCTTCTTTTCCTTTCCTTAATGCTGGGTAAATCTTCTCAACTAGAGTTTCAACTTTTAACCAATTCCCAATCAATCTCCATTTATTGGGCAGGTAGGTGGCACAGTGGATAAAGCACCGGTCCTGGATTCAGGAGGATCTGAGTTCAAATCTAGCCTCAGACACATGACATGTACTAGCTGTGTGACCCCGGACAAGTCACTTAACCCTCATTGCCCCTCCAAAACCAAAACAAAACAAAAAACCAATCTCCATTTATGACTGACTGTTCTGTAACTGTTTGACTTAATTCACATTCAATTTCCAACCAATCTCCCACTTATAAGACTTCCTGAAATTTACCTCATTTGTTTTCATTAAAACCAATTAATATTAGTCTGGGTATACCTTTAAAAGAGTAATAAAAACTTACTGCAAAAGTGTTGTCATCTAAGCCAGACATCATCTTGAGACAAAGTTCATCACAGCATAAATTTTCTTCAGCAGTTGGTACCAGAGCTGCACAACGAGCAAATGTTCTATATAATTCTGACCAAGTTCGAAGTAATGACTTCATAGTGGGCTTAAAAAAAAAAAAAAGAAAAACAGAATAAATGGAAAACTAAATTATTGCCAATTCCATTTAACTGTATAAATTCAACCATCTCTGCTACTTGAAGAGCTATACTAATAGTATCCTAAAAAAAAAAAAAAAGGTGTAAACCTCAGCTTTAGTAACTCCTTATAGGACACAAATAAGTCTAATCTTTGAAAAAAAGGAATATCAGGAATAAAGGGAAGCTATATAGATATCTCACAGTGACAAATCAAGATTACAGCCTATTTGTTCCCAATTCCACCCCCAAGCCGAGGCCATAATCCATAAACTTACCAATGGAAACTCTTGTGCTGGAAAAATATGCATTATTGGTAGCATCAATGCGCTATAGACAGCACTGAAATTGTGCTCCAATGCATCCCCCTGATTGACTTCATTGGTCTGAATAAAATACAAGAAGAAAATACTATTCAAGCTGCCAATATAAACAGCCATTTGGGCATTATTATAAGCAATAGAGAAGTTTAAAATGAAAGCAATTCTAACAGGAAAGCTTGTTTTGTTTTCTTTAAAAAAAAAAGTAAATGAGCAAAATACCCTGTACATAATAGCATTCTTGTGGAAAGCAAGGTTTTTCAATACAAAATTACTTCTGATATCATGGGAGATGTATAATGTACATTTTCTGTGGCATAAATATATTCCAAGAATTCATATATTAGGTGAAATACATCTTAAGATCAAATCTAGCCTAATACTCTAATTCTTACCTTCCATGGTCTGAATAAAATACAAGAGAAAAATGAAATAAAAATAAAAGCAACATGCAAATTTGCTACGGAGAGATTTTTTAAAAAGAAAATTGGGGGGGGGGGGGCGCGCAGCTAGGTGTCGTAGTGGATAGAGCACTGGCCCTGGAGTCAGGAGTATCTCAGTTCAAATCTGGCCTCAGATACTTAACACTTACTAGCTGTATGACCCTGGGCAAGTCACTTAACCCCAATTGCCTCACTATAAAAAAAAAAAAATCTAGGAGGGCAGCAGGTGGTGTGGTGGAAAAAACACCGGCCCTAGGTTCAGGAGAATCTGAGTTCAAATCCATCCTCAGACACTTGACACTTACTAGCTGTGTGATGCTGGGCAAGTCACTTAACCCTCAAAAAGAAAATCTGGGAGATATAAGAAGACAGTTTCCCATGCTGTTCCTTTATAGATATGAGATACTATGAGTTTGGAATAAAGACTTCATATAACAGACCTTTTCAACATGTTAATTTGAAGGGAGGACTCTTTGGAAGGCAGGGTGGAGGATTAAGGGAAAAAGACTAAGTAGGAAATGCAGGCTGACAATTTAGACAAATCTTGTTTTCCAACATCACAAGCAAACTGGTATTTGGAACTCCTGATTCCAAACCTGCAACACTTAAAAATCAAAATCAATATAGCCTATGAGATATAGCCAGACCATATACCAGAGGGCAAAATGTATTTATGAACTTTGGAATGTGTTCACCAGTTACAGTGTGAGCTTACTGGAGTAGAGACTTGTATAGTCTCAGTGCCTGAAACATTCATAAGCAATTCATGCTTGACTGACATATCTTTCAAAGACATTAGAACTCTTACCAGTACAATGACTAAACTACTCTAGAACACTAATGATGAAACACATTACTACCTGGGAGAAAAAGACCAGTGGATGCTTTCTATTGTCCATCAAATAAAATAAAGCCTCAACTCCTTTACCTGTCATTCAAACCCTCCAAAAGCTGGTAGCTATCTTTTATCACTTTTCTTCACATACTGGACCACTCTCCATACCATGAACACCCCTAGACTTTACTGGCTTCCATTCATTTACTGATACCCTCTGTATGCAATGTTTCCCTGTCCCAGTTTTACCTGATGAATAAAGCCCAGGAAGTTAAGTCCTTCTCCCACTGTGAAGCATACCCTGATCACAGATACCAAATCAAGTTTCTTCCCCATGACTCTCATTAAGAATGTTTTTACATGGTCTCTCTGTTATCACTCATCAACTGACAAGTCTTATAGATTCTACTTTGATAATATCTTTCACTTCCCATCTCCTCTCTAGTCAGCTGACCACCCCCCCAACCTCATCACCTCTTACCTGCACTATTTTAATAAACCTTAAGTCTCTCCACTCTCCAAACCATCTTTCACACAGCTGCAAAAATGAAATTCATAAAACATAGGTCTGACCATGTCTCTCCCCTACCCAGCAAACTTCGAGCTCCTATTGCCTTTAGCATCTGTTACATAATCTTCATGCTTTATCTTGGTAATCTAATTCCAGCTTTATTATACATCATGCTCTGGGAAGTCCTGACAAACTTACTTTCTTATATCAGTCAGTCAGTTTCTCTCTCTCACACCCACCCACCATTCTATCTCTTACCTGTGCTTCTGCAAAGGCTGTAATGCACTCCCATCTCACCTCTTGAAATCCCAAGTTTCCTTCAAAGTTCAACTCAAATGCCACCAAAGAGGCCTTTCCTTATCTCCCCAATCCTAAATCACTTTATATTTATTTTGTAGACCTAAGTGTTTGTATCTGTGTGGAAGGGAAAAACTGCTTTAAAAAACTTTAGTTGGAGCAGCTAGGTGGTGCAGTGGATAAAGCACTGGCCCTGGATTCAAGAGGGACTGAGTTCAAATCCAGCCTCAGACACTTGACACTTACTGGCTGTGTGACCCTGGGCAAGTCACTTAACCTCCATTGCCCCACAAAAAACAAGAACAACAACAAAAAACTTTAGTAGAATAAAGAAATGAGAGTATACCTGGTTAATCAGTTCAGTTAAGGGGTTGACTAGAATACTCCACATTCGCCACAGATGCTCCTTGTTATTGAGGTGCTTTGCATTTTGATTAATAACATTTAAAACAGAATCACTGAAAGCTAATGGAGAAGTTGGGCCAGTAAGAACACAACCTACAAGTGTTTCCAGGTTTTGAAAGAACCTAAAAAGGAAAAACAAAACATAATATTGGACTAACTTTCATTAATGTTTTATACAAATTTTAATTGCCAGCACATTCTAAAACTAAGAGCAAAGGAGGGCAAGAGATTTGCACTCAACCTTTGTCATCCTGCCTACCTTAATGTTTTTGATTTTACAAGTCCCTACTGAGAAACATGGTCCCAATTTCCTAACATCTTTTCAATTATAATTTAAATAAATTGTCCTTCCTAGATATTTAGCAAAGGCCACAATCTCAGTTGAATTATGACTCAAAAAGCTCACCTTTCATCAGCCACACAACATTCCAAGAGGTTATTACTAAAAATTAACTGAATTAAGAACAAAGCTGGAGTTCCCTGTATAGAAAAGGAGAAACAATCAATTTTGAATTATAAAAATTCTAAGTATTTTTATGTCATTATTAAGTATATAAATGTGTATGTAGCTATTTATATAAACATATAAGAGAGTAGCCTGTCTTATAGCCTTGCTATAACCTAGTAGTTTTTCTTGATCATTATTAAAAATTAAATGCTATGAAATTATGGCAGTTTAATAACAATGTTTTGTAAACTTTCATTTTTAGATTGCGTCCAGCACTCTATATAACAATTTTGAAAGTGTCACTATAGGCTACAATATAAAAGACTGTTATACAGAAAGAAGCAAAAGGCTTTTTCTCTTCCATAAGGACCTCCCCAAACACAAGTGAATCAATTTTAGCAATCAAGAAACATGACAATTCCTGGATAATACTGTGGCAAATATCATGCAGTTAATAGGAAGCAGAAAGCATTGTTCCTCCTTCACACTTCCCTTCTGTCCTGCCTCCTTTTCACAGTCCACAAGGAAAACATGTTGAAGCCATTTCTTAGTGATAGATCCAGTTTCTCTGTTTCTCTCACTGATGTGGTTACACATACATACACCACCATCCCCCTTCACTCCCCACCCCCCACTACATTTTAAGATACTTGCATTAAAGGGGGCAGCTAGGTGGCACAGTGGGATAAAGCACCAGCCCTAGATTCAGGAGTACCTGAGTTCAAATCCAGCCTCAGACACTTGACACTTACTAGCTGTGTGACCCTGGGGCAAGTCACTTAACCCCCAGTGCCCCACAAAAAAAAAAAAAAAAAGATACTTGCATTAAGAAGATCCATGTTAGCAACTTGATATGCTGGAGAACCTAATACTTTCTGAGGTAGTCCTTTAATTGTAATTTCCATGAGGACCTAAAGAAATTTTTAAAAAATGGAACAAAAATTATTCCAAAAGAATACCCCAACTCAGCAAAGGGGAAATACATTACAAAGTTCTCCAAAGACATCTGACTGCAAATGTTACAAGTTTGGCCAAAAATAACTAATGAGTTACTTATATAGACAGATTTAGTAATTCACAAAGTCATTGTGTCTTCACAGTAACCGGAGAAAGGTATACTAAAAGCAGATTATTACTCAATTTTATGAATGAAGAAATTACAGAGGGCAAGTGATTTTTCTAAACAGAGAGCTGGAGCTTAACTTTCCTGACGCCTAATTGGATACTCTTTATACATTATAGTATACTGGTATTCCAAAACACTAAACAGAGCAGCAAATTCAGAATGAGTTCTAGATGAAAACATATGATGACACACAAGTTATGGAAGGTACTACAACAATTAACTTTGGTTCCAGCACTTTTCCCTGTGATTTTGAAGAAAGAATTCGCTTGAAATTTAACTTTTGAATACCATTCTTTTGTCTAGCAGATTGACTTATTTAAAATCTAATCCCACTGACAACAAATCTGCATTTTTTCCATGTAATCCTTACTATTATGTTAAAAATGTTTCCTAAGCACCTATGTGAAGTACAAAAGGATAAGGATACAGATCTGAAAAATACAACAGTTCAGAAAATTTAAAATCTAGTTGAGAAAGATGACATGGATAAAACAGCTAACCTTAATAATTATAAATTTGTAGGCATATAAAAGAGAAGCCAAAAGGGCATATTAGAAATTTAAAAGGGATTATGTCTAAATCCTCCATGGGTGGTTAGGAAAAGTCAAAAGAATGAGGATAATCAAGACTGTAAATTCCTGGGTGAGACAAAGGTAGATAACCAGAACATAGGTAGAAAAGTCTGCCTTCACAAAGAGAGGGCAAATTACATCATTCTCTTGAGACTAAAGGATGAGAGGATAGGTGAGAATGGAAAATAAAGGAATGTACAAGGGGAAATGAAAAAAGGTTTTGGATGGCCCTGTTCTTGTCACTAAAGTAGAGAAGTTACCTGATGAGAGATGGGGTGCTATGGAGTGGAAGATTTCTGTTATAATTGCAAATTAATTACAGTGGCAAGCTTATAATAAGCAAGGTTGGGAATTTTGCAAATATATAATAGTATTTCCCAGGATTTATTTTCCAACAAATGAGTGATCCATTTGTTCAATAATATAAGAAATTTCTATAAAAACTATGAGCTTATGCTAATTTTTTTCTGTTTTAAAAAATATTAATAAAACACTTACCAATGCTTTTGATACAGGAAATGCATCAGCTGTAACTATGCTTTTCAAAGACTGTAGCAAAAGGGTCAATACTTCTGATCCCTGTCTTTCTTTTTTGTTACCTAACAATTCAGAAATCACAAGCATGTTGAAAATTCATTAAAAACAAGTAACAGTTTTCAAGTAGATACTCAGAACTTACAAAAAACTCTTCACCATGAGTTCATTAAGAAAATGATTTCAACATTAAAGATAAAATGTTAAAAGAGTCACATTTAAAAGTCTAAACAACAGATGAGCTTTAAGGTTTTGATTTTTCACTGCAAGCTGAAGGTGATAGAAAATATCAGTTTAGCCATTCCTGTAAGCTTTATAATTACATTACCTGATTCAATAACTGACTTCACAAAGCAAATAATATCTTTCCATATGGCATATATCATAGCATCTACAAAACAAGAATAATTTTTTGTTAAAAGGGGGGGGAGCAAGGGGGAAAATCATACAACACAGAACTTTCTCAAGTCTCCAAATACCATTTTTAAAAAAGGTAGACTCTTAAAGATAAACTAGAATTTCTAATTAAATGCTTACCAGAAGGGGCAGGTAGGTGGCACAGCGGATAGAGCACTGGCCCTGGATTCAGGAGGATCTGAGTTCAAATCCAGCCTCAGACACACTTAATATTTACTAGCTGTGTGACCCTGGGCAAGTCACTTCACCCCAATTGCATCAACAAAATTAAAAAAAAAAAAAGCTTACCAGAAGCATCTTTTCCAACAGCAACGAAGCTGTCCTGAACTGCAGCTATGAGTATATTCGCATGTTTACAAAAGAACGAAGGGCTACTGATTAAAGGGTGCTGAAGAGGCTCTAAAAGGGGGGAAAGATAATTACAAAATCAAAGTGGAATTTTTCTGTAATATTTTTCAGTAACAAATTAATTTTTAAAAACAAATAAAAAGCAAAACTTTACCATTAATCCATGTTTTGTGACTACATTAATTTTGCATGTTTGGCAATATGTAAAAAGTTAAATTTTAAGTACTGAAAAGTACACTATAAGACTTGTATAAATCCCAAAAATATTTTAAGGAAAAAAAATACCTAAACTCAGCACAAGTTTGTTTTTCTTAGCAAATTCCAAAACATCTGGACCCAGCAAAAAGTGAAGTAACATTTCAATTCCCAGAAGCTGAATGGATGGGATGGCTACCATTCCACTGGTATTAAGAGACAAGTTCATTCTGGGTGTAACAGGAGTTCCAAATGGGAAAGATCCTTAAGAGAAAAATCAGAAAATTCCTGTAAGTAGTTTACATTAAAAAAACAACAACAAAACAAAACAACAACAAAAACAAAAACAAAAAAACCAACCCAAAGTATAAAACTGTTCTGGTTCTGTTCACTTCACTCATAATCAGTTCATTCAAGCTTTCACAGGCTTTTGGGGAACTTTATGTCATTTCTTAGTGGCACAATAATATTCCATCTCATTCATATAATCCAATTTGTTTAGCCATTCCAACTGATAGTCACACCTTCATTTTCCAATTCTTTGTTATATATTTTTTAAAAGAACTGATACAAATATTTTTGCATACACTGGATTTTTTTTCCTCTTTAATCTCTTTGGGGTACATGTTCCAAACAAATAATGAAGCAAGCTCTCTACATTAGGGGAGAGAAGTGATATGCTGAGGACACAGAATGAGATAGCTTTTCAGACAATTTGTTTTGCATGCTAGGAGGTCTTAAAAAAATCTAATGGGGTAGGGCAGAAAGCAAATAAAGTAGTTGAAAAATAAAAGAAAAAGTAGATCATTGAGGCATCTTTTTATAAACTGCTGAGAGTAAAGCTCCATTCCCCCCCCCCCCAAAAAAAGCAGAACAGCTTTGAAAGCTACAGGTTGAATTTACTTCATGATTAAAAAGTACAAAAGATGCTGGAAATTTTATGTATGACCATTTTAATCTGTTCTACTGTCTGTGGAAATGTCAATTTTAATGCTTAAGTCACATTTTGTTTTAAAATCCAAATTAATTTTACAGTAAACTGAAGACTGATGGAGGGGGCAGGAAAGATCTTTAATAATGCTCACAACTGTCATAAGCGTTCTTGACTAATGCAGGGATTCTTAATGTGGAATCTGTAAAACTGAGTTGTTTTTTAATATTTGTATAACTATTTCAATGTAATTAAATTTCTTTGTAACTGTATATGTTATGTATTTAAAAACCTTAATTTAAGGGGTCCACAACACAAAAAAGGTTAAGAACCCCTGGTCTGGTGGAAAGAATCTGGGCTTCTGGATTTGAAATCAGAAAACCCAACTTTGATTCTGGGATATACCTAATTAGGTGCATCTGTGAACAAGTTATTTTTCTGATCTTCATTTGTGATATTTGATCACGAGTTGTTGGAAGGACCAATGAAAAAATAACTTGGTTTTTCAACATAAATGTTTAACTACCCAGCTATATGAATAAAAGCCAGAACATGCTGCCCTTTATCTTTTATAGAAGCTTCAGGTACTTGAAGGCAAAATCATTTTGCTATACTAGGTTGTTCCTTATGCTGATAAATCTCAACTGCTCTAACATGCATTAACTGTCTGAGAGGATGTTCTGCCAGCACTGTAAATTCATTATGTTCGAAAGTGAACTCATCATTCTTCTTTCAAATATGTCCCATTTTCCCAAATTCCCTATTTCTTTCCTCATTATGTTTCCAGTTATTCAGGTTCATCTAATTCTTCTTTTGGCCTCATCTCCCACATTTCACAACTACCAGCTACCTCCACAATAACTCTTACATTGACTCCTTCCAATTAAGGACTACTATAATCATCTGTCCTTGATGACTCCCAACATCATTCACAGTTATAATCATCTTCCTAATGTATTCTCTGATCAAAGGCCTTTAAGTAGAGCAAGCACAAACATTTATTTGTGTATATTTTACACGTTACATGTATTTTGTTGGTATGAGTTCATACTCTCCCAGACTCCATTACAGAAACCCATATTGACAAACTAAGTCTTTTTTTTTTTTTGGTGGGGCAATGGGGGTTAAGTGACTTGCCCAGGGAATTCAGGTACTCCTGAATCCAGGGCCGGTGCTTTATCCACTGTGCCACCTAGCCACCCCCCAAACTCAAACTAAGTCTTCTTAATGAAACAAGAAGTGCTTCTGAAAGATGAAACAGAAGTAGTTTCTTCTACCAGTGTCAAATAGGACACATTAAGGCAGTGGATACACCCTTTATAGTAAATAAAACCCAGTTCTAATTCCTACAATTTTAAAGACCTAGTTTGAAGATTGCAGGAAAAGTAAAATTACATATAAAAATGTTTAAGAAGTAAACTTTTCAAAGAAGAGTAAATGATTTACTCTCCAATTACTACTCTTATATTCAAATTTATTTTTTTAACCCCTACTGCAACCAAAATTTCATGACCAGAATTTTGTAAATCTTAGGTAGTTGCTTTGATATTGATTCTGTTTAGCACTTTTTAACTTGAAAAAGAAGAATACTAAAAATGTTTGTTTCTAATTGCTAAGTTATAAATAGTATTTTACTGTATAATAATGCATAACATGGCAAGGTTTTTAACACTGAAAGCTAATGTTGAACCTAATCTTCAAGAAGATGAAAAAATGCAGCTCCCTTTCTTTGCTGGAGATATAGGGGCCTATGGGTGTGCAATACTATACATACTTTCATATTCAAATGATGTGGTGTTCAGCAACCATTTCCTTTTTTCCCCCCTTCTCTTATTACTATTCTGTCCAAGGGATAGCTCCCTGGATAGAGATTTTCAGAAATGAAGGTGGTATAAAAACAAAACAAAAACCCCCCCATCAATAATGACCTAACATTTAATAAGAGATATTTATTTATAAATGAAAATGACATTTCATTGAGAATAATAAAATGATAGCTGATAAGGAAGTTAACTATGGCATCTTTTTTTTTTAAACCAGCAGAAGAGAATGGTAGAAAGGCCAGGGAAGAAGCACAGAGAAGCAGGATCACTTTGAAAGATACAGATTGAACAATTCTTTTTTTTTGGTTCTATTATATATAGCAATGTCCATTTTAACTGCTTTCATTCATATATTTCTTTATGCTTAAAGGTAACTGCTATCAAAAAACAATTAAAGGAACAAATTTCTACTGCATTAATAACTGCTGAAAGTGAACTATTTATAATTAGTCTGTTCCTAAGATACTCCTGTGTTCACTTTTCTAGGATTCTATATAAGCTGTTCATCTCAAATATCAAATATGTATTATTAAAATAAATCTAGGGGCAGCTAGGTGGTGCAGTGGATAGAGCACCACCGGCCCTGGAGTCAGGAGTACCTGAGTTCAAATCTGGGCTCAGATGCTTAACACTTACTAGCTGTGTGACCCTGGGCAAGTCACTTAACCCCAACTGCCTCACTAAAAAAACCAAAACACAAATCTATATGTACATCATTATGTAACCCAGCATAACCGTACTTTAAGCTCCAACTAATCAAGAACATAAGCAGAATTTTTCAAACAGCAGGATCTGCGATTAGAAAAAAGCTTTAATAATAAGACCAACCAAGCTAAATAGAAGCTGGCTTTTGAAGTAATGGATTTAAATGGACAATTTCAAGTCTATCCTGTACCTGATTTCTGGTTAGGAGTAACAGAGTTTAAGCCTGTATTAGCTGCTCCACGGGATGGAGTTCCTTGGGATACAGTATGGCAGTCTATGCTTATTGTGCTTTGAATCAAGGGTACACAAACCTATGTAGAGTAAAATGGAAACAATGTACATTTAGCTGTTAAACGATGCAATTCTATTGAAGCATGTTTAGATGTTCCAATCTCACTTTCTCAATCCACAGAAATATACCACTAACTGACTTGGGCTTATTAATAATATTATTAATATTAAGTTCTATCAGCCAAACATTAAAAATAGGGAAGTAAAGCAAAGAAAGGACAAAATATAAAACATTCAATTTGGAAAGAGACTACTCTCCAAGAATCCACAAACATATGAGTGGTCTACGATAAAACTTCTCAAATTAAACAAGAAAACTCAAGAATTTTTCAATTGTCACTGATTTTATTCATAGCAAAAGCCATGAAACTTAGCATTTGACAATATCTGCATTAATTAAAAAGGTCACAATTCTAGGTTTAGTTCATTGCTTGTCCAAGGTATTTGTTGTAAAGAACAACATCTTCTCTAGCTAGCACAGGGTTATCTCATAATTCCTAATTGTTAAGAAGTCAGGCACTTTTTATACAATAGAAAATGCAACGTAACTTATTTAAAAACTTTTGTTGACAAGAACGCATATAGTAGTCAAAATACAACAGTCCATATTCCATGTTTTGTTACCTGTTCAAAATTTGTAGGAAGATGAGGTCCAAGCCTCATTAGTAGATACCACCAAACTTCCAGTTTTGTCAGTGCCAGAGCTTCTGTTCTCACATGGATAGAGCTCAAAGGCTGCATTAGCAACTTGAGTCGCTTTGTGCTGCACAGTATATCTTTAGATTTTTAAGAACAGATTAAAAATATACAGTTGAATGAGATAAATTATTCATTAATTTCTGTTTAAAGTAGCATATTTAGTAAATTTAAGTTAAAGTAAAGGTATACATCTATTTAATAATTTTCCATAAAAGATTTACCTATAAAAGAAAAAACTCCTTAAAATCATTCCACAGTCAATTCAATTATTCAGAGGATGAGTTTTCAGATAGATTACTATAACCATGTCTCAAGACTAGCTTTGACTAACTATTCCTGATTCTTCCATTCAGTGTTTGATACGTTAACCTGTATATATTTCCAATAAAGTCTTTAATGGCAAGGGTATTGCAGCACTACTTCACTCATTCCTTTCTTTAAACTCCTATTATGTTAAATAAGTAGCAAAGCATTTTAATGACACCAATGGATGGTATGTGAGCCATCAAAATAACATGTTATACCACTAAAATGAAGCAGTACAAGTTCAGGTCCTATTACATTTGCAAAGAGTACTTTAACATACTAATTTGAGCTTTATAATTTTCTGTGAAATAGGTACCACAGGTATTATCTCCATTTTACAGATCAGGAAACTCAGAGGATAAGTGATTTGACCATGATGGCACATTTAGGATCAGAACAGAACCTTGGTCTGCCTCATTTTCCATCCAGCAATCCCTTTGCTGTCTGCTACTACTGATTATGGGCCACAACCAAGTTTTATACAAGGATTTAAAGGAAAAAATTCTGAACTATATTTAAGCCACTGTAACAGACACATCAGCATTTAAAAACCCTAAATTTAAAAGAATTAAGACTAGAAGATTTAACTTCTTCTTTAGTTGGCAGTAAATTTAAAAAAATTCAAATGTTTAAAACTATTTACCTTACCTGGATTTAATGCAAAATTATCTATCAAACTTTTCCAAGCAATAAAAGCAATTTTCTTTATCACAGGTGCTCCACTGCGAAATCCAAGTTCTTCTAGCTGCAACAATGAATTGATAAAACTCCCACTTCGATGAAGAGTCTAAAGGTAACAAAATACCAAAAGTACAAAATTTTAAAGTATTTGCATTTATTTGAAAAGAGCACAGGAAGAGTGCCTATAGTAATATGCGAAGATTTTAAATGTGCAAAACTAATTGTGCAGCAAAACATAACCCAAGGAAGTAACCGATAAGAAAGTACCGCCGAACACCAAAATCTTTAAGTAGCACTTTTTGTATTTGCAAAGAATTGGAAACAAAGTTGGTGCCCACTGATTGGGAAGTGTCACAATAAACTGTGGTACATGAATATAATGTAGTATTACTCTGCTATAGGAAATTACCAACATGATAAAATGATATTCAATATAAATATTCAAATAAATAGAGAAAACTGTGTAAAGACTTTAAAAAATGTTAAGCTATTTATGTTTATAGAATACTGGACAGACTTGTATAAACTGATGCAAAGTAAAAAGAACAGAAGAGAACTGTAAAGAAAAACAACTTTGAAAATTTTTAACAACTCTTGTCATAGCAATAGTTAACCATAACTAGATAACCAATACCTACCTCCTGACCAATGGTACAGGAAAAAAATATGTTTTTGGATAAGGCCATTCTAGCATTATTTTGCTTTACTAGTTTTACAAGTATTTTTTAATGGGGAGAAGACTGCAATGGGGAGCTAAAAATAGTAATGCAAAAGAGGGCAATTAAAACTTTATTTTTAAATTCAAAGAGAACATAAGCTTAAAAGAAGGCACAAGCAGGACAGCTTTGGAAATAATATTTAATATGCACTTTTCTTAAAAGCAAGCTATATGGAATAGATTCAAGGCTTCATATATAATCCTTTTTACATTTTTTGTCATTTTGAGAACTTTTTATTTGTGTATTTTAAGTTGAGAATTAAAAAATTGAATTTTATAAAACAAGAGCAAATGTCATGACCCCAAGTCAGGAACATACTAAGAATATATTATCCTGATAAAGCATAGCTCTTACCTTTCCAAGAAGTTTAACAAATAAAGGCCATAATTTCAACACATATGTCTCATTTTTACTTAGGAATAGTTTTTGTAGTTCTGGAATCAGTTTCTGGAAAAAAAAATGTTTTTATGGGAAAAAAGTGGGTGGTGAAAGAATTTTTAAAACAGCTAGAACCTTAGAAAATAAAGCAATTTATTCACCCATCACTACCAACCAATTAAGAAAATTTCAGTTTAATAAATACATTTGTAAAGTATTTTATGTGCTTTCAATTATTTTCTAAATAATTCTCTAAATGAATGATGTTAGCAAAGCCTGGCACAAATCTACACATTTAACATAGAGCAACTAAATTACTCAATATTTCACAATAGACTTGATATTCTCAATTCCTTAATTTAATTTTTATTTTTTTAGTGAGGCAATTGGGGTTAAGTGACTTAGGCCGGATTTGAACTCAGGTACTCCTGACTCCAGGGCCGGTGCTCTATCCACTGCGCCACCTAGCTGCCCCTCAATTCCTTAATTTAAAGATATCACGGGGTCTGGGCCAAGTGTAGCAAGTCTCTAAAAAAACTTTATCAAAATATACTTTTTATAGTTAACATTAATATGAGCTGAAACCTATCAAAACATATACAGGTAATGCTGGCTTGAAAAACAGATAACATAGCAATTCTTCATGGGAAATGAAGGAGTAGGGGTGAAGGGGAATAGTGAGGCTCTTAGCCTTACTGTCTCTTTATGGCATTCAGATTATTGCCTACTTCATACCTATCACTTATATCCATTATCCTTGTGTAAAATTCTTAGCATGTAATCTTATACATGAGAAATCCTTCACAGAAGCCTTTAGCAGATGCAGGCTTTGCCAAAAGGTATCTCACTCTTAAGAATTTTCATTATTTAAAAAAAATATCAATGCAAAATACAAGTTTAATGTTCTATCATTCCCATAAGCAGCACACTCAATAAATGATGTAAGTAATGATGATACAATGTGGAGGTACTCATTTTACCCACACAGAAAAGTCAGCATTAAATGAAATACTTCAATTGCCTATCTCAGAGGTGTCAAAGTTGACACAGCCCTCATAACTTTCCCGTAGGGCCCAAATAAGAATAAAACATGATTGAGAAACGTTTAACATAATAAATAAAAATACAATACAACATAGAAATGTTAGTTTGTGGTTCCTTTTCAATTTGAGTTTGACATGATGGGCCCATTTCATAGTGAGGTGACTCTAGGTTATTAGGTTATTCTAATGGAATAACTGGCAGGTTTTACATAAAGCTAGAAAGGCTTTGATATATTGATTCTTGAATCTACTGTCCAAGGTGAGGACAGGTTAGCCACTAGGTAATGAAGTTTTTTCCCCCGGTCAATTCATGTTACCAATTGTTATCTTGTTAACAAGGAAACATGGTAAACTGGAAAAGTAATCTGATTCAGTCAGAACAAGGAATGTAATCTTCACAGAGCACTTTCACTGCTCAAAAAGCACTTAGCCTATGCTGTTTTATGCAGTATCCTATTCCCCTTACTGTAAACATCATGAGGGCATTGATTTTAACCTAAAAACCTTACCTCCAACACCTAACAAATGTACTAATATGTTTTTAAAAGACTCCTTGGACTCAGGCGTAAGAAGACCTGAATTCAAAATCCTGCTAGGAACTCTCTCAGCCTTAATTTCCTCATCTGTAAAATGGGGATAATAACAACACCTATCTTTCAAGGTTAAAGTGAGGACCAAAATGACATAACATGTATAAAATACTTTGCAAACCTCAAAGCACTCTATTGTGGCCATTACTCCTTAGTATAATTGTTAGAATAAATCATGTTTTAAGCTCCTTTCCAATCAAGATTCTTGTATGTATAACCCATTATAAAACATTTAAAATTGTAAATGCTCTCCAAATCCAGAAAAAAAAAAAAAGAACTGTTGAATCTGGGTGCAGATCAAACCATATTATTTCTATTGTTTTTGTTGTTTTTCCTTTTTGCTCTGATTCTTCTCTCATTACATGACTAATGAAGAAATATGTTTAATGCGATTGTACATATAAAACCAATATCAGATTACTTGCTGTCTTGGGGAGGGGAGGGATGGAGAAAAATTTGAAACTAGAAATCTTATAAAAACAAATGTTGAAAATTATCTCTAAATGTAACTGGGAAATAATAAAATATTTATATGGAAAAAAAAGAATAGCTGTGAGCAAAAAGACTGTCACTGCTGCATGTGCTCAAGAGAAGAATATTAGCCAAGTAGTATGGTCATAGGACCAGACAAAAATAGCAGCTAGTGAAAAAGAGGCTTTGTGTGATGCACATTGTTCCTGAAGGTACCAACGATTAAGTACTATAGTCACAGTTGTAACTTGCTACCAGATACATGGGTTTCCCCACTCACGTAGTTCCCTGTTAGGTTGTTGTGTGTATACTTTCTTCCTCAAGAACACTGTATTTGTGGGAGTGTACAATCCAGTTTTATGTGTGGACTATTTTGATTTTTTTTTTCTTACAAAAACAGGAATAAAGGATTTTTTTGTCTTCTATTAAACAAATGTTATGATTATTCCTGCTTTTGACTTATCATTAAATAAATATTTCATGCTTAAGATTAAAAAAATAAAACATTTAAAATTAACACAAAACATTGAAACAAATATGAAAAACCTTACTTGACACACAACAAAGTACCACAGATGAAATTACCAAAAACTATTTTTCAGTATAATGAGCTATCAAATCAAATCCACTGAGCTATCTAGCTGCCCTAAAAATAGAATCTTAAGGGCAGCTAGGTGGCAGAGTGGAGAAAGCACTGGCCCTGGAGTCAGGAGGACCTGAGTTTAAATCCGGCCTCAGACACTTGACAGTTACTAGCTGTGACCCTGGGCAAGTCACTTAACCCTCATTGCCCTATTAAAAGAAAACAAAGAAATAGTGAAGATTCTGTTTTTAAAAACTTAAAATTATCACTTACACTTGTCATAAGCTGCTCAGTAACAGCTGCTACTTCTTGCTGCTTCTTGAGCAACAATGGCATTCCCATCTCTAGTGCAGTTGCTCCCCGCAAATGTACCTTTTGTGCTGAATGCACCACTAAAGGTATTATCAACTTTGCCCACCTCACCGCTTCTTCTTCCATCTGAATAGGGGCTTGCTCTATTAGTCTGTTAAGAATAGAAATAAATGTTTAGGAAAAGTTTGTGTAACTGCAAATATTTAAGTATGAACTGATAACTTATTTACAATTGATCAGTAAATTGTTCTCAAGAAAATTACCTTGCCAATATTAATATTACATTAGAGGTTAGTGACTAAAGCTGCATGTGTTTCCAAAGATCTGTAACCTTCAAAATCTATATCCAGAATTCAACTTCATTCAAACATTTATTAAATACCTACTTTATTAGGTTCTGAGGATGGAAAGAAGAAAATTTTTGTTTTTGTCAAGGAGTGTAAAGCTACAAGACACATACAAGAAATACACGGTAAGTTCAGTAGGAAGAAAAATACTAACAACTGGTGGGAGGGGACAGGAATCAAGTAAGACTTTAAAAGGAGGTAGCATTTGATCTGAGCTTTGGAAGATTGAAATGATATGGGAATAGAATACATTTCAGAAACAGAAAATGGTTAAGGACAACTACTAATGGAGTTTGCCTGGAATACAGAATGCATGAAGGAGATTAAGGTGAAATAAGACTGGAAAAACAGTAATGTAAAGTAATGCTATCAAGGACCTTAAAAACTACTTTAACAGTTTATATTTTATATGAACCACTTAAGGTCTTTAAGAAAGAAAATGACACTTATCCTGTGACTTTAAAAAAGGGGTTAGTTAAGTAGGAAGCTGGAGACGCAGCACTAGATTTCAAGGGAACAATTAGGATCTCTCTGTACAAAGATATATCTTTCTTTGTATATTTACATACACATTTAGGAGGCATCTGTGCATAGATGCAAAGATAACTGAATGGGAAGGGGGGGCAGAGAGAAGAATAAGAGAAGAAAAGATAGAAGGAGGGAGAAGAAAGGAGGAACCCTATGATGATCCAGGAAGAGACTAAGGGGAAAAGTCAGAGAGCAATATCACGGAAACTACAGGAGCAGCAAGAAAGAACAGGTAGCCACCAATGTCCCAAGGTACAAAAAGGCAAAGAGGAGAAAATAAGTTATGAGATTTGGCAGGCAAAAAAGGGGGGGATATGACATAAGTTAGAGAAACAGAGACTCTGGACAAATAACACTAGGGAATTAGCAAATTTATTCTCACAATGTACAAAAAATATTCTGGGATCTAGTTGTCAACTAGATTCCAGTTGAATAGTTGTATGAGATTAGCCAAACATGTCAGCAAACATGCTGTAATGCCTTTGTCTCACAAATTTGAAATATAAACAAAAGATGTATTTTTAAGCCACTATTATTTTTAAAACTATGTAATTTACTATGTAATATTTTACAGGTGCCACTCTTCCTATGTCTCATTTGCTGGATCCTTGAGATCACACCCACTGACTATGGGTACCTACAGGGCTCTGTCTTGGGTCTTCTCCCTCTATACTACTCGACTTAGTGATCTCATCAACTTCCATTAATTTAATTATCATTTTTATGCTAATGGACAGCTAGGTGGTACAATGGATAGAGCGCTGGGCTTGAAATCAGGAAGACTGATCTTCCTGACTTCAAATCTGTCCTCAGATACTTATTAGCTATGTGACCCTGGACAAGTCACTTAACCCTGTTTGCCTCAGTCTCCTCATTTGTAAAATGAGCTAAAGAAGGAAATGGAAAACCATTCTAGTATCTCTGCCAAAAAACCCCCAAAGGGGTCACCAAGAGTCAGACAAGACTGAAAACAACAACAGTGCTGATGATTCTCAAAATTGCCTATCCTTCCCAAGTGTCTCTGCTTACCTTTTATCTCACACTTCAAGCTACCTTTGAGTCGTCTTAAACTGAGTATCTTGTAGACAACTGACACTCAGCCATGTCCAAAACTGAAACCACTACCTTCCCCTCTAAATCCTCTTTCCTTCCAAAATTCCCTATTACTGTGTAGGACAATACTGTCCAAGTCTCTCAGGCTCAAAACTTAAGTGTCATTCTCAACACCTCACTACCTCTCACTCTTCATATCTAATTTATTGCCAAGACCTGTCTGTCAACTTCACCTGTGCAAGGTCTCTCAAATATGTCCCTTTCTCTCATTTGATATTCCCTCACCATGGTGCAGGCTCTCATCAACTCACACTTCAACTATTCCAATTACCTGCTTATGGGTTTGCCTGCCACAAGTCTCTCCCCACTCCAATCCATCCTTTATTCAGTTGTCAAAGCGATCTTCCTCAAAAGCAGGTCCAACCATGGGACTCCTCTACTCAAACTCCAGTGGCTCCCAATCACCTCCAAGCTCAAATACAAAATCCTTTGACATTCAAATCCCTTCATAAATTATGCCCCTTCTCCCTTGGGCCTTCAGCATACTGTCTGATCCAGCGACACTTGTTGCTGTTTCATAATCAAGAAACTCTATCTTGAAGCTATGGGCATTTCCTCTGGCTGTCCTCCAAGCCTGGAATGTTCTTCCTCCACCTATTGGAGCCTGACTTTAAGTCTCAACTAAAATCCTATCTTCTACAAGAAGCCTTTCCTAACCCCTCTTGATTCTAGTGCCTTCCCCCTGTTAATTATTTCCTACATATCCTGCATATAAGCTTGTTTGCACAGATTGGCTTGTTGTTCTCCCATTAGATTGTGAGCCTCCTGAGAACAAGAGCTGTTTTTGTCCTCTTTTTGAATCCTCAGGGTGTAAAACAATGCCTAGCACATAGTAGTTGCTTAATAAATACTTAGGTTTGACACAGCAGATAATAGAAAAGAATACATAATATGGATAGTGCCCAACTTGCAGTCACCAATCCCATATATATCCCAGTACTACATCCTACCATTCACTCCAGCTGCATAAGCATACTGTGTACAAGTGACAGAAAGCAAAGCAGTAGGTTTCCTACATGTGCTAATGCATCATCATATTTTACTCAAGAAATCTCAGTCCCAATGTTTGTGAAAGGCTACTCTAGAGCACATGTCAACCAATAACTGAGATCTGGGCAATGAAATACCTAATATGTTAGTAGTCTACTCCTTCAATTACCTAAGTGTTATTAAAATTATGTTAATAAGCATGACATTAAAATATGCATACCGTATGATAACATTTAGTGCTTCGTAATCGACCACCATAGAATGCACATCCACCTTATTAAATACTACTTCTAACATGGTAATTATACTGGATACCTAGAAAAGATACATATAGAGAAATAATCGAGTCAAATTTCAATATGCATAATAAATAGTACAAAAAAAACCAACAAAAACAAAAAAACCACACCTACCGCTTTGCCAACAATTTCACTGGGAAATGTCTGTTTAGACATTACCCAAAGTGCGCGAGTACGTGTGTTTTTGTCTGTACTCTTTGTAGCAATATCAGTCAACTGTGAAAGCAGCTCTTGCATTTCTTTTTCTGGGGCGGGGGGAGAAGAAAAACCATTTAAAATTTGGGTTTTGTTGATTATACAACATACTTTAAAGCCATAAAACTCACTGTACTGGACTACTACTAATTTTTTTTTTAAAAGAACAAAGATTTTCAGGCTACTTCAGGCCTATTCCACAAACAGCAAGCTCACATCACATAAGCAGAAAAACAATAAAAAACACGCAAACATATACAGAGAACAGCAGTGATAGATTTAGATTTCAGTTGAAACGATAGCTTTACAATGTGCAATTGTAATAATTTCAAAACACATTTGGCACTGCAAATTCATAATTTCTAGGGCATGTTAAGAGTTCAAGCACAATATGTTATGTCTTAGATGTATTGTGCTGCCCCATGGACAGAAGAAAATGTTTGTAATAAGAACTACTACCTGTACCTTCTTTTTTTTTGGGGGGGGGGGGGGTGAGGCAATTGGGGTTAAGTGACTTGCCCAGGGTCACAGGGCTAGTAAGTGTTAAGTGTCTGAGGCCGGATTTGAACTCAGGTTCTCCTGACTCCAGGGCTGGTGCTCTATCCACTGCGCCACCTAGCTGCCCCCCCCCTGTATCTTCTTAAAACCAAAAATTAAAAGATTTACAAAGGTCCAAAGACAACACAGCACAATACTAACAAAGGCATTTCTCTTATGAAATTCTGAAAATTCAAAGTCAAGTAATTTTCTATACCTGTTAATCCCGAAGTAATTTGGGGGTTATATAAACAAAACCCCATAGCTTGTAGAGTAGCACTATTCAGCTCTGAGTTTTGACTAGAAATGTGAGTCTGAAAAAAATACAACCAAAATGTCAACTTGAAATTATACTGAAATAAATTAACAAAACATTTTAAGATAGCTATTAATTATAAGATGACAATAAGTGCTAAGACACTGAAATCAATTCATAAAACACATCATAATCAATGAGATACACATTGCTAGAAAGGTTCCTAATTTGCTGTTCATATTAGTGCTATGAGGTTTGAGCTAGCTGTCATTGACCTTGTTACTGTCATTGCAAACTTTTTTTTACTGTCATTTGCAAACAAAAGTATTAATATCTATTTTGTTAAAGAAATTTTAACAGAAAAGGGGATCTCTGCTAGTGACCTCAACTGGAGAAAGAAATTCACTAGAAACTGCTCTGAAACACCATCTATTCCAGTGTGTCTGTGAGGGGAGATCTCCAGAGGATCACAGGACTGCATCAGAGGATGTTTCAGAGATTGGAGAACTATATGAGATGGGACATCTGAACCTAATTAAATGGACTGGAGGGAATAAGTTACTAAGAAAAGGATTGCATCATCATACTCTATAAGACATACCTGTCTAAGGGGACTTCCCCCAATGGCTCCTGTCCATGTACTGGTCAATCTCTCCCTTTTCCCCCTCGGACTAACTGGCCCTTCTGGTTCTGCATTGCCTAGAGGACTGCCCTCTATGCACCTAGATTGTGGTGATCCACAAAAAGACTAGTCCTCCACCCTTGTTTTCCTTTGTTAATGGAGACCAAACTGAGCATGACAGAGGTGACTCAATTACAAGGAAAGTCCCCCAGCTAATTTTGTTGCCTCTCTATCCTTTTGTCATCCTTCTACTGTTCAACATGGGGAGATGACCATGAGCACATAGCCAATGAGTTGCTAGCCTATGGTATGACTTTGTCCCAGTCCATGGGTGAGCTCATTGCCTTGGTAAGACCACTTGACAGGCCAAAATAGGTCTGTTAAAGTCTACTCACTAACCTGTTTGCCACCAATGGGATTCTGTATTTTGGGGAGACCCTCCTAGAGTGTCACGGGCAAGGTTTATCAACGAATGAGACTCTGTATTTTTGGTCTGCTTCACCTGTATTGTCCAGGTATCAAGTACTATAAAACTAAGGTCCTGGAGAAAGAAGGCATCTCAGATCGTGAGGAAAATCTGAGATCGACCTCATTAGAGGGGGCCATTGGCTCAGAGCTCTGCCTCAGTGGTTTTTCTTGCAGACTGAACAGGGGGTGGGAGGTAGGGAGAAGAGACAGAAAATAAGAGAAGAAATCTAAGTAAGATAGGGACAGGGAGGTGGTATAAGGAATATTTTTGGAGTTAGGAGGACCTGGCTCATAGTGTCCTCCCACTTAGATATAGGATATTAATGCATGTTTGAAAGCAAAGGAGAAAAAACTAGCAGAGCAGAGAAGGATAGTGAAGATGCAGAGAAGGAAAAAGTTAAAGTGTAAGCCAGAGGTACTTAAGGAACTGAAGCAAATGTATAAAAAGATCAGCTTTAGAGAAGTTAGAGAACTATTCTCCTGCATCAAGAAAAGGATGAGGCTGGGGCAGCTAGGTGGCGCAGTAGATAGAACACCAGCCCTAGATTCAGAAGGATGTGAGTTCAAATCTGACCTCAGACACTTAACAATTACTAGCTGTGTGACCCTGGGCAAGTCACTTAACCCCAATTGCCTTAAAAAAAAAAAGGACGAGGACAGGTATAGAAGATAAATACGGGAAATTCCTTCTATTCCTCAGCCCTTATTTATATATCACAGCTACTCACAATTCTTTTGAATCTTCATTTGATTCCTTCATCTCCATTCCCACAAACTAGCCTAGGAATTCACCACTGACTACTATATATACCATATACTATATATACTATAATAACCACTTGGTGATCAATCCCCTATTACTCTATACATGTAAGACTACATTTGCTTAAGCATCAATTCTTTCCAACACACTTATACTTAAAAAATGTTGAAGATGCCCCTCTACCTACCTCTAAATCAGGACTTCTTAATTTTTTTCCATTTTGCCTAAGAAATTTTTTATGTGACCCCAGGTATATAAAATAGGTATTCATAACCTTTTATAGTTGCCAAATTTTTCACAACCCTCACATTCAGTTACTCAACCCCATATAGGGTTGTGAGCCACAGTTTAAGCAGCTTTGCTCTAAAGTGATCAGTCTTTAACATCCAAAACATCCCTCCATAAATCTCACTATCCTGGTATCACTAAATTTCTCATTATTCCCAGACACGAACTTTCTGTTCTTCCTAGGCAAGACTCAGCACTTTCTACTGAAATATCCAACACTCATTTCCCATTTTGTACACACGATTCTCTCCTTTCCTGAAATGCTTTTGCTTCTTTCTCTACTTTTGCCTATTCTCAATCAGACTCATTCTCCAAGGTCCAGGTGACACATGCCATCTATGACTGTACCAATTCATAACTACTCCCATTAGTGTGCCCACCAAATACATATCCGAAGAAGCTCATTGACAAAAAACAAAAGTCACTTTTTTTGAAACAAAGTGGAAGAAATCAAGTAGCTATTCACCAACTGAGGAATGGCTAACCAATGTGGTACAAATGTGTAATACATTACTATAAATACAGGGAAGCATAAAGACTTCCAAGAAACATTGCTAATACAATAAGCAGAAATAGAAAAATATATATGACAAGTTAAATAGGAAACAAAATTAATCAAAATTGAATGTTGCAAACTTATAATGACCAATCTTGGTCCCCAAGAGAAAAAAAAGAAGGCATCCATCTTTCACTGCAGAGGTTGGGGAAAGAGGGGGAATGGAAATGGGTATGGAACATACAACCTATCAAAAAATTCTGATATATTGATTAGTTTTGCAAGTTTTTCTTCCTCTTTTTAAAAATTCTTCAAAATGATGGCTTTCTATGAGGTGTGGGAAATACTACGCGATATATCTATAGACTTCTCTAAAAATTTCCCCCCTCCTCCCTTCTCTGGAGTTCTATAGAATTAAAACCCCCTCATATAAAGAGTTAATTTAAAATTTCTTCCAATGTCTAAGTGGGCAGGACAGTTATGGTCCTTTTATTCGAGGCACTGGACCAACTGTCATGACACTAAGGAAAGCAACCCCATGCCACTCCCAGGGGTGCTACCACTCCCCAAACCCTATAAAAGCAAATTAGAAAAAGAGGGCTTAGTAGCAAACAAATTGAACTCAATTAGAACTTTGAGACCAAGAGACTCCCCATTTGGGGGCAAGCCCTTTATAATTTTTATGCTACAACTCTACTTTCCAAGTAAACTTTTTTTTGGGGGGGGGGGGCGGGGCAATGGGGGTTAAGTGACTTGCCCAGGGTAACACAGCTAGTGTCAAGTGTCTGAGGCCGGATTTGAAACTCAGGTACTCCTGAATCCAGCACCGGTGCTTTATCCACTGCGCCACCTAGCCGCCCCCCCCCTCCCCCAAGTAAACTTTTAAGTTCCTGGCAGACATGGAATAAGTCTTATATTTCCACATTTACATAACAAAGAACAAATATATGGTAGGCCCTCAATGTCTGGTTCATTTATTGCTCTACTACATGTTGGGAGTTAGTTAGAAAGGATAGGTAGTCCCTGCTCTCAAGGAGTTTCCTCAAATGGGGAAAAAACATTAAGTATTTACTTATAGATATAAGTACTTGATATTTTATACTGATTGTCTCCTTACTTCCCCCCTACTTCCCCCCTTTCCCCCATTACTTATCACTTCAACATTATCAAGTGTGGCTCTATTCACTGCAAAGGGATCTAGCATAAACAAAGGTAGAAGATTGAGGACCTTAAATGTCAGTGTTAGTGCAGGCCATAAAACATCACCTCCAGTCACTGAGAACTCAAATATAAAATGTTAAAAAAAAAAAAAGAATAGAGCTATGTTAAAATGTAATACTTAAAAATGGTAAGCGTTTAACAAACTAAATAGTTAGCAAATTCCCTGTTTGTGAGGATAGAAGCATACTGAATATTTACCAGGACGCTTTTGGTGTTTTTCAAGTGCCCTAATATGTAGTCCTCCATAGTCTGTGGTCAATGTCAAGACCAATCCTATGAGTTGGAGATACCTTCCATGCAGTGGAAGGATACTTGATTTGGAGTCAGAATCTCAGCTCTGCTACTTAACAGTGTGACTTTAGACATGTCATTTAAACTCTTTAGTTTCTTCATCTATAAAGAGGTTTGACTGGATGTCCTCTAAGGTCCCTTCAATTTTAAATCCAAACGTAATTATACAGTAAAATTGTTACTTTCTAACTTAAACCGCCCAACAATATTAATAGTTTTACTGTGAAAATAGTTGTGAAAATAAAGGTAAAACATTTTAATGAACTTCATGAGTTACAAACCTTAAATGCTTTATAAAGGCGAGGAAGCTGTTTCTTGATTTCTACAATGAATTCTTTTCCTTCTTCTCCAGTCAGTCGACTTCAAGAATATGGGGGAGGAAAAAATTTAATCACTCTTACACTTACTAAAAATGTTGATTCCTTTCTTAAATAAGACTTATATTTTCATTCTTAAGTCATTCTTGGCCTGAAATACACAGTACTCATATTAGTAGACATTTAGTGACACACCACCAAGATCTAAGATTGTAAGCCTGTAAAATTAAAACTTCAGAATACTTTTCAAATGATAAAGTGATAAAACTTCAAATACTGTACAAAGATGTTACCAGCTTACAAATCAGGAATATTAAAATAAAGCTATTGTCTAAAAAAATGGGGTTTACTAATGTGATAAAACTTCTATACATAATTTCAAAAAAATATTCTAACTAATTTTGCAACTAAATTTTCAAAAAATACTTTGCAACATTCAAAAAGAATGGTACAGTTGCACAAATAATTACAAATGTATGAATCTGTTCACCCAGACATAAACTAACCCTCTTAGGCAAGTCTTTTCTGAAAAACACTATCTTTTCAATCTCAATGAATGAGAGACAGAAGCAAGCAAACTCTCGAAAACACACACACACACACACACACACACACACACTCTCTTCTTAACCTCTCACCTGACCTCCTCTGGCCCATCCCTAGGACGAGCACACAAGGTGGATCTTAAGAACCTGACTGAGAGGCGACCCTTCCCTTTTCTATCTGCTCTCCCCTCCCCGCTCCATGCCTAAGATTTTGAGGAAATGAACGGGAGAAAGGAGATATCGGGGCTCACTTGGCTGGGGAACTGCGTAGAAAGTTAGCAGGTAGAAAGCAGGTAAACTGAGACTTACCTGGCCAGGGTCAGGTAGGCATCCACCTGCTCGCCCACAGAGGCGGTGGCATCCTCCAGGGTTTCCAGCAGTGGGGTCAGAGGGCTACAGTCCCGGGCGGCGGTCATGATGGCTACACTTTAGTGGGGGAAGGGGTGGGGGGAACTTAGGGGACCGTCACTGTGAGCCGACCCTACACCCCCGCCCCCAGCGGCGCCCCGGAAACGCGCACGGCCGGCCCCCAACCCCCAGCAGCAGCACCCGCACCCCACTGCGCGCGTGTACCAAGACAGGCGCACATGCACACCCACCCGCGGACACACACACACGCACACGTGCGTGTACCCGCCCGGTCCTTCCCCGCCCCCTCCTTTACACTCACCCGCCCTCAAGCCGCGTTCCCGCGTCCTGATCTCCGAGGGGTGGGGGGAGGTCAAACCAAGCGGCCCCCCCACCTGGCCGCTCTTCAGCACACGCGCCGGCCCCGCAGCCGCAGACACCCGCGTCCGGCGCCGACGACGTGAGAATTTCCCGGGCTCTTTTCAACAGGGGGAGGCGCCCGAAGCGGGCATGGGGCGGGAGGAGGGACCAGTGGGAGGGCGCGTCAGGCCCCGGTGGAGAGCGGAGTGGGATGGGGCGCGGCGCGGCGCCTCTCCCGAACGCTTCTCCCCGGCCAACCGTGTGTCCCCCGCCCGCGGGAACCCCGTCCGCCGACGTGACCCGCGTGATCCCCGGGCTTCGGCGCGGGCTCCGGTTCCGGCTCCGACTCGGTAGCAGCGGCGGCAGTGAGGACGTCCGCCCTCTAGCTGTTCCCGCGAGCGCGCCAGTCGCTGGTTCCGGCCCAGCCTAAAATGGCGGCGGGGGGAGGAAATGGGGGGGGGAAGGGGAGGGTCCAGGAGGGAGGTAAAGCTCTGAGTGCGCGGGAGCCGAGCTCCTGCGAGAGGAAAGTCCGGGAAAGAGATGCCCGAACCAATCGAGGCCGGAGCCTGAGGAGCGGAGAAGTCATCGATTGCTCCCCGCCAACCCCGCCCCCAGTCGATCTCCTTGGGCTTATGGTACCCTGCATGTTCATCTTTTGCCTGTAAGGCGCCATCTCTTAAATTTTTATTTGATTGCTGCTTTTTAAAGATGGTGGAATGACTGAGGTTGGGTTATACCTTAGGTGGAATGCAGAGCAACAGACTTCCCCCCACCCCAATTAATCATTCATTCTTACTTAAATAGCATAGTCTGACTCCCTCGCCCTGGAAACTGAGGCCCAGAGAGCGCAAGTGATTGACCTTCAACTTTGTCTTAGTGAATGACAACTGTGTGCAATGCTAATTCTCTTTCTTTCCCTTTTTTCCTTCCTTACTCTGTTTTATTTTGTCCTCTCTTCTCCTTTCCAGCTTTTCTCCTTACCTGTTTTCTTTCTCTTTATCCTTCCTCCCTCCCTCCTTCCCTTTCTCCCCTCTTTCCTCCCTCCTTCCCTTTCTCCCCTCTTTCCTCCCTCCCTCCTTCCTTCCTCCCTCTTCCTTCCCTCCCTTCTTCCCTCTTCCTTCCCTCCCTTCCTTCCTCCCTGCCTCCCTCCCTTCCTCTCTTCCTTCCTTCCTCCCTCCCCTTCCTTCCTTCCTTCCTTCCTTCCTTCCTTCCTTCCTTCCTTCCTTCCTTCCTTCCTTCCTTCCTTCCTTCCTTCCTTCCTTCCTTCCTTCCTTCCTTCCTTCCTTCCTTCCTTCCTTCCTTCCTTCCTATTGGAAAATTCCATCCACCTAAGCACAAATGCACTTGCTCTATAACTTCTAGAATTGGAGGGTGGCCTTCAGAATTGACAGGCAACCTAGCCCAAGATCACACTCTCTCCACTACCCCCAACTTTTAACTTTTTTTTGTCATGGCTCCCTTTGGCAGTCTCGTCATGCCTGTGGACTCCTTTTCAGAATACATAAAATAAGAAAGGATTACAAAGGAAACCAATTACACGGAAATACAGTTATCAAAATATTTCTCAATAAACAAGCAGCTACCAAGATTGGGGGTTACAAAAAGAGGCAAAAGACCATCTCTGTTCTTAAGGAATTCACAAAGTTTTTAAAAGCACTCATTTTTGTTAAAATCACTGTTTACAAGTAACCTACAAATGCATATTCAGTTTTCTTTTGAAAGTGTAGCATTTAAATATTTTTAAACCTTATTTAGGATATTGTCAAATTCTGAGAGTATAATATAAACATGTTAATTTTTCTGGCACTTGGATTTTCCAAAGCATTTTATGCATTCAGCATAACAAAATGGGGTAGCTAGGTGGCGCAGTGGATAAAGCACCAGCCCTGGATTCAGGAGGACCTGAGTTCAAATCCGACCTCAAACACTTGACACCTATTAGCTGTGTGACCCTGGGCAAGTCACTTAACCCTCAATCTCCCCTCCCCCCCCAAAAAAAAACTGAAGAGGAATCAACCATTTAAAATGGACAGCATTTTGTAGTTTAACAAAAGAAGGAACAGGGCAGTTGGAACATGTACAGAGAGAATTTGTTGTATTGAAAACAATGAAGTTGGAGTCAATTTCTAATTCCAACTTTGCCAATAACTGTGACTTTGAACAAGTTATTTTGGCTTCTAGGGACTTGTGCAAAATAGAAGGGAAAGGGCAGTATTTAGAGGGAATGGGGAAAGTTGGACTTGATAGCTGGACTCTGTAGTAGTACCAGAAATCAGCAATAGTACACTGAAACATAAAAACATGAACGTTGTGTGCATTTAGAGTTTTTAAAAAAGGTAGTAGTACTTACAAAAAAAGTTGATTAAAAGAATCACCTGGGGGGGCAGCTAGGTGGCGCAGTGGATAGAGCACCGACCCTTGATTCAGGAGTACCTGAGTTCAAATCCAGCCTCAGACACTTGACACTAGCTGTGTGACCCTGGGCAAGTCACTTAACCCCCATTGCCCCACAAAAAAAAAAAAAAAGAATCTCCTAGGCAGCTAGGTAGTACAATGGATAGAACATGGGGCCAGACATCAGGAAGAACTAAGTTCAAATTCAGCCTCAGGCACTTGTTAGCTGTGGGACCCTGGGCAAGTCACCTAACTATTTGCCTCAGTTTCTCATCTGTAAAATGGCAACACACTGAAGAAGTAGATGGCAAATCACTCCAGTATTTTGCAAAACCCCGTGGACCAAGTCCATAGGATCACATAGATTCAGATATGACTGAACAGCAAAAACACTGAAACATAAAAAACACATTGTCCCTGTAGGTTGGTTTTGCTTAACTCTATTAAATATGACAAAGTGAAATAAGCAGAACCAGGAAAAAGAATATTCACTATTAAAAATAAATAAATAAAGCTTATATAGTAATGTACTCTGTGATTTAGGCTCAATTCTGCCAGAAAAATTAAAAAAATTTTACATCCAACTCATTCCTGTTTTGGAGAGAGATGTACAAACTGGCATGGTCCCTCCTTCCCTTCTTCCACTTTACTCTTTGCCCCAAGAAGATTTCAGGTAACATTTATAGCAATCTTGAACAAAGATTGTTATAACACAGTTATAACAGCTTAACATTCCAGAAGAGACACCACTCAGTTCCTTCTTAGACCTTTTCTGTGCTCAATAGCTTACCTTTGAATTTCAAAAGAGGTGTTGCGGACCTCAGGTGGGGCCTGACACCAGGCATTTCAGATGAGTGGGAAGGCAATAATCTCATCTAGAGAGGAGTTTAGTTATTACCTTTACTCCATTTTAGAAGAAGACCCTTTGTTCTTCCCTTTTGCCCAAGGGAAAAGCCTAGAAAGAGTTTTATGCTTGAGAAATAGTATTTCTTAATATTTCTAGAGAAACTAAAAAGTTGTTTTAAGTATACTTTTTTTTTTTCTTCAGGGCAGTGAGGGTTAAGTGACTTGCCCAGAGTCACATTAAATATACTTCTATAACATGAGTACAAAACCATAAAGGGTAAGAATAACAGCAATAATGAACCAAGAAAACCTATGCAATTGTAATGATGACATTGGAAGGTGCCATTTGCGCAGAATTTTGAAGGAAGCCCCAAATTCGAGGAGGCTGAGGTAATACTACTTTTAAGATCTGCAAAGTGCCTTACAAATATTACCTCATTTGATATTCACAACAGCCCCTGGAGGTGCTATTATTATCCCCATTTTACAGGTGAAGCAGCTAAGGCAGGGAGAATTAAGTGACTACAGCTAGTAAAGGTCTGATTCAGGATTTGAACGTGAGTATTTCTGATTTTTAAATCCACTATTCCGCCTAGCTGCCATAAGATGAGAAACATAGAGCATTCCAGGCACTTGGGGGACAGCCAGTGAAAAGGCAGGGAGATGTTAGAGGGAGTGTCATGTGTGAGGATGAACAAAAAGCCCTGAATTAGAGCTCATGAGAGAGATTTGGGGTGGATATGATGTGGGATGGATTTAGGGTCAAATTGATCGTGAGTCGTCCCAAAAGAATTACAAGACTCAGTGACTCAGTTTCCCAAGTTTTATTGCAGTGCTGTGAGTGAACACAGGGAGAGCACTACAGAAGTGTCTCTCAAATAGGGAAAGGAAAGAGTTATATTTATAGTATGCATAAATTGATTATCAGTCTCATTATAATAATCTCTACTTTAGGGAGGTACAAGGGAGGGCTAATTCTAATTTGGATTTCCTGGGAGTTTAAACCAACCCCGGAGGCGGGTACCTTTTTCCATGGAGGTGTGTTTTGGGGGTTTACATGTCATAAGGTGAATCTGGGCATAAATTTGGCTTTTTCTGCGCATGTTACCTCAATTTGCCAAGGTCAGAATGTCCCTGTATTTTTCATTTTCAGGCCTTGTTTAACATTTCTCAATTAAAATTTCTATAGGCTGTCTCTTATGTCTTTGTTATAGTTAAGGTCTTTATGACCTGCCTTTTTATGTTCTTGTTATGGGTGGTGATTGATGTGGGTAACAAGAACCTAGGTCCTGACTTGTTTCCCAGATTTTAAATTATCCATTAATTCCTTTGGGAGCTGGGGTCTGTAAGTTATAGCCCCTCTTGGAGCTCACATCTAAGTCAGAGCTCAGGTCTTAGGTTTTTCTGTTAACCCCTTTTTTTGCTTCCTACATCAGATATAGAGTTTGGGAATCATCTGCATAGAGATGGCTATTAAACCTAGGGAGCTGGTGAGGTGCCCAGGTGAAAGAATGTAGAGAAAAAAGGGACCAGTCCAGTGCCTTGGGGTACATCCACAATTAGAGGACCTGATGTGGATGATGAAATAGGGAAGAACACTGGGATAGAGTGGTCAAGTAAGTTTGTCTCATGTTCCTATAAAATGGGGATAAAAGTAGCACCTACCTCCTAGGGTTGTTGTAAGGACAAAATGAGGTAACGTTTGTAAAGTGCTCTAGAAATGTTAATCATATTACAAAAGACTTTATCAAGGCCATGCAGAAATAGACAAGGAGGTACTTTGAGGTCTGGAGATGAAAAGATAATACAGAATCAGAATGGTGCATTTGTAGCCCTGAGATATTAAAAAGAACCAACGGAAAGGACAACCTCTAGTGAAAAATACATATCTTGAAAGCCGTACAAAAACACTGTACAAAATGAACATGTATGGAGGGATTATAGTCTATACTGGTGAAAGGGTTTGTAATCCCATACTTAAAAGATCACAGATCCATTTACAAATTTGAATGTATTCAATGCCTTCTGAGTAAACCCAGTATTTTCATTTTCAGTAAATCCAAATACCTCTGTACTTCAGTGTTTAAAAATATATTTTATTGATGCACTGGCTTTATATTTGTCAATTCTGGGAGGAAAATCTCCCCTCATTCCAGTGGCCCTTTCCTTGTGACAGGAGTCACAATTAAATAAAATAATTTGTTACAATGAATGCATCTGACCATGTATACAACTGTTTGTCCTAGCACTTCCCTTCTTTGACAGTATACTAAGATTTTTTTTTTAATTTTAGATTCTGAACTTCATAAACATAAACAAATTGATCATTCCCATCTGCAAAGTAAAACAGAAAAAAACAAAGGCTACAAGTAAAACCACACTCTATTATGTACAGCTGCTTTTCAAAAAATATATAATAAATGCAACATGTTATTTTCGATGCTACCCTGCTTGTCTGTTTTGTCTTCTGAACCTCTTGTGTGTTTTTAAATGTTTCTATGACTGTTTTCTTCCTTTTTTTCTTTTTTAGCAACACTATCTCCCCTCTGTTACCTTGTACCTTCTGCCCCAAATCCCACCCTCTCCAATGAAAAAAGAAAAACACAATTCTTATAACAAGTAAGCTTAGTCAAGCAAAATAAATACAAACATTTTTGATGTCTATAAATGTGTTGAATTATTCATCTTATATTATAGCCCTCTCCCCTCTGTCATAACATAGGGAGGTGGGTGGTAGGTGTGCTTCCTAGTCTGTTCTCCAAAGTCATGATTGTTCCCTGATACATCAAAAATTTTAAGTCAAGGGCTCATAAATAGAGGTCTATGAGCTCATTTTTAAAAACATATTTTAATATATAATAAATATATTAAAATATAGTTCATTTCCTTTATAATCGTTTGCATTTTATTTTATGCCTTTAAAAATATTATTCTTTGAAGGGGTCTGTAGGCTTCACCAGACTAACAAAGGGGTCCATAACACACACAAAAAAGAACACATCTTGAGTTTTTCACTATACAGTACTTAGATTTAAAAAAACATTCATATACAACATGTACAGCAGAAGATAGAAGAGACAACTCCAAGAACTTAGTTTTTGTATTAAATGAAATAGGTTAATTTTCTTTTCTATTAAAAAATAAACAAAAACATTTTTAGTTTGAAAATATTGTCTTCTATTTCCTAAGAGGCTATTTCTGAGAAAGATTCTGATGTATTGTTGTTTTTTGGGTTCTCTGCCATTATCATTTGGCAGATGCCAGCATGTACTAATATTTTTGTTAGCCCATAATTCTAATCTTTCCCCTTTATGATTTTATGACCACCAATTAATTCTATATTTCATTAGTTTTTTAAATTTTTTTTGTTAAGTCAAGTGTACTCAATAACTTTAAATGGGTCTTGATTTGTGGTTTGAAAATATTAATGATTAAGATGAAGGAGGTTTTTTGAAGAGTATAAGGAATTTCATTTCAGAATTCCAAATAGAAATAATACTAATTTGATACAGCAGGGGTCAGAATTTCAGAAAACAATAAAATTAGTCAACAGAAACAGTACATTTTTTAAAAAGTGAAGACATCTTGATTGAATTAAATTCAGTTACATAAAACTACTTTCCTACTAGTGGTATGAGACTCACTATGAAGTTATTTAGAATTAAGTTTCCATTAGATAAAACAAACAAGAAAACTCCCATTTCATTTTAGATTTTAACAAATAGTATCATAAACATCGCTGCTTTTTTTTTTAAAGGGGGGAACCGAAGGAGTTTATTCTTTCCTGTTTAGCCTCTATGGGATCTCTTTCTTCTAGTGTTTTTTGTTTTGTTTTGCTTTGGTTTGGTTGTTTCTTTAATTTTTTTTTGTAAGTTAGCACTCATTCAGACAGTTTTACAGTAACAAAACATCTGTGAATGAACATGTATTTTAGAAATTTAAAAGCATAATGGGACACAAAAGGAACTAACCTCTGTAACATAGGCACAAGAAAACTTTTTTATTAAAGTGAAACAATTGTAAAATATATTACTAAGAAGTCACTTAGTGTTAGCCAAAAAGCCTCCTTTTAGAAAAATCTAAAGTTCAAATTAAGTAGAATATTTCTGAAAAATAACAAAACCAGAAGATATGATATCTGAATTGAAGAATGAAAATTTAAGGTTTCTCATTCCACTAAGGGGACCTTAAAATTTAGTCTAGTATAATGAGAGCCTAAAAAATGGAACCCTCATGCTTAGAGTATGAAGAGCTAGCCCAGTATTCTCAAAGCATTAGACAGGAGCGCTTGAAGTGACTTGACATTCAAGATTTGAAGCCTGACCATTTCCAAAGAGGACTGGTCCTGAGAAGTCCCAAAGAAGAACTAGCCTTTGAAGATTCCCAAAAGAGACTAGTGAAGGCAGGAGCTGTCCAGCTCTCACCAAGTCCTCCCTGTCCCTCATAGAGAGCATAGCCTTTATCTCCACCAGGAAGGAGAGAGTCCCATACCAATGGACTTTGGGAAGAGAATCCATATAGAGACATTAAAAAAATGTTTATAGCTTTAAAAAATCATCTCATATTGTATATTTGAAAAATTAGCAAACATAAATAGGTCACAAGGATTCATAAGACAAAATTTAAAAAGGTCATTTAATGACGAGGGGTAACAAGGATATTGTCTTGGATTGTTCTCTCCAAAAAAAAATTTTTTAAACAGTATAATTATTTCTGAGGAATCAAAATACATATTGGTTAGATTTCAGTGGAATGGAAAAAAGGAAAAAAAGAATTCACATTTATTAAGAGTACTAAGTACAGGGGGCGGCTAGGTGGTGCAGTGGATAAAGCACCAGCCCTGGATTCAGGAGTTCCTGAGTTCAAGTTGTTAAGGGCTAAAATTCTAGCTAGTCTGTCTAAAATATCTAATGAGTGGTCGCCAATAAATTATAAGCTTTAGCAAGAGTTAGACTTTTAAGCATTTATTAAGGAGAATAAGAATTTGGTAAAGAGAGAGAGAAAGGCCTAGATTCCTATCTATTAAAGGGAGAGCACATTTCTAGCTCCCTTCTCCGCCAGCGTCCTCAGGAAAGAGAGAGCGAGACTGAGCGCCAGTCTCTTCCTTCCTCCTCCCACTAGCCCGCGTCACTTCCTGAGTCCTGGTCTTGCCCTCAAAGACCTTCCCTTCATGGGCAGAACTCCTCTACAGTAAGTATCCAGCAGGTGGCGTTATTCCAATCGTTACAAAGTCAAGCCTCAGACACTTGACACTTACTGGCTGTGTGACCCTGGGCAAGTCACTTAACCCCCATTGCCCCACAAAAAACAAAAAAACAAACAAACAAACAAAAAGAGTAGTAAGTACAAGTCATTGAAGATATGGCATAAATCCTGCTCTTAAGGATCTCACAGTCTAAAGAAGTGGGGTGTGTGTGTATGTGTGTGTGTGTGTGTGTGTGTACGCAAATGACAATGATCTGAAAGAGAGTGAGATAAGTGCAAAAGAGAGGGCCAAGCAAAGTGCCATGTAAGGAGAGGTAGAAGATGTTGTCTAAGACAGCTTCTGGGAAGTAGTGATATCTGAATTGGGATTTGAATGGAGGGAGAAATGAGCCAGTTAATAGATTTGTCAGTGACTTATCAACTATTAAGAAATATTTTTTAGGGGCAGCTAGGTGGCGCAGTGGATAGAGCACCGGCCCTGGAGTCAGGAGTACCTGAGTTCAGGTCCGGCCTCAGACACTTAACACTTACTAGCTGTGTGACCCTGGGCAAGTCACTTAACCCCAATTGCCTCACTAAAAAAAAAAAAAAAATTTAAAAAAACCAACATTGGGTTGAAGATTGTAGAGAGAAGCTAGGAACTTTCCTGAGCTTTCCCGTATTTCCCTCGAAAACAACATTAAATCAAGCCTCTAAACAGATTCTGTAACTACAGAACCTACAAAAAGAGAGACAAAATCCTGCTACATCAGATAATTTAGAAGACTTCAGAAAGGGTCTGTCTCACCTGGGTAAAAGGGGAGGGCAGCTCAGCACTACTCATCCCAGCTGGCAGCTCACCTCAGCATAGGTAAGCTCAGTGGGCAGCTCAACACTGTTACAACTCGACACAGCTGAGAGTGGGCCAGCTGAGAGAGTAAGAAACTTGCAACCGTGAACCCTGTGCCCCAGGAGCAGACTTCAACTTGATAAGTTTAAAAATAGCCTACAACATGAGCAAGAAACAAAAAAGGACCCTTAACATTAACAACTTCTATGGTGAAAGGGAAGACCAAAACTCAAACGCAGATGAGTTGGTCAAAATGCCCACAAGTGAAGACTCAAGAGGGAAGATGATCTTGTCTCAAGACCAAACAGCCTTCTTTGAAGAACTCAAAAAGGCTTTTAAAAACCAAATAAGAGAGGTAGAAAAAAAAATGGAAAAAGAAATAGGAGAAATTAGAGTTACACTGTAAAAAAAGCACAAAAAATAACTGAGGAAATAAATTCTTTAAAAAATACAATTGGCCAAATGAGAGAAAAAATTAGCCAAACAGAAAAAGAAGTGCAAAAGCTTACTGTGGAAAATAAGGCCTTAAAAATTAAAATTGAGCAGATGGAAACAGATAACTCCATGAGACAACAGGAATCTGACAAGCAGAATCAAAAGACTGAAAAAATAGAAGAAAATGTGAAATACCTCATTGGAAAAACAACTGACCTGGAAAATAGGTCCAGGAGAGATAATCTGAGAATTATTGGACTATCTGAAAGCCATGATCAAGAAAAGAGTCTAGACACCATATTCTAGGAAATTATTAAGGAAAACTGCCCTGAAATTGTAAAATCAGAGGATAAAATCATCATTGAAAGAATCCACAGAACACCTCCTGAAAGAGACCCCAAAAGGAACACTTCAAGGAATATTGTAGCCAAATTCCAGAATTATCAGGTGAAGGAGAACATACTCCAAGAAGTCAGAAAGAAACCATTTAAATACCATGGAGCCATAGTCAGGATTGCACAGGACCTGGCAGCTTCAACATTAAAGGATCACAGGGCTTGGCATATGATATACATGAAGTCAAAGGAGCTTGGATTACAACTCAGGGTCAACTACCCAGCAAACTGATCATTCTCTTTCAAAGGAAAAGATGGACATTCAATGAACTAGGGGACTTCCAAGGCTTCCTGAGAAAAAGACCAGAAATGAACAGAAAATTCAATCTCCAAATACAAGACTCTAGAGAAATATAAAGAGGTAAACAAGGGGGAGAAAAGGGTTGTTCAATGATGTCAAACTGGTTGAGTCCATATGAGGGAGGATAATACTTTTAACTCTTGAGATCACTATCTCTGTAAAGGTATTGTTATTAAATCAACTTTGACATGATGATATAAAAAAACTTAAGGGGCACAATAAAAGAAGACAAGGGGGAGGAGAGGAAGGGAGAGGTGGAATGGGGTTAATTATATCATAGGAAGAGGCACAAAAAGAACCCATTACAATAGAGGGAAAGAAGGGAGGGGTGGGCATTGTGTGCAACCTTACTCTCATCAGACTTGGTTCAGGGAGGGAATAAAATACACTCCTATTTATATAAAGAAACTTAGCTTACTCTGTAAGGAAACAAAAGGGGAAGGGGGAAAAGGGTGGTATTGATAGAAGGGAAGACACAAGTGGGGGGAAAAGGGGCAAGAAAAAGAAGGGCAGTTGATAAAAGGGAGGGCAGATTGAGGGAGGCAGTGATCAGAAGCAAAACACTGGTCAAGTGGAATAGGGGGAAAGAAGGGGGAAAAGTACAAAGGGGAAAAGAAGATGGAGGGAAATAAACAGTTAATAATTTTAACTGTGAATGCGAATGGGATGAACTCTCTCATAAAACAGAAGCAAATTGCAGAGTGGATTAAAAACCAGAATCCTACAATATGCTGTTTACAAGAAACACATTTGAAGCAGAGAGATACACACAGAGTAAAGGTAAAAGGCTGGAGCAGAAGCAAAGGCAAAAATAGATCTCATTAAAAGAGATAAGGAAGGAAACTACATCTTGCTAAAAGGTACTATAGGTAATGAAGTAATATCAATATTAAACATGTATGCACCAAGTGGTATAGCATCCAAATTCTTGGAGAAGTAAATGAGTTACAAGAGGAAATAGACAGTAATACTATACTAGTGGGGATCTGAATCTTCCCCTCTCAGAATTAGATAAATCTAGTGTGAGATTTAAAATTGGATACAAGAGCATTAAACTCCCCTTTAACCTTTCCCTTATTTATCTCCCAGACCAGTAAGTGGAAGAAGCCTCTGATCTTTAGTTAGAGCTTTTATTGTTTGGAAATTACAAGGTGATGTTGATTAGAGAGATAGGAAAGTAGAAATACAAACAAATAGTCTTAGATCTAAGCTTAGTCTATATTCTGTATAGAACTCACCAAAAACCCAAGGCCACCTCTGAGGTTGAGAACCGCGTCAAGCACATGCTGTTACGGAGAACCAGCTGAGTCAAACCTCAGTCGTCTGTGTGCAGAGCCAGCCAGCAGATGAGGAGAGCGGAAAAAAGACCCCACTTCCGTTCTCTCCTTGCCTTTTAAGCTCACACCCGGGAAGTGGAGTGCCTAGCAGACGGAGGTGGAGTGCTTAGCAGATGCACAGCCTTTTGTCATGGTCTCCTCCCCAAAAGGGTGGTCCTTCAGTTTTCACTAACTGACAGTTAAAAACTTTCACTTTTTTAACCACACTAGCCACAAAATAAATAAGAAAGAAGTGAAAGAGGTGAATAGAATACTAGAAAAGTTAGACATGATAGATGTCTGGAGAAAATTGAATGGGGATAAAAAGGAATATACCTTTTTCTCAGCAGTACATGGAACATTTTCAAAAATTGACCATGTATTAGGGCACAAAAACATCGTAGTCAAATGTAGAAAGGCAGAAATAGTAAATGCATCCTTCTCAGATCATGATGCAATAAAAATTACATGTAATAAAGAGCCATGGAAAGGTAGACTGAAAATCAATTGAAAACTAAATAATTTCATTCTAAAAAATGAGTGGGTCAAACAACAAATCATAGAAACAATCAATAACTTTATCCAAGAGAATGACAATAATGAGACAACATACCAAAATCTATGGGATACAACCAAAGCAGTGCTTAGGGGAAATTTTATAGCTGTAACTCCTTACATGAATAAAAAAGAGAAAGAGAGGGGCAGCTAGATGGTGCAGTGGATAGAGCACCAGCCCTGGATTCAGGAGTACCCAAGTTCAAATCTGGATTCAGACACTTACTAGCTGTGTGACCCTGGGCAAGTCACTTAACCCCAATTGCCCCGCAAAAAATAAAAATAAAAAAAATTAAAAAGAGAAAGAGGAGATCAATGAATTGGGCATGCAACTTAAAAAGCTAGAAAAAGAACAAGTTGAAAATCCCCAATTAGATACTTTTTTTTTTAGTGAGGCAATTGAGGTTAAGTGACTTGCCCAGGGTCACACAGCCCAATTAAATACTAAATTAGAAATCCTGAAAATTAAAGGAAAAATTAATAAAATTGAAAGCAAGAAAATTATAGAATTAATCAATAAAACTAAGAGCTGTTTTTATGAAAAAAAACAATAAAATAGATAAACCACTGGTTAATTTGATTAAAAAAAAGAAAGAAGAAAACCAAATTACCAGTATAAAAAAATGAAAAGGGTGACCTTACTACCAATGAAGTGGAAATTAAAGCAATAATTAGGAACTATTTTGCCCAACTGTATGCCAATAAATTTAACAATCTAAATTAAATGGATAAATATTTACAAAATTACAAACTGCCCATGTTAACTGAAGAGGAAATAAAATCCTTAAATAAGCCCATATTAGAAAAAAATTGAACAAGCCATTAATGAACTCCCTAAGAAAAAATCACCAGGGCCAGATGGGTTTACAGGTGAATTCTATGAAACATTTTAAAAACAATTAATTCCAATATTATAAAAATTATTTGGAAAAATAGGTGAAGAAGGAGATCTACCAAATTCATTTTATGACACAAATATGGTGGTGATACCAAAACCAGGCAGAGCAAAAACAGAGAAAGAAAACTATAGACCAATTTCCCTAATGAATATTGATGCTAAAATCTTAAATAAGAGATTAGCAAAGAGATTACAGCAAGTGATCACCAGGATAATACACTATGACCAGGTGGGATTTATACCAGGAATGCAGGGCTGGTTCAACATTAGGAAAACTATTAACACAATCAACCACATCAATAAGAATACTAACCAAAATCATGATTATCTCAATAGATGCAGAGAAAGCTTTTGACAAAATACAGCATCCATTCCTAATAAAAACACTAGAGAGCTTAGGAATAGATGGAACTTTCCTTAAAATAATAAACAGTATCTACCTAAAACCATCAGCAAGCATTATATGTAATGGAGATAAATTAGAGGCCTTCCCAATAAGATGAGGGGTGAAACAGGGATGTCCATTACCACCTCTATTATTTAATATTGTACTAGAAATGTTAGCTTTAATAATCAGAGAAGAAAAAGGAATTAAAGGAATTAGAATAGGCAAGGAGGAAACAAAACTATCACTCTTTGCAGATGATATGATGGTATATGTAGAGAATCCTAGAGATCAACTCAAAAATTACTTGAAACAACTTTAGCAAAGTAGCAGGATATAAAATAAATCCACATAAAACATCAGCATTTCTATACATGACCAACAAACCTCAGCAGCAAGAGATAGAAAGATAAATTCCATTTAAAGTAATGGTAGAAGGGGCAGCTAGATGGCATAGTGGTTAAAGCACCGGCCCTGGATTCAGGAGTACCTGAGTTCAAATCCAGCCTCAGACACTTGACACTTACTAGCTGTGTGACCCTGGGCAAGTCACTTAACCCCTATTGCCTGCCAAAAAAAAAAAAAGTAATGGTAGATAATATAAAATACTTGGGAGTCTACTTGCCAAGACAAACCCAGGAACTCTATGAACACAATTACCAAACACTTTCACACAAATCAAATCAGATCTAAAAAATTGGAAAGATATCAATTTCTTATGGATAGGCTGAGCTAATACAATAAAAATGACAATTCTACCTAAATTAATGTACTTATTCAGTGCCATACCAATCAGACTACCTAAAAATTATTTTATAGAGCTAGAAAAAATAATAACAAAATTCATCTGAAAAAACAAAAAGTCAAGAATATCAAGGGAAATAATGAAAAAAAAAATGCACAGTAAGGTGCATTAGCTGTACCAAATCTGGAGCTCTACTATAAAGCAGCAGTTATGAAAACTATCTGGTACTGGCTAAGAAATAGAGTGGAGGACCAATGGAATAGGCTAGGCACAGGAGAAACAGTAGTAAATGATATTAGTAATGTACTGTTTGATAAACCCAAAGACCCCAGCTTCTGGGATAGGAACTCAGTATTTGACAAAAACTGCTGGGAAAACTGGAAGATAGTATGGCAGAAATTAGGCATAGACCAACATCTGACACCTTATGCTAAAATAAGGTCAAAATGGGTACATGATTTAGACATAAGAGGTGATACCATAAGTAAATTAGGAGAAAAAGGAATAGTCTACCTTTCAGATCTTTGGAAAGGAGAGCAGTTTATGACCAAACAAGAGATAGAGAATATTATGAAATGCAAAATGGATGATTTTGATTACATTAAATTAAAAAGGTTTTGTACAAACAGAAGCAATGCATCCAAAATTAGAAGGGATGTAGAAAGCTGGGAAACAATATTTATGGCCAGTACTTCTGATAAAGGCCTCATTTCTAAAATATATAGGGAACTAAATCAAATTTATAAGAACCCAAGTCATTCCCCAATTGAGAAATGATCAAAGGATATGAACAGGCAGTTTTCTGATGAAGAAACCAAAGCTATCTATGCCCATATGAAAAAATGCTCTAAATCACTATTGATTAGAGAAATGCAAATTAAAGCAACTCTGAGGTACCACCTGACACCTACCAGATTGACTAAAATGACAAAAAAGGAAAATAATAAGTGTTGGAGAAGTTGTGGAAAATTTGGAACACTAATGCTTTGTTGATGGAGCTGTGAACTGATCCAATCATTCTGGAGAGCAATTTGGAATTATGCCCAAAGCTGTGGATACCCTTTGACCCAGAAATACCACTTTTGGGTCTTTTTCCCAAAGAGATCATAGAAAAGGGAAAAGTATCCACATGTACAAAAATATTTATAGCTGCTCTTTTTGTGGTGGCAAGTAATTGGAAGTTGAGGGGATTCCCATCAATTGGGGAATGGCTGGACAAGTTGTGGTATATGAATACAATGGAAAACTATTGTGCTGTAAGAAACGATGAGCAGGAGGAGTTCAGAGAAACCTGGAGGGTCTTGCATGGGCTGATGATGAGTGAGATGAGCAGAACCAGAACATTGTACACAGTATCATCAACACTGAGTGTTGATCTACTGTGATAGACTAGATTCTTCCCACCAATCCAATGGAACAAGAAAGTTCCAAAGGACTCATGATAGAAAAGGCTCTCCAAATCCAGAAAATCCAGAAAAAAAAACCAAACACTATGGAATATGGATGCTGATTGGACCATACTATTTCTTTTGTTTTTGGTACTGTTGTTTTTCTGATTTGAGGTTTTCCCTTTGTGCTCTGATTCTTCTCATATAACATGACTAACGCAGAAATATGTTTAATGTTATTATGTATATATAACCTATATCAGATTGCCTGCTGTCTAGGGAAGCGGGGGAGAGAGGGGAGGGAGGGAGAAAATTTGAAATTGGAAATCTTAAATAAAAAAAGTTGAAAACTATTTCTACATGTAACTGGAAAATAATAAAATACTTTTATTTTTAAAAAAACCAACACTGTAAATCTGACATTAAATGTATTATCATTGTGCTAAATTAATCATTAATTGCACACATAGCTATTGTCATACAACATATTAAACAATTTCAATTCAATGAAAATTCAATTCTAAAAATATTTATTAAGCACCTATTATGTGCCAGGCACTGAGCACATACAAATATAAAAATGAGAGTGTCACCCCATAAGGCAATTACATTCTTTTAGGGGAAGAAAATATGTACACAGATAAATATAAACAAGATATATACAAAATAAATACAAAGGGATAGGGATTGGGTAGTAACAACTGAAGGAATCACAAAAGGCTTCTTGAAGAAAGTGGCACATAAATTGAGCCTTCAAGGGAGGTATGAGTTTCAAGAAGTGAGGAGAGAGAACATCTCATAATTAAATGCTTATAGATACAGTGCCAAGCACACAGACTTTAAATGAATATTTATTGACAGTAGTGTTCCTTAGGACTTAGGGTACTAGAAAAGGTATTACAAAGGTGAGTAAAAAGTATTATAATTTTTTGGTACCTTTTTAAAAAATAATAATGATCATTGATGATCAGGAATCTAAAGCTAATCTTGTTATTTTATTAGTCTCAAGATCTACAAACACTATATAGAAGACTTCTGTTCCCCTTCTTCTATTCTCCTTCCTCAAGTCCCACATTTATAAATAATAGGGACTTAGGTCAATTTTACTGGGTAAATGGGAAAGAATAGAAAAGGGGGGAAAGTGGAAATTATTACATTAGTGATATCAGTAATCATTTAAAATTGAATGTCTCCTAATAAGGAAATATTGTTTATAAAAGTACACACAAATCCACAGTATATGCAAAGTTTATGGAAATATGCTTAGTATTATGCTAACACTTTCATATATATGGATGTAGCTGATGTGAAAATCCTGCTTGGTGTACATCTACCAATGGTGATACTTTACTTTTCTAAAGTCCTTTTTATTTTTTAAAATATATTCATACTTTATATATATGAATATGTATCTCATTTGACAATTAAACTTTTTTGACATTAGTTAAGATTCCTAAGACTCACTTCAAGTTATGGGAACTTCGAAGTTGTAAAATCACATCATTGCAATTGGAAAAAAAAAAGAGAGAGAAAGCTTTAAATCAGAATCTAATGGGGCAGATACAGAATAATGAAAAAATCACAAAGAGTTGGGTCTAAGTAACATGTAATACTAATCATAAATAGCTCACATTTATGAAAAACAGGAAGAAAAATTAATGGGTGTTAAATAATATTCACTCAGGAAATTTCTTGATTTTGTTGGGTTCAGAAAGATAAAGTTATCTTCTCTTTAGTGCTTCTTCTCACTTTTATTTTGTTAGTTGGATTTTAATCCTCATCCACTAAATTCACTGTTCACCACAGTAGTGCAAATGGTTAGCATTAACAAGACGTTTGGCCCCTGTCCCTCTGGATGACAGCAGTGACTTCTTTTTAAAAGTAAGATACAAAGAGAGTTGTAAAAAGAAAATGCAATCACCAAATACCATCATTTTTGATGATTCTGTGTTGGTTTACAAATGGCTGAATCTTCCAGCTAAAAAGTTTTTATTTCCATGAGAACTTGTGCTGGCATTTTTTCCTTCACCTGTTTTAGATGTGGGGTCCACTGTAACATACTTGAGTTGAAAACCGCCTGCTGTCACTGAAGCATCAGATAAAAACTTCAAGGTCATAACATTTCCTATGGCAAGAAATCACAAAGATTACTTCCTCATCTGTTGAGAATTCCTCACCTTTAACATTTATTCAAGAACATGAATATTAATAAATTGGATTTAAACCAAAGCTTCTTAAACTGTGGGTCATGGCTCCATATTGGGGGTGGGGAATTCACATAACTGAATGTGGGGGTCATGAAAAATTGGGCAACAGTAAAAGGTTATGTTTACCTATTTTATATACTTATATACCCGGGGTCTCATAAAAATTTCCTGGACAAAAAGGGATAGCGAGTAGAAAAAGTTTAAGAAGCCTGGTTTAAACTACCATTTCTATCAGTGCAGTTTTCTTGAGTCATAGAGGCTGTCTACCTTACTAAGGCAAGAGGGAAATTCTCTCCGGTGAAATCTAAGTCTACTGTAATTCCTACTTGTGTGTGGCTTTTGTCCTACTGAGTTAAAACAGAAACAAACAGGATTTAACTATGGTAGTAGCATTCACAGGACCAGAGCACAACTCAGCCTGAACAGCCATTCTTCCAATCGGTGGTAGGTTGTTGCTGTCTACAACAAGGGTCAATAAATGCAGGGTGTCCCAAAAGTCTTAGTGCACTCATCAGTTTTTAATTGTTTAGGTCTTCTTGACCTAGGGGTACCAGTAGATTCTAAACTCCTTGAGATTTAAGGACAGGGTTTTGTTTTGTTTTTAATCTTGGCACCCACTTGATGTGGGATGGTGCCTTGCATGCAGTAGACACAAGTTTGTTTAATCGAAACCTCTAAATTGTAGACAATTCCTATAACTGTCTCCCCTAAGTCTTTTTTTTTTTTTTAATCTTTGCTAAATACCTCCCATTTCCTTCAAATGATTCTTATATGGTTTGCTTTCTGCTCTCCTCAGTCATCTATCCCAATATGGTTGAGGACATCATTTTAACTTATGAACTACTCTTCAGGAAGGCTGCTCAGGACTTCTGTATAATTGATTCATCTCCCACAGTGCCTTGAGCAAATACTATGATACTTCAAGGATCTCTGTGAGTAGTCCCTCCTTCAGTGCTGACTGCAAATCTTTTATAACTCAAGAAATGGTCATTAACAGTTGATGTGGCAATGGGCCCTAGCTTTGTCAACTGAATTGGACCTATAGGAGCCTGTACCCTGTTGTTCACTTGTATAGCCATTGAGGATTAAGGATCACCTCCACATCCAGCTTTGTATAAGTAAATAAACAGTTAATTTTTTTTTTCTTCTAAAAACAGAGCTACTGGAAAAAAAACCAAAACAATAACTCAATCTTAACCCCATTTCCTGGCACACCCTAGAGAGCCAAGAAGAGGACTGAGGGGGTAGTTCTAAGTTATATTTGGCAGTAACTGCTAGGGTGGGTGTCTTCCAAATTCTCAACTCCAATCAAAGAACTGTGTCCTAAAGCTATGATAATTACTACAATTAAGATAAAGCAAATGGGGGCAGCTAGGTGGTACAGTGGATAGAGCACCAGCCCTGGAGTCAGGAGTGCCTGAGTTCAAATCAGGCCTCAGACACTTAACAGGTACTAGCTGTGTGACCCTGGGCAAGTCACTTAACCCCAATTGCCTCACTTAAAAAAAAAAAAAGATAAAGCAAATGTAATGGGGATTTGGGGAATGTCCAGACCACCTAAAAAAGTATTTCCTGTTTGGAAGACATTAGGGAACTGCTTTAGGGTGTCAACCTAGGGGAACTAGAGGCCTGGAGCATGCTTGGACATTCTGTGCTAGCCTGCCTTGTGGTAAGGAGTAGACTTTTTACATGAGCTGTGTAGATGGAGTTGTAAGTCTTTCAAATCCACATTATTCAGCATACATGGAGGCTTTTGCTGTATTTGTGTCTGAAAGTGAAAGGTCTCACTGATGGCTGGTAAGAGCATGAGGTAAGGGGAAAAGATTTGCCTACTTCCCTCCCTCCCCTTCTTCCCCTTCTTAGGGCATGTAGCCCAGAAAAACAAGACTGGTTTTTGGTGGGGTTTTTGTTGTTGTTGTTGTTATTCTTTTCAGTTCTAGGTGCTAGATGTATAATCTCCAATTTGGCCAGGAGTATGAGCCATGGGAATTCAGTAATCCAGGCTGGGCGTTATAGCCAGCCCAGAAAGAATACCCTGAGGAATATGGGTCCTGGGTCCTGGACTCTAGCCCAGTAACGGCCTACACTGATGCTGGCTTTGAAAGTTTTGTGTGTGTGCGCGCTTGAGCACTCACGTTTGCTTTGTACTGTATACTTTGTACATGTGCTGTTTGCTTTGAACACTGAGCTAAGCTGTGAGCCCCCACCCTCCCCACCCTCATCCCAAAGATAGTGAAGGTATCCTAAGGGGGATTATGCCAGTCATGTGTTGGGTGAAATGTTAGTACTTTTGTTCTCGCTTTATTTTTGAAGTAAATATCCCTTTGTAAAAGTTAATCCTTTGGGGCAACTAGATGGTGCAGTGGATAAAGCACCGGCCCTTGATTCAGGAGTACCTGAGTTCAAATCCGGCCTCAGACTCTTGACACTACCTGTGTGACCCTGGGCAAGTCACTTAACCCCAATTGCCTTACCAAAAAAAAAAGTTAATCCTTTGTTTAGGAGTTAAAATAGCACGGGGGTGCTTGTCATTGAGCCCCTAAGCTTGGGGAGAGAGGCAACAGCAGGGCCTTGAGCTAATATTAGAGAAGAGAGACAATTCCAATCAATCACTTCAGTGCCTGGGAACACAGATTGAAAAATGCAGTAGGTCTGATCCCAAGAGAGTGGGACCAATGGCAACTGTGTTTTAGGTTAAGCTTCTTCTGGGTTTAAATTGGGCCTTTCCCATTTGCAAGAAACCTGAAGAGATTCTCTACCCGAAACTTTAAACATCTTTAAAACATAAAGATGTCAGTGTTCATGTTATGTAGGCTGACACAATTTGTATTGGGAGGCAAAAAATGAAAGATTATGCATTTTTCATCTTTCAAATTTCTCCTGCTGTCTTCAATCTGGAAGTCTTTTTTTTGTTTTCTATAAAATTCTCCACCCCCCCACGTGTTTATTCATGCTAATATTCATTCCTCTTTGCAGCTAAAATTTTATTTTTTCTAGGCTTTTTATCATTATGAAATAAAATATTATTGTTCAGCCTTTGTAATTTCTTTTGAACTTTACATTTAGCCTCTCAGTGACCCTGTTTTTACATTTATAATCAGAGTAGGCCCATAAAACTATGAATTTAATAGGCTGCATTTTTCTTGTTTTTATTTCCATAATGCTCATGTCATTCTCTAAGTCTTTTGGAACTGATGCTTGGAAACTTTTTCTACCTTTTCTCTTTCCATCTCCCCCATCGAAACCTGCTTTCAAAAGGACCTAGTAACGTTCCTTTAAAAAAAAAAAAGGCATACATGACTGAGAAAGTTTAAGCATTATGTTTCCCAAAGAGATTTGCAGCAGACAAATCAAGTATAGAAATGCAAGCTTTGTTAGTCTGGTTGGGAGGTATTTTTTGGTCTAGATGGTTCTTTAAGGACCTATTTATCTTATAGTAATAACAAGGCTCCAACTCCCTTTCTTTGTGACTTTTAACAAATTAATTTACCACCCACAGCCTCAGTTTCTGTATCTGTAAAATGTAATGGTCCTTGTTGTTACTAAATTTTAGAACGAAAGGAGATAAGACATATGTAAGAACTCTGAGAACTTAAAAGTGCCATATAAATGCAAAATATTTATATTAGAGCAATGGGGGACATTTCTTTTCATGACAACCCAGTTCAAGGTTCAACCTAGTTCAAATTCAACTTCATCTTCTGAAAGGCAGCAATAATAACACATTTATATATCACAGAAGGTAGTTTCAACAATCCTATAAAATTGACAGCACAAATAAAATTATAATAACACCCATTTGGCAGATGAAGATATTTAGTCTCTAAAATTATGACTTGCCCAAAGGGACTTGGCAATATGAAATAGAACCAGTGCTAGAACCCAGGCTTTCACATGTTAGGTCCAGTGCTTTTACCATTATTCTCACTCCTTATAAACATGTGCCTATCACTTCATTTTACCTGGATCTCAATGTCTTCATTGATAAGATAAAGGGGTTGAACTAGAAGATTGCTAAGATCCATTCTATTTCTAAAATTCTGTGATTCTATCATTTCTTCTGAGAAATTGTGTCACATTCTCAGTGACCCAAACCAGGCACAAAGATGTACATTTGGTTCATTTAAAATATATATTTTTGTGGGCAGCTAGGTGGCACAGTGGATAGAGCACTGGCCCTGGAGTCAGGAGGACCTGAGTTCAAATCTGGCCTCAGATACTTGACTAGCTGTGTGATCTTGGGTAAGTCACTTAACCCTCATTGCCCAACCAAAATATATATATATATATATATACACACACACATTTGTCCCAATAATTTGTAATTACCTGTACTAATAATATCTTCTGGTATTTCATCTCCACAGTATCTGGAAGGGAAAAAAAGAAAATAAATGATTCATGGATTAATACATGGTCCATTACTACTAATAAAAATTCCTTATTTTTCCTTAAACAACAACTCATTTTTTTCAGTTTTTTTTTTCAAGGTGTACCTTCAAATGATTGAATTAGGTTTAAAAGCGAGAGAAAGGACAAGAAATGAGAATATGGCATTTCAATGAACTGTCTGTCAAAATGAAGGACACAAGCAAAAGAAAAATTTTGGCATTTCTTGATTTCTGATGTCAATTAAAGAAAAGTATCAATATCATTCCCCTTTCTGAAGATATTTTTGGCAACTACAACTATGGGATGATTTTTGAATGGCAAAAGTGTCAAAGGCCACACTCAAAGATTTCCCTATCACAAGATGAAAAGAAATACTTGGAACAATATAAAAAGCAGGAATGATAAAAACTTCTCTGAAATTAATTAATTTAGACAAAACATATTACATAATGTAATTTAAGTAACAGAATATGCTTTTGAAAATTACCTCATGAATAGTATCATAGATGTTTTTAGTAGATATCTGAAACTAGTTTAAAAGGACAAAAAGGGCTTTTTTGTGACCTTAAGGATGTGACTTAGTTTTTTTAAAAAATCCAGTGCCTCTTTGATACATTTCTCTTTCATGTCTATTTAAAAATATTCCAAAGAGTCATTTTCCTACTCAATAATAGTTTTCCACCAGTTTTTAAAAGTACCCCTTCATCACTACCCTAAAACTATAGTTTGCCTCATTTCTTCTTCTTGAGTGGACATTTGATTTTTTAAAAAATTTGTATTATTTGACATTGAACTATCCATGCTGTGATTTCCCTCTATTCCTATGGAAAAGTAGCATGGAGATTTTGGAATTTGCATACTTTAAAGAAGGTAAACATGGAGAAGGATTAATGTACCATAAATGTGAACTTCTGTGTGATTTGGTGAAAATGAGTCCTGTAGAGTCTGAACAATAGATTTTTATTGCCATGTGCTTTTGAGTAGCAAAGTGGAAAGAGTTTTTTGCTCTGCATAGACACTTTTAAGGAGAGATAGGAAACTTAAAAAAAAAAATAGCAGGGCAACCTTAATTACTGAGGTGATAGTGATTCTTTAGAATTATTTAAATAAGATGGGCAGGAGGGGAGATAATGACATTGAAACTATAATGCATTTCCCATAACACATTTTTCTTAACCTTGAATGCATTTCTAGAGGATCAACACAACATTTTAAAAAATTGACTATAAAACTAATTCTTAACAAAGAACAACTACAAAATAAGGCTACCAATTATTACATACTATAATACCAAGCCAAGATTTTTCATGCCAAAGAATCCTCCTTTTTCAAAACAGGATGTTGAGTCAAGGAATATCTCAGCAAATGGATATAGGAAATTAATACTGAAGAAATGCAGAGCCAAAAATGACAAGCTGTTACCTCTCAATTTAATTAGACACATGAAAGTCATTTTTACCTTCCTACAAATCCATGAATATCATCATAGCTGTCGTATATTTCTAAGTAGTCAGCAAGGCAAGCTATGTCATCTTCAAGATTGAAGTTCAGAAAACTTAGATGAATACGTTGACCATACTTTAATCGAATATGCCAGTAGCAGATTTGGTTATCTTCATATTCCCTTGGGTATCCTGGAGATTTAATGATTCGTTTTGGGTCTGTGAAGACCCCTCCACACTCTTTTGCTGAAAGGGAAAACAAGTGCCATTAAGTAATAAAACATCAACCGAGCTCTTGAATAAGATTTGTTTCTGGGTTCCCCCAGATAGATAAATGTTAGATAAATGGACGAATAATAAGCACTAACTAAATGATTTATGATTTCTTGGCTCTTTCCCTCAAAGGAATTCTTGGCTTTGACTGGTTTGAACATGTAAGGATAATTACCATGACTTTACTGTCATAGAATCATTGTTTTATGGGTCAACAAGTAACTTTAGAAAAAGCTCCTGCTCCTTAGCTGGGCATTTCCCAAGGTCTGGTCCTTGGTTCTCTACTCCCCTATTTTTACATTCTTTCTCTCATTTGGAGACCTCATTTGTTCTCTATCTTCAAATATTACCATTACATTGATGATTCCCAAATCTGTTTCCAGTCCTGAACTCTTATCCAAGTATCAGTCCTATATTTCCCATACTCAACATTTTCATTCCATTGTCTGTCACCTCAGACTCAACATGTCTAAAATCAAACATCTGTAATTCCCATCCCTTATTTACTGCCAGTCACCAATACTTCTCAATTCTTTTTGTAAATTAAAAAAACAACAACAACAGCAACAACAAAAAACAGCATGTTGCTTCTCCTTCATTCCCTCTATGTACTAGTCCAGAGCCTCATCACCTTACATCTGGATTGTTGTTATAGAACTGACTAGCTTCTCTGTCCCAAATACTGGATTATTAAGTTAGAGTTGGTAGGGATCTCAGGATCATTCAATGTAAGCCCTTCATAGCCTTCCCCTTTCTTCAATTCATCCTACCTACTACTTCCAGACTAATCTCCCCTAGGCAAAGTTTTTATCATGTGAAAACACATGTGTTATAGTGAAAAGAACACTGGATTTGGAGTCAGAGGACTTGGGGTCAGGTCACAGCTCTGCCATGTATGCATGACTTTTGGCAAGTCATAACCCTTCACCCTCATTTCCCTTATCTACAAAATTGCAGTAATACTCCTAAATGGAACAATTAATGTAAATTATTGAATGGAAAGTCAAGCTATTTCTTATATACAGAAATACCATAAAGTGCTAGTGTAAGGAACAATTTTGATTAGGGTAATTGTTTCCCAACTACCTATTGATGGAATATTTAATATCTTTATATTTAGGTATTTCCATTTTCAAGTTATACTATTAGCCTACATTTTAGCAATTTGTCTTCTCCAGTGACAGGGAATCTAGAGGAATATAGATTGTGCATGATTCTATTGGTTACTATGATCCAATATCTTGACGTTGAGTTCAGATAAAAAATTTCCTCTCATATTTTCTTTTTTTTTCCTTTTTCCTTTTTTCTTTTCTTTTCTTTTCTTTTTTTTTTTTTTGGTGAGGCAATTGGGGTTAAGTGACTTGCCCAGGGTCACACAGCTAGTAAGTGTCAAGCATCTGAGGCTGGATTTGAACTCAGATATTCCCAACTCCAGGGCCAGTGCTCTATCCACTGTGCCACCTAGCTGCCCCCTCATATTTTCTATGGCATTTATTATCATGGGATATATTATAAATATAGTCATATCATAGGGATATGAATAAAATGGGCTATAACAAGATCAATCTCTATGTCCATTTTAACTGTCTGAGAGACTTGATGGAAAAGTATGGAGAGCTTATTGCAATACAATATTACTGCTGTGAAAAAGAATTTAAAGTTTATGTACTACCTACTACTGCCATCCATCTCATAATTTTATTTTTTGGTTTTTTGCTGCGCAATGAGGGTTAAGTGACTTGCCCAGGGTCACACAGCTAATAAGTGTCAAGTGTCTGAACCGGATTTGAACTCAGGTCCTCCTGAATCCAAGCCAATGCTTTATGCATTGTTTCACCTAGCTGCCCCCCCATCTCATAATTTCTTAGATGAAGGATAGCACAAGGAAAACACTGAGACTCATTGCAAGATTCATGCAGCCAAGATCACTCAAGAGATGGAAAACCATAGCAAGGAGCTCTATATGGGAAGGAAGGTGGGGGGAACCATATAGAGGGAATAGAATTATAGAATCTCAGAGATGGAAAGAATTTTAGAAGCTATCTAGTTTAAACTTAGGGTAGGACTTGAAAAATGTACAATACCTTTTGAATTTTTTCTCCTTTTTAAGTAAACCCTTTGAAAGGTTGACATGGTGGGGAAAGGACTGGATATGGAATTGGAAGACCTGAGTTCAAATCCCAGTTGTATACTTATTACCTGTGTGACTTTGGAAAAGATCACTTCCCTCTCTAACTCTCAACTTCCTCATGTTTAAAATAAGGGGGCTGTCAAAGCTTCTTAAACTGTGGCTTATAACCCCATATGGTCTTGTGTAACTGAATGTAGGGGTCATGAAAAATTTGGCAACAGTAAAAGGTTATGTGTACCTATTTTATATACCTATATACCCAGGGTCCCGTAAAAATTTCTTGGGTGAAAAGGAGTTGTAAGTGAAATAAGAAGCCCTGGACTAGGTGACCTCTAATGTTCCTTCCTGCTCTAAATCTGTGCTTGACAATCATCCTTACAATCATGAAATTGTCAGTAACTGTTAAACCGTTCCTCCCTGCTGCTCCCCACCCCATGTTTCTGAGTAGAAGCTTAAGCCAAGAAAAGTCTATCTCCCCAAATTGACCAAAAATCGACCAAAACATGACACAAAACTTACACCAATTTAAGGTATTATAATTAGAATGTCACTTTCCTGAGTGACTACCTCAGAGCAATCATTCATTAGCACTCTGTACAGGAGTATAATAAAGAAAAATCTCATTCCTTATCTCCTTGAGGGTGATTCCTGGGACAGTCTACTATGACTATTCTCAATGCTAGCATTTGTATCATAGAAACAAGTGTGAAAAATTTGAACATATGTTCCAAATCGTACCACCTACACACAAGTTTTCAACCCTTCCCTAGAATAGAAGTGATTTGACGCATCACAAAATAAATGCCTATATTGTCATGGAGAACAAATTTTCTGGCATTAAAAATACATGAATTAGGGGCAGCTAGGTGGTGCAGTGGATAGAGCACCGGCCCTAGAGTCAGGAGGACCTGAGTTCAAATCCGGCCTCAGACACTTGACACTTACTAGCTGTGTGACCCTAGGCAAGTCACTTAACCCCAATTGCCTCACCAAAACACACACACACACACACACACACACACAAAAATGCGAATTAGCAAAAAATCTTATTAAAAGGCATCTCTTTTATCTCAGTACCTATTCTGCATCTGATGTAGGATTACGTGACTCCTGAGGATTCAGTCTCTTTAATAAAAATATATTAATATACTCTCCAATAAAAGCAGGTCTCAAATTGCTTTAAGAAAATGTTCAGAATAGAAACAGATTAAAAAGCCTCCGACAAGGAAAAAGCAGTTGGTAAAGAGCAGTAGCAGGCTGCTAAATGCTTGACAACTGCCTTTCAGGAAAAAAAATTGTCAAATACAACACATTTTTAAGTTTAATCTGCATTATAACATTTTCCCCATTATTTTCTTAATTCTAGACAATTAACAACACAGTTAAGTTAAATCTTGATTTGTAATATTCAACCAATTTTAGAGCATGCTAAAAACCATCACACCCTAGCAAGATTTCCTAGGATCTCAGGAGGTCTCTACCTCAATCCTACAGACACTTTTATATTCTTCTTGCCCACAGGAGGGACAGCTGAATCCCAGATCAATTCACTTGGGGGCAAAGTTAGCCCAAACTTCCCCAGATCTACAGAACTCCTTCCTTGATGACAGCAATCCCTAATGTTGTGGGAGTGTGAGAGTTAACTCATGCCTTCCCAGTTCTACCAGTCTCCTGGCCTATAACACCTCTACATTTTGCACCATTAGGAACTTGCCTACTCTGCTTACCTTCCAGTCTTATAACTACTTCATAGAAATTATAATTCCTGGAGAGCTTACACCTTTAACAGGTTAAACATTAAAAACATTATATCCAGTTTCAATAAATATTATCATACTCAGCCTATGATTTGAGATAAAGACTCAATCCACATTATAATGCATCTATGATTGGATGTGATCAATGTGGGAATTTGTTTTGTTTGACTATGCAGATTTATTACAAGGATTTTGTTTTTCTTTACTTTTTCCAGTGGAGGGAGACATGGGAAGAAAAGAAAAAATGCTTATTAATTAAAAAAAAATTAACGAGGGTGCTAAACTAATTGCCTTCTAAGATTCCTTCCTGCTCTGAATCTATAAGCTGACTTTTGATTACTTAATTCCATTTTTGTGGATGAATTTCTTTTTTTTGTTTTGTTTTTGGTTTTGGTGAGGCAGTTGGGGTTATGTGACTTGCCCAGGGTCACACAGGTAGTAAGTGTTAAGTGTCTGAGGCCGGATTTGAACTGATTCCAGGGCCGGTGCTCTATCCACTGTGCCACCTAGCTGCCCCTAGGGACTAATTTCAATAAAAAAGAACCTGTAAAATAAGTTCTGAATAAGAACATATATTTATTTTTCTTTTTTTTTGTGGGGCAATGAGGGTTAAGTGACTTGCCCAGGGTCACACAGCTAGTAAGTGTCAAGTATCTGAGAACAGATTTGAACTCAGGTCCTGTTGAATCCAGGGCCAGTGCTTTATCCACTGAATCACCTAGCTGCCCCATATATTTATTTTTTAATGATACTTTAAAAAGTAGTCTTTTCATTCAAATTGTCCACTAGTGACTTGGTGCTATTTCATATGTATACTAGTTATACTGAGTCCCAATACTCCCTCAGGCTAGCCACTTCCTTTATAATTAAGAAATCCACTAAAACCAAATGTAATCAAAGTACTGAAATTATGTTAGAAGTAAATTATAATCCAAAAACTCTGAGCCACTTTCATGCAACTTTTGAAAACATTTTGTTGTTGTTCAGTCATGTCTGTTTCTTCATGACCCCATTTGGGGTTTTCTTGGCAAAGATACTCGAATATCTTTGCCATTTCCTTCTCCAGCTCATTTTATAGATGGAGAACTGAGGCAAAAAGTGTTAAGTGATTTGCCCAGGGTCACAAGCTAATATGTGTCTGAGGCTGTATTTGAACTCATGAAGATGAGTCTTACTTCAGGCCTGGCACTCTATCCATTGTGCCACCCAGCAGTCCTTTGAAAACATAAGACATTCCAATTCGTTAAACTCTTATTCAAAATGTTTTTGGAACAATATGTTTTTGTCATTGTTGATAGATATAAGGAACATATAGCTACTGCCCATATTTTTCATTTAGTCTTAGCCCAAGTACTACCACATATAGAAGTCCCTTATAACTCAAATTTTTCTAGAGTATCTTTCTCTAGATTCTTCCTTGGTTTTCATAAATTGCAACATGCTGATCTATATACATGGTGTATCTCTGTGCCCCCCTTCTCCAGATACCATTCCCCACTGAGCTGCTGAATCATATCACATCATTTCTATCTTTATATACCCGGTGCCTACCTAGCACAGGGGTCTGCATATAGTGGGAACTTGACAAATGGTTGCTGCATTAGATTGAATTATAACTATGTCTGAACGTAGAGTTTTGAGGCATATTGTCAGAAGGCAATTGCCCAAAATAAATTGCTGCAAATCAAGGAAAAACTAATTTTTTCAGGAAGTTCCTTATGAAATGGCAAATCAAAAAATGATCTCTAGGACTTGGCTGATGTGTACCCAAACCACTAAAGCTCAGGCATAATTTTTTTCAGTTTTTTTTTTAAGTTGAAATGGATACATGAAGTTCACCAAGCCATTTCTTGACATTTGCTTTAATGTTTAATTCTATTCTAACAGACATGGGAAGAGATTTACATACTTATTGATAATTATGGGATAGAATAAGTAAGGGATTTATCATTCACCAAAGATCTGCTCTAATACTTTTTTGTGGTATAGTGATAAAGGCAGTGCTGGGTTATTGTAGAGAATGTCAGCAGATTGAGCTCTAGCCCTTGTTACCAAGCTAGAAACACTTTGAAGAAGGGCCAACCAAGGATCCAGCTAGATGAGTTTTAAGATTATCACCAGGATTTAGCCTTTAGATGATGATTTTTTTTTACCATAAAAATTCATAAAGAACACAACTCTGATGTGGATCAGAGATGTAGAGGTGAAAGGGCACTTAGTACACTTTACAGAGCATGTAGGGTCCAAGTCCAATACAACATATTCCATTACTCAGATATTTTCTAATTTGGCAAAGATTTGAAATGTTATCTTTAATTGATTACCCAAGTTAAGGTGCTACAAAACAAGACACAAAGAATTGGGAAACCTGTGAACTATTTAAATAGCCATAGTGCCCTTTCCAGAAGATAAAAGATGAGATGGAAAAGTGAAATGTATTATTTTTGTTCTATAAAAAAGAGCAAATGGAAATAGTTCAGAGAAAACTGGGCAAACTTGTATGAACTGGTGCATAGTGAAGTGAGCAGAATTAGAGCAATTCATACAATTATTACAATATTGTACAAACAACTTGGTTTTATTTTGTTTTCAGTGAACAAAAATATATTTTCTTTCCTTCCTTCTCCCTTCCCTTATTACCAAAAAAAAAAAATCCTTGTAACAAATATGTATGGCCAAACAAAACAAATTCCCACATTGGCCAATCAGAATCCCAGAGGACAATATACAGTCAATCTCCTGACAGAGAAGTGATGGACTCAAGATGCGGAAATAGACATATAGCTCTGGACATGGCCATTTGATTCTTGTGTGTCTCATAGCCTAACCTTCTCTATATAACTTTCCTGATTACTGTTTTGTTACTTGCCTCAACAAATGTTTGTTTGAGATCTATCACTGTCTTCCATGTTTAGTATTTGGTTTTAGGGAAGGTAAACTTGAAGAGATTAAGCTAATTACATTGCCCTTCCAATTTAAGAAGGGACTACCTGTGGCAATGAGGGAAAGTGACTTTATCCTGAACTCTCCAAAGCATTGTATGCCTAAACAGAAAATATAGCATACTGATAATTGTAATCCTACCTCCAGTAAATCATGTGAAGGTAGGAGAGTAAAGGAGTGCTTGTCTAATCACAGCTGCTTTTCCTACTCTTCACAAAGAAAACCCAGTCTCTTTTAGAGATATCAATAATGATAATAGCTAAACATTTTAATGTTTATAAAGCCCTTTAACATGTTATCATAAAAATTCTGGAATATAAGTGCCATCATTAGCCCCTTTTTACAGATGAGAAAATTGAGGCTGAGAGAGACTGATTTGCTCAGGGCCACAGAACTAATGCTTGTATGAGTCAGGATTTGAACTCAGATCTTCCTTACTACAGTTCCAGAATTCTGTCTACTAATACACCTAGCTGTCTCCTGTGGAATGAAGTATTCTAGGTCATATCTATCTAAGTAAATCCCTGCGACATTGTCCTCTTCAGGTCCCTATGGCTCACTTCAAACTACTATACACAAAAGGTATGAAATAATGTTCTTTTACAAACCATGAGGGTTGTAGCAGTAAGCATCCCATTTTTCACTTCTGTTGAGGCGGACTCCATAATCAATAATGCCGGTTTTTCCAAATCCACAATTGGGCCCTGGCTTCACAATGGGATAACCAACTCTACCCTTGGCCATCCATCCTGCAGCACACACATGGAATCCTGCAAGAGAGAGTTGTATTGCATAGGCTCAATTGGTAAATTATATTACAGATTAGCTAGCTAAAAAGAAAACATAATAAAACCTGTGATTGCATTCAATTTCATGACAGTTTCCCAATTGCCCAAATGCATTTTGTGAAAGAGTACTTTTTAGGGAGTGGTATCAGTGAAGCAATTCTCTTTCTGAGAAATGGAAAATTTCATATATAAAAGATGATCATTTCTCTTTTACAAGAAAACAGATAATTTTTACTCATGGTATCAGACACAAATGAACCATAAATTTCAATACATGTATGTCTGTAAAGAAGGTAAGTTCAGGCATGGCATTTTCCATGGAAGTGCTCATCTTTTTCTCCTCCCTTCCTCTCTGCAACCCTAATCAATAGTAATATGATCTTAACTACAAATAGATACTAATGTAGGCTATCATTTTAGTCTCCTAACTGCTATTTTCTAGGCCTTGATTTTGATGCCAAGGTTAGTATCAAGTATTCTACCAAGATGCACATAAGGAAAAAACAATGCCTCATCAATCAATCAATCAATAAACATTTATTAAGCACCCACTTTATGCCAGGCACTGTGTTAAGCTCTATGGATACAAAAAGAAGCAAAAGACAGTTTTTGCCCTCGAGGAGAAAAATCTAAAATACATAATCAGTCCTATTTTCCATGACCTACTTAGGGTAGTCTGCTTTAGGGACATACAAGCTATCCTGAAATTCAATTCAACAGACATTACTTACTTTACCACAGGGATGAAGCATATGGCCTCAGTAGTGGTACATACTGCTTCACTGCATCACGTATTCCTTAAAAGAGGCTCAGTTCAAAAGTATGGAGCAAAGCAATAAAAGTCACTCATTTAAATACAGGACTAAAGCAAGAACATCCCTTAGAAATTATCAAGGCAAATCTCTTTATTTTATGGATGAGGAAACTGAGGGCCAGAGGTGGAAAATGATTTTTCCAGTGCCACAGAGGATGCAAAACAACTACAGAATTTGTATCTAAGTTTGGACCTAACTATAAATCCAATACTCTGTCCTCCCTATTGTGGAAGTCATGACCTGAAAGCCCAAGTTATTGCTAGCCATTCTCTCTTTCAACAAAGGGCAATCCTTGGATTGTCTAAGGGGAATGAATATTATCTTTCCATCCCAGGAGAGAAGATAGATTATCAGCAACTTGATGAGAGGGCTGCCAAAATGGCACCATTTATAGGAGCAAAAAGTTGGAGACAAACTACATGCCCAGTGACTAAGAAATATCTGAACAAATCATGGTATATCAATACGTGGGATATTGTTGTGCTCTAGGGAATGGTGGATATGAAAAATTCAGAGAAACATGAGAAGACATATAAAGTAATGCATTGCTGTTTGGGCCCACTCTCCCTGAAGATCGAGGTGGGAAGAGTCTCATGCCACTAGGTATTGAGAGGAAATGCTTTGTGACATCTGTTCTTGCTATATTTCATTTCAAGAAATAATCTCTGTACAACCTAAGTGACCAAAAAAAAAACTGGAATAATATTCACTGGTGGTCAGCAGTGGGGAGAACATACCAGAATGGGGATTCAACTGGATATCATTTGAGAAAGATACCTCCCACTGTCCTTCATGTGTACCCTAGAACCCTGAGGGGGAGATGTAGTCACCTTAGCTCTAGGCACCTGACCTAGGTGTGTGTGTGTGTGTGTGTGTGTGTGTGTGTGTGTGTGTGTTGGGAAAATAAGCCTAGAATTACTATATTTATTTTTGTTGAATTTCTTGGCTTTTCTTTTAAAATTTGTGTGAATGGCTTGGTGGGCAGCAATGGAGAGTGGATGGAGTGAGTAGTGGGCAGCAGATGGAAAGTGTGTGTATGTGTATGTATGTGTATATATGTATATAGTGTGTATATTTGGAAATGAATGTTATGTGACAATAAGTACATCAATAGAAATAAGATTAAATTAAAAACAAACAATTCCCCTCTCCCCTCTAAATAACAGACATGCCAGACAGTCCGATGGCACCACTAATCCTATTACCACCCACCCCCAAACCAACATCATTCCTTTCTGTTGTATTTGTCCTACCTTAATTATTTCCCCAAATGTAGTGGCATGTTATGTTAACTATTGCCATAGAATTTGGAAAAATTGAAAACAAAAATAGTAGCCCAAAGATAAAATGGATAAAGAAAATTTAACTCTATAATTCTAACTACTTCTAGCAGTACTGCATTCCATAAACTTGAAGTTAGATTTGTGGGATTTTTTTTTAATAAACAAAGAAATATATTTGGAAAGATTAATGATCCTGAGAAGCAAGACTGTCATGGCCTGAATCTTAGGGGGAAATCCAAAAGATGCAATAAATAAGCCATTGGCTGTATTTTCTGCTCTTTGTGCCACCCTTTGTTTCACAAAGGCATCCTCCTTCATATTCACATACTGCCCTTGCTTGTGCCCTGGACCCAGTTGCCTGAGAAGGAAGGAGCTTAAGCTTTGTGTCCCAACAGACATTCAGGAAAAAGACCTCTGCAGTATTTCTCTATCTCTTCTAGCTCTAAGGCTGAACTTGAATAAGGCTTCTCTAGGTGAGGCTTGAAAATAACCTCTTTTTTTCTTTTCTTTTACATGTTAATTTTGTTGTATATATGAGAGGAATAGCAAGTTGTGCATAGGACATTTGAAATTTCATGTACAATCATATTTCTTTATTACACTATGTTGTGGAAATGCATGTTTTATTCCATAAATTTAAAAAGGAAAAAAAAAATAAAATGAGCTCCTTGTTTATTGCTATTAGGTAGAAACTTTTAGAGGGATACAAGAAACAATTCATCATGAAATAAATACCTGCATTCTATAGAGAATGGGATTTTCTGCCATTGAAAATATCAAAAATAACATTAGGGGCAGCTAGGTGGTGCAGTGGATAGAGTACTGGCCTTGGAGTCAGGAGGACCTGAGTTCAAATCCAGCCTCAAACACTTGACACTTACTAGCTGTGTGACCCTGGGCAAGTCACTTAACCCCAATTGCCACACACACACACACACATACACACACAAACAAAACAAAACAAAACAAAACATTGAAAAGTGTCCTTTGTTTCACCTCCACTGTATGCTGCCACCTTGGGCAGTTAGTTGCCTATCTTACTTGTAAGCTGGGCCCAACTCTGCTCTAACATTCTCTGAGACTATAGACTAGAAAAACCTTGAAAGAAGGTTATTGAGGGAAATGGAGGGGGAAGACTTCCTGTAGAACTTTTTTTCTCAAGGGAGCGACCCCCCTAAAATTTCACACTAATGTAAATCACATACCTATTTTTCTGGCTGCCTCTACTTGTTTATAGGTGGCAAGCTGCCCTCCTTCATATTCACATACTGCCTTTGCTTCTGCATAAGTAAGCTGATATTTGCCAGCACGTGCTTCTCTGTGATAGACTCCTGCTGCTTGTTCTGTGAAATGACAAAATTTCAAAAAACAATCAGGAAAATGGGTCACATTAGAAGGAAGAACTGACTGTGTTTCCCATAAGGCTCTGGACCTCAGAGATGAGCTTGTTTGAATTTCCCAGGACTCCATTTCCTATGAGTCTGTTATCACTGGTACAGGCATAGTGTATCACAAGGACTATATCTGAGGGGAGAGAAGAACAGAAAGTCACATGGAAAGGATCATGACAGTTCCTGGCACAGGAATAAGGGCAACAGAAGCAGCACAGTCTGCTAACTGATTAAGTGAAGTTAAAAAAGAAAGTGGCAGGTTGTGTGGACAGATTCAGATTCTATGTTGCTGAATCTTCTCTTCAGTTCAGTTCAGTTAGTAGCAACTTTGCCATACCCAGACCAGAGAGGAGTCTTCCAGGATTATTTCCCAAAATTTCCCCACAATTTCTGTAGGGATCAGGTCCAAGGAATGACTGCTGAGATTGATTTTTTAAAAATTCTTTTGCGAACTTAGTCCCAATTGAATACTTTATGCCTGTTATTTGATTGGTTTGCTAGGACAAACTGAGTTCAGATGACTGTAGAAATTCTTGGCTGTGCCAGGATCAGTAAATGAACCAAAGAAAGTATACTTACTATAAATTATGCCCCATGTTCAATGCAGTTGTTTATGTGGATTGTGGGCCATGTGGAAAATGGACTATATCATTTAGTCTTATAACTCGCTGGAAATTTTTTGACTAATGTTACAATATTACATCAGCTATTTTAGCTGCTAATTTGTTTTCCAGAACTATTCACTTTGGACAGCTGACTTTTCTTTGTTAGAAAGTTTTTGGGGAAAAAAATGTGAATGAGGGGAATTTTAGGGAAAGAGGCAAATTTTTAAATGAATATTTTCTCTGAACTATCAATCTAAAAGTAAGAAGAATACTGATGTACTTAGCATATATGATGTATAGTAACACACTAATGTATATAAATGTGTTTTAAATTTTAAAAATCAAAATGAATCAATGCAACATTTTATCAACTAGAAACTCATATTTATATGCTAGTACAATGCTAGCTGATGTTGAAAATGATGATCCTCTGATAGAGACCCAGAAGTATTATTCGAATTATCAAAGAAATAGTAAATTGTATTCAGTATAGATTTACTATTAAGCATAATTTCTTTTGTACTAATTCTTTTAAAATGCACAAAGCATGCATGACATATGCTTGGCAACAGAGACCTTTCTGTTCATTGTAAATCGAATGGTCATATAAGAAAGTCTGGGGGAGTCATTGGGATGCATTTTTGGTCAGATGTTTATCTATACTTTTGAAAATCAGGTTTCCTTCCTATATCTAAGGCCATGTCAGTTCCCTGGAAAATACTAACAAGAAAGGGAGCCGATATGGTTTTTTTTGTTGTTGTTGTTTTTTGTTTTTTTAGTGAGGCAATTGGGGTTAAGTGACTTGCCCAGGGTCACACAGCTAGTAAGTGTTAAGTGTCTGAGGCCGGATTTGAACTCAGGTACTCCTGACTCCAGGGCCGGTGCTCTATCCACTGCGCCACCTAGCTGCCACACCAATATGGGTTTTAACGGAATTGGGGGGGGGGGGCAATGAGGGTTAAGTGACTTGCCCTGGGTCACACAGCTAGTAAGTGTCAAGTGTTGGAGGCTGGATTTAAACTCAGGTCCTCCTGAATCCAGGGCTGCTGCTTTATCCATTCCACCACCTAGCTAGCTGCCCCCTTAATGGAATTATTTTAACAATGGAATTATATTGAATATATAACACATGTGATTGATGACATGAAAATTAATCATCAGAATTCCTGAAAAAAATTTAACTAAAAAGTAGTTTTTTCACTGACCTTTAGCAGGGAGAGAACACTGCCTGATCATTTTTTGAAAGGATGAAACTGATGGTAGTAAGCACTATTACCATATGAAGCTCAACTTGATCTACTCAAATACCAAGGTAACAATCACTAGCCTTGGTTTTTATGTGTGAATAAGAAAATGATACACAAAATCACCAAATATTATAAATTTAGCATTAGTAAATGTGAAAATGGCATATGCTCTAAAGAAACAATTTTAACAATTGTGGGCAATATGGATTTTTTTTCTCAGTAAATTCGCTTTTATTTAAAGCTTTGCATTCCAAATTTTGTCGCCCCTTCCCTCCCCCTCCTTGAGCAATCAGATATAGGTCATACATGTGCAATTATGTAAAACAATGCCATATTAGTCATTTTGTAAAAGAAAACTTGAATAAAAGAAAAAACCGAGAGAAAGTACAAAATAGCATGCTTCAGTCTGTGCTCAATCAATATCAACTCTTTCTTTGGAGGTAAATAACATACTTCATCATTAGTCCTTTGGGGTTGTCTTTGATCATTGTATTGCTGAGAATAGTTAAGTCATTCACAGTTCTTCATCAAACAATATTGCTGTCACTGTGCACAACATTCTCTTGGTTCTGCTCACTTCACTATACATTAGTTCATATAAGTCTTTCCAGGCCTTTCTGAAATCATCCTGCTTGTCATTTCTTACAAGCAAAATAACATTCTATCACCATCATATACCACAGTTTGTTTAGCCATTCCCCAATTGATGGATATTCCTTTGATTTCCAATTCTTAGCCAACTACAAAAAGAGCTGCTATAAATATTTTTGCACAAATAGGTCTTTTTCTCTTTTGGGGGATGTCTTTGGGATATAAACCTGGCAGTGGTATTTGTGAATCAAAGGGTATGCACAGTTCTATAACCCTTTGGGCATAGTTCCAAATCAATGTGGGTTTTAACCATATTGCTCTATCATAGTGATCCTAACTGTTGGGCAAGAAATGTGAAATGCAGAAATTTAGAGACATTTCCACTTCAAATGTTCATATGGACTGTTTGTGCCTGACCTATGGTAAAGCCTTCCATTGCTTCCAAGCTCACATTGGTCTGATCAGCCATAGTATACACATGTATACACACTGTACACATCAGATACATTGTACCTTGACCCCAACATACTAATGCCATTTTGATCCTCTTTGAGAATGAAGCACAACAACCAATCAACTATGGGACTGATCCTTCTCAGAAGCCTTTACAGAATCAGCATCCACTTTATTCTCTGTATATGTGGGTTTACCCCAGAATTCTGTCCTGGACTTTCTTCCTTTCTTCTCTCTCTCTCTCTCTCTCTCTCTCTCTCTCTCTCTCTCTCTCTCTCTCTCTCTCTCTCCCCTCTTTCTTAGTGAGCTCACCAGCTTCCATGCATTTCACCATAATCTGTATGTAGATAACTCCTAAACCTATATACTCAACCATTTTTTTGCTCCCCTAGCACCAGCCCAGAATGCCCAACCACCTGCTAGGTATAACACATGGATATACCACAGACATCTCAAACTCAATCTGTCTAAATCTAAGCCTGTGGAATTCCCTGAAGCAATACATCCTAGATTATTAATGCCTTTTAACAAATAGAAAAATAGTGACTTTCTTTGGTCTTTGAGTTTATTCATGAAATATAGACAGGGAAACAAAAAAAGGTATAATGAAGACAGAAGAAAATAATGAAAATTGATCCATCCTGTAGACATAATTGGAAAAATACCAGACATTTAATGAGAATGACTAACAGTGCACAAGAATTTAATAAACAAACTAAAATCTGGGCAAAGCCTTAAAGAAATCCAAAAGAAACGAATATTGCATTGAAACAAAAAATGTATTCCTTTATATATTAAGAAATAAGGGGCTACGTGGTGCAGTGGATAAAGCACTAGCCCTGGATTCAGGAGGACCCGAGGTCAAATCCAGCCTCAGACAATTGAAACTTACTAGCTGTGTGACCCTGGGCAAGTCACTTAACCCTCATTGCCCTGCAAAAAAAAAAAAGAAAGAAAGAAAGAAAGAAAGAAAGAAAGAAAGAAAGAAAGAAAGAAAGAAAGAAAGAAAGAAAGAAAGAAAGAAATAAGGAAAGCATAAGATGAGAGACAATTAAAGGTAATGGAAAGAATGCTGAATCTAGAATCAGCCATCCTGGGTTTGAATTCTGGATTTATTTTGCACATGAGTAAACTTGGGTAAGTTTTTAGTCTCCCAGGGTCTTAGATTCCTCCTCTCTAAATTACTTCCTTGGCTACTTTCCCCAGTACTCAATGTACCTTCTCTCATGCTTCCAGACCTCCTGGGCCAGGAGGAAGTGTATGTATGCTATTTGCTCCTCACTGCCACTTCTAGGACCCTACCATCACCCTTCAGAGACTACAACCCTGGTTTAGTCTCACCCCACTACTTTTGTTGCCTGCTAGTATAATTGCAAGTTGTGCTGACTGGATTCACTATAATCTGATTTCATGTAATCTCAACTGATTGCTTATTACTGCACAGCAATCTTTCATACTCTTGACAGCTTCTGTTCCAAAAAAATTTTTCTCTCCTCAATCTACTTATGCCAGTCCCTCCTATCCCCCACCTCAGGTGAAGAAGTCCCTTGAATATTGAGGTGATAGGATCCATCTTCCTCTCCTTGGCAATTTCACATTTCAAATCACTATAGCATCATCCATCATCCTCTCCTCATTTCCCCACTCTCGGAAGAGGTGACCCTTCTTTGTTAATGCTTATCTCTCGATTTGTGCCCTTCATCTCATTACCTCCCTCCTATTACTTCTAGGAGCTTGACCTTTCAATGATTTCTTTGCCTTAATTTTCAATCTCTTCTTATCTGCTATTTCCTTTCCTTCTACCTACAAACATACCATCCCCTCATTCTTCAAAAACCTTAATTTAATCCTACTGTCCCCTCAGGCTATCATTTTATATTTCTCCTCCTTTTTACAGTCAAACTCTTTTTTGAAAATGTCTAAACTCCTTTTCTCCACTGCTTCCTCAACTCCTTCCAATCTGTATTGTATCCTCACCATTTACCTGAAACTGCTTTCTCAAAAGTAAGCAAAGATTTCTTTCTTGCTAAATCTAGTGGTCTTTTCTCGATGTTCATTCTTCTTGATTGCCCTGGATTATTCATCACTGCCACCGCCCTTATCTTCTGGATGTTATCTACTACCAGGGTTTTAACCACACTGCTCTATCCTAGTGCTCCTAACTGTTGGACCAATCCTTTTCAAAAGCCTTTGCAGGATTAGTATCCACTTCCTTCCCTGTGTTTGTAGGTGTGCCCCAAAATTCTGCCCTGGATTTTCTTCACCTCTCCCTGTCTATGCAGTTTTCATGGATTCAACCATCATTTCTATGTAGATAACTCACATCACATAACTAACCATCCCTCCACTCTCCCAAACAGCAGTCCAGAATATCTGCTTGCCTGCCAGATATTCTGAATATCCCATAGGCATCTCAAACTCAATCTCTCTAAAATTGAATTCTTTATCTTGCTTTCTAAACTCATCTGCCTCTCCAAACTTTCATATTTCTGTTGAGTGGCAGCACTATTCTGCTAATCCCACAGATTCAAAATCTGAGTCATTTGTGACTCTTCACTCTCACTACCCAATAATTGACTAATTTCAAGTCTCCTCAATTCTGCCTCTGTAATATGTCTATAACCATCCCCTTTTCCTGACCTATAAAATAACCATGCTAGTTTAGGTCTTAATAACTTCTGTAGAAATAGCCTTATACACTTATAAATACATCTCATCTACATAAATCTCCCCTCATTATAAATATTATATCCCAGTTAATTCTTCATTTCCCAACATTCCTTAGATTTGTACTCTACCATGCCCCCCAGTACTAACCTCCACTCCTAGTTTTTTAGTTTTCTTTTATGTTTTGTCTTTGCCATTAGATTGTAAGCTCTTTGAGGGCAGGAACTGGTTTTCATTTTACTTCTTGTATCTCTACATGGTAGGTATTTAATAAGCATTTATAAATTCCTTGAGGATAATGGCCATCTCACTTTGGTTTCTGTATCTCTAGTACCTAGCACATGCTGTGGTAATAATTTAACAAATACTTGTTAATTTATTGAGTATCTCAGTTTTAAACAGACAATCCCAAGGGTTTCACCCCTCTTTTACAAGGCCCATAAAACATCTCAAATTATTATATATAATATATAATTTAATAACTTATTAAATTTACATTTTGACTTTTAAAAGTCAGAACAAGATAAAATTGTCATTTGCTTGAAAGGTCTTATGAGTAATACATGAAGTCCACTTAAGATTAATACAAGAAAATATATAATATATTAAAAGTTGCAAAGTGCTTTTTTCACAATGACCACATGAGGGAAGTAGCATAAATGTTGTTATTCCTACTTTAGTGATGAGTAAATTGAGTCTGAGAGGTTAGGTGTTTATTAAATACATTGAGACTGCTCTTCAGGCAGTCCTAATTAGCCTAACATTTTTACCAAATAGCAATACTATATATGTATAATAATACCTATCATTTTTAATAACACTGTAAAATTTGCAAAGCACTTTTAAAATATGTTCTATTTGATCTTTATGGAAACCCTGGGAGGTAGGTGCTATTATTATCCTCATTTTATAGATGAGGAAACTTGAGACAGAGAGAGATTAACTGACTTGCCCAGGGTCACACAGCTAGTAACTGTATGATGTAATATTCGAATTCAAGTCTTTCTGATTTCAGGTCTAGCATTCTATTCACTGTGCCACCTAGATCCATGTTATTGTCATCATCATCATCATCATCATCATCATCAATATATGTATACAGATTAAATGATTACTGAGGTCTCTCTCACCTCTTAAGTCTTTTGATTCTAATAGAGAGAATCACTCCATAAGATGAATGAAATGAACTCTATGTTCTGTTTGTGCAATGTTTGTTTGTTTGTTTTGGTTTTGGTTTTTTGTTTTGTTTTTTGTTTTTTGTTTTTTTTTTTGCAGGGCAATGAGGATTAAGTGACTTGTCCTGGGTCACACAGCTAGTAAGTGTCAAGTGTCTGAAGCCAGATTTGAACTCAGGTTCTCCTGAATCCAGGGTCGGTGCTCTATCCATTGCGCCACCTAGCTGCCCCTCTGTGTGATGTTAAAAATTTTTTTTCCCTTAAGTTTTCAGGCAACTATTCCTAAGAAGTTATTCTAATCATATTAGTCTAATCCTGGGGTCAGCAAACTATGGCTCATGGACCAAATCCAGCTTGCTGCTTGTTTTTGTAGAGCCTACAAAATAAGAATGGTTTTTTACATTTAAAAATATTTATTGTATTTAATTATTGATTAGACTCTAATCAATCCTAAATCATTTGTACTATGTTTCTTCATTAATAATCAGCACAAGATTTAAATGATAATGAAATCTTAGGAGTTTTTTTTTCAAATTACAGTTCAAATATTAACACAACAAGCCCAAACTCTGTGGGGATTTTAATGCCAGGGTGGCAAAGAGTTAGTGTGTATTTTTCTTCCTGTGGAACATAACCATTACCATCTACCCATATGAAATTTTTGTAAAGCACACAATTAACATCCTCTTCCTTTAAACAGTCTCTATTCTAGGGCACAGGAGGAATACTGGAGAATTTACTAATACTGCAAAGTTAGTCTCTGCTATGTTAGTAACTGTTAGCTATTCTGTTTCTGGCTAAAATACATGCACATTTTCCAACAGGAGCCTTGATGACATACAATGTAACTAAATGTATATATTTGCTGCTTTCCTGGCAATAAATATCAGCCCAACTCCAGCAAAAGGATAACATTTGTTCAGTGAGAAAATGGTTCATGGAAACAGGATAAAAATGAAGGGGAGAAGGCAAGACTGTCCATCATAAGTCAGGCTTTGTAATGAAATCCTCATTGAGGCTCTTATTACAAGCATGACACATGCTGAAAAGGAAAAATGATCTGGACCTTGCTTAGCTAGTGTGAAACTAAGATCCAAGCTGATCCTCTTACATTTCATGACTATTGTTATTTCTATATTTTCAGTACCGTTTTATCCAATTTCCTTTCTGTACTTCAAAAAACCCAAACCCTTTCCATTATGACAAAGTAGGCATAAAGTAATAAACATTTATTTGCATTTTGAGAATTAGGGAGAATTTTATCTAAAAGTTAATTTTTGAAGTAGTCAGAGAATTTGAGATATTGTCTTTGTTCTGTTGTGCTTTTTTTTGGGGGGGGGGCTTTTGGTTAGTGTTCAGTGTCATTTCACCTTGACTTTTTACATTTATTTTGCTAAATCACATTCCTTTTTTAAATAAATGAGATAAAATCTCATCTAAATGTGTACCAAGAGGGAAAAAAAGGAATGAAACAGATTACTGTCAGAAAGATATCCTTTTCTTTGTTTCTATACACCACATGTAAATTTGTTAAAACTTAAAAAAAAAAAAAAACAACCCACCAAACCCTTAGAGAAATATCAAACTTAAAAATACTATCACTGTTGAAAATGCTTTAAAGATTTTTGTATATTACAGTTTGGAGTCCTAACTATGTTTTCCATTTACATCAGAAGCAAGTTAAAATACAGAGGAAAATTTAGGCAGTGTGAAAACAAAAGATATCACTACAAATTAGTTTTTAAAAATACCAGACAACAATTCTCCCCCACCTCCTCCAACCTTTTCTAGGGTCTTCTCTTGAAAATATGACACACATATTCACATGGAGAAAAAATAATCAAAACATTTGTGTTAAATGTGTTCAAAAGTCAATTATTTTCTTGTCTAGGGAATTTATTCCTCTAAGCTTTAAAGGAGGGAAATAAAGCCTTAAAAATATTTCACTGACATTGTAGTTTCAGAATATAAATCTCATTGAGATTTTTTTTTTGTAGCATTTTCTTTGCAAGAGATTCACCTATAAATGAATTGAGGGAGAGCCTGCTGATTTGCCCCACTTCTCTACAGTTTGTTTGTAAAAAATAAGACTTTGTTTTCCTAACAAAAAGCATATGAATGAAGTTTCTTACCAAGCCAAATGGAGTTATGAAAGATTCCATCCTTGAATCCCCAGCCTTGAGCCTCATCCCACAGCAAAACAAAGAAATAAATGAAGGCGATCATATCTTCAGTTGTAGAAAATGTATAACAGTCTTTTGGGAGCTACTCAGGGTAAACTCTTCAAGCAGCTGCTGAAATTTGACTGGAACATCTGGTTTCCAGATCTTTTAAATAGTTTTTTCAGCTGTGAGGTCAGCAAGCATGCTCCAATTGCGTTCGCAGCTGCATCGTAACACAATTAAGACAGTGTCTGAATCTATTAGTCTGACTCATATGCGTTGGAGTACAAAACTGAGAGTATAGAATAATGGTCAAATTCTAAAATTGATAGGAAAATTCTTGCCCATCCAGATATCCTTTTGTCCCCACATTTGACAAATATTTTATTACTATTGAGAAGTTTATTTAACTTGGTGGAATATGGTAGATCTAATTACTGTGAATTAAGATTCAGTGGTGATAACAAACTTTTAAAAGCAAAGCCCCAATGTCATTTTCAATGCATCAATCTTGGTATCAGGACTCTTATTTTTTAATTTATCCAAGCAGTTACTTCAAAACTGTAATACCTTGTCAATCTCTCTCATGTCAAAGAATTTAGAAGTGTTCAAAGCAAAATTATATGAATTAGGCATGCTCTAATTTCAAGCACTGCTCCAGTGATGGGCTTGATGAGGGAATAAGTATGTATTTATATAGTGCCTACTATGTGCCAGGCACTGTGCTAAATACCTTTTACAAGTATCTCACAATATCCCTGGGAGGTGGGTGCTCATAATTGACAGATGAGGAAATTGAGGCAAAAAAATTTATATGCCCAGGGCCACACAGTTAGTCATTTTCTGAGGCTCAATTTGAACTCGGGATTTTTTTTTGTTTTTGTTTTTTCTGATTCCAGGCCAAATACTCTCTGTGCTGTGCCACCACCCACTCCTATGAAGCCTATGTAGATGAGGAAAAGATCAGTTTGTTTATTCCATTCTGGAATGAAGGGAGAGGATAATCCAGTTCATAGCTAATGAATCTCCCTGCCTTGAATCTTTCCCTTCTCCAATTGAGCTTTCATACAGTTTCTCAAGGTGATATTCTTAAAGTACAGTTCTTTTTTTTTTTTTTTAGTGAGGCAATTGGGGTTAAGTGACTTGCCCAGGGTCACACAGCTAGTAAGTGTTAAGTGTCTGAGGCCGGATTTAGACTCAGGTACTCCTGACTCCAGGGCTGGTGCTCTATCCACTGCACCATCTAGCTGTCCCCTGTACAGTTCTTTTTAAAAAAAAAAATTATTTTATTTGCAATATGTAATTATATTTTATACATATATAAAACATAGATATAATATACATAGAGACACATATATGACATATATAGTGTAAATTTTCTACATGATTACATTTAGATATACCTAGATCAGAATTACACAGGATTTGGCAGCTTCCACATTAAAGAATCTCAGGGCTTGGAATATAATATACCAGAAGGCAAAGGAGTTAGGTTTACAACCAAGAATTACATGCCCAGCAAGACTGAATATAATCTTTTTGGGGGGAAATAGACATTTAAAGAAATAGAGGAATTTAAAGCATTTTAAAATAATCTTTTATTTATTTGTTTGTTTATTTATTTATTGCAGGGCAATGGGGGTTAAGTGACTTGCCCAAGGTCATACAGCTGGTAAGTGTTAAGTGTCTGAAGTCGGATTTGAACTCAGGTCCTCCTGAATCCAGGGCCAGTGCTTTATCCACTGTGCCATCTAGCTGCCCCCAGCATTTTTTTATTAAAAGACCAGAGTTGAATGGGAAATTTGACTTCCAAATACATGGTTTAAGTGAAACAAAAAAAAAGGTTAAAAAAAAAAAGAAACAAGAAAGAAAAACTAAGAAATTTAATAAGGTTACACTATTTCTAGTTCTATATGGTAAAATAATATTTGCAATTCTCAATAACTAAAGTACAGTTCTGATCACATCACAATCTTACTAAAGAAACTATTGTGGTTCCCTTGTACTTTTAGGATAAAAAACCAAAGCCCTCAAGTTTGGCATTTGAAGCCCATCACAATGTGAGCTTCCTTTTCCTTCTCAAGCTTGCAAAGTAGATGATTGGCTGTTCACCCCCAGAACATTCCACCACTTGATTCTATCTGCCAGAGCTGTCTGCCTAAAATGCCCTCTTTTCCCAATCCTGACTCTTAAAACTCATGTTTTTTCTTTGAGATTCAGCTCAAATGCTACAAATGCTCAATGCTCAAATGCTCCTACAGCATGCCCATCTTGATTCCCAAGTTGTTAGTGCCCTCCCCAGCCCTGGAAAATTACCTTAGATTTACTTCTTTTTTTTTTTTGGTAAGGCAATTGGGGTTAAGTGACTTGTCCAAGGTCACACAGCTAGTAAGTGTTAAGTGTCTGAGTCCACATTTGAATTCAGGTACTCCTGAATCCAAGGCTGGTGCTTTATCCACTGCTCCACCTAGCTGCCCAGATTTACTTTTTATACATATTGTATTTATCTGTATATATACTGTTTATCCTCCCATAACAAACATAAACTCCTTTAGGTCAAGGACTATTTCACTTTGTGTGTTATCCCCAATGCCTGGTGCATTGCAGGTAAGTAATACATGCCTATTGAATGAATTTTTGAATGAATGGTCTTCTGGAGTGTGTGGTTTAATTCAGGGCTTCACTTCTCTCCTGACTACCTTTCACCCACCAATTATAATGGAATCTACAGGTAGGCCCCAGAACTAAGTCATCTTCTTAGGAGTAGTCTAGACTATTAGAGAAATAATTGTTTGTCTCTTGTAGCAACAATTAACTCTTGTATAGAGACCAAGGTTTTTCCCCTTTTCTACTTCTTCATTGAGAAATCAACCAGTATAGGAAATCTCTCAAAGGCCAACATTTAATCAGACAGTAAAATAAATTCTCAGCTTAGACTAATGGGTACATTCCTGCTCATTGTGTTTGTTCAAACAGATATGGGAAAATGTGAATCCTCCCTTTTGTCAGCCGGGTGATATGGAAATTGATAAGTCTCTTTGACCAAGATTTGGGTGATCCAAGTCACAAACCCAAAGGCCCTCACGGTAATATAGCCCAGCCTCTCATTGTAATATTCATTTTCTCATTAATTGTTAACAACCCTCAGGAACACCTACTCTTCCAAGAACATATAAAGTGTGAGCCCACCACCAGGAGGGGTCTTTGGTCTAAAAGAAAGGTGGCCAAATGACCATCCTTTTATTAATAAACATGCTGGTATTACTAATAAAATGATTAAATTACCCAGAAATTATGTCTCAGACTTTTTAAACATCACAACATTTTAGTATTGGGACACTTCTTACATTTTTCTTAACCAGATTTCTTAGGCTTACACAAATCTAATCCCATATTTCCAGAGCTGTTATCACTTTGTTAATCCCCAATGATAAATAATCCTCACCATCTGTTTTATCCCCACCTATTTCTAAACTGCTGACTCCTCCTGGCAATATCAACAAAACTGTGCTAAGTCTACCATAAATTTTTGCTGGGACCTTACTTATGTAATAATCCTTTTACTCATTTCTTATTGACTCCTTCCCAGACTCACCACAGAAATTACTACAGACTTTCTCCACACTCTCAAAAAAAAAAAGTCTAACTTCTTTCTTTAATTCCTATCAGGAGTTGATCTTGATGAAAAGATAGAGATTATCTGAACTGAATTCCCTCAACTCCTGTTCTTTATATAACAAAATAACAACCCAAACTTAAAATACTACATTAATGGGCTACAAAATTTTTTTCTCTTCACCTGTCCTTTCCTTCTTTTCTTTAATTTTAGAGAATGAAGTAATTTTCTCCCTTGCCAAAACGACTTACTATTTTCCTGCTTACTTGGAATGTCATCTTATTATTAGTCATTTTGCTCTGTTCAAAGCCAATCCAAAGACCATTCTCTTTGGCAGAGGAAACAGAAGTAATAATTAGGAGACAAGATTGGGAAAACATATAATATCTTTACAAACCAAGGAAACTAAGTTTAAAGTTAGGATGCAAAGATAAATTTAAAAAATTATAGGTCGGGGGCAGCTAGGTGGCACAGTAGATAAAGCACCGGCCCTGGATTCAGGAGTACCTGGGTTCAAATCTGGCCTCAGACATTTGACACTTACTAGCTATGTGACCCTGGGCAAGTCACTTAACCCCCATTGCCCCGCCAAAAAAAAAAGTCTAAAAAAACAATTATATGTCATTCAGGGAAAAAAATGAAGAAATAAAAACAATCTAAGTAATATATTTCAAGAAATCTCTCAAGAAGATTGCTTAGAAATCTGGAAAATAGTTAAAGTGCAGATTGCTAGAATCCATAGAATGTTAGAGAAAAACACACATTTTAACTCATAAGGAAACTTTTTTGGATAGTATTCAAAATTTAAAAATCAAACAACACATTTATCAAACATCTTTATATGCCAGAAGAAATCAGTCTGGATTGTTTGCTTACCATTTATAAGATAATAAAGGACAAGTTATAATATGATAAAAAAGAAAAGGAGATCAATTTGAACCCCAAAATAACATAGCCTGTGAAGCTGAGCTTATTAAAGAAAAATATGCCCTTTCAGTAAAAGGGAGGAAATTGAGCTATTCTTTCAAAGGAAATCAGAGAAGAGAATTTGATTTCCAGACCTATCAAAAGAAGAAAAGAAGTGTAAATTGAAATAGTAAACACATAATAAGTAATTTTTTTTTTGGTGAGGCAATGAGGGTTAAGTGACTTGCCCAGGGTCACACAACTAGTAAGTGTCAAGTATCTGAGGTCACATTTGAAATCAGGTCCTCCTGAATCCAGGGCCAGTGCTTTATCCACTGTACCACCTAGCTGCCCCCTACATAATAAGTAATTTTTAAAAAAACATTCTAAACAACGCAATCAATTCATTACTTTTTGGTGAGATAAGGCTATTAAAAAAACCCTCACATTCTTTGAGGACCATTGAAACAAGAAAGAGTAACTATGTATGGATAAACTTCAAGGAAAGCAGAAGAATTGGTAAGAGGAAAGGGGAAAGAATTGATTCAATATATTTTGTACTAGGGCTTATTTCCTCATTAGTAAATCAACATTTTTAGGACAGGAGAAGAATAAAGTTTTTTGGAGAGTGGAGGAAAATGACTGGGTGGATCATGAAAAATACTACTTCATGGCCTGGGCATTGGAAAATCAGGGAAAGAACTTCAAGAAAAAAATAGTAGTCTTTTCTAAAATTGTATAGGTTCTGAGGTTAACAAACATTGAGCTATTGAGTTAAATCATTTGTGTTTCCTATTTACTTATTTATTACACTGACTTTCCTGGGTTTGTTTTTTTTTTGTGTGTGTGTGAGGCAATTGGGGTTAAGTGACTTGCCCAGGGTCACACAGCTAGTAAGTGTTAAGTGTCTGAGGCTGCCTTTGAACTCAGGTACTCATGACTCCAGGGCCGGTGCTCTATCCACTGCGCCACCTAGCTGCCCCAATAGTTTTGATTTTTAAAATAAATACTGGTGTATATACCATAGTCTGAGGCCTCAAAGTACCATTCTTCCTTCCTACTTTTTTCCCTCTTTACTTCCTTTAAGATTCTAGATCATTTGTTCCTGCAAAATGAATGTATTATTATTGTTTAGCTCTTTAAAGTAACTCCTAGATTGGCACAGCACTAAATCTGTAAATTAATTTAGGTAATATTTTTCTTATATTGGCCTTTACTAGAACTGAATATATTGGCATGTACCAGAAATGAATACCACTACAATTATTTAAGTATCCCTCTATTTTTGTAGAGAAACTTTTATAATTGTATTTATATAACTTGGATGTGTCTTAGTAAATTAATTCCCAAGTATTTTATGAAATTTGTGGAAACTTTACTGACATTTTTCTTCCCATTACTTCTTCTGGATCTTTGATATTGATACATAGAAATGGTGATTCCAGGAATTTATTTTGTATCATTTTGTTTTATTGAAGATTTTCTATACCTTGCAACATTTCCCCCATATGCTCCCTTATCTCCTTTGACAGTGCCACCACCCTGATGAAGACTCTCATCACTTTTACACCTAGACTGTTTCAAAGTCCTTCTGGTTAAGTTCCCAGATTTAAGTCTTTCTGCACTCCAGTTCATTCTCTATTCAGCTGCCAAAGCAATCTTCCTAAAGCTGATCATGTCCTTGATGAGTGCCTTATAATTAGCCTTTACTGTACCCAAATTAAATATAAAAGGCATATGAAGAAAAATGCTATCTACATCCAGAGAAAGAACTGATAAATAGATGCATGTTTGGAATAATTTTACATACATACATACATACATACATACATACATACATACATACATACATATATGTGTGTGTGTGTGTGTATGTGTGTGTGTGTGTCTAATGGTAGCCATTCCTAGGGCAGGGGGAGGGAAGAGAAGAAAAAAATTTACATGATAACTATTATATATTTAAAAGGAATAGCAAGTTGTACATAAGAGATTTTCAGTTCATGTACAATCATCTTTTTTTACTATATATTATGTTATGGAAATGCTTGTTTTATTCCATAAATTAAAATCAAAATAATTTTTTAAAATGCCCCCCCAAATAAATAAATGAACAATAAAATAAAACTGACCATGTCACTCCCTCCTCCACCCTATTCAATAAACTCCAGTGGCTACCTCTTACCTCCAGAATCAAATATAAAATCTATTTAGCTTTAAAATCATTCAAAATCTGGCCCCTTCCTACATCCCTTTTCTTATTATTCTTTATTCTTATTTATCCTTATCCATCCATGATCTTCTGACACTTACCTTCTTGTTCTTTACCTTCCACTCCATCTCCTAACTCCTGTCCTCTATGTCCAGAATTCTCTCCCTCCTTGTAGCCACTTCCTGGGTTCCCTGACTTCCTTCAAGTCTCAGCTAAAATCTCATCTGCAAGGAGACTTTACTGTAATTCCTTTTAATACTAGTAACTTCCCTTTGAAATTACCTCCAAGTTATCCCATATATACCTTGTTTGCATATATTGTATGTTGTCTCTCTCCTTAGATTGTGAATTGCTTGAGGGCAGGCACTATTCTTGCCTTTCTTTTAGCCATATCACTTAGTATAGTTCCTGGCACATAGTAAACCTTTAATAAATGATTGTTGACTTGACTTGTTAGGCACACTCTTTTGTTTTGCAGGGTTTTTTTTTTTTTTTTTTTGCTTCTACAAAAAATGTTGTATAGCTATTTTGGTATATATGGTACTTTTCCTCCTGTAATTAACCTCCTTCGGATCTATGCCCAGTAGAAGGTTTGGGGATATAAACAATTTAGATACTCTTCTCATATAATTTCAAATTGTTTTCTATATTTCAATTTACAGCTTGACCAAGTATGTCCATCTTCCCTCAGGCTGAAGAATGTGCTGAATCTAACAAAAAAGTACCTAAGTTCAAACTCTGGGTTTTGCCACTAATTATGTGTGAGCAATGGCAAGTCAGGGGAAGTGAACTAGATGATTTCCAGGGTCCTTCCTGGCTCTATCTCTATTATCCTATTAAAAACAGTTAATTTCTCTGGAGTTTGTTAAGTAAACCATCACACAGTCTATAAATAAGGATGTTTGTCTCTTCTGTTCCAATGCCTTTCATTTCTGTGGTATTACTTCTACTTTTAGGAGTTTTTAGAACTATTAGAAAAACTAAAGAAACTTGGCAAAAAATAGGCTTAGATCAGTACCTTATACTATATGACATAATAAATTCCAAAGGGATAAGTAAACTAAATACTGTCTCTTCATAAAAAAAAAAAACTTACATAAAAACTGAATGGAAGTAATTTTTATACCTTTACCTAGGGGGAGATCACACAATCAAGCATTGGAAAAGCTTGCAAAAGACAAGAAAGACAATTTTTATTATATGAAATTGACAAGCTTTTACACAAACAAAATCAATGCAGGTAGGACAAAAAGGAAAGCTGCCAATTGGGAAGAAAATCTTTACATAAAAGATCTCTAGTAAATGTCTGATAGCCAAATATATGTAGGGAATTAATGCAAATATATAAGACTAAGAGCCATTCTTCAGTGGGAAAGTACTCAAAGAAAATGAATAGTTCTCAAAAGAAGAATCTCAGATTTCTAATAACCATATGAAAGATTGAGCCACATCACTAATAATAAGAGAAATGCAAATTAAAACAACTTTGAAGTTTCACCTAACACTCATACAATTGACAAAGATGACAAAAGATGGAAATGGTCAATATTGGAGGGGCTATAGAAAGACAGGCATCCAAATATCCCTTTACTGTAGCTATGAATTGGTTTGACCATTCTGGAAAACAATTTGTGATTAATAAAAAAGTGACCAAAATATGTCTGTACCAACTGACACAGTGGTAAGGAGCCTCTCAGGTCTGGGCTTACATGGCCTGGATTCAACCCTGATAGCACTTGGAAAATCTGATATCATAGTAACCCTCTGCTGATCACTGAAAAAGAGGAGAGAAAGAAAGCTTTTATTCCTCCAGTATTTCACTGCACTAAGAAAACTGCAGTCAGGACTTTTTTAAAGATTAAAAAAATAATAATAGTCCAGACTGAAGAACAAGTCCTTAGCTATCCACTTGTGTGTGTGTGTGTGTGTGTGTTTGCAGGGCAATGAGGGTTAAGTGAATTGCCCAGGGTCACACAGGTAGTAAGTGTCAAGTGTCTGAGGTCAGATTTGAACTCAAGTCCTCCTGAATCCAGGGCTGGTGCTTTATTCACTGTGTCACCTAGCTGCCCCCTAGCTATCCACTTTTGAAAGGATTTCCCTATCTGGTCTCCTACTATATTTGGCATTATTGTTACCATAATCCTCTTGGTGTAAGATTGACAAGCATTAGGAATTTAATGAAAAAGTATATTTTCCCAATAGGTTTTGGTAAACAAGTAGAAAGAGTCAGGGTTTAAATTTCTTCATGTAGTTATAATTCTTTTCAACAGTGAGATTTAGGGGCAGCTAGATAGCGCAGTGGTTAAAGCGCTGGCCCTGGATTCAGGAGTACCAGAGTTCAAATCTGGCCTCAGACACTTGACACTTACTAGCTGTGTGACCCTGGGCAAGTCACTTAACCCCCATTGCCCCCCCCCACAAAAAAAAGATCATATCAACAGTGAGATTTATATAATAATCATGCTGATGAATGCTTGGAATCAAGAAAAGGGTAAAGGTTTTTTTTTAACAAAAGTATTTTATTATTTTCCAGTTACATGTAGAGATAGTTTTCAACATTTGTTTTTATAAGATTTCCAATTTCAAATTTTTCTCCATCCCTCCCCTCCCTTCTCCCCCTCCCCTAGACAGCAGGTAATTTGATAGAGGTTATATATATATACATATATATAATAACATTAAACATATTTCTGCATTTGTCATGTTATAAGAAAAGAATCAGAGCAAAAAGGAAAAACCTCAAAAAATAAAAACAACAGCACCAAAAACAAAAGCATCCATATTCCACAGTTTGTTTTTTTTTCTGGATTTGGAGAGCCTTTTCCATCATGAGTCCTTTGGAACTTTCTTGTACTGTTGTATTGGTGAGAAGAATCTAGTTTATCACAGTTGATCAACACATAATGTTGATGATACTGTTTACAATGTTCTTCTGGTTCTGCTCATCTCACTCATCATCAGTTCATGCAAGTCCTTCTAGGTTTCTCTGAACTGAAAAGGGTAAAGTTTTAGAAGTTTTCAGAGCAGAGTGGAAAATGTCTCACAAAACAGTAGATTTGGAAACTTAGAATACCAACACAAAACCAAACAAAAAATCCATGTTAGAATTAAATTAAAATTTAAAAATAGATTTTAATTTATTTTGTTAAATATTTACCAATTGTATGTAAATTTAAAAAAATTATTTTTAATGTTTTGAAATACAAGTTCTTTCCCTCCCTTTTGCCCCTCCCTCTCTTTAAGGAGGCAAACAATGTGATACTGGTTATAAATGTAAGTCAGGCAAAACATATTTCCATATTAGCCATTTTACAAAACAAAACACAACCAAAATAAAACAAGGAAAATAAAGTTTAAAAAAGTATACTTCAATCTGCATTGGGAGTTCATCTGTTCTCTCTCTGAAAGTGGTTAGCATTTTTTCATTATTTCTGAATTCCTAAGTTGTCTTGAGCTAGAATAATGTGTCACTCTAACCTTTTGTTGGCTCTGCCACTTCAGATTTTGATTTAAGGCATTATTTTACAGTTGTTTGGAGAGGAATATAGAGAGAAAGCATAGCTGAGTGTTTTCTCTATTCTACCATCTTGGCTTCCTCAGGTTAAACTTAAAAAAAAAAATTATACTAGCTATCTAGTGTATTACCTGCCTACTATACTACAAATAGTTTGTCTACTGGAGGATCATCCTAGCTAAGTTCAGAGAGATTCCTCACTAGAATGTCCTAATGCTAATAAGTTTTTTCATCCATAGACATTCTTGAAGAACATCTACGAAGTCATGGAAGGGGTGCTATCTGCATCAGTGGAGGTACTACTGATATTAGTGAAAACAGAACTTTTCTATACTTAATTGTTTGGGAGTGGGGTATGAGTTAGGATGTAGTGATAGAGATGTTTAAAAAGAAAGAAAGATTGCTAATTTCATAATAAAAAGGAAAATTTTAAAGCAGGAATAGAAGTTTTTTTAGTATAATTGAGTTACTGTACATATTGTTTTCTTGGCTCTATTTACTTCATTCTATATCAGTTCATGTATATCTTTCCATGCTTCTCTCTATTCATTATATTCATCATTTCTTATAGCATAGTAATGAAATTATCATATTGATTCTTTTTTTTAATTGATATTTGTAATGAATTAATTTTGTCCTGTGAATTTCTAAGTCTTGCATGGTTCTTTGTCTTTGAACTTAGTTTAGAAATTCAGCTGCCTTGTAATGAGTTAAATTTACAATCCATCTCTCTTTCTAATCGCTTCTATTTTTGCCTCAAGGAAATCTGTTATTTTTGAGGGATGCAGGTGGACACCAGGGAGTCTGGTCTATTATTTTTATACTGTGTTGTTTAAAATCTAAATGTGGGTTCTAATCTGCCCCCCCCCACCCAGTTTTAGGGGGAAACTGGCTAAAATCACTGAAAAATTCAGCAAGAGTTTTGTCTTTTAAGGATTTATTAAAAGATATATTATAAGATAGTGAAGAGAGAGAAAGATTTTGGAACTCCTAGCTTTCCCAGCTGCCCAGGTGAAGATCTGCTTGCCAAGCTGATGTCTTGAACCAAAACAGGCAGATCCAGTCAGACAGCCTCAGCTTCCTACTTCCTGTTTTCCTCCCTGAAATGGGAGGTTCTTCAAGTTGATTGGTTGAGAGTGGTTTCCTGTTGACATTGCAGTCCACAGCTTCTGAGAACACACTCTACTCAGGGCCAGCCAGGTGTGGTCCTGATTTAATCATTATTAAGTAGGTTCTCAGTTTCTCAGTCTCACTCAATTCAATCAATTTCAAATCAGTCTTCAGGTGGGGCTCCTGGGCATCTGCCAAGTCCCATTATTTTATCACAATACCAAGCTATCCTTCAAGGATATCTGTTTTGCTATATAAAGAAGTCTGGTCTACTATCATTCACCTTGAAGGTAGATGAAAACAATGAACATTTCTTAGTCCCCGGAGGAAGGGGAGGGGGCTGTTGCTAGCCTCTCATTCACAATTAATAACCAATCATACTGTCCCCCATGCCTCAGGTCTGTAATAAATCATTTAAATTTTGCCATTCATGATATTAAGCTCTTTTGACCAATCATAATTTCCCCCCACCTATGAAGTCCTATTCTTTGTTCTGTATTCCCCCAAACTATAAAGAATAATTATCCCTCTTCTTCAGGGTTTAAGCCTTACCAAGGAAGCAGAGATCCTATTGGTAAATTTAAACTTTACTAATAAATTGATCATACTCAGAACTTTGTGCCTGTTTATCTCATTTTAACTGTTTCAGTAATATTCCTTTACATTTATGTACCACAATTTGTTTAGCCATTCCCTAATTGATGAGAATTTACTTGGTTTCCAGTTCTCTCCTATCACACACAAAAAATGCTTCTATAAACAAATATATGGATAGCTATAGATATAAATATAGATAAAGTGACTTTTTTTATCATCAGCCTCCTTGGAGTATTTTAGTTACTTTATTTGCAAAATGCTTTCTAAAATGGTTATACTGAGTCACAGCTCCACCAAAAATGTACTGATGTATCTGTTTGCTCACAACCTCTCTGACATTAACTAGTCCCATCTTTGATCATGTTTCCCAATTTTGGGGGTGGGAGGTAAAACTTCAGGGTTATTTTGATAGTGATTTGGAGCATTCTTTTCATATTGTTGTTAATAGTTCATAATTCTTTGGGGATCTATTTATTCATATCCTTTGATGACTTTTCTATTAAGGAATGGCTTTTGATTATATAGTATATGTGAGTGCATATGTGTATATACCCATATATTATTGTTTAAATATCTTGGATACCAAATTTTCATCACTGAAATTTGATATAAAGATTTTTCCCCCGTTCAGTCACTTCCCTTCTTATTCTAAATATGGTAATTTTGTCTATGCAGAAGTGTTTGAGTAACAGTGACTACCCTGACCTCTGTTATGTGAAGGCCAGACATGTAATATTTCATCCTTTCCCCAGGTACCTTCATACCCCTAAGGAGATTTGGGGGCATTCCACCAATGGTATTCCCTCAGTTATAGGAGGGGTCCCATGCATTCTAGTTCCATTTACTACTTAACAGTCAAATTAGCTTTTACAAAGGAATATTTACTTCAAATTAATAATATAAAAACATACTCCCCCACACTTGGAACATAATTCCCCCATGCTATCTCATTCTTTATTGTGAGGACAGGAAATAGATTTATGCATTAGCTCCATTCCTAAATAGCACTGCTCCAATTTTCAAGTCCAAAGCCCACTCTGGCTTTAGACTTAAGTATCAGGCCCCCTAGCTTCTCAGGTCTTGCCTGGTAGGATGGCTAGCTATAGATCCAGCTTGGATTCTGTCTCCAAGGTTGCCAAAGGTAGAGTTCCTGGGTCCATTCTAGATTCCACTGCCTTTTCCTATAATTGGAAAGGACAAACAGAACCAACCAAGGACTAAACTCCAACCTCATGCCCATTTCTTTAGGCCACAGCATAAAAAGGGGGTAGAGGGAAAAGTAGCTCTTCCTCCCAAGCAGTCAGCACACAGTGCTCATGCTGTGTGTGAGCATGACTTTCATCCTTTTTGAACATGGAGACACACACACACACACACACACACACACACACAGCAATGACAAAGACACAGAGATTCCTAATCTGGCAGTTTTAAAGATGAAGCCTGCCCTGACTGTGCAGCTTTTTTCCATTGAAGGGAATTTAGGATGTCTTCTAGAAACTCAATGTCTCCAGTTAGGTTATCCGGGCATGTCCAAAGCAAAGCTCTAGTTATACTTGTAATGAAAGTTATCTATTTTATCTTCTGTAACTGCCCATTTCCCTTGTTTGCTTATGTATACATTTACAACCCAAAGCTGTGAGAGGTGTATAATCTACTTCACTTCTATTTTTTAAAAATAATATGATCTTTAACTTGTATGAACTGATGTAAAAGTGAGCAGAACCAAGAGAACACTGTGCACAGAGACAGCAATATTGTTTAATGAAGAACTGTGAATAGCTTAACTTTTCTCAGCAATTCAATGATCCAAGACAATCCAAAAGGACTAACAATGAAGTATACTCTCCACCTTCAAAGAAAAAACTGATATTGATGGAACACAGACTGAAGCATGTGATTTTTCACTTTACTTGATTTTTTTCCTTTTATTTGAGTTTTCTTGTAAAAAATAACTAATATGATAATATTTTACATAATCATACATGTATAACCCATATCTGATTGCTTGTGGCCTCAGGTAAGGGGGAGGGGAGGGAGAGGAGGGATAAAATTTAGAACTCAAAACTATAAATAAAAATGTTTATTACTTTAAAAAATAATATGATATTTAATATTAAGGTGTTATATAACATTTAGAATGTTTTGTGGAATTTGATATAAAGTGTTGGTCTAAGCCTTATTTTGGCCAGACTACTTTACAGTTTTCTCAGCCAGCTTTATGAAATAAAGATATTTTTAAAATAGAAATTTAAAGAAATATTTCTGTTCTATTAAATCAAAATTTCTTTCCGAAGGAATTTTTATTTTCTGCTTCATCCAACACTGGGTTATTGAATTCTGTTGTCTCTCATTCTCCCTTGTCTAGACTATTCCATTAATCTGCCTCTCTATTTTTAAGCAATACCAGATGCTTTTGGTGAGTTCTACATTATAATATAATTTGAAGTCTAGAAGTACTATTTCCTCCTTGTCCCTACTTCTTTTCATAATTTCTCATGATATTCTAGAACTTTTATTTTTTCCAGATGAATTTAGTTAGTATTTTATCAAGTTATATAAAGCAGCCCTTTATCAATTTGTTTGGCATTGTATTAAAAGTGTTTAGATTTTTTAATCTATTTGCATGAAAAGTTACAAGTTAGGTTTATATTTTTCCTCCTTTTGTTGTTAATTTTTTTTCAAATTAGAATTTTTTTTCTCTCTTCCGCTATAAAAATAATACTTTTGGGATAACTATTTTCAATGCCAATTCCTGTGAAGTAATCAAATTTGAGGCCCTAGTTCTTAGCAGCCTCTATTTCTCAGTTCCATTGCCATTTTTTTCTTAGGAAATCAGAAGAAATTATTTATGTTGAAAAAAAGGAAAGAGGAAAAAAGGGAAGGCTTAGACTAGGAAAGCTGTGAATATGGTTATTTCCTAGAAGTGAATTTTCATGTCCCTGAAAATTAACCCTCCTCTGTAGGATAAGGATCACAAAAGCTTATACTCTCTGCCTTTCAGACATTTGGGGACCTTTTTATTATTACACAATTCTGGCCTCTTCTAGAACTTGGAAGTCTGAGGATAAATGACCAGATCTGTTCTGGCAACTAAGTTTGGCTAATTGCTTCATTTTACATGAAATCTCTTATGTCACTAAAAATGAGAACACAGATCCCCACCTACCCCTGTGGTTTTTCCTGACATTATGATGACATAGATACTGATGTCACACTTTAAAAGTTGGTTCTTCTCTGATGTATTTTCTTCATTTCTTCTCCTCCTATATTTGCCCTAACCCCTCCTTGTAGTTTTTCTTTCTTCCTTTAAATTTTTTTTTAAAATTTAAAATGAACAAGCATTTTCTATCCTCATTTCCCCCTCACTAGAAAAAAAAATACACACAGAAATATGCATAATCAAGAAAAACAAATCTTTTGGCCATGTCTAAAAAATATGCATAATCAAGAAAAACAAATCTTTTGGCCATGTCTAAAAATGTGTTTCTTATTCTGCATATTTAGTTCATCACCTTTCTGTCAGGAGATCTTCCTTACTTCTTTTCCATTTTTAAAAAATAAATTTTTATTGCTATCTCTTGTTTGTACATCTCCTAAATTTCTCCCAGTATCCCTCTCCCTTCCCACTCCCAGAGAGCCGTCCCATATAGCAAAAAATACATATTTTAAAGAAACAAAAAATATAGGAAGAGAAAAAAATTAATAATACACCAACAAGGTTTGAAAATGTATGCAATGTTCTACATCAATGAACCTCTGAAAAGGATTGGGGGAAGCATCTTCTCACAGCTCTTCTTTGGGGCCATGCTGGTTCTTTGTAATTCTGCAACTTTCACTTTCCATTGTTTTGTGGTGGTGGTTCTTTCCAGTTACATTTATTATCATTGTTGTTATTGTTCATCTTGTTCTCTTGGCTCTGCTTACTTCACTCTGCATCCAGTCATGTTTATATCTTTTCATAAAGGCGATAAGTTTTTAGCACTGGAAGAGAACTTGGATTACAGGTCATGTAGTATAATCTATTCCTTTTTACCAAGAAAGACATGGGGTCAGAAAGGTGAAACGAACTTTTCCAAGTTGACAGTTGTTTGTTATTAGTTGAGCCAGAATTTGAACAAGTCCAGAGAAGTAACTCTTGTAATAAGTGTGAATCTAGTTTTTTGACTCCAAAACCATTGCTCTTTCCAGTATGTAACATTGCCTGCTTGTTTTTTTGTTTTCTCTTCCAATTTAATAGAGCACCAACATTCTTGTTGAGTTAGAATATATGAAAATCTGTGATTTGCTTAATGTGAGAAATCCTTCTTCCTGAGATATCAAGACAGGGCAGCTAGGTGGTGCAGTAGATAGAGCACCAGACCTGGATTAAGGAATACTCATCTTCCTGAGTTCAAATCTGCTTTTAGACACTAGCTGTGTGACCCTAGGCAAGTCAGTTAACCTTATTTGCCTCCATTTTCTCTTTTGTAAAATGAGCTGGAGAAGGAAATGGCAAACCACTCCAATATTTTTGCCAAGAAAACCCTAAATGGAGTCATGAAGAGTCAGACACAACTGAAACAACTTAATCACAAATGGCAAAGGATGGCAACGATATCCTGTCTTTAACTTTGTATCTTCAATGTTAGGACTTGGTTATGATTTTGCTTGTGAATAGGTCTAGTGAGTTTCTTGAGGCAAATAGGAGTTTCTTGTTCAAGATCACAAACCTAAGCAGGTTGTATATTGAGTTCTTCCTGACTCCAACTATATCCATTATACAGGCCACTGCCTCAAGTTAAGATGGAAAAAGGAGAGAAAATCTTGCTTAAGTAACTCTCCTGGAATGATTATTAGTAGAGTGGGAGTTAGGAGTAGATGAGTGTTAAGGTCCCTCCCAGCTTAGTGTAATGGGGGGTGGATTGGAACATATCCCATGGAGTATGAGTAGAGCTGAGCAGAGGTCCCCTGAGCATTTCCAGTAACTATGGCAGTGCTAAAGGATATACACTTTGAAATGACAAGACAATCCTTTTATTGTTCACTGGGCAAGAAGAGCAGCTCACTCAGTAGACTTAAAAGGGGAAAAAAAACCTTCTCTCATCAGCTGTTCATACATGGCAGCTAAAGCCTGCTCTACCTAGGGGAGCCTGAGTCTGGCCTAGGGGCCTTGCGCCCTTTGGATGCCTCTTCTGACTTTGTGTTCCTTTAGCTGAAAATAGGCTTCCAAACAACTCTTATGTGAGATACACTTTGTGGGAATGGCCAGGGAAGTTGAGTTCAGCACCATGTAGGCTCTACTTTTTATTCCCCAATCCAACCCCTGCTACAATTGAAATAAGTTAGTTATCCTACATCCACAGGCCTAACTGGCAACATACCTACCCCAGGACCTTTCCTCTCTTCCAACCCTCAATCTGTTTGGAAGGAACCTTTGAGATAATGTAGTCAAATATCTTTCTCCTACAGATGAATTAAAGAAGTGAGTTTCAGAAGAGTGAATGCCTTGTTCAGGTCACATAGCAAGCTAGTAGTAGAGCTGGTACTAGAAGCAAGGAAAGGAAGGAAGGAAAGAAACCAACATTATTATTATTAAGCACTTACTATGTGCCAGGCCCTGTGCTAAGCACATTATGAATATCTCATTTGATCTTCACAACAACCCTGGGAGGTAGGTGCTATTATTATCTACATTTTAGAGTAAAGAAGACTGAGGTAGACAGGAATTAAGTGATTTGCCCAGGGTCACATACCTAGTAAGTGTCTAAGGCTGGATTTGAACTCAGGTCTTCCTGACTTCAGGCAGAGGACTCTATTTAGTGAATCACCTGATTGCCACAGGCATCCTGATTCCCAACACAATAATCTTTCTCTTGATTCACCATACCTTTTCTCCTATCCCATATCGAATAAGTCATGGGATCATAAGATGTAGGTTGGCTTTTGCTTAAGTGTTATTCAAAAGTAATATATACAGGGGCAGCTAGATGGTGCAGTGGATGGAGCACCAGCCCTGGAGTCAGGAGTACCTGAGTTCAAATCTGGCCTCAGACACTTAACGCGTACTAGCTGTGTGACCCTGGGCAAGTCACTTAATCCCAATTGCCTCACTAAAAAAAAAAACACAAAAGTAATATATACCATATCACATGGAACAAGTCGAGTCAAGTTAATAAGCAGTTATTAAATGCCTATTATGTGCCAGGTACTATGCTAATCTTTTTTTTGGAGGGGGGGGGAAACAGGGCAGTGAGGGTTAAGTGACTTGCCCAGGGTCACACAGCTAGTAACTGTCAAATGTCTGAGGCTGGATTTGAACTCAGGTCCTCCTGAATCCAGGATCTCTAGGGATACAAAGAAAGGCAAAACCAAACAAACAAAAAACAGTCCCTGTCCTCAAGGAGCTCACAATCTAATGGAAGAGACAACATGCAAACAACTATGTACAAACAAGATATATACATGCTATATTGGAAATAATCTTAGAGCAAAGACACTAGCAATACGAGTCTTTGGGAAAGGCTTATTTTCACTCTTCTGAAAGTCACTTTTCTACTTCATCTGTAAAAGAAAGACGTTTGCCTACATTATCTCAAAGGTTCTTTACAAACAAATTGAGGATTGGAAGAGAGGAAAGGTCCTGGGGTAGGTATGTTGCCATTTAGGCCTGTGGATATAACATAGCTAATTTATTTCAACTGTAGCAGGGGTTGGATTGAGGAAGGTGGGATTTTAGCTGGAACCTGAAAGAAATCAGAGGAGCCAGGAGGCAGGGATGAGAAGGGTGGCGATTCTAGGAATGGTGCATGGCCAGTGGAACATCACATAAAGGATCTGGCAATGGAGTGTCTTATTTGAGGAACAGAAAAGAAGCCATTTTCATTGGATTTCAGAGGAACAAAAAAAAAAAAGCCTAGAAAGAGAAGAGTGGGGCTAGATGAACATAGATAAATTCAGAGTGAAATTTTATTCTTTTTAAATGAATCTCAGTGAAAACCAGATGCAAGAAAACTTGGGTATTATTCCTGCTCTCCTCTATCCTTCCAGAGATTTCATGGAAACTTTCCCAACATTTCTTGGACTACAGTGGCTTCTTTGTGTTCATTGTTATATTACTCTGATTTTCTGCCAAAAAAGCAGAGCTTGGCTCCAATCCTAAATGGGACCTGATATACTATTTTTACTACACTATTTTCTTTCAGATGTCCCTTCTCTGTCCATTTGCCTTGTTATTTCTTTGTGGTAACATGTTCCAAAAAGACATTTCTAAGCACCTTAAGCTAGCCCAAAGACCATTATGATACTGAAGAGTTACAAGATTATTATTCAAAGAAATGAAGTAAATCCATGTTGATTCATGAAAAATGATTAATTCACAAGTATGAGTGGCAAACTGTAATTTCCTACTCTTTCCAGTCTGTCCCATAGCAGATATGTTCAAATAAAAAGTTCTCTCAGTCTCAGACTGTTTTATTAGACTAAGACTTCTTAGCAAGTGAGAGAAACCGTATCCCTTGGACTCATGCCAAATAACATGTTTCTGTGAGTCAGTACTACCTCGAGTTCTGGAGATGATGATATAATAGGGCTTTTCTATCTCAAGTGAAAAAAATTGAATTTATATCCAGGGGATGTTTACTGATGATGAAAGGGCTGTCTAGGTCAAAGTAATTCATATATTTTTAATAATCTCTTTTTACTGTATGCTAGACATGAATCATACTTCTACTCTAGATGCTTACCAAATCACAGAAATTAGTGGCAAGTGGGACATATTAGGTCATCTAGTCTACCTTGTCAGCAATGAAAATTTTCTTAATCTACATCATAATTACTTGAGTTTTTTTTATTGTAATGGTACAATATTAGAGCAGAAAGGACCTTGGAAATCTGCTAGCTCTGCCCCCATATTTTATAGGTGATGAAATGAAGACACAGAGAGTTTAAGTGATTTACCCAATGTCACACAGGGAGTCAGAGACAGAGCTGGTAATATAATCCAGGTCTCTTACCTACTGGCCCAGTAGATTTTTCCAATATGTCATACTGGTGAACAATAATGGAGCCAACAATAACTGAACTAAACTTGAGCCCCTCATTCAGAAGTATGGAATGCAAAAAGGAAGATTGGTATGCCCTCCTCTGCAGATTCCCAAGCAATGGGCAATAATCATTTACTAAACATTCACTATGTTTAAGGCACTGTGGGATTGCTGTGGTTACAAGTATAAGCAAAAAAGAAAGGCAGTTCTTGTCCTCAAGGAGCTTACATTCCAATCAGTGACAACATACAAAAAGAAGCTAAAAATCAGAAAGTTAAAAGTGGAGCCAGAAGGGGAATTAAATTTGGCTGGCTTAATTGCCTCCCCAAAATGGAGGCCTCAGGGAAGAGGTCACCAGTGGTAGAAGAGGGCTGACTTGGCAAAGGGATGCTATAGGATGAGAAGGCTTAAGGAGGGGATGGATGTTCCAGAAAGAATGTAGAATTGAGTGACAATGGAAGACCACAAAAGCCATAAGAGACCATTGATGTGCTATAATCTCAAGAGTATCAAAAAAACCCACTTGATTCAATTTCCTCTCATTTTCTTCTTGCAGTGATTGAAATGTCTACTGTTAGAATTATTTCTTTGGCTTAAGGTTCTATCTCTAGGAAGCTCTTGCTAATGTGAAAATTGTTACCAAAAAGGGATAATATTCAATAGACAGATATTTGTTAAGTAATCGCTACATATAAGACATTTTGCTTAGTGCTATGGAAGTGGATTTTCTGGCTGAAAATCAGAATAAATGTCCCCTGCTTTGAGGGAGTTAATAAGTTGGAGAAAAAAACATATGCTCCATCACAAAAGGGAGGATGGTTCAATGGAAAAAACATGACTTGGTGTCAAGAAAGACCTACATTGGCATCCTGGCTCTGATACTATATGACCAAGGACTTAACTACTAGTTACTTAACTATGTGCATTTACTTAACTCTTACAGGTTCTTCATATGTAAAATGCATATAATAATATAGAACCTATGGAACCTGCCTCACAAAGGTTACTGTGAGAATCAAATGAGACAGTGAATGTAAAGAAATATGTTAGGTAATATTAATTGCATTATTATGATTATATGCAAATATACAATTAATAGTACCAGGTCAAGTAAATGTTTTGAACAAAATAGGAGTTTAGGGATACAGGAGTTCAGAAGAAGGAAAAATCATTGTGGAATTGGGATTTAGAAGTTTCATGGGGGGGCGGCTAGGTGGCCCAGTAGATAAAGCACCAGCCCTGGATTCAGGAGTACCTGAGTTCAAATCCGGCCTTAGACACTTGACCCTTACTAGCTGTGTGACCCTGGGCAAGTCACTTAACTCCCCATTGCCACGCAAAAAAAAAAAAAAAAAAAGAAGTTTCATGGGGAAGTGGGATTTGAACTACTTCTTGGGGAAAAAAAGTATTACTGATATAGACAGAGGGGTGTCACTGGAAAGGTATTTTGTAGCTATCGTAAGTTCTAGACAAGGTGGGCATTGGAAAAACTATGGCTTCAAGTTTCTCTCCACTCCAGTCCATGAGCGTGATACTGCATACTAGCATGAGGAACTTATTTCATTTGGTTTCAAAGACACACTGTTAGGAGAAAAAACAAGAAGTTAAACCATTTGTATGGTGGATTGGAGTTCCTGGTTTGAAATGAGATTTTATCTTGCACCTAGCTGAAGAGTTCACCTATTCTTGCGTATTCTTTGGTATATTCTAATCTATAGTACACCTCCATTTTCCATTGCTATTTTGCTTGAAAAAAAAATGGGGGGGGGGCAGCTAAGTGGAGCAGTGGATAAAGCACCGGCCCTGGATTCAGGAGTATGTGAGTTCAAATCTGGCCTCAGATACTTGACTTACTAGCTGTGTGACCCTGGGCTAGTCACTTAACCCCCATTGCCTGGCAAAAAGAAAAAAAAATGGCTTTATTTACTATTTGTGATAGTCTTTTGTGTAACCAGCATTTGGTAGGAAGAGGCTAAACTGGTGAGTGTAAAGTAAGACCTACCTTTACTTTTCAAAAACAATCGGGGCAGCAATTTTTTTTTGAACTTGGACTTACTCCCAGACTAGAGATATTTGAGGGGTAGAAGATAAATATAATTTGATCCTGGTAGCACTTTGGAGACTAGAGGATAAATCATGCAGCTTTAACACTCTTGGATCCTACCTGTCCTTCCCCCAGTAAGACCACTGGTGGTATATTACTACTACATTTTGTAAAGGTCTCCAGTCCTTGGATCATATATCGCCAAGTCGCAGGTAGGCATCTTTTATAGATTAGATAGCTACCTTCCCCCACTCCATATTTTATAAAGATCTAACCATATGGCACCTCTACTAGGGTAAAATTAAAATTCCCCTGTTAAAGCCCTACACAATCTGGTCCCAACTACAACCTTCCTTTTCAGGCTCAGACATTGCTTATCATCTTGAACACTGTGATCCGGACAAACTAGCCTTCTCTCTGTTCCTTACACATGATACTTCTGTCTATCTCTATATATTTAAATTGGCTGTCCCCCAAACCTGGAATACATTCCTTCTTTATCTTCAACTCATAGAGTTCAACTCTTCCTTTAAGTACCCATTCAAGTAACACCTTAAATGTGAAGTCTTTTTTGATCCTGCCACTCACCCCAACTGCTAGTACAATTGTTGGCAGTAGGCCTTCCAAAACTATATTGTGTTTAACTACTTTGTATATGTTAATATTTATTCACTATATATTTATGTTGTATATAGTTTCATATGAAATTGTTGTCTCTTCCCACCAGAAAGTATGGGACAGAGGGTCCGTGGTGAAACATTCTGCCTCCTTCCTGAGAATCCATTAGTGATGAACTCAGTGCAGAAAGTATATGAGTAGGAATTATTTCATTCTTTGTGCTTATATCAGTAGCACCTAATACAGTATCTGGCACATAAAGGTGCTTAGTAAATATCTGTGGGTTGATCAATTTGTAGTCAGAAGCTCTCAGTTCAAATCCTGCCTCTGTCTTTTACTGCCTTTGTAATTGTGGGCAACCTCTCTCTACCCCAGTTTTCTCATCTATAAAATGAGGGTTTGGGACAAGACGGCCTCTAACACTCCTACCAACTGTAAATCTATGGTCCTGTGACATGTAATACTTTTGTGAGTGAAGCCAGAGAGGCAGGATTATGCAAAGTATTAGTCTGAAAGTAGGCCAATCAGATTGAATAATGGGTTCAGAGTCAAGGGAGCTAAGGGTGGGTGTGTAGGTTGTGGAGTCCCTAAGATCAGGTGTGTGGAGTTTCTCCTGTATGCAAAGGAGATCTATTTTAGGCTTTTGTGATTGGATCGACATGGTGAAAAGAGTGTTTTGGGAAATTTATTCTTATGTGGGTATATGAATGTAATGGAATATTATTGTCCCATAAGAAATGACAAAAGGGACCGTTGCAGAGAAACTTGAAAAGACTTCTATGAACTGATGTTTAAGGAAGGAAACAAGACCTCCGTCACTTAAATCCAATTCAGTGCAAGTCATGATATCACCCTCGATGTCATGGTCCTCTTTGAGAACAACGGACAAACAACAACAACAAGGAAGTAAACAGTACTAGGAGAGCAATGTGTACAATGACATTACAACAACTACAACTTTGAAAAACTTAAGAACTCTGATTAAGGTAATAACCAACCAAAATGCCAGATGGCTCATGGTGAAACATTCTGCCTCCTTCCTAAGAGTCCATTAGTGATGGACTCAGTGCAGAATAAACCCACTTTTTTTGAATAATCAGTGTGGGAATTTGCTTTGTTTGATTGTATATTTGTAACAAGGACTTTGTTTTTCTTTTTCTTTTCCAGTATGTGTGTGTGTGTGTGTGTGTGTGTGTGTGTGTGTGGAGGGGGGGTAGATATGGTAGAAAGGAAAAGGAAGATAAAAAATAGGATTGCAAAAAGGAAAAAAGAAAGTAATAAGGGCCGCTGAGGCATCTTTTAAAAATACATAGAAGAAAACAGAAGGAAGGTCAGAAAGAGCAGCTAATCAGCATAGTTTTGAAAAATTATATGCTGAATTTATTATATATTTAAAAAGAAAAGTAAGTTGTACCTAATAATAGAGATCTGCAGGCTTATGCACAACCTTCTTATTTTCCTATCTTAGTATTCATATGGAAATGCCCATTTTAGGCAGGTAGGAAAGAAGGTAATAATTATTTATCAGCATTTACTATGTGCCAGGAACTATTTTAAGCACTGAGAATACCAACACAAACAAAGAAGGGAAGACAATACTGGCCCTCAAAGGAACCTAAACTTTCATGGGAAAAGATAATACATAAGGGGTGTGTGTGTGTGTGTGTGTGTGTGTGTGTGTGTGTGTGTGTGTGTGTGTGTGTGTATGTGTGAGAGAGAGAGAGAGAGAGAGAGAAATGTGTATGGATAGGGGCACTCTTAGTAGGGAATGTTGACAAAGTCCAGAGAATCAGGAGAGGAATGAACATACCACCCTAGGGCCTAGGCCCCATTCCCCAAAATGGAGGTCCCAAAAGGAACTCATCAATATGAGAAGAAGGCCAGCACAAAGGAAGGATATCTCAGGGCGAAAAGGCTCCAGGCACTGACAGAAGTTTCAGTGTGAGAGGACATTTGAGTTGTGGTCACGTACTCCATAGGGTTAGAATCACAGCCCGGTTCAGTGATGGGGTGGGATTTTAACCAGCATTTGTTAAGTTTGATAAAAATGCATTTTTAAAAAGGTGAAAGGATTATTCACATATGGAATCCTTATCAGGATTAATTGATCAGACACATTAGTTTAAGGACCAGTCCTGTGGCAACTGAACTCATCATCTCAAAGTTTTGATAAGTAAATGGGAAGGGTCCAGGGGATAGGAACACTGTTGGGGAAGGAAAGTCCAGGAAAGGCACCATAATGGTTGGCTCTGGGAACCTAGGAACACCATAAATACATGGTGTTTCTATGAAACAGGTTGGGAGTGGGATGAAAACCCAAAGATATAGTCATGGAAAACATAGGGCTCTTTAAAAACAGAATGCTATCCTTTAATATCTGTAGCTTAAATTACTTTAAGAATTTTTGTTGACTTTGGAGAATGGGTTGTAGAAGGCAGGCCAGTCATCAGTTGATTCCTTATTCACATATTAGAAAGGCAGTGTGGCACTGGGAATTATGCCGGTGTTGACTGAGAAAAACCAGGGTTCAGGGAGCAGGTGGCACAGTGGATAGAGCACCATCCCTGGATTCAAGAGGACCTGAGTTCAAATCTGAACTCATACATGTGACACTTACTAGCTGTGTGACCCTGGGCAAGTCACTTAACCCTCATTGCCCTGCCCCCCCCCAAAAGAAAGAAAAACCAGGGTGTTCAAATGGGTCTTTGGGCAAGTCAATTAACTTCTCAATGCCTTCAGTGATTTCCTCATTGACTAAATCATTTGTTGTCTCAGGTGAAGGACTTTTTCTAGCTCAAGAGAGGCATTAGATCACCTCAAGTGTCAAGTGTCTGAGGCTAAGTTTGAACTCAGATCCTCCTGAATCCAGGGCCGGCGCTTTATCCTCTGTGCCACCTAGCTGCCCCTGGTTACAGCTTTTTGACTACAGCTCAGTAAGGAGCTTGGAGGAATGGTATGTGTGAAAAGGAAAGAAATTATAGTGAGCAGGGACCCTACAGCTCAGAGGCACAGAGGAATTCGAGAAGAGAAGATTTTCTGAAGGATCTGGATGGAAGGAGTTTGCTGGTTTAGTTTGTGTGAAATGCTGCTTGGGGTTTCAGGGAGTTGCTCATTATACTAGGCAGATAGGCTAGGTTCACAGTCTTGGATGAGGATTCAAGGCAGGAATTAAGGGAAGCCTGAGAATTTTGGTGGTGAGAACTTTTTTTTTTTTGGCCTAGTCATGGCTCAGGTAACCTTAGTATAATGGCTTATGGTCTGGCCAGTTCTAAGGGAGGTGGGCCCTGGAACCTGAGTAGACTGAGTGAATGGTGAGATGCTGTGAGCACTTTCTAGTTATTTCTTTTATCTTTCTTTTAAGGCTTATATCTGCTTTAGTGGAGTGATTGACCCTGGAATCAGAGATTCTTCCCTTATCTACTTTTTGCTGCCTCTGATTCCACTTCCTACTGAGGCTAATCATTAACCCTGTCAACCTTATTGCCTGGCTTTAATCCTAACCTCTTAACACACCCCTCCCTACTTCCAAATTTTTTCTCTACCTCTTCTCCGGATCTACTTTCTCAGTGAATGGGCAACCAATTTACTTGAATGGGAACTCATACTTAGAGGGCAAAATCTTGCTCTTTAATAAAAACTTTTATTTTGAACTGTATCTCCTGGTAAACAATAAGAATAATCAATGTTCCAGGAAGAACTGGGTTTCATTTTTGATTAATGAAATAGCTCATTAGAATAAAAAGATTAGAGGATGCTTTTGTGGGAAATTTGTTATTGTCATTTGGGACAGGGAGAAGCTCATCTTGGGGCTGGATTTTATTGCTTGATAATTTCTGAGGCCAAGGGAGTTCAAGAATTTAGTAACACTTCCTTGAAGTATCACATAGGTGATTGGGGACACCACAGCTAGATGTCAGTGTGGTACCCAGGAGATGCCTCACCCCCACCTCAAACCACAAGAAGTTCCTGCAGAGGAAGGCTATTCCAGGTTCCAGGTATCCTACATAGGAGAGGCCCAGAGAAAAAGCAGATCACTGAGGGCAAGGTCATCGTCTCCCCTTGCTCTTGCTAGGTTTGTTTTCCACAGTCTCACCTTTCATAGGGGATGGCCAAGCTCATTCAGGCTGTGAGGTCACCCTTTACCACAGGCCATTAAAAAATTATGGCTATGGCCTTCCGCCGGCTCCGCCATATTCCAGTGAATTGCCAAAATGATGAACACAAAAGGAAAAAGGAGAGGAACACGTTACATGTTTTCTAGGCCCTTTAGAAAACATGGTGTTGTCCTTTGGCTACGTATATGTGAATATACAAGAAACGTGATATTGTAGATATCAAGGGTATGGGCACAGTTCAGCAAAGAATGCCCCACAAATGTTACCATGGCAAGACTGGACGGGTCTATAATGTTACTCAACATGCTGTAGGCATTGTTGTAAACAAACAGGTTAAGGGCAAGATTCTAGCCAAGAGAATTAATGTGCGTATTGAGCATATTAAGCATTCTAAGAGCAGAGATAGCTTCCTGAAGAGGGTAAAAGAAAATGACGAGAAGAGGAAGGAAGCCAAAGAAAAAGGCACCCGGGTTCAACTGAAACATCAGCCTGCTCCACCCAGAGAAGCGCACTTTGTGAGGACCAATGGCAAGGAACCTGAGCTGTTGGAACCAATCCCCTACGAATTCATGGCATAAATGACTAAAAAACATAATAAAAAGATTCTTGGATTAAAAAAAAAATTATGGCTATGTTTAGTATTTCTATTTTTAGAAAAAGGAGAAAAGAGTTTCTTCCAAATCTCTGAAATGCACTGTATCTATTAATTACATTATTTACTTGCCCTTTTGTCTTCTAAAGAGATTTTGACCATGTAACGATTGGAATGATGCCACCTGATGGAGACTTACTGTAGAAAAGCTGCACCATGAGGTGAACGTCTCTGAGTTCAAGACCATGCGTCTTTTCTTTGGCGTAAGGAAGTGACGTTTGTTGGTGGGAGGAAGAAGGGGGAGCCTGGCGCTCTGACTGACGCTCTTTCCTGAGGACTCCGGCGGAAAAGGGAGCAAGAAATGCGCTCTCCCTTTAATAGATAGATGAATGTAGGCCTTTCACTCTCTCTTTACCAAATTCTTATTCTCCTTAATAAATGCTTAAAAGCCTAACTCTTGTTAATGCTTATAATTTATTGGCGACCACTCATTAGATATTTTAGACAGACTAGCTAGAATTTTAGCCTAAATAACCAATTCTTTTGATTTTCCCCATTTCCATTTGCCTCACCTTTGTAATGATGATGTTAATAGGCAGCATTTAGATAGCATTTTAAGATGTGCAAAGTCTTTTATCTCATTTGATCTGTAAGGTGGGTGTTATTATTATCCTGTTTGACAGATGTGGAAACTGAGATTGAGAGACTATAAAATAACTTGTGCAGTCACATAGCTAATTAATTAGTGACTGAAGCAGGATTTGAAATAGTGGGTAAAGAAACATTGATGCTTTATCCTTAGATGTGGAAAAGTCCAGGGGACTTTTTAAAAAAGAGAGAATTACTGTTGTCCCCTCATTACAGATAGTTTCTTTACAACTTCTCAATAGAGAATACATCCCAGATCTTAGGCCTGGGAGACTAGTTAAGTTTAGTTATGGGAGAGAGGGCCAACAAAGAGAGGAGTTAATTATCATGGGCAGCCTATCAAGTTGGCTTTAGGGTACTAAACAATACTCTACCTTGGTATCATGATCTGGTAGAAAACACACTGGAATAAAACACTAGGGTCAGGTCTTAGTTCTGCCATGTGAACTCAGGCAAATCACTTAACCTCTCTTTGGCACCTTTTACTCAACTATAAAACCGAGAGCATAGTATTTTTATTACTTAACCTTAATTGTTTGTAAGCTATAAGGCACTATATAAATGTGGGTGGACATTTACTACATAAAAGAGGCAGGTAGGTGGTACAGCAGTGGGACCTCTGGGCAGGGAGTCAGGAGGACCTGAGATTGAATTTGGCCTCAGTCACTTATTAGCTGTGTGACCCTGGGTAAAGTACTTAAACTCTATCTGCCTCAGTTTCATCATCTGTTAAATGAGGATAATAGCACCTGATTCACAGAACTATTGTGAGGATCAAATAAGATATTTGTTTGTTTTATGGTTACTCAATCAACAAGCATTTATTAAGAGCCTCCTATATGCCTCCTATGTTTATCATTTATAGATTCAGTATAAAAAAACACAAATGAAATAGCCTTGCCCTTAAAGAGTTTATATTAAATTAGATAATATTTATAAAAGGCTTAGCACAAGGCCTGGAACATTTTGTTGTTACTGCCCAGTCATGTCCGACTCTCCATGACCCTATTTGTGGTTTTCTTGGCAGAGATACTGAAGTGAGTTGCCATTTTCTTCTCCAGCTCATTTTATAGAAGAAACTGAGGCAAACAGGGTAAAGTGACTTGCCTAGAGTCACACAGCTAATAAATGTCTGAGATCAGATTTGAACTCAGGAAGATGAGCCTTCCTGACTTCAGGGCTGGCCAGCACTTTATCCACTGCACCACCTAGTGTGCCTGGCTCATAGTGAGCTTACTAAATGTTTGTTCTCCCTAACCCTGCAATATAAAATTCCCCAGTAGTAAGGTCCTTGAGGGCAGGGGCTGGTGTTTCATCTTTGTCTTTGTACCCCAAGTGCCTAACATGTAGTAGGTGCTGATAAATTCAATACATCCCATTGCCCTTTGAATCATTTCTATTCTTTGACAATGGTGGACCACTTGACTAGTGATGGTGACAGAAATTATGCCCACTACTGAGATATTCTTCCAAAGGGAACTCTATGTTGTGGTGTATTTTTAGAATGACTAAGATTCAACAATGGAAAAATGCTCATTTTCAAAAGCAGAAAATCATCAGTATCATTTTGCTTGAAGTTTTGCTTTTGTAATAGTCAGGACATTTCTCATATACAATTGCTCTAGGCTTTGATTTGATGCTGTCCCTGGAATGACATTTATGTTAGGGGAGCATTGAAAAACAACTTATTTCACTTCTCTGGAGTAAAACTTGCTTCCCCTCAGCCCGGAGAACCCTCATATGGTTGTGAAATAAAGAAAAACAACCACAGCAACACTTTCGAAAGTCTCTTGGCTTTTGTACATATCCTTTCTTATCCGAGGTGATTGGGGAGCTTTTTGTGAAGCTACACTGATTTCTTTAGAAATCTTCCATTTTGGGGCAGCTAGGTGGCACAGTAAATAAAGCACTGACCCTGGATTCAGGAGGACCTGAATTCAAAGCTAGCCTCAGACACTTAACACTTACTAGCTGTGTGACCCTGGGCAAGTCACTTAACCCCCATTGCCTCTCAAAAAAAACCACCCCAAAACAAAACCAAAAAATAAATCTTCCATTTCTTTCATTTAAAATGGAGCATATGTGAGTGGTTGTGCTGTCCGAATATAAAGATCACTTGGCTTTTGTGTAGCCTGGGTACACATCTGATCTGGAGTCTGGCCCTCTGCAAGGAAGACTGCAATTTTTGCCTTTGTAGGGAACAAGAGGACAACTGAGTGCTTATTCCTGGTTATGATAATAACTAGTACAAGATGCTTAAAGATCTGCAAAAAGCTTTACAAATATTAATTTTCAATTTATTCTATAACAAGGCTGGGAGGTAGGCACTATTTTGTACCCATTTTGCAGTTGAAGAAACCAAAAGAGATAACAGTTAAGTGACTTGCCCAGGATGGCATAGATACTAAGTGTTTGAGGACAGATCTAAACTCAGGTCTTCTTGACTTAGAATACTCTATCCACTGTGCCACATGCCTGACCTCTAAACAACGTGTTCCTTCCACTACCTACCTTGAATGGGGTTATTGGCTAGAATTATAGCTATCCACTCCAGCTCAAATATTGGTAGGGAATATAACACTTTGGGGTCCAGGATTAATGCCACTTTCCTGATCATTACCAAAGGGGGAAATAATACTTTGCTTACTATTACCAGTTTAGCTCCCACCACACAAACACTGGTAACACAAAATATTGTGATTTGTCATTTAGTCATGTCTGACACTTCGAGACCCCATTTGGGGTTTTATTGGCAAAGATAATATAAAGATTTGCCAATTCTGTCTTCAGCTTATTCTAGAGATGAGGAAACTGAAGCAAAAAGGGCTAAGTGACTTGCTCAGGGTCACACAGCTAATAAGAGTCTGAGTCTAGATTTGAACTCAGGTCTTCCTGACTCCAGGTCAGACTAGAATGAATCAAAGAATACCTCATAGTAAAGGAATTCTTGGCTCGAAGCAAGATAAACTCTCAGCTCAACCAAGGAGAGAAAATTATTTTACTGGGGTGAGTCTGCCCTTAGCATTCCCTAGGGTTGCAAATGCTGAAAATCAAGGGACACATTTGGGATTGGCTCCCTACATTTCTGTGGTTCCAGAGAGATCTTTTCTCTGCCCCAAAACTCCAGGTTTGACTCCCTTAAAGCCCTTGAAGCACCTTAAGAAATCCTTTCTCCGCCATGTAGCATTGCAGCCCAGCATTTTCTCAATCAGTTAATACCAGGGTGAGAAATAGAAAATAATTCAAAGGTTTCACTGAAATCAGGAATTTGCTCTTGTGTTAACTCTTGTCTGGGTCAATGAGTCAGTGAACCATTTTTGTAATAATCACCACCAAATCCTGTCTTAGGGAGCATAATTAATGTATTTGCTAGTCATGTTGTCCTCTGTGTATGCAGGAAAATTGCCCAACTTAGTGGACAGAAGTGTGATATAAATTTTTTTTTATTATGAAATTAACACATATCAACAAACATGAACAATTCAATATACAAAGAAGAACACAACAATAAGTTGTATATAAAACAGTGAACTATTATATTCAGTTGTGGGGGGCTTTTAAAAAAATTTATTTATTTTTTTACATATAAGGTATTTTATTTTTTCCGTTACATGTAAAGATAGTTCTCAACTTTTGTTTATACAAGCTTTACAATTTCAGATTTTTCTCCCTCCCTCCCCTCCCTCCCTCCTCCCCTAGACAGCAGGTAATCTGATATAGGTTATATATATATATATATATATATATATATATATATATATATATATATATATATATATATATATATACAGATAGATAGATAGATAGATAGATATCTATACACACATAGATATATATATACACATAATAACATTAATCCTATTTCTGCATTAGTCCTGTTATAAGAGAAAAAATCAGAGCAATGATGAAAAACCTCAAAATAGAAAAAAAAAAAACAACAGCACCAAAACCAAAAGAAATAGTATGGTTCATTCAGCATCTATACTCCACAGTTCTTTTTTTTTTTTTCTTGGATTTGGAGATCCTCTTCTATCATGAGTTCCCTGGAACTCTTCTGTACCATTGCATTGGTGAGAAGAATATAGTCCATCACAGTAGATCAACACTCAATGTTGATGATACTGTGTACAATGTTCTTCTGGTTCTGCTCATCTCACTCATCATCAGCTTATGCAAGACCCTCCAGGTTTCTCTGAACTCCTCCTGCTCATCATTTCTTACAGCACAATAGTATTCCATTGTATTCATATACCACAACTTGTCCAGCCATTTCCCAATTGATGGGCACCCCCTCAACTTCCAATTCCTTGCTACCACGTAAAGAGCAGCTATAAATATTTTTGTACATGTGGGTCCCTTTCCCCTTTCCATGATTTCTTTGGGAAAAAGACCTAAAAGTGGTATTGCTGGATCAAGGGGTATGGACAGCTTTATCGCCCTTTGGGCATAATTCCAAATTGCTCTCCAGAATGGTTGGATCAGTTCACAGCTTGTGGGGGGCTTTTTTGTGTATGTATATGTGTATGAAATTTAACAGGATGGCATCAAACCTAATCCATACACCCTTCTGAACTCCTTTCCTCTTCTATGTCTTTTCAGTTCCACCCACTCCCCCCTCCAACTCTTTTGTTATTCAGTTGTTTCAGTCATGCCTGATTCCTTGTTTTTTTTATTTGTTTTAATTTTTTTCAATTACATATAAAGATATTTTTTGAGTTCCAAATTCTCCCCCCTCCCCTCTCCCGAAGCCAGTAAGCAATTTGATATGGGTTATACCTTGCAATCATGTTAAACATATTTCCACATTAATCAGAACAAAAGGGGAAAAAATGCAAGAAAAAAATAAACAAGAATGATAACAAAAGAGCAACAATAAAAGTGAAAATAGCATGTTTTGGTCTGCATTCAGACTCAATAGTTCTGGGGGCAGCTAGGTGGCACAGTGGATAAAGCACTGGCCCTGAATTCAGGAAGACCTGAGTTCAAATCTGGCCTCAGACACTTGACACTTACTAGCTGTATGACCCTGGGAAAGTCACTTAACCCCTGTTGCCCCGAAAACCCCCCGCAAAAAACCAGACTCCATAGTTCTTTTTCTGAATGTGCAGAGTATTTTCCACCATAAGCCTTTTGTCATTCATTGATGCTGAGTGAAATGAGCAGAACCAAGAGAACATTATACACAGTATCAACAACATTTTGTGATGATCAACTGTGATGGACTTGGCTCTTCTCAGCAATGCAGTGTCTGACTCCTTGTGAACCCATTTGGGGTTTTCTTGGCAAAGACACTAGAGTGGTTTGCCATTTCCTTCTTCAGCTCATTTTACAGATAAGGAAACTGAAGCAAATGGGGTTAAGTGACTTGCCCAGGGTCACACAGCTACTAAATGTCTGAGTGTGGATGTGAACTCAGGTCTTCCTGACTAAAGGCCCAGTGCTCTATCTACTGCACCATAAAAGCCCTCTTTGTAACAAATAAGTGTAGTTAAGCAAATGAATTTCTGTTGCATTGATTATATCTGAAAACATTTGTCTGATTCTGTATCTCTATTCCATCACCTCTTCGCCAAGAGGTGGGATGGATGCTTCATCATCAGTCTACTGGATTTTTCCTTTTCTCTATTTTTTATTATGTGATCTGAACCCAATTTAAAAACAAAAACAAACCTCTTTTTACAGCCTACAAAGATTCAAACAAAGAAGCCAGAGCACACAAACAACTATATACTCAAAATATCCCCAAACAACCCACTCTGGTTGATTTTTTGGAGCCCTATTACCTGGCTTATTTTTAATGGGTATGAGGAGCGAATGCTTTTTTTCATGACTAGACCACAAACTGTAACTTTTAAAAGCATTAATTTCAGGATTTTAAACTGCTGTTATTTCATCATAATTAGGCAATCCATTCAATGATCTTTTATTAATAGGTTGGGCAAAAGTACTTGCTTTGCTCCTTAATACAGGATTTGTTGACTGTTGTACAAGTTATACACTGAGTCATTGGCTCAGACAGAAGTCAGTACAAGAGGAAACTCTCAACTGCAGTGAGACTTTTGTTGGAATTATTTTCTGTTTCTAGATTTGTATACTATTCCCTAACCTTAAATATAACTTTTAAAACACACATATTGTACAATAATAATAATAATTCACATTTGTACAATGTTTACAAAGTTTTACAAAGCCTTTATCTGCCATTTCATTTGACCTTCATAACAATCCTGTCAAGGAGATCATGATCTTAGCTTGCGTTTATAGTTTACAAAGTGTCTGATTAAACTTGAGTCAGAGGACTTGGCTTTAAGATCTGGCTATGAACTTACTACCTTAATATACTACTTCATATGACCTGGGGAAATTTCTTAGCTTCTCTGAATCCCTGGCTTTCTCATATAGAAAATGGCAGAGTTGGGGGCAGCTAGGTAGTGCAGTGGATAAAGGACTGTCCCTGGATTCAGGAGGACCTGAGTTCAAATCTAACCTCAGACACTTGACACTTACTAGCTGTGTGACCCTGGGAAAGTCACTTAACCCTCATTGCCCCTCAAAAAAAAAAGAAGAAAATGACAGGGTTAGACTAGATAACTTTTACCTGTTCTAAATTTATGATCCTATGAATTCTATTTTTATTACCATTCTACAGAAGAGGAAACTGAGGCTGTCATTAATCCTAGTGATTTCCTAGTCACTTGGTTAGTGCACAGCTTTTGATTGTTAGCACCTCATGTGCATTCTGAGCTCTGAGGTTTATCCAACCTATGTTCTTCCTTGCCTCTGTATGTATGTGTGTGGGTGTGGGTGTGGGTGTGGGTGTATATCCTTTTAATGTTTTGTTTTGTTTTGTTTTTTAAGTGAGGCAATTGGGGTTAAGTGACTTGCCCAGGGTCACACAGCTAGTAAGTGTCAAGTGTCTGAGGCCGGATTTGAACTCAGGTACTCCTGACTCCAGGGCCGGTGCTCTGTCCACTGCGCCACCTAGCTGCCCCATGGGTGTATATCCTTTTAAGCATAGAGGAGTCCCAGCTAACATGGATGCCATCTGTGTTCCTTCTCTGTTTTCCCACTGTCTGACCAGCTGCTGCCTCTGCAAAAGTTCTTCAAGGTCAAAAACTACAGGAAGTTGGGGTACTTTGCGTAATGTCGGGTCTCTTCCTCTGCAGACAGATACTTCCAGTCCACCAAGTTTCCATGGTAATACTCTAGGGGAGAGGCAACTTGCTTTCAGAGTGAGGACTACAGTAATATCAACAACAATAATAACAATTATAATTAATTGTTCAATTGTGTCCAATTGTTTGTTACCCTGTGGTGCAGTAGATAATGTCCAATAATGTCCAGGGGGTTTTCTTGACAAAGATACTGGAGTGGTTTGCCATTTCCTTCTCCAGTGAATTAAGGCAAACAGAAGTTAAGTGACTTACCCAGTTTTGTGAGGCCAAATTTGAACTCAGGTCTTCCTGATTACAGGCCCAGGGCTCTATTAGTAATAATTAATGCTTTATGATTTGCAAAGAGCTTACCACAAAACAGCCCTGGGAGGTAGGTGCTACTATTATTATTCTAATTTTACAGATGAACCAAGGCAGATAGAAGCATGTGACTTGCCCAAGGTCACCTATCTTCCTAACACCAGGTCTAGTGCTCTATGTACTGTGCCACCTAGCTGCTGGTAAGAAGAGGTATGGTCCCCAATGATAAAGAGTTTGTAATCTAGTTAGGAAGATCAAACATGCACACAAAGTGAGAAGAATAGAGTTACAAAGAATATACCAACAATTAAGATGATAGAGTAATATAGAGTGAATATAGAAGTGCTCAAAGTAAAGAAAGTGGTAAATAAAGTCCTCTCTGAGTACTAGAACCATACTTTTATTTATTCCAGAGCACTGGGATATATAGTACTGGGTTTGTAATAAGTGCTACTTCTGGGATAAAATACAAAATCCTCACTTGGGCATTTAAAGCCCTTCTCAGTACTGTTTCCATCTGTGCTTCCTGTCTAACTTCATAGTACTCCCCTTTAGGCACATTGTTTTGCAGTCAAATTGACCTACTGGGTACTTTCCATGCATGACATTTGGTCTCTGGATTCTGTGTCTTTGTGCAGAGGTCCCTTATGTCTGGAATTAATTTCCTCTTCAATCCTACCTCTTAGTACTCTTAACTTTCTTCAGGGCCCAGCTGAAGGAAACCTCCAGTTATTACTGCCATGCCTTTCTTGAAATGACTTTGTATGTGTAGCAGTGGGGGACTGGGGAGGAGGAGGAAGGGGGAAGGAATATGATACAGTGAGCAGAGTTTTTGATCGCTTCTGTTTGTTTTCAAATCCCTTCTCTACCTTCCCTTCTTCCAACCACTCTTTCCCTCCCAGACATCTACTGATTCATGGATCAGTTGGGGTTTATTGAAAAAAAAAATCACTGAATGGCTATAATCTCTCTCTCTCTGTCTCTTTGTGGGTCACGCTCTGTCTGTCTCTCTGTCTGTTTCTTTCTCTGTCACTGTCTCTCTGTCTCTGTCTCTCTATTTCTCTCTCTCTGATGTGGGATAGATTTTGGGGTCAAATTGATCATGAGTCGTCCCAAAAGAATTACAAGACTCAGTGACTCAGTTTCCCAAGTTTTATTGCAATACTGTGAGTGAACACAGGGAGAAAACCAGAAAAGTGGAAAGGTATCTCTTGAATTAGGAAAGATAGAAAGTTATATTTACAGTATGGATAAATTGATTATCAGTGATCTCCACCTTAGGGAGGTACAGGGGAGGGCTTTTCCTAATCTGCAGTTCCTGGGGTCCCAAGCCAACCCTTGAAGCAGGTACCTTTTTCCATGCGTGAGGGAAAACCACTCTCTTCTCAATAATACTCGGGAATTCAGCAGCGATGTGACAAAGGCTCTTTTATTTCCTTCTCATGAGAAGGAGGCATCCTGGTGTGCAGCTAGTGGGTGCAAAGAAAGGGGGCTCGCAGGCCCTAGTCCCTAATGCGAATGGACCCTCACCTTTTTCATCATTGGTCCAATGTAACTCAAGGGTTATAATCTACGGGCAAAAACTAGCTAATTAGAACATAGTATTCTCATCCCTAATCAGTTCTTCCTTATATGGGCATAACTCAGGAGTGGACCTTATTCTTCCTTATATGGACACAACTCCAGAGTGGACCTTACTGAGACCAGGGCTCTTTGAACCATGTGATTTTGTTAGCCAGAGAGGGAGGAGGGGATCTGAGACCTTTGTCCTAAAAACAGGTCAGGAGAAGTATGATTGACTGTTATATCCTCATTGAGAGGAGACAACCACCCATTTTCTCACACATGGAGGTGTGTTTTTGGGGTTTACATATTATAAGGTGAATCTGGGGACAAATTTGGCCTTTTCTGTGCATCTCTTTCTGATTTCCATGCTTAATTTCAAAACATCTTCTTTTATCATTTATTTCTAGTCTAAATTTCTATAGCCTGTCATTTTATCATTGTTATATGACCTGCCCCTTTATGTTCCCGTTATGGGTACTGATTAATATGGGTATGAGAACCTAGAATACTGACTTGTTTCCCAAATCTTAAGTTATCCATTAACTGGGGTTGATGTAGGAGGCAAAAAGGGGTTAATAGAAAAACCTAAGACCCAAGCTTTAATTCAGATATTAGCTCCAAAAGGGAGTTAGACCCCAGTTAATAGATAACTTACGAGTCTGCATGTTAGGTTCTCTTACCCACAGAAATCAGTGCCTATAACAGGAACAGAGGGAGAGAGGCCATGATGACCTTAGACTAAATGACAGCCTATAGAAATTCAGACTAGAAATAAAAGAAAAATGAATGTGTTTTGAAACTAGCCATGGGAATCAAAAAGAGACATGCCCAGAAAAGGCCAAATTTGTCCCCAGATTCACCTTATGACGTGTAAACCCCAAAAACACACCTCCACAGAAAAAGGTACCCGCCTCGGGGGTTGGCTTAAGACCCCAGAAACTCCAAATTAGGATAGGCCCTCCTCTGTACCTCCCAAAGGTGGAGAATATTATAATGAGTAAGACAGGCCCTCCCTTGTACCTCCCCAAGGTGGAGATTATTATAATGAGACTGATAAATCAATTTATCCATATTATAAATATAACTGTCTTTCCTTTCCTTATTTGAGAGATACCTTTCCACTTTTCTGGTTCTCTTCCTGTGATCACTCACAGCATTGCAATAAAACTTGGTAAACGGAGTCACTGAGTCTTGTAATTCTTTTGGGATGACTCACAATCAATTTGACCCCAAATTTCTGCCCACATCAGGGTTTGAATCCCTTTTAGAGCTTATATCTGAATTAGAGCTTGGACCTTAGGTTTTTCTGTTAACCCCTTTTAGCCTCCTCCATCATCTCTGTCTCTTTGTCTCTCCCCACCCACCCCAGCCCCTACCAAGAGACAATCCTATACCAAAAAATCTTTTTCTCTTTGGGGATGCTTCTCCCAGAATTGCCTCCTCCTAGCTACTTGTGCCCTGGCAAGGGAGTTTATAAAGAAAAAAGTCAACAAATTAAAACAAAGAAAGGTAAAGACTTTACTTGTGGCCAAAGGGAAGGGCTTCAAGTTTCCATAAAAGAGCTCTAGGGGAAGAAAGAAGGTATGAACTTACTGCCTGGAGGTATGCAGTTGGAAGGGTGGGGTTGAGAAAGAGTTTCAGCAATTTAGCAACTGTGCCACTATTTCTCTGGACCAACTCCGGCCCATACTGCCTCACTCCTGGATTCCTGGTTCTATTCTTTGTTGTTGTTTTTTTTGTTGGTTTTTTTTTTTGAAGCAATTGGGGTTAACTGACTTGCCCAGGGTCACACAGCTAGTAAGTGTCAAGTGTCTGAGGTCACATTTGAACTCAGGTCCTCCTGAATCCAGGGCCAGTATTCTATCTACTGCACCACCTAGCTGGCCCCTGGTTCTAATCTTTGTGACAATTTCTTCTGTCTGAGCTTCTACTTTTCTAGTTCCATGTGACTTCTAGTGGCCTCCTCTTCTCTAGAGACAATCACCCCTTCTAGGGAACAAACCACCAACCTGATTCCTAAAGGTCCTAGAAATGTTATTCTCACCAGGTTCACTCTGCCTACTGTAGCCCTCTAAGGTAGTGATAAGGTGGCAAGTCTCCTTCCATTAGCATTGTTCTCCAGTAAACATAAAATCCTAGAACTTTTCCTTGTGCAGGGAACACATTAGTCTGTCCTAGTCTTGACCCAGGAGCAGTTTGATGTCTGGTGCATCTGATGGACTTTTATAATTCCGGCTTAGGCTACTACAAGTGATATCTAAGTTCTAATTGGGACAGAGACATAGAGAGGAAACAGAGAGATGGAGACAAAAAGAGATAGAGACAGATACAAAGAGAGGCTGAAACTTAACATCAGAGAGAAACAGAGACAGAAATAGAGATAAAAATGTCAAAGAGAGAGAGAGAGAGAGAGAGAATGTCCCTATATTTTTCATTCCCAGGCCTAATTTCTATAGCCTGTCTCTATGTCTTTGTTATAGTTAAGGTCTCTATGACCTGCCTCTTTATGTTCCTGTTATGAGTAGTGATTAATGTGGGTGTAACAAGAATCCAGTCCCTGACTTGTATTAATGAAGGCCCAAGTCTTTAAGTTATCCATTAATCCCTTTGAGAGCTGGGGTCTCTAAATTATAGCCCCTCTTGGAGCTCAGATCTAAATCAGAGCTCAGGTCTTAGGTTTTTCTGTTAACCCTTTCTTTGCTTCCTATATCAAAAGTAATGAATGTGGTAGAGCCTTTAGCCAGAGTTCACACCCTTAATGGTTCCCATTTAGGTCATAGGGTCAAGAATTTTGAGCTGGAAAGGATCTTAGAGGCCATCAAGGCCAATCCCTTCATTTTACAGATGAGGAAACTGAGGTTAACAGAGGTTAAATGACTTGCTCAGGGACTCTCAGCTAGTAAGTGGTAGAGCTAGTATTTGAACTTTAAGGCTTTTTGACTCCAAGCTTAGAGCTCTCTCTGCTGGGCCACTTAGGTGAATGACTTTGCCAAGTTTACACAGGTAATGGGCATAAGAAGCAGGATTTCAATAAAGGTTCTATCTAGAATCCAAAGCTGGATCTCCTATCATGTCTCACTGATTCCTTAACCTAAGTTGCTGTTAGGTAATTCATACTGGAGAGAAACCTTAACTTTGTAATGAATATGATAAAGCCATGAGTCAGACACCAAGGAAAACACCAGATAATTCATATTGGTGAAAAACACTTTGAATGTAATAAAATATGGGAAAACCTTTATCCACAGCTCTAAAGTGATTCACTGCTAGAAAATGCATATTATAAGGAATGAAATCACCATAGGAAAGCCTCAGTCAAAGCTCAAATTTGAGGCAACATCATAAAATTAAGACTGGAGAAAAATGTTATGAAAGTAATTACTATGAAAGGGCCTTTAGTTATCACAAGGATCTTGACACCAAATAATTAGCACTAAAGTAAAATTCATGAGTGTTATGAATGTGGGAAAGCCTTGTCAAGAGTATGTACCATTTTTGAATATCTGAAAATCTATACTGAATGTATAGAATGTAGCAAATATAGAAAATCTTTAGAGGAAGCTCCAATCTTATTACAAAGTTCAGAGAGAAGCCCTATGAATATAATCAATGTGGGAAAACCTCTGGTCACAGTTCAAGTTATAGAAAACGCCCAGTAATTCACCCTACATAACAACTTAGTCATTGTTATGACTATGGGAAAATTCAAATCAGATTTGTGACTTACTTTATAACTAGATAGTCCATGTATGGGGTTTGACAATTTCAACAACTCAAGGGCATAGCCAGTTTCCCACTTACTGGCAATCTTAGCCAGTTGCATGTATAAGAAGCACTTGCGGCATTATGGGAAAAGCACAGGAACTGGAGTCAGAGGAACTGAGGCTCAATCCCAGATCTGTTACTTACTTCTTGTATGACCTTGGCAAATAACTTCATCTCTCCCATACTCAATTTCCTTATCTGTAAAAATAAGAGAGTTGAACTAGATGAGACTTAGGGTTAGTTACTAAGGGTCCTTCCAGCCCTAAATCTTTTTTTGTTTTTTATCATAAAAATATTTTATTATTTTCCAGTTACATGTAAAGATAGTTTTCAACATTTATTTTCATAAGATTTTTAGTTCCAAATTTTTCTTCCTCCCTCTCTTCCCTCCCCTCTCCCCAAGATGGAAAGCAATCTGATATAGGTTATATATGTACAATCACATTAAACATATTTCTGCATTAGTCACATTGTGAAAAAAGAATCAGAACAAAAGGGAAAAACCTCAAAAAAGAAAAAAAAACAGCCCCAAAGTAGAAACAGTAAGGTTCAATCTGCATTCAGAATCCACAGTTCTTTTTTCTGGATGTGGAGAACATTTTCTATCATGATCAACTGTAATAGACTTGGCTCTTCTCAGCAGTGCAATGATCCAAGACAATTCCAGCCCTAGATCTTATGATTTGATTAGACTTTAATAAATGCTCTAGTGTGAATGAAAAGCAGGATCAACATGAGAAAAACCTTACCATAGCACTCATGCTTTTTTACCTCCAGAGAAATTGAACTAAGTGAACTTCAATTTTCTCATTGATAAATTGAGGGGTGTTGTCTTTGATTATCTCTAAGGATCCTTCCAGTTCTGAATCTATCATCTTATGATCAATCATATAGAGGCAGCTAGGTGATTCAGTGGAGTCAGAAAGACCTGAGTTCAAATCTGACCTCAGATGCTTACTACCTGTGTGACTCTGGGCAAATCACTTAATCCTATTTGTCTCAGTGTCCTCATCTGTAAAATAAACTGGGGAAGGAAATGGCTAACCAATCCAGTATCTCTGCCAAGAAAACCTCATATGAGGTCATGAAGAGTTGGGCATGACTGAAAAATGACTGAATAACAACAATCAATCACATCAAAAGAAAATCTTAGGTATATCTGGGTAGAAGAGAAACTAGAGCAGAGAGGGAGAGAGAAAATACATGACAAAGAAAAGGGTGATTGCTGGAGATCTTGCAGAAGGCTAGTGGGTGAGTGGATTAAAGATACAACTAGAGAAAAGAGGAATTAGGGAAGAGGAGAGAAAGTAGAAGCTGATACAGGAGGCTTAGAAGAAGGGTGTTGCCAGAGATCTTTTCTGATATCCTTGACCTTGTTAATGAATAGAATAATTTGTACAAATACTGAAGGGATAGAGGTATGGTTAGAGGGCTGAGGGGAGAGAAAAGGGTTTCTGAAGAGAGATATCTTAAGAGTTGATAAGACCGGGGCAGCTAGGTGGCGCAGTGGATAGAGCACCGGCCCTGGAGTCAGGAGTACCTGAGTTCAAATCCGGCCTCAGACACTTAACACTTACTAGCTGTGTGACCCTGGGCAAGTCACTTAACCCCAATTGCCTCACTAAAAAAAAAAAAAAAAAAAAAAAAGAGTTGATAAGACCAAGTAGAAGGAATGCCAAGTAGCACCACAGGTTCAAAGGTGACATAAATTTGTAGTGGGTAAAATCAACTCTTTTTTTTTTTTTGTAGTTTTCTTCAGGTACAATTAGCAGCTCCAGGGTAGTATTCAGATGTTTGGGGGGCAGGAAAGGGAAGGAAATAGGGTAGCTCATTGATGGAGACTGGATCATCAAGAACTGTGGGATTCCTAGTGGGATTCTACCACAATGGGTAATGGAACATTCAGATGGCAGACCATTGGGGTCAAGATTAGGTAGAGAGGAAATTGAAATGAGACCGAGGAAGTTAGACTAGTAGAACAAGTTACTGTAGGGGCCAAGCACAGTGTTAGTGTGGATTAATGTGGCATAATTAAAGGACAAATAAATAAATATAATAGTTATAGATATTTCCCCTTTACCCCTTTTCATAAATTGAGAGAATTCACAGTATAAAAACTACTTCTGCTTGGGAATCATGCAGATCATCCTCTGTAATTTACAATTTTAGAGTGCTTCCTGAGGTGTTGAGAGGTTAAATAATTTGCCCATGGTAATACAACTACTATTTGTCAGAAGCAGGACTTTATTTTGTTTTTTGTGTTTTTTGTTTGTTTGTTTTTTTAGTGAGGCAATTGGGGTTAAGTGACTTGCCCAGGGTCACACAGCTAGTGTTAAGTGTCTGAGGCTGGATTTGAACTCAGGTACTCCTGACTCCAGGGCCAGTGCTCTATCCACTGCACCACCTAGCTGCCCCTAGAAGCAGGACTTTAAACCCTAGTCTTCCTAATTCCAAGGCATGCCCCCTATCTGCTATGCCATGTTGCCTGTCAATGCTACCATTACTTCTAAAAATTAGTGTCATCCATGGTTCAAGGAGCCCTCCTTCTCACAGAGAGCTCCTGTTCTAGATTCACATAGACTAAGTTCAAGCCTGAGGGACCCAGATGCAAAATGAGGGAGTTAAGTGTCTCATGTACCCTCAGTGACTTGTTATCAACAAACTAGAATTTATAAAATGGCTACAATGTATTAGGCACTGAGCTAAGTGCTGGGGTTACAAAAAAAGACAAAAGATAATCCCTGTGAGGCAGCTAGGTGGCGCAGTAGATAGAGCACAAACTCTGAAGACCTGAGTACAAATCTGCCTTTGAACACTTACTAGCTGTGTGACCCTGGGCAAGACACTTAACTCTAATTACCACCCCCCCCATCCCGCCACCCCCCAAAAGACAATCCCTGTCCTTAAGGAGTTCACAATCTAATGGGAGACAACATGCAAACAACTATTTATAAACAGACAAGGTGAATTTGAGTTAACTGACAAAGGGAAAACACTAGCATTAAGGGGGATCAGAAAAGGCCTCTCTTAGAAATGGAGGCTAAGCTTGTATTAATGGAGGGACAGCCAGTAAAAATGCACACAAACCAGGAGATGGGCTATCTTGTACAAGGAACAGCAAGGAGGCCAGTGTCACTGGATTGCAGAGTACATAGGAATGAGAAGACAAGAAAGGCAGGAGGGCCCAGATTATGAAGGGCTTTGCCAAGCAAAGGCTTTTATATTTGATCCTGGAGACAATTGGGAGCTACTAGAATTTATTGAGTAGGGGGGTAACATGATCACACATTCATTTTAGGAATATCAATTTGATATTGAGTGGAAGATGGACTAGATTGAGGAGAGACTTATGGAAGGAACACCAACCAGCTGGCTATTGCAATAGTTTAGGTGTAAAGTGATGAGGGCCTGTACCAGGGTGGTGGCAGTGTTAAGAGAAAATGGGGCATATATGAGAGTTGTTAGGAAGGTTAAAACCACAGGATTTGATTGGATGTGAGGAGTGTGTGAAAAGTCAAGGATGACCCCTGTTTGGGACAAACTGCCTCAGTTTAACCAAATAACTCAAGGAGACCACCAAGTCAAGCAGAGACAGATTTATTACATCCTCATGAGGACGGGCAAAACCCAATTACACATTGAAGTCTTACAAAGATATACCCAATCTTTTAGGTTTTTATAATAATCTTGAAAAGGAATGTCCCCACGTGTACCTAGGGTGGATGAGCTCACAATCTAACATCCAATCCTGTCTCACCCAAGGTGCATGCCCAGCTCGTGATCCATGTATAGAGACATGTCCAAGAACAAAGGAGAAAAGGGGAAGGGGTACAAGTCTGAGGAATGTCAAAGAAAGAGGGAGGCAGAAATCACTTCCTTATCTGACTGCAATTAATCCATGACAGGGACTGGGGTTTTGACATGTGAGAAGGGAGTAAGCTGACTATTTGGAGACACGATTTTTATTACAGGCCATAAACCAAGGCGTAGCTGGCATGTGAGAACTAAGCAGAAGTAAAGTAAATAGTGCTAATTGGTAGAACTGTGACAAGTAATAAAACTTATGGGGGGACTGGCTATCTCCCAGACCCCATCCCCAAAGTTTACAGAACTGTCCCAAGTCCATTATCTCAACAATAAAACTTAAAGGAGACAGTGAGAATTTAGCAAGCAATTAACTTTTAGGCAAAGTGAGAGGCTAGCTATTCTGGGGGCGGGGCGGGGAGGGGAGCTAGGTATCTTTCATATTCCATCCTCAGAGTTTAATCTGACTCAAATCCATAATTGTCCACACACCCCTATGTTTGAATGACTGAATGGCAGTATCCTCAACAGTAATCAGGGAGTTTGGAAGAAGGGAAGGTTTGGAGAAACAATAACAATGAGTTCTATTTTGGACGTGTTGAGTTTAAAATGTCTATGGGACATCCAGTTTGAGATATCCAATAGGTAGCTGGAGATGTGAGACTGGAGGTAGGAGAGAGGTTAGAGCTTGATAACATTTGATAATCATTAGCATAGAGATTGACCATTGAATCTATGGGTGCTGATGAGATCACTTAGTGAAATAATAGACTACGAGAGGAGAGAGTGGCCCAAGACAGGTATGCAAGATCCATCAAAGCAGACTAAGAAGAAGTGGTCATATGGGGAGAAGGACAAGAGAAAGAGGATGATCAATAGTGCCAGAGGCTTCAAAGAGATTAAGAAAATTGAGGATTGAAAAAAGGTCATTAGATTTGTGAATAAAGAGTTCATAATGGGAGGTTATCAAGCTTCTATGGTAGAGAAGAACCCTGGGGAAATTTCAATAATAGTTTTGATATGACTCATGTGTAGGAGCTCCCTGAGAGGGAATAATGGTCTCTTCTAAAAAGATATTCAAAATGCAAATTGGATATCAGATATAGGGCAGCTAGTTATTTCTTCTACCATAAAAGAAATGCTTGACACAAAAATTCATAAATACGTATTAACAAATACATAAAACATGAAACAATAACCCCTTCACCTGTTATTCTCCACTCCCCAACAACAACAACAACAAAAACTTTGTACAAATGCTAAACAGATGTTTTATTTTCATCTCAGATATACCTGCCTCAGAAACTCTAGATCTCCTGGCTAGGGAAGACAACACTTCAGTTTTCTTCCTTTCAGTATCATCTTCCTGGCATCATCTTATGCTTTGAAAAGTGTAGCATGTGCAGGAACCACATGTTCTTAGGAAGCTGACATTGACTTAGGAACTCAGAAACTCATGAAGTAGCTGCTACAGCTGGAAATATCTCTCAACATTGCTGTTTGGTCACTGGTGCTCAGGAAAAGAAAAAAAGTAGAGACAGCAGAGACTTGAAGTTGTCTCAGGATCACCTAGACAAACTCATGTTCTTATAGTTGTCATGGCTGATGGGGGCGGGCAGGGGAAAGAGAAAAATTCTCTCCCTCTCCCTCCCGGAAATTGAAGTGATAATTAGTGGTGTATCTGTACCAAAGAGAATTGTGCAATAGAGAGAGAATCTTTTTTCCTTTCTCCCATATATAGCCTCTAGAGATGACAGATATTCCTAGTTCAGGTGCCAATCATTTTTGACAGTCACCCAGTGATGGGAATATATAGTCACTAATAGGGAGTTTCTGCTTCATCTTAGCAAAATTAAATGAATATACCTCAGTAAGAGGCCAATACATATGTCCATCTTTATGGACCTCAAGCACATCTGCATAGCTCAACCCTGCTCTTTTAGACTAATTCAGTCCAAAACATGTATTAATTTCTAGCACACAAATATAACCTTGCCCTTCCAAACTCAGATTTTAGAATATAAACTTCTAGAAAACAATTGCCATTTTTGCATCCATTCTTTGTTTCCCCATCTATCCCCTACCTCAGCACTCATAGGTTGCAGGTTGGATCTCCAAGGGTGACTTATTCCTGGAGTTCAGAATCCTCTGTGAGTCTGAATGGCTAAAACTATGGTTCATAAGTTCCCACTTCTGTGCTTACCTTTTTTTCTTTTTTGGGGGTGGGGCAGTAAGGGTTAAGTGACTTGCCCAGGGTCACACAGCTAGTAAGTGTCAAGTGTCTGAGGTCAGATTTGAGTTTAGGTCCTCTGGAATCCAGTGTCGGTGCTTTATCCACTGTGCTATGTAGCTGCCCCTTGTGCTTACCATTAATAGTAAACCTTATTATTGTCAAAGCAAAGACATTTACTAAGATAGCACAGTAAGAACTGTAGCTACAAAACATTCACTCCTATAAACCTGGGGTGCACTCTCCTACAAATACACACAATACCCATGGGAAGAGAGAGCACAAACTGAGAGGACATGGTAATGAGCAATTGGTGCTTCCCTTTGGTACTGCAGGGCCCTAGTGTCCTTTCTATTCTCATGGTAGCCTCACATTGCTCCTTGCTGGTCACAGTTTCTCTATTAATTGGATAACTCAAGGGGAACTAGGTCTGTTCCTTTCTGAAATTCTGCTGCCAACTGCAGGGCTAATTCTTCCTTCAATCCATGCTTGGATCTCTTCTCAGTTGTCAGAGGCCATGGTCTCTTCAGCTGCTGCCCCCAATGTCCATCTATCTGTCTTTCTGTCTATTTATCTCAACTGCTTCCTGCTCAATGTGGTAAATCGTCTTGAATGAGTACCTCTTCTATAAGATGTGGGGAGAGTGGGAAGAGAAATCCTCCTGCTGCTGTCTAGTTGTGTTTTAGGGATCTCATTCCATAAAGTTGCTTCCTCCCTTGACTGTGCTTTTGATCACCTGTAGGACTGGTACTCTTAGCTTTTAAAAATCATCAGATATGTAGTCAATCTTTGGCTATCCCATGACAAATTGTCCTTCCAATGCCATTAAAGAAACTCCTTCACACTTCCTAAAGGGATAATGGCATTGGTGCATGACAGGTTTTAATGTCCCTTTACTTTATGAGATTATGTCTACTGGATTGGAATTGTTTTCCCCTTCCTTTCTACTTTCCTTACTGAACATCCCCCACTTCCATTTGCCACTTTACTACATTAAGTTTAAGTTTTGTCTGTTCAGTTTCTTGTATATAGAAACTCAATCAGTATAAGAACCCTGGTATTAAACCACCAGGGGTTATAATTCCAGTTCTCCCCCTAGTTAGGCAATCAGTTCACCTCTTTTGGGGCCTGAGATTACTTTTCTGTAAAATAAGGAGATTGGAATGAATCAATGCTTCCCGATCTTATTTGGCAACAGAATATTTCTGGGACTTGAAATATATTGATAGAACTCATTAAAAAATGGAAAGAAAGTTAGGGAGATTTCAACACAACATAGAGACAATGAAACCTACTTTTTGACATAAAATTTGCTGCATGTAGTAAATTCTTTTGAGATGTGCATAATTTCATATTTAATAATTTAGAGGGGAAAATATTACTAGTATTGACATTTTCTCACAGAACTCTAATTCATAGCACATGGACTATACCAGCATTCCACTGTTGGAAGGACTCATGACTAGATATGGGCCAAGGTTGTTTCCAGCAGGAAAACTCTGATTCTCTGTTTCAACCATGAGTATAGTTTGAAAGAGAAGTACTATCCAAAGTTTTTTTTTTTTGGTGGGGCAATGGGGTTAAGTGACTTGTCCAGGGTCATACAGCTAGTAAGTGTCAAGTGTCTGAGGCCAGATTTGAACTCAGGTACTCCTGAATCCAGGGTCGGTGCTTTATCCACTGTACCACCTAGCTGCCCCTCTATCTAAAGTTTTTAACTGTGGTAGTTTTGTAGAGAGAGAATTCCTCATTGATGTGAATTTTGTGGGAAAAAAATGAGAAATAAAATGAGAAGTGAATCAGTTTCCCCAAATCATAAATAACATTCTACCCCCATTGACTTATTATTCTCTCAAGTACTACAAAATGGAGTTTGGGCTTTTAAATTTTAATGACAATTCCCTTTCAGTGTAGATGTTGAACAATCACTTTTGCAGCTTCATTCTTTGAGTATTATTAAGGGAAATGGGAGTTCTTGAAATAGACCAGCTGTTTTTATAAGCCCAATAAATGTTCACACCTAGTGAAGTATTTATTTACTATCTTCACAACAAAACAAAATAAATTTGACAAGAAAAGCTTATGTTGTTGTGGGACTTTGTACATAGAAACAAATAAAACATTACGGCTTTCTCATCCCCACAATTCCTTAGGGAAATTGCAAAAGACATACAATGAAGCATCTGTCTTGCTTCCAAATTTCTTCCTCCCCCTCAATGGATGAGGGCTATACAGGCTTGTATATTACAGAGATTTCCCCCAAATCTCTAAAGTTGAGATTCTTTCTTATCTGGAGTTTCCATCCTATCATTGTTTGATGGACTATCTGCTGTCTCTAGATACACACACACACACACATTACACAGGGTGGATTGGAATCCTATAGCCATTTTAATCTGCACACATCTCAATCCTGCTCCAAAATGTCCTAAAACATTTTCATTTTCAAAAATTATGAGAATTTGGTTTTCTTGCTTTTGGGGGGGGGCAAGGGGAAGATAAGGAGAAGAATTTCCTGACATTGGGTTAACTGGCACAAAATATAACAGAATTTCCTAGGCTTGGAAGAGCCCTAGTCTGAAAGTTTTTGAATGAATGAGTGGATGAATCAATATAGAAGTATCCCTGGGCTCATCTTCTCCCTAACTCTTGCCCTTATATGAAAGACTTTATTGTTCATGTTGATGTTCCCTCAAAGACCTTAAACTTCAATTCTTTAATCTCCTCAAATTTCATGACCTATTTCTTCAGTCCATCTCAGTCAGACACAGGGATAGTCACATGCTGGATCTCACATTTACCAATAAATATTCTAGTTCCATGATCAAAAACTCTGACATGGAGTTCAAGATGCTGCCCAGGTTAACCTATGCCACAAATCTGAGTTTAACCATATGTGAAAAAAAGATGGACTTTCAATAATAAAGAATTAGCTATATATGAAAAAAGATGGAAGTTCAATAATAAAGAAGAATTTGAAATATTTTTAGAAATAAAACCAGAACTAAAACGATTATTTGCTTTTTAAACAGCAACAGAGTGACAACATAGAGACAAGGGACTTCTTTCTAAATGTACAGGAGGAGACAGGACTGAAGGTAGAAATCTGTCAGAGGTAACAGTGAAGAGGTTGCTGTTGTTGTTCAGCTGTGTCCAACTCTTTGTGACCCCATTTGGGATTTTCTTGGCAAAGATACTGGAGTGGTGTGCTATCTCTTTCTCCAGATCATTTTACAGATGAGGAAACTGAGGAAAAAAGGGTTAAATGACTCGTCTAGGATCACACAGCTGGTGTTTAAAGTCAGATTTAAACTCAGAAAGAGGGGAATTCCTGATTTAAGGCATGTCATGCTATCTTATGTGCCACCTCGCTGTCCAACAGTGAAGAGGGAGATTGAGATATTATGGATAGAACCTGATAACACCTTTCAGGTGAATCTTTTTTTTTTTTTTGGTGGGATTACAACATGAAATGGGAAGAGAGGAGCAGGGGGACAGAGAGAAGTGTGTAATAAACCAAGGTCAAATCAAGGGCTAGCAATGAAGGCAAAGTAACCTCTGTGGTCTCAGAAAGAGAAGAGCCTATAAGGGAGTGGGTGAGGAGAGGGAGGGAATGAAAAGGGGAAGGGAGAAGGAAGGAGGCCTTAGTCTTGTGTTGGGAGCAGGTACTACTGAGGAATGCTTCTGTGGGTGAAGACAGTTTATGAAAGGAAATGAAGATCTTGCACTGGGTAAGGCCTGGGGGATTTTGTGCTCAAAAAGTCTACTCTTCCAAAATGGGGGTGGGTGGCAGGAAGGAGATTGGAACTCCGGGGATCAGCTACCACTACGAGGAGTAGGAGAGCATGGATTTAGGGAAGACTTTGAGTCAAAAGTGGGGAAAAGAAGGTGACCAAGGGAGATCATAGATATGGGATGGTGGGGGAAGTGTCCTCCCATGAGTCAATGTTCTCTCTGACACCTGAATAATTGTCATTATTTCGGGATTGTGACACTATGGAAAAGGGAAATCTATGGGGCAAGCCCTACAAGGCAGTGACAGAAAATGCCTAGAGGGGAGAGCCTAAAATTAATACCTTGGAAGCTTTGATTGAATGAGGAATCCTGAGAAAAGAGAAAGACTAGATAATTATAGAGGCCATGAATCAGAGAATGGGAGTCTAGAGTACTGAGAAAGAAAGGATGAATAATGAAGAGTGTGAGAGAAATCCTTTTTCGAAATGTGCAAAAAAATGAAATAAAAAAAAACAACTAATGAATAGGACTAGCTGAAGGGGAGGAGAGGAAGTGGGAATCTACCTAACTAACAGGGAGGAAAAAAAGGGGAGGGAATATGAGCCGAAAAAAAAACAAACAAGAGAGAAAAAGGAACTAATAATACCCCAAAGGGAAAGGGGTAACAAATGAGAAAAGGGGACTAGGGGTGTGGGGAAGAGAGCCAGTAGGAATAGGATCACCTTAAAAAAAAGATTATAGAGGCAGCTAGGGCACAGTGGATAAAGCATTGGCTTGGATTCAGAAGGACCTGAGTTCAAATCCGATCTCAGACACTTGACACTTACTAGCTGTGTGACCCTATGCAAGTCACTTAATCCTCATTGCCCTACAAAAAAAAAATAAATAAACGGACAAACAAATAAAATATTATAGTAGCTTAAGGAACATAATATTGTACTTGTAGCAAAAGTTTATAAAAAATCACAACAGTGTTTCTGTCCTTGTATAAATTTTTTCCTGGTTCCACTCCCTTTTACTCTACTATTACTTAGGAGTCTCTTTGGTCACTTTTTTTTTTTACCTCACAATAATATTCCATTTTGGTCATATGCCATTATTTTAAAAGCATTCCCCAAGTATCTAAAAGGCAATCTAACATCCTCATTATATATTACTTCTCATCTTGCACTTTACAATCTAGCCAAATCGACCTTTTCTCTATTCCATGCCCTTAACACTCCATTTGCAATCTTCTTGCCTTGGCACCAGTCATCACCTTTGCATGCAGTACTTATTCCTCCTCATTTCTGCTTCATAGAATCCCTTATTTTCTTCAAAACTCAGCTTAAGCATCACCTTCTCCTGGAAGTCTTTCCTGATTCCCCCCCCCCCCCACTTCCAGTGCTCACTCTCCCTCTCTTATGTGTATACACACATTTATGTAATATACATATAGGCAGGCATATGTATATACATATTATAGACACATATTATTTATGTGCTCCTAAGAGCAAGGACTATTTCATTTTTTTACTTTTATACACAGCATCATTCACCAAGTAGGTGCTTAATAAATGCATGTTGAACAATTAATTCTTTTTATTATTTCTTTTGCCTTCTATAAATTCTATTTTATTTTTATTGGTATCTTTTGTTTCTATATAATTTTATTTCTGAATATATTCTTCCCTTTCCATTTACCCAGGGAGTCATTCCTTCTAACCAAGATTTTAAAAAGAAAGAGAGAAAAAAAAGACATTTTAGCACAACCAAATAGCATATCAGCACTCTCTAGGTATCATCAGTGGTTCTCAAAGAGTGTGTGTGTGTGGGGGGGTGGGGGGGAGATGGGAGAACACACTAATGTGACACCAATTTTGGCTAAATTTGTCACAAGTTGTTGGAATTCATACTTGCAATCATATGCACATGCTTGATTCCTCCCATCAAAGAATAACACTGTACAGTATTATGAGGAATAAAATTTTGAGAACCACTGGTTTGTATTTTTAAATAAACCAAAGTTTAATCAGAAATATATTGGCAGTGCTAAGGGAACTGTAATCTGGTCCAACCATTCAGGAAAAGTTTATAATTGCACAAGAAATGTTACTAAATTTTTGTCTCTTTTGACCTAGTAATCCCACCATTATAAATCTCAGGGTGGTTATTGACAGCAAGAAAAGTTCCACATGTGTGAAAACAGTCACAGAAGTAGCACTATTTATCATAGGAAAAAACTGGAAACAAACTTTCCACTGACAAGAGAATGGGTAAACAAATTGTGGTATGTGAATGGAATAGAATTTTATTGCAAAGTAAGGAGAAGCAAATTTTAAACAAATTAAACAATTTAAAGAAACACGGGTAGACTCTTTTCTTTCTTTCTTTCTTTCTTTCTTTCTTTCTTTCTTTCTTTCTTTCTTTCTTTTTTTTGTGAGGCAATTGGGGTTAAGTGACTTGCCCAGGGTCACACAGCTAGTAAGTGTCAAGTGTCTGAGGTCGGATTTGGACTCAGGTCCTCCTGACTCCAGGGCTGGTGCTCTAATCCACTGTGCCACCTAGCTGCCCCTATGGGTAGACTTTTATGAAGTGATGCCAACTGAAGTAACAGCCAAAGGAACATTATATATACTGCCTATAACTATTTAAATAAAAACACATTCGCAACAAAACTCTAGTCAAATAAAATGTATAATAATGGTACCAAAGTATTAAAATTAGAGCGTCCCTCCTTTTTACAAATAGTAAACTGCTACAGTGACTAGTACCATCTGTTGCAATCATACTTACAGAAAGTTTTACATAGCAGTTGTTTGGGAATGTAGTTCAGTCATCCCCACTCTCTCACTAATCTTTTTTTTTTTTTGGGTGGGGCAATGAGGGTTAAGTGACTTGCCCAGGGTTACACAGTTAATAAGTGTCAAGTGTCCGAGGTCAGATTTGAACTCAGGTCCTCCTGAATCCAAGGCCAATGCTTTATCCACTGTGCCACCTCTCCACTAATCTTTGGTTGCTTCTAGTCAACTGGCATTTTTCTTATGCCAACAAATATGCCCATATCTACCTTATTCTCAAAACCCCTCACTTGATCTATCCATCTCTGATAGTTATTGTTCTACAGCTCTCCTCCCTTTTATGACCAAACTCCTAGAGACATCTACAATTAATGCCTTCATTTCTTTTCCTCTAGCCTTCCAAATTCTTTATACTTTGACTTTCCATCTCACTATTCAACCAAAAATGCTCTCTTCCAAGTTACCAATGGCCTATTACTTGTCAAATCTAATGGTCTTTTCTCAATTTTTGTCTTTTGTGACTGTTCAGCAGTCTTTGACACTATCGATCACTTCTCTTTGATGCTTTCTTCTTCCTAGGTTTTCTCAACACTACTTTCTCCTGGTTTTCCCCCTACCTGCAGGACTACTCATTCTTGGTTTCTTTTGCTGAATCTTTATTCAGGTTATTCCAGATAATGATGGGTGTCCTGCAGGGCTTTTTCCTGTACTCTCTTTTCTTCTTTCTCTAAACTATTTTGCTTGGTGATCCCATCAACTCCTGTGGATTTAATTATCATCTCTATATAGAGGATTCTTAGATTTATCTTGCCCTAACGTCTCTTCTCACCAACATTTAATTTTTTTATTTTAATTTTTTTTTCAGTGAAAGAAACATTTATTTTATTTTTTCCAGTTACATGTAAGGGTAGTTTTCAACATTCATTTTCATAATGTAAGGAATTAATTGTGATTTGGGGTTTCTATGACTCCATCTTTGGCTAAAATTAGAAACCCCTGGGGACGCCCATGCGAGTTGACCTCCCTGACACATGCCTGTGCGTGCTGACCTCATGCCAAACACGCACACGCCTACATGGGCCTGGCTAAATTATACTGTAGGGAAGCCCTGCCATGAAGAGAAGCCTGGTGAGGACAAGTCAGGTGGTCTACGGTGTCCAGAAGCTGGCTGGCTTGAAGCTATAGAGCTGGCAATCAAAGTTGCCAGCCAATTAGCTTGGGGCCATGTGTGTGCTTGGCCCTGTTTTCCAGTTGCATGGAGGTTTTCGGGAGGAAGCCAGGGAGGAGACGCTCACTCTCTTGAGAGTGAGAGAAGGAGAGAGATGCTGGTCTGGTGGATCTTTGGACCAGGCCTGGAGAACGCTACGCAGCTGGTTCTCTTTGGAACTGCGGATTCTGGGCAGTGGTGAGTTTGTATTATTGAGGCGGAGCTAGCTGGGCTCTTCCCTTATTCCCTTTCTCATTGTCCCTATCTCTATTAACCTCACTTGTGTTTTAAATCTGTTCCCATTAATAAAACCTGTTTTGTTTTTTAAAAAGAGATTGTTAATCTCCCTTCTTACCCCAATATTACAGCAAGCCGCCCAATTAACTCTCCCCATACTAAATTTGGCCCTTACAATAAGATTTTTAGTTCCAAATTTTTCTCCCTCCACAAGACATCAACCAATCTGATATAGGTTATATATGTTCAATCCACAAGTGCTCTTTTTATCAGTTCTTTCTATGGGATTGGATAGTATGCTTCATATCAGTCCCTTGGGATTGTCTTGGATCATTGTATTGCTGAGAGTAGTTAAGTCATTCACAATTGCTCATCCAACAATACTGCTGTCACTATGCACAATGTCCTCCCAGTTCTTCTTGTTTCACTATACATCAGTTCATATGAGTCTTTCCAGGTTTTTCTGGGATCATCTTGTTTGTCATTTCCTATAGCACAATACCATTCCACTACAATCATATGCCACCACAGCTTCTTCAGTCATTCTTCAACTGATAGACATTCACTTGATTCCCAATTCTTAGCCACCACAAAGATTTGCTATAAATATTTTTGTACAATTCCCCCCTTTTCTCTTTTTCACAAATACTATTGTTAACTGTTTCCCTCCATTCTATTCCCTTCCCCATATTTACTCTATTATCTATCTTCTTTCACCCTATCCCTCTTCAAAAGGGATTTGCTTCTGTCTGTCCCCTCCCCTAATCTGCCCTCCCTTCTTTTGCCCCTCTGTCTTTATCCCCTTCCCCTCCTATTTTCCTGCAGGGTTAGATAGATTACTCCACCCAATTAAGTGTGTATGCTATTCCACCCTTGAGCCAATTCTGATGAGATTGAGGTCTTTAAGCCAATTCTGATGAGTGTTAGGTTCATTTACTGCCCAGATTAAATAGATTACTCCACTAAATTGGGTGTGTGTGTTAATCCTTCCTTGAGCCAACCCTGATGAGATGAAGGTCTTTGAGCCTATTCTGATGAGTGTAAAATTCATTTACTGCCCCACTCCTCCCCCATCTCTTCCCCCCCATTCCATAAATCCCTTTCCTTTCCTGTTTCTTTCCTGTGGGATTTCATCCCATGCTACCTCTGCCCTTCCCCCTTCCCCAGTGCATTCCCCTCACCCCTCAATTTAACCCTAAAGATGTCATCATGGGGCAGTTAGGTGACACAGTGGACAAAGCATCTACCCTGGACCCAGGGGGATCCCAGCCAAAAACCAGCCTCAGACACAAGACAGTCACCCACTGCATGACCCCAGGCATGTCCCCCAACTCCAGTTTTTTATGGTTCTCTATGGTCTTGTATTTGGAAGTCAAATTTACCATTCAGTTCAGGTCTTTTCATCACAAATATCTGAAAGTCCTCTTTTTCATTGAAATCCCATTTTTTTCTCTGAAAGATTATACACAGGTTTGCTGGATAGGGGATTCTTGGTTGTAATCCCAATTCCTTTGCCCTCTGGAATATGATATCCAATACCCTCCAGTCCTTTAATATAGAAGCTGCTAGATCTTATGCTATCCTGACTGGGGCTCCACAGTACTTGAATTCTTTCTTTTTGGCAGTTTGCAATTTTTTCTCCTTGAGCTGGGAGGTCTGGAATTTGGCTATAATATTCCTAGGAGTTTTCCTTTTGGGATCTCTTTCAGGAGGTGATCACTCACCAACATTTAAGCATCTCCAACTGCTTATTTGCCATCTTGAACTGGATAGCTCATAGACATTTCAAACCCAACATTTCCAAAATGGAATCATTATCTTTCTCCCCAACTGCTACTCTCTTTTAAAATTCCTTATTACTGTCAAGGGCCCTACCATCCTTCCAGTTACCTAGACCAGCAATTTAGGAGTCATCCTTGAATTCTCCTTCTTTCTCACTTCCCCAGCCCTCTACTCCCATATTCAATCTGTTGCTAAGTCCTATTGATTCTACCTTTGGAGCATCTCTCCTAAACAACCTTTTCTTTGCTCTGACCCTGCCAACACGCTAAGGTAAATGCACTTGTTTATCATCTCCTACCTGAACTATTGTAATACTTTCTGGTTGGTCCCTCTGCCTCAAGTCTTTCCTCACTATAGTCACTCTTCTACTCAAAGGCTCTATTGATTTTCCTAAAGTTCAGATCTGACCATGTCATATTTAATAAATGTGACCAGTTTTCTAATGACCTCCAGGATCAAATAGGAAATCTTTGATTTTTAAAGCTATTCATAATCTTTCCCCTTCCTACTTACCTTCTTCCACATACTCTGTAATAGTTACCTGGGCCTCCTTACTGTTTCTCTCTCTCTCTCTCTCTCTCTCTCTCTCACACACACACACACACACACACACACACACACACACACACACACACACACATCATCTTCTTGACACCTGTACATTTTCACCAGCTGTCCCTCATGCTTTGGATGCTCTACTTCCTCATCTCCATATCCTAGTTCCTTGACTTTCCTTCAGGTATAAGCTAAAATCTCACCTACAGGAAGAAGTTTTTCCTGATCCCTCCAAACCTTAATGCCTTATATGCATTCTGTCTTCTCCATTAGAATGTGAATTCTTTGAAGGCAGGAACTATTTTTGCCTTTCTGTTCCTAGTGCTTAATACAGTGTCTGGCATAGTACACACAATAAATGCTTATTGACTGACTAATGCTTCCTGATTCATAAAGAGCACTGTTCTGAGTCAAGAGGACCTAACTGAAAATCCTGACCCTGATGTTTACTGCCTATTTGACCTTGGGCATCTCACTTAACCAGCATTAGTCTCATTTTCCTCATCAGTAAGATGAAAGTAGAAAGAATGAATGAAAAGCATTTATTAAGAACTTACTATATGCTAGGCACTGTGCTAAATATTGGGTATAAAAATGGAAAAGTGAGAGTCTCTGGCATTGGGAAACTTACATTTTAATAAGGGGAGACACCACCTAACATCAGTGGAAATTGGACTAAATTACCTTTGGGGTCTCTTCCAGCTCTGAATCTATGGTTCTACTTTGAGATTTCTTTCCATGTTTGCTGATATAAAAGGCATCTTAAAAAAAAAAAAAGGAAAGGAAAAGAAAAAGAAATACCTTGCTAGTTACAGTCTATCCTAAGAACATTGACCAACCACCATTCCAGAAGGCTAAGGATGAATAATGCTGGCCACACCTGAAAAAGAGGTAATGGACTCAATATACAGAATGACAAGCACATTTTTTGACATGGCCAAAGTGGGAATTTGTTTAGGTTGACTAAGTAGCTTTGTTACAAAAGTTTTGCATTTTTTTTTCTTTTTCAATGGGAGGATGGAGGGGAAGAGAAAAATAAATACTCACTATAATTGAAAAATATTTAATTTTTTTTAAAAAAGAGAAGTTCAGTTATTAAAGTAATGACAGCTCCAGGGCAATATTCTATACATTCTTTTTTTTTGTAATAAACATATTTATTTATAGTTTTGGGTTACAATTTTTATCCCTCTTTCCCTCCTTCCCCTTCCCTGAGGCAACAACCAATCAGATATGTGTCATACATGTATGGTTATGTAAAATATTATCATATTTGTAATTTTTTACAAGAAAACTTGATTAAAAGAAAAAAAATGAAAGTGAAAAATAGCATGCTTCAGTCTGTTCTATCAATATCAGTTCTTTGGAGGTAGATAGTATGTTTCATCAATATCCTTTGGGAGTGTCTTGGATCATTATATTGTTGAGAATAGTCAAGTCATTCACAGTTCTTCATTAAACAATATTGCTGTCCCTGTGTACAGTGTTCTCTTGGTTCTGCTCACTTCACTAGGCATCATTTCATACATGTTTTCCCAGGCCTTTCTGAAGTCATCCTGCTTATATACACTCATTAAGACAAACTAAGAAAAACCAAAATCAAATCTGTTTCGAAACAGTCATTCTTTTTGTAAAGTGAAAGCATAGTAATAGTTCTACCTGCAATTTATAAATGCAAAAAACAAACAAAACCTCCCAGACCCTGGTTGCTCCCCTTCCCTCCCACCACTCGCTGCACAATCTGGGCACTTCCTTTAGGGAACTGAGAAGCCCCAAAGTGGACTAACTGAACTACCGACTCTTTGGGAAGCTGGGAAACTCCGTTTGCACATAACGTCCCTTTGGGAAGGAGCGGCTTCAGAGGAGACACAGACTAGTGCGTACTTCGGGGTGTTTCTCTCCCTTTCCCTTCCCCTCCCACAGATCTTCACGTGATTTCCAGGAAGAGGAGAGAGGCTGTTTGGTGCCAAAAGGCCCCGCCTGGACTTGGACGTAGGTCCCACCTCCTCAGTGTGATTGCCTCTCGGAGTGACTTTTTGTGTGGCCCGAGCTGTTGCTGCGGTTCTGCTGTCACTTCCCTGCCGTTCCCTGATCTGCGTTCTCAAGGTGTAGGATCTCAGATTGGGAGGTATGGGACAGACAGGTAATGGGGGAGGCTTTGGGGAACCGCCTGGACGGGTAAATCCTTTGATCTCTGCACAGATACAGTGTTGGCCAGGTATAACTGTCCGGGAGTAGAGCGCTGGCAGGTGTGGGGTGGCCAGCCCCTTTCTGCACTAACTGCAACACGGGGAACGCATCTGTCTTAGAGACACTTTGCTAAGTGCCCTCATTGCTGAACTGCCTTTTGGCAGAGCACCCCTCCCCCATCATGACTCTGAGACGTCTCAACAGCCTAAGTTTTATTTCAGTTGTGAAAGTGAAACCAAAAGAAATCCCCTCCATGATTCTTTTGTCTGTCAAAATGTGTTCTTAGAGAATTACATAAATCCTTTTATTGGTGGAGTCCTAGTAGAAACCTAGAGCAAGTGGTCAGTTCTTCTTAACAGGTTGAACATTTACTGGCCTCTTGAAATTTTAGGAAGAACTAGGTTCAAAGGCAGCTTGTGACACATACTGGCTGTGTGATCCTGGCCAAGTCACTTAACCTCTCAAGCCTGTAGAAAACTCTCTAAAGTCAAAATTTTTGACTTTTTAAAAATGTCATATGACCCTGTTTTACAGTTTGGTGAAGTCTATAGGACTCTTCTTAGAATAATATTTTTGAATGCATAAAACAATATACAAGATTGCAAAGGAAATGAATTACATTGAAACTCAGTCATCAAAATGTTTTTTTTTAAAGTTCATGTATCCCAAGTTAAGAATTCCCTATTCAAGACCATAAATTGCAAAGAAGGTGCCAATTTATATCAAGTTCTTCATTGAGAACTTCCTACATCAATGAAATTAAATCACAGTTCCCATCAAAAAAGAGGGGAGGGGAGGATGCTAATAACAGGCACCATGAGGTATTATGGCCTTAATTTCATTGACTGGATCAGGGTAATTCCATTAAGTAGGATTGGGGATTCCTGATTAATAGCTTTGCCAGGATATATCTGTACAACTCATTTGACTTCTTAAAAAATATTTTTAAAAACTGCATTTCTTAAAGATGGGAACAAAGTAGGCCCCATTTAATTCTTGGATCTTTTTATTTTATTATATTTACAATAGCTATTTATTGCACACATATTTGAAAGGAAAAGCTTATAAAAGTAAACTGGCTCTTCCCCCAACATATTTTTAAATCAAAATGCCTTTTTAATTGCTCAGCTAGAATTAAGGTCAATTTGAATCTCAGTAATTGGTTGTTACAGTTGCATAGTTATTACTAGTGAAAAATGATATAGGATTTGGAGATTGGAAGGGACTTTAGAGATTTTTTTTACAGATAGGAAGCTGAGATCCATAGAGAAAAAAGCGACATGCAAAATTATATGGTAGTAGGAACACAAGGTTTTGTGAGGAAATACTTTAATTTAAAAAAAGTTTTTAATTGAACAAACATCAAATAGAATGAGCATTTGTATTATATATAGTAGAAGAGAAAAAGAAGATTGTCTATGAAATGCTTTAGTATATACAGCTTGCTTCTATCTTTTAAGTATATAGTAAGTTCAATTTGTAGCTTTCAAATTTGTAGCTGGTCTATAGATTCTCTGTACTTCTTTCTGGTCTTCCTTCAATTCTTTCTTTGCCATTAAAAATACCTCTATGATTTTGCTTCCCCCCTCCCCTCCAATAACCCCATCCTGTCGCTCTTCCCTCAACTTTACTCTCCACCACTGAGAAGAAATAAGAAGAAAAAAAAATCAAGCCCTTCTAAAGAAAAATAAAGCCAAGTAAAACAAATTCCCACATTGGCTGTATCCAAAAAATGTACGGCTTATTCAGTAGCTTGAATCTGTCACCTTTCTGTCAAGAGGTAAGTAGCAAGCTTCATCTTTAGTTCTCTGGAATTATTGTTGGCCTGTTTCATTGATCAGTTCTCAAGTCTTTCAAAGTCATTGACTTTTTTTTTTTTGGCGGGGCAATGGGGGTTAAGTGACTTGCCCAGGGTCACACAGCTAGTGTCAAGTGTCTGAGGCCGGATTTGAACTCAGGTATTCCTGAATCCAGGGCTGGTGCTTTATCCACTGAGCCACCTAGCCGCCCCCAGTCATTGACTTTTTAATGTTACTGTATCTATTGTTCTCTTGGTTCTCACTTCATTCTGCATCAGTTCATAAATGTCTTCCTAGTTTTCTTTGAAACCAACCCTTTTGTCATTTCTTATGGTATATTATCCCATTAGTCATATGCCCACAGAAGAATAATCTTTCCTGAACTCCATTTTCATCATGTCAATCCCAAGCTCAAAAACCTACAATGGATCTCTGTTACCTATAGAAAAAAACTATACTCTTGACCTTAAAGGCTCTACAACCTGCCTATCCATACTTATTTCCTGTTACTCTCTAAGAAGGAACTCCTAGCCTAACTGGCCTACTTATGCTTTGCACAGTCTTGTCTTTCTAACTTCTCTCATGTATTTAATAAATATTTCTTATTGTAGGACCATAGATTTAGAGTCAGAAGGGGTGTTAGAGACTATCTTATCCAAAATCCTTATTTTATAGAGGAGGAAACTAGGGGTTTTGGGGGGTTGCCCAAGGTTACAAAGGTGGTAAGTGACAGAGCCAGGATTGGAACTGAGGTTCCTTGACTACAAATTGATCAGTCTGTAAGTATGTATTAGGCATCTTCTATGTGCCAGGCCCCATGTTAGACAGTGGAGTTCAAGTACAAAGAATGAAACTATCTTGTTTGTAATGAATGAGACGAGTCTCTCTCTCTCTCTCTCTCTCTGTCTCTCTCTCTCCACACACACATATATACACATACATACATATATATGCACTGTTTATTTTGCATATATATGTATACGTACACATATATATACACAAAATTAAACAGTATAAAGATAAGGTGAATAAGTATAAATATAGATTAAATTACTTAAATGCAACAGTTTTGGAGGACGTAGCATTAATATTTGTTGGAGGGTGGGAGGATTGTGAAAATCTTCATGTAGAACATGGTGTTTGAGCTGCCACTTGGAAAAGAGGAACTCTAAGAGGTGAGATATAGAGGGAATGCATTCCAGGAATGGGGGATAGTCCCCCATATGAACTCTGTCTTGGAACCCCTTAAATAGAAAATTATTGCTTAAATAATGGAATTTTAGAGCTAGACTGGACCTTAGCAATAATCTAGTCCAGGAGTTCTTAATTTTTTTGTGTCATGGACCCCTTTAGCAATCTGATGAAGCCTGCTGATCCTGTGTCAGAAGGTTGTTTTTTAATCCATGACTGAAATACATAGCATTACCAAGAAAACCAATTATACTGAAATACAGTTATCAAAATATTTTTAAAAGTTTCATTAACCTCAGGTTGACTCCTAGTTTATTCATTCTGTTGTTGTTTAATATTTTTAGTCATGTCTAACTCTTCATGGAACCATTGGATTTTCTTGGCACATATATTAGAGTGGTTTGCCATTTCCTTCTCCAGCTCATTTTACTGATGAGGAAACTGAGGCAAACAGGGTTAAGTGACCTGCTCAGGATCACATAGCTAGTGAGTGTCTGGGGCCAGATTTGAAGATGAGTCTTCCTAACTCCAGGCCTGGTGCTCCATCTACTGTGTCATGTAGCTCACCATTTATTCTATAAATGAGGAAACTGAAGTAATCTTCCTAATTTACCCTCCATATTGTGTTTGCTGACAAATTCCTTCAGTAGCTCTCTATTGCCTAATTAGTAAAGTATAAACATTTTTGGGGCAGCTAGGTGGTGCAGTGGATAAAGCACCGACCCTGGATTCTGGAGGACCTGAGTTCAAATCCAGCCTCAGATACTTGACACTTACTAGCTGTGTGATCCTGGGCAAGTTACTTAACCCTCATTGCCTGGCAAAAAACAAAACCAAAAACACCCCTCCCCCCCCAAAAAACATTTTGGCATTTAAGACACTTCTCAAATGGCTTGCCACTTCCCCTCCCATTGTCCCTTCCACATACTCCCCAACTCTCACCAAACCAGAAACTCTATTTTTCCCTTTTCCCTTATGATTTTTGCCCTCCATCTCCAACTTCTAACTTCATTTATCACTGTCCCTTCCCTTGACAAGGAGCCTTATGGAGGGATTGTTCATAAAGCCCTCCCTAACCCCTAATTGCAAGTTATCTCTACTTCATATTTCTCGTGGTGCTTTGTTGAACTTCACTTTTGGAACATGCTTATTTGTATAGTGTTTACTCAATTCCAAGTTCCATGTCACCAGGGCTGGGATCATGTTTTCTGTTTCATCTCCAATGCCTAGCATAGTACCTTGCATGTAATAGACACTTAATTGGTATTTAAGTAATGTTAGCTAGAATTTATATATCACTTTAAAGTTTGCCAAGTGCTTTACAAATATCATCTCACTTGATCCTGAAGGTAGGTGCTATTATTATCCCCATTTGACAGATGAGGAAACTGAGGCAGACAGAGGTTTAAGTGACTTGACCAGGGTATCACAGCTAATAAATGTTTGAGGTCTGATTTGAAATCAGGTTATCCTGACCCCAAGCCAAGTTTTCTATGCAGTTGTATTACTTAGCTTTAAGGTTCAAAGTACATATACACACACATGCACATATATGTATATTATATATAACATATGTGTGTGTATTTCCCTGCTTCCCCAAAGATCCTGTATAGTGAGTTGTGGAAGCTTTATCCCCATTTTATAGTTAAGACAACTGATGCTTAGAAGGTGAAGTGATATGGGACCAAAGGATCTAGAACTAAAGGCACATTGAAAATCATCTAGTTCAACTTCCTCATTTTATGTTTTAAGAGGTCTTTATATCTTCTTTTTTTTTTAGTTTTCAACATTTATTTTTATCAGATTTCTAGTTTCAGATTTTTCTCCCTGCCCTTCCTCCCCCTCTCCCCAAGACAGCAATTAATCTGATATAGATTATATATGTATAATAACATTAAACATATTTCCACATTAGTCATGTTATAAGAGAAGAATCAGAGCAAAAATGAAAAACCTCAAAAAAGAAAAACAAAAGAAATAGTATGGTTCAATCTGCATCCATATTCCATTTTTTTTTTCCCCTGGATTTGGAGAGCATTTTCCATCATGAGCCCTTTGGAACTATCTTGTACCATTGTATTGCTGAGAAGAATCAAGTCTATATATTCTTTTTTTTAGTGAGGCAATTGGGGTTAAGTGACTTGCCCAGGGTCACACAGCTAGTAAGTGTTAAGTGTCTGAGGCCAGATTTGAACTCAGGTACTCCTGACTCCAGGGCCGGTGCTCTATCCACTATGCCACCTAGCTGCCCCCTATATATTCTTTTTTAAAAAGCATTTATTTTCTCTTTCCACTGCTCCTCCCTGCAATTGAACAGATTAAAAAAAAAAAGAAAAAAGAAAAAACCCTCATAACAAATATACATTGAATAGCAAAAACACATTTCTATATTGGCCATGTCTAAAAAAATGTGTCTCATTGAGCCTTTTAAGTCCATTCTCTCTTTGGCAGAAAGTAGCAAACCTTTCATTTTACAAGAGAAAGCACAGGCTCAGACAGGTGGTGTTTTTGCCCAAGGTCACACAGGTAGTCAACAGAAGAGTTAGAATTCAAATCTAAGCATTCTTACTCTAAGTCCAGAACCATTTTCACTGAATTAACCCAAACACACTGAGCCATGACTAGAAATAAGATTTCCACTATCTCATTCTGCTCTATGCCTCAGCATAGAATTATTATTGGGAATTTACAACCTGTTAAGATGATGGCATCTTTAAAAGGTATTCCACTAGTAGAATTAAGGCATTCCATTAGTAGAATAAAGGCATTAAATCAAGACATGAATATGAAGACATACCTCAAATGCAGATTAATAATAAATATATTTTAGAGCACAAAGTTAGAAGAGGAAAGGAATAATCCCAGCACCATATATTTAGAGTTGGAGACAACCTTAATGATCATCTACTCCATCTCTTCTCATTTGTAAATAAAGAAACTGATGACCAGAGAAATAAATTCATTTACCCAATATCATATGAGTGTTTCATGTCTAGATTGGACAAAGCAAAGTTTAGATAATTTGATTCAGCAATCACTTATTAAGAACTGGAGGTGGTACAAAGATTAAATTAGTCTTTATTCTCAAGGAACTCAACAAAAAATATTCATACACTAATTGTTCAAGGAGTAAATTAAAATTTCATTTATTCATCCTTTCAGCAAGCATTTAGTAAGCCCCTTCTGTATGTAAGATATTGTGATAAGTGCTGAAAATTCAGACAAAACAAAAAATAGTCTTTGTTTTCAAAGAGTTTAGATTCTACTGGGGGTGTAACAACAATTAATTAGCCAAATAAATACAAGATAATCTAAGGAAGGAGAGACCAATAACAGGTAGGAGAATCAGGAAGGATAAGGAAGAAAGAGATGCTGAAGGCATTAGGGATGATTTGAAAAGGCATGGAAAGATAGCCAATGGAATGCTGAGTTCAGGAAATAGCCTTTAGGCCACTTTGACCAGAATAAAAAATGCATAAAAAGGAGTAATGTTAAGTATGTCTGGAAAGATAGGTGGGGGCCATGGTGTGAAGGGCTTTGTATTCCAAGTTGGTAGAATGATAGACTTGGACTCAGGAAGACCTGAGTTTGATTCTTGATTCAGACACCAGCTGTATGACCTTAGGCAAGACACTTAACCTCTCTCAGACTCATATTTTTTTTTCATTTATAAAATGAGAATAATCATAGTATCTACTTCACTGGGGTGTTGTGATATTCAACCTAGATAATATATGCAAAGGGATTTGAAAATTTTAAATCACTATATAAATGTTAGGTGCTTGGTGATGATGGTGATGATACCACAAGAAGAAGGTTTGTATTTAATCCTAAAGGCAGTAGGAAATCAATGAAAACTTTTTTTTTTTCCAATGAAAACTCTTAAGGAGGGGAGTGGCATGGTCTAACCGCATCACATTTATAGTTTAGGAAGGTTATTTTGGCAGCTGTTTGGAGGGTGGAAAGGCTAGAAGTGGGTACTCCATTTAAATTAGGAGGCTGTTGCAACAGTCCAGTCAAATAGTGATAAGCCCCTGGAACAGTGGAGTGGCCATATGAAGAGGGAGAAGGTGATAGATGCAAGAGATTTTGTGTAATTGAATTGACATAACTCTTCCTAATGTTGCTAACAAATACAAATATGAAAGGAAAGCCTCTGACTATCTAGTCCAATTCCTTCATTTTGGCCAGGCTCAGAGAGATGAAGAGACTTTTCTATTTCCACACAGCCAGTAAAGGGTAGAGTTGGGACTGATAATGGTTACTTACATATGCTTAGTTCTTATGGGTCAGAAAGCTTTTTCCTCAAAGTAATTCTATGAAGAAGTCAGAACCCAGGCCTACTGGTACCCACTTGACTGTTCTTTCCAATACATGAGCAGGAATGGTGCAACCACATGTGTCTATAGTATTAGATTGCTGTTTTTTTTTTAAATCATAAAAGTGTTTTATTATTTTCCAGTTACATGCAGATAGTTTTCAACATTTGTTTTCAAAAGATTTTGAGCCTCAAATTTCTCTCACTCTCTCCTTTCCCTCCCCCCTCCCCAAAACAGAAATCTGATATGGGTTTTATATACGCGCACACACACACACACACACACACACAATCACATTAAACATATTTCTATATTAGTCAGGTTGTGAAAGAAGAATCAGAACACAAGGGGAAAAACCTCAGGAAAGAAAAAACAACAAAAAAGTAGAAATGGTATGGTTCAATCTGCATTCAGAATCCACAGTTCTTTTTTCTGGATGTGGAGAACATTTTACATTATGAATTCTTTGGAATGTCTTGGATCATTGCACTGCTGAGAAGAGCCAAGTCTATCACAGTTGATCATCTCACAATGTTGCTGTTACTGTGTACAATGTTCTCCTGGTTCTGCTCATTTCACTCAGCATCAGTCCACTTAAATCTCTGCAGGTTTTTCTGAAATCTGCCTACTCATCATTTCTTACAGCACAATAGTATTCCATTACGTTCATATACCACAATTTGTTCAGTCATTCCCCAGTTGATGGACATTCCCTCAATTTCCAATTCTTTGCCACCACAAAGAGAGCTGCTATAAATATTTTTGTACATGTGGATCTTTTCCCCTTTTCTATGATCTCTTTGGGATACCGACCTTGTAGTGGTATTGCTGGGTCAAAGGGTATGCACAGTCCCACAGTCCTTTGGCCATAGTACCTAATTGCTCTCCGGAATGGTTGGATCAGTTCATAACTCCACCAACAATGCATTAGTGTTCCAATTTTTCCATAGCTTCTCCAACATTTATTATTTTCCTTTTTTGTCATATTAGCCAATCTGATAGGTGTGAGGTGGTGCCTCAGAGTTGTTTTAATTTGTATTTCTCTAATCAATAGTGATTTAGAGCATTTTTTCATATGGAGTGTTCCATGGACATTTAAAATTCAATATGTCCAAGACAGAATTTTTTCTCTTTCCCTCCTCCCAATTTGTCTTTATGTTAAGAAACCACGGTCAGAGTTATCTTCAACTCTCCCCTATCCCTCTTGTACAAACAGTTGTTGAGATTTATATCTTGCAATATATATCTACAATATATCTTGCACTTGATCTGTTCTCTCCATCCAAATGGCCACCAGCTTGACACAGGCCCTTATCACCTCTTACCTGGCCTATTTCAATAGACTCCTAGTTGGTCTTTACTTATCTAGCCTAACCCTTCTCCAATCCATCCTCTTTATGTAACTGCCAAATTGATACTCCCAACGTTCAACCATATCATTCACTTCTCTGCTTAAGAAACCCCAGTCATCCTCTCTTGCCTCTAGTCTAAGACACTAACTCTTCTTTTGGTTTTTAAAGCCCTTCACAATCTGGTTCTAGTCTACCTTTCCTGGCTTCTTCCCAATGTTTACCTTTTGTTTATTCTCTCTCTATGTATCTTGTAGGAACCTGTTTATATGTTGTTTGTCCCAGTGGAATTTGTTTTTTGAGGGCAGGGATTGTCTTTCTTTGTACCCACAGTGCTTGACAAAGTGCCTGGCATATAGTAAGAGCTTAATAAATACATTTTAATTGAGTGATTGACATGTTGTTCATTATTTTCCTTTACACACTTTAAAGTCCAGACAAAGTAGCCCATATTTGCCATTACCTGTATAAGATACTCCATCTCCTGGCCAGTCTCTGTGCCTTTGCAAAAGATGTGTCCCCATTCCTGGAATATACTCCTTGCCCAACCCCTGGAAATTAAAACATTTTTATTTTTTCAATCAGCAGAAATTTGCCTTCTGATTCTCTACCCCACAATGAGAATGAAAGATAAGCAAAACTCCTGTTACAAACATGTGTAGTCAAGCAAAATAATTTTCTATACCGACTGTGTCCAAAAAACAATATGTCTTATTCTGTACTCTGGGTTCTTCACCTCTCTATCACTCTACCAGGTAGCTAGCTTGTTAAATTATTTGTTCTCTGTAATTGGTATTGGTCATTACACTGAGCAGAGTCTCTAATTCTTTCAATGTTGTTTTCATTCCTATATTATTGTCTTTGTATAAATAAGTTTCCAGGTTCTGTTCACTTTACTCTGTATCAATTCATTTAAATTTTCCCAAGTTTCTTTGAAACTATCCCTTTCATCATTTCTTACCCATAACTTTTTCAGCCATTCACCTATTTATGGGGACTCCCTCAGATTCACATCTTTGCCACATCAAAAAGAGTTATAAATATTTTTGTATATTTTAAAGTTTATTTTGCTTAGAACCAAACCCTAATCTTCTCTCCCTCTAATTCCTCCTTCTTCCTTTTATTTCTGTACCTAAGCCTGCCTCTCTCTCTCTGTGTGCATGTGTGCATTTTCCCCTCTTTGACCAATTTAGGTGAGAGTGAGGTTCAAGTGTCAGCAACTCTCCTTGAATATCTCCTCCTTGTTTGGGTAGATGTCTACTTGCATACTCTTATGTGGGATAATTTCCCCTAAGGTACCTTTCCTTTTCTCCCATCCTCACTGTGTTTCTCTTTCCTTTCCTTTTCATTCTTCTCTTAAGATAATCAAGAAACAACAGAATCAATCCCAAGTTTTGTCTAATTAGATTTCCTCTACGATACTCAATGATGATGATGATAGGATTCAGAGGGCATACATATATCATCTCTCTATATTTGAATGTAAGCAGTTTATCATTATTTAGTCCTTTATCATTGTTCATTCACATTGACCATTTTATGTTTCTTCCAAGTTCTCCAACCCTTTATAGTGGTGGCTGCCAAATTGTGTGTGTTTTGTTTGTGATTCCTCCATACTTGAATTCTTTCTGACTGCGTGCAGTGTTTTTATTTTGATCTGGAAGCCCTGGATTTTGACTATAATGTTCTTGGGAGCTTTCATTTGGTGTTTTTTCCCCAGAAATTCTTTCTCTTTCCACTTTGACCTCTGGTTCTAGAAAATCCTGGAAGTTTTCTTTTAAGATATCTTGAAATATGATGTTAAGGCTATTCTTTGGTCATTGCATTGAGAGAGCCCAATAATTCTTAATTTTTTCTCTCTACTCTTTTACAGAGGGTTTTTTTTTTTTTACTATTACATACCTTACATTTTCTTCTATTTTGTGTGTATTTCTTTTTTTTAGCCTTTTGATGTAGTTTTAGTATTTCTTTTTGTCTCATGGAGTCATTGGCTTCTATTTGGTCTATTACAATTTTCAGGAGTTTGTTGTTTAGATAAGTTTTGTACTTGTACCAAGCTGTTAATTATTTTTCTACTTCTTCCTTCTATAGTTCTCCTTTCTTTTCCATTAATTTTTTACTCTAGCACTCCCTTTTCATTGATAAAACAATTTTTTTTTACTCTTTTTTAAAAAAGCCTCTTACTTCATCTTTTCTAGGAATTCTAGTAGAATTTTTACCCACCCTATGATTTGAATAATTGCTTGTCAATGTTTGGGAGTCATTATCTTCTTCTGTGTTTGTGTCTTCAGTATCCCTATCATCATAATAGCTTTTTATGGTGATTCTTTTTTTGTTGTGGTTGTTTACTCATTTTTCCAACCTATATCCTGACTTCAGACTTGATCAAATGAGATAATAATTGTAAAACACTTAGCACAATGCCTGGCAAAGTAAGTGCTATAGAAATGTAATTATTATTATTATTATTTCTATCTTCCTCACAGTAGTTTCTATAGTGTAGGTAGCATTTCTATAGTGTTTTAAGGTTTGCAAGGAGCTTTACATTTGTTTCTCATTTAATCCTCATAACAACCCTCTGAAGCAGGTGGTATTATCCTCAATTGAAGAAGAGGAAACTGCGGCTAAGAGTGGTTAATTGCCCAGGGTCACAAAGCTAGTAATCAAGATTTGAACTCGGGTTTTCCTGATTTCAGGTCCAACATTCTATCCCTGTTCCCCACTCTGCCTGATTTAATTTCCATGTACTTTGTCTGACATGTAATAGATAGTCAATCAACAAACATTTTTTATGTACCAGAAATTGTGCTAAGTCTAGAGAATAGAAACAAACACAAAACCAAAAGGCATAAGTTATGTTTTTAAATTGAATTTTAATTTAATTAGTAAAATATAGAGCTATGAAAAAAATATTGGAAGCTCCTTTTACTATTTGTGATACTACCTATGCATTTAGTCACTGGAACATGTAACTAATTTTTCTAAACTTCAGTTTTATTGTCAAACATGGGCATTTGTACCTCTCCATTCCTTGCCACAGAAGAAAATTGAGAAAATTAGTCAAAATCTTCAGAGATTTTATTGGTTGGCTTAGTTACTAAGTATGCAACCCCAAAAAAGATCTTCCTTTCCTTTATTATTTTCTTTGAGCAGGAAGGCAAATATCATATTCAGTTGTATTAAACAAACATTTGTCAAGTATCCCTTGTTGGCTAGGCACTGTGCTGAGTACTGAGGATAGGAAGACAAAAGACAGTTCAGACTATCAGGAAGGGATATAAATATTGGGTGGAAAAGTCTCATTTATTCACATATATAAGGAAATACTTGTTTTGGGACACAAAAGGGAATACTAAAGAGGTTTAGCCTTAAAAAAAGGAAAAATTCCTACTTAAATTGCAAACCATGAAGAGAATACTACGAGATTATAATGCCTTACATTTTGATTGTACTTTGTAGTTCCCTCATTTGGACCTTCTTATAATCCCATTGTTAAAGGCTAAAATTCTACCTAAACTGTCTAAAATATCTAATGAGTGGTCGCCAATAAATTATAAGCTTTAGCAAGAGTTAGGCTTTTAAGCATTTATTAAATAGAATAAGAATTTGGTAAAGAGAGAAAGGCCTACATTCATCTATCTATTAAAGGGAGAGCGCATTTCTCACTCCCCTTTCTGCCAGAGTCCACAGGAAAGAGTGCAAGACAGAGCGCCAGGCTCCCCTTCCTCTTCCCACCAGCAAATGTCACTTCCTGACGCCAAAGAAAAGACGCATGGTCTTGCCCTCAGAGACGTTCACCTCATTTCTGCAGTAAGTCTCCAGCAGGTGGCATCATTCCAATCGTTACACCATGCAATAGAGAGGGTACCTATCCCTTTTCCTCCACCGTATAAATAAATGGATATTGAAACTGAAATCTTAAGTGATTTCATTCCAGGACACCAATCAAGTAACAACTTGTTGCTTGTACCAGAGAATTAATTGATTATGAAAATTACTCCAGTGCAGGAATGCTTAGCTGCCATATTTATTCTTTTCTTTGCTGTCACAATTTCATTACATTAGGCAGAGAATTCAAAACATTGGAACTTAAGTATTATTTTAATCCTGGAAATAACTTGAGGAATTTATTTTGCTTTTTCTGTGATCTAGAGGAAGGAAACACATGACTGATAAGGAAAAATCCCAGGGAAATAGAAGGAAGGAAGCATTGTCCTCTTAAAACTATATTTGACCTACCACCCAGAAAAAAACAACAAACCCAACAACTATATTTGTCTTCCATAAAAAAATAACAATTATTATTTTGTTTCCCTCTGCCTGGAAACTTAAATATTCCTAAGCTTAAAGTCATTGTGAATATTCAAAGGATAATTCTTTTCTAGAGGAAAAAATGGCAACGTCTCAGGAAGAAGACTTGCAGCTGCTTCTTGACGTGTTCCTTGAAGATAAAAATAACAAGCAAATAGAAGAAGAATTGAAACAACTAATAGAAGACCCCAAAAATGACATAGAAAAGGTATAAGTATCAATTTGGAAAACTTGTATAAGTTAATAAATTTGGCTTCAGTGCCAGTTTTATATCTATTTTCTTATAACCTGTCCTTTCAGAAATGTGATAGTTTATAATATATGGTTTTGTAAAAAACATTTTAAAATGTTAACTTTAGTTTTATTTTTAAACATACATGAATTTAATAAGAGTAAGCCAATATTTATTAAGCAGATTTGATGTGTAGAGAGCACTGATGCTAGGTTACAGGAGAGATACAAAAATTAAATGACAGGTTTCTTGCCCTTGAGGAACTTACAAATAGCTATAATGCAAAATAGAACATGATAAATGCATAAGAAGCACAAAGTGCTATGTGAGACCCAAGGGAAGAAAGAGCATTTCTGACTGCAAATTTTCCAGGTTGAAACTATGATGATAAACATTTTGCATAATGTGAAAAATTGATTCTATTTGTTCTTTCCACCATTTTTCAGATCATTGATGAAATGCTAAAAACAAATATTGAGCTAAAGATGGAGATTAAAAAACTTGAAACAGAATCACAACGACCATCATCTTATGGGGTAATTTTGTATTTAAATGTTTTATGTACCATTTTTTTCAGTCAATACCTTTTTTAAAATGAAAACTTTTAGGTTTATTATACAAAAATCTACTTAAAAACATCACAATGATTATTTTAAGTCTCATTTTAATATGTACTAAATGCTTTTTGGCAAAATTTGGTTAAATCTGGTTTGATGCAGTGAACTCCTTCATGTATGAAATGTACTTTAAATTTAGTTCTGTAAAAAGAGTGAGCACATATTTAACAAGATAAAAACATGGATATAATTTTAATCTTTAGTATTTAAATTTTCTCAGCAGCACCCTCTACTAATAAGGAAAAAAGCCCCTTACTTAAAACATTAGTTTAATAATTAGAACTGTTGCATTTGTTTCCTGCATATTGCGGTGTATGGGCTATCATATCAAGAGAAGTTTAGAGTTTGAGGTACCATTGTGAATGGATGTAAAACAGCTCTTTTGGTGAAGCCACTCAAAGGAGGGTCTTTTTTTCACTTCCTTCATTTTTTCACTCATTCATTCATCCCAGGATCATAGGGAACTTAAAGGTCATTCCATTTTATAGAGAAAAATCTGAGCCCTGCACAGATTAAGTAACTTGCTCTAGGTCGCACAGATAGTTAAGTTGCAGAGACAAGAATGGAAACCATATTTTCTGATTCCAAAGCTATCACTCTTTCTTCTGTCCCACAATGCCTCACTTTCAAAACCCTTTGCTTCTTCTGAAGCTTCTGAGGCTATTTTTGCAAAGTCAATCCCATAATTTATCGAAATCCCATTTAGGCTTAATGGGGACCTTTATCAAAATTTTGCATTTGAGAACAGGTTCATGATGAATAATAGAAAATTATGTTCACCATTAAGTAGTAAAATTATATTTGTCTATTTAGGTAGTGTCAACCGGATTTTTTCAGAACTGGTCTCTAACCTATATATGGCTGGAGCTGCACAGAATAGACCAGAGACAGGTGTCAGGAATAAGAAAGTTTATTTTCTTAGTGAGGAAAGAGACTTGCAAGTAAGGTGGAGCTATAGACATATGTGCCGGGGCCCCACCTTTAGTGGGGGGGACCTGAGGTAGTGTGGGGAGATTTCAATTCTTATACTAGTGACTGCTTGGTCACTCCTCATTTGTGAATTGTAGCCCTAAAAATGAGGGAGCAGCAAGCATGTAACAAGTTTGATTCACTGCAGGACGTTCCAATTTTGTCCAGTGTTTGTCTGGTGAATTGTGTGACTAGCCCAAGGAGTGAGATCATCCAGAGGATGATCTCAAAGGATTGTTGTCCTGCTAAACTCAGGGCACAGCTTGCTTACTGGGCCTTAGCTCTGGAAACGGGGAGTCTAAATTTTACTTTGTCAGTAGTAAAATTATATTTACTATTAAATAGCATCTCTTTGGGATATTAGCATGCACAGTAAAAATGGGAAATAGATATGCAAAGGTTTTAATGATTTTGTCATCATATTAACATTTACTATGGATGATCACCTTGTAGTATAATTCCCAATAGTGATGATTAGAGGCTGTTAGGTTGAATATTAAGAAGGTGTTGCATCAACCATTCATTCAACCACTTCCCTGAGATTGAAGAATGAATCTGGTAGAAAATGGTAATCCTGTGAATCTGACAGAACCTGAGCCTGACATTCTTTCCCTCTGAAGTATGCTTTGTGCTTCACTAGTATCAGCTGTGCTAGTCTCCCTTAAGGACCACTGGAGAAGTACTAGCTAGTCACTTCAAATCATTTTTTGATGTGGTTATTGTTCAGTCTCCAAGGCCCTCTATCTTGGGCTAAGTGCCCCTGTTGTGACTCTATATTAGGTCTGTCTCTGGCATGTTCCATCATCTCTTGGCCAGTGAGGAAAATTAGGCCTCTTTCTCATTTTGTTTTGGAAAGCTAGATGAGTACATAAATCAATAAATTTTGGTATTACTAATTAACAGCATGTAAGATGAATTTTTGAAAGAGAAGTAATATGAAGCACATCATTTATCATCACAAATAAGGAGTGCCCAGGCTTCAGTGCTAATTAATTTGCCTCCAGACTATGTGATTTATCTTTCCTGAGATGGCCTTGGACAGAGTATCTTTAGTGTGGAGTTAGGGAATAGGGAAAGTGGTTTGTAGGGGCCTTATCCCTATGAAACTGTGGGTAGCAACTTGAGGAAGCTGGTTCTTGAGAAGCAGGGGCTTAAGCTAAAAGCAAAGTTCAAGGCATGAGTATTCCATGATCATGCAGATAGCAGAGTCAGTGACCACCACAGTGCTAAAAATATATTAAGGCAAGATTACATATGCTCGATACACTTTTTGTTTTGTTTTGTTTTTTCGTGAGGCAATTGGGGTTAAGTGACTTGCCCAAGGTCACACAGCTAGTGAGTGTTAAGTGTCTGAGGCTGGATTTGAACTCAGGTACTCCTGACTCCAGGGCTGGTGCTCTATCCACTGCGCCATCTAGCTGCCCCCAACTCGATATACTTTTTTTGTTTGTTTTGTTTTTGTTTTTGTTTTTGCGGGGCATTGGGGGTTAAGTGACTTGCCCAGGGTCACACAGCTAGTAAGTGTCAAGTGTCTGAGGCCGGATTTGAACTCAGGTACTCCTGAATCCAGGGCCGGTGCTTTATCCACTGTGCCACCTAGCTGCCCCCTTGATACACTTTTAAGTTTAATCTGCATTAGTACTATTTTCTCCATCACTTTCTCATGTCTACTCAAACAACAAATCAAACCTTGATTTGTAACATTTGCTGATTTCCAAGGTGTCAATAAAGTTCCAGGCCTGGAGTCAGAAAGACTTGAGTTCATATCTGGCTGCAGACACTTACTAGCTGTGTGACCCTGGACAAGTTACTTATTCATGTTTGCCTCAGTTTTGTCATCTGTAAAATGAGCTGGAGAAGGAAATGGCAAACCACTCTAAGTATCTTTGCCAAAAAAACCCAAAACAAACAAAAAACCTCCAAATGGCATCACAAAGAGTCAGACAAGACTTAAAGGACTGAACAATAAACAACAAAGGTGTAAATGCTCACACTGAAAATTTAACAGTTGTTTCTCTTGAGGTTGTCTGTCCTGGCTCTGGCATACCTCTCATAGAGAACCATGGTACAGTAGAGGGAGAATCAATTTGATGGTGTAATAACAAGATGCATTGTGGGATAGTGTAAAGAAAGCTAGTCTTATCTGGAAACGTTTTAAATCTTGTTTCTGACACATACTTGCTTTGTGATCCTGGGCAAATCACTTAACCTTTTGGTGTTACCAGACAATTCTTTGAGGCTGTAAGATATTCATGAATTGCTCATCTGTACCAATGGAGAAAGTTTCTATACTTCAGCTCTTTGGTGATTTTTTTGAAAGCCACAATGAGAACTGGAAAGACCTATGAATTACCTTGTCTTGTCCTTAATAAAACATTTCTGTTTCAATTAGATTAAAAAGAATGTTCCTAAAAGGAAAATGAAGTTCACATCGATGGAGAACCCTGAGGATGACAGCCAGTATTTAAATATCTCCTGTTCATTTCAAGTAACTACACAACTTGAATATGAACTGCAGCAAGGACAAGCACTTATCACATTTGAAGATGAACAAGGTATCATTAATATTTTTAAAGACAGTGTGAAAATCAGTCAGAAAACATTTATTAAGCACAATGTACCAGCTGGGAATACAAAGAAGGGCAAAAAGAGTCCTAGCATTCAAGGTGGATAAATTCTAATGGGGGAGTCAACATGCAAAAAACTACATACAGGGGCAGCTAAATGGCTTAGTGGATAAAGCACGGGCCCTGGATTCAGAAGGACCTGAGTTCAAATCCAGCCTCAGATACTTGACACCTACTAGCTGGGCACTTAACTCTCATTGCCCCACAAAAACAAAAACAAAAACCTACGTACATATAAGATGCTTGCAGAGTAGATGGGCAATCACCTCTGTGGGAAGGCACTGAAGGAGAGAATAAGGAGAACCACTGGGAAAGCCCTCCCTCAGAAGGTGGGATTTGAAAAATAAAGGCATTCCAGTGGAACTATCATGTGTAATCAAGACACATACTATTGTTCTGTCAACCCAGCTCTGGAGGCTTCTTAGAAGAAGGTACCCGTAGTGGTGGCCAAGGCAGAGGCAGCCAAAACAAGTGGCCGCTGTTGGGAGAAGAGAGTGGAAAGCAGAAAAAAACCATTCAAGTCAAGCAGATTGTGTAGAGGGTAGAGCACTGGCTTGGAGTCATGAAGACCTGAGTTCAAATTCTAACTCAGATACTTACTAGCTGAGTGACTCCTAACAGGTCACTCAGCCACATCTCAGTCACGCTCAAATTCTTCATCTGTAAAATGGGGATAATCATAGCTTCTATCTCATAGGGTTGTTATGAGGATCAGATGAGAGAATATATGCAAAGCAATTTGAAAACCTTAAAGCCATACATAAACATTAGTAATAATAATAACAAAAAAAGTTTTTGGCCATTAGAGAAGTTCTGAGCTGGAAAGTCTAGGACTTGGCTGGGAGCAGGGTCAGGTGCTTGTTCACCAGCTAGCAGTGGCTTCTCATCTACACTAACCCCACCCTGAAGTCCCACCCCTCTGAGACTACTTGAAGTTCAAACACAACCAAACAGGAGTTGGTTCTGGACAGTCAGTAGTGACATAAAATGAAGAAAAATGATGCCTGCCAAGTTGCAATGAAATACCAGATGTTTTAGGAGAACATGTTATTACAAGAGTCTGACTTCATTATATTTTCCCTTTTGTTGTTCTTCCCTAGAGAAAAACAAAATAGAAATCCAAATTATATTGACCAGGACATTGAGATGTAGCCGTTTCCTTTTATCTTGATCCTGAAGCTGTAGTAGGAATATCTAGTTGTTTCATTGCTGTGAATTCTCCCTCTGTGAGTTATGTTGCAAAGAGTTAATTTGTGGGGCAGCTAGGTGGCGCAGTGGATAAAGCTCCGGCCCTGGATTCAGGAGTACCTGAGTTCAAATCCGGCCTCAGACACTTGATACTTACTAGCTGTGTGACCCTGGGCAAGTCACTTAACCCCCATTGCCCCGCAAAAAAAAAAAAAAAAAGAGTTAATTTGCTTCCTTGAATTCTGAATATAAATTTGGCCCCTAGACTTAAAATATGGGATGACTCATGCATGAACTAGTAGTATGTACAATTGGGCATACTTTCAGATTCAAGCTATAATTTTTTAGGGTTTTTTTGCAGGCAATGGGGGTTAAGTGACTTTCCTAGGGTCACACAGCCAGCAAGTGTCAAGTGTCTGAGGCCGGATTTGAACTCAGGTCCTCCTGAATCCAGGGCCAGTGCTTTAACCACTGCGCCATCTAGCTGCCCCCTAGTTATAGTTTTTTGATACTAATTCATCAATTAAAATTGATTAATTTTGGTAAATTTATTGAATTAATCACCATTAATTTTTGATAATTCCATTAATAGCCTATTTGTTCATTTAAAAGCTACCAAGTTGCTAGCTTTATTGTTTAGATAATTTCTTTTTCTCAGGCAGCAGGTTGGAGCAGTGGATAGAACACTGGACCTAGGAGCTTAGCTCCGCTCCCTATGTGACCTTGGGCAAGTCACTTAACTTCTGTCTTAGTTTCCTCATCTATAAAATGGGAATAATAATAGCATTTACCTCACAGAGGTTTTGTAAGAATCAAATGAGATAATAATTGTAAAGCACTTAGCACTGTGCACTTAATAAATGCTTGTTTCCTTTCCTCTCTTCCCCCTCTCAAACTGATTTGAAGAGAAAATTCAGAGTTGGTAGGTTGGAATGAGGAGGGAAAGGTAGCAATTCAGTATGTCTCTAATTTAGCTATGTTTACAAATACACTTACATTAAACTAAGTAGAGTTGTATCTACTGCCTAAGTAGCCTTTGTGAAGCACAGTGGGGATGGGGGAGATGTCCAGAATTTTTCTATGTAAACACCATTGATTTTGTAGTAGAGAGGTATTCATAAAAATTTTATAGGAAGAAGAGTTCCATCTACAGGAAATCTTGCTTTCAAGCTCAAGGTCAGACACTATTATCTTTTATTTATGTTCTCTCTCTCTCTCTCTCTCTTTTTTTTTTTGCAGGGCAATGAGGGTTAAGTGACTTGCCCAGGGTCACACAGCTAGTAAATGTCAAGTGTCTGAGTCCGGATTTGAACTCAGGTCCTCCTGAATCCAGGGCCAGTGCTTTATCCACTGCGCCACCTAGCTGCCCCCATTTATGTTTTCTCTTAATGGTGTTTGCAAGCCTATTATAGGCATTTTATTTTATTATATAGATATAGATACAGATATAGTTTTTTTGGGTGGGGCAATGAGAGTTAAGTGACTAGCCCAGGGTCACACAGCTAGTAAGTGTCAAGTGTCTGAGGCCAGATTTGAACTCAGGTACTCCTGAATCCAGGGCCAGTGCTTTATCCACTGTGCCACCTAGCTGCCCTTAGAGGCATTTTAAAACAAAGAACTTAATTACATCCTCCAACCCAGAGAATGTCAATATCCCTAGGACCTCTAATTTTGTCACAGATAGTCTCAGATAGGGAAATCAACTTGCTCATGAAGACTAATTGAAGACCAATTCCCTGATGCTATGTGGCTTGGACACATACATATTCAGGATCCTAGGAGGCCTTGGCTTCAGTTGCCTATTATCTTTGGGGGAAACCTATGATGTGCTGGTTCTTTTAAGAAACACAAGGATGATATACACAGTGACTTTGGGAGCATAGTTTATATCAGGAAGGGTAGTCTTCTCAATTTAGGTGCTAGTGTCAATCCTGGGGATGACCCTGACAAAAACTACTGATAATCTAGAAATGTGTGTGTGTGTGTGTGTGTGTGTGTGTGTGTGTGTGTGTGTGTGTGTGTGTTTGGGGGAAGATTTTTGCAAAAGTTATAGTAAAAAAAAACAAAACCCAACACTTGTTGAATGTTTGGAATACAACTTTATGAGGCTTTTGAGCAGATATACGTCAAAGAAACTTATTAACCCTTAACATGCAAGCAAAAAAGGATTACAATCCTTTACAAACTTACAAATTTACAAACTGTCCTAAATACAAAAGTTTCTTCTCTTTAGTAAAGAAGTCTCTCAAAATAAAGTTGTGCTTTCAGGAACTGTATGAAATGATGTATTATCATGTAGCACTATGTTAATCATAATCACAATAGCAATGGCATGAATAATGTCAGCTTAATCCATCATTTAATATTCCACTTTTTTTTTTTAGGTAGAAATACATATATTACTAGTAGCAACTCAAATTATGAAGTGGTCAAAATAAGGCACTGGCTAATGAAAAAAGGCTCCCTGACCATGATCACACAGCTAATATGTGTCAGAGATAGGATTTAACCCCCTTGTTTTTATTATTCCAAGTAGAGGAATCTAACTATTATACCGCCCCATCTACTCTCTAAAAGTTAGGAACCATAAGTAGAATAGCTCATGTCAAGTTGGTGCTTTAGAGATGGAGATTGTCTGTTAAGTCCACCTGGGAATGGCTCTGAGGAAGAGAATAGATTTGGGGAACTGGTCAACTTTTCAGCTCCTCCTGTAGTGGAAGTGCAGAAAACTTTGACCCAGAAGCCAGGAGATAGGAATTTTTATCTTGGCTCTGTCATTCACTCTTGGTGTGACCTTGGGTGAGTCCTCAGTTTTGTCTTCTGCAAAATGAAAGGGTTTGAGTACATGATTTGCACACAATCTATCCCAAATATTCTATAGTGAGTGATCAGTGTAGCATTAACATATCCAAGCATTGTGGTGTCCTAGAAGACCAGATATGCCCTTATTCAAAGTAAAAAGGCATATCTCAAAGCTGAATACAACTGAGACAATGGATTTTCTTTCATTTGGAGTTACCTGTCTTTGTGTTCTTCTATTTGGGTGGATAATTAAGAGTTGAATGCTTGTTATTTTATTATTTTTAATAGAGCATATCTTTATCAAATATCAGTTTATTTTTTGCATTGGTGGAGGTAATTCATGACTTTACTGGAGGAACTAGACTGATCATGTGTGAGAAAATAATTATTAGTGGTGGATTTCTAGAAGAAACCCAGACTTGTTAGTGTAAGCTGCTCTCTCCCCCTCCCCAGCCTGGGATGAGCCTTCAGTTTAACAAAAGGAATGCAGATTGACCTTTCTGATTAGCTAGGGGAAGAAACACACCTTGACACCCCCCACCCCCAAGTCATGTCAATCAATGAAGCTGAAAGATGCTAACCAATTATTAGCTTAGATCAATGTGTAGTGGGTTAATCTTTCCTTCAGGCCTTCCAAGACTTTTTAGCTTCTGTCTGATAAGACTTGGAAACCCTCCCTGTTAAGGACAGGATGACAACTCTTTAGTCATAACCAACACACCCTGGCAGACTGTCCCCAGTCTAAGTAAGTCTTTTCAACCTTTCTAGGTTTATTCTAAGTAACTCTAATTTAGGCCTTCCCAAGATCCTTTTTCCTTTAGCATGCAAATGAAATTTGAACCAGAACCAAAAATAACAAAAGAAGCAAGGTAATTATTCTCCAAGCCTACTTCTTGTTTTTATTGTACATATCTGTCAGCATCAAAGCCTGATGGTTTTGGTGTTGTGTTTTAGATAGCAAAAATTCTCAGTTGTCCCACACCAAAATATATAGGGAATCAACACAAATATATATGATTGAGCCATTCCTCAATAGGAATGAAGTCAAAGAATAGGAATAGTTCTTAAAAAGTTGGGAGAGGGATCATAGGGTAATAGATTTAGATTTGGAAGGAACCTTAGAGGTCCTGAATCCCCCCCCCCTTTTTTTTTGCACGGGGCAATGAGGGTCAAGTGACTTGCCCAGGGTCACACAGCTAGTAAGTGTCAAGTGTCTGAGGCTGGATTTGAACTCAGGTCCTCTTGAATCCAGGGCTGGTGCTTTATCCATTGCACCACCTAGCTGCCCCCAGGTCCTAAATTCCAATCTCATCAATTTATAAATGAGAAAACTGAGGCCCATTAGAGTTGTGATATGCCTGGGGTCATAAACTGGTAATCATATATAAGATGGGATTTGTACCTGGGCCTTGTCTTCCTGATTTTAATTCCAATATTCTATCTGCTACACCATGGTTGGGGAGGGGTGAGGAGGAAAGGGGGGAAGAGGCATATTAAAAATTAATATGATGTTAAAAAAAGCATCAATAAAACATAAAAGAATTCTGAATATAAGCTTGCTCGTGTTGCATCCTTACTACTTCTGGATTTTGATACTTCAGATCAAAACTTATGATATATATACCTTGTGTTTCATAAGAAATATTTGTATAGTTTTTGAATTATGCTTAAAATTATAAATATAATAATTTAAAAGTATCATAGAAGTGTCATTAATCACAAAAGTTTCCTCAGATCTCTCAACTAGAAAGAATTTCTACTTTGCCCAGTTAGTGGAAATAATGTTGCATTATTGGAAACAGTAAAGAGTGTATGACAGCTTAGTAATGAACAGAGGGGTTGTTTGAAGTTCTTCCAAACTTCTTAGTAAAAAATGAATAAGTAATTTTGAACTTGATGAGAATTTTCTATATGTAATCATTGTAAAAATATTTTAAAGGGAAATACATCCTATTCTAAGTGTTAAAAATTTTAAACTTAGGAAATTATGGTTTCTTTTTTTTTCCTTTTTCTTTTTGCAGGGCAATTGGTGGGGGTGGGGGAGGATTATGGTTTCATTGGGGAGAAAGCAAACTATCAGCAATCATATGAAAGAATGTTCCCAATCATTAATAAGAGAAATGGAAATCAAAACCTTGAAGGTTCACTTCACACACAGCAAAGTAGCAAAAATGATGAACAATGGGAATAGTGACTTTTGGAGGAAGTATGGAAAGACAGATGGGCACACTAATATATTGTTAGTGGAATTGTGAATTAGTATATCCATTCTGGAAAGCATTTGAAGTTAGGCAAATAAAGTGACTAAAATGTCCGTATCTACTGGCCCAGAGAATTCACTGCTAGACATGTATCCCAAGTAGGTAATTGAAAAAAAGAAAGGCTCTAAATACATAAAAATATTTACAACCCTTATAGCAAAGAACTGCAAACAAGAAGGAAATTTAGGTGATGTAAAAGCAAAAATGTTCAAAAAATCCACTTTAGAACAACAAAAAAATACAAGATCTAAGGATGTTACATTTGGAATTGGAGGATTTTCAGAAGCCATCTTGTCTAACCTCATTTTACAGATAATGAAAGTGAGGTAAATTGACTTGTGTCAGGTTACACAGGTAAGTAAATGGCAGATTATATGTGACTGTGGGTCCTCTGGCTCTGAATTTAAATCTTTCAGATATTTTTTTATATCAAAACCATATCAAAATATTGAAATATAGGAGTTTAATGTTTTTCAAATTTCTTTTCAGTTGCACAGAATGTGATAAAAAGAGGAAAACATTCTGTACAGCTTGAGAATAAGAAGGTGAATGTGCTGGCTAAACCTGTTCCACTAAAAACAGGTGTAAGTCTTCAGGTAAATGAATAATTAATGTTTTTTAAGAAATCTGTAAATTCCGGGAATATTTCTTTTTTTTTTTTTAAGTGAGGCAATTGGGGTTAAGTGACTTGCCCAGGGTCACATAGCTAGTAAGTGTTAAGTGTCTGAGGCCAGATTTGAACTCAGGTACTCCTGACTTCAGGGCTGGTGCTCTATCCACTGCGCCACCTAGCTGCCCCTCAGGAATATTTCTTATCTTCCATGTTTATAGATTAAAATGCAAAGATGTGAAGTTGAATAGATGAGGAAGCTAAATTCTTAAATTCCATTAATTTCTAAGATTCTCCAAAATATGACCATTGTTTACTTTATCAAGAAGCTTCAGTAGTTCCCAAGTGTCTGTAGAATTAAATACAAATTCCTCTATTTGACATTTAAAGTATTTCACAATCTGGATCTAGTCTATATTTTCAGGCTGATAATACATTACTCACTAATTAATCAATAAATAAGCAAACAAACAAACAAATCCTTTCCTCTAATTAGTACTTTTGAACATCAGTATTTTTCTCCAGTCAGAACACCTCCTAGTAGCACTTGCAAGGCTCATCCATCTTCATTCAGCTGTTCTTGGCTGCTCAACTGGAAGCAGATTCTCTTTTCTTCTTCCTCTTCTCTGCTTCAAGTTGTTCTGCTTGTGTGTCCTCTCTCTCTCCTCTCTTGGCTTTTTCTGTCTTCTCTGTTTTTCTGGTCTCTGATTTGGCTTCTGACTGACTCCTTCATCAAAGTAGTGATTCTTTGTGGTAAGTAACTACTTTAGGTTGAAAAATCAAAATGAACATTTCTCCTATACACTGTACAACAGTTAAGGCAACGTACAATTGTCTTATAACTACAGAAAAATTCTAGTTATCATTTTGTTAGCTATCAATCCCAAAGTCCATACAATAATCACACATGGATATATATGTGTGTATACATATACATACATATATAAATATAAATAGTGTGTGTATATGTATATACATACACACAGATTAACTTCTGGGAAAGAAGACACTTTTTTCCATTTTTGCCATCAGTAAGTCCTTTTTGAGAGAGGTTGCTTTCTCCTAGGTCCTTTCAGAACTGTTTTTGTTTCTGTCTAAATATGAGGCACTGCTTTTGTCAGTGTTTTTAGTTTCTTTTCTTTTTTTTTTTTTTGGTAAGGCAATTGGGGTTAAGTGACTTGCCCGGGGTCACACAGCTAATAAGTGTTAAGTGTCTGAGGCCGGATTTGAACTCAGGTCCTCCTGAATCCAGGGCCAGTGCTCTATCCACTGTGCCACCTAGCTGCCCCAGTGTTTTTAGATAAATGTTCTTTTTTCCCCTGCCCTTTTCAATAAATAAAAATGGCAAAAGAAGAAAGGGGCATCACCTTAGATATACATTGTAAATTCAAGCCAAATTGGTCCATTTTCTCTTGCTCACACATGGAATTTCACTTCCCTCTCTTTTTCTTTATACAAACTCTCTTGAATAACTGGAATACTACCTCCCCTCTACCTCTCAGAACCCCTCTTTTCTTTAAAGGCTAAACTAGGGTTCTACCTCCTCCCAGAGGCCTTTCTTGATTCCCCTAGCTGTCATTTTCCTCTTCCTTACCCTGTTGCATACCTTCCCCCCCCCCCCCCCCGCCAGCCCCCCCAACACCTGAAATTGTTTTGTATTTATTTTGAATATATCCTCTAATATAATATAAATTGCTCCTTGTGGGAAAGGGCTTGTTGCCTTTTTATTTTGGTGTCACCAGTTTTTAACACATAGCAGACACCTGATAAATGCTAATTGGTTGATTGAATAAAAGAATTTCTGTCTCCAGGTTCACACAAAGATTTCTAAGAAAAAGATTGATGTTGCTAAAATACCTGATGAATTACCTGAAGAACAGATGAGAGACAAATTAGCACTGAGCTTCAGTAAATCCCGGCATGGGGGTGGAGAAGTAGAACATGTGGAATATGATAAAAATTCCCAAACAGCTGTCATTACATTCCTTGAGAATGGAGGTATGTATGGTTACAGTCATTTGGGAAGTTCATAATGATTGTTTCTCTTTCAGGATGCCTCAGTCTCTGAAAAAAATTTCCTCTTATCTCTTTAGTTTAGGATTTATTAAACTAAACATTGGAGTCAGCTTAGTATCATGCCGAGAGGACTGGCCTTGAAATCAGAAAGATTTAGCCTCTAACATTGACTAGCTTTGTGGGTATGTGATCATGGGAGCTGCTTAACAGTTCAGTGCCCCCAGATAGTTTTCAAAGGGAATCGTTTATGGGGGCTTTCCAATTTGTACTTGTGTGTGGAGTTTACTAACAAGCTTGAAATTATAAGTAGACCAAATAAAAAATGTCTTTTGAAATTGCTTTCTTTAGCATAATAATAGAGATTTAAAATGATCACTCCAGGAGAAGCAGGATGGTATAATGGAAATTGTAATTGGATTTTGAGGATCCAGATTGAAATCCTGGGCATGCCACTTGCTTGCTATGTGACCTTTCAAAAATTCTTTTGCTCCTTATCTTTAGAATGAAAGGATTGGACTAGATGACTTTTAAGAGTCTCTTCTAGCCCCAGACATATGATCAAAGGTAATATGAGACAGCGACTAAATATTTTTTAAGGGTGTTGTATATCCAATATATGAATTTATTCAGTACACAACCTGGACCATTTTTACTTTAACAGTCTAGTTTGGACAATAGAAATTCTTTATTTAAATTTTATCCACATGTGTAGTTAGATTGGTTTTTTTTGGTGTGTTAACTATAGATCTCATATAGGATGCCCATCAGTGTTCTTAGGGTTTGATATAATTAGTTCAATGGCATCCACAAACAGGAGAATCCATAGGATTTTTACTATCTCTAGATAATTCCTTTTTGATTTAGAGTCTGAGTTCAACTTCTTCCATCACAGTGGCATATATATTTGTTGAGCATATCTTCCTGTTTTATGCCTCACTTAATGACCAGGAGAGCTCTGAACAAAATTATCTCTCTTGTTATATCTTTAAAGAAATCTCATGTGATTTCACCATATGCATGGTAGACATATTGGGGAAGGGTCTTCCAGGTAGCATTTTGCTTTACCAAATTAAATTATTTTTTAGTCAGCAGATAGTAAACACAGTTGGATATTTTATTCTCTATACCTTTTCATTGATGTTACTTGGTGTTACAGATCTACTTTGGAATTTCTCTTGTGTAAGTTGGCTTATTCCTTTCTCATCCCTTATTTCAAAGATATACTCAATGTTTTTATTATAATTATTATTTGTTATTATTAATTTTAATAATATAACATAATCATAAGATTAATCTTATAAAGATTTCATGTAGATGAAAAATCAGGAATATGAGTCAGTAGTTATTGATATTTTTGACTTATATTTTTGTTTTTTCTATAAGAATTTAGTATATTTTGAATCAATGATAGGCTCATTTAGATAATGTAGTTTTAGAGGTGGAAGGGAACTTAGAGATCATCAAGTATAACTCCCTCATTTTACAGATAAGGAAATTGAGTAAGGCCCAGAGAGGTTAAATAATTTACTCAGGATTATAGCTAGTAAGTCTGGAATAGGTCTTCCTGATTCCAAGTTCAGAACTCTACCCACTACATTATACTGACTCACGGTCTCCTCCAAACCGAGTTGCTTTAGCATGGACTTCCTCTTGGTCTAGTTGCTTTTGTCATTTTTATTTTCTTTTGTGCCATCTCTACTTAGAGCATTTCAGTGGCTAGCAGTCTAATTGTCATAGTATCACTGGCATTGATGGAGAAAAGAGTTTGTTACAGAAATCATAACAGATTTTTTCCATTTTATATCAGCTTGTTATCTTTGCAGTTTCATTATTAAATGCTCAGGCCTTGGAACAAGGGTAATGATCTGTCTTAACTGGGTCTCTTGCCAAGCTGCCTGTGAACATTTCCCCTCTGATTCTTCTTGCTGATCCACCACCTTCTTCAATGAGGCATTTCAAATGAGTTTATATTCTAAATTAGTGTTGCCAGCTAAGGCTCTTTGGGTCACCTCACTCTTGTGATTGATTTAACATCAATGGAAACTTCCTTACCAGATGGTGATGGTTTGTTGATTGCTCTTATTGTATTACATATTCTGTTTTTTGGCTTCAAAAATTTGCTTAAGTGGCATACCATATTTGATTCTAATTTTTCTTCTCCTTTTTTATTGATTTGATCCTTGCTCTAACTAGCCAATGGTCTGACTGTATACAAAGAATGATTTGGAAATTACTTCCACAGATATAGTCAGTTATTTCCTGCTTGTGAAAGGAATACATTTCATTTTTTGTGATGTTGCTTAGTGTTCCTCATTACTGTCTTTTTTTTTTTTTGGTGAGGCAATTGGGGTTAAGTGACTTGCCTACAGTCACACAGCTAGTAATTGTTAAGTGTCTGAGGCCGAATTTGAACTCAGGTCCTCCTGACTCCAGGGCCGGTGCTCTATCCACTGCGCCACCTAGCTGCCCCCCTCATTACTGTCTTAAAGAAAGTATTTAGGATATACATGAGATTTCTGTACAATCTATAAGACTTGGGTTTTTCCAATTTCTTCCATCAGGACCACATTTTAAAATGTATTTTTGTCTAACATTTGTCTTTTGTCAAATTTTGAATATCAAACTATATTCTGTTTTAATTTGAGGTCCTTGTTGAATTCTTTGTTGAATTTCTCCCCTGAGTCATCCTCTGAAGGGAGTGTTGGCCCATAGATTACACTTATCTTTGTGGTGGTCCTTTTCCCAAATGCTGATTATTAACACTGAAATGTGATATGACTAAGTGTCTCATAAAATCATATGAATTTGTCATTAATGGACACAAGATAAAGCCACCCACACTTACTTCTTTTTGCCTTTCCAAGAAAAACCTGTGAGCCATCCTTTCATTTAAAGCAAGAATGTCAAGAATATGATTCAAGTCTTCCAGTGGTATTTCAACTTGTTTCATAGTTACTTGAGAAGGATCTCACATTTCGTTAATTTAACATTCATAGACAGCTTCAAAGCTTCTGTAGAGCATACTCTCCTCTATTTTTTGGCCATTCTGAGATTGTCCCTGTAGAAGCAAAAGGCAGGAGAGGGAGAAGACATATAGGATAGAAGATCATTTATTATTTTGCTTTGTTTCTCCTATGTTGCCATGGCCAGGGAATTCTTCAAGAACACAGGGTCACCTCTTAGTCCCATTTAAATAGGATATTTTTGAAGATCTTACAAATAGCAGGTTCTTGATTAATGCTTGTTGAATTGAGTCGATTTACCTACTCTTTAAAATGACCACGATATTATCTTTTCTTCCTTCTTATTTGCCTCCCGTGAAAGAGGTACTTTATTTTTGAAATTTATTTCATTTCCTATTATTATGAACTTGAGAAACCAACAAATGTGAAATTTCTTAAAGCACAGAAAAAAGAGAATTACATGTGATACTATGAATATCTATTCTGTCTCATTTTTATTTTATTTTATTTTATTTTTTTGATGAGGCAGTTGGGGTTAAGTGACTTGCCCAGGGTCACACAGCTAGTAAGTGTCAAGTGTCTGAAGCCAGATTTGAACTCAGGTTCTCCTGAATCCAAGGCCAGTGCTCTATCCACTGTACCACCTAACTGCCCCTCTGTCTCATTTTTAAAGTACATATTAAACTTAACATGGTAGGAAGCATGCTACTTCTTGAGAGAAAGCTGATGGACTCATGGTGTAGACTGAGACATATAGTTTTTGGACATGGCCAGTGAAGGAATTTGTTTTGCTTTGCTATGTATGTTTGTTACAAAGGTTTTGTTTTCTTTCTTTTTTCTCTAATGGAAATTATAGAAGGAAGAGAAAATTGCTTCGTACTCACTGAAAAAAATTAATTTTAAAAATTGAATGTGATAGTTCTAATACTGTTCTGCTTGTGTTAGCTTCTGAGTTTCTCTTCATTGTCCTCTCTGTTTTCTTAGTGTTTTATTGATGCTCTTTTCTTTCTATTTTTCCCAGGGTTTTTATCACTTAATTATGCACTGTCTTTCCCCCTGCTTCTTTCCCTTACTGAAATAAATAAAGGCCCTCCCTTGTAACAAATAAATAGAGTCAAACAAAACAAATTCATGCATTGGTCATGCCTGGAAATGTATCACTCTTTCTGAACCTTACTGCCAAGACATTGCTAGGTACCTCAAAATGATAATGATAAATTTCTAAAATTTCAACTAGCAGTAATATTCTGAATAATTTATTTGGAATAAGTTTAATATTTTTGTGTAAATGAAAGTTTCTCATATTATAAAGAAAACCTTTTAAAATTATTTTCTAGTTGCTGATAATATTCTCAAACGCAAGGAATATCCTCTTTATACAAATACCAACTGCTATCAAGTTGTTGTTTCCCCACATATGGAAAAACATATAGAAAAACTACAGGTAAGGAAATCTTAAAACAAACAAACATACAATACCACATTTTGAATAATCAGGTAGTAGAAGTATACATTTTAACCATGATAAATAACTCTATCTGGTTGGGGTTTTGACATTTCTTTAAGACCTTTTTTTTTTTTTGGGGGGGGCAATGAGGGTTAAGTGACTTGCCCAGGGTCATACAGCTAGTAAGTATCAAGTGTTCTTTAAGACTTTTAATTCTTTAGAATGAATTTAAGTTTTTCATCCTTTATTACATTGATCCCTTTATAAAATTTAAAAGAAAATTAATTAATTAAAACTTATTTTTCTCTCCTGAATTATTCAGGAAATGATACCAGTCTTCACTTCACTAAAAGTATGGACATGGGTTATATTTCTTAGCTTCACTTAAGGTGTTGTGAACTTGAGTAAATCACCTAACCTCAATATTAGTTTCTTCCCCTTTAAAATGGGGGAATTATACAGTGTTGTGAGGCCCATATGTGATTATGGACGTGAAATACCTCATAACCATAAAGTGTTACATTAAGTTGTGATTGTTATAATGATGATAATGATACTTTTATTCACATATTATACTCTAGATAGGGCTTAGATATCATCTATCTACTAGCTGTTGATCAGGATTTACCTTAAAGCATTACTTTTTTTTTTTTTTTGCTGGCCACTGAGGGTTAAGTGACTTGCCCAGGGTCACACAGCTAGTAATTGTTAAGTGTCTGAGGCCGAATTTGAACTCAGGTCCTCCTGACTCCAGGGCCGGTGCTCTATCCATTGCGCCACCTAGCTGCCCCTCCCAGCATTACTTTTACTAGAGTGATAGTAAACTTCTTTGAAGTTCAGAAATAAAATCTTATATATGTCATCATTTATATAAATGAAGTATGACATATCAAGGGGGACAGTGACTGAGCCCATGGTTTCATCAATATGGAAAACTCTTGGTTGAGGGAACTTCCTCTACCAATGTAGGTTGGCCTCTTCTCTGCAACACAGAATCTTACAGAATTTCATAGATCATTGAGAAGCTGTGACTTGCCAAAGGTCACATAGCTAGGCTGTGTTGGAGACAGAATTTGAACCCAGGTCTTCTTTGCTGCTAGACCATCTCTCTTTCCACTCTGATGTGATGTTTCTTTATGCTGATATTTGCGGAAAAGTAACTGTACTAGGTATTAGTCCAAATGTACTTTTCAGTGTATAGTGGTTACTCATTAAAGACCTATCGAAAAGTCATTTGATGCAAAACATAGTAGCAGATACTGGAAAAGGCAAAAATGGGCAAGAATTGCATAACCATTTTGTTCCCAGGTAATTATTTTATCTTATACTTAATAATGATATGATATGTTAATTACTACTACTAATATACTTAATGATTTTATACTTAATAAGACCATGTGATCTTATTAAATTATCATTAGGTTATAAAAATTAAAAGAAAAAGAATGTTCATATGTATCTCATTAGGAACTAGCCTTATTTATCGAGACCATGAAGTCAATGTCTTCTTAAAAGAATTTGATCATAGACATGAATAATCTGCTCTCCTAATAAAAGAGAAAGTAAGTCATCATTTTTATAGACTATATGATTCAGTCATGCCCTGGTGAACTGTGGTAGGAAAACTGGAAATCAAATGCAAGTTAATAGCAGAAATATATTTTCCTTGCAAACCTGTATGGACTATAAAAAAGTATAGTAGTACCTCACGGATGCTTTGCTTTTTTTTTTCCTAGGTATTTTCAGGAATTTCTAAGAGGACTGTCCTTCTGATGGGACTTAAAAATGTTCAAGAAGATGAAGAAAGTGTAGAAGATGAAATTCATATTCACTTTCAGAAAGGGACAAAAGGGGGAGGGGATGTAGAAGTTGTCAAATGTGCTCTCAAACAACCTCAAATGGCATATTTTGAGGCTGATCTAAATCAGGGGTGCTTAACCTGGGGGTGAGCTTGTTAACTTTTTTGGATAACTTTCGATATAATTGGTTTCTTTTGCAATACTATGAATTTTAAAACATTATCCTGAAAAGGAGGCCATAGACTTTACCAGACTGCCTAATGGGTCTTGTAATCCCCCTTCCCCCTTACAAAAAAGGGTTAAGAATCCCTGATTCTTGAGAGAGCCATATAAGAAATTACAGCTACTAGACACAAATTTAGATTGTGCTATAAATATTTACATTGCTTTGAAGTTCTTAAAAACGATTGAAAAAAACTTTTGCTTTTTAATTTCTACTTGCTCTTTTTTTTGGGGGGGGGGAGCAGGACAATGAGGGTTAAGTGACTTTCCCAGGGTCACACAGCTAGTAAGTGTCAAGTGTCTGAGGTCAGATTTGAACTCAGGTCCTCCTGAATCCAGGCTGGTGCTTTATCTACTGTGCCACCTAGCTGCACCAAAGTCATAAGATTTTTTTTTTTTTGGCGGAGCAGTGAGGATTAAGTGACTTGCCCAAGGTCACATAGCTAGTAAGTGTTAAGTATCTGAGACAGGATTTGAACTCAGGTCCTCCTGAATACAGGGCCGGTGTTTTATTTACTTTGCCACCTAGCTTCCCCCTCTACTTGCTCTTTTTTTGGGGGCAGGGCAATGAGGGTTAAATGATTTGCCCAGGGTCACACAGCTAGTAAGTGTAAAGTGTCTGAGGCTGGATTTCAATTCAGGTCCTGCTGAATCCAGGGCCAATGCCTTATCCACTGTGCCACCTTGCTGCCCCCTCTATCTACTTGCTCTTAAAAGAAAAACTGTATTACTTTGATTTTTTAAAAATTTTTAATTGGTTCTAAAGATATCGAATACTTCAGAACACTGATCAAGGCAATGACAAACCAGAATTCTAGAGGATTGAAGATAAAGCATGGATTCTACCACCTATCAGAGATGGGCTCAAAATCCAAAACGAGACATACATTTTTGGACATGATCAATTCGGGAATTTATTTTGCTCTATTGTAATGCTTTATTGCATATTTGCTGAGTTTTACATTTTTTGTCTTCCCTTGTCTCAAATGAGTAGGGGCAGTTTGGAGGGAGGGAAAATAAATATGTGTTAATTAAAAAATTAAGTTAGTTTTTAAAAGATGCTGAGCAAAAAGTCCTCATTAAAATAACACTCAAATTAAATGATTGAATATTGCTTGGCATGTGGGAATATTCCTGATAATAGATAATCCAGGATGTGGAGTGGTTTAGAAGGCAATGAGCTGGTGACTTTGTTACTCTACTATTCTAGAATGTTAATTCAAAACTTTATTTTTACTTATTTTGATTTTATTCTTCTAGATTCCTCTATATGTTAGCTCAAATCATCTTTAGGGAAGAGATGTGTCAGAGCACTTGGGGGTTTGGTCTTTTCTCCAAGCTAAAAATACTTGATATTAATATTAAATTAAAATGATTTCTAGCAGACTTGTAACTAAAATGTAAAATACAGTATTAATATTCTTCTTAAATAGTTAAATGACATTATCATTCAGATTTTGATACCTAATAGTAAACCAGCACAGACTTCTATTTAAAAGTCTTCCATAGCTAACTAAATAGAGGTAAGGGACCTTTTAAACCCTTAAAGAAAGTTTGTTTTTTGGTTTTTTTGCAGGGCAGTGAGGGTTAAGGGACTTGTCCAGGGTCACACAGCTAATAAGTGTCAAGTGTCTGAGGCCAGATTTGAACTCAGGTCCTCCTGAATCCAGGGCCGGTGCTTTATCCACTGCACCACCTAGCTGCCTCCAAAGAGTTTTTATTGCTTTGGAGCAGAATTGCATTATCCTTGCTAATTTTTCAATAGGCTCATGCAATCTGTTTGAGAAAAAGGCGGAGTTTGTCAGACATGGCTATTTGTGCACATCTGTATTGATAGCCATGTTTTGTATTGCATATGGTGAGCTTTTGAATGCTAACAATTAGCATTGGCCAACCTATTACCTGAGAATAGTGGCCTGGTTCATGAGCAGAAGTGTTTTTTTTTTTAATTGAATAGAATTTTATTTTCAAAAATATATGTAAAAACAGATTTTAACATCAATTTTTAAAAATTTTGTGTTCCAACTTCTCTTCCTCATCCATTCCCACCCCCCACCCACTAGAATTCAAGCATTTCAAAATAAGTTATATATGAGTAGTCATGGAAAACATTCCCACATTAGCTAGGTTGTGAGAGAAAACAGTCAAAAAACCCCAAAACTTCAGATTGAGGAATTGTCAAAGAAAAGGGGAAAAAATGGAATAAAAGTGTTTCCATCTGTTTTCAGATACTATCAGTTCTTTCTCTGTAGATGGGTTGCCATTTTCATAAGTCCTTCAGGGTTATATTGGATCATTGCCTTGCTGAAAATAACCACATGCTTCCCAGTAGATCATCTTACACTATTGCTGTTATTTTGTATACAGTACATTTCACTCTGCTGCAGTTCATGTAGGTCTTTCCAGGTTTTTCTGATAGTATCCTGTTCATCATAACCTGTATATAGTACCTTAAACTTGACAGAGAATTTTCTTCATAAAAGCCCAGCAAAGTAGGTACCATACGTTTTGCCATTATAATCAATCATCATAACTATTTCCCTCCATCCTATTCCCTTCCTATGATATTTACTCTATTTTCTATCTTCTTTTAACCTATTCCTCCTCAAAAGTGTTTTACTTCTAACTGTCCCCTCCCCTGCTTTGCACTCCCCTTTTTTCACCCTTCCTTCCTTATCCTCTTCCCCTCCTACTTTCCTGTAGGGTTAAATGGATTACTCCTCCCAATTGGGTGTGAATGTTATTCCCTCCGTGAGCCCACTCTGATGAGATTAAGATCTTTGATCTTATTCTGTGTTCTAAATTTTCTTCTTCCCTCCCTCCTCAACTCTCCCTATGAAATCAAGCAATTCAATATGTCGTACTTATGCAGTGATGCAGAACATCTTCATCACCATTGAAGAAAAAACAAAATTTACCAATTTACCTAAATGGGAATCCCTGGGAAGAGAGCCACAGGGTTGTGGAATTCCCAGTGTGACTGACACATCAAAATTTTTGCTCATGTGTTAGTCACACTGGGAATTCCACAACCCTGTGGCTCTCTTCCCAGGGATTCCCAAATAGGTAAAAGTGGTAAATTTTTTTCTTCAATGTTGGCTTGTTTTAGTGTCTATTAATCTATTATGTATGGGGGGGGGCAGCTAAGTGGCATAGTGCATAAAGTACCAGCCCTAGATTCAGGAGGACCTGAATTCAAATCTAGCCTCATCCACTTGATACTCACTAGCTGTGTGACCTTGGGCAAGTCTCTTAACCCTCATTGCCCTGCAAAAAACAAACAAACAATTATGTATTCAAAGATAGAAAGACCTAAGGAGTAGTTAATCTTAAAATCATGAAAATACCTGCCCTTCCCACTCCCTACTCCCCTCTAGAAAATGAGTTGGTAACCACAAAATTACCAAGATCTAAAAGTACTTGATTTTTTGCTCAAGAGATCCTTCTGGTCATTTTGAAGTGCTACATGGCTGATATGAAGATTAGCAGTTGCTCAGCAATGAGGCTAGAGAGGCCCCTGTCAGAAAAAAATACTAGGCTCCTTGTTTTAGGGGTGGAGGTAGTTAGATTTCTCTCAGGTAGTGAGCTTTGAGAACAATGCAGATAAGGAGTATGGCCAAGCTCCCCACTAAACCTCTTCCACAAAGATCTGGAAAACATGCCAGACTGCATTCTGATTGTGAAAGTTATATTAAAAAAAAGTCACAGTGAGTCATTTTTGAAGCTCAGAGCAGTTTAGGGACACAGATCTATGGACAGTGGGGACAGGGTCTAGCAAGAAGCACACAAACAAAGCATTCCAGTGCCCAGGGACTGAAAGAGGGCCGATCCTGATTACTAGAGAAGCAAGCACAAAGGCAGAAAGAGATTCCAAGGGATCTGTGAACTAGTTCATGGTACAGAAACATGTATCATCTAGCAGCTTGGTTGTCCATTACTTAGTTCCAGGTCACAGATTCATGGAAGAGAGGAATAGTCATGAGTGTTGGTCCTAGCTGTGTACTGAGCAAGGAACAAGTTTGGGAAGAAAAACATAGCTATGTGGCTCTGGATTTAATCTTTTTTTGGGGGGTGCAGGGCAATGAGGGTTAAGTGACTTGCCCAGGGTCACACAGCTAGTGTCAAATGTCTGCAGCCAGATTTGAACTCAGGTCCTCCTAAATCCAGGGCTTGTGAGCTATGTGGTCAAAGAAGGGAAGAATCTATTTACGTACAATGGGATACAGAAAAGCATCTTACCCAAAGGGCGAAAAAGAGGGAAAGGGCTTCAGGGAAAGGGAGGGGAGAGTAAAAGTGAGGGCTGATGGAAAGAGGTAGTGGTCAGAGGCAAAACAAACCCTTACAAGAGGAGGTAAAGAAAAAAAGAAGGAACAATATGAAAGAATAGGATGGAGAGGAAAACTAGTGATCATAACTGTAAATGTGAATGGAATGGAATGAATTTATTAAAAATGGAAGAGGATGGGGCAGCTAGGTGGCGCAGTGGATAGAGCACTGGCCCTGGATTCAGGAGTATCTGAGTTCAAATCTGGCCTCAGACACTTAACACTTACTAGCTGTGTGACCCTGGGCAAGTCACTTAACCCCAATTGCCTCACTAAAAAAAAAAAAAAAAGAAAGAAAAAGAAAAATGGAAGAGGATAGGCAAATGGATCAGAAACAAGAATCCAACAATATGTTATTTACAAAAGAAATTCACTTGAAACAGAAAGATACATAGTTAAAATAGGGGGCTAAAGAAGCATCTATTATGCTTCAACAAATAAAACAAAAACAAAAACAGTAAAATGGGTAGCAGTTGTGATCTTGAAAAAGGCAATAGCAAAACCAGACTAATTAGGTCTATTGATACAAATATGGAAATTTTATTTTGCTAAAAGGTAGCATAGACAATAATAGAATATTAATACTGAATAAATATGATATAATACACCAAATGGTATAGCATCTAAATTCTTAAAAGAAATGTTAAATGATTTATAATGAGACAGTAACATTGTTTATCTATAATAAAACTATAATAGTAAAAGAACTTAATTTGCCCTTTCAGACCTAGATAAGGCTAACCCAAAATAGAAAAAGTTATATGATAGACCAATGTAGAATACTGAATATAAATAGGAAAGCATATATGTATCCTCAACTTCACAAAAAACTGACTACGTATTAGGGTTTGAAAAACTCACAAATGCTGAAATGCAGAAATAGTAAATGTTTCCTTTACTGGCCACAGTGTAATAAAATTATATTCATTAAAGTGCCTTTGATAGGACAAGAAATAGAATACTTAAATAACTCTTAGAAAAAAATGAAGATGTCATAAATGAATTCCCAAAGGGAGGGGGGAAAAACTCAAGTAGAATGATTTACAAGTTAACTCTACCTAACATTTAAAGCACAATTAATTCCAACACTAAACTGTTTTTTTTTAAAATAGGTAAGGAAGAGGTCCTACAAAATTCCTTCTATGAAATAAATATGGTTTTGACACCCAAATCCTTATTTCTAAACAAAAAGCAAACTTTAGCTATAACTAATGAATATTGATAACATTTTGAATAAACTATCACCTAGGAGAATACAGCAATATATTACAAAGAGGCAAATGAGCATAGTAATCTGGTGATACTGAGGCAAAAGCTCACTATTTGACAAAAACTTTTGGGAATATTTAAAATAGTTGCAGAAACTATGTACAGACCAACAACTCATGCTGTGCACCAAGACAAATTCTAAATAGGCCCATGATTTAGTCATAAAAAGTGACATCATAAGCAAATTAGAGGAGCACGGAAGAAATTACCAGTCAAATCTATAGATAAGGGAAAAGTTCATGACCAAACAAGAGATAGAGAAGTGAAATTGACATTTTTGCTATAAAATTTAAAAGTTTTTGCACAGACAAAACCAATGTGTCTAAAATTAGATTAAAAGTATGAAATTTTGGGAAAAATATTTGCAGCAAGTTTCTCTGATAAAGGTCTCATTTCTAACTCAAATTTATAAGAGTAAGACCCATTCCACCAATGAAAAATGGTCAAAGGATATGAATAGACAGTCTTCCAAGGAAGAAATCCAAGGGATCAGTAGTGACATTTTTAAAAAGGCTCTAACTCACTAATAATTAGAGAAATGCAAAATAAAAGAATTCTGAGATACCACCTAACATCCATCAGGTGGACAAAGTTGACAAAAAGGAAAATGTCAAATACTGGAGGGGCCATGACAAAATAGATATTTTAATGCACTGTTATTGGAGCTGTGAACTTGTCTAGTCAATCTGGAAAACATTTTGGAAGTCTGCTCCTAAAGCTATTAAATTGTGCATACTCTTTGATCTGGCAATATCCCTACTATATCTCAAAGAGATCAAAAAAAGAGAAAAGCACCCACATGTACAAAAATATTTATAGCAGCTCTTCTTTTGATAGCCAAGAATTGGAAAGTGAGGAGTTGCCCTCAATTATATGGGTAAACAAGTAATGATACATAAAGGTGATGGAATACTACTTGCCATAAGAAACAATGACAGGGATGGTTTCAGAAAAACCTGGGAAGACATGTATGAACTGATGCAAAGTGAAGTGAGAAGAGCCAGGAGAACAATGTATACAATGATCACAATGTTGGTACAGTCAGTTCTGAGTTTTCAAGTTGGGAAAAGTAGTAGGAACCTCAGAATGAGGAGCATATACCACATGCAAATGTCTTTGCCCCTTGAAAAAGCCCACCATTTTTAGTTCATCCAATAGAAAAATGATACAGGGCAGCTAGGTGGCACAGTGGATAGAGCACTGGCCCTGGAGTCAGGAGTACCTGAGTTCAAATCCGGCCTCAGACACTTAACACTTACTAGCTGTGTGACCCTGGGCAAGTCACTTGACCCCAATTGCCTCACCAAAAAAAAAAGAAAGAAAGAAAGAAAGAAAGAAAGAAAGAAAGAAAGAAAGAAAAGTGATACATGCTATTAGAATGGATTGACTAAAATTCTTTAAGGATCCTTTAATTTTAAGTAAGTACATTCAATGTATTCCTGGTTGTGTGAATTTATTACAATGGGAATACATATTTGTGCTCTCTATGAGATTTTTATATCTGTCCAATAAACAGGTATTCAGTCCTTCACAGAACTAAAAGTAGTTTAAACATTTTTAAGTTTCCTGTGACACCAAAGGTGGAGAAAGAAAAAAAAAGTTGGTTTTGCATGTGGAAGTTTCCTCAGCTAAACCTTATCTGGTAATTAAGTAAGTACCTTCTCTAAATTTTCTCTCTCTAGCTTGGAAAGGAGGCTTGTTTATATTACCTTGAGCAAACCTCTGTGTTGCCTCATAAAAAGGCAAAAACTTTAGGAAAAAAAGGGGCACAATTTCATTTTAAGAGTTTTGTTTACATAATTATTCATGGTAGATTTCTATGAATGATTTGGCAGAATTCAATTGCCTTGTAATTAAAGCAAAGTCACCCAACAGAGTAAGATTACACTGTGCACTTGCTAGTTCTTAAGAAATCAAATTTGCAGTGCTTTATAGGAAAAAATGTGAAACTGTCTATGAACCTGAAAGTAAAACTCTAATCACCTAAATCAAAGTTTTGCAATGAACTTAAGATTCATTAGAAAACTGCTCATTTGTAAAAGGCAGGTTCCATAGAGAAAAAAAAACTGGATTTGAAAATTTGAAATATAATATGAAACACGATTTTAAAGTAGAGAGGTACAAAGTTAAGAAATTCAGAGTTTTAGAAACAAAGTGAAATATTGACTCAATATAAAGACAAATGCAATCTGTAATTTGCAATACTCTGGCATAATCATTTGGTAGCTAAATATATTTTTAAAAAAATTAGATAGTTCACATGGACACATGTAAAAAGCAATTAGAAGTAATATAAAAGTGCTCTTAAAAGTAAAAAAAAAAATTCAAAAATGAAACTGCATGAGTGGATTCAATTTTTGGCTTCTACCGGTGACCATATAGGGTCACTGTCATTTTTGCTAGTGATTAGGATTTCCAGCATGGGCCAACTTAGAAAAAATGGCAGAGAAAAAAGTTAATTCTAGTATTGTAGCAAGTTTAAGGAAGTTTTTAGATATCATTGAGAGTAGAGGTAAAGAGCAAAATGGAGACATTGGTATGCTTCCTCCATGAACTCCACTTGTTTCTTCCTGGGGGTTAGAGCTACTTTTAATGTTTCTCATTGTTTCCAAGCTTAATTTCATAAATTCTAATGTTCTTATGGCTGTGGGAAAGTATCTAGAATTTTATAGTAATTAAAATTTGAGCAATTTACAATTTTGATGTATATTGGGCTTGATAAATTAATTGAGAAAAAATATAATTCACAGCATAATTGATCTGTGTTTTGAATGGTAACTGCTAGTGCCACACCTTGTTGATAATTAGAAAAATGATAGCTACTAGCTTTCTGAACAACTATAGAATGTCAGAATTGGCAAATGGATGGGATGGGTTTTCTCTGTCACTGATTTGGAGATGCATTCTACTAGGTTAACGTTTTTTGACTGGCAATCAGTTTTGTTTTGTATTTTGTGTTTAAAGTCTATGAGATCAGGGGCAGCTATGTGGTATAGTAGATAAAGCACTGGCCCTGGATTCAGGAAGACCTGAATTTAAATCTGGCCTCAGACTATACTTAATAGCTATGTGACCCTGGGCAAGTCACTTAATCCTCATGGCCCCGAAAAAAAAAAGTCTATGAGATCCATGTTTTATGTTAGTTTCTTGCATTGTCATTTTGGAAATCAATGCATGTAAGTGTTGCTGAATTTGGAATGATATCTAGTATCACTCTTTTTTGTTTTGCTTTTAACAGTTATTCTTTTGCAATTAATGAAGATAGATGCTTACCTCTTCCATCTTCCCCTCTCTATCATTAGGGAACAAATGACACATAAAACATTCATGTAAACATTTACAGTCAAGCAAAACAAATTCTTACATTTTCCATGTCCAAAAAATATTTGCCTCAGTCTTCATCTTGAATCTATTACTTCCCTATCAGAAGGTGGATTACATGTTTGCATGCTTCATCATGGGTCCTTTGGAATTGTTGTTGATCACTGAGTTGATCAGAGTTCTGAAGTCTTTTAAAGTTGTCTTTACAATGTTACAGTTAGTGTATAATTTTTTTTCCTGGTTCTATTCATTCCACCCTGCGTTAGTTCAATCTTTCTAGGTTTCTTTGTCTTTCTTAAATTTTTAAGTTAAATGATTTTTGAAAATTGGGTCTCCCTCTTTTGCACTAATTGGAAGTACAAAGGACACTTACATTTCCTATAGGAAGCCTTTGACCCACTCCATTTTTTAACTGGGCTGGCACCCAGGCAGTGGAGTGAGGGGAGGAGGTATTACCACCTTAAGTCCAAACTTCTTTCAGATACCCCATCAACTTAGCTCACAGCAGTTCAGAACTCCTCAACTCAAGATCCCTTAGCTTTAGCTTTTCCAATAGCTGAGATCAGGGGTTGGCAAACTACAGTTGGTGGCCTGCTGCCTGTTTTTGTTGTTTGTTCTTAATGGCCCATGAACTAAAAATAATTTTTATGTTCCTAATGGCCTGTGAACTAAGAATAATTTTTACATTTTAAAATAAAGTTTAATGGGAACATTGCCATACTCATTTATTTACATATTGTCTCTGACTATTTTCAAGCTATAAAAGCAGAGTTGAGTAGTTATGTGAGAGACCACAGGGTGCTCTCTTACCTTGGCACTGTTGCTTAGCACACTCCAAATTACTGTGGTGCAGTTATAAGTCAATAATGTTTGAAGTACCAATACAGACTGTTGTGCCATGACATTTTATTTTATCTTATTTTTATTACTAGTGCATACCCATAATGCCAAAAGAAGAAAAATAGCTTTATTATGATTTTTTGAGAACAAGGTGAGATTAAAATGTTTCCAAATGAGAACCACCTCCAACCACTAACCACTATTATTGAACACTGAATGACTTTGGAAATTACTTTGCTTTAGACTTAACAATGTTTCTTAATGAATCCAACCTAAAATTACAAGACAAAACAGAGCTTAAATGCAAAGTTTATATAATGGTAAAGTCAATTCAATAATAACTAACGTCGTTTGAATCATGACTAATGTCAAGCTGCTTTATATACTTCCTATGCTGTTAAAAGTTAGAACAAGAAATGAGATGGTCATTACCTCACAAATTTGTATTAGATAGATTTTCCAAGCTCAAACTAGATTTCCAGTAGTGTTTTCTGTACCACTATTCAAGTGCAAAAGAAATTTCCATATTTCAAAATCCATTTAATTGTGCAATTGAGCTTCCACCTAACCTTCAAATGGAAATGCAGAATCTGCAGTGTAATGACTTGCTAAAAGGCAAATATCAAGAGAGGAATCTGATAGAATTCTAGAAATGCCTTCCAAGTGATGCTCAATTAAATATAGGCTCATGTATTGGTATCAGTATTTGGCAGTACCTATATGTGTGAAAAGACAGTTTCAAAGAGAAATTATATGAAATTTCATTATAGATTAGCATTAACACATGAACATTTACATTCAATTTTGTTAATATGGAACATTAACTTAGAATTCTAATAAAATAAAATGTTATTCCCCTTCCACCCAAATAATTCAATTCTTCTGAATAGTAGACCTGTATTACAAAAAATTCTACTCAATTATTATATTTTGAATTTTATCAATAAGAATTTTTTCTTGTTTGTATTAATCCCTACATAATATACATGTTTTTTGTCTTGGCTCACAAATCTAATCATTGCTAACATTTATATGACACTTAGTATGTGCCAGGAATTTTGCTCGATGCTTTACATTTATAATCTCATATAATCCTCACAACAACCCTGGAAAGTTGGTGTTATAATCATCCTTGCTTTGTAGATGAGGAAACTGAGGCAAAGTGATGTTGTGACTTGTTAAGGATCACACAGCTATCAAGTGTCTGGAGGTGGGATTTGAATTTAGAACTTCCTGACTCCAGGCCCAGTATTCTATCCACAGTGTCACCTATAAAAAAGTTTGCCAGCCTTTGCCTATCTACAGGTATGCGCCATCCTATCTGGCTCCAGTTTTCTCTGAAACCACCCTCTTCATAATTTCTTTTTTTAAAAATTAAATCGTTGTTTGTTTTTTGCAGGGCAATGAGGGTTAAGTGACTTGCCCAGGGTCACACAGCTAGTGTCAAGTGTCTCAGGCTGGATTTGAACTCAGGTCCTCCTGAATCCAAGGCCAGTGCTTTATCCACTGAGCCACCTAGCTGCCCCTGCCGTTGTTTTTTAATCAAGAAGCATCTTCCCTTATAAATGTTCCAGAGGAAAACTTATAGATCACAAGAGTGTACTAAACCAGGACATACTGAGCTAAGTGAAAAATTAAACAAAACAATGTAAAATCGACATTCTTTTAACTTCTGGTATCATGTGTAGCACTGTAGATTGTGAAGTTCTGTGCGTTAACTCAAATGATGGTGACAACAACCTTGTGAGTTGAATACCATTATTAAACCCATTTTACAGGTGAGGCAACTAAGCCTGATTTGAATTCAGATCTTCTAACTTCAGGCCCTGTGATCTATCCATCATGTCATTGAGCTGGATAATTAGGAATAATTTTGTCCTCATGAGAGTCATTTGCTGTCCTTTTACCCTAGAAAAATGTTTTTAAATTAATTTTTATCGAATATATAACCATCTCAAGCCTCTGTTATATATAATAAATTTTATCTGTTTTTTGAGTGCCTGTGTTCTCTTCACATTGCTGTTTCCTTGAGTCAGATAGGTACTAATAATTTGTACAAATAAAAAGAAAATGACAAGACTCTTCAAAATGTTCTATAGATAAGTATTTAAAAAAACATTTAAAAGCATGTTATATTATCTACTATCTCTTACTAAGTCATTAAAAATGTCTGGTGCTTAGAGTCTATGGATTCTTCTGGTTTATAGGTAGAAGAAATTGTTTCTGAGATTTTCTGACAGGGTGAATGTTCTTCCTGAACTTTCAGCTGAAGCTACAACTTAAATTGTTACTTGTCTGTGGCCTTTTATTCTTCTTCTCCCTTCTAAGCATTTGGAGTCTGGCTGAATCTCAAATAGCTTCAAATATTAAATTAAGCAGGCAATAATTCTCTCTCTCTCTCTTTTTTCTTTCTTTCTCATTTATTTATTTTTTTTTCAGGCAATAATTCTTAAGAGTTTTAAAAAATATCTTGTGGGAAAGGTCCTTAAAAGTTTGTAAAGTGAGCAAAGGAATCTGTACAATCATTTTACATATATGAATTAACATAACAATTTACCTATACCAAGAACAGAGAAAAGGTGTGTATTAAGGATTGATTTTGTGTCAAGTCATGTCTTTTTGGTAAATACACAAAAGACATTGTACAGTATCAAATGCAGTGAAGTCATTCTTCCAATAGCTATTCTTCTACTAATGTGTGTAATTATAGCTCCCTCTTGTGGCCCTTTGGTGAATTGTAAAAGCTGGAATTTGCAAAATTAAAATCAAAATATAATTATTAGATAAACTTAAAAAATGACGATTATGAACCTTAGGAATTGATTTCACTCTATAGCTCAACCAGATAAGTCCTCTGCCTTAGGGAGCACCATTTCTAACTCAGTTCAGACAATTAGGAAACTATTCTCTTAAAGTTCTCCAAAGTAAATTTTCTAGGTTGGTGAAATAATTATTAATAACTGAAATAGTGATGAAGGTTAATGTTTTAAATTGTTATCAATTTTTCAAGAAAAAGACTGTGAGGATTATAGGCCATTTGGCTTAACCTAACAAAATTTATTTAGAATTTAACAAAAATGTATTTCTCTATATACTTTGTATTTCCTGGAGTCTCTAGAACTCTCTTCTACAATCTGGAGTCATCAAACTTATTGGGTGATACTGAAAATACCCTGATTATGAACTTAGTGCAAGTAAAAGTGGATAAGCATGACTGAAGATGAGTACTTAAGTACTATGAGGGCAATGCAATATCATCAATGGAAAGTTGGTACCAGAGCCAGGAAGATCTTTTAAGTCTTGTCTCTGATACATGCTAGCTGTGTGACCCTGGAGAAATCACTTAACCTCTTCTCAGTGCTATAAGAAATACTTCAAGGGGCAGCTAGGTGGTGCAGTGGATAGAACACTGGCCCTGGAGTCAGGAATACCTGAGTTCAAATCCAGCCTCAGACACTTATCACTTACTAGCTGTGTGACCCTGGGCAAGTCACTTAACCCCAATTGCCTCACAAAAAAAGAAACACTTCAAGATTGTTTAAATGACAAGTGGTCAAAAGATATGAATAGGTGGTTTTCAAAGAATGAAATCCAACCCATCAATAACCATAGGAAAAAAAAATACTGCAAATCAATAATATTCAAGAAATGTAAATTAAAGTAATTTTGAAGTACCTTATACCCATGGGACTAGAAAAGTTGACAAAAAAGGGAAATGACTAATATTGGAAAAGTTCTTGAAAAACAGGCACATTAATGTCCAGTTGGTACATATACAAAAATACTTATAACAACTCTTTTAGTAATGGGAGAGAACTGGAAATTAAGGGAGTGTCCATCAATTGGGTAATGGCTAAACAATTTATGGTATCTGAATATAATGACATCTATTGTGCCACAAGAGAGAAGCAAGAATGGGTGCAGGGAAACTTGGGAAGATTTGTATAAATTGATGTAGAATGAAGTGAGAACAATCTTTATAATAACAACATTGTAAAGTTCAACATCTTTGAAAGACTTAACTCTCTGATCAATGCAATTAACAACCATGATACAGGGGAACAATAGTGAAGCATGCTCCCCACCTTCTGACAAGGTAGTGATAGACTCAAGATGCAGTATGAGACTTAATTTTTTGTTTGTTTATTTTGGTGAGGCACTTGGGGTTAAGTGACTTGCCCAGGGTCACACAGCTAGTAAGTGTCGAGTGTCTGAGACTGGATTTGAACTCAGGTCCTCCTGAATCCAGGGCCGGTGCCTTATCTACTGCGTCACCTAGCTGCCCCTGAGACTTACATTTCTGAAGATGGCCAATATGGGTTTTTGTTACAAGGGTTTTATTGTTTGTTTGTTTTTTAAATAGGGCAAAGGAAGGAAGCAAGAGGGAGAGAAGATAAATGTTTATGAACTGGTACTAAAATAGATGAATAATAACTTTTAAAAAGTCTTTAAATTTCAAAGAAGGTGCTGAACTACATTGGTAGAAGGAATTTCATCATCTGGGAATTTCGTATATCAGCAAAATTGCAGCATCAATACTTATGCCTATAAGAACATAGTCCTACATTTTTCCCTCTGTTAAGGGCTAAAATTCTAGCTAAACTGTCTAAAATATCTAATGAGTGGTCGCCAATAAATTATAAGCTTTAGCAAGAGTTAGACTTTTAAGCATTTATTAAGGAGAATAAGAATTTGGTAAAGAGAGAAAGGCCTAGATTCCTATCTATTAAAGGGAGAGCACATTTCTAGCTCCACTCTCCACCAGAGTCCAGAGGAAAGAGCGTGAGAGCGAGCGCCAGTCTCTTCCTTCCTCCTCCCACTAGCCGGTGTCACTTCCTGATGCCAAATAAAAGACTCCTGGTCTTGCCCTCAAAGACCTTTGCTTCATGGGCGGAACTCTTCTACAGTAAGTCTCCAGCAGGTGGCGCCATTCCAATCGGTACACCTCCCAAATATAGATTGCTTAAAAATCTGAGTATGCTGTAATTATTTTTTAATGTATACAAATATAACAAAGAGATTGATAACATCCATCTATAGAGAAATTTATATCCCTCAATCTCTATCTGATTCCTTTAGGTGTCCCGCTTATGTGGGGTAGGCTATATTCAGTTGGACGTATTACTTATTATATAGGCACAGAAGTTCCAACAACAAAATTGATAGGGCCAAACTTCGTTTGCTACTATATTTGATCAATGCAGAGTCACAATCTTAAATGAATTTCCTTTTTTTTTTTTAAACGCTAGAAAGATATTACAATGAAGTATCATCAGAACGTTAAAAGATAAGCTCAGCAAGAAAAGCAGTCCTCTGGAAAACATAAAACATCTTACCTATCTATCATCTTAGATGAAGGCACTGAAGCCAAGAGAGAAGTAACTGGCCTATGTTCAGGAAGCTAGTTAGTCAAAGTTGGAGGATGGAAGACTCCTAACTCCCAGTCTGGACTTTCTAGTGTGCTCCTACTTAGGAAAAGCAAAAGTGTTATGTGCTCTTGGCTTCTGTTACATCTAAATTCAAGAACTTTTATTAAAGGCAAAAAGCCAAAATGATACTATTTGAGCTTTATAGAACTCTTGAAGACAGATACATTGAGACAAAAGTTGCACCTCCTCTTCTGTAGCTGTTGGGAGACATGGTTTGTGCCCTCTGAGCCCTTTGCAGTTTTCTCCAGAGTCCTTCATACTAATGATCGCCCTTTTGTCCAAAAAAACTTTGGTTTATAACATGTAACTAAATTATATAGAAACACGAACTGGTTCTATCATTGTTCCTGCCTTCCATTTAGAATATCAGGTAAGGGAGGTAGGTCAGGATTTTTCTATATCTCTTTGTACTTATCTTTCTGCCTCAGTTGGCCTGTCTTCATCTCTCTCATTTTCTGTTTCTCTGTTTCTTTGTCTCTCTTTCTCTAGGGATGCAGAGGGTCTATGTGAGAGAGTAGAGGGGACAGATGGGAGAGAAAAATGGACAGATACAGAGAGACACAGACAGAAGTAAGTGAACAGAGAGAGGGACAAAGAGACAAGGAAGGACAGGGAGACAGAAAGATTGAAAGAGGTTGAGATTGACAGATTTAAAGAGGGAGATCAACCTCTTTTTTTTTGTGTGAGGCAATTGGGGTTAAGTGACTTGCCCAAGGTCACACAGCTAGTAAGTGTTATGTGTCTGAGGCTGGATTTGAACTCAGGTACTACAGGGCCGGTACTCCATCCACTGCGCCACCTAGCTGCCCCAGGAGATCAACCTCTTTAGAATGCTTTAATTCAATTCAACCAACATCCATAGAGTATTATGTGCAAGGAACTGAGCATAAGACAAAAACAAAAACAAGAGCCCTCCCAGCAGTTTACATTCAATTTCTTAGAATACATGTAAAGAATATATGAAATCAAACACATAAACTAGAAGCTAACCACACCTCTTCCCACCTCTCACCCTAAGGACTTTGTAAACCCTAAAAGATTTTTGGTAGTGTATTTCCCCTATCTGTCCTCATCATCACTGTCCAAATAAAATTTCCTAAAATGCAGCTCTAATCATGTCACTTCTCTGCTCAGACTTAAATCAGCTCCTGATTATCTTCTTTAACCCGACATTTGAAGTCCTCTACAATCTGATTTTTTTTTTTTTGCTTTTGCACAGGGCAATGAGGGTTAAGTGACTTGCCCAGGGTCACATAGCTACTGTGTCAAGTGTCTGAGGTCAAATTTGAACTCAGGTCCTCCTGAATCCAGGGCTGGTGCTTTATCCACTGCACCACATAGCTGCCCCCACTCTATAATCTGTTTTTGACCAGATTCCAATTTTACCTGGGACTGTTTCCCTTCACATGTTTTACAGTAGTCAGTTTCACACCACTTCCTGCCCTTTCAGTGCTTCTCATACTTGGAGTTTCCTCTCTTCCCCTCCTAGCCATTACCATCTCCACCTGTTGAAATTCTACTTATCCTTCAAGGCTAGGTTCAAATGCCTTTCCCCAAATCTACGGCATGCACGTTACCATTTTTATTTCTTCAGCCTGTTTTCATAGCATCTTGTATCTTTCTTTTTTTTTCTTCTTCGGGGCAATGGGGGTTAAGTGACTTGCTCAGGGTCACACAGCTGCTAAGTGTCAAGTGTCTGAGGCCGGTGCTTTATCCACTGTGCCACCTAGCCGCTCCTTTGTATCTTTCTTGCATTTTACTCTTGCATTATATTGGTTTGTATACATTTCTCTTCTCCCTTACTAGATTAGAAATTTCTTGAGTGTTCCCTTCAGAACTTAGACCATTTATAGTAAATACCAGGCCCTTAAACACAACTGCATATTGAATGAGAAACCTGGAAGGAGTTTGAAACACCTAGATTCAAATCCATCCTCAATGAGAGGCTGAGTACTTGAGACATCGGGTGAGTCATTTGACCTCGATGGGCCTGAACTTCACTTCTAAGATGAGGAGTTCGAACTAGATAATATGAGGTGTCTTCCAGCTCTTGATCTGTTACTTAACCTTGGTTTCCTCACCTGTAAAATTAGGAAGGTGTTCTAAATAAGTGATCTCTAAGGTTTGTTTTTTTCAGTTCTAAATTCTAGGATCCTATGATGTTCAGGCATCAAAACAAATAGAGACGTAGGGAAAGCGGCTGATTTGCAGTTAGGTGGCCTTGGGTAAGTCAGTCTTTCTGGGTCTGTGTATCCTCAGTTGAAAAAGGGGTGGCTAGGTTCTACAACACTTGAAAGTTCTTTCCCACGAGATTTAGAAATCTATAACATAATAGTGCCTGGCTTTACTAGGAAAGGAGGCAGGGGAGGCAATCCAAAGAAGCTCCAGCTTTCTGTCTCTCTGTGTCTCTCCCTCCCTCCCTCCCTCCCTCCCTCCCTCCCTCCCTCCCTCCCTCCCTCCCTCCCTCCCTCTCTCTCTCTCTCTCTCTCTCTCTCTCTCTCTCTCTCTCTCTCTCTCTCTCTCTCTCTCTCTCTCTCTCTCTCTCTCTCTCCAGACACAGAATAAAGAAGAAAAGGGGAAAGAAAGAAAGATTTGAAGTCCTTTCTATCTCTAAAATGCTACGAGAAGGGAAAATGTGACGCCGCAGAAAGAGCGGCCAGTGAGGACAAAGCTCCGCCTTTCACTGCATCATTCCTCTCTAGCTCAGAGAACATCTTCTGCCTTCTGTTAGGCGTTTCCCTGTCAGTTCCAGCTGTAGCGGTTCCAGAGGTTAGATCTTTGGGGCGGCGCCCGGGACCTCAAAGGAACGACAGGTTCTGCGGCAATTGGGGAGACAGGGAGGAGCCAAATTACGGAAGCAAAACGAAACTGAAGCCCAAATTAGGCTCCGCCTCGGGCCTCAGACTGCAGGCTTTTTCCATAGACCAGCCGCGTTCGGGAATCGGCAGCTTCTGAGGCCATGGTAAATGAATTTTCCTTTTGCTTTCTCCTCTCTTCCCTCTCTTTCTCTCCATTTTCCCCCCTCCCCACCCTTCCCAGCACGGACTATCTTTTCTTCCTGTCTGATGTGCTAGCTCAGTCCTTTCTCGAAAGATTAAAAAAAAGAGAGATCTGGGCAAAGCGCCTTGGCGTAATTTGATCAAAGCAGACAGGGCAGGAGACAGATTGGATGAAGGGATGGAGACAAGGAAAGTGTACCCAGCCACCTAAACGGTGCGTAGCCTGACAGCACCTGGATGTGGGTTTGGATCTTGGGCGGAGAGATGGGTACCCCCTTTAAGTGATCTGGGAGCGATCCTGCTGTTGTGTTTAACACTCTGCAAAATCCTTATAGTGCCGTAGTTATTTCAATTAGTCTTAAAATGACAAACAAATGCTCTCTAAATTAGAGTTCTCTGGTTGTTAAGATGATATGCACACAACAAAAATGGCAACTCCTGGAAGAATTTACAGCTTAGCTTGTCTTCAAGGCCCCTGATTTGTCATTGCAAAATCATGCTTCTGATTGGTGGTCTGGTCATCCGTGCCTTTAAGAGTTTAACCCTTTCTGGACGATCTCTGCCATTGTTGGGGTGGGACACCCAGGGCTTTTTCGCATCTGAAAAGAGCCGTGTAAATTTTTGGCCAAAAAATCATGTTGGAAGGCTTGGAGGGGGGTGGGGGTGGAGGTCTGAACATTCTGTATTTGGGGCAGAATTGCTGGGGGAGAGTGTGTGATTTGCAATAGCATCAGGCAAGCCCAATTTCTCATCACAGTGCTTCTTGAAAGGCCGTGCCAAAGTGCTATCTATCTATCTATCTATCCATCCATCCGTCCATCCATCCATCCGTCCGTCCATCCATCCATCCATCCGTCCATCCATCCATCCATCCATCCATCCATCCATCCATCCATCCATCCATCCATCCATCCATCCATCCATCATCTACGTATCTATCTATCTATCTATCTATCTATCTATCTATCTATCTATCTATCTATCTATCTATCTATCTATATTTAACAAGCCCATAATATATTATTTCACCTCAGATATTAGTTCCTTCTATTGTTTCTCAGATGTTAGCCTTCTCTGACATACCTAAGTATTTTCTCCCTTCTTTAATATTCCTGGAATCCTTTGCTTCTTTTAAACTATACCTACAGCTGAAAATGTTATCTCCTTTAGGGCAGAGACTATCCTGTGGTTTTTTTTTTTGTTGTTGTTTTTTTATAATTCCTTTATGGAGGCAGCCATATGAACAGCCATCTAGGGGCTGTTATAAAATAACAAATAGCCGTCCATTTTGGATTCCTTTTCTTTATCTCCTCTAGCAAGTCTATAATCCTTTTTATCCTGGGGCACTTTTCTATTATCTTCAAGTGTTTTTAATCTGGGGTCTGTTTACTCAAAAAAAATGATGACTATTTCTTTATAATTTATAATTATAATTAATTTCCTTATGTATTTTATGTTATTTATCTAAAACCTTCTGAGGAGTCTAAGACGTCACCAGATTGCTAAGAGGCTCCATGACAAAAAAAAAAAAAAGAAGCTGAGAATCCCTACACACACACTGTTTTTTTTTTTTTTTTGGGTGGGGCAATGCTGCCCAATGACTTGTCCAGAGTCACCTACATAGTCTGACCCTTCATCAACTCCTACTGTTTATGTTTAATTGTCATGTCAATCCTGTAAGGGTTTTTTTGTTTTAAGTGTTGTTTATGAACTCACCTCCTCATTCTCCAATCTAAGAATTATTGTGAAATGAATTTCCTTAGCAGTGCTTGGGAAGTTGAACTGATTTCTAAGCTCTGGGTTTGTTTTTCCACTTCTTAAATAATTTTTTTATTGACACATTTTGTTTTAACTTCTACTGACCCAACAAGTATTCAAATATATGAACAAGAACCAAAGAAAGATAGTAAGAGAAAAAGCATAATCAAGAACAAAAATGGAAATCACTAGTAAATCCCCCCCCCCCCCAATATATTGAATGGAGGCACATAAAAGTGGTTGTGAATGATGCTTTTTGGTTGTCCTTTGCTCACTCAGCATTGCTTAATAAATATCTTTGCACAATTCTTTGTAGTCTTTCTATTTTTAAGGAATGTTAAGGGATCTCCTAAATTTAGCGAAGTTGTGAATCCCTGTTGACACTACTTAGCCTTCTTTATAGTGAAATAATATTCCATTAATTTAATATCACAAATTACTTAGCTATTTCTCAATCCTTGGTCACATAATTTCCCCCCTTTTTGTTACTACAAATAATATTGCTATAATAATTATTATTATTTTTTGCAGATGTTTTTTTCTTCCTATCGCTAACCTCAAGTGAATGGGTCAGTTAACAAGCATTTATTAAGCACTGGGCTTACAAATACAAGCAAAAACACAGTCCTGCCCTCTAGAAGTTGAAAAGGGGTAGAGAGAGAAGGCAAAGGGAAGGCCTGATAGAGAAGTCCAGATTGGATTGGGTATCCCACTTAAATGGAGATCCTGGGAAGAGCCCTTTAATCTGAAAGAGCCCCCAAGGTCAGAAGGTACTTCCAAGGGATAAGTTTCAGGACTGAAGTGATTTTCAAAGATAAAAAGATTTCTTAGGTATAGTAGAGAAGGACAGACTAGTGCAGTTTAGTGGGGGGAAGATTATACCTTAGGGTATAAACCTTATAAGTGGGATTGTTGGGTCAGAGGATATGAATATTTTTGTATGGACTTAATTTTCAACTGACTTGAGAAACTTTCACCAAGGAAGCACTGTAGGTTTTCACAGCTCTAGAAGGGACAAGATGAAGAATCATTATATACTTGATAGTAGTTGATTGTTGATTTCTAAAGGGTATGTGTATGAGTCACTGCCGGCAATCTTTGGAGTCCAATGGCCAGCAGTCCATAATCTCCAGATGGTACCCCAATAATGTAGATATAGTTGGTCTCCATCTTGAGGTTATTTTCAACAGTAAGATTAATTGCACTTTCTTTCAAGGATTATCCCTTTTTATTAAGCTGTGTTCTTGGTCTACATCATTTACAGAGAATTCAAGGAGGAGGTCAAATGCCATTTTGTTGAAACTTGCATTTTTTAAGGTACATTATCCCATCTCTTACACAGGAATCAATTCAAAATGTCAAGGAACCTGAGGCATATGAAAGGACAATTGTGGTTTCTAATGTTCCTGTTGGAAATTTTAATGATGAAGCCATGGCAGATATTCTGAAATGGTATTTCCAGAATGCTAATAACAAAGATGGAGAAGTAGAAAATGTAACATATCCAACAAGAAACAAAGGAGTTGCATTTGTGACATTCAAGGAAATTAAAGGTATTTCAAAATTTAGCTCTTCCAAATTAAAAAAAAGTATAACAAAATGAAAAATACATTGAAATGCTTTGGTAGATTTGGTAAAACATTGATGACATTCCTCTTTCATATAATTGCTTAAATTAAGTCAAAGAGAACACTAAAGAAATATGGTTCAGCCTGGGAGATGGAGAACAAAAATGTTTAACCAGGAAATGGAAACCCAAGGTAAGTGAGGAGATACTAAGATAGCACCTTGTTACTTCTGATACTACGTGATAGGGTACAGAAATAACCCACTGCAAGTAATCTCTAAAAATTTTTGGGAGTCCTACAGGTTGGTATGTATGGTAAGTTCAACTTAACTTGGGACAATGGGATGGGGTAGCTAAAATAACACTGCAATAAGCTACCTTAATCATTTATAAAAGCAAAATGTTCAGAATAAAGTTAATAGTCCTAATTAATTCTACCCTGGTCAGACCCAACCTGTCAGGTACGGATATCCCATCGAAGGAATTTGAACCTGGGTCCTCTATTTCTAAATCTAATACCATTTCTACTGTACCACACTGCTATCCATACATATCTAAGTTGTTGTTATATCTTGTCATTTCTATTTTCACAATATTTCCAAATCCATACAGCCACAAATAAGCTCTCATCCCATTTCCAGGGACATTTAGAATAACATTCTAATTAATCTTTCAAGCTCAAGTCTTGCCCTACTCCCCTACTCCAACTAACTGGTAAAAATGATTTTCCTAAAGAACAGGCCCAATCATGTCACTCTTCTATTTAATAAACTTGACTGTCTTATGAGCTTCTTAGGGCAGTGACTGTCTTTTGCCCCCTTTTTGTATTACTGGTACTTAGCAGTGTCTGGCACATAGTAGGCACTTAATAAATGGTTATTTATTGATTGATTAATTCAACAGATTTTTATTATCTCTAGGTCCAAATCTAAGTTGTTTGCATTTAAAATCATACTCCAATCTACATTTCCAAATATATGACACATTAATCTTCTTCATGCTCTATAGAACAGTCAGATTGGCCCAAAATGGGGTTGTCCCCCATGCTTGGAATTCACCCTCCTTGACTTCATATCTTAGAATCCATACTTTAAAGATGCACCTCAAGGGACACCTTCTACACGAAGCCTTTCTTCATACCCACAGCTAGTAGTGTCCTGTGCCCCAAACAACCTCTTTTTATTTTTTAATATACATGTATATGCACATATTGTTACCACTAGCAGAATGTAAGCTTATTATGGTCAGAGGCTGTTTGATTTTTGTCATTGTATCTAACCTGCCTACTGTAATACCTGGCATGTGTCATGTGCTTAACAAATAGACATTAATTGATTACAAGATCTTTCCAATACTGAGATCCTATGATTTCATGAAATAAAAACAGCTTTTCTTTTGAGGTAGATACTTCAATACTAATACAAGTTTATTCTTTAAACCAAGGTTTTTCCATACAGTGTATGCTTTTGGAAATGAGACTACAAATTCTACCAAATTGCTAGAAGTAATGAACGTTTAGTTTAGATGTTTATTTATTTTTTTTCTTTTGGTGGGACAGTGAGGGTTAAGTGACTTGCCCAAGGTCACACAGCTAGTAAGTGTTAAGTGTCTGAGGCTGGGTTGAACTCAGGTCCTACTGAATCCAGGGCCAGTGCTTTATCTACTGTGCCACCTAACTGCCTTTTTAGATGCTTACTTTTGTTTGTTTTTGTTTTTTGGCAGGGCAGTGAGTGACTTGTGCAAGGTCACACAGCTAGTACATGTCAAGTGTCTGAGGCCGGGTTTGAACTCAGGTCCTCCTGAATCTGGGGCCGGTGCTTTATCCATTGTACTGTCTAGCTGCCCTGTAGATGTTTACTTTTTTTTGTTTTGTTTTTGTTCTTTTTGTGTGTGTGTGTGTTGTTGTTTTTTTTGCTGGGCAATGAGGGTTAAGTGACTTGCTTAGGATCACACAGCTTGTAAGTGTCAAGTGTCTGAGGCAGTATTTGAACTCAGGTCCTTCTGAATCCAGGGCCAGTGCTCTATCCATTGCACCACCTAGCTGTCCTGTAGATGTTTACTTTTGAGGGAAAAGCTGAAAACTGGCAAAAACAGGTAAGAGAATCTAAATATGTTTTTTCTACTTAGGTGTTGAGAACATCCTTAAAAAAGAGAAACACTTTCTAACAGAGGATGGGCTATTTCCAACTTGCCTCACTGTGTCTCATTTTAGTGAAAATGTGAGTATGTGCCTTATGCTAAGCATGTTCCTGAAATTTCATCCCCTCCATGAGCCTTTTTCATAGTGTGGACAAGTCCACAACAAAATTAATTTATTTTTTCCCTCAAACCCTACCTTCTTCCATACTTCCCTAGTCTGTTCCAGGCTACCACCATCCTTCCAATCATCCAGGCTTGCAGACCTTTGCATTACCCTTGCCTCCTCCCTTGCGCTCATTCCACATATCTAATATATTGCAAAGTCTTGCCATTTCTACCTTCATAACATCTCTCATATACTTCCCCTTCTCTCCACTCATACAGCCACCATTCTGGTGCAGTTGTTCATCACTTCCTGTCTCTATTAATGCAGTAATCTTTCTATTACTCTCCCTGACTCAAATTTCTCACTCTAATCCATTCTGTATTCAGCTAAAGTGCACATTTGATCATGTTATTTCCCCCCCCCCCTCCACCCTTAACTCAATAAACTCCAGTGGCTCTCTGTTACTTTCAGGATCAAATATAAAATGCCCTCTTTGGTATTTAAAACTCTTCACAACCTTGCCTTTCTTGGCTTTCCAGTATTATATTTTACTCCCTTTCTTGCACTCTCCAATGCGCTGACACTGGCCTTGTTGTTCCTCACTCAAAACAACACTCCATTTTCCAATTCTCTGCCTTTTCATTTGATGATTCCATGACTGGAATGGTTTCACTCCCTACCTCCACATGCCTGTCTTTTGGACTCAGTTCAAATCCTACCTTTTGCAGGAGACCTTTCCATGTCACCCCATACCTCCTCCTTCTCCTAAACTGTTAGTACCTTCCCTCTGACTACCTTTTAGCTTCTCTCTCTCTTTATCTTGTATATACATAAGTTGCTTGTTTGTTGTTTCTCCCCCCCCCCACAAGAATGTGAGCTTCCTGAGGGCAAGGATCATGTTTTGCCTTTTTTTTGTATCCCCAACACTAAGCACAGTGCTTGACAATGTGCATATTGATTGACTGACAATCCACACAACCCCAATTCATGTAAGGGGCAAAATTTATACATAGTAAAGATTTCCAGTCTTTAAAAAATTGGTTTATACTTCTGAGATATTGTCATATGTGTTTTCCATTTATACTGGTTAATTACAATATGTAAATATTTGGGTGGGGAAAAGGCTATTTCTGGCATAAGGTGATATTTTGAAAAAAGACTAGAGAATCTTGTAGGGGCCAAATTTTATATGGGGAGAGTTAATTGGGTGGCTCTCTATAATATTGGGGTTCAGAAAATAATGAGGGACTTCTAGGTCCAAAGTTTCCTCCCCTCCGAACTGCCCTTTTTTAGTTATTTCTCCCAAGCCAATAAGAAAGGGGATAGACAGCCTCTTTTCACAAACAAATCAGGTTTTATTAATGGGAATAAAATACACAGCAAAGGTGAAATTAATTAAGCCAATGACAAGGGAATAGGGAAAGAGGAAAATGGATAATCTCCCTGGCTCTAGCAAAGACTGTCTCAAAACCCAAACTCACTTTCAGCTCAGCTAATTCAAAGAGCTGGATTTTATTAATTTACCACCAGGGGTCCGTAATTTCTATGGGTGTCAGTTGTGCAGCCAGTCTCCAAGCTCCTCCAAGGCAAGAGTGAGAGCCAGCCACTTCCTCTTGGGGGCCCCTTTTTCTACCTTTTTCTCCCTCCCCCAAAGTGGAGGTCCTTCAAGTTATGTGGCTGAGACTGGTTCCCTGTTGATGACACAGTCCACAGCCTCTGAGGACACTCCTTCTCAGGGTTGGCCAAGTTTAAACTAGGTTTAACAGGGCTGGCCAGGTGTGGCTCAAAATCTAATCATCTTAAGTGGGTACTTAGTAGTTTCTCATTCACACCCAATTCAAACACTACTAAATCAATCTGGTGGGGACCCCTGTGTATCTGACAAATTCCATTATTTTACCACAATCTGCATAAATACAAGATAGGGGCTTTGAGCAAGAATTCCTAAAACAAGATGAAGAGATGAATAAAAGCTAGGAGGAATTAAGGGAAACAATCTTCCAAGGCAACTTGATTTTAAAATGGGTTCAGAATTTTTGCTTTGATTTACAATGTGATAAGAAGTTAGAAGTAGAAAGTGTGACAAGAATGTTATTGCATTACTTCAGATAAGAGCTAATTAGGGCCTAGACTAAGACAGTAGACATAAGAAGGAAAAGTTGAACTTTGAATACAGTTCTTTTGAATAGTTCCATTTCAATTTCTTTCCTTTTTAATTTAGGTTATTCGTTGTGTTTCTGTTCACCTTGATTTATCCATTTTTGGAAATGAGGCTATTCTAGAAAATCTGGTGACAGAACTGGAGAAAATCCCATCCTTGAAATTCTACCCTATACAAAGCAATGGAGAGGTCATTGTTAAAGGGTCATTTTTAGCAATCAAGAAGCTGAGGGAAGTTCTGTTGTTAAAGGCCAGTTCTCTTCATGGAAACAACCCCAACTGTGTCAGTCTGAGAAAAAGGAAGAAAAAGAAAATCTCTCCAGAATGGAGCACATCCATGTCATCAATCCTGCCCACAATGTCAGATACTACCAGAAATGAACAGATAATTGTCCTTGATACAGATGTATTTAAATATATGAAGTATGGTAACCCAATGTATGAAAAGGCTTTGAAAGATTTTAACATTGTGAGTCAAGAGATAGTTGATGATGAAGTCACTACCATATGTTTAAGAGGTCCTCAGACCGATTCTCATTCTGATCACTTGAAAAAAGTAAAGGAATTAATTGAGGCATTTTCATACACTCTTTCCCTTGAGCTTCGAAAAGAGACCTTATCTTTAGATGGAAAGGATATGAATGAGGTGAAGCAGATTTTGTTGGCATGCCAATTGTTGAAGCCGCAGTATCCCCAGATTCTGGTTAAATGTAATTCTAAGCGTATTGAGATCATTGGGAATTCTACTGATACCTATCAGTTCAAAAAACTTGTCATGGAGTTTGCAGGGAAAAATGGCAACTTTAGAAAGTACAATGACAACTAGCTAAAATGTCCAAGCACTCTCACATCTTTCTCCATAAGCAGTAATTTATTAGGAGAAGATAGATTTAAATCTATCCTTTAGAATATCTAGATGGTTATTATTATGCTTGTCAATATCATAAACGTAGAAAAATATGGATTTCTTCCAAATAGATGTCAACACAAATCATGCTAGATAGATACTTAAAGATATTTAAAAATCAGATCATCATTAATTAACAAGTATCCACTGTGGTAAGACTACTTAATATTTGAATGTTATTTGTAATTTTGGGCATGCTATTCTTTTTTAGTTTTCTCCCCAAGGACTCTGTTTTTTGAAAAATGGATCTCTATTGAAATCCTTTTTTTTTTTATTGTTTACATTTCTCCCTTTATTCCTTCCCTTGCCCTCTACCAGTGAGCTATCCTTATGACAAAAAAAAAAAAGTAAGAGGATGAGAAAAAAAATCAGCAAAACTAGTTAACAGATTGGAAAATATATAATATTGAATGCAATATTTCAAACACATAATACCCCACTACCTCATCCCTTCTCTCTAAAGGAAGGGCTGGTGAGGTATCTTCTCCTATTTCTTCTTTGGTGACAAGTTTCATCATTGAAAACATTCAGTTTTGATTGTTTGGTGGTTGTTCTCTCTCTTTACAGTGTGTAGTCTTTGTGTTTGTTGTTTTTCTGGCCCTGTTTAATTCACTTTGCATCAATTCCTTAAGTTCAAAATTTGAGATAGTGCACTAGTGTTCCATTTTATATGTTCCAAACTGGTTGATCCATTTCACAGATGGTGAACATTGTTTCCAGTTCTTTGTTGCAATAAAAAAGTGCTGATGATATTTTGGTGTATCTGGAGTGTTCTTTTATGTCAATGACCTTACCCTCAAAGTCTTAAATAAACTTGACAGAAAAAGAAAGTGCTTTTGTTTAATTTCTTAATGTTTGATAAAATTGTTAAAGATGAAGCATTTGAAATGGAAAGATTATAAAGTAGGTATTTCCCATTAATGAACCTTCTCCTTTTGCCTCTAGGACCTTCTATAAAATCCTTTATTTGCTTTGTAAGGCTTTCCATAACTTGGCCCCTTCCCACCTTTTCGGTTTTCTTACTTCCTATGTACTTACTTCCATGACTTTTTCCCCATGCCTGTAACTCTTCCCTTTCCTCACATTTGCCTCTTAGCTTCCATGACTTGCTTCATGTTTCAGGTGAAATACTACTTTTTGCAAGAAACCTTTCCCAATCCTTTTTTTTTTTTTTTTAGTGAGGCAATTGGGGTTAAGTGACTTGTCCAAGTTCACACAGCTAGTAAGTGTTAAGTGTCTCAGGCTGGATTTGAACTCACCTGAGTACCTACTCCTGACTCCAGGGCCGGTGCTCTATCCACTTCGGCACCTAGCTGGCCGCCCCCCCCCCCCAATCCCTCTTACTGTTGGTGCCTTCCCCCTTTTGCCCATGTGTATATTATTTGTACATGTTTGCATGTGTGTCCTCTCCCCAGTAGACTGTAGCTCCTAGAGAGGAAGACTATTGTTTTTATTTTATTTTTTTTTTATCTCCAGTGCTTTGCACAATGCCTGTATATGAAATGCTTGTTGATTGACTGATACACTAGTCTGTTTCCAGAGCTTAAAGAAAGTTAAACAAATAAAGAAAACAGACACATTAATGATCTACTGGTGGAGCTGTACACTGGTTCAACTACTCTGAAAAATTTGCAACTATTTCCCAAAAGGCACTAAATTGGACACATCCTTTTATCCAGTGATACAATTACTAGGCTCATACCCCTAAAGAGATCAAAGAAAAGAGGGAAAGGACCCATATGTATAAAAAGATAGCAGCCATTTTGTAGTGGCAAGGAAATCAAAACTAAGGGACTGCCCATCAACTGGGGAATGGCTGAACAAATTACAGAATATGCAGGTAATGGAATATTCTATGCCAAGAGGACCAAAGGGATGGGTTAAGAGAAACCTGGGAAGACTTGTGTGAACTGATGAAGAATGAAGTGAAAACAATTTATACAACAATGACATTATAAAGATGAACAATTTTGAAAGTCTTAAGACTTTGATCAGTGCAATGACCAATCATGATTCTAGAAGAACTATGCTATCCACCTCCTGACAAAAGAGTGATGGATACAAGATGCAGAATGAAATATACATTTTTGTACATGGCCATTGTGGAAATTTGTTTTGTTCGACTTCATATTTGTTACAAGGATTTTGTTTTTCTTTTAAATTAGTTCTTGAGAACTAGTTAATTAGCTCTTTTCCTTTAAACTGATTCTTGAGAAATAAAAATTTAAAAAATGAATTCAAGAAATGGATAAGGTAATTATATTTTATTTTTGATTATGCCTCCTTTAAGAATGAAAATCAGCTGGAAGTAAGATGAATATGAATGACTTTTCTTTCTAGAAGTTATCAGACCACTTTTCTTTTGATATGAAATGATGCCCTACAAATTTTGTCTAATGAATTGAAAGATGCCTCCCCCAAGGCAAAAAACAGGCTGAAAAAATTACTTTTGGAGAGTTGGGAAAATAAATCACCAGTTGTCTTTTTCCAATGCAGGATTTTTTCTTTTCTAAATTTTAATTCTAGACTAATTTTAGGAAAGGTGGGGATTTCTCAGGGAGACTAGTAATTTGATAAATACTTGTGTTTATGTAATTAATTACAAAGGAAACAACCATGAAAGTTTTCATGTGAATTATTTTAAATAAGAGAAAAGAAAATTCTGCCTTTTCTCCCATTTCTCTAAAATCTAATTTATTTTTTATTTATTTCTCAAGTACATGTAAACAAAAATTTCCATCATTCATTTAAAAAACATTTTTTTGTTTCAAATTCTTTCTCTCTCCCTTCTTCCGCCTCCTTGAGAAGGCAAGCAATGTGATATATATTATATATGTCCAGTCATTGAAAACATTTCTATATTAGTCATTTTGCAAAAGAAAATATAGAACAAACCCCCCTGAGAATAATAAAGTTAAAAAATATGCTTTTATCAACATTCAGACTCTTATCAGTTCTTTCTTTGGAGTTGGGTAGCATTTTTCATCATAAGTCCTTTGGAACTGTGGGATCATTGTGTTGCTGAGAATAGTATTCACAGTTGATCATTGTATAATATTAGTTACCACATACAATATTCTCTTTGTTCTGCTCATTTCACTTTGCATTAGTTCATGTAAGTCTTCCTAGTTTTTTCTGAAAGCATCCTGCTCATCATTTCTTTAACATGATAGCATTCCATCATAATCATATACCCCAGCTTGTTTGGCCATCCCCCAGTTGATGGGTATTACCATAATTCCTAATTCTTTCCCATCAGAAAAAGAGCTGCTATAAACGTTTTTTGTACAAATAGGTCCTTTTTCTTTTCTTTTGATCTCTTTGGGGTATGCAAGATTTTATAGCCTTCTGGGCATAATTCCAGATTACTCTATAGGATAGTTGAATCAGTTCACAACTCCAGCAAGAGTGTATTAGTGTCCCAAATTTCCCATATCCCCTTCAGCATTTGTCATTTTCCTTTTCTATCATATTAGCCAATCTGATAGGTGTGAGGTGGTACCTCAGAGTTGACTTAATTTACATTTCACTAATCAATAGTTATTTGGATTATTTTAAAATATGAGTATAGCTAGTTTTGATTCTTCTTCTGAAAACTGTTCATCTTTGGCTATTTATCAATTGGGGAATGGTTCCTATTCTTATAAATTTCACTCAGTTCTCTACATATGTGTGAAATGAGGCCATTATCAGAGATATTTCTTCTTAAATTAACAAAAATATATCATCACTTATTCATTATTCAATTAGCTCTAAGCCCCATTCCTAACTTATAAATAGACTGGGGAAACTTTTTCCTAAAAGCTTTCACTTTTCTCTATCTCAGTGTCAAACCCCAGCTCCAATATATCTTCTAGCCTTAAGCAACATTAGTTATTGCTTATAAAATTTATTCTAGCTTATAAAACTTATTCTAACAAAGACCTAGGATATTAATTAAAATGTGTTACAATGAGTAAAGTTAACAATCAGATCACCAAGAACTCTTCAAGAACTTTGGAAAGAGATGTACAATCAATTAATCTCAGAAGTGATGCCACTGACTTCTCCTTAACTCTAGAAACACAGATCACTTAGGATGGTAACTTAAAATCTCTCAAGAATTCTCTTTAGAATATCTTTTCCAGAACATCTATTTTAAAATTTTTAAAGGCTTTTCATGAAATAAGTGTTTTTATTCTCTAGCCCACTCCTTCCCTCAGTGAGAAACAAAAGAAAATCATTGTAATAAATAAGCATAGTCAGGCAAAATAAATTCTCAAATTGTCCATTTGCAAAAATGAATGTCTCATGTAATCTCTCATCCATGACAATTAAAACTCTTCAGAATGATGGTGAAACTGTAATTCCTCCAGGTTTTCTTCCCTCTTAAAAAATACAATAAGAGCATTCATAACTCCTGTAGGAGGGACTACTGAAGTTGGAGAAACATATGAAAGAAAGGGTTGTACGCAAGGGAAAAGAACTGTTGGAGCTGTGAATGTGTTCAACCATTCTGGAAAGCAATTTGGAATTATATACAAAATTTTACTAAACAGTTTGTGCTCCTCAATGGAGTTATACCACTATTAAGCCTAAATGCTAAGGAGATGAGAAAAGAGGAAATGGTTCTAAGTATAGAAATATATTTATTGCAATTCTTTTTTTTTTTTGTGGTGGCAAAACAAACAAAAAAGAAATTAAGGGGATGTTCATTAATTAGGGAATGGCTGAAGAAATTGTGGAATATGGATGTAATAGGATAGTATTATGCTATAAAAGTGAGAAGAAAGATGATTTAAAAGAGTCATGGAAAGAGTATGATTTAAGGCAGAATGAAGTAAGCAGAAGTAAAAGAACAATACATACTATAACATTGTTATTATAAAATGAACAACTTTAAAAACTCTTATGAACTGATGAAGAATGAAATGATCAGAAGAGAAAAATTTATACAACAGCAACAACACTATATAAACAAACGGCCTTGAAATTCTGATCAAGGCAATAATCATCCATTGTTGTTCTTGTTCAGTTTTGTCGAACTTTTGGTGACCTCATTTGGAGTTTTCTTAGAAAACATACTGAAGTGGTTTGCCATTTTCTTCTCTGGTTCATTTTACAATGAGGAAATGGAGGCAAACAGGGTTAAGTGACTTGCCTAGGGTCACACAACTAGTAAGTGTCTGAGGCTGGATTTGAATGCAGGATAGTGATGATGAGTCTTTCTGACTCCAGGACCAGCAGGTGCTTTACTTACTATGCCACCTGGATGCATCTATGACTACAGAGGACCAACGATGAAGCATGCTCTTTACCTTTTGACAGACAGTTGATGGATTCAGGGTGAAGACTGAGACTTTTCTTTGGATATGGCCAATGAGGGAATTTGATTTGTTTAACTGTGCATATTTGTTACAAAGCTTTTGGTTTTGTTTTCCTTTTATGGGTTTGGGGGGTAGAAGGGAGAGAAAATAGGGTTCTGCTGATTAAAAAAAGAACATGATTTTAAAAAATCTGTAGAACCAAAGAAAATTTGCTTGATTTACATGACCAGTGCAACTCTGCATAAATGGGAAGCCATGTTTTTTTTTTTTCCAGCCAAAAATTCCAAGCATTAATGATACCTTTGCTTTTCCTAATTTTTAAGGAGGCCTTGCTTTTCACAAGTAACTAAAAGTATGCATTCCTGGAAGGGGAATGAAAACTGAACTAAAGTCAAACAAAACCTTAATTCCCATATACCTAAGCTGTTAATTAAGGCCACTGCTCTCAAATTGTGATAGATAAATTTATTATATTTTCCTTTGGTGTCATTGATAAAAAAAAAATCTGAAGTTGAATAGCACAGATGAGTAGAATTGTTCTCCTATGCTTGTCATGTGCATGTGTAAAGTATTTTCATTGGGGTTCTTGAAATAAGGTCAAAGAGTGGTTAAATGGGATGCTGTCATGTTTGGATTGTTAATCAAAAGTGAGTGTTCCAATAAAGAATTGAAATACTAGGTTAATTATAGTCACTAAGTAGGATTGTAGACTAGTGTAATTCTGGCAGAAAAGACCAAATTGAACACTTTCCCATCAAGGGAAACTTACATTTTTAATCTAAGAATGGAATGCAAAATGCTTTTAGATCTTATGTTTAAAATGTCTCTTAATATTTATTAGTTACAGTACTGTTTCTTCACCACCTGGCTCCAATATGTTTTTATTCACTTAACAAAGATAACTGATCCCTCCTCTATAGACAGGAACTATTTTCCAGAGTCATAATTAACGTTGGAGAACATGGGCTTTTTGTTCCAGTGTGCTGGCATATGTAGTGGCATACTTCCTCCTCTGGCTGCATGATTTTTGCTAGTTTAGTCCACCATCCCCACACCTCACTGTTCATCCAATTGTGCCACCTAGCATGACTACACCCTGGCCAGTAATCCATTGCTATAGTTTCCCTTACTTAGATTCCATCTTTCCCTTTAATCCTGAGGGTGCCAAAGAGAAATGGGTTATCTCTTCTTTTGGGGGTGAAGATTAGTGAGGATTTTTGTGGTCAAGCTGTCCTTTGTGCTGCTATAGCTCTGTCCCATCCCCAACTAAATTTTCCCCAAGAAAGCTTCTGCTCTTATCTCATTGGTTGCGTTTCAGAGTAGAAACTAAAACCTCAGATATTTATTTACAAGTAGAATTTGGTAGGTCTCTTAGAATCTGTTTTTTGTTTGTTTGTTTTTAGTGTTCACCTATCCATATACAAGATTAGTCAGAATTTCTTTGGAATACATCCTGTGGAAGGTAGACTGTGTAGGAAATTATTATCTTAGATAGGAAAGGAAAAAATATAAACCATTTACATAGTACCTACTATGTGCATGGCATTATGCTAAGTACTCTTTTTTCTGTTTAGAATTTTATTTTCTAAATAACACGTAAAAACAAATTTTGACATCAATTTTTAAAAACTTTGTGGGTTTTTTTTTTTTGTTTTGTGAGTTTTTTTTTTTTTTTTTTTTTCGGGGGCAATGAGAGTTAAGTGACTTGTCCGAGGTCACACAGCTAGTAAGTGTTAAGTGTCTGAAGCTGGATTTGAACTCAGGTCCTCGTGAATCCAGGACCGGTGCTTTATCAACTGTGCCACCTAGCTTCCCTGCTAAGTACTTTTTTTTTTTAACCAATATTATCTACCTGTGAAGTAGGAGAATAGAAAAAAAAGTTAAAAGAATTATCCTGATGTCTAGAAGAAATGACAAAGGGACCAAGACGCAAACCTTGACAAAAGGTAAGAGGCAAGATGATCTTGTTCCTAATGAGGGAATTGGTCTGGTTATCTAGAAGGTTGGTCTTAGACTGGGGTTTGACTCCAGTCACTAATTGTATGAAAAAGCATTATCATCGGGCCTCAGTTTCTTCATCTCTAAAATGAGACCATATGATCTATAAGGTTCCAAGTTCTTTGATTCAAACATTATTTTTGCCAGAATTTGAATGTAGTCTGGTATTCCTGCATTTTGTCATTACTTAAATCATATGACTAATACAGTGAAATAGAATATCAGTAGGAACTTGGAGCTCATTGTCACTGAATTTGAACTAATCTGAATTTGCTAAAGAGTGAATCAGCTTAGACACCCAGACTGAGGCAGAACAAATAGGAATGTCATCTATTCACTGAGAAACAGACAATTTGGAAATTCTTCAGCATGTTACTTCATAAGGATGGAGTGTCATAATCTCCAGGGTGCTTGTGGAGTTCATCAGAGCCTACCTCTTCCTGTTGAATAAAGATCAGTTTAGAGACCCTTATTGTTGCCTGGTGATTAAATTCAGATAGTGCCTATGAGTGAAAAATGGCTCCTAAAAAGTTACTCACCATGGATATCTACCAATGGGTATAGGGAATCCTGACAGCTAAGGAGGATGGAAGGAGAAAACTCTGCCTGGACAAAGGTTTGAACTGTTTTGCTTGAGGGGAATTTTGTGAGTACTGGAATTAGAGAGGGGCCCTATTTTCATTCCACCATGGCCAAAGAACTTGCTTGAGTGTGGGAACTTAAAAATCAACATTGCATATCCCTAATCATCAGGCATGGTGGCAAATATGGATTGTACTCTGCAAGATAAAAAGTTAAAAAAATAAAGATTAAAAAAAAGCTAAAGATAAAAAGTTAGAGGGATACATAATATGGGCCTAGCAAGAAAACTAACATTTATATTTTTTCTTTATTCCTTTAATTATTATTGTTTTAGTATTATAATCCTACTACTATTCTTTTATTATTTTCATCATGTTATTGTTTTGATTGCTTTATCATTAGACAAGAAAAACCAGGCAAGGTATATATTAGGAATTTGTATGTGTATTTTTTAGGGGTTATATGGAAAAGAGCTTGGGAAAATATATTCTAGTCAGAGGTTCATAACATTTTTTTGTGTCCTGGACCCCTTTGGGAGTCTGAGGTAAAGCCTATGAACCCTTTCTCAGAATGATGTTAAATGTATAAAATAAAATATATAGAATTACAAAGGAAAGGAAAAGTTAGTGACAACAAAGAGGTCTTTTTTTCCCCACCCAAGTCCATGGATCCCTTGAAAACTATCCATAGATCCTTAGGTGATGGTGAACCCAGATTAACATTGCCTGTTCTAGATAGTGCCTGATGAAATTATACTTATCAGGATAACATAACAGTGGGAACATTTTTTTGGGGGAACACATTTTTATTTCCCCATAATCTAGATAACTAATAACTCTTGGAGTAATAGATGGCCCCCTGAAGAGATTAGTTCTGTTAAGACTAAGTCCTATTTAGTCCTGATGACTATTCTACTATGTTTGGCAAGGGCTGGGCCTCTATCAGCTCAACACTTCCCAGAGTAAATATAGAATGGCCTTGGGTAGAAAGTATGGAGGGAATGTAGTTTATGGGTATCTTACAGGGTGTCCCAAAGGTCTTAGTGCAGTTTGGGGTTATTAAAACCAATTGCATGTTAATGTCCCATTGGATTCCGCGGGGGTTTTCTTTACTTTTGGGAGAGCTGACACCCTCATGTCCATTTAACTGGGATTTAGGTTTGTTTTTTTTTTAACTTCATGTAAAGAAGAAAGAATGATGACTTTCTCTGAGTGGAGTAATATTCTTTATAATCTTGATTATGTGGAGAAGCAATGATGTGCAGGAAATCTGTCCTTCATCCTTTAGGTATCTTTGCAAAAGACTTTCACCTTGTATGACTGACCAACTCAAATCTTTGGGAAGGAGGTAAAGTGGTGCTGGCAGAATCTAACTAATATGATCTAGTGGTTATGGTCAGATATTCAGGAAAGACAATTCTAAGTCAATCCTGGGACATAAAGATTGTTCAGTTTGTGCTTGATTGGTTGGCTGACATCCCATTGTGGATAGGTATTCAACAAACATGTGGTTTAAAGTGCTGTGCTGGATGATAATCTTGATTTTATTACTCCTCCAAAGCTTAGGTACGGTGGTATCCCATGAGAAGGGACAAGAGATGAGACAATACATATGGAGATGATAATGTCGGTTAATGGGCAAAAACTGACTCAGAGTTTCTGGATCACATACTCTATCTTTCTCATTTATTGAACTCACTTATTTTTTTAATGTACAAAAATGAATAAAGTTATGGCAATGATTGGTTAGAACAAAACTTACAAGCAGTAGGACCCGGGTTGAGGGACTTGAGCTGAGGCTCCCCTAGGCCCAAGGGTGGGTCTCTACCTTTGGGGTTATCTATCCATCCATCTATCTATCTATCTATCATCTATTATCTATATCTATCATATTTATCTGTTTGTCATCATCATCACCAATTATTATTGCCATTATTTTAGTCTTTTGATGGATTCCTACTTCCAATCTCAGTTATTTTCTAGGTCACCAGCCCTGCACCTATTTTGTTCTCCTCTTTTCCCCATCTTGACCCCTTGGTTGTGTAAAATATTTTTAAATTGACTAGCCTAATTTGGGGGGCTAATCTGACTAGAGGACTAATCTGGGGACTTTTGACTATTTGGCTATCTGACTTCATTTAATTTAATATGGGCCATTTATAAAGTTCCACCACACCGCTCCACTCCCAAATTGATAAACTAAAGATTAAGAAGCCTCTTAACTAAATAATCAAAGCAGAGTTTATTTATGAGATACTGTTTAAAATTAAGAATACAGGGAAATAAAATGTACAACCTGACTGCTTTCCTGGGTCTCTTTCCACTGCATCTCTTTCCCACCTGCTGTGCTTCGAACTTCTTGAATACAATAAGGGCCTTAGCCGCCTCCGGCCTCAGGGCATGTTACACTTTCCCTGATTTGTATTAAGGCCTGTAACCTTGTCAGCCCCCTCTCTCCTTTTCCGAACTGAACTCTCCTCCGTCCTTGTCTGCGCTCCCCTCTAGTCAGCCCCTCCTTCCTCTTTTAGTCCGTCCTCGAGTCTCCTCTAGTCTGTCCTCTTCTACTCAGCCCCCCCCCCATATATACCTTTTCTTCTCTCCACTCAAATCTTGGGGCTTCCTTCGCCCCCACAGACCAAGCTAATCCGCCAGCCAGAGCTGCAGCTAGTGGTGGTTGTGCTCTCAAGCCTCATGCTTCAGCACAGGCTATCCTTCAGATAGCTCAGCTCAGGTCGGAGGGAGCTGGGGGCTTTTTTTTCCCCCCAGGTGTCTGACCTGGCATCTTGTATAGCCCACAGGGCTTTTTCTCCTCAGCTGAAGCTGAGGAGGAGGGGGAGAGACCCTGAGGGCCTAAGGCTTTCTAATCTCAGCCTAAAGGTAGGGTCCCCAAATCAAAATAAATTTCCACAGTTGAAACAGTTAAAAAATGCCCTTTCCTCTTCACTTCTGTCCCTTGCCACTTTATCCTATCAATGATTGTGCCCTGCCAATGTTCAGACCTAGGTTACCCCCACCACTTGCTGACTTTGTTTCTACTCATGTACTACTGAATAACACTGGAAAAAAAGCACAAAACTCTGATGATTGGATCCACTACAAATTTATGTTATGCTCATGTCTTTTCTATCGTCAAAAAACCCTTATTTGATGATCCTTCCCCTCTAGCTATCATCTCATATCTTACTATCTCTCTTCTCTTTTGTTGTCTCCACTTTCTTTCCCCTCAGTCTCTTCTTGATTCTCTATAGTGGGCTCTCACTTAATCATTCAATGGAAATTTGTCCCTGCAAAATTACCAATGGTGGCTTAACTTCTAATTCTAATGGCTCTTTCTCATTCTTCATCTTTCTTGACCTCTTTGCAGCCTTTGACACTGTCAATTACCCTCTTCTTGATACTCTTCCTTTCAGGTCTAACTGTTTTTTTGGTGGCGCAATGAGGGTTAAGTGACTTGCCCAGGGTCACACAACTAGCAAGTGTCAAGTATCTGAGGCTGGCTTTGAATTCAGGTCTTCCTGAATCCAGGGCCAGTGTTTTATCCACTGAATGACCTAGCTGCCCCTCAGGTCTAACTTTTAATCTAGTTGTAGTAACCAACTGGCTCCAACTTGGGCATGGGGTTGGGGCTGGAAGTATCTAATTTTGGCTGTTGAGACTGGGAAGGAAGTTGCTTAAGGATTATTTTCACATTAGGTGGCCAATTTCCACTCACCAAACCTCCCACTAGGAAATTGCTGGACCTTCCCATGTCCTAGAAAGTATATGTTCATCTATTCTCCTCTACTTTTGGGGAACTATATTAATTATGCAGGAAAAATACAAAAACAAAACCCAAACTCTTTGGGTTTATCACTAGCGCTTAGTAAGTAGTTCTAGTACTTAGAGAATTTTATTTTTTCTCCCTGCACATAGCCAAACATAGCCCCACTTTCACCTGCCTTTGAGCAAATTAAATACATGTTGATATAAAAATTGTCCAAGTTATTCATTGATAGGCACTGTTGCCAATCACACTCATCAACACCCAGAGGCATTTTAATAACTGGCTTATTATACACTCAGAACATAGACAAATGATATACAAAAAAACTAGCAGGCTCCAAGCCTAGGTTGCAGAAAACATATATAGATCTTAGTTTTATCAGGAGGGTGAATTAAATGGAATTTTACAGGGAAGAATTTTAGGGAAAAAAGAGAAGGTAAAGATTTACATATCCAGATGAGATAGAAGAAGATCTTTATTAAGTAAAATTATAAACTTATCAGCAAACACGGGGGAAGAAAGCTGGAATTTGCTTGATAACCATCAAAACTGGAGCCATACCCATTTACTTGATATGTTCATCTTAAAGTAAATAGAATTAGTAAAGCTGAGTCTGAAATTCTCTTGTCACTAAGCAGTTAAAATGGAGCTAAAGTTTGATGTCAGCCGAATTCTGCATGCTCTAGTTACTGTGGTGCCTTATTGTCTCAAGCACATGGGGGCAACAGAGCCAAACCAGAAAAATTCTCTTTTCACACTATAGACCAATAATTCATTGAAAAAAAACAGTTTTGTCAAAACTGGCTTTTAGAGAGAGTAGGTAGAGAGAAATTCTGAAAAGGCTAAAGAAAAAGAGAAAAGCTTTTAAATGGGTACCAGCTCTTTCAGAAGGGACAGGGGTAGAATAGAGGCTATGAATGCCTCTATTGTCATTCTTGGTCAACAAGAATAGTGATACTCTTTCTACCTGTCTCCAGGTGGCCTTCATCATTCAGTCACAGTCCTTTCCTAGCATCCCATCCTTGTCTGAGTATTGTAGTAACCACAGCAGTGGTAGAGCTAAGCACCCATTTAGCATCCTGCTCTCCCATCCTTTCCTCCTTTCATATGAGTATCATGTACTCCCCTCTGATCCCCCCCACCTCCGACAGCTGAAACTGACAACAACTCTGTTGCTTCCACAGTATCTCAATTGCCATTTTTTATTTGTTCCTGCAGCATTAATCTCTTGGGACCCTGATTACCCCTCAGCTCACTATTTTCTCATGAGATTTCAGCTTTCCCCTTATTTCAAGAGGAGAGAGGGCAACTGTCTTTTCTGAAGGCAAGAGTAGCCTCCAGTGGTCTTGGTATAAGAATAGGCTGATAATTTCTGTCTCATTCTTCAGGGATCCATCTCAGCTACACTTTAACTCCTTAGATAAAGGGGGATACCCAAAGAAAAAATTTTAAATTACCTCAGTTATGTGCTGTTGTCTACTTCTGCATTTACTATGGGTGAATATTAAGAAAGGGATTCTAAGTGACAGATAATCTAAAACCCTTCAATTAATTATTATTTCTCTGAATATGAAGTCTGCCCAGTAACTGATGAATTGACATATTATTAAGGGATGAGACACATGGATATTTTTGTGATAAAGGAATTGAGAGAGACGGCTGACAAGAAATAATGTTTCTTATTGTCTTAACTACTTGGTGAAATAAACCCTACCCACTCTTTACCTCTTTTTTGAAAAAAAAAAAATCTTTGTCTCTTAGATAAGAACCTGTGAATTGTTCTTTCATTTAGCAGCAACTTCCTTGTATTCTATTCATTTAGTGAGAATGGCAACATTGATATGATTAAAATTCAATAAAACAGCTTGACTGACCTATTTAAATAAGTAGTTGAAGTCTCTTTCCCATTCTCTATCCCCTTCTAGGGAAGGGGTGAATAAAGGAGTAGATAATGACATAAACTATTATCATTTCCAAGAGAAGGATAATGTACATAAATAAATTACCAAGGGCCTGGAAACTGCTCTAGCCAGTATACAACTGTATAGTACAGTTCAAAGAGTACTGGATTTGGGAGTCAGAGAACTGGATTCTAATCTTGGTTTTGCTACTTGCGACCTCTTCAAACTTGGTCAAGCCTTTAATGTCTCTGGGCCTTAGTTCTTCATCTGTAAAATGTTGGGGTAGGACTAGGAAGGACTAAGGTCCTTTCCAGCTTTAAATTCATGATCTTATTATTCTTGCCAAACAGAGGGACATGGCAACCAAAGGCAACACCTGTTTAGGATATCAACTTATCTATAAAACTTCAAGTAGGAAGATGGTGGAAAATTTTGAACAGTATTAATTTGTAAAACAGTGAGAGCAGTAGAGGGAAAAATAAGTTTGCTGTGAGACCTAATGGAGCCAAATCATCCTTGGAACTTTTAATGATAAAACTGGAAGGGCAAGAGATGTATGGAAAATGGAAAAGATCTACATATTTTCTTCCAAAAACCTTTTTTTTTTTGGATGCTCCTTCCCTTAAAAAGTTTTATTGCTGTCTTTTGTGTTTAGATCATAGTAATTTTTGGATATATCCTTCTTGAGTGAACTGCCCCTTTCATCAAAGAAAAAAAATTTGTTTGGCAAAACTAACTTCCTTAAATTAATCTGATAGCATATTCACCATTCTGCATTTTTGGTCTGCCCACCTCTCCAATAAAGGGAGGGAAGTGGATTTCCTCATCTGGTCTTATTTGGTAGTTATAATTACATAAGATTCAGGTTTGTTTTACATTCCTTTTCATTTAAATTATTGCATTCATTGCATATATTATTTTCTTGGTTCTACTTCTTTGTGTATCATGTAATGATTGGAATGATGCCACCTGCTAGAGACTTACTGTAGAAAAGTTCTGCCATGAGGTGAACGTCTCTGAGGGCAAGACCATGTATCTTTTCTTTGGCATCAGGAAGTGACGTTTGCTTGTGGGAGGAAGAAGGGGGAGGCTAGAGCTCTGACTCGTGACTCTTTCCTGAGGACTCTGGTGGAGAAGGGAGCTAGAAATTCGCTCTCTCTTTAATAGATAGATGAATGTAGGCCTGTCCTTCTCTCTTTACCAAATTCTTATTCTCCTTAATAAATGCTTAAAAGTCTAACTCTTGCTAAAGCTTATAATTTATTGGTGACCATTCATTAGATATTTTAGACAGACTAGCTAGAATTTTAGCCTGAACAATCAGTTTGGGCAAGTCTTCCCACATTTTTCTGAATTTATAATATTCTGAATATGATGGCTCAATAATATTCTATGTCATTTTCAGTTTGGTCAGTCATTCTTCCAAGAGATAGGAGCCTACTTTTACTAGTTATTTTGCTACCAGGAAAACTGCTGCTATGAATATTTTTGTTTACATGGGAACCTTCATTTGTTTTTGATCTTCTTAGGAGGGTATATGCCCTAGAGTTGAATCACTTGGTTAAAGAGTATTGTAGGGGCCAAATTTAATATGGAGAGAGTTAATTGGGTGGCTCGCTGTAATATTGGGGTTCAGAAAATAATGAGGGACCTCTAGGTCCAAAGTTTCCTCTCTTCCAAACTGCGTTTTTTAGTTATTTCTCCCAGGTTAATAAGAAAGGAGATTAACAACCTCTTTTCCACAAAGACAAATCAGGTTTTATTAATGGGAATAAAATATACAAGAAAGGTGAAATTAATAAAGCCAGGGACAAGGGAATAGGGGAAGAGAAAAATGGATAAGCTCCCTGGCTCTAGCAAAGACTGACTCAATTCCTAAACTTGCTTTCAGCTCAGCTAATTTGAAGAGCTGGCCTCGTTTCTATTAACTCACCACCTGGGGTCTGTAGTTTCTCTGTGTAGCCCCTCTCCAGGCCACTCTTGGGAATCTTACCAACAGGAAAGAGAGCTTCTCTCAGCTAGCATTCTCTTTTCTACCTTTTCTTTCCCTCCCCCTTAAGGGGAGGTCCTTCAAGCTGCAGGGCTGAGATTAGTCCCCCTGCTGACATCAGCACTATACATCACTAAGGGCAGGCCAGGTGTGGCCTATAGTTAATCATCCCAAGTAGGTACTTAGTCGGTTTCTCAAACAATACTAAATCAGGTTGGGACCCCTGGGCATCTGCCAAAGTCCATTATTTTATCACAGTATGACTGTTCAGTGTTTTTCATTATGTTTGCAATAAATTTTTTCCTTCATCAATGATTGTGGACTGTAACATGGAAGTCTTTCATGTGAAAGATTAGGAAATGGAAATATCACTAAAGAAAATAAGAACAGGAAGAGCACAAAACCAAATATAGAGAAATACTGGAGGCAACAGTTTTGAGGATATTGTGGGATTGAGTCTCAAGATATGGGAAAGGGAAAAATTGGAAAAAATCACAGATGGCATTAGTTCTAAAAAAAAACTGATAAAGAAATAAATTATTATCAACTCATATGCTTACTTTCTCACCACTGTAAAATATTTATGAGAATGATTTGGAAATGTACCAAAGACTTCTTTTATGAAAATAGAAGAGAAAAGGAAGACTTCTAAACGCAATATTCTGCAGCAGAACCCTTTATCATAACATAATTTACTGAAAGCTACAGAGAATATGAGATCACATTGCAGTGATTTTAATATATTATGTATGTTTAAATAATAATTATTATAATTATATAATTATTATAATTAAATAATAATATATTATGTATGTTTAAATAATAATTTCATAATATATTAATTGTGCCGTTTTAGTGTAACTTTTATATGGGCAAGAGTACACCACTACAAATAAAGTTGATAAAGTTGTTATTTTTATTTGTATACATTCTGCTTTCTTTTCTCCTGCCTGCTCTTCTGACTTTCCATATCTTCTATGGTTGGCAAAGCAACCAAGAGACAACATTTTTCTTCCTTCTGCCTTTTCCTCCTTGACTGTAGAACAAAAAAAGGAACTAACAGTTTACCAGGAAGGAAAATTAAAAAAAAAACTTTTTTTTTAATTTTTTAAAAAAGTTGCTTCTGAGTTTACCTCTGGGGATGTAATGCACAGCATGTCATTCTAGTGCAGGGTTTCTGAACTGTGTGTGTGTGACAGAGAGATGGACCCCTTTGGCAGTCTGGTGAAGCCTATGGACCCCTTCTCAGAATCATGTTTTTAAATGCCTAAAGGGAAATATATAGGAATCCAAAGGAAACCAATTATGCTGAAATAGTTATCAATTAAAAAAATTTCATAGATGCCAGATTAATAAGCTCTGTTATAGTGCAAAAGTCATCAATTTTTGCTTGATTGATGGTGGAATCAATTTAGCTTTCAGTTTCTGAGGCTTGATTTCCCTTCTTGACTTTTTTTGTTATTACATATTCGAATATACAAATGCAAGGCCACATAAGGTAAAAATATCAATACTAATATAGTTTTCTATTGTCAAATTGTTTTGAGAAAGGTCAATTGTTGCATTATAAACAAACACAAGAGGGAGCTAGATACCTTTCTAACTGACTGCTCTGTGACGATCTCAAGTTGACTTAGAACTCTCAAACACATCTTTAAAAACATAAATTGGGGGTAGCTCGTGCTCAGTCAGAATTCCAGAAGGCCTATTATATATGCCTTAGAAATAAGAATCACTGATTCCAAATAGCAGATGGTGCTATTTTGTGCAATTTCTCAGGATGTATTCCGATTCTCCAGCAGTTGAATACGTATAGTGCTGGAATTTCTTTCTGTTTAGCATGAAGTTTCTGACTGGTAGTTAGTAATAACCTGGGAAAGATTCTAGAATCTACTCCTATCAACAGCCTAAACTGTCATTGGCATGACAAACCAGGGACACCCAATTTAGCCCATCTTTTATGAATAGTGGATAGAGAGGAAGCAGAGGAAGAAAAGTTCTAAGGCAAGCTCTGTGTGACGGGATGAGAATATAAACTGTTTATAGTGAACAAGTGTTCCAGATTGCTTATTGCCAAGACCTCCTGTTCTAAATGAAAAGAAAATCTAAACAAAAACTACTTCTCACTCCAGGGTTCAAACAAACAAACAAACAAACAAACAAACAAACAAACAAACAAACAAACAAACAAACAAAACCCAAGAAAAATAAAACCTCCAGTCCTGGCTTCTTTTATTCCAAATAGCCTTTGCAGCTGAGCAGGGAGGAAAAGAACCTACTGCCTTGTTTTGCTGGGTCACCACTCACTATCACTAACAATCCCCAGTTTTGGTGGCTCTCTACTCTTTGCTTGATATTTTAGTTTATCCATCCTGGCAGGGATGCAGGGCTTTATCATTAGCCCCCATCCAGCATTGGGGTGGTAAGGTGTGGTGCTAGCCTTCTCATTAGAATAGAAGATCCCAGTTTAAGGCATATGCCGGCTTTCTATCCAGATGCAGGATATGAACTGACCATGTTACATTAAATTTTAATGTTTTCCCACATAAGGTAAGTTTGGTGAAGAAATGGAATGAAAATTCACAAATCAAACTCAGTTCAAGATAACAGCGCTATTCAGCTGTTAACAGGCCTTATATTAGGTGGGAAAACCCATCTCCTCTTGTACTCTGTGCCTTTAAAGGAAGCTTTTAGCACTCCCTATTGGGTGCCAAGACTTCTTGGCACTTTTTGCTGTGGTGTTGGGTGAATAATTTTTTTGGGATTAAAATCCCCTCTGCAATAGAGGGGGCAGTGGTTAGAGAGAGGTACAAGCATAAAACGACCTCATATACCACACCTCAAGCTCTGGGGAATTGGTAAAGTTTGGGGGTCTTCAGGATTTCCCAGAGCAGTAGTTAACAATGGGTTGAATCCAGAGGACCCATGGCCAACCTAGAGATTACCAGTCATTTTTTAAAGTGGGTTAATCACTTCCAGAACACTTCAGTGATTTTTGATGCGTGATGAGAAGTACTGGTTTATGCCTGATTTCCCAGGATATCCCATTCCCTTTGCTTTGATTGTAATATATGCATTGAGAATAGCTCAGAGCTTCAGAAGAATCCTAGAAAGAATATCTGGCTACCTTGGTCTAGAAGAGATTTCCCCAGGGTCATAATAAAGAGTACAGGGAAATACTCATGTAGTACAGTGAAATGTACTGGATTCTGAGTCAAAGGAACTGGATTTGAATCGCGCCTCTGCTACTGTGTGACCTTGTGTAAGTTACCTAACCTCTCCAGGCCTCAGTTCCTCATCCGTAAAATAGGATGGTTGGATCACTTTACTTCTGGGGTCTCTTTCAGCTACAAATTTTTATCTTATAATCCTAGATGTTCTCTAAGGACCCTTCTAGCTCTGAATTTATGGTCCTATTATATTACAGGAACAACACTTGGCAATAAAAGTGCAGGTGTGGGGTGGGACAGAGATAAGGGAGCTGGGAGTGACCCTTTTACTTTGGTTTGTTTTTGTTTTTTTTAGTGAGGCAATTGGGGTTAAGTGACTTGCCCAGGGTCACACAGCTAGTAAGTGTTAAGTGTCTGAGGCCGGATTTGAACTCAGGTACTCCTGACTCCAGGGCTGGTGCTTTATCCACTGCGCCATCTAGCTGCCCCGACCCTGTTACTTTGAATGATGCATCTTGCAATATCACTACATTGGGGCTTTTCTTTTCTATCCATGCTCAGTCTTCACAATAGCTAGAAAACTGGGTACCTTGTATGACATTATGTGTAAAACTTTATGCCAATCTATTTGAGGTAAAGTCTGCCTTGAGCAACTGCTTACATACATAAATGGGTAACTAGTGTAGCAAATTACCACTGGAGGGCAGTTGAGAGCCAGAAATAGGTGGGGAAAAGCTGATTGTGGAATGAGGAATTGGCCATCAAGATGGAAGGTGTGTGGGACGTAGGGAATGAAGCCAAATCTGTATTCAGTTCTTTACAACTGAAGGGCAATGCATTGTCAAATATGAAATATTTGGAGGTTCTAAGAGGGACAGCATGGGACTACACTCCAGAATTATGGTTTTAGACATTTTGAAATTAAAGCCAGGAACAGAGAAGTAGAAATTAGAGAGCAGAGTCCAAAGCCAAGGTCAGGAAAACTGGTCTGAAAGGTCTTGCTTCTTTTTGAAGTTGGTATGGGAACTTTCTGGCTATGGGAAAGCTGAATTTCCAGGGTCTTACACCTGGGCATCTGTGTGGGCCCACAAAGTGTGGCTTTGCATCTTATTGGAGTGCTGTGCTCTCCAATATTGTGAAAGTCTGCGTGTATGTTTTTTTTAAAATAATGATTAAAAGATTAATTTTGATTAAATAATTAAAATATTATCCCTTCAGCATGTTGGAATAAAAGATTTATGATTCTTTAAATCCTTTTTAAAATGTTTTTGACCTCCTAAATTTTTAATAATGAGTATAATAAAACTAAGTAATATCATACCATATCTCAAGACACATCAATCTTTGAGATGTGTAGTCTTCTAGCAGATTAAAAAATAATTATACTTTATTTATTTTAACATTCATTTAAAAAAATTTGATTCACAAATTATTGCCCTCCCTCCAGTCACTCCCTCACCCATTGAGAAGGAAAGCAATATGATATCAATTATACATGTGAAATTGTGCAAATCAGTTCTATATTAGTCATGTTGTAAAAAAAAGGAAGAAAAAGTAAGTGAAAAAAGTATACTTTGATCTGTACTCAAGAGTTCATCTTCCCTCTCTAGAAGTGGATAGCATTTTTCATCATGAGTTCTTTGGAATTGTCTTTGATCATTGTATTATTGATAGAGTAGCTATGTCTTTCATATTTGGTCATCATTTCAATACAGGCATACCTTGGAGATATTGTGAAGTCAGTTGCAGACCATTGCAATAAAGTGAATCACATGGATTTTTTGGTTTCCCAGTGTATAAAAAAGTTATTTTATACTATATTGTAATCTATTAAGTCTATATTAGCATTATGTCTAAAAACATGATATACATACCTTAAAAGACTTTATTGCTAAAAATGCTATCATCTGAACCTTCAGCAAGTCATAATCTTTTTGCTTCTGGAGGGTCTTATCTTGATGTTGACAGCTGACTGATTAGGGTGGTGGTTGCTGAAGGTTGGGGTGACTTGAAATTTCTTAAAACAACAATGAAGTTTTTGCCTCATTGATTGACTCTTCCTTTCACTTGAACACTCAGAGGCCATTAGTAGGGGTAGGCTTCCACCAGTCCCTGACGACCATGGATCAGCGCCTTGAAGAGCCACAGGCCACAGTGTGGCTGTGTTGTATCTACCCCATGAGGAGTAGCTGGAGTGTCCTCTCCAGGGCACTGGCCTGGGCAGATCAATATGGAAAACAAGCTCTTGCCCATGCAGCAGGTTTTCCCTCTCTGCAACATTGGTGGATCCAAAGGAGAGGCAAAGCCAGTACAGTTTGGCACCAGTGCCACCGCAGGAGTTGCCAGAAGGATGTGATGTCTAACATCCAACTACCTAAGGGACTCCAACTCCTGATTTTGCCTCGGAGTTAACTCCAGAAGCCTTTCCCATATATGGGTATAACCGCAAGGCAGTAGAGGTTTAAAATCAGGGTTCCTTCCCCTTGGTGAGGTGCCTACCAAGGCTGACGAGCCCCACCTGCCTGAAGCAACTGGTTTTAAGGCCCAAGTGAGTCGCCTTCACCCCTTCTCCTGTTAGTGGAAACAGTTCCGCCAGGAGAAGACCAGGAGTTGGGCTTCGGTTGTCAGAGGCTATTTGAGATGCATGCTATTGGAGCATTTTATAAAGAGTGGGAGCTTATCCCCACTCCCACCCCAGCATGACAACCTTTGGAACCATTTTTGAGGCCATTATAGGGTTATTAACTAGGCTAATTTCAATATTGTTGTGTCTCAGGGAATAGGGGGGCCAAAGAAGATGGAGAGAGATGGGGAGCAACTGATCAGTGGAGCAGTCAGAACACATAGAACATTTATCAATTAAGTTTGCTGTGTTATATAGGCATGGGCTGTGTTGCCCCAGAACATTTACAATAGAAACATCAAATATCATGGATCACAGATCACTATAACACAAATAATAATAGTGAAAAAGTTTGAATATTGTGAGAATTACCAGAATGTGACAGACATGATGTGAGCACATGCTATTGGAAAAATGGTGTTGATAGACTTGTTTGACACAGGATTATCATAAACCTTCAATTTGCAAAAACACAATAACCTTTTCTTGTCTTATTGCTATAGCCAGCATTTCTAGTGCAATATTAAATATTAGCAGTGATAATGGACATCCTTGCATCAGCCCTGATCTTATTGGGAAAGTTTCTAGTTTATCTCCATTTCAGATAATGCTTGCTCTTGGTTTTGTATCGATTTCACTTTTTTGTTTGTTTTGTTGAGGCAATTGGGGTTAAGTGACTTGCACAGGGTCACACAGCTAGTAAGTGTCAAGTATCTGAGGCTGGATTTGAACTCAGGTACTCCTAAATCCAGGGCCGGTACTTTATCCACTGGGCCACCTAGCTGCCCCTCGAGTGCTTTTTTAAAAATAGGAATGGGTATTATATTTTTAAAAGCTTTTTCTGACCCTATTGATATAATCATGTGATTTTTGTTGTTTAAATTTTTTCTCAATTATGCATATAGTTTTAAGAATCAGTTCTCCCCCCCCCCCCCTCGGGACAATGAGGATTAAGTGACTTGTCTAGGGTCACAAAGCTAGTAAGTATCAACTGTCTGAGGCTGGATTTGAACTCAGGTCCTTCTGAATCCAGGGTCAGTGCTTTATCCACTGTGCCACCTAGCTGCCCCCACATATAGTTTTCCTAATACATAACCATTCCAGCATTCCTGGTATAAATCCTACCTGACCATAATGTATGATCTTTGTGACATATTGCTGTAAATATCCCTGCTAGTATTTTATTTAAAATTTATGCATCAATGTTCATTAAGGAAATGGGCCTATAATTTTCTTTCTTTGTTTTTGTTCTCTCTGGTTTAGGCATCAAAACCATATTTCTGTCACAAAAGCAATTTGATATGACTTTCTTTACTTATTTTTCAAATAGTTTATATACTATTGGGATTAATTGTTCCTTAAATGTTTCGAAGAATTCACCTGTAAATCCATGTACTCCTGGAGATTTTTCCTTAGGGAGCTCATTGATGGCTTGTACAATTTCTTTTTCTAAGATAGGTTTATTTAAAGTATTCAATTTCCTATTCTGTTAATCTGGGCAATTTATATTTTTGTAAATATTCATCCACTTATTTTAGATTATTAGTTTTATTGGCATATAATTGGGTGGACAAAATGACTCCTAATAATTGCTTTAATGTCATCTTCATCAGTGGTACATTCACCATTTTCTTTTTTGGTACTAGTCATTTGGTTCTCTTTCTTTTAAAAAATCAAATTAATTAATCATTTATCTATTTTATTGTTTTTTCTTTTTTCATGAAATCAGACCCTGGTTTTATTTATTATTTCAATTATTTTAAACTTTCAATTTTATTAATCTCTCCTTTTATTTGCAGGCTTTCCATTTTGGGGCTTAATTGGGAATTTCTTTTCATAGTTTTTAAAAAAAATTTGCATGCCCAATTCTTTGATCTAATCTTTCTCTCTTATTGACATCCATATAGATTTAGAGATATAAATCCCCCCCCCAAGGACTGCTTTGGCTGCATCCCATAAATTTTGATATTTTGTCTCATTGTTGTAATTTTCTTTAATGAAATGATTGTTTCTATGATTTGATTTTAAACTCACTAATTTTTTTAGGATTAGCTTATATAGTTTCCAATTAACTTTTTTTTTGGGGTGTGGATCTCTTTCTGGAGGTAATCGGTGGATTCTTTCAATTTCTATTTTAGCTTTTTCTTCTAGAATTTCAGGGCAATTTTCCCTGAGAATATCTTGGAAGATGGTGTCTAAGCTCTTTCCTTGATCATGGTTTTCAGGTAGACCAATAATTTTCAAATTCTCTCTCCTGGGCTTATTTTCCAGGTTGGCAGCTTTTCCCAGAAGATATTTCACATTGCTCTCTATTTTTTTATTCATTTGGATTTGCTTTATTGTGTCTTGGTTTCTCATAAAGTCACTGGCTTCCATTTGTTCAATCCTAATTCTTAGGCAATTATTTTCATCAGAGAGCTTTTGTACCTCCTTTTCTATTTGACTTTTCAAGCTGTTGACTTTTTTCTCATGTCTTTGCTGCATCACCCTCATTTCTCTTTCCATTTTTTCCTCTACCTCTAACTTTATCTTCAAAGTCCTTTTTGAGCATCTCTATGGCCTGAGACCAATTCATATTTTTCTTGGAAGCTTTAGCTATAGGGGCCCTGACCTGATGTTGACATTTTCCTCTGAGGGTGCCCCTTGGTCTTCCTTGTTACTGAAGAAACTTTCTATGGTCCTCACCTTTCTCTGTTGGCTCATCTTGCCCTTCTTTTACTAGACTTTTAGCTCCTTAAAGTGGGGCACTGTTTCCAGGCTGCAGTATCCCAAGCTTAAGAAGTCCCAGGTGATATGATTTAAGGAGAATCAGGTTCTTCCTTCGCCCGGCTTGTTTCCTGGTCCTAGATGACCCCAGACCAACTTGCCAATCAACCAGCTTTGTGTGTTGTGGTTGTCAGCTCCAATGAGCCTGTGCCCCTCCCCCACCTGGGCCACTTCTACTCAAGCCTACCTCCTGGTTCTCAGCAGGGGTGTAAAATCCAAGTTCTGCCTTAGCACCAGCATAGACCCCTGTAGTCTCTCCCCTGCCTAGGGCTCAGCCCACTCACCAGACTGTGAGCTTAGTTCCAGATGACACCAGTGCTTCAGCTGATTCAGAGGCTCTGGGGATCTCCTTCTCTGGTGAGGTCTTCCTTAGACTGGATCTGTGTCAGGGTGACTGTGGGGTTGGGCCTGACTCCTGTATCAGCACAGCAGCACCCTCCTTCTGACCTTCCAAGCCGTTCTTGGTTAGAAGATGATTTCAGCACATTCTTCTGTGAGTTTCACTGCTCTGGGCATTTTCCTATGGCATTATTTGGATGTTTCTTGGAGCGATCCTGTCATGAGTTTGGAAGCTCACTGCCTTTCCTTTCCAATTAACTTTTAATCTATGCTTCCAAGGTCCTTTACTGAGTTTAATTTTTATTGCATTATGGCCTGAAAAGAGTGCATTTAATGATTCTGTTTTTCTGCATTTTTTTGTTATGCCTTAATATGTGGCCAATTTTTGTTAAGGTACCATGAAAGGTCTCTATTTCATTAAATATCCATTTCCCCCCAGAAGGATTATACACAGTTTTACTTTGTAAGTTATTCTTGGTTGTTATCCTAGTTCCTTCACCTTCCAGAAAATCATACTCTAAGCCCTCTGCCTCTTTAATGTGGTAGCTGCATAGTCTTGTATGAGTCTACCTATGGCTCCATGGTGGTTGTTGAATGGTTTTTCTTTCTTCCTCCTTCTCTTTCTCCCTCCCCACCTCTCTTCCTTCCTTCTTTCCTTCCTTCCTCACATTTCAGTGTATTATTTATTTATTTTATCATTCTTTTAAAATTTTGAGTTCCAAATTCTCTCCCTTTCTCCTACCTCCTCCCACACCCACCAAGAAAGCAAGCAATATGATATTAATTATACATATGAATTAATGCAAAACATATTTCTGTACTAGCCATATTTCAAGAAAAGCAAGAAAAATAAAGAAACTGAGAAAATTATACTTCAATTTGCACTCAGAGTTCATTAGTTCTCTCTCTGGAGGTAGATAGCATTTTTTTTCTATCATAACTCCTTTGGAATTGTCATGTCATTGTATTGATCAGAGTAGCCAGGTTTTCACAGTTGATCATAATTAAAATGTTGCTGTTATTGTGCATAATCATCTCCTGGTTCTTCCCATATCACTTTCCATCAGTTCATATAGGTCTTGTGATGTTCTTTTGAAACCACCCCCTTGTCATTTCTTACAGTACTATTCCATCATAATCTCAAAAAGGTCTGCTATAATATATTTGTACATATAAGTCCTTTTCTTTTTTCTTTGATTTCTTTGGAATACAGACCTAGCAGTGGTATTGTTGGGTCAAAGGGTATGCACAGTTTTATAGCTGTTTGGACATAGTTCCAAATTTTTCTCTAGAAGGGCTGAACCCATCAACTACTCCATCACTACTCCACCAACAGTTCATTAGTGTATCTATTTTTCCCTCATGCCTTCCAGCACATGTCATTTCCAAAAGGTATGAGGTGATGCCTCCAAGTTGTTTTAATTTGCTTTTCTATAATCAATAGTGATTTAGAAATTAGTGATTTAGTAATGTAGTTTCCTTGATTATCTCTTTTAATTTTTTTCCATTATAATTTTTTGAAATATGATATCTCGGCTTTCTTTGACTGGTTTTTAAGCAGTCCAATAATTCTTAAATTATCTCTCTTTGGTGCATTTCCATATTAGTTGTTCTTTCCAATGAGGTAGTTCACATTTTCTTCTATTTTTTCATTCTTTTGACTTAAGAAAAATGTTTCTTGAAGTCTCATGGAGCCGTTAACTTTTACTTGCCAAGTTCTAATTTTTCAGAAACTATTTTCCCATTTGGTCAATTTGATTATTTTATGAAGTTATTTTCCTCAGTATTTTTTTGTGTGTCTCTTTTTACCAAGCTATTAATTGTCTTTTCATAACTTTCTTTTATCACTCTCATTTCTTTTCCAAAATTTTCTTCTACCACTCTGATTTTTAAAATAATTTTTAAAAGGTTTTCCAGGAATTGTTATTTGGCTTTTTTTCAGTCCATTTTTTTACTTTGAACTTTGTGTTAATGATGGGCTTTGTCCCCAGGGTGGGGTGGGGATGGGGAAACACTGTCCTAAGCTTCAGACTTTCTTTGGCTGCTGTTTTCAGAACTAGTTCTGGGGGTTTAGAAGGTTTTTTTTTTTTTTTTGGTGAGGCAATTGGGGTTAAGTGACTTGCCCAGGGTCACACAGCTAGTAAGTGTTGTGTCTGAGGCCAAATTTGAACTCAGGTCCTCCTGACTCCAGGGCTGGTGCTCTATCCACTGCGCCACCTAGCTGCCCCTATGTTTAGAAGTTTTTAGTGCTTCCAAGGTAGTATAATTTAGGGAGATATATCATTATTCCTTGCCATATCCACCCTGGAAGAGACTCTGCTCTCTTGTAACCGCAATACTGCCTCTCAGGACCCCTGTCCTTTTAGGGCCAAAAGTGATACTTCTACTTAGGGTCTCCAATCCCTTATGACTGCAGAAAGATACTTCTTAGGACCCCTGATCCTTTGTGATTGAAAGCAATACTGATCCTTAGGGACCTTAATCCCTTATGACTGCAAGCATTCCTCTCCAACATGGAACTGTGACCTAGAAGTGAGGATAGGCAATGGAGTTGCCGAACAGTTCTCTGTCCTGTGCCCAGTGCTAGCACAAGGGTACCTCGTAATCTCTTTTTGATCAATTGCCATATCTAATTACTGTCTCTGGCTTAGAGGCTCCCAAATGTGCTGCTGCTGCTTTGTCACCTCCAAGGTCCATAGCTGGTGGTGCTACCATGTGCACTACCAGCCATCCCTCACTTCAGTGTCACACATATTCCCTTCTGATCTCCTAAATTTTCTTGGTCTGGAAAAATGTCTCACTTCAACCTTTTGTTGGCTTTGCTGCTTCAGAATTTGATTTGAGGCATTATTTCAAAGTGGTTTGAAGGAGAATGTTAGGCGGGCTAAGCTACTTCCTCTACTCTGCCATCTTGATTCCCCAGAAGTCATTGCTATATTATGTTGACTCCTACTCCTTTCTTGTATGTTTGTAAATACAGTTCCCAATTTTGGGCTTTGGTTTAGGAAACTTCATTTCCTGATTCCCTTAAGATATTATGAGCCTTCATTTTTGTTCATGGAATGTCCTAATTGTTATAAAGGATAATAAAAATGTATTATGTGATGCCTACCCTCTGGGAGTTTGAAATTTAGCAGTGGAAACAATAAATATATCTACTTAACAATTAAGTAGCATTTCAAGGTGGTATCTGATTCAGTTTTCTAAATAGATCATGAAGTTTAAAAGTTCTATAGAAATGCAGAGGACACAGATGCCACTTCAGGCAATAATGATCAGGAAAGACAGAGAAAAGACTTGAGATTGGTCTCAAAGGATAAGTTGAAATTTAATATTATAACAGAAGGAGAAAGGCATTTCAGGCTTAGACAACAGCATGGGTAAAGACTCAGAGCTAGGAATAAACACACTGTATTTAGGGACAATGAGAAGATCTGGATGAAACCTCAGGTTTGTTTTGATGAATGATAAGGCGAAAAGATAGAATGGGGTTAGATTATAGAGGGGGCCTTAAATGTCAGACTGAGTAGCATATTCTATCCTGTAGGTACTGGGATTTAAATGGAAGCTTTGGAGTAGGAGAATAATGTAGAGGAAGCATACTAATTTAGAAGGATTAAATTGCAAAATATATTGCAACAGTAGACTGGTAGCAGCCAGATTAGTCAGGAAACAAGAGGGTCTTTGCTAGGATTGATGTAGGGATAATGGAAAGGAAAGGATGAACTAAAAAAATTTCAAAGACCATTCAAAGGAAGAATCAATTGGAGTTCATGGCTTGATATAGCAATGAAAGAAAAGAAAGCCTATGACACAGTTTAAAATATGGATGACTAAGATAATGACAGAGGTAGGGAAATTGGGTGAGTGAGATAGGTTGAAGGATTTGAAATTTGGGGCTGAAGCTCTGGTAAGAATTTTGGACTAAAGATCTAACCTATAAACTATCACAATTGAAATGATAGGTGAAGTCTTGAGAGAAAATCAGTTCACTTAAAAAAATGTGTAAAAAGGAAAACACAGAAGACTAAGCTTTTGCTTATCATGCACAAATAGAGTCTGGATGAATAAAAGAGAGGAGTGAAGAAGATGGAAAGAGCAAGAAGAGGAAAACTAGGAAACTACAGAATCATAGAAATCAAGAGATGTTTAAAGAAAGGGCCAAATGCCAAGAGAAATGAAAGAGAACAAAGATGGAGAAAACATCTATGACTTTGGCAAGATGAACATTGGAGACCTCCAAGAGTACAATTTTAATAGGAGAGGAAATAAAATGATAAGGATATAAGGAAAGAATAGATGGCGAAGAAATGGAATTGACTAAGGTCAATTGTATAAGATGTTGACACTATCCCTGCCCCCAGTGAGATTAAAATCAAGTTGAAGAAAAATAATAATATACATGGAACAACTGTATGTGATTGATAAATTGTGTACTCTAGACCCTTGGTGCTAAGAAAGTCAAAGAAGGGGGATTTATATAGAGACCTCAGGAAGGAAGTAGGACTTGGACTGTATTTCACTAGATAGAGGGAGGAGGGATTCCAATTTAGAGGAATACCTTTAGTAAAAGCATGGCTGCAAATGAGTCTTTCCCTTTTATGGTTCAGTGGCAAGGTCAATCAAAGTGGAAGGGGCCCATTGTAGGATGGTATAAGATAAGGTTATCTAAGTAGAATGGGGCCTTATTCTGGAGAGCCCTAAAATCTAGGCAGAAAGCTTAGCCTTGATGTGGTAGAATAGGGAGCAGCAATGGAAAGATTATTATTAATTTTTTTTTGGTGAGGCAATTGGGGTTAAGTGACTTTCCCAGGATCATACAGCTAGTAAGTGTCAAGTATCTGAGGCCAGATTTGAACTCAGGTCCTCCTGAATCCAGGGCCGGTGCTCTATCCACTGTGCCACCTAGCTACCCCTTGGAAAGATTTTTAATGAAGGACACACACCAAAATTTATGATTAAAGATTAGTTAGCTACAGCCATCCTAGGAATAGGGGAGGAGTCAGTGTCCAGTATCAGTAATGCCATTTAGAAAACTTATAGAATACTGTTTAGGACACAGATAGAATCTGTGGTTCCATCCATTTGGAGAACTCATTCCTTTAAGGGAAGTGTGGGAGGCACATAGAGGTAACAGGACTTTCTCAGGAGCAAAGAGTGTCAAAATTCAAATTTTAATCTGAAATCTTCCTGACTCCAAGCCACCAATCTAGCCTCTAGTCCATAATGCTTCTAAGGTACAGTAATACAGGAGCACGATCCACTTAATATTGTGCATAACACCACTTTAAATTATAGAATTTATTTTGCTTCTTTTTCAACAGGTAAAAAATGTATAAAGATAAGCTTGTTAAATTTTTAGTCAGGGGGCAGCTAGGTGGTACAGTGGATAAAGCACTGGCCCTGGAGTCAGGAGGACCTGAGTTCAAATCCGGCCTCAGACACTTGACACTTACTAGCTGTGTGACCCTGGGCAAGTCGCTTAACCCCCATCACCCCGCAAAAAACGAAACAAAACAAAACAAAATGTTTAGTCAGATAATCATATTGTCATAAAAAAGCACTTACCTCTATTCATAAGCTTAAAAAGAGCAGAGCATATCTTATACCAGAACCTTCTAAGGGTGAAGCCAAGATGGCAGAGTATAGAAAGCACTACCTCTGAACTTTCCCAGCATTCCTCTTGAAATAACTTTAAAATAAAGCCTCAGATAGAATTCTGGAGCAGCATAGCCAACAAAAAGTCAAGTTGAGACATTTCTCTATCCAGCCAAAGACAACTTAGGAGGTCAGAAGGAGAGGTCTGTGACATTTGGGTGGAGGCTGAACCTGAACACACATGACTACACCACCAATGTTGGCCTTAGAGGTGTCTGTGACTGCAGCAGCAGAAGACTTGGGAGGTCTCAGTCCAAAGACACTAAAGGGATTGAAAAACTGGTCAGGAAGAGATGACAAGGGGCACCTCTACTATGGGTGCAGAACCAGGTGCTATTTGGCAAATTCACTGTCCATATCCAGTTTGGGGGCCACAGTTCCAGGGCAGAGAGGAACACTTGGGGTCACTTGTTTGCATGTGGGCTCCTCCAAGGTTGTAAGCTCCTTGAGGGCAGGGAACCATGCCTCTTTTTGTTTTCCCAGCACTTAGCACAGTTATGTCATATAGTAGGTTCTTAATAAATGCTTCTTTTTGATTAATCTTTTCATAGCTGTTTCTCCTCTTTTTCAAGGATATTTTTACATATTTGTGTTTTTCCCCTTCATGCTGATACTCTTTCTTCTCTCTAGCAAATGTATGGGCAAAGGTATATCCTACTCTACTTTCCTGCAGTGCCCTCATTTCTCTTTTGCTATAGCAGTGATTAGAGCTATTTGCTTCACCAATGTAGAAAAGGAGGATGGGTGGGGGGAGGAGCAAATATTTGTTAGGTGCCTACTATGTGCAAGCACTTTACAAATAGCTCGTTTAATGTAGTTGTAGCTTTTACTCTGTGGTGATGACTGAGGTGTCTGTGCACTGGGTATGAGGTTTCTTGCTTCTCTAGTGATGCTGACTGGCTGGTCTTGAACCAATGAAGAGAAAGTGATCTATACTTACTTATTTTTAATGTTAAAATACAAGCAAGAGGAAAAGATTTTCTTTAATGTTTGCATTTTGTAAAGCATATGAAAATTGATAAGATACTCAATCGACACAGTAAGGAATGATGAAGAAAATAAATAATCTATTATATCATCATAAAGAAAAATCAGAACTTAATGAATAATGTACCAAGAGATAAGAATAAAGGCATAGAAAAACAGAGCCTTGAAGGTGCATATAAAGATCAACCTTGCAGAGGGAAAAAGCACAAACTTTTGCAGAAAATAGATCTGGAAAAATATAGTGGAAGAATTCATTGTCAATATGATAGCTTAAGGTTTAAGTACTCTATGTTTATACTTATTTTCATAGTAAGGGCTATTCAGAATACCAGGCTCTTGGATAAGGTAGGTCTGGGATACAGATGTAAAATCAACTGAAGAATTTCATCTGCCTTTGAAAGTAAAGAGCTAAAGCTAGAGAGACATGTGACCTTGATACCCAGTTTTGTCTTTGACACAATTGAAATACTCATGTAATGATTAAAAAAAATTCAGACTTAGCCTGTCGTCCAAAGATTCTATCAGCAATGTATATGTGCTCAGAAGTCCATGCCTAATTTTCAAAATAAGCACAAATCAGTGCAATTGCAAAGTCTATGAGATGAATGCTGTCATGGATCTTTTTGTAGAATTCAGCTGGCTATATTTTATCCATAGACAGCACTTGGTCTTAGCCAAGCAAGCATGAAGTTATTTCTTTGACACAAATGAGAGTCATTCATCTTTCCATTTGAGTGAGTTTTAATGAACCACTGCCAGCAGCTGACCTTTCGCTCAAAAATTCGGACTCCTATCTTGAAAGAGTTAAAAAAAAACTTCCACATTTACCGTCATATTCCCAGGTGTTCACCTAGTACATGTTGTAAGATTGCTTATTTTACTTCCAAAGTGGCTATCCACCCTAAGCTGAGAGTATATCAGTAGGCTGAAAACAAACAGCTGTTTCAACTAATGAGTTCCAAGAGGGGCAATATGCTCTGTTGGGAGTGGGACAAGGAAGGAAATATCTCCTATACTAATTTCACTAGGACAAAAGCAAAGATTTCTAGATGAGATTCACTATTTCTTAGAGTATTACCTTTCTTCCTTCTAGCTGAAAGACTACTGAAGATTTTTGGCTATTTTTACTGTTGGGAGATGTTTTCTCTTAAAATATTTACATTTGAGTAGTTGCTCAATCCAGTTGGGTGAAAATAACATATGGGGTTATTTATCTCAAAAAGGAATGGTGTGGGGCAGCTAGGTGGTACAGTGGATAGAGCACCAGTTCTGGATTCAGGAGGACCTGGGTTCAAATCCAACCTCAGACACTTGACACTTACTAGCTGTGTGACCCTGGGCAAGTCACTTAACCCCAATTGCCTCACCAAAAAAAAAAAAAAAGGAATGGTGTGTATTTGGGGCAATTAACCTGGATCATAGGATCAACCATCTAGGATGAACAGGGAGGGGGCAGCTAGATGGTGTAGTGGATAGAGGACCAGCCCTGGAGTCAGGAGTACTTCAGTTCAAATCTGACCTCAGACACTTAACACTTACTAGCTGTGTGACCCTGGGCAAGTCACTTAACCCCAATTGCCTCACCCAAAAAAAAATTAAAATAAAAAAATAGAATGAACAGGGAAGTTTATCTAGGCCAACTCCATCATTTTACAGCAGAGACAATGGAGGACCAGAGACTGAAGTGGTTGGTGGAAAGTCACACAGGTAGAAAGCATCAGAGATAGGGTTTGAATCCAAGTGCTTAGACTCTAGATTCTGTGATTTCTCTGTTGTTCCATGTTAAAATAGGTGGTAGAATAAGGATCTAAGTGCAGGTCCTCTCATTAGAAGATGAATCTTATAAGATTATAGACCTAGAACTGAAAGGGACCTCAGAGGTCATTGAGTCCAACAGGATTCAAACTCAGGTTCAACATTCTCTCCACTCTCTACCACTGTGCTGCCTTTCGATTGGTTAAATCTTAGAAAGAGAAAAGGGAATAATATACAAATTACAATAATTTCCAAGGTCATTAAAACAAGTAATGAACAAATCAGATTGCACAAATCATAAATATGTGCTTGCCATTTTTCAAACCATAGAAGTTTATCAGGAATCATTCTATCTGTGGCCAATATTATTCATCCAGTCATCCTATTGATGATTGTTTTCGTGTGTTAACTGTAGGTGAAACACTGTGTAGTGAATGATGTAGAGATGAGTAAGATGTGCAATGTAAAATTTATTATAGATTTAAATAGAAAAGTAAGTTGTACATAATAGACCTGTGCAATGTAAAATTTATTACTGATTTAATTAGAAAAGTAAGCTGTACATAATAGAGACCTGTGCAATGTAAAATTTATTATAGATTTAAATAGAAAAGTAAGCTGTACATAATAGAGACCTACAGTTTCATATACCATCATCTATTTCTGTTTGACTATATGTGTGTGTCCATTTTATTTGGTATTTGTAAAGTTCAGAATAAAAAAATTAAATATCTAAAAAAATTAAAAATCCTCTTTCTGGATCATAAACTCCTTGAAGTCATTCAGCATGACTTGGTAACATATACATAAATAATTTAAACACAAGACAGTGTGTGATAAATGCCACTAGAGAGATAGAGTGCTATTAGAGTTCCGAGGAGGAAGAGAATAATTCTGATTATACTTCCTCTATAAAAATAGAACTCTCGATCAAAATAGCATAAATATTACCTACTGTCTAATCAGTAACATTCACAAAACAAAGTTAAGCCACGATGCAATAGAGCTCAATTTTAATAGCTAACAAATAAGTCAGTAACAAAGAGAACAAAGAAACAGCAATGAATCAGTAAAACACCTCCTCAGTAGACTTCAATTGTTTTCAATCACTGCTTAATGCAATTGTGATTTTCCTTTTACCTCAAGGGGAAAAAATATTGTGCTGTGAGGATGCAGAGAAGTAAAAACTTTGCTGTGAATTCTATCAGAATTGGGCTAATGGGTAGTTGGAAGAGATTTTCCCTCTATTTGAGCATCTTCTCTGTCCCCCTGAAAGGGTCGTTCTAGCAGAGAGTTAATCAACTGATAGAGGGTGAGGTATCCAAATGTCTGTCAAGTCAGGTAAATGCTCCCCTCTTTTAGAGACCAAGCAATCCACTCTGTAATCCACAAGTTACGTGGCTTACTTTTATTGTGAAGGCTAATGCACTTATAACTGTGATAAAGCTTTATGAGACAATGCCACAGTCCATAAGTTGTTTTAGCCTTTGGACTCAAGTAGTGTGTGTGTGTGTGTGTGTGTGGGTGGGTGGGGGGTGAGTCTCTCTGAGATAAGAGGAGTTCTCCTGGGATTATGTAGATCCCAGATTTGGGTCTTACTGATAGGGTACCCCCAAACTACTTTTCTCCCTTGGGAGCACAGGAGCAATTGGATTCTGACCTATTAGTTTGTGGATTTCAAGAGGGCTCCCTGAGTTTCTGGGGTGATTAGTTCCTAAACTGACAGTGCTTGGGGTCATCATGATACAGTCGGTGATGGACCTACAATCAGGATAAAAAATCTGGATTTGAATTCTATGTTAGACACTTATAAGATTGAAATTTTTTTAAAAGTTTAAAAATAAGTTTTGAGCTCCAAATTTTATCCCTCTTTCCCTCCTTCCCCTCCCCGCTTCCTGAGGCAGTAAGCAATCAGATATAGGTTATACATGTGCGATTATGTAAAACATTACCATATTAGTAATATTGTATAAGAAAACTTGAATACAAGAAAAAAATGAAAGAAAGTGAAAAATAGCATGCTTCAGTCTGCATTCCATCAATATCAGTTCTTTCTTTGGAGGTGGATAGTATACTTCATCGTCAATCCTTTTGGATTGTCTTGGATCATTGTATTGATGAGAATAGTTGTCATTCACAGTTCTTCATCAAACAATACTGCTGTCACTGTGCACAACATTCCCTTCATTCTTCTTACTTCACTATACATCAGTTCATATAAGTCTTTCCAGGTCTTTCTGAAATCCTGCTTGTCATAATATTCCATCACCATCATAAATCACAGCTTGTTTAGCCATTCCCCAATTGATGGGCATTCCTTTGATGTCCAATTCTTAGCTACCATGAAAAGAGCTGCTATAAATATTTTTGTACAAATAGGTCTTTTTCTCTTTTTTGGGATGTCTTTGGGATACAGCCCTAGCAGTGGTATTGTTGGATCAAAGGGTAGGCACAGTTCTATAGCTCTTTGGGCATAGTTGCAAATTGTTTGTATGAGATCTTTTAAAATTAAAAAAATTCAATCAACAAGGATTTTTTCCCTCCCTTTCACTTCTTCCCTATTAAAACAAAACAAAATAAAAAATTCATAGAAAGAAAATACATTGTCTATGTCCAAAACCAGGGACCTCATTCTGCATCTTGGGGCCATTACTTCTTTTGTCGGGAGGGAGGCAGCAATGCTTTATTTTAGGTCCTCTGGAATAGAGGCTTGGCATTCCACTGACCAGAGTTTGTAAGTCTTTCAAAGTTGTTTGTTTTTACTATGTTGTTGTTGTATAAATTGTTCTGGTTTGATTAGGTCAACTCTGTAACAATTTATGTAGGTCTTTCCTTGTTATGATTTCTTATGGAACAGTAATTAATATTCTACATATTCATATATATTACATTAATATATCATAATTTATCCTTCCATTAATCAATTGGTGGACACTCCCTTAGTTTCTAGTCCTTTGCCATTACAAAAAGAGTTGATTTAATATTTTTGTATGCATGGTCATTTTCTCTCTTTGATCTTTTTGGGGCTATAGGGCTCGTATATTGTTGGATCACAAGGTGTGGCCAGTCTAGTAACTTTTTGGGGGTTCCAATTTACTTTCTGAAATGACTGTATAAATTCATAGCATGAATGCTCTCGCTTTCCTGAAGTCCCCCTCCCCCCAAATTTGTCATTTTCTTCTTTTTGTCAATTTTATCAAATTAATGGGTGTGAGGTAGAACTTCAGAGGTGCTTTAATTTTCATTTCTCTAATTATTAGTGATTCAGTACATTTTTCTTATGTGGCTATAGATAGCTTGGACTTTTTTCCTTTGAAAACTGTGTATTGATAGATATCCTTTGACCATTTATCAATTGGGGAATGACTTCTTATTAACAACATCAACAATATCTAGTTTTTTTTTTTTGTGAGGCAATTGGGGTTAAGTGACTTGCCCAGGGTCACACAGCCAGTAAGTGTTAAGTGTCTGAGGTCGGATTTGAACTCAGGTACTCCTGACTCCAGGGCTGGTGCTATATCCACTGTGCCATCTAGCTGCCCCCAATATCTAGTATTTATATAGCGCTTTAAGATTTTCAAAGTGCTTTACAAATATTAGCTCATTTGATATTCACAAAAACCCTGAGAGGTAGGTACTATTATTATCCCCACTTTACAGATGAAGAAACTGAGGTAGATGGTGGTTACCACCACCATCTTTCCCAGGGTCACAGAGTATCTGAGTCAAGATTTGAATTCAAGTCTTCCGGACTCCAGGTCCAGCATTACACTGTAACACATCAAGCTACCTCTATTTGAATAATTTCCATATATGTATATACACACATGTATGTATATATATACATTTATACACACACATATATAAGAAATGAGAGTTTTCTCAGAGAAATTTGTGCAAAACTTTTCCCCTACTGTTAACTCTTTTTCCTTCTAATTTAATGGCATTGGTTTTGTTTGTGCAAAAGCCTTTATGTTTTCAAAATATTCCATTTAAACTTTTCAGACCCTCTCTATCCCTTCTTGACCATGAATGCTTCCCCTAATTATAGATTTGAAAGGTAATTTCTTCCTTGTTCCCCTAATTTATTTATAATGTGATATTTAAGTCATGTATCCATGTGGAGTTTATCTTGATATATGGTGTTCTATATGGTCTAAACTTAATTTCTGCCAGACTGCTTTTCTGTTTTACCAACATTTTATTTCATTATTTATTTATTTGAGGCAATTGAGGTTAAGTGACTTGCCAGGGGTCACACAGCTAGTAAGTGTCAAGTGTCTGAGTCAAATTTGAACTCAGATCCTCTTGAATCCAGGGCCGGTGCTCTATCCCCTGCACCACCTAGCTGCCCCTTACCAACATTTTAAATTGAATAGTGAGTGAGTCCCCAGTAGCTGATGTCTTGGGTTTGTAGAATATTAGGCTACTAGTTTTGTTTGTTTCTATATATTGTATGCTTAATCAGTTTCCCTGGTTTTTCCCCCTTTACTTTTCCCCCCATTGGGTCATTATTGATTATTTCCCCCATTAGGTCATTTTTATTAGCCTAATAAGGGAAAGAACACACATAATTACATTTGTCTTTCCTTCTTCATAGCTGGAACCAGTGGCTAAGATTTTAAAGTTCTAGCAAAAAAACAAGTTAATGATCATAGAATGTCATTTTTATATGGAAGATGGTATGAGAAAGTACCAAAGGAATGAGAATTTTAAATTATAAATAGCAGTAAAGGTAAAGGGCAAGATATTACTTCCCTGAAGTAGATTCCATTTGGGTTGACGTGCACGCTGTAACTCTGGAGACCACTGCTCAGCTTTTGTAGGGACTGTACTTCCTTTTGTAGTCTTCTTTAGGGGATGGTAATTTAGTAGAATTTTCATCAGGAAACCCAGCTAAAGGTTTTGGGGCTGTGGTCTTTCCACCTCAACCCCATAGAGGTAGGCTATGCCATAGAGGATGACTGTGTTCTCTGGGATAACTTCAAAGATGTTCAGGTTGCAACATGCCCTGACAATACAGGGAATAAAGAGATGCTGCACTTGGTTTGTTTTTGTTTTTTTGTTTTTGCAGGGCAATGGCGGTTAAGTGACTTGCCCAGGGTCACATAGCTAGTAAGTGTCAAGTGTCTGAGGCTGGATTTGAACTTAGTTTCCTTCTGAATCCAAGGCTGGTGCTTTATCCATTGCTCCACCTAGCTTCTCCGAGATGCTGCACTTGGAATGAAGTTCCTTGTCTACCATTTGGGCAAGTCTTGGCGGGATGCAGTGGAATTTGCCTTTCTGGGTTGTCAGATTTTGATGCTAGCATTTCTACTTTTAGACCATGGGTTTAGCATCAGAAGAGCTATAACAGTGCTGAGACCAGACTTCTGGGTGAGCTTTGATGTGTGGCCAACTGGGACCAGAGATCAGGGCTGAAGATGCAGTCAGACCAGGAACAGAGGTAGGGTCAGGATCAACAGGAAGTCCTGGATGCTACAGTGTGTCAACTTACTGTAAAGACCAGTACATTGGTGAGCCAGAGGTGGGAATAAGGACTTCTTTTCTCATGCATCATGGGCTTCACATGTTTAAACGCCCACATCCAGAACTTGGGCCTGAATACAAATGCATATCTTTCTTTTATTCCTTCTCTATAATCTGGGGATCGATTGTAGTTTAGAAATCCTAACGGTTGTACTCAGCAGGGCATGCAGGTGTAGGACATGTTTGGGTGGAGGGACCCATGTCAGATAGTTTCTGTTTTTCTTTCATCTTTACTATGTCTAATTAACTATGTGGGCATAGTATGCTGATTGTCCATATCTTGTGAATGAGAGGGTTGTTCAAGAGTGAGAACAAATTGAAGAGCCATAGATTTCTATTTAGGAAATAACTTTGAATATTATTTCACATCATCCCTTGGTCTACCCTTCAGAATCCAACCAGAATGGGTTTAAAGTTGTTCAGCTGCTTGGAGCAGCAGCATAGGAGTGTCTTACACATGAGAAATTTTGAAGTGACCACCTCACTGGTGGCAAGAGCATAATACTATCTGGTGGACAATCCAGAAATTACATTCCCTCAATGGACACTTAGCATTTTTGTTGTCATTCAGTTGTTTCGGTCATGTCTGACTCTTTGTGACTCCATTCTGGGGTTTTCTTGGCAAAGATACTGGAGTGGTTTGCCATTTCCCTTTTGAATTTACAGATGAGAGACTGAGGCAAACATGATTAAGTGACTTGTCCAGGGTCACAGAGCTATTAAGTGTGTCTGAGACTGGACTTGAACTCATGAGGATGAGTCTTCCTGATTCCTAGCCCAGTGTTCTATCTACTGTGCCACCTAGCTGCACCTACACTTAGTAAGGTGACACACTATCTTTCTATAAGAAGCTTAAGGAAGGCAGGGCATGAGTTGACTTGGGTTTCTTAAAGTATTTCAGTGGCCCAAAGTGTGTCATAAAATACCTACCAAGAGAACACAAAGGTCACACGTGTTACATGTCATTATTTGGGCTATGAATCAAGAGAGACTGTGTATCCAGGATTGAGGGTTTCCTATTCCAGTTTCCTCTAGGGATAAGGAACTGAGTATTAGGTAAGATGGCTACAAGTTGAGGGTTTCATATTACATAGTGGCTTCCTTACATAGATGTAGGAATTCTAACGTGACATCCAGATGTCATAGTATTTAGCTGTACCACTTTCTATCCTTGACATAATTTACTTATTTTTTTAAATCATAAAAGTATTTTATGTAAAGATAGTTTTCAACATTTGTTTTCATAAAATTTTTAGTTCTGAATTTTTCTCCCTCCTTCTCTCCCCTCCCTTTCCAAGACAGAAAGCAATATGATACAGGTTATATATGTATAATCACAGAGATAATTTACTTATAGCAAATTTGTGATAATTTCTATTTATAGACTCCTGGCTCATTATCAATGGAATATGGACTACATCATTTCAGTCCAGACTCCAGATTACTAGTAGGATTTCCCATCTGCCTGTTATTCTCCTTTCTTGAGCATGTTACCAAGAGCATCACAGTTGGAATGAGAAGACTTGGGTTCAAATCCTGAATTTCTACTTATTAATTGTGTAATCATGGGCAGGTCACTAAGGTACCTTGAGCCACTGTTTCCAGTAACTTCCCTCGGGCTGTTTCTTTATCTATAAAAATAGAAATAATATTTGTACAAGCTTGCTTTGAGGATCAAAGGAAATAATGTATTCAAAATCTCAGTACTTCAAAAATTTCATACTTCCATTGGTGTGGATTCTTCCTCTCTCAATGAAGATGACAACATTTCTATGCCTCAGTAAACAATTTTCATGAGTACACAATTTTCAAGAAATTTTGTGACTATTGTTTCTAGAACAAATGATGAATTTTTCTTTTTAACATTTAAAGCCTTTCACAATTGTGCTCTATCCCCTATTTTACATCTGATTTTGCATTATTTCCCCTCATGTTCTAGTCCAATTTGCCTCCTTGCTGTTCCCTATTTTCTTCATTCAATCTCCCCCCTCTTTGCTTTTGCACAAGTTTTCATTGGCACATGAAACGTGCTTCCTCCTCACCTTTACCTCTTAGAACCCTTAGTTTTTTTCAAGGTAGCTCATGTTTCCCCTCCTTAAAGCCCTTTTTGACCCTTTTAATTGTTAGTCCGCCCCTGCCCCATTACTTTGTAAATATTTTATATCCACATCTGCATACCTAGTTTTGTTTTTCTATCTCTGGTGCCTAACACCATGCTTGACACATAATAGGCACTTAAGGATTATTGGATACACATTGCATACATGCATGTATATGTGTGCACACACATGTATATGTGCACACATGTATGTGTACAATGCACATATAGGCACGCGTGTGCATACACACACACACCTACCTACCTACCTACCTACCTACCTACATACATACTCTATGTTTGTGCATGTGAGCTACTATTATCCAGTCCATTCAAAGCACATTTACTGAGAGAAATTGCTTTGGCCTGTTGCTTTGAGTACAACATTCCTCTTTTTCGCGTCTATTCCTTTCTTTTTTAAGAATGCAAGCTTCTAAAGAATAAGAATTTTGTCTCTTATGCTAAGCAAAATGTGGACACTCTATAAATATTGAGGAGAGATATACATTATTTATCTTACATCTCCATTTGTTAGTAGTCATTCTAAAGTATCAAATAATACAATGATATTTACAACTATAGATTTTTTGGTTCAGAACTCCCATCTCCCAAGATAATTTACTGCACAGAAACTACACCAGCCTGTGTAAAGAAGAAGAACTTTATTATCTTACTTGGATGGATGTGCAAGCTCATTAATGTGGGTACTCCCACCATGGGTGCAGATCATAACCATTCCAACACGTTTTTATCTTATCTGATTCATGTCTATGCTTTCTTACAGAGTTTCTTTTTTATTAAAATGAATAGGACAAATATCAAAACTAACATTCCCTTATTCAAAGAAAAATGGGACATCATAGATCCATTATGTGTGGTTATTTGGCCATTTCAGTCTTTGCAACCCCATTTGTGTTTTGCTTGACAATGATACTAGAGTGGTTTATTATTTCCTTTTCCAGCTCATTTTACAGATGAGGATACTGAGGCAAACAGGGTTAAGTGACTTGCCCAGAGTCACGCAGCTAGTAAGTATCTGAGGTCACATTTGAACTTAGGTCTCCCTGACTCCAGCTCCAGTGCTCTAACCACTGCACCACCCAGCTGCCCAGAGATTCACTGTGTATAGCTTTTTTTTCTTTAAAAGTAAACATTAAATTCATCATGGTAGCTCCAACATTTCTCTGCTTACCTGTGTCCCCTTCTGAACCTCCTGTTGCTCTTGTCTATGTATTTTTTTAGTTTCTCATTGACACTCTTTTCTTTATTCTCTCTCTTTTTTGCCATCACTATTAATACCTTACAATCCCCCTTCCCATATCTCTCCACCAAAAGCTCTCTTGTAACAAATAAGCAACCAAGAAAAAGAAATCTATACATTGATTTTGTCTGAAAATATATATCTCATTTTGCAAGTCTGGTGCACCCCCTGAGTTCATATCGTGCTTCAGACACTTACTAGTTGTGTATCCTGGGCCAGTTATTGAACCCCTGGCAGCCTCAGTTTTCTCATCAGCAAAATGGGGATAATAATATCAAGTATTTCATAGGATTGTTGTGGGGATCAAAAGAGATAGTATATGTATAGTGCTTTGTAAACTTTAAAGTACTATATAAATGGTAGCTGTTACTATTAGTGAATGTAAGCAGACTAAGTCCTATGCAGAGACTCATATACAGGGGTGAAGACCTGACTCTGACAAGGAAGTGGTCGTGAAAAATATAGGGAGAAGATTGAGGGTAGGGAGGAAGGTCCTTATAGCATAATTATGGCAGTGCTTAGAAGCATAGGGCACTGGGCAATCATCAAAGATGATGATGCTGCCTTTGTCCTTAGCATAGGTCGTGAGTGAGCTACTGGGTCAGATAAGCTGCTAAGATATGATTTAAACAATGAATGAAAACATATGAACTTCACAGAATTTTAGTATTAAAACTCAAACCCAATTAGGATCAGAAGTGTGAGGAAAAAGTCATAAAACTGGTCTCTACACACTTAGCCTCATCAAAGTTTTTGGCTGCCTCCAAGCTTTCAGAAGCTACTTGGCTTTAGGAGTCCCTCAGATGCCTGTAAAACATGCAAAGATCTTCAATTGTCAGACATCTGGGGCAGCTACTATCTGACTGGGTGAGTCACAGTAGAAACTATCTTATCTAATGAAGTGGTAATTAACTTTATAATATCCCAGTACTTCCCATTAAGTAAAAATTGACCTCTTAATTGCAACAAATTCTGGGAGTCCAGTTTAGGTTTGAGATTGAGCTTTTCTCATTACTGGTGTGGGGGAAGGGGAACATCAGATGACTTAATTAAATAAGTTTGGTGCTTATGGGGCCAGAAAATCTTTGCTGCTCAAGGTGTCTTTCATTGTCTACCATTTTAGTATAGGATCTTCACTCCCTTAGTCTTTAAATTCAGGCTGCCTTTGCCTAATTGCATAAGAAGGAATGGAAAATGGCCTAGTAGTTCAGTAAAATTACTGCTACTACAAAGATGGACTCAATGGGAGTGGCTATTTTTGATTAAATATCTTTAAGATGTTCATTTTCTTTGTAAGGCCAAAATAGTGACCATGACTTAACAATAGCAATTGTTTTTGATTTTTTTACTTAAAAATTTTTTTTTTTTAGTGAGGCAATTGGGGTTAAGTGACTTGCCTAGGGTCACACAGCTAGTAAGTGTTAAGTGTCTGAGGCTGGATTTGAACTGAGGTACTCCTGACTCCAGGGCCAGTGCTCTATCCACTGCGCCACCTAGCTGCCCCGCAATTGTATTTTTAAAAAATATTTTTAATTTATGGAATAAAACAAGCATTTTCATAATATAGTACAATAAAAAAGATGATTGCACATGAAATCATAAATCTATATACAACTTGCTATTCCTTTCAAATATACAATAAAATTATCATGTAAATTTCTTTTGCTTCTCCTCCCCCCAACACCCTAGAGATGTCTACCATTAAATGCAAATAGGTATATATGTGGAAAATTATCCTATACATACTTGTATTTATTAGTTCTTTGGATGCAGATAGCACCTTCATATGTAAAATAATATTTCTGTTAACTGTATAGAATGTTTTCTTGGTTCTGCTCATTTTGCTCTTCATTATTTCAAGCAAGACCTTCCATGTTTTTCTAAAATCATTGAGCTCATCATTTCTTATAGCACAGTAGTATTCCATCAAAACTGTATTTTTAACACAACACTTTGCTCTGCCTTGTGTTTTTGTTACTCTTGCTTTTTGCTTTTCACAGGACATTTCCTGCTATTATCTCCTTTTATGATCAAAATAAGACTGTTCATTTTTGTACCCTTGAGTTAATAGTTTTTAAAAGATAAATGAGAATTGTAAAGGTAAATGACATGGAAAATGAAAAGTTATCTACTTGGATCATCATTGGGGCTGGCTGACATCTTATATAGCGTCTATAAACCGAATGGCTTTTCTTTATCCTTTACCTTTTAAAAAATTATTGATATCTTTTTCCATATATCACCTACATTTCCTAATGGTTTTCTCTTTCTTTTTCTTCCTTTTCCCCTTAATAGTAAGTATTTTTTCCTCAAATACATGTAAAGATAGTTTTCAACATTCATTTTTTCTAAGATTTTGAGTTCCAAAATTTTCTCTCTCCCTCTTTTCCCTCCCCATCTCCAAGATGGAAAGCAATCTGATATAGGTTATATATATATGTAAGATTATGTTAAATATTTTACATATTAATCATGTTGTGAAAGAAGAATCAAAACAAAAGGGGAAAACCACAAGAAAGAAAAAAACAACAACAAGTAAAGTGAAAATAGAATGCTATGATCTGCATTCAGATTCTATAGTTCTTTTTTTGGATGTGGACAACATTTTCTATCATGAGTCTTTTGGAGTTGCCTTGTATCATTGTATTGCTGAGAAAAGCTAAGTCTATGATAGCTGATCATCACACAGTATTGCTGTTACTATGTACAATGTTCTCCTGGTTTTTCTGAAATCAACCTGCTCATTTTTTTTTGCAGAGCAATGAGGGTTAAGTGACTTGCCCAGGGTCACACAGCTAGTAAGTGTCAAGGGTCTGAGGCTGGATTTGAACTCTGGTCCTCCTGAATCCAGGGTCGGTGCTCTATCCACTGCACTACCTAGCTGCCCCTTGCTCATTATTTTTTATGGCACAATAGTATTCCATCACGTTCATATATCACAACTTGTTCAGCCATTCCCCAACTGATGAGCATTCCCTTAATTTCTAATTCTTTGCCACCACAAAAAGAGCTGCTATAAATATTTTTGTACATGGGGGTTCTTTTCCCTTTTTAATGATGTCTTTGGGATATAGACCTGTAGTGGTATTGCTGGATCAAAGGGTAGGCACAGTTTTATAACCCTTTGGGCATAGTTCCAAATTGCTCTCCAGAATGGTTAGACTAAGTTACAACTTTACCAACTATGTATTATTGTTCCAATTTTCCCACATCTTCTCCAAAATTTATCATTTTCCTTTTTTGTCATATTAGCCAGTCTGATAGGTGTGAGGTGGTACCTGAAATTTGTTTTAATTTGCATTTCTCTTATCAATAAAATCATTCTTTTTTTTTTACATATAAGGTATTTTATTTTTTCCGTTACATGTAAAGATAGTTCTCAACTTTTGTTTATACAAGCTTTACAATTTCAGATTTTTCTCCCTCACTCCCCTCCCTCCCCCCTCCCCTAGACAGCAGGTAATCTGATATAGGTTATATCTATATATCGATATACATATACATATAGATATATATACACACATATATATACACATAATAACATTAATCCTATTTCTGCATTAATCCTGTTACAAGAGAAAAAATCAGAGCAGTGATGCAAAACCTCAAAATAGAAAAAAAAAAAACCAACAACACCCAAAACAAAAGAAATAGTATGGTTCAATCAGCATCTATACTCCACAGTTCTTTTTTTTTTTCCCTTGGATTTGGAGATCCTCTTCTATCATGAGTTCCCTGGAACTCTTCTGTACCATTGCATTGGTGAGAAGAATATAGTCCATCACAGTAGGTCAACACTCAATGTTGATGATACTGTGTACAATGTTCTTCTGGTTCTGCTCATCTCACTCATCATCAGCTCACGTAAGACCCTCCAGGTTTCTCTGAACTCCTCCTGCTCATCATTTCTTACAGCACAGTAGTATTCCATTGTATTCATATACCACAACTTGTCCAGCCATTCCCCAATTGATGGGCACCCCCTCAACTTCCAATTCCTTGCTACCACGTAAAGAGCAGCATAAATATTTTTGTACATGTGGGTCCCTTTCCCCCTTCCATGATTTCTTTGGAAAAAAGACCCAAAAGTGGTATTGCTGGGTCAAAGGGTATGCACAGCTTTATCGCCCTTTGGGCATAATTCCAAATTGCTCTCCAGAATGGTTGGATCAGTTCACAGCTCCACCAACAATGAATTAGTGTTCCAATTTTCCCACAGCTTCTCCAACATTTATTATTTTCCTTTTTTGTCATTTTAGCCAATCTGATAGGTGTCAGGTGGTACCTCTAGGTTGTTTTAATTTGCATCTCTCTAATCATTAGAGATTTAGAGCATTTTTTCATATGGGAACAGATAGCTTTGGTTTCTTCATCAGAAAACTGCCTGTTCATATCCTTTGACCATTTCTCAATTGGGGAATGACTTGGATTCTTATAAATTTGATTTAGTTCCCTATATATTTTAGAGATGAGGCCTTTATCAGAAGTACTGGCCTCAAAAATTGTTTCCCAGCTTTCTGCCTCCCTTCTAATTTTGGATGCATTGCTTCTGTTTGTACAAAATTTTTTAAATTTAATATAATCAAAATCATCCATTTTGCATTTTATAATATACTCTATCTCTTGTTTGGTCATAAAAATCATTCTTTATAAGAAAAAAAAAACAGTTCAGTAAAACTGAATCAATATGCCACTCCTCCCCAAAGCTTAACATTATAACACAGGACTATAGATCTGGAGCTGGGAGGGACTTTAAAAGACCATCTAATCCCACTATTTTATATTGTTGGTAATATGCAGTGTGACACACTCATAGTTTTTCACTTTTGCATTTTTCTTCTTTGGGAACAAGCTTAGTGATTATAATTTCAGGAATTTGGTTCCAATTGTTTTGTTGTTGGTCACTGTGTTTATTGTTTTCCTGGTATTATTCACTTTACTTTGCATTAGTTCACACAAGTCTTCCCATGCTTCTCTGTATTCATCATATTCATCATTTCTTATAGGACAGTAATATGCTATCACATTCATATGATAAAACTCATCTAGCTGTTCCCCATTTGTTCCCCAGTTCTTTGCTACCACAAAAAGGTATATCTATACGTACATCCATATATATATCTCTGTGTGTGTCCCTTGGACTGTTATTTTTGTCATTGTCCTCCTTGTGGCATATATACCTAGCAGTGGAATTTTAGGTCTAAAGGGTATGGGCATTTTCATGACTTTCTTAGCATAATTCCCCATTACTTTATAGAATGGTGGGATAAATTCACAGCTCTGCCCACAAGTTAACTAAATCTTAGAAATAGTCTCTTACTAAATTTAGTTCTTTTTTTTTTTTTTAAGTGAGGCAATAGGGGTTAAGTGACTTGCCCAGGGTCACACAGCTAGTAAGTGTTAAGTGTCTGAGGCCAGATTTGAACTCAGGTACTCCTGACTCCAGGGCCGGTGCTCTATCCACTGTGCCACCTAGCTGCCCCTCATTCTTTTTTTTGTTATTCTGAACATAAAAATTATCAGATAAAATGAGTATTTCCATAAATAATAAAACAGAAAAAGAGCATTGTATATGAAACTTAGAATCTCAATAGTTATCAAGGATCATTAGACCCAATGCAATTGACCTACAAAGTCTGCCTTGGTGCTGCTCTTTTTTTTTATTCTACTGTAGGTGGTATGGCACAGTAGAAAGAGAAGAGTGGTGGCAGCCCTGACCAGACTTGTAGAGAAATAGCCTGACAACTGTATGCTGTTGGTGTTTTTCAGTTATGTCCAACTCTTTGTGACCCCATTTGGGGTTTTCTTTGTCATTTCCTTCTCTAATTCATTTTACAGATGAGGAACTGAGGCAAACAGGGTTAAGCATCTTGTAGAGGATCACACAGCTAGTAAGTGTCTTATCTACTGTACCACCTAGTACTCTGACAGATGTATAACCTCAGGCAAGTAATTTTGAATCTTTGAGGGCTTATATAAAGTATAGGTGGTTAATCAGGGTTTGAAAACTACTGACTATGTGCTAAATTTGGGTTACAAGTTATCAATGTGTTTTTTTAATTTAAAAATAGTTTTATTGTATGTAGAAATGATAAATATGATGAATACAGAGAAGCATTTTAAATTTCTGGGCTATAGAAAAAGGGGCTGGGTATGTCCTAAGGGCCATAGTTTGCCAACCCCTAGACTAGAGGATATCTAATTTTTTTCTAGTTCTGTCATTCAATGATTTGATTACATGGGGAGATAATGCAATTTCTTTCCCTGAAAGAACTTTAAAATGGATTGATATCCAACTGTGGATGATAATTTTGTCTTGTCAAGAAGTGTAGTTTGACTTCAAAGGTCCTACTAGTCAACTGATTTCATGTGGAGGTCCATAATCCTCTTGGAGATGCCAATGTAATTAATATATCAACTTGGTGTAACAATCAATGAACAAAGCTGACCAAACAACTCTAGATTTTCTGGCTGACTTAAATGCATATATGGGACATTGCTTTGTGCCCAGGGTATGCTAAACCTATCCTGGCATGCCTTTGCCACAGATGGCTTTGATGTGTTCTCACTGCTTTTTGTTGGGAGAGAAATGTAATTATATGGAGGATGGAAACCAGCTGCGCTCCATCTCCACTGAGTTCAGACCAAAAGAAAATGAGCTTAAATAAAGGCAGGAGGGGTTTAAATCAGAACCTTCATCAGAGGAGCTATTCAGCACCTGAATAGGTTTCTAAAGTTGGTTATGGAAAGGTTTTTCTCTGGAGATGGCTAGATTCATATCTGTCTGGGATGGATGTATCATCCCTAGATCAAATTAAGCATGGCATAGTTTACTTTTCTTCTTTCACCTTCCTCTCAGTCCAACTTGTCTAACATAGCGAAGAATGCTGCCATTTTACTCATCTTATACTCTAGAAAACTTTGCATTATTTCAAGATTCTCTCCTATGTTTTTCTACTGTGGTGTGATATTTCATACAAAGGCAGGATATATTTAGATCAGAATACAAATAAGAGGATTGCTCTTTGTTTTCTTTTACTGGTGATAGTATGGTTCAGAAGGAGGAAGAGAAGAGACAATGATGGCCATGTCTAGGGTTGTTAAAAAATCTCGGGGCAGCTAGGTGGCGCAGTGGATAAAGCACCGGCCCTGGATTCAGGAGTACCTGAGTTCAAATCCGGCCTCAGACACTTGACACTTACTAGCTGTGTGACCCTGGGCAAGTCACTTAATCCCCATTGCCCCGCAAAAAAAAAAAATAAATCTCATACTCCAGAAAACTTGGTATTATCTTAAGATCTTTTACTACACATTTCCCTTACCATGTGGTATCTCATATAGGGTTGCTGTGATGCTCAAAAGAGACAATATATGTAAATCACCTTGTCAACTTTAAGGCACTATATAAATGCTAGCATTGTTATTATTATTTCCGAATTCTTCTCCTTTTTCCAAAGTAAAAAAAAAGCAGCACCACTTCTTTCTCCTCATATTATAAATTCCTTGCCAGAATACTCAGATGATCTATAGCCAATCCCTGTTGTTTCTTTTTAAATGATATTGCAAGTACCCTCCACTTTCTCCTCATTTCTAGAAAGTTTTGCCAAGACTTTAATCTTTTCCTGACTTGTGTTTTGCAAATGTAACCTTTTTATTAATTCATCCATTCAACAAATATTGAGTGTCTACTAATGTAAAGCACTATGGGTAATGAAAATAAGTATAAAATAGTCCTTGCCATCAAGGAGTTTGCAATCTTATATGGGAACTAAGACATAGGTACAAAATATGATAAATGACTTATGAAGAATAAAATAAAAATCATTCTAGGAAGGTCAGTCTTGTCCCCCAAACTGGCTCCTTCCCTTCTGCCTACAAATGTGTTTTGGTTTCCAATCCTAAGAAAATTTTCTCTTGACTCTCTTTCTCCACTAAAAGTCTCCACCAAATGTCTCACTGGGATGAATTGAAGAATATGCCAATTTTACATAAATTCAATCAGGCTACAAATTTAGCAATGGACTTGATTAAAGAATCAGTGGAGCTCATCACCAGAGTAAGATTAAATTTTTACACAATTTTAGAATGAAAAAGGTGATGAATTTTTCTAGCTAAAGCATAAGTTGTGAGCTACATCAGGGTAAGGTATGTTCACTTCTATTGTTGAAATCACTGATCCTTGAGTTGTGAGATTATTGACGCTACCAGACTAGTGTTTTATCTACCCTTGTCCTTTCACTACCAATCCTGAAAGAGTCAGTGGTTCACACTCACTGCCTTTACTATCTCACCACCCACTCACTCACTCACTCTTTAACTTCCTACAATGTGGTTTCTATTCCAACCCTTTTGCTGAAACTTCTCTCTCCAGGGTGATCGATGACCAGTGATCTTTCCTCAGTCCTTATCTTTCTTGGTTTTGTTGTAGCACTTGATTTTAAAAACCATTTCCAAATACCTTGAAACTCATTCCTCCTTTGGCTTTGATTTTTGGTTCTCTGTCTGTCTCCTTGACTGTACTTTCTTTGCCTCCTTTGCTAGTGCCTCTTCCTTTCTTTTTCCACTTAGAAAGAGACATTTTCAGTGCATTCTCATTGGCTCTCCCCTCCCACTATAATCTCTTCTACTCTGAGAACTTCAACTAGCTTTCTTAGGACTTCAAAATCTTGCCTCTTTACCTATCTTTTGACCACAGGCTTAACTATTGTATCTCTTAGCATAAAGAGATATTTTATTTCTCTTGCTAATCTGGGTAATTTATATTTTTGTAAATATTCATCCATTTCATTTAGATTGTCAAATTTATTGGCATATAATTGGGGAAAATAGTTCTTAATAATTGTCTTAATTTCCTCTTCATTGGTGGTGAGTTCACCCCTTTAATTTTTGATACTAATAATTTGTTTTTCTTCTTTCCTTTTTCTACAAAACTCCTTTTATGAAACAAATATGATGCTGATATCCAAACCAGGAAGAGCCAAAACTGAGTAAGAAAATTATAGACCAATATCACTAATGAATATTGATGCAAAAATTTTAAATAAAATACTAGCAAAAAGATTTCAGCAATACATTGCAAGCATCATACACTATGACCATGTGGGATTTATACCAGGAATGTAGGGCTGGTTCAGTATTAGGAAAACTATCAGCATAATTGACCATATCAATAACAAAGCAACAGAATTCATATTATCTCAATAGACACAGAAAAGACCTTTGACAAAATATAGCACCCACTCCTATTAAAACACTAGAGAGTATAGCATGAAGTGATGGTTCATGAATTGACAATGCTGGACCCAAACTTTGCCCTGAGTGAAAACTGTATTCAAGTAAAATAGGCTCAGAAAAACTATGTAAAGTCAGTTTGTAATTCAGACACCTTACCTTGGCCTACCATGATCCAGAGGAAGTACTCATAGGTGTTCTTTCACCTCCCTCTACTCTAACCTTCCATAGTAAATGAAGCTGGTTGATGAAGAAGATACTTACATTGCTTTATAAAGATCTTTTGTTCAGATATTGAGCTTGTATATATAGAGATGTAGAAAAGTTTGTAGGCTAGGATATAATGACATTAAAAGAGATATGCTAGAATATTCCTATCATAAGAAATCAAGGGGTGAGAGTGTCTATGTTTTCTGCTGTTCAAAAAATAAATTTATATTGTAGAGTAGATATAATTATCTTTCCTTTTTTTGTACTATATTGCTCCTCCTTTTTGTTTTGGAAAGGATGAATTTATTCCCCTCCCCCCTTCATTTTTCTCCAATTAGAGAAACACTCAGAGGGAGCTTTTTACTTCCCATCTACCTCTACCCCCTTGAACCTCTCTTTATCTCTTTCTGAAGTCTCAGAGGCTCAGAAATTCTTTCCCCCACCTTTTAACTAGAAAACCCAGTGTGCCTCTGCAAATAAAGACGAAAGGACTCTGGGTGTCTAATCCTTTGACCTATCTTGCCTGAGGTACTTTTACTACACATTGCAGAATAAATATCTGCCCCCAGTAGTCTGGGTGTGTTTATTCTTCCTCTTATGAGTTTTAATTCAATCAACAAACCTGTTCTATACAAGACATTTAGGTAGGCCTGGATACTCAAGACAAAAAAGGAAATGATGTCTGACAATATACTGCTTATATTCTATTGAAGGGATACAACATGTTCATGGATAAAGTAAATATAAAGTAGTAATTTATCAAGGGAGAAAATACTGACAATGGAAAAAATAAAGTAAATATTAAACTAGTAAGTGGTAGCCTTAGCCCAGGTCATCTTCCTTTCCCATAAGTATCTTCTCTGCCTGACCGTTAGGTGTGTGACATACTTTTAGAAGCTGCTGATAGAAGATAGTCATCTGACTGAGCTAATTATTATTTTAAACAAACATTGACTTATATACTTGTCTGTGAATTAAACATTTTCCTATCTTATCTTTATGTATTAATTCTGCATGCTTAATTAATTTACATTACTGCTTTCAAAGAAAGACTCATGAGACTATGAGTTATTTGGGACAATTTGCTAAGTTGCACCATAGCCAAAGCTAAGAGCATCCAAATTCATGAGGCTAATGGAATAATTGTTCAGCACCTGGGGTTCTGCACTTGTGGGTTGCAAGAAGTTATTCCAGAGTTGAGGCAATGTGGGAATCATCACCTATACTTCACAAATAGCTACAAATACATATATTTGCTTTTTAAAAAAATTTCTTTTTAAAAATATTCTATTTACATTTTTTCCCACTTGTATGTAAAGATATTTTTTTGAGTTCTAAATTTTTCTCCCACCCTCTCTTCCCTCCCCCTCCTGAGACCAGCAAGCAATCTGATATAGGTTATACGTTACAATCATGTTAAACATATTTCCACATTAGTCATGCTGTAAGAGAAGGATCAGAACAAAAAGAAAAAAATACAAGAAAGAATAAACAAGAGCAATAACAAAAATGAAAATTGTATGCTTCAATCTGCATTCAGATTCCACAGTTCTTTTTCTGGATGTGCAGGGTATTTTCTACCATAAGTCTTTTTTTTTCCAGGGCAATGAGGGTTAAATAAGTTGCCCAGGGTCACACAGCTAGTAAGTGTCAAGTGTCTGAGGCTGAATTTGAACTCAGGTCCTCCTGAATCCTGGCCCAGTACTTTATCCAATGTGCCACCTAGCTGCCCCCGGTAAGATTTTGACATTGTCTTGGATCATTGTATTGCTGAGGAGTTGTCTATCACAGTTGTTCATTCCACAGTGCTGTAGATACTATGTACAATGTTCTCTTGGTTCTGCTAATTTCACCCAGAATCAATTCATGTAAGTCCAGGTTTTTCTGAAATCCATCTGCTTATCATTTCTTATAGCACAATAGTATTCAATTACATTCATATACCATACCTTGTTTAGCTATTCCCCAATTGATGGGCATCCCCTGAATTTCTAATTCTTTGCTACCACAAAAAGGGCAGCTATGACTATTTTTGTACATGTGATCTCTTTATGATCTCTTTGGGATATAGACCTAGTATTGGTACTGCTGGGTCAACAGGTATGCATAATTTTAAAGTCTTTTGGGCATGTTTCCAAATGATTCTCTAGGATGGTTGGATAAGTTCACAGCTCCACCAACCGTGCATTAGTATCCCAATTTTCCCATATCTTCTCCAACATTTATCATTTTACTTTTTTGTCATATTAGCCAATTGGATAGGTGTGAGGTAGTACCTCAAAGTAGTTTTAATTTGCATTTCTATAATCAATAATGATTGAAAACATTTTTTATATGGCAATAGATAGCTTTGATTTCACCATATGAAAACTGCCTGTTCATATCCTTTGACCATTTCTCAATTGGGGAATGACTTCTATTCTTATATATTTGATTCAGTTCTCTATATATTTTAGATATGAGACCTCCATCAGAAACACTATCTGTAAAAATTGTTTCCCAGCTTTCTGCTTTCCTTCTAATCTTGCTTGCGTTGGTTTTGTTTGTGCAAAATCTTTTAAATTTAATAGTCAAAATTTAGTAGTCAAAATGATCCACTCTGCATTTCATAATGTTCTCTATCTCATCTTTCATCATAAATTCTTCCCCTCTCCATAGATCTGACAAGTAAACTATTTCTTCCTTTTCTAATTTGCCTGTGGTATCACCCTTTATGTCTAGATCCCATACCCATTTTAACTTTACTTTGGTGTATGGTCTAAGATGTTGGTCTATTCCTAGTTTCTGTCATACTATTTTCCAGATTTCCCAGTATTTTTTGTCAAATAGTGAGTTCTTATCCTGTAGGCTAGAGTCTTTGGGATAATCAAACAGGAGATCGTTACATTCATTTACTGCTGTGTTTTGTGTGCCTAATCTGTTCCACTGATTTGCTTCTCTATTTCTTAGCCAGTACCGAATAGTTTTGATGACAAATGCATATATTTTCATTAGGTCAAAAGACACATTTGTTCAAAGCAAAAGGCATTTCATCAAATGTTATTGCAAATTAAGTGATAAGAAAAGATTTTTTCCAGACATACTCTAAGTATATTCTCAATCTAGTCACCACGTTATTAATTTGAAAGGACACATAGGTAGAAAATACACATAGTTGGGGAACCCATATGGAGAAATTACATGTAGAAAATAGGATACAATTGGGAAACACACAGAGGACATACATGGGAATATGTATGGCAGGAAACACGCATGAAGCAATATATACCACATATATGTGAATGTCATACCCATACAGGGTACACATGTAGGTATACATATGACTAAGCCACATATATGGCTGGGGCAACTCATACCTGATGCTGTGAACTTGTCTTTTGATGGTATAATCATTTTGCTCTTTACTACTTTCTACTGAACATTGTATCTATGCTCTCAGTTACTTGTCTCTCTATCACTTCTCTGCTGGGTATCACCACTAATATTATGGTTTCTGAGTTGTTCTCTTCTTCTCTCTTCTCATCTTTTAGCTCTTCTGGGTCAATAGCTGCTCTTGCTTCCATGTGCTTAGGTGTATTGACTAGTAATCATCTCCCTTAAAGGACAGGTTCAGTGTATAGTGCTATGAGCTACCACATAAAAACCTCTAGGTTAAGATTAAGTCTATTCTTTTAATTACTGTTTTCTTGGTTGCAACTTGAAGTTTGAAGTCCAAAGCAACTATTTGATTTTGGGCTAGGAAATTTCTCTCAACTCATGTTATATCACTTGTTGGCAGATTGTGTCCCCAAATCAGTTTTTGGGGCTTCCTCAACAACCTCAAGTTTTGTTATGTTTGGGGTGATGGAAATCCCCTCAGTTCCTATGGTGTTTCCTTATTTGCATAAAAACAAACCTAGGAACAAGATGAAAAGCATTAAATTAAGCCATTGTGGCTATACCTTTGTCTTTATTCTACAATTTTGTCTTTATCATGCATGCCTGCCAGTAGCAACATCACTGCTTGTTTAGCATGCTGGCCAGGAGAAAAGTGTTAGTTTCCCTCCAGGTGTAAATGAAACATATGTTCAGCAAAGGAATCTTGCCAACAATCTCTATTGGAAAATGTCTTCCTAACTGGTTTCCTTGCTCCTACTTCTGTTTTCCCCACAGTTCATCCTATACTGAAATAAGAGTCATCTTCTAAAGCATGGTTTTTACCATGTCAATTCCGTGTTCAAAAATTTTCAGTGGTCCCACGTGTTGACTGAATAAAGGTCAAATTCCTTGCCCTAACATTAAAAGTTTTTCTAAAATCTGACACTAAACTATGCTTCTAGTCTTACTTCTCTATGCATACATATAGTCACTATCCCATATTTTGTTCATGACTAGTATATTTGATTCCCACCCCCCAGCACCCCATGGCCTAGGTACGGTAAAGGATAAATGCTAGGACTGAAATGAGCATATGCTAAATGCTACTTAATGTGCTAGTCACCATTGAGCAACTCCTACCTTTGCTGAGCAGTGTAATAAGATGGATTTCTTTTAATTTAAAAAATGAATTTGCTAGCATGGAGGTAGATTTATAATGGATAGAACCTTTTAGGAGGCTCTAAAAAAGAAAACATTCCTTAAATGCCTTGGATACTAAATTTTAGAAATTAGTTTTTGAGCATATCTGGTAGTTAACCTTTGCTAGCAGGTTTCTCCTTCTATAGTCACATGACAAAAGCTAGGATCTTTATACTAAGTAATAAACCTAGATGTACTCACTGTTCCCAGTAAAGAATTATGGCAAACAATTAACCTTGCAAAGGGTAAACAAGGAAATTCCTCCATGATGAAAAGGATGAGTGACTGAAAATATCTTAGCAGTGATTTACTCAGAAATATTTTACTGCCTACAGCAACCTCATCAAGATAATACTTTAAATTTATTTTTGTGCCATCACCTTGAAAGGGGAGAGATTTTTTGTAAACCATATTTCAAAGAGGCTCTAGATAAACTTCATTTGCCTATACCTATGAAGTCCAAGAGACAATAGGGCCTTATGACTAGATCTAGCCTTTCTGAAGACAGACAACCTAGGATTTAGGTCTAGCTTTACCTGTAAGCTAACTACCTGTCATGTTTTGAATGCAGAGCATGGAACAGCACAATTCCACAATCAGCCTAATGAATCAGCATAGAAGGCAGGGAACTGTTTACATACTTCTGTAGAGACCTAACAGTAGTAATAAGCTTTGTTCTGAGATTTCCCAGAGAAAACTCTCGGTGGGAGCAAAATGAGCCAGAGTTATGTTTTTATTTTGTTGTTCCAAGCTTTGATCTGATCTAGAACATATGGAGTAGTCACTAAGCTAAGATAATTTGTTCTCCTAAGCTAAGATAATTTGTTCTCCATCAAAAGACAACATCCTGTAGATGTGGTGGGAGTGGCTCCTATCAGTAGAAGGAACTGAACAGAGCACATGAGAAATGCCCATGCTAGTGGAGACCTAACAGCACTCATGGCTTTACAGGGCAACTTAGCTGAAGATAACTTGTTGCATGAGCTCATACCTTAGCTCAGAACCTACAATAATACCTCATGAGAAAGGAGCATTGGGCTATTATGACTGTTGGCATTAACCAGAATTACCCATCAATGGTTTGGCACACTGTAGACTGGGTGTTTTCATATGGGAAAACATGGATTTGGCTTGTATAGGTAGGCTATGTGGATTTTAGAGAATGATGAATGGACCAAGAGAAATGTGCTATATTCGCTACCACCTCCCAAAAAGAAAAAAAAGTAAGCCCCATCTTGCACTAAGGTACCTTTGAAACAAAGGTCACATTAGAAATCCAGGGCACCAACATGATTGGGGGAGTTATGTTTCTTTTCCCAGTGTGCTGACAGGTCACAGTACATGTTTTGTTTCCACTGGGACTATCTTAAGAAGGCTGCTATGTGGTGCAACCACTCACCATCCCCCAACTCCCCAGGGTCCTAAAACTGTGACATCCCTCTTACTAGACTGTTTTCTCAATATCTACAGACTACTGACACCTTTCCTGAGAGGATAGGCCCAAGGTAAACATTTTTCCTACTTATGTCTCTGACAGGGAAAAGGTTTTTTCTTAATCTACTTTTTAAAAAAATTATTTTCAGCACCTAGACAATAAGCATTTAATAAATGCTTTTTGAGCAGACTCAAAGGGCTAGAGCACTTCCATAAAGGGGAGACCTCTGCTGTGTAAGCTAACAGCCACCGTACCCAGAATTACCAGGTGCTATCAACTCTGCTCTATGGGTACTGGTATGCCTTTGGGCAAACCAACTCACACAGAAAACATTTGGCTGAATGAAGCTCAGCTGAACTGATCCATATATTTTGGGGTCTGTACTTAAAATCCCCACATGATGTTTTATAAATTACATCTTAAAACAAATAGCTCATCTCTCTTCTGCCTCTGGGGCTCTTTTGGTTACTATCCCTGCAAGGAAATCTCAGTGATAAAGGAGAGAATGAAAACATTTTCATTTTGCCTAACTTTGGCCGATCGTTTAGAGGCTCTTTGCTTCACTTTTCTGGCTCTTATAGGGACTTGGAAGGCATTAATGCCAGAATGGATTAGAAAGCCAGTTCTGTGGCCCACCCAACACATCCTAAATCTACACCCTTGTCTGGAAGCTGGAAGTTTATCTCTCCAAACCTCAAGCTAACACCTAATTTTGTCCATATTGTGGGGAGTGTAAAGACCATCTTGACAATAGGGCAGAAAGTTGAGCCAATTCAACTGATTTTACACATCATAACCCTCTAGATTTGCCAGCACTGCCTGGGCTTGTAAAAATTCACTATGACCTTCAAGTCTCTCCCTCTGCTTCCTTTGGATTTTTAAAGCAAAAGTAAAATAAAACAAACAAATTCTATAAATATTTCTAATCCTGTAGTACCACTTGCCCAGAATGTGTTACACAGGGCTACAGGCTTGTCAGTACTTTTCACAGTCACTTTCTGATGTATTTGCTTCTGTGACCTTCTTGTTTGCTTATGTGAAATAGAGCTTGTGAAACTTATAATGTGTGTTTCTTTCTGCTCCAATACTGTCTTTCTCTTCTTAAATGTGGAGAGCTTAAAAATTGACCACATAAATATCTGCTTATCAAAGAAATGTACATGGAAGTGCTCACTCTTTTGAAAAAGAAGACAAAAAATGGGAGTAGTCAGTGCTGAAGAGGTTGTGAGAAAGCAGGTGAACTAATACAATGTTATTGGAGATATGAATTTGTCTAACCATTCTAGAAAGCAATCTGAAATTACGCCAAGAAAATGATGAAAATGTACATATCTTTTGATACAGAGATCCCATATACTTCAAGATTAGCTACAGACAGGCATGATATACCAAAACATTTATAGCAGCGTGTGCGTGTACGTGTGTGTGTGTGTGTGTGTGTGTGTGTGTATGTGTGTGTGTAGGTAGAAAACAATTGAAAACAAAGAAGATGTTCATCAGTTGCTAGATAGCTCTCTTCCAAAACTACTCCAGCAAAGACCTAGGAAGACAGCTAGATCCAGTAGTGAGTGGGAAATTTAGGATACCAGAGAATACAGATCAAGACCACACAGCGCCCCAGCATTCTATCTCAAAGTGCAATAAACCGGGTACTAACACAAAATCCCAATTCAGGAAGTAAGTCTAGAACAATGAGTAAACAAAAAAGATTCCCAGGATAAAAACTATTAGAGACATTGATACCCAAGATATAAAACCATAAGCAAAGATTAAGTCTTAAACATCTGTAAGCAAAATCTTCAAAACAAAACAAAACAAGACATTTTCGACACAAGATCAACTAGAATTCCTGGAATAAATGAAACAAACAAAAAAAGAGTTAAAATTATATTACAAGTAAAATGAGAGATCTAGAGGAAAGAATTGGAAAGAAATGAGAAAACTAGAGAAAAGATTTTGAAGGAGAATTAACAGTTTAATATAAGTTGTACAAAACCTCACTCAAAGAATAGACTCCCTGAAAATTATAACAAAAACAAGTTAATGATTCAATGAAACTATGAGAAAGATTAAAACAAAGTTGAAAGAATAAAAAAATAAAGAAAATGTAAGATATCATATAAAAAAACAGCTGGCCTAGAAAATAGGTCAAGATGAAATAATTTAAGAATCATTAGAATATCTAAAAACAATGACACATCCCCTCCAAAAAAGCCTATATATCATGTTTCAAGAATGCATGAAGCAAAACTGCTCAGGTACATTAGAACCAGAGGGAAAAGAAAAAGAAAGAAAAAAGAAAGAAAGAAAGAATACATTGGGTGCTTCTGAGGGAAATGAAGTTGATATAAAAACAAAAGATATCAGTAAAATAAAAAAAAGTAACAAAAGAAATTACCACTATCAAAGAATATTACCATTGCTATAGGAGGCTGAACTCTATCCATAAAAAATGTTTGTCTAGTTACCAGGCCACATTAATTAGCCTAGAATAAAAACTAGTAGCCTACAACAGCTAGGGGATAGCAAACTACAACATCACTGCCATGACATTGCTTACTTAGTGAATCATATAACAGAGCTGTAAAGAATTGCAGAAATCAAAATATCCTCACTAACATTCTTGACAAGTAATCATCTAGGCCAGGCATTTTTTTTTTGTGTGTGTGTGACCTGGACCCTTTTAGATTCTGGTGCAGCCTATGGATAATTTAGAATAATTTCTAAAAATTCATACTTAAAGGATAGAAAAAATAAAGATGTATTTTTTCCCATATAAATTTAAAATTCTATCCATAGATTTCTTGGAGATCTGTGGACCGCAGCTTAAGAAGTCCTGATCTAAGTTCTTAAATAGTGTGGGTAATGGGGAAGTCATTGTCTTTGGAGTTCACTTTTTCTATTTTTGGACAGGTCTAGTTGTGAGAAAATTGTTCCATACGTTAAACATAAATTTATTTTTCTTTAACACTTACTCATTGGTCCTAGTCTTATCCTGGGTGCAAAATAAAATGTTATCTGAGATCATAGAATCATAAATTTAGACTATTGTTATTCAGTCATTTTTTTTCAATCATGTCTAACTTTTGTGACCCCATTTGAGGTTTTCTTGGCAAAGATAATGATATGGTTTGCCGTTTTCTTCTCAAGCTCATTTTATAGATGAGGAAACTGAGGCAAACAGGGTTAAGTAATTTGCCCAGGGTCACACAACTAGTAAGTGTCTGAGGCTGGATTTTAACTCGGGAAGATGAGTCTTGGCACTCTATCCACTGTACTGTAACAATTGGAATGACGCCACCTGTTGGAGACTTGCTGTAGAAGAGTTCCGCCCATGAAGCAAAGGTCTTTGAGGGCAAGACCAGGAGTCTTTTCTTGGGCGTCAGGAAGTGACGCGGCCTAGTGGGAGGAGGAAGGAAGAGACTGGCGCTCGGTCTCACTCTCTTTCCTTGGGACTCTGGCGGAGAGCGGAGCTAGAAATGTGCTCTCCATTTAATAGATAGGAATCTAGGCCTTTCTCTCTCTCTTTACCAAATTCTTATTCTCCTTAATAAATGCTTAAAAGTCTAATTCTTGCTAAAGCTTATAATTTATTGGCGACCACTCATTAGATATTTTAGACAGTTTAGCTAGAATTTCAGCCCTTAACAGTACTTACTAACTACCCCATAGATTTAGATTAGGAAGGGACTTTATAGGTTAACTAATATGTGGTATAGTGGATAGAGTGATGGGCTTGGAGTTAGGAAGACTTGAGTTCAAATCCTGCCTCAGGATTTGAGGCAGAATGACTAGTTGTGTGACCTTTAGCAAGTCTTTTAGGCTCTTTCAGCCTCAGTTTTCTGGATTGTAAACTGAGACAGTTGGAGTTGAGGCTCTCTAAGAATTGAAACTACAATCCTATGACCCCCATCATTTTATAGATGAGGAAAATGGGCCGAGAGGTTAAGTGACTTATGAAAAGTCACATGGCTAGTAAGTAACAGTGCTGGGATTTGAACCTAGGTCCTCTGAGTAGAAATCTAGTGCACTTCCTGGTACCTCTGATTATACAAGAGAGAAGGTTGTAACAACAGGAAGCATCAGGGTGTAGCTTCATAGGGAAGCTGACATAAGAGTTGTGTTTTAAAGAAAGGGAAGCAACTTGACAATTTAAATGGGGAAAATACCTTCCCACCTGGACAAGTAGGAGCAAAAGTGTGGATTTAGGAAAGAACAGAGAAGGCTTTATGGGATGGAGTAATCCAGTTTAATGGAGCAAGTAGACTGAGAAAAGGCTGGATAAGCAGGCTGGCCCCAGACTGTAGAGCACTTGAGGACCAGGCAAGGAGTTTGAACTTTCTCCCCAGGGATATTAGGGAGAGAGAAATGCCTTTTGAGTAGGAGACTAAGGCTCAAAGGAAGACTAAGGGTGATTGGTAAGTTGAAAGTGTTTTGTATTTTTCTTTACTCATTTTTTTTCTTTTCTTAAAACTTAATTTTACTCTCATTTTTAAATTCTCTTCCTGCCACCTTCCCTTCTGCCATCCATTGAGAAAAGCAAGAAAAGCAAAACCCATGACAAATGGGTCAAAAGCAAATCCCCATTTTAACCATGTCCAAAAAATTATGCTTCACTCTACACTGAGTCCATCTCTTTTCTATGTGGAGATAGCATGTTTCTTTATGAGTTCTCTCGATCTGCAGTTGGTTCCATTGGGTCAATCATACTTTCATAATCTTTCAAACTTGTTTGTCTTTATAGTATTGTAATTGTGTAATTGGTTTTGCTCACTTTGCTTTGCATGAGTTCATACGTGTTTCCCCAGATTTTTCTAAAATCTTCCCCTTTATTATTTATTTCTTTTTGTGGGGCAATCAGGGTTAAGTGACTTGCCCAGGGTCACATCTACTAAGTGTCAAGTGTCTGAGGCCACATTTGAACTCAGGTTCTCCTGAATCCAGGGCTGGTGCTTTATCTATTGCACAACCTAGCTGCCCCTCCCTTTATTTCTTTATTTTTTTTTATTTTTTTTTAGTGAGGCAATTGGGGTTAAGTGACTTGCCCAGGGTCACACAGATAGTAAGTGTTAAGTGTCTGAGGACGGATTTGAACTCAGATACTCCTGACTCCAGGGCCAGCGCTCTATCCACTGCGCCACCTAGCTGCCCCCCTTCATTATTTCTTACAGCACAATAATATGTATTCCTCTTCTACCACCCCTACCCCCACCAGAAGCACCACCATCACTACCACCACCATCATCATTATCATTTCTCTGCCATTACTTCCTCAATTATTTCCCAATTGATGGGTATCCCCCTTCAGTTTCCAATTCTTTGTTACCACAAAAAGTTGCTATAAAATATTTTGTACATATGGGTCCTTTTCTTCTTTCTTTGATTTCTTTGGGCTAAAGACCAAAGTGGTATTTCTGGGTCATCTCCTAGTTTCAAGTATGCAGCTATCTCCAATAACATATCACCAGCCCCTTGAATGTAGGGTTTGCATTTTTTACCTCTTTCTGAATCCCCTCCTTCCCTAGCACAGGGCTGGTTACACAGTCACTTAGTGAGCAAGTCCTTGTTGACTGACAAAGTGAACAAATATTTTATTATCCTACAGGGTTTTGTCAAACGGTTCCCTAGGTATCAAGGGCCTCTCTGATGCGGGGTCAACTCCAAGTCTAAATTCTGCTTCTAGAAAGAGATCTGTGGGGAAATACTAGACCAACACCTCCTTGAAACCTGAAAGTGTAATGAGATTCATGGTTATCTTATCGTGACTCAGGCTGGCCTTAGCTGGGCCCAGGATCACTAGCTCCAAATTTGGAAATGCAGAACTTTTGCAAGTATGTCAGTGGGTCATGTAACCAAATTACTTTTGGTAGCCCGGAAAACATCAGCAAAGCTAATAATGTGACAAAACAATCCTTTGGGAAGCCAGGTAGAAAATTAGTAAATGGTTTAATAACTATAATATTCCAGGGAAAATATGACCCCTGAAACTAGATTGTTGGCTTTCAATTCTATGGTATAAACAAAGGACAAATTTCTCTCCCATGATTAGATTACATAATTATTCTTTTACACAATGTTATACTTTATTCATCTAAGAACAAGGGATTCTTAAGCTGGGGTACTTGAACTTGTTTTAAAAAATATTTTGACAACACTATCTCAGTATAATTGGTTTCTTATGTAATACCTCATATTTTATTTCATGCATCTAAAGACATGATTCTGAGAAAAGGTCCATAGGCTGCCAAAGTCTAGTGTCACCAATGCCCCTTTTGTCACCAATGGTACAAAAAAGATGAACTGTTCTACACTGACAAAAAAGGGACTGTACCTTCAAAGGTGTGAAATAGACTTTGTGAGGATGCTTCCAAGTAGAAAGCCACCTGAGCTTCAGCCTGGTTCATTAGCAACTAGCCAGAGAAATGGCACCAGACAGCAGGGGAGGATGTGCTTGCAAAGTGGTTAATCACGATGCTGTGGGTGGAATCTTTCTCTTGAGACACATTTAGAATTTGTTTTCATTATTTGCTTGCAGTTTAGAGGACTAAATTTTTCCTTGGAAGCAGAGATTGTTTCATTTTTGTCTTTGTATTTCCACTGTCTAATACAGTGCATTTTACATTTTTTTTGGGGGGGGCGGAGAATCCATGATTTTCTTGGAAGAGGGAGATCCTGGTGAGGAAATTCCTTTATCCATGTAGATCAGCGCCTCTTCTGCAATTTAGAATTGGAGAGTTGTCTGGGGGCACTTAAAGCTGAAGTGACTTGCTCAATATCACACAATTACTATATGTATATACAGTGACCAAGGTCAGCTCTCTATCCTTTTCATCTCTTCTCAATGGACATAGTTGACACTTTCAATAAATACTTGCTGAATGAATTAATGAGTGATCTAGGCCAACCCTCTCATTTTTTCTTTTTTTTTTTGCAGGGCAATGGGGGTTAACTGACTTGCCCAGGGTCACAAAGCTAGTAAGTGTCAAGTGTCTGAGGCCAGATTTGAACTCAGGTACTCCTGAATCCAGGGCTGGTGCTTTATCCACTGTGCCACCTAGCCACCCCCCCCAACCCTCTAATTTTAAAGATGAGATTTAGAGACTTGAAAAGTAATGGCTTGCCCAAAGTCACATAACTATGTAATGACCAGAACCCAGGTCATTTGACTCCTAAATAAGAATTTTCTTTTTCCCCTAGGCTGTGAGGTGGTGCAGTGGAAAGGCCACTGAGCCTGGAGTCAGGTTCAAAACTGGCCTCAGATGCTTACTAGCTATGTGACCCTGGGTAAGTCATGGAATCTGTTTGCCTCAGTTTCCTCAACTATAAAATGGGGATAATAAGAGCACTTATCACACAGAGTTGTTTTGAGGATCAAATGAGATTTTTGTGAATAATAATAATAATGGCTATTTATATAGCACTTTGATGTTTGCAAAGTGCTTTATAAATATTATCTCAGCTTGTAAGTGTTTGAGGCAGTGTGTCATAGTGGTGAAGAGAAGGAAAGAAGGAAGGCAATAATCATCTTTTTTGGGGGGGGCGGGGCAATGAGGGTTAAGTGACTTGCCCACAGTCACACATAAGTGTCAAGTGTCTGAGGCCGAATTTGAACTCAGGTCCTCCTGAATCTAGGGCCGGTGCTTTATCCACTTTGCCAACTAGCTGCTGCCCCCACCCCCCCCAATCCTGGGCTCTTGAAACAAAATAAAACCATTATATCAAATCTTACTCAGGAGAAGTTGGAATATGAACCTTTGGGAAATAGACTATGTGACAGTTCAGACTGATACAAAGTGACAACCCCACACAGAGCTATCTTAGGTCTCAGAATCTCTTGGTTTCACAGTTTCCCCAGTTATCTATTTGCCTTCAAAAAAGGCAAACTATTTCTTCCATTCAACTTCATAGAAAATTTTGCTGTGCAAAGGTAAAAAAAAAAGTATGAACACTTGTACTCTCCAGTGAAATCCAATTCAAATCTTGTGTCACAAAAGCTAGTTTTTGTAAATGTGTTACCATTAAGGAAACAGTACCCAATAATCAAGCCTGCTTGCTTCTTTCTTGAATCAGTGGTAAAGGCAGAGTGAACAAAAACCACACAAATGCAAGTGGATTGCTTTTGAAATATTCAAATAAAACATTTTAAATGATTCTGATTTGGCTTTTTCTTTCCTGAAATTCCATCACAGTTGGCATTTACTTCCATTGCACTGTCCTTTTAAGATGTCATCAAGCACCAATCCACCACTTAGCACCGTGGATAACTGATTTAATCAGCATTTCTCATTTCTTAGGAATCCTGGTATAGCACATTCCTGCTCCAGAGCCCTACAAAACACTTTCGATATCATATACAAACACTTACAACATGAATTATTCCCCAACAAACCATCCTATACAGTAAAACATATTATTTATGTTGAAAACAGTTATACCAAGTCATTGTAAGCCTCTGACTTCAACTTTCCAAAGACTTTAACTTCAATCAATTTAACTGAAACCCAGTAACAGCAAATACCATCAGAACAAAAATTTCTGAATTTGATTCTGAGAGGAAGAAAGGATATAAAAAAATTTGAAATCCAAGTTTTTTCAATTCCTTATTGGTTTAGATTATGGATAACTCTCAATTATCCATAGTAAAGTTACTCAGAGGAAAGGGAGAGGTCTTAGATTAATACAATTCACAGATAACTCTTAAACTTTGTTCTGGCTTAATGTATTCAACCTCCTGCTCCAGTCCAATTTTTACTGGAGAAAAATCCAGCTCCAAATTCTCCACTTACAATTTCATGCTTTTTTTCCTGGCCCTGAATGCCTCCTGATGAAACTGAGGAGTGAAATGATCAGAAACCAGGTCATAAAAAGAATAGGTTCGGATAATCCATGTATGTGTAGGGAACAGAGTGATTTGGCTGTTGGGGATATAGTAACTAGAATTAATATATCCAGCTCTACCAGTTCCACTAAGTCTCTAGTAATCTTATTCCCCAGGTGATTTGCCTGGATCTTGGCTACACCTGATGGTTGCCCCTTACCACAAATTCACCTAGCTTCTTTGTAGTTTTTCTGAAACTTCCAGGATGGTTTTCAGGGATGGAGGGTGGCAACAGAGGAGTATAATCAATTAATCAACAAATATTTCTTTATTAAAAGACTACTCTATGTTGATCCCTTTGCTAGATTCTGAAACCAGAGATTATCAAAGAACTGAAATAGCCTTTAGGCTGTGGGTTAAAAGTACAGAGATCCCAGCAGTCATAGATGCAATTCAGGAGAGATACCAGAAGACATACAGAAAGGAGCTCATTGAAACATCATAGATTCATGGATTTAGAGGTAGAAGGGCCTTAGAGGTTATTGACTCTAACTCCTTCATTTTGTATATAACCTTGGGTTCAAGCTTATGCTTTTGTGTAAGACTCTCCTCATGATTCTGTGTGCTTGTGTGTGGATGAAGTTAATGAGACCATAGGAGAAGGTTGTAACTTTGAGAGAGAATGCATAAGATTCTAGGCTCTCTTCAACTTTACCCCTCACATAGGTATGGAACATTGATTAATCATTCCATCTACCAAATAAGAGTCTTATGTAAATGGGTAGGCTTGAATTCTTTCTGGGTTATATTCTAATGAAGAAATAAAGGCTGAAAAATGTTGAGTGACTTGACTAGTAACACACAGCTCATGTTAAAGGAAGAATTTGAACTGTAATCTTCCTGACTTCAAGTTGGGTACTCTATCCACTATACCATGTTGCTTCTCAACAATCAAGAGAGCAACAGAGAAACCTAGCTTAGTGTAAAAGCAATCAGCTCAATCACATTACCAGAGTAATGTAGCCACTACCACCTACATTGCTAGTAAAGAATGGTTCTAGTGGGTGCACTGTCTTCAGACTGTGTGTGTTTGTGTTTTCCTAGGCCATAAATAGCCCCAATGTGATGCTACCTTATATGTGTTTTTTGGCCCTTTGTGTTTTCAGGGTAACCTTTGGGAGAGTGTACTGCCTTGTGTATAGGGGATGGGAGTATTTCTTGTCATTTTTTTATAGTGCCCAAGTTCATTTGTTTGCTTTGAACTTACATATATACTCTGGTAAATGAAACACACTGATGGGGGCTCTTGAGTTATAATTTTGAGTGTACATGCAATTATTTTTCTTTTGAATATAAATGAAGTTAGCTTTTCTATCACGATTTTAGGAGAGCAGCAATGTTTTAGTATTCTTTTTGTACCTTTCATGCATTCACATACTTTATTGGCCTATCTTCCCTGCTGGACTGGAGAGAATGCTGACCTCAATGGTTAGAAGATATATTTGAGCTCTTACCAGAGACATGACTAGGGGACTTACCCTTGAGTTCTTTTTTTTTTGTGAGGCAATTGGGGTTAAGTAACTTGCCTAGGGTCACACAGCTAGTAAGTGTTAAGTGTCTGAGGCTGGATTTGAACTCAGGTCCTCTTAACTCCAGGACTGGTGCTCCATCCACTGTGCCACCTAGTTGCCCCTGAGTTCTCACTAGAGCCATAACAAAGGGACTGAAGCTGTGCCCCAGGCCACAACAATTTAGAATATAAAATGTAAAATAATAAATGTGAAATATTGTATTATTTCGACATCTTTTAGGACAACACTTGAACTCCTTTAGTAGTGTTGAAACAAATGAACTTAGTACCTACTTATCATGAATAACCAGTTTATATGTGAAGTTACCAGAAAGTATTCCAACCTTAGAGGACCCATCTCTTATCTGCTACTCCCTAAAACCCCTTCCTAGAAGCTGCCTTAAAATATTCTGAATTCTGTCTCCATAGACAATGAAGTCTCTGCCCATTTCAGAGGACCAGAATGAGGGGAATTAGTATCCTTGAAGCTCCCCTCCTGTTCATCTGAATTGGAATTATTAATATTCTATGATATCTAGGCATATATCATAGCTGTGATCTTGTTTAAATTATTTTGCATCTCTGAGGTTATGTCTTCATCTATAAAGTGGACACAATAATACTTGCATAGGATTGCAGCAAGCTGAAATGGGAAGAGAAGGGGAGGGGAAGGAAATAAGCATTGTGCTTAGCACTTTTTATAATTTTATCTCATTTGATCCTCAGACAACCCCACAAGGTAGAGACTATTATTATGTCATGTAACAGTTGAGGAAAGTGAGACAAAGAAATTAAGGGACCTGTGCAGGGTCACCCAGAAAGTAAATGTCTGAGGCTGGATTTGAACTTAGGTCTTCTTGACTCCTGGCTCAGCATCCATCGTGCCACCTAGCTGGCAGATAATATAATACATGGGAAGTCAGTTCAGTCATTGTTCAGTCATGTCCAACTTATTGTGACCTCATTTGAGGTTTTCTCAGCAAAGATACTGGAGTGTTTTGTCATTTCCTTCTCCAGCTCATTTTATAGACGAGGAAAGTAAGGCAAACAGGGTTAAGTGACTTTCCTAGGGTCATACAGCTAGTAAGTGTCTGAGGCTAGATTTGAACTCAGGAAGATGCATCTTCTTGATTTCAAGTCCAGCACTCTAACCTCTGTACAACCTAGCTGCCTCTAATACATATAAAGTGATTTATAAATTATTTTTTTAAAAACCTGCATAAACAAAAATGTCATTATCATAATAAGCTATCCTGGTCTTGTATAAGGCAGGTGCTCAGTTGGTTATTATTTGAATTAATAAATTATGATTAGAGGTTAGAAACCATGAGTAATGCATTATTTAATGTCACAGGAGGTTTTGAAGTTAAATGATCTTCTACACGATACATCCCTATATATAAAAAAGAGAGAGGAATGGAGAGTATTTTCGATTTGTCTTAGATTTGTTGCTTTGTCTTTTAATCATCATTACATTGGAAAAGGGATTTTGTATATTTGGCAATATTCTTCATCCAAATGTGTATTCCTTTTCTGCTATCCATATGGTTTTCAGACTCCTATTTTGTTGTCTGCTCATGGAGGTAACATACTTAGCAACAAGGTAATATTTTTGAGTTGCCCTAAATCCATTAATCTGTGTCCAGAGATTATAACTCCCTCAGTGAACCACAAAACACATCTGCTGAAGCAATTAAGGTCACCCATCACTTTATGGGGTTAAGACATGAGTGAGGTTTCAGGGCAAGTACTTTCCCAGAGAAGCTTAGTAAGGAGCAGTTTGACTCACTAAAGGAAGGAATGTTTTGTAGGACTGGATGTAGTGACTTTCTTCCAACTGAAAAGTTGTCCATTTTTTCCCAATGATATACTGAAAATATGCTATAAAAATGACTCACACTTATATAAGTACCTTAAAGTTTGCAAGGCATTTTTCTTAAAATAATCCCTTGAGGTAGATAACATGAATATTATCCCCATTTTGTGTATGAAGACACTGAGGCTCAGAAAGGTTAATCAAATATCTATTAAGTGTCAGAACCAGGAACTAAAGACCAGAGCTCTTTAAATTATATTACACTGTAGTTTGGAGATCCATTGAGCTCCTGAGTAATGGGAATAAAACTAAAAAAAAAAATTGGTTTCTGCTTTTTCTTTCTTTCATTAAAACCTTACCTCCTCGGGGCAGCTAGGTGGCGCAGTGGATAGAGCACCGGCCCTGGAGTCAGGAGTACCTGAGTTCAAATCCGGCCTCAGACACTTAACACTTACTAGCTGTGTGACCCTGGGCAAGTCACTTAACCCCAATTGCCTCACTAAAAAAAAACAAAAACAAAAAACCAAAAACCAAAAAAACCCTTACCTCCTCTCTGTTGCCATAGAGCCATGGAATTTTAAGTCTGAAAAAGGCTTGGAGTAGAGATGATCCAATCCAATCCCTTCATTTTACAGACAAGGAAACTGAGGCCTATAGTGGATGTCTCTAAATGGGCAACCTATGGCATGATAAGAATGGGTGTTTGATCAGTCATTTGAGTGATGATGCAATCTCATCCTGCCCTTCTTGCAACAGTCAGTCATGGGACCTATTTCCCCTGAAACCACTCCCATCCTCACCTCCATTGAGTATAGTTTGATTGGTGCCAAATGGGCTCTTTCTTTTGGTGGTTTCTCCTTCTGTGGATCACTCCTGCTTTCCCATTTGGTACTGCCTTCATTGTTGCTGCTGTAATTGCTCTGATGCCACACTGTTTGGGTGCTCATGAAGGGCTAAAAGTCCTACCCACTTTTCAGATTTTACAAAGCCTAGTACAAGGCTTACTCTCCATCACCATTTATGAGACTTCCCAGTCACCTGAGGGCATAAATGAAGTCATCCTATGTGGGCTTGGTGCCCTCCAGAGTCGGGGGATGCCCCATGTCTGTGTGAGTCACCTTAACCTGTCCTGCTGACTAAATTTGTTTCTTTCTGGAGCTGAAGGAGGTTGCATCTATCTAGTGGAAGCTCTGCATACTTGTTAAATGTTCTTTCCATGTCATAGCTAAATAAACTTCCTTTTGTTAACTGCTAAATGTTCCATAAGGTTTTCATTCTCTTCTAAGCTAGGATCTGAACTGCCACATCGACATGTGTCTACTGCATTTGGCATAGCTGGTAGGATTGGAATTACATGAGAAACTTGTATAACATTTAACAGTTACCAAAAGGAGTTTTACTTAGTCATAATGTGGAAAGGATACTCATTAAGGATAAATCACCTGGCTTGGGTAGATACAGACCCAGTCAGAAATGCAAGTCATGTGGGGAGAGTTCACAAGGTCATGGGGCATAAGCCAAGTTTGAAGGATACAGATTTCATATGTACTGGTCGCTTTACACCTTTAGGTGACAAGGACGTCACCTAAAAGAAACATGGCTTGAGTTTTAGCTACTTGTGTTGACTAATTCTTAGCAGCACTTTTTTTTGCACGGGGCAATGAGGGTTAAGTGACTTGCCCAGGGTCACACAGCTAGTAAGTGTCACGTGTTGATGCTGGATTTGAACTCAGATCCTCCTGAATCCAGGGTCCATGCTTTATCCACTGAGCCACCTAGCTGTCGTGTTGACTAATTCTTAGGGGCAGCTTCCTTGCCTTTTATTTTTTTATTTTTTTTTTAGGCAACGGGGGTTAAGTGACTTGCCCACGGTCACACAGCTAGTAAATGTCAAGTGTCTGAGGCCGGATTTGAACTCAGGTACTCCTGAGTCCAGGGCCGGTGCTTTAACCACTGCGCCATCTAGCTGCCCCCACTTCCTTGCCTTTTAAAGAAAAAACTAATGTGGCCTACATGGTAGGGGGGCCTGGGAGATATTGCTCCTACTACATGTCATATATCATCACTCAGAACCTGGGCTATGTCCCAACTCTGGCTTCCGCTGCCTATGTAACCTAAATCATGTCGCAGCTTCTTCAGGCCTGTTTCTTCATCTGTAAAAGCAGGGGATTGGACAAGATGTCCTTTAAAGTTGCTTCCAACTCTAAATCTATGATCCTATGTTGCACAATAGCAATCCTAATTGGGCACAAGGGGAACATTTTATATAAATTTGAGACATTCGGGAAAGTAGGTAGAATTATAGGATATAGATAAGTGGGATAAATGGAACCAACTTGGTAGAAAGGTTGATTGTTCTTGAGTCCCTGGGGTAGTCTCTTCTAGAACTATTGCATATAGAATAAAGGAACAAAATTATTTCCATGCTTTCTTTTCTCACCAACGTGCACTCCTGAATGTTTCCAATAAACCCCTGGCAGATCACTTCAGTCCTAGAATTCATACCTCAGAAACATCCTCACATCTCTTTGTCTCCTCCCTTTGATTGGATTGTCCTTCCTAGAACCTCAATTTAAGGAGGGCATCCACGCCAGCTATCTCTTCATTTCTAACCAGGTTGCAATCTAGACTTCTTCATATGACCTTTCCCCCACCTATTAATTTTTTAGCTTCCTTTTATGTGTTGCCATCTTCATTAGAATATAAACTCTTTGAGGGAAGGGAATGATTTTTGTTTTTTAGCATATATATATGTGCATGTATATGTGTATATATATTTGTTGTTTGACATTGGGGTGATAATATGACTTGCATTGAATTGGATTTAAGTGAGGGAGGGCTGTGCAAGGTCACAAACCTCACTTTCTCCTCTAGAGCCATCTGGGTCCAGTGGCAAGATACATATCAGAATGACTGCAGATGGCATACATACATACATAAATACATACATATACATATATAACACAGATAAAATGCCTAATAAATGCTCAATTCCTGAATCCAAGGACTTTCATTTTCTAGGAATCTACCTTATTTGGAATTTTCAAGGTTCACAACTCAGGAAGGTGAAATGACCCCCTTTAGAGCATTTAACTCATTTAGTCTTTATATTCATTTACTAATAACTTTATAATATAGTTCAGTGAAGGTCTAAAGTCATATTTAGGGTCCCCCCAAATCAAGAGTTGAAAGGTATTCGGTGCAATATGAATCAAGTATGCAGCAAGAGTTTATTTCTTAAACAAAAGAAATGTGAAAGGATACACAAGACAAGCAATCAGTGACTTTTATCTTATAAGTATTATAATGATTTTCCAGGAGGGTGAGTTATTAACATTAAAGTTTGTGGGGCTAGAGAATAAGCATTCCATATTTCATCTAGACTCTGCATTATTCAAACAAATCTTAGTGCACATCTTCTGCTAATCTAGGCCAGGGTTCTTTCTGCTATCATTCATTTTCTCTGAGGAAACTCTACTTGCTACCAGTCAGCATTATCTGATGTACTGAGGACCTCTCAGTCTCACAAGGTCACCTATAAGTCTGGACATATTTATCTTGAGAATGATGGAAAGGAAACACAAAGAAGAAAAGATATTAGTACGTCTAGTTATAAATTCACCTAGTTGAGTCCTGTTGCTCTAGTTGCTGTGTGACAGGTATTGGGAATGAGTGTAGACTACCTTTTGTGCTTTTGTGGGAAGTCTAGTGTAATAGATAGTTACTTAGAACATGGGATGAGCAAATAGGTGCTCCAGGGGCAGTCACTCCCCTTTCAAAGATCCTATATGTGGCGGACAGTGTGGTGATACATGCAGATATACACTTCATAAGACTTATTGTAGAGCTGAAAGGGACTTTATTGATCATTTCATCAACCCCCTTCATTTTATCTATCTATCTATCTATCTATCTATCTATCTATCTATCTATCTATTTTTTTAGGGCAATAAGGGTTAAGTGACTTGCCCAGGGTCACACAGCCAGTGAGTGTCAAGTGTCTGAAGCTGGACTTGAACTCAGGCCCTCCTGAATCCAGGGCCAGTACTTTATCCACTGTGCCACCTAGCTGCCCAACCCCCTTCATTTTACAAAAAAGGAAACTGATTCATAGAAGTTAAGTGACTTGGGGCAGCTAGGTGTCGCAGTGGATAGAGCACTGCCCTGGATTCAGGAGTACCTGAGTTCAAATCCGGCCTCAGACACTTAACACTTACTAGCTGTGTGACCCTGGGCAAGTCACTTAACCCCAATTGCCTCACTAAAAACAAAAACAAAAACAAGAAGTTAAGTGACTTGTCCAAGTATGGAAAAGAATTGAATTGGAGTCGGAACCTATTTTTTTTGTCTCCAGTACTCTTTCTACTCTACCACATGTCTCTATACTTGCCTTTTAATAGCATTTAAGAGATGCTTTTTGGTGGCTATGCAGTGTAATGATGATGGTGACAAAAAGACATGGATATAGTAAGTATGAGAGGTTATGGTTAGGTTGTACAACTTTGTTTTTTCACATATATTGGGGTATTGATCAAGGCATTCTTGATAAATTGAATCCTAATCCAATTAATTAACATAAAATGTAATGGTCAGATAAAAAGGATAGCAAGATAAGGTCTCACCCCTTTCAGACTTTAATTGGCTAGTGTAAATGAAGTGTGAAACAATGTTTTTTAGGAAGTGTGAAGAAGAGTGAGATTGTGGAAAGATGGCAGGCATGCTAGTATTTAGAGAAGCCAAGATCTCTCACAAACACTGCCAATAAAACTTAAAAATGCACCAGTTAAAAAGAAAGAGAAAGGATAAATGATAGATTCCTCCATCCAGCCCAGGGGTGCATAGAAGGACTGCAGAAATTCTGTTTATCTGAAGTAGATGAAAACTGTGTACAAAGCCGCACCAGGAAAACTGGAGAGAGGCTCTGACAAAAATCCAAGTATGATGCAGGCTGCCCCCACCCCAGAGGGAGGAAAAGGGAATTAGGCAAAAGCCAGCTTGGGATAACCCCAAAACTCCATGGGGAAGAGAGATAAAACTACATAAGATGAAGAGCATTTAATTATTGAGGAAGAGATGGGGGGAATAAACATCCCATGAATCTAACTTTCATCTGAATCAGACAAAGGCAGATTGAGCACAATTACCCACTTACCCACACCAACCCTACACATATAAAGAATTTGGTATAGAAAAATATCTAACTCAAAAATAAAGAAAAGGGGATGCAAACAAGGGAGGGTTAGAGAGAAGATGGGATAGGTAAGGTAATAGTCAAGAGAAAAATTACCTTTTATGTTGAGGGAAGGGATGTGAAGTAGAGGGGTAAGGCAACATTAAAAGGAAAGAAAGCAAGTGTAAAAACTCTTGGGAAAGAAAGAAAAGGAAAGAAAGGAGCTATAATGGAATGGAAACAGACAATTTAGTTTATAGATCATATGTCAGGATATTTCTTTTACTATTTCTTTTTTTTGTAGGGAGGGATGGGAACAAAGAGAAGAAAAAGTACAAAAAGAAAGGATGGGAGAAAACGTACAATTAATAATATTCCCTGTGAACATGAATAGTATAAGTTCACTCAAAAAATGGTAGTGGATAGCAGAATGAACAAAACTGAAGCCAACAATAAGTTACTTACAAGAGACACATTTGAAAAGTAAAGATTCACATAGAGTCAAAATGTATAGTTGGACTAAAATCTATTTTGCTATTTTGAGGTTAAAAAAAAAAGCAAGAGGCTGCAGGAAATATAAACATGATAAAAAGAGATAAACAGGGAAATTACATTATAGATAATGTGTCCACGTCAATATTTAATCTATACATACCAAATAACATTGCATCAAAATATTTAAGAGAAAAGTTAATCTAATTGGAGAAAGAAATATTAAAACCATAATAGTGATGTTTCTCACTGTATCTCATTCAAATCAAAAGGTAACCAAGAAAAAAGTTAGGAATCTGATTAAAAAGAGAGATGAAAACCAACTGTTTGCAGCAAAAATGAAAAAGAATTCATAATAATTGAAGAGGAACTAAAAGAAATCATCAGAAACTATTTGGTCCAATTATTATGTTTAAAATTATAGAGGAAATGGATGAATACTTACAAAAATATAAAATACCCAGGTATTAAAAGAAGAAATAAATTATTTAAATAAATATCAGAAAAAATTGGACAAACCATAAATGAACTCACATAGGATGAAACTTCAAGTGTAGATATATTTATAAGTGAATTCTATCAAACATTCTAAGTAAATTAATTCCAATACCACACACAATGTTTGGAATAATAAAAAAAGGCAACTCTGTTTCTATGATGAAAATATTATGTTGATACCTAAACCAGGAAGAAAGAAAACAGAGAAAGAAAATTACATACCAATATACATAATGAATGATTATGTAAAAATTAAATAAAATATTATTAAATATTCTATAACAACATAATAAAAAGACCACACATTATCACTAGGTTAGATTTATACCAAGAATACAGGGTTGATTCAGCCTAAAGATGACTATAAAATAATAAATTATGTTAGTAATACAAATAAAAAATACATGATTATAATGGCAGATGTTTTTGATAGAATTACATTTAGAAAGGCTCTTAACAAAATCTAATACGTACTTCTGTTAAAAACTCTAGAAAGCATGGGTCTAAATGACTTTCCTTAATATAGTAGATACTATCTTAATACCTATTTAAAACCAAAAGCAAATTTTATATGCAACAGAGAAAAATGAGAGAACTTTCCAATACAGAGTGAAGCAACTAAAAGCCCATTATCACCACTACTATTTAACACAGATATAAAAAGTGACATTATAAGTATCAGAGGAGTAAGAAAAAAAATGCCTTTTAGATTTATAGATGGGGAAGAGTTCACTACTAAACAAGTGAGAGAAAAGATCAAAGATATAGTGGATAATTTTGATTATTGGAAAAAATCTTTGAAGTAACCCCCTCCTATATCCCGGCTATATAAAGAAATGATTGAAATTTATAAGACTAGGGTCCATTCTCCAGTTGATAAATGGTAACCCATATGAAGAGAAAATTTTCAAAGAAAGAAATTCAAGCTATCAACAATCACATGAAAATGCTACAAATCACTAATAATTAGAGAAATGAAATAAAGCAACTTTGAAGCTGGACATTGCACCATTTAGTTTGGTAAAAATGATGAATGTTGCAAAGATTATGGGGACACAACCACACTAATGCACTGTTGGTGGAACTGTGAATCGGTCTAGCCATTCTAGAAAGCAATTTGGAACTATGTCCAAAAAGTTATTAAATTGTGTATATATGTGTAGTCATGCAAAAAACATTTCCATTTAAGTTATGCTGTGAAAGAAAAGTCACCTTTGTCCCCAGAAAAATAAAGAAAGTAAAGAAAAAGTAGTTTTGATCTACATTCAGGCTCCACCAGTTCTTTCTCTGGAGATGGACAGCACCTTTTAGCATAAGTCTTTCAGAACTGTCTTGGATCATTGTATTGCTGAGAATAGCTGTTATTCACAGTCGATCATCATAGGATATTGCTCTTTCTTTGTATAATGTTCTCCTGGTTCTCCTGAGAGCTTCTTAAGCAGAAGAGGGATTAGACCATTGCTTTGGGAATATTAACTTGGCATCTTAGTGGAGGAGATGGAAGAGACTGGAGGCCAAGCAACTAATTGGGGGAGGTCGAAGGGACTGTAATTCTCCAGGCAAGAGGTGATAAATACCAAAGCTTGGGAGTGTGAGTGAAGAGAAGGGTTCAGATGGGAGAGATGCTGTGGAGGAAGAATTGACAAGACTTACTTTTTTAAACAAAATTATTTAGTGGGCAATGAGGGTTAAATGACTTGCCCAGGGTCACACAGCTAGTAAGTGTCAAGTGTTTGAGGCCGGATTTGAACTCAGGTCCTCCTGAATCCAGGGCCCGTGCTTTATCCACTGCACCATCTCGCTGCCCCCTAAGACTTATTTTTTATATCTCACTTTCTAGCTTACAAATTCTTTACTTCATATTCTTTACAACAACCAGATAAAGAAAGGAGGCAACCAAAACTCTGAAAAATTAAGTGACTTGTCCATAAATGGTCGCAGAAGTAGGGTTCGAATCTGTGATCCAAGGCTAGCACCTTCTCCATTTTACCTCTCACATTTCTCTTGGTAATCCAGGGTGAGCTCCTTAGGTCAGTCCAGGTCAGAGCTGGTCCACAGAAAACTCAAAAATGAGTGTGAGAAAGTGAAGAGAAGATGATTAGGAGGAGCGGGATAGGGAGGGAGTCCAGGGCTTTTTTCCTGAGATAAGATGAGGGACTAGATCCATGATTTCACTGTTACAAGAGATTTCACTGGGTGAGGGAACTCTTCTCTACTAATACAAACTGACACCTTTTCTACAGGTTATGGCGTCAGAGAGTTTCCATAGCACACCCAGATTTGAAGCAACTTGTCTGGGTTCAGACTTACAGTGTGTGTCAGAGGCAGAACCCAAAAGTCTCTTGGAGGCCAACTTTTTGTCCATTACCTCAAGCTGCCTCTCATTCTTTCTTGAGAAAGATCACTTAACTCTCATCTTCTGATGGAAAGAGCTTTCACAACTTTTGATCAAACCCTGATTGGACTGGAACAAGCAATTATCCTGAGAGCTGAAGGCAGGCTAAGAAAGGAATGGCCTTGAGAAAGCTTTCTCTTCCCGCCCCTGCGGGTTGGAAGGGTGCTCCTTAGTAACCTATAGAACATTTAGCATAGAAATTGCCAGACTGCAACTGACTTCTAATGTGCTCCCTTAAGACCTGGGCTGGTAAACCTCCTTGCGTACATCTTTGTTCTCTGTTGCCACTTAATTACTCTGAGCCTCGGCCTGAATAGTAACCATTCCTGTGGGGCTGGGAGGCCAGCTGTGAATTTCTTCATCATTATCCTAAGGCTGTTGCTTGGAAGAGAGGGGCTGTTTGGCTCTCTGGGAGGGCTCTGTGGCAGGCTTGGATTCTAGAGTGGGGAGGGGCAGGTAAGCCCCCAATAGAAGGAACTCCTGCCAGGTGGGCTCAACTCACATTTGAGTCATTAGTATTGTTATTTTTTGAGAGAAGCCAAGGGCTTCAGAGCACTATAATTAGTTTTTTTTTTTTTTTTGTGAGGCCTGCACTTAATACTCTGGAATTTCTGTTGTGAGGGAGCCATTTAGTCTATAGACCATATTGTAGGCTCCTGAAACCATGGCAACTGTGATTTCTGATCATTTGTAAGCAATTTAATTTGGCTTAAACATTTACAGGCATTATTCTGCCAGTTATTTCTGGAAATATTTTTTAAAAGAAATATTTCAACAGGCCTAAGTTTTATTGTCCACAAAATGGGGCAGGGGAAGCTTTTGGAATTTTTTTTTCCCTTCTGAACTATTAACTTGCTTTCTCTCTGATTCTCGAGGCAGATAATGATTTATAATGTTTCAATCTTCCAGGATTTTCAGGTAGCATTTTGCTTAATCTTTGAAATTAGGTTTAAAGAATTCAGGCTATGACTAGCAACAGCTGTTAAAGCCATCCACAATGCAGATTTGGCTTTGTTGCTTGATATGGGGATGCTGCTGCTGCTGCCCAAGTAATTATTGGTACTGAAAGAAAGCATAAATGGCAACTGGGGCAAAAGGGATCATCATCGATTGATCTATCTGTCTGTCTGTCTGTCTGTCTGTCTGTCTGTAGGAAGGCAGCATGGTATAGTGGATAGAAGGGCAATATTGAGCTAAAAAAAGACATATTTGGGGCAGCTAGGTGGTGAAGTGGATAGAGCACTGGCCCTGGAGTCAGGAGTACGTGAATTCAAATCTGGCCTCAGACACTTAACACTTACTAGCTGTGTGACCCTGGGCAAGTCACTTAACCCTCACTAAAAAAGACATATTTAAATCCTGTACTGAAACATGAAAGTTATGTGACCTTGAGCATATTACTAAAATTTTGGGGGTCCAGGGCATTTCTCTAAGGCTATAAATTACAAATGAAGGTAGGTATTTTCTAGCCCATTGCAATCATAGGTTCAGGTACTTTCCCTAATATAGTATATATATATAATGCATATATATATATATATGTATGCAACATATATGGGCATATATACATATGTCTATTCTTTTTTGCTGCCTTTTATGGGAAATCCAGATTATAGTTGATAAGAAAATAGATAATCTAATATCTGGTAACTTTATAATTTCAATTTCTGTTTGCTTGTTTGTTTTGTTTTGAAGGGCAATGAGGGTTAAGTGACTTGCCCAGGGTCACACAGCTAGTAAGTGTCAAGTGTTTGAGGCTGTATTTTAACTCAGGTCCTCCTGATTGCAGGGCTTGTGCTTTATCCACTGCGCCACCTAGCTGCCCTTATAATTACAATTTCTAATACATATAAGTAATACAATTTTCAGTATTATATTGATTGGAGAGGGTTACCATTTTACATAATACCCCCTTTTCTTTTTTGGGGGGGGCTACTCAGTGTTTTTTGTTTTGGTCAGACATTTCTATTAGGATATTATATGTGTGTGTGTGTGTGTATGTGTGTCCTGAGCTCTCAGTGACATCATGTTTTTAGATGATAACCAAAAAAAAGAATAATATGAAAATCTTTTTTTTTCTTGGCTATAGTCAGTGTGATGATTAGCTTTTCCTCTCCAACATGTCTAATTGTTCTTCTGCATAGTCAAATTAAGCCACAGGGTTGAGACATTTTTTAGATGGTATTAATGTATAATCCAAATAATTGTGGTCCAACCTTGATCATTATATACTTTGAATATTCCAACTATTCAACTCTCTGCTTATCAGTATCAGTATAGACACGACCTCAGAAACAGAATATCAGACATGAGGTACTCATTACAACATTCCATCTGCTCTGCAAGGGTCTGGTTGGCTCATTTCATTAGTGCATAGTACTAATGAGGCCAAGGTCATGAGATCAATTCCCATATGGGCCAGTTAGGTTTTTTTCTGTTTCATGGTCAGAGCCTGCACCTGAACCTTGTCCAGCCATTCCACAAATGTGTGCAATTGGTTCTGGAGCCTAGTTAAGAGTGTATGGATAATATGGTCAAAAGGCCCGTAGTACCCCCAAACAGAGGACAGATTCCATTGTGTTAAAATGTGGACTTGTCTGCTGACATCACCCAAAGAATAAAAGGGATTTTCTTCTTTATATTGCAATCTTGGGACCACAGCTTGACTTCTCATTCCTATTTGGTAGCCATCTTCTGTAATATGTAGAATATATATACACACACACACTATATATATATATAATATAATATTGATCACACTGATAATATAATATTACTATATACTGATAACAAGAATGAGTATGTATGATTCATAGAATCATAGAAACTTAGATTCTTCTTTTTTAATTTTAATTTTTTGGTTTTTTTTGCTGGGCAATGGGGGTTAAGTGACTTGCCCAGGGTCACACAGCTAGTGAGTGTCAAGTGTCTGAGGTCGGATTTGAACTCAGGTCCTCCTGAATCCAGGGCCAGTGCTTTATCCACTGCACCACCTAGCTGCCCCCGAAACTTAGATTCTTGACCATTTTGATTAATCATCTGAAGTATGACCCTGTCCCCCAGCAACATTCTGGAAAAGCCTTCATTCAACTTCTGCCTAATTACATCCAGTGACTGGGAACTCACCTACTAGAGGCATTCCATTTTAATTTTGTACAAACATTAGTAAGTTTTTACTTACTGAAATTTTCTTCCATAGGATCATGGATTCAGGGTTAGAAGGGACCCATGATTTTACAAATGAGGAAGCTGATACCCAAGAAGGTTAAATAATTTGCCCAAGGTCACACGATCAGTAAATACTAGAGGTGAGTTACCTGTACTGAAGCTCACAGTTCTTGTGTTGGATTACTAGCAGCATCGACAAAGATCTACTGAAGATCTACTAGTTTGGGGACAGACCTAAATTCCCTTTCTCAAAGAGAGGTAATTTAGGGTTCTGGTTAGACACTTGGCCTTGGACTCAGGGAGCTCTGGTTTTGAACACTCTATCAAATGCACACTAGGGGTGCGATCTTCATCTTTCTTGTCCTCAGTTCCTCATCTATAAAATAAAAAGGATGGACTCAACAACCTCCAATTTTCTTAATATCTATAAGTCTATGAACTTATGAATATATAAGATATTATCTATTAGAGGTATTTGTCCTTAGATATTATCTAATCCAACTTCTCATTGTACAGAAACTAAGGCCCAGAGTAGAGAAGAAAGGTCATACAGCAAATTGGTGACCAAGTAAGGACTTAAATGAAGTTTTCTCTTAAATCTTAGTTCAATAGTTTTTCCCCCCTGTAGTATTATACAGGCACATGCATGGGCAAAGTGCCAAGTGAGGTACAGCGTTATAGAAGAAGCATTTGGTTAGTTGTTTGGGGGAAGGCTTGTTAGAGGGGATGGGAATCGAACTGACTTTAAGAAATGGATAAGACTTGAATAAGTTTTGACACATGGAGAAAACGTTTTAGTCAGGGTGAGCAAAGGTACAAAAGTAGCCCTGAGGTTTTAATGGCTGTGTTCGAAAGAGAGCGAATGGAATATTTTGGCTGGAGTAGAGGAGGAGTGGGAAATATGTTTGCAGGAGCAAGTAAGGGCTAGATTTTGGAGGGCCTTTAATACCAGGTTAAGGAAACTGATATTTATTTTAGAGGCAGTGGGGGACACTTTGGCATTTTTAGACAGGAGTGGAGGTAGAGTGGGAATATATGAGAAGTAATCTGGTAGGGAGACCAGTCTAGAAGTGTTTTCTAGGATGGACAAAATGGGGAAGAAACTGAGGGGTCACTAATTTTTAGCTTTCAATATAACTTTTCATTAACCCATGTATAACCTAAAAAATTAGTGTCTTTGGTACAATGGATTAACTTCAACCATGAGTTTTGTTCATTACTCCTAACTGTGGATGGTCAGGAATGATACATTTATCTGTAACCAACAAAGGCATCAGGGCTGCTTCTCATACTTTGTGAACTGTTAGGATATGGACTTGAGCTTACATGGAAACTAGTGTATAATGGACATTTATCAGAATCAGCAGGATCTGTCCAGTAAAGTTATCCCTCTAGGTCATGACCTTGAGATCTGGAGATACATATTTAGGGTAGAGATCATATGTCAACTCATTGTCTGAAGGCAGTGGTTGGGTCAGGAGGAAGTCTGATAGCATGCTCAAGCTGATAAGACCAAGGCTTAGGAGCAGATAAGACCTGATGTGGACATTCCAATCACACATCCTGGTTCTAGCAATTGTTTTTACTGTTCATCTCAGAACTCTGGATTTTAGTCCTCTTCAGATACCATGGAACCATTAGGTTAACCTGGCATTTCAATTTTTACTTACTTCCCTCTCACTTTAGATCCTCCCTTCTCTGATCTGAATGGGAATTATTCTTCCTTTTTTAGGGCATTTGCTGTATCACTTGTATATGTCAGTTGTCTTGTCAGGACAGGGCACAAAGTCTAGGCTAAAAAAAAAGAATTTTTATCATTAGCGTGAGCTAACAGAAATGACAAGTTCCTTCTAGCTCTTGTTGAGTACCAGGACGAAAGGTTAAGAACCTTTGCAATTATGAATTAATAACTTTTTAACCTGTCCCATTGCCAGTTTTCTTAACTTTTGTCCTGCCACTAGACTTTGGTGACTCAGGAAGAGAGAGACAGACAGACAGACAGATAGACTGAGAGGGAACAACTTTGCACAGCTCTGCCTAACTCAAATCCAGTTCATGCACAAGTCAAGACATCACCCTCATGATATCATTCATTGGTCCTCTTCAAGGATGAAGGATGAACAATAACAACCTGCATCCTCTTTGTATGTTTCCTTTTAGTGCTCATAATAAACCCCTTTAAGTACTTAAGGGTCTGGTGTTCTGTTATTGGGGACCATGTATGGGATAGTGCAAGGAATTTCCTTTAGATAATTTTCAGGGTCAAAGAAAGCTCAAATGTCATATAGTGAAAAGAAAGTGGGCGCTAGACTCAAAGGACTTGGGGTAAAGTCCCACCTGTAACACTTATCAGTCCATCTTGGGCAAATTATCTAACCCCAGTTTCATCCTCTGTAAAAGGAGATGGTTGGTCAAAGGGCCTTTTAATTCTCTTCTGGCTCTAGCTCTATGATCTAATGAGAATACTGTAACTTAAGCTATTAAGTGGGAGAAAAAAATCAAGAGTTTGCTGTAAAAAATAGCGAAGGTAAAAGGATGTAAGAGGTCTGTTAAGAGCCTAGTGTCATCACAGCTCCTCATATATTTCTCGCCCAGGTCCAGAATTAATCTCAGATTTTGGTGGGAGCTAATTGGTGGACTTTGCTAGAGTGCTAAGTAAAAGAATAGGAAGCAAGGCAACTTTAAAAATTATTCCTGTATTGATTGTTGGTTTTGCAAATGCTTTGTGGCTCTTGATGAAGATACACCTTCAAATTCTAGGATGAGAAAGGATGTGAAAGCAAGCAGATCCACATATGCTTGGTAAAAGTCACCATGTGCCATGTACTTATAGAGGTAGCCAAGTGGTGCAGTGAATAGAGCTCTAGGCCTGGCGTCAGAAAGACCTGAGTTCAAATCTGACCTCAGACAGTTACTACCTGTGTGACCATGGGCAAGTTACATAACCTCTGTCTGCCTCATGTTCTTCATCTGTAAAATGGAGATAATAATAAGGTCTATTTCAAATGCGATGATCTTTGTAAAGTGCCTTGCAAAACTTAAAGTGCTACATAAATGGTAGCTATTATTATTAATCCCAATCAACTCTTCTGACTGTTAAATGCACAGTGTAGTTGGGATGCATATTTACCAAGTGCCTTCCTTATGAGAAACAGTTAGTTTTAGTATATAAAACATGCTTCTGGTGCTGGAGATCTCTAATAGCACTTTTGACTCTTCCTTATCATCAGCCTTTCTTGGCTCCAGAGCAGGTTTGGTGTTGAGGGCAGTTATGAGTTTTCTAGCATGATTAAGGCAGATCAGGGAAGTTGAGGGCAGACATTGGTGGCAAAACTGAATCTGAAAGGCCCTGAAGTGAAAGGAAGCATACATACTGCTGGGTCAAAGAGCAGGGTAACTATAGGGGTAGAGACAACAGTCATAGCTAAAGTACAAAGCAAGAAATCATCACTATAGGACATAAGGCCAACGAAGCAAAGAGGTCTAGTTACCCTGAACCCAAAACAATTTCATATATTCAGTTACTACAGTGTCATTGGGCTCTTAAATTAGGATGTATGGACCTATTTTTGCTTCTCAATGAACTTTTTTTTGGGGGGTGGTTGGTGAGGCAATTGGGGTTAAGTGACTTGCCCAGGGTCACACAGCTAGTAAGTGTTAAGTGTCTGAGGCCAGATTTGAACTCGGGTCCTCCTGACTCTACGGCCGGTGCTCTATCCACTGTGCCACCTAGCTTTCCCCTCAATGAACTTTTTGCACTTAGTTTAAAACCCATAATTGACTGGTTGAGAACTGTTCTCAAGGGAAGATATCAAGGCTAAAACAGTGGGTGGTTTTGACCCCACCTTTACATGTCAAAGGAGGATATTGAATTGGGTGACCTCTAAAGTTCCTGTTAGTCCTAGAGAATTGTGATCCTAAGATACTCATCTGCGACATAACGGAGTTGGACCACATGCTCGTTAAGGTGTCTCTCGGCTCTAATACGTTAGCCTATTCTATATAGGCTTAGTTCCACTTTGAATTGGTTTTCTAGGTCGCATTTTTTTTTAACTGTGAGGATGGAGTAGGAATGTAGGGTGAGATTAGAAGGAGAAAACTGGGTCTGTTCATAGTGCTATAAAAGATTATAGGTTTGGCTCGGTTTGGAATTTTGTAAATTAGTGCAGTTCATAATAGTTTCTGATTTGATTAGAATTTCACATTAATTAGGTATCCAAAGCAAAGAAATTTAAAATTTAAAAAAAAGTGATGCTATGGAATTAGTGACCATGTCAAATGCACATATATGTATAAATACACATACATACACTTAGGTACACATGCACACACATATTTTGGTATTTTCTCCTACCCCCAAAATAGAGTGTTGAACTACAGCAGGTGTTCAATAAATACTTTTTGATTTATTGAAAAATCAATTTTGAGACCTGGATTAGTTAGTTTATATAATTGGATCAAATTACTGTAACTGGATAACTGCCAAATCTCCATCTGCAGAGCCTTAGGGTAGAGAGTCTTTGTAGTTCATTATTTACCAATTCCACCTAATGTAAGTTGCATCCCTTTCCTCTTCCTAGTCAATTGCTTTAAAGGCTCAGTCTAACACACCTTTAAATCCCAGTCCTTCTCTGTTATAATTGTTACTGGAGCCACTCCATATACTGAGTTGGGTATTTTTTCTCAATTGGTTGAGCCCACTATGAGACCATGGAATGATAAGAAGATTGAATAATTTTTTTTCTGGTCTCTTGGTTGATTCTGCAAGCTAGAAATGCCTCAGGCAGAGTCTTTTGTTCTTACTGTTGGAAGTTTTCAACATCAACTCAATATAAGATGCATTAGGAAGAAAGAGGGGAAAAAAGAACTAATAAATCATATATAATTTGAAGATACTTCCTATCCAAATATTGGGATCGATCCTTTTATGTAACCCACAATGCAAAAGTAAACAAGTCCCAGCTGCAATTTAAACTTTCATTCACACCTCAGGGATTTGGCTAGAAGAAAAAATATATATATTTGGTAATAAATAAAGTTGCCCATTATAATTTAACACGCACAGACATTTTTTATTATTATTCTCAGGTGTGTTACAAAATCAGTTTGAATATCAGCCATGATTTTACCCTATTGTTGTTTATGGGCTCCCCTTGAATTTTGGTAAGCTACAGTTGCATTAGGGGACTAATGGAAGGGTTTGGCTGTAAGACATGGATTTTTAGATGAATGGCATGCTGTGCCTTTAATTAAGGTAGGACCAGTTATGTTCAGCAAGGGATAACAAATGGGCCATTGTGAGGTTCAGTAGGTCTGTGTCCCATACTCAAGGGGTAAGTGGGTACAAAATGCCAGGCTACATAGCACAAAGGAGCCCCAGAATATAATGATTTTTAAGAAGACTAGGAATGCACAATTCCCCATGGACACATCAACAGAGGCTAGAGTATGGAATTTATCAGCACTCCACTAATTACAAACCCTTTCAACTCTTTGCGAGAATGAAATAATGGACCCCATTTAATAATGCCATTAACATCCTGTGAGTCTGGTGATTATGCCAATACACAAATTCCACCACTGAATACGTAGTCAAGTATAGCTAGTGGAAACTTTTATCCCCCTGAATTAGGAGCCTGCCTTGTCATGGCAAGATTTGGGAGCAGATAATACTGGAGGTTTTTATGGTAAGAAGTGAGGTCATGAACCATATTGATCAGGGCAGTAGATCTTACCTGCCCCGTATCACCTAGAAATAACAAAAGAACCAATACTTAGAATGGCTGTCTTAGGCACTGGTATGTGAGATGTCACAACCATCTTTTTAAACATTTGGTATGAATTTTAAAAAATTGGTGATGAGAATACTTATTTACATGTGGCCCAGAACCCTATGGTCTGGGTTTATGTGGGTCATGTTCAAACTTGGTGACTTTCCTAATCAATTGCCATTTGGCTTATGTGGCTATCTGGTGTCTCCTCAGGGAAAACTAGAATTAAAGACTCCCTCAGATCCTATGCAAGCATGTAGACCCAAATATATTGAGACAATATAAAACAATCCTTATTTTCTTCAGCAAAAATGCAAAAAAGCAAAGTCATTTCACCTCAAACCATAGTCAAGTAACTCTCCTCTCTTGAGTGACCCCTACCTTTCTTAGGAACCTCTACAGTTCTTTAAACTTATAGTGGTCCTTAAGGTTGAGAATCCCCTGAAAGGAGAAAGTGTTTGGCATCTTATTGCTTTGGTACAAGCCAGTGTGTTCTGCTTTTCCCCTACCCTTTCCTTTAAGGAGGGGCATCGGTCCCTAGTTAACTAATGTTAATTTTGGATTATGTGGGCAAAAACTAAGTCTCAATGAAGTAGGGGTAGTGACTCCTGCCTAGTTGAGGCCTGAGCCTGAACAACATCAAGTTCCATAGGGTACAAAGAGGTTTCCCTAGAAAATCTATCAAACAAGGCAACAGATAAGAGGTATGCTTTCACTGGGGGCAGCTAGGTGGTACGGTGGATAGAGTTCTGGGCCTGGAGTCAGGAAGACTCATCTTTCAGAGTTCAAATCTGGCCTTGGATATTTACTAGCTATGTGACCCTGGGCAAGTTACTTAACCCCATTTGCAAAAGTTTTCTCATCTTTAAAATTAGCTGGAGGGGCAGCTAGGTGGAGCAGTGGATAAAGCACCAGCCCTGGATTCAGGAGAACTTGAGTTCAAATCTGACCTCAGACACTTGACACTAGCTGTGTGACCCTGGGCAAGTCACTTAACCCTCATTGCCCTGAAAAAAAATTAGCTGGAGCAGGAAATGGCAAATCACTCCAGTGTATTTGCCAAGAAAATCCCAAATGGGGTCACGAAGAGTCACACACAACCAAAATGATTGAACAACAAATGCTTTCATTATCCAGAACTGCCCAATTATAGGAAAGCTTAAACAGTTGGTACAAAACATCCTCTAAAACTCTCTTATCCTTTCCCACAAGTATATACAGAGTCCAGGGGACAGTGGGTTCAAGCTTAGAAAGCACTCATACTTCCTGGCTAGAAATTCTTTTCTCCCCTTCTTAGGACTGCTCAAATAATTCCCTTTAGGTATGTAATAGTTTCTTTCTTGTTTCCTTGTGGACCTGTGAAGCTATGTATAATCTGTTCTTGGATCCCAATCTAGGCATTGCTATCAGCTGATCTAGGGATGCTTCTAAGGACATCAGTGGTAAAGATGGAAAATCCAACATTCTTTAGACCCTTCAAAGTTCACAAGGTTCTCCTCTGGCCAAAGGATGTGGGAAAGAGATCTATTCCAAGTCTGGAATCTTGGCCTTTTCTAACTCCCACCTGGTTCCTTCTCAGAGGATTTCTAGAATATCATGCTTGCTCTATTCATTTTCAAATGAATACCTTCTCAACTCACTTGATAGTTTATGGATGATCCCTCTAGTGAAACCAACTTTCCTTGGCTTATCAGAACCCAATTACTGTGCAATGCCACTTTCGTTCCAAGAACTTTTCACACTTAGTCTAAAATCCATACCAGATTTTTTCGATTGGGCATCTCACCACATATTTTAAGTGGGATAGAGGGAACCTGATTCAGTACTCAACCCAACCCTCACACTTGAGAAAAATCCTAGCATGAGCACAGTCTGTTAGATGAAATCACATAGCAGAGATTGCTTAGAAGAAAGGAGGAATAGGTACTGGAGTTAAGATTTTTAAAAAGGGTAGCAATGGTAATAAAAGGGAAACAGGCTATCAGGGTTCAGGGTATTGACCAAATATTGAACTTTAAAGATTTCAGTGTTTAAGTTAAGTATTTGTCCAGAGATTGGAGTCAGGGTATTTAGGAAGACTGTAGTGCCCTTGGTATATTTACCCTTTGGACAGACCCACTTATGATCTAATTTCCTGGGAATTATGCACTTGGTTTTGGGGATTCCCTATAGGAGGCAAAGCCCAGATAAATAGAATGCCAGCCTAGAATGGAGGAAGCTAGTTGGCTCAAAGAGAGTAAACAGAAGGAAGGGACAGAGGTAGGAGGAAGGGGGATATTTGGAATAAAAGCAGACATTAATGAGTGAAATCATTATCAGCGACTCATTTCCTAGACTGGGGAATGTGGGCATTATCCTCTCATAATCTTCCATGAAACCTATAATGTTTCCCTTAGTCTTGTTGTTATTGTTTGTTCTTCATTCTCAAAGATGACCATGACATCGAGAGGTGATGTCATGGCTTGTAGTGAATTGGATTTAAGTGAGGCAGGGCTATGCAAAGCCATCAGCCTCATTCTCTCCTCCAGAGTCATCTGGGTCCAGTGTCAAGATATACATCAGGACAACTAGAGATGGCTTCAGATGTTTTAGGCAATCAAGGTTAAGTGACTTGCCCAGTGTCACACAGTTAGTAAGTGTCAAGTATCTGAAGCCTTATTTGAACTCAGGTCCTCCTGATTTCAGGGCCAGTGCCCTATCCACTGCACTACCTAGCTGCCCCAGTGTTCTACTTGTGGCTTATGATTGAAATATGTGAAATCCAAATAAAGAAGGTAATTGACACTTGAGTAAAACATGTGAAAACACAAAAGTAGGTTGCAGAGACATGACTTGAATTCATTGAGATTAGGGTTTCCTAGCCTTGGAATCAGAAATTATTGACCAAAAAGAATGGCTTATTAAAGACTAATGTAAGATCTGAGACATTTCATCTGTGGGATATCAGTGATTAGCTTTCATGGAACAACACTATTGGTATACTATACTTTTTTTTTTTTGGTGAGGCGATTGGGGTTAAGTGACTTGTCCAGGGTCACACAGCTAGTAAGTGTCAAGTGTCTGAGATCGGATTTGAACTCAGGTCCTCCTGATTCCAGGACCGGTGCTCTATCCACTGCATCACCTAGCTGCCCCTTTACTTTTTAAAATGTCTAACTGCAATTGGGGAAAAATATCAGAAATCTCCAGAAAGAAAGGAAATAAAGACAGGCATCTCAGGCTTTATAAAGTAGACATGCTATTTCAAATGACATATTAATATAATATTGATAATTCAAATAACCAGAAAACTCATTATTTCAAAGAAACCTATTGTGAATGGTTGAGTTAAGCAAAGCTCATACTCTTACTTAAAATATTTGTTTTACATTTGGACTTTGTATTCCAGGTTTACTCATTGATCAGTGCTGGTAGACCTAATAGATTTAAAGATTGGTAGAAGATTGGGACAGAACTGGAATCCTTATAGGTCCATTGGTGGAAGCTCCCTTATTTTATTTCTTCTAGAAGAAACAATTGGTTGGCATCTCTGGGCTACTTATGGCCTCTGCACAGACACTAAATACACTCCAAGGACATGGCACTTAAAGGATCCTTTATTTTTTAGCCATATAAATTTTTCCCATGTATTTAATCTGATGTTTTGGAAGTAACAGATATTTTTTGAGATGTAGCATGATATAGTCTCCAAACTTTGTCACTATTCCTCAGTGGTCCTTTCTCTTCTTTCATGGGATTGGTTGCCTTCTCTCATTGGTAAGTTTCTTCTAGAACTTCAATTTTGAGGAAGGACTCAGACCAACCATTTGGGCTTTACCATCATGGTTGGTAGAGAATTTCAATACCAGTGCTCTTCGGAGTCCTCTCCCAGGCACCTTCTCGCCACTGCCCTTTCCCTTTTATGTGTTGTCTTCCCTCAGCAGAATATATGCTTTTTTTTTCTTTTAAGTGAGGCAATTGGGGTTAAGTGACTTGCCCAGGGTCACACAGCTAGTAAGTGTTAAGTGTCTGGGGCTGGATTTGAACTCAGGTACTCCTGACTCCAGGGCTGGTGCTCTATCCACTGCACCACCTAGCTGCCCCAGAATATATGCTTCTTGAAGTTAGGGACTATCTTTCTTTTTGCTTGTATTTGTGTCCCCAGTGTTAAGTGCAGTGTCTGGCATATAATAAATACTTAATAAATGTTTGTTGACTTGACATAATGGAAAGATCACTGGATTGAAAGTCAGGGAACCTAGATTCTAGTCCCAGTTCTGCCAGTAACTGTCTATGTGACCACACAGGCAAGTCACTCAGCCTCTCCAGGCTTCAATTTTCTCTTCTGTAAAACAAAGACCCTGAGCTAAGTAATCTTGACTTTGAGGAAATCAGAGCTGGCTTCAAGCATTTCAAAGACTGACACAAAGAAGGGGCATTAAACTTATTCTCTTTGACCCTCAAAGCAGAAATAGACACAGTGGGTGAAAGTTACATAGAGAGAAGTATTCAGAGATTTGATGTTTAAAACAACAACAAAAAAGCTTTATTTTTTTTTAAATGACCAGAGCTATCCAAAAGTGCAATGGACCATCTCTAGAGGCAAAAGATTTCCCTTTACTAGAGGTTTTCCAGAGAAGATCACTTGTTGAGAATGTAGGAGAAGGGATTTTTGTTCAGGGATTGCTTGGATTAGATGTCCTCTGAGGTTCCTTCCAAATCTGAGTTTGTTTTATTCTTGCACCTCTAACAAAGAAAATTTCAGAGACCAGTGCTAGATCAACAGGAATGAATTTGCTTTGTCATCATGAAATAGTAAGTCTTCAGCACATACCATGTACAGGCTGTTTTGCTTTTATGAGGGGCAGTGTGTGAAGGGTAGAGACATTTAAAAAAAAAAAAAGAAAAGTAAAAAGGAGGAAAAAATCCAAAACTTGACCACGAGTAGTAAAAAAAAAAAAAAAAAAAGGCAAATTAGATCCTCAAGAAGTGATTGAGTATGTTTTCTCAGGTGATGGCATAATATATAGTCCTACTGGGTCCTAATTAGGAATACCATCTGCATTCAGGAATGGCTCTGAGTAAGGAAATGATTGCAGAAATAGAAATGCCACAAAAAGTAACATGAGTATTTGGAATTTTACTCGTATCACGATGCAGTTCATTTGGGCTTTTAAATGTGAAGGGGGAGTTAAGGACTTGATTCAACTTGTTTAAATGGCATTTCTTCAGGAGAGAATCCCTCTGACTTCAGTCTACCTCTAGTAGATGGGCTTGCTTAGCTTATATAGGGATTACCAGGTTAGATTCTGAGACAAATTCTTTACTAGGAAGGGTATGCTTCCTTAAAACAAATTGGCTGTGTAACACATTAACAGAGGCAAGATGAAAGACCCTTCCATTGTCAAACAAAAGGTTCTTGATGAAAATCCATCAGAAATCTAATTTCAACTTCACCAATACAAAATTTTCCAGGACCCATGAAAATTTTGAAGACTTTGGAAAACTACTTCTTCTCCCAGTATTTTTGTACAGGTTAAATCAAGCTCATGTGATCATCAAAGAAAACATTGAAAGAGCAAAACAGTTACAAAAAATAGCATAAAGAAGGTATACTTGTGTGTAATATTGTACACGAACATGGGAAAATCCCACTTAAGGTTTGGTATTGGGGTGAGAGGTGTTTTATTAGTTAATTTTATGTTTTATAGCTTTAGGCCTTAAATTAAAAAAAAAAAAAGCAAAAAAAATGACTGTTTCCTGAGTCATTTATTTCTCCCTCTAAAGCTGCCTACCTGAGTGAGAGCCTAGCCATCTGTGAGATGAGTCTGAGTATGTAGGGAAATTCTGGAACTTATATTCTTGTGGGAGAGGAGAGCTGCTCTTCTGTTAGCTAGAGTGCTGTAAAACACTGGGATATTTCTTAATGTGGCTCCCCAAACTATAAAGTGTCAGAAGAGCAGTGGGCTTCCAAAAAAGATGGCAGTAGCTAATTTACCAATTCTTAGCCTTTCAACATTATTCTTTTTCCGTTTCTGCTCCCAGAATGCCAGATGTTGATAGAATATGATGCTGATTTGTTCCCTTCTCCATTCATGATATCTACCCTCATCTAGTTCCTCAATACTGTGAAGTAATTCTTTTATTCATCTTTGGTGGACACTCAGTGACAACCCCAAAAACATTAGCTCAGACTCTTTTATTTTCCACAAGTCTCTAACACTGTCCCTGCCCTCTTTGACCTTTGAAGATGATGTAGAATTTTTACTCTTCTAGGAAGACTGAGGCCATTGGAAGCAGCACTTTCTCAACAAGAATAATTAATATTCACCATCATAGGAAGAATTCAATTTCCTTAACTTCTCTAGAGTACAGTAAAACTGTATATAATTGCAGTGATTTAAGATAAGATTAATGTTTATATTTTTTAAAATGTTGAGACATTAGAAAAATCAAACATTATCTACTATCTACTGCCAATTTCAGTATTCATGTCTATGTCTATATCTTATATTTTTGCAGGGCAATGAGGGTTGATTTGCCCAGGGTCACACAACTAGTAAGTGTCAAGTGTCTGAAGCTGGATTTAAACTCAGGTCCTTCTGAATTCAGGGCCAGTGCTTTATCCAGTGGGCCACCTAGCTGCCCCCTATATCTTTTTCTAAGAGTTTGGCTGAGAGGATAAGTCAAATATGGGACAATAGCTGGAAGGAATAACATGATCAGATAAATTATTTTAAAGACCTGAATAGCAGGGAAGTAACCAGTAGATAAGGAGATTAAAAATGAAAGAGACAGACTGAAGGACAGATAAAGACAGAGGTAGACACACACACACATGCACACACACACACACACACATACAGAGAGAGATGGGGGAAGGTCAGGAAGGGAGGGAGAGAGAAAGAGAGAGTGAGATCCTAGTGATTAAAATTTCTCCTCATTATAATGCTAAGCCTCAATACTGGAGATCATACTTTGAGATTTTTTTTTCCCTGAATGCCTCAGCTACTTCCTATTTCCATCTGAATAGTCTATAGTATATTTTGTTAATATGAATTCTATGGATCACCTGGATCCATAGATGGAGGTGTCTTATTATCCAAAGGTATTTTTTTATGAAACCCTGGGTTAATAGGAGCAAAATGTCCTTCAATTGAACTCCAAACTGAACCCAGATAGCTATCAGATAAAAGTCCCTGACTGGTGACTTCTTTCCTCAGGATAGTAAGTCCCTATCTTATGGGGACATCTGGGCATCCTCATCCTTACCAAACCCTTTTTTGGAATCCTGTAATCTTATCATGATGCTTCTGTATTTCCTCCATACTTGTTACATCCATTCTTGTTTGGGTATTTGCTTTTGGTTTGCTCTGTAACTGTCAGATGTCCTGTAACCAGTGGACACGAAAACCTTATATACCCTCAGAAAGAGGAAGTCTCTGAGCTCCCTTTTAGGAGGGGGTGTCCAGCACGAACATGTTATATTTCTTCTTGGGACAAAATAAATTGGTATTATGTTTTTTCTGTCTGTCTCTGATCTGGTTTATCCTGTAGGAGACATTACGTTCTCTGATCTGGTTTTGTTCTGTGGGAGACATGTCTCTGTTCATTATTATTAATTTTTATAGAAGATATATAGGAGATATTATATTTCTCTGATCTGTTTATAGGAGATAGGCAGATAAAAATTATATTTAATTTTCAACAATTCCAATGACATCATTCCTTCTGTTTCTTCTTCCATTGATCTCTACTCATCTAGTCAGTATCATTTTTCCCCACCTCTTTGCTATGCTTCATCTCTCTGCACCTCAGTTTTTACTTTTCTTTTCCTTTGTAAAATGAGGACTACATTGAGATTCTTAACCTTGTGTGTGTGTGTGTGTGTGTGTGTATCATGGATCCCTTTGGCAGTCCCTATGGATCCCTTTTTAGAATCATATTTTTAAATACATGAAATAAAATATATGGGATTGCCAATGAAACCAATTATATCAAAAAACTTTTTTAAAAACCCACATGTTTGTGGGCCCCAGGTTAAGAATCCCTGGACTAGATGATCACTAAGCTTATTTCCAGATCTGCTGTTCTATTATTCTAATACTATGATTTTACTAACACAGTGCTGTATGAGTGGCAAGAGAAGGAGGCCTGATTCCATTGGTCATAGGGTCATACTGTATAGACTTACTTTATCTTTTATTCCCATCAAATACTGTTGCTTTAAAATGTAAATAAGCCATTCATGAGAGAATCTGAGTTAGAAGAATAAATTTTCATACTATCACATTGGTTCTTTGTCACAAATGTGAAGGGAAAGAAAAGGCCCGTCTGTGCCCTGGTAAAAATCAGCATCATTTTCACGTGTCTATTTGCACAGCTTAGTGAAAACATAAACCTGAACAAAAGGAAAGTTTCTTTGCTCCTTTCAATAAGATTTTTCCAATCATGTGTCTTTATTTATGTACCAAGAGTGAGCCAAACAGCAGCTTTTCCTTAGATTTGCACCATGCGCCTCACCTTTTACTAACCCTTGTATATTCAACGGAGCATGTCATTACTGCACCAGATAGAGGCAGTGGGAGGAAACAAATGGCACAGAGCGAAAGGTGTGATCTATGGGGGCAAGTCATCCAGAAACACACTGCTGGAAAGTTCCATTTATTTTGAATTTCTTAATAATTCTATTGTTGGTTTTCCCCCACTTCGATTGTGTGCATTAAATCCTTTCCATCACACAGAAAAATAAACACACACACACACACACACCCGAGTCCAGAGGAGGCTCCTATGAAAACCAAAAGTTCCATTTTTAATAACAAAGCAAAAGGGATAGAGTTCAGGACATTTACCTTCTTAGTTCACTTATCTTAATATGAGTTAAAGGAAAGGAATTTTAATAATTCATTAGATTTCAAATGATCTTAAGCTTTCCTTGTTTTTTGCAAGAAGTAAAAGGCTAGACAGGACCTTGGAGATTATGTAGTCCTTCATCTTTCAGATGAGAAAGCTGAGACCTAGAAAGAGGAAATGACTTATCCAGGGTCACACAGGGTAAGTTGTAGATCTGGGATTTGAACAGAGATCCTCTGACTATAAATCCAGAGCTGTTGTGATCATATACTTTCCATGATAATAACAATGATAACAGTCATGCTGCTGTTGCTGGTTTACATTTATGTGATAACTACTAACAATGGCTAACATTTATATAGGACTTACTATGGGTGAGGCACTGTGCTAAGTGCTTTATAATTATTATCTCATTTGATCTCACAACAACCCTGGGAGGTAGATGCTGTTATTATCCCCATTTTACAGATGAAGAAACTGAGGCAAACAGGTTGCCCAGGGTCATTCAGTGAGCCTCCAAAGCTGGATTTGAACTGAGTCTTCCTGACATCACACCCAGAGCTCTCTCCACTTCACAACCTTCCTGCCATTTAGTTTTATGACTGCAAAATGTTTTCTTATTCATTATTTCATTTGACCTTCAAAACCCATTTTATGGATAAGGAAATTGTGTTCCAAAGAAGTTAAGTGATTTGCCTAGTCTCACAACTTAATGAGTGACAGAACTAGAACGTGAAATTAGGTTTTCTGACTCAAAGCCTGGTGCTCTTTTCTTACTGGAGGAAATAAAATGGGTTTATGGAGGAGTATTAGTTAACACTGCAGATCTGAATATAGAAGTGTCACTGATCACCCCTGCTACACATGTAGGGTATGAGGATGGCAAAGGAGGGAGAGAACACTACCACTGGTTGGAATCAAGGAGGAGTTGGTATTCTGAGCTGAACCTTGAAGAAAGAAGGCTTTGAAAGCAGGGCATTCCAGGGCTGGGGAATGACCTGTGTGAGTGCATAGAGGCAAGTTTAATGAATGACTAATAGTTCAGTGGGGCTAAAACAAGAGTCTATCAAGGTGAGTCATATTTAAAAAAAAAAAGGTTGGAAAAGTAGGAGGGAAAGAAGTTAGGGAAGTTTCAATATCAGTGTCAGGGCAGGACAGAATTTCCTCTCCTAGTTCAATTGATTCAATCATAGATTATGAAGAGTTAATGTGGTAACAAAGGGCCAATTAATACTTTGTGATTCGTTTGTAAGAGAGTGACCCCTTCAGATGTGGACAATTTGACTTAAAGGATGAGAAATGGGGATGCTTGTGATAGAAGCACTAAAAAAAGCAGCCCCAACAGAGAAAAGAAGGCATTTATTCAGGGTAAAGGCACTTGAAGTATCCTACTTTCCAGCAACTAATTTGTATGAGTGACACGATGACTTTTAAGGTAATAGCTGGGAAAGTCCAATTCTTAGAGCTTTTTGGTACCTATGAGAAAAATGTATGGTGTGGATGTCAGAAATGTGGATTTTTGGTTAAAGAGGTGAGTCTTCTAGCTGATGCCTTCCGCAGCTAAGCTCTCATAAAGGAACTCAGAACAGATCTGATTTCAGGAGAGATTACTGATTGGGTCTAGGAACAGTGGGAATTGCCACCTGCACCTGGAGGTGCAAACTGGAGGCAGGAGGCCTTGGCCATTGATCTGCTGTGCAGAAGACAAGCTTTTACCTTTGTTTTTCCCTCCTCTTCCACCTACATGAGATGGAAACCCTTCAGAGCTCAGCCAACCTGGAAAAGCTCTGAAGAGCCTGGGTTTAGGGTTTCTGCTTTTGATTACAGTGAAGCATTTCCTGAGTGGAGCTAGTAGAAAAGTGCTTCCCTACAGCTGGAGGGATGAGAGGCTCTCAAGAGAAATTGCTGGGCTGCAGCATTAATTGGAAGAGCTGTCCTACCCATCAGGTTGGTGCAGACCGTTCCTAAGGAAAACATGGGACATCAAGGCCTGGGGTCCATAGTTGTGAGTTGCCCTGGGTACATGTATTACTACATACGAATCTCTCTATTACAGTTCTGTAAATCTGTACCTACTCTCCCACCCTGGACTCTAGGTGCACTGGTGTGTGGCCAGTTTATGGACAGAATGTGAAGATATCATTATTATTATTTTTTTTTGTGGGGGGCAATTAGGGTTAAGTGACTTGCTCAGGGTCACACAGCTAGTAAGTGTCAAGTGTCTGAAGCCAGACATGAACTCAGGTCCTCCTGAATCCAGGGATGGTGCTTTATCCACTGAGCCACCTAGCTGCCCCAAGATATCATTATTTTTGCTTTGCTTTCTGATTAGTAAATATTTCTAGTCGAGTTAATAGAGTATATCTGACTGATGTATTAAATGGGAAGCATATCGATAGGGGCTCATGAGAGGGAATATATTCATCTCACCAGGGTTATCCAAAGAACCCTGAGAGAATGAATTGTAGTGGTGTGGTCACCTGCTTTGGGAACCTCCCCAATTTGCCAGCATGTACCTGCAAGACAGCCCAGAGAGAGAAGAGAACTCTAAATAGCTGAGCTCTAGAGACAGTTTTAAAAAGCTGTATAGGAGGGGCAGCTAGGTGGCACAGTGGATAAAGCACTGGCCCTGGAGTCAGGAGTACCTGAGTTCAAATCCGACCTCAGACACTTAACACTTACTAGCTGTGTGACCCTGGGCAAATCACTTAACCCCGATTGCCTCACTAAAAAAAAAAAAAAAAGCTGTAAAGGAAGAACCCAGGTATTGAGATAGAATTGCTCTTGGGGAAAGGGGTAGAGAGGACATTTCTGGGGGCTATTTGTTCAGGAGGAGACATCCCTTCAGTAGCTACAGAATCAGTTTGAGAGGAAGGGCTAAGGATGTGGCAGGACTCAAATGCAAGGCTGTGTGCCTGCACAGGGCCTCAGCAGGTCTGAAGAGTTTTCTGACAGTTTCAGAATAAGGCGCTCTGCTCTTTCTACAGGAGTACAGCAACACCTGAGTTGAAGACTAGAGGTGCACTTGAAGTTGGAGGCAATGTGAGTGGCAGGCCAATAAACCTGTGGGAGTGACCATCCCAGAAAAAAATGACTTTTGAGGAATAAACTCAGTCTACCAACAGAACAACTGGTTCATCACTGGACTCAATGCCCATCAGGGAGTTATGTGAAGATGTCACAAAAACTGGGAAGACTCAAGGCTCTGCAATATGGCAGTTGTGAGTTACCTTGACCATGTCTTCTCTTCCACTATATCCTAAGTTTTTACCCAATCTTCCTATGATTCTGTGTGTATTTGTGTCTGAGCAAATCTCTGGTTTGTGGGGGAATGTTTTATAGCTACTGTTCTTACTATATTATCTCAGTAAATGCCTTCGTTTTGAGCTCATTGTGTCTAATGGCAGAAATGTGAGTTTATTAAATTATTGGGGGGCTAGCTGTTTCTAGGTTGTTTTATGTAAACTATTAGGGAACTAGGCTGGGTTTTCTAAAATATGTTGCTACTTATAAATTAATGGCTATTGCACCCATTTAAGCAGTAAGTATTTATTATTAAAGTATATTAAATATTAGTAAAGAGTTGACCACATGGCATTTAACATAAGAAAAAAAAACCCCAAGGACCATTTTGTCTCTACATTACTTATTCTGTCCTAAGAAGAGAGCTCTCATCAACTGAACAGTCTTCCTGTCCTAGAGTGTGAGCCAAGAATGGCATTCACCTTGTGGTCTGAGTCTTTTTCCTCTTTTGATAGAGGTGGATCTTACACACTGATCAAAGTTAATTGGCTAGCATCATTCAGTTCCATTGGTTGACTTGACCTGAAGGTGGTCCATATTAAAATGAGCTCTACCCTGATGACATCAAGATCTAGCAGGAGACAGACCCCCTGAGGGCAAAGGTGAATTCAAATAGGTGTGGTTTTAACCTCTTTACTTCACCTAGCTGGTCAAAGAGTCTTATCTCTATTGTGCCTTTGGGCTGGCTCTGAAAGAGATTAACTAAAATTCCTGAACTAAACTTTCTGAAGTTGGGGTGAAGAGAAAAAAGGTCCCCCCCCAAACCCTATGATTAATAATTATTTTCTCACAGTGTTAGTGAGAAGTGCACCAGTGGAGGATTATGACCTGTAGTGTTAAGAATTCAGACCTGCAGGGTAGTGACCCAATTTACTGGTCTGAGTGCAAGTTGGGCAAGCACATGTGTAGGGGAGCTACACTCAAGTTAAAAGTGTGTATTTCATCTTACTCCCAATGAGGAACCAGTGGAAGTTTTTGAAAAAGGTCATGGCAGGGTCAGACCTGTGGCTTAGAAAGATTATTTTGTCAGCTGTAAGGAGGATGGATTGAGAGAGAGGGGAAAGCCCACTGAAGGATATTATAGTCATTTGGTAAGAGGTGATGGTGTTCTCTACTATGGTGGTGGCTATAGGCATTTTCACTTCAGAACAACTATTCCCAGTTGTTTGGGACAAAACTGACTCAGTTTACCCAAATAATTCGAGGAGACTACCAGAGACAGATTTATTCCATTCTCATGAGAATGGGCGACCCCATGCAAGGGATGAGGAGCACACTAATGAGATCATGAGTTGGGTTTTTATGGAAGTTTGGGGGAGGTCCCCTTGTGCACAGGGTGAGCTCACAATCTAACATTCAGTTTTGCCTCACCCAAGATGCGTGTTCAGCTCATGATCATGGTATGGATACATGTTCCAAAAGTGAGGGGGAAAGGGAGTGGGAAAAGGTGAAACCACTCCACCCGTGTAAGGAGGGGCAAGGGGGAAGAGGGGAACAATGGTACTAGAAGCTGGAACCGGGAGCTGGGGCTTAGGAATGCAAGTATCTGGGTGGGGTCCGTACTAGCAGGAGAAAGCTTTTCTTGTCTGGCCATAGAACCAGGGGGGAGTATGAGATGTGTTGTAGCAATGGCATAACTAACCCATAACAAGGACTGTGGGTTTGGAATGTAGGTGGGGGTGGTGGTGGTACCAGGGTACATCAAATTCAGTAAAGCAAGATACATGATTTTTGTTATAATCTATGGGATAAAACATAAACAGAATGATCTGACAGTAACAGGAACTGGGGGCTGGGTACTTTCCAGACCCCATCCTCAGAGTCTGAACTGACTCAAGTCCACCTATCCCACACACCAATCTCTGGATAATATTTTTTTTTTTGTGAGGCAATTGGGGTTAAGTGACTTGCCCAGGGTCACACAGCTAGTGTGTAAAGTGTCCGAGGCTGGATTTGAACTCAGGTCCTCCTGAATCCAGGGCCAGTGCTTTATTCACTGTGCCACCTAGCTGCCTCTGGATAATATTTTTAAAAATAACTCTTTGAAGAATGTAGTACCCTTTTTTTGAGTGATATCCTCTAAGCTTGGAGTGCCTTTTCTTATCATCTCTGCCTTCTGAAATGCTGCTACTCAACTTCTGAAAGTCAACTCATTTGCCACTTCCCTCACGAAGCCTGCTCTAATCCATCCAAGGCATTGGGGATGTTTCCCTTCTACAAATTCTCATAGCATCTTTTTTGTATATCTGCAATTCAGCTAAATGCAAATTATTATGTGACTACTGTATATAAGGCATTGTGTTAGGAACTGAGGATATTACTATTCTCAAGGGACTGGCATTTCTTTGGGGAGAGAATATATCACGTACACAAATATTACATAAGATAAAGCCCCAAAAGGGTTAGAGCAGGTCATTTGGTGTGATTGGCCTTCCTGAAGTCTTTTAAATCCTTAATTGAAATTACCTCCCCAGTAATAACCAATAGTTTGAATATAATTTTTTAGTGGTTACAAATCACACTTAAGCTACTTTGAAACCAAATCCCTTTGTTATTTTTGTACTATAATCTATGTTAGGCCCAGAAATTCTCCTTATCAAGGATGTAGAGTCAGGGCCTCACCTAATACCTTGCTCTGGTCCCTGGCCCACAATCTAGCTCTTGATGTAGAACTATTTTGTTGAGTGCATGGGCTGGACCCCATCAGTTCCAGAACTGCAGGAAATCTTGAGATGAGAAATAGCCATTGTCTCACAGTTCCCCATGAGGTATTATTTGTAGCAGAATCCAGGATGCTATAGGTTTTACAAAGTCTTCTGACAGCCCTGGTGAGGAAATGTGGAAATTAGTTGATTAGTTGCTGCTGCTGCTGGAGGAAGCACCTCCCATAAATTCACCATGAGAAACAGAACCTTAAATGGGGATTGGTCTCCTCTCAATCCGGACCTGTTTGAGGAAAAAGGTCTGCTCCTCCCACCCCTCCCCCCAACAAAATCACATGATTCAGGGAAACACTGGGCTGGTCACAATTAGATCTGCTCCTGAGCTGTGTCCATATAAGGGAGGAATGGAAAAATTGTCCCTGTATCACCTCCCCCATTGGTTAAGAAATACTGCATTCTGATTAGCTAGTTTTTGGCCCATAGATTGTAACCCTTGAGTAATTGAAGCAATGGTGAAAAAGGGGAGGGGCCATTTCATGTTAGGGATGAGAGGAGATAAAACTGGCCTACAAGCCTCCATTTTTTGTCACCCACCAGGTGGACAAGGGGTGGCTCATTCTCGCAAGAATGACAATAAATGAGCCTTTGACACATCACTAACACTGAGTTCCAGAAGTTATTGGAGTGATATTTCTCACAGGGGTCTTGAAGGACCTTTCATTTATCAGCCAGTGAAAAGCCAAATCCAATCTCTTGAGCTCCTATGGCATGTATTGGAAGTTTTCCTCAAGGAATAGGTGTCAAGAGGGTGTAAGTAATATATACACTAGATCAAGGTATGGTTTGCCTAGTGGCTTAGCCTAAGTTAAAGTTTAAAACAGGGTTCAGAAAGCCTATATATGCTGGGTCAATACAAAGTTTATACACACAAGCCTATTTGCTAGGTCAAGCACATAAGCTTATTTGCTCAGGTTAAGCTAAAGTTTACACCCTTCAGGCTTATTTACACAGTCTTATAAGGGCACGGGATTTGTTAAGGGTCAAGATGACAGCAGACCTTCTGCAAAGGCAGAGGACAGACAAAGTGATGTGAGAGAATTTGCCAGAGATTACTTTTAGTTGAGAAGATTTGGGTAAATTTCATGAAGTAACACCTGACTGTGCCTGAAAGTAAAAATGAGATTTCAGTGGGTGAAGGTGAAGTGGGAGCATGTCTCAGCCCAGGGGTTATCCTGTGCATATTCAGGGAGATAGTAGAATACAGGGTAGAACTGAGGAAGAGTTTATTAGTACAGCTTGGCTGGAACATGTATATAAAGGGAAATAGTGTGAAGGAGTCTAGAGAGCTGGTGGGTGTTGGCCAAATTGTGAAAGGCCTTAAATATCAGGTGAATAAATTTGTTTCAGCCTATAAGCAAAAAGTCTTAAACTAAAGGGGTGACAGGGGTCAGCTCTACCCATGAGGAAGATTATTTTTGCATCTGTTTGAGGGATATATTAGATAACATAGACACTGGAGCCAGGGAGAGCAGACAGATATTTATTGGTTTTTTGTTTGTTTGTTTTTGTTTTTTTAGTGAGGCAGTTGGGGTTAAGTGACTTGCCCAGGGTCACACAGCTAGTAAGTGTTAAGTGTCTGAGGCCAGATTTGAACTCAGGTCCTCCTGACTCCAGCGCCGGTGCTCTATCCACTCACATATTTATTGTAATAGTCTTGAGACATGTTGGTGGCAATGAGTGGAGAGAAGGGAATGGATAATAATAATGATAATAACCATAATAATAACTAGCATTTATATAGCACTTTAAGATTTGTAATATGTTATACATATGTTATCTTATTTGGTCACAACAAACCTGTGGGGTAGTTACTATTATCATGTCTATTTTCTAGATCATGAAACTGAGTCTGAGAAAGTTCAGTGACTTGACCAGGGGCATACATCTGCTAAGTATTAGAAGCAGGATTCAAAATCAAGACCATCAGACTCTTAAGTCTAGTTGCCAATGCAAGAGATACTTATGCAAATAGAACTGACAACAGTTAACAATTGATTGTCTTTGAGCAATGTGGGAGAGGGAGGCAACAGAGCTGACTTGAATTTTAAGCTGGGATGACTGTGAAGATGCTTACTAGACAGGGAAATTGGGAGGAGGGGCAGTTTCACTGGAGAAGATAATGAGTTCAATTTGAACATGTTAAGTGTGAAGTTCTGGTCAGGGAGAGATATTTAATAGGAAGCTAAAAATGTAGGAGTATTATACTTTATAGCATGACATGGTATCGTAGAATTGAATAGAGGCGAATAGGGCCTTTTCTTTCTAATTAGATTGTAAGGTCTGTCAGGGCTTTCTACCTACACTGTTCTAAGCACAGAGGCTCTCAGGTAGGGGATGCTTAATGTCTGTTGACTGAATGTACAAGGTATTTTCAAGACAGGACAATAATTTAATTAAATGAAATCTTAATGAGGCAGATACTACGTGAATGGTTAACCTAGAATTCCTCAGTAAAAAGCATCTGATCTATTAAGTGAGTTTCACCCTTGCTTTTCAGGTTGCTGTTTCTTTCTTCCTGGATATGCACTCAGTGTATAACTGATTAAGGATTTTCTCAAAAAAACACCCACCAACCAAAAACCAACCAAACAAAAAACAACAACCCAAACCTAGCGTGTTAAATCAATGTTCTCTTGAAGTGTTAGGTTACAAGAGCAAAGGCATGTCAGCCACAGATGATGTCTGCTCAAACAACTCTGAAGTCATTGATGGAAATACAAAGCATTGACTTTTAGGGAAACCAGATGGATACCCTTTGCTTCAATGGCCCGCTGGATCCCATGGGGATGGGGTGGAACTTTGACGATGCTAAGGTCAGGCACAAAAGGAATGACTACGTGACTGTGTATGAGTGGGCATGAATGTTGTACATTTCTGTCTTCTAAATTAAAATAGAAATGTCATTTTGACAATCTATTCCTCCAGATTATCTGTGCCCTCCACACCTACCACCCACCCTAAATGTAGATCATCATAAATGTTATTGTTCACAGTACTTTTGAAGTAGGTGATTGGTTTTTTATTTATTCTGTTAACACCTGACATTCAGAATTTATATTTCATCCCTATTGTTTTTACATAAGGTCTCCCCAAGAGCTACATCTGACCATTTAATCTCCTAAGACCCCAGGCAGTAGGGTAGTGCAATGGATAAGAATGTGGGACCTGGAGTTTTGAAGATTCAAGTAAATACCTCCTCAGATACCTGTTAGCTGCATTAATTTGGGTAAGTCTCTTTACCTCTCTGTTCCTGTCTCCTATCTCCCAGGATTGTTGTGAAAACAAGATGAGATAATATTTAGAAAGTGTGTTGCAAGGGGCAGCTAGGTGGTGCAGTGGATAGAGCATTGGCCTTGTATTCAGGAAGATCTGAGTTCAAATCCCACCTCAGACACTTAACACTTACTAGCTGTGTGACCCTGGGCAAGTCACTTAACCCCAGTTGCCTCACCTAAAAATAAAATAAAATAAAAAAGTGTGTTGCAAACTTTAAAGTGCTATATAGATGGTAGCTATTCCTGGATGTCTAACTAAAGCTTGCCTGATATTATCTTTAATTTCATTACTAGTCAGACATGGTTTTCTTTGTATATTTTGGTACCCACTTATCTCCCTGATTTCAAAAGAAAAATAAAACAGCACCATAGTGACATTCTAGCCTTTTCTCCCTGACTAGGTATAAAGTGATAGTATTTCTCTTCCTATGATATATAAAACTGCAAGGGCTATTTTGATTTACAAGTAGCAATTGAACTTGGCTCTCACCTTCAAAATATCCTAGCACAATGAAGAAAATAAATGTTTTATTGGATGAAAAATGATATTCGTTAACTTGTTTCTGTTTGGCTTTAAAATTTTCATCTTCCTAGCCTTAGGCTTTTTCCCAACCCTGGATATGGGACCTTTGTCAAACCACCTCAAAACAAGCAGAAAAGGAGGGATGTTGATGGAGAGTGTCAAAGTAGAAACAATTTCTTGCCTCAGGTAGTGTGTGCACATAAAAATTCAGGCTACCTTCTTTTCCTATCATTGCGTCCAGATAGTCATTCTTGCTTTCTGATTAAACACATGTCTGGGCTCTAGGTGGATCATATAGCAAGCTAGTGGAACTAAAGATTAGCAATTTCTGAAGGATTCAGAATCACGCAATGGCCAAGAAATTCAATGTGCATCATGTACATTAGAACCTTAGAGAAGGTTTGTCAGTTGGACAAGTTAGTACTTACAACTCCTTCGTACTTTACCACTTGAAGAATCTATAGGGGCTACTCTGTTTGGTCCTCTTTCAATATGCACAGGTTGAAGTGAGGTGAAGAAAAAATACTATGACCCCCAAGCAAATTATTTTCCCCATAATTACTCCCTGCACTTGAAATATTATCTAAACTCATGTTTAAATTGGAGAAAATTAGTAGATTATAGTTTTCATCAATATTACCATCTTATAATTGTTCAGTTATCTAGTTATTCAGGCTGGGAAACCTGTAGTTGGCTTTGAATTTTGTGACCGAATTTAAATCCAGCCCTGGACACTTATTAGTTATAGGAAAGACATTTAACCTCTGTCTGCCTGAGTTTCCTCATCATTAAAATGGAGAAAATAATAGATTCTACCTCTCAGGGTTATTGTAAAGATAAGATGAGATAATATTTGCAAAACCTTTTGCAAACTTTAAAATGTTATTTAAATGGTAGGTATAACTATTACCTTCCCTACCATGATTTTCTTTTCTCTTTCCCCTACTATTATCAATCATCAAGTTTTTTTTTTTTGTTGTTTGTTTATTTTGTTTTGTTTTGTTTTGGTAATGTCACCTACATCTGTCCTGATTGGTGAATGAATGAGTGCAAAACCATGTCATTCACTATATCTAGCTGGCTCTAGCCACGGTTCATCATCTACCAGGGCTATCTTCTTTCTATCTGCCCTATTGCTAAATCCTCTGAACCACCATACTTCCAATTCTCCTATCGATTTAACCCACTCAGCTTTGGACCCATTATCCTAGAGCCTTCCATATTCTGATTGGAGAGTGCAAACTCACACGACCCATTAAAATTAGCTGGCTCTAGTCATGCTTCGTGGTCTCCCACAACCATCTTCTTGTCATCTGCTTTGTCAGCATGTGTGTCCCCTTTCCTTTTCCAACTCTTTCTTTGGGAACAGTAATCAAATCAATATTACCATTGCAAATCAAAAGAGTAAGTCATTCAACTCTCCAATGGCTTTAATTAACATCTTTGTGACTTCTCAACCTAAAACATCCTTCCCTGGCTACTAGTCCCCTATCTGTATTACCTCTCCCTATTTGACCTTGAGGGCAGGGACATTTTTCTTTTGTATTTCTATCCCCAGTGCTTAGCATATTGCTTGGCACAGAGTAAGTCCTCAAAGACTGGGTGTTTTTATTCATTAATTTATCTGACTTGTGCTTTCCATTCCTATTGTCAACAACCCAGTCTATGCCCTCATCACCTAATCCAATCTTTCCCCCCATAATCCGTCTTGCACACTGCTAGCAGATTGATTTCTTTCAAACTTTATTTTCATCCTGTCACTACTTTTTCTCAAAATCTTTGTGATAGCTGTTTCATAGAGTTTAAAAATCTAAATTCTTTACTCTACAGTTCCAGGTTCTCCACAAACTTGGTCTCTATGTTCCCACTATATCTTGTTAAGGGCTAAAATTCTGGCTAAACTATCTAAAATATCTAGTGAGTGGTCACCAATAAATTATAAGCTTTAGCAAGAGTTAGGCTTTTTAGCATTTATTAAGGAGAATAAGAATTTGGCAAAGAGAGAGAGAAAGGCCTAGATTCCTATCTATTAAAGGGAGAGCACATTTCTAGCTCCGTTCTCTACCAGAGTCCAAAGGAAAGAGAGCGAGACAGAGCGCCAGTCTCTTCCTTCTTCCTCCCACTAGCCAACGTCACTTCCTGACGCCAAAGAAAAGACTCCTGGTCTTGCCCTCAAAGACCTTCACTTCATGGGTGGAACTCTTCTACAGTAAGTCTCCAGCACGTGGCATCATTCCAATTGTTACAATCTCAATGCCAGACTCTTGTATTTGTGACCTTTGGGTCTTTCCTCATTTTATAGGCTTTGTCATTGATAAGCTGGGCTACTGCTAAGTCACATCTACTTTCCAAAGATTTCTTGGTTATGATATAGTGGGAAAATGGGTACGGGTTGGGGTTGGGGTTCTTGGGAATTCCTCTTTAAAGAATTACACCCTCTTGCACACAAAACTTAGTTAGAACAAGGTGATAGTTTATTTAGGAGCAAGGGAAGGGAAGGGTGGGGGGAGGGAAACCATGAAAGAAATCCTTAGACTTTTCATGGGGAGATTTGGCACAAAGCACATGGCTCAGAGGTACCAAATCTCCTCGAACAGGAGACCGGAAGGTACTTTTATAGAGGACTGATGGGGGTGGACCATCTGCCCGTGAAAAGTTCCTTTAGTGAGAGAGGACCATCCCCCACTGGTGGTAGCTGGGGGAATTGGGTGAGCAGTGGAGGACCATCCCCCACTGGTAGTGACTAAAGGAATTGGGTGAGGGGTGGCTACGGATCCCTCTTCAGAACACAAAGGCCGAAGCCACACCCAAACTTATCTCCCCAGGGTAAGGGAGACCAGAATGAAGGGTAGGAATCCGAAGCTAGCTCAGTCCGGTTTGGTTCAGCTTATCTCTCTAGGCGTTATCTGTTCTCTGGTTTAGTTTCTCAAGGAGAAGATTCCTCGGTGTGCCCCAGAGAAATTCTGGGGTGCTCTGCGCCCCATGACAGTTACATCTAGATTACTTGGGTAACACTGACTAATGTGGCTCCTACTGCCTAGAAGTCCAGATATTGTTTAGTTCATCAGTTGTGTTATTCATCTGTGTCTGACTCTTCATGACCTCATTTGGGTGGTTTTTTTGGCAGAGATAGTAGAATGGTTTGCCTTTTGCTTCTCCAGCTCATTTTACAAAAGAGAAACAGAGACAGACAGGGTTAAGTGGCTTGCCCAGGGTCACACAGCTAATAAATGCCTGAGGCCAGATTAGAACTCAGGAAGAGGAGCCTGCCTTACTCCAGACCTGGTGCTCTGGGCACTATGCCACCTAACTGCCCAGAAGTCCAGATAGGTTAGATTTTGCCCTAGAGTTATCTGGTGCCCTTAAGATGATTTGGGAGTGCCTATACTCTCTTCAAATGGCTCCATTCCACAGTGATGGTGTTCTTCAAGTGTAGAAGGTGGTCTCCTGAAGCTCAGTTTCACTTAACCACTAATTTAGCTTTTACAAAGGCATAATAACAACATAAAAACGTATTCCCTCAACATGTGGGAGGAAGAATACCTTTGCCTCCTTGTATCATTTCAGTCTTTGTTGAGGGGGAAGGAGATGAAGGTCAAAGCTTAGCTCAATTCCTACATACTACAATTACAGGCCCAAGTACAAAACTCCCCCTGGGCTCAAGTGCTGGCACCCTAGCTTTTCTGGGCTTTCATGCAGGTCTAGCTGGGTACAACATCCAATCTGCAATCTTGACTCTAAGGTTGTTATAACTTGGGTTCAATGAAGATCATTGTTGTTTTTTGTCCTTCATTCTTGAAAAGGACTATGACATTGGGAGGTGATGTCATGGCTTGTAGTGAATTGGATTTAAGTGAGGCAGGGCTGTGCAAAGCCACCAGCCTCATTTTCTCCTCCAGAGCCATCTCGGTTCACATCAGGATGACTGGAGATGGCTCTGAATGTTTGAGGCAATCAGGGTTAAGTGACTTGCTCAGGGTCACACAACTAGTAAGTGTCAAGTGTCTGAGGCCATATTTGATCTCAGGTCCTCCTGACTCCAGGGCCAGTATTCTATCCACTGTAGCATCTAGCTGACCAGCAAAGATCATAGAACAGATACAAACACCCCAGGCTAATTTCTCAGAGCTGATGTAAAAGAAGGGACAGAGAAAGGAAGTCCTTCCCTCTCATAGGTTTAGTGCCCTTGCTTTGAGTGACTAGTGATCTTTACCATGTGTGCCCAGCAGGACAGAGAATACAGCAAAATATATACTCTATAAAGAAGGAAACTGTCTCATTCTTGACAGTTTTAAAGACTCAGTCTTTCAGACTATGCAGCCAATGAAGGAAGGTTACCCCTGACTACATGGAACAGGAGGTAGAATTCTTCCATTTTAGTAGATCTGGGCATGTCCAGGCAAGTCTCTTCTCCTACTTTGAGGTACCTCCATGTTAGACAACATGGGCATGCTCCAAAGGCCCCTTATGCTGCTTTATATACCTTATTTGCCACACATTTCTACTCTCCATTGCCCTATAGCATTTGTTATCTTTTTATGTGCTTGTGTCTTATCTTCCTTCTTAGGTTATAAACCTTTTGCTATTAACTATAATGTCAGTCAGGCTTGGGTTCAGATCCTGCCTCTGACTCTTACTAGCTATGTGACCATAGGAAAGTCACTAAATGTCTCTAAGCCTCAGTTCCCTCATTTTAAAATTGGAATAATAATACCCACAGTCCCAGCTTCACAAGTTTGTTTGGAAGATCAAGTGAGATGTTTGGAAAGTACTTTGCTAATCTCAGCAATTATTATTTTGTTTTGCTTTTTTTTTTTAGTGAGGCAATTAGGGTTAAGTGACTTGCTCAGGGTCGCACAGCTAGTAAGTGTTAAGTGTCTGAGGCCGGATTTGAACTCAGGTACTCCTGACTCCAGGACTGCTGCTCTATCCACTGTACCACCTAGCTGCCCCTTTCAGCAATTATTATTAATGTTAATATTATTTCTCATCATTCTGATTTGTTATCATAAATATATTTAGCATAGTATTTAATGAGAGGCAGTATAGCACAGTAGATAGTGAGCTGGCCTTTTAGCCAGGAAGACCTGATTTCAAGTCCCAACTCTTAGCCATATTGCTATATCATCCTGAGTAAGGGATTTCTTAGGGCTTAAGGCAACCCTCTAAGACCATAGGTTTCAGAGATGATGCTGGCCAGTGTGGGTTGAGGAAATCCATCTTTGGGAGATCCCTCTACTAATTAAATCATAGAACTAATTCCTATTCCTCATAATATTTAGTACATTTGTTAACATGGATATAAATAACAACAGCTGTATTCATTACTCTAATTCAGTGATGTGCATATCTAGTAGATATCTATCCATTAATAAGAGACATATAAATGGTGAAGAGCAGAGGTGGCCTTTTGGGGAAGTGTGACAGAGGATAACAGAGTTCTGGGAAAATGTCATTTTGCATTTAAAAACAACTGCAGATAAATTCCAATTGTGTTATTGCCATGTTAAGAGCAGCTATGATGGACAGAGAAGAATACTTTTCTGAGGTTGTCATTTCCTAAAGAAAACATATCTTCCAAACCCAGTTGGAACTCTGTCACTAAGATGGGTTTTCCTTTAACAATAGCAATAGTCACTGTAATTACTTCATCATAAGTAGAAACATGTAGGCACTAAAGATTGAGTGGCAGCTCCAAGAAAAATAGTGGTCAGTATAGGGAGGAGGGTTGTTCTGGTGGCAGCAGTTTATAGTGACTCCCTTCGGGTTGGGATGTTGCCACTGGCTTCAGGAGGACCTTATTTCCTTGTGGTTTTAGCAAGAGGCATGAATTATAGCCTGCAGCTGCAAAAAGACCCACTAGAATGACCCAGAGTCAGAAAAGCCATCTAGAGTGGTGGTGATCAGTCAGCCTCATTTAATAAACAAATAAAACATTTGGTGAGCAGACTCTGAGGAGGTAGTGGTTTGGATAGAATATGGTACATCAAGACAGTGTCAGATCTAATTTTTCAAAATGACAGTGAGTTATTTGATCAAGGGATTCTACTAATAGGAAATAGGCTGAATGAGTAAGCACTCTGAGCCAGCATACCGGTGTACTATAAGACGTAAGGATAGTGAAAGGCAAGAGGGCAAGACAGTCTGATCATGCCCACAGTCAGGAGATATTTGGTGGGGTTTTTTTCTCCCTCTCTCACAAGAAAAGACATATAAAAAGAGGGGAAAAATAGTCTATTCAATTTCCTGTCAAAGCTTAAAACTGTTCAGACAGCTCAGTTAAGGAATTTTGATGTCTTTAGTATCTCAGTCAATCACCATATAATCAGTCTGATTTTGTTTGCATTCTGCAATGCCGTTGATGAAAATGGCAGTTAAATCTTCCCATTATGAAGAAGTGTTACTGTAAGAGACAACTAAAGACATTTCTGATTTAGAATGTATCAAAAGAATCTGACCTAAAAAAAAATAGGCTGGAATTGGGTTACTGCTAAAATAGACTGTAGCCTCAACTTCTCCCACGCCTTTAGTTCTAGGTTGGTGTTTTTGAAGTTCTATATACTGTATACATAAAATCATTCCTCTAATTGGAAGTATAAGCTTAATTAAAGTCTGAGTGCTTGGAAATCTATCTTACAAGAAAAAAGTTAAATATTTCTAAAGAAAATTATTCATAAGATTTATTTTTCTTTTACAAAGAGATATTTCTTTCAAAGATACAATAAGAATAAAGAACAAGCATTTCCCCCCCCCCCACTCTCCAACCACACCTCAGGGGTCACATTCCTTCTTTGATATAGTATACATTAGTCTTTGAGTGGGTCCAAAACTTAGCTCTGCATAGCATTGGTCTCTTCAAGGTAATGTCTAGTTCCATCTTGACTGCTGGATGTCTTACCTTACCTTCTTCTGGTTTGGGTCCAGAAGGTCATTCCTTACTCCTAGGGGCACTGATGCTGGGCTGGCTGTAAAACCCAGCCTGGAACATTGGCATGCTTAAATGCCTATTAGACTCTGTATATAGAATGACAAGGCTACCTCTATACCTTTCAAAATTCATGACGTTGCAGAGACTCTATGTCCTTTATCTAGATGGGAAAAAACCCAACAACAAAAAACAACAAACAAATGCAGAGACCAAGAACTAAGGGCCATTTCTTAGGGCCACATGGAGTATGAAAGGAGAAAACCTTAAGACCTCCCCCCCCAACAAGATAGTGTCTCACTAAACACCATGAGGCAGGAGTCCTATATCATTTTATATTAAACAACAAAACAAAAGAAGAGCTATGTCTATTTTGTAGATACAACAAAATATCTATAATACTGAGTGTGAGGAATTGGGGAATGGGGTTGTTTCCTCTCAATAAGAATTAATTCAAAGGCTAAGTCTAGGAGAGTGTATTCACAGATGAGGGCTAAATCAAGATAGAGAAATTTTTCCCATGGGAAAAGTGGAAGCAGAGGGGTGGGGATACTTGATCTGATTAGCTAGTTCTTGCTTGTAGATTGTAACCCTTGAAAAAGGGGAGGGGCCATTTCACATTAGGGATTAGGGGATAAAAGGGGCCTTGGAGTCTCCATTTTTGGTCACTCACCAGCTGCACACTGGGTGGTCCATTCTCTTCAGAATGACAATACCTACTCCTTTGACACATCACTGCCACTGAGTTCCAGAAAATTATTGAGTAGGAATCATTTTCCTCACACTAAGGTATGAGGATGATACTGAATTTTCAGGGATAGCTACCTTGCTATTAGGAAGTGCCAAAAATATAGATGCTCTCTGTCTCTCTGGGGCAGTTTGACCCTCTCCAAATCAGAATCTAATCAAATAATTTATTTATTTTTTTTGCTGAGAAGTTCTAATCAATACTATCATTATTGGAGAGAAACACCTGATTATAGATCTGCTATTAGACAATCTTTTCTTTGCCCCACACATTCTCTGCTTTCTATGGTTGTTTGTCTCTTTTTAAATAAAGCAAAATTCTGTTACCAAATATGCATAAATGAATACATATGCACATATAGTAGAAATACATAAAATGCAGTCCCTAGTATTTGTTAATTTGTAGAAAAAAAAAAGATTGCTTATTGGTTCCACACTTCAAACCTTACTATTTCACTTTTAGTGCATGGTAATTTTCAGACGACTTGAATTCTCAACTCAATTCCTCAGAGACAGGATAAACAAATATTAAATCTAACAGGACCTGAAGTGAGAGATTTTGGTTTTCTTTTCATGTACCAATGTATATTTTCAATTAAACAAAAGGCACAGCTTACTACTCTACCAGTGGCTTTATTTCTTCAAATAATCTTTTTTCATTTTATTTTTTTCAAATAATCTTTAGGGGGCAGCTAGGTGGCGCAGTGGATAAAAGCACCAGCCCTGGATTCAGGAGTACTTGAGTTCAAATCCGGCCTCAGACACTTGACAATTACTAGCTGTGTGACCCTGGGCAAGTCATTTAACCCCAATTGCCCCGCAAAAACCAAACCAAACCAAACCAAAACAAACAAACAAAAAGTATCTACTCAAATAATCTTTACCATAAATTTCTTTCTACCTTTCCTAAGACTTTTGAGAAGAGGCTTTCAAAATATCCATGCCAGTTTCTTATCCTTTTTTCTCTACCAATGTGAACAGCAAACAATGTCCCTTCTTCTCCTTTTCTTTTTACAGTTATATAAAGAGCCCATCATTCTAGTCCTGGTGGAAGAGTTATAGAATATGTCAGGTTAAGATGACCTCACCAGTCCCCCTAGTAAATTCCCATTGTGGGTGATAAAATAGTGAACTGAAGCTAAAACATTTGGTGTCTGTGAAAGCTATCTGTTATGATTTCTCTGCCATGAACATCATACCTAGGGGAACCAGATACTTCCCTTTCTTAATGTGTTTTCTTAGTATCCAAAGATCTCATTGGGAACAGCAAATTGTTGTCTTTTTCACCTAGAATGAGCCCTGAACTAGCAAACTAGAAAAAATCTTTTGAAACATTTGACAAAACATCTTTTTGATTCTATTTATTTATGTTTGTACATTTCCTTTAGATTTCATATTTCTTTCAGAGGGATTACATACATCTGCCTTTCAGCTGGAGAGATTATAGATCTGTAGGTGGAAGGTACCAATGAGGCCACCTGGTCCCACTTCCTTATTTTATAGTTGAGGAAACTGAGATCCAAGTAGGTTAAGTGATTAACTCAAGGTCATACAGGAAGCAAGGCCACTGGCAGAATTTGAACTCATGTTCTTTAATTCCAGTGTCAGTGTTATACCCACTTAATCTTTTTACTTTCATTATTTATTTTCAAAAAGGAACACTGGATGAGTGATGACAGAATCACAGCATTCTTAGAATGAAGTAAGATAGGCATAGTGCCCTAGACTTGGGAGGTGATAATTACACTGTACTCAGCCCTAGACAAGCCTCATTTTTATGCAGTGCATTCAAATCTAGAAAACACCTTAAAATTTTTTAGCTGATTTCTTTTGTTGATACATTACTTAGATTTCCCGATGAGATCTATTCTTTCCCAGAGAGTTATCTCTTATAACAAAGAATAAAGAAAAAAGAAAAAAAGGAGCAAAATTTTAAAACATTCAAGATGAAACATTAAAAATTTAAACATTTAAAACATTCAAAACATTCAGCATGGTTTGACTTTAATTGAAATATTATACATCCATAGTCCCCCACTCCTCCAAAGAAAGGATGGAAATGTCATGTCATATCTCTTCTTTGAGGCTGGGTGTCACATTTTAAGAAGAACATTGATATAAGCTGGACTCTGTTCAGAGGACAACTAACAGATCAGTGAATGAAAGATCTAGAAATCTTGCCATATGAGAAGGAGCTAGGAATATGATCATTGTCTTCAAGTGTCTGAAGGGCTTTCCTTTTGTAGGGACTAATTTTTAATTGGGGAGTGTTAGCTATGTGGCTCACCGCAATATTGGGGTAAGGAAGATGACCGATAGCCTTCCTCAAAAACAGAATAGGATTTATTAAGAAGAACGAACTTAAAAACACAAGCAAGATCAATATAATTAAGGGAAAGGAAATAAAATGGGGAAAGGGATATGATACAACCTGAATAATACCACTGCCCAGGAATCAGCTGAGAACACACTGCTGCGTCTTGTCACCTTCCAGCTTCAAGCTAGAATGGTGAATCTCCTTCCTTCTTCTTCCCAGCAGACCCCAGGCTGACCACACCTAGCCCCAAGCCAATTGACTGGCAGCCTTGACTGACAGTCACATGACTGCCCTCACTGGGCTTCCAGTCATTATAATTTTGCCAGGCCCATGCAGTCATCTGCGAGGAGCCAGAGCCACAGCTACTGCTACAACCAGTGGGTGGAGCCCCATGCCGTTTGTGGAGGTGCTGCGCCTGAACCCCAGGCCACTGTGTGTGCTGGGGTTTTAAAAATTCTAGCCAAAAGATGGGGTCATAAAAACCTCAAATAACAATTAATTCTTTATACTTTGGAAGAGGGATTACACTTGTTTCCTTATGTTCTAGAGCCTAGCTTCTTAAATTGTGGGTTGCGACCCCACATGCGGTCATGTAACTGAATGAGGGTATCATGAAAATGTTGGCAACAGTAAAAGGTTATGGATACCTATTTTATATACTTATATACTCCAGGTTGTGTAAAAATTCCTTGGGCAAAGAGGGGTTGTGAGTGGAAAAATTTAAGAAGCCCTGTTCTAGAGGGCAGAAGTAGGAGCAGTGGGTTGTCACAGAGAGTGAGACTTAGGCTTTATAAAAGGAAAAGCTTCCTGACAATTAGAGCCATCCCAATATGGATCTGAATCCTTGGGAAGTGAGTGGGGGTGGGATGGGGGCGGGTAGGAGATAAGGGGGTAGTTCCTCCTTCCTAGAGATCTTCAAGAAAAGACTGGCTGAATATTGGTCAGCATGTTATAGAGAGAATTTGTTGAGGTATGGATTAGATTAATGACCTCTGACATTCCTTCCTATTCTGAGATTTTATGATGTAAAGATTTTAAAGAAGAAATTAAAGATTAAATTTTATCTTGAACATAAGACTCAGGGACTGCCTAATTAAAAGAAAGTATGTTTTTTAAAATAAAAAAAAATCACCTAGATGTTCACATTCTCTGCATGTTGCTTCATGATGATGATTGATGACAACTGTCAGTTTTCATTTAACATCTGGTATGATGTAAAAACAGGCACCAAATTCCATGGTACTGGCCTTTCAGGGATTCAGGGTTTCTGAAATGAGTCATAATACTTAAAAGAATATCACTAATAATTCTTAAAAGCATACGACAAAGTGCCCCTTTGGGCCATAGAGTCAGGAAGTGTCTTCCTCTTGCTCCGCCAGTGTCAACTGTCTGAAGAGGTATTCTCTGCTGCCTCGGCTTCAGGAATCTTCTTGTAAAATGATCTCCAGGCTATTGCAAAAAGTGTGAGCTCAAGATTCATAATTATGCTCCAGGGATTATACTGTAAAGTTCTCTTTAACTCTTTCTCAGTGCTTCTCCTGACTCCCTCAAATTGCAATAGTGCTACAGATTAGTTGTGTTGTAGGCATGTAGCCAGCCACAACAATCTATAGACCAGAGTTAAGGTTGTTCTATATAGCTTTTCAATAGCTGGGTGATGACTGAGAGACTTCTAGTTCTCTACCAATCATGACTTTCGTGGCTTAAGGGGGTTTAGGGATAGAAGAACCAGGAAGGAAAACAAGTGAGATAATCCAGAGGCCATCACAAGCAAGAGATGTGAATATAAAACCAGGGAGAGCAGATGGCAGAGGTCTGTCAGTGTATGTAACTATGATTAGTCTTCATATAGAGCAGTGAAGACCATCCAGACATGGGAGAATCCTGGGAAAAATCTACACTGCTGATTGAGCAGGAAAAGATGATACACTTTTCTCTCCCTGTTCTTTTTCTAGGGAGAAAGCCAATGTCTTTTTGGGCTGAGTGTCTCTACTACCCTTGAGACAAAAAAAAAAATAGCTTTTGTTCTAAATGGGCATTTTTGTTTTTTAGTTTTTAACTTATGATTAAAAAATGTTGGCCAACATAAACTTGAGCTGTGAGTCATATTTTATTTAATATTTTAAAATATAGGGATAAGAGAAGAGGTAATGGATTTTTTTTTTTTTTCCTAGAGAGAGACATCTTGCTTGGCTGGGCTAGATTTAGGTTTGAGACTAATTTAGATTGGTTGGGGCAAAGTGGGAATTGTGATATTAAACTTTGCATGCCTGGCAAAGAATTTGACATTAAAGTATTCCAAGTAAAATTTGCAAATAAAAGTCACATGAATGAATGAATGTGACAGTACAGCCTCATTGGGTTTGAAAGCAAAGCTAAACTTCCAGGAAGCAAGGGGGAATGAGTTGCTAGGGAAGCTCCATCCATGTGAAGGAGGAGTTTCCTGGACATGTTCTGATAGGTCCTCTGGCTCAGGGGATGACTGGACAGTTCTACTTTACTAGATCCCCATCACCACCTCATAGTATAGGATTAAGGATTGGGACTAGATCTGTGATTTCATTGCTACAGAAAACTCCCAGATGACAACTCCCCCTACCCGTGTAAGTTGATATCGTTTCTGCATCTTAGAGGCTTAGACACTTGTGTTTGAAGCACTGAGAGTTTGTTTGCTTGTTTGGGTTTTTTTGGTGGGGCAATGGGGGTTAAGTGACTTGCCCAAGGTCACACAACTAATAAGTGTCAAGTGTCTCAGGCAGGATTTGAACTCAGGAACTTCTGAATCCAGAGCCAGTGCTTTATCCACTGTGCCACCTAGCCACCCCTGAAACACTGAGAGTTTAAGTGAGTTGGTCACCCAGATAGTATGTGTTGGAGGTGCGATTTAAATCCAGTTTTTCCTGGCTTCAAGGCTAGCTCTCTATCTATTATATCACATTGTTTCTCTACAGATTAGAAAACTAAGAGCTAGAGGGAAGTCCAGTGGCCCTTCTTCTATAGCAGGCTGCCTCTCTTATAGTTTTCACCACCACTTAGAAGACTTGGATTATATGAGTGAATTGGTTCTTTCCCTTTGTTTCATGGGAGAAGGTATATCTAACTTAATGCTTCAGTAACATCCTGCTAGCTCTAACTCTTACTAACCATGGGACCTTAGACAAATTACTTAACCTCTCATTTTAGTTTCCTCATCTGTGAAATGGGAATTATCCTTAGATAGCTGTGAGGAGAGTGTTTTGTAAATTTTAAAAGCCTACATAGGGGGCAGCTAGGTGGCGCAGTGGATAAAACACTGGCCCTGGATTTAGGAGGACCTGAGTTCAAATCTGGCCTCAGACACTTGACACTTACTAGCTGTGTGATCCTGGGCAAGTCACTTAACCCTCATTGCCCTGCCCCCCAAAAGAAAAAAGCCTACATACATGTGTTACTTTTTTTTTTTTAATTATTGTTACAGTAGGGTTACCTGATTTTTTGGGGATAATAGATAGGATGATAGAGAAGAGAGTGTGGTAAAGGATTACTTAATATACGCATAGGTTTTGTCCTTGCCCTAATATGTGTAAGCCCTCAGAAATGGAAAGAGGGATCAGGGTGGAGTACTATTGATAGCTGCAAGATCTGAGTTTCTGCTGGTAGTTCAGTGGGTGGCAGTGGTCAGTGCTTGTTTCCATAGAAAAGCTTCATTTCCATTAGCCTCTAGAGACTACCTACTCCTATGGCGGATGAGTGAAAGGAAGAGGAAAGGAGTTAGGGGTCAGGGCTAAGAGACAAATGATTTAACTGTGGATATGAAAGGGGAGAAAAGAGTCCTGAAAATGATATGACATCTTTCCTCCAAAGGACTCTAAAAGACCCACATTGTAAAAGCATATTTAAAGGGGAATGTTTTGCTTCTCCAAGAGCAAAATCAGAGAAGGGAGCAGATAATTTATTAGACTCTAAACCTATCTGTACAACAAAGGGAAAGGTACACATTGAAAACATGATTATAATTCTGTATTACGCCATAAGGTTTAACTTCTATAAGATAAAGCATACCCCCATCTAGCAATTTAGATTGTAAACCACAATAGAGGTTGTCGTAGACTCAAGGCAGAATGGGTATTATCTCAGACGCACCCATGTACTCAAATTGGTTCAAAGTCATTGCAGTGGATGTAAGATTTATTTCTTTGCTGCTGTGACTGGAGGAAATTCTCTTGTCAAATGTCTTGATCTTGCAAGATTGTTTCCGTTGCTTGCTTTGGAACAGTCTTCTTGTAGCCAAGTTTCCTGTGTGCAAACATGCCATATTTTAAAATTGGTTTGGAAGCCTTGATGTGATCTATTGGAACCAGTCTTTTGAAGGCTGTTCCTGGCATTTCGTAACATTCACTTGGCAAAAGCCTTCTTCAGGAAATAGATGTGGTGGGTGTGTGCTTGAGGTACAGCTCATGGGAAAATAGCAAATCATATAGATTGTGCTTGGAGAAACAGGAAGCAGAGCTAACTCCTGGGAGAGAAGTATCTCCTGAGTTTATGATCTAACAATGAAGGAAGATTTGGGGTTTCTCTGAAGCTACATCACTAAGGCTTTCTATACATGTGCATAATCATATTCTGCTATCCCTTGACAACTTTTAAATAAAGTCTACTACTATTCTAAGCAGCTGTATGATCATGTATGTTTAGGTAAGTCATGATTACCCAGAGAAAGCTTAGTGCTGGTTCTCTGCACAAGAACTAATACAACACTGTGACTTCTCCAATAAGCTTTTTTTTTTTTTTTTTTTGGTGAGGCAGTTGGGGTTAAGTGACTTGCCTAAGGTCACACTGCTAGTAAGTGTCAAGTGTCTGAGGCTGGATTTGAACTCAGGTCCTCCTGACTCCAGGGCTGGTGCTTTATCCACTGCGCCACCTAACTGCCCCTCCAATAAACTTTTAATTCTAAATATTCTTTAAAGAATGTCTATTAGAATAATAATAACTAGAGTTTGCTTGAGTTCATCTTATTTGATCCTCACAGCTCTGTGAGATAGGTACTATTGTCATCCCCATTTTTACACAAGGAAAGGGAAGCAGACAGAGGTTAAATGACTTGCCCAAAGTCTGAGTGTCTGAGGTGAGATTTGAACTCAGAACTTCCTGAGTCCAGGTTCAGCACTTTCTCCATGGTGTTACATAGCTGCCTCAACCAAGTGATCCTGTTCTATAGTCTTGGGTTGGACCTTACACAAGGGATGTCCATGCTGGGACATTCCTAGTCAGTGCCAGTGACAGCATGGCCCAGATTGATTGGCTTGACTGAAGGGAAGTGTTGGAAAATGTCACAATTCTTGGTACCTGCACTTTAAGAGAGAGGTACAAGTAAAAAGACAGAGAGACATTGTAGAAATGGGGAGAGAAGGAACAATTAGACAGTAGACAGTGGATGTGACTGGATAATTGATTGTTCCTATCCTGTTAATTTACAGCAATATGAAGAGCATGTGAACATTGAGGAGCCAGAGTATGCAGTAGCTAATGTTCTGATAGCATTTGAGCCAGGTAGAAAAGTCACTGGCACCTTGGCTGCAGAATATAACTAGATAGGATTGGAGCAGATAGCATTAGAGAAGAGAGAACCCGAGTCTCCTAGAGGTAGCCTCTAGAGCCCTAATAGGCATTAGCCTATTAACAAGTCAGGTCAAGTCTACTACACAAGGTTGTACTTTACTAGCATCAAATAGAGTGGAGAAAACCCCATCAGCCTATGATATTGTACTTTAGGATAACATTTTTTTTTTCCTCAGTGGAGCCAAAAGGAATGTAGCTTTTAGATTGTAAGAGCATAGACTTAGAGCTAGAAGAGGCCTCAGGAGCTAACTAGTCCAATCCCCTCATTTTGCACATAAGGAAACTGAGGTCCAAGGGGATTAAGTGACTTGTTCAAGATCACACACTTAGTAAGTGTGAGGGGTGGGTTTTGAACCCAGGTCCTCTAACTAGACAAAACTCTTTCTAGTATACTGCCTACCCTTAGAATGGTAGAATAGTAGTAATACCATTGCTGCGGAAGTTTCATTTACCCTTAGACTCTAAATAGCCTTTTAGGCCTAGCTTACTTCACTCAGTACACAGAGGGAGAACGGGGTTGAACACATTCCTGTTAATTATCTGATGACACTACAGCCATAGATAAAGACCATGATTCTGATTATCATCATTTCTTTTTTTTTTTTTTTTGTTAGGCAATTGAGATTAAGTGACTTGCCCAGTGTCACACAGCTAGTCAAGTGTCTGAGGCCGGATTTGAACTCAGGTACTCCTGACTCCAGGGCCAGTGCTCTATCCACTGCACTACTTTGGCCCTATCATCATTTTTTTTTTTTTAGGGCAATGAGGGTTAAGTGACTTGCCAAAGGTCACACAGCTAGTAAGTGTCAATTATCTGAGGCTGGACTTGAACTCAGGTCCTCCTGAATACAGGGCTAGTGCTTTAGTCACTGTGCCACCTAGCTGCCCCCCTATCATCATTTCTTATTGAAATTTAAGTGTTGTAGAGTAGTAGTAGATCTCCACCAGTCGAGGACAACCATGGATCAGCACCTTGAAGAGCCTCAGACCACAGTGTGGCTGTGCAGTCCAATACAAGAGCCGCAGCTCCTGAGTGACTTATAACTGGTAACTGCTGCATCCCATGTTGTATCTACCCCATGAGAAGTAGCTGGAGTGTCTTCTCCAGGGTGCTGGCCTGGGTGGATCAATATGGAAAACAAGCTGTTGCCCATGCAGCAGGTTTTCCCTCTCTGCAACATTGGTGGATCCAAAGGAGAGGCAGAGCCAATACAGTTTGGCACCAGTGACGTCGCAGGAGTTGCCAGAGGGATGTGATGTCCATGTGTTCTCTCTTTACTCTTTAATAAATGCTTAATGTCAAACTTGGTGCTGTAGAGTAGTTGTAACAATAAAGAAGCCAAAAGAACCCAGGCATCACCTCAGCTAGGAAACAGATTTTGCTAAGTGGAAAGACATGTTATTCAGTGGTGACACTAGAGCGTAGTAATTTTCAAAACCACATGGAAGAGGCTGATCTCACAAAGCAGCAAAAAGCAGTATATGGGAAACTATGTCTGCAGAAGGCTTGGCAGTGGATACAGCTAAACTAGATTTTTCATGTACATTTTTTTTTGAGCAGTTAGCAAGTTTATTTAGTGAAAGCAGAGAGCAGGTAGGCCAAAGAGGACATGTGATGGGGGTTGGAAGAAAGGATGTTGGTAACCCTGACAATGTAGTAAGTTGCTTCAGGGTCGAGAGGATCATTTCCACACTGACAAAGTTAGGGGATTCTTTGTGGAAAGGGGACTTTTGTTCTCAGCCACTCAGCACCATCTGGACTAGCTCTTCATAGCTGATACAACCATTGCTGTCCTCATGTCCTACCACCAACACTTCCCCTTCTTCCTGTCATCTTCTTACCCAGAGAGAAGAGGATGTGCCGTATTTCACGGCCCCATAACTGGGCCATTCCCTTCTTTATCAAACACCCAAAGTCCCTCTATGTAGTCTTCATATGTGTCCTGGTTCTTATTCTTTGCTATGGTCTGCAGCATTGGCAGAAAGTGTTCAAAGCCCAGCACCTTCACATTCATCTCATCACTCTTGGGATTCCCTAAGACCTTGAGCACCTCAGCATTGGTTGGGTTCTGGCCCAGGGCCCTCATCACGTCCCCACACTGATTGTGTAGGATCTTTACATCCCCTGTTCAGTCAAACAGCTGGAAGGCCTCCTTGAACTCTGCTGTCTGATCCTCTGTGAAGTCATACAACTTGGCCACACAATTTGGTTGTAGTGCTGCTGCCGCTTCTCTGCTGTATGTAATGGCTCCCTTTCATGTACGTTTATAGATGGAAGTCAAAGAGGACAACAAATAAATGAAAATGGAACAGATTTGCTGGCATTTCTGTGGTGAATTATTATTGTCACCGATGACAGCTGAAACCACCACATTTGGAATAAGACCTTGGTACCCAGTGTGTGCTGTGAGGAAGTAGAAAAGGCACTTAATATGATGAAGCATACACAGAAACACACTCTTGCTGGATGTGACATAATTTTGAGAGGACTGAGCAGCTTATCTTAGAGATACTTGAAAGATTGGAAATTACCAAATGATGGGGGGAAGAAATCAGACTATTATTAATCAACAGTGTTTATAAGGCACTGTGTCAGATTCTATGCTGAGTGATGATACGAAGAAAGGCAAAACATCATGGCCATTAGCCTCAAGGAGATTGTATTCTAATGGGTGAGAGAACATGGAAATAACTATGTCCATACAAGGTATATTTGACAGAGGGGGAAGGTAACTGAAAGGCATTAGCACTGAGGAAGGAGTACAGGAAAAGACCTGAAGAAGGTGATATTGGAGCTAAGTCTTGAAGGAAGACAGGGAAACTAGGAGATGGAGGTAAGGAGGGAACGTTGTAGGCACAGGAAAGAGCAGGTAAAAAAGCACCAAATCAGGGCAGCTAGGTGGTGCAGTGGATAAAGCACCAGCCCTGGATTCAGGAGGACCTGAGTTCAAATCCAGCCTCAGACACTTGACACTTACTAGCTGTGTGACCCTGAGCAAGTCACTTAACCCTCATTGCCCTGTAAAAAAAAAAGCACCAAATTAGAAGATGGACTATTATATATGAGGAACAGCAAAATAGTTCAGTATAGCTGGATGATAGAATACATGTAGGAACATTAAGTATAAAAGAAAAATAAAGGGAGGATTTTACAGAAGATTTGGCATTTTGTCCTGTAGGAAATAAAAGTCACTGGAGGTGTGTGTGTGTGTGTGTGTGTGTGTGTGAGTGAGACAGGCTTAGACCTATACTTTAGGATAATCATTTCGGTAGCTGATGTGATGTTTAAAATCTAATGTGTTTGGTCAACTTTTTCCTTTCCCTAGTTTAGGGAAAACTAGCTAGGGTTTACTTATAAATTAGAAGCCTTAGCACCAAGTTTGGCATTAAGCATTTATTAAAGAGTAAAGAGAGAACGTATGGAATTCAGAAAGATAGCAAAACCTATCCACCCTAAGAGTTCAGTCTGCCCTCCTTCTTCTCCTTCCCTTCTGCCACCAACATGAGGTTCCAGCCATGAAAGAGAAAGAACCAGAGAGCCAGCAGCCCTTCCTATTTCCTGCCTCCCTCCCTTGGAAGAAGCCATCCTTCAGCATCACTCAAATCCATTGGTTCACCGGACTTGAGAGTGGTCTCATTGTTGAGTTCAAAGTCCTCAGCTTCTGAGAACAATACCCTCTTAAGGGCTGACCAGGTGTGGTTTCAATTTAATTAACTTTAAGTGGGTTAGTCAATCACTCTTAGGCAGTTCACTTAATTCAATCAATCTAGATTAATCTCCTCTGGTTGGGGCCTTTGGGCATTGGCAAATCTCACACTGAGAATAGGATGGGTTGGAGTGGAGAAAAACTTGAGGCTGTGAGGCAAACCAGAAGGCATGAAGTGATAAAGGCCTGTGCCAGGGTGGTGATAGTGTGAATGAAAAGCTAGGGATGATGGCAACATCCTGGGTGCCTAGGAGGATAGTGATGCCCTTGACAGTAACTGGGAAGTTGGGAAGGTTTATCACATGCAAAAAAGGTGATTCCTAGGATACCAGTGATCACTGAACTCTATTTCATGATTTCTTCATCTCTATACAGTCTTTATGAGAACCATCTACATATATTTCAATGATAATCTTGCAAATTTGGAAAAGGAACAGGCAGGCTTTCCAGATGATATTTTCCTACAGACTACATCTTTATATCACATACTATTGACTTAAGGGAAAGGTTGTGGAGGGAAAACTGATAGGTCTTGACTATTCTCTACACTAGAGAAATATCTCTTGATATTTTTGGACAGGTATTGGCTATTGATTAGGGATGAGAGTGGGTAAGGGAGAAAAAAGAGTCAAGGATGAATCTGAGGATGTTAACCTTGATGACCAAGAAGACTGAGCTGCTCAAAAGAGAAATATGTTAGGGTAGATTTAGAGGGGAGACTAATTCCATTTTGGACATGTTACTTGACATGGTGATGGTATTACAGAGAAGAGATGTACAGCAGGCAGTTGGCGAAGTGGACTGGAATTCAGCATGCACACACACACATATATATATACATACATACATATACATACATATATATATATACATGTATATATGTCATTTGCATAGAGATGATAACTGAATTCATGGAAGCAGATGAACTTACTAAGGAAAAGAGTGCAAAGAAGAGAAAAAGCAAGGTAGGACCATGGATACATCTATCCCTGGTTGGTAGGAGAGGGATGATAATCCAAAAAAGAGATTGTAATAGAGCATTTAGATGGGAGGTCAATCAGGAGAGAAGAGGACAACCTGGAGAGAACAATGTTCTGGAAGCTAAGGAAAGATAGAGTAGGTAGGAGGAAGGGGTGGTCAAACATTGCAGAAAGGTCATGGAGGACGACAACTATTAAAAGACCATCAAATTTAAGACTTAATATATTTTGGTGACCTTTGTACTTGGTGGAGAAGGGTTAGTGGTGGATGATAAAGAAGTAACTGATCAATTTGATGAATTTCAACACCGACTCAACAAGACTTGGCATGAACCTTCATTCTGGAGGCATTTTCTAAATGCAGTCCTATAAACCCTTCCTTACATTGCTACTTGCATTTGGTATATTACAAAGTACTTGTATATTGTACTTTTACATGAATAAGACAATAATTCCACAACTTCTTGATAACACATATTCTTAGAGTTGCTTGAGGCCTAGAAAAGTTGTGAGTTATACATGGTCACACAGCTCTAAATTGTCAGGGGTAGCATTTGAACCCAGATCTTCTTGACTTCAAGTATGACCCTCAATTTACTATGCCATGCTGCTTCTTGTTTTTTCATATGGTATATTTTTAAAAATTGGGCCCCCCACTAGGGAAATCAATATTATAAGAATTGGGAGAAAAGAGAGCTGAAGAATAAATTGTTATTTTTGTTTTTTAAGTGTTTATATATTTTGCTTTAAATCAACTGCACTACTAAATATATTTTTCCCCTCTCTTTCCTGGAGAGCCATCCCTTGTTAAAAACAAATAAAGAGGGAAAAAAAGCAGTTCAGCAATACTAACACAGTAAGAAAATCTAACAGTGTATGCAATGTTTCATCCCTATAGTCGCACCTTTGCAAAGAGGGGTGGGAAGTGGGTTCTCATCTTTTCTTTGGGGCCAGGACTGATCATTATAATTACATGGTATTCAGGCTTCTTTCTTTCTTTGTTCTCTCCATTACCGTTGTTGTCAATACTGTGTTTATTTCCTTGGTTCTGATTACTACATTTTGTATCAGTTCATAAAACTTTTCCCAAGCTTTTCTATAGTCATCATATTCATAGTTTCTTATGGTAATACTCTGGCTCTCTCCAGGGACAAAAGAACTCTTTCCCATTAGAATGAGTTGAAATGCCATCTCTTATTGCACCTTTTGATCTTCTGAGACCTAGCGATTAATAAATTGAAGTGTGCAAAGCTAGGTTTGAATCGAGATTTAAATATACCATTGAGTGTTCAAATCCAGAGTTTTTAGAAGATAAAACTTTTGGAAAGGACCATTGTTTTGAGAAGAAAACTACTGAAATAGAAAGGGGGAGATGCAGACTAGTTTGAATTTTAGAATTGCTGAACCATACATTTGCCTGAGCATGGAGTTTGCATTTATGAAGAGCTTTATAAATACAAAGGGCTTTGCCATGTTTTTAAGCTTTATGACTACTCATGTAAGGCAGATAGTGTAAGTCTTGACATCAAAGGATCGTGAATCTAGAGCTGCAAGGAATCTCAGAGGCCGTCTAGTCCAACTTCTGTAATTTAAAAAATATATTTTTTATTCTGAACTTAAACTATAACAAATAAAATGAGTGCTTCCATGTATAGAAGGAAGGTTTATTATATATAGCTTGCTTTTCTAAGTATATCATAAATTCAACAGGCAAGTTTCTTTTTTAAAAATCACATTTTATTATCCCCCAATTACATGTAAAAACAATTTTTAACATCCTTTTTTTTTTTTTAAAGCTTTCAGTTACAAATTCTATCCCTGCCTCCTTCTCTCTTCCCTCCTTGAGATAGTAAGCAATCTGATTTAGGTAATATATGTGCAATCATGCAAAACATTTTCAATTAGCCGTTTTGTGAAAACAACAACAACAACAACAACAACAACAAACCTCAAACAAGGAAGAAACAAGAAAACGGAAGGAAAGAAAGAAAGAGAAAAAGAAAAAAGGAGAAAGAAAGGAAGAAAGAAAGAGAAGAAAAATATTATGCTTCAGTCTGTATTCAGACAGTACCTGTTATTTCCCTGGAGGCAGATAGCATTTTTCATCATGAGTCCTTTGACATTTTCTTGAATCATTCAACAGGTAACTTTCAAAGCTGACCTGAATTTCGGTGATTCATTCTGGCCTTTCTTTTGTTCTCTTATTTATTTTTTTAAACCCTATATCACTCCCCTTTCCCTTCTACCTCTCATCCTCCCCTCCCCAGGAGAAAAGTGAAACCTTTGTAACAAATGTGCATAAACAAACAAACAAAAAAATCCCTCATTGATTAAAAAAAAATGTTACCTCTCACCTTTTAGTCAGGAAACTGCCTCATTGTGCAGATAAGAAAAGACCTCTGAGGGTGATTGTCAGACCTTTTCCAAGGTCACACAGGTAGTAAGTGTCAGAAATGAATATTTCTACTTTTATCAACGAGGAAACTGAAGCTCACAAAGTTTAAATAACTTCTCCAAAGCCTGTAACTTTGACAATTTGGGACCGTTACGCCTTCTAACTCCAAATCCAGACCCTTGCCGTTAAGCCTTGCTGCCTCAGTGGAGATAGAAAAGAGCATGGAGGGTAGATTTTCTGTCTTCAAGGAAAGTAGGAGTGTTGTCTCTTCCCAAGCTGGACAAGACATTTAGGGGGTATTTTCATCTTTGAGAGTGCTGGAAAGTCCTGCTTTAGAAAACAAAAAACCCAAACTAAAACCTGATCTTTAAGTATAAAGCAGAATGAGCGTTGTGGCCAGCTCTTAATTAACACTTTGCAAGGGTGATAAATTAGCACTTTATATGCCGGCTGGAAAAAAAAATACAAATATGTTGTTTCCCTAATGGGATAATAGAGCAGTGATACAATGTTTTAATTTTACCAGAATTCAGGCAGCTGTGATTAACCTGGCAAATCAAGAAGGCTACTGTTTAAAGGGATCCAAACAGCTGAGCCAGTTGGCAGACCATCATCCCACATCCTTAAGGGCCTTTACAGACAATGGTTTGGCTGGCTCCTTTGCTTCGAGAGTCTCTGTAGGGCCTCCTTTGCTCGGTTCCTGAGATGCTTAATGCTGCATTCAGAGCCAACATTGTCTTGGCCCTGCTCCTGTGGAGTACCAACCCAGGCAGTTTTTAATCCCATTTTGGATCAGAATGAAACAGAAAAGGTCTCCTTCCCAGGCAACTCACCCCCAGCTCTGGTGACTGTGCACTGTTGCACTTAGAATAGAAATCCCCCAAAAGGGAGCCAAGAGAGCATAATATTTAATGGCAAATTGGTAGGTACTATTTCTCTTAAGTTGTTCAAGGGGAGGAAAATGCTTCTGTTTTTAACTTGGGCTTGAGGTATGCTTTCCTCTGTGGAAGGTTGAGAATCTCCCCAACAGAGCAGAAGTTTTCTGGACCTGATGATAGTCCTACCAAACTCTAAGGTCAATTCCAAATCCCTGGGTTGAGACAGCCAGACAAACATTAGACCAGGCCATTTGGATACGGGTTGGGGGTGGGAGAATTGGTTGCTTCAGCTGCCAGGTTGAGGTTAAAAAAGAAACACCCTACTTGCCTCCCATTCTGCCAGACTCACTCCTTTGTGAGTTTCATTTAATCACATGGAGAGCTGGGCTCAGGTGGCCAGTAGAAAACTAATGAAGTCAATGGGCCACTTAAATTGTTTCTTTTCTAGAGATTCCCCGCTGAAGAGGGGAGTTGTTTTTCTGTGATCTGCTGACTGTGTTTCATTGTAAACCCTATCCCTTACCTTTGCATTCTTAGAAAGCTAGTCTTGGTACTGACAGGGATTGACGTGAGGTAGCTACAGGCTTTAGACTTTTCACTCTGTATCTAACAACCATAACAACTTTTTAGTCTAGACTTATGAATCCACCTGTAAAGGGAATTTCCATTGTAGAAACTCACTCCGCCAGTACAGATGAGCAAATAGAGAGTTGCTTGAGGACACAAAACGGTTAAATATTTTGCTCATGGTTGTATATATAGCTAGTATGTGTCAGGTGCAGCACCTGAACTTCCTGAGTCTCCTGACTCCAACACCAGTCCTCTATAGCATACTGTTTGTCTACCTGTGTCTATCTAATCGTTCTCTCCATATATGTATACACACATATATGCATATGATTGTATGATGTGATATATGTAGAATACAGAAATATATAATATTTGTGTATATTTAAAGGATAACAATTTCATAATGTGGTTCATATATTTCCATATATTTATTTTGTATTGAATATTTTCTTTGGGGGGGGGTGTCTGTACTTGTGATTTCATTTGTTTAGGGAAGCAGTTCTTAAGCTTTTTGGTGTCAGTACATACTCCTTTACATTCTTCAAAATTATTGTGGATCCTAAAGATCCTATGTGGGTTAAATTTATTGAAATTTACTATATTAGAAATAAAAACTTCTTAATCTTATGAAAATAGTGGTGACCTTTGGACCCCTGAAAGGGACAGGACTTGGGGACCCCTCCTCCTGTTATCCCCCACCCCTGCCCCCCAGGGTCCTTGAACCACACTTTGGGAACCTTTAGTTTAGGAACTCTCTGTGAGAAAATTCTATCTAGTGATGCACATTGTCAACTATTTTTCAACTTACATGCTTAGAGAGTTGCATGGGGGGGATACTGAGAAGTTAAGTAATTTTGTCTCAGTTTCACATCTACTGTGTGTCAGAGGCAAGAATCAAGCCCAGATTTTCCTTACTTCAGGCCCGCACGCTATCAACTATACCACACTGCCTCTTTTATGATGAGATTTTAGGATAATAGACCATACTGGTGTGAGCAAAGGTGATAGACAAGGCAAGATGGATGGTTAGGATAATAGACTTTGAACTAAAATGGAACTTAGAGGCCATTGAGTCCAATTTAATGATTTTTACAGAAGAGGAAACTGAGGCCCAGAGAGGTTCAGTGACTTGCCTAACATCAGCTAGTAAGTGTACAAGGTGGTATTTGAACCCAGTCTTCTTGATTTCACGTCCAGTGCCCTAACCACTATGATAGTTAGTTATAAACTCACATTATGTAGCACTTTAAGGTATATAAAATCTTACCTCACAACAACCCTATCAATAGAATTAAGTACTGTTATCTCCATTTAAAATGAAGAAGCCAAGGCTCAGAAAAGTAGAGAGATTTAATCACATAATTAAGCCTGAATTTGATTTCAGGTTCTCTAACATATAATTCTCTTCTAACAGGGCTTTTTTTTTTTAATACTAAATACAATTTAGCTGACCTATTATATGGCAACTTCATGAGCTAGAAAGTCTGAGTATGTGTCTCTGAATCCTTAATTTATGGGGCTGCTATGTTTGTTGGCTTAATTAATGCCTTGTGGATGATAGAGGTGGTGGGATGGAGGGACAAGCAAGGAATCATCTCAGTGATTCCTTCCCCATCCACTTTAAGCAATTTCAGTTGCTCTGTCTGAAGGTGGAGAGAAGAATCAGACTCATTTGATGATAGAGTATTCCTTATGCATAAATACATATATGAAACCCATATCCTTCCCTTCTCATCTCTACTGCCTGGGGGTGGGGGTGGGGATAGTGAATTAAGGATGCATAATAGAAGGAGGTAAGGCATCAACTCAGAAATGCAATTACTCTGAATACTGGGGGTTTTTTTAGTTTTTTTTTTTAAAGGTAAAACCATTAGATTCAGAAAAGTCTAAGAGGAGATTAAACACCCTTTTCTCCTGGGGCAGATATTCTATTACCTTACCTCTTTCCTCCATTACATGCAGATATTATACATCTGGGGGAGGGGAAGCCAGAGTGGGACTTTAAGTAGAAGTGAAGAGATCATAAAATTAGATGTCTTATATGTAGAAACAGCAAACAGGACAGTTTGACCATACCATGGAGTATGTGAGTTAATGTATAATAAACATGGTTTATTGGTTGGAGATAGACTGCAAATGAGCTCTGGCTCTTTTGGGGGGTGTGGGGGGCTGGGGACAACTTTCATTTGGGAGGTATCTTTGGCACTGGAAAGCTAGATGGTTGAGGAAAGAGGAAGCTCCAAGTAAGAGGAAGCAGATAAATTTTCAGCTTTAAGGGCATTCTAAGCTCTAGGATCAAAGGAGAGAGGTAATGGGGATCTTCAGGTTGTCTTATAGATTGTTCATGAGTGCAGAGCAGGAGACAGGAAATCAAGACAGAAACCTGTTCAGGGATAAATATTGTGTGTTTGACCCAACCTTGCCTTTGTGTTATTTCTTGGGAATCTTTCCCCTCTGCTATTACCTCTCCCAGATCTACATACCAAATCCTTCTCTCTCTCTCTCTCTCTCTCTCTCTCTCTCTCTCTCTCTCTGGCTAGTCCTCCAATCATCACCAGACTATTTCCAACTGGTATTCCCATTGGCAGACTTTAAACTTAACATATCTTTTTTTTTTTTTTTTTGGTGGGGCAATGAGGGTTAAGTGACTTGCCCAGGGTCACACAACTAGTAACTGTCAAGTGTCTGAGGCTGGATTTGAACTCAGGTCCTCTTGAATCCAGGGCCGGTGCTTTATCCACTGAGCCAGCCAGCTGCCCCCTAAACTTAATATATCTAAAGGAAAACCCATGATGTTCTCCCCAAGCCCTCAGAACTTCTATTTCAGTCAAGCATACCCTCATTCTTCTAGTCACCCAAATTTGCAAACTCAGTGTCTTGGGCAATCTTCTACTCTCCCACAAATCCACATCCAATCATTTATCCCCAGACAACTCAAACTCAGCATATCCATTTCCCTAATTCCCCCCACTCATACATACTACCTGTCTGCCTTTAGTCTTGCTTTCTGTAGGAAGCAACATCATTCTTCTGGTCTTCTAGATTTGCAACTGAGGAGTAATTCTTGATTCTTCCTTTTTCTTTCCATATGTCCAATTGATGGAGGAGGTAAAGAAGGGGTTAACAGACAAACCTAAGACCCGAGCTCTAATTTAGATCTGAGCTTCAAGAGGGGCTAATAGATAACTTGTAGACCCCAGTTCTGAAAGGGATTAATGGATAATTTAAGACTTGGACCCTCATCAATCCTAGGTTCTTATTAATTGTTACCTGGAGGTTTGGTCTCCATTAATCACTACCCACAAAAAAACCATAAAGAGACAGGTCACAGAGACCCTAACTGATAAATGTTAATATCCAGAAATCAGGCCTAAAAAAGAAAGATAAAAAACACAAAGACACTCTGACCTTGGCAAATCGAGGTATGTTTTTATGAACATGTGCAGAAAAGGCCAAATTTGTCCTTAGTTTCACCTTATGACATGTAAACCTCCAAAACACACCTCCAGGCAAAAGGTACCCACCTCGGGAATTGGCTTAGGGCCCCAGGAATTCCAAATTAGGATATGAACCCCTCATATACCTCCCTAAAGTGGAGATTATTATAATGAGACTGATATCAATTTATCCATACTATAAATATAACTGTCTTCTCTTTCCCTATTTGAGAGACCTCCATGGTGCTCTCCCTGTGGCCACTCAAAGTATTGCAATAAAACTTGGGAAACTGAGTCACTGAGTCTTGTAATTCTTTGGGACGACTCATGATCAATCTGATCAATTAAACCCACCTCCCACATCACAATCATTTGGCAAGTCTTGTCATTTCTACCTCTATAATATATTCCCCTTTGTCACTTTTGCTCTGCTGACATGGTCTCCACCTTAAATTCAGTCTCCTCTCTCTCTTGGCTGAGTACATTAGTTTCTTAATTTGTCTCCTTGCTTCTATTCTCTTCCCAGTCCATTCCATTTTTCACACAGTTGCCAAATTGATGTTACTAAATCACAGGTCTCCTCAATTCAATAAACCACAATAGCTCCTTTTTTAATCTCAAGAATAAAATCTCAAGAATATTTAAAGTCATTTGTAGTCTATCTCCAACCTACCTTTCCAAGTTTATTTTTTTCCCCTTTTTTGGGGGGCAATGGGGGTTAAGTGACTTGCCCAGGGTCACATAGCTAGTAAGTGTCAAGTGTCTGAGGTCACAACTGAATCCAGGGCCGGTGCTTTAACCACTACACCACCTAGTTGCCCCCCCAAGTTTATTATACATTAACTCACACACTCCATGGTCTGGTCAAAATGTCCCGTTTTCTGTTCTACATATAAAACGTTACATCTACAATCTCTGTGACTTTGAACAAACTATACCCCATCTCTAGAAATACATTTCCTCAGCAACTGTGCCTGGCACCTCCCAAGTGTTGGCTCAAGTGCCATTTCCTATAGGAAACTTATCCTGATCCTCCCCTCCCCACCCCAGTTTCCAGTGCCCTTTCTATGAACTTAAATATTTTATACACACACACACACACACACACACACACACACACACACACATACACACATACACACACATGCATGCTGTTTCCAGTAGAATGTAAGCACCTAGAGGGAAGGGAATTTTTCATTTTTATCTCTGTATCTTCAGATTAATTATGAAAGTAATGTATTCTAAGAGGTGGTTCCTGTTACTTATGACATTAGTTTTAGATTTTAGATCTATATAAAATTTCAGATACCAGTCAGTCTAAATCACTAATTTTAGAGATGGGGAAATTGACACTAAAATCACACTCCTGTTAATTTGGTTAGTTTGCCCCATGAATGCATCCAGCTAATTAAGTTGGGGTTGAGCCAAGGCATGAACCTGGGTTTTTTGATACCCAATCATTCTCTTTCTATATCAGCAATAGAATAAGTCATCAAGCATCAATTAAGTACTCACAATATGATAGGCACTGTGCTGAGCACTAGATAGCAATCTAAAATGTAAGAAATGTAAAAAAATACAAAAGTCTACTTTATTAAAAAAAAGAAATGTAAAATAAAGCATATATTTGGCCATTATAACTTGAGTTAATGTTTTAATGGAGTCCAAAGAATTTTCCTCTTGTTTCCTGCAATATCCAGGGAAGAGGTTATTCTGAATCTGAATATGGAGATAAGCATTTGATTAAGGCATCATACCTTGATGGAAATATCACTTATGAAGAATATCCAACTCTATTTGCTCTAATTCTGTACTCACCAATCAACCTTGTGATCTGTAATTTGTTCAAGGGACCTGCCCACCAAGAGGCAGTGCCTTGTACAAATGTCCAGTACCAATTATGCTGCTGGGTATCATTTCCCATGATAAATTCATGCACTAGCATTTTTGCTCATAAATTAGTCTCCTATGATTTTGGTTAGTGTGATCTGACCTCTTGGAACCCGATCATTCTGGCATGAATAGATCAACTGAATTTCTGAATCTGTAAAGCTGAGGACCAAATTCTAGAACTCTGGTGATCCCATCAAAAGGCAGCTACCCCTTCAGACCCAGTCTAAAACATGGGCTTTTCTTTATCCATTTTAATCTAAATAGAAGTAGGAGTAGCTAGAAAGTGTTTTGGTTTAAAAAATCCCTTCCAAGATTTGAAAAGTAAGATGCCCCACAGATGTCCAGAATCTAAATAATGAACTTAAAGAAAATTGGGGGTCAATACTATGTAGTTATTTATTACATTAAGATAAGAGGGGTGGGAATAGTTGAAACTTCATAATGCAGAGACTCCTGTTACAGTCGATAGTTTCCTGGCCAGATCAGAGACAATAACTTGCTGGTTTAAGCATTTTGCAAGAGACGGTGTCTAAAACTAAATTGAACACACAAATAAAGGAAATAATATATAGGCAGAGAGTTTTTTCTTTTTTCTTTTCTTTTCTTTTTTTTAACTCAAAGCCATCAAAATTAATGACCTATTTCTTACCTCATAAAAAGTCCTTAAAATGAAATGTGACCACTTTTAAATTAAGTCTGGCCTGCTTCATTCTAGAAAGGATTGGTTTAAATCTGCTGCTGTTCCATGGCTGTATTATAATTCTTCTGTCCCAGCAGGAGGGAGCAGGTGAACATGTAAAAAGAGAATCTGGCACGTTTGTAGCTACCATTAGAAAAGAATTACAACTACCCAACTGAGCGATGTATTCACTCAAGAATTTGGCCAACATTTTGAACCTTCAGGAATAAAATTAAGCATTGATTCCATGATAAGCATTTTTGTAATAAACTAATTTGGTTCAAATCAAAGAGTATAATAGAATGAGTACATTGGAATGCTTCTATGACACAATCTGCCAAATTTAATGGTGCTCGGGCTCAATGTGATTCCCATCTATGTGGATTAGTTAATAAGACCATACACAGATTTAGAACTTGAATTGACCTTAGTGGTCATTTACTCCAGTGATGTCAAATTCAAATGGAAATGGAGACCACTAAAAACCATACGTAAGGATCATAATAGGCTACATACTGACTTAGAAAACCACATATATTGTATGTGATTTTGTATATTTTGTATATATAGTTTATATATTTCTTTTCTTTTTTCTTTCTTTTTTTTTTTAGTGAGGCAATTGGGGTTAAGTGACTTGCCTAGGGTCACACAGCTAGTAAGTGTTAAGTGTCTGAGGCCAGATTTGAACTCAGGTACTCCTGACTCCAGGGCCGGTGCTCTATCCACTGCGCCATCTAGCTGCCCCTCTTTTTTATTAATATGTCAAAACATCCAAATTAGTTGTTATTGTTCAGTCACTTCAGTCATGTCTGACTCTTTGTGACCCCATTTGGGATCTTCTTGGCAAAAACACTGGAGGAGATTGCCATTTCCTTCTCCAGCTCATTTTACAGATGGGGAAACTGAGGCAAGTAGGGCTAAGTGATTTTCCTAGTGTCTAAGGTGGAATTTGAACTCAGGTCTTCCTGACTCTAGGCCCAGTGCTCTTATCTACTGTGCTACCTAACTACACTATTCAAATCAGTTAGGGCTATATTTTAATCTGGTTCAAGCCACACTGTGGGCTGCTTGTGGCCTATGGGCTATGTAGTTGACACCTTTGATCTACTCCATCCCTCTTGTTTTACAGAGAAAGCCAAGATTGAGAGTAGAAAGAGCCTTGGCTTTGGAGTCAGATATACCATCTCTGATATTTACTACCTGGATGACCTTGGACAAGTTACTTAACTTCCCTGGGACTCTTCCTCATTTGAAAAATGAGGGAGTTGGATTAGATGACCTCTGAGGTCCCTTCTATCTCTATGATTTTATAATATTCCCAGGGTCTCACAGGTAGTAAATGGCAGGGCCAGGTCTTAAACCTAGGCCCCTCAAGTTCAGCTCTAGTGGTTCTTCTGCTGCTCCATGGTTGAATCCCATTTTTAAGGGGAAGGGGGAAAAATTATTGAATTCAGTTTCATTAACTTGGCCTCTGGGATGAGATTGGCCTCAAAGCATTTAGATACAATGAGAAGACATGAATATAACATTGATTTCCAGATTTTAAAATATATACTTTGATTTACTCTATAGAAGAATTAAGCCTAAGGTAGCACTGACAAAACATTTTTATGACAGACTGATTTTTTTTTTTGCTTTTTATTCAGTAGTTTTGATAAGCTACGGCATAAAATAGTCTCTTCTATTTTAAGTTTTTACCATGCCTATATGAGATGAGCCTACATGAGGCTGTGTAGGTTTAATGGGGATTTCAAAAAAGTGAAATCGGTCTAGTTTAGAAAGACATCTCAGTAAAGTGTATTATGAGAATGGATGTTTATTTGCAAAAAAAGATTTTTTTTTTTGCAGATAAGGAAGGGTTAATCACATTAACTGTTCCTTGAAACTATACTTTATTTAATTGTTGACTTTCCCTGGTCTGACTTCTAGTTTCAGTGGGAAAAGAGAGGGAATGAGGAAGAAAGGAGAGAAGACAGTGGAATTGGTTGAAAAAGAGATTGAATTTGAATAAATCTGGAGCACAAGCATAGAAGAAGGTTAGGGACATTGAGGATTGTTTCAATTAATGTGACTTCAGTTTATAGGCAATGCGCTTGTTCAATCAGATTTCTACCTCTAATCATTGCAGTCTTCGTTTTCAGTCCTAAGATAGAAAGTATTCTAATAATAGAAGGATATAAAATTTTGGCTAACATGGAGAGTTTCTGTTATGGAAACTCATTTCTCTAATTCAGATCAGTAGCCATGTAAGAACTAGTTGATAAAGCCTAAGGATTTTTTTCCCCAGAGGCACATGGAAGTTAAATTCCTTGTCCAGATGTACACTACTAGTAAAATGATTATAAACCCTGGTATTCCTGACTCCAAGCCCAATACGCTCTCGATTATACTATGTTGTCTCTATCTGAAGATAATATTTTTAAACCAGTTCTGTGATTTCATTGATGTTACTTAAAATAGTATTCTAAAGATTCATTTTTCTCCTGGAAATGTTTCTGTCTCTCCAAACTTCACCACCATGACTCAGTTGCCTTCTCACATTGGAACTTCCCTTAGGGTCTGGAGCCTTTTTATACTGGAACATTCCTCCACCCGGCTGGTCCACTTTTTCCATTAGTGAGTTCCTTCCATCGGCCTCCATTTTGGGGATGGGCCCATGACTGTCATGCTTCCTTCTCCTCCCAGCTGTTTTTCTGACTGTAGACTTTTCTACCATGCCCTCTTAGGGATACATGCTCCTCTCACTTCCCCTTTTCAGACTAAGCTTTTTCTTTATACTCACTCTCTCTCTCTCTCTCTCTCTCTCTCTCTCTCTCTCTCTCTCTCTCTCTCTCTCTCTCTCTCTCTCTTTTTTGGTAAGGCAGTTGGGGTTAAGTGACTTGCCCAGGGTTACACAGCAAGTAAGTGTCAAGTGTCTGAGGCCACGTTTGAACTCAGGTCTTCCTGACTCTAGGGCCAGTGCTCTATCCACTCTGCCACCTAGCTGCCCCTCACTTCCCGTTTTCAGATCCCTTTTATGTGCTATCTTTCCTCATTAGAATGTAAGTTCCTTGAAGAAAGCTTATAGCCTTTCTTTTGGCTTATATTTGTATCTCTAGCATTTAGCACAGTGCCTGGTACATAGTAAGTTCTTAAATGCTTGTTGTCTGTCTGTCTGTCTAAAAGTGCTGTGCTAGAAAGACATCCAGGACAATGGACCTAGCTACAATTGCTTTGGCCATGAAGACCATGCATTAAAATAATTTAGATTCACAATCCATCTTTCTTTAGGCCTGAAGGCAGTTAATATATATAACTACACACACATATATAAGCCTTTATGTGAAGACATATATGCATAAATATGGATATATGTATCCAAAGTAAACCTCTTGAAAATTTTCAAATTCGATGACCATTACTCATTTCTGGTGATTTGCAAGGGGACAGAGGATACCTTGAGAAAAAGCCTAAGCATCCCTAGGGATTATGTCCTGGGCAGGAAACTGAGTACAGTTGGGTCATAGGTGATGTTTTTGTTGCTGTTTTCATCTAAAGGTAGGAGTTCAGAAGAGAGAGAGACAGATTTGGGAAGTGAAGAACTTGTTAAGAGGATCTTGTCCGAGAAAAGAAGTGGGAATTCTTGGACCATGACTTAAATGATAAGAATTATGTGCTCTAGGCCAGAAATGGAGGACACTTAATGAGTGCTGGTAAAATATATATTTGACTCTATTTCTGCAAATCTGATCAAGAGGGTTTTATACTGTATTGAGGGAGAAAACTGCTTCTATATACATATATCTATATCTTTCAAGCCAGATAACACACTAATTAGTAAATAGGACACAGAATAAGAATATGAGGAGAGAGGTCCAGTAATTCACAGGAAACAAAATCCAAAAAAGGAGTCAACAATAAAACACATAGCCTCACACTTCTATACACAAATGTACAAATGATGGGTAATGAGTTGGCTGATTGGATCTAATTCTTGTTATTGTTCAATCATCTTTTAGTCATGTTCAACTTTTCACGACCCCATCTGGCGTTTTCTACACAAAGATACTGGAGTCGTTTTCCATTTCCTTCTCTAGCTCATTTTATAGATGAGGAAGCTGAGGTAAATAGGGCTAAGTAACTTTTTCAGGCTCACACAGCTAATAAGTGTCTGAAGTCAGATTTGAACTCAGGAAGATGTCTTTCTGACTCCAGCTCCAGCACTCTCTCCACTGTGCCACCTAGCTGCCCCATTGAATCTAATGTAAGGAAGCAGATGCTGATAATCCTTAATGCCCCTAGGCTTTATCCTTCCCTTTGTCTATGTTCTATCTTTATGTAGGTCCAGTATCCATTTCACTCCTCTCTTTTATATCTTTTTTTTTCTGCCTCCCTCTAGAATTAGTTTGATTTAGAATTGATTAAATGATGACACCCAAAGATTAGCTCAATGTCAATTTAGAGGGAGACTTCTAGTAGAGTTTTTCATGATATACACTTGGCCCTGTGCTGGTTAACATCTCAATCAATGGACTGAATGAAAACATAGATGGTATGCTTCTGAGATTTACAGATTACATAAAACTGGGAAGGGGAGCTAACCTGATGGATTACAGGGTTGTTGTGATTTTCAAAGGAAATGTGTACAAATGACTTTGTGAATATTATAAGAGCTGTATTATAAGTGCTATTTCTACAGCACCTATGCCTCCTCCTTATACTTGAACAGTCCCCCAAATGCTACCCCAGGTTCAAGGTTACTCTGTGCGTCCATATCTACGCACAAACCTTAGTTTATGAGCTTCCATTAAAGTGTTTACTTGTATTAGTCAGAGTCAAGTCAAATCAAATCAACAAGTATTTATCAAGCACCTAGTAATTAGGAAAGTAGGAATAGAACATCATCTCCTTCATAAAACCAGAGATATAACCTGTATCACTATGTAAACCATCAGTGACCATAGTGGACACACATAGAGAACAGAGATAGAGGGGTAGGAACACAAGCACAGAGAGAGAGAGGGGAACAAAAGCAGGAAAAGCACATGTATGGAGAAAAATAATTCACCCCCAAAGTAAGGCCCATTTCCTGTTCTCCCCTTTTCAATCTTTCCTCTCTCCTACTCATCCTCATTCCTGTAGCTCTTCTCTTTCTGAGATCACAAAGGTCACTTCCCCTCTATTGTTAGTCCTTGATTTGGCCATGGAGCATCACTCACTTCTTTCTATCTCTCTGTTTCCCTTTCCCCACCCTATAGGTAGCCTCCCATGTTGTAATGTATTACCACAAAAGGAGCATTAATCTGTAGGCAGGGTGTCGCCAACTTTGGTCTATAATGTTGTCTGCCCATCTTTTCACTGTTACCTCTACCAGATTTCTACCTTCACTTCTGTCTCCTTGTGTACATTTAGAAAGACGATTTACTGGTCTCTTTGCTTTCACTTTGTTGTTGTTGTTACTGTCCTTGCCTGTTGCATTTATTCCTGTACTTATTATGTTGTTTGGGTGTTTGAGAGACAAATCTTTTGGTTTTGGTTTTCATTTAAAAAATGTTTCAAATTCCTCTTTATTATTAGACGTGCATCTGCTGTCTTTTCAGTTAGGCTCAGATTTGTAGACTAGGTCACTCTGTGCTGCATCCTGAGCTTTGTTGTTCTTCAGAACACATTATTCCATTCTTTGCCTTTTTCCTATTGGGTGTGGAATAATTCTGCATCATTTGAATGCCCTTTCCTTTGTATTTGAAGATTTTTCTCCTAAAGACTTTCAAAATGTTGTTTCTGAATTGAATATGACCACTATGTGTCTTGGAGTTTATGACCTTAGGTTTTTTTTCTGGAGGCAATCTGTGAACTCTTTCTTTTATATATATATATATATATATATATATATATATATATATATATATATATATATATACACACATACACACACACACAATTGCCAAAGGCAATTGGGGTTAAGTGACTTGCCCAGGGTCACACAGCTAGTAAGTGTCAAGTGTCCAAGGCCAGATTTGAACTCAGGTCCTCCTGAATCCAGGGCCAGTGCTCTATCCACTGCCCACTTAGCTGCCCCATGTGAACTCTTTCAATTGAAATTTCATTTTATATGTTTAGAAACTCTGGGAAGTTCTCTTTTATTATTTCCTTCATTATGGTTGCTAAGGTTTTGTCCTTTTGTCATGTTCTTCTGGGAGACCTAAATGATCCTTACGTTGTCCTTGTGCAGCCTATCTTAGAGTTCAATATGTTTTGCTTGCATAGTGAGTATATATATTTTTTATGTTATACCTTTTTGCTTCTCTTCTTCTACGTTGTCCTGCACTTCTGTGTATTTACATCCCCAATCTATTATTCTCTCTTTTGTTTCTTTGGTGACAGTTGCCATTAAAGATTCAAATTTTTCTGTTCGGTTCATTATTTTTGATGTGCAGGACATAAATTCTGCTCTAATATTCTCATTTCTCTTTTAAACTGTTCAGGAATAGCATGTTATGGTTTCATCTTCACAGATTCCACAGAGTCCTCTATCTCATCAAGTGTTGGATCATTTTCTGTTTATTTTGCAATATTTATAGATACCTAAATTAATTTTCTAGTTCTGGAGGTCACATCTCCTTCTATTATTACTGTTTTTCTCGGTGATTTATTTATGTTCAAGGTCTTTGTTTTCTTTTTTCTAAAATCTTTGCTTTTTTCAGTTTCCATTCCCCCCCCCCCCCCCACTTATTTTTCTTTATCACTTTCTTCCTGATTCCCTTCCTTCTGATTGTAGTTTCCTTTAGGGCTGGATCTCAAAGCATCTTAGCCTCCTCCCAAATTGCACAATTCATGGTTCACCAGCCTAAGTCTGTTCCTCGAGTGACTTCTGAATTGTTGGAATTGGCCACAGCTGGTTGTTGTGCTCTTAATCTCAGGCTTGGTGGAGTGTTTCACAGCCCCGTCTCCTTCTCACACACTGTGTCCTTCCCTTGTGATCCTTCTGTTCCTTGGTTCTCTGGCCTGGCACTCGGCAGTTCACAGCTTTTCCGCACTAGTGCTTCTAGATTGCCACCCCTGGCAGGCTTTTACTCCTGAAGGGCTGTGGCCATGTTGGTTGTCAAGGTCTGAACAAACTTACACAACCTGGATCCAGGATCTCCATGGCACTGGAAAGAGGAAGGGGGGACCGAGTTTAACTGTGAGCTTTATTTTTAAGTTTGTATTCTGTCTGTGAGTCTGCTGGTGCAGCCTTGGGAGGTGGGGGAGGGTACTGAGTGAGTTCAGGATCAGTGAACATAAATTACAATTTTTTTTTTGTTTTTTAAAATCTTCTTTTGGATTCTGGGTGTCTTGGATCAAGGAGCCAGATGAAGTTTCTTTATCTTTGGTGTATAACTTCTGTTTTGGAGAAGTTTGAGAGGTCATGGGGATTGGAGAAAATGTCTAGACTGCCACTTTTTTTGTTGTTCAGTCTTTTCAGTCATGTCTGACTCTTCGTGACCTCATTTGGGGTTTTCTTGGCGAAGGTATAGGAGTGGTTTGCCATTTCCTTCCCATCTAATTTTACAGATGAAGAAACTGAGGCAAATAGGGTTGTGACTTGTCCAGGATCACACAGCTAGTAAGTGCCTGAGGCCAGATTTGAACTTGGGGAGATGAATCTTCCTGACTCCAGCTTCACCATTCTATCCACTGAGCCACCTAGCTGCCCAGTCTGGCATTTTAATGTTCTTTTGTTAACTGTTTATGATCTTATTTCATTCTAATTCCAAAAGCACTAGTCTTGACTAAATCAGGTCTAGTTTACTATAGCTGATTATGCCTTGCTCTTTCATGTCCAGCCCAACATTTCTTTGATGATATCCTATGTACTACTTCTATTAAATTATTTATTTATTTATTTTAAATGTGGGCTGGCTGCTTCTGCCTACTGTGGACCTCTCTATTGGTTTTGGGGTAATCTTCAGGAAAATCAGGAATATTTGAAGTACTATAATAATAATAATAATAATAATAACAATAATAATAATTTTTAAAAAATCAAATTTTTTATTTGAACTTGATGGGTATAGGGAACTCTTGCTTGGTGTATTCTCTACCAATGCAGCCTCCTTTTTAATTGATATTTTGAGCATGTTGCTTGGGGGCATAGAGAGGTTAAATGACTTTCCTAGGGGTGGGAATCCTTGAATCCAGCTCTTCCTGATTCTAAAGCCATCTCTCTATCAATTACATCATGCTGCCCCTTATAATTTTCTTTGTGTATATATACATTATATTTAAATATTATCTACATCTGAAATCAATATAAATATGATATAGAAATATAGCTTTGGGGGGGTAGCTAGGTGGCAGGGGCAGCTAGGTGGCACAGTGGATAGAGCACCGGCCCTGGAGTCAGGAGGACCTGAGTTCAAATCCAGCCTCAGACACTTAACATTTACTAGCTGTGTGACCCTGGGCAAGTCACTTAACCCCAGTTGCCTCACCAAAAATAAAAAAAGGAAAGAGATATAGCTTTGGGAGTCAGGTGCATAGACTTTGTAGCTGAAGCCATGAGAGTAAAAGACTGAAAAAGAGAAAAGTGAAGTGAGATAAGAGAAGAAACCTAAGGACAACAAGATCTCAGAATGTGAAAAGCAAGTAAGTGTGGAGATGACAGATGGGTACAAATAAGAGGCAGCATCTGAGAGGATTATTACAAAGTACAACCTTTAGGTAATTATAAGTGCCCAGTAGATATAGAATGCTAAGGTATTTTTTTTATAATAATAGCTCACATTTATATAGCATTTTAAAGTTTGTAAAGCATTTAACATACATTATCCCTAGTTTAATCTTCACCACTAAGCTGTGAGGTGGGTGTGAATATTATCCACATTTTACAGAGGAAGGGAACTGCGGATTAGAGAGGTCAAATGACTTGACAGGGTTGTATAGCCAGTAATTGTTGAGGCAGAATTTGAACTCAGATCTGTCTTTAAGTCCATAGCTCTACCTACTATGCCATCTAGTTGTCTTAGCAAGTTACTGAAAATTGAAAAAAAAATCTGCTTTTTTGTGCATACATGCACAAATATATATACATCCATCCATACATATATGCACACATGCATACACACATATATACATTTTTTGGGGGGGGGCATGCTGAGCCATCTCCAAATTTCTTGACTCTTGTCTTGCCACCAGACTCTAATGACTCTGGAGGAGAGAGTAATGCTGATGATTTTTCAAAGCTCTGCCTCACTTGAATTCAATTAATTTGCAAGTCAAGACATCACTCTTGTGATAGTGATGTCATTGGTCCTCTTTGAGGAGTAAGTAGTAGTAGCTGCTCTCTGGATACCCAACCTTCCACTTGGAGTTGGGGAAGACTGTTGTTTTTTCCTCCTCCTCTTCCTCCTCCTTTTTCTCCTTCTCTGTTCCTCTTCCCATTCCCCTTTCCCTTCTCCTCTTACTATTCCTTTCTTCTTCTTCTTCCTTGGCCACATGCGGTCCCTCTTTCTACTCAGGGTGTCATACCCTTACATGTGGGTGCTCTGTCCAAAGGAATATGACTTTTGGTCACTTATATTTTGTAAGATATCTTGGGGTTTTGGTGTAGGGTTTGTTTTTTTAGTTTTGTATTTTTCTTTTCAAAAAGCTGGGACAATTTACTCCCTGGCCAGCACTATTTTCATTTATGATTTATTGAAAAGTAGCTCTGAAAAAGCAGGCTTTAAAGAAAGCCCCTTGTGATTCAAATGGAGCTACTTGACTATGTCTTTAAACCTAAATCACTCTGACTTTCATTGAATGACCAATGACAATTCCTAGCCCAAGCCTTTGTTGCCCATTGTTTGGGTCTTCAGGGCTTAGAGTAAGTGCAAATAGCAATTGCTTTCTGTTCTGGACAGAAACTCTGAAACTCTTCCCCTTCCAAGACTGTTATCTTGAGGATGGTAAACTACACAATTTTTTGTCTCAGTTCTTACCTTGTCCATAGTCATCGAATGGTCCTTATCTCAGATAAACTGAGACCTGGGAAAGACCTTACTTTAAGAAGGCCAAGGTCACCCCCTGCATCTTGGGCCATGAGGCAGCCCTGCCTCACTTAAATCCAGTTCACTTCCAAGTCAAGAATCTGCCCTTATGATGGTGGATGATATCATTGGTCCTCTTCAAGAAGGAAGGACATGCAACAACAACCAATATTTCTCAACCCATACTACCACTTAAGGCAGATAAAATATTGGATTTTCTAACTCTGCTCTTCCCTCTATAACCATTGTGTGCTGACTCTCAGTGGCTCAGGACCTAGACTAAGGGAGAAAGGGAGTTGGGGTGGGAAGAATAGGAAAAACAAGAGATGGTAGTGTTGTTGTTTTGAACATTTATAGATTTGAAGATGATTCTTCTGTAGTATAACAATTTTTTGAACTTGTAAAAATCTTCTAGTCCAAAAATTTCCAGAGCAGTCTCTAGTTGACATTGGGAAATATTGGCTGTCCAGAACTCACTGGCCATTTGTATGTTATGTAGATATAATCTTTACCTGTCTGGGTCTGGCTTTCTTCTCTTCCTGAGTGGGTGATCAGAGCAGTAGAGTGTTTCAAAATTAACAAAGGAAGAGTAATTCTTCCTTGGAATAGATACTTAATGTCAAAGGATGACTAGAAATTTCTATCAGGCTGCTTTAGAAATAAACACAGTGAATGAATAAATCAGCTCAGTAGCAATTTTGAATGTGTCCAATGTGAGGAAGTTTTTACTTTACTTGACAAGAAAATAAAGACAGTGAACAGACTTTTAAATGTACTGCTGATGTAGATTAACATGCATTTTGGCAGGTGCAGGGTGCTGAAATATACATGATAATAGTTTAAATGTAAATAGGGTTAATGAATTTTAATATTCTTCTAAATCATGTATTCATATTTCCATTTGCATAGTGACTTATTTCTCAAGCTCCTTTGTAAATATTTTAATGAAATAAACATAAGAGGCGAGCACAAAGGAGCGAATGGAATTAGCTCAGCAGATAGCACTATGTAAAGGTAAATTGGAGTCATATCACAGGATCACAGACATCAGGGATGGGAGAATCGAATAAATAAACCAGCTGATCCCCTCTGGTGGTGGTGGGGGGGGGGAAGGAGGGAGGATGGAAAACAGTGGGGGAGGGCTGCTTTCTGTCTGAGAGGGTTTCACCAGAGTAGGTTGGTTGAACCTTACATGCCTCAAGTGACAGGCTTTCTGAACTCTGTGTCAATGGAATATTTTTCCCCCAACACTTTATGTTTGAAGAGTCTGGAGTGCCACAAACTCAGTTTGAGGCAGATAAAGGTGATTTCAGGTATCCGCCCAAGCCACCTCAGGCATCAACACTATCAGCTGGAGAGGCTGGCATCATACTGTGTGCAGCCAAAATTGTAGGGGAGAGCAATTCAGCAAAGGTAAAACTGTCTTCTCTGAGAAGTGAATAGAAATGAGTTTTATTTATTTATTTATTTATCATTTCTGGGATTTTAAAAAAGAAAAACTTGTTCCGACCACTGTCTTGGCAAAGGTAAGTTAGGCCTGGCTATAATGATTGGTCGTTCAAACCTTTCAGCTGGTGGATGTTGGCTTCTCCTTTGTCATTCCAACTGTACAAGTGAGGAAAGCCAAGAAATATGGCAATTCATTTATTTACCAAGTATTCATTGAATGCCTAAGAAATAGCTGTCTTTGTGCTAGTAACAGGGATTGAATACAGAAATAGAACCAATCAATCAATCAATCAATCAATCAATTAATCAACAAACACTTAAGCTCTGCTAGATTGCACAGCTGGGAAACATTTGTGACTAACTCCAGACTGGGCTTTATTGAAAGAGGCATATTGGGGAAGGAAAAGAGAGAGTGACATTTAAAAAAAAAAAGAGCAGTGATGATTCTGCTGTTTAAGCCATAGCTGGGTTTACAGGTGTAGGAAGCTATTAACCTCTTTAGTCTAACTCAGAGGTTCTTAACCTATGGGCTGCAAACCCTTAAAAAAAATTTTTTTTGATAACTGTATTTCAATATAATTGATTTCCTTTGTAATTTTGAGTATTTTTACATTTGAAAATATTACTCTGAAAAGAGGTCCATGGAATTCATCACACTGCTCACCAAAATCAATGATTCCCACAAAAGTTAGGAACCCCTGGTCTAAATGTTTAGGTTCCACTCCTAGCTTGAGGGTATGTTTGTTTCTCTATTGAGCAGTTCTGATAGTTTACTGACCAGTGATGTGACTGTTTGGCTATTAAAAAAAATTCAGCAACCATGCTAAGAAAAAAAAACAACAAAAAACCTTTTCAGCCCCTTTATATGCATTCATTCAATAAACATTTATTTGTTGTTGTTGTTCAGTCATTTCAGTTGAGTCTGACTCTTCCTGACACCATTTAGGGTTTTATCAGCAAAGAGGTTTGCAATGTCCTTCTCCAGCTCATTTTATAGATGAGGAACTGAGGCAAACAGGATTAAATAACTTGCCTAGGGTCACACAGCTAATATGTGTCCAAGGCTGGATTTGACTTCTGTCTTCCTGACTTTAGGCCCAATGCCACCTGCCTGGCCAAGTGCTGATTAAGTGCCTACTGTGCGCCAAACACTGTGCTAGGTGCTGAGGATAGTTAAATAAAAATGAAACTATTATTGCCTTTTCAGAAGGAAATAACATATATATAAATGAATAAATATGAAACATACTGGGCCAATACAAAGTGGTTTCCAAAGAGTATGTGGGGGGCAGTAGCAATTGAGGGGATCAGGAAAAGATCCACACAGTTAGTGTAGATCAAGCTAAGACTTGAAAGAAGCTAGGGATTCTAAGAGGTAGGTAGGGCTGAGGCGAGAGTGCATTTAAAGCATGGGGGAGAGACTGCTTTTGAATCCTGGTGGTTTCTTGCTTTAACCTTTCTGCCATCTTGCTGTCTGTTGTGATGATGGTAATAATAATGCACTGCACACATAAAACACAACTGTGCGACCAGAGGCCCGGCTGTAATGGGTCTGAGGTCAGAAAACCCAGATTCAGATTCCCGGTCTGCTGCTTATTGTCTTTGTTCCCATGGATGAGTCATCCAGCGTTTGAGAGCTTCCATTTCCTCATTTGTAAAATTAAGGGGTTGGACTGGATGACCTCTGAGGTCTCTCCTATCTCTAAGATACTGTCATTCTGTGATTAAATCCAGTTTACCCTCATTTTATAGATGAGGCAGTTTCATTTGCTAGGCAACCACCACCAAAGAAACCACAAAGTCAATGGGAAAGCACCACGTTTCCCTGTGCTTTGCTATTAGATGCTGTGGGGTTTTACTTAATATCCAAATATACTGTGCCCATATGCTTCACCAACCTCATGTAGCTTACCTGGGAGCTGGGTAGCTCAGAAATTCACCAAAGGTGCGTGACATTGGTATTCCTGCAAGGTGTAAGGAGTGCTGTGATCTGGTGATTTGATTGGACATTTTCCATAGCCATAATAGGAGTGTTTTCCTTGCATTCAAAGAGATGACCGTCAGCAGAGGGAGCTAGAAGCAGTAATCTGGAAATCTGGGAATACAAATAGAAATGGATCAAGAGATTTCAGGAAAGAACCAGGCCTAAAGAAAGGTCAGAAAGAGTTCAGTCAGGGTTTTCTGAAGTGGGGGAAAAAGTTGGGATAAAGGGGGAAAAAAAAAGAGATCGGGAGATGACTATAAGTAAAAATAAGAAAGAACTTAAAAAAACAGGGAAGACTTAAAAGATTTGATTACCAGCTGTCATTACTTCAAATGACAAGACGAGTTAATTGCCCATGTAATCCTAGCATACATCTTTCAACCTGCCATACTTCACTCATGAGAATAATAAATAAATCCCAGACGTAAGGAGACCAGCAAAAGTTAGTGGACTTGGGGTCTGGCCTAGGAGAAGTGTAAATGGCATTAACTGTACCCATATACTATGATTATTGTAAGTTTGACCATATTTTCAAAGCCCCCAAATTAGGTCTGACTGTATTCCTTTATCAGATTATGGTTGAAAGTACAATTTTTATTTTATTGAAAATGGGAAAATCTAGGGCACATGAAAACAGTACTTAACATGAAAAAAAGTATGTATCTTAGGTAGAATTACAGAACCATAAAATATCAGAGATGGAAGGGACTTCAGAGGTTATTCAGTCCAGTCTTTTCATTTTATATAGCTTCTTGAGGAGGGGGAGCATACCTTATTTATGTTTGCAATTTCTCCAGTGCCTTAAATAGTGCTCTCTATAGAGTAAGTGCTTATTAAAGGTATTAGTTGAATTAAATTGCATGAGAATACAATAGTAGGTCAATCAACAAGCATTTACTATAAATTAAGCACTGTTAGGTGTGGGGATACAAAAGAAGACCCCCCCCCAATCCAGTCCCTTTCCTCAAGGAGTATACCATCTATTAGAGGAGACAATATGTAATTCACTAGATACATTCAAGATACATATAGAGTAGATGGAGGTAATCTGAAAGAGGAAGGCATTAGCAGCTGGAGTGACTGAGAAGGGTATTTTGCACAAAGATGAGAGTTTAAGATGAGTCTTGGGGTAGCTAGGTGGTGAAGTGGATAGAGCACTGGCCCAGGAGTCAGGAGTACCTGAGTTCAAATCTGACCTCAGACACTTAACACTTACTAGCTGTGTGACCCTGGGCAAGTCACTTAACCCCAATTGCCTCACTAAAAAACCAAAACAAAACAAAACAAAAAAAACCATGAGTCTTGAAAGAAGCTGTGTAAACTAAGAGACAAAGGTGATGGGAGAGACCATCCATATTTAGGTTGTGTGTCAAGATAATGGAATGTGGTAGATAAGGGGATTTGGCAGATACTCAAAGGCCCACCTGGAGATTAATCTAAACTGACTGAATTAAGTGAGAGGGATTGACTGCTGATTAGCCTACTTCCAGTTAACCAGATTGTAAGCACATCTGGCTGGCCCTTAAGAGGGTATTGTTCTCAGAAGCTAAAAACTTTGAACTTTATATCGAGACCACCTTTAGGTCCAGTGAACTAATGAATTTGAATGACACTAGCTAATCAGTTTGAAGTACCTCCCATTTCTGGGAGGAGAACACGAAGTAGGAAGCAGACTCCGGCTGAGGGTTGAGGTTCTCTTTTGGTTGGAGACAGCTGCTTGGTGGGAGGATTAGGAAGGCTAGGATTTCCATGCTATAAGAAATCTATTCTCAATCTTTCTCTCTCTTTACTATCTTATATCTTTTAATAAACTCTTAAAAACCTAAACTCATTTATCAGTGATTTTAGCCCGTTTCCCCCCAAAACTGGGGGTACAGATTAGAACCCACATTTAGAATTTTAAATTACACAGGTGTTATTGTTTATCCTTCCTTTTTAAAAAGGATTAGTGACATCATTGGTGATGTCTTGGCATTTAGGGTACCACTGCTGCAAAGGCACAAAGATAGGAGATAGTGATATGTTTTAGGAACTGTAAGCAGGTCACTGTAGTTAGATCATAGAATGAGATGTAAGAAGATTTGGAAAGGTAGGAATGGGCCAGGTTATGTATGATGAGTTTTGAATGCCTAACAGAAGATTTTTGCTTCTGGAGCTAATAGAGAACCACTGGAGTGCATCAAACAGGGTGGGAGGGGAAGGGTTCTATGGGTGTGAGATGGGTAGATTGACACATTAGGAAAATCACATTTTCAGTTGAGTGAAGGATGGATTAGAGTAGAGAAGTCAGTTTAGAAGGCTGTTATTAAAGTCCAGGTGAGAGGCATTGAGGGCCTGAGCTAGGGTGATGGCTGTATGAGTGGAGAGAAAGCTATGTACATGAGAACTGTTGTGAAGGCAGAAATGGCAATATTTGGCAATTGATTGGATACGTGGGCTGAGTGATGGGTCAAAGATGACACCAAGGTTGAGAGCCTGGATGTAGGAGGATAGTGGTGATCTTGAGGATGTAAGAAATAGTAAAATTCAGAAGGGGAGTCAGTCCCAGCCAGTGTTTCACAATTCAGTTGTCAGGTGAGCATCTTATCCATCCTCAGGATTTGCTTGATATATCCGAATCATCTTTGTGTAACATGTTATCTATTTATGTCTACTGGTCTCAGAGTTGAGTTCACAATTTTTTGCTGGATCATTTATTTGGTTTTAAACTTCATATCATGACCATGAAACAATTACTTTTCCAGTGGGATCAAAGGCTGGTTTGCAATAGTCAAGTGGGTAGAATATTTCCTCATCCTTCCCTAAAGTATGAAACTGGACTCCGAAGGCAAGTTCTAATATCTCAGTTCAATGATGATGTATTTTCAAAAGAGAAAGGATGTCAGGGATGAGCTCTGATTGTTAATGGAGAGATACATGAATAATGTCATTGGAATTCTTCAAGTAGGGACTAGGTGACCATTTGTTTGGGGTGATGTGTTAGAGGGGATATTGGTTCAGGTATGGAATTTCAATTCAGATTTTGTGAGTCATTGATTCTGAAGACAAAATTATTGTGACTGAAGGAGGCAGTGTGGTATAATGATTATGATGCTGAGTTTGGAGTCAGAAAGAATTGGATTTAAATTCCTGCTCTGACACTTATTAATTGTAAGACAATGGGCAAGTCACTGAACCTTTATGTTTTTCTTCTTTACCTATGCTTCTTCCCTCAATTTTATTTTGGTTTCCTATTTCTCTAGCTATTTTTTCGAGCATAATATGGGTAATAATAGACATTCTTGTTTTGCTCCTAATATTAGAAAGACCCTTTGCCTTCCTCTACTACATATAATCTTTGCTTTTGGCTTTAGGTCAATAAGGAATGGTCCCTTAATTCCTATGCTTCTTAATGTTTTAAAAATAGGAATAGTTATTGAATTAAAATTTTTTTTCAGTGGGGCAATGAGGATTAAGTGACTTGCCCAAGATCACACAGCTAGTAAGTGTCTGAAGTTGGATTTGAACTCAGGTCCTCCTGAATCTAGGGCTGGTGCTCTATTCACCATAGTGTATAATTTTTAAAGTAAGATATTGCAGCCTCTTTGCTAATATTTTATTTAATAAATAAATCTGTTCATTAGGGACATTAGTCTATAATTTTGTGTCTTTGTTTTGTTTCTCAAAAGGACCATTTTTTTCTTTTGTTGATTTTGCTTTTGTATCTTAGTGCCTACCCATTGCTTCTTTCTTTTTTTTTCTTTTTTTTTGGGGGGGGGCAGGGCAATGGGGGTTAAGTGACTTGACCAAGGTCACACAGCTAGTGAGTATTAAGTGTCTGAGGCCATATTTGAACTCAGGTCCTCCTGAATCCAGGGCCAGTGCTTTATCTACTGCGCCACCTAGCTGCCCCCGACCCATTGCTTCTTTATACACAATAGGTGTTTAATAAATGGATTGGAAATAATAGTTGGATTGTGATTTGTGTTGGTAGTGGGAATTCTTATAGTATGAGTTCTTCAAGCTGGCAAAATCATACATCCTTTGGTATTTGCATATCCCAGGTGGGAGAAATCTGGTGCAAGAAATGAGCATTTTCAAAGATTTTGATTGTAACAAAGACGGTGACATGGATTAAAAAGATATGAAGCACTAAAGAGTAAAATCCAGGCTTATGGAATCTCTGTATCCAACATACAACACACTATGTTAATCTTAGATTGGCCTCACCAGTCACCTATAACCCCAAAGATCAATTACTGGCTCGAAGAAGATATCATGATAATCATAGCAGATTGGAAAAAGATAGAGGTAATATTGTAGCTCTATTTAAAAAAAATCAAAGCCAGACCCTATCTTCTGGGAGTCTATTTACAGTGCTGATGTATATGTGTGTCTTTTTTCTCTTCCATAAATTTACTCATCCCATTCAAGAGGCCCTTTTTTCATGCTCAATAGCTAGGGCATGAAAGCTGTGAAATTAATAACATTGTTGTCAACCAATCAATTTAATCACATTCTGGATGAAGAGCCTCAGCTGAAGACCTCAGGCCTTGTTGTGGAAAAGTTGAGGAATTCCATAAGCCTTTTTGTTCCACTCTGATGGGCTGAATAACTTCCAAGTCACTGAACTGATTCTTAGTACAATCCTAAACATAAAACTTCAGTGGCAGCAGGGATTAAGCAGTGACACTACAAAGTGTTGACTCAGTTTATCTAGCAACAAATCCACTTTGACACTAACATTTTCTTCCCAAACATCAATGCAGAAAATCCTGATTGTGAAATTCTATCTTTAGTGCATTGACTTTGCTGGATAATAGTTCATCATAAACAAAGGTTGAGGGCATCCCAGTTCTAGGCTATCTTGATCCCAAATTGACTAGATATATAAGTCAGCCAAGAACTAGCCGACCAGCACTCAGATATGTGCAGAGTATTTACTGTTGCAAGGAATACAATAAATGAAAGCCTGGAAGAAAGTCACACTTATAGATTTTTTTTTCAGGCTTAGGAGACCTGAGTAAAATCCCTGGAAAATCCATGTTTTGTGACTCTGTGTTGTTAATTCAAGCTGTTCACTAGGTTTCTTATTCAAAAGTGTTTTTGAGTTTTCATACCCCCTTTTTGGGTGGAAAAATAGAAAATAATTCATTTGTTCTTTGTTGTTAATATATGCAGTTTGTATGTTGATCTCATTTATGCTTGAAAAATCTACACGTGAAAATTTAAAAACAAAAACCCCTCAATCCCCCCCACCCCCAATAACAAGCATTCCATTTAGGGTGGGAATGAGAAACTCAGACAGTGTTAAGTGTTATGGTCAACTCTAGAATACTAATGAAAGATTATTCTCCTATGTCCACCCCTTCCAACTGAGTGCTGAGCTATTGAAAGGGGCCCAATTTAATAAAGCATTAGAGCTAGTCAATGAAGGGGAAATGGGAGAGGGAGAGGGATAGAAGCGTGTGTGTGTGTGTGTGTGTGTGTGTGTGTGTGTGTGTGTGTATGTGTGCATGCATGCATGCATTCGTGATGGGGGAGGGGGGAGAAGGGAGGGAGGGGGAGAGAGAGAGAGAGAATGAGAATGAATGAATGAATTGAGCTGGAACTTTACTTTTTTCTTGAGCCTTAACTTTTGTATTATCCATATCACCACTGTCCTAACCACTAAGGGAGATGACTGAAAATTGATTCCAGCATATAACTCTATATTATTGGTACTAGAAAATAGCCCTGCTTATTAAAATGCATGACTTGTATTTTCAAATTTGTACATTATTATGACATTGATGTGTTAGAGTCTTAAAGTTGCCAGTGAAAGACTGCCTTGCCTGACTCATCAGGGACATATAACAAATGCTTGTTGGCTGATTGACTTTATTTGTTCTCTCTCTTAAACTCTGCTACTACTTATTGTCTCTAATAAATATAACTGCTTTCTGTTTTTTTTCTTTTCGTGTTTATATATAGAAACAGCATGGTGTATATAGTAAATAGTATATACTAATGGACTTGGAGTCAGGAAGATTTGGGTTTATCCTTGCCTCAGATATTACTTGTGTGACTCTGGGCAAGTAATTTGTTCCACATCCTTAAAATGGTAAGGTTGGACTAGTGGACCTTTATTGTCCCTTTCTTCTCTATGATCCTATGTCTTATACCCTCCCCCCCGCACCCCGAATATAAAATCTTTGAGGGAAGTAATTTATCTTATTTTTCTTTTATGACTGTTAGGTGGCATAGTGAATAGAGGGATGGACATGGGGTCAAGAAGAATTGAGTTCGGGGGTGGCTAGATGGCGCAGTGGTTAAAGCACCGGCCCTGGATTCGGGAGTACCTGAGTTCAAATCTGGCCTCGGACATTTGACACTTATTAGCTGTGTGACCCTGAGTAAGTCACTTAACCCCCATTGCCTAAGGGAAAAAAAAGAAGAAGAAGAATTGAGTTCATATCTTTCCTTTACAACATCTTATAACCTTGTTTGTCACCATGAGAATGTTGGTGACAATAAGAACATATGATGAAAAGTTTAGCAAGGGAATGAGGTAGATCAAATCCAAATGCAGGGAAGTGGACATGGCTGCACTGAAATGGAGGCTAATCTTCTTCCTCCTTGAAGAAATATGCCATCGAGGAAATTTTCTCCCTCTGGGGGGCTATTGCCTGAGTGATCATGCTAAGAAACTTTTGAAAACCTTTCAATATTGTGGGGAGGCAAAGAGAGAAGGGCCCTATATATCCTGTCTCTTGACAGGAGCGACTATCCTTACATTAGTCTCCATTTCAGTGTAACACGGGAAGTCATGCCCACTTAACCCTGAATTTAGACTTTATATTTGCCTCATAATATGTTCTTATTATCACCAACATTCTCATGGTGACAAACAAGGTTATAAGACGTTGTAAACCCATACCAGAGAACTGAATAATCTATTCTCACCTCTCCTTGTATGAAACACTGCTATTTCATTCTTAGTTAAGTTTGCCTAGCAGCATAACTGTCTTTGCTTTTTGCTTTTTTGTTCTTTCCTATAAATAATAGTTGGAAATTGCTTGAAAGTATAGCTTACTTAACTGACAGATTTTTCTTTATGTCATTTGACTTCTTCCTACTTGAAACATCAAGGAAGTTTTAACAATTAACTTATGCCCTAAAATTATGAACTGTGTTTTTTTTTTTTTTTTTTTTTTTTGGTGAGGCAATTGGGGTTAAGTGACTTGCCCAGGGTCACACAGCTAGTAAGTGTCAAGTGTCTGAGGCCAGATTTGAACTCAGGTACTCCTGAATCCAGGGTCGGTGCTCTATCCACTGCACCACCTGAACTGTGTTTTTTTAAAATGATATCCATCCTTCCTTCCTTCCTTCCTTCCTTCCTTCCTTCCTTCCTTCCTTCCTTCCTTCCTTCCTTCCTTCCTTCCTTCCTTCCTTCCTTCCTTCCTTCCTTCCTTCCTTCCTTCCTTCCTTCCTCCTTCCTTGTTTCTTTTGAGTCTTCTTTTACAAAATGACTAATATGGAAATGTTTACATGATTGCACATGTATAACCTATATCTTTGCTTACCATCTCAGGGAGGGGCAAGGGGAGGGAGGTAGGGAAGGACAGAATTTAGAACTCAAAACTTTAAAAAAAAACCCTAACAACAAAAATGTTAAAGATTATTTTAACATGTAATTGGGGAAAATAAAATATTATTTTTAAAATGACATTAGAGATTGTTGAATTTAGTACCAACCATAAAGTAGTTCCAACATATGAAAGATCCATTCTCAGGAACTCTAACCTCTGACTTGTACTCAAAAATGGAAATGAAAGGTAGACAAAGGAATGTGAAGTTGGCTCATAAATCTTTGTCACTTGTGAACTCCCCAATCAAACTCTGATCAAACCTACATGAAAACAGACATTCCCCATGATATGACTGACTTCTGTGGGCATTGCTCACCAAATCAGTACTTGGCCCATGGATTTTGCACAGAGAGGCAGTGTGGAAAGAGCATTGGCTTATTTACTAGGAGATGTAGTTTGCAGTCCCGCTTCCACTAATATATCACTGGAAGATTGTGGATATCAAAGGCCTCAGTTTCTGAGCCTCTGTTACCTCCTGCATAAAACAAAGAGGATGGAGTATGTGACAGCCCAGGTCCTTTCTAGCTCTAATATTCAGGGATAGACAGCCTGGTTTTTGGTAGATGTAACATATGGCTCACGTGAATAGCCTGACCCCATAATCCTGTCCCAAAGAGGTGTCTGATATTTCTCTGAAATGCCCATCTGTTGCTGCTCAAGACTTGTCCTTTTGTTTGGCTGATGTATTGGAATACATGGGCTATGGTTATATATGGCTACCAAAGCAATCATTTTTCAATCAGTTCATTTCTCCTTTTAATGGCACAGTTGTTTCAATTGCTGCTATTAGAATCAGCTGTGGAGACAATTTGAAAATTTTGGATTGATTTATTTTTGATCTTGCCTTTTTATTTGGTCACAGACACAGCCAAACCAAGCTACTATATCTCTTGAAGGCCCACATCACCAGGCTCAGCTTGCTGTGTGGTCACTCTTCAGCTGTCTGCATCTATGCTGTTTTGTTTTCAGTTGAGTCATGGCAAACCCTTGAAACAATTTTTCCCCATGCCTTATGCTGACAAGAATTTTACAAGGTTATGGCAAATAAGAGGGGAAAATGTTTAGTTCTGCCTGACAAAAAGTCCTTTTACTTGACTGACATTTAAAAAAAATTATTTACAACAAAGTTCTTTGGTAGGATGACTGATGCAGCTAAAACCATTGCTTTCTCAACAGTCATCAATTATGCAACCTTCAGCTTAAGTAGTGTCTTTCAAATAATACCATATGAAAAGACCATGCAGGTTATCATTGAAGAAAATAATTAATTAATTAATTTTTTTTTTAGTGAGGCAATTGGGGTTAAGTGACTTGCCCAGGGTCACACAGCTAGTAAGTGTTAAGTGTCTGAATCCAGATTTGAACTCAGGTCCTCCTGATTCCAGGGCCAGTGCTCTATCCACTGCGCCACCTAACTGCCCCTGAAAAATGATTAATTTAAACAGATACAAAGATTAAACTAAAAGGCAATGTGGTATAATGTCAGGGAGATGGTTCAATCTTCCCTCTGTCATGGAAGAGGTGTATGTGGGCAAGCTATTTAACCTGTTGGTACCTTTAGCCTTTTGTGATAGTACTCTAGCCTACCTGCCAGACCAGCCTCCTTTGCTGGATCTTTATCCATGTTATGTCTTCAGTGGTGGGTGTCCCCTATGATTTTGTATTGGGCCCTCTTCCCTTCTCCCTTTTATACTTTTTCACTTGGTGATCTCATCAGCTCTCATGGATTCAGTTACCTCTCTATGCTGAGTATTCTCAGATCTACTTATCCCATTCTAACACCTCTCTTACCTTTCAGATTCACATGTCTAATTGCTTATTTGACACCTTGAATCGGATATTCCATAGATGTCTTTAAATTCAACATGTCCAAAACTTAACTCCCTATCTTTTCCCCAAGGATTACCCTCTTCCTATCTTTCCTATTACCATGGAGGGTCTGATCATCCTCCCAGTCATCTAGGCTCATTAGGTTTCATTGTCTACTCCTCATGTTTTCTTGAAAACCCCTCCCCCATATTGAATCTGTAGCCAAGTCTTATCAATTTTACCATAAAAATAACTATCATATATGCTCCCTTATTTCCTTTGATACCGCTACCACCCTGCCTTGTCACCTCCCACTTTGACTATTGCAACAGCCTTCTGGATGAATTCTCTACTCTTCCACTCCAGTACATCTTCCACTCAGATGGCAAATTGATTTTCCTAAAGTATAGGTCTGACCATGTTACTCCCCTATTCAGTAAACTCCAGTGGTTCCCAATAGCTTCCAGGATCAAATATAAAATCCTCTGTTGAGAAAAGAGAATATCAAGGTTAAGAGAAAGATTGAAATATAAAAAGGCCAGAGAGAGGCCAAGAAGGATAAAGATTGAGAAAAGTCTATTTGGATTGGCAAATAAGAAATCATTGATAAATTTGGAGAGAATGATTCCAGTTGAATAATGAGTCAAAAGCCAGATTATAAACAGTTAAGAAGAGAGTGAGAGGAAAGGAAGTCTAGGCATGGATTATGGACAACCTCCTCAAATAGTTTAGCCATAAAAGTGAGAGGAGAATTGTGATGATAGCTTATGGGGATGGATGAATAAAAGGAGTTTTTTTGAGGATGGGTGAAGACATGGACATTTTTGTAAGTAAAAGGGAAGCACTAATAGATAGGGAGAGATTTAAGATGTGAAAATGGGGATTATAGAGGGAACAATCTGATGGAGAAGATCAGATGGAATGGGATCACTTGTGCATGTAGGTTAGCGTTGACAAGAAGGAGAGCCACCTCTTCATGTGAGACAAAAGTGAAGGCAGAGATCGTGGCAGAAAGCATCTGAGTGATGTGATTAAGGAGCATGGGAGAAGGAGTGCTCAGCAAATAACTTCATTTTTTAAATAAAATAGTACGTAAGACACTCATCTGAGGTGGGGGCTGGTAAAAAAAGCCATGGGAGACTTGAGGAGGGGTGAAAAGGTTTGGCTACTTGTTAAGATATCAATGTCCTTTATAAAAAATAGAGGCATAGCATACTACCACTATTATGATGATGAACACAAAGATGATCACCACCACTACCACTCCCATCCCCTTCCCCCCATCACTACCACTATTACTACTATTAGTTTAATATAATACTTCAGATATGATTTGACTAGGGCAGAATACTATGGACCAATCACTTCCTGGGGCTGTCTTACTTTAAGAACCATAACAGTTTCCTGAGAAATGGAAGTAACAGAGGCAGTGAATGGCTGACAGAGTGGTGAGAAGTTCCTGTTCTAATCTGGGAGCCATAGGAACAATCATCAAGGAGCAACAAGGTGCAGACCCTGGTGTAGAGAAACAAACCTGGACTCTATCTTTCACTGGTACTATGAGTCAGTCACTGGAGAGTGTGAGAGAGGTATAGACCCTTTGGTGACTTCAAGTTCTTTCCCCACTTAGGACACCACCTGCAAGGTGCTGTATGTCTGGAGCAGCTATATAGCTATATAGGTAACTGAGTAGTATGGGGACAGATAACTTAATGCTTGAACAACTCCAAGTTCTAATCCCACACGAGAACTTGAATTCTGCCTTAAGTTGGAATCTCTGGAAAAGGTGGGTCCACCAGATGAGCACTTTTTTTAGGACTGTCTGTGGGGTCAAGTATGAGTCCCAAATGAGTCCCAAATTGCTTTTCTTTAGTGATAGAAGGCATGGGTTACAAATACATGAGTATTACAAAAAACAAACAAACAAAAAACAAATAGATGAGTATAAAATTCCTTCTGTAAGTGGGCAGCATTTGGACAGAGTTGGAATAACATTTGTTGGGGAGGATCTGTAGAGGCTAGGAAGCCCATGGTGTAGGTATCTCTGATGTTGATCTTATGTTTTCTCCTAATGTTGCCATTGCAATGTGTTGGGGGTGGGGTATTCACAGGTATCTAGGTTGACCTAGGTCATATCTTACATTGCATATTAAGTAGCCTGTAGTAATGTGAGGAACAAATGATGAAAAACTATTATATCAGATGTATATATACAAATTCCTTAAATAATCAAGAGTCAGAATAGTGCAGTGGATAATGCAAGACTTGAGTTCAGGAATACCTGGGTCCAAATTCAGTTTCAGATACTCCCTGACTGTGTCACTCTTTTGGCTCTAGTTCCTCACCTGTAAAATGAGGAGCTTAGACTTTATGGACTCTAAAGTCTCTTCCAGCTCTAAATCTATGATCTTTGTACTTGGGAAGCTTGTTTCTAGTCTCCATCCTTAGAAAAAGTTATTGTTGGTGATATTGGCACCAGACACTCGTCACTCAGGCAACATAACACACCTTTGGAACAATTAATTAAATGAATGAATAAATCAATCAAATGGAATCACCATCATTATCAATGGATGCAAACAAAAGTTCTGATGCAACCATTTCTTAGGCACCTTTTTTTTTTTTGGATCTGAAAGATGTTAGGTATCTAAAAAGGGATCCATTAGAAATCCTGCATTGCCTTTGATTTGTTTTTTGACTCATTTAGCATGCTCAACCATTTTATTGCACAACATTCCATCATGATCTGTAAGGAATTAAAGCTATTTCTGTAGATGAAGATTGAAATTTTACACCTAAAATGCCATGGATGTATTTTTGAGGAGATGAGTCAAGAGGAAGGGAGCCTCAGGGTTCTATAGCTGAAGGAAAAGCTCTAATCAGGCCCATTCTTCCCCTTTCTGCTGGAGAAGCATGCTGTTGTAAAAGCTCACTGTGTCCCTACGTGCTCTTACTCTTGCAGGGAGTAACATCTTTTCACTGCCCAGGGTTTGAGCAACATTAGAATGTGGTTTTCAGAATAGTTTCATTGCATAACATAGAAAAATAGAGAAACACAGAGAATGGCTTGGACCTGGGATAATAGGAGTCATCATGGCTTAGCTCTGGTAGTTATGCTTCCCACAGAAAGCTGCTCATCAAGTCGTCTGAAGGAAACTCTGTACTCAGTTGAACACATGAAAGTATGAACATGAACCTTTTCTCCTTTTACAATAGCCTAGAGGAAGCTGCTACTTGGTAGTGGGGGCCTTTTCACCATCCTCTAATCTACATCTCTTTTTCTGTTTTGTTGTTTATTTCTTTCATGAAAAGTAACTCAAGTAGTTTGTCTACTGAAACTTTTATAGTCTTTATTCAGTGAAATACATATAGACATGGCTTGGTAACTGGATAATATAGGAAACAAAAATGCTGGAGATCTAAGGAATTATTTTGTTATCCTATGTACTTTCCTCTACTGAAGCAAATCAATTCATTAATCAATTAATTGAACAATCATCACATTTATTTAGCACCTGCTATGTGTCAGGTACCATGCTAAGCATGGTAATATAAAGGCAAAATGAAATAGTTCCTACTCTCAAGGAGCATATATTCTATCAATGTTAAGTTTTTTACTCCATTGTTTTTACATGCCAGGGACATAAATCTAGCTTCTCAAAGGATATGCCACAGTAATTTAGGGGTCACTCAGTGAGAAAAGCTGTTGGTGTAAGCCAGGGAGTATACTACATGTAGACTGGGATTAGGTACATGGCTAAATTTGGAGAGATTTGTCACCAGAAGACTGATTACCAGGTATTCTGAATAGTCTTTTTTTCATTATTCAAAACATTTTGACTTTGTGACTTCACAGATACCAGTGAATGCCCCCAGACACACTGCAAGGGAAGAAAAGACATAAAACTGACATAGATACCTACACCATGCATCTCCAGCCTCTACTCTTTCTCTCCAACAAACCCCTTCATGGGTCAGTTACTACTGATGAATGAATGTCAAACTGGATGTTCTAAAGATCTCTTCAACTCAACATGACCTGAATGAAACTCATTATCTTGCCCTACAATCCCTCCCCTATTCTGAACTAGTCTATTGTTGTGAAGGGCATCACCATCCTCTGATTTACCTAGGCTTATAAATTGACTTCTCAATATTCTTTCTTACCCCACCCCATACCCGATCTGTTGCCAAGTTTTGTTATTTTTATCTCTGCAACATCTCTCACATTTGTTCCCTTATCTTTCCTGATGCAACCACCACTCTGGTGAAGGCTTTCATTACCTCATGCTTGGACTATGGCATTAATCTACTGGTTGGTCTTCCATCTTCAAGGCTCTCTCCATTCTAGTCCATCTTCCATTCAGCTTCCAAAATGACCTTTGTAAAGCACAGGTCTGATCATGTTACTCCCCTACTCAGTAAACTCCAGTGGCTTCCTATTGTCTCTATAATTAGATGTAAGATCATCTATTTGGTGTTTAAAGTCCTTGAAGTCTCCTTGAAGGCAGAGATTGTTTTTGCCTTTCTTTGCATCTCCAGTGCTTAGCACAGTGCCTTGCACATAGTCAGTGCTTAATTAATGTTTCCTGACATTTACTATAGCAATGACATTAAGTGATGGATCAGGCCAGTTTTTTAATTATTATTTTTATTGCTTATTCTCTACTGAAATTGCAACTGTAACCCTCATTTTCAGATATTTCTTAGGTAGGAATAATATTTATTTTTAGTATGCTTTAAGGTAATCTGTCTTGCTTGTAAGAGAGAATAGTTTTCTTTCAAGGATAGATAGCGGTTGGTAGCCTTATAAATCTGCATGCTAAAAGTTTCATGGATTTTTCTTTTCTTGTAATTTCAGCACAAGCCTTTGTTTATTCCACATGCACCCTGGCTCTATGAGAACAATATTTTTGTTAAGGTATTTCTCAGGATATTTATTAGTACCCAATCTGTGCAGGCTGTCATCCCGAGATAACTCCTACCTCTCAGTCACAGAGTGTATCATCTTTAGGTTAATTGTGGGAAGGCATCCCTCATAAGTTTCCCCTTAAGTACTAGGAACCTACATCAGACACAGGAGAGTCTGAAGTGAGTGCCAATGCTGAGTTGCCTCAAAGACCAATCATAAGTGTGGAAAAGATTTTTCAGGATTGTGCTCTGGCCAATTAGCACTTAAAAGACTGCCCTTAATTTAGGAATATGCACCCTGGTCTACTAGTGCACTTGGATATTCAAGAACACTTTAAGGAAGGAGCTGCCACATTATAAGGAGTGTCATGAGAAATGGAACCTTTTCTTTCTAGGAAATATCAATTTCAATTTTGCAGCATCTCTCAAATATGCCCTCTTTTCTCCTCTGAAACTGTTACCAGTTACCTAGTGCAGGTCTTTATCACCTCACACCTGGACTATTTTAATGGTCAGTGGTCTGCCCTAAATCTCTCCCCATTCCACTTCACCCTCCATTCAGTCACTAAAGTGATTTTCCTAAAATGCAGGACAGATCATGTCATCCTCTTACTCAATAAACTCCAGTGGTTTCATATTTCTTCTAGGTGCAAATACAAAATGCTCTTTTGAGTATTCAAAGACCTTCATCACCTGGTCCGCTCCTACCTTTCCAGTCTTTTTATACATTACTTCCCAACACGAACTTTTTGATCCAGTTAGACTGGCCTTCTGGTTGTTCCACAGACAAGACATTCCATGTCTTTGCTCTAATCTTTTTTTCTGGGAGTCCCCCATTCTTTTTCCTCTTTGGTTTCTTTTCTTTTCTTTCTTCTTCTTCTTTTTTTTTTTTGCTAGGGCAATTGGGGTTAAGTGACTTGCCCAGGGTCACACAGCTAGTAAGTGTCAAGTGTCTGAGTCTGAATTTGAACTTAGGTCCTCCTGAATCCAGGGCCAGTGCTCTATCCACTGTGCCACCTAGCTGCTCCTTTGGTTTCTTTTTAGTCCCAATTATAATTCTACCTCCTACAGGAAGCCATTCTTACCTTCTGTTAATTCCAGTGCCTTCACTAGGTTAATTATTTCTTATTTATCGTACATACATCTTGCTTTGTATATATTTGTTTGCATTCTATCTGCCCTACTAGATTGAAAGCTCCTTGAAGTCATGGATTGTCTTTTGTTTTTTTTTTATATCCCCAGTACTTGGCACAGTGACTGGCACAGAAAAGGTGCTTAATAAATGTTTTTTGAATGAATGAAAGAATTCTTCAATAAATCCTGCAGAGATATAACTGAGTTGTATATTATATTTTGTTCATAGGTAATACTTAGTACATAACTCTAAATCTAGAGGATATTTGCTGCTAAATGTTGAGGGTTGGACAAGAGAGTCTGATTGCCAATCCTTGAAGCCCCTTGAATATAGGACACTGATTTCTCCCCCCCCCCCATAGAATTTGCTGCTGCCCAGGGTCACTGGAGAAAAAAAATTCTAGGAGAATGTGTCATGGTAATCAATAGAAATTAAAAAATAATTTAGGCAAGTAAAATGGGCCCCAGATTCATTAGCTGTTATACTACTTTATGTAATATATGTAAATTGTACAATATTTATAGTTAAACATCTCCCTTCAAGTACCACTTTCTATATAATGCCTTTCCTGATCTTCTAGCTGTTATACTCTCCTTTCAAAAATTATCTTGCATTCATTTAATATATTTAAATATACAATTATATACAATATTATATATTATTAGTTTTGCTATTGTATTTATGATAATTTTACTATTATTATTATACTATTAATATATTTATACTATCCATATATAAAAAATATATACATATATATGTGTGTGTTTCCTCCCTATTCCTCCACAATTTATCCCTCTCAGGCACAAGTCCCAGGTACCCTGACCTCTCATTGCTTCCATACCAGTCAGTCAGTCGCTTGCCTTCAATACTGGCTCCAAGGTCCTCATGTCTTGGACTCCCTCCCATATTCTGTGAAGGTCACCTGTGGCACCTGAAAATGAGGAAAAATGATGCAAAGTAGAAACAAACATTCTCAGGTCCATTTCTCAGAGATAGAGTAAAAGAGGGATGAGGGGAAGGAAGTCCTTCTACTCTCACTGGTTCAGTTCATGGTGCCCATGCTGTGGGTGAATTGTGTGACCTTTACCCTCTGGGTGTAGCAGAGTAAGAATTACCAAAAAGAGCAGCAGAAAGTGGTGGAAAAGAGAAGTGACTGGCTCAGTCTTGCCATTTTTAAAGACATAGGCAGCCAATAAAAGAAGGCCACCCTGGCCCAAGGGGTAGGGGTTCCAGAGGCCTCTATGTTAGGCAATTTGAACATGTTCCAAAGGCTCCTCAAGGACACACACACACCCATAAAAACACACATATATGTATATGGTTACATGTACATGTATAGTTAAATGTAGATATAGACTTAAGCATAGGAACCATGTCTTATTTCTGTATCTATCTCCTTATACCTAATATCTCGTTGTACCTCACACATTTGTCAGTGTCTAATCAATATTTGTTGAATTGATCTGAGCTACTTTTTTTCCTGGTTCAGTGGTTTACCAATGGCACATGCAGATCAGATAAGGGTAGGGTGATATTAAATATCCTGGAAATGTTTATGATCAATGGTTTGGTTTAAGATGCTAATACAAGGCTCATAGTCTTGACGACCTTACTGATGCAGCTTAAAGAAGGACTATTCTAACTGACTACATATATTTCTATAAGTTATGTTCTGTGCATATTTATCCTCCCATGAGTTGTTCTATTAAATTCTTCCCTTATTCTTTTTTGTTCCTTTTGATTTTTCTCCCTTAAGACAGAAGTGTCCAACAAACATTGTTTTTTGAGGTGGGGGGAGGGGATCAGCAGGAAACCTTACACAAGATAGTTTCCCAGTTTTGTCTTTTATTGATGGGCAATGCAATTCCACTGCCTTCAGAGTAGCATCGATAACAGAGGATTACTTACTTGGCTTGTCAAGTTTCTTGTAGCATGCTTATAAATTATTTACTGCTCTGAATGACTGCAAAAGCTGTTCCAATACTTTATGTTATATATGTAAATGGTACCATATTTATCACACCACTGCTCTTCTTACAGACAAAATTGCTTTCAGAGTCTTTAGAAACACATGTCACTTTAAATACCAGTAGAATTTGCTCTATCTTATCACTACCTTTTCAGAAAAGGCACTTTGAGAAATAGTCAATTTCCTTCTTTTCAAATATCAAAGGAAAGTGACTAGTGATTTCTTTAATTTTATAAGAATTTGTTCCATGTTTTCTTAATGCTTGTGTATTTATTTTCAGAGGGTTTGTTAAAAGGTCAACAAAGCATGTTTATTTCTTAAAGGGGAGACACAAATAATAGTACTCGCTAGATTTAGTAATGCATCATAGCATTTTATTCCAGCCATAGACCAAGTTCAAATCCAACTCTAGCTTCTACAGAGTAAAGTTATTGACACTTTATTGACCTTAAAGAAGTAAAAGGTTTTTATCTACAAGGACCAGTTAGAATATAATAAATACTCATTTTACACTCACCACCAAGCCATACCCTTTGAGGCACCTGAATTTCATGCATATGGGGAAACAGACTGAGAGAAATTAGGTGATTTACCCAAAGTTACAAATCTATTAAATGTCTGAAGTTTCTTCCTGTTTCTAAGATCACCACTTCACCACTATTCCCTCTAAAGTTATCAGTTAGATAGCTACATGGTAGAGTGGCTAGAGCACTAGAGTTGGAATCAGAAAGACTCCAGTACAACTCCAACTTCAGTTCTTCTTCTTCTTCCTTTCTTCTTTTTCCTCTTCCTCTTCCTCCTCCTCCATCTCCTTCTCCACTTCCTCCTCCTCCTCTTTCACCCTGTCTTCCCCTGAACTTTGTTTCAATCTTTTTGTCTCTATCTCAGCTGTCTTTATAGCATTCAACACTGTTGATTACCCCCTCCTACTGGTTGTTCTTGTCTTTATGTCTTTTGGCAACATTACTCATTCTGGTTTTCTTCCTACCTGCCTGACCATAGCTTCTCAGGAAGATCATGAACCTTGTACTGTCTTCTTCATGTAAGTATATGCCAAGGCTCTGTTGAGTTCTTTCCTTTTTTTCTTCTAAATTTTCTTGATTGGTGATTTAATTAGCTCTCCTGGATTTTATTAATTTACCTCAGTGAAGATGATGTTCAAATATATAGAAGACTCATCTATCTCCTGAACTTTACTTAGGAATAGCAAACTTCCTGCTGGATATCACTACTTGAATGTCTCACGGGCATAACAAACTTAAAATGTATAGAGCTGAGTTTATTATCTTTCCCCTTAATCCTCTAGCATAGGCAACATGAAAACTTTGGCCCTTTTCACCTAGAATATTGAAAAGCCTCCTAAATGGTCTTTATGCTTCTGACCTTTCACCTCTACAACTCGCTTTTTATACAACTGCCAAATATATATCCTTAAAACACAGGTCCGATCATGTCATTTTCCTAATAAAGAATTATTAATGTGTCTCGGATTAAATACAAATTCATATTTTTTCATGAAAAACCCTTTCAATCTGGATCCATTTTATCTTTTCAGACATCTTATCATCTTTATGTTCTAACTAAACTGGTAGTCTGTTCTTCCCCAAATACTATATTGCATCTACTGACTTGGTGCTTTTATACTGGCTATCTTCTGTGTCTGGAATGCACTCCTTCCTTTCTCTACCATTTGGAATCCCTTAGTTTTTTTAAGGCTCAATTAAAGTGTGTAATTCTATGAGACCTTTCCTCATTCTCCCTGTTAGCATTCTCCTTTTCCCCCACCCCCACTTCCACTTGTTTTTTTTTCCTTCCTTCCTTGTGTAGGGAAATGAGGGTTAAGTGATGTGCCCAGGGTCACACAGCTAGTAAATATCAAGTGCTTGAAGCCACATTTGAACTTAGGTCCTCCTGAATCCAGGACTGGTGCTTTATCCACTGCATCACCTAGCTGCCCTACTTGTTTTTTTTTCTTTTAAAAATATTTATTATTTACTTTTTTTTAAACATCCTTTTAAAAAATTTGAGTCCCAGATACTCTCCCTCCCTTTAACCTTGCTGTACTTACTGAGAAATCAAACACTATGATATTAATTATATGTGAAATCGTAGAAAACATATTTCCATATTAGCCATATTGCACAAAAGAGCAAAAAACAATAAAGTGAGATTGCTTCTTTTTTTGTTTTAAGAAATTTTAAATACTATTTTATTTTCCAATTATAAGTTAAGATAGTTTTCAACATCCAATTTTGTAAGGTTTTGAGTTCCAATGTTTTCTCCTTTTCTCCCTTTCCTCACCCCTCCCCAAGACAGCAAGCAATCTAATATAGGTTATATATGTACAGTCATGTTAAACATATTTCCATAGTAGTCATGTTATAAAAGAAGAATCAGAACAAAAAGGAAAAACAATAATAAAAAACAAAAAAACCCAACAAAAGTGAAAATAGTATGCCACATTCAGACTCCACAGTTCTTTTTCTGAATGTGGAGGGCGTTTTCCATCCTGACTCTTTTGGCATTGTCTTGGATCATTGTATTACTGAGAAGAGCTAATTCTATCACAGCTGATCATCATGCAATGTTGCTATTACTGTGTACAATGTTCTCCTGGTTCTGCTCACTTCACTCAGCATCAGTTGAGAAGATTATATTTCAATTTGCCCTCAGAGCTTATCAGTTTTCTCTCTGGAGGTGGATAACTTTTTTTTTTTTTGTCATGAGTCTCTTAAATTGTCTTGGATCACTATATTGATCAGAGTAGCCAAATCTTTCATAGTTGATAATCATTAAAACATTGCTGTTCCTTTGTTCAGTAATCTGCCAGTTCTTCCCATTTCACTTTGAATCAGTTCATATAGGGCTTCCCATGTTTTTTTGTTTTTTTTTCTGAAACCAACCCCCCCCATCATTTCTTATAGCACAATAGTACTTCAACACAATCATATGCCACAACTTGTTCTTGTTCAGCCATTCCCCAATTGATGAGAATCCCCTCAACTTCCAATCCTTTGCTACTACAAAAAGAGCTGTTAAAATGTTTTTGTACATATAGGTAATTTTCATTTTTCTTTGATCTCTTTGGGGTTTAGTTCAGACCTAGTAGTGGTATTGCTGGATTAAAGGGTATGCACAATTTTATAGACCTTTGGGCATTGTTCCAGATTGTTCTCCAAAGTAGTTGAACCAGTTCAGCTAGGAGGCACAGTGAATAAAACGCTGGCCCTGGAGTCAGGAGGACCTGAGTTCAAATCTCACTTCAGACACTTACTAGTGGTGTGACTCATGGCAAGTAACCTAACCCCAATTTTCTTAAAACATCTGGGGTCATCTCATCATACTGATGTATATCTTGCTACTGGACCCAGATAGCTCTGGAGGAGAGAATGAGGTTGGTGACCTAGCACAGCCCTCCCTCACTTAAATCCAATTCAGTGCAAGTCATGACATCACCCTGATATCATGGTCTTTTTCAAGAACAAAGGACAAACAACACAAATGTTCCTATTTTTCATTATCCCCTACAGCATTCATCATTTCTTATAGGTCTTTGTTGTTGTTCAGTCATTTCTGTTATATCTGACTCTTTGTGACACCATTTGGGGTTTTCTTGGCAAAGACACTGGAGTGGTTTGCTTTTTTCTTCTTGAGCTCATTTTATTGATGAGGAAACTGAGGCAAACAGGATGAAGTGACTTTTCCAGCATCATATAGCTAGTAAGTATCTGAGGCCAAATTTGAACTCAAGTCCATAATTGAAGGTTGTTTTAATTTGCCCTTCTCTAATCAATAGTGATTCAGAGCATTTAAAATATGAGTATAAATAGCTTTGATTTCTTCTGAAAACTGTCTGTTCATATCCTTTGACCATTTGTCAACTGGGGAATGGCTTTAATTTTTTAAAAATAATTTTGACTCAGTTTCCTAAATATTTGAAAAATGATCCTTTTATCAGAGTATTATTGGATTTTGGTTTCCATTCCATTTTGTTACCTGCTTCTGTTCTATGGTATAGCTCATCCCATTCACATTCACTGCTGTGATTATAACTGTGCACTTCCCTCCATCCCATTTTCCTGTTTATCCTTCTCTCTCATTTTATACTGTCACTCCTCAAAAGTCTGTCTTGCTTCTAACCACTGCCTCCCCCAATTTACCCTTCCCCTTATTATCTTCTCCCCATATCTCTTTTCCCATTCTCCTCCTATCTACCTATTGAGCAAGATAGATATCTGTACCTGAGTGTGTACATATATTCTTCCCTCTTTGAATTAATTCCAATAAGAGTGGAGTTCAAGCATCGCCTGCCACCCTCACCCCATTTTGCCCTCCAGTGTAAAAGCTCTTCCTTGCACACCTCCTTTATTTGAGAAAATTTGTACCATTCTCTCTTTCCCTTCCCACTTCTCCCAGTAAATCTCTCTTTATCACCCTTACACCTTTTTTTTTTTTTTGTGGGGTGGAGATAATCCCAACATAATTAACTCATATTTATGCCCTCTGTCTAAGCAGACTCTTTCTAACTACCTTAATAATGACAAAGTTCTTAGGAGTTACATATATCAGCTTCCCATATAGGAAGGAAAACAGTTTAACTCCATCAAGTGCCTTATGATTACTTTTTCATGTTTACCTTTTTATGCTTTTCTTGAGTATTCTGTTTGAATGTAAAATTTTCCTCCTAAAGGATTATACTCAGTTTTTCTGGGTAGTTTATTTTTGGTGGTAATCCTAGCTCCTTCTTCAGAATATCATATTCCAAGCTCTCTGCTTCTTTAAGTGGAAGCTGCTAAATCTTGTGTGATGCTGACTGTGGCTCCATAATATTTGAATTGTTTCTTTCTGGCTACTTGGAATTTGGCTATAATATTCCAGAGAGTTTTCATTTTGGGATCTCTTTCAGGAGGTGATTTATTGACTTTTTCAATTTCTGTTTTAACATCTGGATTTAAGATATTAGGGAAGTTTTCCTTGAAATATTTTCTTGAAATATTATGTTTAGGTTCTTTTTTAGATCATGGCTTTTAAGCAGTCCAGTAATTCTTAATTTTCTCTTCTTGATCTATTTTCTAAGTGAGTTGTTTTTCCAATGAGATGTTTCACATTTTTCCATTTTTTCTTTTGAATTTGTTTTATTATTTCTTGAAGTTTCATGGAATCATTAGTTTCTATGAGAGAGAGAGAGAGAGAATAAGAATATGAATCAGGTTAGAATTACATATCTCTTCTCATATATTATTAGTCATTGGAATATATTTTTCAGGCTCAAACTAAACTTCTGATTGCTAGTCATTAATGGAGAAAGGAGAACCGAAGCTTTATATCCAAGGCTTTGACTTCTTTCCCACCAAATATCACTTGCACAATTAACACACGTAGTAGATAGCCAAGAAACCAATTTATCCAATTCAATAACAAAGCAGAAAAAAACCCCTATACATATGGGAATACATTCCAGACAATACATAATGAAGGAGTTCCCTGCATTGAGAGCAAGGCACCTCAACTCAACCAGGAGAAAGTCAACCATATCTCACCCAAGGGAAAATTCTCAGAAGTCTTTAGTGTAGCAACTTTGGGATAGAGACATGATGGAGACTGTTTGCTCAACTCATGTTGGCTTCTTCCTGGAGTCTTATTTTCTCTTAAGGAACCAGAAGTGGAGTTGGCATCATCCATCTTCTCTGTTGAAGCTGGAAGCCATAAGCATCTGAAGCAATTGCAGAGACTTGAGGAAAGTAAAGAGAATGGAATAAAGTAGACTCTCCTCTCACTTCTCTCCAACTTCACCTTGCCCCTCAGGCAGGCATGGCATTGGTTTCCACAAATGAGGACAGTTCTATACCAGTGGGTTCCAGTACTCTGCTTACTCACTTATGTGTGATTATCACAGCTAGGAAATTGTAATTAAATGAAAAGATGATGCAAAAGTTCTCCACATAACTACAAACAGAGAAATTGGTTTCATCATATGCTCCCAAGGCAATAAGATATACCATTTCATGATACAATTGATCATTTCTTCTAGCAGTTCTCAAGATAAATGTGAGGGTAAGAGAAGGGGTGCTTCTCCCCCACCCCAGTCTCAGAAGGACCAGAATGTAATCACAAGGTGTTAATGTGGTCATAAAATAACTATAAAGATGTGACTAGACCAGATCTCTTTATGAGGTACAAACTCTTCTCTAGTTGAGTCTGACAAAGGAACTACTTGATTGACTGAGCAAATAAATTAGCCACACCCATGAGGGCTTTAAATAGCTAGACCCTGAGAATATCCAGTCAATCAAGGTTCAGAGCCTTTGTAAACTGAGATTCCTTTAGGGGAAAGAGGAAGAGATTTCTGGAAACTATTTCACACAAAAAAGGGAGCATAATGAAGACAATTGTAGTTTATAGGAAACATATTGCAAAAGATGAAGAGGTAGAAAAATTCCATGATTCCTTGACATGATTCCCCAAACCAAGTCAACAGAAATTTTGATAGTTACTTCAGTATCAAGATGAGCATGGGGAGCAGGGTAGGGGAAGATGGCAGCAAGTCTGTTTGAAAATATATTCAGGATTGCAAAGTGAAAAAGGCCAATAGATTTTGGACTTTTCAGAATCTTTATATATATCAAGAATGCTTCCCACTGCCCCCAGAAGAGAGTCATAAGGCACTGTACATGATGAGTGCTGAATAAGGTTACAAAAGTGCAATTGCTGGTTTATTAACAGAAAATGACTGGCCACTGATATGGACATCATATCAGAATCATCCTTCTATATGCAACGAGAGAAGGTAAGCATCAATATCAAATTAGAAGGATAAAGCTAGAGAAAAAACACATGTAATTGCAATAACTTCACCCTGTTCTATTCAACTGTTGAGGCTGAAAAGAATAGGGATTCACAACAGGCCAAAGGATATGTGCATGTCAAATGTTGATTACTACTCTGGTCAAAGGAATTCATTTCTCCCTTCTTTTAAATGATTCATACTTGAACTCACAGGATTTATGTCAATGGAAGAATCATTACATGCTTTCTTCATTTTTTGGGAGCCACAGCTAGTTTTGTAGGATCTAAAATTAGAGCCTTATCTGATGATAGAGCACCAGGAATTAGAAAACAGAAGCTGACATTGAAGCTATTGCCAGGAATAGAAGCTAGAATCTAGAGGGAATACAAATAATCAGGACATTGAGGAAAAGAGAGAACAAACCCTAAGATAAAAGGAATGGCTTTGTCTGCCTAGTAGCCCCAAAATGGAGCAAAATGAAAAGATCTAGACCAAGTTTATACAATGGAAACTTTTTAAAAAAGAAAATTCATTGCAATTGTATTATAGTTTCATTATTGCTTGTTTATTCAATCCAAGAACTGTTTATTGAGTCCCTAGCACTATGTTAAATGCCATTCGGGTACAAAAGAAATAAACATAACTTTGCTGAGTCCCATTTCCGCATCTATAAAATGAAGGACTTGTTCCTATGTCCTCTTCTATGACCTCTAAGGAACCGTCTAAATCTAAATGTAAGATCCTGTCATCCTCACATCAAGAACTTTATAATGTGTATAGGAGCTGACTTAAATACACAAGGCAACTGAGGAGATTACAAAGAAGTATATAATAAGGTAATACTTTGAAAACATTCAAGTTCCATACATGCAGAATAACTTTGCTTGGAATACTTATTTGCTCATCTGAAAAATGAATGACAAATTTTGTAGGACTACTAAGGCTTAGCATGTCCTGAGCAAACTACAAGAAGAGCCACAATGAATTTCTAGTTGTGAAATCTGTCTTCTTTTCTTCCTTTTCCTCCTTTTCCTCTTCCTCTTTCTCCTCCTCTTCCTCCTCCTTCCCCTTTCCCTTTCCCCTTCCTTCTCCCCCTCTTCTCCCTCTTCTTTCTCCTCCTCCTCCTCTTCTTCTTTCTCTTCCTTTCTTTTCTCCCTCCTTCATCTCCTTCTCCACCACTATAGACTGGATTCCCTTGGTCAGCTCTCCAAGAACAAAAACCAAAAAGCCTTTGATTTTATTAGACCACATCATAAAAGTCAAATATGTGTTTAAAGTCTTGGGTAGATAATCTGGATTTGGCTACAAAAAATTATCTCACAGATTCTCATATAATGTTAGACTTAAAAGAAAATTTTAAAATAACTATTAAAAATGCAGGGGCTGAAATAAATATTTAAAGGGAGTATTCCTTTTTAAAAACAGTTTCAAAAGGATGACCGCTCTGTTTAAATGATCAATAATTCTCTCAAATACCTTGTTCCCCATTGAACCACTGGAAAAGGTTACCTCATGTGTCAGTATGTGCAATATTATAAACTCATAGTCCCTCTTTCTTAACTGAAAGGGGCAAGTGGGTTTTACAATCTATTTGCTGGAACTAAGTTTGCTCATTGCAATTAATCTGAGATTAGCTGCCTTTTGGTGTTTGTTTGTTTGCATTATTGTAGTCCATATTATATTCTTTTGGCTTTTTTCTTTCTGCATGATTTCATACAAGCCAAGCAATGGGTGTAGCTGTTGAGCACAAGTTAGGTGGGGGGCAGATTGGGGGCTGGGAGTGGGAGGTGGGGAAGTGCTGTGTTCCCCCCACTAACTCTCTCAAGTAGAAAAAGGTATGACTCAGAGAGGGTGAGATAGGTGCAATTCTTCCAGGACTTCCCCTTCTTAGATTCTCCTTGCTCATCTCCCCTTAGGACAAAGGGTGAGCATTGCTCATGGGGCCAGAGCTCATACCCTAAGAGAAGGCATGACTCCATTCCCCTCTTTCTTCCAGCGGAATTCTAAGTGAGTCCCACGTACAATATAGAATTTTAATTGGGCATGTTATAGAATCATTCATGAAACTAAACTGTAACTTAAAAGATCCCAGGGAGTTCTTTTAACTTTCCACCTCAGAATTATGACATTCTAGCATAGATAGTTTGTGAAACATAGAATTACTCAGGGTTCTCCCCATATGAACACTCTCAAAAAAAAAAAAATGATGTGTCCATAGACCATGGAAGTAACTGCTTTTATAAAAAGAAAATCTGACCTATAAACTATTAAAGACATTTTATCTTCACCAGGAATTAGAAAACACAAGCAGACATGGAAGTTTTTGCCAGAGCCATAACCTCCCTTGGATCATTCATCATCAGAAACTTAAAGACATACCTAGAGAGCTGAACCCAGAAGCAGATTCAGCATGAGGTTATGAAGAAAAGCTGCACCATTCTGCTCAAGAAACTGATCCTGATGAAAACCGTAGAGAGAGGGGCCATAAAAAAGAAATCTGGCTGCTCCAACAATACTCAGTTCTGACAAGAGCCAAGAGACAGAAAGTGGGGGGGAATCAAGTTCCTGGGATGGAGTTCATACCCTGCTTGGCTAACCAGATTCATGCCCCCTAAGCTTCTGTTGCCCCGTTCTGTTTGTAGATATACATATGATGAGAACTTTAGCAATAGGGAAGATATAGGCTTCTCTTCCATCGTGGATGATCCCTGTTGTCCGTTGAACAAAACAAAACAAAACAAAAAACAAAACAAAACAAAAGCCATGTTAATCACAAGCTCTCAGGTCTCAGCTAGACCAAAGCAGAGCATCTTCTGAAACCTAGAACAACTCAAATGTCCCGAAGAATGTGAAGGGAATGGGAGCACCTTAAAGTTTAAGGGTCCTCCCTGCCTAAAAAGAGCTTACTGGTTTCTGTAATAGCGGCTAATGTCACTTCATTTTGTTCTGTTTTCTCACTGCTCCTTCCTTGCAAATTCCCTGAGTCACATATCCTCAGCTTAGCCTGAAGCAATAAAAAAGATACATCTTGATGTGAGAACCATAAACCATGCTGGACTTTAAAGATTCTGACTATGTAGAGGAAGGAGAGAGGTGAGAATTAATGAGGACCCTTCCCACCCAGATCTGTGGCTTAGTTGTCCAAAAGAAGCAAATGAAAAGTGGATAATTTACCCAGTCCTAGAAATGCTGTATGTTGGGCACATTTAGGAAAATAGCAAGTTGTATCTAGGAAAATCACACCTTAATTGGATCCATGAATCATAGATTGATTCAGTGCTCATGATATTTGATTCTATATTCTATCTGGGGTAGAAGTTCACTTTCAAGTGGTCACATCTTCGGCCCTATTTTCTATCCACAGAACTCTAAAGTTCCCAGGCTTCTCTGTTATATGGCTCCCAGATAAGACAAATCTTTAGTTTTTTTTCTCCCCAAGCTAGAAAAACTATATTCTTTTAATGCTGCTGATCTGGACCTATAAAAGTTTTTGATTGTTTTTTTGAATTAATAACATGCATTGATTTTTATTATAAAAATATTCCACTACTTTTATATTTCACAATTTGTTTAATCACACCTCAATCAATGGAAATCTATCTACTTTGTGTCTAGTTTTTGTGATCACAAAAGATCAAAGCTATTTTGTCACTGACTTTCTTGGGGTTGATCTAGTAGTGGGATCATTGGGTCAAAGTATATGATCAGCTTGAAACTTTTCTTACATGATTCCATTTTTTTAAAACTCAGAATTACCAGAATAATTCACAATGGCACCAACAGTGTATTAATTCCTGTTTTTCCAAAGTCCCTCCAACACCATTAGCCTGACCTTTATATTTTTTTGGAGGAGCTATAATATGACTTGATTCCCCAAGCCTTTGTTAAAAGTGACTTTTAAATTACCCACACAGAGAAAAGGAATTTACTAAATGAATCAGGGAATTAGGTGATATTTGTAAAATCTAAGCTTTTATGTTAAAATGAAATTTTAAAAAATGATTGTATTATGGTCTTATACAATATCGCACAGTTTGGCTTTTGCAGTATGGCTGTATTGGCTCACATCTCACCCCCTCCTTCATTGTTTACAAAGAGTTTTTCATCTAGCCATTCCATTTATAGACTCTCTTCCAATCATCATTAATCAACATAAATACTGAAAGAATTTATAATGGCTCTTGTCTGTCCCACAAACCATCAGTTCAAAAGCAAAGTGCCAAAGCACTGAGCTGACTGCAATTTGCAGAAGATTGGAGACGGGTAGTTATCCCACTCAATCTGAATTAAAGATAAAATTTCACAGTTCATATTTTCACCATTCATGTGGCAAATACAAACAAAATTGAGTGTCAATGTGGATTTACCAATAAACTGAATAACATGTGCGGCCTCATTGTTTAATTTGTTCTGCCAGCTGAGTTTTGTATTTTTCTTAGCACAATACAATAAAGATGTTTGCATGCTTGTTGTAGTAGGCCCTTTATTAGGAATGGGGAAAATCTGTTGTTGGTCTATTTGTGCTATTTTGAGATAATATCATCTCTTTGTTTTTAGACTTCATGATATTTTTCATCCTTGAGAACTGTCCTCATTTACTTCTTGTTCTTAAGGAGGCCTATTTATATTGATTTGAAATAAACACATTTCTACATTGGATGTTTTCTATACTTTCAAATGTGTATGATCTGGAAACATGGAACAGGAAAAGCTATTTGTATAGTGGAACAGATCTTACTTGAAAGCATTTATACAGTACAGTGGATAGAGGACTAGGCCTGGAGTTACGAAGGCTCCAGTTCAAATCAGACCCCAGATACTTACTAGCAGTCTGATTCTGGACAAGTCATTTAACTTCTGTCCTACTCAGTTTCTTTGGCTGTCAAATGGGGATAATCATAGCATTTACTTCCAGGATTGTTGTGAGGATCAAATGTGATAGTATTTGTAAGGAATTTTACACAGTGTCTAGCACATAGTAGGTACTTCATTAAAGCTTGTTTTCTTCTTCCATACTTCTGCAACCATCTTCTATTTCACTGATGAAGCAAGTAAAGGAGGAACAACTTGGGAAAAGAAAATAAGGGCAGAGTACTAGATGTAAATTCAGGTAATCTGGACTAGAACCATCTGTGGTAGAACCCTGGTTCCTGGTTCAACAAATCCTGTATGATCTCAGAGAAGTCCTAACCTCTCTTTAACTTATTATCCTTAAAGTTAAAATGAAGGGTTTGGGCTAGATAATATCAAGGTCACTTCCAGTTCTAAATTCTATGAAGACGATAGTTCTTCAAGGAAAAGAGTCAGGTTTTACCCTGGACAAAATACAATTCCAAACAAGGAAGTTCGGGAGCTGACATATATACATAATAAAAGTATCAATGTAGACTAGGTGGTAGCAGAATACAATGATCTTATATCCTATACTTACTTTTTTTTCTTCCAGCTTAAATTCATTTGCAATGCTGAGAATATCAAATTCCCAATTAGATAGCTGTCTATATTAGAGACTAGGATCTCTGTCCAGACATATGGAGAGGTGGGGGTGGGGGGAGAGAAAATTTTAGCCTGGGGTACCTGCCAGGCTTTTGTTAGCTGGGTATGACGACCATGACTAAAGAGCTATTTGTCCTCTTGTTGGGGGGAGGTTCAGTCCGTATACCTAAGTGCACTGGAATGAAACCAGCCAGAAGATGACCCTGAAGAGAGGAAGTATAAACATTGTTATCAGGGAACAACACCCAGCTAAGACTGCGTGCCAATTGTAGATCACTACCGAGCACAACAGTCTCTGATGGACATTTCTCTGCTAGTCTCAGGCAGCCTCATATTGACTACTATCCACAGAACAGCATAGTCAATGTAGTTGTTAAATCCTGTGGGGAGGAGGCCCTGGTAGAACACTGTGAGTTGCCTTTCTACGTGTGTGGGTGGTCCTGTGCCAGTGTCTCCTATGTCTCATAAGTGATTCCAAAGTTCTTTAGAGAAACCTTGAGAGTGTCCTTGGATTGCTTCTTAGCCAAAGTACCTTTGGCATTCAAATAATCTGGCCAGCCCGTCAGAGTTGCTTTTTCTGAAGTAGAGTTTGAATGCTTTGCAGTTTAGCTCAAGAAAGAACCTCAGTGTCTGGTACTTTATCTTGCCAAATGATCTGAATCTTCCCAAGATAATTCAAAAGGAATCAATTCAGTTTTCTGGCATGGTGCAGGTAGATGGTCCAGGCATATAACAATGAAGTCAGCACAACAGCTCTGTAGGCCTTCAGTTTGGTAGGCAGCCTCTTCTTTCCCACACTTTCCTTTGGAGCCTTTCAAATGCTGAACTAACTCTGGCAATGCATGTGTCAATCTCACTATCTATGTGGGAATCCCTGGAAAGTATGCTGCTAAGGTAAGTGAACTTAACCACAGCATTCAAAATTTCTCCATTCGCTGTGACATGTGGATGGTGTGATGCTGACTGGTAAAGAACCTTTGTTTCCTTAGTATTAATTGTCAGGCCAAAATTAGCACAAGCTACAGAGATCTGTTGCATCTCAGCTTTGGAGCCTGCCTTGAATGTGTAATATCTGGCATATAGTAAGAGATTAATAAATGTTTTTATCATGGAAGGGTAAAATCAGATTGTGGAATTCCTTGATAACAGGCAAAGGAGTTTGAACTTGAATCAGTTGAATCATTGAAGGGTTAGATCTTTTACAAATAAGGTAAGTGGTAGAGTTGTGAATGATGATTTTGGGAGGAAGTATGGCCATAGGAAGACTAATTAAGAGGCTAATATAATAATTCAGATAGGTAGTAGATGTGGCAATAGAGGAAAAAATGCAATATTTTAAGAATTTGCATGCCATCTTTGTGCAGAGGCCTCATGAATCTTTTCTGTATTGTTTTAATTTTAATCTACGTGCTACTGTTTCCATGCATAAATAACATTAAGACCCAGAATAAAAAACCAGATCTCTTGACTCACAGGTCATTGCTTTCAACACTATTCTCTACTTTGAAAATAGCAGCTGGGGGCAGCCCTGGATTCAGGAGTACCTGAGTCCAAATCTGGCCTCAGACACTTGACACGTACTAGCTGTGTGACCCTGGGCAAGTCACTTTAACCCCCATTGCCCCGCAAAAAAAAAAGAAAGAAAAAGAAAAGAAAATAGCAGCTTACTTAAGGGCTATGTTCGGGATTCCACCTTCCCTAAAGTAGCCTGTGAAGAGAAATTAGAAAGTAAAGACAGCTATCAGGAGAAGATGTGGTCATCTTGTAACTATATGACAGCCCCTAATTTATTCACAAAATCATTTCAAGGTATGAATCTTGGAGTGGTGCCTATTATATGGAGACAAAATATATGAATATACATTTAATTTGATAGCAATTTTGCTGGCTTAGTTGGTCACAGAGATGGAGAAATGTGGATAGAAAGAGTAAAAGTTCTTTTTGGGGGTGGGGGAGGATAAAAACATTAATTTACCATACATTTATTTATTGTTTTTAAACACATTTATTTTATTAGATAAAATAGTGTCTCTATTTGTACCTGAGAGTTCATTATCTCCAAAGACCATTTAGAAATGGGATAGGTACCTAGATGCTTGGCTTCAAGGACCATTTTGCCCTGGTTGTTAGCTCCATTTACCTAGTTTCTAGCTCTGCTTTCATCAGGACTCCATTTTTTTCAATCTTCATCTTTTTTCACTTAATAGTATTTTATTTTTTCCCAATTACATGTTTGTTTGTTTTGGTGAGGCAATTGGGGTTAAGTGACTTGCCCAGAGTCACACAGCTAGTAAGTGTTAAGTGTCTGAGGCTGGATTTGAACTCAGGTACTCCTGATTCCAAGGCTGGCGCTGTATCCACTGCACCACCTAGCTGCCCTTCCAATTACATGTAAAGATAGTTTTCAACATTCATTTCTGTAAGATTTTGAGTTCCAAAATTTTCTCCCTCTCTCCCTTCCACCCTTCCCGAGACAGCCAGCAATCTGATGTAGGTTATATGGTACAACCATGTTAAACATATTTCCACATTAGTCATGTTGTGAAAGAAAAATCAGAACAAGAGGGAAAAAACTACAAGAAAGCAAAAAGAAAAAACAAAACAAAAAAGTGAATATAGTATGCCTCCTTCTGAATTTAGACTCTATAGTTCTTTTCTGAATGTGTAGAGCATTTTCCATCATGACTCTTTGGGAATTGTCTAGATTATTGTATTGCAGAGAAGAGCTAAGTCAGTTATAGTTAATCACCAAACAATGTTGTTGTTATTGTGTAAAATGTTGTCCTGGTTCTGCTCACTTCACTCAGCATCAGTTCATGTAAGTCTTTCCAGGTTTTTCTGAAATCTTCCTGCTTATCATTTAGTCCTCATTGTTTATTATTTTTTTCTGCAACATTTATTTTATTTTTTTCCAGTTACATGTAAGTGTAGTTTTCAACATTCATTTTCATAAGATTTAGAGTTCCAAATTTTTTTCTCTACCTCCCTTTCCTCCCCCCTCCACAAGACAGCAACCAATCTGATATAGGTTATACACACACACACACACACACACACACACACACACACACACAATCCAAAAGTGCTCTTTTTATCAGTTCTTTCTATGGGGGTGGATAATATGCTTCATCATTAGTCCCTTGAGATTGTCTTGGATCATTGTAATGCTGAGAGTAGTTAAGTCATTCACAATTGCTCATCCAACAATACTGCTGTCACTATGCACAATGTCTTCCCAAGTTCTGCTCACTTCACCATACATCAGTTCATATGAGACTTTCCAGGTTTTTCTGGGATCATCCTGTTTGTCATTTCCTATAACACAGTACCATTCCACTACAATTATATACCATACCTTCTTCAGTCATTCCGCAATTGATGGACATTCCCTTGATTCCCAATTCTTAGCCATCACAAAGGGTTGTTATAAATATTTTTTTGTACAATTTCCCCCCTTTTCTTTTTCATGATTACTATTGTTCACTGTTTCCCTTCATCCTATTCCCTTCCCCATGATATTTACTCTATTATCTATCTTCTTTCACCCCATCCCTCTTCAAAAGGGATTTGTTTTTGTCTGTCCCCTCCCTTCTTTTGCCCCTCTTTATTCTCTTCCCCTCCTATTTTCCTGCAGGGTAGATAGATTACTCTACCCAATTGAGTATGTATGTTATTCCCTCCTTGAGCCAATTCTGATGAGATTAATGTCTTTGAGCCTATTCTGATAAGTATAAAGTTCATTTACTGTCCTGTTCTTCCACCATCCCTTCCCCCATTCCATAAGCCCTTTCCGGTTTCTTTCATGTGGGGTTTCACCCCATGCTACCTCTCCCCTTCGCCCTCCCCCAGTTCATTCCTCTCACACCTCAATTTTACCCTAGAGATGTCATCATGGGGAAGCTAGGTGACACAGTGGACAAAGTATCCATCCCAGATCCAGGGGGACCCCAGCCAAAATCTGGCCTCAAGCATGAGACAGTCACCCACTGCACGACCCCAGGTATGTCCCCCCAACTTCAACTTTTTATGGCTCTCTAGGGTCTTGTATTTGAAAGTCAAATTTTCCATTCAGTTCAGGTCTTTTCATCACAAATGCCTGAAAGTCCTCTTTTTCATTGAAGTCCCATTTTTTCCTCTGAAAGATTACAATCAGTTTTGCTGGATACATGATTCTTGGTTGTAATCACAATTCCTTTGCCCTCTGGAATATCATATTCCATTCTCTTTGGTCCTTTAATGTAGAAGCTGCTAGATCTTGTGCTATCCTTACTGGGGCTCCACAGTACTTGAATTCTTTCTTTTTGGCAGTTTGCAACATTATCTCCTTGACCTGGGAGCTCTGGAATTTGGCTATAATATTCTTGGGAGTTTTCATTTTGGGATCTCTTTCAGGAGGTGATCAGTGGATTCTTTCAATTTCTATTTGACCTTTGGCTTCTAGAATATCAGGTCAATTTTCCCAGACAATTTCTTGGAAGCTGATGTCTAGGCTCTTTCCTTGATCATGGTTTTTAGGTAGACCAATAATTTTCAAATTATCTCTTCTGGACCTATTTTCCAGGTCAGCAGTTTTTCCAATAAGATAATTCACATTGCCCTCTATTTTTTATTCATTTGGATTTGCTTTATTGTGTCTTGGTTTCTCGTAAAGTCACTAGCTTCCATTTATTCAATCCTAATTCTTAGGCAATTATTTTCTTCCGAGAGCTTTTCCATTTGGCTTTTCAAGCTATTGACTTTTTTCTCATGTCTTTCCTGCATCACCCTTATTTCTCTTTCTATTTTTCTTCTACCTCTCTAACTTTATCTTCAGAATCCTTTGTGAGTGCCTCTATGGCCTGAGACCAATTCATATTTTTCTTGGAAGCTTTAGATATAGGGGCCCTGATGTTGACATCTTCCTCTGAGGGTGCACCTCAATCTTCCTTGTCACTAAAGAAACTTTCTATGGTCCTCACCTTTCCCTGTCTTCTCATCTTGCCTTTATTTTACCTGACTCTTAGCTCCTTAAAGTGGGGCACTGTTTCCAGGCTGCACTATCCCAAGCTTCATAAGGTCCCAGGTGGTATTATTTAAGGAGGAACAGGTTCTTCACTCACCTAGCCTGTTCTCTGGTACATAGATGACCCCAGACCAACTTGCTAATCAACCAACTTTGTGTGCTGTAGTTGTCAGCTTCGATGAGTCTATGCCCCTCCCCCACCTGGGCCACTGCTACTCAAGCCTACCTCCTGGTTCTCAGCTGGGGTGAAAAATCCAAGTTCTGCCTCAGCACCAGCATAGACTCCTGTAGTCTCCCCCCTGCCAAGGGCTCAGCCCTCTCACCAGATTGGGAGCTTAGTTCCAGATGACACTGGTGCTTCAGCTGATTCAGAGGCTTTGGGGGTCTCTTTCTCTGATGAGGCTTTCCTGGGACTGGATCTGTGTCAGGGTGACTATGGGGTTGGGCTCCACTCCTGTATCAGCACAGCAGCTCCCTCCTTCTGACCCAAGCCATCCTTGGTTGGAAAATGATCTTAGCACATTATTCTGTGGATTTTTCTGCTCCAGGAATTGTCCTATGGCATTATTTGGATGTTTTTTGGAGTGATCATGTAGTGAATTCGAGAGTCCAGTGCCTTTCCTCCACCATCTTGGCTCTCATAAGTTTTTTTTTGTTTTTTTGTTTTTTGTTTTTTTGGTTAGGCAGTTGGGGTTAAGTGACTTGCCTAGGGTCACACAGCTAGTAAGTGTTAAGTGTCTGAATCCAGATTTGAACTCAGGTCCTCCTGAATCCAGGGCTGGTGCTCTATCTACTGCGCCACCTAGCTGCCCCGGCTCTCATAGTTTTTAAAGACATATCCTTTTCTTAGACAACTGCTGACTTACCTTATCCTTGTCAATTAAAGATTAAAATATTGCCACTTTATTACTTTAGATATTTGGAATGAAGTAGTTTATAATTAATAATAGATCTTTCCAACTCAGTCACAATCAAAACAATAGTTTTAATGAATGAGAGTGACCAAATTGAGGCAGTGGCTTTCTGTTGTAAGTAGGATTGGACTCCTTTATTTCAAAACTGACCTCCTTAAGAAGGGTATCAAGGAATTGTGTTGTTCTATTTATGTAGTCTCGTTCCTTCCTTCCCTCCCTCCCCATCCTACCCCAGGTTCTTTTTCAATGTTCCCTTCTCCCTTCTGCTGAGTTTGAACCTTGGAGGCCTGTGGGACCCTCTGTTAACATATGCTTAACAGGGCCTAAGAGGGGTAATCTTGTTCCATCCTAGCTGCATAAATTCTTGTATGCCAGTGGTTTTGGAGCTGTATTAAGAATTATACCTTCAATTTATTGTTTTTAATGGATTTGCATGTTTGTATAGAACTAGAAATTTCCCTGAAAATCCAAGTGCTAGCAAGTACTCATTAATTATACCTTCTCTCTCTCTCAAGTAAAAATGTTCTTTGTTTATTCAGTGGGATTTAACCAGCCTAGGGTCTTTAAGTAGCAGACATACAGCTTAAAGATACTGAGATCTTTATATTCCCAAATCCCTTCTCAGAGCGGTATTGTTAACACTTCTATTTGACAGTATGCTCATTTGTTAGTATCAAAGTTGAAATTCAGCACATATTTGTATATCTTGGCATTCCTTCAATGATGGTTTCTGGCTTGTTCTTTTTCTTATTTGCTTAGTTTTTATAAGTTATAGCAGGAATCAGTGATTTGGGGGCACAGTTACATGTTAAAAAGTATAATTTGGCAAAAAAAGGACATGATGGAGGTAGAGGTAGAGGCCCTTTATATTGGGTGGGCCAAAAGTCATGAAGGGTTCTGATCTTTTAGTAACTTTTTGAAAATTATTTTTTCTTTATTTTCACCATTTATGAGATTTAATTTTTCACATATAATATAAATTCATTTCTTATATACTAAAATGATGTGATGGTATTGTAAGTGAAAAAAAATAAAGGTGTTATTAAATATATTCATAACTTTTGGCCCACCCTGTGCAAGTTTGCTTTAGATAAGTGGGCAAAAATTTTGTTTGGTGTCATTCTTTTAAAAAATAAGTTATAATGATGCCTTTTTTTGTTTGGAATAAAAGTTATTTCTGACACATTGACCCCTTTCTTGTGGAAAAGAAAAAAATATTTAAACAAAATCAACCAACACAATGCTGGTGTCTCATGGTGCATGTGACTTTTTATATCCTTCATTCCTTATTTCTCTTTTGGGAGAAGGGTAGTAAGTTTCATTATCCTCTTTCTGTCATCAACATGATGATTATAATCATTCAGAATTTCACCTTTGTTTTTTCAGTGTTCTTTTAATTTACATATGTAACCCTGGCTACTGTGCCCCCATCATAATCTTGACCATGCATGGCCCTTGCTTCCTAGAAGGCTGGGTAGGTTAGATTTCACCCCTACCCCAGGGCTGTCTGGTACTCTTAAAGTGATTAAGGGTGTCTAGGCTCTCTGCAAATGGCTCCAGACCCCACTGATGGTATTCTTTTAATTTTAGGAGAGTTCCCCGAACCCCAATTTCAATCAGCCACTAATAGTCTGGATTAGCTTTTACAAGAGAATATACAAAGTTTACCCAAATATGTGGGAGGCATAATTCTCTCCCCCATGGCACCTTAATTTCTAGGGAGAGGAAAGGGATTAGGTTCAAAACTTGACTAGGTGACCAGAGAGCACAACAATCCTAGTTTCAAGGTCAGAGCCCTCCTCAAGTCTCAGGCACCCTTGCTTCTGAGGGCTTCCTTCCTGGACTGGCTGGCTTCCACATCCTGCCTGTAATCTTGGCTCCAAGGTTACCATGACTTGAACTCCCAGTTCTGCTGTAATCCCCACCAACCTTTGAAACAGAGGCCAAATGACACAGAACAGAAACTAACGCCCCCAGACTCATTTATAGAGCCCCTATAAAATAAGGGAAAGGAAAGGGAAAGGAAGTTCTTCCATTCTCATCAGTTGAGTTCATGACACCTGTATTGTGGGTGAACTGGGATCTTCCACCTCTGTACAAAGCAGGGAAGTGGCAGAGTCAGAAAATAAAAGAAGTAGACTATCAACTGAAAAAGGACACCTCCACATGGACAAGGCAGGGGATACAATTTTAGGTAATCTGGACATACTCCAAAGGCTCCTCAGGGTACCTTCTTGCTAGGAGGATTGGGCATGCCCAGACAAGCCCAGGTTACACATAATTATAGTCACTGTGCACATGTCACTGTGTTTTCCTAGTTCTGCAACTTTAGTATGGATCAGTTCATAGAAGTCTTCCCATATTTATTTGAATGATTTTTCTTTCTGCACACAAGGGTGCCTATACACACACACACACACCCCAAATTTGTTCAGTCACTCTTCCATTTATGGGCACTTATTTGATCCTTTACGATTACAAAATACATCTATGGATATTCTGGTGTTTATGTGTTGAAGTTCAATTCTTAAGCCATCTTTTCCAGGATAAACCAGTTTTCCATATGCTGGCAACTACCACTGATTTTCAAAGTATGTGAAGTCAAACAAAGTTGTAGGCACAAAAGAAGTACAATGCTAAGTAAAGAATAGTCCAGGGGCATCTAGGTGGTGCAGTGGATAGAGCATCGGCCCTGGAGGACCTGAGTCCAGATATGGCCTCAGACACTTGACATGTACTAGCTGTGTGACCTTGGACAAGTCACTTAACCCCAATTTCCCCCTCTCCCCCAATAGTCCAAGACAAAAGGAGACAGGGATCTTTGACCTAGTGGCAGGAATATAGAACACTGGTTGCCAGCTTTCTCCTGCATCTGGGATTGTCAAGAGTTTTTTCGAGTATTAATAAAGCTTCAAGGTAATTTGCATGGTGAGGATACTAGCTGCTAGGGAAAGAATTCACTTACCTGACCCAGCTAGAAGGGAGGACTGTGGGATGTTCTGTTGCAAGGATGTGTTGAAAAAAAGAAGAAAACAAATCATTAGCCAATTTGAGTCAGCTGAATGGACAAGATCTGACTAATAGAGAACCGTTGGTAGTCCCTAGGTATGCTACCCCAGGGAAGTCTCACAAAAAAGTGATAACATTCTCAGAAAGAAGTTAAAGCAACAAATGACAAGTACAACAGATGGCAACAGTGAATGACAGTGTTGTAGGGAGAATAGAGCAGCAGCAAAGCATAGTAAATTGCAGAGAGATTGAGGCATGAGATGTATTCCAGCTGCAAATCATCCTTTTGTTTACCTCGATGTGTTAATTGTCCAAGGAGCATTCCCTCTCTCCCTGGTGTGGAAGTCTGCAGGAGATTGTACCCCTTTGTGTTGGAGGACCAAGAAGGATTCTTCCAATTAGTTTTCCCTGATTATTTATTTTGCAATTCTGTCCTAACTAAATATTTTGCTATTTAATTGATGGTCCTTTCTTCATCTGCTGGTGGAAAAGACTCTGGATGGGGACTTATAGGCTGTATTTGCACAATTATAGTTTTCTAAAACATCTCCTACTCAAAGTGGGATAGCAAAGAATTCCTTTATCAAATAGGAACCATTTACAATGGAAATTATACAGTCTTGTAAATCTTGACCATTTTCCAAAAATGAATGAAAATATGTTGAGGATTGCTTAGGAGAGGTTTTTTTGAAATGTCAAAGATTTTTATTAACTGTATAGACTATTTTTCATAACATTCTACTAGAATCTACTAAATGGCAAGGTCTATGACTTAATAAAATAGTTTTGTATAGCACCCAAGACAATCCTACACATGCATGGATGCTTATTATATATTATTTAGTGTTGCTGGGCACCTCCAATGTATCTCATCTGTATCCCAGATGTATACAGAAACTACAGTTATCCCTTCCACATCATGACTTTCCCCATCACAGTTTCAATATATTGTGGGTCAGCATAAGAAATTAAATAGGAATTTAAAAATGAGTTTTGTAGAAGCCGCAGGTGATATGCAAGGCCAACAGATGACACACAGCCTATGACCAAATACTTCATCCAAATATTACAATAAGGTACTGTAAACACCCCATAAAAGAAAAAGAAAAAAAATCAACCTTCTTCTCCATTATGAAGGGAGGGCCAAAAAATTTTACGTGGATTTTCCAGATTGTGGGGTGACACTCCCCTAACCTCTATGATGTGGAAGGGATAACTGTAAAGGTAAAGGTGTGTATTTTTGGAGTCTAAACACATTGGTCAAAATTTTAAAATAATGAATAAAACAATCATCTCTATGTTTCAATGAATATACCTTTAGTCTTGGTTTCCAATTGAATACTCAGGAAATAAAGGATACATGGAAGGAAATCAACCTTAGCAGTATATATAAGACCTTGGAATATAGAGGGGAAAAAGTTCTTTTTTGTTTTCAAATGAAGAAGTACAGAATGTTGCCATAATTAACTACCCCTGAATGCCTTGTAATAAGATTTTTCATCTAAAATGGCTAAAAAATTTCTCATAAGGAGTTATTATTTTTGAGACTTGTCTGAATAAAACCAAACCTTTATGTTTGAAAAAATTTAAAGTTGGATAATGATAGTATTAGAAAAGCAATTTTTCCAGAGAATTTTAGAATAGACAGAAAATAAGTATTTAAGGGATAAAGGTTTTTTAAATATAAAAGTTATATGCAAATTGGGATGAAACACACTATATCATACAAATGAAAAAGCAAAGCATACCTTTATTTTTTACATGTAGAGAATAGCATTAACTACAGCTTTTTGCTTTCATGGCCAATGTCAACTTTGGATTGTGTTCAGTAATTTGTTTGCAGTCTTTAAATCTGCAGCAGATGTAGATTTAAAATTGTAGCTAGAAGAGGAAATGCTGCTATGAGTTCCAGCATTTGGGAGAAGTCCTATATAGGCTGAAAATGCTTGTTGTTGTTGTTGTTGTTGTTGTTGTTGGGGTTTTTTTCCGTAAGGCAATTGGGGTTAAGTGACTTGCCCAGGGTCACACAGCTAGTAAGCGTTAAGTGTCTGAGGCCGAATTTGAACTCGGGTACTCCTGAATCCAGGGCCGGTGCTTTATCCACTGTGCCACCTAGCTGCCCCTTGTTGTTGTTTTTTAAATTAGTGAAGGGAAAAATTTCCTTTATGATTTCTAGCAGCTTTATCATTCACTGTTGCAGCCCAGTGTTAGACAATAGAAAATTGACTCATTATCATCAGAGACTCTCTTATTATCATTCTCTAAAGAAGCACATCCTGTTCATCATGTTAGGGATGGTCTGAAGAATTCCCTTTGCTCATTGGCTAGGGAAGGTGGTGCACACCTGTAATCATAGCCACCAGGGAGGTGGAGGCTGGTGGATTTCAGCTCAGGAGTTCTCAGCTGCAGTGGGTTAAGCGGATTAGGTCTTTGCATTAAGTTCAGCATTTAACGTGGTTAGCCCCTGTGAAGGGGAGATGTCTGAAGCAGGGCAAACTAGCCCAGGCTGGAAAAGGAGCAGTTTATCAATCAATAGTGAGACTATGAGTGGCCCCTTGCTCTTCCAGCCTATGTGAAATAGAAAGACCCAGTGTTTAAAAGAAAAACAAAATCTGAAAGCTATAAATTTATAAAGAATTTCTGTTGCTAATGGTTATATTGGATCCAAAGTTACTAATGAACGCAAAGTATACCATTAAATTGAATTAGATTATCTATCCAAATGTATTCATGTTAATGGTGAATTTACACTAGAGGAATAACTTGGCTGTGGAGTATTTTCCAAATAGAGGAGCTTTTTGTAAACATATAACAAAAATACATATGGACTGCAAATATCTTGTAATTCTGCTGAGTCCAAGGTCAAAAATGTATAATAGAACCCACTCATTTATCTACATAAATGGACAGGGAAAATGGTATGGATAATTTGAGTAGATAACACTAAAAATCATCTTTTATTTGGCTTTGGAAAGCAGCAAGCAATATTCTTTTTTTTTTGGGTGTGTGTGTATAGCATATCTACTTTCCAAATTGTGTTGTACTTAAGCAAACTTGGTTTGAATGCATTGAATACATGGCAATTGATGAAGATGTGACCTATAAATTATCTGGGTGGCAAAGGAAATTAGTAGATAATCTTCAAGTGAACAACAAAGGGTTAACTGTACAGGAATCCAGTTTTGTGTAGACCTATCTAAGAGACTGAGAACTACCCTTATTTAGGTGGATTGGATGTTGCAGCCCAGTCTATTAAGATTTCTCTCTTGGTTCAAGTAACAGACAAGGATCAGTATAACAACAATTCAGTTGACTATGGAACTAATATGATTACCTAGGTGGTGTAGTGGACAGAGTCCTGGAGCTGAAGTCAGGAAGATTTATCTTCTTGCATTCAAACTTGACCTGACACACTTACTAGATATAAGATCCTGGACAAGTCACTTAACCCTGTTTGCCTCAGTTTCCTCATCTGTAAAAGGAGCTGGAGAGGGAAATAGCAAATCACTCCAGTATTTTTGCCAGGAAAACCCCAAATGGGAACACAGAGAATAAGAGATGACTAAATAACAACTACATGCATACATATACACATACATATGTGTATATAAATATATATGTATATTTATTCTATATAAACATTTATTTTGTACGTACGTATGTATGTATGTATGTATGTATGTGTGTGTGTATATATATATATACATATATATATATATAAAATCTTTTCCCCATCAACTAGATTGTAAGCTTCCCGAGGGATGCTATTTCTTATATTTCTTCTGTATCCCTATAAAACACCCTGCACAGTACAGAGTATGAATTAAGAGCTCAATAAATATTTCTCTGTTTCCAAGAATCTACTATTAAAATACAAATGTCATAACTGGGAAGAATAAAACATTAAATCAATGGTTTCCTGAATTTTTATAATGTTGGAATCCTTCATTTTACACAAAACTGGTGGAAGCCTTTCAGTAATTTTTTAAAAAAAGATTTAATATTACTGGCACCAAATAATGTGAGATTGATTTTTTAAATTGCTCTATGGAATGCTATAGCTCCTTTGGCCTGCATACAAGGAAACAAGCTCACCTTACCTCTGTCAAAACCATCTTTTTTGTTCAAATTTATTTAATGTAACATGTAAGGGAGAGTACTAAGACATATGTTTCTTTTCCCCCCAAAAAAGTCTCTTTTGATGAGTGGGGCAAAAAGAATGAGAATGCTGTCAATGTGGAAACAAAAAAGCAGAGAAACTAATTGATCTTATCCTCTTTAGAAAAAAACAGACTTTATTTTCTGAGCCATAAGATCATAGACTTAGAACTGGAAGGACCATCTAGACCAAGGAAGGACCTTAGAGGCTGTCTAGTTCAACTTCTTTATTCCACATATGAGTGACCACAGGCCCAGAGAGGTTAGGTGACTTATCCAAAGTTACATGGGGATCAAGGAATTAAATATGGGCAAATATTGACCATAAGGTCTGATAAAAAAAACAAAAACAAAAACTTTATCGAAACAGTGAATAGGATGGAATATTTAAAGTAGGGTCTGTTCTGGAAAATAAGAGATGAATGACCACCCTCATCATTGGCAGAGCTGTAATTAGCAATTTTAATGCCTGAGGCAGGTTTTACAAAATGTGCCTGGGGTAAGACCCATGAAACATGCTATCATATTAATTAAGGCAGTGGAGTCAGACTCAAATAATTTCTAATTATTCTAAAGTATCTAATAGAAATTGGTCTACTAATCCATACATTAAGATCCCTGCTGCTGCATATTGACTGTTTTAAAATGTAACATTATCTATGTTTAGTTTTATTTTTATTTATTTTGTTTCATGTTACATGTTTCCCAATTATATTTAATCTGTTTCAGGTGTAGGGATTGTGGAATAAGTGAACAGTAAAAGTGGTGGAAAAGGGTAGCAGCTGGAGTAAAGATGGAGAAGAGGCATTTGTAGGATGGTAGGGATTTAGGGAAACATCCAAGAGAAAAGATAATAGCAGTAGTCAGTTGAGGCAACAGAAGGTCAATGGATTTAGAATTATAAGAGATCTTAGATATTTTCTTGTTGAAACCCAGTCCTCTATATGGGTAGCTGCCCCCTATTAGAATGGAAGATCTTTGAGTACATGGCATCTTTCATTGTATATTTATAGCCTTAGTACACAACACAATACTTAATAAATGTTCGCTCTCTCTCCTTCTTTCCTTCCTTCCTTCCTTCCTTCCTTCCTTCCTTCCTTCCTTCCTTCCTTCCTTCCTTCCTTCCTTCCTTCCTTCCTTCCTTCCTTCCTTCCTTCCTTCCTTCCTTCCTTCCTTTCTTTTAAAATGAGGATGAGGAACTAGATGGTATCTTCTAGTTCTAGATTTGTGAGCCTATGATCCCAAGGTGGGTAAAGGAGTCTGTATTTTTCCCTACATGCAATGGAAAGGCACTGATGATATTTGAGCAAGAGAATGACTTGACAAAGTCTGTGCTTTAGGGAGATTGTTCTGGTATCTTTGTGGAAGATTGATTAGAGGTAGGGAGAAATCAGTAGCAGAGACACTACTTAGGACTTTAGTTTGGGCTCTTCCTGGAAGTAGCTTTTACTAAAATAGGAAGCAGAATCATGAGCTGGTAGGGCACCAGATCCTCTTTTCTATAGTGTGGCTTGAAGTTACAACAGTAACGGGAAGATTGGTCTACTAATGGTAATACCATTTTGTTTTCCTCCACAGGATTCCCTGGAATTCTGTTTCATGGAATCCCAGGCATATAATTTAGAAAAAGTGGCATGAATCCATTATTATCCATGAATGGATTGTTATAGATATGCTTTTTGAAAATCACTAGATATACCTTTGAAATCTGTGTACAATGTTCTCCTGGTTCTGGAATTTGAGGGAATGAAACAGGTAATAGAGCTAGAACTGAGGCATCGAGCCTACTCAGGTAGGCAGGTCTAGACAGTCAGCTATGGTAGGAAGATCTGGGATGGTAGGGAATAGAAGAGAAGGGGGACACCAGGTCATTGGTTTGAAGTGGAGAAGAGTGGCAGAAGTTGGGGGAGGGGAAAAGAAAGGAAACAAAAGAGGGAAGAGAAATGCAGGAAGGGAATCTAGAAGCTATCAGTGTAAAAGCCATTTTTAAAGCAACAACAAAAAATGCTTAACTAAGCAATGATGTGATGAGACCATTTTGAAAGTGTTCCTTTTAGTAGGAATTCTTTGTTTTTAACTCTTGGAAGGGATAGAATTTAATATTACCACAATTACTTTCAGGGCAGCTAGGTAGTGCCCTGCATAGAATGTTGAGCTTGAAGTTAGGGAAGACTCATCTTTCTGAGTTCAAATCTGGCCTGAGCAGACTTCAGAAAAACCTGGAAAGAGTTAAATGGACTGATGCTGAGTGAAGTGAGCAGAACAGGAAAACATTGTACACAGTAACTGCAACATTGTATGATGATCAACTGTGATAGACTTGGCTCTCTCACCAGTTCAATGATCTAAGACAATTCCAAAGAACTCATGATGGAAAACGTTCTCCACATCCAGAAAAAAAAGCAACAAACCTGTGGATTCTGGATGCAGATTGAACCATACTGTTTCTACTTTGTTGTTGTTGTTGTTTTTTTCTTTTTTGAGGTTTTTCTCTTTTGTTCTGATTCTTCTTTCACAACATGACTAATGCAGAAATATGTTTAATGTGGTTGTACATATATAACCTCAGCCGAGCACATACACTAAATGTCTGAACCTGTGGTTGTACATATATAACCTATTACTTTCTGTCTTGGGGAGGGGGGAGGGAAGGGAGGGAGGGAGAAAACATTTTGGAACTAGAAATCTTATAAAAACAAATGTTGAAAATTATCTCTACATGTAACTGGAAAATAATACAATACTTTCATGACTAAAATAAATCTGGCCTGAGATACTTGCTAAATGTGTGATCCATGGCAAGTCATTGAACCTTATTTGCCTCAGTTTCCTCATCTGCAAAATGAACTATAGAAGGAAAAAGCAAATCACACCAATATCTTTGCCAAGAAAACCCCAAATAGGGTCATAAATAGTTGGACATGACTGAACAACAACTCCTTAAAAGTTCTTTTGAAACTTTATGGCTTTTATAAAAGAAGTTTATGTCACTATCCTGCTCAAAGTACCACAATAATTTCTAAAAGGAAACAGTATTGGAGATTTATATTGGAGTACTTTAGCTCTTACGTTCTTTGACAATTTTGCCAATGGTTAGCCCAGTGACAGGGAAATAGCAGGAGATACTTTGGAGGTGGTTGATTCATAAGCCATGCATTTGGCTCTTTGATCATTAGTGTGAATCTAATTAAGAAAAGAAAAAAAACCCCAATGCTTTTACTTTTGTTACACATCTCTTAGACACACTAGATATTCAAAATAACAAATAGGGATCACTTATTATTTTCATGTTTCTAGTTTCCTTCTTGCAAACAATATCCAGGTCCATAAAATTTTGATACTGAAATTTATCATATCATTAATCACTTATGTCTGGCAAGTTTGCATCAAGATTATAATGTCACCAGGTGCATATTTTATATTTTTATTTCCAAATTATACTTGACATTTTATTATAACATTTGTAATCATATATACATGAAATGTTAAGTGAGGTTATTACAGCAGAGAAATTTGCCCCAAGGAATTTATCTATTTATATTTGATCTATCACTGTGAGCAAGTATCTGTCCCGAGCAAAGATCAACCATTGACTAATGTCTTTGTTAGTGAAGAACAATTAGGAAATTTCTTAATTGTGTTTTTGTTTCACTATTAGACATTAACTAATTGTGAAGAGTAAAAAAATATTTTTGTATATTTTCAAGTTGCAAGTGATAGAGAACACAGTGTGGTGGCTCCTTATATGTCCTTATAAGTGATTCCCCACTTGAAATATTGTTGTCATTGTTTAGTTGTGTCTGGCTCTCTGTGACCCTATTTAGGGGTTTTTATTGGCAAAGATACTTGAGTGGTTTGCCATGTTCTTCTTGAGCTCACTTTACAGATGAGGAAACTGAGGAAAATAGGGTTAAGTGACTTCAGGGTCATACAGCTAGTAAGTATCTGAGGCCAGGTTTGAACTCAGGAAGATGAGTCTTCCTGATTCCAGGCACACCCCTATCTGCCCCATTTGAAATGTAGATTCAACAATTAAAACTTGCTTCTGGATCCACAGGGCTGGAGTGCCATGTCTTCTCCTCTACCACAGGACCTTTTTGCTCTGGGTCCATGCAAATGATTAAATAGGATTTATTCCTAGTAGAGCTTGGCCTCTCAAAAGATGGCTTAGATTCCTTTTCTCACACTTTTTGGTTCTTTACATGCCCATCCCAGAACTTTGGGGGAAATCTCTTATAGTTTAGGTCTGGCTCATGTCTAGGATCTCTCCACTGTAAAGTGAAAACCAGATGGATAATTATTCATTTCTTCTACAAAAAATGTTAAACAAAAAAGACTTTCACAAAAGTTTATTAAGAAAGATATAAACAAACAACAGTGATGACAAAATTATTGTTATATTCTCCTGAGAGGCTGATACCTAAAAAATCGAGATGTGATATAATTTGAAGAACTGCTGTATAAGCATTTTACACTTTTCCCCTAGTCTTAGAACTGCCAAAACAATTCCTTTTAGTCTTTGTATTTTGACAGCCTAGGCTAGGGATTGAGTTATTCCACCTTTTGGTGGTCATTCTTTGATTCAGAGACAACCCCAGCCACCAGTAAGCTTTGACCAAGGGACCTGGGATCTCTGGATCTCTTAAACTTCTAATGTTATCTCCCAGGTTGGCCCTTTTATCTTGGGAGAGCTGTGCATTCATCTATACCCAGGGAAACAACTAAGAAGAAAAAAACAACCAGGAATCTAAAACCTAGACTCAGGCTGATCTAGGTCCACACATATGCTTTAACTGCTACATGTTCAAAGTTGTCCATTTCTCCTAGGGAAAAGGTCACCATTCTAACCTCTCTCCAGGAGGGAATTTTAAAAGTTTAAACTTATTACATGGGAGAATCTGAGGACCAGATTGAGCTTGAAGTAAGTCATGGGCAGTTGGGTTGTAGCAGGGACTTTTTGCTATGCTGTCCAATGATGCCTTGTGATGCTCTTCACTCTTTTCTCCTCTCCTAAATTAATAAAGAACTTAAGTTAAAGAACATACTAATCTTCACTATACTTATTGTATACCACTATATTATTTGAATTATTAATTAATATTTACACTAGATAATATGTAAAGTACAGGGTTGGTTTTTATTTGGGATATTCCCTTCCTTGATTGAAGTCCCATTTTCCCTCTGAAAGATTACACTCAGTTTTTCTGGGTAGGTGATGTTTTGTTGTAATCCCAATTCCTTTGTGCTCCGGAATATCATATTCTATGCCCTCTAATCCTTTAATGTAGTGTGAGATCTAAAACTGGATATAAGAGCATTCAACTCCCCTTTAACCTTTCCCTTATATATCTCCCAGACCAGTAAGAGAAAGAAACCTCTGAGCTTTAATTAGAGATGGATTACTTAGCTTTTATTGTTTGGGAATTATTTAGCCGACAAACAGGTGATACTGATTAGAGAAATAGGAAAGTAGAAATACAAAAAAATTGTCTTAGATCTAAGCTTAGTCTATATTCTTTTATAAAACTCACCGAATCCTAAAGCTACCTCTCAGGCTGAGAACCAGTGTCAAGCACGTGCTGCCACCGAGGACCAGAGCTGATCACCTGAACACCCATCAAACCTGAGCCAGCGTGTGTGTGCCGAGAGTGAGAGACCCCATTTCCATTCTCTCCTCATTTTTAAGCTCGCACCCCAGAAGTGGAATGCTTGGTCACGCTCTCCCGAGCATCAGCAGACGCACGGCTGTTCGTTGCAGTCTCCTCCCCGAAAGGGCGGTTCTTCAAAAACTGGCAGTCCTTCAGTAATGTGCATTCAACTCTTAAATTTTAGTTAAAAATTTTCATTTTTTACCACAGTAGAAGCTGTTAGATCCTGTGCTATCCTTACCTGTGACCCCACAGGATTTTAATTGTTTCTTTCTGGCTGCTTGCAATATTTTCTTATTCTTTTCCTTGAGCTAAGAAGCTAGTAGTTTGAGAATGAAGCCTGGAAGGGATGGGGTCAAAGATTTCCATTTAATTTTAAGATTATAGGATTTAGAGCTGGAAGGGACCTAAGAGAACCAAGGGATCATTTTCTCCAGCCTTTTCACTTTATAGTAAAGGAAATTGAGGTCCATAGAGGTCATTTGCCCAAAGTCACGTAAGCTGTAGGACCATATTTTTTGAGCTGGAAGAGACTAGAGAGCCCATCTAATCCTAATCCCTCCATTTTTGTTTGAAGAAAACTGAGGACAGGAAAAGTTAAGTAACTTTCCCAAGGTCACAGAGCTAGTAGGTTACAGAGCTAGGATTGGAATCTAGGACCTCTAATTCTATCTGTGTTTTTCCTACTACACCGTATTGCTTTCTTACTAAGCAGGATTTTATACTTCCTCTTATTTCTAACATTACATATACCAAATAATGATAAGGTGTGCTGACAAAGTAATGACATGGAATTCTTAAATTTATCAAAACTTATTCATTTAAATGAGTATAACCTCCTTCAAAATAAGGCCCAGGGGAAGCTAAACACATTTTCAAAATACTCCTCTTACATTAAATATATTATTAGAAGAGGTCCCCCATGAACTTATTGAGGTTACAAGGAGATGAGTCCTGGTCCTTTACTCCTACTCTTTTTCAGAGTTCCTCATTGATTACATGTGGTAGCCTGCCCACACCCACCATGTTCCCTCATTGTGATGAAGTATATTGCCCTCTGTATGATGATCCTCATCAGCTCTTTGGAGGGAGTGGTGTTCATGCTTTTATTGTTATATAGAAATACCCTTTTATATTGAAAAGGGGGTTGAATGTGTCTTCTAGTGGAGGGTGTGGTTTAGCACCAAAGAACGGAGTTTGTTGACAGTGGCCAAGTGAGTTGGTTCTCACTCTTATAGAATGAATTTTCATGGGAGGAATCATGGTGAATTTATAGGGAAATGAGCCTTTATTCATATCTTCTTGTGAAGGATGTGGATGTATTCGATGTTACCTCTTTGAGAGGATTATGGATATCTCTTGGTCCTGAATAAAAGTAAACATTCATATTTCAGTGAGGTGAATCATTACTAATACTCTAATAGATGAGATCTGCACTCTTATCATTTGTAGTTCCCACTCTCAATGCAAATCATTCCTCATTCTTGCCTGCCCATTTCTGTGTAACTCTTTTCTATGTCCTCTGAAAAATTCACAATAAGAGGGTCCATCCAATGTGCTGAAGGTCATGAAGTTGCCCTTGGAGCACTCTGGACATCTTTTTGTCATCCCTCATTCCTGTCACTTGACTAGCCCATCTTCTCTTTCTGTTTAATGATTCTTTGATGACATCTTTTACTTCTGTTCTTTTTCAGAGTTCCTCATTGATTAAATATGGCAGCCAGTCCACACCTGACTTATAGCTTCATTGTAATGAGGCATATTATCCTCAGAGTGATGCATATAATTCTATCTCTTGCTGCCATATAGCAACACCAGTAAATGTTTATATTGAAAAGGGATTTGCATTGAAAAGAGAATGAATTATTTTCTCAATAGTTAAGGATAGATAGATTGTTGTTGTTTAGTCATTCAGTTGGGTCTGACTTTTTGTGACCCTGTGGACCACAGCAAACCAATTCTGTCCATGAGATTCTCTTGACAAAGATACTGGAGTGGTTTCCATTTCCTTCTCTAGTGGATTAAGGCAAACAGAGGTTACGTGACTTTCCCAGGGTCACATAGCTAGTAAGTGTCTTTTATCAGATTTAAACTCATGTATTCCTGCCTCCAGAGCCAGTACTCTATCCACTGAGCAATCTAGCTGCCTAGCTTGTACTATTTTTGGAGTACTTCTTTTCTTGACTGGGACATAGGTCACATTTTGAGTGAGAGTCACCATAAACAGAAGGAATTATATTATTAATTATGGAATAAGATGAGTCCTTCATGATTTCTGCATCCTTTGTGGTGAAAGTAAAGCTGTCCTCTACTCAATAGGCATCATAACCTTGAGTCTTCCTTCCAAATCTGTGGATACCTAGACATGAGCTACATTCTTCGACTTCCAGTCATTCATTTATTAAGGACCTACTATGTGCCCAGTAGAAACCTCAGGATTTTTGATTGCTGGCCAGTCCCATAAGATTCAATTTGGTTCATGTAAATTGAGAGCTAGGGATTCTGGGTCCTAGGTTATATAAGTAAGAGCTATCATAGTTATTATGATTAAAGTTGGAGAGTGACTTTTGAATAATTCTACTTAAATATTTTTTTGCTGGGAAATATTGTTAATAGTATATTTGGAAAAAATTTTTAAAAATTAAAAAATAGTATATTTGGTAACCCTTAATTGCGAACAAGTATATTTTTATAATGAATATTTCCAAGCCTTGCCTACTATGGATAGATGTGATTTAATATGGAGCAAAGCCTCTTTTAAACTGGCTTGTGTACTTGAACACATAGTTCTTATAGTCATAGAAAGTGAACCAGATTCTCTCCAGTGTGCCCAATTCTCTCCTTGACCATAAGCAGCTCTTATAAAACAGCTGCTGGAGTCATGATTCATATATAGTGGCCTTTTATTTGTTGACCCCTCTACCCAGTTCTGCTTTATTGCTAGCCCTAAGATGGTAAAAAATGTTGGTAAGGACATACATACTTCACAATCCATGAGAGATACATCCCTAAGGTAAGATATTCTGTATTCTTCACAATAGATAGGGAAGCAATAGAATTGTGGCCCTGATCAGACCACATTTGGAGTATCTCATCAGTTTTGGATATCACAGTAAAGCCAAAGAAAATCCAAAGAAGGGCAAGTAGGATGGCTAAGGGCCTCAAGATCATGCCATGTGAAATTTGGTTGAAAGAGCTGGGGATGCATAACTTGGAAAAGGGAAAATTCTGGGGGAATATCATATTATCTTCAAGTATATCACGTATTGCCATCTTAGAAGCATTAGATTTATTTGGCTTGGCTTTAGATGTCAGAATGAGGATGGATGGAGAAGCAGATTTTGGCATACAATAAGGAAGAATTTCCTAACAATTAGATGTATCAAAAAATGTAATGGGTTTTCCTCCCATTTGCAGGACTGCTGAATGGGAATTTTACATTTCACTTAAGCTCTGCACTGGCCAAACAATTCTCTCAGATTCATGTATTCTTGTAAATCAGGCCAGGCATTGAGTTCCTTAGCTTATGCAGAAAGTAGTAATTGAACTGAACTTTAAAGGGATCTAGGAATTCTATGAAGTTGAGTTGAGAAGGAAGTTGGTTTATCTAGGCAGGTTTTCTTAAACCATTTCAGAAGATTGGGTCTTAAGAAAGTCTAGATAAAGAATACGCATAGACGTCCACAGTGGTGTCTGTATTTTTTTACTTTATGTCCCTCCCTGTCAGGAAATACTTCAAAAGTAGGGGAATGTTGGTCTAATTACTGAGGGGTAGCTTCCATAGCCAAGATACTATAGTTCTCTAATTTAAAAACCACTTGCCATTTTTTCATTTTTATTTTATTTGACTGGAAAGAACTGTTTCCCTCACTTAATAAAAATAAGTTGAGAAGAGAGAAGTTCTGTATTTCTTTTAATTAAAAAATGAATTTCAGTTTTCATATTTAATTATTCTGAGAAGAAAAAGTTTTAGAATATGTGCTTTAGCTTGTTTTTAAAGAGAATCTTTAAAATTGATTGAGGCTTTTTGAGGACCTGGTACCTGAACAAATATTTGTTTGGAAATACATGCCCTAATTTTCTCTAGAACCTTCTTGGTTTGACCTGAGTTGAGCTTAAGGAGCAAGCAGGTGATTGACATAGCAGCAAATTTATAGTACTTTGGGTGTATTCTAGGGAGCTGAAATAGCAAGTCAGACATACAGATTTAGCCATAAGTAGATTCTGAGCTTTATGTAAGTATTCCTGATGATTAGTAAAGAAAGTTCTGTTTTTACAAAAGCCTCAATTTTCTCACATAAGTATAATCATTACTGAAGTCAAAGAACATTCCCCAAAACATTAAACTAATGTTGATTTTGATATGCCAAGAATCTCGTTCATGACACAAAAGTATAAAAGTTACATTCAATTTCTATTTTCTAGTGGTGTAGGCAGACATGCCTGAGTGGCTTCTGGGTTTGGGTGAGATAAGTTTATATTACTTTTCCTTTTCCCATCTTCATACTGTGAATATGCTTCAAAGATCCATCTGTGGTCTTCTCTGTCTTCACATTGTCACCCTTAAAGAACTTATTCATGTTTAGGTCTTCAATGTTTCCTTTATCGAAAGGACACCCAAATCTATGACTCCCGTTCTACTATCTCCCAAATTCCAGTAACATAAATCTAACCTCCTGATCTATATTCTTTGGGTATCCTGTTTGAAGGTTTAAAGAGGACTTTACATACATTTTTACATTGATCCTCACAACAATTAAGTGAGAGAAGTGCTATTTTTTTGTGTGGGGGAGATCTGGACCTGTGATTGTGTTGGGGGTATTGAACGCTCTCCATTAATGTAGCTAGCATTAGCTTCCCTGTACATATGAGGAAACTGAGGGTATGGACAGTTAAATGAATTGACCAGTGTCACTGAGCAAGTATCAGAGGCAGGATAGGAACCCACATATAGCTGATTCTTAAGTCCAGAACTATTTTTATTATGCCAAACCACTTCTTTCATACTTCAACTCTTTCTAGACTTTCCTCTGTCTGACAAGAACAGTCATTCTTCTGATGCTCTTATTTTCTCTATTGCTAGTCAGTAGCAATGCTAACAGTAGGAATGAAACAGTAGGAATAAGGGTATCTTGGAAGCCCCCATTCCAAATTTCTCTTTGGACGTAGCCAGAAGACTATGTTTCCACATAGTGGAGGAGTTATCAGAAGCCATTCCTCTTCTCTCTTCTCCTGTCCTGTCCTGTCATCTCCTGTCCTTTTCTTTCCTCTAATTTTCCTCTCCTCTCCTTTCCAGGAGGACTCTGATATGAATCTTGCCAGTATAGAGGTGGACAATGGAGACATCTTTGAACTCCTGAGGAATAACCTCCTCTTGCCATATAACCTGGAAAATTTCTGTCAGCTATTTTATGAGCAGTGGACCCCCTTCCTTGGAAATCTCAACTGGAATAGAATTAGCACCAGGTGCTTTGCTACACAAGAGGAGTCTAATGGTATTCAAAACTTCTTCAATTGAAAGATTAGCTAGAGAGGGATTGACTTCAACCTGAGGTATATGATCAATAGCTTCAGTGTTGATTGATAGTGGTCTGCTGAGAAAACTATGAAGTGTTTAGCCCATCTCTCCAGAGATGCTAGATTTATGCTAGATTTTCCCCAAACCTAGGATGTCCTCTTTCCCTCCTTTCTTCCTATTCAAATCTTCCTCATTATTTAATACTTGTTTAAGGTCTACATCTTCCATGAAACTTTTGACCATTTCAGTTTACATTGATTTCCCCCTCCTCTGAAATCCTATATTAATTATGGACATTGTTACTCATTTTTGTACTTAATCGCCTGCATTTTAACATTTTTAGCTGTTTCATACCTAGGTCTTGTTTTCCTGAGCAGATTACATCTTCTTGGGGTAAGGTAATACATAAATCAATCAATAAGCATTTATTAAACATTTAATCTGTTCTGGACACTGTACAAGCAGAGACAAAGGCAAAAGAAAAATGGTTCTTATTCTCAAGAAACTAAAAATCTAACAGGGATGACAATGTATATACAAATAGGTATATATAAGATACCTACAGAGTAGTGTTTTGTATTTCTAGGTCCCTCTAGTATCTAAAGAAGTCCTATGTATATTGTGGGATAAAAAAATTATTAAATGGTTTGATAACTATTCAGGGAATGAAAAATATTTGATCAATATAGGTGAGCAAAGAGATTTTGGTTATTACTGGAAATAAATACTAAGCAAATACTTCTTGAATTGAATTACTTACTCTATCCATATGCTTCATTGCCCTAAATGTGAACATTAATCTTGATAGCCCTCAAATAATAAATCCACTAAAAGATGTTAGTTGTGGGATAAAATGTTTGGATGAGAACAAAGCTTATGCTAGTCGAAGTCTTTCAGGGTGGCTAACCTGGAATACAAAAGTACTGGGGATTAGCTATGGCTAACCCTAAAAGTAGCATTTTGGGCATTTGCCAGATGCCACACAATGGGTGGTACTTTTGAGAAGTATCTTCTTCCTCTCTAACCTCTAGTTGTGGGATTGTAACCTACAAGTTTAACACCACTGCTTGGAACTTGTCAAAAACATTATGAGAATGATTTTCGGCTATGCATTTTACTCTTGAATTCAATTCTGGTGTGCCCTGAGCATTATACAGGGTTGGGGAAATCGAGTTAATTATATTTTATGTTACTAGTTAATGAATTTCATGAGAGAAAAAGGTTATGTGGACTTTAAGTTGTATAGAAAGAAGAAAAGTCATGAATTACAAGAACCCAAAGGAAGATTTTATGAGAGTCCCTAGGTGTATTAATAATGGAAATACCAAAGGGAAAGAGAACTTACTTGGTTTGACAGAAGTGGGTCTAAGCATAGGGATATAAAAAGACAGTTTATAGTCATTTTATAGGGGAACTTGAATCTTAAGGTTGAGTTCATATTTATTATAGGTTCATGTTGGTGATGTCAACAGAGGATCTTGTTTTGGGACCAGGAAATTGAAGTGACATTGGTACTAAGCTTCAAAAGGAGAATCTTTCATCCTGTAACATGTAGATAGCAAATCTTGTTACTTCAGCTAACAATCTATACATATGTTTTCCATTATCCTAGCTAATTGTTCAAATGTATTTGACTATCTTTGGGTTTAACTGAAACTTTTATCTGTTGCCAGATTAATCTTCCTAAAGTAGACCTCTGATCATGTCAATTCACTGCTCAAAAATCTTTAATAGCTCTCTCTATTCTATTGAATTAAGTATAAACACTTCAGTTTGGGATCAATATGACTTCAACATATATTTTTAGCTATTTCTCCCATAACTACCCTACATGTACTCTATGTGTCAGCTAAATTGGACTACTAATAGTTCTCCCAACATACTTCTTCTCTTCCTCTTCTTTCTCCCCCTTCCTCCTCTTCTGATTCTTCTTTTCCTTTTCCCCTTCCCCATCCTCCTCTTACCTTCCTCCTTTTGTTGTCATCCTCCTCCTCTATATAGTACTGGACCTAGAGTTCAAATCTGGCCCCAGACACTTACTAGTCATATAACTTAATCCCTGTTTTCCTCAGTTTCCTCAATTGTAAAATGGGGATAATAACAACATCTATCTCACAGGATTGTTGTGTGGATCAAATCAGATATTTGTAATGTACTTAGCATAGTGCCCTGCACATAGTAGGTATTATATAAATGCTTATTCTCCCTTTCAGCTCCATGATTTTGTTTATTTTGTTCCCTTCACTTGTCATATCTTTATATCAATCCTCCTCATCTTTTGAGACTTATCAAAAATGGTGCTTCCTTAATCACACCTTTCTCGATTGTCTCCATTAGAGGCATTATGAAGTCATCAGATCATAGATACAGAATGAGAAAGGACCTTAGAGACCATATAATCCAAACCCTTATCTTAGAGGTGAGGAAACTAAGGCCCAGATGTTACCAAAGATCAAATTGAGTGCCAGATGTGGAATTTGAATCCAGGCCCTCTGACTCTTGAGCCAATGCTATTTCCGATCTATGAACTTCTGACCTCCTTGTTTATGTCCCATTAGCTTCTATATTACACAGAATCATTTCCTAAAGGTACTTAATACAGATTTCTCACATTCTACATGATATTATTCTTACCAATGTATTCTTCCTACCAACTCCTCAAAGGCCAGAACTCCATATTACTCATCTTTTTATCTCCCTTTGGTGCCAAGCAGATTGAATTGCCCATAGCAGATACTCAGTAAATAGCTCTTGAATTTAATTTACCCCTTAAATCCAGTCCAACAAATGCTTTTAAAATATTTACCTCATGCCAGGCATTATGATGGGTGCTGGGAATAGAGACACACTAGGAAACTTTCCCTTTCCTCTAAGAGGTGCCATTCTTTTGAAGTGATACAACATTAATACAGATAAGTAAATTGAATAAAGGGAGTGAGGTGTAGTAGATAGAGAACTGGCTTCCCTATTCAGTAATACTTGGTTCAAATACCGCCTCTGACTCACACTGAATGTATCACCCTGAGCAAGTCATTTAACTCCTGAGTGTCCCCAACACTCATAACCTGAGAGTGTAAGCTGAATAGCAGTTGGGGATCTGCATTAGTACAGGAGTTTCTTCACTATGAGTCCCCTAAACAAATGAAATAAAAAGTGTGGGCTCCAAAGGGTAAATATAAAATATAATTGAAAGTAAAAATGTGAAAGAATTCATGAATTTGCCTGTTATCCTTGTGCAGGTGGCACCAGGCAATGCAGTGGATAGAACTCCAGGCCTAAAGTCAAGAAGACCTGAGTTCAGATCTGAACTCAGTTACTAGCTGTGTGATCCTGGGCAAATCACTAACATATCATGTAAATCCTCTGTTTGCCTCAGTTTCCTCAACTGTAAAAAGGGAGTAATACCAGGAGGGATGTTCTGAGGATGAAAAGATAATATTTCTAAAGTTCTTAGCACAGTGCCTGGCATATAGTAGGTGATATAGAAATGCTTGCTCTCTTCCTTTCTACTCTTCCCTTCTTCTTTTTAAAAGTAATTTACATTTACACAGAATTGGTTTTGTAACATATTTCAGTCTAGGCTCTGAAAGGTTCAGTCTTGACTTAAGCTTTGCCTGTTGTGGATAAAGATTAAAGATCCCAAGGTACCTTATATAACGATCTTTTAGTTTGGCTGTTTTGGCCAAATTTTGAGCCATGGGTGATAGAGAACTGGTTGATCCTCTGAGGCTATTAGCATGTTTATATTCATTTATATGCATGCCTTGGGTGCTACAAAAAGACTAACTGCATAGTGCCTTTGGGTCTCTACATCTCCCATTAAGTACCTTTAGGAAGTGTTTCAAGGTGGAATGGGAATTAATGAACCATAAAGTATGACCTTTAAAGACTTGACTTCTTTTTCTCAGCTGAAAACACTCCTAAAGGAGTAAGAATGAAGAAAATACTGAGAACTGACCATTTCAGAAAACATTTGAGGGGATTTACAGATGGAGTTGTCTTTCTCATTTTTCATTCATTTGAATTGGGGTGAATTTCAAGCCCTTATTACCTCTCACCTGGGGCATTGTAATATCCTCCTATTTGGTCTCCCTTTCCCAAGCTTCTCCCCAGTCAAAGTCATCCTCCAAGTAGTTACTTGCTGAAGGGATTTTCCTAAGGTGCACTTCTGATCATGCCACTCTTCTCCTATTTATCTATTCTCCATTACTTCTAGGAGCAAATCTAACTCTCATGATTGGCATTTAAATCTCTCCAGAATCTGTTCTCTTCCTATCTTTCTATTCTCCTTACATGTTATTACCTGCTACCCATCCTGCAATCCAATGATACTGGTCTATTTGCAGGTCCATATATCATGGCCCATCTCCTATATCCAGTGCAAAGAGTGCAGAATATAGGAGTAAGATGGAGTTCTGGCCTTTGAGGAGTTGGTAGGAAGAATACATTGGTAAGAATAATATAATGCAGAATGTGAGAAATCTGTATTAAGTACCTTTAGGAAATTATTTTGTATAATATAGAAGCTCATGGGACATGAACAAGGGGGTCAGAAGTTGATAGATTGGAAATAGCATTGGCTCCATCATAACCTCTCAGAATCCTTGGTTTCCTTCAAGACTAAGCTTTCCTGAACCCTTACCTCCAAACCACTAATGTCTTCTCTAAACTCCCTTGTATTGCTATTGTACATATTATATATTATACAATATATATATATATATATATATATATATATACATATTATATTATTTTTCTACATGGTGTCTCTTCCTTTTGTATGTAAACTCTTTGAAGTCAGGGAATTTTATTTTTGTAATTTCTAGTACTCAGCATGGTGTCTTACACATAGTAAGTACTTAATACATGATTTTTGACTGTCCGACTGTAAATGCATTGCCTTATTTCCATGTAAGGAAAACAAGGCAAAATTATTTGTCCAAAGAAAGTGTCAGGCTTAGGCCAGAACTCACACCCAGATCTTCTGAGTCCAAGGCCATTGACCTTTCCATTCTATCCTTTGGTCTCCTTTCAGCTGGTTTCACTGTGCAGAGACACAGTCATATTGTTTAACATGTACACCGAACACCTTCCTTAATTGAATGCAGATTGTGACTGTTTTGCAATGGTGGCTTGGTTTCTGCCTTTGCCTTCATTGTTTATATTTAAAATATCAATTAGCAATTACTGTGTATGAAAGGTCCTTCACTTCAGTGATTGTGCATATTTTAATTAAGAGGAAAATTCTATTTGGAGAAAGTCTCTTGTGCCCAGCAACATAGCTGGTATTTCAGTGACTTGCAAGGAATGTTAACAAAAGCATTGTTAATTACTGAAGGGATAGTCTTCAAAGACAAATTTCTGAACTAAATCCACTTTCCCACTCTTCCATAACAAATACAAAATTGTAGCTCTTCTTGCCAAGTAGGAGATGAGTGTAGGGGTGAGGGTTGGTACTCTCTGGAAAACTAGAAACCTGAAGGCTGGGATTTCTTTACATAATGTCAAAACCATCATCAGTTAGTTCAGTTATTGTGTAGATGGAATAACTTGTTGATTGACTAAGTGTTTATTTTAAAATAATATTAATAATACCATGCCTTTATATAATGCTCTACAAATATAGCACTTTTCACAAACATTACCTTGCTTGTTCCTCGTCATGCAAATTTACATGATCTTTTTTCTTCACCCCCCCCCCACTGGTTTCTTATAATGTGAGGATAATTATACCAACCATTTTCAGAAGACTGCCTGCAAGAGAAATCAATGAAGACCCCAGGACAGTTGTCATTGTCTGAGGGTTGGGAGTGTAAACATTTGTACAAATCATTGACTTATGTGATTGTGTAGATACCTAGGCACACTATTCTAGCAGATGTGTGTATGGTGGCCCCTCTGTTCTGAAAAGATATGTAACTCTACAGATGCATCAGATGCAGAGTACTATGTGGCCCTCGGTCAATTACTTTACCTTCTTGAGATTTGGTTTCTTCACCTATAAAATGAGCAGAATGGTTACTTTGCTTTGGTCAGACTACATTTGCAATATTGTGTTCAGGTATAGGGGCCATGCCATAGAAAGGATGTTGAGAAGCTGGATACTCTACAGAGGTAGCTTACCATGATGGCAAAGAACCTCAATGGCATGACAATCAGTTACAGAAACTGGAGATATTTAGGCTGGAACAACAACAACAATGACAATGATAATAATAACTACTAGCATTTATACAGCACCTATGGTGGGCTAGGCACTGTGATAAATGATTGACAAATATGATCTCATTTGATCCTTATAACCAGCCTGAGAACGAAGTACTATCATTATCTTCATTTTACAGATGAAGAAACTGAGGCAAACAGAGGTTAAGTGACTTCCAAAGTCACACAGCTAATGAGCATCTGAAGGTGGATCTAACTTCAGTATTCTTGACTCCAGGCCCAGCACTCAATGCATTGTGCCACATAGCACCTCATAGAAGACCATCTAGCTCACCAGCAAAGACGCAGGGGAACAAGATAACTGTCTTTAGGTCTTTGAGGAATTGTCATGTGAAAGAGACATCAGATGTTCCACTCAGCTCCAGAAGGCACAATTAGAAACCATGGCTGGGAGTTACAAAGAGACAGATTGAAACCTCATGTAAGAAAAAATAGTTAGAGCTGTCCACAAGTGGAATGACTTCCTTGGGAAGTAGTCCTTTTACAGGAGATCTTCAGCAAAAGTTGAATGACTACTTGCTGGGTATGTTGGAGAGAGGATTCTTGCTTAGGTCTGAGTTGGTCTACAAGACTTCTGAGTTCTCTTCTAATTCTGAGATCAAGATGATCATAGGATTTTAAATTTATTTATTTATTCATTCATGTATCTATCTGTCTGCTCATTTATTCATTTATTTACCTATTCACTCATTCATTCATTTATATATCTATTTATTTATTCACTTATTCATTTATTTATCTCTACTTATTTATTCATCTATTTATTTATTTATTCATTTATTATCTATCTATCTATTTATTTATTTATTTATTGCAGGGCAATGAAGGTTAAGTGACTTGCCCAGGGTCATACAGCTAGTAAATGTCAAGTGTCTGAGATCGGATTTGAGCTTAGGTCCTCCTGAATCTAGGGCCAGTGTTTTATCTACTGCACCACCAAGCTGCCCCTGATCATAGGATTAGTAGATGGAATTAAATTAGTGATAATCAAGCCCTCTTCCAGACCTAAAGTTCACTGACCCTACAGGTACACTTAGTTTCCTGAATTCCAAAAGGTAAATCACAATTGTTATTTCACAGTCTGTCATGCATATCTATAGAGTACCTTACTATCAAATGCATGAGGATGTAAAAGGTTATAAACAATTGGTTATAATACGTTTATGTGTTTTCACTGGCTGTCCTTCAGGCTTGGAATGCCTTCTCTCTCTTCATCTCCTCCTCCTGGCTTTTCTGGATTCTTTCAAATCCCAGTTAAAATCTTACCTTGTGCATTTTCCCTTGATCCTCCTTGATCATAATGTCTTCTGTCAGTCATCTCCAATTTATCTTGTCTATATCGTGTTTGTACCCAGTCATTTTCATGTTGTCTTTCCCATTAGATTGTGAGCTCCTTGAGAGTAGAGATTATTTTTGGCCTTTTCTTCATATTCCCAGCACTTAGCCCAGTGGCTGGCACATAAAAGGTGATTACAAATGCTTATTGATTTGACTTGTTGACTAAATAGGGAGTTTGCATAGCTATTCATATGTGGCTATTCAATATGATTTAGCAAGGTTTATGATAATTTTAATAGAAAACATCTGCTCATCATTTATTATTTATCAATAATGCATGTAAAACATTTTGCTTAAGTGTTTCTGCACTTTATATGTGTTAAACACAGAGGCACTTGATGAGCCTACATCAGTGGGAAGCAGTGATAGAGGGCAATCACAGGGGAGGATTTATAAAATAATCCCTTTTAACTAGACCCAAAAGACTGTGACTCTGGCTTAGTTAATGACAAAAGGCTCATATGCCATAGAATTCCTACAGAATAAGCATGAGCAATATTATTTCCTTTAATGTGGATGTTTTCTATCCCAATTAACTTGTTCAATAAATGGAAACTATTCTTTTAAAAAGAAAATGATGTATTTTCTGAATATTCCAACTTTTATACAAGATTTAAGAAATCAAAATTCCTGGACTGTTGCTAGGCCAGTTTTCTCAGGTCAGGAGTCATGTCCCATTTCCTCATATACAAATAAATTCTTTCCCACTGAAATATGGCATCAACAAACCCCAGAGATGGAGATGAGTTGTGACGTTGCTGAATAATGCTGCTTCCTGAACAGATTAGAAGGGCTGAAAGGACAATTTTTTTTTTTTGGACAAACTTTTTGTGGGACATTGGCGTGGTTTAGTTCAATTGCTTAAAGCATGTTGCAAATTAAGCCATGGTCTTGGATTGGAAATTTAATTGGCTCAGTTGACTTGATTCTGTTCAATGAATAAATAGTAGTTGTCATTGTCATCCTTCTCATCATTATTTTCATTTTGGTAGAATGTAAGCTCCTTGAAGAGCCATTGTGTTACTATCTTTGTTACATAGGGCAGTTAGATGGCACAGTGCCAGGCCTAGAGGCAGGAAGACTCATCTTTCTGAGTTCAAATCTAGCTTCAGTCACTTATTAGCTTTGCAACCCTGGGCAAATCACTTGACCCAGTTTGCCTCAGTTTCCTTATCTGTAAAAATGAACTGGAGAAGGAAATAGCAAACCATTCTAGTATCTTTGCAAAGAAAACTCATGGAGAGTCAGACACAACTGAAACAACTTGACAACAACAATAATTGATAAGATCAAAGTTCTGTATCTGAAAAAGACCTCAGGAATCATTTAGTTCAGCTTCCTTACTTTATAGATGAGAAAATGGAGACCCAGAGAGGTTAGGTGATTTGCCTAGATAGTAAGTGACAAAGGTGGCTGGCAAACAGTAGGTACTTATTTTATTTTGTGGGGCAATGAGGGTTAAGTGACTTGCCCAGGGTCACACAGCTAGTAAGTGTCAAGTGTCTGAGGCCAGCTTTGAACTCAGGTCCTCCTGAATCCAGGGCTAGTGATTTATCCACTGCGCCACCTAGCTGCCCTAACAGTAGGTACTTAATAATTGTCTGATAAGTGGAACTTAATCATCAAACATTTGTTGAGTATCTACTAGGTATAAGATACTGTGTTAGGTATTCTATGACTTTTTTCAAATGTTCTGAGTTATATAAGTGTATGACTAAGTTACATAGTATGTGACTAACATCAGGTCTGTGACTGAGCATGGAACTTGTTGGTGATTCCTCCCTCCTTGGTTTAGGGGAGGATGACATGGACCCACAGTGGAGAGGTTCCTGTATGTATAGGGTTCAGAATTACAGAACAAACAAGCCAAGCTCAGGAACTGGGCAGATGCTTGGATCAGGATGGCCAGAGGATAGAGTGCCAACTGATATGGAAAAAGGCCCCAAATCAAGCATCACAAGTATTAAATGTGTGCCTAATGAACTGTGAGATTTTTGGTTTAGACTGTGACCGTTTGATATTAATAATAGCAGATATTTATAGTTTGGGGAACGTTGTGCCATTGAACCCCTAAATTTTTAGAAGTAGGTACTAGTATACTCATTTTGCAGATCAGAATACTGAAGCTCAGAAAGGTTAGAGGACTTGGTCAGGGTCACACAGTGAGTAAATGTCAGAGACAGAATTTGAATCCAGTCTTTGTTGATTCCAAAGTCTGCCATCTTTCCACTCAACAGGGCAACTAACAAATTACCAAGCTAGACAAAGAGTTACCTAAATTTGTCACACTCAGTTATTGTACAAATTCTTGGACACTTTTATTTTTGAAAGAGTGAAGGGCAGGCTCTCCATTTCCTCCTGGGATATATACTGATAGAAGGCTCTTGCCACTGTTGCCCAAATTGTAATCCATGTTACCAGATGTATTCATGATGTCTTGAAGGTGTAAGTAAGCCTTCTTTTGGAGTAAGGTAGGTCCTTTGGGTTGGCATGAAAGGTTCAAGGTGCAGCCATTAAATGTGATGTTTTGAGTGCAAAGAATACATTGCAAGTCTGAGTCTTTGTATATCATTGGAGTTCACACCCAGGCACAGAGTGCTTTGAGAGACTGTCACCATGACAACCCTGAGAATCCTCCATGTGGCTCTTCCTGTGATACTTAGAAGCCAAAATTCATTGGCTCCCTTTGTGATGAAATGTGCTGGATTGTAGGGGCCACCTGCTCTCAGAAGCATGGCTGTTTAAAGAAGGCCAGCACCAGAAATCCCAACAGGTCCATGGGGTTAGGAAAAAGCTTGGGGCCTGAACATGGAATCCAGGCTAATGGTTTATGTTATTCAACACACAGGTCTCTAGGAATATAAATCTGAAGGTTGTTCTCCATATGAGGAAATCAGTCGGTGGTAGAAAAAGATTGAAAGGACATGACAACTGTTAACAAAAGGTATAGGGGAATGAGAACTGGGTTTAACCTGAGAGGATCTGGGTTCAAATCCTGATTTTTCTACTTGCCTTGGAAGTCATTTAACTTCTCTGGCTATCAGTTTCTTCACCTATAAATGGAGAGGTTTGGACGAGATGGCCTCTGAGGCTCTCTCCAGTTCTAAGTCTGTATATATGTTATTTAAACTGAATTCAGGACTCATAGTAGGTAGATACCCAAGAAGAAATGGGACAAGATCATATATCAGAAATAACCCGTAGTCCAGCATCTTAAGATCTGGGCTTACATAAATTGAATTCAGTTTTAGGAGTGGCTTGAGAATCTGGCCTCTGAGAAACTTCTGAATATACCTCAGATCGAGCTCATTTCTCAGATTCTCCAGATGTAGGTAAAAGGATAAAGCAGCCACAAAAGCATTCAAGGTTATAATGCATATTGAGTACTGAAAAGCTGTTACTTCACACCATGGAAATTCAGGAAATGCATCAACGACTCATTACAGCCCATTAACAAGCAATCATGCTCTTCTCTTGATGAGTGAACCCTTGTTTTCCTTGAAGGTCCCATACACTCCTCAGACTCATTGCAAAGCCTTTTGTATTTTGGGCTGCCCAAAAGGAGAAAGACATTTAGGATTACCACTCCTGCCTTTCTCACCTAAAAATTAAGAGGGTTGGATTAGATGGCTGCTGTCCTCTCCCTCCCCCAGACATGCTAGTGACTCTCATATTCACCTCTGAAAGGTACAGACACTTCTTTCTTTGTGGCAATATCCAGAGGCCTGGTACTCTCCTAGAAAGAAGGAAGCTTGGAGCTGACAGATAGGCCATTCTTTCCCCATAGAATCTGCATTATTTGAATAATTCAGGAAATAGCTGATGGGTAGGATTTCCTTACCCCAACTCCCACCTCAATGCTTTTAGGTTCCTTGTTGCCTCTTTTGGCTTTAGGAGATTATAAATGAGAGCTTCTTTTCCTCAAGAAATTTTCGCTGCCCAGTAAATTACCTTATTTCTCCAGAAAAGCAATCCATTAATTTTCAAACTTGCAGTTACTAGAGAGGTAATCCCCAAACTGGTGTTGCCCAGGAGCTCCCCCTTCTGTTTATAGAAGGCAATATTTCAGAATTGGGGGGCTGGAACTCTCCTCTCCCATTGTAGGGTTAGGAGCAGATGCAAATACCTCAAGGTAGCCATCAGCAGATCTGGTGAGGGGAGGTTTTGTACACTCAAGGCTTCTCTCTCCATCCTCCACCACTCTTGGCTCTGCTATACTTGGGCCTGTCCCCTGAAGAAAGGAAAAAGGGTCCAAAAAGCACCATAACTCCTTAACTAATTCAATTCAGTTCAAGTCAATAAACACTTATCAAGCACCTGCTTAGCAGTATGGATAAAATAAGAAAAAGAGACAGTCCCTGCCATCAGGTAGCTCATAATCTAGAGTGAGGCTTCTTTTTTTTTTAAATTAAAGTTTATTTAAATTTACATTTATTGTTTTTTAAAATTTCAGATACATTTTAAAATTAATAGATGACAATTCTAAGACTAGTGAATTGGTAGTGGTCTTTTTGCTTGGCCAGCTCTATTATCTGATCTCTTTCCATTAAAACTTTTCTTGTGGCGTGTCAAAATTATCCTGTAAGCATCAAAACTTCTTTCTCTGGATGATCTTTAAAAGGCCAGCAATTCAAATGTCATCCTTTCAGTCACTCAATAGGAGCTGATGAAAGTTTTTACAAAATTCAAAAATCAACCTTGATAATGAGGTGGACTGGCGAGCTCGCCGGCGCCTGCGAGTCCCGCTTCTTGCCTCCCACCTGGACGGCGGCTAGAGTGAGGCTTCTTAAACTTTTTCCACTCATGACCCCTTTTCACCAGAGAAATTTTAATATACCCCTGGGATATAGGTATATAAAATAGGTATACATAACCTTTTGCTTTTGCCATCTTTTTTCATGACCCCCACATTCAGTAATGCAAGCCCAAATGGGATCATGGGTCACAACTCACAGTTTAAGAAGCTTTGGTCTAGTGGGGGGAGATAACACACAATAGAAAGCTCATAAGTGTGTGTGTGTGTGTGGGTGTGTGGGTGGGTGGGTGGGTGTGTTGGAGAGTGGCCACTAGGGGGTATCCAGAGCAGGGCATGATATTTGGTGGAGTTGAAGCTAAGCAGATCATGGAGTTATCTGATCTGAGATCTGACCTGAGTCATTACCTACATGGTGATGAGATTGCAGATGATCAGCCTATGGGAAGGGGAGCATGGGTCTTTCTTTCTTTCTTCCTTTCTTCCTTTCTTCCTTTCTTCCTTTCTTCCTTCCTTCCTTTCTTTCTTTCTTTCTTTCTTTCTTTCTTTCTTTCTTTCTTTCTTTCTTTCTTTCTTTCTTTCTTTCTTTCTTTCTTTCTTTCTTTCTTTCTTTCTTTCTTTCTTTCTTTCTTTCTTTCTTTCTTTCGGCAATTGGGGTTAAGTGGCTTGCCCATGGTCACACAGCTAGTAAGTGTTAAGTGTCTGAGGCTGGATTTGAACTCAGGTCCTCCTGACTCCAGGGCCGGTGCTCTATCCATTGCACCATCTAGTTGCCCAGGAAAGACTTTTTATAGAAGGTGGGTCTTTATCTGGCACTTGAAAGAAGCCAGATAATCCAGAAGGTAGAGATGAGAAAGGAGAGAATTCCAGGCATGGGGAACAGCCAGTGAAAATATCCAAAGTCTGTAGATGGAATGTCTTGTGAGAGGAAATGCAAAATGGCCAGTATCACTGATTCACAATGTACATGGGGGTGAGGAAGGATATAGTCTAAAGTACATAAAGACTGGAAATGTGTGTGTGTGTGTGTGTGTGTGTGTGTGTGTGTGTGTGGCAGGTTATGAAGGGCTTTTAATACCAAAGAGTCAATCAATAAATTCTTATAAAGTGCCTACTATGTACCGTGCACTGTGCTAAGTGATAAGGTCAAAGAGACACAAAAGGCTGTCCCTGCTCTCAAGGAGCTCGCAATTAATTGGGGGAAGACAACACATAAAAAGAAAATGAAAAGGGTATGTGAGGGAAAAGTATTCAGTGCAGAGGGCTGATGAAGTCTAGAGGAGTGCTGCTGAGGGGGAAATGAGAGGGTAGATGAAGAGTAACTATTGTCTAGAATAGCACACCCAAAGTCCATGAACTAAATATTTTTTAAAATCTATTTCAATATAATTTATTTTTCTATGTAATTCTATGTGCTTCATTTTATATATTTAAAAACATGATTCTGAGAAGGGTCTATGGCTTCCCCAGATAGCCAAAGGGGGCCATGACCCTCAGAAAGTAAAGGGCTCCTTGTCTAGAGTATGATAAGCATTTGTATGAAAACCCATTCATTGGATTAGTCCATAGCTCAGAAAGATTTAGGATTGGCCTGGGACTGGATTGCATTTAGGAAATTGTGCAGGGCTCTTCTATCCCCAGCTGCTTTCTGAAGCAAAAAAATAATTTTTTCCCCATACAAATATTCCCCTATTGTGAAGCATAACAATTTAGTGATTCTTTGTGATCCAAAAAGTAATGGAGAGACACAGTGGTCTAGGCAGGCTGCAGCAGATGACCAATCATGATTGTTTACAAGGAGTCATATAAATGAAATCACCCAGGACATGGGAAGAAAAGGAGGCCAACCCCATCAGTTTGCAACAGTGAAGGCGAACAGATGGGCAGCCCAAGGGGTGCACTGTTATCAACCTCCTGTTAACAAGAGAAGCACAGGAGGAGAAGGAGGTATGGATAGGTTGCAATCTGCAGTGCTAGAATGAATCCCCACATCAATGACATCATTGGTTTTATATTTGATCCTGGAGATGACAGGGAACAAACATAGTTTATTGAATAGGGTGGGGTGATGTGGTCAGACATGAGTTTTAGCAAGATGGATTCAATAGCTGAGTGGAAGATGGAAGGGGGTTGGGAGAGACTTGTGGCAGGCAGACCAACCAGAAGACTATTACAATAGTCCATGTGTGAGGTGAAAAGGACCTGTACTATAGACGTGGCAGTGTCACAACTGAGGAAGGAGTGTACTTGAGATGTTATGATGGTAAAATAGATAGCCCTTCCCCTTGGATGTGAAAAACCAAGGTCAAACTGCTTATATTTTAATTAAAAATTTTTTTTCTAGTTACATGTAGAGATAGTTTTCAACATTTTTTTTTGCAAGGTAATGAGGGGTTAAGTGACTTGCTCAGGGTCACACAGCTAGTAAGTGTCAAGTGTTTGAGGCTGGATTTGAACTCAGGTCCTTCTGAATTCAGGGCTGGTGCTTTATCCACTGTGCCACCCAGCTGCCTCCAACATTTGTTTTTATAAGATATCTAATTTCAAATTTTTCTCCCTCCCTCCCCCCTCCCCAAGACAGCAAGCAATCTGATATAGGTTATATATGTACAATCACACCAAACATATCTCCACATTAGCCATACTGTGAAAGAAGAATCAGAGCAAAAGGGAAAAACCTCAAAAAAAGAAAACAAACAAAAAAAGAAATGGTATGGTTCAATCTGCATCTAAATTCCACAGGTTTTTTTTTTAATTTGGAGAGCATTTTCCATCACGAGTCCTTTGGAACTATCTTGGAGCACTGGACTGCTGAGAAGGGTTAAGTGTATCCCAGGTGATCAACATGAAATGTTGTTGATACTGTGTACAATGTTCTCCTGGTTCTGATCATCTCACTCAGCATCAGTTCATGTGAGTCCTTCCAGATTTCTCTGAAATCCACTTGCTCATCATTTCTTCACATTGATTAAAAAAAAAAACAACTTTGTGTTCTAAATTTTCTTCCTCCTTCTCCTCAACCCTCCCTATAGAATCAAGCAATTCAATATCAAACTTCTTATATTAATGAGGAAGTCATCTCTGCCTTTTGGCTATCAACCGAGGGGACCAGAAGAAAGCTGATTTAGTCCTGAGCTAGTAAACAATTAACCTAAAGCTCATTATAATCATATTTCTTGCTTTGGGATAGAATTGGAACCCAAATCTGAAGCCATGGATGAAGACGGAGATGGGAGAAGTCATATTAGCTGTGAAGGCACAGTACCTGGTACATAGTATGTGTTTAATGCTTGTTGACTTTACTGTGAAGGCTAGAGAGCTGCAAGGGCAGAGAATTAAATAGTTCCTTATGCTTCTTGTACTCTTAGAATGTTGTAGCTATTCAGAGGATGCATCGGAAAGGTTCAAGAAATCAGACATAGTTAAAGAGTTAGAAGTCATCTGGTACTGGCTAAGAAATAGAGTGGAGGATCAATGGAATAGGTCAGGCACAGGAGACACAACAGTAAATGACTTTAATAATGTACTGTTTGATAAACCCAAAGACTCCATCTTCTGGGATAAGAATTCAGTATTTGACAAAAACTGCTGAGAAAACTGGAAGAGAGTATGGCAGAAACTAGGCATAGACCAACATCTTACACCTTATACTAAAATAAGGTCAAAATGGGTACGTGATTTAGACATAAAAGGTGATACCATAGGTAAATTAGGAGAGGAAGGGGAATAGTGTACCTCTCACATCTTTGGAAAGGAGAACAGGTTATGACCAAATAAGAGATAAAGAATAGTATGAAATGCAAAATGGATGATTTTGATTACCTTAAATTAAGAAGGTTTTGTACAAACAGAAGCAATACGTCCAAAAGTAGAAGAGAGACAGAAAAGTGGGAAACAATTTTTATAGCCAGTACTTCTGATAAAGACCTCATTTCTAAAATATATCAAGAACTAAATCAAATTGATAAGAATCCAAGTCATTCCCCAATTGAGAAATTGTCAAAGGATATGAACAGGCAGTATTCTGATGAAGAAATCAAATCTATCTATTGCCATATGAAAAAATGCTCTAAATCACTATTGATTAGAGAGATGCAAATTAAAACAACTCTGAGGTACCACCTGACACTTATCAGATTGGCTAATATGACAAAAAGGAAAATAATAAATGTTGAAGAAGCTGTGGAAAAATTGGAACACTAATGCATTGTTGGTGGAGGCATGAACTGATCCAACCATTCTGGAGAGCAGTTTGGAACTATGCCCATGTAACGATTGGAATGACGCCACCTGCTGGAGACTTACTGTAGAAAAGCTGTGCCATGAGGTGAACATCTCTGAGGGCAAGATCATGCATCTTTTCTTTGGCATCAGGAAGTGACGTTTGCTGGTGGGAGGAAGAAGGGGGAGCCTGGCGCTCTGACTCATGCTCTTTCCTGGGGACTCTGGTGGAGAGCAGAGCTAGGAATGCTCTCTCCCTTTAATAGATAGATGAATGTAGGCCTTTCTCTCTCTCTTTACCAAATTCTTATTCTCCTTAATAAATGCTTAAAAGTCTAACTCTTGCTAAAGCTTATAATTTATTGGCAACCACTCATTAGATATTTTAGACAGACTAGCTAGAATTTTAGCCTTTAACAACCAAAAGGCTATAAAGCTGTGCATACCCTTTGACCCAGCAATACCACTATTAGGACTTTTCTCCAAAGAGATCATAAAAAAGGGAAAAGGACCCACATGTACAAAAATATTTATAGCTTCTCTTTTTGTGGTGGCAAGGAATTGGAAATTGAGGGAATGCCCATCAGTTGGGGAACAAGTTGTGGTATATGAATGTAATGGAATACTTTTGTGCTGTAAGAAATGATGAGCAGGCAGGTTTCAGAGAAACCTGGAAGGACTTGCATGAACTGATGATGAGTGAGATGAGCAGAACCAGGAGAACATTGTACACAGCATCAACAACATTGTGTGTTGATCAACTGCGATAGACTTGATTCTTCTCAGCAATACAATGGTACAAGATAGTTCCAAATGACTCATGATGCAAAACGCTCTCCAAATCCAGAAAAAAAGAACTGTTGAATCTGGATGCAGATTGAACCATACTATTTCTATTGTTTTTGTTGCTGTTGTTGTTTTTTGAGGTTTTTCCTTTTTGCTCTGATTCTTCTCTCATTATATGATTAATGCAGAAATAAGTTTAATGTGATTGTACATATATAACCTATATCAGATTACTTGCTGTTTTGGGGAGGGGCGAGGGAGGGAAGGAATGGAGAAAAATTTGAAACTAGAAATCTTATAAAAACAAATGTTGAAAATTATCTCTAAATGAAAGGGGAAAATAATAAAATATTTATATGGGAAAAAAGAGAAGTCAGGCTATGTAGCTAACTCATTAATTATATATATGTATATATGTGTACACATATATGTGTACATACATACATATGTATATATCTATATCTATATCTCTATATCTCTATCTATATATACACAGTCTTACTAGGTGCAAGGATCCTAGAATGTCTAGCTTTTTTATAGGTTATTGCTTAGTGGCATTTTTATTCTTCAGTTTATGCTCTGCTCTATCTATTTGTGGCTCTGTGGAAACAGCATCAATTAAAATTAAAAAATGTATTTAGCTGATGAAAATGTGTTATATATTTATGAGCTAGTCATGTGAGGAACAACTGAAGCAGCTTTAGATGGCCTGGTTTCTATAAGGAAGAAGTTCAAAGACAGTTCATTTTCTAGGCAAAAAAACTTTCCTTGACAGATGTATCTGCCCAGAAAGGTCAGTGACTAACTACCCTTATTCTTTGCTGGTTGACTCTGACAACATCTAAGTATCAGAAAATGTCCATGAGGAGGAGGAGGGTCTTAAGTCGATCTGGGCAGGAAAAACTAGGAGACATACAGTCAAAGGAGAGAAACCATGTTTCTATTTAGTGGCCAGTGTTTCCTGACTGGGTCAGAAAATAGTCTTGAGAGTAAGAATATAATATTCTACTTGGCTGCAGGCCCTTCTATCCTAAACATCAAAGCTAAAGTCACTTAATGCATACTTGTAGGTTCATTCAGCCTCAGCCTAGACTCAGATCAAACTTGTATCTGGCAGAAAGAATAGAACCTTCTCTATATGTATTAGAGATCCATGTAAAAGCCATGTTAGAGACCTCTCACTCCATCATTGGGGGATAAGATGGACATTGTGCGAAAAGGTGCAGACCACTTTCTCAAAATAAATTCTTTCAGAGGCAACTTTGGTATGACAAAAGATTTTATTGCATTCTTATGAGAATGGATACCCACATTAAAAACAATCAGTGATTGTGAGTGCTAAGAGCATGTAGCCTGTATTTATCTTAAGCCCTAACATAGCAAGTCCATCCCCCGAGTCACCATAGGTCAGTTACTTCGGGTTCACAGTCTTCCAGGAAAAGTTCTAACTAAATTTTCCTTGATACATTACCCCTCCCATCCACATACACCTTCATACAACTCATGATGGAAAATGGGGTGGAGATTTTAGGCATGGGAGAAGTTAACATTAATAAATCTATTAAGCAAGTTTAGTAGTGACTAGGGTTGAATTTTTACCTACTTTTACTAGAGCACCATCGAGGGTCAGATCAAGCTGATTTTTAACAGTTTTCCCTCTAACCCTGAAAAACTTACTTTTCTCAAATTCTTGAGTTCACTAGATAATATTGCCTTGCAGTTCCTTATATGGGCATGCTTTTCCCTAACTGGGAAGAGTTCACTACTTTAACAGGTTGTTACTGTATCTCACAATTGGGGGATAAGTTGGACAGTGAATCGGGCCCTGAAGATGTCAGAGGGGTCATAGTCCTGGCCCCAGGAGCACATTTCCATTAACTATGAAAATATAGTAATATCTTTTCAAGTTTGACTCAGAGGCCCTTTGGGACAATGTAGTCAAAGTTACTGGTCTAATGAAGTAAAACTCCAAAAGTCATGTTCTTTTAAGGGTGGAGTAGAAAGCCAGCATCATATGCTCCCTTATCCTCTTAGGCAGTCACCAGTGCCATAGACATTCATAGATTCAAAGGGCCTTTGCGGGTTATTCAGACCAACCCAGTCATTTTAAAGAGTACGAAACTGAAGCTGAGAGTGATTAGTTTATTTTTCCAAGGTCACATGTAAACCAATAGTTGAACCATGACTTAGAGCCCAGTTTTCTTGGCTCTTAGTTTATTGCTCTTTCTTGTATGCCATCGCTATATTTGTTGTTGTTGTTTGTCCTTCATTCTTGAAGCAGACCATGACATGACAGCAGGATGATGTCATTACTTTCAGTGAATTGTATTTAAGTGAGGGAGGGCTGTGCAAGGTCACCAACCTCATTCTCTCCTCCAGAGCCACCTGGGTCCAGTGGCAAGATATATATCAGAACAACTGGAGATGGCCCCAGATGTTTAAGGCAATTGGGGTTAAGTGACTTGTCCAGGATCACAGAGCTAGTAAGTGTCTGAGGTGAGATTTGAACTCAAGTCCTCCCAACTTCAGGTCCAATGCTCTATCTACTGTGCCCCTTGCTGCCCCTCACAGCTACATTTACTCTGAAGGGAAGAGGAGTCCTATGCCTGTTCTTGAAGTTCTATAATTTTAAAGAAATATTTAGCTCCACTTACATGGAGGTTGTCCCTACTTCACTTTCTCTAAAACTGTATTCATGTGTACCACCTGAAGCACCCTATCTCACATATGAGGCCTCAGCAATGATACCTCAAGATTGAGGCTTCCTGTGGGGGCAGAACCCACTTAAAACAACAGGTCACAGGCACCCAACTATGTGTTTATTTTTATTAGTCAGCCAGATAACACATTAATTCAAAACAGAAGACATTTAATCAAATAGCATGGCAAATGAAGTGAAAAATGACCTCCCAATGCACACATAGGCTAAACTTTCCTAGGAAACTGAAAATTGGTACCCTACTTCATTTTGTATTTATTAATTGAGAATTATATCTAATCACTGGAATCAATACTTATGAATCAGATTTAGACTTTATTGTATAGACTTTGACAGAGTTTATAAGAGTTTAATTTCCCAATCCTCTGGGCTATAGCCTGGACTCAATCTGGAGGGGAGTTCATATGAAGAGAATATGGGTGACCAGGGAGTATGCATAAAGGGGATACCCATAGCAACTATATACCATTAGGAAATATCTATGAAGGGACATGAACCTAGAACCCATGTAATAAAGGCACATGTGTTGGCAGCATACAGATAGAGCACACAGAGCACATGCTTGAGCAGAGCAATATACATAGAGATATTCACTGCTCTGGTAATGTCATGATGCTATTTTCTGCTGCTTTTCTTTGTGTTTATCATCATCTCTGGGCATTTCTCTGCTGTTCCTGTGGTCAGTGTGTCTTTCTCTGCTTCCAGTTCTGGGCTTCTTCTTTTTATCTGTTCACAATATCAGCTGTTTTGTGCTAAGATGTTGTGATTAGAAAATTCTCTGACACAGGCCAGCTAATAAATACCCTATGATTGCATTATTTCTGGGGCTGTGAACCATCATACCCTGGTGAAACAGTCTCAAAAAAGAGCTTAAACCACAGGTCACAAAATAAAATACTACTTGCCTTTCAAGGCTCAGATGAAATGCCATTTCCTCCATGAAGCCTTCTATAATGACCGCATGGCAATCACTCTCTCCCTCCTCTGAATTCCTACAGTCAAAAGTGCAATGTACGAGTAGTTATAAGACTTAAGTTCTGGTCTTGGCTTTACCACATGATATCTGTGTGCCCTTGGTCAAGTCCATGCTTTTCAGACTATTTTATGATGTTTGGTCATATTTATGACATAGGATGACTTTCTATTATAATGTGAGTTCCTTGAGCGCAGGGACAGTCTTTTGCCTCTTTTTTTGTATTCTCAGCACTTAGCATAGTGCCTGGCATATAATAGGTGCTTAATAAATGTTTATTGACTGACATCATTCATGCGTACAAGTTTGTAGTATAGTTTATTTCTTTTTTCATTTGTACATATAGGCCAATTTCCCCAGCTAGATTGGAAACTCAGTGGATGGCAGAAACTGTCTTATTTGTCCTTTAAACATTCAACATTTTTTTAAGTAGATGCCTTTTCACTTCTATATGATATGCTTACTCTTCCATTTCCACATTCATGTTGTTTGCTGTTTCAGAAATATTTTTCCTTCTCCACTGTCTCTTCTTATCTGTTCTTCAAAGCTCAGCTCAAGATCAATCTCCCTGAAGATTTCTCAGTGACCCAGTTCATGCTGATCTCTTCCTTCTTAAAATCTCTTTGCACTTAGTATCTGATACAATGTACATCTTAATATACATACCTAATTGTGCACATAATTCAGCACTTAAAAAAATCAATATAAAATACTTGTTCAATAATCATTTCATGTGTTTATCTTGTCATGTGCATTTCTCATTAGATTGTAAGCTACTTAAGAGTCAGAATAGATTTCTTTTTCACCCACATCATTGTTGTTCATTCTTTTCAGTTGTGTCTGACTCTTTGTGACCCCATTTGTGGTTTTCTTGGCAAAGAAGCTCATTTTGCAGATAAGGAAACTGAGATAAACTAGGGTAAGTGACTTGCCCAGAGTCACACAACTTTTAAAAGTGTCTGAGGCCAGATTTGAACTCAAGAAAATGAGTTTAATCACTGTGTCACCTAACTTCCCAGAAACACTCAAGGCATACTTGTCTATTAATCAATTAGTTTGTTCAGTCAGCACTGGGGGAATTTTGTCAGCTCTTATGATTCAGCCAAGTTCTAGAATTTACAAAGCATCTCTTCGTTATTTATTAACAAACAAAAAAGTTAACGTAGAGGGACAGTCTCTGAGCAAGCTGCAAGAACAGATGGAGTAATTTAATTCCTCTAAACTGTTGGATGGCTTACAGGTACCGTGTAGTGTCAAAGCAGCTATATCCATCTGGTACACACACTGATGGTTAGTGAGATCTTTAGCACAGGGAAATGGTATCAAAACAGATGCAACTACAGAGATATGGCATTTACAGTTGCAGATATGGACTCTGATTGGTCATTCATGGTGTTTTACTAAAAGATCAAACTTTGAGCATATTTTGAGAGATAAAGAGGAGGAAAAGAGTGGGGGGGGGGAGAGAGAAAGAGAGAATATTTTTAGCAACATATTCGTCTTATAACATTAGTCAGAGTCACAAGATTCTGTATTTAGTGGAGGCAGGCAACATTTGAACACATCTTTTATATTAATGGGATGCCTTGAGAACTTGAGGACTCTGTGCTCTTCAAAGGCAGAGGAATTTGGAAATATTTTTGCACTCCCTCTCTGCTTTTCTAAGTGTTTTGCAGCCTCTGAAGTTTATCTAAAACTTGGCAGAAGACAGTCAGTGATGTAGCAGATGCTTTTCTGGTTTGCTTTCAATTTCTAAATTGTGATCTGTCTCAGTTTCATTTGTGATGTTTCCATCAGTTGTTACTATCACATGGAGAGGGGGGAGAATAATGTTTTAGAGAAATGAAAATTGCTCCTGATACTTTGTAACATGCAGCCTGATTTAGATCTGCACATGTATCCAAGAGAAGTCATTAAAAATCCTCCCTCCTGCTTTGAATTTTGCAAATGTGCCTTATGGATGCTGAAAGGTGATGTTTCCTAATGTGGCATTAAGAAAAAAATGTCATTTGTACATTTTTATTGTACCTGAGTTATGGAATAGATAGGCTGAACTAGAGGAATTTCTAGTCACTAAAACGTTTTTGTTGCCCGTTGAATTTTTTTTTCTTACAAGCAATGGGGTCATGATGTGTCATAATGACAGATGTGTCTAGGTCAGTGCATTGAAATGGAGGTGTTCTGATTCGGATGATGAGGACAACGTTAGGTTCTAATGCTCAAGTATCATAAAAAGAAGAAGAAGGATTCTTCTATCTCCCACCCCTGAATATAGCAGTAGACAATATTCAATCAGTTCTCTGGATATAATGAATCAGAGGGTGTGGACTGAGAGCCAACAGGAAATCAGGCAGCTAGCTAGCAGGCCAGTGCCCCTCTTTAGGAGGGACTTGATCAGGATCAATGGTAGGTAGAAAGGTAGGATGGAATCTCTGGATTGTCAGATAGGACGGGCTAGAAGTCAGCAGCTGCAGTTTTCTTCTGTAGTCTGACAAATCAGAGTGTCAAAGAGCACAACCCTACAATTTGGCATGGAGAGGAAAAACATGCTGTACCTGGGAACACTGAATAAACCAGTGATGAAATAAAAGATGGTCAGAACTTTCTCAGGACATATGTGTTAGAACTATTGCTATTCCTACATGTGATGAAGGGAGAAAACATTCATCTCACTTGTTTTAGGAATCTTGCCAGAGGGAGACCCAAATTTGTATTTTTAAGAAGAGTAGAGGCAACCCCCAACCCAAATATAGCTTCTTTTTGAGGGGGAGATGTTAGTTATTTTTCTTAGTGGTGGTGAGGACAGTAGGCAAGAATGTAAGGGGAGGGGCAGCTAGGTGGCACAGTGGATAAAGCACCGGCCCTGGACTCAGGAGGACCTGAGTTCAAATCCCGCCTCAGACACTTGACACTGTGTGACCCTGGGCAAGTCACTTAACCCCAATTGCCTCACCAAAAAAAAAATGTAAGGGGAATGTAAGGGAATTCCCCTTTGTAGATAGGATTGAGATGACCTAGTGTCTAGTTCTGGTTTTATCACCAAGTATTGGGCAAGGTGGTGAGTTCCTTGTCACTGGAGTTCTTTAAGTGGAGTCTGAATGAACACTTGTTTTGGATGTAAGCCCTTTGAAAGTAGGACTTTTTTATTTTTGCTTTTCAATTCCTAGTACTTGGCAGAGTACTTTGCATTTTTTTTTGTGGTTGTTCAATCATTTTCAGTTGTGTCTGACTCTTCTTGAGTCTATTTGGAGTTTTCTTGGCAAGGATACTGGAGTGGTTTGCTATTTCTTTCTCCAGCTCATTTTACAGATGAAGGCAAACAGGTTTGAATGACTTCTCCAGGGTCACACAGCTAGTTAAGTGTCTGGGGTCAGATTTGAATTCAGGTCTTCCTGACACTATCCATTTTGCTACCTTGCTGCATTTTTCAGGTACTTAATAAATTGTAATTTAATTGAACTGAATGTTATAGAGTGGCTTCATGGTTAAGATAAGAATTATATATGACAACCTCTAAGGTCTCTTTTGGCTCTAAGATTTTGTGGTTCTGATGTAGAGATGAACTCAAAGTATCTTTAGGCTTCGTTGGTCATAAATATATCCTAAAGGTCAAGAATACAGCCAGACTCTATCTCTGTGCTTTCCCCCATCTACTTATCTGTGGAACAATAGAAGGGATTTTAAGGTTCAGAAACTGGGGGACCCTGAACCCCAGAGTTTCTTTGGCAGTTGTTGCATGGCTAACCTCTACGTGGATAATTAAGTTTCATTTAGCCTTTAGAGATTAAACTCAAAAGATATAGTGAATGCCTCCTATACAGTAGAATGGGGTCATCCATGGAGAGCCAAGGCCAGTGACAAGTAAATTCAATAAAAAACCCTGAGGGGATTACCTATTTAGCAACATTGGCCTCTGATCTCTGTTTTAAAGAGCTTGGCACCTTGGGTACCTACCTCCTCTGTCCTCAGATCAGTGGAAGATGAGAATCCAGAACTCCTAAAGGAAAAGACAGGTGACTCATTAACCATAAGGACTTTCATTGGTGCTACTATAGCTGAAGCAAGGGCTGCTGTATTCCTAAGCAACTGTAAACCAAACAAACCAAATCAAACTAAACCAAAACAAAAATTTGGGGCTTTAAATGGAAAGAGCTCTAGCAGAAGTTATAATTCCATCTGAAGGAAGAATCTGGAAGCATAGAGAGACTCTACAGCATAGGCTGAGACTATGTGACTGACATAGTAGCGTCTGGCAGATGGTATACATGCAATGGAGGACTATCGAGTGATGATCATATATTCAGTGCAGTTGAATTTGGCAGGGGACCCATATCCAGTGGATACTAGTAAGGAGAAGGTCTGGTGGTTGTGGCATGACATCACCTGAAGATATCAATGGCTAAGCAGTATTAGGCATGAGAATTGCTCCTCTAGGTGCATACAAGAAAAAAGGTAATCTGTTTTAGTGGATAGAAAACTGGTCTCAAAGCCAGGGGGAATCAATCAATCAATCAATCAATAAACATTCATTAAATGACAAGACATATGACATGATATAACATATACTGATTGATTAAAAGCCTTGGGGGGTATTTATCATGAATAAAAGAAGATTAAAGTGAAATTATGTAACAGTCTTCCAATATTTAAAGGGCACTTATAGAAAAAAGGAATTAGGTTTATTCTACCTCGGAAGAACTAGGGATCAAGAACTAGGGATTCCCTACAGGGAGGTAGATTTTGGCTCGGCATAAGGAATAACTTCCTAATAATGAGAGAAATCCCAAAGTGAAATGAAGTTTCTTCTAGAAGTACCGATTTCCTTGCCAATGAAAGTCTTCAAGCAAAAGCTAAATCATCACTTGCTGGAAATGTAGCTTGGATTCATGATTTGGATAGGGATTAAATTAGAAGAACTTTGAGGTTCCTTTCCAATTCTAGGATCTTGTGATTCTAGGATTCTATGTTTTGAACTACCTCAGAAACTCTGTTTTTCAGAAAGCATTGGGACTTCAGGAAAATCAAATCATAGGCACCTCCATAAATAATTATACACACATACACGCTATTTCTACAGCTGTGCAACACCTGGTTTTACTTTCTTGGGCTTTAAGGCACTTCCTTCCTTTGCAGTTGGAAATGTCAACTCTGTCAGAATATATAAACTCCTCCTTCTTAAATAGGTCAGACAAGGTCTGAAAGACCTAAATTCGAATGAAATGATATTCTGAATTACAGTAGAAGAGAATTCAATTCAGTGTATGACCTGGAGTCAGGAACCTCCTCATTCTTGTCAAGAACCTGTTCCTTGTGTAGCAGGCTGTTCAATTTTTAACCAGGCTATATTACTTCCAACAATGATCCATCTAAGAGGCAGGTGGAAATAGTGGAGTTCCAATTCACCATTAAATGGAGATTCAACTCTAGCCAAGAAGGTCTCTGATGACTTGCATAACAATGCATGCTTAGGGACTCTGTTTAGCCCTTGGGCTCATGTTTGGCACATTTTCCTTCCTTTGTATTACTGTTCTTATTTCTTCACTTTGTTAGCATGGGACTCCATATCTGACATCATTTCTGGTTTTGCAGTGACTGAATTAATAACAGCAGTAAAATATCAGCTTTGGGGCTAGTGCTTGGAGGCATTAAATCATTTCTTCCACAGTTGTTAGGAACTCAAACTGGAAGATACCATTTTCATCTGTGCACAACCAAAGGAAAGATAATTAATTTATTATTTGTTGACTGGTTGAAGATTTTAGAACAAGTGGAAGGAAGGAGAAAACAGCTTTAATTTTTACCATTGTTAAATAATGGAGTTTTTGGAAGACATTTACCCACATAGATAATTCCAGGTGAGTTGGAACTGAAGAGTCAACCAGGTGATTTATATCTAAAGAGACGGAAAGCATACAGATAAGTGTTAGAAAGGCAATCCAATAATGCAAATGTTTATGAGGCATTTGACAGCAGGGAAACACACATACAACATGATGAAAATCGTGTGTGTATCCTGAGCAAGGAGATACTATGGAAGGAGTAGGCAAAGATACTATGGAGAAAGAGCAGATGTGGGATAGGAAAACAACATTAAGTAAATAGCTTTGATAGGTGTCTATCAACTTATGTTTTCCCTGATTAAACAAGCAAGAACTAGTGTTAAAAATACCTTAATGGGGGCAGCTAGGTGTTGCAGTGGATAAAGCACCAGCCCTGCATTCAGGAGTACCTGAGTTCAAATCTGGCTTCAGACACTTGACACTTACTAGCTGTGTGATCCTGGGCAAGTCACTTAACCCCTATTGCCCAGCAAAAAACAAAACAAAACAAAACAAACAAACAAAAAACCTTAGTGCTGGTGATTGACCTGGATGCTTGCCTTATTTTAGTGAGACAGATTATTGGTTTTTCCCTTCTCAAATACATTTGTATTGATAGCTTTTGTTTTTACATTGCCTAATTTTCTTCTTGTATCTTTCTCCCTCCCAAACATTTTTAAAGGAAAAAGAAGGGAAAATAAGTAAAACCTATTGATATATTAAAATATGAAAATACTTTCAATGTTCTACATCTGTAAACCTCCTGCCTCTGCAAAGGAATGGGAGGAAGAGTCTTCTCTTATCTCTTCTTTGGAGCCATGCTTGTTTTCTGTAATACTGCAACATTCACTTTCTATTGTTTCATGTTTGTTGTTCTTTCCATTTACATTGCTACAGTCATTGTGTATGTTGTTTTCTTGACTGTGTTTACTTCACTCTAAGACTATACAAATCTTTCTATGCTTCTCTGTATTACTAATATTCGTTATTTCTTATAGCACAGTAGTATTCTATTGCATGCATACACGTACCATAATTTGTTTGGCTATTCTCTAGCTAATGACCATGTACTTTGATTCCAGTTCTTTGCTACCAAAAAAAGTTTAAATAAATATTTTGTTGTTAGAAACTACTAGGCATAATTATATATGCACATACATATACATATATACACATATGTATGTATACATGGTAACTTTTTTTAAATTCAAGAGGCAATAATAGAAAGGAAAATATCATTCAAGATAAAATATTTGGGGATCATTCTACTAATAAGCATAAAATATTTGTATAGATTCAGTTATGAAGTGCTCCTTAAAGAAATAAAGGAACAACTTAAATAGCTGGAGGAATATTTGGTGCTTATGAATGGACCAAACCAATCCAATAAAAATGACAAAACTTACAAAATTTAATTTACAGGAGGTTTTAGAAAAACCTGGAAAGCCTCATATGAACTCATGGAAAGTGAATTGAAAAGAACCAGTAGAACATTGTACTTGGGAACAGCAATATTGTAAGAATGATCTATTCTTATCAATACAATAATCTAAGACAACTGTGAAAAGACTCTGATCTATTCTTATCAATACAATAATCTAAGACAATTCCAAAGGACCCATGATGAAAAATACTATCCAACTTCAAAGAGAGAACTGATGAACTCTGAGTGCAGATTGAAGCATACTTTTAAAAAAATATTACTTTTATTGTCTTTTCTTGTTTGTGGGTTTTTTTTTTTTGCAACATGACTAATATGTACATGTTTTGCATGAGTACACATGTATAATCAATATATTGCCTGCCTTCTCAAAGGGAAGGGGAGGGAAGAAAGTGAGGCAAAGATCTGGAATACGATTTTTAAAAATGAATGTCAAAATTTTTTATATGTAATTGAGAAATATTTAACTAAATAATTAAACATATTCTTTTAAAAAGTTATGAGAAAGGGGGCAGCTAGAGTATAGAGCAACGGCCCTGGATTCAGGAGGACCTGAGTTCAAATCCGGCCTCAGACACTTGACATTAGCTGTGTGACCCTGAGCAAGTCACTTAATCCTCATTGCCCTGCAAAAAAAAAAGTTATGAGAAGCAGATTTTATACCTTTTTTCAGTTATAGGTAGGAGATGTACTCTTTATCAAAGAAGGAATAGAGAAAAGTATAAAAGGTAAAAATAATTTTGATAACATAAAATTGAAAAGCTTTGGCAGAAGCAAAATTAATGCAGCTAGGATAAAAAAAAGAAAGTGATTGAATAGGGAAAATCTTTGCATCAGATTTCTCAGATAATGGTTTGGTATTCGAGATATATAGTTAATTAAAACACAAATATATTTGATATAGATATACATATAGATATGAGCAGGATTGTTTTCATTTGTATTTCTCTTGTTATGAGTGATCTGGAATATTCTATTACATGGTTATTAATACCTTACAATTCTTTTGAGAAGTATTAGTTCATATCATTTAACCACTGATCTATTGGGAATGGCTTTTTATTTTTTCTGATTTTGTTATGATTTTAGCTTTTACACTTACTATATTATTGATTTTGTTAGTCTTATTAATTTTGTTAGTCTTTTCAAAGAACCAGCTGCTAATTTTGCTTATAATGTTATAGTCTTTTAAATTTATAATTGATTTGTTTTTCTTTTAATTTTCAATATCTCTTTTTTGTGATTGTTTTGGCTTTGTATATTTGTTGGCCTTATAGTTTTATAAATTAATATTCAGTTCATTAGTCTTCTTATTTTATATTTTGTTCATTGTTTATTTCTAGGAATATAATTTTCTGCTAAAGAATGTTTTAGTTGCAGTCCAGAATTTTGGTATGTTGTTTCATGATTATTCTTGTCTTTCACATAAATATAAATTATTTCTATGATTTATTATTTTACTCATTATTTAAAATTTTATTGTCTGTTTATTTGGGTCTGTGTATTTTGTTTGTGTGCCTGAACTATTTATTATTTTCAATACATTGCAGTCTGCAAAGGATATGTTTGCTATTTCTGCTTTTTTACATATATTTTCAATCTCACTGTTCCCTACTATAGTGACAGTTTTAGTAAAAGCTCCAGTAATTCATTCAATTGTATATTTTTCATTTGTTCATTTTTTTTCTGTTGGATTTGCCTACATTTGGAGAGTCTCCTACTATTCAGTTAATTTTCCTTTATTATTTTTATACCATGATTTTAGTGCATACATTTTTGATATTGCTATGGGTTTGTTGCTTATGGTCCTTTTAAGCATAATGCAACTTTCTTATTTACTTATATTGTAAATTTTCATTTTTGTTTTGTGTGATACCATGATTTCAAAGCCTGCTTCTTTTGGATTCACTCGATGCATAGTGCATTTTTTTCTAGATTCTAATTTTTATTCTGTATATTTCTTTACTTTGTATATTACCAAAAGATAATTAACAGATTGTGGGATTTTGCTTTCTTATGAAATCTATCATTCTTCTTGATTTCATTGCATTGTTTAATCCTTTCATATTTAAAGTTATGAGTTAGGTTCATATTTTCCTTCATTTCTCTCTAATATTGCTTTTATTTATTTATTCTGATGCTTCTTTCTCTTTAAAGACAGTGGTTGGGGGCAGCTAGGTGGCACAGTGGATAAAACACAGGCCCTGGATTCAGTAGGACCTGAGTTCAGGTTCAGCCTCAGGCACTTGACACTTACTAGCTGTGTGACCCTGGTCAAGTCACTTAACCCTCATTGCCCCTGGTGTGGGGGGGGGCAGGAAAAAGACAGTGGTCTTCAGTTTGAGGAATAACTGGATTCAAGTCCCCTTTCTAAAGTTAAGGATCAAAGAGCTGGAGTTGAAAAAGATCTTGGAGGCCATTTAATCCAACTACTTTGACTTGGATTCAGGAAGACTTGAATTAAAATTCTGCCTCAGATACTTAATGTCACTTAACCCCACTGAGGTTAAAAAGTGACTTAAAAAGCATTTATTAACTATGTCCTAGGTACTATGTTAAGCATTGAGGATATTATAAAGGGGAAGGTACCCTTTGCCTTCAAGGAGTTCACAATCTAATGAAGAGACCACACAAAATAACAATTATAAACTGATTTTATATACATATCCCTATATGTACCTATGTATTAAAATACATAGGTATACTTACACATATATATGTATATACATATTTATTTATACAGAAGGAAGGCATTAGAATTAAAGGGGATTGCTAAAGTCTTCTTACTTAGGAGGAAATTTTAATTGAGTTTTGAAGGAAGCCAGGAAAGTTAGGAGGTGGTGACAAAGGAGAGAGACTTCCAGGAATGGAGGACAGCTAATAAAAATGCACGGGAGTCAGGAGATAATAGTGTTGTGTTCAAGGAACAAGAAGGGCAATTTCACTGATTATAGAGTATGTGGTGGGGAGTAAGGTCTAAGAAGATCGGAAAATTAGAAAAGAACTCAATTATGAAAAGAATTAAATGCCAAACAATTTTATACTTAATCCTAAAGATAATGGGAAGCTATTGGGTGGGGAGTGACATGGTCAGACCTGTACTTTAGGAAGATTAATTTGATAACTGTGTAGAAGATGGACTAGAGTGGGGAGGACGTTGAGGAATGGAGACAAACCTGAAGACTATTAAAATAATTCATGGGTGAGGTGATGAAGGCCTCCATCATGGTGGTGGCAACGTCAGAGAACAAGATGCAGGAAGCATATATCAGAGGTGTTGTCAAGGTGGAAGCAATTGAATCAATTTGGCAACAAATTAGTTATGGGGGTGAGAGAACGATAAATTAAGGATGACACCCAAGTTTTGAACCTGGGTGACTGAAGATGGCAGTGCCTTGGATAATAATGGGGAAGTTAGGAAAAGGGGTGGATTTGGGCAAAAAGATAATGAATTTATTCTTGAACATGTTGAATTTAAGATGTTTTTGGAGATCCAGTTCAAGATGTCTATTAGGCAGTTGGAGATGTGAGTCTCAAGGTCAAGAGAAAGTTTAGTGCTGTATAAATACATTTCAGAAATATCTACATATAGATGCTAATTGAATCCATGATGGCTGATGAAACCATTAAGCAAAATATTATGGAGGGAGAAGAGGGTATAGAATAGAGCCTTAGGAGACACCCATAAGTCACAGATGTGACCTGGGTAGAGATCTATCAAAGGATCCTGAGAAGGAGCATTCAGACAGGTAAGAGGACCATCAGAAGAGAACTCTATCACAAACACCTAGAGAGAAGGGAGTACTAAGGAGAAGAGGGTAATTGACAGTGTTAATGGCTAAAGGGTTCAAGAAGGAGAAATGAGAAAAGGCAAATAGATTTGGTGATTAAGAGATTATTGAGCATTTTTTCATATGGGAATAGATAGCTTTGGTTTCTTCATCAGAAAACTGCCTGTTCATATCCTTTGACCATTTCTCAATTGGGGAATGACTTGGATTCTTATAAATTTGATTTAGTTCCCTATATATTTTAGAGATGAGGCCTTTATCAGAAGTACTGGCCTCAAAAATTGTTTCCCAGCTTTCTGCCTCCCTTCTAATTTTGGATGCATTGCTTCTGTTTGTACAAAATTTTTTTAATTTAATATAATCAAAATCATCCATTTTACATTTTATAATATACTCTATCTCTTGTTTGGTCATAAACTGTTTTCCTTTCCAAAGATCTGATAGGTACACTATTCCTTTCTCTCCTAATTTACCTATGGTATCACCTCTTATGTTTAAATCATGTATCCATTTTGACCTTATTTTAGTATAAGATGTAAGATGTTGGTCTATGCCTAATTTCTGCCATACTATCTTCCAGTTTTCCCAGCAGTTTTTGTCAAATACTGAGTTTCTATCCCAGAAGCTGGAGTCTTTGGGTTTATCAAACACTACATTACTAGTGTCATTTACTACTGCATTTCCTGAGCCTAGCCTATTTCATTGATCTACCACTCTATTTTTTAGCCAGTACCAGATAGTTTTGATGACTGCCGCTTTATAGTAGAGCTCCAGGTTTGGTACCGCTAACCCACATTCCTGTGAATTTTTTTTCATAATTTCCCTGGATATTCTAGATTTTTTGTTTTTCCAGATGAATTTTGTTATTATTTTTTCTAGCTCTATAAAATAACTTTTAGGTAGTCTGATTGGTATGGCACTGAATAAGTAAATTAATTTAGGCAGTATTGTCATTTTTACTATATTAGCTCTGCCTATCCATGAGCAATTGATATCTTTCCAATTATTTAGATCTGATTTGATTAGTGTGAAGAGTGTTTGGTAGTTGTGATCATAGAGTTCCTGGGTTTGTCTTGGCAAGTAGACTCCCAAGTATTTTATATTTTCTACCGTTACTTTAAATGGAATTTCTCTTTCTATCTCTTGCTGCTGGACTTTGTTGGTCATGTATAGAAATGCTGATGATTTATGTGGATTTATTTTATATCCTGCTACTTTGCTAGAGTTGATTCTCTAGGATTCTTTAAGTATACCATCATATCATCTGCAAAGAGTGATAGTTTTGTTTCCTCCTTGCCTATTCTAATTCCTTTAATTCCTTTCTCTTCTCTGATTGCTAAAGCTAACATTTCTAGGACAATATTAAATAATAGTGGTGATAATGGACATCCCTGTTTCACCCCTGATCTTATTGGGAAGGCCTCTAATTGGAACTCATGATGGAAGAGGATCTCCAAATCCAGGGGGAAAACAAACAAACAAAAAAAGAACTGCGGAGTATAGATGCTAAATGAACCATACTATTTCTTTTGTTTTTGATGATGTTGTTTTTTTTTTTCTATTTTGAGGTTTTCCATCATTGCTCTGATTTTTCTTCTCTTATAACATGACTAAGGCAGAAATAGGATTAATGTTATTATGTGTATATATATAAAACCTGTATCAGATTACCTGCTGTCTAGGGGAGGGGGGAGGGAGGGGAGGGAGGGAGAAAAATCTGAAATTGTAAAGCTTGTATAAACAAAGGTTGAGAACTATCTTTACATGTAATGGAAAAAAAAATAAAATACTTTATTAATTAAAAAAAAAGAGATCATTGATCACTTTGAGGAGAACTTTTTCAGATGAATGATGAGGTTGAAAGCCTGACACTCAGTTTGTTTCCTCATTTGTAAAATGGGAATGATAATCGTCCCTACTTTGTAATAGTATTGTGAAATAATTGTGTAATATTATTGAAAATCTTAAAGCAATATATACATGTTAGCTTTTTAGCTATTATTTGTGCATGAGAGGAAGAAACTGGGAGACTGTCCTGAGATAGTACAATTACAAGTCAGTTGTCAATGATTAAACATGGCTCCTGAGTATGTGAAGTCGCTTGTTTGAGAATATAGCTCTGAGGGGCACCTTAGTACTACTCTTAACGTGACACTGAGTAAGCCTGTCAGGTTCAGAAAATTAGAGGAACAGAGATATAGTCACACCCGCATTAAGCTGACTTTAAAGTTTATTGAATAATAACAAGCAAACCACTGGTGAAACCCTTATTTGTACAATAACACATAAGACATGTGTGTTCTTCACCTCAATGTTATCCCTGGAGAGCCACTTTGGCCTTGTTTGGGAAGTGAGGTTACATATGTGCCTAGATAAATCCCAGGCAAACAACTTTGTCTAGGTAACTGACTGGTTCTGGATGGCCCAGAGCTGTTTAGGATCATGTGGTTTTATTGTGAAGTAAGCAAAATGAAGGTTGGCCAGGAATTACTCTGAATCTGAGGTGCAGAAATTTATCAGCAGGGGCATACTAATTGCAATCAAGTCTGGGAAACAATTGCAGTTGTTTTGGATTGTCTCTGGTCCTGGTAGCTCTACCAGTCACAGCTGACCACTGTGTGAATGCATCTCTTGTTCCTTAGCAGAGAGTAAAAAAGGCCTAGGCAGAGGCAGGCTGTGTTATCAAGGAAAAAAAAAAAACCAAATACTCCCCCATAAAGCTGGATCATTACTTTTGTTTCAAACTTTGATGTTGAAACTGATATTTCCATTGTATTTTATCTATAATCTCATTTGACCTTCACAACAACCCTGTGAGGAAGGTAATGCATGAATTATCTCCATTTGGAAGATGAGAGAGTTGCCCAAGTCACCTAGACATCAAATGACTTGCTCAGAGTCTAAAAGCTCATTCTTCAGCCAGAATGTCTTAGGACTCTGGACTTCATGGAAACACATGGCAGCCTCCCATGGTAGGATCATATGTATTAGGTCTGGGCTAGAACTTTTGTCTTTCAGCTGTGCTCTTGCCCTTGAGGGTAGGATCAGTCAATATTTGGGTTTTTTTGTTTGTTTGGTTTTGTTTTTGTTTTGTTTTTTGCAGGGCAATGAGGGTTAAGTGACTTGCCCAGAGTCACACAGCTAGTAAGTGTCAAGTGTCTGAGGCCAGATTTGAACTCAGGTACTCCTGAATCCAGGGCCAGTGCTTTATCCACTGCGCCATCTAGCTACCCTTTTTTGTTTTTTTGTTTTTTGTTTTTTGTTTTTTTTGATCAGTCAATATTTGGCTCAAGCATTATTCAAAAACTGAGAATTTAAGTTAAAATATTTTGACCTACCTCACTTGCTAACTTTCCTGTTACTGGTAGGTAGACCACCACCACCACCACCACCACCATCATCTTCTTCTTCTTTGCAATGAGGGTTAAGTGACTTGCCCAGGGTCAAACAGCTAGTAAGTGTCAAGTGTCTGAGACAGGATTTGAACTCAGGTCCTCCTGAATCCAGGGCTGGTGCTTTATCCACTGCGCCACTGAGGCACTAGGTAGTTAAATGACTTACCCAGGGTCACACAGCCAATACAAGTCAGAGGCTTAATTTGAACCAAAGTCTGACTGACTCTAAAGTAAACTCTCTACTATGCAACACTGGCTTTCTTCATCATATATAACACTGTAATTCTTAACCTTTTTCTTGACTCTGCAGGTTATATCTGGGCCATGTCACTGAATGTTGATTAATTTTTTTAACCCAGGGATCTGAAAGAAGGGGAATGACCTACAGATGTAATATGTTCTAATCTAGCCCATAAGCTGAGTCATTTTTCTGAATACCACCTTTCTAAATTTATCTCTTGGATTCTGCTTTTCAACTAAAAATAAGCTTAATGAATCACATTCTCATTATAAAAGAATGCATGACAACTCATTTTCCCCATTAGTGTAGTTACATAAATATGAAGTGTTAGCTTCTGGCAGCATTCATACCATTCCTGAGTAAGTATTTCAATTTTGCTACTGTCTTCATCTCACAGATTTTTAATTTTCTGTTTCATTTAGAATCATTAAGGAATGTTGCTTAAAATGGGTAACGGACGAGTGTTTAGTCATTTCTAATTTACTGTGACACATACTTTTGTTCATTTACAGAGAGAGCTAATGCATCCTCCTTTCTCTTTGATGCTTATGGATTGCATTTCAAGATCGATGCATTTTCCATTAAATGTCTACCAAGTCATATAACAAATGTTGGCCCTATTAACCAAGTCCTTGCCAAGGTTCTTAGTCCAACAAGAAAGGGAGATAGTAATGTAAAGCAAGCATATGAGGGATGATCTCATGGGTATCATTATCAATGGATTCAGTAATTTTGTAAAAAGATCTCTATCTGGGCCACATGTCTTACTATCACGTTATAGTACGGGCCAGTTATTGCCAACATCATTAGTGATATCCCAGGCAATGACCATTGCCTTTCTCTTTTTGTTAGACTAGGGCCTAAACTTCATCCATAATGCCAAGGGTCATAAGTCTAACTTTTCTCAGGTTGACCTAATGAGCATCTTGGTACCCAAGCTAGCTAATACTAGTAAGATCTGTCATGGAAGACATGGAGATTTCCTGGATTATGGCAGTTGGTTTCCCACTAAGGTATTCACTAGAGTGATTTTATGGATATATTTTAAAGTTTTTCTCTTTACCAGGCCAATGATCTCAGACAATGTAGGCTTAGTGAACCTTCCCAAGGGCATCCATATAACTTCTGTGAATTAGGTTAGGAATAATTGATCGATACTTTTTTATTTTCATTTTTTATTTATTCTCTCTTTTGTCATTACCATTTTCTTCTCAATGATCCTCTTTTTATTTTTTATTTTATTTATTTTATTTTTTCACATATAAGGTATTTTTTTTTGTTACATGTAAAGATAGTTCTCAACTTTTGTTTATACAAGCTTTACAATTTCAAATATTTCTCCCTCCCTCCCCTCTCTCCCCCCTCCCCTAGACAGCAGGTAATCTGATATAGGTTATATCTATATATCGATATACATATACATATAGATATATATACACACATATATATACACATAATAACATTAATCCTATTTCTGCATTAATCCTGTTACAAGAGAAAAAATCAGAGCAGTGATGCAAAACCTCAAAATAGAAAAAAAAAACCAACAGCACCCAAAACAAAAGAAATAGTATGGTTCAATCAGCATCTATACTCCACAGTTCTTTTTTTTTTTTCCCCTTGGATTTGGAGATCCTCTTCTATCATGAGTTCCCTGGAACTCTTCTGTACCATTGCATTGGTGAGAAGAATCTAGTCCATCACAGTAGGTCAACACTCAATGTTGATGATACTGTGTACAATGTTCTTCTGGTTCTGCTCATCTCACTCATCATCAGCTCACGTAAGACCCTCCAGGTTTCTCTGAACTCCTCCTGCTCATCATTTCTTACAGCACAGTAGTATTCCATTGTATTCATATACCACAACTTGTCCAGCCATTCCCCAATTGATGGGCACCCCCTCAACTTCCAATTCCTTGCTACCACGTAAAGAGCAGCTAGAAATATTTTTGTACATGTGGGTCCCTTAATGATCCTCTTTTTAAAAAATATTTTTTATTTTTTAAAATTTATTTATTTAATTTAAATTTCTTTGTGGGGCAATGAGGGTTAAGTGACTTGCCCAGGGTCACACAGCTAGTAAGTGTCAAGTGTCTGAGGCCGAATTTGAACTCATATCCTCCTGAATCCAGGGCTGGTGCTTTATCCACTGCACCACCTAGCTGCCCCAATGATCCTCTTTTCTTCCTAGTTATTTCTACTTATTCTCCTAGTATAGAAGAATGGATAAAGGGAAAAAAATCAATTGCTGATATGTGGGATCTATCTATGAGAATGTGCTCCTCATTTCAGCTTCAGTCTTCCATTCTGTTCTCTTGGATATCAAAGGCTTTTCTTTTGTCAAGTTGGAAAATGCAGGTATACTTGGGAGAGTTTCCACCTTGGGTTATTATCTATTAACAGCTTAGTTATCAAGACTTATCAAAGAATGGTTGATAGCTTGAAAACAATAATAAGACATATGGTCAGCTTGGAGTGAAGGGGCAAAAAGTACTAAGAAGGAAAAAGGGACATTGAAACTGAGGTAATAGGACACCAAAGATAGACTTCACATTTTTGCCTAGATTCAGCTTTGCCATAGCACTTATGATCATTCCTTGTAGATTAGCCACGCTCCTGAAATTTTGGAACTGAATGGGACTTCTGGCATCTTTAATGTCTATTTTAATTCATCATACAGTTCAGGACTGAGGTATAAATAGGGGGAGTGATTTAGTTAAAGTCAAACAATTAGTGACAATCAAATTCCTATTCTTTGTCCAAGGTAGCATGTTAGCCAGCAACCATCAGCACTACTCATTGTTTATCTTTGGGCTCAAGTCTCAAGCCAAAGGATAGTTGTGTGAATGCATGTGCACACGTAGACACACAACATGTGTATACACACATGTGCACATGCCACATAAACAAATGTGACTGTACACACAAACACATGTGTTCACACACATATACGCACATGTATATACACCACACAGTAGGCCTGCATGCACACATATCTATGTATACATGCATGCATGCATAGTGCTATAGTGGTTTGGAATCAGAAAGACTCATCTTCCTGATTTCAAATCTGGACTCAGACACTAACTAGCTGTGTGACCCCAGGAAAGTCATTTAAGCCTATTTGTCTCAGATTTTTGCTCTATAAAATGAGCTGAAGAAGGAAATGGCAACTATTCTGGTATCTTTGCCAAGAAAATTCCAAATGGGGTCACAAAGAGTTGAACACATTTGAAAATGACTGAATGGGGGCAGCTAGATGGTGCAGTAGATAAAGCACTGGCCCTGGATTCAGGAGTACCTGAGTTCAAATCCAGCCTCAGACACTTGACACTTACTAGCTATGTGACCCAGGGCAAGTCACTTAACCTCCATTGCCTGCAAAAAAAAAAAAGAAAAAAAAAGAAAATGACCGAACAATTACATAGATACATACAAACACACATATATATGATATATATATATGTGTGTATACACATAGGTATGTGCATGTATACATATACCTATGTCTCTAGATATAGATAATCTCTACCTATAGAAACATAGGGAAAGAGAGAGAGGAGGAGGGAGAGTTTAATAGAGGACAGAGAGGGAGAGAGAGAGAGAGAGCGTGCACGTGAAGATCTGTGATTTCATCAGTGTGGGTAAATCCTATTGTTAGACACTCCCTCTGTGGTTACAGATCAGAAGGTCCTTTGTAACTGTAGAAATATTTTTGATGACTAGCCTAATTTGGGGGTCTAATCTGACTGGAGGACTAATTCGGGGACTTTTGAATATTTGGCTGACTGCTGTAAATTTAATGTGGGCCATTTATAAAATTCCACCACACTGCTCTACTCCCAAATTGATAAGCAAAATATTAAGAAGCCTCTTAACCAAATAATCAAAGCAGAGTTTATTTATGAGATACTATTGAAAATTAAGAATACAGGGAAATAGGGGCAGCTAGATGGCGCAGTGGATAAAGCACCGGCCCTGGATTCAGGAGTACCTGAGTTCAAATCCGGCCTCAGACACTTGACACTTACTAGCTGTGTGACCTTGGGCAAGTCACTTAACCCCCATTGCCCCACAAAAATTAAAAAAAAAAATTAAAAAAAAAAAAAGAATACAGGGAAATAAAATGTACAACCTGATTGCGTTATGGCACCTCTCTTTCCACTGCTTCTCTTTGGAACTTCTTTAATACAATAAGGGCCTTAGCCACCGCTTGCCTCAGGGCACTCAGGTACTTTAGTCTAACTCCGAGCCCCTTTCACTTTGTAAATCCCCCTGCTTCTAACTTTCCTCTCCTTACTGCCACCGCAGAACCCCTGTGTTTCTCTCTCACCAACCTTCTGTCTGTCTGTCTGCTCCGTCAGTCTGCCCTCTGTGGTTTCTCTTTTCCCTGCTCCTAGTCCTTCTCGTCTTCTCCTGTGTTCTTGTAGCCCTGTCTCTAGTCCGCGGAGCTCCAACCTTTCTAATCTCGTCAGCCGCCGCTTGACTTCTTCTCGGCCTCATCTCCACAGTCTGAACCTCTTCAATCTTGTTTCTCAATCTAGTCTGTCCTTGTCCGCCCTCCTGAGCAGGTCTATATATACCTTTTCTTCTCTCCACTCAAATCTCGGGGCTTCTTGCACCCCCACAGAACAAGCTAATCTGCCAGCCAGGGCTGCGGCTGGTGGGACTGGCGGAGGGGGTGGGTGGTGCGCTTCAGCCTCACATGCCTCAGCATAGGCTATCCGGGATCTTTCGGACAGCTCTGCTCAGGTCGGAGGGAGCTGGAGGCTTTTTCTCCCCAACTGTCTGACCTGGCGTCTTGTACAGCCCACAGGGCTTTGGGGCTCAGCTGAAGCAGAGGGGGAGGGGCACCAGCACCTCCCACACAGAAGAGACCCTGAGGGCCTGAGGCTTTCTAATCTCAGCCTAAAGGTAGGGTCCCCAAATCAAAATAAATTTCCACATAACTTAAAGTTGCCTGTGGCACTAGAAGGTTGTGACTTGTTCATGGTCACACAGCTAGTATGTGTCAGAGGCAGGGCTTGATCCTGGGCCTTTACACCAAAACTCACCCTTTATTCACTCTACCACACAGCCTTTCTATATATTCTGTGTGCTTTTTAAAGGGTTAAAACAAAACAAAACAATACAAAATAAACAAAAAAACCCAGAAATGAATGGAGCTTATCATTCATTGTTTTTTGTTTTCTTAGTTGAAATGAAAATGAAACAAAAGAATATCCACCAACAAATTCCCAATAAAGCATTAGGAATGGATTGCCTAATATTATTGCATGGTTTTGCATGACACTATATAATTTTTTCCCTCTTTGCCAGTAATTTAGCTTAATTCAATACAGGAATAGTGTCTGTGAAACATCTAGTACTAAGGCCAGCTGTGAACCCAACTGTCATCCCAATACACAGTTGGAATCTCATTTACAAAAGGATTCTGTGTTGACACAGGCTTAGACGCTTGTGACAAAGGAATAGGGTAAATATTGCTAGATATTACCAAGAGACATCCCTTCTATATAATGTACCAAGGAAGGTAATTTTGCATCCTCGTCTATCCTAGTTCAAGCAATTTGTTCGAACATTGTACCATAGTTAACAATTTCTGCAATTTTAAACAATAGGATAACATGCTTTCTGATTTTTATTTGTTATTTTTAAACTGATTCTCAGTTAGAGGCATCTGTCAGGAAACCACAAATAAACACATGTGAGGTCAGAATTGGAGAATCCAGCTACATTTTAATATTTTTACATTTCTCAAACCATTGAAAAAATATTTCTTGTTTTGCCAAACACATTTCCCTTAATTTTTAAACTCATATGAACTTTAAAGGGAAATGTGATCCATATGTCCCCAACCCATTAACTCTCAAATCATTAAAATGTTTGGTAGGAACTCAGTAGTATCCAGGAAGCATTTTCAAACTTAAAAAAAAAAAACCCTTGAAGGGGTTTTTTGGGGAATATTTGTTAAAAACAGGATGTTGGATTCTGCCAAAAAAAAAAAAAACCAAACAAAAAAGGAAAAAAAGCAAGCAAACATGACTGTACCCCAGGAAAGCTAAGCAGAGTTCCCAGTGCAATTGCACACATGATTTTTGATTTGCTGCAAACAACAAAACTTATTCTTTTGTGCCTAACTAAAAACATGATATAAATTACCCCCCCCCCCCAAGGCTGCATATCTTCCTTTTCCAGCTTTTTTCCCTTTAAAAAAGTCTCCCTTAAGGCGTATTTCGAGTGGATTTCATTGGTATCAAAATGTTATATGGCTGAGGGGAGGTTCAAAAAATAATTTGCCCCAAAGTCTGCTAGGAATACACTGCCTATGCCCATAAGCATAACATAGTAGAATGTAAGCAAGGGTTATTCCTTATTTTGTCTTTGGATAATCAGTATCTTGCACAGTGTCTTGTGAATAGCTGTCATTTGGTCAATGCTTGTTGGATTGCTGGGTAGCAAGTTTTTAGAGAAGCAATGTGACATAGTAGAGAGAGTGTTAGACTTGAAGTCAGGAAGACCTGGGTTCAAATTCTGCCTCTGACACAAATTGTTTTATTATAGTTAAGTCTCTTAAACTCTCTGACTCTGTTCCTCATTGGCAAAATAGAACTGATAAATATCTGTAGCACCTATTGCATAGGATTGTTTTGCAGCTGAATTTAGATAACATGTAAAACAGTTTGCAAAGTTTAAAGTACTATATACATCTGGGAGTTGAACAGGACATGAGCAACATCTCCATTCCTGAGTCTGGCCAGCTATGTACTTGGGTACTTTGGGGATGGTGCTTCAGGCCATATGGTGGTTCAGCACTAAGAGGACATAGTGCTTTGATGAAACAAACAAACAAACATTGATCAGTCCTTTTATCGTCACTTCTTCCCAAGAAAATTGGGGAGGAGAAGAGGTGGGTGGGGGCTATCAGTTAAAAATGAGGCACTTTCTGGAGATTTCTTGCTTTGATTCTCCTTAGTAGCAAGTAGTTCTCTTTCACTAGATTGCCTGTGCTAAGTGTTGGGGGCCCTTTTCTTCAAACCCAGTTTCTAGACAATGACTGCCATGGTGTGACTAGAACTTTAACTCAATTAGGTGAGTTTGTGTTTTCTTTCTTGAGTAGATGACCAAAGATGGGTCTCAGAAAAAGACATATTTAGGCTTAGAGGCAACCTTGTAAGTTAAAGAAATTGGAGACTATGGGTCAGTTGGATCTGACTAGAGGCAAAGGAAGTTTTTCTCATTAAAAAAGATGACCAACAACAGGAAGAGCCAAAGCCTTTGACTAGGTGATCAGTAGACCTGCACTTTGAGAGGAGAGACAGTGCAAAGTCAAGGTGAAATTTAGCAGTGTTTATCCAACATTTCCTTAATGTTCTTTTTTCAGGGCAATGAGAGTTAAGTGATTTACCCAGGGTCACACAGCTAGTAAGTGTCAGGTGTCTGAGGCTGGATTTGAGCTCAGGTCCTCCTGAATCCAGGGCAAGTGCTTTATCCACTGCTCTACCTAGCTGCCCCCTTAATGTTCTTATAAGGTCCAAATACTGGCCTCTTGATAAAGTATGACAGTAGTTACAAGTTGTTACTAAATCCTGTTTTAATTCTTTCTGTCAGTGTGTTCAAATGTTTTCTGTTAGCTTTCTTTTGCATATTGGAAATAAATATCCATTTCATACTTTATATTATGCATTAAATATCTTTCCACCCTCCTCTTTGAGAAGACTCTAGACATAAGACAAAATCCCAAGGCACCAGGGTGTAGGCTTAATTAGCCAAACAGTGTGAGAAAAGGAGCCTAGTTCCCTCTCCTTAGAGAACAGGCTCGCTCAAGGCTGAATCTAGATCAGTTGCATGCATTGGTACAGAGTTGAGGGGGACCTCTTTGGGAAAAGAACCCCCCATCCCTAGATTTAACAGTAGTTATAATTATTTGATATAAATATCATTTATTATTTGGGAATAGTTTTATAGCATTTTATATGAAATTTGTCAATCTAGAAATGGAACATAAATATCCCCCTCACCAGCATTCCTTAATCTTTGGAATCCCATGATTTCCAAAGTCATACAATGAGCTCCCCTGGCAGTAGCTAGCAAGAAATATTTTAAATTTCTAGGACTTTGACTTCTGTCATCTCTATAGGGCCATTGAGCCAATTCACTACTGAATCCTTAAAAAATGATCTCTTTTTGCTATTACTTAGTATAGGTTTGAATCCCCTGATGATCTCCTTCCTCTTACTGACATTAAAAAAGCCTACTTTGTTTCTGCAGTGGAAGGCAACATGGGCAGGCCTACTCCCTTTCCCCCACCCCCAGATTTATTTTTATAAAGTCTTCATTGTCAAGCTGACATAGCACCTACCTACTATGAACAATGACTCTTTTTGCTGAGTGCCTCCTACATGCTTTGATCCATCAATTTATCATTCCTCTAATACTTCAGAAAGATAAATACCCAAATTCTCCATGGTCCGATATCCCTCCTTAGCTTTCATTGTAACAAACTGCCCCAAGTTCTGCCAGAAAAGCTTATATTCATCCTTGCTGGGATTTCCCAGATGGGGCTCCTTGGCTTTGCATCAGTTCACAGGCACATAGATAAGCTGGATAATTTCTGAATACTGCCATCAGCCTCTCAAGGGGGCACAAACTGAGATGAGCTTCTAACCCCCAAGGTGCATGCTTGAGGCCAGCTTTTCATTCATTTTGGAAAAATCCATAGATTTGGCAATTGCAGATGGAGCATTTAACATACTGGAACTCAGTCACATCTAGGATTAGTTTCATCTGATGTGTGTGTGTGTGTGTGTGTGTGTGTGTGTGTGTGTGTGTGTGTATCCATCTGCTGGGTTCTTTGCTGCTTTTATCATGCTTTGGCTGTCTAGCTGTTTGAATGTTACTAGAAGGGAGAAAGAGGGGACCCATTAAATTAAGAATTATTCAGCCCTTTCTTGACCATTCTCCATTTTATAACTGTTGACATGAGTTTGGTGGCAAAGTTTGCCCAATCTGTAGTTTATGTGCAAGGAGCATCTGTTTGGATATGGAAAAGAGGAGCAAAATTAAAATGAATGGATGGATGCCCAAGTTTCATTGGAAGCAATTTGGTTTGGTAGCTCCATTGTCAGGCTATGGGTGATTAATTTTTTTTACCAGGTGATTAATTTTTTTTACCATATATTGCATTTTGTGCTTATGATATCAGCAAAATAAAAATATGCTCCAATGGCCATTCTTTTGACATTGTCCATAAGAAACTTTAGTTTCTTTAGTATAATTTTACTATACTAACTTTTGTATATCTATTCTTTTTAAATGAATTTTTAATTTGAAATTGAATTGCCATAAACCAAAAGTCTTCTGTGGTAGTGATTAAAGATGCTCGCTGCTCCCTACTTACCAAAAAGATGTTCATATTTATTTCTTGATTACTCATTCACTTTAATTGTTAGTACTCCTTCCTGAAGTGATCTTTTAATTTTCTATTTACATATTTATGTACATATTTTCTTTCCTCTACCTTCAGTGGACTAACTCCTTGAGGGCAGGGACTATCTAATTTTTGTCTCTGTAGCCCTCCTAACCACCAAAATATTTTAGTTGTTTTCTTGATATGGGGATAATATTTAAATATTCCAAATAGTGATTAGAATCCTCTAACTATTTACCTCATAGGGCTGTTGGGAGGATCAGAGAAGATGATACAGAGGCAATTTTTTTGCATGTGAAATGTGAAGTATTAGGCTAGAAGAAGGAAATGTTATTGTTTTAATGCTAATTTTCAATATACAAAATTTTGACCTTGTAGAATTGGTAAAGTAGGAAACGAGTTCTTTTGATATAATCCAATGTCACACTAATGCGCTGTTGGTGGAGCTGTGAACTGATCAAACCATTCTGGAGAGAAATTTGGAACCATGCCCAAAAGGCTTTAAAAAACTGTGCATACCCTTTGACCTCACAATACTACTGTTAGGTCTATATCCTAAAGAGATCATGGAAAAAGAAAAAGGACCCACATGTACAAAAATATTTATAGCTGCTCTTTTTGTCATAGCAAAGAATTGGAAATTGAGGGGATGCCCATCAATTGGGGAATCGCTGAACAAGTTGTGGTAAATGAATGTAATGGAACACTATTGTACTGTAAGAAATGATAAGCAGATGAATTTCAGAAAAACCTGGAAAGACTTACATGAATTGATGCTGAGTGAAATGATCAGAACCAAGAGAACATTGTACACAGATCCACAGGATTGATCTCCAGACTTATGCTAATTTCATATTTTCTAATATGGTAAATACAGATGAATATAACTCAACTAAATAAAACCTGTTTGGAGGATCCTCAATAATTTTTAAATAAGCAAGGAGATAATCTAAAGAAGTGAACTGTCCAGTGGCAGAAGGTAGATGGATTTGAGAAAGTGCTGCAAAATGTTAGAACTTTTACAAAAGAATGAATGAATTGAAAATGGTGATGACAAGTTATATAAACATAGTTTTCCTGGTGTACTATAATGGTTAGAAGGTCATGGTCTTGGCCACCATTTTAATCCTTTACACACCGAGGTTTTCAATTTTTGTTGGTCCTTTTTTTCTGGTTAGGAGGAGAGGGAGTAGGAAACTTTCCAAGATTTTATTGAATCAAAGGGAAACTAAGATTTATTTTATAGAAATCCATTTTTTATAGTAAAATTTGCTGGCATGTATTTTTGGTAAAAGAATGGCTACTTATATTTCCAATATTGTTCCCTCTGTTCTCTTATATTTATGCAGCATATTTTTGACAGCAACCATAATTTTCCATTGAGTCCTTTCAAAGGCATTATGAATGCAGTTCAAGTAGAATGTGCTTAGCTGGTTTAAATCAATGGATTAATTGGCCATGGAAGAGAACAGACAATGGAAACCATGCATTCATTCATCAAACATTTATTAAGAGCAAGAACACTATGCAAGAGGCCCATTGGTCTACATTCAATTTGGCTATATATTAGGAAAGATGGGATGGATGATATCAGGAGGAAGACCTGCTCTCAAACTATACTACTTATTGAAAACAGCAAGGGAAGATGCTGAATTTTAAAATGAATAGGTCAATAGATTCAATTTTTGTAGAGCACAGAGCACATTTCAGATTCAGCTATACTTCAAACAAACTTCTACTTCACAATATAGGAGATTCTATATTGTAATTTAAAAATAAGATCATTAGCAAGACTTTTATGAGTTGACAATAAGTATTTATTAAGCATCTACTATATGCCAAGGACTGTGCCAAGTGTTGGAAATACAAATACAAATACAAACAGAGAGATAGTTCCTACCAACATGAAGCTATTGGGGGAAAACCCATAAAAGGAGTCTGTGGAGGGAAGCAGAAGGGGGAAAGAGATTGTGATAAAATAATGGAATTTGGCCAACACCCAGGGGCCCCACCTAATTGATTTAGTATAGTTTGAATCAGTTGAGAATGAGAAACTAATTACCTAATTAAGGATGATTGGATGGAGGCCACACCTGGCTGGCCCTGAGTGACATGTTGTTTTCAGAGGCATTGCACTACTGACATCAGCAAGAGACCACTCTCAACCAATCTGCTTAAAGGACCTCCCCTTTCAGGGAGGGAGAGAGGAAATAGGAAGTGGATGCTCACACATGGAAACATTTGCTCTTTTTGGTGAGGAAGAGGTACGTGGTGAGAGAGGGAGAAAAGGAGTTCCCCTTGTTGTTTGGGACATTGGCTTGGTGGCAGATTTCATGTGGGCTGCTGGGAAAGGAAAGGTTTCTGTCTCTCTGGTTATACCGAATAGATCCTAGCATTAATAAATCTTTAAAAACCTAAACTCTTGCTGAATTTATCAGTGATTTTAGCCAGCTTCCCCCCAAGACTGGGGGGGGCAGATTAGAACCCTCAAATTAGATTTTTTTTAAAATTTTTTTTCTTTTTGCAGGGCAATGAGGGTTAAGTGACTTGCCCAGGGTCACACAGCTAAGTGTTAGGTGTCTGAGGCCGCATTTGAACTCAGGTCCTCCTGAATCTAGGGCCAGTGCTCTATCCACTGTGCCACCTAGCTGCCCCTCAATTTAGATTTTAAACAACACAAGATAAATGTCCCTTCCATAGAGAAGCATTATAGAAAAGTCCAGGAGAGTCAGAAATATGGTGTGGAATGGAATGAAGACACAGTTCTGGCTTCTTACTTAAAATGTAGATTCTGGGAACCTGGTAATCAGAGAGAGAGGACACAGGGACAGAGAGTATTTCCAGTGTGTGAAGCATAAGGGCAGAGTAAACTTCTAGGGTGAAGAAGTTTCTGTGGCCTTACAGAGAAAATCTGGGTGAGTTAAGAGTGCAGGCATAATTTTATAATTTCAACTACTAAGTAGTAGATAAGCAGGAGGTTGGTGTTGTCAAACTCAGTATTTTATCTAGAGGAATGAAAAGTTTGTAATGTAAATTACATTTAGATAACTTATTAAAACTCTAAGTTGCAGAACAGTTGCCAATCTGAATTGATTGGAAAGGAGTTTCCTCACTGTGAATTCCTTATAACAATGAATACTTAAACACAGTTAAAAAATAATTTATTTCAGTTCCATCAGAAATATTTTCAGCCCCATAAGATATAAATGTCACAACAGTTCTGGATTCAGTCACAAAGGATCTGCTACATGTTGACAAGTGTGCTCTTGCAACACACAATAAAGAAAACAGGCAAATAATTTTGGATTGCCTTTGTAGTGTCAGGGGTTCATCAGTCCACACTTGTGATAAGCCTGGGAAAGAGCAGGAACAAGAGAGTACCAACTCCCCTTCTCAACAGCCAGTGGTACCACCATTCTCCTAGTCACCTAGGAATGAAAACTTGCAGTGATCTTTCGATTCATTCCCTTCCTTCATCTCCCATAGGTAGTCAGCCACCAGATGCGGTTAGCTCATCCTTTGGAATGTCTCTCATATATATACATTCTTTCCACTCTGGTTCTACTGCCACAACCCCAATTCAAACCCTCATCACCTCACATCAGGGCTATTTTAACAGGCTCTTTGCTAGCCTCCCAGATTCCATTCTTTCCCTTTCTAATCCATCTTGCACCCAGATGTCAGACTAATCTTCCCTAAACATTGTTTTCATCATGTCATTTTTCTGATTAAAAGCTTTTTACGGGTCACTATTTTCTATCTCATCCAGGCCAAATTCCTTTGTTTGTCTCTCACAACCCTTGATAATCAAGCCTCCCCCAACCTATCCTGTCATATATTCTTGGAATACATCTCTGCCTATGTTATCTTGGCTAATCACACTATTCTTCTTATTGAATGTGTAAGGAGTAGGGTGATTTTGGTTACTGGTAGGGAATATGGCAAAAGTTGATAGTTACTCTGGCTCCTTCTGGCCTTTTTTCAGTTTTGTCCTGACTTGATTTGCATGGCTAAGGGGATATTATGGAAACTGAAAGGAATATATGCTTTTACCACAGCTCTACTCATTCTTTGTAATTTTGCTAAGTACCACCCAGAATGATGAGAAGGGATTCAGGTTCCTAACACAGGGGTATGATTGGACTTAAAAGGAATTTTCAGATCATGAATCAGCTAATAGTTTAGATTGAGAGACCCTGAACAGCATTTGGAGAAAAGCAGTTCAAAATACAGACTTTAAAATATCTGGTTGGCTAGGTGGAGATATGGGGGTTTGCATCACAAATTAGTACTAAAGATAATCCTTGGGACCCCTATAGGGAAGAAATTATATTGCCATTGAAGAGTAGCTGATGGCAGTAGAAAAGTCACATTGAAGAAGTCACATTGCCGCTACAGATCTGCAGATTTCAGTAAAGCAGCAGTTTAGCAAAGAAACTGTATCATAGTTTATTATTGAAAGATTGTGGAGGCAATGACAAGCAACAGCACATGACTACAGTAGAGCATCTCAACAGAAATGCCAAGAGGAGAGAGCACATAGAGAATAATGACTTTACCAGAGGAAATCCAGAACTCTGTAGCATCAAAGGCATGGATAGTTTTGACCATGCTTGTTGGCTAAAAGTATGCCTCTCTCCCATGGCTAGTGTGGTTAGTGGTTTGTGTAAATGTACAAAAATCAAATTTTTTTTTGCTATTCAGTTTGTCTTGACCTGCTGTGCCTAGTGAACTTTATATAAGTGAACTCATCAATGTGGACTTATGATCTATGATTTTGTGTATTCTGTGAGGTAGATAATACAAACATGATGATCCCCATTTACAAATGAAGAAATAGGATATGTGGGGTTGTGACTAGGGTTATACAACTTGGAAGCATAAGGATTTAAATCACAAATTCAGAACTCTTTCCACTACACCATGGTACCTGCTAATCAGAGGGGAGTCTAGCAATCAAAAAATGCTGATTAGACTGGGAATCTAAAATGCAGAGTCCGGAACTAAAATCAAAGGATGATCTTTTCAGATGTCCAGTTTAATAATGAACAAATGAAAAAAGTGCCTACTATTTGCCAAACATTGTGCTTTGTGTCAGGGATACAAATACAAAGATGACAGAATCCCTAATCTTAAGAAAGTTGTATTCTAATAGAGGGAGGGAGAGAGACACCATATAGAAGAGAGTGTTAATGAGGAAGTGGTAGGCATTAACAAAGATGGTGAGTGGAGGCGTAGGGGAGTTGATTCACAGACCAGTAGCAATGGCATTACTAATTTGATTTCTGTTCCCAGAGTGAGAAGGTAGAAAGCAGAGGGTGGGAGTGGCTGAAATGTAGGTACACAGTGTCTTGGCAGATGGTAAGAAGAAGTTGAGGGTGGAAGGGTAGATGAGAAGTGAAGTGTGGCTGGGACCTGCTAGATACAGTGGTATAGTGTTTGAGGGTAAACAGAATATAGAGGTTCTAGTTGATTTGAATTGATATTATTTCATGACAAATTTAATTCCTGAATTCCTGAGATGAATAATTCTAGGTCACCACTGGTAATCCTTCCCATGGCTACTGCAGCACTAATGTGTCCTTATGTGCTGTGGTGGTCATGGAAACACATGTAGGTAGTTAAAAAAAGTAAAAAAAGTAGATAAGTAAAATAGTAGATAACTAGATAGTAAAAGAAAAAAAAAGAATCTAGCTGATTCAGATAAGCATTCATTTGCCCGTTGGTTCCTGCATTCTGTTTTGCTGATCCATAATAATCTTTCTGGCTCTGAATACCCATAGCAATGATTGGTTTTATCACCTGTCTTAGTCTCTTGGATTTTAACACATGGCAGACTCATTGGTACCAAACTCACCTGACATTTTCAACTTGTTTTTCTACTCTCAACTTAGACTCTTTTGCTCCAGATAAGAATAGCCCTTCCATCTGTCCAGGAGTTTGCTTCATACCTGGCACTGATCACTTCTTTTGTGGTTGTAGCACAATAATGTTGTACTTCCAACAAAGAAGAGGAAAGCCACTTGCCCTATTAACCATGGTTTAGGGCCTCCAATAGGGGGCTCCAGAGACCTTGGAAAATCTCAGACCAGTGAGGATTTAGCAATGTTGTAATATACCTTAGCAACAGTGAATGAAGGTTACAAACTGTTAGCAGAGGCAGCATTTTTACTCAGTGGCTTTGGCCCTATCTAACACCTGGACCTCTACAGTCTCTTTCTCTGGGGTCCTAGTGCAAGTACAGGTAGACCTCTATTCTTAGAGGAATTTGGCTAATTCAGATAAGTAGTTATTTGCCCATTGGTCCCTGCATTTGGTTTTTGTGATCAACTCTAGACTTCCTGCCTCTCAATGCCTGCTCCAACTACTTATTTTACCATTTTTCTTGGCTTCTTGGATTTTGGCACATGGCCGACCTACTGGCTCACTGCAAGTATTGAAAGCCATTGAAGATTAGGAATACAGATTAAATGCTGGAAGAGATCTCAGAGGACATTTTACTCCCTCATTTTACAAATGAAAAAAACAATTGTGTCCCAGGAATGGTGAATGATCTTCCCAAGGACATATAGGTTGTAAAAATAGGAAGCAGGATTTGAACCCAGGTCTTCTTTCTGACTTTAGTGCTAATTCTCTTTCTACTGAACTATGCTGACCTTCCTAGTGTCATATACAACAAGATAGGCTGCCTTTTGAGCTGTACCATATTTCATTAGTTTTTTTTTTTCCTTTTGGTCTGGACCAGTATTTTCATTGGTAGAGAGCCACTGTCTAGGAAACTCCCTTTACAAAGGCAGATAAAGAACTGTTCTGCAAATGAGTCTCAGAGAGTTACCTGGGGACGCAGAGAGATTGTGACTTGTCCCCAGCTGTACATTCATTCAGTATATGTTTGAGGTGGGACTTGAACCCAGGTCTGCCTGAATCCAGTTCTGACTATCCATCATGACATGGTCCCAATAAGAGAAGATCAAATGGACAAGGTGGAGAGACTTTTCAAGGAGACCCCATAATACTGAACAGCAGATTTCCCAGGAGAGACAAGGTCCAAAATAAAGTTTCCCAGCTTCACAAAGAATCCTCTGCCCCAGTGGATCAATTTTGGCTGTACCTGTAAAGGATGAATTTTCTGGTCACCGACCTCTCTATGCATATCTGAACATGTGAGTTGGTGAAATCTCATTTTCAGTCTCAGCCAGACTTTTTTTTTTTTTTGGGCGGGGCAGTGGGGGTTAAGTGACTTGCCCAGGGTCACACAGTTAGTAAGTGTCAAGTGTCTGAGGCCGGGTTTGAACTCAGGTACTCCCAAATCCAGGGCCAGTGCTTTATCCATTGCGCCACCTAGCTGCCCCCTCAGCCAGACTTTTAAAAATGTAATAAACATTTGTATTTACAGTTTGGGGTTCCAATTTTTACCCCTCCTTGACTCCCTCCCTTTCCCCCTCCCTGAGGCAGCAAGCAATCAGATATGGGTTACACATGTATGACTATGCAAAGTATTACCATATTTGTCATTTTGTACAAGAAAACTTGATTAAAAGAAAAAAAAATGAAAGAAAGTGAAAAACAGCATGCTTCAGTCTGTTCCATCAATATCAGTTCTTTCTTTGAAGGTGGATAGTATGATTTATCAATAGTCTTTTGGGATTGTCTTGGATCATTGTATTGTCGAGAAGAGTCAAGTCACAGTTCTTCATCAAACAATATTGCTGTCTCTGTGCACGATGTTCTCTTGGTTCTGCTCACTTCACTATACATCATTTCATACATGTCTTTCCAGGCCTTTCTAACTTTAAGATTTATTTCTTGTTATTTTTTTTAACAGAGAAAACAACACATTCCTGGGGGAAGAAGGCAGGGAATTGGGAAGGAAACTGAGACAGACCCTGGGGGGGTAAAAATGATTACAACAGTACCTGGAATTGATAGGCCTGCCTAGGAGAGAAACACAGGCATTGCCACAACACCACAGGAAATTGCTACTGTCTGAGGCTGAGCAGACAAGTCCAAACTCCAGTGAAAGGTGCTATAGATCCAAGTCCTAATAACCCTCCAGCTCATCATGACACCAGTCCCACTTGTCTTCAGAGTTTTCCAGGCCTCTCTGAAGTCATCCTGCTTGTCATTTCTTATAACACAATAATATTCCATTACGATCGTATGCCATAGTTTGTTTAGCTATTCCCCAAATGATGGGCATTCCTTTGATTTCCAATTCTTAGCCACCACAAAAAGAGCTTCTGCCAGACTTTTCAGAGACGTTTTAGAAGTCCTGCTGAGAATCACTTGTCTGATAGGAGGGTAAAGCTACTAGAGCCTGGAAGGGTACTTTGACCCATTTCTGCTCCTGAGGCACAGAGTTGCACCAAGTAACTGTACTACCTAGGAATCATTCTGCTGCTTCTAAAGGTAATAGGAAAGTAAGATTCTGCCTTTTTGATCAGTCTTCCCGTGGGATGCTTCTTACTTCCTGCTTCTGGATTACTTAATGTTGACCTGGTCTGGGGAGATTAGCTAGTCACAGCTATGGTACACTTGGGAACTTTCAAGAACTTTATGGTCTTGGTTCTGGCACAGAGAAAGTGAAATACTCCAGAGAGTTCACAATACCCTTGGGGTAGCTGTGATAATTGAAGGGTGCCCACTTTAGTTAATACTAGTACCCTGAGTAAACTAAACTTGTGCAGGTTGGAGTGGAGAAACATAGTGATGTATTAATCCTGAGCATTACCCATTTTCTCCCTCTTCTCAATAGTATTGAAGGTGTATTGAATTGTGTAGGGCTTGTAGGTCACTTTTGCTCCTGGCCCTGCAAGGCACAGTGCCTAGCACAATTGTATTTTCTTTATTTGGACCTCTGTACACAAAGGTTTCCTCCCCAATACTAGGACTATGAGGATGTCAGAAGAACATAGAGCTTGACCTTCAAGGGATCGTAGAGGTCATCTACTCCAGTGGTGCGAAGCTCAAATAGAAATGGGAGGCTACTAATCTGTACATAACTATCCCTTGCATATTGACTTAGTTTTAAAATGTGATATAATTTATGTTTTATTGTATTTTAATTTGTTAAATATATCCCAATTATATTTTAATCTGTTTTTGCACATTGAGAAGTGTTGCTACCTAGTTTTTGACACTGCTGATTTAGTCAATCCCCCTCATTTAACTTGCTCAAAGTCACCCTGGAGAGATGTGAACCCAGGTCCTGTGATTCCAGGGCCATTGTTCATTTCATTGTGCCATCCTACCTTCTTCCAATTTGTCCATTTATTCTTACCTGCTAAAAACTGCAGAGAAGAATATATCTTACATTACTTACTATATTAACACATATTACTTGTATTCCTTAAACCTTATTTTCTAATTAAGAGACACATTAGCTATTTGAACCAAAGCCAAATCTATATAAACCCCAAGAGAAAAATGGTGGTATTGTTGGCACCACCATCACCACTAACAACAACACTTTTCTGACCTTGGCTCTCCATGGAGCAATATGAAAAGATGGCATTTGGATAGTCTCTCTTGGTCCTGTGAGATTGCCTTCTTCCCAATGAGGCTGAAGTACGCATGAAGGAGAAGTCTCTTATGACTTGGCACATCTCTGCTTGGTATCTGCAAATCCTAAGGATCTATGTAAATGTCAACTGTTATTTTATGTATTTGCTTCTTGTCTCTGACTTCACCCTCTAGCTGCTGTTTAATTTAATTCCACTATATTAGAATAGAATGTTAGAATTAAAATATACCTTAGTGATTATTACAGATAGGCAGCTGAGGCCCAGATAAGTTGAGGCTGAGTAACTTAATTACAGGCTCCGTAGGCTGGGAATAAAAGAATTCCAGGCAATTCCAGAGATTCTCAGAATGGTACTCTTACCACTATACTCCTGACCTTTGCTCTGTACAGAAGTCTTCCCAGCAATTTAAATTTTGACCAAAAAGGTATGCAATGAAGAACAGGCTAATGGGGGCTCTGTCCTGAGGGCTCACCAAACCTCCAAATGGGTAGGTACCATGCAAAACAAATTGCATATACTCTCAGGACTGGCCTGTACTGGTCAGTCTTCCTGTTACTTGTGAAAAATAGAACCACATTTTAAATAATGAATATAGACAGTCTAGAAACAATATCTACTTTCACGTTTTTATATCTACCCTTTCCCATGTATTCCCTCTGGAACCATCCTAATATAGGGTTCAGTGTAATATCAAGACAAAGTCTTCCACCTTCTAGTCCAGCCTTCATACCACTTCCAGACTAATTTCTTATGCTAGTCATGTGGTTACTATTCAAAAATCATCAAGAGCTCCCTGTTTTATACCAAGTAAAATTAAAATTCTTTAGACTGTAGTCTAAATTTATAATTTAAATAAATATTAGAATTTCAAATAAGATAAATAAAACAAAATAAATAAATAATGAAGATTTTAAAATAATAAAATTTTCTAAAATTGAAAGAAAATAAAAGTTGAAATTGAATTAGAATTAAATTTAGTATTTGGTCCAATTTATGACTCTACACAATCTAATACCATCTTGCCCTTCCTGCATTATCTCCTATTACTTTTCTCTGGACACTTCATTCTCTTACCAAATTATACCACTTTTTGTTTCTTGAAAATGCATTTCCCCTGCATCTATCTTTGTCTTTGGTCACTCTTTTTTTATCCTTTTACTTGTTGAATTTCTACCCATTTTTCAAAGTCCAAGTCAAATGTTTTTTTCCTCCTTAACTATTCCCTTGATTGTTCTCATCATCCTCATAATAACAACGCACAATTCTTTAACTCCTAAAGACTCACAAAAAGCTTTCTTCACAATAACCTGTTGAAGTAGATAGATAGGACAAACATGGAATAGGTCTCCATTTAATTGATGAGGAAACTGAAGCACAGTTTAAATGACTTGCCATCAGATCTACAGTTAAGAGAGGATAGAAGTAGGATTGGAACTATTCTCCCTAATCTTTAACCTGTGCTTTTTCTATCACATCACATTTTGTCTTAGCACTTTATTTTGTTCCCTTTTAATGTACTTACCATGTGATATTGCTATCTATCAGTCAGTCAATAAGCATTTATTAAGTCCCTACTAGGTGCCAGGCATTCTGCCAAGCAGTAGGTATTCAAAGACTGTTCTCAGGGATGTCACACTCTAATGAGGGGAGAGAACATGCATCTATTGACAAATATTTCTTCTTTTATTAGACAATAAGCTCAAGGGGGATAAAGGATTGTATCTCATCTAAATTTTTTATTGCTCCTAATACCTAATATAATATTTTGTACACAGTGTTTAATGTTTGTTGGATTACATTGATTACATTATGTTGCTTACCAGTAATGTTGCTTTCTCTATTTCTTGGCAATGAATGAACAGATCTGATGAATGTTTACCATTGTATGGTGTTTCTATTCTTTGATTTGTCTTAGCAAAAGATTATGTACATTTGTTATCATACATAACTTATCCACTTTAAAAATTATACTTAGTACCCTTCAGTAAATACAGTGACCTAGCTAGTATTACAAGTGCCAATCATTTGTTTTGTCAGAATGTCCTATTCCAAGTTCAGTTTTAATAGATCATTGTTGAGTTCTTATTTATCCTTTGTTCAAAGAGGACCATGACATCGGGAAGTGATGTCATGACTTGCAGTGAATTGGATTTAAGTGAGGCACGGCTGTGCAGGGTCACTAATCTCACTCTCTCTTCCAGAGCCATACGGGTCCAGTGGCAAGATATACATCAGGACAACTGGAGATGACCCCAAACATTTAAAACAATAGGGGTTAATTGACTTGCCCAGTGTCACAAAGCTAGTAAGTATCTGAGGTGAGATTTGAACTCAGGTCCTCCCAACTTTAGGACCAGTGCTCTATCCACTGCACCATGTAGCTGCCGCTCTGATAGATCAGGGAAATAAAAAAGTACATTATTTGGAACTCTATGTCTTTGTTCAGAAAAATGTTTAGATCAATAAAAATTTTTTAATGATAAGGAGAGATTTAGTTTATATTAATGCAGATAAAATATATAAAGACAAATAAATACTCTATATTTAAAAACAAAGGAACTTTGAACCTAAAACCACTATTTTAGATTATATTGATATAATCCTATACAGAGTAAATCATGTTCATCTGGTATAAGCAATTATCTGTATAATCTAGTGGTTCAAAAATAATAACTAGCATTGACATAACACTTTAAGGTTTCCAAAGTATTGAACACATATCTCCCCTTGTTTGAGTCATACAGCACCTGTCTGAGGCAGCTATTAGAGCTATTATGTCTCCTTTTTACAGATAAGGAAACTGAGGTTTAGAGATGTGTCCATGGTCACATAGTAAAATTCAATGGTGGAATGCAAATCTTCCTGATGCTATCTCCAGCACTTGCTCTAAAACACCATATTATAGGTGATCAATAGGACATTCATTCACTTTCTGGTATAAAATGAATTTTTTTATCAGCTATGTACAGCATCTGGTTTTACCTGACAGTTTTTACATAATGTCATAAGAGTACGGGCTGAGAAAGGTGCTGAACTGGAAGATGGATTACCTGGGTATGAATACTAACTTGGTTACTATTTAACTGTCTCTTTTTAGGTCACCCATTTGACCTCTATGAGACTTGGTTTCCTAATCTGTAAAAGGAGAGGAGTCCTCTTTGATAGCAGGGACTGTTATTTGTTTTTTGGCCTTTCTTTGTGTCATCAACACTTAGCACACTGGCTGAACGCATATTAGGTGTTTAATACATGATTGCTGACTTGTTGATCTCACTGGATTTTTTCTTTCATTCTTTTTTTTTTTTTTGGTGACACTTCTTTATACCTCCTTCATTGAAGAAAAGGCTTTTGTTCTTAAGATTTGTTCTTCTTCGGGGGTGGCTAGGTGGCACAGTGGATAAAGCACCGGCCCTGGATTCAGGAGTACCTGAGTTCAAATCCAGCCTCAGACACTGGGCACTTACTAGCTGTGTCACTCTGGGCAAGTCACTTAACCCCCATTGCCCCGCAAAAAAAAAAAAAAAAGATTTGTTCTTCTTGGAGGTTTTTTTAAAATTAAATTTATTTTATTTTTAATTTATGGAATAAAACAAGCATTTCCATAACATAGTATAATAAAAGATGTTTACACTTGAAATTGCAAATCTTCTATGCACAACTTACTATTGCTTTAAAATATACAATAAAATTATTATGTAAATTTCTTTTTTCCCTTTTGTTCTTCCCTTTCTCTCTCCCCCCAAAGATGACTACCATTTGAACAAATATATATACACACATATGTATGTAAATATTTTCTATACATACTTCTCTGGATGCAGATAGTATTTTTCTTCATATGTCATTATAGTTTATTTTGGTATTCATAATAGACAAAATTACTTATTCACTCAGAATTCTTAAAACAATATTGCTGTTGCTGTATACAATGTTCTCTTGGTTCTACTCATTTTGCTTTTCATTATTTTGTGCAAGTCTATCCATGTTTTTCTAAAACCATCAAACTCACCATTTCTCATAGTACATTTCCTATATTCTATCACAATCATACCAAAACTTGTTCAGGCATTACCCAATTGATAGGCATCCCTGAAGTTTCCAATTCTTTGACACCACAAAGACAGCTGCTATAAAGATGCTAGGACTTATAGGTTCTTTCCCCCTTTCACCAATCATCTTTGGAAATAGACCAAATAATGTTATTTCTTAAATTTCAGCCAACTCTAATATCCTATTTATGTTTCTGTGCAGACCAGGTTATATTTTTTTCTTGTTCACATCTCAGAGTCATTGGTATTTTACTTCAATTCTGATTCTGACTCTAGATTGATACCATCTTCTTTACTGGCTTTTCTTTTGGGTGGAAACATTTCCCGATATGACTTATAGAAGATGAAGGCCAAGACAAAGAACAAAGGTGAGAACAAGTGATCGTAAATTCTGAGCACAGAGATTCCAAATGTTGTGGGTTTCCTTGTGCTATGTGACTGTGGTCACCCCGGAATAAGATGTTCCTCCTTGTTTCTGTAACCAGACAGTTTTAGCTTCACTATCAAACTCAGATGAAATTTATTCAATGCCCTCGGAATCCCCCACTTATAATTCAAGCATCGTACAGTTATCCAGTGGGCCTGTCAACGAGACATGGAGAAAAACAGCTTAAAGTTGTGGATTGGCTCTTGTTTAATCCCCAAACAATCTTCCCAAGATGCAAACAAATATTGCTTTCAGAAGCAACACACAAACAACAGGGTTCAATGCTGATTTGCTTGGCTCCTGTGTGTTACTCCTCCAGACTGCCTGAAATAAAACATTTTAAGAACATTGGAGCTGTGAGAAATTGTCAGATACATCTGACTAAGGACATAGATTTTATTTCCTTGCAATAGTTTCTCAGGTTCACTTCAATATTTGCTAGAAACAATGACTGTTAACAATGCACCTTCTCAGATAAAAATAAAAACAAAAACAAATATGGATTCAGCACATGAAAGGCACTGTTCAGGCACTTTGGGAGATGTGAAAAATGATAATTTCAGTCCTCAAGGAGTTTTTAATTTAAAAAAGGGCATGATATCCATATCTATATCCATATCTATATCCATATCCATATCCATATCCATATCTGTATCTTTATCTATTGATATCTATATCATACTGAACTAGCAAGGAATATAACTGGCAATATTTTCATCTGGGGGCAAGAAACAGGAGTTGGAGTAATTAAGGATTCATTGGAATGGAGTAAGAGAAATTCCCAAATGGGGCAAGGGATTTTGTTGCTAGAGGAGGAAACAAAACCAGGAACACTATGAAGTAACTGTCTTGCTGAAAGTAAATATGTCAAGGGATAGAAAGCGTCTAGGGTGAGTAGGAAGGTCACTGTTAGTAAATCTGAAACTTTAGGGAGCTTGGTCAGGGGGAGAAGCACCTTCCGGGAGGTACTTTCAGCACCCTGTAAGTGTCCTAACTTGGGACAAGGCCTCAGCTACCCCACCCTAGTTACACTACTGTAAGTAGGATAAAGGTAAAAATGGGATGAAGCAAAGGAAAGTTCCAGATAAAGAGTTCTAAGAACATTTGAGAAAGGAAAAATTATTTCGAGGTGGGGATCAAAGACATTTTAGTGGAATACCGAAGCTGAACCTTTAAGGAATAGAAGGATTTCAACAGGTGTAGATGTAGAGAGAGTGCATTCTGGTATTGGCATCATTTTGCCCAAATACCTGGAGATGGGGGTATATAGGCTGATATTCCCCCCCCCCCACCCCAGAGGTGCTAGCATCATGATGTCCAGAGCCCTGGGATATTGTGTGGATGGTGGAAACATATTCTCCTCAATTTCCCAAATGCTATTTCCATCGTTTCAAATTTCTGCCCCCCCTTTCTCTCTCTCTCTATCCATCTCTCTCTCATCTATCTTTCTATCTTCTATCTCTCTATCTATGCATCCATGCATCTATTCCTGTATCCATGAATCCATGCATCCATCCATCCAACTATGTGTCCATGCATTCATCCATCATCTATCTATCTATCTCCATTGGAATTACACTTGATTCTAATTTATAATATTTTTCTATCTCATGGCTTCTGTAAGGAGGGATAAAAAACAATAGCATAGATGAGTGTTGGAAGAGAATGAGCTGATAGGCAATCAGGAATGCTCATGGGAAAATTCCATAAGTTCCTTCCCATGAAGAGTAGCTCTTTTGCTTTCTCATTACACTCTTCTTTTCCACAATCCTCTCCCCCCACCATTAACTACTATAACATCATCATATTTTGCTAGGTCTACTAGAGGAAGAAAAGGAAGGTGAGCAATCATGAAAGGAAAGACGCTAAGTGTGATGAGGGGCCACCAATGGCAAGGACTAATTTTGTGTGACTCAAAGGAATGTAGAATAGCTATATTTGGCCTCTTCTTTCCCCACTATTCTCCAAGGGAGGTTTTCATTTCTGCAAAGAGAGGAAGTAGGAAGTTGAGGTGAGATGCCACTATTCTGATCTCATACGAGAGAGGGGCTACTGGGCTAGAAAGTATATCTAAGTAATATGATTGCCACGATTGTTGGAGGGAAATGAAACCACCAATTCCATATCCAAGGCTTAACCCCTTTCTTATCAGTTCTACAATGAACACACATAGCAAATAGTAAAAAAAATCCATTTATCCAAATCGTAGCAAAATAGAAATCAGAGAAGGTGCACAGGAGAATATATACTGGACAATAAAGAATGAAGGAAGTTTTGAGGTAACTCAGCTCAACCAAGAGAGACTATCCTTAATCTCACCCAAGGGGAAACTCCTCAAAATTTCTAGAGTACCAAGTAGGGGCATGTTCCCAGAATCTTTTGTCCTTAAGCAACTTGAAGTCAGAAAAGTACAAAATGAATTGATGCTTGAAGTCTTCTGAAACTTGAGGAGTTCCAAAGAGGACTAGTGAAGGCTGGCACTCTCTCAACTCTGTCCTACAGTTCACATGGGTCAGGACATTCATCTCTAGCAATACCAGTGGAGCAGGGTTATGTGAAAATCTTTACTTGTAAATTTACCTTGCAGCATGTATAACCTATATCCGATTGCTTACTGCCTCAGGGAAGGGCTAGGAGAGGGAGGAAAGAAGGGATAGAATTTGGAACTCAAAACTTTAAATAAAAATGTTTATTGCTATTTTAAAATTTTTTTAAAAATTGCCTTGCAGCCCATATATTTTTTCCTGGTTGGTAAATTGTGAATTATGCAAAATATCCATTCATTCTCCAGTGACAATTCTAGGAATGTTGCTTGGACTTATTGCCATAATGTGCATGTTACAAATAAGTCATATTTATATTTTCCCTTTGTAGTCTAAAAGTGAGCATTCAAAACACTATTGTTTACATAGGATTCTAGAGTTGGAACTACAAGAGACATTAGGTGTCTTTGGGCCCAATCCCCTCATTTTACAGATGAAGAAACTAAGAGCAGAAGAGAAACTAAGAGGGAACAGAGAGGGTAAGTGACTTGCCCAAGGTCACACAACTAGCAAGTGTCTGAGGTAGGATGAACCCATATTTTTCTTCCAGACTTTTATGATACTAACCACTATACCACATTCCCTGTTACATTTTTTTAAAACTGGAGATAAGATAAAATGAGCCCCATTCTTATCCCATATTACAATGAGACTTCTATAATGATGCTTTGTTTGGGTAAGGAAGTAAAAAAATGCAAGCAAGAAATCAGATTGGTATTTTTTTTTTTGAGAGATAGATATTCACCCACATGCTATTAAATTACAGACCAAACTAGAGATCTAGTAAGCAGTTGATGTACAATTTCTGTTATCACTGTGAGACTTGAAATGACCTTGGATTTTCTCTCTGACTTTTGGACCAGCTTCTAGTGGTATGAGATTAAAAGTCATCAGATAGTTTAAAAAAACACAGTAATATCTGAGACTCCATGCAAGTTTTCATTTAGTTATTTATTGTGTCTGCTTCCTTATTTAATATCCAAACAGTACATCTGATCAACACAATAATATAAAAGAGCTTGTCAGCATTTTCCCCTTGGAATAATTTCAATTCTGATTTCCCATTTCAGATATTGGGATATAGGAAAGATGGAGATCTTGGGATAATGCCTGCATTTATTCTTGCATGGATTAGCATCACTCAAAGTGGCCTTTATGTAAATTAGATATTTGCATTCCTGCTGATGGGAGAAATGAATTCTAAATCATGCTGTTGTTTTGGTGCCTCATTTTCTTCTGTTTTGCAGTGTTGCAGTAATGTCTGTAATTTGGTTATCCAATGCACCTGGATCTTCCTGCCTAGGCTCTGCTGAAGTCATTAAACAAATATGTGAACTGCCTATTTTCAAATTAATGGCATATGCTCTCATTCTTTGGCTTTGGGCAATGAATCAAAATTTGCAGTGTGGCTATAAGCAATTCATGATTTAAGGAAAATCTCATCAAATTGTATTTCCAATATCACTGATGTACCACTATCAGGAACAAACAGAAAAAGCTGCTGATTCTATTGTATAATATGAGCTTGGCATTTGGAGTAAGTGGGAGATTCATAACATTAGCATTATGACTGTGTAATGTTTCCTATGCCTACAGCATCTTGGTCTTCTCAGTTTATTTGAGTTATTCCTTTACCTGAAGGTTCCAGTTCAAGCCTCACTTACTATTTAATGTACTTTCTCACCAAGCCAGTCAGCGAGCTGGCTCTGCCTACCCTGAAAGGCTGTAGTCCTGGTCTGTTCCACTGATTTGACACAATGCTCTAGGATGTACCAGTAGTATAGCTGCAAGTCTTGAAATATAAGTGTCTCTGAAGAGTTGAAATTGAGGAGCCTCCAAAACACAATGGATAGGTGCATGTTGGGAGCGAGAAAGCTATAGCACATTTCAGGGAGGGAATTATGAAGAGGTAGCATGTAAAGGTTGTCATCAAAGAAATATATGGGCTAATGACATGCTATGTGCGTGTATGTGTGTGTGTGAGTGTGTGTGTGTGTGTGTGAGAGAGAGAGAGAGAGAGAGACAGAGAGAGACACACACACAGAGTCAATGGACAGCATATATATTATATCTGAGATACCACAATGACAAAAGAAAAAGAGTGAGGCTTCCAACATTTTAGATAGACCCCCTGAAGCCCACTTCTGGGAGGTTATGGATAAGATTTACATTAGATGAGCAAGCATAAATATACTGTGATTCTCCATGTTTGGAGAGAATCCTTATATCATTGAATGAGTTCATGAAGTAATTTAAATATTTGAGTATGCTATGTTGTGTTGGCGTTCTTAACCCACTTTGAATCATGGACCCTTTTGGCAGTGTGATGAAACCTATGGACCCCTTTTCAGAATAATGTTTTTAAATACATAAAATAAAAGAAACTGGATTATAAATGAAATCAATTATATTGAAATGTTTATCAATTTTTAAAAAGTTTTTACAAAGTTTATTTATGCTCTGATGAAAAATCCATATCTTCATGGATAAACATCCTCCATAGTGCCTTTTATTCCTTCTTTTTGCCAGCACCAACATTTGAATTTGCAGTACCCCTGACTTTCTTCATTCTGTTCTTGCATTCCTTTTGCTGCTTTCTTGACATCTTTTTCTTCTCATACAGGCCATGCCTTGCAATTCTGTGCTTTGGTTCATTTTTCTTTGCATAGTCAAGGGAATCATAAATCATGCCAAAGCCTGTTTTGCCACCACCAAAATGGGTTCTGAATCCAAAGACAAAAAGAACATCTGGAGTTGTCTTGTACATTTTGGCCAGTTTTTCTCGAATTTCAGTCTTGGGCATTGTGGCCTTTCCAGTATGAAGGAAATGCATTACCATCTGTTTATGGTGAAGAAGTCTGTCATGAACTTCCTGGTTCTGATGGTTATATAGTGTCATTCATGGTGGCGGTCGGCTCCTCAAGCAGCAGGAGAGGGAAAGGGCCAATTTTTTTTTAAATTTTTTTTTTAATGTATAAGGTATTTTATTTTTTCCGTTACATGTAAAGATAGTTCTCAACTTTTGTTTATACAAGCTTTACAATTTCAGATTTTTCTCCCTCCCTCCCCTCCCTCCCCCCTCCCCTAGACAGCAGGTAATCTGATATAGGTTATATCTATATATCTCTATACATATACATATAGATATATATATATACACACACACATATATATACACATAATAACATTAATCCTATTTCTGCATTAATCCTGTTACAAGAGAAAAAATCAGAGCAGTGATGCAAAACCACAAAATAGAAAAAAAAACCAACAGCACCCAAAACAAAAGAAATAATATTGTTCAATCAGCATCTATACTCCACAGTTCTTTCTTTCTTTCTTTTTTCTTGGATTTGGAGATCCTTTTCTATCATGACTTCCCTGGAACTCTTCTGTACCACTGCATTGGTGAGAAGAATATAGTCCATCACAGTAGGTCAACACTCAATGTTGATGATACTGTGTACAATGTTCTTCTGGTTCTGCTCATCTCACTCATCATCAGCTCACGTAAGACCCTCCAGGTTTCTCTGAACTCTTGCTCATCATTTCTTACAGCACAATAGTATTCCATTGTATTCATATACCACAACTTGTCCAGCCATTCCCCAATTGATGGGCACCCCCTCAACTTCCAATTCCTTGCTACCACGTAAAGAGCAGCTATAAATATTTTTGTACATGTGGGTCCCTTTCCCCCTTCCATGATTTCTTTGGGCAAAAGACCTAAAAGTGGAATTGCTGGGTCAAAGGGTATGCACAGCTTTATTGCCCTTTGGGCATAATTCCAGATTGCTCTCCAGAATGGTTGGATCAGCTCACAGCTCCACCAACAATGCATTAGTGTTCCAATTTTCCCATAGCCTCTCCAACATTTATTATCTTCCTTTTTTGTCATTTTAGCCAATCTGATAGGTGTCAGGTGGTACCTCAGAGTTGTTTTAATTTGCATCTCTCTAATCATTAGAGATTTAGAGCATTTTTTCATATGGGAATAGATAGCTTTGGTTTCTTCATCAGAAAACTGCCTGTTCATATCCTTTGGCCATTTCTCAATTGGGGAATGACTTGGATTCTTATAAATTTGATTTAATTCCCTATATATTTTAGAGATGATGCCTTTATCAGAAGCACTGGCCTCAAAAATTGTTTCCCAGTTTTCTGCCTCCCTTCCAATTTTGGATGCATTGCTTCTGTTTGTACAAAAATTTTTTAATTTAATATAATCAAAATCATCCATTTTGCATTTTATAATATACTCTATCTCTTGTTTGGTCAAAAACTGTTTTCCTTTCCAAAGATCTGATAGGTACACTATTCCTTTCTCTCCTAATTTACCTATGGTATCACCTCTTATGTCTAAATCATGTATCCATTTTGACCTTATTTTAGTATAAGGTGTAAGATGTTGGTCTATGCCTAATTTCTGCCATACTATCTTCCAGTTTTCCCAGCAGTTTTTGTCAAATACTGAGTTCCTATCCCAGAAGCTGGAGTCTTTGGGTTTATCAAACACTACATTACTAGTGTCATTTACTACTGCATTTCCTGAGCCTAACCTATTCCATTGATCTACCACTCTATTTTTTAGCCAGTACCAGATAGTTTTGATGACTGCCGCTTTATAGTAAAGCTCCAGGTTTGGTACCACTAACCCACCTTCCTGTGAATTTTTTTTCATTATTTCCCTGGATATTCTTGATTTTTTGTTTTTCCAGATGAATTTTGTTATTATTTTTTCTAGCTGTATAAAATAATTTTTAGGTAGTCTGATTGGTATGGCACTGAATAAGTAAATTAATTTAGGCAGTATTGTCATTTTTACTATATTAGCTCTGCCTATCCATGAGCAATTGATATCTTTCCAATTATTTAGATCTGATTTGATTTGTGTGAAGAGTGTTTGGTAGTTGTGTTCATAGAGTTCCTGGGTTTGTCTTGGCAAGTAGACTCCCAAGTATTTTATATTATCTACTGTTACTTTAAATGGAATTTCTCTTTTTATCTCTTGCTGCTGGACTTTGTTGGTCATGTATAGAAATGCTGATGATTTATGTGGATTTATTTTATATCCTGCTACTTTGCTAAAGTTGTTAATTGTTTCAAGTAATTTTTGAGTTGATTCTCGAGGATTCCTTAAGTATACCATCATATCATCTGCAAAGAGTGATAGTTTTGTTTCCTCCTTGCCTATTCTAATTCCTTTAATTCCTTTCTCTTCTCTGATTGCTAAAGCTAACATTTCTAGGACAATATTAAATAATAGTGGTGATAATGGACATCCCTGTTTCACCCCTGTTCTTATTGGGAAGGCCTCTAATTTATCTCCATTGCATATAATACTTGCTGATGGCTTTAGGTAGATACTGTTTATTATTCTAAGGAAAGCTCCACCTATTCCTAAACTCTCTAGTGTTTTTATTAGGAATGGGTGCTGTCCTTTGTCAAAAGCTTTCTCTGCATCTATTGAGATAATCATATGATTTTGGTTGGTTTTCTTATTGATGTGGTTGATTATGTTAATAGTTTTCCTAATGTTGAACCAGCCCTGCATTCCTGGTATAAATCCCACCTGGTCATAGTGTATTATCCTGGTGATCACTTGCTGTAATCTCCTTGCTAATATCTTATTTAGGATTTTAGCATCAATATTCATTAGGGAAATTGGTCTATAATTTTCTTTCTCTGTTTTTGCTTTGCCTGGTTTTGGTATCACCACCATATTTGTGTCATAAAACGAATTTGGTAGAACTCCTTCTTCAGCTATTTTTCCAAATAATTTGTATAATATTGGAATTAATTGTTCTTTAAATGTTTGGTAAAATTCACCCGTAAACCCATCTGGCCCTGGGGATTTTTTCTTAGGGAGTTCATTAATAGCTTCTTCAATTTCTTTTTCTAATATGGGTTTATTTAAGGATTTTATTTCCTCTTCAGTTAACCTTGGCAGTTTGTATTTTTGTAAATATTCATCTATTTCATTTAGATTGTCAAATTTATTGGCATACAGTTGGGCAAAATATTTCCTAATTATTGCTTTAATTTCCACTTCATTGGTGGTAACATCACCCTTTTCATTTTTGATACTCGTAATTTGGTTTTCTTCTTTCTTTTTTTTAATCAAAGTAACCAATATTTTATCTATTTTATTGGTTTTTTCATAAAACCAGCTCTTAGTTTTATTGATTAATTCTATAGTTTTTTTTGCTTTCAGTCTTATTAATTTCTCCTTTAATTTTCAGGATCTCTAATTTAGTGTCTAATTGGGGATTTCTAATTTGTTCTTTTTCTAGCTTTTTAAGTTGCATGCCCAATTCATTAATCTCCTCTTTCTCTTTCTTATTCATGTAAGCATTTAGAGCTATAAATTTCCCCCTAAGCACTGCTTTGGCTGCATCCCATAGATTTTGGTATGTTGTCTCATTATTGTCATTCTCTTGGATAAAGTTATTGATTGTTTCTATGATTTCTTGTTTGGCCCATTCATTCTTTAGAATGAAATTATTTAGTTTCCAATTGATTTTCATTCTACTTTTCCATGGCTCTTTCTTACATGTAATTTTTTTTGCATCATGATCTGAGAAGGATGCATTTACTATTTCTGCCTTTCTACATTTGACTATGATGTTTTTGTGCCCTAATACATGGTCAATTTTTGAAAATGTGTCATGTACTGCTGAGAAAAAGGTATATTCCTTTCTATCCCCATTCAATTTTCTCCAGACATCTATCATGTCTAACTTTTCTAGTAATCTATTCACCTCTTTCACTTCTTTCTTATTTATTTTTTGGCTAGATTTATCTAATTCTGAGAGGGGGAGATTCAGATCCCCCACTAGTATAGTATTACTGTCTAATTCCTCTTGTAACTCATTTAACTTCTCCTCTAAGAACTTGGCTGCTATACCACTTGGTGCATACATATTTAATATTGATATTACTTCATTATCTATAGTACCTTTAAGTAAGATGTAATTTCCTTCCTTATCTCTTTTAATGAGATCTATTTTTGCCTGCACTTTGTCTGAGATAAGGATTGCTACCCCTGCCTTTTTTACTTTAGCTGAGGCATAATATATTCTGCTCCAGCCTTTTACCTTTACTCTGTGTGTATCTCTCTGCTTCTAATGTGTTTCTTGTAAACAGCATATTGTAGGGTTCTGGTTTTTAATCCACTCTGCAATTCGCTCCCGTTTTATAGCAGAGTTCATCCCATTCACATTCACAGTTATTATTACTGACTGTTTATTCCCCTCCATTCTATTTACCCCCTTTGTACTTTTCCCCCCTTCTTTCACCCTATTCCTCCTCACTGACGTTTTACTTCTTACCCCTGCCTCCCCCGATCTGCCCTCCCTTTTTATCACCCCCCTCTCTTTTCTTTACCCTTTTCTCCCTTGCTTTTGTCCTCCCTTCTATCAGTCCCCCCCTTTCCCTTCCCCTTTTGTTTCCCTAAAGAATGAGTTAAGTTTCTTTATCCCAATGAACGTATATGTTATTCCCTCTTTGAGTCAAATCTAATGAGAATAGGGTTGAAACAATGTTCCCCCCTCCTTTCTTTCCCTCTATTGTAATAGGTTTTTTTCCACCTCTTCATATGATATAATTCATCCCCTTCCACCTCCCCTTTCCTCTCCTCCCCATAGACTCCCTTTTTAACCCCTTAATTCTTTTGTATCATCACATCAAAGACAATTTATATTTATACCCTCTATATAAAGTCCTTCTCTCTGCCCAAATACATTTATAGTTCTTAAGAGTTATGAGTATTATCTTCCTGTGTAGGGATATAAACAGTTTAACCTAATAGGGTAACTTTTTTTTCCCCCTCTGTTTACCTTTTTAAACTTCTCTTGAGTCTTGTATGTTGAGATCAAATTTTCTATTCAGTTCTGGTCTTTTCACCAGGAATGATTGAAAGTCCCCAATGTCATTAAATGTCCATCTTTTCCCCTGAAAGAAAATGCACATTTTTGCTGGGTAATAGATTCTCGGCTGCAATCCAATGTAACGATTGGAATGACGCCACCTGCTGGATACTTACTGTAGAAGAGTTCTGCCCATGAAGGGAAGGTCTTTGAGGGCAAGACCAGGAGTCAGGAAGTGACGTGGGATAGTGGGAGGAGGAAGGAAGAGACTGGCGCTCAGTCTCGCGCTTTTTCCTCTGGACTCTGGTGGAGAAGGGAGCTAGAAATGTGCTCTCCCTTTAATAGATAGGAATCTAGGCCTTTCTCTCTCTCTTTACCAAATTCTTATTCTCCTTAATAAATGCTTAAAAGTCTAACTCTTACTAAAGCTTATAATTTATTGGCGACCACTCATTAGATATTTTAGACAGTTTAGCTAGAATTTTAGCCCTTAACACCAAGCTCCTTTGCCTTCCGGAATATCATATTCCAAGCCTTGCGGTCCTTTAATGTTGAAGCTGCCAGGTCCTGAGCAATCCTGACTGTGGCTCCATGATATTTAAATTGCTTCTTTCTGGCTGCTTGGAGTATTTTCTCCTTCACCTGATAATTCTGGAATTTGGCTACAATATTCCTTGGAGTTTTCCTTTTGGGGTCTCTTTCAGGAGGTGATCGGTGGATTCTTTCAATGATGATTTTATCCTCTGATTCTATGATATCAGGGCAGTTCTCCTTAATAATTTCCTGGAATATGGTGTCTAGATTCTTTTTCTGCTCATGGCTTTCAGGCAGTCCAATGATTCTCAAATTGTCTCTCCTCGATCTGTTTTCCAGATCAGTTGTCTTTCCAATGAGGTATTTCACATTTTCTTCTATTTTTTCATTTTTTTTATTCTGCTTGACTGATTCCTGGTGTCTCATGGATTCCTTATCTTCCAACTGTCCCACTTTAATTTTTAAGGCATTGTTTTCTTCAGTGAGATTATGCACCTTTTTTTCCATTTGGCTAAGTGAATTTTTTAAGGTATTGTTTTCTTCAGTGAGATTATGTAGCTTTTTTTCCATTTGGCCAAATGAATTTTTTAATGCTTTGTTTTCTTCAGCTTCCTTTTCCAAGCTGCTGATTCTTTTTTCATAGTTTTCTTGTTTTGCTTTCATTTCTCTCCCCATTTTTTCTTCTACCTCTTGCAATTGATTTTTAAAATCCTTTTTGAGCTCTTCCAGGAAGGCTTTTTGTTCTTGTGACCAATTCACCTTCCCTCCTGAGGCTTCAGATGTAGACAATTTGAGGCTATTGTCCTCATCTGAGTTTGTGTTGGCTTCTTCCCTATTGATACAGAAGCTCTCAATGGAGAGGGCTCTTTTTTGCTTCTTACTCATTATTGCAGCTTATTTATTTATTCTTTAAGTTGAGGTCTGCTCTGGGGGCACCAGGGTCCCTGTTTTGGGCTTCTTGTGCAGGGGTATAGGTGCTGTGTGACTGGGCTTTTACTCTGAGGCCTTTATGGTGTGTGGAGATCCCCCGCCCTGCACTTCCTGTCTGATTGTGCTTGGCCAGCCAGGCGCCAGACCCCGGCGTCTGATGCCGCCCGACCTGTTCGTCTCCCTCTCGGCCGGTGCAGGTAGGTTTTTCCACTGTCCTTCTTGGCCACCAGATTTTTGAACCAGGTTCAGGGAGCCTCAGTTGTCCGGCTGTGGCCCGCAGCTCCTACTGACTTGTCCCGACCCCCTCGGCGCTGGGTTGCTGCCCTGCGCTGGGCCTCCCTTTTGCCCGAGTCAGACCGACCTTTTCCTGAAGTCTTCTAAATTATCTCTGGTTGGAGGATTGTGTCTATCTGTCTCTTTGCAGGTTCTGCAGTTTCAGAATCCATACAGAAGCTTGATTTAATGTTCTTTTTGAGGGAACAGAAGGAGAGCTCAGGCAGCTTGCTGCTTCCTCTCCGCCATCTTGGCTCCGCCTCCCAATTTTTTTTTTTTTTTAAGTTCAAGGAACCAGGGTAAGGGACTTCTGGAGTAGATTAAGTGCTGGACCTGGAGTCAGAAAAGCCTGCTTTCAAATCCCCTTTTCCATATTTAACTAGCTGCATAACCCTGGGCAAATCTTTTAAACTCTGCAAGCCTCAGACAACTCTTTGGGACTTATGGACTAAGTCAGAAATGAGTTTGCTTTTGAATTAGTGGAGGGTCCTTTCCAAGGTCCAGCACGCACTCTTGTATCATTGTTTATTTCTATCAAAAAAGTAGGCCTGATGCAAAGAAGACTGAATTGATAATTTGGAAATCTGGATTGTAGGACGAGTTCTGCTGTCATCTTCCCACATCATCTTAGGTAAGTTGCTTTATTTCTCCAGATTTTGTTTTTTCATTTATAAAATAAGAGTGTTGAGGGGCAGCTAGGTGTTGCAGTGGATAAAGCACTGGCCCTGAATTCAGGAGGACCTGAGTTCAAATCTGGCCTCAGACACCTGACACTTACTAGCAGTGTGACCCTGGGCAAGCCACTTAATCCTCATTGCCCTGCCACAGGCCACCAATGGGGCCTGTGATTCATTGACATTTCCACTATACTGTAAGATCACTGCCCACTAGGACCCTGTATTATGCCCCTTTACATACCCATAATAGGTACCCAATAAATGTTTGTAGACCATGCATTAATATGTTTTACCATTCAGTTTTTTAAACTTAAGTTTTATTTCTTACAATCAACAGACATTTATTTTTTCTCTCTCACATCTCTATCACCAGGAAAAAAAAGAATAAAAAGAAAATCCTTGTAGCATAAGGACACACTTATGACAGATGTGGCATAAATAAGCAAAACAAATGTCCATATTGATGATTCACAAAAGTGTGCTTATCATTCTGCATATAAAACTCATCATTTTTATGTCTGGAGGTTGTTAACATTCCTTATCATCATTCTTCTGGAATAAATATTGGATGTAAACTGATCTGAGTTCTTAAGACTTAAAATTCTTAAGTCATGTTCCCCTTTTTGCAAGATTGTTGTCATATCAATTATTCTCCTGGTTCTGCTCCCTTCACTCTGGATCAGTTCATATAAATTTGCTCATTATCCTCTGGAATCATCCCCTTTGTCATAACATATGACAGCATTCAGTTACATGCTGGAAGGCACAATATCATTTCAGAGACTGGGAAACTGAGGCATGATAGAATTGAGGTTCAAATGATTTCCTCCTACTTCAAAATATGTATGAGGCACAGGGAGAGAGTTTGGGAAGAGAAATAAAGCATCCAGGATTTAGAGCCTGTGTGATGATCATCTTGAATCCATATGTTTCACTAGTTCTTTTACCAAGGCCAACATTTTAACTTTAAAGATCTGTTTATTAGTATTAACAAGAATCATGGGACTAAATACTCATGCCTCCTATGGAAAGTTTACACCTACTAGGGGAGTCCAGAGTAAGGCAATTAGCAGTTGTTCTTTCTGGGTCCAGTGAATGGAAAACATCTGGGAATTGGCAATATTGCCAAGCATGCCAGTGCGGGGTTTTGAGAAATGTCCATCTGATCACTGCAATTGAACAATCATTTTCAGAGATGTTTGTTGCAAGTATTTCTCAAACCTAGATTCCTTTCCAGGCAATGACAGTTCATTCCAGCACATAAGGGCTAGTCTAGGGCACTTTGGCTAGCCTGAATATCTGCTTTAGGAGGGATATATTTCAGAATGAAGACAGTCTGTTTTTGGCAGCTAGGAAAAGGTGGAATCAGAATCAGACTTAACTGAGCTAAATCTCAAATATTAAAATAATGGTACTACTCAAATTTGGACTGACACTTTTGCACTCTAGGTAAAATAAGGTACTACTATGAATCCCACCATTCTCTTTAGGTAAAACCCAGAATTCATTCAAGAAAGGAAGGTACTAGGGGCAGCTAGGTGGTGCAGTTGATAAAGCACTGGCCCTGGATTCAGGAGGACTTGAGTTCAAATCCGACCCCAGACACTTGACACTTACAAGCTGTGTGACCCTGGGCAAATCACTTAACCCTCATTGCCCTGAAAAAAAAAAGAAAGGGGGGTACTTTACATGAGACATGGCTTATCTCAACATTCTTCTGTCCAGTTAAACTGAACTATTTATTGCAACTTGAATATGTGTCACATTTTAGTATTTCTGTGAATTTATCTCTATTAATTGATTCCTATGGGCTCCACTACCCCTTTTCCATGAACATCACCCTTATCATCCAGCGGGAAATTATTCTTTCTTCCTGAGTTCTGCTATAGACTTTGTAATTCTTTTATGCAATTATAATTTTCTAGCTTGTATTATAATTATTTGTATTTCTCTTCCCTCTTAATAGATTATAAACCGCCTTTGGGCAGGACTATACATTTATTTATGATTTTTGTCAACTCCTATCACACAGTAGGTCTTTAATAAATCTTGATCAGAATTAAATTGAACGCTAATTTGGAAATTAAGGACTGTCCAATGGACTTACATTGTTATAACTGACAATGGAATTCCATTATTATAATTAAATTCCTTCTAATTCACATACAAGATTCATATTTGGCTATGGCATCATAACAATTTTTGGCACCTACACAGCCAAAATTCGCTTTTAAGAATAAACAGAAGAGGCAGAATGAAATCATGGAGTTATACAGGCAATCTTTCTTGGTTAATCCTCATGTTGAGCAAACACTTTAATAGAAGAATAAACCTGCCATTTGTGGAAAGGATTTGAAGGTTGAGTGTCTGTTAAAAAAAATGGAACTTTGATCAGCCATCACTTTTTGAAAGGCACATGTTACTTTATGTGATGTTTTATAGTTGCTTCTGTTAATAAAGAGACTTTGGTGGCAGTAATTCTTTTTGGAAGAGTTAAGTCATTTAGCAATTAAGTCCTTGGTGTATTCACTAACTTGAAGAGCACTATGTCCTTGCACCTGGTACACATTCACATTCACATTCACAGAAAGTCGCATTGCTATTCATGCCTTTTGTGGAGTAATACAAGGGAAGAACAAGATGTGTCGATTTTCACCTTGGGTTTTATAATGTATATTATGGACTGTGCATCTCCTTAGAATTTGTCTGGTATCTGGAGTTCTCAGGGAACAATGATTTACAGCTGAAAAAGTGGGAAAGAGGCATTTATTGCTAGTGCTGTAATTAGTAGTTTAGAGGGAATTGGACTCTGAATTAATCCCTAGAGGAAAGGAGGCATTGACAGGTAAGGTTTTAGCTATAAGAATCCCAATGTTTCAAGCTCACTGTATTAATGAATCACTCTGGTCTGACTTCCAAGCACATGAGGATTCATGTTCACTTCTATACTTGAAAAACAAAAACAACATGGAAATTGATGGTTATGGGTACTGACTGCTATAATAGTGTATCTTATTCAGAGACATTATTTGAAAAATGGCTTGGTTTACATACAAATTAGAGCTTGTCAGGGTCAGAAATAAGGGGATTCTTTCTTTGGTTGGATCTTGGTTCATATGTTTTGCCAGCAATCTTGAACTACAATGCTTAAGCCTTGGTAATCATTCAGTGTTACACAGATTTAAGCGATATCTTCTTCCTTGAAATTTAGTCTTATGAAGTACAAAAAGAGAATGAAGTTTGATAAACATACCAGATTTTTAAGTAAGAACATCAGAGTCCTCTGGATTATTAAAAATGATAAATATATTCCAAGCTACTTCAGGAGCCTTATAAATCCATTAGATTTTTCCTTCTTGGCTCTAGCCTATACAGTTATCCTAAACTAGTGGATTCCAGTGGACGTCTTAAGGAGGTAGTATGTTCTCTCTCATTGAAGGCCTTTGCACAAACGCTAGATGACAATTTGGTTATGTTTCAAAATGATTGCTTTTCGGGTATGGGTTGGACTAAGTGGCCACAGAGCTCCTTTCAAACACAGAAAGTCTTTAGGATTCTTGCAGATAAATGGGATCCTGGAAGAGACTTTTTGATTATCTGGGATATTTTAGTATTAAAAACTAAAATGTGATATTACCTTCAGCATTGTTTCTTTAATGAATATTTTGGTTCAATTTGGTGCAAATTGAAATTTTGATTCAATTTTGTATCCCTCACATATTCTTGTCTAGTGTAGTGCCTTGTGTTTTGTTTCTTTTGTTTTGTTTTTTGGTATCAAGTGAGAATGAATGGTTTTGGGGGGATCTCATTTGTCCTTATAGTGATATGAGGACCAAAAATGTTGAGAATCATTGTTCTGACTTAAATTAAAAACTTTATTTTGAAGGATAGCAGCCAATGGGAATAAATGAAAAAATTATTGAGGCATCCAGAAGCAGTTATGTCTTAGTAGAAAAATCTCTGAACTGAAAGAGATGGTCAGGAGATGTGCATTCAAGATCTGGCTCTATCACTTTCTAGTTGTGTGATTTAGGATAAGCCATGTCATCTAAGTACAAGTTTCCTCATTTGTAACATGAAAGGGTTGGAGAGGTACCACTGGATTTGAGAGGGGCAAATGGGGCAACTTTCAAAAGAGCACAGAGAATGGTGTCTGCACACCATATTCCTGTGGATTAGAATTAGATTCCTTGCAAAATTCTAGAATGTATTATTAGAGGGATGATAAATGAACCTCTATAAAAGGAAAGGATGATCATACTGAACTGACATAGATTTATCAAGAACAAATCATGTCAGGCTAACCTTAGCTCCTCTTTTAAGAGTGTTACCAGGTGGGTAGATCAGGGGAATGGTGTAGCTATAGTTAGTCCTTATTTTAGCAAAGAATTTTTCCAACGTCTTTCATGTTATTCTTATAGAAAAGATAGAGAAATATGAACCAGACAATTGTATGGTTAAGTAGATTAGAAACTTATTGAATGGTCAGGCCTAAAGAGTAATCATTCATAGTTCAATATCAAAGTTGATTCAAAGTTTTTCTTGGTGGGAAGTCTTTAGTGGAGGGCCTCAGGGAACTGTGCTTGGTGTTGGACTATTTTATATTTTTATCAATGACTTGGAGGGAGGCAGAAATGATATGTTTGGGGTGTATGAGACATTCAGGGAGGACTAGCAGCTATGGTGTGATGACTTACTGAGCTCCTTTCTCTTTTTTTTCCGAGCCAATAAGGGTTAAGTGACTTGCCCAGGGTCACACAGCTAGTAAGTGTCAAGTGTCTGAGGCCGGATTTCAACTCAGGTCCTCTGGAATCCAGGGCTGGTGCTTTATCCACTGTGCCACCTAGCTGCCCCTTACTGAGCTCTTTATAGGACTGCTTATCTACCTTTGGTATACACCTTCATTCAACTCTGACCTGTGGCTCCAAGAAGCTGTATCATTCACAGTGGCCACACACCAGTAAAACCATCCTAGTAAATGGGCAAAACCATTTTGAGAGTAATTGAAAGGCTTCAAATCAGTTAGGGGGATGTCTACTCCAAGCTTGTGAGGACTTCCTCTGGCAGAATGGGCAGATGAGTACAATTTGTTCCAATAGCCATGAAGACAGCTGAAGCAGGTGCTGTGGAGCCCTTAGATCCTGGTTAGACATTGAAGATGCTAAGGTCATGCACTATATCCCGGGCCATCACCAGTTGTTCTGACTTTTGTCTTGCCGTTGAAGTTTGATGACTCTGGAAGAGAGAGCGAGACTGATAACTTTTTGCAACTGTGACTCATTTAAGTACAAGCTACTCATGAGTCAATATCACCCTGTAATAACATTGGTCCTCTTTGAAAACAGATGGACACTAATATGACATGCCAATCAAAATGTCAGCTGACAATACTAGGAGGGATTCTTGACACATTTAGGTGCTTAATCAATAACTAAAAAGATCTTGACCGGCCAAAAATTGGGCTGAATCTAAGAAGATGAAATTTGCTAGAGACAAATGTAAAACCTTTATTGGAATTCAAGAAATTAACTTTGGAAAGGCAAGAAGAAGAAAGTAATGGGTAGATGGCAGTTCATCTGGTACAGTGGATAGAGTGCCAGGCTTGGACTCAGGAAGATTCATTTCTGAGTTCAATTCTGACCTCAGACACTTACTAGCTGGGTGACCCTAAGCAAGTCACCTAACCCTGTTTGCTTCAGTTCCTCATTTGCCAAATGAATAGGAGCAGGAGATGACAAACTACTCCAGTATCTCTGCCAAGAAAATCTCAGATGGGGTCACAAAGAGTTGGACGTGACTTAAATGTCTGGACAATACCAAAAGAAAAAGTATGAGTCAGCATTATGATATGACAGGCAAAAAACTTATTGTTATTTTAGGTTGTATTAAGAAAGACAGTATCCCTTCCACAGTGGAGCCAAGATGGCAGAGGAAAGGAAGTAACCTTTCAGAGCTCCCCACATGATCACTCCAAAGACCTCCAAATAATGCCATAAGACAATTCCTGGAGCAGCAGAACCCACAAAAGGATGGGGTGAGATCATTTTCCAGCCAAAGATAGCTTAGAAGGTTGGAAGGAAAGGTCTGCTGTACCAGGGTGGGAGTGGAACCCAGATATGGGCCACACCAACACAAAACTAGCCCCAGACAGGCCATACCAGAGCCTTTGAATTGGCTGCAACTATGGCTGCCTCTGAAACTCATCTCACGGTCTGGTGAGAGGTATGAGAGGCTGGCTGGGGGGAGATTACAGGGGTTGCTACTGGCTCTGAGGTGGAACTCTGTTGTCTTGCCCATGCTGGGAACCAGGAAGGAGTCTTGAGTGTCAGGCCCAGGTGGGGGAGGGGCACAGGCATGCCTGAAGCTAACAACCATAGTAAAACACAATTCTGTTTCCAGGTCAAAATAGCCTGGGGCTATTTACAGATCAGAGCACAGGCCAGGGGAGTGAAGAACCTGCCTTTCTTTAAATCAATCCACCTGGGACCCCCTGAATCTTAGGACAGTACATCCTGGAGGCAGGGTCTCACTTTAAGAAGGAGTTAAAAGTTGAGATATAGGCTAGCAAACTGATCAGACAGAAAAAGATGCAGACCATAGAAAGATTATTTGGTGACAAAGAAGATCAAAATAAACCCTCACAAGAAGATAACAAAGTCAAAGCTCCTACATCCAAAGCTTCCAAGAAAAATATGAATTGGTCTTAGGCCATGGAAGTACTCAAAAAGGACTTTGAAGATAAAGTAAGAGAGGTAGAGGAAAAAATGGAAAGAGAAATGAGAGTGATGTAGGAAAGTCATGAAAAAAAGTCAACAGATTGAAAAGCCAAATGGAAAAGCTCTCTGAAGAAAATGATTACTTAAGAATCAGGATTGAACAAATAGAAGCTAATGACTTTATGAGAAATGAAGACACAATAAAGCAAATTTAAATGAATGAAAAAATAGAGGGCAATGTGAAATACCTCCTTGGAAAAATAGGTGACTTGGAAAATAGATCCAGGAGAGATAATTTGAAAATTATTGGACTACCTGACAACTATGATAAAAAAGGGCTTAGACATAATCTTCCAAGAGATGGTCAGGGAAAATTGCCCTGATATTCTATAAGAAGAAGGTAAAATAGAAATTGAAGGAATCCACAATCACCTCCTGAAAGAGATCCCCAAATGAAAACTCCCAGGAATATTATAGCCAAATTCCAGAGCTCCCAGGTAATGGAGAAAATGTTACAAGCTGCCAAAAAGAAAGAATTAAAGTACTGTGGAGCCAAAGTCAGTATAACACAAGATCTAGCAGCTTCTACATTAAAGGATCGGAGAGTACGGAATATATTTCAGAGGGCAAAGGAATTGAGATTACAACCTAAAATCACCTACTCAGCAAAACTGAGAATAATCTTTCAGGGGAAAATGGGACTTCAATGAAAAAGAGGAATTTCAGGCAGCTGAAAGGAATAAATTTGGACAGAAGGCAAGGTGGGAATTGGTTATGAAGGGATGATATCTATAAAGCATTTATTGTCTGTTTATTGTTTTGTGTGTGTGGCGGGAAGTTGGGGTTGGAGGGCATGCCCAGGGTCCTGCAGTTAGGGAGTGTCTTATGTCTGAGGCCAGATTTGGGCTCAAGTCCTCCTGCATCCAGGGCAGGTACTTTGTCTAATGTGTCACCTACATGCCCCATGATGACATCTTTAAAATAAAATTAAGGGGTGAGAGGATTGTACTGGGAGAATGGGAAAGGGAGAGGTGGAATGGGGCAGAGTATCTTACATAAAAGAAGCAATAAAAAGCTTATGGAGTAGAGGGGAATACAGTAAGTCATTTACCCTCTGTTTCCCTCAATTTATTCAACTGTAAAATGATGATCATAATAGCCCCTATTTTTCAAGGTTGTTGTGGGGACCAAATGAGATAATATTTGTAAAGTGCTTAACACAATACCTGGCACATAGTAAGCTTTATAATTGTTAGCCATAACAACAATGATGTTGGTGGTAGTGTTGGTGGTAATGGTGATGATAATGATGAAGTACTAATTGCATGCTGCCCCAGTCAGACCAAAATTTTTTAGGACAATGATAAAATGAATGCTATCTAGAGTTGACCATACAAGATGGTGAATGAAAGACCTTGAATTGATGACATATGATAATTAGCTGAAGGATCTGTCTCTGTTTAAGCTGGAAAAGAGAAGGCATAATAGTTATCTTCCAGTCTTTGAAGTGCTATCATGTGGAAGATGGATAAGACTTTCTCTATTTGGGCACACATGCCAGAACTAAGTGCAATGAGCAGATGTTTTAGAAAGGAAGATTTAGACTTAATGTAAGGAAAACTTTCTAACAATTAGAGCTACTACAAAACAGAGCTTGCTACATTAGGGAGCCATGGGTTGCTCCTCATTTGAGGTCTTTAAACAAAGGTTATGAAACTTATTAGGTATATTTCAGAGGGCATTCTTATTCAGGAATGGGTGGGTTATACAGTCTCTGAAGTCTAAATAGCTTCGGAGTTACAATCTTATGATTCCTTCTAACTTGGAGATTCTGTGATTATGTAATTTTTAAGATACCTTACAGTTCTATGAGTTAATGTGATCTTGGGCTTCATTAAAAAAGGAAAAGATTCAATTAATAATAAGAAAATAGTCTTCTTATTCTTTACCCAATCTAAAATATTACGTTCATTTCTGATTGAAATGAACTATAGTTTGGGAAGAAGAGTTAGTAAGTTGGAGAGTGTCTAAAGGAGGGTGACTAGGACATGTGTCTTTATGTGACTGAAAGAACAATTGAAGGAACTTAGGCTATTTAGTTTTGAGAAGACTCATTGGAGACCCATGATAACTGTTCAAGTACTTGAAGGTTGTCATGAGGAAAGGGATTAGGTTTTATTATATAACTCCAAGGGACAGAACAATTGGGCAGAAGCTGCAAAGAGTTAAATTTAGTCTTGACAGTAGGAAAAACTCAGTGATTAGAACTGGGAAGTGGAATGCAATGTCTTGGGAGGTAGGGAGTTCCTTTGGAGGGTTTCAAGCAGAGGTTGGACGATCACTTGTTAAGTAATTTTTTGTGGGGTTTCATTTGGAGGATGAGTTGGGCAACTTCCTCAAAGGTCCCTCCCAACTCGATCATTCTGTGATTTTAGTCAATCCATGAGACTTTTTTATTTTGAAAAATACTGTGGAAAGAACAAACAACAATTTTATTTCATGAACTTGTGCAGCCCTTCTGTAGCTGAATAATCGAATATTGAAAACAATTTTTAAGAGTTGCCTGCTTGGAAGGTTTGCCCCACTTTTGTTGCTTGCAAATGTTGCTTCTACTTAGCTAGTTACTAGAGGGATTGCTGTCCCACGAAGATATTGATTTCTACTCCCAACCCCTTTCTCTGCTCCAAACCCCTAGATTCTTCTCCATCAGAATGACAACATGACCTGAATTACAGTGAGTCTTCATGTAGGATAAAATTGTTGAGGCAAATAGGGATGATTTCTCTATATGTTTTCAGTTGACTAGCTTTGGTGATGCTTAGCTTCCTATGGTGTGTGTGTGTGTGTGTCTCCGCATAGAAGTTAGGATCTTCAAATATAAGTAGACTGGATTTTGCTTTATATCCAATATTTTTCTTTAAAATCCTCAAAGCAGATCTTTGAAATCATATCTTTCCAAGAGTAAAATTTACCCTCATGGAGTGTAGAAAACTTTTAGGATGAGTAGGAGCTAAATCACCTGCCATAGCATTTTCTATTATTATTATTATTATTATTATTATTATTATTTTAACAGTCTGCTTCTCAAATGGTTTTGATTGATATTTTGGCTACAGTAATATTCAGTAGAGACAATCTGACAAAGAAAAATGGATACTTTTAAGCTTAACTTAGTTTGAATTTTTGTATCCCCTTCTTTATAATTCTATACTTTCACAAAAACTACTGCTATGCATATTTTAATGTATATAGGAACTACTTATCCATGGCTTCCTGAAGTGAAGGATAACCTAGTAATGGAGCCTCTGGTTCAAAGGGTTTGGATATTTTAGTCACTATATTTGCATAATTCCAAATTGCATTTCAAAATGGTTCTACCATTTCACAGTTCCACCAACAATGTATTAATATGATTATTATTCTATAACTCCTCCAACACTGAGTATTGACATTTAAAAAGAATTTTTGTCTATTCTCAGAGTATAAGGTAGAATCTCAGGGTTTTTTAATGTACATTTCTTCTATTATTGGTGAATTGGAACATTCTGTCATGTGGTTGTGAATATTTTGCAATTCATCTTTTGAGAAATGTTTATATCCTTTGACTACTTATCTATTAGGTAGTTGCTATTAGTCTTACACATATTTATTAATTGTTTATATATCTTGGATACCAAACCTTTATCAGAAAATTTTTATACAAAGAAAGTTTCCCATTTGGCCTCTTCCCTTCTTATCCTCATTACATTATTTTTTTTTTCTGTCAGAAGCTTTTCACTTTTAAGTTATCAAGCCTATGGGTTTTATTTTTAGTAATTGCCTTTATTGTTTGGTTAAGAACACATCTACCTCTGAGTGGTATATTATGCTTTTCTTTTAACATTTTTATAGTCTGATAATTAATATTAAGTTTATATATCCTTTTAGAATGTTTTTGTGGGGTATGATATAAATGTTGGATTAAGCCTAATTTCTGCCTGTTTTCCAGTTTTCTCTGCATTTATAATTAAATACGTATTTCACCCTTAGATAATAGATGTTTTTCACTTTATCAAACACTGACTTTTTGAATTTCATTCTCTCTTTAACGTCCCCCCCCCCATTTTCCCTTTGTCTAGTCTATTCTACTGATCTCATGTTCTTTCTTTTTAACCAGTACCAGATGGTTTTGTTGACTTCTGCTTTATAATATAGATTGAGGTAGAAGTGCTATTCCCCCTTCAACCTTTTTTTTTGCCATTATTTCCCTTGGTACTTTATATCTTTGCTTTTTCCAAATGAATTTTGCTATTTTGTCAAGTCCCAAAATGTCTTGATAATTTCATTTGGTATGACATTTAAAGTCTCCTTTTTATTATATCAACATGGCCTAGTTATGTGCACTAAATACTTCCTCATCTTTTAAGTTCTTTATTTCTTTAAGGAGTGCTTTATATTTGAATATATAAGCATATTGTTTGCTTTGGTAGGTTGATCTCCAGATATTTTGTGCATTTTTCAGTTATTTAAATAAAATTTCCCTTTTTATTTTTACTTCTTATGTTTTGTTAATATATACAATATGCTATGGATTTTTGAGAGTGTATTTTGTAGTCTAACTTTCTTAAGTTATTAATTTCTCAGTATTTTCACTGATTCCCTAGGATTTTTCAAGTATACCATCATATTATCATCAAATAGGCATACTTTTATCTTCTCCTCACCTATTTTTCTTTAATTTCTTTCCTTTATCTTACTGCTATTGCTAGCATTTTCATAACTGCATAAAATTATAGTGGGGAGAGAGGCATTCTTGTATCAGTAGAAAAATGTTCTAGTGTATCTCTATTGCATATGATACTTGCTTTGGGCTTGGGATAGCTGCTTTTTATGATGTCTTAAAAGGTCCCTTTATGCCTGTACTTTGTAGGGTTTTTAGAATAAAAGAGTGCTGTACTTTATCAAAGGCTTTTTCTGCATCTGTTGAGATGATCACATAGTTTTCAATGTTTTATGTTTTAATATGATTAGTTATGTGAATTGTTTTCATAATGTTGAACCATTCTTGTATCCCTGATAGATATCCTAGCTGGTCATGTTGCATTAATACTTCGAAAATCACTGTAGAATAGGATTTGGTTTAAAAAACTTTGAGTCAATATTCATTACTGATATTGGCCGTCTTCTGTATTCCTTCTGTATTTTGTATTTTCCTGGTATAGGCATTAGGATTATATTTATCCCATAAAAAGTTCCTAGTAGGATATTTTCACAATTTTTGAGAACAATTTCTGAAGTATAGGTATTAATTACTCTTAAAAGTTTGATAAACTTTTCTTGTAAATCCATCAGGATCAGGAGGTTTTTGGTTTTGATTTTGGTAGTTCTTTTACGGATAGATATATTTCCTTTTATAAGATTAGGTTACTAAATATCTCTAGCTGGTCTTCTGATAGTTTAAGTATTTTATATTTTAGAAAACATTATTTTCAAAGAACCAAATTTTAATTGTATTTGTCATTACTATTTTTGCCCAATCAATCAATTTCACCCCTAATTTTTGATTTCTCTTCTTTCATGGTTATTTTAGATTTACTTAGTTACTGGCTTTCACCAGTCTAGGTCTCTGCTCTAAATAACATTTGGATGGACAGAACTAGCCCTTATTTCAATGATGAGCTCTTTCCCTCAAACTTGGTGCAACACTTTCAGAGAGCTACCCCACTGGGCCACTGGGGCTCTGGGAGGAGGTCTGGGGTGCAATTTCAAGCCCACACATTTGTCCTGCTTTTTTCCCGCTGTTCTTCTGCTCTTTTGAAGAGATCTTTTGCAGTCCAGCTTGTTGCCTGTTGAGGTGGTGTCTGTCACAGTTCAAGCAAGTTTTCTCATCCTAGGGCTAGATCTCTGTAGTACTGGAAAGAGGAAGATAAAGCAAGGGTGTGGGATTGAATTTTATAGTCATATGACATGGAAATACTCTCTTGAGAGATCTATAGAAGGAGTGTCTCAAATGTGATCATTGTCAGAAAAATGAGACAGAGAGAGTTTCTTTATGTAGCTGGCCTTTCTTTTATTCTATCAGTAGTAGAGCTGGTGCTACAAAGTACATCTACTGACTCTCACTTCTGTTGACTTAACACTCTTTGATTACCCCACTATTAAAAATAAATGGTTTAAAATGGACCAAACTCTACATATGCAATGCCACCTGATTATTATTATCTTTACTTTTCTTTTTGTAAAAACCAGACATAGCCTTGTTTCCTGTAATATTATGGCATTGCTGTATATGATTATGTGGAATGGAACATTACACATGTGTCATTCTTTCATCTTCAGTGTCAAAAGATACATAAGATCATTAAATACTGGCACCATCTAGTCAAGATTGTTGAGTAGAGGAGAGGAGAAATGAGACTGAGATCACAATTCTTATTTGCCATGAGCCTAAGTAAGGATTTGACTGGGCCAAATTTTTTTCCTGCAAGCAGACTTTTCTCTGAGTGTTGTAATTTCAATGTCCTGCAGCCATGCATGTCAAAGGAAATATGAAAATGCCACATACAATGAATGGAATGCTGAGTCTACTTTGGGGAGAACGTAGTCATGGCACATGGAACTGGTTAGAGGTGACATACTGGGCTTTCTAGATAATAAGTAATACTAGGAAAAAGGACAAGAGGAAGCAAAGGAGGAATGAAACCACCAGGGTCCTATTAAATTTCTAACAATAAATTAAAAAAATTTGAACTTGACATTCATCAAAAATATAAATATGTTCATTTTTAAAAGGACAGGAAAAGAAGATTGCATATGAAACAATGAACCGACTATGTGTAGCTTATTTTATTTTCAGCATACATCAGTTTTATAGGTAGTACCAGGACTACCCTTCATCTCTATCCTTTTATCCACTTCCTTTTATTGCCTTCTGTATAGTTCATTAACATCACAATTACTACTTACTGCCACCTCATGCAACAGTTCTCTTCCACCTCTGGTAAATGGCTCCTGTCGTTGTACAAATATGTATTGCTAAGCAAAAGAAACTTGTGTTGCATTGTTTATATCTGAAAATAGATATCATTCTCCACCTGTAATTCTATTTAAATTAAACAAAATTTTGGTGAACTTTAATCATAAAACTGATTAAACATGTCTCTTTGTTTACATTTTTAAAATGTATTGTAGCATACAAATAATAATAACCATTTACCAGTTCTTTCCTCTGTACATTTATTCTTAGTCAACATAAATATGGCTCTGCTCTCTTAGCTTTTCTTTATGTCTATATTTATCTGTGTTCCTATAAATCTCTGTATTTCAATTTATCTTCTTAATTTCATTATAATATTCCATTTTATTGATATCCTGCTGTCAGTGACACTGTGAAAAGTGGAACTAAGATCTCCAAGTCAGTAATTGGCCCTAATGGAATATAACTTTAATTATCATGACACAACTCATCATACTCCCCCCCTCCCAATCCACTTTGAAATTGTTGATTTTGAAACTTTGATTTCTTAGGGATGGTCATTAAAATATTCTTATTGCTTATAACTCCAAAATATTTTAAGCCTTGCTTTACGAATAAGGTACAAAACTCACTTCTCCCCATTTATCTCTTTGCAAAATGAAAGCAATGATCCGCAATAAGTAGAATGATGAATCCGGTGGGTCTCGATTTCATAATTTTATCTTTAACTCCTTAAAGTCTTAAGTGGGCAAAGTTGGAATAAATGTTGATGAATCTATTCTCCTGTTAATCATTTATATCACTTTTTCTCTCATAGGGAGATATAATTCAGTGGACCTACTACAGTCAGAATAGAAGAGGATATATTTATTGTTAAGCACCAAATAGCTCCTTTGGATTTGGATCAACAGGCACCACAGGGCCTGTCCCTGCCCTTCCTTTATGGCTCCATGTGGCCACAGAAGCAAAACCAATGTCTGCAGTGCAGCCTTGTTAAAAGATGCCTTTGTCAATGGTTTAGTGAAAGCCTACATTTAAAGGCATATTTTGTTCAGTATGGTTAATAGAACTCACTGCTTTGTAAAGAAAAATAAAGTACATGGGGTAACTGGCAATTGGTTTTAATTTTTTTTTAAGTCAAAGGTAATTTTTCAATCCCTCTCCTGAATCACTGCCTTGTTATGGTAGAAGGGCTTGCTTAGTTCAATGAATCTATGAGCATGAAACCATGCAGGGTTACCAAAAATGGACAGGTCATAGTGGAGAGTGATGACTAAAGGTGATCCACTGGAGAAAACCCCATGAACATTATTCTGTGGTCCATTTGGTCACGGAGAATTGGACGTCACTGAACAACAAAATTTTTCTATGTGTTAGGTGGTTTGGCCCTGGAAAAACTAAAACACTTTGGGATCCAATAAGGATTTTTAAATGAAAAAACTGGCTTGTATTTGTCTGATGACAGAAGGCAACAGTTTTATACCATAGTAGCAGGTAGAAAATATTGAGAACGATGGAGATAAGTACCATTCTAGTATGAAGTTAGTTTAGGGGTTTCCAAGCTATGAACTTAGGAATTCCAATGTTACAGTAGTACACAGTGAATTTGCAGACAGAAGCCTTGGGTTTAAATTTGTTTCTGAATTTGTTTCTTGAGGACTCTAGATGAATCTCTTACCTTTCTGGCTTCTGTTGCGTAAAATGAAATAGTTGGGCCAGAGGATTGCTCAAGTCCCTTCAAGCTCTAAATCTCTGCAATTTATAAATAATTTTTTCTTCTTGGAATATGTACTTTATTTTGATATTTAATAGCTAGCCTGATCAACACATGGAGCTGGAATGAGAAGAACAAATATGCTGTCTCAGAAATAGGGCCTTAGGCTTTTAATGTAGAAAACTTAGAAGTAGGGAAAGAAAGCTTTCTTCAAACATTCCCATGTGTTTAACATCTACTAGGAAAATACCTCCTTGCTGATCTAAGCTGATCTACATCCATTTTCTTTATGGCAATAGTTCTCTCTTTTTCTTTCCCTCACTGGTTTCTTAAATCTCATTTTTTTGGTTTCAATGTTTTTCTTTCACCAAGCTTTCATACTCCAGTGAGTGACAGAGATACTCCCAAGTGGAATTCATAACTGGCACTCCTGGTAGTCACAGAAGATTTTCCTTCTCATAAAGGAGACAAAAACTGCTTGATAGAACAGATATTGATGATTTTTTTTAAAAAATCATATAAAACAATAATTTAATAGTTCATAAAAAGTAAAGTGGTCAGGACTAAAGTTCATTCTCTACCTCATGACCTTTGTGAAGAGCCATATAGACTTACTGGAAAAATATTAATGTGTAAAAGATAAAAAGGAAAGGTGATCTTGTGTACTGGTTCACTGAGTATTACATCAAGCATTGTTCAAGACAGATACATATACTCATTTATGGTATTAACTAGTATCATGGTTAATGATGGTCTGAACAAAATTCAGACAAAAGAAGGATTCCTTATTAATAGCAAGATTCTCAGAATTCTACAATTTGAAGATGACCTTGTATTAATTAGAGCCCTGTAATATTGCAAAGCCCCTTCAGTGGACTCCAAATCAATGCAAATGCAATTGATCTAACCATACACATTGTAAAAACAAGGTGAATAAAAGCACATATTTCTTAGACTAGAATATACAGCTATACAAATATGTAGACAATCCCAAGTTACTTATAAATCTCTGTATATTTCTCTTTGTCCCTGTCTCTCTGTTTTTTCTCCATATAGATATGTGTGTATATTTGCAGGCACATGCACATGTACATGTGTATGAATTCATTACAGGTAGATAATGGGCTGGGCCCAGGATTGAATAGAACAAGATTAGGCTGACATATATTTTAGAAATTTTATGATGCTTTAAGTTATTTGAATTATTTTCTGCCTCAAAAATCCTTGTCTTTGACATTATTCTCCTCATGATGCTATAGAGGTACAATTAATGAAACACTACAATCTCAGAAAAACCAAAGTCTGAGTTATCCAAAGGATAATAGAAGTGTTTATAATAACTAAAAATAGGCTGTGATGTGTTACCAAAGATGACCTGCATGTAAGAAGTTCTACAAAAAAGATTATAAAATACCTATACTACTCGAAAAGGAGGTGAGTTGAAAGCAACAGATTGATAGCCCAATTGGTACATTGGTACTATCTAAAATTAAAAGAATGATACAAATTTCTTCAAGGCATCGGGGAGTTCCATCTCTAGAGGATTTAGGGACAAAAATAGCACAGGATGAGTAGCCATAAAAGGGTCATGATGAACTTCTGAGTAAGGAAGTAATTCATGTTTTCCATCCCTCATTGTTCTTTGGGTTATATCCAGTGATATTATTGAAAGTTCAACCCATTCAAACTAGTCACAGGAAGTTGGCTGAAAGTGTTCATAGTGGAGAATGAGAATCCTGGAGTCTAGGGAGAGAGGTATGTGAGGAGGAAGAGTTGAATAGGAGAGCTCCACGTTGTTTATGGGCTGGGCATGGTGATTGTGGCATATTTTTACAGCGAAGGAAATATAAATACTACACACAGATGAAATCTTCCCTGCTCCTCACCCATATCAAGTCAGTGTTACTTTGTTTTGTTTTGCTAAACTAAGGAAACACTTAAGAGGTCTCATTATTTAGAGACCAGAAGTTTGTAGATGAGCCAGCATGTGATTCATTGTCTGAGTTCCAACCTGCTGCTTGTGAAGTGTGATGGAGCTCTAAGAGCCTGAAAAGTTAAGATGAATTATTCCTGAACTTTAAAGGTCTCATATACAAGTATCAGGTAGTGTGATAGAGTTCTGGGCCTGAAGTCAGGAAGACTTAAGTACAAATTTGGCCTCAGACACTTACTAGCTGTGGGACTCTGGGAAAGTCACTTAACCTTTGCCTGCTTCAAGTTTCTTCATATGTAAAATAGTCATCATCATCATCATGACCACCACCACCACCATCTCCTGTGGTTCTTGTGAGAATCAAATGAAGTAACATTTTAAAAACTCTTAGCACAGTGTAGGGCATATAGTAGATCCTCAATAACTGCTTGTTTCCTTCCTCCCAGTGTCTTGCACATAGTGAACACTTAAATTTTTGATGAATGAAAGGATAGAATATCAACAGTGCAGTTATCTTATTTCAAATGATGTCTTCTAATATTTGATTGACAAAAAAGGTAAAACTTTTTTTTGCTTATACAAAACACAGGTAGATCTACCATTTTTCCTCCAGTACTAAATTTTAAAAAAGTGTTACAGCATTTAAATGCCTTTTTTTTTCTTGGTGAGGCAATTGGGGTTAAGTGACTTGCCCAGGGTCACACAGCTAGTAAGTGTCAAGTGTCTGAGGCCAGATTTGAACTCAGGTCCTCCTGACTCCAGGGCTGGTGCTCTATCCACTGTGCCACCTAGCTGTCCCCACAGCATTTAAATGAAACAAAACAAAGATAGAAACATAAAAAGCAAAAACCACAAAAGATAATCAACTTATTAATACCAAATCTGAGCTTTTGTAAAACTTATTAGTTTAACTTAGTACCTCTTTCATTGTTCATCCTTGTTAAGCAAACAAAAATCTTTCTTCTTTTTCATGAACTTAATGTTTCTTCACCATTATATTTATTTCTTCAAGATCATAGTATCTCCCTTCACTGAATTTTTTTCATTTTCCCTAACAAATAAACCAATAATATCTAGTCCTCAAATAACTGTTTCTACCCAACACCAAATATCCAGATGAAGTGGGGAAAATTTAGTCAGTTATCCATGCTTTCAAATATCCAGATTTATCAGGTTGTGAGGAGAATCAGTGTGACTTGATGACTACACTTTAATTACGACTACAATTTAATCCTCTATGGCTTGTGGATGCTCTGCCTCCGTGCCTTTCACAAATTGTCCCACATACCTGAAACACTATCCCTTCCTCATATTTGCTTTTTAGAATCTCTAAATCCTCCCAAGACTTCACTCAAGTGTTATCACTTAAAGAAAAAGCCTTTCCTCATTCTAACATCCTTCCTCTTCCCCCTTCCCTCCCTACCTCCCTTAGCTCCAGTCACTTAGTAGTTACCATGTTTATATTGTGTAGCCACTTATCTGGTTCATGTTATTACTCAGTAACTGTACCCAGTAAAATATAAGCTCCTTCAAAGCAGGTATGCTTTTGATTTTGTCTTTTTATCCTCAGCACAGTTCCTGGCACATAGTAAAGACTTAATAATTGTTTGTTGAATTGAATTGCCTTAACTATCCAGCATGTTTTCATTGAATGGAAATTTAAGGAAATTTGTTATAATTTTCTGGTAAGTTAGACATTGGAGATGAAGTTGAGACTTACACTGAAGTGGAGAATGATTGGAATTATTTGATAAGTCCTTTCTGGCATCTACTTTTCCCTTGAAATATATAGCAACAGTACAATCTCCTTGTAGCATGATTCAGTTATATGACTTTGGAACACGTTCTTCTGAAACAGTGCTGCACATAGTAGAAGCTTTCTATAAGTGTTAGCTTACAAGATGAGATTTAGTTCTATCTTGCAATGTCATCATCATAAGAATTTTTTTTTTTTGCGGGCAATGGGGGTTAAGTGACTTGCCCAGGGTCACACAGCTAGTAAATGTCAAGTGTCTGAGGCCAGATTTGAATTCAGGTACTCCTGAATCCAGGGCCAGTGCTTTATCCACTGCACCACCTGGCTGCCCCAGAATTTTTTATGAATACAAATGTGTTACAAATGCTATACATTGATAGAATTGACTATAAATACCTAGATATTTAATATTATAGCATATAAAGCACACATGCATATATACATATATGTATATGTGTACACATATTGGCATACATGTATATATGTGTATCTATCTCTGTGTCTCTCTGTGTCTCTGTGTCTCTCTCCCTAAGTGTGGCATAGTCGATAGAGTGCCATGTATGATGTCAGGAAGACTCATTTTCCTGAGGTGAAATCTGGCTTTAGACACTTACTAGCTGTGTGATGCTGGGCAAGTCACTTAATCCTGTTTGCCTCAGTTCCTCATCTGTAAAATAATCTGGAGAAGGAAATGGCAAACTGCTGTAGTATATTTGCCAAGAAAACCCCAAAGGGGGGGGGTCACAAAAACTGAACACAATTGAATAATAGACACAATTCTAAATATTATAGTTTTTAAGATGCAAGTTCATGATCTGTCCATTTAATTTCAAATACAATAAAAATGTGTAGAAATAACCTTCCAGCTGAATTGGGGCTCTTTAAGGAAAGCGTCCACACATGTGTCATTCAGCTACACTTCAGACATTCGCCCAGTGTTTTATCACATGACTGTACACTCAGAGACAGCTGAAGGAGACTGCTTGAACAATGTGTAAAAGAATACATATCCTAGCCTCTGAGTCCATTTCCGTTCTTTCCCTGTCTTGACTATAAACAGATGAGAGATCTTTATTAATGATCCTCTCTACAGCCCAGTTGGCATGCAGAACTTGAGTCAATCATCTGTTTCCAGATACTTAGGTCCTTCCTTCTTAATATATAAGCACCTAAAGAGTTGGTGTTTTCATTTAAAGCTTAAGACAGGCTGGGTGAGAGCTGATCTGCTTCTATTACACTCAGGTATAATATATGTTTTACAATAAGAAGCATATTAAAGACAAATCTCAGCATAGCCAGAACAGGTTTATGTTTTCCTTCCTCCCAAGATAATGCAATTATTGAGAACTATTAATTTCCTAGGCTAAGGGAAAGGCAAAAAAAAAATTACAGAAATACAAAAGACTGTTAATAAATCTTTAAAATATATTATATAGATTTCATCATATATCATTCTATATTTTGCCTTTGCCCCTAGAACACATAATTTTAATATTCAATTTGTTGTTACTGAGGCTATTGTTAATGCTATATTAAAACTTCTTAGCTAAATAGAGGGATTATATAACATATTAAGACTTTATATTTTTATTTTATTCAAGGATATGTCACAGAGACTAAGCATTGTGACTGAGATTTTACTTCATTTCCAAAATACTTTTTATGTACCACATATGTTTAGAGTACTAAGTTCTATGGTACGGGAGATATGATGCCCCGTCTCATGGAGCTTATAGTCTAAAAGGGAGTGGGGCTCACACAGGTAGAAGGCATGGTATATAATTATATAATACATGATATTACATGATAATATAATCGTGAATCTGAGAGCTAAAACCAAAATATTGGATGAAATCTGAAGGGGGGGAAGGAAGCATATGAATTGGGCTTTTAAGGATAGGAATTTGAAAAGTAAAGGGAAGAAGGAGGCCATTTTAGGGAAAATTGTGAGCAAAGGGAGGAAGGAACAAAAGACTGCAAAGTGTGTTTGTGTTTGTGTTGTTGCCTTAGTTGTTCAAGATATAGGATGTGAGCAATTGTATGTTTATCATCATGACTCTACGATAGTTTCTGGATAATATGGATAGAGACAAGAGACAATCAGGGAGGCAGCAGAAGTGGAGGCCTCAACAAAGAGTTTGTGCTTTATCAGAAAGACAGCAGAGAACCATTACAAGTGTTTAAGCAGGGGAACAGGAAACCTAGTTAGGAAGCTGTTATGGAACTTCAGAGCTTATGAAGGTTTGAACTACAATGAAGACAAAATGGGAATACAGATGAAAGATACACTGTGGAGCTAGAACTGGCAGGTTGGCAACTGATGGAATATGGGGGTGAAAGAAGGGCAGAGTCTTACCCAATTTTAAGCTACTAGTTGTAGCCTGGATGATGGGGAGGATGGTAGTTTCATTAATAAACTTAAGAAAGTTGGGAGAAGAGACAGATTTTTTTTTTCAGATGATAAAAAGTTGAGTTTTAGACACGCCAATTTTGAAGTGCTGGTGGGGCAACCATGGAGAGTGATAGAGTAAGTGCCTGAAATTGTGGGGACTGCAGTACATGTTAGAGATGAAGATACTATTTATAAATGTGGGAGTACCCATTAGAGAGGCGATCATTGAAATTATAGAATTGAATGAGATTGTGAAAGCGCTGTTGTAAGATTGTGAAGATGGTTCAGAAAGAGAAGAGAGACAAAAAAAGAGTCATTGAGGACACCAAGACTTAGGAGATGAGAGGTGATGAATCAGTGAAGGTGAAAGGAGCAATCAAACAGGTAGCCAGAAAACTAGCAAAGTTGTGTCACAGAAGTCAAGGGAGAAAAAAAAAACTACGTAGGAGGTTAAGATCAACTGTCAAATGCAACAGGATTGTAAAATAAGAAGATGAAGGAAAGATCACTGGACTTAATGAAAGAAGCAAAGGAACTTTTTAATAAGCTCCTTTAATGGGCTAGGCATTGTGCTAAGTGCTTTATAGATATTATTTCATTTGATTCTCACAACAACTTTGGGATGTAGATGCTATTATTATCCCTATTTCAGAGTTGAGGAAACTGAGGCAGGCAGAGATGAAATAACTTGCTTAGGGACACATAGCTAGTAAGCATCTGAGACTGGAGCTAAACTCCAGCCTTTCCAGCTCTAGCTTCACTCTACTGTATCATCTGGCTGCCCCAAATAACTCCAGAATGACCAGGTTAGCCTTAGAAAGAGCAGCTCTAGAAGAATATTTGATACATGATAAATTGTAGGATGTTGCTCCCCTGTCTCACTCACATGCTAAGTGCAGTCTTCCTCTTTATTGAATGATTCCAGAGATATTAAGAGATCCATCCATTATCATTATCTACTTATGAATTGTCTGTTCAGAATTCTCCTGTCTGGGTGCAAATTTTCTTAGATGTGGTTCCTGACTTATGGGTGGTAGAAGAAATAGAGGGAAAAAAGAGGAAGAAAATGCCCTCCTTTCTTGATGTAGTTGAAGATCTGGGATTCCAAAGTATACTACAAGGAAAGGTGATAATCTCCCTTATATAACACTTACTAGAGGCAAAGCACAAGAGACATGTTGTTCAGGGTAAGCTCCTAGTCATAGTTTGGTATAAGGTAGAAGGGAGGATGTTCTATACTTGGGGCACAGAATTCTCAGTCTGACTCTACTAACTTGGAAGGTGAGGGTAGTTGTAGAGGCCATTAGTTCCAGCCTGGGTCAGCAGCTATTGTTTCTAAGGAGAAAATTGGAGATGCTAAGAGTTGGGGGGCCCCACAAGAGGGAACACACATGATATAGGATCTGACACAGAGAAATGAAGCAACTAGATTTTATTGAGGTGAAATGCTCACAATAAAAAAGGGACAGTTGGGAAGGATGGATGCAGGTCAAGTCAGCTTGGGTTCTAGGTGGAATAGGGCATTGGAACTGGTGGGTTTTTATAGCGTTTTTAGCTAAGTCAAGCAGTGCCAAGAATTTGGGGAAGGAATAGGAAGCCTGGACTTGGTGTGCAGGTTGGGAACTGGTGCTGATTTGAATGGGGAGGGAATGCCTGGGAAATTGGCCACTAGTTGGTATTTCAACTCCTACCTGAAAGAAAAGGGAGTTTGGACTGTTACTACAGGTCTTCCTTTGACAGGAGGACTCAAGGGATTTACACCTCCATTATTGTTTCTTGGGGGGGGGGGCTGAGGAAGGGAAGGACTACTTAAATGCTTACATTTTCCTAACATTTCTTTCTTGTTCTAGGATTTTAATTCATTTCAACAAAGGTTTATTAGATGCCTACTATGTGCAACACATTGTGCTAGATGCTGAGGTTAAAGAAAAAATGAAATAATTCCTGCCTTCAAGGAATTTACATTCCACTGGTAGGTTTTATATATACACACACACATATATGCTTAGATACACATGCACACTATATATACATATACACAATATACATATATATGTATGTTTATACACACAATACATACATATATATGCATATCAATAGGGCTAAGGAATTGATGTGATATATCACTGTTATAGGAAACTCCTAGATGAGGAAAATTCTTCTGCCAATGCCTGTTGGCACTTTCTTTGCAACTTGTAGTCTCAGAGAGTTGCCTAGAACACTGAGAAATTAAGTGATTTCCCCAGGACCGCACAGCCAGTATGCATCAGAGGCAGGATTTGAACCCATCTCCTTGGTTCTGAGGCCAGCTCCCTAGCTACTTGTTGTGATTTTTCAGTTCTTTCAGTTGTGTCTGATTCTTTATGACTCTATTTGGGGTTTTCCTGGAAAAGATACTGGAGTAGTTTGACATTTCCTTCTCCAGTTCATTTTACAGATGAGGATACTGAGGTAGACATGGTTAAGTTGTTTGCCCAGAGGGGCAGCTAGGTGGCACAGTAGATAGAGCACTGGCCCTGAATTCAGGAGGACCTGAGTTCAAATCCAGCCTCAGACACTTGACACTTACTAGCTGTGTGACCCTGGGCAAGTCACTTAATCCCCATTGCCCCGTAAAAAAAAAAAAAAAAAGTTGTTTGCCCAGGGTCACATAGCTAGTAAGTGTCTGAGGACAGATTTGAACTATGGTCTTCCTGACTCCAGGTCCATTGTTCTATTCACTGCACCACTTAGCTGCTCCTCCCCATATGCCACATGTACCTTGCTTTCTATCACCATCATTGTCATTGTCATCATCGCCATCACTATGACCATCATCCACATTGATCTAGTGCTTTAGCAACAATGAGCTTTACACATTGTATCTCATTTGATTGTCACAAGAACCCTCAGAGGTAGGTGTTGTTATTGTCCCCATTTTACAGATGAGGAAACGGAGACTAAGAAGGGTTAAGTGACTTGCCCAAGGTGACACAACTATTACAGGCTAAGCTTCTAGTTGCAGTTTGGTGTAAGGTAGAAGGGAGGACATTACCATAGGAAATTCCACTAGTTTGGGACAGCTAGATAGTGCAGTGGATAGAGCAACAGCCTTGGAGTCTAGAGGATCTGAGTTCAAATCCTGCTTCAGACACTTCCTATCTGTATGGCCTTGGGCAAGTCACATAACCCTGTTTACCTCCATTTCCTCATCAGTAAAATTAGCTGGAGAAGGAAATGGTAATCCACTCCAGTAGCTTTGCCAAGGAAAGTCCTAAATGGGATAACAAAGTCAGATGTGACTGAATTGCAGCAACAGCATATAGTTTGGAGAACCAAAAAGGTTCTTGGTTAAGGCAGGACTCACAAGAGTTATAGATTACTTTCCCCTTTGGGGTACACAATTAATTACACCTCTCTCTCTCCCCCCCCCCCTCTCTCTCTCTCTCTGTATTTTGTCTGGACCTATGATTTTCTTCATATGAGGAACGCCCCCTAAATGAACATCCTCTATTAATTCAGATAATCTCCTGCTTTACATTTAGAGATCTCTGTTTTAGAGATTTGCCTGGGACTGGCTAATGTCAAGTATCTTGTCCAAGGTCACACAGACAGTGTGTGTGTCACAGATAGGATTTGAGCCCAAATCTCCTTGACTTTGAGGTGAGTTTTTTACCCACTCTGCCACATGCTGCTTCTGTGTTGTATTTTCAAAATATCCAAATTACTCAGTCACCATTAAAATGGTAAAGCATTAGTCAGAGGTCAAAGAGTGTATTGGGTTTCTTATTACATATTATCAGACATTTAACAACATTAACTGGTGGGCTCCAGAAGATGAACCAAGTTAGGTTTTTATTCCTCTTCTCTCCTTTCCTCTTCTCCTTTTTTCCCATATGACAACACACTCTTTTACACAAATGGATGTATTTCCTGCTCTTATCTGGAACTGTTGTTTCAACCATGTAAAAATACTGCCCCCATACACCCCAAATCATTGCAAACTTACTATTTTGATAAAGGACTCTCATCTCTGCTTGCCCCTCTTGCAAGAAGCCAAACTATGGTGTCATCGTGTCACTAACTTATGCAAGATATATATCTCTGGAGGTTGCCATAGCGAATCTGGAAGCAGAGCTTCCCTAATGAGCCAGAGCAATCCACGCTTGACAGACTAAGACATTTCAGGCATTTCCTGTTAGTGCTCTTGTACCTTTAGACCCAGTTGCAGAATCAGATATGAAGGCAGTTGCTTACATTTCTGACAGTAGATTAGCATTGGGGGGTGCAGCTGTATCCAGTTGTGAAATGTCACTTAAGAATCTGACTTTGGAATTTCAAGGTTGGAGTCGTATCAGGCACAGCAGGACACTGGGGAGATATGTTAAACTAGACTACTGTCCTTGACAGTTTTATTACAAATCCCTCCAAAGCAGGGCCCAAGGGGAGAGGATGTTCGTTTACATCAATATTTGTGGTGAGAAAGAAAGAAGATGAAACAGACAATGGAAAAGCATGAGGACCAACAAAATCAGAGTGGGAGGTGGGCCTCCTGATGAAATTGCTTTCGTCTCATTCCAGGAGGTGAGAATTACTTTGATTGAGAAGCGAGGCAAAGCACAGCACATGACATCCATCCTGGTTCAGGGAGGCCAGCATTTGGGGAAGACAAACACTTGCCAGTCACCACAGAGATATTCTCTAGACACAGCAAAGTTTAAAAAGGGCAAGCCTTGCTCCCTCATTATAAAAGCCTTTGCTCTATCATTACCCCAGATGTGGCTTTCAATGATTATTTACACAGGCCCCAAACTTGAGGTAATACCTTGTTTAGCTTATCTCAGGGCTGACAAAGAACTTCATTAGGGCAGACTAAAGTTAATTACTACTTAGCATCCTGAGAACAATACTCTAAGGACCAAGTCTGCCTGATTAATTTGCTGTTTTCCCTTTGCTGCAGTCCCACATCCGGGTCTTTTTGGGCTCTTGGAGGTTTGCAGCGATGAGGCACGCTGAGCTCAATGCCAATTCACTGGGCTCCTGAAGAAGCAAGCATCCTAGGGATTGATCCACAGTACAAAGAAGGAAAACCGGAGACGCTGGCTCTTGTTTTCTTTTGTCTTGAACTTTGCTGCAAAGTAGACTATGGGAAGCCCTGCAACAAAAGGTCTTTTGGCCGGGAGATGACAGACGGGGCTATGTTGCCCATCTGTCAGACACCCTGGGGGAATCCCATGGTGCCAGGCTCTTCTATTTTGATTGTGATGTATAGAAGTTAGAAGTGTATGGGCTTTTTCTCATGCATTTCAAATGTCAGGGCTGCATTTTCAGAGGAATCCCCAAAGTGCTGACTACCCTGTGTGGAGAACACATGGTGAGTTTGGATCTTCAGCTTGGTACCTGCACATTCTTATTAGGACTTTCGAGTGCTTGCTTTGGGCTGAATTCCTGGGTGCCTATGCCTCTTGACCTCAGGAACTCAAAGAAGGTACATTGTTCCAGTGAATTCATGCAGAGAAGAAACAAGTCTTATTCTTGACAGCAAACATAAACCAACATACATATCCTTTTTTGAAGAAGGAGTATGGACCTGTGATTTCATAGTGCAGTGGATCCCTGATGTGGAAACTCCGTCCAGAAATGCTGATTGGCAACTTGTCTGTGACTTAATAGTCTTAGGGAGTTACCTAGGGGAACTGAGAGGTTACGCCCATGGTCACACAGTTATTATGTGTCAAGGGCATCATTTGATCCTGGCTCATCCTGATTCCAAGTCTGGCCCTCCATTAATTATGACAATTGTTCCCAAAGTGTGGCCTGATGACTCCAGGTAGTTCCCAAGTATTTTCATAATAATACTAATATATTTTAATTTCTAACAGCAAATCAGATAGGTATAATCTACATAAACAAAAGCTCTTTGGGGAGGTCAATAATTGTGGGGTTTTTTTTGGGGGGTGGGACAATGAGGGTTAAGTGACTTGCCCAGGGTCACACAACTAGTAAATGTCAAGTTTCTGAGGCCGGATTTGAACTCATGTCCTCCTGAATCCAGGGCTGGTGCTTTATCCACTGAGACACCTAGCTGCCCCTGACAGTATCTATTATTAAGAAAATCAAATGGGAATGGGGGATTATTTAAATTTTGGGAAGTAAGGGTCAGCTTGAAAATCCAGGAACATATTTGATCCATTCTTATGAGGGGCATGCTTTTGACATGTGACTTATCATGCCCCAGAGTGATAATACCAGTATAACTGAAGAAGGGGGGTAAATAAAATGGAAAGAACAGTGTCAGATCTACCTCATCTGTGTGTTTTTTTTAAACCAGGGTCAACAGACCAGAGGCATTCATTTTTGCGGGGGAGAGCTTTCACTTCAATTCAATGGGAGAAGGGTCATGACTCAGCAAGAGTAACATGGAAAGTTCTGCTTGAATCTGCCTGGGAATTAGCCACAGGCTACAGGATTGACCACCAGGCAGTTATCAAGGGATGGCAACTTTCCCTTACTCCATAGTAGAGGACAGATCTGAATTGTCTAGAGGACAATCTAGAAGTTGAAAGTCCTCTAGGTTCTCACTTATTCTCTGAGCAAGCTAGTTTTTTATTGTTTCCTTCCTTCTTGGTACCCATTTCTCCCTGCTATCTTATCTTTGCCTTTCCCTTCTTATTCTGAACCTCAGGGTTTATCTTTAAAACTGATTTTTTCTTTTTGGTTTTATGGCTTTGGGGAGCAGCTGAAGTCAACAGAAAAAAATAATACCAAGAGCTAATCTGACTATTTTACTGACAACAAACAGATGCTGGGACAGGTGCTGCTGGTAAGATAATATTATAATCAAACATACAAAACCAGCAGAAGTGTTTTATTTCCCCCTCATTTGAATGGCTTTTCAATTCGCTGACTCATTCATTTAAACCAAGATGAATATGTTTATTTCAGTAATTGGCCAAAGTTCCACCAAAGCACGTGATCAGATCTTTTAAGCATTCTTTTCTCTCTTAATGTTGATCCAAATTCAAGGGAGGACAATCCTCTGTTAACCAGGTCCTCGTTGCATTCCATACCTCAGGCTCAAGTGAATAATGAGAAGGAAGGAGCTGATGTCTGTTTACAGCTAGCTGGGTACATTTAATCTTCACAATCCTAGGATCTGTAAAAGTTGCAGACTTGGTGAATCCCATTATTTATATTATAAATAGATTATTAAACATTCTTCCCTTATGGAGGGTTTTTAAATTCTCTATCAAAAAGTCAGTTATGTCTCAATTGTTGCCATCTAGGAAGGAGGAGATTGTTGTTTTTAGGAGGGAATCATAGGGGGACAAAATCAGTTCAATCCTACCCAACAAGGATTTATTAAGTTCCTCCTATGTGTAAAGTACTCTTTTTGGGCCCTGGAGAAACATAGACAAAGAACCCCTGTCCTCAAGGAGCCTACATAAAAATATATATCAAATTAGATGAAAACACAAGCAGTATTTTAAGAGGATCAGGAAAGATGCCTGGGGATTTGTACATGAGTGAGGCCTTGAATGAAATTAGGGATTGAAAATAGCCTCTGCAAAGGCATGGAGTGGGAGCTAGAGAAAATGTGGCTAGTGGTTCTCTGCCCAGGGCAGTGTGTGTGTGTGTGTGTGTGTGTGTGTGTGTGAGTGAGTGATATATATTCCCTTTCAGATATTTATGTGCCCATTTTCTAGTGAATGTCTGTTAGGCAGCTAGAAAGCACAATGAGAAGAGTTCTGGACTTGGAGTGATGCAGACCTGAGTCCAAATGCCTCCCATACTCATTAGCTGTAAGTTATTTAGCCTCAGTTTCTTCATTTGTAAAATGAAGGATTGGACTCAGTGGCCTAAGGGTCCCTTCAAGCTCTAAATTTATGTTGCTGCCTCAAGGTTCTGCTTAGTGCAGGGGACCAGGTGACTGGGCTGTTGATTCATGACTTGGGATTTGTGCCTGCCACTGGCTCTTGTTTATCTTGGATGAAACAGAGGTTCCCCATTGTGCCTTGGTTTTCTGAGCAAGTATATTCCCTATGGGTAATTTTTTAAAGAGTTCCTTGATTTTAGAAATGGGGCCCATTTTGCTCAACTGCTCCATCCAGTAGGGCTGTTAATCATGGCATTGAGCTGTTATGCATGCACTCTCCCCTTCTTCCTCAGCCCCACGGTAGCTCTGTTCTCTAGAGACTGGTCAATCACACAAAGAGATTTCATGCTGCAAGTCTCCTCTGAGAGGAGCCCCCATGGTTTTCATTCTGTCATTGCTATGGAAGTGTCAGTGTCTGCAATATTTCTCTTTTTTGCCTGTCCACCTTGCTCCAGGATCAGTGGAGATGGATGTGTTGGAAACTGGGAGAAATTGTTCTTCCCAGAGTTAGGTAGTGGAAAAGAAGGTTTGGACAGGAGACCCATGTTCTGACTTAGGTCTGTCACTAGCACCATAGATTTAGGGATGGAGGGAAATTTGAGGCCGTGTAGTTCTATGCCATCATTCTGCAGTCAAGGAAACTGAGACTTACAGAGGAAAAGTGACTTGAGTCACATAGGTTGTAAGGTGGGCAAGACAGAATTTGAACCCCCCCCCCTCCATCCCCCCATCCTCTTGACAGCTCATCTTGATGTCTTTAGCTAGCTTTCTGATCTAGGGCAAGTCATTTTACTTTTCTGGGCCTCTGCTGCTTTATTATAAAATGACAGGATTAGACTTGGTTCTCTTCCATGTGATTCCATGTTTCAAAGACTGTAGAACTCTACATAATTGATCAATCAATCAACAAAATTTACTAAGTACCTACTATGTACCAAGCACTATGTTAAGTGCTGGCTATACAGAAAATTCAAGATTTTGCAAATGTTAGATAAACTGAAAAAGTAATTTTATCTACCTCTTTTCTCAGATCTGACTGTAATGGCACTCCAGGAATAGTTAACAAGTACTTAGAACATTTCTACTATCTATTTAAATCAGTGAGAGAATAGAAAAGACCAGCCAAATCCTAGAGCAGCTTTAATCTTTTTGTGGTGATAAGAAACAAGAAGACAGTGTAAGAATAGATTAAGAATAACAATCAGCCTTGATTTCATTGACAAACTGAACTTCCAGATGATCAAATTTCCTTTATTAATGAAGATCAGAACTTTCTCTGCAATTTATAGTATGAGAAAGTTTCCTAAAACACTGAAAAGGTAAGTGACTTATCCAGAGTGGGTTCTGTGGTGTAAAGGTTAGTACACAGGACTCTAAATCTACAGTGTGTGTTCAAATATTGGTGGGACTTTCCCCCTATTGGATTGTAATCTCCTTGAGGTCAGGGACTTGTCTTTTGAAATTTTTTTTATATTTCTAGCACTTAGCATAGTGCCTGGCACATAGTAAATGTTTAATAAATGTCTGTTGACTGATTTATAGGGACAAATGGCTAGTATGTGTCAGATGTAGGACTTGAGCCAAGGTCTTCTTGACTTCGAGGGGCGCTTTTTATCCACTACTTCAAATTGTTTCTAAAGAACAAATTGTGAAGTACTAAATTACTTGGTATAGATTGGAAATGCCATAGGGGAGCTTCATAAGTCTTAGAAAATATGGACTATCCTCATTTTCTTCTAGAGAAGTTGTGGATGCTATGGGAGTGGAGAGGAAAAGGAGGGAGACATAGGTCTTTGTCTCAGGTATATTACTGGTTTCACCAAGATTCTCTGGCAATTGCATTGCTTCTTTTTGTGAAAGCCACACATAACACAGGTTTGGGGTTTCCAATGGTTCTTAAAGACTTAAGACTTTATTAGTATGTGAAACAGTATAGTTTAGAGGATGGGATGCTGCCTTTAGAGTCAGGCAAGATCAGGGTTCTAATCATACCTTCAACACATACTAGTTATACCACTCTGGCCATGTCATTTCATCTTTGTCCTTAGTTCCCTCATCTATAAAATGGGAGTAACCGTAACTGTAGTATCTACCTTAGAGGTCTGTCTAGTAGTTTAAATGAGATAATATAAAGTACCTCATAAACCATAAATACCAATTGTTGTTAATATCATTATAATTGTGTATATAGAGAAGTAACATGATGTGGTGATCTTAGATTCCAATCCAACACCCTCATTTCACAGATGAGCAGAAGTTGCCCAAGGTTACACAATGAACCAATGGGAGAATTGTGTCTAGAACCATCTCCTGATCCTCAACTAGTGCTTTCTCTATTATACTATATTCTCTTTGGATATTATAGAATTGAAGAAATACACTGAATTTTAGAACTGGTTTTGAATTGATTGGGTACAATTGGGTACAGCTTATGCTGGGTCCAAAAGTAAATTGTATCTTAATTCTACAGTCTGCTTCATACAAGTCCAGGCCTAACAAATGGATGAATATACTATAAGCACATTTTTTCTTAATTCAAAAGAGACAAAAAGCAACTCAAAAAGTAACTGCTTGGAAATGAACAAAAATATTTTTTAGTTATCTTGATTTTCTGTGGAAGTGGCACAACTGAGCTCACACAACAATTTTACCTTGGTGACTTCTCTGCTTGGTAGTTCTTTACCCTTAAAAGTCAAATAATACCCTTATTCTATATGACATTGATACTAGAGTCAAACCAAAAAAAAGAGTTTCATAGCAAGTCTAAGAAAGAGCTAATTTTCTAAAATTGGAACATTATCTGTCATGTGTTACTACTCTATAATTATGACTATTATTCTCCTTGGGGAAAAAGGGGGATATTTCAGGAGGGGGAAAAGATTTTTACAAGAGGCTTTTAATATAAATGGGCAATTATATTAAAATACTGACTTCCATACTTAGACACTCTGTTGTAGATACTTTATATTGTATTTGATGTAAATTTAGTAAATGATATGCGAGGCATCCCCTTTAGTGAAAACTTAAAATGTGAGTACTGCCTCCCTAAGTGAGAGGCACAGATAGTGTAGGGAAATGCATTCATGACTTCAACACATTTTCAGGTTTCTATTGTTAAAATTCCATTTTTTTTCCTGTAAGAGGGAATAATTTTCATTTGGCAAGGAATCTGAATTTTGGTGAGAATGATAATGCTTCTGAAATAGGTTGCTTGACTGAACAAAGGGCAAGGGTAAAAATAAATATTGAATTCATGATTCATCTTTGCATAACCAAAAAAGACAATAGCATAAAATACTATGGTTCTTTAATTTTTTTTTTGTAAAGGTTGTGATGATGGATAGCAGAGTTAGATGGAGAGGCCGGAAGTATAAAGAAAGAAAGGCACTTATTTAATTTGCATAGTACATATGATACTCATACTCAAGAACTGTCACACATATGTGCATGTATACATGCACACACACATACACACACATACTGTGAGATTTAAAATTGGATATTAGATCATAAATCCCCCCTACTTAACCCTTCCCTTAATTTATCTCCCAGACTAGTAAATGGAAGAAGCTTCTGGTTTTCTAGATAGAGCCTCCGTCTCCTGATACTTTACGAAGACTGAGTCCCAAAGCATTTAACTGATCAGTGGGATTATTAAATGGGAACTGCCTGTTTCCTCTGAACTTTCTTTGCTCTTTAACAGTTGCTATCATTAGGGTTTTTACCTCTTTAGCGTCTACCTCAGGTCTATCTGAAATCTCTTCACCTATGAATGGTGCAGGCTTTATATGAGAGCAATGAATCCATGAGTCTTTTTCACCAATTTTAATGGCAGTAGGAGTTGTCAATAATACCTGAAAAGGTCCTTCCCAGGCAGGTTGAGTTCCACTGGTTCTCTGAAAATTCTTTACATATATTTTATCTCCTGGGTTGAAGTTATGCAATGAAAAGTCTAATGGTCCTGCCTGGACCACAGCTCCTGCCTCATGGAGTTCACGTAGCCTGGTCTGTAATTCCTGTATATAGGAAGCAACAGAAGTATCACCTCCCACCAGTGATGTATAAACTGGGGAAAAAGTTTTAGCTTGGATAGGAGGGTGACCAAAAAGCATTTCATAAGGAGATATATGAAGTTCTCCTCTTGGTCTACTTCGTAGATAGAATAATGCCAATGGTAGAACATTAGGCCATTTCAAATGGGTTTCAGTACATAATTTGCCAATCATACTCTTAAGCTCTTTATTCATACGTTCGACTTGGCCTGAACTTTGTGGATGGTAGGGCGTGTGGAATTTTGGAGTCACTCCCAAGAAAGAGTAGATTTGGGATAAAATCGAATCAGTGAAATGTGTGCCTTTGTCAGAATCGATGCGGGCTGGTGGGCCAAAACGAGGTACTATCTCTTTAAGAAGAATTTTGGCAACAAAGGCAGCTGTGGCTCGGGGGCTGGGAAAGGCCTCCACCCACCGAGTGAGCTGATCAACTATAACAAGGCAAAATTTATAATGTCCTGCTTTTGGCATAGTAATATAATCAATTTGTAAGTGCTCAAAAGGTGTATATGCTAGAGGACGCCCTCCATAAGCTTTGGCCTTAAAAGCATACTGATTATAAGACTGACATGTGGAGCAGCCCGAGCAGATTCGAGATGCTGTATTAGTCACACCTGGTGCTATCCAGGTTCTCTTAATAGAGTCTACAATGCCTTGTGTACCAAAATGGCCTTTTCTGTGAACAGAGAGGCATACCTGGTGGTAGAATTTCCGGGGAAGAAATGGCTTACCTTCCGGAGACACCCAGATGCCATTGATCTGTTTCACCTTAAATTTCTTTTTCCACTTTTCTACTTCAGAATCGTCATAGGTTAGGTTGGAAGGAATATCCTCAGAAGGTGAAAGGTTAAATACATGTTCAGGAGCTTCTAATGCAGCAAGCTTGGCTGCAGAATCGGCTCATGCATTTCCCTTTGAAACAGGATCACTATTCCCTGTGTGGGCAGGGCAATGTACAACGGCTAGGGAAGAAGGCAGTTTTAGGGCATCTAAGAGGTCCTTGATAAGGTCCCCATTGGCAATAGCCTTGCCCGAGGATGTTAGAAAGCCTCGTTGACGCCAAATCATACCAATAAAGTGGCATATGCCAAAGCCATATTTCGAGTCAGTAAAAATGGTGGCACTCTTATCTTTAGCTATATTACAGGCCTGTGTAAGAGCCACAAGTTCAGCAGCCTGTGCACTAAAATGGGAAGGCAGAGAAGCTGCCCAGAGGGTGTCATAATCAGAAACTACAGCAGCTCCAGTAAAACGGGTTCCCTCTCTCATAAATGAGGAACCATCTGTATAGAGGACAAGATCAGGATTTTCTAAAGGTGTATCAAAAAGATCGTCACGGGGTTTTTCAGCCATATCAACTAAAGAAGCACAGTCATGCAACGGTTCCCCCGAGAATGGTAAGTTAGGGAGTAGTGTTGCTGGATTAAGAACTGTGCAGCGTTTTAAAGTGATATTCTCATTACCTAACAGGGTTATTTCATACTTAGCCAGCCTTTGATCTGAAAAGGCTTGTGTCCTGTGACGTAGTAAGAGAGCCTCCACTTCGTGAGGGCATTGCACAGTTAGAGGGTTACCTAGGACCAAATCAGAGGCTTTTTCTACCAAAAGCGCTGTGGCCGCCACTGCTCTAAGGCAAGGTGGCGCTCCAGCCGCTACAGGGTCCAGCTGAATTGAATAGTAGGCTATAGGACGCTGGTTAGGCCCCAGTGACTGAGTCAGGACTCCAGAAGCCACCCCCCTTTGTTCATGCACAAAGAGAGTGAAAGGCTTACTATAATCTGGCAGTCCTAGGGCAGGTGCTGATAACAAGGCCCGTTTTAATTCTTTTATGGCTGAGAGATGCTGGGGATCCAACTGTAAAATGTCTGGAACAGAACTTTTTGTAAGAGCTATGAGGGGTTTAGTAATTTCACCAAAAGAGGGTATCCATTGTCTACAGTACCCAGCTGCTCCCAGAATGGCTCTCAACTGCCTCTTAGTAGTGGGGGCAGAGAGTTGTTGAATGGCCTGGACTCGCTTAGAAGAGACAGAGCGAGTTCCAGCAGCCAAAATAAATCCTAAATATTCTACCTGGGGCAAACACCATTGTACCTTTGTCTTGGAAACCTTGTGTCCTCTCTTGTGCAGCTCCAGCAGTAAGTGACGGCTATCTTCCTGACAAATTTCAGCATTAGGAGAGGCCAAAAGTAAGTCATCAACATATTGTACTAGTATGGAGCCCTTAAAGGTAATAGAGGCCAGATCCTGCTGTAAAATTTGGGAAAATAATGTGGGACTGTCTACAAATCCCTGTGGGAGTCTAGTCCAGGTCCACTGTCTATTTTTCCAGGTAAAAGCAAATAAATATTGGAAGTCCTCATGTACTGGTATGGAGAAAAAGGCAGAGCAAAGGTCTACCACTGTGAAACATGTAGATTCATAGGGAATCGATGAAATTATCGTAGCCGGGTTTGGAACTATGGAATGTCTAGGAATAACATAATTATTAATCGCTCTAAGATCTTGCACAAAACGATAAACAGGTTTACCATCTGGCCCAGGCTTGGGTTTTTTAACTGGCAAAATGGGAGTATTGCATGGAGAGTGATGACATGGAATAATAATGCTCTGGCTTTTCAAAGCCTCAATTATAGGGGTGATCCCTTCTATTGCTTCCCTAGACAATGGATACTGTGGAATGGAGGGGGGTGGTCCCCCCTTAACTTTAAAGGTAACAGGCATGGCAGACTTAAGGAGCCCCACCACATTAGGGGATGAGGCCCATAAAGACTCAGGAATGTCAGAGGGGATTTTGGATACCTCCCCTGCTGTTCCTTGAGCTTCTGTAAGTAAAATTGGTAATAAATGAACAGTATCCTCTGGCAATTGTAAGGAGACAGCCCCATCTGGAGCACAAGATATGGTTGCTCTAAGCTTGCAAAGGAGATCACGACCTAATAAATTTACAGGGGCATCAGGCATGAGTAAAAATGAATGTTCTACTGTTAAGGGCCCCATAGATACCATGCGAGGATTCAATTTTGCCACTCTCTGGCTCTTTCCTGAGACTCCCACTACATTCAAAAATCCTACAGGTCTACACCCAGCATCTGGTTTGCTTACTAATACTGATTTAGAGGCTCCTGTGTCTAGCAGACAATCATAATAAGTCTCCCCCACTTTTAAGGTGACATGTGGTTCATTACTCTGGGGAGGTGAATGGACTGGCACAAGTGCATTCAAAAAATCCGGATCTGGGAATATATGGCTTTCATTATCTATGTTCCATTCCTCCCCAAGACACCATCATTCCTGTGTCCTCTTCTGAGGGGGGTCTTGGTTACCATTATTCTGGTACTGCCTTTCTGTATTCCTCCAAAAAGATCTATTTCTATTTTGATTTCGCCTGTAATTAGAATTAGAATTTCTTCTCCAAGTCCTACATTCTCTCAATTCATGCCCCTCCTTACGACAGTAACAACACACCTTAGTGTCCTTGCTCCGGTGTCCACATGGCTGACTAGGAATCGCTGGTTCCAGAATGCTCTGTTTAGGGTGATCTGGATCTTCCTCACGTGAGTCAAAGACATAATTTGCAAGTTCCTTAATTCTATCTACTGAGAGATTTCTCCAGTCTGGACATTGTTTCAGAAAGTATCTGCGTATTTCTGGCAGTGAATTATAAACAAATGTGTTGAGAATGATACAGGAATCTCTTAAATCTACTGGATCCAATCTGGTGTACTGTCTAGCGGCCTCACAAAGTCTATCATAAAATCTGTTTGGTCTTTCATTAGCCTCCTGAGGTAGGCTTAAAAATTTCTGCCAGTTTTCCGGTTTTCTAGAGCAAGATTCCATTCCCTTCAGAAGTGTTTCTCTAGCATCTTTTAATCTTTGGAAATCCCTATCATCATTATAATTCCACTCTGGATCCTTTAGAGGCCATTCCACATCGGCCTTACCTTTCGCAACAAGGGCATTTCCTGCTGAGATAATATCTGTAATCTCAGTTGGGGACAGTAAAGTTTCCAAAAGGCAAGTAACATCAGCCCAACTGGGTTGATATGCATTAAATATAGTCCTTAACTGTGAAATTACAGTGTTTGGATTTTTCTCAAAACTAGGGATGATTGATTTCCATGCGCTCAAGTCACTTGGTCTAAAGGGGCTATATTTTCTGACTTGAATTGGCACTCCCTTCTTACTATGTTCTATAGCTTCCTGCAGAGGGAGTAGTTTCTGCTGATCTGATTCTGAACTTGGATCATCTCTAGTAGAAACAGCCATTTTGAGGTCTCTCTCCATATGTGAGAGTTTCCCCCATATCATAACAATGATAATAACAAAAACAATAATAACAAAAACAAAAAAAAAACAAAAAAAAATAAAATCCTTAGTCGTATGAACTATGGATGTGGTATTAAAAGGTATTTCAATTGCAGGCATAAAATTTCTACTTATATTAAACGTATTTTCCCAAAGATTCTCACGTATACTATTATACAAAAAACTTTTTGCTGCCTGAATGAGGAAAAAACCAATAATGTTATGAAGGACCATTGAGTAAACTATTCCTCTAAGTCGGGATGTTATGCTGTCCCAATACATTCCGATGAGAAAAATCAAAGGGATAGTAGAATATTCGAGCATCTTGCCCTTTAAACTGGGCTGGCTTTTCTGTTTAAAGCAAGACTTTTAGAGGCTTAAAGTCTTTAAGGGAGATTAGACAAAGGGAAAGTCCGTGGGGGGGGGGGGGGTATTTGGAAAATCCACCGAATTAGCCGGCTTATGGCCAAACTAGGGAGGGTGGGAGGGTCCTTAAGGTCCCTTCGGGGTCGCCAAACTGTGAGATTTAAAATTGGATATTAGATCATAAATCCCCCCTACTTAACCTTTCCCTTAATTTATCTCCCAGACTAGTAAATGGAAGAAGCTTCTGGTTTTCTAGATAGAGCCTTTATTGTATATAAGGTGTTGTTGATTAGAAGGATAGGAAAATAGAAATACAGTACAAATCGTCTTAAATCTAGGCTTAGTCTATATTCCTTATAAAAACTCACCAAACCGATTTAGGCCACCTTTGGAGTGAGTCAGACCGTCTGTGCCGTGCCGCCAGGAGTCCCGCCAAGCCGGCAAAAAAGGCTCCTCCCGTTCTCTCCACCCCGGAAGTCAAAAAACCCGGCAGGCAGTCTGACATGCGCAGCAGGCGGACTGTACCCGGCAGGCAGTCTGACATGCGCAGCAGGCGGACTGTTCATCTCCTCCCCAAAAGGGTGGTCCTTGAAAAATTGGCGTCTTTCAGTTATCCTAACCAACTGTTAAAAACTTTCATATTTTACCACAATACACACACATACACTCCTCAGGCTAACCCCAAACAGATGTGGTCATTCCTGGGGCTAGTTGGCTTCACTCTAAGAAGAATAAATTTAAAAGCTATAATGTGCAAAGAGGGATTAAACTGATTCTGCTTGGCCCAGAGGGTAGAACTAGGATAAAAAAATAGCAAGGAGGTAGATTTTGTTTTGGAGTAAAATTTTTTTCTTTTGAAAATTTATCTTATTTTTAATTTATGAAATAAAACAAGCATTTCCATACCATAGTATAATAAAAAAGATGATTGTACTTGAAACTACAACTTTCTATTGTTTTGAAATATTCAACAAAGGTATCATGTAAATCTATTTCCCTCCCTTTTTTTCTTCCCACACCCCACCCTAGAGATGGCTGCCATTAGACACAAATATATATATATATATATATATATATATATATATATATAATATATACAAATAGGTATATATATGTAGTATATATAATAGTTTTTATATATATGTATACATATACAATTATTTCATACATATGTCTATTATATCAGTTCTTTCTCTGGATGTAGACAGCATCTTTCTTCATATGTCCTTTATAGTTAATTTGAGTATTTCTAATATTAAAAATAATATTCTCTCAAAGTTGTTCTTCAAACAATATTGCTGTTACTGTATATAATGTTTTCTTGGTGCTGCTCATTTATCTCTTCATTATTTTGTGCAGATCTTTCCATGTTTTTATAAGTTCATTGAGCTCATCATTTCTTGTAGCACAGTACTATTCCATCACAATCATATACCACAACTTGTTCAGCCATCCCCCAATTGATGGGCATTCCTACAATTTCCAGTTCTTTGCCACCACAATAGAGCTGCTATAAACATTTTAGAATATATAGATTCTTTTCCTTTTTTCTAATAATTTTTGGAAATAGACCTAGTAGTGGTATTTCTGGGTCAAAGAGCATAGGCAGTTTAATAACTCTTTGGGCATAATTCTAGATTGTTCTCCAAAATGGCTGGATCAGTTCACAATTCCACCAGCAATGAATTCATGTCTCAATTTTTCTAAGAATGAGAGTTGTTAAAAAGTAGAAAGGAGGGGGCAGCTAGGTGGTGCAGTGGATAAAGCAACAGTGCTGGATTCAGGAGTACCTGAGTTCAAATCCGGCCTCAGACACTTGACACTTACTAGCTGTGTGACCCTGGGCAAGTCACTTAACCCCCATTGTCCCGCAAAAAACAAAACTAAACAAAACAAAACAAAAAAGTAGAAAGGAAGGTTTAAAGTTCCTCATTATTGAGAGTTTTCAAGAAGAATCAATCAATCAACCAACGAGCATTTGCTGGGGATACAGGTTAAATGAGGAGATTTAAGATTCTATGATTCTGCATAAAAGAAAAGCCTCCTTGTCTAAACTCTCAGCAATTTTCACCATTAATATTATTTCTGGTGTGCGTATATATAAATACCATTAAGTGATATGGCAACAATATCATGAGATTTTAGTAGCAAAGGAAGTAGTTTTGAATAATGGCTTTATTACTTATTGCCTATTCAATCTTGGACAAGACATTTCCTTTCTCTGAATCTTATCTTGAAAATGACTTGGCTTATATGACCTCTTATATCCCTTCCGAATCTGTGATCTATAACTAAGAGGAGATAATCCATCAAAGACCTAACACTTTAGCATGAATGAGTTCATCAGATCAAAGAAGTTTGCATAATTTTCATGTATGCCTTAGAAACATGTTGTTGGAGGAGAATCTTTAAGGTGTTATTTTGTTCTGAGAAATCAAACGTATCTTTTACTGTTAAAAAAAATTATAATGGGATCTTGTATTCTCTACTTCTCTTTCTTTTTTACTGTTTGGGACTAATTTTCTTTATTTGTGAATAAAATCTGAAAATATTCACTGCTGGCAGCCAAGATGTTTTTATGAGCTTGAAATCTTTGTTCAACCACTATTAAAAGAACATCACAGGGGCGGCTAGGTGGCGCAGTGGTTAAAGCACCGGCCCTGGATTCAGGAGTACCTGAGTTCAAATCCAGCCTCAGACACTTGACACTTAGTAGCTGTGTGACCCTGGGCAAGTCACTTAACCCCCATTGCCCCGCAAAAAAAGAAAACAACAACAACAACAACAACAAAAAAAAGAACATCACAGAGTTGTCCTTTGAGATGCTCCTTATTTAGAACGCTTAGGATTGAAATGGCATATGCTGGATTTATATAACGCTGAAGTCCCTCCATTGTTTGGGTTTATCCAATGAGGCAGGGAACATTTTGAGGAGAGCATGGAACCATGGAATGATGTTCCAAAATTTCTGTGATGCAGCAAAATTAGTCTTCTGGGGAAAAATCATATCCCAACCCTTAGCTCGTAGTCGGACCCCAGGCCTAGGTCCACTGATACTTAGCTTGTGGGGGTTGCCACTGTGATTCCATCCATCTTGAATTTGAAGGTTGTTCCCTTCCCCACCCAGGGCAATGAGGGTTAAGTGACTTGCCCAGGGTCACACAGCTAGTAAGTGTCAAGTTTTTGAGGTCAAATTTGAACTCAGGTCCTCCTGAATCCAGGGTTGGTGCTTTATCCACTGAGCCATCTAGCTGCCCCTCTCTACTTCTTTCAGTTTCTTGTGTAATGGTAAAGGTGTGGTATACTGTGGAATATCTCTTGCAAAAACCTACCTATTCTTATCTAATATTTTTCTCAAAAATGCCCTTAATGTGTATGTGGATTGTTCTTATAATATTTTTTATTAATAGGAAAGTATGCATACATGTTAAAAGTCCTTGATATTCTCTTGGTTTAAAAATTTTTTTTGAATAATAGTAAGATCTAAAATTTGTTTTCCACAACTTTTCTTCAGATAACTTAAAATTTAATTTAATTAAAAATTTTTTGCATTATCCCTTTCTTCAGGTAACTTAAAATTAATAACTCAATGTTGTTAAAAGCATGTCACCTCCAGCACAAGCCTTCTCTGGGTATACTTTGTCCTAACCAGCTGCCTTTGCCACCTGTGTCTTCTTCTTTGCCATTTCTGCCTTGCTTGTAAGCACATCTGGAACAGTAATGCCAGAAACCAGATGTGTTCTCTCTTCTGTCTTTGATAGTAGAAAGTATTTGTTTTAACACCCTTTTCCACCTTTAGTCCATTTGTTGTTCATCCAGTCCCATATTTAAATACCTCTGGGATGACCTTGCTTATTGGGTCTCTTACCAAGCTCTATCTTTTCCTTTCATAGCTTCTCTACATTTTATGCAGTAATACTGCTTATAATCATCTAATGTCCTTCTCCATAAGGCTTTATGTTCTGAACAAGTGTTGGCCTTCAATGACACATCTCTTCGTTGAGCCGATGAGTCAAGGGTCTGCTGACAAGTTTCTTTTGGTCTCAAGTTTCAATTGACTTACATGGTAAACTTCAGTATGAGACTAATCATTGCTAATGTTCTTGCTTCCATCCATATCCCATTTTTCAGCAGAAATAACTTTAAAAAATAGGTCATGCTGTCATCGTTTTAATTGCAAACTATATCTTTTTCCCATTTTACTGTTTGACTTGGGACTGAAACTTCTTATTATATATTCTCTCCCGCTGTTAGAATGTTAGCACTTTGAGAGAAGGTACTTTTTTGCTTCTATATTTGCTTTCTAGTTCTTCACACAATACTTTGCACACAGTAAGCCCTAAGCACACTGTATTTCATTCAATCATTTTTGTTTTATTTTAGCTCTGTATCAGTTTTGATTTTTGCTTTGACAAGTTCATGCTCTGATTATACAGACAGCTAATTCAGGAATGACTCTCCCATCAGCAGTGTGTCATTTCCTGTCTATTCAAATATCATCAAGTTCTTTTCTTTTGGTAATGTTATTCAGTGTTCACTATGTCCAGTGCCTTCTGATCCCTTTCTTGAATAAAGTATTCATGATGCATAGGCATAAGGTTTTACTATAGTCTTAAACTGTCTGACCTTCCTTCTTACTGACTCATGTTTGCCTCCCATTATAATTCTCTCCTCCCTCATCTATACTCTTCTTTGCATTGAAGTTACCAAAAAAGTATGCTGATTTGATGTGGAGTGTCTTACTGAGCTTTTTGTAGATTATCTCTATATCTGCAATACATGATGACCAAATATTCCATGAAATGATGTTTCTTGTTGCTTTTGGATTTAAAAAAAAGCTAATTCTGTGAACTCTTTTTAAAAAATCTCTTTAAAAAATAAAATAAAATAAATCTTTTTAAGGGGAACTTATGAACCCCTAGCCATTTAGCTGTAGGATTTGTCTTCTGGTTTTATTTATAACATTGTCAATATGTTTCAGTTTCTCCATGCTTTTGCAGTTAGTGCCTTCAAGAACATCACATTTAAAGCACCAAGAGCTAGGCAAATATTCATAGATGGTCTAAAAACTGATTCTTAGGATCTTGTGTATCTTTTTTGGGGATACCTTGCCACTATTGCTGCAGAAGAAGAACACAGGACTGGAGCCATCTTGCATTATACTTTGTTTCTTTGATTGCCATGCCAAATAGTTCATTACTAAGTATCCTGCAGACTGGCAGTGAAACTCTCTCCATGATCAGTTAGATTGATTCTTGGGAAGCATTCTCTATTTTCAGTATCATTCTCAGTCTTTCTAACATGGTAGAACCTGCTGGTGCTCCTCTTCCATTGACCTAGACTTGGAGATATCTCAGAGATACCTTCATACCATGATGAGGTATCTGAATTAACCTTTGGTGGAGGGAGGATGGAGACAATATCTAATATTTATTTCATTGCTTTTTTTCAACCTATGTAACACATCAACTTGTCTTTTTCTGCTTTGGAAAGGGTAGTATATCCAATTTTAAGTATTATGAAAATATTGTATCTATGTATATTTCCTTTTTTACCCCTTAAATGGGGTGGGGTGGAAACAGAGTTTAGACAGTGATTTGGCAGGAGTGTGGATGAATTATCCCCAATTAGCCATGCAATCAGAATATTTTCTGATTGGTAGAGTATGAACCCAGAGTTGTAGTATGGGCAAATAAAATTGACTTTATATAGTGCTTTAAAATTCGTGGAGCATTTTACATAAACATTTCATGTGCTAGGAGACAATGTGATGTAGTGTGAAGAATCCTGATTCTGGAGCCAGAGCACTTGAATTCATATACGTCCTCTGATGCACATCATTTGTGTGGCCTCAGGAAAGTTACTTAACATCTCAGGACCTCAAACTTCTTATCCTTCAAATGAAGGGTTTGGACTAGATGTCCTCTGTGGTCCCTGTCAGCTTTTTTTTTTTTTAAGTCAGTGTTTTTGTTTTTGTTTTTGGTCTTTTTTGTTTGTTTGGTTTTGTGGGGCAATGAGGGTTAAGTGACTTGCCCAGGGTCACACAGCTAGTAAGTGTCAATTGTCTGAAGTAGGATTTGAACTCAGGTCCTCCTGAATCCAGCACTGTTGCTTTATCCACTGCACCACCTAGCTGCCCCTCCTTCCAGTTTCCTATCAGTGATACTTTCACTATTCACCCTTCTTCCTCACTGAATTCAGCACCTGATTTGCAGTCTTTCAGTACCACAACACTTAACCTTATCCTTAGTGACAATAATCATAATGGTAACTTTCTACCCCTCAATGTCATCAACTTCTGTTAAGTACATAATTAGTTTTCCTTAAGTATATCACCATTAGAAATGGTCATACCTATACCTGGGATTCTTTAACCTGGGTTCTATTAAATTGTTTTTTAAAATATTTTGATTACTATATTTCAATATAATTGGTTTCCTTTGTAATCCTTTATTTGTGTGTGTGTGTGTGTGTGTGTGTGTGTGTGTGTGTGTTTAAAGGCATTATTCTAATGAGGGGGCTAAAGTCATCCATGACAAAAAAAAGGGTAAAAATCCCTCCTACACTTTACTCTTACCCCTAAACTATTTCACCTCTAAGGTCTTCTGCTGATTCTCTCTACTCACCATACTTCCACCTCTCCCACTTTCTCTTGTACTTGTTCTTTGTCTTCATCATGACCTCTGGTTCCTCAAATTTCTCCCTGCTTTTCTACTCTATCACCCTTGTTCTGGCTTCACTTTCCTCCCTTCCAAATCTGTACCCAGCAGTTGACCAGACAACTGTCCTCCACTTAAATCTCTTACTTCTTTGTTCTTCTGCTATTCATACCCCCCCTTTTTTTTTTGGTGAGGCAATTGGGGTTAAGTGACTTGCCTAGGGTCACACAGCTAGTAAGTGTGTAAAGTGTCTGAGGCCGGATTTGAACTCAGGTCCTCCTGAATCCAGGGCTGGTGCTCAATCCACTGCTCCACCTAGCTGCCCCTATTCATACCCTTTTAATCCTCAACCGTGGGTCATTCCCATCCCTTCTGCTCTATCTCCTGAGCTGCTGAATGCTGCCAGTAGAAGACATAAAACTATTGAGTGAATCCAAGACATTCATTGTTTTTCTAACTTTAACTGAACCCTCACTTCTACATAATATTTCTTTTAAGTATTTCTGACTTATTTCCCCCACAATCTGTACAGGAGCTGTTCCAAACTTTTATTCTCTTCCAAGTTCCTAACTCTCCCCTCTATCTTTTCTCTCACAGCAGATGACTGTGCTTCATACTTGAAAGATTGAAATCATCTATGGTTAGTAACTTCCTTTCCTATCCTCTACATCTCTTCTTAGGCTCCAGTGTCAGAGCATGAGTAGCCCCTCTCCTTTCCAAAGTAGACCATTCTGCTTCTGTCTTTGATCCTAGACCTTCCCATATACCATAAAGGCATGCAGTTTTTATTTTTTAATGTCTTACCTCTCCTTTAGCTAGTGTTTTTCTTGATTACCCAGAAAGAAATTCACATCACCTGTATTATTGGAAAACATTCTCTTGACCTTGAGACCCCTTCCCCCAATATATTGTCCTATCTCACTCCTCTTAAATATTAAACTAGAAAACCTCTTAATACTTGATTTTGCTTTCCCATATAGCTCACTCATTCTTTAACCTCCTGCAATGTGGCTTTTGAGTCTTACTACTCTATTGAAACTGCATTTTCAATGATTTCCATTGACCTCTTAATTGCTTTATCTGATGACCTTTTTACTTTTTTTCATTGACACATTTTGCTTTAACACTCATCAGTCATTTCCCTAGAAAAAAAATAGTTCCTTAGTCCCTTCCCATAGAAAAACTAAATTTCCTAATTGAGTGACCAATACTATCCCACTTTGTTATCAGAAAGGATGTATGCTTTAATTTTATTGAATTAGAACCAATATAATTCATTGTATTTTACCTCAATTCTGTTTCCTTATAATAAATAGCATTTATATAGGGCTTCCAGGTTTGCAAATCTCTTTACAAGTATTACCTCATTTTATCAAAACAACCCTGAGAGGTATTATTGTCTTTATTTACATTAGATTGTTCTCTCTCTCTCTCTCTTCCCCCTTTCCTCTCTCTCTCCCTCTCTCTTCCTCTGTCTCTTTCTGTCTCTGTCTCTCCTTTCTCCCTTTCCTCCCTCTCTCTCTCTCTCTCTCTCTCTCTCTCTCTCTCTCTCTCTCTCTCTCTTTCTCTCTCTCCCCACTCCTCTTCCCTCCCACCCCCTTTTTCTTTTCTCTCTGTCTCTCTCTCTCTTCATCTTTAGGTTCTATTTTCTTCACTCTGAATGAGTTTATACAAGTTTTTTCATGTTTTTCTGAATTCTTCATATTTTTTATTCCTCACAATGCAATGATATTTTACTTTATTTGTATATCCCAGTTGTTACCATTTTTGAATCAGTGGGTATATACTTGGTTTCCATTTTTTTAATATTATCAAATAGTGCTGCTTTAAAAGCTTTGTAATTCTTTCTGTTGTTTACTCCCTATTGGCACAAACCTAGTAGTGAAATTGCTGAAAGAAAAAAAAAATATGAATAACTGCATTTTTTCTTACATAATTCCAAATTATTTTATAGAATTGTTGGGCCACTTGATAGATCCTACAAATGCTTATCATGTTTTCCCTGAGTCTTTAGCCTAATAATTCCTATTCTTTCAGCATTTCCTCATATGGAAGGGACTCAAGTCCCTTTACCATCTTGGTTGTATTCTTTTGAATACTCTCCAAGTTTTCGATGCCCTTTCTTACATGGAGAATCCAAGCCTAAATCTAACATTACAGATGTGGTCTAAATTTGTAATATATAATGAGACCACTACCCTCTTATTTCTGGAAGTTATATTTCTATAACAAGTTATAGAATATACATATAACATATATGTTAATAAATATGTATATAGATAATATATAACATATAAAAATTCCTCTCTATATCCTTCTATAACAAGGCCATATTGACTTTTAAGCTATCCTATCCCACTGTTGGCTCCAATTGAGCCTTGAAGTCCACGGAATCCCCTAGATATATATTTTTCAGAATAACTTATCTAACCATGCTTGCCTTGCCTTATAGTTGTGAATTTCATTTTCTGAACCCTGATGAGAGATGATATTTATCACAATTTAATTTTATCACATTAGACCCAGCTTTATATTCTAGTCTATCAGGATCTTTTGGGATCTGCTTTCTATCATCCAGAATATTTGCTATTCCTTACAGATTTGTGCCATCTATAAATCTGATAAGCACGCCACCTCTACCTTTATCTATATCATTGATAAAAATGTTAAACAGAACAAGTTCAGACAGAGGCTTTTGAGGATGCTCCTCAATAGATTCTTTCCAAGTTAAAAGACATACTTTGTTAGGCAACCCATTCCAGTGGGTCTTAATCTAACTGTACTCTAGGTAGTCTTGCTTCTTTGTATTTTTCCATAACAAAAGCCTGAGAATCTTTATTAAATGTTTTGTTAAAGTCTATGTAAGTTCTATCTACAGCATTCACCTAACCTAACAGTTCAATAAACCCATAAAAAAGTAATCAAAGTTAGTTTGCGATAACTAATTCTTGACAAAACTATACAGGTTATTTTGTTTTTTTTTAAAACATCTTTCTTTATTCTTGATTCCCCCAACTACCTTTTTTTTTTCCTTTTTGCAGGACAATGAGGGTTAAGTGACTTGCCCAGAGTCACATAGCTAGCAAGTGTCAAATGTCTGAGGCCAGATTTGAACTCAGGTCCTCCTGAATCCAGGGCCGGTGGTCTATCCACTGCACCACCTAACTGCCCACCCAGCTACCTTTTTAAAAATATATATTATTAATGCATTTTTCATCCAGAAATAGAAACCAAGCTCACTAGCCTATAGTTTGAAGATTTTATTCTTTTCCTTACTGAAATTAAGGATTGTATTTCTTCTTCTCTCATGGTACCTCTCCCATTATTCACAGACTTTCAAACAACAACAATCAACAATCATAACTATCATTTTCTTTTAGTACCCAAGGATATAGTTAATCTCATGCAGGTTACTTGAATTCATAAAAAAACCCAACAACATCTAGGTGCTCTCTTACTTATTAGTTGCTTATTTTGCGTACAGACTTCCTGTTATCCATTATTATTCTGACCTCTCCATTTCAAAAGGCATTTTCCTTGACAGGGAAAATAGAAGCAAAATAAGAATTGAATAGCTCCCCAGAGAGTAGCATCAAGAGCAATGGATAAAAATTGCAAAGACAATTTAGGCTTGATGTCAAAACTTGTCCAAAAGTGGGATGGGCTTCTTCAAGAGGTGGTAGATTCATCTTCTTGGAGATTTTTTTTTTTTTTTGCAGGGCAATGAGGGTTAAGTGACTTGCCCAGGGTCACACAACTAGTCTGTGTCAAGTGCCTGAAGCCAGATTTGAATTCAGATCCTCCTGAATCCAGGGCCAGTGCTCTATCCACTGTGCCATCTAGCTGCCCCCTCCTTGGAGATCTTTATGCAGAAGCTAGACAACCACTTGTTGCATATGTGATAGTAAGGAGTCTTTTCATATATGGGTGAGCTTCTGAGGTCTCCTCCAACTTTCAAATTCTGTGATTCTATGAAATTCAATTCTATACATTAATTCTAACTCTTTTTTGGGGGTTTTAAATGCATTTCTCCTATGCAGTAAAATGTTGAATTGTGTTTTCTAATCAACTCTACACCTCTCTTTCATTTCTGAGTGTATTGAACTCATTAATATACAGTTATAATTATCATTTTTAATTTTTAATATATCAGATCCTATAATACTACTTTTTTGTTTGTTTGTTTGGGCAATGAGGGTTAAGTGATGCCCAAGGTCACACAGCTTGTGTCAAGTGTCTGAATCTGGATCCGAACTCAGGTCCTCCTGACTCCAGTGCTGGTGCTCTATCCATTGCACCACCTAGCTCCGCCCCCCCCATCATACTACTTTATTTTTTTATTTTTATTTTTATTTTTTTTATTGAAACAATTAGGGTTATGGGTCTTACCCTGGGTCACACCTAGTAAGTGTTAAGTGTGTGAGGTCGGATTTGAACTCAGGTCCTCCTGACTCCAGGGCGGGTGCTCTATACACTGCGCCACCTAGCTGCCCTGATCATACTACTTAAAAAAAAATCTTGCTACTAGGTATCTGAGGCATGTGATGCTTGAGAGTATCCAATCCTGTTCTCCTTTCCTGTCACCCTGCCCATTTCAAACACAGATTCCTTATTACTTATTTTATTGTTGCTTACTTTCTTACACTACCATTTCCTAGCCTAAATGTGAGTATGGTTCAAGATCCTCTCCCTATCCCATATGCCTACCTTTTTCTTCACGATGTTATCTGCATTAACTCCACTCCAAGAAATACAAATTCTCTCTCCCTCTTCACTTCTCTCTTCTAGGATTAAACCATAAGTATTTTTTCTTCTCTCAGTGACTCACAGGCATGATGAGATTTTGAAAGAAAACTTTCGTCTTCTTTCATCATATAAATATTGATTTTTCATTTGATCTTTACATGTAATGTGAATTTGTTTACCTTATTTAAGTTTCCTTTGATGAATTTGCATAGCTCAATGGGAATGCTGCAAATTCCTCCATCCCATAAAAATCATCTTTTTTTTTTTAATGAAGCATTATGCTCACCTTTAAATAATATTTTATAGGGCCAATCAATTTGCTTTTCACTTCATTATATTGGATTCTAGGATTTTCTTCTATTTTTCCTTATTGATGAGCAGTTCTTTACAATTAGGACTTTTTTTTTTTTTGATGTGTTAAGGCTTCCTCTCTCCCCACCCCTGCCTCTAAGATTCTTTTTTTCCCCCTTTTTAGAAGTTTTAGATCTTGGCAACTACATTTCTGTATGAGTTAAAATTGAAGCTCTTTCATAATGTTTTTCTATGGCTTCTATTTATCTGTACTTTGGTCTGATTTACTAATTTACCAATACTTTTGGAGAATTCTGATCTATAAAATTCTGAGATTGCCTTGATACTCAGATTGTCTCACTGAGTTTGTCTTTAAGGCTTATAGAAACTCTAAGTTCTTCTATATTTTGTTCTTTGATTTATTTTCTAAAATTTTGCTTCATCTCTACAATTTTTTTTTTTTGGTGAGGCAATTAGGATTAAAAGACTTGCCCAGGGTCACACAGCTAGTAAGTGTCAAGTGTCTGATATCGGATTTGAACTCAGGTCCTCTTGACTCCAGGATTGGTGTTCTATCCACTGTGCCACCTAGCTGTCCCCATCTCTACAATTTTAAGTTCTGAATCTCCCATTCTCTTGTTCAATGGTCCATACCTTAGTGAGATTTTTTTCACCAATTATTTTTGACAGTTTATTCTCTTATATTATTGAATAATTCTTTGAGATTTCTAATTCAGAGCATAATTCCCATATCTATTTCTATCTTTAATTCTTCTTTATTGAACTTCTTAACCACTTTGGAGATTCAATCAGTTGCTTTAATTTCTATTTATTTTAATTTAATTTGTTGTTGCAGTACTTTCTTTTTTATGAGTCTCAATTTGCATCTTTTATACCATTATATTTATATATTATAATTATAATAATAGCTAGCATTTATGTAGCACTTTAATGTTTACCAGTCTGCAATATTATCTCATTTTATCTTTACAATAAGCAAGTGATATGTGCTATTATTTTCTTCATTTTATGGATAATGGAACTGAGGCAGACAGAGTTTAACTTATCATGATCATAAAACTACTAAGTACATCAGGATTTGAAATCAGGTTTTTCAGACTATCCACTATACCAACTGGCTGAGGCATTTGTTTTGTTTACTTTTTTCAGTCAGTCTGCTAGTTTTTTCTTGGAGACTTCTCCTAAATTCATTTTTTCCCTTTCTTTTCTTCATTGTTAAATAGAAGAATGAATTTAATTTTTCTGTATTTTCATTGTTTAGTTAAAGCATTTTATTACTTGTGTACATGAGAAGAAAACCAGTTTATAAGTACACAAAACAGTACTCATATCTGTGTTTCTTCTTTCCCTTTTCCAAGTAGAGTATGGTTAACCAGTCTATAAGCTTGCATCCTGGTTGAGGAAACAAAAAATAAATTGATGGTGTTACAGAGTTGAAACATGAAGGTGTGGAAGTACAGTGTGAAGAAATGGAAGTACTAAGGGGACTAATGGAGGTATTGTCAACAGGGCACAGTGACATAGCTGTGAACGGGGGTACTGTAAGCTGGTCAGATGATTTCCATTGTCCTGCCTAGGGATAGCATTCTTTTCTATAGGAATGCATGTCTCCATTGTTTCTTCATGTTCACGATATGTTATCTACCCACAGACCCTTGCCATGTTATAAGTCTCTAGAAACACAACTATTTAGACAGCCCTAGGATCCATAGTTTTTCTTCTTTTAAAAAAATTCATTTGGTGCATTTATTGCTATTTTGAGGAAATCAAAAGGAGATAGGCTTTAACATGACCTCTTAGTTTTCTTGCTAGAAGTCTGAATATAATCAATATTTCTCTTTTTCATTTCCTCTTATTTCTCTTTTGTTAATTTCCCCATCTCTTCATCCACAGGCAGCTTTCTGATGAGAAAAAAAGATCTCAATAATGTAGTGTGTTTCACAGCCAATATCATGAATATTCTGATGACCTTTCTAAGTATTCTTTCTCTTCAGCCTTTTTATAGTATTTGACATTATTGACTATATCTTACTTCTGGATACTTGTTTCTTGTGTGACTTCTGTGATGCTGCTCTTTCCTAGTACTTCTATTGGAACAACAGCTCCTTTTCTTCCTTTTTGCTCATTAATTTTCATTTTTCTATCTTCCCATAAGTGGGTATCTTTCATGATTGTTGTGAACCTACTTCTTTTCTTTTCCATCCTCTCTCTTGGTGAAGTTGTGTTTTCATGGAGTCTATTATCACTCTTTGGTAAATAATTTCTAAATCTATTTATTTAACTCTAATCTCTCTTCTGAACTTTAGCCCTACACTTTCAATGACTTAATAACTCTACTGGAGTATCGTTCTGGCATCTCATGTTCAATATATCCTACAATAAACATTATTTTCTTCCAAAAAACCACTTTTACCTTAAACTCCCTTATTTTACTTGCTGGACACTACTATGTAGTTACTCAAGTTACAAAAATTGGATATCATCCTTGACTTTTCTCCTATCCTAACCCCTATATTCTACAAGTTGACAAATCCTGTGAATTTTGTCAAAATCACTCTCATCTTTCTCTTCTCTGCCTCCACTGTTATTGCCCTTGCTTAAGTTTCCAAAGCCTCCTTTCTGCAGTCTCTGTTTTTAATCTATTACTTCTATTTCATCTTTCCTACAGATGCTAAAGTATTCTTTTTCAGACATACGTCTGATCATGTCACTTTCTTATTAAAAATCCTCCAGTAGTTTTCTCTTATTTAAATGATAAAACATAATCTCCTTACCATGATATTTAAGTCCCTGTACAGTTTAACTTCAACTTATCTTTCCAGCCTTATTTCCATAATATTTCTTTCCAGGAATTCTGTATTCTAGCCAAACTGACCTATTCTTGTTCCGTGATCTTATCTAATTGTCTTTAGCCATTGTGTATTTGTGCTCAATGTTTCTTGTGCCTGGAATGTGCTCCTTCTTCATCTACTTCTACTGAAAGACTTATCTTCTTTACATACCCAACTCAAGTACTTCCCTGATTTCCCTGGTTAAACATGATATGTTCAAGTTTTCCTAGAGCACTTTGTTTGGAGCTTTTCTTTGTCTTTATTTTATTTTTTATTTTTTGGGGGCAATGAGGGTTAAGTGACATGACCAAGGTCACACAGCTGGTACATGTCAAGTGTCTGAGGCTGGATTTGAACTCAGGTCCTCTTGAATCCAAGGCCAGTGCTTTAGCCACTGTACTTCCTAGCTGCCCCTTTTCTTTGTCTTTAAAAGTCTCTACCTTGTTTTATACTTTTTCCCTTCATACCAAATAAGTTTGAGTTCCATAAATGGAGGGACTATGTTATTTTGGAGGATTATCTCTATCCCCAATATTTGTGCAGTGACTTACATATAGTTAGGCACCTAATAATTGTTTGATAAGTTAAATTCTGGCAAAAATTTAATTTCTATAGATTCTCTAGTCAAAAGAAATATTACTGTTTTAAGAATTCTTTTTACTTAAGGGGACACAGGCCTTTGGACCATCTTTCTGATTATTTCTGGTCACCCAGGTAAAGTTTGCCTAGCCAGTGGGCTTCTTAGGATGATCTATTTGGGAGTTTATTTGATGCTTCAAAGAATTATAAGCATTCCCTATTTTATTTCTTCTCTTTTAATCCCCTCCCTGCTGATTATTTTGTTGAATAATTAAAGAGAAACTGTGTTCTGTGAACTGAGAATATATTTTACACTTCAAGCCCATGCATTAAGGACAAACAAAAAAAAAGTATTATGTTTAAGGAGTAGAATGAATATAAGTTTCCAGGAAAGCCATGGAATAGACTTCTCTTTCAGGTGAGGGTTATAGTGGTGGTCTGTACTATGGCTACTGTGGATAATGAGTTTTGTTTCCTGGAATTTCATCAGGACACACCTCCTGACTTGTCCAGGGTGGGACTGACCTGTGTTGGTTCTGACCTTCAGAATTATGGTAATGAATCATCAACCAAGAACTACCATTTGCCCTCTTATGAATCTCCCTAATAGGGGGAGCAGTTAGGTGGTGCAGTGGATAGAGCACTGGCCTTGGATTCAGGAGTACCTGAGTTCAAACCTGGCCTCAGACACTTGAAACTTACTAGCTGTGTGACCCTGGGCAAGTCACTTAACTCCCATTGCCCTACTAAAAAAAAAAAAAGATTCTCCCTAATAGGAGGGCCTTGTCCCAAATGTAAATGGTGGGAAGATTTTTGTTTGAAGATATTTAATACCACTACTATCATCTACCATGTGCTCCATCATTTTCAGAAAGCTTTTTTAAACTTTTGCAATTTGTTTTCTTACAGATACCCTGAGAGATGGACATGACCAATCAGAGGAGCAGATTTTCACCTGGATAGGACCTTAGAAGCCATCTGGTCCAAGTACCTCAGAGCTGAAGTGGTTTTTGCCCATGGTCACACAGGGGAAGCTACTATCATGTAAGTGGAGAAACTTTTGTGCTAGAGCTCTGGCTTTCCCCAATGCTCTTATGTGATGATATTACTATCATATTGCTTCTGCTAAAGATACTTCTGTTCCTGTGGAAGGGTAGATGGGACATTTTGATATCCAATATTCCTAGGGTCTCCCCATATGAAGTCAGTAAGATCTTTACTTTGCTTTCAATTTTGTGAAGATTAAAAAAATAGGGGAGGAAGAATATATTTCAGACTAGGTGTGGTGGGTTGAGTTGACTTAGGCAAAACTGATTTTGATATATGATATGGTCATTGTAAGTTAAATGAGTATAATACTAAGAACTGACATTTATATCATGTTAAGTTTATAAAAATATTTTTATATACATTTCTTACCTGATACAACAACTCTATGAGGTAGGTTATGAAACTATAATTATCCCCGTTTTACAGATAGAGAATACAAGGAAGGGGGTTGGGAGGTTGAAGTGACTTGCCCAGGATCACCCTGCTAATAAGCACCAGAGTTGAGACTAAGAATTCAGATTTTTCCAATTCCAGTGACTTTTATACTCTATCACATTGTGATGATCAATGACAAGTCTATGTAGTTTAAAGCTGAGTAATAAGGCCAGAAAGGGGGGGGGCAAGGAAAAGGTATATGTATTGGGATGAGGTTACTATTTGAAAATTTCCTAGTGGGCATGCCTAGAATAGTCAAGTTTCACAGAGACATGCAAGAAAATTTGTATAAATTTTAAAGCCTTGATGTAGAGATGACTCAAAAAATCATAAGAAAATGACCCCAAACCCACTTCCAATGAGTTCATCATGCTAAAATTTTTCAGCACTCAGAGTAAATAGATGAACATCTTCCTACAAGCTATAGAAAGTATTAGAGGGATAAACCAAGGAATCTACATGACTTGCTCTTGTCTTTCTGGCTACTATTAACCTTTTCCCCCTATAGGGAATAATGGCTATATACAAGATGTGCGCATTTTTCTAGGCAGGACAACTGTGTAGAAGTATGGAAAAGTGTGTCACCCTGTTTGTCATTGTATGCCAAGGTGGACTGGTGAGGACAAACACCAGATACCAGGGCAGATATGGGGGGGTTACATCTTTGGAGGTTGGATTAGTATGTGTTGCAGTGAGTGTCCTATGCTTTGTGCATAATACATGACAAAATATTTGTTTTATTGATGTGATATTTACAGGAAAAAAAGAATACTTCTTTTCAAAGAAACAGTTGCAATGGTCAAAGATATTATAGCCTCAACTCTCAATTCAATTCCATTCTATTCAACAAACATTTATTAGATGCCTACTAAATGTTCTGTGTTCAAATTCTTCCTGTGACTCTTACTAACTGTGTGACCTTTGGCAAGTTATTTAGCATCTCAGACACTTGTCTGTGTCCTCACCTGTAAAATAGTTATAATAATAATAATAAAAATTATATATGGAGTATGGAATTATTTAATTAAGACTGATCTCATCACTAAATATATCCATGTTAATGGTATACCTTTACATCTTACCGCTTCAATTGAGTCAGTGAGCCATGTATTACTTGAGCTCTTGCCCTAGTTGTGTTGTTAGTCAGTGGACTTGAGCCAATTAGTTTAACTTTATGCCTTTTTTCTCATCTGCAAACAGAGGCTGTGATCTCTTCCCTGCTTAGGTCACCAAATTGCAGTGAGGATCAAATGATGTTATATATGTGGACTCTGGTACCTCAAACCATGATTCCATCAGTGTTAATATTCTTTATTTTTATTAAAAAAAATTTTTTTTGCAGGGCAATGAGGGTTAAGTGACTTGCCCAGGGTCACACAGCTAGTAAATGTCAAGTGTCTGAGGCCGGATTTGAACTCAGGTACTCCTGAATCCAGGGCTGGTGCTCTATCCACTGTGCCACCTAGCTGCCCCTAAAGTCATTGTTTTTTGTTTTGTTTTGTTTGGTTTTGTTTGGTGGGGCAATGAGGGTTAAGTGACTTTCCCAGGGTCACACAGCTAGTAAGTGTCAAGTGTCTGAGGCTGAATTTGAACTCAGGTCCTCCTGAATCCAGGGCTGATGCTTTATCCACTATGCCACCTAGCTGCCCCCAGTGTTAATCTTCTTTTTGGAGTGATCATCCATCCATGTTAATATTCTTTCCACTGGTATAGACTGTAATCCTTTCAAACATTAGTAGGAAGTCTGTATGAATTGGCCTTTAGAAGGCCAATTATAAGATTTATAAGATTAATATATTATTATAATATTTTTAAGAAGAAATTACAATCTGGTGTCCATTATTTTGCCATTGACTCTTTTTTGTAATTAGCTTGACTAGTCCTTAGACAATAAACATGTAGTTCATTGCCTAGACCAGGGATTGGCTTGCTGCCTATTTTTTTCATGGCCCACAAACTATGAATGATTTTTTTTGGTTATTGTTGTTTAGATGTTTTCAGTCATGTCTGATTCTTTGTGACCCCCTTTGGAGTTTTCTTGGCACTGCACCACCTAGCTGCCCAATTCTTAGATCATGGACTGTATGAGATCAGTTGGTGGCCTGGATTTGGCTGTCAGGTCATAGTTTGACAACTCCTAGCTAAGGCCATTATCCAATTCTTCATGGTTTGGTAGGACCTGCCAGAGTTTGTATCCCACTGACATAATCATCAATAATCCAAGATCTCCTTCATACTATGATTAGACTTTAGGGATGGAAAATGTGGTCAAGCTAAATAAGAATATTGTGTTCTGTTCTCTCTGCCACATTTTAGGAAGAGAGCTCAAGAGAGTATGGAGGAGGGCAACCAGGATGACAGAGAGCTTCAATTATATTTCACATGAGGATTCGTGAAGAAACCATGGAAGTCACTAGAGGAGAGAAGAATTGGTGGGGGTGGGTGGGTGGGGAGGGGAACATAATAACTCTCTCTTAGAAGAGGGATTAGATTAGATTTCTTCTCCTTCTTCCCAGATAGCAGACCTAGGAGCATTAGGTAGAAGATGAAGAGAGACAAATTTAGTCGTGAAGTAAAAAAAAACAAACAACTTTCTGAGGGCAGCTAGGTGGCACAGTGGATAAAGCACTGGCCCTGGATTCAGGAAGATCTGTGTTAAGGGCTAAAATTCTATCTGTTAAGGGCTAAAATTCTAGCTAAATTGTCTAAAATATTTAATGAGTGGTCGCCAATAAATTATAAGCTTTAGCAAGAGTTAGACTTTTAAGCGTTTATTGAGAATAAGAATTTGGTAAAGAGAGAGAGAAAGGCCTAGATTCTTATCTATTAAAGGGAGAGCACATTTCTAGCTCCGCTCTCCACCAGAGTCCAGAGGAAAGAGCCTCAGAGTGAGCGCCAGTCTCTTCCTTCCTCCTCCCACTAGTCCGCGTCACTTCCTGACGCCAAAGAAAAGACTCCTGGTCTTGCCCTCAAAGACCTTCGTTTCATGGGCGGAACTCTTCTACAGTAAGTCTCCAGCAGGTGGTGTCATTCCAATCGTTACACTTGCAGGTGGCGTCATTCCAATCCTTACATCTGAGTTCAAATCCATCCTCAGAAACACTTGACACTTACTAGCTGTGTGACCCTGGGCAAGTCATTTAACCTTCATTGCCCTACAAAACAAAAAACAAAAAACAAAAACAAAAACAAAAGAAAAAACTTCCTAATAATCAGAGGTAATCAAAAATGGAATGGGCTCCTTTGAAAATAATGGGTTCCCCTCAATGGGGGTCTTAAAGCAAATACTAAATCACCATTTGCCAGCTATGTTGTAGAGGGAATGCTTTTTTCATCTATGGATTAGACTAAATAGTTACTGAGGTTTCTTCCAGCTCTGAAATTCTGTCATTTTTATAAGTCTATAAAAGCATTTTGAAAAATATAAAACACAATCAATCAAATTATTATTATTATTATTATTAGCAGTAGTAGTATCACTCATGGTGATGATTTTATTGTCTTTCTTTTTGTTGGGGTTCAGATGGAAACAGTCTTGGGACAAGTTTCTCTCTTACTATTATTTCTTTATATTCAGTGTTCAATGAACTGTTGCACAGCTGGGTGCTTTTTGTTCAATAAAAGAGCCTCCTCTGTAGATTCCTTGAAAGTATCCTCATTATAATGGAACAGTAGGCAGGACAATAGGGATGCTATGTTTCTCATCCTCTTCCTACAGAACATTTATATCTTTGGTTAGGCCTCCATAAATTTTTAAAATTTTATTTACTTTATTCTGAACTTAAAAAATAAAACATGCATTTCTATAACAATCAAAAAAGATGATTATACATGAAAATGAAAATCGGTTGTGTACAACTTGCTTGTCCTTTTAAATATGTAATAATTTTATCATATAACCTTTTTTCCCCTTCCCTCTTACCGTAGAGATGGCTACCATTAGACACAAATATATATATATGTTATATGTCATGGGGCACACCAAGGAATCTTCTCCTTGAGAAACTAAACCAGAGGACAGATAATGCCTAGAGAGATAAACTGAACCAAATTGGACTGAGCTAGCTTTGGATTCCTACCCTTTATTCTGGTCTCCCTTACCCTGGGGAGATAAATTTGGGTGTGGCTGCAGCCTTTGTGTCCTGAAGAGAGGTCTGTAGCCACCCCTCACCCAATTCCTTTAGTTACTACCAGTGGGGGATGGTCCTCCACTCCTCACCCAATTTCCCCAGCTACCACCAGTGGCGAATGGTCCTCCCTCACTAAAGGAACTTTTCACAGGCAGATGGTCCACCCCCATCAGTCCTCTATAAAAGTACCTTCCAGTCTCCTGTTCGAGGAGATTTGGTACCTCTGAGCCATGTGCTTTATGCCAATCTCCCCATGAAAAGTCCAAGGATTTCTTTCATGGTTTCCCTCCCCCCACCCTTCCCTTCCCTTGTTCCTCAATAAACTACCACCTTATTCTAACTACTTTTGTGTGCAAGAGGGTATAATTCTTTAAAGAAGAATTCCTAAGAACCCCAACCCATACCCCATTCCCCCATATCATATATATATATATATATATGTATATATGTAAAACAATTCTATACATACTTCTTTTTATTAATTCTTTCTCTAGATGCAGATAGTGTCTTCCTTCATGTCTCCTTTGGAGTTAATTTGGGTATAATTATGATTTAAGAGTTCTTTTTATTCCCTAAAGATTGGAAATTATGAGAATTTAGGATGTAAAAACTACTAAAATATCCTTAACTTTTTAAAACCAATGCTATATCTGGGTTATTATGGGAAACTATTTGGTTTGTAATAGTGGTCTGGTTCAAGTAGAGTTTTGTTATGGGGGAAATGGGGTACGGGTTGGGTTAGGGGTAGGGGTTGGGGTACTTAGGAATTCCTCTTTAAAGAATTACACCGTCTTGCACACAAAAGTAGTTAGAATAAGGTGGTAGTTTATTTAGGGGCAAGGGAAGGGAAGGGGGCGGGGAGGGAAACCATGAAAGAAATCCTTGGACTTCTCATGGGGAGATAGGCACAAAGCACGTGGCTCAGAGGTACCAAATCTCCTCGAACAGGAGACTGGCAGGTACTTTTATAGGGGGCTGATAGGGGTGGACCATCTGCCTGTGAAAAGTTCCTTTAGTGAGGGAGGACCATCCCCCACTGGTGGTGACTGGAGGAATTGGGTAAGGGGTGGCTATGGATCACTCTTCAGGACACAAAGGCCACAGCCACACCCAAATTTATCTCCCCAAGGGATAAGGGAGACCAGAATGAAGGGTGGGAATCTGAAGCTAGCTCAGTCCTATTTGGTTCCGCTTATCTCTAGGTGTATCTGTCCTCTGGTTTAGCTTCTCAAGGACAAGATTCCTTGATGTGCCCCAGAGAACTTCTGGGGTGCTCTGTACCCCATGATGGTTTACTGGTTGTTTACCAGAATATTTCAAAGTCTACATATGCAGAGTGGGGATAAAGGGACGGAAGGGAACAAGCATTTATTAAGTGCCTAGTATATGCCACTCACTGGGCTTAGCACTTTGCAAATATTATCTCATTTGATTATCACAACTCTGAGAGGAAGGTGCTATTATTATCCTCATTTTATAGATGAGGAGGCTTAGGTAGACAGAATGATTTTCCCAGGGTCCCATAGCTAAATCAAGATTTGAACTCGGGTCCTCCAGACTTCAAGCTCAGTGCTCTATCTACTGTGTCACCTAGCTGCCTGTAGTGGATTTAGTTGATCTGAATGAAGATTTTATCTTTTAGTCCATAAGAGTTAGCAAGCTTCTTTTGTATAGTTTTGCTAGGTGTAACAATTGGAATAACGCCACCTGCTGGAGACTTACTGTAGAAGAGTTCCGCCCATGAAGTGAAGGTCTTTGAGGGCAAGACCAGGAGTCTTTTCTTTGGCGTCAGGAAGTGACGCGGGCTAGTGGGAGGAGGAAGGAAGAGACTGGCGCTCAGTCTCGCTCTTCTTTCCTTTGGACTCTGGTGGAGAGCAGAGCTAGAAATGTGCTCTCCCTTTAATAGATAGGAATCTAGGCCTTTCTCTCTCTTTACCAAATTCTTATTCTCCTTAATAAATGCTTAAAAGTCTAACTCTTGCTAAAGCTTATAATTTATTGGTGACCACTCATTAGATATTTTAGACAGACTAGCTAGAATTTTAGCCCTTAACATAGGTATTAGGTAGATACTAAACTTTAACAGCCTCAAGTAATGTGTTGTGTAGTCTCCACCATTTTGTTACATAATCTACATTGATTATTAAGTCATGACTCCCTAACGATAACTTCTACAAGTTTTGGTGTAAAAGAACTGGATCTGAATTATTATTGTAACCTATTTCCATAAACAAATCCTCATGAGTCAGCCACTTATTGGGTACAACCTTTTTCTTTTTTTAGGTCTATTTCTAATTAATTATATATTTTTTCATAACAGTATTTTATTATTTTCCAGTTATATGTAGAGATAGTTTTCAACATTTGTTTTTATAAGATTTCTAGGTTAAAATTTATCTTCCTCTCTCCGCCCTCCCCAAGACATCAAGCTGTCTGATATAAGTCACATTAAATGTATTTCTGCATTAGTCATGCTGTGAAAAAAGTGATATGGTGGGAAATGGGGTACGGTTTGGATTAGGGGCTGGGGTCCTTAGGAATTCCTCTTTAAAGAATTATACCCTCTTGCACACGAAACTTAGTTAGAATAAGGTGATAGTTTATTTAGGAGCAAGGGAAGGGAAGGGTGGGGGGAGGGAAACCATGAAAGAAATCCTTGGACTTTTCATGGGGAGATTTGGCATAAAGCACGTGGCTCAGAGGTACCAAATTTCCTGGAACAGGAGACTGGAAGGTACTTTTATAGAGGACTGATGGGGGTGGACCATCTGCCTGTGAAAAGTTCCTTTAGTGAGAGAGGACCATCCCCCACTGGTAGTGACTAGAGGAATTGGGTGAGGGGTGGCTACTGATCCCTCTTCAGAACACAAAGGCCACAGCCACACCCAAATTTATCTCCCCAGGGTAAGGGAGACCAGAATGAAGGGTAGGAATCCCAAGCTAGCTCAGTCCGATTTGGTTCAGCTTATCTCTCTAGGCGTTATCTGTCCTCTGGTTTAGTTTCTCAAGGAGAAGCTTCCTTGGTGTGCCCCAGAGAACTTCTGTGGTGCCCTGCACCCCATGACAAAAGAATCAGAGCAAAAAGGAAAAACCTCAAAAAAGAAAAAGAAAAACAAAAATAGGAATAGTATGGTTCAATCTGCATCCAGAGTCCATAGTTCTTTTTTTTCTGGATTTGGAGAGCATTTTCTATCATGAGTCCTTTGGAACTATCTTGGACCACTGTATTGCTGAGAAGGGTCAAGTCTATCACAGTTGATCAACACACAATGCTGGATACATCCTTCTTGAGAAATCATTTTCTTTGCTCTTTGATTACATTCTTGGATTTTTGTTTCATAGGCTTGATCTGGAGGTAAGTTACTTTTTGTGACTTTCAAGAAATCCAATCGCATATACTTGTTATCCTTTACTTTTTTGTGGTGAAGTGATATGTGGATATGTGCTTAGTTCAAAAATGGTTCTGTAGGTTTTTGGTTTTTTTTTTTTTGGTGAGGCAATTGGGGTTAAGTGACTTGCCCAGGGTCACACAGCTAATAAGTGTCAAGTATCTGAGGACAGATTTGAACTCAGGTCCTCTTGAATCCAGGGCCAGTGCTTTATCCACTGTGCCACCTAGCTGCCCCAGTTCTGTAGGTTTTTGACATTTTTATTCTTGTGCTCTAAAACTAACTATGAATCCTCCTCTTCCTTTTTGGTGTGAAAGTGTTAGTGTTTCTATTGCTGCCTTTATATGGTGGGTCCTATTCACCACTGTTTGTTAAGGTATTTTAATCTGTTACAATCCATTTTATAATTCCAAAGGGGTACATCAATTGGTATCTTTCAGATGTTAATTGCTTTAAATGTGTTCTCATTCAGCTTTGACTTCAGCAAGTCAATAAACCTCTTAATGTATTCATCCACATTCTCCTTGATATCTTTATGCTCAATGTACCTTGCCTGGAGGAAACCAAAGTATTTTTAATGTGACCCCCAGTTTTAAGCTTAAAGCCTTCAGTCTCCATCTCTCCTTGCTGCATGTTCAGAATTTTATACCTATCCAGGGCAAGTGTCATTTTACATCATTGAAGGAAGCTTCACATAGATTTGGATTCAAATATTCACCAGTAAGATTTTTATTTAGCACTTTCAGGGAGACAAATGGAGAAAAATAAAGTCATCCCCTTTTTTGGTTGCAAATACTAGTATGAAATCTCTAGGGGTCTTTCCCCTCCTGTGTTTTAGAGAATTTTTATGTAAAAAATCTCAATGAAATAATTTTCTTCCATTAAAAAAACATTTCTATACTGTATACAGGTTTTTTATAATGCATCACAAAGGGGAGCAGTGTTTTGTGTTGATGGGCAGTCAGGAGAGAGGTATACTAAGTCCATCATTGCTACAAATTTGCTTTGTGAACTTAAGTAATTTCAGTGATTTTGACCTTTTTGTCCCCTATATTTCCTCATCCAGAAATTGAGAGGGTTAGAGAAGATGACCTCAGATCCTATTCAGCTCTAACATTCTACAATTTTATACTCAGCATCTTGTAACTTGAAATGAACAAAATAATAACTAGCAGACAAAACAAAAGGACACCAAACCTATTACTGAATCGTGTTCAAAGTTAGGTTAAAATGAAGAAGTCTCTCTTTGATCCTAGGATGATACAGTAAAACTCCTTCCTGGGTAAAGAGGTGAATATCTTGTCACTCTACCTGTTCTTGTTCCCACTCCCTGTATTCTTGTCTACATCTGAGTTTATATTTGGACCACAAATACATGCCTAGAGACAATAGTTATAAAAAGATGATAGCTTCACAGTCATAACAACATTTAACCTCTTTTGTTCAGTATGATTCCTTGCCCTATTCCTTCAGAACAAAGAAAATGAAGGTGGGGGTGGGGGAAGGATGAAGGATCCAATAAAACCTTGCATTAAGGAAGGAAGCATGCTGATGCAGATTCCATTTGCCTTGCTTAGCATTCTGTCTTACTTGCTCTTAATGATTGACTTATCAATCTACAATGAATGGGAAGGCCTGCTCATTTAGCTGTTGGCATTCTTACTTGTTTGCTGAAATGTCAGTGGGGGAGTGATGCAGTCAGGCTGACATTAGGGCAGGAAAATTTTCTTGTCAAAGATGGGTCTGCACTAGCACATTCTCTAGAAGAGGGTACTTCATATCCCTTTAATGATTTTACTGCTAATTCCCTAGTTACCAATCTATCATGATGAATGGAATAAAAATGAAAAACATGAAAGACAAAGAAACTACCTGTATTATTCTATTAAGTAAGATAATAATTATTATTATTAATAATAATAATAATAAAGTCACAGGTATATTTACCTATATCCAGGTAGCTGTAAATGCTTTCTTTCTTTCTTTCTTAACCTGTCACTAACTAAACTTGGGGCTTTCTTTTTGCTTGATTTACATGAATGCTGTTGCCAATGTGTGATTCTGTAAGAGGTAAATGTCTCTAAAGAGAGAAGTCAGAACATAAATTTCCCATGTCCTTGACAAGGTTTAAAAATAGTGTCCCTGGGGCAGCTAGATGGCGCCGTGGATAGAGCACCGGCCCTGGAGTCAGGAGTACCTGAGTTCAAATCTGGCCTCAGACACTTAACACTTACTAGCTATGTGACCCTGGGCAAGTCACTTGACCCCAATTGCCTCAATAAAAAAACCCAAACAAACAAAAAAACAAAAAATAGTGTCCCTTGTATATTCCTCTCCATAGGAGATTTTGAGCCTACACTGTAACAAAGTGATTTGACATAAAACAAAAGAAATACCTATATTACATGAGAATGAGCCATAACTATGGTAGGACTGGTGGACCTTTGTCCTTGGATCCTTAAATTTAGAGGGTAAGAAAAATAGCATCTCAAGACAAACTTCTTCTATAGTAAAATAGTTCTTGTTTTTCTACCTCTATACTTTCACTAAATCTATTTCTTATACTGTGTGTCCTCCCTTTTATATCTACCTTTTGAAATTCTATTCCATCTTGCAAGGTTCAGCTCTGTTGACATGTTCTCAGTTAAAATTCTATTGTTCTCTCCCAATCAAAAGTGATCTTTTTCTTTTTTTCTGAACTCACATATTATTTGTTTGCGAAATTCTCATTATTTTTTCTGATTTTAGTTTGTATTACATTTGTTTCTTTATATGTCCTATTAAATCATAAACTCCTAGAAGGGAAGGCAGTAGGCCTTATTTATTTTTATTTCTTCCCTAGTTCACAGCACAGTGATTTGTACAGAGCAGGCGCTTTGCTACTTAATCTATCTGTGATTTCACTGATGTGGGTATTCTCTTTCCTGTGGCAAAGACTGCAAGACTTCTTGTTCAATGTGATTCTTCATCCATATCCTCCCATAAATTCTTCACATGGTGTCCACTCAACAAGATAGTATATTCTATAGCTTTTGACATTGTGTAGATTTCAGTGAATCACATAAGCTGTCCATCAGTTATTCTTCCCTCTTATTACTTGAGAAACTCACTTCCTTTTCCACTAATATTCCACTAATACCAAAAGTCTTAGGCCTCCCCCCACCTTCTTAAAAAAGCTATTAAAGCCTTAATCTTTAACAATGCAAGCAGACTTTTTGTAATACCCCGTGTGTCTTTGATGATATCCGTTATGCCACTTCTTTCACCAATCTTCATTGGTAATGCATTAATGCTCATGCCTGCCATGTACTCTCCATTGACCTTTAGATGACCCATAACTTTACTTTTTTGGAGATGGTGGATTTCCTTGACTCACATCCATATAGCATCACTGGAAGACTATTGATGTTAACAGCCTGGGTTTTTGTTTCAGGATGAAGATTGGAGCCATTAAAAACACTGTGGAAGTCCCCAAGGGTAATCCAGCCCACTTTCATCCTGGTATTCAATTTTAGGACCAGTGCACAAATCAGGAAAGAAAAAACCCCAACATTTCTCATTAGTTAAAAGAGTAATCTTATTTTTGAATTTGAAAATAATATCAGTATCTGTCATGGGGTGCAGAGCACCCCAGAAGTTCTCTGGGGCACACCAAGGAATCTTCTCCTTGAGAAACTAAACCAGAGGACAGATAACGCCTAGAGAGATAAGCTGAACCAAACTGGACTGAGCTAGCTTGGGATTCCTACCCTTCATTCTGGTCTCCCTTACCCTGGGGAGATAAGTTTGGGTGTGGCTTTGGCCTTTGTGTTCTGAAGAGGGATCTGTAGCCACTCCTCACCCAATTCCTTTAGTCACTACCAGTGGGGGATGGTCCTCCACTCCTCACCCAATTCCCCCAGCTACCACCAGTGGGGGATGGTCCACCTTCACTAAAGGAACTTTCCACAGGCAGATGGTCCACCCCCATCAGGCCTCTATAAAAGTACCTTCCAGTCTCCTGTTCCAGGAGATTTGGCACCTCTGAGCCATGTGCTTTATGCCAAATCTCCCCATGAAAAGTCCAAGGATTTCTTTCATGGTTTCCCTCCCCCCACCCTTCCCTTCCCTTGTTCCTCAATAAACTATCACCTTATTCTAACTACGTTTTGTGTGCAAGAGGGTGTAATTCTTTAAAGAGGAATTCCTAAGAACCCCAACTCCTACCCCAACTCATACCCCATTTTCCCACCATATCAGTATCTTTATCTTACAGAACTTAAAAGGAATGGGACAAATCTTTTCAATTTTAAATTCACATGAGGTAAATCCCCATCTTTATCTTTCACTGGTCCCATTGAAGCATTTGGTTGGGGAAGAAACAATAATAGTACTATCTTCCATTTTTATGGCATTAAAATGTATATACCATATTCCTTATCACAATCCTGTGAGGTAGCTAATGCAAGCATTATTGTTATCATTCTCATTTCATTGAGGTGAAACTAATTGTCTGAGGTTACAAGATTAATAAATGGCCAAGCTGGGGCTTAAATCCATAGGATTCCAGACCATGATTCCTGAGCCATGGTTCTTGGAATTACTTTCTCAAGTTCACCTCAATGTATTTGAAATTAAAAGGCAAGGTTTTCAAGAGTTCAATGGGATTCACTCTTGTGGAACTCCCTCACACTCCACATTTTTTTTGGTAGTCAGGTCAATAGAACTCAATTATTCAACAGACTACCTTAAATATCAGTTATGTTAATTTTCACTCTTAGTAGCAGGCATTTAAAGTGTATTTACCACAAGAGTTCCACTGAAGTCTTATTTAAAGTTATATGTGCTAAATATTACAAAAGGTTTGAGAACTACTATGGTGGATGACTGGGATATTTTCAAAGTTTTTGTATAGGGGGTTATGGAGTAGGGAGGTGGCAGTGGGAAAGGAAAAGGAAAGATAGTTGTGAAAGTGATTATGGAGGTAGAATTAACTAGATTTGAAATTTAATGTGGGGGAAGAGAATGAAAGCAAGAGAGAGAGAGAGAGAGAGAGAGAGAGAGAGAGAGAGAGAGAAGAGAGACAGATGACAGAGATGGAGATGGAGACAGAAAGACAGAGACAGACAGACACAGAGAGAGAGAGAGAGACAGAGAGACAGAGAGACAGAGACAGAGATAGAGACAACAAAGGGAGGAATTAGAGATAGCTGGGTGCCAATTCAAAGAAACGGGTTATTTACTAGGAAGAACATCAGATTTGGGAAGATGAGCTTGGCTTTGTATCTATCAAATTTGAGGTACTAATGGGACATCTTGATGGAGATATTTAGGAGACAGTTGGAAACTATTATCAGGATCTTTCAAGAGAGTAGAAATCATCCTGACTGATATGTCAAATCTGCTGAAATGGCTGAGATTCACTTGGAAGGAGTATAAAGAGAGAAGAAGAGAGGGCTATGGATAAAAACTTGGAAAAGGAAGGATAGATGATGAACAATGGGATGAATAAAGAACAGGAGAATAATTAGTGCTGGAGACAGAGAGGGAACAGTTATAAAGGTTGTAGGTGGACCTGAGGAAAGCTGCTTCTCTTATATGTCAAGGGAAGAGAGAGTGTTCAGAGCCAAATTCGCATTGAGGATGACTGAAGTCTGACAACCCCCCTCCCCCAAATTTGTTAATTATAATCTTTTAATTAACCAAGGGGTTAATTTGCAGAAGCAGCACAATCCAAGAGCTAAAAGAAAGTGGGATGGGGGAGGAGTGGAGTGCCATGGACTGCAGGTAGCTCAGACCCAAAGATAGGGGCCTCAGTTGGTTTAGAAATAACTTTGTTAGCTTCAGGCTCTCTTTAGGATTGTCTTTTACTTTTTATTTATATTACTTTTTTGGCAAGTGTGTCATCTCAAGAAATACAATTCCAAATTTTAAAAAATCCTTAGAGTTCTAGGATTAGAACAGACTCATACATTCCATGAAAGGTTACAGGAATGACAGACTCACCTGAAGGTGAGTCTAAACTCAAAAGGGCTCAGGTAGGAGTGACCATAATATAAATTGAGACACTGATATGCCTGCAGACACAGGGCGGCTCATACCATGACTATAGATGAGCCTACTTCCTGAAGCTTGGATAGAGACCATGGATGACTATGACAATATACACCCATGATATTGTAGCAAGAGTGAACAACAACAAAGTCAAACCATCCTGGACCATTGATTAAGCTACATTTGGGAAGGAGTAAGAAAGAAGAGCCTCCTATAATCATGATGAAAATTAGAAGTAGAGGAGTTACATACTTCTAGGAAAAATAATAATTTGACTATACTGTGCATGGCAAGCTTGTTGCTCATAACTACTAGGCAGGGTTATATGCATCAATGAACTGTTAAGAGAAATTCCAATTTCTTCCCCTATATTCCTGAGCCTGGTGCCTTGATGGTGGGAGGGCCAAAGTGCAACATGTAGTAGACACAGAGACCAAATTATTCTAGTGGCAATGTTGAAGCACTAAGTATAGACTATTCTTGTTATTTCATCAGAGGAAAGGAGGGAGATGGAGTAGGCAGATCAAAATGTTAGCAGGGTTTAGAGAAGGATATTTATATAGAGCAGAAGTGATCAAGGTCACAGATGGAAGGGTTAGCCTTGTCCAAGAGGCAAACCATTTCTGTTTCTGACAGTGGAGGACAGGAGAAAAGAATGGGTGGGAGGAGAGTGGGCAGGGAAATTTTCAGATGTAAAGAACAGGAATTGAAAAGACTTCAGTCAGATGGCCTTGAGCTTCTCAGTTAAGGAAGAAGCAAAGATTATCTTCTGAAAGAAGTGGACAGTAGGGCATGGATAGAATTAGGCACTTGAGGACAATGGAAAGAAAAATTGCAACAGCTGTTTTGGGGAATGAAATGTCAAAAAGAAATGAATAAAAAGATTTTTGAACAACAGTGAGAGTTTGATAGAATGAGTTTTAGTAGGCCCAAAGGCACAGTTTTGTAGTTCTCAAGCAACATTCAGCAGCTCTGAAACAGGGGAAGAGAAATCAGATTGTGAAAGTTTTCAGCATGAGATAAGATGTCAGAGAAGGCCAAGGGTCAAGTAAGTGAAATATCTAGGATGAAGATAGGTGTGTTTCTGAGAAGGCTGGCCACCGGGGTCAGCCAGGGTCGGGAGAGGCAAGAGAAGTGAGAAGAGGGATGCTACACTGAGCATAGGGAGAGGTAAAGTAGGCAGCTTCAATTCCATGGTGGGAGCAGGGGAGAGGGAGAATGAGAGACAATTTTAAAAATTATTTTAAATAAATACATATATTTTTAAATGTCAGTCAACTCTATTCTCCATGTTACATAGGGATTGATTTTTTTTTTTTTTTTGCAGGGCAATGGGGGTTAAGTGACTTGCCCAGGGTCACACAGCTAGTAAGTGTCAAGTGTCTGAGGCCGGATTTGAACTCAGGTACTCCTGAATCCAGGGCCAGTGCTTTATCCACTGCACCACCTAGCCGCCCCCACGGGATTGATTTCTTAAAATCAAATAGAATGTATTATAGGAAAGTCTCAAAGGACATGATAGACATTTCCCAATTTTGTCTAGGTTCCATTAATGTTCTACCCTGTTTCTGTAACAAAGGCTTCTTCCTTTGTAGCACTTCTGAAACCCCACATTATCTCGAAGCTCTAAATTATTAGTTTCTTTTACATATATTCTTTGGCAGAAAGGTGCAGGGGGGAGTAGTAGTGGGTCATTATGATTTTATGGTTGCCTGCTGATTGCATATTAGGAAATGTCTGGAATTGGGAATCTAATAATAATGATGATGATAGCTAAAATTTATGTGGTACCTACTATATACCAGACACTTCACTAAGTGCTTTACAAATATCCTCTCATTTGATGCATAAGTTCATTTAAATGTCCTACTTTCTCTGATCAAATAATATCTCTTGGTCTTTGTAAAAATTTATGAACCAAATTAACTCACATTTTAAAAATTTACTGCAAGGCATTTTTAAAGTGAAAGATTCATACCTAAGAACATCCCCAAGTTTGCACAGAAGGTCCCACAGCAAAGACTATTACAGGTTTAAGATACTCTGTGAGATTATTTCCACTTAGAAACATAGTTTAGGGATACCCACCAAATATGATTCCCTTTTCTGATCATCCAAAAGATAATTCCTTCCTCCTTCTTTCCTTCCTTCCTGTCATGAACCAGTGCCTTCGGGCTTAAATCTATTTTTTAACCTTGACTTCTTGGTCACTAAGGGCAGAATCTCTAATAGAGGCTTCCTCTGCCTTTAAACATGAAATGCCTAAACATTCCTTATAGTTCTCTGCTTATTTTCTTTTCACTAAGCTGTGCTTAGTCAGCAATACGTTTGAGGCAGTTATCAGATGTAACATTAGGTAGAGAACTGTACCTTAAGTCAGGAAGACCTTTGTTTGAATTCTGCCTCTGACACTCATTGGCTGGGTGACCCACCTGGGCAAATCACCTCCTGGGTGACCCTTCCTTTCTTCAAGCTTCTGTATCCTCATGGGGAAAATGAAGAGTTTTGACTTGATTGTCTCTAAGGTCCTGTCCAGCTCTATAGCTATGTTTCTATGATTTTTTTTCCTGAAAACTCCCAAGGTAATTCTGAGTTTCAATGTGCCCTGGTTTTTAATACCAAGAAAATGTAAAAGAAAATATCCTTTTACATTTATATATGAAAACAAATGGGTGAGGCAAAGGATGGACAGGAACAAAACCAAGCCCAGGGGAAAGGTCATTATCTTCCTGTTTGCTTCCTAGCTACATTCCTGTATTTATGATTGGCAACAAATTGCCATACATAGTAATTTTTGGAAAGGGGCATGATCTTTTAGAGAAAAGTGTCAGTAGCTAATGGTATGAGATGTTTGACTGGGTGATCAAAACCTCAGGTAAGATCTTATGTTTATTAAGCCTGAAGCTTTTATTTTACCCTTTCAGGATCATCAGTTAACTTGAACAATAGCATTAGATTTCCCTGTAGCATAGATGATTTGTCCATAAAGTGCCCAATACAAAGACAAGGACCATTGCCCTTGCTGATATAAACAAACTGCATTCATAAAGAAAGCTTAGACTCAGGGATTCTGAGTTTTGTTAATTGTGCAGCTTGCATTCAGCGATGAATTTAATTACAAGTTAAAACAAAACAATCCTATCTAGAGACTTTTTTCTCTACCTAGTCACTCTGGGAACCTTTTTAAAAAATCATACACATTGGATCCTTGGGATCCACTGGCCCATGGGTCACTTTTCTATTTCCCACATACTAAAAGGACGCTGTAGGATTGCTGGGAGTACATACCCTTGCCCCTTCCCTGAGTTGGTTAAGCTGTGTGGGTAAAAGGGATTCCTGCTCTCCTACTCCCCAGTGGAGGTAACACCTGGCATAAAGGTGAATGACTAGGGCTGCTGTTGAGGATCACTTGCAACCAAGAAACTTTTACCATGAGGATAAATGGAAGCTGTCACTGTTCCCATGGCATCCTATAGGGGACATTAAACATCCTCTCTTTCCACGTCACCTACTGTGGGCACCAGTAGGTCCAGAAAGAGCTGTGTGATATTCTGGACATGTAGTATGATGGTGATCTTCTTATAAATCTCATGTTCTTTTCTTTACCTTCCTGCATTCATTTGTAGCATCTTGTTGGAGATGAATGAAAAAAGAGACACACCCAGACCCTCCACACTTTCTACTTTTCAACACCCTCTGTCATCCTATTCCATACATTTGTCTCTTGGTAGTTTTCTGACTAGCATTCTGGAAGAATTGCCCAGGAGCTTGTCTAGCCCCAGAATTCAAAGTTGTCAGGATCTTTTATGTTACACAGTTCCATCACTCACTCCTCTACCTCCTTCCCTCTCCTCCTCTTCCCCCCTCAGGGTCTATTGTGAGTATTTGTATTAATGTTAGCAGCTGCCAAGTTCAATGTGAACTCAACCATGTCATTTTGTTAATGGCCTGCATCCTTCCCCAAAGGACTTGCCCTCTCCTCCCTTCTTCCTCTAGAAGGATAATTCCACCTGTTTGTGAGCTTGGTCTCAACAAAGAGCTTTTGTCTCAATGAGTGGGTCTATATTTGGATTGTTTGCTTACTTTTATCAACAGGAAGAGGCTGAAAGGATATTTGAGGATTCTGAGGGGCAGTAGTTCAAATAGTTAATATTGATTACATTTACAAAAGTCACAGGCTGATACCTAGACTTACGATCCTTAAATTTATTTGGGGTCTTCCACAAAAGAACAAAATGAGCACAATAGATATTCCTTTTGTTGGCCAAATGACAGTTTGGATTATATCATTCCTAAATAACAAAAAGGGTTTTTGCCTTGTTGGCTGTGTATGCCTTATGAAGAGGAAGAGCAGGTAGGAGCTTCTTCGTTGTGATTTGAGGGGCCCCTAAAGTTTGTTTTTGTTTCCTCTGCTGGACCTGCCACTGAACATTGGCTCTAGACTCAAAGTGCCTAGGTTCAAATATTACCTTTGGTGTGTGACATTGGGCAAGTCACTTAACTTTCACAGTCCTCATTTCTATCATCTGTAAAATGTTGGGGTTGGACTAGATGACTTTTGAAGTCTCTTCTAGGTTGAAATCTATGATTCTCTCTTTTTTTGATAATGCATTAAAGGCCTTTATGAAATTGTAAAAGTAGTGATAGACACACACACACATGTGTATGTGTATGTATTCAAGAGTACCTGGGTTCAAGTACTGCTTCTGACACATACTTACAGTATGACTTACGGTGGGTAAGTAGAAGTCACTTAATCTCTCAGTAACCCCAGGCAATTCTCTAAAATGGTATGTTTCAAATCAGGTGGAAATTTGTCTTGGAAGAGGGAAGTTCAATGAAATCATAGGTATTATTAAAAATTAAATGTAAATATTATGTAGGAGTGATGGTGCATAAAGGTCATCATTGGCCACTGGAACCATAGCATGGATCAGATCTCAGATTTGTTAGCCAAGCATCCAAAGCCAGGGGATTTAGCACAATGTATCCTGATGTACCATTGGGACCATGTCATTCATTTACACCTTCCAAGTAAATCAAAAACTTTTGACTTTGGCATTCAAGGTTCATCACAATCTAGTTTCAAGATTTACAACCTTATCTTATATTACTCTTCTTCACATAGTTAATCACTTCTTTCCATTGAAATTGTAGAGACAGTTATCTCTTATTCTTCTGCTTATAAGTTCACACCAGCCCCTGTGTCTGGAATGTTCTTCTGGAGTCAGGAAGATTTGAGTTCAAATACAGCCTCAGACACATTAGATTTGTGACACTGGGAAAGGCAACTAGCCTTTGTGTGTCAGTTTCCTCAGTTACAAATGGGGATGTTAATAGTACTTATCTTGCATTGTATGAGAATAAAATGAGATTTTTGTAAAAACTAAACAAAGGGCCTAGCACATACAAGGCACTTAAATAAATTTTGTTTCCTTTCTTCCCCTTTTCCTCCCTCCTTCCTTCCGTCCTTCCTCCCACGCCTCTTTCCTTCCTGCCTGCCTGCCTGTCTGACTACAGAAACATCTTCCTTCTTTGCTTCTAGGCCCAACTCAGGTGGGCTCCTCTATGAATCCTTCTCTTTTCTTCTTAGGAGGAAGTGATATTTTCCTATTTGCATTTCTTATAGCCCTTTACTTGGACCTCTCTGTGTTTATTCCATTCTCTATATTATAGTTATTTGTTTACTTGCCCTCCATGCCATTAGATTGTAAATTCATTTAGAGCAAGGTCCATTTTGCATTTTGATCTATGCCTCCAGTGCCCAATCCTGTGTCTTGCTGCATGCACATTTGTAAAATCTAAACAATGGATATAGGTTTAAAAATTTGTTGAGTTGAATGGCAAGATAGGTTGGAACCAGATTGTGGACAACCTTGAATGCTGTTGTCCTGAGATCAAATCACCTACTTTACAAATTGGTCTAGTGCAGACTCTGAATTGAAGACTCATTAAATAAGGCTTTTTAGCTGCTGTTACCTATGCAAATTGATCACAACATTGTAATCTCTGTGAAAAAGAAAGAAATGTATATGTATATATTGAGAATTAGACCAAATTCCAAAATAAGATATAATTACTGTAAAAAAAGTGAATGGAATTTTAATTATGTATCTTCATTATAGAGCTGCCTTTGTAGGAACCTACTGTTAAAGTGTCGGGATCTGCAAGTAAAAAGGACTGTCAGCACAATCAGACCCCTATTTGGGCAGTGGAATTTTAACAAAAGAGGCTGGTAGAGATGGGCCACAAGCAATTCCCCAGGCAATTCTATATCTCTTATCTTAGTGTTAGAGGTAGAATAGAAAAGTCTAGTGGGGGAATGATTATTGGATACATTCAAGTCTTGGAAAAACCAAATTTTAGGGAAAATTATGACCCATCTTTAGACCAATATGGTATATGGACAAGAGACTGAAGTCTCTTCCTATCAAAGATACCATTGGCAAAAGATTGCTCTTTGTGAACTTAATGGTACCCTTGTGCACAATTCATCTCATATGAATGAACAGTTTACTACCCAAGAGCACTTGATTCATTCTAGCTCATCAGCACAAGGTCCTGAATAATTTTAGCTTCAGGACAATGGAAAGTCTCCCCCTCCCCCTCCTCAGCTTTTCCATAGTGACCATAAATACCAAAAGGAATGTTTCAAACAAAGAATCCACTCCAAATGTGCCTTGCTAGTCTTTTGAGGATCTCCTCCATGCCGACACATTACAAACAAAATCATAGCTGAAGCAAAAAAAAAAAAAAAGGGCAACAAATATCTGAACGCTAATATATACAGCCATCATGAGGCCATGCTTTGAAAACGGGGGCTTCTGCTCATAATATGCGTGGCTGGCCTGTCTGAGATGCTATTAATAATGCTTCATGCAGCCTCCTGCTACTGTCTGGAAATACCTCTGCATCTCATTTTCACTGGACAAAGAAAGATGTGACAATCCCAAGGTCTGATGGTCAGATGTTTTTGCTTCTGCACAGACACTGCCATTAATGCATTATGATTAAGCTGATAGATCTTTTCCAATTTTATCAGCTCCTTGGTGTCATTATTCTGTTGGCTGCTCCGTTTGAGCTTTTCTGGTATAACCCCAGTGAAAACCAGTTACCACCGATCGAAATTCAGCTGCTGATCTTCGGGAATTAGAGCCTTTCCTATAATTGCATTTCAGGGGCTCTATTGTGTTGACTGTTGAGAAAAGTACCCCCTCTCCCCTCCCCCCACCAAGTACTATTTTGGGGCCTAGAAACTATTAAACGTGGGCTTTGGGAGTTAAGACAAACAGAGAGTCTAGGAGAAATGACTTGTTGCAGATGAGGATGAGTAAGGAATGGTTGTTTTTCTCTCAGATTTGGTTGTGGCATTAAATTATGGGTTTAAATAATTACTGGAAAGCATATTCAGCTCATTTTTTTGCTCTGTCCTTCCCCTCTTCCCCCCAGCTCCCCATCAGAGGCTGGCACACTGGTGAGGGCTGCTGTCAGCTCAAGACAAATCATATTTCGAACATATTTCTTTCAGATTGGGCAGCCAAAATGAGCACAAGTCTGTTGCCAGATCTGTCAATATAAAGTTCAGATCACAGTTAACTAGTGCCAGTTTAGTTAACTACCTGACAAAAAGACTCATAATATGCCACAAAGAATGATTTTATTCTTAAAATGAATTATGTTCAAAGTTAACATGGGCTGCTTGAAACTGACACTGGCCTTTAAAAAAGACTTGATAAACATTATAGCTGGAACAGAAGCCTGACCTAGAAATAAATGGAACATCTAAAATTCCAATCTTTATTTCACATTCCTCACTAACACTCTGCACAAGTGTGAGAGATGTAGCATGGGCTTTATTAAAAAAGGGTTATTCCCTAATATTTGGTTCAGGCTGTCATATTGGAATCTACTCATAATCAGAATTTAAAAGAAACAGAGGTCAGTGCTTTGATGGACTTAATGACCTACAAGGCTGGATCCCTTGTTTTCTACGATTTGTGGATAATTTTAGAGGGTGCTCATTGGGACTCTCTCTCTCTCTCTCTCTGTCGGTCTTTCTGGTCTCTCTGTGTCTCTGTATGTCTCTCTGTTTCTTTCTGGTAGTGATGGTGAAATTACAACATAGCTTGTAAATATACACAGAACCTTTTTATGGACTTAAGACACTTTTCAAGCATTGTTTCATTAATCCTTGGAACATCTGTGTGACAGTGATAGGGACAAGACACTATTGCCAACTTTGAAGCTTGGAATATTAAGGTACAGAGATGTGAAGTGAACCAAAGGCAGGCTTCTGTGTGGCCAGTTCTTCATCTGTGAGGCCAGGTAGCTATGGTCCTATATTTGCAAGGATCTTTCCAAAGCAGTGCTCTGCTGCTGCTCCTCAATCCAATGCTTTTGTCTCTTCTCCTAGTATGATAGCTCTTCTTTCAGCTGGGTTGGAATTACCTCTCAACCTAATAAGGTTCTTCAAAGTACCATGTTGTATTGGTATGTGCCCTGAGTACACCCATTCCTAGAGGATCCAAGTTACATTTTCTTGGTGTTATTTATTTAATTTTTCTTTATTAAGGGGAAAAGAAGGAAAGGTAATATGCATTTATATAATGCTTACTATGTTCCAGGAACTGGGAAAAGTACTTTTTTTTGGTTTTGTTTTGTTATGTGGGGAAATGAGGGTTGAGTGACTTGCCCAGGGTCACACAGCCAGTGAGTGTCAAGTGTCTGAGGCCGGATTTGAAGGCAAAGTACTTTTTACAAAGTATGATCTCATTTGAATCTCACAACAACTCTGGGAGATAGGTGCTATTATTATCCTCATTTTGCAGTTGAGGAAACTGAGTCAAACAAATGACTAGGCCAGGATCACACAGATATTAAGTGTCTCAAGCTGGTTTTGAACACAAGTCTTAATGACTCTAGATCCAGTGCTCTATGCACTGAGCCGCCAGCTTTCTCTGCTTTCATTATTATTTTAAAATATTTTATGAGTGCTTTTGGTTTTTACTTCACAGTAATTTCCAGATGTACTATACTCTTCCACACCACTTACTGCTTCTTCCTTTGTGAGAAAGGAAAACAGATAAGCAAAACTAGGCACATCTGGCCATGTGATCTCCCCAGTGATGTGAAACTAAAATGCAAATAAATAAATAGTGAGCCATTAAATTCATACACAATGATCACTGTGGGCTATATATTTGACTTACTTTTTTTTTTTTTTTTTAGTGAGGCAATTGGGGTTAAGTGACTTGCCCAGGGTCACACAGCTAGTAAGTGTCAAGTGTCCGAGGCCGGACTTGAACTCAGGTACTCCTGACTCCAGGGCCGGTGCTCTATCCACTGTGCCACCTAGCTGCCCCCTATTTGACTTACTTTTAAAATATATTGTCGATTTTTTTGTATTTTTATTTATTTTGTTAAATATTTCCCAATATTTTAATTTGCTTCAGACCACATTCAGGGGCACTGGGGCCCACATGTGGCCTATGGGCTATATTTTTGACATTTCTGATGTATACTACATTCCGCACTCCTGGTTCCCCACCTTTCCAACACAGTAGAATGCATATTTCCTCATTCTTTTTTCTTATAGCTGGATGTTGGAGGGGTCTGTGTGTGTGTGTGTGAATGTGTATGTGAGTATGTGTGTGAAGATGGTTCGTTATCTTCATGTAGTATTCAGTTTCATATTAATGTCCTTTTCAAGTACATTGTTGTCTTTGAGTGTATAGTTTGTTTGATTCTGCTTACTTCACTCTGCATAGGTTTATATGAGTATTCCCAGGCCTTTTCTTAATTCTTCCATCTGTAGCTTTTAAAAAAAATTTGTGGGGCAATAAGGGTTAAGTGACTTGCCCAGGGTCACTCAGCTAGGAAGTGTCAAGTGTCTGAGGCTGGATTTGAACTCAGGTCCTCCTGAATCCAGGGCTGGTGCTTTATCTACTATGCCACCTAGCTGTCCCCCCCTCACCTCTTGCTTCTTATGCAATAGTGATTCCATTATATATAATTTATTTAAAATCTACATAGAAGATCACATAGCTAAAGATATAATTACTATTTCCACCAAACATTATAATTGTTATGGAGCCAGTTTTCACAGAGGTAAAGGAAAGGGGTATCTGGGAGTCTGTCCCACAGAGGGCAGTTCAGTTCCACTGATAGTCTTCTGTATACAATTCAAAATGACCTCTTAAGCAAAATATATTGCTCTTTCTTATGATGGAAGCTGTAAAGAGAAACAAGTGACAGTTAACTTAGTCCTATTCTTTGTTGCCAGGCTGATAAAAGCAAAGCTTTTATATTTTCCCCCCTATATTATCAATGTACCTCAGATGTAGTCTGTAAGCTAAATGAGGTTACAACACTTGGCAGCTTGTCAAGCTTAATATATAAGTGTCTAGCTTGTACTCCCTTGCCCTGGTAAAATGATTTTTGTTATTCCTGCTTTCTCACTTATACACCTGCATGAAATCATTTAGACAGCCCCCAAGAAATCTATAACAAAAGCAAGTTTAATGTTTCATTAATAGGCTGGCAATTCCACCTCTCTTGGTCCCCAAAGACTTGTTCTATTTTGCTATATCACTGTGCAAATATGGCCCCACAGTGTGTGTTTAAAAGCTGCTGCAGATATTTTGAACAGAGCAGCTTCTTGCCTTTAGGTTGCTGGTTTGAACCTGCCTAGTGTGAAATTGTTAAAGCTCATTATCCTCTAACAAGGATTTAAGAACGGACATAGCACAGTTTTGTGACTGTACAATTTTGTAATGGCAAGAGGCAAGTATCAAGTACTTGCCAACATCATGAGTACTCTCCCAATTTTTATTCAGTTGGCATGGATTAGTGTTATTGTTGAAAATTCAAGCAGCAATAAAAAGAGGCATGGAGATAAAATATTATCTTTGTCCTGTTACAGATATCAGAGATGTGCTTGGGAACCTATGTTAGGCTGTTCCTCTTTCTAGGTGGAGGTTAGCCATTCTGTGGACCAATAGAGAATGCTGATCACTGACCTATCGATCTCCAGCTTTTTTGGACATTGAAAGGGTAGAAGGAAAGCTCAATGTTCAAGAAGAAGTCCATTTTAACTTAGCTCACGGTTTTCAACAAGTTATAATTTTGAAGTAGACCACTACGTATGGTCATGTTTTATGACAGAGAACTGGAAACTGATCAGCTGAAGACAGTGGTTTTGCTACTCAGATTAAATACATTTAATTCTCCCATTAATATAGGATGAGTCTTCATGATGCCAAATAGACAAAATTGATAAAAAGAAAATTGCAGGTTCTTGTGAAAATCTAACATCAGTTAATTGAAAAAGAGAAAAGGAGAGGTTAAATATCTTTAATTCTTATTAGGCTTGCTGTCAGATTTTTATTATGCCTGATTTGAATTCTTTTAGGGTTTGATCAAGTGACTGGCCTCTTTCAATTTTCTAAATGAGTTCTTTTAGGGAATGAATTAGTTGGTTTTTTTGTTTTTTGTTTTTGCAGGCAATGGGGGTTAAGTGACTTGCCCAGGATCACACAGCTAGTAAGTATCAAGTGTCTGAGGACAGATTTGAACTCAGGTACTCCTGAATTCAGGACCAGTTCTTTAAAACTGTGCCATCTAGCTGCCCCCTGAATTAGTTTTTAAAATAGGGCATTTAAAAAAATTCTCATTTGCAAAACATATATTTTGTAGTATCTTTTGAATGAAATTTAAGAAACAATCACTGAAGGGCAGCTAGGTGGCGCAGTGGATAGAGCACCGACCCTGGACTCAGGAGGACCTGAGTTCAAATCCAGCCTCAGACACTTGACACTTACTAGCTGTGTGACCCTGAGCAAGTCACTTAACTGCAATTGCCTCACCAAAAAAAAAAAAAAAAAAAAACCTATAGAAAAGAAACAATCACTGAGCAATAAATATTCTCTGAATATCCTAGAGGTGAAGGGGAGGTGGGGGTCCACTATAACGCTTCTACACACTGTTAATCGTATACTACATTTCCTGTAGGCCAACACCAATGATAACTTGTTAGTTTTCATTCCCCTGGGACTATAATCTTCTAGAAGACTAGAAACTAGTTAGGAGAAAATATAACAGAGAAAATAAATATATAAGAATTCATGTTTGGTGAAACTTTAAAGCAGTTAGTCAAATTTGTAGAGGCAAAATTCCCAGAGTGCTATTATTAGAAGAGGAGGATATGAAAGAAAGAGGAGGGGATAAGAAGGAAAAATAAATTTCTGCTTGTGTCTTCGTAAAATTTGTGAGTATAAGACCTATGCTTTTTATCAACAAACCCCTTAAGTGATAAGAAAAGAACCAATCATTCTAGAAATGTGAAAATCTGAAATTGTAAACTTCCAGCAGTGGGTTGTCACTCTTATTTCAAGAGGAAATGGAATTAGTGACAAAGAAAGTATATGGATCAAACTTCCAAATTTGGTTAGTTAAGGCAAGTATTTCCTCCAAAGGGAATTCTCATATCTTTTTAACACCACAGTTGTATTCAGCATTAGCTAGTTAGGAAGGACCAGATGCAATTGTTATATGTAGTAATTTCATTTTGATTTCCTTTATTATTGAACTGATGCCCAAGTGATATGGTTTTACTTCATTACAGTTTGGGTATATAAACTATTTTAAGATTTGTTTTTGTTATTTTCCTTAATATATGTTCAAGTGGTATGCATTCTGTGAAAGCTTTCACATTTTTTCTTCTTTCTGAGGAAACTTTTTCCTTCCAGGAAATTTCTTAATGCAATATTTAACATTGTAGTCATAAGGGACTTTACATGATTGAAGATAGGATCTTCATTTTGACAGCTTAATGCATTTTACATCGTGATGGCATCTTATGCTTCAATGAATGAAGAGGAGCCTGTGTTAGATCTCTGAGTGGCTGGCCTTTTTTTCTCTCCTTTGGTTCTCATATGATCATGGAAGGGATGTTAGAGGTCATTTAGTCCAACCCCTGATGCAATGCATGGATGTCTTCTACCATATTCTTGGCAAGTGACCACATTCAACCTTGGTTCTGCCCCAAAGGGATTATTCTTGCCTCTCTTCGTTTCTCTCTTTACCCTTTCTTCTTTGGCACTCTCAAGTCATGGGAATCCATGGTTTCAACCACAACCTCTATATAAATAATTCAGAATGGTGTGGTTGAAAGAACATAAGACTTTAAGTAAGAAGAGCGATTTAGTTTCTGATATTGCCTTTGATACTTGCTAGTTGTGTGACTGAAAACCAATAACTTAATCTCGCTAAGCCTTAGTTTCCTTCTCTGAAGGAGGGAAATAATAATGATTATAGCACCTACTTCACCAGATTATTGTTAGATCAAGTTAGATAATATAAATAAACCAGTATGTAAATTTCATCTATTACTATGATAAGTCTTAAATCTCAATCCCCATCTCTGACCTTTCTTCTACATGGCAACCTAATGTTTCTATATGTCCAAAGTATACCTCCACCTGGATATCCAAGTGGCATCTCAAATTTATCATTTCCCAATCTAAGCATCTTACTTGTCCCCTTAAACTGCAATTGTTTTTGACTCTATTTTTGGCACCACCATTCATCTCCTATGTTTGTTAACTCTTCCCTCTTATTTATCTCTCATATTCTAGAGTCTACTCTACGTTACTAGGTTCTATTCATTTCATTTCTTCAACATCTCTTGTGCCCACATTCTTCCATCTATTCCCATTTCCTACTATAGACTCTCATTAAACTTGCCAAGACTAATTAACTAACCTCCTTCTAGGTTTTCCCACCTATTCTCTCTTCTTATAATCTTTTTATTTATTTTTCAGGGCAATGAGAGTTAAGTGACTTGCCCAGGGTCACACAGCTAGTTAAGTGTCAAGTGTCTGATTTTGGATTTGAGTGCTTTATCCACTGTGCCACCTAGCTGCCCTTCTTATAATCTTTAGATCTATTCTTCCTACCTGTCTGAATAATCTATTTTTACATAGATGTGGTCATGGCACTTTTCTGCTTAAAAATCTTCTGTGGATTTCTATTTCCTATAAAGTAAATTACTGCTATTAATTGGTTCCAGAGGCTTTTCCTGAAAATGTCCATTTTTGGTCTGCTCATTCTATTCTCTTTCCCAGTCAAGCCCAGGAAATGGCCAGCCGTGAACCCATTTCATGATTGAGGGGTGACAGATGTCAACCCCTGGCTTGGTATGTTTGGTGTATACTGTGATACAAAATCTGAAGCTCATGTTCCAGGAGGTTCAGGTCAGTATAGAATGTTTTTCCTTGAAAGGGCTTCATGTTATATAATATGTAGCTACTATTTTGTTAAATGCAACAGAGAGCTAACAAGAGGAATATATTCATCTGCTTTGACTGATAACCTTCCCTCCTTCTCCATTAAAAAATACAGCCAGAGGATTATAATAAAGATAACTCTTTTCAAATCGCTGAGATCTTTTTGATGGGAAAAATGGAAGTTTTCCAAACCTACCTTTTAATAGTCCAGGAAAATTATTTTAAACTACTGAATAAATAATTGCGAAGTAAATCTGGGAATCCTAATGATGTTATGAAAGAAAAGGCAGTTTGGCAATGACCATAGGCACTTGCAAACTACTAAGTAAGTTAGTTCAAGTGGGTTGATAGAAAAGCTAATAATATTTTAGGTCTATAATGAGACCATAACAAACTTAGAGCATTTGACTGTTGATAATAAGGGCTTTTGGTCCAGAGGCTATATATTTAATGTTTTATCTACCAGCACTAAACAATGTGTGAAGCTAAAGGAGGTTTATTTTGATAACTTTTAGGGTATTTTTTCTTTTTTTTTTTTTTTGAGGAGGCATGGCACAATATATTATGCAGAATATATTCTGAGTAATTTCTATTTGTGAATAAGGGTCTAAAAATAAAGCTTCCTTCTTCTGGAAGATTTCAGATCATAGGCACAACTTAGTGGCTCATTAGATAGAACATTGAACTTAGGGTCTCTAAGACCTCAGTTTGAATCCTGCCTCAGACAGTAACTGGGTGACCCTGAGCAAATCACTGGGCAAGTCTCCCTACTGTAGTTTTCTGATTGGTAAAATGGAGATTCTATTAGAACCTACCTCACAGAACTGTTGTGAGGATCAAATGAGATAACAAATATAAAGTACTTTGCAAACCTTAATTTTTTTTTAATTGTATCCAACTCTCCATGATTCCATTTGGGGTTTTCTTGGCAAGGATACTGGAGTGGTTTACCCATTCCTTCTCCAGCTCATTTTACAGATGAGGAACTGAGGCAACAGAGTTAAGTGACTTTCCCAGGGTCACACAGTAAGTGTCTGAGGCCAGATTGGAACTCACAAAGATGAATCTTCCTGATTACAGGTCCCAGAGCTCTACCATACCACCTAGCTGCCCTGTGAACTTTAAATAACTGTATAAATATTAGTTCGTTAGCTAACATAGCATTAGAAAAACAGGATGTGGGGCAGCTAGGTGGCGCAGTGGATAGAGCACCAGCCCTGGAGTCAAGAGTACCTGAGTTCAAATCTGACCTCAGACACTTAACACTTACTAGTTGTGTGACCCTGGGCAAGTCACTTAACCCCAATTGCCTCACTAAAAAAAAACAAAGAAAAAGAAAAGAAAAATAGGATGTGAATAATAATCATGCTTTAAAAGTTGGATTTTATTTTGAGTCTAAAGTTAACTGTAGACACATTCTGTATGCCAAGCACTGTGCTAGGAGCTGGAGAAGCAGGCAGAAACGAAACAGTCCCAGTCCTCATGGAGTTTATATTTTTTTGGACAGTTACAACATGTACATATAAAGGTGTATTTAAGATACATACACAAAATAATTCAAGGTAGCTTTGGGGGGTGGAGAGGGAGGAGGAAAGGGAAAGCATTAGCATCTGGGAGGATCAGGAAACATTTATAGAAGATATGCTATAGAGAAAAGCAAAAAAAAATAATATATATATATATATATATATATATATATGAACTCGATGGCCTGGAATGGAATAATGACCTACTAATTTCTATTTTGAGGGAACTATAAGATACAATGGGCTGGAGATATTAGAAAGGCGATTCCTCTGATTTACGATATCTGGATTACTTCAGTATTTCAATGAATCCCTGATCTCATTGACAATCTTGACCAGTAAAGATTACAACCTGTCGTCACTCTCACATCTTATATTGTTCTTGACCTCCTCTTTCTATAAATCCTTTTAGGCTCCTAGCTCTAGGTCTGGAAGGCACAATGGAGGCCAAACAGTTCAAGCCCATCATTTTATAGATGATAGAGGACAAGGGATGTTAGTTAACTTGCCCACTGGGGACAATACTAGCATCTGCTTCCCAAGGCTGTTCTGAGAATCACGCATGTAAAGCAGTTTTGCAAACCTTAAAGTGCTACACTAATGTTAGCTGGTTAGCTAATTAGGGATTAGAAAAACAGAGGTTCAAAGACATGTAAGGAATAATCTCACTTTAAACATTTAGATGATACAGTCATTAAATATCAGATTTGAACTGAAGATCTTCTAACTAGGGCTTTTAACGTTATACCAAACAACCTTGATAGAGGAGTCACCCAAAGTTCTGAAAATTTTCTTCAGGGTCTATGAGTATTTTTGGGGGGTACCCACGTAACCCTAGGCTATTCATTCTTGTTCTAGCTACATGGTTGGTCCACTTTTTATTTTGATTATACATATCCTTAATATCGTTTATGTCACTTTTTGAATGAAATTTATTGTTGGCAACATGCCACATTATGATTAGAGTTCTTCTTTGTCTTTCTATTGCCTACCTGTTCACTTGAAATTGAAATTTTTCTGAGCTCAGAGTGCCCTGTTATTATTTGTAGCCAAGTAGTATCATCAAGGAGAAGATATTATTTTATATTTTGTGATGAAATAATGAGATTTAGCAGATATTCAAAGACCCACCTGGAGATTAATCTAGACTGATTGAATCAAGTGAGAGTGATTAACTGCTGATTAGCCTACTTCAAGTTAACTGGATTGTAATCACACCTTGAGAACACCTTCAGAACCAATGGATTTGGGATGCCAACCAATCAGCTTGAAGCAATGTGTAAGGTCTGCCTCTGTTCCAGACCTATAAAAAGCTTCCACAATCAGTTTGCTGGAGAGAGTTTGTGATTGAAGCAGGCTTGTGGCAGAGGACTTGAGGAAGAACCAGACCAGGCTGGAACTCTAGGCTAAATAGGCTTTTTTCTTAACTTTTTGAACTCCATGGGAATATCTGTATGCTTTAATAAATGTTTAATGCCCAAGGACTGGTGCTAAAGCTTCTAATTTAAGGTGACCACAATTTAGATTTTAAACATCACAGTTTCTATCAAGAGTATAAGCTACTTTTGCCACTTATCTGAAATTAACTACTAGTGGAAGAATACACAATTATTTTTTAGAGTTGAAAAAACATTAGGGGCCAAATTTAGTTTATTTAGTTGGATCCTTAACACTGATGTTGAAATTCGTTCCAGCATATTTAATGAAATTCAGTTTCTTACTCAGAAAAAGTAATAAGTCCTCCTCCCTCCCCTTGAATCCTAGTTCTGCCACTTTTTGGCATGACCTTGGACTTGCTTTTTAATTTCTCTGACTCAATGTGTTAATAGGTAAAAGGAAGGGTTCGAGTAGATGGTTTCTGAGATCACTTCCAGGTTGAAATCTATGATCCATTGAGATCTACCTTCTTCATGGAGCCTTCTCTGATCATTGAGTTTCTTATCTGAACTATAGCATTTGAAGTTCATGCCATAAAATGTAGTATTTAATTACATCCTGTCTTGGATCCTGTTCATTAGTATTTTTATATCCCCAAGTAGATTATAAACTCCTTGAGGACAAGTTTTGTCTTATACTTTTTCTTCTATTCCCCTCAGTGCTTAGTACAATGTGGAGCACATTGTAGGTACTTATCAAGTCTGTCATTTTTTTTCTTCCCCTTTCAATATAATCTATCTGCTAATTACTTAGGAGTTGTATATAGTGGAAGGTAGAAATAAGACCTGACACTGCCACATCTCTATGACCTCGGACAAGCCAATGAACCATTTTCAATTTCCTTCAATATAAATTGAAAGTTAAAATGAATGAATGAGGGGCAGCTAGATGGCGCAGTGGTAAAGCAGGGGCCCTGGATTCAGGAGTACCTGAGTTCAAATCCAGCCTCAGACACTCGATACTTGCTAGCTGTGTGACCCTGGGCAAGTCACTTAACCCTCATTGCCCTGCGCAAAAAAAAAAAAAAAAAAAAAAATGAATGAATGAATGAATTCTAAAATCCCTTTAAGTTGTATGTCTATGATCCTGGGGTTTTCCAAATTCCTCAACTGCTTCATAATTCTTGTGAAACATTTATTCTAGCTTGCCAACTTTGGTTAAATAGAGAATGGTGCTGGTTGTGGTGGATAAAGGTTAGAATAAATTAGTGAACTTTGAGTTATAAGCTGTAGAATTGTAGTACACTCTATAAAGAAACATATTTCCTTTATTTTATTACTTTCAGGACTTAGAGTAAACCAGACTAAACTAGTAGATGAGTTGCCCTTAGGGATTTTCTTTCATGAATAGTTAAGAATGAGGAATAGACTTTTCTGAAGTATTTGAGAATGCCTAAAATAGTTTATTATTTTATTTCTATATTTTAAACTCCCTCTCCTATACATCCCCTATATTGTTATTTACATGATTAACCTGTGCTACCTCTGAAGAAAGTATTTTCTAAGGAAGGATAACTTATTGGCCAGACTCTATTTTAATTATTATCATTTCCAAATGAGTAGAAACAGGATTAGTGAGATTTTGTTCTTTTCACATTCTTGGCTAATACTTTCATTGATCCCTCCAACTGCTAACATTAAAAAATACATCTAAGGGGCAGCTAGGTGGCACAGTGGATAAAATGCTCATCCTGGATTCAGGAGGACCTGAGTTCAAATCCGTGCTCAGACACTTGACACTTACTAGCTGTGTGACCCTGGATAAGTCACTTCACCCTCATTGCCCTGCAAAAAAAAAGTACATCTGGTCTATATCATAGTAGATAGGTTCTAGGAAGTGGAATACATAGTAATTGACTAGGGTCGCATTGTTAGTAAGTGGGATTTGAACCCAGATTTTGTTGACACCAAGTACAAAACTCTATCCATTATGCCATCCTGCCTCTAAAATTTAAGAAATCAGAAGAGAAAATATATCCTGTAACGATGTGATTGAACTGTCTATTCACACATTTTCTTTGATTCCTTTCTCAAGTGAAATTTTGAGCCATAATTTTTCAATCTATGCCACCAGCTACTTGGCTTCCATAGTGACAGAGTCTCTGACTCTATAAATGGGAGAGTTTAGTGCTTTCAGGCATATCAAGATGGAGGCACAATGTATTTTTCATATAGATAATAGCCTCAGGGACAATGGGATGCTGCATGCAGTTCAATATAGCTTCTCTCTTAAAGAAAAAGTTAGTTTATTAATCTTAAAGTTTAATATTTGGTCTTTACCTAAATTTGAATGCATGGCCTCAATCTATTAATATACACAATTGAGTTTAGGGATCATTTAGTTATTCATAAGAATAATGTTTGATCTATTTATTCACCTGTGTGCTACATCAGAGCTTATAATAATGAGTGAGAACAGCATGTCTTTGACCATAATACTGAATTACTGGCTATGTTTAAACTTATCTCCCCATTACAATATTAATGGAACTTTTACTAATGAGAAAATATTGGATAAGGAAATTGTTCGAGAAATGTCTCTCTGCATTTGATTCTCCCCTGTGTTCTTTGTAATTTTTAAACTAGAACAAAAATGTTATCATCCAAATAATGTTACAGGGGAAGATAGGAGAAGAAATAGGGAAGCAAGAGAAAAGTAGTATTCTCTCTCTATTCTTGACCTTCATTTATTTTTTTTGAATGAATATATATATACATACACATGTATATATACATATATATGTATATACACACATATATATACATGAGTGTATTTATTTATTTTCATTTTTTAAAAATTAATAAAGTATTTTATTTCCTTCATTTATTTTTACTGCTGCTCTTGCTGAAATTATAAGTAATTAATTACAGGTTCAGAGTGGAGTTTCTATGGAAACTAAATCTAGGCACCTGGGAAAAGCTTCTTGATTCCCAAGAAAAAATTTATAAACATGGTGCTTTACATTTGTATTCATAATTCAAAAGAGATTGATCACACAAGATTGATCACATTCACACAAGATAAAAGTGGATGAAAAATGTATATTGCCAAGACCATGGCACACAGTTGGATGGGTCATCTGCCAGATTAGTCCATCAACATGTGTAATGTGGGCAAATGCTGCATATGAATAATGAACTGTGCCTAGGAAGAAGCAGAAGAAGGAAAATATTTTAGATTGCAGTTGGGAAAGTGGTGATTCTTTTTATGATCAGAGGAGCTCATTACCAGACAGCTGGGACTGAGATCTGCATTAGTGGAGGCACAGATTCTTAAAGTATTGCAGTCATAAAGCATATGCTTGTGATGTCTGTAGATGGCCCTAAGGAGAGAGATTGCTAACATCATATTAGAGAGGATTAAAATTCAAAGGGACCTTGACAAATCAGATAAACAGTTGCTCAGATATATGATGGAACTCAATGGGCGATATTTGCTACTGAATGCACTTAGGGACAAAAATAAAGCTACACCAAACTAGAGTGAAAGACAGTGTGGGAATGCAAATTGCTCCAAATAAGCTTGGGTATGAGAAGATGGCCACAACAAATAATTTTTGCTATTATTTTTAAAATTACCATATGCTAGTAGAAAAATGAACCTCCTTTTCTTTCTTTTTCTTCCTGCACTGATCAGTCCTTTTACTGAAGAACTGCAATCTGTTTTAGACTCTACATTTTTAGTAAGGAAGTGAACTGGAGAATCTGGAGAGGGTTCAGAGAAAAGTAATGCAGATGATTAACGGTTTAGAGAATAGGACTTTGGAGGAAAGGCTAAAGTAGTTGGGATTCTTAACCTATAGCAAAAGAATGACTTAAGTGTCTTCAAGCATATGGTGGAAACTTGCTTCTTTTTCATTTCCACAGAAAAGGGATGAGGAAGAAAGGCATTTAAGGTGTAGTAAGAGAGAATCAGATTAGATCAAGAGTAAATAAGCATAAACACTGAGGCTAGTTAAAGGATGCAGCATAGGTACTGAGGGACCAAGGTGGAATAGATAGAGTACTGGTCCTAGAGTCAGAAGTCCTAGAATCATATGCTTCTTAAATGACCATTGGCAAGTAAATCATTTAACTACTTTTGGCCTTAGTTTCTTCATTAATAAGATGGGGGCAGCTTGGTGGTACAGTGGATAAATCGCTGGCCCTGGATTCAGGAGGACCTGAGTTCAAATCCAGCCTCAGGCACTTGACACTTACTAGCTGTGTGACCCCTGGGCAAGTCACTTAATTCCCACTGCCCCGAAAAATAAAATAAAATAAAATAAAATAAAGGAGTTAAACTAGTTCATATCTAAGGTCCCCTCCAGCTGTCAATCTATGATCTCCATTCTTGAAGATCTTATTCAGATAGAATATTGTCTGGCATAGCTTAGAGATGCTCTTGTATGAAGGACATTTTGAGTACCCCTTCATTTCTTTGACACTTCATTGATAGCAGTTTTGAAAATGTAGCATTTGAAGATTTTGTGTAAATCACATAGCACCCAATATTACTCTTTAACATAACTTGAGAAAGATCAGCCTTCTATATTCAAAGCACAACTACATGATGTAGCTGTAAGATGAATTGGGAGTTGTTATTTTGTTGTTGTTTTAGTCGTATCTGACTCTTAGTGACCCCATTGGGGGTTTTCTTGGCAAAGATATTGGAGTGGTTTGTCATTTCTTTCTCCAGCACATTTTACAAATGAGGAAACTAGGGGCAAAAAGGGTTAAGTGACTTGCCAAGGGTACACATTTAGTGTCTGAGGTTGGATTTGAACTCAGTTTTTCCTACCTTTAGGCCCTGAGCTCTATCCACTGTGGCATCTAGCTGCCATGGAATCAGGAGACTAGTGTTAAAATCCAGGATCTGTTGCTTATTAGCTATGTGATCATAAACCAGCTCTCTATTTCCTCATAGGTAACATGGGGATATTATTACTTTTGTAATCTTCCTCGTGGTGAAATTGAAGAAAGCACTTTATAACTCTAAACCAGTCTAGAAATGTGAGCTATTATTATTAATGGTTGCTTCATTTGACTTTTTTCCATTTGTTGAAACAAATATGCATAGAGTATTCAAAGATATACCAGATTTTCATTATATAGTACCAATGTAGTTTGCTTATAACTATTCAGAAGTACAGGAAGTAATGTGACTGCTTAGATCTCCCAGCATCCAAATTGATCCATTTTCTATTGCCTGATTTGGGGGATATTAGATATAATCCTGTTTAAATATAAATAGGATATTATCAGTTTGGGCAGATAGTCGATTGATTGGGGGCAAGCTTCTTTCTAAAATGGGTTAGTTAGAGATTATAAATACTCACAAGGCATTTGATGAAAACTGGGACTAGCTTTTTTTATTTTAACAGTGGTCATGAAATTCATGCCTGTTTCTCTTTTACTCTGTAGCTCACATAACATTTACCTCATCCACTTAAAAATAAGATAAAATACACAAAGCCTAACATCTAATGATGTTTTATGACATTGACATAAAATAATTCTGGAAAATAAAATCATAATCCTTACACCTGTATCCAGTTTGTTATTTTCAAAACAATAGCATGTGTTAAGCATCTCAGCTATAATATTACCCTACTTTTTATAGCTGGTGAACTTCATTTCTTTGTTTATCCTTTAATCAGGGGCCATTTAAGAAGTGGTGGAGTTATACAACCAAATACACCTTTTTGTCCTCTTGAAAGAAAGACATTTACCCTTTTTCAGACATGCTATCAAGATGTGATAATAAGATGATTATAAAGAAGAAAGTAAATCCAGTATGTGTCAACATTGAGTTCATTACTTGGATACAGCATATATATATATATACAGACACACACATATATATATACATATATATACACATATATATGCACACATATATACATATATATAAATATAATCTTATTTTTCATTTATTTCATATTTTAAATTAATTATAGTCACTTCAGTGAATTCATGGAGTCATCTGTGTGCTACATCTATGTACTACACCTATGTGTAGATAATAACTTATCTCTACCTTTTCATCCTGCAACATTGCTCTTCATACCTTTCTGTAAATCCTTTTTTTTTTTTTTTAGTGAGGCAATTGGTGTTGAGTGAGTTGCCCAGGGTCACACAGCTAGTTAAGTGTTAAGTGTCTGAGGCCGGATTTGAACTCAGGTACTCCTGACTCCAGGGCCGGTGCTCTATCCACTGTGCCACCTAGCTGCCCCCTTTCTGTAAATTCTTTTTTTTTTTTTTAGTGAGGCAACTGGGGCCAAGTGACTTGCCCAGGGTCACACAGCCAGCAAGTGTGTGTTAAGTGTCTGAGGCCGGATCCGAACCCAGGCACTCCTGACTCCAGGGCCGGTGCTCCATCCACTCTGTAAATTCTTAATGGAGAATCTACCCAAGATATTGGTGGCCTTCCCTTAATAGGCAGTGCAGTTATTATTCCTGTAGTTTTTAAAATTACCTTGTTCAGCAAAAGAGCATATAGGAGGCAAGAAAGAACAAGGTCTAGATTCTACTTCTGCCGCTTATTAGTTATGTGACTCAAGGTAAATCACTTAGTTTCTCTAAGATTCAATTTATTCATCTGTAAAATGGAGAAACAATACTTTCAGTACTTACCTTGGGGTTGTTGTGAGGATCCAAATTAAAATGTTTGTAAGACACTGCAAATTTTCAAATGTTTTATGAAATTCAGATGTTACTGGTTTTTGATCATCATCATTATTTGATTATTATCTCTTGCTCTTTCTTCATAACCAGAACCTTTTCTTTTCTGGTCATATATGTCCTTGATGATGTATTTTACACCACTTCATTGGCAGTAAGATGCAACCTACTTAAGTTCACCATGCCTCTTTCCATTGCCCTTTGGTTCACTTTTAGTATTTGATATCATAGAATTAAAAACATGGACTCATATTTTTGCATTAAGGTAGCTTGAGATCAACAGAAATGTTGCATCCTTTTTCCAGATACATTCCAGCCAATATCCCCTATTCAGTTCTGGGGCCAGCTTATTGTCTATTTCTGTTGTCTGTCTAAGGCATATATATTAATTAACTAATTTATGATATTCAGCTATATCCTTTAGAAACAGAGATTTGTCATAGACAGGGATCTCAAATGTCTACTGTTGAGAAATATCTTAATATTTTGGGTTTCATGAAGTTGAAGTCAAATGACAATTTCATGGTGTCACATATACAAACCTATGTATATCTGTGTGTATCTGTAATATAAGCCAATATATATGAAAAAGACCTCAGATTTTCATTTCCTAATGCAGGTTCCACAGGATTACAACCTGAATGCACTGGCTATACCTATAATATTTGATCTTTTAAGAGTGAATTCATAAGTTTAATTTGTTTTTCCTTTTGGAATAAGGACCTATAGCTCTTTAATTTTCTTTAAAAGAAATGACACAAAACCTCTAGGATAGAGGTAAGATTAGTCCAGTGGAAATAGATAATTGAGGATTGCTAAATTATCTATCATACATATGTTTTCCATAATTCCTAATAGATATTAAGGATGTCAGACAGAAAATGGCCAGTACAGTTATGTGTCTTTAAAATATTTTCCAAAAGAGCCATGTCTGTCATCACTTCTAAGAGCTGACCAAATGCACATGATGAAAGACAGACAGTTGGTTCTCATTCATATTAAGTTCTTCTCAAGCTAAAGGAATGTTGTCAATCTGGTCCCATATTATGTTGATTCCAAAGTAATTACATTTGTTATTTTTAGTCTATGCTGTAAATCAAACTGTAGCAAGCATGTGGACACTTCGCAGAAGCAATTTTAGAGGCCATATAATGTGATCACATGTGACATTAACCCCTCCTATTCCTTATGATAGTTATTGTTCACTTGCATGGGAAAAGGTCACTTTTTTAATGGCAAAAGTAATTTTTAAAAGTTAGGTTATGTATATTGTTTTTAATTCAGAAGGAAATAAATATAAGAAACAAAAAGTCCAGTTAAGGTATTTGGGGCCAAAAGGAATTGTGGGTTTGCCACAGTGGAATAGATTACTTCTTTCCCTAGTCTCAGGCCAGGAGCAGCTAAATCCAGATGTTTCAGAGGAAATTGTAAACCTCCCCAGAACACACCTGCTATCACAGTACTTTACTATACCATGGGGTAGACATTTCCTTCCTGCACTAGACTGTGATTAGCTAATGCCCTGAAGTACAGGGATTGATGGCTCTTATAATTTTATCATTATGGGAGCCAGTGCAGATATTATTCTTATACACATAAAGACTTAATGCTTCTAGAAATGTAATAAGTTGAATGCCTAAAGGTTAAACACCCAAAGGCTCTCAGACAGACACTAAATGATAACCTTATTGTCTGAAAGTCATCATTGAAAAAAGAGGTAATTCAGGCTTTAGTCTATGAGTTGACCTCTCCTTAACACCATTCTCCTAACTGTTGTCAGGCTTTGGGAATAAAGGAAGTGAAAAATTTTCTGACAGTTCTCTTTCTTAGGTTTTACAAGAAGAGGCCCGTATAAGACTACAGTGAAAGCTGTGGCTAGCTCAGGCAGAATATCATAGTTAAATCTCTAAGCCCCACACCCAATTCAGTAGATCACTATAAACTTACAAACAAGGAATGAATGGCACAATTGGTTGCATGGTGAGAATGATGGATAGCTGACAGTCTTCTCATTTGACTGGTCTTCTTCTGATATCAAGAGAACATTAGAAAGTCGCACAGTACATTTGGTGGTTCTTCTGTAGTAAACTTATGGGAGGACATGAACAAGAGTCTCATAGTATGGGCAAGGCATGAAGTACAATCTTCATCATGGGGAGAAGGGGTGGAATATGAATAGTGATGAGATCACAAAACCACTGGAGTTTTGTAGTATTACTTAATGCAATATAAATAATCAAGGTATGAGAAACCTGGAATAGCTGAAGTAGAAACTATCTAGGGACAGAAGAAAAGATAAGGTGACTTTTGGAAGATCCTTTTAACACAATAATTTAAGAAAAAATGGGACACCACAAGTGACTCAGGGTGTAATGTAGCAATGCTTGTGAGCCCATCAATAAAAGACATAGCATTGTCTCAGCTGATATAAAATGTCAGCTAGGTGGTATAGTGGATAGAGTGTAGTGCTTGGAATTGAGAAGGCCTGAGTTCAAATGTAGCCTCAGATACTTATTAATTGTGTGACCCTGAGCAAGACACTTAATTTCTTTCAGCTTCTGTTTCTTCATTTGTAAAGTGTGGATAACAATAGCATCTAGCACAAAAGGTTGTGATCAAATGAGATCAAGTATATAGAAGTTCTTTTTAAACCTTAAAGTGCTAGATAAATATGAGTGATGCTGATGATGACAAGGATAATGATGATGAAATGGGTCAATGTCATAGAATTTGGGTACTATATACCACTTAAATCATCTCCTTGTAACAAAAGATCCTTGTAACACAAGGGAGTTAAAGGTCAGGTAGTTCAAACCATTCATTTTACCAATAAGGAAACTGACCCTTAGAGAGGGTAAGTGATGTGACATGGGTTATACAGCAAATAAGTTGTTAAAACAAGGATTAAAACTTTAGGTCTTAGACATTTGAAGCAACGCATCATTCATTGTACAATAATTATCCAGATTTTTGTGAAGTTTCTTGGGGAAAGCAAAGAAGATATATGGAAATGGAAGGGACAAAGAACAAGCAAACAAAAATCCCAAATCCCCAAGGACCAAAGACTACCAAACAGAAGAGTATTCCCCACTCCTCCTCCCCCAAGCCTCACAAAACATTCATGTTTCTACTCATTGTAGATCTACATAGTGAAATGCTAAACTTCTGGATAGATACAATTACAAAAACAGTTAGAAAATGTGATCAACAGAAAAACAAACAGGAACATTACTTCTGTATATATTCATCAGTTTATAAAAAGTAATGGCAAATATAAGTAACAATATTAGTTTCAAGTTGGATTTAGAATAAATAAAACTCTGTCACTCCACATCCCAACCTTCCAAAGAGACTGAATCTGCTTACTAAGAGAATAGTGGATTGTTTCCTTATTCTTGGCAGCAGAAGCTCAGGGGCATGTACAGAATAAAATTACCCTTAAAAATGAAGTTATAACAAATTTAACTAGCTCTACATTTGCAATAAAGACACATGCACACACATGCACACACACACTGTAATAGCTGTGATGACGATGAAGAACGTATGGGTACCACCTAATGATTAAAAACTGAATTCTTAGTGGTGTGTGTGTGTGTGTGTGTTTGTATGTAGGGGAAGTTAATAAGCCCACTATATTTTGACTTACCCCTTCCCCTCTCTCTTTTTTTTTTTTTCAGTGAGGCAATTGGGGTTAAGTGACTTGCCCAGGGTCACACAGCTAGTAAGTGTTAAGTGTCTGAGGCCGGATTTGAACTCAGGTACTCCTGTCTCCAGGGCCGGTGCTCTATCCACTGCACCACCTAGCTGCCCCTTCCCCTCTCTTTTTTAAACTTTATATAATAACAGATACTTTATGTATACTTTATATAACCCGTATTATATATTCACCCAACACTTTATATAACCCAGACACTTCTACTAGGTATGAGGGGTTTATATCTGAGCTCTGGTACTTACTTCCCTGATGATCCTGAGCAAGTCACCACCTTTTTAGGCTAAAATTTCTTCTTCAGTAAAATGGGGATGATGACTCTTGCATTAATTACTTCACAGAGTTGTTATGAGTGTGTGTGAAGTGTTTTTTTAATTGTAAAGCCTGGAATAAATATAAATTAGTATTTATGTGAATAAACTTTTATTAAGTGCTTACTTCCTTCCTGGTGATAGTGGGAACTTTCTTTATCCCAGCTACCTGTTCTGTAGCAACTAACTTGCTTTAGGAAACTGTGATGTTCAAAATGTTTGAGAGACTTAGTGTCTGGGTGATTTAATAATTTTATTAATAAGGCTAGCACGTTTATTATAAAAGGAAGTCAGTTGGCCATCCCTCTGATCAAAGACCCCTCAGGGCAGAGGGCTCACAGCTTTTGGAAGTGGTTGTTCTTAAAGGTGATTGGTAGCACTTATTGAGAAAACGAGTATTACAATGAGGAGCTGGGTTATATTTCTTTTTTTTTAAATTTTACTCATAAGGTATTTTATTTTTTCCGTTACATGTAAAGATAGTTCTCAACTTCTGTTTATACAAACTTTACAATTTCAGATTATTCTCCCTCCCTCCCCCCTTCCCTAGACAGCAGGTAATCTGATATAGGTTATATCTATATACACACACACATATATATATACACATAATAACATTAATCCTATTTCTGCATTAGTCCTGTTATAAGAGAAAAAATCAGAGCAATGATGAAAAACCTCAAAATAGAAAAAAAACCAACAGCACCAAAACCGAAAGAAATAGTATGGTTCATTCAGCATCTATACTCCACAGCTCTTTTTTTTTTTCCTTGAATTTGGAGATCCTCTTCTATCATGACTTCCCTGGAACTCTTCTGTACCACTGCATTGGTGAGAAGAATATAGTCCATCACAGTAGGTCAACACTCAATGTTGATGATACTGTGTACAATGTTCTTCTGGTTCTGCACATCTCACTCATCATCAGCTCACGTAAGACCCTCCAGGTTTCTCTGAATTCCTCCTGCTCATCATTTCTTACAGCACAATAGTATTCCATTGTATTCATATACCACAACTTGTCCAGCCATTCCCCAATTGATGGGCACCCCTTTAACTTCCAATTCCTTGCTACTACGTAAAGAGCAGCTATAAATATTTTTGTACATGTGGGTCCCTTTCTCCTTTCCATGATTTCTTTGGGAAAAAGACCCAAAAGTGGTATTGCTGGGTCAAAGGGTATGCACAGCTTTATCGCCCTTTGGGCATAATTCCAAATTGCTCTCCAGAATGGTTGGATCAGTTCACAGCTCCACCAACAATGAATTAGTGTTCCAATATTCCCACAGCTTCTCCAACATTTATTATTTTCCTTTTTTGTCATTTTAGCCAATCTGATAGGTGTCAGGTGGTACCTCAGAGTTGCTTTAATTTGCATCTCTCTAATCATTAGAGATTTAGAGCATTTTTTCATGTGGGAATAGATAGCTTTGGTTTCTTCATCAGAAAACTGCCTGTTCATATCCTTTGACCATTTCTCAATTGGGGAATGACTTGGATTCTTATAAATTTGATTTAGTTCCCTATATATTTTAGAGATGAGGCCTTTATCAGAAGTACTGGCCTCAAAAATTGTTTCCCAGCTTTCTGCCTCCCTTCTAATTTTAGATGCATTGCTTCTGTTTGTACAAAATTTTTTAAATTTAATATAATAAAAATCATCCATTTTGCATTTTATAATATACTCTATCTCTTGTTTGGTCATAAACTGTTTTCCTTTCCAAAGATCTGATAGGTACACTATTCCTTTCTCTCCTAATTTACCTATGGTATCACCTCTTATGTCTAAATCGTGTATCCATTTTGACCTTATTTTAGTATAAGGTATAAGATATTGGTCTATGCCTAATTTCTGCCATACTATCTTCCAGTTTTCCCAGCAGTTTTTGTCAAATACTGAGTTCCTATCCCAGAAGCTGGAGTCTTTGGGTTTATCAAACACTACATTACTAGTGTCATTTACTACTGCATTTCCTGAGCCTAGCCTATTCCATTGATCTACCACTCTATTTTTTAGCCAGTACCAGATAGTTTTGATGACTGCCACTTTATAGTAGAGCTCCAGGTTTGGTACCGCTAACCCACCTTCCTGTGAATTTTTTTTCATAATTTCCCTGGATATTCTAGATTTTTTGTTTTTCCAGATGAATTTTGTTATTATTTTTTCTAGCTCTATAAAATAATTTTTAGGTAGTCTGATTGGTATGGCACTGAATAAGTAAATTGATTTAGACAGTATTGTCATTTTTACTATATTAGCTCTGCCTATCCATGAGCAATTGATATCTTTCCAATTATTTAGATCTGATTTGATTAGTGTGAAGAGTGTTTGGTAGTTGTGTTCATAGAGTTCCTGGGTTTGTCTTGGCAAGTAGACTCCCAAGTATTTTATATTATCTACCGTTACTTTAAATGGAATTTCTTTTTCTATCTCTTGCTGCTGGACTTTGTTGGTCATGTATAGAAATGCTGATGATTTATGTGGATTTATTTTATATCCTGCTACTTTGCTAAAGTTGTTAATTGTTTCAAGTAATTTTTGAGTTGATTCTCTAGTATTCTTTAAGTATACCATCATATCATCTGCAAAGAGTGATAGTTTTGTTTCCTCCTTGCCTATTCTAATTCCTTTAATTCCTTTCTCTTCTCTGATTGCTAAAGCTAACATTTCTAGGACAATATTAAATAATAGTGGTGATAATGGACATCCCTGTTTCACCCCTGATCTTATTGGGAAGGCCTCTAATTTATCTCCATTGCATATAATACTTGCTGATGGCTTTAGGTAGATACTGTTTATTATTTTAAGGAAAGCTCCACCTATTCCTAAACTCCCCAGTGTTTTTATTAGGAATGGGTGCTGTCCTTTGTCAAAAGCTTTCTCTGCATCTATTGAGATAATCATATGATTTTGGTTGGTTTTCTTATTGATGTGGTTGATTATGTTAATAGTTTTCCTAATGTTGAACCAGCCCTGCATTCCTGGTATAAATCCCACCTGGTCATAGTGTATTATCCTGGTGATCACTTGCTGTAATCTCCTTGCTAATATCTTATTTAAGATTTTAGCATCAATATTCATTAGGGAAATTGGTCTATAATTTTCTTTCTCTGTTTTTGCTTTGCCTGGTTTTGGTATCACCACCATATTTGTGTCATAAAACGAATTTGGTAGAACTCCTTCTTCACCTATTTTTCCAAAAAATTTGTATAATATTGGAATTAATTGTTCTTTAAATGTTTGGTAAAATTCACCCATAAACCTATCTGGCCCTGGGGATTTTTTCTTAGGGAGTTCATTAATGGCTTGTTCAGTTTCTTTTTCTAATATGGGTTTATTTAAGGATTTTATTTCTTCTTCAGTTAACCTGGGCAGTTTGTATTTTTGTAAATATTCATCCATTTCATTTAGATTGTCAAATTTATTGGCATACAGTTGGGCAATATAATTCCTAATTATTGATTTAATTTCCACTTCATTGGTGGTAACATCACCCTTTTCATCTGGGTTATATTTCAATGGGGGTCTTCAGGTATGTGACTTAGATGATCTATATCGTGGTCAAAGAGACATTTATTTCCATATCACCTGTCTGACAAAAGGGAGGTTCCACATTTTCCCGGACCTGTCTGAGCAAACACAATGAGCATCCAAAGAGCATAATGCACCCATTAGCCTAAACTTAGTATTGTTTTATTGTCTAATTAGATTTTGGCCTGGATAAATCACCTTGGTCTCAATATAATTAATTTTTTTTTGGGGGGGAGGCAATTGGGGTTAAGTGACTTGCCCAGGGTCACACAGCTAGTAGGTGTCAAGTGTCTGTGATTTGTTTTTTGTTTTTGTTTTTGTTTTTGCGGGACAATGAGGGTTAAGTGAGTTGCCCAGGGTCACACAGCTAGTAAATGTCAAGTGTCTGAGGCCGGATTTGAACTCAGGTACTCCTGAATCCAGGGGCAGTGCTTTATCTACTGTGCCACTTAGCCGCCCCTAGTGTCCGTGATTTGAATTCAGATCCTCCTGAATCCATGGCTGGTGCTCTATTCACTATGCCCCATCTAGCTGCCCCACAACAATTAATCATTAATACAAAAGAGAGACAATCATTTCTCTCATAACACTTCTGGATATGAATCTTTCCCATCACTGTAGCTATCTTATCATTCCATCTTTTTCCCATCTATCTCCTAGAAGCTCTTTCCTCCTCCTGGGTAGCATTATTCCTCCAAGTAATTTCTACTTGGTATATTTGGGGCATTTGCTCAAAGTGCAGTTTTATGGAATAGCAAGTGCTTTCATGGAAGGGTTTGACTAATCCGAATATTTTCTTTAACTGCCTATTATTGTTCTGAGGGGATGCTCAAAATTAAGGTCCTTTAAGGGCCTCCTGCATTTTAATCTTGCTTCTTCAGTAACATCACTCTGAAGATTGATGATGGTGATAGATGATGTGTATCATAGCCCCTGATCAAATACAAAACATGCATGATCACTACATAGATGTTGTCAATTGCAAATACAATCCAAGTCAGGTAGGAGAGGAAAAGGGGGTTAGTAGACCACATTCATTGTTAGCTCTGAAAAGGAGATCAGCTTCTGAGTTCTGAGACTCAAGGAAGGCAAGTTTTCTCTTAGTAACATAACTTCTAACTGATTCCAATTTGCGTGGCAAAAAACCCCAATGATAACAAAATTATCTTAATGGATCACTACAAGGGCAGCATAAGAGACTTGTACATTTTCATTAGTGTTCATGTAGGACTGTGTTATTTTTTGTCTGTGTTTATGTGGTGTGTGTGTGTGTGTGTGTGTGTGTGTGTGTGTGTGTGTGTGTGTAGGTCAAGTAATTCTTGGAATGAAATAATTATGTCCCCATGAGACTGGCCTTTTGCCAGAAGAAAATAAAAACAGGACTCTGTAAAGAAAGCTGTCCTACATCTGAGGAGTCATAACAACATAGTGAATAACTCTCTCCCCCACAACTCCTTTTGAGGGCAAAGCTATAACAACAATCAAGTCAGGCTTAGATGCATGAGTAGGATATACTGGTCATTTATTGGTCATTCAGAGGTCTGAGGCTGCGTGCTACAGATTTTCTGCATCTCTTATTTTCACCATATTTTCTTCTAGTTGCTGATCTTTTGCCCTTTTCTTGTTTTTTTATTGCTTAAATCAGCAAAAATGTTATCTAACAATAGGAATGTGCAAGATTCTTGGAGACAAGAAGATAATGACTAAACATACTTTTAGGTTTGCAAAGAACTTTATATATCCACTTCTTTATATATTATCTACCTATCTATCTATCTATCTATCTATCTATCTATCTATCTATCTATCTATCTATCTATCTTCATCATCATCATCATCCATCTACCTACCCACCTACCTATCTACCCATTTATCTTGTATTTGAGACAATAACATTGTGAAGTAAGTGCTATCATTATTCCCATTTTACAGATAAGGAAATAGAAGCTGAGAGATGTTAAGTGATTTGTCCAAGGTCACACAGCAAGCAAGCATCTGAGGCAGGATTTGAACTCAAGCCTTTCTGACTCAAGGTCTAACACTCTATCAAATATAGCATCTAGATCTACCAATGGCCTCAAGGAGGTTACATTTTAGTAAGAGGGATACGCAAGAGCAGATAGTTATGAATTCCATCTCCTGGACACCTAAGTGGCACAGTGGATAAAGCACTGGCCCTGGATTCAGGAGGACCTGAGTTCAAATCTGGCATCAGACACTTGACACCTGCTAGCTATGTGACCCTGGGCAAGTCACTTAACCCTCATTGCCCCCCCCCCCAAATTAAAAATAAAATGAAAAATATAGAATCTTGGCATGAAAAGGATTTTAGAAGTTGCCATCCCAGATCTACACATAGACACTTCCTACACAATTCAAGCATCTCCTCTACATCATTATTGGTAGGTCATCCATCACTTCCATCCAGTGATGGGAGCTTATTACATTCCAAAGTAGACTATTTCATTTTTGTTCAGTTCTGATTATTCTGAAAATTCTTCCCTGTATTGAACCATCCTCTCTCTAAATTCTATTCATTAGTTTTGCCTTCTGAGGGTATACAATGTATTATTTTTTTTTCTATAAGACAACACTTCTAATACTTAAAAAAATGATCATGGGGGCAGCTAGGTGGTGCAGTGGATAAAGCACTGGCCCTGGATTCAGGAGTACCTGAGTTCAAATCCGGCCTCAGACACTTGACACTTACTAGCTGTGTGACCCTGGGCAAGTCACTTAACCCCCATTGCCCCGCAAAAAAAAAAAAAAGAAAAAGAAAAAAGAAAAAGATCATGTCCCCATTTAACCTTTTCTTCTCCAAAAACAAGCAAACAAACTCCCCCCCAAAACAAAACAAAAAAACAAAAACCTCTTCTGCAGGCCAAACACCCCTAGTCTCTTCAGTCAATCAAATCCTCATGTGGTATGGATTAAAGGTGCATCAGCATTCTGATTGCCATTCTCTTCTTCCTTGACATGGACATGTCATGTGACACCATCCTGATCAACCTTCTCTAGACATGTTTAATTTTCTCAACATCCTTCTAAGAACTATGTGCCTAGAACCAGACACAATATATTAGATACAGTCTAACCTTTGTTCTGTTTTTACTAAAGCAGCCTAAAATTATATTGTTTTTTTTTAAATTTTTTTTTTTTGTGGGGCAATGGGGGTTAAGTGACTTGCCCAGGGTCACACAGCCAGTAAAGTGTCAAGTGTCTGAGGCCGGATTTGAACTCAGGAACTCCTGAATCCAGGGCCGGTGCTTTATCCACCGTGCCACCTAGCTGCCCCCTATATTGGTTTTATAGATATATTTTTCAGTCATACTATTCTATTCTAAATCCTGTTCTTATATAGCTGATATTTTCAATGGAGTATAGGTCTTTAATCTATCCCTATGTAAGGGGCTAAAATTCTATCTAGTCAGTCTAAAATATCTAATGAGTGCTCGCCAATAAATTATAAGCTTTAGCAAGAGTTAGACTTTTAAGCATTTATTAAGGAGAATAAGAATTTGGTGAAAAGAAAGAGAAAGGCCTAGATTCATCTATCTATTAAAGGGAGAGCACATTTCTAGCTCTAGTTGTGAGGAAAGAGAATGAGAGTGCCAGCCTCATCCCTTCTTCCTGCCACAAGCAAATGTCACTTCCTGACGCCAAAGAACCCGATGTCTTGCCCTCAGACACCTTCTCCTCATGGCAGAGCTTTGCTACAGTAAGTCTCCAGCAGGTGGCGTCATTCCAATCATTACACCTATTAGATTTAATATGGTTAATTTTATCCTATTTTTCTAGATTATTGGGATTTTTTAATCTTAATTTTCTTGTCCAACACCTTTGTGTTGTACAAAAGCTTGATAAGCATATGAGTTTTACTTTCATCCAACTCACTGATTAAAAATACTGAACAAAACAAAGCTAAAGGCAATTCTCTACTACATTCCACTAGAGAACTCTCTTCAACTCTCCTAATTTTATTTTTTATTTATTTAATTAATTTTTTTGGCGGGGCAATGAGGGTTAAGTGACTTGCCCAGGGTCACACAGCTGGTGTCAAATGTCTGAGGCTAGATTTGAACTCAGGTCCTCCTGAATTTAGGGCTGGTGCTATATCCATTGCACCACCTAGCTGGCCCCAATTCTCCTAATTTTAAATATGAGTTTATATAAAGGGATCCTGGGAGTCTCTGAATGGAACTTAACTTCCAAACTTCCTGGGATTAGAGACTACAAATCCACTTCCTCCATCTTCAACACATTTCAAGACATAGTTGATTTTGTCATCCTCCATGAACACTTCTGTCTCCCTAACATTTCAGAATAGACCTTTTCTATGGTTTCTTTCCCGGTCCCCAGACTCCAATTTGCTTGCCTTTCTACTGCTACTTCAGTTGGACCTTCTATCCAGAGAGCTGACACTACCCACACCAGATAGAGCTGTGGGAAATGCCTCTACCATTAGCATATCTGCATGACCCAGGTTGCAGATGAACAAAAATTGCCAGAAATACCAGAATGTTAGCAACAAAATAGGCCTAAGGGGCCAGCTAATCCAACCCCTATGACATACCCAACAAACTGTCAGCCAGACTCAGCCTTAAGACTTCTAAACCTACTGTGAGGGTGAACTCTCCACCCCTGTGTCTAGCCATTCCACTAATGGAATAGCTTTAATTATTCAGAAGTTTTTACATCAAACTGAAATTTGTTTCTCTGCAACATCCACCCAATATTCCTGGTTCTACCTTCTGGGACCAAATGGTGAAGTTAATCCCTTTTCCATATGGCAGGTTAAGTGATCATGTTCTCATTCAGTCTCCTCTTTTTTCAGGCTAAATACATCCGGTTCTTTTAACTGATAACACTAAAGCCCTTCACTTTTTTTGGTCGCCCTTCTCTGGTTGATCTAGAGTTTATCAATGTAGTTCCTAAGTTGTGGCCCCTTGAATTGAACACTCTACTTCAAACTCTTCATGTTAATAACTCTGGCATGAACCAGATCCATTTCCTCCATTTACTTTTCCTTTTTCTCCCTCTCTCTGATTATTCTGTCTTTAGACCAGGTTTCATACACTAACCTTCTGTAGGGAGTCCTACCATCCTTTTCAAGATGATTATGCTAAATGCTACTGAATAACTCAAAGACTTTCTGGGAGATATAATTCCTAGACTTCCAGAATCCCTTTGTGTTGGGAAACTGAGACCCAAGGGGTTAAGGGGTTAAGCAATTTGCCTAAGGTCACATGACAAAGCAATAACAGGGACTGAGTCCCACATCTCTTCCACATGACAACCCTTCAGATATTCCAAGTCAGCTATCACATCTCCATGGAGGAAGCTACATGTTGTGATTTCAGAGAGCGATTGCAGAGTAAGGATGACCTAGGTCCCTGCATGTTGTTTTGGTCAAACTAAAGGGTGACATTGTTTAGTTTCCACAAGGAACACTTTCCTTTCTTTCCATATGTGGCATAAGTTGATGGATTATGGAGCCATTCATTCTCTAGAGGTTAAAGTAAGAGAAACAAATCATATTTAAATGAAAACTTGGCACTTGGCTCGGCAAACTAATGTGAATTGTAGCCATTTTCGAGACTTTGTATTTTCTCAGCAGAAGCAGCCGCCTTCCTGTGGACCCGATCCAGGTTCAATTTCTCACTCAGTTCCTGACTCAAATTGAATAAGCCCTTATTGAAAAGTACTAGACTCAGCTGTCTGTCTCCAGGAACTGATCTCCTCCAGGAGCAGCCTGACAGGAGGTTCCTTCAGATCAGAGACTCAAATGTTCTTGGTTAATGAGTGAGCCCCTTGTTATTACTTGAAAAATAACTGGAATATTCCTGAAAACCCAGATAAAAAATGTGACCAAGATATGTTCAAATGTAGAATTGCCTAAAGAGTAATTTCTTTTAAAAATATCTTAGCCAGTGCAGGACAGGAGAGAATTTATTCAAAAAGGGTCTTGTCATTATGCATACATATATTTTTTCTATAACTTTATGGGGGCCATTTTCTACTGTGGTAAGTTATTTATAAGCTTGTTTATGGACTTAATTAGGAAATGTTCTAAGTCTGCTATGGACAAGAAATGAGTTAGTAATAAAGCAAGCCCTATTAAAAGAAAATGTGAAAGAGGAATACAGACATTGCAGAAGAAAATGATGATAATAGGATCTTTGTCTACTCTCAATAAGACATGCACTTTAAACTGTTTATTTTTTTTTTTTAAGATTTGTTAATGCTTTTTCTATCATTGTCACCTTCTAATACCTCTTCTGTTCTCTAGGAACAAAGAAGTAGAGTTAAAACAAAATGACACCCTGATCACATCTTACAGTATATGTCTTGTCCTGGACCTATAAGTTTGCCACCTCTCTACAAAGAATGTAGAAGTATTTTTTAAATCATTATTCATCTGGGGTTAATAGATTTGAATTCTGAGGAATTTTAGTGTTGTTTCCTTTTACATTATTATGGTTATTTTGTACATTCTTCTGCTAATTCTTTTTACTTTGCATTAGTTCACCCAAGTTTCTCTGAATTTTTTATTTTTGTGATTTATCAATTCTGTTCATATTTCATATTTTCTTCAATCATTCTCCAAATTATGGGACATATTTGGTTTCTAATTTCTTGCTAACACAAAAAGTGCTGCTATTATTATTTTGGTAAGCATAGAAACTTCTTCATTGTCTCTGGTCTCCTTGGGAGGTAAATGTCCAGTGGAGATGTCAGTGGGCCAAAAGGTATGGACAATTTAGTCACTTTTCTTGCATAAATCTGTATCATTTTTGAGAATGATTGCATCAATTTATAGCTTCGTCAACAGTTAGTGAACTTGTCTTCCCAATGCTCTTCATAAATTTTACATTTTAATCCTTTATCATATTCGCCAATTTATCGGTTATAAAGTGAAACCTCACAGTTGCTTTAATTTATATTTCTCTTAGTGATTTGGTGCATTTTTTCATACGAATATTGATAAGTTGTCTTACTTATTTTTAATAGTATTTTTAAAAATCCTTAAACAGATGGATTGTTTTCCTGAAGATTGGGATGGCTGTTTTATGCTGGTTATGCTCTCTGTTCTGGCCCCTGTTACGACCAACAATACACATGTGCAAGGCAGCTGGCTAGGGTTAAAGGTGTAGCCTCTAGCCATGGAACAAATTTAAGCCAACTGGCCCACACAGGGACTGAACCCATGACCTTGGTCTTATTAGCACCATGCTTTAACCAACTGAGCTAGCCAACAAATAAGAGTGCTCTGAGAAGCCAGATGTGGGTCAAAAGTAACACAGTTCCATGGCATCATGGGAAATAAAGATGGATTCACCCTCCTCACTGACCATCTTGAGTACTAAACTACAAGACCCCTTCTAGCACATTATAACATGAAGTGGAGAGAACTTTCCAGACTTCTTCAACATGTGCTGTTTCATCTTTTTAGCAAGTCAACATCTCATTCAAAATGATAAAGAATGGCAAAGCATGGGACTTAATGACATGCCAATTGTTCTGTTTCAAAGTGGGAGGCAAAGAACGACTTTCAATAATAAATAAAATGCTGAGAGAATGTCACTGTCAGCACTATCTTCCAGAGGAAAGATGAGAAACCTGACTATGGTGACCATCTTGGCATGCTACTGATCTCTACTCAGGGTCAAAGTCCTGAGTCCCAAGAGCAAATGACTTTTTAGAATTGCAAAAGATAATATTAATAATTTTGAAGTTACAAAGGTATGATACTTTGTAGCCTGTTTTGCAGACTAATGTGAAAACTTTTACTGTTACTCAAAATCTATCTGAAAAATCCAGTATTTCATCAGCTTTCTTTAGATAATGGAATTCTATCTAGACATCTGCCTTTCATAATGCTTTATATATGTTCTCTCCCTCTTTCCCTTAAAACAGTTAGCAATAGTTAATTGCAAATATCTTAGAAATGCTGCATGAATTTCTAAATCACATTACAGAATGATTTCATTAAAATACCCATAATTCATTCAAGTATGCCTTTAACATTCGACCTTAAGGTAATTCCCTCATATTCGTGCTTTCCAAGTAATAATAATTTACTTTTATACCTGACCAGAAGTTTGTGATTTTTAGCCCTAAGGCTCCCCCCAACCCCCGCCACCACATACCTTCTCTGCTTTGTCAGAGATAGGGGCAAACATAATGAGTTCACAGGAGCATTGAATATTTCACCTCAACTTTTCATTTGGATGCCCTGACCTAAACATTCCTTCTGCAGGTAGATGAAATTTTGAGATGCTGAGGAATCAGGTTTCTCTGGCATATCACTGAGGACCTGGAACATTTATCAAAATAAAAGCCAGAAGCCGGTGCCAGAGTCAGTCTTTGGAGAGACAAGAAAAATGTGATGCATATGGGGAGAGGTGTAAAAGAACGGTGATGATTAGTCCTGTGGGGGATTGTTTCCCCTGGGATGGATTCTGGGCTTCCAATTCATGCACATTTTTTTCCTGCTAGCTCTACATTATCCCCAAAGGGCAATCCCTTTTGTAAGTTCCTGTCATTCTGGGGGCAGCTAGGTGGCACAGTGGATAAAACACCAGCCCTGGATTCAGGAGGACCTGAGTTCAAGTCTAGCCTCAGACACTTGACACTGACTGGCTCTATGACCCTGGGCAAGCCACTTAACCCTCATTGCCCCACAAAAAACTCAATAAAAATGAAACAAAACAAAACCCAAAGTAAGTTCATGTCATCCTTCAGTGTCCCCAGCAGTGCTACGGAGGCCGGACTCTGACACTGAACAGATATCTGATGATCCTTGGAGGATTTTGTACACTTCAAAATGCTTGGAGAAGTCAAATCTTCTCATTGGGCACCCAGCTGCATTTCTTCCCCACATCTGATAGTCTATCAAATAGACCAATAGGACTTATCCTGAAAAAAAATCCACCTTGCAGGGTTTTAGGTCACCTGTGCAATTAGAAGAAAGAACCACAGCTTTTACTTGCTAGTCTAGCATGTGGGGGAAAGCTTTAATTAATATAATTTAATTAAATGACAGAAAAGTAGCAGAAAAGTAGGAAAAGGTGAGATATAGACACAACTCCTCCCCTGTGAGGCTGACTAGGTAGGAAATATATTTCATTTTCCCCTCTGAGATCTTTTTTTATCCTGTCCTCATTTTTTTTCTTCTTCATTTTCTGGAATTAGAAATGTAGCAAATGTCTTTCTTCTTGACCTGGGACACCAGAAGTTGAGATAACTGACATAATCTTTCCAAATTCATAGTTTTCTTTGCCAATTGTGCCCAGTTCTTTGACTAATGTATCCTTTCACTTTCATTTACTGGTGGTTACTAATGGGAAGGTTTACATGTTCAGTTTTCTGCATGTGAAAGTTCACTTTTATGGGAACTAAAATCTTATATTCTAAAAACCTGGTGTCAGGCTGATCATTGTCTTCAAAAGGCTCTTTTATGAGGCAGGATTCCCCCCCCCCCCCCAATCAAAACCAATGAATGAACTGAAAGCAGTTAACACTACAGGCTCTCTTCTTGGTAGCTCCTGTTCAAGATGTCATTTGTGCCAAATATTTGTTCTATATTAGAAAAAAATAACACTGACATATATCCAGACAGCTGGGTTGACACCTTCTCAACCATCAGGTTGGGGTTTTTTTTTTTTAACATAACCTTTCCTAGTTTCAGTGTCTTCTTTGCTAATGATTCAGGAACTTTGGCAGGGAATTCCATACCCCATACTGAGTTACTCGCTTAGTAGATCTCACTGCTTTTCAAACTGTCCAGTTCTATAGCACATCTGTCTATTTGTTTCTGATTCACTGTAACCAAGGAAGTGGGGTTAGGAGTAGAGGAGAGAAGGAAGCAGGAAAATGGATGAGCTGCTCCCTTTTACCCTCTCCTTAAGTGCAGTTCAAAGAGCTTGACAAACAATTCTCACACCTACTTAACTGATTAAGTTGAGGAGGAATGTCATTTCCTCCACATTACATATGAGAAACTGAGTTGTAGAGCATTTCTGTATTGGTTTTAAAATCTCAGAGGAAGTCAAGCTCTTGATTCTCAGAATCTAAAGCTTCTTGGCTCCTATAAAGCCTAGATCTGGGCAGCTAGGTGGCACAGTGGCCAGAGCACCAAGCCTGCAGTCAGGAAGACTCATCTTCCTGAGTTCAAATCTGGCCTCAGACACTTACTAGCTGTGTGACCCTGGACAAGTCATTTAACCCTGTTTGCCTCAGTTTCTTCATCTGTAAAATGAATTGGACAAGGAAATAGCAAACCACTCCAGTATCTTTGCCATGAAATTGAAGGGTTGGATATGACTGAATAATAATAAATAATCTAGATCTGTTATATCATTTTGAAGGGCTGTGTAGCATAGGAATGACTCCTTATAAATAATTGATAATAATGATTGATGATATATACCTTTTGTACTGGGTAAACATTTCCATTTTTTTTCCTTCACAGAATTGGGGATGCATTTATGATGCTGGTCATGTTTCCAGCAGACACAAGAGGGGTATCCTTGGTGACAGTAGAATATGGAAAATGTTGAGCTTCTTGGAACTGCAGGTTACAGCTTAGGTACAAATAACTCATATTCTTTGTGACCATAAATTTAACACTGCACAATACTTTACTGTGTGGAGATCTTCTAGACAAAAATTTTATCGGATATTCCTCCATAGATATCAAGGATATATTTTACCCCTCCTTTCTTTTTAAAAATCACATCATGGGGCAGCTAGGTGGTGCAGTGGATAAAGCACCAGCCCTGGATTCAGGGAGACCTGAGTTCAAATTTGACCTCAGACACCTGACACTTACTAGCTGTGTGACCCTGGGCAAGTCACTTAACCCTCACTGCCCCTCCCCCCAAAATCATATCATGTAACTCTCTTTTTATATCCCTCTCCCAAAATAACCAAAAACATAAAAATGACAGAGCCATAGCTAGGGTGGAGTGTTTTGGGATTTTCTGGTCCTGACATTGGGTAGAAATGCTTCTTGCCTGTGGTGACCACCATTCTTGCTCTACCTCAAGGTCTTACTGGGCCAATGTGGGACCAGGTGGAGTAGAGGGGAATATATGCCCCTGGAGAGAGGATGGGAACAGGGTAATAGTTTAGTGAATGTTGGAGAATAAGAGGGAAAGATAGTTTTCCCTTTAATGCTTTTGTCCCCACCACCACTTTGCCCCTCTATATCATGTGAATTCCCTCACTTTCAGGATGTTCTGTACACTATTCTTGCTCCTCTACTAAATTGTTCATTTTTTAAAGTGAGGTGAGAAAAAATCCTAATAATCCCTCTGCTAATATTTTGGAATAGTAAGATACTTAGGAATTGTGAAGAAAGTATTAGGCTTGGAATCAGGAAGACCTGAGTTCAAATCCTGCCTCAGATACTTCTCAGCTGTTTGATTCTGCCTTCATCAATAACCTCTCTCTGGCTCGGTTTCTTCATCTGTAAACTGGGATCATAATGGCATCTATCTCCAATGGTTGTCATGAATATCAAATAAGATAACGTATTCAAAGTAGTTTGTAAAACGTGACACCATGTAGATACTAGCAATGGTGATGACAATAATAATGATGATATCTGTGACCCATCAAGCCTTATCTCCATTCTGTACTTATAGATAGAGCTAAACTTAAGTCTGTGAGGCAGATATTACCTAAGAAAGAAGGAAACCCCAGAAGGTTCAGCCCATTTGCTGAATTCTGTATTCAGCAATCTTTATAGAAATCTTAGGTTAGCATTTTAAACTATAGGGAGGCCACAAGGAGACCAAAAACAGAAGGCTTATTTTGCTTGTCAACAGGTGTGAAGACTCATACCTTTTTTTTTTTTTGCAAAAAAAGTGTGTAACATGTTTCTTTTAGTTTGATAGTTTAGAGTATAGTTTTGACTTATTATCATGAGAAACCTCTCTTGGGAATATGAACTTGGGTCTCTGCTACAATAAATAAAGTAGATTTTTTTCTTTGGGATAATAATATCCTAAAATGTGGTGGGTTTGTCAGTACTTCCCTTTCACCATTTTCTGGGATCATCTATTTTCTTATCTCAGTTAGGAATTTGAGGCTGAGAGAGCATAGTCTTTCCAAGGCCCCAAATTCTAATTATTTTGAAAAAGCATATTAAAAGATCACATGCCTGTTGCTGTGTACATTTCTTCTAAAGTATTCAGACCTTCTTATAAATAAGGAGGCAAGAGAGTTCTTATACTTGCTATGTGGAAAGCTACAGGTTTCTCATCATCTAGTTTCTCTAGCTGGCCTGAAGGTCTGCAGTCTATATCCATCACTTTATTGTTTCTTTTTCTCGTTCCTTTGATGCTTTTTTTCAGTGCTTTACATGGTACCTTCCTCCCTATATGTCTCAAATGGGATAATCTTTGTAAACCTGTTAGCACAGTGCGCGGTACATAGTAGGTGGTTAACAAATGCTTTTTCTTCTACCTCTTTCTTATACTTAAAGTTTTCCATAAAGGGGAATATATTTTTTCTGAACAATTCTAACTTCTACTTCATATGTTTATACAGGGTGGGTCAAAAGTTACAAATATTTAATAACTCCTTTATTTTCTGTTTTTAATTCATAATACTATAGTATCATATACAGTATATACAGGAAATGAATTTATATTACATGTTGTAAGGGCCAAATTTAGTATGGGGAGTTAATTGGGAGGCTAGCCGTAATATTGGGGTTCAGAAAATGATGGGGGACCTCTAAGTCTGGAGTTTACCCTTCTCTAAACTGCCTCTTTTTCAGTTATGCCTCCCAGACTAATAAGAAAGGAGATTAACATCCTCTTTTTCACAAACAAATCATATTTTATTAATGGTAACAAAATTTACAACACAAGTGAAGTTAATAAAGCCAGGTAAAATAAGAAAGGGGATAGAGAAAGTTAGAATCTAAATCTCCAGGGTAAAAAAGCCCCCAGGTACCTCGAATAAGCTCTACGTCCTCAGCTACCCTTGCTGGAAGCAACACAAACTCACCACCCCCTTGGATCTGCAGTTCTAAGAAGAATCAGTTTTGCAGTCTCTCCTGGTTAGGTCTGAAGATCAAAAAACACCAGCTCCTCTCTCTCTTAACCTTCCTCCTCTGTCCCTCTCTGAGAGTATTCCTCTCCCCCTTCCTGCCTTTCTTACAGGAAGAGTGGTTCTATAGCCAGGCTGAGTCTCCAATTGATTTAACATACCCCCTGGGCTGTCCCCATTATAATTTGGCCAGGCCCATGTGGGAGTGGGGGAACTCCTATGTGGGGCTTAGGTACTTAAGTTTTATACATTGACTCAATAAATTTTTGTGTTTGTTCTTTGTGTTGTTTGTTCCATAATCTCTTAAAGTACACACCCATCTTCTCTTAGGCTTTTAAAGCTTGCATCTTTTCGGTCTGACCATGATGAAGCAAAGATGGGGTTATAAAAACTCCAAATCACAATTAATCCCTCACAATGTGAAAAATCAAATCTTTTTAAACGGCAAAAAATAAAGAAAAAAAATTTTTTTAAAGTTATCAAACATCAGATCCCTTTTTGCCTTTTGGCCTACCATATGTGTGTGTGTGTGTGTATATATATATAGATATATATATATGCATGGATGTATATGCAATGTATATGTGTCATATATATGTGTATTATATCTCTCTATATATGTGTATCTGCATTATAAATGCATATATACACAAAAATTCTATAATTGGGACATCATTTCAGAGATTTCACTCCTAATTTTACAAGTCATGCTAGGAAGACAAGAAGAAAAATTAATCCTGACTGAAAATGGAGTCAGGAAACAAGGTTTGGTAAAGGTTAGGATTAAGAAAGAAGGCAAACATTTTTCTTCTCAAACAAAATTATAGGGAATTTTCTACTTAAATCTAAATCAAGTTTTAAGATTTTGCATTTGAAACCTTACTTTGTGTTACCAGAGAGCTAAACATTGGCTTGCAGTTTTTCTCTTTAAAATATAGACTAAAAACTTAATTTCATGGGCTCAATTTTGCCCTCCTTGATGTTACTGTGAGCTAATTGTCAAATATTCCCCATATTTAATAAGTTTGAAAGCTTCAGTCTATGGAAGCAATATTTTTCTTTACCTAACCACTAAGAAGACATTAGTTTCTCTTTTTTTATAGTACCCTATGCTAAACATCTCCACTATTCATTATTTTTCCTTTTCATGCCTATTCCTGTACTGTAAACACTAATTTAGAAATAAAGAAACGTCAGATTATATTCATCTGGAGACAAAATCCTTATTAAGGGTACAACTAGTAAATAAACAAGGCTTTAAAATATCAGGAAATTCATAAAGGTATCAGTTTACCAGGAAGTGATGAGGCAGGGAGAAAGAGAGGCAGTGAAGAATAGATAAAATTCATTGGTCTATGCAGTGCTGTGATACAAGCACATTCAGGTAAAAACAAGTTTGATCCAGGCAGAACATGATTTAAATGGATCAACAAACTGGACATGACTCCAACTAGTCACAATTATAGTCAATTCTAGAGTCAATTCAGGGTAGCAGAATTTGTCTTCCACCAGTGGCACATTACTGCCCCTGTTCCAGTCTCCTTGGAATTTCCAGACTGCTTTTGCTTGGCCACACCCTGCCTGTGGCAATCCTTCTGTCTTTGGTCATACAAGGCTAATTAACAAATAGTCCAGCATTTGTCAGTGATCGTATGGGGAATGGTCATTTCATCTTTCCTAGTTTTGATGTTCCCATAGATTCAATTTTATAGTGCTACTATAGGAACCCAGTGAGTGACATCACTTCCTTGTATCTCTCTAAATTTGGAAACAAGTAGAAAATGTTTTAGGTAGTTAATTTTAATGGCCTGCTAACACAATACTTCAGGATATTTTTTCAATCAACAAATATTCTTTGAGTTCCTACCAAGTATAAGGTATTATGCTAGCTGCATAATGTTGGAAACATTCAAGTAGTATAAAACATGACCCTTACCTTCAGAGAAGGGAGAGGAGCCATATACAAATGAAGAGTTAAGTTTTTAAATCCTACAAGTCCTCCAGAACAGTGCTAACCACACAATACACATTTATTGATTTATTAATTTTTTTCCCAGGAACAATTTCATACTTTTTAAAAATTAGTTTTTTTTTCTGGTCAATGAATAATTGTCAAGTTAATATCCATACTACAGGGTGGGCCACAAGTCACAAAGGAGTCTGATTTTTAAATAATTTTTTGAAAATAATTTTTTCTTTATTTGCCATTTGCAAGATTGATTGTGCACATGTAATGTAAATTCATTTCCTATATGTATACTGTATGTGATGCTATGGTACTGTAAATTAAAAACAAAAAATAAAGGAGTTATTAAATATTCATGACTTTTGGCCCACTCTGTATGTGAGATTGTTCAACTGATCTATTACATCTATCTATCTATCCATCTATCCATCTGTCTGTATATCTGTGTATACATACTTCTATGTATATGTATACACACACACATACATATAGTATTTTTCTTAAACCATGATTTACACACACACACACACACACACACACACACACACACATCTCCTCTTACTAGCCCACATCAAAATATAGCCTGATGTAGCAATGTTCTGGTAAATATTAAAAAATTGGCTTTTTGAAAAAAAATGTATGTGGGATACTTAGGTTTATTCTGCATTTTTAGCATTTTGCATGACTTTTTAAAGTTTACCCAATGAACAAAACAATGAATCAAGCCCTGATTTGTGGCATTTGCTGATTTCTGAGGTATTAATGCTCACAGAAAATTGACTCTAATATACCTTTGCCTACATGTATAGGATAGCCTTCTATGATAATTTATTGTAATAACTCCTTTTTTTTCCCTTTTTTTTTTTGGCAGGGCAATGAGGGTTAAGTGACTTGCCCAGGGTCACAAAGCTAGCAAGTGTTAAGTGTCTGGGGCTGTATTTGAACTTAGGTCCTCCTGAATTCAGGGCCAGTGCTTTATCCACTGTGCCACCTAGCTGCCCCCTCTAATAACATTTGATGTTTTGATTATGCCTACCCAAAGGATACAAGATTAAATAATGATTTTAACATTTATATGGCACATTACAGTTTTAAAAGCACTTGGTAGTTTTGGCTTTAGACTATCTTTCCATGGCTCCACATTCACAGTCTACATAGTGTGAGCAAGAATCTTGCTCCATGGGTGCAAAATGTGCAGGGAAAATTTTGGTTGGGTTTTTAATAGAATTTTATTTTCCAAAATATATGTAAAAACAAATTTTAACATCAATTTTTCAAAAAAATTGTTCCAACTTTTCTTCCTCCTCTATTCCCACCCCCCACCCACTAGAACTCAAGCATTTCAAAATAAATTATACATGAGTAGTCATGGAAAACATTCCCACATTAGCTAGGTTGTGAGAAAAAACAGTCAAAAAACTCCCAAAACTTCAGACTGAGAAATTGTGAAAGAGAAAAAATTTTTTTTTTAAAAAAATGTGTTTCCAGGGGCAGCTAGGTGGTGCAGCGGACAGAGCACTAGCCCTGGAACCAGGAGCACCCGAGCCCAAATCCGGCCCCAGACACCCATTGGTTGGATTTTTTAAAAAGTTAATATGCCAGCCAAGAAGTCTAGATAAGCAGCCTTTAAAACTCTATCAAGGGGGCAGCTAGGTGGAGCAGTGGATAAAGCTTTAGCCCTGGATTTAGGAGGACTTGAGTTCAAATTCAGCCTCAGACATATGACCCTTACTAGCTGTGTCACTTAAGCAAGTTACTTAACCCTCTTTGCTCTGCAAAACAAACAAAACAAAACAAACAAACAAACAAAAACCAAAAAACCTCTATCAAAGGTGTTGAATTCGCAAAACATAGCAACACATGGTCTGCAAAACTCCCAACTGTGGCCTAAACTAGATTAAAATGTAATTGGGAAATGTTGAGCAAAATAAATGAAAATGCAACTCAACATAGATGATGTTAATTTGACCTTTTTCAAGTCAACACAGCCTGCAAGGATCTATTTATATTTTGCTTGATATCCCTTGGTGTAGATGATTAACAAACAGAAAGAGTTTCTGGAGTAGAGAGGAACCCATGAAAAATGAGAGAGACTGGTGAATGTACATAGATTATCATTGGATACCACTGGAAATCAGGGAAAATGCTAATTGATCTTGGTGATAATTTTTCTAATGCTCTCATCCAATTATCCTCTGTGCCCAATTCTATGAAGTCCATCAATTCAATTCAATTCAGTTGAGTGGAATTCAAATATTTATTATGGTTTTTGTTATTTATTTACTATCATTATTGTTATTATCAAGTACTGGACTGGACACTATAAGAGATAGAAATTTTAGATAAGATAGAATACCTGCCTGCAGGGAGCTATAACAAGCTGGCTGTATGATATCTACATAGAAAAGGGTATATGAATGAAGCTGACAATGAGCTTGTAAGCTTGAGGAAGAAAGATCAAGTATGGAACTCTATGCTGCCACCAGTACCATCGACTTTTTTTTTTTTTTTTTTGTGAGGCAATTGGGGTTAAGTGACTTGCCCAGAGTCACACAGTTAGTGTTAAATGTCTGAGGCTGGATTCGAACTTAGGTATTCCTGAATCCAGGGCCGGTGCTCTATCCACTGCGCCATCTAGCTGCCCCCACCATCGACTTTTATTTCACATCCTTCTATTGCAAAAAATGTGAAAACGTCATGACTCAAACAAGACTTTGAATGCATTGCAGCTTAAATAACTTGTTTCTATGTATCGCCTAGAGATGCTATGCCAGTAACTAAGTCAATTAATAATTATTTGCATTTAGCATTTAGCATAAGGGAGGTAGCACAGTGGATCGCAAGCCTGGGCCTGCACTTGAGAAGACCTGAGTTCAAGTCCTCAGACACTTACTAGCTGTGTGAAAGTGGGTAAGTTGCTTAATCCTGTTTTCCTCAGTTTCCTCATCTGTAAAATAAGCCAGGGAAAGAAATGGAAAATCACTCCTGTATTTTTTTCTTCTTCTTCTTTTTTTAACTCCAGTATTTTTGCCAGGAAAACCCCAAATGCAGTCTCAAAGAGTTGGACATGACTGTAAATGACTGAACAACAACCCCTCAAAAGGACTCCCCAAGAACCAGGAAATCGATTATTCAGAGCATGCCTCTTGAGTCTGTATTAAAAATGCCAGATTCTATGAAGTCAAACATTAATGGGCACAGGGTTGAGGCCCATGGGGAAGAAACCCACAGTCCAAACACTATGTGAAAATGTTGCTACTGCTAAGGGGAAGAAGTGGTGAATCATTCACACCAATGTGTTTTCTGTTGCTATTTGGGTAGAAGATTGTATTTGATTCATATCTCTGATTTATGAGCTAATATTTTCAGCTGTCTATACATAAAGAAATATGATAGCTGTTTGAACAGAAAAACAGACAAAATGAATGTGCCACCTGTTTCAAAGTCACCAAATATTTGAGAAATCCAGTTGGAAGAATGTATGGTAAAATGATTTGATCTCAAAGTAACCCCAAAGAGCAATAAACTAATAAGGATAATTGAAGAAGAAAAAATTTGCCCATGAAGAACATTTTCTAGGCAGTTGTCAGTGAATAATTATGGCAGGCAAAAGAGGGAGCCTTCCCTATCATACACCTGACTATAGTACAGACGAATTTCTGTCTGATTGCAACTAGTGATCAGTTTATTCACAGGTAACACATAATTATAGACCGGCTATATATGTTAGAAACTATCCACTTTAACCAGTCATTTCAGGTATGTACAGCTCAGTGTTTTAAATGACAATGCTTCTTATGGAAAGCATTGTGAGTAATAATGGTGTTATTACCTTTTTCCCAAGGTGGAATATATGAAATTAGGAAGCAATGATGCATTTGATAATAAAGACAAGGAATAGATGGTTCTTGGACCTGAACAGGAAGAGATGGTTCTTAAATACTATGAAGAATTCCCATGGGTACTGATTGGACAATGAATAAATATAAAAGTAACTTTTCTCTACACATTATTCTAAATTTTCATCAATAAATCAGCATACCTAACGTGAATTTTTACATTTTAAATTGAATTATTTATATAGACATGAATTTTATGGCCCATGAATTTTATATTTTAAATCAAATTATTTATATAGACAGGGTCCTCATACACCCTAGGGGTGACCCTAGAAGTAGAGAGCATTGGTTAACAGAACACTGGATAGATAATTTGGCTACATGTATACATTTCTGTATACCTCCCATAGCTATCCCTTGCTTTCCATTCTGATTGCAACCACCTCAATCCCTTAGAGCATGGTAATATCTTCATATCTGGTATCTTTGCTTCTAGGTTCTCTCTATTTCAATCCATCCTTCACAAAGCTGCCAAATTAATCTTCATAATAGACACATCTGACCATATCTCTTCCTGCTCAGAAATCTGCTAGAGTTCCCTATTCAATCAATCGACATGCATTTATTAAGTGTCTACTATGTGCTAGACACTGTTAGGTGCTAGGGCTATAGTACAAAAAACCCCAAAACAATCTCTTCTTTATTAAGTCTACTTTTCAAACACACTGGACTATTAGCTTCCTGAGTTTGTCCTGATCTCTTTCCTGCATTATTGGATTTGTACCAGGTATCCAATATTTTTAGGACAATTTCCCTCCTTATCTACATTTGTTAAAATCCATTTTCCTTCAAGACTTCTTCCATGAAACCTTCTCTAATCCTTCCAACTAGAAGTGACCTCTCCATTTCCAATTCCCATCCCCTCTTTAGCGAACTCTTCTTTCCTATGGAAAGATCCCATTCTAAGTTTACTAAATTTATTTTTAGAGCTGTCACCTTCATTCTAGACTATAAGCTTCTTAAGATAAGGGATTATATCTTTTTCATCTTTTTATATCCACTGCCTAACACAATGCATGAGAAGTGCACATTTACTGAATTGAATTAGAAAAAGACTCTCATGGAGAGGCAGCTAGTTGGCAGAGTGAAGAGAACACTGAATCTACAGCCAGGAAGATCCAGAGTCCAAATTTGACCTTATAGACTTCATAGCTATTTGACCCTGTGCACTTGATCTCAATTTCCTTATCTATAAAATGGAGAGAGTAATAGCACCTACCTCCCAAGGTTGTTGTGGAGATAAAATGAGCTTTTTATAAAGCACTATGCAATATTTAAGGCTAGCTATGATTATTATTCAAAACATTTTAAATCTTCTATTATGAACTCCTTAGGAAATAGAATATTCAGTGTGCTTGTATTTCTTCAACGATTCCTCCCTCTTCCCCCTTCAACTTTAATTCTTCAGTTTTTCCTTTTAGCAATCACTTTAGCCCTGCTTCTTTTTAAATGCTTCCCAATTTTAAAGCATTTGTTTTATAGAATTTCATATCTAGAAGGAGTTATAGCATCCATCGAATCCAGCCCATGCCTGAAAGATAATTTTATTTACAATACTCCTAATCAATGGTGATGCAGGCATACCCTGAACATCTCCAGGAGTCATTATTTTCCAAGAAAGCCAAATTCTACTTTGGTAGAATTCTACTTTTGGGAAGTTTTTCCTCACATTCAGCCTAAATTTGGCTCTTCAACATTTACTATTGCTCCTAGTTCTTTTAAAGAAATCATATCCCTTATACATAGAACAGCCATTCAAATACTTGAACAGTTAAGTCTGCATTTGAAAGTGGAAGAGTGAAATGACCTAACTTACTTTTTCAAAAGTCGATTTTGATCTCTTTGTTCCTTTTGTCTGTTTCTAAAAAGTTATAATGGCTGAAGAAGAGAATATTTTAGACATTAAATCTGCATCTCTTAGGAGGGAGAAAAATCATTCCCTGAGATATGTTGTGTCCTTTACTTTGCTATATGCATCTGTTCTCATTTTTATAGAGTATCAGGAAATTAAGATACACATTTGAACCTTCTCATTTGCTGGACTGGGAGATGAGGTCCATTATGCAATCAGTCATCAAGTGATTGAAAAATTCTAAATACTCTTAAAAAAAGCATTGGAAGTCTGGGATAGATTTACTTCAAGTCTCTTATGGGACTTCTTTTACCAAGGCTGTTGCTGGAGTTCAGAGGGGTTACCCATATTCTCCTTACCAGTCAATCTTGTAATACCCTCTGGGATTTTTCATGATTGGTCAGTAGAATGCTATTAATATGATTGAAAAGCCAAAACACACATATGCACACACACACACATTTCCTAGAGAAGCAAGGTTTGTTTATAAATTACCAAAGAGAACGAGAATCAGAAGACCTGCGTTTGAGGGTTGACTGTCATTAAATACCAATTTGATTGTGGACAAATTCACTTTTTGAGCCTTAGTCTCTTTATCTGTAAAATGTAAAATATCTCTAATAGATTTTCTTATTAATTTTTTTATTATTTTAAATTTGATAAATACCATGGACCACAAATATTTCCATGCACAAAGAATGGAAAAAGAGAATTGTATATAAAACCATGAATCTCTGTTGCCTATTTTTTCCAACAAGTATAGCTTATTTTTTCAATATGTATAATAAATTTGATGTGTTATTTCCAAAGCTGCCCAGATTGTCTGTGTCTCCCTTTGAACTGCCTTATTTTCTCTTCTTTGCATTTTCTAAAATTGCCTAATTAGGGCTCTCTTCTTTCTTTTCTTCTTTTTTGGCATCAGTATCAGTAGTCTCCACCCCCCCGCCCAGTCTCCCATCCCTTAAATTTTAAAACCTTCTCTTTAAACAAATTACCATAGTCAAGTAAAATAAAACAATATATTGACCTTGTCCAAAATTGTATGCTTCATTTGGCATCTCCAATCCATCTAATATGTTTCCTACAACTGACTTTTAAAAGGTCATTTCTGATGTCCCTTTCATTCCTAATGAACATTTTTTTTTATTATATGTTTTATTTGGGAAGAATTTTAATTTTAAACTCCTTACATTTTAGCTCTTACCCTAATCTCACACACACACACACACACACACACACACACACACACACACACACACACGTGCGCGCACACCCTAATTGATTACACTAGATTTTAATTCACTAGTATTCCAGCATCATAAGTCAGGTTTATAAGTAATGTAGTGGGGCAGCTAGGTGGCGCAGTGGATAGAGCACCGGCCCTGGAGTCAGGAGTACCTGAGTTCAAATCTGGCCTCAGACACTTAACACTTACTAGCTGTGTGACCCTGGGCAAGTCACTTAACCCCAATTGCCTCACTAAAAAAAAAAAAAAAAGTAATGTAGTAATCTTGGCAAAACATAGGCTCCTAGCAGCTACATTCTCTCTCTCTCCTCTCCACCTGCCAGCCCCCAGCTGACTTCTGTAGCTCATGGCAGCAAGGGAAAAGTAGAGAGAACACACAAATGTGTCCCGCTGACTCTGTCTTAGGGAAAGGAGAGGAAGAATTTGTCTACATGTTTTGCTCAGTTTAAATGGCCACACAGGCATAGAACCTCAATTCTCTATCAAAACAGTAACAACAGCAACTCTGATGTCTGCTCCAGGTCACCGTGGTGATGATACCTTCCCAACCAGGAAATTCCTAGAAGATATATACTTTAGACTAAGGTCACTCTAGACTAGGGACCTAGTCCAGGGACAGGTCTCTAGAGGTTCATGATTTGCATTTTATGGCCACACTCTAAACTCATTCTAATTTGCAGGATATTTGTTAAAATCCATTTATGACAGAAAGATCTTGTCCCATCTTTGAACAAATAGTCTTCTCTTTGGTTTATCTACCAAGCATGGAAGGCCATTTATCATAGTAGAAGTTTAACATTTCTCTGTTACCCAAATGGCTTCATTATAGGTGCCACATTAATAAGCTGGGGGTATAATGAGGTGGCAATAATGCTTGTCAACATTAAAATTGATGTGTCTACTCCCTCATCTCTTCCTTTCAGAATTATTGTCTTCTTCTATACTGCAGCTCAGGTACTAGATTCTCTGTAAATTCATCTTTATTCTCCCTAGATTAAAGCAAACTCTCTTCCTCAAGGTTTCCCAAAGTATTTTACCTGACTCTCTCCTCTGTCCCCATCACTCCCTAAATTGCATTAAACTTAACTGTTTATATTTGTAAGCTACCCAGTAGACTATAAAATTCTTTAGGTCAGGGGCATTACAATCACTTTAGAGCTGTACACATAGTCAGTGCTTTATAAATGCTTATTGTATGGATATTTAATTCAGGTTTCTAACAGTTCCACTGTCAAGAATGGAAGACTTGATAAAATGCAAATTAAAATACTTCCATTTCAAAATAGCATTATCCAGGAGAACAGAGCTGATTTTCTCAGATATCTATGTGTGTTGTATCTCATAATGTGGCAATGCATAACTCTGGTGTACAGCTGTCACTGTGAGGAGTTGTACATCTGGGCATGCATTACCACATGAAAGTTACCTTTCAATTATTCACAGGAACATTACCTGCATTGTATTTTATTCATAGCAAATTCTACTGAATTTGGAATTATTTTACTGAATTGAACCAGAAAATTGTGATCTTTAAGCAGGATTTTAAAAAGAGAAAAGATACATGAATAGCACAGAAGGTGGGAAAATTCCTATGAAAAAGATGAACAAAAAGTCAGGATTCATCATATTTCTTTTCTATTCAATTCAATTAAATGGACAGAATCAAAGCGTTATGGTCTTGGGATTGATTGGGTCCCATTGGATTCCCTTCTCTAGTATTCTTATCAAGTGGTCAGTCAGCCAACTCTACTTGATAGAATGTAATCTCCTTTAGAAAAGTTTTTTTTTTAAAAGAGTTAAAGAGTTTTGTTTTGTTTTTTGTTTGTCTTTGTATCTCCAGTACCTACCACAGTAGTGGATACAGAGTAAATGCTTAATAAACGCATCTTGATTAAATGCTAAATTGAAGACTTCTAGTCATGGTGAATCACTCACCCTTAAAGCACTCCCCACCACATTTCTAAACATTTCTAATGTTAAGGAAGCACAAATTGAAAGACAGCATGGTGTAGTAGATAGGGTTACAGATTTGGGGACAGGAAGACCTGCTTGAAGTCCTTGGGTCTGATGCTTAGGTATGTTACTGTGTTACTATGTTACTTTGATTTCACTTTCCACTGCCCTTAGGCAATTTTCTAAGATGAATTCAATCTGCACTAATGGAGGGAGTTTTTGCCCTCAGAATTCTAAGTACTAATAGGGTAAATGTAAAAAAAAATTAGGAAAATTTTACTTATATGTTCAACTAAAACATGCCTCCTATGAAGCTTCTACCTACTGTCTTTAGTTCTGTTCTCTAGGTCATGTAGTAGAAGTATAATGTGTCATCCTTCTACCATCCCAGTTCAGGCCTTCCTCACCTCCCTTATGTACTATTGTAATTGTTTCTTAGTTAGTCTACCTTTCCCAAGTCTCTTACTGTGGCGACGCCAAAGTGTTTTCCTAAAGTACATTTGATCATGTTGCTCCTACTCAATAAACTTCAAGCTACCTATTACCTCTAGAATCATATCCAAACTCCTTTGTTTGGATTTGAAAGCCCTTCAAAACCAATATCTAACTTACATTTTCTGTCATTTTAAGAAGACTGAATATAATGACACATGAGAATGAGCTGAAGGAACTGGTGATATTCAGAAGATACCCTACTATGCTTTACATACTCTATGGTCCAGCCAAAACGATTTTTTGTGGTTCCTCAACTATGGCATTCCATTTCACATCTCTATTCATTTGCTTTATCTGTCCCCAATGCTTGGTTAGCACTTCCTCCTCACCGCTGCCTTTTAGCGTTCCTAGTTTTCTTCAGAGTTTACTTTCTATATAAGACCTTTGCTAGTCCCCATAGCTACTAACACCTTCCTTTAAAAAATTTGTATTTATGCATTTACTTCAGATATATTTTATATCCTCTTATATAACTAGTTATCTCTACAAAAGGCAAGCTCCTTGAAGTCAGAGATGGTATCTTTTTAATCTTTGTATCCTTAGTATCTAACACAGAGCCTAGCACATTGTAGGTGCTCGGTATATACTTTTTCACTGATTTCACATGTCAGCTTTTCAAAAATCTAAATTAAGATTCATGTCTCTTGATATCTTTCTTCTCTGCTCATCTAAACATTACCTGTTTCTTTAACTCATTCTCACATGTCATGATATTTATTTCTCTAAACATTTGGTTGCCCTCATCTAGACATTCTCCAGTTTGTCAATGTACTTTCTAAAATGTGATATCCAAGACTAAACTCAATTTTCCAGATGACATTTTACCATGGAAAAGTATAGGGAGTAGCCCTATCACTTACCTTGTATATAGACACTTTGACTTGATTAATAAAATCTTAGATTGCATTACTCTTCTTTTGAAATTGTATCTTATTCTGGTATCCCTGACCACCCTCCCCTTTAACTAATATAGTAAATTTATAAGTAGCTACTATAAGGTTAACAATAGGAGGAAGTAATATTACAAAGGCAAATCTAGAAGTCACTTATACACTGTCTCATAAATTAAGGGACCATAACAGCTACTTGCAAATTGTCTCATAAATTAGGGGAGCATAGGAACCACTGGCAACTGTCTCATAAATTAACTAAGGCCACATCCTGAGACTATGTTAAATTAGGAAAAGCCATATAGGTCTTAATGTAATGGCATCTCTGTCCTGCTAATGTATGCCCCACCCACTTATGTCCTTTGCCTTTGTGTTCTTTGGGGACTTATGAAAATGTGATTGAAGGACCTCTCCCTACTTGATGCCATTGTGGTCTTTTCTCGAGAGTATTTAAAAATGTGGGCATTCCATGCCTCAACCCAAAGGGATTCCCTAGGGATCCCATTCCCCTAGTCATAACTTGGGAGCATAGAGAGTAAGACTATATGTTACCTATAGCCTCACTTACCCCTGAATGAGCATGCCACAGTGAATTCATGGGTAGAAAGTAAGAGTGGACATCTCCTTTCCTCTCCTAGTGTAATTTGCTTTTATTTTCGGTCACAATAAATCAACCGATAATTCCATAAATCAATTGGCAATTCACCTTTTAAGCCTGCTATGTTATACTGTTGCCTAATGTTGAATTTGTAGGCTTTTAAAACCTCTAGACCTTTTTCACATGTACTGTGTTTTACCCCAAACTTCACCATCCCATAGCTTTCCAGTGTTCAAAATTGCTTTTTAACTTAAACTTGATCTAACATCATTCTAACCAATGTAGGTTTTTAAAATGTTTTCTTCTTTCTTATATTTAATTTAAATTTTTCTCAATACATGTAAACAAAAAATTATATTTGTTTTAAAAAATTTCGAGATCCAAATTCTCTCTCTTCCTTTGTACCCTCCCTCCTCCTTGAGAAGGCAAGCAATTTGATATATATATATATATATATATATATATATATATATATATATATAATACTTTATCCCAACATGTTCAAGATTGATCCCATTATCTTTTCCAACAACTCCACCCCCATTCTGAATATATGTATATATACATATATATACGCAGTCATATAAAACATTTCCATATTAGCCAAGTTACAAAAGAAAACACAGACCAAAAAAGAAAAAGAAAGAAAGAAATTTAAACAAAGTATACTTCTGTCTTGATTCAGATTCCATTGATTCTTTCTCTGGAGGCGGATAGCATCTTTTCATCAAAAGTCCTTTGAAATAGTTTTAGATCATGTATTGCTGAGATAAGCTAAGTCATTCATATAATGCAGTCCTGTTATTGATTACTGTGTACCATGTTCTCCTCATTTTGATCATTTCACTTTGCATCAGTCTTTTTTTTTCTAATAGCATCCTTCTCATCACTTCTTATAGTATAATAGTATTCCACTACAATCATATACCACAACTTCATCAGCATTTCCCAATTGATGGGTATCCCCTCAATTTCCAATTCTTTGCCACCATAAAAAAGCTTTGGAAACTAGAGAATATTTTAAAGCTGCTGATTGGATCCACTAAAATTTATGTTGTATAGATTTAACTGGGTCCTTATTGCATCAAAGCAATGTTTTTATACCTCTCTAAATGAATTAATATCCCATTCACTATAGTGGCTTTTCCTAAAGTTTCCATCATCCCATGGCTCCCCCTGCCCTAACACTATCAGTCTCATATTTCATTTAAAATATTAAGGTCATTATTTCTTCTTCCCTCATCATCTCACTATCTTCTCCTTCAATGCAATCTCACATGAAGAGGGGTCCCTTTTCCTTGCTAAGGCAAACCCTACTACATGTATAATTGATTGCATTCTATCTTACCTTTTCTAGATGATTTTACTCCTCTATAATTCCCACTCTTTATCTTCTGTTTCTTTCTGTCCACCTTTTGCTTGCCAACTTCCCACAGACATGCCCATTTCTCCCTCATCCTCTAAAAGTCCTCATTTGATCTCTCTAGATTTCCATGACATCATTCCACTTTTCCTACTTATCTGACCATTCCTTCTCTTTTTCCTTTGCTGTTTCTTTGTCCAGCCATTCCTATTAATGATGGGTGTCCCTATAGGCTCTTTCCTGTTTTCTCTTTTTTTCTCTCTCTATACTATTTCCCTTGGTGATGTCATCAGCTCTAATGGATTCAATTAATCATCTCTCTGCAAATTATTCTTGTATTTACTTATCCAGCGTAACCTCTCTCAACCTCCAGGTTCACATCTCCAATTGTCTTTTGGACATCTTGGCCTAGATGTCCTATAGACAACTTTATCCCAATGTGTCTAAAATTGAACCCGTTATCTTTTTCCAACAACCCGACCCCTATTCTGATTTTTTTCTTTTGAAGGTACCACCAACTTCCAAAGCACCCAGGTGTACAACTGAAGTGTCATCTTTGATTCCTTACTCTTACTTCCTAAATCTAATCTGTTGTTAAGTCCTGTCAATTTGACCTTCAAAACATTTGCACATGCCCTCTTTCTCTCTTCTATCATTGCCAACACTCTGGTACAAGCTCCCATCACTTCACACCTAGATTATCACAACAATCTGCCGATTGTTCTGTCACAAATTTTTCTTTACCCCAGTCTGTCCTTCAGTTGTCAATTGATCTTCCTAAAGCACAGGACTGACCATGTCAATACAGTCTTCAGAAAATTCCGGTGGTTCCCTATCACCAAATATAAAACCTTCTGTTGGCATTCAAAGTTCTTCATATCTTATGCCCTCTCCTACATTGATAGTATTTTTACATTTTACTCATCCCCACACACTCTGTGTGATAATGACCACCTTGATGTTGCTTTAGCCAAACACTCTATTTCCCAACTCCATACATTTTCACCATCTGTCCCCCATGCCTGAAATTTTCTTCCTCTTCATCTCTGCCTCCTTGCTTCCCTAGCTTTAATAAAGGCCCTGATAAAATCTCACCATCTATCTTTTCTGATCTTCCTTAATTCAAGAATCTTCCCTTTATTGATTTTTCCAATTTATTTTGTATATAGCTTGTTTGTATATAATTGTGTGTTGTTTTCCCCATTAGACTGTGAGGTCCTTAAGAGCAGGGACTGTCTTTCATCCTTCTTTGTGTCCCGATGGCCTTGCACAGTGCCTATTAAACATGTAGTAGGTGCTTAATAAATGTTTGATGATTGCTTGCTTATTTTAGAATATTGCTGAAATCATAGGAAGGTTTGCGTGGATGGATACACAGAATCTCCAGAGAATAGGAACTGAATGTATCATCTTGGGTAGAATAGCTTCTGAGACTGCCTTTTTTGTTCAGTCATTTTTTTCAGTCATGTCCAACGCTTTGTGATTCCATTTGGGGTTTTCTTGACAAAGATACTGGAGTGGTTTGCCATTTCTCCAGGTGAATTTACAGGTGAAGAAATGGAGGCAAACAGGGTTAACTGACATGAAATGACACTAATCAACACATTTTTCCAAGGCCATATGCCACCATGTGTTCAGTCTTTTTCTGTTGTGTCCAACTCTTTGTGACCTCAGTTGGGGTTTTCCTGGCAAATGCTGGGAGTGGTTTGAGTGATTTCCTTCTCAAGCTCATTTTACAGTTGAAGAAATTGAGGCAAACAGAGTGAAGTGATTTGCCCAGGGTCACATAGCTACTAAGTGTTTGAAGCCATTTACCTTATCCCCTATCATTTTATGATGTGCCTCTGGAGTTATCACTCAGTGTGACTCTAGTACATCACAGAAAACCAGGTATTTGCTGAACCAAATGGCCAGCCAATACTTTCTATAGCCTCCATCCTCAGCATTCTGGTGTTTGAACTCAAAAGACATGGATGCCAACACCACTGCTCTTGCATAGAGTTCATACACAATTGTTACAGGGCACTAGATAATGAGGGGTCTGAGCAGCTGGCTCTTTCCCCATTGTTTTGGGGCAAACTTCTACTTCCTGCTGCCCCAATTCCTGAGATTCATCCTTGATAAAAATTCTATTTCTCCACAATCTTTCCCAAAATTCTTGTCTCACCTTCTGTTCCTTTCTTTCTCTGCTGCCTTCTGCAACTTCATTTTTATTGTTAAGAAACCACCCCCTTTTTCTTGGACTTCATCATATCATGCTCTTTCTATTGTTGCTTATGGAAACCCGACTCTCTCCAGAAGACAGTTGTTCCCTGGAGACTGTCTCCAGTGCAATAGCTCCTTCTCTCGTGTCTATGACTGATTGTGCTAGAAGGAGGAATCAGCATATTATTAACCACTGCCATTGTCCAACTCTCCCACTTCAACCTATCCAGGAATATAACCTTGAAATTATTTATTACAGTGACAAAAAGTATTGGTCTTGGAATTGCGATCTCAGTTCAAATTCTGCCTCAGATATTTGTTAGCTGTGTGTCTTTGGGCAAGTCATTTAAATTCACTTAGCCTCAGTTTCCTCATCTATAAAATAGCGATAATAATAGTACCTACCCCAAAAGTTGTTGTGAATGAGATGAGATAGTATATGTTTTTGTTTGTCCTTCATTCTTGAAGAGGACTGTGACATCAGGAGGTCATGTCATGACTTGCAGTGAATTGGATTTAAGTGAGGGAGGGCTGTCCAAAGTCACCAGTCTCACTCTCTCCTCCAGAACTATCTGGGTCCAGTGGCAAGATATACATCAAAATGACTGGAGGTGGGCCTGGATGTTTGAGGCAAATGGGATTAAGTGACTTGTTTATGGTCACACAGCTACTAAGTATCAAGTGTCTGAGGCTGGATTTGAACTCAGGTCCTCCTGACTCTAGGACCAGTGCTCTATTCATTGCACCACTTTGCTGTCCCCAGTAGTATGTGTAAAGAATGATGTAGGTACAGCTAGGTGGTATAGTAGATAAAGCAATGGCCTTGGATTTGGTAGGTCCTGAGTTCAAATTCAGACTCAGACACTTAACACTTACTAGCTGTGTGACCCTGGGCAAGTCACTTAGCCCTCATTGCCCCATGCAAAAAAAGAATCATGTAAATATGCTATTATTAATAACTTTATTGCCATAATTTCCTTTGAGTACTTTCCTTTACCTGAATATTTTCTTCAATTCTACCTTAACAACCAGTTTCTCCTTATTGATCAGCATCACATCCAGGATACCCCTTCTCCTCACTGCTTCCTCTACCTTTTTCAGAATTAGATTATTATTGAGGAAAATCTATAATTTATAGTAATAATGCTCTGCTTTTAGTGTAGCTTAAATGGATATTGGAATGGTTTAAGGCTTCTATTGCTATTATAGCATGCTTCCATGCCAGGTTTGTGATGCATTTCTTAAATTCATCATCCATTCCCACCCCAGAAACTTGGGGTTTCTTATTTTGACCTAGACCCCAAACTACTTCCTGGCCATTTCTATTCCATGCCACCATACACCTTTCCTCCCCTTCTCTCATTTTCCTTCTTCTTTCCAACACTGTGAATAATAACAAAATCAACTTTACCATTCCTAGAAAAGATGTTTCAATTAATTCCTCAATGCCTATTTTACTATCCCTCTGACTTCCATGACCAAAATCCTTCTCCCTAGATATAACTTGTCTATCTGTTATTTTTCCCTATTAGAATGGAAACTTCTCGAAGGCAGAGATTGTCTTGCTTATATTTGTTTTTCCAATGCTTAACCCTTAAGCACATAGTAAGAGCTCAAAATAATTTTTCTTCATGTATTCCATTCCTTCTTTTAAATAGGTGCGATGTAGTATATTTCTATCACAATATTGCTTTGGTTTTTACTTCCATAGTTTCTTATTCAAGCCTTCTCTACTGTACCTTATCACAGATCTCCTCACGTGAATATATCATCTATATGTATATAATATTAAGTTATCTAGCAGATAGTGAGCAGGCTTCTTAGTGGAAAGACCAGGATTCCATCCTACTTCTGACACATACTGGCCAAGTGACTCCAGGAAAGTCACTTACCCTTTCAATGTCCCAGGGACCTTGGTAATTCTATAAATTCCAAAACAAGTGCTGATTTCTATTGGCAAAGATGCTTTTTCCATTGAGTTCCATTTATGAATGAAATCACACAATGTGCAGTTGTGTACCATAATGTAATACATACTGTATTTATCAAATACAAAATATTGGAATATAAAATGTATACTGCTGTTCTATCACCTATGTCTAATTTGTTTTTTTAAATAAAACATACCCTTTTGATCATTATTTTCCAATCATGAGTCACATTCTGCTAAGTCTCTTATACCAATGAAGCCACATTTAACTTTTGTATTAGATTTTTTTATTGCTCTCACATTGTTGTATACTGCTTTCCCCTTCTTTTTTTCTATTTGCCTGATCCTATATGTATGCTGTTTGGGGCTACTTTATTCACCTTTTTGTGGTTTTTTTCCCTTACATTTTCTTTACTTTTAAAAAAATCATTCATTCATTCATTCTTTCATTGCAGGGCAATGAGGGTTAACTGACTTGCCCAGGGTCACACAGCTAGTAAGTGTCAAATGTCTGAGGCTGAATTTGAACTCAGGTCCTCCTGAGTCCATGTCCAGTGCTTTATCTACTACGCCATCTAGCTACCCCTTTACTTTTTCTTACAACATAATACTGTTTGCTTCTTTGTCTGACTGCTTCCTGACCCACCTTCCCCATTTGAACATATATGCTAAAAACCTAACATCAACAGAAGTTGTCTTCAGCTACTATCTGCAAGGAAATCTTACATATTCCCACTTTTTTTCTGTTCCTTTCTCTTCTTTCTTCTCTGTCTTGCTCTTATTTCATACTCCCTTTCCATCTTAACACTTCTCTGTCTCTGCATCTTATAAGAAAACTGTTAATTCAGTAAGTATTTACTGAACATTTGTTAGCTGCCTAGCACTGCTGGATCCACTATAAATGATGGAATATTGAACATGACATTAACCTAGATGGAGCAGACCAGTCAAATCTGGAGCTTTGGCAAAAATGTGAAATTAACATTTTCATCTTACCAAGTGTCTCCTTTCATTTTAGGAATTATGTGGTCCCCCCAAATCACTCCAAGTCTACTAGATTGATCATTTAAAAAAGTGGCAAAGGGTAGCTGGACCTTCCATAAATAGAAAGTATTGAACCATTCTACCTCCCCATAAAGATGGTTCAGGGGGAGAGCGAACTTGCTGTTGTTAACTATGGTGATGACTATTGGAAAGGTGGTTCACAGGTTGGCATACTTGTAGCAGTGAACCCACATCAGCTTTCCCCCCCAATTTCCTAAGTGAAGCAATAATGATTAGAATTAAAGTGACCTGAGATGAAGGACCTTGCTGCATATCTGAATAACTCTATGGAAGGAAAGTTTGACAGTGAGGTCACATGCACCAAATGTATGGACTCAGTCTCATGTAGACTCTTTGCTCACCACTAAAATCAAAATAGACTAGAAGACAACCAACAGGATTTTAGCCCTATGGTTGAACAGTGGCCCAGATGATTCCCAAGGGGGTTGAATGATTAATAAAGCAGATTCTTAATCAGTTTTACAGGCAGAGCCTAGTTAGCAAACCAGACCAAGTATAGAATATTTATTTTTTCTGTGCCTTTGGCCTGAAACTCTTTATTATTTTTTTTTTGGAGGGAGAGGTATTTGTTACCAGGTTTGAAGATTGATATTTTATTTACCAAACCAGATTAAACTTCATCCCTTTGAAAAAAGCAAGAAGATCCGCCTCTGAAAACAAGTGCTTCTAGTCATTGTAGGTCATGAATGAAATGTTCCCTCACATTCTGGTGCTATCATCAGATTAGTAAAAGTAGTGAAAGTACCAGAGACCATTAAGTTGAAATTAATCTAATTGTTTTTGGACTAGAGAAGTCACCTTACCCACAGTTTGAAATTTAGATCAGAAGGACTGAACAGCCACAACCATTACCATGACTTTGTTTTGAGAACCAATACTCTATATTCATAATGGCCAGAATTGGCAACAGATCAGTGTTCAATAGTGTCCTAGCATCTGTCGCATAAGGAGTTAATAGAGTAATGTTCTGACTATGAAGTCTTTGGAAGTGTGGGACTCAAGCAATGAGTCTGTGTTATCCAGATTGAAAATGAGTCTGAGGTCTTGCCAGCTTATGAAAAAAATTAATAGTGTGGAATGCTATTAGGTAGAGCAGGGATAAACACACTCACATACATCTATTGAACATATTGGGGGGGATGGTTGAGTCTGTACTGAGAATGAATATATAAATATATAAATACAAATTCTTAATCTTATTTATGACAGCAAGGCAAGATTTATTTTTTCTCTCTTTAGCAGAGAAGTAATTATTTGCCTTTTTATTACAACTATCTAAATATTGTTTTCTTCTCTTATATTTCATTGCATTGTTATTATGTGAAATTATGGATTTTTGAACTGTCAATTGTATTTAATTTCTTTCAGTGTGCTAGATATATCAGTCTACTGGATTTAGGTTGGATGTCATAGTCAATATTCCTTTAGTCTTGGTCTAATTTTTTTTGCACATGACAGCTTAACTACTGTCTATGAGATATCATTTATCACTTGCATAGTTGGTATGATGCATCTGCATTTATAGAAATATTCTTTTACTTTTAATTTCATCCAATAAATGCTTGCTCTGTCTAAAATAAACAATTTAGATGATGTTTATTTTATTGTACAAGAATTAGACAGGCCCAGCAGTCACTCAATTCCACCCAAAATGTATATATTTTATAAAAATATTACTGATTTTATACTTGTTTATATACTTTCTAGTATTCTGATTGCTTTTTTATGTGGGTTTGCCCACATTCTCTCCTTAGATTACACATCCAATTATTGTAGTGACTAAACCCTATCAATTTTTCCTTTACATTCTCTTTTACATTTTCATCAAAGCCTCATCACCTTATACTTCAATTGTTGAAATAATGTGATGCCACAGGTCCTCTTTGAGAACAAAGAATGAACAAAAATGATAAAAGTAACATGATATAGTGGAAAGAGGTTAGATTTAAGCTCAGATCCTTAATCATCTGATTTAAGCTCTGAAGAGCTTAAATACAACCGCTGACATTTATTACTTGTATGACCTTGAAAAAGTAACTTAACTTCCATGGGTTTCAGTTCCCTTATGTTTAAAATTTGGGGAGACTAGATGGTCTTTTCGGTTCCTTCCAGCAACAAGATCTATAGTCCCATGATATTCTACTTGGTATCCCTATCTCTTCTTTCGTTGCTGTTATCTAGTCTTTAGTGCTTATAATATTCTTCCTAAGCACTCCTTTTATCATATCACTTCTAAAGAAACTAACATGGTTCCCTATTTTCTGTTATAGTGAATTCTAACACTTCAACCTGGCATTCAAAACTATCCATTTTATCCATATCATGGCTCTGTTTTACCTATACACATTTATCACATACTGCTCTTTAACTTCAGTGTTGGAGATATCAGCACAAGATTGCCCAGTGTTGTATACCCATATCAAAGAAGATGCTCATGAGCAAAGCAGAATTCAGTAGCTCAAAAGTAACATGAGACATACAAATTTAGAAACATCACCACTTCAAATATTCATATGGACTATTTGTACCTGACCTATGGTAGAGATTTCTGAGTTTCTATTAGTCTGATCAGCCATAGTTGGACTTATTGTGCTTTGACCCTGACACAGTGATACCATTTTGTTCCTCTTCAAGTATGAAGAACAACAACCACCAATTCCTTAACACAAATCCATTTCTTTATTTCCCCAAGTTTTTCCTCTACCATTCTTATCTCTTTCTTTAACTTCCAGGAAATTCTTGTTGGATTTTAGTTCAATTAGCATTTTTCTTTGAGGCTTTTTTTTGGGGGGGGGATTAGCTGTTTTTACATTGTTGGCTGTGGGTTTTTTCTTTTGTTTTGTTTTGTTTTGTTTTTGCAGGGCAATGAGGGTTAAGTGACTTGCCCAGGGTGACACAGTTAGTAAGTGTCAAGTGTTTGAGGCCGGATTTGAACTCAGGTTTTATTGAATCCAGAGCCACTTCACCACCTAGCTGACTCTTACAAATTATTTCTTTAGCCAGACCTGTCTATTGCCCATCACACTGCATGCTCAACATGTTGGTTGGTTGTTGTTCTTCATTCTCAAAGAGGACCAAAATAACATCACTATGTTGGAATCAAGGTAGAGTGTATCAGACTCTGGCTGATTAGAACAATATGAGCTTGGAAGGCTCTACCACAGATTGAGCACGAATAGTTCCTATGAAGATCTGGATTGAAGATGTCTCTAAATTTGTGCATCTTATGTTTTTTTTGTTGTTGTTGTTGTTGTTTTTTGTTTTGTTTTTTTGAGCTCCTGCAATTCTGTTTTGCTCATGGACCACAGCACCTTTTTTGATGTAGGTATGCCATAATGGGTGATCTTTTGCCATTGTCTCCCATGTCTCACAATTGATTCCAAGGTTCTTCAGAGAGACCTTGAGAGTGTCCTTGTGTAGCTTCTTCTGACCTCCATGTGAGAACCTGCCTTGTGTGAGTTCTCTGTTAAATAGCCTTTTAGACAAACATACGTTTGGCACTCAAACAATGTGGCCAATCCATCAGAATTGTGCTCTCTGCAGTAGAACTTGAATGCTTGGCAGTTTAGCTCAAGAAAGGACCTCAGTGTCTGGTGCCTTATCCTGCCAGGTGATCTTCAGTATCTTCCTAAGGCAATTCAAATGGAAGTGATTCAGTATCCTGGCATGGCACTGGTATACTTGTCAGGTTTCACAGGCCTACAACAATGAAGTCAGCACAATAGCTCTGTAGAACTTAGTTTGGTAGGCAGTTTAAGATCTCTTCTCTCCCACACTTCCCTTCATAGTCTTCTAAACACTAAGCTACCTCTGTCATTCTTTATTCAATATACACATTCAAATTCTTGCTCATACTTAGATTACGTCTTTGCTTCTTTTAAAATTAATCCATTTTAGAGTTTTTTCAAAGGCCACCTTACCTCTCCTGTTTTATGAAAATGGCCATGATTAATCAATTCCATGATATTCTTTTTACACAGTACTATAGCACTGACAGTCTGACAATTCTCTTAGTGTTACACACACACACACACACACACACACACACACACACACACACACACACACACCTTTGTCCTTCAACTAGACAGTACACCAAGGCAGGGGCTGTGTCTTCTTTTGTATCCCCTGTGGTGCCTAATACAAAGCTCAGCAAACAGAAGATACTCAACAAAAGTTTATTGGCCATACTTCTCAAAGCCAGGGATCATAACTATTATTTCCTTTGTATCTTTTCCTCTCTCGTATCCTTCACCTCTGACTTTTCTTACTTGTCCCTAAGCCCTAGAGAAACAGGGAATTTTAAAAGACACAAAGGAAACATTCAAAATACATAGCAAAGCATATACATTTTAAATTATGTTTTGTGTTGTTAATCGCAGCAAAAGTAACTCTATGTGGGTGTTGTCACAGTTCCATCGTTAAGCCTATTACATAGAATCATAGCTTGGAATTTCTGCACCTGGTGCAATGTGGGGGAGCAATGCACAGGGGAAGGATGAGTACTTTTTCCTGCATTACAGACATTTGAGGGGAAGAGATATCCACACTGCCAAAAGATTAAATGCTACTGGGGAGGCCAGGAGGAAAATGAGCTTTGGGCCAAGGTTACAGCTGCTGAGAGTAGGAAGCAAATCTTGTCTGGGGGCTGTCACTGGGCCCTTTAAATTTCATCCCCCTGGGGCAAAGTCCCTGTTGATCTACCATAGTTATAACTCTGCTTTTACATCATCGTTGTCCTCATTCTCTTCATCCTTATCTTTATCACCATAAAGAAGAAATACTTTCTCCTAGATTGTTATATATAGATCCTATGAAGATCTATTTTCACTGGGGGCTGGGAATATCTTTCCAAATTTTTAGAAGAAGGCCATAGACTGAGGTTGCTAACAGTGAGATGATGATCATGATCATGACAATAAGTGCCCCGAAATTACAAATCTTCTTCAATGTCATTGTTTTAGTTTCTTTCTAAACCAGGAGCAAGATTCCTCTTGCTTCCCAATTGCAGTTACTAATTATCACCATTGGATGAAGGCCCCAAATGTGGGCTGCTGAGTGGCTTTAACATTAAGAGGAGCTCCAGCAGGCTGGGGGGTGGGGAGCAGAACAAAAGCAGACCTACAAGTACTTGCTCTGTAAGCAGCTAGTGTGGTTGCCACAGCTACGAGTGCTACTGATTTCTGTTTATCACTGTTCACAGGAGCTAAGACCCTTTTAGGGTGACAGGGGGCTCATTATAAAGATGGACGTTATAATTAGGTTGCCTTCATATTCACCATTTATTTGATATACCTGGGCCTAAATAGGATCTCTCTTTGTTCAATCCTGGGCTTTGGGTTTCAGTGTAGAATGAGGAGCCAGCCTTATGTAGGTACCGCTCATGCAGGACGGAAGATCTCACAATGAATCATTACAAAATTGTAATCTCTCTCTCTCTCTCTCTCTCTCTCTCTCTCTCTCAGTCTCACTCTCTCTGTCTCTTGGCATTTTCACCATTCATAAATCTTCTTCAGCAGATGTTAGGGCTATGATGCTGTAAAGCTGAGTCCGCCACCAAGAGAACACAAGGGACATTAATTATAGAGACAATATGTACCCGTTTTAAGAAAATTAAGATAAAATCATACCAGCACAGAGTAGGTGCCCATGAGAAATCAGACAAATATATTGGCATAATGTTTTAAAGTTCTTGGTTCATTTTAGTGATCATTGAGTATTCCCTATTTTTATAGGGAATAGCTATAAGAGAGGGGTAGTATCCAGTTCTCAAGCCAACCAAACAATCTGTTTCAGGAAGCACAAATGATTGTGGTTGGCACATGCCAACTCACTGTTAAAAAAGTCATACCAAAACATGGGGCTCTGCTGTATCTGACTTTTCTTGCTGCTGTCTTTTGGAGCTTTCTGCAATTATGGGCCAGAACCATAATTCCAGCCCCTGGAGCAAAATTAGATGACCGGTGTATGGGGGTGAGGTGGTGGTAGCAAATAGAGTGACAGAACCTGGGACACCCTAAAACTCCTTAATACCACATGGATCAAATACAATTATTTCTGGTATTTATAGCCCTTCACAACCTGGATGAATATGATCTTTATAGGTTTGTAACATATTACTCACCTTCATGCACTCTACAGTTCACTGAACTGGGCCTTCCTGTGGTTCCCCACATACAGAATTTCATCTCTTTTCTCTGTGCCTTTGTATAGATTGTCCTATATGTCTGGCATGCACCTCCCTCCCTTTCCTCTAACTAAGGATTCCGAGAATCCCTGATTTCCTTCAAATCTCAGCTTAAATACCATCACCTATATGAGGTCTTTCCCGACCTCTAGCTGTAACTGCTTCCCCTTTGAAATTACCTTGTAATTATCTTGTATATTTTTCATATGTACTAATATGTTTGCATTTTGTTTCCATGGTTAGAATATAAGTTCCTTCTTGTTGTTATTTTTCAGGTGTTTCAGTTGTGTCTCTTTGTGATCTTTTTGGGGTTTTCTTAACAAAGATACTGGAGTGGTTTGCCATTTTACAGATGAGGAGACTGAGGTAAATAGGATTAAGTGAGTTGCCCATGGTCACACAACTAGTAAGTATCTGTGGATGTATTTGAATTCAGTTCTTCCTGACTCTAGGCTCAGTACTCTATGTACTGCTTTACCTAGCTGCCCCCAAAAGAGTAGTTTGCCATTTTCTTTTCCAGTGGATTAAGGCAAACGGAGGTTGGGTGACTTGACTAGGGTCACACCACCAGTAAATGTCTGAGGCCAGATTTGAACTCAGCTCTTCCTGACTCTATCCTCCATTCACCGGGGAAAAAGAAAAAAACGTCCTTGTAACAAATATTCAATTGAGCAAAACAAATGTCCACATTTAGCTCAATTTCTATATGGTGAGAAAGAAAACATCTTCCCTGAGGGTGTTTTGGGGAGGGGGAGAGGAATTACTTTTTGTTCCTAATGCAAAACATTTTCAAATAGATTGATCTAAAGTGAAACCTTCTATAATGGAGATATAAAGAATGACCAAGTAACTGGAGTGCAAGAAAAAACTATGCCTTCTCTGTAGAGCTACTTTGATCCTTGCTGGGTCTCCTGACTTCCTGACATGGGAGAACCTTCTGCTGCCTTGGGAGAGCTGCTGATGCCAGAGTCCTTCCTTCTCTCTCCTCACCCCTCAATACGGAGACAGACAGACACAGACATACACCTCCTTTTATCCCTTCCAGCCCCCAACCCTTCTTTTCCAGTATTACCTTAAAAGCCAGGAAAATCCTTGCACCTGTTCATAGAGCAGTGGCAGATTTGTTTCTAAAGATTTAGATTGGAACTCTAAATACATTGTCCCATGAAGAGGTCATACACAGGGTGGTTAATTTCTACATGGTGGTATGAGTGTAGCACCATTAACTCAGAAATCTTTCAAAAAGTAGCATGGAGTAATCCTTAAAATGTTGGCTCTTCAGTTGGGAAAAGCTAGGTTTGAATTCCACTTCTGACACTTATGAATTGTGTGACCATAGGTGAGGCACTAAACTTCTGAACCACAAGTTATCTCAACTATAAAATGTAAATATTAATGCCTCAGGATTGATGTGATAATCTAATAAGTTAATGCACATATTCAAAAATCCTCTTTTATAGAGGCTATAGAAATCATTATTGTCTCTTTAAGTATATAGAAGTCAAATGGAATGCTGGGAAAAGCACTTTCCTTTGGCTGTTTTGAAGTGATATTTGAGAAACATTTTGAATGTTTCTCTTCCCCATGGAATCAGGGAGAAGGAACACAATCTGTTATCTATGAGGATCTTTGAGGAATTTGTGGGGGAAGAAGAGAAGAAGGAGAAGGTAATATGAAATATTTTCCTCATAAATATTGCATGTGGTATGTTATAAAGAAAACTTATAAAGAGAATTCTCTAAAGTTCATGAAAAATGAGCAAGCACAGGGCATTTTGAAAATATTTTACCTGTGATTTCTGGAGGGAGGACAAAAAAAGACTATTCCTCTAGCTTATTTCCTAAGAAACTGAATTTAGCCCTCACCTTCAGGAGAAATATGGAGAAGGTTCTTAAGAAACTTTAATCAATATCTAGAATGAACTCAATGGTATGAAACTGAGTACAAAAGTGAGTACAAAACTGGATGTTGAAAGTTTAAGGTGACCCTGGCTATGAACATGCACTAACCAAATTTTATATCTAATAATATTGCAATTATATGTTTTTACATTATGATGCATTTCATTGTTAATACATTTCATAATATAATTGATATTTAATTATAGAAAAAAGATAATTATTAGTGGGAAAGGAGTTTTGTCTAGTTTATTCAAAATGAATATTCAATAAATTGGGGTGGAGGGAAAAGCTAATTAAAGAAAAGGAGAACAAAGTTATCCAAACCTACCCCTGTATCTTTATAGATCTTGGGAGAATAAAAACAATTAAGAGCATGAGTTAAGTAGAAGTCTAAGAGATACTATAGAAGGTGAGGTATGGCAGATTCCCCAAATACCCCTACTTGACATGGGAATATTTTATCTCACTCTTGATATCTGTAACATATGTGAAGTCTTCTATAAATAATGTCAATTTGTATCATTAAAATAGTCAAGTGGATCTATAAGCTCACTGTTGTGTGTATTCCCTCCAATGATGCGGATTGCACCCTATCTATGCCTTTCTAACCTGTGCAACTTTTATCCATATTCAACTATAATATCACCATAGAGTCACCAAATCCTGTGATGTTACTCTCTTCCTCCTTGAAATCTGGAGTATTCCACTGGGGCATTTGATTGTCTACTGATCATTTCTCACACTCCCCACCTTACCAACACCATCTTCTTTTTCAATTATACATTTCTTTGGAGTCATCAGTTATTTCAGTTCTCCTTTAGTTTCTTAAGTGTTGTTTCTTGCTCACACCCACTCTGTAGCTCTCCATAATCCTCTGAGTGATTCTCATTTTAAATCCTTCAGAGACTCATTAAATAGACTTTTGAAGGTAGCCTGGAATTAACTTAAGAGACATTAAAACACACACAACCTTTATGTAGGTAAAAAAAATGCCCGTGTTTTATTATTATAATGATTCATAGTTAATTATGAGATAATCTAGTTTGGGCAGAATTGGAATGATTCTTTGTACTTTATGTAAACTAAACTGAGTATATTATTACGCAGTTACAGATAGCCAGAGTCATAATCAGTAATATATTTCATTTTAGCTTCACCAGCTTAACATTAACAATGTTAAAACATTGAGAGGAAATGTGGTATAGTATATAGACAGCTGGACTCAAATAAAGAAAGACCTATATTCAAATCATGGTTTTGTGACTCTGGGTGAGTCATTTAACCTATTAGTATAGATAGACAAATCTCTAAAGCTATACCATTTTCAGATCTTCAGCTGTAGATGGATTCCCTCATCTAGTAATTTCTTACAACTATGAAACCACAGACTTAGTCCCTATCCATGATGTCTACAGTATGGCCTCATGTGGAAATGAGGAAAAGAGGGTGTTATCTGCAAATAGCAAAGCAGGCCCTTCTCAAGTTTAGAGAATTCTTTGGAGCCATTGTAATAATATCAGCTATTAGTTCTGACTTGAGCTAAATAGGATAAGTAAGCCCTTGCATAAAGGGAAGAATATAAGTTCCATGAAGAGAATGACAATTTCATTTTTGTCTGCTTCTCCTGGGCACAGCACCGTGCCTGGTACATAGTCAGTCCTTAAATGTTGATTAATTAATTACTTGGAAAGTAGCTCAGCTTCTTTTCTCTGCTTTCCAAAGTATCAAAGCAAAGTTCACACAGAACATGAGTGTCTCACCCAGTACAATCTAAAAGGTTGATTGATTTATTTTTGCTTAACTCAAATAATAGATAAAATGACAACAATTTTATGGGATCATTTTGTTTCATCTGGTTTCTATGTTTTGCCCATTTTTGTATACCCAGAATTTAGCACAGTGCCTGGCATGTAATTGGTGCTTAACAAGTTTTTATTGATTGACTGATTGGTTTGGAATGTTCATGAATGAGTCTCTGGTCATTCACCAATCTTCAAATGGAGATTTTGTATATAGGCACTTGTATATTACCAAAAAAAGAAAAAAAATATATTATGTATATAAATATTACAAAGACAAATCAACACACATTAAATGGAAACTAAGAATTTACACAGATCTTACTACTACAAGTATACACATTTAAAATCTTTTTCTGATGTGAGGAAGAAAAAAAAAATCACAGTCTTTCCAAAGAGCATGAATAAAATGATTACCAACCATTACACCCCCACCCTGCAGGTACCATTATTGTGCAGAGAGGGAATTGGAAGAAAGGAAGAAAAATAGCCAGGAAAAAAAAAAAGAAAGAAAACCCCCAACAACAAAGAGAGGAAACCAGGGAAGAAATTATGCCAGACCAGATTGCAGCTCTCCAACTGTGGCTAAACTGATTGCTTGCCTGACATTATAAGGCCGATTACACCCTCCCCAGAGGAATATTATAAACAAGGATTTACAATCAAAATATTTTTATTTGTTTGAAAACTAATTTGGCAAGGCAGAAGATCAGAGGTATGAAGCAGATGGAAAAATCAGCCTGCTCTCTTTGCCTTTAAGGAAGCAGCTGTAGAGCAGTAGAAATTGGAATAAAAATGTCACTTGTGCCCTGAAGCTCCCGTAAATATCTAGAAAGAAGACAATACAACTCCCTCCTCCTCTCCCCCCCCCCACTATGCTCCCTCCAAACACAAAAGCTCCTCTCTCCTCCAGCAGGTATTAAACATTAATGGCCATTCCTATAATAAGGTACAGAGAATGACTCCCTACAGTCCAACTGCCCAATCATTTTGGTTTGGGGAGGTCCTCAGCAACTGTACTCATTGGAATTGATTTCTTCTTCCTGTTTTCCTTGATACAGCCTTCAGGCTGAAACTAACTAAACACTTCTTATCTTGTTCAGTGTCACTGAAATATTTATCTGATTATCTGTTTGATGAAAAGGTTATTGCAAGAATAATAATGGCTTGCTCCCTGCATATATTCAAACATGAAGAAGATAAAAACAACTTCATGGGAAGAATGATACAGATAACTTTCTGATGATAAATCTTGTGAATAAATAACATACAACCCTGTGAGAAATTACAGTTTAGTAGAAAGGATACTTATACATGGGACCACAGTTGCCAAATTTGAGGAAATAAATCAAGCAAATTAATAATTTTGATAACAATGATATATGTATATATACATTTATACACATTCACACAATATATACATACATATACACACATATATGCCTAGATAGATAGATACCATAAATGTTATATGTGTATATATGTATGTGTGTATATACACACACATATATATCTCTTTTAAACTATTTTCCTTCTACCCTATTCCCACCTTGGTGACTCTACTGAAAGACACAGAGTTCTTAAATGATATCATAATTTTCCCTTTATCATAATTACCCAATGAACAAAATGGCAACTGTGATTGTTGTCCTGCAGGAATGTTAAGCAGAACAAACTGCCTGTTTATTGGAAAAGTTATATATAGTTATACAAGAATAAATGTTAATTAATAGGGATCCACTAAATGTATTGAAAAATAATTATTATCCTGTACTTTCTCTTAGATATGAACCAAAATGATATTGTCCTTTTTATCTTTGTTTCCTTGTTCTAGTTATGACACTAGTTTACTATACTTTTTTAGATTATGATCTGTCCCTAAAAGAAGATATAAGACCAGAGGTCTATGACTATTGTCAAAAAATATTACTATATCATGTTTTGAATGATGCTCTAGGAAAGGATGCCCTTTCCAGACAGGAATTCTGGGGACCTCGAACAAGTAACTATTGCAAAGTATTGAATTTTCCTAAATCAAACAGATATGGGATTTTTGGCTAGTTTTCTTTGCTTCTCTGATGCTGTGGCTGGGAAACTGAAAAAAGGAGAAAGAAAGATCACAACCAAAAAGAGGAGTTATGCTTTAGAAGGGATTGGATTTAAGCAGTACATAGATTGTATGGCCTATTTCCTTAAAAAGTAATCTTCCTGCTTCTATTATATCTATGTCCACATACATGAATATGTATGTATATATATATATATATATGTGTGTGTGTGTGTGTGTGTATTTACTAATCTAATTAAATGATACTTTTGAAAACATGACCTTGAATGGAGATAGACAAATAAAAGAATAAAAAGGGAAGGAGAATGCTCAAACAGGTAGGGACCAAGCAAGAGATAGAGTCATACTCCTAGAGAAGAGAACCCAGTATAAAACAAGGAAATACCAGTGTGGGCATAGTGCTGGCAATCAGCCAGCTATATGTCCTGGGATCTTTATAATTACTAAGATAAAAAAAGGCTACCCTAGTTGTGTGACCCTGGGCAAGTCACTTAACCCCAATTGCCTCACAAAAAAAATCATCTAAAAAAGGCTACCTTTGCTTACCTAATATCTGAGTATCTATAACTGTTTTTTAATGTCATGCCATCATGCTTAGGATAGACATCCCCTTAAATCACCAGTAGGTTTAAAGACTGTTGATTACCCTCAATCTGGCTTAGCCTGTCAGTTGATCAATAAGCATTGATTAAGCATATACTACATACCAGATATCATGTTAAACTCTGGGGATGCAAAGAAAAAGTATGAAAAAAAAGAGTTACTGCCCTCAAGAAATTTACATTAGAATGGGGGAGACAACTTGTACATAGATTGGAATTGTATGGGGCTAAAATTCTAGCTACACTGTCTAAATTATCTAATGAGTGGTTGCCAATAAATTATAAGCTTTAGCAAGAGTTAGACTTTTAAGCATTTATTAAGGAGAATAAGAATTTGGTAAAGAGAGAGAGAAAGGCATAGATTCCTCTATCTATCTCGAGGAGCTACAGTTCTCCTGCTCCACTCTCCATGAGAGTCCTGGTGAAAGAGCACGAGAGCCCAGCCTCGCCCCCTCTTCCTCCCCCAAGTCAATGTCATTTCCTGATGCCAAATAAAAGCTGCATGGTCTTGCCCTCAGAGGCCTTCTCTTCATGGTGGAGCTTTCCTACAGTAAGTCTCCAGCAGGTGGCATCATTCTAATCATTACAGTCCCCCCTTTGTTTCTTTAAGAAACGGGGTGTTTCCTTGATGAAACAGTCAAAAATAGCAGAATACCCTATGCTAACTAACAGTATGTTAATAATGATATAGAAAAGGGAGAGAGAAAAGTTTTGTCCAGAGGGGTGGTCCCTTATGAACTGGTACTTTGACACTGGCCTGCAAAGGGAGGGCCTCTGCAGAGAGTACATGTTACAGATGGTGTATATAATAACAGAAGGAAAAAAAAAGAAAAACAACAAAACAGAACTGTCCATTTAAAGTTTCTGAAAGTCTTTTCTCAGATGTCCTCTGGGTGTAGTCATGGAACGGAAGTCTTTTCAGGGGTTGATGTATGGATGCTGGTAATCAGCCAGGAAAATTTCCTACAAACTTGAGCTTAACACAACTTTAAAATAGCTTTGTCAATAATCAAATCAAACGATGAAAGTTCTTAAAAACATGTCTAAGGGAATTCAGAATCTTAGTTGTTATACATGAAACATATAATAAAACAAATATTGAAACATTCTTTTAAATTTAATATTACTATAGTCCCCCCCTTATGGAGGGTAAATTGAGAAGACAATCGCTGTGATATTAATTTTAAAAAAAATAATTTTTATCTTTGTTTCATCACTTTTTGCATCATTTGCCTAATTATCCTCATGCCATTATGAGAAATTAAAGAATCTAATATAATTGGTAACAGATGTCAAGGCCAAATCCAACACTGTATTTATCATGACACCTGAGATAATTATGGGGGTTACCATAAAAGAACAGAGAAATGATGGGATATGAGCATTCCCACACTTGAGCAACATATACTGCTCATGCAGTATGCCAGGCTTAAAATAGGTGGATGGGATATACGTCCATGCCACCAAACATATTGGAGGAAATTGAGTCAGACTTAATCAGATGCATGGGATTGAGATGTCCATCAGGCATATAGGCAGGGGCATAGAAGACAGGTGTAGAATGAGATGGGTGGGATGAAAACTTCCAGCCATCTGTACAATATTGTGGGGGGAAAAATTAAACCAAGAGAAACCAACCTCAACATTTGTCAAAAGCCATTCCCTCAGCCATATCTTGACTTCATGCATGTCTCCCCTCATGTGACAGTTCAATGTCTGTTCTTGCATGTATTCCTCTTGTGTTTGGATGGCATCTTGGGCAACTGGCATCTGATAACTCAGAATGAAGGCAATTAATGTCTTAAATGATAAGTTCCCATAATCCAAGTTTCATATGGATTTAAAAATTGAGGATAATAAATGATCACAAAAAATGTGAATGTACCTTGACTCAGAACATAATATACAATTATGCAATAATTTAAATAATACGTTTTTAACTAAGTATGCAATTACTTTTGTGAAAAATAGGAACATATTTAAATACAAGTTAAAGCACAACACAATCTCAAAGAAAACTTTTTTTTGAAAAAAGAAAACTTTTACAAATGTTCCCTTCTTTTTTTAATATGCTTTTCAAAAATAATACTTCTAGAATCAATTTACAATTGCCATGGCAACCAATTTGCCAGGGAAATAGAGTTCTATCGAATAATCAGTTGAGAGAAAAAAATAACAAAAACAACTCAGAATATGGAAGCACAATACTCCCAAAATTAACATTGTGTTATGAAATCAAAACCATCTTGCATTGTTTCAAAATTAGATAGATAAATAGGAGAAAATACACATAGAAGAATAAAAGACAATGAAATTCAAACTAGGTAAATCTAAATGAATATGAATTTAACATTAATAACAGTATTACAAAATATAAACTTGATCACATAACTATAAAAAGTTTTTGCAAATATTCTGCCCCCCTTTTAAAGCTAAGTATAAAACACAATCTCAAAATCATGAAAATCTCTATGAAAATAAATCCATACCATTAATTTCAAAATGTAGATGTAATAGCATAGAAATCCTGTGTAACCTCTGAACTGACATTATTACTCTGAGTGAATTTAGAACACTTTTGATTCCGATATCTAAAATCTCCAAAATTCATATTAATACATTGCTGTTTACTTCTACATTTCTTTAAAATATGTACGATTCCATGGTAAAAGAATCGGAGTCGTGAAGTATGATGATGAGGCTTGTCTTGTACATCTGTATTCAGCTTTAGTGTCTCTTGGTTTTTTCTTTTTTCTTTTTTCTTTTTTTTGTGGTGCAATGGGGGTTAAGTGACTTGCCCAGGGTCACACAGCTAGTAAGTGTCAAGTGTCTGAAGCCGGATTTGAACTCAGGTACTCCTGAATCCAGGGCTGGTGCTTTATCCACTGCGCCACCTAGCTGCCCCCGTCTCTTGGTTTTTTACCCCTTTATATTGTCTGTTGGTCCTTTCATAATACAAATGCTTTATAAGGTTACTGATAAAAGACAAAAGCAGGTTAACAAAATTATGAACAAAACGAGCATATCTGGACTTTAAAGGGTTTTCTAAGGCTGGAAAACCACAGCAGGTCGAGTCAGAATCACAGCCAGGCTGGGGAAGGGCTGAGCCTGACTTCTCTGGTAACTGAGTTGAAAATGCAAATGTAAGTAGAGAAAGCTGCCCATGTGCATTAGATCTCTGGACTTCCCTGGCAGGAGGATTAAGGGGCTTGGCCAAGGGAGTGGTAGGAGGTGGTGCCAGAGGAGGGGGAAAGGGTGGGATCCAGAGAGGAGGGGAGGGACCAGGGCAATTTGAATCAGACTTTGTTTGAACTCAGGACTGGTTTCCCAGTACCCTACTGCTAGGGGATTAAAGGCTCCTAGAGGCTGGGTTGTCTCCTCCAGGCATGCAAAATTAGAGAACCTCAGCATCAGAATTTGAAAAAAATGCAGGAGTCAGAGGTTTCTTTGAAAAGGCATGGAGTATATCTATATTCCCTTGTGTGAGCACCTTGCTGGCTCTTCTAACAAAAATAAAAATAGAAAATCTACAAAAACAAAGCATTAACATGCTCTTATCTCCCATTTGTCTGGTTAAACATACTAAAATCAGGAACAGGGTAGTTAGGGAGTTTAAAAGATCCATTTAAAAATTTAAAGTGAAAACAGCCGATACTTTAGAGTTTAAAGGTACTGGGTAGGGGAAATTTCTTACTGAACAGGAAGATTAGAAGATGGAGATTCAGCTTTCCTCTTCATGGTCAGCCATCTCTATGGGGCTAAAATTCTAGCTATACTGTCTAAAATATCTAATGAGTGGTCACCAATAAATTATAAGCTTTAGCAAGAGTTAGACTTTTAAGCATTTATTAAGGAGAATAAGAATTTGGTAAAGAGAGAGAGAAAGGCATAGATTCCTCTATCTATCTTGGGGAGCTACAGTTCTCCTGCTCCACTCTCCATGAGAGTCCTGGTAAAAGAGTGGGAGAGCCCCAGCCTCACCCCCTCTTCCTCCCCCAAGACGTCACTTCCTGATGCCAAAGAAAAGCTGCATGGTCTTGCCCTCAGAGGCCTTCTCCTCATGGTGGAGCTTTCCTACAGTAAGTCTCCAGCAGGTGGCGTCATTCCAATCATTCCAGAATACAGAAGATATATACAGTCCATGAAAAGTAATAGTGAAGGCACTAGCAACTAGTTGCATACACAATGGGAGTGGTACTTGAGTTAAGTGTTAAAAGGAAGGCATGCATTCTAGGAGGCAGAGAATTCTAGGAGGCAGAGAATTCTAGGCATGAGGGATACTTAGTACCAAGATTGATAGAGAAGATAGAGCATTGAGTGTAAGGAATATCAACGAGGCCAGTATGGCTGGATTGTAGCATGAGTGAGATTAAAGAATATGTAAAAACCAGAAACATTGGAAGGAATTATGTTGTGAGGAGCTTTAAATACCAAGCAGATTATTTTCTATTTGATCATAGAAGTAATCAGGAACCAATGGAATTAATTGAATAGAGGGGTGAAATGGCCCAACCTATGCTTTACAAAAACCACTTGGAAATTTTGTGGAGGACTGTTCAGAGTAGAAAGTGACTTGAGGCAGTGAAATCAATTAGAATGATCTAGGTAATAGTCTTAAAACATTGAATAGAGAAAGGAATATATCTGGCAGATGTGGAGAAATTACAAGAGTTAGCAATAGATTGGATATGTAAACTGAGGAAGAATTTTGGATGACAGGAAGGATGGTAACAGAAAAAAAAGGGAGTCTGGGAGAGTCATGGGTTTTGGAGAAAATATATTGAGTGTCTGATGTTTGATATTCCTATAGGATGTTAAATTTGAAATATACAGTGACAATTATTGACCCAGGAAAAAAGGGCAGGGCTGGATATCTAAATCTACTAGTCATTTGCATAGACATGATAATTGTAGTCATGGGAGTTGATGAGATCATGAAGGGAGAAAGTCTAAAGGGGGAAAAGAGATGCAACAGGACAGGGGCTTACCATTGATGATGATCAAGTGAAGGAGAATACAAAAGAATAATAAGAGACGTAGGAAGAAAGCCAGTATAGAATCATGAAAACCCAAAGAGGGGAGAGAGTATCCAGAAAAAGGTGTTCAGTAGTAATAAATGCTGCAGAGAGGTAAAAATGGATAAATATTGAGAAAATGTCATAAGATATGGCAGTTAAGAGGTCTTGATAACTTTGGAGTGTAGTTTCATTTGAATAATAAATTTGGAATCCAGATTGCAGAAAGTTTAGAGGGTTTAGTTAGAAGAGAAAAATGGAGTAACTGAGAGAAGATATCTTTTTTTTTTTTCAAGGAGTTTACCTGAAAAGGGAAGAAAAGGTAGGGGACAATAGCTAATGAACATGGTAGGATCTAATAAGGAGGATCAGTGATGGAGAAACTCAAGTGTAATTGAAGACAATAGGGAATGACCCAAGAGATAGGGAAATGTTAAAGACTATAGAAAATATGGTGATGATCATAGGGTTAATTTACTGAAAAAACAGGAAGGGGTGAGATCAAGTATACAGGTAGAGTGGTTGGCCCTGGCAAACAGAAGCACCTGTTCATTAGAGACTAGAGTGTAGGAGCAGCTTGGAGGGGATGATATCAGAGGAATGTGAGATGAGAAACAAAGAACTTTTGGTGATGAGCCTAATTTTTTTCAATGAAACATAAGGTAAGTTCCTCCATTGAGAGGTTTAGGAGAGGGGGTGAGGTAGGAGGCTTGTGGAGAGAAGAGAAGGTTTGAAAGAGCTGCAGTGATTGAGTCAACCAAATTTATGAAGTACCTACTATGTTCCCAGCACTGTGATGAGTGCTGGGGATGCAGAGTTGTAAGAAAATAATGGGCTTTGTCAACATCCAAAGGCTCCAGATTGATTGGATTGACTGAGATTGACTTATTTATAGCTGATTAACACCTGTCTGGCCCTCATGAGGGTATTGTTCTCAGAAGTTTTGGGCTCTGACCTCAACACGAGACCACCCTCAAATCCAGTGAAGCAATGGATTTGGGTGACGCTAGCCAGTTATCTTGAAGCAGGGTGGAAGGACCACCTCTCCTTGGGAGGCAGAAGGAGCTTCCTCGGTCAGTTCATTGCTGGAACAGGCTGGTGGTGGAGGAATTGAGGACACTACGCTAGATAGGTTTTTCTTGGCTTTCTGACCCAGGTGTTCTCTTTTTCAGTAATAAATACTTAATGGACAAAACTGGTGCTAAAGCTTCTAATTTATAAGTAAACCCTAGCTAATTTTCCTTATACTTCGGACAGGAATAAAGCAACTACACTTTAGATTTTAAACATCACAAGAAAATAGCATTAAAAACCAGTCCTGCTCTCAAGTAGCTCATTTTCTAATTGGAGCCACAACATTCCAACCAATATGTACCAGCAAAATGAATACAAGATAAATTGGAGACAACCTTAGAGAGAAGGCAATAAGATTAAGGAAGACTGTAGAAGACCTGGCAGAAGGTAGGACTTCAGCTGAGACATGAAGGAAGCCAAGGTTAAGAAGAAGAAGAAGCTAGGGGGTAGAGATTTGGAAGGATAGAATTCCATGTATGGGGAAAAGCTGGAGAAAACTCCAGGAGTTGGGAGATGAATGTCATGTCTGAAGAACAAGGAGATTACTGTAGGTAAAATATGGACTAACCTAGTACCTTGGGTAGAGTAGTAGGATTAACTTGGCTATAGAGGACCCAGTTGAGATTAGACAGTTTAAATTTATAGCAGAAAGAGACACATTTTCCTCCCCTTAGTAAGTGAGAAAAATGTATTTTTCTTCCAATTTTTATGTCCCTTAAAATCATTTAGTAAATTGCTCCAGGCTGACTTTATTATACTGTATCACGTGAAGTATGGTTTTAACTAATGTCCCCCATGACACTCTCCAATTTTCCCAACAATTTTTATTGCATAATTATATCATTCTCCAGTGTTTTTAAAGTAATGAATTTGCCAATCACTATTCTCCTAAATGTTGTTTTATTTCTTAGTTCTCTTTTCTGTTCCATTTATCTCTCTCTGTCTATCTGGTTCTTGACTAATATTTCCAATGAGTTAAAATATTATAACTATTGTGGATCATTGGATGTCTTGTCATAACACAACTCTTCTGCATTGACTATGTTTGGAGTGGGATGAGAGAGGAACACCCAAACAGTTTCTTTGTGGAAGCCAAAGAGGTTTAAAGGGAGCAGCGGTCCAAGCCACACTCCGAAATGCCCTGAAATAAAGATTCCAACAACAACCACGGGAGCCAGACCAGCCTGGTGGGCAGGAGGTGGGAATGTGATGACTCTTTTTCACAAAGGACTTGTCTAGCCACGATTATTGGGAAGGGAGCTGCAGCATAAGGGCAAGTACTGAAAATTGGGATATACATCAAAGAATATCTCCCTTGTGGTTAGTACAGTGTGGTAGGTATATAGCCTGTCCTTAGCCACACCTGTATACCAGGAGAGGAACAATCATCAGGAGTGGCCTCTCTAAATACTAATATGAATGCAATGCATGCACATTGCCATTAGTTAAAGGGAGATTTGCTTGAAGAGGATGCTATAAAACCTCAGGCAGGCATTCTTACCCTATCCTTAAGAAGCTTCCATTTTTTTTTATGTTTCTAAAAGGTTCCCTAAATACCCAGCAAGTACCAACATTCTGTGTAACATCAGCCACATTGCAGTATGTAGTTTTGCAAAAACATGATTTGCTCCCTTTTTGCTAATATTGTTGTTAATATAATCAGGAGGTAACTATTTGATGGAAACCAAACACTTGGTGTGCTTATTAGAAGGTTCTCATCTTGTTATTCCTAACTAGGGAGCCCCAGTGGAGCATTGTAACTCCCTACCCTGGATAACAAAGCTAGGCTTGTCAAAAGCTGATCAATACAGACACTGGCGGCATCAGACAATGGACTTGTGCTAATTAATATTTAATGGGCCCATGGATTTTTCCTTAGCAGCTGGGGTGCTAAATAATAGTCAATTAGCAAACGTGTTAATTAACTCTAATTACACAGCACATAGCGACTTCTCCAAGGACTTTTACTTCAGATCTCCATGTAAATGTTCCCCCACTCATCTTAATCACACCAGGCAGCTAATTAATTGGTAAGTAATTTTTCTTTTCGTTTCCCCAAAACATGTATTTTAAAAATCAGAGCCAAGAATCATTTTTACTCTTAGATGTTATTTTAAAAAGCCACTAAGTACAAAACCTGGTTTTATTCATGTAATATTCTTTCAAAGACTGTGCCAACCTTCTTTCTCCCCATCCCCCTAATTTATTTGAGAGAGGATGTGGGAGGGGAGAGAAGGGGGTTAAGGGGGAGGGAGGGAAGGACAGAGACAGATAACAAGAGACAGAAAGAGAAACAGAAGGAGGGAAAGAGACAGGAAGAGACAGATAGGAAAGAGATGGGAAGAGAGAGAGAGAATTTTCATGTTTTGCCTTATAACACATAGAATTATTAGCCTACAGGAGAAAGGCTAAACAATAAATGCCCTGCAATTAAGAACAATCTTCTTTGGTTGGTGTGGCAGTTAAAGGAGTTGCTTCTAAGCAGTTGTGTGTTGTCTCCCCGCTGGGAAGAGGGAAGGAGTTGGAGGAAAGAGATTAGCAGGGCAGCCTCACACTAGGTCGGGCTCCTGGTGTTAGATCAAAGGCTGTGCAGTAGTAGAAGTCTGCTCCAGGGAAGCCAATAGCCTTGTCACTATTCCACTGCCTGAAGATGCTGCTCAAGGCATTTGGAGAGAAGTGCTCAGATGGTAACTCTGGAGAGGAAGGAGGTGACTTTTTCAATTATGGTGATGCTCACAGAATTGAGTTCAAGTACATTATTCATTTGAAAGGTTTGCTATTGTAAGACTAAAGTTAACTCTCACCTGACTGCTGTTAGTACCTGTAGCTATTTATAGGTAATGTTCCAGAAAAAAAGATTCAGGGGCTTTAAAAGTTATAAATCTCTATTTGCATCCCCACCCCAAACCATTGCTTTATATTCATTTGATTGCATGAACAAGGCCTGAAATAGCCTCCTGATGTGAGCATTGTTTAGTTTGTGGCAAAACATCTCTAGGGCTATTATTCTCTGCAGGCACATGTAAAAGAAGCAAGAACAGAAATATAGTGCTTTTCACAGCACACAGTGAGAAATGAAGATACTTCTTCATCTGATTATCATTTGAATTTATTGAAATCCTTTAGCATAGCAATTATATCCACTCAGTCCTTTGTTCAGAACTGAGGTTCTTATCTGGAAGTCTGTGAACTTTAAAAAAGTTATTTTTGTAAGTGTATTTCAATATAACATAATCCTATGTGTTTTATTTTATGCATTAAAAAACACTATTCTGCAACATCCATAGGCTTTACCAGACTGCCAAAATGGTCTGTAATACACAAAAAGGTTTTTTTCTTATAATATTTTATTTTCCCCCAATTACATGTTAATTTTTTTAACATTTAAAAAAAGTCTTGAGTTCCAAATTCCATCTTTCCCTCCCTTTTCTCCCTCTTCCCACTCTGAGATGGTAAGCAATCTAATACAGGTTATACATGTGCAATCATGTAAAACATTTCCATTTCAGTCATTTTGTACAAAAAGCCTCAAACCAGGAAAAATTAAAGAAAGGAAAGAAAGAGAGAGGAAGGAAGGAGGGAGGGAAGGAAGGAAGAGAAAAACAGCATGGTTTAGTCTGGGGGCAAGATAGCATGTTTCATCATGAGTCCTTGGAGCACACAAAAAATTTAAGAAACACCGGTTTAGAGATATTATAGTCTAGAATGGAAATTAGGAGTCTTAGCCCCCCCCCCCCCAATTTTCCTATATTATATAGAATCTTGAGAGGCTTCTACGAGTAGCAGACAGAACTGATCTCAGAATTAGGAAGACCTGAGTTGAAACCCCACTTCTACACATAGTGGCTGTGTATATGACTCTGGGCAAATCACTTAACCTCTTGGTGGACTATGCAAACTCTCTAAGACCCTAAGTTTCAGAGAAGCTATCACATGTATTACTAGAGGGAATTTCCTCATCTGGAAGGTCTCTTTATCATTTAAATCTCAGGTCCAATTTCCATTTCCATAATGAATTCATTGTTCTGGAAGTAGTGACTTCAACATGAATAGGACTTGTAATTGCAGTTGAGATGAAAATGCCATCTATCAAGATAATAACCTTGTAGTTAAGTCTTAAAGTTATGGAAGCCCAGAAATTAAGTAATTTGCCCATGGTGACACAGCAAATTAATCACAGAGATGAATTTGAACCCAGGTCTTCTGACTACAAGCCCAGCATTTCAAAGAATTCTGCCTTTTGGAAACAGTGACAGAACAATAAATTTTGGCCTCCAAAGTAAATATGGGAAAGGATTATCTATGAAAAGAAAAAAAGCCTCCCTCATTCTTTCTTGAAATGCAGAACTGCTTGGAAAGCATTATACCTATGGAAAGAGAAAAATGAGGCTGATGATTTCCTTGCTTTTACTCTCATTTTCTTTCTGTTTCTTTGGGGAACATTCTCCATGAATTCCAGATCTATTTGTGTATGTCAGACCCTTTATTTTCCATCTTTGTAAGTGTAGGAGGACAATTAGGGCAGACTAAATACTTTTGTTGTTGTTGTTGTTGGTTTTTTTTTGTTTTTTTTTTAGTGAGGCAATTGGTGTTAAGTGACTTGCCCAAGGTCACACAGCTAGTAAGTGTTAAGTGTTTGAGGCCGGATTTGAACTCAGGTACTCCTGACTCCAGGGCCGGTGCTCTATCCACTGCACCATCTAGCTGCCCCAGACTAAATACCTTTTCTAGACATTTATAGTTACAGTGATTAAAAGGAACACACATGACATTTTTGTCTTTATTAAAGGATGTAATGGTATATCTTGGTGCCATCTCCTCTCCTGTCAAATTTACTTACTATCATCTCCCCAAAGTGGCCTACATACCTGGTTTCCTTATCCTTATAGATGAGGAAACTGAGTCTGAGGGAGGTTAAGTGACTTACCCATTGTCAAATGGCTAATGAGTGAGGCAGGATTTGAATTCAGGTTTTCCTCACTCCAAGTATAGCACTCTACCTACTTAGACACTTAGTAGTCTCTAGGTATAGTGATGGTTGTCTATAAAAGAGTCCATGACCATTAGGACTGCAGCAATTGCCTGGTCTTTATTCAAAGACCTTTATTTTGTGATAATTCAACAAAGAATATTTATAATGTTTTATAAAAAATGTCTGTTGCTCTAAGAATATGCACTTAAACACACTATCCACTTCTGCTAAATCCTTTGTATTTTTAGGAAGTAATCATTTGCTGAAGACCGGAGGCTAAAGATGTTATAACTTACTTCACTGTTTTTTTTTTCACTTAATAGTATATTATTGTTTCTCAATTACATTAAAAGATAGTTTTCAATATTCATTTTTATAAAATTTCAATTTCCAAATTTTTCTCCCTCTCCTCCCCACTCCTGACAAAAGCAAGTAATCTGATATAGGTTATACATGTACAGTAATGTTAAACACATTTCCATATTAGTCATGTTGTGAAAAAAATATCAGAACAAAAGGGAAAAACGACAAGAAAGAAAAAACAAAAATACAAAATAAAATGAAAATAAGTGAAAACTATGCCTTGATCTGAATTCAGACTCCATAGTTCTTTCTCTGGATGTGGAGAGCATTTTCCATCAAGAGTCTTTAGGAATTGTTTTGGAATATTGTATTGCTGAAGAGAGGTAAGTCTATCATAATTGATCATCATACAATGTTGCTATTACTGTGTATAATGTTCTCCTGGTTCTGCTCACTTCATTTAGCATCAGTTGATGTAAGTCTTTCCAGGTTTTTCTGAAATCTGCTTGTTCTTGATTTCTTATAGCACAATAGTATTCCATTACATCCATATGCCACAATGTGTTCAGCCATTCTCCAATTGATGGGCATCCCCTCAATTTCCAATTCTTTGTCACCACAAAAAGAGCTGCTATAAATATTTTTCTACATGTGGGGGTCCTTTTCCTTTTTATGATCTCTTTGGGATACAGACTTAGTAATGTTATTGCTGGATCAAGGGGTATGTACAATTTCATAGCCCTTTGGACATAGTCCCAAATTGCTCTCCAGAATGGGTGGATTAGTAACTGACTCCACTGTTAAACAAATCTCTGAAATTGACTCTGTGTATTTTCCCTTTTTTTAGAATAAATTCTTTTTTTTCAATTTATTTTTTCCATGTATTTTTCTAGGCATGTAAGCAAACTCCCCAGATGAAATAATTCCAAATTTTTTAGTGATGAAATCTGCAAAGGGAACTCTTGAAGTGCCCTGAAGATAGGACTTGCAGGTAAATCTTCAATATCAGTCTCAAATATCATCCACAAAATGAACCCAAGGAAGTAAATGACTCTTCAGGAAAGAATTGAATTTGATGATTCTCATCTTGGATCTTGGAAATTGAGAGTTGGGGACTGAAAGGGACATTGTAGATTACCCTTCTGGGTGGAGGAAGGCAGAATAAGCCCTATCTCTAAAAGTCTTATAGTCAAATTGATCTCCAAGGGATAATGAGCTTTATATAAGGAGGCATCTTGTACTGCATTAGAATCTCTTCTAGTTGCTGGAGGCAAAGTCAGTTAGTGAAAATTATGAAGATGCCCGGTATTCTTATGATACTCCTACAAGTTCCAGTGCCCCTTTCCTCCTTTGGCCAGAGCACCCTATGTTTTCAGCCTTCACTAATTTCCTTCCCTACTGTTGAAACCCTTCACCTGATTCCCTTTATTTCATATTATCTCAATTTTAGAAATTCTTTTTCTATTTACTGACATTAAGTCAATGCATCACTTCCCCTTAGATAACATTAACTAGGGACATTTGAAGTGATACTTTAATTTAAATGAATGATTTTAACAAAAGGAATTTAATAAACTCTAGCAGGTTGGCAGCAGAAACATTTTATGTATGTCTCTTCTGGTTACATAGGGAACTCTGCTGTGGAGGGCTATGAAAGGACTAGAAAACTTAGTACCTGAACTGCCCTTAAGAAGCTTAAAAGCTAATCTGAGAGAGAAAAAATAATAATAATATGAAAATGACTTAAAAACAAATACACAAAACAACAGCAAGAGCAACTCAACACAGCACAAAATAATTTAATGTTTCATATCTGTGAGGCACATATAACTTAAGTGTTTTCAGGTTTATGGTTCTATTTTACCCTCTTAACACTTTTAAGTTGGTTGAGCAAGAGTTTTTGCCTCCATTCAATAGATGAGGAAGATGAAGTTTCAAAGGGGTTTAGAGAGTCAAAGAATCTCAGAGTTGGAAGGAATCTTAGAGTGCATCCAGTGTAATAGATGATTAATTGGACTCCTATTTTATTCCAATCAGTATCAATCAGTTTGATATGATTCCATAAAGGTAGTGATTATAAGTTCTGTATATTAGGCCCCAGAGCTGTGAAATGCAGATTGTAAGTTCGCTTGCTTAATCATAGGAAGCTAACCAGAGGACCTCCCCATTGTTTTTCCTTCTTATGGTGTCCAAACCCAGTGTGGTAGAGGTTATTCAATGACATGGAAAGTCCTGTAGCTATTTTTTTTGTCCTCAATCCCTTACCATTCCTCTATTGCCTAACATCGGGCAATGGCTATGAGTACTTGACCAACAAGTGGCCTGGTTTGCCATCCTGTGGCCTGGCCCATTGGCCCATTGACCCATATAGATGTTTTGACATCTCTTTATCAACCCAGCCCATATGTTTTCTTGTTGGCTTTTTTAGGACATCCTGAAAGATCAAGAAAGATCTGTCAAGGTCCATTCATCTGTCAGCCAGTGGGGTTCTGTATTTTGTGAAGACCCTCCTAGAAGATCAAGGTTAAGATCTATCAGCCAATAAGGCTTTGTATTTTACTGTGCTTCTTCTGTATCATCTGGGTATCAAGCAGTATAAAACTATGGTCTTGGAATGTGAGTGAGATTTTCCCCAACCTTTAGAGTTAAGTGATTCAGCTTCAAACAAATCAGTTCTTTGACTAAAAAAAGTGATTTAATGTGTTTTACCTATTTCTTTAGCAGCTGAAATTAAGAATAATGTAACAAATAGGAGTAGATATTATGTAATATGTTCTTATGTATTGTGAACTTGTGCCTTGACTATCATAACAAGTACATTTGTAATATGATTAAATGGCCAATGAGGTACTAAGAATAGTATCTCTAATAGTAATTGGCATTGGATGTTGATAATTTTAGGAATTTGCCATAAATATACAACATTTGTCTGACTGCCAGCTGTGATGGGGCACCCCTAAGCTCATGTTCATGATTTTTTAGATGATGACCGTTTGTCAATGCTCATGTTCTGTACCATTTGAAATAGGCTCAGAAGATACTATGGGAGGAGTTGTGTCTAAAATTAGTAGGGTCTATAAGCATTTAAGCCTTATAGGTGTATAAAAGTCTGAGACTGGTACCACTCAGGGTCTTTGCAGGCCCTGCCAGAGACTGGCTTATTGTGAGATAGGCTTTCTCTCTCAATAAACCTATTTTTTATGGCTTGGAGACTTCATTTTTCTTTTCTTCATTGGACTTAGAAATTTTTGCAACAGAAAGAAGAGAGCAACTTGGATTGTGAGGAAGATCTGAGGTCTACTTCATTAGAGGGGATGATGGACCCTTTAATAAAGTGCTATTGGCTTGGAGATCTGCCTCAGTTTCTTTTATTTTAGGTTGAGCAATTTTGGATCCCACAACAGTCCAACCCATAACCCGAGTAAGAATTATAGTATATGTCATAAGTGATCACTTTGGCTTGAAAACTTCTAGTGAGGGAGAACCCACTCTACTAGGTAGTCCATTCTACTTTTAAATGTTAGGAAGTTTTTCTTTACAACATGCTGAAATCCACTGCTTTTAAAATTCTCCTTGCCCCCTCCCCACTATTCACACACACATAGTGCTATTAGCTCTGCTTTGTAGGACTGGGCAGATCTCAAGACAAATCCCAACTCCATAGTATAATCCTTCACTTATTTGAGAGAAACTATCATGTCCCCATTAAGTTTTGTCTTTTCAGAGCTAAATGTCCCTAGTTCCTTCAACTGATCATCAAAGAGTTATGAGTTTGAGGTCTTTGACAATTCTGGTTATTATCCTCTGGATTTTCCCTATCTTGTAAAGTTCCTTCCCAAAATATGCTCCCCCTCCTCCCAATTCCTTCTCTCCAATCTTTTTCAGAAGAACTATTTTCTAAGCTTGCTGTGCAAGGTGACTTGCACAGTTAATTTTTTTTTTTTTTGTGAGGCAATTGGGGTTAAGTGACTTGCCTAGGGTCACACAGCTAGTAAGTGTTAAGTGTCTGAGGCCAGATTTGAACTCAGGTCCTCCTGACTCTAGGGCCGGTGCTCTATCCACTGCGCCACCTAGCTGCCCCCACAGTTAATTTTTAAAATATATTTTATATCCAATTTTTACAGCACTGATTCTCAGTATATCTAACCTTTCTTATCTGCTTAGATAGCCCTACCTTAAAAACATAAACAAATAAAACCAAAATGAACAAAAACTAACTGACACACTGAAAATGTCTGACATTATTTGCAGTACTCCATACTGATTGTTTCCCATCTCTGCAAAGCAAGGGAGAGGTGTTGAAGTTGATTTTTTCTGTACATAAACACAAAATTATATTTAGCATTAAAATTTAACCCAATGTTATGGCATTTCAAGATCTTCTTTAAAAAATAACTTGAGATCCTTTTGGATCTTGAATGACGTTCACATTATTAGAGATACTTACTAGTTTGTACCCTTTGTAAATTAGTCTTTGTAAACAAGTAAATCTGTGCTGTTTATCTTGAGTCATTCATTTAAAAAAAAAAAAAAGAAAGAAAAGCTCAACCAGGGACTAGGATAGATTCTTGTGACCTTTCTTCTATGTTGTTATCAGATCATTAATGATTACTCCTTGAGTCCAAACATCTAACTTCAATATGAATACAATGTATACTTAATATAGATAATAAAATACATCACCAACTAAGAAGTGTGTTGTTAGGGAAAAAAAGGAGACAAAACTATAAAGCCTCTAAGAAATTTGGAAAAAATATATAAATGGCAAGTCGAATTAGCAACAGTATACGGTAACTCATTCAGATTGCAGATCCCAAAATACATGTTATGATTCAATTAGGTTAGAGGTTGCCAATAACCTCCTACCACTGTCAGGTATAGACAAGGACCATCCAGTAGCTGGAAATGAATGACCAGAATTGATCCTCTTTGTAATGAGAGTTCAGATACCTCTTTATCATGTCTATCACATCCCCTAACCCCCCCTTACCCCATCAGAATGCTATCTGGGGACAGAATAAGTGGGTGGGATAATAAAATTTCCTGTTTTATACACATGGTTGTGTATTTGTGATTAGGTCACTTTATCTTGCCCAGGATGGAAATACAATAGTCCAGGGTGATCTAATCCCAATACTGATTGGTATGGAAGTTTTGACTTGTTCCATGTGCAGTCTATGGTACTTCACTTCTCCTTAGCTAGCCTACTGGCTCTTGCCTAATGGGGGCTTACCATCTTGGTGCCAAATTTGGTGCAGATACCTAATGAGGTTAGCCCTACTATACCTCAGAACTGCAGAGTTCAAATATTATGCTCTGCCCAAAAGGAAAACAAGGGAGGTTACTTTCAGGGTTTAGTAGTGGTAAAATGCACATATATTTATGGACCACAAATTCAGGGTGAGCAGTACAGAAGGAGAGAAAATAATTTATTCTGTGAAGTCAGTACAAAAAAATAATTAAATGAATTGATAGTCACTGAATTTTCTATAAGGAGGGGGCAATTTTAGATTTCCCTAAGGAAGGCCAAAAACCAATGAATAAAATTAGAATGGTGGGACAATAGGTGATCAAGCAATTAGCATACATAAATGTGGAGAAATCATGCACCAGAATGAGGGGACTGCACGGTTTCTTCCTTTAATTCCTAAGATGGCATATTTCAATAATACTGATATATGCTTTCACAACACTATCAAAACTGTACATGAAAGAACTCCTGCTGGATTAAATTATTGAGAGATGCATCCTGTTAAGAATTTAGAACTAACTGGGGCAGAAATCATTGGAGAATTCTTAGAGAAAAGGCATTATTTTCAAATATTCATTGGGAGTGAAGTCAGCAAGAACAAATATACCTTTCGATAATTCCCTACCTACCTACTAGGCATTGGAAAAATTTGATTTAAAATTTATGCATTGGAATAATTGGAGTTGCTAAGATATCTTTAATACAAATAAGTGGTAATATCTTAGAAAATTACTCTTTTAATATGCAGGGACTTTGGGGGTAAAGTACATCGTCACCACCACCATTATTATTATTTTACTAAAGTTGTTATAGTTTTATCTTAATAATAATAATAATAATAACAATAAGTATAATTATCCTCAACAAAGTCCTACTCAGTGCCTTATTCTGTCATGGAGGTCAACCTGGGCTTTCAAGGGCAATGCTAAATAAAATGAAGGCTCTGCCATGTTGTTCTTCCATGCTAGAAATGCCTTATGTACAGTCCTAGCAACAGACTATGACTACTTTCCATAGACCTGCATAGTTAAATATTGAGAAGCTTATTACTAGTAGTCTGGCATTTTGGAGACTAATTCTTTGATCATTGTGACTCATAAAACAAAGAATAATACAAATGGTCTACAATCCTCTGTGGCATTTTAGTCTTCCATAATTATGGTGATAAAGTAAGGGGGGAGACATAGTTTGCTTAATGTTTAAAAATGGTCTAAAAATTGTATTTCTTGGTACATTCTGTTTATTCAGTGACCAGCAAGTGGATATACTACTAGAAGACTTTATTATGTCAATATTTTCATTCTCACTATAAATGAAACCAAAAGAAAACAAGGAAGTTCGTTAATGGATGGCCTCAGACTCTTGACACTCACTAGCTGTGTGACCCTGGGCAAGTCACTTAACCCCAATTGCCTCACCAAAAAAATAAAGAAAGGAAGAAAGAAAAAAAAAAGAAAATCATTGGACTACCTGAAAACCAAGACCAAAATGAGAGTTTAGACAGCATCTTCCAAGAGATTGTCAGGGAAAATGGTATCTGGAAAAAAAGATTTTGTATGTTTTGATACACTCAAGAGATGACGAGAAATAGAAAATTATGAGAGAACTTAGATATGAATTTACTCTGGATTTATTATTAAATCAATAACTTTAATGTGCAAAGGGTCCCAAATATCTTAGTTCATTTTAAAGTTCTTAACACTTCAGCAATAAACCATTCAATTGTTTAAAAATAAGATTGTGCTCACTATAATAATAGATTTTGCATATACTGAAAATATATATCATTATCTAATACATTACTGAAAGGTTAAAGAAATAAAAGAGACTCAGTCTAAAGCATAATGAAAGTCTCTTTAAAATATTAAAGTTTAAATTTGAATGAAAAAACAAAAAAACAAACCATGAAATGGAGCTCAACTCAAGTAATCCAAATCTGACCTACCTAACTTGTTGATGGCACCAAATGGTGACTGGCAAAATCACACTATCCACACAAATGATCATTTTTACCTAAGGAAGTTGGACCAATGTAAATCAAATGCCACAATGAAGAGATCAAATAAAGCTTAGAAACTTCCTCAGCCAGCAAACACTTGATTTCCTTGCCAAGAGGAGAGAAATGGCAGCCAAGGGAAACACTGGTTTAGAATATAAACTTGTTGGTAAAATCTTACAGGGGAAGACGATTGAACATTATGATCAGACTCATGCCATGAAACAGCTAGAGGCAGGGAATGGGAACATTTGGTAAATGTAATGAAGTCTGATTATACTCAGGGCATTTACTATGAAGCTGGGTGTACAATAAAACTGGGAGAAAAATAGACAAGTTCTATAAAGATTGTTACAATGGAGCACGTCATTTAGACTCTGATGTCATAATCCCCGAAGTGCTGTATGAAGACATAAAATTGGTACTCAAGAAAATAAAGATGGGAAGAAAATCTGGACTAGATCAATGTCTTTGTTGTAAGCAAGACAAAGTTTTGAGGGTATTGAGGGACTGATTATTAAGATCTATGAAAGATAGAAGGAAAACAAATTCTTGAGGAGGGGATCACAAATCTTGTCACCAAAAAGACAATAGATAGCTTATCAATAACATTGACACACATGCTTAGTTCCCCATTTTTACAAAAAAAATATATGCACATATCAAGAATGTGTAGATATGATGAAGGTAAGAGAGGGATTTTGTGACTTATATTTTACCTTAGACTATATATTTATAATCATATGATTCACTCCAAGGTATAGAGAATACAAAATATCAATGCTTATTGTTTATTGATGAAGCATTTGATTTGGGAGAGCAAAATGAACCTCTTAAAGGCTGTACTCCAACAATATGTCTTGCATATATGTTTTGAAATAATACCTTCTTGGGACAGCTAGGTGGTGAAGTGGATAAAGAACCGGCCCCTGGATTCAGGAGGACCTGAGTTCAAATCAGCCTCAGACACGTGACACTTACTAGCTGTGTGACCCTGGGCAAGTCACTTAACCCTCATTGCCCGGCCAAAAAAAAAAAAAAAGAAAATAGATAATACCTTCTTGTTAAGAAGTTAACTGAGAGCTTATCAATAACATGGACTCATATGCCTACTTCCTTGAAAGATTTAATAACAAAACTTTATTTTTTTAAAAATCCTCATAACATTAGTATCAGTTGAGACATACACAATATCTCTTTTTCTCTCTCTGTCTCTGTCTCTGTCTCTCTCTCTATACATATATAAATACATACACATATACATACATACATACATACACACATACACATACATACATACATACATAGCTAAAGTTTTGGCACTGCCATGGATAAGGTTCACCATAAAATCCAGTCCGAGGATTCCTGACAAATGATGCAGGTCACTAGATAACTTTTGTTTGTAGATGGCATTTTACTGATTGAAGCAAGCCTTAGTTCTATGACTTCTCAAAAGAGTTCTGCCTAACTAGATTCAGGAAAAACAAGTGAATAAAGAGTGTCTCTTGTAAAAGTGTTTGTTGTAGCTTGGATGGACACTGCATAAACTGGTTCATCAGTACATCTGCTTGGAACACTTGGATTTCTATGAACTCCATGCATTTTCATTGACTGTTCTCCTTTTCTGAAATTCTCCTTCCTCATCTCCATCTCCTCACTTTCCTGTCTTTCAAGTCCCAGATAAAACCCTACCTTCTGCAAAGAGCCTTTCCAAATCCTCGTTAATTCTAGTGTCTTCCCCTGATATTATTATTTCCATTTTATCCTTTGTTTATCTTGGTTGTACATAGTTGATTGCATAGTATCTCCTCTTTTAATTTTAGACTGTGAACTCCTTGAGAGCAGAGGTTGTTTGTCTTTGAATTCCCAGTGCTTAGCACAGTCCTTAGCACATACAGGTGTGTTTATTAAATGTTTGCTGAGTTACCTTGACTTGACAGATACTAATATTAACAACAGACTTAACTTAACATTGACTAGAAAAATGGCATCCAGGTAGATGGTCCTTGTGAAATCCACTCGGTAATTTCAATGACCCGAATTTCTCACCGAAACTTAAGTTCAGAGAGATTAAATGAATTATAATAGAACTCAGACCCAGGTCTTTAAATTCATTAACTCCCAATGTTTGTTTGCTACAGTGTATAACTGAGAAATCAAGGTCCTGGGCCTTGAACAATCTGGGTATTTCTTGAAGGGTATGATAACATAGGTTCCAAAGAGGAAAGGAACTTCACTTTGAACTATAAAATTCATATACTTTGAAGATAATGCTGTTTCCCACAAAATACTCTACTTAATGGGATTTTCATTATATATATATATATATATATATATATATATATATATATTTTTGCTGACTAGGGACTGGGTTTGATTTTATTTTACCTCTTTGCTTTTAGGAAATGTTTACCATATATTCTTGGGCTACTTCCATGAAAGGATACCAAATTAACTCCCCAGGGCTAATATGAAATTATTTTGATTCCTATGTCTCCCATTTGCTGCTTCTGGATTGTTTGCAGAGCTATAAATGTCAATTGGGTGCTTTAGCAGACATTATGCAGACCCCAACTAAAAAGGATTTTTTAAAAAAGATTGGGCTTTGATTTACATGTTAGCAATAAAAATAAAAGGTTTTTTTTAAGGTCAGGTATTGGATATGGTTAAATCTCAATTTTTCTACCTCATAACATGACAAAAAGGGACATACAGCAATGAAAATTACTCTTTGAGCCATTTTTATTGGCTTGTTTATATCAAAGCCCCTCTTGCACTTTGACATATTGTTTTACTATGATTTAAGGAGAGACTGGTGCTATTTTTTGTCATATAAAAAATGGAAAAAAAGAACCCCACAGGAAAAAATAGCTCACTGTTATTATTTTCATTCTGTTTTTGATACTGAAAGGGGTTGTATTCCCCTATTAAGCATGTGAAATGATATAACACTTACTCCAAAACTGATTGGAGGGTAAAGATAACTTAAGGCAAGTGATATCACTTGCAAAGGGTACTGGACAGGAGATCTGGGACAAAGAATCATAGATATAGAGTTCAAAGGGATCTTAGGTATCAACCAGTGTCCACCACTCTCATTTTACAAGTGAGGAAACTGAGGCACCAATAAGTCAATTGATTTGTCTAGGGTGGTACAATTAATAAATGTCTGAGTTGGTATTTAAACCCATATCTTCCTAAATCTAGTACACTAACCTCTCTACTATACTGTACCTCCCTTCCTTTGAGTTTGAGACTCAAATCTGTTACTTGCTAGATGCACTGACTTGGCTAGGTCACAGTAAATCTTTCTGAGTCTCAGTTTCCTTTTCTGTAAGATAGAATTAATAATAATTTGTTTCCTCTCCCAGGAGTATTGCTGCAGGTTGTTTAGGTTCTTCTTTCTCCTGCTTTAAAGAGGGTTAAGAGACAGGGAAGCGCCAGGTGGAAGACATTGATGATAAGTGGATACAAAGGATTAAGCTGTCAGGACTGAAGAAATCATACCAAGTAGGATGTGACCTTTCCCTGTCTTGAATGCAATTGATATGCACATGTAGGTGTGAAAATTCTTGTACCCCAAACTGATGCCTTTGGTCAGATGCCATCCTTTCTTTGTCTACCTCATTATAAAATAGCACAGCCCCTAACAGCCACAGGCCATGTAGGGGAACAGGTTTGTCAGAGCTAACAACCACAGCATGCAAAGTTTTGCTGCCTTGTTAATTACCAGGTTGGCCTGGGGACCAGAGAACAGGCTAGGTGAGTGAAGAACCTCTCCCCCTCCTTAAATCGTATGACCTTGGACCCCCTGAAGCTTGGGACAGTACATCCTGGAAGCAGTGATCCACTTTAAGAAGGAGTTAAAAGTCAAGTAAAAGACAGGCAAGATGAGCAGATAGAGAAAGATGTGGACCATAGAAAGTTTCTTTAGTGACAAAGAAGATCGAGGTACACCCTCAGGAGAGGAGAGCAATGTCAGGGCTCCTACATTCAAAGCATCCAAAAAAAAAAGATGAATTGGTCTCAGACCATGAGAGTGATGAAGGAGGGTCATGAAAAAAATAATGTAGAATCCTTTTGGAATTTAAGAGATTTGAATCATCTATGTTATCATTCCTCTTCCCTACTATGAATAAATGAAAATTGTATTTATACTTTTAAAAAATAACCACCAGTTTAAAAAAAGCCTTGATTCATTCATATTAAGAGCTTCCTAAGATCATTATAATGGTCCGAGACAATTCCAAAGGATTCATGATGAAAAAATGATATCCATCTCCAGAGAGAAAGAGAACTGATGAACTCTGAGTATAAATTAATATATAATTCTCTTGCTTTATTTTTTTTTGTTTTTCTGAAATATGGCTAATATGGAAATAGGTTTTAAATATTTTATAATTATATGTAAACCAATTTTGATATTTGTATTTAAAATCTTGAGTTCCAGATTCTTTCCTTTCCTCCTTTCCTTTCACTTCCCTCATTCACTCCAGCCTCATTGAGAAGGCAAGCAATTTTATAAAGGTTTTACATGTGAATTCATTCAAAACATTTTCATATTAGTCATGTTGGAAAAGAAAGCACTGGAAAAAGCAATAAGAAAAACCAAAAAAAATTAAAGTTTTTTTTTTTGATATACATTCAGACTCAATCAGTTCTTTCTCTAGAGAATCCTATAATATGTCATTAAAAACATACATACACACACTCGAAGTACACAGTGTAAAGGTAAGGAGCTAGAACTCGAGACACACGGTGTAAAGGTAAGGAGCTGGAGCAGAATCTTTTATGCTTCAACTGAAATTTTAAAAAAAGCAGTGGTAGCAATCATGACCTCAGACAAGTAAAAGCAAAAATGAATCTAATTAAAAGAGATAAGCAGAGAAACTACATTTTGCTAAGAAGTACCAGGGACAATGAAGTAATATCAGTACTTAACATATATGCACCAAATGGTATAACATCCAAATTCTTAAAGGAAATGTTAAATGAGGGAGCAGGAAATAGACAGTAAAAGTATACTCTGGGAGAACCTCAATTTTCCCCTCTCAGAACTCAATAAATGTAAACATAATAATAAGAAAGAAGTGAAAGAGATAAATAGAATTTTTGAAAAGTTAGATATCATAAATGTCTGGACAAAACTGAATATGAATAGAAAGGAATATAGGTTTTCTCAGGGGTACATGGAACTCCACAAAAATTGACCATTTATTAAGGCATATAAAAACCTCAGAAAGAAATGCAAAAAAGCAGAGATATTTAATGCATCATTTTTAGATCATAATACAACAAAAATTACATTCAAGAAAGGGCTGTGTAAGTATAGGTAAAAAATTAGTTGGAAATTAAATAATCTGATGAGTGGTTCAAAGAACAAATCATCAAAACAATCAATAATTTCATTAAAGAGAATGATGGTGAGACAATATACCAAAGTTTATGAGATGCAGACAAAACAATGCTTAGGGGAAAATTTGTATCTCCTCAAAAGTTGTGTGCTTCTGATCACTGACTCCCCCAAACCACCTTCCCTTCTATCAGGCCATCCTTCTTTTATCACTCTCCTCTCCTGTTTCCCTGTGGGGTGAGATAAATTTCCATACTCAACTGTATATATTATTCTGTCTTTGAGTCAATTCAAATAAAGTTCAAGTGGTTGCTTGCCACCTGCCCCCATTTCTCCATTTCATGTTTATTTTATGTGATATAATTTAACCTATTCCACAACTCCCTCCCCCTCCCCCTGCTTTTTTTTTGTACCAGGCAATGAGGGTTAAGTGACTTGCCTAGGGTCACACAGCTAGTAAGTGTCAAGTGTCTGAGGCCGGATTTGAACTCAGGTCTTCCTGAATCCAGGGCTGGTGCTTTAACCATTGCGCTACCTATCTGCCTCCCCCTACCCCTTTTCCATTAAATTCCTTTTTCTCACTATTTAATTTAATTTATTTTTTTATATTATCTCATCACAGTCAACTCACATGCATGCTCTCTGTCTATGTATACTACTTCTATCTGCCCTAATAATGATAAAATTCTTAGGAGTTACAAGTATCGTCTTCACATGTAGGTGTGTAAACAGTTTAACCTTATTGAATCCTTTATAATTTCTCTTTCCTGTTTATCTTTTTTGTTTCTCTTGAGCCTTATATTTGAAGGTCAAAATTTCTATTCAGCTCTGGTCTTTTCATAAAGAATGATTTAAAGTCCTATGTTTCATTAAATGTTTATTTTCTCCCTAAGGAATCACATACTCAGTTTTGATGGGTAGATGATTCTTGGTTGTAATGTTAGCTCCTTTTCCTTCTGTAATATCATTTTCTAAGCCCTCCAGTCTTTTAATGTAGAAGCTGCTAAATCTTGTGTTCTTTCCACTGTAGCTCTATGATATTTGAATTATTTCTTTCTGGCTGCTTGCTGTGAGTGAGATTTTCCCCACCCCTTAGATTGAATTGATTTAACTATGGTAAGAATCAGTATATTAACTAAAATTGTGTTTTAATATATTTAGATACTCTTTTCTAGTAGATTAAGTTAATCATAATGGATTAGGTAAGATAGATGTTAGTAACGTTATCCACATATTACATTAAAGTAGTTCTGCAACCACATAACTATTAGCTAAATCCACATATAACGATCAGTCAAATCCACAATTTTTAATGTCAACTGTCAAGAATAGTAACTCCTGAGCTAGATAGACCAATCAGGACTGGTCATCAACTAGTTGGAAGACTTCCACATCATGACCCACCTACTTCAGTTATGAAAGCCCGACTTTGCTTATGTTCTGTGGTTTCTTTTTTTAAATATATACTAATATGTATTACTTTGTGTATGATTGTCTTGCAGAAATCCCCCATTTTGATTATGTTGTGTATAAAACTTCTTGGGACCTATGGCTCAGGGTTTTTGGGTCCTAGACCCGAGACTGACTTTATTGTGAGACAAGTACCCCTCTCAGTAAACCTATTTTCTATGGCTTGGAGACTTTGTTGTTTCTTTTCCTTCATTGGACTTAAAAATTTTGGCAACATTGCAGTATTTTCTCTTTGACCCGAGCTCTGGAATTTGGCTATAATATTCCTGGGAATTCTCATTTAGGAATATCTTTCAGGTGGATTCTTTCAATTTAATTTTTTTACCCTCTAGTTCTAGTCTATCAGGGTAGTATCCCTTGATGAATTATTGTAATTTGATGTCTTGACTCTTTTTTTTTATAAAGCTTTTTTTTTTCTTTTTTTTTTAGTGAGGCAATTGGGGTTAAGTGACTTGCCCAGGGTCACACAGCTAGTAAGTGTTAAGTGTCTAAGGCCGGATTTGAACTCAGGTACTCCTGACTCCAGGGCTGGTGCTCTATCCACTGCACCAACTAGCTGCCCCAACTCTTTTTTTTTTATTATGGCTTTCAAGTAGTCCAGTAATTTTAACATATCTCTCCTGGATCTATTTTCCAGGTCTGTTATATTTCCAATGAGATATTCCACATTTTCTTCTATTTTTCATTTTTAAAATTTTGTTTGATGGTTTCTTCTTGTCTTATAAAGTCATTATAAAGTTTCCACTTGCCAAGTTCTAATTTTTAAGGAATTATTTTCTTCAGTGAGCTTTTGTATTTCCCTTTATATTTGGCCAATTCTATTTTTTAAGTTCTTCTCTTCAGTGAATTTTTGTATCTCTTCTTTCCATTTGGCCAATTCTACTTTTTAAACAGTTCTTCTCTTCAGTTGATTTTTGTGCCTCTTTAACCATTTAACCTATTTTGTTTTTAAGATGTTATTTTCTTCACTATTTTTGTGCCTCCTTTACCATAATGTTGACTCTTTTTCATGATTTTCTTATATCACTTTCTTTTCCCAATTTTGCCTCTACCTCTTTTACTTGATTTAAAAAATCATTTTTGAGCTCTTCCAATTGAGCTGAGACCAATTCACGTTTTCTTTGGTGCTTTGTATTGATTTTTTGTACTGTCTTTGTGGTGTCTTATTCTGAATTTGGGTTTTGATTTTCCTTGTAGATATAAGATCAGGTTCAATTTTTGTTATTTGCTCATTTTTCCCAGCCTATTTCTTGACTTTTAAGTTTTTCTCAAAGTTGGGTTCTGCTCCCAGGGTAGGGGGAGCTTTGTCTCAATCACCAGGTTTTTTTTTTTTATGCTGTATTCAGAGCTAATTCTGGGCTGCTATAAATTTTCATTTCTTCAAAGGTGCTATGATCTAAGGAGAGGTGTGGTCACTTGTCTCCTGGCCTGTGCTTTTGTCTGTGAGTGATCAGAAGCACTCCTTTCTTTCCTGGAATTGTAACCTGGGTCCCTACTCCTGTTAGTTCTTCTCCTTACCCTGGGACTGTGACAAGGAACTGTACACAGGCTATGTAATGGAATCTTGCTCCCAGTGTCATCAAAAGATCCCTTGTTGTCTCCTTTTGACCAGTTGTCTGACCCTCTTACTATCTGTGGGCTGAGAACTCTGGAAACCAAGAAGTCAGTTGACCCCAAGACTTGCTGCTGGCTTCCTTGGGCATAGCTTGTGCAGGACTGCACTCTTACAGTGAGACAGGCCTTTCTTGCTGAGTTTCTAAGTTCTCACTGGCTGGAACATTTGTTTTGCCCTGTCCTTTTGTTGGTTCTGCTGCTTCAAAATTTGATTTAAGGCATAATTTTAACATTGGAGAAGAATTTGGGAGAACTCAGGTGAACCTTTACTCCACCATTTTGGCTCTAACCTCCCTGGAAATGTTTTCATGATTTCACTTATATAATTGGTATTATATCACTTGGCTTCTTTTTTTTTTTTTTTGGCGGGGCAATGGGGGTTAAGTGACTTGCCCAGGGTCACACATCTACTAAGTGTCAAGTGTCTGAGGCCGGATTTGAACTCAGGTACTCCTGAATCCAGGGCCGGTGCTTAATCCACTGTGCCACCTAGCCGCCCCCTTCACTTGGCTTCTTAATAAGTGGTGGAGGGGGTAGGAGGGAAGGATAGAATTTGAAACTTAAATTTTTCAAAGAATATAAAACCATTAAAAAAAATTACTTCCTAAGCGTAAACACTATTTCCATTCTAAACAGGGAGAAGATATAAGGACAACAACCACAGAACTACTGATTCAGAACAAAGGTTCAAACACTTCCTTTCCAGAAGGGGGAAACATCAGCCTGGTGTCTGCTATGAGTGGCATTACTATAAGCCTAGGCAGAGAGTCTAAAGTGGCAGAGTCAGTTTCATTGTCATGAAAAATGGAGCCTCCCAGCTAGGGACAGATCAAATTGCTTAAGCATATCACCATGTGTCAAAACTCCTAATTGATTTTTTCCTCATTAAAACCATTATGTTTCTCCAGGGTTATATTGCTGTGTGGGCATACTTTACAATCTATAGATTATTTTGCAATCTAGCCCTGAGTTGATGTAAACTAAATTAAATGAGTCATATAGTACAGCTTAAAAAATGACTACAAGTAGTTCAGGCATCTGTGCTAGGCCTTGAGGACGATTTCAACCTCTATTGATTCTCTTAACTCCAAATATTTAAAAGAACTTCCTATCAGGAAACCCACTTTGGTCTGGACTAAATTTTGTCAGTTCCTTCATCTTTAATTTTTCTTAGTAAATTTCCAATTTTGCTGATTTTCTTATCATTTTAAAAATTTTCCCTAAATCTTTATTCTCACAAATAAACACCATTCCTTTGCCCATGGGATATTTTACCTAATGGGACATACCCTGTTGGAAATTTATTTTTGCCCCAGTTCCTAATCCAGATACTCTTTAGGAGCAGTATTGGATAGAACAATAGCTAGCAAAGGACAAATGGGAATTTGTTATAAGATGATGACAACTAGGAGAGTATACTTGTTACTCATAGTAAATCCTGTCCTTGTCCCTCACTTTAAAATTCTTTAGAAGTATAGGATGAAACAATCCTCCCTGCAATCTTGTTGCCTTGACCTCATTGTATAAGAGATCGATGCCCCCCAACCACTGAGGGGATGATAGCTTGAACTTTTTGAGTAAATACACTTCACTTTTGCATCTTGACTACATCTATTATATAATTATCCCTTTTGATCATTTTTCTCTGCCTCTGTCAACACCTTCCTCTTCTTTCCTCTCCTATTCCTCCTGTTCCATCCTTCAACTTAATTATTTTTCCAACTTCTGTCTTGACTATACCTATAATGGGACAGATTTTGGTACCTGAAGTATTTTAGCTTGTAGTTAAATCAAAGAAGTCCATTAGATCTATAGACTTGTCTGGAAATGAGTTCTCTACCATTGGGTTAATCCCCTTCTGAATGTAGGTGTTTCTATGATGCTTAAATAGAGATGACTTAAATATAATTTTATTGCTTGAGAATTAAAGGAACAAATTTTAAAAGCATAGGAACTGGAACCTTGATTTCATTTCTACAAAGAACTCCCAGCAGGGAAAGCTGCCTTTACTGATGCACTGTTGTGTGCAATTTGAAGTCTTAGTTTACCAAGAGTACTGAGGAGTCAAGGGAATTTCCCAGGGTTACACAGACAGTATATGTCAGGAACAAGACTTGAACCCAGGTCTTTCTGGCTCTAAGGTTGCCTCTCTACCCACAATTCCATACTTCCTTTCTTTAAAAGGAAACAAAGTTCAAATAAAACACTACTCAGAATTAGATCTTCCTTGAGAGTCAAAGGGACAGAGAGTCAGTTAGGAGGGCACTAAAATGAAGCTTCTGTTATCCTTCTCCCTGCACCCTCAGAATATACTTCTTTATACTTCAATTAACAAAAAAAGTAAAAACACAGCAAAATAAAATCTTATAATTCCAATCCAGATCACTTGCCATTGGAGTACCAATCTGGTTTATGAAGCATTGGAAGGTAACGCTGGGAGAAAAGACGGAGGGAAGAGAGGGGCAAAAGGAAATAGGGGGAGAAAGAGTTCTAATAGAGCATCAAGGATGCAAACACAACAATGCCCTCAGACATCTAACATTCTTCACTTACGATGATCCTAGCTAAACACATCAAATCAGTATATATCCTACTACTCTTTGCATCTCATGGGGGTGTTGTGGGAAGAGAACTTTGTAAACCTGGCAGTATCCAGCACAGTGCCTTGAGCAGTGCAGAAGTAAAAACATTTGTTGAAAGTAGGCATCCTTTACCTTGTCTTTCTGATCCAAGAAATGAGACTATGTCTAGTGGACAGAACACTGAACTTAAAGTCAGGAAGAATTATGTCAGTAAGCATTTATTAAGCATTTACTATGTGCCAGACACTATGCTAAGCATTGGAAATACAAATACAAAGCAGAAAGAAAGACAGTCCTTACATTTAAGGAGCTTACACTCATGGGAAAAGAGAACACAGAAAAGGAGGGAAGAGATGAAGGTATGGAAGATTTTAGGGAAAGTTTGAGAGGGCCAGGAGTGGAACCTGAAGAGGAATGATGACACAGTTTGTCAGGTTTTAGGAGGAACCATCCAATCAGAGGGAGAATGTACAGGGATGAAGGATATTTCTAATGTGAGAGGAAGAGCCTGGTTCAAATTCTCATTCACATACTAGCTGTGCGACCTTGGGTGATTATTAATTTCTCCTTCCTCAGTTTCCTTATGTATAAAATGAGGGGACTGGAAACAATGACCGTCAAAGTTCCTTCCCATTCTAAATCTCTCATCTAAAGATCTCAATATTCTCCTTCATCTTTAACATTTTTGTGATTGAGTGCTGTGTAGTTGCTCAAAATGGAGTTGGGGGGTGAAATTAAAGCTAGGTTAAAAGAAAAGGCAGATTGACTTTCTTTTTTCAGTCTCCTCAAACCCCAGCAGTGGTGCAGACATGTAGGTTAGCACCACTACTGCTTTGTAAAGGCTCCCCATGATGCTGGTGGGGGGTGGGAGATAAGCAACAACTCTATACAAGACAAGTTAAGCACACCAGCAGTGAGTTCTGGTACTATAAATAGCCCTTATTTTAAAATGGAATATTTTACAGGCTTACTACCTTATCTACTCAATATTCATTCCCATTATAATCTACCCTATTTCCCCCTCTTTTTCCTAACATTTTCCCTTTTCCTCTACTGTCATTTATTTTAGAGTTTGAATAGTTCTGCAAGTTATCCAATTATGCAAATTTTCCCAGACACTAACAGACCAGAAGGGAGGAAGGATCACTCACTAAGGTAAAAGGACAAATCCCAAATTTATCTAAAGATTATAATATGTCTGGGAACTTTTCTGACTAGCTCTCTCATTTCTTTCGCATATATAAGCTCCTCAGCAGGTGTACCCTTGACTTTGTTCTGCCATTCAGATTTTTTCCCTAAGAGATTTAAAAAGGAAAAAGAGGGGAAAAAAGGAGGAGTTGAAGGAAACAAAAAAGAAGAGAAAGAAGATGAAGATGATCGTGATAATTTGACTGACTAACTGGTTAATAAGAATGCCAAGATTTTCAAAAGCTCTGATGTGAAATGATTGTCAGTAGCTTGGCTTACTAAGGACTTCCACATGGAAGGGGAATAAAAGAATAGTTATATATATATATATATATATATATATATATATATATATATATATATATATATATATATATATATATATATATATATATAGAGAGAGAGAGAGAGAGAGAGAGAGAGAGAGAGAGAGAGAGAGAGAGAGAGAGAGAGGAATCTTTGCAATATATTCTCTAACCAAAATAAGACTAGATAATAATGGCTAGCTTCTATGTAGCACTTTAATGTTTGTGAAGAACTTTGTAAATGTTATCTAATTTTATCTCTAATTACAAGAGACTTGCCTTGTAATCCTACCTCTTGGAATTATTACCTATGTGACCCTGGACAAATCACTAACTCTCTGGACTTCAGTTCTTTATCTTTTTTTTTTAATTTAAAAATTATCATCTTATCTTATTTTAATTTAAAAATTATTTTATTTTATTTTTGTGGGACAATGAGGGATAAGTGACTTGCCCAGGGTTGCACAGTTGCTAAGTGTCAAGTATCTGAGGTCAGATTTGAACTCAGGTCCTCTTGAATCCAGGACTGGTCCTTTGTCCACTATGCCACCTAGCTACCTGGTCTCTTTTAAAAAATATAAAAGGGGGGCAGCTAGGTGGCGCAGTGGATAAAGCACTGGCCCTGGATTCAGGAGGACCTGAGTTCAAAGCCAGCCTCAGACACTTGACACTTACTAGCTGTGTGACCCTGGGCAAGTCACTTAACCCTCATTGGCCTGCAAAACCCCCCCCAAAAACCAAAACAAATAAAAAATATAAAAGGAGTTTACTTTCCTCTTTGCTTTCCATATTGCTTCCCTAACTCTTCCAGTTCTCTCTGTTATTACTGTCAAGAGAGTTTCAAAGTGGCTTAGCAGAGCAAAGTGTGAACTCCAGGTATGAGGGATTGCTTATAGGAATACACAGAAGAAGAGATGGCATGCCAACTTCAGGGAGCTTGAAGAGCCCTAAGAATCTCTAGAAAGAACCCTAAGCATAGTTGTTAGCTATAACTTAGAGCTTGCCAAAGGAAGTTGGAAATAAAGCTAAAAGGGCAGGTGGGAGCCGGCTTTTGACAAATCTTAAGCGTCAGGCTGAGGAGTCGCTATCTTATTCTTGATTAGTAGGTACGTAGGAAAAGTCTTTGGTCAGGTGAATAATAGAATTGGTCCCATTTCTTAGTGAATGGCACCATTCCTGACAAAGCAAGAAGGGATTCATTTGAGATGATTGGAAGACTTCAAAAGACAGATTTGAAAGGGAAATTTGTACTTTTGAAAGGTTAGTAGGAGTCCTTAGAGCCTTGCTTCCTAGTACTTGCAAACCTACAGACCTTTGGGAATAGTAAGATTGTCTTTTCTCCTGGTTTCAGTTGAGATATTGTGCAGCTCCAGGGGAAGAAGCCATTTCCCCTTGTGTGTATTCTTTGGTCTTTTCTAATCTATGTAACTTCCTTGATTTCTGTTTACTGCTTACTTTGATAAAGAGGATGACTAGCTATTCAAGATGATCTCTTGTGTAACCAGCATTTGGTAGGAGTTAGTTAAACTGGTGAATGTAAACTAAATCCTATTCTCCCCTTCACAGTGATTTAGGAAAGTGCCTTTTATGGTCAACCTATAATTGTACTCCTAGATTACAAATATCGTGTGTGGTAGAGATGTATAATTCTAGTCCAATATCCCCCTGAAAGACAAATACCACCGAGCAATGGCATTCATATGCCCTTCCTATGCCTCCTCAGCTAATCTCACTTCTCTCTCAAAAAAGCAGAAATCAGTTTCCCTTGGAGATGAGGTGAGCAAGATCACAAAAGAGATCTAGCCATGTGCCACTTTACCCAGACATCTTTTATGTTTGCAACCACACATATATTGCATGAGAAAGATTCTTTTGATTGCTAAGTGGGAGATAGGTTAGAGAGGAAAGATATCGGAAGCAGGCAAATGAATTAAGGTGTAATGATTGGAATGCTGCCACCTGTTGGAGACTTACTGTAGAAAAGCTCCCCATGAAGTGAAGGTCTTTAAGGGCAAGACCAGGAGTCTTTTCTTTGGTGTCAGGAAGTGACGTCTGCTTGTGAGGAATAAGGGGGGAGCCTGGCGCTCTGACTGGGGGCTCTTTCCTTTGGACTCTGGGGGAGAGCAGATCTAGAAATGTGCTCTCCCTTTAATAGATAGATGAATGTAGGCCTTTCTCTCTTTCTTTACCAAATTCTTATTCTCCTTAATAAATGCTTAAAAGTCTAACTCTTGCTAAAGCTTATAATTTATTGGCTACCACTCATTAGATATTTTAGACAGTTTAGCTAGAATTTTAGCCCTTAAACAGAGGCTATAACAGGATCCCACATTAAAGTAATATTTCATAAGTAGAACAAAAGAAACAAATCCAATATATACAACTACAAAAATGTAAACAGAAAGGACAAATACCCCCCCAATCCAAAGTGAATATTGCAAAATTATAAAGAACAGGCATGACTTAAAAGAAGCGATAGGAGAAAACACTTCTATCCCACCATCTTGCAAAGGTGGGAGGCCCACAAATGTTGTACATGTGGAAATTTATTTTGATTTGGGGACCCTACCTTTAGGCTGAGATTAGAAAGCCTTAGGCCCTCAGGGTCTCTTCCCCTCCTCCTCAGCTTCAGCTGAGCCCAAAAGCCCCATGGGCTGTACAAGATGCCAGGTCAGACAGTTGGGGAAGAAAAGGCCCCCCAGCTCCTTCCAACCTGAGCGGAGGTATCTGAGAGATGCTGGGCTCTGGCATAGCCTGTGCTAAAGTATGTGAAACTGGAGTGCACCCCCTCCACCACCCCTACACACACCAGCCGCAGCCCTGGATAGAGGATTAGCTTGGTGTGTGGGTGCAAGAAGCCCTGAGATTTGAGTGGAGAGAAGAAAAGGTATATATAGACCTGGGAGTTAGACTCAGGGGTTCGGACAAGGAGACAGGGGACTGAGAAGAGGTCAATAGGGCGGCTGACAAGATTAGAAAGGAGAGACGGGGGACGAGACGAACAGCAACACAGGTCTAGGAGCAAAGGTGTCAGAAGACAGACTGAATAGGAGGCAGCGGAGAGCATAGAAGTGGTGCCCTGATTGTATTTAAAAAGTTTGAGGCACAGCAGGTGGGAAAGAGATGCAGTGGAAAGAGACACACTGCAATGCAGTCAGATTGTATATTTTATTTCCCTGTATTCTTAATTTTAAATAGTATCTCATAAATAAACTCTGCTTTGATTATTTAGCTAAGAGGCTTCTTAATCTTTAGTTTATCAATTTGGGAGCAGTGTGGTAGAACTTTATAAATGGCCCACTTTAAATTAAATGCAGTCAGATAGCCAAACAGTCAAAAAGTCCCCAGATTAGTTATCCACATACACAACACATTTTTTCCTGACTTTTTCAATATATTGATCATTTATGTTGATTTTTTCCTCTTCTTTTTTTGGTTTTTAAAAATACTTTTTTGTTATATAGTATAGTTCTCTGGAAGGAATAATTTGGGATATTATAATGATACAAAAATTATCACTATACTTTATAACAAAAAATAAAGTAATAGTAAATTCATTAGAGCAATACAAGCAATCTCTTATGATAGCCTGGGGTAGGGAATGGGATCTTTACCAACTGGGTGTAATGATTGGAATGACGCCACCTACTGGAGACTTGCTGTGGGAAAGCTCCACCATGAGGAAAATGCCTCAGAGGCATTGTGGCTTTTCCTTGGCGTCAGGAAATGACATTTGCTCATGGGTGCTTTCTATCAAGGCTACCGGCCAATCAACTTGAGGAGCCTCCTATGGTCTGGGAGGAGACAGGAAGGAGGAAAGGGAGCCTGTGCAGAGAGCACTGGGGCTTTTTGGGCTTCCTGACTTGATGGTGGTGGCGGCAGAGGACTTCACAGGAAATTTGAGGAAAGATAGGAATGCCAGGCTGTTAGAATTCTGTTCTCAATCTTTTTCTTTCTATTTTCCAATAAACCCTTAAAAACCTAAACTCGTTTTATCAGTGATTTTTAGTCAGTTTCCCCCAAACTGGGGGAACAGATTAGAATCCACATTTAGAATCTTAAATTACACATGGGAGATAGAAGAAACACAACGCAGTTGAAGGAATTGGAGAAAATTTACTCAGCCATATAATGACTAGTCTGGACAGTGGTCTAATATGTGTAACAAAGTGTTACTTTGCATTTCAGGTATCTGTTTATGTTAAATCTTACTACCAAATAGTAATCTATACAAGTTTGGGAGCTTGTCTTACCTAAACTTTACAGTAAGCACTTAAGAAGTATTGAATTGAATTGAATGGCTTTATATAGGCAGGGTATTTTCTTAAAATGAGGTACACCTTGATTTTAAAACTTCATGGTGAGCAATATCTTAACATCTCCCCCGCCTCCCCTGCCCAAGTTAATCTGTTTTTTTCTTGAAAGGGGACAAAAGATTACCTTAGGACTTGCTTGGCTCTGAGGGCTAAGGTTCAATTGCACCTCCTTTGAGGCAAATTCATGGGATCCTAGGGCTGTATTGACAAGGTTTCCTAGTCACTTAAGAACATAAAAGCTCCCACCCAAGTGGAGTCAGAGTCCTTAGAAAGGATGGGTATCCTAAGACTATGTGAGTAGTCACATCCTGCCCTGCTGACTAGGCTGGTTCCCTTATTGGAGAGGTGGTATTCAGGCTAAGTGCTGAAGTATCTTTTATTAAATATCCTATGTTATGGCTCAGTAAACCTCTTTTTGCTGTTGAATGACTTCTAAGTTGCTCATTTCCTTCCAACCACAAACCTGAACTAATGGGGTATAACAACCCAAGTTAGGTGCACCTCTAACACTGGGTAAAGAATAAATAACAGCCCAATAACTGGCAAAATTTTAAAAAAGTATTCTCTGGATAAGAGTCGAGTTATCATGAAAAGTTCATGAGACAATTTCTTCCTAATGGCCAAGGCACCACCTGTTGAACTCCAATCCATCCTTTAAGTCTTAACTTGAATGGTTTTTCCTCAATGAAACCTTTCCTAGTACCCCTCATGAAGAAGGATGAAACCTGCTTTAGAAATCAAAGAGTGCTTTTTTAACCTTTCCAATCCATTTAAACATTTGTATTATAATATTTTTTGTTTTTCTTTTGAAATCTACACTGAAATCTATATCCCCTATAAGATTCTTTTAAATAGCCAACTCCACTGGTAAAATGAAAGTATTTGGATTTCAAAAATTCTGCTCAGCAGTCTATTGTATAAAATGAAACTCATGTATGTGATCTATATAAAAACTATTCTAACTCGTACATTATTAATTAGCAATTATGACTAGATGGTTCTCTATCAAAACAACTCTATATTGGTCATTTTGACAATGATGACTTGTTATTCTTTCATGACCTTTGCTTTGATGATGACATTAGTTTTCAATGTATTTTTTTTTTTTTGCTCTAAGGTATGAATTCCATCTCTTTGGAAGCTTAATTTAATGCTGATTTGTGTGCATTAATCCCTCTTTCACGTGTATTGCTGACTCATTTCCATAGGACTTTATGACAGAGAAAATTCTTTTCTCCTGGAATATCACTCTACTCTCAGATTACTTTACACATTGGAAATATTCTCTGGTCCTGAGATCTCACTTTTTGATTGGCTGAATCCTTGAGTTTTTGTTGTTGTTGTTGTTGTTGTTGTTGTTGTTGTTGTCACTGATTTTTTTGTTATTTTCCCACCTCCCCACCAGTCTTATAAGTATATATACATGCATATACACATGCACACACATACATAGACATATATACTGTGGTATATGTGCATATAAACATGTAATTATTTATCATACATATATATGCATGTGTTAAATTTTTTGAAAGCTAGACTTGAAATCCATTGGAATATCCAAAGTATGGGCCAATTCTATCAGCTGCTAAATATCACATAAATCTTTCCTGTTCTTCTTATGACTTGGATCATTAACTTCTATCTTCTCATCTATTATAATTGGTGATTAATGATGATATGATATAATTACATACATAATGATAGTGCCACCAGACCGTAGCATACCTTAGGCTGAGAGATCGCTTCCATCACAACCACTCATTACCATAGTAGCTAGGATTTTGATCATTTCAGGCTTTAGCCAGAATAAAATATTTTTTAAAAAGGTATCCTTACCTATACAAACTCTTTTAGAATGGAGAAGAGAGCAGTTTAAAAAAAAAAAGAAGGTACAGAGAATGAGTTTTAGGTTACCTATGCTGTATGAAAACAACTTGTCCATTTCCTCAATTAATTGAAGCAGCCAGTCAATTTAATGCAAAATAAAGATTAATTATTTAATTATCTGGTTTGGAATCAGCAGTAAGTTTACTCATATTTTTGGTTACAAAGCCATTGGATCATATACCTATATGTGTGTATAGATATATACATATAAACCCATGTGCTACATCAAAACACCAACTATATTTCTACATCTCTCTCTGCCTCTCTCTGTCTCTGTCTCTTTCTCTCTCTATATATATATATATACACACACACATATATATTCCATTGTATTAATCCATCTGAGTAAATTCACTCCTTATTCAAGACTAAACAAATTAATTGACATTTGACATTTATTCTTCATTGAATTGACTAGTTGTTTGACTTCATTGTGGTAACAAACCTGTTCTTTTAATCATTTTTTTTTTTTGCAGGGCAATGAGGGTTAAGTGTCAAGTGTCTGAGGCCAGATTTGAACTAAGGTCCTCCTGAATCCAGGGCTGGTGCTTTACCCACTGTGCCACCTAGCTGCCCCCAAATCTGTTATTTTGTCATAATATAGATAGCCTAAATAATTATATGTATATTTATTAATTTATATCTCTATATAGCTATATATCCATATCTACCATCTGTATATCTATTTTAAAGTTTAAAATTATGTAGGGCTTGCAATGATGATACCTATATACCCTTGTCTACCCCAGTCAACATACTCACAGAGGCAGAATTCTTCTTCAAGGAATAGAACTTTTTGTTTATTCAGAAGACAATGGAGATATTCATGGAGAGAGTAGGTTGGTTGCAGCTTATTTCTAGTGATGACATGGTTAGGAAGTAATTTCAAGGCTTTGATTAAAGAAATGCATGATTGGTAAAGGAAGCTGGACTATCATGAGGTAAGAGCAAGGAATAAAAGAAACATACCCATGGTGACCCACTGAAACCACAAAATATTAAAAAAAATTAAAAAAGATTAAGAGGAAGGCTTCAAGTATCCCAGGAGGGTTTTCTTTGGAGAATGTACTGAAGAACAAAGGCAAGGAGCTGGACCAGATGATTTCTGACATTCTATGTTTTCACATTCTATGACTATGATTTTTATGTAGTGAATGGAACATTAAACAATATTAACTTTCTACCCTATAAATGGTTATAGAGCTACTAGTGAATAAAGAGTTCAAATTCAACCTCAGACACATGACACTAGCTGTGTAACCCTGGGCAAGTCACTTAACCCTCATTGCCCTACAAAAAAAAAATTATAGTAACATCATTCTTGTCTATTAGAAAAAATTCAAATCCTGTGAGTAAAATTCCATTAAAAAATCCTCTAGCAGATGTCCACTTTAATGAAAATGGTGTCAGTATTAAAACAAACAATGTTGTAATACTTTAAAGAACCCTTCCGTTGTAGAACATGAAAATACAGGCTATCTTAGCTTAAGGGTTTGTCCTTTTATCTCTCTGTTCAGAGTGAGGCCATGCTATTAAGGTGAGAATCTTTAAATGATACACTCTTTATTCACTAGTAGTTCTATAGCCATTTATAGGGTAGAAAGTTAATATTGTTTAATGTTCCATTCACTACATAAAAATCATAGTCATAGAATGTGAAAACATAGAATGTCAGAAATCATCTGGTCCAGCTCCTTCATTTCACAGGAAATGAAAAGGAAACTGAGGTCCAAAAAAGATTATGTTGCTAAAGAATATTGTAATTTGGGGACAGTATAATGTAGCTATATGAGTTTATCATTTGATTAGGGCATTAACAATACCATAATATTTCATAACAAAGTATTGGAAAGTCCTTATTATTAAGAATTACTGACCTTCAATTTGATTAGCAAATGTTTTAAGACATTGTACTCTGATAGGGGAGGAAGCAGATAAGGACACCAGCGCCTGTATTAAGTTCTGTCAAAGAGTAGGTTCATATGGAGTGGAGTGATGGGCTCTGGTGAAAAGAGGACTGGATAAAAGAGAAAAAGAATGCTGTAATGAGAGGAGTGGGTAGCATTTCAATGGCAAACAATATCTACATAACAACCTCTTTGTCTAGCTTTCAAAACTCACTAAAATCTAGCTATAGTCTTCATATTCAGCCTTATCTTGAACTATCCCAATAGGAAAACTTTGTGGAATGAAACTGTGCTAAGCATAGCTAGCTAAATAGCCTAGGTCTTTTCCTGACCATACTTAGTCTCTACATGTGTGCCTCCCATTTGTATTGGGGTGGTGGGAGAGACAGTATGTTTTCTTTTCACTTTATTTGCTACACTATAAGGTTGAATGTTTTTATTTATTTGCATATTTTGGACTAATATATCCTCTAGCTGTCTGATAAAAGTGAACACATTGCTGGGAATAATGAAGCATGGTTTAAAATGGATGCTATTCCCAGAATATCTCAAAATTTGGGTAGTTTTCCTAGCAGTCTATGGACTACATACATGATATAAACCCATAGAAGAGGGGATCAGGCCCTTCTCATTAAAATATTCTTTTTTTGTTTGTTTGTTTTTTGGTTGGACAATGAAGGTTAAGTGACTTGCCCAAGGTCACATAGCTAGTAAGTGTCAACTGTCTGAGACTGGATTTGAACTCAGGTCCTCCTGACTCTAAGGCCGTTGCTCTATCCACTGCACCACCTAGTTGCCCCTGCAAAAATAGTCTAAGAAATTTGTTATCAAGTCTCTAAGGCCATAGTAGATTTGTAGTAGCCAATTCGAGTAGCAGGGGATGTTAGAGACAGACTCATTTCAGCAAAAAGCTTTCACTTCTTGCTATCAGAGGTGACATAGAAGTGTATAGAACTTCAGAGCTAAATGATGGAGGTTATCTGGTTCAAAGACCACATTTTATACATGATGATCCAGTTTTAGAGAGGGGAAGTAATTTGCCTCAAATCACCTAATCATTTAGTGGCAGAGCTAAGACCTGATCTAAGTCCTCCAACTTCGTCTTCAATATTTTTCCTATCATAAGCCACATTGCCTCTCCTGAAAGTGAGGAAAGAGACAGGAAAAAAAGACTCCAAATAACACATAAACTGGCCCCTGTCCAAATCACAATATGGGACCAAGTGGTGTAGGGGCAGAAAACTATTTATACTTTGGCATCACAGTATAATAATAAATATTCATACTTATGTAATCAAGAAAAGGTTAAATTATGTCTACTGGTCCCTCTCTATCCTGCAGCAAGTAGATAGAGAGCCCTGTGTTGAAATCCCACCTTTGACACATACTGCTGTGTGACCCTGAAGTTGTCACTTAATTAAACCCTCAATGAATAGGGAAGCTCCCTCTAAGACTAGAACGTTTAGAGTAAGTGAAAAGTCCAGTCTACATTGATAGAATGAGTTCCATATAGCTCTTCCTGTCTTGGGGAGGGGGTACTTTTGAACTTTAACCCTTTTAGCAGTCTGGTGAAGCATGGGAACTCCTCCCCATAATATTTCTAAAATGCATAAAATAAAATACTTAGGAATTAAAAGGAAACCAGTTATGCTGAAATATAGTTATCAATTAAAAAAAACAACAACAACAAATCTGCGTGACCCTGGGCAAGTCACTTAACCCTCATTGCCCTACAAAACAACAACAACAATAACAACAACAAACAAAAACCAAAAAAACCCAACAAATTCGTGTGCTTCAGGTTCAAGGACCTCTTTATGACACTAATGAAATAACAGATCTGTTTAGAAAAAGATTACCTTTGTATGAAGGCATTGAAGTATGCTATCCCTTTCAGAAACATTTGTAGCAGTGGCAACCAAATAAAATAAAATGAAAAGTTTTGGTATTTGAGGGTATTAGTTTTTGTCTTCTGGAAACATCCTCTCTGAAATACAGCCCTCCAACAAGTCAAGATTAATGGGGTGATGGGGCAGCTAGGTGGTACAGTGGATAGAGCACTGGCCTTGGATTCAGGAAGACCTGAGTTCAAATCTGACCTCAGACACTTGACACTTACTAGCTGTGTAACTCTGGGCAAGTCACTTAACCCCAACTGCCTCACCAAAAAAAAAAAAAAAAAAAAAAAAAGATTAATGGAGTGAAGCTGTAGCATTTTTTCCCTGTAGTCTTGCTGTAGTCAGTCTTTATATACATGCAAAGCCTCATACCAAACATCATGCATTGGCATGAATATAAGTCACCAAGGAAATCGGGGGTTCTGGCTGATTCCCATACTGTGTAAGCTGCTGTACCATGCCAATAGGGCAGAAATGAAAATAAACACAGGCTCATTCCTTAGTCTCATAACAGAAAGATGGCTAAGCAGGTGCCTGAGCTTTTTATTGACAGACTGGCTGACATTCATTACATTTTTGAAGAATGTGGGGAGTAGAAAAATAAGGGGGTGCTATCCATTTGTGCTATCTGTGTGATGCACTTTACAGTCCTCCAAATCAGTTACTTAATGGATAAAGAGCTGACAAATTAGTAGTAATGGACCAGACTCTCATCTTATCCAATTGTATGCATGTTAGTCTCGACTGAGTTACATGGCATAAGGCTCTCACCTAATAACAGCAATAAATAATGAGGTGATTTCCATGCCAGCTGTTAAAGGGCTTTTTTTTGCTCCTAACCAAGGTTTTATGTCATTGCCTTTCTACCTACAGGAAACAATGACATTCTCTAAACTATTTGAAAAGTCTGCACTTTTTTATTGTTTATTGCCTTGGTTTTTTATGGGCTGTCTCAGGGTTGAATTTTTAGACCCTTGAGAGTAGAGAATGTGATCAAAGCAGAATTGTTTTTGGAGGTAGGTAAAAAGTGGAGAGAGCATTCATTGTTTACATCTTTCCCTAAAATCTGACCCCCCTCCCCAGCCTTATTACCTCTTACATTATCTTTGGAAATTCTGGATAGGAACTAGGATAAGAAATGTAATTTACACATATACAAAGAAGCTACCCTACCTTCTTCTTGAAGATTCATAAGGCAATAAATATGAAAGTGCCTTACTAATTAAAGTAAAAGGTCATACCCTTCGGATAAGCATACCATTTTATTATCAGGAATGAAGAAAGTTGCTTAGGCAATGGAGCAGACTCACTTTGGGAAGTGGTTAATGTTCTGGCTTTCTATAGGTATTATATATCTTCTGGTTCTGTCTATCTTCAACTACACTGCTGCAAGGAGGAATGAGGACACTTGGTCCTAAGAGATTCCTTCATAAATGGTAAAAAAAAAAAATCCTTGGTGCCTTTCTACCTCCCTGTCTCTAGGAGTTATTCTCAGGTGCAGGACATCAGTTTTCCTTGAAGAGACATAACTAGGGCATGAAGACTGGGATTTGCCGCAGGGACACAATTCAAAGTCTGGTAGCACTTGTAGTCTTTCAGCTGGTTGAAACAATGAAGCTTAGCATCTAGTTAGCAAAAAATAATTAGTTAAGACAGAAAGCTACCAGATGGCAGTGTGAGCTTCTCTTTTTCTCCTCCCAGTTCCCAATACTTAACTGAGGGTCTTTTTCATATAGACTGGTCCAGGCATAGGTAAGGGTATTTATTAGGGTTCAAAAGATCCTAGTTGTATAGCATTGTTACCTTGACATTTCATACAAAATTTCATTGTCTTTCATCTATCACAGTGAATAAAAATATTTATAATACCCCTTTTCTAGTAGGGCTATGAATATTTACCCTTTTGGGGCTATTTTCTCCCATTTCCATTCCCAGGCTTCTGTGTCACAGGCAGTTGAACAGGAAGCAGCTGCTATCTCTGTCCCTCCAGCAATCACCATTTTATTTCCATTTTTTTTCTTATTGAAGCAAGCTAATTTGCATTGCCTGACTCAGTGATTGCTGAGGAAAATAGATAGAGGGAGTAGAAGAAATCTCTCAGAATCTTAAGGCTCAGTGGAATATGTTGACTAAGTAGGACCTGGCAAAGAGAGTGGGAACATGGAAAGATTTACCCTAATTCAGACAGGAGTGAAAGTTGGATGCTTTGTGGAGCATCAAAAGGAGCTGCTAATGATCTCTTAGTTGCCAAATCCAATGGCCCTTTCTCCTCCTTGATATGATCTTCTCTTTAGGTTTTTGGGACAACATTTTCTCCTGGCTCTCCTCCTACCTCTCTGACTGCTCCTTCTCTCTCCTTTGCTTCTCTGTTTCCAGATCGTACTCTCTAACTATAGATGTTCCTCAGTATCCTATCCTGGGTCCTCTCCTCTTCTTCCTCCATACTACTTAAATTGGTGATATTATAAGCTCTCATGGACCTATTTACCATCTCTAACAATTCTCAAACCTATCTTTTCTGCTCCAAACTCTATGCTGATTTCCAATCTCACATCTCCAAGTGCCTTTCAAATAGCCCCAAAGTGGATGTCCAGAAGATATTTTAAATTCAACATGACCAAATGGAACTCATTAACTTGCCTCTTATATCCTTTCCCACCTAACTTCCCTATTGCTGTTGTTCTTCCTTCATTGTCAGAGGACCAATAACATCATGGGTGACGTCTTGAGTTGCACAAGGTTGCCAGTCTCACTGTCTCTTCCAGGGTCATCAAAGTCAAGTGGCATGACAAAAGTCAAGATGACTGGAGATAGCCAAAGATGCAATATATGACAATGGTGTCTTTAATGTCTGACCCAGTTCTAGGAGCTCTATAGAGCCTTCTTCAGCTGCCTCCATGGGTGTTGGAACACATTGTTCTCATTTCTCATTCCACCTGGGGAAGTCTTCACATGCTTGGGTAGACATCCCCCTAACTTACCACTGGGCTTAAGGCCTCCAACTTGGTTTAGCCCCTTTGCTAAAATGGCTTTTATAGGGTGTGTCTACTGCACATGCTACAGTTTCTTGGAGCTATAGGTGAGAGTTGGGCAACAGGCAGATAGATGAGCAGCCCTGAAAAGGGCTCAGCAAGCCCTCATACCAGAGATGCTATCCCTTCCTGAACACCCCCAAACTTCCCTATTACTATAAAGAACAACACCCTCCTCCCAACCTCTCAGGATCACAACCTAGAAGTCTTCCTGGAGTCTTCAATTAACTTTCAGGCCCCCATAGCCAATCTGTTGTCAAGGCCTGTCTATTTCACCTTTGCAGCATCTCTTGAATACCCTCTTCCCTTCTCTCTTCTGTTACTGCCACTTCTCTAGTTCAGGCCCTCATCACCAAACACCTGGATTATTATAATAATCCACTGGTGGGTCTGCCTGCCTCAAGTCTCTCCTCACTCTAGTCCATCCTCCATTTAGCCACTAAAATGATTTTCCTAAAGCATAGGTCCAATCATGTCATCTCCCTATTCAATAAATTCTAGTGACTTCCTATTTCCTTCAAAAGCAAATTAAAAAAAATAATAATCTGGCATCCAAAGCCCTTCATAGGCTAGCATCCTTCAACCTTTCCAGTTTTCTTATACTTCATTCCCCAACATATACCCTTGAATGAGAGACTCCATCCCTTGGCTCTGGGCATTTTCTCTAGGGCTGTTCCTCATGCCTGGAATGCTCTCTCTCTCTCTTCAACTCAATACTGACTTCTTGGCTTCTTTTAATCCCTAACTAAAATCCTATCTTTTACTGGATGGATTCCCCAATCCCCTTTAATTCTAATGCTTTCCCAGGGGGCAACTAGGTGGCCCTGGATTCAGGAAGACCTGAGTTCAAATCTGATGTCAGACACTGGACACTTACTAGCTGTGTGACCCTGGGCAAATCACTTAACTGTCATTGCCACACAAAAATAAAAAAACCAACAATCTAATCCTTTCCCTCTGTTAATTATTTCCTATTTATCCTGTGCATTGCTTGCTTTGTGTGTATTTGTTTGCATGTTGTCTCCCCCATTATATTGTAGGCTCCCAAACTCTCAGGAGGGAGAGCAGGGGCCATCTTTTACCTCTTTGTATCCCCAGCATTTTGCATAGCACCTGCATGTAGTAGAAACTTAATAAATATTTAGTGATTGAGAGGTTACTATAGTTATCTGATTGTGTGTGTGTGTGTGTGTGTGTGTGTGTGTGTGTGTGTGTGTGTGTGTGTGTGTGTGTAGAAGAAAGGAACTAGAGACTCAAATCTCTAACTAAAAAAGAGACATTAGACCTTTGATGAAATTTTTTGTTTGGAGGTGGAGGTGACCTGGAATTCTCAAAGAGTGGTACATGAAAGTTGTGAACTGGTCCAATCATCCTGGTGAACAATTTAGAACTATGTCTAAAGGGCTAGAAAACTGTGCATACCTTTTGTGGTGATAAAAATAATTAAATAATTATAAATTAAAATAATTAAAATAATTCCAAGAGACATAGTTTCTGAGCAATTTTAATCATTTCATCGATGTCAGTACATTATTAATAAAAAGATGACCTTTGGCTATTTCTCTCTTAGACCAAAGGTAATCATGGCAGCAGGCTCACAGTTTACATACCCTTCTAAGAGCAGGTGTTCAATGAGCTGCTGAGAGTGACAGCATGTGACCCTTGGACAGAGAGACTTACCTGTATACCCAGACCAACACCAGGTTTGAACCAGCTATGGGAAGAATGTTTGCCCCATCCATGCATGAGCAGAATACAATGGCTATTCCACTTGGGTAGAGTCTGAATAAGAAAGTTAGTCCAATCTCATTATGAGCAATATCCTTCAAGAGACTGAACTTTTAAAAATCAGGACTTTAGAAAAAGGGGAGAACTCTGTATATCCCTAAATCATTAGTTATCAGTAACCATTTCTCTCACTTTTGACCCAGTAACAGTACTAGGTATATACCCCAAAGAGATCAAAGAAAAAGGAAAATGAACTGTTTGTACAAAAATATTTATATTTGTAGTGGTTCTTTTTTTGGCAGCAAAGGTTTGGAAATTGAAGGGATGCTCATCAATTGGGTAATGGCTGAATGAGTTATGGTATATGATTGTTATAGAATAGTATGGTGCTATAAGAAATGAAAACAAGATGGTTTCATAAAAACCTGGGAAGACTTATATGAACTGATGCAAAGTGAAGAAAGCAGATCGAGAAGAATATTTTACATAGTAACAGCAATATTGTAATGATTGCCAACTGTGAAGGACTTGGCTACTCTGATCATTTCAATAATCAAAGATAATTCCAAAGGACTCATGATGAAAAATGCTATCCACTTCCAGAGAGACAACTGACAAACTCTGAGTACAGATTGAAGCATACTTCTTCAGTTTCTTTATGTTTCTTGCTAATTTTTTTTCAACATGACTAATATGGAAATATATTTTGCATGATTTCACATGTATAATTGATAGAATCTTTCTTGCCTTCTCAATTGGTGGGGGAGGAATGGGAGGTAAGGAGAGAATTTGGAACTAAATTTTTTTAAAAAAATGTTAAAAACAAGCAAATACATACATACATTCATACACATACACATACATACATACATACATACATACATACATACATACATACATACATACATACTAAGAGTAAGCCAAGAAAACATTAGGTATGGATAATTCCTGTCAAGCTGGAAGGACTTTTAGGATGGGTCCTGTTACACACTGTATCTATTATCTAAGGACTAGTCAACTAAGCTCAGAGAAGTTCATTATTAGAAGGCTAGCCAGAAGGAGACTTTTTCATACTTAGTAGCTCACAAAGAATGCCATTTAATGCCCAGAGAGATTGTGATTTTATCAGAATAGGGAACCTCCAATGTCAATACTCACTTTGCCATCACAGATAGCCACCCATCTATGACTTACTCGCTAAATCCTAGTTCTTGCCTAAGATACATAAAGATTGAGTTGAAATACCAAGGGCCACATAGCTAGCAAGTGTGAAAGGCAGAATTTGAATTTAGATCTTTTTAGCTTGGCTCTATATTCACTCCACTGTTATCTCTATAGACATTATGTATAAATACACATATATGTATGTCTATATATATATATATATATACACACACACACACATGTATATATATATGCATATATGCATACATACATATAGGCATGTATGTATGTGTAGATATATATGGGAATTTAAAAAATAACAATATATTGACATGTAACCTGTAGATATTTTCTTTTCTCCTATTATAAGTGATACCTTGGTGGGGCAGCTAGGTGGCTCAGTGAATAGAGCACTGGCCCTGGATTCAGGAGGACCTGAGTTCAAATCCATCCTCAGACACTTTACACTTACTATCTATGTGAACCTAGGCAAGTCACTTAACCCCAATTGCCTCACCAAAAAATCAAAAACAAACAAACAAACAAAAAAGTGATAGCTTGGGATGAAGGAATGGAGAGGGACAATATAGAAGAAGGTAGTATTATTGGAATTTACCATGATTACTCTTCATATTTTCAAGATCATTTTAAATCATATTAGATATTATATAATGTACTAAAATGCATCTTGTTAGAAAATGAATTAATTGATAAATGAATAATGTATTAAGCTAACACATTCCTGTTAGTATCTCTGGTTGTATTACTATATTTAATTGTGTCCACAATATGAAAAATTAAAACATTCTCTCTTTTCTTCCATTCCATAATCCCTACACCCCATTATTGCTCCTCTCAGCTGCAAGTTAATAGAAAACAGTAACATGCTTATTTCTAGGTCTTTTGAATGTATATGTGTGTCTAGGCTCAGGATATTACTTTTGGGGATCCATGGATTATTTTATTCACTCTATTTGGAATTTAGGAAAGCAGGAAACACATTTAACTCTGAATCATCATGGGAATAGGTCACATAACACACAGTCAGGAACCTCTCATAACAAATTAAATATAGCCAGGTGTGAGGGAAAATTAATTCCATGTGTTTCAAAATGACTTCCTCAGGTAGAATTTCACTAGGAAAACATAAATGGAAAGTGGAGTTACTTCCATTTTTAAACTTATTAAAATATAAGTATATCTGCTATCCAAAGAGCATCTTTTGGTGTGGTAAATACATTCTAAGTATTCTTTCATAGTACCTTGTTCACAGTGGGACTTGTTCCCCAACTTGTTCAGCTTATGTCCCTCTTCTATCATAATATAAAATATTTATTGAGTCGCTACAAGGTACCTGACACTATAGTAGGTGCCATCAACAATTTCATGCTCTTGATGGCATTAACTAGCTAATCTGAAGCCCGTATAGGATCTGAGTATGCTACTAGAATCCCATTCTAAGTGAAGAGGACAGAGAAAACACATGACAGAGAACACAGCTAGATAGGTAGAAAAGAAGAGAGGAAGAAAGAAAGAAAAAGAAAGAGAAGAAAGAAGGAAAGGAGGGAGGGAGGAAGGAAGGAAGGAAGAAAAATAATTTATTAAGCACTGACTAGTTTTATTTATTTGCTTGTTTATTCATTTGTTTGCTTATTTATTAAACTTGTGCCACGCACTTTGCCAAGCACTGGGAATATAAATACAAGCAAAAGGACAGTACCTGCCCTGAAATAGGTTACAACAAGACAATAAATAAGAGGTAGCTAAAAATGGTGGAGGTAAGAGGAAAAAAAAAAGGAGGAAAAATAGGAAGGAAAATTGCCAGGGAGAAAGGAGGCAAGGTGGAAAAAGGAAAGAAGATAAGGGAACAGTTACAAACTTCTGATTCTATACACTTAGCCCATCAGATACTTAAATATTCCTGGGTTCCAGCCATTTCCTAGCCCATTGATTGATTTTCTTTTTCTGGTGAGGCAATTGGGGTTAAGTAACTTGCCTAGGGTCACACAGCTAGTAAATGTTAAGTGTCTGAAGCTGGATTTGAACTCAGGTCCTCCTGATTCCAGGGCCGGTGCTCTATCCACTTTGCCACCTAGCTGTCCCTCCATTGATTTATTTTACTATCACCCTGAGCTCAGTGCCCACTATTTGCTCATTTGACTACAAGGGCTTCCCATGATAACACAACACCCAAGCTTCTCTTCCTTTGTTTGGCACATTGTATGTCTTTTTATCACTGCCATGGGCTATGTCCAGCATTTCTTTACTACTAGAATGTGTTAGTTCTATCACTTCAAAGATGGAAACCAGGCTTCATGAGAAAGTGACATCTAGCTAAATGCTGCTAGAAGACCAGTACAGGGATATCAAACATTGACCTTTGGTCTTTTCAGGATACTCATAAGTAAACACCTGAGGAATAGTTTGCATCCCTTTGTTTCTTCCTTTGAAAAGTCTGTGTCTGGATTAGAAAATCTTACTGAAAAAAGAAACAAAGATTCAATAATTTAGTTAGCACAGGGTCTAACATATAGGAAAAGTTCCCAGTATGTACCTGAAACAGCCTATGCCTGCTGTCTGATTACTGGCCTAGAAAAGTACAGAAAAACTCCTTACCAGGCTGCCTATTTGGTGATGAATACTTCAACTGGGATAACGAATGAAAAATTATCTTTAGTTCTTTGAAAACAGTTTTTGTGGTGACAGTGATTGAATGGTGCAAAATATGGCAGAAGTTGTTAAAAATGTTTTTATACTATATACACATATGCATACATATATATACACACAAATATACATGTACTTGTATGCACATGTGCATATATATAAAATAAACAGTATATATGAAGATATTTCTACATATATGTATACATGCACATACATGCATTATTACATATGTAGCTGTTTGTACTCTTAAATATTAGATACTCATTTAAAGAACAATGAGTAGATATATTTCTTAGAGGAGTGGAATCTTATCAGTATAAATATTCTTTATATATATATAGACACACATACATATACATATATATGAATATATATGACAAAAGGAAGTAACAGCTAAATAGAAGGATGACTCCCAGGTTCTCCTTGGAAAGACAACTATAGGGTTAATGGAGTTGGTTTTATTGTCTATCATAAGGTAACAATAAATGTCTTTTCATGGAACTGTTGGTCATCTTGTATTGAAGTGTTAATGATGAGTATTTGCAAAAAAGACCATCTTGAAAATAATTGCAACTTATGCGCCAACATTTGTTGTGAAAAATGAGGTAAAAAAAAATCTGTGAAGAATCTGACAAGATTGTCCAAATTAAATTAGCACATGCTTTTATACTCAGTGACTTTGATGCACAGGTGGACATAGCAGAGACTGGAGAAACATATGTTGGAAATTCATACAAAGGAAGAAATGAGAGAGCCCAAAAGCTTATCAACTATAAATAAGCCTCACACCTATGTATCATATATAATTTCTTCAAGAAAATAATTAGGAGGCACAGGCATGGTGAAGACCACATAACAGAATAAACATGAACTTCATTTTCTTAATGAACAGGAAATGGCTTGTTACTGATAAATCAGCCTTCTCTGTACCACTGACCACCAACTTGTTCTAGCAAAGATCAAAACTAATACTAGTCTAGAAGAAAGATAAAGCAACCAAAAGATCTTAGAAATTGGCTTAGCCACTTGTGCATCTCTTTGTCATGAGAAGAGATAAGGAAGGAAGAAAAAGAAGAAGGAAGGAAACAAGTATTAATTATGTGCTTACTATAAGCCAAGCACTGTGCTAGGAACTAGGAATAAAGTAAAAGTAAAAAGAAAGACATTCCCCTGCCCTCAAGGAGCTTACATTTTGATGGAAGGAAGACCACAGATAAAAGGGAACAGATAAATACTGAAGATGAGGAGGTATAAAGGTATGAGGTGTGGAGGAAAATTTTTGAAGTCCAGAAATTCAAAGTAGGACCAGGAGGAGGGTAAAAACAGGCCATTGTGGGACCTTCCACAAAATGGAAGCTCCAGGAGTAATTCTCCCATAGGTGAAAGAAGGTGAGACTCTCAGAAGGATATTCCAGGGTGAATTTTCAGTGAGATTGTCCTAGGATGAGAAGGCCCCAGAAACCCAGAGAAGTTCATGTGTTATTCAGGACTAGAGGTATGGCAGTCAAGGGCAACAGCTATTTGGACTATAACTTATTTGTAAAAACTTAGAGAAGAATGATATGAGATTGTGAGAGGTAATGTCTCATAACACAGTAATAAACAATAGAAGGAAACAAATTTAAAGAGAACTTGATTAGAGACTCAACTAGACAAATTTACCTCAAGGGCACCTAAAGATGAATTTGACATAAGGACAACAAATATATTTTTTAAATGAAAAAAAGATTTGTAAACATTTTTTCACCAACTAGTTTCATAATCAAGGAGAGTGGCTCTACACATTTGGACTTTAGCAGCTTAATCTGTAGGGGCCAAGTTTAATGTGGGGAGAGTTAATTGGATGGCTCGCCAAATATTGGGGTTCAGAAAATAATGAGGGACCTCTAGGTCCAAAACTTCCTCCCCTCTGGACTGCCTTTTTTAGTTATTTTTCCCAGGCCAATAAGAAAGGTGCTTAACAGCCTCTTTTCCACAAACAAATCAGGTTTTATTTAATGGGAATAAAATACACAGGACAAGGGAATAGAGAAAAGAAAAAATGGATAATCTCCCTGGCTCTAACAAGGGCTGTCTCAAACCCAAACTTGCTTTCAGCTCAACTAATTCAAAGGGCTAGTTTTAACTGACCACCAGGGGTCTGTAATTTCTATGGGAGTCAGCAGCCAGTCTCTATTCCACTCCAAATGCTCTTTCAAGGCCAGAGAGAGAGAGAGACAGAGAGTGCTACTTCCTGTTGTGGTCCCTTTTTGTACCTTTTTCTCCCTCCCCCAAAGGGGAGGTCCTTTAAGTAGTGTGGCCAACACTGGTTCCCTGTTGATGACGCAGTCTACAGCCTCTGAGGACACTCCTTCTCAGGGTTGGCCAAGTTTAAACTAGGTGGCTAAAAATTTAATCATCTTAAGTGGTTACTTAGTAGTTTCTCATTCACATCCAATTCAAACACTACTGAGTCAATCAAGTCAGACCCCTGGGCATCTGCCAAATTCCATTATTTCACCACAAGTCCTATATGTGCTGAGTGAGGAAATGGAAATGTCCCTAATTAAAGAGAAGATTGGAAAAGCAGTTGGATCAGATAGGCTAAATACGCACCAAGGAGGTCTCTGTTGTAAGTGACATAATTAAAGACTTCAAGGGACTGATTCTCTTGCTGATGAATAGAATATCACAAAGGTGTGTTAAATAAAACACCATTGGGCAGCTAGCTGGTGCAGTGGATAAAGCTGTAACCCTAGATTCAGGAGGACCTGAGTTCAAATCTGGCCTCAGACACTTGACACTTACTAGCTGTGTGACCCTGGGCAACCCTCACTTAACCTTAACCCTCACTGCCCCACAAACAAAAACAAAAACAAACTCCAAAAACAAAATAAAAGACCATTAATTTTTACCCCCAAAAGGTCAAAACCCATCAGCAGCTAACAAATTTTATAAATATTTTGCTATTTTTAACAAATTAAAAAAAATCTATACTCTTTTTTTTTTTGTAGTGAGGCAATTGGGGTTAAGTGACTTGCCCAGGGTCACACAGCTAGTGAGTGTTAAGTGTCTGAGGCCAGATTTGAACTCAGGTCCTCCTGACTCCAGGGCCAGTGCTCTATCCACTGCGCCACCTAGCTGCCCCAAAAATCTACACTTGCATTGTGGGCATCCTTAATAAGGGGATGACAGTAGACCAGTCAAGCTTTTACATATATTTTATAGTATATCTTTTTATTCACAAGATCCACTGAAAGATACATAGAATATAAAATCACAAATATACCTCTTTTGTTAATTATAAGCAAATATTTGGTTTGGTAGAATAAATAGATGCCTTAAGAGCTCACTTCTCAGTATCTATCATCCTGTGTCAAAATCACATCATCACACTGAAAGGTGTATATAAATCTCTTTGGTTACATCAAACTCTGATGACCCTTTGCTAATTCATACCAAGTAAGGCATAAAACATAAATATGTGTTCCCCAATGTATAAATGATAGTCACAGAGAATGTACAATACAGAATAAAATTGAAGAGGAACTCTCTAAATAGTGAGGTCCTCCCTTTGCTCCTGTTCATGGATAACATTTTGCTGGTTGCAGAAAGCTTTGAAACATTAGAGAAACTTTTAAATGAGATCCATGATCACTCAAAAGAGTTTGGTCTAACTGTTCACACAGGGAAAAAAAAAAACAAATGAAGAATGACTACTAATCCAGACTACGATAGGACAATTGGAGAGATACCCTATGGATCCTGCCCATCAATTTCTCTAAGTTGTGCAGACCCTTCAAATAAACAATGAACTCTGCCCACAGCTGAACAAGAGGAAAGCTCTAGATTGGATCAGCTTTAAGAAGCTTCAGTTGTTGGGGCAGCTAGGTGGCACAGTGGATAGAGCACCGGCCCTGGAGTCAGGAGTACCTGAGTTCAAATCCGGCCTCAGACACTTAACACTTACTAGCTGTGTGACCCTGGGCAAGCCACTTAACCCCAATTGCCTCGCTAAAAAACAAAAACAAAAAAAAGAAGTTTCAGTTGTTGTTAATGTCTTCAGGATTCACTCAAAACCAAATATGAATCTTTTAAACAGCAGTATTCTTCTTGTGATATTTGAGTCCTCTGAGTCATAGAATAGAAGAACCAATTAATCAACACTTATTAAGCGATTCCTATGTGCCAGGCATTGTACTAAAACTTGGAGATACAAAAAGAGGCAAAAGCTTACAACATGCAAACAAAATATATGCAAAATGAACTATATACAGGATAAATAGGAAATAATTAACAGAGGGAGCCACTGGACTTAAGAGGGGTTGGGGAAGGCTTTATGGAGAATTTGGGATTTTAGTTGAAATGTAAAGGAAGCCCTGGAAATCAGTAATAGGAGCAAAGGAGGGAGAGCTTTCCAGGGATGAGAGACAGAGAAAATGCCTGGAGTTGAGAGATGGATTATATTGTTCATGGAACAGCAGGAAGCCAGTGTCATGAGACTGAATATTTGTCGGGGAGTAAAGTATAAGAAGACGGAAAAAGGTAGGAGGGGGCTAGATTATGAAGGACTTTGAATGCCAAACAGAGTATTTTGTATTTGTTCCTGGAGATGCTGGAGACGATAGGAAACTGCTGAAATTTATTGAGTAGGGGGATGATATGATTGGACCTCAATTTTAAGAAAATCACTTTAAGGGCTGACTGGAGGATGGATTGGAGGGGAGAGAAACCTGAGGCAGGCAGACCCACCAGCTATTTTAGTAACAATCAAAGCATGAAATGATGAAGCCCTGTACTAGAGTGTTGGCAGTGTCAAAAGAGAGAAGGCGACATAGGAGAGATATTGCAAAGGTGAACATGACAGGTTTTGGTAACAATTCAGATGGGGGGGGTGGTTGAGAGAGAGCAAGGAATCAAGGATGACTTCTAGGTTATGAGCCTAAGGAACAGAGAGGCTGTAGTTACCATCTATAGTAATAGGGAAGTTAGGAGGGAAGGAAGGTTTAATGGGAAAGATCATGAATGAGTTTAAGATGTATACTGGACATCTAGTTCAAGATGTCTGAAAGGAAGTTGTCAATTATACCTTCATAACATCTCTTATATATGTGTCATCCTCTCAATAACACCACCCTGGTTCAGCCTCTCATCATCTCATGCTGGAACTATAGCAATAACCTTCTGGTTGGCCTCTGTGCCACAAGTGTCTCCCATTCCCAGTCCAACAGCCAAAGTAATCTCCCTAAAACACAGATATGACCGTGTCAACCTCCTATTCAATAAGCGACTTTGGGCTCCCTATTACCTTCAGGATCCAAATATACAATAGTATATTGAGCATTAAAAGCCCTTCCTAACCTGGTCTTCTCTTACCTTTCAGTCTTCTTTCATCTTACTTCCCTTTCCCCCACATGCTCTTTCCCTATTGACAATGGCCTCCAATACCCACTCTGTGCATCTCCATAAGCTCTCCTTCATGTCTACATTTCTTCCCTTGTCTCTGCCTTCCTTCTTACCTGGCTTCCTTCAAGCCCCAGCTGAAAGGTCACCTTCTACAAGATGCCTTTCTTGATCCCGCATGACATTAGTGACTTCTCTGTGTCAATTACTTAAACTTATCTCATGTGTATATATTTCTTTGCACAAAACTATTTAAAGGTTATCTCCCCCATTAAACTGTGAGATGCTTGAAGGCAGGAGTTATTTTTTAATTGTTCTTTGTAGCCACAAATGCTTAGCACACTGCTTGACACATAGTAGGTGCTTTATAAATGCTTATTTATTGAATATAAAATCTGGACTAAGGTAAGCATCTATGAATATTAATTAACCTAAAAGAGTTGTGAAGAAAGTACTTTATGAACATTAAGAGCCCTATACAATTATGAGTATTTTATTTACATCAGTAGACTAATGTCCATTCTATTTTAGCTTTTATAAACTGGGGATTCTTTATCCTAACTCTATATTTCACTGATGAGTCAGGTCTCTGAAACAAGACTCTTCTCTCCCCCTCAAGATTCTAAGGGTATCCTGACGAGTTGGAGTGTCTTTCTAATGCTATCAGCTCAGTGTGTTTTCCCAATATCATTCTCCTGTTTGAACTAGCATATCACTTGTTTACTTAATAACCTCTAGAAATAATTTCCTCAATATAATTTAATCAGTTCATATGAATTAGTTTTATAAAGAAATATTAATTGAGAAGACATAGCAAGAATAGAAGTACAAGCAATTCCTTCCAACACTCAGGGACACATTTTTCCCTATACCATACCATCTCTGTCTTGGGGAAAGTTAGGCTAGAATGTAATTCAGTAGCTATGAAACATTTGCTTTACCAAGTACTTCCAAGTACAGTGTAGCCAATGAATCTTAATGCTCTAGAAAATGTTATGTCAGCTACCTGTTCTGATTAACTGTTGGGATGGGACCCAAAAGTCTATCCTTGGGGATGTGTTGGCTAAGAAGTCTGTCATGGACTTCTATCCTTAGACATTTTGAGATCTCACAGGATCCATAGCCTAGTCCTTTTCATCTTCAACGCCTAAGAGCTAGAAAGAAAAAAATCAAATAAATGAAGAAATAAGGGTTCCATCTACAGTGAAATTGTTTTCCTGGGTGGGAGGAGAAAGGCAACTCACTGCCAGAGGTTCTTGCCATCATTGCAACTACTTGGAGGTCCATAGCAAGTCCTGCTTCCTCCAAAGTATCAAGAGAGGAAAGCCAAGAACTCTAGTTATTGGGGCCTTTGTACACATGTTCAGTTCCATAGCATAGAAACCAAGAGAAAGACCTTTCCCTTCACCATGCAGAAGTACACAGGAACTACTCACAGCACACTTGCCCATGCTCTGGAGTCCCATATGATGGATGCATCAGATTGAGCACCACATTGCTTATGCTATAAAGGCTGGGCTCTCATTGGCCCGTCCCTATCATATCAGTTAACTAGTTTATCATCATCTAGTGTACTACTCTATCAGTTTACTGCTGTTATTTGAACTTTTCCCCCCTAAAACCTTAGCCTTTAGCTTTATCAACACCAATGTCAGAAGGGCTTTTACACGGTTTCTCATTGGTCACTTCTTGTCCTAAGAAAGTTGCTGGTAATAGCTTTGGCGGTTGTGTTAAATTACAATAAAGGAAGCCCAGAAATGGTTATGAATGAAATCCAATGTTTCACAGCAGCTAAAATGAATGGATGCATTAAGCATTGCCTCTACAAGAAATCAAAAAGTCTCTTATTGAGTGCTGCTATTAGGGAAGCTGCATTTTGCAGAGAGGCAAAAATCTTTGGATTCCAAGACTAGAAGGATACAACCCTTTTGTTCCTGTATAACTATTTGACCCTGAAGACTTAAACTGTTAGAACTTTTAGGGATGACTTAGTGATCTAATCCTTGAAATCTTCTTACTTAATTTCTTGGGGGAATTATCTCTTCTCTTTTGTATTTAGTACTAGGTTGAATATGTGGAGCAGCCTTGAAAAGTCTCCATGGGGTATATAAAAAGGTCTTTCTTGGCCTGTAAAATTTCATCTAGGGGCATCTAGGTGGTGCAGTGGATAAAGCACTGGCCCTGGATTCAGGAGGACTTGTGTTCAAAATCTGGCCTCAGACACTTGACACTTACTAGCTTTTTGACCTGGGCAAGTCACTTAACCCTCATTGCCCTGCCCCCCCCCCATGTTTTTTTTCATCCAACATACCTAAATTGGGCTATACTGAAACTTTCCCCTTCACGGTATTACCACTTCATGGAAAGAAACAGAGAATCTTTGGGAGGTGATCTAGGTCAAAGACTGTAAAGGACTGCTAAATTTGGAGTAGTCTGTTCAAATCCCTCTGTGTCACTTCCTACCTGTGTGGATTTAAGTAATTAATTTAATTTCTCTGGGCCTCAGTTTTCTTACTTGTAAGATGAAGTGATTAGATGAGATGACCTTGAATGTCCCTTCTAGTCCCATGATTCTATTCCTTGAAAACATTAGAAGGAACTCAAAACTCATAGCCCAGCCTCCTAACCAACAAGAACCTAGTAACTTTTTCTCTGGCAGGCAATCAAGCTGCATCAACTCAACATTTCTGATGGGACACTCAGCTACTTCATAAGACAGTCCATTTTATTTTCTGAGACTTTAAATGATCAAAAATTTCTTCTTTAGGTTAACCCAAATCTTCCTCTCTAGAACTTTTACCTCTTGGTCCAAGTTCTGCCCTCTGGAACATCACAGATTATGCCTCATTAATTTTCCACATGACAATCTTTCAGAACCATCACCAGTTACTTCCACCATTCTATATAAATGATACAGTCTAAACCTGTTATCATTCTATCCACCCTCTTCTGGATGAACTCCAATTTGTCAATGTCAATGTCACTCCTTCAATTGGGTGCCAAGAATTGAAGACAATATCACTGATGTAGTATGAACAGTGTATAGCACAATGGCATGATAATTCCTTTTTGACCTGACAGATAGTTTATAAAAGCAGAATGAGATTGTATATTTTTGCAGCCATGTCACACTATTGACTCATATGGACATGTAGTCCACCAAAATTGCTAATCTTTTATTTTTTACATAAACTACGGTTAAGATAGGTTTACCTTATTCTTTATTTGTATGAGTGATTTTTGAAACCTAAAAGCAGCATTTAACTTTTATCTCTATTCCATGCCCTTCTGCAATTGTTGGAACATTGTTTCCAGCTGTGGAGATATTTTTGAAGATTGCTTTTGTCCTACAATGAATAAGCTACCCCTTTCATTTATGTCATCAAAAAATGTGATGAACACGTCCTCTATGTATTTGCTCAAGTCACTGATAAAACTATCAAGCAATATGTGGCCAAGGACAGATCCCCAAAGATACATGAAGAAGATTCTATCCACATTTATGCTGATCCCATTAATCATCATTTTGGGTGTGGTTTATTCATTGAACTATTTGTCTAGTAATTATACTGTCATCTACTTTCATTGTTTCCAATCTTGTTCATATGGAAGTTATGAAATCTTGTCAGGTATCTCACTAAAGTAAATTATGTAACATGTTTAAGGCATTCTCTTAGGTCTACCAGTCTAGTAACCTGTCAAAAAAAGGAAACGAGATTGCTTTGGCATGTATTGTTCTTGGTGAAACCTACACTGGCTTCTAATGTTTACTATCTCCCTAGGTAAGCCCTCCCCAAACATCGTTTTAAAAACCTGTTCTCGAATTTGGCCAAGAATTGATGTCAAGCTCACTAGTCTTTCATTTCTGGAATCCATCTCCTTTGCCTTTCAAAAACATTAGGACAGTTGCTTATTTCTATTCTTTTGGCACCTCTCCATCCTCCATGACTTTTCAAGCATTACCAAAAACTTTTTCTGCAACCCTATTTGTGAGTACTTTCAATTACCTAGGCTGGCATTCTCCTGGGTTGGGATCCTGAATCCTTTTAAACTAGCAAGTCACTTTCTTGTTGTCTCTTTACCTATCTTGGGCTTCAGTAATCTATCAAGTATTACTTCTTCCATCCTTTTCAGTTCGATGATAATTTTCTTCAAAAGAGAAGATAGAGACAAAACAGGAATCAAGTCGTTCTGGTTTTTGTCATCTGTTAACATATACCACAGCTCTAAGCAATGGGGTAAGCAGAAGGAGGATTTGTGATTGTATTTTCAGAATGTCATTTTGGAGAGACATCTCTCTCTCTTGAGTCTCCTCTTTTATCTCATCTCCTAGGCTAATTAAAAGTAAGCATCTGCCTACAGCAAGTACAACCACATAGATTTTCTTTGTATTGAAACAAAACAGGAATAGAAAGGAAAGCTTATATTTATTAAATTTCTTTTTAAGGCTGATACCGGATGGACTTGAGTCCCTGTCAGTTTTCTTTTGTGATACAGGACTTAATTTCATGCCAGTGTTCTTGTTAGGATCATTGATGTCTGCAACACATATAAATCCATTTAAAATGTAAAAAAAAATTAAGTGAGGTGACTAGATGTCTTTCTTGTGCTGGGAAAATTCTGATCTTGAGGATGTATGCCAGATGGGCAGGTATTGTAGAGGAAAAAAGTCCAGAGAATTTCCTCTCTAAAACCAAGGGCAAATTATATGCAGATATGGACATACTGTGAAAGGAAAGCAGTTACTCTGTGAATTGCCAAACATAAATTGAAATGAGAAAGGTGTTTTATAAATGAACACAATTGATGATCTATTGGTCTCTGATAGAGCACATGGTGTTTAGATGTGAATTTATAGTTTGAATCCCAGGCTACTTATCCTGGGTATGGGGGTGGAGAAGTACCATCCTGCCAAATAGGAGAATATTCTTCAAAAAAAGACTATTGATGCTAAGGGGATCCCCATTGATAGCTAAGTTCCTCAGTGTCCCTTGCCTCATGCTCCTCTTATCCTACTCTTTCTTCTCTTAGCTTTTTCCCACCTTACTCTCAATCATGGGATTTCATGGCGGGCCATGGTGGATGGAGGAACTGCTCACTGAGGTCATGATTCTGTTTTAGTAATGAGCCTACTTAATTAGGTTCAGTAGTCAGCATTAATTATGAGGCCACAAGCGAATAGGGGAAGGAACCAGATCATCTCATTTATGATAGAATGTGAGCTCTTGAGGATGGGAATTATTGCATTTGTGTATTTGTATCCCTAGCCCCTAGCACAGTTCCTAGCACATTGCAGATGCTTATAAGAACCTGTGGATGGATTGATCATGAGATCAGTCATCTTCCTGTGCCTTAAACTCCCTTTGCTGGTTCTACCTCTCTTATCCATTAGCTACTGGGAACTCTGAGTACTTTAACTGGATCTTCTTGATTGTTGAGCCAATACTCTTTTTGATTTTCAATTGATGTAATAGTTAATTTAATAATTTGTAAGTGGACCATGAAAATTGTTAAATTCTTTTAGTATTAAGGTTGGTTCCAGGGACCCATGGTAATGCTCTTTTCCTGAATAATAAAATAATCAAATTTTTACTCATTCTTGAAGATGTTAGAAAGTCTCAAAGTATCATTTCCCCTTGGCTTCCTGCTGTACCCTCTCCTACTTCTTGGCTCAGTTTTTAGTAAAGGTCTTTTAAAGAAAAAGCCAATTAGTTATTCTCAATCACTTCAGGGAAGGAGGTGAGCTAAAGAAATATGAGGACCATAGACTCAATTCCAGTCCAATCAGAGAAAGTGTGAGAGGCTCTGTTGTATACTAGCATCAGGAATTCAGAGTAAAATTAAGGACGGGAAGTCAAATCCTTAGCAGGTTTCCCAACTTCTATGTCCTCCAGTGTGACTCCTTAATTAGGTTTGCAGGTGTTGTGAATTCTTGAAACATGAGATGCATTCCAGAATCAAATATAAAGGCTTTGGGGGTATATCCACTGTTTACATTCTTGCCCCTTTCCATAAGCTTGGTAATGAAGAGTTTATTGTATTTCTGACAGTGTAGCCAATATATTGAAGGCTCATAAATATAATTTATTTTTCTACAGAAGTATGAAATGGCCCCTTTGCTCCCTGAACTCGACCAGCAGAAATTGTGAGAGGATAAAGGGGGGAGTTGTGTCAATAACATCTTCATATTTCTATGGTGCTTAATATAATAAAAGCTACTATTACTAATAGCTAGCATTTAAATAATGCTTTAATATATTGTTTGATTTTAATCATTTTGTCTTTCAGAAACTCTTTGAGATAGGTACTATTATAATCACCGTTTTATAGTTCAGAAAACTAAGGCAGACAAGTTAAATGACTTTCCAAAGGTCACATAGCTAATAAGTATCTGCAACTAAATTTGAACTCAGGTCTTTTTTTTTTTTCACTTTAAGTCCAGTGGTCTACCCACATGAAATCTACAAGTGTTTTCCCAACAAAAACCAGTGTGAAATAGATAGCACATATATTTGTTATCCTCATCTTACTAGAATTTGCCTTCCTGGAACATATTTGGGTTGAGAGGGGAAGCAATCCGGAAAAAAATGTTGGAGAGCTGTAGGAAGGAAGCATATCATTTAAAAAAAAAATCAACATGTATTGAAGCTCTGTGTATATTTGCATATATGGCTGTTTTGTGTATATATCTGAATTTTTTTACCATGTACATCTGTATCTTAATTTTTCCATAATTAGGTTTTTTAATATTCCATTAATATTTCTTTAAAATTTAAATAGAGATTTTTAACCTGCAGTTCATGAACCAGTTTAAATATATATATAGTCACTATATTTCAATATAATTGATCTTCTTTATAAAACTTTGTGTATTATTGTATGCATTTAAAAAACATTATTCTTAGAACTGGCCCATTATCTTCACCAGACTCAAAGGGGTCTATAACACACAAAAATGTTAAGAAAACCCTGCTTTAAAGCTTCAGAAATATACACTTTTGTCTATATTATTTAAATTATGTTATTTCTTCTAGACATGGTGGTGACTCCATCCTTATGTTGTCAGGTTTCCTTTTGTTTGAGGGATGAGGGCACATACTCAGGAAGAGGGACCTTTCCTAGGTACAGGGCTGTTAGCTCAATCCCAGCCAACACATTGTTAGAGCGTTCTCAATAACTAGTGGTATTAATGGAAGCATTTCATAACTACCTAACTACCTTTCTAAGGGAAATAAGGCCCTACAGTAAATACACATGAGTCAAGGTTACCACTAAAAATAAAATAAAGATCCAGAGTTTAGCAAAGTGACTGGCATGTAGTAGATTTTTCTTCTTTTTCTTGTTTTTTTTTTTTGGGGGTGGGGCAATGAGGGTTAAGTGACTTGCCCAGGGTCACACAGATCGTAAGTGTCAAGTGTCTGAGGCTGGATTTGACCTCAGGACCTCAGGGCCAGTGCTTTATCCACTCATGTGGTAGATTCTTAATAAATCCTTGTTGACAATCTTCCTCAAAGTATTTTTCAGGCTGATTACACATTACTCTCTGTCTCTAGCTCTGTGTTTGTGTAAGCATATGTGCATGTATGTGTCCATCTTTTTCTATCTCTCATGCTTTTCCTGAAAATATTTTTCCCTGAAATGTTTCCTCTCCTTGCCTCCATCTCTTGGATTACTGAGAATCCTTCAAGGCTTTAGCAGCCTACCAGAAGCCCTTTTCTAATTCCCTTCTTCGTAAGTGATCCCCTGCCCCAACTTATTTTTTATTTAATAATACATAATATTTTATATTTTTAAGGGCAGCTAGGTGGCACAGTGCATAGAGTGCCAGGCTGTAGTCAGGAAAGACCTGAGTTAAAAATCTTGCCTCAGATACTTACTAGCTGCGGACCCTGGACAAGCCATTTAACCCTGTTTGCCTTAGTTCCTTGATCTGTAAAATGAACTGGAAAAGGAAAAGGCAAACCACTCTAGTATCTTTACCAGGAAAACCCCAAATGGGGTCACAGGAAACAAATAAATAGCAGAAAATTATATATTTATGTATCTTTTGTGTACATATTCTTTTCTTTCAGTAGAGTGTAAACTCCTTGAGGGGCCAGGACTATTTTGGCTTTTGGGGGTTTGGGGTGGGACTTTGTATTTCCAGTGACTATAGTAAGGACCTGGAACTGAACAGCCATTTAATATAGGCTCACTAAATTGAATTGAATCCATAATTTCATTGTGACTATTCCATTAACTAACACAGTTCCATATCTCTCCAGGCCTTAGCAAATGATCCTCATAAGCTACCATGGCTGAAAAAATTCACCACCTCATGGTCACCTCATCCCCACTTTGTTGGGGATGAACCTTTCTTTCCCCACTCAACTAGGTTGGTCCTCACATGACAGATATCCAATTTGTTACTAAGCTTTTCCAGCTTGGTAGGACCTACCAGAATTTATGTTCTCCTGGTATCCCATAGCTGAAGTAGGATTTTTTTTTATGGAGTCCTGTTTCCTTCCTCCCTTTAAATATATTCTTTATTTTGCAAAGTGAGATATATTTGAGAACTTCCTCAGAGAACCTCATCTGTTATCTGTTCAAGCCCAGCCAACTGTACTGTACTACATGCCAAAACCATTACTGAAGTGTGTGAGATTTGGGCATGTAGGGAGAGCTTGTCATGGGAAACAAAAGAAATCCAACAAAGTATAATGTCTAATCCAGAGATGATCCACAAATTCTTTCCCCTCCCCTCCTCAGCACCATGGCCTTATTGTATCCTCTTGAGAGATTGTGCACATCAAAATGCTTCTTGAAATTTCCTTGCTGGCTGAGCAGACCCTAGAGAGCATTTGATTCTGAGGCAGTTAAGGGAGTGGTGTTGCTTTCTTTCTTTTTTATCATGAACTTTGTTGTTGTTCAGTTGTTTTCAGTCTTGTCTGACTCTTCATGATCCCATTTGGTGTTTTTTTGACAAAGATCCTGGAGGGGTCTGCAATTTCTGTCTCCAGCTCATTTTACAAATGAAGAAAGTGAGGCAAACAGAGTTATGTAACCTGCCCCGGGGGTCACACAGAGTACCTGAGGTCAGGTCACCAACTTAATAATGATCAAAATACACAAACGTTTCAATATACATATATAAAATATGAAGAAGAACAAAGAATTAAACAGAAATTGTGAAGCCATGGAATAATAGTTTTAGAACTATTAGAAGTCCAACCTCTTTCATTTTACAGATAGGGAAATTGTAGTGCAGAGGATTGAAGTGACTTATCTACGATCATAATGCTAGTAAGCTTCTAAGTTGGGATTTGTGCTTGGATTTTCTAGACTTCAAGCTCAAGGTTCAAGCTACTACACTACTTACCCACTTCTGTTATATACTCTTTTTTGTTTATTTCTTTTTTGGTTTTTAGTTTGGGGTTTTTTGGTTTTGGTGGGGCAATGGGGGTTAAGTGACTTGCCCAGGGTCACACAGCTAGTAAGTGCCAAGTGTCTGAGGTCAGATTTGAACTCAGGCACTCCTGAATCCAGGGCCGGTGCTTTATCTACTGCACCACCTAGCTGCCCCCTATATACTCTTAATTTTTAATGTGTATTTAATTGAATAAGATAGTAACAAAATTGCCCTGCTTGTATCCATTTCTGTCACTACTTCCTCCCCTTCTTCTCCCAGCTCCTTCCCACACCCCCCCCCCCCTAGCCATATGCATCATGGTATAGTGGATAAAATGCTAGACTTGAAGACAGAAAGATGCAGGTTTAAATTCAAACTCAGATACATAATAGCTGTGTGACCTTGGGCAGGACACAACCAACCTTTCTGTAAAATGAAGAGATTGGATAAGAGAATCCAAAATTTATGATCCTATGAACAGTCCCTTGTAAAAAAAGATCAAGGTTGAGCAAAACAAAACATGACATTGACTGTACTATTTCTTGGTTGGATGTGAGGTTCTTTGACTGAGAGGAATAGAGAAAAACAAATTTTTTTCCTTCCCTTTTCCACAAAGCTGAAATGGAAATTTCTCTGTAAGTAAGAATAATAATAATAATAATAACTCACACAGTTCACATTTACATAACATTTTACACAAAGCCCTTTATATACATTTTGTCATTTGACCCTCATTCCATCCCTGTGAGATATAGTAGTCTATTGTCCTCCTTTTATAGATGAAAAAACTGAAGTTCAAACTTGGCCATGGTAGCTTTACTACTGCTTAAGGCAGAATTTGAACTCAGATCTTTCTAATTTCATATCCAGTGCTCTATCCATTATAACATGCTTTCCTTTTCTGAAAGTAGAGATAGGGAAGAAGAAATGATCAACATGGTGGGAAGGAGGGAAAGAGAGAGACAAGAGACAGAGACAAAGAGAGATGGAGAGTGATAGTGGCAGAGAGAAATCTAGTGTCACTACAAATAAAATCAATTGAATATCCTCACGAGAATGCTCAGAGAGTACCCTTTAAAAGCTAGGAGCCTTTAGAATACAAAATCATTGTTTTTCCAGATTTCCCAGTTTTTATACATATATCACAAAACATTTCAGGCTTTGTCTTTTGAAGCTAGGACTCCATAACCCAAGCAATTTCCTTAATTGTGGAAAAGACCTAGATAAATGAAGACAGCCAAATCATAAAACTCTTGTTTCTGAACCTGTCAGATAATTTCCTCAATACCATACTTCTCCCTGGTGGGGAGACCTAGTCTGAGCATACAATCATTAGGACTTCCTATCCTCAATTTTTTTTTTTCCTCTACAGAATGACTCTCTGTTTCTGCTTTCCAAGAGAGCTCATCACCATGGAAAGCCGGAACAAATGAGCCTCCTAATAGAAAATGCCAGGGTATGGGGATAGAAATTACTGGGTTATCTCTAGTGTTTCAAGATATTATTGAGGGAAATAGCTTAGTGAGATGCAGAAAAGAATTGGACACTCCTGTGAATCATGGCAGGTGCAGTTACACTAGCTAGGAGAACAAATTACAAGAATTATTGAGAGTGCTGAGGCTTCAGGGTAGCAAATGATCACTGACAAGGATGGTGAGAAAATAAAAGGAAAAAAACAACTCTTCCTCCCATTCCATGGTACCGTAATGATCAGTGACTTGATTTTCTCTTCCTTTAAAGCATCCAACGTAGGCTGTAATCAATAGCATTATGGGCCATGGATGCTCCAATGCCCAAGAGGAAAAGAAGCGAAGCAATAGACATATGACTTTAACACCTCCATTCCACGTTGGGAAATTATTGCAAAGAAAAGGAGTTTGGGAGGAAGTGTCAATTTAATATATGGCAAATGATAAAGCTAGAGTATGTGGCATGTTGCCAGTACAAAAACTGGAGGTTTTGTACGGTCTCAAGAACTTGAATGAGGTTCTGATTAAGTGTTAGTATGAGAATCACCTTCCAATGGTGTCTTCCCTTTAGACATTCTGCTATGAATCCAGCTTGGCAGCTTTCAGTGGGATTGCCTCAGGAGGCAGAGGATCTGTTTCTCCTGTCCTATTCCATGGTAGAGTGGAAAAAAGCACTATATTTGGAGTCAGAGGAGTTGGGTTCAAATCCTTATTTTGACACTACCTTTGTAACCTTGAAAAGTCACTTACCAACCCTGGTCCCTCATCTGTGAAATGAAATGGTTGAACGGGATGACCTCTGAGGTTTCTTCCAGCTCTAGACACAGCATCCTTTCCTAAACTCATCTAGCTCCATTGATGTCTTTATCCCATTGAGGTAACATAGTGTAATAGGCTGCTGGACCTGGAGTCAGGAAAGCCTGAGTTCAAATCCTATCTCAGACACTTACTAACTGCATGACCCTGGACAAGTCACTTAACTGCTATTTGCCTCAGTTTCCTCATTTAAAATGAGGTGGGGATGGTTAATAATTGCACCAAACTTCCAAGGTTGTTGTGAAGATCAAATGAGATAAAATTTGTAAAGTGCTTCACAAATCTTAAAATTCTAAATAAATAGCACCTACTACCCAGGGTTATTGGGAGGATCAAATGAAATAATAATTGTAAAGCATTTAGCACATTACCTAGCATATAGTAAGCACTATATAAATGTCAGCTGTTATTATAGTAATTGCTTACTGAATGCTTTTTCATTTATTTCAAGCCTCTAAACAATACATAAATATGAGCAATTATTATTAATAAAATTCATAAGAAAATCATGAAAACGAGCACTTAACCTTAAGTGCAAGGCTTAATAGAAATCTGAAGCAATAGAGCAAGCTACTCATTTGGCTCAGTTATGAACTCTGAGACTCAGTTTCCTCACTTGTAAAATGGAGACAATAGTAACTTCTTCACAAGACTCCTGTGAGAATCAAATGAAATAGTTTAAATAGTTTAGGGGACATTTAGGTGGTGCAGTGGATAAAGCACCAGTCCTGGATTCAGGAGGACCTGAGTAAGTGTGTGTGTATACACGTGCATACATGCATACATACATATAGTTAAGAATATACAAAATAAATATAATTTGGGTAACCACCAAGAACTCAGAAAATTGGTAAACATTTTCTGTAGAGGTGCCACTTGAGCTGGATTGTAAAATGTTCTAAGGATTCTAAGACTTGGTGACTAGGAAGAAAGGAAAATTCCAAGCAATGGGGGATGACTTATATAGTCCAAAGCTGGAATGTGGTGTGTAGAGGCCAGCATAGAGACCAACATGATGGAATGTTGAATGCAGGAGGACATGTGTGATATGTACACAGTCTAGAAACAAAGGTTATTAAACATAGTTGAGATTTCAGGGGAGGGAGGGTCCATGAACTTGGATCAGAAAAAAATGCCTCTTTATCTTCATTAACCTTAAATTATTATCTACCGTTTCCTTCATTTATTTGAAAACATTATCCTGGAAGGTCTATAGACTTCACTAGTGTGCCAAATGGGCCTCTGACCCTAGAAAGGTGAAGAATCCTTAGTCTAGAAGGATATTTTTGTGGCAGATCATGCATGACTTTAATTGCCAAACAGAAGAATTAGTATTTAATCCTAAAAGCAAGAAAAAGAAGAAGCCATTGAGGATTCTCGAGCGAGGTCATGTGCATACTTTAAGAATACCAATTTGGCAGTTGTTTGGAAGATGGATTGGAGAGGGAAGAGGAATAAGGGAATAAGGAAAATCAGTTTGGGTGGTTGACATATCACAGGTGTGAGGTAGATTAAGGCATCAACTAGGATGGTAGCCATTTTGGCGGAGAAAAGAAGTTAGATGCAAGAGCTATTGTGTTGGTAAAATTTACAAGGTTTTGTAATCAAATTGTTATGGGAGATAAGGGAGAGTAAAGAGTCCAGATTGTGTACCTGAGTTAACAGAAAGATGTTGGTACCCTCCATAGGAATAGAAAAGCTTGAATGAGTTATGGAAATTGGAGAAAGATAAAAACAAAATTGTTTTGGACATGTGGAGGTTGAGATAGCCTAAGAAACATTGAGATGGAAATGTCCAGCAGGCCATTAATGATGGAATATTGGAACTTAGAAGAGTTATTAAGGCTGGATATATAGATATGTTAGTCATATTCATTGAGCTGAGAGTTGAACCTTTGGGAAAAGATTAGGTCATTAAGGGCAAGGCTATAGAGAGAAAAAACACTAAAGATCCCAGGAAAAAGCTCTGGTGTATACCCAAACATAGGAATCAGGGCATTATATTCCTACAAAGCAAGTTGAGGAAGCATAAGGTATTCTCTTTTCTCAAAAGTCTATTTTCTTTACTCATAAAAAGGAGAGATGTCTTAGGGGATAGTGAATTACTTTATTAGAATTCTTTTGCAGTACTATTAGTGGTAATCCTGCTTACATTATATGTGGGCCATTTTTAGTGAGCTTTCAATATCTACTAAGTCCACTTTATTTTCACAAACACTAATACTCAGTCTTGTTCATCTTCCAGGACAGGGGCCAATTCTCTATTTCTGTGAAACATGGGATACAGTTCCACGATCTTGGAAGATTTAAAATTGCAGATCACCCAAAGGGCAATAAGAGATGCATGGTGAGCATGAATAAAACAGTATTTTACCAATGAAGAATTGTACAGTAGAAGCAATGTAAAACATTATCCAAGAAATATATGACAAAAAAGAGGTAAATTGGTTATGTTGAGAGATAGGATAAGACAGCCTTTGTGTTCCATTGTCACCCATACAATGGCAGGAGATTTAAAGAAAAGCCCCTACATATTAGATGAGAACCCATCACACAGGTGTAAAGTATAAATGAGTTTGGATTTGCACTACTGGAGAGAGGAGCCACATTGCTAAGATCATAGTTGTGTCAAGGCATCTTTACAAACAATCTTGAAGTTATGTGAAGCAGGAGCAGCTAGGTGGCACAGTGGATAAAACACAGGCCCTGGATTCAGGAGGACCTGAGTTCAAATCCGGACTCAGACACTTGACACTTACTAGCTGTGTGACCCTGGGCATGTCACTTAACCTCCATTGCCCCACAAAAAAAGAAGAATTGGAAGGAGGAGGAGGAGGAGGAGGAGGAGAAGAAGTAGTTATATGAGGCAGGCATTATCCTACTGAGATTAAGTGACTTGCCTCTAGTAATTAAACTAGTTAAAGACTGTGCCAGGACCAGTATTCGTTTTTCTAGACCCCAGACCAGAACTGCTTTCTTCTCAATGGTTCTTTTTTTTTTTTTTTTAGTGAGGCAATTGGGGTTAAGTGACTTGCCCAGGGTCACACAGCTAGTAAGTGTTAAGTATCTGAGGCCAGATTTGAACTAAGGTACTCCTGACTCCAAGGCCAGTGCTCTATCCACTGCACCACCTAGCTGCCCCTCTCAATGGTTCTTAAAACCTTTATCCTTCATTCCACCAGGCGCACTGGGCTGCCAAAGCACCTGTTAGGGATATCCATGAATGGACATAAAGAGCATCTAATGAAATAAGATATGCTGAAATAGGTGACACTAAACTAAAAACAGCCTTTTTTCTTTGACATATGAAATTCACTGACCTGCTATAAAGAACCACAGCAAACTTGGGACTTTTAACAAGAGAGTTGGACAAAAAAAAAACATTCCATCCAAATAGTGTCTAATGAAAAAAGAAAACTTCTGTTTGGGAACATCTTATATCCTCAAAGCTCCTTGGACCATTCTTCAAACCCTTGCACCAAACTTTCAAGTTAAGTTACAAAGTAAAATGAGGAAACCTTGATGAAAGAAGGACAGGTCATAATTCAGTCGGCCACAGTATAATTTGGACAATTTTATGTGAGTGAAATGAGCCTTTTATAAAGCACTCAAGACCATGAGTCTCTGACCCTAATGGAGTACCTACAAGATCTCATATGAGAGGAAGATTGTGAAATTTGGAACATTTGCTATTATTAGAAGCCCAGAACAGGATCCAAACTAAACTAAACCAAATCCCAAAGCATAAATGTGTGTGCTGTCATAATCTCAACCTGAAAAACAAGTACACAAGTGGGAAGGGAAATAAAACACAAAATTCTCTGGCTCCTTGTGTTAAATTAGGTTGTTTATGATCAAGAACTTCTAAATAAAATCCAATCCTCTAATTGTGCTTCAAATGTCTCTTAAAAGACAAGTAACTAAAATCACTGCAGAAAATTATGATTAGTTTGTATATGGATTTAAATAAAGGCCCAAACCATGCAATCTTATTGCATTTATAAGTGACCACTTTATAGATATGTGAGCAATAAACCTGAGGAAATTTCCTTTGAGAAAGAGAGAATAATGCCAGATATAATTGTTAAATATAAAGTGGTTTCAGGAAAAGATTATTAACTCACAATTGCCCTACAGACATATATAAATATTGAGGAAGTTGGAACTCCATTGGGATTTTCATCACTTAGTCCATACTGTTAGCAAAGTAATCTGAAATCTCGCCATTAGCCTCCAGAGCAGGCTCCAGAGGAAATGTAAACCGGATGAGGTATGCTTCCTTCGACTCAGAGCTGAAACAATCCGTGAGGTCCCCAGCTCAAGGGGAACAGAGCACATGCGGCAGTGCTTAGCTCCGTCTAAACTTACAACGCTTTGACACCAAGAGAAATGAGTGTTATTTACACTGGCGACCAGTTGGCTGATAGAATTTATAAGGTCAACCAGCTGGGTTTGAAACTTAATTTACTGTCTTCTAGATTCATATTGTATTTATTTGAAAAAGGGGAGAAAATACCCTAGCCAGGAGGCTCTTATTTATTTTTATATTGTGACCAAAGCAAAATGAAGGCAAAATGAATCTTTGAAGAATCTATTACCTGCTAAATGTGCATTGCCATTAAATGATGTGTTTGTGTTACAGCTTGAAGTCATTTTGTTGGTCATTGGGTTGGCAAGTCAGATTATAGTAAAATTTGCTAGAGATCAAAGAGGGTGTCAATAGTTGGTATGGTTGCAACTCTGAAGCTCTTACAAAAGAGGAATAAATAGAGAAGTGTTATTAGGAAGAAGAGAGTTAGTACCCATGGTGTCTTGCTTCAGAATGCTTTCCCTTAAAATGAGTGCTTTATGATGTGATGCGTGAGTTCTCACCATAAATGATAAAATATGTGATATTACAATTTCCTAATCTAGTTGGGCCATGCAGCTGTGTCCCGGCAGATGTCAGAAGGGCGCTACTATGAACCCCTTGCCAGAGATACTCACACAAATGATCTGTGTGCTCATGCTTACACAGATGTCAGCTGTTTTATAATATTCTTCTGGGAGCAAGGCACAAGGGAGGATGCTGAAAATCTGGATGGAACTTTGGTGGTGTGCTTGGGGAAATGAATATATGAGATATCACTTGTGATAAAAGGAAAGGGCATTGGGGGCTGAGTGACCCAGTGACAGGGACAGTCTTCTGTCACTATAAGTTAATCAAAAGGGCATTAATATGTAACTTATTTATTATTTACATGATATAAATGCACCAGCCAGTAGTTTTCACTTTAGTGAAATGACAAGTGTGTGGGGGGTAGGGATTGGAGAGGGATGTGGGGATATGCTGAGAAAACTAACATTCTAGAAGGTGGCTTCTTTGCTATCTATCTAGAATAAGACACAGAATTGCCTTTTGAGGCTCAGATGGGAATTGGGTTGGCAAGGCCTTCTCCTCTCAGGAAGCATTATTTCTTATAATCTTCCCTACTTCTTAATGCTTAGGACCTCAGGACCTTCCAAACATCCTGTTGCAGTACCCCAAGCACCACAGAACCTTTCCATAAGCCCTACAACTGAACCTTCCTATAATGTGCTGTTTTCCCCAATTAGAATGTGAGCTCTTTGATGGCAGGGACTGTCTAGGTTTTCTGTTTGTGTTATTAGCAGTCAGCATACTTCTTGGTATATGGTCAGTGCTTTAAAATGCTTTTTCATTTATCTTCATTCATTCATTAATTCATTTATGGTAAATCTGTGTACTGCATTTTTCTATACTTTCTACTTCTATAATTTACAAGGTAGGTCCATGTCCCATTTTTTAATACTTATTTTGATTTATGTTTTGTTTTAACAGGAGAATATTTTTTTGTTTCCCAAAGTGAAACCTTTGCCAAAATTCTATTATGAATCCTTAAGAATTTCACTAATTACTTTGTATAGATAGATTGCTTTTCATTTAGCTTTATTAGTTATTTGGAAGGGGTGGTCATCCACAGAAACATTGATGGGGACAGGAAAATCCTCTCACATGTACCTTCTCTTGAGAAACAGGATCTAAAACATCCCAGATAATTGTCTTCATTTTAGTTGTAGACTTTCACAGTCTTTTATAGCAAGACATTCCAGTGTTTTATATAGCTATTCCCTATCAATCAGCAAGGAAACTGAGACAAAGGTCACACAAAAGTCAATGGCAGAGCAGAAACATCAGTGTTGTTGCTTTATTTTGGGATATATCTGATAGCAATAAATAGGACAGATTATTAAATTACAAATAGAGTTTAGGAAACCATCATTCAGAGATCTTCATACTTTTAGGAAATCTTGTTTATCACCAATAGTGATTAGATTGTGTTAAAAATGGTGGGAACTTATGGGATCTCAGTTCCAGATTCATTGTTATGTATGTGTTTGAGAATGGGAAGAAAGTGTGTTCCTTCAATGATTAGGATAAAGTAGGACAAAGTAGCACATAGTACTTTTTAATCATTTTAACAATAATTTGTGCCCTGGGGACTACCTAACTCTTCTGCCTATGGACATACATTGGTAAACATGTACTTTAGATGACCATGTTAAGAATCTTGGCAAGAATACTAGCTCTAACATCAGGACTGGCCTCAAATTCTACTTTTGATAATTACTATCTGTCTGACATTGGTCAAGTCACCTCTTTCCTGGGCCTTAGTTTGCTCATTTGTAAAATGAGGGGATTAGACTAGATAACCTCTGAGGTTCCTCCCCATTCTAGCTTTCTGCATATAGTGGCATAGTTATTAATATTATTATGAACAATGTTTAGATCTTGTCATGTTAATGTCTAACTTAAGAATCATTTAATTTCACCACAAGGAACATTTCTTTTCTTAATGCATAGAACTTTTAGCATTGAGTAAAAGTTAGTTTGTTGTCTGCAAGTCCACATGTGAGAAAAATTTGAGGTGCCACTTTTAAAAAAATGATTTTCCATGCTATAGAGTTTGCTGCCAACATTTATCATCCCATTAATCAAATGCCATCAAATAGATGACATGTTCAAATTAAAAGCAATCAAGAAACACACCCAGCTTAGTACTTTCCCTGGTTTCTAAAATATGAAATTTCTTGGTTTGGCACTAATTTTTCACATGCACTTGTGGAAAATAAAATGATGAAATCCTAAGGCCAGATAAGACCTTCTCAAATCATTTTGTTCAAGCAACTAATAAGTGAGCCTATGATTAAAACACCCTGAAGAAAACTGAAAAAAAAAAAAAAACAATCTCTGGGAACTTACTGTAATGTTTGAAAGACTTCTTGCTTGGAAATTCCATTAAAAAATATAACCTAGATCTTTTATGTCACAGTTTTAGCCATGTCTACCAGGGGTTCCTAACCTTGGGGCCCATGAACTTGTTTTGTTGTTGTTGTTGTTGTTGTTGTTGTTTTGTTTGTTTGTTTTTTTGATGAGGCAATTGGGGCTAAGTTACTTGCCCAGGGTTACACAGCCAGTAAGTGTTAAGTGTCCAAGGCCAGATTTGAACTCAGGTCCTCCTGAATCCAGGACCAGTGCTCTATCCACTGCACCACCTAGCTGCCCCTCCATGAACTTGTTTTTTAAAAAATATTTTGATAATTATATTCCAAGAGTATTAGTTTCCTTTGTAAAGCTATGTATTTTATTTAATGGATTGAAATACATTACTCTAAGAAGAGGTCTCTAGGCTTTCACTAGACTGCCAAAAATGTCTATGCCACCAAAAAAGGTTACAACCCTATGGAGATCTAACTCTGGTCCCAATGTGACCCAGGAACCCATTCTCTCCATAATAGTCCTTCACAGACTCAAAGACCTGCAGGATCATTCAAACCATCTTCTGCTCATAAGGTCAAATAATCATAATTCCTTTAGTCTTATAGATTTGAATTAACAGTCTTTTAATCACTTTTATTGCTTTCCTTTAAACCCACATTCTCTAAATCCCATTCGTATTATGGAGCTCAATGCAAGGATTTTTCAAATTACTCTCTTTTGGTTTGCTAACTACATAGAATAAAGGATATTTGGCAAAGAATTGAGTCCATAGGGATCTAGAGGTTGGGAAAGATAGGAAAATAGAATTTTAGGTGGTTCCTCCTCCTTTGGGGAAAAATTATTATATGTATGAGAAGATCTAGAAATAATGCTAAAAACAGACATACTCACATGTAAAGTGGAAAGGAATAGGTTATAAATTAGTCTGATTAGAACTTTCTGTAGTGGCAGTTTTTAGAATAAAGGAGAGCAGTAGTCTGGCATTATGATGTTTCATTTTTCTAAACTGAAAAAAAACATCAGTGCTATTACTTCTTTTTTATATAAGAAATAAATAGACTGAGGAACTAACTGAATTAATTTCACTTCAGGTCAGACCTCTGTAAGATATGACATCCAAGTGCATTGTTATAAACATCATAGAAACAAGTAGTTTATGAATAGTGGAAGACTAAGGGAAGGAGAGACTGGGGAAAGGTGGGAAGGCAGAACTTAAGGGAGGCTGGGACACTGTCCTAGGTACTGACATCTGGAGGACATTCTTTCTCCCCAGTGTGGGCTGGAGACTACCATCCTTTTATCTCATGCCTTGTGGTTCTCCATCAACTCACATCCCATCAAGAGTTGGAAATGTTAGCTTTCCTGAGAGAGGCAAGTGAGAAGGGTTGTGGTTGTGGATGTCAGGAGTTTCATGGCAAGGGATTGGGCTACCCCTGACTTCCCTAATAACTATACATCCCTTATTCTGTGTTCCGTCTCCTAGTATCTGCCTGCTTTCCTTGCCAACCTACTTGGAGCCACAGGCTGTACACTGAGGGATATCTCCTCACAGTTGAATTTTCCACTGGTCCTGGTATGATAACAACAACCACAACAATAATAATAATAGCTACCATTTATATAGTGCTTTAAGGTTATCTTATTTGAACCTCACAGCAATCCTGGTAGGTGGATACTATTATTATCCCCATTTTACAGATGAGAAAACTGAGATCAAAGAGGGTTACACAATTAAGTATCACACAGCTAAATGTCCAAATTTGGACTCAGGTCTTTCTGACTATAGGTCCAAAGCTGTTCCTGCACCTGGCTGTCCCTTTCCTGCAAACAGAAATGCTAATTTACAGCTCTAGCTTTAGAAAGAACACTGATTAGGAACTGGAAGTCCTGGCCTAGAATCCTACCTCTGCCAATTACTGCCCTTGTGATTCTGGGTAAGTTTCTTCTCTCTAAACCTGTTTCTTCATCTTTGAAATAGGGTTAAAATACTTACAGTACCTACGTCAAAGGTTGTCATAAGGGTCTTTTAACTGGTAAAGTGCCACATAAATGTTTAGTAGCATTTCAGGGGTCTTGCATACAGTAGGAAAGTAATAAATAATTTAATTGGATTAAGAAACAGCATCCCCTTTAGCCTCTTAGATTACAAAGCTACTATGAGTAGATGGAGAAAAAAGCTGAACTAATAAGATCCAAATTTGAGTCTGCAATGAATTCCAGAGCAGAGAGGCCCCAGGGAGGGGCTCTCCATGGGCAGCTACAGGAGGCTGAGGCTACTCTTGTCCAACACAGATGCTTATTGGAAAGAAGCCGTCAAAATCAAAAGCTGAGCAACAGCCTGGGTCATGAACTGAGAGTTTAAAATATCTGTTCATGACCCTGCTAGCCAGCTAAGACTTCCTGCCGACCTAAAATGCTGGGAATTCCAGTGTTGGCACAAATGGTTGCCAGCTTTTCATGCTCCAGATGGCAGGAGGAGAATCCTCAGACTCTGGTACAGGTAGCAAAGGATGTAAGAATTTGGCCTCTGTCCACAAAAAGCAAAACTCTCCTGAATTACTAAAATGGCCAACCTAAGTCCCTTTAACAGAATGTGGAGGCAAATATGAATTGATTATATTAGCCATATGATGACTGTACAAAAGACTTTTCAATATTTTTCCTTCCTTTCTTCCTTCCTTCCTTCCTTCCTTCCTTCCTTCCTTCCTTCCTTCCTTCCTTCCTTCCTTCCTTCCTTCCTTCCTTCCTTCCTTCCTTCCTTCCTTCTTTCTTCTTTCTTTCTCTTTCCTACTTTCTTTTCTTTCTTCCTTCTTCCTCCCTCCCTCCTTCCCTTCCTTACTTTTTTCCCTCTCTTCCTTTCTCTATTTCCCTCTCTCCTGCTCTTCTTCTCCCTCCCTCTCTTCTGCTTTCCCTCCTTCCTTCCTTCTTCTTTCTTTCTTTCTTTTTCTTTTTCTTTCTTTCTTTTCTCTCCCTTTCTCCCTCCCTTTTTCTTTCTCTCTTCCCCCATTTTCTCCCCCTCTTCCTTCCTTCCTTCCTCCCTACCTTCCTTCCACATTGAAGCAGCTGTGTTATTGTTAAAGGGGAAAAAACACAGTTGAGATCCCTAGGATTCCAGGCTGATTAGTAGCCCAGTAGACTAAAATATGACAGTGACTTGTGAAGAGTTAGGAAGCTACCCCCCTCCCCACCCAAAAGACAGACAAAACCCCAAAAGCTACTTTACATTATTACAGCAACAAATAGAATCGACAACAATATAAAAGTTAATTTAGAACTTGGTCCAACATTGATGCTGTGATTTTGTACTTAAATTTTGTATGTTAAGCTTTTAGCTTAAATTTTCATCTAAAGAACTCAGGAAAATATCAACACAAGGGATCAGTATATCCCCACTAGGACAACAGGGTAGTGAATTGGATGACAATCTCTCCCCATATTCATTTCCCCTTGGCATCTTGATATTAGAGGAGGGTTCTGATCTTTCTTCTGGGGGACTCTTCTGATAAGAGAATCGTTGACAAAGAATGATGTCCTAGTACTTCAAGCCTCTCAATAAGCTCCTGAGACCTCATTTTTAAGAATATTACAGCATGTTCCAAAGCAAACTTAGCTGTATTAGAAAGTGCACTTGATTTGGAGTTGGAAAACCTGGGCTCGAATTCTAGCTCTGCATGACTATAGGCAACTCCCTTCACTTCTCTGGGCTCCAGTTTTCCTTAAGTTTAAAATGAAGGGATCACAGTTCTAGACCTGGAATGCACCTAAGATGCTATCTGCTACAAACCCCTCATTGTACAAAGAAACAAAGGCTTAGGGAGAGCTTCTGATTTTCTGGACTTTGCCTCCATACTTGGGCTAACCTTGAACTTCCCCCAGAGTCTTGGACCTCCTTGCCTTGGAAAATTCCTCCATTCTGCCCACCTCTCTTTCGGAGAGATTTCCTCCTAAGCCTCAACTTTGGAGAAGATCCCAAGTCAGCTAATCTTCATTACTCTATGGCTTCTGACTTTCTACCCTTCCCTCAGCCTCAGTCTCACCCTGGAACTTTCCTCAGTGTCTGTAGTCTTCTCGTGCTAGAACATTCTTCTCCCATGCTGCCTTTCTTCTCCCATTGCTAAGCTCCTCCTGGAGTATCCATTTCGGGAAGGGGACCAGGTCAGTCAACTTTCATTCCCTTCCTGGCTCTGTTTATGACTATGTAGACTTTGATGTCATGCTCCTTCTGCTATTTCTCCTCACATTTTTCTGCTTCCTTTTGTTTGTCTTCTCTCCCACACTACATTAGAATGTAAGTTCCTTGAGGAAAGGAACTCTCATTTTTGCTTATATTTGTATCTCCCACAGTGCCTGGCACTGAATAACTGCTTACTCAATGTGTTTTCATTCATCCATCAAAGACAGAATAATTTAGTTCAATTCAACAAACATTTATTACGTATCCACTGTGTGCAGAGAACTGATCTAAGTGCTAGTGATGCAAAGAGAAAAATAGTCCCAGCCCTTAAGAAATTTGCATAACTGAGAGATTCAGAATGTACACAGGTGGTGGGGCCAAGGAATGGGACTTTTCAGACTCTGGGGCTGCTTCAATGGTAGTGGCAGCAGTTTCAGACTTTTCATTTAGTAATTCCATCCTTTAAAAGGTGGAAGCAGAAACAAAGGGAAAATTTATTTTCTATCCAATTCTCACCAACAAAGGAGAACTGGTTAGTAGGCTGGTCATTATCAGAACCTTTTGAGTATGTCAACACTCTGCCTCAAGATTTATGGAAGAGAAGGAGAAGAGAGCTGTTAATAGCTTACATTTTTGAAGAGCAGATTCCAGAGTTCAGAGAAAGGATACACTGAATTCCATGTGTCAGAATGCTATGGAGAGAGTCAGGCCAGGAGGAGTGAGAAGATTCAATTAAGGAATGCTGAGGAAGAGGAAAAAGGAGAGATGTCTAAAATCACTGATGTGAATACACAGGGAACTCGGAACCCAACTTATATTTAAAGAGTTGTGCAAAGGAGATGGAGGCAAAAGCATTATGTATATCTTGGAATGAGTTGAGGAACTTTTCAAAAATTATATTTGGGAAAATAAGATAATCAAAGGAAAAGACTATTGCTCAGAGGGACTGAAAGAATGATAAGTCATGAATGAGAGAAGAAAGACTAACTCTATTCTTATTTTTGCTTCTGTTTTCTTTGCAAAAGAGAATGACCTTTTCCCTATAAAGGGCAAAACAAAAACAAGTTGTCTATACTCAAAATGAGAATGGGGCAAAAAAGGGAAGCATCTACCTGCCTCTGATGAATTCAAGTTACCTGGTACCAATGAACTACCTCCTCAGGCACTGAAAGAACTGGGATATGTGAGTAATGAACTACTCAGTTATCTCTGAAAGATTTTCAAGGATTGGTATAATACCATAGAACTTAAAAAGGTGAATGCCACAATTTTTCAAAAAAAGGGGAAAGAATGAAGTAGGAAAACTAGAGACCAGTGAGTCTGACTTCGATTCCTGGAAAAATCTTAGTAAATATTGAAAGAATGGCTATGGAACCTCTAGAAAAGGAAACAGATTGCAAGGTTGGCATACTCCATCAAGAGCAGATCATGCCAGATTAACATCCTATTTTTTTAACTGTCACTAGACAGGAACATGAAGGAATGTGATTCAGAGTTGATTGAGGTTTTGTGAGAACATTTGACATAGTTTTTCATGCTATTCTTGTGTAAAACATGGGGAAATGTGGGTTAGATGATACTACAATCATGAAAATTCAGAAGTGGTTGAATGATGAGATAAAAAGAAGGCATTAATGATTGAATGTCAGCTTGAAAGGAAATTTCTATTGAAATAACCCAGGGATCTCAGTTTGACTTTATGTTGTTTAACATCTTTATCAATAACTTGGATAAAAGTATATTTAGAATGCTTATCAAATTTTTGGATAACAAAATTCTAGACAAGATAGTTAATACATTGGATGACATAAACAAGATCTAAGAAGATGCCAATAGGCTAGGCTGTTGGGCTAAATTCAATACACTAAAATTTATATTAAAATTAATTTATAGTTATTTAAACCTTTTATTGACACATTTTACTATCATCTTCACTTCCTTATTTATTTTGTTTCCCTTCCCCACCCAAAGAATCATTACAAAGAATAAAAAAGAAAAGGAGAAAAAGTTCAACAAAACTAAACAATATTTCAACCATGTTTGACAGCATATCCAATATTCTACCACCCATATCCCATCACCCTTTTATAAAAGAAAAATGTGCATTCCTATATCTTTTTTTGAGGTCAATATCCATCCTTATCGCTTTAATTTTGTTTTGTTTTGTTTTGGTTTTTTGCAGGGCAATGAGGGTTAAAAATGACTTGCCCAGGGTCACACAGCTAGTAAGTGTCAAGTGTCTGAGGCTTGGATTTGATCTCAGTTCCTCCTGAAATCCAGGGCCAGTGCTTTATCCTCTGTGCCACCTAGCTGCCTCCATAAGAGTCTATAGGTAAATACAAGGTAAATTTAAAGGTGGAGAAAAAAGTAACATTTGAGGGGATTTAGGGAAAGGCTTTCCTAGTGGAGGCAGCTTTGAAATAAAGAGTAGAAGAAGAGAATTCAGATAGCATAGGGAGATATTTTTTAAAAAATATGATTAAAGAGTTGAAGAATAGCCGATAGAAGAAAAGACTACAATAATTCATTTCCATCTGTAAGGGATGGAGGTCAATTGACTCATCACTGCTATAACAATTGAAGTACAGTTAATCCTCAAAGTTCTAGCATTTAACTTTTGCTATTTTAAGCATTGGGGTGACTTTTTTAGTAACCTCATTTTCACTTTCACATTAGCCACTGGGGCACATTTGTGTCTGGTATAGTAGAGGGAAAAAAATGAGAGGCTCAATGAATACAAGTTGGTGAAACAGTTGGTATCTTAGTAGGTGCTACATTGGTCTTGTTTACCCCTACCATCATAGAATAAAGAGCTCCCCATGCATTCATTGCATATTTTCATTGTTTGCCTTTAAAACTCATTTTCCTTCACAATTATGCCCCTAAACTGTACTGCAAGTCTCCTGGGGTCCTATGAACAAGAACGTTATATAAATATACCTCATTATCACATAGAATCTTTTTAAAAGATTAAGATACAATGAATTAGAAATACAAATTCTACAGGCAGATATTCTAAGCACAAGCATTACAAATCATACCATAATAAAATTATAATCATACATTGGGGATCACAAGATTCTCTAGTTTAGAAAGATAATTGAGCACTGAGTGTATGTCATACCTATGTAATGGGAAGTCAGATACAAGCAAATGGTAAAACAGGGTCCTATCCTCAAAGAGCTTAAATTATAATGAGGAAAAAATAATAAATAAAGGGGAGTTGGGGTGAGAAGATATCCACCTGGGGAGCATGGGAGAAAATTAGTCTAGAAAGTAGGTGGGCTGGGGCAGCTAGTGGCGCAGTGGATGAGGCACTGGCCCTGGATCCAGGAGACCTGAATTCAAATATGACCTCAGACACTTGACACTAGCTGTGTGACCCGGGCAAGTCACTTAACCTTCAGTGTCCTGAAAAAAAAAGAAGGAAAAAGAAAAAAAAGAAAAGAAAGTAGGTAGCTACACTGGTTAGAAATAGTATTTTCAGCAATTTTCTAGCAAAAGATTACAGTTTGGTTGCCAAAACCTAACCCTCAATTTCTCATCTGCCAAGCATAGCGAGAATACGAGTCTCTCCCCAGATGGGGTGATGCCCTGTTCCCATTCTGGTAGAAATGGCAGGCTCTCATTACATGGCAACTGATGTTTGGGGTTCCAGGCTTCTGATTCTGACTTTTTTCTTTCCTGAGCATAGAGTGAACATCAATCCTGAAATGCTGTATCTATCCTCTGAGGTCAACCTTGTGAAAATTTGAGAGTCTGAGATCCTGGGGTCTCTTGGTTTGAGATTATTGTTTGACAAGGGGATCAAATTGGTCCATCAGAAACATATGACATGGGAGGAGCTCAAGTTCTGTCCTACGATGCCGGAAGAAATGAACCTAGAGTGAATTGTTTGAGAAATAAAGAGCCAGAGGGAAATGTAAAGTGAGTATTCAATAATCCCACAGATTGCATCAGGTACTGAAGTTTAAAGTTATCATCCTCCTGGGAGAGTATTATAATAATAGTTAGTTAGTATTTTTGTGTTCATTTTCTATCAATTCACATTTGTGGGTCTTGTGCATAGTAAGCCATTTCTTGATATCAAACAAATATATAGTCGCCTACTGCCTGATCTATATGTAGTACCTTAATCCTCCCTTTGGGGCCACCTTAAATATGACCCCAAACTAAGTTATAAAGTACATTTTTCCTGAGAACTCTAAAGTGAAGATACAGAGTCAGACAGGTAGAAAAAGAGAGCTTGACCCCATTTTTTTGGAGTTCAGGATCCCCAGTGACTGCAACACTGTCCAACCACACATATATAGGCCGCACAGCTAAGAGAGGACATAAGAAGAAACATAAAAAAGACCATAAGAAGGAGGGGAGCAAGAACCCTAGTTCCCTGGATTCAACAGTAGTTCTTGATAAATATGAGAATGGGAAGGGGAAGATTTAGATCTAGATCTTCCACAGTCTGTAACTCCCTCCTACAAAACCAACTTTAATCTCCCACTACTTCCCACTGTTAGCCTTTTGTTAAAGTGTTTTTACTGTCTGTAAAGCACCATATTCATTCTTACCTATGCGAAGGGTGTGTAAGTATATGTTTAACACGTAGGCTCTCAAAAAAAAAAAGAAAGAGAAAGAGAAGAGAAGAAAGAAAAAAAAGAAAAAAAAAGCATGCATGGTACACTTAAGCTTAATCTGTATTATTAACATTTACTCCATTTTTCTTAAGAGAAGGCAATCAACAAGCAATAAATCAAGTCCTGATTTTCTTGTTTGCTGATTTCTGTGGTGTGAATACTCTCACTCAAAATCTAACCATCTATTCAAGGTATGGTATAAGCTGCTTCAGCACACCTCAACACCCCTGTAACTGTGCTTGTTCTATCCCCTTGGCCTAGAATACTCTCTCAGCTCTTCCTTAATTCCACCTAACCAAATTCTACCTTATTCTTTGAGGTCCAAGCCCAAGACCTATCTCATCCAAGAAGGTGTTTCCAGACCTCCAGATCTCAATCTACTGATTTCTGTAACTTCTGAATTCCCTAGAGTAGTACTATAGCAACCCATTTCAACACAATCATACATGTCCTCATACTGTTTTGAATATTCCATATATGTAAATCTTGTGTCTCTCTTAGAGGTAATAGGAAACCACTGGAGTTGTGGTGTGTGTGTGTGTGTGTGATGTGTGTCTGTGTATATGTGAGTGTAATATGATTATACCTGTATTTTAGGAAAATCACATTAGTGGTTGAATGGAGAATGGATTGCAGAGGAGAAAGACTTGAGGCAGGCTGGCCAATCAGGCTATTGCAGTAATTGAGATGTGAGGTGATGAGGGTCTGCACTAGAATAATGACAATTACTCTTCTAGACAAGAGAAGGGGACATATTTGAAAGATATTGCAAAGATAAGATTAATGGGCCTTGGCAACAACTTGGATATGGGGCAGTGGGGGTGGATGAGAAATAGTGAAGAATCCAGGATGATTCTTAGATTGTGAGCTTGAAGAACTGGGAGGATGGTGTGACCTTCCACAGTTATAGGGAAGTTAGGAGTGGGGATGGTTTAGTGAAAAGGATAATAAGTAATTTTTGAACAAATTGAGTTTAAGATGTCTACTAGACTTGAGTTTGAGATATCTGAAAGACAGTTGGAGAAAGGGAACCTGGAAGTGACAATGGGGAGCAAAGAGTAGTCCAAATCCCCCACCTCAACCAGTGAGTTGAGGGAGAACGAGTGAAAGTGCAGCCAGTAATGGAATGGGTGGCCAGGGAGGCCTGTATCATCAAGGAAAAGCCAGGTTTCAGTAAGAACTAGTAAGTAGGGAGCAGGTAGGTAGCACAGTTGGATAAAGCACCGGCCCTGAATTCAGGAGGACCTGAGTTCAAATCCAGCCTCAGACACTTGACACTTAGCTATGTGACCCTGGGCAAGTCACTTAACCCTCAGTGCCCCCAAAACAAACAAAAAATTTAGTAAGTAGAAAGAATGGGAGAAGAATAGATGTAAAAATGAAGGGAAGTTGTTGCCTATGGAGTAGGCATCTCAGAGGGCACAGTGGAAGGGACGGGTAGGATTGGAATGAAACCTTGGATGAGAGTGTTGAGGAATTGGGTGGTGGAGTGAGGAGTGGAGTTTGGATGATGTCTATAGTAGGACAGTCACTGGATGGAATGAGTGTGACCAGGTGTGATAATGTTCATCAATGAGGCAGGGCACCCACTCCTCTTCTTTCTTCCTTCCTTCCTTCCTTTCTTTCTTCCTTCCTTCCTTCCTTTCTTTCTTTCTGTCCTTTTTGGTGAGGCAATTGGGGTTAAATGACTTGCCCAGGAGCACACAGCTAGTAAGTGTTAAGTGTCTGAGGCTGATTTGAACTCAGGACCTCCTGACTCCCAGGGCTGGTGCTTTTATCCACTGCACCACCTAGCTGCCCCAACACTCCTCTACTTTCAAAAGACAGGTGCAATTAGGAGATGGAAGGCCTGAAGTAGAAGGGAGGGTTTTCTTCTTTGCACTGGAAATTCTCCACATCCCATTGTGGAGACTGGATTGGCAACCAGAGAAGGAAGATACCTTCTGCTGTTACAGATGGAACTGCTTACTATGGATGGAAGACACTTCACTTGGCCCCCTAGCCAGTTTTTCCTCTGGGGACACACCATACTTAGCAGGGGATGGAAAGTTCAGAGCACTAAGCACACTGGTCCTATTGGTAGTTTAGCTGGGTCCAGGAACTTAGTGTGATAACAGCAGAGGAGGCAATCAAAAAGAGAGGTATAATCATCACCTCTGAGGGTATCAGTTGGCTTTCTGATGGTTGCCTAGATGCAGTATCTAAGCTTTAGGGCCATGCCTGTCTAAAAGAACTCTAGGATTTCCATTCAAGAGATCCTACACCCTGTACCCCAATATATCATAACAGAATAACAGAGATTTTCAAAGAGGCTGAATTTTTTTTTTTTTAGTAAGGGCAATTGGGGTTAAATGACTTGCCCAGGGGTCACACAGCTAGTAAGTGTTAAGTGTCTGAGGCCCGATTTGAACTCAGGTACTCCTGACTCCGGCTGGGCTCTATCCACTGCACCACCTAGCTGCCCCCAAAGAGTTGAATTTTTGCTAAAGACAAGCAGTAGGTAGTAGAAAGAGAAAGAATGGCAGAGGACAGTATAATGATATCACCTAAGGACATGGCATTTCTACAGTATTTGAAGTGTGAGTGGTCTGATGATGCTAATGCATGCTTCTTTATATTTGTTCTCTAACCACATGTGTCCCTTTAAATGTCTCCTTTTAGTTACATTCCTGTCATGTGCCCTTTTATTGTACATCTACTGATAGGTATATTCTTTTTTAATTTTTAAATTTTAAAAAATTTATTATTTTTATTATTATTATTTGTGGAGCAATGAGGGTTAAGTGACTTGCCCAGGGTCACACAGCTAGTAAGTGTCAGTGTCTGAGGCTGAATTTGAACTCAGATCCTCCTGAATCCAGGGCCTGTGCTTAATCCACTGTTCCACCTAGCAGCCCCTCATAAGGTATATTCTAGGCACCTGTGCATTTTCCCCCACTGGTGTCTGGTAAATTGTGGGAAAGTAGATTTTGTGGGTATGGCAGAATCTTATAACTTACCTTTGCTATTCTGAAGCATTTGTTTTGAACTGATGTCCTCTTTCTGTTTGGCTCAGTAAAAGTAAATATGTTAATTAATCAGGACTCCTGAACTACTGCTTGGAGAGGTTGCTGACCCATACTCCATAGAGACCTTGATTCTATGATGACTTTCTTGGGGTTCATGTTTGTATGAAATCAAGGTAATCTAAATAAATCCAGGGCTATCAGGGGCTCCGTGTGTTGTGTGTGTGTGTGTGTGTGTGTGTGTGTGTGTGTGTGAGGGGGCATCTCAGGTACTATGTAGGAGATTGTCCTTTACTTTTGTTGCTGTTAGAACCTAAATCTATATGTGACATCTAAAGTTCTAAAATAGTACTAGAAGGGAGGTAGAATCTTTACTTTATCATTTAAATTTTTAAAAATTTTAAATTTTATATGTTTTTATTTTAGTTTATCATTTTAAATTTAAAAAATTTTTATTTATCAGTTCTAAATTCTCTCCCTCCCTCCACCCCTCTCCCAACCCATTGATCTTACTTTATCATTAATATATAATCAAAGGCCTTGGTCTTCTGCTCTCCTTTCCCCCAACACGTGGGGGAGACTATGGGATGCAAAAACACAGTACATCTGCCTCTTTTCTTTCTCTTCACTCTGCCTTCAGCTCTATTCTAGAAACAAAGCTATTTTGTTTTAAAGGAGCCCCTGATAACCCTTGGTTTATTTACATTGCTTGATTTTACTCGTGTGTGTTGTACTACTGGTAATAATATGGGGTATATGACTTGATTCAAGAAGTCCTTTCATCTCCATTAACTATTCTATAATGTAAACCATAGTGGTTACCCCATGCCCCTCAGTTTGGGGGGAAATGGCAATTCACTCTGTAAACAAATGAAAGGTCTCCCTGGTGCATAACTGTAACAGTAATGAACTTCAAAGACATTCACGGTATTCCATTCACAAGTATTTCTAATTGGGACAGATGTACATATGCAAAAATGATATAATCAGATGTAATTGGTGTTTATATAGGGAAACCTCAGTGCCCAAGTACTACCATCTTCCTGGCAGTTGTAGTTTTTTTAGATTAAGGTATCTTATGAAAGGGAGTAGGGGGCGGGGTAGGAAGACCAGATGCTTGTAGGGCAGATGTGTGTGTGTGGCCTTGAGAAAAGTCTGCTTTGAATGAGAAGGCAGCTTATTCTTAGGTTGATGGGCATTTACATTCCTCAGAAAGAAAGAATGTGGAAGGAAGGAAATCTGCCTGAGGAGATGAATTCTTGCACATGACCTGCATGGTTCCTTTTATCTCTAAAAATTCATTTTTACTCACTAGCATTAAATTTTTCTTTTGCCAATAAAGGTTTCCCTACCGATAAATATTATGATTATTTTTATTAATAAAGTATTTTATTTTTTTCCCATTACATGTAACTTTTTCCTGTTACATGTAAAGTATGATTTTTAAAAATTTTTCAAAACTTAGTCTTGCTTATATCTGAGAACCTATGAACCTGGAAAAAAAAACCCAAAAAGCAAAACAACCATCTGAGCCTGGCAATCACATTCCTTACTCCTTGCATTTCCCTTGTAATGATCATGTGTGAATCTTCCCTTTCCCATGTCTTTTTTCACATCCTATGAGTCACCAAGTCTCTTCAATTTTTCCTTCAAAATGTTTTCCCCCACATGTCCCTTCTTTTCCATTCTCTTACATTAGGCCTTTATCACCTCTTATCTTAAAGAGCCTAGCATATGGTTTGAAGAGTCTTCCTTGAAACCAGGAGGGCTTGTGTTCAAGACCACATTCTGTCACATTCTGGCTATGTGATCCAAGACAGACCATTTAACCTATCCATGCTCTGGGAAACTCTTAAAACTATAATTTTCAGAAAAGGTGCTGACCTGCATTGGTAGATGGAGTCTCTTTAGCAAGTGGTTTTCAAAGTCTGGTCCAGGGACTTCTTTTTTTTTTTTAAATTAATAAAGTATTTTATTTTTTCCGTTACATGTAAAGATAGTTCTCAACTTTTGTTTATACAAGCTTTACAATTTCAGATTTTTCTCCCTCCCTCCCCTCCCTCCCCCCTCCCCTAGACAGCAGGTAATCTGATATAGGTTATATATTATATATATATATATATATATATATATATATATATATATATAACATAATCCTATTTCTGCATTAGTCATGTCATAAGAGAAAAAAATCAGAGCAATGATGAAAAACCTCAGAATAGAAAAAAAAAACAACAGCATCAAAAACAGAAGAAATAGTATGGTTCATTCAGCATCTATACTCTGCAGTTCTTTTTTTTTTTTCCCTGGATTTGGAGATCCTCTTCCATCACAAGTTCCCTGGAACTCTTCTGTGCCATTGCATTGGTGAGAAGAATATAGTCCATCACAGTAGATCAATACTCAATGTTGATGTTACTGTGTACAGTGTTCTTCTAGTTCTGCTCATCTCACTCATCATCAGCCCACGCAAGACCCTCCAGGTTTCGCTGAACTCCTCCTGCTCATCATTTCTTACAGCACAATAGTATTCCATTTTATTCATATACCACAACTTGTCCAGCCATTCCCCAATTGATGGGCACCCCCTCAACTTCCAATTCCTTGCTACCACGTAAAGAGCAGCTATAAATATTTTTGTACATGTGGGTCCCTTTCCCCTTCCCATGATTTCTTTGGGAAAAAGACCCAAAAATGGTATTGCTGGGTCAAAGGGTATGCACAGCTTTATCGCCCTTTGGGCATAATTCCAGATTGCTCTCCAGAATGGTTGGATCAGCTCACAGCTCCACCAACAATGCATTAGTGTTCCAATTTTCCCACAGCTTCTCCAACATTTATTATTTTCCTTTTTTGTCATTTTAGCCAATCTGATAGGTGTCAGGTGGTACTTCAGAGTTGCTTTAATTTGCATCTCTCTAATCATTAGAGATTTAGACCATTTTTTCATATGGGAATAGATAGCTTTGGTTTCTTCATCAGAAAACTGCCTGTTCATATCCTTTGACCATTTCTCAATTGGGGAATGACTTGGATTCTTATAAATTTGATTTAGTTCCCTATATATTTTAGAGATGAGGCCTTTATCAGAAGTACTGGCCTCAAAAATTGTTTCCCAGCTTTCTGCCTCCCTTCTAATTTTGGATGCATTGCTCCTGTTTGTACAAAAATTTTTTAATTTAATGTAATCAAAATCATCCATTTTGCATTTTATAATATACTCTATCTCTTGTTTGGTCAAAAACTGTTTTCCTTTCCAAAGATCTGATAGGTAGACTATTCCTTTCTCTCCTAATTCACCTATGGTATCACCTCTTATGTCTAAATCATGTATCCATTTTGACCTTATTTTAGTATAAGGTGTAAGATGTTGGTCTATGCCTAATTTCTGCCATACTACCTTCCAGTTTTCCCAGCAGTTTTTGTCAAATACTGAGTTCCTATCCCAGAAGCTGGAGTCTTTGGGTTTATCAAACACTACATTACTAGTGTCATTTACTACTGCATTTCCTGAGCCTAACCTATTCCATTGATCTACCACTCTATTTTTTAGCCAGTACCAGATAGTTTTGATGACTGCCGCTTTATAGTAGAGCTCCAGGTTTGGTACCGCTAACCCACCTTCCTGTGTATTTTTTTTCATTATTTCCCTGGATATTCTTATTTTTTTGTTTTTCCAGATGAATTTTGTTATTATTTTTTCTAGCTCTATAAAATAATTTTTAGGTAGTCTGATTGGTATGGCACTGAATAAGTAAATTAATTTAGGCAGTATTATCATTTTTACTATATTAGCTCTGCCTATCCATGAGCAATTGATATCTTTCCAAATATTTAGATCTGATTTGATTTGTGTGAAGAGTGTTTGGTAGTTGTGTTCATAGAGTTCCTGGGTTTGTCTTGGCAAGTAGACTCCCAAGTATTTTATATTATCTACCATTACTTTAAATGGAATTTCTCTTTCTATCTCTTGCTGTTGGACTTTGTTGGTCATGTACGGAAATGCTGATGATTTATGTGGATTTATTTTATAGCCTGCTACTTTGCTAAAGTTGTTAATTGTTTCAAGTAATTTTTGAGTTGATTCTCTAGTATTCTTTAAGTATACCATCATATCATCTGCAAAGAGTGATAGTTTTGTTTCCTCCTTGCCTATTCTAATTCCTTTAATTCCTTTCTCTTCTCTGATTGCTAAAGCTAACATTTCTAGGACAATATTAAATAATAGGGATGATAATGGACATCCCTGTTTCACCCCTGATCTTATTGGGAAGGCCTCTAATTTATCTCCATTGCATATAATACTTGCTGATGGCTTTAGGTAGATACTGTTTATTATTCTAAGGAAAGCTCCACCTATTCCTAAACTCCCCAGTGTTTTTATTAGGAATGGGTGTTGTATTTTGTCAAAAGCTTTCTCTTCATCTATTGAGATAATCATATGATTTTGGTTGGTTTTCTTATTGATGTGGTTGATTATGTTAATAGTTTTCCTAATGTTGAACCAGCCCTGCATTCCTGGTATAAATCCTACCTGGTCATAGTGTATTATCCTGGTGATCACTTGCTGTAATCTCCTTGCTAATATCTTATTTAAGATTTTAGCATCAATATTCATTAGGGAAATTGGTCTATAATTTTCTTTCTCTGTTTTTGCTTTGCCTGGTTTTGGTATCACCACCATATTTGTGTCATAAAACGAATTTGGTAGAACTCCTTCTTCAGCTATTTTTCCAAATAATTTGTATAATATTGGAATTAATTGTTCTTTAAATGTTTGGTAAAATTCATCCGTAAACCCATCTGGCCCTGGGGATTTTTTCTTAGGGAGTTCATTAATGGCTTGTTCAATTTCTTTTTCTAATATGGGTTTATTTAAGGATTTTATTTCCTCTTCAGTTAACCTGGACAGTTTGTATTTTTGTAAATATTCATCTATTTCATTTAGATTGTCAAATTTATTGGCATACAGTTGGGCAAAATAATTCCTAATTATTGATTTAATTTCCACTTCATTGGTGGTAACATCCCCTTTTTCATTTTTGGTACTGGTAATTTGGTTTTCTTCTTTCTTTTTTTTAAATCAAATTAACCAATATTTTATCTATTTTATTGGTTTTTTCATAAAACCAGCTCTTAGTTTTATTGATTAATTCTATAGTTTTTTTGCTTTCAATCATATTAATTTCTCCTTTGATTTTCAGAATCTCTAATTTAGTATCTAATTGGGGATTTCTAATTTGTTCTTTTTCTAGCTTTTTAAATTGCATGCCCAATTCATTAATCTCCTCTTTCTCTTTTTTATTCATGTAAGCATTTAGAGTTATAAATTTTTCCCTAAACACTGCTTTGGCTGCATCCCATAGATTTTGATATGTTGTCTCATTATTGTCATTCTCTTGGATATAGTTATCGATTGTTTCTATGATTTGTTGTTTGGCCCATTCATTCTTTAGAATGAAATTACTTCGTTTCCAATTGATTTTCATTCTACTTTTCCCTGGCTCTTTCTTACATGTAATTTTTATTGCATCATGATCTGAAAAGGATGCATTTACTATTTCTGCCTTTCTACATTTGACTATGATGTTTTTGTGCCCTAATACATGGTCAATTTTTGAAAATGTGCCATGTACTGCTGAGAAAAAGGTATATTTCTTTCTATCCCCATTCAATTTTCTCCAGACATCTATCATGTCTAACTTTTCTAGTAATCTATTCACCTCTTTCACTTCTTTCTTATTTATTTTTTGGCTAGATTTATCTAATTCTGAGAGGGGGAGATTCAGATCCCCCACTAGTATAGTATTACTGTCTAATTCCTCTTGTAACTCATTTAACTTCTCCTCTAAGAACTTGGATGCTATACCACTCGGCGCATACATATTCAATATTGATATTACTTCATTATCTATAGTATGTTTAAGCAAGATGTAATTTCCTTCCTTATCTCTTTTAATTAGATCTATTTTTGCCTGCACTTTGTCTGAGATAAGGATTGCTACCCCTGCTTTTTTTTACTTTAGCTGAAGCATAATATATTCTACTCCAGCCTTTTACCTTTACTCTGTGTGTATCTCTCTGCTTCAAATGTGTTTCTTGTAAACAGCATATTGTAGGATTCTCGTTTTTAATCCACTCTGCACTTCACTTCCGTTTTATAGCAGAGTTCATACCATTAACATTCACAGTTATTATTACTGACTGTCTATTCCCCTCCATTCTATTTACCCCTTTTGTACTTTCCCCCACTTCTTTCACCCTATTCCTCCTCACCGACGTTTTCCTTCTTACCCCTGCCTCCCCCAATCTGCCCTCCCTTTTTATCACCCCCCCTCTCTTTTCTGGACCCTTTTCTCCTTTGCTTTTGTCCTCCCTTCTATCAGTCCCCACCCTTTCCCTTCCCCTTTTGCTTCCCTAAAGAATGAGTTAAGTTTTTTTAATCCCAATGAACGTATATGTTATTCCCTCTTTGAATCAAATCTAATGAGAATAGGGTTGAAACAATGTTCACCCCTCCTTTCTTTCCCTCTATTAAAATAGCTTTTTTTTTTACCTCTTCATATGATATAATGCATCCCCTTCCACCTCCCCTTTCCTCTCCTCCCCATAGACTCCCTTTTTAACCCTTAAAATTTTTTTTTGTATCATCACATCAAAGACAATTTATATTTATACCCTCTGTGTAAAGTCCTTCTCTCTCCCCAAATACATTTACAGTTCTTAAGAGTTATGAGTATTATCTTCCCATGTAGGGATATAAACAGTTTAACCTAATAGGGTTACCTTTTTTTTTCAGGGACTTCTTTTGGGTCCCTCAGACTCAGGGGATTTGTGCATCAACATTATTTTCATAATAATAGTAAGATGTTTTAATTCCTAAGATTGTAAGTGTTAATAGATGCAACCTATATAAATAAAAATTCTTTTGGGGGGTTCTCAAAAGTTTTAAGAGTAGAAAGAGATCTTGAAAGTTTAAGAATAACTATTCTACTAATGAAATTACAGTCCCTGATCCTATCTATGATTACTAAAATAATCTTTCTATGTAAAGTCTTTTTTCCTCTTAATCCATTATGTACATTAGGTAGGATGCACAATGCCTCTCCCCTCTAAAACTCTTTCTCTCTTTTTATTTTACAATGTGTAATGCAAATTACCTATCACCAGGGGGTGTGCTGGGGTAGGAGCCACAGCTCTTGGGGCCTATCTCTGTTCCATGATTGGTGGGTAGTGGCCAAGATTCTCTCATTAATCTAGGGATATATTGGATTAGAGAGCACTGAACCTGGAGTCAGGGAGACCTGAATTCAAATCCAGCTTTCACTGAATCGTATCATCTGCTCAAGCTATTATCCTACAGCTTTCTTCCTTTTCATAGTCAATTTGCTAGAAAAGACTGTGTTTACTCATTTCTGCTTCATCTCCTCCAATTCACTCCTTAAGTTTTGCAATGTGGCTTCTCACCCAATCAATTACTCAACTAAAATAATTCTCTCTGAAATTATCAGTCATGTCTTAATTGTCATATCTAATTACCTTTTCTTAATTCTCATTTTTCTTGACTTCTCTTTAGACACTGTTGACTACTCCCTTCAGGATATTCTCTTCTCTGTGGGTTTTCATGACTGCTCACTTGGTTTTTCTTCTATCTGTCTTACTGCTCCTTCTAATTTCCCTTTATAAATCATCATTGATATCCTTGCCCCTAACCATAGATGCATACCAAGACTCTGTTCCAGACTCTTTCTTCTTTCTCTCTTTAGCTTCCATGGGATTAATTATCATTTCCATGCATTTGTCTCCCAAATTTATTTATCTAGCCTCATTCACTCTTGAGTTCCAGTCCCTTACTACCAGCTGCCTATTGAACACTTCCCATTGCATGTTCCATAGACATCTGAAGTCCAACATCTTTCATGCCAAACATATCTCTCTTCTGAAATTCCCAGTTTCTATTAAGGACACCAGTATCCTTCCAGTTTCTAAATCTCAGAATCATCCTTGATTTCTCATTCTCCCTCAACCAGTGCTTCCATTCAATTGCTAGATCTTGTTCTTTATATACCTCCATAACATTTCCTGCATCTGAGCCCCTCATTCCATGGAGATGACCATCATTCTAGTTCACACCCTGCTCAAATCTCTCCAAGCTCCAAAATATCATCTATGTAGCTGCTAACATACTCTTTCTTTCTTTCTTTCTTTCTTTCTTTCTTTCTTTCTTTCTTTCTTTCTTTCTTTCTTTCTTTCTTTTTTTTAGTGAGGCAATTGGGGTCAAGTGACTTGCCCAGGGTCACACAGCTAGTAAGTGTTAAGTGTCTGAGGCTAGATTTGAACTCAGGTCCTCCTGAATCCAAGGCCAGTGCTCTATCCACTGCACCATCCAGATGCCCCTAACATGCTTTTTCTAAGGAATATGTCTTTTTATGCCACTCAATGAACTCCAGAATGAACTCATGACTCTCTGTTGCCTCCAGGAAGACACATAAACTCCCCTCTTTGGCATTTAAAGTCTTTCACAACAGAGCCCCAGCCTGCCTCTCCATCTCTAACACCACTCCCTGACTAACTCTATAGCAGGGGCTCTTAACCTTTTTGTATGTCATTGACCCCTTTGGGGGGGAGGGGTCTGTGAAGCCAACAGACTCCTCAGAATAATATTTTTCAATGCATAAAACACATGGAATTATAAAGAAAACCGATCATACTGAAATAAAGTTGTCAAAATAAAATTTAGAAAACTCCAAGTTTATGGACTGTCGCCCACGTCTATATCAAAAGAAACAAAAAAGAAACAAATAAACAAAACCTGGCCTTGTTATTTTTCTCACACATAACATTCTATCTTCTATCTTTACATATATCTCTAGGTAGAAGATAAACTCCTTGAGGGCAGAGAAAGTTTCATTCTTGCCCTTGTATTCTCAGTACCTAATACAGTGCCTGGTATGTAATAGGTGATTAATAAATACTTGATGATTATTCATTGATTGGTCTGTACTTTTTAGAATTTTCTGCTTGTGTCATTAGTTACTTCTCTTGTAGGCTTCCTGTTATCCCTCCAATTTCAAGAGTACTTTCATGCTATATTATGTTTAAGGGAATAACCTTTGACTTTTCACTTATCTGAGAGTGTAAGTTTGCTTCTTAAAAGCAATTGCAGACTTAAGTCTGCCTTGATGGCTCACATATTTAAGGTATATGTATACCATAGAATTCTTTTCTTTTTGTTTTTTGCAGGGCCATGGGGGTTAAGTGACTTGCCCAGGGTCACACAGCTAGTGTCAAGTGTCTGAGGCTGGACTTGAACTCAGGTACTCCTGAATCCAGGGCTGGTGCTCTATCCACTGTGCCACCTAGCTGCCCCCATAGAATTCTAAAAGAAGCAGTAAGTGAGTTAAATTTGACTCAAAATTCTAAGATACCATTAGTTCCTCACTTGCATAGACTATTAGAGTCCTCATGGACTATTAGAGTGAATAGAGAACATAATGTGCCTTAGGGATTTCAATATGAAGAACTAAAGAATTAGAGAAGTAAACATTTCATTTTCCACACTAGTTCAGGACTCAAGAGACATCTTGCACAAGTTGAAGAGAAGCAGCTTGAAATATCTTGTTTGTGTAAAAAGAAATAGCTTTTCTTGATTGTCAAAGCTTTAAATTTAGCAAAAAGTAGAATTTCAAAATTAAAAGAACGATAAATTTATTTGCAATGAGACACAAAAACAATATATACAAGAGGCTAAAAAGGTCCCCGATGTCAAGAGAGTATCTGAAGAGTTTTTAAGCAAAGTCCAATCCAAATGGAGATAATCAGACTACAACAATATATTATGTTAATGTGGGAAAATTATTATAGTATTTATTAATATTGTTTGAACCTAGTTTTATGTGGCTAGAAAATTATCTAACTCAAAACTTATAGTGGAGGTTAGGCTGACCTGAAAGATGTTCTAGGGAAACTAGATAGTTTCAAAGAATACTAATATACTAGATCCCACCCAGACCTTTTTTGGGTCAACTCAATACTTGCATTTTAGGTATTCTAAATTATATTGAATGTTTATACTTACTTGCTTTTAGAGAGAGAGAGAGAGAGAGAGAGAGAGAGAGAGATACACATAAATACTTATATACATATACATGTATTTATAAATATATATGTATGTATATGTATATTAGCCTTACCTGGGAACTTCCCTTTTCTGGAAATTACCTACATGTAATTCATCTTGGTACCTTTGTCTTGGCTCTATATAATGTAATTCTCACAAAGACTTGGGAGGGAACCACACATTTTTCCAGTTCTCTCCTTGACCAAATGGCTAATAAAATTCTTTCTAAATTTTTTTCAGGTTTTGCGGTTTGTTCTTAACCAAAATTAACTTATCCCTCTAAAATAACTTTGTTGGTTAACTTCACAGCGAGGCTTCAAAGATGTTGTTTCACTTGTAGTTGCTGCATCTAGACAGATTAAATTTAGGTGAAAAGTTGAGGGAATTGTCTAGGTAATTCAGGCCAAAGAAATTTTGGTTTGTTCCTAATAAACCACTTTAATTATACTGGTCACATTAACTGGGTAATTGCTTAACATGTCATTTCATTTTGCCTGCAGTGATATATAGGTTCTAAATCCCTAGATAAAGCTGATGGAAGAGATAGCATCAAAGTCCTTATGCTACTATGATCTTTAATGTGTGTAGCTATTCTCTGTCTATGAATAGTAGAATGCTGATTAGAGTAGAGAGAGGTTGTTTCAGTTGTATGTTAAATAGATACCAACTCCTTTTTGCTTTTCAAAGACAGATCTTGCCATGAAGGGGAAAAGAAAAAAGAAAAACCAAACATTCCCAGTTATGTACAAACCTGGGGTTGATATCATCACAGGTTATTCTTGTTGAGATAATAACTACTTTAGGTCATATTTCTAGTTTACTCACACAACCCACAGAGAGAGAAAATCATTAGTAGCTCCCTAATTTCATGAATCCCATGAAAGTTTAGATAGGACTAATAGAAGGAGAAGGAGAAGAAAATGACAAACCATTCCAGTATTTTTCCAAAGAAAACCCCAAATGGGGTCTCAGAGAGTTGGACATGACTGAAATGACTCAACAACAAAAACAATCTGTAGTTTCAGATATGACAGAGAGAAACTCTCACAATTGTTGAGATTCTGTGAACTCAGGCAAGTCTGAAGGAAAAGGAAGGATTCACTAGGTATTGCCAAAAGCAGAACTGTCAGTGATCCTGTGGCATAGATTCATTGCCACCAAAGTTTTCCGTGTTTTCTGAGCCAAACACTTCAGGCAGCCTATAGCACAGTCTGGCTTATAATACTTCCGTGTGGTAAGACACAACAGAAAAGACAAAAGAAGTAAAGCAACACAAAACTAGCATACTCCTATAGGTGTATTGCATCTGAACAAATGTCTCCCCTGGCTAACTATCTCTTCTCTTTCTCCAAAACAATTAGCTCTGTGGCCACCATAGGATACACTAACCTCATAAACAACAATGTTCTGACTCTCCCAGGTTTTTTTTCCTTCCCTGTAGGAAACACTAGGGTAGGAAAGAGGTTGGTGCAGTCCTCATGAATCTTTTCCTATATCAGATCCCACAGATTAAGTGCCCTTGATTTCCTTAATGTAGTAATGCAGTCAGATTTACATACTGGTTAAAAATGGATTGGGACTCGAATGCTACTGTAAATGTGGAAATCATTATAGACCCTTTGCCTAACCCTATTTGCCATTCCTTAAGAGCAACTCAAGAATGTGCCAGAATGAAACAAAAGTCTAATAATCGCCACCATCAGTCTATAAATAGACATATATTAAGCACCTACTACGTGAGATCTTGATGTCATCTTTTATATACCTTTATAGGTAATAACAGCTCCGGAAGCAAATTTCTAGCTATAGACCCCAGCCTTCTGGTTGTAGTATAGTAACCATAACATCTCTGTGTTCATACCTTAAGCTAACAGTTACTACTCTGTAGTTGTTTTTGGCAATTATGTGGTAAAGAACCCCATCATCCACTCAGCCCTATTTAGTTGAATAACTGACAACTATACAAAAATGCTTCATGGGGAATTCCTAAAATGCTATTGTTGTCTATGTGGTATTTAACCACCCCCAATCAAATGCATCATTTCAGACTTTTCATGAGATCCCCAAAACAAAAAAAAATATACAACCAGAAGTTAAATTATCAGCATAGTGTGAATAAATAAAGGTGTACCCCAAGGGTATCCTCTCATCTTGCATCATTGCCTCATCATGGCAGAGGGACTTGAATAGCTTAATGAAACTATGAACTTTCCATGCAAGTTCACCCAACACAAAGGGGTCATAGTGGAGAGTTTTAAAAATGGGTGATCCACTGGAGAAAGAAATGGCAAACTAATCCAGTATCTATGACAAGAAAACCCCGTGGACAGTATTGTCTGGCATGCTACGTCTTATAGAATTGGATATGACTAAACAATTGAACAAAGGGGAGGAGGACATCCCAACCAGTGAAGTGACTTACTGTTGACAACTCTGATTGTGAACATTATTACCAAAGAACAAGATCTAAGATACCAAGGAAAAGAAACCCCTTTTATTTTGCAAGATTATTTCTCAATATGAAACTAATATAGATATGTATTTATGTATGTATAACATATACATATGATACACATATGTAAATATTGTACTATATATAAACATGTATATTTTATATGTATATATGTGTATGTGTACATATACCTATATATATGCCGAGTTCTAACATTCCCCCTAAATAAATCATCTTGAGCTATTAGCTATAGAAGCAGAATTCAAATGGCAGAAAACATACATTTCAAATTGGGAAAAAACCTTATATACTCTGGTTGAAAACAACACATTTTTCTAATTAAATTATCTATTAATTAGTAACTAAATTAATTCCCTAAATCTGTGATGGGATTTATAGAGTTGGTTTTTTGCTACTTAATTGTGCTAGTGGTGTGAGGGCTGGGTATATGGGTTCTAAATATGGTTATTCTTGAATATGACACTTGCTATAATGATACCTCAGGGTTCAAAGACATGGATTAATTTACTTTTGTCAGTGTAGAGTAAAAACATGCCTCTCTTCTCTTTGCCTGTTAATATATTCTCAAAGTTCTCTCAAGGCTCTTCCTAGAGAGTTGAAAAATATTCCTTTTATTCTAATTATTATTGCCATCTAATTTACTTTCATTATTTGGTGCCTTCCACATTTTTGCTACATTAAAAAATACTTTAAATCACATGGCCATTTAAAAGAATGGAAATTGAGAATTAAGTAGAACCTCTCAGCCAAACTCTTCTTGACATGTAGAATGCTTATAGATGTTGAGGGATTGCCAATATCAGGGCAAAGCAACATATTTCCTCCTTTTGTAAACATTTACTTAAAATGCCTCCTGATAAAAATGGAAAGAGCCAAAGTTTCATGTATTTTTATGGAAACTTAAAGGACTAAATTCTATTCTCTGTAATGGTCTTTCTGGGCATCTTAAAAGCCGCGGAGGCTACCTGGGCCATCAGAGGCTGAGTGAAAGACAATTTCAGTGCATGTCTGCAGGCTGACTACATTCATCCCCAGGGACTATGGATGCAGGCAATGTTCACTTCCAGTCTGGGTGGTTTAATGTAAGGCTCAGTCCAAACTTCATCATGATTTGAACTAGAAATTTGGTTCAAGTTTGCATCTCTTCCTCACTCCTTAAATTTAACTCTCTCATTAATTTTAACTACCTTGCCACTTATTTATATGTGTGCATGTGTAATATATATGTTGTTGTTGTTTGTCCTTAATTCTTGAAAAGGACCAGAACATTGGGAGGTGATGTCATGACTTACACTGAATTGGATTTTAAGTGAAGGAGGGCTGTGCAAAGTTACCAACCTCACTGTCTCCTCCAGAGCCATCTGGGTCCACTGGCAAGATACATCAGGCAACTGGAGATGTTCCTGGGTGTTTTTTAAGGCAATTGGAGTTCAATAACTTACCCAGGGTCATACAGCTAGTGAGTGTCTGAGGTAAGATTCGAACTCAGGTCCTCCTGACTCCATGACCAGTTCTCTATCCACTGTGCCACCTAGTTGCCCTTAATTATGCATCCATACATATACACACTATATACATACACATACACATACATGTATATAATATGTATATATCTATGTGTATTATTATAACTATATTAGATATGTAATATTAGATATAATATATATAGAGAGAGTATGTTTATATATACCTACACACATTGCTATATCTATGTTATCTATACCTATATTGTCTATATGATATGAGGGCATAATATATGTGTATTTGTACACATACAAAAAGAAATATATATGTGTAAATATAGATTTGTGGACATGTTCCTATATATGTCTATATAGAGAGAGATAGATGATACAGATATATAACTTGGGGCTTAAGCCTATTTATATAAAACTCTCCTCATGAGTAGAGAATGGTTACTTAATACTCCAGGCCTACATGAGGAATGGAGTTGGTAGGACTTCAGAAGAGAGATCCTTGTTCTTCTGGCTTCCTATCAAGAGAAGACCTATAGTTATGACTTTATTCAGAGAGAAGTCACTGGAAGAATCTAAAGATTGTGTGAAAAAGCCAAGCTGAAAAGGAATCAAGGCCTTGATCATGTCCTTATTCCAAGCTTAGAACCCTAGAGGTTTCAGAGAATTTCCTCTTGGGTAAGATCAGGAACTCTTAGGTTGAAACAAGTTAGCTCATTCCTAGTGGGAGGACTCATTCACTCTATGAGTTGTCTGCTATAGTTTACTCTGTATATCTTCTCTCATTTATGGTTGCTGGTGGCTTGAATAATTGGTTTTCTTTGATAATCACTATCTGTGAAGTTCTTTGTGTAACTGGCATTTGGAAAAAAAGGGAGTGAAGCCTTTGGCTATATAGGTTGGGACACTCTTTCCCCATTAAAGAGATAGTGACCAAGAGCACAGCTTGAACCTAAAATTTATTCCTTCCAGACTAGTTGGTATACCTTTTCTGAGAACTGAGTGGTCAGACTCATGGCTTCAATTTCCTGCTCCATTTTTATGATGAGTCAATGTCCTCCTTGGAGAACAGTCGGCCAAAGACGTTTTAGAGATATTTTTTCATGCCTCCCTGCAAGCCATGTCTAGACAAACCCATGTGGACATTCATAAATTGCATAGATAGACACACACACAGACACTGTCTTACCTAATTAATCTCTTTGAGACAAGAACGTTTTCCTTTCTTTTTCTCTCTTTATGTTTCTCTTTTTCTTTTCTTTTTAAATGTATCTTTAATACTTATCACGGTGTGTGATATAGCAAACATCTAAGAAATATTTGTTAATTGATTCATTGACATGGTCTTAAATTGTACAATGTCAAAAATTCAGTCACTGGGGGGCAGCCAGGTGGTTCAGTGGATAGAGCACTGGCCCTGGATTCAGGAGGACCTGAGTTCAAATCCAACCTCAGACACTTGATACTTGCTAGCTGTGTGACCCTGGGCAAGTCACTTAACCCCAATTGCCTCACCAAAAAAAAAAAAAAGAGAGAGAATAAAAATTCAGTCACTGAAATTGTTGGTTCTCATTTCCCTACCCTTAGCTCCACTCTCATAGCTCTTCCCTTCTTTATAGGCCTCACAGCCTTCCTGTTGCTAATTGAGCACAAAATACTGGGAAAGACACAAAATTTGATAAGAAATAATCCCTGCCTTCATGAAGCTTAATATCTGATAGAGGGATAAGCCATAAACATAAAAGACCTTGGGCAAATTATTTACCCTTCCTTGACCTCAGTTTCCTCAACTATAAAATAATAGGACTATATGGACTTTGAGGTCCCTCTAACTCTACTCTGGATGTGTGATGCTAAGAAAATAATGCACAATATGATAATAAGAGCAAAGAATACCTTATATCAGGTCTGAGGGGGATCATTTTCATATTTCTTTTACATAGAGAATAACAGTACAGATTAAAAAGAAATGAATAAACTATGACTATTACTACGACTGCTGCTGCTGCTACCACTACTAAGTTGGTTTTCCTCCCTTCTTGAAGAGTACAAATGATAATATGAGAATGATATCTTGATTTGCATGTGAACTGGATTTAAGTGAGGCAGAGCTGAGCAAAGTAGGCAGTCTCACTCTTTCTTCTAGAGCCAATCAAAGTCCAGTGGCAAGAGAATAAGTCAAGATGACTGGAGAGGACCCAAGAGGCATCTTGGCCTTTCCAAATGGGTCTTTTTCTAGGCCTCAGTAAAAGAGGTTGCTTAAGCCAAGAATCTGTCAGAGGGGGAAAACAATCTTCCCAGCCCATATTTTAACCTGGAGTTCAACCTTCTTTTTACTAGGTTTGACAGTAGTTGTATGATTCTACTTTGATTGTTTTAACTGGCGATGCCATTTAAAAAACTAACTAGCAGAGTATAAACACCATCCTAAAGGACTCTTAGAGGTCCTTATGACATTTAGAGGAGCATCAGCTCTGTTTGTAATTTCCTCAGGGAATTTGGAAAACTCTTTGGTATAATGATTGTCCAATAAGGCCATAATCTTACGAGCAGACATTTCTGATTTGAGACTATTGAATCTGGACAGCTTCTTTGTAGGCCATTTAGTTGTGGTAGGCCTGCCATCCCTTCCTTCTTTAAGCTCACATGTTAAATATATGCAGTGTGGGATTATGGCTGGAGTGTTGAATTTGGATCCTAGAAGACCTCTGTTGAACTCCATCCCCTGTCATTTACTAAACTGCATGACAATGGATAATTCATTTTTACCTCTGGCAGCCAACATTTTCTTACCTGTAAAAAGGGGATAATAATATCTGTTCTATCACAAGGTCATTGTGAGGCTCATATTAAGATAGTGTATATAAAACATTTTTCAGACTTTTGAGTGTTATATAATTGTCTATTACTTTAATAGCAGAATTACAAGGGGTACAACAATGTGGTTCTATGGTCATTCAGTAATATTATCTAATTGATTTCGATGCCTAGTTTGTACTGAATTGGTGTCTTCCTGCCTTCATAGCTCAGGGGCAGTTTTGCATATCTTGGTTAATGCATGCCTAATTACTTGCCCTCTCCACACCCCTTGACCTTCACTTTTATAAGTTGAAATTATTTATTCCCTTTGCTTGGCAGGGTTGTCCTATAAGGCTTATCTCTCTGTTGCATTTTCATCCCATTTATTTGGGAGTAAAAAAGATGATTAAGAAATTGAATGGCAATATTTGTCATTGGCAAGAATGTCAGGACCTAACTATGCCTTTGTCTGGGAAATAGTTCTGAGTTCTTACTGAAACTAGCCCATATTCAACATTCCAAAGCAATTCAAACAACAGACATTAGGAAAAAAAGGAAGTAAAAATAGCTGAAAAAACAGAAAAGATCTCTAGATTAATTTTTTCCAATGCTGATGTATATTTCGATCAGGTTTAGTTGGTTTCTTTAGGAATTATCTGGTCATTGTTTAGGCTAGGAATCTGTCCTATCTCTTCAAATAAAAGGATGATTTCACACCCTTTAACACATTTGTCAAAGTCAAATAATACTAACAGGCAGTTTTGGGAAGAAGAAATCAAAACTACCATAAAAATGGTTCCAAATCACTATCGAATACATATTGAAACAACTCTGAGTTATCTCTTCACTCCCATTAAATTGGCTAAGAGAAAAGGAAAATAAAGGTTGGAGGGAATGCAGAAAAACTGGGAAACTAATGAACTATTTGTGGAGTTGTTAATCGGTCCAACCATTCTGGAATTTGGAACCAAGGTCTATAAAATTGGGCATAGCCTTGAACCCAGCAATGCCACTATTAGATCAATATCCCAAAGAGATAAAAGGAAAAAGATGCATTTTTACTAAAATATTTTAGTAGCACTTTTGTGGTAGCAACAAATGGGAAATTGAGGGGATAGCCATTCGTTGGGGAATGGCTGAGCAAGTTGTGGTATATGATTGTGATGGAATGCTATTGTGGTATAAGAAATGATGAGTGGGATGGTTTCAGAAAAACCTGGTAAGTCAAAAACTGATACAAAATGAAAGGAGAACTAGGAGAATGTTGTACATAGCAATAGCTATGCAATATTGTAATGATGATCAACTGTGAAAAACTTAGGTACTCTGATCAATATAATGATCCAAGACAATTCCAAAGGCCTGTAATAAAAAGATATTATCCACTTTCAGAGAAAGAGAACCGATGAACCCTAAGGGCGGATTGAAGCATACTTTTTTATATTTTCTTTTCCTTTTTTCCCCTTTGCTTTCTTTTGCAACATGGCGAATTTGGAATATGTTTTGCATGACTTCACATGAATGTTGGATATCATATTTCTTGCCTTTTCAAGGAATAGGGAAGGAATTAGAGGGAGGGAGATAATTTGGAACTCAAATTTTTAGAAATGAATTTTATTTTTTAAAAAATAATGTAATTGGGCAATGTTTAAGAACATAAGTATGAATATGTTAATTAAAAAATAATCCCAGAAACTTTACATGGTAAAAATACAAAAGGACTGGGTGGAATAGGGGCAAGTTAATTCTTTTTAAGAATGCTTCTAGGGGGCAGCTAGGTGGCACAGTGGATAAAGCATCAGCCCTGGATTCAGGAGGACCTGAGTTCAAATCTAGCCTCAGACACCTGACACTTACTAGTTGTGCAACCCTGGGCAACTTACTTAACACTCAATGCCATGCAAAAAACAACAACAACAAAACCCCCCCAAAACAAAGAATACTTCTGGCTGTGATGTTAAATGAACACAGGAGATTAAAGAATGAATGATTTAAACCTGATGAATTTGGGAACCCTTGCTCTTCTTACCCTCAGCCAAAATTTCCATAGTTCCTCCAAATATCCATAGGAAGTAGTACTAGAAGAGACCTTGAAGGTCATTGAATCAACTTCCTTAAATTTAATGATGAGGAAACATGTCCAAAGATGGTGACTACGGGCAGCTAAGTGGCACAGTAGATAAAGCACTAGTCCTGGATTCAGGAGGACCTGAGTTCAAATCCGGTCTCAGACACCTGACACTTACTAGCTGTGTGACCCTGGGTAAGTCACTTAACCCTCATTGTCCTGCAAAAAATCCAAAACAAACAAATAAACAAAAAACAACAACAAAAAAACAAAGATGGTGACTATTTTGCCCAAAGTTACATGGGTGGTAAATAGTGAGCAGAATCAGGTATTCTGAAAGTGTCTAACTCCAAATCATGTTCTTTTTACTGTTCCGTGATACCTCTGCTAATACCTCCATTTTCAATTCAACAGCTCTTTAGCAGTTGTTATTGTTCAGTCATGTCTGACTCTTTGTAACCTCATCTGGGGTTTCCTTGGCCAAGATACTGGGGTGGTTTGCCATTCCCTTCTCTAGCTCATTTTACAGATGAGGAAACTGAGGCAAAGAGTTACATGACTTGCCCAAGGTCACATAGCAAGGCAAGGTTTGAACTCAGGTTTTCCTGATTCCAGGCCAGGCTGCTCTATCCACTGAGGCACCTAGCTGCTATTTAGTTATAATTATTTGAAAATACAATTTAAAGAAGTATGTTTGTTTTTTTACTCTTCTAACAAAGCCACATAATTTCAAACCATGTATTTCTTAGTGGAACATTAGTTAGGACGTATTTGTGTTTGTTTTGTCATGGTCAGCATGTGGATGACAACATTAATGCAAGGTGGGCAAGAAAGATGGTAGAGAAACATTTGGACTGTGCTCAGGTGTTTTGAATAAGCCTTAGACTCTATCAAGCCAACAAAAAGTTCAGGTGGTTATAGGCTTTTCCTTTGTTATAGAGGATACTACTATTTTCCACTAAATATCCATATGAGTAAGAAATAGCATATAGACTCTAATTTGCCTTCTGGGCAATCACCCAAAGTCCAGGTCTAGGGAAGAACAATTAGAGGAAAGGACTTTTTAATAAACTGTTGGATCTTCTGAGCAATTATCATTATCTGAGTCTGTTAGCATCTGAGGGCTACTCCAAAATGCCCAAAGGAAGGCAGCCTTCTATGAAGAAATGGTGTCCAGTCTCATAAACTCTGCATACAAATTCCTTTTGAAGCTTTGAGCAAATCATTAGGGGATGTCCATGTCACAAAATGTTCTGATTGCCTTAGGGGAAGAAAGGATTTAAAAGATAGGGGGTTGAAATGAAAGAAAGAGAATAAAGGAGAGGACTTACAGAAACAGATGGGCTTAACCTCAATATTTCCACTAATCATCAACTGAGGTCAGAAAAAAAATACTTTTGCTTTGATGTTTTCATTTTTAAGGAATTGTGTATAATGGAGAATAATTGCAGCAAATGGAAATTTTTCTGGGTGGAACTGCAAAATACATTACACACAATGGCTCTATATTGTAATAAGGGAATAGAGTCCATGGCCTAACATAGCTTTGCTGATTTTAAGTACTCTGGTCCCAATAAAAGCTTAATTTTGCTAAGAAGATGGCCCTATTCTTTTGAACTTGATTGGTACATTAAACTTGATACTTGTGCTTGTTTTGTGTCATATGTGGGGCATTGATTTGGAGTTTTGCTTTTGCCTATGAGCAACCCTGTTTCAGGGATACCAAAGTATCTTTGTCATGTGGTTCCTAGGCATAATACATGGCTCATAGTATTATAGGTTTTAGATCTGGAAGGCACTTTAAAGATCATCTAATCTAACCACCATCATTTTACATAAAACTAAAGCAGAGAAGGGAAGTGACTAGTCCAAATTGAAATCAAGAAGTTTGACATTTGGAGTCAAAAAGTTCATAGTTCAAATCCTACCTTTGACATTTATTACCTGTCACCACTGTCATGTCACTTAATGTCTTCAAGGCTCAGTTTTCTTATCTGTAAAAGTTACAGGTGCCTGTAACATCTTCCTCGCAGAACTGCAAAGCTGGTTAAATGAGGTAATCTATGCTAAGTATTTTTTTTAAAAATCTTAAATTATATTAACGTCAACTATTATTGCTCAAGATCATCCAGGAAGTCAATAACAGAACATTCTGGATTAGGAGGGCTAGGGTCTTCTAATGATCTTTTAGAGGAAATCTGTAGGGACTCACTTTTTTTTCATTCACCATAACTGGAGTATGTAGTCTCTCATTTTACAGAAGAGTCTCAGCTTTCTTAACCAGCAGGAACTGTAATAAATACCTATAAATGTTTATCAGTCTTGGCATGGGAGAGATGTTTCCTAAGTTATTGACATGCTGAAAATTTGCCAGGGCTCAGTAGGAGATTTGAAAAGTCTTGAGTACATTGGACCAGATTACCTCATTTCTTTTTTTTTTTTTAGATTACCTCATTTCTAAAACCAAGAAAGCATTATATGATAAGATGACAGACCTAGAGAAGGTACGGATCATCATCTCTAATCTCTTCAGTGTTCAAACCAGAAAGCAGAGGCCAAAAGAGGTGGAACAAATTGCCCAAGGTCATAGAGGTAGGAAGCAGCAGAGGGGGGATTTGAATCCACATCCTCTGGTTCTAGAATCAATCTTCTTTCTACTGTACTGTGCTTTTCTTATTTTCTTCATTCCATATATTGTTAGGTTTTGCTCATAAAATTCTCTGTAACTATGAAACTTCCCTAAAGAGATTCAATAGCTAGGACAAGGGATCATTCTCGGAGACTTGATGCCAATGCTTATAGACTCTATTTCCTAAACAGCTGGGCTTTGGCTACTCTCAAATCTAAAATCATTGCAGTTTGGCTAGGAAGAGATTTGAAAAAAGATAGGTTTACTTTATTCCAGCAGAGTTCATGTTTTGGTCTTTGACAACATCCCTAGCTAGTAAAAAGTATTAAGTTGCCTTCCTCTGGCCAGTTGTAAATGCAAATTGTCCTCCACTTAGGATTTATAACAGGCTGAACATTCAATGAGAAAATTGAAAACTGGCCAAATTTTGAGGAGTTGCTAAGCCTATGTGACAGCTCTTTCCCCCAAAGTCACCCACACAATGGAAAAAATATACATATATTTCTTACATATGCCCTTTCACTAGTCATTTCCATGTTCTCACTATAATATAATTCCTTTTTTAGACATATGCTTTTTAGCCTTTATTTCTGTTTGAAAGCATATCCCCTTGGGAAATTTCCTTCCTTCCTTCCTTCCTTCCTTCCTTCCTTCCTTCCTTCCTTCCTTCCTTCCTTCCTTCCTTCCTTCCTTCCTTCCTTCCTTCCTTCTCTCCTTCCATTTTCCTTCCTGATTTATAAAAGGGAGATAAGTACACACAGGGAATTTGTGAGTGTGTCTGGTATAGCAACATCTATAAAGTTTTTTTTAAGTCCCTTAGAAGAAATGTTTTGCATTCCTACCGTGACATAATCTTATCAATATACTCTGATCCTCTGTCTTTGTGTGCCCTAAAGGTATATCAAGTATCCTTATAGACAGTGAGAAGGTTTGATTTTCACTTTAAAGAGTCAATATCTAAGTAGGTGATTGAATAAGATCTTGAAAATAGTTCTGAAAAAAAAACATTTAGGCTCATACAAATGATTTCTGGTTGGCAAACCACTTTTTTGTGGTTTCACTCACATTTCCTAGTGCCATTCTCTACTCTTATAAGGCATCTCCATGAACTTATATACATTTTTGAGAACTTAGAGGACTCAAACATCTGTCTAAAGAAAATAAATAGCTTCAATTTCCCACCCTAACCCTTTCTAGCTAACACAAATCCCTCTGGAAATAATCTAAAGATAAAGAGAGAGGCAGAATATGCTATATTTCTCATTAGGGCCACTATTTTTTTTCAAGAAGTTTATTCTCATTTATGTTGAATTTTGGGAATAAGTCTGCTCCTAAACAAATTCTGAAGTTAGTGAAGCTTCATTTCAGGTGCATCCCTACCTTTGCTTTTTTGGGGGATCTGGATTTTTCCCTTGCTTCTGTGTTTGCCTACCTTTAGAGTCCATTGTCTTGTTACTGTCACCTAAATGCCCAAGTCCTCTCAGTGCACCTGACTGAAGTTGTCACTTAATGCTAGAGATCTCTTCCCTCAAGGGCAATCACAATTTACCTGTTTGGTGTTCCATTTCTTCAATTATTTTCAGTACTAGAAAATAGTGTCAGGAGATAGAGGATTGAAGTTCAACTCAGACATTTCTTTCTTATGTGACACTGGGCCAGTGACTTGACCTCTATGAGCCTCAGTTTTCTCATATGTAAAATGGTGATAATACTCTACAAACCTTACAATACTATAATGAGGAATATATTTTATAATTCTTTAAGCATTATAGGGTTAATATGTTATGTTTCAAGTTCGTACCTTCACAGGGGCATCCTAGCCACTGTGGATTGAGAACCTTGGAATCCTTAGGAACCAAGACTTTGAGAGCTCTTCCTTGTTTATAATTTTACACTGAAAAAAATCAGGGGGAAAATCATAACACAAAAACAGAAAACAGTCGTAGATTGATTATTTTCTTTACAAGTTGTTTCCTAATATAAATTTATATTTTAAGATTCAAATATAAGAACAAAGCCATTGATTCTGGTTCATTTTATTTTAGAACATATTTTAGGTCTTAGAAAATAAATAAAAAATTGATTCAGAAAAAAATTTTAAATTTATAGTCATTAAAAATTGAATTAAACTTCAATAAATATACAATCAAATAAAAGCCATGTGAGAAAGTCTGCCAGTCATTCAATACTTCTGCTCTCCATGAAGTGCTTATTCCATCCAATACTATCAATTAGAGCACAGTCACTGTCTCTAACACTGTGTAACTCTTCTCTTGTATTTGCCTGAATCTTCCACATAAGGGATCCATCTAATGTGATAGGGGTTTTCCTTGAGTTCTTTTGATGTGTGGATGCCAGAAAAGCTGGTAAGTTGTCTATCAGTCATCCTTTGCTTTGACTACATGACTAGTCCATCTACTGTTTGGATCATATAAATCTGGGTTGATATCATTTAAGCCACTTTTACTCTTTTTGATTGGTAATGTGATACAGTCTACTAGTGTCCATTATACAACTTTTGATTACCTTTTGGGTGATGTTCAACTTTAATTATTTTAGGAACTAAAGCAAATAACATCATAATCAAATACCATTACAAGAAGAATATTATTTTAAAAGATGGGCCTTTGTTTCATAGAGAAACCTGTGGTCATTAAAAAACACCAATGTTGATCCAGCTTGCTATTATCTATTTCTAATCTATATCAATACCTATATCCCTATCCATATCTATACCAATAAAAAGGCATTTTTTCCTCCACTTGGTTTTCTGCATTTAGATAGGGCAATAGTTGAGTGGTTATATATCTCACTTAGGAGGTTTTTGCAATATTTTGAGAATTGATATAATCGGTACCTGGTATAATCATCCCTGGTATGCAATAACTAAATGAAGTAAAAACCATGACAAAATAAAGACTTTTTAAAAATACATATTAATTTTAGTAACCCAATCAAAGAGGAAGAGAGGAGCATAAAGGAAATAATAATAAGTATCATTGGGTAAATTAGGCTGAGTCTATAAAATCTAACCTTTGACTCAACTTATATCTCATAAGGGTTAATTAGTATACGCTAAGAACAGTAAAATCACGATCTGGATAAATACAAATATTATTAATGAGACGTCATCAGTGATGGGTATGACCCAAAAAGGAAATAAGCCAGTTATGTAGTGAAAATCAGGGTTAAGAGATAGCCCAAGTATATATCAGAACCAATGAAATATTACAGATGTAGAGGAAGGTCTCTGGCACAGTGGGCAGGTGATCTGTGGAGAAGTTATGAGCAGACACAGGCAAGAATTGTCTAGTCTGAGAAGGCACTGGCAGGTTATTATTGGCATTGGCAGAGAGAATGCCCACATCCATGAAATTATTTGTCTAAAGTTTATATACATTGCAAAGACCATAAGCTTTTTATATGCTTAAATATTTCTGTCTTGTCTTTGGGATCATTCTGACGCCTTTGACTTTTCAAAACCATAGGAATTCCAAAGTAAGTACTGAAATTCATCGAGAGTAAGCCAAGATTCCTGGGTGAACATCTTGTCAATCACAATTTGAGGCCACATATGATAAGCTGGAACATAAACAGTATCTTAAGGGATGTGCCAGAGTCAAGCTGGGTTAGTCCAAGGTCTGATTTAAAAAAAAAAAGAAGACTCTGAATGGGTTTACTGATTCCAGGTCAATTAATGGGCACAGGTAAACTGACAAGGAACTTTCCAATGGGGATAAGAGGAGGAATACCAAACTTGGACTGGGAAAATGACAGTACTAGCTTTAGCTTGAACACTGGTTTCTGTTTGTTTTTAACTATACTCAGTAGTATTATCACGTGGGGATTTTCTTCTATGACCCTGTGGGGTCTACTCTACACCTATTATCACCAACATATTACAATGGAACCCAAATGGAAGAGATTCTTCCTAGGGACACACACAGCCCAGTAGAAGACAAGCATGGACTCACAGGAAAAAGCACCCAGAAAAATAAGCTTTCTAGAGCTAAATTATTTTGCTCCACAGAGGTCTCATTTAACTGTCTTGCTCCTCATCTTGTCAACACTATAAGCTCTGCAGGATGAATGATAGTTTAGAAACACTGTCCTATAAGTCTAGGCTATCTCTGCCTTTATGGCTTGGCAATAGGCATTCTTGGATAGGGAGAGTCTGGTGCCCTATTCAGAGTGATATGCAAGACCTTTCACTTTTCTGCCCCCACAGATTTATTATAATAGGGGAAGATTAGGTGACTTTGTCATTGACATAATGTGCAAAAACTAAGTCCTCTTGATTCCCAAGTCCTATCTTCTCTCTACTCCATTACACAGCTTTGGTTGTCTGATTGTTAACTAAAGGTGTGTGAATAGCAACAACAACTAGCATTTATATAGCATTATAAGGTTTGTATCGTGCTTTACATATATCTCACTTGATCCTCACAAGATTCCTGTTAAGTAAGTGATATTATCCCCATTTTATAGATGAGGAAACTGAGTCTGAGATTAAGTGACTTGATTAGAATCACAAAACTATTCATTATCTGAGGCAGGATTTGTACTCAGATCTTCCTGACTGAAAAAAAGGTTCATCACTTTATACACTCTCCCACCTAGCTTTCCCTTTATATGCATCTTGTATATATCTATGGGCTGATGGATAGATTGAGGAGTTAATGGAACAAATAACCAGCCTTGCTGGTTAGTTTTCTGTATCAGTTAGAAAGATGTTTTTGCTGTCCTACCTGACTTTTTGTTGTTATTTGTCCTTCATTCTCAAAGAGGACCATGAGATCAGGAAGTGATGTCATGACTTGCACTGAACTGGATTTAAGTGAGGGAGGGCTGTGCAAAGTCTTCAACCTCACTCTCACCTGCAGAACCATCTGGGTCCAGTGGACTGGATATACATCAGGATGACTGGAGATGTTTGAGGCTTAGTAGCTTGCCCAGAGTCACACAGCTAGTAAATGTCTGACGTGAGATTTGAATTCAAGTCCTCCTGACTCCAGGACCAGTTTTCTATCCACTGTGCCACCTAGCTTGTAGGAGGGAATTTTCTAGAGTACAAAGGCTGCATTGAACCATTCCATATAGCCCTGTTCAGCACAGAGACTGCTTAAATATAGCTTTCATATTTTTAGGCCAAATGACTTTTGGAATTGGAACTCTATAATATTTTGATAACAATAGAAAAGGCAGTGCTTTTTTACTCTTGTTATATCATTGTATAGTATTGTAGAAAGACTACTCAATATGAACCTGCACTGGAGATATACCTTTGCTGTCAGCTTTATGTAACTTTGTATAAGTCACTTAAATGTTTTGGGCCCCAGTCAGTTCATATGTAAAATAAGAGGATGAATCTCCAACATCTTGTATGTCTAAAGGCTATGAACATCTGATATGTAGGCTGATTGTACCTAATATACTCAGATTACACATGAGAGCTCATAGCCCCATTATTTCTGTTAAACACAAGAGTCTTTAGGTATGTGTCTACTATGCCTATTATTGTAGGTACTCTGTCTCTGCTTCCTGAAAACACAATGTCTTAACCCAAGAGTGTAAATTCTAAAGGGTAGAATTTTGGATTCCCAGTGAGAAAGAGATACACCTTTTTTAAAAGGTGTGTGACAGGGAAGGAGAAAGCTTTAGATATCTCTCAAACAGCACAGAAATCACCTATTTTACCTTCTCAGTTAGAATAATAGTTATTTCCGAATTTCTAAGGATACAGACTTGTACCTCTAACCTTGGAGTCTTTGGAGTCTTTGAAGTGACATGTGCTCAGAGATCTTTATCATTACTATTCTAAATGCCTTTCTCTATATCTTAAGAAAATATTTCCAAAATATTTCTACTGCTGGCAGCTTCTAGCTTGAATGTGGGCCAAATGAGGGTAACAAGGAAGGAACAGGATGGGAAAAACTCTTCTCCACAGAGAAAAGGAAGCTTGCAAATTGTCCACACTGACTTTCTCCAAAATAATGACTTCATCTACTTCACACAAGCTAAAAATTAACCCATAAAAGAAAAATTGTTAGAGACATAAGCCCCATACCTAGTACCTGGGGAAGAGCACCCCACAGCAAGGAAGCTCCTGAAACTCTTAACAAAGCAGTATGGTTACAGACATGAAGTCTGCACTATCTAGTTTGTTCATCTGAAGCAGTGCCAAAATTGGATAATGCAGTAACATAATTTAGAGTTCTATATCATAAAATCGATGCAGTCTCATGGAATTCTTTGGGGCTGGAAACAACTCTGGCCTTATGGAAAAAAATGTGTTAAAAACTCAAACCTTATATTAATAACTTCAAAGAACATATCCCTATAATCAAAACCTCAGATTCATTTTTTCTTCATTTCTGGCATTTTATCATGGAATTATAAATATATTAGTGGAGCACTTATATATTATCATGATTTGTTTTAAGACATTAAAAATTAAAATTGTATCACTTAAAAATCATGTTTCCTTCCCCTACTCCCCATTTTTATTTCTGTCAAGAGCTATAGGCTAGAATGAGGAAAGGAAATTCTTTGCTCTGAGTGGAATAATTATAGAGATGATGTTCCAAATGACCCAAAGTTGCATATATTATCAAGCCAGATGTGCACATAATGAATTATTTTCAGTACATAACCCCACTTACCAGATGGACTGATGTATGTTCCTTTTAACCAGATCCTTTATTTATTTCCACTATGTATTGTGACCTTTTTCTATACACACACACACACACACACACACACACACACACACACACACACACACACACACTACACTTTTAAATACCCAAACATCTGCACAATATAAAACCATATCTGGTTACAGCATGCAAAATCTTAAGTATGTTTTAAGTGGCTATATAGAATTATTACCAATATTAATAGATTGCTAATACTTAAAATGGAAGATGAAAAATTTATATAGACCTATGATGCAAAGAGAGAGCAGGAGAGAAAAAATAACCTAAAATCTGTAGTAAGCTTTTTTGATCTCCTTTCAATTTTGTCATCAGTCTCACTTCTATATTAGAGCATGTAAGACTGAGAGGGCCACTGTGAGAAGTACTACACTATCTTGCATCTTATTGATCTGACAATTCTGAATAGCATCCCCACTATTTTCACTTATCATATAGTTCTTGGCATGTTTAACAGAATCAGCTATTTAGAGAGCAAACCAGAGTTTATAGAGTCACACACACACACACACATATAAACACTCAGAGAGAGAAAGAGAGAGAGAGAGAGAGAGAGAGAGAAGTGATAGTACAAAAAACCTTACCACTAGGTTGGAGACAATACATCCGACCCAACTATTTTCTTCTCAGCATTTCAGGGTAATAGAGAACTGACCTTGGGGGCAGCAAAACCCAAGTTTAAGTCATGCTTCTGATACATACTGACTGTGTGAACTTGGGTAAATGCATTAATCTCTCAGCACCCCAGACAATTCTCTAAGACTATAAATTGTAGATGGGGTAACTAGGTGGTACAGTGGATAGATTGTGAGGGGAGGAGTCTGAAAGACTCATGTTCCTCAGTTCAAATCTAACCATAGACACTTTCTAGCTGTATGACCCTGGGCAAGTTACTTAATCATATTCACATCAATTTCTTGATTTGCAAAATGACCTAGGGAAAGAAATGCCAAGGAAACCCCAAATAATAGGCATAATAGTCACATACCTAAATACTCTCAAGTTTAACAGAAATAAAGGGGTTATGACCTCTCCCATGTAAGGTGAGTACATAAGGTGCAGTCACAGAGTTGGACATGACTGAAACAACTGAATGACAGCAACCAAATAATAAACTGGAGAGCAGGGGCCAATTTCCATACTGGGAATTCTCTACACTAATGTATCACAGTATAAGAAAACAAAATGATGCAACCATGGATGTAAAATTTGAAGGGACCCTAGAAGACAACTTAATCCAATTCCCTCACTTGACAGATAAGGGATTGCAGGCCCAGGGAAGCTAAATGACCTCCCTGAAGTCTCACACACAGTAAGCATTGGAGGCAGGATTATAACCCAGGTCTCCTGTTAAACAACATATTCTCGGGGAAGCTAGGTGGTGCAGTGGATAGAGCACCGGCCCTGGAGTCAGGAGGACCTGAGTTCAAATCCGGCATCAGACATTTAACACTAGCTATGTGATCCTGGGCATGTCACTTAACCCCAATTGCCTCACAAAAACAAAAACAAAACAAAACAAAAAACCATATTCTCATGAAGCAGTGTATTATTGGAATTCACATTATTCAAAATGCTAAATATGTAAAATACGGGAATTGGTTCTAGCCTAAAGGAAATATTCAACATGCATTCAAATAATGCAACCACTTAACAGGATTTTTAATTGTGCTAATGAGGACCTAGCTTTGAGGCATAGAGCATCTTACTCTTACCTTTCAGGTGAAAATGCTTTACAGGTTGTTTCTTGTATCCAAAGGTATACTAAGAGCACTATCATTATCTAAGTGTGCCAGACAAGCTTAAAATAAAACAAAACAAAGCAAGATCAGTGCTGCTTTTTACGGTGGACATCTGTGGTTATGAGTGGTTGCTTAGGATCATAGGGTCACAGATTTAGAGTGAGAAGGGACCTTTGATGTTATTTAGTCCAATCCCCAAGTTTTACAGATGCTGGTGAGAGTAGTGATCTTCATAGTTCTGTCTCTACCCCATGGATTACATGCTGTTTTCACTTAAAAAAACCATTCCATTTTGGACCTCTGAACTGTTCACTGAGTTACTGTGATATCTTAGCACACTGGAGGGTTCAAGAGTTCACATAGTTTCCCAAAACCAGTGACTAGTGAATATCTTGTGAAAATCAGGTTCCCTACCTTCTATCTGAACTTTTAAAATTCTAAGATTTCAATGACCCATTAGGAACTTTTCCATTTCTTCACACACCAAAAGGAATAGTTCAATGGAAGATTTCTTAACTACCAGACCAAGGACTGCCCTATTCTTGGGCTCTAGCCTTAGCATGGAAGTGTCTCTGGATTCTCAAAGCCTATTCCTGTCAACACAAGCTCTGGCAGACCCTCCTGGGTTTAAAGACAGACTGTATCTGTCATCTGATCGCCAGTCTAGCCAGTGTTAGAGAGGCTTATCTTCAGGCTGAGCACATCTAATGAAATATTTGACTACTAGTGACTTTCAAAGACCTAATGGTAGTAGGATTGTGGTCTGTACTGGTGGAGGGATTTCTGATACTGACAAAATCAGGGGTCCCTGAAGTATTGTAGGGATGTTTTAAGGCCTAGTTCTTTAAGCCCTGGCTACTAAAGTGATTTTACAAATTCATCTTTATTCCTGATGGACATTTGATAATGGCCTTGAATTCAGTGGCACTATTAGGTGCAATTTTCTTGATTGAGTTGTACAGAATTATAAAACATAGGAGCAGAATCTGTCACCATTCATGACCATTTATGATTTAAAAAAAAAACCTGTATCTTTTGTCTTTATATTACCTTCACTTACTAATAGATTCCTTCCTTTCTCTTCCTCTCAGAGAGCCATTTCATAATGTAAAAATTAAAATAGGGAAGAAAAAACAGTTCAGTATAACTAAACAACACAAAGAATAAGTCTGACATTATTTATATAGGTTTTTCCACACCAATTGTCTTCTACTTCTTCAAAGAATGGTGGGGAAATGACTTCTCATATTTCTTCTTTGGGGTCAAGCTTGGTCCATTTACAATTTTTTTAAACGTTTCCAGAACAGTGTTGTAAGTTGTCCACAAAAAACTTTTGGGGGTAGGATTAGGGGGAGAAGGAGAGATATACAGGGATAAAGGGTTTAAGGAAAATGTATTATCATCAGTTTTCTCTTTTATTATGGGGATCTTATCAATGATAGACTGTGTGGTCTGTAAGTTCCAGATGTGCTATTTATTTTTTTGCGGGGCAGTTGGGGTTAAGTGACTTGCCCATGGTCACACAGCTAGTAAGTGTTAAGTGTCTGAGGCCAGATTTGAACTCAAGTCCTCCTGAATCCAGGGTCGGTGCTCTATCCACTGTGCCAGCTAGCTGCCCCAAGATGCGCAATTTAAAAGACAGGCTGAAGTTAGGCTGTGACCAGGCCTAAAATAAACTCCCTTGTATTTCACCTATCATAGAATCATGGAATTTTGAAGCTGATTGGGAACTTTGAGACCAACTTGACCAACTTCCTCATTTCAGGGGAAAAGAAACTGAAGTCCAGAATGGTGAAGAGACTTGTTAATAGTCACACTGTTAGTTATTGATAATGGGGCAGCTAGGTGGGTCAGTGGTTAGAGCATTGGGCCTGGAATCAGGAAAACCTGAGTTCAGATGCAGCTTCAGACACTTGACCCTGGTCAAGTCATTTAACCTCTGTTTTCCTTAAGGAAACTGTAAACCCCTCTTGCCTCTTTGCCAATAAAATCTCATGGACAGTATTGGCATGCCATAGTCCACAAGATCATGAAGAATTAGACAAGATTGGATAACTGAAAAACAAAAGTGAATGACAGATACAACACCAGAACTTATCTCCCAGTTTTTCCTGAGTGTAAAGTCCAGCAGTCATGTTTAGTCACTAAGATATAATTTGAAAGGATCTTTGATTCTGCCCAAAACTGAAATCTGGGTTCCATGATATGTCCAAGACCCATAGACTCCTATGATTCAGCTGCCCAAATGAACAGAGCCATTTTGTGGGCCAAATTTAGCCCATGGACTTGCCAATCCTTGACTTAGAGAGTTTTGCTATTATATATGTGTTCTGTTGCACATGTGGCATATTAATTCTTCAGAAACACATGGTTGTTATCATGAGCTAGGGAAAGAATTGATATCCCTACCCCAGCCACAGGAATGTAATTTCTGATGCCAGGGTAGCCACTGGGGAGAGATAATAAATATTTGAAAGATCCCAGGCCTGCCTTAGGGACCTCTTTCAATAATAGCTCAGGTAAATGGTCATGATATCACCATAAACATACTTTCTAGTTAAGGTATGAAAAAGAAGGAGGGAGGGAGGGAGGGAGAGAGAGAGAGAGAGAGAGAGAGAGAGAGAGAGAGAGAGAGAGAGAGAGAGAGAGAGAGAGAGAGAGAGAGAAGGAGAAGAGAAGAAAAGAAAAAAGGGAAAAGTGCAAAGAGGGAAATGAAATAATTTCTGGAAACTGGTAAATAATACAGGAGGAAAAGAAGACCCCCAAATGGAAACACCCAGCATGACTAAAAATCTTTGGCTCTTTTAATCACCATCAAGCTAAATCAACTGCCCATCTGTTCCATACTGAGGACACTAAGCTCTAAAACCTAGCACCAAAGTGAAAACTCTAGGCCACAGGGAGGGAACCAATGAAGTTTAAGTTCTGCCAAGTATTTGTGCTCTTTACCATAAGCTTATGTCAGACTTTCTAGCTAAAGGGTAATAGGAAAGTAGCAATATTTCAAAAGGTCAATTTGGGGAGGTGAAAAATCCTGTGCTAAACCCAAATATATTTTAAATAAAAAGTGAATGGAGAAGTTATCCCTACCTTGTAGGAGGTTAGAGTCCAAACTCATTCAGTCACTGGTGGGATTCAGGAAAAAAAATAACCCACAAAAAACAAAAACAACAATAACATAAAACAAAGGACTGCCTTTTAAACATACAATGTAAAGCTATTGAGATAGTATTTGTAAGAAATAGGATTAAACCCAAGGTCCATTCCTACAAGGCAAGTGCTCTTTCTACAACAGAATGACTGTCCTTAGATAAACCATTGCATGGGCACCTAGGTGGTACAATGTTTAGAGCACTGGGTCTGAGATTGGAAGACCAAAGTTCAAATCCAGCCTCATATGCTTAATAGATGTATGACTTTGGGAAAATCATTTAACCTCTGTCTATCTTAGTATCCTCATATAAAATATAGATAATAATGATTGTTGTAAGGATAAAATGATATAATATTTGTAGAGTGCCTTATAAAATATAGCTAACTATTGTAATTATGGACCAAAAAAGATTTCAGAAGTGACACATCTGTTGGTTAGTGGTATATTTCAATCTTGAGACTAAAATGAGTATTAAGCAAGAGGGAATGAATACAAATATGACAAGACCTTCTTTGAAAACCTGGATATGACTATTAACTACTTTATCATCTCTGTCCTGGGATGGATGTCACAGAAAGACCAGAATCCCCTGAAACCTAAATCATATAACTCCTAGAAATCTTGCAGAAAGGCACCCTTTCCTATAAAATATTGCTATAAAGATCACAAAGAGACTGGTAGGAATTCCTGGGAAATGTATTACATGTTTCTGAAATAGATACTAATGATTGAAGATAGTAGTGGAATTTATAAAGGTAATTTGGAAACACTAGTGTCCTAGATGGAAAATATATCTTATCCACATATATTTAACATGTTTCATTTTCACTGGACTCATTCCTCCCTGCTGCTCCTGTATTTTTTTTTCTTTTAAAAATTTCCCACATCCTAGATTCAATGTAAATGGATGTATTGTAGACTGTAGAGAAAACCAGCTTCAACTACAGAAATACCTGAGTTTGAGTCTTGCCACTGTTGTCATATTGGCTATGTGACCCTGGGCAAGTATTTTAACCTCTTGGTGCCCAGGCAACTCATTAAGAATCTAACCTGAAGAAGAGTGCCCAAGCTGTATTTTTTTTTTACTTAAAAAAAAAAAATTTAGTGAGGCAATAGGGGTTAAGTGACTTGCCCAGGGTCACACAGCTAGTAAGTGCTAAGTGTCTGAGGCCAGATTTGAACTCAGGTACTCCCGACTCCAAGGCCAGTGCTCTATCCACTGTGCCACCTAGCTGCCCAGCCCAAGCTGTATTAACAGACAATTAACAATCAGCAATTCCCTACCCTGATGGGAAAAAGAAAAAAAAAGGAAATTTTCTAGAATGAGATAAGCCATTTCACTCTAAGATAAATGACAGATTCACTATTGTGTTTTTAAAAGCCACATCTTCCATGTTCCAGGATCAGAATCTCAATTGGACCAGTGATTTTATTGGGGAAGGGAGGTCCTGGTGAGGAACTTTCTCTCCTAATATTACATAAGGGAAAATTCTCCAGTCACTTGATTAAGATGAAATCTACTCTTGGCCAGTTTAAAATCATTGTAAAAAATAAGCCATAATATATCATCTTTCTCTGTAGTTAAAGGCATGCTGCTTTGAGGCTTTGCACTAGGGTTTATCCTGAATTTTTAGTTTGCAGGTTCTGAAATCATAACCATATGTTTAAACAATTGTTGTTTTGACTGTGCTAAATTGGTCAGCAGACTGTGTAGACTGATCCCCCAGCACTCAGTGGCATGCAGGCTGTTGTAGGTTTTGGAGCTCCCCACCTTAATTATAATCTCCTTGAAAATACTTTGTGTGCTAAACACCTCAGTACAAAATGTAGTCATTGTCAGCAGTCAAAACAATTACATAACATGGATTTCTGCCTCATTATCTCACCATGTGACACCATCACGTCAAGTATAGAAATGTCATAACACTGGGTAACCTGACATGGCTTGTTCTAGAGGAACGCAGTTCATGGGAAGTTTGAGACAGGAAGGGCTTTGGTGTTCTTGTTCACTTATTTTATTTTCCTGCCTGAAAGTGTCTGGACAACGCTTTATGCATCACACCATCTATTAGCTCATCATGTGCTTTTCAGTGTATTAAAGAAGGCAATGTTCTTTGAAGAACAATTTAAAAGTGTTACCTCTATAATCGTGTCATAGCTGGAGGGTCAAAAAAATAGAAAAGCCTACATCTTTTTTGAATTTGTTCATCTTTTTTTTTTTCATTTCAGTGACATATAGACTAACAATATGCAGGTTTCTTGCTTTAATAGGTTTAAGCATTTCCCTGTTATTATGGGTTTTAATTTGAAATACAAATACATATGCTTCATGCCAGCTCTAATTCTAGGATTGGAGTAGAACCTATAGCCAACATTCTTCCTCTTGGAAAACTCTATCCCAGGTCTGTTATTACATTTGCATCTTAATAGATGCTATTTAAGTGGAAGCTTTTGATCTTGAGACATTCCATGTATGGAGGGATTAAACTAATAATTTGGGTTTAATTCTCTGGTGATCCAGGTTGAGTGAAAGGCTCCCTTGGCCTTGAGGTCAAGTGTTCATCTACTCAAGATGAATTGAATCGTCCTGGAAACAATTATCAATAGTTAACTTTGGAGAGGCCCCTCTCACCTCTTGGAGTCTTTCTTTACTATATAGAATTTCAGACTCTCTAGCAGACCTGGGTAGAGAAAGGGATATTTTCTTTTCTCCTTTCCTTTCCTTTCCTTTCCTTTCCTTTCCTTTCCTTTCCTTTCCTTTCCTTTCCTTTCCTTTCCTTTCCTTTCCTTTCCTTTCCTTTCCTTTCCTTTCCTTATCCATATCCATATCCATATCCATATCCATATCCATATCCATATCCATATCCATATCCATATCCATATCCATATCCATATCCATATCCATATCCATATCCATAGAGGGTGTGTTGTTTCAGTCATCACCCCATCAGGGGTTTTCTTGATAAAGATATCAGAGTGGTTTGCCATTTCCTTCTCCAGCTCATTGTTACAAATGAAGAAACTGAGGCAAATAGGGGTAAGTGACTTGCCCAGGTTCACACAGCAATTAGTGTCTGAGGTCAAATTTGAACTCAGATCTTCCTCCAGAGACAGTGCTCTATCCACTGAGCCATACTGTGTCTTTTTTGGATACCTCTCTAATAATAGCATGTAGTCAGTCAATTATTGTGTTTAGGCACAGGGCCAGACTGTGTAAGTATAACAATGTAGCCTGGGGTTTGGATACAGTGGAAGAAAGAAGTGGCTGAGGTGAACAGATAGGAGGAAGTCCTGTATTGAGTCAGACTGTCAGATTAATGATAGCCCATGCAGATCTTGGCATCTTCTCCTCCACTCTACCCCCTACACTCCCTAGATTTCTGCAGAAAACAGTTCAGGGGCTACACAGGATTCTCCTTGTCCCTCTCAGTTACTGGCACGCTTTCCTTCTTGCAACTACTTTGGATATATTTTGTATTGACTCATCTGTGCAACATGATGCGTCCTCCTGGTAGAATGTACACTTCTTGAGGGGAGGGGCTGTTTTGTTTTTTACCGAATCTCTGACCCTTTAGTGCAGTACCTTGCACCCAGTAAGATCTCAGAAGTCTTTTATCTACTTAATCACCTCCAGTGGCTCCCTATGACCTCCATAATCAAATACAAAATCATCTATTTCTCATCTGTTTCACAACTGGGACCCAACCTATCTTCCCAACTTGATTATATATGACCCCCCTGCAAACATTCTATGCTCCAGCCAGCTGACTCTCATACTGTGCCTGGTACAAGACGGTCTATCTCATCTCCTGTCTCCTCTGTCAGACTGTGAGCTCCTGGAGGGAAGGGACTGGTGTTTATCCCACTTTGTATCCCCAGCACTTAGCACAGTGCCCAGTGCACAGTAGGTGCTTAATCAATGCTTCTTGGCCAACAGACTGACTCCTTCCTTTCTTCTACCTCTTAAAATCCCTAGTTTCCTTTAAATCTTAGCTCAAGGCCATTTTCTAAGTGGCATTTTGCCTGACTCACCCAGGCGCTAGTTTCTTACCTCCAACATTACCTTGCATCTATTTTTGTAGAGAGCAGAATATGCACATGTCGTCTCCCCTGGATATATCATAAACTTCCTGAGGGAAGGGACAATCTTTCCTTTATCTTTGTATGGCCAGAGCCTGGCACAATACTTTGTGTATAGTTTGTTGATTGATTGATACTAATAAGTTCTGTCATCACAATGCAAGTAAACTGACATCTCCTCTCATTCATGTCCCAGTAGGCATGAACCAGTGACTATCCTTACTATTTACAGACTCAATAAAGGATACTTCAGGTACAAGACTGTATTGTTTTTGTTTAGTGATTATTCAGTCATGTCCAATTCTTGGTGACCCCATTTGGGGTTTTCTTTTTTTAAGTATTTTTTTTCCAGTTACATATAAGGATAGTTTTCAACATTTGTTTTCACAGGCTTTTTAGTCCCAATTTTTTTTCTCCCACCGTCCCTTCCCTCCCTCCTCCCCAAGATGGAAAGCAGTCTGATATAGGTTGTATATGTACAATCACATTAAACATATTTATACATTAGTCATTTTGTGAAAGAAGAATCAGAGCACAAGAGAAAAACCTCAAAAAAGAAGGGAAAAAACAGTCCAAAAGTAGAAACAGTATGGTTCAATCTGAATTCATAATTCACAGTGCTTTTTTCTGGATGTTGAGAACATTTTCTATCATGAAACTGTTTTGGATCATTGCACTGCTGAAAAGAGTCAAGTCTATGCCCATTGTTCATCACACAATGTTGCTGTTACTGTGTACATACAATGGTCTCCTGGTTCTGCTCCTCTCAGTCAGCATCAGTTCATGTCAGTCCTTCCAGGTTTCTCTGAACTCCTCCTGCTCATTGTTTCTTACAGCACAATAGTATTCCTTTACATTCATATGCCACAACTTGTTTAGCCATTCCCCTATTGATGGGCATTCCCTCAGTTTCCAATTCTTTGCCACCACAAAGAGAGCTGCTATAAATATTTTTGTACATGTGGATCCTTTTCCCTTTTCTATTGTCTCTTTGGAATACAGACCTAGCAGTGATACCACTGGGTCAAAGGGTATGAACAGTCCCATAGCCCTTTGGGCATAGTTCCGAATTGCTCTCCAGAATGGTTGGATCAGTTCACAGCTCCACCAACAATGCATTAGTGTTTCAATTTTTCCATAGTTTCTCAACATTTATTTTCCTATTTTGTCATTTTAGCCAATCTGATAGGTGTGAAGTGGTACCTCAGAGTTGTTTTAATTTGCATTTCTCTGATCAATAGTGATTTAGAGCATTTTTTCATATGGCAATAGATAGCTTTGACTTCTTCATCAGAAAACTGCTTGTTCATATCCTTTGATCATTTCTCAATTGGGGAATGACTTGGATTCTTATAAATTTGATTTAGTTCCCAATATATTTTCAAAATGAGGACTTTATCAGGACTGGCTATAAAAATTGTTTCCAAGTTTTCCGTCTCCCTTCTAATTTTGGCTGCATTGCTTCTGTTTGTACAAAAATTTTTTAATTTAATGTAATCAAAGTCTTCCATCTTGCATTTCATAATATTCTCTATCTCTTGTTTAGACATAAATTGTTTTCCTCTCCATAGATCTGAGAGGTAAAGTGTTCCTTCCTCTCCTAATTTATCTATGGTATCACCCTTTATGTCTAAATCTTGAACCCATTTTGGCCTTATTTTTGTATAAGGTGTAAGATGTTGGTCTATGCCTAGTTCGTGCCATACTCTCTTCCAGTTTTCCCAGCAGTTTTTGTCAAATACTAAATTCCTATCCTAGAAGCTGGAATCTTTAGGTTTATCAAACTGTAAATTAGTAAATCATTTACTACTGTGTTGGTTTTTTTTTTTTTTTAACAAAGATCCTGGAATAGTTTGCCATTTTCTTTGTCAGGTCACTTTACAGATGAAGAATTCAGGCAGAGTTAGGTGACTTGTCCAGGGTCACATAGCTAGTAAGTATCTGAGGCTAGATTTGAACTCAGGTTCTCCCAACTCCAGGCCCAGCTCTCTATCCATCCAGGTGCTCTCAAGTAAAAGACAATATCTTGAAATTCAAATAAACAAAGATAGATGGGTTTCCACTAGTAGTTAATGTTTAACAACCAGCTTTCAAAAAACTCAGCAGCTGGGGCAGCTAGGTGGCCCAGAGGATAGAGCACCGGCCCTGGATTCAGGAGGACCTGAGTTCAAATCCGGCCTAAGACATTTAACACTTACTAGCTGTGTGACCCTGGGCAAGTCACTTAACCCCAATTGCCTCACAAAAAAAAAAAACCCCAAAAAAACCAAAAAAAAACTCAGAGCATACTTTTAAGTTTAATCTGCATTATTACCATCTCTCCATTATTTTCTTAAGCTTAGACAATTAAAAAAAACAACAACTAATAAATCAAGTCCTGATTCAAAGTGTTTGCTGTTTTCTGAGGCATAAATAAATACACACACTGAAAACTTAACAATTAGCTTTCCTCAGCCCTTACAAACTAGCTACAGAATACTATTGGTTTTCAATCAGGCTACAACCAATTTTCAGAAAAACAAAAAAGGTGGGGAGAAAAGGGATAAATATGTGTGATTTATTTTTATATTTATTTATCAATAATGATTAGACAAAATACAATTTTACGTATATGTATGTGTATATAACATATACACATACACATACATATACATATATACACACACACACATACATATACATACACACACACACACACACACACACACACACACATATATATATATATATATATATATATATATATATATATATACATACATACATGTAGGACAGCTAGGTAGTGCAATGCATAAAGCACTGGTCCTGGATTCAGGAGGACCTGAGTTCAAGTTTGGCCTCAGACACTTGACACTATCTGTGTGACCCTGGGCAAGTCACTTAACCCTCATTGCCCTAAAAATAAATAAATAAATAAACGAATGAATGAACAAACAGATAAAGAAGGAAGGAAGGAAGGAAGGAAGGAAGGAAGGAAGGAAGGAAGGAAGGAAGGAAGGAAGGAAGGAAGGAAGGAAGGAAGGAAGGAAGGAAGGAAGGAAGGAAGAAAGAAAGAAAGAAAGAAAGAAAGAAAGAAAGAAAGAAAGAAAGAAAGAAAGAAAGAAAGAAAGAAAGAAAGAAAGAAAGAAAGGGGTAGCTAGGAGGTGCAGTGGATAAAGTGTTGGCCCTGGATTCAGGAGGACCTGAAGGTCAGGAGGTCAAATTTGACCTCAGACACTTGATACTTACCAGCTGTGTAACCCTGGGCAAATCACTTAACCCTCATTGCCCTTCAAAAAAAGATATGTGTGTGTGTGTGTGTGTGTGTGTGTGTGTGTGTGTATGAAATGATGTTTATTAGAAAGATTACATAAAATTTTAAAATAACCAGTATAGTACTATTGCATTCATTTTCAATTCATATTTTCTAGGTCTAACACATTTGTTTTTTTGGGTTTTTTGTGGGGCAGTGAGGGTTAAGTGACTTTCCCAAGGTCACACAGCTAGTAAGTGTCAAGTGTCTGAGGCTGGATTTGAACTCAGGACCTCCTGAATCCAGGGCTAACACATTTGAAATAGATACAATATTTTAATCTAATTATATTCATTCATTTCTGAATTTGATTGCAGCATATATAACACATATAGACAGAACTATACAGAAGGAAATACAGAGACACAAGGAAACAGAAGGCCTGGTTCACAGAGGTGGAGCGAAGAATAACTTAGGACTGTGGAGATGATGAAGGTTGTTTTCTGTGAAGATCATTCTTTCCCTCCTTTCTTCCCTACTCCCTTTACAATGCTACTGAGAACTGATTAAGTTCATAAATTTGTGCTTATTTAACTTCAGCTGGTACCATGATGATGCTCAGCAATTCCTTTATTCCTTCCTGAGCTCCAGGCTAAAATACACCCCTGAAGTGCCCAAACCTTTCCTAGTCTTCTCAAACCACCAATTCCATCTTTCATCTCCTCATGGTACTGGAACAGGAACTACCCTCACTATTTGCATATTCAGAAATGGATATTTGAATAGAACTATGTAATTCAGTAGTTTTGTGCCTGGAATAAATATTATGAACTATGCATAATGAAAGAAGCACAGGGGCAGCTAGGTGGCGCAGTAGATAGAGCACTGATCCCGGAGTCAGGAGTACCTGAGTTCAAATCCAGACTCAGACAACACTTACTAGCTGTGTGACCCTGAGCAAGTCACTTAACCCCAATTGCCTCACTTAAAAAAAAAAAAGAAAGCAGCACAAACATAGTCTCATCTGTCCTGGTCCTAGAGGACATTGACATCCTGGTGAAAGGTCAATAAAAGGGGCAGGGATATTGTCATATGGAGCTAGGGAAAAGCTCACCTCAGACCTCTGTTTAGCTGCTTACTACTTTAATGAATTTATTCTTGTTGATTCGATGCTAAGCTTTGTTGTTTCTTTCCTCTGGATAAAGATTTTATTGCCCCATTTTGGAGCTCTGACATACCAACCTGTAATTCTGAAAAGTTTGAAGGCAACTGGTAGTGTTACTTATTTTAAATCCTTTCTTCCACACCTCAAATTTTTCTTTATTTTCATTCATTCTTGTCTCAGAGAAAAAGGCAGCCCAATAGCCAGGACCATGATCTTTAAACTAGAAAATTTAAAACAAAAATATTTGCTAGCAAATTGATTCCCAGGCTAGTGAAAAGAGATAGACAAGCATATAGCTTCTCTGAATAAGTTCAGGTGAGTAGATTTAGACCAGCCATATCCAACAGCACTGAAAAACACATTGGTGTTCTCTCAGAAATAACTATTGATGATTTTTGTAAAATCATAAAGAATGGAAGTAATGCTGGAGGCACACCTTTCAGCGTCTACTATATTCAACACCTTGTTACCTTTGATCCTTCTCTTTACCCTCCAAACAGTTACTAAATCTTGTCATTTCTGGATCTCCTGATTGACTCAGTCTTCATATCACTTCCAAATTTGAATTCCTTATAATTTGGTCATTTCACTCCTCTAGTCAGAGATCTTGTACAAATCTATTGCTTAAGAAGGAAGGGTCATGTGAAGTATGAAATCTAACTGTGTGTGGCTAAAATCTAATATGTGGTCGCCTCAAACTAGAAACTCATAGCACCAGTCTTTGGGGCATTAAGCATTTATTAAAGTTTAATAGGGGTGAGTAAAGAGAACATGTGGTGTTCAGAAGGAAAGGCCCTAGCTCCCTGCACCTGCTGTTCCTCCTGCAACCTCCAAAGGAAAAGGGAGACTAATCCCACATTCTTTCTAGAAGAAGCTCCCTGTGGCCCCACCCAGGTGTGGTAGATGTGACTTCCAGATGCCAGTCACATGCTTTCTCCACATGCTGCCCTGGTTCTCACAATGTCTTTCTCAGAAGGAGAGTGTCACCCTGATTCTCACAGTCACCTTTCCTTTAAACTTGCATATTTTTTATTTGTGGCACCTCTTTTCTTCCAGTAATCCAGTAAATTTGCAATTTCTGAGTCATTCTTAACCCTTCCTCTCCCTCTCCTTTGCTCTTCTCTCTCTCTGTCTCTGTCTCTTTCTGTCTGTTTCTCTCTCCCCACCCCAACCCATATTCCACACGTGCCAAAGTATATTCTTCAACACTAGGTCTGACCATGCCATTTCCCTCCTCAAGAACTTCCTATGCCTCCTTCTTATCTTTGAGATCAAATATAAACTCCTCTTTTTGGAATTGAAAGGCCATTCCAGAATTATTCCACCTTGTTCCCTATTATGAATTTTGTAGTCCAACCAAATTGGCTTACTTGTTATCCCTCACACACAACATTCCATCTCCTATCTCTGTGCTGCCAATGACTGGAATGCACTACTGCCTCTCCTCTACTTCTGACAGTTCTTCATAACCTTCACAGTTTAAAATGCCACTTCCTACATGAGACCATTTGTGACCCTGTCTCCCCAAAGAAGCTAGCACTGCCTGTCTCAAATTACTTTATATTTACCGTGGATATATAGATAGTGTGAGAATTGGAGCACCACCAACCTGCTGAGAAAGACATTGCAGGTAAGCTCTGCCCTGAGGAGAAAGCATGAGGTGACCTTTCTGGAGTTTCTAAGGTCGGATTGTCATCCAGAAGTTGTGCCTGCTGCCTGTGGATTGTGTCAATCAAAGTTACCAGTAAATTAGCTTGAAGCTATGTGTGTCAACAGCCCGGCTTCCTGTTTCACAGGTGGCTTCGGAGAGAAGCGGCAAAGGATCTGGGTCTTTTGGAAGACTCTCTTTCTTTTAGATAGCTAGATGAAGGCGTTTTCTCTCTCTCTCTCTCTTTGCTAATTCCTAATATACTTTAATAAATGCTTAACGCCCAAAGACTGGTGCTAAAGCTTTTCTAATTTAAGGCAACCACACATTAGATTTTAAATATCACAGCTAGAATTTTAGACTTTATAATATAGATATAGATATAGATATAGAGTATATATGTGTGTATATATAGTGTATATATGTATATTTATATGTGTATGCATATACATAATATACATGGGTATGTTTATATACATATATATTTTATGTATGAATACATTTTGGCTTAAAGATTCTTTCATTTTGTCTTTATGTCACTAGAATATAGCACAGTGTCTGGCCTATGATGAGTTCTTGAGAAAGGCTTATAGATTGACTAATATAGGTACCCACTGAATTTGTTGAACAGAATTGAATGAATGCAGTTTCTAAGTATCCCAGGAATTCTTCAATTGTTTTCTCCCAAACAATCCATGTTCTGAATTTGATGATAAATGAGAATATTTGTCAACTGCTTCAAAGCTTTTAGATTAAAAAACAACATCAACAACACTAAAAGACACTTAAAATATAGATTATGGATAGATGAATTTTAGCAATGCCTTCAAGCAACTTTTGGTATCAAGAAATATTCCATGTGTTTCATGGCCCTCAGCAGTATTATCTTAATCCTTTAAACACACATAAACATACAGATACACATCACTAAAATCTTGTATTTTGGATGAAAAGTGGTTCCTGGGAGGGGAAACTCTTGGGTGTATTTATAATTTGTCTCTAAAAATGGGATTAGGGGAGGGAAAACCTAGAGATGAGACTTCTTATTTACTTAAGTTTCCTACAATTATCAAAAAAAAATAGTTCAGACTCAAAATTGAGGTTGTTTATTTACCATGTTGCAAAATTAAAAATTAAGAATCCTGTTGTTAGCAAGCCATCTGTGAATGTAACTAAAGAATTAGACCTAGGTTGTCAGATTTTAGTTTGGAAACCATGGGAGATTAATTAATTAAATGATGAAGGAAAATGAATGATAACAAGGAAACTACTCACTGAAGTCAAATAGAAAACTGTTCTTTTTTTTTTTTTAATTGGGGTTAAGTGACTTGCCCAGGGTCACACAGCTAGTAAGTGTCAAGTGTCTGAGGCCAGATTTGAACTCAGGTACTCCTGATTCCAGGGCCAGTGCTCTATCCACTGTACCACCTAGCTGCCCTGAAAACTGTTCTTAATTCTAACACAGTTATAACCACTCATATTCATAGTTTGCGAAGCAATCACAACAATTCTAGGAGGTAGGCCATACAAATGTATTTCCCACTATTTTATAGTTGAGGAAATGGAGTGTGAAAGAGCTGATATGACTTGTCTAAGGTCACAAACACACACATGCCCAGACACTGGACCAGGAGGAGTATCCAGAGTCTGTATTCCTTACTGCCATTTCTAGACCTCTCTCTGTCATCCCTACCTTCTGTAATCCCTGAACAACCTCTTTTTCTTTAAGGTTCATTCCATTCTGATATACAACCTTGGCTGGATTCTGGTGTCCCCTATATACCAGCCTCCAAGTCACTTTTCTTCTTTCTCAAGGAGCTCAGTATCTGATTTATCTCTCACTTCAGCCCCAACCCCACTTTTAGCCTTGGGGATTTTAATAGATATTTTAATATTTACTCAATTTTCTTAACTTTTTAGTTTATCAACTCTTCAATACCTGTGGCCTATGTTGTTACTCCATCTGGATCCACACAAGATCATATCCTTGATCCCATCATTCTTCACAAGTCCCTGACTGAGCCTGAACATGGAAATTCTCTATTTGACCATAACTTATTCTTCCTCTGTAACCAACAAATAGGGGTCTTCAGCATATACTTTATTCCTGGAAGCTTGAATTAGACTTCCATTTCCCCTTGTGCTCCTCTGCCTCCTAACCAATTGATTGTCATTACCACAACCTCCAGTCATTCTATCCCCTCTCAGCCTCTGCTTTGGTTTTGCTTTCCTCTCTCTGAAATCTTGATGCTATAGTTAGCCAATCATCCTCTATTGTAGAATCCTGTTCTTCCTTGTCCTACCATCATTCTGCCCTTTCCAAACCTCAGTCCTGAATTAATACCACCATTTGTTTTTCCTTCACTGCTAAGTACTTCTATAGGAAATTTTTTTAAAAATCTATGAAACCAGCCTTTCACTCTTCCCTGATGGACCTCCCCCTAGCCTTTCTTATAGGGTTATTCCAAAAGTTCTTTGCTTTTCTTTAGCTACCTTTATAAAACCCTGTCTCCACTCTGTCAGTAGAGTACTTTGACTCATACTTGACCTTCTCGCTTGATTTTCTCCAATCTCAGAGGGAAAAGCAATCTTCTTCTTTGCAAAGATCCAGTCTTTGACTTATTTTCTTGGTGCTGTATGTTCCCATTTCCTATGTCTCCTCCATAAATTTCCCCCTTTGGTCATTCCTTCACTCCTTGTGGTTTTTGATTTCTCTGTACCTGCTCTCTCCTTCTGTGATCCCTGCAAACATACCCAGATCTTTACCATTCTTAAAAAAATTTCTCTTGACTCTACATCCCGCTTCCCTCAATTTATCCTCTTTTATGGCTCCTGTTTCACTGTTAAGATTTTATTTTTAAAAAGCTATCTATGGGGCAGCTAGGTGGTGCAGTGGATAAAGCATGGGCCCTGGATTCAGGAGTACCTGAGTTCAAATCCAGCCTCAGACACTTAACACTTACTAGCTGTGTGACCCTGGGCAAGTCACTTAACCCCAATTGCCTTACCAAAAAAAAAAAAAAAGAGGGGCAGCTAGGTGGCGCAGTGGATAGAGCACTGGCCTTGGAGTCAGGAGTACCTGAGTTCAAATCCGGCCTTAGACAGACACTTAACACTTACTAGCTGTGTGACCTTGGGTAAGTCACTTAACCCCAATTGCCTCCAAAAGAAAAAAAAAAAGAAAGAAAAAGCTATCTATAATTGTTGCCTCCACTTCTTAGTGTCCCTCCAACCAAATCCCTTGAAATCTGGTTTCTGACCTTGGTACTTGACTGAACTTACTCTCTCAAAGGTTACCCAAGATTTCTTAATCATTAAATCTTTTAAAGACTTTTCTCAGTCCTCAGTTTTTTTAACCTTTCTCTAGGACTTCACACTGTTGACCACCCTCTGCTAGATACCCTCTCCTCATTGGATCTTCATGATATATCTCTCTTCTAATTTTCCTTCTACTTGTCTGATAGCTCCTTTTCCAATTCCTCTCCTAGATTATCATCTATTTCTCAGGGTTTTGTTTGGTTTTGATTTTGCTTGAGTGTAGCTCCAGAATTCTTCCCACAAAATCACTCCTCTTCTGAACTTCTGTATTTCTGACAAGCTTATAGCCTTCTTTCTTTCTAGTCACACAGGTTCATAACCTCAGAGTAATCCTCAACTCATCATTCTCCCTCATCCTCATATTTTATCAGATGTCAAATCTCATTGTTTCAATTACTACAATATCTGTCACATTCATGATCTTTTCTCAACCCCCCTGGTATTCTTCCTAGTTCAGGCTCTTATCACCTCTCATTTGAATTACTACAGTAACCTCCTAATCAATCTCTATATCCAGATAAGGGGCAACATGTGCTAGGCAAGGGAGACCACGACCACCAACTTAACCACAACCTCCTCTCAGATCCTCGTGGTGACAACCCAAGATCCTGAACCCTTTAGTCTCTGGAATAGTATTACTTCCAGCCAAGTGCTCATAGCCATCTTCTTTGGAAGCAACCACTCTGGAAATGGCCCCTGCAGATTCTATAGCCACAATTATTGAAGACCCCAAGTCTTTGGCACCATCAAATGTTTCAACATCAGAAACTTAGATGATTTTATAAGTTTATATATATATATATATATATGCATATGTATGTATACACACATATACATATATACACATGTATGTATATGTATATGTGTGTGTATTTTGGTAGGGCAGTGAGGGTTAAGTGACTTGCCTAGGTCACATAGCTAGTAAGTGTCAAGTGTCTGAGGTCAGATTTGAACTCAGGGCAGGTGCTTTATCCACTGTGCCACCTAGCTGCCCCCCCCATTCATTCATATTCTTAAAGCACAAGTCTGATCATGTCACTGTCCTCCTCAAGAAGCTTCAATGTCTCCTTATTACCTCTAAAATAAAATACACTATCTTCTGTTTATCACTTAAAGCCTTTCACAATCTTCTTTAAACCTCTCTTTATAGACTGACTTCACATTACTTTCCATCACTTCCAGCCATAATGACCTACTTGTTAGTTCCTCTACATGACATTCTTATCTACCAGCTCTATGCTTTTATATAGGCTTTTCTCCATGCTTGAAATTGTAACACAGTGCCAGGCACATAGTAGGTGCTATATAAAAATGCTTATTCTCTCCTTCCCCTTCTCCCTCTTAGAATCTCTAGTTACCTTCAAGGGTCATCTGAAAGGCTACCTCCTACATAAGGCCTTTATTCATCATTTATTTAAAAGTGATGCCTTTCCAATTACTTTGTATTTCTTTTGCATGTATTTCTTATTTACTTAGTCAACCAGCACCTATCAAGCACCTATTATATGTTAGGCACTATGCTATCTAGCTAACTATATTTACAATTATGTGTGCCTACTGTTTTCTCCCCATAGAGGGAAAGCTGTATTATCTTTTGTCTTTCTATCTCCAGGACCTAGTCAAGTGGCTGGCACATAGTAGACACTTAATACTTCTTGTTGAATTGAATAGTTGCAATTTCATCTCATTAGGCTAGTCACCTCCCATTATATATAGAATATCAAGATAGGTCGTGGGAAGATACAAATTAATTTTAAAATGAAGTCATTAATTTCAAACAATTCATTTTTTTTTTAGTGAGGCAATTGGGGTTAAGTGACTTACCCAAGGTCACACAGCTAGTAAGTGTTAAGTGTCTGAGGCCGCATTTGAACTCAGTTACTCCTGACTCCAGGGCCGGTGCTCTATCCACTGTGCCACCTAGCCACCCCAATTTTGAACAATTCTTGACCCAATTATGGGATCATAAATCTTTTTTCTTCTATGTAACTGTTTTTCTATATCTTAAAGTCTAATTTATATCTATTGTTCGACCCCCTTTCTCCCCTATTTATCACCATGCATATTTCACAATGATTAGCTCTTAACCTTTTCATCCTGTACCTGTGAGGTTACCCCCTCAGTGAGTTCATCTTTTTACCAGGTTTTAGCTATTCACTATAAGTGGATAATTATACATTTAATTCAACATGAATTTATTAAGTACCTAATAATAAGTGAGATACATATAATACCTTGAAGTTACAAATACTTTCACAAACATTCTTTTATTTAATCATTACAACTCTATGAGGAAGGCAGTAAAAATTACATAATTAGTCTCATTTTAAATATGAGGAACCCAAGGCTCAGCTTGTGATGATGTATGTGCTTCAGTCGATGCCATACCATTAGAAAGTAGGCACAACCAGAATTTGAACCCAGGTCTTCTGACTCTAAGCCTAATACTCTTTCAACTATACCACATGGCTCCCTATATCACCAATTCTATTGTTATCTACTAGGGAATTATCATACCCATTTCTTTTCCACCATAAAAATACATTGGTTATTACTATTACCTGAGGTCCCAGTGATCAAGTTCTGGAGTCACCATTTTTGATGCCTCTGTCTTCTTTGAAACCTTCCTCTTCTCTATGCACTACTAAATTCTAAAATATTTCTTTCCCAACAGTATGTCGTGATACTACTCTTTTTGTTTCTATTTCTTGAGCAAGTAGGTTAATCCATATGATAACTGCAAAATCTTTTTTTCTTCAAAGCAAGGGAACTAGAGGAGAAGAAAGAGATAGTGAATTGTTTAGAAAGGGAAAGGGAGCTGAGTATACAAATGAGGTAAGAAAAGTGACTGGGCTAACATATCCCAAGCAGTTCCTTTAATAATTATTCAGTAGACTGATCCACCAGAGCTACCAGAAAGTTTAATGAAGGACAAAGGATTCTGCTTGCTCTCAGGGACCTGTATGATCATGGAAAATTTGTCTTTTGGCAATGGCCAAATAAGCAACCAAGAAAAAATTGAAATCTGTTTTCCCTCTTAGAAGTGAAGGTAAAAAGACTTCAAGAAAACATTTCCCCTCTATGGGTTTTGGAGGAGAATGGAGTCCCTGAGATTTAATTGGTCTTATGGTTTAGCGGAAAATTTGTCACCTTTTAAATTCATACTACACACAATTACTGAAAGATTTGATGTTCATGTATTTCAGTCATGCTAGATTCTTCCTGATTATATTTGGGGTTTTTTTGACAAAAATACTAGCTTGTCATTTTTTTCTCCAACTCATTTACAGATGAGGAAACTGAGGCAAACGGGGTTGTGACTTCCCCAGGGTCACACAGATGGTGTCTGAGGCCACATTTAACCTCATGAAAATGAGTGTTCCTGACTCCAGGCCTAGCAGTCTATCCATCATGTCACTTACTCAACTGCTATTTCCATTATTACAACTACACTGTTAAAAAAAATCCAACAAATGGGGGCAGCTAGGTGGCACAGTGGATAAAGCACCAGCCCTGGATTCAGGAGGACCTGAATTCAAATCTAGCCTCAGACACTTGACATGTTCTAGCTGTGTGACCTTGGGCAAGTCACTTAACCCTCATTGCCCCACCAAAAAAAATCCAACAATGGTTTAAAATCATTATTTAAAACCCAAATTCCCAGTTTTGCCTTTTTACCAATTGGCCAATAATTAAGATCTCCTCCACCTTGGTCCACTTCATGAACATCTTGGTTCTTGATATACATCTCACCAATTCTAGTTCTTAGTATTCCCTAAGGTAGGAGCAATATTTACTAAGGCACCCTGGCAGGGAGACTAGGAAAGTTTTCCCCTAAAAGATAATAAATTTATCCTTGAGACTTAATTGTTCCAGGGGATTAAAGTTCCAATTATTGATATATTTTCCTAGTTGCCTATCAAACAACCAATCAACAAGTATTTATTTGACATCTACTATGTACCAGACTCTGCTAGACACCCGAGATACAGGTATAAGGAATGAAACAATCTGTCTGTGAGAAACTTATATTCTAATAGGGGAGTCAAAAGAGTATGTATAAATATATAGTGTATAAACATAAGGTGGATAATATAAATATATTCAAGGTAGTTAAATACAAAGTAGTTTGGTAGGGAGGGGGTCTAGCAACTGGTGGATCAGGAAAAGCTTCATGTAGAAGATTAGGTTTTTGTGCCTTAGAGGAAGAGAGGGTACTTTGAGGCAGGGGAAGGGGGACAGTGAAAAAGTACTGAGATGGGAGATGGATTGTTGTGTATAAGGAATAAAGAAGACAGTTTGGTGGGATTGCAGAGTGTGGGAGAGTAATGTCCAATCAATTTAGAAAGAGATTTGGGGCTAGGTTTCACAGGACTTTAAACACTACACAGAAAATTTTCTATTTGATTGTAGCGGCAATAGGGAGCCACGAGAGTTAAATGAGTAGGGAAGTCAGAGGGTCAGATCTGCCTACATACAAAAGCCTAGCCCTGGGGACCCAGGGGCTCTTCAGAATTCATGCTTTCTTCTGGTGAGGTATACCCTGATGACAAATGCATCAAAGGGTTTACTGGAGCCAACTCAAACAGTCTCTGGAGGACTGATTGTTAAATTTCTAGTATGTACATTTATACCTCAGAAATCAGCAGACTACAAATCAGAAGGTGATTTTTTTTTTGCTTGTCTAGACTTAAGAAAGTGATGGAGAAAAAAATTAATAATGCAGATTAAATTTAGAAGTGTCATTCATATTCCTATTCCCCTCCACCCCCAAGCCAGTTGTTAAACATTTACCAGCATATCTTTGGCTATATCTATTGAATTAATGCTATATCCTTGATGAATATTCAATTTGTAATACTATTAAGTAGGTCTTTTGTTAAATGTTAAATGTATCTTATTTCTTTCCAATCCCAATCTTGAACCACTGAATCACTCTGAGTCAGGCCTAGACCAGAACACACACCCTCCTAGTTTCCTTTGACTCTAGTTAAACTGATCTTGCTGTGCCTTGCAGACTTGTTCTTTCACAAATCCATGACTTTGTATATTATTTTCTTCCTATGGAAGGCCCTCTTCAATCTCTTCACCAAACTATGTCCCTCAATTCCTTCACAACTCAGTTCCAATGCCAACTCCTTCAGGACACTTTTCTGATTAACTTCATCTCAAGTTTATTACTCTTTTTGTTTGTGTTGACATCCTATGCATTTAGTTTCTATGCAGCAGACGCTTGTCAGGGCCTTCCCCCCACCCTCCAATTCAGAGCTAGAAGCAGTCAAAATGTATCCCTTGCATCTCTGAGGGGGTATTACATCTATGATGTTAATTTGCATTCTATAAAATGTTGCTTTGTTAAGGTTCTAAACTTTGTCAACTATGCATATATAAAGTATCCTTTCCATATATTTAGCTAAATTGTTGATAGCAAATATTGAATATTTAGGTTGAGTTTAGGGCTCAGAATATTGGCTCAGTTTAGTTCAGTGCTTGATTCAGTTCAAGGGTTGTGTATGGGACAATTGTAAATCCTTAATTTCTCAACTCTATAGAGGCATATGCTAGGGGGTGCAGTGGATAGTTTGCTAGGCCTAGAGACAGGAAAACTTGAGCTCAAATTCAGCCTCAGATACTTACTAAGTTGTATGATCTTGGGCAAGATACTTAACTTCTTTGTCCCTCAGTTTCCTCAACCATAAAATGGGTATAATAATAGTACCTTCCTCACAGGGTTATTGTGAAGCTCAAGAGAGATATTATTTTCAAAGTACTCAGCATACTCTCTGGTATATAGTAGTTGCTTAATAAATGCTTATTCCCTTGCCTTGTCTTGTCTTGTCTCACCTTCTCTTCCCTTTCCTATTGTTTCTAACGCAGATAATTCTACTAGAAAAAGTGTTATTAATGAAGCTAAGAAAAAATATTGTTATTAAAAATCATAAATTGTTTAGTCTTCTCTTCTTATCTTGTATTATTTACATGGTCTTGTCCAAGATCTATAGAGGGGAGGATGGAAAAAAAGGAGGAATGGTATTTAAGAATTCTTAGAATTCCTCAATGAGCCTAAAGAAGTACTTTGCTGCATTTCAAGTTGATTTAGGTGGTACTAAATCCATTATTTTGTTTAGCTCTTTTATTGAGTTCTACTACTGTCTGTGGTTGTTATTGGTTCTTCTTTCCCCGCCCCCTTGGGATAGTTCTATTTCATATGATTCTAATCTTGCTTATTTAGAACCACTTTAATTAAAAATACTCTACTTGCTGGTTGAATCAACCTTTAACTAAAATAGCTGCAATAGAGTATCATTTTGGAGAAAATGTATTGGTTAAAATACAATAACAGTGGTCAACATAAGCACTTTTTTGTTTGACTTAAAATATACTGGCTTTGAGATAAATATACATTTGGTATAAAAAAGATTAGATTCTACTAAATATACATGATGGTTTTACTAACAGATTACCATTTGGGGAAGATTTTCTATTTCAGTTTAAAAAATATCCTGGTTTCAGTTCATCTGAATTATATTTTATATAATAATAGTAATTATATGTTGTCCTAAAAATGTGCATTTAGTTAGACACTTTTTCCTACATTCACATCAGATAGCTGAATGGTGGAAAGATGAACGACAAAAAATGAGCATTAAATGCACATGCTTAAAATCTCCTTGAGAAAAACATAGTAGAAAGTTTGATAGTTACATTGTCCCATGATGTGAAGAAGGGACCTCGTGAATCATTCTGAGGTCAGAGAGATTCAGAAGTTCAGCACTATCTTAATTTTGTGGAGATTTTGGACTGTCACTCAGCTTTTGGGGATTGTTTTCAACTAGTCAAATGGGACCTGTAAGTATTACCTATTCCTAAGAGATCACATTTTGGTTTGTTTTTTTTTAAATTAATTAATTAATTTTTTTTTAATGTATGAGGTATTTTATTTTTTCCATTACATGTAAAGATAGTTCTCAACTTTTGTTTATACATGCTTTACAATTTCAGATTTTTCTCCCTCCTTCCCCTCCCTTCCCTCTCCCCTAGACAGCAGGTAATCTGATATAGGTTATATCTATATATCTCTATACATATACATATAGATATATATATATATATATAGATATATATATATACACACACATATATATATATATACACATAATAACATTAATCCTATTTCTGCATTAATCCTGTTACAAGAGAAAGAATCAGAGCAGTGATGCAAAACCTCAAAATAGAAAAAAAAAACCAACAGCACCCAAAACAAAAGAAATAATATGGTTCAATCAGCATCTATACTCCACAGTTCACATTTTGTTTTAATTGGATCAATTAATCTTTAAATAGATTTGGGAATATAGTAAAAACCTACTGGCACTGGGGAATTGGAACAACTCTTATTTTAGAGACTCAATGGGGTCTATGATTTTTGTGGAGTTGTGGTAGGCCTCATTTGACACAACATATGGCAATCAATCAGTATTAATCATGTGCCTACTATGTCTAGCAATTCAAATCTACATCTGAAATCACATGAGACTTTGACACATAGATACTTTGTGTTTATCCTATGATCTTAGGTTTAGAACTGGAAAGGAATCTTAAGAGTTTAATTTTATACATGTGATAACTGAGGTCAAGAGAGATTAAGTGATTATTACAGAGTAAACCTAATTTCTATATTCCTTCCCATGATGGTATAAAAACATAATGCTAACTGATCTGAATCTTACTAAATTTTCTTGTTGCAAAGAGTTTTAGTCACCACATGACATCAAATCTAATGTACTGTCTGCTCAACCATCCTTTCTTTCCTATTGAGGGCCAGCCTAGATAAGTTAATAGAGTCTTATTGATAGAAATCGGGCCACCAGATGATGAATCCATTAATTCATTCATTTGTTTGTCCATTTGTTTATTTATCTATTTATTCATTCATCTGTTCATTTGTTTATTCATTCAATTATTTATTTATGCATTTATCTATTTGCTTATTTATTTGTTTCTCGTTCTTTTATGCATCTATTTTGTCTAGCACCACAATAAATAATTAATCTACAAGCATTTATTAAACTTGTACTGTGTGATAGATGCTGGATGGAGAAGGGTGAGGAGTGCCAAGAATTCCTACTCTTCAGAAACTTATATTTGAAATACATGAAAACCCTCTCCTAAGGCATGGAGTGGCAAAGTTACTTTAATAATGAATAACTTAATAACTTAAGAAACATGATTCTGTCTTACACAAGAAAGCTTTTCATTTCACTGTGTCTCTGTTGACTGTATGACTGTGGTTTCTTTTTGGTGAGTGTTTGTCAGAGCGAGGGTAGGAACTGGCCAGAGAAAGGAAGGTGGAGTTTGGATGAATGTGTATTTTGTGTATGGGTGGGAGTTGGGGGTAGTGTGCTATCTACTGCAGGTACCCTTTAGGCATGTCCGGCTTTCATCTTCTTTCCCCCTGGGGAATGAGCTTTATCCTTGGCTTCATTTCCCTGGAATTTATCCTGAAGTTGAATTTCTTTTCTCTGCCACGAACTTTTCAAAGGGTTTATCTGTCTTCTTGCCTTTCTGGAGGTTTTACCAGGTCCATTAGTGACCTCCCAACTTCCTTCATCTGTTTAGTTTATGTTTGACCAAAGCCTGAGGGGCATAAGGAAGGAAGGGTGGCAGAATATTGTGCTCAGGGAGGCAAGGGTCATGCCTAATTCAGAAGGGATTGGGGTCATGGCAGCAGCTAGGAGTAATAGGATCAGAATCAGGAAAGGGCACTAGTTAGTGTTAGGAAAGCCAGAGTTTGAATCCTGTATCACATTAGCTGTGTGACCCCAGTCAATATACTTGCTCTCTCTGGGACCCAGCTTCTTATAAAATGAAGGGTTTGGATTTAATGGCTTCTAAAATTCCTTCCACTCCAAAGCTATGACTCTATAGTTCTTCTCCTGTTCACCTGATGGGTTATGGATTCATCTTTGTCTCCCATGCTCCTGGGACTCTTGTATAAATGAGAAACAGCCAGATGAACAGATGGGTCTTGGTTAAACAGTAATAGTGTCCAGGAAAGAAATGCACCAAAAATATAGCAAGAAACCTGATTTAGCATCTTTGTTGCATCTCACTTTTAGTCAAATCATCACATAATTATCACCAAAAAATCACCATATTTATACATATTGCAATTAAAGCTGCAAGTTAATTGCCATCATCATTCCTTTCATATAACACATGAGTTTGTTTGTTTATTTATTTTAGGTAGGAAGCATATTTGAGTATGCCCTGTAGTCAGGATGTCATTTACATGCTAGACACTTGGTATGGTGATGTACCATTGGATGCATAGTCAGGAAAACCTGGTTTTCAATCCTGTTTCTATCAATTACTAATTATCTGATATGTTTAGTATTGGACATCCAGGTAGAACAATTGGATAGAGCATGGGGCCATGAGTTAGGAAGACTTGAGTTCAAATCTGAACTTAGAAACCTATGTGACACCCAAGGCAAGTAATTTAATGTCTGCCTCAGTATTCTCATCTGTAAGATAAAGATAGTAATAGCACCTATCTTTCAGAGTTGTTGTATCAAAACCAAAAAAAAAACAACAAAAAAGTGAAAATAGTATGCCTAGAGCTGCATTTAGACTCCATCATTCTTTTTTTTCCCTTTTTTTGGTGAAGCAATTGGGGTTAAGTGACTTGCCCAGGGTCACACAGCTAGTAAGTGTTAAGTGTCTGAGGTCAGATTTGAACTCAGGTCCCCCTGAATTCAGGGCCGGTGCTCTATCCACTGCTTAACCTAGCTGCCCCGACTCCATCATTCTTTCTCTGGATGTGCATAGCATTTTCCATCATGAGTCTTTTGCACCTGTCTTGGATCATTGTATGGCTGATAAAAGCTAAGTCTATCATAGTTGATCATTGCACAATATTTCTCTTACTGTGTACAATGGTCTCCTGGTTCTACTCATTTCACTTGGCATTAGTTCATGTAAGGTTTTCCTGAAATCGGCCTTCTTATAGCAAAATAGTATTCCATTACACTCATATACCACAAACTTGTTCAGCTATTCCCCAATTGATGGGCATTCCCTCAATTTCCAATTCTTTAGGGCCTCCATGTTAATTAGGTAAACAAGTTTAGAAGGAATATCCATTAGTCATTTCTCACTCTCTATTTGCATCCAACTTTACAAAGTCTTTTGTTAGACCTTCATTCTGGGTGTTGGAACATGAGGGTATCATGAATACTATGTCTTTCTTGTGGCCCACCACTTATGTTTGATATTTAAAAGAATGAAGTTGGCATTTGGCCTCTGAGGGAAGTGAAATAACTTCCGTTGTTTATTTGTTAGTACTGAGTTAAAGTACTTGAAATAGTTCTACACCAGTGCAAGAAGGGATTTGTGTTTTTATTTTGTTTAAATGTTATAGAAAATAACCCTGAAAGGAAAACTTCTAGAAGCCCATCTTTCTTGCTTTATGTTATTGCTGACACTGACAGCCGTACTGTCTCTAGCTGGCCTCCAGGCAGCTGCAGAAGAGGTCAATATGGCCAGAAGCATCTGAAAAACTGGGGAAGAGACACCAATGCTGCCCACTCGGGGACACACCCTGTGCCTACAGCAAGTAAAAAGTGGTGATGTGGTAGTGACCAGTGTATGAAATAGAACGAGATCCCTTTTTGTTCTGAAAAATACTGATCCCCTCTACAGACCACTGGCATAATGAAGAACTTTATCTGACATACAAATTTCTAGGGAAGTACTTTTTGGATTGATCCTAACTTGGACCTTTATCCTGCAGCATCTGGGGGCCAGGTCTTCTTTTTTCTCTTTTTCAAGGAATGGGTCTAATTATTCTTGTCTAGTCTCTTTGAGGCTTCAAGGATTCAGAGCTAAGTCTTAAGATAGCCTAAATGCCAAAAGTTGGCAGTCACCAGAGAAAACATACCTTATCTTCGGCTGAATATTCAGGTTTGAGAATATATTCTGAGGTCTCAACTATGTCTAGTAGTCAAGAAAGCAATCAGGGAAGATATAATAATCTCATAGCTCTATTCTCTATTATTTCAGAATTCCAAATGTAGGCCAAAAGGCTAATCTCCGTTTAATAACGTGTCCAAACTGCATATGATATGTTAATATCAGATCTATTACAAAGATATTATCTTGGCATTTATTATTTTCCCCATATAAAACACCATTTTCATGTCAGGTGAGCAACATTTCAGAAAGAAACAGGAAAAGCTGCCCTAAGATAAAGTTTGAAACAAATAAACAAAAATACAGAAATATTAACTTCTATATTCCTTCCCATGATGCTATAAAAACATGATCTGAAAATTACTAAGTTTTCTTGGTGCAAAAAGTTTTAGTCACCACATGCCCAAGCCATTTGCATCCTAGGGAAACAAATGTAGTGCACATGTTCCTAAAACAAATAAATGTGAAAGAGGCCTTTACTCAAGAGCCAAGAATCTTAATCCTGCCCATAAACAACATGGGGTTTAAAAAAAGAAGGAAGAAGAAAAAGTCCTGGAATGTAACATTTGCCTTTAATGCTTAGGGTCTTTTCCTTAAAGGATGAAATGAGCTCTATAAATGAAAGTGATATCCAGCACTGTAGTACTAAGTGATTGCAGTTTGGCTACATTTGATCCATCATTGGATAGTGCTACTTTTGTAACATCAAAAGTTTAGTTATATGGTGTATAAAGCAAGAAGACAAAATGTGGAGCTTTTAATCCCAGTCTAAGGTCTCAAGTTTAAGACCACTGACTCAGTGTCATAAGTCAATGGCTTGTGTCAGAAGTGACAAAAACATATTGGGAAAAACAATATCAGAATGGATACAAATGATCTAATTTTTCCTCTTAAGCCTGGGGTGAATAAGGACTAGGATGGGGACAGGGATGCTACTCTGTTGACATTTTAATAGAAGAAAACTAGGACAATAAAATACCTCTGTTAGGTTCACGATCTTCAAGAAGAGTCCTATAAAAATCCATCCCTAACCCCCATCTCTACTTTACTTCACCCTAAAAGAATACCTAGGCAACAAAGTGGACTGAAATTCTTGCATTAGTCACTGAGATCTTTAGAGAACTATTGTTTTAAAATCTTTCGTGGACAAAGATTATGTGTCAGAGAACATGTGGCTTTTAAATCTTTTTGTAAGCAATTCCAGGTTCCTGGGTTTAATCTCCATTTGGGACCATGACAATAACTCTATTGCATTGGACTGTAATTACAGTGGACTATAATCTATATCTATTATATCATGAAAATCATCCTGATCATCACCGTGATCATCATAATGTTCTTCATGATCATCCTCATCAAGATCATGAAGATCATCATCGTCATAATCAGCATGGACATGATAATTGTCGCTATGGTCATCATGATCATCAACATGATTATCAGCATAATGATCAGCAACAGCAGCAGCATAATCATCATCAGTAGCACCATGATCATCATGACCACCATGATGCTCACCATGTTCATCATTATCAGCATCATGAGCATCTTTATCTTGAGCAAAATCATCTTGAACATCATGATTAGCATCATAATCAGCATCATGATCATCATCTTGATTCTGTTCATTGTCACTGAGCCTATGATCACCATGCCATGATCGTGATCATCAGCAACAGCATCATTATCATCACCAGAAGAATCACGATCACCAAGTCCTTGATCACTTTGCCCATGATCACCATGGTCATGATCACCACGATCATCAGCAACAGCATCATCCTCATCCTGATCTTCAGCATCATCAGCCTTAGAGGTCGCTTAAGCACCATGGATTCTAAGAAGAGGGAATATATCCCAGGCATGTGGAACAGCCTTTGCAAAGAGAGCCAGAAGATGGAATATCACCTGTCTGCTGAACAGCTTTGCTGGACCACAGAGTGTGTGAGTGGAAATATTTGAAATATGGCTAGAGGCATAGGTTGACTCAGATGGTAGGGGACCTTAAATTCCAGGTTGATACACCTGCATTTTTTTTCTAGAGCTCATAGGTCACAGGAAAATCACACATACAGATCCATGCCTTCTATGGTTTACTTTGGAATCTATGTGGGTGAGGAGAAGAGATCAGAATCATGGAAACCAATAAAGGGGATATTGCTCGGGCAAGAGGTGATGAGGGCTTGAACTTGGATAGTGTCCATGTTAGTTGAAAGAAGAGAGGAGATGGGATAGATATAGAAAGTAGAATCAATAAGATTTAGGAATTCTTTCGATGTGTAGTGAAGGGAGGTGAGATATAGGGAAGTCAAGCCACAATATGGCCACATTTTTCGAGTCTGATGTTTTTTCATTCAGTATCCCATTTGAAAATCTCTTTGCCTTTGAAAAGGCCATCCCCCATACCTGGAATACCCTCCCTCTTTAACTGTCTCAATTTCCCTAGTCTCCTTCAATTCTCAGCTCAAATCCCATCTTCTGCAAGAGGCTTTTTCTCAGACTAACCACTCCAATCCCCCAACCTTAAGGCACTATATAAATGCTAACATCATCATTATCATCTATTATTATAGCTTCTCTCTATATCATACCCACATATGTATGTGTATATATATACATACATACATATATGTAGTTATTCTGTGTACTCTTCTCCATTAGAATGTTTGCTTCTTGAGGACAGGAGCTGCTATTGCATTTCTTTGTTTTCCCATGTCTTAGCAAAATTCTTAGCACTTAAATAAATGCTTGTTGAATGACTAAAAGAAGGACAGGTTCAGTGGGGAAAGATATGACATTGAGCTGTTGAGTTTGGATCTGTTGAGCAAAAATTCAGATGGAGATGTCCAGCAGGAAATTGGCAATAAAATTGGGACAGCAATTGGGGCTAACTATCCAGATTTGAAGTGAAGATTAAAAAGGAAGATGGCGTTCATAGTAGATGGCCTCATTTTTTCACTAAAGTGGGAAATGAGATCTATTGAGAAGGGGAAAAAGAGTCATAGGGGGCTTAGAAGAGAAAAGAGAAAATTTGAAACTGCTGCAGTGTGGAGTATAATATTTAGGAAATCATGAAAGAATAAAAGAATTGTGTAGCAGTGAAGGACTAGCTGAAATTTGATTATAATTTTATATACTATACCACACTTCCTCTAAATTATTAATGTTACTAAAGAAATGATTGATTACCCAAATGTATAACTACATTAAAATTAGTGATTTATAGTCTACAAAGAGAAATCCATTCAGTTTCTTTCTTGCTTTCTTAATAGAATGGGATGTATGTATATATGTATATATGCATGCATGTATACACAGATAAAGCAGTTTTTAAATTTTAAAATATGAAACTTCTTTGTCTAAGTTCCATAAAAAGAAAATCCTTTCTTCAGATTAAATTTTGCATTTGTGTTTCAGCTTAATGGACAAACCAAAAAGCAAACTGTGATTTTTAAAATACCCTTCAACATCAACGTGTTTAATTAAAATTGTATGTGGACTGGAAGTCCCACAACGAAAGATTGTCTTGAAACATTTATATCCCTTTTAGCTTTGGCCTGAATTAAGAATATTGTGAACAAGCAAGCAGTCTGTCTCTTAGAATTTTGTCACCTCTATTTCCAGCTGGGCCCAATAATATAAAGATGAAAATCCCAAGCTCAAACTCTACACATGTTCATAAGGATGAAAGCTAATTCTTCGTTATTTACTGAGAACTAGAAATGGGATAGTTGTTAAAGAAATGGAGGTGAGTGTTAAAAAACTAGACTAAGATGCCTCTGCTCTCAGGAGTCCACGAAAAACTAAGAGCTGACAGAAAACTTTGAAATCATCTTGTTCAAAACGTTTAATTTACAGATGAAGAAACCAGGTTTTAGAGAGGGGAAGTGAGTTGTCCAAAGTCATGCAATAAGTTCTTAGTAGAGTTGGGATGAGAACTCAGATTTCCTTACTTCTAGTCAAGTGTTTTTCCTATCATATCAGGCTAATTAAAAAAATGAATGTAGTGCTTAGCTAAGATTCTATTACAGATAAGGCAACCATTCTTATAATGATACCTCCAGATTAAGTGGACTCATAAGTCATTTCGTAGTTATGCAATCTGTAATATGACAATGGGGAATTATTGTCATTGTTGAGTTGTTTCAGTCATGGCCAACTTTTCACGAGGCCATTTAGGGATTTCTTGGCAAAATAGTTTGCCATTTATTTGTCCAGATCATTTTATATATGAGGTAAAAAAGGTAAACAGGGTTTAGTGACTTGCCCAGGGTCATACAGGTTGTAAATATCTGAGGCAAGATTTGAAGTCAGTTTCTCTGACTCCTGGGCTATTCTCTCTCCACTGTGTTACCTAAGAATAACCTGGGCAAAGGATGCCATCAAGGACTTGTGAGGATAAAGCATCTCAGAAATATTGAGAGACTACAGGAAGAGGGTCCCTATCATTCTGAGTGGATGGATCCCTTGTGGCCAATTTGTGGTGGGGTATGGACAAAAGTTGTACAACCTGGGCAGAGATGGGGGGTGTTGATCTTCATCAGAGGGAGCCTCCACAGTAATTGGGATCACCGATACTTTGGAGTTTTAGGACTTTGGTCAATACAAATTTTTGATTTCATAAAGGCTATGTACATATTTTTCCTCCTTGATCATAGCAGTCCCCATTATATTGCCTCAGATCCAGGAGCTGTCCTTTTTCTTAATCAACTCCATCACTTGCTTGGAGAATTTGTGCATTCATCTTTCAACTTTTTCCACACTTACAATAACCCCAGTCTATATAATAATAATTAGAACCAGAATGTGCTACATTAGTATTTTGTAGGGAAAAAGTTACTAATGGCTCTTTGGTCCTTGGATATTGCCACATATGCTTTCTTTTTGTGATAAGAGTGAAAAGAACTTTCACCTCCTCTTGTTTCTAGGCAATGGATACTAATGGTCCCAGCACCTCATGTTTGCAATCACTTTCTAATAATAATAAGGCTGACTCAGGGCTAAATAGCATTTCTTTCCCCTCACATAAATCCAGATCAAATACTTCTGAGGACCTCAGTTTGTAACACCTAGTAAGTTGTGGTTTGGTCTTATTCCATTGAATCCACATAATGTCAGAGCTGGAAGGAACCTTAGTTCCACTCCTTCATTTTGTACCTGAGGAAGTTGACCTAGCTAGTGAATGGATTAGCTACAGACAGTTGTGTGCAGATAAATGTTTAACAATTGCTTCTCCTCCCCCCCCCCAAATGTGTGTGACACAATTTTAAGTTTAATTTGCATTTATTAACATTTTCTCCATCACTTCTTAAGTCTAGGAAATCAATAAAACATTGGATCAAACTCTGTCATTTGCTCATTTCTGAGGTTTAAATGCTCCCACCAAAATTTTGATAATCTACTCCCTTAATATTCTACTACCTTGATAATCTACTCCCAGTACATTTCTAGCTGCTGCCCAGGTAGGACTGGAACTCCGGTTTTCCTGGCTCCAAGTCTGATGCATTAATCACTGTGACACCAGTTACCTTTGTATTTCCAATCATGCCTTCCCATAAGTTCATGCCAGGGTGTATATCCAATGTTCTGTAGGCCTTCCTCCCTTTCTTTTATATCATATAGCTATCATGAGGAACATAAGGGCTAGCTATATATGATCTCTCACTCTTGCCCTGTGACCTGCCTAACTTTATAGGGTTTTTTGCATTTCTCTGAATTTCTCTGCCCCTAGAATAATATTTTTAAGTGTATAAAATAAAATTTATACGATTATAAAGGAAACCAGTTATATTAGTTAGTTTTTAAATAGTTTATAGACCCCAGGTAAAGAGCTCCTGCTTTCAACAAAAATTTTAAAATTTTCATATCAAGTTGTAACTATTCAATACAGAACAAATTCATTTACAAAAGTAAATGTAGGGGGGCAGCTAGGTGGTGCAGTGGATAGAGCACCGGCCCTGGAGTCAGGAGGACCTGAGTTCAAATCCGGCCTCAGACACTTGACACTGACTAGCTGTGTGACCCTGGACAAGTCACTTAACCCCAATTGCCTCACCAAAAAAAAAAAGTAAATGTAAATAAAAAATGTAAAAGTAAATAATTAAAAAAAGTATAGATCTCTGTTCTAACCAGCCACAGAGCTTCCAAAGTGGGCCAGTTCTCTCTCCTGTCCCCTCAATGGGGGCCAGCTGAACTCAGTTCCAGGGCAATAGAGATTATAGGCCTATTCTTTCACATGGGCACGTTTAATGATTAATTATTATAAACAATTTCCTGGATGGTACAGTATGCAAATCACTCAGAAAAACTTGAGTTTCAATTCTGTTTCAAACACTTACTAGCTTTGTGACCTTGGGCAAATCACTTAACCTCTATTTGCCTCAGTTTTTCATCTGTAAATGGTAATATGTATGCATGTATGTGTATGCATATATAATGTATGTATACCATATACACATATGCACATGCATATATATATATACTATATATATATGTATGTATCACTTGGCAAACATTAAAGCATTATATAAATGGTACCTATTACTGTTCTGTGAATGATTTCATAGCAACTGAGTATCCACCCTTAGTACTATGGCAAAAGTATGGCCTCTGGAGTCAGATGACCTGATTTCACATCTTCACTCTGATATTTACTATCTCTGTGACATTAGGCAAGCTATTTAAATTTCTTGTGCCTCAATTTCCTGATTTTGAAATGTGAATGGAGGTTTAGACTTGATGATTTCTGGGGCCACTTTCTTGCCCTAGATCCATGATCTCATGAGCATAAGTGATGTGAAGTATTTTTCAGATAAAATTTTGGCTACCTAATGAAATTAAACCTCCCCCAATATATTTAACGTTTAAGCAATAATACTTATATCCAGGAGAATCAAAGTGATAGTAAAGGCTTTAAAACATGTTGTAGGGAATGCGTGTGTCTGTGTTCAGATATGTGTCTGATATTTACTCTTTAATCTTTATGAAGGGGCTTTTATTACTGTGACATTTTCCAAGTACTTTTGATGCTTCAGTCTAAAGAAGGGGTTCTTATAATCTGGGGCTTGTTAACTTGTTTTAGGTATTATTATTTTGATAGCAGCATTTCAATATAATTGGTTTCATTGGCAATTCATGCATTTTATTTTATGTATTGATTATATATCAGAATCTTATTCTGAGAGGGTTTTACCAGATTGCTGGGGACATGGGAAGGCATACACACAAAAAAGTTAAAACTCGCTGCTCTAGGGGCAAAGACTAATAAAGGGGGCTAGTGGCTTGATTGAATTCTTTCATTTTTCCTAAAAACATCTCCTCCACAGATTTATGAAATCAGGCTATGCAGAGAACCATAAACAGTGACAGGAGACTTCAACCATGCCAAGCAGCTCGTGGGGTAGGTTAAGTTTCATGACAGAAATAAAGCATAGAAAACAGAGGTTGTTCCCTTATTGTCCTCTCTCCCTGCCCCCTTCACACAGACAGATGGAATAAATTCACATTACATGTGGTGGCAAAACTTGGTGCAGGGTCAAATTAAAATAAAAATCCAACACTTAATTTTTTTTTAAAAGTGCAATACCATTATTCACAAGTGCCACAAAAGTCTGAGTGTGTGCCTGGGCAATGATTCAGTAGGTTCTGAGGTTAGCATGCACATTCCATAGACCTTAATAGCTCAATTTCCAACACTCTTGAGCAAGTCAGGAATTCTACCCATAGTAAGCTCAGCAGGCCAGGAGAAAAAGAAACCTCTTAGTGTGCTTGACCTCTTGTGGAGTGGATATTGAAGGCATGAAGGGTGAATTTGGGTGATGCTGGGCTGCTAAGCCAGAACAAATTGCTCAATCAATAGGAAAACTTCAGCTTGCTGTTTGCTAGAGGTTTCAAAATTACCTTAGAGGCCACTTGCTCTGACCAACTACGACATCTCTCTCTGATTCACTCTGTAGTCAGGAGAAGTTGCTGCATCACTGACTTCAAGGAATGTTCCAGGGGAGACAAGTTAGGGCCCTTGCAGTGAAAAAGAGAGAGTCATGGATTTAGAGCTGGATGGAAGTTCAGAGGTCATCTAGTCTAAACTCATTTTGTAGATGAGGAAATGAAGTCCTACAAAGGTTAAGTGACTTGTTCAAGGTCACACAGATAGTAACAAAAACTAGGATTCAGACCCAGATCTTCTGTCTCTAAACCTGATGCTCTTTTCTCTTTGCCAGATTACCTCCCATTCAGGTGTGGTAGAAAAGACATTAGTCTCAGAGGTAGGAGGCCAGGACTATTTTCCTAACTTTGGCAATAGCTAGATGATCTTGGGGAAGTTATTTAATCTTTATGAACCACATTTTCTTCCTTTGTAAAATGGGGAGGAGATTGTAAAATATGGTCAATAAGGTTGCTTCTAGATCTAACATTCTTTGAGTTTCCTTTTCCATCTTACTTCATATAATCGTTATGAGGTTCAATTCTCCTTCCCCTATGGAATGAAGTGGTCCATAGTGGGAAGGATGTAAAATAACTACACCAGTAGAGCAAGGTCATAGGATCATAAATTTAGAACTGGAAGGGAACCATGAGTCCATTGGGTCCAATCCTCCTGGAGGGGTGTGTGTGTGTGTGTGTGTGTGTGTGGTGTGTGTGGTGTGTGTGTGTGTGTGTGTATGGGGCAAGAGGGATGGAGAGGGGTAGGAAACCCAAGAAGGAGAAGAAGATATACTGAGAGCCTGGTGTAGGCAGAAACCATGTTGAATCTCTTGAAGAAGGAAGGACATCTGCTACAACATCCTTTCCAGGAATAGGATAGTGGATATTTAGATGAAGAGAGCCAGGAATGTTGAATGTCATGCATTAACTAGAGCTTTAAAGGCAAGGAGTTGCTAACTCAATAATCAATAGTCAATCGACATTTCTGAAGAGCCTATTATGTGTCAAGCACAGTGCTAAGCCCTGGGAATACTACAAATTTGAAAGACAGTCCCTGCTCTCAAGGAGTTTATAATCAAATGGGCCAAGCCTACACAAAAGAAAGCTAAAAAAGGCTGGGGGAAAGGGAGATAAATATGGGACAGTGTGCAGGGGCATGATGGAGAAATGGAAGAAGTTCAAAATGAGTGCAGCTGAGTGGGAAATAAGACATCTCTCCTCTCTCTCTCTTCTCTCTCTCTCTCTCTCTCTCTCTCTCTCTCTCTCTCTCTCTCTCTCCCCCTCCCCCCACCCTTAAATGGAGGTTAAATTCATGGCACCATGTTCAAATCAGAGGAACAAAATGTACTAACAAGGTATGAGTACCAACCAAGGCTGACTAGATCTTGCAATGTGGCTCTCACAATGATGTTTCCCAATAACGAGTTTACTGGGGACATGGTGAAGAAGCTAAATGTGTGTGTGTGTGTGTGTGTGTGTGTGTATAAACAAAAAGATAAATAAATATATACATACATACATTATATACACATGCATACATATCTATCTATATCTATCTATATCCATATCCATATCCATATCTATATCTATATCAAATGAGAACAGCCAGGTGGGAAGTGGGGAGATGTATGCTTTATTCATTGTGGGGAAATTGAAGCCTGGGACCACTAGGCCTTACCTTGTGCCTGGTTACTTCCTCCTAAAGCTCACCAGTTCTTATCATAGGCCATAATGCCTTAAAGACCTTGTCCTGCCATCTGCTAAGTGATGTAACCTAAGGACCTGAGGCTTCCTCGTTGTTAGGACAACCAAGCTTTTATTTTGGACCCCCTGCAATCTTTTACGTTTTGTCTCTCTTCATCAGACTATGACTCCATTGAGAGTAAAGAAGGTTTTGCTTTATTTCTTTGTATCCCTAGTATTTAACGTAGTGCTCAGCACATATTAGCTATTAAACATTCTTTTTCATTCATTCTTTCATTTGACTATAGAAAGAAGCTGATGTTTAAACAGGATGTTGAGAGAGACAGAGAGAGAGAAAAATGTATGAAGAGGAATAAAAAGGAAAAAGAAAGAAAACAGATCCTGTTGATATAGCTATTTTGTCTTCCACAAAGGCAAGAAGGGAAAGACTAAAGGAAGAAAGAAGAGAACCTAAGTTGTCTCTATGAAAGGTGGGGACTATTGAGTGGATGACAACTTCAATGGAAGATCCACTGCATAACTTTGCAATAGAGGGATGAGAAGAGATAACCCAATAGAGACTTTGTTGCTGCCATCCTAGCTAGGAGGCTGAATGTGCCAGCTAAGGCCTATAAGGTCTTGGGTCAATTCTGGGTCATGAGGAATTAAGCCAAGTGAGATATACGGCAGCTGCATGGTGGAGCATCCTGGATTTGTCAATAGGAAAACAAGAAGAGGAACACAAAGTGAAGGGGAGTTTACAAATTGAAGAGTCATGGGATAGGGTCTGATTATACAAGGCATTGAGGTCAAAAGGTTAACACTTACTGAATTCTCTGGAGCCTGAGGAGTAGCCAGAAGAGATCAATAGCAGGTTATGACTCCAACCAAAACCTAGAAACAGCTGGGGTCTTTTAGGCCAGATCGGAACTTGGCCTAGCTGCTCTGCATTGCCCTGGCTGCTGAACCCATCTGGATTTAATTGGATTTCTTTAGCTTCTAGCTAGATTGTCCCTCTATTAGCTGGATTTTTCATGGCACCTGCTCTAAGCAGAAGGGGATACTGGAAAGCAATCCAAGTTCTCTCAGTTAGGTCTTGGATTTGGATTCCCTTGTCTCCTAACATTACTGTAGGCATCTGTCCAGGTCGGGGCAGAAGCCCTGGTCACAATGACCCCTTGCATTTGAAGGCAGAAACCTGATTATTAAGTGAATTGGGACCAAAACCAGGAGACATATTTGCTATAATAAACTCCCTAAATGAAAAGAATTTAAGTTCCAGATCAATGATGAAATTGGACTTAGAAAATATATGAAGAGGGGCAGCTAGGTGGTGCAGTGGATAGAACACTGGCCTTGGATTCAGGAGGACCAGAGTTCAAATCCGGTCTCAGACACTTAACAATTATTAGCTGTGTGACCCTAGGCAAGTCACTTAACCCCAATTGCCTCATATATATACATATATATGATGAGAAAATATATTTTAAAATTGGGGGAGAATTTTGTACAGATTTTTGTCAAGTAGCTGGAAACTAAAGGTCTAGTTTATTCTCTTCAGCAATGAAATAGTGAATATAGATGACACAGTAGATGACACAGATATCATTGTTTTGAAGAAAAGTGGTGAACTGTTCTCACAGATTGCTTTGGAATCAGGAGGTCACATTTAGTTCTCAGTTACCAGACACTGGTTTCTGGACTTGCTTCCTTGGAATTACAGTGTAGGAACCATGGAATAGTAAGGATCTTCCTAAAAGATGACCCCCACCAAACCTATCTTTCTCTGTCACAAGGTTGGTACAAACTGATTCCTATGTCATCCACACCATGTGGGAAGTTATGAATGGAGACTATTCCTATTGTGAAGAACCCTCCCCCCCTCCCCCTGCCCCCGGCCACTCCCCCGCCCACTGAAGTCATAATGAGCTATGGGGCTATGGATGAGACTCCTAAGATTTACATTCAAGACCATCTTTGCATAGCCCATCAATGATGAATTGCAGGAAGTAGTTCAACACAAAATGGACTTAGATCAGCTATATCCTGCATTGTGCTGATAAATGTTCCCTCACCAAAAAAAGTACTCATGATACACTTTTAAGTTTAATGTGTATCATTAACATTTTTCTCCATCACTTTCTTAAGTTGAGACAATTTACAAAACAATAAATCAGGCCTTGATTATAGCATGTAAATTCTCTCACTGAAAATCTTAACAGTCAACTCTAATGAGATGCCTTGAGTTGGCCCCAACATATCCTTTTTTTCCCCAACATATTCTTAATTGTACTGCAAGAAGTAGTAGGATGCTGATGTCAAGAAAACAGGTAGACAAATTATTCAGTATTATGAGGACATACTATCAGGTTATCTGAGTCATTGTATATTCCTACATGTGTCTCTTGAGGGAAAAGAAATCTCTTCTGATGGAGATCTAGGTGAATAGCAGCAGCATAACTGGGAAACTGAACTATGTCTTAGAGAAACTGGAGTGGCACGTACCAATGTCCATTATGTTCAGATAGAATGAGATGAACATTGTCATGGAAGTGGCCAACGGTAAGTGTTGCAAAGGAGTCGAGAGCAGCTGGCACATCAAGAAGGTGCCACAAGTCTGAGGCCTCTACATGGTAGTCTCTATTGGATCTTGGCATTCTATCCTCATTACATTTACTGTGGCCAGGACTACTGAGAAAGAATCCATTACTCAAATGAAATCAAGAAGGAGATTCACAAGATTGGCCAGGACTATCAGATCAAAGATGGTAACTGATTTAAAAAACAAAACACAGAAATCCAATGCATTCAATGATTCCTGTTTGCCTGACAAGAGCATTAGTATTTTGGGGAGATTCTGCCTAACTATAGTGAAGTGGCTAAAGATAACCTTATGCTGAAAGATCGTGTGATAGGAATTAAGAAGCAGACTCTTAGTCTATTAAATTGATAATTAATTTTTGAAAGTATGGAATTATGAAATGGAGGCAGGTATGCCCAGTTCTTTCAGGACTTGCTGGAAAAGACCATGACTGGCAGTTGGAAATGGGTCTGTAATCACAGAAGGTACAAGGGCAAATGGCACAAAAAGTACAGGAACAAACAGCAAAGAGGGTTCAGAGGCAGATGGTGTGGGACAGGGGATGGAATGGTGAAGGAAAGCTAAGAGAGTGGGGAGGGGGTGAGGCACAGAGAATATCTCATGTAACCTTGGGTTAGGGTTAGGAGCACTAGACATCATGGACCTAATAAAGAAGGAAGAATGTTCAGGGAACAGTTGTTTGAGGTCTCACTTTTGTAGGGATTTTTTTTGGATGGGGAAACAGACCAACTCCTATCTGTGTCACCTTAGGGTTAGTTCATTAACATATCTAAATCATCTCAAAGTTGTTGGTAAAACTTTAAAGTTAACAAGACCACATCATCTCAAAGAGTATGATCTCTTTTTGCTCTTTGCCTGGTCTCATGGCTGACATTTGGAACTCGTCTGAGATTTATATATTGTAGGACCAAAATGCCCTGACAGCACTGCCTAGATGGCTTCTGCTGATTCAGCACACATTACCACAAGGAAAATTGTGGTTACTATATGATATAACTTGTAAAATATGCACCTTTGATTTGGGGAATGGTTTGTATGTGATCTTCCAGTTCCCTTTTGTAATCTTATTTCCTGCTATTGCTACTTTATACTGGCTATTTATAAACTTACTGTATTGATCATAAGGGGAAGTGGTCAGGGGGACCAGAACAAGATACGATTTTAACACATCTATGAAAGACCTTGCTACGGATGAAAATGCCATACCCTAGAGAAGACTGCCTTGAAGTTTATTGACATCACTCATCATGGGTCTGGTAATGGATCACTTTCATAGTGGGAAAGAAAAGGTGTTGATGGGATGGTGAAGAACGCTTATTTTGCTAAACAAGAAACTGCTTAAGGCTCCAAGTCCATTAGGAACTGGTTGGCAGTGCCTTATAGCATAGTTGTTATTAAATAAATTTTTGGGGGGTAGGAATGGATTGGACTACATAAAATTAAAACAATTCCCTAAATAGAAGATTTGTCTGGGGTTTGGACTGAAAAAATGTAAGCATGTAACAGAATTGTAGCAGTAAGAAGATGGGGTTGGGGGGAGCGGCATGTTGGCAGAGAGATTACTCAAAGACCCAATGTAGAGGTAGTTCCAGGAATCTCTTAAAGATAATATGCAATTAGGAAAATTGGTTCTGGTGTGAAAGACAAGGCCATCAGGACTTTGTAAGGACTGTGCAACTGCTGTGAGGAGGAAGGACAAATGTAGGCAAACTGCCAAAGAGAAGACCATAATGAAAGGGAGGCAGCCACAGCTGTGCCAGCTTTACTGTCTCACCATGAAAGGACCAATCACACAGCTAATCTGCTAGCATTAGGATTGTACAGGAAAAACCACCTGGGGTCAGAAGAGGAGGTCAAAATTCAAAGCAGAGGCTTCAGGAAAACAAAATGGAAAATAAGAAAAATAGACTTAGGGGATGGCAGAGAAAAAATGATGAAGAAAACAAGGACATTATAAAAGGAAAAAAAATCCTGTAAGTAATTATAAGGAGGAAGATAGTACCTGCTGAAGAATGGAGAGCTTTAGCTGTATCTCAGGGGAAATTGCTTTTGCTGAAACTCACAGAGGATAGAAAAGGTGTGTGGGGATAACATTTGAATCAATTAATATAAAATGGTGGAAGATTATGAGCAGTGTCACTTAATAGAACAGTGAGAACTAGTAGGAGAAAAAAACCCAAACAAACAAGTTTACAGAAAATCCAGTAAGAAACTCAATTAAGCCAGACCATTCTAAGGGCATTTAAGGATGAAAATGAAAGGAGGACAATGAGCAAATAAAAAATGTAAAAGATCTGTAAAGAGTTTTATTATAAACTTTTTTCCCATCAGTGAAACACAGTGGACCCACTGCATTTGGGTTTGAACACTCCATTCCCAGATAAATTCCAGAAGGCAGTAGGAATGAAACTAAAGAAAACAAAATGGGAAGAGCAGCTTTACTAGAGCAGTTATACACAGAAGTCTGTCCTCAAGGTGACACAATGATGAGGGTTTTAAAGAATTCTTTTAAGATGTCTAAAACAAGAGAGAATTCCAAATCCTAAAAACAAATACATACATTTTTATCAAAAACAAAGAGCAACCAAGAAAATACCATTAGCTACTGACCTATATGCTTCCTTTTCCAACTTTGTAAAATATTTATTAGAATGAGCAACATATAAATGGAGGGCATTCTTCATAAAGCTTTAAGAAGGGAATAGGTACACAGCAGAGAATAAAAGAAAACCAATGAGGAAGCAAAGAAAAGCTGGGCAGATTTGAAAGCAATGTATAGTTTTTATTATGTAGGTTTTCTTGAAATGGAATTTATTGTTTTATATTAAATCTTCTATGTTCTGCTGTATACATGGCAACATTTTTTTCTCTTTTCATTTTGTATTTCATTGTATTTCAAAATAGAGGCTTCAGGAAAACAAAATAAGGAAAATAGACTTAGGGGATGGCAGAGAAAAAGTGTTGAAGAAAACAAGGACATTACAAAAGGAAAAAAATCCTGTAAGTAATTATAAGGAAGAAGATAGTAAATAATAATTTTGTATTTCAGTTTAAAATTTTAAAACTTACAAAAAAAGATAAGAAAAAAGAAGGGAGTAGGCAAACCAATGATATATGACAGCAGATCAAATTTTTATAGTCAGAGAAGTGACTGAATGGTTTATTAAGTACAAAAGACTAGTAGATTCAAAACACTGCCTTAAAGATGATGCAACAAGGTATCTTTTGTGCATATATCAAGCTAGTTTTGTTCATTAAGTCCCTGATTATTAATATCAAATAAGACATTTAAAAGGGGGAACAAATGTTCTCCAAAAGGTGCTTACATCTTTAATGGGGGATGCCCATCGTAGAGCCCTACTGGAAAAGGGGTTTCTTTATAGTTGGTGAAGAATTCTTGTTTGCAAAAGACAAATGGGACCCATAGTAATTCAAAAGAGTCTGCCCTAACTATTCACATATGAACAATAAGTGGATGAAGAATGCTTATTTGCCTATTGTCGAGATATTATTAAATGTATGATCCATTGGTCTAGTTCCACTATAAATTTATATTAAGTAAACTCAACAGAATCCTCATTGCTCTTAGGAAATCTATTTATACCTCCCTAAATAACTTACTACCTTTCCCAAAACCTTTTATCCCATCTGAAATCTTTAGTAGTTGCTCTTACTGCTTACAAACATCCCTGTGTCCTAACCCTCAAAAAACTCTCACTTGATCCATCCATCCTCAATAACTATCATCTGATAGTTTCCTCACTTTTGTGCCCAAACTCCTTAAAAAGGACCTCTAAAGAGGTGCCTTCATTTCCAGCAGGATACATTTTAATGGTATGAAATAAATTCTAAAGAGAAGAAATAAAGCCTATTAAACATTTAGAACTGAATAGACATCTTAAACTCAACTTGCCTAAACCTGAATTCATTATCTTTGGCCCCAAACTCTCCCCCTCTTCTTAACTTTGCTATTAATGTTGAGGGCACCACTATCCTTTCAGTTACCAGGTTCACAAGCTAGGTATCATCTTGGACTCTTCAATCTATCTCACCATCTCACATTCAAGCTATCTCACTATCTCACCTTCATCATGTCTCTCAAATATTCTCCCTTCTCTCCTTTGATACTTTCCTTGTCTTAGTGCAACTCCTCATCATTTCATACCTGGATTATAGTCAGAGCCTATTTGTTGGTCTGATTGCCATAAGTCTCTCCACACTCCAGTCCATCCTGCATTCAACAAAATGATCTTTCTAAAGCGTGGGTCTGACCAGGTCACCTCCTTATTCAACAAATTCCAGTGGGTCCCTCTCAGTTTCAGAATTAAAAAAACAACAAAAACCTTTGTTGGCACCTTTCCTGTACACTTTACACCTTCCCAGGCCACCCACCTTCTCTGTGATCTCATGACACTGGCTTCCGCACTGTTCCTCCAACTAGACATTCCATGTCCTCACTCTGGACATTTTCCTGGATATGCAGAGCCTGGGACCCCACCCACTCCCCTCCTCATCTCCATCTTCTGACTTTCCTGGCTTTCTTTAATTCCGTCTAAAATCCCCTTTAATTCTAGTGCCCTTTCCTCTGCTCATTATTTCAAATTTGGTCTATGTACATTTGCTTGTAAATCATTTTTTTTTTCTTTCCTCATGTTTTTCTCCCCCATTAGATTGTGATCTCCTCGAGGGGCAGGGACTTTAGCCTTTCTTTGAATCCTCAGTGCTTATCACAGTGTTTCTTATCTTTCTTTCTTTCTTTTTTTATGGGGTGTGGGGGTTAAGTGACTTGCCCAGGGGTCACATAGCTAGTAAGTGTCAAGTGTCTGAGGCTGAATTTGAACTCAGGTACTCCTGAATCCAGGTCCAGTGCTTATTCCGCTGTGCCACCTAGCTGCCCCTATCACAGTGTTTCTGCACATAGTTGCTCCTAATAAATATTTGTTGACTGACCTGACTGATTAAATAAACCACAAACTCCTTGCATTTAAGGCCTATACATAATCTGGCCTTAATTCACTTTTCTAGCCACATTTCATGTCTCTTCATACAGTCCACATTCTAGCCAAGCTGACCTCTTTGCTTTTGGTCCCTGAACTTTATATTCCACCTCTTATTTCCATGGCTCTCCATGGCTGGAATTCCCTCCCTCCTCACACTTTTTCACAGAATCTTAGCTTCTTTCAAGGCTCATATTACACGGCATTTCCCATGTAAAGGTTTCCTGAATATCCCCACTCCCACCCCTGTTGTTAGTTGTCTCTCCCTCCTCACAGGATCTTATTTTTACCTTTCTTTTTATATTTGTACCCCCCCAGTAGAATGAAAAGATTCTTCAGGATTATTTTTTTCTAATAACCAGTATTATGCCTTCACATAGATGCTTAATGCATTTGTGGAATTAATCTAAATTTAAGGAATTATTTTAAAGCCCTACATGTTTCCTGTAGTGATTAACGGTAAGAACTCTAAAACAAAACCCTTGTGGAAGGCTGTGTGCTGATTACAGAGAGCAGAGGAATATTGAAAAAACAATATTCCCTGCTGTAGACAAAGCTTCACAGCACAGATTTTAGGACAGAAAGAGGGACTGTCACTCCAAACCTCCATTTATGGAGAAAGCTCAACTCAGATACTTCATCTCTCTCTTTAACATTTTTACTTAAAATTTGAGTTCCAAATTAGTTCCCACCCTTCCCTCCCCGCTCCCTGAGATGGTAAGCAATCAGGTATAGGTTATACATTATTATGTAAAAATATTTTCATATTAATCATTTTGTATAAGAAGACTCAAATAAAAGAAAAAATGAAAAAGTGAAAAATAGCACTCTTCTGTCTGTCTTAAAAAAATATCAGTTCTTTCTCTGGAGGTGTATAGTATGCTTCATCATTAGTCCTTTGCAATTGTCTTGGATCATTGTATTGCTGAGAATAGTTGAGTCATTCACAGATCTTCATCAAACCATATGGCTGTTACTATGTACAACATTCTCTTGATTCTGTTACTTCATTATGTATTAGTTCATGTAAGTCTTTCCCAGTTTTTCTGAAATCATCATGCTTGTCATTTCTTATAGCACAATAACATTCCATTATAGTCATATACCACAGCTTTGTTCAGCCATTCCCCAACTGATGGGAATTCCTTTGATTTCCAATTCTTAGCCACCACAGAAAGAGCTCCTATAAATATTTTTGTTACAAAGAGGTCATTTTCCCTATTTTATGAATATCTTTGGAGGTATTGCAGATCACAATTTTATAGCCCTTTGGCCATAGTTCCAAATTGCTCTCCAGAATGGTTGTATCAGTTAAGACCTCCACCAAGAGTGCATTAGTTGTCCAGTTTTCCTACCCATCCCAACATCCAACATTTTTTTTTTGTCATATTAGTCAATCTGATAGGCATGAGGTGGTACCTCAGAGTGTTTTAAATTTGCATGTCTTTCATGGATAGTGATTTAGAAACATTTTTTTTCATGTGACTATAGATAGCTTTGTTTTCATGGAAATTTTATTTCTCACCTGAAGGAACTACTCAAGACTTCTTGGATTTCTCCACCCTGTTTCCCCTTCCTTTCAGCATCCTTTTGAGTTTGATCTTTCCCAATTAGATTGTGGGCTCCTTGAATGCAAGAAATGTCTTGTGCTTGTGGTTATGTATTTATATCCCCAATGCTTAGCACAGTGCCTATAATAGGAGGTGCTTAATAAATATTCATTGGTTATTATTGATTATTGGTATAAAGGAAAATTAGTAGAGACAATGCAAAATCAAAGATCATAGGTTCCTTAGTGAAAGAGTTGCAGACCTATGACATCACAGAAACACTAGGAAACCCCCAAGAAGAGATGCAAAAAATAGAAAGAAACACATGGGGAAGTAGCACGGAACCTGAGACAAACAGAAGGGGAAGAAATAAAGAAGCCAAAGGAAGAAGGAGAAGAGGGAATATGCCTAGTCCTCAAAGGATTCCTTAAACCTTGCAAATTTAAGTAGAAAAGTCTAACTGAAAGTTGGAACAAATGATATGACTAGCATAAGAATGCAGAACATACAAGGACACTGAGATGGGGCTCTGAGAGAACAGGATGATGACATTTAACACATTCAATGAGAAATATACCAAACAATATGTTTTGTCGAGAAAAATTGAATTTTATTTGTGTTTTTTTAAAGACTGAATTGTATTCTTGTCCTATTTGTCACAAGAACTTTATATATATAGAATTCTCTATAATGACTATAATGTGATTTGAGATCTTGGATGGACCATGTAAGAACTTAAAAATAAAATTCAGAGGGAAAATAAGGATGAGGTCTATGACTCAAAGAAGCATTCAAGAGAAAGATTAGTTGAAGGTATGTCATCTCATGTTTCCTATCCTTCCCCTTCCCCCCCCAAAAAGGTAATATTATTAAGGGAGACTTCATTTGCAACTCAATAAAAGTGGATTAGCAAGGCACAGTCATTGATGAAGCTAGATATTTAAAATTATCCTGTTTCAGTACACATGCTAACAGCTTGGAATATACTGACAAAAAGGGGAACCAGTCTTCTGGTATTGATTGGATTCATGTGCAGGAAGAGGTAGTGATGATGACAGCTAAACATAATTTATCAAAAGTGGGAAATTTGAAAAAGTGATATGGAAGATAAGAAAATTCTTGTTGTAACAGGAAGAAATAAAAATATGAAGGAGCAACCACAGGATGGGAATGCCAGTTCCTTTTTCAAGATATAAAAGACTGGAAGAATACATTTTTAATGGGATAAATAAATTCTAGAAAGAAGAATAAAGCCAAAATGTGTTAAAAGGCAAAAGAAATTCAATTTGCAATTCATGAACATTTATTAGGTACCTATTCTATTTGAAGGATTGTGCTAATCACTGAGAATCTATGAAGATATACATGGAATAGTCATGCCCTCAAGAAGCTTACATTCTACAGGGTAAAGGGGGAGAGGTGGAAAGGGAGAGGGATAGAAACAGAATGTTTACAGATACATACATACAAAACACATAGAAAGTAAATGTGGCAAGTGCTGTTCCCACATATAGCATGGAGGTGTTATTGCGTGGCTTGAAGGGAGGCAGAATAGACATCTCTATTCTCTTCTTGCCCCTCCCCCCTTCTATAAGGAAGACTTTAATTTCCTGCCAGGAGAGGAAATGGGGAGTTGGGGCCAGAAGCTTGTCTACTCTCCTCTCCTCAAAGATGAGAATACTGGGCAGGAATTATATTGATCTGGTCCCTTACATATTATCAGTCTGGGTGATATGATTTTCAGGTTCAAGCTAATTCTGATCACTATTTCATTAACTGTAGTGGGGGAAAAGCTGGACCCCAAGATTCTTATCCAAGGCTTGACTCTTTTCTCATTAAATATGATTTCCACAATAAACACACATAATAGGTAGATAAGAAATCCATTTGTTCAAGTTAATAGCAAAAAAAGGGAAATCAAAGAAAGTATGCATATGAGACTAAATAGATAATACAGAATGAAGGATCTCTGCCATTCAAAATATAGAAATTTACTGAGAGAGAGACAGACAGACAGACAGAGACAGGAGAGACACACACACAGATACAGACAGAGACAGAGACAGAAAGAGTCAGTCTTAGATCTCACCAAAGGACAAGTTCTCCCAAAGTCTCTAGTGCAGCAAACTGGAGATAGGGACATGATGCAGACTGCCATCTCCTTTCACATTGGCTTCTTCTGAGAATCTTTTCCTTCATCAGCCTGAAGCAGAGTTGGCATCTCTTCTACAATATCTTCTCTCTTGAAGAGGGGAAGCCAGAAATACTGGAAGCATGGGCCTTTATCTCCACCCATGGAGGAGACTGTCCATACCAATGGACTTTAGGACCTCAAGTTACATAAACACAAAGTAAATTGGACAGGATTTGCTATGGAGCAAGAACAACCTGGAAATCTAGAAAGGCTTCTGTAGAAAGAAAATATGATTGGGAGCTGAGACTTCAAGAGGCAGTGGGTAAGGAAAGATAGTATTCCAGGAATGGGAATAGTATAAGCAATAGCAATGAAGACAGGAGATGGCATATCTCTTTGATGATTTAAATTCACTTCCATTCATCTTTAAAGAGCATAGGTAGAAATTAATAAGAAATGAAAGGATTTTGAAAGGAGAAATAAGAGAGTTGCTGGTAACAACTAAGTGAAATCTGACATTGAGATTTTCCTGGATAATCTGAGGCAATCAGATTCCCAATTGCCTGTAACCCCTTTGTGACTTAGAGTTAATCAGCAGGAAATTCCAATCAATTCACAATACATCTCAGTCCCCACTGTGTTCAAGAGCATTGTAGAAATACTTACAAAGGAAGCAGAGTCAGTCCTGGCACTTGAGAGATGTATAATTGCAATCGAGAGAAAGGACAAATACAAATATCTCCAAAGTCTTAATGCCATTTTAAGCTATTTACACTTTCTACTTTAATGCCTTATTTGATACCAAGAAGCTATTAAAGCTTTAACTGCACTAAGACTTTTGGGACATCCTGTGCATTTTATATATAAGTATATATAGTAAAAAAACAAAGTATGTACAAAATAAACACAACCACTTAGCGATCTATACAACTCAATGAGTCTTCTTAGTATATATATTCAGTAGCTTGACACTACATGAAGTACAAGTTTACCCTTACACTTCCTCAGCTTAAAGCAATCAGCCAGAGGGACAAATACCTAGGCGGGCTACTTGACATCTACTTCTCTGTGAATTAAAGTCAGCATCAAAAAGTCAAACAGGAGGGGTGCTGACCTCGAGGTATATTGCTCTCTTTCAGACAGACCTCAAGCCATGGTCCTTACAGAATCAAAGAATCAGAGAATGCCAAAGCTGAAGAAAGAGACCTTAGACAATGACCTCTGGTCTAACCTCTTCTCTTAGAATGATTGAGGCCTGTGGAAAGTTAGCTAAATTGCTAGGAGTACCTCTGACTGGTGAATTTTTTTGTTTCCTTTTTATTTCCTTTTAACATTTTTTAAAAATTTTGAGTTCCAAATTTTCTTCCTGCCTTTCAGCTCTCTCTCCACTCATTGAGAAAGGCTGCTTGCTATCAATTATACATGTGAAATCATGTAAAACATATTTCCATATAGCTATATTATTTTTAAAAACCAAGAAAGATAAGCCAAATATGTGTGTGGTGTGTGTATGTATGTGGTGTGTGTGTGTGTGTGTGTGTGTGTGTGTGTGTGTAGTTCAATTTTTCACTAGAATTCATCTCTCTCTGGAGAATGGACAGCATTTTTATCATGAGTCCTTCAAAATTATCTTAGAAGATTGTATTGCTTAGAGTAGCTAACTTATTCACAGTTGATCATTGTTGTAATACTGCTGTTACTGGTGTACAATGTTCTGCTGTTCTGCTCATTTCATTTTATATCAGTTCGTATAAGACTTCTCAGGCTTTTCAAAAACCTTCTCATCATTTCTTATAGCACAACAGTGTTTCCATCACAATCATATTCCACAACTTGTTCAACGATTCCCCAACTGATAGACATCCTCTCAATTTCCAATCCTTTACTACCAACATAAAGAGCTGCTATAAAAATTTTGGTACATATAGGTTCTTTTTCTTTTCCTTTAATCTCTGTGAGAGATACAGACCTAGTAGTGGTATTGTTGGGTTCAAAGGGTATGTCCAGTTTATAGTCCTATGGGCATAGTTACAAAGTTTCCTCCACAATGGCTGGACCATTCAAAGATTCTCCTCTTCCTACTGGATTTTCTTGATGATATGTGGAAATACTAATGTCGTATTGTGGTTTTATTTTAATTCCTTCAATTTTACCTCCAAGTTGTTGTTCAGCTGGGCTTTTAGTTGGTTCTCTAGGGTTCTCTAAGTATACTATATATCGTCTATAAAGAGTGATGATTCCCCCCTCATTTACTATTCTTATTCCTTCAACTTCTTTTATTGAGTTAATTGCTATATCCAGCATTTCTAATACATATTAAATAATAGTGGTGATAATGAACGTTCTTGCTTCACCTCTGATCTTATTGGGATGCCTTCTACTTCATAAATGTTACAAATAATGCTCTCTGCTTTGTGTTTTAAAGAGCTTACCACTTGGATCAAGGGATCTTTTTTCTTTAAGTAGTGAACAGAACATTCATTTTGGAGTTAGAAGAACATGGTGCAATTTCTATTTTTGTATACATATTTTCCTGGGAATCTTTAGGCAAATCACTTGACTATTCTGACTTCTATTTCCTCATCTGCTACACAAAAAGAGGATTTTGAAATAAAAGGTTTCAGAGAGGTTAAGTGACCTTTCACAGTCACATGGTTATGAGTTGTGGGCTGAACTTGAACCAAGTCTTCTGATGTTTCCAGCAGTGCCTTTCCACTCCATTACATTCTATCAGCTTTAACACTTGAATTCTTGAACCTCTAGATCAAGAACTCTAGATTCTGCTTGGTTTCCTTTGTACCTTATCCCATGGGCTACATGCTAGAATTGGTCCTTGATTCTCCATTTCCAACACTTTGCCTCTTGGGAGATATACTCTCTTGCAAATTTATCTCATCATTACCTGTAGATATTGGCAACTCATAAGACCCTGATGAGTCCTCATCACACCTTCCATTATACCCTTTTTCAGTTTAGGCAAATATAGTTGTCCCATTGTTTAGAGCTTATAAATAGCTCATAAAAAGAATTTGACTTTTTGGGGTGTATATATTTGTGTATACTTAAAGGTACAGCTATAGATATTTTTGTTTTTCCTTCATTCTTGAAGAGGACCATAACATCAGGGTGATGTCCTGACTTGTACTAAATTGGATTTAAGTGAGTGAGGGGTGTGCAAAGTCACTAGCTTCACTCTCTTCTCTAGAGGCATCTGGATTCAGTGGCAAGAACTGGAGATGGCTCCAGATGTTTAAGATAATTGGGGGTTAAGTGACTTGCCCAGGGTCACACAGCTAGTAAGTGTCTGAGGTGAGATTTGAACTCAGGTCGTTTGACTCCGGGCCAGTGCTCTATCCACTGTGCCACCTATAAATATAGATATGCACATAGAGACAAATAAACAGGATGCCAGCACAATTTAACTTCAAGAAAACAATGTATTCCTTTCTCAAAGCCCTTCATTACTGCTTAATTCTGCATATTGTTCTTTCTACCTACAATAATTCTGGCTATATATTTTTAACTTGAAAAATGGAAGGAGCAGATTTCTTAATTAAAAGACCAAGAACTGAGGCTATAATCTTCTCTCCACTAAATGCTGAGATAAAATTTAATTCCAGCAGGATTTAATGAATCAGAATTCATATTGATGCTATTACATAACCTAACGGGAGGAAAAATTCCATATGCTTATTTTCCATCTTCTCATTTATGATTCAAATAGATTAGTATTGGGAGAAGTTTTATCTCACTTTCATTTCAATTCTAAGACCTTACTATGACAGGAAGTCAGTGCTTTAAGGAAACTTAGAGACAATTTATTCTAACTCCCTCATTTTAGAGATGAAGAAACATTCATTTTTGGGTGCCTGGTTTATGAATCTAAGAGAAGCACTTAAAAAGAAATATGAAGTTAGTGACTCAGTGAATAGTTTTGCCTAAACTTTTCTTAAGAAAAAAAAAAGAGTTTGGAACTCATTTAAATTTTACAGGTCAGTCCATCAGTCAGTCAATTCACTATTATGCACACACATACTAACATTAGAAATACAAAGAAAGGCAAAGATGATCCCTACTCTAACATAACTCAATCTGATGTGGGAGATAATAACCATGCGAACCATTATGTGCAAATAAGACATATGAAGGAGAAGTTGGAAATAAAAAAGTAAAGGGACTAAAAGTAAGGAAGATCAGGACAGGCTTTCTGAAGAAGGTGGCTCTTCAGCTGGAACTTGAAGGAAGCCAGGAAAGCTGAGAGGCTGAGATGAGGAAGAGACCAAGATTCTAAACTGGCTTCTACCAGCTTTGTGACCTTGAGCAAGTTACTTCCTTTCCTTTTTTTTTTCTTTGTTTTTTTTGGGGGGGTGAGGCAATTGGGGTTAAATGACTTGCCCAGGGTCACACAGTTTTTCTTTGATTAAAAAAATAGTATTTTATTTTTTCCAATTACTTTGAAAGACAATTTTTAACATTCATTTAAAATTTTGTTTGCGTTGCAAATTTTTTCCCTCCTTCCCTATCCTCCCTACTCCTTAAAAAGGGATCAATTTAAAACAGGTTATATCATGTCAAACATATTTCCATATTAGTCATAAGTTACTTCCTTTCTCTGGGCTTGTTTCCTCATTTGTAAAATCTTCACAAGATTGCACTTGATGAACCCAAAGCATTCTTCCATTTCTTTTGTTGTTGTTGTTGTTGTTGTTGTTTATTTTTAGTGAGGCAATTGGGGTTAAGTGACTTGCCCAGGGTCACACAGCTAGTAAGTGTTAAGTGTCTGAGGTTGGATTTGAACTCAGGTCCTCCTGACTCCAGGGCTGGTGCTGTATCCACCATCCTTCCAGTTCTAAAATGTCATATATGAACTTTAAGCATCTCTCCTTTGTGAGGAAAGCAGTTTGTAGCATTAATTCTAAATTGACTAAGATTTAAACAAAACCAAATTTCTGTGAAATGAAGATTTTTTTAAAGCAGCAAATAAGGAAAGCCAGAATAGTGTTTGAAGTCCTTGAGAACTTGAATAAGAGGTTGAAAGTTTGGTTTCACAGCTGAGTCTCCAGGGGTACTTAACACAGAGTGGCAACCTCCTCTCTTCTGGGAGTATTCCATTTGAATTGAGTGAAGAGTCAGATAAGAGCTGCCAACTGAACCACCTTTCCATCTAAAGTTAATTTTTTCCTCATAATAACCCTGAGAGTTTGAGCTAGATATTGGGAGGATTTTACAGATGAAGAAATTGAAGTTCAGACTTGCTCACTGTCACACAGGAATATGTGAAGATGCTCAAACTTGAACCCAGGTATTCTGTGCCCAAGTCCATCTGTTCCTCTATCCATCCATCTATCCATGCACTTACAAGTCATTTGGGAAACAACTAATGTGTGTTAATTATCTCTCTGAGACTCTAAGTTGCAGTAAAGGTATTACTCTATATTGGTTTGTTTGTTTTTGGTTTTGGGTGAGGCAATTGGGGTTAAGTGACTTGCCCAGAGTCACACAGCTAGTAAGTGTTAAGTGTCTGGGGTCATATTTGAACTCAGGTCCTCCTGACTCCAGGATCGGTGCTCTATCCACTGTGCACCTAGCTGCCCCCCAAAGAATTTTTTTGTTTCTTTCTTTTTGTTTATTACTCTATATTGGAGGACAGTTTCCTTACTGGATATCAATGAAATCACAGTATTGTGTTGGGGAAAAAAAAAAGTTCTAGAATTGTGTTAGGGGCTAGAGTCATAGGGACAAAAATGAAACAGTCCCTGGCCTTGAGGATTTTATATTCTACTTGCTACTTAGAAAACAGACTCTCATTCTTAAGAATTTGGAGTCAGTTCTACATTTTTTAAAAGATTTTTAGATTTGAAGAAAAAAATCAAGAAATGACAATTCAAAATTCAAAACTGCCCAGTGACTGCATCTGGCAAGACATGCATCAAAATTGACCAGTCACTTTCCCAGAGGCAAACTAGAATTTTCTTCTCCATCTGAACACTTCCAACATGTTTGTTATACATGAAAGGACATAGTTTGTTGAATTCTTTGCAGAGTGATGGGGAATGCCAACCCACTTTATAAAAAAGTTTGCCTTATTCATTCTTTTGTGTGTGTGTGTGAGGCAATAAAGGTTAAATGACTTGCCCAGGGTCACACAGCTAGTTAAGTGTCAAGTGTCTGAAGCCTAATTTGAACTCAGGTTCTCGCAAATATAGGGCTGGCATTTTATCCATTGTGCCACCTAGCTGCCCCCTGACTTATTCATTTTATCTTATATCAAATTATCATTGAGCTCTTACATGATGGCCAATAATTGTTCTACACCAAATAGGAATCAGGTTCATGAGCCAATGGGGGGAAAAATAAAGCCACCCACATTTTAAATTCTTGCCAAGTTAAAACAAAGCTTCCTCAAAGCAAAAGCAGCTGAAAAGCATTAATTTCTAGCTGAACCTGGTGCTGTCTTCACATTTGTTTATCTTGACAACAACTTTCTTTTTTCCTCATGATATTTCTTTGATTCCAATTTGTTTGCCAAGTGCTCAGAAGCCAGCTTGGGTTCTTGGTTGCTATAGAGGTAAATGTTTCAGAAATGGGGTGGGAGTGGGAGGAAGGAAAAGGAAGGCTTGGAAGGACATCAGGGAGTTTCCCTTCCAATCCTAAAGTGCATAGCCTGAAGGCCACAAGATACAACACCTAAACAAGGGAAAAGCATTATTGGCTTAAGGGTAAATTAGAGATTGCGTGAATCCATGTAGCCTAAGGGAACTGCCTTTTTTTTTTCCTTGCAGGGTTTCTTTGTCCATTTGTGTGTGTGTGTGTGTGTGTGTGTGTGTGTGTGTGTCTTTGGTGACTACACATAGCAGTGTAATTTAAACCATTGCTGACCTATATCAGAAGTGGATATTAAATGGGGAAATGCTTGACTTTAGCTCCAAGAAAATAATGGCTTACCTTCTATTCTCTACTTGTAGGAAAAGAGATTTCTTATAGGGAAGGGGATATTATGGTTAAAATAGAAATACATCCTCCCTTTATGTCAGAGAAACACACTGTGTGTATCTTAGATCCTGTGGACTGTAAATAACAGTTATGGCTTCTTAGCTCAGGGAGTTAAAGCAAATGGCTAAAGGAGGGTTAGATAGTGGTTCAATCCCCTGAATGATCCAATGAATCTCTTCTTTTTTGTAGCCATAAATTCTTATTGACTACATGTGGCCTTTTAAACTGACTCATGTATAATCACAAAGGAGAGAGAGTGGGAATTGATTTGCAGAAAAGCAGATCCACTCCATAAAACTTGGACAAATTCCCCATTATCATCCTAACTTGGAAGCATCATTTTAAGTTCAGAAGCATCATTATGAGTAAAGGAGAAGATGTAAAATGAAAGCTAAATAAAGACTCTTATTTATACATGCTAGCATCCGGATGGTCTAAAACCAACTTTGTAAATTAATTTCTCCCACAAGATTCTAAAACACCCCCCCAAAAAGAGCCCCCCCCCAACTTTACTGAAAATTTTAATGGTCGTGTGGGTGAAAAACCAAAGAAAGAGTATTGTCTTTGGAATCAGGGAATCTAAATTTAAATCACATCTTTGTTATTTCTTACCTGTGTGGGCATGCACATTTCATTTAATCTCTCTGGGCCTCAGTGTCCTCACCTATAAAATGAGGAGGTTGGACTAGGTGGTCTCAAAGGGCCCTTCTATAATCTCTGATCCCTCATAACAACAACCACCACCAATTAAGCAAAAATATGTAATGCTGTGGCTGCATCTGACAAGATATACATCATTTTGCCCTCACAGTAATCTGCTTCTCTGTCCTGAGGAAGGAAGCAGTTTCATTATCTGTTTTCTGGGACCATGAGTGATTCCCCCCCCCCAATTATTCAGAGTTTAGCTTCCTTCAGTGATATTTTAATTTACATTATTATAGTTATTGTGGATATTGTTCTTTTGGTTTGTGGCATCAGTTCATGCAATTCTTCCACTTTTCTCTGAATTCTTTATATTTGTAATTTCTTAAAGCAAGATATCATTACATTCCCATACAATTTTTTTCCAATCATTTTCAAGTTGAAAGGGAGATTCACATTTTTCTTTTAGAATAATTTGAAAGGTCATAGGATGATAGAATAATACATTGGATGTAAAACATAAAAGGACTTTTAGAGATCATCTAGTTTAATTGACTGACTTTATGGATTAGGAAACCAAGGACCAGGGAGGTAAATGGATTGGCCACAGATCATACAGATAGTTAAGAGACAGAGTCAGAATTTGAATCCAGGTGGGTCTCCTTGTCTAGTTTTTGGTAAGAGTGAGTATTTTGAAAAGAGGATAATGGTGGCAGGAAAAGTCCAGTCCTATTATTTCATCCCAACTTTGGGTGTTTATACTTTTTCTACTGATGAAGATCATTAGCTCATTTGAACTTATTGTCTAAGAGTCTTGCTTTCCCAAAAGCAATAGGAAGTCAAGTGACTTACCCACAGTAACATACTCAGTATGTGTCAAAGGAAGGACTTGAACTCAGGTATATTTGACTCCAAGGCTGGCCCTTTATTCACATGGTGGTTCTTAAGAGTGAGACTTTTGTTTTATTTTAGAGGAAATGTACTAACTCTGCTTGTTCGTTAATTTTACACACCTCTGATAAAACCCAATTTAACTATAACAATACCTGATAGAATATAATTGGTCTATAATCCTATTTTATTGAGAAACAAGGGTAAAAAATAAGTATAAAAGTCTTCAGGTGTATTTTTTTTTAAAAGACAATTTGTTCCCATACTCCTGATAGTTAAAGGAGGTATAAAAAAGCAACTTTTGAGAACTAAATGTAATATAATGAGAAAGAATTTGGGGCACCAAAAATGTGTCTTCAGAAATCCACTTGGTAGCAAAATTGAAATGGATGGGATACAATTTATACTAGGCTTGTCTGGTCCAATTCTATCAACTGAATTACTGAAAATACGTTTCAGACTTTCCTCCTCAATCAAGAAGCTGCCTTAAAAGATGTAATTTTATAAAAATGGCCTATCCCTGAAGCTCCACTTGGAGGATATTTTGCACATCATAAAAGCTGTAAGAGTTAGTGCAAATAATGACCATGTGCCTAGAAGAACACTGTATTTTAATTTCACTGAATCACATTCAATTTTGCAAAACCACATGAACTTAAAACCATTTCAGCAAACTCCCAGACTAGTGAACAGATAACCCCTCTAGTCAATAAAGCAAGTCTTAACTCTAAAGCTGGTGCTTGTAATAAGAGAACTATAGTAAATTCACAGAGTATTGTAGCTATGGCAACTGAAGATTTCAGTCAATACCCTTTGATCTTCAACATTAGATGGTCATGTCTGCTGCTTGCAATCCTTTTCCCCAAAGAGGTTAGTATGTTCTTGTTGCCACACTTCAAAGCATATGCATCCTTGGAAATGCCTCAGGCCCTTTCAACTAGTTACTGCCATCTTTGATCAACAGTCCCATTTGCAACACTATGCACTTTACATACATATAGAAGAGCATATACATATGCACACAAATATATGTGTGTATTAGTGATCTAAATTTTTACCAAAAGATTGCCATGTGTAGAGTGAGTGGTAGGAAATGTCTAGGCAACATATTATCAGTCAGTATGCTTAATAATTAAAACTTATCATAATTGCATAATGAACCACAAAATTAATATGTCCTGAATATTGCAAACTTAACATGACAACTTCTGTTGAATAAATCTAATTAACCATTGGAATGATAAGAAAACCCAAAGTATTTTTTTAATGAGGCTCCTCAACTTCCTTGTTCCTAGAGATATTCAAGTTAGGAAGCATTTGTGAACATGCTAAAATGAAAAAGATTATTGAAATGATGATCTAGGGAGTCTTCAGGCTTTATTTATAAATGAAAGTCACAGAAGAAAAGGTTAACCAAACAGTATAGGGTGAGCCAAATGGATATAGAACAGGAAGTGTAAAGTCATGCAGATTAGCAAAGCTTTTGTATAGCACTCACTTCTAAAATGACTTCAAGTATGGAAGCATTGGAGAATCTTATCATTTATTATCTATGCCCCACAGATCAGAATTATCAGCTTAAAAATATGTATTTTATAGCTTCTTTTTTTTCTTTTCTCTCTTTTTTTTTGTATTGAAGGAAGTGAATGTGTGGCTTAAAAAGTCCATTTTCCTTATCATTTCAATCTCAAGGCAGTGCTTGAAAATATATTTATTCTTGCAGAAATTATGTTACCTCCAAATTATTCTAACTATATTCATTCCTGGTCCTCCATTTGTAGCTCTAGCTGACATTTGAAAATTATTAAGATGATTTTAGCCTAAAGCACTTAAGGTTGCCATGAATGCTGATATTGAATTAAATCATGTTGGGAAAAGGCTGTCTTGTCTTACAAACTTTTGTTGAGATCACTAAAGTTGTTTTTCTTAAATAACATTGGGAAATACAAAGTTATCCAAGCCAGTTCTATCAACAAGCATTCCCTGAATACCTACCACACTGTCTTAACTAGAGTAGATTTTGCTGTTGCTGGAAACAGGAATACTCCATGTCTCTAACTATTGAAATACTTCTTGGCCCATTTGGGATGGTAGGTTACCTATGAATCCTTCCCTAATATATTAAGTAAAAGGGAACCACTCTCTCCTAGAATCTCTCAGACTATGCAGACCACCCCATGAAGCTTACCACAGTATCATTTAAGCACACATTCCTTGAATATATTGTGGGTTCTATTCCAGACCACCTCAATAAAGTGAGTCATATAAATTTTTTGGTTTCCCAAAGTTAGCTTTACACTATATTGTACTCTATTAAGTATGTACTCATTTTGTCTAAAAAACAATATACATAACTTATTTAAAAATACTTTATGGGAATCAAATAGGTGGTGCAGTGGATAAAGCACCAGCCCTGGATTGAGGAGAACATGAGTTCAAATTCTGCCTCAGTCACTTGACACTTACTAGCTGTGTGACCCTGGGCTAATCATTTAACCAGCATTGCCCCTCGAAAATCAATCAATCACTCAATAATGATAGTTGAATTAATAAATGAATGAATGAATAAAAATTAAAAAATACTTGTGGCTAAAAAATGCTATCATCTGAGCCTTCAGTAATAATCTTTTTGCTGGGGGAGGGTCTTGCCATGACTAATTCAGGGCAGTGATTGCTCAAGGTTAAAGTAGCTGTGGCAATTTCTTAAAGGTAAGACAAGAATGAAGTTTTGGGCATTGATTAACTCTTCCTTTCACTTGAACATTGTAAGGTATTTCAGTATGTTGTATCTCAGGAAATAGGAAGGCTGATGAAAGGAGAAAGCCTAGAATAGCCAGTCTGGATTAAGGTCACTTTCTGATATGGGTGCAGTAAGTGGTGCACAAAACAATACCAATAGTAACATCGAAAATCACTGATCACAGATCAGCAAAACAGATCTAATAATAATGAAAACGTTTGAAAATGTTGAAGAATTACCAAAATGTGACACAGAGACATAATGTGAGCTCATGCTATTGGAAAAATTGGCTCCAATAGAGTTGCTCAACATAGGGTTGCCACGAAACTTCAATTTGTAAAACAACAACAACAACAACAATAAAAACCCACAATATCTTGCAAAGTACCGTATAATGAAACAGTTAAATGAGGGTGTGCCTGTATAGAAAGGAACAATTTCTTGTTTGACTTGGAATCAAGGAAATCTTGGACTCAAGTCTCTGAAAACTATCATGTGACCATGGATAAGGTACTTAAACTCTGAATTTTGATTTCCTTTTCTATAAAATGAGGCTAATAATGCCTTTGATATCTCATTTACAATGTTGCTGTGAGGTATGGATTAGGTTTTGCCTATAAAGCATTTTGCAAACCTTAAAAAACTCATATAACTTGCAGCTACCATTATTGTTATTGTGGTGGTCGTTTTTGTTATTTGTGTGCCTCATACTTCTAACTAGGTTACAAATTCCTTGACTATAGCAACCATGTCATTGTTCATCTTGGTAACTGCACTGTTAAACATGGTACCTTGCAAATACTTAGCATCGAATGTTGAATAGTAAATATTGGTTGAATTGAATTGAAGAATAAAATCAATAAAATGTACATGCCCACAGCTTATATTGTTGAGCACAGCTACACATGGAGAATGTGTTCCAGGGTCCTATACAACCTCAAGGGAGTTATGTGATTGTGACAAATGAGGGGATAGGGGAGAAAGGACTCCTATTGGAACCTCATAACAACCCTGTGAGGTAAATGCTATAGGAATAATTCCTTTTTTACATATGTTAGTAATATGTATGTAGTACCTAACATATGCTAAACACGTGCTTTAACAATATTATCTCATTTGATCCTCACAACAGTTCTAGGAGGTAGGTGTATTATCATCTCCATTTTTCAGAGAAGGAAAATGATACAGACAGACGTTAAATGATTTGCCTAAAATCACCCAACTACTAAGGGTCTGAGGTGAGATTTGAACTCAGATTTTCCTTACTCAAGGTCCAGCAGTCTATGGAGAATAAAAGGGCCAGAATGGTTAAATGATTTGCCACATGGAAATATACTTAGAAAGTGGTTAGAAGCAGGATTTGAACCCAGATCTTCTGACCCAAAGTATGACTGTAGTTGTTAGCCACTCTGCTTCTTTCATAATAACAAACCATGGTGCTTTATGGTTAAAGAAAAGCTTTTTTCCCAGCAAAATAATAGTGAGGAATATCATTAGCTCCATTTTTACAGATGGTTAAACTGAAGGCTCAGAGAGGTTAAATGACTTGCCTATGGTTAGAAAGTCAGGGTCAGAGCTGAGATTGGAACTTGGCTACAGATTCCATGTTTAGTGGGGCTTTCCACTCTATTGCAAATACTTTCCTTTCACAGTTCATGTGGGGGAAAAAGATTTTTGCAAATTAAATTATTAAATTATATTTAAAAGTAGCTCATATGTAAGTAAGCAATATGTTTTTGGCTGTCATAAAAACTAACATCATCTTATAGTATATTAATAAAAATATAGTGTTCAGAACAAGGAACTAATAGCTCTACTGTTTTATCAGAAGGTCATATCACATCTGAACAAGTGTTATGCCTTTGTCTCCTTGTAAAGAAAACAAACTGGGACATTTAGTTTCAAAAGTAAAAAAAATAAAATGAAAAAGAAAGATGATAGTTACCTTTAAACATTGGAAGGGCAGTAGATGTAAAACTTCTGGGAGTCTGTAAAAATAGGATTTAAAACATGAAGGGACTTCTGGTTATCTAATCTTACCTACTCATTCTACATTCTACAACTGAGGAAATTGTGGCACAGACGAGATAAGTGATTTGCCCACAGCAAGTGGCAAAGTTTACATTTGTAAACCCAGGTCCTTGGATGTTAAGCACAGTGCTCTTTGCAGAGTCACATTCATAACTAATATAGCCTCAATCATTTTCATACAAATTATTCTGAGATTCAAAGGCTAAGATACAAGAAAGAAGAAGAATCAGAGGAAAAATCTACTTGTTACGTTTTAACATGCATGCCCCTAAATCAGACAAGTCCAGGAGCAGACCTGTCAGTGACAATCAACTTTTATGTGATTTTTGGTTAATAATTAATGTTTTGTTTTTTTTTTTTACTGAAACCACTTTTTTTTCTACTAACTACATTTCTCCTAAAATATTATCCTCTGCTTTCTATGATTTCTGTCTCTGGTAATGAAATTTCTGAAAATGAAATACATTACTGGAAGGTACCTTCTTCATCAATAGAGGTGTTACCAGCAACTCTCTTATTTCTGCTTTCAAAATCCTTTCATTTTCTGATTAACTTTCTTCCTATGCTCTTTAAGGATGAATGGAAGCCAATTCAAATCATCAAAGAGATATGCCATCTCCTGTCTTCATGCTATTGCTTATACTATTCCCCATTCCTGGAATACTATCTTTCCTTACCGCTGCCTCTTGAAGTCACAGCTCCAATCATATTTTCTTTCTACAGAAGTCTTTCCAGATTTCCCAAGTTGTTCCTGCTCCATTAGCAAATCCTGTCAATTTACTTTGTGTTTATGTAACTTGAGTCCTAAAGTCCATTGGTATGGGACAGTTTCCTCATGGGTGGAGATAAGTGACCCATGCTTCCAGTATTTCTGGCTTCCCTCTTCAAAAGAGAAGATATTGTAGAAGAGATGCCAACTCCGCTTCAGGTTGCTGAAGGGAAAGATTCTCAGAAGAAGCCAATGTGAAAGGAGATGGCAGTCTGCATCATGTCCCTATCTCCAGTTTGCTGCACTAAAGACTTTGGGAGAACTTGTCTACTGGTGAGATTTAAGACTGACTCTCTCTGTTTCTGTCTGTCTGTCTCTGTCTATCTGTCTCTATAAAAACTTGATTTATCTCCCCAAAAGATTATTTGATATAAAAAAAGTTCTATAATTTTTTTTGAAACTAGTAATTCTTCTATTATTGACATTAAAAAGGTAGAAAAGATAAAAGGGGCAGCTGGCTGCTCACTATGAGATTCTTGCAATAGTAGCTCACTGGTGGGGTTGCCTCAGGAGCCTGGTTTTGGTTCAAAGCCCAGCAGGCACTGTATGTCAATTGTATCAGCCCATTCAGAGGTGATCAAGCTTCACAGAATTCATTCCCAGTAACCAAACTCACTAGACACTCATTCATAAAGCAGAGTGTCAATTTAGTAATTGGCAAGGGCAACATGGAGTTGCAGTAAGTCTAGATCTCATTTTGGGATGGCCAGTCCCTTCTCTTCCCATTAGGAGGGACTACCTGTAGCAAAAAGTTACTTGATAAATATAGACCGCAGAATAAAATGACTGTTCTCTGGCCATACTGTAGGTGCCTGAGGCACTGTTTCCAAATATATAAATATATTTGTCAAGTTTATTCTTCTTCGTTATCCATTCGATTGGTTAAATACCTTTTCCCCTACACATGTGATAGATAGAGTATATAGCTAGATAGATAGATAGATAGATAGATAGATGATAGATAGATAGATAGATAGATAGATGATTGCTAATTATTAAGATGTAGATAGACAAGGGCAGAGCAAGAGTTGGAGGAGTAAAGGCACACTTTCCTGACCTCTCCTGAATTCCCCACCAAATAACATTATAATAAAACTTCAAAATTAATTCTAGCATGGCAGAACCAGCAAAAGGATGGAGTGAAACAATTTTCTAGCCCAAAACAACTTATAAGCTAGAAAGGTTTGTCACACTAGAGTGAGAGTGAAGTATAGTCCAGCATAGGCCATGCCAGCACAGGCCACGCTTCAGCAAACCAGAATCTGGTCTTAGGGGTGACTGAAACAGTAGTGACAGAGATTTCTGGAGCTTTTAGCCCATAGAGGGTAAGGGGGTAATAAACTGGTCAGAAGGAGATTACAGGAGATCCTTTTCTGGCATTGGGTACTGGACTCTTGCCTTCTCCATATGGGGTTCTGGGTCACAGTTCCAGGATGGAAAAGAGTGTTTGTGGTTGCTCATAAACCAGAGCACAGCCAATGAGAACAGAGATCACACTTCTTCTTCTATCATACTATCTTGGAAGAACTGTAACTTATAGACCCCCTAGAACTAGCTCTAAACAGCATGAAAAAGCTGAAGTTTGGGACAGTGACTCCTTCCTAGGAGCAGAGCCTAACTTTAATATAAAGTTAAAAGTTAAGCAAAAGGCTGGAAAAATGAGCAAACATAAAAAAAAAAAAGAACCTGACTGTGGAAAGTTACTATGGTGACAGGAAAAATCAAAACACAAACTCAGAAGAAGGCAATGATATAAAAGCAGCTACATGCAAAGTTTAAAAAAAATGTAAATTGGTCTTGGGCCTTGGAAGAGCTCAAAAAGGATGTAAAAAAATCAAATAAGAGAGTCAGAGGGGGAAGAAATGAAAGTGATGCAAGAAAGATTGGGGGGGGGCAGCTAGGTGGTGCAGTGGATAAAGAACTGGCCTGGATTCAGAAGGAGCTGAGTTCAAATTTGGCCTTAGACACTTAACACTAGCTGTGTGACCCTGGGCAAGTCACTTAACCCTCATTGCTGGGCGGGGGGGGGGGGGGCGTGGGGGGCGAGGAGTGGGGGGAGTAGAGGGGGAGTGAACAGCTTGACAAAAGAGGCACAAAAATCGGGAAGAAAATAACACCTTAAAAAGCAGAATTGGCCAAATGTATAGAGAGTTACCAAAATCCACTAAAGAAAAGAATTTTTTCAAAAACAGAATTTGCCAATGGAAAGGGGGTGGGGATAAAACCTTACTGAAGAAAATAATTTCTTAAAAATTAGAATTGGATAGGTGGAAGCTAATAACTTCACAAGATATCAGAAAACAATAAAACAATCAAAAGAAAGAAAATTGAAGGTGTGAACTATCTCATTGGAAAATAACTTACCTGGAAAATGAATGAAGGAGTGATCATTTAAGAATTATTGAAAGCCTGAAAGCCATGATAGAAAGAAATTTGATAGACATCAAATTTCAAGAAATTATTAAGGAAATCTGTCCTGATAGCCTAAACCCACAAGGTAAAAAAGAAATTCAAAGAATCTACCAATCACATCCTGAAAAAAGATCCCAAAATGAAAACTCACAGTAATATTATAACCAAATTCCAGAGTTTCCAGGTCAGAGAGATAATATTGCAAGTGTAAAAAAAAAATAACCATAACTAACCTAAAAATTTATAACTAGACTTAGCATCTAAAAATTATAACTATAGGCTAAAAAATTATAACTGGCTCATAAGTCCTGCCATGGTTGCCATTCAAATGTAAAACATATAATTAAGTGGTGGCTTAATCTCTGAACTCTTGGATGGCTCTCTGACTGCTTTTAGCTGGTAAAGCTATAGCTGGCTATTAGTTGCCTACCTGCCTGGGGGTTTAAAAATTCCCCCAGGTTCGTTATGCCCCATATAGAGACCTAACCTGTGAGGGCTTGCCCCTTCCCCCACTGCCTCCCACACTGATAAGCAAAAGATTAGGAAGCCTCTTACAATTTAACTAAATGGGTTTCTTTAGGTGAATAAACTTAGAATTAAATGTAGAAACAAGGATAACAAAAGTAAAATACAACCTGTGAATTTCTGCCATCAAACTCTCCACTTTCTCTTTTAACTTTCTCTGCTGCTGCGGCCTGCCCTTACAACTCACTGGTCACATATCTCGCCTGTGGGTGTGGCCACCCATTTTGCCTTCTGCGCTTATAACCCTGAGCAGAGTCTCCTTTCTCCATCTAAATTCTTTCTCTGTAGTGACTTCACTACCTTTTCACTAGCTCTCCTCCACTTTTTTTTTTTTAAGATAAGAAATCAAGATTTATTTTCCTCCAAGAATCTTTCCCTTCTCTACTAGAGCACCTGAGATAAAATTGAGGACTACTCTGTGGTAGTCCCTACCCACTCAGTGGCCTGAGCAATAGAAGCCACAGACCAGTGCTCAGTAGCAGGATGCTGCCCCATAAAGTCCTACATATGCGTGGTACCATCTCCTGTGAACACCTGTGGGAAGTGATGCCTGATCTTTACTTCTACAGGGATCCAGTGGAGATTGAGAAGGAAGAGCAGGCCGCAGCTGAGTAGGCAGTGACAAAGGAGGAATTTCAGGGTGAATGGACTGCCCCTGCCCCAGAATTAACTGCTGCTCAACCAGAGGTGGCTGATTGGTCTGAGGGACTGCAGGTGCTATCTATGCCTATTCAACAGTTCTCTCCTCCACTTTCACTGTCAGCCCCTCTCCCTTTCACTGCTCTGCTCCTCTCTCTGTCTCTGTAGCCCCTGCGTCTCAGTCTCCCTTTCTCGATAGCATGTCTGGAGCCTTCCCCCTTTTACTGTGTCGAACCCACTTCACTGTCTCGACCCCACCTTCCAAATGAAAGCCCCCATAGTGTCTGTCATGTCCTTGCTCTCTCTGTACTGTTTCCTTAGTCCTCCCCCCTCTCACTCCCTCTGCTCCTGAATATATAAACCCTTCTTTCTCACCAGACCCTCAGGCTGGGCTGCCCACGCACATGCCAAGCTAATTCGCTGGTGACCCTAGGGCCTTGGCAGAGCCTGGTGCCTCGAGCTCTGGGAGCTGGGTGCTGGGTGAAGGAAACTCTGGTGTCCCTCAGGCCTCCTGTGCACCTCCCCACTGTGCAGGGAGCCTCCACAGGCTTCCCCCCGCCATGCCTGGGGCCTGGGGTTTTTCGTCCAAGCTGCTTAGCTGGGCTCAGAGGCCCCTGCAGTTGAAACGGAGGGGGAGGGTGGCTCCATTCTGGGAACCTGAGGCTAATTTTAACACTTACACAAGCAATCAGAAAGAAAAAAAAAATCAAGTATCATAGAACCCTAGTCAGGATAATACAAGATTTAGCAGCTTCTACATTAAAGGATCAAAGTTCTTGGGATATGATATTCCAGAGGTCAAAGGAGCTAGGATTACAACCAAGAATCACCTACTCAGCAAAATTGAATATAATCCTTCAGGGGGAAAACATCAATATAGTGAAATTGAGGACTTATAAGCATTCCTTATGAAAAGACCAGAGGTTAATAGAAAAGTCTAACATTTAAACAGAAGATTCAAGAGAAGCATAAAAAGGTAAATAGGTAAGAGAAAACATAAGGGCTTCAGTAAAGCTAAACTGCTTACATCCTATATGGGAAAATGATACTTATAACTCTTAAGAACTTTTTTCTTTATTAGGGCACTTAAAAGGAGTCTACATAGACAGAAGACATGGGTGAGTTAACAATGATGAGATGATATCCAAAAAATATAAATTAAGGGGTGAAAAAAAGGATACACTGGGAGAAAGGGAAAAGAAGAAGTAAAAAAAGGTAAATTACTCCACATTGAAAAAAATGTTCCATAGAGCATTAATAGTGGATTGGGAAGATAGGGACAGGGTGGCAAGCAACTCTTGAACCTTACTCTCATCAGAATTGGCTCAAAGAGAGAATCACATATTGAGAGGTAAGTGAATATTAGAAGATTATCCAGGTATAGGCCTAGCTCACAAACCTGTGTTTGCCCCCTCTCTGAACTTACAGATGTTTTCTGTGAACTCTAGCTATAGCTTAATGTGGGAAATTGCCCCTGTTTTGACTCAGAGTGGGAACGTGAAGGAGGATACCCTGCTGGGATCCTGACTAGGTCCCTTCTAGGCATATCTCACTGATTAACTGCCTAAGGTTCCCGGGAATTAGCCATTCCTAGGGACTATAAACAATTCCAGGGGTAGTCCTGCAGAGTTGGCTCCCCCTCAGGAGTATATCCTGAGAAACTAAATGTTTATTCCAACTTCTCTGGCAGTGATCCTGCGTGAACTCATCATACAAGCTGCTATTGGTGGCTTCGAGCCACTTTTGTTTAAGGTACTATATAAGTCAAAGTAAGCCCCCACCTCTTTGAAGTCTCACCTATGGAGAGGACACTGCCTGGGATATTCCCAATTGGGACTCTGGGAGGCTGTACCAGGACCCCCAGCCAAATGGACCCAGGAGTTGGTGCTTCCCAGATTTGGTGATGTATTTTCCCTTTAACTCTCTACATAATGGTCGCTTTTGCTTTAATAGTTACATTGTTAGGCTGTTTACTTTATTGCTGCTGCAAAACTAATATCTCTTTTCCTGTCTTATAATATTGATCAAATCTAACTTTCTTCACCCGGTGTTGGAGTGTCATTTTGTAGGAGGGAATCTGAGCATTACCCTTAACAATACACATACATATTAGGTTGGGTATAGTAATATATCTATCTTACCCTACAGGGAACTTGGAAAGGAAGAGGGATAACAGAATGATGGGGGGGTGGTGGCAATGGGGGTTAGGGGAGACCTATTGAAGGGAGAACAGATTGGGGGAGGTGGTTGTCAGAAGCAAAACATCTGTCAGAATGGAGAGGGTGATAGGAGAAAAAGAGATTGAGAGATAAACAGGGTAAAATAGGATGGAGGGAAATACACAGTTACTAATCATAACTGAATGTGAATGGGATAAACTTACCCATAAAATGGAAGCAGCTAGCAAAATGGATTAAAAAATAGAATCCTAAAATTTGTTGTTTATAAGAAATACACTTAAATCAGAGAGACAGAGACATGGGAGAAGTAAAAGGTTGAAAAATAATCTATTGTGCTTTAACTGAAGTTAAAACAGTAAAACAACAACAAACAAACAAACAGAAACCAGGGGTAGCAATCATGATCTCAGACAAAGCAAAAACAAAAATAGATCTAATTAAAGGAGATAAGTAGAGAAACTACATATTGGTAAAAGATAGAATAGTCAATGAAGTAATATCAATACTAAACATATACGTACCAAATAGTATAATGTCTGATTTCTTTTCTTTTCTTTTTTTTTTTTTTTAGTGAGGCAATTGGGGTTAAGTGACTTGCCCAGGGTCACACAGCTAGTAAGTGTTAAGTGTCTGAGGCCAGATTTGAACCCAGGTACTCCTGACTCCAGGGCCGGTGCTCTATCCACTGCGCCACCTAGCTGCCCTAATGTCTGATTTCTTAAAGAAAAAGTTAAGGAGTTACAAGAGGAAATAAATAGTAAACTACACTAGTAAGGGACCGCAACCTGATTTTTTCAGAACTAGAAAAATATAAACAAAAAATAAAGAAGAAAAAATTTAAGGATATGAATAGAATTTAGATAATTTACATATAATAAACCTCTGAAGAAAATTGGATGGAAATCAAAAGGAATATACATTTTCTCAGTATTACATGCAACTCCACAAAAATTGGCCATGTATTAGGGCATAAAATCCTCACAACTAAATGCAGAAAGTCAGAAATATTAAATGTATCCTTTTTAGAACATAATACAATAAAATTATATTCAATAAAGGACTATGGAAACATTAAAAATTAATTGGAAATTAAATAATAAAATCCTAAAGAATAAGAGGGACAAAGAACAAATCATAGAAACAATAATTACATAAAAGAGAATGACAATAATGTGACAACACACAACATTTATGAATATAGTCAAAGCAGTACTCAGGGGAAAATTTATAACTCTAAATGCTTACATCAATAAAATGGTGAAAAAGAAGATCAATAAATAGGGCATGCAGCCAAAATAAAAGACCCTAGGGGAAAAATAAAAAGTCCCAATTAAGCACCAAATTAAAAATCCTGAAAATCAAAGGATAGATAAAAATAATTTAAAGTTTAAAAATTGAACTAATAAAACTAGGAGCTGGTTTACGTCCCCTGTTACTTTTTATTTGGGGGTGAGGATTGGGGAGGGGTACGATTGTGGTAATTGATGGCTTTTATTGGACTCCATTGACTCTTACCCAGGGAGTCCTCTTATTGCCTGACTCATTAAAAGTTCATGCCTAACCATTACTTATACATGGAGTACTCTAAGGTAAAACCAAGACTATATTTGAAGTCAAATGATGGGTACTTGGATCCTGGCTGTGGTACACATTACCTTGGTGAATAACCAGAGTCAATGGCTCCAGGGTTGTCTCGTGTTACTTATCTCAGGTATTTAAGGTTTAAACCATACCCAGTTCTAGTGAGAACTGACAGTCAAAACTCCCACAAGCCTGCTGCTATGGTTCCTCATGCTGAGTAGATCTTCCTACTTAATTTTTACAAATCTTCCTTTTGCTACCTGACTTCAGGTTTCCCTGAATTCATGCTCTACTCCCTCCACAACTGTAAGTGTTGTCAAATTGAAAAACCTATGTAAACCAGAGCCTACAGAGGTTCCGGACCTTCAACATATCCCACTGTTCCACTGAGCTATCAATCACAGCCTGGTGGGACTGTGGGGATGAAGGAGGCTGCCTTGAATCTATCTCTGACTATATTTGTGCTTAATCTACTATGCTGATCTTGACTGTGAATATCAATAAACCATTTTGACCCATGCTGGTCTAACTGTTTATCATTCACTTAAACTTCAACCTAAATTTTTATGACATTTGTTGACCTTGGGAAAATCATTTAACCTCTATAAGCCTCAATTTCATTATTTGGAAAATGGGAATACACTGCCTTAATTTTTTTTAATGAGGATTAAACGAACTCAGGTGAGTGAACTATGTTGTAAGCCTTCAAGTATGAGATAAATATAAGCTATTATTATACAGTATCACTCATCATCTGAAAGTACATTTGAGTCAGAGTCAGGAGTTTTAATGCCAGCACATCTACTTCTTCTGAGGAGGCAATGAGCTGATTTAATCACTTAATCTCAGTGTTTCCATTTTTCCCATTTGCAAAGCATGGCTCTTATTTTTGGGAAAAAAAATGCTCTGGGACCATTAGATGACTAGCACCATTTAAATGCAAATAGGCAAAAATTTCCATAAGGTGGCTAATGTTTCTTTTAAAAGAGTATAACCTTAAAATGAAATACCACAGAAGAAACATTCATCTGTGTTCTTCAGAACTCCTCCAGGAATTTTCAGTCCTTCAGAAAAATCTTTTCTTACTAATGGTCTTTGCAAATCCCCACCCCATGTCCTCTAAAACATGGGGCAGCTAGGTAGCAAAGTGGATAGAGCACTGGCCCTGGAGTCAGGAGTACCTGAGTTCAAATCTGGCCTCAGACACTTAACACCTACTAGCTGTGTGACCCTGGGCAAGTCACTTAACCCCAATTGCCTCACTAAAAAACAAACAAACAAACAAAAACAAAACAAAAACAACAAAAAACCATTATCATGTATTGCTGACAAATTGTGAATTAAATGCCAGATAACCAGCTTTGGTCCAGGGATCAAGCCAATAATGTTGTGGTCTCCCTTTAAGATATGACCTAACCTTTTACAATAAGACCTTTAACATCCTTTCTAAAGTCAAAATTTGAAAAGTTCTTTCAAGCTGAATTGTCTCTGTACCCCTAACAGTTACCTCTGGAAAAAATCAGACAAGTAGGAGTTGATAAGACAATAGGAAACTATATCTAACTGGATATCTAAACGAATAATATTTAGGAAATAAAAACATTCTATGTCTGTCTCTGGCCCTCTTTCATTGTTTCTCTGTTTCCATCTGTATCTATATTTGTCTCTGAATTTTTGTAGCAGTCTCTTCTGTCTCTGATTCTCTCTTACTCTGACTCCATCTCTCTGTCTCAGACTATTTGTTTTTCTTAGTAGATGCCTCTGTCTCTCTGTTCCTTTACTTGCATTTTGAAGTTAGTTTGTAGGCCTAAAAGAAAAGGTATTTCAATGGTCCAGAATTCAAGGTCAACATTTGATGTAGAAAATACAACTGTATTTTTGAGAATGAGTGGGAACAATAGTAGGAAAGAAACTTTCTGACTTCTGTAGGATTATAGACAACAGGGCCTTAGTAGCATAAAACATAACCAAGGCCCAGGGAAGTTATATATTAGACTAAGAATAGCTTTTTAGCATTTAGCAGCTAAAAGGTCATTTAACACTACATTTCCAGTTCTATTATTCATTACACTCCTTCAAGCTCTCCCACATGTATACTCAAAGTGGCCTTATAGCTATTCCTGACACATACCTTTCCATTTTCCATCACCATGCTTTTGCCTTCGCCATTCTTGAATACCAGGAATATGCTCTCTTCTCACTCCTAAGTCATGGAATCTTCAATTTCCTTCAAAGTTCAGCTCAAGTTCCATCTCCTATTTGAGGTCTTTCTTCTTTTATTCAGCCACTGACACATTCCCCACCATACTACCTTCTCTATGTCCTGCCACTGGACTTCCATGACCCTGGAGGACAGAGTGAGGCTGAGAACTGCTCAGCTCCACTTAAATCCAATCACACGCACATCAAGACATCACCTTTGTGAAGTCATTGCTCCCCTTTCAGAATGAAGAACAAACAACAACAACCACCTCCTATATATAATTTTTACACTTATTTTTCAGTTCTATGTATTTTGAAAGGAGTGTGGTATAGAGGATAGAGAGAGTATGTCATATCTAGTATCAACCTGGGAACATATTTCACTTCTTACACATACTGACAGTGTGACCCTGGGCAAGTCACTTGACCTCTAAATTCTTTAAACAACTCTGAGATGACACACAGTGGAAGAGGGGTAAATTTAAATTGGTTGAGGGAGTTTCCTCACCCAAGAATTCCCTCTATGAATAAAAACATACAACCAATCCCTATTCTTATATATTCTGTCTAAACTTTTATAGTTATTGCTTCCACATCATGAATATCCCCAATACAGTTTCAATGTATCATTAAGTTAGCATAAGAAATTAAATGGGATTTTGGGGGGAGCTGCAGATGACACATGAAGGCCAGCACATGACAGAAAAAGTTTAGAAACTCAAAAAAAATGCATAAAATATATGTATGGTATTGTATAATACCAATAATATTTTATCTTTTAATACTTCAGTAATTCAGACTTCTTTCCTGGTATGAAGGGAGGGCCATAAAATTTTACATGGATTTTCCAGATCATGGGGTACAGTGCTCCTAACCCCTACAGTATGGAAGGGATAACTGTGGATAGACAGATAGATAGATAGATGGTAGATGGATGGATAGATAGGTAGGTAGATAGAAGATAGAATTATATATTTAAAATTATGTATATATGAACATATATATATATGTTTTATATGTGTGTATATCTGTGTGCATTGTCACCTTAAGATAATGTAAACCACTTGAGCACATAGAATGTGTCATTTCTGTCTTAGTATTATTGGTGCCTAGCACAATAAAAAAACACATAGTAGTCACTTAAGTAAATGCTTATTGATTAAGTGATTAATTAATCGATTAGTAGAGTTGAGTGAGAAGGAAAAAAAAACCCAAATAAAACACAATACCATACACAGTTCTTATCAGGAAGGAAGCTATGCTAAAATTATAGCAGATTCCCACACCAGGTCAGAGAATAGTCTTTGATTTTTTAAAAATATCTTTTCTTTAGAAGCAAATTCTTTTTTCTTTTTCTTTTCTTTTCTTTCCTTTTTTTAAGCTTCTGGGAAATAGGTAGGAAGGTAAGAGTGCTCTCTTTAGAGAAGATCTTGCCTTTGGCCTCTGACTGCTTATATCATGTCACCAATAATTTTTAATAGCCAAGACATGATCTTTAACCTTTGAATAGTTCCAGGTTCAAACACCCTCATTTAATTAAAAAGAACCATGTTGCATTGGTAGGGAAGGTGGAAAGCCTAATTAGACTTATTTTGCTGATGGGTAGATTCAGGCACAGAGGCCACAGACATAAGGTCACTTCAGGTCATTTGTGGAATTTTAAATAGAGTAGAATTCAAGTTATTGTTAGTCCCAGTTTCCAGTATTCAAACTGTACTGCAGAGAGCACAACTCCAATGGACTGGCCCCCTTGTTCAAATGCCAAACTTATGCTTGCCTAAAAGACTATTTTTTGGAGTACTCACAGAAGGCAAGTGCTCACGTGATAGTCAGAAAAAGGGTGATAAGGACACTCTCAAGGTCTCTCTTAAGAACTTTGGAATTGATTCCATGACATGAGAGACACTGACAAGGGACAGCTCAGCTCTATGAGTAAAGCAGAATTGAAGTAGCTCAAAAGAAACTTGAAATGCACAAATTTAGAGAATCTAATTCAAATATTCACATGGATTATTCGTGCCCGACCTGTGGTAGAGCATTCTGAACTCATATTGGTCTGATCACCCACAGCCAGACACACTGTAACTCGACACTAACATAGTGATGTCATTTTGGTCATCCTCAAGAACAAAGGACAACAACCAACCTGGCTGTAGACATTTAATTCAGTGTTGTTATTTTTCAGTAGTGCCTGCCATTTTGTGACCCCATTTGGGGTTTTCTTGGCAGAAATACTGGAGTGGTTTGCCACTTCCTTCTCCAGCTCATTTTACAGATGAGGAACTGAGTCAAACAGGGTTGTGACTTGCCCAGGGTCACACAGCTAGCAAATGTCTGAGGCCAAATTTGAATTCAGGAAGATGGATCTTCCTGACTCCAGGTCCAGCACTCTATCCACTTTGCCACCTTGCTGCCCCACAATAGGCAGAAGCTTATGAGACAGTTTTGTATGGTAGAGAGCTGGCCTAAAAGACAGGAGGAGCCGGGTTCAAGTCTTCCTCTGATATATACTCAATTCCCAATGACCTTGGACAAGTTTTATAAACTCTTGGTAAAGTGGAAATCTCTTAGACTGTAAGATAAAGATGTATTGCTAGCCTGCATTGGTAGAATTTTCTTTAGAGAGAATTTCCTCTACCAATGAAATCATTTAGCTATGGGAGCTGCTTTGTGTAATGGTTTTGCTCTTTCTATCTAAATATAATCTGAATTGCTCACACATTAGATAATGAAGGATTTTATTTATAACCTTTATTTCAAAGGATTTCCAAGCACTGGTCAAAATAGCATCAGATATGAGTTTTTTAGTTAAATCACCCTGTAGTTGCTGCCATGATGGTTTGTTCTTCCTATCTATACATAACTGATATAGATGGGTATCCTCATGAAACACATCCTACCCCCCATGCTTTGCCCCTCCTCAGATGTGGTGACCAATGTGGTCCTAGGCAGGAGAATGATGAGACTTGAATTCTATAACAGCAACTAGTTCATTTCTTATAATCTCCTTACTTTTCCTAGGTAGCAACTCATTTAATCACTTTTCCTCTTTCATTTCTGGTACAAAATTAACTCTCCTTACCAGAGAAAATAGTGACAAATTAAAAGTGGAGTAGTTCTGTGTTCTTACTGTTGTTGGTTATCATTCTCCCTTCCACCCCAAGACCTTGGTCTTATTGTGCTTCCATTCTCCCTTTGCCCCAATACAGCTTTAACTACCTTACTCCTCCTCCCCAAGCCAACAAAACAAAACAAAGCCAAGCAAAAATAAAAACAAAAACAAACAAAAAAAAAGCAAAAATAAAACCACATAGATCCTTTTTTGTGGTACTTTGTTTCACTTGCTAGCATCAGCTCATTCTGGGTTTTAGCTCTCCTGACACATTATTTTTTATAAGACCATGTCATGTTCTCATAGTTGTCATTTTTTACTTTTTTCTTGCCTTCATCTTCTGTAGACTGCTTTTTAAAAATCAAATTTGCTTGGTGAATTCCCTTTGCATCCATACCAATCTTTTCAGATAAATCTCATTTTTATTTCTCTTATCATTGGAATTTTTTCCCTTTGTGTTTTAAAAATTTCATTCTTCATAATCTCCCATCCATTTCAAAATGACTTCCCTCATAGTATTTTAATATATTGGCTCCTATTTCTCTTTCCTCTGAAACCTTTGAAATCTGTTTCCTTGGGATCTAGGAATCATGTCAGACTAGGTCTGGATTTCATCTCCTCTAACACAAAGTCTAGGAGGGAGTTATAGGTTCTCCTTAGGGTTCCCATTTTTTCTACCACTTTCCTCCCTTTTAGTGAGAATTAGATTGAGAATTTCCTCTTGTTAGTCCTTCCATCTTTCAAAATATGAAATAATTACCAAGAAAAGTCAAGAGAGTATTAAATGCTCTGCTTTGGGCAAAGATTAAATGCCAAAAAATGTTGTGGTAAGTGAAATCCTCCATTATTCCTATACAGTGCCTCTGGTTGGCTTGTGATATGTTTCCCAAATTTCCTCTTTCTGAGCATACACCACTGACAAAATAACTTTTGTCATACCCTCTGTTGACTTTGATCCAGATACTCTGCCTCATGCCTCCCCTACTCTGGTTCCTCTTTTGAGTATGCTCTCTTATAGAATGTAACCCAAATTCCAACCTCCTTCTTCCCCAACTTTTACATACCTTATTTTTTAAAAGAATATATTACATCCATACATAGCCATGGCACAGTAATATATTTTAAACATCAAGTCTCTTCAATATCAATAAATTCAAAATTGCCTCCTTGCTTTAGGGACTTCTGGATTATCTTGCTTATTAAATAAATTTAGGGCATTTGTGTACAGATATTTTAGACCATAGATTTCTTTGATTTTTCTACTGAGGCCTAAAATGGGTGCTTCATCTGCCATTCTTCCTGCTTTGAACCTGCTGGATTTGATATTTAACAGATGTATTCTCTGCTCTCACCATCATTTTTAGTATAGGTCTTCTGATTAGACATGCAAGACACCTTGCAAATACATTCTTGCTAGTCTTTTTCAGGTGTTCTCCATCTTTGATCAGAAATATTTCATCCTTGTATTTTAAGTCATGGCTTAAAAATAAAAATCCCATTCTATGGTACCACCTTTTGAACCAGCTGTTCATTTTCTGAAGTAATTTTTCTCTTGTGTATCCCTTGCCCTCAATGGGTAACAGTAAGAAAAACACAATCTGTGTCCCTGTGATCTTCAGTCTTCCTGCCTAAGACTTCAAAATCACTAGCTATAATTTCCTTTTTTTTGGCAATGCCCATGTTAATCATCAGTGGTGGGTAGTTGTCTTTTGTTTTTATATGACTTGGAAAGTCCTTTGTTATGACTAGGATATATGTGCATTGTGAAGATAGCAGATGTTTCTGTTGTTATCAGATTGGCAAATAGCTGCTTTAGCATCCCTTAGCAGAGACTCACTAACTCTTCTTTGTCTGACCTTTACTGGATGATCCTCTACCCCATAGGTTCTGTTGGCTGCATTATATCATTCTATGGAGGGAGGATAAGCAGCTTCTTCTTCCTTAGAATATACAACTTCATTCTCTTCAGGAGGAATCTCAACTCTGTGATGAAGTTCTAATTGTATAGATGTTCTTTTCCTTCCCTTTCTCCGCAATACTCTATCATGTGTGATGATCAAAAATGTGAGACATAGTTTCTGGATAATTTAATCATTTTATTAATAAGACCAGAAGGTTATTAATAAAAAGATGGTCAATGGACATGTCTCTCTGACCAAAGACCAAAATGACTGTGAATTCACAATTTATATACCCTTCTAACTGTAGGTGGTCCATCAAATAGCAATCAAATTTAATTGGTTAACAGCAATCAAATGTAATTGGTTGACATGATTGGAAATAGGTCATATTAAAATGAGGTCTGAGGATTTGTGATTTAGGTCACTCAAATCTTGGTCAAAAAGAAATCAGGGAAAGAATATAGAACACACCCAAGCTGATCTGGAGCACAATAGCGTTTGCCTAGGTGTGGTATAGTGCAAGAATGTTAGTTCAAATTTTATTTGTAAGAAAAAAATCCCTGAAAGACTCAGAAGGGAGAGTACTGAACTTTCTAAGATATCAATTATTAATCACTACTCACATGTGACAAGTTTCAGGTCTTCACTCCATCGTGTCGCATTCCTCTTTTATTTTTTACCATTAGAGACTCACTTCTGTTTCCTTTAGGAACATTCCATCCATTCTTTCTAACATCATAGAGTGTGGAAAGAGAGTGTCCAAGTCTTTTCACTTCTTTCAGGAGGGAGACAAGAACAAGACATCAATAGTAGCACGTGTAGGAATATGATTATGACCCCTTAACAGTGGCAGAAGTTACTGATTTTCCACCCCAGATCTGTGTTCCCTACTGTAAAGGGGTATAATAATCATAACAATGACCAGCATTCATACAATGCTTTAAAGTTTGTACAGTGCTTTACAAATATTGTCTCCTTTTTTCAACACAAGTATCCTGGGAGATAAGTGCTATTATCATTGTTATTCTCACTGTACAGATGAAGAAATTAAGACAGACATACTAAAAGACTTGACAGGTCACATAGCTAGTAAATGTCTGATGCTAGACTTAAATTTGGGTATTGCTGAATCCAGGTTCAACTGTTCTATCTGCTATATTACCTACATGTACACCTGCAACCTTGGAAAGGTAGAACCACTTAGCTGCTGGTCATTCCTGATGCCAGTTAGGAATAAGAGATATCTTTCCAGAATTCACATTGTCATAGTTTTAGTGTTAAGGAAACTTGGAGATCATTTAGCTCAGTCCCCTGATTTTAGAGGTGACAAATAAGAGATAACTTGCTTAAGGTCACATAAATAGTAAATAGCAGAACCAGGATTTGGATCCTGCTTATCTGATTCCAAGTCCAGTGCTTTCCCCACTGCAGACCCTCTAGTCATTACATATTTGAAAGAAACGAGCACTGTTTTCACATTGACCATTTGACAGTGGCCCATTAAGAAAGCCAAATTAAATCAACCAATTTTGCTTCAACCTTTATGTTCCTGCCATGTCGTATAATTGGATTGAGTCTTAGGCTGATGGACTTTTCCTGGAGCCATCTCAGATTGCATTGGGGCATTGGGGGATAATTTCTTAAGCAGTCTATTGGTCCTTTGTATCTGCCTTGGGTCTATTGGCTTTTGAAGTTAAAACTTTGAAGAGGGGTTGTAATTGACTCTGCAGAGATCTCATTTGGTAGAGTTAGTTGTCAGTTCTACTTATGGGACTATTTCTTCAAGCTGCTTATTTTTGTAAACAAGAGAGCAACAACCTGCTGACAAAAAAATGTGCTGTTTTCTCACAAGTGGTGACAGTGTGTAGCCATAGTCTTATCTCTGAACCTAGTTGTCCTTCATTTCTCTAGACCTTTTCCAACCCCTGCCATGGAGGTAAAATAATGTCAGGAGTAAGTTATTGTATTGTACACTTTGAGCTCTTCCTTTTGTAGTACATTCTAGGGCACATCAAAGACAGAGGTGACACAAGGAAGTTTAAGATGTAAAAACAACAGAAACTGACAGAAAAAGTGAACCCCATGGTAGCAATAAAAGACCAGGGTCAGGGGAGAGGCCAGAACATGTGAATTTTAATTAAGTAAGAAAATGAAGAGATTGATTTGGCCATGGAGTAGTGTCCTCTGGAGGAGAAAGATACTTTTAAACCTCTAAAAAAAAGAAAAAACAATAAATATTTTATAGGCAGGTCTTCTAGGGAAAAGCAGATGTCAGGGAAGTAGTTATATCAGGGAATCTCCAACAAAATCCTTTCCCAGACCCTAAACTAATCATTTTTATTTTATTTTATTTAAAGATTTTTTAAAATTCCATAAACTGGTGGTTTTGATAGCCTATGCCAAATTGGGACATGGAATAATGAAAAACCAGAGGCTTCCAAAGAGATCAAAAGACCTATGGTTTCAACCACCTTTTCTTTGTGGACTCAAAGCAATCAGAGGAATTTGCTAAAGTCAAGCCTGTTTAAGTTCTATTTGTATACAAGGCAGATATCTATCTGTATTCTCAGGCTGGGAATACAAATAAATATATTGTTGATTGATTTGTATGTACATATACGTATATTCCTTATCACTACTTTTAATCTTGTCACAAAATCTTTGTCTTAAATATTTTGCAAAGATATAATACTAAAATTATAATAACAATAATAAAAAGGTATTCCCTTTAAAAAACTTTTAAATTAATAAAAATACATAGAGAGATAACCTGTTATATTAGACAGAGCAGGGATTCTTACCTTGAGGATGAACTTAATTTTTTTTTTGATAAGTTAATTACAATATCTTTGACTTTATTTTTTGCATTGAATTTTTTCTGAGAAGAGATCCACAGATATCACCAATGATGAAAAAAAAGTTAAGAATCTCTGGTGTCAATGGATGATCTTGGCATTCGGAAGACTTGAATTTAAATACTACTGCTGACGCGTATTGCCTACCAAACTACTTAATTTTTCTATGCTCAAGACTTTAAACTCTGGTATTTTTGTATGGTCCTTTGGTATGAAGGGAGTCTTCTACCAATAGTTCCCACACTGATCAAATCATAGGTCTGAACACAATAAATACAGACAATGGATCCTAGTACTGGAAAGAGCATGGGGCTGGGCACCAGATGACCTGGATTCATGTATTGGGAAGGTTAAGCTTGGAAAAGAAAATGGGAGAACTTAACATTTTTCTTTAAGTATTGTCTGTGCTGTCCTGAAGAGAAATTAAACATTTTTGTTTGACTCTGAAGTGTGGAGCTACCACCACAGGGTACATGATCATAGGGAGGTAGATGTAGAAGATCTAGTTATGGAAGAACATCATCTACATACCTGAAGCTTCAACCAAATTCTGATTTCCTCACCATGGGCTGATGGCTTATGCTACTCTGACTTTGCTCACACTTTCTCATCTTTCAAAAATTCTCCTCCGCTCTCCTCCCCTCTATCCCTCTTTCCTCCCCTTCCCCTCCCCCTCCCCCTCCTGAGTCACTTCACATTGTGGCTGGTGAGGGTGATCCGGGTCCTGTGAATGGCCACTTAGGGCTCCACAAGTGTCTCACCAGTGTCCTTGAATGCCATCATAGTGGAGGAGCTTCCTGACCGACTTAGTCCTTGGAGTGAGTGAACAGTGGTGAGTCAGGAAGAGGAGAGGCAGGAACTGCGGACTCCAAGCAGCTGTGATGATCGTACCTTCACACTCTATTACTACTTTCCAGCTCCCATTTAGACCGACAGGTTCAAGCCCAGAGAGTTGCTGATGACTTCTCCCTTACAGGATTATAGGATTATCTCTGAGGGGTTAGGAGACATCTGGTAAACTCCAAAGTATTAATTAACCAGTAGATATCAATCAGCTAGCAGACTCAGTTGTATCATAAGTTATGTGTAACTTGTAAGTGGTATTTAGTAATGTTGTATTATTGACAAGTGAAATGTTTAATCCAAAACATCCTTCCTTTTCTGAATCTGGTTTGCACAGTTGAAAAACATCTTAGAAACAAGGCAATATGGTAATTGGACACATTAGTAATATATTAGACTTTCACATAGGTAGGTAATAACCATTTATTAAGTGTTAATTCTGTCAGGCATTGTGCTAAACACTGGGGATATAAATACAAGCAAAGAAAAAAAGGACAATTTCTGCCTGCAAGAGGCTTTTATTCCAATGGGGGAAGTTAGTACAGTTAGTACAAAAGCATTCCCTTGAACGTCTAAGATGACACTCTTCTACAAGGGAGTCCAGGAGAAAGTACACACAAGGTTAGACAGCTCATGTAGCAAAAGGGGAACTAACTTACAGCTCCTGTTTAGATGGGAATCATCTGCCATTCCCTCTTGTTGCCCTTAACTTCCAATCACAAGGGTCTGTCTCTTCAAATATTCCTGAAGCTTATATACACAGGTCCAGATGTAAATTTTTAGTATATCCTTATAGTTTTCTGTGTGCCATCATCTAATTTCATCCAATGATTCAAAAAAATTTTATTCTTCCAAGTTGATTAAGAGCTTGTTCTCACCTCAGGTTCTCACCTTCATGACTGATTGGTTGTTGGTAGTGGTGGTCCTTCCTTCTGGTAGAGTGATATCTTGACTTGCAAGTGAATTGGATTTGTGTGAAGTCATCGATCTCACTATCTCCTATAGAGTCATCAGAGTCCAGTGGCAAGCTATAGATCAGGATGACTGGCCATAGCCCTGGATGTACTGGGAGACCCTGGCCTTTTTAAGCTAGGTCTTTCCTATGTTTCAGTTTGTCTGAAGCAACACCAATTCAGTGGATAAGGCTAGGTAAGAATGGAGGCCATTGATTGTTTGAGTCTGTATCTCAAAGAGGAATTTTCACTTCATAAAGGTATCAAGGAATAGAATATCTTCTTGGTTACATTAATTAAGTTACAAAAGAGGGTGGAGCATCAACATTCCTATGTATATAGTGTGCATTATTACTGTCTCTGTTGGTTCCCACTTATTGGACTGTAAGTTCCTAGAGGGTAGGAATCATATCTTTTCAAGACCTTATACCTCCCTTAATGCCTAGGATAGTACTCTGTGCGCATTTCTTAAATGCTTATTGTCCTGTTATATTGTAATAATTAAAACTATACAAAGAGAAATCATCTGCATTTGGAAGTAATAATAGTTCACATCTATATTATGAAGTTTGCAAAATGCTTTACATAGTATCTCGTTTAATCTTCAATACTACCCTATGAGGTGGGTGCTATTACTTGCAGATGAGGATACTGGGGCTCATAGAGCTTTATTTACTTGCCCAGGGTCCTTCAACTACTAAGTGTCTTAGTCCGGATTTGGTCCCAGGTCTCCCATTTGCCATGTCCAACCCTCCGTCACTATGTCAGGCTGGCCCCCAATATTGAATTCTTCATCCTTAGAGGTATGTAAGGAGGTCAATTCAATTCATCAAACATTCATTAAGTCAATGTTATATGCAAATCACTCTGCTAGATCCTGGCCAAAAATTGGATTATCATTTATCAAGGAAATGAAAGTTGGCAGTTTCCTTCTAGTAGAAGCTATACTAAGTTACATCTGAGGTCCTTGCACCTCTGAGATAGTATGATTATATGAATTAGGGAAAGAGATAGTGTATGTTTGTGCACCTGGGTGACTCTACAACATTTTATTATTAAATACTTCAGGGATCTGTGATTTTACTGGTGTAAGAACCCCAACCACTGATATAGGTCATAGCCCACTCTGCCTTTGTTAATGTCTTTATGATTTGCTGTGGATGAACAAATTCATCACCTGAAAGGCAGTGTTCCAGTAAAGTGAGTTTCCGTGCTCAACCAAATTAGTCCTTGAACAAAAGACATAGGATGCTGCCAGGTCCCTAGTCAAAGCCTTCTCTGTCTGGCAAGATATACCAGATTGAGCAATTCACTGGCATAACCTTCGAGAGTTCAATGACACATCTGTGACATGTGTGATATAGGCAGGGAGCATAAAAGGAGTTGAGAGGGGTGAGCCTTCATGGAAGAAATTTTCTGTCTTTACTTTGACTGTATTTAATCAACATTTGAGGAACTTTTCCATATCAAAGATTTCTCACCCTGGAACTTCCCTCAGTGCCTCGGACTTTCTAACACTCCTATATCCCTCCATTCCCTTTCTCTCACTGGCAAGTTTCTTTCAGGACCTCTATTTTGGGGATGGTTCTTGTCCAGATATGCTTCATTCTTCTCTTACTTGTGATTCTGACTCTTTGGACTTCACCACCAGGTTCTTGTATAGGTACCTTCTCTCCCTCCCTACTCTCCTTTCTAGCTCCCTTTCATGCATTTTCTTCCCCCATTGAAATATAAGCCTCTTGCAGGCAGAAATTGCCTTTTTTTGCTTGTATTTGTATCCCCAGTGTTTAGCACAGTGCCTAACACAGTAAACACTTAATAAATGCTTATTACCTACCTATCTGAAAGTCTAATATATTGCTAATGTGTCAAATTACCATCTTGCCTTGTTTCTAAGATGTTTTTCAACTCTGGGCAAACCAGATTTAGAAAAGGAGGGATGTTTTGGATAAAACATTTCACTTGTCAATAATAGCTCACAATAAAACAATGCTTTCAGCTTAATAAAAGTATTTTTTTCAATACTAAATCTTGAAACAGAGTTGTCAACAGTAAGAATACATAGAGTACTCATTTGGAAACAGGAGATGTAATTCTAAATCTTGATATGAGGACTTATTAGCTGAGTTACCATGGGAAAGTCATTTAACCTCTCTGTGCCTCGATCAGTTTTCTCAACTTTAAAATTAGAATTAGAAATATCTGTACTACCTATCTAATATAGTTATGGAGAAATACTTTGCAAATATAAAAATATTATTGAAATGTAGGATATGTTTATTATTATAAAGTGCTTTGTAAATTTTAAACACCGTAGAAATGTGAGGTATCATCATCATTGTCACTGCCATCATTATTATCATTTCACTTATCTGTGACTCAGTATCTTTATTTATAAGATAAAGGGATTGAATTAAATAATTTTCAATATCCCTTCTCCCTCTAAATTGTAAGTAGATAACACAAGAATTATTATCCCCATTTAGGGAAGAGAAAATGGGTTTCAGAAAGTCACACCAATTTGCCCATGGCCATATAGCTACTAAATGATGGAGCTAGGCACCAAAGCTCACAGTGAGAGTGCTGGGTTTGTAATCAGAGCACAAGGGTTTAAACATTACCTCTTAACCTTTTGTGGTCTCATTCTCTCATTGGTAAAATGAGGAGTTTAGCCTAGATAACCTCTAAAGGCTTTCCAGCTTTAAACCTTTGAGCCTGTAATTTAAGCCTCCTGACTCCAAATCCAGTGTTCTTTTCCCTAGACCATTTTGCATCCCGACACTCCTGTTTTAACATTGTCTAATTCATTTTCATGGTTGCTAATCATTTGATTGCAGTTAATGGTTTCTGGTCCTTGTCATTGCTGAGTTTTTTTCAGTCATTTTGATGACCTTATTTGGGATTTTCTTGACAAAGATATTGGAGTGTTCTGCCCTTTCTTTCTCTAACTATTTTTACAGATAAAAAAAACTGAGGTAAACAGGGTTAAGTGATTTTCCCAGGGTCATGTAGCTAGTAAATACCTAAGGCCACAATTGAATTCAGGAAGATGAATTTTCCTGACTCTAGGCCTGGCACTCTAACCATTGTACCACTTAGGTTGCCCCAGTATTTGGTCCTAAATTACTGTATATCACTGGGTAGCTGCTGTCCAAAATCCTTTTTTTTTTTCCACTAGAGATTCATGCCCTTTCTCATTGTGATTGATGTGTACAGGCCAGCCCATGGTCCCCTTTACTATGGAAAAGACTCCAATAAAAAAAAATATCTACAAAATGCCTTTGTTATAGCTTCTGTAATGTTGCACTATTCATTTAACTTGAGAAAGGATAAATAATTTATGATTCTTGTTCCTTATAGATTGAACCCTTGTACTTGATCCAATTGGTAGGAATACACTGCCTTATGGAGCTTACACTAACTACTAGGGAAAGGAAGAATTTCTCTTCCAGGCTCGAAGTTCTTATCCAGAAGTTTCATAAATTGTGCAGTTCAACCTCAGATGACCTCAAATGAGAAAAGAAATTTCTTTAAAGGTTGTTAGAAAGAACAGAGTAAAACTCAATAACTGATAGGTGACTGAATAATAATTCTAGGCTGTTGCTGGATAGTTGTATTGGTATCTTTCTGGAGCATAAAGAAGTTTGGTTTTCAAAAGCCCCATCACCAAAGGTTTATGAATTAAAAAACAAATCATACAATTTCAATCTTATTAGCAAAATATTGGGATACATTATGATTTTGAGATAAGCAGGTGTTCTTTTGGAAAAGTAATCTTTTTCTGATGAATTAATTACTTATCAAATATTTATTATTTACTATATTGCAGGTACTGTGCTAAGTACTAGAGTTACAAAAAAGAGAAAAACAGTTCCTGCCTTCAGAGAGCTCTTAAATTAATGGGGAAGACAACACGTAAATTATTCAGTACATACAAGATGCATATTGAGTAGATAAAAAGTAATCAGTGCAGAAGGCACCAACAGCTGGGGTAACCAGGAATCTCCCCGCCCACCAACACCCAATACACACATACACATACACATACATAAACAGAAATAATGTAGATTCCATTTCTCCCCAGCTTTTTCAAACATTTGCCCCTGACCTCATCCTCTGATATTTGGGGCTCCTTCCTCTTTATCCCCTTAATCCTACTCCTGACTGCTCACTGAACCACTTCAATACAGGTTTGATATTCTCTACATCTCCACTTTGGCTACTCTTCCACCTTTGTGTTTATAACAGTCCCTAGTTTGACTCTATCTTGGTTCTATGAATTCCAATTGATCTCCTTTTTCAATTCAGGTATTCCAGTTCAATCCCTGATACTTAGACTAGTCTGAGCCAATAACGCTATAATCTAGAGCCCTTAGACTTTCTACCAACTAGCGGTGAAATGAGATTGACAAGAGGGATCATTTTGGGGAATATAGTAATCTTGGAGTAAGAGAATCTCCTTAATACAGTTGAGATCATAGCAATGCCTCCTACTTTCATTATGAGGCAACTTTGTTGAGTTTCCACAGAGATTGGCTGCATAGACTTGTGTCCAAAGGGATAATGTAAGTCAATCCCCCTTGCACTGGTTCAGGATTGTGTAGACTGGGAATTGTATAGTCTCCACTTCTAAATTCTCTGAAGTGAAAGACTATCTCCTTTCCTTTCCCCAACCCCTCAGCTCAGGAGCCTTTCCCATAGACTCTGGAGCCTTGTGATACTAGCTATTGAATAATTGACAATCAAGAACCTGAGCAAAGGTTCTTATTGTTACCCAGGTCCCTACCTGGACCATGCTTGACACAGAATAGTAGGAAAATATCAAAAATACCTGAATTAAATGAGGTAACCCCAACTTCTACATCTATTAGAAAGGACAGATCATTGCCTCTAATATTTATTCATTAATTTACTCATTTAAGAAACACAGTCAATACATATTTATTAAGTGCCTACAATGTGCCAGGCTCTATGCTAAATTCTGGGAATACAAAGAAAGGTGAAAGTCCCTCCTCTCAAGAAGCTCACAGTCTAATGTTGGAGACAATATATAAACAACTATGCACAGGACAGATTGGAAATGACCAATGGAGGGAAAGCACTAGAATTAAGAGGGATTAGGAATGGCTTCCTATAGAAATTTGAACTGAATAACCCATTTTTATTGAGTGCTTTTGGTGAGCAAGGCTGTACTTAATAGGTTTAAGCTTGATGAGATCAGCAGTAGTAGTGGTTCTGTTCCTTGTTAATCTACAGACACAATCTGGGTCTACATGACTCATTTTCATGCTATTGAGAGGTTTTTATACTTTGTGATTAATTCCTATGATGGAATCACCATTCTGGAAACATAAACTGATTATTATACTCTGTTTTTTCCTGCTATTTTGTGATAAAAAATCCTGAAAAAAACAATATTTACCTTCAAGGTTATTTTTCTTAAGATAAATGCATATATCAAGTGATATGTATGTGCATTTTCCATTATTTTCAAAAGAAAAGCTTTCACTGCCAAGCTTGATGTGCCCCATCTTTCAGGCCCTTTGTATACCGTCAACCCTTCAGATGAAGGCAGGTGACAGTCCATTTTTCCCCATAAGCTCAGAGTATCTTAATGAGAACCCAGAAGAAAAAGCTGAAGAGGTAGACAATAATTTATATGAACAAGAGGACGATGATCCATATTTAGATAATGACTCTGTTGGAAGAGAATTATCTCAAAATGCGGCTGCTGTCAGCCTCAGAGATAATAGCATTCACAATGTAAATAATGAAATAATACCCATGTTAATGAAGGGGGCTCTGAAAATACATTAGTAATGAAAAAAATAACTAAGATGGTAATTCTAATACTGTAAATATACAAGGCTGCATTAGCAACAGATTATCTCTGCAATGTCAAACTGAAATAATTCAGGAGCCAAAATAACAACTGCTGAAAAACAGTGGATGTCAATCGAGTGCTAGTTAATGCATTTAGAAAATTAGGCAGACTCTGAATAATCATAAGCATGCAAGAACACTGGATGAGCAAATTGATGCTAAGTATCAATGTGGTGTGGCGAGCTTAACATATGATCTCATATGAAAGTTGTTGCAAAGAGGGGGATAATAGAAGTGCTTATGGATTCAAAAGATGGAAAATTGGGGGCAGTTAGGTGGTGCAGTGGATAAAGCACCTGCCCAGGATTCAGGAGGATCTGAGTTCAAATCAAGCCTCAGACACTTGATATGTACTAGCTGTGTGACCCTGGGCAAGTCACTTAACCCTCATTGCCAAATAATAAAACAAAACAGACAAAAAAAAAACAATTAAAATAACTATCAGTAGCCTGATTTGTGGAAAGAGGGTTTTAGCTATAAGCAGTGATGGGGAAACCAAAATAAAATAACAAAAACAACCCAAACACATGCATGGAAAGCCCTTACAGTGAATAGAATAAGTAGATATCCATTTATTATGATTTGAAAGAGTTCTAGCAATGTATCTCCTGAATGTACCTCTGCTGAAGTTTCCCCATTAGAGAGTCATCCCTTGGGACTGGTAAGTTTTTCTTTTAAAAGGCAATTTCTTCAATAGTATGAATTATTGTAATAAATTGCTTTCTTTCTGAAAAATACCTTGAAGTTTCTATGAAGGAACTGGTATTTTATGGGGTTGGGACAGGGGAGAGAGGTAAGAAATTTAATGTTGACAGGTTGCAGTCTAGTGAAGATAGATCAGAATGAACCACTGCAATGAGAGAAAGTCAGCATGAGAGAACTGTATTAGGGCACTGAGGGGTAGGGATTGGGGCAAAGGGCACAAAAAAAAAGAATAAGGGAAGCTCCAAAATATTGGTGATTACAGAGTTTTCCATTGGGTTAATGCTCTTTGTAGCATTGGAACATTCTTGTACCAATTCATTATGTTATACATTTGCTGCAATTATGTTGAACCATTCTGAAAAATCTGATTTTCCATAGTTTTCTTAAATTTTTTCCATGAAAAGGGGATGGTAAAATATGAACTCTGTGCTGTACTAAGTGGTTGGTATATGGCTTTATGATCATTTGGAAGTGTTTTTCAGTTAAATCTCTACATATCATCAAAAACTATTGAAATATAGTTCTTGAAACAATAGCCAAGAACAACACAGGACCATTTGATTGGTATTATTTTGTATAGTGCATAACATTTTCCATACTAGGCTATTAATAGATAAGTATATTATCATATCTATCTTCCTTTTTTTCCCCTCCTTGTCAGAAGGTTTGCAGAATATATAACTATTGGTGATTTATGATGAATAATTTTAACTTTCTTTGGATTATCAGCAGGAAAAAAATGATTTTTCAGTAACTACTAACCAAAGATGTCATGTTATGTGACCTAGAATACTTTTATGGACCTAGAACTCTGATAAAATTCAGTCAGTGCTTGAGGATGCAAATAAATTAAAAAAACACAGAAACACAAGTCTGCTCATCATCACACCCAAGATAAAATTGTTATTACTTGGAAGAATTAAAATTATTACCATTGTTTTATAGATGAAAGAATGGAATGAATGTCTTGGTGTCTCCTTAGGAGGGAGAATTTCTAAATACACTTTGTTGTCTAATGGGTCTAGGAATGGGATGTTCTGGTCAATGAAGTATTATGATGGAAAGAAAAAAATAAATGCTAAGTGTGTGTGACAAATTTGTAAAATATTAAAACATAGTTTATATACTTAACAGTAAAAGCTATTTTGGGGGGCAGCTAGGTGGCAAAGCGTATAAAGTACTGGCCCTGGATTTAGGAGGACCTGAGTTCAAATCAACCTCAGATATTTGATATTACAAGCTGTGTGACCCTGGGCAAGTCACTTAACCCTCATTGCCCCACCAAAACAAAAGTTATTCTGGAAATGATTAAAGTGTGGCTCAGTCATTATTATGACCATCATTATATTTCTACTGGCAAAGTGAAGAAGTGCTCGTTAGTAAACACTTCTGTTTGATAGAATATTTGACTATTCTTATTGTTCTGCAATCTCCCCACCCCTTCCAAAGCTTATATACCTTTACTATATGTCGAATTTCGCTTAGGCAGAATTGATTTTGGGAGGAGGTCCCAACAAGTCCTTGATGGCATAAAAAGTCCCTCCACTAAATTGGCAACTTACCTGTAATTCATAGTCCTGAAGAGTTTCTAGAAGCACTAAAATGAAGTCATTGCCTATGACTACACTACTAATATATGTTAGAAGCAGGACTTCAACTCAGGTCTTCCTGATTCCAAGAACAGCCCTGTGGACACTGTCATGCTTCCTCTCACAGAAAAAAAAAATACAGTGGAGAATTGGTTTGTTTTGCACTAGAGAATTCCCTGCATAACTTTTCATCAACCACTTTCATTTCCCAATCCCATGGAAATATATAATAATTACACTCTATTATAACATTACAAAATGTACTACCATTTTTCTGATCACCCAAGACACACAGTGGAAGATTAATAATGGTTCATACTGACTATAAGCATCAGCACTGTAACTTATGTTTGACATCGGTGGGCAAGCCTTTAAAACCTCTCAATGTCTAAATACACAATATCCTATGGTCTCTCCTGAGCATCAATCTTTTTACCACTGCCATATTGATTATTACTTTGCATAAAAATAATTTCCTAGAGAAACCAAGAAGCCCTATAATAATATTGTTGCAACTGAGACTGTTTTTAGGTGAATAATTAAACATTCATGTATTCTAGTGCCTCTAACTTAATGAATTTTCAAGCTAATCTACTTTGTTAGACAGTAGCAACTACTGGTGAAGAGTGACATTACATCCCAGTTCTATTACTCTTTTAAATATCTAGGCAAATAACAAAAAATGGAATACAGCTTCTAAAATTGATAGCATGGAATTAAGAGATGCATTTCTATAGTGTGACCAAATCTGGTACAGGATAAATGAAATATAGTAATAGAAAGGTGCCTTACAGAAAAACAAATAACTACTTTGTGAGAACTGCAAATACAAGAATATCATTAAATTTCTTTTCTCAGCAATAACTTTCAAATTAGGATAAGAGAATTTTAGAGCTAAAAGAGACCTTAATACCTCATCTAACTCAATGATCTTTTTTACTAGTGAAGAACCATATGTTGAGGTAATTTTCTTGGAGGGAGGAAACACATTTCTAATTATAAAACATCAACAATAAAACAATATGAGGGGGCAGCTAGGTGGTACAGTGGATAAAGCACTGGTCCTGGATTCAGGAGGATCTGAGTTCACATACGACCTCAGACAATTGACACTTACTAGCTGTGCAACCCTGGACAAATCGCTGAACCTCTCTGTCCCACAAAAAAAGAAAAAAAAAGAAAGAACAAAAGAAAGTAATATGGACCTTCCTGAATTTTGTTGTGCTAGATTTTTTATAATCCATACAACGAAATTCAAATAAAACAAAATTAAAGAAAGCAAATAACTTTTTATTAAATTGAGGAATTTTGGCAATAAATGCCCTCTGACAAAGTGAATGACACATGGTTAATGAAATTCTTGTTTTCCTCTAAATCAGGGATTTTTTAATCATGGGTCCCTTTGACCATCTAGTGAAACCTATGAAACCTTTCTCAGGTTAAAATGTATAAATTACATAGGATTATAAAATGAAACCAATTATATTTAAATATAGCTATTTGTGTTTATATAGTATATTATATTATACATGTATGTCTATGTATGTGTACATATGTGTGTATACACACCACACATATATAATTCTAAATTTAGAATTTTTGCTCTAAAAGCTTTGAGAAAATTCTTTAAACAAGTACTTTACTTGTAATGAATAAGAGGCAGCCAGTTGGCATGGTGGATAAGATAAGGGACTTAGAATCTGAAAGACTGAGTTCAAATCCTGCTTTGGACACTTATTTGGTTTGCCACTCAGGTATTCACTTAACTTCTATCTCTTTCAATTTCCTCATCAGTAAAATGAGGATAATATAACATTTATCTCCCAGGTTTGTTATAAGAATAAAATGAGATCATGTTTGTAAAGTGTTTTGTAAAGTAAGGTGCCTTATAGAAACTCTTGTTATTATTATTTTTTAAAGTGAGGCAATTGGGATTAAGTGACTTGTCTAGGGTCACACAGCTAATAAGTGTTACGCGGTCTGAGGCTGGATGTGAACTCAGGTCCCCTGACTCCAGGGCCAGTGTTCTATCCACTGTGCCACCTAGCTGCCCCAGAAACTGTTATTATTATTGTTATTCACATGAATTGAAAAGTAGACAATTATTTCTGATCCAAATTAATTTCCCTGATACATCTCTATTATACAAGCAAGACCTTTCTCAAATGAATGTTTAAGCATAGTATACTCATCACCACCCACCTATCCCCACTATAGAACAACTATAGAATGAGATCCTTTCCCTTCTTTGACACTTAAAATCCATTTGAATTAGTAGTAAGAGGAAACAGAGGAAAGAGGTGAACTAAAAAGGTGGAATCAAAAAGACTTGGCAAGAAAACAGATATGTGAGGTGAGGGAGAGAGGAGTACAGGATGACTCTGAGGTTATAACCTGAATGACTGGAAAAATAGAATTTCCTGTTGCAAAAATAGACAAATAAGGAAAGGAGGTGTGTTTGGAGAGAAAGCTTGTGTTATTCATATAAAAGGAGAATCTGTTAGAGCAATCTCTCAAGAAGGAATTCCTCTTTTTTTTTCTTTGTATCATGTATTTCTTTATTTAGAATTTTTCCACACACCTTACATGTAAAAATAAATTGTAACATCTATTTTTATAACTTGTGTTCCACATTCTCTTCCTCCTTCCCTACCCCTTAAGTACTCAAGCAATTCAACATAAGCTATACATGTACAGTCCATGCAAAATATATCAGACAAAAAAACCCTTTAGAAATAGGAACTAACAACAACAACAACAAATGTATTTCGATCTGTATTCAGATACCACCAGTTTCTTTTTCTGTAGATGAATTGCATTTTTTTCACAAGTCCCTCAGAGTTGTCTTGGATCACTGCACTGCTGAGAAATAACTAAATCATTCACAAAAGATCATCCTATAATATTGCTGTTATTTTGTATACAGTAACATTGCACTTTGCTTCAGCTTCATGAAAGTCTTTCCAAGTTTTTCTGATAGCATCCTGCTCATCTTTTTTTTTTTAATAATAAACTACATTTATATAGTACTTTAAAGGGAGACTTCCTTACAAAACACCCATGATTTTGATTATTGCAACAACAGTAATAGCCAGTGTCATATAGTACCTTATAAATGACAAAGAATTTTCTTCACAATAGCCCAGCAAAATAAGTACCACCACCACCACCACCATCATCTTACATTTTTCTTGCCTCTGCTTCCAATTCTTTCCCAGTTACCATGGCTAACTGTGTTTCCCTCCATCCTATTTGCTCCCTATGATATTCTCTCCATTTTCTATCTTCTTTTATCCTGTCCCTCCTCAAAGGTGTTTTGCTTCCTATTTCCCCTCCCCAAATCTTCCCTCCCTTCCTTCACCCCACCTCATGTCCATTCACCTCCCACTTTCCCACAGGGCATGATACATTACTATACCCATTTGAGTGTGTATGTAATTCCTTCTTTGAGACAATTCTGCTGAATGTGAGGTTCATTCACTTCCCCACTCCTCCTGCAACTTTCCTTCCACTCCATAAGGCTTTTTCTTGCTTCTTTATGTGAGATATTTTACCCCATTTCATTTCTCCCTTTCCCTTTCTCCACATGCAATCCTCTTACCCCCTTAATTTTGTCTTAAAGATGTCATCATGGGGCATCTAGGTGACACAGTGGACAAAGCACTCACCCAGGACCCAGTAGGACCCAAAGCCAAATCCAGCCTCAGACACAAGACACTCACCAGCTGTGTGAGCCTGAACATACCACCTACTCTGACTGCCTCATGAAAAATGATAAACAAAAATAAATGCTTTACAGATATTCCTTCATAATCAATTCCCACCTGTAGCCTCTGCCTAATTAATTCCTATCATCTGCCCTAATACTGAGAGAGTTCTTATGAGTTAGTCATATCATCTTCCCATGTAGGAATGTAAAGAGTTTAACCTTGCAACAACCCTCATGATTTCTTTTTCCTGTTTACCTTTTTATGCTTCTCTAAGGTCTTGTATTTGAAAGTCAAATTTTCTATTCAGTTCAGGTCTTTCCATCACAAATGCCTGAAAGTCCCTCTTTTTCACCAAAGTCTTCATTTTCCCCCCTGAAAGATTATACTCAGTTTTGCTGGGTAGGTGCTTTTCGGTTATAATCCCAATTCCTTTGCCGTCTGGAATATCATATTCCATACCCTCTGATCCTTTTTATGTAGAAGCTGCTAGATCTTGAGTTATCCTGACTATGATCCACAATACTTGAATTGTTTCTTTCTGCAAAATTGCAATATTTTCTCCTTGACTTGGGAGCTCTAGAATTTGGCTATAGTATTCCTGGAAATTTTCCTTTTGGGATTTCTTTCAGGAGGTGATCAGTGGATTCTTCCAATTTCTATTTTACCTTCTGCTTTTAGAATATCAGGGCAATTTTTCTGACAATCTCTTGGAAGATGATGTCTATACTCTTATTTTGATAATTGGTTTTCAGGTAGTCCAATAATTTTCAGATTATCTCTCCTGGATCCATTTTTCATGTCAGCTGTTTTTCCAAGGAGATATTTCAAATTGCCCTCTATTTTTTCATTCATTTGCTTTGACTTTATTTTGTCTTGTTTTCTCATAAAGTCATTAGCTTTCATTTGTTGAATTCTAATTCTTAGGCCAATTATTTTCTTCAGAGAGCTTTTCCATTTGGCTTTTCAAGTTATTGACTTTTTCATGACTTTCCTACATCACTCTCATTTCTTAAAGTAGAGCACTGCCTCCAGGATGCACTATCCCAAATTTCAGGGTGTCCCAGGTAGTAAGATTTAAGGAGAGGCATATTCTCAGCTCACCTGGCCTGTGCTCTGGTCTCTAAGTAACCACAGGCTACTTGCTGTTTAACCTGGAAATGGAATTGTGTCTTGCTATGTTTGCTAACTTTGGGTGTGCCTGCACCCCTCCCCCACCTGGCACCACCACCCAAGAATGCGTTCTGTATACAAGCCTGAGCAAAATGTCAGAGTTCCACTTCAGTGCCAGCAGAGACCCCTGTAATCTCCCCCCGGCAAACTGCTTGACCCTCTCACCAGACTGTGAGCTTAATTAACTACAACTATAGCCAATTCAGAAGCTCTGGAAGTCTCTTTTTTGGGGAGAGCAGGGCAATGAGGGTTAAGTGACTTGCCCAGGGTCACACAGCCAGTAAGTGTCAGGTGTCTGAGGCCAGATTTGAACTCAGGTCTTCCTGAATCCAAGGCAGATGATTTATCCACTGTGCCACCTAACTGCCTCCTGGAAGTCTCTTTCTCTGGGGTTGGTTCTTTGTAGGTGTGACCTCAGGGCTGGGCTCCATTCCCACCATAGTACAAAAGACCTTCCCTGCCATCCTTCTAAACCATCCTTGTCTGGGAAATGATTTCACTCCATTTTTTTTTGTGAGTTCTGCTGCTCCAGGAATTGTCTTATGGCATTATTTGGAGGTTTTGGGTGTGATTCTGTTGGGAGCTCAGAGCTGACTGCCTTTCCTCTACCATCTTAGGAATGCCTCTGCTACTGCAACTTTATACAGGGCATTCTCTATGACAATGGCAGATACCTTCGGCCATATAGTTCTCTGTTATGTTTTGCCTCATATTAATATCATGTGTATTGGTGAACAAAAGGTATATAAATAATCATGTCACAAAGTCTTACATGATATTAATGTAGACATGGAAGGCACATGGTTTGTGGAAAGTCTGTAAGGCAGAATTTTGTTCTATAAAAACAAAGACTTGGGGGCGGCTAGGTGGCACAGAGGATAAAGCATGTGCCCTGGATTCGGGAGTACCTGAGTTCAAATCCGGCCTCAGACACTTGACACTTACTAGCTGCGTGACCCTGGGCAAATCACTTAACCCCCATTGCCCCGCAGAAAAAAGACTTTGTTAATCAGCAATAGGCACAATAGGATTTTATATTCTTATACTTCACAGTCATAGTGAGACTAGGAAAACATTGTTGGATATAAAGCAAGGTCTTCAAAAGCCTGCCTATCCCTGGAAAACTTACGTGATCTAAGGTATAGTGAAGTGAACAGAACCAGGAATATTTTGTTCACAGAGACAGCAATATTGTTTGATGGTGAACTGTGAATGACTCAAATATTCTCAGCTATGTAATGATCTAAGACAATCCCAAGGGAAAAGGACTAATAATGACTAATGATGATCCACCTCCAGAGAAAGACCTGATATTGATTGAATACAGACTGAAACATGCTATTTTTCATTTTCTTTCATTTTTTCTTTTATTTAAAACTTCTTATATAAAATTACTAATATGAAAATATTTTACATAATTACACCTGTATAACATATCTGATTACTTACTGCCTCAGGGAGGGGAGAGAGAAGGAGGGGGGACAGAATTTTGGAACTCAAAATTTTAAAATAAAAATGTTTTAAATAAAAAGACTGTATATCTTTTTTATTAATAGAGGATTTTATTTTTTCCTGTTACATGTAAAGATAGTTCTCAACTTTTGTTTATACAAGCTTTCCAATTTCAGATTTTTCTCCCTCCCTCCCCTCCCTCCCCCCTCCCCTAGACAGCAGGTAATCTTATATAGGTTATATATATATATATATATATACACACACACACACATACACACATACATACATATACATATATACATATATATGTGTATATATATATGTATACATATACATATATATACACACATAATAACATTAAACATATTTCTGCATTAGTCATGTTATAAGAGAAAAATCAGAGCAATGATGAAAAACCTCAAAACAGCACCAAAAAACAAAAGAAATATTATGGTTCATTCAGTATCTATACTGCACAGTTCTTTTTTTTCCCCCCTGGATTTGGAGAGTCCTCTCTATCATGAGTTCCCTGGAACTCTTCTGTATCATTGCATTGGTGAGAAGAATATAGTCCATAACAGTAGATCAACACTCAATGTTGATGATACTGTGTACAATGTTCTTCTGGTTCTGCTCATCTCACTCATCATCAGCCCATGCAAGACCCTCCAGGTTTCTCTGAACTTCTCCTACTCATCATTTCTTACAGGACAATAGTATTCCATTGTATTCATATACCACAACTTGTCCAGCCATTCCCCAATTGATGGGCATCCCCATAACTTCCAATTCCTTGCCACCACATAAAGAGCAGCTATAATATTGTTGTACATGTGGGACCCTCTTCATTTTCCATGCTCTCTTTGGGAAAAAGACCCAAAAGTGGTATTGCTGGGTCAAAGGGTATGCATAGCTTTATTGCCTTTGGGCATAATTCCAAATTGCTCTCCAGAAAGGTTGGATCAGTTCACAGCTCCACCAACAATGCATTAGTATTCCAATTTTTCCACAGCTTCTCCAACATTTATTATTTTCCTTTTTTTGTCATTTTAGCCAATCTGATAGGTGTCAGGTGGTACCTCAGAGTTGCTTTAATTTGTATCTCTCTAATCATTAGAGATTTAGAGAATGTTTTTTTTCATATGGGAATAGATAGCTTGGTTTCTTCATCAGAAAAACTGCCTGTTCATATCCTTTGACCATTTCTCAATTGGGGAATAACTTGGATTCTTATAAATTTGATTTAGTTCCTATATATTTAGAAATGAGGCCTTTATCAGAAGTACTGGCCATAAAAATTGTTTCCCAGCTTTCTGCCTCCCTTCTAATTTTGGATGCATTGCTTCTGTTTGTACAAAATTTTTTTAATTTAATGTAATCAAAATCATCCATTGCATTTTATAATATTCTCTATCTCTTGTTGTGGTCATAAACTGTTTCTCCTTTCCAAAGATCCTGAAAGGTAGACTATTCCTTTCTCTCCTAATTTACCTATGGTATCACCTCTTATGTCTAATCATGTATCCATTTTGACCTTATTTTAGTATAATGTGTAAGATGTTGGTCTATGCCTAATTGCTGCCATACTATCTTCCAGTTTTCCCAGCAGTTTTTGTCAAATACTGAGTTCCTATCCCAGAAGCTGGAGTCTTTGGGTTTATCAAACACTACATTACTAGTGTCATTTACTACTGCATTTCCTGTGCCTAGCCTATTCCATTGATCCTCCACTCTATTTCTTAGCCAGTACTAGATAGTTTGATGACTGCTGCTTTATAGTAAAGCTCCATGTTTGGTACCGCTAACCCACCTTCCTGTGAATTTTTTTTCATTATTTCCCTGGATATTCTAGATTTTTTGTTTTTCCAGATGAATTTTGTTATTATTTTTTCTAGCTCTATAAAATAATTTTTAGGTAGTCTGATTGGTATGGCACTGAATAAGTAAATTAATTTAGGCAGTATTGTCTTTTTTACTATATTAGCTCTGCCTATCCATGAACAATTGATATCTTTCCAATTATTTAGATCTGATTTGATTTGTGTGAAGAGTGTTTGGTAGTTGTGTTCATAGAGTTCCTGGGTTTGTCTTGGCAAGTAGACTCCCAAGTATTTTATATTTACTACCGTTACTTTAAATGGAATTTCTATTTTTTATTTCTATGAATAATATCTTCATAACAAATGTCATTGTACAAAATTATTAAAATCTGAAACATTTAAGAACTATGGTCAACATGTGATCAAAACTACAAAACACTTTTCAGACAAATAAAGTGAGATCTAAGTAATTGGAAAAATATTAATTGCTCATGGGTAGGCCAAGCCAATATAATAATAAATGACAATACTACCTAAATTAATTAATTTATTCAGTGCTATACCAATCAAACTATCAAAAATATTTTAAGATCTGAAAAATAATAATATTCATCTAGAAAAACAAAAACCTAAGGATATCACAGGATTCAATGAAAAAAATACAAAAGAAAGAGGTCTAGTAGTATCAGATCTCAAACAGTATTATAATGCAGTAATTATCAAAACAATCTGGTACTGTCAAAGAAACGGAGAGGTGGATGAGTGGAATAGAATATATACAAATTACACTATGGTAAATGACTATAGTAATCTAGTATATGATAAATTCAAAGATCCAAGCTTTTGGAACAAAAATTCATTATTTGACAAAAAAAAAAAACCTGCTGGGAAAACTGGAAAATGTTATGGCAGAAACTAGGTGCAAACCAACACCTCACAATGTATATTAAAAAAACATCAAAGTGGGTACAGGATTTATACATGAAGGATGATATCATAAGCAAATTAAGTGAGCATGGAATCATTTGCCACATTTATGGGCAGAGGAAGAATTTATGATCAAAGAAGATACAGAGATACAAAATGTAGAATAGATAATTTTGTTTATATAAAATTAAAAAGTTGTTGCACAAGTAATACTAATATAACTAAGATTATAAGGGAAGCAAAACGTGGGAAAGAATTTTTGAAATAAATATCTCTGATAAATGCCTTATTTCTCAATTATATAGAGAACTGAGTAAAATTTATAACATCCAAGTCATTCCCCAATTGATAAATTGTCAAAGGATATGAACAGGCAGTTTTCAGATAAAGAAATCAAAGCAATCTATAATCATGTGAAAACATGCTCTAGATCACTATGAACAGAGAAATAAAAAGTTAAAACAACTCTGAGATATCACCTCACACATTTCAGAGTGGCAAATATAACAAAAATGGAACATATTTGATATTGAAGGGGATGTGGGAAGCTGTTGGTGGAATTTTGAAAAGTTTCAACCATTCTGGAAAGCAATTTGGAACTATGCCCAAAGGGCTATAGAACTGTGCATACCCTTTGATCCAGCAATACCACTGCTGGGTTTATCTCCTAAAAACATCCCAAAAAAGAGGAAAAGGCCTATTTGTAAAAAAAATATTCATAGCAGCTCTTTTTTGTGAAGGCTAAAAATTGGAAATCAAAGGAATGCCCATCAATTAGGGAATGACTGAACAAGCTGTGGTCTATGATGGTGAGGGAATATTATTGTATTATAAGAAATGATAAGCAGATGATTTCAGAAAAGCCTGGAAAGACTTGTATGAACTGATGTATAGTGAAGTGAGCAGAACCAAGAGAATGTTATGCACAGAGACAGCAATATTGTTTGATGAAGAACTGTGAATGACTTGACTGTTCTCAACAATACAATGTTCCAAGAAAACCCCAAAGGACTATTGATAAAACATACTATCCTCCTCCAAAGAAAGAACTAACATTGATGGAACACAGAATGGCATGTGCTATTTTTCTCTTTCTTTTTTTCTTTTATTCAAGTTTTCTTGTATAAAATGACTAATATGGTAATGCTTTACATAATCATATATGTATAACCAATATCTGATTGCTTGCCACCTCAGGGAGGGGGAAGGGGAAGAAGGAAAAGAGGGATAAAAATTGAAACTCAAAACTATAAGCAAAAATGTTTATTAATTTAAAAAATGGGAATAAGAATAGCATCTACCTCCCAGGGTTGTTTTGGCAAAACAAATGAGAATAAATGAGATAATAATTGTAAAGCACTTAGCACAGTAACTGTTAGCTATTACTGTTATTATTATTACTATTACTCTTGCACAGCCCTTTCTTCTTCCACTGATGGTAGCAGAACGTCATAAGAGGAGGCAGAGGCTCTCAAAGTACAATATGATGTGCCATGGAAGGAATCTTCATACTACCAAAATTAAGAATTGATCACTATATTTTCCAGGGAGCTCTCACTAACTTTTCCATATATTTGCCAAGCAACACTTTGATTTTGTCACTTGAGAAGTGAGCTCTTTAGCAACATGTAGTCATTGTGACCCACATCTTATTAGGCTTGTACTCACCATAAGCCTGAAAAGAAGCCCGAAAGATGGGATTATTACTTCCCCTCTCCAGTTTTCAGATAAAGGAATGGAGTTTTGAGAGGTCAAAATTCTATCAAGTGAAATAAATCATCTATCTCTCTTTCAGAAAAAAAGAAGTATAATCAATGAAATGATCAATTAAGATTCCAAAAGATTGGTGATAAAATATCATACTTTCTACCTCTAAGAGACTGGAATGAGACATACATTTTCAGAACTAGGCAGACTTCTTATCCTTGACTATTAGACTTATTTGGTATAAGCAATGGCATGTGTGTGTATGCAAACATATATATCATACCAAACACATATATATATATATATATATATATATATATATGTCACACAGACACACATACACACATATATATATATACATAGAGAGTGAGTGACTTATGGGTGATGTGAAAGAGGGTCATTATAGTGATGGAGAATAAAAAGAAAAAGAAGAGGTGGCTTTGGTGAAACATTTAAAATATGCCTTTAAAATAAAATTACAAATTTTCTTTCTTTCTTTTTATGGTGAACAATTGGGCTTAAGTGACTTGCCCAGGGTCACACAGCTAGTAAGTATCAAGTGTTTGAGGTCAGATTTGAACTCAGGTCTCCTGACTCCACAGCTGGTGCTCTATCTACTGCATCATCTAGCTGCCCTGAAAATTACAAATTTTCAAAAATTATACAAAAATAGGATGACAAAAGGAAAAGAGAAGTATTTCTTAAGCTCCTGCTATATGCCCATCACTGTATTAAACACTTTACAAATATTATCTCATTTGTTCCTCACAAGAACTCTGCAAGGTAGATACTACTATTATCCCTATTTTACAATTGTAGAAACTGAGGAAGATAGAGGTTTAGAGTCTTGCTTGTGGTCACATAGCTAATAAATGTCTGAGGCTAGATTTGAACTCAGGTCTTTCTTATTCCAGGTCCAAACTTTATCTACTAAACCATCCAGCAGACATGAAAGAGATTCATGGTGATCATATGCAATCCATTTTTTCCCCTCTTCTTTCTAAAAGGAAATGTTTTGTGTTTGTTAATTTCTGTCAAGTTCATAACAATAAAAAAAATTCAATAATATCTCTGAGATATCCATATACCATTCTCATAAAAAGCTTATAGAGATGAGAAAGTAGACACATGGGTCATCAATTGTCTCCATCGTTCTTTTGAAATCTCCTTTTTGAGAAATTTTTTAAATCAGTCCCTGAGTGCTTCTCAGGCTGTGTTGCCTCATAAATATTTCTTCTAACTCTCCTTGATCACCTCTAGAAGCTCTTTCTGACCTTATTTCAAGTTTTATGGACCCTTTTCTCACATGGCTCACACATCACAGATTGGGTTCTGAGGTGGTAGAGTCCAAATGGAGTAGTTTAATAATTTTTATGATGAGAATAGGTCACCAGAGAAGCGTCAACAGGTCTGTGTCATTTCATATCTATTTGTTGTCTTCCATCTAATTTCACCTGCAGATCCTCTTGGGATGATTTGACTTAACTGGATGTCATGCAAAGCTTTCTGCAGGACTGTTTCAATTCCCTGTAAGTTTTTTTAAAAATTGAAATGATACTATTCACAATCTTTTCCATCTTCCTCTGTAATAATTTAAAAATTAATTCATTTCCCAAACCAGTGTCACTCTTATCTTCAATGTCTCCCCGCTTAATAAAGAGATAAAATGTTTTCTAACTAAGGCAGTTTCTGGGCTCTTTCTGCTCCTTCAGTAAAGAGACTTTTCTGAACTGGCTTATTTTAATAAATAGTGATATTTGCAATCTTCACTTTTGTAATTTTTTCCTTTCTTCAAAAGCCCAAATCTTGTTTAAACAGTTAGAGCTTCTTAGAACTGTTATAATCAGGTATGCCTTCTCATCTGAATCTTTTCTTCTAACTTGGTATAGATTTAAATTTTGCTCTGATCATTTAATGATATGACCATATGTAGGTACCTGATCCTGAAATTTTCCTCAAGTCAATAAATAGAAAGTTCTAATGTTTTAAAATATAATGAAAAGTTTATACTCCGTTGGCATAGGTGTTGAGAAACCAGGTCATCTCCAATGCAATTATATGGCATAAAGAAATACTATTCAAAAATCTCCTTTCTGGTAATGAGGATAGGCAAATTGATTCAAATTGAATAATTCAGGCAGACTTTTCCCCCAAGGTCATGTATGCTGTCTCCAAAGTTAACACATATCTCTCTAAACATTATTATTTTTTTTACTATAAATGAAATTTTTATGCGAATAAAAATATGCAGAGATATAATGTGGGTGTGAAATAATCTTAATTCTGCTGCAATAGCATGAGACTTTTGGTAAGGTTTGATGTATCTCAAATGATAAAAAAAAAATTGGAGAAAACAATTTCCATTAGGAAGAAAGAAAAAAACATAGTTGATTTGAGTAGTGTTCCATTTATTTTCTTTCTTATATTTGCTACCTGCCCCTTTTCTATATCCTAATATGAAAACATAGTTCCCTAAATTCCACAGTGGAGTTTATAACAAAAGGTACTTGGTCAAAACTCATCTGACATAAATTTATAATTAGTATTCATAATCACTGAAAGCATGATTTTAAAAATCTCTCAAAGTATTATTAGGACATCTCCAGGCTTCCCTTGCTGAACCTCTTCCCAGTCTCTGTGGAGTTTATCCATGCATACTTGGTGTCTGAGATCTAATGTATTATCACTAAGAGGCATTGGTATGCACAGGAGGAATATGTAATGAATCTTAATAATATTAGCTTATTATCAGAGAATGTTCTTCCATACGAATGCCGATTCGCTTCTGCATACACATCTTTATAATTAAGGAAGGGGTTTTTCTCAACCCTGCTCTCTGGGCTTTCCGATAAGTTGTTATGCAGCTGGTATTCATGCAAATTAGAGTTTGCTGGCTCCTGATATGCCTACTAGCAATAACCAGAAGATTACTTATGAGGAAGCTGCCTACCTTTAAAGCTATATGGTCACATTAGAATAAATGATATAGCCTTACTCTGAATTTCAAAAATTCTAAGTGGATTAACTCAGCCCTCAGTGATACATCTGGTAATACATATTACTGGGGAAAATATGGAAAACAGATTTTTGTTTTCCATTAAGAGGGAGATAAGCACACTGGCACCTTGTTAAGGTTATTTTTGTTATTGGGAAGAATTTTGAATATGATTGGTTCCTCTTGGACCTCTTCTCAAGGTAGCCAGTTACTGAAATACCAAAAGGACTATACAGTAAGATATTAGCATGTCTAAAGCTTCCCTCATCTTAGGCCATGCGGTATACACCATTGCATAGTCTAGAAAACCTTAGCAGGAAGGTGTTGAATAATCTCTGTGGGAAGCTACATACTTGAGATTGAAAATATATTTCTAAAATGTTCTCTATTACAACTTCATCATATATAATGTTTTTTCCTCGAGTTTATTCCTTTGTGCTTTAGAAATACTAACTTGATAGTGATTAAATAACACTGTAATCAACAATGTTTATGAATAAATTATAGGAGAGAAGGAGAGAAATGCATTAGAAAGTGCCACTGAGGAAAATAAATCTTTTCAGGCAAAATTTGGAATGACCCAGAGAAACCTATCAGTGCTTATGAAGAAATGGCATTTATATTCATAATAATGAAAGTGTCTAGGTTTGGGATAAGGTGAGGGTAAATATCAAAATAGTCAAGGTGAATAGAGACCCATATGTCTTAAAAAGATGTCCTTTGTATTCAATTGCTGCTTTTTGGATAGCTGCGACTTCATATTAATAGAAAGTTGTCCCTCAAATTTTATTTTTACATATTAGCCATCAGTGCCTACAGATTTCCAATAGCAGCTTTTGCCTGAATTATTTACCTACGACCAGAAGATCTCACTTCCCAAGTGACAACAGATGTGGAATTTACAACTATGAGACACCTGTGCAACATACATATTTAGCAGCAGATGTCAACTTTATCCTTCAGAAACAGATTCTGAATCTTTGGGGAGAGAGAGACTGAAGCAAACCAGCTACACAGTTGGACTCAAATTCATCTTGGATGAGTCACCAACATGCAGTGACAGTGTTTATTTTTTGTTATGTTTGCTAATTAGAAATAATTCCCATTGCTCTGGTTCTAATACCATCAACACACCAGCATCATTGTTTTTCTGACACTTTTTTTGCTGATTCCTTTGGGTGCAGGGGAAAAATAACGACAGGTAGAGGTCTGTTTAAAGGCCTTTTAAGATACCAGACTCTTCATATCTACTGGTTGAGTAATCTTTGAATAGGAAAAAAATGTATTTTTGTTTGTTTGTTTTAGGTGATCAATTTTATTGCTCTTCCTATAGGGATATGAAGTCTGGCCAAACATCATTGAAAGCAGCATCTTTAACTATGGTGGCCTGGCTCATGTTTCATTTTTGTCTAAGCTAAAGAATGTTAATAGTTTATGATGTGGTGAGATTTTATTTCCCTTTTGAACCGTGTACTAATGAAATAGAGCCCAACAGTCTAATTTGGTTTAGTGTGACTGAGAAAATACATTTAATAGAACCATATTTCTCCTTTAGTGTGGAAGACCTACATTTGAATTGTGTTAAGAGCTAGTATAGTGCCTGGCACCAAGGAAGGACTCTCAAAAAATATTTGTTGATTGACGTGTTACTCGATTTTCCTCCTCTTGTTCCTGCTAAGCAGCTGGCTTCCTTGGTTTACTCTGTCTTCATCATTCCAAGAAATAATGAGCAATTAAACAGCCTTGTCATCCCTCTCAAAAACTTTTATATTTCTGTATAGACTCCAACACAGTTTGTATGACTGGCAAAAAAAATGATATTTAAATTGGGAGATCATTTCAGTGATGAACTCTATATTGAGAGCTGGAACTCTGCCTTGGTTTTTCTGGAAGGAAACATAAAAATTCTTAGCATCCTACAGTAGGAATTTTATAGAGCAAAGATATCAAAAGGGTTTATATTGGGAAGATATCTTCAAAACTTCTTTCTGAAAATTTTTTACTGATCCCTTTGCTTAGTAAGCAGTTACCAGAAGCATACATCCCCCACCTAATTATTGGCCAATGGCAGGCTATTTGTGATAAGCAATAGTAGCTCAAATGGATGGCACTGGGTAATTAAGTAATCAATCAAGAAATATTTATTAAGTGCAAATCATGTGCCAGACACTGTGCTAAGTGCTGTAGTTAACCTACATAACCTAAGTAATATGTCATTAGCCAACTTTCCAACATAAAGTAGAACAAGCTTGAGAAAAATCATATTGACTCCAGTTTCTTTGAGAAAAAATAATTTTGTCTACACTTTTTATTTAACATGGTTTATTCTAAGACTCTCTAATGCCCTGAAAGTGTTTATTTAAGGCTATAACACTAACCACAGGAGCTTAGATCATCAGTATAGTCCTCATATAATACCTGCATGGCACCTCATATAATACTTGCACCCTCCTTTTTTTCTCTTGTCTGGTTCATTCATTTACAACCTAAAGTCATGCTGGATCTTGAGGTAGAGGGGGTGAGGGAGATGTCTCATGGCCATGATCATGGAGCTACTTCCCAGTTTTCAGGATCCTTGGGGTAACCTGGGCAACTGCTCTCATTCTTGAGCACTAGTGTTGTTGTTGTTGTTGATGCTGCTGCTGCTGCTGCTGAGTTTCAGTCACTCTTTGTGACCCCATTTGGGGTTTTCTTGGCAAAGATACTGGAGTGGTTTGCCATTTCCTTCTCCAGTTCCTTTTACAGATAAGGAATTGATGCAAACAGGGTTAAGTGACTTGCCCAAGTCACACACCTAGTTAAGTGTCTGAGGTCAGATTTAAACCCATGTCCTTCTGATTCCAAGGCCACCAAGCTGCCTTGGTGCATTTTCCATTTATACAAAATCAGTGACAATGGCCCCATTTATTCTTTTATAAAAAAAATAAATTATGGGTCAATGGGGGTTAAGTGACTTGCCCAGTGTCTCACAGCTAGTAAATGTCAAGTGTCTGAGGTCAGATTTGAACTCAGGTCCTCCTGAATCCAGGACCAGTGCTTTATCCACTGTGCCACCTAGCTGCCCCTGCACCATAGATGTGTTTTTTTAGGGCAATGAGGATTAAGTGACTTGCCCAGGGTCACACCATAGCTAGTAAGTGTCAAGTGTCTAAGTCTGGATTTGAACTCAGGTGCTCCTGAATCCAAGGTCAGTGCTTTATCCACTGCACCATCTAGCTGTCCTGCACCATTGATGCTTTTGTTTTTAGACTTTTATTTTCTAAATTACATGTAAAAGCAAATTTTGACATCAATTTTTTTAAACTTTGTGTTCCAACTTCTCTTCCTCCCTCCCCTCCCACCCCCACCCCAAAGTACTCAAACAATTCAACATAAATTATACATGAGTAGTCATGGCAAACAATTCTATCTTATATAGGTTGTGAGTGGAAACAGATTAAAACAAAACTTCAGATAAAGGAACTGTCAAAAAATGTGTTTCAATCTGTTTTCAGACAGCATCAGTTCTTTCTCTGTAGATGCACTGCAATTTTCCTAGGTTCTTCAGAGTTATATTGGATCATTGCCTTGTTGAAAATAACCACGTACTTCTCAGCAGATCATCTTACAATAATACTGTTATTTTGTATACAGTACACTTCTCTTTGCTTCAGTTCATGTGGGTCTTTCCAGGTTTTTCTGATAGCATCCTGTTCATCACAATTTCTATATAGTACCTTCAACTTGACAGAGAATTTTCTTCACAATAGCCCAGCAGAGTAGGTGCCATACATTTTGACCTTGTGGTCAATCAACATAACTATTTCCTTCCATCCCATTCCCTTCCAATTATATTTATTCCATCGTCTACCTTATTTTACCCTAATCCTCCTCATGAGTGTTTTGCTACTGACTGCCCCCTCCCATGCTCTACCCTCCCTTCATTCACCCTTCCCTCCTTATCCTCTTCCCTTCCTACTTTCCTGAAGGGTTAAATAGATTACTCTTCCCTATTGGATGTGTGTGTGTTATTCCCTCCTTAAGCCTGCTCTGATGAGGTTATGGCCTTTGAGCTAATTCTGTTTTCTAAATTTTACTTCCTCCCTCCCTCCTCAACTCTCCCTATGAAATAAAGCAATTTAATATATGTCATACATGTGCTGTTATGCAGAACATCTTCACCTTCCTCTAAAGTGTTTTCCTTTTTACAGCTCCCTCCCCCAAACTTCCCTTCCCTCCTTCCCCCCACCTCCCCCCATCTCCTTCTCCTCCCACTTTTCCTCAGGGCAAAAATATATTAGTATACCCACTTGAGTATGTATGTTATTCCCTCTTTGAGCCAATTCTGATGAGAGTGAAATTCACTCACTCCCCCTCTTCCCCTCTCCTCCATAGGCTTTTTTCTTGTTTGTTTCCTATGAGCTACTTCTCCCCATTCCACTTCTCCCCTCCCCCAGTCTATTCCTCCTACCTCTCCCCCTTATTTTATTTTATATATTTATTTTTGAGGCAATTGGGGTTAAGTGACTTGCTCAGGGTCACACAGCTAGTAAGTGTCAAGTGTCTGAGGCTGGACTTGAACTCAGGTCCTGCTGAATCCAGGGCCGGTGCTCTATCCACTGTGCCACTTAGCTGCCCCTCCCCCTTATTTTAAAGATGTCATTGTGGGTTAGCTAGATGGCTCAGTGGATAAAGCACCAGCCCTGGGCCCAGGAGGCCCAGAGTCGAAATCTGTTCCCAGACACCAGACAACCCACCTTGTTTGCTCCACAAAGAACAAGGATATACAAAAAATAAATGGTTTACAAATACCATCCCTTCATATTCATTTCAGACCTGTGTTCTCTGTGTATTTCTTGCTGAAAAAGTTTTTATGAGTTGGAAGTATTATTTTTTCATGTATGACTGTAAACAGCTTAATCTTTTAATGTCCCTCATGCTTTTTTTCCTGTTTACCTTTTTATTATTCTCCAGGGTCTTGTATTTGAAAGTCAAATTTTCTATTCAGTTCAGGTCTTTTCATCACAAATGCTTGAAAGACCTCTTTCTCATTGAAATCCCATTTTTGCCTCTGAAAATTTATACTCAATTTTGCTGGGTATGTGATTTTTGGCTGAAGTCCCAGTTCCTTTGTCCTCTGGAATATCATATTCCATGCCCTCCACTCCTTTAATGTAGAAGCTGCTAGATCTTGCTTTATCCTTATTGGAGCTCCACAGTATTTGAATTTCTTTTTTCTAGTTGCTTGCAATATTTTCTCCTTGACCTAGGAGTTCTGGAATTTGGCTATAATATTCCTGGCTGTATTACTTTAGGGATCTCTTTCAGGAGGTGATTGGTGGATTCTTTCAATTTCTATTTTAGCTTCTGCTTCTAGAATATCAGGGCAATTTCCCCTCACAATCTCTTGGAGTATGGTTTCTAAACTCTTATTTTGGTCACGGTTTTCAGGTAGTCCAATTATTTTCAAATTATCTCTCCTGGTTTTATTTCCCAGCTCAGCTGTTTACCAAGGAGATATTTCACATTGCCCTCTATTTTTTCATTCAATTGGATTTGCTTTACTGTGTCTTGGTTTCTCATAAGGTCACTAGCTTCCATTTGTTCAATCCTAATTCTTAGGCAATTATTTTCATCAGACAGTTTTTTAATCTCCTTTTCCATTTTGTTTTTAAAGCTGTTGACTTTTTCTCATGACTCTACTGCATCACTCTCATTTCTCTTTCCATTCTTTCTTTCCTCTCTCTATATCTTCCTTCTATCCTATTTTTTCTTCAAAGTCCCTTTTGAGACCTTCCATGGCCTGAGACCAGTTCATATTTTTCTTGGAAGCTTTGGATATAGGGGCCCTGTGCTTGATTTCCTCATCTGAGGCTGCACCTTGATCTTCCTTGTCACTAAAATAGCTTTCTATAGTTTTGAACTTTTTTGTTTGCTCATCTTTTAATTGATTTTAAACTCTCCACTGGGGGTGGGGGTGGGGTGGGGGCTGCTTCTTGGCTCCACTCTTGTTCCCAGCTCCAGAGGGTCCCAGGTGTTTTGGTTTGAGGGAGGGCCAGTTTTGCTCTTGCCTGGCCTGTTCTCTGGTCTGTAGATAACCTCCAGCCTACTTACTAAACAACCAACCAGCAAAGCTTTCTTTGGTGTGGTTCTTAGCTTTGGACAACCCTATGAACCTCCCCCACCTGAACCTCCAGCTGCTCAGGATTTCTTCCTGGTTCCCTGCTGGGGTGGGACAGCCGAATTCTTTCCCCGTCCCTCTGGCACCCCTTCAGTTTCTGTCCACCCCCTGTCCAGCTGATCCGCCCTCTCACCCAACCACACACTCAACTCCAGAAGATGCCAGTGCTGTAGCTGATTCAGAGGCTCCAGGCTAAATTCCTCTGGCAGTGTGTCTGGTGTGTCTGTCAGTTCAATTGCAGGGTTAGATTTTACTCTTGGTCCAGCATGCCCCCCTGAAATCTATCTATCTATAGCCCATATTTTTGTGTTTTTCTACTCCAGGGGTTCTTTTATTGCTGTTTTTGGGCTGATTGTATCAGGAGCTCTGTGCATTTAATGTCTTTCCCCCACCATCTTGGCTTCGCCCCTTGCACCATTGATTCTTTTTTTTTTTTTTGAGGCAATTGGGGTTGTGACTTGCCCAGGGTCACACAGCTAGGAAGTGTTAAATGTCTGAGGCCGGATTTGAACTCAGGTCCTCCTGAATCCAGGGCCAGTGCTCTATCCACCGTGCCACCTAGATGCCCCAATTCTTAAATATAAAAAGGGTTATTCATTACAGGGCAAGAGCTGAACCACAACCTTCAATCAATACCTAAAGTATCCACGGAGCAGGGGGGAGGTAGAAGTGAAAACATAGTTACAGAAATGGTTTAGTGTAGCTATTTCCCAAAGGGATTCAGGGTATTATGGCCTAGAATCTGGGACAAAGAGTTGCCCCCATCCTTGTTAATATGCCTCACTATTGGTTTCTCTAACAATGTATTCATTTCTCTCTTTGTCTTTCTGTGTCCCTATCTCTGTTTTTGTCTGTCTCTCTCTGTGTCTCTTTGTATACATACGTGCATGCGTGTACACATACACACATATATAGATACATATGTCAGCATAGCTCCCCTACTCCTCCCCTCCTTTTACACTATACAAAACTGGAAAAGGCTAGGTAGGAACTCCTGAGGGTTCCTATCTATGTCAGCTCTATTATCATCTCCAGACTGAGAGTGGAAAGTAACTGGCAACTCTTCAGGCAGCAGCAGGTCTCAACTTTCTTCCACTAAGCTTATAGCAGGTGCAGAAGAAGCCTATCTGGCTTCCTCAGCTGACACACCTTTTCTCCAGCCAATCAGTTCTCAGCAAAGCAATGCCTCCCTTCCAATCAACAAAGCTAAAGAGCCTGCTCCTATGTTTCAGTTCAAGTCAAATTTAGTATTCTGTCTCTTGTAAGCAGATGCTCTTGATGTCGTCTATGTTTTCTGTTCCTAGTTCCTTCTGGTTCCCCCTGCACAGTTTTCTCTATCTTTGATCTTCACTGGGTAATATCTGGCTTCTAATGCCTCAAATCAAGGCCTCCTCAGCTCTAAATTATAACAGGAAATTCAAAAAATCCACCTTTCTATCAGGTATGACACCTACAGTACTTGTATAATTGTCCCATCATCCTGATTTGTTTCATTATAATTGCTCAGTTCCAACTTTCAAAAGCCTGAAAACAGTGATATATAAATGAGCTGATAAATCACAATGGGCTATTGATATTATTGCTTCTGCTTTCAAAGAGGTCCTCACAGTTATAGCTATCTGAGGGTCAGTTTTCTCATGAGTCCACAGAGTCTGTGTCTCTACTCAAGCATTCTTATATGAGGGATTGAGTTTCCTCTTGTGTCAAGATAATGGAATATGATAGATGAGATTTAGCAGATACTCAGGGGCCCACCTGGAGACTGGTTTAAACTGATTGAATTGGATAAGGTAACTGACTGCTGGCTGGCTTACTGGCTTACTAGATTGTAAGCACATCTGGCTGGTACATAAGGGTACTTAAGAAAGTAATTGTTCTCAGAAGCTAACAACTTTGAATTTTGACCACCTTCAGTCCAGTGAACCAATGAATTTGAATGACACTAGCCAATCAGCTTGAAGAACCTCCCATTTCTGGAAGGGGAACAGGAAGGAGGAAGCGGACGCTGGTGAGAGCGCTCTGCCTCTTTGGCTTCGAGACATTGGCATGGTGGCAGAGAATTTGAGAAGTGGGAGATTAGGAATGTTAGGATTGCCAGGTTATAGGAAATCTGTTCTCAATCTTTCTCTTTCTTTTACTATCTTTCGATAAACCCTTAAAAAAACCCTAAACTCGTTTATCTGTGATTTTAGTCAGTTTCCCCCCAAAACTTGGGGGACAGATTAGAACCCATGTTTATAATTTTAAATTACACAGTCTCAAGTTGGTTTTATCAATACAGTTTTATCATTTATACAAATTTTCTTTTAGTTTCCCTTTCAGCAATCAAAATGTCCATACAACAAAGCACAATGTTTAGTAAATGTTAAAATAATAAAACAAATTCCAAATTGTCCACCTTTTCTTATCCGCCTGAGAGAGCCCCTCTGCATCGTCTCTTGAAGTGATTGTTATTTATGTTGAACCTGCCAAGCTCATAAAATTTTAGAATCACAGCCCTGGAAGAAAGCAGCATGATTCAAGGGAAAGCATCGTGTATGTGGACTCAGAAGACCTCAGTTTGAATCCCAGATCTAGAATTTACTACTTGGATTATCTCAGGCAAATCCCTCTCTGGGCCCTAATTTCCTCATCTATAAAATGAGAGGCTAGGCATCCTCTTCCTGTAAATCATATTCTTATGATCTCTCTCATTTTTTGTTGTTGTTTAGTCATTTTTCAGTCATGTCCCTCTTTGTGACCCCATTTGGGATTTTCTTGGCAAAGATATTGGAGTGATTTGCCCTTTCCTTCTCCAGCTCATTTTTACAGATGAGGAAACTAAGGTAGATAGATGGGTTAAGTTACTTGCCTAAGGTCACACAGCTAGTAAGTGTGTAAGATCAGATTTGAAGTCAGGCCTTCCTAACTCCAGGCCCAGCACTCTATCCACTGTATCAACTAGCTGCCCTATGATCTGACCCATACCCTTCCTTTTAAGTAAAATACTTAACCTATAACCCTTTTTACTGAGTGGTGAATCTATATGTAGTCAATATATAACCATTCGGTCAATGAAAGAAAAGATAGACTTAACCTTCTCCATCTATAAAAGAAACATGTTGGCCTAGGTTAGCTTTAAAGATTTTTCCAAGTTTATAAATTCAGTAAACTTATGAATGTAAAAGCTCAGGAAGAAATAGCTAGAACTTTGAGACAAGACCTGGACTGGCACATCTTTACTGCTCTGATCTGTCACCTTGAAGAAAGTTCAAATGAGCTTTTCATGCTCAATAAAAAAAATGTTGATGGTGGTAATACTTTCTGCTTGAGTAGCTGACCAAATTAACTGAGTTGGGGGCATTAGAGAAGTGTGCAAATTCTTCCTTTTTTGGTTGTTTAGTTGTTTTCAGTTGTGTACTACTCTTCATGACCCTATTTGGGGTTTTCTTGGCAGAGATACTGGAGTGGTTTGCCATTTCTTTCTCCAGCTCATTTTACACATGAAGAAACTAAGGCCAACAGGGTTAAGTGACTTGCCTAGTCACAGAGCTAGTAAGGGTGGGAATCTGGATTTGAACTCAGGAAGATGACTTCCTGATTGTAAGCCTGGCACTCAATCCACTACACCACCATAGATACTGTTCAGTCTTCAAATATTTGCCCTCCCCTAAAATTTACCCTTGAGGGCTTTTCTGTAGAGATTAGTGACTGGGCCAAAGTCTCTCTAAGGTGTGGGACCTGTTGTGCTTGAAAAGTGCAAGGAGAATCTGATGGTTTTGACAAGTTAATGTTTTGACTAATATATGTCCTTAGAGACATGTTAGTTTCCAGGACATATGCTAAATTAAGTTAAAAGGGAAGTACAAATCTGAGCTGATGGAATTTCTGCATTTTAATAAATGGGCTCCTAAGAAGAGATGCTGCCTTGTCTGGGCTGTCCTCTACAATGATATTCATTATTCAAGTATGTGCTTTACTAGTTTGGCCCTCTCCCCCTGCTGCTCAATAAGTGAGGAACACAGCTCATCAATATTAGCTTCCTTGGGTTCTGTCTTCTTCTTAAAGTGCTAACAATTAGTTTGTTTAGCACCTTTGCTGTGTATTACAAACACCAGAGCATACTCTAATTAAATTTACAAAAGTTGTTGCCTTCTGATACTAGAAAGATTAATTATTCTGTCAGTCCTTGATCATATAATTACACTGTGGGATGCTGTTATTTTAAATGATCTGGGACCCATTCTTCCCTTGAATACATGGCTTCTGGCCGAACTCCATCTCAGTGAATTTCCCCTGTACACATGGCTAACTATAGCTAAATTTTAGTTTGATGATAGGAGATTCTCTAGAATGTATGCTGTGGTTCACTCTCCCAGAGCCAGGTTTGGCTATATAGCTCCTTGGGGTCCCAGGATGTTTTGGGGTATTATGAATTCTTTTATCTTTACTCCTAAAAGCTTGAGATTCCAAGGTATTCTTCTCTTTGCTAGGTGTCAATGACTAATATCCTTTAAGTACTTAATATTGATTAGCATTTTCAAAGGAATATTTATTTTGAAGATATAGAAAGGACAAAATATTAATATTCTTTCTAACACCTCTGGAATGTACTCTTCTCTATAACTTCTCGGTTTCCAGATGAATAGCTCAACATAGTTCAGTTCTTTCCAGATAAAGAGATCAACATAGTTCAGTTCTTACATAGTATTGGTCCCAACAAATTCACAAGCCATTAAAATGAAATAGGGCCTTGTTTCCCTTACCACTAGGCTGGGGTCCCAAAGGTCACTCCTGAAGGTCACTCTTTGCTTCTTGAGACATTGTTGCTGAAATGCCTATGAAAATCAGACTCTGGAATGTTGAGATCCAGGAGAATCCTGCTAGCCTTTTGGTGCTCACAAGATCAGATGCTCTGTTCTCCTTCACCTAAAATGGAAAAGGACAAACGAAGAGCCCAAAGACCAAGATCTCTTTCCCGGAATACAAGACCTCTGTGGGGAGAAATACTCAAGGGCCTAGTCATGTATAGAGAGCTGGGTCTTTGACTGGAATCTTTGAGTAATAGACTCAAACTGTGCATGTGGCAGCCCAAAGTCCAAGGTTGAGGCTGACTAGGCTTTTTAAATGCTTCTAAAGGCTCTCAAAACACCTATACCATACCACATGGTCAGATGACAGAACCAGTCACAGAAGGTCTACACAACAGTCTAATGTTTTTCCAAGGTACTTCCAACCCACGTCATCGCAATTCTCACCATCTGAAGACTCTGAGTATGTGCCAGACACTCATTGAGAGAAGTATAGGGAAAGAACACTGGATTGTAAGTCATCTAATCTAGAGGCTGCTCTTGATTCATTCATTTGCTAGCCATGTGAAAGTGAGCAAGCCACAATATCTCTGAGCCTCAGTCAGTCAGCCTCAGCTCCCACTTAATCCCTCTGAGCCATCTTCTGTAAATTAGAATTGGACAAACCCATCCTAACTATTCCTTTTGGCTCTAACTTTCTATAAATCTATGAACCTAATTGTAATTCAATCTATAATGAACATGCCAACTTAATTTTAAAGAGAGGACTGTAACTGAAGACATGATGTAGCCACACTTGTGTGACATTCCCAGAAATGTGGAAAGATGGAGGTGGGGTGAGAAGAATCTTGAATATTTAGGGTACACACTCTTGCATTCTCCTTCTGTTTGTTACTGGAGTTCCTGGTGACAAATCCTGGATTTCCCTTGTCAAAATTCTTGCCTTTCTCTCCTTATTCCCCACAGACAGATTGCCATGGTTACATCCTGGCTTTGAACTCATCCAGCCTCAGCCTTAGCGTGACCTAGAAACTGTGCCCAAGGCCCCTACAGGAAGCCAACATCCTCCCATACCATCCCATCTTTCCCTGAAATAAATTGCCTTATGCTGTCTTTTCAGGGTATTGGATTTGCATTATTGCCCATTATATAGTTGAATATATCTCAAAATATTGAATGACCCAAGCTTCATCAGTCCATATGTTCCTTCCATGCATTCAAATCACAACCCACATCTGCATCATTATATAGTTAAATAAATTGCTATGGCAATAAAAATAAATATACTTTGTGGTCATCCTTGCAGTGATGTCCCCCTATTGAATTTTCCCAAGCTTATCCTTTACCAATAGATATAGAGTCTGTTACTAGGCTTCATATCATTCCAGCTTGGTAGGAATCACAAAAACTGCTTTGTGAGTCAATGAGTCAGAAAGATTTTATTAAGAACCTACTATGTGCCATGCATTTTATTAAGTGCTGGGAATACAAAGAAAGATAAAAACAATTCCAGTTCTCAAGGAGTTCAAAGTCTAATGGAGGAGACAACATGCAAACTACTGTGTACAAATAAAATATAAACAGGATAAAATGGAGATAATCAGCAGAGGAAAGGCAACAGCATTAAGCGAGATTGGAAAATGCTTCTTCTAGAAGATAGGATCTTTTTATCTGGGAATTATAGGAAATCAGAGAATCCAGGAGGTAGACATAAGGAAATAAGAGCATTCTAGGCGTGAGGAACAATCAGTGAAGATGCTCAAATAGAGGTGATGGAGTATCTAATGGGATGAACAGAAAGGAGATCGTTGTCAGTGGGCTGCAGAGTATGTAGGGGTAAGTTGTAAGAAGATTGGAAAGGTAGGAGGGGACAAGGTTATAAAGGACTTTGAAAGTCAAACAGGATTTGATATTTAATCCTCTAGGTACCAGGGAGTTACTGTACTTTATTGAATGAGGGAGGAGGGCATCATGGGAAAATCTGGGCTTTAAAAAAATTAATTTGAGTTGAGGATAAATTGGAGTGGAGAGAGACAAAAGGCAGGGAGATCAACTGTCAGGCTATTGCAATAGTTCAAGCATGATGTAATGAGAGCCCACAATAGGGTGCTGGCAGTATCAGAGGATAGAAGGGGGGATGCAAGGGATCCCTTTGAAATCCTAGGGACACCTTCATGAGACAATGAGTTATTAGAACCAGACCTTAGAATAAGTCCAACAAAATGAAAAGCAATGATATTCATTGTCTAATATCCAAGGGCCATGGGAAATCACAATACCATGATTCTAGTTGTGTTGTTGCAGAAAAGGGTGACTGGATAGATAGTAGCAACTTAAATAGGATCCAAGATATTTAGAAAAGAGTCAAATGTTTTTATTGGTTTGTTTTTATTTTTATTTTTTTTGCTTTTAATATGCTACATTTGTGAGACCAAAAGGATTTCCAAGTGTATCTAAAACACATTTAGTTACAAGTGCCTGGAGATATATGAGGGCTGGATAGAGGTAAATGTCATCTCAGTGTAGATAATAATTGTATCCATAGGAATGAATGAAATCATTCAGGGAGTGTGGAGAAAGAATAGGGGCCAGGATAGAGCCTTGGGGGACATACATGCTTAGTTGGCAGGACATAGGTGATGATGCAGAAAATGAGACAGAGAAGAGAGCTCTGATATGTAGGAGAAGAATCAGTAGGAAAAAAGATTACAGAAAGAATGGGTAGTAAACAGTGCTAAAAATTGCCAAAAGTCAAATTGGAACAGCACTGAGAAAAGACCATGGAATTTAACACTTAAGAGATTGTTGGTAACTTTGGAAATAAACAACAAGAATAATCTTTTTCTAAGAGTTTGACTATGAAATGGAGAAGAGTTTAAGGTCATTTGAAGGGGTTATAAGAATGACAGTGTCAAGCGAAGGTTTCATAAAGATAGGGAGTCCTAGGTCTCTTTCTTGGAAGTGGAGAAGTATAGAAGAAAATTCTAAAGATGAGAAAGAAAAAAAATGAATGATCCAAGGGACAAAGTTCTAGCAGAGTTAGGAAGGGATAAGATCAATGGAATACATACACACACACACACACACACACACACACACACATATACATATATATATATATGTGTGTGTAGATGAGTTATCTAGGCATGAGGAAGGACACCCATGATGTACACAGGAATAAGAATAAGGAAGTAGAGAATAGGAATATGATGTAGAGAGTTTTCCAGATCTGGAGGGAGCTCATGGTAGATGACTTCAATTATCAGAGAAAGTAGAAAACAAGTTTCCTCTGTAGAGGTGGCAAGAGCACTTTCAAGGGTCTTGAGAAAAAAAGGTTTAGAACAGCCACTGCAGGGAGATAATTTTCATGCAGCAATAAGGACCTAATGGAGATTAGATAATATTAATCTACAGAGGGAAGTTAGTGGAGTTGTGCGAATAAATATATGAACTTTAGTTTGAGTTATGACTGAAACATATAATATCAATACCTAATTACTGAAATGCAGCATTACTTTAATAGCCATATTCTAAAAGAGTCATTAGTTTATATCTTCTGTCTATTGAAATGGAAACATTAAAAGATGGCTATTTAGTTCTCAAACCACTTTCCATCCATTTGGTTTAAAGTATTTATGCGTATATTTTTCTCCACACCTTTCATTGACAGATATTGACACTCTTTATAGGTTTTTTCTCTGAAAACCCTAGATTTTATTTTGAAGAATATCTCTACTTCAGCACCAGAAAGGCAGATAGATTACTTAGTTGTTAAATAATCTTAATGAGGTGTCAAAAATAGAAAAATATTCTGAGCATTCCACAAGGTCTTCAAGTAATGAAACATTGATTTTTTTAAACTCCTAGAGAGTATATGGGAAGTAAATGAAAAATAGTTATTGGGTCCCAAGTAAATAATCTATTTTCAGTAGCTTATTTTTTTTTTGTTGTTTTAAAAATCTTTATAGGATCTGTACCTTCATTGGTTATTGTCTTTGGATTATAGAGTTACCTTTTCAGATATAGCTCAGAAAACAAACCCCCTTTTTTGCTAGATCAGTATTTTATTATTTTCTAGTTATGTATAACTAGAAAACATTCGTTTTCATGGGATTTTTAGTTCCAAATTTTCCCCCACCCTCCCTTCCCTCCCTCCTCCCCAAGACAGAAAGCAATAATATATAGGTTATATAAGTGCAATCACATTAAATATATTTCTGCATTAGTCATATTGTGAAAGAAGAGTCAAAGCACAAAGGAAAATCCTCAAAGAGGAAGGAAAAAAACACCCCAAAAGTAGGAACAGTATGGTTCAATCTGAATTCATAAACCCCAGTTCTTTTCTCTGGATGTTAAGATCATTTTCTATCATGAAGTTCTTTGAAATTGTTTTGGACCATTGTATTATTCAAAAGAGCCAAGTCTATCTCCATTGTTCATCACACAATGTTGCTGTTACTGTGTACAGTGTTCTCATGGTTCTGCTCATCTCAGTCAGCAACAGTTCATGCAAGTCCTTCCAGGTTTCTCTGAACGCCTGCTCATCAATACTTTTCACATTGATTTTTTAAAAATTTTGTGTTCTAAATTTTCTTCTTCCCTCCCTCCTCTCATCTTTCCCTATGAAATCCAGCAATTCAATATAAGTCATACATGTGCAGTTATGCAAAAAATATTCTCATTAGTTAGGATGTGAAAGAAAATAGACAAAATACCTTTAGAAAGAGGAGCTAACAAATAAAATTATGCTTCAATTTGTATTCACATATCATCAGTTCTTCCTCTGTTGATGGTTTGCATTTTTCATACATCTTTCTGATATCATCCTGCTCATCATTTCTTTCACAGTTACTACTGCTAACTGTATTAACCTCCATCTTATTCCCTCCCCTTGATATTTATTCAATTTTCTATCTTCCTTCACTATATCCCTCCTCAAAAGTGTTTTGCTTTTTACTGCCCCCTACCCCAATCTGCCCTTCCTTCCTTCGCCTCTCCCTTCCCATCTCCTTCCCCTCCCACTTTCCCTCAGGGCACAATATATTACTATACTGACTTGAGTGTGTATGTTATTCCCTCTTCAAGCCAATTCTGATGAGTATAAGGATCATTCACTCTGCAGCTCCTTCCCCATCTTCCCCTCTACTCCATAAGCTTTTTCTTGTTTCTTTTATGTGAGCTACTTGTCCCCAGTCTACCTCTCCTTCTCCCTTTCTTCCAGTGCATTCCTCTTACCCCTTAACTTTATTTTGAAGATATCGTCATGGGTCAGCTAGGTGATGCAGTAGACAAGGTACCAGCCCTGGACCCAGGAGTCCCCAAGCCCAAATCCAGCCCCAGACATAAGCCACCCCACCCTGCCTACCCCACAAAAACAAGGATAAACAAAAAATAAATGCTTTACAGATATCATCCCTTCATATTCAAATCACACCTGTGCCCTCTAAGTATATTCCTTTCAGCTGCCCTAATACTGACAAAGATCTTATGAGTTAGAAGTATTGTCTTCCCATGTAGGAATGTAAACAGTTTAATCTTTTAATATCCCCCATGATTTCTTTGTCCTGTTTACCTCTTTATGATTCTTTAGGGTCTTGTATTTGAAAGTCAAATTTTCTATTCAGTTTAGGTCTTTTCATCACAAATGCCTGAAAGTTTTCTTTTTCATTGAAGTCCCATTTTTCCCCTGAAAGATTATATTCAGTTTTGCTGGGTGGGTGATTTTTGGCTATAGTCCCAGTTCCTTTGCCCTCTGGAATATCATATCCCGTGACCTCTGGTCCTTTAATGTAGAAGCTGCTACATCTTGTGTTATCCTTACTGTATCTCCACAGTTTTTGAATTCTTTTTTTCTAGCTGCTTACAATATTTTCTCCCTGACCTGGGATCTCTGGAACTTGGCTATAATATTCTTGGAGGTTTTCTTTTCAGGATCTCTTTCTGGAGGTGATTGGTCGATTCTTTCAATTTCTATTTTACCTTCTGCTTCCAGAATATCAGGACAATTTTCCCTGACAAACTCTTGAAGATGCTATCTAAACTCTTATTTTCTTCATGATTTTCAGGTAGTCCAATGATTTTCAAATTATCTCTCCTGGATCTATTTTCCAGGTCAGCTGTTTTACTAGGAGATATTTCATAGTGCCCTCTATTTTTTTTTTATTTATTTGGATTTGCTTTCCTGTGTCTTGGTTTCTCATAAAGTCACTAGCTTCCATTTGTTCTTTCCTAATTCTTAGGCAATAATTTTCTTCACAGAACTTTTGTATCTCCTTCCCCATTTGGCTTTTCAAACTGTTGACTTTTTTTCTCATGACTCTCCTGCATCATTCTCATTTCTCTTTCCATTCTTTCCTCCATCTCTCTAAATCTTCCTTCTATCTCTCCTACTTTCTCTTCCAAGTCCCTTTTGAGTGATTCCATGGCCTGAGACCAATTCATGTTCTTCTTGGAAGCTTTGGATATTGGAGCTTTGATTTTGTTATTGTCTTCTTCTGAGGGTGTATTCTGATCTAACTCTTCCCCAAAGAAGCTGTCTATTGCCCTCTGTTTTCTTTGCCTACTCATCTCAACCTGGAAGTAGATGTCTGATTGAAATCTGATTCTCTATGGTCAGAAGCTTGGCATGCCTGTGTCCCTCCCCCACTGGGCTGCCACTACTAGATTCAGCACACTGGTTCAGAACCAGGGTGCTTTGTCCCAACTCCAGCAGAGACTGCAGTCACTTCAGTCTGGCCAACCACCAACCCCCCTCACAGGTTCACAAACCGAGCCTCAGAAGAAGCTGCTGGTGCTGAAGACGCTAAGGTTCTGGAGGTGTAGTCTGTTCCTGGCTGGATCCAGACCATGCTCTGAGCTCCTCTCTCATCCTGATCAGCAGGTGGTCCCAGTTGCTGTCTTTGGCTGGAAAATAGTCTCACTCTATTCTTATGTGAGTTAGGCTGCTCTGGGGTTTTTTATGGCATTATTTGGGAGTGAGTAAATGGGTTTATTGGGAGCTTGTGAGAGTCACAGCCTCTCCTCCACCATCTTGGCTCTGCCACTGTACATCTTCTTAAAGTGGTCCTTGACTAAGGAATATAGCCAGTATCATCTTGTCATAGAGATTACACTTTAGGAAGAGCAATTACTTGATTATTTTGGAAGAACTCTGTAATGACATTTTATAAAATTTCAGTGCTTTAACCAACTTACTAATTTCTTCAAAGTTGGTATGTATATACACATTAGTCCTTTTGTATTCATTTTAGTCATTATTATTTATAAAATAATTTTGGATCATAAAAGTCTTAAGCACACTTTTATATCTTGTCTGTTCTTTACTGAACTTTATATACACACACATACACACACACACACACATATATATCTATACATACATATATATATATATATATATATATATCTTCTAAGAGCACTTCTAAACTAATTGTAATTGAAATGTTAATTTCTTGTTTACCTCCCAGTAAACACTAGTCCTAAGGAAATGAATACATTTTAAATCTTGTACTCTATTTTTGTGAGGTTGAGGCTGAGGGGTAAAATGCAAAAAAAAAAAAAAAAAGAATATAGGTGAATTTCTGGTTTTGACTCTAATGCAGAATAATGACCTAAACCTACTGTTTCTCTCCATATCAGTATGCAGCAGGAAATAAGAAACTGAAGATTTGGAGAGTGATTGATAGGCAGAGATATCGATTTCAGAGATATTTTCATAGGGGTGATCATTGAAGCCACGAAAGTGATGGGATTACCTAGTGAGTGAAGAAAGAGGGCCAAAGACACAATATTTGAGGGACTCAAAGAGGTAGCAAGGGAGAAGCCATCAAAATAGGTAAAGAATTAGTAGGAGTGGCAGGTGAAAGAACCATGACAAGACTGTGTAGCAAGGGGAAACATGGGAATAAAGAAGGTAGGTTGGTCAGCATTGTCAAAGGCTGCAGAAATGTGAAGGAGGATAAGGATAGACCAAAAGCTTTTTGGATTTGGTGAAAATGTCATCACTGAACTTAGAGAAGATAGTTTTCAGAAGAGTTGTTAGGTATGGTATTCAGAACCCAAGTCACCAAAAAGTGAGGATGTTAGGAGATTCAGGCAGCAAGTATAGATTACTCTTTCTAGAAGAGTCACAGGTAAAAGGAGGAGAGAGGTGAGACAATAGCTTGATATGGTGCCGGTGTCATATTTGTATACATACAAGGCATATAATATAATGATAATATCAAAATATCATTCATATAAGATATGCAAAGTTACATATCGCTGATATCCCAGATCTAGACCATGTACTTCCTCCATTCCCATTTTTAATACAATTTCATATTCATGAAAGCATGCAGAGTCAGAGAACCTATATTATTCATTTTTACAAGACTTTACAAATGTACTATTTCCTTTTATATTTTTGGTAAATCAAAATCCTTTCTCTTTTCTGACATCCTGGGTGCTTTAAATGTCTTGAATTGAGACAGTTTTTATGAGAAGGGTATGAATACTTGAAAATAGAGGGGTAATGTTAGAAACACATGAGGAAGCTTAGAGATGACAGAGAAAATGTAAAATGATGATAAACAACACCCATTTCAAGTAACTGTACCACAGCAATAACCTGAACTCAGAAGTACCCACTGTGTTATTGCCAAACAGGAACTCTAACAAATCTAAATCACAGTTATAATTATTCAAGAACAATCACTTCTTCACAGGTTAGTTAAATATATTTGTGTTTTTTTCCTATGTAAGGATGGAGTGAATTAAAGCTAATGGGCTAGGGGTTTTGTTTGTTTCTAATATGCTGGACTAGGGATTTGGAGACCTTAGCTCTGATCTTTTTTTTTGTTTGTTTGTTTTGTTTTGTTTTTTTTTGTTGTTTTTGCAGGGCAATGAGGGTTAAGTGACTTGCCCAGGGTCACACAGCTAGTTAAGTGTCAAGTGTCTGAGGCTGGATTTGAACTCAGGTCCTCCTGAATCCAAGGCCAGTGCTTTATCCACTGTGCCACCTAGCTGCCCCCTTAGCTCTGATCTTAACCAGTTCTGTAACCTTTAGAAAATCATCTAAATGTCCTTGATTTTCTCTTCCTCCCTTCCTTCCCTCCTTCCTTTCTCTTTTTCTTTCTCTTTCTTTCTTTCTTTCTTTCTTTCTTTCTTTCTTTCTTTCTTTCTTTCTTTCTTTCTTTCTTTCTTTTTTCTTTCTTTCTTTCTTTCTTTCTTCCTTTCTCTGTCTTTCTCTCATTCTTTTTTTTTTCTTACTCTTTTCTTTGAGACTGAGCTTCTCTATCTTGCCTAGGCTAGAAGTACAACTACCACACATAGTTCTGATTCCAGTACAGATCAACCTAGTAGTTTTAACCTCCTCCATTTTTTCCTGAACTGGGCTAGTTCACCTCTCCTTTGACATTTTGATAGATCCCAGATTCCAGGGAATCCCACTATTTATGCTCCACTTAGTATGGACACCTGAACAACTTTGGCCCTTCTGCAACTCAGAATTCCAAAATTCGAGATATCCACTAGCCTCAGCCTCCTCTAGTCAAAAAATGGGGTAATAAAAACCTCAAATAACAATTGATTCTTTACACTTTCACAAAATGACTTTAATATGGAACTATTTTGCATGACTACACATGTATAACATATTGAATTGCTTGCCTTCTCAATTTGGAACTCACAGTTTTAAAAATGGATGTTAAAATTGTTTTACATATAATTGGGGGGAAATAAAATAATATATTAAATTTTTAAAGTATTCAATACTTAAAGCAAGCTTTATTTAATTGAATACTAGACGTTGACTGATCTTACATTTTTTTTCACAATTGTGCGGCTGAATGATAGCAATTTAATTGTTTCATGACTTTTGGTTAGGAAACAAGGAAAACTTCCTAAAAATGCACTATTTTGCAAAAACTGCTGAGAAAACTAGAAAGCACTTTGGCAGAAACTATGCATAGACTATCTCGCACTGTGCACCAAGATAAGCTCAAAATGGGTATATGATTTAGACATAAAAGGTGATATTATAATAAGCAAATTAGAGGATCATGGAAAAATAACCTGTCAGATCTATGTATAAGGGAAGAATACACAATTAAACAAGAAATAGAGAGTATCACAGGAAACAAGATGGGTAATTTTGATTATATAAAATTAAAAACTTTTTGAAGAAACAAAACCAACATCACCAAACTTAGAAGGAAGACTGGAACCTGGGAAAATTTTGCAACAACTTTCTCTGATAAAGGTCTCATTTCTTAAATTTAGAAAAAAAACCCTAAATTACAAATTATAGAGAACCAAAATTATAACAGTCGAAGCCATTCCCCAATTGGGAAATGGACAAAATATAAACAGGCAGCTTTCAGAAGAAAATATCAAATATATTAATAGTCATATAAAAAATCTCTAAATCCTTAGTAATTAGAGAAATGTAAACTAAAACAACTCTGAGGTACTACTTCACACCTGTCAAATTGATTATGTAAGAAAATAACATATGCTGTAAGGAATGTGGAAAAATAGTTACACTAATGCACTATTGGTGGAGTTGTGAACCAGTTCAACCATTCTGGAAAACAATTTGGAACTATGCTTATAGAGTTGTAAAACTGCATACTTATTGATTCAGTAATGCTTCTACTAGATCTATATCTCAAAGAGAACATAGGAAATGAAAAAAACATCCTTATGTGGTATATGACTATAAGAAATGAGGAGTAGTTTGGTTTCAGAAAAACCTGAGAAGGCTTGTATTGGAACTGATACAAAATGGAAGTAAGCAGAACTAGGAGAACATTGTGCATAATAACATCAATATTATATGATAATCAGCTGTGAAAGATTCAGCTACTCTGATAAATACAATGATCCACTAAAATTCCAAAGGACTCATGATAAAAAATGCTATCCACCTCCAGGGAGAGAACTTGATGAATTCTGAGTCCAGTTGATGTGTATTCTTTTTTTTCCTTCTTTGTTTTTCTTTCTTTTTAAATACCACATGGCTAATGTAGAAATATGTTTTTCATGACAACATATTTGCATGTATGTATGTATATGTGTGAGTATATGTGTGTATATATGCATATATATACATATACACACACACACACACATATATAATGGGTGATGTGTATTGTATTCCTTGCCTTCTCAATGGGTGGAGGAGGGGTTAAAGGGTACAAGAAAATTTGACACTTAAAGTTCAAAATAAAATTTAAATAAATATAATGAACACCTGGAAAAAAATTAATTCCTTATCCCTGCAACTGGAATTAACACTTCCCAAAGCTGTTATGGAGGGAAATCCTGCTCATATATGAGTTGGAAAAAAATTCTCTTAAAAGTTTATTCAATTAGGTATCAGAAAATTCTGTCAGTGATTAGTTTTTCTGGCCTAGAAAGTATATATTATTGGGGTGGGGGGATAGAATAGATCATATAGTGCCTCCACAAGGATAGGGAAATTGTTTATCAAACTGCCATAATACTCATAAATCTCCTTAGGCAGATACTTCTCTCTTCAAAAAAAAAATTAGTCTGGAGAACAAAGGGAGTTATAGTGGAGTTAAGCAGGAGTAGCAAGCATTTACTAATGCTAAGTCAATTAGTGTCTTGGGACAGAGATTTTGCTCCTGGTAAGTAAGAAGAAGAGCTTTAAAGACCAATCAGCTACCTATAGGCTCTACTGTATTATTTTTTCTATGACAAAGGTGTCTTTGTTTTGGAAGTATATTTTTCTTGTGAGGATAAAAAAATTAGCAAAAGGTAAAGATGTGTGTTATATAATGATGAGTAATTTGTTTAGTTGAGTGGGAAGACCTACTAGTGAGGGGAGTTGCCCCCTACCTTGTGCTATATTTGTCTTGCTGATATCATGGGGCTATCATGTGTATCAAACTAAAAAATAAATATAAACTGCTTTGTAAGCTTTCACATGCTTGATAAATAACCTAATAAAAGGGTGTATGATTCAGGGAAAAGAGGACACAATCTCGTGTCAGGAGACAGATTTGAGTCCTGCTTCTAATACTCGCTATAGGACTACAGACAAGTAATTTTACCTACTCTGAACCTCAACTTACTCATCTGTAAACCAAGGAAAATAATATCCATGTTACTTATATCATATGCTTAATGTAAGCATCAAACATGATGTTATAGTTCATTGTAAACTTAAGGCACTGCATAATTGATAGTAATTTATTTATTAATTGAACAAGTATTTATTAAGTTTCTTCTTTTCTAAAATAGATTTTATTTAAATCTTTTGTTTTAAGTTAACCTAGATTTCCCCTCTACCCTTTCTTTTCCTCCTCCCAGGGAATCATATGTTGTTGTTGTTTTTTTTAAATTTTTTATTTTTGGATGAGGCAATTGGGGTTAAGTGACTTGCCCAGGGTCACACAGCTAGTAAGTGTCAAGTGTCTGAGGCCAGGTTTGAACTCAGGTCCTCCTGAATCCAAGGCTGGTGCTTTATCCACTGCGCCACCTAGCTGCCCCGAATCATATGTTTTAAAAAAAGAATTTTTCTTGAAAAATAAGAGACTAAAAAGTTCTCCAAAACCAATCAATATACAAAAAAGTCTGAGTTTATATGCTATGTTCAGCACCATTGAATACTCCTCTCCCCTCCATGAATACCTTTTTACAAAGGAGCAGGGTGTGGTATATATATTAAGTTCCTTCTATGTTTAAAGCACTGGGGATGCAAAGAAAACTCTCCACCGAGGCTGGTGGAACCTTTTCTGCAAGTTCTAGTCTTATAGAGCTACCTACAGCACTGGGTAACACTAGGTGAGTCATTGTACTTGATAAAGTCACGCTGGCTTTTAGTGATCACTGCTTACCTTTCTAAGAGCTTACATATTAGCCCTACAATAATGTGTCCTAGAATTTTGCCAGGAATAGAAGCCGAATTCACTGATCTTTACTTTTTTTAACTCTTCTTTTCATTTTCAAAAATTAGGTCATTTGCTCTCCTCCAGTCCTCTCGAACCTCTTATATTCTTCCAGAAGGAGACAGTCTTTTTCAAACACACACACACACACACACACTCACATATACACATATACAGCGTTGGGTTCTGTCCACTGAAGAGGCCAAGCATATTCTCTCATCATTTCAAGAGACTTCATAGAGTTTCATCACTTCATTATTTTCCCCTATTCTCTGAGATTTCAGCTTATTCTACCAGTACAACAGCTTTCTAGGGTAGCCTTATAACATCCATTGGTGTAAAGAGATACATGAGAATAGAGAAAAAAATAAAAACTCATGTATTATGAAAAACAATATACTTTTGTGGAAAGAACATTGAATTTAAAGTGAAAAAAACTTGCATTTGGGTCCCATCTCCAATAGATATGAGAGAAATGATTTCTCTTATATTAATAACCAATTATTGAATTAGATCTAAGGGTTTTTTTTTCCCTTTTCTACTTCCTCATTCAGAAATCAGCCCCAGTAGGTTATTCAGGCATCCTTTGAAGTGAAGGACTGATAATGAGAGGGAAAACTCAGAACTGTTCAAAAGGTAAAGAAATTTTAGTTTAGGTGAATTGATGGATTCCAGCCCATTATATTTTACTCAGATAGATATGGGTAAAAGTGAATTGCCCCTTTTGTCTAGGTTACCCTAAATGGAATGATGTGGGTATAGATAAGCCTCTTTGACCAGGACTGAGTGATCAGAGTCACATCCCCCAAACCCTCATTATTATAAGCCCACCTCTCATTATAATGTTCATTATCTCATTACTTGTTAAACAATCAGAGTTGATTTTCACCCTCAGGTGCACCCTCTTTTCCAAGGCTTTGAAATATTGAAGATTCCATAAGTTAGGCCTCTTTGAACATTGATAAGGCCAATTAGTCCTTTTTGACTACTTGGGAGCTATGGTTGATAAAATTGATTATAATTTATCCAGAAACTCTTGTCTCTCAAAAATTTTTACTCACCACAGATAGCAATTGTAAGACCTATTGACAAGTTATTCAATTTCTTTGAGGCTTACTTTCCTTGAGTCTTAAATGCATATAATACTACACATACTCCATATGTCATAGGGTTGTTCAGAGAAAAACACTTTGTGATCTTTTATATTGTAATCCCTTAATGTGTAAATGTGATGTCTTATCATTATGAGCTAATAAAAAGGGACAAGCTGATTCTCTTACTGTAGTTATTTTTCTAGGATGGAAGACCAACTGAGATGCTGATGGCCCTCAGCCCGTACAATATTTGTTATGTGCACCCCATTGCTCATGTTCTATCTGATATATCCACCTCTTTCTGGTGGAAACATTTATTTCTTAAAGCAGCTCAAGAAATTTATTCTGCTCATCCCTGAGAAGTTTTGAAGGGTTCCTCTGCCCCTTTATCACCTACCCCACCAAGAAATTCCACATTAGTAGCCACTAACAAAAGAATACAATCATATTAAGCATCCTCCCACTAAATTCATCATCCTGGTCTCTACTAAGTCAAAAGATATATGGAGACGAATAGATAGATCATTTCTTCTTCAAAAGATCTGGGGTGGGGGGGGCGGCAGCTAGGTGGTGCAGTAGATAAATCAACAGCTCTGGATTCAGGAATACCTGAGTTCAAATCTGGCCTCAGACACTTGACACTTACTAGCTGTGTGACCCTGGGCAAGTCACTTAACTCCCATTGCCCCGCAAAGAAAAAAAATCTAGTGGGTTTAGTGGATCGTAAGCTCAATATGAGTAAATAGTGTAATATGGTAGCCAAAAGAGCTAACGCAATATCTGACTGCAATAAGAAGGTCATTTTCATTGTGGTCATTTAGTTGTTTTAGTCATGACCCCATTTGGGGTTTTCTTGGCAAAGTAGTTTGACATTTCCTTCTCCAGCTCATTTTGCAAATGAGGAAACTGAGGCAAACAGGGTCACACAGCTAATAAGGGTCTGAGGCCATATTTGAACTCAGAAAGAGGAGTCTTCCTCACTCTGGGGCCAGCATTTTATCCATTTTACCACCCAGCTGCCCAAGAGGGACATAGCTTCCAGGAATAGGAGGTGATAGTCCAACTAGGCTCTGTACTCATCAGACCTTATCCAGAGTATTAAATTCAGTCTTCAGCTTCATCACTTAAGAAAGCTCTTGTTAAGCTGGAGAATGCTCAAATGAGGGAAATAAGGACAGTAAAGGGCCTTGAGTCTATGTCACATGGGAATCAGTTGAGGGAACTGGGACAATCTAGCTTTGAGAAGAAGTGACTCAGGGGAGACGAGTATTTGAAGGACTGCCACTTTAAGGGGGAACTAAAATTGTTTTCTTTGGCTCCAGAGGGTATAACTAGGAAAACTACGTAGAAGGCACAAAAAGTTAAAAAAAACCAAACTACCTAATAATTATTGTTGATGGGCTTCCTAGAGAGGAGGTAGGTTCCTCATGGCGTTCAAGCAGAGGCTGAAGGAGTGCTTGTCAAATATCTTATGGTGGAGATTCCTTTCATTTCATGTTTAGTATGGCTGCTGGCATCTGTTACAACTTTCAAATTCTGTGATTCTCACTAAAGAAAGTATGCGTTTGGATGATCTATAGATACTGGATGGTTTCAGAGAAAGAGATCATGCGTAAGAGTCATGCATGTAAGTCTAAGTACCACTGGCTTAGAGCTCCTATATCATACTGAGTAGTTCTCACAAGAGAGATTCTTAGAGAAGGAGGTTGTCCCTTACAAGCAAAGTAGAAATTCATCTTTAAAGGTGTGTTTAATTTTTAGTAATTCTTTGGGCCTAATGTGTGTGTTTGGGGGGCGGCATTTTACTCTATCTTGATACCCATAGAGGAATGTGCAATGTAGGATCATCCTAGATTTAGAGGCACATTTCCTTTGAGAAATCTCTACTCCCACAGCCATCTTATCATAGAATTCTAGATTTAAGGCTGGACAGAAGCTCACAGTTGATTTGGGTCCAATCTTCTTTGAAGATGAGAAAATTGAGGCCTCAGGAGGTTAAATAACTTGCCTAAAGTCTTTTTTGTTTTTGTTTTTGTTTTTTTGCGGGACAATGGGGGTTAAGTGACTTGCCCAGGATCACACAGCTAGTAAGTGTCAAGTGTCTGATGCCGGATTTAAACTCAGGTACTCCTGAATCCAGGGCTGGTGCTTTATCCACTGCGCCACCTAGCCGCCCCTTGCCTAAAGTCTTATAGAAATTAAATATGACAGGTGGATTATGAACCAAGTGCTATGATTCCAGATGGAGCCTTCTTTCTACTGGCCCATGATGTTCTTTGAAAGAAGATTACATAACTTTAATGCCAAATGAAAGGCATTCTAGCAGTGCCCATGCTTTCCTCTTCTTTCCTGTCTATTCCCCCCAAAAGGAATTTATCCACATTTCCAAGATGCTTTAAGGTAATAAAAATGAGGTCTGCTTAAAGTAGCCCGTTAGCTATCTTTTAGAAACTGGGGTTTAAGGAGTATACATTTTTAAAGGGTTCCTAATGCCCCTAACATTAGCGGATCAGTTATTCACTGGATGACTGGGAACCAAGATCTCTAACTGAATCAACATCCAGGATAGCCTTTTGTACAAAATAGTATATTTTGCTACTTAGTGGGAAGGGAATAAACAATTCTTTTTTTGTTTTGTTTTGGTGGAGCAATGAGGGTTAAATACTTGCCCAGGGTCACACAGCCAGTAAGTGTCAAGTGTCTGAGGTCAGATTTGAACTCAGATCCTCCTGAATCCAGGCCTGCTGCTTTATTGACTGTGCCACCTAGCAGCCTCAAGGAATAAACATTTATATAGTGCCTAGCATGTGCCAAGCTCTATGCTAAATGCTTTTCAAATACTATGTCACTTGATCCTCACTACAACCCTAGGAGTTTAGATGCTGTTATGAAATCCATTTTATAGTTGGGAAAGCTAAGGCAAACAGAAGTGAATTGCCCAGGATAAAACTGCTAGTAAGTGTCATGTCTGAAATCAGATTTGAACGTAGGTCTTGCTGACCCCAGGGCCAGTGCTTTGTCTACTGCCACCTTGTGGATTCAATGGAAAGTTCCCTTGAGAGAGGCTGTGAACAGGCATACATGCTTTTAAAAAGTTGTCTTGACATGAGCAACAACATGTTATTTTTCAATACCATTGTCCCTGTGATAAGATAATGGAATTTGGCAGATGCCTAGGGGCCCCACCTGATTGATTTAGTATTGTTTGAATTGGGTGAAAATGAGAAACTAAGTACCTACTTGGGGATGATTAGATGGAGGCCAAACCTGGCTGGCCCTGAGTGACATGTTGGTTCATTACTGACATCAGCAGGGGACCACTCTCAGCCAACCTGCTTGAAGGACCCCCCTTTTGGGGGAGGGAGAGAAAGTAGGAGAGAGAACGCTTGCTTGGAGGAGCTCTCTCTTTTCTTTTTGGTGAGCTTTGAAAGCGTACTGGAGAGAGGCTGCACAGCTGACTCTCATTGAAAAAAACATGGACACCAGGTGGTGAGTGGAAGTGAGGCCAGCTCTTCGAGGTAGCTGAGCTGAAAGCAAGTTTGGGGTTTGAGTCAGTCTTTGCTAGAGCCAGGGAGCTTATTTGTTTTCTCTTCCCCTATTCCCTTGTCCCTGGCTTTATTAACATCACCTTTGTTGTAAATTTTGTTCCCTTTAATAAAACCTGGTTTGTTTGTGGAAAAAGAGGCTGTTAATCTCCTTTTTTATTAGCCTGGGAGAAATAACTAAAAAGGAAGTATAGAAGGGAAGAAACTTTGGACCTAGAGGTCTCTCATTATTTTCTAAACCCCGATATTATGGCAAGCCACACAATTAACTCTCCCCATAATAAATTTGGCCCTTACATCCCCAAACCCCTGATACATTATTCCTGGATAACAAAGGAGTATAGCCCTGCAAAAATAACATGCAGATCATATAAGACATCATATGCCTCAACCACCTATCTGCTGGGAGAAAGTATGGATTTATGGGCATCAGTCCTTTGGAGTCAAGACCAATCATAGAAGTTAACTGAGCTCGAATGTCTCTCTCTGAATGTTGCTTCCTTTATAGTATTGTGGTCACCATGAGTATTGTTCTCTTGATTCTACTTAATTTTCTCAGCATCAGTTTATACAGATCATGCTAATTTTCCCCAAAATTTCTTATATTTATGATTTCTTTTTTTAATAAAAGTATTTTATTATTTTCCAGTTACATGTAGAGATAGTTTTCAACATTTGTTTATATAAGATTTCCAATTTCAAATTTTTCTCCCTCCCCTCCCTCCCCTAGACAGCAGGTAATCTGATATAGGTTATATATATATATATATATATATATATATATATATATATATATATATATATATACACACACACACACACACACAACATTAAACATATTTCTGCATTAGTCATGTTATAAGAAAAGAATCAGAGCAATAAGGAAAAACCTCAAAAAAGAATAACAACAGCACCAAAAACAAAAGAAATAGTATGGTTCAATCAGCATCGATACTCCACAGTTCTTTTTTTTTCTGGATTTGGAGACCCTTTTCCATCATGAGTCATTTGGAACTTTCTTGTACCATTGTATTGTTGAGAAGAATCTAGTCTATCACAGTTGATCAACATATAATGTTGATGATGCTGTGTATAATGTTCTTCTGGTTCTGCTCATCTCACTCATCATCAGTTCATGCAAGTCCTTCCAGCTTTCTCTGAACTCCTCCTGCTCATCATTTCTTACAGCACAATAGAATTCCATTACATTCATATACCTCAACTTGTTCAGCGATTCCCCAATTGATAGGCAACCCCTCAATTTCCAATTCCTTGCCACCACAAAAAGTGAAGCTATAAATATTTTTGTACATGTGGGTTCCTTTCCCTTTCCTATGATCTCTTTGGGAAAAAGACCCAAAAGTGGTATTGCCAGTTCAAAGGGTATGCACAGCTTTATAGCCCTTTGGGCATAATTCCAAATTGCTCTCCAGAATGGTTGGATCAGTTCACAGCTCCACCAACAATGCATTAGTGTTCCAACTTTTCCACAGCTTCTCCAACATTTATTATTTTCCATTTTTGTCATACTAGCCAATCTGATAGGTGTCAGGTGGTATCTCAGAGTTGTTTAAATTTGCATCTCTCTAATCAATAGTGATTTAGAGCATTTTTTCATATGGGAATAGATAGCTTTGATTTCTTCATCAGAAAACTGCCTGTTCATATCCTTTGACTATTTCTCAGTTGGGGAATGACTTGGATTCTTATAAATTTGATTTAGTTCCCTATATATTTTAGAGATGAGGCCTTTATCAGAAGTACTGGCCATAAAAATTATTTCCCAGCTTTCTGTATCCCTTCTAATTTTGGATGCATTTCTTCTGTTTACATTAAATTAAAAAGATTTTGTACAATCAAAATCATCCATTTTGCATTTCATAATATTCTCTATCTCTTGTTTGGTCATAAACTGTTCTCCTTTCCAAAGATATTTATGATTTCTTACAGCACAATATTATGCCATTGTATTCCTTTTTTTTTTTTTGGCAGGGAAATGGGGGTTAAGTGACTTGCCCAGGGTCACATAGCTAGTAAGTGTCAAGTGTCTGAGGCCTGATTTGAACTCAGGTCCTCCTGAATCCAGGGCCAGTGCTTTATCTACTTTGCCACCTCGCTGCCCCCTTCCATTACATTCTAAAATGATTCATTCATTCATTGCCTAATCAATGGGTATCTACTTTTTCCATGATAAGTGTTGATATCAATATTTTGGAACATATAGGATGTTTTCTTCCAAATTTGACTTCTGTGAGGTTAAGTGAAGGGCTGAGGTTCTCGTGAATCTTGTGTCAATGATTTTTTTCCTTTGTTCATCAGAGTTTGAATTGAGATAGGCATTCAGATCATCGTGACAAGGTACATTCATCCAACAGGAACAGATGGGTGGTAATGAACTATGGAGAATATTTATTAATCTCATCTTAAAATAGAAAAAAGAGATTATGAAAAAAGAGAAGCAGAAATATATCATACAAAAGACTGTTGACATGTGGATTTAGTTAAGAGGAAAGAAAAGTAGTTAAATCAATCCACAAAGTAAGTGGCTCAAGAAGAGCATCTGGAAAAGGAAAGAAAGGAATGCAACACAAAGAAACAGGAGCATTTAAATCAGCCAGCCCAACTAAAGGCATGGAATAGAGGCAAGAAATCTTGACCTGATCTTCAAAATGTTTATGTTCTTAAGTATTATCATAAATAATGCACATTTCAATATATTATCTTAATATTTCTATAGATAATGTGGATACTGAAAAGTTACCTGTCAGAGCAAATGATTCGACAGGTGTACCCCAGATCTGCTTCCTGTGGCTGAGTCAGCAGGTTGCAAAATTCCGGGCAACCAGTTGTTGATTAGGTATGCCACTTATTGCAACCCCTTCCTCCCCTTCACTCTCATGCACATAAACATACTCCCAGGAAGGAGCATTGATATGGTCTTATGCAAAAGCAGGAAACCTGTTGTAAATTTAGAATACTACAGCAATAAACCAATAAGTATCTGGAAACATCTTAAGTAATTCCTTTTCTTTCACCTGTGACATGAGCCAAAGGATCTTTGATGATACTGGCATTTAGTGTTCCTTCTTTGTACATGGTGTGTTAATAACTAGAAGAATGGCAGTAAACACCTCATGCCAAATGAATTCAACTGGCTTGGTTTTGAAGTATAATTTCAACTCTGCATTCTTGGGTAGGATCAGCAGTATGATCAGTGGAACAGATGCTTAGGTGATGTGGTTTCAAGAGACAATGAAAATCCTTCCTATCTCACAATATTTCCCCCTTTGCCTATGATTTTACCTTGGTAACACCTCTCTCATACCTCCCGCACTTCTCTCTTCTGAAACTGCCATCTTCCTGGTGCAGTCCCTTATCTCTTCCCAGCTGCAGAACTGTAATAGCCCCCGGTGATTTCCCTGTCATAAGTCTCTCCCACTCCAATTCATCCTTCATTCAGCCACCAAAATGAATTTCCAAACGTGCAAGTCTGACTATATCACCTCCTCTCCACTCAATAATTTCGAGTGGTTCCCTATCACCTCTAGGGTCAAATATAAAATCCTGGGACCCACTAGGTGGCACAGTGGATAAAGCACCGGCCCTGGATTCAGGAGGACCTGAGTTCAAATCTGACCTCAGATACTTGACACTTACTAGCTGTGTGAATCTGGGAAAGTCACTTAACCCTCATTGCCCCGCCCCCCCAATATATATACACACACATACATATATACATACACATACATATACATATATACATATACACACACACATATATATACACACACATACATACACACACACACATATACACTTTTCCAGTCTTCTTACACCTCTCACCTTCCTAGTACTCTTTGATGCAGTGACACTGGCCTCTTTATTATTCTTTTATTTTTTTAAATAATAAACATTTTTACTTATAGTTTTGAGTTCCAAATTTTATCCCTCCTTCCCTCTCTCCCCTCCCCCCTCCCTGAGATGGTAAGCAATCAGATATGGGTTATACATGTGCAACTATGTAAAACATTACCATAGTTTTTGTTTAAAAAGACACAATCAGTCTCCTGCCTCTGGATATTTTCACTACCTGTGAAAATGCTCTTCCTCCTCCTTTCTGCTTCTTGACTTCCAAGGCCTTCTTCAAGTAAGTCCCAGTTAAAATCCTACTTTCTACAGGAAGTCTTCCCTCTGTTGATTATTTCCACTTTATCCTGTATATAACTGGATCAAACATGGTTGTTTTGACAAGAGCAAGGACTGTCTTTTACCTTTATTTGTATCTCCAGTACTTAGCACAGTGCCAGCTACATAAAACACACTTAATAAATGTTTCATCAATTTACTGACAATGGAGTGCCTGTGCTCTGCATGCTAAATGAAGCAGCAAGAGAGGAAATGTGTGCAACAGTCACCTGAAGCAGGAACTTCTCAGAATCTCAGAAGAGTCCGATGTTGCCACTGCTCTTTCCTAGGGGCTCTACTGGGGTCCATTTACCTTGCTTTGCAGTGGTCTATTTTTAGGTGGAGATCTGTACCAGACCCAGCATAGCTGAGAACAGGAAACTCCTTCAGTATCACACCAGATACTAAGTTCAAGCCCTGTCCCAAGAAAGCTTCTGGCTCTGTAGTTCCTTGGTGCTCATCTGATATATGGCTTGAATGAATGAGTTGAACATCATTTGTGAGCTGGCTGTGTTGTGGCTGTGAGGAACTAAACAAATTCTATCTGTGTATTCCTCATAACTTCTGGGGTTTGGAGTAGTTTATGTGCTGTCTGAGAATGGCCAGGGATGAGGAGAATTGCATAGCTGCTCAGTAGATATTTTCTCATGTATTAAAAAAAAATTATGTCAAACGTATATGACTACATATAGTATCCAAATAAGTTCTGTCTGTTCCTATGGGGAACCACTTACATTATTCTGAGGTCCCATGATTAGATCTCCATGAAATATAGTAGCATAAAAGAAGTGGGGTTTGGCAGATACAGGGACTCAAGAACTAATTCTGATTGGCTAAATATACCATAATATATATCCTCTCTATAATGAGTTGAACCAACCCTGCAGAGAGAGGCAGAAGGGAGGAACAGAAGGTTGTCTACTCTGTGAGAATCAGAGTGGTGGTACATCACTGTCAGGGTCATTATGGGATGCCCAGTACCCAATAGATCCTACTTGCTGAATGTTTTGTTTAATCGTTTCGGTTATGTCTGACTCTTTATGAGTCTATTTGGAGGTTTTCTTGGCAAAGATACTGGAGCTATTGGCCATTTCCTTCTCCAGCTCATTTTACACATGAGGAAACTGAGGCTAACAAGGGCTAAGTGTCTTGCCCAGGGTCACATAATAAGTGTCCAAAGCCAGATTTGAATTTGGGAATATGACTCTTCCTGACTCCAGGGCATGGTATTCTATCTACTGTGCCACCTAGCTGCCTCCTAATTGCTGAATAAGGACTAAGCTAGTCCTAGGAACAATGCCACACATTTGTTAAACAGATAGTGGGTATTAATAAATATTGATTGGATTATAGAAGGCCTCTTTTACTCACTTCCTTGACCCCTTATTCTCTCATCACTCACTCCATTAGTTATACATTTCACATCATTGGGTTAGAACTGTGCAGGATACAATAATCTTAGCAGCAGCAAGCATAAAAATGGGGCTTTCACACAAAACTCAGAGCCCCTATAGAGAAAGTTTAAGTATGGCTACTGTAGAGGGAAAATATTTATGGTATCATACTTGTATTTACTCCACTTACAGAGAGGCAGCATGAAATGACAGCTGGCTTGTTTAAAGGGATAATAACACAAAGCAGTCACAGTGGGATACGCTGTAGAACAAAGAGTTTTTAATGAAAAAAATCTCAGAGGGAATCTAGCCCTTTCATAAATGTAGATTTCTCTCTATTGGAAAGACCCACTTTAGGATTATTTTAAAACATCTCTATGTCCACCTTTGTTTATATCAAAATGGAAACCCAAATCCTGAGTGGTTCCATCCAGGCACTAGTCCAACGGTTTGAGCGAAGACTATTAGAGAAAAGATAAATTAGGGGAGATTCCCTAACAAGGGGCATTATCTTTTGGACTGATATCCAGGGAGTGTGTGGTGAAGTCAGTTCTGCTAACAGACAGCTTGGCTTCTTTTTCCTGTGCCTCTCTCGACCCCACATTGGTTCTGATACACAGATCGTTGTTAAATAGGCAAGTATGTGGCTACTGTGGTGACCAGCTGCTTCACATGGTGGCCAAGCTGAACCCTGCCAGCTTCAAAGTCTTCACACTCTTTATTCTTCCAGAGAACTAATTGCTTGTGCCCCCTCTTAGGAGAAGGAATAGATTGAGCTGAATGTTACTTTTCCATGATGTCAGCAGCACATATGGAACAAGTTCCTCTAATCTTGTGATATTTGAAAAGTAACCCAAAACGTGGTTGTATTTATTGTTTTTTTCCTAAAATCTGTATCTAATTTATAGAAGGGATCTTTTTTTAAAAAAATCAAAATATTTGGTAAATCATCATATGAGAAATAATACAACAAGGTGTCTTACGTGCATTTTGAAGTTTGCAAAACACTTTATGGTTTAAAAAACAGCTTATCTATTCTATCTTACATGAACATCATAACAACCCTTGGTGGGGTAAATCCTATTATTATTCCCATTTTTTTTGGATGAGGAAACTGAGACAGAACTAATAATTGTCAGAAACAGAATTCAAGCCCAGGTCTCCTAGTTTCATGCTCTATCCACTGTACTGTATTTCCTTCTCCAATAAGTTCCCCCAAATTCTTGATTATTCTGAGTTGGGTTAGTCTATGGACAATTCAATCCCTCTTAACACCTTTACCATCAGAGCCTCAGCAGATGAAGACAAAGTCTTATATCCTTGAATCTCAAATATTGAACCATTTACATGCCTCTAGGGAGACTATATTGAAAAGAAAGGATTCTTTTGCCTAGGAAAAGAGTGTGTGCCAAGATTTCTGAATATCTTATAATCATTTATATTTCATTGAAGAATGGAATAATAAAGTAAATTGACAGATGAAATAGAGCTAGACTGTGACTTTCACAAGGATCAGGAAGAATTAGACTGTAATTTATCTGTTTTCAAGATTTATATTGTAGTGGATGTTTTTTTCCCTAGCTTAATATATAGAATTCTCTGTCATAAATAATATCCAATTATGGTGCTCATTAAATTTAAGTCTATATGTTACATATGCCAAAACAGATATTATTTTTTTGCCAGGACTATAGATTCTGTATGTAGACACAACAGCTTGACTAGGAAACAAGTCATAACTTTCTAAGTGGGGCATTATTTTCATAGTAGCCCTTTGGCACAAAGAACCAACAACTGAGTTTCCATGTCTGTTGCACCAAAGGCACATTGTTAAATATAGCTCCTTGCTATTGGCTCTTAATATGACATCCACCTCATTTTGTAAGCAATCTTCTTTTTAATGGATGGCAATGCAACACTTGTCTCATTCTCATTCAGAGAAAGAATGTCTGGATGTCTAATTTTCATTTCTTTCTGTTTCTCAACTTTATCTTCTGATTCTCTTGCCAAGTAAAGTACTCTCAAAACTGAGTGACATAAACATGATAAATAACAGCTTCATTTTGCACTAAACATTTATCTATTATTCAGTAAATGAAAATGGAAAAGGATAATATAACAGAACTATTGATGTCATTGTTATGGGGAAATAGGGTGGGAGTTTGAGGATAGGGGTTTAGGATAGGATAAGGGTAGGGGGTTTGGGGTTCTTAGGAATTCTTCTTTAAAGAATTACACGCTCTTACACACAAATCCAATTAGAATAAAATAATAGTTTATTTAGGGGTTGGGGAAAGGAAACCAAGAGATAAATCCTTGGACTTCTCATGAGGAAAAGGCATGGCATAGAGGCATGGTTCTGAGAAACCTCTCTCCTTGAGCAGGAGACAGGCAGATACTTTTATAGAGGACTGATGGGGGTTATCATCTGACTGTGGGAAGTTCCCTTATTGAGGAAGGACCATTCCTCACTGGTGGTAGCTGGGGGAGTTGGGTGAGGGGTGGCTGTGGCTCTCTCAAGCCATCTCTCTCCTCTTCCCACCACAAAGGCAGCAGCCACACCCAAACTTATCTCCCCAGGGGTGGGGGTGACTGGAATGAAGGGTGGTGGTCCTGGAGATAGCTCAGTCCCAATCTGGTGCTACTTATCTCTTTAGGTGTATCTGTCCTTTGATTTAGTTTCTCAAGGAGAAGGTTTTTTGATGTACCTAGGCCCATAACACCATGATCAACCTGGTAAATTATAATGCAGTAAGTTCTATGTTTCTTTTTTCCTGAATAGCTTCATAATAATGATGATATAAGTCTATTACAAGTCACATGACTAGTGGTTATTTACAAATGTTATAACAACATTAACAAAAAAGTTTTAATTGGAAAATTCATGGCTGACACCAAGACTAAACTTTTAGTTTGTAGTGGGATTTCAGAGGATCAAAGCAAATGACCCAACTTTGATCCCAGAGGTCTGTTTGATGATGAAGCTTCCTACCTACTTCTTCATAAAGAGTTTATGGACTCGGGGCAGCTTGATGGCTCAGGGGCAGCTAGATCACTCAGTGTAAAAAGCACTGACACTGAATTCATGAGGATCTGAGTTCAAATCTGTACTCAGAGACTTGATACTTACTAGCTGTATGACCAAGTCACTTAACCCTCATTGCCTGGCCAAAAAAAAAAAAAAAGAGTTTATGAACTCAAGGTGCAGGAGGAGATCTACAACATGAGAATTTCTTTTGCTTAATTGTATTTGTTACAAGAACATTGTATTTTCCCCCTTTTCTCCTTAATTTTGTGAGGGAGCTAGGAGGACAAGAGAAAGATAAGAATAGGTATAATCCTCCAAAAATAAAGAAAAGAAGGTCATTATTCACTATTTTTTTTAAATGGAGAATAAAGAACAGAAGGAAAGACAGAAAGGAAGGCAAGCAAGGTAGCTTTTTAAGCTACAGGTTGGATGTTATAAAATTTTTAAAAGCAAACTCCACATAATACAGATCTGAAATTTCCAGAATAATATTCTTTTTCTAACATACTCTATATATGCAAATACATGTTCTATTTTGAATTTCTTAGGATCATTATAAAAATAGACATCAACAATAATATTTAAAAGAAAAAGTAGTAATATTTTGTTGTGTTTAAGGAATGCAAGTTCCCAGTGAAATAGAAACACTGAATTTTGAACATTTCACAGAGTAATTTTAGTAGAATGTAAGGTACTTGAAGGCAAATACTATTTTGTTTAGTCTTTGCACCTTTAGCACTTAGCACAATGCCCGGCACATGGTAAATGCTTCACAAGTCTTTGTTGAATTAAATTGAATTCAATGAAATCTGTTTCTCTTTGTCTTTCTATTTGATTTAAATTGTGACATGATCTATAGTAACTGGTCAAACTGTCCTGTGAGGCCTATATTGAGACAAGGTTTAGCTAAGACTATAAGTAGCCTTCTCAAGATTATTCAGACTATGTTCTCTGTTTCCATACTGCCCTTTTTTAATATGGGATTTGGGCCAAAACCACACAAGTAAACAACATTCTCTGAGGATTTATGTTTGCCTTGTTTCCATATATGTTTCTATATATGTTCTATAAACATTGTTTAAGTTTCAATTTGTAAAGTTCTATGAAAAATTGTTGCGCTATGATTAGAGCTGATTTATCAAGCCATGCCTTCCATTATGAGTTTCAATATTTCCTCCAATTGCTCTTCATTAGGATCACTGTGGACAGAAGAAAAATGAAGTCTATTTTTAATCAGTCCCCCTGATGGCAGTGAAATCATTCCTTTTAGTGTAATGTTTTGATTAGAATTCAGAAAGGTTCGAGATGGTTCAGGCAAAACAAAATCACTGGCTAAATAATTAATAGAACATTTTTCTTAGTTACCACCTACATTTGCTGCACATGCTTGTGCAAAGGCAGTGGGATTTCCCTGTATTCTCTGACATTGTGACCACCTGAAAGAGCCTTTAGAGTGAGTAGAAGAGCAAACAGGAGATGCAGAATCACGAAGACTTCTAGCAATTTTTTTTTTAAGCTGGGCTTATCTCTGGAATGCTAATTGAAGTGTTAGACTGATTCCATGTTCACAAAGCAAAATCCCTAAGAATAAAAACCAAGACAACTCACATGTATGTTATGTTTTATATATACATATGTGTGTGTGTGAATATATGGTACGTTTGTGTTTTCATATATGAAATACACATATAATTAGAATATATAGTCTATATAAAATATAATACATATTAGTGTGACTGTAAATTTATGAATATGCACATGTATGTATGTATATACATATATATTCCATCTATATATTTATGTGTGTACATATACCTATAGCTACTATACCTACACCTATACACACACACACACACACACACACACACACACACACACACACACACACACTCCAAACCTTTAATTTGTTTGTCCCTTATTTCGTGGGCAGTGGGGGAGAAATGTATGGGAGGCTGGGGTGAGACAGGAATAATGTATACCTGCAAAAGAAATAAAATAAAGTCATTTGGGTTCTTTTTTTAATGGATAGAAAAGAACAAAAGAAAGGAGAGAAAAAGAACCATTTGTGTCGGTAACTTCCAGAAAGAAAACTCTCCTTCACCAAGGCATTTTGGTGACTGTTCTGAAACATGATAGTCTTAGAGAGTTCCCTGGATTACTGGGCAAATGGCACACCCTTAGTAAGACAGAAGGCAATAATTTTGTCTTTCTTAACCATAAGGCCACCCCTCTATCCACTATGCCATGCTGCCTTTCATATATATATATATATTTATAAAGCCAAAACATAGTTATGCAAAGGAATGTACTAATCACCTTTTTGAAGTGCACTAATACTTTCAGATCATAAATATAGTGATGAGAAGTCACCTGGTTCAACTTTCTCATCTTGTACAGATAAGGAGACTGAGGTCCAGAGAGGACAAGTCACTTACATGAGGTCACCCACATGGCAAAACCAGGAATCCGACCTAGGTCCTCTGACTCTAAATCTGTCTCTGTTTCCACACTACCATGCTGTCTCCTCAAGATTGCCTGAGTCCTCTTAATCAAATATGTTCTTCCCTTGCCATAGAATATACCTTAGCAGGCTGAAAGAGTTAAAAACATATCTACGCTAGGACTTCTTTTCTGAAGGCACAAATTCACAAACACATGTCCTTTTTCATTGCATATGGTACTCAAGAATGTAGCCAACTGTCATCTCTGATCAGAGAAGGAGATGAAGTTGGCCTTCCCTATTCTCCCCAGCAAGGCCCTAGGTCATGATTTGTCTACTCTGTTTTAAGGCAAACACCATTTATAAGGCTTCTTACATACTTTTATCAGGAATTTTAAAGTTCAGTATAAACATATTACAGAGCACAGGGTGTTCCTAATACCTTTAATTATCCAATCTTCCTTCTTTCTCCTCTTTTTCCTTATATATTATATACACTAGTTAGGAAATGGTCACAATAACAAAAACATATATTTCAATTGGACAAAATACAGCAAAAAAAAGAGGATGGCAGATAAAAGAGAGGACCTAATTAGATCTACTGAGTCAGAGGATGAGTGAGATAATGAAATAGAAGTGAAAGAATGCCAAGAGGAGGAGGTATAGAAACAGATGCAGTGAAGTAGAAATAAAAGAGAAAGAGATGGGCAGGGGGAGAAGGAGAGTGAGAGGGAGACAGCAGACAGAGTTAGATACATAGATGAGAAATCTACCTGAGAACCTTCCAGTGCCTTTGATTTGATGGGGAGACTTTTATATTTCTTGCAATTTAATTCAGTTCAGTGAACATATATTAAACACCTGCTATGTACAAAGTCTTATGATAAGTGCTTAGGATAGAAAGAAAAGCAAGACAAAATAGTCCTTGCCCTCATCAAATAACTTATATTCTACTGGAATATGGAAGTAGGAGATGCAGTATGAATACAGACAAGTAAATATAAATGTCATGGTGGAAATGAAGCCAGCCCAGTCCGTGCTATCTCTGATACCTTAAATCAATGAGAATATGTTTTAACCCATCAGAAGACCTTATAGTAAGTGTGAATAGTCTTTGAGACTCATTAGATGAAATGAAATGACAACCATCCAGGAATTCTTTTCCATGGAAATAAGAAATTTTGTCATATTTCCATGGGTCATCTATAGATTATTCATCAAATAGAGAAGAGCAAGGAATTACAGCATATGTTATACCTTTCCAGAATATTTTTGAGGAAAAAAGATAGGGCTGAGGTGTTGAAGAGAGGGACATGGTGAAGAGAGTTACTGGCTCTTCAGATATCATGGAGTAGAAGTGTGAGGGCCAAATTTAATATATGGAGAGTTAATTGAGTGGATCACTGTAAAATTGGCATCCCAGAAATAATGAGAGACATCTAGGTCCAAACCTCCCTCCCCTCAGAACTGCCTTTTTAGATATTTCTCCCAGGCCAATAAGAAAGGAGCCTAATAGCCTCTTTTCCACAAATGAATCAGGTTTTATTAATAGGAATGAAATAAACAGCAAAGGTGAAGGGAATGGGGAAAAAGAAATATAGATAATCCTCCTAACTCTAACCTAAGTCTATACAATCCCCAAACTCACTTCCAGTTCAGCTAATTCAAAAGAGCAGGGCTCATATATTAACTCACCACCTGGGGTCTGTAGCTTCAATGGAAAAATAGCTTTTCAGCCCCCCCCCCCCCAGACTCATCTGCTCCTGCTGTTCACGCCACTGGGAGAAAAGAGGCTCTGGAAGAGACTGAGCTCCTCCCCTCAGCGAGCATTTATTCTTCCTCCCCCAAAAGGGGAGGTCCTTCAAAACTACCTGTGGAGAGTGGTTTCTCCTGCTGACATCAGCAGCACATGTCACTCAGGGAAGGCCAGGTGTGGCCCATCCCAATCAGTCTGCCAAATTCCAATAATCTTACCACATTGACTGAGCTGTTGAAGAGGGTGACATGGCGAAGAGGGTTATTGGCTCTTCAGATATCATGGAGTAGAAGATCCATATTGGAGAAGTCCCAAGAAAAGGTTTGTTCTTTCTCAGCTTACCTCTCCAGTTCTTGTCTATGCTTAGATATTATAATATAAGCTGTTGTTTCATTGCCCACATGTTTCCAGTAAACTTAATTTTGACTCAACCACAATGAGGCAAGGGGTTGGCTACAGAGAACTATAAATGTAAAGTTAGGCAGAAATCCCGACCTCTACCTGAAAGCTAGATGTTTCCCTAAGTGGGGACTCAGAACAATTGTTACTGAACTCATTACTATTTATCTTTTTAAAAACCCTACAGCTGAAGAGGAGAGAATGACATGAACCTTAGCAGTATCAGTTTCTAGACTGAAAATGAACTTCTTATTGTAAAAGGATGTTACAGAAGGTAACAAGGTAATTTGATGAGGGAGACAGCACTGATATCTGTAGAGATCAGGAAAATCTATAAGAAATTGAGTCTTGGAAGATGCTAGGGATTCTGTGTGGCAAAGGTGAGAAAGGAATACATTCTACAAATGGAGAATTGTCTGTGAAAAGGCAGAGAGATGGGAAATAAAGTGTGGTGTTTGGGGAATAGCTAGTAGGCCATTTTGGCCAGATCATGGAGGAGGCATGGAGTACAAAATAAAAAAGTAGTTATAAAAAAGAAGCTTGGAAAGGTAGGTTGGAGCCAGATCGTCAAGGGCTTGGAATGTCAGGATAAGATAGTTTAAGCACCCCAAAATTTCTGTAGTGAAATTTAAGTTCAGCTTTTTTTGCATTATAAAGTAGGTGAAGTTTATCTCTAGCATCTCCAGTCATATTTTTTCCATTTCTTTATTTGATGTATTGCAGCCTTTTCCTAACATGATATTCCAAGTAGTTAATAGCCTCCTGTTCTCCTTAACTTTCATACAAATACCATAAAATCAAGTCTCCTTTTCACCTCTCTGCTCCTGCATCCCCCCAACTACTGTAAGGAAAGAAAATGATTATTTCATTCAAACTAAAATATAATAACTGGTCAAATTTAATAGTACCCTTCTTAAGAGTATAGATAGCTCCTAATTCCCTAACTTACAAATATTTTATAATCCCAAAGTTCATTTTTTGTTGTTTTGAGCTTAGAATATGTTTTTCCCCATAGAAATTCTCCCTCCTCCTTCCTTTTAAACTCTCTCTCTATTCTCTATACTTTTCTCCTTTTTCCCTTTCTTCTTTCCTTTCCCCTCCTCCCCCTTCATTTATCTCCTCCTCTTTCCTCCTCCTCCTCCCCCTTTTCTTCCTCTTCCTTTTCCTCTTTCCCTCGCTGCCTCCCTCAGTGGAGAGGTCAGAACACGACCTTTTCCAGCCCCGAATTGTTGTAGCTCCTTCTGAATGTCTTATCTCTAATTCATCCATAGTAATTTTTTCAATATTTCCATTCCTAGACAAAATCTGAGGCAAGCTTGAGGGCTTGTTATCTTATCTTTGCTCAGCATGGAAACATTCTCTAGCACAAATGGAAAGACAATTTTTCTTCATGTCCCTGTCTAGCTTTACATTTTATTCTAAAAAAAAAAATGAGCTGTGGTTTTGCAAAACAATCAGTTAATGTCAAGGATTTTTTAAGTGTTTCTTTTCTTTAAAGGTTTTGTATTTGTATTTTCTTTCTCTCTCTCTCTTTTTAAAAAATATCATCCTGCTGTTCCCAAGACAGTTTACACAACAAGCATGTAGCCTCTCTGTTGTATCCTGGAGAGCTGAGCTTTCATAAGAGTTATTTGCTTTCCCCTTACACTTCATAAACAATTCTGTAAGACCTTTAGAACCTGTCGACATGTCTTAGTTGTTTTAGCTCTAGGCTATTTGTGGAGATAGAGAAGGAGAAATAATAACTCAGTGGCTTTTAAATATAAAAAAAAAGCCACCTGTTGGTAGAACAAACTAAAAAGTAGCAGCAAAAGCGAGTAATCACAATTTGTTGTTGTTCGGTAGTTGGTGTCGGATTCTTCATGATCCTATTCGGGATTTTCTTGGCAGAGATCCTGGAGTGGTTTGCCATTTCCTTCTCCAGGTCATTTCCCAGATGAGGAAACTGAGGCCAACAGGGTTTAGTGACTTGCTCAGGGTCACACAGCTAGTAAGTGTCTTTGAGGTTGTAGTTGAATTTATATCCTCCTTACTCCAGGGCTGGTTGTATTACGTAGCTGCCCTAATCACAACTGGACCTTTTCAATGCATGACAAACAATGTTTTGTATTGTAGAGAGAAATCTGCTTGGGTCAGTAAGACCTGGGTTCAAATTTAACCTCTGACACTTTTTAGCTGTGTGAACCTGGGAAAATCAATTAACCTCTGGAGGTGTCAGTTTCCTTATCTGTGAGATGAAAGATACTACACCCTGTAGTATCTGCCTCAGAAGATTGTTCTGAGCCTTTGATAGGATCATAAAAGTGCTACAAAATAAATGAATAAATGAAAAGCATTTATGAAGTATCACTTAGTACGTGCCTAGCACTATGCGAAGTTTGGAAATTCAAACAGAAAAATAAGATGGTCTCTACCCATAAACAACTAATATCTGGCATTTATTTTAGCACTTTGAGGTTTTTGAGGTGCTTTACAAATATTATCTCAATTTAACCTCATAATATCCCTGGGAGGTAGGGGCTATTATCCCATTCACATATGCAGAAACCAAGGCAAACAGAGCAAAGTATCTGAGGTCAAATTTGAAAGATCAAATTTGAAACCAGATCTTTATGACTCCAGGGTTAGCTGATCTATCCACTTAGCCATTTAGTTGCCTTATGGGGTTTACAGGAGGATTTGAAAGAGATTATTATGGGTGTCAGGAAGACTCCTCTTCCTGAGTTCAAATCTGGCCTTGGATACTTTACTAGCTGATTGACCCTGGGCAAGTCATTTACTCCTGTTTGGCTCAGTTTCCTTATCTGTAACACAAGTTGGAAAAGGAAATGGCAAACCACTCCAGGACCTTTGCTAAGAAAACCCCAAATAAGGTCACAAAGAGTGGGACACATCTGAAACTACTGAAGATTGATGATGGGAAGAAAAGGGCAACAAAGCATAGTGGGTAGAGGTGATTAGGAAAGTATATTTTGATCTGGGAAATCCTAGGCCTGGTCAGTAGAATCCAGAGGGAAGTATATTGACATGGCCTTGCCAGAAGCTATGGCAATGGTGATTTGATTAGGTTTCCTAAGAGGTGGGAACTATGTCTGTAGAGAGGTAAAAGGAGTGATCAACACACAGAAGAGAATATGAAGGTGGCCAGGATATATGGCTAGTTGGAATGGGAGCCATGGGCTGGTTTGATCTGGGACCAGTTGAGTTTGGTGGACTATGTGAGTTTATAAAAACCATAATAAAGAATAGCTATGTGAATATCAGCTATCATTATTATCTGTTAGAAATGCTTTGGAATCAGTGTAAGTAGTTCATATTGGAAGCACTCACAGAAAAATAATCGAATTCTTGTTTCCATAGCACAACATTTATACTGAATGTATTTGTGAATAAGTGACTTAGAGTGTCAGTGGGCAGCGTTGTTCTCTTTTTTTTTTTTTTTTGCAGGGCAATGGGGGTTAAGTGACTTGCCCAGGGTCACACAGCTAGTAAGTGTCAAGTGTCTGAGGCCGGATTTGAACTCAGGTACTCCTGAATCCAGGGCCTGTACTTTATCCACTGCGCCACCTAGCCATCACCTAGCATTGTTCTCTTAAGGGCTGGAAGGTTTCTATCTTTTGAGTTAACCCCGCTTTAGTTTTTGTTTTGTTTTGTTTTAAATCCTCTTTTGAGCTAGAAAGGAGAGAAGATGCCTTGCTATTGAGAAATGTTTCTTCTCTCTTATCTTCAGATTCATTGGATCAAGGGAAAGAGTCAGCCACTATTGTTTTCAGACCCTTTTGTGGATAAGTTCATTGAATGTTAGTAATTTATACAAAGGAATAGAGAGTGGGGCCTGGTTTCAGCACTACCTGAGTTCAAATCCAGCCCTAGACACTTACTACCTGTGTGATCCCAGATAAGTCACTTAACTTCATTCGCCTCAGTTTCCTCATTTATAAAATGTGCTGGATAAGGAAATGGTAAACCACTCTGGTGTATTTGCCAAGAAAACCCCAAAAGGGGACACAAAGAGTTGGACATAACAGAAAACAACTAAATAGAAACTAAATGATCTCTTCACATGGTTTTTGGTGAAGAAAGCATTTTGCAAACATTAAAGTGATACATAAGGTATCTCAAAAAGTCTTAGTGTAGTTTTAAGCATTAATACCTTAAAATTGCACTAAGATTTTTGGGAAAATAGGAGAGATTATGATTACCTATGCATTCATATTTACCTTTTATGTTAACTTTTAATTTCACATTTTTTCCTTACATAATTTGTTCATTTATATATGGTCCCTTATGGCCACAAATATTATTTCTGAAGTGCTCTAAGTCACTATGGATCAAAGAAATGGAAATCAAAACAACTCTGAGGTACCACCTGACACCTATCAGATTGGCTAATATGACAAAAACGGAAAATAACAAATGTTGGAGAAGCTGTGGAAAAGTTGGAACACTAATGCATTGTTGGTGGAGCTGTGAACTGATCCAACCATTCTGGAGAGCAATTTGGAACTATGCCCAAAGGACTATGGGACTGTTCATACCTGTTGACCCAATGGTACCACTGCTAGGTCTATATCCCAAAGAGACCATAAAAAATGGAAAAGGAACCACATGTACAAAAATATTTCTAGCAGCTCTCTTTGGGAATGGCTAAACAAGTTGTAGTATATGAATATAATGGAATCCTATTGTGCTGTAAGAAACGAGGAGCAGGAGGACTTCAGAGAAACCTGGAAGGATTTACTTGAACTGATGCTGACTGAGAGGAGCAGAACCAGGAGAACACTGTACACAGTAACAGCAACATTGTGTGATGAACAATGGGGATGGACTTGGCTCTTCTCAGCAGTGCAATGATCCAAAACAGTTTCAAAGAACTCATGATAGAAAATGTTCTCAACATCCAGAAAAAAGAACTGTGAATTATTAATTCACATTGAGCTATAATGTTTCTAATTTTGGACTCTTTTTTCCCTTCTTTTTTGAGTTTTTTTCCCTTGTGCTCTGATTCTTCTTTCACAAGATGACTAATGTAGAAATATGTTTAATGTGATTGTACATATACAACCTATATCAGACTGCTTTCCATCTTGGGGAGGAGGGAAGGAAGGGAGGGTGGGAGAAAAAAACTTGCAACTAAAAGTCCTGTGAAAACAAATGTTGAAAACTGTTCTCATATGTAACTGGAAAATAATAAAATACTTTAAAAAACCAAATATTATTTCTGACCCTATTCTCTTCAATTGACAATTTAACTGACAATTGTCATGATTTTTGTTTCTGTGACATTCTTGTCCTCTGTAACATTTAGTCTGAATATTAACTGAATGAAAGCTATGGGTATGTAACAGGAATATTTTTCTCTCTCCTTTTCAAATAACAATTTCTAGCTCTGTTAGTCAGGTGGGTGAGTCTCTTATCAAAACTAATTTTCCAAATCTTTGTTCAACACATTGCTATTTCTCTTGAGTTTATGAGAGGTTGGTGTGGTTCAGTGGGAAGAGTGTTGGGCTTTGAATCACTGAGACCACCAGGGTTTTCATAATGCCCTGGACTCTTCTTAGCAATGTGGCTATGGGAAAGTCAGTTTATCTCTCTAAGATGCAGTTTCCTTTCTTCCTCCCTTCCTCCCTTCCTTCCTTCCTTCCTTCCTTCCTTCCTTCCTTCCTTCCTTCCTTCCTTCCTTCCTTCCTTCCTCCCTCCCTCCCTCCCTCCCTCCCTCTCTCTCTTCCTCCCTTTTTCCCTCTGTCTTTCTTTACCTTCCTCCTTTCCCTCCCTTTCTTTTCTTTCTCTCTCTCTCTCTCTCTCTCTCTCTCTCTCTCTCCCTACCTCCTTTCCTTCCTTCCTTTCATTTTCTATCTCTGTTTATTTGTTTTTCTCTCTATGTCTTGGTCTCTGTGTGTCTCTGTCTCTCAGTGCCTATTTTCTCATTCTCTGTCTTTCTCTCTTTGTCTCTCTCTCTGTTTCTGCCTGTGTGTGTGTGTGTGTGTGTGTGTGTGTGTGTGTGTGTGTGTAGATGATGGGTGATAGGGTCCAAACTGTGCTATTATGGTAGAAGAATCAGTTCAGTAGTTTATGGAGAATAGATTACAGAGGAGAGAGACTGAAAGCAGGGAGACCAATTAGGAAGCTTTCATAATAGCCCAGAAGAGAAATGATAAAGACCTTAACTAGGAAGGTAGCTGCATGAAGAAGGGAATGGGTAAGAGTCTCACCTGGACTATTGTAATAACAGCCTAATTGGCTGTTATGTCCCCTTTCTCATCTCTCCTCCACACAGTTGCTAAATTTATATTCTTAAGGCACAGCCCTCATTATGTCAGCCCCTCCATCTCCCTTGTCTCACTGCCTTCCTATTGCTTCTAGGATAACTCAGAGACTGCTCTATTCAGCAGTTAAAGCCCATCACAATATGGCTACAACCTGTCTCTCTAGGCTTAGTTCACATTGGTCCCCATCTCTTTTTATGTTATAGTTGAACTTAGCACTCAGGTGATACTGTCTCCTCCATACCTTCACTCAGGCTCTCTTCTATGCCTGGAATGCTCACCAAGTTCACCTCCGCTCTTAGAATCTCTACAGCCCTTCAAGACAGCGCAAGTGCAACTTATCGTAAAGTCTTTCACATCCCCTAGTTGTTAACAATCCCCCACCCACAATTTCTTTATACCTAATTTATCTGTACCATGTTGTTCCCCAATTTGTTTCTGCCCCCTCCCTAGCAATCCTCTAGATTAGAATGAAAATTCCTCAAGGGAAAGGTGTTATTTTGTTATTTGTCTTCTAATCCCTAGCATCTAGCACACTGCCTGGTATATAGTTAAGAGTTTAATAGGGTGGCACAGTGGATAAAGCACTGGCCCTGGATTCAGGAGTACCTGAGTTCAAATCCGGCCTCAGACACTTGACACTTACTAGCTGTGTGACCCTGGGCAAGTCACTTAACCCCATTGCCCTGAAAAAAAAAAAAGAGTTTAATAAATGCTCATTGAATGAATTCAATTAATAGTTATTAAGTGCTAAAGGAAGAGCCACACACAAATAAGCATAGTATCTTTGAACTTTGTAACATTAGTGATTTTTTTAAACTAAGGATCTCTTAAACATTTTGCCTTTTATCCAACTCAAAAGAAACTGCTTTAAAACAGTGGAAATATTGATAGCATAAGACTTGCCTAAGAGTTAATGTTTCAGTGTTTTGTTTTGTTTTGTTTTGTTTTTTCCTTCTTCTAATTTCCTGTTATCACTGGAGCTCTCAATTTTTGTTTGAGACTGCTAGTTTGGGGCCTGCCAAAGTGGGCTGGGAAAAAGTGGATAATGAATATAGATTTTTTTTTTATGTTTTTCCCCTTAAGTACAAATAGTTCTGGAATATCCATTTGGAAGCCAATGAACATCTGGATCATCTCTGTCCCATCTTCTAGCCAATATTTTTTGGACAAAGCTAAATCTATGTCTATACTTCATTGCCATGTAAGTTGTTTCTGGACATGAAACTTCACTGAAATATCTGGATCATTTTACATTTCATAATAAAACAGAAACCTGTAGCTTTATTAGTCCTTTTGACTCAATCATTTTGGGATACTTTTGGAAGAGACTAAGAGAGCTATGGAAGTTATGCTCCAAGGTGTCTGCACTGACAACACAATCATAAAGGGATATTGAGCCAACCAGACCATCTGGGGCTCATATGCTTCTGAGACTCAAAATATTTTAGATTTGTAAATTTTGCCAATGGATTTCTAGCCAGTTGGACTGAATGAGGGAAAGAAGACAGTCCATGTCTGGGTCATTTTTGTTTATTTATTTTTTTCTTTTTTGAGTTACTAATATCTGGGTCAGTTATAATTGGCACTGAAGTAACTTTTATTGGCTTTGTTGCCTCTGATATTTATATATTCATCTCTAATATTTTAACTTCTAAAGGCTAATTCCCTTTATATGCTACAAATTCAGACTAACAATTATTAATGTTTTCTCTTATCCATATTGAATGGCCTATATTGAATGTTTTTCATATGTAGACTTCAAAGTCATTTGCAAACATTAAATAAGTAAGTTGTCTATATCCCTGTGACTTAAGGAGTAGGAAATAGTCTTTATTAAAGGAAAGCTGAAATATAGAAGCTTGATGTGTTTCCTTCTAATCAGGGATCAATTTAGTGGCTGAATTAGAATTAAATCCAGGTCCCTGGATTCTTGCCATAATATTTTCCTTATATTTCTTCCCAAAGAATACTGATTTTAAAGTCAAGAGATGTGGGTTCTTATGCTGATACTGACTAGCTTTTTTTTTTTTAATGGAAATGACCCTTAAAATCATCGGGTTTTAAACATTTTTTTACAGGGGAAAATAGTTCTTTTTGTAAAATTTTATTTTTATTTTCAAATGCTCTCCTTCTCTCCACTCCTTTGCCACCCATGAGAAGGTAAGAAATATGATACCCATTATATATACACAGTCATGCAAAACATATTCTGCATTAGTCAAGTGCTGAAAAAAACAAGAAAAACAAAGAAAGGAAAAAATATGCTTCAGTGTTCACTCTGAGTCTGTCAGTTCTCTATTTGGATATAGATGGCATTTTTCATCATGATTCCTTTGGAGTTATGGTAGATCACTGTATTGATCAGTAACTAAGTCTTTTCTAGTTAATTATCTTTACAGTATTGCTATGACTGGGTACATTGTTCTTCTGGTTCTGCTCACTAAACTTTGTATCAGTTCATATAAGTACTCCCAGGTTTTTCTGAAACCATCTCCTTCATTATTTCTTATAGCACAATAACATTCTGTCACATTCATATATCATAACTTGTTCAGCCATTTCCCAACTGATGGATATCCACCCAGTTTCTAAGTCTTTGCCACCACACAAAAAAAAAAAGAAAAAAGAAATATGTTATACATTTTTGTACATATGGATCCTCTTTTTCTCTGATCTCCTTGATATACAGATCTAATACCAGTATAGCTGAGTCAAAGGATATGCACAGTTTTGGAGCCCTTTAGGCATAGTTTCAAATTGTTCTCCAAATGGGTTGGACTAATCCACAGCTTGATCAATACTGCATTATTGTACCTATTTCCTTTTATCTCCTCCAGCATTTGTCATTTTCCTTTTTCTTAGCCAATCTGAGAGGTGTGAGGTAGTATCACAGAATTTTTTAAATTTACATTTCTGTAATTACTAATGATTTAGATCATTTTATATGACCATTGATAACTTTGATTTCTCCTTCTGAAAACTGCCCATTTGTATCCTTTGATCATATATCAGTTGGGGAATAGCTCCTGTTTTTATAAACATATGTGTTTTTGTGTGTGTGTGTGTGTGTGTGTGTTTTCCATATATTTGAGAAATGAGGCCTTTATCAGAGAAACTTGCTGTAAGTTTTTTCCCCAGTTTCCTGATTTTCATCTTTTTGACCACATTGGTTTTGTTTGTGCAAAATGTTTTAATTGTATGTAAACACAACTATCCATTTTATCTCTCATGATCCTATCTTTTGTTTGATCATAAATTCTTCCCCTATTCATAGATCTGACAGGTAATGTTTTCCATGCTCCCCTATTTTACTTATAATATAATCCTTTATGTCTAAATCATGTACACATTTTGAGTTTATCTTTGTATACAGTGTGATGTTGACCTCGGCCTACATTCCACCAGACTACTTTCCAGTTTTTCCAGCAGTTTTTTTTCAAATGTCTCTAAACCTCAGTTTTTTTATTTGTGTGTGTGTGTGTGTGTGTGTGTGTGTGAAAAATAAGGTGAGTTCATCAGCTGAAGGAGGAGGAAAAGGGGATATAACGAGAGGTCAGTACCCTTTATAGTTGTATAAAGAAGTATTGCCTTTTATTTGTCTTAAAACTTCATCTTTCAAACTTTATGAGGTACAACTAGTTCTAGCGTTTGGAAATTCAGAATATATAAAATGAGAACATTGGCCTCAAAAAAAGATTGAAAGGAGGAAAAAAGCATTGCATTTGCAGTCATAACAACTAGATTCGTGTCCCATGCCTGATATTTATTATTCTGTGACCTTGTACAAATCATTTTACTTCCCAAGGTCTCTGTTTGGTCATCTATAAAATGAGGGGATTGAATAAATGATCACCAAGGTTCTTTCTAACTTTAAACAATAACAATAATAAATAATTCCATAGTTCCATAAGATTTGTCAAATGCTTTCCCTATAACAATCATGCATAAACAGTTTTATAAACATTTTTATCCATCCCCATTTTATATATAAGTAAACTGAGGCCCAGGGAAATTAACTGAGTTTCTGGAGGTAACTAATCTCGTAAATGTGTGAATTAGGATTCTTACTTGAAATTGTATACCCTTTCAACTATACCGTGACTGAAAGTGTTTTGAAAAGGTGTCACATAAACTGAAGGTCTTGATGATGAAGAATGAATGAATGAAGTATCATAGAAAACTGAAAAAAAAATAACCACAATGAGAAGTTCAAAAAAATTAATTTGAATTATGCCATGTGTTTCCATTTTTAAAGCTATTGGAGAGTTAGTATTCAACTAGTTTAAAAGTTAAGTTAAATGAAGATTAACTATTGATTGGTTTGAGGCTAATTTGGTTCGTGCAGGATATATGAAACAAGATGAATTGCTCCTGTCACCTTTGTGCTGATTGAACACATATAGACCAGACTCAGTCTCAAGGAATTTCTCTTTAATCATGATTTTTATGGTGTGTGTGTTTGCCACCATCCAGAAGTCATCTATGAGAACATAAGAATGTGGGTCTCTTCTAGGGAGTAATTGGTTTACCTTCAGGTAATTAAGTCTATCGGTAAGCATCTGGACAAAGTGGATCTATCACAAAGCTTATAAAGAAAGAAGTCCGATTCACAGCTGGGTTACAGTGAGTAAAACGCTTAGGCAGAACGCCTTATTCAGAGACCTGTTTCCTCTAAGCAGATTGCTTCAGTGTCTCCACTAAGTCAGAGTGATATTTGGGGGGATTATTGTATTGTGGGAGGTTTTGAAGCTTTCATAAAAGGGGTTTTTTGAGGAACTGCTTGCTTGTTTCCCTAGAAAAAACTCACCCCTTTGCTCCTATGTCCCTGATCTGTATTTGTAACCCATTTCACTCCACTCTTGGTCCTGTAACTACTACATGGTATTATCAAATTAAGATCACTTTTCAGTTACCTCATTGCCCTTGGAAACATCTGACATTTTTTTGAGTAGCTGCTAGCTTGTCCCTTTACTACTATCACTAGAAGGAATATACTGGCTATCTTGTGACTTCAGTTTTCCAGGAGCTCCTCCTCCCCTCCACAAACTGTTTCTTTGCATAAGTAACTTGTTTCACTCTAATATATATTCTCTATATAGTAATATATACATATATACTGGGTTCCAAGCTCTTATAATATTCTGTATTTGGAATATTATGTATGTATAATGTAGATACATTCTTGTATCATATTAGTATATGCATATAAATATATTTAGTAAATATATATATTATGTGTAACATATTTAAATATATTTATATATACATATAGTTATATGTTAAATTTATAAATATATCATATTGGTATGCATATATAAATATATATTAGTATATATAAAATAAATATAAATATTGGCATTATATGTGTATGTATGAGAATATATATGTTCTCATTTTCCAGTTTAGTGGTTGAGATTCCTTTATTTCTTTAAGAAAAAAATTATTTTATTGATGCTTGTCTTTTAAAAAAATATTACTGTTATTTCTCAGTAACTATTCTGCATTTCCTCACAATAGAACCATCTCATGTAACAAATAAGTAAAGTTAAGCAAAATAAATCAGTCCATTGACTGTGTTGGAAAAGACAGAGCACATTTCTCACATTTAGCAAATAACCACATTTTTGGTTCCAACTAAAGTTTCACCTTCTACAAAAAGTCTTTCAAAATCTTACTGAGATCACCTCCAATTTATTGTGTATTTATCTTGTCTGTACATAGTCATTTGCATATTTTCTCTCCCATTAGACTAAGAGCAGGGGCTGTCTTTTGCCTTTCTTTGTAGCTGCTTGATAAATGTTTCTTAACTCACTGACTGACATCTATTGTCCATGACTTTTTTCCTAAGAAATGAGTCACTCTTCATCATTAGACCTCTGAATTCATAATTACTCCCTACATTGATCCGTCTTGAAGCCTTTCAATGTTGATTTCTTTTATGTTATGGTAAACATTTTGTAAATTATTCTGATTCTACTTTATTCCCTTTGAGTTCACACAAATCTTTACTCCTCCTACTACTACCACCACCATTACTGCCACTACTAACTGCTACTACTGCTACTGCTACTGCTGTTGCTATTACCACCCCCACCCTCCCACGACCTCCCCCCACTACTACTACTACTACTACTACTACTACTACTACTACTACTACTACTACTACTACTACTACCTATAATTTATATGGTACCTTTAGGTTTACAATATGTTTTACATACATTATCCTGATTTCTGTAAAGAATTAATTGTTATTTGAGGTTTTTATGCCTTGGTGAGCACTGGCCTGGGGCTCTGCAAACCGCAAGGTGCTCCACCCACTGGTTGTAGCCATTGCCAGGGCTCTGGCACCTCATGCCATCACCACTCACCCACGCCTACATGGGCCTTGCAAAATTATAATGATTGGAAGCCTAGTGAGGGCAGTCATGTGATTATCAGAGCGGCCATCCCATTGGCTTAGACTGTGTGTGGGGTGTTTCTAGGTTTGGGGGAGGAGAATTGGGCATTCTAGGTGGAAGCTGGAAATCAACAGGCGTTCTGCTGTGTATTTTCAGCTGATTCCTGGGCGGTGGTATTTTTCCAGGTATTATAATTTCCCTTTCCCCATTTTATTTCCTTTCCCTTGATCCTACTGATCCTGTTTATGTTTTTTTAAGTTTGTTCTTGTTAAAATAAATCTTGTTCTGTTTTGAGGGAGGCTGCCGGTTTCCTTCCTTGCCTCCATATTTTCTCACAATTCATTCGGGTTTAGTGAATAACAATATCACACTCACCATACAAGTTTTGGTTTTGTGTGTTTTGCTGGGGGAGGGGGCAGAAGGGGAGAGCTACAAGTAAGCCCATTATGTTGCTTGAAGAGATATTTTATAATTTAACAGTAGCAGAGAAGAGAAGCCTTAAGCATAACACCATAGACTGATATCAAGCTATGACTAGGGCAGGATGACTTGGGACATTCAATAAGTAAGAATTTATTAAATGACCAATATGTATTAGATACTGTGGTAGGCAATGAAGAAGAAAAACAAAAGTAAAATGGGCACTGCCTTCAAGGGACTTTTAATCTAGCTGGCAGAGGTAAAGCCACATATATACACAGAAACAACATATAATTATATACATAAATAGGCACATGGGGAATGGGATAGGAACTAAGTCTGTGATTTCTTTAAGGTAAGAAGCACCTGGTAAGGAAATTTTTCAACCTGTGCAGGTTGGCAACTGAGAGTATTCAAGGTCTTCCTTAGAACATTGAGGTTAATATGACATGTCCAGGGTCACACAGCTGATATGTATCAGTGGCAGACTTGGAACCAAGATCTTGGGCCTGAAGCCATCTCTCTATCCACCATGACAAGAGATAAAAGAGAATTTTGCAGGAACTAGCAACTAGAAAAACTTTATATAGAGAAGGTGGTATTTGACCTCAGCCTTGAAGGAAACCAAGAATGAGGGAGATGTGCATTCTGGGCATCAGACACAACCAGTGCAAAGGCAGGGATGGGAGATGATGAACAACACAGTAAGAAAGCTTGTTTGGCTGGACCTCAGCATATATGAAGGAGAGTACAGTGTAAGAAGTCCAGAGGAGGTGGTTGGTGTTTGGTCATTGAGGAAGTCAAACAGAGAGTTTATGTTTGATCTTTGGGGTAATAAGGAGTTAGTGGAGTTTACTGCATCAAGGAAGTGACTGACTGAGAGAAATGATTATTAATAACCAATCATTTGAGGAGATTTATGTTTACCCCTTTGTCCCCATTTCAAGACCTCAGTCCCTGAAGTTTGAACTAACCTTTTCCCTTCTCCAGACCTCACCCAGGTGGGACAGCCATTGTGATCCACTCAGGTTTGGGTGGGGATATATTGAGTAGATTGCCCAAGGCTAGGATTAATTTAAGAAGTAAAAGACATAATCAAAGGTCAGGTCCTGCCCCTCATTTTCATATTCATTATCTTATTAATTGTTAACCAGTAAGAGCTGATTGCCACTCTACTCTTCCAAAGTCATAAAAACTCTGAGCTCTCTACCATGATTGTCTTTAGTCTAAGACTGAGTTGGTCAAATGACCATCCTTATATTAAAATGCCAGTATTAGTAATAAAATTATTAAACTACCCCAAAATTATGTCTCTTGAACCTTTTTAAGAGTCACATGGTCATACTTGAACTTTAGGAAAAGCACTTTGGCAGCTTCCAGGGATGGAAATGCTAAAGTACCTGTATTATCTCTTCTTACTACTGCCAATGCCTCCCAGCTTCCCTATGTTGGTTTTTGTGTTGTTTTTTTCATGACTCAGCTCAAGTACAACCTTCTACAAAAGCCTGAGTCTCCTTTCGTCCCTCTTCAACCACACTCTCAGTCCCTTCCCTCTGGAATTATCTCCCATATACATAATATATATCTCATATGTGCATAGTTGTTTTCATGTCATCTCTGCTACTGAAAGTCCCTAAGTACAAAGTACTTTCTTTGTATCCCTACTACTTAGCACAATGGCTGGAGTGTACTAAGCACTTAAGAAATATTTATTGATTAATTGCTAACAATATCTTAGGAGTGCTTTCTTCCCTTACTATGTTGCCTTTACCTTATGTCTCTGAACCTCAGTTTCTTCATCTACAAAACAAGATGATTAGATTATATGAAATCCCAATTCTAAATTTATGTTCTTATGATCCTATGCTCAAGATTCATAGTCTTGCTTTGGGGGAGGATAGTTCCTAAGAAATGAACTAAGGAACTCTATAATTTTTCATCAAAAAAGCACATATCAGAGGTAGACCCACTATTCTCTCTCCAACAAAACAAAATCCTAGAGTTTCAATAGGAAATGATTGCTCCATATAGACTTAGAGAGTGATTATATCAAGAAAAAAACTCTGGGAAAGCCAATTTTCAAAATTCAATTAACTTTTATGCCTTGAGAAAAGATCTGGAGTTAAACATTTAAAATAATTTAAAGTTAAAAGTTGATGATTTCAAAATTTTACTAAAGTTGTGAAAGATTGATTTACCCTTTTATAGTCTTAATTAATTAGTTAATTCCCATGGCCAAAGAAACAAATTTAACTGGATGAGTTAAAATTTTATAAGAAGCTAGTAGGATCAAGCTACCTTCTCTAAGATAATATTGTGAGAGAAAAAATATTGAAAATCATATTTAACTTCATCCAAATACTGATCTACCTCATTCTTTGGTTAGTAATGGCTTAAGACCCTCTATAATTCACAGATAGCCAAACTTTGGAGACTTTCCTTTGTGGATCATAATTTAAACAAACAAACAAAGGGTATTGCTGGGTACGGTGCCACATGCCTATAATCCTTGCTCATGAGGAGGCTCAGGGTAGTAGAACAATTGATTTCAGTAGTTCTGAGCTGTAGGGTAGCTAAAACCAATTGGGAGTCTGCACCTAAGTCAGGTACCAATATGATGAGCCTGAAGAGTGGGGGTTGGAGGGACAGGACCAGAGCGAACAAGGACAGGGTGAAAACAGAGCAGATTAAAGAACCTGTGACAATCAGTAATAGATCTGGGTCTTAGAGAAGCCACTGTACTTCCCATCTGGGAGAGATAGAGGAATGCAAAGTCTCAAAAAAATAAACAAACAAAAAATCTATAACAAGAAACTATTATAGATATGAACATAAAAATAAGAACTTTTTTTAAAAAGTGGAAATGATCACTGTTTATATTTTGATTTTAATATTTTAATTTACCTTTAGGTTTTTAAATTGAAATTATTAATACTCCCTTTTATATAAAGGACTTGTAAAGTTCAAAAGGAAAATATAGATCCAGAAAACCCCCCAAACTATACTTGTTGTAAATTGAAAGTGACTCAGTGGATTGATGATCTAATTGAGGTAGGTGCTCCCTACAGCAGGGCAGATGGAAACCCACCCTGGGTCTGTCTTCCTGGGCTATATTTGCCTATATTTCTCCACAAATCCTTCACAGAAAATTTTCTTATCATGCGAGATGGAGGCTTTCCTCTAGCTCTTCTGCTATTTCCCAAACTGGCTACAGCCTCCTCTCCTCCTTCAATTCAATTTGAGCCTGGTAGATTGTCCATCAATAGTACATGTTTGGGGCAGCTAGGTGGTGCAGTGGATAAAGCACCGCCCCTAGATTCAGGAGTACCTGAGTTCAAATCTGACTTCAGACTTGACACTTACTAGCTGTGTGACCCTGGGCAAGTCACTTAACCCCAATTGCCCCGCCCCCCCCCAAATAGTACATGTTTAAGATGTAGACCCTGATGCATTAAAACAATGATATGTACCAAAGCTTCTTAAACTGTGGGTTGCAATTTCATATGGGACCATATAACTGAATGTTTGGGGTGGGGGTGGGGGGTCACAGAAATTTTGGCCACAGTAAAAGGTTATGTAAACCTATTTTATATACCTGCATACCTGCAGTCGTGTAAAAATTTCTTGGGCAGAAAAGGGTCATGAGTGAAAAAAGTTTAAGAAGCCCTGATATACATCTATTCAACTTCATAGTGTCAAGTAGGAGGTAGGTATGCATTCTTCAAGAGCTGATATAGCATAGTGGAGAGAAAAGTAATCTCACAGTCAGAAGGACCTGGATTTAAGATAGGCCTCTGATATACTTCTAGGACCTAATCCAGGGCAAGTTATTTAATCATGCTTTATCCTCAGACATCCCTCTAAAACTTCAAATTGAAGAATATGCATTGAAAAATATGTCGATATGCATTGTTTCCTCACAAGAGTGTTCCATACATCAATGAAATATCACAGTTCTTATTAAAAAAAAACATAAAGACTTCATTGCCTTTGTTGGTTCTGTTTTCATCCTGCACAAATATTTCCTTGATCCTCAGTGGCAGATTTTTAATTTTGTTTTATTTTGGGTTTTTTTGGTGAATCTCCTTACAAAAATAAACCAAGTATCTCCCGGGATAGACCAAAAGTCTTAGTGCTGTTATAAACTTCAGAATAGCTTAAAATGGTTCTGAGACTTTGGGGTCACCTCGGTACTTTGATGTGTCACTGGATTCCCAATCCCACTGGGACAATTCTTCCCTCCTGTGCTACAGATCACAATCCAGCCAAATTTTCTCATCTGGTGAATTTTTTGTCCTTGTTCTTCTATAAAATCTTGATAGACGATCTATACAAAATCCTAAAGGCATTCTGGGCCTTTTAATATCTTAAGTGTGTCTACAGAACACTTAAGTTCTATATGTGGCAAATCTCCCCATCTACTTCCCTTTCTATATATGCTTAGAGATGTCCTTATTTTATACAAATCGCCATGGGTGATATATTACAGCCAACTTATACTCACCATACATCTCCCCATTGACCTAAAGATCATCTGGAATTTCTTTTGAAATTATACTGTTCCATAATTCACAGTCACAGACTATCTCAAAAAGTATACTGATGTTAAAAAGATGTGTAGGTACTTTTTTTTCAGATTAATAAAAATTTTTGAAAGAATCCAGAATTTAAATTAGCCTGGGGCTAAATCAATACAGTAAGAATGAATCATGTAATAGTCATATCAATAGTGTCTTTGGAAAATAAATTTGCATAAAATATTTAATTTTAAAATTGAATTTTTTAAATCTGACAATAAATAAATGAAATAAAATATCTTTAAATTTTTTCAGTGTTTTCATAAATTCCATGAGAAAAAAATCTTGTATATTACTAATGATTAGAGATGGACAAAGCATTTAGAGCCATACAGTGATTGGTTTCAAGCCTAAGACATGGTGTTGGACCCAGGCTTGGTGGTGGCAGAGACCACGTTGGAATCTATGGCCACTGAAAACCCTTCCTACATGTAATACATTCTTAGTGTATAGGCCAGGATGACTGCAGCAGAATGGTGAGGGATAGATTCTGTCCAGAATGCAGTCATTATGCAACTAGATTGGAAGCTGTGCCATATGATATAATTAAATCTGTCAATAAACATTTATTAAACATTTACTGTGTGCCACCCACTGTAGTAAGCACTGGGGATTTAAAAAACAAAACAAAACAAAACAAAAGACTGTCCTGAAGATTTTATAATTTGATGGGAGAAGCAATATGCAAACAAATACATAAAAAAACCCACCAAGCTACATACAGGATAGACAGGAAATAACTAACTGAGAGAAGGCATTGGAGTTAACAAGGGTTGAGGAAGACATTCCCTAGAAGGTGAGATTTTAGTTGAGACTTAAAGGAAGCCAGGATTTCCAAAGAGTAAGTGCTAGCTACTTCTACTACTCTCAGAGCCTTAGGTATGAACCAAGAAGGCCTAGAGAGTGATGTGTAATAAAGGCTTTCCCATCAATCAGTTTGCAAGTATGTATCAGGTACTCCCATGTGCCAAGCGCTGTGCCAGATACAGTATAACACAATATAAAAAATGAAATAATCCCAATTTTCAAGGAACTAAAAAGAAAAAGGTTCCGGTGAAAGCAATTTTATTGTTGTTCTTGATTTAAGTAATACTTTCCCAAAGTTGTGAGCAGGTTTTTTAGCACTACTCTCTTTGTCAACTGCTCTAGCCCCCCAACTCAGAAGCCAACCCTCCCCCATTCTTCTTCATCCTTTTCTTCCCCCTTTGTCATCTTTCCCCTCCATCTTTCTTTTTTTTTCCATCAAAAAGAAATCTTCAGACTTCCTTTTGGAGACTATAACTATAGCTCTTCTTGGACAGTGTTGGTGTACATATACAATATTTGGGGGCCCAATTTCATCATCTTGACACAGTTTCAAAGTTCAGGAGCACAGAATCAGTAGTAGCAGGTTTTGTGGAAGATTGAACAGTTAGTCAAGTCCCAATGTGGAATAATAGTGAGAATATTGAACTTGGAGTTTAAGGACATGAGTTCAAAGCCCTGCCTTTGTTACTTACTATTTACATGACCTTGGACAAATCATTTACTTAACCTCTCAGTTTCTTATATGTCGATTGAGAAATTTGAGTTAGATTATTTCTATGGCACTTCTTACTTTTAACCCTATAATTTAATGATATAGAACAATCCAGGAGGATCATGGCATAGTTTCACATTCACAAGCAAAGTCTCACTTTCAAATACAACTTTGGAGGCTTAGGGAACACAATTGGATAGAGTGTACAATACTGAGCTCATGGGCAGTCTTTTCTGAACTTTTGATTAGACTTTTAAGCAAGCTGAGCTTGGCACAAATTCACCATGATGAGTCATAAAACACAGATGGCTATTTTCTGGATAGGAAACTTGAATGGGAAGGTTCCCATAATTAGCCTAAGATTCACCCATATTCAGGAATCTTGGGAAGTGGTGGTTATTTAGAGTGGGCAGTATGTACAGTGCAAGTGGTAATGATCATCCAGACGGTGATCTTAGAACAAGTAACTCTTTTATTATAGTGGGGTGTGGTGGGCGAGGATGGGGCTAGGGTACTCAAAGGATAATAAGACTTCTATCAAAAATTACTGAATGGAGAAAAAAAATCTATTGTACTTTTAAGAGGCCAGTTAACATGCTCCTAATATAAGTAGCATCTATTTCAAATAAAACTATTAAAGAACAATTCAAAAATATGTTATACTATATTTAATATACTACATTCCATCTATTTAGGAAGAGAATCTCCCACCGAGTTGGGAGGGGAGGGGGTTGTACTGGTCTTTTCAACATGTTATAAGTAATAAATGGGACCTATCCCACATAAGGGCTTATTAAATCCCTTAGCCTTTTTTCTACAGGCAGAACTGTGTAAATCAATAACACCTCGAATTTTCTTTTAAAAATTTTTAAGTCGTATTTTTATTTTCATTTCCAATACTCTCCCTTCCTCCACACTCTCTCCCACCCATTAAAAAGGCAAGAAATACAATACCCATTATGCATACACAGTCATATAAAACATGTTTCTTCATTAGCCATGTTCTGAAATAAAAAATGCAAGAAAAATAAAGAAGAAAAGCTTGCTTTATTTTGCACTCTGAGTATATCAGTTCTCTATCTGGAATATTTTTTATCATGAGTCCTTTGGAAATGCAGTTGGTGATTTTATTGGTCAGAGTTACTAAGTCTTTCCCAGTTGATTATCTTTACAATATTGCTGTGACAGGGTATATTGCTCTTCTGGTTCTACTCACTTCACTTTGTAACAGTTCATATAAGTGTTTCCAGGTTTTTCTGAAACTATTCCCTTCATAATTTCTTACAGCATTATGGTATTCTATTACATTCATATACCAAAATTTGTTCAGCCATTGCCCAGTTGATAGGCATTCACTCAGTTTGCTATTCTTTGACACCTCCCCCCCAAAAAACCCTATTATAAATATTTTTTGTACATATGGGTCTCTTTCCTTTTTCTCTCATCTCCTTGAGGTACAGACCTAATAGCTGTATTACTGGCTCAAAGGATATGCAGTTTTATAGCCCTTTGGGCATAATTCCAAATTGTTCTCCAGAAGTGTTGGACTAATTCACAGCTCTGTCAATAGTGCATTAGTGTACCTATTGTCCCACATCCCCTCTAGCTTTTGCTATTTTCCTTTTCTGTCATCTTAGCCAATCTGATGGGTGTGAAACAGTGTCTCTGAGCTGTTTCAATGTGTATTTCTCTAATTATTAGTGATTTAAAACATTTTATATGACTACTGATAGCTTTAATTACTTCCTCTGAAAACTGCCTGTTCATATTCTTTCATCATTTATCAATTGAGGAATGGCTCCTGTTTTTTTTTTCTAAATTTGGCTCAGTTATCTACATATTTGAAAAATGAGACATTCATTGGAGAAACTTGCTGCAATTTCTCACCCTAAACCCTAGTTTACTGTTTATCTTCTAATTTTAGCTGCATTACTTTTGTTTGTGCAAACAGTTTTAAATTTTATGTTATCACAATTATCTATTTTATCACGTATGAACCTCACCATCTTTTATTTATTCATGAATTTTTCCCATTACTTTAGATCTGACAGGTAATTTCTTCCAATCTTCCCCAGTTTCACCTCGAATATTGAAGTCACATAAAACACTGGCAAATAAAAAGTCTTCCCAGAACCCAATCCAACCTTCTCATTTTTCAGAGGAGGAAGAAGGCCAAGAGAGCTTAAGTATTTTGCCCAAGGTCACATACATAGCCAGTAAAAATCCAAGATGCAAATCCAGGTCCTCTAACTCTGAATTTAACATTCTTTCTATTGTATGACACTGCTTTTCAATTGTCTATATCATTATCATTGGGATAATAATAATGTTTTATATTTTTATAGAGCTTTTGATAGGTTTTCCCTACTCTGAGGCAAACTTTCTGTCCACCATAAACATTGCCTCTGACATCTGCTGTCTATTTGACCTTAGGAGAAGCCCTTTAGCCTCTCAGTGCCCTCAGGCAGCTCTATAAAACTGTAAGTTACAAAATAGTTGCCTATCTTCATTGTTAAAGGGTATGTCCTCACCAGAAATTCTCTGTACCAATGAAATAACAAATCTAGACAGAAATGAAAAATTAGATTTTTACTATTTTTTTTTAGTGAGGCAATTGGGCTTAAGTGACTTGCCCAGGGTCACACAGCTAGTAAGTGTTAAGTATCTGAGACCAGATTTGAACTCAGATCCTCCTGACTCCAGGGTCAGTGCTCTATCTACTGCACCACCTAGCTGCCCCGATTTTTACTATTTTTCAAATCACTGTCTTAAAAAGCAAATTAACAAAAACAATCAAACCAGGACTGAAACAAAAGGGGGTGGTAGTTACAGTTGAGAACACAGGTAAGATATTCTAGGGGCACAATGGAAATCCAGGCTCAATAATATGTTGGTGCAGCTGTGAATTGATCAAACCACTCTGGAAAACAATTTGGATTTATGTGAGAAAATCATTATGCTCTTTGACCTGTACAACTCATTGCCAACTAAGTACCCCAAGGAAATCAAAGGCATAAAGAAAGATCCTTTATATATCCACATATTCATGGGAACATTTTTGTGTGTGTGCTGTAACCAAAATCTATAAACAAAATTGGTGACTATCAAGAAAGTAAATGCTGTACAAATTTTGTGTGATGGAATGTTATTATGCCAAAAAATGTTGAATATTGGGAAGTCAGAGAAACATCTGAAGCACTTGTATGAACTAATAGAGAATGAACTGAGCAATCAGGAACATAATAGACATGACTGGAATAATATAAATAGAAGAAACAATATAATGAAACTAAATGCTAGGAAATTATAGTGACCAATCAGTCACTAACAATGACTTAAATGGTTAAAATACACTATCATCTCTGCTTTGAAGCATCTCTAATAGACACACATACCTATTATATTTATCTTCCCAATGTCCTCCCTTGTTTCCTTTCATGTGTAAAAAATGTATATATGTAGGTATACATAGAGTTTTCCTTTGAAGAAGTAGAGAGCTTGGGTATAGAATGTTGTGTAATTGATTATCAAAAGAATGTACAATGAAACCTTATTTGGAAAGTGAGGTACCAGTGTTATAAAAGTATAAGGCACCATTAAACATTTTTTTTTAGTGGAAATAGTACTCATGTAAAGTGCTTAACAAAATGCCTGGAATAGTGGCACTATATATGCTAACTCCCTCCCCACTCCCATAATGTAGAGGAGTTTGGTTGCCTCTTTTTGTAATCCCAGGACAGTGTCTGGGACATAGTGGCACGTAATAAATGTTTACTGAATGAATGAATACTATTCCAGTGGATAGAGGATGAAATTGGGTCATGAATACTCACTATAGAACTTGGATTGAAAAAAAGTTGGAAAATAATTACATACAGCAATAGCAGCTGCTGTTTTTGCCTTTCCTGATACTTTGACATCTCACCCACACCTTATAAGGTTTGCTATAGGTAAAGAAAGTCTAGGAAATAAACCACTCTACCTTGCATCCTTCATTGTTGCAGCCCACTAATCCTGTTGCCTGATATGGGAAAGAAGCTGAACTACAGAATGGTGCAGTTCCACAGAAAACAGCAACTTAACTGAAATCCTAAAATGTTTTACCCAAGTGCTTAATATTTTGGTTCTGAGCCCTGAATTAATTGAAAGGCAAAATACTAAATCTTTCCAGTTCCCTGTTCCCAAGTATCAATGTTAAGCCAGAGTATGATATTTCAAAGCTTTTATTTAGTCATGTTTAAACAAAATATCTGATTATCCATTTCTAACCCCTTTCCAATCCTGGTCTGAATACTACAAGGTAATGAAGGCCAGGCCTGGTTGTGTCAGCTAAAAGAATGAAGCCTGGCCCAGGAAGCTCAGTCAAAAACAGACTCTTCTGAAAACACACAAGTCTGGTTTCGCAAGCCATACCGCAGATTGGATGGCATAATAAATACTTTGCTTCTTTCTAATTGAAACCTAGGGTAAGCAGGAAACTCTCCCACCTAATATTTCATAGAAAACTGGAGATGTTTGGAAACTGGTAGAATTCCCTCCTCAATTTAGGGGAAGGTTTTGGCTCCCTTTGTCAATTGAATCACATGAGAAAACGTTTAGGTCCTCTAAACTTTAAGTATCATGTTTAGTCCTGGGCACCATTGTTAAAGGAGGATGTCGATTTCATTGATTCAGAGGAGGGCAACCAGCATGATGAAGGGTCTCAAATCCATGATATTTGAGGATTGTTTGAAGGAATTGGAAATATTTAGCCAGGAGAAGAGAAGAAATAGAAGCACTCTTCAAGTATTTGAAGATACGGCATGTGAAGGAGCAATCAGAGCACTGTGTAAAAGCTGCAAAAGCTAGAAATCAAGAAGTGTAGGTAAGATTTCAGGGAGAAAAAAAATTCCTAACAGAACATCCAGAAGCAGAAGGGTTGGCCTTGAAAGGCTATGGGTTCCCCTTCCTTGGCAGTCTTGAAGTAAGGGCTGGCCTGAGAGCCTTGAGGCATATATAGCAGGACCTTTGGAGGTGTTCAGTCCTTCCATTTTCAAATTCTGTGACTCCATGGAATCTTAATTCCTTGCTTACTTTATTGACCTTCAAATACTTGATGACCATCAAATGCCCAATGCATCTTCTATCTTTCAGGCTAATACCCCAAGTTCCTCCAATTAATGCCCATATAGCATGATTTCAAGTTCCTTTAGCATCTTGATTTTTCTCCTCTGAGTATTCTCCACCATACCAATGTTCTTAAAAATATAAGCACAACACTCCAGTTGTGGTCTCATTGGAAAAGGGTAAATTAGGGCTAACTAACACTTCTAGTCCTAAGGACTGAGCCTTGAACAATCAGACTTGGATATGAATACTGACTTTGCCACAAGAATTTATTCTTTGGTTAAAAAAAAAATGTTTGAAAAACTGGAAAGCAGTATCGCAGAAACTGGACATAGACCAATATCTTACAACATTTACCAAGATAAGGTCAAAATGGATACTTTTAAAGTCAAATCATAAATGAAATGAGAGATATTACAAGAAAATTAGAAGAACATGGAACAGATTTCTTATTAGACATTGATAAGTGAATAATTTAAAAATAAGAAAAAGCAAAGTTAGATATAAAATGGATTATTTCAATTACATTAAATTTTAAAAGTTTTGTACAAATAGAACAAATGTAATCAAGATCAGAAGGAAAGCAGAAAATTGGGGGGAAATTTATAGACAGTTTATCAGATAATTGTCCCATATCTAAAATAGATATAGAAATTTGTCAAATCTATAATAATATGAGTCATTCCCCAATTCATAAATGGTCAAATGATATGAACAGGCAGTTTTCCAATGAAGAAATCAAAACAACTTATAATTATATGAAAAAAAATTCTCTAAGTCATTATCAGTAAGAGAAATGCAAATTAAAATAACCTTGAGATATCATTTTACACCTAGCAGATTGACTAAAATGATTAAAGGGGAAAGTGATAAATGATGGAGGGGATGTGGAAAAATTGGAACACATTCATTGTTGTTGAAATTTTGAACTGATCCAACTGTTTTGAAGAGCAATCTGGAATTAGTCCCAAAGAGTTATTAAACTATCTACACCCTTTGACCTAGCAATACCATTACTAGGTCTATTTTTAAAGATGATTGGGGAAAAAGGAAAAGAACCCATATGTTTTAAAATGTTTATAGCAGTTCTCTTTGTGGTGGCAAAACCCTGGAAATTGCAGGGATTCCCATTAATTGGGGAATGGCTGAACAAGTTGTGGTATATGATTGTGATAGAATACTACTGTGCTATGATAAATGATGAGCTCAATGATTTTAGAAAAAAACATGGAAAGACAGGAAATAATGAAGAGTGAAATGAGCAGAAACAAGAGGGCATTGTATACAGTAACAGCAATATTGGGTTGTTTTTTTTCCGATAGTTCAGTATTTTATTAGCAATATTGTTTTAAGAATGACTTTAACTGAATACGTTATTTTGACTGTTATAAATACCCACATTTACTATAAAGGAAGTATGAAGAAAGATGCTATCTGCATCCTGAGAAAGAATTTATAAATAGAAATATGTGTAGAATAATTTTTCATTTATATATGTACCTATTTGTGTCTAATAATAACTATCTCTAAGGTGGGGGGTAGGAAGAAAAAAGGGGAAAAAAAGAAATTCACATGATAATTTTGTAGTATGCTTGGAAGAAGTAGCAAGTTATGCATAGTAGATATGTAGTTTCATCTGCAATCATCTTTTTTATTGTCCTATGTTAAGGAAATACTTGCTTTATTCCATAAATTAAAAATAAAATAATACAAATTTTAAAAATCATTTCAACTTTTTGAGACAGTTTCTTCAACAAGCACCTCCTACATTAAGACTTCTCTAATCCTTCCCCTAGGTGTTCAAACCCTCCTCCACATTTATAACACATTTATTTTGTATGTGTTTTGCACATAAATATTTACATACATGTTGTCTCCTCTTAAAGAATGGAAACTCCTTGAGGGAAGAAATTGTTTTATTTTTGGCACTGTATCTCCAGCAACTAGCATAGTGCCTAATGAAATAGACATTTAATACATGCTTGTTAATTGATCAGTTGATTGATTTTAAAAATTAAGCTAACATCTTCACTATATATGTGTGTGTATATAGATATATGTTGGAGGGAGGGAACAAGTATTTATTAAGTGCCTACTATATGCCAGGCACTTTGCTAACTATTTTAAAATATCATCTCTTTACAACTCTTTACAAGATAGGTGCTACTGTTATTCCTATTTTACAAATGAGTAAACTGAGGCAGACAGAGGTTAATTGACTTACTCAGAATCACATAACTAGTGTATCTGAGGCAGGATTTGAACTCAGGTTTCCCTGATTCCAGGTTTAGCATTCTCTCAGTTGTACCACCTAAGTATAGGCTTATGTTAGGGAAAGTGCTTTTTTGACATGTACAATGTTATTTTGTATATGTTTGGTACTGCTAGACCCTGAGCAGAAAAGGAAATAAAGATACCTAAGACATAGCTATACTATCTAAAATCTAATGAGTGGTTGCCAATAAATTATAAGCTTTAGCAAGAGTATTTAAGTGTTTAAGTATTTATTAAAGAGCATTAGGATCATAGAGAAAGGTAAAAATCTAACTATTTCTTAAGAGACCCCATCATCTGACCCACCATGGAGAGGTCAGGAACAAAAAGGACCCAACGCTTCTTCCTTCCTCCCAGAAGCCTCCTGTGAAACTGGGAACATCCCCCACACACAGCTCCAAGCTAATTGGCTGGTAGCTTTGATAGACAGTACCCACAAGCAAACGTCACTTCCTGATGCCAAGGACCTATCCACGTGGCTTGCCCTCAGACACTTTCTCCTCATGGAGGAGCTTTCCTACACTAACTCTCCGGCAGATGGCGTCATTCCAATCATTACATGTCCAAGTAGCTGTGTCCTTGGGAATACAAAGTGTGCACACACACACACACACACACACACACACACACACACGTGCGCGCGCGCGCACACACACACACACACACATATACACACTCAGTTAAATAACAATACATGACAGTACAAAAATGAGTGCTACAGATAACAGATCCTATTGGGTTTCAGAGGAAGGAAGGAGCCCTACACACTGGAAAGTCTTCTAGAAGGAGCAGGGCCCTGAAGAATAGATCAGATGTGAATAGATGGAGAGATCACAGACATGCAAATATCTGCTGCCTTAGCATAACCATATACCTCTCATGGCCTGTTCCCTAAATTGTGGTGACATGATTTTAGGAGAAGTTCCAGATCCCAACTCTTAGTCAAAATGATTGGTATGGTTTATTTGACCAATGAAATATTTATAACGGCTTGTACTTGAGTTCTGCCATTTGTTCCCTATGGAGGATAAATTGCCAATGATAGACTGTGCCTATTTGTCTAGGAGGTACTCTCTGCTCACTCTTGTTATTTTGAACTCTGCTCAGGGATCATCTTTTACTTCAGGTCTTTCTAGATCCATCTCTCCCCTCCCCTCCCCTCCCCCCACCCAAAAAGTTGGTATTTTCTACCTCTTGAAATTATTTTGCATATAGACCATCCTATTGTCCACATGCTTTGGCCCCATGGGGATGGAGACAAGGATCTATGTCACTTGCTAATAGAAATCCAGGACTCTGTGTGCCCCAGGATAGAACACTGAATCAAAGAAAATTGAAAGAACAAGAAGTCTACTCAATAGACTTTTTTTTTTTGGCAGGGCAATGAAATGAGGGTTTCCTGACTTGCCCAGGGTCACACAGCTAGTAAGTGTTAAGTGTCTGAGGCCAGATTTGAACTCAGGTCTTCCTGAATCCAGGGCCAGTGCTTTATCCACTGCACCACCTAGCTGCCCCTTCTCATTAGACTTTATTTTTTAAATTTTATTTATTTATTTATTCATTCATTCATTCATTCATTCATTAATTTATTTATTTGTTTATTTATTTATTTATTCATTCATTCATTCATTTATTTATTTATTTGCTTATTTACTTATTTTCTTACTTATTTATTTATTTATTTTTAGTGAGGCAATTGGGGTTAAGTGACTTGCCCAGGGTCACACAGCTAGTAAGTGTTAAGTGTCTGAGGCCAGATTTGAACTCAAGTATTCCTGACTCCAGGGCCAGTGCTCTATCCACTGTGCCACCTAGCTGCCCCCTCAGTAGACTTTAAAAGGTATGGGTCCACCTTTCGGCACTCACTCTCTCTTCACCTCTGCTGCATATATAAGGACTCTGTAAGCCTCTCCCTTGGATTTCCTGAAGTGGGAAAGGGTTACTGTTCTCTATGTCCTCCCCTATCCCTTTAACCCCACAGCTATGGGATCTACCTCCAAGGGCTTCTAAGATCTGAATCTCATTTAAATAGCATGTTGGAATTTAGCTCCACAGGCCCAGAAGTGTCACCTAGTAGTAAAGATAATACAAAGAAATGCCTTCTGGAATTAGTTAAAGCATCAAAATTCTCTCTTCAGGGGCAGCTAGGTGGCACAATGGATAGAGCACCAGCCCTGGATTCAAGAGGGACCAGAGTTCAAATCCAGCCTCAGACACTTGACACTTACTAGCTGTGTGACCCTGGGCAAGTCACTTTTGCACAATTGCCAGGCCCCCCCCACAATTCTCTCTTTATATCCAGTATACCAGTATTACTACTTTTCAGAGCTTAAAATAATTCCAAAGTCATTAGCCTTCTTGCGGGGTGAGTTGCATATATAGTGTTTCTTGCTTTAAATTTCTCCCTCTTCTTAGAATTCTCAGCTCCATTAAAGGCTCAGTTTTCCTGCCATTGGCTATAAGCTGCTATTTTCTGAAAATGCTACAGTTGTTAGTTCTCTTCCAATTATTCATATTTAATTTACACATATTTTATATTTGTTGCTGTTCAGTCATTTCAGCCAGGTCTAACTCTTTTTTGTTTGTTTGTTTGTTTGTTTGTTTTGGTGAGGCAATTGGGGTTATGTGACTTGCCCAGGGTCACACAGCTAGTAAGTGTTAAGTGTCTGAGGCCAGATTTGAACTCAGGTCCTCCTGAATCCAGGGCTGGTGCTCTATCCACTGTGCCACCTAGTTGCCCCATGTCTAACTCTTTTTGACCTCATTTAGGGTATTCTTGGCAAAGGTATTGGAGTGCTTTGCCATTTCCTTTTCCAGCTCATTTTACAGATGAGGAAACCGAGGCAAGCAGGGTTAAGTGAGTTTACCAGGGTCACATAATTGGTAAGTGTCTGAGACCAGATTTGAACTCAGGAAAACATATTTTCCTGACTCCATATTCTATCCACTGTGCCACCCAGCTGCCCATATTTTATATTTACTTTTCTGCATATCAGCTATTGTGTCCTGTCTTAATTTCCTTCCCCTACTTAGGAGAATGTAAGGTCTTTGTAAACTACCTTTGAGATATCTAGAACTGAATAAGACATCTAGTATGATATGCATCATGTCTAAAACATAAATCTTTATTTTTTCCCCCTATGCCCTCCCTACCTCTTTCCCTCCCTATTACTGTTCAGGGCAACACCATCCTCCCAGTCCCTCAGGCTCAAAACACAGGAGTCATCCTGGACCTTCACACTCTCTTGCGCCCCTCCCCCACAATATCCAATTTTATGCAAGGACTATTGATATTGATTTCACATCTTCAACTTCTCTCCAATATGGCCCCTTCTCTCTTCTGACACTGCTACCACTCTGGTGCAGACTCTCATCACCTAACACCTAGATTATTGCAATAGTTGCCGGTGGGTCTGTTTGCCTCAAGTCTCTCCCCAAGCCAATCCATTCTCCCTTCAGTCAGCAAAGTGATCTTCCTAAAGCACAGGTCTTATTACATCTCCCCACCCAATAACCTCCAGTGGCTTCCTATTGGGTAAGTGGTGCAATGGATAGAGTACTGTATCTGAAGTCAGGAAGACCTAAGTTCAAATCCAACCTCAGACACTTACTAGGCAAGCGACCCTAGTTAAGTAACTTAACCCTGTTTGCCTCAGTTTCCTCTTCTGTAAAATGAGCCAGAAAAGGAAATGGAAAACCATTCATTCCATTATCTTTGCCAAGAAATTGCAACTGAAAAACAAAAGGCTTTCTATTGCCTCCAGGGGCAAATACAAAATGCTCTGTTTAGTATTCAAAGGCTTTCATAACCTTGCCTTCCCCCCTCCCTCCTGCCCCTTCCAGTCTTCTTAGACTTTACTTTCTGTCATGTACTCTCCTATTGACACAGGCCTCCTTGTTCTTCTTTGAACAAGACACTCCACCTCTGGGCTCCAGGCCTTCCCTCTGGCTTCCTCCCATGCCTGGAATACTCTCCCCTCTTCATCTCCACCTACTGAAATCCCTGTCTTTCCTTTAAGTCCCAATTAAAATCCCATCTCCTTTTCACAGCCCTCTCCATTCTGGTGCCTTACCTCAATTATTTTCTGTTTTTCCTGTGCAGAGTTTGTTTGTACTTATTTGTTTCCTTGACTCTCCCCACCCCCCACATTAGATTTTGAACTTCTTAAGGCAAGGACTGTCTTTTGTCTCTTTTTGTATATGAAGCACTTAACACAGTGCCTGGCACACAGTAGGTGATAAATGTTTATTGACTGACTATCCTTGCAGACATAGACTGTTTTGTTTTAATGTCTGCAGTACCAAACACATATGGTCTGGCCCATAATGGTCACTTAACAAATGCTAAATTGCTCAACAAGATCATTGTATTTTCTAGATCTTTAACAAGCAATTAGCTACTTAGAACTATATAAGATTACTCAGATTGGACCGAGTAGGGATGGATGCTGGTAGTCTGGCAGTGAAGGATGATGGGGGAGGGCAGGAAGACAGTGGAGTGGGAAACAATTTTGCCAAATATGCGTTGTTTTTTTTAAAACCACTCTAGGGGGTAGGGGTTGGAGTTGGCCTGTGGAATAAAACTCTGGGAAAGTAAGATGACATCTGTATTTCATAATGACTTTTCAGCTAGGCTCCAGCTGTGGGGGTTTAGTCTATTCTGCCAGGGGTGCTTTCATACTGACTTCCTGTAACAAAACTAAACCAACAACAACAACAACCAAAAAAAAAAAAAAATGGAGTCAGGGCCAAGCAGACTAGCTTCCTTTATTTATTTACTTGGCCTTTAAATGTCTTCTGAAACCCTAGAAGGACCATTTTCTTCCCCAGCTGGACGTAAACACACATAAAGCATGTTCTTCTCAGTTCTGCTAACAAGAAGTTAAAACCAGAGCACAAGTTGGTGACACCATGAAACTTTAATTTGGAAAATTGTTTTTGAAGATGGTGAGGGAGATTGGCACCCACTTTTTTTCCCCCTGGATATTTACCAAATCTGAGTGGTGAAGGAAAAACAAACCAGCTTGTTCTGTCTTAAAAAATGCTTACATGATACACACGAGACAAAGTATAGAAACAGATTATACATGTGGCTATGTAAAGGGAATTTGGATTTTCAACTATGCAAAAAATAAGTGTTTTAACTACTCATCGATGAATGAACAACTAAGGATAATGATGACTTGAATTGTTCAATTATCCCATTAGCTCTATTTTGAAAGGTGTGAGAAAATAATTATTGATAATGGATTTCTTGAGGGACACAAGGACCCAGTCTTAGTCAGCTTTCTCTTCAACCCCCTCCCTTGCCCTTTTGGGACCAGCACAGGAGCCCATGGGTGGATCAATAGAAATGGAGATTAAAACCACACCTATCTGAAAGTGCCTTTGCCCTCAGGGGCTTTGTCTTTACCCTAGATCCTGGTCTGCAAGGTACACCTCATTTTAATATGGACCACCCTCAGGTCATGTCAAACAATGTAATTGAATGATGTTAGCCATTTAGCTTTGATCAGTGTGTAAGAGCCACCTCCATCTGAAGAGGAAAAGAGATTCATATCAGGAGGTGAACACAATTCTGGGTAGCAAGATAGGGGAGGAAGGTTGTCCCTTAGCTCTCTCACTAGGTAATGTAAGACTTCTGATCTCTGCTTGGAGCCCTGTTCTCTCTCTTAGAGACAATATGGTCTTGGTGGTTTTTCTGCTTGTGTTAAATGCAGTCAGTGCTCTCCTAATGATAAATATTATTTAATAAATGCTTACTACCTAAATGGATGCAATAGCCATTAATTTTTAAGTAGCAATATTCTTAGAAACTCCAGCCAAGATGGCAGAAAGAAGCCAGGAAGTTGCCTGAGCTTTCCCATGTTTCCCTCAAAAACAACATTAAATCAAGCCTCTAAACACATTCTGGAACTACAGAACCTACAAAAAGAGAGACACAATCCTCCTACTTGAGATAATTTAGAGGACTTCAGGAAAGGTCTGTCTCACCTGAGTGAAAGGGGAGGGCAGCTCACCTCAGCTGGTAGCTCAGCTCAGCACAGGTTGGCTCAGTAAGCAGTGTGACACTGCTGCAACTCGACAGAGCTGAGAGTGGAGCAGCTGAGAGAGGGGGAGCTGAGAGCAGTAAGAAACTTGCAACAGTGACTCCTGTGCCCCAGGAGCAGCCTTCAACTTTATAAGTTTAAAAATAGGCTACACCATGAGCAAGAAAGAAAGAAAAAGGACCCTTATGATTGACAGCTTCTATGGTGAAAGGGAAGGCCAAAACTCAAACTCAGATATGTTTGTCAAAATGCCTACAAGTGAAGACTCAAGTGGGAAGATGATCTTGTCTCAGGACCAAAATCCTTTTTTGAAGAGCTCAAAAAGGCTTTTAAAAACCAAATGAGAGAGGTAGAAGAAAAAATGGAAAAAGAAATGAGAGAAATGAGAGTTACACTGGAAAAAGGACAAAAACTGACTTAGGAAATGGATAAATATTTACAAAAATACGAATTGCCCAGGTTAACTGAAGAGGAAATAAAATCCTTAAATAAGCCCATATTAGAAAAAGAAATTGAACAAGTCATCAGTGAACTCCCTAAGAAAAAAATCTCCAGGGCCAGATGGGTTTGCAAGTGAATTTTACCAATACAAATTATTTGGAAAAATAAGTGAAGGAGGAGTTCTACCAAATTTCTTTAATGACACAAATATGGTGTTGATACCTAAACCAGGCAGGGTCAAAACAGAGAAAGAAAATTACAGACCCATTTCCCTAATGAATATCGATACAAAAATCTTAAAATATTAGCAATGAGATAACAGCAAGTGATCACCAGGATAATATATTATGACCAGGTGGGATTCATAACAGGAATGCAAGGCTGGTTCAACATTAGAAAAACTATTAATATAATCAGCCACATCAATAACAAAACTAACCCAAGTCATATGATTATCTCAATAAATCCAGAGAAAGTGTTTGACAAAATACAACACTCATTCCTATTAAAAAACACTAGAGAGTATAGGAATAGGTGGAGCTTTCCTTAAAATAATATGCAGTATGTACCTAAAACCATCAGCAAACATTATATGTAATGGGGATAAGTTAGAGGCATTCCCAGTATGATCAGGGGTGAAACAGGGATGTCCATTATCATCTCTATTATTTAATATTGTTCTAGAAATGTTAGCTATAGCAATAAGAGAAGAAAAAGGAATTAAAGGCATTAGAATAGGCAAGAAGGAAACAAAACTTTTACTCTTTGCAGATGATATGATGGTAAACTTAGAGAATCCTAAAGAATCGACTAAAAAACTGCTTAAAACAATAACTTGGCAAAGTTGGAGGATTTAAAATAAAACCACATAAATCATCAGCATTTCTATACATGAACAACAAAGCTCAGCAGCAAGAGATAGAAAGAGAAATTCCATTTAAAGTAACAGTAGACAATATAAAATACATGGGAGTCTACCTGCCAAGACAAACCCAGGAACTCTATGAACACAATTATAAAACATTTTTCACACAAATAAAATCAGATCTATGTAACTGGAAAAATTTCAATTGCTCATGGATAGATGAGCTAATATAATAAAAATGACAATTCTACCTAAATTAATTTACCTATTCAGTTCCATACCAATCAGACTACCTAAAAATTATTTTATAGTTAGAAAAAACAATAACAAAATCCATCTGGCAAAACAAAAAGTCAAGAATATCAAGGGAATTAATGAAAAAAAAAATGCACAGGAAGGCAGGTTAGCCATACCAAATTTGAAGCTATACTATAAAGCGGCAGTCATCAAAACTATTTGGTACTGGCTAAGAAATAGAATGGTGGATCAATGGAATAGGTTAGGCACAGGAGACACATAAGTAAATGACTATAGTAATGTACTGTTTGATAAACCCAAAGACTCCAGCTTCTGGGATAGGAACTCAGTATTTGACAAAAACTGCTGGGAAAACTGGAAGATAGTATGGCAGAAACTAGGCATAGACCAACATCTAACACCTTATACAAAAATAAGGTCAAAATGGGTTCAAGATTAGGCATAAAGGGTGATACCATAGATAAATTAGGAGAGGAAGGAACAGTTTACCTCTCAGATCTATGGAGAAGAAAACCATTTATGTCCAAACAAGAGATAGAGAATATTATGAAATGCAAGATGGAAGACTTTGATTACATTAAATTAAAAAGGTTTTGTACAAATAGAAGCAATGCAGCCAAAATTAGAAGGGAGGCAGAAAACTGGGAAACAATTTTTACAGCCAGTATTTCTAATAAAGGTCTCCTTTCTAAAATGTGTAGGGAACTAAGTCAAATTTATAAGACTTAAGTCATTCCCCAATTAAGAAATGGTCAAAGGATATGAACAGGCAGTTTTCTGATGAAGAAGTCAAAGCTGTCTATTGCCATATGAAAAAATGCTCGAAATTACTATTGATCTGAGAAATGCAAATTCAAACAACTCTGAGGTACCACCTCACATGTATCAGATTGGCTAAAATGACAAAAAAGGAAAATAATAAATGCTGGAGAGGCTGTGGAAAAATTAGAAAATTAATGCATTATTGGTGGAGCTGTGAACTGATCCAACCATTCTGGAGAGCAATTTGGAACTATGCCCAAAGGGCTAGGGGACTGTACATACCCTTTGACCCAATGGTACCACTGCTAGGTCTGTATCCCAGAGAGACTATAGAAAAGGGAAAAGGACCCACATGTACAAAAATATTTATAGTAGCTCTCTTTGTGGTGGCAAAGAATTGGAAATTGAGAGAATGCCCAACTATAGGGGTATGACTAAACAAGTTGTGGTATATGAATGTAAAGGAATGCTACTGTGCTGTCAGAAATGAGGAGCAGGAGGAGTTCAGAGAAACCTGTAAGGACTTACACGAACTGATGCTGACTGGGAGGAGCAGAACTGGGAGAACATTGTACACAGTAACAAGAACTTTGTGTGATGAACAATGGGGATAAACTTGGCTCTTCCCAGCAGTGCAACGATCCAAAACAATTTCAAAGAACTCATGATATAAAATGTTCTCAACATCCAGAAAAAAGAACTGTGAATTATGAATTCAGATTGAACCATACTGTTTCTAATTTTGGACTCTTTTTTTTTTCCTCCTTCTTTTTCAAGGTTTTTTCCCTTGTGCTCTGATTCTTCTTTCACAAGATGACTAATGTAGAAATATGTTTAATGTGATTGTACATATACAACCTATATCAGACTGCTTTTCATCTTGGGGAGGAGGGAGGGAAGGGAGAGTGGGACAAAAAAAATTTGGGACTAAAAATCCTGTGAAAACAAATGTTGAAAACTATTCTTATATGTAACTGGAAAATAATAAAATACTTAATTAGCCAAAAAAAAAAAAAAAAACCCATCCAGCCTAGTTCCCCAATAAGTTAGACAGAAACAGGCTAGTCCCACAATATTTTAAATGACACAAAGGTAAACAATATGCATATATATGTAGTTATATATCCACATTCATTTATCTACCTGTGTACTGGTATATGATATCTAATTTACCAATGTCTTTTCTTGTTTTATTCTGCATATAGAATTGCTTAGGCATCATAGACCCACATCTCATTATATACAAATATAATATATGGATCCTTCAAAAGTGTGTGTATATGTGTTTGTACATGTGTACATGTTTATATATACTTATGTGATCATACACACATAATGTTGAAAAATTTTAGTATAGTCTTAAACAATTAAATCTTTTTTTTAAATTAAAGCCCTAAGATTTTGGGGACACCCTATACTTAAATGTATGATATCAAGTTTACCAGTGTCCTTTCTTGTTGCATTTTTTATATAGACACACACACAGAGCATATATAAATATGCTCTATTAGTATATGTGTATATATATTCATATAAATAAATATATCATGCATTCATATTCATGCTATGTTTGTCAGCACATATATATACACTATATGTGTGTACACACATACATATGGAAGCATGTTTATATCCACACAATATATATTTATATATCATATATACAAACATATATGGATATGTGTACATGTAGATCCAAATAAGAAATTCAACAAGGAAGAGCATAGCCAACTAGATATAATATACATGTATATACAGGGTTTCCCAAAAGTCTTAGTGTTGTTTTAAGATTTAATAGCTTAAACATTCACTAAAACTTTTGGGACATCCTATATATACAAATGCATAAATAGATGATAAATATTGAATGCATAAGTAGATATAGATAAGTCTATATCTAGATACATACACATGTATGTGTGTATACATATATATATATATACACATATTTAAATATATATCTATGCATGTTATTTTCTCTTTTGAAGGACCCCTACATTTGTATGTATGTATGTGTGTATATATGTATATATGTGTGTTTCATATGTAATTTCATTGGTATAAGCAACTCCTTTTCGTATAGGTCAGCAACTTTTTTTATAATTTATATTTAGACCTCAAGAATTTCCTATATCTATAACTAATATGTTGAGTAACTTGCTTATAGTCAGCAGTCAACATGTATGTGTCATTGTTATTGTTGTTTGTCCTTCATTCCTGAAGAATGAGTCATATGCAGGACTTGAATACAGATCTTCTCAATGCCCAAACTGACACACTACACAATACAGCCCTTCTTATATAGACTAATTCAGTCTCAGTAGAGATAAAGGTGTAGAAAAATACATATAAATGTAGAATTCTTCAAAATAGAAAAGTCAGATGACTAAATCTCTTTGGATTCAGTATGTACACATACCAGTAACACATATACATAATGGGTGAAGGAGCTAATCCATTTTCAGTGTTATATATGCTTCTGTCTCCTTGCTAAAGGGCATATGTGACCAGAAGCTCCTTCCTGGTTCCCATGTGTTCCTGTCATTGGGGTCTTATCAAGAATGATTGGTGACTGAACAAGAACTGTCTATTCAGGATTCTTCAAAAGGAGAAACAACTTTTATTTTCTCTTCCTCTCTTTCACATGTGTAACTTGAGACTCTTAGCAGCTTTCCCTTCTGCCTCCCAATGGTATGGAAGGGTATTTTTCTTCCCTCCCCTTGCCCAGAAGCTGGCTACAAGCACATGGTAGTAAGTATATACATTTGTCTACTAAAATCTAACACTGGACCTCATGCTCTTATCTGCCTCTTCTGCTTTGTCTTTTTTTCCCTGAGTTCTGGGGAAAGAAGAATTATCTTGATATAGATGTAATAACTTCTATCTTTATGAGCCCAAGAGTTCAGGAGTTTCACCATTGGGTGCTGGTTACTTGATGGAAGTTGGTCTCTGAAACTATGTTCTTCTCAGAGGAGATGACTCCTAGCAGTAGAATGAGCCATGGATGCCTGGTTGGCTAGAAGATATGGACCTTGAATTGCTTCTCAGACAGTACAAGTCCAAGATGAAAGTGAACTATCTTTTCAGCAATCCCACAGTCTTCTGGGAGACTCTCCTATCTCCTGGAATAATATAATAGAAGTCATTGGGTAATAATTTATATTTTAGGTATTTCTTAATTACATGTATAAATATATATGTATTATACATATGTGAAAGACTCATATATATGTATATATATATATATATATATAGAGAGAGAGAGAGAGAGAGAGAGAGAGAGTGTGTCTTTCACATCTCAAGCAATTTGGGAGGGTTTGGGGTTGCACAGGAAAATATATAGCTATCTTATCCCTATTTACCAATTAACACATGAATAACTTCTCATGAAGCTGCTACCTTTTAGTGAGACAGGACATGTTTGGGTGTGTTTGTACATGTATTTAGGTTTATAATTTCATTGGTTTGGGGAGATTCCTGCCCCTGGTACAGATGGACAAGCTCTACAACTTCTAGCCTTAGAACAGAGGCCTGCTCTAACCTGTGGCCTTTGAGCTTATTTTTTAAAGATAGTTTGATAATTATTTCAAAATTCTTCTCTTATAATCTTCTGTGTTTTATTTTATTCCTTCAAAAACTTTCTGACAAGGTATTCATAGACTTTACAAGACTGTCAAAAGGGTCCATCTCTCTCTCTCTCTCTCTCTCTCTCTCTCTCTCTCTCTCTCTCTCACACACACACACACACACACACACACACACACAAGTAGAGGGTAGCCTGCGGGCACTGCAAGGTTCAAAGGTCATACAAATAGCATTAAATATCAGATGAAGCACTTGAACCCTAGTTTTTCTTACTCTAAGGCTAATTCTCTATACCATACAAGTGTCCCTCCTAGAAAATGACTCAAACACTACAGACCCAAATTTCATTTTGTATTAGGATTTCCAACACTTCCATTAATTTATCCATAGTGAAATGTAATCTACCTCTAGTAAGGTGGTGGTGTGAAGGGGTGGTAGTTCCCCAAAAGCCTTTATCTTGCTCATCCAGCCTTTGACTCGAAGAGGAACCCTTTTAACCTCTCTGATGAACTTTAGAAGTTCAGAAATTTGATTCGGCCTAGATGAGAAGTCAAAAGCTCTGAATCATGGCCAAAATTTGAGCAACTTCCTCTGGCCTGCATATTTCATAGGACCAAGTTGTTTCCAGAGATCTGTGACCCTTTCTTAAAGGGAGCTATAACAGGACCCACAAATCCCACAGTTCCTTTGGCTCTTCTCATTGTTGTTTTCAGATAAAAACAAAAGCAAGAAAACCACACAAAGAAGCAAAGCAAAGAATTTCAAGAAAGGGCTTGCTTATTGAGGGAGGAGGGGACTTACAATTTGGGTGAAGCACGGGAAGGACAAGATGATGAAAAATGAATGGTCCATTCTGGTGTTTCTCCCAGTTACTCCTTGGTTTCATTGAGCCCTCCTTGACATAAAGCAGGTGTAAGTCTGGCTAGAATGGAAAATATACTGAAGCTAGGTGCAAGGAACCTCTGGAAAGTATACTGCTAAAGTCAAGCACATCATTTGAGTATTTTCTGACATTAGAAGCAACACTAAGAAAGTTTTTTGGGGGACAAATGATAAGTACAACTGAAATGGCTACCAGCAACCCCCCCCCCAAGTAATTCAGGAAGGCACAAATTATCACAAATCCTTTTCCTGACATATTTCAGAAGGACATTTTCCATTCAACCATCTTTTGTGTATTATGGAGGTGCATAGATAGCTTAGCACAATGCATTGTATACAGTTGGCTATAGATGAAGATTTGTTCATTTGGATTTGTTATGGGGAAAATGATTGTCCCTTAAGTATTCCTCTTTAAAGAATTACATCCTTTCTCACACAAATTCAATTAGAATAAAATAATATTTTATTTAGGCACTAGAGAAAGGAAACCAAGAAAAATGTCCTTGGACTTTTCTCATGAGGAGAGGGGTCAGAGACTTGGTTCTCTGAGGTACCAATCTCCTCAAGCAGGAGAAAGGCAAATAGTTTTAAAGAGGACTAATGGTGGAGGGACCAATGGGGTGATTATCTGACTGTGAAAAGTTCCTTTTCGAGGTAGGGGAAGCTGGAATAAAGGAAGGTGGTCCTGACTTCTGGAGTTATATGTCCTGTAGGTGTCACTTAGGCAGCATCCATGCCTAATGGGATCTTTAGGTGTGTCTGTCCCTTGGTCTAGTCTTTCAAGGAGAATGGTCCCTGAGCTCCCCCAGCAAACCCCTGAAGTACTCCAGGACCATAACAGATTGGAGTGTTGAAAGTATGTCTGTAACTAAGTTCTAGGTATAGCAATGGAACAGTTGGCCTATTTGTTATAGATGTCCTCAATGGCTAATTTGGAGTTGTTTGTTTGTTTGCTGGTTGGGTTTTTGGAAATTTGCCTCCTGTCCAGCTTTAAGTCCTATACGTATGCCTGATTGGCATGGCAAACATTAGCTTAGGTTCTGAGATGCTCCATTTGGTGGGCCACATGGTTCTTGTGTTGTTTGTGCATGGTCCCACTGGCTTTGTTGGCTTCGTTAATGCAATGATTCAATTTTATACAAAACTAGTTAAGTCAATTTAGGTATTTGATTGATTTAGGGGGCAGGGTAGGGGAAAGAGCATTATCCAGTTGATTTCAACCAAGCTCCATATGTACATATGACCTTGATTGCCGTGGTCAAATCTTTTAAGAGTAACTTTTAAATTAGAAATCACATCTCTGGAAATACACCTATGTTCCCCAGATACCTTACATAGTGAAATCTGGATCTGCATGCAAGTTGCCTTTTTATCATAATAATTATTGAATTTCCCTTCTCACATTTTCTTATACACATAAACCTTTCCCTTAAAATGTTCCCTAAGCAGGGAAGCTAGGTGGCACAGTGGATAGAGCACTGGCCCTGGATTCAGGAGGACCTGAGTTCAAATCCAGCCTCAGACACTTAATACTTACTAGCTGTGTGACCCTGGGCAAGTCACTTAACCCCAATTGCCTCAACAAAAAATTTTTTTTAAAATGTTCCCTAAGTCATCACAACATGTTTTCTCCAGTTTATGATTAGAAAAAAACATTTTTTTAAGGTGCAGGTTGAACTCTTTTATACTGTCAGGATAAACTCCTAGTACAATTACTTTGGTTCCTGCCTGAGGGCTTACAAATTTGGATCCATGATATGCTTATGGAAATTAATCCTTACTGGATTATAAATAGTAAAGGATCTCCCTAAGTAGTCAACATCTGCTTTCTACTACAACAGCCCCTTATAAATCTCATTTCTTCTCTCAAAAAGCATCTGTTCATTCCTTCATAATCAACACTGTTTCTCCATCTCTTTAAGAAAAATTTAAGGGCCATACTTGAGGCATATCACAGCTGATATGGAGTGTGAAGTGTATCTATTGTGTCCTGTGCTCCACAGTAATAGTAACATAATGGCTACTATCGACAAAGCCCCTCAGTAATTCAAGGAGGCACATTTTGTCACAAATCCTTTTCTTGACATAATTCAGAAGGACACATTTTCTATTCAACTATTTTTTGTGTATTGTGGAGGTGCATAGCTTAGCACAACGTCTTGTACACAGCAGACTATGGATAAAGATTTGTTCATTTGAAACAAAGTGTTGAAATAATCCACATAGAGTGGAAGTGCCTCATTCTGGCCTAACTTTGGTTAAGAACAGGGGTATGAGAGTTTGGGGATAGAATTGTTAACAAGTGCAATTAGAATAGAATCCAAAGTAGGTATGCTGAAAGAACAGACTCTGAAAAAAGTTTACAGATGAAAACATTGGGCTAACTTAACTGAATAATATGAAATTAGTTAGGACTACATTTCAGGTTTTATACCTGGATTCTAGAAGCACTTCACAAGTACAAGAATTAAAACAGCTAAGCAAAAAGGGAAAAAAAAAGATTCAGTGATCATATTGGGCAGCAGATGGAACATTCTATTCATATAACTAACCCCTCAGTTATTTTCTGCTGGGAAGCAGGGATGTTTGCTTCAATATAACAATCTACACTATTCATTATCTATTTTCAAGAATCAAGATAAATTACTGTGATTAGGCAGAATTCAGTTTCCTGGTACTGATCTTTACATTTACATTATTGTCACCACCTTGCATATTGTTCTTCCAGTCCTGTTTACTTCAATCTTTCCTGCATCGGTTCATACAAAATTTCCAGGTGTGTACTGGAGATAGCTCACAAGAACCTATTATTAAATTTTCAGTGTGAGAACATTTACACCTTGGAAATTGCAGGCTAGAAGTCAGGCCTTGATTTATTGTTTTGGTAATAGAGAAAATGGTAATGATGCAGATTAAGCTTAAAGGTACATTCTGCACAGATTTTTTTTTTTTCCTGGCGAGCTAGTGGTTAAACATTTAACAGCACACTTCTGTTTCTTCTTATGTTTTTTCTGAATCCTCATATCTCTTATTTTTTACTGCACAATAAAAGCCTATTGCATTCTTATACACTGTTCATTCATCCATTCTTCAATTGATGGACATCCATCTTGGTTTGTAAACAGTCTGGGACAAAAGTAAGCTGTGTATAGAATGATGGAGGGACCATAAAGAAGGTGATAAATCAGAAGACCTGAGTATCATTGATGATGAGGAAACTAAATTCCAGTGCTGCTATGAAAGGAGCCAGGTTTAGCCAAACCTTGGTTCAAATCAAAGATTTGATTATCCAGTCAGAGCCTCAGTTACCACAGTATCTAGCACCTCTGAGGATTTTTTTTAAACATTTAATTTTTATTTTATTTTTTCTCAGTTACATCTAAAATTTTAAAATATTTTTTTAATGTTGAGTTCCATTTAATCTCTTTCCTTGCTTCCCCCCACCTGTCCTTGAAAAGGCAAGCAATTTGAGATAGATTATACATGTGCAATCATGCAAAACATTTTCATATTAACCATGTTGCGAAAGAAAACACAGACCAAAAAAAGAATAATAAAGTTTTTACAAGTATGTCTCCATTTGTATTCAGACTCCACCTGTTCTTTCTCTGGATTTAGATTGAACTAGCACCTCTGTTTTTAAAAGGGTATTCTGAAAACCGAGAATGAATTCAATGATGAGTTTATGAAGTGATTCAAGCTCTCAGGTAGGTCGATGTGCTAAGGGAGAAAGGAAAGATGTTATTGTGTCTCACATATGTTATTTCACCAGAATAATTCACTCAGGAAATCACTGCCTTCCATTCGAAGGTGGTGAAACAAAGGGAAGGGGTCAAAAGATACAAAAGGCTTGACCCTGGGAATACATTTGTTAACATTAAGTGAGCACTTAGCCAGTAGAATAGGCTTACTGAGGAAAAGTAATTGAGATATTATCCCTGGAGATTGTCACTAGTAGATTACTTAAGACATCAGAGGAAGAAGAGAGGGATTTGTCCTTGGTAATGCAGAAGGTCAGAAGAGTTAGCCCAGGAGCTCTTGCTTGGCCCTGCCATCTGTGACTGCTTTTATGACATATAAAATTGCCTTTTGCATAATCTCCTCTTGGAAATGAGGATGTTTAGAATTCTTTGCTTTATTTTCACCTGTTCATCTGAACTTTTACTATTCACACACATTCTTGATTTCCCTTATCTCTGATCACTAATTTAGTGATAATTTTATGAATAGTGAAGAAAAATTCTTTGTTATCATTGTTGACCTAAGAACCGACAAGTCTTATAATGGTTTTTTTTTTTCTAAATAGACCTGGAAAGAAATACCAAAGAATAAAGGGGGGAAAAAACAAGGAAAGGGAAAAAATCCTAGTGTTTCTATCTGCTAGTGCTTACCTATAGTTTCAGAGTTGGGACATTACAGATCATCTAGTCCAGTTCTTTCATTTTTTTCAGATGAAGAAACTGAGGCCTGGAAATGTAAAGTCACAAGGGTAACCTGGATATAGGTAGTAAAATGGTAAAGGTAAGATATAGACCCAGGTTATTTGACTCCAAACCCATTAGCTCTCCACTTCACTGTGAACCCAACTTGAGAACACCTTCAAGTCCAGTGAACCAATGGATTTGGATGACACCATCCAATCAGCTTGAAGCAGTGTGTAAGGACTGCCTCTGTTCCAGACCTATAAAAAGCTTCCATAATCAGTTTGCTAGAGAGTTCATGATTGAAGCAGGCTCGTGGCAGAGGACTTGAGGAAGAACCCGACCAGGTTGGAACTCTAGGCTAGATAGGCCTTTTCTTAACTTTCTGAACTCCACATGAATTCCTGTATGCTTTAATAAATATTTAATGCCCAAAGACTGATGCTAAAGCTTCTAATTTAAGTCAATCACACAATTTAGATTTTAAACATAACAATATAGTTTGTTGGCCCAACAACACGTAAATGAGTCAACTTAATTATCTTTTGAAATACCGTAGTTAAAACAAATATAAAAGGAAAGAAACAATCCCCTATATACAATTAGATACCTTGTTACTACTAACAACTGTTTAAGCTGTTATTTAATATTAACTTGTTTATCTTTCTCACCTCAGTGTCAGAGAACATTTCATCACTGTATGTTTTAGTCTGTAATAGCTTTCACTGAGCTGCTATTTAGAGTACAATTGCTAATCCCATAGATATTTTTAGAGCTGGAAGAAAACTTAAGCAAAGTCTCCATCATTTGGATTTTGCAGTAGAGGAAACTGAAATTCAGAGAAATAAAGTGACAACCATAATCATACAGTAATTTAAAAATATATATATTTTATTTTTAATTTATGAAATAAAATAAGCATTTCCATAACAAAGCAGAATTTTTTTAAAAGATGCCTGCTTGCACATGAAACTGCAAATTTATTATGTAAAACTTACTATTCCTTTTAAATATGTAATAAAGTTATCATTTAATTTTTTATCCTTTCCTCCTCTCTGCCCCTGCCCTACAGATGCATCTAATTTTTAGAGCCCAGGACTCTGCTGCCTTCAAATCCTGTGTTATTTTCACTATACTATCATCCTACTTTATATTTCTCTACTACTCACTCAGCCTATCTCTGATACTCCCCAAGAGATGGTACAGGTTGAAAGAATGCTGAACTTGAAATCAGGAGTCCTAATCTTGAATCTTTGACTTACACACTAGCTGTGTCACCATTGGTAAGTCATTACATCTCTGAGAGCCTCACTTTCCTCATCCCATGCAAACAACTAAAGCTTAAAACTGCACTGACTTGTAGCATTTTTCATTTATTGTCTAATTTAAGCTTCCTAATATCACTGTTAGGTAGATAGTCATATCCCTAGTTTACAACTGAATAAATTGAAACTTAGAGAGCTTAAGTGACTTGGAAGTATCTCAAAACCAGTAAATATATGAAGCACGATTTGAAACCCAGGTCTTCCTGACACTGAATTATTCTATTCATACTTCTCATTCGATCTGACTTCTCAAAGTGAACAGACCTTTAGTTTCTCTAAATATTTTGAAACTTCTCAACAAAACACAATAAAAAATAGGCTAAACAAAGTTAAACAAATTTCTTCACATTCTGTCGAAACCAAATGGTCTTCTTATCATCTCCTTTGTCTGCTAATGAATCAGGATAATAGTGAAAATAAAAAAGTAATTACAAAGAAGCTATCACGTTTCTCTCCTTTATTAATTATTTCTCCCTCCATGACTTGAGATAAATTACAATCATGACCCAAATCTAGCAGTCTCTTCTGAAAGTCTTCACTTGTGTTTAATGTAATTTATAAGAGATGTATAGGGCAGCTAGGTGATGCAGTGGATAAAGCACTGGCCCCGGATTCAGGAGTTCAAATGTAGACTCAGACATTTGACACTCACTAGCTGTGTGACCTCAGGCAAGTCACTTAACCCCCATTGTCCTTCCAGAGAGAGAGAGAGAGAGAGAGAGAGAGAGAGAGAGATCTATGAGAAACAGTATTGTATACATGTCTTTTCACTTCAGTGCTGCCTTTCTTTCTCCTGGAGTTAAAAAAAAAATATCCGTGCTTTATTCCTTTCCCTGAGCAATTACCTTCATGCAAGGCTACTAGATTGGCATTGATATCCAGATAATCGCATTCTTTTTCACCATCTAATGCAAAGACAAGGACATTATAACAAAATATTCTCTAAAGGTCTTAATAAGGTCCTGGAGGAGAGGATCTAAATGTCTTTCCGTGTTGGGGACTAAGGTAGTAAAGGAAAGATGAGAGGTAGAATCAGGAATTATGTTGCTATGGTAATTCTGCTGCAGTCTTCTTTGACTTCCCCCAAGAAGTCCTGGAGCCAACTTCTCTTTATACTGATTTCCAGCACTGTTTGAAAAGTCTATTTATTTTGCTCGGTTCTTTTTTTCTTCCAGGTAGTTCAGCCAGGAGAACAGATGTGCTAGTGGCCAAACGCTCCTTGTAAAAAATCCAAGAACAGGGAATAGAGAGGCCAGTTTAGAAGGGATCATTACCCTTCACACTCGATTTCTATTCCTCAACTCTTTCACCTAGACCCTTATTTCTACCACTTCCACATGTCCTGAACTAGAGAGACTCACTAACACTTTTTTTATGATTCTAAGTTGGTGAGTTGTGTTCCACTCCCCCTTATATCCCATAATTTTTGGATTATATATTGGCTCTTTTAAAGCCATTAGGGAACAATTAAGAAAAAAAATAATGTAACCTTGGTGTCAGAGTCTCTCATGACATGAGGCTCTGAATATATTTTAAGGATTTTCTTTATTGTTTCAGAAAATTCAATGGGCAAATCTGCAGAATATGTATATCATATATGTATATGTGTATATATGTATGCTTGTGTGTATATATGTATACATATATGCATAGACACACACATATGTATATGTATAGTGTAATATAGTATATGGAGATTAATTCCTCCCTGGTGAGCATGCAGTTTGCAGTCTAAGGGAAGAATTTTTTTTTTAAAGGGGAAAAAAGGATAAAAGTCCTTGAATAAGTAACTGTCAGTCTCAAAGAGTAAATCACTTATGAACTCAAATATGAGGGTTCTTCTAGTAGAGAATGCCCTTTTAAAGTCCCAACTTGGTCTCATATTCTTGACTCTCTATAGGGCAAAGAAGAAACAAGGTGATTTATCTCTCTGTCTCTTTCTATCTCTCTGCCTCTCTGTCCCTCTCTTGTCTCTTTGTCTCTGTCTTTCTGTCTCTTTCTATTTCTCTGTCTCTGTCTGCCTCTGTCTCTGTGTCTTTGTCTCTGTCTCTCTCTCTCTCACATATATCCATTGCATTTTCTATCTCACTATCAGTTAATAGACACTTAATAAGTGTCTATTGGACCACAGTCCAAACACTGTGCTAAGTGCTAGGGATACAACAAAAGGCAAACACACTTGCAGCAGTCCCTGACCCTTATCTCTGTCTCTGTATGTATCTGTGTGTCTGCTGTGCTAGTGTCTGTATCCCTCTATCTCAGTTTTTCTCTCTTTTTGTCTGTGTCTGGCTCTCTGTCTGTGTCTTTCTGTTTAACTCTCATCCCAGCTCTAGAGAAAAACCTGCAGGTTTTCCTTCTCTCTCTTCCAATACTTCTCTCTTTTTTGTCTTCCAAAAGTTACCAGCACAATTCTACATGTGTCTCCTCTCAGTAAATGTTATTCCTCCCCACATTCTCATTGACTTAGGGAGAAAGGGAAAATATTGCTGTATCTCCTTGTAAAGAATTAATTGTTATTTGAGGTTTTTATGCCTCAGCAGGCACTGGCCTGGGGCTTTGCAAACAGCATGATGCTCCACCCACTGGTTGTAGCCGTTGCCATGGCACTGGCACCTCACAGCATCAACACTCACCGACGCCTACATAGGCCTGGCAAAATTATAATGATTGGAAGCCTAGTGAGGGCAGTCATGTGACTGTCAGAGCGGCCATCCAATTGGCTGGGGGTTGTGTGGGGTTTTCTGGGATTGGGGAGGAGAATTCGCCATTCTAGCTGGAAACTGGAAGGCAACAGGAACTCTGCTGCATATTCTCAGCTGATTCCTGGGCAGTGGTATTTTTTCAGGTATTATAATTTCCCTTTCCCCATTTTATTTCCTTTCTCTTGATCCTACTGATCCTGTTTGTGTTTTTTTAAGTTTGTTCTTGTTAAAATAAATCCTGTTCTGTTTTGAGGGAGGCTGCCGGTCTCCTTCCTTGCCCCAGTATTGCAGCGAGCCGCTTACATAACACTCCCCAATTAAAAATTGGTCCCCACATCCTAAAGAATTATTTTAGTTATATAAAATAACTCATTCTAAAGACATGGTCTCTGTCCTCATATTAGAGTCTATTAAAGCTGAGTTCTTTGCCTATAAAGATATCCTTAAATAAAACATTTAAAACACTTCTTCTAACCAGCTGAGATATTTTTGTTTACTTAGAGAGTGAGACTGAACTGTACATTCTATTTATAATGCAAATTGCAACCCCTCTAAACCTTTCCGTCTTGTGCTTCTCATCTCTGTCCGTATACTTCCATAAATCCTCCGTGAAGAATCTACTCCTTCCTTGCTAGGCTTTCTTCTTATTCTTTTCAAATACTAAAGCTGGCACTTAAGTTTTGGTGGAATGTAAGATCTGTGAGAATAGGGACTGTCTTTTTTTTTTTTTGGCTTTGCATTATTGACACTTGGCATAGTTCTTTTTTAAGTCGTAGGTACATAATGAATATTTTGTTAGATTGGACTGAAACAAGCTGCATATCATTTAGCTTTCATTCTCTTTATATAATCAGCCCACCTCATTATTTGTTCATCTATGTATGTATATATGAATGAATGAATGAATGACAAAAACAAAAGCATTTATTAAACACTATATGTCAAACATGGTGCTAAGTGCTGGAAATACAAGTAGAAAAAGCAAGAGAGTACCTGTTCTCAAGGAGCTCACACTCTACTTAAAGGAGACATACATTAAAAAAACGTTCAGCTGCAGAGCAGATGGAAAGACCAAGAAGTCCTAAGTTTTTGCCAATATGTCATATGGCAAGACCCGGAGATCATTCAGTGTAAAGGCAGGGTAGATGATAAGTACTGGTGGTCCTCCATTTCACTGAAAGGCATTGAATTCATAATTCACATCTCATCCAAGCAATAGAAGTAGCCAAACAGCCCAATGTGAAGCCTGGGATGGGAGATTGGTGGGGGAGGTTTAGGGGGAAGAGAGATGAAGAGAAATCAGTTGGTCCTTTATACAGATCCTCATGAGCAAGTCAATATTAAAAATATGTTGCAATTTGCTGCTAACCATTAGGCATTGTTTGACTACCCTTTGGATCTGAGATTATAATGTTCCAAGATTCATAGACATATGGCATTACTAGGAAAATATAAGTATTTTTTAAGATAGTAGCTCATGATCATTGAAAGCACTGCACAATTTCCCTAATTAGATCAACCCAATCTCCTCCTTTTCAATCGTGCACCCAGGCCCAAGTTTCATATATACAAAGTGATGCAAGATTGCCAAACTTCTCATCTACTTAGACAGCCAATCCTACTTCAGGCTTGGGGAGCCAGGGGAAACTCCATATGATGTCCATGCTGATCAAATTTTCAAACTCTCTGCTTTATTCTGAGTTAGGTAGGCTTGGCACTGACCAACAAAACTGCCCCAATAGAGAACAATCTTTGCATGTGATCTGTAGTTGAACATGATCCATTGTTACTTGTTCATCTGTTGCATGTCATTCTGCTTTTTTTCTCAGAGTGGGAAATTTGTTTTATATAGCCAACAACAAAATCTGTGAATTGTAAAGTTCTTTCCTGAACAAATCTGAGCTATTTCAGTTATATCAGAATCAATGGGCTAGAGAAGATTTTGAGAAATATACCGTACTTTCTAAAACACACTGAGTTGACTACCATCCACCAGCTGGGCTGTCCAAACATGTTAGTGTTAACAGAAGACATTTTTCTCCTGGCCTTCTTAAATGTGGACTTTGTTACTTTTTCTTCCTAAAAAAAGATGCCAGGCCATGATAGCACCTAGGATGAATTAGCATTGTTATTGTTTTTATAATAAAGTCACTGACTTTGTAAGACAATATTTCATGTTCCAGAGAACACTCTAGTATGTGGAAATGAAAGCTGTGTTTGCTTTTTATATTTTGTGCACTTATATATTATGCAGAAGGACCCGTAGGCATGGAAAATATCAGTATCAGCAAAGAAATGGTCTCTCTCTTTCTCTCTCTCTGAGCAAATCACTTTCTTCCAGATATTAAACAGGGGCATTTTCAAATTGAGGTAAGAGACTTCCTACAGTTGGTTCATCAGCGGTGTGCTGGAGTTACCTCATACCAGCTAGAGAGAGCCAATTGTTAAATTTTCAGTGTGAGTATTTATAGCTCAGAAATGAGAAAAAGGTACAGATCAGGAAATTTTTTTTTTTCAATTGTCTAGACTTAAGAAAGGGATAAAGAAAATGCTAATAATCTAGATTAAACCTAAAAGCGTTATGTATATTTTTTATTCAGAGATAAAATGTTGTTAAACATTTACCAGCATACCTCTGACCATCAGCAACTAATAAGCAAGAGAAAAATGAACATACAGGATGGTTCTACGTGAACATCACAGGCTTTTGGTCTTTTATGGTGAAAGGAACTGAAGAAGTAACTTCACGGATGCCACTTTCAGCCAGTGCACTCTAGAGCTTATTTCTCAATGATCTAATGAATTCACGTGGACTTATTAGGATGATTATTTTTCATAATTTCTAGATTCTGTACTGTTTTTAATACACCTAGGGGGACTAGAAGGGAAAAACAAACAAATAAAAAACTTTGAAAGTGTTTCTTGAAATATTATTGGCAATTTTTGAGGAACAGAGAATGAAAGAGAATCATAAGACTGGAGATTGTGGAAAGCAACCTTGATTTATCTATCTATCTATCTATCTATCTATCTATCTATCTATCTATCTATCTATCTATCTATCATCTATCTGTCTATCTATCCATTTATTTATTTACTTAGCTATCTATTTATTTATCTATTATTCATTCATTTATTTTATTTTGTTTTGTTTTCTATTCATTCATTTATCTGCTTATCTATCTATCTATCTGTCTATCTGTCTGTCTGTCTGTCTGTCTGTTTATTTATTTGTGAGCAATGAGGGTTATGTGACTTGCCCAGGGTCAGACAGCTAGTAAGTGTCAAGTGTCTGAGGCTGGATTTGAACTCAGGTTCTCCTGAATCCAGGGCCAGTGCTTTATCTATTGTGCCACCTAGCTGCCTCAGGAACCAATTATTAAAGTAACAAACTCTCCCAGCATTTGGAAAGGGGACTGGTAATCACTAGAAGTCAGCATGAGTTCAATAAAAATGGGTTTGGAGGACTATATTCACCTCGTCTTTGGATCAGGTTACTAGACTTGTAAGAACTCAACAGGCTAAGATGATAGACTAGAAACTATAAGGTAAAATGAAAACGGCTAAATATAAAATCCTACACCTGAATTTTTTTGAAAAAGAAACATCTCCTGAAGTACGAGATGTGGAAGATAGGATAAAAGTCATTCACGTGAAAAAAAATATGGGTTTTAGTTGATTACAAACTCAGTATGTCAGCAACATGTTATATATGCCTTAAAAAGCTATTGATATGGGGCAGCTAGGTGGCACAGTGGATAGAGCACCGGCCCTGGAGTCAGGAGTACCTGAGTTCAAATCTGGCCTCAAACACTTAACACTTACTAGCTGTGTGACCTTGGGCAAGTCACTTAACCCCAATTGCCTCACTAAAAAAAAAAAAAAAGCTATTGATATGTTAGTTTACCTTAATTAAAATAGAGCAAAGTAGATAGAATAAAGAAGCAATAATATTCATAATATTCTAAGTCAGTTAGATCATATTGGAAGTAGAGTGTCTCATTCTATATACCACATTTTTATGAGAAACATTAACAAACTAGAGTTCGTTAAAAGAAAAACAACTATGCTAATGAGTATATTTAAACAATGTTATATAAAGGAACTCATATCCTTCTCTCATATGTTGGTTCATCATCCATATTGTGTTACCGGTTGTTCCTCTATATTATGTCCTAGGCTTTCTTCTCACTCTTCACAGAGTCTTTCTTTTCTCTCAGCCCAAACAAATGGATAGTTATTCAAAAGATAAACACCAGAGTACAATCTCACTCTCAACCCCTCCAAACTAGACCTTGCTCTCCTCTCTATCACCTGGGTCCTTAGGGAGAGTGGATGCTTAATGGATTGTTACCCTACCAAGTTTAACACTAGATTTTTTTGATTTCTCTACAACTACACCACATCCATAAGTCAAGTCAACAAGCATTTTTAAAGTGCCAACAGTCACTGTAATAAGTGTTGAGCATATCAAAAAGACACATTTGCTTCAGTAGAGAAAAAAAAAACAACACCTGGATTAAAAACACCTTTCCAACAGGGTCTTTCTCATGTATACATTTAAAAATATTCAAAATTACTTCAAAGATATACTGCCAATACCCTTGTTAGACAACATCTGGAAAGACACAAAATGGGTAATGCACACCCATCAATGATACTTGTCATCTTAGGGAGGCTGACCAGCTCAAAGTTCAAATGCAAAAGGGATTCTCTATTGATGATAGGGTCCTCAGGATGCTGTTGTCTTCAAATTACATTGTGCTGATTATGTCAAGCCCTAGAATGTTTCAGAGCATCCTGAACAAGCTTTATAACCACTTAAAAGAATTTGGCTTAACCATTCATATAGGAAAAACGAAGCAGATGAAAAATGCCTGTTATCTACATTATGACATGCAGTTAGATGGACAACCTATAGAGCTCATCCATCAGTATAAATATCTTAGACAGTTGCTGCAAATGAATAATGAGTTGGGCTCAGAATTAAGGAGGAGGAGAGCTGGCTGGATAGCTGTGGGGAAATTGCAAAGCTCATTTAATGACCCCTTACTTCACCTTGAAACAAAGGCCCTGTCTTTTCAATACTCATATTCTTCTATTGTTTGTATAGCTGTGGCTTGTGGAACACATTTTCTGAAGAATTAAAAAAGAGTATCACTCAGGGGGCAATAGAGAGGTCCATGGTGGGTGTAACAACTAACAAACCAGGAAGTCCGGCAATGAGTCAAGAATCATATTTTAAGGACTTACTATGTGTGCCAGGCATTGTGCTAAGCCCTGAGGGCATAAAGGAAGGCCAAAACATGGTTGCTGCTCTCAAAGAGTTCACATTGTGATGGTAGAAACATATGCAAATAATTAACTACATATTGGAGATAAAAACACATATCCATCATCTAGTTAGACTATGTGTGTTTATATATACATACATATTACATGTGTAAATATAGTATAATAGCTTGAAGTCAACCCCTCTCTAGACAAATTTCTAACTGAAGAAGAGGTTTTGAATGCCATTAGTCTCCTCTCCTGTGGCAAAGCACCTGGTGCTGATTCTCTTCCAGCTGAGATTTACAAGGTGGGGGGTCCATTACTCATACAAAAACTGACTGAAATTTTCCAGGTTCCATACATGGCAAGAGGAGGTTTATTCCCTGGGAGTTTAAGGATGCCTTCATTGTTCATCTCCATAAAGGTAAAGGAAATAGATTGTCGTGTGACAGTCATGGGTTTGGGGTGGAGTTTTTCTCTCTCTTAGTCATCGCTGGTAAGATTCTCACCAGAATCCTCCTTTATAGACTGATCCCAGTATGGCTTCAGAAAGGGCCGTAGAATGGTCAATATGGTGTTTGCTGCCAGACAACTCCAAGAGAAATGCCAAGAACAGAACAGAGGTCTGTACACAACATTTGTAGACCTGACCGAGGCCTTTGATACTGTCAGTCATGAGGATTTATGGAAAATTACATCAAAATATAGTTGCCTGGAGATGTTCATCAGTATTGCACGTCAATCTCATGATTATATGCTTGCCCGAGTGCTGTATAATGGACAATGCTCTTGCGCTTTTCCAATCACCAAGGGAGTGAAACAAGGCTGTGTGCTTGCTCCTATGCTTTTTAGCATGATGTTTTCAGCCATGTTGCTAAATGCCTTCAATGAGGATGAACACGGTATCAAGGTCAGCTACTATACCGTTGTTAAAATCTTCAACTTGAACAACTCCACTTCAACGTGGAGCAGTGGATAGAGCACCGGCCCTGGAGTCAGGAGTACCTGAGTTCAAATCCAGCCTCAGACACTTAACACTTACTAGCTGTGTGACCCTAGGCAAGTCACTTAACCCCAATTGCCTCACTAAAAAAAAAAAAAAAACAAAAAACAAAAAGAAAAAGAAAAGAAAAGGCTATAAGTCAGACTAAAGTAGAGGGAGTATTCATACATCATGTTTTTGTTTGCAGATGATTGTGCACTCAATGCAGCCTCTGAAGCTGAGATGCAACAAAGTATGGACCAATTCTTTGCTGCTTGTGCTAATTTTGGCCTAATACTTAGCACCAAGAAAACAAAGGTGCTCCATCAGCCAACATCACACCATCCATGCATGGAACCATCAGTTATAGCAAATGGAGAAGTTTTGAATACTGTGATTAAGTTTACTTACCTTGGCAGTACACTTTCCAGGGATATACATATTGATAATGAAGTTGACACATGCATTGCCAGAACTAGTTCAGCATTTGGGAGGCTCTGATGGAAAGTGTGGGAAAGAAGAGGTATTAGACTGACTACCAAACTAAAGGTCTACAGAGCCATTGCAACTGACCTCATTGTTGCATACCTGTGAAACCTAGACAGTGTACCAGCACCATGCAAGAAAACAAAATTGCTTCTATTTGAATTATCTTAGGAAGATTATGAAGATCACCTGGAAGTATAAGATACCAGACACTGAGGTTCTCTTTCAAGCTAAACTGCCAAGCATTCAAACTATCACAGAGAGTGCAACTATGATGGGCTAGCCACATTGTTTGAATGCCAAACTTATGCTTGCCTAAAAGACTATTTCATGGAGAATTTACAGAAGGCAAGCACTCACGTGGTGGTCAGAAAAAGCAATATAAGGACACTCTCAAGGTCTCTCTTAATAATGTTGGAATAGATCGCATGTCATGGGAGACACTGGCATGGGACCACCCACCCAACGTGGCATACCCTCATCAGTAAATGTGCTATGCTTTATGAGCAAAGCAGAATTGAAGTGGCTCAAAAGAGATGTGAGATGCACAAACTTAGAGAATCCAACCCAAATGTTCACATGGATTATTTGTGCATGACCTGTGGTATAGCGTTCCAAGCTCGTATTGGTCTGATCAATCACAGTTGGACACAATGTAACTTGACTTGATAGTGATGTCATTTCAATCCTCTTCAAGAATGAAGGACAATAGGGGGCAGCTAGGTGGCGAAGTGGATAAATCACTGGCCCTGGATTCAGGAGGACCTGAGTTCAAATCTGACCTCAGACACTTGACACTTCCTAGCTGTGTGACCCTGGGCAAGTCAGTTCACCCCTATTGCCCCGCAAAAAAAAAAAAAAAATGAAGGACAATAAACAACCAACCAACTATGTATGTGTATGTATATATATATAAGATATACATTATTAAATTATATATAACATTGTATATGTAATTTAATAATGTATATAATTATATATACATATATTGTATATAATATAAATACATTCTCTTTATATGTAGTATAAATAGAAGGTAATTTTAGAGGGAAAGGAAGGAGGAGGCTGTTACAGAAGATGGAATTTGAACTGAGTCTTGAAGGAGGCCATGGAGTAGAGATGAGGAGGGAGAGTATTTCAGCCAGGAGGGACAGCCAATACAAAGACATTGAGTCGGGACATGGAACATCATATGGGAAGAGCAGCATATAGGCCAGTTTAGCTGGATCATAGAATGGGTACAGGGGATTAAAGTGTAAAAAGATGACAAAGGTAGGAAGAAACTAGGTTATGAAAAATATTAAATGCTAAACAGGGAACTTTATATTAGATCCTGGAGAGGGGTTGGAAGGCACTGGGGGTCACTGAGCAGTGGCATGGCATGGATTAACCCATATTTTGGGAAAATTGCCTCGCCAGCTAAGCACAGGCTTGATTGGAGTGGGGAGAAACTTGAGGCTGAGAAGCTAAAGTGAATTAATAAAATCCACAAGATTTATTAAGCACTTACTATGTGCTAGACATTGTACAATGTACTGGGAATCTAAATACAAGCAGAAAGGGAAACCCTCCCCTCAAGGAGAATGCATTCTAATGGGAGAATTCAAAACATAAAAGAAAACTGAAAAATGGGGAGGGGGGTGGCAGGGCCATGGTAGAGAAAGTGCAGAAATTTAGGAGTGAAGCTTGGAGAGATTAAATAGCAGTTTATCATAATAGCATAGGAGAAAGAAAGGGGCAGCTAGGTGGCTGAGTTCAAATCCGGCCTCAGACACTTGACACTTACTAGCTGTGTGACCCTGGGCAAGTCACTTAACCCCAATTGTCTTACCAAAAAAAAAAAAAATAGCATAGGAGAAAGAAGATGAAGACCTGAACTAAAGTGGTGTCTGTGTGAGTGATAGAGACACTGTAAAGGGAGAAATGGAAAGATTTGGCGACCGATTGGATAGATATCAAAGTGAGTGAGGGTAAGGAATCAAGAATGACAACCAGTTTGCAGACCTCATGAGACCTCTATTTTGAACACAGTCAGAATGCATCAGAGGGTGGGATTTTAACTTAGATCTTACTGACTCCATAATCAAGTTTCTATTACCTTTGCAATGCTATCCCTCATACAGGTAAATGTAAAATAATTTTGGGGACAGTACTAACAACTAGGGGGAATGATCTGAGTCTTAAAGGAAAGTAGGGATTACAAATAGTAGACGTGGTGAGGGAGGACACTTGAGACATAGGAGATAGTTTGTGTGAAGATACAGGTGAGAGAAAGAGGGGCATGTAAAAATCTCAGAAGTTTGGGAAAGTAGGAAGGGGTCAGGTCATAGAAGTCTTTAATCACTAAACAAAGAATTTTATATTTGATTCTTGGTATGATAGCGAGCTACTGGAGTAGAATGAATTGGAAGATAAGGGTGTGACATAGAAGGTCCACTTGACAGCTGAATGGCAGATCAATTGGAATAGGGAGAACCTTGAGGTAGGAAATCCAACCAGCAGGCTATTCCAAGAGTTCATAAATCAGTGCTAACCTACACTGGTAGAGCAAGTTTACTCCTCACTTGGGAGTACCCTATATCAATAAACTCACAAGTCTAGTCCCTATCCCTATCTCTTAGTCTATATGAGACATGAGGAACTCATTCAAATTCAGTGTAATAAAGATTTATTAAGCATGAAAGGTGCAAGTTATACAAAGCAAAATTAAAATCTTTCTTGACTTTAAGGAGCTTATAGTCTATGAGGGAGATACAACGGAAAAGCCTATTAAATAAATAGAAAATATATACAACGTAACACAAAGCAATTTCAAGTGTAGGAGACTGCTAATTGTTGGCAGGGGTAAGTAATTAGGAAATTCCCCATGATAGAGGTGACACCTGAGCTACCCTTGGAAGGAGGCCAGGGACTCTCTGAGATGGAGGTGAGGAGGAGGGGGGATTGCATTCCAAATCTGGAGGATCATATGTGTGAGAGCCCCAAGGGCAGGAATCAATCCAGTCACACTTCAGCTGGAGACTAAGATGCTTATTTTCATCTGGGCACAGTATTAGAAAGCCCGTGTGGCCAACAGTGGCCTCTCTATGCACAGGACCTCTCAGATGCACGGGTACTTAAAGCCAAAAGGGGCCATGGATATCACTTGCTCCAAGTGCTCTTCATTTGATAGGTGAGAAACAGAAACACTGTAAGTGTTTTGCCTTAGACCACACAGTTAGTGTGAATGGCCAAATCAACAGAGACCTGACCATGGCCACATTTTACTGGGGAAGAATAATAAGAGTTCTCAGAAGCAACTGTGGGAAAGAGGATCAGCTGTAGCAGTTGTAACTTTTGATGAAAGGCTCTGCTAAAATCACACCAAATATTTGTTTAATGGCTTCTTTTTCAAATAAATAAATAAATAAAAACACCCCATCATAGCCATGCCTGTTGAATTTTGGTGCTAGTGCCCAAATTAAAAACACAGACAGCAAATTGAATCTAGAGTGCCTGCCGCAATGACCCGATAATCCTTCACAGCTGTCTGACTTAGAAAAGAGGGACTATGAGTGGTGGGTGAAGGAAGGGGATGAAGAGGGAAGAGGGAAGGAATGAACAAGGACAATAACAGTTAGAATCAGCTCAATCCTTGATCTTCATCCAATAAAAATAACTTGTAATGCTCCTGAAGGAATAACATGTGGCCTACTGCACAATAAGATGACCAAAATAATACACATATAGTAAGGATACACTGGATCATATGAATTTCAGTGTAAAATGTCCTAGGAAAAATTTAGCAGCATAAATTGATGTTGATGGGGAAAAAAACTGAATGGAAAAAACATTTAGAAATGATTTAAGGAATATCTGAGAAGGCAAAAAAAGGTAGGAAAGAAAACAGTATCAAAAATATGTTAATATGCATTCAGATGAACAGGGCAATTATTTTTTTTTACTATTGTGTTAAGTTTAATATGCACTTAAAAAAACACAAAGTGTATAGAACACAAGTTTGTGTTTTCATATGTAATCCTTGTTTTGTTGTCATTTGTATATTGTATATTTTGTTCTTGTTTGTATATTGGGCTATTTGTATTTGTTGACGACTATTAAATTTAAATAATCTGAGGAGAAAAGGAGAAATGATAGATTAGAAAAATAAACAAAGGAGTGGTTCCAAAGGAAAACAAAGGGGGTAAAAAAAAAAATTCTGACAAGAATGATACAAAAGCCTCATGTAAGAATGTGTACCAAAGGGAGAGAGAACGGAAACATAATCACGTAAAGAATAGGAAGCTGGCACCAGTTCAGAACGCCTGTGTACTTGTTGGTCCTCAGAATCATTAAGTATGTCAATACAGCTTTGAGAAAAAGTGTATCATTAATGATACTCTCTCTCTCTCTCTCTCTCTCTCTTTCTCAGTCTCTCTCTCCCCCACCCCCACCTCCCCAGATTGACAGCATCAATAATAAAAAGAACAAAAAGAGTCTGGATTGTATTAAAGGAAGCAGGGGAAAAAAAATTTAAAAACAAGTTCTTGAATTTAAAGGTTCTGGAAACGGTTCTTTCTCCAACGACCTGTTTTTCATAACAATTGACCAAAGTTAATCTGAGGTAGCATTTATATGGGAAGCTATGTATTAAAGTGGAAAGAGCACTGAGCTAAAGGTCAAAAAGCCTGAGTTGTGATCCCATTTATTACCATGTCTTTCCTGTTTGACAGTGAGCAATTCCCTTAATCTTTTTGAGTCATCTGCAAAGAATATGGGTAATAATACTTGCCCTACCAATGTCATGGTGAAGCTGCGTGGTATAGTGGTTAGAGGGCTGCACCTAGAGTCAAGAATGCTCATTTTATTGAGTTCAAATCTGCCCTCAGACACTTACTAGCTGTGTGAGCTTGGGCAAGTCACTTAATTTAATTAAAATGAGCTGGAGAAGGAAATGGCAAACCACTCCAGTATCTTTTTTTTTTCTCAAGGCTATAAAGGTTAAGTGACTTGCCCAGGGTCACACAGCTAATAAGTGTCAAGTGTCTGAGGCTGGATTTAAACTCAGGTCCTCCTGAATCCAGGGCTGGTGCTTTATCCACTGCACCACCTAGTTGCCCTACACTCCAGTATCTTTGCCAAGAAAAACCCACGTGGGATCATGACGAGTCAGACAGGGCTGAACAACCACACCTCTACCCCAAAATTGAGGTTCCATCTAGATAACATGTGAAAGTATATTTGTAAACTTTTATATAAATATGAGGTATTTTTAGTGAAGGTTCTGAATCAGTAAAACTTCATAAAATATTTCTCTGGTGTTCACTTAGGCAACGCATATATGTACAATGCTCTAAACCTTAGTTTGCAAAGCCCTTTACCTACACAAGCCTGTGAAAAAAATCTAATTCCAGTGCTGGGACCTGAAGTTTGTGTGAGAGGCACTGAGAGGTCAGTGCAATAAGAAGAAATGGAGGTAGTGAGTTTAGACAAGTTTGGGCTTATTTTGTCTGTGACAAGGAGAAAAGAAACAGTATCGCAGTCCCCAGGACGTGGCGCACCATTGCATGAAGATCTCACTCCTGGATTTTTATCAGGGTAGCTTAGGGAAGCTCATGAGTTGTGATAATGGAAGGGACAGTATCCCATTTAGTTTCCCATCTTTGATGTTCCAGGCAAGGAGATGTCAATTACCTAAGAAAACTAAAGTGTGTCTTTTGTTAAACTTAGAAAATTATGACAATAGAATGCTATAGGCAGTGGTAGGCTTCAAGAGAGAAGGGGGTGGACATTCGGAGGAGGAAACTGTAGAGCAAAGACAGACTTTACTAAAAAAAATTAATTTAAAAACAAAATGTAACTTCCCTCAAACTAAATGAGTAAAAGGACCTATTGTTTTTAACATTAATTGATTTGAAAGATTTTTTTTTATAAGATTCCAGATATGAGTGGTTTCAGTAAGAAATGGCTTATGGGTACAAGAGAGGAAGACAGAACATTTCTGAGAATGAGGTGATCTCTTCCATAAAGATTATTTTCTGTTTGTTTGGCTTTTTTTCCTGAACTATAAAATAGGCATAACAAAATAGTACATCTTAGGATTCTAGAATTCTAAAGAAATTTTAATTTTTGCTCTCTAAAGGGGAGGATAGTTATGGGTATATTTTATATTCCCATCTTATACCTCCTTACTCAGAATCCAAATATGAGACTATGGAATTATAGATGACTTAAATACATGGAAAAACCCAAGCAGTAAATGTACACACTAAAACAGCAGTCTGCTTAACTATTCTAATCTATCATGACCTGAATCCATTCAGTTCAATCCAATTCAATTCTATTCAACAAGGGTTTGTTAAAAGTGTACTGTGTACATGGCACTCTGTTAGATATTAGGGATTCAAAATCAAAGTCAACACAAGTCCTTGTACTCCTTTTCTACTGGAAGATACAACAGTTTAAAGAACTAAGTAAATATTAGATCATATGAGGAGAGAAAGAGAACTAGCTCCTAAGGAGATGAAGAAAGGTTATCTGTCAGGAGGTGCCTGTAGTAGCTTGCCCAGGACGAGATCCTTGAAGGACACTAAGGCATCTAATTATTGTAAGTTGAGGAGGGACAACTTGTGCACATACACAGAAGCGGAATATGACATGAAGAGTTTTGCTAACAGCACATCAACTAATTTAGCTGAAATCAGGGGTGGGTGGGAGCCAACTCAGATCTCTCACAAAGACCAATTGCTAAATTTTCACTGTGAGCATGCACGCCTCAGAAATCAGGGCTTGGTTGATTGATTTTTAATTGTCTAGACTTAAGAAAGTAAGGAAATATTAATAATCCACATTAGACTTAAAAGTGTACTAAAGCTACATCTCTTCCCCTCCCCCCAGCTGGTTGTTAAACATTTATGGGCACACTACTTTTAGGAATGTAGAATGTATGAATGAAAGAGAGTAGTGTAAAGTATGTCTTAACAGATGGGCTGGAGCCAAACTGGATTCACTGAGCTTATGGATAGATTAATCCAAGTCTTCTATCATTGATCTTTTATTTCTGGGATAGTTATGCTGGCATGTAGCTGGCTTTCAAAATCTAGGTTTTTGACTAGTACAACTATTTGAATAATTATTAGGATAAATAATTATCTATGGTTTTAAATCAGACATGCTTTCACAGGATTTTATGGGGCATCTATAAAACACATTTCTAAATCAGTGTGACGAGTAAAATTTTATACATATATATATATATATACATATATATGTATATATATACATACATACATACATATATATATATATATATGCTGTCCTATTACTGTCCGAAGTTTAGGGAAAATTAACTGGGGTTTATTGTATATTTGTTATTTAGAAATTAGAGGCTACTGCACCAGTTTGGGGGCATTAAGCATTTACTAAAGCATATTAAATATCAGTAAAGAGAGTGCATGTTATCGGGAAACAGGGTAGGGGGTTTGGGATAGGGGTAGGGGTTTGGGTTTGGGATCCTTAGGAATTCCCCTTTAAAGAATTACACCCTCTTGCACACAGATCCAGTGGAATAAGATAATAGTTTATTTAGGGGCTGGGGAAGGGAAACCAAGAGAGAAATCCTTGGACTTCTCATGGGGAGAAGGCAAGGCACAGAACATGGCTCTGAGATACCAATCTCCTCGAGTAGGAGACAGGCAGATACAAAAGTATAGAGGTCCGATGGTGGTCCAATGAGGTGATCCTCTGACTGTGGAAAGTTCCCTTATTGAGGGAGGGCCATCCCCCACTGATGGTGGCTGGGGGAGTTCAGTGAGGGGTGGCTGCGGATCTCTCTCCTCCTCCCAGCACAAAGGCAGCAGCCTCACCCAATCTTATCTCCCCAGGGGTGAGGGAGACTGGAATGAAGGGAGCTAGTTTAGTCCTGATCTGGTTCCACTTATCTCTTTAGGTGTGGCTGTCCTTTGGTTCAGTTTCTCAAGAAGGTTCTTTGATATACCCCAGAGAACTTCTGGGGCACTAGGCCTTATAACAGTGCACATGGCTCTGAAAGACAGGAAAGTCTAGCTATGGTCTAGGGGAAGAGAGAGAAAATGGGTCACATCCGCTTTCACCAAATTCCAGGGCCAAGAGAGAGATCAGCAAGCTTATGCTCTCTGAGGGAAGGATAAGAGGCTGCCCTTACACACTGCTTAAAGCTAATTGGCTAGCATCATTCAAATCTATTGGTTCACTGGATTTGAGGGTGGTTCAGCACAGTCGTGCTGATGTCAGAGCCCAGAGAACGGATCCTCTGGCTGGAACAAGGCTTTCAGGTGGATGTGGTTTGGAGTGAGGTGACTTCCTGACTCTGGGCAGGCCTTAAGAAAGGTCAGGCCGGGCTCTCTCAGCAAGGGGTCTCTGGGAGTCCCCAAACCCCAATTATTAATAGTTTTCTCATACCAGATTGCAACAGAAAATGCAGTTCATCTGATTCACCACCATTGGCTTAGAAGGACCCTTTTACATGCCAAAAATATAGAAAAGTTGGTTAATAAATTCCCATGAAGTGGAAAAAATGAATGTTTTAATGATCATTTGTGTTAATTGATGTCACATAGATCCCGTGAACAGCAATATCTCGTATATCTGTTGGGTGTAGGGAGAAGAGTATGAGGAAAAAGTCACGTAGAAGCAGCAGCAAAATCCTCAGAAAATAGATACTTTTTGATTCAGAAGTGATTTTTATCAGCATTGGGAACTTCTCATGTGGAAATTACTTTAACTGATGCAGATAGACAAGAGATGGGCCATTTGTAACCCCATTTCTTAGAGAGTTGCTCAAGGCACTGAGAAATTAGGTGACTTTCCAACTAAGCCTGGATCTAACTAAATCCAGGGTTGGCCCTTTAGCCACAGTATAGCAAGGCATTTCCAGATCGACAATTCACATTTATAGAATGTTCTAAATTTTGTAAAGCTCTTTATGTACAGATTAACTACATTACTACATGAATCTGTTGTGACCAATGTGATGAAATATTTTCAGTAAACATGCAGATAAAGAAGTAGTTGTTCTCAGAGAATCTGTATAAAACCTTCATTTCTCCTAGAGGGAGGTTACTTAGAATTTCAGATCTTATTTATCTTTTGTAGTAAGGATGTCTTTAGGAAGCTCTGAAAAATTCATTAGAGCTCAGGATTCTATTGAATAGTACATTCTTCCAAGAACCTGAGAAAGTATGGATTGTCTCCTATCTACCCCCACCTCCCAATATGTCCAAAGTGAGAATGAGAACATTGGATTATTGTAATCACCCTATTCATTAATTTTCAATTAAAGTTAGTCATAACTTACCCAGTTTCCCTGTTCCTAATCCTATACTTTCCAATATTTAGCCAATTTCTTTTTAAGTTCTAATAAGATTACCACCTGTCCTTTTCTGCACTTATATGAGGCTTTTTGGAATGTGTTTGTGCATATGGGGTCAATTTTGTTCTCAGATAGATACTATGCAATTTTCATTTACTTTCCAGGTTATTATTTTCCCCCAATTTTTACAAGTGTACCAACCATCTTGGTTTTATGACTCATTCTTAGATTTAGACACCCAGACGCTCCAAAGCCTTAAAATCATCTGGACCTGAGGACTGAACATAGTGTACAATGGAAAGGGTTGGCATGAGTTATGGGCGATAAATTATCAAGTGGCTAGAGAGGATGGCTCCTTGGTAATATATTTTAAGATTATGAACAAACTTAGAATGAAATGTACTTAGGTCATTTTTTTCCAAGGCATTGAAAGAAGAAAATGTTTTAAGCAGGGGAAAAATGGCTAGAGATGCACAGCCTCTGATATGCAAGAGCATAAGTGGGGAAAATTAAATGTGAATAGGGCATAAATGGGTTTTAGTATAATTGAATTTATAGAATTGTAACTTACCCTTGAGCTCCTTTGTAAGCCTTTTTGCTGAAGCCTCTCTAGAATTGTTATAACAAATGCCACTGTGGCAAATATAAATATATAGGGTCATGCAAAGTCAGGGACAAGGAAAGAAGCTATATGCAAATCATAAAGTTCAAGTAATGCTATGGAATGATAGGAAATGACATCAGCCCAATGACCGGATTGACAAACAGCTAATAGAAATTTTGGAGATTCTTTCTTTCTTCCTTCCTTCCTTCCTTCCTTCCTTCCTTCCTTCCTTCCTTCCTTCCTTCCTTCCTTCCTTCCTTCCTTCCTTCCTTCCTTCCTTCCTTCCTTCCTTCCTTCCTTCCTTCCTTCCTTCCTTCCTTTCTTTCTTCTTTTTTTTTTTTTGGTGAGGCAATTGGGGTTAAATGACTTGCCCAGGGTCACACAGCTAGTAAGTTGCAAGGGTCTGAGGCTGGATTTGAACTCAGGTCCTCCTGAATCCAAGGCCAGTGCCTTATCCACTGCGCTACCTTGCTGCCCCTGGAGATTATTTCAAGCAAGAATTTCATCCCATAAGACTGAGAGACAAAAGTATAGAATGCCAAGGCATGGCAAGTGCCATAGCCAAGATCATGGGCTACTTTCCCATAGTCACCAAGAAGTATTTATTGAATTATATAAAGCAGTGGTGTTAAACTCAAATAGAAATGAGGTCAAATAAACCATACATGATGCCTCTCTGTGGGCCACATATTGATTTTTTTAAAACCACATTAATATCATCTGTGTTCTATTGCATTTTTAATTTATTTTGTTAAATATTTCCCAATTACAGGGGTTTGGTTTTTTTTTGGGGGGGGGCAGGGCAATGAGGGTCAAGTGACTTGCCCAAGGTCACACAGCTAGTAAGTGTCAAGTGTCTGAGGCCTGATTTGAACTCAGGTCCTTCTGAATCCAGGGCCAGTGCTTTATCCACTGAGCCACCTAGCTGCCCCACCAATTACATTTTAATATATTTTGGCCACACTTGAGAGCACTGGTCAGGTCACATGTTTGATACCTCTGGTGTAGAGTCTCAGACCAGTCTGCCATCAAGGAGTATTAGCATACTAAGTGGAATTCTCAATCTAATCTCAAATTAAGTGCAGTGACATGGACATTACCAAAGTATCATATCATAATATCATAACACAACACCCTATTGTACTAATTAGTTTATTTAAACCTAGGGGTAATTTGATGGCTACTTATATTCACATGATTCCTTTCTCTTTGGATTTAAGGAGTTTATTTTAGACAAATAGTTATGAATTGAATCATAATCATTCTGAATCCCCAGTTAGGAACATTCTTAACCTTTAGGCAGAGACTGAGTTCTCTGCCTAATGCTACATTTATAGCTATTTCTAGTCAGTGGCCTTAAAAAGGTCCTGACCTTTTTTTCTTTTGATTGCAGCAAAATTCAGATTATTACAAAATATTTGGGTAAAAAATATTAAATTATATCATAGTATTTATAGATAGACAACCATTGAAAGTTAGGGAAAGGTTCAACCTTTTTTTTCAGGTACAAAAGAATCTTAGCCTCAGTCTTTTGCTTTGAGTTTCCTGTAGAGTCAATGACTCTCCCTGTTATCTCCATTCTCTATCTTAGTTCATTCCTACATTTGTTCTTCAAGGTTGTGATGGAATTCTATGCTTATTCCAACCTCTCAAATAACTCAGATACTCTAGCTTAGAGGTATCAAACTCATGGCCCACAGGCAGCAAGTAGCCCACAAAACTCCCAAGTGTAGTAAAAACTACATTACAATATAATTGGGAAATGTTTAAAAAAATACAACAAAAAATAGATAATGTTAATTTGTGGTTTTCTAAGTAAATATGTGGCCCACGGGGATCTACTTCTATTTGAGTTTGACACCACATGTCCAAATTAACAATTTACAGATGCTCTCTGGAGTGTAGCTGAGTTTCCTTAATGTATGTAAACATGATTCATATTCATTGTCATTATAGCTCAAAGGGCTATTTTTTTTCAATTTCTTCTTTCTTTCTTTCTTTCTTTCTTTCTTTCTTTCTTTCTTTCTTTCTTTCTTTCTTTCTTTCTTTCTTTCTTTCTTTCTTTCTTTATTTCTTCTTTCTTTCCGTCATTCCTTCCTTCCTTCCTTCCTTCCTTCCTTCCTTCCTTCCTTCCTTCCTTCCTTCCTTCCTTCCTTCCTTCCTTCCTTCCTTCCTTCCTTTCTCCCTCCCCCAGCCCCTCTGGGTGTATGTGTGTGTGTGTGTGTGTGTGTGTGTCTCTCTCTCTCTCTTAGAGTAGTTTAAAGCTTGTGAGATAGCTCATTTAGGTATCTTATCACTTTAAGTACAGTGGGATTAAGTAAATCCTCTTTTTACCTTGGTAGTAAATGGTAGTAAATCCATTCTATCCCTACATTTCCCTCCATTAGTTTTGCTATTTGCTGTCTCAAAAAAATCTACTGGAGTATTTTTGGCAAAATCTGTAGTCCCATATCTTGAAAAGTTCTTTAATGAGTTGGAGAAGGTTTTATAGTATCTCTCTCATATGTCCCTTCCAGTGTTTTGTAATAAAGAATCTTAGGAAAAGTCCATGTGGCACAGTTTGTAAATAATTCTTGTAATTAATATCTTTCAGTACTTCCAGATAAATGAATGATAGCACTTAACAAACCAATATCATTTACAGAGTTCTCATGGATTATTGTCTTCCTTGTTGCTCACAAGAAAGGTGTTCTCTAACCCCAAAATAATAAAAAAAAAAAGAAAAAAGAAAAGAAAGATTCCTTGCTTAGATGGAAAGCTTGTGCCCTTAAGAATTCTTTAAGTTTCTGGGGCTTTCACTGTAGGGAATAGGGATCTAGTGCCAACTAGAAATAACTCTCTTGCTGTTAGATGAGAAATAAAACTGTCTTCAGTGAAGAATTCTTCCATGAGTCACTCATTATAAAAGGGCATCCAACTGATATCTGGACAAAATTTTTTAGGTATCCCTTTCTTACACGGGGTACACGAAATTTTCTCTAAGGGTTACTGTACCATAGGTGAATCCCTTTGAATCTCAGGCAGATTTCCTCCGTTTCTATTCAAAAGTGTACCCCCCAAATCCCTCCAATTGTTCCCCATCACTACAATGGCACTCCTACTGGAATTCTAAACTTGCCCAATAAAAAGAAGGCTTATTTAGGGATAATAGAAAACAGGTTCATTTATCATTTATTTAAGCCTAGGACATGGGCGAGGCTCTAGTGGGTTGCCTCCAGTTGAAAGGGAATGATATTTATTCTGATGGAGGCCCCCCAGAATGTAGCTCATGTAAGATCTTCAGATCCTGATTTCATTTGAATTGTATTTATTTATTTATTTTGGTGAAGCAATTGAGGTTAAGTGACTTGCCCAGGGTCACACAGCTAGTAAGTGTCAAGTGTCTGAGGCCGTATTTGAACTCAGGTCCTCCTGAATCCAGGGCTGGTGCTCTATCCACTGTGCCATCTAGCTGCTCCCTTCAGATCCTGATTTCAGCCCCTATTCCTACAGATGGTTCCTGGGACTCATTAAAAAAGTCTCCATTTCCCTTTCATAATTCTAAGAATATTGCTTAGGAGTTGTAAGGTGACTATCTAAAGCAGAGGCTCATTCTGTGTGTGTGTGTATGTGTGTGTGTGTGTGTTTAATTTACTAGGAGTATTGGGACCTATGAGCACTATATAAATGGTGGTGGTAGTTGTCATTGTTGTTGTCCTACTCTGATGTTTTATCATGGCATAGGGACAACCCTGAATTCTTTAAATCTTTGTCAGCAGAATTAATGATATAAACCATGGAACGTCCTTCCTCTCAATGTAAAAAGCTTCAGATATGGACATTGGGTAGTACTGGCTATCTGTCATCTGAGAATGAATCCAGTCAGATTCAACCATACTCATGACAGGAAGGTTGTTCATGTGGCAAGTCACATGTGGATTACAGCATATCATGAAGAATGTCTCCTGACTAATAGAAAGGTTGCCTTCTATGTCAATGGAAGGGCTCAGTATTGACATCAATGAAATAATGGACCTTTGAAGTGTTAAAGTGAACACAGAGAAAGACAGGGAAGTGGAGCCTTTGTGTTCATCTTTTCTCCCTGGGAATACATATTGAATTAATCATAACCAAAAACCCATCTTTTTACATCCTTTTTTTTTGAGGCAATTGGGGTTAAGTGACTTGCCCAGGGTCACACAGCTAGTAAGTGTCTGAAGCCAGATTTGAACTCAGGTACTCTTGACTGCAAGGCCAGTGCTCTATCCACTGCTCCACCTAGCTGCCCCATAACCAATCTTTTTAAATGGCCATTTCTAACTGAAATTTGAAACATATGCCCCCTTTGACTCATTTATTGTTTGACCTATGTTTTAGTTTTACTTGGGATATGAATATAGTACTGTTGCCAGGGGTTCAAGTGCTCCAATTTCAATATTGTAAATAAATACATTTTAAATATGCTTAGACATTTAGCGGGATTTTCTGGGATGAATAATTTCATTAGTATTCTAACAAAATTCAGCATAGTCTGAATTTGCCTCCAACTCACATGCACTTTAGAGGTAAAAGGCTTAATTAGAACATGCTTTGCTAAGTGGTATATATTGCCTTGAGTGTATTGGTGGGGAGTTTTTTTAATGTGTATGTGTGTGGTTGGGGTTGGGTGTAGGTGTGGGGAGATTCTCTAATCTCACAGAAACCTGCTGATTTCTATTTCCATTTTATCAATTAACCACTTGTGAATCTCTTTTAATGAAATGAGCCATTCTAAAATGAGATGCACAAAATGGGAAACATATAATCTGGGTGAGTTCCAGTAAGTTGATACTCAGGTTCTAGTCAGTTAATACCTTACATACAGCATTGTATTGGCTGTTACATTTCATAGATACCAAGTGACATCAGCCCAGGTTTCTTTCTTTCTTTCTTTCTGTCCATTCGTTCGTTTGTTTCATTTATTTATTTATTTATTTATTTATTTATTTATTTATTTATTTATTTATTTATTTATTTATTTATTTATTTATTTATTTATTTATTTATTTAATATCCCTTCCCCACCCCACCTTGAACTCTACATAGTCTTTGTTGTTTTTTTGAACCTATTCCAAAGTTGTGACAATTTTGCAATGTCATCATTTCGTAAGACAGAATATTCTTCCCCTAAATGCTGTATATTCTGAGTTACTCCTTTGCTATGCAATGACCAAATTATTCTGACATGCTCTGTCCAGGGTTCTTCTTGCCCCATTGCTGCAGTGTAACATAAATGGAAAGATGGATGACTTGGGTCAGAAGATGTCAGTTTCAATCTTGACTGAGGCATGTATTGTTTCTGTGATGACTTAAATCCTCTAAACTCATTTCCTCATCAGCTGAATGGGAATAATACTACCTTTCTTGTAGAATTGTTGAGATAGCATTTTGTAGAATATGGAATGGTGGGTCATTAGATCGTAGACTTAGAGCTGGAAAGAGATCTAGAGGTCATCTAGTCTAACCCCCTTCATTTTAGAAATGAGAAAATTGAAGCCCAGGGAAATAAACTGATTTTCCAATGTCTCAAAGATATTATATTATTTGAACCCAGGCTGTCTTCCTAGTGTGCCACCCTAAGTTGGAGTCAGCAAACCAGCTCTGAGTAAAAACATAACTGTGTGGTCATGGGCAAGTCACTAACCTTCCTGAACCTCGATTTCCTCATCCATAAAAAGAGAACAATAATGCCAGTGATTACAGGATTGTTGTGAGGCAAGACATAAGACGTGCACGTTAAGCGCTTTGCAAACTTAAAAATGCTCTATAAACGTCAGTTGCTATTGTTGCTGTTATGAAAGAGTACCTTGTAATGGGAACACACCATATAAATATATAGTATTTTTTTGGATGATGATGGTGGTGGTGGTGATGATGATAATGTGAGAGTACTTGATACCAGGAAAGCATCATATAATATAAGGTGTTATTTTTATAGTCCCAGTTTGATAGCACATTTGCTCCAAGGAAGGTTAGTTCATGGAAGTTTATTTGGTTCATCTTGGACAACTTCTCCATGTTGAGTGAACAGTGCAAGATTAAAAACACCATATAAATAGTTGATTAGCTATCCTAAGTGATCATAAAGAACTTTTCATAAATTTCTGAAAACCCTAGTAAGTACTAAGCAATGCCCATATCTAGGATCAAGTGTGTTTTCAAGAGTTGGAAACACTGACCAATGTTGGGGAACAGTTCCATTCATTAAATAAAACAAGTTCTAATAAATACAGATCCCTCAGCTCAAATGACTAAATGAAACACATGTTCCCTGGCTGAAGAGCAGGAGGGGAGCTGCCATTACTCAGCTTGGTGAAGGTGGATGTTTTGAACACAACTATTCTTGGAGATTAGATTTTAGGAGGCTGTTTTCCCCAGGATGTACATGTGAATGCAATACTTATCCTGCCCTATGCTGCCTAGAAAACAACAGCTTTCAAGGGCAGCTAGGTGGCGCAGTGGATAAAGCACCAGCCCTGGATTCAGGAAGACCTGAGTTCAAATCTGGCTTCAGACACTTAACACTAGCTATACGACCCTGGGCAAGTCACTTAACCCCAATTTCCTCACCAAAAAACCCCCAAAACAAAACAAAACAAAGTTAACAGCTTTCTATAACCACTTAGCAACCATGTTAGGAAAGAACAATTTATTGTGCTCAGACCCACAGACTAGGTATGCAAATAAAACTCTTGATTACCATTGAGAAACCCTATAAGCAAGGACTTCCACAAACTAATATCAAGGCTCTAATAGCTATTCCTACTTTTAGCATCCCTAAGGCAGCTTTAGTACCAATCCCTCCTGGGACTAGATCTGGAGGCCTCACTGTCCCTACTGCCATGCATAGAGTCCCTGCTCTTCTGGTTTACCAAAGTGCCTGAGAAAAACAAGATTTACTTAGCCTTTTTTTTTAACCACAAAGAGCACATATGTTTCTTTTTCTCCATTTTCATGACAAGACCTGTCCTATGTCACTATCATTCAGTAATCGTTTCAGCTTTGATATTCATCCTATTCTCTGTTTCATTCATTGTTCAGTCCAACTCATTGCATTCTATCAATTATTCCTTTATTCCCCATGGGGCTCAGTCCTTCGATCAGCTTTCTCTGTACTCTAAACCCTGTCTTCATACTTGGGGACTTCAATATGCATGTTGACATACCACTAAAAATTGTGGTCTCTCAGTTGAGAAATCTTCTCAACTCCTATGACCTATATCTTTATTGCATTGTAGACACTCATAGAAACACATATTTTATATCTCACCTTGTCTCTAACTCTGCTATAGGAATGATAATGAATTCAGAAATTAACGTCTATGATCATGACATGCTGTCTTTTTTTCTACTTCATTTTCCAAATCTGGTCTTCATTCTCACCATGACCTTCTGTTCCTATACCCTTCTATGTTATCCCATTCCATTATATGTATCACAGCTTAACTTTCTTCCCATCATTCTTTGACCTATAGTTGACCAATGACACTATATACTTCTCTGCCTTTGAACATCTTTCTCCCTTTTTCTATCACAATTCAAGTCTTACCATATCTTAACCCTTATTATATCAATCATCCACATTCTTGCTCCTACTCCTGAGGTACTAAACAATGCTGGATCTAGTGATTACAAATTCATGCTATCTGGTCTTAACTGGGGCCTCACTGTTGCATGGCAATTTTTATCTCATTTAGTCTATCATACTGCCTAACTTGCTATTCCCTTATCTTTTCTTTTTTTTTTTTTTTGCAGGGCAATGAGGGTTAAGTGACTTGCCCAGGGTCACACAGCTAGTTGTGTCAAGTGTCTGAGGCTGGATTTGAACTTGGGTCCTCCTGAATCCAAGGCCAGTGCTTTATCCACTGCACCACCTAGCTGCCCCACCTTATCTTTTCTTAAGCTTCTTTCCTATACATTTCAGCATTTCCTATACATCCCACTAGATAGATAGATAGATAGATAGATAGATAGATAGATAGATAGATAGATAGATAGATAGATAGATAGATAGATAGATGGATGGATGGATGGATGGATGGATGGATGAATGGATGGATAGAAATGAGAGAGAGAGATAGTCAACAAACATTTATTAAATTCTTACTATGTGCAAGGTACTTGTGTTGAGTGTTATGGATACAAATACAAGCAAGCAAGACAATTCCTCTAATTAAGGAACTTACATCCTATTGGGGAAGACAATATTTGAAGGGGATATGCATGAACCAAATTCTTTTAGTCAAGTGGGATGCGAGGTCTTTTGCTGAAATGTACAGGAAAGAAGCTTAAGAAAAGACAAGGGAATAGCAAGTTAGGCAGTATGATAGACTAAATGAGATAAAAATTGCCATGCAACAGTGAGGCACCCCAGCCCTGTTTGTCAGCTTCCTTTTGTGTGTTGTCTTATCCTATTAGATTATAAGATCCTTGAGGGCAAGGACTGTCTCTTTCTTAATTATATTCCCAAATTTTAGCACAGTTCCTGACACATAGTGAGCACTCAGTAAATGGTTATTGCATTTATTGAATTGACACGCATATGCACATACATGAACACTTGTCCATGCACAAGCATACATATATACAAAACAAACTTCCTTTGGACCTGCCTCCCTCTTCAGCTATGATTTATTATTTTTTCTCCTTATCACAGACAAAATGCAAGAAAAACTTATCCACATTCACTCCATTTTCTCACATCCCATTTGCTTCTTAGCCCCTTGCAAATAAGTTCCAGACTCCTTTACTAGAATAGTACCTCCTTCCCAGGCTTGTCATGAGGCTAATATGATTTGCTGTAGGTCAAAAGTCCTATAAAAACTATTATTTTGGGGATATCACTCCTCCAAACCTGACCTTTCTCTGAACTTCCCAATTTCTCCTACAAGTCTGATCAATCAATTTATTAAGTGTGTACTATGTCAGGCATTGTGCTATGTTGGAGATATAAAGAAAAGTAAAAACAAGTTTTCATTCTAATGGGAGAAGCAACCTGTAAGTAAATATGTGCAAATATATGCAGATGGAAGACAACCTTTGACTTTTTCACCTTAATCACTCCCATAACCAAATAGTTGGCAAAGAATCTTGTCTTTATACTACTGTAACATCTCTTATGTCAATCCACTTCCCTCCATTCACAAACAACTACTATTCTGGTGTAAATACTCCTTACTTCTTGCCAGAATTATTAATATATTTTCCTAACTTGTCTCCCTGCTTCTAGGCCCTTCCTTTCAATTCCCCTTCAATTGGTCCTTCAAGATACTGTCAAAACAATCTTCCTAAGTCACAGATCTTACCCTGTTACTCTCTGAACAAATAGTTAAGTATCTCCCTATACCCTATAGAATAAAATATAAACTCATCAGCCTGTTTTTAAAGACCCCCACAATCTGGCTAGAGATTTCCTTGCCAAACTTATTAGAAAGGAATATTACTCCCATTGCTCCCTTTCATATTGGACTTCTAGGTTCCAGTCAAGTTGGCAAACTATTTTCCAAACTCAATGTTCTATTTCTGATTTTTATGCCTTTGCATAGATTCTTTGCCATGCCTCTGGATCCTCTCAGGGATAATCTCAGTTTCCACCTGCTACATGAAACTTTTCCTGGTTCCCTGCCCCCTCACAGCGATGGCCCTCTGTCTCTCTTCAGATTACCTTGTATTTATTTACCCATGTACATGTTATATTCTCCCGATAGACTATGAGCTCATTGGCTTCCTTTTTTAAAAAAATTTTAAAATTTTTGTAGGGCAATGAGGGTTAAGTGACTTGCCCAAGGTCACACAGCTAGTGCCAACTGTCTGAGGCTGGATTTGAACTCAGGTCCTCCTGAGCCACCTAACTGCCCTCATTGTCTTCCTTTTTGACATTTCTCCCACTAGCCAGCACAGTGCCTTTCACAAAGCAGGTATCCAAAAAAAAAAAAAAAGACTTGGATAGTGTTGTGGCATATAAAAATTCTCACTTGTGTGCATGTTCTATAACTCCCTCTACCCTATCACGTGTGGGGTTTTTCATGTGAAGGAAGGTATGTTTTAGAAGTTGGTTCATATTTTGATTTCAGACTATGGAGCCTGTATATTTCCACACCAGGACAGTAAATGTAAGGTAGATTCTTCTCCATTCCTTTTACCCTATCACCAGGTGCCCCTATACCATACAGCAGATGTGTCAAATACTCCCAAGCTTGAACATTGCCCAAATCAGATTAAAATATAATCAAGAGGGCAGCTAGGTGGCACAGTGGATAAAGCACCAGCCCTGAATTCAGGAGGACCTGAGTTCAAATCTGGCCTCAGACACTTGACACTAGCTGTGTGACCCTGGGCAAGTCACTTAATCCCCATAGCCCCACCAAAAAAAAAAAAAAATAGGAAAAGATGTCTGAGGTCATCCAGTCCAAACTGTGTATTTTATAGGGGAGGAAACCAAAGCCCAGAGGTGAAATTATTTACCCAAGTCACAATTTGAACCAAGTTCATTAGACTCTAATTCCAGCACTTCCATATAGTGCTCAAAGAAATCTCCAATTCATTGAGCTGATCTCCTGGAGGTTTTATGGGAGGATGTGAACAAGAGTCAGACTAGAAGCACAGGTGTGAATGTTTTGCAGTCTACAGCATTGGGGAAAGTGCCTATATCAAAGAAATCTATTGAAATTCTGAAGAAAGACAAAATGATTTGTAGTCATAAAGTGCTCTGCTATATAAATGAAATGTTATGTACCTGAACTATCTATGTGGATCATCTTTAATGTGGATATTTGCCTCTCTGCTTTGACTATGTAATGTGTTTCTTCTTTGGGGGAGGGGTGTAAAAATTCTATTAAAGTCAATATATCTTGCACAAATAAGTGCAACATACTGAAAAAACAAAACAAAACAAAATAACAACAACCAAAAAACCTCTGGACAGCTTACATACAATCCTCAATGATACCAGATGTTTTTAGAAGAATTCTGTGTTTGTTTAATGTTAGTTATACTTGACTTTCTTCCAAACAATCACTTCTAATTATATCATTACTCATTCAAATTTTGCAAAAGCTCATATATACACTTCAGCACAGATATTCCCTACACAAATTAACTCTCACAGTATTCAAGCTAAACTAATCTTTAAAATAATAGTTTCTAATTTAAAACACAAATGAGAAAAACACGTACCCATTAGGATTAATTATAAATAAAGGTGCAGATGGCGATTTTTCTTTAATTGGCTGATTTTTCACATCTACTATTTACACGAATGATCAAGATTTCATTTCTTATCCCTTTATTCATCTACACACCTAGGTCTCTCACTGGAATAGCTACACATTGTTGTTGAACTGTTAAGACTAATGGATATAAGAATGTGATATCAAAGCAGGCTAAAGAATAATCACAAGGATATGGAAATCACTCCCTTTCTGGATTGGTTTGGTTATAATCTCACATAGAACTAAGGTGACCATAGAAGCTTAGAGTAGCAAATGACCTTACAAGTCATCTAATCAAACCTCACTCACAGTATAGGAGTCCCTTCAACAAGAGACTGACAGGTGATCAACCAGCCTGAACAGATATCTCTAATTATGGGAAGTCCCCAAACACAGGTCTAGAATGACCTCCTGTTAGAAATGTTTCTTATTTTGGGCTAAACTCTATGTCCCTTCTTCCTCTCCCCTTTTCTTTGTTCTGTTCTTTAAAGCTACAAACAAGAAGATTTTTCTTTCTTCCATATGACAGACTTTTACATTCCCATCTTTTCCCCAAGTATTTTCTTCTCCATGTGAAACGTTACCAGCTTCCAACATTGAGCTTTTGACATTGTTTTCTGTCACAATCCCTGGATACAGAAAAATTATGCTGGACAGGAATTTGTTACTCTTCCTTTGGAAATGTGGCCATGGATAATGCAAAAAAAAAAATACTCCAGATAGCATTCAAAAAGTACAAATGAGTTCTGAATACCACTGTGTTTCAATTAAGCTATGACTTGACCTTAACTAAAGGGGTCATTTATTGAATAGAAAGGTCACTGCCAAGTGACCTTTGGTTAGGCCTCTAAACAAGATGGCAATATAAATCTTCAAACTAATCACTAATTTTCATCATATAAGTTCCTGTAATGACCCAAAATATAATATAAATTTATTGCCATCTTCTCAGTTCTATTGCTATTGTTGTTGTTTGTTTTTTTCAAAAGTACATCCTAGCTAAAGTCCCAAGGCAAAGTATTTAGTTCAAATGGCTGAAGTTGGAAGAATTATGTGAAAATGTAGGTTAGGCATAATAATTTAAAGAATCCTACTTTGGACATGGAAACATCTCAGAGTTCATCCAGTTTTCATTTTAAAAATAAGAAAATTGAGACTCAGAGAAGTTAAATGACTTTCCCAGGGTCACACAGCTAGTATCGGAGTTGGGATTCAATCGCAAATCTTCCTGACTCCAATTCTAGGTCTCTATCCCCATAGCATATTTCTGTGAAACATGAAAGCAATTCCTAAGTGGAGAGTATCCTAAAATTCTATTTACAAGTGAGCTTAGGCAATGCATTTTCCCATCAGTGTCATAAGTGATAGCTTCCCAAGCTAGTTGAGAAAAGCCTTAATGAAATTTTAATGAAATAAAAACACTACCAGTTTTAGTTTTGAGTTCCCCCTAAGCTTCCTACACAAAGCCCCTATGAGATGTGAACCAATCTGTGATGTCAAGTTGCCAGCTACTGTACACCCCCCACCCCCAACCACCCTACCCCATTTCTTTTGCAGTGGGGAGTACAAAGACCTAACTCACTTCTGCCCTCTTCTGACTGCTTTGATCTTACCACTTCACATCATTTTCTTGGTTTCCCTAAAATCCAGATGCCCAGCTCCCTTTCTGGGAAAGAATACAAACAATTACTCTCTCCTCACCTGCCTCTGTTTTCTGAAATCAATCTACCACACAACCCTCTTGCATGTTTTGAAATACTATAAAGTACACAGAAAACATACGAGGGATTAGGGTTGGGGTTAAAGTAACATATGGAAAGTATAAAAGTAACGAGTAACAAAGGTTCTTATAGACTAATCCTAGCGTTAAGCACAAACTACTGGGAGCTAGGCCTCTTTTTTTCTTAGCACCCTTTTCTCTCCTTACCATCTTCCTTCTGCCACATCTTGTCTTTGATGTTGGCTCAGTTCTAATTATCTTGCTGTGAATTCAGCTGACAAAGTGGTGGCATTTCAGTTTTCCCCTCATCTCAAAGAGTGGGAAAGTGAAAATAGAGGATCCGGTGCAGATCTCTCTCTGCCTCTCTGCCTCTCTGTCTGTCTGTCTGTCTGTCTGTGTCTCTCTCTGTTTCTCTTTCTTTCTGTCCTCTTTCTTTTCCCCCTTCCTTCATTCCCTATATTGTTATTCCATAATTTTCCATTAAATTGTGCATAGTGGTACCATTGATTATACCATTGATTGTGGACCTGAAATGGCCTTCTTTTATTTGCTGAGTGGTCTTGGAATCTTAGATTTTTCAATGACCTTACAAGCCATCTAATCAAACATCCTTTATGGCACATGCATCCCTTATACAGCAACCCTTTTTGGTGGCCATATAGAACATGTTTATCTCCACCAATAGGAAACTCATTCCCCACTAAGACAGGTCGTTCTAAGGTTAGACAGTTCTTGTTGGAAATATTGTTCTTATTTTGAGCTAAAATCTACCTCCATCCCTTCCTCTAGAGAAGTCTAAAGGTCAGTATCCTAAAAGTTACCACTTTTTTCTCAATTTAATACTATACATACTTGGGTGGCTTTAAACAAATTATCTAGATTGAATGCTATACAGAAAGACTGGGGATGTTCAGGACCAAAGTAGCATTCATGTCTTACTTCTAATGATCCCTGATCTCATTGATGTGGGTGCTCCTTTCAACAGTACTTCATGGTATTTCATCCAAGTCTTCTCCTCTTTCGCCAGTTGTATCCTTGTCCATAGATGCTTAATAGAGAATCTACTCAATTTCCTGGAGACCTTCCTCTGGGGTTCTTTACTTCTTACTTTGTCATTGATACATAAAAAAGATAGGAACCTAATAAAATGGTAGTATGTTATTCATGTTAAATGGTTAAGACATACAAAAAATACTACAAAAAATAATGGTGGCATCCATGGCCTCCTGCTACTGTACCACCCATACCTGCTTCCCAGAGCCTGAACTGGGAAAGTCAATGTCTGCAGCTAGAGGAGGCAGGACCTAAGCAGCAACTCCATAACTTTATAGAGTACATAAATAAGAGTAAGGAGTCCATCCCTTCAGTGATCAAGTCCCATCAGATTTGGTGGATGCTACCCAAACTTCTCTTTGCCATTGCCCTGTTCTCTTCTGTTCCTTTGGACCACCCACCCACTGATCGATTTCTTTAGATCTCAAACCACTTCTTTTTACTTCTTTGATAAATGTTTTATGCTTTTACATTACAATTATTTCCACATATATCTCCCACTACCTAGCAAGGAAGCAACCAGTGTACTAAAGAATTTTTTAAAAAGGAGAAAGCAGTTTGGCACAACTAAATGACTGTATTTGAAAGTAGCCCCCACACTCATAGTTCCTTGACTCTGCGTTGAATGGAGGAAGATACTTTTTCTCTGTTCTTTTCAGGGACTAATGTTGATTATTGTTATGAAGCAGTATTGACTTTTGTTGTTTTTTCTTCATGTTGTAGTCATTGGGAATTACATTGTCCTGATTCTTTTTACTTCATTCAGCATTAGTTTAAATAAGTCTTCCCATGAGGTATTTCATCCTTTGCCCACCTCTACTTTTCTTTCCCCACCCACAATTATCACTAGCCATACAAGCAACTGGAGGCCTCACTCCTGGCCATTAGTTACTGTATGTGGTGATGGAGCCAAAGCTCCAGGAGGATCCAGTCAGAGAGGAGGGATCATGGAATAGATAAGAGGCAAGGTGATCCCCACACCACCTGAAGGCCTTCATAGGGAGGTCTTGAGCCAGTTAAGTTGCCAGGAAACCCTCTTCTCAAGGATTTGAGAAAAAAAATAAATCTGCAAAATAAAGTCAGCTAGCTTGGCCAGTTGTCTAGATGACTCTCTCCCCTGTTCATTCTCCCTAGCCAGATGAGCTCTGAGTGGTGCCTTCTACAGAGCTATCCTTGGGAACAATGGGAGAGATAGGGCTCTATGTCAGCCCAGTGCCCCAGGTGTGAGAAGATCAGGATTTAGATTTCATCTTTCCTCCATCCCTGGGACAGGTATGAGTTCCTGCATTGTGAATAGGTTAGATGGGAAGGAGAGAGACAGTGTGAGGAACTTGAGGGAAGGAGAGCAAAGAGGGAATTCATGAGGGGATTGGGAGACTCTATGAGCACAAGTGAGTGGGTAAAGAAAGAATAAGGCACTACAGAGATTGTATTGAGGGTGTGGTATGAGCTTGTGAAGAGATAATCAGTGAGAAAATGGAGAGAATGGGGAGCTCAGGTGGCTAGTAAGGGCAGACTCAGTGGATTCAGGGTCTGCCTGAGAAAGTCTCCCTCATCTATCCATGTCAACCTCTCATCTACATTGGGTATCCCTAAAATAAATGTATTCTAAATACAAAATAAACAGACAAACACATTAATACATTAATAAATGAATAAATAGATGGATGGATAAACAAATGAATAAATATGTAAATAGATAAATCAATAGACAAATACATGAATGAAAGTATTGAATGAATAAATAAATGTCTTCCCATGAGTCTCTGAATTCTTCACATTCGTTATGAACAAATACATTATATCTATGTAGGTCCTTTAACCCAGTCAATGAGTAACTTCCTTGCTTTCAGTTCTTTAGTACCATGAAAATTGCTGCTGCGACATATATTTTGGTATTTTGAAATTCTGAAAAATTGAAATATTCTGTGACTTTGGGCCAGTCTTATGCTTGACCCTCTACTTGCCTAGTTTCCCTATGGTTTCTTAGTGCATGTCCTCATATCTATTCTTGGGGACCCCTGTCCTCATCTGACTTCCGATGCTTGCTGTGGTCATTTCCTCAGCTGTTAGCTCCGCTATCCTTCTTCATTTGCTGGTCACACATCTATTATGTTACCTGATTCTTGGTTGTATGAGTGTTTTGTGGCCCCAGCTCCTTACTTTGGGTCCGTAATCAGGTGATGTTCCTACTCCTAACTTGGTTGGAAGAAGTAGGCTTTCCCTGGTTTAGGGACTATCTAGTTTAAGGGTATGGCAAGAGGGACATTCAGTAGAAGGCTTAACTGATCACTAACCAAAGTAATCCAGAGGCCATGTGCTCCTAGATCTTCTGCTGAGAATCTTCATTCCTGTTCTGAATTGACAAGCTAATTCTAAACAGATTGGCTGACATTTTGAAGAACAATTTCTTCAAGTCCAAAGCCTGAGTAAAAGCCATAATCTTTTTACTCAGCGAGAAAACAAAAAACCTTCTACTTGAAAAATAGAAAAAAGAGTAAAATAGAGAAAGACATCAGGATGTGTGCTTTTAAAGAGAGGGATCATACAATAGGATTGTGATGGAGAGAATTTTTAGTGACAGAATTCTAGTATTAAAACTTCAACTGCTACCAGTTTAGAAATCAAAGATTCAAAGACAGAAAGAGAGACTGAGCAAATGGATGAACTTTCACAAAACATTTGGCTAGCAAGACAATCTATCTAGCCATTTGTTCTGGCTCTCTGTATTTTTCCATGCTGCATGAATGTAAGCAAAATGAAATGAAGGGTGAAATATTATCAATAAATATGACAGTAGACCTAGAGATTCTTTATTCCTATTGATATAATCTGAGGACAAACCTTATGCTTATAAAATCCCTATGTTCTTCAATCTACTTCTGTCTGGAATATGTAAAATTTTATTGAAAAAAATTTTGATTGAATATTTAGTGTTTATTATAATAAAGATGTTGATTTCAGATCAAATTTATGATATAGTTGTTTTATTTTACATACAATATATGGAATGTATAGTATATAATAATAATAATTAATAATGACAACTAGCATTTATCTAGCACCTACAACATGCCAGGCACTTTACAAATATTAGTTATCCCTTCCATATGAAGACTTTCCCCATCTGGTTTCAATATATTGCTGGTCCACATAAGACATTAAATGGGAATTCAGGGGGAATTTTGTAAAAATTGCAGATTACATGCAAAAAGGCCAGCAGACAACACAGAACCTATGACTGAATACTTAACACAAATTTTACAATAAGGTACTGTGAACACCCCATTAAAAAAGAAGAAATAATTTGAATTTCTTCTCTGTTATGAAGGGAGGAGCAAAATATTTTATGCAGATTTTCTAGATGATGGGGCAACATGTCCCTAACCCCAACAATGTGGATGGGATAACTATATTTCATTTTATCCTCACAACAAACCTGGGAAATTGGTACTATTACTGTCCCCATCTTAAAGTTGAAGAAATTGAAGAATTGAAGAAGACAGAAGTTAAGTGACTTGCCCAGTGCTACATAGCTAGTAAGTTTCTGAAGCCAAATTTGAACTCAGGTCTTCCTGACTCCAGGCATAACATGCCCTCTATTGCTCCACCAATGTGCCTACATGTATATGTGTGTATACATATACCTGCAACCTTTACATATACATGTACGTAAAGTCATATACATATATGTGTATATTTATATATATATACATAGGTATGTGGGTATATATATATACATATATATACATACATACACACACACACCACATACACACACACACACACACACATATATATATGTATATATAATTTTTGTTATTGTTCCACCATTTCAGTTGTGCCTTATTCTTCATGACCCCATGTGGGTTTTTCTTGGCAAAGATACTGGAGTGGTTTGTCATTATTTTCTCCAGCACATTTTACAGATGAGGAAAGTGAAGTAAACAGGATTAAGTGAATTGCCCAGGGTCAAATATTTAATAAGGTGTCTGAGACTGGATTTGAACTCAGGAAGATGAGTCTTCCTGACTCAGTCCTAGCACTCTATCCACTCTTCCACCTATGTGTCCCATATATAGCATATAGTATATTTAAAAGCATGTCTATCCTATTTGTACATACGTAATATATTAAACATTAAATTGTATAGTCAGGGTCCCGGGTCAGCCTTCCTTTTTAAACCTTGATCCTCCCAGACAAATTATATGGTAATGACCAAGGACCTGGTTTATGGTTGTGAAATACATTGTTTTTTAGATATTCAGGTATTTTCAGTATATAGAATTAGATTCTAGGAAGATAGATGTTTTTGACAGAAAACGAATATGATTCAATTTGATTTATCTTGATGTCATTTTCAACTGTTTTTGAAATAAAGCAATGTCTTTACTTTTAGTGTCTTCAAGTTCCAAATCAAGGGTTTCTCTCCCCAAGGGCAGGTTCTGCAGGTAAATGAGTCAGGAGTCTGCTCTATTTGCCAATGGAGCACTTTCTGCAGGTAGGGTTGGCCTCTATAGAAAGGTTTTTTTACAGGCCTTTTTACGTATGTATTTTAATGATAAACATTACTCCAGTAGGTATGGAGCAATATGAGAATCAGTGCTGATTCCTTTAGCTTAGGCAATTGCCATGTGAAGAGTTATTTGCATTTCATGCCAGGACTTCATATTTGGCTGACATATACTGTAAATCCCCTTGGAGTAGAAGTCCAAGCCACACTTGATTTCGTATGATGGGAATAAATAGATAATAAGGCACCAGCCACATTAATCCAAGTCTGATGTTCAGTTAAAGCAACACTGTAGCCAACAAGTTAGCAGCTGAAATAACCAAACGAATGAATGATTCAGCTCTTTCAAAAATGAAACTATGCTGTGGAAAACAAAAGTAATGTATTATGTTTCCTAAGACTTCTTTTCCAGGAAAGCTTTTTGCAAGAATCTCAAGAACATTTCACAATTTAATTTGCAATCAGTCCTGTAAAATTCAGTTTTGAATTAGAAATAAGATTCCTTCCTAGGTCAGCATCTCCACTAAAGTCCTCCTCACATGTCTCATGGTGGTATGGAAATGACCTTGGATTCTTCAGGCCTAAGGTCTCTCCAAGTTGAAAAGATTTGGATACGGTACAATAAAATATAACAAATATGGGACTAGTGACAGATTGTGTGTCATTTGAGGACAAACTTAGTTAAGTACACAGAGATTCTTCAGCAGGTTGGCCTCAGTATATTGACTGTTTGGCGTCTTAGAAACTTCTAAAGATCATTTAAGGTTATAATAGACATCTGAGGGAGGAATATTCACATTAATGAAATTATGGAACCTTGATCTCAGCCAATACTTTCTAAATAGTTAGCCATTAGATAAAAAGTCAAAGGAAGGGGCAGCTAGGTGGCACAGTGGATAGAGCACCGGCCCTGGAGTCAGGAGTACCTGAGTTCAAATCCGGCCTCAGACACTTAACACACACTTACTAGCTGTGTGACCCTGGGCAAGTCACTTAACCCCAATTGCCTCACTAAAAAACAAAAACAACAAAAAAAAAAAAGTCAAAGGAAGTGCGTCTTCTCTTAAGAAACATTAAGGTTGGGGCAGCTAGGTGGTGCAGTGGATAGAACACCGGCCCTGGATTCAGGAAGACCTGAGTTCAAATCCAGCCTCAGACACTTACTAGCTGTGTGACACTGGACAAGTCGCTTAACCCCAATTGCCTCACCAAAAAAAAAAAAAAAACAAAGAGAGAGAGAGAGAGAGAAAGAAAGAAAGAAAGAAAGAAAAGAAACGAAACATTAAGGCTACATCTGTATAACATTCACATTCCAGATTAGAGTATAAACAACTGGTAGGCATAGGTCACTTTGAACATTAAGAAATACAAGTGTTAGATGAATCACTTGGTATTTTGGGCTACAGCCACTCTTGATCAATTATATAGCTCTTGTGATACAGTAATTCAGCAAATGTTTGTTAAGCAAGGTAAAAGATTTTAATTGATTTTTAAAAAAAGAATAATTCATTTGGGGGGAGGGAGGGAATAAGTATTAAACACCTACAATATGCCAGGTATTGTGCAAAGCACATCAAAAATATTATTTCATTTGATCTTCACAATCCTGGGAGGTTCTCGTTCAAACGTTTCAGTTGGGTCCAGATCTCTGTGACCCCATTTGGGGTCTTCTTGGCAAAAGTATTGAAGTGGTTTGCCCTTACCTTCTCATTATACAAATGATGAACTGAGGCAAACAGATTTATGTGACTTGCCCAGGATCACACAGCTAGTAAAGGATCTGAGGCCAGATTCTAATTCATGAAGAGTCTTCCTGACTCCGGGCCCAGGGTTCTATCCACTGCGTCACCTAGCTACCCCTGGGAGGTAGGTCCTGTTATTATCACCACTTTACTATTGAGGAAATTGAGGATGACAGAGATGAAGTGCCTAGGATCATGTACCTAGTAAGTGTCTGAAGCCAAATTTAAACTAAAGTGTTCCTGTGGGCTGTGGTAAAAAGTTTTAACAGTCGGTTAGATAATGGAGAGACGCCAGTTTTTTTTTAGGACCACCCTTTTGGGGAGGAGACCAACAGCATGAGCTACGCACACCAGTCTGCCTGCGACGCATGCCAGATTGCCTGCTGAGCACTAGACTTCCGGGGTGCGAGCTTAAAAGGCAAGGAGAGAACGGAAGTGGGGCCTTTTTTCCTGCTCCGCTGGTCTCCTGACTGCGCTGCACAGGCTGATGCTGACGAGAGTTCGACTGGGCCCGGCTCGCGGTTAGCAGCAGCACGCGCTTGACTCGGTCTCTCTCCCCAAAGGTGGCCTTCGGCTTTTGGTGAGTTTTATACAGAATATAGACTAAGCCTAGACTTAAGACGATTTGTATTGTATTTCTACTTTCCTATCCTTCTAATCAACATCACCTTGTGACTACCATACAATAAAAGCTCTATCTAGAAAACCAGAAGCTTCTTCCATTTACTAGTCTGGGAGATAAATTAAGGGAAAGGTTAAAGAGGGGAGATTTATGATCTAATATCCAATTTATATCTCACAGGGCTTTTGCCCCACAGAACCATACAGGATTTCCTTACTTTTTCTTCAGATTTTGATTCCTGATAGAATTTGAGTGGCCTTGGAGACAGTAGCACTTTAAGCTACTACTTCTCTCTTATTCCCATGTACAAGCAGAGGTTGGATAACCACTTGTTGGGCATGTTGTAGCAAGGATTATTGAGGGCCCTTTCAAATCTTTTCCAATTCTAGGAATATAGGAATTTCAACAGAGATGCTTCCCTGCACAGTATATGACAATGTCATGGTGTGGAAAGAGCACTAGATCTGGAATCAGAGGACCAGGGTTCAAATCCCAGTTCTGCTGTTTGGTGCCCCTCTTTGGGCCTTGATTTTTTTCTTTTTTTTTTTTTTTAATGAGGCAATTGGGGTTAAGTGACTTGCCCAGGGTCACACAGCTAGTAAGTGTTAAGTGTCTGAGGCCGGATTTGAAATCAGGTACTCCTGACTCCAGGGCCTGTGCTCTATCCACTGTGCCACCTAGCTGCCCCGCCTTGATTTCTTTATTTGCAAAATGAAGTGCTTTGAGTAGTTCATTTCTCTGACCCTTTCCAGCTCTCAATCTCACAATCCTATCAAGATATTTAAAAGTAGTCTTCCCATACTCAGCCTGCTGAGCTGTTTCTCCAATGAAAAAAAAATTCTTCTACCTTTAAAGGTTTACAATAATGATATGAGGTTACCAGTGTGAAAGATTTACATTTACAAGTCTGTAAACTGGCATTTGTATTATTTAGAGAATTCTTTTATTTAAAGGTATATTCATTTGCTGAAATAACTCAGACTAATAGATTTTATGATATTTACATTATTCATAGAGAAGAAATCTAAGTAGAATGTAATTTTTACTATGAGTATAATGAAGGTTGACAGAATCTAATTAAGAAGAGCCTTTGGGGAAGCTAGGTGGCACAGTGGATAGAGTATCAGCCCTAGAGTCAGGAGGACCTGAGTTCAAATCCTGCCTCAGACACCTGCCAGTTATGAGCTGTGTGACCCTGGACAAGTCACTTAACCCCAATTGCCTCACAAAATAATAATAATAATGTTTTTGTTCTCAAATAGGTATATACACACATATATGTAAAAATGATTCTATACATACTTCTATTTATCAGTTCTTTCTCTGGATGCAGATAACATCCTTCTTCAGATGTCCTTTATAATTAATTTGAGTATTTATAATATGCAAAATAACTTATTCATTTAAAGGAAGTCTTGAGTTGGCCCTTAAGCCTGCCTAAATTCAACTGGGAAGATGACAAATAACATGGGAGCATCAGCGACAATGGCTCATAGGAGACAGGGGTGACATTGACACTTTGGTGAAATTGGTCACACTTGTCAGTAGGTGAAAAAATGACATTGGCATTAGGCAATATTTAGTGATTCCCCCTCTCCACCCCACCCCAATCTTGGTCCTTCTCATCTTTCTCATCTCTATCATATCTGGGGCCATATTTGAACTGAGATCTTCATGACTCCAAGCCTGGTGCTCCATCCATTCTGCTGAGTAGCTACTCCTTTAATAAGGTTTTCTTTGTTAATGGATCTTTAAATCCTGCAAAGTGTAATCTTCCCTGCCTTACCTACTACTTTTACTGGCATTTCATTTCCCAAGCTACGTTGGGGTTGATTTTCTTATGAGATGCTTTAAAGAAGTGAAAAAGAAATAAATAAAAAGTCTATAGAAGAGTTTTTTCATAAGGTTGCGAGGTAGAGTGAGGCAGGAGAAAGATGTGAACCCTAGCTCTGCTACATTCTTCCTTCCTTCCTTCCTTCTGTAACGATTGGAATGATGCCACCTGCTGGATACTTACTGTAGAAGAGTTCTGCCCATGAAGCGAAGGTCTTTGAGGGCAAGACCAGGAGTCTTTTCTTTGGCGGAAGGAAGTGACGCGGACTAGTGGGAGGAGGAAGGAAGAGACTGGCGCTGACTCTGGGGCTCTTTCCTGAGGATGCTGGTGGAGAGCGGAGCTAGAAATGTGCTCTCCCTTTAATAGATAGGAATCTAGGCCTTTCTCTCTCTTTACCAAATTCTTATTCTCCTTAATAAATGCTTAAAAGTCTAACTCTTGCTAAAGCTTATAGTTTATTGGCGACCACTCATTAGATATTTTAGACAGTTTAGCTAGAATTTTACCCCTTAACAGATGGCTGACTACGAAGAGGAAAGCTATACCTCAGTCTTCTTCTGATCTTCTGGTTGGGTAAGAAATTTCCCCTCCCTCTCCCTTTAACTGCTAAGTACTGGTGTACTGGCTGTGTTTCCCTTTAAATTTTTTCAAATGGACCTTTTAAACTCCCTAATTACCCTATTTTTGATTTTAGTCTGTTTAACCAGACAAATGGGAGATAAGATCATGTTAATGCTTTGTTTTTGTGGATTTTCTATTTTTCTTTTTATTTTTGTTAAAAGAGCCAGCAACTTACTCACACAAGGAAATATCTCTCCCTCTCCCAACCATGCTTTTTCAGAGAAACCTGAAGAGATCCCGCAGCTTTTCCCAGTTCTAACAGTAATTGTTGCTTTAATTTTGCATGCCTGGAGGCAATGACCCACCCTCTAGAAGCTTTTAATCCCCTAGCACCTGGAGGCAAAGTGGGGGAAGAGGAATCCAGGCCTGAGTTCAAAATCAAGTCTGATTCAAATTGCGCTGGTCCCTCCCCTCCTCCCCAGACCCCACCCTCTACTCCTCCCATGGCCAAGCCCATTGCTTCCCGGGCCTGGGAAGTCCAGAGATCTAATGCTCATGCACAACTTTCTCTAACTACATTTGCAGCTTCAGGCTCAGCCCTTCCCCAGCCTGGCTGTGCTTCTGAGACAACCTTAGAAAGCCCTTTAAATTCCAGATATGCTCGTTTTGTTCATAATTTTGCTAACCTGCTTTTGTCTTTAATTAGTAATCTTATAAAGCATTTGTATGGTGAAAAGACTGACAGACAATATAGAGGGGTTAAAGAAGAAAAACTTAAGTTGAATAAGAATGACAATCATCAACATAGTTCAAGACTCTGCTTCTTTTGCCATGGAAGGGTATATATTGTACAGAAATGTAGAAGTAAGCAGCAAGGTATTGATATGTGTAGTAGGGATTTTAGATATCGGAATCAAAAGTGTTCTGAATTCACTCAGAGTAATAGTATCAGTTCAGAGGTTACATAGGATTTCTGTGCTATTATATATACATTTTGAAATTAATGGTATGGGTTTATTTTCATAGAGATTTTCATGCTTTTGAGATTGTGTCTTATACTTAGTTTCTAAAACAAGGAGAATATTTGTTAAAGCTTTTTATAGTCATGTGATCAATTTATATTTTATAATACTCTTATTGATATTAAGTTCATATTCATTTTGTTCCATGTGTATTTTCTTCTATTCATTTGTCTATCTAATTTTGAAACATTGCAAGATGGTTTTGATTTTATTATACAATGTTAATTCTAGGAGTATTGTGCTCCCATATTCTGAGTTGTTTGTTTTTGTTATTTTTTTCTCAACTGATTATTTGATCAAACTCTTTAAAGCATTTCCCTGGCAAATTGTTTGCCATGGCAAGTGTAAATTGATTCTAGAAGTATTATTTTTGATAAGCATATTCCAAAAAAAAAAAAAAAGAGGGGAACATTTGTAAAAGTTTTCTTTGAGATTGTGTTGTGCTTTAACTTGTATTTAAATATGTTCAGTTTTTTCAAAAAAGTAATTGTATACTAAGTTTAAAAAAAGGGGTATTATTTGAAATTGTTGCATAATTATATATTGTGTTCTGAGTCAAGATGTATTCACATTTTTTGCAATCATTTATTATCCTCAATTTTTAAATCCATATGAGACTTGGATTATGGGAACTTATCATTTAAGACATTAATTGCCTTTATTCTGAGTTATCAGATGCCAGTTGGCCAAGATGCCATCCAATCACAAGAGGAATACATGCAAGAGCAGACACTGAACTGTCACATGAGGGGAGACATGCATGAAGTCAAGGTATGGCCGAGGGAACGGCTTTTGACAAATGTTGAGGTTGGATTCTCTTGGTTTAATATTTTATTTTATTTTTCCCCACAATATTGTACAGATGGCTGGAAGTATTGATCCCACCCATCTCACTCCTACACCTGGCTTCTATGCTCCCTCCTATATGCCTGATGCCATGGACATCTCAATCCCATGCATCTGATTAAGTCTGACTCAGTTTCCTCCAATATGTTCGGTGGCATGGACATATATTCCATCCACCTATTTTAAGCCTGGCATACTGCATGGACAGTATATATTGCTCAAGTGTGGGAATGCTCATATCCCATCATTTCTCTGTTCTTTTATGGTAACCCCCATAATTATCTCAGATGTCATGATAAATAACAGTGTTGAATTTGGCCTTGACATCTGTTACCAATTATATTAGATTTGTAATTTCTCATAATGGCATGAGGATAATTAGGCAGATGATGCAAAAAGTGATGAAACAAAGATAAAAATTATTTTTAAAAAATTAATATTGCAGCAATTGTCTTCTCAATTACCCTCCAAAAGGGGGGACTATAGTAATATATAATTTTAAAGAATGTTTCAATTTTTGTTTTATTATATGTTTCGTGTGTAACAACTAAGATTCTGAATTCCCTTAGACATGTTTTTGAGAACTTTCATTGTTTGATTTGATTATTGACAAAGCTATTTTAAAGTTGTGTTAAGCTCAATGTTGTAGGAAATTTTCCTGGCTGATTACCAGCATCCACACATCAACCCCTGAAAAGACTTCCATTCCACGACTACACCTAGAGGACATCTGAGAAAAGACTTTCAGAGACTTTAAATGAACAGTTTTGATTTGTTGTTTTTGTTGTTTTTTTTTCTCTTTCTGTTATAATATACACCATCTGTAACATGTATTCTCTGCAGAGGCCTTCCCTTTGCAAGACTAATGTCAAAGCGTCGGTTCATGAGGACAAAAAAAAAATCGCCCCTCTGGACAAAACTTTCCTCTCTTCCTTTTCTATATTGTTGTTCACATATTATTAGTTAGCAATAGTTATTATATTGTTTTTACTGTTCTGTCAAGGAAACATTTTGTTTCTTGAGGAACAACAGGGGGGATTGTAACGATTGGAATGATGCCACCTGCTGGATACTTACTGTAGAAGAGTTCTGCCCATGAAGCGAAGGTCTTTGAGGGCAAGACCAGGAGTCTTTTCTTTGGCGGGAGGAAGTGACGCGGACTAGTGGGAGGAGGAAGGAAGAGACTGGCGCTGACTCTGGGGCTCTTTCCTGAGGACACTGGTGGAGAGCAGAGCTAGAAATGTGCTCTCCCTTTAATAGATAGGAATCTAGGCCTTTCTCTCTCTTTACCAAATTCTTATTCTCCTTAATAAATGCTTAAAAGTCTAACTCTTGCTAAAGCTTATAGTTTATTGGCGACCACTCATTAGATATTTTAGACAGTTTAGCTAGAATTTTACCCCTTAACACTTCCTTCCTTCCTTCCTTCCTTCCTTCCTTCCTTCCTTCCTTCCTTCCTTCCTTTCTTTCTTTCTTTCTTTCTTTCTTTCTTTCTTTCTTTCTTTCTTTCTTTCTTTCTTTCTTTCTTTCTTTCTTTCTGTCTGTCTGTCTGTCTTGTAGGGCAATAAAGGTTAAGTGACTTGCTCAGTCACACAGCTAGTAAGTGTAAAGTGTCTGTGGCCGAATTTGAATTCAGGTCCTCCTGAATCCAGGGCTGGTGCTTTATCCACTGTGCCAGCTAGCTGCCCCTGCTATCTACTTTCTATGCAACTTTGATCAAGTATCATAGCTCAACCAACTAACCAGCAAGTATTTATTAGGTGCCTGCTATGTGCCAGGTACTCTGCTTGGAGCTGAAGATAAAAGCACAAAGAATGAAACAAGCCTTACTCACAAGTTTATTTTCTAAGGGATGTCCTCAAATTTGTGATTCAAACTAATTCTTTTCACACAAAACAAGTGGTCTTTTCATTTGCTCTCCGCTCAGTGTCCTCAAGTATACCACATCTCTTTGAGAACAATAACACTATTAATAATAATTCTTGGGGGCAGCTAGGTGGTGCAGTGGATAAAGCACAGGCCCTGGATTCAGAAGGACCTGAGTTCAAATGCAACCTCAGACACTTGACACTTACTAACTGTGTGACCCTGGGCAAGTCACATAACCCTCATTGCCCAATAATAATAATAATAACAATAACAACAACAACAACAACAACAACAATAATAATAATAATAAAGTATCTACGTTTTTCCTGATGTGAGATACAACCGGGGCACAGTGGAGTCAGCTGGTTCCTCTTCTTGAGAGCTGATTGTTACATTTTCAGTGTGAGCATTTACACCTTGGGAATTGGTAAATGCTACATATTAGGAAGGGCAGCTAGGTGATGCAGTGGGGAGAGTGCTGGACCTGGAATTAGGAAGATCCATCTTTCTGAGTTCAAATCTGGCTTCAGACACTTACTTCTACTAGCTGTGTGACCCTGGGCAAGTGACTTAACCCCTGTCAGCCTCACTTTCCTCATCTGTAAAATGAGCTGGAGAAGGAAATGGCAAACTATTCCAGTGTCTTTGCCAAGAAAATTCCAAATGGGGTCATGAAGAAGAGTCAGACATAACTGAAAAATGACTGAACCTATCATGACTTGATTTATTGTTATAATGATCATCTAGACATAATAAAATGATGTAAAAATGTGAATATGAATGCAGTTTAAACTTAAAAATGTTTCTTGCATACTTTTTTTTTTCCTGGAGAGCCAGTTGTTAAACATTGGGAAGCAGATCCCAGACACACCTATTCTCCACTGCAGATCCCAACCCTTCTATTAATTGACATTCTTTGTGAAATCTTACATCCAAAAATTTTAACACCTGTTGGTCAGTCTGATCCATGGGCTCCTCAAAATTTCACTGGGCTCTTTCTTGGATGATAGCTGAAGAGACCCTCACCAAAGCCCGGTCAGAACTAGTGTTCTATTTGTATAGTCTTTGAGAATACAAGGCTTCCTTCATGTTGTAATGAGATATTGGAAGACTACAATACATGAATACTGAGAACAGTAAAATATCCCCCACCCTAGCATAATATCTTGATTTTTTCTATGTGTCTCCAACTTAAAGATTTCCCCTAAAAATAAAATTACTTCATTATTCCTGTTTTAGCTATGAGAAAATAGAGGCTCAGGAAGGTTGAGAATGTTCCAAGTTCACACGGTCAGCTGACAGCAGAGTTGGGACCAGAAGCTGCATTTTGAGAGTGAACATCCAAGATCTCCTCTGGGGCTGTCTGTGCAATACTTCCATGAAAAAAAGGAGTTTCAGTCTAATGGGTGGCTGGATGGCTTAGTAGAGAGAGCACCAGGCCTTGATTTAGGAAGATCTGAGTTCAAATCCAGCCTCAGATACTTACTAGCTGCATGGCCCTGGGCAAGTCACTTAATCTGTCCTGAAAAAGGAAATGGCAAACCACTCCAATATCTTTCCCAATCTTTGTAGGATTTAGAATTGAAAGGAATTTTTGAAGTTATCTAGTCCAATCTTCAGATTTCCAGTAAGTCTAAAAGTTAGACAATAATGGAGCTAAAAGGATAGAATGTGTGTGTGTGTGTGTGTGTGTGTGTGTGTGTGTGTGTGTGTGTGTGTGTGTGTGTAGGGAGGAGTTTAAAGAAGTTGGTTCAAATCCTAAAATCAAAACAAAATTCAAAGGAAGAGAGGCAATGGTGGCAAAAGATTGTCTCTGAGGATTGGGCTTCAGTAATTCAGTCCCTGTGGCTCTAAGAAGCTGAAGCATGTGCAGTAGCCGTACTCTTGTAAAAGCATCTTAGCAGATGGTTCACCACATTGAGGATAATCAGTGGGTCCATAGGTGAATTAGAGGGGTGTCTACCACAAGTATGTGAAGGCTTCCCCTGGTGAAATGGGCAGATGAGAACAATTTATTCCAATGGACTTGAAGGAAGCTGAAGCAGAGGACTTGGAGAGCTTAGAGTTTGGCCATTCACTACATCCTGGGACATTCCTACTTATCCTGACTTTTTTCTTGCCATTGAAATTTGAAGATTCTAGTAGAGAGAGTGAGTCTGACATCTCTGTGCAATTCTGCCTCACTTAGATCCAACTCATAAGAGAACCAAAACATCACTCGATGATGTCATTTGTCCTCTTCAAAAAAGGAAGGACCAATAATTGGTACCAGCTAATTAACCAGGTGTTGAATTACACAAAGAATTATCCCAATTTATCACACTTGGTTGGCTTATATGAGTGTTTGTTTTGTGATCAGTTGGCCCATGAGATAGTTGTTTTTTTTTTTCATTCTTTCAGTTGAAGAGTTCCTACTGCTCCATGCCCTCCTTGTCCTTACTCTTAAGGTAGATTTATTATTCAATGCTATTGGGGTCCAAAAAGAGTGGATTGGATTTTCTTCTATTCCCATATAGATTGAGATAAAGGCTTAGGGAGCTAGGAGGGGAAAGATGGATACTGTTATAGAAAGCCAAAATGAGATTCATTATCTTTACAGGAATACCCTCAGTGGGGATCGAGGTAGAAACTGCTAGTACTAGGGAAAGAAAGAAAGAAAGAAAGAAAGAAAGAAAGAAAGAAAGAAAGAAAGAAAGAAAGAAAGAAAGAAAGAAAGAAAGAAAGAAAGAAAGAAAGAAAGAAAGAAAGAAAGAAAGAAAGAAAGAAAGAAAGAAAGAAAAAGAAAGAAAGGAAGAAAGGAAGAAAGAAAGAAAGAAAGAAAGAGGAATCCTATTTGTCTCATGCCACAGAAGAAAAGAGCACATTCTTGTTCCATCTATGATAATGTTGTCTGTGTCCTGGAGGACCTCAGTGTTATCTGGAGTCCCTGTATTGTGTTTATCTGCAACTCAGAAAATTTTTGTGGTGTTGAGAGCATTTGAGCCTTCTAGGAAGACAAATAAGTCACTGCCAGGTTCACTTAGTTTTATGAGGGAAAGAGAAATGAGCTTTGTATTTTCCACAACATTTAGCACCATGCTCTACAGATAGTAGGAGATAGGGATGGTATCTGTGTTTTCATTGGTATATGGTTAAGGAAACTCATTCTAGTAATACAGATAGTTATTTCTCTGTAAATTGGATTCTTAGAAAACTGCCTAGAGCAGAGGCATCAAACATAGAGTGAAGGTTGTCCCCAAACCAGATTTAAATATAATTAGAAAATCTACAACAAAATAAATAAAAATATAATAGAACATAGATAATGTTATTATGTGGTTTTCTAAGTCAATATGTGGCATCAGGGATCCTTATATATGTTTCTATTTGAGTTTGATACCACTGGCCTAGAGCATTCAGAGATAAAACAACACGGGACTTGCTGAAAGAAAAACATTTATTTGAATAAAAGTTATTAAACATATGCATAATAAGGCAACAGTGGGAGAGTGGAAACAATGCAGACACTGTATGTAGGTCATTGTAATGGCTTCTGGTAAATGGGGCTAATTGAATTCTCTGATCCCAGTCTAATGCACTTGCAGCCGCAGCATAGTTCCTGACTTAATCACCCTCTATATAAATTTTCTAATGGAGCCAGTCATACTTAGTCATTTTATATGAGCCTTATGGAAGTAATTTAATTTAGAGGGATTTAAAAAACATTTTTTCAAGGTAACATTGACATACAAGCCATCTAATAAAATCCCAAAGTATAATTCCTTAAAACTACTGAAAAACAAAACCAAGCTGCATATTTCATATGGGGATGTCTCTGTAAAACAACTATCTTGATCAACTAGCTGAATCTAGTAAGAGGTTCACACTTAATTTGAATGGTCAAGAATTCTGTGTGCAGAAATGTCCCAGAGGGATGGAAACATCTGAAATCTGGCACATCACCCCTAACGGCAGTGCCTAGGATAGAAAGGGAAAGACATGAAAAGAAACACAGATATGGAAATGGATGAGTTTGAGGAGCTGACTTGCCTTGAAAAAAAATGAGTAATAAAATAGCTGCCAGTGCTCTTTTAAAAACTGCTAACATTATGCCAGAGATGGTTTCATCGTGTCACATCCAATGAACTCTTCTCACACCTGTAACACCTGGGCTGTCAGTCTGATATGTGGTAACTAAGGGTGGCACCTATCACGACCAGCATTGAAAAGAGAGCAGGATCACAATTACTTCAAACCACCATTAAGATTTTGTTAAGACCCTCTTTATCCTAGCGAATATGCTAGCATACTCAATAATCTCTTCCAATGCTTAGAGCCTTCTAAAATTCAAGTGGTGATATGAAAAATTGATGGTAGTTATAGTTTGGGCAAGTATTGAACCTTTGAACTTACCACCCCACTCACAGCTCCTTTGTTCAGCTTATGTGGTTTTCATTCATGGATCCTTCCCCTGAGAGAATCCCATGGAGTATATTTTGCAAGATTTTAAGTAAATGAGCAGTCAATGGCACTTTGGTGATTTGGAAAGAATGTTTTTGATTGAATGATTTTTCAAAACTTTGAATAATCAGCTCAGAAAAAAAAAAGGTAAGCACATTCTGACTCATGATCATAAGACCAAGACTTGTTTGAGGCGTGTATTTGTCTTGACCCTTTCCCATCACACCATTTTTATTCCCCAAATAAGAGAGTGCTTCTAAACATGCAGAGCAAAAGAACAGAACAGCTGTAAGTCTATTTAAAAGGGTACGAAGATGTAAATAGTTAAATGCCCAGAAATAATACTTGTGTGTGTGAAAGGAAGGAAAGTTTAAACCGAGGGTGATGTCAGGTTCCCCTGGTAACTGGGATTCAGACAAGATCACAAGTACAAATGTATGGCAGGACCAGCCACCTACTATTTTGTAGCTAGAGAAAAACTTCAGTGGAACATATTTTTGTGGGTGGTATTTATGTAACTTTCAAGTAACCTACAGAATAGTGTTTTAGTATCAATAACTAAAGAAAGTCCTTTTTCTTTTTTCTTTTAAAAAAATATTTAGAATTTTCCCCAAGTTACATGTAAAAAAAGTAAAAATCATTTTTCACATTGATTTTTTAAAACTTTGTGTTTTAATTTTTCTTCCTTCCTCCCTCTTCAACCCTTCCTATGAAATCAAGCAATTCAATATAAGTCATACATGTGTAGTTATGCAAAACATCTGCACTTTAGTTAGGTTGTGAAAGAAAATAGACAAAATACCTTTAGAAAGAAGAGCTAACAAATAAAATTACACTTCAATCTGTATTCAGATTCCATCAGTTCTTCCTCTGTTGATGGTCTGCATTTTTCATAAGTTTCAAGACATCATCATCATCATCAATCTGATTTTTTTTTTAGCAATTAAAATTTACCAAAGCCATTTTACATAAATTATATCATTTGAGGCTCATAAAAATCCTGTGAGGTGGTTGCTAAGTAATTATCCCCATTTTATAGAAAAGGAAATTGAGAGATGTTAAATGACTTACTCAGAGTCACACTTCTTAGGAAGTATCTGAGACTGGGATTGAACCCAATTCTTCCTACCTTTGGGTCCTGGTTTTTAGCTAATGTGTTCTGTTTCCCATTATCTGCTTTCCCTTTCTGTCCTTTACCCCTTCTTAATCTATTATTTTTTTAAATGGTATGACAGCATTTCCAGAAATAACACCTTCAAAATGCAGACCTCCTGGGTATGATAGATTTGACTAGGAACTAAAAGAAGAAAAGGGCACTGACTCAAGGCATTTCAAGGCACAAAATGACAATGTTTTGAGTATATCATCATTTTAGTTGCAAATATACCATTTCCTTCCTGAAGACCATCTAACTTTAGGTTATTTGGTAATAGTAAAAGAGTTAATGAATATTGTAACAGAAAGACTTAATATTTTCTCTTCCTATCTCAAAAAAGGCAATCCTGTATGTAGTCTTGACCATAAAATGATCCAAGGTCTAAAGCTCTAAGGACTAAGTACTAAATTTCATTGCTGCAATTTTTCTCTCTGCCAGTTAAAACTTAAACCATCTACTTTTTGGAATTTCATAGAGATTTCATGCTAGAGACTACAGAATATCGGCAGGGCTCTCACGCTGGCATATAAAGAAGTTTCTCAATTTATTTTGAGGCTGTGATTGAGGTCACAGGATCATAAGATTGAAACAAGAATTGGATCATGGAAGTCATTTGTCCCTATCCCTTATTCTTAAAATGAGGAAACTGAGCCAAGGAGTGATAAAACAAATTAACACAAGTAGGAGATACCAGACCTGGGATTAAGAACCTCAGGTCCTCAGATTCCAAATCTGGGCTCTTTCCATTGCACCTATTCTCTCAACTACCACAGAACTCAAAGAGCAGGAAAAGCAGTGCATTATGGGTGTGTCTAAGCACCATTAAGTAGGATTCTACTTAGGATGTTATGCATATAAAGGTTCCATCTCTAAAATCCATAATCTGTAGCTCTCATGACCCTGATTTCCCCCTTTTTTTTCAATGATTTATACCCCAACCTCCACATGTATCATTCTATATACTAGAAACCATGGGACCTTCATAGTGCCTATCGGATTGATGTAATGAGATTCAAAGACCAGGTTAGCTTGTTTGTAAAAAGCATATCAATTTTTTAGTATGTATGAAAGGCAGCAAGAGGTAACATCATTTAGTAGAAAGAGAAGTGGCTACCAGAAAGAGTTGGGTTCAATTCCTGCTTCTGCCATGTACTAGGTGTGTGACCCTGGGCAAGTTACTTAACCACTCAGTGCTCTAGGCATCTCTCTAAGACTGCAGAGAAGGTGCTGACCTGCATCAGCAGAAGAAATTACCACTGAGAGCTCCCTACACTGACAAAATGAAAGATCCAGTCCCAATCCTCAAAAGGCTGCAATGTGAATAAATTGCCAAATAGAAGAAAAAAAAAAGATGGAAGAACTAGGTCAGCTCGATGGAAGCTTGCAAAAGCCTTGAGAGAAAAATACATCTTTTCTATGACTTCATCTATCATGGAAGAAACAAAGATGAACAAACTTACTCGTTGTACTTTTTATTAATTTTATTTATTATTTATTATTTTAAACATTTTTGAAATTCTGAGTTCCAAATTTTCTCCCTCTCTTTCACCCCAACCTCATCCAATGAAGAAGACAAGAAATATGCTATCAATGATAAATGTCAAATCACACAAAACCTATTTCCATATTAGCCATGCTGCAAAAAAGGAAGAAAAATAAAGTGAAAAAATTATGCTTCAAACTTCATTCAGACTCCATCAGTTCTTTCTCTGGAGTTGGATAGTATTTTTCATCATAAGTCTTATGGAATTATCTTACATCACTGTATTTCTGAGAATAGCTGTCATTCACAGTTGATCATCGTTCATTATTGCTGTTACTGTGTACAATGCTCTGGTTCTGCCCACTTGACTTTTCATTAGTTCATGGAAATCTTTAGGTTTTTCTGAAAGCATCCTGTTCATCATTTCTTTTTTTTTTATTGAATAGAATTTTATTTTCAAAACCTTTGTAAAAACAAATTTTAACATCAATTAAAAAAAAAATTGTGGTCCAACTTCTCTTCCTCCTCCATTCCCACCCCCCACCCACTAGAACTTGAGTATTTCAAAATAAGTTATACATGTGGAAAACATTCCCACATTAGCTAGGTTGCAAAACAGTCAAAAACTCCCAAAACTTCAGACTGAGGAATTGTCAAAGAGAAAAATAATTTTTTTTTTAAATGTGTTTCCAGGGGCAGCTAGGTGGCACAGTGGACAGAGCACCACACCTGGAACCAGGAGCACCCAAGCCCAAATCCGGCCTCAGACACCCAACACCCACCAGCCGTGTGAACCCAGGCAAGCCACCCAACCCCAATTGCCTCACCAGAAAAAAAAAAAAGAAAAGAAAAAAAAATGTGTTTCCATCTATTTTCAGATACTATCACTTCTTTCTCTGTAGATGGGTTGCCATCTCCATAAGTCCTTCAGGGTTATATTGGACCATTGCCTTGCTGAAAATAACCACATACTTCCCAGCAGATCATCTGACACTATTGCTGTTATTTTGTATACAGTACATTTCACTCTGCTTCAGTTCATGTAGGTCTTTCCAGTTTTTTCTCATAGTATCCTGTTCATCATAACCTGAATAAAGTACCTTAAACTTGACAAAGAATTTTCTTCATATTAGCCCAGCAAAGTAGGTACCATATGTTTTGCCATTATATTCAATCATCATAACTACTTCCCTCCATCCTATTCCCTTTTCATGATATTTACTCTATTTTCTATCTTCTTTTAAACTATTCTTCCTCAAAAGTGTTTTACTTCTGACTGTCCCCTTCCCTACTCTGCACTCCCTTTTTTTTTCACCCTTCCTTCCTTATCCTCTTCCCTTCATACTTTCCTGTAGGGTTAAATAGATTACTCCTCCCAACTGGGTGTGAATGTTATTCCCTCCATGAGCCAACTCTGATGAGTTTAAGGTCTTTGAGCTAATTCTATGTTCCAAATTTTCTTCCTCCCTCTCTCCTCAGCCCTTCCTATGAAATCAAGCAATTCAATATGTCATTGTGCCGTTATGCAGAACATCTTTACCTTCCTCAAAAGTATTTTGCTTTTTACTACTCTCTCCCCCAATCTGCCCTTCCCTCCTTCCCCTCCCCACCTTATCTCCCTCCCCTCCCTCAGGGCAAAAATATATTACTATACCCACTTGAGCATGTATGTTAGCCCTTCTTTGAGTCAATTCTGATGATATTAAGGCTCACTCACTCCCCAATTCCTTCCCCCTCTTCCCCTCCTCTCCATAAGCTTTTTTCTTGTTTCCTTCATGTGAACAACCTCTCCCCAGACCATCTCTCCCCTTCCCCCTCCCCCAGTCTATTTATCCTACACCTCAACCCTATTTTAAGGATGTCATTATGGGTTAGTTAGGTGGCACAGTGGACAGTGCACCAGCCCTGGACCCAGGAGGCCCCAAGCCCAAATCCGGCCCCAGATATGACACCCCACAAAGAATTAAACATAACATCCCTTCATATTCAGTTCAGACCTGTGTCCTCTGTTAAATCCTTACTGAGATAGTTCTTATGAGTTTGAAGTATTATCTTCCCATGTAGGAATATAGTTTGATCTTTTAATATCCCTCATGAAGTCTTTTTCCTGTTTATCTTTTTATGCTTCTCCATGGTCTTGTATTTGAAAGTCAAATTTTCTATTCAGTTCAGGTCTTTTCATAACAAATGCCTGAAAGTCTTCTTTCTCCTTGAAATTCCATGTTTGCCTCTGAAGATGATGTTTAGTTTTGCTGGGTACGTGATTTTTGGCTGTAGTCCCAGTTCCTTTGCCCTCTGGAATATCATATTCCATGCCCTCTGGTCCTTTAATGTAGAAGCTGCTATATCTTGCTTTATCTTTATTGGAGCTCCACACTATTTAAATTCCTTTTTCTAGCTGCTTTCAATATTTTCTCCTTGACCTAGGAGTTCTGGAATTTGGCTATAATATTCCTGGAGGTTTTCCTTTTGAGATTTCTTTCAGGAGGTGATCGGTGGATTCTTTCAATTTCTACTTTAGCTTCTGCTTCTAGAATATCCGGGCAATTTTCCCTCACAATCCCTTGGAGGATGGTGTCTAAGCTCTTGTTCTGGTCATGGTTTTCAGGTAATCCAATGATTTTCAAACTATCTCTCCTAGATTTATTTTCTAGGTCAGCTGTTTTTCCAAGGAGATATTTCACATTGCCCTCTATTTTTTCATTCAATTGGATTTGCTAGCTTCCACAGTACAATAATATTCTATCATAATCATATACCACAATTTGTTCAGATATTTGCTAATTGATGGGCATCCCCATAATTTTTGATTCTTTAATACCACAAAAAGAGCTGCTATAAATATTTTTGTACATACAATCCTTTTCCTTTTAAATATCTTTGGATACAGACTTAGTAGTGCTATTGCTGGGTCAAAGGGAAGACAGTTTTATAGCCCATTTGGGCATAACTCTAAATTGCTCTACAGAATGGTTGAATCAGTTCACAACTCCACCAATAATGCATTAGGTTTCAATTTTTCCACATCCACTCCAACATTTATCATTTTTCCTTTGCTGTCATATTAGCCAAACTGATTGGTGTGAGGTGGTACCTCAGAGTTCTTTTAATTTGCATTTCTCTAAAGAGTAATTTAAAGCATTTTATATGAGTATAAATAGCTTCGATGCCTTCATATCCTATTCATATCCCTTGATGCCAATTCATATCCCTTGATCATTTATCAATTGGATAATGAATCTTATTCCTGTAAATTTGCCTCACTTCTCTATATATTTGAGAAATGAAGGCTCTATCAGAGGAACTTCCTGTAAATTCCCTCCCCCAGTTTCCTGCTTTTTCCTTCTAATCTTGGCTGCATTGGATTTGTTTGTGCAAAACTTTAGATTTAATGTAATCAAAATGATCAATTTTACTTACCATTATCCTTTCTATCTCTTGTTTGGTCATAAATTCTTCCCTAATGCATAAATCTGACAGCCAAAATCTTCCAAGTTCCATGAATTTACTTATGAAATCACCCTTTATTTCTAAATTGTATACCCATTTTGACCTTATCTTGGTTTATACAGTGTGAAATGTTGGTCTATACCTAGTTTCTACCAAACTCCTTTCCCATTTTCTCAGGAATTTTTGTCAATTAGTGAGTTCTTGTCCCAAAAGCTTGGCTATTTAGGTTTAGCAAACACCAGATTCCTATGGCAACTTACTACTGTGTATTATGTACTGTGGCAAAAATTATTTGTGATAAAGATTAATATTCCCATTTTTAGCTAACTCACTTGGGAGAGGCCACACCTGGCCCACCCCGAAGTTATGTATGCTACTGAACTGAGAAGGAGAATTCTCCATAGGCAGTTTTTGAACGACCTTCCCTTTTGGGGAAGGAAAGATTGAATGCTTCCTGAAGGGAGGGGGAGGGCTGCTTCCAGAACCCTAGGCTTCTTCCAGAATGTGAGCTTGCTCTTCGCCTCTCTCTGTCTGGCGACTCCCCTTGCAGTGTGCATGTTCATTCTGTCTCTGGTGGCTGCTGGTTGGTGAGTTAATTATGGAAAACCCTAAATTCCTTTGAACTAGCTTAATTGGAAACAGTCTGGGGTTGCATAGGTTAAGGTTAGAGTTAAGAGCATTTATCTGTATTTCTATTTTCCTATTTCCTTATCTTTGATTTTTTATTAGTTTCACCTTTGTTTTTAATTAATTCCAAAGTAATAAAATGTGATCCTTTTGTGAATTAAAGTTTAAAGGCTCCTTTTATATTGGCCTGGGAGAAATACCTATAAAGGGCAGTTCAGAGGGGAGGATAAACCTAAAAGGTCCCTCCTATTTCTGGGACCCCAATATTAAGGCAAGTCACCCAAATAATGCTCCGTATATCAAATTTTGGCCCTCACAGTACCTAATCTATTGCCCTGATTCTCCACTCTATTTCTTAGCCAGTACTAAATTGTTTTAATGATTACTTCTTTGTAATATAATTTGAGATCTGGTACTGCTAGTACATCTTTCTTCATATTTTCTTTAATTGATTCTCAATATTTAACATTGCTTCTATAGATGAATTTTGTTATGATTATATTTCCTTGTTGGTAGTTTAGTATGGCACTAAATAAGTTAATTAGGTTGAATTGCCATTTTTATTATATTGTCTCAGCCTACCCATGCGTAATTACTATTTGTTTAATTGTTTAGACCTGTCTCCATTTATGTGAAAAGTGTTTTGAAATTGTGTTCATGTTTCTTTCAGACTGCCAAGTATTTTATATTATGTGCAGTTATGTTAAATGGAATTTCCCTTTCTATCTCTTGCTACTGGACTTTGTTGGTAATGGATAGAAACTCTGATGAATTATGTGCATTTATTTTATATCCTGCAACTTTGCTGAAGTTGTTAAATGTTTCAAGCAGTTTTTTTTGTTGATTCTCTAGGATTCTCCTAGTATATCTTCATGTCATCTTTAAAGAGTGATATTTTTGTTTCCTTATGGCTTATTTTAATTCCTTTTTTTTCTCTTCTTGTTATAGCTTACATTTTTAGTACAATAATGAATAATAGTGGTGATGATGTACATCCTTGCTTCGCCCCTGATCTTACTGGAAAGGCTTTTAGCCAATCCACAGTACAGAACATTTTTGCTGATGGTTTTAGATAGATACTACTTATCATTTTAAGGGAAACTCCATTTATTTCTGTACTTTCTATTGTTTTTAGTAGGAACGAGAGTTGTGTTTTGTGAAGAGTCCTTACAGTATCTATTTAGAAAATCAGGGGCAGCTAGGTGGTGCAGTGGATAAAGCACTGGCCCTAGATTCAGGAGGACCTGAGTTCAAATGTGGCCTCATACGCTTGACACTTACCAGCTATGTGACCCTGGGCAAGTTACTTAACCTTCATTGCCCCCCAGAGGGGGAGGGGGACGGAGAGGAAATCATATGATTTCTCTTGGTTTCGTTATCAATATGGTCAATTATGCTGATAGTTTTTCTAATATTGAATCAGTCCTGCATTGCTGGTATAAATCCCACCTGGTCATATTGTATGATCTTTGTGATGCATTGCTGTATTCTCTTTGTTGGTATTTTATTTAAAATGATTTTTTGCATTTCTTGGTTTAGATATCAGCACCCTGTTTCTGTCATAAAAGGAATTTGGTGGGACTTCTTCTTTGCCTATTTCCAAAAGAGTTTATATTGTTTTTAAATTAGTTCGTTAAATGTTGGATAGAATTAACTTGTGAATGCATCTGGTCTTGGTGATTTTTTTGTAGGGAGCTCATTGATAGTTTGTTCAATTTATTTTTCTAAAACAGGGTTAAGTATTCTATTTAATCATTTGTTAATCTGAGAAATTTATATATTTTTTGTAAATATTCATCCATTTCACTTGAATTGTTAGATTTATTGGAATATAATTGAGTAAAATAGCTCCTAATATTTGCTTTGAATTTCATCTCCATTAGTGGTAAATTTACTTTTTTCATTTTTGATACTGATAATTTGGTTTTTCTGCTTTCTTTTTTTAAAATCAAATTGACCAATGGTTGAACTATTTTGCTTTCTTTTATAAAACCAGCTTCTACTTTTATTTATTAGTTAAATGCTTTTCTTACTTTCAACTTTACTAATCTCTTCTTGGATTTTCAGGATTTTCAATTTGATGTTTAATTGGAGATTTTTTTCATTTGTTCTTTTTCTAGTTTTTTTTTAAAATTCTGTGCCCTATTCATTGATCTTCTCTTTATCTATATTATTGATGTAAGCATTTAGAGGTGTAAATTCTCCCCTAAGTACCACTTGGGTTGCTTCCACAAATTTTAGCATGTTGCCTCCTTGTTGTCATTCTCTTTAATGAAATTATTCTTTCTGATTTGTTCTTTGACCCACTCATTCTTGTTTTAAATTATTTTATTTATTTCACTAAATATTTCCCAATCACATGTAAAAAAATTTAACACTCATTTTTTGACATTCTGAGTTTCAAGCTCTCTCCCTCCCTCCCACTCCTACTCTCTTTGTGAGAAGGGAAACAATTTGTTAAGATTAGATTATTTCATTTCCAAAAACAATTTTAATCTAATTTTAATCTGTTTCAATAGTCTTTTATTAAAAGTAATTTTTATTACAAAATGTTCTAAAAAAGATGTATTTAATATTTTTACTTTCCTGCATTTGGTTGTGAGGTTTTTGTTTTGTAATCTAAATGACTTCCTTCTTAATTACCCTCAATTTATTCTGCATATCTAATGTTTGTATATAGCTGTTTGTATGTTATTTCCTCCATTATGCTATGAAATCCTTGAGAACAGGGACTATTCTTTGCATTTCCAGTACTTTTCACAGTACTTGGTCCATAGTTACTACTTAATAAATATTTGTTGAACAACTGGATTATTTTTCTTCCTTCTTCCCTCCTTCCCAAGTATTTGTCAGTCCTGCATACAGCTTTGTAAGCCAAAGTTACATAGGAATCTCCTTCACATGTTTGTAGGATTTGTTAATGTTTTGCTTCTTATCTTTTTCTTAATAATATAAACTCTTACAAGTCAGGAATTATGAAATTTAGCATATCTCTCTCTAGCATTTTGGATATTTTAGCCTGACTTTATTCCAAAGAATTGTCAAACCCATATGTGGGATACATTTGTATCTGTATATGTGAACTTGTACATGTTTCTGCATATGCGTATAACTCTACGTACTTGCTCAAGAACTCACAGAATGGTGAGACCCACTTGAGAAGGGTTTGGGGTTTTTTTGACAGCTGAAATGAACCTGTAGCAATCTTGCTGTCACAAATATATTTTTGGATGCCAGCAACTGTAAATTCACCCACCTACACATGTACACTCAGGAAAATAACTTCCCTCAATTTTGAAATACACCAATACACCCACATCCCAGGGGAATATGCAATAAATCTTAAAGGACACAAAGATTTATTAGGCGGAGAATTCAAGACCACATCCAATTAAAACTTTCCAAACTCTTAATACATATGTTAGTCTTTGGGTATTGGAGTTTATTAGTAATTTTTCTCCTCCTCTCCATGCTCTCTTTCAACAATATTATACTAACCTTCTAATTATCTAGGATGGTTGGAGAAGTAAGTGTTCTGGTTAGGTAAATGACCTGGTTAACTGAAATTTGCCAGATAAAACACATATTAACACTTTTCAAAGAATCATACATTAAATTGGGCAATAAGCACTTATCTCCTGCTTACTATATGCCAAGTACTATGCTTAGCACTGAGGATATAAAGAAAGGCAGAAATGTCATCCATGTCCTCAAAGACCTTACATTCTAATGGGATAGGCAACATACAAATAGCTATGTATATACAAGAGATAGAGAAAGAGACAGACAGATAGGCAGGCAGCAAAATGATGGATGGATTGATGGATGGATGGATAGATGAATGGATTTCAGGTGAATTTTAAAAGAAGTCTGGAAAATTAAGAGGCAGAAGTGAGGAAGAAGAGTTTTTCAGCTATTGAAGACAACCAGTACAAAGGAGTTGAGATGGGAGATGGGTGTTATATGAAAGAAAAGCAGGCAGTCCAGTATAGTAGACTTGTAGAGTACATGGAAGAGAGAAAAGTATAAGAACACTGGGAGAGCCCATGTTGTATAGTGTCTTAAATGTCAAACACAGGATTTTATACTTGATCTTGGTGATAACAGGGAGGAGTCATTGGAGTTGATTGAGTTGGGATGTCACATGACCAGACTTGTGCTTTAGGGAAATAATTTTGTCAGGTCAGTGGAGGATGGATTGGAATGTTCCAAGACTCAAAACAAAACAAAACAAAATCAAGTACTGAAATAGTCTAGGTGAGAGGTAATGAGTGTCTTTGTGAGTAGAATGAAGGGAATATGTATGAGAGACAATGTGAAAGGAGAAATGAGAAGTTTTGACAACAGATTGGATAAGGGACTGAGTTCGATTCAGGAATTCAGTATATCACTGGGGTCCAGAGCCAAAGTGTTTGCAATGATGGTGCTATCCTCAACAGTAACAGAATAGTTAGGGAAAGGGTTTTTGTTTTTTTGGTTTTTTGGTTTTTTTTTTTTGTGGAGGGAGACAATTAATTCTCTTTTGGACATGTGGAGTTTGAAAGATGTATTCCAGATGACCAAAAGTCAGTTGGTGATGGGCAACTAAAGCTCAGGAGAGAGATCAGGGTGAGATATCAATCTGTGAATAATCTCCATAGAATTGATAATTGGACTTGTGGAGCCTGATAATCTCATCATCAAATGAAATTGTATAAAAGAAAAATGGAAGAGGACTCAAGACAGAATATTGATATATACCCAGTTAATGGGATGACCTTGATGAGTATGTAGCAGAGGAGACTGAAAAAGAGTGGTCAAATATGTTGATGAGAGTGTCACAAAACCACACAATAATATCACAAAAACCTAGAGAGAATGAAGTATTCAGGAGAAGATGTGAATTTGCAATGTCAAAGGTGCAGAGAACTCAAGAAGAGTGAGATTTGCTACTTTATGGTGGCAAAGAATCAGAAACTGGGGGGATGACCATCAATTGAGGAATAACAACATGTAGTATATGAGTGTGGTAGAGTATTATTGTACTAAAAGAAATGAGCAAGAAGCTTTCAGAAAAAAAACTGGGAAGATTTACTTGAACTGACACAAGATGAAGTGAACAGAACCAGAAGAACATTGTACATAGTAACAGCAATATTGTACAATAACCAACAGTGAATGACTTAGCTATCTTCATCAATACAATGATCCAAGACAATTACAAAGGACTTGTGATGAAAAATGTTGTCCACTACCAGAGAGAAAATTAATAGAGTCTGAGTGAAGACTGAAGCATATTTTTTAACTTTCTAGTTTTTCTTGGGTTTTTGGCTGGATAATTGTGTTTTCTTTCACATGACAAAAATTTAAATATGTTTTGCATAGGCAACATACAAATAGCTATGTATATACTTTAGATGTATAACCTATATCCAACTGGGGAGGGAGGGTGGGAGAGAGAGAATTTGGAATTCAGAATTTTTTAAAAAACAAATGTTAAACTTTATTTAAAGGTAATTGGAAAAAATAAAATATTTTTAAAAGGATGATATTTTAGGGGAAAAATCCTTCAGATGTGTTCTCATAGAAAAACAACCATCCTTTTGACTTTAGGGCTCCCATCTCTTGCTGCACCTGTCCTATGAGGGTAAAAAAGTAGCATCCTTTCCCCATTGATAATCATTCTTAGGTCACACCCTTTACATCCCAGTGACTCTGAATTTCTGTAGATTATCATCCAAACCCATTTCCACACCCCCTACCACCCAATTCCTCATTCCTATTTCCCTCAACCCTTCTTCCCCTAAGTTTCAACCTAACTCTATCCAGCCCTTCCACTGTGTCCTCTGGAATGCATGTTCCAAAGGCAAGAGATTTCCCTTTGTGTTTTTTTTTTTCTGTTTAGAATTTCATTTTCCAAATTACATGTAAAAACAAATTTTGACATCAATTATTAAAAAAACCTTTGTGTTCCAAGATTTCCCTTCATCTTAAATTTATTTCTCTCCCATTTCTTCCATCTACTACCTCTTGCTGATAACTGGCTCCCCTCTGATGACACAGCCTCCCTAGTCACCCTTGATAGTATTGGTGGCAATTTCATTCATTCTCTTCAGCTCACTGGTCAAGGTCGGGAGTTGAAATATTTCTTGTCCTTCACTGCCATTTATAGGTTCTCCTCCTTCCCCTAACACTTAGTAACTTCTCTTCCTTTGATGTCCATAGTGTTCATATCTACTACCCAATCAAATTCCTGATAGTTGTTGTCTCCAGACCCCCTGTCACTCCCCTTCTTTCCTCGATGAATTTAAGACCTGACCTACAATTTTTCTCTCTTCCCCAATTCCTGCCCTCATACTAGGGAACTTCAATATACATATTGATTCTCCCTTAAATACCCTACACACTCAGTTCTTCAATCTATTCACTGCCCATGGACCACTCCTCTGCCCCACCTCAGTCACACACAACCATGGTCATATCCTCTATCTTACCATCACCCACAAATGGACCACTCCCATATTCAAGAATTTTGAAAACTCCTTATCCAAACATAATCTACTGACTTTCCAGCTTCCCCCTGCCTTCCTTTATATATCCCTGTGCTTTGTCCTCATTATGACCTCTAATTCCTTGACCCTTCAATTCTCTCCCAGTCTATCTCCCAAGCACCAGCTACTCTCTCCTCTTCTCTCCACCTTGACTCCTTTGTGAACCAATTCAACTCCACACCATCGTCTTGAATCACTTTCACCCTTATCCTATTGTTGATTACACCCAGCTAACCCTCAACCTTGTGTCACTCCCACACCTTTATTCCTACACGTGCGCTGCTTAATGAAGATGAAAAAAATCACACAACCATTCCGACTGAGTTCACTACAAACTTATGTTATATATTCTCAACAGGGTACTCAATGTTGCTAAGTCATCCTATCATATCTCCCTCATGAACTCACTATCCTACTCTCCACAGGAAAAACTCCTCATTCCTATTCACTCCTCCCATGGCTCTCCCTTCAAACTCTCCTAGCTGAGAACCTTGTCTCATATTTTACAGAAAACCAAATTGAAGCCATTCACCTTGACCTCCCTCTTCTATTTTCTTTCTCATCTCCTATCACTCAAGTTCCTTCTGCCACTCTCTCCTCATTCACTTATATCTCGTACGATGTAATAGTCTTACTCTTTACCAAGGTTGACCACTCTACCTGTTAAAGTGTTCCCATTCCATCCTGTCTCCTCCAACAGATTGCCTCCTCTGTCACCTCCACTCTTTCACTTTTTTTGTGAGGCAGTTGGGGTTAAGTGACTTGCCCAGGGTCACACAGCATGTAAGTGTCAAGCGTCTGAGGCCAGATTTGAATTCAGGTCCTCCTGAATCTAGGGCTGGTGCTCTATCCACTGCACCACCTAGCTTCTCTTCTTTCACTTATTTTCAATCTTTCTCTGCCTACTGGCTCATTTCTTACTGCTTACAAATATGTCCATGCCTCTCCTTCTTAAAAAAAAAAAAAATCACTTGAGGGCAGTTAGGTGGTACATAAAGTGCCAGCCCTGGATTAAGGAGGACCTGAGTTCAAATCCCACCTCAGACCCTTGATATTTAGTATCTGTGTGACCTTGGGCAAGTCACTTAACCCTCATTGCCCTGCCCCCCACAAAAAAGAAAAAATCACTTGACTCTTCTATTATTGCTACCTTTTGTTCTGTCCTTTGTAACTATAATTCATTGAAAAGTCCATCTACAATAGATATTCTCCTTGACCTTTTTGCAAGCTTAGACAATGTTGATCACTCTCTCCTTGATACTCTTTCCTCTCTAGGTGTTCATGACATCACTCTCTCCTGATTTCCTCCTCCCTATCCGACCATTCCTCTGCCTCCTCTGCTGGATCCCCTTCCATATCACACCCTCTAACTATAGGTGGCCCTCAGGATTCTGTCCTGGGCCTTCTCTTCTTCCTTTATACTACTTCAGTCAATGATTTAATAAACTCCCACAGATAGAGTTACCATCTTTATGCTGATGCTTCTCAACTCCACCTTTCATGCCCCAGTCTCTCTGCCAACTGCCAATTTCACATCCCTGACTGCCTTCAGGCATTTCAAGCTAGATGTCCAGTAAACACCTTAAACTCAAATATGTCCAAAACAGAACTTATTTTTCCCCTCTAAACCCTCCTTGCCTGCTACCTTCCATTTATTACATGTACCTCCTTTTTTTTGTGGGGCAACGAGGGTTAAGTGACTTGCCCAGGGTCACATAGCTAGTAAATATCAAGTGTCTGAGGCTGGATCTGAATTCAGTCCCTTCTGAATTCAGAGCCAGTGCTTTATCCATCACACCACCTAGCTGTTCCTCACCTTCCCTTTATTACAGAATGTAACACTATCCTCCCAGGCTTTCAGGTTCACTGCCAAGGGGTCATCCATGATTTCTTACCTCTCACCCCACATATCCAAGCTGTTGCCAAGACCTATTGACCTCACCTTTGTAACATCTCTCAAATATGTCCCCTTCTCTCCTCTGACACTGCCAACACTCTAGTACAGGCCCTCATTACCTCATACCTGGACTACTGCAATAGACTGCTGATGGGTCTGCCAGACTCAAATCTCTTCCCACTTGAATCTATTCACCATTCAGCCATTAAAGTGATTTTCCTAACACAGAGATCGGACCATGCCACCCTACCCAGTAAATCAATAAACTCCAGTAGCTTTTTTCCTCCAGGAATAAATACAACAAAATTCTGTTTGGGATAAAAAGCCCTCCATAAACCAGCCCCCTTGGGTCTTTCCAGTCCTTTTTTTTTTTGATGGGGCAATTAGGGTTAAATGACTTGCCCAGGGTCACACAGCTAGTAAGTATCAAGTGTCTGAGGCCAGATTTGAACTCAGGTCCTCCTGAATCCAGGGCCAGTGCTTTATCCACTGGGGTACCTAGCTGCCCTTATCTTTCCAGTCTTCTTATACCTCACTGCCTAACATGTACTCTTCATTCCAGTGACACTGATCTCTTGGCTGTTTGAGAAATAAGACATTCCATTTCTCAGCTCTGGGTATTTTCTCTGGTTGTCTTTCATTCCTATTCTACATCCTTGGCTCCAATTACTGACCTCCCTGGCTTCCTTTAAGTCCTTTTTTTCCTTTTCTTTTCTTTTTTTTTTAGGCAAGTGGGGTTAAGTGACTTGCCCAGAGTCACACAGCTAGTAAGTGTTAAGTGTCTGAGGCTGGATTTGAACTCAGGTCCTCCTGACTCCAGTGTCGGTGCTCTATCCACTGCACCACCTAGCTGCCCCCTTCCTTTAAGTCTTAACTAAAATATTCCCTTCTTTGGAAGCCTTCCTTAACCCCTCTTAATGCCCACATGTTCCCTCTTTTAATTATTTCTTATTTATTCTCTATACACCTTGCTTTGTAAGTGTTTGTTTGTATTAGATTGTAAACTCCTTGAGTACCTGGCTGTCTTTTACCTCTTTTTGTATTCCTAGCACTCAGCACAGTGCCTGGCATAAAGTAGTTACTTGTAAATGTTTATGGAATGAATGAATAGAATAAAAGAGAAATTTCAGATAGGAAATGCTTTATTTTAAATTATCCTGAACCTAACTTAACCTGTTTTTAGGATTCAAAAAGTGCTATAGCATTTCACAATTCATTATAAAACCACTAATTATTATTATTGTTATTATACTATAGAATAAATATAAAACTTCGGTTAGATCTGTATCAACTATATGATATAACTGAAGACTGCCATTTAGCATAAATGCTTATGGTTGACTGCTTTATTTACCATCTCCAGTTCCTTGTTATATAGAGGATAGAATTTACTTCACCAAATTCCAATTATTTGCAATTTCTCATCATTTGGTTTCATGTGAGCACAGATTTAGAGCTAATAGGGAGCTATAAGGTCATTAAATCCAAACTCCATCATTTTATGGGTGAGGTCCAGAATTGTTAAATGACTTGCCAAGTATATAAAGGTGGTAACAGAGCTAGGGTATAATCTCAGGTGCTCTGACTCCAAATTCAGCATTATTTCTACTGAATCCAATATTCCTCTATTTTTATTTCATTTCAAACCAATCCCCCATAACAACTGTGGGCAGAGAATTGCTTTTTTAATCTCAGCTGAAAGATGTTATTCCTAATGTCCCAGAGTTTCCCTCAGCACCCATCTAAGGCCCAACTTCTCACCAAAGAAGAGAGCCATTGTCAGAAGTGGGGAATGGGTTGCCCCTTCCTGTCACACTCTTGGATTTCCTGGGAAATGTGCCCCTCCACAAGACTGACCCAGCTCAACCCCACTTAGTTTCTTGGAGTTGATGAGATCATTTCCTGGTGTGGTGGGGCTTTTGGCCCACATAATCATGATACTTTGACCATCACTTTTGTAAAAGATAAAGCTCAGAATTTCAGACTGCATCGTTAACAGAGGAGAGTACTGTCTTGTGTGGGGAAACACTGCTTAATTCACATTTCCAATGAAAAATTAAAGTCATATTTCTTTGGAGTGTCAGCCGTGATGACTGGAAGCAGATTCCTGGTTGTTTAAACTAAGGAAACAGAAAAGTGTCTCTCTCTTCCACTTTGGGTATCATCTAAGAGAAGGATGTTACCAGTAAACCTTCCTAAAATCCACGTGTGTTCTCTGGAATTTGAATGCTTTATTTGAGAATATAAAGGAATAAGAGTAAAGGATGGGCAAGGAAATAAATTGAAGCAACAAGCCTTTGTGCAAAGCAGGAGCATAAGAACATACACAGATGGATCACAAGAAGTAGGATTAAAAAGAGAAGAGTTATTTTTTCCCAAATAATATGGTCTGATAAAGACACTGCTAGGTTGCAGCCACTTTTGCTTTCTATTTCCTCCTCTGCTGTCATCCTGCCTAGATATTTATTAAAATCTAGATGCCTCTCTTTATGTATTACTTTTAACTTAGCAAGGCAAGAGATGTAGTGATTATATAGCTGTCCTCAGAGTGGAGAAGACTTGGGTTTGAGTGCTGCTTTTGACATATGCTGACTGTGTGACCCGGCATGACCCTAATCTCTCAGTGCCCCAGGCATCTGCCTACAATAATAAACTGTAGGACTGTTGCTGCCTTGCATCGGTAAAGGGAGCATCCTTATTCTATTTTGATGAAACTACAGGTCTAGACGTTGTGCTAGATGCTAAGGACATAAAGAAGGAAATAGAGATCAGCCCCTGTTTTCACGGAATTTACATTCTACTGGGATCTGGTAACTGGATTTGATAACCTGACAAGCTAAGAGCAGAGACAATGGAAGTAAAATCTTTTGAGTTCCTTAGAAATCAAATAAAAACAGTTCAATTTTATGACCTATGGATTGGACTGTTGGTTGGCATCAAGCCACTAGAAAGTTCAGGGAGATGTTTATAAGAAGAAAAGAGGGGGGGCAGCTAGGTGGCGCAGTGGATAGAGCACTGTCCCTGGAGTCCGGAGTACCTGAATTCAAATCCAGCCTCAGACACTTAACACTTACTAGCTGTGTGACCCTGGGCAAGTCACTTAACCCCAATTGCCTCACTAAAAAAACAAAAAAAAAAAAGAAGAAGAAGAAAAGAGGGGCAGCTAGGTGGCGCAGTGGATAGAGCACTGTCCCTGGAGTCAGGAGTACCTGAATTCAAATCCAGCCTCAGACACTTAACACTTACTAGCTGTGTGACCCTGGGCAAGTCACCTAACCCCAATTGCCTCATGAAGAAGAAGAAGAAGAAGAAGAAGAAGAAGAAGAAGAAGAAGAAGAAGAAGAAGAAGAAGAAGAAGAAGAAGAAGAAGGAGAAGGAGAAGGAGAAGGAGAAGGAGAAGGAGAAGGAGAAGGAGAAGGAGAAGGAGAAGAAGGAGAAGGAGAAGGAGAAGGAGAAGGAGAAGGAGAAGGAGAAGGAGAAGGAGAAGGAGAAGGAGAAGGAGAAGGAGAAGGAGAAGGAGAAGGAGAAGGAGAAGGAGAAGGAGAAGGAGAAGGAGAAGGAGAAGGAGAAGGAGAAGGAGAAGGAGAAGGAGAAGGAGAAGAGAGAAGAATTTATTTCTTCTGCAAAAGAGGAAGCATTACCTATGAAATCTCTGCTCTCACTTTGCCAACCTTGGTGGAAGGTTTGCCTACACTGATCAAATAATGGACATTTAGATGACTAAAATGAATGAATAAATCAAAATGCATTTCTTAAGCACTACTATTGGCCAAACACCGTACTTGCTGCTATAGCAGCCCTATGTGCCATACTAAGGAATACAAAAGTAAAGAGTGTTTAGAAGAATCATATACTTTAATTGGGTGAGATGAACTGTACAAGAGAGTTCAGCTGAAAGGTGAATCAAAAGGGTTCTTAAGTAGAGTAGAAGACAAGGACTGGATATTTTTCAGATCTAATGGCAGATTAGATGAGAGTGCTGGAGGGGGTGGGGGGAAGGAGGTGTGAGTGTGTGGGTCTAGATGATGTACTGTCAGAGAAAGACCAGGAGGACCTTAAGCTAGAGTAAGAGGGCAGATGGTAAGTGGTCCTTCATCTTACCAGAAAGATTGTGAATGGTGGATCCTAGTTCATCTGAGTGATATGAGCACCTATGTTTCTCTTCACATTGGGCTGTCTCTAAGAGGACTAGGCAGCTCAGTGTCAGGGGAGGAGGAAAGGAAAAGGAAAGCAGGAATTGGTGGCTCTTTCTACATGACAACTGGCCATGGGTCCAGCCAGCTTAGGAGAATCAAAGAGGGGGAAGAAAAGAAACAAAGGGAATGGTGCCTCCACTAGCCAAGTAATCTGCACACAATCATACGTAAATACATGTATACATATGTATTCACACATACATCAGTACTCTCTTACTCAGTAATTCTCTGTGTCTTTACCTGTTTTTTTTTCTAGGGAGACTATAAGCTCTCTGTGGGCAGGGATTAAGTTTTATAAAGTCATTATACAACCTGTAACTTTTTGCACACTTCTAAGCCAACATAAAGTAGTCAAAACAGGCTAGAGAATGGACTCTGAGTGATTGATCATATATGATAATTAAATTGACCAGTTTTTCATTAAATCATTTTCTGCCAACATCTTAAGAATAAATGCCTGCATAATTGATTGGATTGTTTGGACAGGAAACATGATTCACAATTGAAAACAGTTAAAAGAGATCAAATTGACTGTTTTTCAGTCCACTGTATTTTATTTTGTAGCTATGCCCTCAATGTGTCACAGAAATTTAAAGGAGAATGTTAATAATAAAATCCCCAGGCCAAACAAGGAAGTTGAGATATTTTTTTCCTTCCTACAAGTGCATTTTGTTTTTATAGCATTGTGTTTTCTTGTACATCTAAATACCATGGTGATATGTCATAGAATTATATAGATGCTAGTACATATTTTTAAGTAGGATGTGTTGATGAATAAAAGCTATGTATGGAAATATAATTCTACTTGCCAGAGCTCTTCATCTTAAAACTCTGTTCTGGAATACAAATGTAATTCTTTTTTTTTTTAAACTTAATAATAGTAACTTGCACTTTATGACCATCTTTCCCAAAGCAACCTTATAGAGATGTCTGTGAGAAGTAGGTGAGCATATCTTAATTGTAATAGATAAGAAAATTCAAATGTAGAAGAGTTAAGTAAAGTGCTCAACACATAAGAACTGGATTTTATTTCAGAAGGAAGATTTCCTGACTCCCATTTCAGAATTCTTTCCTTCTGTGACTTAATAGCTTCATGACCTAGGAAAATCTGAACCTCAGTTTCCACTTCTGTAAAAAAGAGATGAATGATACTTGTACTCCCTACTTTATACAGTAGGAGACAGACTAACTTGGTAGAATGAGCACTGGAGACAGAGTCAGGAAAACTCAGTTCTGAATCCAGCTTTAGACACTATATATGACCATGAACAAATCACCTAATCTCTCTCAGTGCCAGTTTCCTCACTTGTAAAATGAGAAGAAGAATAGTGCCTGCATCACAGGGTTGTTGTCAAGATCAAATGAAATAACATGTATAGCACTTTTCATAACTTAAAAAGGACTATCTAAATGTTTACTATCATTTGTTGTTATTATTAGCCACCTCATCGGATTCTTGGGATGAAAGCATTCTCTAACCCTTAGACTGCTGAAGAAATGTGATTTTATTAGTAGTAGTAGTCACGTTAATAATATTTTGTTGCCATTATTGTTATTGTTGTTATATTTTTTACAAAACCTTTTATTTATTTGGTGTAGGGAGCTCCTGGTAAGGAACTTTAACCAGAATAGATCAGCACCATCTCTACAACTTATGCTCTTAGAGTGTTCTTGTAGAGACTGAAAAGTTAAAGTAATTTTCTCAGGGCCACATGACCAGTGTTAGAGGGAGGATTTGTATACAGAAATTCCCGGTTCTGCAGCCAAATCTCTATATACAGCATGATGTTTCCTCATATGTTATTATCATTGTTGTTATCATTCTCACCATCCTCATATTCTCATTTTTACTGGGGTTCCTATAAAAAATTTTCCCAGAACAGTTCAGTATTGATATTATTCTTTTATATTTAATGTTCTTTGAGCTATTGCAAAGGTGGATATAATAACTGTTTTTTATAGATGAATAAAAGTATTAGAATTTAAGCTCATCCTCTGTCACTCTAGAAAAATTCTTGGCACATCTCCAAGAACAGAAAGGGCAACAATAATCATCTATACTTCATCCTATCCCCATGTGATTTTGATCTCCTTTACAAGGTCTCTGGGCAGCTAGACAGCACAGTGGATAGAGTGCCAGACCTGGAGTCAGGAAGACTCATCTTCCTGAGTTCAAATCTGGCCTCAGATACTTACTACCTGTGTGACCTTAGGCAAGTCATTTAACCCTGTTTGTCTCAGTTCCTCCTCTGTTAAATGAGCTGGAGAAAGGAAATGTCAAACGACTCTATCACCTTTGCCAAGAAAATCCCAAATGGGGTAAAGAAATGTCAGACAGGACTGAAATGATTGAACAACAACAACAAGGCCTCTAAATTCTCAGTTTTATTTCATATAGCATGGGGATTATAAATACTTGGTTTTGCAAGATCTATAAAATATATGATTTAGGTGTGTGTATGTATGTTTTCAATCATTGTTATGTCTGGGCAATTTTAGGCATCAGTTCAGACTATAATAATGATCCAATTCACATATAATTTTTTGGCTGAGTTCTCCAGGGTATTTTGAGGCCTGTGTTTTTTGTATGGGGATTTGTCACCTGTTAGTCCATGAAGTATATATATCATTTCTGATGTATAATTTAAGCTACCAGATCATTTCTTATTAGGTAGGTCCTAAATTTTTATAGCCTGCGGTGATGTATGGCATAGTTTCCACCATTTTCTTATATAGTCTACCTTGATCACTAAGGCCAGGATCACCCTCTGTAATTTCTGGTGGCAAGGATCTGGTCCTGAATTGCCATCATAAACCTCTCTGCTTCCACAAACAAATACACATCACCCAACGATTTGTTTGATCCTCACTCACGGACATATTGTTGCCAAATTCATGCAGAAATCAACCTCTTGATTCCATTTTTAAATCTTAGCCATCTTTGGCTCCACATCTAGAGAGAAGATACTTTCTATTGCATTCAACAAATGTAAGGGGGGGCTAGCTCTTTTCAACCTTTACTTTTGTGCATTGAAACTTGAGGTCTACTTATTCCAAAAGTATCTATGTGGGCTTTTGATGTGTTTATATTCTGCTCTGAAAATCATCTTCCTTCTTTTTGATGAGAAAATATTCATCTTTCTCTCTATGACTACCTTAGGACGGTGGGTCCTGTGTTTAAGTAATGAAACCATATGAATTTTGTTAGCATCTTTTCCTTATCAATTTTGGTCCATGTTTCAGTTTTGAAAATGTACATTGAAACTTATACTATATAAATATCAATTGTTTTAATTATGTTCTTTCTTTCTGATTTTATTTCTCTTAAAGTATTTGCCCACAGCCTTCTCTTTGATATCTTTATGTTCAAGGTATTGTGCTTAGAAAATACTGAAGTATTTTGGGGCATTGCCTTCATCCATTGGTTTGATGTGATATTGATTCAATCTTGAAGCCTTCAATTTCCATATTTCTTTGTATTACATTAGGGATTTTATACTCACTGAGTCCAAATGATGCTTGATAACATTAGACAAAGATTTCATGAGATAAAGGATTTATTTGATGTATTTTAAGTGGGGCAATAGAGCTTGTTAACATCTATGTATATAGAGTAATATTATATTAATTATTATAGTGACTTGCCCTAGCTGTTAGTAAGACCTGAGTTCAAATCCAGCCACAGACACATACTAGCTATGTGACCCTGGGCAAATCACTCTGTTTCTCTCTGTTTCCTTAACTGTAAAATAGCCGTAACAGCATATACCTTACAGGGTTGTTGTGAGGATCAAATAAGATAATATTTGTAAAACCAAAGCACTTAGCAAAGTGCCAAGTATATAACAGGCACTCCATAAATGCTTATTCCCTTCCTATTCTCCTGTTTTCTTTCCTTCTCATGTCTTTGTAGTAAAGTATTTTATTTATGTCAAATTATTTATTTAGTTATTCACACAACTTGGACTCATTGTGTTGCCTTAACCTTTTTGCCTTCTGCTTTCACCTGCTGATTTAGGAAATCTAGAAATTCCAATAAGCTTTCCTTTTCTGTATTTCTTTCCACATGCTTCTTTTTAGGTGTCTTCAGCTGGGCAACATGTGACTTGTTTTCTAATCCATACACAATTAGATATTGATATAATCTCCTAATGCCTTTCCATAGCTCTTCAGCAGTTCTCTCTCTCTCAATTTTCTCCTACCATGATGATGTCTGACACCTTCATTTAGGGATATTTCTTAATAATTCTACCTTTCATTTCTTACCATGGCAAAGGCTGCTGTATATATTGCAGCGTAAAGGTCCTGAAAGTTTCTGTCAAATGCTATGAGAGTATGTGTTTGTTTATGATAGCTCTGTTTTGGTATAATTGGCTTACTAGCTGGATTAATAACTTTAAATTTTTAAAAAGGATTTTTGGATTTCCACTCTAAATATGCCCATCTTCCTTTTTCAAGATTATTTGAGCTGTTGGTAGTTTTTGTCATTCATTTCATTATTTGATATAATTTCTGGAGTTTCTGTTAAATGAATATTTTTATGACATCAGGGTGTTTAATTTTTACCTCTTCAGATTTTAGTAGGTCTTCCATTTTGTCTCTTGTTTCATCTAATCTAGGCTTAAAGATGATTATATATAAAGTGCTTAGCACAGCACTTGACCCATAGGAGGCTGTATGTAAATTTCAACTATCATCAACACTACCACCACCATCACCATCATCTCTTATGACAGCCCTGCATCAGTCAGTGATACATTGTTGTGTTTCTTTAATCAAATATTTCCAGGAGGTAGAGTCTTGGTATTTCTGATTTGTTGCAATGCACTCTTATTTTCTCGAGGTACCAGAATACAAAGGTGCTCCCCAACCATTCCATTGCTCAGTGTTTCAAGTCAATCACCATAAATATTTCAAACAGATATTACCTACAACCCTATGCTGCCCCCATCTATTTCTTAGATTACTAGGAGCAGTTTCATCCAAATAACTGAGCTGTTAACCCAATCAGTATTATTACCACGACCCATTTCGGCCAGTGTTTCAGGCTTCCTGGCAGACCTTCATAGCTACCACAATGTTCTCAGGGCTTACAGAGTCACCCATCTCTGATATTTCTTTATTTTTCTATTGTGTTGCCTCCCTCTCCCCTGTGACATGGATCATGGCTTGAACTTTGATGAGATTGTTGTTATCGATGTTATTATTATTATGAGGAATAGTAGTATTTTATAGTAATATACACAAGTATTTTAGTATATAGTAATAGTATTACAATTATTATAGTGGTAACAAATGAAACCTCATGATTTTCAAAGTAGTTCACTGAGGAAGAGAATCATCAGGTCAAATAAAAGGAGTTACTATATATGAAAGAGCAGCAAAAAATGTAAAGCACTATCGTAAAAAATTTTATTATTATTTGGTAAATGTATTTTATTGAGCCACCATCATGAATGTCCTTATTCATAGCATAGTCCTCCATGAGGCTGAATTCTAGATTAACTACTTCTGGTAAAACTTCTGCCACAAAGCACAAGGTGCAAATTATGGAAAAACTCCATGTGACTGGAAACTATGTACAATCATCTATAATTTTCAAGTACTTTGAAAGCAAACATAATTACAACCAAGTCTCTATATGACAACAATACTTCAATGTATTGATAATCTCCCCCTTTCAATGATGAAGATGATAGTATTTTATCCCCATCCATCCTGTGCACCCTTGTCATTGTCATCCAATAAATCCTCCATGGGGTTTCACCCATTGTGTGGGGAGCTTCCTCTAAATTCTTTTCATGCACAGATACTAATGGAGCATGTTGGGTCTCCTTTGGTAATCCCTCATTTTGACTATGTGAATGAACAAAGGGTTGATTGAGTGAATGATGAATGAAGGAATGATTGAATGAATGAAACTTCATTTATTAAGCTCTAAGTACCAAGTGCTGTACTTGTGCATTATGTAACCGGTCCATCATTTTTTTTTTTTCTGGTCATATGTCTCTGATGAAATCCTTCATGTAGCATCTCCTACACAGTTCTTCATGGATGATACATCCCAGCTTGCTCACATCCACCTTTGCCTCATCTGTATATTACTATTGATGATAATTACAACTATGATTTTGATGATGATGATATTCTACCACATCCAGGTCACTTAGTACCATATAATATTTTGGCTTGAAGGGACCATACAGATCATCTAGCCCACTAATCTCATTTTATACTTGGTGATACGGAAGCTCAGGGAGATGGAATAATTGGCTTAAGGTCACACAATTCATGGCAGACCTAAATTTTCCAAATATCTTGTGCTCACTCCATTTTATGAATCATACTGTAATCTATATTTTCCTCATCTTGGTCTATGATGATCAAATTAGTTTTTATCCCAACTTTAGATACTGGTATTATACTAAGGAGCTATGCAGAAAGCAGGAAGGCTCCTTAGTTGGTAACTGTGCTTGGGAATAAGAAGAAGCACTTGAGGAAATCCTTCCAAGTGTGCTCTCCAACAAACAGTAACTCTCATAAAAGATACTATGGAAGGCTTCTTATTTTTAAGCATCATAGTAATTTTACTTTATGTACTAATCAATACTAATTCTAGGTTGAATTCTAGGATCTGGTTTAGAAATAGAAGGCATCTTAGAGGTCATATGATTGAAGCCACTCATTTCACAGAAAGAAAATGAGCCTCAGAGGAGTGGAGAGATTTGAGCCCAATATCCCACCAGTATCTAAGCTCAGAAGTAAATGTCACAAAGGGATATTAGAAGCCATCTATTCCAACCCCTTCATTTTACAGACAGAGGAAGAAAGAGTTGACTTTTAAGGTTGCATAGCCAGTAAGTGACAGAGCTGGGATTCAAACCCAAGTCCTTTAACTCCAAACCCTGCCCACTTTCCACTGCCTCATAGAAGCTAAAGGGGCAGGGGAACAAATGAGCAAGGAAAGGAGCATATAAAGGGATCTCACTTTCCATGCTGCATTCAAATGTTCAGTTTTTATCCAATACTCATTCACACTAGGGGTATAAATGTATGTGCTGAATGAACGCCAGATTAAATAGATTCTCCTATAGGTATATGCCTAGCATTTTAAGAAGCTAAACTAAACTCTCTAGATCATTAAGGTACCTTTCAGTAATCATATGTTTTAATTAATTTGTCCATCACCATATTTTGGTGAATTATTCTTTTGTTATTCAATCATTTCAGTTATGCCTGACTATTCATGACCCCATTTTGAGGTTTTCTTGGCAAAGGTACTAGAGTGGTTTGCCATTTCCTTCTCCAGATCATTTTACAGATGAGGAAACTAGGGCAAACAGGGTTAAGTAACTTGTCCAGGGTCACACATCTAGTAAGTGTGTGAGGCCAGATTTGAACTCAGCAAGATGAGTCTTCTTGATTCTGGGCCTGGTGCTCTGTCTATTGTGCCACCTGACTGCCTTTTAAAATTCTATTCAAGTGACACCTACATGAAGCCATTTCTAATCACTCCATCTGCTCATGCTTCCCCCACTCCCCATGGATTTACCTTGTCTTTATTTTATATATGCTTTGTATAAATTAATGAACTTGTCTTCCCCCAGTAGCATGTGAGTTCCTTGAGGGCAAGGATTTTTTTTCTCCTCAATACCCATCACAATGCATGGAACATAAAAAATAATAAATACAGGAAAAAGACAGTGAGCTCTCAAGCTCATGACATGATCACTCCAAAAAACATCCAAATAATGCCATAGGACAATTCCTGGCATAGCAAAACCCACAAAAGAATGAGCTAAAATCATCTTCCAACCAAGGATAGCTTGGAAAGTCGGAAGGAGGGAGCTTCTCTGCTGAGAAAGGAGTGGAACCCAACCCCACAGTCACCCTGACACAGATCAAGTCCCAGGAAGGCCTCGCCAGAGAAAGAGACCCCCCCAGAGCCTCTGAATCAGCTGCAGCACCAGTGTCGGCTGGAACTAAGCTCACAATCTGGTGAGAGGGCTGAGCCTTTGGCAGGAGTCTCTGCTGGTGCTGAGGCAGAACTTGGGTTTTTCACCCCTGCTGGGAACCAAGAGGTAGGCTTGAATAGCAGTGACCCAGGTGGGGGAGGGGGCACAGATGATAACCACAACGCACAAAGCTGGTTGATTAGCAAGTTGGTCTGGGGTCATCTACAGACCAGGGAACATGCCAAGTGAGTAAAGAACCTGCTCTTCCTTAAATAATACCACCTGGGACCTTCTGAAGCTTAGGATAGTGTAGCCTGAAAACAGTGCCCCACTTTAAGGAGCTAAAAATCAAGTAAAAGCAAGGCAAGGTGAACAGGCAGAGAAAGGTGAGGACCATAGAAAGTTTCTTTAGTGACAAGGAAGATCAAGGTGTACCCTCAGAGGAAGATGTAAACATTAGGGTGCGTATAACTAAAGCGTCCAAGAAAAATATGAATTGGTCTCAGGCCATAGAAACAATCAAAAAGGACTTTGAAGATAAAGTTATAGAGGTAGAGGGAAAACAATGGAAAGAGAAATGAGGATGATGCCGGAAAGGCATGAGAAAAAAGTCAACAGCTTAAAAAGCCAAATTGGCCAAATGGAAAAGGAGGTACAAAAGCTCTCTGATGAAAATAATTGCCTAAGAATTAGAATTGAACAAATGTGACTTTAGTGACTTTATGAGAAACCAAGACAAAATAAAGCAAATCCAAATGAATAAAAAATAGAGGGCAATGTGAAATATCTTCTTGGAAAAACTGCTGACATGGAAAATACGTCCAGGAGAGATAATTTGAAAATTATTGGTCTACCTGAAAACCATGATCAAGGAAAGAGCTTAGACATCATCTTCAAATAAATTGTCAGAGAAAATTGCCCTAATATTCTAGAAGAAGAAGGCAAAATAGAAATTGAAAGAATCCACTAATCACCTACTGAAAGAGATCCCCAAAGGAAAACTCCTAGGAATATCACAGCCAAATTCCAGGGCTCTCAAGTCAAGGAGAAAATATTGCAAGCTGCCAAAAAGAAAAAAAAAATCAATTACTGTGGAGCCCCAGTCAGGATAGTCCAAGATCTAGCAGCTTCTACATTAAAGGACTGGAGGGCATGGAATATGATATTCCAGAGGACGAAGGAATTGGGATTACAACCAAGGATCACTTATCCAGCAAAACTGACCATAATCTTTCAGAGGAAAAAATGAGACTTCAATGAAAAAGAGGATTTTCAGGTATTCTTGATGAAAAGACCTGAACTGAATGGCAAATTTGGCTTTCAAATACAAGACCATAGAGAACCATAAAAAATTGGAGTTGGGGGAAATACCTGGGGTCTTGCAGTGGGTGACTGTCTTGTGTCTGAGGACGGGTTTTGCCTGGGGTTCCCCTGGATCTGGAGTGGATACTTTGTCCATTGTGTCCCCTAGCTTACCCATGATGACATCTTTAGGGTTAAATTGAGGGGTGAGAGGAATTCACTGGGTAAGGGGAGAGGTAGCATGGGGTGAAATCCCACATGAAAGAAACTGGAAAGGGCTTATGGAGTTGGGGAAGAGATGGGGGAGGAGCAGCACAGTAAATGAACTTTAAACTCATGAGAATAGGGTCAAAGACCTTAAACTCATCCTCATTGGAGTTTCCTCAAGGAGGGATTAACATACACACTAAATTGGGTGGAGTAAATCTCTCTAAGCCTGCAGAAAAATAGGAGGGGAAGGGGATAAAGAGAGAGGGCAAAAGAAGGAAGGGCAGAGGGGAAGCAAATCCCTTTTGAAGAAGGATAGGGTGAAAGAAGATAGATAATAAAGTAAATATCATGGGGAAGGGAATAAGATGGAGGGAAGCAGTTAACAATAGTAATTATGAAAAAGAGAAAAGGAGGAAAATTGTACAAAAAATATTTATAGCAACTCTTTGTGGTGGCTAAGAATTGGGAATCAAGGGAATGTCCATCAATTGAGGAGTGACCGAAGAAGTTGTGGTATATGATTGTAGTGGAATGGTATTTTACTATAGGAAATGACAAACAGGATGATACCACAAAAACCTGGAAAGACTCATATGAACTGATATATAGTGAAGTGAGCAGAATGGGGAGGACATTATGCATAGCGACAGCGGTATTGTTTGATGAGCAATTGTGAATGACTTAACTACTCTCAGCAATACAATGATCCAAGACTATACCAAGGGACTGATGATGAAGCATATTATCCACCCCCATAGAAAGAACTGATAAAAAGAGCACTTGTGGATTGTACATATATAACTTGGTTGATGTCTTGTGGAGGGGAGAGGAAAGGGAAGGAGGCAGAAAAATATGGAACTCTAAATCTTATGAAAATGAATGTTGAAAGTTACCCTTACATGTAACTGAAAAAAATAAAATAAATGTTTGTTGCAAGGGGAAAAATAATAATAAATGCATCATGGAACAATGGGAAAAGTACTGGCTTTGAAGTCAGAGGGCCTGGGTTCAAATCCCAGTTCTGCTAGTAACTACCTATGTGAACTTGGGTAAGTCACAACTTCTGTGGGTCCCAGTTAGTTATCTGTAAAGTCTTTTCCAGCTTCAAGCCTATAACTAACTAATTGACAACAGACTTTAACTAAATAGGTGAATTTAATCTTTAACTGAACAGGTAAGCTTTTAATCCATCTACAGGGTACTGCTTCTCATCCTTAAGTAGCTATTTGACACAATGGATAAAGCTCTGGACTTGTAGTCAAATCAACTTAGTTTCTGTCTGCCTCAGTTTCCTTGTTTGTAAAATGAGGATAATAATAGTGTTTACCTCCCAGAGATATTGTGAAAATGTCAACAGCAAGATATTTTGCAAGAATGAAATGTCATTGCAAGGTGTTTTGCAAATCTTAAAGAACTATATAAATGTCAACTATTATTGGCTGTGTTTTGTGAATTTCACAAACATCTGCTTTTATGTAGGTGTTCTGAATAGTACTATGGGTAACAGTAGGAAGTGGACTGATGGGAAGAACTGAAAAATATCCTTACATTTGTTGTAGGTAGTTTCAAATCTGATGAGCCAGTGAGAGGACATTTTGGGGGCTAATGATTTTCAAGAACATTAACAATATAAAAATGGTGGCATGAAGGAGTTCATGTAATTTTCCTAATTGCTTAAATAAAAGAGCATGTTTTATATACTCAGATCTTGGCTTATTCTGCATCTCGTTAAATCTTTACATATTTTCCATTTTACTTCTTCCATTTATGTAGAAAAACCCTTTATGAGCTGAATCATATATTTAAAAAAAATACACATCCCAAACATCTGGAGAAATTGTCCTGAAATAATGATACTTCATGTTATGGAGTATGGGGAGTACTTAGGATCATAGAATTCAGAGCTACATGGGAACTTAAATATCATACAGTCCAAGTCATCCAGAGCCAAGAGAATGATATAGATTGTTAGATACCTTGCCTAGACACCTGGCTTCAAGCCATGCTTAGAGATGAATGTCCTAAATTGAACCCTGACCTTTGCAACTCACATGGGGACACTCTTTGTTCAGTTTTTAAAAATCTTTTTCTTTATACATTTATATTATCCTTTCTTAGTGCAGATAATTTTTAAAGGTTTTTGTCATTATTGTTTTTAAGAAACACTTTAAAATTTTTTTAGCAAAAAAATGAACAGCTTGCTTCATTGACCTCCATTTAGAAAATAATTCAATTATTATATAGCAGTCAGTTGCCTTGAGCTCTTTGAGGGAGGGGACTGTAATCATTTTCAAGTGAATTTTCCAAATGATATTAAGGGCTTAAAGACTCACTCAGACACAGTCCTTGGAGAAGCAGGATGTGATCTGACAGGATTTCTAGCAAGGCCTTAGCTTCAGTCTTTTTATTTTCCCTTTAAAGATATTATTGACCCTAGCCAGGAATTAATTTGGAACCTTTGAAAGTGCTCTGGGCTGCAGGCCTTTGTAAGCCTTGGCCTGATCTCTTGTTCAGGGCTTCCTTCTCTTTGCTTTGGATAGAAGTAGAGAGTCCTTTCACTCATGGAGTATGAAGAATTCATTAGCACTGAACTCATCCAAAAAGAGAAAAAGACAGATGACATTTCAGGGCACCTCTTTTCGCTTACACCGCCACTGTTTATAGTGATTCCTACATCCCAAGGTCTGCCATGTACTGAATGCGCCACTGTACACTTATCAGAAAGGAACATTTCAGATCACATCATACATAAATGACTTTTAGTCAGTGACACTGGCTTTTCTTTTCTTCCCCAGCAGGTGACATGTGAAAGATTCCCTAGGTTTTCATGTGGGACATGCGAACAAACTTTCTGAGTGATCTATACCACATAGGAGACCCCCGTGCTCTAGCCAAGTCTGCGCTCTACAGATGTGGACATGGGACATGTCCCCTGGGACTCAAGGACTGTCCATCTATCAGAGGGTTGTAGCCCTACAGGAAAAGAAGGTAGGTGAATCTTTATCCTTTGAACAGTGATACGTCACCACTCACAGGATGTCAGAATCCATGAATGAGATGTAGCCACTGTTGGCCCATTTATCATTTCTCTGCCCACTCTGTTACTGTACAAGAAGGAATTCAACTTGTTCATTGTGGCTGGGGCCAAACAATTGGTCATTCTCATTCTGAATGACTGCTGAGCCCCTCCAAGTTCATTTATAGCTCACATTTTTTCCCCTCTGAATAATGTATTAGCTGAGATCATGCATGCGCTCCTAATCTAGCACAGAAAACCCTCCAAGAGGTTTAATAGCACTGAAAGGAACTCCCAGGTTCCAACAGTGGGGTGGGATCATCAGAGGCTGTACCGAACATGCCGACGAGAAACCCAGAGGAACAAATCTATAGCAATAGACACAAGGTCTAGAAACAAGCTCTTTATGAACTGACCCTTGAAATGGCATTAAGTTCAACATTACATACTTTAGAACCTTTTGCGAGATGATAGAAAGAAGACCCTTTCCATTTCTCACCAAAATACACATGTTCCCTAGGTAGGGAACATTCTTCAAAGGTCTTTTTAATATTCAGCCTTAGGGTGCATTTTATTTCTGCTCCAGAAGTTTCTTGCTAACTAACTTATAGCCAGTTTCTCTCCATGGGCTGACATCTGGATACTTTATTGCCCCGATCAAAAGCCCAGATAGAAAAATAACCTAGAGGGGCAGCTAGATGGAGCAGTGGTTAAAACGTTGGCCCTGGATTCAGGAGTACCTGAGTTCAAATCCAGCCTCAGACACTTGACACTTACTAGCTATGTGACCCTGGGCAAGTCACTTAACTCCCATTGCCTCACTAAAAAAAAAAAAAAGAAAAAGAAAAAGAAAAATAACCTAGAGACAATTGACAATGGCCATTGCTTTAGATATCAGAGAATTTCACAAGGTCCTTGGGTACTCATTGAAGGAGTAGTAAATAGCCTTAACAAAAAGTATTTCTACTCCCGTATGAGAGAAAAACTATTCTCAAAGCGCTTTCTGCGAGTCTGTAGTATCCTGGAGACACTTTGAGATGGTCTGGGAATTCAAAATTAGTTTCATAGTAATACTAAATATCAACAGATACAAACCACATAAATGAAAGCTCTTTAGGAGGGGTCCTCAACTACTTTTAAGAATGTACAGGGGTCTTGAGACAAAGAAGTTTCAAAATCATTACTGTAGAGTCTTGTTTCCCTGTGAATTTCACAGAGTCTGTTCCTTCACTTGGACTGAAAGAAACTTATTTATCTGTTTAAACCAGTTGAAAACTGCAATGCTTTATCAACACTACTGCCCAGTTCCCTTGTTTTTCACTAGATTTTAACTACTTGAATTCTCTAATGAACTGCTTGAATTTCAGCAAGTTAATTTACATCTTAAGGTTTTGGTTTCATTTTAAAATATGGGCAGCAGGTAGAAATGCCTATTGTCAAACATTATGTCACCCCTTATAAAAGAAAAAACCATTTATGCAAAACCAGTAAAGGCAGTGACCATATCTGATGCAATCTGATGCATCTACTCAATTCTATATCCATAGTCTCCTGCCTCTAACTCTTTTGAGAGAAGTATATGTCATCACCAGTTTTATTTTGTTTTGTTGTTTGTTGTTGTTGTGTTCTTGGTTTTTGGGGGGGTTTTTGTTTGTTTGTTTGGCAGGGCAATGAGGGTTAAGTGACTTGCCCAGGGTCACACAGCTATTAAGTGCCAAGTGTCTGAGGCCAGATTTGAACTCAGGTTCTCCTGAATCCAGGGCCGGTGCTTTATGCACTGCACCACCTAGGTGCCCCATTACCAGTTTTTAAGGACCAGAATTGCACATTATAGCTAATCTGAGTCAGATATCTTTTTAGTGCCTAATATTCTCTATTGCTATGGTTAAACTTTCCCAAGTTCCCAAAAGTTGAGTTAATCAGTAAACATTTTATTAGGCACTGCCTATGTGGCAGTCACTTTCCTAAGAACCGGGGTATAGAAGAGGCAAAGAACAGTCCCTTTGCTTAAGAAACTCACAATTTAACAGGGATAGACAACTACAAAGAAATGTGTACAAACCATCTATATACTGGATAAACAGGAGATCATTAAAAGAGAGAAACTAATAGACTTAACGGAAGTTGAGATAGACGTCCTGTGGAAAATAAGATTTTAGATGAGACTTGAAAGAAGTGAGGGAAGCCAGGAAGTGAAAAAGAAGAAAGAAAGAATTCCAGGAATGGAAGACAGCCAGAGAAAATGCTAGGAGACAAAAGATGGATTGTTTTGTTTATGGAATGGCCAAGAGGCCAGGGTCACTGGATCAAAGAGTTTGCATTGGGGAATAAGATATAAAGAGACCGGAAAGGTAGGAGGGGGCTAGGTTATGGAGGGTTTTGAATGCCAAATGGAGCATTATGTATTTATTCCTGGAGGTTATAGGGAGCCACTGGAGTTTAGTGAGTATTGGGGTGATGTGTTTGGACCTGTGCTTTAGAAAAATCACTTTGGTGCCTGAATGGAGGATGAATTAGAGTGGAGACAGATGATGCAAGCAGACAGGCCATAAGGCTATTCCAACAATGTAAGTGTAAGACAATGAAGGCCTGTACCAGGTTGGTGACAGCATCAGAGGAGAGAAGGGGGAATATTTGAGAAACATTGCAAAAATGAAATCTCTAGACTTTGGCAACAAATTGAATATGGGGGAGTTGTAAGAGGTGATGAAGAATTGAGGATGACATCTGTGTTGTAAGCCTGAAGGACTGAGAAGATGGTGGTTCCTCTGATAGTGAAAGAGAACTTTAGGAGTAGAGAGCATTTAGGGTGAAAGATAATGGGTTTGGTTTGGGATATTTTGAGTTTAAGGTGTCTATTGGACATGGAGTTCAAGATGTCTGAAAGACAGTTTCAAAATGGAAGACTGGAGATCAGAGAGATTAGGTGGGATAAGCAGATTTAAGAATCATCAAGTTTATTGAGTAGATCTTTGAGATAATTAGAAATTATCCAGATCCTTGGGCTCCCGGCAGGGCAGGCATTGAGATGTCCTTAGGTAGAAAAAATAGTAGCCAAAAGGAAGAACACATTAAGGTTTTACCATATACCCTTCCACCCTACTGACCAAATATGGCAAAGGATTTGTTTTGACAGAACTCCAGCAATGAGTCTTCCCTACTAAAATATAATGCCACTGGGGAATCATATACCTTGAACCCTTATTTGCTTGTGCTTTGCTAAGGATTAAGAAAGAACAACCTATAAGATAGAGGAATAGGTCTGGTTTCAAGAAGAAGGAAAAAGGAATTGATGAAGGTGGAAGGAAGGAGCCAAAAACAAAACAAAACACACACACACTTCTTCTGCTTTGAAGTTTTGCTAATGTTATATCTACCTTTCTTGGGGGTCAATTCCACAATTCCAGCAAGAGAGTCATTAATGTCATTTAGTATTACCCCATTTTTTGTTGTCTTGGGTTGCCAAAGTCCACTCCTATTAAATTATAGGATCATAGACAGAGTTGGAAAGGATCTTAGCAGCATTTAGTCAAACTCCTTACCTGATGCATCTATTTGAGTATTGAATAACACATTTTAGACAGTGCTTTAAGATGTACAAAACATTTTTTCTGGGAGGAGTGCTCATGCATCCTTTGCTCCAAGACCTGTAGTATTGGGGAACTCATTATCTCATGGGGCAACCCATTGCACTCTGGGGCTTTAGGAAGTTCTCCCATGTTGATTTAAAATCTGCTTCCCTATTTATCCAGTTTCTGCCCTTTAGGACAAATGAGTCCATTTCCTCTGTTATATGATAGTCCCTCAGGTAGGGAATAATGCAGTCATATCACCTCCTAAGTCTTCTCTCAGCTTAACATCTGTGATTGTTTCAACTGTGTCTTCAGCATCCTGATAGCCACTCCTTTTATATAGTTTTTCTTCCCCTGCCAAAATGTAAACTTCTTAAGAATAGGGAGAATTTTGGGGTTTTTTTGTTTGGTTCATTTGTTTTTGCTTTTTGTATTTGTATGCTCAGTGCTTGGCACATAGTAAAAAATTAATACATGTTCTATCTCTCATTTATATATCTATCTATTATCTACCTTACTTATCCTCTCCTCTGGATTTATCAGTACTCTTCTTATTAATCTCTCTGCTCTCCTCTCCTGTCCTTTCCTGTCTTCTCCTGTGTCCTCCTTCTCCTCCTCCTCCTCCTCATCTCTGCCTCTGTTTGTCTCTCTGTATTTCCGTGTCTCTGTCTCTCTCTCCCTTTCTCTCTCTGTCTCTCTGTCTCTCTCTCTCTCTTTCTACACACACACACACACACACACACACTCCCCGATGGATAATCTAGGGAACTTTGCAAAAGGTCTTTTCTCAGTTCAGTATTATCAGAGAGCCAGAATAGATAGAAATGGGTTGGGGAAGTCGACCAGCCCTGGATTCAGGAGGACCTGAGATCAAATACAGCCTCAAGCACTTGACACTTACTAGCTGTGTGACCCTGGGCAAGTCACTTAACCCTCACTGTCCTGGAAAAAAAAAAGATAGAAATGGGTTAGAAGACACATTATTTTCTAAGTGAATGGCTCCCTTAGCCCCATGAGCTCTGTCTAGGACATTTGTCCCTCTCCCTAGTTTATCCTTTCCCTAATTCTCTTCTTTCTTCTCCTGGTTTATTACCATCAAATGCATAACAGAAATGATAATGCCTAACAATATAACCATAGTTTATTCAAGTCAGATGCTATTTTAATTTTAAATCAGCAAACACAACTTTCCGAATCCCAGTTGAAACTGTTTCTTGAAAATTGAAGGTCTAACAGCACATCCTATTACAAGGTATCAAGTTTGGATGAACTCATATTTAACAGCATCACATCATAGGAAAATTTTTTTTTTCTCAATGAAGTCCATCAAACCCAATGTTCTAGTATCTAGGTTACTGCTGGTGCTAGGTAAATCTTTCACTATTATTAGCAATTTGTTCAGACTCTAGGGATGTTCTCCTTAAAATCTACATGCGTATGTTGAGCTTATGTGATTTTCTGAACTGAGGTATGGCTGTCTCTCCCTTCTCTCCATGCAATTTTAAATAAATCATACCAGCAGGGAGCAATGCTAGAGCAATTAATTTTTCTTCTAGTTGGATATCTGGTTCTTATCTAGGCCTTAGCAACTAACAGAGGGCTTTCTAAAGTATATCTGTGGTACTTAATTTTTGAAATAGAAGAGCTGAATTAAATCCTCCCATGTCTGGAACTGGATGGGGAGTTTGATTTAACAGCAGAATGCTATAAGACTGTACAGAAAACTGTGTTAGAAATGGAAATTGTTTTTCATCTTCCCATCAAACTCTCAGCTGCTGGTCAGGCATATCTGAACTAATTCTACCTGTACAGCTCCAGGAACTCTGGATAGATTTGGCCTCCAATTGTTGAGTACAAGATTAATACTGCAGTAGTTACATGCTGCCATAGATGCAAACCCTGCCTGCCTCCCGCCCCCCCCCCCCCCCACACACACACAAGAGAGCAGGCCAAGAACTTCAGGACAGTCAGTCAGTCAGTAAATATCTACTATGTGCTAACCACTAGGCTAAGTACCAGGGATATAAAGAAAGGTAAAATATAGTCTCTACTCTCAAGGACCTCATAGTCTAATGGGGGAAGGGGGGACATCATGCAAACAGCATACAAATAAGTTATATGCAGGATAAATCATAAATAACAGAGGAAAGGCCAAATTTGTCTATACCAAGAGTTTTCCTGGGACACTGAGAATTTGAATTCTTTGCCCAGGTCCATGCAGCCTACATAACACTTGAACCCATGTCTTCATGATTCTAAAACCAGCCCTCAATCTGCCACATTATACTGCCTCTGAGTTTCCCAAAAACTGTGAATTACAGAGCAGGTGCTGATCTAAATTAATAGAAGGACTTTCTTCATTGGAAATTTCCTGTATCAAGGAGATTAAAGGTAAGGGGAAGAAACAACAACAACTCTTATACTTGGAAAAAGCACTTGGCAACTTGGAAGAAACTCAAAAATTATCTTCAGGATAAGGGTAGAGGAAAGAATACTTGTCTTAGAATCTGAAGCCTTGAGTCTGAGTGCTGACTCTGATAGCCTTGGCCAAGGCCCATAAATTCTGTACCTCAATTTCCTTGCCTGTGAAATAGATAACAGGGTGGTTTGTGAGGGAAGTGCTTTATATACCATAAAGCACTGTATGTCTGACTTACTATTTACATACACATACTAGGTGTATAAATTCACAAAATATGTGGGGTTCAAAACAACTATGCATGTTAAAGCATGATGAAAATATAGGCCATGTTAATGATTACTGAGGTCCTTGTCTTTGATTTCATCAATGTAATGTACTCCCAGAATGGAAATGTCCTCCACCAATGCAGATTGGCAACTTGTCTGTAAATTTCCATTTCAGACAGTTGTTTAGGGCCCTGAGAGGTTACATGACTGTAGACACATAGGTAATATGTGGCAGAAGGAGGTTTGGAACCCAAGTCATCCTGTCTATAAAGCAGAGGTATCAAACACACTGGCAGCCACATCAAATCACTCCTGAGTGTGGCCCAAACAAAATTTAATTTTTACATATTTATAAGGACACAATTAAATATAAATAGCATTACATCTTTTTTTTTTCTTGGTAGGGCAAAGAGAGTTAAGTGACTTGCCCAGGGTCACACAGCAACATTGTGTCTTACAACAGTGAATGTGCAGCCTGCAGAGATCCTTATATACAGATTAATTAGTGGCCCCTATTTCTATTTGATTTTGATACAACTGGATTATCCTAAACTTCCTCTTAAAACAAGTACATAATATAATACTCCATATACCCATGCACATATGAGAACACAAACACATGCAACTTCTATATAATGGTTGTGAAGAAAGTCTGATCCTTAATTTCAGAGATGAAATATCCTCCCTTTTAACCTACAGGAGCTCCACTGACGTTTTTGTTTGTTTTGGTAGGGCAATGAGGGTTAAGTGACTTGCCCAAGGTCACACAGCTAGTGTCAAGAGTCTGAAGCCAGATTTGAACTCAGGTCCTCTTGAATCGAGGGCTGCTGCTTAATCCACTTCACTACCTATCTGCCCTTCCACTGGCTTTTACAGAACAGCATGGGAAGTACTAGCTCTCAAAAAGGATAATAAATTTGTCCAAAATTACAAGATTTAGCAAGATTATTTTATATAATTATTATATAATATATTATCAACATGTTATATTAGGTTGTTATCAATAATGTTATATATAATACTTATATTTGCTCTATTTAGCCAAATCGGATAAAGAATGTAGGACTCAAGTTATATATCAATGTCATATTGATTGTCTGATTCAATAGAAGAAATCCCAGTGTGGGGGTTTTTAGGTCAGGGTACAGCCCCTGTGTTGGATGGTTAGTGTTATTTTGGATGGTTGTTATTATTTTGTCCCACATCATCAGTAATACTTCAACCAGGTGCTCATCTATAGCAAGGGCATACTCTTGAGCATCAATGTAGCACAGCATCATGGGAAGTTCACTAAATATGAAGTCAAAGAATCTGGATTAGAATTCTACGTGTATGTCTTGCTACTTGTGAGATCTTATTCATTTATCATCTCTGACCCCAACACCCTCAAATCAACTATTTCCTCTTCTTGTACTAAATTACTTGTCTGGAGATGATATTATGAAGATAGCGTTGCTATTTTAAATTAGTCTTGCAGATGATGTTAGCTCTAGTAAACACCACGTGAGTTTTCTTTGAGATGATCATTTCCCGGGGGCAGCTAGGTAGCACAGTGGATAGAGCACCGGCCCTGGATTCAGGAGTACCTGAGTTCAAATCCGGCCTCAGACACTTATTAGCTGTGTGACCATGGGCAAGTCACTTAACCCCCATTACCCTCCAAAAAAAAAAAAAAAAAAAAAAATGATCATTTTCCCATAGCTTAGGATATTCCAGTGGCTTGAGGTTATGACCATTTGAACAAATGCAAATGGTTTAACTTCTATATTCTTATCAACATGTGTCAAAGAGGTTTTTGTTTTTGCAGACAAGAGGGACAATAACAGTCACAGAGTTGGTGATGAATTTATGACCCGAAGCTTGGGAAAGCTTATTAGTATTTACTTTTAAAGAGCAATTAAATGGCTATGTCATTAACCTCCCCAAGAGCATTGTGGGCTGTGTCAGTGTCACAGATATCTTGTTCCTCAGCCATCAGGTAAGGACTGACAAATTCAGGAAAGCAACTGGATGGCAACCAAGCTAGCAAACAGAGGGCGAGTCACAGAGAAACCGGGGCATCTGTGGTATTTCATTGTTTAAGCCTCTGGAGAAAGACAATCCAATATTCAGAGGCCAGTGCTTCATCATAGGAAGGGAATCTGTTTTGGTCTTTTGTTTTAGTAACACTAATAAGGCCTTAAAATTAATTATGTGAGACTGACTTTCCTTCTCCACCCCCTCTGCTTAGAACAAAGAGTGAGCTGTTCTCTCTAAGACTTATGGAGAATACTTGTCTACCCTTACACATATCCTGGCCCCAAGACACCATCATGCACTGACCTTATATCTCTTGGAGCTAGGGAGTTACAGAACCTGCAGTTTCTTGGCCATAGGAGGTATAAGTCAGTCCACTAGGCCATTGGTCACTCAAAGCTGCCCCAGTTCTGAAACTTTGGAGATCACTGTCTATTGAGTTATGGAGCAAAACTGGAAAGCTTATAGCTCTTTGAATGGGGGTTGGAGAACATGGGAGGCTCTACCTCCAGGACTGGCCTACCTTGGATGTCTGTGAAAAAAGAAGACAGCATAGACATTTTTTTTCTTCTTTGGATTTCAGTAAATGTTAGATATTTCAATGGAAACAGGAATTCTCATACTCTGCAGGAATGGCTCAGAACCCCCTGGTCATATGTGAGCCTTAGAACATCAGCAGAGCTGATCTGCTGATACCATATCCCAAATGACCCCATAAGTTGGAAGTGATTCTTTTTTTTTGTTGTTTTTTTTTTTAGTGAGGCAATTGGGGTTAAGTGACTTGCCCAGGGTCACACAGCTAGTAAGTGTTAAGTGTCTGAGGGCGGATTTGAACTCAGGTACTCCTGAATCCAGGGCCGGTGCTTTATCCACTGCGCCACCTAGCTGCCCTGGAAGTGATTCTTTTAAGGTTGCCCTGGAAACTATGGAAAGGAGGTGAATGAAGGAGAATCTTCTTCTTTCTATCTTACTTGGGAAAAACAAAACAAAACAAAAATTTCATTTTCACAATTTCACAATGATATCAGCATTAAATAACATACATTTTATATAGAGAGACAAAGTATTGACTTCAGATGCCAAGGCTCTGAATTCCAATCTATCTCTGACATTTACTACCTGTGTGGGCTATGAGAATACAGTTAAGAGATTTTAGTCTATTAATCAGCCTGAGACTTGTTTTCCTCCTCTCTCAAGAGAGGTAGCTAGGTGAGATGGCCTTTGATGATCCTTCCAGCAGTAGAACTACCAATCTGACTTGTGGTGCATTGAAACATACGACCTTATTCTTCTCCTGTGCTGGTTTTAAAGAAAACAATACCATCTGAATGAAACTACAGGCTTCGTGCCAGATGCCAATCTGATGGAGACAACCACAAGAATGAGCAAAGCTAATCACAGCCTTCATTTCCTCCTTCCTCAACCAGACTATTAAAAGACCAAGAAAAGCTTTTTATCATAAATGAAAGACCTAGTTCTAAAGTACACATCCATTACCATGTGTCACAGGAGGCAGCAGCTGCAACTCTGTGGAAGTGACAATCCTGGGCACCTGATATTCCCCAACACGTCCTAGACTCAGAATCCAAAGATGGGAAGGTACAAGGGTGGTGGAGGTTAGGGTAGGAAATAAAAGAAAGTAGTCCTTAGAGGCATCTGTGTCAGGCACTCTCAGAAGTATAAACTTTCCTTATCAGAGTACCCTAAGAGACAGAATCCCAGGGACCAACATGGTAGTTTCTATTTTGTCTGTGCAGTGAAAAAAAAAACCACCCCCAAACCCCAAAATATAAGAACACTGTAGAATAATAGAAGATAACTTTAAACTACAATACAGAAGACAAAGGGGGCAGCTAGGTGGCTCAGCGGATAAAGCACCGGCCCTGGATTCGGGAAGACGGGAGTTCAAATCTGGCCTCAGACACTTGACACTTAGTAGCTGTGTGACCCTGGACAAGTCACTCAACCCCCATTGCTCCACAAAAAAAATAATACAGAAGACAAAAACTGTATGGTAGGTGAATGAGACATGGCATCTAAAGACTAGCTCTGTCAGTTCAACCTTGGGCAATCAACATGTATTTTTTTATTTTAGGTTTTTTTTTCTTTTTTAGTGAGGCAATTGGGGTTAAGTGACTTGCCCAGGGTCACACAGCTAGTAAGTGTGTGTTAAGTGTCTGAGGCCGGATTTGAACTCAGGTACTCCTGACTCCAGGGCCGGTGCTCTATCCACTGCGCCACCTAGCTGCCCCCAACATGTATTTTTAAGAATCTACTTTCATACAAAGAATTTGCCAAGGCAAATCCCCTCTGCATGCACAAGAGATGCCATTCCACGCCACTTCTATAATCCCCACTGTCTCACTAATCTTCAGTCTCTCCCTGTCTACTGGCTGCTTCTCTACTGCCAATGAGCATGCTCATGTCTCCTGCCTCTTCAGACAACCACTCACTCCCCTCTTCTACCCCAACTAGCTATGACTGTTTATCTTTCTTCTCTCATCCTAAGCACTTGACTTAGTGGAAAAGAGAGGCACTAAAAGAATCTATCTTAATGAAATGAATGAATAACCCCAAGAGACATAGTTTCTGGCCAATTAATTATCAATTATCAATTAGTCTAGCCAAGAATGAATAAAATGATGATCAGTGGTTTCTCTGGGTAACCAAAGACTCCAAGGGTGACTCTGAGACACCTTAAATTGGGTATGTATCTTGTGAAAGGGAACTCCCCTGACAAATGAAACTCAACCCTGATTGATGGACTTTTAATTAGGAGGTGAGCTAAAAGTCTTCCGCCCCTCCTGCTGAGAATGCAGCTTGATCTAGAGACTCGGCTACCTCCAGCAATCTGTACAGGAAAATCCATCTCCATCCAAATTGCTCTGGTTGGTTTTCTCCTTCATGAGCTGTGTCACCTTAAACTCTAGTGGAGGGGGACAAGGACAAGGACTCCTTTCCCAGGGAAAGAGCTCACCCAGACTGGATTCTGTTTATACTCTAAACAAAAGTTAGGTCTCTTAGTTGGGTGGGGTCCCACCCGAGATTGAAAAGGATGTTCCTTGAAGCTCCTCAATCAGTCATGTCCTTTAAAGACTGACTTTAAGGAGAGCTGGGCCTTAATGAGGAATTTAGGAGAAAAGCCTGGATCTCAATTTAATAATTGGTTATTAACACATTAGTACACTAATAATTTCTCTCATATTAATGTTAATTAATGTCAACTAATACTTATATTTTAGCAGGTTGTCATAGTCAAACTCCAGAGGGTAGTTTTGATTCTAGCCCTTTTAAAAAGCATAAGGTAAGTGGCCATTATAAAACCTATGAAGTATCATGGGGTTATAAAGGTAGTATAATATAGTAGATTGAGTGCTGTGCTTGGTGACAGCAGTCAGGTTCAAATCTGGTTTCTGCAATAAATCTCTGTAAGCTTCATGTACCTTTCTGGGTTTATAAAAGAGCTGTAGTTTGCATATTCAGAGGGAGTTCCCACACCACAAGCTTTTTATGCTGAAGAAAGCACACATCCTTCCTAAATTTGTTTGTAATTATAAACTAAAGCCTTCAAACCATCCTAGCAAATCACCCACCTTACTAGGTGAAGTGGAGTAGAACAATAATGCTATTTTTCCATAGACTAAAACCCAGCCATCAAATTTCCTATATCCTCATTTTGTAAATTATAATTAGCTGACCCACAATAAACACACTTTATCACTTAAGAATGTTTGTCTGTATTTCTAGAAAACTGTGAAGCATGTGCATGATTATCTTCATGCATTGCTAAAGCAGATTGGGGGGGGGAGGGGGAAACTTGCCAGAAAATAAATCTTGGAATAAAACCAATTCAACTTTCTGGACTTTGAAGTGGCTCTCATCCAGCACTGAAATAAAGAAAGGAGGGTGGAAATTGATATCTCAGTTCTTTCCAACTTTTTTTTTAATACATCAGGTCTTTGAGGCAAAGATTGGCAAAGAGCTCTGTGACAGGATTTGAAAACATCTAGATTGAAGTCAGGAAACAAAGTCAGAGGTGGCTAATATGGGTCTATTCCAGTAGGGTCCCACCCTGGGAAAGTTAAGCCAGAAACTTATTCAAGGGGTCATTTTGGTTTCAGGGTTTAGTATGTTTCCTGCCCCCAAAAGGAACTTTCTGGATTTTACCCACATTGCAAATGTGCTCCAGCCTCATTTCCTGAGGAGCCCTCAGGAGCAAGGATTGCTTCGACCTGGGATACACTGCAACCCCAATGGTATATCACCATGGAGAAGTGAGATAAACTCTCTCTAGACCTTCCTACTGTCAGAAACACTCAAATCTATTTTGAAAAGGACTTGAAATGTCTATTTCCTGTCACAAATGGGCATATATGAATAAAGCTTAAAGATATCTGAAAGAGTAGACAGGGCTATTTGTAATTGTCTCTGGAATTCCTCAACCCTGCTTCCAGCATGGCCAGAGGGAGCCCTTCCTTGGCCCTGCCAATGCACAGCCTTGCTAGCTCAGTTCACATTTTTAAAACTTCAGCTCATCAGGGAGCACATTCCATTCTCACATGGTGCAAAAAATAAGATCATTTGACTTCAGAAGCTTCAAAACAAAAGGCAGAATCTCCCTCCCCCCCCCACAAACCTGTGTACTTTAGAATCCTTAAATAAATAGCATAAAGGGGAGAGCTAGGTGGCCCAGTGGATAAAGCACCAGCCCTGGATTCAGGAGGACCTGAGTTCAAATCCAGCCTCAGACAAATAAATAAATAAATAGCACAAAACTGCATATTGTATCTCACTTCACAGTTGGCTATGTAATATAGAAATGGCTATTTCAATGGAAATTTCTTTCTTTTCATAAGTTTTCTCTGTACCTTATTTTTTTTAATATTAGCAAAAGTATTACAGAAGACACCTAAATTTGTCCCTGGCTCGAAGGGCTTGATCTTTGTGCTTCCAATTTCAAGAAAGAAGGCACCGTGTGGTTCTATCTTCTCATCAAGTCCTTGGAGGAAGAGAAATAGAAGAAACTAAGAATTTCAAAGCTAGAAGACATAAGACCAGGATCTCTCGTCTCTTTACATCACAAATACTCTTACTTCATGAGAGGTCTCATAACAAAGTAAAACAGTTAATAATAATTACACTAATAATACAATGATTTATCTGAAAGTACATGCAGAATTTCATATCCTTCCCTAGTTTACCTCTCTCTTTTTACAAAAGTAACAGACTATTTTCCTGTAACCCATACCCTAGTGGATTTTGTTTCTTTGAACAAATATGCATTGTTGAACAAAACAAATCCCCTCAGTCTCTCTATCCAAAAATCCTTATATCTCATCCTACATCATAATTCTGTCACTTCTCTGTAATAAATAGTATGTTTCATCCTTGGTCCTTGGGAATCATGAATGGTCATGGTATTGATCATAGCTTTCAAAGCTGTTTGTTGTTGGAGTGCTGTTTTCACTATATAAACAGCTTTCTTTTTTTCTCCTTATTTCATTCTTTATCAGCCTATAAAAGTCCTCTAAATTTTTCATTTTCTATATGAGCCATAGAATAAGTTATTATTTTCTATTCATGCTTTAATATAAATTATTCTTCAGTTTACTTTTTATCAATTCATATGTCTTTTCAGATCTTTTTGTATTTTTGGTTGAAACCTTTTAAAATTTATTTTTAATATGATATTACATTTCTCCCAATTACATGTTAAAAACATTTTTGGGGGCAGGGCAATGAGGGTTAAGTGACTTTCCCAGGGTCACACAGCTAGTAAGTGTCAAGTGTCTGAGGTCAGATTTGAACTCAGGTCCTCCTGAATCCAGGGCTGGTGCTTTATCTTCTGCACCACCTAGCTGCCCCCATGATAAAACATTTTTTATACATTTGTGGTTTTTTTTAAAATTTGAGTTCCAAATTCTATCCCTCCCTCCCTCCCTATCCTTACCTCTCCTTTAGATAATAAGCAATTTATATAGGTTACATATATGCAATCATGGAAAGCATTTCTGTATTAGTCATTTTGTTTTGTTGGGTTTTAAAATTTTTTTTGTAGGGCAATGAGGGTCAAGTGACTTGGCCAGGGTCACACAGCTAGCACGTGTCAAGTATCTGAGGCTGGATTTGAACTCAGGTCATCCTGAATCCAAGGCCAGTGCTTTATCCACTGTGCCACCTAGCTGCCCCATATTAGTCATTTTGTATAAGACTTAAATTAAAAAAAAGAATGAAAGTGAAAAATAGCACACTTCATGCTATCTTTTGCTATCCATGAGTCCTTTAGGATTGTCTTGGATTATTGCATTGATGAAAATACCAAAGATATTCACATTTCTTCATTGTACAATATTGCTTTTACCGTCTACAATGTTCTCCTGGTTCTGCTCACTTCACTTTGTATCAATTGAAATCATCTATTTCCTCATGTCCAACAATAATACATCCTCATCACATTTATATGCCATCTGAATCAGCCCCTTTCCATTAATGAGTAGTTCCTTAATTTACAGTTTTTTGTTAATACAAAAAGATGTTATAAACATAATTCAATGTTCTTTTGGCTATGTCATGCTGATACTTCCTACATAGCATATAGTAGATGATAAATATAGATTACTTTACCATGAATCTATTTTAAGTTACTGCGAAAAACTTAAGTTCTTCTGGAGAAAAACTCAACATTCAAAAATGATACAAAAAGGAATTTGTTGGAAATCAAAGGAATGCCCATCAGCTGGGGAATGGTTAAACTATCTGTTGTGTATGATTGTGATGGAATATTATTGTACTATAAGAAATGACAAGCAGGATGATTTCAGAATGGCCTGCAAGGACTTGTATGAACTGATGTATAGTGAAGTGAGCAGAAACAAGACAATGTTGTGCAGAGACAGCAATATTGTTTGATGAAGAACTGCAAATGACAACTATTCTCAACAATACAATTATTTTGTTTGTTTGTTTTTTGGCTTTTGGGTTGTTTTTTTTTTGCAGGGCAATGGGGGTTAAGTGACTTGCCCAGGGTCACACAGCTAGTAAGTGTCCAGTGTCTGAGGCCAGATTTGAGCTCAGCTACTCCTAAATCCAGAGCCAGTGCTTTATCCACTGCACCACCTAGCCACCCCCAACAATACAATTATTCAAGACAATTCCAAAGAACTATTGATGAAACATACTATCCACCTCCTAAGAAAGAACTGATATTGATGGAACACAAACTGACACATGCTATCTTTCACTTTCTTTTTTTCCTTTTATTCAAATTTTCTTGTACAAAATGACTAACATGGTAATGTTTTACATAATCATATATGTATGACCCATATCTGATTGCTTACTGCCTCAGGGAGGGGGGAGGGCAGGGAGGGAAAGAGGGATAAAAATTGGAACTCGAAATTTTAAAAAAAGTTTATTACTTTAAAAAAAGGAATTTGCGTGTGGTCAATAAGATCCATGAAAGACCAACAGATCCACACCATGTCTGTCTGTCTGTAGCTACAACTGTTACTTGCAGAGTCTAATGTGGGGGAAAGGAGCTAGGAGATATATCTTTAAAATTGCCATCCCCGAAATCAGGAAGCCCAAATTCAAATTCAGCCTCAGACACTTACTAGTTATGTTCCTGATCAAGGCACTTAACCCTGTTTGCCCCAGATTCTTCAATAATAAAACAGGGATAATAATAGTAGCCACTTTGGGGGGTTGATATAAAAATCAGATGACATATAATTTGTAAAGCATTTAGCACAGTGTATAGCACATTCTAAGCACTATATAAATTCTTATTCCTTTTTCTCTTTCCCTGTATTTCAACCAATCTTGTCAACTTGCTAATGTTAAAGAGCATTCTGTGTTACCTAAATCACTGGGGACCAGCCTGGGTTTTCTAACATATTACTACTTATAAATGAATGGCTATTGTACCAGTTTGACCGTAAGCATTTATTATTAATTAATATCACATATTAATAAACTATTGACCACATGTCTCCCTGACTTCCCCATTAGTCACAGGCTTACAGGCCTAAACAATGACATGCCCAGTGTGGAGAATAACAGAGTCCCAGGAGGAAGAACAGAGAGAGAGAGAGAGAGAGAGAGAGAGAGAGAGAGAGAGAGAGAGAGAGAGAGACAGAAAGACAGAGAGACAGAGAGACAGAGAGACAGAGAGAGAGACAGAGAGAGAGAACGCGTGCACAAGACTCTCGTGTGCCCAGGGACTTTATCCTCTTTTTGGCAGAGAGGGGTCACCACACATTGATCTAAGCTAATTGATTAGCTTCATTCAGCTCCATTGATTGACATGACTTGGGGGGGTGGTCCTGAGATCAATATTCCAACCATCTAGGAATGCTTCTTCCTCTAGCTAATCAGATGGATCAATATGCATTCCTTTTGTTAAGCTGAAGGCTGGTTTCTGATGAGAGAGAGAGAGCCAACACATGTGGATTTCTCCTGGAAATTCATTATTAATAGTTATTTTTTTCACAATTCCTTCTACCTCTGAAACTACCCAAGCTGTGTGTGAGGCCTGGGATGCCATTCTTCCTCATCCCTACCTCCTGGAATACCCAACTCCCTAACAAGTTTAACTCAAATAATCCTTCCCCACGAGTCTCTCCCCAATCCCCTCCACACCCCACACCCCCGGTTTTTAGTGGTCTTCCTTCTTCACACTCTGTATGTATTTTTTTTATTTGATAACATGTGCATATGTCACTTTCCCACTGTAAAATTTAAGCTCTTTGAAGGCAAAGACAGTTTCACTCTTGTATTTATAACTTTACTGTCTGACATAGAGCCTGGTACATATAGGCACATAATAAAAAGAAAAAAAAAGTAGGAATGAAGGGAGAATGATACTTCCAAGAATCAGATTATACTATTAAGCATCATCATAACTATTTGGTACAAGCTAAACAATGGAAAAGTAAATCAGAGGAAGAGAATAAATGAAGAATAATCAGAAGCAATAGAGGTAGACGTGTGAAATGCTGCAGTGAGGCAAACTCAGGAAAATGATGCTCACAAGGGCTACAACAGCATAAGTGGAAAGAAAAATAGCAATTAAAAAGAACAGAGCTGTGTGATGATAACCGAGCTTAGCCTCATAGGATTGATGAGAAAACTGATCTCTCTCATTTCTTCACAGAAGCAGGGGCCCATTGGTGTGGTACAGTGTATATACCATCAAAAGTGGTTACTACATTGGTTAGTTTTTATGAAGTTTCTTTCTTTTTATTTTCTTTTTTCTCTCTACTTTTCTTTGTTTCTTTCTCTCTGTCATATTTTTAAAAATGACTTGGGGGGCAGCTGGGTGGTGTAGTGGATTAAGCACCAGCCCTGAATTTAGGAGGACCTGAGTTCAAATCTGACCTCAGACATTTGACATTTACTAGCTGTGTGACCCTGGGAAAGTCACTTAACCTTCATTACCCCACATAAATAAAAATTTTATAATGACTTGACAGATAGAAATATTTTAAAAATCAACAAATATTACTTTAAAAGAAATTAAATAGAACCACCTACAATTAACTTGTTTATTCCAGTCCTCATTAACAGGTGCAGTAGAAAGCTTACCATAGGTAGAAACTGAAATTCTTGGCTAAGATATTTAGGAAATTATTTATGAATTTCATCTATCTATTTTTTCCCTATTCTCCATGATGGTGGATAAGTGGAATTTGATTGGATCTTTTTATTGATGGGTGAAGAAGACTAGAAATATTCCTCCCATTATTGTCAATTAAAAGGGAATTATTTTTCAAATGTCCAGTCTGTATAAAAGCTTTACCTTTTCCTAGCACTCTAGTGTTCTGGGAACAGTATTCTAAGAATACTTAACAGAATTGTCACTATAAATTCTTATTTATGATATATTCCAAAGACATTGCAGTGATAAAATAATAAATCAATATTGCTGTTTACAGGTACCTGAGCTGTGAAGCCAACAGTTTAGCCCCCTGGCCCCTTTTCAAGACATTACCTAATGTATCACCTCATAATGATGAGTGGAGCAAAACGCTTTCAAAAGCATATCCATGATGTGCTCAAAGGTCCACCTTAGTTCTTACAACAAGACCTTGAAATAATTGCCTCCTGAGAGATGTGAGAAGGGTTCTTGCTTTTCCTGGAAATCTTTTTAAAATACAGACACAAAAATTTTATATAAATATAAAACAAATATAATTTATAATTAGAAAGATAATGATATATAAGATAGTGTTTATTTATATGTATTATATTTTTAAAATTTTTATTTTGCCCTGGATCTGTGATTTCTTTAACACAGAAAACTCCTTAGAGATTAATTCCCTCTGCTAATGTAAGTTGGTACCTACTCTACAATTTATAATCTTTGAGAACTACCTGAGGTATTGAGAGGTTTAAAGACTTTTCTAGGATCAAATGGCTAGTGTGTGGTAGAGACAGATTTGAACCCAGGTCTTCCTGACCACAAGGCCAATTCTGTACCTACTATGCTGCTCTGTCTCTCTTTTCCTGTGCACCTTAAGCTGAGCTATTTAAACTCATTTTCAAGAGCTTCTCTTTTTCTTTTTGGACCGATGACCCAATAGACAAATGGCCATGAAAAATGGAGCCTACCTCTTCCCCAGGGAAAGTATATCCTAATGTCACACTGTGGGGGGACAATCCATATTATCCCTTTGAAGGATTTTTTTTTTGGATTAGCAAAACTGTTCCCCAAGTGAGTCTTGCTCTTAAGTAATTCTTTGTCCATATCACCTCAGCCATATAGCACAGAGAGGGGTATAGCTAGGGCTTATTCAGAGTTACAGCACAAAGCCTTATGCTATTAGAGTGGATTTAAAGAGAACACCTTCAAACAATTAGCGCTGTGCAAAAGTGAAATAGGCTGCCTTGGGACTTACTGGGGTCCTCATCCTGGGAGGTCTTCAGTAGAAACTGTACACCTACTCACACAGGGGATTCTTGTTCCAATGCAGGTGGCTCTAAATGGTCCATAAAGTCCATTCTAATGCTGAGATTTGGTGATCATTTCCCCCAGTAGTTTTCTTTCAATTTTCTTTATTTCTCTTGTTTTTATACCATGGAAATCTCTTTTTTTAATTTTAATTCGTTAATTTATGAAGCCTTTTTCTGTTTTCCACATCCTATCTTCTCCCAGAAACTGAGGAAAAAAATAAAAGAAATACACAGACCTTTTGTAATATAAACATAAGCAGTCAAAACAAATTCCAACATTGGCCATGTTCAAAACTGGGTTTCTTCTGCATATTGGCCTATTAGATCTCTGTCAAGAGCTGGGCAACTTTCTTTATCATCAGTCCTTTGGAATCATGGTTGATCACTGCTTTGATTGGCATTCTTAAGCCTTTCACTATTGTTTGTCTTTTAAAATAATGATTTTTTTACAATTAGAAACTTTATGAGCCTTGAACTATCTGAAACTGAAACATTCTTACATCATTCTAAAGTAAGGACTAACTAGTTTGGGTTTGGGGGGGGGTGGTTTGTTTTTTTTTTTTTTTTTGCAACTAACATTTATTTTATTTTTTTCCAGTTACATGTAAGGGTAGTTTTCAACATTCATTTTCATAAGATTTAGAGGTCCAAATTTTCCTCCCTCCCTTCCTTTCCTCCCCCCTCCACAAGACATCAACCAATCTGATATAGGTTATATGTGTACAATCCATAAGTGCTCTTTTTATTAGTTCTTTCTATGGGGGTGCATAGTATGCTTCATCATTTGTCCCTTGGGATTGTCTTGGATCATTGTATTGCTGAGAGTAGTTAAGTCATTCACAATTGCTCATCAAACAATACTGCTGTCACTATGTACAATGTCTTCCCAGTTCTGCTCACTTCACTATATATCAGTTCATATGAGTCTTTCCAGGTTTTTCTGGGATCATCCTAGAGCACAATACCATTCCACCACAATCATATACCACAGCTTCAGTCATTTCTCAATTGATGGACATTCCCTTGATTCCCAATTCTTAGCCACCACAAAGAGTTGCTATAAATATTTTTTTGTACAATTTTCCCCCTTTTCTCTTTTTCATGATTACTATTGTTAACTGTTTCCCTCTATCCTATTCCCTTCCCCATGATATTAACTCTATTATCTATCTTGTTTCACCCTATCCCTTTTCAAAAGGGATTTGCTTCTGTCTGTCCCCTCCCCCACTCTGCCCTCCCTTCTTTTGCCCCTCTCTCTTTATCCCCTTCCCCTCCTATTTTCCTGCAGGGTTAGAGAGATTACTCCACCCAATTGAGTGTATATGTTATTCCCTCCTTGAGCCAATTCTGATGAGATTGAGGTCTTTGAGCCAATTCTGATGAGTGTTAGGCTCATTTACTGCCCAGATTAAATAGATTACTCCGCCCAATTGGGTGTGTGTGTGTTAATCCCTCTTTGGGGCAACTCTGATGAGATTAAGGTCTTTGAGCCTATTCTGATGAGTGTAAAATTCATTTACTGCCCTGCTCCTCTCCCATCTCTTCCCCAACTCCATACGCCCTTTCCTGTATCTTTCATGTGGGATTTCACCCCATGCTACCTCTGCCCTTCCCCCTCCCCCAGTGCACTCCCCTCACCCCTCAATTTAACCCAAAATATGTCATCATGGGGCAGCTGGGTGATACAGTGGACAAAGCATACACCCTAGACCCAGGGGGATCCCAGCCAAAACCTGGCTTCAGACACAAGACAGTTGATGTAGGAGGAAAAAAGGGGGTTAACAGAAAAACTTAAGATCCAAACTCTAATTCAGATAGTAGCTCCAAAAGGGAGTCATACCCCAGTTAATGGATAACTTACAAGTCAGGATGCTAGCTTATCATACCCACAGTGATCAGTTCCCATAACGGGACCATAAAGGGTTAGGTCATATAACAATAAGACATAAGACACGGTATAGAAATTCTAATGAAAAATCTGAAACTAGCCATGGGAAACAGAAAGAGACATGCACAGAAAAGGCCAAATTTGTCCCCAGAATGACCTTATGATGTGCAAACCCCCAAAACATACCTCCACTGAAAAAGTTACCTGCCTTGGGGATTGGCCTTAGGAGCCCAGGAACTCCAAATTAGGATAAGTCATCCCCTGTACCTCCCAAAGGTGGAGAATATTATAATGAGTAGGAAAGGCCCTCCCCTGTACCTCCCTAAGGTGGAGATTATTATAATGAGACTGATAAATCAATTTATCTATACTATAAATATAACTGTCTTTTCTTTCACTATTTGAGAGATACCTTTCCACTATTCTGGTTCTCTCCCTGTGATCACTCACAGTATTGCAGTAAAATTTAGGAAACTGAGTCACTAAGTCTTGTAATTCTTTTGGGACAACTCATGATCAATTTGACCCTAAATTCTATCCCATATCACAGTCACTTACTATATGGCCCCAGGTATGTCCCCCAACTCCAATTTTTTATGCTTCTCTAGGGTCTTGTATTTGAAAATCAAATTTTCCATTCAGTTCAGGTCTTTTCATCACCAATACCTGAAAGTTCTCTTTTTCATTGAAGTCCCATTTTTTCCTCTGAAAGATTAAGATCAGTTTTGCTGGATATGTGATTCTTGGTTTTAATCCCAATTCCTTTGCCCTCTGGAATATCATATTCAGTGCCCTCTGGTCCTTTAATGTAGAAGCTGCTAGATCTCGTGCTATCCTGACTGTGGCTCCACAGTACTTGAATTCTTTCTTTTCGGCAGCTTGCAATATTTTCTCCTTGACCTGAGAGCTCTGGAATTTGGCTATAATATTCCTAAGAGTTTTCCTTTTTGGGATCTCTTTCAGAAGGTGATGGGTGGATTCTTTTAATTTCTATTTTTTTTGTTGTTCATCTTATCCTTCCTTCTTTTCTTATCTTATCCCTTCTCCTATGTCCCTTAACACCCCCCTTCTCAGCCCCCCAGCACACATTCACTCAACTGCCCTGAGTATGATATTGAAGGTGAGATGAAACTACTTCAAAGCTTTGTTTGAAACAATGTTTTAAAGATATCATGCTCCATTGTAAGTGATAAAAACACTTTCAGAAATCAATTGAATCAAAAGTAAATTTGTGACAGTATCATTTTTCCTTTGTTTCAACAGCTCAACAGTTACTCCTACCTTCATTTTAGCCTTCCACCAGTCCGTTATCTGTTTCACCAATTTGTCCCAGTCACTTAATCCATTCTATTAATCTTAATCATATAATTGTTCCACTTGACTTGTCTTGCCAACTACTTACTCTTTATCCCTCTTTAGTCTACCTTTTCAGGTTCTATATTTAAATTATTGTTAAGTTGGGGGCAGCTAGATGGTACAGTGGATAGTGCACCAGCCCTGGATTCAGGAGGACCTGAGTTCAAATTCGGCCTCAGACACTTGACACTTACTAGCTGTGTGACCCTGGGAAAGTCACTTAACCCTCACTGCCCTGCAAAAACAAACAAAAAACAAAAACAAAAACAAACAACAACAACAGAATTATTGCTAAGTTAAAATTACCTTAAAATAGCTATGTCCTCATGGCCCTACTTCTCTATTCTTTTGGAGAAGATAAATAGATTTGAGATAAATAAGGAGAATAAAATCATGGTGGTGATTTGGAGGAGTTTTTACTAGAGAAATAGGTCAGAGATAAAATTGGGAGAGAAGAAATTTGGTAGAACTTAATAGCTGGCATTAGTAACAATAAGGTTTGCAAAGTGCTTTTCAAATATTATTTTATTCTCACAACCACCTTGGAAGGTTGGAGCCTTTATCATTTCCATTCTACAAATGAGGAAATATCACTAGTATAGGGTTACTCAACTAGGTAAGTGTCTGAGGCCACAATTTGAACTCAGATCTTTTTGACTTTAAGTTTAGAGCACTACCCACTGTCCTGCAGTGGAATAAGTTGAGCAAGGGTTAAAGGAAAATCATCTCTAGGCCTAGAATCAGTCCATATTCTCCTATAGGGTTAGAAGAGAAGTAATATCGAATGAGGACATAAAAATATTAAGAATTATTGGGAGTAGAACCTGAAGAGGTAGACTTAAGATGAGTAAAGTGTAAGTAGTTGGCAAGATAAGGCAAGTGGAACTATTATATGATTAAGATTAATTGAATGAATTAGGTGACTGGGACAAATTGGTGAAGTAGATAAGAGACTGGTAGAAGGCTAAAATGAAGATAAGAGTAACTGTGGAGCTGTTGAAACAAAGGAAAAATAATACTGTCAGGTTATTGGTATAATACCCATGAGTAATTTCAATAAATAAGGCTGAACACCTCAATTCTTGTGGAAAATAGGGGAAATTATGCATTGACTTGCCTAGAGTGCCACCTTTGTACTTCTGCCATTGCCAGAAGCTAGTTTTCTTCTTGGAGGAATTGGTGAAGGGACTAAAAGAAGGACTCCTCGATGCCCCAGGACATTAGGGAAAATGAAGGATTTTTTTGTGTGTGGAGGGCAATGAGAGTAAGTAAGAGCTAGTAAGTATCAAGTGTCTGAGGCCGGAATTGAATTCAGGTCCTCCTGAATCCAGGGCCAATGTTTTACCTACTGTGCTACCTATCTGCCCCCAAATGAAGGATTTCTAAAGGAAACAGATTTAAGAATTCAACAGGATGGGGGGCAAAGATCTGAATGAGAGGGGACACTTGTCAAGATGATGCAGAATGAGAGATACACAGAGAGAGTTGGGGGAGGACAGCTGTACTTTTAGAGCTTCAAAACAGAATTGAGGGTCTTCCTGAAAAGAACGGAGTTGGATGCTTGAATAAGATTTAGTGAGCCAGAGTCCTATTCACTCATATATTTAATTTCCTAAATTTTAAGGGATACCTATGAGGCTATATTTGCTCCTCTATCAAAAGAAATAGGATGAGTGTTAAGAAAATATACTCATATAAGCAAATCCAGGAACCAGAGAAGAGGAACATGATTTGGATGAAGGTCAAAAGAGAGAAAAACAGAAGTGAGGTTGTCATTTGAGTATAATATTGTCCCCTGGGTAGAAAGAAGAAACAAATATATAGTTTGGGAAGAAGATCACAAGCCTGCTGTGGAGCTATGATAAAGCAGTGATAGGTCACTTCAATTATTTTCTTGACTTGTCTAGTGATGATTTCAACCATCAAAATGTGGCAGAACCAATAAGGAGAAATTCCATTTTGGATCTTATTCACACTAAAAGGGAAAAACTGGATGTTAAGACAGAAATGATGTGAAATTTAGGGGGAAGTGACTTCTCTAGCCTAGAGATTGTGATGAAAAGGGAAAGAAAATCAATGCATAGTCTGATATATATGGGAGATTTGGGGGAAAAAAAAGATTTTCATTGGGTTCAGAGGAAGAATATGTAGTATCTCAGAGACAAAATTATATTGGGGAAAAGTCAGCCCAGGAGGGATTGGGGATGATCAAGAATGAAATTCAGTGAATAGAGGACTGTGGCTGGAGTCAGGAAGTCCTGAGTTAAAAATCTAGCTTCAGATGCTATATGACCTTGGACAAGTCACTTAACCTCTGCTTCAATTCCTCTACTATAAAATGGAAATCATAATATCACCTACCTCCCAGGGTTGTTGAGAGGATCAAATGAAAGAATATTTGTAAAGTACTTAGCACAGTGGCTAGCACCACATGGTAGGCTCAATATAAATTCTATTGTTATCATCATTATCATTATTACTATTACCATTATATTCTGAAGGCAGAAAGAGAAGCAATTCAAATGGGAAAAAAACAATTCATTTGAAGAGATCAAATATGTATTTATTAATTCATTTTAAATTAACAATAATAAATCCTTTATATGTTAATATGAATGATATTTTATTTTTAAAAAACTTTCCAGTGTAGGTGGCAGCTAGGTGGCTCAGTGGATAAAGCACCGGCCCTGGATTCAGGAGGACCTGAGTTCAAATCCGGCCTCAGACACTTGACACTTACTACCTGTGTGACCCTGGGCAAGTCACTTAACCCTTATTGCCCTGCCTCCCCCCAAAAAAATTTCCAGTGTACATGGATGCATCATGAACCCACCAGCCAACTTATATATATATATATATATATATATATATATATATATATATATATATATATATATATATATATATATATATATATATATTTTTTTTGCAGGCAATGGGGGTTAAATGACTTGCCCAGGGTCACACAGCTAGTAAGTGTCAAATGTCTGAGGCCGGATTTGAACTCAGGTACTCCTGAATCCAGGGCCGGTGCTTTAACCACTGCGCCATCTAGCTGCCCCAACCAACTTATATTTAAAAAGAAATGTACTAAAGATGAAATTGATGCTAACAGAGAACTGATATGAGGATACTGTAAAAATAGAGCTCCATTCAATGACTAACAAGAAGTTGATTCCTAAGACAAGTAAGGAGATAGAAAAAGAATACCTAGTTGGTTTTGATGAATTTGATTCCTTTGGCCCAGATAAGCAATATCCTTATATCCTGAAAGAAATGGCATCTATAAATCCTAAGTCATCACCAGTGATATTTGAAGGGACATGGAAAATGGGAGGGATATCTAAAGACTGGAGAAGAACAAATTTTGTTCCATTTTTTCAAAAGAAAGGAAGAGAACAGAATCTGCCAGCTATAGGCCAATGAACTTGACTTTGATTCCCAGGCATATTCTAGAACAGATCATTAAATATACAGCTAGCAAACATCTAGAAAAGGAAGCAACAATTACAAAGCACCAGCATGGCTTAATCAAGAACAGGCCATGCCAAATTAACCTCATTTCCCTTTTTTTTTTTACCAGATAATAAACTAATAGATAAGGGGAATTCTGTGAATATAGTTTAGCTAGATTTTAGCAAAAGTATTTCACACTATTCTTTTGCAGAATTTCAAATGCACTTTTTAGGCAATGGAGTCATTGCAGGTTTCTATGACCTGGAGAGATACAATCAAAATGGCATTTTGGGAAGTTAAATTTTGTGGTGACATACAGGAAGAATTAGATGAATCCCAGGGCTGTTTTGAGGATCAAAATGAGACAATATTGGTAAAGCACTTAGCATGGTACCTAGCACTATAGTAAGCACTATATCATTATTATTTTTGAAGGAAAATCTAGAGAGATAGTAAGGTCTTCCCTTTAATCAACTCTATTGTTTTAGTAGGGGGATGCATAGTGTACTTGTAGGTAAGATGGAAAAAAGTCACAATCAGAAAGTTGAAGACAAACTGTGAGACTAGAAAGATTTCTGATATCCTGATTACACAAAGCCTTGTAGTCATTTAAGGAGGGGTCTGATTCCAAGATAACAGTTTACAGTTTACAGTTAAACAAGTCTGGAAATGAAATAAGGATTAAATGAAGCAGGGAGTGATAATGCCAGACACACCAAAGTATACTACAGGGCTTTCATTTCTTTAAGTTGTTACTTTTTATTTCTTTTCTATAAAAATGTACATGATTTAGTAGTATTTTATTTGTATATTTTACTAGAATCATATTTAATTTTTAGTTAGTGAGTGTGCTGATCTCTCAGTGTTAGATATGCCAGTGTCTGAAGCCTGGCTATTTGGAGAATGAAACCAGAACCAAGGCATAGCCTAATTGCAAGAAAAATACCTGAGAGGAAATAGTAGCCTAATTATTGCTGAATTTGCAAACAAATCTCTAAAATAACAATCAAAAAAATTAGATCAGTGCTAAGATTTCTGTTTTGTGGTGTATGTATTAACACGTGGTGCTCTTACCCAAAGCCTAGCCTTTCTAAGAATCAAAAATGCATGAGTCAGCGGGACAGAGTCCATCAGAATTTCTTTATTGTATGTGGAATATGTTCATAATTCAACCACAAAAGCAGAGAAGAATATGTACTTTGGCTTCCTCCCTAGTCTCAGCTCTGTCTCCACCCTTTTTAAGGACTAAGTACAATGAATTTCAACTTATAGATGGTTACAGTTTTGTCCTAAATAAATATCTTTAGCACACTTCCTGTTTTTTAAAGAAACCTGACAAGACTTTTTCATATAGACAAGTATATATATATATATATATATATATATATATATATATATGTGTGTGTGTGTGTGTGTGTGTATGTGTGTTTTCTTTAATAATCTTGCTATATGTTAATATAGATAGATAACCAGAAAATAAAATTTAAGGGTAAAAAGTAAAAAGTAAAAGAAAAAAATTTTTTAACCCTAGAACAAATGTTACATTTACAAGGAAGCCTTCCCTGATGTGATGTTCCAAAGTCAATATTATTTCTTACTTTGGGCATTAGATAGTACTTATTTATTTGCATATATATAATAAATTACATATGCATTATTTAACATATAATTTATTGTTTGTTATATATAATGTATTGTATATGTTTGTTGTTCAGTCATTTTAATCATGTCCAACTCTGATTCCATTTGGGGTTTTCTTGGCAAAGATACTGGAGTGGTTTGCCATTTCCTTTTCCAGCTCATTTTACAGATGAGGAAACTGAGGCAAACAGGGTTACGTGACTTGCCCAGGGTCACACAACTAGGACATATCTTAAGCCATATGTGTGTGTATGTAAATAGATAGATGATAGATAATATTCCTCAGAGTCATTATTAACATTTTGAATAGAGCTTGGATGGGGTGGGGTGGGGGAATGGAGGGATTTTTTACTTTCCATCTAACTTCCTATTAGATTTTTTTCTCCTTGAAAAGGTTTTGAAAAACTTTCTATCACTTGGTTTATAAATCTTCTTATCTGAAACTGCAGTTTTTGTCTTAGAATGATTTATCTGTCAATTTTCTTTTTTGTTCTTCTCACTCTCTACTTACTCATCAACCCCTGGAAGCTCAATGGCACGAATGAATGAATGAATAAATGAACAAATAAGCAAATGAATGAATGACCTTATGAAAGGCAAGGTTGAATAGTGAATAAAGTATTAGACTTCTGAAGAAGTAAATTTAGATCTTTCTTGAGATACTTATTAGTCATGACTCTATCTCTTAACCTCTCTAAGCCTCAAACAATATTCTTTTTTTTTTTTTTTTTTAGTGAGGCAATTGGGGTGAAGTGACTTGCCCAGGGTCACACAGCTAGTAAGTGTTAAGTGTCTGAGGCTGGATTTGAACTCAGGTACTCCTGACTCCAGGGCCAGTGCTCTATCCTCTGTGCCACCTAGCAGTCCCCCTCAAACAATGTTTTATGAGTTATAGACATATGTAAAGACAAGATATTTAACATGGTCAGAAAATTTAAGTTTTAAGATATTGTAATGGTACCATAAGTCTGACCTGAGGCTTCAAAACTAATTGGATGAATGCTTACCTCTTCTCAGAAGTTTTCTGTCTAGCTCATCTGAGCTTTCTCACTGGTTCATTTAACCACTGATTAAGTATATTCAAATTTTGTAAAATACTCTTGGCTCTAATGGGACTTTGAAAATATACATCTGGAAAGTAAGTTACTGTCACCAACTCTCCATTGCTTAAGTCGCCCAGCATCCCAGACTTAAGATTGTTGAATAATGGCTCATATCCCTTAAGGATCAATTTAGTAGAATCCAGGTTCTTAATTAGAAAGACATTTTAAACCTACTCAAATAATAGAATAGATCTGTGATTTCAGCAAATTGACTATTCCATCCAAAGATGCTGATTACAACCATCCCTGCTGGTCCCCTTCTGTCTGTGGCCTACCATAAGTTTACCTCGGGAGGTCCACCCAACATGTTGGGGGCTTTCCTTGCCTTAAAAATTCCCTGAACAACATCAATTTCCCATACCCAAAAGGATATTATATCCCATTATTCCAAAACAAATACCATCCTCAGGACAGAGCCTAATTTACATTTTTCTATAGAATTGAGTAGTGGGTAAATTTAGGAACCTAGAGAGGATCCACGGATAATATTGGTAGCTTATGTTTACAAAGCACACTTACATTGTTAGCTTAAGCATATTTTGTAACTTTATCCTTATGACATTTAGATAATGCAATTATTGTATGCGGATTTTCCAGATGGGAAACTAAAACAGAGAAATTAAGTGTCAAGGTAATAAGTGACAGATTTAGATGATTCTAAATCAGGTCATATGATTCTAAGTCACACAATAAAAAAACTGAAGAGCTCAAAAGGAACCACATCAAGTCCAATCCTCTAATTTTACAGATAAGAAAACTGAGGCCCTAGCAGAGGGAGTAACTTGACCATACTCAGAAAAGAAGTCAGTGACAAAGCTAAGATTTGAACTTGGAGCTCCTGATCCCAGATCTAGCAGTCTGTCCACTACATCACGTTGTCACTTCTGAGAAACAATGCCCCACAGTAGACCACTGAGCTTGGTGTCAAGACTTGGGTTCATATCCAATCTTTAACATTTACTAGATGTGTGACCCTGGGTGAGTCACTTATCCTCTTGTTGTCTCAACCAGCTCCTTAGGACTTACCTACTAAGTCAGTCAGGTTGAGGAGAGAGTCCAGGAGTATGCTGGAGCCAACTCAGTTTTCAAGGTGAGCACATACTCCTCAGAAATTGATAAAATGTTACAAATCAAGCCTTGATTTGTTGTTTCATTGGTTGCCTAGGGCAGGGCTTTTTAAACTTTTTCTACTAGCAACCAACCGCTTTTTACTTGAGAAATTTTTATGCAATCCTAAATAGGTATACATAACCTTTAACTGTTGCCAAATTTTTCACAACCCCCACATTCAGTTGTGAGACCCTGTAGGCGGTTGCAACCCACAGTTTAAGAAGCTTTGTTCTAGATTTAAGAAAGTGATGGAAAAAACAATAATAATATATATATAAACTCAAGTATGTCATTGATACTAGGAGAATCAGTTGTTAAACATTTACCAATATACTCCTGAGAATTGTCCCTAATGAAAGAATCATGGATCCTTTGTCTAAGATCCCTCCTATTTGAAGATTCCAATGGTCCTGAGAAAAATATTGTTTAGGTAAAATCAACACTTGAAAAATCATACCATAAATATTAAGGAGCATGGACAGTATGAAAAATATGAATGAAAAGTCAAATTTGCTCAAAGTCATATTTCAGAAAACAAAATCGTTTCGGCTTTTATATATAAGAGCTGTTGCATTTCAGTCATGTACAATTCTTAGTGACCATGTGAACCACAGCATGCCAGAGCTGTCCATGAAGTTTTTACGACAAAGATACTGGAGTGGTTTCCCTTCTCCCTTTTCCAGGGGATTAAGGAAAACAGAGGTTAAGTGACTTACCCAAGGTCGCACAACTAGTAAGAGTCTAAGACCAGATTTGAACTCAGGTCTTCCTAATTCCAGAGCCAGTGCTCTATCCATTGAGCCACCAAGCTGCCGAGCTGCCTCCTATATATAAGGGCAGTAAATCACAGAGATCCAAATGGTGATCAGACATTAAAAAGCTTGTTTACTGGTCGTGGAAAAACCAATGTAAGAAATGAGGGGACAAAGCTATTCTAATTATACCAAGCCCAGCCCTTCTACTATAGCTCTTTCAGCAGGGAGAATTACCACCATACTCTGATAATACATTATGCACAAAGGTGTACATTATCCTAATGAATCATATCATTAGCACTTTTTGCTACAATTATTTAGTATTTTCTTAGCACTTTTCTGCTAACTAGCTCAAGGCATTTTACCAAATTTTGAATGACTAGTCTTATTTAAGTCAATCTACACATGGCTCAAAATGCTAGATACTGGCCAGAACCTTTCCATGATCTGAATTCTGCTAACGTGAGGTTCCCTGTCAAAATTAAAGTCCTTTCAATTAACAGAATTGAAATGTTCCATCCCATAGGCACCCTGAGGCAAGAGGTGGAGTCATCATTGATTAGGATGAGGGAAAATGGAATAGTTTAAACAACGTGCGGTATAACTTAAGCTGAAGGAAACAAGGCATCTGGCATTAGGCACCTGATATTAACATACCCAGGTCATAGACCTTCAAATCTCTGAGGGATCCTGCCCATTTCCTCCAGCAGGTGGTGCTTGTCAGTCATTCCTGTATGGTTATGGGACAGAGATCAATTTGCAAATTTAGATTTGGACACTTGCATTAGAAATAGGCGTATTAAGTTGGGGTACACAAACTTTAAAAATATCATTTGATAACTATCCCAATATACCTTTTTCCCTTTTGCAATCCTATGTATTTTCTTTTATGCATCTAAGAACATTCTCATGAGTCTTTAGGCTTCACCAAACTTCCAAAAGGACCTATAATATATAAAAAGGTAAGAACCTCTACATTACCAGTACCCCAAACATTGAAAAAGACATCTTAGATTGCTGACAACACCTCACAGTGAGAATTAAGGAGAAATGGTGCTGAATGAGTGAATGAGAATATATTCTTTCAACATTATCAATCTGTTAAGTTCATAGAATAAAGGATTTTCAATAACTGGAAAAGAACTAAAAGATTAAAATAAACACCCTTGTTTTATAGATGAGGAAATTGAGAACTAGACACCTAAGGTCTTAGCTGGGGTCAAAATTGCAGTCAGTTAGTAGAAAGTATAGTGCTTAAATCCAAGTCTCCTAGTTCTAGTTCACTGTTCTATACTTTTCCCCAACATATCTTAACTACCTGAATTTTGAAAACATGTTCATTGTTTAGACCTCAATCAACCAAGCTCAGGTATATAAAACATCAAAACAACCTTCCAATTAAGGCTCAGATGAGATAATACATGTAAAGTGCTTTTAAATCTTGGATTGAGTGCTATATAAACATCATCTATTAGTGCTTATATTATTATTAAGAATTAATTGGGGCAGCTAGGTGGCACAGTGGATAAAGCACTGGCCCTGGATTCAGGAGGACCTAAGTTCAAATCCAGCCTCAGACACTTGACACTTACTAGCTGTGTGACCCTGGGCAAGTCACTTAACCCTCATTGCCTCATTAAACCAACAGTCAATGCAAGGGTAAAACAAGTCAAGCCCAAGTTTGGAATCTTGCAGATCTTATTAAAAATGTCTTTCTCTTCATTGTTTGATTGATTGGGTTGGCATCAGATAGGCATGACTTAAGCAGCAGTCACAGTTACCAACCAGGGCACAAGACCACTGCTGGGATCCTGTAAATATCCTTTGTCATCTCCCAAATTACCAATAAAGCAATTCACTACAAATATGCAACATAAAAGGGAGAAGAATGAGAACCATATGCTAGAGTTCTCCATGTGAAATCTATAGCCATTAAGGGAATGATTTGCATTTGAAATGCCCCAAAGCATGTAAGTATAGCAACCTTGAGACTAAGCAAAGAAAAAAAAAAGGGGGGGGGGGAGGACGGAGATTTGGAGAAGATTTTCCAAGACAAGGAGAATAATAATCTCCCTTTCTCAACCCAAAAGATTATCCAGTTGAGACTAGAGTCTCACTAAGACAATGAGAAAACATTTACCCAGGATAAGAGATTAACTGGAGAATTACTAAATTCGGCTGTCCTCTAGGAGTGTGATCTGATCTCAAGAAGTTCAGAGTATTGCTCAGGCTTTAAGTTCTAATTAAAAATAAAAAGACAGATATATGTGTGTGTATGTGTGTGTGTGTGTGTGTGTGTGTGTGTGTGTGTGTATATACCAAGTATAACAGTATAAAATAACTTCAAGGACACCATGATAAAAATCAAAACAAAAGACAAAATGAATGTTCATAACACAGAATTATAGTAATTGAGTTAATGCTGCTGGTACATTTCAACTCTCCAAATTCATTTGTTATTTCTTGTACTAGACTTAAGTTCCTTGAGGTCAGAAGCTATGTATCTAGATATATATACACACATTCTTATACATATATTTTATCATAATATGTACATATTTAAACATATGTTGTCATGCATTCTTTTTTTTTTTTTTTTGCAAGGCAACGGGGGTTAAGTGACTTGCCCAGGGTCACACAGCTAGTAAGTGTCAAGTGTCTGAGGCCGGATTTGAACTCTGGTACTCCTGAATCCAGGGCCAGCGCTTTAACCACTGCGCCATCTAGCTGCCCCCTGTCATGCATTCTTGTGAGTATATTTTGGGAAGCTCTAATAATTAAATTTTCTATTTAATAATCACTGGATTCTTCTACAATGCTTTGTGCAAACCAGACATTTAAGTGCTTCCTGAATTGATCTGATCTAAATAAGACAGGGATCATTTAATTTTAGTAAGAATCCATATTAGACAAGAAGCTTGGACTGGTAGATAGTATTAGGGAGAAGAAGACCTGAATTCAAATTTTACCTTTTTCTCTAGATAGATTTATTAGTTTGTATTTATTATCTATTATGCCCTGGCAGGGATAAATATAATTTCAATACTTATTAGCTATGCAACCGTGGGCAAATCACTTAACATCTCTGAATCTTAGACAACCTTATAAGATAATAATTTATGGATTGTTCAGCTGAGAGATTTCCTACATAAAGGACATTATAAGTCCTTCATGTAGGATCTGTGCTTCCAGATGACAGGGGCCCAGATGCTTTGTATATTGTTGTTGTTTTGCAGTCGTGTTCAACTCCTCATGACCCCATTTGGGGTTTTCTTGGCAAAGATACTGGAGTGGTTTGCCATTTCCTTCTCCAGCTCATTTTACAGATGAGGAAACTGAGGCAAACAGGGTTGAGTGACTTGCCCAGAGTCACACAGCTAGTAAGTGTCAGGCCAGATCTGAACTCAGGAAGATGCATTTTCTTGACTCCAGGTTGGACAGTCTATCCACTGTGCCACCTAGCTGCCCCAGTCTGTGCCTGGCTTTTGACAATTTTACCAGATTATTTCCATCTCCCTGGCTGGCTTACTACTAGTCTGATGAGGGCTTTGAATAAGAGAACATAGACTAGCCCTCTGATTGTGTTTCGTTCTCAATGTAGGAAGACCTACCATTTCCTTTATCAAAAATTAAGTATACAAGCTTGTTACTCAGAGGTGAAACTAATAGTTAAATGGAGGGTCTTGAACCCTCTTCGAGTCCACCTCATCAGAAGATTCCTTTCCTATTGGGCATTCATGCTCAATTTTTACCTTTGGCTTTCAATCATTTACTTCTTTACTGTCTCGTTAAGTCTTGTGACAAGTTTGACAGGAGGTCACTGTTTCCTTCTTTCTGACAAGCCAAGATCCACCTGAGATTCCATTCAGAATCATTGTACAAAGAGAACATAAATAACAGTAATATTGTTTCTGAGCAAATAAGTTATTTTGACTATTATAAATACCCAAATTAACTATAAAGGACATAGTAAAAAAGGCATTATCTGAATCCAGAGAAAGAACTGATAAATAGAAGTATGTATAAAATAATTTTACATACATGCATATACATATATACATACACACATATATCGCTATTTGTCTCTAATGTGGCCATCTCTAGGGCAGGGGTGGGGTGAAGTAAAAAAAGAAAAGGGGGAAAAAGGGGGGAAAAAAGAAATTTACATGATAACTGTATATTTAAAAGGAAACGTAATAGATACATAATAGATTTATAGTTTCATGTGCAATCATCTTTTTATTATAGTATGTTATGGAAATATTTGTGTTATTCCATTAATTAAAAATAAAATAAAATTTTTAAAAAGACTCATTATACAAAGCTGCTTTGTACAATTGACCAAATCTACTGAGAAATCATATTCTATCTATCACCACTCCCTTACTGATGTGGGAATCTCCCTTCCTGACCTAAATGTCTTTAATATCCTCCCTGAGCTCTTAGGGAAGCTCAGGCCAGTGATATGATCTTTCAAATATTCCATTTTGAGATGTCCTTACCTTTAAGACATTCACTACACATCCTTGATTACACAAACTGTTAAGATTGAGTATAAGGACTCATTCTGATAACATCCTCTTGCATATCCTGTTCTCTAATTATATATATTTTAACCATTATATTTGTTCTTGGATTGAGATTTCTTTTCTCCTCAAACCTAATCCCTTCTTTTGTCCAAATGGCTGATTTGCTGGGCTTCTACAATTTTTTTGGTTAATTATTGAATTAAGTGTATTCATTATTCTTTATAATCCATTTCCATAAATGATTGTTCTATTATTGCTCCTCTTACTAATTGTCATCATTATCATTGTCAATATGGATGGAACATTTTGAAAAGTAAGGTCTCCAACCTGGGGAGCTTACTCAAGTTAACATTTAATTATTTAAATGTCTTGGGATCTGAGATGAAAAAAATAAGGTTTAGAAATTAATTAAATAATTAAAGTCAAGTTGGATACATAATTTACACATAAAAGGTGATACCAGAATAAATTAAGAGGGCATGGAATAGTTTATCTGTCAGATTTATGAACAGAGGAAAAATGTAGGACCAAAGAAGATATAGAAAGAAATACAAAATGTAAAATAGATAATTTTGATTATATTAAATTTAAAAGTTTTTGCAAAACTAAAACTAATGTAACCAAGATAATAAGGGAAGCAGAAAACTGGGAAAGAATTTTTGAAACAAGTATCTATAATAAAGGCTTCCTTTCTCAAATATATAGAGAATTGAGTCAAATTTATAAAAGTACAAGTCATTCCCCAATTTATAAAGGTCAAAGAATATGAACAGGCAGTTTTCAAATAAATCAAAGCTATCACTAGTCATATAAAAATGCTCTAGATAACTACTGATCAGAGAAGTGCACATTAAAACAACTCTGAGTTATCACCTCACAAGTAGCAGAGTGGCAAATATAATAAAAAAGGAAAACAATGGATGTTGAAGGGGATGTGGGAAAACTGGGATGCTAATCCATTGTTGGTAGAATTCTGAACTGATCCAACCATTCTGGAGAGCAATTTGAAACTATGCCCAAAGGGCTCACTTCTAGGTTTATACCCCAAAGACATCTCAAAACTGAGAAGAAAGACCTATTTATACAAAAATATTTATAGCAGCCTTTTTTTGTGGTGGCTAAGAATTTGAAATCAACAGCATGCCCATCAATTGGGAAATGGGTAAACAAGCTGTTGTGTATGATTGTGATAGAATATTATTTTGCTATAAAAATGACAAGCAGGATGATTTCAGAAAGATCTGGAAAGAATTGTATGAACTGATGTATAGTGAAGTGAGGAGAACCAGGAGAACATTGTGCAATGTGACAGCAATATTGTTTGATGAAGAACTGTGAATGATTTAACTATTCTCAGCAATACAATGATCTAAGACAATCTTAAAGGACTAATGATGAAGCATACTATCCACCTCTAAAGAAAAACTGGTATTGATTGAACACAGACATGCTATTTTTTACTTTCCTTCATTTTTTCTGTTTTATTCAAGTTTTCTTGTACAAAATGACAAATATGGTAATGTTTTATATAATTGCACATGTATAACCTATATCTGCTTACTGCCTCAAGGACAGGGAAAGGGAGGGAGGTAAGGAGGGATAGAATTTGAAACTCAAAACGTTAAATAAAACTGTTTATTATTAAAAAAAAGAAATGAATTAAATGTAAATAGTATTACTAACTTAATGATACAATAGGTAATTCTCTCCTCCTAATGAATATGCCATTATTAATGCAACATTTACATACACAAGACACAAATATCTTAGGGTAAAATTATAGGGGATCTTGAAGCCAAGAAGCTATATCCTTTACATACTAATATGTTTATAACTTTCATTTTTTGGAGTTAAAATGAAATAAAAAGGATTACCTATGGATAAATTCCTATGTAAGGGTAAGTTCAGAGCAACTTCCTGCTCTTATTTTACATTTTCTGAAGCAAGGCTGAAGAACTTGGGTTATATTTCATATTTTAGACAACTCCTAACAAAAGGTAATTTTGTCCAGGAATTTGGTTGTTTATGGCACATGATGTGCTTAATTCCTAGTAAGAACTAGAATAACTTGGGAAAGTCAAATTACACTAAGATCTAACACTTGAGTTAGAGAACTTCTATCTCAATTCCCTTCTCATTTTAGGAGAACCCAAGCAAACATCAGTATGGCTTAGGACAATGGCTGTCTTTTTAATCTTCACTTGATATTTATTACTTATGTTTCACAGGTCTATTTAAAAATTTACTCCTACATGAAGCCCTCCTTGATTAAAGCTACTCACCACTGATCACTCCATTACTTGTCATATTCTCAACATTTCTCTATAGAGTTTGGTAATTAATCAATTAATCAACAAGCATTTATTTATTTAACACATATATATCAGGCACTGTGCTAAGTTCTGAGGCTATAAAAAGAGGCAAAAGACAGGCCATGCCCTCAAGAAGTTGACAATGTAATGATTATAGTACTTCAAACTTATTTATATATGATTTTATTACTTTCCAAAAATGTTTATGTTTTTTTCAAGTGTCTTAAAATAAACTTGCAATTTATTATGATATTTGATTTTGGATACTTGAACATGACTCTAATTTTGAATTTATTTTAATTTTTAAAAGTTCAATCTCTATCTCAGTTTCCAAAGTCAAAGTTCCAGGGTGTTGGAGGTAAATATGTGGGGTAGGAAATTAATTTGGTAGGTTTTCAAGTTTACAATATTTATACCATTTTAGCCTCTTATTTCTCTCTCCTTTCTCCTACCCAGTACATTACATTATTATGGAAGTAACTTAGTGACAAATTAAATGATCAAATTTAGTAAAGTAGAATTTCACTATGTCTATAGTCTTTATTTTAAGAAAATGCTTTCCTGGCATTTTTAAGCCAAGACAGTCAACATTAAGATATTGATCAAAACAATGATTATACAACAAATGGGAAGGATAGGTAAAACTAATGAAATGCAGTTTAATAGAGATTAATGTAAAAGCCTACATTTGGGCTCAAAAAAATGAACACCAAAGGTACAAGATAGAGGAAGTTTTACTAGATGTCACTTCATATGAGAAAGACCTGGGAGTTTTTAGTGAACTAGAAGCCCTATGTGAGTAAGCAGTAGGACAAGGAAACAAAAATAACATTTTTCTTTGTCCAGAAATAGGATTTCATTTGTGTAGGGAATTCCCCATGTAGAAACTCTCTTTGGAAGGGCAGCTTTGCAACTACCTAACTTCTAGGTAATGAATGAGAGGTCAGATGACTTGACTACAATCAAAAATCCAGTAGTATATTTAAATCCAGATCTTACTGATATCAAGTTGATTCCTCTTAAACTGCTTTAAATGAAGCATGCAGGTCAGATGGCTAAGAATAAAATGGATATTTATATCAACTAACCCTCATCAGTGAAACATACATACCATTGAAAACTTGGGAAAGCAATTTTATCTGCCTGAGTCTCAGTTTCCTAATCTATAAAATGGGGTAGTTGGATTAGATGGTCTCTGAGGTCCTTTCCAGCTCTAGATCTGATTCTAAGATCCTTTGAACCCTGGACAAATTTACTAGGAAAATCTCAAGTCATATGTGCCAGACTGGGCATTTTGCCATCTGCTCTGCTAATGCTCCCTTTCTTCCCATATCCAACATCACCCTTCAAATGAAAACCTTAGAGAATGTACAAACACCACTTCCCTGGAACCACTGATCCACTCAGCTTTGGAACTAACCCTAGATTATGCATGCTTCACATTCTATCCATGAGCCTACCTAGGTGTCTTGCCATCTGCCCTACTGCTGCATAGCCCCCTCCTTACCCCTGGAGTCTACCTGCAATCAATCACCTTACTTTGGGCCAGACACTATGGTAAGCACTGGAGATACAAAGAAACACAAACAGTCCCTGCCTTCAAGGAGCTCACATTCTAATAGGGGAAACAGCATGTAAATAACCAAGTATATACAAGCTATACACAGAGTAGGTGGACAGTAATCCATTCTACCCCTGATCCCAGGAAGACATGACCTCCATGGTTCCCCTCATGATCCCTGCGACCTACCAGACCAAAATGTCCTTTTCTGGCCCCTGTTTCCTTATGTGTTGCTTCATCCTTTTATATTCTGAGTTCCTTGAGATCAGGTACTTGTCTGGCTTTTGTATTTTTATTTTCAGAACTTAACAAAGTGGCTGGCAAACACATAGCTTCATACTGAATGTTTTATCTTTTCATTAATCGCTACAGTTATAAAGTGCTTAAGTTTTCAAAATGTGTTACATATACTGTCTCATTTTATCCTCAATACAATCTTCTGAAGCTGATGCTGTTTTTGTCTCAGTTTTATAGATAACTAAACCAAGACTGAAAAGTGTTAAGTGACTCCCCAAGAGTCATACAGCTAGTATATGTCTGAATAAGGATTAGAACTCGGGTCTCCCTATCCACTAGGTGCTATACAAATGCTAGCTAACACCATGGCAGCTAGGTGGCACAGAGAACACTAAGTGCATTTGTATTTTCATCTGTAAAATGGGGATAAAAATAGGGCTTGCCTCCAGAGTTGTTAAGAGGATCAAATAGTAGGCAGTTAATAAATGTTCCATTCCATTCCCTTCCCTTCCTTTCCCTTTCCCTTCCCTTCCCTTCCCTTCCCACATAGACAGCTGTCTTCATTCATTCATCCATCCATTCATTCATTCATGGATAATCTCTGTAAGGGGAGAGTGATACAAGAAGAGCAAGTAAGTTTGTGGGCTGGAAAAAATAAAGCCCAGAAAGCACCAGGAAAAGAGAGACCAAAAGTCCAAGTTATTTTCTTAGGATTCAAAACTTCAAATTGTCGGGTTTTTCTAGAGCATCAATGGGCCCCTGATATAGATAGTTTCTTTGATTTGAAGAAAAGGCATTACAACAGATCAGGCACATGTTTTTTGATAATAAAGGACATGGTCAATGTGTATAACTCTAATAACTAACCAAAAGATTTCAACAAAGGCATTCTATGGAGCAAAGTCCCTCTCTGAAATAAATCTGTCTCTCTGCCCCTACCTTTACATAAATGCTCTGAATTTTACTAATATACTTTCTATTTGGTTTATCTTCATTTTCTGGTTTTTGTTTTATGGAACATCCTAAAAGCAATAATTGCAGAGATTTCAAAGCAAAGATTCAGTGCATTGGAATTATCAAAATCTAGCAGAGGAAACATTAGAAAGCTGTTATCAGAAATGTGGGTACAGACATTTGGAAACAGTCATGCACAGATGTATTTGTTTGCCAACACAGCCTGTGAAAATAAGAATTCTTTAAAAATAAAGAAACATATGGAATAAGGCTTTGATATTTTCAATAATTAAATTGTTTGCCCCAGTAATGGAAGCGATTTTTTTTTAATCCTTTTACCTCAGAACAGTGCTTTTGAATAGCTCTGAGATGAAAACTGGTCAATTTTTCACGGTCTACTATGTAAGACATAATTTTTCACTGGAAAAGTAAATAAATCCACTTGGTGTATAATTTGAGAAGATGAGATAAATGCAAATGGTTAGAACCTCTTGGACTAGAAACAGTCAATAATGCAAACCTCTTGCTGTTATGCTCCGCATTTAACACCACTGAAAATATTTGCCATTATCATTTGCTTAGGTAATTGCTGGGAATATTTGTGGGTTTTAAATTAGTTTTGTCACTCATGCCTGGTTGCCTATGTACACTTGCTCATTTAGAGTTACCGACTTATCAGTGAGTTACATAATAAATCTCACTTGATTTGAAAACTCCATGCATTATTTTCTTTTCCATTAGTGGTATTGTAAATTAAATCAGCTTTCAGATGCTACTTAATAGCAACTAAGTCTAGCGTGTAATGATTTTAATTAATTTTGTGTCTCTAACTTCACAAGCCTTCAACAATTAATGCTGAATTTAACCTCCTTTGAGTTGCTGAATGTTTGAACCATAATCAACTCCCTTGGTAGATATTCCAATCTCTATTAACATAATAACTAAACCTATTTCTTGCTCTTAGGGCAATGAGACCGATTAGCTGGCAAATTTCACAAATTACTTGCTCCATCATTAATCCATTACATGGCTAAAGTTCTTGATCCCACCCTTGGACATCTTAGAAGTATCTGTTGAATTCACATCTCTTGAAAAAACAAAACAATGTGAATAATTTTCTGATCTGTTCTAAGGCATCTCAACCAAAACCATTTACTTCATTCCTGAGAAGTTTCAGTTTCTGAAACAAGCTTTTCACTCCTTGCTGATAAAATAACAGCTTTGTTGGACTTGCCACCAGATACTTATACATTAAACTTCAACTAGATTGTCTTACTTCCCAGAAGAAGTATGTATGGGAAAAAAGAAATGGAGGTGACTTAGAGGGTCATGAGAAATTTTCCCAGCCCACAGAGCAATGTGAGAAATGTTTTATAAAAGTACTAAATGAAATCCTATCCTCATATTATGAGATGAAACATTTTCCTTAGACATGTTTGAATTGGTGGTAGCCAGCAAGCTCAGCATAAGGCATTGAACTTTTGGAGCTTTCAAGCCATTGGACAGCTAGGAAACAAGCCTACATCTGCATCAGCACTAGTATGAAAAGGCAAATATCTGGAAACTGCAAAACACCAAACCCCATCATTCATTAGTCAGGTAATGTGGTGAAATGAGAAGAAAACTATACTTTAAGGTAGGAGACTTGTGGGTCCTGGGTACTTGATTCAATATCTGTGTGCCCTGTGTAAGTAGTCAGATTACAGGTCATAGATTGAGAGATGAAATGGACCTTGGGGGTCATCTAGCTCAATCTCTTCATTTTACTTATGAGGAAACTGAGGCCAAGAGAGGTAAAATGACTTACCTAGGGTCACACATGTACTAAAAGTCAGACCTGAAATCTGAACTCAAGTCCTTTGGCTCCAGAAGCAGACCTCTTTCTTCTTCCTTTTCCTCCTTTTAGGGAGAGCTCCATCTAGAATTTCCATTTAAGGAGGTCCCCAAGGGCGGCCACATCATCATTTCCCACTTGGCTATACTTCTCTGGACTTTCTCATACCCTTTCCTCCTTTCCTCCCCTTTGAGTTTCCTTTCATTGTGTTTTCTTTCCCCAATAGCTTGTGAGTTCCTCTAGGGCAAGGACCATCTTTTGTCTTTCTTTGCATCCCCATCACTTAGCACAGTGCCTGGCACATAGTAGGTGCTTGATAAATGGTTATTAATTTACCATCTACTCTACTACCTACTTTACCACTATATCATCAATTGTTACCTAAAAAATGAATGCTAGACAATAGGATCACTAAAAACTTGTTCAACCCTGTGATTCTCTCAGGGTATTATAGTTTAAAATCCCAGGTCGGGTAAGTAGCTTGGCGATTTAGTTTTTATTTATCAGTAACAATAATATGACAATAATCATAGCTGAACTTTTATGATTTATGTAGGAACAGCTTAATATAGCACAGCAGTAGGGGAAGTTAGGTGGCACAGTGGATAGAGCAACAGTCCTGGAGTCAGGAGGACCTAAATTCAAATCCAGCCTCAGACACTAGCTGTATGACCCTGGGCAAGTCACTTAACCCCAACTGCCTCACCAAAAAACAACAAACAAACAAACAAATATAGCACAGCAGTTCCCAAAGTGTTTGGTCTCAAGATCCCTGTACATTTTTTTTTACTGGGCAATGAGGGTTAAGTGACTTGCCCAGGGTCACACAGTTAAGTATCAAGTGCCTGAGGCCAGAATAGAACTCAGGTGCTCCTGAATACAGAACCAGTGCTTTATCCACTGCACCACCTAGCTGCCCCTGAGACCACTGTACACATTTTTTTTTTGGTGGGGCAATGAGAGTTAAGTGACTTTCCCAGGGTCACACAGCTAGTAAGTGTCAAGTGTCCGAGGCTGGATTTGAACTCAGGTCTTCCTGAATCCAGGGCCTGTGCTTTATCCACTGAGCCACCTAGCTGCCCTCCACTGTACACTCTTAAAAATTATTTAGCTCCCCGCCCCAAGAATTTTTGTTTATATGGGTTGTTACTATCTATATTTACTATATTTGAAATTCAAACATCTTAGTAATATTATAAAACGTTTTGACCTCAAGGATGTTAAGGGCTAAAATTCTAGCTAAACTGTCTAAAATATCTAATGAGTGGTCGCCAATAAATTATAAGCTTTAGCAAGAGTTAGACTTTTAAGCATTTATTAAGGAGAATAAGAATTTGGTAAAGAGAGAGAAAAAGGCCTAGATTCCTATCTATTAAAGGGAGAGCACATTTCTAGCTCCCTTCTCCGCCAGAGTCCAGAGGAAAGAGCCCTCCGTCTCCTCCTTCCTCCTCCCACTAGTCCGCGTCACTTCCTGATACCAAAGACAAGACTCCTGGTCTTGCCCTCAAAGACCTTCGCTTCATGGGCAGAACTCTTCTACAGTTAGTATCCAGCAGGTGGCGTTATTCCAATCGTTACAGTCCCCCCTGTTGTTCCTCAAGAAACAAAATGTTTCCTTGACGGAACAGTAAAAAGAATATAATAACTATTGCTAACTAATAATATGTGAACAACAATATAGAAAAGGAAGAGAGGAAAGTTTTGTCCAGAGGGGTGATTTTTTTTGTCCTCATGAACCGACGCTTTGACATTAGTCTTGCAAAGGGAGGGCCTCTGCAGAGAATACATATTATAGATGGTGTATATTATAACAGAAAGAGAAAAAAACAACAAAAACAACAAATCAAAACTGTTCATTTAAAGTCTCTGAAAGTCTTTTCTCAGATGTCCTCTAGGTGTAGTCGTGGAATGGAAGTCTTTTCAGGGGTTGATGTGTGGATACTGGTAATCAGCCAGGAAATTTCCTACAAAATTGAGCTTAACACAACTTTAAAATAGCTTTGTCAATAATCAAATCAAACAATGAAAGTTCTCAAAAACATGTCTAAGGGAATTCAGAATCTTAGTTGTTACACATGAAACATATAATAAAACAAAAATTGAACCATTCTTTAAAATTATAATATTACTATAGTCCCCCCCTTATGGAGGGTAATTGAGAAGACAATTGCTGTGATATTAATTATTAAAAATAATTTTTTATCTTTGTTTCATCACTTTTTGCATCATCTGCCTAATTATCCTCATGCCATTATGAGAAATTTAAAAATCTAATATAATTGGTAACAGGTGTCAAGGCCAAATTCAACACTGTATTTATCATGACACCTGAGATAATTATGGGGGTTACCATAAAAGAACAGAGAAATGATGGGATATGAGCATTCCCACACTTGAGCAATATGTACTGCCCATACAGTATGCCAGGCTTAAAATAGGTGGATGGAATATATGTCCATGCCACCGAACATATTGGAAGAAACTGAGTCAGAATTAATCAGATGCATGGGATTGAGATGTCCATGGCATCAGGCATATAGGAGGGAGCATAGAAGCCAGGTGTAGAAGTGAGATGGGTGGGATCAATACTTCCAGCCATCTGTACAATATATTGTGGGGAAAAATAAAATAAAATATTAAACCAAGAGAATCCAACCTCAACATTTGTCAAAAGCCGTTCCCTTGGCCGTACCTTGACTTCATGCATGTCTCCCCTCATGTGACAGTTCAATGTCTGCTCTTGCATGTATTCCTCTTGTGATTGGATGGCATCTTGGCCAACTGGCATCTGATAACTCAGAATAAAGGCAATTAATGTCTTAAATGATAAGTTCCCATAATTCCAAGTCTCATATGGATTTAAAAATTGAGGATAATAAATGATTGCAAAAAATGTGAATACATCTTGACTCAGAACACAATATATAATTACGCAACAATTTCAAATAATACCCCTGTTTTTTTACTTAGTATATAATTACTTTTGTGAAAAATCAGAACATATTTAAATACAAGTTAAAGCACAACAGAATCTCAAAGAACTTTTACAAATGTTCCCCTCTTTTTTTTTTTTGGGGGGGGAATATGCTTATCAAAAATAATACTTCTAGAATCAATTTACACTTGCCATGGCAACCAATTTGCCAGGGAAATGCTTTAAAGAGTTTGATCAAATAATCAGTTGAGGAAAAAAAAAATAACAAAAACAAACAACTCAGAATATGGGAGCACAATACTCCTAGAATTAACATTGTATAATAAAATCAAAACCATCTTGCAATGTTTCAAAATTAGATAGACAAATGAATAGAAGAAAATACACATGGAACAATAAAATACAGTGAAATTCAAACTAAGGAAATCTAAATGAATATGAACTTAATATCAATAAGAGTATTATAAAATATAAACTTGATCACATGACTATAAAAAGCTTTTACAAATATTCTCCTTGTTTTAGAAACTAAGTATAAGACACAATCTCAAAAGCATGAAAATCTCTATGAAAATAAACCCATACCATTAATTTCAAAATGTATATGTAATAGCATAGAAATCCTATGTAACCTCTGAACTGATACTATTAATAATCTGAGTAAATTTAGAACACTTTTGATTCTGATATCTAAAATCCCCAATACTCATATCAATACCTTGCTGCTTACTTCTACATTTCTGTAAAATATATATCCTTCCATGGCAAAAGAAGCAGAGTCTTGAACTATGTTGATGATTGTCATTCTTATTCAACTTAAGTTTTTCTTCTTTAACCCCTCTATATTGTCTGTCAGTCTTTTCACCATACAAATGCTTTATAAGATTACTAATTAAAGACAAAAGCAGGTTAGCAAAATTATGAACAAAACAAGCATATCTGGAATTTAAAGGGTTTTCTAAGGTTGTTTCAGAAGCACAGCCAGGCTGGGGAAGGGCTGAGCCTGAAGCTGCAAATGTAGTTAGAGAAAGTTGAGCATGCGCATCAGATCTCTGGACTTCCCAGGCAGGGGAAGCAATGGGCTTGGCCATAGGAGGAGTAGAGGGTGGGGTCTGGAGAGGAGGGGAGGGACCAGAGCAATTTGAATCAGACTTGATTTTGAACTCAGGCCTGGATTCCTCTTCCCCCACTTTGCCTCCAGGTGCTAGGGAATTAAAAGCTTCAAGAGGGTGGGTCATTGCCTCCAGGCATGCAAAATTAAAGCAACAATTACTGTTAGAACTGGGAAAAGCTGCGGGAATCTCTTCAGGTTTCTCTGAAAAAGCATGGTTGGGAGAGGGAGAGATATTTCCTTGTGTGAGTAAGTTGCTGGCTCTTTTAACAAAAATAAAAAGAAAAATAGAAAATCCACAAAAACAAAGCATTAACATGATCTTATCTCCCATTTGTCTGGTTAAACAGACTAAAATCAAAAATAGGGTAATTAGGGAGTTTAAAAGGTCCATTCGAAAAAATTTAAAGGGAAAACACCTGGCAATTCAGCAGTACTTAAGATTTAGGTTAGGGTAGGGGAAATTTCTTACCCAACCAGAAGATCAGAAGACTGAGGTTTAGCTTTCCTCTTCGTGGTCAGCCATCTGTTAAGGGCTAAAATTCTAGCTAAACTGTCTAAAATATCTAATGAGTGGTCGCCAATAAATTATAAGCTTTAGCAAGAGTTAGACTTTTAAGCATTTATTAAGGAGAATAAGAATTTGGTAAAGAGAGAGAAAGGCCTAGATTCCTATCTATTAAAGGGAGAGCACATTTCTAGCTCCCTTCTCCGCCAGAGTCCAGAGGAAAGAGCCCTCCGTCTCCTCCTTCCTCCTCCCACTAGTCCGCGTCACTTCCTGACTCCTGGTCTTGCCCTCAAAGACCTTCGCTTCATGGGCAGAACTCTTCTACAGTTAGTATCCAGCAGGTGGCGTTATTCCAATCGTTACAAGGATCTCCTGACAGTATTGCAGGGTTCTCCAAGAGTCCCAGATCACATGTTAAGAACATCTTGTAGTAAATATAGATCTGGAGCCATAAGGAACCACAGAGGTTACCTAGTCCAGCCTCATTTTACAAATGAGGAAAATAAGTCCCAGAAAGGTTAAGTAACTTGTTCAAGGTCACACAGGAAGGAGCATCTAAACCAAGATTTGAACTTCTACCTCATGACTCCAAGTTCAGTGCTCTCTCCATTGTATCTTGTTGCCTCTATAGTGTATTGAACCTGATATTAAGAAGAGTTGGGTTCACATCCTTGCTCCAATACTTAGCAGTGATGTGACACTGGTCACATCACTTGATATCTTTGTACCTCAAACAACTCATTAGGATTTCTCTATGAAGCTATAGTCTAGTTAAGATCTGCATCAGCTGGGGGAGTTCCCCCTGCTGAGAGTTTCCCACATTGATAAACCTACTATGTGTGTGGTTTAAAAAGTAAGTCATTTCCTACTCACAATAACATGGTGATATATAGGCAAATATTACTCTTTCCAATTTATGGATAAGGAAACTAAAACAGAGAGGACAAGTAATATTTACAATGTCGCAGTAAAAAGCAGGGCTGGGACTTGAACCTGGCTTCCCTGAGTCATTGCTCATCATCATCATCATATTTAAATAAGAGGTCTTCAATGATCTCCCAAGTTTCTTGAAACTCTAAAATTGTCTTATTTTTGTGATTCTTTTTATACTTAAAGACTGCTATTAAGTTGCTTCTTAGAATTCCTAAAAAATTCTGTTCATTTCAATTGTTTTCCTACATGGAAAGACATAATGCAGCCAGGGCAGGAGTGGAGCCCAACCCCACAGTCACCCTGACACAGGTCCAGTCCTAGGCAGGCCAAGCCAGGGAAAGGGACCCCCCAGAGCCTCTGAATCAGCTCCAGCACCAGTTTTGTCTGGAACTAAGCTCATGTTCTGGTGAGAGGGCTAAGCAGTTGGCAGAGGGGAGATTACAGGGGTCTCTGCTGGTGCTGAGGCTGAACTTGGATTTTTCACCCCTGCTGGGAATGAGGAAGTAGGTTTGAGTAGCAGTGGCCCAGGTGGGGGAGGGACACAGGCTTGTCAGAGCTAACAGCCACAGCACACAAAGTTTTGCTGTCTCGTTAATTAGCATGTTGGCCTGGGGTTATCTATGGACCAGAGAAGAGACCAGGCAAGTGAAGAACCTGCCTCTCCTTAAATCATACCACCTGGGACCCCCTGAAGCTTGGGACAGTGCAGCCTGGAAACAGTGACCCACTTTAAGGAGCTAAAAATCAAGTAAATGACAGGCAAGATGAGCAGACAAAGAAAGGTGAGGACCATAGAAACTTTCTTTAGTGACAAGGAAGATCCAGGTGCACCCTCAGAAGGGGATAACAACATCAGGGCTCCTACATCCAAAACTTCCAAGAAAAATATGAATTGGTCTCAGGCCATAGAGGTGTTCAAAAAGGACTTTGAAGATAAAGTAAAAGAAGTAAAGGAAAAAAATAGAAAGAGAAATGAGAGTGATGCAGGACAGTCATGAAAAAAAAATCAACAGCTTGAAAAGTCAAATTGGTCAAATGGAAAAGGAGGTACAAAATCTCTCTGAAGAAAATAATTGCTTAAAAATTAGGATTGAGGGGGCAGCTAGGTGGCGCAGTGGATAGAGCACTGGCCCTGGAGTCAGAAGGACCTGAGTTCAAATCCAGCCTCAGACACTTAACACTTACTAGCTGTGTGACCCTGGGCAAGTCACTTAACCCCAACTGCCTCACTAAAAAAAAAAAAATTAGGATTGAGCAAATAGAAGCTAATGACTTAATGAGAAATCAACACACAATAAAACAAATTCCAATGAATAAAAAATAGAGGGGAATGTGAAATACCTTCTTGGAAAAAAAACAGCTGACCAGGAAAATATATACAGGAGAGATAATTTGAACATTTTTGGAATACCTGAAAACCATGATCAAGGAAAGAGCTTAGACATCAACTATGAGGAAATTGTCAGGGGAAATTACCTTGATATTCTAGAAGCAGAAGGTAAAATAGAAATTGAAAGAATCCACCAATCACCTCCAGAAAGAGATCCCCAAAGGAATACTCCTAGGAATATTATAGGCAAATTCCAGAGCTCTCAGATCAAGGAGAAAATATTGCAAGATGCCCAAAAAGAAAGAATTCAAGTACAGTCAGGACAGCACAAGATCTAGCAGTTTCTACATTAAAGGATCAGAGGGCATGGAATATGATATTCCAGAGGGCAAAGAGATTGGGATTATAACCAGAAATCCCCTATCCAGCAAAACTCTGTATAATCTTTCAGAGGAAAAAATGGGACTTCAGTGAAAAAGAGGACTTTCAGATATTTGTGATGAAAAGACCTGAACTAAATGGAAAATTTTACTTTCAAATACAAGACCCTAGAGAAACATAAAAAGGTAAACAGGAAAAAGAATTTAAGAGGGATGTTAAAAGGTTAAACTGTTTCCATTCCTGCATGGGAAGATGATGTGTCTAACTCATAAGAACTTTCTCAGTATTAGGGCAGATGATAGAAATAAATTTAGACAGAGAGCACAGGTGGGAATTGATTATGAAGGGGGGATATCTGCAAAGTATTTCTTTTTTGTTTATCTTTTTTTGTGGGGTGGTTGGAGTTGGGTGACATGCCTGGGGTCATGCAGTAGGTGAGTGTCTAGTGTCTGAGGCTGAATTTGGGCTCAGGTCTTCCTGGGTCCAGGGTAGGTGTTTTGTCTACTGTGTCACCTAGCTGCCCCATGATGACATCTTTAGGGTAAAATTGAGGGCTGAGGGGAATGCACTGGGGGAGGGGGAAGGGGAGAGGTAGACTGGGGGTGAGTGAAATCCTACATGAAAGAAAGAGGAAAGTGCTTATGGAGTTGGGGGAGAGATGTGGGAGGAGCAAGGCAATAAATGAACTTTACACTCATCAGAAGAGGCTCAAAGACCTTAATCTCATCAGAGTTGATTCAAGGAGGGATTAACACATATCTAATTGGGTGGAGTAATCTAACCCTGGAGGAAAATAGGAGGGGAAGGGGATAAAGAGTGAAGGGCAAAAGAAGGGAGGGCAGATTGGGGGAGGGGGCAGTCAGAAGCAAATCCCTTTCGAGGAGGCATAGGGTGAAATAAGATAGACAATGGAGTAAATATCATGGGGAAGGGAATAGGGTGGAGAGAAACAGTTAACAATTGTAATTGTGAAAAAGAGAAAAGGGGAAAAATTGTACAAAAAAAAAAGATTTATAGTAACTCTTTGTGGTGGCTAAGAACTAGAAATCAAAGGAGGTCCATCAATTGGGGAATGACTGAAGAAGCTGTGGTACATGATTGTAATGGAATACTGTTGTGCTATAAGAAAGGATAAGCCGGATGATTTCAGTAAAACCTGGAAAGATTCATATAAACTGATGTATAGTTAAGTGAGAAGAACCACGACATTGTGCACAGTGACATTAGTATTTTTCTATGAGCAATTGTGAATGACTTAACTACTCTCAGCAATACAATGATCCAAGACACCCAAAGGGCTCATGATAAGGCATACTATCTACCTCCAGAGAAAGAATTGATATTAATTGAACACAGACTAAAAAAAAAAAAAAGAGTATTTGTGGATAATACATATATAACCTATATCAGATTGGTTGCTGTCTTGTTGAGGGGGGAGGAAAGAGAGGGAGGGAGAAAAAATTGGAATTCTAGATCTTATTTTTAAAAAGATGTAATGGAAAATGTGAAGAAGAATAAATTTTTAGAATGTGGTTACATGGAATGTTAGAGGTCATGCTTGGCATTGAATGACTCTTTTCTAGTGTTTCCTCTGTCTCTCCCTAACTGTGTGACTGTGGATAAGTCATTTAACCTCTTAATGTTTCTAATAGCTCTCTAAAAATTCTCAATTTCTCCATTTTCTCATTTCTTATGACTCACTCCTCCACTCTCCCTCAGCTATGCACAGAAAAGTCATACCCTTGATCTTGCCATCACCCTCCAATATTCCTCTTCCAAATTGGTAAGCTATGAAATTCTTTTCTCTCATCATATCACAACAAAAAACTTTTATCATACAATCTTTCTCTATGCATTACAATTCTTAAGTTTATTCTTGAGCCTTACCTTTATCTTCAATTGCTCTACCCAGACCATCATCCGTGCACTGGCTACATTCCTGTTTCCTCCTTGTTGGTCCCTTAGTGAAATAGTTTAAGTCTTCATTATCATCTACAGCCAAATTTCCCTTTCCACTTTGTCTTATCACAGATCTTGCCTAAGCAAACACCAATCTTGAATACTCCCCTCACTGTTCTCCTTTACCTCTATTTACGTGTTCTTGAACAGAGCTACAGAAAACAAATGGGGCTACTATAATATTATTTTAAATATTATAAATATATTATTTATACATATTAAAAATATGATAAATGTTACTGAGTTCTCATTGAAGTGAGGCAAGTACTTTAACATGTTCCTAATTGATTCACTACCTGACAACACCACAGATATTCCAAACCTTATCACCCCGCCTCAGGCCTCCCATAGCAGCCCCTCCCTAGCAACCTCTTGATTCAGATCCTTACCTCATATTCACCAAAAAAAGGAGATCATTTATCAAGAGCTACCTCATTTCTCATCCTTTTCTTCTTACATAGCACTACTGTCCCCCTACCTATTCTTTCACTTCAGTCTTACATGAAAAAAGTGGTCATTCTTACAGAGAAAAACATCCTTTAGGGGGCGGCTAGGTAGCACAGTGGATAAAGCACCGGCCCTGGATTCAGAAGGACCTGAGTTCAAATCCGGCCTCAGACACTTGACACTTACTAGCTGTGTGACCCTAGGCAAGTCACTTAACCCCCATTGACCCACAAAAAAAAAAGAAAGAAAAGAAAAGCATCCTTTGTCCCATCTTCTCCCATTATTTCTAGCAGGTTTTCCCCCATTATCATACTCTCTGTACCCTTCAATCTCTAGTTACTAGATCCTTCCTACCTGACTAAAATATCCTTGAAAAACTCTCATTAATCTGACCATGGTTGCTAGCTATCATCCCATAATTCCTCCCCTTCTTGGTCAGCACCTTGAGAGAGCCTTCTACCTTCAGAGGGCCTTTTCCTCTCCTCTCACTTTCTTAGGAATTTGGCTTCCAATTTCTTCACTCAACTAAACTGCTCTCTTTACAGTTACCAATGATCTTACAACTGTCAAATCTAATGGCCTTTTCGCCAGCCTCACCCTTTTTGGACTTTTCAGGAGCTTTTGACACTGTCCATCACTATCTGATCCTGAATACCATCTCCTCCTCCCTCCTTTCTAGATTTTCATGATACTGTGCTCTCCTGCTTTTCCTCCTACTTGACTGCGCCTTAGGCTCCTATTCATCAGTCACCCCCACTAACAATGGGGCCCCGCAAGGCTCTATGCTAGGCCTTCTTCTTTTTCCTCCAAGTTCCTAAAACTCTCATCGTTATCTTTTTGGAGACAGTTCCCACATCTATGTATCTAGCCCTTCTCTCTATCCTGATCTCCAGTGCCACATTAAGAATTGCTATTTGGTCACCTTAAGGTGGATGTCTTGTCATTTTAAGCTTGAGATGCTCAAAATGTAAAAACATATGCAAAAATATTTGTTTCCCACAAATTTTTCCTTTTCTCAACTTTCCAATTACTGTCAAGGGCACTACTACCCTCATAGTCACTCGGATCCACAACCTATGTTTCATTCTCAGTTCCTCACTTGAACTTACCTAACATATCCAATCTGTAGCCTAATCTTGTCATTTCTACATTTACAAACTCTCTCTCTCTCTCTCTCTCTCTCTCTCTCTCTCTCTCTTGGCATGGAAATGAGGGATAAGTGACTGCCCAGGGTCACACAGCTAGAAAGTGTCAAGTGTCTGAAGCTGGATTTGAACTCAGATCCTCCTGAATCCAAGGCCAGTGCATTATCCAATGCATCACCTAGCTGCCCCACAAATTCTATTTTACATATGTGTGTATATTTATATGTGTGTGTACATACATACATACATATACATATATACATACATATATATCCTTCCCTCCACTAACACAGCTACAAACGTCTGGTGCAATCCTTCATCATCTCTCTCCTATATTTTTGCAATAGCTTTCTTTTTTTTTTTATGAGATATTTTATTTTTTCCATTACATGTAAAGATAGTTCTCAACTTTTGTTTATACATGCTTTACAATTTCAGATTTTTCTCCCTCCCTCCCCTCCCTCCCCCTTCCCCTAGACAGCAGGTAATCTGATATAGGTTATATCTATATATCTCTATACATATATATATATATATATATATATATATATACACACACATATATATATATACACATAATAACATTAATCCTATTTCTGCATTAATCCTGTTACAAGAGAAAGAATCAGAGCAGTGATGCAAAACCTCAAAATAGAAAAAAAAAAAACAGCACCCAAAACAAAGGAAATAATATGGTTCAATCAGCATCTATACTCCACAGTTCTTTCTTTCTTTTTTTTTCTTGGATTTGGAGATCCTCTTCTATCATGAGTTCCCTGGAACTCTTCTGTACCATTGCATTGGTGAGAAGAATATAGTCCATCATAGTAGGTCAACACTCAATGTTGATGATACTGTGTACAATGTTCTCCTGGTTCTGCTCAGCTCACTCATCATCAGCTCACGTAAGACCCTCCAGTTTCTCTGAACTCTTCCTGCTCATCATTTCTTACAGCACAATAGTATTCCATTGTATTCATATACCACAACTTGTCCAGCCATTCCCCAATTGATGGGCACCCCCTCAACTTCCAATTCCTTGCTACCACATAAAGAACAGCTATAAATATTTTTGTACATGTGGGTCCCTTCCCCCCTTCCTTGATCTCCTTGGGCAAAAGACCTAAAAGTGGGATTGCTGGGTCAAAGGGTATGCACAGCTTTATCGCCCTTTGGGCATAATTCCAAATTGCTCTCCAGAATGGTTGGATCAGTTCACAGCTCCACCAACAATGCATTAGTGTTCCAATTTTCCCACAGCCTCTCCAACATTTATTATCTTCCTTTTTTGTCATTTTAGCCAATCTGATAGGTGTCAGGTGGTACCTCAGAGTTGTTTTAATTTGCATCTCTCTAATCATTAGAGATTTAGAGCATTTTTTCATATGGGAATAGATAGCTTTGGTTTCTTCATCAGAAAACTGCCTGTTCATATCCTTTGACCATTTCTCAATTGGGGAATGACTTGGATTCTTATAAATTTGATTTAATTCCCTATATATTTTAGAGATGAGGCCTTTATCAGAAGCACTGGCCTCAAAAATTGTTTCCCAGCTTTCTGCCTCCCTTCCAATTTTGGATGCATTGCTTCTGTTTGTACAAAAATTTTTTAATTTAATATAATCAAAATCGTCCACTTTGCATTTTATAATATACTCTATCTCATGTTTGGTCAAAAACTGTTCTCCTTTCCAAAGATCTGATAGGTACACTATTCCTTTCTCTCCTAAATTACCTATGGTATCACCTCTTATGTCTAAATCATGTATCCATTTTGACCTTATTTTAGTATAAGGTGTAAGATGTTGGTCTAAGCCTAATTTCTGCCATACTATCTTCCAGTTTTCCCAGCAGTTTCTGTCAAATACTGAGTTCCTATCCCAGAAGCTGGAGTCTTTGGGTTTATCAAACACTACATTCCTAGTGTCATTTACTACTGCATTTCCTGAGCCTAGCCTATTCCATTGATCTACCACTCTATTTTTTAGCCAGTACCAGATAGTTTTGATGACTGCCACTTTATAGTAAAGCTCCAGGTTTGGTACCGCTAACCCACCTTCCTGTGAATTTTTTTTCATTATTTCCCTGGATATTCTTGATTTTTTGTTTTTCCAGATGAATTTTGTTATTATTTTTTCTAGCCGTATAAAATAATTTTTAGGTAGTCTGATTGGTATGGCACTGAATAAGTAGATTAATTTAGGCAGTATTGTCATTTTTACTATATTAGCTCTGCCTATCCATGAGCAATTGATATCTTTCCAATTATTTAGATCTGATTTGATTTGTGTGAAGAGTGTTTGGTAGTTGTGTTCATAGAGTTCCTGGGTTTGTCTTGGCAAGTAGACTCCCAAGTATTTTATATTACCTACCGTTACTTTAAATGGAATTTCTCTTTCTATCTCTTGCTGCTGGACTTTGTTGGTCATGTATAGAAATGCTGATGATTTATGTGGATTTATTTTATATCCTGCTACTTTGCTAAAGTTGTTAATTGTTTCAAGTAATTTTTGACTTGATTCTCGAGGATTCCTTAAGTATACCATCATATCATCTGCAAAGAGTGATAGTTTTGTTTCCTCCTTGCCTATTCTAATTCCTTTAATTCCTTTCTCTTCTCTGATTGCTAAAGCTAACATTTCTAGAACAATATTAAATAATAGGGGTGATAATGGACATCCCTGTTTCACCCCTGATCATATTGAGAAGGCCTCTAATTTATCTCCATTGCATATAATACTTGCTGATGGCTTTAGGTAGATACTGTTTATTATTCTAAGGAAAGCTCCCCCTATTCCTAAACTCTCTAGTGTTTTTATTAGGAATGGGTGCTGTACTTTGTCAAAAGCTTTCTCTGCATCTATTGAGATAATCATATGATTTTGGTTGGTTTTCTTATTGATATGGTTGATTATGTTAATAGTTTTCCTAATGTTGAACCAGCCCTGCATTCCTGGTATAAATCCCACCTGGTCATAGTGTATTATCCTGGTGATCACTTGCTGTAATCTCCTTGCTAATATCTTATTTAAGATTTTAGCATCAATATTCATTACGGAAATTGGTCTATAATTTTCTTTCTCTGTTTTTGCTTTGCCTGGTTTTGGTATCACCACCATATTTGTGTCATAAAACGAATTTGGTAGAACTCCTTCTTCACCTATTTTTCCAAATAATTTGTATAATATTGGAATTAATTGTTCTTTAAATGTTTGGTAAAATTCATTCGTAAACCCATCTGGCCCTGGGGATTTTTTCTTAGGGAGTTCATTAATAGCTTGTTCAATTTCTTTTTCTAATATGGGTTTATTTAAGGATTTTATTTCCTCTTCAGTTAACCTGGGCAGTTTGTATTTTTGTAAATATTCATCCATTTCATTTAGATTGTCAAATTTATTGGCATACAGTTGGGCAAAATATTTCCTAATTATTGCTTTAATTTCCACTTCATTGGTGGTAACATCACCCTTTTCATTTTTGATACTCGTAATTTGGTTTTCTTCTTTCTTTTTTTTAATCAAATTAACCAATATTTTATCTATTTTATTGGTTTTTTCATAAAACCAGCTCTTAGTTTTATTGATTAATTCTATAGTTTTTTTGCTTTCAATCTTATTGATTTCTCCTTTAATTTTCAGGATCTCTAATTTAGTGTCTAATTGGGGATTTCTAATTTGTTCTTTTTCTAGCTTTTTAAGTTGCATGCCCAATTCATTAATCTCCTCTTTCTCTTTCTTATTCATGTAAGCATTTAGAGCTATAAATTTTCCCCTAAGCACTGCTTTGGCTGCATCCCATAGATTTTGGTATGTTGTATCATTATTGTCATTCTCTTGGATAAAGTTATTGATTGTTTCTATGATTTCTTGTTTGGCCCATTCATTCTTTAGAATGAAATTATTTAGTTTCCAATTGATTTTCATTCTACTTTTCCCTGGCTCTTTCTTACATGTAATTTTTATTGCATCATGATCTGAGAAGGATGCATTTACTATTTCTGCCTTTCTACATTTGACTATGATGTTTTTGTGCCCTAATACATGGTCAATTTTTGAAAATGTGCCATGTACTGCTGAGAAAAAGGTATATTCCTTTCTATCCCCATTCAATTTTCTCCAGACATCTATCATGTCTAACTTTTCTAGTAATCTATTCACCTCTTTCACTTCTTTCTTATTTATTTTTTGGCTAGATTTATCTAATTCTGATAGGGGGAGATTCAGATCTCCCACTAGTATAGTATTACTGTCTAATTCCTCTTGTAACTCATTTAACTTCTCCTCTAAGAACTTGGATGCTATACCACTTGGCACATACATATTCAATATTGATATTACTTCATTATCTATAGTACCTTTAAGTAAGATGTAATTTCCTTCCTTATCTCTTTTAATGAGATCTATTTTGCCTGCACTTTGTCTGAGATAAGGATTGCTACTCCTGCCTTTTTTACTTTAGCTGAGGCATAATATATTCTGCTCCAGCCTTTTACCTTTACTCTGTGTGTATCTCTCTGCTTCAAATGTGTTTCTTGTAAACAGCATATTGTAGGGTTCTGGTTTTTAATCCACTCTGCAATTCGCTTCTGTTTTATAGCAGAGTTCATCCCATTCACATTCACAGTTATTATTACTGACTGTCTATTCCCCTCCATTCTATTTACCCCCTTTGTACTTTTCCCCCCTTCTTTCACCCTATTCCTCCTCACCGACGTTTTACTTCTTACCCCTGCCTCCCCCAATCTGCCCTCCCTTTTTATCACCCCCCTCTCTTTTCTTTACCCTTTTCTCCCTTGCTTTTGTCCTCCCTTCTATCAGTCCCCCCCTTTCCCTTCCCCTTTTGTTTCCCTAAAGAATGAGTTAAGTTTCTTTATCCCAATGAACGTATATGTTATTCCCTCTTTGAGTCAAATCTAATGAGAATAGGGTTGAAACCATGTTCCCCCCTCCTTTCTTTCCCTCTATTATAATAGGTTTTTTTCCACCTCTTCATATGATATAATTCATCCCATTCCACCTCCCCTTTCCTCTCCTCCCCATAGACTCCCTTTTTATCCCCTTAATTCTTTTGTATCATCACATCAAAGACAATTTATATTTATACCCTCTATATAAAGTCCTTCTCTCTGCCCAAATACATTTACAGTTCTTAAGAGTTATGAGTATTATCTTCCTGTGTAGGGATATAAACAGTTTAACCTAATAGGGTAACTTTTTTTCCCCCTCTGTTTACCTTTTTAAACTTCTCTTGAGTTTTGTATGTTGAGATCAAATTTTCTATTCAGTTCTGGTCTTTTCACCAGGAATGATTGAAAGTCCCCAATGTCATTAAATGTCCATCTTTTCCCCCGAAAGAAAATGCACATTTTTGCTGGGTAATAGATTCTCGGCTGCAATCCAAGCTCCTTTGCCTTCTGGAATATCATATTCCAAGCCTTGCGGTCCTTTAATGTTGAAGCTGCCAGGTCCTGAGCAATCCTGACTGTGGCTCCATGATATTTAAATTGCTTCTTTCTGGCTGCTTGGAGTATTTTCTCCTTCACCTGATAATTCTGGAATTTGGCTACAATATTCCTTGGAGTTTTCCTTTTGGGGTCTCTTTCAGGAGGTGATCGATGGATTCTTTCAATGATAATTTTATCCTCTGATTCTATGATATCAGGGCAGTTCTCCTTAATAATTTCCTGGAATATGGTATCTAGATTCTTTTTCTGGTCATGGCTTTCAGGCAGTCCAATGATTCTCAAATTGTCTCTCCTCGATCTGTTTTCCAGATCAGTTGTCTTTCCAATGAGGTATTTCACATTTTCTTCTATTTTTTCATTTTTTTTATTCTGCTTGACTGATTCTTGGTGTCTCATGGATTCCTTATCTTCCAACTGTCCCACTTTAATTTTTAAGGCATTGTTTTCTTCAGTGAGATTATGCACCTTTTTTTCCATTTGGCTAAGTGAATTTTTTAAGGTACTGTTTTCTTCAGTGAGATTATGCACCTTTTTTTCCATTTGGCTAAGTGAATTTTTTAAGGTATTGTTTTCTTCAGTGAGATTATGCAGCTTTTTTTCCATTTGGCCAAATGAATTTTTTAAGGCTTTGTTTTCTTCAGCTTCCTTTTCTAAGCTGCTGATTCTTTTTTCATAGTTTTTTTGTTTTGCTTTCATTTCTCTCCCCATTTTTTCTTCTACCTCTTGCAATTGATTTTTAAAATCCTTTTTGAGCTCTTCCAGGAAGACTTTTTGTTCTTGCGACCAATTCACCTTCCCTTGTGAGGCTTCAGATGTAGACAATTTGAGGCTATTGTCCTCATCTGAGTTTGTGTTGGCTTCTTCCCTATTGATACAGAAGCTCTCAATGGAGAGGGCTCTTTTTTGCTTCTTACTCATTATTGCAGCTTATTTATTTATTCTTTAAGTTGAGGTCTGCTCTGGGGTTACCAGGGTCCCTGTTTTGGGCTTCTTGTGCAGGTGTATAGGTGCTATGTGACCGGGCTTTTACTCTGAGGCCTTTATGGTGTGTGGAGATCCCCCGCCCTGCACTTCCTGTCTGATTGTGCTTGGCCAGCCAGGCGCCAGACTCCGGCGTCTGATCCCGCCGTTCGTGGCCCTCTCGGCCGGTGCAGGTAGGTTTTTCCACTGTCCTTCTTGGCCACCAGATTTTTGAACCAGGTTCCGGGAGCCTCAGTTGTTCGGCTGTGGCCCGCAGCTCCTGCTGACTTGCCCCGACCCCCTTGGTGCTGGGTTGCTGCCCTGCGCTGGGCCTCCCTTTTGCCCGAGTCAGACCGACCTTTTCCTGAAGTCTTCTAAATTATCTCTGGTTGGAGGACTGTGTCTCTCTGTCTCTTTGCAGGTTCTGTAGTTTCAGAATCTGTCCAGAGGCTTGATTTAATGTTCGTTTTGAGGGAACAGAAGGAGAGCTCAGGCATCTTGCTGCTTCCTCTCCACCATCTTGGCTCCGCCCCTGCAATAGCTTTCTAATTGGTTTCCTTGCCTCAAATCTTTCCTTCCTCCAATCTATCTTCCACTCAGCTAGTACAGTGATTTTTTAAAAGAGTTTTACTAATGTGCTTTGTTTTTACATTGCAAACATTAATAGATTGTTTCCACTTTGTGAGAAATCTCTTGTAACAAGATAAAATAGTTAAGTAAAGCTAATGATACAAAGACTCAATGACTTCATCTGAAAGTGCATGCAATATTTCACATCTCAAGCACCCCACATCTCTTTCAAAATGATAAAAATCTATTTGCTATCATTTCTACTCTCCATCCCATTAAAAAAGAAAAGAAAAACACATTTCTTATTACAAATATGCATAGTTGAGCAAAACAAATTCCCTCAATTAGGGGGAAAATCTTTGCAGCAAGTTTCTTTACATACACATATATATGGAACTAATTCAAATTTATAAGAAAGGATCCATTCCCCAATTGATAAATGGACTAAGGATATGAACAGGTTTCTTCTTCTTATTTTTTTTTAGTGAGGCAATTGGGGTTAAGTGACTTGCCCAGGGTCACACAGCTAGTAAGTGTCAAGTGTCTGAGGCCGGATTTCAACTCAGGTACTCCTGAATCCAGGGCCGGTGCTCTATCCACTGTGCCACCTAGCCGCCCCAGGTTTCTTCTTAACAGAAGAAATGCAGGCTATCTATAGTTATATGAAAAAAGGTTCCAAATCACTACTAATTAGAGGAATTCAAATTAAAGCAATTCTGATAATCCACCCCTCAGAGTGACAAAGGGATTTCATAAAGCACACGTCTGAACTTTCACCCCCCCATTCAATAATCTCCAACAGATCCCTATTACTTCCAGGATCAAAAACAAAATCCTCTGTCTGGTATTTAAAGCCCTTTACAACCTGGTCCCTTACTATCTTTCCAGTTTTCTCTTGCTTTACTGTCTTCCACAGACTTTACGATCCAATTTCCTTGGCCTACTCGCTGCTTTTGACTTAAAACACTGCACATGACTCCCTTTCTTTGTCCTGGATGCTTCCTGTGCCTGAAACCATTCTTCCTCCTCATCTCCACTTCCTCAATTTCTTGCCTTCCTCTAAGACTCAGCTTAAACCCCAGCTTTTACAGGAGGCCTCATCTCTGCCATCTTCCTGCTGGGATGACCTTTTTCACTTTATATACATAGTTCACTTAGTTGCATATGATCTTCCTTTAGAATATCAATTCCTTGAGGACTAGAATCATGTTTTTGCATTGCTTATCACAATACCTGGTAGATAGCAAATGCTTAATAAATGTTAACTGACTGACTAAGATCACAATAATCCACATAGGCATTACTAACCTGAGTTGATGGAGAGGATCTTCTGACTATGAGTTCCCTCCACAGATCAATTCTCAGGTCTTAATCTGACTCATTTTAGATTCTCTCTCCCACAATGCTTTGCTTGCCATTCTGAATTATTCAATCAATCAGCCAAGGAATATTTTATTATAAGCTTACTTCCATGTCTGGAACATGATGGCAGGTCCTGGGTATTGGGCTAGAAGATCAATAAGGTCCCTTCCATCTATAACATTTTATGAGTCTATGAAAGTGGTTAATAGAGAAAGGGCTTTCTGATTTGGAATTTTAAGATTGGCTAAGAATTTTGCAGGAACTGGGACAGAGGACTGGATTTGGAGAAATGCACCTGGGTACAAATCCTGCTTCTGACAGTAACTATGTGACCTGAGGCAAGTCACATCAACTCAATGAGTTTCAGTTTCCTTGTCTGTAAAATGAGGGAGTTGCACTAGAATGTCTCTAAGTTCTTTGCTAGCTATAAATCCATGATCTTACAAGAGGGAGGAAATTTCAAAGTCCTTTGTAAGATGGCCCTTCCTACCTTTCCAGTCTTCTTATACTATACCCCACTTCTGTGACACCGACTTTCTTGCTGTTATTCACACAGGATTTTCTTTCTCTTGACTCAGAGAATTTTCACTGGCTATCTTCTATGACTGTATCTTTCTCTCTCCTCACTTCCTTCTAGTTTCCCTGGCTTGCTTCAAATCTCATATAAAGTTTCACCTTCTATAAGAAGGTCTCAGTCCTCCCTAATCTTAGTGCCTTCCCTCTCAGATTATGTAAAAGTTATCTTGTCTATATCTTGTTTTTACATAGGTGTTTAAATAGTGTCTCCCCCATTAGAATGGAAGCTCCTTGAGAGCAGGTATGGTTTTTTGCTGTTCTTTCTATCTCCAGAACTTAGCACTGTTCCTGGCTATTGTAAATGCTTAATAAATGGTTGTTTACTGACATTGATTAAAAGCCCTCAAATCTTTTTTTTCATATAAACTATCTACACATAATTCCCCCATTTCATATTCATAAAGTTGGTTTTTTTTTAAAGCAAGTATGAAATTACATGAGGCAACTATGTGGCTCAGTGGATAGAGCACTGGCTGGGCCCAGAGTCAGAAAGACCTGCGTTCAAATGTTACCTTTGATATTTACTAGATTTGTGACCCTGGGTAAGTCATGTATCCTTGCTGGCCTCAATTTTCTCATCTGGAAAATGAATTGGAGAAGGAAATGGCAAAGCAGTATCTTTGCAAATACAAAAACAAACAAAAAATCTAACCTAAATGGGACCACAAAAAATTGGGCATGACTGAATCAACTGAACAACAATAGGAGTATTGTGAGCTACATGCAGCCAAGGTCCATATGATTGATACCTCTGTTCTAGACTATACATTCCTTTAATGATACCTTTTGTGAGTTTTGCCAGGAATGAAAGGCAAGCTTCCTGACCTATGGCTTAGCAGCTCCATTCTCATACTTTTTTCTTTCCTTTTTTTTTTTCTTTTTGTTACATTTGGTACAATGTTTAACCACAACTATTAGCAGTCCTTTAGCGTGTAATTCCTTTGGGCCATGTGACTTGAACAAATAAAGACCAGTTTACTGCTATCTCTTTACTTATCTGAGACATTAAATCCCCACTGGCCATTTTTTCCCCAAAGCCTTACAGTCCAAAGATCATTTCCCCTGGCAACAGAAATAGAAGTGACACAAGAATTGGGCATCTCTACCTTCGTTTTCTTATTAGTGACTGTTGTCCCATCCACCCAAAGCAGCGGCCCTATCCCTTTGCTGATTCTGCTTTTCCCCCAATATAGCTAAACAAAGGAAAAACAACCTTTTGTAATACTTGGCATTCTTCAAAAGCCTCATCTCCTGAGTGCTAACACTGCTCACATTATTTTTGCAGGTTCATGCCAAGTCTGGTCATGCTCTGCTTCCTGCCCTTGGTTCTGTCTTCTGTACATATATATATATATATATATATATATATAAAAAATATATGTGTGTATATAATATATGTGTGTGTACATATAATATATGTGTATATGTATGTGCGTATGTATAGGCATATATGTGTATATATATAATATATGTGTGTATGTGTATGTGTGTATATATAATATATGTGTATGTGCATATGCATATATAATATATGTGTGTATGTATATGCATGTGTATATGTGTATATGCATATGTATGTGTGTATACATATATAATATGTGTGTATGTGTGTTGTATTGTGTGCACACATATAATGTATGTGTATATATAATATATGTATGTGTGTATGTATATGTATGTGTGTATATATAATATATATGTGTATATACATATAATATATGTTATATGTATGTGTATATATAGGCATATATGTATATATGTGTGTGTATGTGTATATATAATATATGTGCATGTGCATATGCATATATAATATGTGTGTATGTGTGTTGTGTGCACACATATAATGTATGTGTATATATAATATATGTATGTGTGTATGTATATGTATGTGTGTATATATAATATATGTGTGTGTGTATATATTATGTGTGTGTATGTATATGTATGTGTGTGTATGTATATATATGTGTGTGTCTCTCTCTCTCTCTATATATATAATTTGTTTGGTGAGTTCCCTGTATAAGTATATAGTTCTATTCACCATTTTCTTCACCATTAGAATTGTTTCTCTTTGTGACTCCAGGATTTCATTCTGTACAACTTCCCATTTCTCCTAGGCTGATTTCACTTTCAGAAAGTGTAACCCTTGGGATCCTACCTAATCTTCTTTCAAATCATTTAAAATCTGTCCTCCCCAAAACTAGGGTACATGTTAGGCTATTCATTGTTTTCCTCTTATTCTCTGTCACAAACTCCAAGATGGAGTGGTCATTACCCACCTCCTCCCCCCCTTACCATTGTATCTAATTTTGTCCTCCTCATTGGTGATAATTAGATCTAGAAAAGAATTTTCTTTTGAATGTTCCTTCAATTTTTGAAAGAAGAAATGATAGATAAAACAGATATTAAATGCTTACTATGTGCCAAGCATTGTTCTAAGCAATGGGGTGAATATGATGGGAATGATGGTTAAAGCAACTCAAGAATTTATTAACTGTTCTGCTTTTGATAAAGAGATCCAGCAGATGTCTGTATAATTGCAGTCTACCATCACTGTTATAAGAGGCCTATTTAGCAGATTTATGATGCTTCCTAAACTCCTCCTTTATTTTCTCTTTACCTCTAGTAAGCTAGAGAAGATGCTGAGTAAAGTAGAGTAGGAATCTCATATACTTACAGCCAATAAAAGGCTTTTATCTGGAAATCAGGCCTCAATACGCCACAGATCAGTATTTTGCAGCTTAGTTGATGAACATTTAAACAAACCAGTCTTTGGGTATCAGAATCAGAATGAGCTGCCTTAGCTTGTACTTAAATGTGGCCAGATTATTCAGCAAACAGCAAGAGCTAGTGGAAAATTTCAAGGCTTCTCTCCCTCTCCTCAACCCCTCCCCCCTTATCCCTAAATTCCCAGTCTTGTCCATAGAATTCTGAAACCAAGTCTCATCCATTCATCCATGTTGAGCATTTCATTTCACACCCTGGACCATCTGGCCAATTTGGGAAACAAATCTCGTAATTTGCATAGTAGAAGCGAAATTTTAATGAGGGCTCTTTCTTTGGCTACTGTTCTAGGGGAGCAGGGGTTATATTGTGATAAGTAAATCTCTGCATGAATATTCAGGATGTGCCTGCTGGGCTTTGGCTGGCTCAGCCAAGGGCTACAATAGGAGGTGCCAGCGCAGAATGTGCATTTTGGCCTCTCTCTTTCTTTCTGCCTCTGATCGATGTGACCCCCAGGAGATGGATGAGGAGGACCCTCTGCCATCCCATGCCTTCCCCTTTCAGTTTCTCTCCAGGATTTTATTTTTACACACTTGGAGCCTTGGGATGGTAAGCTGTACAGAATCATCTGGTCTAACCCTCTTGTTTTATAGTGCAGAAACTGGAGGACCGAGGTTAAGTGATGCTCCCTAGGTCACGTGGGCAGTTAGAGACAATGCCAGGAGTCATAATAATAATAGTTTATGTGTATATAGCACTTTATAATTACAAAGTCCTTTCATAAGGATGTTGGAACTGGAACCAATGCAATGACAGGCCATTTTCCAGAGGACTCATGATGCAGCATGCTACCTACCTCCTAAAAGAGATGCAGTGGACTCAGGATATTAAATGACACATACGTGTTTGGGCATGACCAGTGAAAGACTTTACTTTGCTGGTATGAGAGTTTTCTTTCCCTCTCCTCTGTTCTCTTCCTCCTCCTTTTTTCTCCCTCCCACTTTTCTCTCCTCTCCTCCCCTATCTCTTCTCCTCTCCTTTTTTTCTTCTCCTCTCCCCTCCCTTCTCTCCTGCCTTCCCTTCTCCTCTCCTTTCCCCTCCTCTCCTATCCTCTCCCCTCCAATCTTCTCCTTTCTTCCTCTACTATTCCCTCTCCCTCTCCCTCTCTTCTCCTCTTACCTCATCTCCTCTTCTATGCCAGTCTCCTTTTTTCTCTCCTCTCCTGCCCTCCCTCTCTCTCATCCTGAAGCCTCCCTTCCCCTCTTCTCTTCCCTTCCCTCCTCTCCCTACTTTCTCTTTCTCTCTATGTCTCTCTGTCTCTGTCTCTGTCTCTCTGTCTCTCTGTCCTCTCCCACTGGGGAGGACGGAGATTAGGGAGAGAAAATGATGAGGCTTTACAAATAGCTGAAGAAAACAAGAAAATGAAAGCGAAAGGAGAAAGGCAAAGATATACTCACCTAAATGAAGAATTCCAGAGAATAGCAAGCAGAGATAACAAGGTTTTCTTGCATGAACAATGAAAAGAAAAAGGAGAAAAAGCAATAGAATAGGAAAGCTAAGGGATCTCTTAAAGAAAATTAGAGATACCAAGGGAAAGTTTCTGCAAAAAAAGGGCATGATAAAAGACAAAGATTGTAGTTCATTAACAGAAGCAGAAGATATTAAGAAAAGGTGGCAAGAATACATACACTAAAAAACTAACTGTACAAGAAAAATCTTAATATAACTGATAATTTTATGGTGTGGTTATTGATCTAGAACCAGACATCCTGGAGAATGAAGTCAAGTGGACCTTAACTAGCAACAAAGCTAGTTAGCTGGAGGTGATGGAATTGCAGCTGAACTATTTAAAATCTAAAAGATGATTCTCTTAAAGTGCTGCATTCAATATGCCAGCAAATTTCAAGAACACAACAGTGGATTGGATTGGAAAAGATCAGTTTTTTCTCTCAGTCCTAAAGGAGGAATAATGTTCACATTGCCAAACAGTTGTACTTACTTCACACACCAGCAAGGTTATGCTTAAAGTTCTGCAAGCTTGGCTTCAGTGAATGTGAACCAAGATTACCAAATGAATAGGCTGGTTTTCAAATAGGCAGAAGAACTGGAGTCCTAATTTTCAACATTTACTGGATTATGGAGAAAACAAAGGATTTCCGGCAAAACATCTACTTCTGCTATATTGACTACATTAAAGCCTTTCACTGTGTGGATCTCAACAAAATGTTTCAAAACCTTATAGAGATAGAAGTACCAGATCATCTTACTTTTCTCCTGAGGAACCTGTATATGGGCCAAGAAGCAACAATTAGAACCAAACATTGAACAAACTGTTTTAAGATTGGAAAAGGAATATGACAAGGCTACATTTTGTCACCTTATTTATTTAACTTTTATGCATAGTACATCTTGTGATGAATTGGATGAATCAAAAAATGGAATTAAGGTCACTGGGAGAAATATCAACAATCTCATATATGCCACTCTGATGGAAGAAAGTGAAGAATAATTAAGAATTAAGAGAGTGAAAAAGGAGGATGTAAAAGCTGGCAGAAAGCTTAACATCAAGGAAGCCAAGATCTTGGCAACTGGTTTCATCATTTCCTGGAAAATAAATGGAGAAGAGATGGAAGCAGTGTCAGATTTTATATTTTGGGGCTCAAAGATCACTGCAGATAGCCACTACAGCCATGAAATTAAAAGATTCTTGCTTCTTGGTGGGGGGAAAAGCTATGACAAATTGTGACAACATACTAAAATGCAGAGACATCACCTTGCTGACAAAGGTCCATATGGTCAAAGCTATGATTTTTTTTTTCTAATACGGCTGTGCGAGTTGGGTTATAAGGAAAGCTGAGAGCTGTAGAATCAATGCTTTCAAATTGTGGTCCTGGAGAAGACTTCTGAGAGTCCTGTAGACAGCAAGGAGATCAAATAAGTGAATATTTAAAGAAATTAATTCAGGCTACTCACCAGAAGATCAAATACTAAAGGTGAAGCTTAAATATTTTGGCCACATAATGAGAAGATGAGACTCATTGGAAAAGACCCTGATGTTGGACAAGATTGAAGACAAAAGGAGAAAGGGACTAGAGAGGATGAGATGGCTAGATATTTTCATGGAAACAATGAACATGAACTTGGACAGACTTCAGGAGACAGTGGAGGATGGAAGGGCCTGGTATGCTATAGTCCATGGGTGGGACATGACTGAGCAACTGAACATTAACCACACTTGTGGATCCCATGATTCTTACACTGTTTGCTGTTTTAATTAGGAAATAGATTAAATCTTCAGTCAATCGAGGATATACAGATCTCATTACTGTTAGGAGATTTGAAGTATTATGAATTTAAAGTTGGAGGAGATCTGAAGGTTACCTAGTAAAACACTCTGATTTTTCCAGAGGGGAAACTGAGGTGCAGAAATATTAAAACATTTGCACAGCTTCCTGGAGACTGGAAACAGCAGAGATGCTGCTTTGAACAGTGTCTCCAGCTCTCAATTTAGCACATTTTCTACCACAGCCCCATGCATGATAAGATAACATGGAAATATGGTCATTACTGATAAGTGCCTATAACCTTTACAGAGTCTCAGCATTCAAAGGGACTCATCATGATGCTGTTATGTCAAGAACAGTATGATCTCCCTTGCCTGAATGTAACTATGCCTGAGTGTTGAATGGACAGCATTGATAATTGTGTACGCACTTATAAGATCATAACTATAGAGTTGGATGGGACTCCTTAAAAGCCATCTGATCCAACTTCCTTATTTCACAGAAAAGGGAGGCCAAAAAGATGAAAATACTTGCCTAGGTTGGACTTGAATTCAGGACCTATGACTCCAAATTCAATGATCTCTCACACTACTTTTTTTTCAATGAGAACTGTTAACTTATATTAAATTAAACATTACCTCCAAATTCCATGTACATTCCTCTTCTATGTGAATGATTTATAAGTAGCTTTTGCTGTTCAAGGAAGTTCATATTCAAGGGTGTTCAGAGTTTGCAACAAGTGTCAGAACCTAGGATCGCAAGATCTTAGATCTTGGACAAGCAAGTACCTTAGGGACCAGCTAGTCTAATCCCCTTTATTTTACAGAAAAGGAAACTTTATGATGTAGTTACTTTCCAAATGTCACACACTTGAAAATTTCCAAAGCGTTACCAAAGCTTTATCTCAAAACCTTATTCAGTTTAGTTCTAGAACAGTGATACATTGAGAATAAGAAAGGTTTTCAATATTAGGGGGAAAACCGATTCCTTCTCAAGAAAATTTTTCTTGAGGTTCAGATATTTCCTGATGATTTTTTTTTTTGGTGAGGCAATTGGGGTTAAGTGACTTGCCCAGGGTCACATAGCTAGTAAGTGTCAAGTGTCTGAGGCCAGCTTTGAACTCAGGTCCTCCTGACTCCAGGGCTGGTGCTCTATCCACTGCACCACCTAGCTGCCCCTTTCCTGATGATTTTATGTTATCATGTATGTCTGTTTTCTAATCCTTTGGAGAAATACAGAGTTGGATCAGAGCTTTTAATCCATTTTAGAAACTGAAATTAATCTTCAAGGAGATTGCTAAGGCCTTGCCATCTCTTTAGGTGGAAAAAGTATATCTGCCATTATTGCCCAATCTTATCTGAGTCACAGAGATAGTTATTATGATGTTCCAATTGTCCTGCCTTGTACAGTTCTACTTGTCAGTGCTGTAGGGGAAGAGTGATTAGTGAGTACACTAAAGAAAGATCCCTAGACTTTCTGAAGAAATTATATTAGCCACAAAGACAGTTGTGGCCGTCACAACATATTGATATCTACATCTACCTCCTATCCTCCCAAACTCCCCTATCTCCTCTATAAGGGGTAAGAAAATCATGCAGGCCAGAGAAAGCTAAAAACACTGAGACAGTTATGGCTAGAACCCAAGCCAGTTTGGCTGGCTTTCACATTCACATGTAAACATGTGTATGCCAGATGTGCAGATAGTTATTTGCATGCCAACTCTTATCTGGCTGGCAAGAATTTTCTTTTTTTTTCTTTTTTACTAAATTGCAGGATGCTTACTGAAAGAGAAAGTCATGATGAAAATGTTTCAATTTGACATCCTTTGGGTCTATAATGATATGAGACTCACTTTTATAAGACTCAAGGTTAAATAATCTGTTGTGTTTTTTTTTTCCCTCGGCAGAAATCTTCCCTTTTATAGCCAACAGATACAACTTACACCACTGGAACCAGAAAAAAAAAATTGTTGGGTTTTGTCTGCCTTATTTCAGTTGGAATGTTCTGAGATATTTTAAAACATTTCTGCCTTTCTCTCTATTCCTTTGAGTCATGACTGTCATGCACACAAAAATATTTTTGGTTTCTTACCTCCTGAGGTTCAGCATCCAAACCTACTCAACAATAATGGCAACCAGCGGGTGCCATCTCATCTTTGCTGAGGGAATTTGTTTAGATAAAAGTAGACCTTAGCTCAGGTCAGAGAATTTTTGGAAAGAGTGTCAGGCTATAGAGAGTTTTCTCCTCAACCGAGTAGTCTGAAAATTTTACTCATTTTAAGTTGCCACAGCACCAGGTATTTGAGGGTTAGAAATACTCTGGTAGGGGCAGCTAGATGGCACAGTGGAAAACGCACTGGTCGTGGATTCAGGAGGACCTGAGTCCAAATCCGACCTCAGACACTTGACACTTACTAGCTGTGTGACCCTGGGCAAGTCACTTAACCCCCCAAAAATCACTTAACCTCACCAAAAAAAGAACAAAAAAAACCCAAACAAGCAAAAAAACCAACCAAACAAACAACCAAAAATCTCTGTTGTACAAGATAAGCCTATAGGATAGACTGGTGTGGAAATTGTCTCACAACAGAAAATGTCACTGTTTTTACTGATTATATAATGCTTGATAGGAAACACTGCAGGCAAGAATATCTGAGGAAGATATTGGGCAAGGCAGGTATTTCTACCACTTTCTAATTTAATTTAATTCTTCCTGAACCATTTAGGCAGAATTAAATAGGCCTCCAATGCTGATCTGCAAATATGCTTCTCTAAGTGCAAATGCATTTTCTTTTCTAATCATAGTAAACCTTTTTCAGAAGCTAGATGCAGAGATAACTGCTATAGCTCCGGATTGTGCTACTAATTGTGTTAAGCAGCAAACCACAACATTTAGGACTCATGGAGATTTTCAAAAAAGCAGGAAGATTATTCATTATCTAACAACAATCAGCAAAAGTGATAATGGAAATGCTATCATTTTAGCTCTATCAATATTTGGTAAGGTTTGAATAACTTTACATAGGAATTTCAAATAATTATGACTAGACAGACTACAATATAAAATGTTTTCATCAAGCAAAAATTACTACCAGCACAAAGAATTCATTTCAACAGACACTCAGTAATCACCAATTATTCAGTAGGGCCAGACTATGAGACATGATACCAACTCATCAAAGTGCCAAACTTAATAACTGGATGGTATAATTAGCTTTGCTAATATCAATTGGTTTCTTTTTTTTTTTTGTAGGGCAATGAGGGTTAAGTGACTTGCCCAGGGTCACACAGCTAGTTAAGTGTCAAGTGTCTGAGGCTGGATTTGAACTCAGGTCCTCCTGAATCCAGGGCCAGTGCTTTATCCACTGCACCACCTAGCTGCCCCGTTTGGGTTTTTTTTGTTTGTTTGTTTGTTTGTGTTGGGGTTTTTTTCAGTTGGTTTCTTTATGGCCATATGATCTGAGCAAAAGAACACTGGAGCTTCCTGCTTTTAGTTTAGAGTCTAAGTCCTGAGGCCCTTCACCTCTATTAGTGTCTGGCACATAATAAAGAGCCTTCTCTCTGTTCTTCACAAGTGGTAGTCCATCTCCCATCTCCCTGCTCTGACATTGGCCATCCCACCTTCTTGCAACATACTATCTCCCTTCCTTTGCCTCATAGAGCCCCCTCTCTTCTTTTTAGTTGGATTTCAAGTACCATCTTCTTCATGAAGCCTTCCTTGATCCCTCCCAGACAAATTTGTCTTTAACAACTTTGAATCTTTTGTGCTGAGCCTGGAGTCAGGAAGACCAGAGTTAAAATCCTACTTCAGACACTTACAAAGCTATGTCACCTTGCCTAAGCCACTTGATACCTGTGCCTCAGTTTCTTTCATTGTAAAATGAAAAGAAAAATAGCACCTATTTCTCAGGGTCATCATGAGGATCATATTTTAAAATACACACACACACATATAGATATAAATATAGATATAGATATAGTGCCTAGCATAAAGTAGGGATTATATAAGTGCTATTATTATAATTATTTGCATTTATTAACTATATTGGTGCTGGATATAAATTTTGTAAGTAGATGTCTCTACCATTAGAATGTAAATTCCTTTCAAGTAGGGATTATTTTATTTTTTTTGTACTTGTCTGTCATTGCCTGACACAGTGCCTGGCACATTGTAGGTTCTTAATAGATACTTGGAGATTGACTGCTTCAACAATTACTTTTCAAGCTTTTGCCATGTGCCATGAACTCAGCTAGATACCAGGAATACAAAGATACAAACACATCACTCTTCCCAAAGAGCTTATATTCTGTTGGGGAAAACAATATATACTAGCGTTGCTGTTCAGTCGCTTAGTCATGTCTGACTCTTCATGATCCCATGGTCCATAGCACTCCAGGCTCTTTGATCCTCCACTGTCTTTCAAAGTCTGTACAAATTTCTGTTCATTGCTTCCATGACAGTATCTATCTATCTCATTCTCTGCCATCCCCTTTTCCTCTCGTCTTCAATCTTTCCCAACATCAAGGTATTTTCCTACGAGTCCTGTCTTTTCATTATGTGGTCAAAATCTTTAAGCTTCAGCTTCAGTATTTGACCTTCTAGAGAACAGCCTGAATGATTTTTTTAAGTATTGCCTTATTTGATCTCCTTGATGTCCAAGGGACTCTCAAAAGTCTTCTCTAGGGGGCAGCTAGGTGGCACAGTGGATAAAGCACCAGCCCTGGAGTCAGGAGGACCTGAGTTCAAATCCGGCCTCAGACACTTGACACTTACTATCTGTGTGACCTTGGGCAAGTCACTTGACCCTTACTGCCCAACCAAAAAAAAAAAAGTCGTCTCTAGCATCACAATTCAAAAGCATCAATTCTGTGACCCTCAGCTTTTCTTATAGTACAATTTTCAAAGCTATACATCGTTACTGTAAAAACCATAGCTTGGACTATATGGACCTTTGTCAGCAAGGTATTTGTTTTTTAGTATGCTGTCCAGCTTAGCCATAGATCCCCTCCACCCCACCATCCCCAAGAAGCGAGATTCTTTTAATTTACTGGCTACAGTTGCCATCTGCAGTTATCTTTGAACCCAAGAATATACAATCTGACACTGCTTCCATTTCTTCTTCATTTATTTTCAGGAGGTTATGGGACCAGTTGCCAAGATCTTAGTTTTTTTGATGTTTTTTGATGTTAACCTTCAAGCTAAATTTTATACTCTCCTCTTTCACCCTTATCAAGAGGCTTCTTAATTCCTCTTCAGTTTTTGCCATCTGCAGAGGAATAATTTCAAAATCTTGTGTTTACCCTAGATTTCATCAGTGAAGGAAAGTCCTGGGTGAGGAAATGCCTTTAACTAATGCAGGTCAGCAATTCATAGGCAACTTAGTCTTAGAAAGTTGCCTGAGCCAAAGAGAGATAAAACTTCAATCCAGGCCTTCCTGACTCTGTGGCCAACCATCAACCATTCTATGTGGTTCTTATAAACAAATGAAAAAGAATAGATTTTTAAATTTTTTAAATTTTTAATTTTTAATTTAATTTTTTTAATTCTGAAGGAAAGGCACTAACAGTTGGGGGAATCAGTAAGGGTCTCTTGTAGGTGATGGAACTTGAAGCTCTCTTGAAGGACCAGTGGGGAGGGCAAGCTTACCAGGATGTTGTATATAGATAAGTTCATTTCACTGGAACTTACAATACAGTTCAGGGTGCAATCTTGGATCAGCTTAGATAGAGGTTGTAATAGTGAAGAGCTTTAAATATCCAACTGAGAACATTTGTTTTATCCTAGAGTTAAGAAGACATCAAACCTTTAGTGTCTTCTATAAAAAGGAGTTAATAACACTTTCCATCCCTACCTCACTGGGGGATCATGACTAAAGTGCCATATAAATTTAAACTATTATTATACCCAAATCATAATTCACTTACACATTCCTAGCCTCATGAATTCATCCACTGACGTTTGTTGATGGCAAGGTGACTAGAGCACTTGATTTGGAGTCAAGAAGATCAGAGCTTCAATCCTGTCTCAGACACTTAATGATCTATGTGACTTTGGACAAGTCACTTGGCATCTATTTTCCTCAATTATAGACTGTTAGAATGGGAACCTTTGAAATAAATGAGTTCAATACCCCCATTTTACAGAGAAGAAAATTCAGAAGGGAATCTTATTTGCTCCTGGGCACATAGCCAGTAGCAATGGGATTAGAAGTGTTGTTTAAAATCTAAATTGTGGGTTCTAATCTGCACACACCGCCCCCCCCCCAGTCTTAGGGGGGGAAGCTGGCTAAAATCACTGATAAATTCAGCAAGAGTTTAGGCTTTTAAAGATTTATTAAAATATATATTATAAGTTAGTGAAGAGAGAGAGAGATTGAGAACAGATTCCTTATAGCATGGAAATCCTAGCTTAGATCTAATTCGGTATAGCCAGAGAGAAAGAAATCAATTTCCTTTCCTAGCAGCCGTTGTGAAATCTCTCACCACCAAGCATGACTGAGGGCCCCACCCTTTTCTCCATCTCTCACCACACACCTCTTCCTTACCAAAAAGAGTTCTTCTATGAGCAAGCATCCACTTACTAGTTCCTCTCTCCTTCCCCCAAAGAGGAGGTCCTTTAATCTGGTTGGTTGAGTGGTCTCTTGCTGACGTCAGTAGTACACCAACATGTCACTCAGGGCCAGCCAGGTGTGGCCTCCATTCAATCATCCTTAAGTAGGTACTTAGTTTCTCATTCTCACCCAATTCAAACAATATTAAATCAATAAGGTGGGGCCCCTGGGCATCTGCCAAATTCCGTTATTTTATCACAGAACACTAGTATGCTGACAAATGTTATAACCCAACATCTCAGTGGATGCTTTCATCATCCCCCAAAGAGATGATTGCAGACTGATTCAACAATTTTGATAGCAGAATTAATGTCTATATGCAAATGACCAAAGTCATAAAACTAGTGAAATTCATGCCCCAGATAACAAACAACAGTTACAATATTTATGGTCTTCTTTTTAAATGTATTTTATTTTCCTCCAATTACATGTCAATTTCAAAACTGTTTTTTTAAGTTTTGCGTTCCAAATTCTTTCCTTCCCTTCCTTCCTTCCCCTGCCTCAAGCCATATGAAAAATGGCATGTGAAAACAAAGTAAGGAAGTAGTTGATAAAGTCAACTCTGCACCCCCCAAAAGTTTTGTTTTAAATTTCATTTTGTTGATATATTTTATTTCTAATTCACCTTCATTTCTAAGTAAATCCCCCCATTCTTTATCCAGTAAGTCATCCCTTGCAAGGAAGCTTAAAAATGAAAGATTTAGTTCAGCAAAACTAAAAAGCACATCTATCTTGTCTGACAAGATATTATGTAATATTCCACATCTGTATTCCCCCACTTTTGCAAATAAAAAAAAAAAGGAAGGAGGAAAGAAGTTTGATTTTCTTAATTCTCCTTTGGGACCAAACCTGGCCATTAAAATTACATAATAGTGTTTCATTTGCTCAGTTTGTTCTTTCCATTTACATTGTTGCACTTATCGTACATATTATTTTGGGGGTCTGGTTACTACTGGTTCTGTATTAGTTCATATAAATATTACCATGCTTCTTTGAATTCTTCCATCACATCCATATACCATCATTTGTTTAGCCATTCCCTAACGAACAGACATCTATTCTGTTTCTAGTTTTGTTGGTGCTACAAAGAATGCTACCATGAATATTTAAGTATACTGTATAGGAGCCTTCTTTTATCACTTAATTTCTTTGGGCATATGCCTAGCTAAGGAAGCTATGGGCCAAAGGGTATTTACATTTTATTCATTTTTTAAAAAATAAAATTCTAAATGGTGTTCCAGAATGGTTGACCAACTCACAGCTCCAATGTATCAGTGAACTTGTCTTTCCAGTGACTATTTTCATAATTTCTTTGCTCCATTGACTTCATCATTTCAGGTCTTTGCCAATTTATTCTGTGTGTCATGTATGAGGATGAAAACTTGGAATGGTGTTGATTTTCATTCCTCCTATTATTAGTGTTTTAACTCCATAATTTTTCAAACCTTGAATTGCGTTTGTGTGTGTGTTGTTGTTGTTGTTGGTAGTGGTGGTGGTGGTGTGTGTGTGTGTGTGTATGTGTTTGTGTGTATATCAGGCCATATCAGGTAATTTGTAAATAGGCTGATTGTGACATGAACATTAAATGGAAGAAAGAATTCCTGAAATCTGATTAATTTCATAAATGAAATCTTCTATGTTGAGTAAAAAACTTATGCACAGAGTTCCTTGATATAACATTTGTTGTTTCTGCCATAACAGAAACCCCAAATTCCTGGAGTTTCATCAAAGAAGTATATGACCCATTTATAAATGGTGCTTTTTGTAAAAATCTCTCTTCTGAAGAATGTGGCACCATCTGAGTAGCTGTAGGTTTTAACATAAATATTTCATTAGTCATGATGGTTTCTGAAAACTTAAAGCTGTGAAGGGCAGACATTTTGGAATCTTTGTGATTTATGAACAAACTAAAGGAAACTTGATCATTTCAGTTTTGCTGAGTGGATAGTTCTGGAATGTGCAAATGAATGGAATCAGGAAACCCCCACTGATTTTTTTTCTTATGTTAAAAATGTCTTAAAGTCAGATCAGCTTAAAAAAATAGATATGGGAAGCTGACCTAGTGGTTAGCTGCATTTGATGCCATTCCTGTATTAAAAAATAGAGCAAAAAAAAGCAAAAAGTTTTAAAAAGCAAAAAGAGAAACAAATACTTGGTGGGGGGGAGGTTTGCTTTATTGTTTTTTGTTTTTACCTGAACTTTTCTGACACTCTCACCACCATGACTGAACCTTCCCTTATTACCAAGAAGAACATTTAGGCAAAAACAATAGATATAGCAGCTACTTCTGACAGTGTGTAGGGCATTGTTTACCCATAATTCCCCTCACATTTCTCCTGAGAGGAGGAAGGTTTCATCATCTATTCTCCAGGAAAAAGATTGCTCACTGAGATTACTCAGAAGTCGGCTTCCTTTTAAGTTTGTTTTCTTTTGCATTATTGTAGTCATTGTCAATATCTTTTTATAATTCTTCCTATTTCACCCATATCAGTTCATGTAGGCCTTTTCATGTTTCTTTTTTTCCTATATTTTTCATATTTGGCACCACTCCCCACACCTCTTTGGCACAAGGCCAAAAGTAGCTTCTTCCCTGAAATCCCATTGATGTTATAAACCAGAGGTGTCAAATAGGCATCCTGCAGGCTACATACATCCCACAACACTCCCATGTACACACAAACCAGATTAAAATATAGTTTCTGATTTTAATATGCTAATATATTAATAAAAAGGTAAATATACAAATACACATGGTTTTCTAAGTAATATGTCCCATAGGTATCCTTACGTATGGGTTAGTGGCCCCCATTTCAATTTCAGTTTGACACCACTGCTATACAAAACTAATTTACTAACACACACATACAGACACACAAAAGCCCACAATTTACTATTGTACTTAACTGTGAATTTCTTATCTTCCTAACTAGGTTGTTGGTTTTATGAAGACAGAGATAGTGGCTTTATTTACATTTTATTTATTTTTATATATTTATACTTAAATTTCTTTTTATTTCTCTATCTTCTTTAGAGTTCTAATTTGCATTTATTTTGTTCTTCCATAAGAATGAATGCATGTATTAATTGTTTTTGCTGTTAAGCATTCTTACTTGGCTAAGGGAATATACCTTGCGCTAATATTTCCATCATAAAATATTATGATTCTTGAACACTCATGCAAATTTATCCTTGGGCACGGCAGACTAGGCCAAGTGGGAGAGATGTCATTAAAGAACTTTAAGGAGGGCAGCTAGATGGCGCAGTGGATAGAGCACTGGCCCTGGAATCAGGAGTACCTGAGTTCAAATCCGGCCTCGGACATTTAACACTTACTAGCTGTGTGACTCTGGGCAAGTCACTTAACCCCAATTGCCTCACTAAAAAACACAAACAAACAAAGAACTTTAAGGAGGGGGCAGCTAGGTGGTGCAGTGGATAAAGCACCGACCTGAGTTCAAATCTGGCCTCAGACACTTGATTACTAGCTGTGTGACCCTGGGCAAGACACTTAACCCCAATTGCCTCACCAAAAAATGTGCTGACCCAGCTCTTAAATTTTCAGTAAGAGCATTTACAACTTAGAAATTTATAGCAAATGGCACAAATCAAGCGTTGGTTTATAACTTTGTTGACTGTCTTTATTTTAAAAAATAATGGAGAAAATATTAACAATGAAGATTAAACTTTAAAATGTGTCCTTCATACAGTCCCCTTACCCCTCCCCGCTCCCTGACACACAAGGGAGGCAGTCATTATCATTTACCATCACACCTTTGTGTATGGCACATGATGAGAAAAAGAAAAAAAACCTACAAAACCCTAAAATTTATGAAGTGCAATTTTAATGCTATTTAAATCTGCAAGAGGACAAGTCAAACAAATGGTGCTCCCTAATCCACATTTCTACATCTCTGATAATTACAGGCCATGAAATCTATCAGATCTTTCAAAGCTCATCAACATCCTTTTGGAAAATGACTCTCATGCCCATGCTTCTCAATCCACCTCTGAATTGCTAGAAAATGGAACACATGCTTCCCACTCAGATAGAAAGGATCCAGAAACACAGTATTCTTAGATTCTATTTCTAGAGAAGTTTTCATGTGATTTCTGTTTCATCTTACCCGGAGGCCTTTGTATGACTCTCCCTGTGTCACCTAAGTTATTTTGAGGAAGTGGCACTTGTTGATAGTACATGTTTTGTGGTAAAATTTGATTCCCAGGTGGTAGTTCTGATGTTCCCAGCTGCTAGTAACCCTGCCCTCATCATCGCTTTATTTTTATTTTGTGTGTATATGTGTGTATGCATGTACATATGTACATATGTTGTGTACATACACATGAATTGCAAATACACATATACACATGAACATACCTAAATATATACATGTAATCTCCATGTTTTTTTTTTTCCTACAATACAATGTAAGCTCCTTGAAGGCAATAACTGCTTCATTTTGTTGATTGATTGATTCTATTTCAGGGACCTTGAAAAAGTAATTTAATTTCTTCTTTGCCTTACTCTTCCCATTTGTAAAATGGGGGGGGGGTCACATAACTTCTTTACCAACCTCATGGGACTGTATAAGCATCAAATGACATTGATTATGTAAATGTGCTTTGAAAAATATAAAGTAATATACACAGGCAGTGGATTAGTCTTTAATTATTAAAGCTGTGCTCTCAGATGTTTCATTTGCCCAAATAAAGCCACTGAACTGAAAAGGATTTTTTTTAATATGTATGTCTCCTTTTAGCCAGAGAGTTAGAGTAAATAGAACATATACCAGAGCTCCAAAAATACATTTCTCCCATTAGGTTGTTAAAAAGATGTTTGGCTCCAATCTCTAGATATATCATACCTAAAAGAAAGTACAAATTCCTGTTAGTAAATGGGAACTTTTAGTTACACCTAAATATCTTTGTATTGAGTAATATTGTGTTTTAAAAGCTTGCTCTATTTCTCCTTGGATATTTTTAAAAGGTCATTTATAATGAAGAACAGGGGAGGTAGAACTTGAGTAATATTCCTGAAGGAAGGCATCTGAAGGCTGGCATTCAGAGTCCTTTGGCAGCCAAACTGAATATCTTGTCTCAAAAGGAAGATGGTGGAATATTGGTAGTGCTTCTAGTGGGATCATTACTCATATCTCCTTTTTGAGTGAAAAACTCAAGGTATTAACAGGGTAATCAGGGGTATGTGGATATTCTGTATTTGCAAACAACTTAGGAAGCAATCATTCTATTTCGCTGCTTCTTCATTTTTAATTCAGAGACAGAGAAAGACACACAGAGAGAGTCTGTGTGTGTTTTAAGACAAGTGGCACAGCCCTTGAGACAAGTAATCTTACAACCTCTAGCAGCTGTTCCTGATTTCTTTTAGTAAGAGAAAAAGGGTAAGGGTGTGAGAGCAGGAGGGAGGGAGGGAGAGAGAGAGAGAGAGAGAGAGAGAGAGAGAGAGAGAGAGAGAGAGAGAGAGAGAGAGAGAGAGAGAGAGAGAGAGAGAGAGAGAAGGGGGGATTATACATTAATAGAAAAAGCAAAACAATGAGATGAAAATAGGGCAGGATAAACCCTGGCTCTAATTCTCTATTTTCTTGATATAAACTGAGGAGGTGACTATTTTGAAGCCACTAATAGCATTTCTGGGATAGCCAATATAACTATAGTACCAAGCATTTGTAAATTTTTTTCAGAAAATTCCACCCAACAAGGGAGACTCTGCCTACTCTGGATAAGAAGCATAAATGATCAGCAATTGTTGATGTCCCACCCTTGAGATAGTTTCCCCTAGTTTAATCCTTTGCATTTCTTTCTCCTCTTTGTTGTCTTCTGATTCTCCAGCAGCTTAACTCAATCAAGCAGTTCAGGGAATGCAGTTCAGATGAAAAATTTCAAAATTCAATTTGTTTTCACTCAGAAGGAGAGCATTGTGCCCGGCTCTGTATTTGGTGCTCCCAGGGATATGAAAGAAAAATCTGGCATAGTCCCTGCACTCAAAGAAGTTGTCTTCTTGTTTGCATAGTAGATATGGACATGAAATTTTATACATAGATATATGTGTGTGTGTGTGTGTGTGTGTGTGTGTGTGTATTACAATGTAACCAGTTTCTTTGTCTATTTTAAGCATGTCCACTAAAGAGCAGTAAAATCTGTCAGGAATACCAAGGCTAACAAATATGTTCTAAATTTAAATTAGATCTTTATATAACACAGCTTCTCTTTAAAAGGCTTTAAAGGGGGCAGCTAGATGGCGCAGTGGTAAAGCACCAGTCCTGGATTCAGGAGTACCTGAGTTCAAATACGGCCTCAGACACTTGACACTTACTAGCTGTGTGACCCTGGGCAAGTCACTTAACCCTCATTGCCCTGCAAAAAACAAACAAACAAAAAAGTCTTTAAAGGTTATTAGCTAAGCTAAATTGTGCTAAAAATTTCCATCAATTAATATCAATGTGTGCTTTCCATTGGACATAAATTATTTCTTCCAAGGCTGAATATAATTTAGCAGTATAAATTTAGGGCCATGAGAAGGGGTTTATATTCAGTGGTGTGCTGGCAAATATTTAACAACTGATTTAATTTAACCTGCATTATTTTTCTCCATTACCTTATTTTTTCCATCATCTTTTAAAGTCTAGAAATCAACAAAATAATAAATCAAGTTCTGATTTGTAGCATTTGCTAATCTCAATGCTCCCACTAAAAATTTTACAACCAGCTCTTCTGAATCACATTGAGCATTCCCTGGAACGCAGTTCCATCTCCTACTCTTATGTCCCCTGATAATGCTGCTTCATATTTGGAATATATTCCCTACTTAGAATCCTTTGCTCCCTTCTAAAGCACTGTCTCCTAATTGTTAGTAAAGTCCATCTCCTCAAAATAGCTTGTGTTTCTTTACCTGTTCACAAGTGATGATCCTCACTACAACGTAAGCTCCTTGAAGGCTGAGACTGCTTTTCATTTTGGTCTTTCTCTTCTGGAATTTATCATAGTGGCTTGCATATAATAGATATTTAACAAATGTTTGTTAATGGATTTAATGATATGTAACTATTATAATAAATAATAAATTTGAAGAAGAGAAAATGTATGAACTGATGCACAGAGAAGTAAACCAAACCAGGAAAACAATATAGGCAATGTCTGGAACAACACTAGTAATGACAACAAACACTGAATGCTCTACAATTATTATGACCAAGTTTGGTTAAAAAGAAAGTAAAAAATGTTCCTTTTTACTTTCTTTGCAGATATGTAAGACTATAGTTATCTAATGTTGCATATCAAAAAACAAATATAGGGGGCAGTTAGGTGGCGCAGTGGATAAAGCACCAGCCCTGGATTCAGGAGGACCTGAGTTCAAATCGGGCCTTAGACACTTGACACTAGCTGTGTGACCTTGGGCAAGTCACTTAACCCTCACTGCCCCACCAAAAAGAAAAAAGAAAACAAAAAAAGCAAATATAACCCAGTGATTTCAGTGGTCCAAATTTACTTTGGCTTCTTTAGATGATTACATAAATGATTGGGTTAAGATTTCTGGGTCCCTTGTTGTGTTATGGAAATAAGTTGTGGTGAATTGAACTCAAAGAACTTGTCAGTTCTGTGATACCCGGTCCTATAAAGGCAGAAGCACATAACAACAAATACCACCACCACCAACAACAACTTAGATTGTTAAAATGCTTGGTTGTTAATTAAGTATTTCCTTGAATTCTTTAACTGTATCCTTACAACAACCCAATCAGGTATATCATGAATGTTGTTGCCTCTCTTCATTTTACAGATGAGGAAACAGCCTCAACAAATGTAAGTAACTTGCCCAAGATAACACAACTACAGGGTGTGCCAAGAGTCATGATGTTTTAATAACTTTTTGAAAATTATTTTTTCTTTATTTTTTGTCATTTATGATATTTGATTTTTTATGCATAATGTAAATTCATTTCCTACATATACTGTGTATAATGCTATGATATTATAAATTAAAAACAAAAAAGGAGTTATTAAATACTGAAACCCTTTTGTGACTTTTGGCTCACCCTGTATTAAATGGATAAACCAAGGCTTTAATCTAAGTTTTCTGTTCCTATAGTACGCTGGTACTCTAATGTGATAATTATCACATGATATTTTGCATTATAGTGATCTGTGTCAATATATTGTTTCCTTACCAAAATGTAAGCTTCTACAGAGCAAGAAGAAGATTTTTTATCTAAACTTTGTATTGCCCTTGTTGTATAACTGCATTCTTCATATAAAAAGCATTTCATAAATGTTCGTCATCCATTTATTTCTATATCTAAGTTTGTTCTGCTTTCCAATACTCTATACCCCCAGAGAAATCAGATGGGATTAATCTTTGTGTGTGTGTGTGGGGGGGGGGGGTTAAATGACTTGCCCAGGGTCATACAACTAGTATGTGTCAAATGTCTGAGGCCGGATTTGAACCCAGGTCCTCTTGAATCCAGGGCCAGTGCCTTATCCACTGTGCCACCTAGCTGCCCTAGGATTATACTTTTAAAGAAAGATTCTAAGTGAAAATTGTTAATCAATTAACTATGATGCTAGACATTGTTGATCAATTAGCATTTAGTAAACACCTATTACATGTCAGACACTGTAAGTTGCAGAAGACAAAAACAGAAGATGAAACTACATTCAATTAATGAAATTCAAGGAATTTACATTATTTTAGGGAAATGGCATGTATAAAACCAAATAAATACTAGATAATTTCCTAAATAGGAAACAGAAGCTTAAGAGTGATCGCTTGGGGCAGCCAGGTGGTGCAGGGGATAGAGCACCGGCCCTGGAGTCAGGAGTACCTGGGTTCAAATCTGGCCTCTGACACTTAACACTTACTAGCTGTGTGACCCTGGGCAAGTCACTTAACCCAATTGCCTCACTAAAAAAAAAAAAAAAAAAAAAGAGAGTGATTGTTTGACCTGACTTTTGAAAGAATCTGAGGATTCTGTGAAGCAGAGGTAAGGAGAGAAGTCATTCTAGGAAAATAACAGAGATGGGAGATACAGTGTAGTCTATGAAGAACAGTAAAAAGGCCAACATACTTTTATGTAGGGGAGTAAAGTATAAGAATTGAGGAAAGGATGCTCAGCATCATAGACATGAGAAAGTATGGAAGAGATTGGGTAAATTGCTAACAGAATGTGTGAACTTAATCTTCCAGGCTGTTCTCTGTCTTTTTTGTACGTAGTAGAAACAACTGCTGCTGCTGCTGCTGCTGCTTTCCCTGAGAACAAACTGACCTGATGAAGTGAATGCTTTAGCAGTATTCTCGCCTATTAGATGAACCCCATGACCAAGGAATACTCTTCCATTTAGATAAAGACACTGAGATCAGATCCATTCAACTAGAAACACCATATCATAAAAGAATCAAATTTCAGTGGTATTAGGAACCTCACCCACTATCTCAGCCAACAGACACTGAATATACATTTGCCTAAATTATACAAATAGCTTTTAAAACTTTTTTTTAAACTCAGGCTTCTCATCCCTTCTCTTCCTCCCAATCATCCAGACTATGTGAACACAGACGCAAAATCCTTGGATCATTGCCATCTCTTTATTTTTCTCTCTGTTGCTTGGACTTACCACCCAGCTTTCAGTAACAGGGGTATACCAGTGTCCCACTATACCATGTTGATCTGTTTTTGTGTGTGGTTGTGCTGTGTTTTTGGCTTCTCTAATTTAAAAAAAAAATGATTTATCAGCTGATCTCTCACTTTTCCAAGTTAATTCTGCACCCTGAATCTAAATTGATAGGCTTCAAATTGAAAGCAGAGATTTTCTCCAGATATGTTTGATTTATAAGAAATCTGAGATGATTTGAGGATGCAGTCACTGTGACAGAGGAGCCTTGGATTCAGATCAAGTTGTCCTTTTTAGGCTGGATAGAATCTGTTTCAATTGGATTGAGATGCTTTTCATTCAAAAGTTCAACATCACCATCACCAAGGCGAGGGAGATTATGATCACAGACTATAGACTTGCCCTATGCTCCACCATGAAGTTGAAAACTGCTCTTTGGCATTCTCTCTCCCTTCTTATTCTGTCCCCCTGTCCCCTATTCTGCTGACCCGCCCCCCCCCCCAGTATAGGCCCTCTATTTCTCTATGAACCTGGAGCTTGCTTCTTCAGATCCAGGAACTGCCACTTACTCTCTGTGTAACCTTGGTAAAACAGTTCATCTCTCTGTACTCATTTTTCTCATTTATAAAATGAGAGAGTTGAACTAGATAACCTCTGAGGTCCCTTGCAATTCTAGATCTACGATTCTGTGATTACCTATTATCCTATGATCTTGCTCCCTTCAAAACATATTTGTTCTGTGTCCTAGATTTGGGGGGAATTTGCTAGATATTAGTGATTTTACAAAGATATTAGGTTTAACTTTTGTCTCTCTCAGGTGAAGGCACTCCAGGAAATGCAGTGCCTTAACCAAAAGAAACAGTTGCCCAAGTGGTAGGATTTCAGGTAGCAACATACTTTTAAGGAGAAACAAAGACACATGATGTCTAGAACTTTTTCGGTTTTAATATTTAAGTTACAGGCTAAAATGTAAATTTCTTGCTTAAGAGGATAGCTTTTTATAAGCAATTCAAAGAATGCTATCTAATTTGCCTTCTTAACATGGGGACCAACTCTTATGAATTCTAATTTGTTGATTAGACAACTGAGGCATGGAAAGCATACTTGAGTGTCATATAGTAATTTTCTACCACTGAATAAAAAACCAGGCAGAGAATTCAGCAATCATAACCTTGTCTACTTTTGAACACAGCAGTAGCTCTCTTCTCTTCTCTTCTCTTCTCTTCTCTTCTCTTCTCTTCTCTTCTCTTCTCTTCTCTTCTCTTCTCGCCTCTTCTCGCCTCTTCTCGCCTCTTCTCTTCTCGCCTCTTCTCGCCTCTTCTCGCCTCTTCTGCCTCTTCTCTCCCTTATCTCCTCTCTTCTATCTCTTTCTTTTGCCTCTTCCTTTTTCTTCTTTCCTCTTTTTCTGTGTCCTTCCCTTCCTTTTTTCTCTGTCAAAACTAAGTAAGAGACTCATTTTCCTCAGGAGACACTCCAGTTTTCATTATCAGTCCATCTGTATTTCTGCATGCTGTAAGACATCATATCTGATTTCTGGGATATGTCTAGACCAACATGCTCCAGTACTGTGCCGTATGTCTAACATAAACTCCCCTTTTGTATTCAGGCTATTTTCTTGGCCTGTGACTTTTCAGATAATGACTCACACAAGGGGCTCATTTGCATAATATATTTCCCTTAATGGAAGGGGGGTGGGAATCTTCCCATTTGGTGTGAGTTAATTAACCATCTTTTACACCAGTTTCTATAATGGCCTCAGAACTCTCCTATGCTCTCTGGGAATCATGACTGGTATTTGTAAAAAGGTTTGTCAGACTTTATTCTATCTCTAAAAGTAGAAAAACATCAAATTAATGTAAAGATGGCTTGCAGGATATGAAGGAGGAAAAAAGGAAGCCCCTCTTTCCAGAATGTCTCCCCAAAAACAAAGAAGCCCAAGAAGGCACAGAAGTCTAACATCAGCACTGGGTTTGAAGAAAAGATAAAACCAAGAGGTCTCTCCCATAATGAGAATGTTTCTGCAGAATCTGGTGTCTATGCCTGCTACCTTACCCTGAGCTGAGCATAATCTCTACCCTATGCATGAACATGAACTCAACTCAGCCTCATTCAGCTAAGAGCACTACCTGAGTGACTTTGGGCAAGTTACCAAACCTTGCCAGGTCTCAGTTTTCTTATCTGTGAATGGAGGGGGCTGGATCAGATGGTCTCTAATGGTCTCTTTCATCTCTGAAGCTATCATCCCTTGATGTATGAATTGAGCAGCACATGCCTTATTGGCTGTTCTAGCCATTTGTCCGTATTCACAGGCACATCAAACACAGGCACAAAAAACACTTACTTGGGGCAGCTAACTGGCTCAGTGGATAAAGCACCAGCCCTGGATTCAGGAGGACCTGAGTTCCAATTCAGCCTCAGACACTTGACACTTACTAGCTGTGTGGTCCTGGGCAAGTCACTTAACTCTCCTTGCCCCACACAAAACCAAAAACAACAACAACAACAATCACTTCCTTTCACTGTACTCGCTGTTCCTCCAACATTTACTCAAAGGAAATAATCCAAGGTGAAGAAGGCTAGATGTAGAGAGGGAGGAAAGACTTGATCTTGTTGAATAATCATTGAAAAAAATGCATAGGCTGTCTGAAGCAATCAATATTATATTCCCTCCCCAATCATAGAGGCTATATGACATAATGAATAGAGTGATGGAGGCCTGGGTTCAAATCCTGCCTCACATGGTAACTAGCCGTGTGATTACAACCAAGTCATGTAACTTCTCTCAGTCCCAGTCTCCTTATTTATAAAATGGAAATAATAAAATCTTTAGTGTTTGATTAATAAAATTGTTCAATAATTCAATTCATTAAGCATATTAAATACCTTCCATGTGCCAGGCACTGTGCTAAATACTTTACAATTATTATTTCATTTGATCCTCACAACAACCCTGGCAGGTAAGTGATATTATTATCCCAACTTTACAAATGAGGAAAGTGAGGCAAACAGGTTAAGTGACTTGCCTGGGTCGCAAAGATTTGAACTCATGTCTTCCTAATTCCAGGCCCAACATTCTATCCACTGTGTTACCATGATGCTGGACATTCAAAGACAAGGACCAAAGGAAACAGTCTCTGCCCTCCTCCCACGTAGAAAAGTCAACACAAAATATGCGCCAAGAAACAGAATTTTGCAGTGGCTAGAGAGCTTTCTCAAAGCCAGGAAGACATAGATTCAAATTTTGTCATGTGACTGGGGCAAAGTCACTTACCCTCCCAGTGATCTATGTCCTGGCTTTTTAAACTGTGGGTCTGGATCCCATATGGGGTCATGTAACTGAATGTGGGAGGGGGTCTTGAAAAATTGGGTAACAGCAAAATGTTATGTATACCTATTTTATATACCTATATACCCAGGGTTGAGTAAAAATTTCTCAGGCAAAAAGGGGTTGTAAATGGAAAAAGTTTAAGCAGCCCTGATAAATGTTTCTCTCCAAAACAATAAATTTGAGTGAAGATGCTGTGTCATTGACAGAGTGAGTTTTCTCACCTGGGCATTCTCTAAACCAGGGCCTCTTATTTCATGACAGTAGAGAAGCTGCTACCTACTTGCTCATACCACAACTTTTACCAAGTTTTTTTTCAAAGAGATGCCATTGATCTCATTTGAACAAAAGCAAATATATTTTCCCCAGATCTACTCTGTATTTTCTAAAGTTATATTACATTTTTAAAAAATTATCTCCTCTGATTCTATGTGTTATTTCAATAACTCATAAATAATACAAAAAAATACAAATGTCTCTGGAGACTGGAGCAAAAACTCTTGCCTGGGAGCCTGGAGACCTTGGCCATGACATCTACTTCTAACCCTCAGTGTGTGACCCTGGGCAAGTTATTGAAACTTTCTAGTTGTTGTAAGGGAAAGTTCTTTATAAACTTTAAAGTACTTTATAAATATGAGCTCTGTATTAGAAGGCCAGCCATGACCATTTAATTATACTAAGTAGCCTCAGAAAACTCAGTCTTTTCCCTCCATTAACCCAGAAGATAATACTAAGGAGAAAAAGAATGAAGTTTGTTTTGAGATTAGACTATACCAAGTGCAGAAAGACTCGAACAAACATTTCCTTTTTCAAAAGAAAGAAATATAGCCTGTCTAGTCTCTGTCTAAGCCTTTCTATGACATGTGTAACAACTAACTGTTGGCTTCCATTAATCATTAAAAAAAGCCTCTTAGAAACAAGCCAAATATGTAACTTAAACAACAAGTGTCTACACCAAAAACACAAGTTGATTTTATCTGATGAGTCAGTGATTTGGGCTGTGTCTCTATATCCAAGAAACTCCACTGAATTAAAAAAAAAAAAAGGCTGATCTTGTATTCAGATTTCCTCCATGGAGAATTTAATTATGCAAAATTCACCATTCAGTGATCCCCAAGTGAGGAACACTGCCTGTACTGTTGGCTTTGGTTAAAGTGCTGGGGGGGTTTTCATTGATTTTTTTTCTTCTTTATTATAAGGAGGGAAAGGGGAAGGAATATATTGAAAAGTGAAGATAGTATACAATTGAAGATAGCAATAAAAATATCAATAAAATTAAAATTAAAATGTATTCAACATTTGGAAGGAGTTGGAGCGAGAAACAGCCCCAAAAGCAAGAAGAAAATAAAACAGGCTGTGTACGGATAAACACAATGGAACTCATGGAAGTTGGTAACATAAGAAAACTTTTACAAAGATTTTTCAAAGAGGTACCATAGATCTCATTTGAACAGAAGCAAACATGTTTTCCCAGATATACCCTTTATTTTCTAATTATGTTAAGTTTTTAAAATATATTCTTCAGTCTTATTCTATGTACTATTTCAATAATTCATAAATAGTACAAAAAGTGTTGCAAAGTCTAAGGAAGATAAACAAATACTTTCTTATATTACCCTTATCCTGTTTACTTCTTTAAAAAGGCATCTTTCCCCATCCCTACCTCCCCGTCCCCAACTTCATATGTAGAGAGGGAAATGTAAGCTGCTTGATTTAAGAAAACAAAAAGATTTCAGAGACATTTAAAAAGCATGGGAATAAAGAAAGGCCTCTAGATTTTAGGACGGACATAACACATTCTTTCTTAGGCAATTGTTTAGTCTGCATTACAAAATTAAGCTAGTGTATAATTTTATCATGCAGGTACATCACTGCCGCACTTGGACACAGAGAACGTGGGTGCCTGAAGTAAGTTTCAAATTACTCTGACTCCAAGTCCAACATCTAGTCCTAAAACCAGCACCTCAAAACCCTGGCGGTCTTAGATGCAAAAGGAACTAGAAGTGTATACCTCTGACAGACTCTAATGAATAGACACTGATAGCCTAAAACTTCAGAGAGCAATAACTGATTATGGGAAGAAGATAAGACTTCAATTGGGAGAGTTTATTTTCTATTTAAACAGCAGGCCCTCTAATAACAGGCGGTCAGGATTGGGCTTTTCCACATTTGAGGCCTGTCTTAAACTTCAGTTCATAAACAACCCAGACGTTACAAGTTAAAATTGACGGTTCCATCACATTTGGAAAGGAGAGGAGTGATTGCACAAACAGATTACGGGGTCCAGCCAAATTCCAAAGAATTCAAATTTCTGCAGCATCTGGGATAGCTTATAAAATATAGAAAATGGGAACAAAAATTGACAAAAGTAAAATAATATACACAAAGTTCAAAGATAATGCAAACAAGCCTGTAGAGCCCATGACATTTTCCTTATACAGAGGCCCTTGAAAGGGAGTAGTTCAGGGTTATTATGCACAGCTTGAGAATGTCTAGACATTTTGAAGAAATAATTAAGGAATAATAAAGTGTTCCTCAAACTGACTCCATTTACTAGGTTACATGAAACGTGCTAGAACTACAATGCTTCTGCTTTTATGTAGCTCATCAGAATGCCCTTTGGTGGACTATCATTGTATTACTTAGCATCGAAGGACAAGGGTTAAAGATAGGATTTGGATCCTTTAAGTAGTGCCAAGAACAGGGAGGAAAGCTCCCAAGACCAGTATGGCTCTGCTCACCTTTATTAGGCCACTGCCCCTCAGCTGCCTGAGTTATTAAAAAGATAAACCTACAATGTAAGGGCATATCCTCAGCTTGCCTCTGATAGAGCCAATACTCTCTGGGATTTCTCAGTGGGCACCCTTTCTCCTTTGGAAAAAGCCAATGTAAGCAACACAAATGACATTTCCTAAATGTTTTAGGGGCAACTGAGTGGCTCAGTGGATAGAGTGTCCAGTCTAGAGTCAGGAAAACTCATCTTCCTGAATTCAAATCCAGCTTCAGACATGCACTAGCTGGCTGACCCTGGACAAATCACTCTTTGCCTCAGTTTCCTTATCTGTAAAATGATCTAAGAAGGAAATTATGAACCCCTCCAATAGCTTTACCATGAAAACCCCAAATGGGGTCACAAAAAGCAGGACACAATTGAAAGACTCAATGACAACAGCTAAGCTTTCAAAAGAAGAAAGTGTGTCCCTCTTCCTTTTGTATCCCTTGATCCTTTTGTATCTGCTTTGTGCAGTGATATTTACTAAATTGAATCAAATCCTTTGGAGACAGCGTCAGACAGCAGCAATCATACCTGTCTGATAAGAAGGATTGAGGGCATTTAGGAACATTAGCATTATTGCTGTAGTTTTTGGTGCAATATTAACTGATACTCCTAAAGTTCTGAATTTAAGTTTCACATTCCATAGTTGGATACGCTGGTTCTTGTGCTTATTAGATGAGGGATACTTCTATCTCTACCTTCCTCACTTCTTTTCCCCATTCTCTCCCCCCTGTAGACTTTCTACCACATCTTGCAGTGGAAATACTTACTACCCTCCTTTCCCCACTCCCACCCCACCTTTATTCTGATACTGTCTTCCTATATTTTTCTCTGCCAGTTAGAAGAAAATGTTCCATAATGAGGAAGGGGTCCTATGGGAAATTGAATCAGAGTCTAGTCAGCTCTCCTTTCCAAGCCATCTCTCAGTGCCTGAGGAATAGGTAACTAATGTATTGTATTCTGCTGCCTAGTCATATTCACTTGGAATCAAGCCATAAGGGTTTCTTTCCCCCATCTGCAACAATGGAGAAATTTATAGAATACTCACCCATGTGAAATTGGAAGTAGTGAAAAGACTGATGAATTTGGAATCAAAGGACCTGAGGTTGAATTCCTGCCCTGTTATATACCACCTGTGTGAACTTGGGCAAATCTCTTAACCTCAGTTTCTTCAGCCATGAAATAAGAGGTTTGGTCAAGATGACCCTTAAGGTTCCTCCCTTCAGCCCCAAATCTATGATCCTATGATCTAAACATAGCTGCTTATCTTTTGAAGGTAGTTGGGTAAGCATGTCACTTTACTGGTTTGGCTAAGACTCCTCCAGGTGGGGCTAATTCTTGAGCAAATCTGATTCGCTGTGTGGGCCAAATGACTATTTGAATAGGGTTGCATTCACCCATAAATCTTATGTGTAATGTCCAAACCAAAAGCACTCTCAGAAATGTTAACTTTTTAGAAGAGAAGCCATATCCAGACACTCAAATCTGCTTTTTAAAATTGTTCCTTAATTTACCTGTTAGAACCAGAATAGCAACCACATTTGAGCTTTCATCAGTTTGCTCTTCCTTCCTTCCTTCCTTCCTTCCTTCCTTCCTTCCTTCCTTCCTTCCTTCCTTCCTTCCTTCCTTCCTTCCTTCCTTCCTTCCTTCCTTCCTTCCTTCCTTCCTTCCTCTCTTTCTTCCTTCCTTTCTTTCAATTCAAAACTCTTAAGGAGACATTGATCAGGGATGCTCTGTTCCTCAACAGAGACCACCAGAAGAGACCACTTAAAAGTAATATTTTCATCTTCCATATGAATTCCCCTTAGGTGTTTTTTCTTTCCTCCTAAATCCTTTTGACATCTCATCTTTGCTGGGTACAATTTGGCAAGCCTTTAAAAATCTGAGAGTTGGGCACTCAGGACGGAAGAGTCACAATTCTGGGACTTTCTTTTAGGTTTACAAAACATGAGAATAGCTCCTCAGCCAGTGGTCTGATGGTGTAGGAGAGGAAACTAAATTCTATACTCAGACTATTTAGATGTTACAGCATGTTGTTGCTATTGTTTAGATATTTACAGACATACACTCATCTGGGTTTTAACAATTAACAATAGTGGTAGTAATGCTGATTACTTCTTACAGTTAAAATCATTTTTAGTATTTAGCACTCTTTAAAGTTATGTTTTTTGGGTCAATCTGAAAGGCCTGAAAGAAGGCAGACTGAATCAGAATGTCTTCAAGTAGTCTTGAAAAAACCTCAAAGAGCAGTGTACTAGCTTCAGAATAAAGCAAAACAAATTGGATTCAAGGGAAATGTCATGAGTCATTCTATGAGGTTGCTTAGAGTCCCTTTGCCTACACACACACACACACACACACACACACACACACACACCACAGACCACTGTATGGTCTTAATACTCTTGCACTCATTTATTTTTCCACCACAAATAACAAACCATTTAGATCTCCAGTGACTCCTTTTGAATTCCCAAACCCAATTGTCACTTGGCCGATTTCCACAGAATAAAGATTTTGCCCAGTGACAGACAGACCACATTGGTAAAGCATTGTTTTATCTGGGACATATCATAGTCAGCTATTTAAAAGTGCTTAATGAGAGGGTATGCATGTGTTTTACCACAGTGGGTTATTTTTATTATTATTATTTTGAGCTGGAGAGACTACATGGGAAACACAAACCAATGTATTAAGGAAGATAGCCAGATGAAAAGTTTGGTTCCTTTTGGTAAAATTGTTCTTTTTAAGAGTTTCTCAAGATGATCCAATTGTAAAGGCACATCAGAACTGAGTACTAATAAGTCATGAAGTTACACAAGAAAAGTGTCTCCTTCTTTCACATGGGCTAGAGAGAAAACATTGCCCCTGGGCCACAGCCAGGCTAAAGGAATGCATTATATGTTTTTACATATCTGTATACCAGCAGATGAATCACATCCTCCAGCTACAGGCTGTGACTTTGAAGCCACAAGGATCCCAAATTCTAGAAGCTTTTGATTACTTCCATAGTGTGGTAGACCAATGGCAGACCAGACATAAAATGATTCCTATAATTCCTACTTTCACAAAGAGAAAGGAATGCTCACATTCATGGGATCTTCCCTCCAAAGTACTAAAAATATGAATTGTATTTGTCCTATCCAAAAAAAAAAAACAACAACTTCCCTTTTACCTAAGAATATGGAAATTCCAAGGTAGCCATATTACATAGCCCAAGTGAGAGGATAGAAAACAGAGAAAATAGTTTGTTAGTCTACTTTTGAACATAAGGTCAACCAACTTCTTAGAACAATCTATGAAAAAAAAAATTACTCTTAAATATAAACAGATAGGCTATATTTTGACTCCAGTACCCAATAAATATCATTGTTCAATTAATATTTACTATGCAACAATTATGTAAAAGGTCCTTAGACAGACCTTGCAGATACAAAGATTTCAGGGAGGAAGGGAAACAATCACAGCTTCTGCCCTCAGAAGCTTGTAGTCTAATGTGGGGAGTGGGAAATATACCTAAATAAAGAATTAGGATAAGAAGTTAGTAGAAGATCAAGTGCACTGAAACCAGAGTAGCCTGAGCTATCTGAGGGAAGAGGGATTGTTTCCATGTGGAGAAGAGTAGAAAAAAGATTCATAAAGGAGATGCCACCTAAATGAGGCATTAAAGACAGAAGGACTTCATGAAGTATAGATGTGGAGAGTCCATTCCAGATGGGGATGGGGCACACATGCCCTAATGTGGGAAAAGGCCAGGACAAGACTGAATAGCTTGGCAGGAATATGAGGTAAGTGAAGAAGAAGAGTATGAAGTAAGCCTCATCTCATATCCCTAAACTGCCGTATCTTACCTCTCCTCTCTAGACAAGTCAATTTACTTCCCATGCATAGGACACAGGACCAAAGATTTTGAGCTCTTGACCATCCTTTCTTCCTAGACATTCTCTCCTCTCTAGATTTTCGTGGCACTGTCCTTTCTTGATTCTATTCATAATTATTTGATTGAACCACCTTTTGCCATAATCCACATGGAACCCCCTAATTGTGGGTATCACCCAAGGCTCTATCTTGAGCCCTCTTCTCTTCCCTTTATATGTTGTTCCTCAGGATGAATTTATCAGTTCCTTTGCAATTACTTTTCATCCCTATGGAGATGACTTCCAGATCTATATCTGCAGCCTTAGACACTGCTGAACTCAATCTCCTCTCATCAAATGCCTATTGGGCATTTAAACAGGAGGTCTGAGAAGTATCACAAACTCAACATATCCAAAACAAAACTCATTATCTCTTCCCAGAAAACGTACTCTTCTTTCGAACTTCCTTATTTCAGTCAAGAGCACCATCATCTTCTTAGGCTTACAACTTTGGAGTTATCTTGAAACTCTCCTTATAACATATAGCCAATCACTCACCAAGTCTTACTGATTAAACTTTCCCAACATGTGTCCTACCCATTCACTTCTTACTACTCCCATAGCCACCATTTTGATTTAGGCTTTCTTCACTCTACCTCAAGTCTCTCTGTTGCCTAATCTCCCCTTCACAAGGATGCCAAAGTGACAATTCTAAAGCCCAGCCCTTTCCATGTCATTCTCATGCTTAAAAGAAACAATGATAACAAAACCTCCTCTGGCTCCCTGTTCCCACTAGGCTGGGTAAGTCTTCCACCAAACTTTATAGTACTCCCCGACATGTGTTCTATAATACTGCCAAATAGCCCTTTATATTTTTCACATGTGACATTCCCTCTCCCATTCCCATACCTTTCCTCAGTGTGTCTTCCAAGATGGCTTTGCCAGGGCGTGGCTGCTGCCCATGCTACAACTTTGTAGACAACAGGTGAGAGTTGGGTAACCAACAGGTCTCAAACTTGTGCATTAGGTGAATTAGGGGGCATATCTACCCCAAGCATATGAAGATTTTCCCCTGGAGAAATGGGTTGATGGGAACATTTTGTTCCAATGGCCCCGAAGGCGGCTGAAGCAGGGGCTGTAGAGCTCTTAGAGCTTTTTCAGACATCAAAGATACCAAGGTGATCCACTGAATCCTGGGCCATTACCAGTCATATAACTATTGTCCTGACACTGGACTTTGACGAGTGGAAGAGAGGATGAGACTGGTGACTTTGTGCAACTACGCCTCACTTAAATCAAATTTGTCAGTGAGTCAAGACATCTTTATCTTCAAAAATAAAGGGTGAACAATAACAACACCCCTTCTCAGGCTGTCCTTGTAAGTAGAATGTATTCTGGCCTCACTGGTGCCTCTTAGAATTCTTGAGGTCTGTTTTTTTTGAAGCTCACCTCAATCACTACCTTCTACATGATCCTTTCGTGGCCCCTATTGCTACTGATCCCCCAAATTTACTCGTGCTAATTTTGAGCAAAGTGTGTATTTACTTATACCCTAATAGAATATAAGCTTCCTGAGAGTAAGGATATTTTTTCTGGCTTTTGCATCCCCTGAGACTGGCACAGAATAAGCACTTGATAAATTCTTGGTGACTGATATATTTATCAACTGATTGCAAGCTGTGAACTAGAGAACTGAAATAGTTATCTTCATGATTCAAGCCTCCAAAAATTCTTTCCCTCAAACAGATATAGAAAATAAGAAAGATTTTTTTTCAGACTTGAGACTCTAATTTCATTGCACTAGGTGAAGATCTGTCAACCTGAAAGAGTCAATGAAGTTCTATTACAGAAGTGATGCCTTCATGTTTCACAAAAGCGATCATTTGCCTTGTTATCTCTGACTTGTGAGAAAGAAGCTGGGAAATGGAGAAGTTGGGCGACTTCCCCAAGGTCACAGAGCAAGGGAGCTAAATATAGCCAGACAATTGTAGGGTACCCCAAATGCTTTTAGACAGAAGATACAAAAGCTTTTTTTTTAGACCAAAAATAACTACTTCAGTTAAAGAGAAAAGGATAATTACTACTTCCTTAGACAGCATAAGAAAGTAGCATCATCTCAGCCCAGAAAGCAGCACAAAATGACCACCCACACACCCCCATGCATTTACATCTGTTGCAACAGCACCACCCTCTTCAGTCTGGTTTCCAATTGACCAAAGATAAAAGAGCCAAGAAAATATTCCCTTCAAAGAAGTTCAATGCATGATTCTATCTAAATGATTCCCTCTCATTTTTGAAAACAAAGGTAAGTTCATGAAATAATGGAGACTCTCACTTATCTGTATGCTTGCCAATCGACCATGATTTTTTTTTTATTCACAGATCAATAAAGCTGGAGAGAACCTCAAAATGATTAGCTCTAATCCCTTTATTTTACAGATATGAAAACTAAAGCTCAGGTCAAATGATTTCTGAAGGTTGCGCAGGTTTTTAATGTCAGAAATAGAACTTGAACCTAGGTCTCTACATGCCCAGTCCTTTCTACTGTGAGATCATAAAAGTTAAATAAAAAATAAAAAGATTGTGCCATTCCTACCTCCTCATATAACTTTATAAGTTCCCCTCAATGGTACATCTCCTGCTTTGATGACCTAGAAGGACAGAACTGGAATATTAATGATCCAAGCATTAGAATAAGGACTGATGTCATTTTTTGGCAGCTGCCCCCCTGGATGGGACTTCAGGGAAACTGATGCAAAACATCCATTCCCAAATATCTCTCACTGGTTTGACACTATGCTTAAATTTCTTTCATTTAGCTTCTATTCTGAAGAATTAGGCCTTTTAGTTTCAGGGTACTCCCATTTACAAAAATGCAAATGACCCTGGTGGGGGGGAGAAGATAAGCCATGAAGCCATCCTCAGTCATCATAGAATCGCAGAATCTTAGACTTGGCAGGGACTTGACAGGTTATCTGGCTGAACCCATACATATAAAGGAATTCCATCTATGGCATTAAATGATTCAGACTGCTTTGCTTGATGACCTCTGCTGAGAGAGAATCCACTGCTGCCTGAAACAGCACATCCTCCTCTGGCACAGCTTTCATTGTTAGGAAGTTTTCCCCCTTATATCAAGCCTAAATCTACCTCTTTACAAATTCCAACTATCTCTTCTCATTTTGCCCTGTTCTGTTCTGTTAAGCAGAACAAGACAAATTTCTCCTATATACACCATACTCTCAAATACTTGAAAACAACTTTTATGTCCTACCTGTGACTTCTACCCATCCCCCACCCATTTCCTTTCAAGGAGCCTCATATGGTCTGATATCCTAATTGTCCTCCTCTGGACACTCTCCAGCTTATTAATGACCTTCTAAAATATGGTGCCCAGAACTGGACACAATACACCAGATGTGTTATACTTTTTTGGCAGGAATGTTTGTCAGATTAGATAATTGACACCTTGGAAGGAAAATAGCAGGTCTCTGAGGGGATAGACACAGGACAGATCATTTTTAATGAAGGATAGAAGGGGACAGGAGTAGTTTCAGAGCAGAGACTAGTCTTGCTGTAAAGGGCTTGAGAAGTAGGGATAGTCCAAGGGCACTGGATGCCTAAATGGAGATGACAGGATGGAAAAAGGACATAGACAAAAAAGGTCGAAGGGTTCTAGGTAGATTTTGCTCATTTTATTGCATTTTTCTAAGGCTGTCCCTGGAAGGACAGTATTTCATTCATATAATCAATAAGCATTTATTAAGCACCTACTATATGCCAGGCACGATGATAAGTACTGGGGTACAAAAAGAGACAAAATATTGCCTCTGCCCTCATGAAGCTGGCAAGCCAGTGGAAGAATTCACAATCTATAAAAAGAGACAGCATTACATAGTGAAAAGAATAGTATGGAGGGAGGGAGGAAACCTGAGTTCTAATTCTACTTCTGCCTCCTGTTTAACCTTGGACAAGTAACTTTATGTATCTGCTGTATTTCCATGCCTATAAAATGAGAGAGCTGAATTAGATGTTTTCTAAGTTCCCATTCAACCTCAAGATTCTAAAAAGTTATGATTGTTCCAAGTAAAAACTTCATTAGCTTACTGTTTTGTTTTGTTTTTGGTGAGGCAATTGGGGTTAAGTGACTTGCCCAGGGTCACACAGCTAGTAAGTGTTAAGTGTCTGAGGCTGGATTTGAACTAAGGTCCTCCTGAATCCAGGGCCAGTGCTCTATCCACTGTGCCACCTAGCTGCCCCTACTGTTTTAATTAATATAGGAGGCCTGGAGCTTTTCTCCAGGCTCCACATAGCTGGCTGAGAGTGCTGCATTTCCTCATTGCAGTGATCTTCCCGTCCATTGACCTCAATGCTCTTCCAACATGTTGCTTACACACCTGCCCCTTCTCTCCCATATGACACCAAGCCACAACCCCTGCTGCCCCAGGGGTCCTACCATTGTAGTGCCTTTCCACCTTGTCTTGTTCCTATTCTTATACCTGGGGAAAATTTAATTAATGAAAGGCAGGGAGAAGACTTCATCCAGAAAAGAGAAGTGTTTCTATCTTCCATCTTTGAGAGGTGGATGCATAGGCATCTCATTAATCAGTTAATCAATAAACAAGAATTTAGTGCTTACTATGTGCCAGGAAGTACGATATACTCTGTGATAACAAAGAAAAAAACAAAAAACAGTCCTTGTCCTCAAGACATTTACAATCTAATGGGATGGAGATTAATTGGATATTTTATATGTAGTTCACTTAGTGCCTACAGCCTATTTCTCAATGTTTAATTGGGGAATTAAATAATTATCTGCTTGACTTTATGGCACCCTCTTATGGAGAGTGGGCCAAGTTGATCTATAAATTGTAAATCCTTCTGCTCTAGCCCCACACCAGTACTTCACCTTGGGCAATTGAATTTGCCCTAGCACAAGAATTCTTAGTAACTGACCTGTAGTTTTAAGCCCTCAAATTTAGGGTTACATGGCCTCAGAAACTTGATAGTCATTAGCTGTGTGACCCTGGGCAAGTCACTTAACCTCAACTGCCTCACACAAAAAAATAGAGTACCATGTCCAATATTCCCTAAAATAGTTATCCTTCACAAAAGTCATTTTTTTCTTCCTGTTTGTTTGCTGTTTGCTGACTTCATTCACAAATAATGTTGAGCTAGGTCTGCCTGTTAATTGGTGAGGCAAATAGAGCAAATAGATTCTAGTGGGGCCTGTTCTGGAGATATTTAATGAGATATTTTCATGTGATATTTCATGAGAAAATTAGTTCCTGATTGAGCCTGTCATATAGGACCATGGGGTATAATTTATTTCTATTTTAAAATTAACTTCATGCATGCACAGAAAACTATATTTAGACATATATGGTTGCTTTTTCTGTTTGTAGTGAGGCTTTCTACACTGCATTTCCTTGGAAAATATGCTCAGCAATCCTTAAGTCAAGAAAGCAAATTACTTCAGTTGGAGTTCCAAGGGGTTTTCAAGAGTCAAATCAGAGCTCAGAGTTCAGAGCTCAATCCACAATGGGTCTCCTCTAGTTGGAGGTCATTGTGTTTGGAAAATAAAAACATTTGCTTTGGGTGATAAATAAAAGACACATCAACTCTAACAGTCCATGAATGTTCCCCATCAGCAATGAAAGACAGCGAGACCTTTTCAGTTCTTTTCCTAAGGCATAGTTAACGATAATCACCAATTGGGCAGTTCAAATCAAGAAACCATCCATGTACCGACGCACTCCATTAGCTCAGTAGCGCCAAATTGTTTTCAGCTGGAGTGAAAATCCAAAATGTGATATAAATAAATGAGTGGAAATTGATCAGTCTAGACACTTTAAAGAGACAGTGACCTTGGGCAAGTCCCTTAAATCTTTCCAGGCCTTAGTTTTCTAATCCGTAAAATGAGAGGGTTAGGTCAGATGACACCTGAGGCAAGCTCTGAAATGGTATGATTCTATACTATGAATGGGGACAAAACTTGATGAGAATCTCACAGGATCTTCCATTAGCTTCTGTGAGGTAGAAGCCGATCCAATAATCCAACCTAGCCCAACTTCCAACCCTTTTAGTGGGTTGTCCATTATCAAAGAGGACCAAAATGACATCACTGTGTTACAGTCAAGATAGTGTGTCCCACTGTGGCTGATCAGACCAATATGCACTCAGAATGCTCTACCACAGGTCAGGCACAAATAGTCCATGGGAATATTTGGGGTGGGTTTTCTAAATTTGCACTTCTCGAATTTCTTTTGAGCTACTTCAATTCTGCTTTGCTTTTAGAGCATAGTACCTTCTCTGATGAGGGCCCACCATGCTGGGTGTTCCTTTTCCAGGATCTCTCAAGTCATACGATCACGAGTGTCCTTGGATTGTTTCTTCTGACCACTATGCTTGCCTTGTGTGAGTTCTCGATAAAATAGTCTTTTAGGCAAGAATACATTTGCCTTTGGAACAAGGTGGCCAACCCATTGGAGTTTTGTTTTCTCTGCAGTAGAGTTTGAATGCTTGGTAGTTTAGCTCAAGAGAGGACCTCAGACTTAAACCAGGAAGAGCCAAAACAGAGAGAGAAAATTATAGACCAATTTCCCTAATGAATATTGAAGCAAAAAATTTAAATAAAATATTAGCAAGGAGATTATAGCAATTTGTCACCAAGATTATGACCAGGTGGGATTTATACCAGGAATGCAGGGCTGGTTCAACATTAGGAAAACTATCAACATAAATCAACCACATCAATAACAAAACTAACCCAAATCATATGATTATCTCAATAGATGCAGAAATGGCTTTTGACAAAATATAGCACCCATTCCCTATTAAAAACACTACAGAACATAGGAATAAATGGAGCTTTCCTTAAAATGATAAACAGGGGGGCAGCTAGGTGGTACAGTGGATAAAGCACTGGCCCTGGACTCAGGAAGACCTAAATTCAAATCCAGCCTCTGACACTTGACACTTACTAGCTGTGTGATGCTGGGCGAGTTGTTGACTCACAAAAAATTAATAATAATAATAATAATGATAATAAATAATAAGCAGTATCTACCTAAAATCATCAATAAACATTATGTGTAATAGGCATAAGTTAGAGGCATCCCCAATAAGATCAGGGGTGAAACACGGATGTCCATTATCACCTCTATTGTATAATATTGTAATTTAAATGTTAGCTTTAGCAATGAGAAGAAAAAGGAATTAAAGGAAGTAGACTAGGCAAGGAGGAAACAAAACTATCACTCTTTGCAGATGATATGATGGTATATGTGGAGAATCCTAGAGAATCAACTAAAAAAGTACTTGAAACAATTAACAACTAAGCAAAGTTGCAGGATATAAAATAAATCCACATAAATCATTAACATTTCTATACATGACCAACAAAGCTCAGCAGCAAGACATAGAAAGAGAAATTCCATTTAAAGTAACTATAGACAATATAAAATATTTGAGACTCTACCTGCCAAGACAAACACAGGAACTCTATGAACTCAATTACAAAACACTTTTCTTTTTTTTTTTCCTTTCTTTCTTTTTCTTGTGAGGCAATTGAGGTTAAATGACTTGCCCAGGGTCACACAGCCAGTGAGTGTTAAGTGTCTGAGGCCGGATTTGAACTGAGGTCCTCCTGACTAGTTGCCCCACAAAACACTTTTCACACCAATAAAATCAGTTCTATATAATTGGAAAAATATCAATTGCTCATGGATAGACTGAGCTAATATAATAAAAATGACAAGTCTACCTAAATTAATTTACTTATTCAGTGCCATACCAATCAGACTACCTAAAAAATTTTATAGAGCTAAAAAAAAACAATAATAAAATACATCTGGAAGAACAAAAGGTCCAGAATATTAAGGGAAGTAATGAATATACTTCCAATGAAATAGGAGATAAGTTACTTTTTCCTAGAGCTTTCACAGATGACTTTTCTTGGAGGTGCTCAAGGATAAGTCACTTAAATTCTCTAGTCCTAAATGTTCATCTGTAAATAACACAGATGACATCTAAGTTTTGATCAGCCTTTAAATCTATAAGCCTATGATTTCTATGATCAACCAGTAAAATACTGATTCTTGCTACCTCAGATTTGCCAATTTGGATATTGAACCAAACTTTTTTTTTTAAATACTATCTTTTTTTAAAAAAAATTTCTGATTGTTAAGGAAAAGTTAATCCTAATGCATGCAAATATAAATCAGTATGGAGTAATGTCCCACCATAAAACATCACTGTCATGATGAGTTTCCTATTCCTTTAGGTAGGAGAATTAACTCATTTTCTACTGGAGAAACCCTTTGGATTCTTTATTTTGCAATGTGTCATTCCAAAGATATTTTTTTGAGTTTATGTCTACCCATCTTATTCCAGATGCATTGTTTGTGTTATTCAAGAATGTTTTTTAAAAATTTTATATGGTTCTATTCATCTATTTTGACTCCTATAATCACTTGTAAGCAATGGCTTGTTAAACATGCATACCCTTTCCACAACTGTGAAGAAGATAATATTTTCTTTTTTTTATTTATAAATTATATTTAACTGAGGGATCACCTTTCATAATACCTCTGGGAGGGGAATATGCCCAAAGAAAGATGAAATTAACATCCAAGAAAAGAAGGTTGAGAAAACACCTATAACTACCAACACTATCTACTTTTTATATTATAAAAAACTGGATAGAAATGATCTGTGTACATATCGATGGCATGCTGGATGAAAATCTGATATGGGAAGAGTCATACATTGACTGAAAGACACAGAAAATACAAGCTTATTTAGCTTATTGCATTGCTTGTTGATTTTTTAAAAGTATTTTATTCAGTAAAATGAACATAACCCTAAAAACTTCTCTAAGAAGGAATCATGTGTTCAGAACATGCAACAAGCATAATTTAAAGTAATAAAGGATTTTTCACTAGGTGCAACCATAGAGGTAATTTTAGTCAATGATTCCTTGATTTTTGTTGAGCAAAGTCTAAAGCAAGGACATGTGTGCCCAGTATAAATGTTCACTCTTCTCACTGAGAAGGTTCTACCCAATGGTCCAAATGGAAGAGAAACTCCTCATACATGGTGTGTGGTCCTTCAGATGTTCCTCTTTTTTCCTCTTTAATAGTATTTTATTTGTTTTTTCAATTACATGTAAAAATAGTTTTCAACATTTTTATTTCAAGTTCCAAATTTTTCTACCTCCCTCCCTTTCCTTTCTCCTCCCAAAGCCAGCAAATGATCAGCAGATGCTCCTCTTGACTGAAGATGTACTGAATGTGTCAAATCTCAAAATATTGTATAGCCTTCATCTCTCAAACATCTTTCACAACTCATTTCTTCTCTCTAGTCACACAGATTCTACATTATTTCAGGCCCCCATCACCTCTACCTTGGACTATTACATTCCTTAGCCTTCTCTCTCTGCCTCAAGTAGCTCCCCATTGCAATCAATGGACCATACAGTTGTCAAAGTAGTTTTTCTTAAGTGCCCATCTGACCTTGTCATTCCCCTTCTCAAACAAATTAAGTATTTCTTTGTTGCCTTTGGGTTAAATGATAACACCACAGTTTAATCTTTAAAATCCTTCACAAGTTGGCCTTCATCTACTTTTACAATCTTGTGATACATTCCTCACTATTCTGCACTCTATCATTTAATCAAACTGGCCTTCTTATTGTCTTTCACACCTGGTACCATATTTCCTGAATCCATGTCTTTCTCCTGGTCATTCCCCATGCCACATCTTCCTTCAACCTCATGTTTTCTCTTACTTCCTTCAAAATTCACTTCAAACACCACCTCCTATGTGAAACTGTCTACGCTGTCTAGTAACTTCCTGTCCTAAATTCTTTAGTATTTCATTTTCCTTTACTATGTACATATGTGTGTATTTGGGGGAAGCTAGGTGGCACAGTGGATAGAGTGCAAACTCATCTTCATGAGTTCAAATCCAGCCTCAGACATTCAATAGCTGTGTGACCCTGAGCAAGTCACTTAACCCTGTTTGCTTCAGTTTCCTCCTCTGTAAAATGAGCCAGAGAAGGAAATGGCAAACCACTCCAGTATCTTTGCCAAGAAAACTCCAAATGGGGTTATGAAGAGTTGTACACAACTGAAACAACCAAACAACATGTGTACATGTACATGTTATCTCCTTGGGGAAAAAATATAAGTTGCTTAAAAACAAGAGCCATTTTATTTTTGCCTTTTTTCATCCTCAGTACTTGTAGTAGTACTGAGTACTAAGTGCTTGTAGTAGTAGTGCTTAATTATTATGCTTATTGATTGCTTGATTGCTTGATTGATTCATTTATTTATTGAATTGAGGCCAGAAGGAAGAATGCAGTCTGTATTGTATTTTGCAAACCTCACTATCCTTTGAATAATCCCAAGATGTTCTTTGTCACAAAAATTCATCTTTTTTTAAAAACACATGTTCTCTTGAAGATGCTGTGTATTTATCAGTTTCAGACTACCACTATCTCTGAGGAACAAGAGTTCCATGTGTGACACCCCCATGCTGATAGAAAGTTGCATTCTGGCCATAAGTAAGTAGACAGCATTATATATCCAACAACTTAAGTGCATGAAATGGTCTAAGAGACATCATTTCAAAAACCCATAGTAAGGGGAGCTAGGTGGTGCAATAGATAAAGCACCAGCCCAGGATTCAGGAAGACCTGAGTTCAAATTCAGCCTCAGACACTTGACACTTACTGGCTGTGTGACCTTGGGCAAGTCACTTAACCCTCATTGCTGGCAAAAAAAAAAACCTAGTAAGAAAGGGAGATGAACCAATCATCTTGTAAAAATTACATGCAACTTTCTCTGATATTCACAAAATATAACAAACAAACCCTACAGAAAATCCTCCACTATGCTGAGTATGTCCTTTGTAGAAGATCTCTGGGAAAACATGGATAAAAATTTCAAGGATAAGAAATAGGTTGATCATAATTTCCAAACAGTCTGTTGTTCTTTCCCCTATGAGAATGTAAGATACTTAAGGTCAAATGTTTTGCTTTCATCTTCATATCTAAACCTATGACAGTGACACATAGTAGGCACTTAATAAAATTGATTTGATCAGTTAATTGATTCTACAATATTAGGGTATACGATGAGATCAATCACCATGACTATTGAAGCAATCACAAGTTTTATATATCACACTCTAAGATCTGACAACAATGTATGCATAAGATTTCTTCTGATCTTTACCCTGTAAGGTACATGCTTTCTCTCTCTCTCTCTCTCTCTCTCTCTCTTTCTGCAGGGCAATGAGGGTTAAGTGACTTGCCCAGGGTCACATAGCTGGTAAATATCAAGTAAGTGTCTGAGGCCAAATTTGAACTCAGATCCTCCTGAATCCAGGAGGACTGGTGTTTTAGCCACTGTGCCACCTAGTTGCCCTGCTAGGTGCTATTCTCAACCCCAGTTTTCAGTTGGTGAAATTAAGGACCAGACCAGTTAAGTGACATTAGAGAATTATGGGATAATAGAATTTTAGAGTTGGAAGGAAAATATCTCCAAAGATAAACAACTATAGATTTTACATGCACTTAGTTATTTTCAGGTTGTCTCCATTAGAACGTGAACTATTGAGGTTTCAAAAGCATGTGTCAAAAAGAATCCCCCATGCTCAATTATTACAGAAATCCAAGATATCAGTGTTCACCAGAAAGTCTCCTCCATCCTAATATCAAACTCTCAATTACTGCCAGACAACAAACCTCTATCAAGCATTTATTATATACCAGGCATTGTACTAAATTCTTGGAATAAAAAGAATGACAACATAGTCCCTCCCCTTAAGGAGCTCATATTAGAATAAGGGAGAGAATGTGTAAACAATTATGTACACACAAGGGATATACAGTGTGATTGGAAAGTAAAGATGAGAGGGAAGGTGTAGGAAAGGCCTCTTGAAGAAGGAAACATTTCAGCTGAGCCTTGAAAGAATCCAGGGAGGTAAGGAGTCAGATATGAGGTGAAAGAACATTCCACAGCTCAACATTTTGCTTATCCAGCTTAACCAAATACTGCTTCTCTTGTCATCACAATTTCTTTCAAAGAATTACTACTCACATTTCCACAAGGGTTTATTTACTTAGTACTAAGATAACATTTGTTTATACTAGTTAGGACTGCAGCAGCACATTCTTATTTGGGACCTTGGGCTGTGAAAATGACCAGGAGGGGAAATTACAGATCAAATATTGCCCTTCTTTAAGTAAAAGAAAACCTTACCTGGCTGCTATGAAACCAATGGACATCACCATAACTAAAATGTGGTTAGTCTGCCTATGTGTAGTGACTTCAAAGTTTCAGGGAAGTAACCCTTAAAACAAATAAAAATGTCTTCCATATGGCTGATAGCTTCAAATTTTACCATTAGAGATGCTGATAAATATTGTTCCGCTTTCACAGATGATAAAACTAAAATACAGGAAAGATGCCCAAAGACACACAACTAGTGAATGTCAAATCCCACATTTTAACATAGGTCTTTTGACTTCAAGTTCATAGTTTAAAATTTCAAGGTAAATAATGAAAATTTAAGTAGGAAAGTAGGAGCCTTAGTAACACATTTCAAAACACACTATGAATTAATATAGTAATATTTATGCCATCAAACCTAAATGGTGGGGAAGCTGGGTGGCACAGTGGATAAAACACTAGCCCTAGATTTGGGAGGACCAGAATTCAAATCCGGCCTCAGACACTTGACACCTAGTAGGTGTGTGACCCTGGGCAAGTCACTTAACCCTCATGGCCCCACAAAAACAAACAAAAAAATTAATTGGTACTGGTTAAAAACTGTACCATTTTAGTAAACATTCCTTTCTAAAAGGTATAAGGCTGACTGACTAAATGGTACTCAACTGAGAATTTGGGGAAGAAAAGAGTGATGGGAGCTTGAGACAATGGCAATAGAAGGTCACCTCACCTTCTTAGAGGTACCCCCAGAACTGAAGTGAAGATGTAGCTAAATTCTGGGGACTTGATTAATCATAGGAAGTTAGATATGGAATAAGGATCCTCTGATCTCACATGGACTTCAAAAAGAATTATGTGGTTGGACTAGATAAGCTCTAATTTTTATTCTATTTCTAAATATATGATTCTATACTAGCACAAAGACCAAGGAAAGCATGACAAAAGGAAAGGATTTAGAATGAAGGACTTGTGGTTGGAGAGGGGGGTACTCAAGGAAAATATGAAAATTTTGCATTGGATTGGTCCTGATATCAAAGTAATTATTTATAATTATTTACTTTTAAAATTTTTATTTATTTATTCTTTCATTTGTTTGTTTGTTTGTTTGGTGGGGCAATGAGGATTAAGTGACTTGCCCAGGGTCACAGAGCTAGTAAGTGTCAAGTGTTTGAAGCCGGATTTGAACTCAGGTCCTCCTGAATACAAGGCCAGTGCTTTATCCACTGTAACACCTAGCTGCTCCTATATCTAATTATTTAAAACAACTTCACAAATATGGACCATGTTAACTAGGCTAGAATCTAGTCAATTGTCCAACAAAGTTGTATGTAGAGTCCCCATTTAGGCCTAAACTATTACTCAAACTTCACCCTTCTGTTGAGTTTAGAATATGAGAAAATCTGCAACTTTAAATTATTTTTCCCTTTCTGAAATGTGCTGAATAATGCCTGAGGGTATACTAAAAAGGAAACATAAGTTTCTATCACTACTCATGGAGGAAAGACTAAACAATTTCTCCATCTATAATCAAAATTATTTTATTGGAGAGAATCAACATTTTAAAACTGTCTGCTCACATAATTTCCACCTGGAGATGCTGTCTTTTTAATCGGGCTAACAAGGTGGCAGTCCTGAACTTGACAAAATTCAAGTGGAAGTTGAACAATTAGGTCAACAGAAGTGAAATATTTTCTCTAGTATTGTAATTAGAAAATAAATCTTTGCTCTTATACCAGGATTAAAAAAGAGGTTTCTGCCCTTCTAACCTACCTGACCTAATACATTAATGAAAGGGGGAAAAGATTGTCTACCTCCAATAAATACTTGGGAAAGTGGCAATCTCATGCATGAAGTCCCCTTATGAATGAGAATAAAATGAGTTTACTCCCCAAAATGCCTAGCAAAGAGAAACTGTATTAAGTCAAGTTTTATGCATTAGGAGTTATTATTATTATTAAGTGAATCCAATTTCATTAGCCAACCACAACCCTTTCCACTATAAAATGAGAAAATGAAGGTTTAATGTGAGCTCTCTCTCTCTCTCTCTCTCTCCAATCACTGGCCCACAGCACAATCTGACCATTTGGCAATTTAACAACTTTTGCAAATCACCCCATCATCCATCTGGACACAAACAATAATCCAAATGGTGGTGATGAATCACAGCATATGGACCACTGTCTGATTTACTCATTGTTCCTTTGCCTGCAGCACTCATCACTTCTTAAATGTTCTAGGTTATTTGTTTTTAATGTGAAAGGGATAACTATATTATATGGGATTTACTAAAATCATACATTTCTTGCACACTAAGAAAATGGAAATATTAGATTCTTATAACTTCATAATTTCATGCTCAAATTTTCAATAAAAAGTATCCTTTACAAGAAATTACAATAAGTTTATGTATCCTTTCCCTCCAGTCTAAAATCACAGCTTCTTCCAAGATCATTCTCCAGATAACTATTATTAGTACATGAACCACATAGGACACATTCAAGATACTAGATCTCTCTGAGATCACCGAATGTATAGAATGATATACAGCCCTTAGGATAATATGTAACCTGAAGAACAGGGCCTCAGAACATGGGTTTCTCATGGGTGGAAAGGTAAGTGATGAGGAGGAAGAAAAAGTTAGAGCTAAGAATTCTATAGATTTAGTGAAAGTATACACTTCACCTGGAAGTATCTAAGAGAGACTGGGCAGGTTTTTAGCATCCCTGCACCTGCTATCCATCTGAGATCTGAACATCCAGAACATATTCACCAATGTGTGTAAATTGTGTATTGGATTTTGCTTTTCACCTGTTAATAGTATGGAAGCTTTATTCACCACAAAACTACCCAACTAGAGTACATTTGTGCTAAACGTTAGGGAATGAATAGGAGAGCCTGAATCATCTCTTCAGCCTTGACAAATACCTCCTTGGACCTAGGAAAAGCTCTATAATGTATTTATCATGTAATATTACATATTATATTTGTATGTTTTTCAGTCTTTTCCCTCTATTAGGTTTCAAGTTAAATGATGCTGGGAGCTATTATTTTGTTTAAATTTTGTATACTTTCTCACACCTACCACATTTTGCACTATAGAAATTCAATAAATGTTGAATTAGTATGTTGAATGAATTTCACAAAATTAGGTCTTTTGATACTCTTGACAACCTTGTGAGGTGGCAGAGTCATTATCATTACACCTATTTTACATATTAGAAAGTAGTAAGAAGTACATATGAGGAATATGAGACTGAGAGAGTTTGAATGATTTTTACATGGTTACCCTGGTTAGACAGTGGCAGGACCAAGTTTCTGAATCTGTTTTGTTTTGAGTTTTTTGGCGGGGTGCATGGTTTTCTCTGCTATGTTATACTGTCTCTGTCCACTGGATGCTGCAAAATGTTCCTCTGATATGAAATTCAGAGTTCTTAATTTTTATCCACAAAATGCCATCAGCCTGGTTCTCATGCTTATCGTACAGGAAAGAGCTTTTACACTGACAATATGGGTATTGGCTAAACAAATTGTGGTGCATGACTATAATGGATTATTTCTATGCTGTAAGGAATGATGAATATGACAAATACAGAGCAGAGTAGTAAAGGCTGAATTGATGCAAAAAGAAGTAAGTAGAGGCAGGAAGACAATGTGAACAATGACAACAAATATAATTAAAAATAACAACCACTTCAATTAAATCAAATAATCACAAAATATTCACAACTGAATGTTGAGAAAATATAAAGACCAAACAGTCCCAAAGAAGAGCTATGAGGAGACATTTCTCTCTCTGCTCCTTTGCAAAGTCCATACAGGTGTGTATAATGTCAAATTTTATGTATAATTGTGTATAATGTCAGATTGTTTCCATGCATTGATCAGTTATCATGCATTTTTTATTCTCTACTTTTTCTTTACTTTTAAAAAAATTCTTTTGTATAAGGGATGGCTTTCCAAGAAGGGGAAGGGGAGAATATACGGGAAATAAAATATATATATATATATATATATATATATATATATATAAACATATCAATAAAATATATTTTAAAAATAAAAGGGAGTCATGAGCATTTGTCACTATTCAGAATTAAATAAAACTGAGCCTTATGAATAGACCTGAGTATTTTATCATCACTTAATGTTGATCACCTACTATTTACTAGGTTCCACAGAGAGTTCACTGTGTCATGCTAGGACATAAGTGGCAGCAGAAGAATGGTGTTTAGTGGGAGTTGGGAATGTGAAATCTCAGGCAGGAGAATCAGTGGTGAACAATATATGTGGAAAATAGAAGGCCCAGATGAGGGGCATGGAGAATATATAAATCAAATCAGTCAGTTGGGGAGGGGAGGATGTTTTGTGGATTGGATGTCACTGTTCCAGAGAAGACATGAATAGCAAATCCGTATGCCACTGCAAGTCAGACCATATAACATCTCTGGGATATGTGTGTGTGTGTGTGTGTGTGTGTGTGTGTATCTATGTAATTATACATTACAGCTTATGTATCCCTTCTCTAAGAAGTAGAAAGATTCCTCTTTTGTTCCTAAGGCTCATGATCACAGATAGCAAGAACCAGAGTGTTTTTCCCAGCATCCTTGTCCTTTTAGTTTCCTTCCCCTTATGTGTAAATGATGCTAAAATCCACTGACAGCCAATATTATTATTTATAAAAATGCATGAAACTTTAAATAAAAAGCTAAATAGGTTTTGCAGGCGGCTGATGGGTTCCAAGTTCACAGTGAGGTAGTTGACTGAATATTAACTCACAGCAACCTATGAGTTTCCAAGTTGATTGGTTTAGCCCACTGGAGGAGGTGGGAGATATGTCATTCTTCCGCTCTAAGGATCCTTAAAATAAATTACACCAGATTGGAGTCACTATTTTGGGAAACTGGATAAGAGATTCATAGTTGTACTATATGGACCAGAAAATTCTTCAGCAGTAAGGGCTCTGTATGTAAAAGACTGTAGAGGTCATCAGGTCAAACTCCCTCATGAGGAAACAGGCCTAGCAAAGGGAAGTGATTTTTGTTTCTTTTCATAGTGTCTTAACCCAAGGTTATTCAAGTTGTAAGTATCTGAGCCATGATTTAAAACCAGGTCTCTTAGTTCCAAAGTCAATGCACATTCTCTTATTTCCAGTTTCCCTTAATTGGTGAATAATTTCACAATACATACATGGTGGAAAAGACCACCTTTGGTTTTGTTTTGGGGGGCTTACTTTTTGTATCCCCAGCATGTGGCACAGTGCCTGTCACATAGTAGGTGCTTTAAAATGTTTATTGATTGATTGATGGATTATATAATTTGACATGGTTGACTCAGGATAGTATAACAGAGAATGACTAGGCTGCACATTTGAAGCAAACTCAATCCTCTCTGGCCATTCAGGTGCTTATATCTCTGCATTCCCCACCCCAATTATATCATTTTTTCTCCCAAATATTTTTTTCCTTGTTGAATTCAATGCAATTCAATCCAACAAACATTCCCATGCTTTTGTGCACTTTCTGTATTATGAATGCAAATATGCTATCCTATAACTTCTGGGTAAGGGAAAGGTAGAAAGGATCTGGTAAAAAGGACAGGGTCTCCTAGGTGACAGCAGGAGTGAGTTTGAGAACATGAATTGTCACCGTAACCTCCATATATGCTTTTCATATGACTGGCTTTTTCTGTGGATTCATTGGGTTTGTGGTGATTAGTGTCAACAGTTTCTGGCTTCATAAAGACATCCTCTTTTCTGTTATTAGTCGTACTTTCCCTATTCCCTATATTTCCACTAAGGGAAAGAAAAAGACATAGTGGTTAGTACATAGAATCATAGGCCTATGGAAATGGAAGTGAACCTTCAAACTCATCTAATCCCACACAAAAGGCCCACAAAGGTTGATTGACTTCCTCAAAATTACAAAACCATCAGATGGAGGAGTTGAGACTCAATCTAAGGGCATACTCTTTCCACAGCACCATGAAATGGATATGAATGAATGGTATGGTCCTACTCAGGGCTTTGAGGTGACTGGCTATTCTGATCAGAGGCCAAGCACAGTTTCCCAAAGGATTCAGATACATTTCTCAGGTGAGAACGGATAGGAAAGAGGTATAGAAACTTTTCTGTCCCAAAAGATTTTATTAAAATGAGAAAAATGACAGAAGAGAGTAAGGGAAGGGGCAGACCAGCTTTTTACTCAAGGCTATTAAGCTGGTCACACAGCTTCCTTTTTAAGCCTGATCCAAGATGCCCCAATATCAAATCATCTTTCCCACCTCACCTCATTCAAAATAATTTCAATTTTTTCAATGTCCTGGCCTCAACTGTCAAGAAGAAAGTGATCTGATGTGAATTTTATACTAAGGTATGAATATAAGTAACACCAACAATGTTTTCTTCTTAGGAAAAGTTGTGTTTTAAAAGAAGTTTTAAGGGAAAACACAAAAAGAATTCAACCAAGAAGAGGCATTCTGTAGAAGAGAGGGAAGGTGAGAGAGTTATTCTTAGCTCTTGAATTTTTCCTGATGACCTTCAAAATGTACCAGATAGAGAAACACAGCCTCTGGTGCTTAATTAATGCTTGTTGAATTAAATGGAATTGAATCACCAGTTTGTACCCTATCTCACTTCCTTTTTCTCTAATTGTGATTCAAAGGTCTTCAGGAGAACTGGACCAGAACTCCAGTACACAGCAGAGTTAGAGAAAGGCCCTGATTCCTGTTTCTATTTTGTTGCTGCTTCAAGGTTCTGACACCCTCGGTGCATTTTAGGGAACAGCATCCTTCCTTGCTTCCCCTCAGCATGATTATATCAATACCTTCCTATCTGGAATGCTCCTGAATTTTTACATTTCAGTTTGCTAGGATAATAAAAATGCTTTGGGTGTGTGCCTATCTTGTCATGGTCTCTGGCATTTATTAACCTAAAAATCAGAGAGAAGGAGTGTGTTTTGTTTAACCACGAAGAAGACACACTTTTAAAAACAACATGCCTGGACAGTCTTAGCAAAAGTAACAAAAATATCTTATCAAAAGGCTGAAATTGAAGATATAATTATTGTATGTTAACTATACCTTCCAGCATAATATCTGACTTAGTTATCTTTATCAACAAAGGTATTTTCTTACTGAAGAGACAATATGGGAAAAAATCTTGTAAGGAAAAGAGCAACCATATAAGAAAAAGGAAAACAAATCCTACATCAGAAATAAATACACTCCAGATAGTATGGAAAATGTTCACAATCAGGAACTTGAAAGATTCACATATACTTGGGGAAATGAGAAACCATTTTGAGAAAATCAGGGATAACACATATTTCCTTCCATAGAGAACCACTAGTCTATAGATGTGGAATGATTCATCTATGATCACAAATTGTTGGTGTGTGGCTTATTTTGCTCAACTGTTTCTCATTGGTACAAGAGGGACCTTTATTAGCATGGGAAACATTGGGAATTAATGGTGATATAAAAAGGTAAAAATAATTTTTGTTATTTGTGTTTTAATTAAAAGGTTGTAACAGGGGTGACTAGGTGGCGCAGTGGATAGAGCACCGGCCCTGGAGTCAGGAGTACCTGAGTTCAAATCCGGCCTCAGACACTTAACACTTACTAGCTGTGTGACCCTGGGCAAGTCACTTAACCCCAATTGCCTCACTAAAAAAAAAATTAAAAAAAAAAAAAAAAAGGTTGTAACAGCTTGACTTCAAATGATAGAATATAACAAGTAGAATTGGACTAAAGCAAGGAAACCAAAATGAAAATTGAGCTAAAATGCTATTCATCCAAAGGAGAAACCTAATGACTTTTTTTCTAAAATAGACTATTCAGATGGTCTGAACACTTTAGTTAATGTTGGGGTTACATATTTAGATGTACTATTATTTTTTTTAAATCTCATTATAAGATCAAATAAAAATTAAAAGAAAAAGAAAAACACCGTGGAGGGACAGGGGCAGATTTTAGAAGATGCAAGAGTAATTTCTGTTCTAGCATTCACTCACCTTTTCCTGATTATAAATTCCAGGAGGCAGTGCACAGCTAATGAAGCCATATATCATTTTATATCTTTTTTTTTTTTGAGAAAGAGGGAGAGAGGAAGAATGGAGGGGGTATGATTTTAGAGGTATGGGAGACTTGTTGGTCTCATATCAACTGAAAAAATGTCCCAGTAGTCACAACTACTTTGCTTGAATGAATTTTTCCAATTCACACACACACACACACACACACACTAAATGGACCCTATAAGCCCATATGGAGATGCTCTGTTTGACAATAACCCAATATATTGTGTTGTTTAAAATCTAAATTGTGGGTTCTAATCTGCGCCCCCCCCCCATTCTTGGGGGGGAAGTTGGCTGAAGTCACTGATAAATTCAGCAAGTTTAGGCTTTTAAAGATTTATTAAAATATATATTATAAGTTAGTGAAGAGAGAGAGATTGAGAACAGATTCCTTATAACATGGAAATCCTAGCTCAGATCTAATTCAGTATAGCCAGAGAGAAAGAAAGCAATTTCCTTTCCTAGCAGCCCACGTGAAATCTCTCACCACCATGATGGTGTTCGAATGACTAAGAGGGCCCCCCTCCCCACTCCCTGTTCTCCATTTGCCGCCACGCTCATTTCCCGGACGAAAAGAGGCTGATCCTCAACAGCTTCCCCCAGAAGCTCTCTGTGAAACAGGAAGCTGGGCTGTCCACACACATAGCTCCAAGCTAATTGGCTGGTAGCGCTGATTGACAAGTCCCACAAGTGGTTCTATAGATGTAACTTCTGGACGCTAAAGTCACATGGTCTCTAAATCACATGCTTTCTCCTCATGGCAGGGCTTCCCTACAGTATCTCTCCGGTAGGGGTGCCATTCCAATTCTCAGAATATAAAAGTCAAAACTTATAAAATAGATTTACTAGGGATCCAGTGGTAAGATTACAAAAGGATTCCCTCAAAAGGAACAGGTTTACTAGTGTCTTTAGGATTTACAACCTTGGAGAAAACATTTTTGTAAAATCAGGACCATTAGCAGTTTTAAATAGGTATGAATCAAAGACATTTTTGATTTTTGATTACTCAATTTGACAAATACTTATTAGGTCAACAATGAAGTAAAGTGGAAAGAATGCTAGAATTTGGATTGGAGGAACTGTGACCACAGCCAAATCACTTAACATCTCTAAGCCTCAGTTTCCCTATCTGTAAAATGAGGTTAAATTCAGTAATCAATATGTTCTCTTCCAACTCTAAAACTCCAGTCTATGAAAGAATGAAAATTTATTGACAGACGATTAGCTAAATTCTCTTTATATTTAAGAAATGAGACCTTTATCTGATAAAAGGTCTATAAAAATTTTCCCCTAGTTTTCTGTTTGCCTTCTATGTTTTATTTGTACAACCCCTTTTTAATTTAATGCAATTGAAATTATCCACTTTACACCTAACTTTGATTTCTATCTCTTGTCTATTTATACATTGATTACCTATCCATAAATCTGATAAGTACTATGTTCCATGTTCTAATTTTCTTGTAATACCTCTTTATTTCTAGGTCATGTATCCATTTTGACCTTATATTGGTATATAATTTAAGATTCTAAATGTGGATTCTAATCTGTTCCCCCAGTTTTTTGGGGAAACTGACTAAAATCACTGATAAAAACAAGTGAAGGTTTTTAAGGGTTTATTGGAAAATAGAAAGAAAAAGATTGAGAAACAGAATTCCAACAGCCTGGCATTCCTATCTTTCCTCAAATTTCCTGTGAAGTCCTCTGCCGCCGCCACCACCAAGTCAGGAACCCAAAAACTCAAGCGCTCTCCGTGCAGGCTCCCTTTCCTCCTTCCTGTCTCCTCCCAGAAAAGAGGAGGCTCCTCAAGTTGACTGGCTGGTAGCCTTGATAGACAGCACCCATGAGCAAATGTCATTTCCTGACGCCAAGGAAAAGCCACAATGTCTCTGAGGCATTTTCCTTATGGTGGAGCTTTCCCACAGCAAGTCTCCAGTAGGTGGCATCATTCCAATCATTACATTGGTAAATGGTATAAGATATTGATCTATGCCCAGTTTCTGTTATACTGCTTTACTACTTTCCAGGTCTCTAATAATTTTTTTTACCAAATAATGAATTCTTATCCCAAAACCTTACTTGCCAAATGCAAGGTTATTGTGTTCATTTACTGCTGTAAATTGTATGTCTACTTTATTCCATTGATCTACCTTTCTTTTTTTTAGCCAGTATCAGATAGTTTTGGTAATTACTGACTTATAGTTTAAGATCTGGTACTACTAAACTTCCTTCCTTTACTTTTCTTTTCATTGTTTCCTTTGATGTTTTTGACTTTTTATTCTTCCAAATGAATTTTGTTATTTTTTTCTAATTCAATAAAATAAGTTTTGGTAATTTAATTGTGATGGTATTGAATATGTAAATTAGTTTAGGTAAAATTGTCATTTTAAAAAATATTTGCCCTGCCTACTCATGAACAATTAATATTTCTCCAATGATTTAAGTATGATTATATTTGTATAAAAATTTTTTTCCATAATTTTGTTTATATAGTTCCTGGGTTTGTTTTTGCAGGTATATAGCCAGGTATTTTATATTGGCTAGAGTTATTTTAAATGGGATATCTTTTACTATCTCTTCTTGCAGAGTTTTGTTTGTGATATATAGGAACTCTGATGATTTGTGTGGCTTTACTTTATATCCTACTACTTTGCTAAAATTATTAATTGTTTCAACTAACTTTTTAATTCTTTGGGATTTCCCAAGTATATCATCATATCATTTACAAAAAGCCATCTTTTTCTTCTCTTATTTCTATTCCTAGGATTTCTAGTACAATAATGAATAATAATGGTTACAATGGCATCCTTCCTTCACACCTGATCTTACTGGGAAGGTTTCTAGTTTAACGCCATTGCTACTTGCTGATGATTTTAAGATAAAGGCGTTTAATAGAAATGAATGTTGAACTTTACAAAAAGCCTTTTCTGCATCTATTAATATAATGATATTGTTTTTAAAAACTTTTATTATTGATATAATCAGTGATGTTAATAGTTTTCTTCATGTTAAACCATCCCTTCATTCCTGGTATAAATCTTACTTGATTATACTATTAATCTTTGTAATATATTTTTGTAATCTTTTAGCTAGCATTTTATTTAGTATTTTCGCATTGATATTCATTAATGAAATATATAATTTTCTTACTCTGTTTTTACTCTTCCTGGTTTAAGTATCACTATCATATTTGTTTCATAAAAGGAATTTGGTGGGATTTCTCCTTTACTTATTATTCCAAATAATATATTTAATATTAGAATTAGTTGATCTTTAAATGATTGATAGAATTCACTTGTAAATCCATCTGGTCCTGGTGTTTTTCTCTTAGGAAGCTCATTTATGGCCTCTTCAATTTCTTCTTCTAAAATACATCTGTTTATATATTCTATTTCCTCTTCTGCTAATCTAGGCAATTTATATTTTTGTAAATATTCTTCCATTTCACTTTGTTAAAGTAATTATCATATAATTTGGCAAAATAACTCCTTATAATTGCTTTTCTTTCATCTTTGTTAGTGGTTCATTTACCCTTTTCAATTTTGATATTAGTGATTTGTTTTTCTTCTCTCTTATTTTAATCAAATTAATAATTTATCTATTTTATGTTTTTTTTCATAAAACCAAGTCCTAGCTTAATTTATTAATTCAATTGGTTTTTTACTATTAATTTTATTCATCTCACTATAGAACCTTTATGAGAATGATATATACATAAACTTAGAATATATATCCTTAATTGAAATATAAGAAGGTAATAGGAAGGCTTTTACAGATGAAATTCTAAAGCCAACATCTTTACCATCATATATTGGATTATAAATTGAATACAAAATCCCTTTGTGCTTGTTAATGTTAGCTATTATTATAAAAGCATTTGATTTGAGAGTTTATTTTTCTCCAACAAGGCATATATATCGTGAATATGATAAGATCATAAATGATTCCTTGAAAGAACATAAATCATTTAAAATGAAGTATAAAAGGAGCTATGTTCGTCAACAATGTCTGCCAATGTCACGGAGGATTCCATGTGCATATAACAAATGAAAGAGGGATTCCCTATAATTGGTAAGTTCCTTTAGGTACTCCTGGTTGTAGATGATATTGTGCAGATTACATCAGAAGCTGCTTAGTCAGATTCACAACCACTCAGAAATTCAGCATAACAATCAACACTAGAAAAACTAAATGGATATTGATAGAATACCAATTATCTAGATCATATCAATTCCTACTATTTATATATTTCATATAAAGTTGCTTCGACCCTTCAGAGAGCTGGCCTTTCTGTACATAAATTTTGGAAAGACATAACAGCTAGACTAATGAACTTTGTGAATTAAATAGAAGAAAGAAATTGGTATCTTGGCTTGCACTATGCCCCTCTTTTGGCTCAGAATGCGGTTGCCTGGTGTACACTCTTCCTCTTAGGCCTTAAGACCACATACTGTCACTCTGAGAGACAAAATGGGTCTGGGGCTTTCCTCCTGCCTGTGCTAACTGCCACATGGTCAATTCTTTACTGGTATATATGATATTAATTAATAATAAATGCTTGCTGCCAAAATGGGTGCAATAGCCATTAATAAATAGAAGGAGGGGGCAGCTAAATGGCGCAGTGGATGGAGCACCGGCCTTGGGTTCAGGAGGACCTGAGTTCAAATCCGGCCTCAGACAGGTGACACTTTCTGGCTGTTTGACCCTGGGCAAGTCACTTGACCTAAATCGCCTCACCATAAATAAATAAATAAACAAATAAACAAATAAATAAATAAATAAATAGAAGGAAATAATTTTAGAAAGTGCAATCTAGCACAAATAATTGAAAAATACAGTTTGTTCTGTATATATTTGCTCACATGTTGTCTACTTCATTAATTTGTAAACTCCTTAAGGACTGTCTTTTGCCTTGTTTTGTATCCCCAGGGTTTAGCTTTGTGCCTGGCACATAGTAGGCACTTAATCCTTATTTATGGAACTGAATTGAATATGATCATGATCTGTATTGCTCGAGGACCCATATCTTTGTATTCACATAGCCATTGAAACAATGGTGTCAAATTAAAATACAATAAAGCCACTAAACCATACATAAGGATCCCTGCAGGCTGCATATTGCCTTAGAAAACCACATATTAACATCATGTTTTATTTTATTTTTATTTGTTTTGATAAATATTTCCCAATTACATTTTTTTTTTGGTGAGGCAGTTGGGGTTAAGTGACTTGCCCAGGGTCACACAGCTAGTAAGTGTCAAATGTCTGAGGCCAGATTTGAACTCAGGTTCTCCTGAATCCAGGGCCAGTACTCTATCCACGGCACCACCTAGCTGCCCCTTCCCAATTACATTTTAATCTGGGTCAAGCCTCACTTAGGAGCCATGTGTTTAAATATCTTCCTTTGAATTATTAAGATATACTTGAAATATCAAAATGAATAAAACTAACAAAGGTATAGTCAGGTCATGGAGGACTTTAAATTATAATTCATTTTTTTCCATAAATCTGAACAGAGAGGATAAAGTACTTTCCTCCTAACAACATTATAAAAATAGTACAAGTATTATTTTACAGATGGGAAAATTGAGACTCACAAAGGTAAGGTAACTTGGCCATGGTAACCCCATTAATAAGTATAGGAGGGGGGGCAGGTGGGTGGCGCAGTGGATAGAGCGCCGGCCCTGGAGTCAGGAGGACCTGAGTTCAAGTGCAGCCTTAGACACTTGACACTTACTGGCTGTGTGACCCTGGGCAAGTCACTTGGCTCCAATTGCCTCACATAAAAAAAATAAATAAATAAGTATAGGAGGGGGCGGCTAGGTGGCGCAGTGGATAAAGCACTGGCCCTCGATTCGGGAGTACCTGAGTTCAAATGTGGCCTCCGACACTTGACACTTACTAGCTGTGTGACACTGGGCAAGTCACTTAACCCCCATTGCCCCGCAAAAAAAAAAAAAGTATAGGAGCTGCTACTCAAAAACAGTACTTTTGATGCTAAAATTAATGTTCTTTCCCCTACACCTCACTGTCTTCTTCTGTGCTGTTTAAATTTAAACCAATAAACAATAGGAAGCCACTATAGGTCCTTAAGAAAAGAGTGATGATAAAAGAATAAAGTCTATGCAACTGCTATTCGAAAAAAAGTGAATATGAAATTGGTTTTCTGGTGTTTGATGTTTTAGAAGTATTATTTTTGAGTTGCCTGAGTGACTTACATGTGTAAAATATCTTTTTTTTTTTTTCTGTTAATGGCCTTATCTACAAATACAGGATAATATCTTGTCTATTCTCACAGGGTGTTCTGTGAATTATTATGTAGAGTAAACCTTGAGAAACATAATTGAGAAGTGCTGCATGAGTATGAAGCATTACTTGGGCTATTTTGGACTCTAACTACATCTGAATGACTGACTTATTTAATCCTTGATTATAACATGCTTTTCATTTACATCAATTCTTTCATCTGTAGATCTTGAAGTACATGATAAACAACACTTAAGCCTCCCCACAACCTTTTAAGGGAGATGCTATTATCACGACTACTTAGAAATGAGCAAACATTGATAGCTAGGTGAATTAGAGTTAGAAGACTTATAATAAGTCTAGTCTTATAACTGATGCTTGAGGTTAATTTAGTAGGAAGTATTATTTGGAATGAAGATTAAGAAATCATTAGAAGAATCTTCCTAAATTGGCTAAAATGTATTCAATTAAACAGTTATTATGTACGTACTGTACGTAAATCATTGTTCTAAGCAGTGGTGAACACAGAGATAAGAACAATATACAATTCCTACCCTCAAGAACCATACCTTCAATTGGAAGAGAAAAAAAATTTCCTTTCTACTATTCTTTTTCATTCTCCATATTTTTTCACTCCCCAAAATTGTTGCTCTCAAAAAATTTGCTTCCAAAATGCTTACAGGTGAAACCAAAGAGGTCAAGAAAAATATCCTTTCAGATAAGAATCAAACAAGACTTATCTTTGGTATTTTCATGAAAACAATGAACTTGAACAATGCTGTAGGCCCTTCCTTGTTTTGATTTATCTACATAAGCAAATAGTATTTAATCTGATACAAATGAACTCCTTGCCCTTAAACAAAAAGTATAGGTCATTAACAAGCATGCTGTAATTTCTTCCTCTGGAAAACTGAGATAAAATCTAAGGACTCATTCCTCATTCTGCAACATCAGGTTCTTCACACTGAATGTTCAGTGAAGATGATAAAATAAACTTGATTTAGATGTATACAAATAGAGTTGCCTGAGCAAACTGCTTTGGGAATTTAAGAAGAAAGCATCTATCTTTTTCTTTCTCATTCCCTACATCTACACCACTGTCCAACCCTTCCATAGTAGTCTACAGGAAAATGGAGAATGTAGTTCTAATTAGAGGATTTGAGGGAAAGGGAAAATTTGAGTAGGAATAAGAGGAGAGAGTAAATTATTTGTCCTTTCTATCTTGAATAATTTATCTTGTTACCCATATCCTAAAAATAAGTAATTTTTCTACATTTTAGAGTCCTTATCCCAATTCTCATGCTGGCAAGTTGGATCCCTAGAGGTTAGCTACATATCCCCTTCTAGGTCCTATGAGTGACTTTCAAGGACTGTGAAAGACCTCTATTTCATTAAATATACATTTTCCTCCTGAAATATTATACTCAGTTTTACTGGGCATGCTATTCTTGGCTGTTATCCTGGCTCTTTTCCCTTCCAGGATATCATATTCCAAGCCCTCTGATCCTTTCATGCAGAAGCTTCTAAATCTTGTATTATCCTAACTGTGGCTCTACAGTGTTTTAATTAATTTTTTCTAGATGCTTAGAGCATTTTCTGCTTTTGACCTAGGAGCTCTGGAATTTGGCTATAATATTCCTTGGAGTTTTCCTCTAGTGTCAGTTAATATTTCCTCAATGTCAGAGATCATTAATTAGTACCTTGCTATCTCTTTTATATTAATCATCAATTTAAATCAATTAGCCTTTAAAGAGGGATATTTACTGAAAAGATATATCAAGAACAGAAGTACAGAGATAGTCTTTGCCTTCCAAGAGAATGGCCCACTCTACTCTCTACTACCACTATCTGCCTAGAAACCAATTCATTCAGCCTCCACCTTAGGAACTGGATCTGGCAAAGTATCTTACATATGTTTCTAAATCCGGGTTCTCATTGGCCAGTCCCCTGTTATGCCTGACTTGCCAAAAAAAAAAAAATGTTTATAGCTAAATAGGATTTGATCAAGAGACTTATAAGGTTTTGATTCACTATTGACTATCTCTATAGTTTATCTGGAAACACCAGCTCTGTTGCTCAAAAGACTGCTTTAACAAGTTATGGATTAGACTAGCCAGACCTGTCAGTCACCTTCAATTGTGTTTCAGTCTTAAATATTACCAAATGGAAATGAATAACTAAAGCAATTAATTAGAATGCTTCTGGTCAAATACAAAGCCTGTTCTACTGTAGTGGGGGGATTCCATCTTGAATTCACTACATATTTGCACTACTTCTTTCCTTTACCCTGTTCATGTAGACATAGCCAAAAGAAAGTGGAAAGATTATTAGTATGGATTGAGCAAATAAGAAAGGAAATAGTCTGGAACAGCCTAATGATAAATGAGTTTTTGCTTCACATATCTAGGATTTGGTTTTCCTTAGCCATTCTTAGGCCCCTGGACTTTTAGTTCATAAGTCCTTCCATTTCTATAAATCATCAGTATGAAACATAATTATTACTGTTTTATTATTGTTACCACATATCAAAAACATCAATTAATCAATCAGGAGGGTCAGAGAACACCCAATTTAATCTTTCAATTAATTAAAATAATTATTAGGAAACAATATGCTATAAAAGTGCTATCAAGATATTCTGGATATTAATTTGTGATTCTCAAATCCTAAAATTCTCTGTTATTTTCAACTCAAACTTGTGGAATAAATAAATGCACCCAAGCCACAGAAAAGTGTTTTTTTCTTCTTAGTCACTATTCTTTGATATATCAATGAATCTAATAAAGATATTCCCTCCAATGGCATAGATCACAACTCATGCCCATCTTTCATACTGTAAGAGTATCATCATCATAGCTAACATATAGAACTTTAATATTTGCAAAGTACTTTACATTTCTCTCATTTCTTCCTTACGACAACCCTCCAACGTAGGTGCTATAATTATATCAGTTTTATAGATGGGAAAACTACGGCTGAGCAAGGTTGAAAAGTGAATTCCCTGGGGCAGCTAGGTGGCGCAGTGGATAAAGCACCGGCCTTGGATTCAGGAGTACCTGAGTTCAAATCCAGCCTCAGACACTTGACTTACTAGCTGTGTGACCCTGGGCAAGTCACTTAACCCCCATTGCCCAGCAAAAAAAAAAAAAAAAAAAAAAGTGAATTCCCGGGGGCAGCTAGGTGGTGCAGTGGATAAAGCACAGGCCCTGGAGTCAGGAGGACCTGAGTTCAAATCCAGCCTCAGACACTTAACACATACTAGCTGTGTGACTTGGGCAAGTCACTTAATCCCAATTGCCTCACCAGAAAAAAAAAAAAGTGAATTGCCAATGGTCACACAACTAGTAAGAGTCTGAGGAAGGATTTTTTCATTTGTTCATTAATTTATGCACTATTCAATCTAACACCCTCATTCACATTCTCAATTGATTCTCTTGCAAATACACTCATGGTAGTCCAGCAAATGTTCTGGGATCTTCCTTTAGAAGATGGATGTGATTTGATATCAATGGCACATATTGTCCGCCTACCAGTTATCCCTATCTTTGGTGACATAGCTAGTGCAACTTCTACTCTAATCATATATCTCTCAGAAGACATCATTATTGTACTTTTTTTAATTCAAAGAAACTATTTGATTCAGCCGGGGGAAAAGAGTCACTTTAAACACTATCCTTGCACCTGTTGTCACCTATTCCTATATCAACCACATACAAGATTCCTTGAGAAACCCAACAAAGATAAACTTTGATGAACTCTCTGATTATTAGTATCAAGTAAGGTTTAAAAGGGGAGCCCATGCTTGCCACATATGTTTGCTATTGTTACAAAGGACATCCAATGAAGAGGTCAAATGGATGTGGGTTTTCCTAGAAATGGTGAAGTGATCCAATTTCTCCTCTTTATGAATGGTATTGTGCTAGGTGCTCAACTACACATAGATATAAATTCAAAATCATAATAACAGATGAAAATGGATTTTGACTCATTTCAGTTACTGAAGGCAATTTCTTTCTCTAGTCCACATTTTAATTTCTCATGTAATAAGGGAATTGGGCCTATAAGGATTGTACAATCTGTAAAGCATGCTCAGATTTGTTTCTCTTGGTTGGCTATATAAATTATGTATAGATACTCCTTACCTGGTTTTACTCCAACACATCAAGCTTTAAAGAACCTGTTTCTAGGGGAAGCTAGGTGGTATAGCGGATAAAGCACGGGCCCTGAATTCAGGAGGATCTAAGTTGAAATCCAGCATCAGACACTTGACACTTACTAGCTGTGTGACCCTGGGCAAGTCACTTAACTCTCATTGCCCTGCAAAAAGAAAAAGAAAAAAAAGAAAGAAAGAACCGGTTTCTAGAGATGAGTAATGGAGGAACTAGTACTATGTAATGATGAAAAGCTTTCTGATTGATGTCAGAGACAGAAGGTCTGATGAGCAGTGGATGCTAGGCCAGAATTGAATATACATATAAAAGAATAAAGTGGTAACTTTCTCAGTCTATTACTTTGGTTACTTTTTGAGTGAGGAAGAAAGCTGCAAGTTCTCCACCTTCAAGGAGGGAAGGGAAGCTGATTGCTTTTCCTCCCACCTGCATATTATATGTCTCTGAGCACATGTCTTTATTTCTGATGTATTTATTCTTTCCTGAGATTAGATAAGTGAATATAGTGAGGTGAGAATACCCAGGTTATTGTGAATTTCAGAGATCCATCAGTGTCATCAGAGGTCCAAATGGTGACCAGAATCAGTAGCAGCAGCAGGCAAATCTAGCTAGGAGCTAGGGAAGTAGCTGAGCCATTGCTTGACCCAATCTAACAGAAGATTGACACATTAGTTGCCCTTCAAGGAGCCAGCCTCACTGACAAAGGCAGCAACTTTTTCATTTCCTGACTCCGCTCTTAAAAATGAACCTGGGACCTGCATTAACATCTACCTGATAGATAATACTTCACTTCAAGTTCCAGGCCATCCTCCCCACAGAACTTAAGTATGCAAACACAGAATGTCTCCCTGTTTTGAGTGTAGGGCTTAACTACCACTGTTTCTATTCCTTCTTTTTAAAAATATACTTTTCTAAAAGGTAGTAGAGTTCTACTGGTTGAATAATACTGGAAAACACACTGGATGCGGGCTTATTAATGACAGTAATAGAAACTTCAGTCCTTCACTGTTATCCCTAGAATACTGAGAAAAGTAGTCAGCCAACTTCTAGGACCCTAACTTGCCTCTCTGAGTGAAGTCGGGAGAGTGAACTCAGAAAGAGACTGTATTCATAGAATGGGTAAGAACTCCTGTGAATTCTACTAAAGTTCTGCAAAGATACCACTCATATTGAATGATGATATTTCTAAGGAGAAATAAAGTTTTCCTAGAAAAACAACTAACCTGGGGGCAGCTAAATGGCACAGTGGATAAAGCACTGGCCCTGGATTCAGGAGGACCTGAGTTCAAATCCAACCTCAGATACTTGACACTTACTAGCTGTGTGATCCTGGGCAAGTCACTTAACCCTCACTGCCCCACAAAAAACAACAACAACAGCAACAGCCACCAACCTAATGCACATTAAAAATAATCTGAAATTTGGGAAGATTTAATTACACTCATAGGGTAATTATAGATTTAGTTATAGAAGGGGCCTTGAAGGTCATTTAGTCCAAATCCCTCAATTTATAGATTATTAAACTGAGACCAAGAGAAGTTAAATAAATTACTAAGGGTTACACGGGTAGCAGAGTAAGGGTTGGAACTGTAGTTCTCTCACTCCAAATCCAGAGGTCTTTCCACTACACCCTTCTGTCTCCTTTCAGCAGACTTGAATTAAAAAATCATTGATTGCTTATTTGTCAGATACATTACTAGCCACCACAAATAAAAAGACAAAAATGAAATACTCCCTGCCCTCAAGGACCCTATATTTTACTGGATATAATAACATGTACACATATGAATACAACTTATTTACAGAGTATATGCAGAATAATTTTGGGGGAGGAGAAACACCAACTATTGTAGGCATAAGAAAAAGTGTCCTATAGGAAGGTGGCTCCTATGTTGTACTGTGAAGTAAGCTAGGGATTTTATAAGAGAGAGGCAAGGAGAATGAGCATTCCACTCATGAAAGACAACATGGAGAACATACAAAGTCATGAAGCTCAGAAGTAGACTGATGTACACAGGGCACAGTAAGTAAGCCAGTCTGGATGGAACACAATGTGGGTGTCAGGGAGTAATGTAACAATCTGCAAAAATAGGCTGGAGGGGGTGGCTAGGTGGCGCAGTGGATAAAGCACCGGCCCTGGATTCAGGAGTACCTGAGTTCAAATCCGGCTTCAGACACTTGACACTTACTAGCTGTGTGACCCTGGGCAAGTCACTTAACCCCCATTGCCCTGCAAAAAACAAAAAACAAACAAACAAAAAAAGGCTGGAGCCAGATTGTAAATCTTAGACATAATGGGGAGCCACTGACATTTCTTGAGCAGATGAATAATATGGTCTTATCTGATTTTTAGGATTTTAGTAATATTGATTTGAGAGTTGTGTGGATGTATTGATGAGAGACTTGAAGCAGGAGAACCAGTTAGAAAGCTATTGTATTACATTATCTAAGGAATGAATGATTAGGGCCTTCAAGTGAGTGGTGACTGTGTGATGGGAGAAGATACGGATTTAAGAGATGCTATAGAGGTAGAATTAATAGAACTTGGCTGTTTATTGGCTATGACAATTGAAAAGGATGACCACAAGGTTGTAAACTTGGGTGACGTGGAAAATGGGACCCTCAGAATGCATAGGAAAAAAGTATTTAGGCAAGTTTTCTTGCCAATAAATTCATCTTTGTAAACATAATACATTTACAATCATCCATACTTTAGCTTCAGGATATAGTTCCCAAGACTCAGACTCAGAATCATTTTGAAGTGGAAGAGACTGCACTGTCTAATCCTTTAATTTTGCAAATACAGATTCTTGAGTCTCAGAGAGGTTAAGAGAACTTCCTATGATCAGAGACCTAGTTAGCGACAGAGCCAGGCCTAAAATGTAGCTTTTCCAGACCAGTGTGCTTTTCATTATACTGTCTCCCTTAAACAACCCTCTAGAATAATGGAGCCAGACTGCCTGCATCGCCCAACACTTCAAGAGAGTGAGCTTCAGTCCCCTGAAATTGCCAATTCTGACCGGTATTTATTGCCCTCAAAGAAGTCAGTACATTTAACTCATGTGAGGAAAAATAATAACATTGTCCAAGTCTTTGAAGGGTGTGGACATAGTGTTTTTGCATTTTTTGTTGATCACAAACACTTGCTGCTGCTCATTATGAAGCCTCATGTGAGTTACATGAATAAGGAAATGTTGCCTCTGGCTCTATTCCTCTCTGCATCTAAAGTCCAGGCGGAATGACCAAGCATAAAGCATTGGAAAGGCAGCAAAGAAAAATGTCAGATCAAAACAACGTGATTCTTTTTACCTGCCCTCTGTTTCATATGCAAATCTGCCTTTGCAGTCTATTTGGAATTTCTTTTTGGCTGCAGCCAAATGTTTGAAGGGGAATTCATGTTGGAGCAGAGCCCACTCCTGGCTGTTTGTTGCGCCATTCAGTATGTTCTGAAAATCTGCTTTGGTTTTTTTGGGTTTTTTTTTCTATGAGACGTCATATTCCATGAACCTGGCTGCCATTGTCAATGAGGGTGTGTGTGTGTGTGTGTGTGTGTGTGTAATTTCTTAAGGAAAGTGACCAAATACATATTTGCCTGCGACTAACTTTGTAGCAGCTGTAGCAAATTTTAGATACTAAATTAAAATGTACCTTAATTTGGGGGAGAAAAAGTCTTTGAATTTGGTGCAGGCTAAGGAAGCTTTGATGAGTAATTAATCTGTTCTCTGATCTTGAAGGAATGTTTGACTACTTCAGTTTCTCTGGCAAGAAACAACCCTTCCATTCAGGCTCACACCTTCCCTTAGGTGAAATGGTTCTGTGGTTAGCTGTTCCTTAAAGAAACAGACTGAAACACATGAGTCTAATACTTTCGTTAATGTAGGGAAGTCAGGTGATAGGATACTTAAAGGGACCACAAGAGATTTTTACCTAATATGCTATGAAACATGGCTATGGTTCTAGAAAACAGAAGAATCTCGTTAAATGCTTACAGTTAGGAGACCTAATAGAAATGGCTAGAGAGCCAAGTCCTATAGAAAGTAGAGAAATTAAGATATGAGGCCAGGGGCAGCTAGGTGGTACAGTGGATAGAGCACTGACCCTGGAGTCAGGAGTACCTGAGTTCAAATCCGGCCTCAGACACTTAACACTTACTAGCTGTATGACCCTGGGCAAGTCACTTAACCCCAATTGCCTCACTTAAAAAAAAAAAAAGAAATGAGGCCATAACCACTTCTAATACTTATGTACAATGCAGGCATATGTAGCCTACTACCAGCACTAGTAATGAGCAATGTAGTAAGACGAAATAAGCATTGAACCTAGAGTAAAACATCTGGGTTCTAGTCTCAGATCTTCCACTGAGGTAACAGTACTTAAACAAATCATTTAATTCCTTCACTTAACTTCAGTTTTGCTATCTGAAAAATGGAGGAGTTGAACTATGAGCAGTATGGTGGGGAAAAAAATACCACCACTAAGTGAATTTTAAGTCAGAAAACTGGATCCAAATCTTTGAATCTGCTACTAACCAGCTCTGTGACCTTGAGCAAGTCATTCTGGTCCTCCTCCATTAAATAGGAGGATTGGTCCAGATGTCCTCCTAGCTTTCTTCCACCTCCAAATCTATGATTTATAAACTGGATGGTGATCTCCAAGGTTCCTTCCAGCTGTAATATTCTATGAGTTTCAGACAGCTAACAATGAGATATTTTGACACTTGAGGGAATCTGTGACTTTATCAGTGTCATTTCTCTCTCCAATTGTGCAGACTGCTCTCCAGACATCCTTTATCATGTTGGATTACTCTTATTCCTGTTCTTCCATAAATCTCCTAACCAATATACTGGGAGAGGCTTCTTCTATGTCTCTTGACATGGTATAGATACTAACGTATCACCAGGGCTATCTAGCAAGTCCTCATTCCCACTATATCATCTTTTCTGGTCCTACATCTCTGATTATGTCCTTTACCTCACTTCTCCTGTCCAGGTGTCTCCTGATAGTTCTAGCAACCTATTCACACCCATCATTTGGTTCTTCAATTCTTTTTAGGTAAACTGAAACTAATTCTTCAGACATAGTGATCTTCTGTAACTTGCAGTCAAAATAAGAATATTAATGTTTTTTAAAATAGACCTATGCATTAGGGGCCAGACCTACTACCTGAGAGCGGTTTATACTTTGGTGAACAGAACACTCCTTGCTTTATGCCTCTCTTGACATTAATTATTGGGGGCAAGGAGAGGCATTTAATAAAGTTGTCTTTGTTGTTATATCTTTCAAGGAATCTTTCATTATTTTGAGATTCCTTTTTGGAGATGAAGATTTAAGGTGATGTTTTACTTTAATGAATCAAATGTTTGCTTTTTTATAGTCACCAGTGAATAAGCAGAATGGGGTTAATTTTATATTCTCTATATCTGAATAATACTAGCAAAATTCTGCCTATTCCCTTCCTCACATTTTTATCAAAGATACTTTTTATGTGTTTCTATGTCTCATAAAAATGTTTGTAGTTACAAAGAAATAAACACATACATTTGCAGTAGCTGATATTTTTTCAATTGGCTTTTTTATTTTGGTAGTAAGAGCCAAGATTCTTTTCCAAACATTTAGTATCCTCTTTCCTTCTTTGAGATATTTTGGGAATCATCTTTCAATGCCCATCTTTGATTATTGCTGAACAAATATTTCTTTATTGCATAATTACAGAGATCTTCATCCCCTTCCTATTTTCTCTGCCATTTTTCCAGGTTCTGAGGAAAGGGAGTTTCTTCTTGCCAAGACTATATTTCCCCTCTGCCCTTGATCCTATCCCTTCCTGTCTTTATAAAGCTTGACACCTTGATCATTCCCTCTTTTTCTCTTATTTTCATTCTCTCCTTGCCCATTGACTTTTTGCTTGTTGTCTATAAAAAAGCCTATCTTTCATCTTTAAAAAACATTTTCACTTGACTCTGTTATTCCTTCAAGCTATCATCCTATCTCATCTCCCTTCCCCAGACAAACTCCTACAAAGGGTTGTCTACTCTCATTGTTTCAATTTTCTCACCTGTGAACCATTCAATTTGTTTCCTGACCTAACCACTCACCTGAATCTGTTCTTTCCAAGATTGCCTGTGTGCCATTATCTATAAAATCTAATGTCCCTTCTTAATCTGGTCTTCCTTGACCTCCCTACAATGTTTGATCACACACTCTCTCCTGATTCTCCCATCTGCCCTGAAGCTTCTACTCAGTCTTCTTTACTGCGTCATCACCCATATCCAGCCCCAATTTGTAAGTGTATCCCAGGGCTCTGTTCTAGACACTCTTCTCTTTTTTTCCTTACTTTTTCTTCAGTGATCTCCCATATCTACATACATCACCCTCATTTCTCTCCAGAGTATCAGTTCTGAATAACTAACTGTTGGCTAGACATATATACCTAAATGCTCCATAGTCATCTCAAACTACAGCAACATATTCAAAATTAAATTCATTATCCTTCTTATAAAATTTACCCTTTTCCTAGGTTACACATTTCTGTCAAGAGCTTTGTCGTAGTCATCCAGGCTTACAACCTCAGACACCTCCTTGACACCCTCTCACCCCATGCCCCATTTCATTTTTTTTTTTTTTGGTGAGGCAATTGGGGTTAAGTGACTTGCCCAGGGTCACACAGCTAGTAAGTGTCAAGTGTCTGAGCCCGGATTTGAAGTCAGGTCCTCCTGAATCCAGGGCCGGTGCTTTATCCACTGTGCTACCTAGTGGCCCCCAGGATTTTATATTTGACCCCAGAGGTAATAGGGAACCGCTAGAATTTATTGAGTGGAGAGGAGGTGATATAGTTAGACTTGCATGTTTGGAAAATCATTTTGGGAGCTGAGTGAAGGATGAATTAGAGTGGGAGAGACTTATGGCAGGGAAATCACCCGGGGGCTATTACAATTCTCCAGCCTGGAAGAGATAAGGGACTGCATCAGGAAGATGGCAGTTTCAGAAGAGAGACATGCAGCAGGTATGAGAGAGGTGTTACAAAGGTAATCCACTGTGCAACCTAGCTGCCCCCTGTGTAATTTAAGATTCTAAATGTGGGTTCTAATCTGTTCCCCCAGTTTTGAGGGAAACTGACTAAAATCTCTGATAAAATGAGTTTAGGTTTTTAAGGGTTTATTGAAAGATAGAAAGAGAAAGATTGAGAACAGAATTTCAACAGCATGGCAATCCTATCTTTCCTCAATTTTCCTGTGAAGTCGTCTGCCACCACCACCACCATGAAGTCAGGAACCCAAGAGAGATAGACCTCTCCGCGCAGGCCCTCCTGCCTCCTTCCTGTCCCCTCCCAGAAAATGGGAGGCTCCTCAAGTTGATTGGCTGGTAGCCTTGATAGACAGTACCCACGCGCAAACGTCACTTCCTGATGCCAAGGAAAAGCCGCATGGCCTTGCCCTCTGAGGCATTCTCCTCATGGTGGAGCTTTCCTATAGTAAGTCTCCAGTAGGTGGTATCATTCCAATCATTATACCCCCATCCCCCATTTCTAACGTGTTGTTAAGTTTTGATTTTGTCCCCACAATATCCTATTTCATTCTTCCCTTTTCCTCATTTATATAGCTACTACCTTAGTTCAGGCCCTTATTACTTCTCGCTTGAACTATTGCAATAGCCATTTAAAAATAATCTTTCTTGTGGTGAAATATAGTTACCTCTACACACAAACATTTCATGTATACAAAAAAGAACATGAAAGATACTTTTATAAGAAACTGACACAATTAGGTAGAGTGCAAACATACACAAATATATATGTACATATATACACACATGTGTATATGTGTTGTTGTTATTTGCCCTTTGTTGTTAAAAAGGCTCAATGACAACTGGAGGGTGATGCCTTGATTTGCAAGTGAATTAGAATGAAGTGAGGCTGGGATGTGCAAATCATCAGCCTCACTCTCTCCTCCAGAGTCACTGGAGTCCAGTGGCAAGACATAGGTCAAGACTGGCAATGACCCAGCATATAGTGGGAAACCTTGGCCTTTTTAAACTAAGGTCTTTCCCAGGTCTTAGTTTTTCTGAGGGCATGTATATGTGTATGTAAATGACACATACATATATACACATACATATACGATACAGGTAACAAAATAGCTCATTTTATTTGTTCTCTCTTATTTCCTCCTTTGCATTTATTTTTAATTTTTAATTTTATTTTTTTGGTGGGGCAATGAGAGTTAAGTGACTTGTCCAGGGTCACACAGCTAGGAAGTGTTAAGTGTCTAAGGGCCGATTTGAACTCAGGTCCTCCTGAATCCAAGGCCAGTGCTTTATCCACTGGGCCACCTAGCTGCTAGTTTTCTCCTTTGCATTTAAAAATGCTTTGTTTATACTCTTTCCACTATCATTCATTAACATAGTCATCCCCCTCCCTGTGCCACTTCAAGTAGAAACCCTCCCTTAAAACAAATATGCATGATCTAGGATAGCCATTCAAGACAATGGCCATGCCTGAGAATGCTTGATCCCATTCAAACATTTTTAGATCATTGACTCTGTTTCATCATTGGTCTCATCCTCTTTAAACCATCTCCACAAAGTTGCCAAATTAACATTCCTACACCCTAGGTCTGAACTTATCAATTCTCTGTTCAAGAAGCTTCAGGGGCTCCCCATTTTCTGTTGGATGAAATACAAACTCTTTGGTTGGGTATTGTCAAAAAGGGGAGTTTGGGATGGTGAGATTGATTGGGGAATGAGAAAGGTAATAGTATGGTGCAGGGAAAGAATACAGAACAGTGTAAACAGACTTTCTACTAGGTTGCTGATATTTCATCTTTTACACCAGATCATACTGACCAGATGGCATGTATAGCAACATAGAACTGGGGCCTGTAAGGAGCCAAAGGATATGACAGCACACAATTAGACACTGAAAGTATTGCTTGAGTTTTGTTACCTAATTGAGAATATTGTTATTCAGTCACTTTGGTCATGTTTGACTCGTTGTGACCCCATTTAGGGTTTTCTAGGCAAAGATACTGGAGATTTGCCATTTCCTTCTCCAGCTCATTTTACAGATGAGGAAACTGAGGCAAACAGGGTTAAGTGACTTGCCCAGGGTCACATAGCTAGTAAGTACCTGATGCCAGGTTTGAAGATGAGTCTTCTTACTCCCGGCCTGGAACTCTATCCATTGAATCACCTAGCTGCCCCTAATTTGGAATATAGTGTGACTGAAATACCTTTCAGAAGGCATGGAAGAGTATTGCAGTTAGACCTCTTCCCTACCAGCCAGCATAGTGGAACTGAGATATCTTTGGAATCCACTCTGATTAACTGTTGGACATCAGTATGATATCATATACAAAAAACAGTAAACATTGACTCTCTCAGTCTGTATCTATTCAATATCACATAACCAATTAATAAAGCAAAATTCCCCAAATCACTCATAGAAGCTCTTTACAATCTTGTAAACATAACACTCAGGTCATCTCATTTATTAAAGAGAGGTTTTGGCAGCATGTTGACAATCTTATTCTGTGATTTAGGAATAAGGATGGTATCCAAAAAATATTTAATAACACTTGTTACTGGGGAAACAAAATGGTTCAATATCACTTTGGACAAACATTTTCCTCTCTGCTACAAGGATGCTCTCAGGGACCTTTCCTTACCATCTGGTCCCAGTTTTCCTATCATTCTTTTCATGTGGTGACCAAATGGGAATTTTCCTCAGACGGGTATCTCATTGATGATGACCAATTGCTCATTCTTCCCAACTGCCATTGTTTTCTCCTGTACCAGTTAGATGCCTTACAGGCCTCTGATGCAGTGTGGGTGACTCTAGACCCAATAACTGAGGACTAGAATAATTTCCACTAGCTACAGGAGAAGGTATTCAGGATCCTCAGGGGAATATATGTTTTAATGCCTAGGAAACATAAAATGACTTAAAGGTATTGTGCTTTTTAATGAGTAGCTATCCCATAACAGTTAGGGGAAAAAAAAGTATAGGAAAGGCACACTGTTATCATGCCAAAGGATGGGAGGTATAGTCCAGGTAAATATGAGTTAAGTAAGCTCATAGCAGTGTTATATTATGGAGTGAGTATGCTGGTAAAAGCTATCTCCTCATCACCTCCAGCATTCTTCCTTTTCCTTGATTAAATATTCCAGGAGGCCCTTATCTTTTAGTCTAATGCTATGGGCACTGAGATTGGAAGGAAATCTGGTTGATAGCTGGGTCCTCCCTTCTTTTTAAGTTGCCTGGAAGCTGAGTTAAGTTCAGGGAGATCAAAGAACTCACTTCTGGCCAAAGTTAACCCAAGGTGACTCTGGATGGTACTATACCAATAAGGGGCCCTCAGATCTGCCCTAAAGTGATGTGACCCCTTAGATTAGCCCTGGAAGTTGCCAAGCCTCTCTTATCTTTTAGAAAGTCACAATTAGCACAACTGCACATGGGACAAAATCAGTTGTGAGACCTGGGGAAGGAAGGACTGTAATGTAGTCACAGGGAAAGGGGTCAATTCCTCCTCCTTTCTCTGGGGGTAGGGGTGGAGGGAAGAGGGTATTTTTATCCCCATTTGCAGATTGGAAAACCAAGTCACAGAAAGGTTAAGTAATACCCATAATCACACAGCAAGTAACTTTCTTAAGCAGTATTTGAACCCACAGCTACTTGATTCCATGTCAGTCATACTACCTTAGACCTAAGTCACAATAAGGAAAAGGCAGTAGGTGGTGAAGAAAGGCTTTTCTCTCTTCCACACCCCATTGGGTGTGTTTCTAGCATCTTCCTGGAATTACAGGAAAGAATTAGACTCTCCCTATACTTTCCTGTTAGAACAGGAAGAGAAACACGTCCTGTAAATACCGAAATCAGGTTATAAAAGAGAGCTAGGCAAAGTATGCATAACCTAGAACATGAACAACAGAGGACATTTAATGGTTAGTAAGATCATGAAATGTGAAGGCTAATTTGTGGTCTATTAGCCGGAAACGCTGAGGAAAGGAAATGCAAAAAAAAAAAAAAAACCCCACAGAGATGGATGCTTTGTAGTCACAGATTTCCCTTAGAATCATCACCTGACTCTTCGTTGTTACCATTTTCATTACTGAGCCCCTAATGTGTGCAAGCTCTAGCAGACGGACACAAGAAGAAACTCAGTTTGCTTTAGGGGAAGGGGTATGAACAAGATTCTGACTTGAGCATTCTGAAGTCCCTCCATGGATAAGCCTCAGACCTATTCTGAGACCTTGGGGAAATCAATGAATTCCCCCATGCTTCAATTACTCTGTGGAATGGAAAGAGTGTGATTTAGAGTCAGCCCTTGGCAACACGCTGAAGTGGGCACAGAATCTTTTCAGAAGAAAAAGGGTCTACACTTCTTTTCAGGAGCCTCCAGGCCTTTCATAGTCCTCTCCCAGCTAGAGTGCCCAGGGCCCTCACACAGACACCTGCCTGCTCTGGGCTACCCCAGAACTGCTTCTGTTGCCAAGATTTTCCCTGGTCTTGTTCTCTCAAGTAGTGTCCCATGATATAAACCCATCCCTCGTCTTCTCCCTGGTTTTCTCCAAGCCTCTCCCATTCCCACAGTCTTTGTGGTTGCACTAAGCTGACAATCTGACCAATTGTTTTATGTCAAGGTTTTAATGGCTGAATGAATTAACCCTTTCCAGACACAAAGATTCCCAGAATCACAAAATGTAGAGTTTAAAAGAACTTTTGACATCATTTAGCACCACATCCCTCATATTAAAGATGAGGAAATAGGGATTCGGAGAGCAAAAAACAAAAACATAAACAAACAAAAAAACCTTACCAAATATCACAGAACTAAAAGGTGTCAGAGCCTGACCTCAAATCCAGTTCTTCTGACTCAAGTCCAGTGTTCTTTTTGCTACAGACTTATGTACAGTGATTGTAAGGGGGGTTTTAAAGGATCCCCCAGGTTTGTTAAGCCCCATACAGGCCACTAATCTGTATGGGCCAAATTTAATATGGAAAGAGCTGCCCCCTCCCCAACTGTTCCTCCCAGACTGATAAGAAACTAGATTTAAAAGCCTCCTTTCAAATAAACAAAAAGACAGGGTTTATTGATGAGAACAAATTTGGAAATAAGGACAAAGAAAAGTTGGACATACGACGGGTAAACTCACCCATCAGACTCAGCTGCTGCACTTTTAACTCTCTCTATCCCCCTGCCCCCACCCGTGAACTCCTCTCTCTCTCTCCTCATCTTCTCTCGTCTCCTCTACCCCCCAGAATAAAAAACACTTCTCTCACAGGACGCCCGGGCCAACCACCCACACACCCCAAGCCAATTTGCTGGCACTCCTAGGGACGGTGCCCAAGGCCACCAGGGCACAGGGTTTCCTTGTGTACCCCTGCTTGGCGGAGGGAGCCAGGGCTCCAGTTTTCTGTGCATACCCTGGCTGGGTGGAGGGAGCCTGGGGCATGCCCCGGGGTGGAGGGAGCCCGTGCGGGGCACGCCCGAGGCTTTCTAATTTTAGGCAAGTTGGGGTCCCCCAAATCACAATCAATTCTTACATCATGTATGTATTTGATTTGAGGAGCATAGAAAATGAGGGAGCCTTCCCCACCCCCCTCTCAATTGCATTACCATTGATTCTGCCATTGTGAAGTCTTAATTAAAATTCAAATATATCCTGAGAGAGGCAATGCATTTAGTTACTATCTGATATTTAATTCCTCCAGACCCACCTTTCTGGACCTGTCACTGTTGTAGGAAATCCCAAGTATGGTGACTCCCTTTATCAAAGCATATTGGGAAGTATTACATAAATTATGGCCCTACAGAGTAACTGCCTTGAACACTGAGAGTTGGAGTACAGCCATTGTATGCCAGAGGTAGGATCTGAACCCAGGTCTTCCTGACTCCAAGACCCTCTATCCACCAGCCTTCCTCTCTCCCATTAATTCTTTAGCTTAATACAACTGATCACATAGGTAAATTCTGTCACGGAAGAAAGGGAAAGATGAGATAAAGAAAACATTAAGGGGGCAGCTAGGTGGCTCAGTGAATAAAGCACTAGCCTTGGACTCAGAAGGACCTGAGTTCAAATCCAGCCTCAGACACTTGACACTAGCTGTGTGACCTTCGGCAAGTCACTTAACTCTCATTGCCCCACAAAAATAAAAAAGTTAAATTAAATTAAATTAAAAAAAAAACATTAAGACTCTTAAGAAGTATGAAATAGAAGGAAAAATGTAAAACCACCTAGCCCAGTGTCTAGAACTCAGTAGATACTTAACAAATGCTTATTGATTAATTAATTAAAGAAGAATAAAAGAAAGTGACTGCACATTTATCCACTTCATAATTCTGTTGCTTTCAATGAATACCTACTTCATTTTAATAGGACCCTCCAGGGCCTTAATCCAAAGGAAAACATACTATTGGAATTTAAGGCACCTATTTTATCTTATACTGTAGATGAGGTTTGGGGGGCCTTTCAAGTTATGCTACATAAGTAGCTGCCTAGTGGCTGCTACCTTACTGCTCTAGCAATGGGGAACTTAAGTCAAAGCTTATATCTGTCTAATAGATGCTAATAAGAGGACACAAAGAAGAATCTTCCTTTCCTAGACCCTCTCTAGTTGCTTGGCCACCAGTGGAAAAGGTTTCTGATCCTACTCCTGGAAAGCTAATGAGCAGTTGAGAGGTCAAGGAAGGAATCACTACTCATTTATAGCATCATCCCTACTACACCCCAGCTGTGCTTTGGGCTGTGTGGGCAGGGCAATGGATAAGCAGAATACTCCCATAACAAACTTTTTTGCCCAGACATCTATCTGTGGGTGGGGAGATTAAGCTAGTCTCCTTGCCCTACGTTGGGTTATCCCCTTTTCTCTACCTTTGACCACTGGCTTATCCATATGTGTCAAAGGAATATTTTAGAAATTACTCTAGCTAGGAAATGAGGTTAAGGAAATTTCCATGTACATGCATGAAAATAATATAAGTATTTAGTAACAAGAGATAAGTCATCGTATAATTGGTTATACTAATGATACTCTTCAGAGGCCAGAACCTAAAGGTGGCCTGAATGTGAAATATGAAATGATGATGACTCCCAGAGATCCAATTGTCTATCCAGGTACCATTTTACCTCTCACATTATTTGGAATTCATGTTTACCTTGGCACACTGCATCTACAACTGACTCATTAGACTTTAACACCCACCCACCCCACCCCTGCCATACTAGCCTATGCCAATTCTGAATATTTCCAGACATTTCTGAATGAGAGAGCAATTCAATTCCTCACTGAATTTATGTATAAAAATTTCCCATTACCCACCCCACTGGTTAAATAAGGGAAGGCAGTACTGTATTTTTCAGAGACATTTCATACTCAGAATTGAAGGATATTTGCCAAGAATTTTCCCTTATAACATTTTTTAAAAGTCTCTGTATTTGAAGGTAAATGCATCCCACATGTTTCTGATTCATTCTCAATGTATTCATAAAAAATGTTTTTAGAAGATATTTTTATCACCAATAAACTTTATGAATTGTAGAAGCATTGTTTCCTAGAAGAGGGGAACCACCTTTGACCAATAACACCACTCAATACTGATTATATATGTCTGTGTGAATGTATATTGTTGTTTAGTTCTTTTTCAATTGTATCTAACTCTTCATGACCCCTCTTGTGATTTTCTTGGCAATGATACTGGAGTGGTTTTGCCATTTCCTTCTCCAGCTCATTTGATAAATGAGGAAACTGAGACAAACATGGTAAAGTGACTTGCCCAGGGTCTCATATCTAGTAAGTGTCTGAAGCCAAATTTGAACTCTGGTCTTCCTCACTCCAGAAACAGCATTCTATCCACTGTACTACCTAGCTTCCCTGTGTATGTGTATACATATGTGTATATGTGTGTGCATGGATATGTGTATATGTGTGTGCATGGATATGTGTATATGTATATATGCATATTTACACACATATATGTGTATAATCTTGTACAGTTTAAACATTTTTAGTTTCAAAATTTGAGTACTTTAAATTATATGTAGGCATAATAGAAATTATTTATATTTTTCTCATAATAAATACGGAACCCCAATAAGGACTATAGTTTCTCCAGCTATAAGACAGAGTTTAGCTTCATGTTTTGGTATCATTCTTTGTTTTCCCAGGATTATAAACAAAACTATATTGTGCACATTAAGTAATATAATTTCCCTAAACTTTCCTTTAGATTTCATTCATGGATTTTTATCTTATCATATCTAACATCTAACATACCTAAATTATTGAAGCTTAAAAGTTCACAAAGGCTTGCCTTCCCTTCTTTCTGTGTGACTTGTGTCATTGTTCTCTCTGATCTTGCTCTATAAGATTTTAATACAGTGAAAAGAGTGCTAGGCTTGGAATCAGGACTGGTTTTGAATCCAGCCTTTGATACTTGCCATCTATGTGACTATGGACAGGTCACTGAACCTTTCTGAGGTTTAGTTTCCTCATCTATGTTGTTTGCCCTTAATTTTCAGAGGACTAATGGCATCACATTGTCTCGAGTTGGGAATTGGATTTGTTAGGCAGAGTTGCACAAAGTCATCAGCCTCAAAATGAAGACAAATGGAGATGGTCTAGGATGCGGTGGGTGACTTTGGTGTCTTCGATGTCTGTCCAAGCTCTGAGCACTCCATGGCATCTGATTCCTCCACATTCGATGGCCATCATAGGAACAAATTGTTTTCATCTGCCCGTTCCACTTAGGGAAATCTTCACATGCCTCAGGTAGACATCCCCCTAACTCACCAGCAGGTATGAGTGTGAGGCCCATTGGTTGCCCTCACCCTGGTTAGCCTGTCTGTCAAAAGAGTTTACTAGGTTATAGTTGCTGGCTCTACCTATGAGAGCTGGGTGAGAGATGGACACCAAAGGTGAATGAACAGCCCTGAAAAGGGCTCAGCAGCCTTCACACTAGAGATGCCATTCTTCCTTGAATATCTCATAGATTGTATAAAATAGAGATAATAATGAATCCTATTCTAACGTTATTTTGAAGACAAAATGACATAAAGCATGCATTAGTAGTGCTCCCCAAATCTTTTTCTTTTTTTTTTTTGTTAAATGTGAAATTTATTACATCTTTAAACTATCTTTATGCACTCTCCTTCTATATCACAGAGCTGACCACCAGGTAACCTACATTGTTGCATTTTCGTCTGAATAGCTTATTTTTCTTCTTCAAAGTCAGTTGGCTTCTTCCTCTTTGACTTCTCAAACTCCTGGGCTTTCTGCTCGAATGGGGACAGGCTGTAGGAAATGATGTGCCTCACCCAGATCAGGTTCCCGAAGTGGTGGCCCATCTTCACGGAGCCTTCGGTCCCTGTGTCAGGACACTTTGTCCTCCAAAAGCTCGCTCCCCAAATCTTAAAGCACCAGAGACATTTTTTTTTTTTTTTTGCCATCAGTCTGAGTGTGAGTAGGGATTCTGGTCATGGTAGGAATAGTATTGGTAGTGGTGGTACTAGTGATAGAAAGAGGAGGAGGAGGAGGAAAAAGAAAGGAGGGAAGAGGCAACAAAGGAGGATTAGAAAAGGATGAGAGGGGGCGGCTAGGTGGTGCAGTGGATAAAGCACTGGCCCTGGATTCAGGAGTACCTGATTTCAAATCCGGCCTCAGACACTTGACACTTAACTAGCTGTGTGACCCTGGGCAAGTCACTTAACCCCTATTGCCCCACAAAAAAAAAAAAGAAAGAAAAGGATGAGAAAGAGAAAAAAGAAGAGGAGGAAGAGAAAGAAAAATAAGAGGAGAGTGAAGAGGAGAAGTAGGAGGAAAAAAATGGAGAGAAGGAATAAGGAGGAAAAGGATGAGAAAGAAAAGGAGAAGGAAAAAGAGAAGGAAGAGAAAGAAAAGGAAGAAGAGGAAGAGTGATGGTGATAATGACATAAAGGGTTAGAAAACTCAGGGCAGCTAGGTGGTGCAGTGGATAGAGCACTGGCCCTGGAGTCAGGACAACTTGAGTTCAAATCCGGCCTCAGACACTTAACAATTACTAGCTGTGTGACCCTAGGCAAGTCACTTAACCCCAATTGCCCCCACCAAAAAAAAGGAGGTTGGAAAATTCTCTATTATCCTGAGCCTCAGTTTCATAATCTGTAAAATGAAAATATTAACATTTCTACTCTCTCGTGGGGTTCTTTTGGAGAAAGTTATTTTTAAATTATCAACTGTTATAGATGTCTGAGCTATCATTGCTACCATTATCTCTGGGAAGGAGAGAGGCTCTGAATTAAACCCACAGAAGTTTGGGATCCTGGTTCCTTATGGTGAACCATTCACATACACAGTGCCACCATCCTGACCCTCAGCAGATGTCTGTCTCTGGAGACTTAGAAAGATCTTCCTCTGGGGAGAACATGGGTGAGCACTGAATATGTCCACCAGGGTATATATCTTCTTGGTCAAATGACTTCCATCATTCTCTTTAGTCTGTTCTTAGAGCACTGTTGGAGTGCTGGCCCCAAGCTGCAGATCCGCCAATAAAAGTGAGGGCAGAAGGATGCAAGAAAAAGGAAGGGCTTTCTCCTCTGTGACCCAGGAAGTCTTCCCAGCCGTTGAAGCAGAATCAAGTTCATAAAGGACTTCCTGAACAAGCTATGGTAACTTGACTTACATACCTTAAACTTTAGAAGGCATCCTACACACAGGACATGCAGAATAATAAATCTAGAGATAAAAGAGACCTGAGTCCAACCCCCTTATCTTACAAATGAGGAAACAGACATCCAAAGAAGTTAAGTGAGCAGTGCAGGGTTACACAATTAACAAGTGGAAGGACTAAAATTACAGTTCAGGTCCCATGACCCCAAGTTCAGCATCCTTTCCACTCTCTCATGATGCCTCAGATTCAAGTAATGTGACCTTGTTTCAGTTAAGTCTAATGGGATTTATATATGCAAATAAGATGAACTGGGAGAAGTGGGAAAGATGCCAATATATTTACATTTTCCTTTTACACTAAATGCCTCCCAGGAGTGAGGAAAGTACCTTGGAAGCCATAGAGCCCTTAGAAGCATGAACATTCATTATTATCATTAGAGTTCTTTGATCCAAAGAAAGCATTTCCATAGCAGAATAAGAACAGAGTTGGTGGAGTTCACGTATGGCAGTCAGCCTGTGTCTGTGGCTTGTTCATACTCTTGTAGCTTTATTTGCATTGCCAAAGAAGAGAATGTGAAACTCTCCAGAATCCTTTGGGAGCCATGTCCTGATCCCAGTCAATATTGTAGAATGGTGAAATTGTTAAAATTAATTGAATGAATGAATGAATGAATGAATAAATGGATAGATAGATAAATAAATGAATGAATAAATAAATAAATACCCTAACCCTCAAATAAACTCTCTCCACCAAGGCTTTCATGGGTTTCTCTTCTAGAAAGCCAAACTTTGAGAAATGGAGGCCCACATTCTATCCAAGAGTGGTGAAAATATTCTTATAATGACAGTCAGGGGAGTGGGGAGTGCTGAAGTCTTGGAAATCAGCAAATGCCATAAATCAAGTCTTGAATTATTGGTTGTCTAGACTTAAGAAAGGGATGGAAAAAAGGTTCATAATGTAGATGAAACTGAAAAGTGTATCTTGTGTTTTCTGAGAGCCAGGCATCAAACACTGACTAGCATACCACTACTTACAATATTGTGTCTGGTTTCCAGAAACAAGGGCATAGATTTATTATCTTTGGGCAACTCATAGAATTTTCAATTTGATCTCCCTACAAGTTTCTCTTTTAATGTTGATTCATCCATAACCTATAAACGACTGTGGCCAACATGCCAAGGTAAACAGTGCTGTCCTATAGATTACCTGATTTACCAAATATCCAACTGCCCCAAATCTCCCGCCTAGCTCCACTTCTAGAAGCCCTGCTGTGGTTCTGCAGCCAGGAGAGCCTTCGGAAAATAATTGGGAGATTTTGGAAAATGTGTGGGTTCAGCAGAGGGGGAAGGAAAGAAGAGATAAAAGGTAGGTATAGCTGAGGGAAGCCAACCTGTAGTGGGGGCATAGACTTACACTAGGTTGAATCTGCTGAAGGGTTCCTCACCATTCCTTACCCAACAATATTGTACCTCATATTACCTGGAATTTTTCACTTCAGTTTGATACAATGTCTGAAATGTCATACACTGGATTGTGTCAAGTTAAGAGGCATCTTTTTAACTGAAATAATCATTAGCCTCACTGAATGTTAGAGTTAGAAGGGTTCTCGATGATCATCTTTTCCAACCCCTTCATTTTGAGGATGAGGAAACTGATTCCCAGCAAGGTTATGTGACTTGACAAAGATCACACAGCAGATTAGTAGTTTCCTTTATTATCTTCACTACCTAGGTGCTAGGTTCAGTTATTCCTATGATTCCAATTCTGAGGAGAAACAAATAACTTCACGGGGGAGCTAGATTGTGAACTTAGCCTTGAAGTAATGGAAAAACTTCAATATACAGTGGTGAAGGGTATTGGAAAAGTTCATTCCAGGCATGGATGATGATTACATGACCAAAAACATGGAAATGGGAGGGATCAGAGCAAGCAAGTTATCCATATTAGCTACAACATATATAATATATAAAGGCCACTAGAATGAGATAATGATAGTAGGTATAATGGAATCATATTATGGGTAAATTTGAATGTCGTTTGGATGTTAGTATTAGTAATGATAGTGATTATATAGTGTTTTATGGTTTACAAAGCACTTTACAAAGATCATCTAATTTTATTCTCACAACAATCAGGGGAAAGTTAGTATTATTATTATTATTATCCCCATTTTACAGGTGAGAAAACTGAGGCAGATGGGTTAAATGACTTCCCTAGGATCACCCGATTTGATCTCACATTTTCTTCAGGAGACCTGAAGTCTCTCTATTCACTACACAGATGATTTGGTAGACTAAGGAGCCCCCAAAGTTTCTGAGTAGAGAATTAATGTTCATACCCAATAATCTTTCTGAAAGACACCTGTGGTTGAAACAAACAAAACCTATTGAACATTCCTGGATGCAGAAAATGACTTGAGAAAACTGCCATTGTCCACATAACTCCCTCCCAGGAGCACAAATAGACCTATACTGGCTTTTCTGGTTTAGAAGCACTAAGGATGTTGACAGAACACACCACCCCATGATTCATGTGTCAGAGAAACATTTAAATCATCCTTCAGGAGAAGAATTTCCACGTTTACACCTTCCCACAAGCTATTTACGTAAGACCTACTGCTATCCCCATGGTTACCAAAAATTTTTTTAAGTAGCTAATACCTCTAACTTCAACTGGCTTATATTGAGTCATGTACCAAAGAACCTAGATCTCAGTACCCTTGGCGAACAACAAGTTGTGTAGTGTTTTTACACCATAAACATGATTTTAATTTCCTGAGACTCAACTTTTTCCCCATTGGGAACCAATTCAAAGCAACCTTTAATTCACCTTCAGCTTATTTCAAGTAATTTACATATTTTACATGTATGTTTACTTGGGTGTTATTCAGCTCTTGCCTTTAGCAAAATTATAAAATTTCAGATAAGCAAAGGGTTCTCACCTCCCCGAAGGATAGTTGTATATGGAAGAAAAGATTGGAGGAGGCTATGGCTTGAGATACAGTGCTGGAGAGTCAGCTGTATGTTCTCTTCCTCCAGTTCCTACTGCTTAGGCTATTTTTAGTTATGGCAAGAAAAAAAAATACTCAATTGTATGTTAGGCACTTGATTTGTAAGATACAAGAGGAGAATCCTTTAGTCTACCTCTCCTATCAGTTCAGGAGTACACAGGGGGGAAAAATAAGTCTGGATACTTGGCCTCTTGTTAACCTAAGCTGATACACATCTACTTCAAAGTACAATGTCTCCTTATCAGGTACACAGTCACAATATCTCTTAATCAGGTACCCAGTGGGATTGGCCAAGATGGGTGGGTTGTGCCTACTGTGAGGCTGCTCAGCTGGGCTTCTGTTACAAAGCCTTAAAATCTTGACAATTGAAGAGGCCCACTGAGTCTGATGTCACCTTTGACAACAAAGAGAAACACCCTAGAAGTGGGTAAAAAAGGAAATACCAGAACATTCCAAGTAGAAAGGAATTGAGGGGGCAGGGTATGTGGGTTGGGAGGCTGTCATCTTCCAGTAGAAAGCCGAGCCTGTGTGAATACTGCCCACTGAAGGGGAAGGGGAATGAACAAGCTGGTGTTTTTTTGTTTATTTAGTTTTTGGTTTTGCTTTTGCTGCATATTGCGGCTGGTTGGTCTACTGACTCCTCAGCATCTGACCATTTCCTTTCAGCAGGAGCATGTATTCAAAGGCAGGATAAGCCCACCTTTGGCTACTTAATTAATTAAGTCTAAGTAATAGCTGGGTTTTTTTTCTTTAATAATACTACTTCCTCCCAACAATTGTAGGGGCTTTTAATATGATAAGAATGGTTTTCTCCTACTTCTTGGTGCTACTATTTCCCCCTTTTTTGTGCTTAATACTGTGCCTGATTCATAATTAGTGTCTAATAAATGTCTGTTGAATGACCACACAGGACATACAAGAGGATGTTTTGGAGAATGAGGGATACTGTTACCTATTGTTCTATGGGCATATACATATGTGTGTATACTTATATAGAGAGATCGATATATGTATATGCGTGCATACATACATGTAGGTATACACATATATGTGTGTGCACCTATATGCATGTGTACACATATATGTATGTATACCTTTTTGGTGTGTGCTTGTGTGTCTGTATCTGTGTCTGTGTGTATATACACACATAGGAAGAGAGATAGATATGTGTATATCTATGTATACATATATATGTACACCTCTTTGGCATATGTATATATGTGTGTATACATGTGTACACACACATACACATATGCCAAATAAATACCTAGAAGTTGGAGTGATTCTCGTTTAGCCAAGAGCAGAAGCCTATATAACTATATGTGGTTGAAAAACACGGAACCTGTGGGAAGCCCAGCTCTACCAGTGTTTGGGGTAGAGAGCAGAAAAATAGAAAATCATGTGGCAATTCTTTACCTTGACTCTGTCTCCCCTAAATCTAGAATAGTGCTGTCTAGGAACTTCAGTTCTCATCCCTACTATGCTGAGTCTGGCAGAGGGTGAAGGTTGCAACATTCACTTCCTGTATTTCTCTGGGCTTTTACTAACTGCTGGATTCCATAGCGCTGATGTGAATGTTGGGTGAAAGCCAGGCTCAGAAAACATGGACTCTGAGGGAGGAGAAGCAGCACAGAAAAGTGGTTAGAAGGCTGGAGTTGTTGGATCCAGAAAGACCTGAGTTCAAATCCAACCTCTGACACTTATTATCTGTGTCATCCTAGGCAAGTCACTTAAACTTTGACTGTCTTAGTTTCCTCATCTGTAAAATGAGGGGTTTGGATTAGAACCTCTACATTCCCTTCTAGGTCTTAATCATGATCCTTTGATAAGCTGAATTAATGAACAGAGAATTTCCTTAGTTCCTCCTATCGGTCAAATGTAGGTCAGATGTAGGTAGGTCAGTTAGAAATAGGGTTCTGATAAAGAATGCCTTGCACTTTGGTAGGGTAGAGATTCACAGAGTTAGCAGTGCACTTTAGCTGGGCTACCACCTATGACATTTAACTTAGAGAGAAGAATAATGGTTAAAATCTTTTACAAGTCAATGGACTACAACTGAAGGAAAAGGATTTCCAACTTGAAGGCCCGAGAAAATTAAAAACAAAACAAAACCATTTAGAGTATCAGTGAGCTGCTTTGCCAAATTTGCATTCTCTCATTCATATCACTGTAGCTCAGTGTTTAGAAAACTCATACAGCTGGCAGAGGTCTGAGTCCCATCCATGACTGAAAATAGAGAATTCCCTTTATTTCCTTCAGAGTGGTTACGTAGCTTCTATGTCCTCTCAACATTTCTGGGGCACCCACACACATCTGGAGCATTGCCCAGTATCTGGGACTTGGTAGGGTGTAATAAAAGAGGGTGAGAAGGATCAAAGATCAAGAAAAGGAGAAGGGCCTGGTTCCAAGTGAGAGAGAGAGTAGGCAAAACGATGGGGAAGAGAAAATGAGGAGGATGAGAAACCAGGGAGGATAAAGTATACAGTGAATGAGAGACTCACCCCCTCAAAAAAAAAAAAAAAAAAGAAAGGAAGAAAGAAAGGAAGGAAGGAAGGAAGGGAGAAAAGAATGAATGAATGAAAGAAAGAAAAAACCCTGAAGAAAACTAACATTATAAAGGAAGCTGTGCTTATCACGGCTATCTTGGCTCATGCAGAGAGTAGTAGGAGATTGAAAATCTGGTTGGAGTCTAATTGAATAAATACGCAATTTTCTCTCAATTATGTTGCATGAGAACATTATACAAGTATATATATATATATGCCAACTAGATACTATATATCCCTATACTAACATGCAAACACATGTCTATCTAACCTTATTATGTGCCTGTGATATGTGGCTACGCAATTTTCTAATTTGGTAATTATTTAATGAAGATCTCCTTTCAAATTGCTCTCCTTTGAATTTCTTCCTATGTTCTCTTCTGTGGAGTGAAAAGTGAGAGGAAGCTTCCAAAAAAGGAAATGTATTAAAGTCTGAAATGAAACCTTGATGAGACTGTCACCCTTTAGATCTTTCAGGGATCCCTTGCAAAGTATGAATAATACTTACCATAATTACTTGCTGAAGGATTAGTATACTTTTTATAATTATAAGTTCATACAAGAAAATGTTTATGGACTTGCTCTGACAAGCCTTCGTTGAAGATGCTCTAAGAGGCTAGGAGGAGACAAAGCTATGCAGAACGAAGCATTGTCCTTATCCCATAGTGTGTGATGAGAACTCTCCCTTGGCATCTATGTTCATTCCTTTTATGGTTAAGAAAATGGAGGTGATTTGCATACCTAATATTCGCCCAAATTCCCTTTTGGCTAAATCAAACCTGCACATGAGCACACACCCACTTGTCACATTGACAAGACAGGAATGCCTTATTCAGATAAAAAGGCTGTGTCTACAACTACAAAGTGAAGCAGAGAACTGGGATGATTATCTCCATTAAGCAAGAAGAATATGTCCTCAATTACCTAGATATTTTAGCCCCTATTTATCTGGGTAATGGCCTCAGTTCTATACCTAGCTGTATGGGGAACCACATGTAGAACATAATGTTATAGCATATGCCCAAAAGTCCACATGGCACAATAGGAGTGTGATTTTGAAGCTGCCAATATGGAGAAAAAGAACCTTTGCCTACCATGTTACAAATCAACCACATATCATAGAAACATTTTCGCAGGGAAGAAGAAAAAGAGGAAGTATAGATCTGTTATTTCTTACAGTGTAGAGAATACCTAGTGTTTAAATTCCCTCCACAGATGCAGACTAGAAAATAGTCTTAGAGAGTTCCCTAGGGAACTGAGCAATTAAATAATTTGTGTGTGATCACACACGTAGTATGTATCAAATAAGGGACTTGAACCCAGGTCTATCTGGATCCAAGGCCTGTCATCTAACCACTCTGCCAGGCTAGCTCTACTTAGAAACCTACATTTTAAAAAATGAATTCTACCTTAAGTAATAAAAAAGGCAATTCTCTCTGCCTTCATAATACTGTGTCTTTGAAAATAATGAGGGGCAGCTAGATGGTGCAGTGGATAGAGCACTAGCCTTGGATTAAGGAGGACCTGAGTTCAAATGCAACCTTAGACACTTGACACTTACTAGCTGTGTGGCCCTGGGCAAGTCACTTAACCCTCATTGCCCCACAAAAAAAAAAAAAAAAAAGAAAAGTAAAGAATGAGCTATGATGCCTAATTCCATACCCCACCCCCCACCCATTCCAACCATCTCACAGGGAAAATAAGAATAACAATTGTTGGTGCATTTTTCCAAAGAAAAGCTGTATCATCCAGTGCCACATAGATACCAGCTTGGGAGAGATGAAACACTCTTCCTTTCCCTATAACCAAGAGGGCATCTGATAATTGGTTTTCATTCTATCCCAAATGGCATTAATGAGATATATGATATAGTGAAGGAGCACTGGTTCTGAACTCAGAAGAAAGAAGTTTAAATACAACCTTAGGCAAATCATTTCAATTTGCTGGGTCTCAGTTTTCTAAAATGTAAAATAAGGAAGTTGGATTAAATGACTTCCACAGTTCCTTCCTGCTTTAGATCTGACTCTGTGTTTTTCTAGAATATATGCATCAAGGTTCTATTTATAAAATGCACTAAATCATATCATGAAAGTTGTTTGTTTGGGGTTTAGGGGGGAATGATTTTTTTGGTTGTTTGGGGTCTTTTGATTGAATATTTATTGTACTCATAGGGACCTAGGAATTCAGATCAAACCAGGCAAAGTAATATAATGTTTTGACTCAGAATTAACCTCTATCTGAATCATTGGCTTGTCATTCACTGTGAGGATTCTTAGATTACTGTTTCTCCCCTGGGAGAGACCAATATATAGCTAATTAATAGAGAACATGTGATTAAAACTTGGTTTCATGCTTTTAAATCTGCAATTTCTATAAGCCCGAAATCATAAATAAATCATATCGTAAATTTAAAAACTTTTATTTCATTGTGAGTGGAAAACTCCCCTCCCCAAAGCAGACTGGTAACTAATCCATAAACATAGTCTTAAGGAATGCCATGGAACACTGAGACATTATGTGACCACAACCCTATGCTCATATATCGAGTATGTATCAGGATTTGAACCCTGACTACAGTTTCTGATTCTAAAGCCAGCTCTGTCTCTACAACAACACACTTCCCCCATGGCAGTGGTAGCCCCCTTATCAAAAAGAGGGATAAGAAGGAAAAACTCTAATTGGGAAATGCCAAGTCATCCAGTTCTGCCCCTTAATGAGTCAACCATTTGTCCATCAATAAACTCCTAGTTCCTACCAAATTTCCCTAAAGATCTGTGGGCAATTAAGGCCTTTTGTTCACACAGATTCCTCCAACTTGTATTTATTTATGTAAATAAGCAACAGTTAAAGGAGGTGAGCAAATGCCAGGCTCTTATTTCTTTATTATGTTTTCACTTTTGTTGTTTGGTCAATTTAGTTTCTTCTTCACCCCCCTCAAACACCCCCTAAAAAATGTGAGATCCCACATGTACACAATACAAAGAACATTCACATGACCATGTAACTTTATGACCACCCAAATCTCTCACTGTTGCAATTCAGTGACTCGCACTTGGGAAAGTATGAAAGTAGAAATTGAGCACTTACACTCTAGTTATTAAATCATTTCACCACATCATGAAGAACCTCAACCAATAATGTGTTGCAATCCACCTGAATCTGTTCAGTGGTAGGAATATATAGTACCTACAGGGGTTTCTTGTCCCTTTTTCGTCCCTTTGCTGATCCCCAGGCCTCCAGGGCCCAGAACCCTTCTAGGCTACTTAACTATTCACTGTTTGGATGATATAGCAATTACCAAATATAGTCATTCCAGTGAAATGGAAGATTTCTAGGACATATCAACTGCTCTGGCTAGACACCCTCCCCTTTGCCCATCTCTACCCTATACTTTCCTCTGACTTAGTGATTGGACTTCTGTGCCTTACCATCTACCCAGAAGTTGCACCCTTAGGATTTCTGCACTGTTCCATCAACCTGCAGTTCAATTTTCTTTTCTGTGTTACTGCTTAAATTAGATAGTGGCCAAAAAAATAAAAAATAAAAAAAGATTTAAATGTTGGAGCAGCTAGTGCCCTTTTTTTTAGGTGGCACAGTGAATAGAGCACCAGCCCTGGAGTCAGGACACCATGAGTTCAAATTTGACCTCAGAAACTTGACATTTACTAGCTGTGTGACCCTGGGCAAGTCACTTAATCCCAATTGCTTCTCTCACACACACCAAGTTTTTTTAAAAAGAGAGAGACTTAAATTAGATGGTGAATTCATTGAGATCAGGAAATATTATAAACTTTTCTGTTTGTACCCCCAGAACTTAAGACAATGCTTGGTATATAATAAGCCCTCAATAATTTTTAAAAATCCATCCATCCATCTATCCAGTTAGTCAACCATCTAATTCCAAGCAATAAGTAAATCAAAGTCCTATGACTTTATGGACATATTCCTTCTATTGATGTAAAAGTGAAACATCTAAAACTTTATTTGTACATGGTTGACATCCATTTGTTAAGAGGGAAAAAAATGTAATGGAAACCCAATTTTCCAGCAAAAGTAAACAAATATCTCTGAAATATTTGGAAACTATGGAAATTGCAGATTGAAAAGTATGAAACCAAGTTTTAATCACACGCCCTCTATTAATTAGCCACACGTCTCCAAGAGGAAAAACAATAATATAATCTAAGAATCCTCACGGTATTTTAGCCTCATGCAAATCAGAAGCCAATGATTCAGGCTACAGATTAATTCTCAGTCAAAACATTATGTTGTTTTGCCTGGTTGGAACTAAATTCCTAGGTCCCTGTGAGTGCCATCAGTATTAAGTGAAAAGACCCCAAACCATAAATACGCCTATGCTAAATTTGAGGGCATTTTCCTATGAAGCTGTGCCAATCCAATTTAGCAAGAAGTTATTAAGTACCCACTATTTGTGGCCCTGAAGATACAAAAACAAACAGAAACAATTGCTCTCCGGTAGCTTACACTCTATTGGGAGGATACACCATTTACACAGATAAATGAGTAGACTAGAAGTTGATGAGGAATACATCACCAACAAATCAGAGAGTAAGAAAAGGATTCCTGTGTAGGAGGTGGCACCCAACTTAAGTTTTGAAGGAAGCTAAGGATTTTAAGAGTTTGAGACAAGAAATCTGATAAAGATTAAGAATTATATTGCATTCTAGGTATAATGTTAAAGTCCATCAAAGTTGGGGCTTAATTATGTGGGAGAAAACTATATCTGGACATTTGGAAAGAGGTAAAAAACTATTTAATGCCTAAAATAAATTATCTGAAGGCTGAATGCTAAACCATTTTAAAGACTGAAACACAGACAACAACTTGTTCCAAATAAATTGAGTTGAACTCGAATTGAAGGAGGATATAAATCTCTGGAAAGTTGTGGGAAAGAAAGAAGAACCCATGGAAACTATTGGTATGCAAGGCACAAGGAAAGTTATTTGCTTACATCTTGCTCATGCCTTGTTCATTGAACATTCTAACATTCAAATTGTTTGGTTTTTTTTTTTTCCAAACTTCACTGGAAATTCAAGATTGGTTTATGGCGACCTATATAAAGGGAATCTGTTCAACCAAGGCTTATTAAAATCTAATTTTTATTTTATGGCCACAATTTGCAGTTTCATTCAGGTAACCATGGCAAAATATACTCTAGAGAGATCCTCCTTCCAGAGTGGCCTCTGTGAAAACAGTAACCCTTTACTTGGTTGTGAGATATCTAGCATAATTTAATCTTTTAAAAAGCCATTTTCTAATGGCTTTTAAAAACTGATTTCATTGGTGTAAGGAACTCTTTCCATCAAATCAGTTGGAAGTACTTCTGTAACTTAAAGTCTTAGAGGAGGCATTCTTAGACATCTTTGTTATTGGTTTTTGTTTTTTTTTCGGATGGGGTCATTTTCTTTCATTTGGTCATGCACCCCTTTGGGAATCTGATGAAGTCAATGGGATTTTTCTCAGAATAATTTTTTTTTAATCATAATTTTTAAGATGCTCAATTTCAGTTGTTAGAAAAAAACACAAGTGTACTTTTCTCTCATAACCACAGGATAAGAACCCTTGCCTTAGAGAGTTGTCTGGAGGCACTTGTACATTAGGTGATATTATACCTACAATCACATGAGTGCAATATGTTTGAGGGAGGACTTGAATCCAGGCATTCATGACCTTCAGGCCACTGTATAAGGATGCTTCTCATTGAAGAGATCAGTTTAGCAATTTCTGATCATAGTAATCATATGGCCATATCTATAGGGTACAAATCTTTAATGGCTTAAAATTACTGATAACTTCTTCACTTCAACTTAAAACTTGAACTATGTAACAAAAATATTTTAAAACTATTTTCAAGCCATGAATTAGCTTTAAAAAAACTACTGTATGTAAGGATAGCACTGCTTGAGGACCTAGGAATAAGGGAGGATAGATAGAAGTTCTTGCTCTAAAAGAACTTACAAAATAGTTAAACAATAATTCAAGGGACAAATACTATAGAATAGTCAAGAAAGAACTGTTACAAGGTGGTGCATGATAAAATTGTTCAATAAATCTACAGATAATACTTTACTTGACAAGCAAAGAGGTGATTATATTTAGTAGGCTATTAGGAGGGAGTCAGAGAATATGCATATTTAAGAGAAAATCATTACTAGTCTTCCAGTTAGGTTGGATTAAAAAAGAAATAACCAATGACCTAACAATACAAACTGAAAAAACAAGTGAGAACATATATTTGCATGTAACATGTGTATATATGTACAAATCTATGTATATGTTTATACACATATACAGGTGGCCTTTATGCATGTGCATACACAGCTAGGTGGCTCAGTGGATAAAGTACTGAGCCTGGAATTAGGAGAACATGATTTTAACTCTGAACTCAGACATTTACCAGCTGTGCAACCTTGGATGAACCACTTAATTGCTATTTGCCTCAGTATTCTCAACTATAAAATGGGGTTAATAATAGCACCTATCCCCCCCTCCCCCGTTGCTGTAAGTATCAAATGAGATAATATTTATAAAGTGCTATGCATGGTACTTGGCATATGGTAGGAGGTATATAAATGTTAGCTATTGAATATTATATATTGCATATGGTATATATCATATATAATTACATAGCTTTATTATATATTACATATAAGTAACATATACTCATCATAGACAAATAATACAAATGGACAAGTTGAGCACAGAACTACAAAGGAGGTGGATATGGGGTTGGATTTCTTTCAGAAAATTGTAAAATTGCCTTAAGGTTCCCAAACTTCTCCAAGAAACAAAGTTATATTTATGTTAATACCAATAATATATCACTGAGGTTTTATGACAAGGAGTCATGGGAGACAACAATTCCAAAAGAATTGAAAATAAGTGTCAGACATGGGGCAATGAGGAGGCAGATGGTAGGCTTGGGAAGGCTGTCGATATTTTAAAAAAACAGGATTTTGAAGAAAAACTGGAGCAAACGATACCTTTGGGAAAATGTAGATGGGTTGGTCATGTGGTAAAGGTGAGAGATAGCTAAGTGCTCCACTGCCAACCTCATATCAGGAGAAGTCAAGGAAAGGGTCTAGGAAGGATAAAAACAAGCATTTATTAAGTGCCTTCTATATGACAGATACTCTGCTAAGTGTTTAAAAATATCTCATTTGATCCTCACAACGACCCTAGGGGGTGGGTGCTATCATTATTCCCATTTTACAGTTGAGGAAACTGAGGCACTCAGAAGTTCAATGACTTGCCTAGGGTATCATGGCTAGTGTTTGAGGTAGGATTTGAATTCATGTCTTCCTGACTCCAGATCCAGCCCTCTAAGCACTGCATCACCTAGCTGCCCAGGATATTGGGTGCCACCCCCCATGACAAATTTATCAGAGGACATGGACAAGTGTCTCAGAGTATAGGCGGGTATGGATGCATCAGGATCTGTATCAAGCCAAACCAATGAGAACTTAGATCCATTTGGGGATTTGGATAAGTGAAAGGGAGTTGGTCTTGAGTTCCCCTCTTCTGGAGGGGAAAGTTTAGAAACAGAAGATTAGGATTTTGCTTCTGATCTCTACTGTAATGGGATACCACTATTAAGCTATTATGTGTGGGTTGCAGCAATGCTGAATCGACCAGAAAACAAGAGAGCTATGAGATTTAGAGTGAATGGTTTGGTAGAGGGAGGGCTGTGTTAGTCAGAGATGTTACAAACAGGGCTTGAATTAGGGTAGCAGCTAAGGAAAGAGAAGAAGGGAGAGGCTGAGAAAAGTGTTAGGTTTAGAGCTACAGAACTGAACAAAAGACCAGGTGTACAAAATAAAAAACAGTGCCGAATGAAACACAGATATATATTTCATTCTTCTGCTGGCTGGTGATAGGAAAATTATAACTGGAAAAGAACTGTTCTGGAATGATGGTCACTTCTATCTTGCATGTGTTTTTGTTGAACTGAAAATGAGACAGCCTTATTCTAGGATCACAGACCTGGAATGTATCTTAGAGTCAAACTTTCTCATTTTACATGGAAGGAAACTGAGGCCCAGAGAAGTTATGTGGCAGACAAGGTCATCCAGCCCAGCATTGAAAAGAGCAGGATTTGAACCCAGGCCCTTTGCCTCAAACTCCAAAACTCTTTCTACTTTGATCATGCTGTTTTGCCTAAGCCTATTTTTCCTGTAAAGATGCTTAGGCCAAATTCATTTTGTTGTTCAATTGGGTCCAACTCTTCACGATCCCATTTGGGATTTTCTTGGCCAAGAGACTGTAGTGGTTTGCCATTTCCTTTTCCAGATCATTTTACAAATAAGGAAACTGAGGCAAACAAAGTTCAGTGATTTACCCAGCGCCACACAACTACTAAGTGTCTGAGACAGGATTTGAACTCAGGAAGATGACTCTTTCTGACTCTAGGCCCCAGCGCTCTATCCACTGTGCCACCTAGCTCCTTTAATTGGCTACTTAGTTCCTAATCCAACCCAACTATAAGAATAGTAGATAAAGTGGATAGGCTGTGGTACCTTGGAACACATCTGAGTGTTAATCATGTATTTGAAAATTCCTAGCTGTTTATCTGTGGTAACTCACAGACTCCCTAGCACTAATTTTCTTCATTTGTGATATGGAGTTAATCATATATGAATTATAGTTTTATACTGAATCATATTTTTATGTTGTGCTGTGTACAAGGAAGTGGCCTCTTTTTTGCATTTTTGTATTTAAATTCAAAATGAATTAAAAAAAATTAAAATAACATATTAATTACCTACATAATAGGTTTTAAAAGGCTAAAAAGATATATTGGATACCAAAGCGCCTTTTTTAAAAAATTAAACTATTGTTATCACATAGAATATAATAATCTCCCTGGAATCAGAGGGTGACTTGTATTTTTGTATCCCCAGGACAAGGCAGACACTTAATAAGTGCTTGTTGAATTAAATTGAATATGCCTTTAAAGTGGCTTCCAGACACCTGAAAACTGAAGTCAAAGGAGAGAAAAACATAAATGAAAGAAACTCAGAATATTAAAAATAAATTTTAAAGTGATGTATAGTACTCTCTTCTATCCCTAAAAATGTTGAGAAATATTTTTTTCCTTTCATAGCATAGTAGTAAGAAATAGTTATAAGTTGTTCATATAAAATTATACTCTATCAATTAAATTATATAGATAGATGCATATATGCTTATATGCATATACATGTATACTTCTGAAGAGTGTGTGACTTCTAGAGCTACAAAGCTCTCAAACAGTTAAGGATAATTATTGTATTAAAATGAAACTTGTAGATTTTTCATAGATTTTAAGTTCCTTCAGGGTAGGGAATGTCTTTTGCCTCTTTTTCTGCATCCCAGTGCTTAGTACAGTGCCCAACACATAGTACGAACTTAATAACTGTTTGGATTGATTGACTAAATTGAGAAGTGCTTGGGATTAATAATGCAGTCTCTGTTTTGTTTGTATATACAAAGTCATCTGAGGGTAAGAAGTTAAATCATAAAGGAGCAAATTAGCAAAAAAGTGTTGGTCACTTTTTTCCTAAATCATCTAGAAAGGTGAAGAGTATGGATGGAGGCAGGAGTGTGTTGGAGACAGTTTAGACAGTTAAGCTGATTATTAAATTTTCATCATGAACTTTTACACATCAGAAATCTGCAAACGCTATCAGGGCTTGATTTATGGTTATAGATTTAAGAAAATTGTGAAGAAAACATTAATAATGTAAATTCATTTTTAAAGGGCAGCTAGGTGGCTCCGTGTATAAAGCACTGGTCCTGGATTCAGGAGGACCCAAGTTCAAATCTGACCTCAGACACTGGACACTTACTAGCTGTGTGACCCTGGGCAAGTCACTTAATCCTCATTGCCCCACCCCCCAAAAATTAAAATTAAAATTAAATTAAATTAAGTACATAATGTATACTTCCCACACACACCTGGAGAATTATTTAATAAACATTTATCAACACCACTGAATAAAGGTATGAAATTAGAAGATAGCACCATTTATGGCTTGTAATACCATTTCTGCTCATTAGGTCAGTGAATAATCATTTATTAAGCAACTACTATGTACCAGGCATTGTGCTAAGTGCTGAATTATATCCCTGTTTCTAAAGTAGGAGTAAAGTTTGCATTTAGAGGTTACCACTAAGCAGATGTGACATCAGCTGTGAACAGACTCTAAGGAAACTGAAGCTTCCTATAAAATAAGCACATCCCCAACCCCCACTGAATTGAAATTTAAAATAGGTTCACTGTAAGTGATTGTGCAGGGTTGTGAGTACTATGTATTTAAGTGTATGCAATGTCTTCCATTTAATGGGATGAGTTTCACCAAGACATTTCCCAGGGAGCCAAATTAAATCTAATGATAGTTAATAGTGAGGACTCTTGCTTAATTGGGACAGTCATGCCTACTTAATTGAGATGCCTCTGGGTGATTAAGTGATATTTGAATCAGGAGACCCAGAACTTGTGGTGATCATAAATGGACAGTATTCAGTAGCTCTTTCAAGAATTCTGTTAGTACTGGTTCAGCAGAGGAAACTTGCAGCAAGCAAACACTTCGCAAATGAAAGGCCTTTCCTTGTGAGGAAAATGGCTTCTCCCTCTAAGGAGAGAATTATTTTGTGCCCTGGAAAAGCCCATTTGCAAAATGGCGCCTCTACTTCCAGGTTATTCTTTGGAGGATCAAGCCTACAGTTGTAATTATTTGTGTTTCTATGGGCTTCTTCTTTATTAGACTATTTATTATGTCCTGTGGTGTTGGGAAAGTTTCTAATGAAATGTCATTCCCACTGCCCTCTTAGGATCTGGTGATACACACCTAAGTACAGAAAAGAGGGAATGAATGAAGTTTAAGAAAGAGGAAGACACACACACACAGAGCCAAAAAAAAAAAAAACATAGATGGAGCCATTAGCAAGATGGAAGAAAAACAATGACAAAATCCTACCCTGCTATTTGAAGGGTGGTTCAGTAGATACAGTGCTGTGTTTGGACTCAAGAAGACCCACCTTCCTAAGTTCAAATCTGGCCTCAAAAACTATTTGTGTAACGTTGGGCAAATCACTTAACCTGTTTACCTCAGTTTCCTCATCTGTAAAATGAGCTGGAGAAAGAAATCTTGGCCAAGAAAATCCCAAATGCTGTCATGAAGATTTGAGCATGACTGAACAAGAACAACCCTGCTATTCTCCCCACTTCCTTTAAAAAAGCAGTTGATGGCATTTAAAACCTCCCTGTGACCAGCAGTGAAGAACTGGATGAGTCTCTGACTTCCAAAGATTTGGGTGAGAGGTCCAAGAGGGCAATGATGTCTTTCTATCTTAGATGTCTTTAATCCAACTGGGACTGAGGTTTGTTCCTGCATTTTGGAGAAGGGGGAGAAAACATGAGATTATTCATTAACACAACTCAATAATACCTCTTCAAAGGAGATGTATTGAAATACATTTTTCATTGGTGGTTAACGATTAGGATTTTAGATAGAAATTAGGTAGTTAACAATTGTTAGGAATGATTTATACCATGAGAAGCTTTAGTTTGGGACATCAGAGGATCACACATTTGAAGTGCAAAAATCCTTAGGCATCACCACATCCAGTCCTCTCCTTTCTTTTCTTCTTTGTTTTTTGGTGAGGCAATCGAGATTAAGTGATTTGCCCAGGTTCACATAGCTAGTGTCTGAGTCTGGATTTGAACTCAGGTCCTCCTGACCCCAGGGCCTGTGCTCTATCCACTGTGCCACCAAGCTGCCCCTAGTCCTCTCCTTTCTAAGGGCAGTTGGGGAAAAGGACATATATATAGTAGTAAATCCAGAACTGGGATCTGAACCCAGGGCCTCTGACTCCAGTATTCTTGCAAGGTTGTACCACTCTGCCCTGCCCCCCAAGAATGTAATGCTTTTCTGCTGAAACACATTAGAAAAAGAGAGAGAGACAGAGACAGAGAGAGAGAGAGACAGAGACAGAGAGGAGACAGAGAGACAGAGAGAGACAGAAGAGAGGGAGAGGGAGAGGGAGAGGGAGAGAGGGAGAGAGGGAGGGAGAGAGAGAGAGAGAGAGAGAGAGAGAGAGAGAGAGATTATTTAAAGCAAGAATTGTAAAATGGTCACCTCGCAGCTGAAGAGTTTTAGGAGTTAATTTGAAACCTTTTCACCTCATTAGATCAGTAAACTGGTCTTATAAAATACTTACAGATTTCATGGTTGGGGGGTTAGGGGGAGGTAGAAAACTACAGACGTACAATTTGTCCTTAATCCAAACAATCTCAAGTCACAAAGCACATTATCAGCGCAGGAGGTAACAGCGTGTTCATGTTGGATACTTTAATTTTCTTTTTACAGCCGGGCGGGGCTTCGGGTTAATTAGTGTAGTGAACTTTAAGGCTTGAGTTTGGTGATAACTCTTCCGTGTTTTACAGTTAGGCTCAGAAAGACTCTGAAGCAGTGATGTCAAAGCATGCTGCCGCAGCAGACCTGAGCGCAGCCTGAAGCTGATTAAAATGGAATTGGGAAATATTTAACAAAATAAATGAAAATACAACAAAGCGTAGGTAGTGACTTGGGAAACCATTAAGTCAAGATGCAGCGCGCCAGGATCCCTCGGTAGCGTTTAATGGCTCCTATTTCTATTTGAGCTCGACTCTGCTCTAAGGGACACTTCCTGGTGAAGGAGGAGCACACTGGGACACTGGAGTCCTCTCCCCTCCTCCCTTGCATAGCCTCTCTTTCATTCTGTTATTAAGATAGGCTGTTTTAAATGTATCGAGACAGCAGATAACCTCTTCTCTTTTTTAAAATTAATTAATTTATTTGTTTTGGTTTTCAATATATAAATCTGATGAGAGTTGTTCAGAATAATGGAGAAGTGGGATTGAGAGCTCAGCACCCCAGGAAGCAACCTGGCAGAGAAAGAGAGAGGCACGCTCTGAATGGGGGCAAGTCTTCATTTTTGACTGGCAGTGCCCAGGTGTCACTCCTTGCCCTGTTTGCTTCAAGCCCGGAAGAATGACAGAAGGGACCCACACCAAAGCACCTCTGGGCACAGTACATTGCACATAATGTAGACTTGTGTGTTTGGTCATTTTGGTTTTGCTATTAAAGTCATTGACAAATGAGATCATGAACACATATAACATGTATACTATATGCGTATATAATATGCATGTGGATATATAGATATATGTGTATATGTGTATATATGATTGTAGATTTGTGTGCATATGTGTAGGTACATATATATACACACATATGTGTGTATATGTGTGGAGAAAGAGATTGAGAAAGAGGAAAAGGAGGAGGAGGATATGGCTTACAAAATGTGTTTGGTAACCTTGGAATACCCCTAAGGCAATTGAGATAACTACTGTGATAACTACTCACATTTATACAGCTCTTCATGGGTTTTTAAATGCTTTTTTCTCACAGCAACCTTATCAGAAATTATGAATATGACAAATTTAAAGAAATGGAAAGACAAACAATCTAATGAAAAGTAAGCAGGGCCAAGTAAACAATATATATACAATTACCATTATTTAGTCATGACTCTTTGTGACCTTATGCACCATAACACACCAATACTGTCCATGAGGTTTGGTTTGGTTTGGTTTTGGGGGGGTTGATTGGCAAAGATGCTGGAATAGTTTGCCATTTCTTTCACCAGTGGATTAAGGCAAAAGTTAAGTGACTTGACCACGTTCAAACAGCTAGTAAGTGTCTAAGGCCTTCCTAACTGCCTCAACAAAATGACAACAAGGCAAATTTTAAAAGTAGCCACAAAGCAACCAAACATGAGTGTTGCAAAATTACAAAGAACAACAATGGCTGTAAAGAAGAGAATTGAGAAGATAGCCTCATCCTTCCCCTTTGTAGAGGTAGGAGGTCTAGTGTGGTATACTGCATATATTTTCAGATTTTTTTGATGTATTGATTGATATTACTGGTATTTTCCCTCATCTTTATTTTTCTTTAAAATATTATTTGTTACATGGACTGGCTGTCTGGGAAGGGAGAGGGAAAGGAATATTTAGAGAAATTCTGGTATTGTAAAAATACATACATACATACATACATATGCTTTTTTTTTTTAAAGAGAGAGTTGACCTAAGAATAATAAAACTGGAGAAGCAAGTCCCAGGCCTGCCACTAACCATCCATGATTTTAGGCTTATCATCCAAATTCTTAGGGCCTTAATTTCCTCATTTAAAAGATGAGAGGGTTTAGATCAAGGGTTCTTAACTGGAGCTCCATGGATAAATTTCAAGGGTTCCATGAACTTGGAGGGGGACTTTTCTGAGAAAGCAAAAACGTTAGGTTTGCTAAACAAGCAATTTTCTTCCCATTGTCTTCTACATTGTCTAAGTGACTCACTATAAAAGTGTAGTTTGGGGGTAGATGGCACATAGTAAACACTTAATAAATACTTGATGATTGTTTGATTTAGTGGAGGTAATTTAAAAGTCTGATGTTGCCCAGAAAATTCTCCTTTACTATCTAGGTTAGATTTTGGCAAAATTCTGCCACTCAAAATCTTCTTCCTTCTCCCTCAACCCCCACCCCCAAGTAATTCTGTTATAGGAATTTGGGCCCATTAATTTCCTTCTCTGGTCATGTTGATGAGCAAATGTCTAACTCTGCTATGACCAACTGACTGACAATGAATGAATGAAGCAATTATTAATTTATTAAGTTGATTAGTAGGTGTTATTTACTATGTTAAATTATGGGAATACACATCCCAAATTAAGACAGTCCCTTGTAATAACTTACATTCTATTTGGATGGAGACGGCACATATAGGGTAATGGTAGTCAGAAAAGGGTGGGCACAGCAAAGGGAACAAGGGGCCATAGGACATTTGATTTTTTATGTGTCTTTTCCAAATTCATTCTATTTCTATTCCTAGAGCAGGAGATGGGTATGGTCTATGTCAAATGGGCCTGGGTATGGTGTGTGTCAAGAGGTATCTTCTTACCTGTGATAGGAAGATTTCGATGGTATAAAGTAAAAGCTGGTTAGCATGGTGGGTAACTGGAGCTGGCTTCATGTGGTCAGTTTTCCCCAATCAGCACAGCCTAGAGAAAGTGCCAGAGGTCCAATTGGGATGGAGCCCTGTGATTTTGCAGGAATTTTTTATTATTGCCCTGACTGCTCTTGCACTGGGAGATTCCCCTCTCAGGGTCCCCTGTCAGTTGATCAGTCACAAGTCTGCTTCTGCCATGCGTTCTTGAAGAAACCTGATCATTATGGTTCCAGCTCCAATTCTTGGGCTCTGAAGATCTGCTCTAAGATTTCCAGGTTTCTGACTTAGATTCAGAAAACTGTGGAGGAATACATTTTAACACAGTACATGTGCTTCCACCCCAAGGTCATCAATAACGGTATCTGAGGAGAGAAGAGTTTTGACACCAGGTTTTCCTCATTCCAACCTAAAATAAAAATCGGTTCTGCTGTGCTACAGTCTGTCCTCTAACAAGAAAGACAAGAAAAAGGAAATGGGCTGACAAGTCTCTTTTGTAATTCAATATAGAGGAGATAGTTTTGTTTTTTTGTTTTTTTCTTACCCAGAATATTAACCAATCTCCTTGAAGGCTGCCTTAGTCACTGGAAATGAGTTGAGTTGTTCCCCATCGTCTAAACAATGTACCAATGGAAACACCTACATTCTGCAAGGAAGGGTGCCTATCGGATGCCCCCATCAAAGTCTCATGCCCTGTACTGTGCCAAATGCTAGGGGATAAATGAATGAGAAAGCATTTCTTGATCACTTCCTATGTACCAAACACTGTGCTAAGGACTAAATACAAAAAAGGAAAACAAAAACGTCTCTGCTCTCAAGTAGCTTACATTCCAATAGAATACAGCACACTTAAAGGGAAATGATGAGCAGGGAGGCTTACTTGGGTTTCAGATCTAGAAAGCTGGAAGGAACAGAAAGGAAGTAGAGAATGAGGGTTATATGATAACAACAGGGTAGCTACCAAGGAATGGTCAGGAAGTAAAGTGAAACATGACTAGAGCTGACTTAGCTTAATATAGTGGAGCAATGGGGCATGTGAGGTATTCACCAATCAGGTAAGGATCAAGTCCTTAGGATGCTTGTTCCAGAGATAAAAGGGTTAAGTCTTCCAGATTGTGTTCTCTAGTCTAGCTAACAAAGCATGGAAGCCATTGAGGAGATGGCTGGGGAATAAAGTAAAAGTGAACTACAAAGAAGTGAGAATAGTTTCTGCCTTCAAATAGCTTATGGGGGAGGCAACATGTACGATCAGAGTAGATACCAGGTGACTATTAGGGATATTCACTAGCAGCCAGAAGGGGACTGTGAAAGACCGCCTTCAGAAGACAGCATTTAATGGGAGACTTGAAGGACTCCAGGGATCCTGAGAGGCAGAGGTGAAGTAGGAGAGAATGCCTGTCATGGGGAGCAGGCAGTACAAAGACAAGGAGAGGAGAAATGGAGCAGTGTGTGTGTGTGTGTGTGTGTGTGTGTGTGTGTGTGTAACAGCAAAGTGACAAGCATGTCTGAACATAAGGCACATAGAAAGGAGTAATGTGGGGGCAGCTAGGTGGCACAGTGAATGGAATACTGGCCTTGGATTCAGGAGGACCTGAGTTCAAATCCAGCCTCAGTCACTTGACATTTACTAGCTGTGTAACCCTGGGCAAGTCACTTAACCCTCATTGCCCCACCAAAACAAAAAATAAAAAAATAAAAGAAAGGAGTAATGTGCCCAAAAACTGCTTAGAGAAAAGAACCAGGTTATGAAGAACTTTAAATACCAAATAGAAAAATTGATATTTTATCCTACAGGCAATAAGGAGCCACTGGAGTTTATTAAGTAGGGGAAAGACATAGACAGGCATAACATTTTAGAAAAATTAATTTAGCAGCTACATGGAGGATGGATAGGAAAGGGAATAGACTTGAGGCAGAAAGTACAATAAAGAGGCTACTGCAATATCCAGGCAAGAAGCTATGAGATCCAGAAATAGAATTGTGGCTGCATGAGTGGAGATAAAGAGATGCATATGAGAATTGGGAAGTTAGAAGCAACAACATTTATAAACTGGATATGTGAGGAGTCAAGGAGAACACCAAGATTCAAAGGTTCAAGGTTCTTGGGCAACAAGAAGGATGGTTTATCTTCAATAATGATAGGGAAGTTTGGAACAAGGATAGAGGGAAAGATAATAGGTTTTATTTGGGGGTAAGTTGAGTTTGAGGGGTCTACAGAATCTGATTTTAAAAGTCTAGTTTGAGGGGCAGCTAGGTGGCACAGTGGATAGAGCACCAGCCATGGAGTCAGGAGGACCTGAGTTCAAATTTGGCCTCAGACACTTGACACTAGCTGTGTGACCCTGGGCAAGTCACTTAACCCCAACTGCCTCACCCCCCCAAAAAAAATGTCTAGTTGGCAGTTGATGATACAGGACTGGAGCTAGAATAAGAGAATAAGGTTGGCTATATAGATTTGGTTGTCATATGCATAGAAATGTGGAATGAACTCATAGAAACTGATAAGATCACTAAGTGAGAAGGTATAGAAAGAGAGAAAAAAAAAGAAGAGGGCTTAGGATAAGGCCCTAGTGAAAACTCATGGTTAGTGAGTGACCACAGATGAAAAAAAGCCAGTAAAGGAGACAAAGAAAGATGAATAGGATAGAAAGAGAATCAAGAAAACAGTGTCAAGAAAATACAGAGAGCAGTGAATGAATTTCTGAAGGGTCAACAGGGTTCAGATATTAAAGAGAGATGAAATATGAGGTCTGATTAAAAAAAAGTTATTAAATGTGGCAATTATGAAATCATTGTTAACTTTGAACAAAGCTATTTCAACTAAATTATGAGGTCAGAAGCTAGGTTGCAGAAGCCTTAAAAAAGGATGAGAGGAGAGGAAGCGTTGTTTTTAATGAGTTTAACTGAGAATGGAAGGAGAGACATAGGTTGCTAGTGTAACGATTGGAATGACGCCACCTGCTGGAGACTTACTGTAGAAGAGTTCCGCCCATGAAGCAAAGGTCTTTGAGGGCAAGACCAGGAGTCTTTTCTTTGGCGTCAGGAAGTGATGTTGGCTAGTGGGAGGAAGGAAGAGACTAGCGCTCTGTTGCTCTTTTTCCTGAGGACTCCAGCGGAGAAGGGAGCTAGAAATGCACTCTCCCTTTAATAGATAGGAATCTAGGCCTTTCTCTCTCTCTTTATCAAATTCTTATTCTCCTTAATAAATGCTTAAAAATCTAACTCTTGCTAAAGCTTATAATTTATTGGCAACCACTCATTAGCTACTTTAGACAGTTTAGCTAGAATTTTAGCCCTTAACACTAGTCAGCAGAAATGATAGGGTTTATGGAGAGGGGAGATTGCAATATGTTTGTTGTCAGCTGGACAGAAACCAACAGAGTGGTAGAAACTAAAGTTTTGGGATGGGGAACTACTAAAGAACACTGAGGTGAATGTGAACAAAGGTACAGGAAGAGTGGTTGGTCTTGTCAAAGAGAATGACTTCCAAAAACACAGTTATGGGACAGCTAGGTGGCACAATGGATAAAGCACTGGCCCTGGATTCAGGAGGACCCGAGTTCAAATTTGGCCTCGGACACTTGACACTTGACATTTATTATCTGTGTGACTCTGGGCAAGTCACTTAAAACCCTCATTGCCCCACCAAAAAAAAAAAAAAAAAAAGGAGAGAGAGAGAGAGAGAGAGAGAGAGAGAGAGAGAGAGAGAATGACCCTCTTAAATCAGACACTGGAATGAAGGAGAAGGGGAAAAGAAGAAAGTCCTGGTGAAATGACCTCAGTTTCTTCCTTAAATTGAGACAAGGTCCTCAGCTGAGGGGATGCTATGGGAGGTTTAGAGAATCTATCAGGGGGCAGCAGTAGTGGGATCGCCTTGCTATAGGGAGAGCCCAGTTGAGTTCAATAACACAAATTTTGTAGCAGACCCAATCGCCATGGCTGTGTGACTTCCAGCTCTGTTCAATGTGAGTAGGCAGATGCTGAGATAAACACAATTGAGGTTTGGCAAGGCATGATCGGCTTATACCTGCAAATTAAAATGGAAAGATCCCTGTATATACAAAAGGATCTCTATCCTTTCCCTCAAAATTGAAAATAGAGGTGGTTGGTGGTTGTTCTCTCTACATCATTGTGTCCACAGTGTCACTTCCTGTTGACTGCCTAGAACTTGCTGTGGTCATTCGGATCTATCTTATCTGAGTCACCAGGGTGACACCTGCCCCAAGCCCTTTCTGGAAACAAAAGCACTGGGAAAATCAGAGGTAGGTGTCACTCTTCCAGTTCCTAGGGCCCAGACGATCACATTCATGGAATTAGTCATCAGTCAACAAATGTTTACTCTGTGCCTCCACAACCTTCCTCTTTGGCTGGGGCAGTATACAAACCTTACCCATCAGTCTAGGCCACTCACCTTTGTAAGCCCAACTTGTAGAGCCCAGAGTTTTTATTTAGAGCAATCATCTGTAAGAAGGTTACATCACTGTGGATGTTAATATGAGATCATTCACCTGTGTGCCCCAAATACCTGGCAATGCTAGAAGTAGTCTGAGAAATCAGTACCATCCCTGCAAGCAACTATTATCCATTGAATCCTGAACATTTATTCAATCGAATAAAGTCTTGCTTCTTTTTTTTTAGCTTCTATTATGGATATTATTCAGATAGTCACTCATTTTAAGGTCATCAAATACCTCTCTTCCTTCCAAGTGTAGTGCAGGTATAACCTCCCACAGGAGGCCTTCTCTGATTCCCCCTCAGTGCTAATTATTCTCTCCTTTTTGATATCATTGATAGCTAATGCTTACATAGTATATACTATATGCCAGTCACTGTACTTAATGCTATACAATTATTATCTCATTTGTTCCTCACACCCTTGGAGGTAGGTGCTATTATTATTCCCATTTTGCAGATGCAGAAATTGAAGTCAATAGAGGTGAAGTGACTTACCAGGGCTTACATAGGTAATTACATATCTGAGGTATGATTTGAATTCAGCTCTTCTTAACTCCAGGCTAGCCTCTGAATCCACTTTGGATTACTTTGTTTATACTTTGTATTTATTTATCTACGTATAGGTTGCATACCTCCAGGAGAATGTAACCTTCCTGAATGCAGGTACTGTTTGTTGTTTGCTTTTGTCTTCAAATTTCTGACACATAGGACTGTGTCTTGGAGATGAAAGGTGCTTAATAACTTGAGCTGAACTGACTGGTTAACACTCTTTTAGGTTGTTCTTTACAATATAAAGTAGAAAATTGATGCAATTAACTCAAAATTCTGACAAAACAAATCCCACACAATACTGTTAGAGAAATAACAGAGTTATTCCTTCAGTTCTGAGTCATGATTGGACATTGATCCCATTACCGTATCATTGCTCAGTTTTCCCTGTCTGCTTAGATAATCACAGCCACAGTTACATAGTTCAAATAGGCTGGTTGGATTGTGATGAAAACTTGTTAGGAAACAAGCTCTATTAATTCTCCCTTTCTCTCAACTTTGATTACACTTTCTACTTGTACCATGTATATAGGCACTTAATCATATTCTGACTTGTACAGTTATTTCCCTAATTCTTGTGTACCTGGCCTATTTCCCTGAACTAGAATTGTAAGTTCCTTGTGGGAAAGTATTCTACCTTATATTTAATCCTACTGCAAGTAGAACTGGAGAAGTAGTAGCTGCTCAGTTATTGCACTGGATTATGAAGCAACAAAATTAAAGTGAAAAGAGGATCATCATGGTGGTTCCATCATTTGGAAGACATACTTTAACCTATAAATACAGCAAAACAGAATAATGAGGCACCTTATAAATAAATGGTCCTTTACTATACTGAAAAACAGGCTAAACCACTAGATTTTTCCAAGCAAAAAACCATTTAAAACTAACCCTAAGGTGTTATAGAATAGTTGTTTTCTACCTCTATACAAGAACTTGTGTTTGGGGGAAAAAAGGTGGGGGAAGCAAATGGTTCACAATAAACTTTCAAGAGAAATAATCAAACTTATTGACTTTAGTTGGTTGGTTTTAAGTTCCATTTATCTCTCTCTCAGAGCTGAGCTCTTACAAGAAAAATAATGATTTAGCCTCATGACCTTCATCAGAGTCACTTGTGAACACTCTTCTATAAAGTAAAAGAATTAAACTTGAAATGAACTAAATAAAATGTAATTATTTTTTCTTGACAGAATGTATGTGCCCGAATAACAATTTCAATTCACTTTCAACTGTCAAAGATGCAATTTTGTTTTGTTTTTAATGAAGTCTTATTGAAGGAAGATAAAGCAGCAATGAAAAGCAATCAGAATGACCTCGAATTCCCAAAATACTAGCAAGATTAATACTCCTTTTTGTAGCTCATGCAACCTAGAAACTATGCAATCCAGAATTTAATATTATTTGCAACTTTTTGCCATTTTTCAAATCCTTGCTCTATTGTAAATCTTCACCACAGGTAATTATTTGTAATCATGGTTTCCTCCAAAAAACAAATGTGATATGTTATACATTCTCTACCATTGACAAAAGTTTACTTTGGACAATAAAAAAAAGAATTTTTTACAACTCCACCCCAGATGCCAACACTCCTCCCAAAAATTCTTGATCAGTTGGAAGCTTACAAGTTTCCACAGTAACACTCAAATTCAGGTCTTTCTGACTCCACAGTCTATCCGTTGCATCACCTCACTGTTCCTTATATATAGTAGGAACCTTATAAATATCTAGGGAGCTAATTGGTGTAGTGGATAGAGCAGCCTATAATGTGGATAGACCTCAGTTCAAATCTGATCTCAGATACTTACTAGCTGTGTCATCCTGGGTGAGTCAATTAACCTTTCTTTACCTCAGTTTCCTCATCTGAAAAATGGTAATAATAATAGCACCTATCTCCAAGAGTTGCTGTAAGTATCAAATGAAATAATAATTGTAAAGTGTTTAGCATAGTGTTTGGTATATAGTAAATGCTATATAAATATTAGCTTTTTTGGTTTTGTTTCATCACTATTATTTGTTATTATTATTTATTGAATCAAATCAAACAGAACCAAAGAAGCTAGAGGCTTAAGGGAACAGACATATCCAGTGACCAGCACTGATACCCTGAAGTTTATAATAAAGGTGGGTAGCTAACTCAGATAAAACCTCAATAGGAAGAGCACTACCTGAAAGGACTAAAAATAATAATTGTGAATGAACTGCAAAGTAGAATAATCCTTATTCCAAATTAAAAAAATACCTGTCATAGAATCTTGGGAATTTGAACATTTTATTTTACCCATTTCTGACCTGTAGGCATAGCCATACTTAAACTATCCCAGACCTATGAGAATACAGCCTTTAAAAAAATCATCTAGCAAAGGGAAATGTATAAAACATCCATTCTAATTTTTAATATCTCTTACTGTTAGGAAGGTTGATCTAAATCCCCTAAACTGAATTAAAAGTCTGTTTCATCTTGTTCTGTTCTCAGTGGAGATGAATAATAATAATACATCAATATTTTGAGAATTGGTGATTTTGCCAGTGTAGTTTCTCTCTCCACTGATGTAGATCTGAACTTCTTGTGCCTTAGTAGTTAGTCCTTGTGAATTGCTACATCAAATAATCCATTGCCTGGTGTCCAATGGTTAGGCAATGGTTAGTCCAAACTGGTTAGGCAAAACCCATTTGGAAAGAGATACGTTCTAAAGCTGGGTCCATACTCTAAGGCAGCAGTTCTTAACCATTTTGGTTTCATGGACCCCTTTTAAGCAGTATGGTGAAGCCTATGAACCCCTTCTCAGAATAATGTTCTCAAATACCCAAAGTAAAATACATAGGACAAAAAACAAAACAAAACAAAAACCCAATTATATTGAAATATAGTTTAATTTAAAGTTCATGGATAACAGGTTAAGAATATCTGTTCTAAACTTTTCCATCTGGCCCTCTCCTGGTGTAGCCTTGTGCATGGACTCATGGGGTTATCATTCCTAAGCATTTAGCCACAATAAGGTCACATGATAAACAAATGGTGGTATATTAATCTGATGGAATGTTAGGATGCTGTAAGAAACTATGAATGTGAAAAGCATAGAGGTAAGACCCTAGATTTAGAGATGGAAAGGTCGTTGGAGGTCATTGAGTCCACTGCACTCATTTTATATGATGACACTACTGAGGGTGATGCAACTAATCTATATCTGAGATTTGAACTCTGCTCTACTCTTCCTGATTCCAAGTTCAACACTCTACCTACATCACCTGTCTAATGCAGAATGACGTAAGCAAAACTAGAACCAGGAAAACCAATCACAATGACTACCACAAAGAGAATGAAGAGAAAAACAACAAGATTGAAACTAAATGCTCTGAAATTATAATGAAAAAGACTAGCCACAAAGAAGGAGAATGCACTTACCTGCTTTCTTTGAGTAAGTCAAGGTATACATTTGGATCATTGCATTTAATATTGCACATGGTGCATACAACAGCTTTACTGACTTATTATTATTTTTTCTTTTTATATTTAGGAGTAGCATTCTGGGAAGGGGAGATCATAGGATTATAGGATTTTAGATTTAGAGCTAAAAGGTACTTCATAGGCCATCCAATCCAACCTTCTCCAAGAGGAAGGAAAATTAAGTGACTTGTCAAAAGCTACACAAGTAATAAACATCAGAGATGAGATTTGGGTTTTTTTTGTTTTTGTTTTTTTTTTTAAGTGAGGCAATTGGGGTTAAGTGACTTGCCCAGGGTCACACAGCTAGTAAGTGTTAAGTGTCTGAGGCCGCATTTGAACTCAGGTACTCCTGACTCCAGGGCCGGTGCTCTATCCACTGCGCCACCTAGCTGCCCCCAGAGATGAGATTTGAAGCTTGATTTTCTGTCCTTAGAGACAAAGTCCTTTCCATTATACCATAGTGTCTATATCGGAAAATGTAGATTATACAAAACAATTTTTAAAAAAATTAAAACAAAGAACACAAGGTCATCCCCATGTAACCATGTAACCATTACTAAAGAGGCTAATGACAGATTTAGATAATACTTTGTACCTTTTCTCACAATAACCCTATAAAGTAAGATGTACAATTATTGTTATCTCCATTGTACAAATGAAGAAACAGATTCAGAGGAGGAGAAATAACTTGAACTCTGCCTAATAGGGACTCAAATGTATATATCTTTTTGACTCCAAGCCCAATGGTCTTCTAAATCCACTAGCCGTGTTATCCATGTCTCTCCATGGATAAGAGCTAGTCAGAATCATTTATGCGAGGGACTTTCATAGATTTTATCATTGTTACTAATATCACCCCTGAACATTTCTCCAAGAATAAATAATTTTACTTCCTTTAACCTTGTCTCAAAGGTCATCATTTCAAAGTTGTTAGTCATCTGTAATGTAAAAGAGCTCTGTGGAAGTGTGGAAAAAGCACTGTTTCCAAAATCAAATGATCTGGGCTTCTAATCCCATCTCAACCATTAGCAAGTTATATGACTTTTAGGTAAACCATGTAACCTCCAAGGACTGACCTGGATTCTACATCATATCTCTGCCAGCTGTTAAATTACATCAGCCCATCATCACTGTGTTTCTCTGACCACTCCTAAGTTCTCCACATCCCACTTTAGTTAGGGAACTCAGAAGCAGGCAGGATATTCTAGAAGAAGGTCTGATCACTGTGAAAGATAAATATTTTCTGGCATTTTCTTCCATTTGTTTTGGTGGTGGTATTGGCAGTGGTAGTGATGGTAGTATATCACCAGGGCTTATAATAACAGTTCACAACTTATTATTGATAAGGATCACAATCTAGTGCTACTGTCCTACTCACCCCTCCTAGCTCTGAATATTAAATTCACTTTGGCTTTCAGGCTGACCATCCTAAAACATGGTATATTTAAGTCCATTCTATTTGCTTCGGTATAATTCATTGTGGTTTTTTAAACCTTGATCTTCTCTTTCATGCCTTTGGTCAGTTTTAGTGCCATCTGTAGCCTTAATTACTATTCTATTTCATCATTTATAACTCATGGAAAAAATTAAAAATTAAAAACTATAATAAGGCCCAAGGCCAACGTGATTCAGAGAAGCTTCTACTTATGTTCTTCTAGGTCAGAGGTTCTTACATTTGTGTGTGTGTGTGTGTGTGTGTGTGTGTGTTTTAGAAAGAGAGAGAGAGATTTGGAAGGGGGGTGTCATGGACCCCTTTGGCCTTCTGGTGAAGCCCTTGGACTTCTCAGAGTAATGTTCTTAAATGTATAAAATAAAAGACCTAAGATTACAAAGGAAACCAATTACATTCAAATACAGTCATCAAAATATTTCATAAAAGACAAATTCATGAATTGGGGTTTAAGAATCCTTGCTTTAGGTTTTTGCTTGAGGTCCAAAAAACCTCCAAATAATGCCATAGGACAATTCCTGGAGCAGCAGAACCCACGAAAGAATGGGGTGATATAATTTTCCAGCCAAAGATGGCTTGGAAGCTCAGCAGGAGGGGGCCACTGTGCCCAGGTAGAAGTGGAACCCAACCCCACAGTCACGCTGACACAGATCCAGTACCAGGCAGGCTGAGCCAGAGAAAGAGACCCCCCCAGAGCCTGTGAATCAGCTGCAGTGCCAGCATCTTCTGGAACTAAGCTCACAGTCTGGTGAAAGGGCTGAGCAGTTGGCAGGGGGGAGATTACAGGGGTCTCTGCTGGCACTGAGGTGGAACTTGGGAACCAGGAAGTAGGGTTGAGTAACAGTGACCAAGTGGGGAAGAGGCACAGGATCTTCAGAGCTAACAACCACAGCACACAAAGTTTTGCTACCTGGTTAATTTGCAAGTTGGCCTGGAGTTATCTATGAGCCAGAGAACAGGCCAGGCAAGTGAAGAACCTGCCCCTCCTTAAATCATACCACCTGGGACCCCCTGAAGCTTGGGACAGTACATCCTGGAAGTAGTGCCCCACTTTAAGAAGGAGTTAAAAGTCAAGTAAAAGACAGGCAAGATGAGCAGATAGAAAAAGATGCAGACCATATAAAGCTTCTTTAGTGACAAGGAAGATTGAGGCACCCCCTCAGAAGAAGATAGCAATGTCAGGGTTCCTACATCCAAAGCTTCCAAGAAAAATATGAATTGGTCTCAGGCCATAGAGGTGCTCAAAAAGGACTATGAAGATAAAATAAGAGAGGTAGAGAAAAAAATGGAAAGAGAAATGAAAGTGATTCAGGAAGATCATGAAAAAAAGTCAACAGCTTGAAAAGCCAAATTAACCAAATGGAAAAGGAAGTATAAAAGCTCTCTGAAGAAAATCATTGCTTAAAAATTAGGATTGAGCAACTAAAAGCTAATGACTTTATGAGAAATCAAGACACAATATAGCAAATCCAAATGAATAAAAAAATAAAGAACAATGTGAAATATCTCCTTGGAAAATAGCTGACCTGGAAAATAGAGCCAGGAGAGATCATTTGAAAACTATTGGACTACCTGAAAACCATGATCAAGGAAAGAGTTTAGATATCATCTTCCAGGAAATTGTCAGGGAAGAAGCAGAAGGTGAAATAGAAATTGAAAGAATCCACCAATCACCTCCTGAAAGATATCCCAAAAGGAAAACCTCCAGGAATATTGTAGCCAAATTCTAGAGCTCCCAGGTCAAGGAGAAAATATTGCAAGCACGTTTTTGCTTGAGGCACAACTTTCTGCCACATATGCACTGATCATGAGTTGTGTCATTTATTCCAGTGCTTAGCATAGTGCCTGGCACATAGTAGGCACTTAATAAATGTTTATTAATCAATAGACCGGGTCCCCCTCCCATCCCCAGGTATCCTTAACCTATTTTTACATTTATTTTATTCCTCTTACTCTGCTGTACTTGGATTGAACCATGATCCCATCAACTATGTTTGGATGGATGAGTGGGTGGGGTGACCTAGACCTTTTTATGTAATTAGTATATAGAACTCCCATTGTGGAAATTCCTTCTATCAAAAAAGATGTGCAGGGGCAGATAGGTGGAGCAGTGGTTAGAGCACCAGCCCTGGATTCAGGAGTACCTGAGTTCAAATCTGGCCTCAGACACTTGACACTAGCTGTGTGACCCTGGGCAAGTCACTTAACCCCCATTGCCCCGCAAAAAAAAAAAAAAAAAAAAAAAAGATGTGCAGTTGTTTTCTACTTATAGTCTTAAAGAATTGCCCGAGGCACTGAGTTGCACCCAACTTCCCCTAGCAAGTATGCATGGGCAGGGCTTGACCTCAGTTCTTTCTGGCCAATATTCTCATTTAGTTTATTCTTTTTCTCTCATAATATATGTTGTGCTTGGGTTAATCTGATCTCATAAGTCAGTTTTTGAGAGGATTATGGTCCACAGCTGCTCAAGAACACTGAGAATTCAAGAGACTACTCCAGGGTCACACAGTCAACATATTCAAGGACATGAAAACCAGTCTTTCTGACTCCAAGGCCAGCTCTTTATCCACTAGACATGCTGATCTCAGAGAAAGGGTTTTCATGACTTGGCAAAGATCCAATTTAGGCTAATTACATTTTAGTCATTCACACCTCTCATATTTTAATGCACTTATTAAATGGCTATTCTACAATTTTAAAAAGACACAATGTTCAGTTCAGGAATGTATCATCACAGAGTCTAAAAAAACTGGCCTACAGCTTTGGAGTCAAAGGACAGGGGTTCAAATCCCAGCTCTGTTCCTCTCTACATCTATGACCTTGGGAAATTCACTTAACCTTTCTGGGTTTCAGAGTCCTTATCTATAAACCAAAGGGGTTGGACTAGATGGCCTTTAATAACATTAATATTTTTTTCTTTGTAGTAATATGGTCTCTAGATGGTGGAATAAAAGGAAGCACCTCAAGGACTAGGATATCCTGAAGGCATTTCTCGGTTTTTTATTTTTAATTTAAAAAATTTTAAATGTAAGTGGTATTTTACTTTTTTCCAATTACATGTCAAGATAGTTTTCAAAATTCATTTTTACAAGATTTTGAGTTCCAAGTTATTTTTCTCTCCCTCTCCTTGCCCCTTCCCAAGACAGCAAACAATCCGATATAGGTTATGTGTGTGCAATCATATTAAACATATATCAACATTAGTCATTTTGTGAAAGAAGAAACTGAACAAAAAGGAAAATACACACACCAAAAAAACCTCAAAGAAAGTGAAAATGGTATACTTCAATCTGCATTCAGACTCCATTGGTTCTTTCTCTGGATGTGGATAACATTTTCCATCATGAGTCCTTTGGAATTGTCTTGGACCATTGTATTGCAGAGAAGAGCTAAGTTTATCACAGTTGATCATCACACAATGTTCCTGTTACTGTGTATAATGTTCTACTGGTTCTGCTCACTTCACTCAGCATCAGTTCATATAAGTCTTTTCAGGTTTTCTGAAATCCACCTGCTCATCATTTCTTATAATTTCTCAGCTTCTTAGATCAGCTTGGCTCATACTGCTTTTGGGACACTTCAGTTCTTTTTTTCCTGAACTGGAACAGTTACTCTAGCATCTATTCAAAAGTAAGTTCTGGGTTGCTACTCTTCCCCATTCTCATGAAATATTCTTTCCTCCCTCCCTCCCTCCTTCCCTTCCTTCCTTCCTTCCTTCTTCTCTCCCATTTAAATAAGCATTTATAAAGTCAAGTTAATAATCATTTATTAAATGTTTGCTATATGACAGTGCTAAGTGTTGGGTATATTAAGAAAGGCAAAATCAGCTTTTTTCTCAAGGAGCTCAAAGTCTGGGGGGAGGGGGGAGAGACAACATGCAAATAACTATATACAAAGATTATATATACATATGCGTATACATATATACAATATACATATGTGCATGCACACATGTATATGTGTATCTACATATGCATATGCACATGCATATATATGCATGTGTACACATGTACGTGTATATACATGGCTATGCATATAAGTATGTTTGCATGTATATGCACATGCATATGTGTATATACATATGATATGTGTATGTGTATATATACATGGGATAAAATGAATATAATAAGACCTCAGGCATATAGGAGGTTCATGAAAGGCTTCTTATAGAAGATGGAATTTTAATTGAGACTTGAAGGCAGTCAGGAAAACAAGAAAGTGGAGATAAGGAGGGATAGAATTCCAGAAATAGGAGTAATACATGGATATGTGGAGTTTGGCAATTGAGTATATTGTGCAAGACACAGCAAGGAGGCCAGAATCACTGGATAATAGCATACATGGAGGGGAATAAGGTGTCAAGAAGACTGTAAAGAAAGGAAGGGATCAGGTGATGAAAGACTTTGAAAGACAAAGCAATGATTTTATATGTGATCCTGGAGATAATAAGGAGCCTCTGGAGTTCACTGAATGTGGAAATGGTTTGGTCGTATCTGAACATTAGGGAGATCAATTTGGCAAATGAGTAGAGAATAGACTGAAATAAGGAGAGACTTGAGGCAGGGAAACTTGAGGCAATTACAAGAGTATAGGGATAAGATAATGAGGAGTGGTGTCAGAGGAGAAAATGGGGCATGTGCAAGAAATGCCATAAAGGTAGAGTCAACAGGACTTGGTAACAAATTGGTATGGGACGGGGAGTGGGGGAGGAGAATGGGGGGGTTATAAGAGAGAGGGAGGAGGATGACACATAAAGTTGCAATGGTATTGCTCTTCCCAGTAATAGGGAAATCAATAAGAGAAGAAAGGTTTGGGGGAGGTAGTAGGAAAGATAATGAGTTCAGTTTTCACTATATTGAGTTTAAAATGTCTGCAGTTTGAGTTCTTTCAGGGACTTAGGGGCTGGAGCTCAGAAGAGAGGCTAGGGTTGAATTAAGAGATCTGAGAGTCATCTGCATAGGATGATTAGACACCAAGCTAAAGGGTGGGAGATGGTTGTTGTCTGTCCTTCATTCTTGAAGAGGACCATCATGACATCAGGAGGTGATGTCATGACTTGAAGTGAATTGGATTCAAGTGAGGGAGGGCTGTGCAAGGTCACCAGCCTCACTCTCTCCTCCAGAGCCATCTGGGTCCAGTGGTGAGTTATTGATCAGGACTACTGGAGATGGCCCTGGATGTTTAAGGTGATTGGGGTTAAGTGATTTGCCCAGGATCACACAGCTAGTGTCTGAGGTGAAATTTGACCTCAGGTCATCCCAACTTCAGGGCCAGTGCTCCATCCACTAAGTAGCCTAGTGGGAGAAGAAAACCCATGAAAGAACTTTGGGGGACACCCACATGGATGAACCTGCCACCAGGATTGGACTAAAGAAACAAAAACAAAAGCCATCCCTGCATTCAAGGCACTTATATTTGCTGAGAAGGGGAACAACACATTTACACAGATAAATGAATATTAAACATATGCAAGGTAAATCAGCTTGACAGATAAATGAAAGAAAAACATGTAATAAGGGCTTTCTATGTGTTAGTCACTGTGCTAAGTTCTGGGGATGCAAATTAAAAAATGCAGACCCTCTGCCAGTCCAGGAATTCACAATCTAATTAGGGGACAGAATAAGAAGATCAGGTGCTGAGCAAGTAGAAAAACCAAGGAAGCCCCAAGGGTGCATCACTCAGTCAGATGACAGTGCCTAGGGCTATGTATGGCCAGTGTTCCGGCCAGACTCAGAGGATTTTAGAATACAATGGTAAAGCTAGTCTTGGTGGTCCTTTATCTTTCCAGAAGGATTAGTGTTGGTGCATAATCAGGTCTGGAATCAGTGTCCTAGAGCCAGGGTGAGAGTAGAGTCAGGTCAAAAGATAAGGCCCCCAGGACCTTAGTTCTTAATGTTAGTACAAGGTTTGGTGGTCCTCTATCTCACTAGAAGGATTAGTGTTAGTGACTCAGGGTTCATCCAAACTGTGTGAGCAGTTTTGTTCTTACCACTGTATAGCCCTGGGGGAGGGGAAAAGGCATTTCTTGAAGGAATTCTGAGATATCTAGCACATTTTCCTGGAAAAGTTCCTTTGACTTCTCATTCAAAGGACGATATGTTACCACCCTTCTTCAATCCTGTGGGATTTTTTCATTCATTCAATTTCATTCATCAATTCACTCATTCTTTCAAAGAAGAATTTAGTAAGTGCCAACTATCTTCCCTGCACCATGCTAATAATAATGAGTAATAATTAACATTTATGTAAAATTTATTATGTTCCAGGCACTTTACAATTAAGATCTTTACAATTATAATCTCATCTGATCTTTGCAAAAACCTTGGGAACATTTTTCAAATGACGAAACTGAGGCAAACCAAGATTAAGTGACTTGCCCAGGATCACACAGCTACTAAGTGTATTAGGCCACATTGGAGCTCAGGTCTTCTTGACTCCAGACCCAGGGCTCTTAAAGAATTTTACAATCTACTGAGAAGTTGTGTTTAAACAGATAAGTAAATACAAATTATATGCAAAGTAAATATAAAATAACTTGGGGGTTAGAAGGGAAGGGAGAGGAAAAAAAAAAAAAAAGAAAGAAAAAAAGGGGCAGCTAGGTGGCACAGTGGATAGAGCACTGGCCCTGGAGTCAGGAGTACCTGAGTTCAAATGCGGCCTCAGACACTTAACACTTACTAGCTGTGTGACCCTGGGCAAGTCACTTAACTCCAATTGCCTCACTAAAAAAAAAAAAAAAAAGAAAAAAAAAAGAAAGAAGGGAAGGGAGAACAATTTTAAATGGAGAATTCACAAAAGGCATCACAGTTGAGAGAAGAGTCCATTTTAAAAAAAACAATATTTTATTTTTCCCCCAATTACATATAAAAAGAATTTTTAACATTCATTTTTAAAAGTTTTGAGTTCCAAATTCTATTGCTCTCTCCCCACCCCCTTCCCTAAGAGAGTAAGCAATCTGATATAGGTTATACATATACAATCACATATTGGTCATTTTGTGGAAGAAAATGAAAGGAAGAAGGAAGGAAGGGAAAGAGAAAGAAAAGGGAGGAAGGAAGGAAGGAAAATAGAGAAAGAAAATGTGTTTCAATCTACATTCAATTGCATTTATCAATTCTTTATCTGGAATTGTCTTAGATCATTATATTGCTGAGGATAGCTAAATTATTCGCAATTATTCATCACAAAACATATTTGTCACTCTCTACAATGTTCTCCTGGTTCTGTTCACTTCATTCTTCATCAGTTCATGTAAGTCTTTCCAAGTTTTTCTCAAACCATCCTGCTTGTCATTTCTTATAGGACAATAATAATCCATTACAGTCATATACCAGATATACCAGAACTTCAACCATTCTCCATTGTAACGATTGGAATAACGCCACCTACTGGATACTTACTGTAGAGGAGTTCTGCCCATGAAGGGAAGGTCTTTGAGGGCAAGACCAGGAGTCAGGAAGTGACGCGGGCTAGTGGGAGGAGGAAGGAAGAGACTGGCGCTCAGTCTCGCTCTTTTCCTCTGGACTCTGGTGAAGAAGGGAGCTAGAAATGTGCTCTCCCTTTAATAGATAGAAATCTAGGCCTTTTTCTCTCTCTTTACCAAATTCTTATTCTCCTTAATAAATGCTTAAAAGTCTAACTCTTGCTAAAGCTTATAATTTATTGGCGACCACTCATTAGATATTTTAGACAGACTAGCTAGAATTTTAACCCTTAACAGATGGCTGACCACGAAGAGGAAAGCTAACCCTCAGTCTTCTTCTGATCTGCTGGTTGGGTAAGAAATTTCCCCTCCCTCTCCCTTTAACTGCTAAGTACTGGTGTACTGGCTGTGTTTTTCCTTTGAATTTTTTCGAATGGACCTTTTAAACTCCCTAATTATCCTATTTTTGATTTTGGTCTGTTTAACCAGACAAATGGGAGATAAGATCATGTTAATGCTTTGTTTTTGTGGATTTTCTATTTTTCTTTTTATTTTTGTTAAAAGAGCCAGCAACTTACTCACACAAGGAAATATCTCTCCCTCTCCCAACCATGCTTTTTCAGAGAAACCTGAAGAGATTCCCGCAGCTTTTCCCAGTTCTAACACTAATTGTTGCTCTAATTTTGCATGCCTGGAGGCAATGACCCACCCTCTAGAAGCTTTTAATCCCCTAGCACCTGGAGGCAAAGTGGGGGAAGAGGAATCCAGGCCTGAGTTCAAAATCAAGTCTGATTCAAATTGCTCTGGTCCCTCCCCTCCTCTCCAGACCCCACCCTCTACTCCTCCTATGGCCAAGCCCATTGCTTCCCCTGCCTGGGAAGTCCAGAGATCTGATGCGCATGCTCAACTTTTTCTACCTGCATTTGCAGCTTCAGGCTCAGCCCTTCCGCAGCCTGGCTGTGCTTTTGAGACAATCTTAGAAAACTCTTTAAATTCCAGATATGCTTGTTTTGTTCATAATTTTGCTAACCTGCTTTTGTCTTTAATTAGTAATCTTATAAAGCATTTGTATGGTGAAAAGACTGACAGACAATATAAAGGGGTTAAAGAAGAAAAACTTAAACTGAATAAGAATGACAACCATCAACATAGTTCAAGACTCTGCTTCTTTTGCCATGGAAGGGTATATATTTTAGAGAAATGTAGAAGTAAGCAGCAAGGTATTGATACGAGTGTTGGGGATTTTAGATATCGGAATCAAAAGTGTTCTGAATTCACTCAGAGTATTAATGTCAGTTCAGAGGGTTACATAGGATTTCTATGCTATTACATCTACATTTTGAAATTAATGGTATGGGTTTATTTTCATAGAGATTTTCATGCTTTTGAGATTGTGTCTTATACTTAGTTTTTAAAACAAGGAGAATATTTTTAAAAGCTTTTTATAGTCATGTGATCAAGTTTATATTTTATAATACTCTTATTGATATTAAGTTCATATTCATTTAGATTTCCTTAGTTTGAATTTCACTGTCTTTATTGTTCCATGTGTATTTTCTTCTATTCATTTGTCTATCTAATTTTGAAACATTGCAAGATGGTTTTGATTTTATTATACAATGTTAATTCTAGGAGTATTGTGCTCCCATATTCTGAGTTGTTTGTTTTTGTTATTTTTTCTCAACTGATTATTTGATCAAACTCTTTAAAGCATTTCCCTGGCAAATTGTTTGCCATGGCAAGTGTAAATTGATTCTAGAAGTATTATTTTTGATAAGCATATTCCAAAAAAAAAAAAAAAAAGAGGGGAACATTTGTAAAAGTTTTCTTTTTTCAAAAAAAAAAGTTCTTTGAGATTCTGTTGTGCTTTAACTTGTATTTAAGTATGTTCTGATTTTTCACAAAAGTAATTGTATACTAAGTAAAAAAAAAGGGTATTATTTGAAATTGTTGCATAATTATATATTATATTTTGAGTCAAGATGTATTCACATTTTTTGCAATCATTTATTATCCTCAATTTTAAATCCATATGAGACTTGGATTAAGGGGAACTTATCATTAATGACATTAATTGCCTTTATTCTGAGTTATCAGATGCCAGTTGGCCAAGATGCCATCCAATCACAAGAGGAATACATGCAAGAGCAGACACTGAACCTGTCACATGAGGGGGAGACATGCATGAAGTCAAGGTATGGCCGAGGGAACGGCTTTTGACAAATGTTGAGGTTGGATTCTCTTGGTTTAATATTTATTCTCTTTTTTATATTGTACAGATGGCTGGAAGTATTCATCCCACCCATCTCACTTCTACACCTGGCTTCTATGCTCCCTCCTATATGCCTGATGCCATGGACATCTCAATCCCATGCATCTGATTAAGTCTGACTCAGTTTCTTCCAATATGTTCGGTGGCATGGACATATATTCCATCCACCTATTTTAAGCGCTGGCATACTGTATGGGCAGTATATATTGCTCAAGTGTGGGAATGCTCATATCCCATCATTTCTCTGTTCTTTTATGGTAACCCCCATATTATCTCAGGTGTCATGATAAATACAGTGTTTGAATTTGGCTTGACACCTGTTACCAATTATATTAGATTTTTAATTTCTCATAATGGCATGAGGATAATTAGGCAGATGATGCAAAAAGTGATAAAACAAAGATAAAAATTATTTTTATTAATTAATATTGCAGCAATTGTCTTCTTAATTCCCCTCCATAAGGGGGGACTATAATAATAATATAATTTTAAAGAATGGTTCAATTTTTGTTTTATTGTATGTTTCACGTGTTAACAACTAAGATTCTGTATTCCCTTAGACATGTTTTTGAGAACTTTCATTGTTTGATTTGATTATTGACAAAGCTATTTTAAAGTTGTGTTAAGCTCAATTTTGTAGGAAATTTCCTGGCTGATTACCAGCATCCACACATCAACCCCTGAAAAGACTTCCATTCCACGACTACACCTAGAGGACATCTGAGAAAAGACTTTCAGAGACTTTAAATGAACAGTTTTGATTTGTTGTTTTTGTTGTTTTTTTCTCTTTCTGTTATAATATACACCATCTGTAACATGTATTCTCTGCAGAGGCCCTCCCTTTGCAAGACTAATGTCAAAGCGTCGGTTCATGAGGACAAAAAAAAAATTGCCCCTCTGGACAAAACTTTCCTCTCTTCCTTTTCTATATTGTTGTTCACATATTATTAGTTAGCAATAGTTATCATATTGTTTTTACTGTTCCGTCAAGGAAACATTTTGTTTCTTGAGGAACAACAGGGGGGACTGTAACGATTGGAATAACGCCACCTGCTGGATACTTACTGTAGAGGAGTTCTGCCCATGAAGGGAAGGTCTTTGAGGGCAAGACCAGGAGTCAGGAAGTGACGCGGGCTAGTGGGAGGAGGAAGGAAGAGACTGGCGCTCAGTCTCGCTCTTTTCCTCTGGACTCTGGTGAAGAAGGGAGCTAGAAATGTGCTCTCCCTTTAATAGATAGAAATCTAGGCCTTTTTCTCTCTCTTTACTAAATTCTTATTCTCCTTAATAAATGCTTAAAAGTCTAACTCTTGCTAAAGCTTATAATTTATTGGCGACCACTCATTAGATATTTTAGACAGACTAGCTAGAATTTTAACCCTTAACACCATGGAATACAACCATTTTTCAATTCTTTGCCACCACAAAAAAAAAAAAAAAGCTGCTGTAAATACTTTTTATAAAGATGGTTCCTTTCCCAACCCCACCCCACCCCTTTTAAAATCTCTTTGGGGTATAGACTTAGTAGGGGTATTGCTGGATGAAACAGTATTCACAGTTCTATAGTCCCTTGGGCATAGTTCCAAATTGCTGAGAGTGTGATCCTGAAGGGAAATATAGATTCTGAAAGGTTGAGTAGAGGAAAGGGAACATTCCATGCATGGGAGACAGAAAACCTGTGTAAAGACATGAGAATGAAAGATGGCATGTGATTTATGAGGAGCAACAAGTAGGTCAATTTGTCTAGAATATAGAGTTTATGAGGAAAAATAATATGTAATAAGCCTGGGGGAAAATAGGCTGAAGTTAAGCTACAGAGGATGTCAAATACCAAACAGAGGAGTTTATGTGTTATCCTGGGGGCAATATAGTGTGAGCCACTGGGCCTTTATTAAGTGATATGGTCAAACTTGACCATAAGCTTTAGGAATATAAATTTGGCATCTGTGTAGAGGCTGGATAGAAGAAGAAAGAGTCTTGAGGAAGAGAGACTAATTAAGAGACTCCTGCAATAGTTCAGGCAAGAGGTGATGAGGGCCTGAATTAGGGTGGGTGTGGTTTGAGTAGGAATAAAGGGGATAGGTATGAGAAATATTGGAAAAGTACTTGATATTTGTAACTGGATATAGGGAGGGGAGGTGTAAAGGAGAGGGAAGAATCTAGAATGATTGGGAGACAATTCTGAGTGATTAGGAGGATGAAATTTGTTTTGGACATGCTGAACAAGATGCCTATGGGACACTCCATTGTAATGTCCAATAGGTACATAGTTCTCTCCATAAACTATTCCTCGTACTTATCTGAGGGTCTGGTCCCCATATGACTTTTATTTATAACATATCACGTTCTAGAAACACTCTAGTAGATTTTTCTTCTCCTAATAAAATTGGAATACATGCTAACTCTCTCTCTCTCTCTCTCTCTCTCTCTCTCTCTCTCTCTCTCTCTCTCTCTCTCTCCCTCTCTCCCTCTCTCCCTCTCTCCCTCTCTCCCTCTCTCCCTCTCTCCCTCTCTCCCTCTCCCTCCCTCCCTTCCTTTCTTTCTCCAGAGTGAATGTTGTAAGAAAAAAGATAGTGCTTCCCTTTTCTGGTCCTATTTTGTTTTGACTTTAATGGGAATCTCAGTGTATTTGCTGTAGGCTGGCGCTTGCAAGATGGGAAGAAGTTTCAGAACAAGGTGTGGCTGGGAATGTCTAGGAGCCTCAGGATGAAAGTGAATGTGTACAATCTTCTTTATTCAGGTCAAGTAGCATTTTTTTGCATTGAATAATTTCTGAAAATCCCTTGTAAACCTGACAAAAATTCAAAGGGAGAGTATTTGGAGGGGGTGGGGTAAGGCAAAAACAAAAATGAAAATTTCTCTGGAAGTCAATCCTCACCCAGAAAAATGTCCAGAAAGCCCAAATAATAACTTGGAAGCATTTCTTCCAGGAGCTTTTCAATAAGGATGAGTGGAATTTGGGTTACTTTCATAATGTTTTATAATAAATAAGCTGGTTTCTTAAAGTATGGGATAGTGGATAGAACTTCAGAAGTGAAGTTGGTGGGAGGGGAGGTTCAATTACTAAGGCATTAACTATGTGACCGTCTAGCAAGTCACTTAACCTCTGCTAATTCCCCTTTACTAGTGGAACCTTCTTTTTATTGATTATTTCCAATTCATCTTGTATGGCTTGTTTGTACATAGTGGTTTGCACGTTGTCTCTCCTGTTAGACTTGGAGTTCCTTGAAAGCAGGGACTGGCTTTTGTATCCCCAGCAGTTAGTACAGTCCTTAACACATAGTAGGTACTTAATTGACTGTAAGCTTCAGTTTTCTCATCTGTAGTATGAAATGGTTGGATTTGTGACCTCTAGTATCTCTTCTAACTGTGAATTATCCTCTGATCTTTCTGCAGCAGCTAAACCCTTCTGAGTCATGAAGTTTATTAGTTTATTGTAGCCATTTCAAGAAATTTCAAAGTGTGTTTGCATTTTTTTACTTGAGTTTCCTTATGCTTCTCTCTGACAAATTCCCGATTCCTGAAATAGCACACAATTTGGTTTTACCTAGGTTTCTTCCCTTTCCTCCATACTGTTTTTTCTCTCCTTCTAAACCTGCTTAGGCACCATGGTGCCGATATCTGAAGGGTGCTTAGTGACCTCATCTAATATTAACTTGGCTTCTGTTCGCCGAAGATGATTATTCTCATGTTGACATGTGGAGCTCCAGAGAGCCGTCCTTTGATTGATTCCAGAATTTGTGCACTGACATTGTGAAAGCACCATGGGGCATCTGCAGAGGCAGCAAGGGGACTGGACGCATGAACAAAGTGTAGTGGCGTAAACCTCCGAGTAAATATTTAATAAGATCAATAGCTGCATGCAATGTGCTGACGGAAGCTCTTTGCTGCAAGCTAAAATTAAGATGAATAATGTTTCTGATGCACTGAGACCTCCACATTCCTTTATAAGCACAGAGCAGTTTTTCCACACAATTTGGATGGCTAGCTAGTCATCAGAGTGTTGTAATGCTTAAAACTTCTTGCAACCAATTCGTGGCTCAGAGGAGCGCAGCTTTAAATCTCACAAGTATCTTTGAGTCCATTTCCGGTAGTCTGACACCCTCCTTTTACAGATGAGGAAACTGAGGCATAGAAGAGCTAAGTGACTTACCCAAACTAAACAGCAAGGTCAGGATTTTAGCCAGTATACACAAAGCTAGTCTGCTTCAGTCCTGTGACAATGATCTGAACTGGAGGATGGTGCTGGATAAAAAGCAGGGTCAAATTGTGATGAGTCATTTTATCTTCTCCTATGTTGCCAGGCTGAATGAGTGGAAATTCGATTCACGTTCACACTGAACCATGCTTGGTCAGACTGAAAATATCTCAGGCCAAGGAGTCTAGAGTCATTTCTTGGTGACGTATTGAGATAGTAGAAGTATCTCAAGGTCAGAGTATGCCACTGAAATAAACGAATAAGGGATTATCTGTTCAGAAGAAAGGGTCAAGTTTAAGATATTTTTCAAATGCATTTATGTCTAATTTTTTTTCTCAGGTAAGATTCCCAGATATTTTGCTTTGGCTTATTTCTTAGTTATTCTGGATTTTCTTTTTGAATACAAGCTGAGGAGACATTCCCTGTGGCTTTTTTCAATGTCCTTCAATAAAAAGGCATAATGGTTATAATAATAATAATGATAACAATAAGTAGCATTTCTGTAGAGATTTTACAGATATCTCATTTCATCCTTATTACAAGCCCAGGGAGGTAGGAGGTATTATTATCCCTATTGTATAGATAAGGAAACTGAGGCAAACAGAGGTTAAGTAACTTGCCCAGGGTCACACAGCTAGTTAAGTGAGGCTAGGATTTAAACTTAGGTCTTCCTAATTCTAGCCCAGCACTTTATCCATTGTGCCACATAGATGGAGTTATATCTAGTTTAAAGCTTGAATATGAATAAAGAACTAAAGAGAAAAAAAAATTCAGACAAAGTAGAATAAACTTATAACCATATCAGGAGCAATTAAAGCAAAGGAGGGAGTTAGGTCTTTCTATTATAAGTTCTTGGGAAAAAAGGAAAGGGTGTGTGTGTGTGTGTGTGTGTGTGTGTGTGTGTGTGTGTGTGTGTGTGTTGTGTTGTGTGTGTGTTCCCAGTACTTAGCCCATTTTTGGCACGTAGAAAGTGCTTGATAAATGTTTTTGATTAGTTGAAGTCCAATGTTAATTGAGGGGAAGTTAAAGAGCTATTTATACTGACAAAAATTTAAAAGAAAACATGTAATGACATGTTTCTAAACGTTAAAATGCTATATAAATGCTCCATCTTCTTACTCCCCTGGATCCCATTGATTCGATTGCCACATCACCTATCACATTCACCATCTTCTCCCCACTTATGGAGAGGGGGAGGGAGCTACTACCAATTTTCTGCACCTTATCCCCTCTCACCTAGAAGATTATAATAGCCTCTCTGGTCTCTGGGCTTCTGTTCCTTCACCTCCCTAAATCAGCCTCCATACAACAAATTCCCCAAATGATCTTCCTAACAAACTGGTTTGACGACATTACTTCTCCACTCAAAAAATTTCATTAGCTATTTTTTCTAGGATACAATAAAAACAACTTACCTTTGCATTCAAAGTCCTCCACAACCTAACCCCTGCCTACTTTTTAACTGTATTTCAAATCAGTCTCATTCATATACTCTTCTTTCCAGCCAAAATAGACAACTATCTTTCATTCTTTCACTTCTGTACATTTTCACAAGCTACTTTCATGCCAAAGATAAATTCCTTGCCCCTTGAGATAACCATTTTTTTTTGATGAAGCAAATGGGGTTAAGTGACTTGCCCCAGGTCACACAGCAAGTGTCTGAGGGTGGATTTGAACTCAGGTCCTCCTGAATCCAGGGCTGGTGCTCTAGCTACTGCGCCACCTAGCTGCCCCGAGCTAACCACTTTTAAGGGATACTACCTCGGTGAAACCCTCTTGATTCCCCCAGTGGGCACAGAGGGCAGAGATTGTTTCATTTTCAAGTCTTTGCATTCACAGGGCCTAGAAGAGTTTCTTGAACATAGTTCAGCCTTAATCAATTTGTTCTCATGCCGACAACAAGTCAATAGGCATTTATTAAGTGCTTACCATGTGCCAGGGACTGTGCTAATTCTGAATTGAATCGAGTCTAAAAATGAGAGTCAAGTGTCAAGAATTCAATTTCCTTAAGCATTCCCTGCAATCGTCTCATTCATGTCATGTTGACCAGCCTCTTTGGGATCTTCATTTTAGGGCTAGGGCTATTTGCTACGCAATAGTGTTTTTTAAGGTGACTGTAGATTTCTGTATTGTGAGTTGTTCTTATGATTTTTTACTTTTTCATTAAACAAATTTTGATTTCATGGTCTTTTATATGGCTGTTTATTCAGTAATAAAATTTATCCAGTAACACTTCAAAAATTGGTTTCTTGTAGATATTTCACATGCATGTTCCAACTTCCTCCTTTAAACTTTGTATTAAAAATATTAAATAATGTTTGACCCAGGATAGAACTATCACTCAATATATCTCCACAAGTTAATGAAATCAACCCATTTACAAGTTAAAAATCTCCAGGGATTTATTATCAGAAACTGAGAACCTTAACCAAGTAAGCTATATATACTTTCATGCTTTGATAGATTAGACTTCTCATTAATGTGGTTATTCTTTCAACCTCGGATGTGACCTATGCCTAACTTTTCAGCTAATGTTATTCATGCCATGTCTATAATTCTCTTTTACTTTTAAGGTCTCTCAGAGCAATTGCTGGTTTTGTTTTTTGTTTTTTTGTTGTTTGTTTTTGTAAGATATGGAATCCCAAAACTAGAAGTTTGCATCTAATAATCATAAAGTACCCTGTAGAGCTGTCCAACCATGTTCACACCAATGTACACATTTTCTCAGAGCCGAAACACACTCATGTCTTAATATCCCTGGTGTGTCCAAATTTCCATAATCTTCTATCCTGCAAAAGGGTTGCTGAACACAAGCATCTTTCTGCAATTCCCATTAAAGTTGTCCTCTGTTACTTTAAAAACAAAACAAAATTAAACATACATCCAGCTTTCAAAAGCTGGGTGGGGTTGGCTATACAGCTGAGAAATGAGGTACCACCTATTGCTAACTGAAGAAGCTTGGGCCACAACCTGGGGATATTGCTTCTAATTCTGGATGGATGGTGTCATGATGCTTTGCACTAACTCCTAATATGTGATAATTTTTGCATTCACCTAATATGTGACAGTGTCACTTTGGCTCACAATTCAGATAAAGATTAAATCAATGTTCTAGAGTATGCTTTTCTCTGAATGTCTAGATAATTTGTCTTGGCAACCAAAGCAGAGAATCATTTCCCGATATCCATTGATTTAACTAGCCTTCTGAACACTGATAAAAGTGGTATTATATTAGAGCCTATTCATACCATCATGTATCTTTCTGTTGCCTTTTTGGACCACCTACAACTTTTATTTTTTGATGATAGTGTTAATCCAGGATTCTGCAAAATACATTATTACCAGGAGAATATTTGTGTCAAAAATATGGATTTTAATACAATTGGCAATACTAAATTATTATAGCAACCTTGTGTTTGACAAATGTAAAGATTTATACTTTTGTGATAAGAATACACTATTTGGTAAAAATTGTTGGGAAAACTGGAAAGCAGTCTGGCAGAAATTGGGAATAGACCTTGGGATATATCATAAGAAAAGTAGAAGATGGAACACATTACTTATCAAACTTATAGATATGAGAAGACTTTATGAATAAACAAGAGATAAAGAGCATTGTGAGATATAAAATGAGTAATTTTGATTACAATAAATTGAAAGGGGTTTGTACAAATAAAACCAATGTAGTCAAGATTAGAAGGAAAGCAGAAAATTGGGGGAAGGGAATTTATAAGAAGTTTCTAAAATAAATGTTTTAAACATATATGAGTTGGTCAAATTTATATAAGTCATTCCTTAATTGATTAATGGCTAAAGGATATGAACAAGCAGTTTTTCAATGAAGAAATCAAAAGTACACATAGTCATATGAAAAATGTCCTAAATCATTATTAATTAGAGAAATGCAAATTAAAATAACTTTGAGATATGATCAGATTGGCTAAAATGTTGGAAGGGATGTGGGAAAATTGGGACATTAATATAATGTTGGTGGAAGTGTGAACTGATCCAACCATTTTGGAGAACAATCTGGAATTATGTCCAAATAGTTATAAAACTGTGTATACCTTTTGACCCAGCAATACCACTATTAGGTCTGTGTCCCAGGAAAAAGGAAAAGAACCAATATGTTCTAAAATATTTTCAGCAGCTCTATTTGTGGTGGCAAAGAACTGGAAATTGAGGGGATGCCCATAAGTTGGTGAATGGCTAACCAAGTCGTGATACATGATAGTGATGAAATACTACTGTGCTATAAGAAATGATGAGCTGGTTGACTTTACAAAAATTATGAAAATATTTTAATGAAATAATGAAAAGTGAAGTAAGCAGAACCAAGAGAATGCTGTATACACTAACAGAAATATTGTTCAAAGAATAATTGGAAACAATCAAGTTATTCTGAGTATTATAATTACTCAAATCAACTGCAAAGGACCTATGAAAGAATATGCTATCCACATTTAGAGAAATAACTGATAAATAGAAGTATGCATAGTATTGTTTTACATATATTTATAAATCTGTGTGAAATGGTAGCCTCCAGTTTGGCATATGGGGGGAGGGAAGGAAATAGTTTGGAACTTAAAATGTAACAAAAAAGAAATTAAATTTACAAAAAAAAAAAGAAAAGAAAACATGGTTTTAGTGTTAGTGAGGCAACTTGGGATCAAAGAAAGCAAGGTATAATTTCCTAATTCACTCTAAGTCATTCTGTTGTGACTACAGTTCTGGAACCAGCTCATTGTTTACCTCCAGAGCAAGTAGTCTAACTCTATAGATTGCCTTTACCCACATTAGGGGAAAGAGACCATGTCTTTATTGGGGAAGATCACTAAAGACTTCCCAGAGGAGATGACATGAGCTGAACCATGGAGGAAAAGAAGGAATCTGAAAGGTATAGATTAGGATATGTTTATTCTGAGCATAGGAGTTAACAGACAAAGTTGAGGGAGTAAGAAGAAGCAATTTGAGTTTGGGGAACAACCAGAAACCTATTATATTTGGAACATAGAGTGAGTGAAGTGATGGCTATAATTTGGGCAATGTGAATTCTTCCTCATCCACTTGGTTTTTTCTGCATACATTTTTAAGCAGATAGTTTTAGTCTATGGGTATCACTGAGGAGGTCATGTAGTCATCATCTAGGGCTTGAACGGAACTGGAAAACAGTGGCATATGGAGAATCCATCTTCTGTTTGGAATATAGGAAAGACATTGTTTATAACTTTTGTAAAGCTGGTGCCTTAACTCTTTCAGGCCTTGTTTGATACTGATAATCAAAAGCTCTTTGAACAAAGCCTGTGTCTCTAGTTCCATCTATCAAGGGATCCTGTATAATCTTAGTAAATGCATGGAAGAAACCCTGCCAGAAGGGAGTTTTTAAGACTGTGTTTTGTTCTACAAAGTCAAATATTTTTCAGAAATCAAGAAACAATACGTAAAGTGGTCTATTGTATTCTTTACACCTTCCAATCAATTGCAAAACCCATTTTCATTCTCTGCAACTTTCAGTGACAATAAAGATATGGTGTACTATAGAAAATTTTCTGCAAAAGCCTGACACTTCCCTTCTCATATTTTATTAAGCATACCTTTTTTAAATTAATAAAGTATTTTATTTTCTCCATTACATGGTAAAGATAGTTCCCATCTTTGGTTTATACAAGCTTTACAATTTCAGATTTTTCTCCCTTTCTCTCCTCCTTCCCCCCTCCCCCAGACATCAGGCAATCTGATATAGGTTTTATATATATATATATATATATATATATATATATATATATATATATATATATATATATATATACACACACATAATAACACTAATCCTATTTCTGCATTAGTCATGTTATAAGAGAAAAAATCAGAGCACTGATGAAAAACCTCAAAATAGAAAAAAACAACAGCACCCAAAACAAAAGAAATAGTATGGTTCATTCAGCATCTATACTCCGCAGTTTTTTTTTTTTTCTTGGATTTAGAGATCCTCTTCCATCATGAGTTCCCTGGAACTCTTCTGTACCATTGCATTGGTGAGAAGAATATAGTCCATCACAGTAGATCAACACTCAATGTTGATGATACTGTGTACAATGTTCTTCTGGTTCTGCTCATCTCACTCATCATCAGCTCACGCAAGACCCTCCAGGTTTCTCTGAACTCCTCCTGCTCATCATTTCTTATAGCACAATAGTATTCCATTGTATTCATATACCACAACTTGTCCAGCCATTCCCCAATTGATGGGCACCCCCGTCAACTTCCAATTCCTTGCTACCACGTAAAGGAGCAGCTATAAATATTTTTGTTACATGTGGGTCCCTTTCCCCTTTCAATGATTTCTTTGGGAAAAAGACCCAAAAGTGGTATTGCTGGGTCAAAGCAAATCTATCTATCTACTTGCTGCTGGACTTTGTTGGTCATGTATAGGAAATGCTGATGATTTATGTGTATTTTTTATATCCTGCTACTTGCTAAAGTTGTTGGTTTCAAGTACTTTTTTGAGTTGATTCCTCTAAGATTCTTCAAGTATACCATCATATCATCTGCAAAGAGTGATAGTTTTGTTTCCCCTCCTTGGCCTATTCTAATTCCTTTAAGTCCATTCTCTTCTCTGATGGCTAAAGCTAACCATTTCTAGTACAATATTAAATAATAGGGGTGATAATGAACATCCCTGTTTCACCCCTGATCTTATTGGGAAGGCCTCTAATGTATCTCCATTGCATATAATACTTGCCTGATGGCTTTAGGTAGATACTGTTTATTCTTTTAAGGAAAGCTCCCCTATTCCTAAACTCTCCAGTGTTTTTATTAGAGATGGGTGTTGTATTTTGTTATTAAAAGCTTTCTCTGCATCTATTGAGATAATCCATGATTTTGGTTGGTTTTCTATTGATGTGGTTGATTATGTTAATAGTTTTCCTAATGTTGAAACCAGCCCTACATTCCTGTATAAATCCCACCTGGTCATTGAATGTCCACTCTTTTCCCTGAATGAGATAGCTCAGTTTTGCTGGGTAATACATTCTTGGCTGCAATCCAAGCTCCTTGCCTTCTGGAATATCATATTCCAAGCCTTGCAGTCCTTTAATGTTGAAGCTGCCAGGTCCTGAGCATCCTGACCCGTGCTCCATGATATTTAAATTGTTTCTTTCTGGCTGCTTGGAGTATTTTCTCCTTCACCTGATAATTTCTGGAATTTGGCTACAATATTCCTTGGAGTTTTCCTTTGGGGATCTCTTCAGGAGGTGATTGGTGGATTCTTTCATGATGATTTTATCTCTGATTCTATGATTCAGGCAGTTCTCCTTAATAATTTCCTGGAATATGTGTCTAGATTCCTTTTCTGGTCATGGCTTTCAGGCAGTCCAATGATTCTCAAATTGTCTCTCCTGGATCTGTTTTCCAGATCAGTTGTCTTTCCAATGAGGTATTTCACATTTTCTTCTATTTTTTCAATTTTTTTTATTCTGCTTGACTGATTCCTGGTGTCTCATGGATTCCTTATCTTCCAACTGTCCAATTTTAATTTTTAAGGCATTGTTTTCTTCAGTAAGATTATGTGCCTTTTTTTCCATTTGGCCAGATGAATTTTTTAAGGCATTGTTTTCTTCAATGAAATTATGTACTTTTTTTTTCCATTTGGCCAGTCAATCTTTGTACTTCCTTTTCCAAGCTGCTTATTCTTTTTTCATAGTTTTTCTTGTTTTGCTATCATTTCTCTCCCCATTTTTTCTTCTACCTCTCTCAATTGATTTTTAAAATCCTTTTTGAGCTCTTTCAGGAAGGCTTTTTGTTCTTGAGACCAATTCGCCTTCCCTCGTGAGGCTTCACATGTAGGCAATTTGAGGGTATTGTCCTCATCTGAGTTTGTGTTGGCTTCTTCCCTATTGATACAGAAGCTCTCAATGGAGAGGGCTCTTTTTTTGCTTCTTACTCATTATCTGCAGCTTATTTATTTTTTTTTAAGTTGAGTTGAGGTCTGCTCTGGGGTTACCAGGGTCCCTGTTTTGGGCTTCTTGTGCAGGGGTATAGGTGGCTGTGTGACTGGCTTTTTACTCTGAGGCCTATAAGTGTGTGCAGTTCACCCCCCTGCACATTCCTGTCTGAGTGCCCTTGGCCAGCACCTGATCCTGGCGGCCCATCCTGCCTGCCCCGTTCATGGTCCTACCCGGCCAGTGCAAATAGGGTCTTTCACTGTCCTTCTTGGCCACCAGATTTTTGAGCCAGGTTCCAGGGGCCTCAGTTGTTCGGCTTGTGGCCCACAGCCCTGTTGACTTGCCCCAACCCCCCCTCGGCACTGGGTTGCTGCCCTGCGCTGGGCCTCCCTTTTGACAGAGTCAGACCGACCTTTTCCCGAAGTCCTTCTAAATGATCTCTGGTTGGAAGACTGTGTCTCTCTGTCCCTTTGCAGGTTCTGTAGTTTCAGAATCCGTCCAGAGGCTTGATTTAATGTTTCTTTTTGAGGGAACAGAAGGAGAGCTCAGGCAGCTTGCTGCTTCCTCTCCGCCATCTTGGCTCCGCCTCAAGAATAACTTAAATATGTTAATATCTATTCTCATATTTTTAAAGAAATTAGATATAGAATATATGTATAACATCTATATAACATATAGAAATTCAAACCCCATATACACACATATCAGTAGTTGCTCCTGTCTTTTCATCATTTTTGGGCATTGTCTTTAGTGGCATCATTCATATACCATGCTCATATGGGAATGCTTCTTAAGAGTGCAAATGTCATTGATGATTATAATAAAAAATTGTGCAATATAAGACAGACCTGGGTTCATGGCAACCCAATGAATCCATTAAAAAAAGGCTATAAAACTAAAAACTCACTACATTAATTAGTATTTTTTTGATTTTTTAAATCATATTGTATTCATTTTACCATTTACTTTTTGTTACCCTAATCAACTTTATCAAAGATGATAGAAATTGCATTTGATCACTAACAAAAAATAATGACATGTAACATGCAAATAAGCATTGTTTGCATGGCACAAGATGAGATTTTCTGCTTGGATTAGTAATGATGCCTTTCAATGATAATGGTATAAATTTGTTCACATTTCATTTGTTTAAATAATGAGGGTTAAGTTTCAAAGAAAAAGGAGTAAAAATATGTGCTTCATTGTAGAATGGGGAAAGAGTAATTTATTAAAGACATACTATAGTGAGAGTTGAGACCACACATCAATTAATCATTGCCTATTACACTAATAAAGTATTCTGAAAATTAAAATGTCATAATCAAAAATTCAAATGAATTAAAAGTTAATGTAGAATGTTATCATTTTACTTAATAGCTCAAAATTAGGTAGCACTCAAAAAATAATCACCACCAACATCAATCATCATCTTTATCAATATCATGCCATCTTTATCATCATCATTTCATGCTCTCTTTCCCAATGTAAAAATGGTATTCTTGACACATTAGTTTATTCAGCAATGAGGAAGTATTTTGTGTTGAGACAGCTATATCATCTCAGTAAGTCTCTCTTGTAACCAACCATAACATCTCTGAGGATAGCTGAACAGAATAGGAGACAGTCTAATTGTTATTGAAAATAGCATTGTGCAATGAAAATTTCAGTAGATTTTGGATCAAGGACCTGGGACACTTACTACATCTATGATCCTGGATAATTTGTTTAAACTCTTAGAGACTCATTTTCTTCATTTGCAAAATGAAGTGTGGAGGGGGTTGCACTAGATGATTTCTAAGGTCCTTCCCAGCTCTAAGTATATGATTCATGAACTCACTTACAAGGCAGAGACTTATAATATTGGTGCCTTATTACTGAATCAAGCTATATAGTCCAAGATGTTCTATAGAGATTTCCCTGGAAAATGAGAAATTGAAAATATGTAGTCCAATAACAAAATATATGAAGACAATTTTGAAAACCTTAAGAATTCTGGCACATGCAATGACCAAGCACTATTCCAGAAGACTAATAATGAAATACTAACCACCTGACAGAGAAGTGATTGATGCAGGGTACAGATTGAGATATGTATCTTTGGACAGAGTTAATGTGGGAAATTGTTTTGCTTGACTATGCATATTTGTTACAATGATTTTTCAATTAAGGAGCTGGGAATAGGAGGAAGAGAAGTAGATGGATCAGTCTACATTTATTAAGCATTTCCTTTGTGCCAGGCACTGTACTAAGCATTAAGGATGCAAAAAGCAGTTCCTGCTGCCCTCAAGAAGCTTACAGTCTAATGAGGAGACAACATACAAGTAAATATATACAAATTAAGCTATATACAACATAAATAGGAAATAATTGGCAGAGAGAAGGCACTAGAATTAGAAAGTTTGGGGAAGGCTTCCAGTAAAAGATTGGATTATTAGTTGAAAAACATCAAATTAAATTAAATTAAAAGTAATCCCCAGGATTCTCCAAGGGCCTGCTCTAATAAAATAAAATAAAATAAATCTATTTCAACATTCCTTAAAAGTAAAACTATAGGCTAATAAGAATATAATCCACTTTAACTTTATCAAAGCAAATTTTAACTATTGAGTCCTGAAACAGAAAGAAAAAAAAAGGAATACAACCAACCAAATAGTATCTCACTTAGACTTCTGGGGTTCTCACTTTTCCTTTTATCTTGTCTCACAAAACCTGACAAAGCTATATCCTTTGTAACCCTAAGCATATACTTTTTATAAACAACTCATTTTTAGAATACCATGTTTTCTTTTGGAATTTCTTCTTCCTTGAGATACTTCCTTTAGCTGACTTTTACAGAATGTACTGACATATTGGTAGAGAAAAATTAGAAAGGGATGTTTAATGAGATATGTTAATCATTGGAGTCTCTAATCTTACATTAAAGCTGTCCTAGGTTAATCACTAATAACCATCATTTTACTGTAAGGCATTTTTAATATTTCAAGGCATTTTAAAAATCAAGAATGCAAAAAGTTCAGATTTTGGGAAAGGTGGAGGTTCATTTCAATTTTGATATTTCCCATAAAAACTGGCAGTTTTAAATTCATTGCCTATGCTTTCAAAATGACAGGTTAAATTAAATGAAAATTATAAACAGTAGAATTAAAACAATGAATTAAAATAGTGAAAAAGGATGTGTCAATAGTTCAGTTGCGCTTATTATTCAATATACACAACAGCTGCATACATTTCCTTTTGGCTAAGAGAGGTGTAATCAGGCCATAATGCAGCAATCAATTGTGTTAGTAGTCATCTCTAAGACAGAACATAATGGGCAGCATGTGGTCCTGATATAAGTCTGGCCTTAAATACTGCCACACTATAGTTCCAGTCTACATTACAAACTTACAACACAGTTTTTCTGCCTTGATATTACAATACGTTGCAGACAAACTGAGCTTTCTGGTTGCTGCGCACCAAATCAACTTCTTGTCTTCCCACTAGTATGCCCACCTCAACAGTCATAGTTGTATACAACTTCTATTTTAGTCCATAGATGGGAGAATGTCCCTAGAAGGACATCCAATCCTGGGGCCTGCTCACCTTGGAGCAACTGTTACAAGAAAGCCCCCCATGGTGGCCTTAATTTCTCATGCCAAACTACTCTGAAATTTCTTTTGGTCCCTTCCTTCCCTCTCCTCAACTTCCCACCTCCAGTTCTGGCACTATGAACCATAATCAAACAACTCTGCTAGATATTTTTGGATAGGATTGTCAAATGGACCTTCTCTATTTAGCCATTTACCATCCCTGTAACTTTCTGGAATAAAGTGCATAATTGTGGCTACCACTCATATATGTGACTCAGGTCTCTGACATAACAGTTCGGTTTTCTTTCTACTATGGCTGTGCTATGATTGTTTTGCTCTGTGGAAACATAGATTCTTGGGAGACAGCAGTATAACAACAGAAACAGGCTGTCTGGAAAGACTCTAGGTTGTTTCTTGGCTATAAATGAGTAAAAGCTTTGTATCTAACAACATACTGTTTTTTAAAAAGCCACCCTTTCATTTAAATCTCCCAATTGTCAGTTGAGGGTATTCACCATCCTTCCAATCAACCTAGGTTTGTACCCTCAAAAATCATCTTTACCTTTTCCCTCTGCTGTTAATTCCACCTACCAGCAAAATCATTTTAGCCACTCTTTCTCTCCGATTCACATGGTCAACATCCAAGTTCAAGTTTTCATCACTTCTTTATGTTGCAATTACCTCTAACTGATCTCCCTGCTTTTAATCTCTTCCTTCTCCAATTCATTTGTCCACAGAGCTTGCCAAGGTAATCTTCCCCATCAAAGTCTAAAACCAAGTCAGTAATCCGTAGATCATAACTTTCTAGTGGACTGTTGACCCTAAAATCAAATCCAAACTTATCTTATGGGACATTAAAACTCTCTATGATGGGCCAGCTAAGTGGTGAAATGGATAAAGCACCCAGCCCTGGATTCAGTGAGAACCTGAGGTTCAAAGTCTGGTCACAGACACTTGACACTTACTAGCTGTGTGACCCTGGGTAAATCACTTATCTCTCACTGCCCCGCAAAAAAATAACAAACAAACAAAAAAACCTCTCTATGACGAGGCTCCCATTTGCCTCCAGTTTTACTTCAAATTACTTAATCGCTTCTATGATTTCTATATTCTAGCCAGTCTGGCTTATTATCTGTTCCCTGAATTTGTGGTTCCATCTCTTCTTGGTGCCTTTGCATAGCTTATCCCCCAGGCCTGCAGTGTTCTCCCTCTTCATGTATACTTCTTTAGAATCATTACCTCCCATCAAGGCTCAGCAGTAGCTATATCCTACATAAGGATTTTCCTTGACTCTTCCAACATATAATGCTATGTCTCCTGAAATTATGTTTCATGTACTTATCTGTGTACATGGTATCTGCCCAATAGTAGAAAGTCAAGGAAATTTATTTTCATCTTTGAAACTCTAATGCCAAACATAGTACATCACACCTAATAGGCTTTTTTGGGTGGTACAATGAGGGTTAAGTGACTTGCCCAGGGTCACACAGCTAGTAAGTTTGAGGCTGCATTTGAACTCAGGTCCTCCTGAATCCAGGGCCAGTGCTTTATCCACTGTGCCACCTAGCTGCTCCCCACATAAGAGGTCTTTAATAAATATCTGTTGAATTGACATTAATCCATATGATCAAGTCCAGTCCCAGAAACTACATAGAGTGAAGGCAGGATGTTGTTGGTTCTTTGTTTTGGAAGAAGACCAATAACATCACAGGGTGATGAACAAAGCTGTCAACCTCTCTTTTCAGTAGTCATTGAATTCCAGTGACAAAAGTCTAGACAACTAGAGATGCTCCAGGATGCAGTGGATGGCCTTGGCCTCTTTGATGTGTGACCAATCTATAAGAGCTCCGCAGCAGCTGCTTCAGCTGCCTTCATGGCCATTGGAACAAATTGTTCTCATCTGCCCATACCCCATACTCGGGATAGACATCCCCCTAACTCACTGATGGGTTTGAGGCTTGTTGGTTTCCCTCAACCTGGGTTTAGGCCCATCTGCTGAGATGTATTACCAGTATGTGGTTGACAATGCATTTATAAGCTTCTTGGGAGGGCACAGCTGAGAGTTGGGTGTTGGGTGGACCCCAAGGGTGAATGTGCTGCATGAAAAAGGCTCAGCAAGCCCTCACACCAGAGGTGCTAGTCCTCCCTTGGACACTTCATTACCCCAGGCTTTGGTCAGGACCTACCCTGACCTTTTTCTATTTCTATATTGAACTCATTGATTTTTTTATACTCTAAAGTTGCTAGTGCCTGTGATGTGGCAGTAAGAAATATAGCATGTAGGAAAGAAGCCCTGAGACTGAATCCCCAATCTCTGCTGCCTGTTCCTTGTGTGACCTTGAGCAAGTCACTCTTTCTCCTTGCCCTTTGATGTCCTTATTCATTAAGTGAGGGGGTTGGACTAGATAATATCCAGGTGCTTTCTAATCCTAAATTCAGTGACCTAATTTCGCATTTTAGAATTCCTAAAGATCTAGTAGACAAGTTAATCTGTGCGTGTGTGTGAGTCACAGACGCCTTGGTAATCTGGCCAAGCCTACAGACCCCTTCTCAAAATAGTGTTTTTAAATCCATAAAATCCATGAGTCATCAGAAAACCAATTATATTAAAATCTAATTATCAAAACATTAATAAAAGCAACTTTACCCCTAGGTTTTTAACCCCAGGTGAAGTTTTTTTTTTCTCTAGTAGAACATTCTAAGGATTCTCAGTAGCCAAAATAGATTTGACTTGAAGTGTAATCAGGTTAGACCCTGCCTAGTTATGGTGCAGTAGGATACTAGACAACTAAAATAACAAAACAAAACAAAAAACAGAAAACAAACAAAAAACCCTCCTCTGAGTCAGGGAAATGTCTCTGCAGCCCCTATTCAACAATTTAACAAATATTTATTAAGCACAGACTCTGAGAAAGCCATAATGTAGGTGCTTTCCCTGGAAGCTTCCCAGGGGTCCCAAGAAGGAGAATTTTCCAGCCTCCAGCAGGGCTGTTGGAATTTACCACTGGCTGGGTAATAGGACCCAGCCTTTCTAATGGCAGGCAGTGGAAGAGATTAAGAGCGTCTCAATGAAAATGAAGCCATTAATAACAGTTTTTATTTGTATAGTTCTATCCAGTTACATAGTGCAACACTATCTCATTCAGTTTTTCCTTTCCTTTTACTAAACCTCCTCTGTGAAATGGGGAAAATCGTGTTGCCCTTGCCTGACTTTACTGGTTCCCAGTAGGAAATATGAGAACCAAGAGCTAGGAGACCACAGGTGCTACATACATCCAATCTTTCTCAAGAGGTGAAAAGTTGCTTTCTCACCTTCTTACCCTAGACTAGAAGCTCCTAACTCTTGGTGCTTCTCTCCACAGACTTAACCTCTTATGGGGTGATCTCCTATAGGGAGACAGGGTTCTAGATCACCCTGGAAAGGTTTCCCTTATGAATGGTTCCTCTACAAAGAAGCTTGCACAGTCATTTCGTGCCTATTCCAGGGACTGAAACTTTCCCTTTACAATCCCTTTTCAGACTATACTAATATTTGTAAGAGAGTATGTTACAATTCAACTCATACTTTGCTCCATCAAATATATGTATATACACACATATGTCTACACACATATATCTATATAATAGGTACATATGTGTATGGGGCACCTTTATGGTATAGTGGGTACAACACCAGGTCTGAAGTCAAGAAAATCTGAGTTCAAATCTAGCCTCAAGCACTTACTAATTATGACTTTGGGCAAGTCACTTAACCTCTATTTGTCTCAGTTCCTCATCTGTAAAATGGCAACACACTAGAGAAGGAAATGGCAAACCACTCCAAGTATCCTTGCCAAGAAAATTCCATGGACAAAGTACATGGGGTCACATAGAGTCAGACACAATTGAATAACTACAACATATGTGTATATATCATATACAACATGTATATATGTATAGATATCATATGTTATGTTTGTGTGTGTGCGTTTTCAATACATTTTTGAGAGCAAAGTATACAACTGGCAGACTTTAGTAATTGCTTTATTACTAACAGCTGGGGGGGGTCTCTATTTCTACTGCTCTAAAAAATAGTGATTGTTATTTTGTAGGTTATCTTCCATTAACAAAGAGGAAATTCGTGGTGACACTTACTCATGAAGTAAGCCGGTATTCAGGGATTCTATTTCCCACTTGTTTGTTCCCGGAGGCACGCACTTGCTGTAATTAGTAGACAGTTTGCCTCATACTGGAATAATAAACTACAAAGGATTTCTCTCAAACCTCGGGAGTCTGGCCTTGAAATGGAATCTAAGCAGTTCCCCTAGAGGGCGCACGGGATACAGGTTTTCAACAGACAAGGAGACTCTGCACTCTCCCAGGCTCCATAAAAGGGGAGGAGGCGGATCAGTTTCTTTCTCTCATTGAGAAAGAACAGGATTGGAAGACGCGGCATATAAAGCCGAGCAGAAAGCGTGAAACAAAGCATTCTGATCGGAATTGGACTGGGGAGGCAACGTGTGGAATCCGGGATATAAAACTTGTTTCAGGGGGAGTAACCAACCTTTTCCGCTCCACAACGCCTGTGCGCTTCAGGGGTTCTGGCCACACTCTTCATTTATAATTAAAAAAAATTTTTTTGCAAAGATTTTTATACATTTTTTCTCTTAAAAGAAGATTTCTTTTCCAAGAGAAAATAAGGCAAGATCAATGAAGGAGAGAAGAGCCAGTCAGAAATTAAACAGTAAATCTATGATGGATCCTAATCAGAACGTGAAATGCAAAATAGTGGTAGTTGGAGACAGCCAGTGTGGGAAAACGGCGCTGCTTCATGTGTTTGCTAAGGACTGTTTCCCCGAGGTACGTCTAGCTTTCCTCGCCACTGGCCGGGAGGGATTCACAGCTGCTGGAGTCCAGTGGTGTTTTTTTTTTTTATTTGATTGCTTTAATGTCCAAACCTCTTTAGTCTTCCCTCTCCTTCACCATTTCTTGTAAGATCCCTTGAAAGGGGAAAGAAGCAGGGAAGAGGACGCTGAGGCTGGAAAAAACCTGCCGATGAAGCTCCTTGCTGTTAAAACTTGTCTTTCATCTGGAGAGAAGATGCTAAACTGGTGTGAGATCGGAGTGATTTTGATTGGGATGAGGGGAAGAAAATGGTCAGTCTTGGGGGTTTTTTAGGGTGGATGATGTGAGGGAGAGATTTGGTTCCTTGTGTTTGGTGCCTGTTGGGTTGCGTGCGTTTTTTTTTTTTTTAAGGAGGAGGGGGATTTTGTTGGTACCATGCCTTTTAAGATAACCTTATTTTGTTTTGTTTTGTTTTGTTGTCTGTTTCTTTCCTTGTATTCTCCGTGTATTCCTTCAGAATTACGTCCCTACGGTATTTGAAAATTACACGGCCAGTTTTGAAATCGACACACAAAGGATAGAGCTGAGCCTGTGGGACACTTCGGGTAAGAGAAGAAACCTGTGTTCAGACCAGGGCTTGTTTCTTTATTTGAGGGATTGGGGTACTGGGGGTAGGGAGTGCTGGGTTTGAGACCGGGCGACTTATGTACCCTAGTCGGGAGCTGGGCCAGTGCCATGGACCCCTGAGGTCAGCGCGCCCTCTGGCATTCCACCCCGCAAGCCACAGTGCCTCTATTAAGTTTTTCCTCCTTGAGTAATCCCCGCGTTCCGGTCGAGATGAATTCAATTCAGCAACAAATGCCTTTTATTTCTTTGTGGGAAGATAAGGGGGTGAGGGGGGGAGGAGGAGGAAGTGCGGGGATCGAAGACGGAGAACGGAAAGGAGAAACTGGAAAGAAATGATAGTGGGCTTTCCATGAAGTAACCCAGGCATTCTCGGTCGTGCACGTAGAAATGGGCTACGGTCTCCAGTCCTAAGGCCTGGCGATCCAGCTGGGGGCGATTCTGCTAGGGCCATTGACCCTCTTTTCCCTCACAGTCAAGGGCCGGGGGTGCGGGTGGGGTGGGGGAAGTGTCATTGAACCTGGAGTGACGAACAGCAGCGAGTGCCCACTTTATGCTATACCCAGTTCTGAACCTGAGGACACCTTCTGTATCCAACTTGATGGCTTTCTAGGAGGGTGAGAGCGAAAACCGGGGAAGGTGGTTGTGGGGGGAGGAGAAGGAAAATCCCCAAATAGGCGCGGTTACGTGCGGAATCCTAACCTACCAGAAAGTAACATGAGCGCAGGCAATCTCTGGTATTCGTGACGATGACAGGAAAGTATGTGCAGGCGGTTGCACAACAGCGAGGTGCCGGGAACGGAGTAGTGGGGGGAGGGGGAGAGAAAACTCCGAGCTGGAGGGTTTCCCTCCTTTTAGGGGCTGCTTTGCAACCTGGAATAAGGTGTTGATCATGAGGCCCACTTCAGCCCCTCCGAACCCTAGACTATGAGATGATATATACTGATAAAATAATTCCTTCCACGGCTATGTGTGTTATCTTTACGTTCTGTTTGAATTATTGGGGGTGATTCTTTTTAAAGGGGATAATTGAGTTCAGAATTGGACCTCTACCCTCTCGCCCCCCCCCCACCCTCTTGGCTTGGCTTTTAAAGTGGGGAGGGTAAATAAATAACCAAGCTTTGGGGCAGTTCGCGAATGAGAAGCAAAAGGATGGAAAGAACTTGGATGTTAGGGGGAGGAGGTGTCTCCTGGCTTCTTATGGGGGGAGAGTGGTGGGTGATTGGTGACGATCTAGAGATAGTTTAGCCTGAGACCTGAGCACTGTCCCCTTCCACCACCACCCCCCCCCCCACCAAGGGACAACCCCGAGTGTTAAAGCCTCCCCAGTCCCGTTTGCGGAGAGGACCCGCACGACGCGCCTGAGGCTGGACTTGGGGGTTTAAAAGAAAGCTGCGGAAGCTTTGAGATGGGAGCATGCGGGATGGAAGCCGGCGATCAGGAAGGAATTGAACTAATTGGGGATCTGGGAGGTCGGGAACGAAACTGGGCGCCACGAGGATCGGGCCTGGGTGGGAAGCTGAAGTGAAGACTTAACTAGGAGACAGGTGCGGGCATGTCGGATCTGCCCCTGAGGGATATTTGTCAGTGCCGCCCCAAGGAGTAGGCGGAGGAGACTCGGCTCCTTTCTGCTGGTAGCGGTCTAGCTGTAGACCTCTGGCCCTGTGGTCAGCCCTGCTTCTCATTGTGAACCAGGATATTGAGGGCAAGAAAGGGACAGAGAAAGGAGCCCGCCGAGACTCCCAGCTGTGATAAAGCTCGCGCATGCACAGTGGGGGAGAGGACGCAAAGTCTAGTCCCCTTTCCCTAAAAGCCTCTCTCAGCTGCAGTCCGTGCCAGACTCCGCTTTTGCTACAATCAATCCCAGCCCAGATGGGCAGCTTTTCATTTTCCACTTAGAGAGCCAGGCGCTTCACAACGCCTCACCATGTGCTGAGGGGCCGGCAGAGGGAGGGAGGGGCTGAGACCACACTGCCTTCTTTCTCCCTGGGGATTCCACTTTCCTCTGGGTTAGATAGTGAGAAAGCAGCAGGAGAAGTAGGGGCTTTTCGCGTCATTAAGAGTGGGGTGTCTTTCTTTATTTTTTCTGTTTATCATATCGAATAATCTTCTCTCAGAATTCCCTTCATGGTTTTTAATCCAGAAGTCCTGTTCTTGTCTTTTGAGGTTCCTTCAAGCTCTATGACCCCCATGAAAAATCAGAGAAATAGTGGATAGAGCTGGCCTGAGGACCGGAAGACTGGGGTTTGAGACCTGTTTTTGACACATTCTTAACTCTGCAGCTCACTTTAAGACTCCAAGTTGCAGAAAAAGTGCCTACCTGCGGTGGTAAAAAGGAGTTTTCATACTGAATGTCACCTCTACCAATGAAATGTTCCTATCTCTATGAACTTTGCGGTACCTAGTATGTAGGAAAACCAGTTGGATGAATGATAATTAGCTTTGAGAAACACCTTCCCTTTTAGCCCCCATAGAATGCTAGTGTTAGGAAGGACCTAAGAGGTCTCATTATTCATAGGGTTTTAGAGTTGGAAAAGAAGGGATCTTGTGGTCATAGTTATAATAATAACTGACTTTTACATAGTACTTTGAGAATAGAAATTGTCTAATTTAATCCTGACAGTAATCTTGACAGACAGACACTGCAGATAGAGTAATCCTCATTTTACAGATAAAGAAACTCAGGTTTAGACTAGTTAAGAACCTTCTCATAGTCGTACCGCTATTAAGTCAGAAGTAGGATTTGAACTAGGATTCCTTACTCTGAAGTTACACTAACAAGGGGGCACTCTTATCTAAGATCTCATGGAGCTTCAAAAAAGAAGAAGAAGAAGAGAAGGCATTTTCATTTGTTTGCTTTTCTCTTACTACTTATACTCCTAAATAAAGTGCACAAGTACTACTATAGTAGATCATCTCCAATCTAATCACTTTTAAAGATTGGGAGACATGCCCAGGGAAGAGGAGTGACTACTCAAATTCCATATGCAATAAGTGGCCCAGCAAGGACTTGTACCTAGGTGTTTTCATTTTAGGTCCAATGCTTTAATCTGGGAAAACTGATTTGAGTAGTGCCCATTATGATGCTCCCCTTCCCCTTTGTTCCAAGGTTACCAAGGACAATAAACTAATGAATGAGACCAGGAATAAGAAACCAGTAGAAGGTAGTTTGCAAGGCACATAGGTTTACCAGGGCTCCCCCATCAGTAGGACAATTGCTTGGCTTCAGCTTTTCGATTTTGTGGGTCATCTCCCTGTACTGAAAGTCCCTAAGCCCTTAAAAGGTCAGAATGTTGCATTAAAACCCAGACTCTGCGAGTCTTGGAATGCAACTAGCTTGACTTCTTAGAAGAGAGAAAGCAGTATATTTAAAAGGCAACTCTCATCTAAGCAGGGTCTATCCCATTACACAGAAACTATCACTGTTGTTTTCTTTTGGGTTTACTGTAGAATCAAAGAATTTTTGCTTCCCTGTCTCCAAAGAGAAAGAATGAAAGAAGTAGATTTATTTCCAGGGTGCAGGGAAGTCAAATATCTTATGGACAGTCTTTATATTACTTAATGTGTGAAGACTAATATAATTTAGATGTGAGAATTTCTCAATTCCACATTTTAGACTTTGACAAACATGCAAATTTTATGAATGTTCATATTTATTTATGCGTAGAGTCACTAAGTAGATTAGATTTCCTTGTGTTTATTGCTGCTCAGAAGCTGAATAATCAGTGCACAAAGAAAATACATTAGGTTGGCAACTTTATAAACATTGCCTTTCATTAAATTAAAGATAATCACCTGGAATGAGATCTGTATTTTTATTCAATGAAGCACAAAGCTCATGTGTGTTTAGCTTCCATAATCAACTTAGATGAAGAAGAGTATCTTTTTAGGAGTTAATAATAAAGGAAAATTTTAGGTGGAATTTAGATCTAGAGGAAAAAAATATTCACAAGGGGACAATAGGATTATTTAAATCTATAATGTAGCACATAATTGAAAAGTTATTTAATGACACAAAGTCACCAAGCTGTGCTGAACTTCTTAGAACAGACTATTCCCACAAAACAATTTTGTCATTCATAGGTAGAATGAACACTGTTATGGTTCATTGCATTCAACCTGGAATCATTGCATCAGCAAGCAGTCATTCGAAGTAACTTTAGTATTTTGTATTTCCCTTTCATGGCTTTCACAAGCAAATGTTTGGAACGGGATTATTTTGTGACAAAGTTTTGACTTGTCTTACCCACCAAGAACATTTGTTTGTTTCAGGTTATAAAAATAATTGCACTCTTTGGTGCCTCTGGATTATAATTGCTTATTACCAACTGGTTGTCAACTTAATTTAAAAAGAAAGTAAATTAGGTCTCTGGCTAAAAGTTAGATTTAGCTATTTTTAAACTTTCAAAATTAGCTCATTAACCACTCAGCCTATTCTCTTCGCCTCCCCCCCCCAGCATGCCCAAAATCACTAAATAGTGGGAAAAGGGGGGAGAATCTGAAATGAGAAAGAAAAAGAAGGTGGAATATAGGGTATTTGGATTATTTTTGTGTGTGTCAGAAAGAATAGGAATCATTAGGTCTGTGACCCTATCAGGGAGAAGGGAAATGTATTAAGTAGAGTGGATTTCACTTAAAGTATTGAAAAGTCCTATGCCAATTTACATTTTTTCAGCCAGTGGCTGTCCATTTCAATGCTAAGAAAAAAAAATGATTTCTAATTTAATTTACCACAAGAGGGAATTTACCAGTCACTGTCTAGTATCTTTAAAGAACAAATGCAACATAAGATCAGAATCTACTCAAAAGACTGACTAACCTATAGTTCCATGGAAACTTGAAATGCATGGTATTGAGGTTTTTAGTGTACAACATTTCTTTTTCCACTGGTGGTAGAGAGAGCCAGCCACTTTATTAATAGTTGATCCACAACCTAAATAATTTCCAAGTTCAATTAAATTTCTATAGGGCATGGGTTTGTGTTTTAAATATGAAGCTGCTTCATATAGCAGAGAAAGCATTGAATTTGGAACCAGAAATCCCATTAAATTTAACTCTGTCCTGTGGCTTGGCTCTATCACTTAGTAGATGGGTAGTAACTTTGGGCAAATCACATCTTCCAAGATCCCCTTTTTCTCCTGTATGAAGTGGGATTTTGTTAATCCTTGCACTGAGTTGTTTTAAGGATCCAGCTGGCACTGTACAAAATCATGCTTTGTAAACTATTACTAGTATAAGTTATTATGCTTTTTTTTGTGGAGTCAAGTTAGACAAGAGTTTGGCATCCGTTTTCCCAGTTCTTCTAAAGGTTTCACATTTGCTGCAGAGAGCTAATTCATGGCACGTTCCAAAGCTACTGATAAAATAGTCATTAGAAGATCAGCAGATAACTATTCTAAGAGACTGGTACCAATAATATTATAAATTAATTATAAGTTGTTTTCTCTAGTGCTTCATGGCAGTTTTTTAACCTGGCAAAAGTAATTCACATTTTGGTTAAGGAAGATAATTTAAAATGAAAATTATGTGTTATTACTAGGGAACCTCCAGGGCATTATCTTTTGGAAATTTTTCAAGAACTTGTGTGACACAAGCCTTGCTTAGCCTATGGATGCTTATGTTAACCATTGTTGCATATTTTCTGAAAATTATTAGCATTTTTAAAAAGCATTCTTTAAAAGTCTACATGTGAGGCAATTAGGTAATTAAGTATATTTTTTTCCATTTTATATTAAGGAAAATATTCTTCAAAAAATATATGCCTGTCAGTTTACAGCCACCATTTGTTAGTTTATGTCTCGAATTTGAAATATGGACTTTGTGACAAGCACTCTAATGAAATATTTCTCAACAGGGCCAAAAATGTTACAGCAGTGCTGGGGATTAGCATATAATTAAATCCAGGAAAAGCCTTAGAGGTCTCAAAAACAAAATTAACTTTACTGTGATTCGACATATATGCGCAATGTGTGGAACATCTGGGCAGAAATATAGCTTTGATTACCAAATCAACCATATTTACTGAGCAGATATTAGGTGCAGGGCTCTTAAGGTGAAGCATTGTGGAAGATGTGAAAGCTTAAGGTGTAGTCCCTTTAATAGTTGATGAAAGTTGTATAATACATATAAGGAATGTTGAGGCACTATTAGATTACTTGCTATGTGAATGATAAGACAATGAATGTTCCAAGTTCAGAGCAGAAAAGGATCACTTTGGATCTGAGTGTATTAAGATTTCATGAGGGAAAAAGGATCGAGCTGGCTCTTAAGAACAGTAGTAGGATTTGACTTGATAGACTGATAGGGTTTTGAACCTGGAGGAAGACTCACAGATCTAGTTCCAACCCCTTCAAATAAGGAGACTAAGAGCCAGAAACTTATCCAGTGTCACCATAAATAATCAATAGCAGAGCCAGGATTTGAACCCAAGTCCTTGGTCTTCAGATCCAAGCAAATTTCCACTATATGGTGGTAAAGATCAATCCCCTTTTTCTCCCCATGGAAACCTGCCTAAAAGCACCCCAACATCTAAGAGTGTTTTATTTGAGAGATGTAGGATATGCTACCTTCAGGAGCAATACAAGACATACTAGTCATTTTGGTGTGTCATTGATACACAGAATAATATCTAAATATTTTCAGTCACATGAAAACCAAAATGCTTACTAATATTTTTGCATTGCATTTGTAATAACTTATATAAAAAAAAAGTTTGAAAGGGATTCCTCTTCCCCCATTTTACAGATAAAGAAACTGAGGTTGCAGAAAACTTTACTTATCCAAATCACACGAGCTAGATGATAAAGTGAGTTGGCACTAGAACCTAGGTCCAAGCTCTCAGTCCAATGATTATCCCAATATAGCACAATTATTTCAGAAGCCTCTCTGGCCTCCAGTTTTGTTCGATGAGTCATGTCTTTATGACCCCATTGGGGTTTGTTCTATCATGTCTTTGTGATCCACATTTGGCATTTTCTTGACAAAGATACTGGAATGATTTGCCATTTCCTTCTCCAGATCATTTTACAGATGAGGAAAACTGAGGCAAACAGGGTTCAGAGACTTGTCTAGGGTCCACACAGTAAGTGTCTGAGGCTGGATTTGAACTCAGGCTTTTCTGACTCCAGGCCCGACACCGCACTGCACCACCTAACTGCCTGCTGCTTGTTTGTTATGGGGTAGGTAAATGTCTTAAAGACTTTAGCATTCTCCCCTAAACATGTTAAAACTCACTGACCCTTTTCTAAGAACTATTTCTGCTTGGATATATTTACACCAAAATAAAATATCATCTCAAGAGCAAGGTTAGTTTTCTGGCAGGGGGGAGCATGAAAGTGAAAGCATGTTTCAGGGAGTGGCAAAGAAGTAGAGAGTTTACTGTGTTAAACACTAGGTGAAAATTAAAGGTGCAAGCCTGGAAAAGAACTGGATGTGTCAAAAGGTGGGTTATGATATATAAAAGTCCCAACCCCAAGATCAAACTTGACTCAAAGGGTTCACCATACCTGGCTCCATAAGTGAAGTAGGGTTGAAACAGGACAGATCTCTTATCTTGGTGGCAGTTTGCACAGGATGACAGCACTTGGCTTCCCAATTAGATCTGCTAACAGATGCATCAGACCACATCAAAGGGTTTCCCCACTGCAACCATTGGTTGGCCAAGGAAAGTTCAATTACAGTTGCCCGTCTGCACCTGTCACTAGAGACTCAGATTTTTTTTTCTGATTCATTTTTAACCCCACTTAGAACTGCATCCTTTCCTATTTATTTGTAGCAGTTGCACTGCTCAAATAAGGTACCAGATTGGCCATATTGATACTACTTAAATTAACCAGATGTTTCCTCATTAATCCACTTATTTTGCATGTAGATGTGACACCAAGGACCAATAGCTGCCCAGATTAGTTCATGGCTGTTTAGTGATCTATGAAAAATGAAACAGTTAAACCCCAACCAGCTTGTAATGCCCTTCAGATGCCTCTGTTGCTACTACTGATTAGTAACTTTATTCACAGTCACTATAGCACAGCCAATTCCTCAATTGCAAGTAGTTCTTCAGTGTTCTGAAGGTGCTCTGTTCCATGAGATGAACATATTACTTAGGTAGTGTGGGGAAGGTGGGCTTGACTCTAAATCCCCAGAGGCCCTGGGGTTGGAAGCCGGTTCTTGAAAGCCATTCACTTCTCAAACTAGACTTCAAAGTTCTTCTAGGGCAAGCTAGGTGGCCGCAGATGATTAAAGCACCAGCCCTGGATTCAGGAGGACCTGGGTTCCAAATCTGGCCTACGACACTTGACACTTATTAGACTGTGTGACCCTGGGCAAGTCACTTAACCCTCATTCCCCCCCCCAAAAAAAAACACAAAGTTATCTTCTAATAAAAAATATACTGAGTAGAGGGATACAAGGCTGGTTCATCATTAACATGATGGGTTATTCTTACTCCTAGTATGAATGATACAGTTCCATCTCATATATAAAATGAGTTTTGTTAGGTATTTCATTAGCCAAATTGGATTAGGATTTTATAAAATTTTGTAAACTTTGAATAAAACTACAAAATTCTATAAGAACACATCTTTGCATTCCTTAGAAGTAATAGTTTCCAACATTATTTATACTAGTCTAATTCTTTCAAAGAAATCTGCACATAATTTCTATCAAATCTGTTTTTATGGGGGGGAAATGAACAAAAATGCTTTATTGAGAAAGATTTAGTGGCTATTGCATATTTGCTTTTTTTCCTTCTTGGCACTTTTTCAAAAGCGTAGACCAGCTTGGTGGGGCTTGAGGGTGAAGGCAGGGAGGAATTGAGCAGAATCTTTTATTGAGCCAGATCCAAAAGGTCTGGGTAGACTTAATGCACATTCCTTAACATTCTTGATAATTTGAAGCTTTCATCTAGATTAGTGATGGCATGATGAAAACAGTATCTTATAACAGGTCAAATCATACAGTCACACATGTTAGCTCTTAGTACAGTCTAATACAAATGCTTTCTTGATCGTTACCCTAAACTCAAATATGCAAGAGTCCTACTTTAAGTTTTCTTACTTTAAATTCCTTAAAGAGTAAGAAAACTACCCACTGTAAAACCACATTATAATAGAAATACTGAATTAGAAGAACATTCTGTAACAACCTTTTCTAAAGTTTGAAATGTTTGTAACCGGTATGGTAAGTGGATCTACACAGGCTCCCTTTTGGGCTGGATTCTGTGTATATATACATTTAATTATGTACATATATGGTCTGTTCTATCTTTGAGAAGCTGTGACTTAAGTAGACAGGTATGTGTCTGAAGAATTAGTTTCAGGGTGAGGCACTTTGTGACTATTCTTGGGTTGGAAATTTTGCTCTCACCCAGAAATTAATGATCTTAAGGAGAAAGATGGGCAGACATGAACTTTCAAAAGGCTTTTTCTGTTTTGCAACTTGTATGTGCCAAGTTCCAAGTACTGTACGCAGTAGGACCCATAAAGGGGGAAAAAAGATGTACTACTGCACCTATTAATGCCTAGCCAAACTCTTCAGTTACTTATTTTTAAAAAATATTTCTTCACTTTGAGAGTATACTTATCCATTAGCATTTGGATTTCCCTGGGAGGGATTCCCTTTGAAAGCCTCTTATAGGTTAAAATGAATGTGTTATAGGGATGATATTTAATTAAAATTTTAATATGCCACTAAGAAATGGTAGGAATGAAAAAGCTGAGCCTTTTCATTCATATGAAAGCAAGTTATGATAAAGGGGCAAAAAGAACCTCCCAGGACATTTACAAGCCCAAGACAGACAGTTATGATGATAAAAAATGACTTTATTTCTCCCTCAAGGGTTTAGGACACTGAACTCATGAGTCATGGTGAATTTTTTTAGTTTTCTTTCTGCTGTTGTCTTCTGCTCTAAATTTATGCTAGATGCTTTAAAAATTAGACTCATAAAATCTGCAAAAAAAGAAAAAATCACCACCCTATATGGGTCCTTGACATTGGTGGTGAGGTTTCCCCCCTACTGCCTTCTCCTGAGGGGTGGCTCTTTCAACAGATTATCTTCTGATACCTAGTTTGGTAAAGTTTGCTCCTCCAGATGTTACTTCTCACTTCACAAGAGAATTCCTGGAATTCTTAGTTTTTCTTTGCTCTGCCAGAAATCTAACAAGTGTTTAGTGATAAAGCATTCAGTCTCACAGTTTCTTTTGCTTCCTTTGTGTAACAGCATCAAATTCAAGGGAATTCTAAGATTGATGGATTCTGAGAATGATGAAAACTCTGATGAAGCTTTGCCACAGGATTTCTAAGGGATCTTATTTAGCTAAATGGTATTTGTGGGTTTCCTTATATTGCTATATTTCCTTACATCTAGCTCCTGTTATATCACGCATTACATTTACTTAATAATGAAGAAATACAGAAGCAGCATGAGGGCATTCTATAATTGGCACTGTCTTATACTGAGATGAAACGCATTTTCTTAGCACAAGAATATAGTGTTGCACCATCTTTTACTGAGAATCACTTTACATACTTACTTCCTGAAAAAAGTTCTTTGTTTTCTTTGAACTGTTTGTAGTGCTTTTAATGAAAGATCTGGATTCAATTCTACACAGACACTTATAAGGTTGTTGTGTGAACATGGGGCATTTTACTTAATCTCTCTTGGCTTCATTTCCTATCCTGTAACACAGGGTTAATAACCTTAGCACTAGCTCACAAGGGTCATTGTGAAACTTAAATGAGATGACCCACATGTCAAGTACTTTGTCAACCTTCATGTGCTAAGCAAATGCGGGGTTTTTTATAACCTAAAAAGCAGCTAGGTGGATGGTAGAGAGCACTGGACCCTCAGTCAGGAAGTCCCATAGTTCAAGTCCCATTTCAGATAATACACATATAACCCCAGGCAAGTCACTTAACTTCTGTTGTACCTCTGTTTCCTCATCTGTTAAATGGATATAATAACCCTTACCTCACAGGTTTGTTGAGAACATCAGATGATATTATAATTTAAAAAATGCTGGCACCGTGCCTAGCATATAGCAAGTACTTAGTGTTTTACAGTAAAAAAACCAAACCAAAAACAATATATGCAATGTATGCAAAACTCCCATTACCTTCATAAGATTTCTGTTTATGGGAGAGAGGGGCCAAAGCATTAATCTTGGAAACTCTCTGAGGGGTTATTTGAATATTGCTAAGCATGAAATTTCTAACAAAGTCATATAAAGATCTTAACTTTCTGATTCCTGTACGGATGGTTGGGGAATGGGAGATCAATTAAGCACCAAAGGGGTAAGGCTTTGCCAAAATAGCATTATTGCACAACATCATAGATAAAGAGCTGGAACACCTTCATATTACACATGAGCAATTGAGCTGAAGAAGAAGGTATGTGACTTTCTTAGGTCACAGAGGTGTTTCCCAGAGGTGTGGAGGGAACCTAGCTTCTTCTTGACTCCAAATCCAGTGTCTTGTATACAAGTGACTGAATACTAAATTAGGGGTAGATATTTAGTGAAGATTTGTGGATTGAGAGAGGGACTGTGGAGGAAACTGGCTTAAAAAGCCAGACATGTCCAAGAAAGGGAATGCAGTAGATTTTAAAAGCAGAGTCAACAGAATTTTTTTGGTAGGCTATTCCAAAAGCTAACTATGAGTAGTTGGAAAAATCTTGAAGAGTTTTATTAGCCTCCTGACTTTTGGAAAATGTTTTAAGAAAAAAGAATTAAATGGGTTAAGGAGGAGGACATACTGATACTGATTTTGGAAATTTTAAATTTCTGCTACAAAATTTGAATGATCAATTAGCAAATAATTACAATGGAATAATTGTAAAAAAAAATTAGCTCTTAAACTCAGAAATAGGAAAAGCACAACTTAGAGAAATTTGAGCTGAAAGTCAAAATGAGGAAATGAATAGGAAGAATGCATAACATTAGGGGCTTGATATTATTGGCCCAGTCCAAGTCCCATTAACTCCCTACTCAAAACTTTCTAAATTACTCTATCATTACATTATTAGACTAAATTATTATTCCCCAATCCTGATCTTGATAGTCATATGACTGTTTCAGAGGTGATCTCATTCTTAGATGCATTATGTAAAGGAGCCCTTATGAGTAGGCCTCTCACCCCTTGACCTTCAGGAGATTTATTTTTTATATGTAATATGAGCAAAGACAAAGTGTCTCCCAGCTGTCAACCCTGCTGCATCAGTTGCCTATTCCTGATCAGAGAGTGAAGCAACTGTAGACCTTGCAAACTGCTGGCTTGATCTCTCTTCATTTGTTCACACTCTTGTTCTTTTATCTTTGGCACATTCCTTTTCCTCTTACTTCACAGTCACACAGCTGGCCTTAAGTTATCTCAGTGAAACAAGTGGAATAGATAAATTTTTCCATGTGACCCCCCAGATTCAGCAGATTTATACGCAGAAAGTCTTCAAATAGCAGAGGTCCCTTAGTAATTTCCAGGTTGGCAGTATGATAAAGTAGAGAGTGCCCCAAACTTAGTTTCAGGAGAGCCCTTGGTTCAAATCCTACCTCTGACAAATCACTTTGTTTCTCTAGGCCTTAGCTGCCTTTTTCCTATAAAATGGGATTAAAAATGTTTATACTATTTACCTTACAAGTTTAGTATGCTAAACTGAGAATGTATCTAAAGTGCTTTGAAAAGAAAAGAAAAAAAAGAAACTTTCAACTTTTAAGTAGAATCAACCTTTTAAGTAGAAATCAAGTTTGCTTTGAAATTTATTTTTTTTAATTGGCATTTCTAAAGTTTGCAAAAAACAAGACCAACAAAAGCAATCCACCTCTTTTAAAATTTTCACTTGACTTTGGCTTACTGAGCTTTTGATTCATCAAGAGATATGTCATGAGGCATAGATTGGTTTTATGCTAAAAAGTAGTGTCAAAAGTACAACTTGCCCGAAATGTAACTTGAGAAGCTTTGTGACTTTAAAATATGCTTTGAATTTTCTTCCTATATGCTGCAGTCAAATTCCTATAAGAATTTTTAAACTCTATACAGATTTAAAATACACATGTGCTTCTAAAACATCTGCATGTCAAAACTGATAGAAGTAGCAAATTAAAGAGGTCATTTAATTTTGCACTGGAAACAATTTATTGTAAGGTTGACCCAATAGAACTTTTCATTCTTTGGGTTCTTTGAGAATATAAAAATTGCTTTTGAGGAGTATGAGTACTTTAGTGATTAAAATGATAAATTAGTTAATTCAGAGTGTGACATTTTCCTGGTGTTTCTAATATGGTCTGATGGTATCATAATGGTTACCTCAATCAGCCTATGATACTCCTGTCCAAGATAGAATACTGGGTAACATAAAGAGACCATTGGTTCTATCCACATCCATCATGACATTTGTCTTCTGGTTTTTCAAATAATAAGCTTTTAAAGGTGAAACTAAGGGTTTTGCCCTTACCCACAACTAAGCTCACTAGATATTTAAATGTTCTTTAATTTCTGCATCCTCTTTCCTTTTGGATTCTGGAACAACATCTCCATCCATTCTCTATTAACTTTTCTTCAGAGAAGCTTTTTTCAGATCTCCCATCCACTAAGAGCCACAAGGAGGCTAGGTCATCTATAACCTATGCCACATTTTTAGTATTTGCCTCTTTTAGAGGCACTGGGAAAGCTACTGTGGTATGGTAGAAAATGTATAGTAAAAAGAGCAGAAGACCTGGATTTGAATCTTGCTTTTTGATCTTGGTTTTCCAAATCTATAAAATGGAATAATAAGAGTATCTACCTTAAAGAGTTGCTGTAAGGAGCAACCAACAAGATGATGCATAGCAAATACTTTTCAAACCACAAAAAGATATAAATTTGAGTTATTATTTTAGTTATCTGTCTTTTTTTTCATATAAAGTTTTTAATATGGAGCACTAGACCTATCTGCTTTGGCCTCTGATCTGTAGCACATTGGAAAGAGCCCTTGACTGGATTCAGAAAACTTAATTTCAAATCCTGATGTTGCCTTTTTACTACTACCTACCTATATGACCCTGAGGAAGTACCTCACCTTCATTGGACCTTAATTTCTTGTAAAATCAGGAGGCAGGGTGGGGAGTTTGGACTAGATTACCTGTGAGTCCTTCTCTCTCTTTGTCTATTATTTTTATTGTTTTAAAGGATTACACATAAGGTAGGAGACTATTTTAAAACAAAAAGAAATGGACTATTGATACAATTTCATGTGTGTGTGCGTGTGTGTGTACATGTAATGTCCATTTTAAATAGGATGCAGAGGTGGGAGTATTAATGCAAATTTGGGAAATTTATATTGAGTGGAAGCAAATATGATTGGATACTCAAGGGATTCACTTTACATGGACAAAGTAAATGTATGTTTCTGAAAAGATGTCTTAAGCTCTAAATGAAAATATCTTCATTTGTCTATAGGATCTCCTTATTATGACAATGTCCGGCCCCTTTCCTATCCTGATTCTGATGCTGTATTGATATGTTTTGACATCAGTAGACCGGAGACTCTTGACAGTGTCCTAAAAAAGGCAAGTATTTGAAAAATTTGAATACATTTTAGCATGTTATGACCTATCAATACAAGTCTTACTGAAGACTTCATATCACCAGAGGCTAATATCCTGGCTTAGATTTTGTAATTAGATTTTGTAGAGTATATTTTATTGACCACCCCAAACACTACGAGCTTTCTTTAAAGGAGACTTGCTATGCAACAGTGTTAGAAATATAGATAATCTCACTATTTCAGAAAATGTTTTTTCACATATCAAATAACATACATTTTTAGAAGTTTTAAAAAAAATTTTGGTAGAAAAAGATTCTAGTAGAAATAAGAATTCTTGTAAGTTTGCTATTTTCTCCTTAGTTTTCAAGTCTATCAGTTGACCAGGCATCAGGTGCTTTCAGGAAGAGCTTTATTGACAAAGAATATCTGACACAACATTTTATCAGACAATTCATAATCCAAGAAGACCATAATAGAAGAGACAATATGTGGTGAATTCTGGTATTAAAAAATGGATAAAATGTCATGTACCAAAACCCATCAATAATGTTGTAAGTAGCTTGGTCCAGTGAACAGAATGCTGGATTTGGAATGAGGGAACCTGGGTACAAATCTCCTTTCTGACATCTATGGTGTTGGGCAAGCCACTTAATTTTTCTGGGGGATGCCTTTCTTTCCTCACATGTAAAACGAGGGGTTAGGATTATATCGGCCTGTGAGGAATTTCTAGTTCTCAAGCTGTTATCTCAAGATCCTATGAATTTGGAAGCCTTAGTGAAGATACTGGGTTAAAATGAGCCAAGGTCATGGGTCCAATTAGGAGCTATCTAAGTCATTTGTGTGGATTAGGCTCCCAATCCCAGAAGAAGCTGGTGATGAAGGCATGAAGTTACCTTCTGTAGATGGGAAGAGATTTCCTACAGTCTCAGCCAGAACAGTCCATTTTCCCCAGCTGTCCTCCCATGGGGAAATATTGCTTATAGAAAGCATGGTCCAGCTTCCTCTCTCCCTTAGTTAACCTGGAAAGACTCAGTTATCTTCAGAGGCAACAGAGTAGGACCCCTGCCAAATTTAGAACCTCTCTCTCAAATCCCCTTCAAACAATCTTCCACTCTTGTTCTGTCTGAAGCTCCCTTATCAGTAATTCAACTAGCATTTATTAAGTACCTACTATGTGTCCGGGACTATGCTGGCTGCTGGAAAAATCTTTCAACAATTAGAGATAATAAGAAAAGAGGTCTCTTTCAGTTAAGAGATTAAAACAACAACAGAAAACATTATGTGAATGAAGGTCAGTTAAAGTGTAACCAGTCAGTCTGTAAGCATGCATGGTTCTATCAGCAACTTTTTCCTGTTATTAGGGAAGAGGTGGCAGAGAAGTGGAAGGCCCTGAGTATCTGAAATGGTAGGGAGGGGCTGCCACTCCGTGGGGGGAAGAATGCAAAAAGGAAGAGATCAGAGACCCAGAAGATAAACCTTACAGACATCAGGACTTTATCCCCAGGAATAGTCCCTGTTTACTTTTGACTTGGCCAAGACAAACAAACTGAGCAATGAAGTATTTTTGCCAAGCAACTGCCAATGCAGGCAGGCAGCTCTGCTGTGCATGATTTATGAAGTTTTTTTTTTCTTTAAGAGTGACTAATCTTGTCACTTCTGCAGTGCCTCATTGTGGTGTAGAGGTAACCCTGGGTTCCGGAAGGCTCTACAAGTCGGGTGCCAGTTTTGACCTATCTCATCAGACTTGAAAGTATAGTCTATAGATGAACTGTAACTCTGTCACCTGGGGACCAGGCTAGCTAAGTTCTAAGAGGCTTATCACCAGAAGGTTGGCGGTTAAATTTTTTGGCCAAAGAACTCATGAAAACCATCTGCTAACATGTGAAAGGGTTGCAGTTTGCCTCAGTTAACAGGGTATTCATGTGGATGAAATCATATCTTTGAAGTATTGCCAAAAGAAGGAGTCCTAACTTCATAGATTAAATTATTTTAATTAAATTTGAAAATGAATCCTAAATTCAAAGAGATGAAGGGAGCCTTAAAATGACTGAGACTTAGACTCCCATTTTACAGAATGTCCAGAGAAGTTCATTTGTCCAGGGTCACAAAGAAAGTCATAGTTAAAACTTTAAAAAAAGGCTTATTGATTTCTTATTCAGTGTTCTTCCCATCACAGTAAAGGAGCTTCATTCCTAAGTGAATTTATTCATGGAGGCCTCAATATGAGTTATAGACTAAGAATGAGCAATTAGTTGGTCCCATAAGCTTGGGACTCTCTTAACAGCATCTAAGCCACCAAGATAGATGTCAGAGGTGAGAGATTGAATTCTGTGACCTAGTTGATTCAGCAGTGCTTGAATCAACTCCTAGAAATTAGCTTGTGACCTAGGAGGTACTGGCTCAAAATATTTGGAAATTTAGACATCTGTAAGTACTCTTAATAGACATTTATCTTCCTTGCTGTATCTATTTGTTATTTGATAATTAAAACAATATTTAGTGTATGACAAATTCCCAACAATATATCTCCTATAATATAAGCAGATAATGAATCATGGGGAGGGAGAATAGATAATAATATGCATTAGCATTTTGTAATGTAATTACAAAAACAAACCTTGTTTGTTTCAGAAAGCAAACACTTTGGAATCTGAAGATGTGAATTCCCATCCTAAGCCTGCCACTTCCTGCCTTTGTAACCTTGGGCAAATGGCCTGATGTCGCACCTGTAAAACGAGGAAGTTGAACTATATGGCAATTTAAGGTCTTTGCCACCCCTAAATTCATAACGTTTATAGTAATATATCTAGAAACTTAATGCAAACTCACTTCCTTATCCAAAGCAAAAGTTTTCTAACTATGAGTAAGAAGGGGAGACTCATTTGCAGACACAAAGTGATGGTGGCCTTTAAAGTAGCCAGCATATCCCTAATGTTCCAACTATCTCTTTTACAGTGGAAAGGTGAAATCCAGGAGTTTTGTCCTAACACCAAGATGCTGCTGGTTGGCTGCAAGTCTGATCTTCGCACAGATGTTAGTACATTAGTAGAACTTTCAAATCACAGGCAAACACCAGTATCTTATGATCAGGTATGTATACTGTCCCTTTGGTTGTGAATGTTGGTTAAAAACAAAGAGCTGTATATATCCTTATAGGAATTCAAAGCTGCTAGGAGATACTTCTCATCAGCACCTCTAATCAAAGTAAACTCTAGTCCAACGTTTTGAAAGAGTTCTATGCCCTGAAGTAATTACATTCTGTTATATGAACTCAAGTGTATTAAGACTCAGGGACAGCTAAGTGACACAGTGGATAAAGCACTGGGCCTAGAGTCATGAAGACTGACCTGAGTTCAACTTCAACCTCAGAAACTTATTAGCTATGGTGACTCTGGGCAAATCATTTAACCCTGTTTACCTCAGGTTCTTCATCTGTAAAATGAGCTGGAGAAAGAAATGGCAAACAATTCCAGTACCTTTGCCAAGAAAACCCCAAATGAGATCAAGAAGAGTCAGACACAACTGAAAAATGAGTGAACAACAACCTATTAAGACTTGTTTATCTTTTTGTCTTTTAATCTTGAGTAGATTTATTAAATCTTACTCTTTAGAACCAAAGGATCATAGCTTGGGTACTGGAAGAAACTTTAGAGACCATTGAGTCTCAAAGTCTCATTTTATAGATGAGGGAATGGAAGGATGAGAGAGTTTAAGAGACTTGTCCAAGGTTATACAGCTAGTAAGTGTCTAAGGCAGCATTTGAACTCGGGTCTTTCTGATTCCAAACCTAGTGCTGTATCTACTTTACCACCTACCTGCTTATTCCCTCCAAAGGGAGAGCTGTGTTCTAGTTAGTTCTAGTACTACCTAGTAAACTCAAAGTCTTGGAGGAAAGATTTTTTTCCTTCCACTATAGAAAAATAAAAAAGACATGACCTCATTAAAAGACCAGGGCCCTTTTGCAATGAATTCCTAAATGATTTAAGTTAAAGATGCATCTTGTTATTCATAGATATATGTATATATACCCCACTGGGAAGATGCAGAAAGAATGAACTGTAATTCAAAGATGGCATACTACATTCAACATGCTATCTGGTTTTGCATCACTGTATACACAGTCACCTGCATTCTGCCCCCATAAGTGTCTCTGCAATTCTCACTAAGTGAGATATGTGGATTTAAGATCGCGCCCATTCAGAATCAATAATACCCTTTAAGAGAGTTAATTTTGCTTTATAGTCAGTGGCATAATAAACTACTAAAAAGACATTTGATGTTAAGCTAGAACACCCCATAAAAGACTGTTTTAGAGCATCATAATTCCCATAGGTCTTCTCCCAGAGAGTGAGCTAGGAGAAGCTGTTTTAACAGTTTCTTTTGGAAACCCAGGCACTAAAAAGATTTTATTTTGAAGCATCTTGAACTTTCCTTAGCATTCAACACTAGAACCACACTGTGTTCCACTTGGTCTTTATTTTCATGGAAGCAGATTGTGTTTCAGATTAGCAAAGCTGGGAACATTTGAATAAGCTGTCCTGGCCATGTATATATGCTTGCCATCTGCACACATTGGTGGGGTTGCCTACCTTTAGAAACTCCTTGTTTTGCATTTCAAAGCATAGCTTTCAAAGATGCAATGGAGAAGGGTATGAAATCCCTGTAGTAGTAGTAGTAGTAGTAGTAGTAGTAGTAGTAGTAGTAGTAGTAGTAGTAGTAGTAGTAGTATGTTCTTCTACATTGTGTTTTTGTCATTAAAACATTAATGTCAGTGCCACCTCTCACCCTGGCTGGCATCTTATCTCCTTGGTTGATTGCTTTCATTCCATCTATTACAATAAAGCAGAATTGATCAGAATGAGGTTTCATAGTATAGTAGAAAAGGTATTGTCTTAGTTCAAATCCTGACTCTGCTACTATTTGCTGCTAAGCAAATTGCTTAACTGCTTTTGTCTTCTTTTCCTTCAACTGTACAGTTGTAGGGGATTGGACTATATGATTTCTAAAGTCCTTTCTAGTTCTAATAATCTCTTAATCCAGGGAAGTGAACAATATACCTTTGATGGACTTAGAATAGGGAGCTGGTCTCAGTTTCCAAAGCCAAATGGAAAATGTTTTGCTTAAGTGATTCAGATCACCCGGCTTCTTTAGTCAGGATTGTCCAGGCAGTGAGATAATTTGTCTAACTTTGTTTTGCTGTGACCTGGGAGATTTGCAATTAGTTCAATAACTATTTACTCTTGTTGTTGATAATGATGGTGAATCACTTCCTTAGTAGTGCTCTTGCTTCTTTGAATCACCTTAGACTTGATAGCTTGGCCTTAGTTGTCCCAATTCCTTGATGGCCCAAGGCCCTAGTGCAGTGCCCAGTAAATACTGTTTGATTAATTGGAAAAGAGAAAGGTCTCTGAATTCTGTTTCTGATGATTGACTGAAGTCCTGGTTGCAAATATTCTTAAAAGCTGTCGGGGGCGGGGGTGGGGGAGGAGGGTGTTGGGTTAATTCCAATTAGAATGATACTTTTCCCTTGTATATTTGACAAAAATTATTTAAACACATTATAAAATGTTTCCCATCTTGTTGTCTTAATGGCAGCAGAAGAGATACCATGGCTTTTCCCAAAAGTATCACTATTGACTAAAATGTCCTCTTTTTCTTCCCAGGGTGCAAACATGGCCAAACAAATTGGAGCAGCTACTTATATCGAATGCTCAGCGTTACAGTCGGAAAACAGTGTAAGAGACATTTTCCACGTCGCCACCTTGGCGTGTGTAAATAAGACAAATAAAAATGTTAAGCGAAACAAATCACAAAGGGCAACAAAGAGGATTTCACATATGCCTGGCAGACCAGAACTTTCCACAGTTGCTACAGACTTACGAAAGGACAAAGCAAAGAGTTGCACTGTAATGTGAATGTGTCGGATTTCTGTAATGAGGACAAGAAAATCCAGTGAGAAAAGGTGAAGATCAAATGGAAGTACGCAGCCAAAGTGATATATGATGGAGGCTTAGCGACCATTTTAAAGGATATTCTTCATCTTTTGTGGGATACTGTACTTAAGGGATCAGCATGTAGACCAAGTGGTGGGAAGAGAAGACTTTGAAGAACTTGAAAATGTGACTTGGAAGATATGCCAAAAACAAGGAGAGGTTCAATAGATGAGGAGGGGGATTAGTACCTCCAAGAAGAAAAATCACACCCTGTCTGGTGCTTGCTTTTTTTTCTTAACAATCTATTCATGGCTATCTGCATTGATTTAATTTTCAAATGTTTTAATCTCCTTTTAAAAATATTAATACACCCTCCTCACTGGGGAACTGGCACTGTGACCTTAGAGTTTAGTTTTCCAGAGGATGTGATCTAATTTCCTCCCAGCTCATCATTAAAATGGAAATTATATCAAGACCCATGGGGTATCGAGAGGAAACGCTGTATGAGGCTTTGAAATGTTGCCTTCCTGAGATAGCTGAACAAGATAGTCACGAAGAAAGCCTTTTGCAGTTTTTCAAGGCCTGCAGACTAGCACAACAAGAGATGGAATAGACCAAGTAGAATGAGTCTGCGAGTTATTATTCAGTCTTATGTTTCTGTTCATCAATGTGTTTGTCATTTGAAAAGTGGTAATACACTGAGTTTTCTTTTTGTGCCCTGTTTAGAAAATACATTGTAGGGTTGTGCCATCATAGATGAAACTGCAAAGTTATATAAAAACTTCTGTGAGTTGTGGTTATGGAAGGATCCATGGGGAAAGGAAATCTTAGGTAGTTTTAACCAGATTATGTATGGCGTGAAGGAATGATAGCAGAAAAGCACAGATTATAAGCAAAGTTCTCTGAATTTAAATGAGTACAAATTCAAGTCAACATGGCCAGTTGTGGAATTGGTACATGGATAATCTCCAAAATGGCCATATTTGATGACCCTTGAGTATTACTTATTTCATTTTCTTCCAATAGCATTCATAAGAGAAGGAGCCAGAAGTACCGTAGAGCTTTAAGGGCTCCCAAGTGGAAACTGGATATAGCATCAATCCTATAGGACAAACATGTACATATCTAAAGAGTGAGTGCTGAGGCTGAGGGAACCAGATTCAGCCAAGTCCCTCTTTTGTGGACCGATTTCTCATGTCAGGTGCAAATAAATCAGCCTCTCAAACAGTTTGCAGATGTTTTCTGACCAGTTCCTCTTAGAGCTTCTTTCAAAGAAGAGATAGACTTGACCTGTTCGTTATTGGCGCTTGTTGAAAACGAGCATTCTTTCCAATGATGATACTTCATTTTTGAAGTGTTAAAGCTGTGTTCCCATTAAAATGTGGCAGGATAGGAGATTGAGGTAATTACAACACGTGGTTCTATGTCTTACAAGCACTTTGTTTTGTCTCTGCAAGAAAATACCATTCCAGTCATTTCCCACAGAATACAGATGTTTTACCCACATGATATGCTTTGATTGATGCAGCATTATGCTTTGGGCAGTATTACAAAAATAGCTGGCAAGTGCTTTCTGTATTTAAATATTGTACAAAGAAAATAAGTTATAACTGTTATAAAACAGAACATTCATTACATTTTTTAAATGTTGAAGTCACTTTGTATGTTTGTTTGGTTAATGTTCCTGCAGTATTTATTAAGATATCATTTTTTCTTTAAATAAAAAAGTAACCATGTTTTAGCTTAATTTTGCTGTGTCATTTTTAACCTGCTTAATAAAGATCTAGCTCTTTGGTTCTACTAGAGGTACGTGTATGTACATCAATGATTAGAAATGCATGTGTGTGTATATGTATATACATACATACAATCCATCTATTCATAACACATATAAGCTTTTACCTAACTTCATTTCCTGGCCTTTTGTGCTTTGGGATTTTCTTGGCAACAATAAGAGGTTTTTTCCCTTAAAAAACAATACATAATGTAGCTAGCTATATGGTAATCTTAAAACACAACTGAGTCATTTAATGTCTTGCTCAAAGAAAAAGAAATCAAGTTATTTAACCCTAGGAATAGTTAGTAACACTTTCAGAAGCTATATATATTATCAATTCAAAAAGGAAATGTTTAATCCTTAGGGCAAAGATTCATTTACGACATAGGACCAGGTAGGCTTCACTTCATAGTCACAGGTGTTTCTCCCTGAACCTACCTGTAAATATGTCATCTTGGATGTGGGAGCTAGAGTAAGGAGGAGCTGTACCCATACATCTCAACTACTCAAGAAATAGTATCTGGATATTAAAGACAGTATCTTGTTTCGCCAGAGTAGGGATTTGATCCCCAAAGACCCACTACGGTCTGAAAGAGTTAAGGCAAGTTGTAGCACCCCAGAAAGAATTTAAGCCCCATAGGAAATGATCAGGTAAGGGGTTAATTTTCTGCTCTGAAGAGGATGGCAGCTATGCCTTTAAGGTCCAGTAGTTTATACATGTAAAGGTGATACATTTAAAAAAAAATAGTGATAGTATTTATGCCATAAACGTCTATTCCCCCAAACCACTTGGCTCCTTCATTTGAATGAAAACATAGGCTTTTGTGGCTTTTTAAATGACCTTCCTTAGATATCACTCAGGTACAATGTACAGACTCATGAGTCATTTGTCTAAAATAACATTTCTCAAGAATGCAGAGAAAAGAAAGTAGAGGAGCAAATGCCAGTGGGCAAATTAAACTTATTGACTGTAGGTGGTTGACATGTTTTAGAAGAGCCTTGCTAAATGGCATAGAAAAGGCACTAAAATGTTTACAGTCAGTCCTTGATGTTAGGAGGTACATGAAAGTCATAAAAGAAATTCAATTAGTCCCCCTCACTATATTGCACTGAGTAACCAGTTGGTTACAAGGCTGAATTAGCTAGCTTGCAGGAAAGAATTTTCCTCAATCACTGGCACAGAGGGGGAAAAAAAAAGCTCATCTGAGGTTCTGCTGACCTTGGCAGTGTTAGCTAGGTTGTTCAGGAATGTTTTTCTCTGATGAATTGTTCTTCTCCAACTGCTTTAATTTGTTTAACAAAAATTAGCTTTTCTCCAGCCTTAGGCATGTATGTTTTCACTTTCCAATTCTGACTTTGCTTCAGCAAACGTTTATTCTGGTCATTCTGGGAAAATTCTCTTTGACTGATTAATGATCATGATTTTTAAATGCCCTTTTTAAATACTGAGAGCTTGTTTTCAAACTCTGAATATGATTTAACCCCTTCTTTCCAACTCTGCTGGGATAGCTGCTTATAAGATCATGGTTTTGTAGGGAACTTTCAGGAGAAGAATATAAGTAACCCAAATAAACATTTCTTTTTATTAAAAGCACAATGTAACCAAGTTCTATTGGTAATGATCTCAAACCTTTATTTTTTTAACTCATTCCAGTAGCAGCTTAGTAGTAAACACACCAGTACTTGGCACGATATTTCATATTCCATTTATAATAATAATCTAATGTATTGGCATGCCTTTTTGAGTGTACCTAATTTAGGAGAAAATGACCCAAGATAATTTTATTGTTATTATTTGATAATTTTATTTGATAATATTTGATAATAACATAACTCTGTTGTGTCACTTCTCTATATACTGTTCAACTGTATATTATATTTGCATGAATTTCCAACCTATTATCCAGCACCTTAGGTTTGGCTTATAGAGAACAGACCCAGTCCTTTAGGAATCATAGACTTAGAGCAGAAGAGGCCCTCAGAGTTCATCTAATTCAACCTCTTCATTTTGTGGCTAAGGAAACGGAAGAGTAGGGAGGTGGCACAGTGGCTAAGAGTGCTAGCCCTAGAGTCAGGAAGACTCATCTTCTTGAGTTCAAATCTGGCCTCAGAAGCTTACTAGCTGCATGATTCTGGACAAATCACTTAACCTTGCTTGCCTTAGTTTCCTCATCTGTAAAAATGAGCTGGAGAAGGAAATGGCAAAAAGATACTCAAGCATCTTAGCTAACAAAACCCCAAATGAGGTCATGAAGAGTCAGACATGACTGAAACGACTGAGCAGAGAGGTTAGGTTACTGGTCCAAGGTCACACATTCTAATAGAACCAAATTTAGACCCATCTTCTGACTCCAATTTAGGGCTTTCTACTATGCCACACTATGTACTATTATATTTCTTTGGCTCATTTTACCCCTTCTTAGATTTTCCCATGGGAATCTCAAGATGTATCCTAGCCTAAATCAGAATTACTTTTTCATTCTCTGTTTTTCCATGGTGCAAAACAGTGGAAAGAGAGCTACCTTTTTATCAAGCCCAAGTTCATTTTCTTCTACTAGAAGAAGTTAAAACTCTTAGGGTAGTACAGATATAGGTAAAAGGGACGCAGTTCCCATGTAAGCCTTCAAGGTGACAATGCATATTCAGTAATGTACAGCCTTTATTTCATCCCATAAACAGGATGCAGAAAACAATAGTCCATTAAAAATTGGTATACTTGTCCTATAGCTCTCACAAATCCCATCTTCTCCCATAGGAGGAGAGTCGCAGGCAAACTTGATGTTAGACAACCCCCTAAAGTTCTGGCATAACCCATCTGTACCCCCAGGGATTTACATAGGCTGTATAGATATAGGGTATTTCCCTAGTATGGGATAAGAGAATGAACAGTTACTATGCAGTTAGAAGACCTGACTTCATACCCTAGTTCTGAGGATTACTACCTTGTGACTGTGGGCAAGTCATATAGCAACCATGGGTCTCAGTTTTCAGTTGTAGACCTATGAATCCTCTGTTAGATTGCTAGAAAGGCTACCCCTCCCAGTCCATTGAGTCCCTCTTTCACCCAAGAGACCTATGCAGGCTTAAACCTTATTGTCCTACCCTTAAAGGGAAATGAACTTGGAGTTGATTAAAAAGTTATTCTCTCTTCCCATTGGATTATACCATGTAAAAGCAGAAGGTGAAATAAGTCTATACGAGTCTGTTTTGGGTTAGAGAAAATGAATAATGGGATCTCTACAAGCTAATTTCTATTGTCTATATTTGAGGCTTCTGGGAGAAAGGAACACGAGAAAAGGTAAATAATGTGGGATCAGTGATCAATGTAGTATTAAAGCCTGATCATAAATTGTGTTCAGTATGGGAAAATAGATCAAACTAGGAAAAGAGATGATAAGAGGGAGGCTGCTTTAATGGAGACATTATTCCTAATCAAAACAAATCCAAGGATGTACAAAAATATAGTTCTTTTTAAGGGGATGAAGAATTGTAAACAGAAGGGGTACCTACCATTTGGGGAATGGCTGGACAAGGTATATAAATGTGATGGAATGTTATTGTGCTTTAAGAAATGGTGAAGGGAATGGTTTCAGGAAAACCCGTGAAAAGGAACTGACACAAAGTGAAGTGAACAGAATCAGGAAAACATTGACAACAATACTGTGAAGACAACTCTGAAAAATTTAGGAACTCTGATAAACATAATGACCAACCACGATTCTAAAGAATTAATAATGACACCTGCTACTCATGTTATGATAGAGAGGTCAAAGACGTAGAGAGCAAAATGAGACATATGTACATATAAATAAAAGTATTTTATTATTTTCCAGTTACATGTAGGGATAGTTTTCAATATTTCTTTTCATAGGATTTTTAGTTCCAAATTTTTCTCTCACCCTCCCTTCTCTCCATCCTCCCCAAGATGGAAAGCGATCTGATCATATGTACATATAAGTATATACACATACACACATGTATATTTCTTTTAGATTAAAAATAGCCCTAATGACTCCAGAGTTAAACACACACACACACACACACACACACACACACACACACACACACACGACAGCAAAACATAATTGATGCTGTTGTGAATAACTGATGGTTGTCATGTACTTCCATCCTTCTAAGAAATTTACAGTCAATCAACCAAGTATACTGAAAATGTGTGAAATGAAATAAAGTATAGTAATTGAATTATGAAATTAAAATAACACTCGGGAGACTTCTGAAAATGATGAGAACCTTACAGAATGAAGGGGAAGAGTCCATCATATAGCAGTGCTAACACTATAAATCACCATACCGGGAATGAAAGGAAGAATGAACCTCAATAAGGATAGTGAAGAAAAAAAATTTACACACAGAATGAAAAGATAACATCCAATGGGTGAACCGATAACAAAAATGAGTGATAAAAGTAAAGTCAATTCATTCTTTCCTTTCTTTTTGCAAAAAGGACTTTTTCTCATTTTCCATCCTTAGACATTGATACAGTTACACTGGTTCTCTATTTTTTATGTATTTTTTTTTGGGGGGGGGAGGGCAATGAGGGTTAAGTGACTTGCCCAGGGTCACACAGCTAGTAAGTGTCACATGTCTGAGGCTGCATTTGAACTCAGGTCCTCCTGAATCCAGGGCTGGCACTTTATTCACTGCTCTACTTAGCTGCCCCTGGTACTCTATTGAAAAAAAAAGGAAAATCAAATACACCTGGTGGTCAGTTGGAGTTATAAATTGCCATTTGGGAGGCTATGGTGCATTTCCAGGCCCTCAAGTTGATATTTAAGCCTTGGAGACATTTTCTCTGACCTAAGGCAGTTCCCAGACTCCTCTTTCTTCTACTTGGAAACCTGAAGTTCATCCCAGGCTTCTGTTGGCATCACTGAGATTGTCCTTCTTCTGGCCTCCTTTATTTCTATTTCAAATTTTCCTACAGAAATGGGTACAGGCTTTGAGCTTCTCCCTAATGTTATTGTCTCTGAAATAAATGTAAAAGTTTTTTTTCTATTAGTAATCATAGGGAGATAAGAATTTGAAATAATAAAGAGAGGGGGAAAGTTATAGTTTTATAAACCTATAGGAAGGAGCAAATAGTCCTGCCATCAATGAAATATCTGTGGAAGTAGGTCTCATCTGCCTTAATTTTTCTCCTTCACTCACTTATCTTTTAGTTCTTCTTCCCCAGTCAATCCTGCTAGAATCTTTCTGGATTGGATGCCAGAGGAAGTTTACAGTCACTTTGCCTGAGGAAGATTCTGGTTGGCAAGCCGGGAGGTCAGTCAGTCAGTCAACAATCATTTACAATATGCTTAAGATGTGATGTAGTGGGATTCACTGGGCTGCTGGGGTTCTCAGCCCCTTGTGAAGCTTGCTCTATGGTTTTATCTCTACATGTAGGGGCTTGTGGTTGATGACACGACAAAGATTCTGCTCCTTTACTGCAGACTTTTCTATAGGGAACTTGCAGCTACTTCCTTTGCTCCTCCTGGAGAGAACTTGCATCCTTTTTGAAAGAAAATTTGAAGTAGAGATAAGTAGGACAGAAAAGATTGGTGGTAGCAATGCCAATGAGAGCATGTGACAAGCTCTGGGTTTCCAAGTAGAAGAAAATGGAGTCTGGGAACTAGAGGTTTCGAAGGCCCTGACTTTGGAAATTCTATTCTCCTTCTTTTATCCTTGGATAAGATGGGCACTTCCATATCTGTTCCCAGAGATTCCTCTCCTGGCCATCAGGCACACTGACTTTATAGTTGCTTCCCTCCCCTTTGCTGTAAGAGTCCATGGTTTGGGCCCCTGGAAGTCATATTTCATCCGATTCATTTCTCTCCATACTGGTCAGTTTGCTTAAAGCAAATCTGCAAGTCATCTGTTAAAAAAAGCTCCATCTCTTTAAGAACACTCAGTTTATTGCTCTGACTCACACATAAACCTAGTCATTCTGTAGTCTAATAGCTCCCAAAGTCTAGCACCATCATCCCCGGAACAATCGAACAATCGTCTGCTTCATATTCCTAAGAACCAAGCATTTTATCTTTTTATTTCAAAGCTAAGCAGCTCTGTTGTACTTCCCTCTTTTAATTCCTGCTTCCAGGTTGAGAAGTGCCTTCAGCTGCTGGCTCATTTGTAGGGCTAAGGACACTCATTAACTGGTCCCAAGAAAGGTGACTAATAACTTCAGGTCACTAGGTCCACATATTCTCTTTGAATGAGTCATTACTCCAGCCTCAAAGGGCCCAGAATCATAAAAAACTCAGAATCTTATCATTATAATTTTGCTTAAGAAAAAAAAATACTTTCTTATATAGTAATAACGAGGCAGCTAGATAGAATAGTAGATAGAGCACTGGGCCTGGAGTCAGGAAAACTCATTTTCCTGGCCTCAGACACTTATTAGGTGTGTGACCCTGGGCAAGTAACTTACCCTGTTTGCCTCAGTTTCCTCATCTATAAAATGGGCTGGAGAAGGGAATGGCAAACCACTCCATTATCTTTGCCAAGAAAACCCTAAATGGGGTCACGAAGAGTTGGACACAACTGAAATGACCGAACAACACAGCAATAACAAAAATGGATGTTTACCAACAAGATTTTTCCTCAAGGAAGCAAAGTTTCGATTGCTTAAAAGATGGAAACTAGGTCCCACACATCCATATCTCATGACCATCAAAGACTATTTGCTCAGTGCCGTCACCCACATGTTAAAAGTTAAATAGGGCAACACACCCACCCCTACTTTCTGGGTCTGATACACTGGGATGTGGGCCAGTGGGGCAAACAAAGTCATCCCTTTCCTGCCCCAGTTGTTTGCCCTTCTTTGAGTGTAAAGCCATGTGGCAGAGCAGATAGAAAGCTTCTTACAACAGCTTTCCTCGGAATTTCCCTCTGAGCACAGAAGACACGAATTCAAATCCTGCTTCTCACACAGACTGGCTGTGTTAGCTTGGGCAAATCCCTTAATCCCCCCAAAAACACTTAGCACATTTTGTGGCACATAGTAGGTGTTATATACACCTTTATTCCCTTCTCTTCCCCACACTCTACAGGCAATAAAGATGCTTACCTGCATTGGTGGAGGGAATTTCTTCTTGTAGTAGTAGCCAGTATGCTAATGAAATTACAGGTGCAATCCCTTATCCCCAAATCCTATCAACCTTTCTTCTCATCTATTTTTTATCTTCACTAGCTTCAAAGCATTCTGAGCTTTAGCATTTATAATACAATTCTTACAGAACTGTGCAGTGGCTTTTGTATTACTTGATTTTTCTTTCATCCTCTCTATATGACTTATAATTTTTTTCTTCCTTATCAGAATTGTCTCTGTGTCTTCAGCATTTCATTCTTGAGCAATTTCCATCCCTTCTGGGCTGAATTTCCCTACATAATTTTCATCTAAGACATCTTAACTCTTCATTATCTGAATGACACCTTTGAAATTCGTTTTTCTAAGATCTAGGAAGCATAGCAAAATATGGCTGGATTTTCTATCTTCTATCACAAAATCTAAGAAGAAGATTGTGATATTGTCCAGTTGTGTCTGACTCTTTGTGACCCCATGGACTTGTTTATGGGCTTTTCTTGGCAAGGATACTGGAGTGGTTTGCTGTTTCCTTCTTCAGTGTGTCCCCATTTTACAGATAAGGAACTGAGGCAAATCGAGGTTAAGTGATTTGCCCACAGTCACATAGTTAGTAAGTGCTTGAGGCTAGATTTGACCTCAGATTTTCCTGACTCCAGGTCCAGTACTTTATCCACTGCATCACCTAGCTGTCCCAGAGATTGTCAAAGAAGACTGCAGTAAGGCAGATTTCAGGGAAACCTGGAAGGACTTACATGAACTGATGCTGAGGGAAATGAGCAGAACCAGAACATTATACACAGTATCAAAAACACTGTATGTTGATCAGCGTGATAGACTTCACTCTTCTCAGCAATACAATGGTCCAAGATAGTTCCAAAGGACTCATGATGGAAAATGTTCTCCAAATCCAGAAAAAAGAACTATGGAATCTAGATGCATATTGAACCATACTATTTCTATTTTTTTGTTTTTCCTTTTTGCTCTGATTCTTCTTTCACAGCATGAATAATGCAGAAATATGTTTAATGTGATTGTACATATATAACCTATATCAGATTGCTTGCTGTCTTGGGGAGGGGGAAGGGAGGGGAGTAGATAGAAAAATTTGACACTGGAAATCTTATAAAAACAAATGTTGAAAACTATCTCTACATGTAACTAGAAAATAATAAAATACTTTTATGGAAATAAAAAAGAAGAAAACTGCAGTATACTCAGATGTAAGAAATCACATTTGTTTTTCCTTCCATTGATCTTCATCCAAAATGCTTTTCTATCATATATCCTCACATTAATACATTTTAATATGCAATACTGTGCTACTCCCCTCAGTTTATACTGTTTTGTTTCAAAGATATACCCATTCAGAACCTGGTTCCAGCCATAGGTCTTATGCTATCTAGTCAGTGATATTTAAGAGATCATATATGCCTCCTTGTGTTTATAAGGCATTTTGCCTATACTTGGTATATTTTACACAGAAAATCACAGATTTTATGACCGAATTTTTCTTGGATTTTTATTTATGTGGTCTCCAAGGGTCTCAAATATACTTTTTGCTACATTTTTACTACTTATTGTGGCTAGGACATTTTTTTTGACCTCTACCATCCTCCTCAGTTTAAAGCAACTTTTAAAAACTATATTTGCAAAATACTATGGAAATACATTCTTATCATCTTTGTTGGGTGTACTCCATTCCTGGCTAGGAGTCTGTCCTTCTAACATTTTAACATATGCTACAGGTATTCAAATCCCATTGCCAAATAAAATCTCCTTAACAAGCTCAAATTCTAGATCTTCTTTTCTTTTTTATCCTTGCCATAGATGGACAGAAGTAATGAAAATATCACCAATGTTCCCATGGTCTCCATTTTTTTTTTGCTTTTTTGCTTTTTGCCCAAGACTTCATAATCTATGACAATGTTTTCCAAGTTCTTTCTGGCAGTATCATCTATGCTTGCATGTATCACCAGACACTGGTATTACTCATCTGGTTTGAGATGTCTTGAAAACTTCTTTGTTATATCTTGGATGCAGACTGTGGAAAGACAACAAATCTCTCTTTTCTTGTTGTTAGTTTGAAAAAAAACCCTCCGAAGAGGGTCACCACTTCATCTATTTTTCTGACTATTAATAAATTATTTCTCACCATTCAGCACCTGTAGATGTCCTTCATCATTCTTTGCAGTTTGAGCAGCTGCTTTCTCCTCAGAGCTTCTACTTCCTTTATATTCAGAAAAAAAGAATAAAATCAACAAAATAAAAAGTTAAGCCCTGATTTGTAGACTTTGTAGATTTCTGAAGTGTAAAAATGCTCATACTGAAAATTTAGCAGTCAGCTTTCTGGAGCAGTTCCAAGCTGTCTCCAGCCCACACCTGCTTGGTGGCAGTGTGACCCTAGGAAAGTCACTGAACCTCTGAGTTGCCCTAAGAGAACCCTTTAGGACTACAAGTTATAGAAGAGTAAGCTCATTTGAATTGGAAGGAGGTATTTATCCTAATAAAGTCTCAGGCTTGTACAAAAACATCTTGATAGCTAGACCCTACTTTCTTTAAGCTCCCATCTTGCCTTATTAATAGTGAGTTATCAGGTGCCATATTCTTTGGTACTGTATGTAAACTATTCTTGGCCTAAGTTATCTGTGCTAGAAAAGAAGATACACAGATAAATTCCAATAAAGTTCAATTCTAGTTGGACATCATCATTTCTTCCTCAGATCTAATTATCACTTTTAACTATTCATGTACACTGAGATTATTCTATTATGCATTACAGTTATCTGAGTTTGGGCCATAACCTTTTGTAAACACAATGAACTCAGGAACCAAGCCTCATTTTTCATTTAAAAAATCAGTTCCATTACTTAGGATAGGTCCCTTAATATGGAAACATTTTACAAGTGATTTTTTAAATTGAATTGAATTTCAGGTCACTAAGTTTTTTACTTCTCAATAAGTCACTAATTCAAAAGTAACAAAGAGTTAAAATAGTTTTTACAAACCTTACTGCTAGTGATATAGTTTGCGTACTGGAAGTGTTTGAATTAATACATACAAGTAAAAAAAATTTCTTTTCAATAAATGGCATGCTTACTAATGAAATAGAGTTGGAGTCTAGAGAGACCTTTTATATGCAATCTGTGGTCAGAAACATTTGTTGAGAGCTTTCTCTTCTTTAAGTGGGATTTTGTTTCTCTGGAAAATAAGTTTAGCCAATTTCTATTTCTTGTCTAACCCACAAACCACTTGGCTCCTGCTCTTTTATCCATTTATTGCCCAACTGGGTTATGTAATCACTTAAAGTCATTTGAACATCTTTCTTCAAACATTATCTGTGGAAAAAAGTCAAAAGGCCCACCAGAGAACAGGCTGAAAACACGCAATGCTGGTGTTCTATTTACATGAACTAGTACTGACATTTCATGAAGGTAGGGCAAGATGGTGGCCGGAGAGACACAAGATTAACTAGGGAAATGGTTTTATCCCTCCTATGCTAGGAGGCTCTTTCACTATCCCACAAACCTAGATCTGCCTGGAACTACCAAGAAACAACAATTGTTTTAAACTTTTGTTATGTTTAAAACTATTGTTTTAAACTTTTCAGTGAGGAATACTGAAAAAAAAGAAAAAGAAAAAGAAAAAGAAAACTTCCCCCAAACAATATAAAATCAGATATTCCTTTTGGAGATTACATAAAAGAAGGAGTGGTTTTCACCTGTCATCTATTACATACCATATAATCTAAAAATGTATTTTATTTTTTTGCCATGCTCCATAATCTAATACAACTCCAATCTGTTTGGTCTAGTTCCCTTCAACTCTTTGCTTCCCACTTGCTTTGAGTCCCTGTTTCAGACCCTCAATCTCAATTACCCCATTAGTCTAATCCTTACTCCAGAGTCCACATTCCTGGCCCTTTCTGCCTGAACCTCTGTCCTTCTAAGCATCTATTCCAGATTATGGAACTATGGTCATTGCTTGTATCTAGGTTCCCTATGCTCCCATTGGCAGGCAGGTCAGGAAAGTAGGGAGTGTAGGAGTCCTGGCTGTTCTTCCCAGAGTGGAGTTAGATGGGATCCTTGTAATACATGGTAATTGTCTGTAGTACTCTTAGTTGTACAGTTCTGCTACTAGCAACAGAATGTTATGGTAAAATAGTGAAATATTAAAAACCACCACTACGACCACCACCACCAGACTTGTGGTTACATTATGGGTAGGGAGCTCCTAGTGAGAAACTTGCTCTACTAATTTAGAGAAATTGTCAACATGCAATGATAAAAAGCTTATAAGCTGATAGTCTTGTTGAGTTGCTTGGGGTACTGAGAGGTTAAATAAACTTGCTCAGAATCACATAGCCAGGATCTGTCAGACAGGGAATTTGAACCCAGGTATTCCTGACTCCAAGTCCAGCTTTTTATTTATTCTGTTGTGCTCTGGCACAGTCTATTATGACTTAAGTAGACTTTGTGGCCTGGCCTGAAAACCTAGTCACTATTTATAAATGTTTCTATGGGGAAATACAAGCCCTGTTCAAAACAACTTAATTGTAAACTTTTGGAACATAAATTTTTCATAAATGGGGGCTGCTTGTATACTTAATTCTCTTTTACAGTTATAATGATCTCACCCAATGAGAAATAGAATTTTATGTATTATAGGCTCTTTTCAACCTTAAGAATAGTCTTATTTCTATAGTTCCCCAGATCCCAACCCATACAAACATTTTTCTGTATAAAATCCCCTTCATCCTTCTCCTTTCCTTTATGGAATACCATTTGCATCTTATTCTGTCCTTACACACAGACAGATAATAGATCAATAAATTGAAACAGACAGACAGAGACTTAAACAAGAAGATAGAATAAAACATACACATAGGGCATTTATAGCATTTTCTTTACCCCCTCTCCCAGACCATTTTATCCTGAAAATTCTACTATTTCTGTCCATGTAGTAGTAGTTTTAGATTCACAATATCCATTTCAAAGATGGTCAATCGGGGATATTCATAATAAGCATGAAGTATCTTTACTAATCATCCATTAAATACCTTTAGAATTTATCACACTCCAATTTCATCTATTTTCACCTTTAATTTCTCAAAAAAAGATAGACATTTCAAAGAATCCTCCATTGTGTGTGTGTGTGTGTGTGTGTGTGAAGAAATGGGTTGCACAAAATGGATCTAACTGACCTATCAGAAATAGAATAGGTCAAAGTTCCTGTGCCAATAAGAATGAGGATCCAGAAGGAGCTATGAATACTCAGTTTTCTTCTTTCTTTCTTTCTTTCTTTCTTTTTTTTTGGTGGGGCAATGAGGGTTAAGTGACTTGCCCAGGGTCACACAGCTAGTAAGTGTCAAGTGTCTGAGATTGGATTTGAACTCAGGTCCTTCTGAATCCAGGACCAGTGCTTTATACACTGCGCCACCTAGCTGCCCTCAATACTCAATCTTTAAAAAAAGAGAAAGGAAAGGAGAAGAGAGAAGGGGAAAGGAGGAAAGAAGAGGGGAAGGGAGAAAAGGAAAAATAATGACCAATTGGGTTGGGGAAAATGGGTGATATAAAGAATATCACCAAACACATATAGGACCAGAAAAGAAGGTAGGAAATAATGTAACTTAAAGGTACCTGATAACCCAAGTGATACCCTTGTACCTACAAAATATTAAGAGACCCAGAAAAAGGGCCCAGAGCATTGGCTCAATTCACTGTGCAGGTCTTAGGGGAAAGCATGGTCAAGAGTTACATAGGATGAAAAAATGAGGAAGGATTCTATTCATACCCACACTGATGAAATCACTGACCCAATCAGGTATTAAACTATTTGTAAAACTGCCTTGGGGAAGGTTCTATAAATATGGCTTTCTATACATTTTTCAAATGGATTTTAAATATATTATATGCAGTTGATTCTTGAAAAATATAAATAGCAGAGTGGATTATTTTCCCCATTTGACAACTGGCAGAATAACATTAAGTCACAGAGCCAAACTGAATGTAATCCAATGACCTTGTTTTGTAGTTGGGAAGAGTGAAGTCCATGATCTTCCTTTTGGGGGAAGCTACATAAGACAGGAATAGTGGATGGAATTCTCTTGGACACTTTCAAGTGAATTAGGGAAAGAGCTATAATTAGTAGCATAGTGGACTGATTCACTACTCTGCCCACTTCATTTCCCTCTGTTATAAATTTAACAGTAATAGTATATACTTTTTATAGTTTTTTTTTAACATTTGCAAACAATTTCTTTTAAATAGCCTTATGAGACAGCTAGTTCAAGCCTCATTCTTCCAATTTTACAAATGAATCAGACTCAGGTGTCTGAGGTAGTGCAGGAAGTCAATGGCAGATTTGGCTAGAAATCAAACCCATATCTCCCTGCTCCAAATCTAGAACCTTTTCTGTTGTGCCACTCTCCATTGCAGTGACAGTGTTGCCTAAAGGGAAATCGCCATAGATTACAAAAGTATCACTTGAGAGAATTCATGGACTTTCAGAAATTAGGATGCGATGCTGTTGGTTGATGAGGAATTTTTTCTCTGAAAGATGAATTAAGCAAACCATGTCAGTGAGAGATGTTTCTATTTGGGGAGTAAATTTGAACCCTTTCCCTTTTATTCTTCTATAATACAATTCCTTCTTTCAAATATCTTAAAGTGTCAGAATGAGATCCTTGGGTGAATAAGAGAAGACATGAGTGTTGGTTGGCTTGTACTTATTTGCTCTTGTGCCTTTCTTCTCACATTATATTGAATGTTTCAGGAGGGCTAGTTATTTTTCATATAATTTGATATAAGAAAATAAATTATATGATTTATCAAATGAGTAATAAAGTTCTGTTGTCCTACTGCAAATCCATAATTTATTTGGATTAAATCTCCTATAAAGGTGACAAAATAACATTCCTATTGACATGAATGGGAGAGAGAACACACTTTCTGATAAGAAAAGAAGGAAATAAATATTTATTAAGCACCTACCATGTCCCAACCACTTCTGCTCAGGGTTTTACAAATATTACCTCATTTCATCCTCACAATAATCTTGAGAGATAGATGCTATTAGTATCCCCCTTTTACAGTTGAGAACACTGAGGCATTAAGTGACTTGCCTAAGGTCATATAGCAAGTGTCTGAGACTGGATTTGGACTCAGATCTTTCTGTCTTCAGGCCCTGTTCTCTATCCATTGCATGACCTTGCTGCCTTCAGGTGTTAAAAGTGAAACATTTTTGAAGAAAATTGGCACACATACCAAAGGTTTTAATACAGGACCTTAGGAGGGACATCAGGAGCAAAGCAGCCTGAAGCAATCCAAACATTTCTAAGGAAAAGTTAATTGACTCCTTCTGAGGTCTAGAAAGTTCGGAAGACTCAACTTTCTGAATTCAAATCTGACCTCAGACACTTATTAGCTTTGTGACTCCGGGCAAATCGCTTAACCCTATTTGCTTCAGCTTCCTCATCTGTAAAATAAGCTGGAGAAGGCAATGACAATCCACTATCTATGCCAAGAAAACTCCAAATGGAACATGACTGAAAAATGCCTTAACTACAACAAAAAAGTGGGCCTTATTATTGTTTTTATTTATTCTATCCCAACAATTCTTCTTTGTAGGATATTCATAAAACTCATTCCAGCATCTGCTAAGCCCCCTTTAAGAAGGGATTTGTTATCTTTCCACACAGCTTTAGAAAGAGAGATGGTAGAAAAGCCCTTTAATATTGATTTACTTAGAAAGAAATGGAATTCTACCACTTGTGAGTCTGAGAAAAGATGGGATATCTTCCTTCTATTCTTGCAGAGCTGTCTAGATTGATCATGCTCAATCTTCCAGCTGCCCTTTGAACCCTATGGGCACTAAAGATGACCAAGTTCTTAAATCAAACTGTCAACTTAGAGCAAACAGCAGTCATTCAATCCTTTCATATTTTAGATACTTTTTTAACCTTTCCAAAATAGGAAGAAAATTATTTTCTGGCAGAACATCATAGCATCTTCATTTCAATTTTTTTGTATCAATCAATAGTAGAGAAAGAAGACTGAATAAGAAAATAAACACAACAAAGACAAAGACTTAGTGATGTGCCCAAGGTCAGACATCTACTCAGTATTGGTTCTGGTATTTAAAACTAGGTCTTATTCCAAGTACAATGTTCTTTTTACTATATTAGACTATATTCACATATAAATATAAGTATGTACACACATGCACGCATTCACACACATTGTTCTGACAGTGTGATCTTACTGGAGTGGGGAACTCTTAGGAAGTAAACTTCTTTGACAGATTCAGACTGACAACTGTTCTGTGACCTATAGTCTTAGAATTGCCTAGGATTCTGAAAACTTAAATTACTTGCCTAGGGTCACATTTTCAGTACATGTCAAAGGTAGGATTTGAATCCAGATATTTCTGACTCTAAGGTCAGCTCTCTGCCCACTTTCTCATCCTATGTAGATACAGGAGAGAAGATAGTTAGTTTGAAACCTTCTCTAATACATAAAACCTCCTAAACTGCAGCTAGAGGGATATGAGTTTTATATGGAAAACAACTTCCATTCTTGGTTTCAGGGAGATGATTGTTGCTTTGAACGAACTATAGTTTCCCAAATTCAATTCAACCTACTCTCCTCTTATTCATTTCGGGACCCAGTTAATTTTTTATCTGTAGTATTTACAGAAAATATATGTAGTATTGGACTAGCTCAATGAGCATTTCAATCAAATGGATACATGCTTTGGTAATCAGTAAATCAATTAACATTTATTAAGCACTTTATTTATTATAAACATTTATAAAGCACCTACTACATACTAGGCACTGTGTAAGGAATGCAAATCTAAAAGTGAGACAGTCCCTACCTTCAAGAAATGTGTTTTACTGGGAAAATATAACACCTTTATGGATAAATAAGTACAATTTATAAACTATATATACATACACATATATAGTTATACATGCATACATATACATGTATATGTGTGTGTGTATATGTATACACATACACACACACACACACACACATATATATATATATATATATATATATATATATATATATATATAAACACACAAAGTGATATGGAAGTGGGACTCTAACAATTGGGGGGATTAGGAAAGGTCTTTTGCTTAGGCAGATGGCAGCAATGAAGAATGTGAACATTCAAAGAATTGGAGATATTTTATCATAGAGATAAGAAAATAAGCCTATAGTTCAGTGGTTATTACTATCCTCTAGAACTCTACTCTTTCAAATAATCAAGATAGCTATCTTCAATGAATCTTCTCTTTCCCAGGTTAAACATGATCGGTTCCTCCTAAGATGCCTTTAAAACATGAAATTAAGGTCCTTCAGAATTCTATTTGGTTTCTTGGATATTCTATAATTTACTAGTGCCCAAAGCCATCATTTTATGAATGATAAAACTGCTAGGTGGCACAGTGGATAGAGCACCATCCCTGGATTCAGAAGGACCTGAGTTCAAATGTGGCATCAGACACTTGACACTTATTAGCTGTGTGACCCTGGGCAAGTCACTTAACCTCAATTGCCTCCCCCCCAAAACCAAAACAAAACAAAACAAAAACACCCCTGAAGCCTAGAGCAGTTAAATTATTTAATATCTCGGAGGTACCAAGTGGCAGAGCTCAGCTTTGAAGCAAGGTCTCTTGTTTCCAAAGTTTGGGCCTTTTACCAAATTTTCTCTAAGCACAGCATTTCCACTACTAGGGCAAATGTAAACCCAAGATCTATAGCACAACAACTAAAATTTAAAATTATATAATGTCAAAGAGCAGTTAATGCTGTTCTCGACTGTGTTACTAAATATTTGTTTTGTGTTCCTTGTATGCTATGTTGAGTTTATTAATTAAAAAAAAGATATTGGCTAAATATCTTTGTAGTCATCTCATAGCAGTTATAAATTTCATTAAGGTTAAGTGGATGGTGGATCAATGAAGAAGACAATTAACTCTTCTCTTAATTCAAATAGATGAGTAATTACTGCCTTCACAAAACCACCAAATACCTCTCTGTTAGAAGTGTAATGCACTTGTTGCCCATCTCTGCTGAAAATGGTATACAATAAAGAGTTAGTGGGTCTTAATTTTGTAAAATTAATTATGTTGACAGCATCCACAAACACACTTTTAAGTTATCGTGGGAAAATATTGTTTATGTATGCTGGAGTTTGTCTATACTCTATTAATTTTTAATATATCCAACAATAACCTAAAATCAATCATGTGATTATATTGCCGATGAGGCACAATTAAAAAAATAACAAAGTGGAATGAAGGCTTTACTTTGGTATGGAATACAAGTGAGAGTATGTGCATGCATCTTACCATCCACTGAAAATTCCTTTGTGCTTAAGTATTGAACCCTTAGGGAAGGTTGGGACTGATTTGATGATAGGTTAAAAAACTGCATGAATACATTGCACTAAATCAGAAATTACCAAAGTGTGATGTAATCTCTCTATATGTAGCCAACTCAGTGAGCACCTGATCATGATGGTTTCGAATCATTGTAGAAACTCAACCATGATGCTTCCATCATGCTCATGCTTGTAGTCACAGAAGAAAAATGCATTTGTAACATAATTGGGCAATTGCGTGCCATTAAAGGATTTTTAGTGTGAGCCCCCTGAATCATTTTCATGAACCCCCAAAGGCTTTGTGAATCACTGTTCTAGCCATTTTAGAAAACTGCACAATGAATATTGTTCATTTAAAATTAAAAACAATTTGTCATAAAGAGGAGCTTAAATTAAATCTGAGCATCTTTTAATTAAGTTCACATTTCTGTCCATTTTTAAAGACTTATAGCATGCTTTTGCTAATTTAAATTATCATAGAGGTTCATTTATGTTGTATATTTGCTTTAGTGACATTTTGGCCATATCTTTGACTTATTTCATACTAAATTCTTTGTCAGGAAAATGAAAACCTCTCTCCCATTATAACATTTTTCTTATGGGAAAATACAGTCTGCTTTAGGGTCACTGTAAGGAAAAACTACAGACTGATTTCACTATGAAAAAAGGTCATTGTGACTTATGGACTAATTTTATACCCTACTCCATACCCAATGAAGCTTATCTTACCGAGCACAGAGCTTAGAGCCCTTCTTGACTTTTAAGAGAATTGTGCAAAAAGCAGAGCTGAAAGAAATCCAACACCCTGGGATGCTGTTATAATACCAAGGCACAAAATCCACACTTGAAACACAACTGTGCTTCATTTTGGTTCAGAAATCTCAAAAAAAATTTACAAAAGGATGGGAAAGTTTTGCTTTGGGACTATTTTCATCCAGTCATCTGGAAAGTGATACATTCTTCCTTCCTATAATCAAAGTATTGTAAGTAAATGAGTCAAGATGGAAAAAACTGGCCAAACAGACATCTGACTATGGAAAACTTAGTTTCAAATCTTGGAAACTCAAGCATTTGACCCTAGGAAATCATAATTATTCAAGTGTTTGAAATCAAAAATCCATTCACAGGTTTTAGATCTAATTTGATCATGTCCTAAAATGTAGACATGTTGGTGATACAGTGGATAGAGCATTGGCTTGCAGTCAGGAAATTCTGACTTGAAATCTTGACTCAAACAGTTACTGGCTGTGTGACCCTGACAAGTTACTGAACCTCACTCTACCTAATTTTTTTTCATCTGTGAAATGAGAGGCTTGGATGGACTTGGTGGCATCATAGATCCCTTCCAACTCTAAATCTATTGTCCTTGATAAAAAAATATATATACTATTCTGTGCCAAAGATTAATCAAGCCCTTAAATGTAGAGATGTTGGCCATTCATGCTAGTATGCTATATCTAGGAATCTTCTCTGAATGAAAGGATCTCACTCACCATCTTTGGTTGGTGGCTAAAATCTCCTCTACTAGCCACAAGCTTTAATTTATATAGGGTTTTGTTTTTGTTTTTGTTTTTGTTTTTTTAGTGAGGCAATTGGGGTTAAGTGACTTGCCCAGGGTCACACAGCTAGTAAGTGTTAAGTGTCTGAGGCCGGATCTGAACCCAGGTACTCCTGACTCCAGGGCCGGTGCTCTCTCCACTGCGCCACCTAGTTGCCTTTATATAGGTTTTTAATGTATAAATGTCAGATATGGAATTGGATTCTTGAATCATGGCACTATATTCAGTTATTCTATTAATAAAAGCCCAATTCATTGCCAAAGAAAACCCCACATGTGATTGTAAAGAGTTGGACATGACTGAAATGACTGAACACCAACAACAATTAGTTTGTAATGCTATTTTACAGAGCAATACTCTGTTGTTGAATAGGGTACAGGATAATTATGCTTTGATGGAGAAAATGTCAGGAACATGAGGTATTTCTTCAGGTAGGCAAGTATAGGGGTAGTTTGGTGCTTTGCATGCTAATGATGAAGCATAATATCCATCTCCAAAGAAAGAACTGATATTGATTGATCACAGACTGAAGCCTCCTATTTTTCACTTTCTTTTATTTTTCCTTTTTCTTCATCTTCTTATACAAAATGCCTAATACGGTAATGTTTGGCATGATTGCACATGTATGACCTATATCTGATTGCTTATTGCCTTAGGGAGTAGGGAAGGGAAGGAGGGAAGGAGGCATAGAATTTGGAACTCAAAACTTTAAATAAATAAAAGTGTTTATTATTTTAAAAAAAAGAAGAGAAAGATACAGAAGGCCTAAGAATAACAACAAAAATAACAATAATAACAACAACAATAATAATAACCAATAGCCATACAAGGCTTTAAGGTTTGCAAAGCATTTAATAATTATTTTATCTTCACAACAAATTTGGGAGGTAAATGTGATTATAGTGATTATTTTACAGATGTGGAATCTGAGTCAAAGGTTGAGTGAATTGTCCAGGGTCACACAGCTAGTACTAAAGCTGGATTTTCTTCCTTCCTTCCTTCCTTCCTTCCTTCCTTCCTTCCTTCCTTCCTTCCTTCCTTCCTTCCTTCCTTCCTTCCTTCCTTCCTTCCTTCCTTCCTTCCTTCCTTCCTTCCTTCCTTCCTTCCTTCCTTCCTTCCTTCCTTCCTTCCTTTCCTTCCTTCCTTCCTTCCTTCCTTCCTTCCTTCCTTCCTTCCTTCCTTCCTTCCTTCCTTCCCTCCTTCCTTTTTTTGTGGGCCAATGAGGGTTTAAGTGACTTGCCCAGGGTCACAAAGTTAGTAAGTGTCAAGTTTCTGAGGCTGGATTTCAACTCAGGTCCTCCTGAATTCAGGGCTAGTGCTTTATCCACTGCACAACCTAGCTTCCCCCTCTAAAGCTGGATTTTAATTTAGGTCTTCCTATGCCAGGTCTGCAGCACCTAACTGCTTGACTGTGTTTGTTAAGTTTTCTCATGCTTAAAATGGAAGAGTTCAACTAGATGACCTCAAAGATTCCTAGCTCTAAATCTATTTTCCCATGCCACTTTCCTCTCAATAGAATGGAAAACTCAACAGAAACCTTAAGAAGTATAATCTTGATAAGGTTATTTAACATAATGTCATAGTAAACTATAGATTTTCCATAATTAATTTCAACCCCTAGAAGCTAAATTAGTTTCAGTTTCCCCATAAAACAGAAAAAAACCCAACTTTTTTCTTGTTCCCATCTTTCAAAATGACATCTCTGGTTTTAAAACAAGACACCTTGAAGATGGCTTAAGTTTTGAATGACTTGTTCTTGTGCATCTTTCTTTAGATGAATCCTTAACACCACTTAACTGTAAAAGTTTGACTTGTTTAAAATTTTGCAGTTTAAAAATATCTGCTTTTAAGAGGCTGAATTCTCCAAGATTATATCATTTTCCTTCATATGTTTTTTAGCCTCCATCACATCCTGCCAGTGATGTTAGACTTCCTTGGCTTGCTCCCAGAACCTCTGACAGGCTTTCATCTTCACAAACACAATTGCTTCCTGTAGTGGTAACCTCCGGAAAATAAAACCAGCTCTTCCACTTGTTTGCAGGAGAAACTTGTGGAGTGGCTTAAGCATGCCTTTTTGTTGAAGACATGATTATCCTTGTATCTTCCCACACATGAAGAGTCAGGAAACTTCCATCACCCTCTTCAACAGAAGAAAGGACTCCAACCACACAATTAGTTTCGGTTTCTCCTTCTTTCCTTAAAATCCTTTCACTCACCTGTGTGGCCTTCTTGTTCCTTCTCTAATTTGGTATACTAATGATATATTTATCTGCTGGGGGAGTATACAGCACTATGCCATTGAGATGAACTTTCCACACATCTTCAAAGGCAGATGTTATAGAATAAACCAACTCAGAAATAAGATAGAAGTGACCTGGTAAAGTTAGTGGATCTTGAGTTTGGAAGATTTGGGTTTGCATTTTGCCTCAGATGCTTCTTGTGTGATCCTCAGAAAGTCACTTATCTCTCTAAGACTCAGGATCCTCATCTACAACGTGGAGGTGTCAGTCACTAATAATAGCATCTATCTCATCAGGCTGTTGTGAGGCTCAAATGAAATCATAAATGTAAACATTTTAGAAGCCTCCAAGGACTATATAAATAAGAGATATGCAGTCTGTACAACTACACTAAAGGTAGAGTTTTGACAATCTTCAGGTTAGTTACAATAATTCTATTATTTAATCATCTGCTGCAGACAAATTGAGCAAATAATTGTCACAGTATGCTTTGTGTTGTACAAACAGTGAAAGCATCCTTAGTGAAAGCATTACTTCGCTCATTTCCTTTGATCACCAGTTGTTTTAGTGTTAATCTTCGTCTACACATAGCAAAGAACTGACAAATAGATTAGATAAGAAAAAAAACAAATGTATTTCTCTGATTTTATTCTAAGCTGTGGGCTAAGTAGATTTAAGCTCTTACCAATAATTTTTGTTCTCTTATACCCATCCAAGCCATCCCTGACCCTCTGGCATTCCCATCCTATTTGTCCCCTTTAAAATCCTTATTCTATTGCTAACAAAGTGCCCATCATTTCAGACCTATATCCTTCTCCTAGAAGTTACTCTGTATATATTTTGAATTTGGCTACATATGTATGTGTCATAGGATCAAAAGGTCTTAAATAGAAAGATGGAAAAGACCATAGAGATAATTCTAAGGATTCTAAGAGATAAATCTAAGGATTTTAAGGAACATAGTTTAAGTGATTTGTCCAAAGAGACACATTAATAAATGGCAGAGCCAGGAGTTGTTTACCCTCAACTAAGGATTGGGTGCCTGGTATTCAGTAGGTTCCTACAATGGTACCTTCCTTATGCTGAAGAAAGATATATCATGTATTCATATACTCATCAATTATGAAAGGATAGGACCTTACAGATTATCAATGCCAGATGTTCTTAACCATTTTGTGTCATGAAACCTTTCATCAATCCAGTGACATCTATCATATCCTCAAAATAATGTCTTTAAATGCCTAAAATAAAATGTATAGGATTAAAGGAAACCATTTTTTAGAAATAGTTATCAAAATACATTTTAAAATAAGTTCATATGCAGATCGAACCATACTGTTTCTACTTTGTTGTTGTTGTTTTTCTTTTTCTTTCTTTCTTTATTTTGGTGAGGCAATTGGGGTTAAGTGACTTGCCCAGGGTCACACAGCTAGTGTGTCTGAGGCCGGATTTGAACTCAGGTCCTCCTGACTCCAGGGCCGGTGCTCTATCCCCTGCGCCACCTAGCTGCCCTGTATTTTTTCTTTTTTGAGGCTTTTCCCTTGTGTTCTGATTCTTCTTTCACAACATGACTAATGCAGAAATATGTTTAATGTGATTGTACATATATAACCTATATCAGATTGCTTTCTGTTTTAGGGAAGGGGGGAGGGAAGGGAAGGAGGGAAAAAATTTGGAACTAAAAATCTTATGAAAACAAATGTTGAAAACTATCTTTACATGTAACTGGAAAATAATAAAATATTTTTATGATATATAAAAATAAAATAAAATAAGTTTACATAATTTAGGTTAAGAACCCCTAATCTAGAGCGATTTAGAAGCTTCTCCATCAAAGGTAAAAGAATAAAATTAGAATTTTTGAGAGAGAATTTAGAGACAAAGAAAAGAATAGGTGATATAAAATAAATGGTATCTGACAATAAAATGGTGGACACTATTAAAAAGAGAATGGCATATAGAAAAATGCAGAGATGGAGTAACAACTAGCAGTACAAAATCAAAAGATAGCACAATTAGAATACTGAGATCTCTATAAACCAAAACAACTGACCTTGAAGCTAGTGTTTGATTAATTGGAGAATATGTAACCTGAGAGTTTTCAGATCTTCCATAAAGACAGAAAAACAAAGATCCTGAACATCATATTTCAGGAAATCATAAAAGAAATGTACTCTCTCTTTCCTCTTCTCTCTTTTTCTTACACTTTCTACCTTCTTTTGAAGAAGAGCCCATGCCACCTACATAAATCCTTTCTGACTGGTGGATGTTACAGAATAAAAGAGCTTAGAAATAAGACAGAAGTGACCTGTTAAAGTCAATAGATCTCAAGTTTGGAAGACTTGGGTTCACATCCTGCCTCAGGCACTTGTTCCTGTGTGATTCTCAGAAAGTCACATCCTTTCCAGTTCTAAAGTTATGTTGTTTTTATGCACACTAAAGTTTAGTATTTGGTAAGGATGAAAATTTCTTAGGAAACATCTATTTATTCATCACAAAACTCATGAGCTTTTGGGTAAAAGATGCGTTTAAATCAACAGCTATATTCTGGAATAAATTCTAAATGGATAAAATGATGAAATTCATTTTTAGATGACTCCATTTAAAATTAGAAGAGAATAGATAATATTATTAAAAGCTGTGGGTGGGAGAATGATTAATATTCAGATATGGGATAGAAGAGATTGTAAAAGGAGAAATAGATCACTTTTATTTTGTAGACTTAGAAACCTTTCATGGAACTAAAACAAGAAAAAAGAAAAGCTTGAGGAAACATGGGTAGGGTGGGAGAAGGGGATTCTAAATCAGAAAGCTTTTGTAATACCAAGGCTAGATTTTGAAGATATTGGGAAAAAATTGGAGATTTTGTTTTGCTTTGTTTTGTCTTAAACATTTCTGATAAAATCTAGATATCTTAAATTTATATGGAATGAACATGAATCTATAAAGATAAGTCATTTCCCAATAGGTAAATGGTTAAATGATATGAGCAATTTTCTTTTCTTTAAAACAAAAACAAAAACAAAAACCCCTACTTCTATGTTTTTTGTTTATCTGCACTAATCTGAACAGCATATCCTCTCACTCCTCCTCACTCCTTTTACCCTGCTTCAACTCTTCTATTTCAGGAACATTAATTTGTCACACCTCTTTCCAAGAAATGTTGTTTTGCATCCCTTTTCTTATTCTTTTCTTTTTTTAGATTCTCTAGACTCTATCCTCAGGAATATGAATTCTTAATGGAGCTATTAGGGTGCCATGGAAAAAGGAAGGGAACAAACACTTGTTAAGTACTTACCAAGTGCCAAGCATCATGCTAGGAGCTTTACAGACATTATCTCATTTGATCCTCAGGACCCTGAGAGGTAGGTCCTATTATTATTCCCATTTTTACAGTTGAAAAGCCTGAAGCAGACAGAGGTTAAATGATTTGCTCATGGTCACACAGTCAGTGTTTTTTTTTTTTTAATTTTAAAATTTTTTTCAGGGCAGTGAGGGTTAAGGACCTGGTCAATGTCACACAGCTAGTAAGTGTCAAATGTTTGAGGACAGATTTGAACTGAGCTCTTCCTGAATCCAAGGCCCGTGCTTTATCTGCTGTGCCACCTAGATGCCCACAGTTAAGCATCTGGTTTCTTTGGTGGGGCAATGAGGGTTAAGTGACTTGCCCAGGGTCACACAGCTAGCAAGTATCAAGTGTCTAAGGGTGGATTTGAACTCAGGTCCTTCTGAATCCATGGCTGGTGCTTTATCCACTGCGCCACCTAGCTGCCCACACAGTCAGTGTTTAAGGATGGACTAGAACTCAGGACTTCCTGATCCCAGACCTAGTGCTTTATCCACTTTGCCATCTATCTGTTTGGTGAGCCTAGTAGGGAAAAGAAATATGTATGTGGCTTTTCTGCTGTTTTTTTTCTTTGATGATTGATCCATTCTGATGCCATGCCATTCCATCCTTGAACCTATGATACTCTGTTCATCCTTCTCTGATCCATGCCTCCACAGAGTCCCCCAAAATCACTCTCCCAGCTAGAATTAGTACCTAGATTTATCTTTTTATGCTCTTGAATCTTGTATGTGGAAGTAAAATTTTCTATTCAGCTCTGATTTTTCATCAGAAGTGGTTGAAAATTTTCTGTTTCATTAAATATTAATCTCTCTCCCCACCAAGGATTACACTCAGTTTTTCTAGGTAGGTGATTCTTGGTTGTAATCCTAGCTCCTTTGCTTTTTGGAATATCACATTCCAGAACCTCTATTCCCTTAATGTGGTAGCTACTAAATCTTGCATTATCCTGATTGTGTCTCCATGATATTTGAATTGTTCTTTTTGGCTGCTTGTAACATTTTCTCATTAGATTGAGAGCTCTGGAATTTGACTATAATATTCATGGGAGTTTTCATTTGGGGATCTCTTTCAGGAAGGGATTTGTGGAGTCTTTCAATTTCCATTTTACCCTCTGATTCTAGGTTATCAGGGCAGTTTTCCTTGATAATTTGTTGAAATATGATGCCTGCATTTGTATTTTTGGTCATAGCTTTCAAGTAAGTCCAATAATTTTAACGTATCTTTTCTTGATCCCAGGTCAGTTGTTCACATTTTCTTCTAGTTTTTCATTATTTTGATTTTGTTTCTTTCTTGATGTCTTATGGAGTCATTACCTTCTACTTGCTGAATTCTAATTTTTAAGGAATTATTTTCTTCATTGATCTTTTGTACCCTCCTTTTCCTTTTAGCCAATTATACTTGATAATGAGTCCTTTTCTAGTGAAATCTTTTACCTCTTTTTCCATTTGAGCAATTCTACTTTTTAATGAGTTTTCTTCAGTGTATTTTTTGCCTTTTTAAAAACCATTTGTCCTATTCTGTATATTAAGATGTTGTTTTCTTCAGTATTGTATGTGTGACTCCTTTATCTTACAAGTAGTTAATCATTTTTCACGATTTTCATGAATCACTCTCATTTCTTTTCCCAGTTTTTCTCTACCTCTGTTATTTGAATTTTAAAAATCCTATTAAAGCTTTTCCAGGAATTCTTTTTGGGCTTGAGACTAATTCACATTTGTTTTTTGAGATTTTGGATATAGCTGCTTTGACTTTGTTCTCTCCTCCTGAGTTTATGTTTTGATCTTCCCTGTCACCATAGTAGTTTTCTTTGGTCAAGTTCTTTAAAAAAAAAATGCTCATTTTCTCATCCTATTTCTTGACTTCTAACTTTGTGTTAAAGTGGAGCTCTGCTTCTGGAGTGGAGGAGGTACTTTTCAAAGCTTTAAATTTGTTGGTTTGTGCTGCTATTTTCAGAGCTGTTTCTGGAGATCTATAAGTTTTCAGTTCTTTCAAGTTGGTATGATCTCAGGAGAGGTATGTTTACTACTCTCCTGGTTATGGTCTGCTCTGTGAGTAACCACCAGTATTCTTTTCTGCCCTGTAAAACTCTCTGTCACTCTCTGCCTCTTTCTTTCTGTCTCACATTTTAAAAAGAGAATCTATAGTTCTACAGAGTATTTATTGTGCTAAATTCTCTAGTTTTTGCCATTTTAGTGGGTCTCATGAAATTTGTTTTTAACAATAATTTTATCTTCCCCATGGACTGCTACTTCATTTTCTTTTATTGTAAAATCCTCTAAAAAGGATTTTTCACTTTCAAATGTTTATTGATATTTCCCATCAGCCTTTATTAATCATTCTACTATTTTTAATGATGACTATAAAGTTCTTTGGGCAGCTAAGTGGCGTAGTGGATAGAGCACAAGGACTGAAGTTAGGAAGACTCATCTTCCTGAGTTCAAATCTGGCATCAAACACTTACTAGCTATGTGACATTATACAAGTCTCTTAACCCTGTTTGCCTCAGTTTCCTCACCTGTAAAATGAACTGGGGAAGGAAATGGCAAGCTCCAGTGTCTTTGTCAAGAAAATTCCAATTTGGCTCATGAAGTATTAGAACAACATAATATACTTACCTGCCCATCCTTTCTTTTGTAAAAGCTAAACATTGTTGTGACCAATCCTTCATCCTTCCCCATTACCTGTTCTCTCAGTCCACCAGGTTTGGAAAAAGTCTATGACCCTTAAGGGAAGATCTTACTTCAGTGAGATCCTGAGTCACCACCATACATACCTTAGAAGATACTTCTGGGATACTACCAAAGGATTAATTCCAAAAGTTGTTGCCTAAAATTGCAGCAGCCACAAGGAACACAGACAAGATTCTGCTTACTGCTACTACATGCCTTTCTGGCTGTAGCGGGGAATAGAAGATTGATGGAGAGAGTATGTGGACTTATAGGCTAATGATTTGCTTTTCAGTAATTTTTTTTCAGCAAGAATTTTTTGGCAAGTTTTTTAAATTGTCTCACTATTCTTGTGGATTTCGCGACATTTTGGTACTTTACTTGTTTACTTCCAGTGATAAGGGGAAAGTGTCCACAGGTTACCTCTCATTGGGCTATCTTCCCAGGATACCTTACATAAACTATTTTCAAAAGCAGAGATGAAAACTTCCAAGAAACTTTTTAAAAATTCAAAATTATTAATTATCAGAAAATTAAAATGTCTGATATATAATTTAATGTTGGCGAGATAAGATAGGCAAACATTTGCCAATGGTGAAATGTAATTGTTCTATAAACAAATGGAATTATGTATTAAGCAATGACTATTATGAGTTCAGAGAAGCATGGGAAGATTTGCATAAACTGATGTAGAATGAAATAAATGGAATAAAGTGGACAATATGAAAAATAACTTTAAAATGTAAGTGAAAAGATTGTGAAACAGAAGTTGAACTTTGAGTAAAAATCCATGAAAGTCTTCAAGAACTTTATAATTAATGCACAACAAAGAGGTGAGTATGAGAGGTCAGCACTATATTAAATGTTTTTTGTTTATTTTTTCTTCTTTTACAAATGAGGGTTCATTCTAGATTGCAGAGGAAACTTGAAAAGGACTGTGATATATAGACAAAAGGCATCAATAAGACACCAAGGGATCTTATATGAGGTCACCATATGCTTGAAAGACTCCTTGTTAGAGAAGAATCTGTAAGACTGTGTTTTGCTTTCTGGAGTCAAATTATTATTATTTTTTGTGATCAACAAAATAACAAATCAAGTAGGATCTTGTATTTTCTGTATCTTTGAATCTTTCAATCAATTATGTATAAAAATGTGGCATTCCATACAAAATCATTTATAAAACCATGCCTCTTCCCTTCTCATGTTTTTATTAAAGATAACTTTGAAGTGTCATCAAGATTTTATAAAAAATGAGAGCTTAGGCATATGGATGTGCAATTATTAATAGAACCATAACACGAGCAGGGTGGCTGGGGTTTTGTCTGAGGGCACTGAATTTAGAGGATGCTGACAGCAATAGCAAAAACAAAACAAAACAAAACAAACAAAAACAGAAACAGAAACTAGCATCTATTTAGCAATAATAATCAGTTAAAATAAAAACTACTAGATAGAAGACTGAGTTGACCTCAATCCCTTCCTTTCCTGTTTTCTTCTCTCTCCCCACTCTCCCACTTCCAGAGCAACATGACAACTTTCCTGGAAGCAATCAGGTTTCCAAGGTCTCTCTCTGTCTTATAATATTGACCCACAATGTGAGGTCTCATTCTATCCATGAATTCAGGGAATGATTTGTATTACTTATTGCAGATGTAGTTTTAAATACTTTCTCTTGGCAGAAAAAGTACTAGGTACAGCTGATTACTGATGCTTTTTTTATAGTAACATTGTCCATGATTCTCACATCCCCATTTTTTTTGGTATTATCTTTCCATCCCTAAGATTTCTTATTAGATGATTTTCCCATGCTATTGAAATTGGATCACCTCTAGCACTATGCGCCTGGTTTCATATAAGGTTGTTTAAGGTTCTAGTTGTCCTTTAATCAGTCTTACTATGTATGGAATTCTTCATTTAACATGTTTTTGCTTGGCAATCGTCTTGGTGTGAGTTACTTGATTGTACTAGTTTGAGAGAGAGAATGATCAAGAATACTTACTCTTAAAGTTATCACCACTGAAAGGTCCCTGGATGACATGAGACTAATATTAGCAGCAATAAGCAGGTTAGGTAATCAAGTCATATCTGCATTTGTGGTACCAGGATGTCTAGATAGTCTTGAAACTGGATCCTTGGAGTCATATCGTCCTTCCTCCAAAATTATAGCATATAATGACTAACAGTATGACCTGCAATTGGTGCCATTAGGATTTCTGCAAAGTAAAAATACCTAATAGCTTTATTTTGCATGCTTTACAGGAAAGAAAAGAGATTTGTTAGCATTATCTAAAATAACCATGCACACATTAAATAATACCTGGCATTTACATAACATTTTAAGATTTACAAAGTACTTTTACATGTTATTCATTTGATCTTCACAACAATACCATGAAGGAGTTATTATTATCCTCATTTTACAGATGGGGAATTTGAACCTGATCTCATGTGACCAAAGACACATAGCCAGTAAGTACCTAAGCCAAGATTTCCTTAGTCTACGTCCAGCGTTTTGTCCACTTTGTCTCCTATGCACCAATTAAACTTTGATTTCCAGTGGTTCCTACGTAAGGAAACAACAGAAATGCCCTCTAAGTCAGATAATCTATGAATAAAGGGCTTGTGAGAGAACAAAAGAATTTGGGTCAGCTGAATATATTCTGTGTGTCTGTCTGTCTGTCTATCTCTGTCCTTCATGTAACGCTTTTAAAGCATTATATTGAGAACTTCAGTTCTTACATCTCAGTCATTTCCACATATGAACATTCCCTTGACATAAGCCTTATTTCATAAGGGTTAAGTAAAAACGAACTGTCATGTAGATAGCTTCTGACAAATTCTATGTCCATAGCCTCCCACCTCTCCAGAAAAAAAGGTGAATTTCCCCAACTTTATCATAATTTGGATTGGTCAGTTTAATTTGTTTTCCAATTTGTTTTCCTCTTCTTTTCCTTATGTTGTTGAAGTAATTGTGTATATAAATTTCCTAGTTCAGCTTGCTTTTTCCATATTATTTCAAACAAGTCTACATTTATTCCACAAATCTCTCATATTCCTCATCTTTACAATGTAGTAATATTCCATTATATTTATATACCACAATGTGCTTTAACCTTTTCCAGTTGTTGGACAAGCAATCTATTTCAAGTTCTTTGGGATCACAAATTTTGGTATCACTTTGGTATCACAAAATTTGCTGCTGAGAATATTTTGCTATATATGGGGCCTTTCTTTCTGCCTTTGACCCCCTTTGGGTAGATATCTCAGTTGGATGATTTACTTTGTCTCTTTCATCCCCTAAAAAGATGGCTTAAATGGCCAGTCATCTGCCTGAGACATGAGCCAAAGGGGTGGTGAGCCACAAGTTTGTGACTTTGGAATTTGGACTCTTTCAATTTTCTTCAGGTTTCACGTTGGCCCCTTTCTAGTGGCTGCCAAAGATCAGAAAAACCCCCAATGAGACAGCCACATAACAACTGACAAAACTGTGTGTGGACTAGAATAGTTCTGCTTATATTAATAGTAAAATGAGATTTTACTATTTTAGGCCTTGTATCCTACATTTCAGTCTGCAAAGACAAAGTGGGACAGTGGCTTTGTTTCACATTGTTATCATGTTCTCTGTCCTCCTAAATTATCTTTAACTGTTGCAGACCTCAAAGCATTTGTACTCTGGGTTGCTTTTTAGCATTTTTCAATTGCTACCAGGATTTTTTTTTAAATCATAAAGAGTGCCATGTGAAAGTACCACATATTTCATTGGAATGGTATGGTGGGAGCAATATCTTCTAGGGTCCCAGCCATGCAGGGTGGGCTTGTTTTTCCATATGTCAAGGGCAATTTTTCCTTTAAAATTATTGAAGCCGTCCTCTATACAGGATGCTAAGGCCCACACCATTGACATGCTTCTTGGGGGCCAAAGTGCAAGAAACAGAGCACATGGAGGTAAGAGATGCTGCCTTCACATGTCTGACACTAGTGCAAATGCAGAGAACCTGCTGCCAACATGCACCCAACTGAATAACTTCTGTTATTTGACTGAATACCCTTTCCATTCTGTAGCTAAACAAGCATCCTTTTGTTAATTCCTGAATGGTCTACGATTGTCTCATCTGTTGCCAATCCTTAACCTGAACCACCTGACCAGCCAGAGTCAAGTCTGGTTTATGAGAGGTGGGCATGTTTATTTATTTTTTAAAAAGTGAATACTCATAAGGGACATTATTTTTATTCTTCATATTAAAGGGACTAAAACTTAATTGAACTTAACTTAAAAATACAATCTTTTCAAGGGGCTCCTTTTAATCAAGTTCTTACAATGGTCATAAAGTACAGAAAAACCTTTTTTAGCTTCATTTTCTTGACTGAAAAAGAATCTTTTCCACTGGACCTGTTCCCCTAGTGTCACACTTTGTCACAGTGAAGTTTAATGTCTGGTGACTAGAGATGCATCATTTTAAAATTTTAACTGTTTTGTCTTGCTTTTCTGTAACCAACCCAAGACTTAAAGCAAACATAAAATTCAAAATAGTCAGAGGAGTTAAAAATATCTAATGCATTTTCACTGATCTGTTTGCAGCTTGGTGGAGTTCCTAGACAAGAGGAGAGCATGTTAAAGAATGTGTTGTAGTGGAAGGTCCACTGATTATGGAGTAAGGGGGACTGGTTAAGGATTATACTTCTGGTGCTCACTATCTGTGTGACCTTGGATAAGTCACTTAATATCCCTGGGACTTGGTTGTCCACATGTAAAAGGAGAGAGTTGGTCTAGATCAGTAGTAGTGACAAACTCAAATAGAAATGGGAGGGGGCACTAATCTGTACATAAGGATATCTATGGGCAGAATTTTTACCTCATTTTAAAATGTGATATTGTCTGTTTTATTGTATTTTTATTTATTTTGGTAAATATTTCCCAATTACATTTTAATCTGGTTCTGCTCCCCTAGAGAGTGTGGGTTTGACCTCTGATCTAGATAGTCTCTGAGGTCCCTTCCTCCTCTAAATCTGTAATCTAATTATCCTGAAAATGGAAAGGAGGAAGTCAGACAATTTGTTCCTGATAGGAACAGCTGGAAGCATGAAAAATTGAATGAATGAATGAATGAATGAATGAATGGGAAAAATTACTTAGCACTTCAGGCCTTGTGCTAAATACTGGGGCTACTAAAACAAAAAGATTGTCCTTACCCTCAAGGAGCTTAAAGTCTTTTGTTTTGTTTTGTTTTGGTGAGGCAATTGGGGTTAAGTGACTTGCCTAGGGTCACACAGCTAGTAAGTGTTAAGTGTCTGAGGCCAGATTTGAGCTCAGGTCCTCCTGACTCCAGGGCCAATGCTCTATATCCACTGTGCCACCTAGCTGCCCCTCTTTTTTTTTTGTGGGGCAATGAGGGTTAAGTGACTTGCCCAGGGTTACACAGGAAGTAAGTGTCAAGTGTCTGAGGCCGGATTTGGACTTAGGTCTTCCTGAATCCAGGGCCAGTGCTTTATCCACTGTGCTACCTAGCTGTCCCTCAAGCCTACAGTCTAATAGGTGAATCACAATGCATATATGTTGAACATATATTGTGAATAGGAAAGGATATTTTCCAATGAAAATTGATCGTCATCCTTTTGGGAAATGCTAGTATTGCTCTGATTATTTTTTCCTAGATCTAGAAGTAGAAAGTTGAAGGTGGGGTGCATTTGCCATACATTCATGGCGTAAAGATGACCAGAGAAAACAGGTGACATAGTGGGCCTGGATCAGCCTAGTTATGAAGGATTCTCATGAATCTTGAGTACAGGGTCCCAGGGAGGGGTAGTTGGGAAGTTTGGTCACAAGGTTGATGTGAGCTGAAGATGGCCAGAGAGGAACAGGACTGGCAACTGTAGCAATCTCTGAAGGAGTCCTCAGACATTGGGAAAGCTGTTCCCACCCCCAAACAGGATCCAGATCTATAGTGTGATGAAAAGTCTGCTGGCACATAAAGATATGCTTGAGTACCCCAGGCATAGCCTTTATGCAAGACTATGAAGATGTTGTAAACAGGTCCATGAAACAATTGTGTGTGTATATGTTAACCTATATACTCAAGTGTATATATACAGACACACATGTATTCATAACACATGTAATACATGTATATGCATGTGCACAAATACATGTATGCATGTACATGCATGCATATGTATATTCATATGCCATACAGTCCATGCACATTTGCATGCACATGCACATATACATACATATACATTTAAACATTATGTGCAATCATGGACATTAGTATCTATTACAAGGTGGTGAAAGAGGATAGGGCTGTTCCAAAAAGCAGACCCTCAATCATCCATACTTTTAAAGTGTCTGTCATAAAAAACAATCATCTGTCTGCTAACAACAACAACAACACCCCCAACATATTAAGAATGCACAAGGGCTATAGCAGTAGGTAATGTCATCTCTAAAAAGGCCCCCTGCCTCCCTTGTGGAATGACAGTCTGGTTTGGATCGCTGACCTGTCCTGCACCAGGGGTGTTTCCTTTCTGGGGAGTCATGTTTCTCTTTCCAGATGGTTTCTCCCTCGGACACTAAAACAAAAATTGCTTTTATGGCTATTGATTTTGATTAATGGATAGTGTCACAGGAAACCATTTTCTTTTTCCTTGGGAAGGGCACAGACCGTGGTAATATGGACAAGGCTTGGATTTTTTCACCTCCTTCCCCCAATCACCAGCCATCCAAATCATTTAATTCTAGGTGGGAGAACCACACACATCTCAGGTTTCTTTGATTGACTTTGCCTGGTTTTGATCTCAATGGTAAGATGTCCAGCTTTTTAAATCTTTTCATTTCATTAAGTGTCATCAACACAAAGGCAAATAAATGCCCTTAACTCCTGTCCTAATTTCAATTCAGGGATATAATTAATGTTCCTATTGTCAAGCTTTTTGCCTGATGGATACCCTGTGGGCTTCCCATAGCACATCTAAGAGAAAGGGGTGAAGCAAAGGAAAATCCTCTTTCTCAGTCATCTGGGATTTCTCTTTTCCCTATCTGCTTGCCTTTGCATGATCTTCTTTCAAGTAAAGTCAAAGGAAATTGATGGAGACACTTTGCAATATCATCCTATGCTCCTTCTCTCAACTCCTCCTCCTGCCATCACTGGCCACAAAGAGGCTCTTATCATTCAGTATCAACTTGGTTGATTTTCCCCCTCCCCCATGCTTACCCTATGCTATGTTCTCCCAAGGACTGAGTCCTGTGATTCTATAAATCAATGTCCTAAAAGGAAATGCACTGGGTAGAAGGAGAAGGGTACTCAACACATTCTCATAGGAATTCTGTTATCTTACCAGCCCTGACCTGAAATGAAACAGGAAAATTAAGCCAGGCTTGTCAATAACTAAGCTGACCTTCAAGATTTATTGTTTCTTAGCACGTTTCACCTTCAAAAAGCCTTTAAAAAATCACAGGATCATAGTTCTGTGCTGCAATGGATCTAAGAAGCCAGCCCCTTCAACTCGCTCATTTTACAGATGAGTTAACTGAGACCCAAGGCAGCTAGCTGAGTGATGTATCCAAGGTCTCACAAATAGCAGTGGTCAGAGTGAGATTTGAAGGGTTGTCCTTTGACTCCAGCTCCAGGATTCCATATACTGTACTACACTTATCTAGTCATGTGAGTTCAAATTCAAAATAGTTTTTATTTGAAAATAGTGTGATAATGACTTCCCTCCTCTAGTTAGAGAGGTAGAAGATTATTGGGGCAGAATGATGCATACATTGTCAAGCTCACTAATTGTACTGATAGTTTTTCTTTCTTTCTTTGAATATACTTGGGAGGGTATAGGATATGGGAAGGTGGGGTGGTGGAGAAAGAGGTCTCTCCTAAAATGACCAACTCATGTGAAAAACAAGTCGTTGACAAAACCTTTGCTTTAAAGAAGCATGAGTTGGGGGTTTGTTTTGTTTTTGTTTTCTTTTGTTTTTAGCATTTTTCTCGGGGGCATAGGTTAAGAGATCCTAGGATCATTGATCTAGAATTGGAAGGGAGCATATTTATTGCTGAGTCCAAACTCTTCATTTGTCAGATGGGAAAAATGTTTTCCCGAGAAATTGTGACATGAAATATTACACTGAAGTTTCTGCCTTTAGGCTGTGAAGGGATCCAGTTCTGGACTTGAAGTCAAGAAGATCTGAATTATAATCTTGCCTCAGCTACTTACTAGGTGTGTGATCCTGGCCAAGTCAATTTAGCCTCTTTCTGCCTCAATTCCCTCAAGTGTAAAATGGAGATAATGATCGCACCCTATGGTTGTTGTCAGGATAAAATGAGATAATATTTGTAAAGCACTTTGTAAAGCTTAAACACTATATAAATTCCATCCATTTTTCTTATTTTTGTTGTCATTATTTACATTAATAAGACTAAATTCTTATTATTCATATTATTTGTCCTTCATTTTTGAAGAGGACCAATGGTGTCATGGGGTTATGAACTGACTTCTTTATGAATTGGAATTAAGTGAGGTGGTGCTGCACAAATTCATCAGCTTCACTCTCTCTCTCCAGTCACTGATGTCTAGTGGCAAGACAAAAGTCAAGATCACTGTTGATGGCCCAGGATGCTGTGGATGACTTTGGCATCTTCCATGTCTGACCAAGCTATAAGGGCTCCACAGTGTTTGCTTCAGCCTCTTTCATGGCCATTGAAACAAGTTGTTCTCATTCACCTGTTTCACCAGGGGAAGTTTTCACATGCCTATGGTAGACATCCCCCTAACTAACCAATGAGTCTGAGGTCTGTTGATGTTATTCAAAAGATTCATTAACCACCAATAGGACAATGATAATCTACTGATAAGACAGAACTCTGAAGATACTGGTAGTAATCTAATTGTGCTTTGCTAATCCTCTCACCATAGTTTCTTTGGTTATATAAATGAGTGGGAAGGTGGGAGTGGGAGAAAGTAGATTTTCTATTTTACAGTGACTTGAGGGGCAAGAAACTCATTTTCTGAAAATTCTGCCAATTCTGTGCACAAGATTCCCACCTCTTTTACTGTGATAATAATATGCTTTTCAGCCAAAGGATGTAGTGAAATCAGCCTAATATGACATGTTGGTAGTAATTTCCATTAGAGAAATAACTTCAACTTTGAAAGATGTAAAGTATAATTACAAAAGAAGATTCTACTTGTTTATTTTGCAGAAAAAAGCATAGTAACCTGATAGAACCCACTAAATGGTAATTGATTTACAATAACAAACATTGATTCTAAAGCATGATAAAAAAGTATTTTATTTACTATTGACCCCATTCTCATTGCCTCTTGCACATTTTACCTTTTGCAGAAAACTTAGACAAAAAGAAACTCCAATATCATTCTCTCTACAGTCCTACAAAAGAAAAGTTAACCTGGAAAAGTTTATAAATATGATTATATTTTTGGTTGTACTTTGAACATGTTGAAATTGAATCTATTATTGAGGCAAAGATATTTTTTAAAAGTGCATTTAAATTTTATCTGGTTTCTTGTAAATTTTACTCTAAGTTGAGAACAAGACAATGTCTAGATGAATCTGACTTGGGCTAACCTTACTGTGTAACAAACCTGCTACCCTAAGACCTTAGTTTTGAAAATAGAAGTCTGTGTAGTTAGCACTCTGTTGCTAACCCTTGGGCTGTCCCTAAAGAATGGAAGAGGAAGAAAATACAAATGCCCCTGATATTAAAAAACAACAATGACAACACAATGATATCTGCCAGAGACCAGAGTGTCTGGCAACAGAATAGGGGGTGGAGAAAGTGGAGTTCACTCATCTCCCTTCATCATCTGGAGAAATTACAGTCGTCAGGGGTGATACTGTGAATCAGTCAGCTGGAAAATGACCATGGGCAAAACATCTTGAATCAGCTGAAAGGAAACATTTGCAAACATTAATATTGTGTAGCTGGCAATGTCTTAGCAAGCAAAATGAATGACAAAACATGAGGTAAGAGCTAGGAACCTGCAAGAAAAAGTCTAATCAAACCTGAGAACACAAAGAAACTCCATGCTGTATTCTCCAATTCAATCTAATCTCACATGTATTTACTTATTAAATGAGTCACACCTTCATAAGGCTATTTCCCCAATTTACACTCTCAGATTAGGTCTCTAGAGAGTGGCTGCTACCTGGGATTCTAGGAGCAATCCCTTGGGTGAATATTCCTGATGCTGTAAGTCATGAAGCCTCATATAAGTGTCCTTCCCATGAACAACTGGTCAGTTGATTTGATTAGTACTTGGCAAAGGCATTTACTAAGTTTTGTAGGAGCAGCTGGTGTAAAACGTTACCCTCTAAAACCCAGGTTATACTCTCCCACAAATAGACATGGGAAGAATGGGCTCAAATTTAGAATCCAAGGTAGTGAGATATATCTGTGGCAAAGGATAATTCACATATCCTGGTACTTTAGGGTCTAACAGTATTTACATTTTTCTTTTTTTTTTGGTGGGGCAACGAGGGTTAAGTGACTTGCCCAGGGTCACACAGCTAGTAAGTGTCAAGTGTCTGAGGCCAGATTTGAACTCAGGTCCTCCTGAAAGCAGGGCTGGTGCTTTATCCACTGTGCTGCCGCAGTATTTATTTTCTTAATGAGATCCTTCTGTAGCTTCCCTTCAGTGCATCATTTCTGCTTAGTGGGCATCTGGCTCTTTTCTAGAGGTCAGCTCCTTCCTTTCTTTTTAAAATGTATTTATTTTTCACTTTCTTTTTTTAAAAATTGAGTTCTATGTTATCTCCCTCTCTCAAACCCTTCCCCCATCCATTGATATAATTCATTATAATACTGATTATGAATGTAAAGTCACAAAACATATTTCTACATTACCCATGTTGAAAAAAAAAAGAAAGTAAAATAAAGTGGGAAAAATATGCTTCAATCTGTACTGAGAGTTCATCAGTTATCTCTCTGGAGATGAATAGCATTTTTCATTATGAGTACTTTGAAATCATCCTGGATCATTGTATTGTTGAGAGGAGAATATCTGTTCCTTTCTTGAGTCCATAACTGCTACTTTTTTTCTGTTTCAAGGGGTCATGCCTCAGGTATCTGAGATCTCTGAGTCTGTGTCTGAACTCCAGTGTGTGTCTCTGTTTTCTGCTGAATGGATTGTATCCCACTGGCCCAGATGCTCTGATGACAAGGTCAGTTGAAATGAGGGGAGAGGATGAGAGGTAAAACAAAAAAACAAAACAAAACAAACACACAAACAAACAAACCTCTTCCCTGACTTTACTTCACTGTCTTCTGGTATAGGCAAAGAGATTTGCCTTCACAGAATGGAACTGGTGAAATTCATTCAGTTATTCGAAACTCCCAGAGATATGACTAAATTGTTTGCTCAGCAAATCTTTCTTTACCCAATGGAAGAGGTTTACACTTCATAAAGGGATCATAGGGCATAGACACATCTTGTTTGCATGTTAAAAACCTTATTATGTGTAATAACACTGTTGTGAGTCTGTAGGAAAATTCCCTCACATGTACTTTATACTTTGTGATAAGATTTTGGGTCTTTTGTGATTAATCTGATCTGGCAGAGAAACTCCCTCCCTTATCCATACTACATGCAAGACAATGGATACACAAAAACAAAAATTAAATAGTCTCAGCCCTTGAAGAGTTTATATTGTTCCAGAACTAGGGCCAAATTGCTTAATAGCCAAGAAATTTTAATGTGCAGGGTCTTTTTTTGTTCTAGTGAAGAAACCCATTATAGAGATTTGGTTAAAAAGCACAGAATGGAAATACTGTATGAGAGGATTCATAAACCATTTCAGAGGAAAAATATGAAAAATATCTCCATTAGTGATAAAGGCTCATCACTAAAATGCCACTCATTTTATTCCACACTGAATCTTTTCTAGTAGAACAATAGAACCAAGTTAATTCAAAAGCTAGATGACAAAGCATTTTTAAACTCAGGTAAAATGGGAAAAAAATCTCTGCAGTAGTAAATTTCCTTAAGATTTTTTTACAGATGAGATTAAGTTAAGGTTTGTGGGAATTTATTTTGATTTGGGGACCCTGCCTTTGGGTTCAGATTAAAAAGCTTTAGGCCCTCAGGTTTTTTCTGTGTGAGGGGCTGGTGCCCCTCCCCCTCCACTTCAGCTGAGTCAAAAAGCCCTGTGGGCTTTTCAGTACTCCAGGTCAGATGGCTGGGGGGAAAAAAAGCCCCAGCTCCCTATGCCCTGAGAGAATCTACCCCAGAGATCAGGGCTCCTCCAGATCGGCCTCTGGCATAGCCTTTGCAGAGGTCTCTGGGCACACAGCAGGGGGCACGGACCCTGGAGCCCTGGGTGTGGTACGCAGGGGACACTCATTAGCTTGTCGTGTTGGGGGCACAGGGAGCCCGAGAAAGCGAGGAAGGGATACGATACAGAGATGCTAGAGAGCCAGGGGGTTGGCAACAGAGGTGAGGATGCTAAGGGGCTTTTCAGGGGGGTAGACAAAGTGAAAGGGGCTTGGAGTTAGAAGTGAAAGTGACGCAGGGGAGCTGGAGTGAAGGAGAAAAAGAGTGAAAGTTAGAGAAAGCTGGAGCATACCCTAAGGCAAGAGGCAGCAATGGCTCTTATTATATTAAAAGAAGACAGGTTGTATAATTTGCATTTCTTAACCCTTATCGTTTACATTGATTTCTATAAATGAATTCTGCTTTGATTATTTAATTAAGAGGCTTCTTAATCTTTTGCTTATCAATTTGGGAGCAGTGTGGAGAAATTTTTTAAACAGTTCATATTAAATTAATAGCAGTCAAACATCCACAGATTAGTTCCCCCAAATTAGGCCTAAATTAGTTAAAATATTTTCACATATGAATGTCGACCCAGATGGGACTTATGGCCCAATTATAATTTTTCTAAAGTTATAATTTTTCATAAACTTATAATTATTTTATAATTACCATTATATAAATTTTTTCAGATTATATATATATATATTTAACAGGTTATAGCTTTGGGTTTGTATTAAGCTGATTCTGTCAGTTTGTATTACGAAGGAGAAAAAGGCATGGTTAGTTCCATTCTCTCCTACTCCTTTCCTCTAGGTAGTCATCAAGTTCTATAAATTCTTCCTTTAGAGAGTCTCCTTGAGTTTTTTTCTTTTCAATCCTCTTGTCCCCTTACCCAGCTTATGAGGGTAGAGACTATCTTCTTTTTGTCTTTGTACCTCCAGTGTATAGAATGGGATTTTCCACTTTAGAGTAACTTGCAGTTATACTTACTGAACTGTATTGCTTTGAACTGTTGCCACACTGGTCTGGGTCCCTGATATATTATGCCTGGAAAACTCTAACAACATCCTAAATGGTCCATCCCTGAATACCATCCAACCCACCCTGCATACCACCACTGGATTAATCTTTCTAAAATGTGATTTTGTCTACCCCTCTGTTGAAAAATCTTCAGTGGCTCTCATTTCCTATAGCATAAAGCCTGGACTATTTAGACTTCAATTTAAAATATACTACAGTTCTCCATCCAATCTAGCTCTTCAACATTGTTAAGCCTTCTACTACCACCCTACACACACCTGAATTTGGGCCACCATCATTTTTTTCCCATGCTATTCTTTCTGCTCCACCTTCCTCTCTGGAAGGGTACAAATGTTGATTGTATTGTATTACTTTTCATATCTCAGAAGTCTACTTATCTGAAATCTGGCTTAGCCTTTAAAACTCATTCTATGTTTCAGATCTCTGAAATCAGAAGAGACATAGGTTGGGATTCCATCTTATTACTATTATGTGATAACAATATTATTATTATTATTATTTAAAATAAAAATAAAAAATAGCTAAAATTTATATAGTGGTTTAAGGTTTGCAAAGTGCTTTACAAATTCTCATTTTATCCTTACAACAACTCTGGGAGGTAGGTGGTATTATTATTCCCATTTTGCACATGAGGAAAGTGAGGTAGATGGATGTTAAGAGATTTGTCCAAGGTCACACAGATAGCAAGAATCTGAGGCAGGATTTGAACTCTGGTCTTCCTGACTCCAGGTCCAGTGCTTCATCCATTGGGCAACCTAATTGTTCAGCCTGCCTTAAACAAGTGCTCTTGGCTCCCTGAGCCACAGCTCTTCACCTGTAAAATGGGAGTAAGAATACTTAAAATATTGACTTCTTAGGGTTTCTATGTTTGTGAGATAACACATCATGTACATACACAGAAGTGTATAGATTTATTCATTCATATGTGTATATGTACATATGTATGGATTGTGTGTGTATATACATAAATATACATAGTGCTTCAAAATTCTTAGTCCATTTTAAGCTTTAATAGATTACAACTGCACTAAGACTTTTGGAGCACCTAGTGTAATGCTTTAGAAACCTAAATGTCAGCTTTCATTATTACCAGACAGTCCTTGCCCATCCCAAGTAAATGTTCACTCTCAGTGTCTATGTCACTTACTTGATGCTTACGCTGCAAACTAATGCACACTGTTTCTCTTTGGGGCAATTGGTCGCAGGGTGTCTTCTGTTGTTGTTGAGTTGTTTCAGTCATGTCTAACTCTTCATGATCCCATTTGGGATTTTCTTGGCAGAGAGACTGGAGTTGTTTGCCATTTTCTTCTCCAGATCATTTTATAGATGAGGAAACTGAGGTAAACAGGGTTAAGTGACTTGCCCAGGGTCACACAGCTGGTAAGTGTCTGACCAACCCAGGACTGATCAGGAACCCTGTAACATCCCTAATAAATGGTCATCCAATTAACTCTGTCTGAAGACTTCTAGCCTGCTATTGTCTGAGGTATCTAATTAAACACTTGGTAACTCATCTATTTGTCTACATACAATGTTCTTCCTAAATCAGATTGCGATCTCATGAAGCGTGAGGCACATTTCTTACATTTCTTTAATATTCTTCTTCACATCTAGAACTTGGCTATTTCTCTACAGGATAGGCTTTGTTTGTTAGTCATTTTACTAAATTTAGTTTCTTTGAGGCCAAGAACCATGACTTGATCTTTAAATCCCTATAATTTCTATACCTGGTACTGGAAGGGCATTGATTAATTAATAAGTATTAGTTTCATATAAGATATTTGAAGGCAGGGACAATTTTGTTTTAATTTTTGTTCACTTATACCTAACATAGTGTCTTGTACATAAAAAGCACTTAATAAATAATGTTGAATTGATTAAAATTGAGGATCCAGGGTCGCTTCCATACCAAGGTTAGGCATCAGGGTAGGATTTAAGTGGAGGATTTTTAATATGAGTAGTCATAATCATGATTATTATAACTGCCTTTATTATGAAGTTGTAATACAACCTGTTCTCAAAGGAAAATTTAATATAATTTTCCTTTAGGGTAGAATGCATTGCTTTTCTAGGAGAGGTAGGGTTAGAATTTTAGTGCTTGGAAAGGATGAAATATGGAGCCCCTCATTAGACTTATGGGACAGCTGATGTCCCTAGACATTAAGTGAACTTGCTGAAAGTCTCACTGGCTAAATAGTGGTAGACCTAAGTTTGGAAATGGGTCAAGCGTCTGATCCCCAATCTAACCCTCTTTTCTATTACAAAACTAATGGTTTCTTTTTTTTTTTTTTTTGCTTCTGGTTAATTGTCAGACTGAGAGGCAGCATGATATAACTAATGGATGGTGGTCAGTCTTGGAGTGGGAACAACCTGAAATAAACTGTGTGACCTTGGATAAGTCACTGTCTTAATGCAGATTTAGGAAAGTTTACCTCCCTATGCCCCAGGCAACTCTCTAAAACTATAAGCTGATTTGAATTGTTAGAGGAAGTCTCCATATTCAAATTTACTCACATTGATGAAATCACGGGTCAATATGTACACACACATACACACATGCACAATACAAACATACATACATACATACACACATAATACCTACATACTCATGCTAAGTTCTGGGGAACTGGGGGCATAAAATAAGTTAGGATCATAAAATACTATAGCTAGAAGCCATCTTAAAGATTGGACCATAGGGAGCACAAACTCCTCATTTAATAGATGATGAGTGAGATGAGCAGAACCAGGAGAACATTGTACACAGTATCAACAACAATATGTGAGGATCAACTGTGATGGGCTTGATTATTCTAAGCAATGCAGTGGTCCAGGATAGTTCCAAAGGACTCATGATGGAAAATGCTCTCCAAACCCATGAAAAAAAAAAGAACTGTTTAATCTAGATGCAGATCAAACCATACTATTTCTATTGTTTTTAGTTTTTGTTATTTTTCTTTTTTGAGGTATTTCCTTTTTGCTCTTATTCTTCTCTCATAACATGACTAATGCAGAAATATGTTTTATGTGATTGTACATATATAACCTATATCAGATTACTTTCTGTCTTGGGGAAGGGGGAGAGAGGAAAGGGAGGGGAGGAAGGGAGAAAAATTTGAAACTAGAAACCTTATAAAAACAAATGTTGAAAACTATCTCTAGGGGGTCAGCTAGGTGGCACAGTGGATAAAGCACCGGCCTTGGATTCAGGAGTACCTGAGTTCAAATCCAGCCTCAGACACTTGACACTTACTAGCTGTGTGACCCTGGGCAAGTCACTTAACCCCCATTGCCCCACAAAAAAAAAAGAAAGAAGAAATGAAAACTATCTCTAAATGTAACTGAAAAATAACAAAATATTTATATGGAAAAAAAAAGAATCTAAGGCTAAGAGAGAGGAAGTAATTTACTTAAAATTATATAACTCCCATTAAGGCAGCTAGGGGGCTTAGTGGATGGAGTGCTGGTCCTGAAGTCAGGAAGACCTGAGTTCAAATCTGGTCTCAGACACTTACTCATTGTGTGACCCTGCACATGTCATTAAATGTGGTTTGCCTCAGTTCCTCATCTATAAAATGATTTAGAGAAAGAAATGCAAACCATTCCAATATCTCTTCCAAGAAAACCCCAAATGAGGTCACAAAAAGTCAGACATGACTAAAATAAATGAACAACCATTAAGAATAAAAGTAGGAGAATGTTAAATCACAAAAGAAAAAAAAAAGACTTGGAAATCAATTGACATGCCCATTAAATCTGACTTGATGGTCTTAACTATAATTTAAAAAAACTACACAAACTATTAAAGAATATTAATAAAATTATGATAGACCAGGTTTTCCTTTTCAGTTTTAATATATAGGTAGGTTTACAATGGGTTTTGCATTTTTAGGAGAAAGTGTTTCCAGAAATGATTTTGGCTTCCTTCTGTTCTTTGATAGCTTTGCATTCCAAATTAAGAGCATAGCTTCAAATTTCACTGGGATTTATCGTAATCTGAAGCAAGACAAATTATTGTGCCTATAACTTTAGGCTAAGGAATTTTTCTATGTCTCTTGTAACATTGTGGTGGTTTTTATTTTAACTCCATCTACTTTCAACAATGTAGTAAAGAGTACAGCTTTGGGTGGCTAGGTGGCGCAGTGGATAAAGCACTGGCCCTGGATTCAGGAGGACCTGAGTTCAAATCCAGCCTCAGACACTTGACACTTACTAGTTGTGTGACCCTGGGCAAGTCACTTAACCCCCATTGCCCCGCACAAAAAAAAAAAAAAAAGAGTCCAGCTTCTATTCATATCCTTCCCAGAGAATGTTGAAGCCCCCATCACAGGCCACTTCCCTAACCTCAGTAACTGATTTTCATGGTATAAAAGAGTGACAAACTTTAAATCAAGTATGCACTTGATTTATTTAAATTCCCAAGAAAAATTCAGATATAGATGATTAGGGAAGAACAGCAGTAGGCAGATGTGACAGAATGAAACTATTACAAATGGGATTTATTTGCTTATAAAATTAAAGGGCTAGATCCCAAACAATTTTTAAAAAGAGGAATTTGCTAGATTGTAAGCTCTGAGAGGGCAGAGACTGGGTTTTATTTGTTTATATCTCCAGCTTGCCTGGAATGGGCCTCTGTAAATAATAGGTACTTCATAGATACTTGTTAAATTAGACTGAACTGGATTTAATTGAACTCAGCTGAACTGAATAGTCCCTTTTTTTGTGAATCTGGGAAAATTCTCAGAGACAGAATTGCAAACATTACTAGGCTCTGTAAAAAGCTGCAAGCCAAAGAACAGTCTTTCTGTGGGCTCAGTGTGGCAAGGTCATGCCCCAGACTTTTGAGTCATACCCAGATGAGCATCACTGTTGCTGCTGGTAGTATCATACCCCAATCTGAGGAATCATAATAGTACTGTAGCTGTCAAATCAGATTTTCACCTTAAGGGGGACTCTGGGACAGCAGATTTGTATCACCATCAGGGACATATCCTTTTCCACCTAATCCTATGGAAATGATGTCAAGGTAACAAGAGATGAAGACTTCATTTTCAATTTTCCCTTTAAGTTTCATTTCCAGGAGTTCTGCCATTATATTTTCTTTCGAGCTTGATCTCTTGCTCTGTGTGGTAACATGGGGTTTAGATCTGAGGAGAGATGAGAAGAATTTATTAATAATAGTAACTCTTTGAAGATTCTCACCTACCTTAGCTGAGATGGCAAGATAAAACAACTGAAAAGAAAATGTCAGTCTAAGAGTTTTGTTGATAGCAATCAATCAGTCATCGAGCATTTTTAAAAAGCCTACTATGTGCCAGATCTTAGCTAGGTACTAACGCTGAGTAATTGTTAAAAAAAAATAGTGCTTTGATGGAATTGCTCATATTTTTTTTTGCCTGCTTTAGTGAAGTAAATGGAGACTGGATTTTTTGAGGGGGGAGGAGAGGGCAAGATACATGAACTAGGGAGGGGTACTGGTTGGGTAAATTATCCTGAGTCTTCCTCATTTTGAAGAAATGATTTCTCAGGCTCCATACCAATACTATGATTTACTGCAAAATTAAATAGAATTTAAAATTAAACAGCATTTAAATTAAATGTAACCCAGCTTTCCCATCAATTCTCCCCTCTGACCTACCCCATACCCATCCCTACCTCCATCTTGATCTTAGAGAAATAATTTATTCTACTGTGGAAAGAGATGGCAGGTGGTCAACAGGGCATAGAAGTACTATACACTGGGCAAGATAAGAGTTGGGGGAAAAGCACCATATCTAATTAAATCAGCAGGGGGCATTTTAAGAAGGCAAAAATGTAATCTCTGAGCTGGAAACAGGCCAGGACAGTAGGGTTAGCCTCTCTGGTTCATGCAAAACCCAAACCAAAATTCACCTAGATACAGGCACACAAAATGAACCATTTAGACTTCAGTGATCCTATATGTCTTGGATCACATCTTGGATTACATCTTATTTAAAGGCCCTTCTTGAATGTGACAGCTACTTCCAGAACTTACTAGAGCAACAGGGCAATAGTTCAGAACAAAGAGGAAAGTGCATCTGCTCAATGCCTACTCCAGTCCTTTCATTTTCCCTTATTTAGGGGAAGTCTACATTGGAGCCAGGAGGCATATTTACACCACTTTCATTTTAAATTCACATTGCATTAAAGAAGTTGCTCTTAAAAGAACCTTCTTTTTTGAAATGCATAAACCTTGTCAATGTGTATCAAATTAATTAGAAGAAATATTTTTCTGATTTATCTATGTCATCCCATGAATCACAGATGCAGACTTCCATTTCACTATTTAGGAGACTTCCTCATTTGGGCAAAATCAAATATTTTGATTATATGCAGTTCAACTAACTGCACATAGATAGGTCCACCATGTGAATTCTCTCTCTTTTTTTTTTGTGAGGCAATTGGGTTTAAGTGACTTGCCCAGGGTCACACAGCTAGTAAGTGTTAAGTGTCTGAGGCCAGATTTGAACTCAGGTACTCCTGACTCCAGGGCCGGTGCTCTATCCACTGTGCTACCCAGCTGCCTGTGAATTCTTTTGAAAGACTAGTGTAGAAAACATTTGATGACCCTTTTGAGTGAAGAATCCTTTTCACATCTACTCATGTCAATACATATATAGTGATGAGTGACTTGGACAAAATGAAATAATTAAATATATTGACATGCAATAAATGTCACAACTTTTTAAAATTTTTAAAACCGCATTTAATATGCAATACATCCCATCCTTTTGCTACAACCACCTGTTTTGCACTATTTGGCTTTGAGTTGGCAAGATTTTGACACATATACTTAAATCATCATGAAACCACATTTTCTTCATTTTGCATAAGTGACTGTTTTTCCAAGTCTAGCTTTAATTATAACCTTTACGTTTTCAATGTGTTTTAAGTCAAGTAAGTTCCCAGGCCATTGAAGCATGTTTATTTTTATCTCTTGGATAAATTTCTTAACTTTTTGTGATGGGATACATGCTATGAAGCCATACTGCAGTATTCTATTTCCACTCAGGAATTTTGTAATTCTTTACAGGACATGAATGTATTTTAAAATTTTTGTTCATTAATCTATTTCGTTATTTGTTTGTCTATTTATTCTTCTCTCTCTCTGTCTCTCTGTCTCTGTTTCTGTCTCTCTCTCTTTCACCAGACTATTCTTCCTATCTCATTTATGTTCAAAGTTTAAGGACTACTTATAGGTCTGGTTCTTCTCTTTTTTTGTTTTGTTTTGTTTTTACAATATATATACTTGCTTTCAGTAAGAGATAAATTTTATTGCGTTCACCTATAGATCCAATCTGGATTTTTCTTTTTAAAAAAATCAATCAATCAATCAATCATTTGATTTTTCTGGTCCCATTCTGTTAACCATGTGAACTTTGACTTGCTTTGTTTCCAACCCCAAGCTTATTTCCCCTATGTAGCTTGCCCACCTCCATGGTCTTGTCACATTAATGCTGAACTTAGTGAAGGTGCACAGCAATTTATACCAGGGTTTCTTAATTTTTTTCCACTTGCGACTCCTTTTTGCCTGATAAATTTTTATGTAACCCTATACATCTATATCTATATAGATATATCTATAGCTATATAAAACAGGGATACATGACGTTTTAGTGTTGCCAAATTTTTTGCCATCCCCACATTTAGTTACATGACTGTTTATGGGGTCACAACCCATAGTTTAAGAAGGTAAGGTTTATAATAGTGGTATCAAACTCAGATAAAAATGGGAGACAAATAAACTGTACCTAAGGATCACTGCAGGTCACATACCGACTCAGAAAACCCTCATTATTAACATCATCTGCATTTTCTTGTATTTTTATTTATTTTGTTAAATATTTCACAATTGCATTCTTTCTGGTTCGGGTGGCCCTCAGGAGTGTTGCAACCCAGGTATATAGTCTGTGCTATATATTTGGCATGTTGGGCACTTTTGGTTAAGACCACCATAACACAGAACTAACTGGAACCATCAGCCTAACCACTAACGCCCCCCCCCCTAACCCTCATCAGCAGGAATTTGTTCCACCATGACTGACTGTATCAATATATTATCAGAGGCTATCATTCCCTCAATGGGCATAAGACTTTTTAGTCCCAGTAGAAGTACAAAATCCATAAAACAAGTTTAATGTGGATTGTGTTGAAATTGTATCTTATTATGGTCCCCCGACCATGTTACTAATTATTATAGTAACTAGGAATATAAGAAGTCAGTGTAAAGTAACAATAAATAAGAAATAGGAATTGAGAGTGTAAAGGGGAACATAGAAGCCACTTACAAAAATTGCCACCTAAATTAATTAAGACCACATCCAGAGACAATGTGCTAAATTAGGAGGAGCCAGGGAGGCTCTAAAATAGTCAGTCTCTGAAGATAAGCTCCAGATATTTGAAAGAAAGCCAGAGAAATATTTATTCTGATAGGACAAGCCTAAACTAGCACTGATAACTTTGGGATGATATTGATATGCTGATAAGCTAAACCTAAGTTGATGTGGATAAGAGTTTGTCGGTCTCTCCCCTCCACTAGAGCCCTATAAGAATGAGATCCCCTCAAACGCTGTCCCCCAGCACTCCACCTGCTGCTGATCCATGTTGCCCCAGTACTCCCAACTCCAATTAGCAATTATATAAGTTACTCTATGTTCCCCTCTCCTTCCCCCCCATCTCTTCCTGACCTTGTCTGCCTCCCTGTGGAACACGATTCCCTGTATCATTCTTCAATAATCCTAACTCCCACTTGCCTCTGCACTCTCTGTGTCTTATTAAAGTGTGATTAATGCACCACTCCCTGCTTGCTGTCACAATAATCTTTCCCAGAGTATTCAAAGATCCAGCTTGTTCACCCTGACCCCAATGAGGGATCTCTTTGTGGTCCCCTTCCTTAGGGCATAAATTGGAGTTAGGACTACTTGATCATAGCTATATCCCTTGGTGAATGAGCAAGTCTCCATGAACCCACTGGGAAAAAGCAAGGATGGGCAAAAAATATTGTGTGCCCCCCCCCACACCATCCCACCCCTCCCATCATGTTTGGGTTATAGCAGAACATGGATGTTTTCATATCACATAAAAATTCCTAGATTTTGCAGATTCAGTTGAACTTCTGACAATGGTCTTAGTATAGCCTTGCATAAAAAAGTAAGATCCATCAGTAAAAATTAACTTTTTATTTTTTCTTCAGTACTCCAGATTTCGTATTATCTTGCCCATGATGAACATTTTTTTTCTTTATAACAATAAATTAGCAGTTGTCATTTTACTCGTCTTCTCACAATTATTCTACTGCATTAAAATCAAGAACAAAACAAGCCCTACAGCTGTCAAATTCCTGTCTCAAAGCAATAGTTTATCAGTTCCTGGTGTTATTTTTCATCATTGGCCACTCTTTCTTTTATATTCACTGTGACTGACCCCCTTTTGGCCATGCTTTCTGAAGCACACCAACAGCCACAAAAATATCTCTAATAGTCACTGAAGAGTACCCTCTAAGAGCTATTTTTATATGTTTTTTTGGAATAATATTCACTCTTTAAAATCACAAAGTTAAAAACACAACAAAAGAGAACAATGAGACACATTTATGCCACAAAATTTGACACTGAATTGCAAGAGAACTAACTAAAGACAAGGAAAAACCAGTTCAATTCAATTTCATCTGGTCAAGATCAGACATTCTGAGTGAGCCTAGGATTAGTCAAAGCTCAGACACATGTCCATTACTTTCACACAATGAAATGATGCTGAATTTATCACTTGTCCTAAGTAAATGACAAACCACTGTAAATTATCTCCATGCTGTGACCAAGCTCCCATATGAAAAATCTCCATTCAGGTAAAATTCAAATGACAAAATGCTGACATTGTTCCTATGCCCAGTAATATATTCCAGGTGGCCACTGAAAGATAAGTATAATACTGGCAGATAGGTAGATAGATAGATAGATAGATAGATAGATAGATAGATAGATAGATAGATAGATAGATAGATAGATAGATAGATAGATAGATGATAGATACTGTGTGTATATAGATATATATGTATACACATATGCATATATATACACATATATACATACATATGAATGTGAGTGTGTGTGTGTGTATTCCATTCTAAGAGATAGTATGGCCGAGTAGATGGAATACTAAACATGGAATACTAAACTTGTAGTGATCAAGAACTAGGTTCAAATTCTGTCCCTGACAGTAATTGTGTGACCCTAGGCATATCATAGGCTTTCTGAGTTTCAGTTTCTTTATTGATAAAAATCAACATAAAAATGTATCTAATAACTGTTTAGGAAAAGGAGGGAAGCAGTTTTTTTTTATTTTTAATTTTTCTGTCTTTTTTAATGAAACTTATTTTTATTTGAATGAAATTACTATTTGGCTCTATGATTTCTTCTTTGACTCATTCTTTTTTTTATTCATAAAAGTTTTTTATTATTTTCTAGTTACATGTAAAGATAATTTTCAACATTTGTTTTCATAAGATTTTGAATTCCAAATTTTTCTCCCTCCCTCCCTTTCCTCCCCCCTCCCCAAGACAGAAAGCAATCTGATATGGGTTATAAATGTACAATCACATTAAACATATTTCTGCATTAGTCATGTTGTGAAAGAAGAATCAGAATAAAAGGGAAAAACCTCAAAAAAGAAAAAAAGAAAAACAAAAGTAAAAAGAATATGGTTCAATTTGCATTCAGAATCCACAGTTCTTTTTTCTGGATGTGGAGAACATTTTCCATCATGATTTCTTTGAAATTGTCTTGGATCATTGTGTTTCTGAGAAGGGAACAGGATTTTTGTGAGGCTGAAATGCAATAATGCAAAGTACTTTAAAAACTTTAAACTTTTTTTTATAAATAATAATTGTTACCAGGGAGCTAAAATCTTACTCTAATTTAGTCCCTAAAATAGCCACATGGGATCAGTGGATAGGATGATTTAGAGCTAAAAGGAACCCAGAGATCATCTATTTTGATGCCTTTATTGTATAGATATGAAAACTGAAGCTGAGAGAAGGGAAGTGATTCACATAAGAAATAACTAAGTAGAGTTGAGGTTTCACTCACTTCCTCCTATTCCAAACCCAGTGATCTTCTTGTTCCATGTTTTGGTTCTCTTTAATAAATATAATCTTGGGGAATATAAATTTGGCTTAAAATCTCCAGCCCTGGATCAGCTTCCCTTCATTGACCAGAGTGGGAATGGTAGGTACAAAGAACACCAGCCCCGATAACTGGGAACATTAACAGAGGAGTCACAGCTTTGGTCTTGAGCCCAAGGTTTTCAAATGTGCAGAGCAGGATGAGGAAGGGTTGAAATGGCCTAAGTTGGGGACAAGCAGAACCTAATACAACTTGTGTAGCTCAGAGAATATCATGGGCAGCTTGGTATAGTGGATAGTGGTTTTGGAGAAAGATCTAAATTCTAATCTTGCCCTTAGACACTCAATAGCTGTGAACCTGGTTAAGTCACTTAAGCTTTCTCAGCCTCGGTTTCTTCATCTATTAAATGAGATTAATAATAGCACCAAAAATACAGGGTTGTTGTTAGGACCAAATGAGATCAAATATGTAAAGCACTACAGAGCTGTTGTTGTTGTATGTTATTGCTTCCTTGCCAAGGTTATGATAGCCTCAGGTTGGGGACAGCTAGGTGGTGCAGTGGACAAAGCATCGGCCCTGGATTCAGGAGGACCTGAGTTCAAATCTACCCTTAGACATTTGACACTTACTAGCTGTGTGACCCTGGGCAAGTCACTTAACCCCCATTGTCCTGCAAAAAAACAACCAACAAACAAAAAACAAACAAAAAACCCCGATAGCCTCAGGCTCCAGAACATTTAAAAACCTGATCCCAAGCTGGCCATATGGGCAGGGGAACAATACTGTACCCCAGTGTAGGGGGCATTCCAGAGGGGAATAAAAAGGGAGTCCCCAAGCTGCTTACTCTAGTCCTCATCTCTGAGATGACAGCATGTGCTTGAGTAGGGTCCCCCTGTTCCCATTCTTGGAATATCAGCCCATGATGCCCCTCTCAAGAATCCTCTGAAAGAATCTGAGGTGAAGGATCACATGTTTGCAGTTTCCTAGCCCTGCACGCTATTCTAAACTGCAATGCTCCTTTTGGGGGGCACCACCATCCTCCTAGTTCCTTCCCAATTAGATGTCATGCTCAACTCCTCACTCTCCCCACCATCTCCATATCTAATCTGTTGCCCCTGTCCTACCTAACATCACTTATATATTTCCCCTCATCACCTAAGACACAGCCATCATTCTGCTTCAGGCTTTCATCACCTCCTGCCTGGACTACTGCAATAGCTTTCTGGTTGTTCTCCTTACCTCATTTCTCGTTACGCCCATCCATCCTCCATTAAGCTGCCCATGTGATTTTTCTAAAGGATAGGTCCAACTCTGTCACTCATCTACTCAATAAAGTACAAGGATGCTCCCTAATGCCTTCAGGATCAAATGTGAAATCCTGTCTTTGGCTTTTAAAGTCTTTCACAACCTGGGCCCTTTTTACCTTCTTGGTGTTCTTGCACATAGTCTGATGATCTAGCAACACTGGTCTTTTTGCAGTCCTTTGCATGGGATGTTCCATCTCCCAATTCTGTCTTTTCACTGGCCTGGATGCTTTTCCTCCTCCAGGGTTCCTTCATAACTCAGGTAAAATCTGATCTTCTGCAAGGAAACTTTCCTAGTCTCCCCACCCCCGACCCCTCGCTCCATCACCCATTGCTAATGCTTCTTCTCTGTGACTCTCTTCAAATGATTCCTGATATGTTTTGCTTGTGCTTGTTTTCTTCCCCACCACATTGTAAGCTCCTTGAAGGCAGGGAATCTTTGTGTCTTTCTTTCTATCAACATGGTTTAGGGGGCAGCTGGGTGGCTCAGTGGATAGAGCACCAAGCCCTGGACTCAGGAGGACCTGAGTTCAAATCTGACCTCAGATACTCAATACTTACTAGCTGTGTGATCCTGGGCAAGTCACTTAACCCCAATTGCCTCACCACAAAACCCCCCCAAAACCCAAAACAAAACAAAAAAACAACAACCATGGTTTTGTATAATACTTGGCATAAAAGAAATTCATAAATAAAAGCACTTCATAAATGCCTTTTGATTTGACTTGAGAAAGGTGGAGTTGTTGTTGTTGTTTGTCCTTTCTTCTCGAAGAGGACTATGACATCAGGTAATGTCATGACTTACAATGAATTAGAATTAAGTGATGCGGGGCTGTGCAAAGTCTCACTCTCTCCTCCAGAGCCACCTGGGTCCAATGGCAAGATATATACATCAAGATGACTGGAGATGGCCCTGGATATTTGAGGCAATCAGGGTTAAGTGACTTGCCCAGGGTCACACAGCTAGTAAGTGTCAGGTGTCTGAGGTTGGATCTGAACTCAGGTTCTCCTGACTCCAGGGCCAGTGGACTTTCTGCTGTGCTAACTAGCGGCCCCAAAGTTGGAATAACCGTTCCAAAGCTGGTCTAGAACCAAGGTCCCCTGACTCCCAAGCCAGAATTCTTTCCATTCTTCCACACCATCTCTGACAGTTCTCATTTTAAAGAAAATTGAAGATACAAATTTTGGTTCCCATAAAATTCTATATTGCCTTTGATGCTTCCTTAGCTTAATTCTAATTTTATTTGCTGCTTCAAAGATTTTGATCCAAATGTGTATTTCTCTGTGGAAACAGACATGCAAGCAATGGTTAGAATACAAAATGCACTTGAGCTGCCTTTTTGTAGAATCAACATGTTGCATTGAGAAAGAAATAAAGAGGGGATTTTGTTAAAGCTTGGGGGTTAAAATGATGTGGGAGGTTTAATTTAGGTGGTTTAGAGACAAGAGGGGCTTTTCATTTCTAAATGGGTGGGGGCTTAGGGCCTGTGAATCATTGGAGAAAATTCACAGCAGGGAGGTCAGAGCTGTGTGAAACGCCTGGGACTGGGGAGACCTGCCAAGTTCAGTGAGAGTCTGCATATGCGTCTCCCTTCCTTCCTTGCTCCCACCCCAGAGTCCAAATAATAACACAGGCTTTGCTTAACAGGATTCTGGCCTGCTACTCAGAAGCATGAATCTTCCCTCTGAGGAGGAAATGTGAAATGGTATATTTTGATCTCTGGAAAAAAAAATAGGAACACTGTCATTGTCCCCATGTCCACAGCAACGGGACAGCCATAAGGCTCATCTGGTGTCAGCCTCATTCATGTGCAAAGTAGAAACTGAACTGAACACATTATCTTTGAACCGAAATTGGTCTTGCAGACGGTACCAGACTCTTTAAAGGGTGGCATACACTTGAACGTTGGTTATTTGTTCCAAATGCTGCAGTAGCATCTGCTCATGCCTAGCTAGGAATCATGTTTAATAACAAGAAAATCTACTTCAGCCAAATCTCCATCGGGAGGGCTCTCGCCGGAACAAAGGGCCCCCACTATCCCTGATTTCCATAACAGATGTAGTATCTGAGGCATGACAGCTTAGCCCAGTGTTGTACCATTATCCCCCTACGTATCCATCTGCAAGAAACACTGCTTTCCTTTTATTAATTGCTCTGGTGGGCTACCCATGATAGTAGGTTGCCCAGAGACCACTTTGTTTGTGCTTCATGCTACACTGGCCACAATAATAGTTATTTTTCTTAGTGTTAAAGGTTATTATCCTTGTTCCTTTACTTTGCTATGCATTTTTCATACTCGATAAACTATTAATGCCTCCCTAGAGACTGGCCTATTTCACTTAAGCTGGTCAGAACCTTCCAGAGCTTGGGGCCGCCTCTTTGTCTTCACATGAATCCTTCCCGAGCCCAGCCAGTCGCATCCGGAGATTCATCATTTGCCAGTTTCCAAAAGGTGATATGAAAATCATTTAGAGAGGACCAGTGGTTTCGGAGAGATGCTTCCAATGTATTTTGACATTTATAAGTCAATTGCCTTGAAGGGGGAGGGAGGGGACAAAAAAAAGCTATTTGCTATTTTAGAAGGACAGATGCTCCTAATTTGTTTTCTGTCTCAAGTCTATTTTCTCCTTGTAATTGAGCTTTAGGTGAAGTCATGAGGGTGACAGGCTGATTTCACATTCAGGCCTGCTGTGATACATACCACTGTCACTCCCTTGCAATAGATGTGGCTTCATTGGAGGATCCAGTAGTTATGTGTAAGGGGAAGTGGGGGTGGGGTGGTCGTGGGGCTAGGGGTTGGGATGGAATTTATTTACATGTGAGCATATAAGCTCATAGAGGGCAGGCTCTGCTTTTCCTTGTTTCTTTTTGTTCCAGAGGACACAAAGCACAATGCCAGGCACATAGCTATTGACTGATCGTGTGGAGAGTGTCAGGAGAAAAAGAAGTAGAGTGTGGAGAGAAAAGGGAACCTAAATTCAGAGATCATGATTTTTATGGGTTATAGGCCCCAGACGCATCACTCATGTCCTGGGGGTGACAACCCCCTGCAAAGCCGAATGAACCAGATTAAAATATAATTGGGGGGGCAGCTAGGTGGTGCGGTAGATAAAGCACCGACCCTGGATTCAGGAGGACCTGAGTTCAAATCCGGTCTCAGACACTTGACACTTACTAGCTGTGTGACCCTGGGCAAGTCACTTAACCCCAATTGCCTCCCCCCCCCCCAAAAAAAAAGAAAAAACCAAAAAAATATATAATTGGGAAATATTTTAACTAAATTGATAGAAATACACCAGAAGAGAGACAACTTTACTACGTGGTTTTACAAGTCAATATGAAGCTCTCAATCCTTATGTATAGTTTGTGGCCCCTATTTCTAGTTAGGTTTGACCCAACTATTCTATTTCCACATGTCCACATACATACATCACTTCTATGATACAGCTGATAAATGGTCACTGAGGTCCATTCAGAGAATTCTAGTGAGGGACCCCTCACTAAGGCAACCAACCCATTCTATCTACATCATTGGGGCTGACTGTGAAGAAGTCCTGCCTGATAAATTTCAGGTAAACCTGAAAAGACTTAAGTGGACTGATGATGAGTGAAGTGAACAGAACCAGGAGAACATGGTACACAGTAACAGTCTATCAACTGTGACTTGGCTCTTAGCAGTGCAATGATCCAAGACAGTTCCAAAGAACTCATGATGGGAAATGCTCTCCACATCCAGGAAAAAGAACTGTGGAATCTAAATGCAATTGAATCATACTATTTCTACTATTTCTTTTTTTCTTGAGGTTTTTCTCTTTTGTTCTGATTCTTCCTTTACAACATAACTAATGTGGAAATAAGTTTAATGTGATTGTGCATATGTAACCTATATCAAATTGCTTGCTGTCTTGGGGAGGGGAGAGGCAAGGGAGGGAGGGAGAAAAATTTGGAACTAAAATCTTATAAAAACAAATGTTGAAAACTTTCTCCCGTGTAACTGGAAAAAAAAATGCTATTATGGAAAAAAAGAGAAAAAAAGAAGTCCTGACTGATATTAAGCCCGAATTTGTCTTTTGGCAACTTTGACCCACTGGTCTGAACTCTGACCTCTGGGGCCAAGCAGAACCAGTGAGCCAGTGAGTTGACTTAGTAAACAGAGCTCTGGACCTGATGTCAGGGAGACTAAGTTCAAATCTGACCTCAGACATTTCCCAGCTGTGTGACCCTGGACAAGTCACTTAATCTTTCTCAGCCTCAGTTTCTTCATCTGAAAAGCAGGAGTCCATGTATATCCAGTAGTATCTGCTCACGTCTAGCTAGGAATCATTTAATAACAAGAAAATCTAATTTAGCCAAATCTCCTTGAGGGCAGCTATTATCTTCCCTTAAATAATTTCTTCTCTTATCTAAGCTTCCTCAATTCTGTAGCTGAACCTTGGATGTCAAGAAGCTATTTCTGGGTCCTTTATTTAAAAGGGCATATCAATCTATCAGCAGCAAAATGCATTTAGAGTTCACCCACAAAAACACATTCATATATACTAATAAAAAAAGTTTACTAAAGCATCCTTTTTATGACCTTGACAATTTCTGTGTGTCCCTGGAGAAGTCCCTTAACCTTTCAGCCTGTTTTCCAATCTCTAAAACGGGCATAATAGCAGCACCTATCTTATAGGCCTTTTGTGAGGATTAAATGGGATAATATTTGTAAAGCACTTTGCAAAACTTAAAGAACTATGTAAATACTCACTATTATAATTTTGCCCTAAGCAAAGGTTTATTTTCATAGCTACTTGATTGATGCTACCTCTGTTTGGATATTTTTTAGTGCAATAATAAAATAATAGATAAAATATATCTATAAGTCTGGTATTGGAAGACACTATCTCCTTTAATAAGTTAAATGTGTTAAATTAAAATTTTTCTTTTCTCTTCAGATAAAATTTTCAGGGCCATGGTTTAGAACACTGTACTTAGAACACTTAAAAACTATATTCTACTGCATTTTATTTTTTTTTCTACTGCAACTTTTATAAATTATGCCTGAGCACCAACACCAAGAATGAATTTACTAATGATAACTCACCAGATCTTATTACATAACTATGAGGAGTCTATCTTCTTAAGTCAGAGCTGTCATACCAGGGGTCATAGATACATGGAAGACTTTTTGAACTAGTCAGAGTCCATTCATATTCACCATACTGGATATACATGTGACTCCTTGATGCATCATGTTAACATGTACACAGGTAAGTAAAGATAAGATTATTTGAGAAGGGTTAGAATATTAAGAACTGGGAAAATCAGGAACAGCTCTGCAGAGGGGGTGGCATCTAGCTGAACCTTCAAGGTACATAAGGATGGAGGTAGCATGATGTTATGGAAAGAGTGTAGGTTTTGGTTTCAGAGGACCGGGTCTTGAATTCCAGTTATGAACTTCCTACCTGTCTAAGCTCTTCATCTTTCTGGGTTCTAGTTTCCTCATCTTGTAAAATGAGAGGGTTGGATTAGATTACTTTGAAGTTTCCTTCCAGCTTGGAACATGATTTCCTATGATTCTGAGAGGTAAAGATGAAGAGAAGATTTTGTTTATGGCCTATGCCAATGAAGGGGAGCAGGAGATAGAAGGCCAAGTAGCACAGTTTGGCTGGTACTTCGACTATGTGATAAGGAGTAAGATGAGCCAAAGCTCAAGAGGTCAGGAGCATGCCAGTAAATGTTTAACAACTTGATCTCCAAAAAGGCATGACACACGTTTACACTTAATCTGTTTTGTTAGCATTTTCTTCATCATTTTTGAGTCTAGACAATCAAGAAACAATCAAGCACTGATTTAGTGTTTGATGATTTTCAAGGTGTAAATGTTCACACTGAAAATTTAACAGCCAAGCTGTTTGAGACTGGCTTTCATACACCCCAAGAATTGGAGTCAAATTATCAGACATTTACTCTAGGAAAACCACTTTTGCAGCTATGAAGAGGATGAGTTAGAGAAGGGAGAGATGAGGCAGGGAGACCATTTAAGAGACTATTAGAGAGTTTCAGGTAAGAGTTGGTGATGTCATGAACTAGGATAGTTTGAATAGAGAGAAGGGGACATATGCAAGGGATATAGTTGTGATAGAAACAATAAATTTGACAAGAGATATTTAGTAAATCTGTTGAGTAAATCTGAGGGTGAGTTGTTTATGTTTTATGTTAGAAAGTTTTATTTGTTTTACTGAAGTATGACATACATGTACCCTAGGAAGATTTTGTCAGATGTGTGGAAGATGGATGAAAGAAAGGAAGTACTGGAAACAGAGAGATCAATTATTCAGAAATGATTATAATAGTTCAGGTGAAAGGTGATAAAAACCAGAGATGGTGTAGCAATTGTGATTAGAAAGGAGAAAAGAGATACTAGAAATAGATAGAACCAGGACAGGTGGAACCAAGATGGTGGAGGAGAGGCTGTGACTCCCACAAACTCCCAATAAACCCATCCACTCACTCCCAAATAATGCCTTAAAAAACCCCGAACAGCCTAACTCACATAAGAACAGAGTGAGACTATTTTCCAGCAAAACCACAATTAAGATCACCTGCTGATAGGGCTGAGAGAGGAGTTCAGCGTGTGGCCGGGATCCAGCCAGGCAGCCTCCAAGTCTTCAGTGCCAGCAGCTTCTTCTGAGGCTTGGCTAGCAGATGGGTGAGGGGGTTCTGTGGTTGGCCGAGGTGAAGTGGCTGTAGTCTCTGCTGGAGTTGGGGCAAAGCACCCTGCTTCTGAACCAGTGGGCCAAATCAAGTGGTGGTGGCCCAGTGTGGGATGGGCACAGGCATGCCAAGCTTCCAGCCATAGAGAATCAAATTTCAATCAGAGATCTACTTCTGGCTTGAGATGAGTCAACAAAGAAAACAGCAGACAAAAGATAGTTTCTTTGGGGGAAAGATAGACCAGAATCAGAAGAAGATAATGACAAAATCAAAGCTCCAACATCCAAAGCTTCGAAGAAAAATATGAATTGGTCTCAGGACATGGAAACACTCAAAAGGGACTTTGAAGAGAAAGTAGGAGAGATAGGAGGAAGAGTTAGAGAGATGGAGAAAAGAATGGAAAGAGAAATGAGAGTGATGCTGGAGTGTCATGAGAAACATGTCAACAGCTTGAAATGGAAAAGGAGATAAACAAACTCTCTGAAGAAAATAATTGCCTAAGAATTAGGATTGAACAAATGGAAGCTAGTGACTTTGTGAGAAACCAAGACACGGTAAAGCAAATCCAATTGAATAAAAAATAGAGGGCAAAATGAAATATCTCCTTGGAAAAACAACTGACTTGGAAAATAGATCAAGGAAAGATAATTTGAAAATCATTGGGTTACCTGAAAACCATGACCAAAATAAAGGCCTAGACATCATTTTCTTAGAAATTATGAGGGAAAATTGCCCTGATATTCTAGAAGCAGAACGTAAAATAGAAATTGAAAGAATCCACCAATCACCTCCTGAAAGAGATCCCAAAAGGAAAACTTCCAGGAATATTATAGCCAAATTCTAGAGCTCTCTGGTCAAGGAGAAAATATTGCAAGCATCTAGAAAAAAGGAATTCAAATACTGTGGAGCCACAGTCAGGATAACACAAGATCTAGCAGCTTCTACATTAAAGGACTGGAGGGCATGGAATATGATATTCCAGAGGGCAAAAGAACTGGGACTACAACCTAAAATAACCTACTGTGGTAAAATAATGGAATTTGGCAGATGCCCAGGGGTCAAACTTGATTGATTTAGTAGTTTTTGAATTGGATGTGAATGAGAAACTACTCAGTATCCACTTAAGGTGATTAGATTTTGAGCCACACCTGGTCCACCCTGTTAAATCTAGTCTAACTTGGCCAACCCTGAGAAGGAGTGTCCTCAGAGGCTATGGACTGCGTCATCAACAGAGAACCAGTCTTAGCCACACGACTTGAAGGACCTCCCCTTTGGGAGAGGGAAAACAATAGGAAAAGGGACCCCAACCGAAAGTAGTTCTCTCTCTCTCTCTCTCTCTCTCTCTCTCTCTCTCTCTCTCTCTCTCTCTCTCTCTCTCTCGCCTCGGAGATGCTTTTGGAGTGGACTGGAGACTGGCTGCCATAGAAATTATGGACCCCTGGTGGTGAGTTAAAAACAACCTTTGATAGAGCCAGGGAGATTATCCATTTTCCTTTTTCTCTATTCCCTTGTCCTTGACTTTTAATAAAACCTGATTTATTTGTGGAAAAGAGGCTGTTAAGCTCCTTCCTTATTGGCCTGGGAGAAATAACTAAAAAAGGCAGTTGAGGGGGGAGCTTTGGACCTAGAGGTCCCTCATTATTTTCTGAACCCCAATATTATGGCAAGCCAACCAATTAGCTCTCCTCATATTAAATTTGGCCCCTACACTACCCAGCAAAACTTTGTATAATGTTTCAGGGGAAAGAATGGGATTGCAATGAAAAAGAGGACTTTCAGGCATTTGTGATGAAAAGACCTGAACTGAATAGAAAATCTTACTTTCAAATACAAGACCCTAGAGAAGCATAAAAAGGTAAACAGGAAAAGTAAATCATGAGGGACATTAAAAGGTTAAACATTCTTACTTGAGAAGATAATAATTTCAATTTATAAGTACTTTCTCAGTATTAGGGCAGCTGAAAGGAATATACTTAGAGGGCACAAGTGTGAATTGAATATGAAGGGATAATATCTGTAAAGCATATATACTTGGTTTTTGTGGAGCAGGCAGGGTGGGGTGGCTTATGTTTGGGGCTGGATTTGGACTTGGGGCCTCCTGGGTCCAGGGATGGTGCTTTGTCCAATGTGTCACCTAGCAGACCCATGATGACATCTTTAAAATAAAGTTAAGGGGTAAAAGAAATGCACTGGAAGAAAGGGAAAGGGGGAGGTGGAAGGGTGTAAAAAAGCTCACATAAAGGAAATGAGAAAAGGCTTATGGAGTGGAAAGGAGAATGGGGAAGGAGTGAGGGAGTGAGTGAGCCTTACTTTCATCAGAATTGGTTCAAAGAGGGAATAATATAAACACTCAAATGGATATCGTAATATATCCTGCCCTGTGGGAAAGTGGGAGTGGAAGGGGAGAAGGGGGGGAGAGGTGAAGGAAGGGAGGGCAGATTGGGGTAGGGGGCAGTAAAAAGCAAAACACATTTGAGGAGGGATAGTGTGAAAGAAGATAGAAAAAGGAGTAAATATCAAGGGGGAGGGAATGGGATGGAGGGTAATACAGTTAGCAATAGTAACTGTGAAAGAAATGATGAGCAGAATGCTATCAGAAGGTTGTATGAAAAATTCAATCCATCAAAAGTGGAAGAACTGATGGTATTTTAATACAGATTGAAGTATAATTTTATTTGTCAGTTCCTCTTTCTAAAGTTATTCTGTCTATTTTCTTTCACAACTTGACTAATGTGAAGATGCTTGGCATAACTGCACATGTATGACTTATATTGAATTGCTTGATTCCATAGGGAGGGTTGAAGAGGGAGGGAGGAAGAAAATTTAAAACACAAAGTTTTTTTAAAAAATCAATGTGAAGAAATGATGAGCATGGGGATTTCTGAGAAATCTGGAAGGGTTCGCATGAACTGATACTGAGTGATATGAGCAGAACCAGGAGAACATTGTATCAATAACACTGTGTGTTGATCAACTGTGATAGACTCGACTCTTTTCAGCAATACAATGGTCCAAGATAGTTCCAAAGTACTCAGAATGGAAAATCTCTGTCTCTCTCTCTCTGTCTCTCTCTCTCTCTCTGTCTCTCTCTCTCTCTGTCTCTCTCTCTCTCTCTGTCTCTCTCTCTCTCTCTCTCTCTCTCTGTCTCTCTCTCTCTCTCTGTCTCTCTCTCTCTCTCTCTGTCTCTCTCTCTCTCTCTCTCTCTCTCTCTCTGTCTCTCTCTCTCTCTGTCTCTCTCTCTGTCTCTCTCTGTCTCTGTCTCTCTCTGTCTCTGTCTCTCTCTGTCTCTGTCTCTCTCTGTCTCTCTGTCTCTCTCTGCTCTCCCAATCAAACGAGAGAGAGAGAGAGAGAGAGAGAGAGAGAGAGAGAGAGAGAGAGAGAGAGAGAGAGAGAGAGAACGAACTGTGGAATCTAGATGCATATTGAACCATATTATTTCTACTTTTTTTGTTTTCCTTTTTTGAAGTTTTTCCCTTTTGCTCTGATTCTTCTTTCACAGCATGGCTAATGCGGAGATATGTTTAGTGTGTTTGTACTGATATAACCTATATCAGATTACTTGCTCCTTGGGGAGGGGGAAGGGAGGGGAAGGAGGGAGAAAAATTAGAAACTAGAAATCTTATAACAACAAATGTTGAAAACTATCAAGAAAAAAGAAAAGAAATAGAACCAACAACACTTGGTGGTTAATTTCTATTCCAGAGGGAGAAAACAGAAAATAGAAGAATTTGGAGGACAGTAGAGTTAGGGACTGAGAAAGATTATGAGTATTTTATTTGTTTATGGGAAAGGAGAAATACTCCCAGGAAAACATTACTAGGCTTTATCCTATAGGCTTCAATTCATCTTTTGTCTTTTTTCCCCTCTTGTTCCACAAGCATTGTCACAGTTTGCAGCTAATAGTGATCTATGTCTTGTCCCAAACAGACATCCCTTATGACAAATGGGTAGTCCTGGGCCCAGTTGCACTGAATTCTGGTCAAGGAAATGACAGGACTGAATAGAAAATGAGCTGCCTATTTTGTAAGGCTTAAGAATGAGAAGGTAGAATATACTCTATAAAGGCAAACTGCCTTCCCATCATATCCAAAACTATGTTAACCACTGCCTAGCCACTCCTTAATTAGACTAGTCTTTGGGAAATCTCAGGGCTAGGACTGCCCACTATTAACTCATCGCTGTAGTGTGTATATCATTTTGTCTGCCAAGTTTCTCCACCCCTGTGAGGAAGGATTCCATAGATTCAAATAGAATATTGTATTTTATTAATCTGGAATGAGTAAATACAAATGGAAAGGAAACCAGGACACGATCAATTGAACATTGTGAAGGGAACACATTTCCCACGTCTGTTGCTAAATGATTCTCTTCTTGCACATAAACATCGGGGTTACTTAGCCTACTTTCCTTCTCTGATTCTCTGCCCTTTTCTCTTCTTGCCAGATGATGAGGTGAGAGCAGTTGAGAGGGGATTCTCAGAAGGTGGGAAAATGGGGAGAAGAAGAACCTTAGAGGCAAGACACCTTGGAAGAAGAAGAGTAACAGGACTGAAGCCAAGTCATTGACCTTGCTCCTCTTCTCCAAGGGTAGCCAGCTCTTTAGTATCAGTGAAAGCTCAGGCAGGGGAAGCAGCAGAAACATTGATCAGCACCTCCCAGTCAGCAGATGAAAGCTTTTCCCTGTGGCAGCTTTACTTCAATGCTGTCCCAGTTAAGAGTTTCAGTAGATAAACAATGAAAAGGAGGGAGAAGTATCAAACAGTGACGACAACAACAAATGAAAAACATCTGCCCCTTCACTCCCCAAATGGGGTGTTGGTAAATGGTAGAAGAAAACAAATTTTCTTTTTTGTGGGGCAATGACTTGCCCAGGGTCACACAGCTAGTAAAAGTCAAGTATCTGAGGCTGGATTTGAACTCGGGTCCTCCTGAATCCAGGGCCGGTGCTTTATCCACTGTGTCACCTAGCTGTCCCCCAGAGAACAAATCTTTTTATTAAATAGTACATGGTCTTGTCTAGCTGAAGCATATGTAGTGATAGGCATTTTCACTATAACATCTACCAGGTAGGAGTCTCAGTATCATCCACAAAATAAAATGTAAAAATTTTACTAATCTCAAGATGCTATGTACAGACTCTTGCTGTATGACTAGTTTATCTGTTTGTGGGCCATACAATTATTTCTCCTCTATTCCTGACTGCTCATACCTACCACACATCTCTGGAGCCTTCTGGGTGATCCATTCCTTCTTCTTCTAAGAGGCTATGTTGTTTCTTGACTTAGATTCACCATGTCTAGAAATTTATTGGTATTAAAAAGGCAGGCCATTGTTTCTGGGAGATGCTCATGGTCATTCAAAAAACTACATAATTTTCTAAAGGAAAAACAACCTGTTGTCCTCCTATTTAACTGAGGACCCTTTCATAAGTCTATGTAATATTAAAATATAAGGTTATAGAAAAATGGCATATGAACATTATTCCTGAAACATTAATGCTGGAATTCTTAGCCCTGGTTTATGACAATCACCAACCACTGCAACGACTGTCATAATTTTTAAAGTTCATTAATTACTCTCCTGATTCCACTCCTGACTCTTGGCACAGCACCCTGGAAATTCACTCAGACTTTGTACTGGAAGTACACTCTTCCCAGACTGGTTTCTCCCACCCATTTTAAGGAAAGAAACTAGGCCAGTCAAGTCTTCATTCCTCTCTTGGATTCCCTCTTGATTCTGGTCTTTCTCTGCATTGGCCCCAGAAGGTTACCTTTTCTGTCCCCATCTTTCTCTACTCCCCTCCTCCTGGCTTTCCAACTCCATTTTATGTGTCCTCTTTCACTATTAGAAAGTGAGCTCCTTGAGGACATCAATTGCTTTTCTTTCTCTTTGTATTTGCATTCCCAGTGCTTAGAGTAGTGCCTGAAATTTATTGTTTAGTTGTTTTTCAGTCACTTCTGACTATTGACCCTATTTGAGGTTTTCTTGACAAAGATACTGGAGTGGTTTGCCATTTCCTTCTCCATCTCATTTTACAGATAGGGAAACTGAGGCAAACAGGGTCGCACAGCTAGTAAGTGTCTGAGATGAGATTTGAATTCATGAAGATAGATCTTCCTGATTCTAAGCCCAGTGTTCTGTCCACTGGGCCCCCTAGCTGCCTTTATTTCGATATCACAGCATAACAACGTATCTGATTGCTGATCTTGTTTACAGGAGAGTTCTGTCTTCATATTCTTCAATATCCAGTGCCCCACCCCTCTCCCCATTGTATCTCCATGCACAATATCTTATGATATTGACAGGCATGGGTTATGATGTATATTATTGGAAGGCCTACCCACCTTGACAAGATCGATGATCCATTCAACATTTAAATTGTAATGAGTAGCTTCCTTAGAATAATTCAGTATATGTGAGGCTTATTATTAAGAAACTGAAGTCTTTTTAAACTATTTCCATAAACACAAAGGAATTTTTTTCCTGTGCATGGAATAGGTTTTTGTTACTTTCATGTTATGGTCAGAAAGGCAGTATGGCACAGTTGGTAGAGAGTCAGTCTTGATGTCAGGAAGGTACAGGTTCAGATTATACCTTGAGCCAGATACTGTCTGCATGATCCTGGGCAAGTAGCTTAATTTCTTAGAGCCCTGATGACTCTCTAAGGCTACAACTTTCAGAAAAGGTGTTAACCTATATTGATAAAGAATTTCCTTCCCTAGGGGCAGCTAGGTGGCACAGTGGATAAAGCACCAGCCCTGGATTCAGGAGGACCTGAGTTCAAATCCGACCTCAGACACTTGACACTTACTCGCTGTGTGACCCTGGGCAAGTCACTTAACCCTCTTTGCCCCATAAAAAAACCAACCAAACCAAACCAAACCAAACAAAACTTTCCCTGTACCACTGAAATTACAGGTTCAGTCCTTGTTCTCCATATAATGGTCAAAAAAGGACTAAAGCTATTCCTTTGAATACATGCTATTTTACCAGCACAACCATGTTAAAATACCATCTAGGCATTAATACTGAGCCATCTGAATGTCCATTACATCATAGATAAATCCAAGAACAAGTTGGCTTATCTTGAAAATGACAACAAGTAGAGGGTCTACCTCACCCAGCATAAGTCCGCATTAAATGCTGGTGCAATTGCATTCAATGGTGCTAAATTGTGAATCTGAATGATCAAGATACATTCCAAACAAACAGAAGCACAAATAGCCCAGCTGCTAAAGCAACTAGACAGCTCCTTCCAAACCTAGAGAGTCAGCCTGACTTTGTGGAATCACTACTGACGGTGAGGAATAAATGATGTATGAAATGAAGATACCCTGCCTCCTGTGCAGGGAGAATACAGATGACGCTTAATGCTGCAATGTGTAGATTTTGATGATCTTTGCCTATGTCCCTCCTGCTAGGCACATCTTCTATTCAGCTTGATGTAGTCAAACATTTCCTCCCACAGCCCCACAGCCCCGAATATACCTCCTTCCTCCTCCTGACAGAAAAACGAAGTCTTGCCTCTGTTTGTTTATAATTTCCTTTCACCACAGACACTTCTTCACCTTAGGTTCCTGGCAGCTGGCAAGAGCAGTGACACCTCAAAATTACAGCTATCGTGCAAGATTTATTGCAAGTCTGGTGATAAATCTCTGGAATGCTGTGAAATTATTGTCACCACCATAGAGGACTCCAGTGACACAAGAGTATGTGTCCACAGGTGTCAGAAGTATAACTAAGGTTGGGCAGTCAGGGCTTTATCCTACTGGAAATACTTTTCAATTGCTGCTGAGGGATAGCAAAAATCATATTCATCATCCTGACCCTAAATTCCTCCAAAGAATGTGGTTTTGATGAATCAACAAAGGTTTAAGATGTTTCCTTTTATTATGTGCCCATTCAGATTGGGCAAAGTTTCAGGTTACATAGGGATTTTATAAACCTTGAGTAGTGTGGGCTTCCTACATGTACTGGTCTTCCATAAAAAGGAAGGAAAGTCAGCAAGACTCCACTGCCCTGTCATGTCAATCACAAGATAAGGAGCAGGCTAGGCTAGGGACATCTAGAAATATGCTGCTCCCCCAGACCAGGTGTAGTGTGGGTAGAGGGGCAGCATAAATCCTGGTTGACTTGGGGATGAATGCTGGCTGGGCTGCAGTCCCCAAGTCTACTTTCTGGCTATAGAGAGGGAGGCCTTCAGAGAAAAGCTTTGCTTCTCTTTTGAGGACTTTCTTTCTCTTGATTTCAAAGTCTATTTGGGGAGTGAAGGCACTTTGGGACTTCTCATCATGTGCTATCTTGAGAAAGACAGAACACAATTCCTGGAGACCACACAGAACACTTGGAAACAGTCCCTAGAGCAAATCTGCCCCTGTAGACCTAGCACTTTAGGACATCCCTATTTTAGGGAGGGGATGATATGCTTCTCTAGACCTCATGCTACCTGGTTGTTTTGAATGTATCTCAACTGCCCAGGTTCACAATTCAGCATCAATGGATTCATTAGCACTTTCAGGACTGGGAGCCCACTGGGGTCAAGGGGTGGCCTGCTCCAGGCCAGGGCAGAGGGTTGCTTCTCCAGACTACTTTCAGGCCACAAAGAAAGCAGCAGCCCAGCTCCTGGGTAGTCCTAGGATTAGCAGTAGGCTAAAAAGCAGTCAATAATCAAGCAGCTTTTATTAGGAAACTATTATCTGCTGTATACTGTGCAAAACACTAGATACTTCCTTGAAGGACAATCCATTCCCATGCTTCCTTTTTGCAAATGAATTTGCTATGGGCACTAACCTTCCTAGTTATGGCTCTGACAGGTGTGTTTATTATCTAGATTTTCAATTACTTTTTTTAAACTGACCATCACTTGAACTCTCCCAGATGCCCCAGTAATCTTATATAACTATTAGTTTTCATCCACTTAAACCCATAGTGATATGACCAATAGATTACTATTATGGTCAATCTTCAATTATATGCATGTGTGGCTCCCCCAAATCCTCATACAGTAGCTTATTCTGTTCCTTTCTAATGCACATAGAGTAGAGTTGTTGGACAAGAAACTCAGTACTAGAAAATTGAGGCCATCAAATGAGGGAAAACCAGGCTCAGAGAGCTGAGGATCATGCATTTTCTTTTTTTTTCCCCATGAAAGTATTTTATTATTTTCCAATTACATGTAGAGATAGTTTTTAATGTTTGTTTTTATAAGATTTCCAGTTTCAAATTTTTCTCCCTCCCTCCCCCTCCCCAAGACAATAAGCAATCTGATATAGGTTATATATATACAATCACATTAAACACATTTCTGCATTAGTCATGCTGTGAAAGAAGAATCAGAGCAAAAAGGAAAACAAAAAAAAAAAGGAAAACAAAAAAATAGAAATAGTATGGTCAATCTGCATCTAGATTGAGTAGGTTATTTTTCTGGATTTGGAGAGCATTTTCCATCCTGAGTCCTTTGGAACTATCTTGGATCATTGTATTGCTGAGGAGAATCAAATCTATCACAGTTGATCAATACACAATGTTGTTGATACTGTGTACAATGTTCTCCTGGTTCTGCTCATCTCACTCAGCATCAGTTCATGTAAATCCTTCTAGGTTTCTCTGAAATCTGCCTGTTCATAGTTATTTTACAGCACAATACTATTCCATTCCATTCACATACCACAACTTGTTCAGACATTCCCCAATTGATGGCCATCCCCTCAATTTCCAATACCTTGTCAACACAAAAAGAACAGCTATAAATGTGGGTCCTTTCCCCTTTCATGTATTTTAAATGTTAAAGATAAGGGACAAAGTAGAAAAAGAAGCAGAGGATTTGTAGTCAGAGGTCCTGGGTTTGAATCTTGGCCTTACCACTTCTTCTCTTTGTGATCTTGAGCAGATTATTTAAGATCTTTGGGCCCCTGCTTCCTCAACTAAAGAAATGAAAGGGTTGGACTAGATGACTTTTAAGGTCCCCGTAAGTGATTAACTGAAATTCTTGAAATCCAGATCCAGTGAATAATTCAGATCATGTGTCTTTCTGTCTTGTCACCACCACATTTTCTTCCTATGAGGTCAGGAACAGTCTTTTCTTATCTTTGTGTTTCACCTAGCACCACCGACAGTGTTTTTCATATTATAGGTGCTTAATATGTTTGCTGAATGAATTGTGAATTATTTGTAATCATTAATTCAAGTAGGGTTTTCCTCTACTGCCCTGGCATACCCCCCCATCTTTGGTGAAATAAAATGTGATAAGAAAATATAAATTAATTCTTAAATTATCTAAGCATAACAAAATTGGAAAAGATAACAAGGTAGCAACAAGACTAACTCCTATGCGGAATTCAGATTCAAACCAATTCAAAGTACTAATTTGGGTTTAAGATACTGTCCTCACCCTTTACTATTGATTAAGCAATCAACATGCATTTATTAAGCACCTAATATGTTCCAGGCACCATGATAGACACTGGCCATACAAAGACCAAAATGAATAAGTCTCCACTCTTAGAGATCTTGCATTCTTCAGGAGACAAGATGTATAAAATGCAAGATAATTTTGTGAGGGGGTGTAAGAGGAATCAGAAGGGCTGCATGGAGAAGGTGTTACTTGGAAACAAGTCATTCTAAGAGGTATAGGTAAAGAAGTCCATTTTCTGTACAGAGATTAATTAGTGTAATTGCAAAGAGATGGGAGATGGAGTATCATGTGCAAGGAATGGCAAAAAAGGACAATGTTGGCTAGACTATAGGAGAAGATTAAGACATAAAAATATTCCAAATGTACGTTGGAGACAAGTTGTGAAAGGCTTTCAAAGCCAAACAAACAAATTCTATTTTACCCTCAAGGTAATAGGGAACCATTTGCTTTTATTGTGTATGGGAGAGACATGATCAGACTTGCATTAAAGAAAAATGACTTTGTCAATTGAGTGCAGGGTATATTGGAAAGAGGAGAGACTTGAGGCAGGGAAACTAATTAGGAAGCTATTGCATAGTCCATGTGAGATGTGATGCGGGCCTGAACTAGGATGGTGGCCATGTGAATAGAGAAGAGGGAATAGAAATTAAATATTTTGGAGGAGAAATGACAAGATTTAGTCACTCGCTGGATATGACATGAGGAAGAGTAAGGAGTTAAGCATAAGGTTTTTGTAAACCTTGGTAAATAAGGATGGGGTAATCTCATTCTTCAAGTGTGTTTGAAGGGAAAGGAAATTAATTCAGTTTTAGATATATTGAGTTTGAGATGTCTATAGGACACCAAATTTGAACTACAAAATAGGCAGTTTTAGAGACAAAAGTGGAATTAAAACGAAAGACTAGGGCTATAAATTTGGGAGGCATCTTCAAAGAAATGATAATTAAACCCGTGGAAGTTCATCTTCTTACCATAAGAGGGCCAGGGACAAAGTTTTGCTATGAGCCCACAGTTAGGGTGTGTGATATGGGAGATAATCCAGCTAGAGACATCGAGGAGCAAACTGAGAAAAAGTAACATCAGAAAAACTCAGAGGAGAGAGTATCCAGGAAGAGGGAGTGGTCAAGGGTGTCAAATAGTTCATGCAGAGAGGTTGAGAAGGATGAAAACTGAGAAAAGATCATCATATTTAATAATTAAGAGATAATTGGTAATTTGGAGAGAGCAGTTTCAGTTGAGTAATAAAGAAGTAAGGATTATCAAGAGATTACTGTCATGTAGCTAATCTCCTTTTTGTTCTTTTGAATAAAAATTCTTTGAGGATTGAGGAAACTTTATTCCTCCTTTCCTACTCTCCCCCCCCCCCAATCTGAAAATAAACCAGTGTCAAGGCAAGAATGAGTTGGACACTTTATGTAACCACTTTCTTGCCAAATACCAGATGCTGTCAAAACAAATTTGTTTGTGCCTTATGTTGGGAAAACAAACAAACAAGCAAATCTTTTCCCATGGGCATAGACAAACAAAAAGAAAAGTGTGTCTTCTTAGTATGAGATGCTTCCCAGCCCTATCCTATCTTCTATTGTTGTCAGTGCCCCTTCTTGGACAATTCACTGAAGATTGAACTTTATCTTTATGTCCTTTCTAAATATATGGTATCTATTTCATATATAGAATAAGAAAGTTCACTGATTTCTCCCCTCTAGTGTCAGAGCAAGTTTTGACTGTCATAATGAGATCTTTTGTTGTTATTGTTGTTTTTTTGGTTGTTTGTTTTTTTTTTGTTTTTTAGTGAGGCAATTGGGGTTAAGTGACCTGCCCAGGGTCACACAGCTAGTAAGTTGTTTTTTTTTTAAGTGTCTGAGGCCGGATCTGAACTCAGGTACTCCTGACTTCAGGGCCGGTGCTCTAGCCACTGCACCACCTAGCTGCCCCAATAATGAGATCTTAATAAGAGTAAGAGGTTTTCTCTCCAAAAAGATCAGTTACAATGATTTTCAGAGCTAACTTTGAAAAACAAAAATTATTTTTCCTAAACTAAATGGAAGAATAGCCCACAATCCTTGCTTTAGTTTTTGGACAAAAAATTAAATGCTATTCTTCAGAAATAAAAAGGAAAATGAGAATATTTTACAACATTTGGCAAGAATAAGGAAACAAACAAATCAAGATTCTACAATCATAAAAACATTCAGGACAAACTTACGTCTCAAATACTAAGATACCAGAATCACTTAATTCATCTTAGTTTTCAAGGGGAAGTAGAGAAATGCCACTTTTGCTGCTCCCTCACTACAAAAGAAAATACTTTAAAGTTTAAATTTTTATTTATACTTAAGATTATTTACTTAATTATATTTATTAAAAAGCACATTTATTTAAACTCTAATACAGCAAAGTTTGAAAAATTCATAAATCTTCTCATTTAAGCCTATGAACAGAGAGGGAATCTTTAATGTCTTTCATAAAATGTCTTCTTTTATTCCTTCCTGGATCACTAGCTCCTACTCTAGGGTTATAACATCCCTATGTAACCTGAAACTTTGTGCAATCTGCACAGGCAGATAATAGAAGGAAACATTTTAAACCTTTGTTGACTCGTCAAAACCACATTCTTTAGAGGAATTTAGGATCAGGATTACGAATGTGATTTTTGCAATCACTCAGCAGCAATTGGGGAATGTTTCCAGTGAGATCGAAAATTGAGTTGAATGATGTATAGTGAAAATGGGCCGCTAAGATGAAGCCTGGACATTTGATATGTATTCTATAGAAATCTATGAATTGTGCTTTCAGGGGATAGTTCGGCCTCTGTCTCTCATGCACCCATCATGATAATCAAAGATGTGCAGTGGCAAACTGTTTGTATCAGATTCCCTACATTACTGCTATTTTTTTCCATGTCATTTAGACCCAGCCTGTGAGAAAGGATTCTATTATAAAGGAAAGGAAAGGAAACACATGTGAGGAGATATTGCTGGGAACAAGCTGATCTATAAGAAAATATGCTAGGGAAAGACAATAACAAAAAATACACATAAATCCTTATTTGCCATAAAGCAGAATTAAAAATAAGCCAGGCACATCTTGGACTCTAACCAAGAGGTTTTAGTTACAGAAGCACCCAAAGGACCTCATTATAACTTGGCTTCACTTCTGAAGGGGTCTCATGACATGGACCTCCAAGGACAGCTGTAAAATGGAGAGCTGATATCTAAAGAAGAAATCCACCAAGTGGTTTGCAAATTAACGGGGATTTTTGATCCTAGATTATGAGTTTTTCAGGAAGTAAAAAGAAAATAGGCCAAGGTATGAAAAGCAACTTGGGTGGTAAGGAGGCAGATACTAACTTGGACTTGAATTTAAGAAAACCTATGATTATAATAATACTAGTTCACATTTATATAGTGCCTTATGCTTTAAAAACACTTATCCACACAAAATATTACCAACAGATTCAGATTGAAATCTATAAGGTTGACTATATTTAAAAATAGGGCCGTAGGGGCAGCTAAGTGGCTCAATGGACAGAGCACTGGCCCTGAAATCAGGAAGACTAGAATTAAAATCTGACCTCAGAGACTTGCTAGCTATGTAACTGTGCAAGTCACTTAACCCTATTTGCTTCCAAAAGACCAAAAAAAAAATAAGGCCTTCAAATGAATCTTTTGGGATGCCAAAAGGTTGGTATATTGGTTGAAAAGAAATACCATTACATAGCATATTAATATATGAGGCAGCAAGAGACATAAAAAGCCATCCATAGCTGATCATTCCCCATGCATGAGAAAAGACAGTAGCTCTTTTTGTATGTAATAATGATATCAATCCTTACACAATATTTAAGGAGTGAAGGTAAATTTGGAGAAGGGCATTATTATCTTCTTCACGAAGTCATAGAAGCATAGAATCAGAGAGGTGGAAAGCACATTGGAGTTCACTGATTCCAACTCCTATCTGAGACAGGACTCTCATCAATAATATACGAAAGACATCTGAAGGAAGATGTTTTCTGTGTCTAGAGAAAGAACTGATAAAGAGAAATAAGAATAAAATGATTTCACATGCACATATACATTCATACATATATGCATACACACATATACACACATATACACACATATACACACATATATACAGATATGTGTATATATACATGCATACACATATATACATACATATACACATATTTGTATCTAATGATAGCCATCTGAGGGGGAAGGGAAAAAATAAATTTACCTGATAAATTTATTATATATTTAAAAGGAATAGCAAGTTGTACATAATAGATTTGTAGTTTCATATGCAATCATCTTTTTCTTATTGTACCATTATGGAGACCCTGGTTTATTTCATATATTAAAAATTAATTAAATAAAAAGAAATAGGAGCCTTATCAATAATATACTTAAAATAATAATGATCTAGTCTCTGTTTATACACCTTCAGTAATGGCAAATGATATACCACAAGGTTACCCTGGACACATCACTTACTCCTATTTGCCTCGGTCTCCTCGTCTGTACAATGATCCAGAGAAGGAAATGGCATAGCACTCCAGTATCTTTGCCACCAAAACCCCAAATGGGAGTCATGAGGAGTCAGGTATGACTGAAAATAGTCAACAACAACAACAACAACAAACAAGAAGAAGCCCCAGTGATATGCTGGTAAATATTTAACAATTGGTTTTCTGAAAAAAAAAATTACAAAAGACACACTTTTTTTGGGGGGGTGGGGTGTGGGCAGGGCAATGAGGGTTAAGTGACTTTCCTAGGACCACACAGCTAGTAAGTGTCCAGTGTCTGAGGCTGGATTTGAACTCAGGTCCTCCTGAATCCAAGGCTACTGCTTTATCCACTGTGCCACCTAGCTGCCCCGCCCCCCCCACTTTTAAGTTGAATCAGCATTAACATTTTCCACCTTACTTTCTTGAGTCTAGACGGTAATTCAAGCTCTGATTTGTAGTGTTCGCTAGTATCCAAGGTGAGAATGTTCACCCTGAAAATTTAACAATCAGCTCTGCTCTAAAAACATCCTGGGTAGGCCATTCAATTTGGAGAAAATTCCAATTTTTATGAAATGTTGCTTTATAAAGAAGTGAAATCTGAATTTATGTAATGAATATCCATTAGCACCAGTTCTTATTATGGGAACAAGCAAAACAATCCCTCTTCCATACAACAATGTTTGAGGATAAGGATTAATTTGCCACTTCCTCCAGCCTTTCCCTCCTTTGCTTATCCTGGCTAAGCTCAGGTAGTTTCAATAAATACAGCTGAAGCCAGATTGAGGATAAAAATGGAGATTTAAAAAAAAAAAAAGATTTGCCTAGCATTGCAACAAAATTACTTTTCTCAAACTCTGGGAAAAAATTAATGAGATAAAAGACCTTTGCTCTGATCTGTCTTCTATATTACTTTCAAACCTCTCTAGGAAAAAGGTACAAACCCAAACAAAAATTACTATGCATTATGCATGAATTAATTTCTTGCATAAAGATGAGCTCACAGAAACAAAGAAATCTATTTTCCAGTGTGTTAAGCCTCCGAAAGCAAGGTGTCAGTGTTATTTTTAATTATACCATTTGACGTTTTTCTATCAGCCTTTTCCTTCCTATTTGTTGGGTGGTATAACATTGTTGAGATAAATCTGTTCTTCTAAGCTAGTATTATTGTTCCTTTACATTAGAAAATCTGATTTCCAGAGAAACCTGTTTAATTTTGTATATTGAGACTCTTGTGGTTGTCTATATAATGATATTGTGCTGAGTATCTTTGTAAAAAATAAACAAGGATAGCAAAACTCAACTATTTGTATGATAGTTACACGCCCTTTTCTATGACATGAAATTTTGAATTATTTTTGTTTGTGTGTGAGGCTGGGGATAAGTGGAGTGATATCTACAGCTAAATAAGTTTGCCCTAGTTGTCTTATTTTCATCTTTTAAGAGAAATTGTGAAATTTGGAAGAACAATTCGAGGTCTTTGTAGATAACAAATGGGTGCTTGTAGAGAAAACCCTCCCAGTTAAGCAATTTTGCATATTTGATATGGATATCAACAACCTCTGAAGCTCCAAACAGCTCATCTTGTATAATCTATAACCACTAATTTTACTTGCTAACTGGCACTTTGTATTTTGGTCCCTACATTGTCCTAATGGTAGACTATCTGATAGTTATTTTAGGTCTAACATGGAATTTTATTAATGGGGGGGGGTGCACCTCAACATGTGTAGTCGAAGACACAACTGTCGCTCAGAGTCATCAACCTTCCTTGAACAGCTCACAGGAGATTTCTCCAAGGACACATGCAATAAATGAATGATATTTCATTAGTTTTAGGGAACTCCTAGTGAGGAAACCCATTCTGCCAGTGCCGAATGGCACTTGACCTTCAACTTATAGTTTTCTAGAATTATTTGGAGTATTGAGAGGATAAGGGACTTGTCCAGGATCACAGAATATGTGTCAGATATGTGAATATTCCCTTCCATGGTATAGATTATAACCCTCTATGACTTAAAAGAGGCAGCTATATGGTACAGTGAAGAGAGTGCCCAACCTGAAGTCAGGAAGATTCATTTTTCTAACTTCAAATATGGCCTCAGACACTTACTAGCTATGTGATCCTGGGCAAGTCACTTAACCCTGTTTGCCTCAGTTTCATTTATACAATTATCTAGCAAAGGAAATGGCAAACCACTCCAGTGTCTTTACAGAAAAATAACCCAAATGGGGTGATGAAGAGTTGGACACAACTGAACAACAAAATAATTTAATAGATTATCTTTGAGAGTTGCTAAAAATTCATAGCTCTTTGTTCAATAATTAAGAAAAAAACACTAATTCCTTTTCTCCTACCGCCAATACTGTTTTGTTTCTAGCTATTCTTCCACTCTTTTCATAGATGACTTTCCTTTCTATAGTCTCTGGTCCAGTCAGATTGTACTCCTTGCTGTTCTTCACACACTAGACTTCATTTTCTTTCTCTGAACCTTTGCATAGGACATTCTTGTTGCAGTGAAAGCACTCCTTTCTCATCTCCACCTCTTACAATTCCTAGTTTCCCTTCAAAGCTCACTTCAGGCACCACATTCTACAAAGGGCTTTTCCTTGTCTTCCTCCTCCCATTTGTATATATTTTATAAATACATATGTGCATGTTGTCTTCTCCATTAGAATGTAAGCTTCTTGTGGGCAGAGGCTGTTTTTTTTCTATTTTTTGTATCCTCAGCACATTAGCCTGGTGCTTGTGATGGATCTATTAGCATTTATGATCATATAAGCAGTCAGATGTACCCTTTCCAGAAAACATGAGCTACCTCTGTTTTTGGAAAAGTACAAGATTTAACTTTCTGTGATTTCCATCTAATGAGTAGTTTGTATAATATTTTATCAAATGCCGAGTTGCCCTCCCCCCTCCCCCTCAATTTGTATAGAGGGCTTCTCCATAAAACAGATTTTTGCTAAATGGAAGCAGTGAGTTTACTGTCAACCTTATTCTCCACTGTAGAGGTCAAAGGTATTAAGGTTTCTACACCCCCACCTTTTTCCCCTTCCTGCCTTCCTTCTCCCAGAAGTATAATATACTCCAAAGAGAGATAGGAAAATTCAAGTAGGATATACAGAATGCTGAGCTCCCCTGCCTGGCTATGGTTACAAAATACTATTGTAAAATTGCATTGATATCAAAGATCTCCTACAGAATAGCAAGACAGATTCTTTCTCCAGTAACAAAAACTAACCAGCTGAAACAAGGACCCAGGAGGATGCTCCAGGCACAGCGATATTGGGGCTAATGGGAGCATCTACTTGGTGAGTGGGGTATGTACTTTTTGTAGGCTAGTAGGATGTGAGTAAAGCTAATGTTCTGCATATCAAATTGGGTCCATATCTATCTGGGCTCACATCTGACCCAAATGAACCCAGAAGAATTCAGCTGATGTTGTTGAGGATATAGCTTTCTCTCAGAGTCATCATTGCTCCTTGAACAGCTCACAGCAGCATGAAGAACTTGAGACTTCCCTAAGGGCACATCCAATACAAGGAAAACAGAGAGACACAAAGGAAAATCCACCCAGCAACACACAAATGCCTGCCCGCCCCCCATCCCCTGATGTGCTGCTTTATCATACAGAGATCTTGCCTGGTTCTCTCATTTTCCTTTCTTCCAAGAAAATAGATCTACAGCTCCAGTATAAAGTGCCAGCCCTTAATAGGTACCAGTTATCCATTGCTCATAAGCAAACTCATAATGTAAGATAGGAAGAGAGTGCCTTTATTAGGGCTCTTGGAAGCAGGTACAGTTTTGCTTCCCTGTTTTAAGTTAGGGGCACTGTGGGTCCAAATGCAGGTTAGGATATGGAGACAGGTAACCAATGAGCCATAAAATAATCTGACAAATAAGCAAACTATCTCCTTTACTAAGTATATACATTCAACTAGGATATATATTAAATGGTAACCACACACTGGGATGCACCCAAGTCAATCACAACAACAGCCCCACTTGGAATAAAAAGTCTGCAGAGCTACACCTCCTTTTTGATATGGGTTTAGATAAAATTCACAAAAAGCAAGCTTTGATGCATTTAGACCTTCCAGGTGCCCATGACTAAGGGGGATGCAGGTACTTAAATAAATAATTAAACCCTTCATGCTATATTTCCTAGTCAGCCCCTTATGCTGGGCAATTTAGCTGAAGACATGTTCTGGGGGCAGCTAGGTGGCACAATGGATAGAGTATCAGCCCTGAAGTCAGGAGGACCTGAGTTCAAATTCAGCCTTAGAAGCTTGATATTTACTAGCTGTGTGACCCTGGGAAAGTCACTTAACCCCAATTGCCTCACTAAAAGAAAAAAACAAAACAAAACAAAAAACCAAAGGTTTGAAGACGTTCTCATCTCCACTACTTTTCCTTTCGTATTGTAGTTATAGTATCTCATCTTCTTGGGTCTCTCCCCATTCCCTGTTCTTGAAGGGAACTGTGACTTAACACCTTCCCTTAGTCCTTCAATGGTTGCCTTATCAAAGAGGGATTAGACTTATTCTGCTTAGTCCCTAAAGACAGAACTAGGAGCAGTGGGTGAAAGTTGTCAACATAGTCTTGATACAAGGAGAAAATTTGCCAATAATTAAAAATTATCCTTCAGTGGGATTGACTTTCTCAGAAAGATGTAGGTTCCCCTCATTAGTGATCTCCAAGAAAAGGCTGGATATTCCCTTTCCAGGAGATAACACAAAGAGGGTTCTTTTACATGTATGGGTTGGATTAAGTGATTTCTAAGGGCCCTTGCAACCCTAAGAGTCTGTGATACTATAAATTGGCTTTTATTTTAAGTTCAGAGTCATCTGTTGGAGTGCAATGTGGATGCCAATAGAATTATTTCAGATGACAGTTTGTCAGTCAACTTCCATGGTGTTGTTTGGAGAAAGTAAAGATCTGCTTTTGAATATCTGGGCAGCTAGGTAGTGGAGTGGAGAACACTGAGCTTTGCATCAGGAACACAAAATGTCTTTTCCCAGAATCTGGTTCCTGGCCTCTGCCAAGTAGGTGTCTCCATGTTAGGTGATTTGGGTGTGCACAAAATAGAGCCTTTTTTACAAAGTGATTCAATTCAATAAAAACTTAAGCACTTTCTATGTACCAAGCATTGTGCTGAGCACTATGGATACAAATAAGAAAAAGAAAGACATTCTCTGCCCTCAAAGAGCTTACAATCTTTTTTTTTTTTTTCTGGGACAATGGGGGGTTAAGTGACTTGCCCAGGGTCACACAGCTAGTAAGTGTCAAGTGTCTGAGGTCGAAGTTGAACTCAGGTCCTCCTGAATCCAGGGCCAGTGCTTTATCCACTGCGCCACCTAGCTGCCCCCCAAAACTTACGATGTAATGGGGGAAGACAACACACAAGAAAAAGACGGAAAAGGGTGATGAATAGAGATTGGAGGGAGATAACAGGGGTTACTCACAGAGGGGCTCTTGTTTCATGGAGTTGAAACCAAGGAATGATGGGAGATGGAAAGTGGAGTGAGCTTCACAGGCTGGGTTCTGCTCCCTATAATAAAAGAAAGCTTTGGGAGGAGTTAAGTGCTCCACCCTCCAGCTCTCCAGTCAGAAGGGAGAAGAGGCTGAGAGAGGTGAGAAGGTATTGAGTATTCTGAGAGGGGCATCTTGTTCTGTGGAATCAAAACCAAACAGAGCTATAGATGAAGAATGGAGTGGTACTGATGATGAGAACCACAATGATATAATAACTACTGGCATGTATATCTCCCCTCAAAGTTGGCAGAGCAAAATTTCACCTGAAGCCTCAGGACAACCCTTTGAAGTAGGCATTATAAACTCCATAATACAGCTGAGGAGACTGAGGCCCAGAAAGTTTAAGGGACTTGTCCATAGCCACACAACTAGGATTAGAAGAATGATTTGAATCCAGGACTTTCTGCCTTTGAGTCATTGAGTGTATCATTGAGTGAAGACCAGTTTGTCCCCTAAAGTGTTCCTTTGCTTTTTTGCATCTCTTGGATCTTCCTGGCTCATATTATTTTCTGTTATCTTCCCTTCACACTGGTAGAGGCCAGAATTTAAAGGATATATCCTTCACTGGCTTGTCATCATCCTTTTCCTTGTCTAGCTTACCTGCTAGCTTACTAGTCTTTTCTATTCCACTTCCTTTAAGTATAGGCATTTTGTAGACCTTCCTTCTGGGTGTGATGAAATAATGAGATTTAGCAGATACTCAAAGACCCACCTGGAGATTAATCTAGACTGATTGAATCAAGTGAGAGTGATTAACTGCTGATTAGCCTACTTCAAGTCAACTGGATTGTAATCACACCTTGAGAACACCTTCAGAACCAAAGGATTTGGATGATGCCAACCAATCAGCTTGAAGCAGTGTGTAAGGACCACCTCTGTTCCAGACCTATAAAAAGTTTCCACAGTCAGCTTGCTGGACAGTTCCTGATTAAAGCAGGCTCCTGGAGGAGGACTTGAGGAAGAACCCAACCAGGCTGGAACTCTATGTGAGATAGGCCTTTTCTTAACTTTCTGAACTCCTTGTGAATACCTGCATGCTTTAATAAATGTTTAATGCCCAAAGACTGGTGTTGAAGCTTCTAATTTAAGGCGACCACAATTTAGATTTTAAACATCACATGGGTAACCTTTGAATTGGGGTCACATAATCTTCAGTGGAGATGGGGGCCCTTTTACCTTTATACTCTTGTGATAAGTAAATACAGTGAACTAAAACCATGAACCCTGGTAGCTCAACTACAATTATGTTCTGGGGCAATGGAATCTCCATGTTGATTTAGTCTCAACCCTTTCCTGCCTTCCTCTATTGTTGGGCCCACTGACAACTGATGAAGGATACTGGACACAAAGTACAACCCAAGGTATTTCCATTCTTGCTAGCCTTACAAATCTTTTTAGCTGTTCCTAAATTCATAGACTCAGGGTTCTCTTGACTGCTCATCATGGACCACGCCTTTAATCACTACTCTAATCACTCTTCTGACTTTGCTGAACTTGTCCATCACACCTCTCAGGTTATCTAGGGAAGGGTGCCCTTCTAAATTATTCTTGAAATTCTTTCCTGAATTACTTCATGAAGATTCTCTCCACCAGTTTATATTCCTCTTATCTAGTAGAATTAATTTATATATGATCAGTGATCTTTCAATATCAGGGATTTGATTTCTATGAAGATGCCTAAACATAATGAAAAAACTCAGTTCTAGCTGTGTGGACAAGTCATTTAACCTCTCCATGTGTCAGTTTCCTTATCTGTAAAAATAGAGATAATAACACTTGCTACACGGGGCCATTATGAGGATCAAATGACGTAAAATATGCAAAGCATGTTGAAAACCTTTAAAGCTATATACAGGCTATATATTGTTATTACCACACTAGTAGTAGCCCAAGGAAAACTCGCAGATTATAGATGTAGCATCCAGGATTCTGATGTTATTGTTGAGGTCCTACACTCTTTGATGCACAATCGAGGTCTTGAGTGGCTATTGGCTAGATTACAGCTGTCACTCATCATGTAATAAATAATCTACTGTTAAGGACTAAAATTCTAGCTAGTCTGTCTAAAATATCTAATGAGTGGTCGCCAATAAATTATAAGCTTTAGCAAGAGTTAGACTTTTAAGCATTTATTAAGGAGAATAAGAATTTGGTAAAGAGAGAGAAAGGCCTAGATTCCTATCTATTAAAGGGAGAGCACATTTCTAGCTCCCTTCTCCACCAGAGTCCAGAGGAAAGAGCGCGAGACTGAGCGCCAGTCTCTTCCTTCCTCCTCCCACTCACCCACATCACTTCCTCATGCCAAAGAAAAGACTCCTGGTCTTGCCCTCAAAGACCTTCCCTTCATGGGCGGAACTCTTCTACAGTAAGTCTCCAGCAGGTGGCATAATTCCAATCGTTACACTACCAAGCCTAAAACCCTTCAGCTGTCCCTATGCCTGAATTTTTAGCCGTCTCATAGAATGATATAGAAATAAGCCTTATCCAGGGATCCAAAGAGTTCAGCAGCATCCAGAGACCACAAGGAAAGCTATCCAGTAGCACCAGAACCGTCTTCCAAACCCAGCTGCACTGCTTTGCCATGGAGAGGTCTTACTGTGTTTTCTCACTGTCTCCTTCCAAGTCTAACAGAATAATGACCCAGTCCTTTCTAGAGGTTTTGGCTCTTCCAATTTCTCATTTATGCCAAAAGGTAACCTCTGAGTGGGGCACAGATTGGTACCCTTGTTGTGGCAGCTGCTGCCTTCCTGACCTCACAGCCACACACTTCAGTCAATCTAAGTATGATGATGACTTTTAGACTTTGGCATCACTGAAACCACAATAGCCAGCCAAGGACCAAGTCCCATTAAATAGTTGACTTTGATATTTCTTTCATACATATCCTTTCCTTTCCATTCCTGCTATCACCAAGCCCCTCATGACCAGATTACTATGATGGTCTCCTCTTTCTCATTTCCAATTTGCCTTGATTGCCAATACCAAAATAATCAGTTCTGAGCATTTATTGTTCAATAATAATTCATTTATTGATATGAACTTTCAAAAATATCCACTAACTTTTAGCAATGTTGTAAAAATTTGTAAATTTGTTGTTTAGCAATGTAGAAAATTATGTCATTTGACAAAATCAGTCATGCACTTCTTACTGAAACTGCAGGGATTTTGGTCAGTTGATGACATAATTAATTCAATAATTGGATGAAGAGTTAGACTTAAAGAGTAGCAGGTAATGGTTCAATACTATCTTGGAAAGAGCTCTCTAATGGAGTGCAGCAAACATCTGTGCTTGAACCTATGTTATCTGTTTTTTTAATCAGTGACTTGGATAAAAGCAGAGATGACATCCTTATGTAAGTTTCAGGTGACACAAATCTGGCAGAGATAACTAACACACTGGGTGCCATATTTGGGATTCAAAAAGATCTTGGATAGGATAGAACATTGGACAAAATCCAATATGATGAAATATGATAAAAATTTTAAAAAGTATTATACTTGTGCTCAAAATGTCAATTCTGCATATACAAAATGGGATTTTTATGTCCAGGGAACCACAAAGATATGGGAATTTTAGTAGGCTGAAAACTAGTGCATTTGTAGGCTGCAATGGAGATACATTCTGTTCAGGAGGAAGGGAAGGAGAGTACAACTGTAGTCTGCCCTAGTCAGGTTATATCACATTCAGTTCTGGACCTTCCATATTAGAAAACACATTTACGATCTGGAGATTGTCTAGAGCAAGAGAATCAAGAAGGTAAAGGACTTTTAGTTCTTGCCACATGAAAACCAGGAGAAACTAGGGATTGTTTTGACTAGAGAAGAGAATACTTAAAGGGGGAGGGTGGGGCTGAGAAGATATGATAATTGATTCCAATTATTTAAAAAGCAACCTTGTGAAAGAAGGATTATCTTATTTTTTTTTTTAACTCCAGAAGGCAGAACTAGGAGTAATATATAGAAAGGGAAGAGGCAAAAAAAAAAAAAAAAAGGCAGCCTCAGGAGTTAGTAGCTTCCTCCTTACAACAAGTCTTCCAGGAGCAACTAGATGGCCATTCACTGGATATGCTGGAGAGAGATTATTAGTCAGTTATGGGTTGGATCGCATAGCCTTTGATGGGTCTTTAAATTCCAAGACAATCATGTGTACGGTTTGAAAAGTATTTTCACATAGAGTGTTCTATCATTCGAGTGCCTTCAGGGAAAGAGCCACTGTAGAAACAGAACATAGCTGGAAAACATTGTTAGGGGTGTGTAGTGTTTGTATCCTTCAAGAACATGTGATATTGTCACTGTAGAAAAAATCAGCACAGATGTAAATCATAGTCCTTTTTCAACTCATCAGGAGGTTTTCCAGAGTCACTGTGCCTGAAAAAATCATCACTAATCAACCAAGTGAGTGGCTGGTCTCTCTCAACTTAGCTGCAGTTGTTTTTCATGCAATGGATATCAAGTCATACTTGGAGCCTTTACAACATGATACAACCTAGCATAGCTTATATTCTGCTGGAAAAGACTTCAAGAACCCAGAATGCCACTGTTAGACTTTGGAATAAATTTTATATTAGTAGCAAGGGGGTAATTCTGCTGTGCCCCCATGGGTTTACACAAGCAGGGAAATTGTTTCCCTTTTTTTCTCAGCTTCCACCTCTACCCAATCACTACCAAAAATGGAGTCATTTTACTAGAGGCCAGTCTTCCCATAAAAATGCATTTAGAGGAGCAGCCCAAATCAGGATGGGGTAAAGCCAGGGCAAAAGCTATAGTGATTCAACCAACATGCTCCTTAACTTCCCTATGACACCTCAAAGTCAGATTTCCTCCACACTGAGAACTGGGAATGGAAGTAAAGTCTTTTGAGTGATTTTTTTTTTGAGGAATGGCTAAGAGGCATATGGTCATCCTAGAAAACCCCAAAGGAAAACTCCCTTTTACAGCTTGTGATGAATGGCAATATACCCTCCACAAGGGTTAAAATGGAACCTGTCATTCTATCAGTATGGGGACTTTTAGGTAATGCCTTCCACCCATTCAGGTTGGCTTGTTTTCTGCTAATTATAGTCTTAGGAAGCTACTTGAAGCACTGACCATTGTTGCCCAGAGGGAGACAGCTTAGATGCCTCAGAGGGGCCCTGACCCCAGCTCTCCTTGGCTTCAAGGCCAGCTCTTAATCAGACACCACATTGTCTCTCAGAGTTTCCAAAGTCAGCTAGAAAGAATGCCTTTGGCTCTTTGATCCTACATGTGTTGGGCTTCCTGAACAATTCAGTGACAAAATTCCTTGGTTTTAGTAAATGTAAGTTTAGTAATTGTAAGTGATTAAAAATACCTCAAGAGTATCCATAGTTGAAAAACATATAACAAATGTGTTTTGCAGATCCTATTTTAAAGAGTGTGGTAAAAATTATTTGTGGTAAAGATTAATATTCCCGTTTTTAGCTAACTCATTTGGGAGGGGCCACACCTGGCCCACCCTGAGGTTATGTATGCTACTAAGCTCAGAAAGGCAGCTTTTGAAGGACCTTCCCTTTGGGGGGAGGAGAGATTGAACGCTTCCTGAAGGGAGGTAGGCTGCTTCCTGAATGCTAGGTGTTTTTCAGAACTCGGCCTTTTCCTGCTGGGTCCTTGTGCTGGCGGCACATGTTTGTGCTCTCAGTGTGGTGACTGTAGTCTGGGTGGCGTGGGAGCAACCTTAGACTGTCGGGCTGTTCAGGTGTTTGGTGAGTTTAATTACAGAAAACCCTAATAGGCTAAGTTTAGAGTTAAGAACATTTCTATTTTCCTATTTCCTTATCTTTGATTTTTATTAGTTTCACCTTTGTTATTTAATTAATTCCCAAGTAATAAAATCTGATCTTTTTGTGAACTAAAGCTTAGAGGCTCCTTTTTTATTGGCCTGGGAGAAATATCTAAAAGGGCAGTTCAGAGCAGGGGGAGAACCTAAAAGGTCCTTCATATTTCCAGGACCCAATATTAAGACAAGTCACCCAAATTACCCTCCGTATATAAAATTTTGGCCCTCACAAGAGCTACACAAATATCTGTCATTGTTGCTCTGTATTGAGCAGTTTGTCCATGTTCATTGAAAACCATAAAGTGTGTTTATATTCTACTTTCTTTTCCTTAATAGCCTGTTGGGTTGATTGCACAGTTAACTTTATTGTGTTGGGAAACAGCTTATAGGTTATCTAGCCATTTCCCCTTTTTTTCTTTCCCTTTTGACTCTCTTCATTTTTGGTTAAGTTTTTTTATCATTCATCAGCATCAATAGTAGCAAATTTGTGGAGAAAACAGTAGGATGATTCCAAAGTATTCAGAATAAATAGAGGACATGCCCTATCAAATCAACTTATCTGTAATTCTATATAAAACGGCTAAACAGTGCTCTAATGGGAGGAAAGGTGGTCATACAGAAGAGGGATTAGATTTGTTTTCCTTGGCCCCAGAAGGCAGAATTAGGAATCATGGGTAGAAGGTTCAAGAAAACAAATTTACTTTTTATAGAAAGACAAAAATTCCTAACAATTAGAACTATCTAAGATTTGAATAAACCACTTTGGGAGGTAGTGGGTTTGCCCTCATTGGAGATCTTCCAACAGGGTCTGGATAGCCCATTATTGAGTATGTTGCAGCAGGGTTTCTTTGAAGGGTGTTGAGTGGAGAAAGACTGCTGAGGTCCCTTCCAACTCAGTGCCCTATTATTACCATACACTCACCTCTATCCGACTGGTTGTACTGGTTGTTTCCTGCTCCTGTGCATCAGTTCATTTTGTATCATCTAGTTTGAATGGTCTCCTCTCCCATATCTAGCCATTAAAATCCTATCCAGATTCAAGGCCCAACCCAACATGATTCTGTGATTTGATTTCTATTAGGTAATGCAAATTTAATTTAGGTAATTATATAATAGGATTAATTGGATAATGGAAATGTATTGCATTTATCCATCCTCTCCCTGTTCCTGTTTCCACAGCTAATTTAGAACACTAGTTGAGCAGGGGGTGGCTTTCTATTTTTGAGTGTAATTCTTCATTAGAATGGTTCTCTTTTAAATACCTGAAAGGTTGGGTAACATTCCGGAAGGCAGTTCCCTCCACTTTATGCTCTTAAATATGCCTATAATTGTAAGAACATTATCCTCTCCAGTATTGAGTTTTATAGGAGTATTTATCTAAGAATTCTCCAGGGGGAAAAAAAAAGATTCCAGTATCTGGTATTTTTCCAAGTAAAATATTTCAATAAAAAGAAATAGGCCACAGCTTTAAACACTTCATCAGCCTCATACACTGTCTCCAAGTGCTTTAGAGGTTTGTTGTAGAGTTGGTGTCTGTGCCACTCATCTTTATATTCGTCAATATCTTCTCTAGTCTACTATTTAGTCAACATTGTTAACAAATCCCATACTGACTGAGTTAGATACCTATTACCAATTATTTACTATAAACCTACTTGGACGTTTACTTGACAAGCCTCGAAATCTGTAACCCCTTTGCTTACAACATCCAGGCCTCCACTATTGCTCTGCTTGGCTACACAAGCCCATTTGTACATATGCGCAGGCTTCCTCATTTGAGAGCTGGGTCAGGTCAGTGAGCACAAATCTGTTCCACATGTTTCTAAAGCATGCCCAGTTTCCCAAGTGAATAGCTGGACACATTCTATGGGGTAGTCTCCAGGGGGAAAAATACTTGCAGGATTGCTCTTGGTTTTTCATTGAGACAGATGAATCCATGATGCATGAAAAGGCTTTCAGGCAGGGGATGAGAAGCTGAATGCCAGTATAAAATCTGGGCATCTGTTACCACACGCTCCGAAGTGAGATCGGTTCTCCTTGGTGAAGCAGGGTTTAGACAGACAGGCAGCATCATTGTGAAATTCTGACAATAGACAAGTAAGAGGACTTGGGCATGATGAAGAGATTCCCATCTCTCTATAAGCTGTTAAGGAAGGGAAACCGGGGACCAAAGCCTGCCTTGGTGGAGAGACAAATCACCTAAACAAATCTTTATTATGAATGCAGAGGTATTGAATTTCTAGTGCTCTGCAAAGCCTATTGATTTTGTGACAGTCAACTATAACTTATGCTCATGGAAACTCCAGCCCCTCCTTTCACCTTTGCAGCATATTTTTGTGGACACAATGGCAGTGGGGATTTTGAATAAAATCCGTTATTGGTTTCTCTTGATTCAAGAGTAGAGCAGCATTCAAGCGAGGCTAAAAGGACTATTTCTACTGTGTTTTCATTGCAAAATAAATGAGGCCAGAATCTTCAAGGCTATGATCACTCTGCTATGTTGATTTCATTCTGGCTGGGAGGAATTCTTAGGGCATTGAAGGCATCTCTGGAATTCTGACATTAGCAGTGATCCACTTACTTATTCTTAGTCCTCTTCCTTCCTCAAGGTTCTCCCCCCATTGACCTCTGGCCCCTTCTCCTGAGTCATGCCACAGAGCTTAATCAAGTAAGACAATGAAAGCCCAAATTCTTGCTCACCTAATGATACACCTAACATATTGTTATGCAGAGATGTATGTTCTAGGCACAAGAGAAATAGCTTCTTCAGATTGTTGTAGGAATTTTAAGGATAGGAAAACATAATTTTTGCAGGTGGGTGAAGACAGAATAATTCCCAGTTTACCATGTGTTTCACATCTTGTTGTAAAAATATTTTACTCTTACATTTTTATGTGCACACAAGAGGGAAATTTGCATATTGTCCGACGATTATTATAATTTTCACATTTTAAAAAATGGAACATAAATCTTTTAGAAGATGATGATGATAGTAATAATAAGTTTGCATATATGGGATACTTTATAGTTCACAAAGTGATACAGACCTGTGAGATAGGTACCAAAGGCAGCATCTTCATTTTACAGAGCAGAAAACTGAGGGAATGAGAAGTTGAGCGAACTGCCCAGTGATTACACAGCTAAACAACAGAGGTGACATTTAAACTCAGGGTTTCCCGACTCTGAATCAAGCAATCTAGTTTTAAAAAAAAAAACTTAGTTAGAAAGTCATGATTATGTTCTAGATTTATTTAAAGTCCAGCTTGCACTTTTTGGATTCTGTGTCCTTTACAGATTTTGTAGCATTTGATATTTACAATCACATTTGTGGACTGAACTGCTATTTATAATGATAATGAGTTTGATTCTACAGTTTGTAGGTTAGATGACAGTATAGTAGAAAAGAGTGAGGGAAAGCATTCTCTCTTCCCCAATATTCCCATCTCCCCTGTGGGAATAGAAAACTCCTCCATGTGTCCCGTTCTTCTTTTGATGGAGACTGGGAGATTGTCAGGAATCTTAGAAGGGCAAGTTCCAGGAATCCTTTTTAACAGGCAAAGAATGTATCTGAACCCAAATTTGTCTATGCCATCCCCTTTGCCTCTGCATTAGCTCTAGAGGTACAAATAGAAAGAACAGAGCTGTCAGGAAATTCTCTTTCAACAAAATGTTGAGCCCATTTGATACTAAAATGTGCATGAGGATAGAGTTTTTCTCCATTCCCTTTGCCCTCAAGAGAAATAGACAAAATATTTCCTTTATGGGCATAGACTATAATCAGAATGAGTCTTCAATACAAGCTTGTTAGGTAATCACTTTCAGGGTGATTTTTACCAGTAGGTCATACTCGAAAGCACTCCTTTTTCCTTCTCCTCCCCTCCCACCCAAATTTCTCAACTACTCTGCCACAAATCCAGTAATACCACTTTTAGAACAAATCATTGCTTTTTCCCTAGATATTACCCTTTTGCTGATTGTGTTCCTAAATGTTAAAATGATAAAATGATTGGTGAGAGTCAGCTTGGTATAATGCCTAAACTGCTAGACTTGCAGTCAAGAAGATCTGGGTCCATTCTCCCCTCTGACACTCATTTAGAAATTATGAACAGGTCATTTAACTCCTCGGAGCCTCTGGCATCTGGGATGGATGCAAGGGAATATCTAAGCAGGTATACAATGTAGAGGAAGAGAAGATACAAGAACATTAAAGATGGGACAGCTAGATGGTACAGTGGATAGAGCACCTGCCCTGGATTCAGGAGGAGCTGAGGTCAAATCCAGCCTCAGACACTTGACAGTAGCTTTGTGACCCTGGGCAAGTCACTTAACTCCAATTGCCTCACCAAAAGAATGGAATAAAATTAAAAGATTTAAAAAAATAAAAGGAAAAAAATTAAAGGACATCAAAGACAAACTTTATTTTACAATTTACAATTTTGTTTAGGATTAGTTCTTATAATGAGTTCCCTCCTTAATACTAATAAAATAGTAATTACAACTTATGGAACTCTAGTATTTTATTCCTCTAACTTGATTCCCATTCAACTTGATGTTAATAGTGTAAGCATTGGCATTCCTGTGCAAGCATATTGGGCAGATGAAGTTAAGGCTTGATCACATTAAGTCACTGTCCAAGGTCATCCGTATAGAATGCGGCAGAGTTCAGACTCATGGGAATTTATAGAATTTAGAGCTAGAAGAGACTTCAGAGATCATTCTAGTCCAATTAACCTCATTTTACAGATAACCAGATTGGGAAGGGGTTAAGTGATTTGCCATGTGAGTAGCAGAGGTAGTATTCAAGCTTAGTCAAACATTGACTCCAAGTCTGTTTCCTCTACCACTCCATCATTCTACCTTTCCCAGGATTTCTGTTTCTGAGTCTAGGTCTGGGACTGTTTCCCTAATATAAGCAAGTGCTAAAGTAAAAGCTAGTTAGTGCAATGAATAGAGCTTAGGGCATGGAGTCAGGAAGACCCAAGTTCAAGTTTGACCTCAGAAAATAGCTATGTGACTCTGGGCAAATTACTTAACCCTGTTTGCATCAGTTTCCTCATCTGTAAAATGAGCTGGAGAAGAAAATGGCAAACTAGTATCTTTCTGAAGAAAATCACAGATTGGGTCACAAAGAGTCAGATGTTACTAAAAAACAACTGAACAGTAATGACAACAAATTAGCAATGAGCTAAATCAAAGCTTCTTAAACTGTGGGTCATGCCCCCATAGGGGGACATGTAACTGAATGTGGGAGTCACAAAAATTTTGGCCACTGTAAAAGGTTACATATACCTCTTTTATATACCTATATACCCAGGGTTGCATAAGAATTTCTCTGACGAAAGTGGGTTGTGAATGGAAAAGATCACGGGATCATTGATAAATATATGGATGGGACCTTGGAGGCCAACTAATCCAATGCCCTCTTTTTCAGCTAAGGAAACTGAGGTCCAAAGAGGTTAGCAGCTAGGTGGTACTGTAGTAAATAGAATACTGATCCTTGAATCAGGAAGACCTGAGTTCAAATTTGACTTCAGAAACTTCCTAACTATGTGACCTGGGGCAAGTCACTTAACCTCTAGTTGCCTCAGTTTCTTCAACTATAAAATGAGGATAACAGTAGCACCTACCTCATAGGTTACTGTGAAGATCAGATAAGATTGTATATATCTATATCTATATCTATATCTATATCTATATATATATATGTATATGTATATCTCTCTATCTTTATCATCTCTATCTCTGTCTATATCTCTGTCTCTTTCTCTATCTCTATCTCTATCTCTATCTCTATCTCTATCTCTATCTAGTTCCTGGCACATAGCAGGCTTTATATAAATGTTTATTCCTTTCCCTCCTTAAATGATGTGACCAGGACCACACAACAAATATATGTCAGGAGCAGGATTATAACCCAGGTCCTCTAATTCCAAAAGTAATGCTCTTTCCACTATACCAGACTATCCAAAAGGCTTGCCTTTGAGTCATTTGGAAAGCAAATTTTCACCAAAAAATTGTAATAAATGACAATTCCCCAACTCAAAAAACTCTATTGAGCCCATTTTGTAGCTGAAATGCTATACCTTTGCACAACTTTGATGCCAGTAAATTATTTAAAAAAATTTTTTATGAAACCTGATTATTCAAATTTATTAACATCCAGAATTATGCAATGACACTGCAGTCTCATAACAAGTAGAAAACAGGCATGTGGCATACAGCCACACCCACCCCACAGCACTACACCCACAAGGCAGAAATGAACATTGTCTCCTCTGACAGAGTGACCTTGAGTGCCCACCCTGTACCCGGTCGGGCAGCGATGCCACCAACTTATAAGAAGCTTTGCTTATTTCCTTGTTATGTGTTAGCACTCTTTTCCTCTTGAAATTACTTTGCATTTCTTTGTGTGTTTGCTTTCTTGTTTCTATGGTGCATACTCACAATAAAACATAAGCTCCTCAAGGACAGGAGCTATTTCACTTTTGTACATGCTCAGTATCTACCACTGAAGGAAGCTAATTACAGCTCTTTTTTTAAAAAATGATCACATTCGCTAACTTTTTGAACGGTCTTAGGTGGAGTTGGCACTGTAATGCCGAGGTTTCCTAGTATAAAGGAAGGACCTATAAAATGAAGAAATATTTTAGAAACTGAAATCTTAATTAGGGTGAAAGTGCCTAGAACATATAGTAGTTACTTTTAGAATGCTTATCAAATTATGTTAAATCAAAATAGTAAAAAAAAAAACTGTAGAATCACATTTTCCCTTTTAAATGTTATAATATATCCATATATTTATAATACATTTTGATGTTGTCGTTCAGTTGTATATGACTCTTCTTGAACCTATTTGAGGTTTTCTTGCCAGAGATACTGGAGTAATTTGCCATTTCCTTTCCCAGCTCATTTTATAGATGAGGGAACTAAGGCAAGCAGGGTTAAGTGAATTGATCAGGGTCACAGAACTAGTATGTTTCTGAGACCACATTTAAACTCAGGGAGATGGGTCTTCCTCATTCTAGGCCTGGTGCTTTAGTCATTTTACCACCTAGCTGCCCAAGAATGTATAAAAATACTTTAAAAGAGGCAGTTTTCCAGTACAATGGAAAGAAAGGTCCTTGGGTGGTGGTGGTGGTGGGGGAAGGTGAGAAAAGCTGGTTTCTTGCTCTGCCTCTGAATCTTCAGGCAAGTCCCCAGAGCTCTTCATTGGTAAGACGAGGAGGTTGGACCATATGGCCTCTGAGGTTCCTACCAGTTCTAGAGCTATGAGCCTACAAAAAAATCAGCATTTAGTAGTTTCCTGTTGTAAAAATAGTAAAATTTTTAAAACCTTAAAAATAGTTTTTAAAATTTATGGTGCTTAAGAAAATGAGACTTATTTGGAAGTTAAGTGGGGAGATTCCTATGGATTTTCTTGGGAAGATTCTTAGGAGCTGATGATAAAACTATTTTAAATTATTTCCAAGTTTTAACTCAGAATTGCCCTTTGATTATAGTGTAATAGAAAGGAAAATTACCATATAGTCAAAAGACCTGAGATTTGAAGTTATGGTTGGTTTCTTAGCAGTGTGACCCTGGGTATGTCACTTCACATTTTGAGCCTCAGTTTCCTTATTTGTAAATTAAGAATAATCATACTTCTGTGAACTACCTTATTGGGGTGGGGGTGGTTGTGAGGAAAGTGTTTTGAACTTTTAAAGTACTATAAGAATGTGAACTAGTATTAATCACAAGTCAATATATAATATAATATAATATAATATCAATATATAACATTTATTAAGTAACTACTATGTCCTGGGCCTGTTCTAAGTGAAGAAGATACAAAAACAAAACAGTTCCTGCCTTCAAGGAATTTGGGTTCTAATGGGTAGGGATGGGGCAGGGATAGAAGTACATAAATACAAAGCAGATACAACATGATCTTGGTAGGGAAAAGAATGGAGCCTGAGAGGACCAGGAAGAGACCATTCTATTCCACACAGGAGGAAGTATTTGAATTAAGTACTGAAGGAAACCACAGGTTCTAGGAGGGAGAGGTGAAGAGGAAAAACATTCCAAGCCTGAGGGACAGGGGCTGAAGATACAGTATTGCATCATGGGTGAGGAGCAGAAAGAAGGCCATTATAGCTGGACCAGAGTGTGTGTTGAGGGAGTAATGCTGAATCTCAATATTAGACTTTCAGATCTCCCCTATGGCTTCTACTCTTTTTTTTTTTTATGAGATATTTTATTTTTTCCGTTACATGTAAAGATAGTTCTCAACTTTTGTTTATACATGCTTTACAATTTCAGATTTTTCTCCCTCCCTCCCCTCCCTCCCCCCCTCCCCTAGACAGCAGGTAATCTGATATAGGTTATATCTATATATCTCTATACATATACATATATATATATATAAACACACATATATATATACACATAATAACATTAATCCTATTTCTGCATTAATCCTGTTACAAGAGAAAGAATCAGAGCAGTGATGCAAAACCTCAAAATAGAAAAAAAAAACAACAGCACCCAAAACAAAAGAAATAATATGGTTCAATCAGCATCTATACTCCACAGTTCTTTCTTTCTTTTTTTTTTCTTGGATTTGGAGATCCTCTTCTATCATGAGTTCCCTGGAACTCTTCTGTACCATTGCATTGGTGAGAAGAATATAGTCCATCACAGTAGGTCAACACTCAATGTTGATGATACTGTGTACAATGTTCTTCTGGTTCTGCTCATCTCACTCATCATCAGCTCACATAAGACCCTCCAGGTTTCTCTGAACTCTTCCTGCTCATCATTTCTTACAGCACAATAGTATTCCATTGTATTCATATACCACAACTTGTCCAGCCATTCCCCAATTGATGGGCACCCCCTCAACTTCCAATTCCTTGCTACCACGTAAAGAGCAGCTATAAATATTTTTGTACATGTGGGTCCCTTTCCCCCTTCCATGATTTCTTTGGGCAAAAGACCTAAAAGTGGGATTGCTGGGTCAAAGGGTATGCATAGCTTTATCGCCCTTTGGGCATAATTCCAAATTGCTCTCCAGAATGGTTGGATCAGCTCACAGCTCCACCAACAATGCATTAGTGTTCCAATTTTCCCACAGCCTCTCCAACATTTATTATCTTCCTTTTTTGTCATTTTTGCCAATCTGATAGGTGTCAGGTGGTACCTCAGAGTTGTTTTAATTTGCATCTCTCTAATCATTAGAGATTTAGAGCATTTTTTCATATGGGAATAGATAGCTTTGGTTTCTTCATCAGAAAACTGCCTGTTCATATCCTTTGACCATTTCTCAATTGGGGAATGACTTGGATTCTTATAAATTTGATTTAATTCCCTATATATTTTAGAGATGAGGCCTTTATCAGAAGCACTGGCCTCAAAAATTGTTTCCCAGCTTTCTGCCTCCCTTCCAATTTTGGATGCATTGTTTCTGTTGGCTTCTACTCTTTTTTTTTTTTTTTAGTGAGGCAATTGGGGTTAAGTGACTTGCCCAGGGTCACACAGCTAGTAAGTGTTAAGTGTCTGAGGCCGGATTTGAACTCAGGTACTCCTGACTCCAGGGCCGGTGCTCTATCCACTGCGCCACCTAGCTGCCCCTGGCTTCTACTCTTAATCTAACTATAGGCTTGTCAGACTGACGACCAAAAGGCTTGGACTCATAGAATTTCAGAATGGAGAAGGTTGCTTAGAGATAATTTAGTTCAATGTCCTCCTGGATGGATTTTCATTCCATTAAACCTTGGGCTCAAGAATGAGAGATTGCTCTACTCCCTGGATTGTCCACAAAGCCTAGACCTGCAGGATGGCTATGGACGCACTATAGGCTCCTCCACTGCATAATCCTCCCAATACGAACTATAGTCCAGAAGGGATAGGCTGAGGAGATGGGCAGCTGGGAGGTACAGGAATATCGAAGCTGACTGAATGTATTGCACCCTAAGAGACCTTTTCTCTGGTCCATTCTTTCTTACAAAGCTACTGAGGTGGGGGCAGCTTGGTGGCACAGTGGATAAAGCACTGGCCCTGGATTCAGGAGGACCTGAGTTCAAATCCAGCCTCAGAACTTGACATTTACTAGCTGTGTGGCCCTGGGCAAGTCACTTAACTCTCATTGCCCCACAAAACTTAAACAAACAAAACAAACTCAAAGCTACTGAAGGTGCTGTCTTCTCCATAAAGATCAAAGGCAGGATCTATGGAACTGGAGAGGGAGGTGAACCCCAGGAATGAGTTATCCAATCAATTAATCTATCAATATGAATTTATTAAACATTTACAGGGTAACAGGACAGGTAGGAACTGAGGACAGGGGAGCATTATACTTCATATGTAAGGGGCATTCTTAAATTGGATACATTCCTAAATGTAGAGTGCAAAGGCAAATAAAAAGGGTTTTAATTGCTCCCCCCACCACTTATAAATGTGAAGGAATTTAGGAAGCTAATTATACCTTTTTTAAAAAAAAATGATCACATTCTTTAACTTTTTGAAAAGTCTTAGAGTTGGAACTATAATGCTGAGATTTCCTAGTGTGAAGGACCTATAAAATGAAGAAATACTTTAGAAACTGAAATCTTAATTAGGGTGACCTGAAAATCTTTTATGAGATGCAGATAGATTTGCTAGGTATAAATTTTAAAAAGAAACATACTGTATGAATAATGTAACAGGCTGGGCAGCTCCATTCATTGGCAGATCTATATTTCTTGATTCCATTGGAGGAAAAATGGGTCAGAATACATGGAAAAAGTGTACAATTTTATGGTTTTTCTGTTATCAGTAAAAGGTCTTCCACAAGACAACATTGTACAGTGAAATGAGTGTTCTATTTGTAATCAGAAGATCTGGGTTAAAATTTCAAACTCTATGTTATTTTGGGCAACTAATTTAATCACTCCAGACCTCAGTTGTATTATCTGTAAAAGGACTGGCCTTTTTAGCCCCTTCAAATGCTACATCTATCATCTTATAATCTAAACTTTCTTGTCCTATACCTAGGGTTTTGCTGTTAAATGTTTAACAACTAGCTGCCCCACCCCCCCAAAAAAAAGTTTGCATGAAATGCTTTTAAATTTATCTGCATTATTACCATTTCCCACATAATTTTCTTTAGTCTATATAATCAACAGAACAATAAGTAAAACCTTGATCTGTAGCATTTCCAATCTTCTAGGTGTAACTGTTCACAATGCAAATTTAACAATCAGTTCTTGAGAGTCTGTGTCTGAGTTGGTTCCAGCACACTCTGTCTATATTTCATTATACCATGAATCAAACAATCAATCAGTTAGCATTTATGTAGTTTTACCACATTCCAGGTGCTTTGCTAGATGTTTGGGATACAAATGCAAAGAATGAAACAATCCCTACTCTATACCGCCTTCAAACTGGTCTTGTTCTTTCTTGCCTCTGTGAAATCTCTTTATGCTATCTCTTCTCCCTAGAATGACCTCCCTTGCTATCTGTACTATAAAAGTCGTACCCATCCTTCAATGTTGAACTCAATATATAGCTTCCCTTATGACTCATTCCCTGAAATTCTGCACTAGAAATGATAGCCTCCAAATTTCCATGACACATTGTTCCTTCCTCTTTTATGACATTTATCACATATGGATTTGTATTGTAGTTATTTATGCCTATCTTATTTCCCCTTCTGAACTCCTTCACTGATTTTCCCCTAGAAAGGTAACTGTGTCAGAGTGAAAAAAGCACTTGGACTAGAAAGAGGACTGGGTTCTCCAACTTCACTCTAAGAATGTGATCCTGGGGCAACCATTTAACCCCTATAAGCCTTGTTTTCCTCAAATTATACTTATACTACCTACGTTACAGAATTGCTACAGAGAAAACACTTTTGAAATCACTCTCACATACACCAATGGATTTGTGACTTCATTAATCTGGATATTTCCTCCAAGTATACAAGTGGCAGCCCATCCATGCCCACTTATCCTTTGGGATTCTCATCTACATCTTTCCCTAAGTTGGAGTTCAGCCAATGTGCTCAGAGTCTTCTTTCATTAGGTCTTTAATAGGGGAGCAAAAACAGGTGGGTATGGTGACATTCCAAGTCCTACTTTTGGGAATCTAAGAACTTCAGGTAGCTTCATCAGAGATGTGCATTTCCTCTTAGAAATCATTATAGTATTTTGAAGAGGATGGTAACAGAAACTAATTTCTTAAACACCACAAAACCTCAAAAACATTTGAGTAGTTGTGCTAATATTAAATTCTGACCATAGTAAGAGTTTAAAATAAAGTTCCTACTAAGACAACACAAACCCCAGGAGTCAGAGGACAGGGGTTAAGAGCTCACCTCTAATGCTTGTTTACTATCTTTGTGACTTTGGATAAGTCAACCTTCCTGAATCTCAGTTTCCTCTTCTGTAAAGTGAGGAAGTATGACTGACTAGTTGGTGTCTGAGATCTCTAGTTCTAGATCCTTGATCCTAGTAGAGTGACTTTTAGATCTGATTACTTGTTATCCTTTGGTTGCTGTGATAACTTCTCTTCACGCTTAAAATTCCATTAGAAAACAAAAGAGGAAAAAGAAATGGTTTCTGAAAGGAAATGTTTTTATAACTTTTTTGTGTTGTCAGGAACTATAAGGAAGTAAACAAATAGGAGAGAGACATTCACAGGAGAAAACCACTTATCTATGTCCTCTGAAGATAAACAGAAGATATGTTTGTTCCCCATCGAGCATCCAAGTTAAAGCCTGTATTAGGAGGCAGTGTGGGGCTGTGTTAGGAGATGGCTTAAACAGCTCCAAAAACCAATCTTATGTTGAGAAAGTTGAGATTGTTTATTTCCATATTTATAAGCACCTGACTCAGCCTTGAAGATTATGGATATGACAAATATGTCCATTGCTAAGAAATATATGGGGCACACTTAATCTACAAGAAAAATTCCCTAATTGTGATTCTATGGGGTCATGGAAGGTGCGGCAGAGTCCTGCTAAGCCAAGAGCTTTAGGGATTGGTATCAGTAATATAAAAAAAATCCATCAATACAAACATAAGGGTCACACAAAGGAGAGAAAGTAAAGGGTAGCATGGCTTTGCTAGGAAAGGGAAAAGCTATAAGTCAAAAGATATGGAATTATAATTACCAAATATTCTGATTAAATCTCCCATAAAATAAGATGAATGGTAAAGGTCACCAAACCTTAAACAGGGCTATAATTTAGAACTGTCAAAACACCTGGAATTATTCCTGGGGGAAATTAGAGTTTTCCAGTTACTTAGCAAGCCTGGCTATCTGTGCAGCAGGATAGGGTTTTAGGGTAAGGCAAGAACTACAGTGGGGAAGAAATTTTATTTTGTGGGTAACTTCAAATGCTTCCTCTGATCAAAAAAAGTCTTCTTCAATAGCCACTGTTAATTATCTTCTGTTTTTGGTTTTGTTTTGTTTTGTTTTTCGGGGCAATGAGGGTTAAGTGACTTGTTCAGGGTCACACAACTATTAAGGGTCAAGTGTCTGAGGCCAAATTTGAACTCAGGTCCTCCTGAATCTAGGGCTGGTGCTTTATCCACTGTGCCACCTAGCTGCCCCCAATTATCTTCTAATGCCCTTCTCTCAAGAATCTCTCTTGTATTCCTGGATGAAGTTGAACTGCTAGTGCTGACCTTAAAGAGTTTCCATGCCCCCCTCCCCTTGCTTCCTCTCTTTTTTCATGTCCTTCATTATCTCCTCAGAGAATGGTTAAGGATGTTTTTCCTGGAGTCAGATTACTCCAAATCCCCTCTGCCACTGACTTCCCAAACAATTATTAAATATCTTGGGTGGATGGAGAGTGAGGATTGATGGCAGTAGGGCACAGGGAGAAAGTAGAACAGTTTACCAATAGAAAAGACCAACATTTTTTGTGGTATATCTGATAAATAGTGATGGACTCAAGGTATAGACATATATATATATATATATATATATATATATATATATATATATATATATATATGTATGTATGTATATCTTCCTTCCTTCCTTCCTTCTTTCCTTCCTTCCTTCCTTCCTTCCTTCCTTCCTTCCTTCCTTCCTTCCTTCCTTCCTTCCTTCCTTCCTTTCTTTCAATAGGGAAGAGGGTTGTTGCTGTATTTCAGTCACTTCAGTTGTGATTGACTTTTCGTGAGCCCATTTGGGGTTTTCTTGGCAAAGATACCAGAATGGTTTGCCATTTCCTTTTCCAGCTCATTTTACAAATGAGGAACTGAGGCAAACAGGGTTTAAGTAACTTGCCCAGGGTCACATATCTAGTAAGTGTCAGGACATATTTGAACTCAGAAAGATGAATGTTTTCTTCACTCTAGGTTTGGTGCTCTATCCACTGCCTCACTTAGTTGCCCCAAAATAAACATTTTTAATTGAATATATATGTGTATATATGTATGTATCTATAGATATCTGTCTATATTTTATACCTATTCCCATATGTTGGTCTGTCTGTCTGTCTATCTATCTATCTTTCTATCTATCTATCTATCTATCTATCTATCTATCTATCTATCCATCCATCCATCCATCTAGCTAGGTATCATCTATCTATCATTCCCTCTCTCTTTATCATTTTTTAAGTAGTAGGAGAGTTCCAGGCCCTCCCAGGAAATATAGCCAAAGTCCCTCCTGCTTTGATTTTTGAGATATCTTCCCAACCTGGAGAGTTTAGTAAATCATGACTTGCTTCTTCTTCTCATACTGATTAACCTGGTCCTTTCCTTTGAAACTGGTTAGGAAAAGAAGAATAGTCCTACATCACTCCATTTAGATGAGAAAGCCTGATTAGGCAAAAGAGGTGTCTTGTTGGTTTGCTCCATTTTGGAAGTTTAATGTCCACCCAACTGTTTCCCAATCCTAAAAGATAACCCTTCACAAGTTGTACTGTGTTTTCTATTTCAGAAGTAAACTTGGTACCAAGCCAAATAGAAGCTTCTTTTCTAAACCTAAGCCTTAGGAGAGTCTTTTTAAAATGGATTTATGAATTTCCTGTGCCACTTGTTTGGCCATTTTTTTTTTACATAGCCTTGACTTCATTTGTATTCACACTCTCCAAATAATATATAAAGGAGGAAGGGATGAAATATGGAAAGATGGATTGGAGGGATGAAAATAGGAAGAAAGGAAGGAAACAAATACTTTATTAAGTGCCTATCTGCCAGGTAGTGTACTAAGCACCTTAAAATATTTTCTCATTTGACTTACCCAGGGTCACAGCGTTAGTAAGGGTCCAGAGTCATATTTGAATTCAGGCCTCCTAATTCCAGGTTTAGTGCTTTATTGACTGAGTAACTTAACTATATTAAGATGCTTAACATGTATAACTGTCGTAAAGACCTGAGTTCCGGACTGAGAGTCAGAAGATCTAGGTTCTAGTAGTTTTGCAACTGACTAGCAATGTGACCCTGGACAAACTATTCAGTTCACTTCCACAGACTTCAGTTTTATTTCTTGTAAAGGGTTGGACTGGATGGACTCCAAGGTCATTGCAAGTTCTGATATTCTTATTCTCTGCCTACCTATATGATCTCCTTCCAGAAGTACTCTAAGGATGCTGTAAGACTGAGAGTTGGAATTACCAGACCTTTATCAATCAGAAATGGGATCATAAATCTATTACTTAACAGAATCAGAATATTCATCTAATAATAAAAATTATAAAATGTGCCAGAATTTGTTGTTATCCTAATGGCTACAACTATATACTCCAGGATATGTGGAAGATGGAGAGGGCTCCTCATGGTCCATTCAGGTTTATAGACATAACCTCCCATGGTAAATAACAATCATTTTCAGGAAGGAATATCATCTTCAGATATGTAGGACTGTAGTTTCTCTATTTGTTCATTCATTCAACAAACACTTATTAAGTGACAATGTACAAGATGTTGGTAGGAGTGGGAATATAAAGACAAAAATCCAATTTTCCATCCTTCAATGAGCTTATTTTCTAAAATGGAGAAGTCAAAAGGCTTTTATTAAGTTCCTACCATGTCATAGACATTGGGTTAAACACTGTAGTACAGGAGGTACAACATAATCCAAAGTAAATACAAACTAATACTAATATATATATATATATATATACATATACACACACATATACATACATATACTCTGTGTGTATGTGTAACCCTGATATTTTTAAAAATTTGTGTTTATTTATTTATTTATTTAGAATTGTCCCAAGTTACATGTAAAAAACCAAATTTTTTCACATTGATTTTTTAAAACTTTGTGTTCCAAATTCTCTTCCTCCCTCCCTCCTTACGCCTCCCCAAGAAATCAAGCAATTCAATATAATTTATACATGTACAGTTATGCAAAACATCTCCACATTAGTCAGGTTGTGAAAGAAAACAGACAAAATAACTTTAGAAACAGGAACTAACAACAAAAAAAGTATACTTCAACCTGTACTCAAATACCATCAGTTCTTTCTCTGTAGGTGGATTGCATTTTTCCTAAGTCCTTCTGATAGCATCCTTCTCATCATTTCTTTCACAGTTACTATTGCTAACTGTATTACCCTCAATCCTATTACTTCCCCTTGATATTTACTCTATTTTCTATCTTCTTTCACCCTATCCTCCTCAAAAGTGTTTTTTTTTTGCTGCCCCCTCCCCCAGTCTGCCCACCCTTCCTTCTCCTCTTCCCCCTTATCCCCTTCCCCTCCTACTTTTCCACAGGGCAAGATATATTACTATACCCACTTGAGTGTGTATGTTATTTCCTCTTTGAACCAACTCTGATGAGAGTAAGACTCACTCATTTACCCTACTCCTTCCTCGTCTTCCCTTCCACTCCATAAGGCTTTTTTTTGGTTTGTTTCTTTTATGTGAGCTACTTTGCCCCTTTCTACCTCTCCGTTTCCCTTTCTTCCAGTGCATTCCTCTTACCCCTTAACTTTATTTTAAAGATGTCATCATGGGGCAGCTAGGTGACAGTGGACAAAGCACCAGCTCTGGACCCAGGAGGCCCTGAGTGTAATCCTGATCTTAACAAAGATTGAATGAAATGATCAGGTCCAGAAACATTAGACACACCTAGGAGAGAATTGCATGTGAAACTGAATTTATATTATGTAGAATTTGGTTTTTTTTTAAGTATATCATCAATTCAACATGTCACTTCCAATGCTGAACTGATTATCTGTAATTCCTTCCTTGTCTTTCTTCTGTTCTCTTCTCATTTGGGGAGTGAGAATTGTGAGGACTGGCCAATTGTTAGGTACTAGCTATTGAAAGTGACTCCATGTTTGACCACTGATTGACTCACCTATGTACTGGGAAGTTGCTGTGTATCCAATATGATTCATTTAGTTAACTTAATTTAGGCTTTCTTGATCATAATCAGTTTATCAAGCTTTATCAAGCCTAGTAAGTGCTGTGATGTTAGCAAATTTTCCTAATCACTATACCCTTGTGATCAGATTGGACTTGGGACAAGGGAGCTGGGGGGTAAGAGAAGGATTTGAGGGGTGTGCTTTCCTATGGAACTGAAGGGCTGAGAAAATACATGCTTGAATCTCTTGAGTGATGAACTGCCTGGTTTGGGATCCTTTCAGCACTTGTGTTCCTTTTCAGGATCTCACTTTATAGGGACCCTATCCACAATCCCACTCTGTCTCCCACCTTCCTTCCTTCAAATTAGAAATTAATTTTAATAGTAAGAGGGTGCTTAGAACTGGGATCAGGAAAAGCCACACAAATGAGATGTCAAATAGAACTGATCTGTGCTTTGGAGAAGCAGATTCTATGAGGAGGTAAGAAGAGAGTGCATTCCAGACATGGGGGACAATGCCTGTAGTCAGGTAGGTGGAAAATGAAATGTGAATGATAGAATATAGGCCAATTTTACTTGAACAGCATTTGTATGAAGGGGAATAAGATGAAATAAAGAAATAATATGAAAGTCAATTATATGAAATAAGATAGAAAGGTAGGTGGGAACCAGATTGTGAAGGACTTCAAATGCTAGGCTATAATGGTAAACATATTTCCTCTGTTTAAGTTCTCTGGGTTACAGGAAGATTATAAATGTCAAACTACTGGTGTAAGGATTAAAGAAATAATTTTTTGAAGGTGAATTCATTTCTGTCTAATTTTTCTGTTTAAAAAGTCATCTCTTCTATGGTGTTCTACCCAGATGTGTGAAAAGCAAAGAAACTTCATACCATTCTCTCTGTTTCAAGTTGTCAAAAAATTCTATTGAATATCTTCAAAGGGAAACATTTGGAATTGGAAGGTAGGAGAAAGTTAGAGAGAAGAAACTATCTAAGCAAGTTCAAGGTAAACAATCATTCCAGAAACTATTTCTCTCTCATTTCCTGAAGGTCACGGTAGTGTCTTTGTGGCCACACTTTCCATTTAGAGATTCTTATTCATGGTGGGAATTCCCTACTTACCTATCAATATATCATATTCTATTTTTGGACCACTCTAATTGTTAGGAAGTGTTTCCTTATATTTACCTGTGACTGGGCTGACTACATCTATCTGTAATGGCTCTGGAGTGTACCCTGAGGGACTGAGGTATCTCTTCTCTAATATCAGATTTAGAGGGAAAAAAGGCCCAAGACCTCTCCCACTATAGCCTCATCTCTTATCAGACCGTCAATGAAGAAGTCAAACAAAAAATAGATATCTAGAAAAGCATGAAGAGTATGGCTAAGGATGAGCTTTGGCTAGTGCTTTAACAAAGCATCCACATACTGCCAATCAAAGAGATTTCTCAACCACAGAAACAATTACAGGATGTCTATGTATGCTCTGATGTCTCTTCAAGGCATTTCCATTACAGAATATTTCATTCAGTGTTCATGGAAGCTGGCCCCTCAACCTCCTTCAAGTGGGGAAATAGAGGTGCTCTATGCATTGACCAGTCCCTCCTTTTAAAGCTTAATTTCCTTTCTACATGACAATCCTTTAAATATTTGGGAAGCAGTAATCATGTTCATTCTTCAAAGACACCTTTTATTTTTTTTTAGCAAGACACAAATTGCATGAATCTTCTACATCCTCTCTTTATATAAATTATATGGCAATTTTAGCAGCGAGAACATTATATTTGATTTATTCTAAGAACCCATTTTATCAGGAAATTAACATGTGAAGATAAAAGAAAATCAGATGTGAATCCTGCTTGGTTTTTCAGGTTTTTGTTGGGAAATGATTTTGAATTAAAAATTACTTGCCAGTTGTTTTTCTTTTGCCAGGATAAATCAAAATTCTTGTTGGTAGTGTTGTTTTGTTTTTAGTGTTTTCCCAACCAAGATGGCTTTTCCTATTTTTTTTTAGGTTTCACTCAGCCAAATTTTCTTTCCTTGTCAGCAAAAGTTACAGATAAGCTGCTTTAAATGTCATTCTTACACAAGTTCAGACATTTAGAATCTCAGAAGGACAGCCAACAAGATGACTGTTCTCTTCCTTCAAGTTTTCAGTTAACACAGTAACAAAAACAAAAACGAACGTTTTACATAATGATCCTGCTGTAAACGACTCTGAAAGAGCAAGTCGACAGCTGCAGCATGGGATTGCGGTCAGTCACCCAGACCAAATGTAACTGATACTTTCCAAATTCTTGAGTAGGACTAGGAGTATGGGGCTCAGGGAATCCGGAGATCGGTATTTAAGTCCTAGACCTGTCACTCACTAGCTTTGCCACCTTTGGCAAATCATGTCACTTCTCTGAGTCTCTTTTCCTTGACTTCTGAGGGATACAGGTTAGTTGATCTCTAAAATTCTAATAATCTATGGATTATTATATGTCCATCTTGAAACATCATGCTGATGAAACCAGAACTCAACAATTGAAGGAAATTGAAACTTGTTTATTTAAATTCTTTCCCTACTCTCCCTCTCCCTCATCCTTATCCAAGTATTATTATGTGGTTTCTCTGAAAAAAAAATGTTTTTCCCCATAGGGGATAGTTAAGATGTTTAAAAAAAAAAACTTCCAGGAAGGGTTTATTATTTTTTCCCTGCCACTATCCAGGTATTTATTTCCAAATGCATATCCCATAAACACCTCAAACTTAACATGCCCCAAATAGAACTCATTATCTTTGTCCCAGAACCTACTTCTTTTCCTAATTTCCCAGTTTTTGTCCTGGGGACCATTGTGTGTGCTTTCAATTGCCCAAGTTTACAGAGTCATTCATGAGTCTTTACTTGTATTCTACCTCCTCATTTCTCACATCCATCACCATTACTACACTCAAATGACCAAAATCCTGGTTCAGGTCCTTAGCACTTTTCTTCTGGACTATTGTCATGGTTTCTCTTCTTGAAGTCTCTCCCATCTTCAATCCATTTAGCATTTTTCCTGTTCAAAAAGTTCAGGTGGTTTCCTGTTACACAAGCTCTTCTTCTATTTGACATTTAAAGTCCTTCATAATCTGGCTACATTTTACCTTTCCAAGTTTATCACACATTACTGTGATTGCTACATTCCAGTCAAACTAGCTTACTTGCTGTTTCTTGTACATGACATTCTATCCCCCATTCCCATTCCTTTCTGCAGGCTCTCCCCCAGTCCTGGAATGCAATTCCTCCTCACCTCTGCCTTAAAATGTCTAGCTTCATATCTCAGTTCCAGTGCTATCACCAAAGTAATGCCCTTTCTGATTACTTTAGCTGCTACTGCCCCCACCAACTGCTTTTTATTTACTTTGCGTATATTTTATTTTTAATTCTATGTGTACACATAATTCCTTTGGTGGAACCTATGTTCCTTGAGGGAAATAATCACTTCATTCATTCACCTATCATCTATCTCTCTATCTCTCTCTATCTATCATCTATATAGCTAGTCTCTGAATCCCCAGGGCTTAGCACAGTGTTTAGAATATAATAGGCAATTAGTAAATATATGCTCATTGAATTATTGATGATTGATTATTTGGTATATTAGAAAGAGGAATGGATTTGGAATGAGAGATAGGCTCTACCACTTAGGTCAGTATGTCAATAAACATTTATTAAGCACCCATTACATTCTAGACACTGTGATAAGCACTGAGGATAGAAATAAAGGTAAAAGATAGTCTCTACTTTCAAATATCTGTATCTAATGGGGAGGGAAAATACAAATAACTGTGTACACATATATAAACACACACATACATATACAAACTATATAAATGTGTGTGCGTGTATATATATATATATATATATATATATATATATATATATATATATATAAAATCAGAAATAATCAAAGAGGGAGGGCAATAGAATTTAGAAGGACTGGAAAAAATTTCCCATAGAAGGTAGGATTTTAGCTGGGACTCAAAAGAAGTCAGGGAATATAAGTGGTAGGGATGAAGAGGGAGAATTCATGAATAAAGGGTAGCCCAGGAAATGCCCAGAGTCGTGAGATATAATGACTTATGCTAGAAATAGCAAGAAAACCTGTGTCACTGGATTAAGGAGTAGCTGGGGTTGGGGTGGGTTGTTCATACTTTGTTTTCAGAGAGGTCGATCCTGTATCAGTCTTGAATGGTATGTAAATTGGATCTAAGTGAGGCAGAGTTGCACACAGTCATCAGACTCACTCTCTTTTCCAGAGTTATTGAAGTCCAGTGGCAAGACAAAAGTCAAGATGATTGGCAATGGCTCAGGATGCAGTGGATGAACTTGGCATCTTCCATGTCTGACCAAGGTCTAAGTGCTCCATAGCTATAGGGCCTACTTCAGCTGCCTTCATGGCTATTGGAACAAATTATTATCATCTGCCCATTCTGCTGGGAGGAAATCTTCCCATGCTTGGGGTAGACAACCCCCTAATTCACCAATAGGTTTGCTTACCCTCAACTTGGATTAGCCAGTCTGCCAAGATGGTTTGCCCAGGTATGGCTGCTGCATATGTTACAGGTTTTGGAGCCACAGGTAAGAGCTGAGATCCAGGTAAACACCAAGAGTTTATGTTGTTGTTGTTCAGTCATTTCTAGAGTTTACCATTTCCTTCTCCAGCTTATTTTACAGAAGAGGAATTGAGGCTAATAGGGTTAAGTGACTTGGCCAGGGACACACTGCTTATAAGTATTTGAAGCCATATTTGAACTCATAAGGATACGTTTTCCTGATTCCAAGCTCAGTATTCTATAATGAGGTTTCTTAAACTTTTTGCCAGGGAAATTTTTACACGACTCTAAGTATATAGGTATATAAAATAGGTATATATAATGTTTTACTGTTTCCAAATTTTTTGTGACCCCCATATTCAGTTATGCAACTCACAGTTTAAGAAGCTTTGCTCTTATACACTGTCCTACATAGCCTAGAAGCCCTGAAAAGTGTTTGGCAAGCCCTCACACAAGAGGTGTGAGGAGAAAAGCAGAAGCGTGGAAAGGTGGAAGGGGGTGGGGCATATGAAGGGCTTTGAAGCCAAACAGAGGATTTTACTTTTGATCTTAGAGGTGATAGGGAGCCAGTGGAGTTTACTGAGTAGGGGGATGATGTGGTCAGACCTGTACTTTAAGATGACTTTGACAGCTGAATGGAGAATAGACTAAAGGGGGGATACACTAAGTGACCTGCCCGAGGAATGTTAAAATAATCAAGAGGAGAGGTGATGAAGGTCTGCACTATGGTTTGGGCTGTGTCGGAGGAGAGGAAGAGGCACGTGTAAGAGATGTTATGAAGGTAAAATCAGCTAGTTTTGGCAACAGATTGGATATTGGGTATGAGAGAGAGAAAATGAAGAGCTGATTATGACATCTACTTTGTGAGCCTGGGGGACCGAGAGGATGGTAGTGACTTCAGAATAGAGTAAGTTTGGAAGGGGGGAAGGTTTGAGGGAAAATATAGATTCAATTTTGGACATATTAAGTTTAAGATATCTGTAGAACATCCAGCAAAAGATGTCTAAGAGGTATTTGGAGATGCAAGCCCAGGGGTCAGCAGAGATTAGGGCTAGATAAATAGATTTTTAAAATATCAGCATAGAGATGATAACAGAATCTATGGGAGCTGATGAGATCACCAAGTGAAACAGCACAGAGGGAGAAGAGAAGAGGGCCTAAGACACACACCCACAGTGAGAGAGAAAGAGCGGGGGAGGCCTGGATGAAAATCCAGGAACGAAGACTGATAAGGAAGGGTGAGAAGGGTAGGAGAATTAGGAGACAGTAGTGTCATAAAAACCTAGAAAATGGAGGGTGTGGAGGAGAAGAGAGTAATTGACAATGTCAAAGGCTACAGCAAGATCAAGAAGGAAGAGGTTTGAGAAAAAGCCATTGGATTGGACAATTAAGATATCATTGGTAACCTTAGAGGCAGTAGTTTTTGTTGAATGATAAGGTCAGAAGTCAGACTATAAGAGAGTTAAGAATGAGAGGAAAGACAACAGAGGCACCAATTGTAGACAGCCTTTTCAAGGAGTTTAACCACAAAAAGGAGGAGACATGGGACAATATACAGCAGAACTGGATGGATTAAGTGAAGGTTTTTGAGGATAGGGAAGACATGGGCATGTTTGTAGGCAGTAGGGAAGCAGCTACTAGGCAGGGTCATTGGAACATAGATTTAGAAGGAATAGATTTTACCTATTTTGACTTCCTTCTTTTACAGATGAAGAAGTTGAGACTCAACAAAGTGAAATGGCTTGGTTGGTTGGTGTTGGCCTTTGTTCTTGAAGAGCACCAAAATGATGTCACTATGTTAGAATCAAGTTACAGTGTGTCAGACTGTGGCTTATCAGACCAATAGGAGCTCTGAATGCTCTACCCCTGGTCAGGCACAAATAATCCATGTGAACATTTGCGTTGGATTCTCTAAATTTGTGCATCTCACGTTTCTTTTGAGCTATTTCAATTGTGCTTTGCTTAGTACTTTCTCTGATGAGGGCATGCTATACTGGGCAGTCCAGTGCTAGTGTCCTTCTATCACTTTTTTCTGACCACCATGTGAGCTCCTGCCTTCTGTGAGTTCTCCATGAAATAGTCTTTTAGGCAAGCATACATTTGGCATTCAAACAACGTGGCCAGCCCATCAGAATTGCGCTCCCTGTGGTAGAGTTTGAATGTGTGGCAGTTTAGTTCAAGAGAGAACCTTAGTAACAGAGAGCCTCTAAATAATGCAGATAATAAGTGACAATACTAGGGTTCAGGCACAGGTCCTCTGACTTCAAATTGAAGGCTCTTTCCATAGCATTAAATTACTTATATTCTTTTTGCACTTCAGTTTCCTCATCTATAAAAATGGGATCAATGCCTTCCTTTCAGGATTGTTACAAGGATCAAATCAAATTCTGACTCATATATAAATGTCCTTTGTAAATTACTGAGTTCTATACAATTATCAGGAATTGTTATTCCAAAGTTTCTTGGTTCAACTTTTGTAGAGAATTATAAAGAAAGAAGTTAATTTTTTTTAAAAGGACAGAAAAATCAAGGTTTTTTAATGTCTATAATAAGCTACCATGGGGTCAGGAAAATTATTTTAAAGTTTTAATAGTTAATAGCCATATTTCAAGGTAATTCTGTTATTTTGAGCCCTATTTTGTAGCTCATACCAAAGAGTTGGTGAATAAGGCATACATGTCGGTTCCCAAGTTCCTCTCTCTCTACAGATATCATAGTTTACAAATGTTGAAGTGCATGATCAGATGATGGATTGAAATCTAGAATAAACCTTAGAGATCATTTTATAGATGAGGTAACTCATGCCCAAAGAGGGGAAGCAACTAGCATAAAGTCTCACAAGCTGTGTCCGAGTCAGCATTTGAACCCAGGCCCATTGATTCCCAATTCAGTGTTCTATCAACAATAACCAAGCCGCCTGGTACATTAATAAGTGAGCATCATCCCTGAGACTCCCCTTCTCCCCACCCTGAACCTTCTTTCTAGAAGTAGTGCTGTATTTACTATATTCAGAGGTGGGAAAATCATCTAAAAAGAGAAAACTGCTCTGAGCTTTGGGGTAGGGAGGAATTTAGGGTGGGGAATAAGATGATCTTTTTTTTGGAAATGGTTCTATTTGAGGGCTAATAGTTTCTTTGAGGGACTAAGTTGCTGCATTTTTGTCATTGTGTTCCCATCCATACTATTTTCTCTGGTAATTTACTTGTCAGAAAGATCACAGGAAACTGGTAATTTACTTTGTGCAAAAGGAATTGTGCAGGCTGTGGCTGCCTTTTCTTAGAGGGCTGTAATCTTTCATTTGTCTAAATGGAATGATGGATGAGCAGATATCATCCCCTGGCATGCCCGGGCTGCTATTTGTACAACGCCTCCTTCTGCCTTGCGTGGCACAGCCCACCAGACTGAGACCCCCCCCACAAGGGTGCCGTGCCATAGAAATGAGATCCTAGAGAAACCAGGAATACTGGCACAGGCCTGCGACCGATACAGCTTAAAAGAAACTCGAGAAAAAAATGCAAACATGCCCTTTGTGTCTCAGTTTCACTCCATTAAAAAAAAAAGAAGGAAAGAGAAACAAATGAAATCTAACCTCCTTACTTCTCAGCCCCCCTGCTATAAACACCCACGTACCCACATACTTAGCCCTTGTAAAAAGGTTAACAGACATATCAGACCCTTTAAAATCATTCCCCACAAGAGAATAATATAAACACATGTAGGTATATGTATACACATATGTATATGTGAACAAACTCACATATGTACACGTATATGCATATACACACATATATACTTAGCCCACATAAAAAAGTTAACAGACATATCAGGCCCTTTAAAGTCATTCCCCACTAGATAATAACATACACACATATAGGTATATGTTTACATATACATACATGCATGCACACACACACATACATACATACATACATACATACATACATACATACATACATACATACATACATATATATTGTGATAAAATAATGGGGTTTGGCAGATGCCCAGGGGCCCCACCTGAAGATTGATTTAGAATTGTTTGAATTGGGTGAGACTGAGAAACTGATTGAGTACCCACTTAAGAATGATTAAATGGGGCAGCTAGGTGGCGAAATGGATAGAGCACCAGCTCTGGATTCAGGAGTACCTGAGTTCAAATCTGGCTTCAGACACTTAACACTTACTAGCTGTGTGACCCTTGGCAAGTCACTTCACCCCAATTGCCTCACCAAAAAAAAAAATTAAAATTAAAATAAAACAATAAGAATGATTAAATCGAGACCTTGCCTGGTACACTCTGAGTGGGGTATTTTTCTCAGAGGTTGTGGACTACTGACTTCAGCAGGAGATGACCCTAAACTAATCAGCTTGAAGGACCTCCCCTTTTGGGGAGGGAGAGAGGAACTAGGAAGTTGAGTGAGCTGGCTCACTGGAGCTCTCTCTTTTGGTCCAGAACTGGCTTGCTGGTGGGAGATGGAGAACAGGAGGATCCCCCATTCTGTCCAGGACTTTGCCGTGGTGAGGGACTTCACATGGACTGCTAGGAAAAGCAAGGGTTTCTCTCTGGGTATGCTAACTTTCTCTTCACTAATTTCTAATACACTTTAATAAATCCTTAAAAGCCTAAACTCTTGCTGAATTTATCAGTGATTTTAGCCAGCTTCCCCCCCAAAACTGGGGGGGGGGCAGGTTAGGACTCACATTTAGATTTTAGACCTCACAATACACACACACACACACACACACACACACACACACACACACACACACACCCTTTATAAAAACCTTAACAGACACATAATGCCCTTTAAAGTCACTGACCACAAGATAGTAACACAAACATGCATGTATATTTATGCATATATACTAGACACATGTATATAGACATATTTAGCTCTCATAAAAAGATTAACAGACATCAAGCCCTTTAAAGTCATTCCTCATAAGATAATAACATATACAAATGTATGCATATGTGCATATATGTATACACATATCTATGTGTATATACACATATACTTAGCCCTCATTAAAAAGGTTAACAGACACATCAGGCCCTTTAAAGCCATTCCTCACAAAACAATAATATATAAGTGTATATGTGTATTTATATATATGTACATGTAAACACACATACACAAACACATGTACACACATATAAATATGTATATATCCACATACACACACGTGTGTGTTTAGAAAAGACTATAAATAGATAAGTAAATAAATAAATGTGTGTTGCTTTTTCTAAACCACTGTCTAACCTCCTAGTAAAAATAAAACAAACCTCAGTGTGGTATCATTAGGAGCTTGTTAATTACTGTCTGATCCATTTCCCAAAGATGCCCCAGCTCCTTTTCTAAAGTCATGAACTTTGTGCCGACTGAACAAGAACAGGATCAACAACTTTATGATTTTCCCAGGCTTCCCTCCCATCCATCCAGTCATTTCATGTAAATGACAATAACCCAAATCAAATGAGTTTCAAATTTAATAAGATGGTTTCACTGAGATAATTATAGAGTTTTCATGGACTTTCAGGAACCAATTTTCCCTTCTCCATATAGTTGTGAGATTTTGACATTACTATTGCCTGTATAATTTGCAGTATTCCTCCACTGAGGCCCTACTCTGATTCTTCCTCATGACAAGGTGACCCTAGCCAAAGGCTAGGCTAGTAGAGCCTAGGTTCTAAAAGATCCTCCCTACCAAACTGGAAGATATTGAATAATATGAGGTTGAAGCTCTGGCATTGAGATCAAGAAGATACAGATTTAAGTCTCTGCTATTTACCAAATATATGACCATAGGCAAATCTCTTTATCTCTCTTGGCTTCATTTTCTATTCTCAGTGCCTAGTACAGTGCCTTTTATACAGTAATCACTTAATAAATGCAGTTTGAATTGAGTTTTATTGTGATTTATTAGACTGGATTAAAGGGTCAGAGAAGATTGCTTCTACTTCTAAGATGATAAATGGTATCCCTTTCTCCTTCACTGTGAATAAAGCAGACAGGCGACTTTTTGACAAATCAGTCCTGTCTTTTATGGATATGTTTATCTCAGTTGCTTAATGAGGGACCAGATAACCCAGTATTCTCAGGATTGCCCTGGCATTTGATAACATTCACTGGTTCTCTTAGGACAGCTAGGTGGCAAAGCTGATAGAATGTCTGCTTGGAGTCAAGAAGACCCATCTTTGTGAATTCAAATCTGGCCTCAGATACTTAATAGCTTTGTGACCCTAGAAAAGTGATTTAACCATATATGCCTCAGTTTCCTCATCTGTAAAGTGAGTCAGAGAAGGAAATGGCATACCACTCCAACATTTTTGCTACGAAAACCAGAAATGGGGTCACCTGCTTCTCTTATTCTGTTTGTATGTGGTCGAGACCTATTGTACCATTCCACATTAGTAGGAAGCATGGGGACTTTATCTATAAGATGTAATCATTGCCAGTCCAGATGTGTAGGGAAGATTAATATATACTTGGGCCTTGTTATCAAATGAGTCAACAATTGTGGCTGGGTCTGAATTCCAGTTCTGACATATAATAGCCATGTGGTCTTGGACTAATTACTTTTCACTCGGATCATCATAATAAAAACTGGTATTGATACAGCACCTACTCTGTATCAGGCACTGTGCTAAGCACTTTACAAATATTATCTCATCTGATCCTCACAACAACCTTGCAAGGTAGAAGCTGCTATTATCCTCATCTTACAGTTGAGGAAACTGTGCAAGTGACTTGTGCAGGATCACACAGCTAGTAAGTATCTAACACCTGGGTTTGAACCCAGGTGTTCCTGATACTTCCAGGTCCAACGCTCTAAAATCATAGGTTTAGAGCTGGAAGGAACATCAAGATTCTTGTAGTCAGAGCTGTTCATTTAAAAGATGAAGCAATCAAGGTCACTAGCAGTTAGATGAGTTTCCCAGAGTCACTGAGATAATAAATAGCAGGACTAGTTTTTAAGAGGCAGAATAGCATCAAGGTCAGGGAAATGGACTAGTGTCAGATAGATCTGGTTTTGAATCACCTCTCAGACATTTACCAGTTGTATGACCTTGGACAAGTCATTTAACTTTTTTCTCATCTATAAAATAAGGAAGATTTTTCTGCATCTCATTTTCCTCATCTGTAAAATAAAGGAGGGGGATTTCTTCATACTTCACTTTCCTCATCTATAAAATAATGGAGGTTTTTTTTTTCCTGTGTCTTACTTTCCTCAGCTCTAAAATAAGGAAGGTTTTTATGTACCTCACTTTCCTCATCTCTAAAATAAGGGGGTTAGATCTGATGACCAATAGGGTCCCTTCTAACCTCTGAACCCAGATCTTCTGATTCCAAATTTAGTGGTCTTTCTACCGTAACAAGCATGGTATCTCAGTATCCCCATCTGTAAAATGAGTAGGTTGGCGTGGCTGACCTCTTAGATCCTTCCCAGCTCTCATATTCTGTGGCTGTATGAACATTCTGAAATTTCTTCATGACATGTACTTCATGCCAAATACTAGCTGTGTTGTTAGCCAGTATATATACCACACTGGCTTAATTGTTTGCAGTAAGTGTCACCCCCTCATACTTCCTAAAGTAGAAGAATCAGGATGCTCATTTAAAGCAAAATATGTTACTCTGAAAATGTCCTCCAACACTGAAAATCTTTTCAGAAGAGATTAGCATTTTAGCTATCAGTGCATCTTGGACTGGTTCAAGCTCTTTCCTTATCTCTGGCCCCCGGCGGGCTGGTCCAGGCATTGCCACTAATCTTTTGTCAGAATGGACACCCTGGATAAGTGGAATCATTTCTCATTGATCTCGTCCTCTGACAATGTCATTTGTCACTGTTAGAGGTAGGGGGAAAAGGTGGTTCGGGGATTTGTGGATTGTGAAGAAATGAAAGATTATAACCGAGGGGGCCCTTCACCATAGCATAATGCTAAACAGGGCTAATGCTGTCTAGAAGTCATTGAATTCCTCTCCTTCTTTTGAGTGAATACACTTGTTGGGAAGGAACATCCCAGCACCTATCTGTGAAGCTGTAATTCACGCTGGGTTGCTAAATTGGCTTTGTTGGTTTGATTTGGGGGATTTAGGTGGCACCAGGGCACACACCAGAGCCCTGCTGTTCAAATTGACAAGATGGAAATTTTGTTTTCCTCAGAAGGGCTTTTATCCCACTTCTGCTGTTTCCTACCTGAGTGATATTGAGAAAGTAACTTTTCAAGATCTCAGTTTTCCCCTATGAAAAATGAGGAGGCAAGATGAGACGAGAGGCAGCTTGGCATAATAACCAAAGAGCTGCCCTCAAACTCACAACGACCCCATGTTCAGGTTCTTTCTCTGACTTACTGGCTCTGTAGCAAATCATTTTACTCCTTCAGTGTTGGGGATGGGAGGCAGGAAATTAGGAAACGTCTAATTGTAGAAAAAGGTCCCAACCTACATGGGCGGAGGGAGCTTCCTCACCTTGGCATTCCCTATTAAAAAGGAAATCACATCTCCAGACCTTATCTCTAGATCTCCAAGTTTACTCCCAGCTTTCTATTTGATAATGAAGTAAACCTAGCTCATTTAAACCCAGTACACTACGCATGCTGTCAGAATTTATTGCTACTGGTTACTTTCACTGGACTGATTTTTTTCCCCTCCTCTTTTGTATTTATTATTTTTTACAAGGCATGGTCAGCTGGGTGAGGGAGAAGGTGTTGACATGTATTTGCACATGAAAGCAATGTAAAAACAAAAGACATCAATGAATTTAAAAATAATTTTAAACCAATAATAGGATCACAAAGCATAGATTTTCAAACTGAAAGAGAGAGGACAGACCACATATCCTCTTTACATCACTCTTAGGAAAACCGAGGTCCAGACTGGGTAATAAAATGTCTGAAGGCATATAGGCTATTACTGGTAGAGTCAGGATTTGAATCCAGGTCCTCTGTCTCCAAATCAAGTGCTCTTTCCACTGAACCAAACTGCTGTCATGTGGAATGATAAAATTCCACATTGGCACCTAGAATGTGGAAAGAAACGCCCCCCCACCCCCACCAAAAAACAAAAAGCAAAAAACCCTCATTCACTTGGATATCCAGAGACTGACCTTTATAGAATCTTGGTCACCACCAAGGCATCTGAGTGTCAAAGGGCACATTCCGTATCTTGTGATCTTCACCGTCACTCTGAGCTTAAGGGGATATATTTAGGGCCCAGAGGACCCAGGTTTCATCAAGCTGCAGAGAATGTGCCTGCCTCAATGTACAGGTGGCCCCTGCTTTTTAAATATGCAGAACTTCAATTTGTTCATGCAGATTTGGTAATTGTCTATTTAATCACCTATTTGCATGCACAATTACTCAGTCTGGGCACCCAGTGCCTATTTGCATATATAAATCCCAGTTTAGGTTCCTGTGAAATGACTGCACCTGCAGGTGCAGTGGGCCCAATTTAGAAGCTCCCAGAGAAACTGGCCCAGACTCTTCAACATCATGCAGAGATTCTGGGGAAAATATTGTCAAATGACTTAGAAATAAAAAATATTGGCCATTAATTTTATTTGTAGCTGAGCTGATTGATTTTTTTCATTTAAAGCCCAGGAGAGAATGGGGTTAGAAAGTGCATCCATTACTTCCTGACAGGGGAGAAGGGCATTAAGATTGAGAGGTTTAATTGGGAAAGAAGAAGGAAAGGAGAAGTTCTGGAAGAAAAGCAAGCCAATATTGGGGCATAATACCCCTAGACACTCCCTTCTATATCAACAAAAGCCCCTTTGTATTTCCACTGAAAAGAGAAAAAAAAATAGGAAAGTAAAAAGAAGAGACCAAACAGTGGAATTGATGATAGAAATATTATCTCTTCTCCAATAGAAGATGGAGCAGGAGACAGGGATATATCAGGGTTTTATCAAGCACCCTCAAAGGCTGTTTTCTTCCCACTAATTAGAGCCTCAACAAGTACATAACAGCTAATGCCCCAAGATCTATATCTCCCCTACCTCCTTCTCCATTTTGTACAAATACATTCACACAGAGAGATAGATCCTCCTTAAAACCAGGAATCCACCATCTTCAGGAAGGCTTCTTTTTTTTCTGTTGCTGAATGGCAAACATAAATTATCCATGGAAGTTAGTGATAGGCAGTCCATCAACCAACCAGCTGAGCCCCAATATTATTGCCACTGAAGTGCTCGAAGGTTAACTAGCAGGATCATGAGTAAGAGTGCCACTGACATAGATTGAGGATGGGGCCAGGATTCTGAAAAGGCAAAGGGTCTGAGAAGCCAATGTTTAGGACTAGTGGAGACCAGCTACTTCTAGAGCAATCCTGAAAGGCTAAAGCCAAGGGTTTTTGTAGGTCAAAGCAGCAGTTAAGCATGTGGTTTGCTCAAAAAAAATCTTACAAACTTAATATGAGACATTACTACAACTAGATAAACATGATTTGTACTGATTCATATTAAGATAAATTAACTTGAATTGATAAAAGGTCAAACAACTTTTTAGTTACCTTCTTGTAAGTTTTCATTAAGTTTTTTGTTTATGTATTCTTTACCTTCTCCCCCAAATAGTATGTACTCTGTTCTTCTGACTTTTCTTTTTCCCCTTCCTTCTCTCCCTCCCTCTTTCCTTCCTTTTTCCTTTTTTTCTTTCTTTCCATCCTTCCTTCCTTCCCTCGTTCCCTCCTTCCTTTCCTCTCTCCCTCTGTCGCTCCCTCCTTCCTTCCCAACTTCCTTTCCTCCCTCCTCCCTTTTTCCTTCCTTCCATCTTTCTTTCCTTTCCTTCTTTCTTTCTCTTTGTCTTAATAAAGACCTTTCCAGATTTCTTCATTCCTCCTACTTGTCAGTCTTAATTGCACTATAGTATTCAATTACACGAACATATTCCAATTCGTTCAGCCTTTCCTTAATTACCAGACATTTCGAATGCTTTCCTTTTGTTCCCCACCCCACCTCTAAAGACAAATAATGATGCTATGAATTTTTTTGAACTGAGAGCTCTTTATTTTCTTTTTTGATAACACCTTAAGGATATATTCCTGACAATTAAATGATTTGATCAAAGTGTATGAGTATTTTTGTAACCCTTGCTGTATTTTTGCAGATTGCCCTCCCCAAATTATACCAGTTTGCAATTCTACCAGCAATAAACAAGTGTACCTTTTTTCCTTTACAATCCTTCTAATACTGTGTTTTGTTGCCTTTAATCATTTTTTGCCAAATTGTTAGGCATGAGGATACATCAAAGTTGTTTTCATTTGCGTCACTTTGATTAGTGTGGTTAAATACTTTTCAGATGTTTATTAACAACTTGTACTTCCTCTTTTGTAAATGATTTATTCATATCCTTTGACCATTTGGTATAGATTTCTTGGTAATGATTTTCTTTGCCAAAGCACAGTTAAAAAATCTGGCTTTTGAAAAAGAATGTCCGCTAAAACACAGTTATTTTGAAATGTTAGAGTGACTATAATAACTATAAATTAAAAATTTCTACAATTATCTATTAAAAGTCATAAATAAAGAGAGACAATTCTTTTATGTAAGGAACAGGGCCTGAGGGGCATGTCTGGTGCCAACTGTCAATTGGTCCTTTGGTCTGAGACCATGGAAGCTCAGAGTTGAAAGAGAACTCAGACTATGTTCTCCAACTCATGCATGAGCTGAATTTTGCTCTATTACTTCTAAACATATTGGTCACCCATGTTGTGCTTGAAGACCTATATAGAGAAGGGAAATCTATTTACTTTCCAAGGTAGCCCTTTCTGCTTTTATTGGGTATGTGCTTATTTCAGTTCTAAAACTGCTTCCTAATAATTTGTACCTGTTGCTCCTCTGAGTTCTGTTCTCAGAACAGAAGCAGAACAACTCTTTGTTTATTTCTTATTATGATCCTTCGACTACTTGAAGAAAACTATCATGTCCAGCTAAGTGTTCCCTTCTCCTTATTAAACACCATTAGTTCTTTTGACATCCTCATGTGGCATAATTTCTAGTCGTTTTCAACATACTGTTGTCTTCCTTTGGACATGGTTCAATTTGTAGAAGCTAATATTCTACAGGATAAGAAAAGTGTGAAATACTGCATGTCTTTTATTTTTTCTTTTTCACTTTTAACCAGATTTAAAAATGGACATCTTCATTATCATTACTGGCTGCTTCTTGCTATTTTTCCCTGCCTGTGGCCTTAAACTTTCTCTCCAAGGAAGGGCTGGCCTTTATATCACCTTTATCAAACCATTCTTGACAACCATCCATCTTTTCCACATACAGTAATTAGTTGAGATGAAAGGGGGTGGACCCAGCCACCTCTCTTGAGCTGCTTTAGTTCAACCTCATAAAGGCAAAATTTTTACAGTAGAAGCTCTTGTCTGCCTCTTCCTTCCCCTTATCTCTCTAGACAGATCCCAAGAGCACGATTCTTATTACCAGCTGCTCTCTCCAATATGCAAAAGTACTTGCAAAAAATCAAGCATTAAAAACAAAAGTATATGCAATAATTCAAAAGTCTATTGAATTTATTTACAAATGAGTTGAATTTTTTCCTTCTCTTCCTTTTCATGGACCTAAGGAAAAACCCCTATGAGGGGTCTAGCAAGTAATCACACTGGTAGACAAAAATAAGAAAAGAAGAAATGGGGCATCTAGGTGGCGCAATGGATAAAGCACCAGCCCTGGAGTCAGGAGTACCTGAGTTCAAATCTGGCCTCAGACACTTGACACTTACTAGCTGTGTGACCCTGGGCAAGTCACTTAAATCCCATTGCCCCGCAAAAGAAAAGAAAAGAAAAGAAAAGAAAAGAAAAGAAAAGAAAAGAAAAGAAAAGAAAAGAAAAGAAAAGAAAAGAAAAGAAAAGAAAAGAAAAGAAAAAATAAAAGAAGAAATGGGTTGGTCAAAACAGAGGGGAAGTGATCAAAGCAACATTCAAATGTGAACTAAAATATGAACTTTAGGAATTTAAAGAACTGGGGAAGTCATTTATCTCTATTGCTGCTGTTGTTTAGTTGTTTAGTCTGACTCTTCATGACCCCATTTGGGTTTTTCTTGGCAGAAATACTGGAATGGTTTGTCATTTCTTTCCCCAGTTCATTTTATAGATGAAGAAACTGAGGCAAACAGGATTACGTGGCTTGCCCACAGTCACCAAGCTACTAAGTGTCTGAGGCCAGATTTGAACTCAGGAAGAGGAATCTTCCTTACTCCAGACTCAGAACTTCTATCCACTGAACCAATTAGCTGCCCATTTCCCTCTATGGGCCTTAGTTTCTTCCACTGTAAAATGTGAAGTTGGACTAGCTGTTTAAATTCTCCTTTAGTTCTAAATTGATAATCCTATAAACCTATGTTTAGATTAGAGAAAAAAATTCCCAGGGAGGGGCAGAATAGTTGGTCTTCAAGTATTCACTTCTTTTCTCTTATCTTAGAAGGGCTAGACTATCGATTATCAAGAAAAAAAATGTTCTCTCCCCCCTCTAGGGAGGACAACAATTTTATCACAAGGAAAGACCCAAATCTTCTACTGACTCTCTTTACCTTTTTTTAAAATTAAAAATAATTAAAGAAGCAATTAGGGTTAAGTGACTTGCCCAGGGTCACATCTAGCTGCCCCCCCCAATTTTCTTTCTTTCTTTCTTTCTTTCTTTCTTTCTTTCTTTCTTTCTTTCTTTCTTTCTTTCTTTCTTTCTTTCTTTCTTTCTTTCTTTTGTGAGGCAATTGGGGTTAAGTGACTTGCCCAGGGTCACACAGTTAGTAAGTGTCAAGGGTCTGAAGCCGAATTTGAACTCAGGTCCTCCTGAATCCAGGGCTGGTGCTCTATCCACTGCACCACCTAGCTGCCCACCCACCTACCCCCCATTTATATTTATAACTATTCAGAGTGAAGGGAAGGAAGATAGCCCTTTTCATTGGCCAATAACCATTGAATGTATTGGACATAGGCATATTATAATGTTAGCTTAGGACATACAACTTAGATAGGAATTTTTTCAACCATGACCAATCAGCACACTAACAAGTAATATGAACTAGCTAAGGTTGCTGTTGGGGACACTTTTTCCTCCTGGAAAATTAAAAAATATAAGCAACAAAGGGAAGGGGCTGGTTTAGTAGGGACAGCATCCTGTGTGTCACCATGAACATTTGATATCACTGGAGCCCAATTGCAGACATAAGTGGGTAGAAAGCTAATGACCAAGACTACCATGCTGAACAGAGCTAGTGGGATTGTACTTGTTCATGTATTTACTTAAATATTTCAAGTTTTATAATTAGAAAACTTTCTCATGTAGTCATTTCTAGCATCTTATAATTTAAGCTTGGGCATCTGGGTATCACAGTACATAGAGTACTGGGCTTAGAAATCAGGAAGACTCATGTTCATGAGTTCAAATCTGGCTTCAGACACTTACTAGCTCTGTGACCCTGGGCAAGTCATTTAATCCTGTTTTGCCTCAATTCCTCAATTTGTAAAAATGAGCTAGAGAAGAAAATGGCAAACTAGTCCAGTATCTTTGTCAAAAAAACTCCAAATTGGGTCATGAAGAGTTGGACATGATTGAAATGACTGAACAACTTGGCTGGGCTTGAGAATAAGACAAATTCCAACCGAATTCTCTGAAAATTTGCCTAGATACTTGTATTGACACTTTTTTTTACATGGTGTGCAGAAATGGTGATCATATGCTTGAGTGGGAGATAGATTCTTTATCAGAGTTAGACTAGCCCAGTATAATGAAGGGCCTTCATGTCCCTAGAGAAGTGGGATTAATTGCAGGACCTCTTTTTTTTGTTGTTGTTTTGTTAACTTAAACATGGAAAATTCTTCCTTACAAGAGGGCATTTTCTAAAGAACTGAAGGGAATGTAACTTAGGTCCTACCCAAGTGAAATGGGGGGAGGGACAGCTCTGTGTGGCATATTGTGTGCAGAAGGAAACAACTATCTATTAGCAAAGAGAATGTTGTGTCATATGATGCTATAGATTTTAATAAGGGATATATGGAGTTGGGGGCAGAGCTTCTTGGGAGAGAAACACACATGGTTCCAGAGAACCTTCAGGAGACATATGGAAAGAGAAACTGCAGCCTTGTCAAGGAAGTTGACTCTTCAATATGTCCCTGATTTCTAGCCTGTCTCCCTAGAGTTTACTAGAATTGATCTCCTTGGGTGAGACTGGGGCCTCCTAATCTACTGTTGGACTCTGGGTCTAAGAACTAGTGTCCTCACACTATATCAAAGACTAAGATCTTTATTAGACAAATTGCATTATAACCATACCTCCCCTCTCTTGTACTTATAAAACTGATTTTTTTAACCTAAATGTAAGACGACACTTATTTCTATTTAATTTTATCTTATTAAATTTGGCCCACGATTCTACCCTGTCAAGATCTTTTCTTTTGATCCTAACTCCATCCATATTTTCCTTTCAGCTTTGTGTCATTTGCAAATTGGATAAGCATGCACTCTATGCTTTTATACAAGTCATTATTTAAAAATATTCAACCAAACAGGGCCTAACACATCTGCCTAGGGCACTGTATTGGAGACCTTTCACGTTGCTATTGAGCTATCAATGACTACTCTTTGGACTTGACCGTTCATCCTATTCCGAACCTACCTAATTATATACAATTATCCAGCTGTCATCTTCCCATATTTTTCCTAAAAATAGCATACAAGACTTTGGTAAGCACTTTGCTAAAATCTTCTTGATATACTAGTTTAGCAACCATGTTAAAAATTAAGGAAATAAGGTTTGTCTGGTATTGCCTGTTTTTTTTTTCTTCATGTTCATTACCATTCTCTTTAATAATATGTTTTAGAATTTTGGCAAGAATCAAATCAAACTCATTGGTCTATACTTTTGCAGAGTCCTTTTCCTGTTTGTTTGTTGTTTTTTTTAAAATGAGAGCATTTGCTTTTTTTATAATCCTAGGCTTCCACTCCCATCCCTTTACCACCTTTCAAATGTTACAGGTAAAAACACCTGGCAATTTTCTCCCCTTCTGTTCACAAGGATCTAGTTCATCTAGGCCACAAGTGATTTAAACTTCCCAAAGGCAACTAAGCATAGTCTTACTATCTCCTTATCTTACTATCTCCTTACTATCTTGGGTATCAAGTTCCTATTTGCCATTTTCCTTCTGTACTGTTCAGCCAAATGTTATTCTCCTTGGCAGAGATAACAGAAGAAAAATAAAAATTGAACACCTATGCTTCCTTGGACATTAGCTATTATTGTCCAATCCAGTTTTCCCTATATCTTCGTTGATCCTCTGTTTTATCACAATATAAACGCCTTATTTATTGTTTTTTAGCTTTTTTCTCAACAACCTTAGCTCATGTAGGGTGTGAGCACTATTGAAACTCTTCTTAAATATGTTTTTTATATTCATGCTCTATCCCCATCACCATTTGCATCTATGTACATGTCTTAAAATTCTAAGTTGATAGATGAGTTAATTGTGTACCTGTCAATAAAGGTTTCTTCATAGAACTCCCATTTTTACTCCTCCTTGGAATGGTTTATCTTTGTTTCTTCAGAGTTTCTTTCTTGAAATCTTTGTAATCTTCCTGAGTTGATTGACTATGTAGAATTCGAATCCATTAGATTCTATTTGTTCTATCTCCAAACATTCAGAAATCTGCTTTTCAAAAATCAAAGAACATTCAAATTGTTCCTTCCTTTTCCCCTCAGATTTTGTCATTCAAAGGTTTCCCTTCAAGAGACAGGCATGGAGGAATGTGTCCCTCAGGGTGTGCTGGCTCACCTTGACTATGTTCTAGGCAGTTTATGTGAGAGGGATTACTTAGCTTTCCTCCCCTGAACCATTTCAGTCACATCTGACTCTTTGTGACCCCACTTGGGTTTTCTTGGCAAAGATTCTGCAGTGGTTTGCTACTTCCTTCTCCAGTTTATTTGAAAAATGAGAAAACTGAGACAAACAGTTTCACAGTTATCAAGTATCTGAAACCAGATTTGAACTTAGGAAGAGAAGTCTTCCTGACTCCAGGCCCAGCATTCTATCCACTGTGCCGCATAGCTGCTAGGAAATGCTCATTCCCGCCAAAATTCCCACTATTCCTTGTTGGTAAGAATTAGATTCAGAATATAATTTCCCCTTATTGGTTCTTCCATCTGTTGAAGGATAAATTTATCATTAAAGTAATCCTTTTATTATCTGTGTTCTGCTTTTGGCAGAGAGTATTTCAAAATGTTATTGATTAATTGAAGTTCCCTAGTGCTATGACATCATGCCTCTGTGTCAAGCTTGTGATCAACATGCTTTCTGAGCTCTTCATCTATTTCTGCATTCTGACCAAGTAGCCTATAGTATACACCAATGACAGTCACTTATATTTCTGCTTCCATTGATTTCTCACCTAAATCCTCTTCACTATGATAAATGGATTTCCTCATGAAAGTTTATCTTTTTAATATGTAATGTTACTCTCTGAACCCCTTTTTATCTCCCTTTAAAAATAATGTATTCCACTATTCTGTTGAAAGAAATGATGGGCAGGCAGATTTCAGAGAAAGCTGGAAAGGCTTAAGTGGACTGAGGCTGAGTGAAGTGAGCAGAACCAAGAGAACATTGTACACAGTAACAGCAACACTGTGTAATGATCAACTGTGATAGACTTAGCTCTTCTCAGCAATATAATGATCCAAGACAATTCCAAAGGATGGAAAATGTTCTCCACAGCTAGAAAAAAGAACTGAACCATACTGTTTATACTTTTTTGTATATTTTTTTCTTTCTTGAGGTTTTCCCCTTCTATTCTGATTCTTCTTTCACAACATGACTAATGCAGAAATATGTATAATATGATTGCATATATATAACCTATATCAGATTTCTTTCTGTCATGGGGAGGGGTGAGGGAAGGGAGAAAAATTTGGAACTCAAAGTCTTACAAAAACAAATGTTGAAAACTATCTTTACATGTAACTGGAAAATAATAAAATACTTTTATGATTTGTAAAAGATAATAACGTACTCCTATCCAGAACCTTATTTTAGTTATGACTCTCATTCTACCAAGTCTTGATGATGCCTATGAATTCAACAATATCTGTGATTTATGGCTTCTTCTACATATTTATTGTGGTTTTGACTTGGTGCATTTGTATATAATCATTTGTGGCTGTGACCTTTATAGTTGGTTTCCTATTGGACTGTGTCTCCAGTGAGCTTCTCCATGTTTCAAGTGCCATTTTTTTCATTGTGACTATTCTTTGCTATTCCTTACTTGATATATTTTTATCCTCCCCCTTACTTTTCAGTTTAAAGTTCTTTTGATTAGATTTGAAAATTGCCACATTATTCTTACTGTCCCTTATCAAGTACACATTACCTGTCCGATTGATTGTCATTCCCTTATTATAAGCCATGGTCTTGAAATTCAAATCCCTTTCTCAGGCACCATCTTCTTAACCAGCTGTTCATGTGCCAAATAAACTTTTTTTTTTTCCTGCATTCCTTACCTTCAATGGGCAACAGTGATAAAAACATTACTTGCCATCTTCTGGTTTTCAGTTTCTTTCCAAAGACTTCATAATCTCTGCCAGGGCATTCCAAAACTGTTCTACAAGTACCATTTGTACCCTCATAAGCCAGAAAACATATCAATAGTCACACCTTTCCAGACGTCTTGGGAAGTTCTGTCATGGCTTAAACACAAGCTGTGGGATGACAAATAGCCTTCTCTGTGATTGTTATTAAGTTAACAAAACAGCTGCCTGAGTATCCCTCATAAGAAACTCATCAGACAATATAATTTTTCTATGCTTCCGCTTACCCCTATTGGATGACACATATCTAAAAGTGGGCCACTGGCTTTCTAACACTTACTAGTTATGTGTTCCTGGGCAAGTCACTTAACCTCAGTTTCTTTAGCCTCAGTCTCCTCATCTGTAAAATAGGAGTAATGATCCCTACTTCTTTTTTCTTTTCTTTTTTTTTTTTTTTGCGGGGCAATGGGGGTTAAGTGACTTGCCCAGGGTCACACGCTACCAAGTGTCAAGTGTCTGAGGCCAGATTTGAACTCAGGTACTCCTGAATCCAGGGCCGGTGCTTTATCCACTGCGCCACCTAGCTGCCCCCTGATCCCTACTTCTTAAGGTGGATGTGACAAGACAATTTTTGTAAAATTCTTGCCAAACCTTGACGTGCTATATAAATGTTGCCTATTATTAAATGAAAAAAACCCACACATAGAGTAATCTCCAGTCTAAGCTTGAGTCTAGCCCTCTTTCCTAAAATATAAACCTAGAAATTGCTTCTTTTTGCTGTGAGCCTCTTTCCCCTTCAGTCAGAGCTACAGAGCCCTACTTATCAGATCTCAATGAACCTCATGAACCTCATGAACCACCACCACCACCACCACCACCACCACCACCTCCACAGCCAAAAAAACATTTTCTTTGAAACAATTTTCCATTCATAGGCCTACAGAGGCTCTGGATGGCTTCTGTAATCAATAACACTATCAGTACCTCATTGATTGCTGCTAAGTGAGTGTCAGAAAAGAGGAAAATGGAAGGTGTCTTAGATACATCTAAATTCCATGCCCCTTAGCTCTATGGCTCTGCACTCCCAGTGGGCATTGCTTAAGTGAAATTGGAAACAAAGTGTTAGACTAATAAGCATCAAGCAAGCAGCTGTGAACACTGCCTAATATTCATCAATCAGTCTAGCAATCACGATAATATATTTTTGCCCAGAGGAGCAGAATAAAATGGGTTTTTAACAACTGTGTAGCATGTTATTACAAAGCAAATCCAGACATATAATTTCTGATGATCCTTTTAGGGGTAATGTATAACGCCACGAAACTCAAATAACAAGAAAAATATCTTGCCAACTAAAATAATGTTGCTGTATATTTGTGCATTCTTGCTCCTCATGTTTTACTATTTTATTGACTATGCTTCATAAATGGATCGTTAGGCTCTTTTCTTAGCTTGAATATCATCTCCAATCCCCCTATTCAGTATTGACCATTCTCTGTCTTGCTCACATGTAATGCTTTGTCTGGTCTTATCAAGATGACAGTCTGGATAGTGAGCCGATGGTTGTGGTACACCTGGTATCTTTGTGATTTTATATTCCAGTCATTTGAGTAGATTGGGTCAAAATTTGCCACGCAGGAGATAAACCAAAGAGTAGACAAGAATTCCCAGAACATTGACCTTGAGAAGAGTGATGCTTTCATCTCCCTAGATTACATCCTTATTAAAGAGAGAGAGAGAGAGAGAGAGAGAGAGAGAGAGAGAGAGAGAGAGAGAGAGAGAGAGAGAGAACCATTTTCATAAACATCCACTGGGGACAGGTGAAAATTAAATAATTAAATATAAAATTTCAAGGAGTCATAATAATTATTATTTTTATTAGCAATTATATAACTTCTACTATTTGCCAGTCACTGCACTGACTAAGCACTTTACAATTATCCAAGAAGATATTTCACACTGCCCTCTATTTTTCCATTCAATTGGATTTGCTTTACTGTGTCTTGGTTTCTCATAAGGTCACTAGCTTCCATTTGTTCAATCCTAATTCTTAGGCAGTTATTTTCATTGGACAGTTTTTTAATCTCCTTTTCCATTTGGCTTTTCAAACTGTTGACTTTTTTCTCATGACTCTCCTGCATTGCTCTTATTTCCCTTTCCATTCTTTCCTCCTTTTCTCTACATCTTCTTTCTATTACTCCTACTTTCTCTTCAAAGTCCCTTTTGAGAGCTTCCATGGCCTGAGACCAGTTCATATTTTTCTTGGAAGCTTTGGATGTTGGAGCTTTGACCCTGTTATTGTCTTCTTCTTCTGAGGTTGTATTGTGATCTACCTTACCCCCAAAGAAGTTTTCGATGGTCTTCTGCTTTCTCTGCCTGCTCATCCTGGCTTACTATTTCTTGGCTTTTAACTCCTTCTTTAAGTGTGGTGCTGCTTCCAGGACAAACTGTTCAAGCTATAGCGTGGCTTGGGGGATGATTGGGCTGCTTCTCGGCTCCACTCCTCTTCTCAGCTTCAGAGGGTCCCAGGTGTTTTGGGTTGAGGGGGGGCAGGCTTTAATCTACTGCAATGATCTCATTTGATCCTGATAACAACCCTGGGAGGTAGGTGCTATTATTTTCCTTATTTTACAGATAAGAACACTGAGGCAAACAGAGATTTAAGTGACTTGCCCAGGGCCACATAGGTAAGTGTTTGAGACCAAATTTGAACTCAGACCATCCTAATTCCCTTCCTACTACTTTATCTACTGCAGCACCTAGCTCTCCTTTGTTCCCAAGGATGAGGAGTCATTACAATTTTAAAGGATTTTTTAAAAAAAGATTTTCTTTTGTTTCTAATAGAGGCAACATAGTGGCTTCAGAGCCAGGAAGTCCTCTGACCATTCTAGTTGTGTAAACCCTTGGAAAGTCACTTAACTTCAGTGCTCCTGGTTATCAAAAACTATATATTGCAGGACAGGTGCTAAATGGGATTGGTACAATGAGTATTCTTATGAGAAGTTCCCTATATGTCTGAAATGCAGTCCCTATCCCTATCTACTTTGGTATGCTAGTCAATAGGAAAACAGGTCTGATAAATGATAGTCATGACATACACTTTTGTTTTTGTTTTGGTTTTTTTTTTTCGTCGTTTATTTGTTTTTTTGCTAGGCAATGGTGGTTAAGTGACTTGCCCAGGGTCACACAACTAGTAAGTGTCAAGTGTCTGAGTCTGGATTTGAACTCAGGTCCTCCTGAATCAAGGGGCCAGTCCTTTATCCACTGTACCACCTAGCTGCCCTGACATAGACTTTAGATTCTAGCCCTCATACAACTCTAATGTAAGGAAAGACCTTAAAAATTAACTCTGCAAGACTGCACATATTGCAGAAAAGGTGCCAGCACTTATGGATAGAAGGCAAATTTTCTTATCAAGTTTTGTCTTTACTATTGCAATAGCCTTCTGACTGTTATTCCTGCTCCAAAGCTCTCCTCACTCCAATTCATTTTCCACTTATTTGCTAAAGTAAGTTTGCTAAAGTTCCTACTCAATAAATATCAGTGACTATCACATATAGGATCAATTTTTTAAAAAATCCTCAGTTTGATGGTTTTAAAAATTTATTTATTTAACTTATGGAATAAAACAAGCATTTCATAAAAGTATAACTAAAAAAAGATGATTGCATATGAAACCACAAATCTCTTATTCACAATCTGCTATTTCTTTTAAATATATAATAAAGTTATGTGTAAATTTCTTTTTTTGCTCTCCCCTCCCCCTACTCTAGAGATAGTTACCATTAGCCACAAATAGGCATATGCATGTAAAATTATTCTATACAAACTTTTGTTTATCAGTTCTTTCTCTGGATGCAGATAGCATCAATTTGATGTTTGAAATTCTTTACAACATGGACTCTTTCTACCTTGTGTGACCTCTCACACTTTATTTCACTCCTTGTACTCTGTGATCAAGATCCACTAACCTAGGGGGCAGCTAGGTGGTGCAGTGGATAAAGCACTGGCCCTGGATTCAGGAGGACCTGAGTTCAAATCCAGAGTCAGACACTTGACACTTTACTAGCTGTGTGACCCTGGGCAAGTCACTTAACCCCCATTGCCCCACAAAAAAAAAAATGAGTAAAAGATCCACTAACCTATATACTCTTCCTCAAATAGGATTCTCCTTCTCCCATCTGGATGCCTTTTCATTAACTGTCTCCCATGCTTAAAATGCTCTCCCTCCTCAACTCTGCCCAGGTTTGGGCTTCATGGGCAGCTAGGTATTACAGTGGATAGAGTATAGGCCTGGTGTCAGGAAGACCTGAACTCAAATCTGGCCATAGATACTTACTACCTGTGTTATCCTATGCAAATCATTTACCCTGTTTGCCTCAGTTTCCTCATCTGTAAAGTGAACTGGAGAAGAAAATGGAAAAGTATGCCAGTATCTTTGCCAAGAAAAACTTCAAATGGGGTCATGAAGATTTGGGTATGACTGGAAAATTATTGAACAATAAAAAAATTGGGCTTCAGATGACGGGGGACATGGTTTAGGCCAAGATAAGTCCGAAGTCCAAATAAGATGTCAACTATTCAAACAATATAGTGAAAAAAGTTAAATAATGTGTATTTTGTATACAAGCATAGTATGAACTTAAACAGGTAAGGCCAGAAACAATGAGCAGGGCCAGTAACAATTCATAGTTGGGGATATTCTAAATATTATCTTCAAATATTTAGAAGTAGAAATTATACAGTGAAATTCATAAAAAAATATTTCAGAGGCACTTAAAGAAATTTCCATTTTCTCAGCTTATAAGAAAAAAGTAGAAATACCGAATTGATGTGCTGTGATCTAAACATTTTTTTTTTTTGCAAATTTGTGTGTGTACAAAGCAAAAAAGACTGAGTGAGATATCTATTAGGGACCTGGGTAAAAGTCCTGGCCTGATCCTAGAGGGTAAATTTGACAGGGATTCCTGGATTTCAGAGACTTTCTGATCAGGAGGAGGGGGAGGGGGAGGATCTAATAGAGACAAAGCCCCCTGTGTAGTGATGCCAATTCCCTCCTGATAAACCAGGCTTTTAAGATGAGAACGGGCTGTTCCAAAGTAGACCTCTTTACGATGCCTGGAATGCTGTCATGAAAATATAGCATTTGTTAGCAGCCTTTTGCTGGTAAATTTTGTTCTTTTGAGTGTAATTACCTCTATTGTGGCTACCTGTCACCTTGTTTAATGTTTTAGTCTTCCTAGTTCGAACTGTGGCCTCTCAATGATACATCTGCCTGTCCTAAACACTTGGTTTCCACCGGTGACCTCTGACCCTTTAGCCTGCCCACTCTAGTCAATGCTTCCTATTTAAATTATTGACCTGGATTATGTGACTAGTCCATGATCTACTCTCAGGTTTGACCCCAACTCTCTTATCAAGTCCAGGCCCAGTTATCTATTCTAAGCACATATCTTACCAGTCCTCTAGCCAACTCTATTGCATCTGCATATTACTTAGGATCAAAGATAATGGCCCCAGAAGCAATCAGGGCCCAAGGAGCCTTAGTGGTTTCCTTGGGCAGAACAAGATGAAAGCTTTGCATGCTCCTCCACTCAGCCTAGGAGGACAGTTTATGACTGGATTTTATCTTTCTTTTTCCCTGAGGTTAGTTTAGAGATTAGAGACCCAAGAGTGAATTTTTGAGATGGCAAAAACCAAGGAAAGCCCAGATTATCAAGAATTCTTACAGAAGCATCAGAAAAATGCAGATGTGTGCTTGAGCACATTTCTGAAGAGGGGAGGTCATGGATAACATTTCTGAACTCCAGTATCCTGTGTCAATGAGGAGCAGCCTTGATTTTCTAGGCAGCATTACACTAGAATTCAGCCTTTAAACCAAAGAAGGATGGTTTTATGAGTGGGTGTCAGTATTGGAGGTTACCCTGAGCACAATTCCAAATTTGATATTTGGTGTTCTGTATAGACAGAAGGAGAATCCTATGCACCTGCTTGGAGGAAGAAGAGCATTAAATACATCTACCTACATCCTGTCTGTGAAGATGGGAGCCCTCTAGGTATTGTTATTGTTTGTCCTTCATTCTGGAGGAGGATCATGACATTCAGAGGTGATTTCATGACTTTCAGTGAATTTGGATTTAAGTGAGGCAGGGCTGTGCAAAGTCACCAGTCTCAGAGCAATCTAAGTCCAGTGGCAAGACATACATCAGGAAAATTGGAAGTGGCCCCAGATGTTTAAGAGAATTGAGGTTAAGTGACTTGCTCAGGGTCACATAGCTAGTAGTGTCAAGTGTCTGAGGCTGGATTTGAACTCAGGTCCTCCTTATTCCAAGACCAGTGCTCTATCCACTGTGCTACCTAGCTGCCCCTCTAGGTGTGATATGGGACTAAAGCCACAACATGGGGAAGTAGAAAACCTATACTTTGCTACTCCATACTTTTTAGTGACTTATTTAAACAGTGCAAATCCGTTGTGAAGGGGGGCCTTCTAATTATTCTGAAGTCTGCTGTTTTTTTACCTATGCAAGTTACAATACCTTTATTTCTTCCTATACTATATAATTCTTGTCCATATCTTTCCATAGAAGATCCATCTACAAAATATGCTGGGCTCTTACATCTGGATCTTTTAACTTATCTAGGATAATAATAATAATAATAATAACTTTAATAATATATAATATTAATATAGAGATTTTCATGTGTCACAATAACACTGTGAGATAAATTTTATTATTGAGGAAATTCATTCAAATTGTTTTGCAATCCTTAGATTAAACCCCAAAGCATTCAAACAAGAGTGCTGATGGAAAGATAAGAATACTCTTCTAAGTACCTGAGATACATGTATCCTTTGTCTACCAGTAGTTCAAACTTTATTTACCTATTTGAATGAATTATTTCACTTGATACTATGATATTATTGTTACAAGTGCCAGAGAAAAATAATTTCACCTTATTGGGAATAAAAAATAACACTTAACAAGCAAGCAACTTTTTCTTGAAGAACTACTTTCTGGATAAGATAGAAGAGATTTGTTATACCTCAGAGACTGAAAAATTACACAGAGAATCTGGAAGGGTTATCCTCTGAAGCCATACCATATTTTCCAAAGGGAAATAATGACTAGAAATGTGCATTGAGAATTCCTATGGACATGAGGTAAAGCCTGTTTCTTTATGTCTGTAGAAATACTGAGCTCAAAGGAGATCAAAACTCCATGAGTAGAATATGTTTTCCAGTTACATAAAAAGAAAAAAGTTGATAAACAAAAAGATTTGAACTCATGTTACATAGTGAGAAATGGAGCCATCAACCCTGGCTCTAAAAAGTCTACTAGTAATTCCTCTACAACAGCATGCCTTCAGCTATGCCAAAAAGTGTCAGAAAACTGCCGAAACAAAAGTTCAAGTATAAAATAAAGATATGCTACATGCCACTTCCCTGGTCACTGACTTGTCATGGCAGAGGGGCTTGCATACCTCAATAAGATTATGAGCTATGCCATGAAAGGTCACCCAAGACAGACAGGTCATAGTGAAGAGTTCTGACAAAAGGTGATCCATTGGAGAAGGAAATGGTAAATCGCCCCCGTATCTTTGCCAAGAAAACCCCAGATCATTATTGAACAGAGAAATGCAAATTAAAACAGCTCTGAGGTATTACCTCACACCTATCAGAGTGGCAAATATAACAAAAATGGAAACTCTTGGTTGTTGGAAGGGATGTGGGAAAGCTGGGACACTAATCCGCTGTTGGTAGAGTTGTAAAAAGGTCCAACCATTCTGGAGAGCAATTTGGAACTACGCCCAAAGGACTATAGAACTGTGTTTACCATTTGATCCAGCAATATCACTGCTAAGTTTATGTCCCAAAGACATCCCCAAAAAGAGAAAAAAAGACCTATTTGTACAAAAATATTTATAGCAGCTCTTTTTTGTGGTGGCTAAGAATTGGAAATCAAAGGAATGACCATCAATTTGGGGAATGGCTAAACAAACTGTGGTATATGATGGTGATGGAATATTATTGTGCAATAAGAAATGACAAGCAGGATGACTTTAGAAAAGCTTGGAAAGACATGTATGGAATGATATATTGTAACGTGAGCAGAACTAAGAGAACTCTGTACCCAGAGACAGCAATATTGTTTGATGAAGAACTGTGAATGACTTGACTATTCTCAACAATACGATGATCCAAGACAATGCCAAAGGACTATTGATGAAACATGCCATCTACCTCCAAAGAAAGAACTGATATTGATGGAACAGACTGAAGCATGCTATTTTTCATATTCTTACTTTTTAAAGATTTTAGCTTGCTTGTACAAAGTGATAAGTATGGTGATACTTTACATGATCATCCCTGTATGGCCCATATCAGATTGTTTGCCACCTCAGGGAGGGGGAAGGTTAAGGGTTATTCTCTAATACTATTCTACTGTATTATGGAAATGTTGGTTTCATTTAAGTTCATAATAAAATAAATACTTAAAATTTTTTTTAAAAAAAGAAAACCCTATAGACAGTATTAAAACAATAAAAAATAACACATGACATTTGAAGATGAGCCCCTCAGGTCAGAATGTGTGCAAGATTACTGGGGAAGAATTGGAGGACAACCAGAAGTAACTCCAATACTAATGAAGTGGCTAAGTGAAAGATGAAAGGAAGCTCAGCTACAAATACCTTTGGTGATGAAAGAAAAGTCCAATGCTGTAGAGATTAATAATGCATAGGAACCTAGAATGTAAGGTATCTAAACCAAATAAATTGGATGTTGTTAGACAGGAGATGGAAAAATTAAACATCAACATTTTGGGTGTCAGGAAACTTAAATTTATGGAAATGGGCAAATTTAATTCAGAAGATCAATACATATAGAGCTGTGGGCAAATACATTATATATTATGTTAAAACAAGACCTGGAACTGACTGTGGCTCAGATCATGAGTTTCTTATTACAAAATTCATACTTAAATTGAAGAAAGTAGGGAAAGCCATCAGACTATACAGGTGTGACCTAAATAACACCCCTTATGAATATGAAGTAGAGGTGAGGAATAGATTTAAGAGATTATATCTGGTAGATAGAGTACCTGATGTACTATGGATAGAGGTTTGCAATATTGTATTGGAGGCAGCAACAAAAAAATTTCAAAGAAAAAGAAGAGCAAGAAAGTAAAATGGCTGTCTGATGAGGATTTATGAAAGAAGGAAAGGGAAAGGGAAAGATATACCAAACTGAATGAAGAATTTCAGAGAATAACAAGGAGCGATAAGAAAGTTTTCTTAAATGAACAATGTAAAGAAATCAAAGCAAAAAATAGAATGGGAAAGACAGATCATTTCAAAAAAAGTAGATATATACATCAAGGGGATGTTTCATGAAAAATAGGCAGGATAAAAGACAAAAATAATTGGGACTTCACAGAAGTAGAAGAGATTAAGAAGAGGTGGTAAGAATACACAGAAGAATTATACAGTAAAGATCTTAACATGACTGATAATCACCAGAGGTGGTGTGGTTACTAATCTAGAGCAACATCCTGGAGAATGAAATCAAGTGGACCCTTAGGAAGCATTGCTAATAATAAGGCTAGTTGAGGTGATGGAAGTTCAGCTGAGCTATTCAAAATCCTAAACAATAATGATGTTAAAGTGTTGCACTCAATATGCCAGCAAATTTGGACAATTCAAGAGTGGCCATTGGATTGGAAAAGATAGTTTTTGTAACAATTCTAAAGAGTGTGAAAGCTGGTTTGAAGCTTTTTTTTTCTTTTTCTTTCTTTCTTTTTTTTTTTGGTGGGGCAATGAGGGTTAAGTGACTTGCCCAGGGTCACACAGCTAGTAAGTGTCAAGTGTCTGAGTCCGGATTTGAACTCAGGTCCTCCTGAATCCAGGGCCAGTGCTTTATCTACTGTGCCACCTAGCTGCCCCCTAGTTTGAAGCTTAACATAAAAAACATAACATAACATAACATAACAAAACAAAACAAACAAAAAACCCAATCCAACAACACTAAGATCACAGTAATTGGTCCCATTGGTTCCTGGCAAATAGAGGGTGAAGAAATGGAAGTAATGTCAGATTTTATATTCTTAGACTCAAAGATCACTGCATATGGTGACCGTTGCCACGAAATTAAAAGATGCTTGTTCTTTGGAAGAAAAGCTATGGCAAATCTGAATTGCATACTAAAAAGCAGAAACATTCCTTTAATGAAAAGGTCTGTATATATGATTTTTCTAGTAGCAATGTATGGTTGTAAGGGTTGAACTACAAGGAAAGCTGAGCACTGCAGAATTGACACCTTTGAATTGTGGTGCTGGAGAAGACTTTGAGAGCACCTTGGCCAACAAGAAGATCAAATCAGTCAATAATTAAAGACATTAATTCATTCAGACTGTTCACTGAAAGGTCAGCTATTGAAGCTGAAACTTTAATACTTTGGCCACATAATGAGAAAATAGGACTCATTGGAAAAGACCCTAATGTTGGGAAAGATCGAAGGAAAAAGGAAAAGGGGGTGGCAGAGGATGAGATGGATAGAGAATGTCATAGAAGTAATGACATGAGCTTAGACAGACTTCAGGGGATAGTGGAGGGTCTGGAATCCTATGTTCTATGGGGTCATAGAGCCAGCCATGATTGAATTACTGAACAACAACAACAACAAAGCACTTTGCAAATATCATCTCATTTGCTCCTCATAATAACCCTTTGTGGTAGGTACAATTATCATCTCTATTTTTAAAGATTTAGAAACTGAGGTACATAGAGGTTAAGTGACTTGCTTAGGGTCACACAGCTTATAAGTGTGTCTGAAGCAGGATTTGAATTTGGATATTCCTGAACTCATGTTTAGTGCTTTATCCCCTCTGCCTCTTGGCTGCTGAGGCACTGCTGTGACACTGCTTTGATTAACGCTGTGGATACAATGAAAAGCAAACAATAAAAACAAAACAAAAAACCCAGCCCCTGCCTTGAAGGATTCCACATTCTATTGGAGGAAGTAGAGTTTTAATAACTAGGTATGTTGAAGATATAAAGAGAGTGGATGAAGTTAATCTGTCAGGGGAAGGCATCATCTGCAGCTAAGGAGACTGGAAAAGGTTTCCTACAGCAAGTGGATTTGAGCTGAGTCTTGAAGGAATCTAGGAGGCAGATCATTCTGGGAATGGGAAGCAGCCAATAGAAAGGCACAGAAATGGGAGGTAGATTATCCTGTTGAAGTAATTACAATTAAACTAGTGTAGCTGGATAGTAGAAAATATGGAAGAGGGTAAGGTTTAGGCAGTTTCATTAGGCAGAAAGTAGACAGGTCATGAAGAGCTTCAAATGCCAAACAGAGGACTTTATAGTTGATCCTTAAAGAATTGGGAGCTACTAGTGCTCATTGAGAAAGGGGTGACATAGTCAGATTTATGCTTTCGTAAAAACACCCCGGTAGCTCAGTGGTCGATGAATAGTGTGGGGAGAAACTTGTGGCAGAAGGGAACATGGATGTGAGGGTAATAGGGAGCCACTGGAGTTTAGAGGGATAAAGAGAGCAGTGACGTGGTCTTTGACAGTGACATTGTGCTTTAGGAAAGTCACTTTAGCAACTCTATGGAGAATGAATTGGAGACTTGAGGTAGGGTTACCAATTTTCAGACTGTGGCAATAGTCTAAGATAATGTATGTGGTGTCTTTCTTTACCTAAAAGGAGTGATGAAGAAAGCTAGTTTTTAAGGACTACAACACATACACATTCACTTTTTATTTCTGTTTTTGTTTTTGTCAGGATTTAAACCCAAATTATTCTAATTTCAAGTCCAATGTTTATTACTCACAATACCGTGCTGCTGCCATTTAGGGAAGGTTTTGTAGAGTCAATAATTAGTGGGTAATACATCTGTGTTTCCTCCTTCGAGTTCACTTAATGTTGGCGGATTTCCAATCCAATCCAATCAACATTCACTAAGGGCCTAATATCTAGAAGGTACTGGAGCTACAATGATAAAATGATGGTTGCTGTCCTTAAGAAGCTAACCTTTTATTGAGGTGGAATCACCGTGTTAGGATTGTATAATTCTATACTATGTACAATATAGTACATACAATATATAATGCAATACTCCATACAATAATGCAATATTATAAAATACAATCCCTATATTTTAAAAATGAGGAAATTCTGGCTCAAAGTGGAGAGATCCCTTTTTTTTTTTTGCCTAAGATCACTCAACAATTAAGTAAAAGAGCTTAATCATACAGTGATGTTTTATACCCTATTTCTCTGTACCCATAATGTAGGATTTTGTAAGGAGTTGACCCAGTACTATCCACGAAACCCAATCCCTAAGCCCGAGAGAGACTCACCTCCTAGGAGTCAAGGAGTCTATGAAAGATACGGTCAGTATATAATAACTATGTAATAGCCTTTTTTCTTATCAAGAAAGGATAGATGCTATAGACATACCAAGTGTTTCTGTCTCTCCTTATCAAATGTTCTTGTGCTTCCCAAATTCCTAATGGGAACATTCCAGCATTTCAGGGCCAGTTTACTAGCTGGAGAATCAGGGTTCTTGGATCCTCTCTGTGGCTTTGTTGCTGACCTGTGTTCTTTATATCTATTCTCTGTACCTGGATTATGTGCTAATGTGATTGTCCACGACCTCATCACTTAGCTGCTAAGGAAGAAAAGTTTTGCTTCATGTGGGGCAAAAAAAAAATGCAAAACCTGCAGAGATGCTTCTCAATTCCCTTGAACTGAGAATCTCTGAGGATTGCCCTCCTTCCTGCTTACAACAGTCTCTAAATTGCCATTTAAATGAATCTTTTTTCCTAAATTGTAGTGTGCAATATCTTCTTTTGAAAAAGCTTAATGTATTACTTTATGAAATTGGAGTACTCAAAGTAATATATTGTGCAGGGAACCCAGTGAAATCAAAGTTATTGTGCATTTTTCCTCATCAACACTCCCCTACCTCCCCAAAAAAGTTATTCTCATAAAAATGGATTTGGTATTGGAAGAGCAATTGTTCTTTTATTAGTTCCTTTTTGTAGCCAGCTAAGGCCTAATTCAAATTGTTACCCATGACTTGGAAAACTTTTTCTATGGAGGTAAGAATAGGAGCATTGTAAAGTGAAGCTTGTGCATTTAGAGATTCCAAGTGCTTTTTATAGGTATCTTATTAATTGATCACTGACTGTGAGATTTTTATCCAGAGGTATTTTTCTTGCTTTATTAAGTGCTCTATCATAGCTCAGACAAAGTACTTACAGAGGTCAGTCACGGGGATACATCTAGAAGAAATGAATTATTTTCCAAATGAATAAATCATGAGTTCATTAAATAATGGCTTATTCTTAAGAAATATATATTTTGATAATAATTTCAATGTCACTTTCAGCATCCATAGTGGGAAGAAAGGATTTAAAATTTTAAAAATATTTATATTTATACTCTTTGCTCATTTCTAAATGTATCCCTCCCCTAATTTTCTATTCAGTGAGCTATACCTTGTAATAATGGAGAAAAAAAAAAGAAAGAACAAAGGAAAGGAAAGGAAAGAAGGAAGGAAGGGGTAGAGAGACAGATAGACAAAGAGAGACAGAGAAAGAGAAAGAGAACATATCAGCAAAACTAACCAATACTTCAACTAGTCTGAGGGTATGCTCCTATGAAGGAAGTAGATTGGATGCTCTCTGCAATCCTTTCCAAGTTTGAAATTCAGTAAGGCATACATTTTAAGTTGTTGAAAATTGGTGGGAACAGATTTTGGCCATTTTTCAGTAGTGTTTGACACTTTGTGAACCCATTTGGGGTTTTCTTGGCAAAGATACTGGAGTGGTTTGCCATTTCCTTCTCCAGCTCATTTTACAATGAGAAGCTGAGGCCAACAGAGATAAGTGACTTTCCCAAGGTTACATAGCTAGTGTCTGAGGCTGGATTTGAACTCAGAAAGATGAGTCTTCCTGATTATAAGTCCAGTGCTCTATCCATTGTGCCATCTAGCTATCCTTGGGAATAGGTTCCAACTTATGTACCTCCTTGTCCTAAGACATGTATTCTTGGAGAGGTTATGTAAATATATTAGTAGTGGGTACAGGTTACTACTGATATATTTACATCACCACTCCAAGAATATATGTCTCAGGACAAGGAGGATCAAACTGCAGATTTTATTTTTCAAACTCATGTAAATAGGAAGCCCCTAGATAACAGATGATCTGCTTAATTATGGCAGAGACCAGAAATTGTCAGGAGTTAAGATAAACTTTCAAGAGATGTTTCAAAATGAGGTTGGAGCCAAGCAGACTCTTCAAAAGGTCAGTCATGTTAGCTAATGAAACACCCTGCTATCTTTCCTCATGTGGACAGATGCCTGCCCACATGTCAGACTAGAAAACCACATCACATAGATCATTGCATCCTCCCTCTTTGAGATCCTCAAAGAATGGGGCACTTCTTTTTCCCACAGAGGTGACATCCTTGTCCTTCATTTAAAGGGACTTATTGAAGTACACCATCAGACAGGAAAATCAGATTTTTGAATTGAATGAAAGAGTATCTCAGGGTATTCATCTGACAGAATTGCATTTTAAATAGCATAATGACAATGTCAGCAATAATAATAACTAGCATTTGTATTAGCATGTTCATGTTTGTGAAACACTTGACATACATTATTTCATTTGATCCTTACAACAATCCTATTAAATAAATGCTATTATTTCCCCTATTTTACGGATGAAAAAGAAAATTGAGGCTGAAAGAGATTGCATAACTTGCCCAAAGTTCACAGACTTAAAAAGTGTCTGAGATAGGATTCAGACTCAGGTCTTCCTGACTCCAAGTGTACTAGTCTATCCACTGTACCATTTGTGACACAAGAAATGGTTTTCATTATGTATACCCAGAGTCATCCCTCAAATTGACTATACATAAGAAACCTCCATGTGGAAGTCTAGCCATTCTTAAAACTGTGGCATTTAAAAGGGGTCTCTGATGAACAAAAATCACATGTTCCTGGGGGTGGGTTCAAACCTATTTTTTTTTAGTCTGATGCATGATTTTCATGAGTTCCCACTAAGGTGAGAATTGCCACTATATAAGATTTCTATTGCGTCACAGAATGTCATATGTCAAGGGCTACTGCTATGTAGAAAAATGAACAAGGAACAGTGCAAAGTAGTCTGGTGGAAAGTGTGTTGTACTGGGAGTCAGATCTAGGTTTGAATCACAGATGTACCATTTGCCACCTGTATAAACTCAGGCAAGTCACTTCAATTTGTCCATCTAATCAACAAGTATTTATAACATGCCTACTATGTGACAGGCACTGTGCTAAGCACTGGAGATGCAAAGAAAGGAAGGGAAAAAAACCCACAATTGATACTCACTTACTAGCTGTGTGACCCTGGGCAAGTCACTTAACCCTCATTGCCTCACCAAAAAAAACAGCCAAACAAACAAACAAACAAACAAAAACAAAACAGATTCTGCCTTCCAGGAATGCATAATCTAATGGGGAAGTCAACATGCAAATATCTAGGTACATACAAGATATAGACAGAACAGATGGAAGGCAGTGTGAGAGGGGAAAGCATTAGGAAGCTGGGGATGCTACAAAACATTTCTTGTTGAGAATAGCATTAGTGTTGAGTCTTGAAGGGAGCCTGGGTAGAAGTGAGGGGACGGAGCATTTTGGGTACAAAAAGACAGAGATAAGAGATGGAGCGTTTTTTGCAAGGAACTACAAAGAGGACAGCATTACCAGATCACAGAGTGTGTGGCCTCGGTTTCCTCTTCAGGAAAATTCACATTATGAATGTGAATCAGTTCTATGTGCCCATAACCGGACTGCTTACACAGGTGTGCAGAGGTTTAGCGGCCATCTTCTTGCTCTCAGGGGACCATGCTATTTATGACCCATTCTGATCCATCTCAAGTTCCCCACTCAGGGTGTCAGGGATGACATCAACATTCCAGTAGAAGAGAAGTCTTTAAGGGGGGTGTAGGATAATTGTTTTCAAATATTATAAGAGATGTCAGAGGGAAGCAGGATTAAAATTATTTTGTTTGACCAAAGATGGAAGAACTATGGTCAATGGTTAGTGTAAGGAAAAATCAAAGGGCCCTGGCTTGGGGCCAAGGTTGCTATCTTTGAATCATGGCTCTGATGTTTAATAGCTGTGTGACCTGGAGCAAATCCCATAACCCCCACTGACTCTTAAGTTTCTACACTATAAAATGAGGGACCCCCAGATGCCTCAGTTTCTACAACTATGATGTGAGAGAATTAAGACTCTTTCTAATCTTGGAGGACAAGGATAGAGAGAGGGAAATCTGCAATACTCTCTTCAGGAGGACTAAAGTAGCAAGCTGATTTCATTACCAATAAGACGATTAACAGCGTCCAGTTCCAGCTCTGAATTCAATGATCCTAAGGTAAAGGGAGGGAATTTTTAGCTCAACATAAGGAGGGGAAAAAAAAAGCAATCCTTAATACTTTAAGCTGTCCAAAAATAGAATCCTTTACCTCATGACACCCTCATTATTGACATAGAAGAGATTCTTGCTTCAGGGTATGGTTGCATTAGATGACCTCAGGGGTCTTGTTCAATGCTCTAAGAATTTAAGTGACCTCAGGGAAAGAGGGAAACACTAACTAAATACAGTTCTTTTCTCTCCAGCCCACATCAGTAGACCATGGAAAATATCTATTGCCCTGGGCTATGGGGGTGACTCCTACAGACATTGGAGAGCTATTATTATTATTATTGCAAACATATTCTAATCTTTTATAGCAAAGATTAGCTAAACCCACTGCCTTCTAAACTACCTTTTCTTCTAACACTGAAAGAGAGGGAGGATGAAGGGGGAAAAAAGGTGGGGGAGGGCTGCTAGGTGGCGTAGTGGATAGAGCACAGGCCCTGGATTCCAGAGGACCTGATTTCAAATCTGGTCTCAGACACTTGACACTTACTAGCTGTGTGACCTCGGGCAAGTCACTTAACCCTCATTGCCCTGCAAAAAAAAAAAAAAAAAAAGGTAGGGGGGAGAGAGAGAGAGAGAGAATAGAGAGAGAGAAGGAGGAGGAGGAGGAGATGGAGAATAACAGAGAGATCTGCAATATCCTGTATTAGAAATAAAGTATAGTCTGACTTAATTATTAACAATGCATTTTGTATATGGAGATGATATTACTGACCCACTCACAGTAGGCATGATTTTCAGTCCTTTTTCCAGTAGTAGAGACGAGTTTTTACCAGCCTAACTGCAGTCTCTTAGGGAATCCCACTTTTTCAGACTGATGGGGTTAGGAGTAAAGGCTGTGGTTGAACAACAGAACAAAAGCAAAGAATCCCGTGGAGACTGAACTCTGAGCCTTGGCCTTGTTAGCATTGCGCCTTAACCAACTGAGTTTACCAGACAGAATCCTCAGAGACAAGAAATTTATCCCAATTCCCAGGGGTCTCAGGTACTTGTCAACTCTACATTTGTCTCTAAGGCAAACTTTGGCCAAATGATCATCTGTCAGTGGGAAGAATCTGAATGATCATCTGTTCAGGATGCACCTAATATACTGTTTCTAGCCCACCTTAGGCAAGCCAGTTAGCCTCTCTGTGTTTCTATTTCATGGTCTGTGAAAAATATTTCTTCCAGGTATGTGGTAAGGATTTAGTCTGTTCCTAAAAAGCATACTGGCAAAAAATCAAAACCTATAAATATCTCAGTTGTTTCTCAGTCATATGAATGAATGAATGAGTGAGTGAGTGAGTACCTGGCACATAATAGGTGCTTAATAAACATTTGATTGATTGAATAAATAAATGAAAAATTCAAGCATTTATCGCTGTTCCAGCCACTGTGTTAAACAACGGGGGTACGAAGAAAGGCGAACATAGCCCCTGCCTTCAAAGAGCTTGTGGTCTAATGGGGGAGATAACATGCTGCCTTAAGACAAAGATAGAAGAAACCTTTAGAGAATGGTCCCAGTTCTCCACCCCACTCCAGGTATCCTCTGGTCCCTTAGGTAACTTCCTTGCCTTAGAAACAGCCAGAACAAAAATCATCACTCCAGAACCCCATGCAACACTTCACTCAGACCAGTCTAGCTGACTCTTGAGTCTAGGTCCTTCAGGAAATCCTCCCCTCTCCACTTACCTTGGTGCCTCTGGGTAAGGCTTCACAAATTTGAAATTATTCACCAATTTCACTGAGCTATACTGAATAAAGAGCTGTACTCACTAAAAGAGCTGCCTTAGTCTGAAGCCTCTCTCATGTTAGAACAAGTACTAGGCTGAAGACACATGCATACAAATAAGTATAGATAATATGTAGACAAGAAAAATTGAACACAATCTGAAGGGGAAGGCACTAAAGGGGACTGGGAAAGGCTTCCTGTACAAAGTGAATTTTTAGCTTCTACTTGAAGGATACTAAGGAAGCCAAGAGCTAGAATGAGAGGTGGGGAGAAAGAATTCCAGACATGGGAGCCAACCAACCCACTAACTGACCAGTCAATAAACCCTTCTTAAGTTTCAGGCACTGTGCTAAGCACTGAGGATACAAAAAAAAGGGGGTGGGGGGCAAAAGACAGTCCTTATCCTCAAAGAGCTCTTGATCTAAGAGAGGAAAAAACAAACAAGGAAATAAATACAGATAAGATATATTTTCAATTGGGACTTAAAGGAAGCTAAAGAAAGCAGTAGGAAGAGGGGCGGGGAGAGCATTCCAAGCATGGGGGACAGCCGGAGTAAATGCTGAGAGCAGAGAAATGAAGCGTCTTGTTCCTGGAACAGCAAAAAGGCCAATGTCACTGGATCAAAGTGTACCTGAAGGCGAGTAAGGTGCAAGAAGACTGGAAAGGTAGGAAGGAGCTAGGTTATGAACGTCTATGAATGTCAAGCAGAGGATTTTGTATTTGATTCCATAGGTAATAGGCAGACATTGAAGTTTATTGAGTAGGGGACGGAGAAAGACAGCATTGGACCTCAAATTAGAAAAAAATCACTTTAGCAACTGAGTTCAAATCTGTCCTTAGAAGGTTTTCTTGACTTCAGGCCTGGTAATCTATCCACCGAGCTACATAGATGCCCAAAAGCAAGGAGACCAGTGCATATATATGCCAGGAACTTACTAAATGCTTGTATTACAAAGATTTTTTTTTTAAATCCCAACAGTACCTGACCTCAAGAAGCTTACATTCTAATAGCTTGCATTCAAAGCAGATGGTTTTCAGTATCTAGATGTTCCCTAATTATCATATGTTTAGAAGTATGCAGACAAAGCTATAATATACCTATTCCTTTAATAAAAATGAGATAAAACTAAAATGACTGTTCTTGAAGAGATTAAATTTCATATTTAAATGAAATAAAATAAAATTGCTGGAAATCATTCCAATAGTTTTCATCCTTTTCTACCTTCAGTTATTTGTGTTATATTCATATAACATTTATCATATATATCATTCAAGATAATTCTTTTATTCCAGTAATTCCTCACCCATCTGGTCTTGGCTTCCCTACTAGATTTTCAGTTCCTTGGGGTCAGGGGGAAGCCCAATTCTTCCACTAACTATCTGTATGACTTTGGGCAAGTCACTTCACTTGGCGTTTCAAGTTTTCTCAACAGTGAAATTAAAGGGTTGGACTAGATAATCTCTAAGGTCCCTTCTATCTCTGGGATCCTTTTATTGATAACAATAACAATAATTCTATGTTGTTGACTATGCCTTTCATATGTTCATAGCCCCAACAGATCATGTGTAATGTTTTACACACAGGAAGTACTAAATTAGTAATGATTGAATAGAGAGTATAAAAAAGAATTATTGAGGGATCACAAGTTGTACCAAACTCTAATATATTTTCAAAAAAGTGATTTCCATAGAAATATTAAAAATCCCAATCATCACCAATTTGTGAAACATGTTTTCTCCACTGTAACCTACTAGACAAGTTCTTGCTGAGTGCTGACAGTGTGACTCAGATTTCTTTTACTCTACCCAAAAGAGACACTTAGGGGTGGTTCAAGTCTGCTTATCTGGACTTGTCATCACATCAGCCACAGACCCAGACTGATGTAAATCTAGTGCCTGGTTCATGCAGATAATATTCTCAGCCCATCTTTTAAATCTTTGAAGCCCCTTTCATTTAGCTGCCTCTAATAACCAGGTTCTATTGTTGCTCTGACTTGCTTTTTAACTGCCTCTGAGTCCAACAATGCTACTGATCTGGAGAACAAGAGTGGCGTGGGAAGGGACCAAAAACCATTCATGCTATCAGAAAGTTCAAGCTTGTCAACTTATTTTTTATGAAGGAACTCAAGTCTCCCCCTTCCCCAAGACTGACATGACAGTGGAAGGGGGCACACAGCTCATGCCAGCTCTGCAAAACCTCTCTCATCACTTTCAGGTGGATCTTAACAGTCACCAGAGTGGGTTAAAATAATTGTGATGTGATGTGAGGTCATGAATTTCCATTGATTTCCAAAACAATGAGAACTCTTTAAAAGCAGCTTTAGGAAAATCAAAAAGAAGGAAGTTTAAAGTTTTCAAGAATGCAGCTTTTTGTAACCAGGCTATTTCTTTCATTCAGTACCTCAAACATGTTGACGTTTTTCTGTGACTAATATCTATACAGTGTGAGCTTGTCATGTTCTTTAGCCAAGACTTCTTTTACTCACTCTTTCAATCATCTCCACAGTATGTGAGTGAATAGATCACAGACCCAGACATATCTGGTAATGTGGGTGTCATTATGTCACTGCCCAGTTTCACAGATAGATATCTGCCCACAACACATCCATTAATCCTCACTCCTGGCTGATGTCAGCACCTGGGCCATTGTTGATGGATTCCCAAAGTTCCCATGGGTTATGAAAGGGAATGACGGTGGGGGCTGACAACTGTCCCCATTTAAAGTACATTTGACCAGAGTTTTTAATCTATATTCTCTGAGTAGTCCAGATAGATAGATGATAGCGATAAATTGCTAGATATAACTAGATATATAGAAAAAGATAGATGTAGATATAGATAGATATAGGATAGATAGAGATATTGATAGATAGAGATATGGCTAGATAGAGAGCTATAGAGAGCTATAGGATGGATAGAGATATAAATAGATATAGGATAGACATAGAGATATATAAATAATTCAGTTACATATGACACATTGGTAGTTCATAACTATATTATCTTTAACAATAAATTTTGGAAAATTTGACGTGCTAAAAAGGACTTTATCAATCCTTTAATCCAGTCACTTGATTGTACAGATGAGGAAATGAAGGCCAAGAAAAGGTAAGTGAGTAATTTACCCAAGGTCACATTATGATGGAGCTCTGCCTTAAACCCAGGCCTTTTGGCTCCATGTTCAATTCTTTCCCCAATATATCATGCTAAATCTTGTTATTAAGAACCTGTTCAGGGGGCAGCTAGGTGGCACAGTGGATCCAAGTACTGGATTTAGGAGGACCTGAGTTCAAATCTGGCCTCAGACACTTGACACTTACTAGCTGTGTAATCCTAGGCAAGTCACTTAACCCTCATTACCCTGAAAAAAAAAAAAGAAAGAACCTATTGGGGGGTGGGGGCAGCTGGGTGGTACAGTGGATAGGGTGCTGGCCCTGGATTCAGGAGAACCTGAGTTCAGGTCCAACCTCAGAAACTTGACACTTACTAGCTGTGTAACTTTGGGCAAGTCACTTAACCCTCATTGCTCTGCGAAAGAAAGAAAGAAAGAAAGAAAGAAAGAAAGAAAGAAAGAAAGAAAGAAAGAAAGAAAGAAAGAAAGAAAACCTATTTATGTTAGTGTAAGGTTACACATAGGGCCTTGGTATCAGGAAGGTCCAAGTCCTATCAATGAGATATCAGCTGCATTTCTGTGTGCAAGTCACATAACCTCTTGGTTCTTTAGGCAAGTTTCTAAGACAATAATTATAGACCTGTTGCTGATCTGCATCTGTGGAGGGAGTTTCTACAGTGAGAATTCCTTATATGGGTAAAATTACAGGGCTGGTCCAAAACAAAAGTGTCCAGGACACTGTATTAGGTACTGGTGATAGAAAGAAGTAAGAAGACATGGTTCCTCCTTTCTCTTGGGTTATATTCTCACTGGGGCACAGGACAGCTACATAAAAAATTTAACAATAGAAAAAAAGTGTATCAAAAGAGACTTAAAGGAAATGAAGACCATTGTGATCCAGAGGCAAACCTTGTGTTTAGGTAGGAGAGCAAGGGAGTACCAACAAGATGCTCTCCAAATGAGCACCTTGGTTGTTTTCATAACATCCCAATGAATTGTTTGAGCCAGAAAAAGTTTTTCATTGGAACTCACCTGAGCAGATCAAATAGCACATTTTAGCTGACATGGCTTCATAGGACACAGTCCAATTTCCTCAATGAGAGAGTCCAATGACAATAGGAACCAGTTTGTTCTTTCTCCCACTCCCACAGAGTCCAATCTCTTTAGAGAAATGGTCTCTGAGTCATTTCATGAAAGATCAAATAACTTCATCAAGAATGTAAAGCTCAAAGACAAACAAGTGTGGAGAAACTTGACCCATGAACAGTTCCTAGCCCAAGGTATTCTATCATGGAATCTTATAGGATACAAACAGAAGAACAGGAAGGTTAACAAGGGTAGGCAACAGAGGTTACCTACTATAGGGATTATGGCATGTCACATTTCCTACCTAGTCCAAAGATGACTTAAAGGGAAAGATTCCCAAATTGGCCTGGAATGTAAGAAATGGGTTGAAGGAGAAAGCTGATTCTTTCTGGCCTTTCAGAGAATGAATGAATGAATGGATAAATGAATGAATGAATACATGAATGAATGAATGAATGAATGATTCATTATTTATTGTGCCACGTAATGGGGATATAAATAGAAAGGTAAAATGATTCCTAGTCTTGAGGAGTTTACATTATAATGAGACTACTTATATGGAAGGCTTGACCTGCAAACTAGATGGAAAAGTCCCATGGTCCTTAGGGTGCAATGGCAAATATGATGATAATGCCTTTTCTTTAATATAATTTCCACTGATAAAATCATATAAGTTTCTGATATTGAACCATTTGATGGTACCAAGGATTTAGGTGGTAAGAATGTCCTCTTCTGATCTTCTGTAACTGTGGCTATAGACCTGTAGGAACAGTTGAAAGGCAACATCACAGGAATTGCTTCCCAGGATGATGCCTGAGGGAATTGGGCTGGGAAAATTGCTATTCCCAAGGCTCTTAAACTCAGGGACCTGACATATTTCCAGTAGGATCTGAGGGGAGTTTGCGGTTGAGGTATTGGTGCTGGCTTGACTTTTCTAGCACACACATGCTGTCTCTCCTTCAAGATTTTTTGTTTGTTTGTTTGTTTGTTTAACTGCTTTAGCTGAGCTAGCTGCCTTTCTGCTGGGTGGTAGTTGGTTGGTAGTGATGGAGACAGCTGGCCCTTCATATTCAGAGAGAAAAGGTCAAGGCAAGGAATTACTTTGAATACATCATGGCAATCAAGAAGTTCTGCATCGGGTTGGTCACAAATGATTAATCTCAGATCCTTAGTTCTGTAGCTCTGCTCAAAATAGACTTTGGATTGGTAAATTTAAGGGCACAAGGGTCTTGAATTTTGTGGCAGATCTGCTCTGACAACTCCTTGTTTCTTTTTTTGCCTCACTAAATGGAAATAGAAAATAAAACTGCTCAGCAAAAATTTCTTTGTCCTTTTCCCATCTTTTTCGTTCTCTCTTCCTCTCTTTTTCATGCTTCTCTCCCTCTCCTCATCCCCCCCACTCTCAACCTCCACCACCATTTAATCATTCATGGACTTTCAGATTTCAGAGACTTTTTCATTTCCTCCTTTCCCTCATTTAATTCTCTACACCTGTATTGAATTCCAAGTTCTAGTTGAAATAAATGCCAACATGAGTAGGCAAGTACAGTTTTCTTCTAAAGCAATAAAGAGAATCCAAACACCCTTCCCATAAGCAATTAGGCAAAGAAGGCTTGTTTGATTAAAATGAAAGCTCGAGGTCAGGTATGCTTGTTTTTGTGGATCTAGCATATTTTAATAAATTCTAACCCAACCGGAAACTTGGCTACTTCCTCATGCCATTCACTTAATTAAATGACTCCAATCATTTTATAAACAATAACTTGTATCTGTTCTTTTGGTAAGTCCTGGGCTCTGACCCCAATTTCAAAAATTAGTTATGTGCAGTCTGAAGAAGGGATGAGCACACTCAATACATAACTTTTTGTTGTGTCTCCTGTAACATTTTTTCTTTAGGACAAATATGGAATGTGCCCAAACAAGGGTCTTTTGAACATGAGCCTCCTGAGGCAAAAATACACTGAACCAATTTTCTTTCCTTGCCCCATTCATCTTCCTCTTGGCCATTTGAAAATGAAGGATCACTGTCCAGTCCAAATTGACCAGAGGATCCTAGGGTTGGAAGAAACCGCTAAGACAGTCCCATCTATCCTTGTTTAAGATTCCTCCTAAAATATACCCAATAAACATTCATCCAGCTTTTGCGCAAAGACATTCAGAGAAATGTCAATGCTTCACCTGCTGAGCCAGAGCCCAGTCCTCTTTGAAAGGACTCTAATTTTGAGGAAAGGAACATGGCCCTCATGAGAAGCTATGTCTCTAGAGGCTGGAATTTATGAATGAGCAGAAGTTGACTATAGACCTACCTTCTCTTGTGACTTAAATGCAACACAAAGAAACATGAAGAAAATCTGCCTCTCTCAACAAAAGTGGACCTTGCTCATTTAGAAATTTAACCTTAAGAAGGAGTTCATTTAATGAACATTGGAACATTTTTTCCTTAGGAAACCCTTCCTTATGTGAAGCCTAATTTTCCCTTTTTGCAAATAACATAATTACTCCTAGTCAGATGATGGAAATCTCCCACTCAAAAATTTTCAGAAGCTCCCCATTTCTACTAAATCAATTACCAAATCTTTGTTGGTTTTTGTTTGTTTGTTTCTGTGGGGCAATGAGGGTTAAGTGACTGCCCAGGGTCACCCAGCTAGTAAGTGTCAAGTGACTGAGGGCAGATTTGAACTCAGGTCCTCCTGAATCTAGGGCCAGTGCTTTATCCACTGTGCCACCTAGCTGCCCCATAATTACCAAATCTTTAACCTGATATTTGAGGTTCTTCATAATATGGCTTCAACTTTCCTTTTCAGTATCATCATCCTCTACTCTTTTCTACTCATTGTCTATTCCAGCCAAACTGAACTCCATTTTCCAAATTTTCTCTTGACTTTGCCTTCCTACATGCATTTATAATTCAGTAGTTTGGATCTAAGAATAAATTCACAGCACCTCTTCACCTGCTAAACTTCTCCCTTGCTTGAAGGCCCAATTCAGGTGTATTTATGATATCATCAATTATTCCCTGATTTTCACCCCTATGACCTCAACAAGTAGGAATATTGCCCTACTCCAATTTCTTGCAGTTCTTTGACCTCTTCTGTGCACTTATCACTCTCAAACTAAAGTTAAAATGATTTGTGTAGCTGTCTTGTTCCCCCAACAGGTTTTAAGCTAATTAATAATAATGACTATTTTATTACTATATTTACATTTCATTCCTATATTTATAACCTTAGCACCACATAGTAACTTGTACATTGAAAGTGCTTTTTAAGTATTTGTTAAATTAGATTTGATCATTATAGGCAGCAGCTATAGCCCAAGTGGATTTCATTTTTATAATCTTATTTTGTTCAGCTAACTCCAGTGATAATATTATCTAGAAAAGTATCAACATTCTCTTTCTTTTTGCACTCTGCGAATCCTTCCATTTTTTTCCATTAAGTAAAGACTGCAGTACTAATCTCAATATGAACTGAGAATACTTCAGAAAATAATGAAAGAATGAAACAAATGCTTTAAAGAACCTGAGCTGGGATATTTCCATACAATCCAATTACAAAAATGTTCATAGTTCTTCCAGAGAGTATGTTTGTTTAACTTGGTTTAAAGATTAGGTGGCTAGCAGATGGAGACTATAAAGCAGTTGGCTGACATGCCTATTGAGACTAGCATAAAAAGTAAACTGAGATTCAGTGAGGGGGTAGAAAGCAAGAAGACAGAATATTCCAAACAGAGCAGCTGTTTTCTTGTAATCCCTCATTCTCATAAAGTATTGGAATTTGGCATGAGAAATTTAAATCCAAACAATGTTGCCTTTTAATCTGTTAGTCAAGAAGGAAAGTAGTGGCCAAATGCAGATCTAGTAGCCCTTCTCATTTCAAACAAAGGTATTTGGGAGTAAGTTAATAAGTAGTACATCCCCCACAGCCTCTTCCTCAAGACAGACACATATGAAAACTTCTACAAAACATCAAATTTATTATAGCTTGTTTCCATAAGTACTTGATAGAGTTACCTTAATTCTGAGTGTTTAGGGTGAGTGATAAGCATTATATAGTTAAAGCTTCTTTTGAAATTTAATGGATACACACATTTTCCCCATTCCACATGCTAGTGCATCTTCATGTTCAAATGGTATCCATAAATTTGGTTAATAAGACTTCAAATAATAAATACTCTGTGGGGAAAATTTCCTGAAATTCTAAACCTCATAAATTCCTTTCCACTTAGAAATGGATTCAAATTTGGAAATAGACCAAGTATTCAATGGTTGTGGCTTTTATCAAGTATGCTTGTAGAATCTTAATACATTAGATGTAGAAAGGACTTCATAGATCATCTATCTAATTCAACCACCTCATTTTAGATATCAAGAAACTGAGACCTAACAAAGTAAAGAATTTACTTAAGGACACATGGCTAATGTGTCTTCTGACTCTCAAATGAGAGAATCCAGATCCCTTGATTCCTAGTCTAGTGATTTCCCAGAAAACCATGCTGTAAAGTCATATTAATAGGCCATGACAAGTCATACTGGCAATCTTTTTGTGATATATTATTCTTCTGAGGGAACAGCAACATAAGCTCCCAGTTTCTGAAATTTGTTTTTATAAATACATACAAACCAGTGAAATGGAATTCAGTTTATAAGATATTTAATTCATTCAAACTATTAAATCTTTTATTCTAGGTGATGTAAAGGGTCGTACTTAATTTTTTACTGGGCCAGTTTTCTTTTATTATTATGTAGAAACAACTACCTACCTTTGAAAATATGTGTTTGTTACCTGAATATAACCCCCAAATTCATATCTCTTTGACTGGTTCAATGCCCAATGCAGGGATGCTCAGTGTTATCCTGGCCACTGCATCAAGAGAAGAATCCTCCACTCTACTGACTCGACTGTCCTTATAAAATAATATTATTGTTCTCTCAATAATATGCTTCATTCTCAATCTAGAGCATGATAAAGATTTTATAAAGCTTCTCCATTTGTTTGCTACCCTAGGCCAGGGTAAGGGTTGGGGGAAAAGTAAGTTGAAGGTTACAAGTTAACAAAATGAGTAAGAAATTTTAAGAAAATAGCTGCTCTGTTTGGAATATTGCTTTTGAGAAAATTTAAAATTCAGATACCTCATTGAGTAATAGAAATGTCCTGGATTTTTGAAGACTATAATAGTGAAACACAAGATCTAGTAAGTCAGTCTTGGCAAACTGGAAACAGAAAAACAAAACAAAGAAACAAAAATCCTTCTGTACAAATATATTTATAGTAGCTTTTTTTTCTGTCTATGACAAAGAATGGAATCTAAGTCAGGAAAAACTGAACAAATTATGTCATGTGAATATAATGGAACACTACTATGCCATAAGAAACAGACAAAAGGGATGATTTTGGAGAAACCTGGGAAAATTTATATGAACTGATATAGAGATCAGTGAGAAGAGCCGGGAGAACAATGAATACAATAATAACAACAGAGTAAATATAACCAACTTTGAAAAACTTAAGAACTTTAGTCAGTACAATGACCAACTGTGATTCCACAAGGCTGATGATGAAGATTGTGAGAATTTTCTGACAAAGAAGTAATAGATTCAATATACAGAATGATACATATATTTTTAAAATATAGCCAATGTAGGAATTTATTTTGCTTGACTACACATATTTGTTACCAGGTTTTTGTGTATCTTTTGTTTTTGTTGTTTTCAGTTGCAGGTGGGAGATAAAAGAGAGCAAAAATAAGTACCTGTTGAAAATAATTTAAAAATAAAGATTTCAAAAAAAAAATTTAAAAAATAAAAACAAACAAAAAAAAGATTTCAATAAAACTCCATTGACTATGTATATGTATATATGCTTCTATTAGCATATAAAATCCATGAATACGGGAACTATCTCACTTTAATTCTTGTATCCCTTGCTTCTATTGATCACAGTGACTGGTATAGAGTAGGGTTTTAATAAATCTTCATTGATTGATTGACATCACATAAGGTCCAGTCTAAGTTCAGTGAGGCTCATCTCCAGAAGGCTAAAAAAACTATATATTCTTTTCAGCTACAACTCAAGAAAACTGCTCTTAGTGGGTCATAGAGGTGTTATAATCTGCATCAGTGGAGTGAACAACAAACACCATGCATACTTGTCTACTCTCTTACCAGAGGATCTCCTTTCCAGACTTGTTATGCTTGACTATCACTATTCATTTCTCACGATTCATATAGTGGCAGTTTTGGGGAAAGAGGGGATTTAGTAAAGGCTTCATTGAGGTAACAATTGAACTTCATTATGAGGGAAGAGAAGGATTTTAAAAGCTAGAGATTCATAGTACTCATTTCAGTCAGGGAACAGGACAATATAAACACATTGTAGTGTGTATACATATGTATGAATGCATATATATATATATATATATATATATGAATACGTGTATAAACCCATGAAAGTATGTATGCATGCATGTAGAGATATGCTTTTATACCAAAACAAGCATGTATAATTATGTATATTTAGGCATATGTGTAGGGATATGGCTTGTATATGTTTATGTGTATGTGTATGTATAGGTGCACATATATTTACCCCCTCCAATCCCATATTATAGTAATTTATGGTAATATAACTCTACTAAGAGAGAGAGAGAAATATACAATAGAATTATACAGATAAGGAAAGAGAAAAGGAAAAATCAACAAATACTGTATTTGTTGACTGACCCACTTTGAGATATAAGATACACAAAGGTATATGATAAAATCTGGACACAAAGAGAAAAGGGAAGAGGGGAAGAGACAGAGAAACATCAGGAAAGAGGTCAGTAAATTCTAATAAATGCTAGTCTAGGATAACACCCTGATTTTCAAGTGTGCTGTAGAGTTCAGAATAAGGTAGTTCCTGTTATCACTGTCCTTTGAAAAGTTGATTAGATGATTCACTCTTGCTTGTAACTGATATGCAAAATACTGGCTAGATAACTACAGAAAACCATTAGGGGCAAATTAACCCCTGGGCTATAGTGGCTATGTATGGGCAGAGAAACCTCATCAGACTGGGTGTTTGCTGAAAACTGGATGAAATAAAGCTGAAGATTAGCTTTCCTTTAGCCTTGAGACAAGGGGAGGAAAATACATTCATTTTCATAAAGGTCTTCAGGAGTTGCCATTAACTGCATGGTTAAAGTAAGTCACTGTAGCAATTAGGGCAGTATCTAATTAGTCAATTGACTTTTAAAGGGAATATTTAAAAGAAAACACTTTTTAATTTTGATGTGGCAGGAGCTTTTGTGACTAATAGTAGGTAAGAGGGACCTATTTTGCAATCCAAGTTTCTGAGGTAAATGTAAAGTTCTGGGGTGAGAAATATCTACTAGATTTCTGACACTCTGTGCAGGACCAAAGTGATGTCCAGCACCATTTGTAGTCTTTTCATCTATAAAAAATTCATTTGACCCTGACCCTGCATTACTGCCTTTTACACAATCTCTTCAGAATTTTGTATGACAATGCTTATTCAAATTTAAATTAGTTATGAAATATGTTGATGTAAATATATACAAGAATGAGACTATAAGTTACTCATGAAATTTACTAAATACACCCTTCAGGCATGGACACAGTTAGGGGAAGGAAGGAAGCAAGCAAGTAAATAAAGCATTTATTCACCAACTGCTATGTTAAACACCTTATTCTTATTATCTTATTTGATCCTTACTACAACCCTGGGAGGTAGGTGCTATTATTATTCCCATTTTTTATTTGAGGTTATTGAGACAGAAGTTAAATGACTTATCCAGGGTCATATAGATAATAAGTGTGAACTCAACTTTTCCTACTGGGGGTAATGGGAAATGAAAAGAAAAGGGGAGGGTTGAGAGAGAGAGAGAGAGAGAGAGAGAGAGAGAGAGAGAGAGAGAGAGAGAGTAGAGGAAGAGGAAGGAGGGGTAAGGAGAAATAAAGAGAGAAAAAAGATAAATATGATGGAGAATGGTACAATGGGCTTGATGGTCATATCATAGGTTTCCACTCACTCTCCATCTGTCTGTTTATCTATCTATCTATCTATCTATCTATCTATCTATCTATCTATCTATCTATCTATCTATCTATCATCTATCTCCCTATATATTTTATTAATCTAATTTCATTTGTGTTAAGACAGGGGAAAATGATGCCCATGGATTGTAATGTGAAGTATGTTTTCCTAATAGAGATTATAAACTCTGTAAGGGCATACACTATGTTTTAATTATCTTTGTATCACATCTCCACACGAATTCCATACAGTAGTCACTCAATAAATTGAATGACCACTGAGAGAGCCACTTCATCCTACCATATTAAGAGCAAAATTTCAAAGTATTAAATAATACTTTCTTATCAATAATGGTTAGTAGTCATACTTTTATGAATGTTTTACATTGTTGCTTTATTGGCTCTATGGACTGCCATCTAATTGAAATGGCCAGTGGCACCAACTTGGAGGAGAAATTAAGTCCTGTTGCATGTATGAATATTATATAGATCAACTAGAGTACCCAGGAAGTATGGAAGCATAACTAAGTCAATGTTCTGTTTTATACTGGTAATTAGAAGATAGTTTATGTGTCAACATTTAGGAAAATCTTCCCTGCCTCAGTAATCAGTGACAGTCAAATTTGGTGTGTTGGTTTGATTGATCTGAGTTACACTGGGTAGGCCATCTTATTTAAAAAAAAAATTCTTCCATATATCTAAACCCCAAATTCAGCCACTGCCACTAGAGATTTGGGTCATTACTTTGTGCGCTTTAAACATGATCATATATTCACATTTATAATTGTTTTTGGAGAGGTGGTTTTGATACTAGGATGGTTGAAAAGACTTAAGAGATCAAGGTACTTAGGAAAAGACCAATGAATACATACTGCCACCAAGGAAGGGGAAAGAAAAGGCAAACTTCACTTGACAATTTTGTGTAGAATGTACCCTTTTAGTAAATATGATCTAAGGAACATAATCTCTCTCTCTGTCTCTGTCTTTCTCTGTCTCTCTCTCTGTATCTCTTTCTCTCTCCTTCCATCTGTCATCTGTTCCTTCCTTCCTACCTAGATTTAGGATATTGCAATGCTCTGGAACCCATAATGATGTACATTCTTTAGATAAAGAAAGTATTAATTGAATCTTCCTAGATCTCAAGATTGATGCTGATCTCTGAGTTGTACTTTTCCCTAATACCAGTTTCTTTGTCCTTTTCCCTTCTTCTTGAAATTTAATTCCATAAAAAATTCAGTTAATTAAGGCTTCTAGTTGACTTGGTTCAATTCAATGTAGTTCTTGCTGTCCTATACTAATATGATTGTTTAGGAATTTAATCTTTCTCTGCTAAGATAATTTTATTGTATGAATCTTTTGAACAGTGATCATAGTTAATACTAAAACCTAGATTGTGCTTGGCATATTGTTAGTAATGAACATGAGATAGGTTGACACAGTGGAATGGACAAGAGAGTAGGAATCAGGCTTTGGGTACTGGTTCTGAACCTACTGTGACCTCTGGGACATTTCCCTTTCTGGTGTTCAGTATCCTTGACTATTAAATTATAGAGTTGAGATCAGATGATCTCAAAGTTTCAACTTCACCATTCTATGACATATGTCAGACACGAGTTGGCTTTATTTTCTATTTCTTTAGCTGCTATATTCCCCTAGGGCCAGGATTCTTAATCATTTTTGTTTCATGAATAATACTGACAGTCTAGTGAAGCCTATGGGCCCCTTCTTGCAATAGTACTTTAAAATGAGTAACATAAAATACATAGAATTACAAAGGAAAATAAAAATATTGATATAGTTATCAAAATATTTTAAAAAAAACATAAAAGTTCATATACTCCAGGTTAAGAATCCCTGCACTATAGGAATGTAAGCTCTTTGAAGGAAGGGATAATATTATTTTTGTCTTTATATCCCCGGAATTTATCAAAATTCATAGTAGTTACATTGTAAATGTTTTCTAAGGTGAAAAATTAGGAAAGATAATAACGTGGTGAATTCAATATAATGAAGCATTTTATTATACATTTGGAAAATTTTAGTTTAGCCAGAAAAAAAATATGTTCAAGCCAACCATAGCACTTAGCATAGCAGGATTTTCAGGATTACAGTTACAATTGGTAAACTAATAATAATCCCAAAGTCCAAATATTTTTTAAATTACTCTATCAGATAGTTAAATTGGCCCTTTGGAATTCTTCAGGCACAATACAATGAACATTTTTTTGTTTGACCTTCAAATACATATTTCAGTGTTTTTAGTCTCAATTTCTACCAGTTTCTTTGTGAATGCCACTTCCTCCCAAATTTTATATCAATTGCTGACTTTGACACAATATAATAGAGAGACCAATTTGGTTTCCCTTTTTTTTCTTTTTGGCAGGCTTCTGCTTTATGATTAATCCCTTCCTTTGTTCCACGTTATACAGTTCAATTTAGGGGAAAACATGCAAGATTTATCAAATGTACCATTGCCCAATTTGATTCTGCTCTGGAAACTGACAATTCCAATGTTTTATTTGAAATACTCAGATGGATCTGTGATCTCATTGAATTAGATATTCCCATCAATAATGCATAACATAATCCATGCATGCCTGCATACCTTTTATAGTCTTATTCATACATTTTTCTAAATTCACCAAAGGCAGAGGAGGGGAGGAAGTCCACCCAGTATATTATAGGATTTCCCAAAGAATAAAACAAAAACAAACACAAAAAACCCTATATCTTTATTTCAACTCTGATTTGAATGCATTTCAGTATGGGGTTATGGGGAAGAACTATTACCATCAAGGATAATATCTTGTTCAAGTTCTATGATTAGTCAAACATCTGAGTAAAAAGGAAGGGGGCAAGGGGGAGAAATAGGCATGCCTAGTGGTGGTGGTCAACAACTTCATTCATTCTGAGTCAGATACGTACATCCAATACCATGAAATAGATGAAGGACATTTTAGAAACGAGTGAAGTATTTACATGAAGTCAAACAAGATTGTTAGAGAAATTAAATTGAAGTATTCATGGTCATATAAGAAATGGAATCAGGAAAAGAACAGTTAAAACAATGAGTTTATAAAAATGTTGGCAGCTAGAAAAGAATCCACTTTAGATTTAAATAAAGATTAAAACAATTATCTAAACTAGGGGAAGACTTTTTCCATTATATATTTCATTTCTAAGAATTTTCTGTATTGTTCACTGGAACAGTGAATAGTAATAACTTAAGTAAATGGAAAAGAGATATGTTTTTGGTATAAATAACATACATCTCTGTTTTATTTTCATACTTCTTGAATGAGTAGTCTACAGCTGTTGTCACTACTAGTTCACCACCTTTGGTAGTCGTCCAAGAAAACATCAATCTTATGTCCCCATTTTATAAATGAGAAAACTGAGTTCCTAAGAGACCAGGAAGTTTGCTCAAGGCCACTAGTTAATGACAACCTGGAAAAGAAACCAAGTCTCCCGACTTGTAGTCTGGTGTTGTTTATACTTTATCATGAGGTAGTTGGTGGCTTGGTGGATAGAGTACTGGTCCTGCAGTCAGTAACATATGAATTAAAATACATCTCAGACACTTCCTAGCTGTGTGTACCTGGGCAAGTCACTTAACCTTTGAATACTTGACAAAATGGATCCACTGGAGAAGGAAATGGTACCTCTCTCTTTACCTCCCTCCTCATCCCCTGATAATGTGGTAATATGGCTTCCAGCTCATTCCTCCTCCATTCTTTTGAAATTGCTCTCTGAGAATAAACACCTTATAATTAAGTCCAATATAGTTTTGTGAGTCTTTATTCTTTTTGACTTCTCAGCACTATTTGCCAATCAGCAAACATTTAACAAGCACCTACTATTTTTTTAGGTACTGTGCTAGGTACCAGGGATACAAAGACAATATAACAATCCCTCATCTCATGCCCTCTAACTTCCTTCTTGAAACTTTTTCATCCCTTAAGTTAAATGCTATTTCACTATTTTGATTATTATCTCTTTTTCTCTAGCTGTTCCTTTTCTACCTTTGCTTACTTTTATTATTCCCCTTGGAGGTGGTAATTCCTTAAATTTCAGTTCTCAGCCACCTGCTTTTCTCTATATACTCCCAGAGAGACTTTGTGTATTCTTTTATTTATTCATTCATTCATTTACTCATTCATCTATTTATTTATTTACCTATCTATTTATTTGTTTGTTTATTCATTCACTGATTTATCTACTTATGTATGTATATATGTATTTATTCAATCATTTATTTATTCATTTATTCATTCATTCACTCATTTATTTATTTATCTATCTTTAATTTTTTTTATTATTGGGGGGCAATGAGGGTTAAGTGACTTGCCCAGAATCACACAGTCAGTGAGTATTAAGTGTTTGAGGCTGGATTTGCACTCAGTTCCTTCTGAATCCAGGGCTGGTGCTTTATCCACTGAGCCACCTAGCTGCTCTCTGATCTTGTGTATTCTTAAGGATATCAACTATATATGGATGACCCCTAACTCTTAAGCCTCATTTCTAGCTTCTTTCAAAATCTTAGCCCACGTTGGCTGCTGGACATTTCTACTTGTGTTGTCATCCTCAAAATTAAGTTCTCTAAGACTCAAACTAATCTTTTCTTGAAAATTGGCTCATCTTCCTGATTTACTGATTCGAACTAAAGTAGCCACCACTCTATCGCCTCAGTTTTAAACATCAGTATTGTGTTTGACCCCTCAATTTCTTTTACCCCTCACCCTACTCCCAATCAGTGGTCAAGTCCTATTGATTCTTAATAATATGTTTTATATTGTTCCCTTCTGTCAGTTCCTCAGCTTGGAACACTTCAAACCTGGACTCTTGCAATGTTTTTTCACCTGTTCTCCCTGCCTTTAATCTCTTAACTTCAATTATAATGTATGTATCATGACATTCTGAAAATAATCTTTCTTTTTTTTGGGGGGTGAGGCAGTTGGGGTTAAGTGAGTTGCCCAGGGTCACACAGCTAGTGTTTAGTGTCTGAGGCCGAATTTGAACTCAGGTCCTCCTGAATCCAGGACTGGTGCTCTATCCACTGCGCCACCTAGCTGCCCCTGAAAATAATCTTTCTAAAATACTCTGCATTTCCCAGTTCAAAAATACTCACATAAGGCTGAGACTTCTTATTCTGGCCTTCAAAGTTTTCATTATCTGGCCCAAGGTATTTTCTACACGTACTTCCAAACGCCTTCCTGAAACCTGAGCATACTTTTTGCATAATAACCTCATTTTCCTGCTATTTTACCTACCTGGAACTTCCTCCTCCTCCTCCTCCTCCCCCTCCTCCTCCTCCTCCTCCTCCTCCTCCTCCTCCTCCTCCTTCTCCTCCTCTTTCTCCTCCTCTTCCTCTGCCTCATTTTCCTCCTTGTCCTCTTCCATCTCTTCCTCTCTCTCCTCTTCTCTACCTGTACAGATCCTAACTATGCTTCTATACCCAATGTGGATCTTACCTCCTCCAGGACAGAGTGAATTTCTCTCAAATCAACTCTTGCAGCAATTCTTTTTGTCCTCTTTATTTCATGATTGTCTCTTGTTTTTGCCATCTCTTTTTTGTTACCTTGAAGTGTATAAATCTTACTATTTTTTCTTTTCAAGTGCCTTATCCATTCAGTTAATTTGTTTGTTTTGCACTGAATATGGTGACTTTATTCATGGTATGTACACAATAAAGGGCTTTAAGCTTCTCTCCCCTAGTATAGGGCTGCTTTGGGACAACGTTGTGAATGGGGCATGGGATCCCCAGTATAGGAACATAGGTTAGGTATGTAGGCTCCCCAGTGGTGGAACTCCTTGTTTGGCTGGGGATGAAGATCCATGGCTTTCCACTTTACTCCTTGGAGGCTATAAAGACCATGAGGTCTACTACATGGTTGCTGTAACCGTACTCATTGTCATACCAGGAAATGAGCTTCACAAAATTGTCATTGAGGGCAATGCCAGCACCAGCATCAAAGGTAGAAGAGTGGGTGTTGCTGTTAAAGTCATAGGATACAATCTAGTCCTCTGTGTAGCCCAAGATGCCCTTCAAGGGTCCCTCTGATGCTTGCTTTACCACTTTCTTGATAGCATCATACTTGGCAGATTTCTTCAGGCAGCAGGTCAGATCCATAACAGACACATTGAGAGTAGGAACATGAAAAGCCATGCCTGTGAGCTTCCCATTCAGATCAGGTATGACCTTGCCTAAAGCCTTAGCAGCACAAGTGGAAACAGGGATGACATTCTGAGCAGCACCACACCCATCACACGACAGCTTGCCAGAGAGACCATCTACTGTCTTCTGGGTAACAGTAATGGCATGAACTATAGTCATGAGCTCTTCCACGATGCCGAAGTTGTCATGAATCACCTTGGCCAAGGGGGCCAAGCAGTTGGTAGTGCAGGAGGCGTTACTGACAATCTTAAGGGAATTATCATATTTCTCATGGTTCACTCCCATCATGAATATTGGGGCATCAGCAGAAGGGGCAGAAATAATGACCTGCTTAGCTCCACCCTTCAAGTGAGTCTTAGCCTTTACCATGGTGGTAAAGATATCAGTGGACTCTACAATATACTTGGCTCCAGCATCTCCCCATTTAATATCAGTGGAGTCCTGCTCCTGGAAGATGGTAATGACTTTTTCATTGATCACCAGCTTTCCATTCTCAGCCTTGACAATCCCCTTGAATATACCATGGGTGGAACCACATTGAAACATATAGACCACGTAGTTGAGGTCAATGAAGGGGTCATTGATGGCCACAGCATCTACTCTGCCAGAGTTGAATACAACCCTGGTCACCAGGTGTCCAATATGGTCAAATGCATTGACTCTGACCATCATCTTGTCAGAGATGCGACTGAAGCAGCAGATCCTGGCACCAAGCTTGGGAAAGCCATTCAGCTAATTTGTTCGTTTGTTTTGTTTTGTTTTGTTTTGTTTTGGTTTTACTGGGCAGTGAGGGTTAAGTGACTTGCCCAGGATCACACAGCTAGTAAGTATCAAGTGTCTGAGGCCAGATTTGAACTCAGGTCCTTCTGAATCCAGGGCCAGTGCTTTACCCACTGTGCCTCCTAGCTGCCCCCATTCAGCTAATCTGTAAGCAACTTCTTGAGGTCTGGAACTATGACTTAGACCTCTTGCCATTCTTGACATGGTCTAGAATGTGCTTGATACATAGTAGATGCTCAGTAAATATTTTTTTGATTTGAACATTTGTATATGAAAACACTTTGGAAAGTGCAAATTGTTCACCATTCTCTTATTTGAGTCTCAAAACAACCCTATGAATTAGGAAGTACAGATTTTCTTCCTCTTTTATGGGTAAAAGGTTGGAGGCCACATAAAAAATGTTTAGCTTTGCTCATGTTCACTCAGCTAGTTGGAAGCTGAGCTGAAATTGTAATGCAAATCTCCTGGCTCACTTCACCTCTTTTTCCAATGTACCATTCTGTCTCTTAAGATGCAGCTTAACACAGAATCATGCACATTCAGACTTGGAACAAGAATTTTTAACGAGGACAATGCACTTTTAGAAAGGAAAAGGGAACAAATGTCAAGAAATTGTATGTGCTTCCTTCTTCCCTCATTCTAGCCATGTCCACCCGATGGAAAAACAACTGATTGATTAAATGATAATTTTTAAAAAGTGTGATACCATGTAGATAAAATATCTCAATACTGACTGATATTTTGACTAAACTGATTGTTTGATGTTGTGAAAATGTAGGCTTAGATTGGTTTTCAAAACTAAGCTAAATGAATTAGTCACTTTCATAAGGAAAGCTTTCAAAAATAATATTGACCTTTACCCATGACAGCAATTTATCTGTAGAATAGTCATCTGGAAATGAAATGTTGGAATAGAAAACTAAACCATTGAATACCTGCAGTGTATATGTATTTTTGACTACCATGGCATTCAATGGCTATAATTACTCTAATTAGTCCCTAATAGGGGTATCCAGACAAAATAACCAATAAAAATTCATGGGTTATTCCATCAAAAATTGTTATGAAGTTGTATTTCCCCTTAATACACTAAGAAAAAAAAATCTAATCAGGATGGTAATTGCTTCTTAACAACATTCCCATTTTTAGCAATATAGTAAAGCTGAAACTAGGAATTCTCACCTGGGGGCAAAAACAGTTGAGCAAAGTAAGGAGTGTGAGTGGGTGTCTAGGTAGAAATGAAGAGAGGAGTCTGATAGCAGGTGCATTCATTCTGGGAGAGGGGGCTTGTCAGGTGAATAGGGGAAAGCAGGATGGGGAGAGGAGTGCCACAGTGTTGAGACTTTCAAGATGGCAGCTGCACTGCATAAAGTTATGGTCCAGCAGTAGGACTGGTTGCTTCAGAAAGTAACCCTCCCCAACCCCTAGCCTGCTAAGGGAACGCAGCCTCTTTGCCCAAGGGCAAAATCCTATTCTCCTCCTGTGAGTTTTGTTTGTAATACTGGCTTTTTGTGTTATTTGAGACTAGGAATGCAGTTTTATGGCAACTGAGGATTTTAGACAAGAATGGCAATTGGGTGGGGTCTGTAGCTGAAAGTAGCTTTAAGAGACAGTACAAACCTGTTTGTCAATGTAGACATCCAAGGGCAATGCCAACCACTTCCTGAAATATAAGCCAAGTTACTAGAAAGAAGCAGAAAGGGAGAAAAATGTATAAACATTCAAACTGCCAAATGTAAAGGAAAGTGCACATCAGAACAGTCAGCTTCTCCTTTTTTTCATCGTCTGGAATCATCCAGGAAGACAAACCTTTATGCTTGATAGAATATTTCTTCTTTTCATTCATTTCCTGCCCTTCTTCTAGGACATGCTAGCCTGGCTCTACAGTAATCATTTTAGTCCTAGACATGTGTAATCATATAACCTTGCACACCCAAATAAAACTGTACCAATTTTTAAAAAAGTATCTTTGCATTCCATTTAAGTAGGAAAATAAATCAACAAGTGGCTGAACACCTTCCACAAAGAAGCAGCTAGTTTGAACTTGTAACTTGCAATCCCAGATTCCCTAGCTTTGCTTCTCTACTTTAGGGAAGAGTGACTAATGACAGAGAATATGAGAATTAGGAAATCAGGACTTTGGCTGCTCCCATTTAAATTCCACCCCCCTTGCCCCTTGATAGCTGTTGAATTACCTAAGTGTTGAACATCTTTAACACTGGACAGATTTAAATAATCTCTCTCTCTCTCTCTCTCTCTCTCTCTCTCTCTCTCTCTCTCTCTCTCTCTCTGGCAAGGCAACAAGGGGTAAGTGACTTGCCTAGGGTCATGAAACTAGTATGTGTCAAGTGTCTGAGACAGGATTTGAACTCAGGTCCTCCTGAATCCAGGGGTGGTGCTTTATCCACTGCACCACCTAGCTGCCCCTAAATGATATCTCTTAAAAAGCAACCTGATCATAAGCAAAAAAATACTCTAAATTCAAAATGAAGGTATTTTTGCAGAAGAGAGTAAAAGTGTCTTAGGTAGGGTAGTGGCTCAGTTGCATTAGGACATCAAAATAATAAGGAAGGGGCAGCTAGATGGCGCAGCGGATAGAGCACCGGCCCTGGAGTCAGGAGTTCCTGAGTTCAAATCCAGCCTCGGACACTTGACACTTACTAGCTGTGTGACCCTGGGCAAGTCACTTAACCCCAATTGCCTCACTAAAAAAAAAAAATTAAAAAAAATAATAAGGAAATATTCACAAATTTGAAATGTTATAATGGAATTTAGATTTGGGGTCAGGAGCCCCAAGTTTGGATCCCAGCTCTGTCACTTATTGAGTTCCTTGGGAAAGTCACTCACCCCACCTTTGAGCATTGGTTTCTTCACCTATAAAAAGGAGATAATACTATTCTTGTACTACCTACCTAACCAAGTTATTGCAAGGGTCAAAAATACTTTTGAATCTTAATGCACTGTGGAAATATAAGCTGTATTTCTCCTTTGGGCTAGTAAATTATATACAGATGATTGCTCTGTGAGAGGTGGGATAGTATATACTGTGAACCACAGAGTTCTGGTCTTGGAGTCATGAAGACCTGAGATCAAAACCTACCTCTAATGCTTAACTTCTGAGAGTCAACTTCAAGCAACTTCAGAGGACTTATCTAGTAAGTCATAGATTGGATGCCTTGCTACAAGGTATTTCCACATTGAGATTCCTATAATGACTTAATCACAGATCCATTGAGTACTTATCATATGTATATTTGCATTTGGTCATAAGGGGAATTAACAAGCCTACATAAATGGTTATGTATATGCCATCACCAATCACTAGAAAAACTCAAAGCCTGATGCATGGCGCCATTGTTTTATAAGAAGGCTATCACATGGTTATCAGTGTGGAAACTGTAGAACAATGTGTGATTCTTCTGTCTAGAGCTGAATCTCCTGCCACAGCCCTCCCCTCCAATTCCTAAAATTCTTGCAGGCAATAAACTCCTGAAGGCTTTAGCTAGACTGGGATAAGAAGCCATAGGAAAATGGTACAATTTAAAATCTGTCACAACACGTGTGTCAGCTTTTACAGGGTGCAAAAGGGGCCATTTTGAGGGAGCACAACACTATTTTTTACTGTGTTTTGTTGGGCCTTAATTAAGGAGGGTTTTTGTTTGAGTTTTTTTCTTTTTTTCTACCCCTGTTGTTAGATTGCAGACTCTCATGGCCTAGAGCATCTTTTCATTGGTCCAGTGGCTAATTAGGATGGGCTCACACTGTTCCCCACCTCATAAAGAGCAAGAACAAAGGCAGCTGCTGGGAGATTGCAGTTATGCTGCAATTGGAGAGGCACTGGGGTAAAAGAAAAGGAAAAAGCTTTTGACGAGAAAGCCTTTTGATGTTGTGAAAGAAATTAAGAATGAAAACAGAGGCCTAGTCTCTGTTGCATGCAGCCCTGCACACATATTCATTGTCCTTAAAGCAACAGGGTCAACACAAAGACTAAGTCTGATGCCCAACACTTTCGGCTGTTAAGACAAGAAGATGCAAGAAAACTATTTGCAGCTGTCTGTTTCCCAGAAAGGTCCATAAAGAACTCTAGCATAGCCTCAGTGTTCTCATGTTTCCTCTGGGATGATTTCTCTAGGCAGGTCTTACGGCTGAGGAGTCAAGGATATCATAACTAATGACCTCCCATAATGACAACTTACAACAAGTTCTCATCAGAACTATTTTGAACCATACAAAATGCATGATTTCATTGGTGATTTGAGTAATTTAGAATCTCTTAAAAATTCTCCTTCTTACTGCTTACATTTTTTTTTGGTAATTCCTTTAGGAAGGATCCATAATAAATAAATCAGTATGTGGATGGGAGGGGACAGGTGGGAGGAGAATCAATTTAGTTGTTATTAATATCTAATAGTCCAACAAAATTTGATTCTACTTTTCATTTTTAAGAAAGTTTGGTTTCCTTAAATAAACTAGAAATGCTTATAAGCCACACTGTACATAGAAGACTTGAATATCTTAATGGGCAATAGGATTCCTAAGTCACACATAACTGGAGATACACACATTCATTCATTGCTCAGATTCTTTGAAGTTTTCAGTCTTCATTGTTATATATGTCTTAGGAGTTTCCAGTAAGTCATGCATCCCTCTGAGAGCTACACTTCAGGGTTTAAAATGGGAATTAGGCAGTGACCTAGGAATTTTGGTGTGATTTCCTTCTGAGGTGGGCTTTTGATATTTGTTTGGGATAACATGGATTAGGCAAGACAATAAGTTAGAATTTCTAGTTTCCTTTCAACCCTAGAATTCTGTATTTGTGTGAACAAAGACCAAACACCTAAAGTTCTGTTTTCAATCTTTCTCCACAACCGCATTTGGGGTTTTCTTGGTAAAGATACTGAAATAGTTTTCCCTTTACTTCCCCATCTCATTTTATAGCTGAGGAAACTAAGGCAAACAGGGTTAAGTGACTTGCCCAGGGTAACACAGCTAGTAAGTTCCAGATTTGAACTCAGGATGATGAATTTCTTCAATGCAGGCCCAGTGACCTAGGTGCCTTGGGACTATGTTTAGAAGCAAAGAAATGAGAAAAAAACAAGGGATTTTTTTTTCTTTTATTCACCTTTCCTGGGAAGTGTGAGGCACTTAGAATCACAGAATCCCACAGTTGTGAGACACCTCATATGTTTCCTGTTCAACAAGTACATGAACAGTGATTCAGCAAAACAATAATAATAAAATTCAATAAATATTTCCTATGAGGTAACCATGGCATGCTCAATAGAAAACATTGGATATAAGAAGAGCTAGGTTCAGGTCCCACATACTGAAAGTATGACACTTAGAAAATTATTTAGTTTTTGTATTTCTAGAAAACTCTCTAACATTGTAAATTACATAGAAGTTGGTAGAGGTAGTTTCCTAATTGAGATCCCTCTTCACTAATGAAAATAACAGATCTAGTTCAAATATAAACATAAATACACACATACAGATACAGATATGTACCCATGTGTCTCACATACACACACATATATTTCCTATTATACCATCCTGGGCAAATGATCATCTAACAAGATGTATGGTAAAGGGGAACTTGAGGAAGCTAGGTGGTGCAGCGAATAGGGCACTGAGCATAGAATCAGGAACAGTCTTCCTGAGTTCAAATCCAGCTGTGTGATTCTAGGCAAGTCACTTAAAACCCTGTTTGCTTAACTACAAAAATGAGCTGGAGAAGGAAATGGCAAACCTCTCCGTTATCTTTGCCAAGAAAACCCCTAATGGGGTCACAAAGAGTTGGATGTGATTAAAAATCAACTGAACTGATTCCATAGGCATGAATTTTTTCCCCTAAAGATCTTGGTAGAAGACACTGTCAGACACTTGATCTTTGTTCACACAAACACAGTGCTCTAGTCTTGGAAGGAAACAAGAAATTCTATCTAACCTACTCCTCTGCCTAATCCATGCCATCTCACATCTATGTCATCCCACACAAATGTCAAAAGCCCTCCTGTTTGCCTCAGTTCCTTATCTGTAAAATGATCGGGAGAAGGAAATGGCAAACCATTCCAGCATCCTTGCCAAGAAAACCCCAAATCAGGTCACAAAGACTTGGACATAACTGAAATGACTGAACAACAACAAAAATGGGGGACTCATTACCCCTTTCTTCCAAATGAAATCACAACACAGTTGTATATAATGTTTTCCCCTGGAGTGGTTCTCTAGGTAACCCAGTTTCTTTTTGAAAATATTTTTTATAGAGCAATGAGGGTTAAGAGATTTGCCCAGGGTTACACAGCTAGTAAGTGTCAAGTGTCTGTGGTCAGATTTGAACTCAGGTCCTCCTGAATCCAGTGCTGGTGCTTTATCCACTAAGCCACCTAGCTGTCTAGTAACCCAGTTTCTTTGGTGGCATGAGGGCCACAGGAGTGCTAATGGGATGACCCAGACTGTTTACCATTGACATCCTACTAGTATGGCAGCATCCCTCATCCTGGAAACATCCACATTCAATTCCTGACAAGAAACTGGTAGCCTCTAGTTGGACATCCCTGGAAAAAAGCATGATATGATTGGGTGACATCCTTTACAGAGCCCAAGTTGAAAATGAATGAATATGGCTAAAATTCAGCATGACCATATAAAATGAGTGTTTAAATTCTATTGCTGGGACCGTGGCAACAGGCAAACTGAAAAATAACAAGCTAAAATTTAAAGGAATTTGTTGGATTTTATCAGTAAAGAAAAATTTCTAGGACATCAACATCCAGGTCTAGTGATCACTTGCTATGTAGTATTTTGCTTGCTCCTGGAAGCAAAATAGCCTGGGTTGGACCTAATGCTTTTTCCTTTTTGATAGCCAAGAATCCTTAGTTTTCATATGTAGTTGTTAGGGGTTGCCTAGTTCATCTTCTGCACTCTCTCCATGATCTGAGGATTAATATGGTATGGTGGAGGGAAACCTATTGAGAGTCAAGACATGGGATTCTCCTCTTAGCTCTGCCTTGACCCACCATAGGACCTTGGGCAACTTCCTTCCTTTCCCTAGCACTAAACTAACTCATCTAAATAATATTGGAAAGGGATTTGACAAAATGGACTCTAAGGTCTATTTTAGGTGAAATATTCTGTCAAAATTGGCTTGTTCCTTAATATCTCCTAGATTTTTGATGATTATACCAAATCAGGGTGGACCATGAGTAGAATGTTATGGGTTAGAATTAGGGGAGACAGTAATTGCCAAATATTTGAGGACTTTTTCTGTAGAGAGAAGAATATCTTCATAGAGTGCTAGGATCTGGAAGGATGGGAGTTAGACTTCTGTGCATCATCTTCAAAGGGCAGAGCTAGGGAGAATAGATGGAAATAACAGGGAAGCTGATATAGTTCAACACTAGGGAAAACAAACAAAAAGCCAAAACAAAACAAAAATTTTTTTCCAATAAGTTTACTTGTCCAAACCAGTGGTGTCAAACTCAAATAGAAACAGGGGTCACTAAATTATACATAATCAGAACACATATTGACTTAGAAAACCACATATTAAATTATCTATCACTTATTGTATTTTCATTTATGTTATTATATATTTCCCAATTGCATATGCATCTGGTTCAAGCCACACTCAGGATTGTTGTGGACTGCATGTAGCCTACAGGTCATTTGTTTGACACCTCTGGTCCAAACCAAAGCTAAGCAAGAATCATTTACTAAGCATTTGCTGTATGTAAAGCTCCATGCTAGAGACTGAAGATTCAAGAATGAAAAATTATATATTCTCTTCTCTTCAAAGGGTTTATAATATACTAGGGAAACTATGACATGTACAAAGATAAGCATAATACATGACACAATGTAATGGAGCTCAAACAAGGTGTTCTCTCCCTCCTCATATTTTTATAGAATACTTTCAGCTGCATGGAAGAAGGGGCCAGGTAAGAATAAGATCAGGGAAGGCTTCACAGAGGGACAGAGGATCATAAATTTAGACTAGAAGGCAATTTAGAGACTACCTACTTAAACCTTCTCTCTTAAAAGTCAAGGCCCAGAAAGATGAGGTGATTTGCCATATTGGCATCTGAGCTGAATTGTAAAGGAACATCCATGTTCTGAAAGGTAGAGGTAGAATCTAGACATGAGGAATGACCTGGATAAATGTTCAGAAGGGGGAGATTAGTTCCTAATTTGGGGAAGAACCAACAGACTGCTTTGATTAGATGATAGTATATAGAATGTCAGAAGGGATAAAAATAGAAAATGCCTGGAAAGTCTATTGTTGTTTGTCCTTCATTATCAGAAGACCATGACATCAGGAGGTGACAGAAAGTCACTTATGAAAGCTTTAAATGCTGCATTGAAGAGTCTATACTTTATTGTAGAACTAATAGAGAGCAACAGAAAAATTTTGCTGGAAGAATGTCGTCATATTAGTATATTAGAACAAAAATCATTTTGTAATATAGTAATATTACAAAAGGCACTGCTTCTTTGAGAGTCAAAACAGAGTTTGGCTTCTGTTTGTGGAAAACTCATAGGAATATACCCTTGAACTGGAAGTGGCCTCAAAGGCCCTCTAGTCTAATCTAAAGGCCCATCATTTTATTTATTTTTTAAACTTTAATTTATTTTTTGTTTTTAAATAACAAAAATTTGCATATAATTCCCTTTTTGTCTCTCTAAAAGGTCTTTTGTAACAAAACAAAGCCATTAAATAAATTAAGCAAAACCAGTAATATGATGATCATACCTAGAAGTTCATGCAACATTCCATATCTGTTACCTCTTTATTTATTTATTTTTTTGGTGAGGCAATTGGGGTTAAGTGACTTGCCCAGGGTCACACAGCTAGTAAGTGTAAAGTGTCTGAGGCCGGATTTGAACTCAGGTCCTTCTGAATCCAGGGCCAGTGCTCTATCCACTGTGCCACCTAGCTGCCCCTCCTCTTTATTTTTAATTAAAAAAATTAATAGAACTCTATTTTCTCTCTTTCTCATCTCTTCTGCCCCACCCCCTTAGGGGAGGGATGAAAGAGAAGGAAGAGAAGGAAGGAAAAGAAAGACAAGAGATAGGAAAAACAAATTCCTTCCAACAACAATCAAATCAGAAACAATCAACCAAAACCAAATTCCCTCATTGGCCATATGCAAAGCAATGTCCCATTTTGCATCCTAAATCTATCGCCTCTCTGACAGGAGGTAGATGGTATGCTTTATCATCAGTCCTCTAGCATCATTTTACACATGAGCAAACAGAGCCAAGGATGATTAGCATCTTGTCCAAGGTTACACAGTATCAGAGAAAGGAGTTAAACCCAGGTCCCCTGATTCCAGAGCCAGTGTTGTTTCCATTGTAGTGCTCTCAGGGTGTATGTGTGTGTGTGTGTGTGTGTGTGTGTACATATACATCCATATACATACCCACATGAATTATATACATGCACATATGTATATATCTATCTGTGTATACACACATATGTGCGTATATGATATCTATTTCTCTCTATATAAAGCTACCTATCTACAGAGTGGGCCAAAAGTCACAAAGGAGTTTCAATATTTAATAACTTCTTTATTATTAGTTTTTAATTTATAATACCATAGCATCATAGACAGTATATATAGGAAACTAATTTACATTATGTGTAAAAAATCAAATCTCATAAGTGGCAAAAAATAAAGAAAAATAATTTTCTAGAAGTTAGTAAAACATTGCGACTTTTGGCCTACCCTGTACTATGCTGGTCTATATGTACTATAACTATACACACAAACACACTGACACATATATTGTATGTATGTATAATCTACATACACATAACAGTACTAGGATAGGATTCACTTGAGTGAATGAGCTTTTTTTAAGTCTGTGAATATATAAACCTGCATAATATACATATACACATGCATCTATTTATAAGTGTATCTCCTCCCTCCTAACATCCTACACTGATGTCTGCTTGTGAAATTGGAGGTGACACGGGACTCTCAAAGGTATTGCTAGTGGAGTGTCAGGTAGGACATTGCATGTTCAAAAGTTTTAGAATTCAAACCCAGGGACGGATGATGTACTTGTTGAGGGGGGATCAGATTATCTCAGTGTGGAGAGGTCCATTATTAGAGTTTGGTCCAATCTTATCCAATATAACAAACATTTATTAAGCACTTTCTATATGCAAGGCACTATAGTGACTTATGAGAATACAATCTCCTACCCCTATCCCCCAGTTCCCAGCCCCAAATAGTTCTTGGTCACACAGAATCTTTTTAGACTTCAACACATCATTAAACTGTCCACTCAGGTATGGAGGGATTGTGACTTGAATCAGTGAAAAGGGCTATACTTATGGAATTACAGCTCTTTAAATATAGGTGGTGAATATGCCTGTCTCTGTCTCTCTGTCTCTGTCTACACACACACACAAACAAATACACATCATAAGCTATTGAGAATTTTATTTCTCTTCTGTTACTTTCATTTTTAACTCAGCAGAAGTACCCTCTGATAAGATTGAATTCTTCTTGCTTTATTGTACACGTGGAAGCAGAGGAAAGGCAGTATGGAATACTAGAAAGAACACTGGACTAGATTTCAGTTTGGATTCAGTCAAAAACTAACAATGCTACCTTAAGTCATACAGCTTTCTAGAACCTCAGTTTCCTCATCAGGGAAATGTTGAGGTTGAACTAGATGATCACTGAGGCCCTTTCCCACTGTCATATTCCAGGTCTGCTGACTCCATTAAATATGAAGGATAGGTCTAGAGCTAGGATGAAACTCAGAAGCCCTGCTCTTCCTCCATTTTATGTATGAGGTCACAGTAACCCAGGGAAGTGCCAAGGTTTCCTGACTCCCCATCATGCACGTTTCATAGATCTGGAGTGGAAAGGGCCACACATCAGAGGATGCCATCTGGTCCAACATCCTCCCTTTTAGGATAAGGAAACTGAGGTTCAGGGAGATTAAAAGGCTTGCTCAATATCACACACAGGTAGTAAGAGTCAGAGGAACAATTTGAACGGATGACTTTCTTTACTCTGCAGTGCTAATTCCTCTGTACCATCGGCTTTTGTTGTCTCACATTTAACCTCTAAAAAAGAAAAGAAAAGAAAAAACAAAACAAAACCTAACACACTGGAGGAGGAGGAGGAGTAGAGAAGCGGCATAGTTGAAAATTCTCTCTGAGTATCACAAGCATTGGCAAAGCTGAATGGAACACTGCCAGGAGAGTCTCCTCCCCATCCGATTGTCACCATCATGATTACTGCAAAGTCTAAAACAAGGCAGAGCCATTAATAGCAAAGCTACTCTCAGCCCAGCTTTCACACAGAAACTTTCCAAGATCTTGAGCTTACGTTCTTTAAAACACAACCACGAGATCTAAAAGTTGTCTTGCATATATTAAGCAATTTTTAGCAGCTCTTCTTCTACTATTCCCAGTGCAGAGATTCAACTGAGGCAGCTGCAGTTTGTATAATAATTTTTGTTGTTCAGTCATGTCCAACTCTCCATGACCGCGTTTGGGGTTTTCTTGGCAAGGACACTAGAGTGGTTTGCTGTTTTCTTCTCCAGCTCATTTTACAGATGAAGGACTGAGGCAAACAGGGTTAAGAGACTTGCCCAGCATCACACATCTAATAAGTGTCTGAGGCTTGATTTTCACTCATATTGGCATTGTGTTCTTGATTCCAAGCCCCTGCTTTATCCATGGAACCACCTAGCTACCTGTATAATAGCTAGCATTTATATAGGGCTTTAAGGTGTACAAAATGCTTCATGTGTGCTATTTCATTGATCCTCACAACAATACTGTGAGTTTGGCACTATTATTATGTCTGTCTTACATGAGAGGAAATGGAGATAGAAAGAGGTTAAATGAGTTGCCCAAGGTCACACAGCTATTAAATGGCTGAGCCAGGATTCAAAATCAGGTCTTCCTTACTTTAAGACTAGCACTCTACCCACTGGACCACCTAGCTGCATTATATGCAGGAGTGTGTTAATAAATGTTATAACTGGATCTCTGGGGAAAAAATGTGTACATGACATATTTCTAACTTTAATCCACATCATTAACATTTTCTCCATCATTTTCTTAAGTTTAGACAATCAACAAAAGGATAAATCAACCTCCAGTTTGTAAGTGCTTAATAAATGCTTATTGATTGACCAAAGGGTGGTACTAAAACACTGAGGAAGCAAAATTTAGGTAGGGGGGCTGAGGCACTGAGATGAGATGTGGATTGGCCTGTATGATGCTCAGAAAGAAGGCCAGTTTGGTCGGACCCAAGAGTGCGTGAAGGATAGCACAATGTAATAATGTGGAAAGGTAAGCTATACCCAGGTTATAAAGAACTTTAAGTGCTAGATGGAGGAGTTAATTTTGGAAATAAAATATTATATTGAACCACTGGAACTTGTTGAACAGTAGAATGATTTGGTCAGGCTTTTCTTTAGGACTGTCATTTTGGTAACCAAGTGGAGGTAAAATTAAAATGGGAAGGAACTTGAAACAGGAAAACCCATTAGTTGGCTGTTGTATTAGATCAGAGTAGAATTGATGAAGACTTGAACCAGAGTAGCAGCTGTGAAAATGGAGAGAAAGGGGCAGATTTGATAGACATTGTGGAAGTAGAATAAATAAGATTTGGCAACTTTTTGGATTTTCTGAGAGGGAAAGTGAATCTGATCCAGCTTGAAATGTCCAATAACCTACTAATACAACAGCCTACTAATTGGTCTTCCTGCCTCAAGTCTCTCTCCATTCTAATGAGCTGGGACTAAAGCTCAGCAGAGGGTCTAGTTCTGGATATTTAGATAATGGGAGTAATTTGCATTAAGATGATAACTGAACCCTTGGGAACTAATGAGGTCAACAAGAGACTATAGGGAGAGAAGAGAACCCAGTTCTTCTTGGAGAGTACCTGAAGTTAGGGGGCAGGATATGGAAGATGATTCAGCAAGGGAGGCTGAGAAAGGGCAGTTAGATGAATGGGAAGATAACTAGACCTCTTCTTTTTAAGGATGAGAAAACTGAGAATTGCTTTTTTTAAAAATTAAATTAAATTTTATTTTATTTTATTTTCAGTTCCAAATTCTCTCCCTCCTCCCCTTTTTCAACAACCACCTAATAAGAAGGCAAAAACCAACCAAACAAACAAAAAAACCAAACAAATCCCATGAATGTATGTGTGTGTGTGTACATACATACACACTATATATAGGTAATGTAGGAATTTGTTTTTTGTGATTCTATCTATCTATCTATCTATCTATCTATCTATCTATCTATCTATCTATCTATCTATCTATCTATCTATCTAGGGCAGCTAGGTGGCACAGTGGATAAAGCACTGGCCCTGGATTCAGGAGGACCTGAGTTCAAATCCGGCCTCAGACACTTGACACTAATTAGCTCTGTGACCCTGGGCAAGTCACTTAACCCCAATTGCCTCACTAAAAAATAAATAAGCAAAATATCTATCAACAAATTCCTACATTAGCCATCTTCCAAAAAAAAAAGGCAGAAAGGAAAAGAAAGAAAGAAAGAGGAAAAATGCTTCAATTTGCACTCTGAGTCCATCATATATCTCTCTGGAGGTGGTTAATATTTTTTTTTCATCATGAGTCCCTTAAAATTGTGTCATTGTGTTGATCCAAATTCCTAAGTTTTTCAGAGCTGATTATCTTTATAATACTGCTGTTATTATATAAACTATTCTCCTGCTTCTGCTCACTTCATCGTACATTAGTTCATACAAGTCTTCTCAGGTTTTTCTGAAACTATGGTCCACTTCATCATTTCTTAGACCAAAATGATATTCTGACATCCACATATTATAATTTGTCCAGCCATTTCCCAATTAATGGGAAGCTTCTTAGTTTCCAAATCTTTGCCAGAATCGCTATAAATATTTTTGGACATATGGGTCTCGTTTTTTCCTTTCTTTTATCTCTGTAACACTTGTTCCAAAGTCCCTTGGTATGAGGCTCTCCTAATTGGTGTAGATGATTGCAATGCCCTGTATGAGGGAAAGTGGGGAGTTGATGAGAGTGCCACAGTTGTAGCCTTCTTTAATCTTTAGGACTCTTAAAGCTTTGAGTCCCTGTGGCTACTTCTGGCTTCCAGCTTTAGGAAGGAAAATGAAAGAAACCAATCATTCTTCAGGATACTGAAGGAAAAGACTGATAATCCATGAAAGGTGCTGGCAGTCTATCTTGTCCTTATTCACAGCTTGCTAATCTAGGGACTTGGGGAGATTCCCCTTGGTGAGTTATCTTGAGCTGAGTTATCTCACTCCTTATGGAAGTGCTTTCATATGTATTGTCTAGTATATGTTCTCCTATGTATACCTTCTCTGATTTCTATTTTACTACAATTTTGATAAATGGATTTCTTTGCTATTTACTATTTGTGTTCATTGTGGAACTGGCTTTTGATGGGAAAGGGACAAAGACTTAGATATAGAATTTGGAGTCCCTCTACCCCCAATAATGACAAAGCAATCAGAAGGTAGCTTGAAGTAAAATATCTTAGACTAACAATATTTTAAGGAGCATATGGATATAATTCTAGCCCAGTCCTTGGAGAAGGGTAGAGGAAAAAGATACTAGAGATGTCTGAGTCATACAGTGACACCTTATACTACAGGTAAGGGACAGCCCTCACTATACATATGGGGCCCACTTTCTATATCTGTTTGGGATATAGAGCCAGTACTGGTATTGCTGGGTCAAACAGTATGCACAATTTAATATCTTTTGGGGCCTAATTCCAAATTTCTTTCTGGAATGTTTAGACTAGTTCATAGCCTATTAACAGTGCATTAATATACCTGTTTTTCCCATAGCCCCTCCAACATTTGTCATTTTCCATTTTTTGTCGTCTTAGTCAGTATAATGGTTGTGAGATTGTACCTTAGAATTGTTTGATGTTACATTTCTCTAATTATTGATTATTTAGAGCATTATAAAAATGTTGCTATTGACAACTTGGATTTCTTCCTCTGAAAATGGCCTATTCAAATCCTTTGATAATTTATCAATTGAGGAATGTTTCTTTTTCTTGCAAATTTGACTTAGTTCCTTATATACCTTAGAAATGAGAAAATAAGAGAAATTTTCCACAAAGATATTTTCTCCAGTCCCCCCCCCCTTTTTTTTTTGCTGGGCAATGGAGGTTAAGTGACTTGCCCAGGGTCACATAGCTAGTAAGTGTCAAGTGTCGTAGGCCGGATTTGAACTCAGGTCCTCCTGAATCCAGGGCCAGTGCTTTATCCACTGCGCCACCTAGCTGCCCCTCCCCCTTTTCTTATAATTTTATCTGTACTGTTTTTGCTTGAGCAGAAGCTTTTTAATTTTATGTAATCAAAATTATATATTTACCTGCCTATAAATTATCTTTCTCTTGTTTTGTCATGAACTCTTTCTCTATTCATCAATCTGGCAAGTAATCTCTTTCCTGTTCTACTAATTTGTTTGTTACGTCACCCTATATGTCTAAATTATGAACTCACTTTGAGCTTATATTGGTACATTGTGTAAGATGTTGGTCTATAGCTAGTTTCTGCTGAATCGTTTTCCAATTTTCTACATTAGATTTTTTGTGGAATAGTGAGTTCTTAAACCAATAGTTAGGAATTAAGAGTTTATCAAACACTAGATTATTGTGCTCATTTGCTTCTTTATATTGTGTGTGTAATCTGTTCCACTGATCAATCTGTCTTTTCCTGACCAGTATCAAACTTATTTTAAAGCTTACAGCTTTGTAATATAGTTTGATCTCTAGTACTGTTAGAGTTCCTTCATTGTCATTCTCCCCCACCCCACCATTGAGCCCCTTGATATTCATGACCTATTATTTCCCCAAATGAATTTTGTTATTATATTTTCCAGCTCTATATAGTACACGTTTGGCAGTGTGATTGGCCTGGCACTGAATTATTAAACTAATTTAGGTATTTTATATATATATATATACATATATATATATAAAATTTTTAACTCAGTCAACTTCTGAGCAATTAATCTTTCTCTAGTTATTTACACATGTATTTGTGTGAATGATGTTTTGTAATTTTATTTGTATAGTATCTAAATGTATCTTGGCTGATAGCCTTCCAAGTATTTTATACTGTCTGTAGTTATTTTAAATTAAATTTATCTTTCTATCTCTTCCTATAGGATTTTTGGGGTATTATACAGAAATTATTGTTTTTCTGAGTTTATTTTATATCCTGAAACTTTGCTGGCATTATTCCTTGTTTTGATTAACTTTTTAGTTGACTTCAAGGGTTTTTCAAGTAAACCATCATATTATCTGCCCCCCCAAAAGTGGTAGTTTTGTTTCCTCTTTGCCTATGCTTCAATTTCATTTTCTTCTCTTATTGCTATAGTTAGCAATAAAGGAAGTTGTCTCTAATTCAAATAACATGGAAATGAAAGAGTTAGCTCCAGTCTCATGAATTAGTTGCTCACTGCAGTGTGGCATTAGTTAATTCTGAAATTGGGTTATAGATTTCTAAATGGAAAGGGCTGTCTGTTCTTCTGTCAGTCACATCCAGTACAGTGAATCCTGCCTCAGTCCTCACCTTTCACTGGTTCTACCGGACTGAAGGTCATTATCAATTGCTGTTTAATCAGCCAAGTCATGCAGAGAGACAAAGGTTAAGTGAGTACGAACCAATCTGACTTCTTTTGTCAACTCAAGACAATTTGCAGCTTAATAAAGCTGCTCTGATTGCACTTAACAGGACCAGATTTAAAAGCCAGCCTCATTAATACTACACTAATGAGTTAGGAGTCTCCTGGCAAGGATGCTATCAATGACAGATGATTTGCTTTCAATCAGAAGGCTTCAAGTTCATAAACCCAAAACATGTCAGCTTTCCTTCTACAGAAGGAATATCTTTGGAAAGGTTCTCCAGGAGGTTAAGGTCTTCAGAGGAAGTGAAAAGCCATTGCAGGTTGTTTGGTTCTATTTCAAAAAGCAAATACAATATCAGTGTGTGGCAGTGAACAAACAATATGTAAAACTGAGCCAAACCATATCCTTGTCCTGTGGAATTTGCAACTTAAATAGCCCAAGTAATATGATATAGAACCACTCAAAGAAGAAGGCTGAGGAGGAGTCAAGCCAAGAAAGGAGATGTTTTTGGTAGCAGGATATAAAGATTTGGATTATTTTTCTAGCCAGATTTATTCCTAAAATGCATAAGGCTTTGCTACCATGTTCATATACACTGAGGGTCCACACTATATGGGGCATTCAAAAGTCAGATTGGGAGGAGCAGTAAAGTGTAGAAAGATAGGTAGGGTTACCTAGCAATAATGGCTAAAGTGATGAACTTAAAGTCAGGATGACCTATTTCCGACATTCACTGCATGTATGATCATGGGGAAGTCACTTTATTTCAGTCTCGTTTTTCTCAAGTATAAAATGGTGAAAACAATAACACCTACCTCCTGGTGTTATCATGAAAATCAATATAAGAAAATATGTAAAGCTTTTTGCAAACCTTAAAGGCCTATAACATTGCTAGTGATGATGAGGACCATAATGATGATGAAAATGAAGATGATGAAAGTACTCATTTAGGCATTTGGAGACATGGGAGTTCTGGTTCAATTACTTACTTACTTACTGACTCTGCTTCCCTATACTTCCTCTGTGATCTTAGGCAAATCACTTCAACTCTGTGGAATCTAGCTTCTTCATCAATAAATGAAGATGCTAGACCAGGATCTAAAGTCCCTCCCACATCTGATATTTTATGCTTTTAAGAACACTCACTTATTTATGTTATTATTAGGCAAGTTACTTGTCAATTGATGAGTTAAGCAAAGTAGTCTAAAATAATGACAGCTTACAGCTCAGTTTGGAACACTATAACTGATAAAACTCTGTTTCTTTATCTGTGGGGAAAAAAGCATAGTTTATCTCATTGGATTTTTGTGAATTGTAACTAATAGTTTTTACTGCTATAGAAATTTGACTTGCATTCCCCAATTGAGAAATAATCAAAAGATAGGAACAGACAATTTTCAGATGAAGAAATCAAAGCTATATATTGCCATATGAAAAAAAATGCTTGAAATAACTATTGATTAGAGAAATGCAGATTAAAGCAACTCTGAGGTACCACTTCACACTCATGAGATTGACTAATATGACAAAAAAGGAAAATAATAAATGTTGGAAAAGATTGGAAAAATTGGAACACAAATGCATTGTTAGTGGAGATGTGATTATAAAAACTGATCCAACCATTCTGGAGGGCAATTTGAAACTTTGCCCAAAGGGCTTTGGGGCTGTGCATAGCCTTTGACCCAGTAATACAACTGCTAGGTCTGTATCTCAAAGAGATCATAAAAAGGGAAAAAGACCCACATATACAAAACTATTTGTAGCAGCTCTCTTTGTAGTAGCAAAGAATTGAAAATCGAGGGGATGCCCATCAATTGGGGAATGACTGAACAAGTTGTGGTATATGAATGTAACAGAATACTATTGTGCTATAAGAAATGGTGAGTAGGCAGATTTCAGAAAAACCTGGAAAGACTTAAGTGGACTGATGCTGAGTGAAGTGAGTAGAACCAGGAGAACACTGTACACAGTAACAGCAACATTGTGTGATGATCAACTGTGATAGACTTAGCTCTTCTTAGCAATACAATGATCCAAGACAATTCCAAAGGACTCATGATGGAAAATGTTCTCTTCGTGAAGAAAAAAAGAACTGTGAAATCTGAATGCAGATTGAACCATACTATTTCTTCTTTGTTTTGAGGTCTTTCCCTTTTGTTCCAATTTTTCTTTCACAAAATGACTAATGCAGAAATATGTTTAATGTGATTGCACATATACAACCTATATCAGATTGCTTTCTGTTTTGAGGAGGAGGGAGGGAAGGGAGGGAAGGAGAAAAATTTGGAACTAAAAATCTTATAAAAGAAAATGTTGAAAAGGTGTCTTTGCATGTAACTGGAAAAAATAAAATACGATCAAGAATGAAAAAAAAGAAATTGGACTTGATCATCAATGCCACCATAAAGAGGATTAACTTTGAGGTCTCCATTTCTTAATGGAAAAACAGGAATAATACAACAACTGATATATTAAGTGGTTCTTTGAAAGCACTTGGAAATTCTGAGACCAAAATGATTTCTCCTGTTATTATATGATTGCATTTTGCTTTTTTTTTTTTTGTGGTAGTTGAGAATCAGAAGCAAAGATAGTCTCCATCAATTGTAGTCTAGTTAAACACATTAGCGTGTGAATGGAATAGATGATTACTTCTGTGCCATAAGAAACTATTCATATGAGGAGGTCAGAGAAATGTGGTAAGACTTGTGTGAACTGATCATAAAGGAGTAAACAGAATCAGGAAAACAATATATACAGTGGCCATATCAATATAAATGATAAAGACTAGAAAGTGAAGTTAAGCACCATGTAATTAGAATGTTCAATTTGGTCAGGGAGAAAGGATGACAGAATCAATCTCTGTCCTTTTGGAAATGACTATGATTTTGAAAATAAGACATCAATAAACTTTTGAAAATGCACTGTGCCCATAGATAGCTCCTTTGGCTGATGAAATTCATTCTGTGGGTTATGATTGAGCTTTGATTTTAGGAAGTGCTATCTCATTAAAACCTTTGCAAACTGATCACCCCAGAAGAACTATGCTTGATAAATAAAACAAGGACGGGGCAGCTAGGTGGCGCAGTGGATAGAGCACCGGCCCTGGAGTCAGGAGTACCTGAGTTCAAATCCAGCCTCAGACACTTAACACTTACTAGCTGTGTGACCCTGGGCAAGTCGCTTAACCCCAATTGCCTCACTAAAATAAATAAATAAAAAAATAAAAAAATAAAAAAATAAAAAAATAAATAAATAAATAAATAAATAAATAAATAAATAAATAAATAAATAAATAAATAAATAAATAAAAATAAAACAAGGACAATCCCTTGAGCAGCAACACTTCTTTTTCTCTTTCTTCTCTTTGATTTTGTGCAACAATAAAGGAGGTGTGATAACTCCTTTTAGCTATTTATATTATTTAAATACTATGTACCATTAATGAATCTATTGGTTGTGACAAATTATTCAGCAGGCTACTGGGATTCCCAGTCATCCCCATAATTATGATGTAAATGTAAATGTCCAAATAAGGTCACTCTAGGTAGTAGTCACTGGGTCATTTTCATGGACACCAGTGAATCACCACCATGGCAGCATTCTAATTTCTCTCATGTTACATTTTCATTCCCATCAGGATAAGAAAGATTAATTAATTATCTATTATCCAGGAAAATCTTCACTATTATATCTCTACCAAATGTATAAGATTAAAGGTACATGAAAGAGATGGGGTTTTTTAAGAAGAGTTCACACTTCACCATTAGACATCAACTTTGCCATCTCCCTGACTTTATAAAAAGATGGAAAAAATCTGGCACTTTCCTATTAGAAGGAAATAAAAGGCAAGTTGGAAGCATTATTGAAAGGAAAAGAGAATTTTTTTGAGGTATGTGAAGAGAATAGTGCACAAGCCAATATCTCTTTAGAGAATTGTCTTCAGAAAACAATCCCCTTGACTAGATCTACTAATGCCATAATTAATGACTGTGTTGATCCTAGCCAGTGTGGTTTTTCCATTGGAAAATGAGAACACAAGATCAAGGAGATATAAGAAATTACCAGAGTCTCAGGTCCTTGTGCAGAGGACATGGCACCTGAGTTGATGAGTTTGTTAGCATCTCACAATCTGTTACTGAGTGTGACAAACAGATCTGGATAGTCATGTTGGAGACTCTCCTAGTCTACCCCCAAAGTGTGGGAGTCACAAGCTTTTCAGGTGGTCAGGACAGGTACATCACAGACAGGGCCTGGAGCTAATCCTCCAGTTTTTAAACTGACTTAAACTAATAGTACTGCATATTTCATGAGCATCTCTCCTTTCCTGAGACTTATATCCTGATTTCCATACCAAAGAATCCTTGAACACAGTGGTGTGGATGTTTCTGTATTTTGCAAAGATTCTACCTTTCACTAGCTAAGGCAGGGGAAGGATTCTGAATGAAAAAAAAAACCACCTCATTTATTATCATGAACCATATGAATCTGGTTGCTATCTCATCCACCCTGCTAGCAAGTGAATTGAAAATACTTCTGAAAACCAGCAGCTGATTATTTGGTTTGCTAGCTATGTTTCCTGGAGGAAATTTTGTGTTAGAGGTATCCTTTGTTTACTTGTGTTTTTATTTAACTTCATTACCAAAGTTGCCTCATACCTGGGTCTAAATGAAGCCAGCATTTCCCTCCATTTTTGTAGTTTTTGTCTATCAAGAGCCAGAAGGAATATTGAAGGTAAAGGAGGTTGGGACCTGATCCACTGACCTCAATTTAGGATTACCATCATCACCCCGACAGGCAGTAATAGACATTTTGTAACAGTATAAAAAGAAACATGTTTGAAAAAAAATCTGGTTTCTATGTCAAGAGACAAGCTAGATCTACATTGTTTTACACTAAAACCTCACTTTCTAATAATGTGGGTGGGTGCTACACAGGCATATGAATGAGAAACCTGTTACTAACTTGGATGGTAGCTTCATCTTAAAGGCCAATTGGTGGACATGTATCAGCTGACATCTATACATGACCTGAGGACTAATTGGCTAGTCTTTGAGAATTTATTCTCCTCATCTCCACCTATTTAAATTAGCAAAAAGTAGTGCACTTCTTTAGACTCCTACCCTTGAAGTCAAGACAGTTTGGATGAGAATCCTGGCTAAGACTGCCCTGCTCTCTGGGGGTTCCATAACCTCCCTGAATATCAGTTTCCCCATTTATAAAAGGGGCATATTAATAGCACCTGCCTGTGAGGCAGGTTGTCACAAGGATCAAATGAGTTAATGTATGTAGTGCTTCACTCTATATCAATACCAGCTACTATCAAATCATACACAATTTCTAATACATATCACATATTCACTGAATGTATGTTTGTTATAGTGTATATAATACGATAGGTGGCAGCTAGATGGCACAGTGGATAGAGCACCGGCCCTGGATTCAGGAGGACCTGAGTACAAATCCGACCTCAGACACTTGACAGTTACTAGCTGTGTGACCCTGGGCAAGTCACTTAACCCCAATTGCCTCACAAAAAAAAAATGCAGCCTATAGTGTATAGCCAATTTTCTAGACCCAATATCAACTCTACCTTTATTTATGAAACTTCCTCTGACTCCTATTCATATTCAGCTCTTCCTTCTTTTTATTTGTATTTAATTTAAAATCATTGCTGCATCCATCAAAATCATTGCATGCAGTCATTTTATAGTTAATATGTTAGCTTTCTTCTTGAACTAACTAAATAATAAACTCCTTGAGGTCAGGGACTATGTTTTATACGCTCCTTACATATCCTCCACAGATCCCAGACAATGGACATTCATAGAATACTTGCTCAAATAATATTTTTTGATTGAAGGGGCAGGCAGAGATTTTTCTTAGGCCTTAACTGTTTCAAATAAAATTCAGCTCCACCATCAGAGAAGGCTAATTTATTCAAATGACAAGCAGATAAATAAATGTTTGAAATGGCCTTGATTCTAAAGTTAGTATAGTAATAACCCCTTGAGAGTAATTTACCAGAGCCCTATTTCTCTTGGTGCCTTGACAATCAGCAGAAAAAGTATTATAGTAAAGGAGAAATGCCTATTTATGTGGAGCTTGGCTGGGGTTTGTTGACATAAGCTTGGGGATATATTCATCAATAGCAGAGAAACACCGAGGAAGCCTAACAGATTTTATGTGGATAGCCATCTGATTCTTGTAAGTTAGGAGAGTCTTGTAAAGGGAAAATAGGCACCGTTATCTTCCCCCCCCCCCCCACCAATGGAGAGTCATCTCCTGCTCCTCATTTTCTGTCTTCTCTCCTCAGAGCAGATTAACCTTGCCTGACTCCTAGCCTTCTCTTTCAATGGAAATGTCGAATTACAGGAAATCATCCAATTCTATCCACAAAAGTTCTTTTGCTACAATGGATTAATTTGAAAGACCTAGGAGTCCTGGAGAAAGTTGGTCTGATCAAAAGATGTTAGGGCCTTTAATCTTGTATAGCTAAGTCCTCTGGCTACTTAGATAGCCTGCCTAAGTGTGAAGAGAGGTTTGAAATTTGGAACTTCCCTCATGAATTCTGTTGAATACTGATCCTGAAATGTCACTGCCTGAAACTCATTTTATAAAGTTGTCTGTAACATAGCTAATGGGATTTGACAGAGAAGTTGTGTGGTGAGAGAGATTGGTTAATAGCAGCTATCTGGGTTAAACTATATTCAGTAGGTTAACTCCTCAAACTTGTTCATCTAAGTAACATTATGAAAGAGAAATAGACTCATCTCTGCTAGCTTTAGGCATTTTTTAAACACTTGAAGGCAATTTAATAAATGAGCATGTCAATTCATGAATGGGGTAAATGATTTGACCAAGTCATTTAACCCTGTTTGGATTTCACATTGCCTATTTCCCTATCAGCTTTTAAATTCATTATCTTGTATGAAACAGGCATTACTGGGAAAAGGTTCCTTCTTCCCTCACCTCAACTACTCTTTATAAAGAATTATCATATGGTCAACTCCAAACACCTTAAATTCAAAACATGGGAATTTAGTGATCATCACATCTCTCTTTAACCTGCAGCTAGGAAAATTTAGGATCATTGATTTAGAATTGGAAAGAATTTAGTGATAATCCATTCCAAATCCTTCATTTGAAAGATGAGCAAACTGAAATCCAGGGAGGTTGAATCTTGTCCAAAGTCACATTGTGCAAACTGAAGACCTGAGACTATCAATTTGACATCTCATTTTTGAAAGTGGCTGAGTATGCCATAGGGGCAGCTAGGTGGCACAGTGCATAGAGTGCTGAGACTGGATTCAGGAAGTCTTATCTCTCTGAGTTCAAATCTGGTCTCAGATACTTACTAGCTGTGTGTCCCTGGGCAAATCACTTAAGCCTGTTTGCCTCAGTTTCCTCATCTGTAAAATGAGCTGAAGAAGGAAATGACAAACCATTCCAGTACCTTTGCCAAGAAAACCTTAATAAGATCATGAAGAGCTGGACACAACTGAACAACAGTGAGTTAGCCACAGGTTAGTTACAGAGCAAAGAAACAAAAAACCCTCAATTAAGACCTTGTACATTCTCATCTTGAGATATGCTGTGTACAGTTACAGAAAAAAAGCACCAAGGGTTATTATATTGTTGTGAATATAGCACTGAGGGTGAATTTTATATGTTGTATGTTTAAAGGAAATTTAGAGGGAGTTGCTTTATTTGAATGAGACCTGTGATTTCTTTCATTGGTATATAGGACTCTGGCCTCAGGGTTCTTTCTACATACCATAGTTTATGGCCATTCGAAGGATTGAACTGAATCTTTCTGCATCTTTCAAGATCTTGAACCAACTTTCCACTCTTGATGATGCCTTCTTTTAATTCAGCTCACACTCAGCTCTCCCTTCTTTCAACTCCTTACTGTATATTACTATTCATACAAGTGTGGAACCATCTTCTAATTCAAAGGCTAGCTTTGTTCTCCCAAGTACTATAGTGTAAACTCCTTAAGGACTGGGACCCTTCCTTACAGGGACTTTGTGTTCCTCAATGGCTTTGCACAATGTGCAGCATGGAGCCCAAGCCTCTCATGAATTTCTAGTCAAAGAGAATTGCTTGAGGGGTATTGGTAAAACTGGAAACCAGGCCTTCCTGACTCTGAGATTAGCTCTCTATCCATTATTCCAGGGTGACTCTCATTTTATATAACAGATGAAAATAACAAGATAAAAATTATCCTTTTCTTGGTTTCCTCCTTAGATATCCCTAAAATTTCATTATCCTCTTTACTTTACCCCAAATACATTGTTCTTGCCCCCCAAAGCTTGGGCTAGTACTTTGTGATCAAAGAAATAGGCTTTTTTTCTGGCGGATTGTTGAGCAACTTGTTAGAAATAGTTATTGGAGAGGCAACTGTATAACAGAAAGGGTACATACCATCCTGAGAGTTAGAATATCTGGGTTCTAGGATCTGTCATTAATTATTCTGTCATCATGAGAAGTAATAATATCAGCTGACAATCAGAGGCTTGCACTATATTTTACATTCAATTGCTCACCCTCACAACAACCTTGTGAGGAAGGTATTATTATGCACCTTTTATAAATGAGAAAACTCATCAATTAGACTTGGAAGAGTTAATGTGGATTAGCAAGATTTACATAGCTAGTAAATGTCACAGGTAGAATTCAGACTGGGCCCTTCCTGACTCCAGGCTCAATACCCTATCCACAAGATGACATTGCTTTCTTGGTCTGAAGAAAGAAAACAAAATGAGTTGGAAGAAAGGTCTGTTTCTGTTCAGAAATTCTAAGAATTTGTTTTTTAACTACTAACCTGCTTTGGCTGTTGATAATCCATTATTTGTCCATCTACTACTTTGGCAGTTAAAATGCACAAACATCAGCTCAACTATATTCTATGACTTCAGGAAAGACTTTTAGATATGGTCATTGTTGTTCAGTCATGCTGACTCTTCACAACACTGTGGAGTATACTGCTCATGTGGTTTTCCTGGCAAAGATACTGAAGTGCTTTGCCATTTCTTTCTCTAGTGAATTATGGCAAACAGAGATTAAGTGACTTGCCCAGGGTTACACAGCTAGTGAGTATCTGAGGCGGGATTTAATTTCAGGTCTTCCTGTCTCCAGGGCCAGTGCTCTATCCACTGAGCCAACTAGCTGGTTCCTAAACATAGTTTTGTTGTCACCAAACCAAGCAAGTTAATTTCTAAGACATAAACTTTTCATAGACCTTTGGGTTATACTGCATAAACTATCCCCAGGAGTAAGAAACTGTTTGAAATTGTTTTCCAAGCCAAAAGTGTAAATGTGTGTGTCTGTGTGTGTGTGTTGGGGCAGAGAAGGGGGAAGGGTGATGGTGGTGGTGGTAGAAAAATGTATGCATGTTTTAAACAATGAAACAATCTAGAAAAACAGTGAGACTGTGGTCCCCTTCACCCCTAGGGAGATGCTGGCATTTGCTTGATTGGGATTGAAAAGGATTGTTTGATGAGTACCAATCATATGCATCCTTTTACTTTGTGGGATATGTGTGTATAGACACACACACACACACATATATATATATATATACATACATACATACATACATATATACTTATCTATATATCTGTGACAGCATCATACTGTCAGATTTGCTGTTTTGCCAAAATCCCAAAGCTTTCAGTCATGTATTTCATCAAATGATCATTTAACTTGGGAACTGCACCAAAGAACTAAAACTTCTGGGCATTTGGTCAATTGACTGAAAACTTGATTGTGATTCCAGACATATTGCCTGAACAGATTTCTGTGAAACTGGCTCACAGTCAGACTCTAGAGGAATGCATCTCAGGCGACAAAACTATTCATGTAATATATAATCAGCTACTTGAAAGTGTCTGAATTTTTACTGGGGTGAGTTGAGTAGATTCTAGGTTAATACAAACATTCAATTCATTCATGAATATATGATGTTTCAAACTCAACAGGAATCACAAAAGGCCCTCTGATGTAGCCACTGTGTTTAAACAGAAATGTTTTATTTCACTTTGATGCACTTTGAAATATACACTAAGGTGCATAAATATTTGAATAAAACTGAGTTTTTAGTGGACAATGAAAAGGGTGACTAGGTGGTACAGTGGATGGTGGTTGGCCTTGATTCAGAAAGACACCCCCCTGAATTAAAATCTGTCCTGAGACACTAGTTGTGTGGACCTATGTAAGTCATTTAATCCTGTTTGCCTCAGTTTTCTCATCTGTAAACTGAACTGGAGGAAATGATAAAATACTCCAGTATCTTTGAGAAAAAAGCAAGCAAACAAACAAAAAACCCCAACCAAATGGGGTCATGAAGAGTCAGACATGACTGAAAAATGACTGAACAACAAAAGTTTGGAATCATGGCTTATATCAAAGGCAAATTATCTGTCTGCTCTTTCCAAATACAAAATTCTGCCACCCACCTGAATCCCTTTAGACAAGCAATTCCCCATATCTGGCATGCACTTAGTCCTTCCTCACCTCCATCTCTTAGAATCCATTATTTATTTCAAAGCATATCTTGGGTGCTACCTGCCTCTTACAAAAGGTCTTTCCAGATGCCACCAGTTGTTAGCACTATCTCCCCCTTGAAGTTACTTTGTATAATTTTGCATTTCCTTAATCTGTTTATATGGTATATCTTCCTAGTTATAGGTAGGCTCTTTAAGGGCAGCTGTTATATTATTGTTGTTATTGTTTGTCTTTGTAGCCCAAGCTCCTAATGAAGCATGCAGTAAATGATTAATAAAGGTTTGTTGAATTGAGACAGATTTCAGTGCATTGAATCAAAATGGGCAAACTGGATGAACATAAGTGGCCCATTGGCTAGAATGAGCTGCATGAAGCAATTGTAATAAAAGATATTTTCTAGTCTTAAAGATTTCTGAGCAAAGAAGATGATTAGTAACATTCCTTGAACCAGTGTCTTCATGGCAATCTTCGCAACCTCAAACACAACCTAGGGGATTAAATGGTTTAGTTCTTACCTGATTAGTCATGGCTATATTGTATTTATTCTCTTAAAAAAGAATTATCAGAATTTATACATCTTATGAGAAAGGACCAGGCTACCCTTGGAAGATACTACACTTCTGAACATTCTTTCCACTACTTGTTATGTCTTCTTTCAAATCCATGAAGACACTGATGCTGAAGGTGTGAGGGGAAAATCCATCCTCTTCTCAATAATTCGAAGGAACTCAGCATGGAAGTGACAAAGGCTTTATTTTCTTCTCATGAGAAGGAGGCACCCTAGTGTGCAGCTAGTGGGTGCCCAGAAAGGGGGCTTGCAGGCCCTGTTTTATACCCCAGTCCCTAACACAAAATGGACCCTCCCCTTTTTCATCACTGGTGGGGTTACAATCTACGCACAAAAACTAACTAATCGGAACGCAGTATTCTCACCCCTCTTCCTTGTATGGGCATAATTCAGAAGTAGACCTTATACTTCCATATATGGACACAACTCTGGAGCAGACCTTATTGAGACCAGGGCTCCTTGAACCATGTGACCTTGCTAACCTGAGGGGGAGGAGGGGATCTGAGACCTTTGTCCTACAAACAGGTCAGGGGGAGTATGACTGACTGTTATATCCACATTGAGAGAAGACAACTACCCATTTCTCACAGAGGGAAGATCAGAATACTCCTGGCTCCCTATTGACATTTATAGGATCTCCAATGCATGGCAACCTCTCCATCGGCTTTGAGGTTGTCTATACAAATGTGTAACCCAATAGAGATTTTGTCAGTCATTTTCTGCAAGCCCTTGTATCATTGTTTTTCCTTTCTCAGGTAATTCATTCTTAAGTCTACTTCACATTCTCCTTCAGCACCCCAATAACAGCCCTGATTCTTTGGAACTTTGACATATATAATGATGTTCCCTCCAAGACCTAAATCTTCCTTTTCTCCAATCAAATCTATTTAATTTCCATGACCTATGCACCTGTTTTACCTTAGATACAAACAAGGATGGTCATACCCTTAATTGTGGCATTAGCTACAAGTATTTGACTTGTAGAATCAATAACTAAATTATCTTTATCTAATCAAACTTATCTATTTTTCCATCCTTTCTTATGCATCACTCCGCCCATAACTATTTATCATCCTCATGAAACATAACCTCCTTTGTATTTCTGTTCCTAGCACCTAGCACATTCCCTGGCATAAAAGCAATTAATTATTAAGTGATTAATTTACCCCCAATCCCTTCACCCTTCACTATTTTTTCCTAGGTTAATTATTGCTTCACCCTTCACTATTTTCCTAGGCTACTATTGCTACTCTGGCTTTACTTTTCTACCTTCCCAATCTCAACCAAAATTTAGTCAATGAATTCAACTCTATTTTCAAATCCATTGCTCCTTTGTTTGGTTTCTACTTAATATCTTATCAAGCCCCCATTCTAATTTGAGGTGTTATTTTTTGTGGGGCAATGAGGGTTAAGTGACTTGCCCAGGGTCACACAGCTAGTGTCAAGTGTCTGAGACCGGATTTGAACTCAGGTCCTCCTGAATCCAGGGCCAGTGTTTTATCCACTGCACCACCTACCTGCCCCAACTCCCATTCTAATTTATTCTGAATTTCTCCTATGAGTAAAGTCACACAACTCTGCTGACCAAAGCCATAACAAATTCATGTTATTCATTTCACTTGGGCCCTCACTGTAGCATGGTAATCCTTTTTATACTCCCTCAATTGATTCTCTTTCCAACCCCTCACAATGGCTGTGGCAAATATTCCCCTCTCTTTGTAAACTTCTTACTATACCTTTTCCCTCAAACTTCATAATTAAAGACCTTATCTCATACTTAATTGAGAAAATAGAGGCCATTCCTTATGAACTCCCTCTTCTTCCTTTCTCTTTATCTCACAACCTTATCATTATAGCTTACTTTTTTCCTTCTACTTTTCTTATTGTGCAGCTAGGTAACACAGTGGATACAGCACTGGCCCTGATCTTGGGAGCACCTGAGTTCTAATCTCACTTTGAATACTTACTAGCTGTATGATCCTGGGCAAGTCACTTAACCTCAATTGCCTTAAATATATGGGGCCATCTCCACTTGTCCTGATATATATATCCTGCCACTGGACTCAGATGGCTCTGGAGAAAGTAAGGTTGGTGACCTTGTACAGCCCTCCCTCACTTAAATCCACTTCAGTATAAGTCATGACATCACCCGATATCATGGTTCTCTTTTAGAAGGGAGGACAAAAAACAATTACAACAACCTTTCTGATTGTTCTTCCCTCAGTCTCCTCTACTGTACCAGTGTCTGTATCATGCCCGAAAATGAATGGGTCTATACATAAAAAAGCTGTGTCTTGAATCAATTTTTAGAATGCTTAACTTAGAATAAGGAAGATGTGAATTCACATACTAGCTATATGATATAAAAATCTATATTATCTAGAGATATATCTATATCTATATGTTTGTTGTGTGTCCTTGGAAAAGTCCCTTAACTTCCCTTAACCTAATGTTCCTCATTTGTAAAGTGAGAGTTGTATAAGTATCTACATCACTGGGGCATTGTGAAGATTAAATGCAAACCTTCACTAATACACATGTGTGTATATATATATATATATACATATATATATATATATATATATATATATATACACACACACATATATATACATACACACATATACAAACATATGCATTAATATAACTATATATGTATATATAATAAATAGTAACAGCTAGCATTTATATATAATATGTATATATATACACACATATATATACATACACACATATACAAACATATGCATTAATATAGCTATATATGTATATATAATAAATAGTAACAGCTAGCATTTATATATAATATGTATATATCTATAATACATAAACACATACATTTATAAACACGTACATTTATTCATATACACATATGTTTATGTGTATACACGTATAGCTATATAATTGATAGATTATTATTATTTATTTTTTGTCTCTTGCTGGAATCATTAATCCCTATGAGTTTACTTGCCATAAACATCATTATGACTCTCAGATCTCTATTTCTTGTCCTAGCCTTTCTTGAGTTTTAGTTTCATATCTTCAACTGTCTTTTAGGCATGTTGAACTATATATACTATAGGTATCCAAAACTCAACATGTCCGAAACTGAAACCATCATATTTATCCCCAAACCCACCCTTCTCTTGAATTGTCCTATTTCTGACAAGAGCCTGGCCATCTTTCCTGGTACTTAGCCTTTTAACTTTGATGCCCTCCTTAACTCCTCACTCTGACCTCACATATACAATCAGTTGCCAAATCCCATTGCTTCTACCTCTGTGTCTGGCACATCTGATGTCTTCTTACTACTTACAGGTCTGCCACATCAGTTTAGGTCCTTATCACCTTTCACCTATACTATTGCATAGCCTCCTAATTGGTCTCTTTGCCTCAAGTCCTTTCTGACTCCAATACTTCTTCCACACAGCTGCTATATACATACATACACACAAATTAATATGTTGTGACTTAGGGTTGAATGATTTGGAGGGACCATGAAAGGCTCTTGTACAAGAGATAACACTTGGGATGAGTCTTGAAAGGAACTAGGGATTCTGAGAGATAGAATCCCAAGAGGAGAATATTTGAAGCTTTGGAGAGACCCTGCTCAAAGTCTCAAAGGCACGGATGGAATGTCATTTATGGCCAATGGTATAAGTTCCTCCTTTAGATTGTAAGCCCCTTGAGGGGAAGAACTTTCTTTTGTCTCTTTTTGTATCCCCACTGCTTAATATAGAGCCTGGTATATAGTAGGTACTTAAAAATGTTTAACAACTGGCTCTCCAAAATGTATGCCTGACACAGTTTTAAGTTTAATTTCCTTTATTAACATTTTCCCATCACTTATGAAGCCAAGACAGTCAACAATGAACCAAGTACTAATTCACATTTACTGATTTTTGAGGAATAAATGCTCACATTGAAAATTATTTTTAATTTTTTAATAAAAGTCTTTTATTATTTTCCAATTACATGTAAGGATAGTTTTCAACATTTGTTTTCATGGGATTTTTAGTTCCAAATTTTTCTCCCCCCCTCCGTTCCCTGTCTCTTTCCCAAGATGAAAAGCAATCTGATGTAGGTTATATATATACAATCACATTAAACCTATTTCTGCATTAGTCATATTGTGAAAGAAGAATCAGAGCACAAGGGAAAGTATCAAAAAAGAATGAAAAGTAAAACACAGCCCAAATATAGAAACAGGATGGTTCAATCTGCATTCATAATTCACAGTTCTTTTTTCTGGATGTTGAGAAAATTTTCTATCATGAGTTCTTTGAAATTGTTTTTTATCATTGCACTGCTGAGAAGAGCCAAGTCTATCACACTTGTTCATCATACAGTGTTGCTGGTACTATGTACAATGTTCTCCTGGTTCTGCTCCTCTCAGTCAGCATTGGTTCATGTAAATCCTTCCAGGTTTCTCTGAAATCCTCCTGCTCATCGTTTCTTACAGCACAATAGTATTCCATTACATTCATATACCACAACTTGTTTAGCCATTCCCCAATTGATGGGCATTCCCTCAATTTCAAATTCTTTGCCACCACAAAGAGAGCTGCTATAAATATTTTTGTACATCACATTGAAAATTGAATACAATTAGCTCTCCAGAGTCTGTTTGAGATGTCTCCAGCACACCCTGGTATGAGAAATAGCAAATAGGATATTTTGGTTGGAACATAGAATTTATAAGGTAGAATGATGTATAAATCAATTTTTAAAAACAGAATGGAGTTGAATTGTGCCAAATAGAGGAATCTGCACTTTATCCTAAAGGCAATGGGGAGTCACCACAGCTTCTTCATCAAGAATGCGAAATGGTTAGATGTAGAATTTGTAAGAATTATCCATTTGGCAATTGTGTGGTGATGGATTGGAGCTGGGAGAAACTAGTGGCTGTGAGATAAGTAGTACGCTAGTGCAATAGTCTGTGGTAGAGGAGATAAGACAAAGGCAGAAGAGGATGTAAAAGATACCAAAGGTAGAGTCCAATTCTCTGCTTCTACCTCAGTAGTGCACACTGCCAACTACAAAAGGGAAAAAAAAAGTCTGCCTTCTTTCTTCTTGGTTCCCACTTTTCTGAGGCAGGTGGAGAGGCTCACCACAGTACCACCTTTGGCTGTGTGGATGTTACTAGATTGTTGTTGGTTTTTTCTACATGCTAAAAATCAAAGGTTTATACTGTACCTATTACAGAGCCAAATACTTAAGTGCTTTCTGATGGTGATGGATAAAATTGATGTATGCATGAGGTAATGGGGAGGTGAAAAGGGAAATGAAATGCCTGTGGCTTAGCAGACTACTTTCTATAGAAAACACTGTAGAAAGATCTCTGGGGAGCAAACTGGGACTTTCAAAGATGGACAGTTGTTTAGTGGTAGTACATGTTCATGCTAATATATTAAGTCTCTATTCAAAAACACCACTATTGGACCTGTAAATAAATAGACTGGGATTAGTCATTCCCCTCTTGTCTGTCCACTCATTTCTCTCCCACAGAAAAGGAAGTTGCTCACCACAGGATTTAGAGCCTCCCCCACTGTATGGAGGCCAAGGGAATATAGTTCTGCTGTTAGGTGCCTCATCCATCCTGCAGCATGTCAGTGGGGCTAAATTCACTGCAGATGTTATTATGGAGGAGAAAGTAGCACTAATGGGCCACAGTGCTATTTATCCATGGAGGCTTGCATCTATAAAAAGTGGAAATGGGGAATATGGGAGGAATAAATGTAATAAATAAGTGGGTGAGAAATGTCACCAGGTGAGGACAGGGGTACACACTTTCATTTTACACTGAAGAAGTCTAAATAACCCGGGAAGAGTAATGCCTGGGAGACTATTTAAATATATACACTATCCTTTGAGACAATTTCCTTTGTGAATCAGGACTTCTGAAAATCACCTTGAAATTCAAATAATTAATAATGCTTTTGAGATGTTTTTTTCAGGACAATTAAATTCCAGTCAACAAAAATTCATTTTTAAAATAAATTTTATTTAATTCATTAACTATTTCCCAATTATATGTAAAAATAGCAATATTTTTAAAAATTGAGTTCCAAATTCTCTTCCTCCCATGAGTCCCTCCTCTACTCCTTAACAAAGCAAGAGATAAATATCAATTATAAATGTGAAATCATGCAAAAATATTTCCATGTTAGCCATTCAACAAACATTTATTAAGCACCAACTATGTGTAAGGCACTGTGCTAGGTGCTAGGGATACAAACAACAACAACAACAAAACAAATGAAAATACCACTGTCCTCAGGAAGTTTATATTTAGCAGGGAGTGTGTGGGAGGGATAGGATTCAGATCTGTATCTAAACTAAAAGATCATCTGTTCCAAACCACTTACTTTATAGATGGGGAAACTAAGTCCCAGGAATGTTAAAGTGACTTATCAAAGACTGCATACATAGAAAGAATATTAATTATCACTCCTAGTATTATCAAATATATAAATATTTGAACTGAAAATCAAATCCACTTCCAAACACTGAGTTTGAGGAACTAATATGAAAAAGGCCCTCCCCAGTCAAGTTTCTTGTATGGCCTGTTCCATTGCAGTTTTCTGAGGTGTTAGTTGAGGAAGGAAATTGAAGCCCAGTAATAGTGAACTTCACAGGAGTGACTTCACCTTTTTCCAGTTCTCAGTTTCTTTATCCAGAGTGAGAAGGTCCCTTCTAGCTCTAATTTTCTCCATTTGCCTAATCCATTTTCTCACATTAACATGTCCAGAGGGATTACAACATCCACTCTCCAGTGAACTTTACAAAAGGTGGAACAGTTAGAAGGATAACATAAGTAGGCTATTGTGCAAATTTATCTCTCTGAAAGGCCCAGGGGAGAGGAGCTATCCATTTTCTATGGACAACTCATGCTTGGCCTATCCAACATGACTATTAACTAAAGCAGAGTTGGAATTTTGAGTTGTGTGTGACAAACTTGTAGCAATCCATCAGATTTACCATGTGGGTTCCCAACTCAGGCTTCAAAACAATATAAAGTAGGCTAACTGTGCTTCATTTTGCTTTATTTCACTTGTCTTGCTATGACCCAAGACGATCCAAGAAGTTAGGTCATGGTCAAGACTGGGAATGATGCATGTAAACAGGGTACAGCTGTAGCTAAGTCCATTAAATACCATCAGGTTTTCATTTACTGCCAACTAAAATAATTTCCTTCTTTAAACTGAGTTCTCTTTAATTCCTTATAGTCATGTCTACTCAAGATAAGAGAAACATTATTGATTCCCTTGATATTCTTGATGTTTTATTTTTCCAGATGAATTCAATGTTTTTAGTTCTATAAAACATTTTTGGTAGCTTGATTGTTATGGCACTAGATAAGTAAATTAATTTAGGTAGATTTGTCATTTTTATTATATTTGCTTGGCCTGCTCTTTAGCAATTAATATTTCTTCAGTTGTTTAGGTCTGTCTTTATTTGTATGAAAAGTGTTTTGTAATTATGTTTATATAGTTCCTGGGTTTGTCTCGGCAAGCAGACTCCCAAATATTTTATATTGTTTATAGTTATTTTAAATGCAATTTCTCTTTCTTCCTGATGGACTTTGTTGTTAATATATAGAAATGCTGATGATTCATGTGGACTAATTTTATATGCTGTAACTTTCCGAAAGTTGTTTCAACTTGTTTTTACTTGATTCTCTAGCATTCTCTACGTATATTGTCATATCTGCAAAGAATGATAGTTTTGTTTTCTCATTGTCTATTTTAATTCCTTCTTTTTCTTTCTTTTTTTTATTGCAATAGCTATCATTTATGGTAAGATATTGGATGATAGTGGACAGCGTTGCTTCAACCCTGATATAATTGGGAAGACTTCTAGCTTATCTCCAGTAAAGATAATGTTTCCTGATGGTTTTATATTGATAATTCTTATCATTTTTAAGGGAAATTCCATTTATTTCTGATTTCCTTTGTTCTTGTGATTTTTTTAAAGAGGAATGAGTGTTGTATTTTGTCAAGAGCCTTTTCTGTTTCTATTGAGGTAATTGTATAATTTTTGTTGTTTTTGTTATTGAGATGGTTGATTATGCTTATTGTTTTCCTAATATTGAACTAGCCCTGAATTCCTGGTATAAATCCCACTGGTTCTAGATGTTTTGGTTTTGTGTGAGTATTTTGAGCTACATGACTGTCCAACTTTGTTTTTGGTCATTAATTAATTTGGTCATTTATTTGGTCATTTATTAATTTATTAATTTATATATTTATCAATTTATTAATTTATATATATTTATACATTTATTTCTAATTTATTTAATTTACCTGTATAATTGATAATAAAATGATGCTGGCTCATACTCACCTCAATTGCCTTTTGAATGAAAAAAGCATTAATTTTTCAAAAATATGTTATTCTATGAAACTCAGATATATAGTATCCTTAGAATAATATTCATGATAAAAAAGATGGAACTATCTTTTATGTTGTTTAGTCTAATCCCCTTATTTTATGTAACAAGAAAAGAGGACTTATACTGTTAAGTGACTTCCCTGATGTCACACATTCATTTACTAGTGGCCTGAAAATAAATGTCAGATTTATTACTTCGAGACAATGTTCCTTAAATTTTGGATTCTCTGGGAGTCTAAAAGAAGTTTAAATATGTTTCTCAACATTCAAAATGCCTTGAATATAGAAGGAATTAATGTTTTAAAATCATTATTGAAATAGATACTGAGATAATTATGTAGATAATTCATAGGGAATAGACAGCTAATTATAATGAGTACTCTGAGATTCTGTATTGTCTGGAAAATGGCTTAAACTGGTCACTTCACTATACTTGTAAAAAACAAAGTAAGTTTACATGAAAGATTTGAAGTAGAAGGAATGAGAACTGAAGAATATTTTCTTTAATATGTTACTTCTTCCTCTGGGCAATAGCAGTTTGTATATGAACAAGAACTACCTCAATCCTAAACAGTGTCTACTTATGACAAAAACATCTAACACATTCAAGCAAGTCACTGAGAATTATTAGTCAAGGTTTTTGCTAAGTAGATGTGTGTGTGTGTGTGTGTGTGTGTGTGTGTGTGTGTGTTTAAGGACAGATGTTGTTATGGAAAACAAGTAACTAGTCACTGGACTTATTGAATTTTCTCTTCTTCAGCTGGTTATTTGGGCATAATAAGGAAGCAGTCCTTACTTGAAAAAAATAACATTTTGTTATTTACCTATGGTTAGAGGGATGATGATTAAAAATGCTTCCAACTTAACTGCAAACAACATATCTTCAATTTTACAGTTGTGTATGCAGTGCCTTTCAAGACATGGAGGTAGTTGATTTATATTAACTGAATCAAAGCTGGCTCTTGGGGAGACATTTGGAATTTAAGTAAACCTGGCTTGATCTATAACTGAATGCTTCAATGAAATATTATTAAATAATGCATATGCACATTTATATATTGATTTCCTGACTGTGTATATATCAAAATGTGAAAATCCCTTAAAAAAGGAAAGCACGGAAAATTAGATGAACAGAGTTTTCATTTTTGGTGTATATAGGAAGGATAATCTGCCTAGACACTGTTTTTCCTTTGTTGGACTTTTCTAGAAGACATGATTGTTTCATTATAATGTATAAAATATTCTTATTTCTTTACCATAATAATTAATCTATAATCATAATTTACATTTTCTATTTTAATGTATCAAATGGAAAATTAATATCACAGTATAATAAATCAATCAATGAACCTTTATTAAGCACCTACTGCATGCCAAATACTATGATAGGCACTGCAGATACAGATGGAAGAAGGGAAGAAAGCAGGGAGAAAGTAATTTTAGTTGAGTGGTGAAGGCAGAATCTAGAATGTCAGGGATTTAGAAATAAGTAGGAAGTTCAAATTGGACACAATCATGATAGGTAGGTAGCTTTTTCTTGGAATTTGACTGTTAAAGGGAAGAGAGATTTAGGGCAAATACTTTGAAGTAATGGTATGGTCACATTTAAAAAAAAATTCTTTTTATGTCTAGGGGGGATCTGGATATATTTATAGGCTGTGTAAGGTAGTGAGTGGGAAGAAAATGAAAATTTGGAAGGAGGGGATAATCAAAGGGACACGCTTCTGGAGGAAACATGGAGGGATGAGATCAAGGACATAATTGAGGGGTTGGCATTGCCAAAAAATTAAAAAGTGACCTCATCCTCTGAGACTGAAGTGATAGATTAGAGGATGGGGGATGGTGCTGAGGTAATTTGATGCATGGAATTAGGAAGGTAAAGGAAATGCCAACAGACAGTATAAGGTTTTTTAGTCAAGAATGAGGGAAGTCCTCTTATAAAAGGGTAATGGTGGTGGTATAAGTGATTGAAGAACAGAAAGGATTTGAACCAGCTTCTATGGGGAGTATAATATTAAATCTTTCACAGAAGAGTAAGTAAAAGAACCATATTCCAATGAAGGTCCAATTGAGGTTAAGCCATATAAATTTGTAGAGGGATGTCAGTATGGTTGTGTAGCTTCCTCCATTCAGCAGCACAGGAACAAGAGAAAAGGCAAATAAATCCATGGTTGGAGTCTGGAAAGGGATGAGTAGTGGTAGGATAATAATGGAGTAAGGGATTCCCTGATCTAGCACAGTATAAAGTTGAACTAGCTAATTAAAGGACCAAGATTAGAAGGAAGGAATGTGAGGGCCTGGGAAGAATGACAGTCTGGGAAAGTATGATATGGGGAAAGAGGTTCAGATTTTGCAAAGTGCAGAGAATCAGTTTAGGAGGAATGAGTTGCATGGCAAGGACAGGAAATTAAGGTTTAATAAGGTTTAATAAGAACAAACATTTAGACAGTGGTTTAAGGGTTGCAAAGTATTTTCCTCATAACAGTGTAAAGTGAATACTAATAATGATAATTATTATTAATAGTAATAACTGGCATTTATAGAGCCCTTGAAGGTTTGTGAAGAGCTTCACATGCATTATCATTCTTTAGCCTCACAAATTCTATTTCAATACTTCAAAGGATCTGTGATGTCTTCAAGACATCTAGCCCGCAGTGGTTCATATCCCAACCCATCCAAACATTCTCACCGTCTGAAAATCTTGTCCATGTCTTCCTATAAAACCACCATATGAGTTATTCCTACTCTGAGTGTCTTTCTCTACATTTCTTTTCTTTACCGAATAATTTTTATTATTCTAAATATGACAAACAGCCAACAAATATAAGCTTTTCTATATAAAAAAAGATTGCATAAAATGTCATTTAAGCAAAGGTTAAAACTGCACTAAGACTTTTTGGACGCCCTGTGTAAGAAACCATGAATTCTGATTGTAGACAGCTTGCTTTAAAAAAATGGGGTAGCTAGGTAGCATAGTGGTTACAGCACCAGCTCTGGGATCAGGTTTGGTCTCAGGCACATTAACTGTGTGACCCTGAGCAAATCATTTCACTCTGATTGTCTCCAAAATAAAGTACACGATAAATTGAACACAGTATCAAAACAGTTTGCTGGTTTGTGTCCCCCTCTGAACTTCCTTCTGCTCTCTTCCGTTGTTTAGTTGTGTCCAACTCTTCATGACCCCATGGACCATAACATGCCAGGCTCTCCTATACTCCACTATCTTTCAAAGTCTGTCCAATTTCATATTCATTGTTTCCATGACATCATGTACCCATCTCATCCTCTGCTGTCCCCCTCTCCTTTCACCTTCAATCTTTCTCAACATCAGGGTCTTTTCCAATGAGTCCTATTTTCTCATTATGCATCCAAAGTATTTAAGCTCTAGCTTCAGTATTTGATCTCCCAGTGAATAGTCTGAATTAATTAAGTATTGACTGATTTGACCCCTTGCTGTCCATGGTACTCTCAAAAGTCTCCTCCAACACCACAAGTCAAAATTGCCAGTTCTACAGTGCTTAGCTTTCCTTATAGTCCAACTCTCAGAGCCCTACATTTTTAATGGAAAAACCATAGCTTTGACTATATGGATTTTGTTGGCAAGGCAATATCTCTGCGTTTTAGTATGCTGCCCAGATTTGCCATAGTTGACCTTCCAAGGAGCAAATGTCTTTTAATTTTATGACTATAATGGCTATCTACAGTGATTTCTGACCCAAGAATATAAAATCTGACACTGCTTCTATTTCTTCTCCCTCTATTTGCTAGCAAGTGATAGAATCAGTAGCCAAAACCTTAGTTTTTTGATGCTAAGGTTTAAGCCAGCTTTTTATACTCTCCTCTTTTACCCTCATCAAGAAGCTTCTTAGTTCCTCTTCACTTTCTGCCAACAGATGAGTATTGGCTGCATATCTGAGATTGTTGATGTTTTTCCCAGCAATATTCATTCCAGCTTTCAATCCATTCAACCTGGCATTTCACATGATGTACTCTGCATATAACTTAAATAAATTAGGTGACAATATACACCCTTGTCCTATTCCATTTCCAATCTTAAACCAATTAATCATTCCATATTTGTTTCTTTGTTTCATGGTGCAATGAGGGGTAAGTGACTTGCCCAGGGTCATACAGCTAGTAAGTGTCAAGCGTCTGAGGACACATGTTTGGATTTAACTAAATGCCTCAATGACTCTCTTTTCTTACTTATTGTTTTTTGGGGGATTGGGTATTCACTATCTTTAGCCTACTTTCTCCCTGGACTCCTAACCCCACCTTATAACAAATATACACAGTCAAGCAAAATAAAATCAAATGTTGACTTTGTCTAAAAATATTTACCTGATTCCTGTCCATCATCTCTGTCAGGATGTGGGCAACATGCTTCATCATCAGATCTCCAGAGTCATGGTTGGTCATTGTTTGCCTCTAGATTATTTTGATTTTGTGTGGCTACCAACACAGTAAGGAAGGTAGGTGGTGCAGTGGATGGAGTGTCAGGTCTGAATTCAGGAAAACTCATCTTCGTGAGTTCAAATCTGGCCTCAGACACTTACTAGCTATGTGACCACGGGCAAGTCACTTTACCCTGTGTTCCTCAGTTTCCTCATCTGTAAAATAAATTGGAGAAGGAAATGACATACCACTCTAGTATCTCCCTCCCAAGACAATCCCAAGTGCTGTAAGACAATACTGAAATGATTGAACACACACATACACTCTCACACATGCACACATATACACACAATACAGAAACACACCAGTACAAAGATTGTCCATTTTTTCCACTTGCTTTTGTTTTGTGACCAGCCCATCTTTCTTTCTAGTCATACGTTTGATAGCATTTTATACTCTTGGGCAATTCTTCATTAGCAGTAGTCTGTGGCTTACATCATCCACCATGGTTCTTTCCATTGCTGTGGGGTGATCTTCATCTACAATTCTTTGGAAATTGTAACACTTTTTAGCCATAGAGATTCATTAGAAATTTTTTAAAACATGTGCCATATTTCAGGGAGAAACTCAAGTGAATTAAAAACACTATATTTTCTACATTCATTCTACCCTGCTCTCTTCCTATTCCCTCCTGGGTCCAGTTCATTATTCTTCTGCAATGTCTGTCCATGATATGGTCAGCCCTATAGCTTGACAAAACACTTGGTGGCATGAGGAAATTGAAATGGTATTAAATATGGGAAGAGTAGTTGAACAAGACCAAGAATATACATAAAAATGTTTATTCTAGAGAAGACACAATTTTGAGAAGGTCAAAGGACCGAGATAAATACGTGAAAGAAATTTTACTAAATTCTTAGAAAAATTGAATATATTATTAGAGAAATGGACTGGATATATAAATTCATTAGTATAGGCAACTTCTACATGAGCAAACTCTTTCAACAAATGACAATCAGCACCTGCTCTGTCATTTAGCCTGGAACAATTGCCTAGAATGCTGAAAAGTTAAAAGACTTACTTAAGGTCATATAGCCAGTTTGTGTTAGAAGCAGGACTTGAATGCAAATCTTGCTGCCTCTGAGTCCAGCTTTCTACCTTCTATTTCATAATCATCACTACCACCACTACCACCACTATCATAATAATCACTAATATTTATATAGCTCATACTATGTGCCAGGCTCTGTGCTAAGGACTTTACAATTATCCCATTTGATTCTCACAACAACCTTGGGAGATAGGTGTTATTATTATTCCCATTTAACAGATGAGGAAAGTGACATAAATAGAAGTTAAGTGACTTGCCCAGGGTCATACAGCTAGTAAGAATCGGAGGCCTGATTTGAACTCAGGTCTTCCTGACTCTAGGCCTGATGTTCTGTCCTCTATACTAACTTGCTGTCCTGCCATAACTGGAAAAAATTATGGTCAAGAATATTAGTAAGTTTCTATTTATATGCCTACTTTAAATCTCTCTAAAATCTTTATGAGAATATAGAACAAGGGCAGCCTTGATGAAGTTATGAGAAGGGAACAAGCAGACTTTCTCCAATTATAGGCTTTCTCCACCTCTTATTATGGTCTGGAATAAACATTTATTAAGCACCTACTATGTGCCAGACACTATGTTAAATGTTTTACAAACATTATCTCGTTTGATCACATCTTTACAGTCAACACAGTTGACTGATAGGTTAAGAAAATAGAAGTTCCCTTAGGTTTATTGTTTATCTCCTGGTACAAACATTTGATTTAGTAGAGTAGAATGCTCCCTTAAAGTCTCTCCTTCAACAAGGTGTTTCCCATGCATATGTGAAAATTACACAGGATTCCTTGAAAAATACAGAAATAGACATTACTTTGTTCAGTGACCTCTCCTATAATAAATAGCAAGGGAGTTATTAGACAGGGAGATATATTCTGATAAAGGTGGTTGTTACTTTCATATGTGAACACCAGCATAGATTTGGAAAATCTTCAGATGCTTTTGTTTGTATATAAAATTGTACTGATTTCATCAAGACATGGAACATTGCAGTTTGCTAAATGTTGTCTATAGATACTTGAAAGCATTTGACCTAACCATCCACAGAAGAAAAACTAAATGCATAAAGAATGTCTACTGTCAATATAGTTAGAAGAAGAACTCTTGGAACTATTATTCACATTCTAATGAGAGACAGAGAGATTATGAACTGCCCAAGGTACCAAAATAGTCAGAGTAGGGATTTGAAAATATATTTCCTGACTCTTAGAACAACATTGGATCTGAAGTCAAGACTTTGGTTCATATTCTTCCTCCATCATTACTAGTTTTGCTTTTTTAATACAAATGGAACAAGTTCATGATTTAATGTCCATTTTGGAAGCTGACCCAGAGGAGGACATATCACATAAGAATTAGGCACTGTTGCGAGGGAGGGAGGGAGAGATGGTTCTTCACACTAATAAAGAAGGTTCTTTATGTGTTTCTTTAATTACCTTGGCTGGGCATGAGGCAACCATCTGAAAATTCTTTTGCCATGTCTGAGGGACAGAATATTATTAGCAAAATATTGTTACTGAAGGACTAGACAATGAAGTCACTGCTATTCAAAGAAAAATTATTTGCAGTAATGAGATTTATGCATAATAATGCCTTGCATGTACTGAACTTTGCACATCTTCAATAAATGTGTTGATTTGATGGTTACCTGTGTCAATTACATTGCTAGAATATGTATTTTTATCAGCTTTACTATCTAGGAGTTCCATTTTGCAGTGTTAAGCTAGTTATAATAAACTCATGCTATGTTGCATGTTTGGGGAGATTTAAACTGGTTGAGATAAAGAAGCAAATACTCCCCAACATCTTCCTTCTTCCTACTCAGCCTTAGTATACTGAGCCAAGATTGGGAAGGTAGGTGGTGTGGACTTATTATTTTTTTAATATAATTCAATTAGCACTTCCTCCATGAGAACTTCTCTCAGTTAGTAACAACCTTCCCTCATGGACCTCACTTTGTCTCATGATTCTCACAGGCAATATTGTATACTATACTTATTTATGCTCCCCCCTGCCTTATCTCATATTAACTGTAACTTCCATTAGAGTAGGGACAATGTCTATGCTAAACTTTGTATCTTCTCTAGCACCAAGCACAGTGTAGGCAGTGTAGATTTTTAATGATTGTTTTGAACAAATGGGGATAAGTGTATTGTCCCCATTAAAGGATACTAGATTATTTCATCATTTGCATCCCACCCACACAGAACCTCACTGCATCATCCACCCTGGAGCTTCTTGGATGGAACTTTAGTCACTTAATGAGGGGAACTGGTTTCATTTCATTTCTCACATCACACTCATCACACACTTCTCAGATGTATAGACAATGAGAAACTTAATGGGTAGACAGGGTAAAATATTTTGTTGGACCCGTCTGGGTAAACTCCTTGACTGCAACATACCCATAGTTATCAGAGACATGTGTTGAGCAGCTGTTACATTATAATATATGCTGTGTATGTGTTAATATACATCAGACAAACTTATGATGGAAGCAGAGCAGTTGAAAACATTTGAGAATGACCTTGTTGCTGAGAAGTCTTTCTATGCTGCTGGAAGAGACATATGAAATACATATGGGTACACATATACATAAACACACACACACACACAAGTTTGGTTCCAGATCAAAACTTTCCAAGTTTCAAATTCCCAAAGGAAGCTACTCATATAATAGACAGAAAATAAAAATGCAAAGAGAATCTAATTCTCCCCTTCTGTGAGCTCCTGCCCCCTCCCCAGATGTTCTTGCTTCTGTGGTATTTGGGTGGGGCAAATAAGAGCAGCCTTCAGATGATGAAATATTGACATACCCTTTGGTCACTGGCAAGGGCAGGACCTGACTCCTGAATTCTGAATTCTGATATAAGTGACTCCTCACTGGGAATTCTTGACTCAGCTCCTGATTTCATGCTTTCTGGATCTCCCAACAATGCGATTATATCCCCTAGGTCTGAATTTTCTTGGTACTTGGTTCCTGGCTCTGTCTCTTTGTACCTCCTTTGCCAGACTTAGACTCTTCACTATCTATCAGTCAACACTTCTTTATTGGGTACTTATTATATGTGCCAGGTGCTGCTTTTAGTCCTGGGGATAACCAAAAAAGGCAAAGACACAACTTCTGCCCTCAAAGAGCTCTCTTTTTAGTGAAGAAAGGCAATAGTCAAAGAACTATATACAAACAAGATTATATGTGTGTGTAATGATTGGAATGATGCCACCTGTTGGAGAGTTACTGTAGGAAAGCTCTGCCACGAGGAGAAGGCATCTGAGGGCAAGCCATGTGGCTTTTCCTTGGTGTCAGGAAGTGACGTTTGCTCTTGGGTACTGTCTATCACAGCTTGTAGCTGTGTGTGCGTGTGGACGGGATGTTCCCAGTTTCACGGGAGGCTTCTGGGAGAAAGAAGGAAACGTTGGGCCCTTTTTGGTTCCTGACCTCCCCGTGGCAGGTCAGATGATGGTGTATCTTAGAAATAGTTAGATTTTTACCTTTCTCTCTGATCATTAGATCCTAATGCTCTTTAATAAATACTTATACACTTAAATACTCTTGCTAAAGCTTATAATTTATTGGCAACCACTCATTAGATATTTTAGACAGTATAGCTAGGATTTTAGCCCCTTACATGTGTATGTATATATTCATGTATGTACATATATACCCATATGTGTGTATGTATGTACGTATGTATAGAGAGGAGAAAGACAACAGGCTATAAATATACATTATATACACATGTGTTTATATGTATATTTATGTATATGGACAGACAACAGGCAAAGAACTATGTACAAACAAGGTATGTGTATATACACACACATATAGCTATCTATATATAGAAAATGGTATATATGCATATATATTTATAAATATAATTCATATATGTGTATATTATATATAATATAGATTTATGTGTATATAAGTATATGTATGTGTATATACACACACATATCTATATCTATCTGCCTCTCTATATATATCATCTCTGTCTCTGTCTCTGTATCTCTCTCATCTATCTCTGTCCCTGTCTGTCTCTCTATATCTTTCGTCTCTATCTCTCAGGCCAGACTTCTTGGTTCAATAGGTCAGGTCCTTTTAGAAATAACTGCTCCTTGCTTGAAAGGATCTGAGCTGCTGGGTCCATCTCTTTGTACAAATCCCCAACCAAAGATGGTCAACTCCACCTCAAAATGCAATTTTCTTCTGTCCTGGGGACATGGCTCAGATTCCTTAGATTGAGACACATCTGTTCTCTATGATGTTATCTAGTTCATAGACATTGCTTCTGGACAAAGAAACTGGTTGTATATTAGAGAAGGAAGTATTTTAAACTGCTGTAGTAGTGATGCTTCTCCCAGTTTAATTCACCAAAACTTTGTTAAGCACTAAGTATATATTAAAAGTGACATATTTCAGTGAATACAAAACTGACCTCAAAGTTGGAAAGAACAGGGTTCAATTCCTGCCTCTGTCATAGACTTCCTCCACTCTGGGCAAGCCTCTTAATTTTTTGTGATCTAAGTATCTCTTGAAGGTTATACATTTCAAAGAAAGTGCTGACCTACATTGGTTAAAGGAATTTCTTTCCCTGGAAATTCCCTATGCTAATGGAATGACAGGTACGATCACTAGCCCCATCCTTGTATGATCATAGACCTAGAGTTAGAAAGGACTTCAAGAAGTCACCTAGTTATAGCTAGGACATAGGGGTTAAATGAGTTTTCCACAGTCACAAGTAGCAAATGAACTAGGATCTGACCCCAAATTCTTTGAGTATAGTGCCAACACTCTGATGTGCTCTACCTCCAAACCAGGTTAGCTAGCTAGAGATTTTTTTGGGGAGAGATAAGTGTGGTAAAGGGGCAGGGCACTAACTGAGAATAGAGAAGGCCAAAAATTTATTCCATTTTTTGTTTCATATAGGCATGGCTCATGATTTCCTGGCATAAAAGAGCAGAATCAGACTGTGTATGCCCAGTATAGTGAATTGCAATTGGTCAAACTTAGCTACAGTAATGTAAAGGCAAAAAATTAATATCAAATAATAATAATAATTAAAATTTATAAAATGCTTTATAAAGTGCTAAGAATGTTACAGTTATCCTGTTTGATTCTCACAACCCTGAGAGATAGGTGTTGTATTGTTCACATTTTACAGAGGAGGAAACTGAGGCAAACAGAGGTTAAGTGCCTTGCCTAGGGTTACCCAGATAATAAGGGTCTGATACCAGATTTTAATTGAGCTCTTATTGACTCCAAGACCAATGCTCTATCTACTGTGTCATCTAGAAATGAATGGATATGGACATGAATATTAATCACTTAAAATTGGAGTTCCTTGAAATACTCTTTACAAAGTCTTACAGGGTACTTTGCATTTAAAAGAAGTCTAATAAATGCTGGTTGACTGATGAAATCAGTTTTGCATCTATAGAATATTTCCAAAGGGTATTTATGCTCTGCTATCTTGAGGTATATTTTTTAGACCTTATTTATGGTTGACAGTCAGTAGATCATACGTAGGCAGGGTTCAGCCTTCTTGAGTTTTATTTTTAAAACCCAACAAGGAAGATTGAATACAAAATTTTGAGAAGGGGTGGGGCAAGAAATAGTGTGCAAACCAGAAATATTTGCCTCTTATATATGTGGCCAAAATTTCACAACTCTCCCATGAGTTAAGTAGGTTCTATTTTGTAGAGATTGTACCCAAGGTGGGCATATCACCCATCAGGTTGGTAGTGGGGGCTGATTAAACTCAATTCACAAGAGGCTATTCCTTAACATGCTTTCTTATAAATAAATTGTCCACCACTATGCCAACAGCTGTTTTCCATGTGAGAAATGCTAGTGGCAGTGAAGAGTTATCCACAGCTGAAACTTGTTCATGGGAATGGGAGGGTTGGGAGTAGGGATAGTGAAGTATTAGACCAGCATCAAAATACCACGGCTCAAAATGACGCCAGCACTGTCATCACTTCAAGTGAGTCAAATTAGAAGTGTACCTCTTTGGATGAGCTCAAACCTGTTTGGAGACCTGGTTTCTTGGAGTCTTACATGGTCATTGGAGCCTGACGTTGTCATATAACTGATCATTTGTTTGAATTTTATGCCCAATGGATTATAGTGGAAAGATTGCTGGACTTGGAGTCAGAGGAACTGAATTCAAATCCTGACTCTTATTTATGACTTTGTCATCTTGGGAAATTTGCTTCATTTATATGGCATTTCATATCCTCATCTATAAAATTATAGAGTTGGATAAGATGATTTCTAAGGTGAAAATCTATCACCCAAAGTTCTAGTTTCTGGGCCCTTCTTGCTTCTTGCTGATCTTCCATTAGTTGCTCCAATAATTGATCCTTTGTTTTCAAATGATTCACCCCTTTCTTTCCTTGGGACTCCTGCAACCTAAGAATTTGCCACTGTGAATGACCTCCACTGAGACCAAGCCATCAAGTAAGCATCATGGATCATGGCACATAGGAATCTTGGTTGTAGCCCCTGGACCTTTACCTAGAAGGGGCATGTATATAAATATATAATAGATGTTCTCTACTTGAGATGCTAGGAGGTACATGGATAAATTTCCATCCATGAACTTGGATGAAAAAAAATCTTTATTTTTATTAACTTCCAACTGAAATTTCCTTCAATTCTTTGAAAATGTTATTCTGAGGTTTCTATAGGCTTCATCAGACTGACTACCAAAAGGGATCCATGACACAGAAAAGGTTAAGAACCCCAGTATGTAAATGTTATAAACAGCCTATTTTCAATTTATGTAGATAGTAAAAAAATGGAAAAAAATAAGAAAAAGATGGAAGCATTTTTTTGAGAAATAAGAGAAGAAAAAAACAATTTCAATGACCAGTTTTGAGTCATGATGTCTTATATCAGAAGTTGCAGCAGTATATTTCTTGAGTATAGGACCTATTCCCTTTCTACTTAATCTTCTAGCATTTAGAACAATCCCAGGCTTACAGTACATATTCATTCAAGGGTTTTGATAATGATGATGACTGTTTGTTTAGGGAAAGTTTCTTCTTTCATTTTATGACACGCCACTGACACATTTAGAAAGGGAGAAGCTGAAAAGAAGCTCTTAAAGACGCAACTTTCACTTACCTTCTGGTGCAGCATCATCACAGCTATATCTCATGTTAGTTGTGTTTAAATCCTTGAGCTGTTTGGCTAATGAAAGCATGAACACACAAGACAACCATGGAGAATACATATGTGGCATGACCTCTGGAACAGCTAGTCAGTTATTTAACAAGTATCTATTAAGTGCTTACCCATGTGGATGGCACATTGTTAATCACTAGGAATACAAAGAAAGGCAAAAAACAAAACAAAACAACACAAAATGAACAAAAGAACAAAATAAGTGGGAGCAAGAGAACAATGTATATAATAATAGCAATGTTGTTTTAAGAACATTGAGCAAATAAGTCATTTTGATTATTATAAATACACAAATTAACTATAAAGGACATATGAAGGAAGATGCTATCTGCATCCAGAGAAAGAACTGATAAATATATGTTTGTGTAGAATGATTCTACTTATATACACACAAACATTATACATATATTACATATATATACAACATTATGTGTGTCACACACATGTGTATGCATATATAATACATATTACATTATACATACACATACATATTTGTTTCTAATAGTGGCCATCTCTAGGGCAGGTGAGAGGAAGAAAAAAGAAAAAAGAGGAAGTTACATGATAACTTTATTATATATTTAAAAGGAACAGCAAGTTTCATATGCGGTCATCATTTTTAAGTTGTACTATACTATGGAAATTCTTGCTTTATTCCATAAATTTAAAAAATCTAAAACCCAATTCTGACTCTCAAGGAGCTCATGGTCTAATAAGCAAGGTAACATGTAAAGAACTATGTACATGCAAGATATAAAATGAGAAGAAATCCCAGAGGAAAGGAAGTAGCTGTGGGGAGGACTAGGAAAGATTTCTTATAGAAGGTGGTATGTGAACTGATTCTTAAGGGAAGCCAGGATATAGAGGTAACAAGGTTGAACATTCTAGATATGGGGGACACCAGTGAAAAGATGGAGGGTCATGTATGAGGGACATTAAGCAGGCCACCACTGTAGCTGGATCATGGAGGATGTGGAGAGTAGTAAGGTGAAAGAAAACTGAGAGTAATAAGGGGCCAAGTTGTGAAGTATTTTGAATATCAAATGGACAATTAAATATTTGATTCTGGAACCAATAGAGTTTATTAAGTGTGTGTGTGTGTGTGTATGTGTGTGTATGACATAGTTAAACTTGTGCTTTAGGAAAATTACTTTGGCCATCTGAGCCCAGATTAGAGTGGGAACTTTCCCCAAAATTGAGTAATCCAAGGAGGACACAACATGGACACAAAAAGGATGGGAATTCCTATTGTCTCAGCCTTAAAGCCACATTCTATTGAGATTCTATGCTTGTTCTGATCTTAATCCTAAGTGATTGTTCACACCATAACAGTGGCAGGATTATGAGAATCTTTTCACAGGGTCAAATATATGATTAGATATGTGGGGTGAAGAATGAGGAGTCAAGGATAACACTGAGGACCTGGTTTACCCAGAGAATGGTAGAGCTCTCAACAATCATAGGAGAATTCAGAAGAGAGGTGGGCTTGTGGGGTAAGAAAATGAATTTTGTTTTGGATACTTTGAAATTTAAATGCCTTTAGGACTACCTGGTCAAAATGTTCAACAGATCACTGGTGATATGGGACAGGAGCTCAGGAGAGAGTCAAGGGTTGGATAAATAGACTTGAGAATAATCTACATAGAGATGATAATTGAGTACAACGTATCTGTTTGCAAATCACAAATACCAATATTTGACTCTATTCTCCTGAGGTAAGATGGTCTATTGTTGGTTGGTAACTTCCTATATCAGCTGGTATACACAACTCTTGGCCCTTATCATCTGTTTCAGAGCTCTTTTATCCAAACACTCCTTTCAGTATTTATACATATTATATTTCCTTGCTGCTGCAGGTCAGTCAGGTTGGAGTAATCAAGAAGTCAACAATAATTTATTAAATACTTACTACATGCCAAGCACTGCACTAAACACTGTAGATACAAATATAAACAAAAAGAAAGACAGTTTCTGTCCTCAGTGGGCTTACATTCTAATGTAGAAAGACAGTGCATAAAAGGGAGCCCAAAAGTAAGGTTATTTGGTAAAGGGAGAATGTACCTGTGCTTGGGCATGGTGTTGATACCTGAAGAATAGAGGATGGTTGGTCTAGATATATTTCAAAATTGAGGATCCAGAAAAAAATAATTCTTCAGTGGGAGAAGGGAACTGCAGGAGTAGAGGGAGAAGTCAGCCAAGGTATGGTGGTAAAGTGTAGAGATCTTGAGTGAAGGAAAAGGAATTATGAGAAGTTCATGATGAGGTACTGAGAAGGAATACAAGGACCCAAAGGATCATAACTCAGTCAGCTCATTACTAGCCCTTTGGCTCTACTGGCAAATATGGGTAGTAGTACAGGTGTATGGTAGGATGCATGTCCCATTCTAGAGCACAGAATGATGGGTCTCTTGCTTGATCTGATTACCCTATTATTATTACCTTATTATATTACATTATCTGATTGTTGTTTCTGGGAAGCTTCCAAAGAGCTCAGGAGAGGAGTGGGAAGAGGACTTTATGGAGTAAGTGACATGGACTGTGACTCCTTATTTATCACAAGGATATTGTAATTAGGAAAGTTTGCTGACTTTGCATACAAGGATTAGATACTCAGCTGGTTATAATCAATAAAGGCATGCATTTAGTGCCTAAATGAAGCTGATTAAACTAGTGACTGGGTACAAAGGAACTCCTGATACATAGATAGATCAATAAGCCATTAAACTTGGTCACTTCTGTTAGCTAGGGCTTAGCAATAGGCAAATCCTCACAGGGACTATATGAGAAGTTATATGGAGAGAGAAGCAACAAGATTTAGTTACTGATTGGCTATGTGTGAGAAGGGAGAATGAGAATTACTGTCTCATTTTCTCTTGGAATCTATCCATAGTACACAGCAGAGATAATACAATCGTGTTGCCATCGAGGGATGGCACTTAAGGTCCTAAAAATCTAGATGTTTTCCCAGCACCTACAGACTTATAGAACTGGTGTAGGGGCTAAACATTTAGATAGATAAATGAATAGATAGATAAATAGAAAGATAGATAGATAATCTAAATTTTAGATGGACAATTTAGAAAATACCTATCCAAATATCCATAGGTATCTATAGATATCAATCTCTCTATATGTCTATATATATTTTTCCAAGCTGAAGTCTCCTTCTTGTCCTAGGAGTAAAAGTCCCCAGATTTATGATCCTCTCCATGAAGATGAAACTGTTTGCTTACTTGTGTAGGTTTGTGAATTTTATAGATCCTCCTTCTAGATTCACTATAAGTGTCATAGAGTCCTGGGGGACTCAAGGTGTGGCATCTGTTTGGGAAAGATGCAACAACCTTTGCTTTTGTATAGGAGTTATACTGCCTCAGCCATTGCTATCTCAACACTGTCTTGGCTATAGAACTGTTGACTATGTGGCTTCCTATAGGCCATGTTTTCAGGATGTTTCGTACACTAACTCCCCTTCTAGGGGTCTTCACTCCCTCATCACCTAATCTGGAATATTCTTCTGTCTGAGTGGGAGTCCCTCATCTCATGGCTAAACAGCAAGCAGTGAAGTTTCTTGGGAGCCCTGAGTTGTTACTGAGGACCTATTTTGTCTTTGACCCTGGTCCTGACAAAACAATGTCTCAAGTGAGACTATGGTAGATACCTTGTCCAAGGCAACTTCTTTTGCCCTCAGTGAGCAGGGACTGGTTTTATATTTTTGTTTGTTTGTTCTTATAGCCTCAATGTCTACTATGTAGTAAGTGCTTGACAAGTACTTTGATTCTTCATAAATAAATGGATTCTTCTGGTCCCTTGGTTCTTTGTTATTTTTTTAAGATTCCCATTTACAGTGCATCCTCCTAGCCTATGAAGCATGTTTCTCCTGTACATTTATTTAATTCTGTATATTTTCTGACTTCAGTTTTTGAAGTATCATTGCTACTTTCCCCCTATAATTCATTAAGTATGGGGTAATAGTGTCCAAATATATTGGTTCCACTATAGATATGAACAAGAATAGATCACTATAAAAAGTTTGGTATATCTGTTTCAACTTGAGTCTGTTTATTGTTTTCATTCTGATGTCCAAATGCCCTCAGCATAATCTGATTTTGCTATATTTCATGCCAAACTTTTTGCAGCCTCATTTTCTTCACAACTGATTGGGCTTTTTCTTATTTGTGAGGTGAAACTTCTTATGACAGTTTTCTCAGTAGTACTTTAAAGGTGAGTTTAAAATCTAAATTAGTGACATCCCTGCTTTCCATGTCTTTTTTTCAAAAAAGTATTTTATTATTTTCCAGTTACATGTAGAGATATTTTCTTTTTTTTTCGATGCAACAAACATTTATTTTTTTCCCAGTTACATGTAAGGGTAGTTTTAAACATACATTTTCATAAGATTTCAAGTTCCAAATTTTTCTCCCTCCCTCTCTTTCCTCCCCTCTTCGCAAGACAGTAACCAATCTAATATAGGTTATATATGTACAATCAACAAGTGCTCTTTTTATCAGTTCTTTCTATGTGAGTGGATAGTATGCTTCATTATTAGTCCCTTGGGATTGTCTTGGATCATTGTATTGCTGAGAGTAGTTAAATCATTTGCAATTGCTCATCAAACAATACTGCTGTCACTTTCTATGTTTTTTAGCAGTAATATTTTTAGCAACACATGTAGGAGGAGAATGTAGCTAAGGTCATGTATTACTAATGAATTCCCATAGTTCTGCCCACAAATGAATTACAGGAAAAAAAAGAAAAAGAAGAAGAACAACAGCCACATGCTGAGATGGAATCCTCCTTGGGGAATTACACTAAATGTCACAATAACCAAATCTTGGTGCTATTCACTATGTAGCATGTGAATAACTATAGGGCAAAAAGCTAGGTTAAGACTTGGAAATCAATGCAGAACCCTAGTGATGACAGTTCAGTGATCTCCTCTGACTCACTTGGTGTTGCGTGTTGCAGCCAACTCCATCATGTCTGTGTAGTTCCATAGTTGGGTCCTATAATGCTCTGGAGTCCAGATATAATATTTCAATTGAATTCAGTTCTTTTTTGGAAAAGGAGATCCTGGTGGTAGTTTGTGATAATAATACAAGATTATATATGACTTAGGTGTTTTCTAGACTCTTTCAGTCTTCGTGTTGTGGCAACTATTTTGCATATATAAATTTTTCTAGGAATGGCAGGAGCCAAAGTTAATGTTTTCACTTTTTTTTGATATCCTACTTTTCAGGCTTGACAGCTTATTTAAATATATTGGATCATAGCTGTTCAGTCTTAGGCAAGCAATTTTACCTTTGTGGGCATCAGGTTTTTTTTTTCTTTTTTCATCTGTATACTGGAGGGATTGGACAAGGTGACCCCTAAGTTCCCACCTTTCAATCCATAGGAAATGAAAAGGTACATAGTGGGAGGTGGAGGGGAGTATAAATCTGACTATGTCATGGTACCAATAGTGATTTGTATATAAGAAGCAGAGTCAGTGATATTGATAAAAAGATGTATGCTTAGAAAAGTAGCTGGACCAATCTTATAACAAGAATAATACAAAACAAACACATAATCTCAGTGGTTCACTGACATCTTTAGGACATAATAATAGAAGAAGACATTCTTCCAGGCTCTAGAAAGATTCTCTGTGCAGTACTTATGGGGGGGAGGGGAGCGGGAATGGACACAAGTTACACAAGACCATAAGGCATTGAGCTTCAATCTTCCTTAATGGAGGGAGTATCCATACCAATGAAATCATAGATCACATAAAGTATCAAACTTCATGATTCAAATACTATCCACTTTACTATACAATTTCTAGATCATGGAGATTATATGCATGAAAATAGGGTCGTATTTAGGGCATAAATTCTTGGAGGGACCATATTTGTCTCTGGGACAAAGTAAAGCACAGATGTACAGGCAGCAGTGAAATGAAGACAGGAAGTGTTTCATACTCGACAACTAAGCAGGTTTTCTGAATCCAAAAATTAGAGCAAGCTAAGGATAATAAATCCCACAGAGCTGTTGATAAGGCAATGAAGTCATCTTGGGCTTCATTTGGTGGAAGAAAAGAAAAAAGGGGCATTCACACTAAAGGCAATTCTAGCAGATGCCAAACAGATCTCATTAAGGTCTATATGCTGGATGACTACATAGGAAAAATAAAGTTTAATTTTGGGTTACAAAAACAGATGTTTTATATAAGTAACAGTGTAATATTATCTGGGCCCAAAGTGTTTATCTTCTTTGCTGATATTATGTGAAGTAAGGCTGAAGATAACCTCTGCTCTCCAGAGGTGTTATAGCACTATTAATTTCCAGAAAAATGAATTGGCTGATTCTAGAGTAACTAGTGATTTTTTTCAACAGGTCAAACAGCACAAAATGTGCCTTCAAATGCTACTGGCAAAATTAGACCAGGGAAAAACTAACTCACCTGGAGTATAGCCACTGGGGAGGTAGGTAGAAATCAATCTCTTTTGTTGCTTCCTATTTTATCTAAATATTCTTGCTAAGTATTGAATGATGTTATTTCTATGATGAAGAAGGGGGAGATGGAAGAGAATACACATTTATAGATTTCTGGATATCATGCTAAGCAAAATTATTATCTCTTTTGATCCTCCTAATAACCCTGTGAGGTAGGTGCCATTATTATCTTCCCCATTTGATAGTTGAAGAAAATGAGGTGTTAAGGGCTAAAATTCTAGCTAGTCTAAAATATCTAATGAGTGGTCGCCAATAAATTATAAGCTTTAGCAAGAGTTAGGCTTTTAAGCATTTATTAAGGAGAATAAGAATTTGGTAAAGAGAGAGAGAAAGGCCTAAATTTCTATCTATTAAAGGGAGAGCACATTTCTAGCTCCCTTCTCCGCCAGAGTCCCCAGGAAAGAGCGTCAGAGCGAGCGCCAGTCTCTTCCTTCCTCCTCCCACTAGCTCACATCACTTCCTGACACCAAAGAAAAGACTCCTGGTCTTGCCCTCAAAAGACCTTCATTTCATGGGCGGAACTCTTCTACAGTAAGTCTCCAGCAGGTGGCGTCATTCCAATCGTTACAGAGGCAAACAAGTTAAATGACTTGCTCAGGGTCACACAGCTAGTATGTGTTGGAGGCTTGATTTGAACTCAGGTTTTATTGACTCTAGGCCTAAGTGCTTTATCCACTGTACCAGCAGCTAGACTGTGGGGGGCTGTCACTTTCCTAAATTTCAGTACCCTGAGACCAAGCCCTATTCATTCCCCACCAATTACAATTCTGGATTTATACAAGGGAGTGACAGAAAGGTGAAATAACCCTCCCTTTGGGAAGTAAGGAAGCACTTGCACAAGTCTGCTCTATACCTGCCATGTGGCTGAATCACACGAAGTCTCCAACATTGGCTCAAGGGCAGTATCCCTTGGAAGTATGCTTTTTGACATATCCCTCAGAGACACATAAGAACAGGTCAGAATCAGATTTCCCAGGAGTTTCCTGGGATCAACGGGATTTGCTTAAAGATATAATATTGGGGTCTCCTGGTCCCTTCTGTCCTCTAGGAAGAGGGAGGAGCTCATTTATAAACACTGCTCATTGCCATGAAAGAATTATTGGTGATTTCCACTATCATGGAGGTAATTAAATAGATTTTTCTTTTAGAACTTTCTTGAATTAATGCCCATTAGTAGGCATCTAGGTGGTACAGTAGACAGAGTCCTGGGCCTAAAGTCTAGAAGAGATGGTCAAATCCAACCTCAGATATTTAGTAGTTGTCCAAAGGCATGGAGAGCAGAGATGGAATGTTGTGTGTGAAAAACAGTAAGAAGGCTGGTTGCTTGACTGAATAACACATGGTTAGAGCCAGGATGTAAGAGGTGAGTTATTTAACCCCTGCTTGCCTTATTTCCTTCAACTGCAAAATTTCAATAATAACATTTACCTTCCAGGTAGGTGAAGATCAGTTGTGAGGATCAAATGAAATAATATTTGTAAAGTTCTTAGCACAATGCCTGGCACATAGTAAGTGCTTAATAAATGCTTGTTTCCTTCCTTACTTAAAGAATGAAAATAGATGCAGATTGCATGCCTGCATATGTCTGTGAACAGGAAGGTGTTTAAATAAAGGAAAACTCCCTTCCATTTCTTTATAATGTCTCATTTCCTTCTCTACCCTCTCTTATTGACCTCATTGCCATGTACAGATTCAATTTTTATCTCAAAGGTCTATGTTCCACCTATACCCCAATCCCATTCCTATATCCAGCCCTTATCTCTCTCCTAAACTCCAGTTCTACATCACCAACTACTGGACATCTTGTATTGGCTCTTGCATCTCTCTTGCATCAACACCTTAAAATTAGCATGTCTAAATCAGAAGTCATTATTTTCCCTAGAATTCCATCCCTTTCCAGGATTTCCCTATTTCCTTTGATGGTACCACCCTGATTCAATCACCCTGGTTCAAAACTTGAAACTCATCCTTGACTTCTCCCTTTTATTATATGAGATTCAATATTGGATATATGGAGCATTAATCTCCCCCTTTAAATTTGCCCATAGATATATATATATATATATATATATATATATATATATATATATATATATATATATATATATATATATCCCAGACCAATAAGAAAAAGGAGCCTCTGAGCTTTAATCTGTGAGGGATTAGTTTTTATTGCTTGGGAATTAATTAGACAACAAAAGGTGAAACCAATTAGGGAAATAGGGAAGTAGAAATACAGATGAATAGTCTTAGATATAAGATTAGTCTATTCAATCACAGAGATTAAGCTGGTTTAAAGGAATTTAGGATTTTCCTTTATAAAACTCACCGAATCTCAAACTTCCCGCCAGGCCTCGAACCAGCACACACAAAGACTGAACACCAACCATATGTTTCTGAACTCCTCTCTCCAGAGCGCCACCATGGCTAAGTTTAACAGCCAGAAAGAGCGAACTTCCGTTCCTGCCCTTTTAGGTTGGCATCCTGGAAGTTCCTCGCGTTCTTGCATTTTCCTCCCAAAAGGGGAGGTCCTTCAAAAGCTGCTTCAGTAGCATGAGCAATCTCTCAAATGATTTAGCTAAAACTTCTGATATTAATCTTTACCACAAATAATTTTCACCACAATTAGCTTCCCAGATCTAATCAATTGACGAATCTTGTAGATTTTATTTCCATGACATCTCTCACATCTATATCCTCTCTTCTATTCTCTTCTCCCATGCTGTTTCCATCAAATTCAAGCCCTTACTTTACTGCCTCTCACCTAAACTACTGAAATAGTCTCCTAACTGTTTCACCTGTCTCAGGTCTTTCCCCTTTCCCATATTTACTTCACACTGCTACTAAAGGATTCTCCTTTAAATATAATTGCTCTTAGGTAACTAGGTGGTTCACTGAGCATGGAGTCAGGAAGACCTGAATTCAAATCGGGCCTCAGACATATACTAGCTGTGTGACCCTGGGCAAATCATTTAACATTTGCTTTAATCTACTAGAGAAGGAAATGGCAAACCGCCCTAGTATTTTTATATGGGGTACCCAGGGAAGATTAGAACTTCTGGTGTGAGGGTTTTTTGAGTCCTTTTCAAGGTATATATCTGGAATCCAACTCTCATCTGTGGCTCCAAGAAGCTGTAACATGAGCAGTTGCTGTACCCCAGTAAAACATCTTGGCAGATGGGCTAAATCAAGTTGAGGGTAACCAATAGACATCAAACCCATCAATGAGTTAGAGGAATGTCTACCCCAAACTGAAAACTTCCATTGGTGAAATGAGTAGATGATAACAATTTGTTCCAACAGCCATGAAGGCAGCTTAAGCAAGTGCTGTGGAGTACTTAGAGCTTGGTTAGACGTAGAAGACACCAAGATCCTCCACTGAATCCTGGGTCATTGCCAATCATCTTGACTTTTGTCTTGCCACTGTACTTCAACTCTGAAGAGACAGTGAGCCTGACAATTTTGTGCAACTCTGCCTCACTTAAATCTAATTCATACATGAGTTAAGCCATCACCCCTTGATATCACTGATCCCCTTTGAAAACAAAGGACGAGCAACAACAATAATTGCCCTTATGCTCAATAAATTAGTGTGGCTTCCTATTAAGTCTAGGATAAAATATTGTAACTTAAAGCCCCTCATAGCCCAGCTCCAACCTACCATCTTTCTTGCACTCTTCAGTCCAACTAAGCCAACCATCTTGATATTCTTCATATACAACGTTCCAGCTTTGCTCTCTGTGTTTTTGAGCAACATATATCCTATACCTGGAATGGACTCCACCTTCACTTCTACCTCTTAGAATCCTTATTTTCCTTCAAAGCGTAGCTGCATCACTACCTCCTACATGAGAATTTTCTTTATTTCCCACCCTAACTTGCAGACCCCTTATCTTCCAAAAATCCCTTTGTATTTATTTTGTAAATATTATGCATGTACTAATTTTATCTACAAATTATGTCCAAATAATGGGCCACCTGGCAGGCTTCTCCCACCCCCCAGAAAGGATAAAAATTGGCACAAGAGTGAGTGAGTGGTTTGGAAAGTTCTTCAGATTCGGTAGCAATGAAAAACAGTGAAACCTCTCACTACAGTGTGAGGAAATTGGTGTTTCTCCAATTCTTTCCTGTTAACTTCTCCTTTAGGACATAAGATCCTTGAGTATAGGGATTATTTCATTTTTGTCTCTGTTACCCCAATATCTATCACAGTACTTAGAACATAGAAGTCTCTCTTTTAAAATATTCTATTTATTTTATTTTTAATTTATGAAATAAAGCAAGCATTTCCACAACAAAGTAGAATAAAAAGATGATTTTTTATGGAATTGCAAATCTATTATGTACAACTTGCTATTCCTTTTAAATATATAATAGTTAGTTATCATGTAAATTTCTTCTCTACCTCTTTTTCTCTTTTCCTCTTTTTTTTTTTTTTTTGCGGGGCAATGGGGGTTAAGTGACTTGCCCAGGGTCACACAGCTAGTAAGTGTAAAGTGTCTGAGGTGGGATTTGAACTCAGGTACTCCTGAATCTAGGGCCAGTGCTTTATCCACTGTACCACCTAGCTTCCCCTTTGCCTCTTCTCTTAATAAACATTTGTTAATGGATTGATCATCCACTCAAGATAAGATTCTTTTACTTTTTCACTTTCATACACTTTTCTCTACTTTGTGTTTTATGGATGCTTTTGATAAAGTTGATCCATGCTGAATTTCAGAAACTATGGTCTGTTATTCAAAAATCTCTGATTTGCATTCTTTATATCCTACGTGACCTTGGTTATCCATTTTGTAATTTCAGTGATATTCAGAGTAACTGACACAAACGAGGAGGTACTTTTAGAAAGGATAGTTGGAACAATATGCCTAAGTAAGGACTTATTAAAGTTTCTCATTATGTTCCTCCCCTCCTCAATCTTTCATAGTGGTAGTGAATGGTCCCTAATTGATAGTCATTAGTCTAGGGAATTCTGGCCCCAGAAGAACTGGAGAAGCACCAACTTCTTCATGACAGTAAGAGTTTTTCCCGTTATTCATTGCTATTCACCCCGAAGAAGTTCCCAAACCACTCTCTTATAGCTCTTGTGCCAAGTTTCAACATTTCTGGGATGGAGAAGCCCACTAGGTGACCCTTTATAATATAGCAAATAACAGCCAGAGAAGACAAGGAGAAACCTTGGCCAAGAGCAATGAAACAATGAGTCATATATCAGAACATCCATAACAAAAAACTCCAACATTTTTTTTAATAAAAGCAAAAATAATCCTCCTTGAAAAGACTTTGCAATCTATATTATGAAGGCACAGGTTTAATCATTGGAAGGTACTATGCCCTGAATCTCAGCTTTCTAGTAGATTTCAAGAGCATAACAGACAAAACTCATGGTAGTTACTCCATTATTAAGAATTAGAAATTTAGACATTAGGAAAAAGACTTGTTGTGTGGAATGTTGCATAGAGTTTCATTGGTTACATTGGACTGTTTTTCTTTTTTATACAAAGATAATTCTCTGGTGGGCAGGAAACTGGTATTGGAGGTGTTTAGGCAGAGGCTGACATCCCTCATAAAAGTGATCCATGTATTGAGTAGGAGATAGAAATAGGTGACCTCTCGGGTCTAATCCAGCTGTTATGTTAGATTCTATGGATCTATAATGCTCAGTGGCAAGTATCTGGATCAATAGGCACAAAGGAGTGTTTCCATGGGTGGTCCTGTCTACACATACAATCCCACTAATTCACTTAGAAAGCAGTAGCTTTGTCTCTCTAAGCAGTGAACATTACATTCACCTTGTAGACAACTTTCCTTCTGCTAACTCTCAGTTGATTACACCTCTAAAGTATAAGATATGGATCAATAGAGCCTTGACCCCTTTTTACATTTGGAAGAATGCTCTGAATGGACATAAAAGGTCTCTTGGGTCTCCCAGGTAGCATTCATTCATTTACTCATTCATTCATTTGTAGCATTTCTAAATTTTTTACTTGCTTTTCACATTTTGAAAAATGTTAACTCAATTTGATTTTTTTTGGCTTAGAAAATAACACCCCTAAAAAATATTGATAGGCTATTACAGTGATATTGAGCCCATCTCTGAGTGCTGCCACTGACATGTTGGCTACATGGCTTCTGGCACGTCACGGAACCTTTCAATGCCCAAACAACTTTCTAAGTCCATAAGTTGGAGAATAGGAGCTGAGCTGTGTCAATAGAGGGAGTTTATGCACTTTGAATTCCTTATACTAATGAAATGGCAGGTCCCATCCTCACCCAAATAAAATATTGGTCTTTAATTTGCATGGTTTGGCTTAGGAATGTCCACGTTCCTCCAAGAATCAAAATTATGGAATGGGAAATCAGAGCAAGTATAAATTCAACTAAAATGTAAGCTCCAATTCCCTGGTATGAAGGAAAAAATAACCTATAGGAAAAGGAAAAGGCAGCTAGGTGACCCAATAGATAGAGTAGCAGCCCTGTGGTCAGGAAGACTCATCTTCCTGAGTTTAAATCTAGCTTTGGACACTTGCTAGTTATGCAATCCTGACTAAATCACTTAACCTTATTTTTCTCAGTTTCCTCATATATAAAATGAAGGAAACAGCAAATCACTCCTGTATCTTTGCCAAGAAAACTCCAAATGAGGTCACAGATATAGCTGAAAATGACTGAACAACAACAATAACAACAATGAATCAGAAAAGGAGGAAGGGGAAACTGACTATTGGATGGCATGAGTGGGCTTACTGACATGGCTTAAATTTTCAAGTCCCTTACATTCTCCCACACTTACTCCACTTTTAAGCAGGACTGCAAAGAGAGGAATCAAACAGAAAGGAACTTCTCCTATATTAAAAAAACCAAACCCTGCATCCAATACAAGCAAGAGTCTGGTTCCATTTTTTTTCCTTCAAAAAGTTAGAGGATAACCCTTTCTCAAAGGAGGGCTTGTGGACCCTGATCAAAGCATTGTTCCATTCAGACCAAAATGCCTCAATGGCCAAGAAGAATAGATGCTTTGGGGAAGAATGGAACACTAGGGAGCAGGAATGCCTTTGGCTAGTTGTGTTGGCTCTGCTGGGCTGGCCACTGCCATCGAGGCTGGGGATAATCCTCCTTGACCTCTGTAGAGCTGAGATTATACCCTAAAGCAGCAGATTCAATTACACTTAACATGTGTTAGCATCTCAACACATAGGTCACTAAATTGGCTCGTCTTTAAAATGGAATTAACATATAGACAACAATTGGTCATGAGATTGTCTCCCTTTTCACAATGGTAGTCAAAGCATTTGAGTTATTGACTAGAGACCTTCCCTTAGATTAGTGGATTCCTCAGGGTCATTCCAGCTCCTCATGCCAAAGAGGAATGCAGGCAAGGCAGGTTCTGATAGCAAGGGCCTTCCTCCAGTACAGAACCAGTCACTTTCTGATTTCCTCACATTCTATCTAATTGCTACACTGTGTGAAATGACAACATAGAAATGTACAAGACTTCCTGTTCAGTTCCATACAAACAGTATATGTATCCCCTAGTGGAAGGGGAAGCATGCCCATTTAAGCTAGACCCATTTTGTCCTCAGTCTTCCCTTTTTAAAGGCTATTTGCCTTCCTCTCCCTCACAATTTAGGCATATTTTTCAGAAAGTCACTGCAGCATCAGTCAGTCAACAAGTGCTTACTCTTACTATGTGTCAAGCACTGTGCTAGACACTCAGGACACAAATTCAAAAATGAACAATCTCTGAGCTTAGTTTCTATCAAAGAATTGTAGAGTGCTACACTAGAGGCAGCTAGTTGGTAAAATGGAATGTGGGGCCTGGAGTCAAGAAGACCTGAGTTCAAATTTGACTTCTCTCACTTAGAAGCTGTGTTACCCTGGGCGATTCACCAAATCTTTGCCTCAGTTTCTTCAAATGGATTAGTAATGATTCCTATGTCTCAAAGTTGTGAAGATTAAATGAGTTGTGAAATTCAATGTGTTTTGAAGATTAAAAGTGCATAGCACAGTGCCTGGCACATAGTAGGTGCTTAATAAATGTTTATTCCCTTCCTTCCTATTTGTAGTCAGGAGCCTTGGTTCAGTTCCTATTCCACTGACGAGTTGTGTGATCATGGACAAGTCATTTGACCGCTCTGAGCCACAGTATTCTCATCTGTAAAATAGAGATAATAAACAGTATATGCACAATATATCTTACAGAGCTGTGAGGGAAATGGTTTGTAAAATGTAAAGTACTATATAAATTTGAACTATTATTTTTCCTTTTTAAATACCAGCTGGATGTTGTATATATGTATATAAACAGGACATATCTAGGGTTTTTTTTTTTTTACTAGTCCTCAAGTCTTTTTATTTTTTATTGGGGGGGGGGCAATGAGGGTTAAGTGACTTGCCCAGGGTCACACAGCCAGTAAGTGTCAAGTGTCTGAGTCTGGATTTGAACTCAGGTCCTCCTGAATCCAGGGCCAGTGCTTTATCCACTGAGCCACCTAGCTGCCCCCTCCAGTGTTTTTAAGGGTGATGACTACAAGCCCTTTGATTACCACTGCTCCTTATGGAGGTGGCATTTTCCATATTTTTTTCCTCAAATAAGCATAGAATTTATTACAATAGAAACCTGAGAGGTTTTTTGAGTAAAAACTCCAAAATAGCCCATGAATCACATTCTCAAATAGATCTTGTAAACTATAGCTACAGTCTCTAATTCACCAAGTTCTACAGGTAATCATTGTGAAAAAGACAAGTAGTCACCCAATGTTCTTTTCCACCAACTGTATGCTAGGGAGTGAGTGATCACATTTCATGCAAAGAACAGTGACACATATTCCCTAAGGTAAGCCCTATCTGCTCATTTGTTAAATGCTCCCAGATCAAGACTGTACCTCAAAATACTGGTGATTAAATGAAATCATGCAAAATGTAGCTGAAAGGAATGTCAATGGGCTGGCAGTTGAGCTATGTGGATTAAACATCCTTCCTATTCTTTAACAACACCCACTATAGATTTCTGGCATTTAGCTATTCTGCCATCATATTAACTCCCAAACATGACTGTGACATATCCATTCCCCTGTTCTGGAGACTCCACCCCTCAAGTTATTTATTCCTACTTCATCCTCTAAGACCCGAATTTGGAGTCAGAAGACAAATTCGAATTTAAGTCTCATTGTTTGATAGGAAGTAAGTGATTTAATTAATTAGAAAGTAGAGAGACTTTTGCCATTTAAGATTGCTGGTCTTCATCTATGAAACAAGTGAGTTGTATTATATGGTCTCCAATGGTCCCTTACCACTCTAAAATCCTGTCTTCAGGTCTTATGATTAAACTGTTCTGTGATAAGCCTGTTATTTATGTATAAAAAGTGTTCTACAGCCACATTGGTCTCTGAATACATCTAAACACAATAGAGAATAAAATAAGGGAGGCTGTTGTGTAGTGATTAGAAATTCAAGTTTTTACACTGGCCCTGATCAGAAAAATCATAAAATTTCACAGTTCATAGAGACTTCTGAGTACATATAGCCCAATCCCCACTGAAAGCATGTATCTGACCATTAGTCTATCTGACAAATGGTCATCCAACAAGCTCTTGAAGATCACCAGTGGTAAAGAACTCATTACTCTCTGAAAAAGACAACTGGTAAGAAAACTTTTGTTATATTAGGTCTAAAATATGTCTCCCTATAATTTTTACCCATTGTTTCCTTCTGTGGGGCTGAGCAGAACAAGTCTATTCTCTCTTCCATATAACAACCCTTCAAATATTTGAAAATAACTATCATGTTTCCTTAAACCATTTCTTCTCTAAATTAAACATGTCCACTTCCCTGAACTAAGACAGGCAAGATTAAAAATAATAATAATAAGAGAATGTGTGTTCAGATCCCAGCTCTACCACTTATTACCTGTTTAATAATGGGCAAATCACTTAACTTTTACAGTTCCTCACCTAAAAATAAGGAGCATGAAATAAAGGGTGTCTATAGGGTCCCTTCTGTCTCTATATCAATGATCTAATGATTTTTCTATTGTATGATTCAGAAGATCCTCACTATCTTCTTCCCCTTCCTCTAGACATACTTCATCCCATCAGTTGTTGTTCTAAAATGTAGAATCCATAATTGGGTACCATAGTTATTGTCTGACCTTGGCAAAGCTATTATCTCCCTTGTTCCAGATGCTATTCTATTAACACGTTCTAAGATTCCATTCACTTTTTGGCTGCCATATCACATGGCTGGTTCATGCCAAGCTTGTCCATAAAAGCCCTTAGATCTTTATTTTTTACTAAAGCTTCTTTCAAACTACATGTCACCCCTTCTTTATTTGTATTGTTGATTTTTTTAACCCAAGTACTGGATTTCACATTCTTCTCTAGTAAGTTTTGTCTTATTAGGTTGAGTCCATTATCCCATCCTGACTATATTTTTCTGGATCATGATTGTGTCATCTGTTCTATTAACTAGGCTTTACATATTCATTTTATCTGAAATTTGGACAAAAGATCAACTATAGTTCAAAACTGATTTAAAAAAACCAAACAGAACAGAGCCAACAACAACAGATCCTATCCTGTTTTCATTACTGTTTCTCTCATTTTACCAGTTTACTTGGGGTTTACTTCCCATTTTACATGAGTATCTGTTAAAGAGAGAAGGACTTCTTAAACTTTTTCTACCCATGACCCCTTTTCACCTAAAACATTTTAATGCAACCCTGGGTATATAGATATATAAATAAGATATACATAACCTTTTACTGTTTCCAAAGTTTATGTGATCCCCACATTCAATTACATGACCCCTTGTGAGGTTGCAACCCACAGTTTAAGAAGCTAGGTATAAGGGCACTTAAGTTGCACAGTGGATAAAGTGCTGGAACTAGAATCAGGAAGACTCATCTTCTTGAGTTCAAATTCAGCCTGACATTTACTAGCTGTGTGACCCTGGGCAAGTCATTTAACTCTGTTTTTCTCAGTTTCCTCATCTCTAAAATGAGCTGGGGAAGGAAATGGCAAACCACTCCAGTATCTTTGCCAAGAAAAGCCCAAATGAGATCACAAAGAGTCGGACATGACTGAAAACGACTGAACAGCAACAATCCATTTTTTTAATATTTGTTGATATATTACATATATTATTATAGCAGTAGTAATATAATATGCAGTAGAACAATATAACACATTGGAACATTAATGATATAAGTAAAGTCATAGAATGGATAATTCCCTTGTCTCAGTCGCTGGGTGAAAAAGATCTCTTCTGATAGTTTTAAGATACTCATGACCTAAAAACACATCTCACTTGGGTGGCTTGTGAATACTCCATTATTCTGAAGAACAATGCCAAGGATATCTAATGGAGAAATGTGACAGATTAAGGGCTGGAAAGCTGTCAATCACATTAGACACGCATATCATAAAATGAACTACCCCCATTAGCCCTTGGAGGGCCAGCCCCACAACCTACAGAAAGATATACAAGGTCGGGGCGGAGTTGCTGAGTCTGTCTTTCTCAAGAATAAGAGCTGGGTTAAGCTTCTTCAACAGCTTGCTCAGGAAAATGTTATCTCTCTTTCTCTGACAGAATCAAAGCACTAGGTGGTACCTCATTAAAAAGCCTACACATAAAGGACAGGGGTGTGAGGGGAGGCTGAGAACATAACCATCCTTCTTCTATTTCACAAAGCTGTTCCTGCGACTGCTTAGTTTGGGCTCCGCATTCACAGACCAGTAAGTCTTTCCATTTGAACAGGCTCTGTTCCTTATGTCTTTTCCTTTGTAAGGCACCATAATGACAGCTGGAGAGCAGTGTGGGGCCTTCCCGAGTAAATGGAAGGTTCTCCCTTTAGGGAATAGGAGGTGTTCACAGTCATGCTAGTCATCGCTATTGACCCCTGATTTCATAATGCACTTGGTAAAAGACAATGATAACTCCTTTCATTCTCAGGAGAGTTAAACTTATTGCAAAAGGCATTCATTGTGCCACAATGATTATCTACTTTATTATCCTATCCAACCCAATGAAGTGGAGGGAGATAGGTGCACTTCATATTCACAGAGGAATAACTCAGGTGAGCAGGAGGTTGGTTCTATCTCATGTATCTAATTTATATCATTTTCCTTTTTCTTTTTCTTTTTCTTTTTTTGAGGGGCAATGAGGGTTAAGTGACTTGCCTAGAGTCACACAGGTAGTAAGTGTCAAATGTCTGAGGCCAAATTTGAACTCATGTCCTCCTGAATCCAGGACTGATGCTTTATCCACTGTGTCACCTAGCTGCCCCTCATTTTCCTTTTAATACAAAAGTTTCTGATGGTAAAGTGCTAAATGATACCAATGTAGGTATGGGATGTGGGTAAGGAGTGCTGAGTTCAGGAAAAATGAAATCTTCTTTGTGAAATTCTTTCCTGTCACAAGGATAACATCAAGGTAAACTTTCAATACTGGGTTTTCTTTAAAAGCCCAGGGATATTTACAGTTAAAACTTTCATATCAGAATTTCCCCCCTCCATCTTACTCCATTATTCCATTATTTTAGACTTGCTTCAAGGCTATTCAAGTTTCCAAAGAATTATACAGTAGTGAGATTCTTCTTTGAAGTTGCCAATCCACATTTACTCAGTGTAACATTTCTGTACTACTCAGATTTTGTATTTTTTCTTACAAAAATAGCTCTATTGTAGCGATTTGGAAATGTCCTTTGTAATTGTGTGTATGTGTGTGTGTGAAGTGAGAGAGAGATAGAGACAGAATCAGAGACGAAGATCAAAAATCTCTATTATGAACATTTAACCTGAAGAATTTATGATAGTAATATGCTTGGCACTCAAAAATGTTGTTCATGTTGAATATGAATGATAAAGCGGCATTTTAATAGTTCTTTAAATTTTTTAAAGTACTTTACATAGGTGATCTGGGAAATAGGTTGTACAAATATGATTATTTCCATGTTACAGATGAGGAAACACTCAGAGTGTCTGTAGTGTCAGGGGTAGAATTACTCCAGAAGTAGTTACTCAAATAATAGCTTTGAGTAATTAATTTTATAAATATTTCTAACTTTTATAATATTTAGAATTCATCTATTGTCAAATGATAACCTCACCCACCCCTCTGAACTGTCTTCCTCATCTCTGCCTCCTGACTGCTTGGGCTTTTTCAAGAATAAGCTAGAGGGGCAGCTAGGTGGTGCAGTGGATAGAGCACCAGCCCTGGAGTCAGGAGGACCTGAGTTCAAATCCAGCCTCAGACCCTTAACACTTACTAGCTGTGTGACTCTGGGCAAGTCACTTAACCCCAATTGCCTCACTAAAAAATAAAATAAAATAAAAAAAAAGAATAAGCTAGAGTCCTCACCTTCTATGAGAAATAATTACTAATTCTTAAACTTACTACTTTCCCTCTGAAATTATCTCCAATTTATCCTAATGTCATATTATATATCCTTATATTCAAATTGATATTATTTGTACATAGTTGTTTGCATGTTGTCTCCCTCATTAGACTGTCAGTTCCTTGAGAACAGGAACTATTTTTTTTTTTTTGGTTTTATGTCCTCAAAACTTAGAATAGTGTCCAACTCATAATATGTGGTTAATAAATCTTTATTGACTTGTTGATCCAAATAACATTGATGGGTTTTTTTTAAGTTTCTTTTATTCTGTGAATATAGAATTTCTCCAAAATATAGAAATGCACCAGGGTGGGTTAAGTGGGCCAAAGTGGGTGAATTTAAAAGGTTCCAACTTGGTCCTGGCTGGAACAACTCAAGAGGAGTGGTTGTGAATCCACTGCAAGAGAAGGTAATTTGGGATGGATAGGATTGTCAACCCTTCATACTTCTTTGGCAAACTTAGTTCATCCATCCCAACCAGTGCCTGGGGACATCAGAAATAGGGATCTCCTTTTCCCTCAGATTACTGGGTCTTTAAATCCTTGAGTTTCTCCCATCCACGTTAAGAATAGGAGGGGTATATGGGACAGAAGCCAATCTTAAAATACCTTCCACAAGAGAAGCTGAATAACTATTCATAGGGGAACAGGAGAGAAGCATGGGGTGAGCCTCATAACAAATTAAACCCCAGAGTGAAGTCTTGACCATCTGTTATCCTGCCCCTCCAGTCTCAGACACAGGTTGGACCATGAGATTCTATTCCTTACCCCACCCTCACCCCTACCACTTCCCCTACCCATTCCTCACACACCCCAACCCTGCATTTGATGTAAATCTAGGTTCATGTTATAGGATCAGCTGAAGAAACCAAAAAGTAGCAGAATCCCCCCCCCATAGAGTTATAAAGGGTCAGAATGGATATCCTATAATCATCTGATCACTCACATTCTACTCCCTCAACATCCAGAAGCTCCCTACCCCTTCAACTTCACAGGACCTTTCCTGCTGTATCGTAGCCACCTGAGGTACATTTCCTACTTCTTGTCCCAGGTGCAATTATTTCTATTTATGGTGCTGCTAAAACAAAACAGAGAATAATACAAAGTCATGCTCCACAGGACATCTACCATAAGACTATATATGGAGTTCATATTTAATGTATTTCAGCAATCTGTAACTCCAAATAGGAATTTTCCTCCAGCGGTGCATTGCAAACTATTTTTAAAATATTTTCTCAGTAAAGCTGCCACTCCTTCAAACTTCCTTATTTCTGTTGAGGGCACCACCCTTTTTTTCAGTCACCCACATTCATAACCTTGGAGTGATACATGATTTTTCCCTCTCCCTAATTTCCCATGTTCAATTAATTACCTGAATTTCATCTCTACATCTCTTACATCCTTTAACTTTGCTCCACTCATACAGCAAACCCCACCCTCCCCCCAGTTCATATTCTTATTGTTTCTTGGCTTTTCTTACAATAGTTTCCTAATTGTTTTTCCCAGTATAGTCTCTCACCTCCTGCCCACAAAACTTCCAGAATAATCTTTCTCAGGCATAAGTTTGACCATGTCACTCTCTTGCTCAAAAGTTTTCAATTGCTCTCCATGTCCTGGAATAAAAAGCAAACTTCTTAGCATGTTGTCTAAAGTCCTCATATCTCTCTCTGAGAGGAGTGAACAAACGTAAGAGATGCTGTGAGATAGTCTTGACAAGATATTACAACAGATTACATGACGCAGATGAGAGCGAATGAAAAGGTGAGAATGACTCGAAGGTTTTTAATTTGTATGACTGGAAGGACAGTGCTGCTCTCTGCAAAAATAAAGAAGTTATGAAGAGGTATATGTCAGGGGGGCTGGAGATAAAGAGTTCAGTTTTGAACTCATTGAATTTGAGGTGCCTATAGATCATTCAGTGGGAAACATACAATAGAGAATTGTTGCCATGGGGACGAGAGAGAGACACAGAGAGAGAGACAGAGAGACAGAGACACAGAGACAATGTATAACCTTAGGGGCCTTAATAAGATTACATGATCAGATAGAATGCATAGAGAGGGGTCATGATGGGACTTTGAGGGTCAGTCATTTTTAAGGTATTCAATCTGAAATACATTACAAAAGATTAAAAGTGAAAAGTATAAAACAACTATCAAATTCAAATAGAAATGGTGGCTAATAACCTATACACAAGGATCTCTGCAGGCAGTATATTGACTTAGTTTAAAAATATGATAATATTTTGTTGTATTTTTATTTATTTTAAATCTTTCCCAATTACATTTTAATCTGGTTTGGGCAAGCAGGAGTGTTGTGGGCTACATATAGCCCATGGGCAGCTTGTTCAATACCTCTAGTTTAAAGGATGTTGTCAAAAAAATATATATGATCAACAAAGAAAATGGGTGTCAATAAATAATCTAATACAAGTGAGGGATAATCAATGGACATTCCCCATGCTCCACTGGGATGCCAGTAGCATCAGGAGAACTTAAGGAGGGCCTCTAATATGCTATGTGGATCTCCTGCCTGTCTTTTATGTTTCTATCTGTCTCCACCTCCCTTACAAACTCTCACACCCACATCTGGCCTCCATCTCTACCTTTACATCTCTGTCAGACATGTACAGTCAATTGAATTTCATTCCTTAGAAGACTGGTTTATAGGTCTGCTTGCAGCCTGGTACCTCTGTATATATGTTTCTTCTTTGTTTTCTCTCCCTTCCAACCATCCTCCACCATCAATTGAAAAAAAACAAAAGGAAATTTAAAAAATCTTGTAACAAATATGTGTAGTCAAACAAAACACATTCCCATATTGCCCATGTCAAAAAAAAACAATCACCCTGATATGTCTTTTTCATCATATGTCTCTGTTTACAAAGGAGAATTCATACTATATCAAGGAGATTGGAGAGGGCAAAGAACCTTACCCAACTCCTCCTTGGGAACTTCTGTCACTTTGACTTTGAGGAGTGTTTTATAATTTTAGTATATGAAACTTTGGACATATTTACTCTATCCTTTCCCCATAGTGATTTGATAGGTTAATAGGTTCCTAATTGGCCTTTATCTTTTAACCTGAAGTCCTATTCTTGTAGTCTATTCTCATACCTCAGACCTCTTGATTTATCCTATGCATTGTAAGGAATTAATTGTGATTTGGGGTTTCTATGACCCGATCTTTGGCTAAAATTAGAAATCCCGGACTAGGGTCTGAAGATCCACCAGACCAATGTCTCTTTCCCTCTCTCACTCTTGCAAGAGTGAGTCCTCTCCTCCCTTCTCTCTCCCTGAAGCCCCCTCTCCCACAGCAAACAAGGCCGTCCACACACACACAGCCCCAAGCTAATTGGCTGGCAGCCCTGATTGACAGGACTAACAAGTGGCTCTACAAATATAAGCTGGCTAGCTTCCAGATGCTAAAGAATACCTGTCCTCACCAGGCTTCTTGTCATGGTGGGGCTTCCCTACAGTGTAATTTATCCAGGCCCATGCAGGCATGTGAGTGTCTGGCGTGAGGTCAGTGTGCATAGGTATGTGTGGCAGGGGGTGAGGGTTGGGGGTCAGTGTGCACAGGCTCTCGCCAGGGTTTCTAAGTTTAGTCAAAGATGGAGTCATAGAAACCCCAAATCACAATTAATTCCTTACAGCATACTCCAAATGCATATTATGCTCCCAGACAAGCATCAGTCCCATGCCTTCCCTTTGATTCCTTCCTTGACCCTGGACTACCCAGAACCAATCTGGGATTTTTGACTGAAATGGGACTCACAAACCACTTTATTTCTAGAAGATGAATAACCACCATCTTCTTTGCATACTTTCCACACCTGCAGATACTTCTATTTGACCTACCGATGAATCCTAATAGCTTTGCCATCAGCCTTGCTACTGAACTTCCTGACCCCTACCCCCACCCCTGCTCCATTGGACTGAAAGCTAAATTCTCTTTTATACTGTATCTCTCTCAATTAGAGTTTGAGTTCCATAAGAGCAGGGACCATATATTTACATTCTCTAAGCTTTGCACAGTGCTTGCCACAGGGTAAGTGCTTAATAAATTTTTTTGGCATCCCTTCACTCATTCATTCATGCTGTGAAGTCATAGCAGCCTCTATGTAAAATTCCATGCCCAGGTTGACCCTTAGTTAAGTAAAGATTTATTTTTATTTCTAAACCACTCTTTGGACTCCTCCTTCCTTTCAGCAACATCTCTAGAAACCCAGAGCCCTTACACTTACCCTATGGTCCTATAGTCTGCTTTTATAGGTGGGTCTTCATCTAGTCTTGACCTTTCCTGCTTATATATACTCTGCCAAAATATGCCAGCTTGTTTTTCATTTCCTTAGGAGTCTGAAGAATTTTAAATGTTCAAATTATTAAAGATGGAAATAATCTGAACCACCATCTAGTCAAATCCCTTTTATTTTATAGAAGATGAAAATGAGGGCTACAGGTAAATTCACTTGCTTAAGGTCACACAGTTAGTTATGAACAGAGCAAGGATGAGAACAGAGAGTGTTCTTCTATTTTAAAACCTATATAAGTTCCTTGAAAGTGACATCTCTATGTCATCCTTGCTGCTTTTATCACAAAGCCTGATTAACCAAATGCCTTGCACATAGTAGGTCATACAGTCACAGACCCTAGGATCATTGAATCATAGATTTAACAGGACCTCAGGGGTATAGTACAACCCCCTCAGTTTATAGTAGAGGAAATTGTGGGCCAGAAAAATGAAATGACTTGCCCAAAGTCACACAAGTAGAAAGTAGCCAAAGAAAGGATTTGAATCCAAGTCTTCTGACTTCTGCACTTTTCCACCACACCAAGATGCTGGTTGACAATCAATCAGTTAATAAGTATTTTTTAAGCACCTACTATTTGCTAGACACTCAGTTAAATACTGGGAATACAGAGAAAGGCAGAAAAAACAATCCCTAATCTCAAGGAGCTCACACTCAAATGCAATTTCACCTGAAAACAACTATGTACAACAATGTAGTCTGCATAAATTGGGGATAATTAACAAAGGGAAGGCATTAGAATTAGGGGTGATAGGTTAATCTGTTCAACTAATTAAGACAAAAAATGGATTCATGTATTTTCCCTCCCATTTGTGTTTTGAGAATGGATGAATAGATTAATGGAAAAGCATTCATTAAGGACCTAGTATGTACCAAACACTGTGCTAAGTGGTGAGGATACAAATTGAAAATTGAAATAGTCCCTATTCTCAAGGAGCTCACATTCTAATTATAAGAAGCCCTATAGACCCACATATATATACATGTATGTGGTATGATTATGCCTCTCTATATGCATATATATATATGTATGTATATAGCTTCTTAAATTTAGGGTAAATGCATACATACTATATATCTAAATGTATATACATATTTTTAAAAATTTCATTAAATATTCCATCATTACATGTAATTTTTTTAACAATCTTTTTTTTTAATGTTGATTTCGAAATCCTCTTTTTCCCCTCTCCTTGAGAGGGAAAGAAATTTGATATTGATTATACATGTGAAGTCATATAAGACATTTTTCCCTATTAGACATGTTATAAAAGAAAACATAAACAAAACACAGCAACAAAAATAGTTTAAAAATATGTTTCAAATCAGATATATTACTTCTTAAAAGTAGAACATTCATCTATCTGTCCTTCTTTCTATCTATCTATCTATCTATCTATCTATCTATCTATCTATCTATCTATCTATCTATCTATCTATCTTTAACTACATGGAGGACAGAAGTCCCAGAAGTCCTAAGTATATCCTGGCAGATCAGATAGCAGGGAAAGAGTACTGGAAGTTATAACAACAAGGCAGATGATAAGACTTTGTGTTTTGGTTTTTTTTTAATCTTACTGGAAGCTAGGTGGTATAGTGGATAAAGCACTGGCCCTGGATTCAGGAGGACCTGAGTTCAAATCCAGCCTGTGGGGACCAATTTTTAATTGGGGAGTGTTAGCTATGTGGCTTGCTGCAATATTGGGGCAAGGAAGGAGACTGACAGCCTCCCTCAAAAACAGAACAGGATTTATTAACAAGAACATACTTAAAAAACACAAGCAAGATCAGTAGAATTAAGGGAAAGGAATTAAAATGGGGGAAGGAAAATGATACAACCTGAATACACACCACCACCCAGGAATCAGCTGAGATCCTGTCACTGCATCCTGTTGCCTTCCAGCTTCAAGCTAGAAGGGCGAATCTCCTCCCTTCTTCTTCCCAGAAGACCCCAGGCTGACCACACACAGCCCCAAGCCAATTGGCTGGCAGCTCTGACTGACAGTCACATGACTTCCCTCACTGGGCTTCCAGTCATAATTTTGCAAGGCCCATGTAGCTGTCAGCAAGTAGTGATGACATAAGGTGCCAGCTCCATGGTGATGGCTACAACCAGTGGGTGGAGCACCATGCAGGTTGTGGAGGCTATGCCTGAGCCTCAGGCCAGTGCACTCACCGGGTTTTTTAAAATTCTAGCCAAAAGATGGGGTCATAAAAACCTCAAATAACAATTAATTCTTTACAGGCCTCAGACACTTGACACTTACTAGCTGTGTGACCTTGGGCAAGTCACTTAACCTTCATTGCCCCGTACCCCCCAAAAATTCTTACTAGAAGTAATGTATTTGGTGAGTCTCAATTTACCCAAAAGTTGTGAGCAACTATATTTGCTGCACAGAGAGCAGGCCCATCACCTAAAAGAAATAAAAGAGCCTGAAGGTCATAAAACAGGGGATTCTGGGTTTTTTCATTCATGGAAGGGGTATGGATCAGTGTCCAGATGGGATGGGGGGTGGAGGAGGAAGACGATATTGGTGAGAAGCTTGGAAAAGAAAGTGTACCCTACAGTACTTCTGTATCTACCAGAGACTATATGGGCCATGGGAGGTTCATAGCCCAATATTACAAAGTAAGAGACAATAAGATAGAGTAAGAGAAAGAAGGAAGGGGCCAACTAATACCTTAACTCAAAGTAGTTGAGTTAAGGCCAGAATAGAAATTCATAATGTATTTCGAAAGGGGCTTAATGTTTTAATCCAAAGAAGTACAGTAATTTTAGGGGAGATATATCTTTGTTGAGGGAGTCTTTTTTGGGTGTCCACATAATATGCAAAGGGGACAGCTACCTTGTTGCCTTCCACAAAGCCAGGAAGCAGAGAACATTCTATCGCCTTCCATCCATCCAGTAGTGGTCATTCAGTATAACTTGGATTTATAGTCCTGAGATTTGCTCCTTCTGTAGGAAAATCTTGATCTCACCCAGTTTGAACCTTCTCCTCTTAATACTCCTACTTTTCTTATTCCACAACATTCAGAGATGATGTTTTTATATTTACTTTTCCTCATTTTAATTTCAGCCTTTCAGCTCTCTAGTTCACTTGTGTAATACATCTGTGCACAATCCATGCAACTGCCTTTGAATTCTTGGATGTTGAAGTGGATTTATTTTTCTTCTAGCTCAGAAATTAAAGGAAAATTCCTGTGGAAAGAATTTTTTAGAAAATAGCTGAAAGCAAAACTGCAAATATGGTCACTCCCTGAAGGTGAAATAAAACTTGATATCACTTTCAAAACTTAAGTGCAAGTCTTGATTGGACAGTGAGTGCTTCTACTAGCGACTAGAAGTCAGGGAGTAAAAGTGAAGCTGTACCTCAGTTCTAGGTTATTTCTAGGCCTGAGTTTAGAGGCCTCCTTGCTCCTATTGCCACTCTGCCCATGTTGGCACCATTATTATCTGACTAAACAACAATAACTTAGTCCTTTGTGAATACCAAGTGCCCAGGAAAATGGTGTGTCCAAAGCAAATACCAAGGCCCTAGCCCCAGTGCCTACTTTTTCCTTTATTACTACTAAACCTAAGCTGGGATAGCCCCAGCCCCAGTTCTTCCTGCTGCTCCTTGTGTAGGCAATACGTACTCTTCCTTGATTCACTGGGATTCCAGCATAGCCCCTGAAGCTATTAATGAGGGTAGCAATTCTTTGCCCTCAACAACACTAATCACTAACCAACCAATGATAGTAAGCTAACAGGCTTCATAGATTAAGGGAGGCAGAGATCAGAAGAAAAACACAACATACTTTTGAGAAAAGTATGCTTAAATCTGCATTCAGAGCTTACTTACGATGTCTTGGATCATTGTCTTAATCAGAGTAGCTAATACTTTCACAGTTAGTTATCCTTACAATATTGCAGTCACTATGGATAATGTTCTCCTGGTTCTGTTCACTTCACTGTACATCAGTTCATATAAGTCTTCCCAAGTTTTTCTGAAACATTTTGCTCATCATATCTTATAGCACGATATTATTCCATCATGATTACATACCACAGCTTATTCAGCCATTCCCCACTTGATAGGCATTTCTTAAATTTCCAGTTCTTTGCTACCAGAAAAGAGCTGATATATTTTTGTACAAATAGGCACTTTTCCCTCTTCTTTGATCTATGAGACACACTTGAACAGAAAGACACACATGGATTTTAAAAAAGGAGCCAGAGCAGAATCTATTATGCTTCAACTGGAGTAAAAAAGGTATGGGTGTCAATCATGATCTTATTAAAGCAAAAGCAAAAATAGATAACTAAAAGAGATAATCAGGGATACTACATTTTGCCCAAAGATACCATTGGCAATGAATTAATATCAATACTGAACATATATTATATAATTACATGGCACCCAAATTTTTGAAGGAAAAGTTAAGTGAGTTATAGGAAGAAGTAGACAGTAAAAAAGGAATTGATATCTGGCCTGACCAAGGAAGAGATCAACTGTTCTAACCTTACCTCCCTATTCTCAAAGATTATGTCCACAGACAAAATAAAGTAGAGAACTACAGGAGATATCTGAAGATTAATTATCAATACTTTTAACCATACATAGATGCATACATATATGTAGGTAGGTTTATATACATATGTACATTTATACATGTGTGTGCATATATAAATGTATAAATACACAAACATTAAAAACACACATCCATGCACACACATTTCTCTCTCTTTCTCAGAGAGAGGGAGAGAGAGAGAGTAGAGATTAGATCTGTTAATTCATTGCTATAGGGTACTCCCAGATGAGCTGAAGGGGAAACGCCCTCTGCCACTGCAGGTCAATACCTTACCTGCAACTTAAGGACAAGAGAGGGTCTTAGAGCAGAGATATTAAGCATACAACCCACCAGAGGACCATGTGTCCACCAGAGTGTACCTGAACTATTAAAATGTACTTGGGAAATATTTAACAAAGTAACTAATAATACAATAAAATATAGATAACACTATGTTTTCAAAACTGTCAATATGTGGTTCACAGAGATCCTTATGGATGAATTAGATGAACTCGATTTGAGTTTAATACCCCTGACTTAGACCACTAAGAGGTTAAGTGACATAGATAATATGAATCTGAGGTAGGACTTGAACCTGGCTCAGAGGCTAACTTTCTAACCGCTGTGTGATCCTGCATATATATATACACATACATAAACACACACACACACACACATATATATATATATATATATATATATATATATATATATATATATATATGCTACCTATACTGTATATACATATATGCACATATTTGTGTGTATATATACAGCTACAACAGTAATTAGTATGTATATGTATTTGCATATGTATATGCAGGATTTTCTTTCCTGGAATTAAACATATCCAAAGGGTGTGATTGTTTCTTTTCTTTTGGCAGTTGCAAAGACACTTTTTTTTTTTTACTAGCTAGTTTTTCCACCAGAGTCTCCAGGTTTATCCTTACCAGCTGGACCTCTCACTGAAACATGGTCTGAGCATGGGAATGAAACAGGGACATCCAGCAAACCTGAATCTCTACTTGTGCATCCTTCTACTGAAGTGGAAGCTTTTGGAACTAGTCCATCTGTGTTTTCAGTATAGAGAGTTTTACATATGTTGCTGTTTTTAAGCAACCGGATAAGATAGATAAAAAGATGTTAGATGACAGATGAACAAAGATAGATAGATACGTGGAAAATATAGATGATAGAGATATATAGATATACAGATAGAGATATATGGATGACAGAAAAGATAGATAAATATAGATATAGATAAATGATAGATGACAGAGATAGATGATCAACTGACAGAGATATGATAGATAATTGAAAGATCATTTAATAAATGCCAATTATATGCCAGGCACTGTGATAAGTTCTGAGAATACAAATACAAACAAAAAGATAGACAACTCCTTGCCCTCACAGAGCTTTCATTCTAATGGGGGAAGACAGCACATAAAAGGAAGTTTAAAAGTTCTGAGAAATAGGAAGGTCCCTGTTAAGAGTCAGAGTGGAAAAGTCAAGAGCAGAACTCTCTTGGATATGTTGTTGCACTTAGAAAGCTTACATCTCTCAAAAAACAGTATTTATTCAAGTGTTGGACTTGCCAAGGAGGTAAGACTTGGAATAAGGTTATGTGGGAATTTAATAAGTAATGTAAGGCTGATGAAATGAAAAGAAGAGAAATAAAGAATGGAAAGTATTTTTCAAAAAACAATGAAGGCTATCATGCATGAAAAGTAGCCTTACTGTAACTGTGTAACTATTATCCAACACAATCCTGGACCTTCACTTCCTGCCTCATGGTTGTGAAATTATTTTTTCTCTTGACTTCCTATTGTAGAATGTGTCCTTTTAAGCTATAATCAGCATAGAGAGGGAACATGAGCTGGCAAAGTTTAAGAAATAGATGGGTAAACTGGAGGGTGTCCACAGAAGTTTGAAAGGCCTTGAGTCCATGTCATGTGAAAATCAATTAAAGGAACAGTGGGTTTTCAGAGTTAGCATGGCCTTTATGTATAGAGCACAGAATTCAAAGTCAAATTAGACCTGGTTTCAAGGGGCAGCTAGGTGGTACAGTGGATAAAGCACCGGCCCAGGATTCAGGAGGACCTGAGTTTAAATCCAGCCTCAGCCACTTGACACTTACTAGCTGTGTGACCCTGGGCAAGTCACTTAAACCTCATTGCCCTGCAAAAACAAAATTAAAAATAAATAAAATACATAACTGGAACAAAATAGACCTGGGTTCAAACCTCATCTCTGATATTCACAAACTATGTGACTCTCAGAAAGTCAATTAATTATTTGTAAATTAAAGGAGTTGGCTTCATTGGCCTCTGAGGCCCCTTCCAGCTCTAAATCGATTATTCTATAATTCCGTGTTTTACCTAGAGAAGAATAGATAGGGAGGATATGATAAAAAGTCTTCAAGGTTTTGTTTGTTTCCAGAGGGCAGAAACAGCAGAGATAAGTAGAAGTTAGAAAGAGACAAAATTAGATACTATGGTAAGAAACACTTTCTAACAAATATAGTTGTCCAAAAGTAGAATGAATGGCTTCTGCTAGAGGTGGTTTGGTTCCCCCCCTCCCCCCCATTTCCCTTAGAGATCTTCAGGCAGATGCTGGATAACATGTGTTCTAGGGATTCTTTTTATGTCTGGGTTGGCATAGATGGCCAATGATATGCCTTCCAACTCTTTCTTAAAAATTTTCTGTGATTTTTTTTCTGTAACCTTGGCCCTAAATATCCAATACAGGTCCATGTACCCTATTATTCCAATCCTCCCAATGGATCCTTGATTTCAGCAATGTAATCTTCCAAACAATGTTGTAGATTCTATCCCATCCATGTTTACCCATCCTATAGGAGTCTTAGTTGTCTCTTCCTGAAAGTCCTCCACAAGAGTTCTACCCAATGTTCTCAGGATTTTTTACAGAGATATATGTTGTCAGCTCTTGCTATATGACCTCTTGGGGGGAAGGACAGGTTTCTTTTGTACTGCAAACTGCATCTGGTACATGGTAATTGTTTAATACATACTTGTTGACTTGACCATCCCTCCCTCTCTCTCTCTCTCTCTCTCTCTCTCTGTTAATACTGCATCAACAAAATGGTAAAGTAATGTAGATCTGGCCTCAGAGTTTTAAGTTCGACCTCTGATGCCCACTAGTTGCCACTGTATATGCCACTCAATTTCTCAGAATTCCAAACAATTCCTTAAGGCTATAACAAGTTGTATTAACAGTTGCTGATCTCTGCTGATAGGAGTTTATTCACCAGTCAGACAAAAGCAAATCAAAATAAAACAGACACATTTCTCTGATGGTATTCTTTATAGCACTCAAACTGTATATTCCATAGTTTGTAATACATTATTGTTCGCTTATCTTGTCAGAATTCAATACTCACTTCACTTACTCTAAATTTACAGTTCCTATATTTTCATGAGATACATGAGATTTCTCTAGGAAGTAATATGAGTTAAAGAGAGCAAGAGATAGTTTGCCTTTAATATTGACAGTTCCTGTAATTGGAATGGAACCCCAGTTGGTCAATGGAAAGAATGGGGTGGGACAAATCCATTGTAATCCATTGTCCTTAATTTTTGTATCTAAAATGACTTGACTGACCATTTAATTCTTCTTTAAAATTATTACTTATTCCTGCAACCAACTACTAATGGGAATAGAGAGAAAGTTGCTTGGAAGTTACTAAGCTTAAAAGTAAACTATATTGAGCAGAGCTCAAAAGTGAATCGATTATATCTCTGCAAAATGAAAGAAGTGGTAATAATGATGATGATGATAATTAACATCTATATAGTGATTACTGTGTGACGAGCACTATGCTTTGATCTTTACAACAACCATGAGAAATAGATACTATGATTATTCCCATTTTACAGATGAGGAAACTGAGACAAACAGAGATTAAATGACTTGTCTAGGGTCACAAAGTACTGTTTTCAACTCAATTCAACTAGCATTTATTAAGCCCTTTCTATGTGCCAGACACTGTCCTAGGGATACCAAAAACATTAAAGGGACAAGAAAGAAACATTTCCTCTACCTTAAGTAGGTTATGCTATTTTTGGGGGGGGTGGGAGAATGAAGTATGGACAATATAAATATAGAGAATTAAATACAAAATATAGATGATTGTATAAAATAGCATTTTATTTGAACTTTGAAAGAATCTAGAGATTCCATAAGATGGAGTTGAGAAGGGAGTGCATTCTAGACATGAGGGATAGACTGTGCAAAGGGAAGAGGCAACGTCATGGATGCAGAACAGAAAACAGGCCAGTATGACTGTAATGGAGGGTGCTTAAAGGAGAGTAATGTTCAATAAGCTGGGAGAGGTAGATAGCATCTAGATTGGGTATGTGGGGCGGGGATAGTTAAAACCAAATCAGAAGACAGATTTATGATGGCAGAGTGACAGAGAGCAATCCAGCCTAAGTCTCCATCAAACCTTTTCCACAAATATCTAGAAAACGCACCAGACTAGATTCTGATTGGGAAAGCCAAGAAAAAGTCAGTGAGTCATTTTTTTTCTAACCCAGAGTGGATTAGCAAGACAGATAGGGCACAGATGATGGGGTCTGGCCAGGAGTGTAAAAGCATGGAACACCATGGGACTGAAAGAGGGCCTGGATAAAACACCAGGGCAGAAAGAGATGGCAAAAGATCTCAACTAGCATGGAGTTCAGGAATGGGTGCCAGCTGGCAGCTCTACTGACCATTACAGTTCTGTGTCACAGACGCAGGGTGGAGAAAAGTGATTATGAGTGTTGGCCTTAGTTATGTACTGAACCAGGAACAAGTTCTGTAAATGTATCTATGTGCTTCTTTTCTCAGGAGCAGAGTGGCAGCTCAGTTCTAGCTTTACTGGTCCAGCATGTTAAGTCTGCGATGGAATAACCAGGGCAAGAGTCCCAGACAGAAGGGAAGCCTGCAGTTCAGTTACTCTGAGCCTCAAATTAACAAATAGTGGCTGAGTCTAGCAGCAATCTATGAAAACTCCTTCAATAGGGAAATGGCTGAACAAGTTGTGGTATATGGTCATCATGGAATAGGACTGTGCTATAAAAATGATGAGTTCATTTATTTTAGCAAAATATGGATAGATTTGCATGAATTAATAAAGAGTAAAATGAACAGAATGAAGATTGTATACAGTAGCAACAATATTGTTTTAAGAACACCTTTGAGCAATTAAGTAATTTTGCCTATTATAAACCCAAGTTAACTACAAAGGACCTATGAAGGAAGACATCATTTGCATCCAGAGGAAGAACTAAAAAAACAGAAATATGTATGGAATGTTTTTACATACAAACATACATGTATATGTGTACACATATACATATTATATACATATCTGTGTATTTGTATCTAATGGTAGCTACCTCGGGTAGGAGGGAGGGGAAGAAAAAAGGGAGGGGGGAAGTTACATGATAAATGTATTATATGTTTAAAAAGAATAGCAAGTTGTACATAATAGATTTGCAGTTTCATGTGCAATCATCTTTTTTTAATCCTATGAAATTATGGAAATGCTTGTTTTATTTGATAAAAATAAAATTTTAAAAAGAAATTCCTAATAAGGAATATGCCAACAGACCTAAACCTGGGTCAGGAAATTTCAGAAACAAGATCAAGTTGGCAATGAATAGACCTCTCCACAGATCATTTCATTTGGGGAGAAGTGACAGCTAGTGGGCTCCCAGCCTGAACTTTGAAAACAGCCAAAGGATGTAAAAGCCTTCCATCTTTGTCTGGGTGCAATGTACATCCTGAGCCAGGTCAGGCATCTTCCATGCACCCCCAAACAACCACTTCCATCTATCAGCATGAGGCATCTGCCACCTCCTACTAACAGCCTAATATCCCAGCTGGGATGTGGAGAATCTTAAGTACAAAGAAGAGCAACCTCCTTTCAACTTCAGGTCTTCCATCTTCTGCTGCATCTGTCCTTTGAAGGTATAGCAGTAGAGCCCTCCACTCAGCAATGAACATTCACCTGATCATACCCTTTGCATTCCAGTGAACCCCATTCCTCACTCTCTACTATTCAATTCCTCATTCCCATCCTCCTCAACCCTCCTATTCCAAAGTTTCAGCCTAACTCTACCCACCACTGCACTGTGCCCTCTGAAATGCCTGTTCCATAGGCAACAAACTTCCCTTCATCTTAAATATATTTCTTTCTGCCTCCTTCCATCTATTACCTTTTACTGAAACTTGGCTTCCCCTTAATGATCTAGTCTCCTTGGTCACTCTTTTGAGTACTGGCCATCCCTTCACTTGTTTTTCTTTGCTAATTGATTGAATCAGGGGAATTAGAATATCCCTTGCTCCCCATTGCCACTTCCAGGTTCTCCTCCTTCCTTCATTACTCAGTAACCTCTATTCTTTTGAGGTTCATGCTTTTCAGATCTACCACTCAATCAAAATCCTGATAGCTGTTGTCTACAAGCCCCCTTCCCCCATTAGAGGCAATTCCCCTTCTTTTCTCAATGAATTTGATATCTAGCTTACAATTTTTCTCTCCTCCCCAAATCCTGCCCTGATAGTAAGAGACATATATATATATATATGCACACACATATATACATACATACATACACACGTATGTATGTATATATATGTATGTGTGCATATATGTGTGTGTGTATATATATATATATATATATATATATATATATATATATATATATATATATATATATATATATATATATATATATATATATATATATATATATATATATATATATATATATATTATCCCTAAAGACTCTAGACACTCAGTTTCACCATCTACTCACCTCCCAGGAGCTACTTTTCCACCTCACTTCAGCCACATACAAAGATGAGCATACCCCTCATCTTGCCTTTACCTGCAAATGTACTACCTCCATGTTCAAGAATTCTGATATCCTCTTATCCATAATCTATTTTTCATCTCTCCCTTGCTTTCTCTTATATAACCTACTCTTTGCTAGCACCATGACCTCCAATCCCTTAACCCTTCGATTTTCTCCCTGACCATCTCCCCAGCACTAGCCACTTTCTCTTCTTCTCCTCATCTTGACTTCTTGGTGAATGAGTTTAGCTCTATACTGTTCTCTCTTGAATCCCTAACCCCTTATCACATTCTTGAATATGCCTCAGCTTTGGATAACTACTACCATCTATTGCCTTTGCTTTTCCACACATGGTACTGAACAAAGGTGGAGACAATCATACAACCATTCTGAGTAGGTCTAATACAAATTTATGTTACATAACCTCAATTGGCACCTCAGTGCTGCTAACCATTCCCACTATACCTCCCTTATCAACTCACTGACCCATTCACAACAGTGCCTCTTCCAAACCTTTTCATCCCTCTTCAAACTTCCCATGATTCCTACGCCCCTGACTCACTCAACTGAGATCCTTTCCCTATGTTTTACAGAAAAAATTGAGACCATTTGCCATGAACTCACTGTTCTCCCATCTTTTTCATCTCTTATCACTCAGATGCCTTCTGCCAGCTTTTTCCCTTCACCCCTGTCTCACATGATGAAGTTGCCTTACTTCTTACCAAGCTAACCTCTTTAATTGTTTAAGCAATCTCATTCCATCCCATCTCCTCTGACAGATTACCCTCTCTTTCATCCCTACTCTGTCATTTATTTTCAATCTCTCCCTCTATAATGGCTCATTTCCTACTGACTTGATGTCTCCCCTATCATGAAAAAATTCTCATTTGACCCTTACATTGCCAACAACTTTCAACTTATATCTCTTCTGTCCTTTGTAGCTAAATTCCTCAGAAATTCCATCTACAATAGGTTCTTCTGATTTCTCTCTGCTTAAACTTTTATGATCTAGCTTTCAATCTTACATTGCTTCAAAACTGCTCTCTCCAAAGTAACTAATGATCTCTTAGTTCCCAAAACAATGACCTTTTCTCAATTCTCATTCTCCTTGACTTCTCTGCAGCCTTCTCTCTAATCCTTGAGACACTTCTTTCTAGGTTTTCAAGATACCATTCCCCCTGGTTTTCCTCCTACTTATCTGACCTCTTTTCCTCTTTCCCCTTTCCTGGTCCCTCCTACAAATCATCCCCTCTAACCATAGGTGTCTCTCAGGATTTTGGCTTGGGTCTTCTTTTCTCTCTTTGTACTATTTCACTTGTTGATTTCATCAACTCCTATGGATTTAATTACCATCACTATGCTAATGATTCTCAGATCTTCCTAACCTACCCTAGTTTCTCTGCTTACCTCTAATCTTGCATCTCCAACTGCTTTTTAGGCATCTCAAACTGGATGTCTGCTAGACATTTTAAACTTAATTTTTCTACAGCAGAATTCATTATCTTTTCCCCTAAACTCCCTTTCTTCTGTATTACTCTAGAAAGCAACATCATCCTCTAAGTCCTGCAGGCTCACAATTTAGGAATGATCCTGGATACATCACTATCTTTCTCTCATCCTCCTATTCCAAAAAGTCCAAGCTGTTACCAATGCCTGTCAATTTCACCTTCGTAACCTTTCTCAGATATTCCCCCTACTCTCTTCTGACACTGCCCACTCTGGTGCAGGCCCTCATTACCTCACCAGGTTTATTGCAATAATCTGCTCATTGGTCTACCTGGCTCAGCTCTCTCCCCACTCATATCCATCCTCCATTCAATCACTAAAGTAATTTTCCTAAAATATAGGTCAAATCATGTCACAACCCTATTCAATAAACTCCAATGGCCTGGTATTGCCTCTAGGATCAAACAAAAAATGCTCTAGTTAAAATTCAAAACACTTTATAATCTTACCCCCCTACATTTCCAGTTTTCTTACACTTCTTCCTAATAACTACTCTTCAGTCTAGTAATCCTGGCCTCCTGATTTTTCCATGAACAAGATACTGCATGCCTTGGTTCTTGGCATTCCTTCTGGATGCTCCCAAGGCCTGGAATGTTCTCCCTCATTTGCTCTGACTCCTAGCTTCCTTTAAATTCCAAACAAAATTCTACATGTATAGGAATCCCCTCCCAACCCCTATAGTTCCAGTGCCTTCTCTTTGTTAATTATTTCCTATTTATAACATGTAGTATATGTTTATGTGTGTATGTATATATACATATGTGTGTGTGTATGTATAGCTTGTATATATTTGCTTGCATGTTATCTCCTCCAGATTATAAATTCCTTGAGGGTAGGGACTATCTTTCACCTCTTTTTGTATTCCCATCATTTAGTACAGTGCCTGGTACATTGTAAACACTTAATAAATTATTATTGATTGATTGATTTCTGAGGAAAACACCTCCTTGACAAGTAGCATTGGCTACAAGCTAATGACTCCATGAGACATCAAGAAACAATAAAACAAAGTGAAACTATATGACCAGAACTATAAAATACTTTTCACACAAATAAAGTCATATATAAACAATTGGAAAATATTAATTGCTGAGGGATAGACTGAGACAATATAGTAAAAATGACAATCTTACCTAAGTTAATTTATTTATTTTGTGTTATGCCAGTCAAACTATCAAAAATATTTTATAGATTCAGACAAAATGATAACAAAATTCTTCTGGAAGAACAAAAGCTCAGGGATATCATAGGAATCAATGAAAAAAAAATACAAAAGAAGGTGGTCTAGCAGTACCAGATCTCAAACTGTATTATAAAGGGGCAATGATCAAAACAATCTAGTACTGATTAAGAAATAGAGAAATGGATCAGTGGGATAGAATAGGTACAAATTACATGATAGTAAATTACTATAGTAATCTAGTATGTGATAACCCCAAAGATCCAAGCTTTTGGAATAAGAACTCATTATTTGACAAAAACTGCTGGGAAAACTGGAAAACAGTATGACAGAAACTAGGTATAGACCAATATCTCATACCATATACTAAAATAAGGTCAAAATGGGTACATGATTTACACATAAAGTATGAAACCATAAGCAGATTAAGAGAGCATGGAGTAGTTTATCTGTCAGGATTATGGAAAGAGGAAGAATTTAGGACCAAAAGAAGATATAGAGAGCATTGCAAAATGCAAAACTTTTTGTATAAACAAAACTAATGTAACCAAGATTATAAGTGAAGCAGAAAACTGGGAATTTTTGAAAGAAGTATCTCTTATATAGGCCTCATTTCTCAAATATATTGAGAACTGAGTCAAATTTATAAAAATACAAGTCATTCTCCAGTCACTAAATGGTCAAAGGAGATGAACTGGCAGTTTTCAAACAAAGAAATCAAAACTATCTATAATTATATAAAAATGCTTTAGCTCATTATTGATTAGAGGAATGCACATTAAAACAACTCTGAGGCATCACCTCACACCCATCAGAGTGGTAAATATGAAAAAAAGGAAAATATTGGATGTTGGTGGGCATGTGGGAAAACTTGGATGCTAATCCACTGTTGGTAGAGTTATGAAAAGATCCAATCATTCTGGAGAACAATTTGGAACCATCCCCAAAGAGATATAGAACTATGCATACCCTTTGATACAGTAACACTACTGCTAGGTTTATATCCCAAACACATCCCAAAAAAAGAGTAAAACATGTATTTGTACAAAAATATTTATAGCAGATCTTTTTGTGGAGGCTAAAAATTGGAAATTAAAGGAATGCCTATCAACTGGGGAATGGCTGAACAAGCTGTGGTATATTATGGTGATGGAATATTATTGTGCTCTAAGAAATGACAAGCAGGATAATTTTGGAAAGGCTTGTATGAAATGATGTATAGTGAAGTGAGCAGAACCAAGAGAATATTGTGCACAGAAACAGCAATATTGTTTGATGAAGAACTATGAATGACAATTATTGTCAGCAATACAATGATACAAGACAATCCCAATGGATTAGTGATGACCTCCAAAGAAAGAACTGATTTTGACTGAACACAGACTGAAGCATACTATTTTTCACCTGCTATTATTTTTTCTTTTATTCAAGTTTTCTTATACAAAATTACTAATATGACAATGTTTTCCATAATTGCAAATGGATAACACATATCTGATTGCCTATCACTTAAGGGAGGTGGGAGGGGAGGAAGGGGAAGCTGAATAAAATTTGGAACCCAAAACTTTAAATAAAGGAGCATTTACTGAGAAAAAAAATAAAACAAAGTGAAAGGTCTGGAAAAATACAAGAACAAGGGGGCAGCTAGGTGGCACAGTGGATAAAGCACTGGCCCTGGATTCAGGAGGACCTAAGTTCAAATCCAGCATCAAACACTTGACACTTACTAGCTGTATGACCCTGGGCAAGTCACTTTACCCTCATTGCCTCGAAAAAAGAAAATACAAGAACAAATAAAATATCTCATAGGAGCAACAATTGATCTGCAAAACAGATTGAAGAGAGATAGTTAAAGAATTATTAGGCTACCTGACCATAAAAAGAGCTTAGACATAATTTTTCAAGAAATCATAACTGCCAAAATGATTCTTCTAAATTTAAGATCATACCATATTTCTTAATAAACTCAAGTAGTTCCCTAATACATTCAGCTTTAAATATAAAGTCCTCTGCCTGTTAGGTAAAGCTCTTTATAATCTTCCCCTTTTCTACCTTTCCAGAATTCTTTAGACATTACTCCTCTCGGTGCTCTCCAGGATGCAGCTATACCTGCCTATTTGCTATTCCTTATATATGACATTATATCTCCTGTTTCTGTACCTTTTCTTTGGCTGTCCATTATTCCAGAAATGTTCTCCCTCCTCACTTCTGTATTTGAGCTTTAATGCCTTTCTTTAAAACTCATTTCAAATCTCTCCTTTCCCATTCTCCCAGTTACAAGTGCATTTTCCTCTGAGAATGCCTTCCATCTGCTAGGTGTATATTTTGTATGTACCTAATTATTTAAATAATATCTACGTCCACTAGAACTTGAGCTCCTTAAGGGTAGGGATTGTTTTACCTCTCTTGTATGCTCCTTAGCACTGTTTCTGGAACATAGTCAGTGCTTAGTAAATGTTTGTTGAGTGACTGCCTTGGGCTAAGCTTGATCAGTATACTTACACAGAATACTGTGTCTATTTAGTTTTGTCATTGTTGTCTCCATTTACATTGTTATAATCATTGTGTATTTTGTTGTCCTGTTTCTGCTTACTTGTGGTCACTTTACTACTCTATACTTATAATATGCCTTATGTGAAGCTTAAAAATCTAACCGTGATGTATAAAAATCTAATGTGTGGTCGCCTTAAATTAGAAGCTTTAGCACTAGTCTTTGGGCATTAAGCATTTATTAAAGTATATTAGGGGTTAGCAAAAAGAGAGAATGAAAAGCTGCCTTCACCTAGCTATCCCAGAGCCTCAATCCCCCCAGTTCCACCAGAAACCCCCTATCATACTGGAAGAGGGCAGTCCACACACAGAACTCCAAGCTAATTGGGTGGTCCATTGATTGAAATGACTTACAGGTGGTAGACATAACTCCCGGACACCAATCTGACCTTTGAAATCTCAGAAAGGTCACCTCATGCTTTCTCCTCAGGGCAGAGCTGCCCTGGTTCTCACAATGTCTTTCTTACCAGGGTGGTGGTGCTCTGATTTTCACACTTAAATCTTTCCTTTACTAAGTAATAATTTAAGAAATTTTTTGAATTGATATGAAATATTCTTGACAACCCATGAACACATTTAAATTCATTTTCCCAAATAGTCACAACCACAGATCGTTAGTTGAATATAATATTTGAGGGGATTTGGTGATGAGAGATGATCACTGAAATCCATCAGAATGCTGGCTAGGTCTATACTGGCACCACATTGATATTTTCCATTGTTATTTTAAATATTATTATCACAATAATGTACAATAATATAATAATATGTACTTGTCAAATAGATGCTGATTTGGTTAATATGATGAAAAAAAGAAGCAAAACTGAAACTGATTCCTGGCTTAAAAGTCCTTCACATTCCAATGAATAGAGTCAGTTTTTAGACTTGCCCATTACCCATTATATTAGATAGTAGTTTTAATGTTCATATTCCAGTAAAAGAATAGGAGAAAATTTCAATTTTCATTGGCTTAGTCATATCTTTAATATAACATTTTTGTAGCTTTAAAGACATGTAATTTATGCATGCATACTTTAAGATTAAAAGTAAACATATACATACACACACACACACACACACACACACACACACACACACACATATATATATATATGATCTCACCTGTAGGGAACTCTCAATGTGAAAATTCACTCCACTGATAAAATATAGGCAATTCATTTGTAATTTATAGTTTTAGAGGACCATATTTGGAATTTAAAGGGTAAGCCACACAGTTTCAGTGTCAGAGCTAAGTAGGACTTGAACCTTCATCTCTCTAATTCCAGCTTAGCCATCTATATACTATAAACACATGGATTCAAATAATATGAAATTCAGGGCAGCTAGATGGCACAGTGGATAAAGCACCAACCCTGGATTCAGGAGGACCTGAGTTCAAATCTGGACTCAGACACTTGACCCTTACTAAATGTATGACCCTGGGCAAGTCACTTAACCCTCATTGCCCCACAAAAATAATAATAATAATAATAATATGAAATTCCCCTTTGTGAAAGTATTCAGGTTGAAAACCATCTCAAAGATATCTTTTCTGTCATTCATAAACATCAGTAGCATGTGGTGAAAACAATACAAAAAAGTAATTGAATACATTTTTACAAGTAGGAAATAAGTTGAACTTTATATTGGCAACAAGTTTATACCTAACAGTCTATGCTCCTGATCATAATAAACAAACGCATTGATTAAATGAACAGGGAAATTAGAATGAACTAAATTCACGACACTGCTCACAGGGATCTTTGAGCTAAGGTACTTTATGACCTTCATTATTGTCCTTTGGGGGACAAAGCAACGACAATTAAAATTGTCTTCAGAGAAGTTAGATTAATTCAATCTATGCTTCCCCCCAACCCTATTTATTTTAAGCAGTTAGGCAATTAACAGGATGCATTTACTTCCCTGAAATTATCTTAGTGGGACAGCAAAAACTAATGAATGGCAACTGTCATTGAAGACTTACAGCTGCTGAATATAATTAGTTTTTTTTTCATTCCTTCCACTATAATATTATTCTCCTTCATTATGAGGAAAGAAATTAAAAATATTAAACATTTCTTCCAAACTAATTGCACACATCACCCTGAAATTAACATATATCATTATAGTAAATTGTTCTTTTTAAAGAATTAATTTCTAGAGCTTGTTTGAAATTGCTTACTTCATGATTTTTCAAATGCCACACGATTCATAAAAATTGTCAGCTGCCTTGGAAGTTCATGGAGACTGAGATTGTGAAGATACAGAATTAATAGCTGTGGCTTTTTTAAATGCAGATTTCATAAATTCTCTGAGCTATAAACTGCCTTAAAGATCATCTTTCTAATCCCTTCATATCACAGATGAGGAAACTGAGGCCCAGAAAGATGAAGTGACTTAACATCAAATCGACTGAATGTGTTTCAATAAAACATTTTATCAGGTGCCTATTATACAAAAAAACCCACTTTGATTATGGAAATACAAAGTTAAACTCAAACTCTTGCAGTATAATAGGAAAATATGATACAAATGACAATTTTTGTCAATATATAACTAGAATATAAAGTATAAAATGATAATATCTCACAGTTATGGTAGCAAGGTCAGGATTAAAACCTATGTATCACCTGATTTTTAGTTCCATAATTTTCATTTTGAAATGCTGCCCTCAATCTATAACCAATCATATATCTATTGTCTATATGTACTCAGCACTGCGATAAATACCGTGTGAAATATAAATATATTTAAGGCATTGTCCCAGCATGGTTGGTGAAATGGTGAATGGACCCACTGATTCTGGAAAGCAAGTTGGAATTATGCAAATAAATGAATTAAAATGTTCATGCTCTTTGACTCAGAACTTCCATTCTTATGTATATATGCCCTATGGAGATCAAAGATAGAAAGAAAGGTCTCATACACACTAAAATATTTAGAGTAACATTTTTTTCTGAAGCAGATTAAAAACTAGAAATAAAGTAGGTGTCCAACAATTAGGAAATGGCTAATCATGCTGCGGTACATGAAAGAAATTGAATATTACTGTGCTATAAGAAATGAAGAAGGTGATAAATTCAGAAATACATAGGAAGATATATATATATGAAGTTGTGTAGAATGAAGTAGACACAACCAGGCCAACAATGTCATGATAATGTATGTGAAAATAAAAACAAAATGATAGAAATTGAATGCTACTTAGTCACATGACCAAGCTTGGTCTCATAAAGGATCATTTTAAAATATACTTTCCTTCCTTCTTCGCAGAGGTAGGTGGAGATGGGAGTCTAAAACTAAATATAATTTTAATTTGGCTGAAGTATTGCTTACTTTTGCTGAGGTTTTTTTTTCCCCTCTTTTTCTATTCTATGTTGTAAGGGATAGTTTTCTGGGATAGGAAGGGAAAAATGACATATTGGGGAAATTTAGGTAATATAAAGGCAAGAGATAACATATTGTCAATTAAGAAGGGAAAAAGAGTTTTTTTCTGACATCAGGAATTTGAGGATGGCTTCCTGACTATCTAGCACAGTCTTTTTGAGATTTCCCTTATTTGACGTATCAAAGGAAATCGATGATCCAAAAAGCAATGTTGAAGACCCTTCACTGTTTAAGCTATTTCTATATGGGATTACCCAACCTACATGTAGAGAAACAACTATATAATTATGTTGAAAAGTTATTAGGGTTTATATGTTCAAAACATGCTTCAAAGAAGTTGGATTTTTAAAAAATATATATTTCAAGCAGAGGACTACAGAAACTTCAAAAGATAGGTTCTATAAATTTCACTGCATTCGTTAGAAAATGAGAGGAGTGAGAAATGGAGAAGAAAGAGTAGAAGCTCTCTACATTCATAAATTAGTGACCTAGATAGTCATGTCCTAATTGGAAGAAAGATGTCCTAAACGCTAAAGCAGATGGGGATTAAGAAGTCCAATGGTTATTTGGTACCTTTTCTATTTTGGGTTTGGATTAGTAAAGACTGAGTGAGGGGGGGAAGGCACATTTTGAGACAAGATAAAGAAAATATTTCTTAAGTGACAGGAGTCGACTGCTAGAGTAAGGCTCTGTGACATTAGTGGTTGCTCATTACCACAGGACATAGAAGATGGTAACTGACAAATTGGAATTCAAAAAAGTCAATCAGTTTTCCCTTCCTTGTGAGATGATTGTAATATCTGAAAGCAATTTAAATGAGAGAATTTACATTTGTGAAAAAAAAAGCAAAATTGTGATATAAGCAAAAATTTTATTAGGTAAATTGATAAATTGTAAAGAAGGTGTCAATATTATTTGACATTAAATGTCTTTAAATATATTGTCAAATAATTGTCTTAATATTGGTACATAAATGTGGGTAATCAATTTTCAGTCAATATGTGTATTGGCATTTTAAAAGAAAAAACAAAATCAATTAATACATCAATATTTAGAAGTTATATGAAGGGCACCTCTTGGGCCACACACTATGGATGAATTTCACAACTGGGATAACATTTGTAAAGTGTTTGTAACAGCATCTGGAACATAGCAGGTGTAGAGTAATAATAATACCGATAATGGTGGTTGTTGTTATTCTTTCTCCACCCACATCTGGTTTGGAGAAGATACAGTATTTAAGCTGGTTCAGGCTATAGTCAACACTAGTATAAAATCAAACAGCTTATCTTTCATGAGTTTTATGGTTTATTTTATATGTATGTATGTACACATGCATGTATGTGTGCAACAGAATTTGGGAATAAAATGCAAGTAAGGACCTAGGAGGCAGGAAGCAACTCCAATATGGTGATATGGTATATTTTCTCATTTTCCTCTATTTCTTTTGTTTGCCCCTGGATATTGACCCTCTGGGAAGGTGTTCAGAAGGTGGCATTGTTCATCTATGCACTTACTCTACCTTTACCACCACCTTAAATCTGGAACTTCAATCTGCTGCTCTGGAACCAGGACACAGACTAAACCAAAGAGAGAATATAAGCAATAATGACCATATGTTCTACAGATTTTGGAACCACAAATAAAATCTTTCATGACAAATTCTTTCTCCACTATTTAGAAGACATGCTCTCAGGATGAGTATTGGATATGTTAATCCCTAGGAAAAGAGCCTAATCAATGAGGGAGTTTTCCTAAACCTACCATCAGTTTCCTCTTGGTGCAGTTACCTGGACTGCAGACAAAGTGTTTCAGCAGAATTTACCAGTTGCCTGAGGGGAGAAGGGAATTGGAAGCTTGTCTCACAAATCAACCCTATTTCACTGCTGACAAATATCAGACCACCATAGAGAATTTTGAATTTTATTTTTACAACTCTGTTCAGCACCTAATGTCACAAAATTCAATTCCACTCAATAAGAATTTATTAAATAACAATGTACAAATTGATTGAATCTATTAGACAACATATGCTAATCTACTGGACATACTTCAAATGACTGGCCTGGTCATTTTTTTCCGGGGGGGGGAGCTTTGTATGTATATGTCCTCTGAATATGTTCAGAGAACACAATATTTTCATGGCTCTTTGTCCTCTGCTCCACTAGGAGAAAAAAATAAGGGATAATCTCTATTATTTCTTTTTTTCTTTCCCCTTAGACATTAATAGGATGTACATAGTGGATACCCAATCAATGTCATTATTTGATTTCAGTCACCTTGACCACTGAACCCCAATTTTTTCTCTGCAGGAGTTTTGTTCATCCATAGTCCTAACTCCAATCAAACAATCAACAAGCATTTATTAAATACATACTATGAGCTAGGTAATGAGGCTACAAATAAAATGAATGAAATAAGTGCTTGTATTCTAAAAGGGAAGACAAAAAATATAGCTACAATATATTTATAAATATATTATATGCCTAGATTCTGATTCTACTATGGTTTCATATTAAAAGGCACACACACACACACATGCAATGCTACTCTAGCTTTCCAATATAATGACTTAAAATCTTTGAATGGAAAATGGAGATAAGGAATTCTAGGATGTGTTTAAAATCCTCTGAAATATCTCAGTCTACTTATTAGAATAAAGACCTGGACTTAAATACTAATTCCAGAGTTTTTGCAAAACCTTGGTCAAATGCATTATTTGCTATCTTGAAAATCAAGGCATTTTCTTAATTCCATCTTTAAAAAAAGAATTTAACACCATAAAAATATAGAACCTTTTCAGAACACTATTTATTGTAGGACAAGTGTGGCACCAAGGAATATTTGAATAGCAGAGGGCCTCGATGAGATGATATATGTAAAGCACTATATAAATGTCAGCTATTATTATTATGGCTATAAGTCTGACTAGGCAGGAGGTGTTAGACCCTTGAGTTTCTAGAATGAGTGAAAAAGTCTGTATTCAAGGTCTCAGGACCAGGCAAACTACTAACAGTTATCAGTTATTCCCTTAGCTGTTAAGGAAGTGTTACACTAAATCTTAGTGATATCGTTAGAAGACTTGGTGATGTAGACTAACCCACTCCCATGATGAAGGGGCAAGGATGAATGGAAAAGGAGTGTGATTGGAGATACCATTCTGTGAAGTAAGTTAGTAGTTGTTCAGCATGATTAAAGAGAAGGGAAAAAAGAAAACTAGTCTGGTTGAGTAGTTCAAGTGTCTGTCTGTGGAGAAAGAAAGAAGAGTGAAGAGAGACTTTGATGAGTTTGTCTATTGAAGATTATAATATCATAGATTTAGAACCCAATGTATGGGTCTGTTTCGGGAGGCAGAGCCAAGATGGTGGAGAGGAATCACCAAGCTGCCTGAGTTCTCCTTCTGTTCCCTCAAAAAGAACATTAAATCAAGCCTCTGGATAGATTCTGAAACTACAGAATCTGCAAAGAGACAGAGAGACACAGTCTTCAGACCAGAGATAATTTAGAAGACTTCAGGAAAAGGCCGGTCTGACTCGGGCAAAAGGGAGGCGCAGCGCAGGGCAGCAGCCTAGCGCCAAGGGGGTCGGGACAAGTCAGCAGGAAGCTGTGGGCCACAGCTGAACAACTGAGGCCGCTGGAGCCTGGCTCAAAAATCTGGTGGCCTAGTAGGACAGTGGAAAAACCTACCTGTACCAGCCAAGAGGGCAAGTTGACAGCTATAGGGCCAAGAACAGGACAGGCATGACTAGGACAACTGATCTAGTGCGCTCAGACAGGAAGTGCAGGGGGGCAAACTGCACACAATAGAAAGGCCTCAGAGTAAAAAGCCAGTCACACAGCACCTATACCGCTGCATGAGAAGCCCAAAAGAGGGACCCTGGTAACCCCAGAGCAGACCTCAACTTAAAAAATAAATAAATAAGCTGCAATAATTAGTAAGAAGCAAAAAAGAGCTCTCTTCATTGAGAGCTTCTTTATCAATAGGGAAGAAGCCAACACAAACACAGATGAGGACAATACCCTCAAATTGCCTACATGTGAAGCCTCCCGAGGGAAGGTGAATTGGTCTCAAGAACAAAAAGCCTTCCTAGAAGAGCTCAAAAAGGACTTCAAAAATCAATTGAGAGAGGTAGAAGAAAAAATGGGGAGAGAAATGAAAGCAAAACAAGAAAACTATGAAAAAAGAATCAGCAGCTTGGAAAAGGAAGCACAAAGATTGACTGCAGAAAACAATTCCTTAAAAAATTCATCTGGCCAAATGGAAAAAAAGGTGCATAATCTCATTGAAGAAAACAATGCCTTAAAAATTAAGGGGCAGCTGTGTGACGCAGTGGATAGAGCACCAGCCCTGGAGTCAGAAGGACCTGAGTTCAAGTCAGGCCTCAGACACTTAAAACTTAACTAGCTGTGTGACCCTGGGCAAGTCACTTAACCCAAATTGGCTTACCAAAACAAAAAACAAAAAAAATTAAAATTGGACAGTTGTAAGATAAGGAATCCATGAGACACCAGGAATCAGTCAAGCAGAATCAAAAGAATGAAAAAATAGAAGAAAATGTGAAATACCTCATTGGAAAGACAACTGATCTGGAAAACAGATCCATGAGAGACAATTTGAGAATCATTGGACTGCCTGAAAGTCATGACCAGAAAAGGAATCTAGACACCATATTCCAGGAAATTATTAAGGAGAACTGCCCTGATATCATAGAATCAGAGGATAAAATCATCATTGAAAGAATCCACTGATCACCTCCTGAAAGAGACCCAAAAGGAAAACTCCAAGGAATATTGTAGCCAAATTCCAGAATTATCAGGTGAAGGAGAAAATACTCCAAGCAGCCAGAAAGAAGCAATTTAAATATCATGGAGCCACAGTCAGGATTGCTCAGGACCTGGCAGCTTCAACATTAAAGGACCACAAGGCTTGGAATATGATATTCCGGAAGGCAAAGGAGCTTGGATTGCAGCCAAGAATGTATTACCCAGCAAAACTGAGCATTCTCATTCAGGGGAAAAGATGAACATTCAATGACTTTGGGGACGTTCAATGTTTCCTGAGGAAAAGACCAGAATTGAATAGAAAATTCGATCTTAATATACAAGATTCAAGAGAAGTTTAAAAAGGTAAACAGAGGGAAAAAAAAGTTACTCAATTAAGTTAAACTATTTATATCCCTACACGGGAAGATAATACTCATAACTCTTAAGAACTGTAAATGTATTTGGGCAGAGAGAAGGAGTTTACACAGAGAGTATAAATATAAATTATCTTTGATGTGATGATACAAAGAAAATTAAGGGGTTAAAAGGGAATCTATGGGGAGGAGAGGAAAGGGGAGGTGGAATGCGGTGAATTATATCATATGAAGAGGTGAAAAAAAAACCTATTACAATAGAGGGAAAGAAAGGAGGGGTGAACATTGTTTCAACCCTATTCTCATTAGATTTGACTCAAAGAGGGAATAACATATACGTTCACTGGGATAAAGAAACTTAGCTCATTCTTTAGGGAAGCAAAAGGGGAAGGGAAAGGGGGGGACTGATAGAAGGGAGGACAAAAGCAAGGGAGAAAAGGGTAAAGAAAAGAGAGGGGGGTGATAAAAAGGGAGAGCAGATTGGGAGAGGCAGGAGTAAGAAATAAAATGTCGGTGAGGAGGAATAGGGTGAAAGAAGGGGGGAAAAGTACAAAGGGTGTAAATAGAATGGAGGGGAATAGACAGTAATAATAACTGTGAATGTGAATGGGATGAACTCTGCTATAAAATGGAAGCAAATTGCAGAGTGGATTAAAAACCAGAATCCTACAATATGCTGTTTACAAGAAACACATTTGAAGCAGAGAGATAAACACAGAGTAAAGGTAAAAGGCTGGAGCAGAATCTATTATGCTTCAGCTAAAGTAAAAGAAAGCAGGGGCGGCTAGGCGCTCAGTGGATAAGCACCGGCCCTGGATTCAGGAGTACCTGAGTTCAAATTCAGCCTCAGACACTTGACACTTACTAGCTGTGTGACCCTGGGCAAGTCACTTAACCCCCATTGCCCTGCAAAAGAAAAAAAAAAAGCAGGGGTAGCAATCCTTATCTCAGACAAAGTGCAGGCAAAAATAGATCTCATTAAAAGAGATAAGGAAGGAAACTATATCTCGCTAAAAGCTACCATAGATATTGAAGTAATATCAATATTAAATATGTATGCACCAAGTGGTATAACATCCAAATTCTTAGAGGAGAAATTAAATGAGTTACAAGAGGAATTAGACAGTAATACTATACTAGTGGGGGATCTAAATCTCCCCCTCTCAGAATAAGATAAATCTAGCCGAAAAATAAATAAGAAAGAAGTGAAAGAGGTAAATATATTACTAGAAAAGTTAGACATGATAGATGTCTGGAGAAAATTGGATGGGGATAGAAAGGAATATACCTTTTTCTCAGCAGTACATGACACATTTTCAAAAACTGACCATGTATTAGGGCATAAAAACATCATAGTCAAATGCAGATATAGTAAATGCATCCTTCTCAGATCATGATGCAATAAAAATTACATGTAAGAAAGAGTCAGGGAAAAGTAGAATGAAAATCAATTGGAAACGAAATAATTTCATTCTAAAGAATGAATGGGCCAAACAAGAAATAATAGAAATAATCAATAACTATATCCAAGAGAATGACAATAATAAGACAACATACCAAAATCTATGGGATGCAGCCAAAGCAGTGCTTAGGGGAAAATTTATAGCTCTAAATGCTTACATGAATAAAAAAGAGAAAGAGGAGATTAATGGATTGGGCATGCAACTTAAAAAGCTAGAAAAAGAACAAATTAGAAATCCCCAATTAGATACTAAACTAAAGATCCTGAAAATTAAAGGAGAAATTAATAATATTGAAAGCAAAAAACTATAGAATTAATCAATAAAACTAAGAGCTGGTTTTATGAAAAAACCAATAAAATAGATAAAATATTGGTTAATTTGATTTAAAAAAAGAAAGAAGAAAACCAAATTACCAGTACCAAAAATGAAAAGGGTGGTGTTAAAACCAATGAAGTGGAAATTAAATCAATAATTAGGAATTATTTTGGCCCACTGTATGCCAATAAATTTGACAATCTAAATTAAATGGATGAATATTTACAAAAATACAACCTGCCCAGCTTAACTGAAGAGGAAATAAAATCCTTAAATAAACTCATATTAGAAAAAGAAATTGAACAAGCTATTAATGAACTCCCTAAGAAAGGATCACCAGGGCCAGATGGGTTTATGGGTGAATTTTACCAAACATTTAAAGAACAATTAATTCCAATATTATACAAATTATTTGGGAAAATAAGTGAAGAAGGAGTTCTACCAAATTCATTTTATGGCACAAATATGGTTGTAATACCAAAACCAGGCAAAGCAAAAACAGAGAAAGAAAATTATAGACCAATTTCCCTAATGAATATTAATGCTAAAATCTTAAATATTAGCAAGAAGGTTACAGAAAGTGATCACCAGGATAATACACTATGACCAGGTGGTATTTATACCAGGAATACAGGGCTGGTTCAACATTAGGAAAACTATTAACATAATTAACCACATCAATAAGAAAACCAACCAAAATCATATGATTATCTCAATAGATGCAGAGAAAGCTTTTGACAAAATACAGCACCCATTCCTAATAAAAACACTGGAGAGTTTAAGAATAGGTGGAGCTTTCCTTAAAATAATAAATAGTATCTACCTAAAACCATCAGCAAGCATTATATGCAATGGAGATAAAGTAGAGGCCTTCCCAATAAGATCAGGGGTGAAACAGGGATGTCCATTATCACCCCTATTATTCAATATTGTACTAGAAATGTTAGCTTTAGCAATCAGAGAAGAAAAAAGAATTAAAGGAATTAGAATAGGCAAGGAGGAAACAAAACTATCACTCTTTGCAGATGATATGATGGTATACTTAAGGAATCCTAGAGAATCAACTCAAAAATTACTTGAAACAATTAACAACTTTAGCAAAGTAGCAGGATATAAAATAAATCAACATAAATCATCAGCATTTCTATACATGACCAACAAAGTCCAGCAGCAAGCAATAGAAAGAGAAATTCCATTTAAAGTAATGGTAGATAATATGAAATACTTGGGAGTCTACTTGCCAAGACATACCCAGGAAATCTATGAACACAACTACCAAACACTCTTCACGCAAATCAAATCACATCTAAATAATTGGAAAGATATCAATTGCTCATGGATAGGCAGAGCTAATATAGTAAAAATGACAATACTACCTAAATTAATTTACTTATTCAGTGCCATACCAATTAGACTACCTAAAAATTATTGTATAGAGCTAGAAAAAATAATAACAAAATTCATCTGTAAAAACAAAAAATCAAGAATATCCAGGGAAATAATGAAAAAAATTCACAAGAAGGTGGGTTAGCAGTACCAAACCTGGAGATTTACTATAAAGTGGCAGTCATCAAAACTATCTGGTACTGGCTAAAAAATAGGGTGGTAGATCAATGGAATAGGCTAGGCTCAGGAAATGCAGTAATAAATGACACTAGTAATGTAGTGTTTGATAAACCCAAAGACTCCAGCTTCTGGGATAGAAACTCAGTATTTGACAAAATCTGCTTGGAAAACTGGAAGATAGTATGGCAGAAATTAGGCATAGACCAACATCTGACACCTTATACTAAAATAAGGAAAAAATGGATACATGATTTAGACATAAGAAGTGATACCATAGGTAATTAAATGCAAAATGGATGATTTTGATTACATTAAATTGAAAAAATTTTGTACAAACATAAGCAATGCATCCAAAATTAGAAGGGAGTCAGAAAGCTGGGAAACAATTTTTATGGCCAGTACTTCTTATAAAGGTCTTATTTCTAAAATATATAGGGAACTAAATCAAATTTATAAGAATCCAAGTCATTCCCCATTGAGAAATGGTCAAAGGATATGAACAGGTAGTTTTCTGATGAAGAAATCAAAGCTATCTATTCCCATATGAAAAAATGCTCTAAATCTCTAATGATTAGAGAGATACAAATTAAAACAACTCTGAGGTACCACCTGACACCTATCAGATTGGCTAAAATGACAAAAAAGGAAAATAATAAATGTTGGAGAAGCTGTGGAAAAATTGGAACACTAATGCATTGTTGGTGGAGCTGTGGACTGATCCAACCATTCTGGAGAGCAATTTGGAATTATGCCCAAAGGGCTATAAAGCTGTACATACTCTTTGACCCAGCAATACCACTTTTGGGTCTTTTTCCCAAAGAGATCATGGAAAGGGGAAAGGGACCCACATGTACAAAAATGTTTATAGCTGCTCTTTATGTGGTGGCAAGGAATTGGAAGTTGAGGGGATGCCCATCAGTTGGGGAATGGCTGGACAAGTTGTGTTATATGAATGTAATGGAATACTATTGTGTTGTAAGAAACGATGAGTAGGAGGAGTTCAGAGAAACCTGGAGGAGATTCTTGCGTGGGCTGATGATGAATGAGATGAGCAGAACCAGAAGAACATTGTACACAGTATCATCAACATTGTATGTTGATCTACTGTGATGGACTAAATTCTTCTCACCAGTGCAATGATACAGAAGAGTTCCAGGGAACTCATGATAGAAGAGGATCTCCAAATCCAGGAAGAAAAAAAAGGACTGGGGAGTATAGATGTTGAATGAACCATACTATTTCTTTTGGTTTTGGTGCTATTGTTTTTCCATTTGAGGTTTTGAGGTTTTTAGTCATTGCTCTGATTTTTCTCTTATAACATGACTAATGCAGAAATATGCTTAATGTTATTATGATATATATATATGTAAAACCTATGTCGGATTACCTGCTATCTAGGGGAGGGGGGGAGGGAGGGGAGGGAGGGAGAAAAATCTGAAATTGGAAAGCTTGTATAAACAAAAATTGAGAACTATCTTTACATGTAACAGGAAAAAATAAAATACTTTATTATAACTGAATGGATGTAAATTTATTAAGAATATACTCAGTACAAAATACTAACATACTAGAGTAAGACAATAATACAAACTACTACAGTGAGACAGTTCGCTGCTCTTTTTTTTTTTCTTTTTTTTTTTGTGGGGCAATGGGGGTTAAGTGACTTGCCCAGGGTCACACAGCTAGTAAGTTCTTTGAGTGTCTGAGGCCAGATTTGAACTCAGGTACTCCTGAATCCAGGGCCAGTGCTTTATCCACTGTGCCACCTAGCTGCCCCTAGTTCGCTGCTCTTAATGAGTTCACAGTCTAATGAAAGAGACAGTTGCAAGTCAAATAGAAAGTTCCCATAGTCCTTAGGGTACAGCAGCAAAGCAGATGGTAATGCATCTTTTTAAATGTCATTTCAACTGATAAAATCATACCAGTGAGTGAATGAATGAATGAATGAATGAATGAATGAATGAAAAGGATTTTTGAAGGGTTAACTATATGCCAAGTATTTGGTCAAATGCTGGCAATGCTAATACAGAATACAGGTACTCTCTTCTAGGATTTTACAATCTTATAGAGGAGATGATACATATCAAGGAGTGATGGCCAGGAAATGGAGTTTTGGATTGGAAAGTCACAAAGCTGGTGAACAGAACAATAGGGTTTTCCACTGATACACTGTCCAGAGGCAGGGGTGGTTTTGTTATCAATACCTTTTTCAGAGTATGCTTTGGAACACAGTAGAAGGGTCACTGAGTATGAAATAGTGTGGGAGGGCAGCAAGAAATGTATGCAGGAGTACAGAAATAAATGGTTGGTTTGAAGATGAATTCACATGGTCTCAGTCAAGTGGTTTAGCTCCTCTGAGGCATGAACTGAAAGGACATTTGGCAACCATCAGATACAACTCCCTTATTTTACAAATGAAAAAATGAGATCCCCCAAAAGTTAAGAAACTTGCCTATGGTCACTAAGTCAGGGACAGAAGATTCAAACCTAGATCCCCTGTAGCTCTATGTTCCATTTTCTCTAAGAGAATGGATGTTATATCAAGTGTGAAGTTAGTTCAGTTGTTCTTCATTTCACCTGAGGTGAATGTGAGGCTTGTAGTTTAGAGCTTCAAGAGGCCTTAGAAGACATCTAGTCTTCATTTACAGATGAGGAATTGAAGGCCTAGAGAGAGTCATATAGTTCCTTGACAGGAAGATTCTAGTACATACCATAGATTAAAAAAAAATGTTTGAATTTCAAGGAGATCACAGGGCTGAGTGGATTTGGCGGGTACAATTGGTCTAGGAAGACAAGAGGCTTTATGTAAAGCAGTTAGCTTAGGCAGAAAAGGTCAAGAAGGTACCTTAGGTGTAGGCAGTCAGGATCCAGAGTCTGAGAAGTGAGAGTCAAAAATAATGGCACCTAACAAATAAGTGACAGCAGAGTGAGTTCTGACCCCAGGACTGAGGGAGCTTCTCTAGTCCCTTCTTCGTGTAGGATCACAGGCTGTATATGCAGATGTCTATCTGCAGCCAGAGGGAGAGATGGAAACCTGGAAAAGCAACTGGCACCTTACAATTTCATATATTAATGTACCAATTGCATATATGACCAGACTCTGCAGAAAAGCCTGATATGCTCATTTCTACATCCATATCTATATTCATATATTCAATGTTTTCTTAACTGATTTAATACTCCCTATTCACATCAGTCATGGCTGCTGTTCAGCTTTGGAGACTCAATTTTAGAATTGAAATGAGCTCTGGCATTAGCAATATGTGATCATGAGCCTTCATAACAAGGTTTGAGCTCTTTAGAAAAATCATTGTGCTTCCCTCTTTTTCTATTTTATATCATACTTCTAAAGGAAAAGTATTCAAGAGAAAGAAAATAAACTTGTCTTTGCCACGGTTGAAGAATATTTTTCCTTTATCCATGTCCCTATATTATAAAAGCAAAGGTAATAAAAAGTAGTGGAGCATAAAGGAAATTTCCTTCCTTCCTTCCTTCCTTAGTTCCTTCCGTCCTTCCTTCCTGCCTGCCTGCCTGCCTACCTACCAGCCTGCCTTCCATCTTTTTTATTTTTTCTTTCTCATTTCCTCCTCTAAAATATCTAAATATTTTCAACAAAATTACATATCTAGCTATATATTACTTTCTTTTACTATAGTTTCCCCCTTTGCAAATACAGTGATCTGTTAACTTAATAGTTACACAAGTATGATAATTTTTCTCTAGCCTTTTATATTCTTAGTTCTTTCTCTTTTTTCCCTATAGTATCATTGTTTCCATGACCCTATCTATGAATCTAAGCTAATGCCCTTTTCATTTTCAATGATTTAGTATCACAGGGGTAATTATTATTGTCTATTCAGCTTTCTTCTAGCTTATATTGAGTTACCTTTTTAAAAAAAATGAGATTGGAATTTGGAGAAAGAATCTTAAAGCATTAACAGAAACAGTTTGATTCTATGGCTAGATGTGAGATTAAAAATTAGTAATTGTTCTTTGAATTTGTTTTGGTCAGTTCTATGTGGTATATTTTTCTGTGAGCTCCTTGAAGGGAGGGACTATATTTTGTCTTTCTTTATATACCTAGTGCTTAGTATAGTGTTTGGCATATTGTAAGTGGCTAATAAATGCTTGTACATTTGGCTACCTTTGGAGAAAAGACATGAGCTTGGTTGATTTCTTTTCAGTACTTTTTGTTTGTTTGTTTGTGATCATGGCTTTTAGGGAATATAAGCTTATATTTAGCAATTCTCCCTAACTTTCCAAAACGACAGTTCAGGTGATGAATTCTAAGTAAAAAATCTTTTTAGTTTTTATGACCAAACAAACAGGAACAAGTGGTGGTGGTGGTGGTGGTAAGTTGAAGAAGCCAGGTTTATGAAAAGTTATTTGCTAATGATTATTAGAAAGTCGAGTTCCCATTTAAGTATGGAGCACATCGGTAGTGTTGATGTGATGCCAACATATTATGCAATTGTTATATCTCACTTTTGCGGGGAGCAGTTAGCAGCAGGAAGAAACACCAAAAGAAGTGGGAAGAGAAGCAACACCCTCTTGGAGGAGTGTGATGCAAATCAAGATCATGGATCACATATACACATATAAGACAACACAATACATATTTCCTCTGACAAAAAAAAATCTAACATTTCTCATTTCTTATGGAGATCAATTTAACTAAACAATCATTTATTATAAGTAATTACATTGGAAAGGGGATTATTAATAAGACAGAACCTTTCTAGGGCTGCTATATATGCCAAATGATATCCATTTCTTTTCCCTAGAGGCCCAGGACTCCCAAGATACCTTCTGGAAAGTTAATGTCTCTCCTTGTTATATTCCACCAGGCTCTACTCCATTGGGACAGTGCTCAGTGCTCTCAAGGCCTTTCCCTTCTGCCTGTTCCCAACCAAACTTGCCAGCTTGGAGTTCCTTCTATCAAATCTGATTAATGTCTGAATTCTGACCAAACTGTTAATATTTTCTAATGACATTAGTCAAGCTTACAAAGTTCCATGTTAACAAGTAACTCCAAAAGCATCAATGTCTCTGATAAAAAGGAATAAGGCTTTGCTAGTGTGGGAATGTCATACGCCCAGGACAAGTTACAGGAATGTTGATTTATATCCAATGCAAAAAGAAGCAGAAAAAGAAGTGTTTACAGTAACAATAACATTATAAAGACAAACAGCTTTGAATGCTCAAAGAGCTATGAGCAATACAAGGACCATTCATAATTCCAGAGGACTGATGATGAAGTACATATTTTTCACCTCCTGGTAGAGAGTTTAGGGTTCAGAATTTTACCTATACATATACATATCACACATATACCATATACACACGCATATATACACATACATATATACATCTACATGTGTACACACATACATATACAATGTATATTTATATGTGTGCATGTATGTATATTGTGTATGGGTGTGTGAATCTTCATTGAGAGAACGTATATGGCTTGACTTTGCCTATTTGTTACAGGGAATTTGTTTTTCTTTTCTCTTTTTTCATCAGTGGGGTGGAGTGGCGGTGGGAGGGGTAGAAAAATACATTTATTTTCATTTAAAAAACCACTTTAAATGGAGAGATGGAGAGGCACTACTGATGTGAAATGCCACATACACTTTCAGATGAGGTCACCATTTTGTTATTTTTTTCTAATTGCTTTATTTTGTTAGAGGAAACTTGTCATGGAGTGCGATAATCTGTAAATATTTGCAATGTAAAAAAAAAACCACATCAATAATTTTTGTAAAAAATCTACTAAGTTCTTATTTGTCATTTAGTTCAAACACCTAATTTTACAGATGAAGAAATTGAGATCCATGGAGGACAAGTACTTGCCCAAGTGGGTAGTAAGTAGCAGAGCTGGGATTTAAAGCCCGATTCTATGTTGTGTGTATGTTGGGGCGGCGGCGGAGCAAAGCTAAATGGAGAGGAATGAGGGAAGACACACGTTGCAGCGCCATTAGACCGTCTCTGAGCCTCTTAAACTGTCTCCACCCCCAGTAGGGCTAGCAAAGGAGGGAAAAGCAGGCTTATTGCTGCCTCCCAGAAGCTCTGAGGGGAGGATCAAATTGACCACGTTTTTTCCTCTCTCTCCTGGGCTCAGACTCTCACATTTCTTTGAGTCATGATTTGGGTCTAGTTTCTTTTTTGCTCTTGCGGTTTTGGCACATTCTCCCACCATGCCCTATTTATTCGATCCATATGGTAGTTCTCATTGTGTTTGACGCCACACAGTTAGCAATCTTGGGGAACAGCTGATATTTGCTTTCGGCTTCTCCCTGAGAGTTGAGGTACAGTCTCTGATATTTGCTGCGCAGCTCTCTAGGCTTGGGAATAGTCTCCCAATTGGAGTATAGGGGAAACAGAGGTTTCACTGATGGCTTCTGTGAACTTGGCTAACTGACAGCCGGCAGCTTGGAGAAGATGAGGCCTGAGCTGGATAAGAAAGGGCCTTCTTTGTGTCCTGTCATTTATGCCACATCTGCCTCTCGGCAATTGTGTCAATGAGTCACCATAATTACAGCCCGTTGGATAATTTCCTCACTTTTACAACACATATTCAACTGTCTGAGTGCCTCGGTAGGGAAGGACAACATTCAAATCTTCACAGAGCTGTTAGGCACCAGGTTCCAGCTTTCTTTAGACATGGTTATTAGGAAAGTCAAGAAAAAACGGGCCCCTTGGCTTCCTCACCAAAAACATGTCAGCCAGCACGGTGTTTCCCATAAAGATCAACAGAATATCTCTTCCCTATAGAAGAGCAACATACTCCTCCATACGGACAATTTGTCCTGTCTTTTGTTTTTTTAAATCTATGTAAAAATCAACTATTTAAACACTGCCCACGTTGGAAAGGATAGGGGCACAGCACTATTCCTAAAGAGTGCCACCTGGGGCAAATTGCCTTGCATACTTATCTCTGATTATAGATAGATAGATAGATAGATAGATAGATAGATAGATAGATAGATAGATAGATAGATAGATGGATGAATAAATAAATAAATAAATGAATAATAATAGATAAATAAATAAATAGATAGATGGATGGATGGATAGATGGATGGATGAATGAATAAATAAATAAATAAATAATAGATAAATAAATAAATAGATGGATGGATGGATGGATGGATGAATAAATAAATAAATAAATGAATAATAATAGATAAATAAATAAATAGATGAATGAATGAATATATATACATATATACATATTTTTATAAATATATACATATATACGTATTTATATATATATAACAGAAACTAGTTTAAAATGCACATCAAGGGCAGCCTGAAAGTGAAAAGAAGTTACAAAGGGCAGTTGGTTGTATAGAAATGGAAAAGGGGGGGGCAGCAAGGTCCTGCAGTGGATAAAACACTGGCCCTGGATTCAGGAGGACCTGAGTTCAAATCCAGCCTCAGACACTTGACACTTAGCTATGTGACCCTGGGCAAGTCACTTAACCCTCATTGCCCCACAAACAAACAAAAAAATAAATAAAATGATATTTAAAAGAAAAAAAGAAAGGGGAAAAGGGCATCTGGGCCTGCTTTACTTTGACTAGGGGTCCAGATAAAAAGAAGTCTATATAAACCTGTATGTATGCCTCTGCATAGGTCTGAAGTGCTTTTTAAATCATCAGCTTGGTGGGGTCACTATGACCTCCTTCTCCCTGAATCATTGCCCAGCTGCCAAAAAGCCTCCTCACTTGCCTCCCCTCCCCCCAAGTTCTACCCTCTTCCAAATACATTTTGGTCCTTGTTGGTCAACTTACCTGATTTACAATACCTTAGAGACAACTTTAAGGGCAGGGAAAAAAAGGAGAGTTTTTTTGCATTTCACAGCATGGACTTCATTAGGCCTATGGAAGTTCATGGGCTGAGGTGTTGCTTATAAGTTAACAATTTCTTACCCAGATGAAGCCTGAACTTTTGCTTGAATGAGGGTTTTTTGGGGTTTTTTTTAGGTCACGGAGGATAATGAGGGGATTGTTGTTTCTATTTCTAGGATGCTGTCTTGACTTGCCAGTGAATTGGATTTAAGTGAGGCAGGGCTACACAAAGTCTCTTGGCATTCGAATGTAGAAGGCTACAAATTTAAATGCAACAAATAGGCAATGACTAGCTTCAGTGCCCAGCATATAGTTCCAAACACTAAGGAAAATAAAATTTAGATAATAAGTGGCAATTGAAGTATAATATGGAAAGTGTGGGAGATGGGATGGAGTCAGGAGTATGGTAGGGTCAGCTCTTACTGGCTCTAAAGAGCTGCTTGTTAGGTTTTCCGTATGAGAGTTTACACCTCATAAATCAGCAAAAACTACAATTCAGGGCTTGATTCGTTGTTTTGTTGATTGTCTAGATTTAATAAAATGATGAAGATGTTAACAATGTAGCTCAAACTTGAAATAGTGCTGTATGGTTTTTTGAGAGCCAGTTGTTAAATATTTATCTGCATAGCCCTAAGAAGAAAAAACAGCAGATCTTCTGTCAAAGGGGTTAAGTTATAGTCCTGGCTCCAACTCTCACAAGTTGTGTGGAGATGAAAAAAAATCACTTTATCTTCTTGAGCTTTAAATTTCTCATATATAAAATAGGAACAATAATTCATCTACTACCTACCCTTACGGTCATTGTGAGAAATGCATCTTGTGTGTCCTATATTAATGTGAGTTATGTTTGGAGGGCTATGGCACATAACTATAAGAACTATAATATAAAGTATTATACAATAAGTAAAAAAAAAAAGAAATTCTGTATACAGTGCAGGTTTGGGTTTTGGTTTGGTTTTGTGTAATTTAAGATTCTAAATGTGGATTCTAATCTGTTCCCCCAGTTTTGGGGAAAACTGACTAAAATCACTGATAAAACGAGTTTAGGTTTTTAAGGGTTTATTGAAAAATAGAAAGAAAAAGATTGAGAACAGAATTCCAACAGCCTGGCATTCCTATCTTTCCTCAAATTTCCTGTGAAGTCCTCTGCCGCCACCACCACCATCAAGGCAGGAACCCAAAAGAGCGAGAGCTCTCCACACAGGCTCTCTTTCTTCCTTCTTGTCTCCTCCCAGAAAATAGGAGGATCCTCAATTTGATTGGCTGGTAGCCTTGATAGACAGCACCCATGAGCAAACGTCATTTCCTGATGCCAAGGAAAAGCCACATGGCCTTGCCCTCTGAGGCATTTTCCTCATGGCGGAGCTTTCCCACAGCAAGTCTCCAGTAGGTGGCATCATTCCAATCACTACAGTTTGTTTGGTTTTTTTTTGGGGGGGCGGTGGTTAGGGGGATGGTGTTCTGATGAGGAAAGTTTCCTGGAAGAAACAGTATTTGAGATGGGTGATAAAAGGATGAATAGAAATTTTCATGCAGGAGAGAGAACCAAGAGGACATTCAAGGCATACCGAATAGCTGAAACAAAGGCAGAGATATGATATCATAGGGTATGTTTGAGGTATTGCCAAATTTAAGTCTGAGAAACAGAATTTGCAATGAAGTACTGCAATCATTTCACCTTTGCATCTTCCATCAAAAGAAATTCTCAGATATTTCCTGAAACTGGGAATTTAGAGCTTATTCATTCATTCATTCATTCATTCATCTCTCTCTCTCTCTCTCTCTGTCTTTATTTGTTTATAACTTATTTATTTAAAGGAAAGATGAGTATGTTTTCTTATGTGCCAGGCTGACAATTTCAATCACTGGCAGAGTAAGAGCCGATGGTGGAGTTTGATGCATATTGAAAGTATAGCATGGGGGGGGGGGCGGAGCCAAGATGGCAGAGAGGAAACAGCAAGCTGCCTGAGCTCTCCTTCTGTTCCCTCAAAAAGAACATTAAATCAAGCCTCTAGACGGATTCTGAAACTACAGAACCTGCAAAGGGACAGAGAGACACAGTCCTCCAACCAGAGATAATTTAGAAGACTTCAGGAAAAGGTCGGTCTGACTCGGGCAAAAGGGAGGCCCAGCGCAGGGCAGCAACCCAGCACCGAGGGGGCAGGGCAAGTCAGCAGGAGCTGCGGGCCACAGCTGAACAACTGAGGCCCCTGGAACCTGATTCAAAAATCTGGTGGCCAAGAAGGACAGTGGAAAAACCTACCTGCACCGGCCGGGAGGGCCATGAACGGGTCAGGCAGGAACGGACGCCGGGAGCGGGCGCCTGGCTGGCCGAGCACACCCAGACAGGAAGTGCAGGGCAGGGGATCTCCACACACCATAAAGGCCTCAGAGTAAAAAACCAGTCACACAGCACCTATACCCCTGCACAAGAAGCCCAAAACAGGGACCCTGGTAACCCCAGAGCAGACCTCAACTTAAAAAATAAATAAATAAGCTGCAATAATGAGTAAGAAGCAAAAAAGAGCCCTCTCCATTGAGAGTTTCTGTATCAATAGGGAAGAAGCAAACACAAACTCAGATGAGGATAATACCCTCAAATTGCCTACATGTGAAGCCTCCCGAGGGAAGGTGAATTGGTCTCAAGAACAAAAAGCCTTCCTGAAAGAGCTCAAAAAGGATATTAAAAATCAATTGAGAGAGGTAGAAGAAAAAATGAGGAGAGAAATGAAAGCAAAACAAGAAAACTATGAAAAAAGAATCAGCAGCTTGGAAAAGGAAGCACAAAGATTGACTGCAGAAAACAATTCCTTAAAAAATTCATCTGGCCAAATGGAAAAAAAAGTGCATAATTTCACTGAAGAAAACAATGCCTTAAAAAATTCAGTTGACCAAATGGAAAAAAGGTGCATAATCTCACTGAAGAAAACAATGCCTTAAAAAATTCAGTTGGCCAAATGGGAAAAAGGTGCATAATCTCATTGAAGAAAACAGTGCCTTAAAAAATTCATCTGGCCAAATGGAAAAAAAGGTGCATAATCTCATTGAAGAAAACACTGCCTTAAAAAATTCACTTGGCCAAATGGAAAAAAAAGGTGCATAATCTTACTGAGAACAACAATGCCTTAAAAATTAAAATTGGATACTTGGAAGATAAGGAATCCATGAGACACCAGGAATCAGTCAAGCAGAATCAAAAGAATGAAAAAATAGAAGAAAATGTGAAATACCTCATTGGAAAGACAACTGATCTGGAAAACAGAATCATTGGACTGCCTGAAAGCCATGACCAGAAAAAGAATCTAGACACCATATTCCAGGAAATTATTAAGGAGAACTGCCCTGATATCATGGAATCAGAGGATAAAATCATCATTGAAAGAATCCAGGGCAGCTAGGTGGCACAGTGGATAGAGCACCGGCCCTGGAGTCAGGAGTACCTGAGTTCAAATCCGGCCTCAGACACTTAACACTTACTAGCTGTATGAACCTGGGCAATTCACTTAACCCCAATTGCCTCACTTAAAAAAAAAAAAAAGAGAAAGAATCCACCGATCACCTCCTGAAAGAGATCCCAAAAGGAAAACTCCAAGGAATATTGTGGCCAAATTCCAGAATTATCAGGTGAAGGAGAAAATACTCCAAGCAGCCAGAAAGAAGCAATTTAAATATCATGGAGCCACAGTCAGGATTGCTCAGGACCTGGCAGCTTCAACATTAAAGGACCGCAAGGCTTGGAATATGATATTCCGGAAGGCAAAGGAGCTTGGATTACAGCCAAGAATCTATTACCCAGCAAAAAATGTGCATTTTCTTTCAGGGGAAAAGATGGACACTTAATGACATTGGGGACTTTCAATCTTTCCTGGTGAAAAGACCAGAACTGAATAGAAAATTCAATCTCAACATACAAGACTCAAGAGAAGTTTAAAAAGGTAAACAGAGGGAGGGAAAAAAAGGTTACCCTATTAGGTTAAATTGTTTATATCCCTACATGGGAAGATAATACTCATAACTCTTAAGAACTGTAAATGTATTTGGGCAGAGAGAAGGACTTTACACAAAGGGTATAAATATAAATTGTCTTTGATGTGATGATACAAAAAAAAATTAAGGGATTAAAAAGGGAGTCTATGGGGAGGAGAGGAAAGGGGAGGTGGAAGGGGATGAATTATATCATATGAAGAGGTGAAAAAAAACCTATTACAATAGAGGGAAAGAAAGGAGGGGTGAACATTGTTTCAACCCTATTCTCATTAGATTTGATTCAAAGAGGGAATAACATATACGTTCATTGGGATAAAGAAACTTAGCTCATTCTTTAGGGAAGCAAAAGGTGAAGGGAAAGGGGGGGACTGATAGAAGGGAGGACAAAAGCAAGGGAGAAAAGGGTAAAGAAAAGAGAGGGGGGTGATAAAAAGGGAGGGCAGATTGGGGGAGGCAGGAATAAGAAATAAAATGTCGGTGAGGAGGAATAGGGTGAAAGAAGGGGGGAAAAGTACAAAGGGGGTAAATAGAATGGAGGGGAAAAGACAGTCAGTAATAACAACTGTGAATGTGAATGGGATGAACTCTGCTATAAAATGGAAGCAAATTGCAGAGTGGATTAAAAACCAGAATCCTACAATATGCTGTTTACAAGAAACACATTTGAAGCAGAGAGATAAACACAGAGTAAAGGTAAAAGGCTGGAGCAGAATCTATTATGCTTCAGCTAAAGTAAAAAAAAGCAGGGGTAGCAATCCTTATCTCAGACAAAGTGCAGGCAAAAATAGATCTCATTAAAAGAGATAAGGAAGGAAATTACATCTTGCTTAAAGGTACTATAGATAATGAAGTAATATCAATATTAAATATGTATGCGCCAAATGGTATAGCATCCAAGTTCTTAGAGGAGAAGTTAAATGAGTTACAAGAGGAATTAGACAGTAATACTATACTAGTGGGGGATCTGAATCTCCCCCTCTCAGAATAAGATAAATCTAGCTGAAAAATAAATAAGAAAGAAGTGAAACAGGTGAATAGATTACTAGAAAAGTTAGACATGATAGATGTCTGGAGAAAATTGAATGGGGATAGAAAGGAATATACCTTCTTCTCAGTAATACATGGCACATTTTCAAAAATTGACCATGTATTAGGGCACAAAAACATCATAGCCAAATGTAGAAAGCCAGAAATAGTAAATGCATCCTTCTCAGATCATGATGCAATAAAAATTACATGTAAGAAAGAGTCAGGGAAAAGTAGAATGAAAATCAATTGGAAACTAAATAATTTCATTCTAAAGAATGAATGGGCCAAACAAGAAATCGTAGAAACAATAACTATATCCAAGAGAATGACAATAATGAGACAACATACCAAAATCTATGGGATGCAGCCAAAGCAGTGCTTAGGGGAAAATTTATAGCTCTAAATGCTTACATGAATAAAAAAGAGAAAGAGGAGATTAATGAATTGGGCATGCAACTTAAAAAGCTAGAAAAAGAACAAATTAGAAATCCCCAATTAGATACTAAATTAGAGATCCTGAAAATCAAAGGAGAAATTAATAAGATTGAAAGCACAAAAACTATAGAATTAATCAATAAAACTAAGAGCTGGTTTTATGAAAAAAACAATAAAATAGATAAAATATTGGTTAATTTGAATTAAAAAAAGAAAGAAGAAAATCAAATTACCAGTACCAAAAATGAAAAGGGTGATGTTAAAACCAATGAAGTGGAAATTAAATCAATAATTAGGAATTATTTTGCCCAACAGTATGCCAATAAATTTGACAATCTAAATGAAATGGATGAATATTTACAAAAATACAAACTGCCCAGCTTAACTGAAGAGGAAATAAAATCCTTAAATAAACCCATATTAGAAAAAGAAATTGAACAAGCCATTAATGAACTCCCTAAGAAAGGATCACCAGGGCCAGATGGGTTTATGGGTGAATTTTACCAAATATTTAAAGAACAATTAATTCCAATATTATACAAATTATTTGGAAAAATAGGTGAAGAAGGAGTTCTAGCAAATTCATTTTATGACACAAATATGGTGGTGATACCAAAACCAGGCAAAGCAAAATCAGAGAAAGAAAATTATAGACCAATTTCCCTAATGAATATTGATGCTAAAATCATAAATAAGATATTAGCAAGGAGATTACAGCAAGTGATCAACAGGATAATACACTATGACCAGGTGGGATTTATACCAGGAATGCAGGGCTGGTTCAACATTAGGAAAACTATTAACATAATCAAACTCTTCAATAAGAAAACCAACCAAAATCATATGATCATCTCAATAGATGCAGAGAAAGCTTTTGACAAAATACAACACCCATTCCAAATAAAAACACTAGAGAGTTTAGGAATAGGTGGAGCTTTCCTTAAAATAATAAACAGTATCTACCTAAAGCCATCAGTAAGTATTATATGCAATGGAGATAAAGTAGAGGCCTTCCCAATAAGATCAGGGGTGAAACAGAGATGTCCATTATCACCCCTATTATTTAATATTGTACTAGAAATGTTAGCTTTAGCTATCAGAGAAGAGAAAGGAATTAAAGGAATTAGAATAGGCAAGGAGGAAACAAAACTATCACTCTTTGCAGATGATATGATGGTATACTTAAGGAATCCTAGAGAATCAACTCAAAAATTACTTGAAACAATTAACAACTTTAGCAAAGTAGCAGGATATAAAATAAATCCACATAAATCATCAGCATTTCTATACATGACCAACAAAGTCCAGCAGCGAGAGATAGAAAGAGAAATTCCATTTAAAGTAACAGTAGATAATATAAAATATTTGGGAGTCTACTTGCCAAGACAAACCCAGGAACTCTATGAACACAACTACCAAACACTCTTCACACAAATCAAATCACATCTAAATAATTGGAAATATATCAATTGCTCATGGATAGGCAGAGCTAATATAATAAAAATGACAATACTGCCTAAATTAATTTACTTATTCAGTGCCATACCAATCAGACTACCTAAAAATTATTTTATAGAGCTAGAAAAAATAATAACAAAATTCATCTGGAAAAACAAAAAGATCAAGAATATCCAGGGAAATAATGAAAAAAAATTCACAGGAAGGTGGGTTAGCAGTACCAAACCTAGAGCTTTACTATAAAGTGGCAGTCATCAAAACTATCTGCTACTGGCTAAAAAATAGAGTGGCAGATCAATGGAATAGGCTAGGCTCAGGAAATGCAGTAGTAAATGACACTAGTAATGTAGTGTTTGATAAACCCAAAGACTCCAGCTTCTGGGATAGGAACTCAGTATTTGACAAAAACTGCTGGGAAAACTGGAAGATAATATGGCAGAAATTAGGCATAGACCAACTTCTTACACCTTATACTAAAATAAGGTCAAAATGGATACATGATGTAGACATAAGAGGTGATACCATAGGTAAATTAGGAGAGAAAGGAATAGTCTACCTATCAGATCTTTGGAAAGGAGAACAGTTTTTGACCAAACAAGAGATAGAGTATATTATAAAGTGCAAAATGGATGATTTTGATTACATTAAATTAAAAAGATTTTGTACAAACAGAAGCAATGCATCCAAAATTAGAAGGGAGTCAGAAAGCTGGGAAACAATTTTTGAGGCCAGTACTTCTGATAAAGGCTTCATCTCTAAAATATATAGGGAACTAAATCAAATTTATAAGAACCCAAGTCATTCCCCAATTGAGAAATGGTCAAAGGATATGAACAGGCAGTTTTCTGATGAAGAAACCAAAGCTATCTATTCCCATATGAAAAAATGCTCTAAATCTCTAATGATTAGAGAGATGCAAATAAAAACAACTCTGAGATTGGCTAAAATGACAGATTGGCTAAAATGACAGATTGGCTAAAATGACAAAAAAGGAAAATAATAAATGTTGGAGAAGCTGTGGGAAAATTGGAACACTAATCATTGTTGGTGGAGCTGTGAACTGATCCAACCATTCTGGAGAGCAATTTGGAATTATGCCCAAAGGGCTATAAAGCTGTACATACTCTTTGACCCAGCAATACCACTTTTGGGTCTTTTTCCCAAAGAGATCATGGAAAGGGGAAAGGGACCCACATGTACAAAAATATTTATAGCTGCTCTTTATGTGGTGGCAAGGAATTGGAAGTTGAGGGGGTGCCCTTCAGTTGGGGAATGGCTGGACAAGTTGTGGTATATGAATACAATGGAATACAATTGTGTTGTAAGAAAAGATGAGCAGGAGGAGTTCAGAGAAACCTGGAGGGTCTTGCGTGAGCTGATGATGAGTGAGATGAGCAGAACCAGAAGAACATTGTACACAGTATCATCAACATTGAGTGTTGATCTACTGTGATGGACTATATTCTTCTCACCAATGCAATGTCACAGAAGAGTTCCAAGGAACTTGTGATGGAAGAGGATCTCCAAATCCAAGAAAAAAAAAAAAGAAGAAGAACTGTGGAGTATAGATGCTGAATGAACCATACTATTTCTTTTGTTTTTGATGCTGTTGTTTTTTTCTATTTTGAGGTTTTTCATCATTGCTCTGATTTTTTCTCTTATAACATGACTAATGCAGAAATATGTTTAATGTTATTATGTGTATATATATATATATATATATATATATATATATATATATATATATATATATATATATATATATATATATATATATATATATAACCTATCTCAGATTACCTGCTGTCTAGGGAAAGGGGGAGGGAGGGAAGGGAGGGAGAAAAATATGAAATTGTAAAGCTTGTATAAACAAATGTTGAGAACTATCTTTACATGTAATGGAAAAAAATAAAATACTTTATTAATTAAAAAAAAAGAAAGTAAAAGAAAGTATAGCCTGACCTATAATCCCTCTCTCACTGTTTTGTGTAAATATGTTACTTGGGAGGGATACTGCATTAGTTCACCAATAATTAACCCATTCTTATATTGGCCTGAAGAAGTTTCTCAGATTAAATAACAGGACCAGGTTCTAAGACACTAGGGAACAAGGTTCATCACTTGAATGAGAGTAGATGACAGAAAAATCTCAAGCATGGGTAGATAGATGCCAGAGAGGCTACGTAACATAAAGAATAACTCTGCAAAACCAGAAAGCAACAAGAATATTCGGCGGGCTAAGAAAAGGAGTAGGACCCACAGAAGGGTTCATAGTATCATAGGTTTACAATTAGAAGGAACCTAAGAGGGGATTGAATGTGTATGGTGGGGGGGGGGTGCTATACACCCAGATATTGGGGAGCCACACCTCATTTTATGGTTCAGAAAACTGAGGCACAGAAAAGTAAAGTGATTTGTGCAAAGTCACAACTAGGAAGTATCTGAGGTAAGATTTAAACCAATGTTTTTCTGACTCCAACTCCATTGTTCTTTCAGTTAAGCCATTCATCCTCTCAGTTCCTTTAACTAATTTCATCTCTGAGGAAATAACAAAAGTCTAGGGACTTCTCTTTATTGCTGCTCATGTGAAACTGAGCTCCAGGTACAAAACTAACACCTCCCCAAATAACCCAAATTCTTTTTTTTTTTTTCTAGTGAGTCAATTGGTGTTAAGTGACTTGCCCAGGGTCACACAGTGTCTGAGGCCAGATTTGAACTCAGGTAGGTACTCCTGACTCCAGGGCCAGTGCTCTATCCACTGCACCACCTAGATGCCCCCAAATTCTTAATAATAAATAAGCCTGGTATATAAGTAGACCTTCAACTTTTTCAACATAAAAGTACCATCTTAAAGTATATTGATGTGGCTTAAGTAAGTATATAGTGTAGCTTAGCCATTGCCTACAATCTGCTGAAATCTGTTTTAGGAGAAGTATGTTTTAAATAGTTTTACTTGGTATCCTTCTGTTGTCAAGAGAACAAAAGCAATATTCCCAGTGTATTGGATGGATGCCTCAAAACATATGCATGGGAGGACATAGACCAGAATAGGATAGGATGGGTTTTGACCCACATCTTTGGAGGAAATTCTCACATTGATAAGATCAAAGGTCAACTGGAGTATTGGATTATGCATTTAATCATCAAAAACTGTCTTTAATAGGGATACCCACAGTGGGGGGAAATACAGTCCACAGTAATTATACACAAGAGAGTTCCAGAGAAGAAAGTTAACTACAAACCCTTGATCCAGTCTATTATGTTTCCCAATATTATAGTTACATTATTGGAAAGGAAGATTGGAAAGGAAGTTTTGCTATTCAAGAATGCAAAAATGCATTTCAGAATCCAGACTTCTTTTTATCCCTCATGGGATAGTTTTCTTTATCAGAGTGTTCTTGGAGGATAGATATGTAAATTTTTATGCAAAACATTGTACAGTAATTCAAATTGACAGTTGCCCTATTTGAAAAAAAATACAGAATATGAAAACCATGAAAATGTGTGTGCTGAAAACAAAGAGAGTCCTTGTTAAGAGCAGAATTATTTGGTATGATTTCATTTTTTTCTCCATGCATATAATTTTTCTTTGCCTTATTTATCCATTGTGTAATTGGGTTTTTTCAACTAGGGTCTTAGGTGGAGACAGTTGTCCCTTTCAAAGGGAAAATGTAAATCCAGCTAATATACACATCACAGAAATACAAATGATTCCTTTTATTATTCTGCTGATTCCTGCAAAGCCCCAATATTGCACCTTCCATCCTGACTATTTTGTAGCTTCTAATTATTTTCCCTGGAACTAATCACTGCAGTTGAGAGAGCACACCATTACCACTCTGGGATGAATCTTATCATTCTGTCTCTGTTGCTACATCTGTGTGAGGGAGTGAAGCTTAAGGAGTTTGGCTTAATTAAAGATGGCCATCAACTGTTCTCCATTTTCATTCAGGAGAGGGTTAGAGAAAAGGATTTAAGATGAAGCCAAGAGGGCTTTAGGGACAATGTAAGGACATCTCTGTATCATACCTGGGTTATTTGAATGAGAGGTAAGGATAAGGCTAATGAATGAAGGTGAAATGAATGAATTAATCAATGGGTGATTGAATAATTTCTCATTAGTATTGAGTAATGAGGGATTTAGAAGACAACTAGACCAGTTTCCTTTTATAGTGTATATTTTTATCAACTGCATCAGATCTTATTGAGTGGTAAGATCCTTGTTGTCAGGTATACCATCTTAATTATATTTCCTTGGTGTACATAGTAGGTGATTAATCAATATTTAATGTATGAATCACTTAATGGATTTCAATATGGAGCACATAAAAGGGACTCACAGAACACATTTTGATCCATGTATGCCAATGGTCTCCTTCTGCTCAGCAAATTACTCCAGCCCAGACTCATATTTAATGTACCATGCCTCAGTGACTCACTTTTTTCCAGAATGTTTCTATGTGGAAACATGGAGGTTCTCCCTAGGTGTTACTCCTAAAGGGCAGCAGCCATAGAATTAGGGCTCAGTACCATCCCTTAATGCACTGGGAGAGTTTCATGCCCTCTAATCAGGCTCCCTAAAACAGCATTACCTTATATTAGCAATTACAAAAAGATAGGCTCATTCTTTGCCTTAGCTTGTTCAGCATCACTTTTTGGAACATGATAATGGAGTAGGCTGCCTGCTTATCACAGTGATCTGTGGGGTTTTTTAATTTATTTTTTGGTGTCCTTTAAAAAAAAAATAAAAACAGCCTCCCCTGTGACACCATTGGCAGGAGACAAATCTTACAAGGTGTTTACTATTTCCAGGAGAAACAAAGTGTTTTAGAGGGTGAAGAATGGATTTCCAATGTTACTTGAGCCAGGATTCAGGGATAAAATTGAAACCATTTGTCCACATTAAGTACAGATACCAACTTCTGGTAGGTTTTTCTTTTAGCATTTATCTTTTTTCTCTCCCTCCTGTCAATACTGCTGACTAATCCTCTCTTTTTCAAGTAGCAAATTTCTAATTGGAATGGGGACAAAAAGATGTAGAAAAAATAAAGGCAGCCATAGGAAATCTGATAGTGGACTTAATCTCATTAAGAACAAGAGAAGTGTTAAAAATCCACATGGTTCTTTTATGAGTCAGCAGAAGAAAAATTCATGCACAGATAGTATAACTAAGTAAATAATTAGTCATCTAATATCCATTAGACATTGTAGTCTGAATAAATCCTCATTATTCCAAAATGATTCTTTCTCCCACATTTTCCATATGGGGAAACTGAGTCAGAGAAGGGAGTACCCCCTAGAACGTCAAAAGTGATTCCTGGAATGCCACTGAGCCTGTTTGCCAATGTAAAGAATTAATTGTTATTTGAGGTTTTTATGCCTCAGTGCGCACTGACCTGGGGCTCCGCAAACCCCATAGTGCTCCACCTACTGTTTGTAGCCGTTGCCATGGGGTTAGCACCTCACTTCATCACCACTCACTGACGCCTTCATGGGCCTGGCAAAATTATAATGATTGGAAGCCTAGTGAGGGCAGTCATGTGACTGTCAGAGCAGCCATCCCATTGGCTGGGGCTGTGTGGGTTTTTTCTGGGATTGGGGGAGGAGAATTGGGCATTCTAGCAGGACCCTGGAAGACAGGAGGTCTACTGCGTATTCTCAGCTGATTCCTGGGAGGTGGTATCTTTTAAGGTTGTATAATTTCCCTTTCCCCATTTTATTTCCTTTCCCTTGATCCTACTGATCCTGTTTGTGGGTTGTTGTTTTTTTAAAGTTCGTTCTTGTTAAAATAAATCCTATTCTGTTTTGAGGGAGGCTGCTGGTCTCTTTCCTTGCCCCAATATTTCGGGGAGCCGCTTAGCTAACACTCCCCAATTAAAAATTGGTCCCCACACCAGAATCACCTATTAGAGAATAATAAAAAGATAGGGTGATTTGGATGACTGAGAGGGAAATGCTGTAAACATATTCGTTTGAAAATGATATTGGCTAACATGTAAATTGTACTCTAAAGTTTACAGAATACTCTCCATTACTTCTCCCATTTAATCTTGGAAATAAGGAAGCAAATGACTCTGTTGGCTAGGCAAGATATGTATCATTAACTCCATTTTACAGATGTAAAAACTAAGCCTCAGAAAATTTAAAAGACTTGCCACTGGTCACAACTAATAAGTATCAGCAGAGGGAATCAGAGCTAGATTTCTCCTGACTCCAAGACTAGAGTACTTTCCAATATTCCAGAGCTTCAATTATATATAATATGAGTAAACAGCATTATAAGGTTGTCAAAAAGAAAGGATTAGTGCAATCTAAGAACCCAAGCTCAGGTTCTTTATGCTAATCAATGTGTTTAGATTTTAAGGGTGACATTAACAAAATATAATACCTACAGAAGAAAGTGACCAGGATTGGGAAAGTAAGAAAATAGGGAAGCCAATTTTTCCAACAATGGAACAAATTGATCTTTAGCCACTGGAAATATTCAAAGCAGAGGGACTATATAACTTTCACATGTGTTGGAGGTGGGATTCCTAAATTGGGTATTATCTAACTGACAGCATGATTTTGAAGTCCCCCCAGCCCCCTTCCATGCACAAAGTAGGCTTAATTTACTCAAAAGAAGCAGGGGTAGGGGAAGCTAGGTGGCACAGTGGATAAAGCACCAGCCCTGGATTCAGGGAGTACCTGAGTTCAAATCCAGCCTCAGACACTTGACACTTACTGGCTGTGTGACCCTGGGCAAGTCACTTAACCCCCACAGCCCTGCAAAAAAAAAAAAAGCAGGGGTAATAGTCATTTATATGAGCAACTTAACATAAACATTTCAGATGTATTTGGTATTTAACCATAATTGAGTTGCTTAATCCCAACTTTTGTATTCTTCTTCCTCTATTAGAACTCCCAATTAGAACCTGGTTTGCTGGCATCACTTCATGCTTATCCTAGTTCCAGGTCTCATTTGTCCTAAACTTCACTCTATCTCTGGATTATACTTTCTTTGTTGTTTTTTGGGTTTTTTTGGTGAGGCAATTGGGGTTAAGTGACTTGTCCAGGGTCACACAGCCAGTAAGTGCCAAGTGTCTGAGGTCGGATTTGAACTCAGGTCCTCCTGATGGATTATACTTTCTAGTAGCTTCTTCAAGAGAAAATTGGCTATTATATTTATTACTGTTCACTAAAACAATATCTTTTACTTGTCTCTGTAAGGAGGATTTCAATCTTGTCATTTTGTCAGCCTAGACCATATATCCCAAGGACCCCTTTGGGAAAGATTTTTGGTCATCTTGCCCAAATGATAAGGATGTGATTTTTGTATTACAAGGTCCCTTCTGATTTTAAGAATCAAGATACTACCCTCCTAAAGAAAAGGAAAGGAAAGGAAAGATTCCATTAAAACACCAATATTCTAATATTGATAGTGATTTTAGCCAATCTATGTCCATGGACCTAACATATATCATGTATTTGATCTTATTTTAAAATTAATTTTATTTTTTCTAGTTTTATATTCTCTACTTCCTACTTTTCTTTTCACCCATTAAGAAATCAAGAAAAACAAAACCTGCTACAAACATGTATGATCAAGCAAAAAAATATTGTTGGTGATGTAACATGTGTGTACACATACCTATATACACATTGAATAAATGTATATCTTTTGTGTGTGTTTATTTTTTTCAATCTGCATTGAATCCATCTGGAGACGAAAAACATGCTTCATCATGATTCCACTAGAATTATGGTTGGTCATTGTGTTGATCAGAGTTTTTAATCCTTTCAAAATTCTTTGTATTTATAATATTGTTGTTAATGCATAAATTGCTCTCCTGGTTTTACTCATTTCACTTTGTATTGGTTCATATGTATCTTCCAATCTTTTTTCTGAAACCATTCTCTTCATCATTTCTTATAGCACAACAGTATTCCATAACATTAAATATCATAATTTGTCTAACCATTCCATACTTGATGGCAATTCTTACAGTTTCAATTCTTTGTCACAATAAAAAGAGTTGCTATAATATTTTTGGTACCTATGGATACTTTACCTTTTTCTTTTACATCTTTGGAATGTGGATTCTATTATCAATATTACTGACCAGAAGGGTATTTTGATTTTATGATTTATGCTTTGACAAAGCTTTTCTTTCAATCACATTCACAAGTGTAATAATTAAATGCGTATTTCCCTCCATCTTGTTCCCTTAAATCTTTCCTTATTTTTGTTCTTTATATATCTTTAAGCTTTTGTTTGACTTCTAAGTCCTCCCTTTTACTTCTCTTCTTTCCCTTAAGTCCTTTCTTTTTTATTTACTGGTTGGGTAAAATGTATTTCTGTGTACAACTCTATATTTGCATGTTTTCTTTCTTTCTTTGATGAGTTCAGTTGAGAGTTAGGTTCAAATGTCTTTTTTTTCTTCTTAATTCCTCATCCTTGTTGCATAGATTTCTACTTTTGCAATCCAACTATGTGAAATAAATTTACCCATTCTTCACCTTTCCCCCCTGTTTCCCTGGTATATTCCTTTTCTCTAATTTCATGTATCTTTTCAGGTCATCAAAACATAATGGAACTACCCCCGTAGCTTCTAATTAGACTCTCTCTATTACCCTTGCCCATGATTTTGTGCTTCTCTTGGTATTTGTGTTTGTATGTAAAAGTTTCTACAGAGCTCTGGTTTTTCTATCAAGGATGTGTGAAAGTCCTCTACTTCATTAAAAATTCATTTTTTCCTTTGTAGCATTATACTCAGCTTTGCTGGGTAAATTTTTCTCAGTTATAAGTTTGGACCTTTTGCCTTCTGGAATATCATATTCCAAGTTCTCTACTCATTTATGGAGGTGACTACTAAATTCTGTTTGATCCTGTGTCTCTCTAGTACTTGAATTATTTCTTTCTGGCTGCTTATATTTTCTTTTCTTTGACCTTTGGGAACTCTGGATTTTGGCTATAATATTCTTGGGAGTTTTCATTTTGAAGTTCCTTTTATAAGGTGACTGACTAGTGGATTCTTTCTATTTCTTCTTTGCCTTCTGGTTCTAATAATTCTGAAAAATTTTCTGATGTAATATCTTGAAATGTTGTCTAGGCTCTTTTTTATTATTATCTTGGCTTTCATGTAGTCCAATGATTCTTGAATTGCCTATTCTTGATATGTTTTCTGGGTCAGTTGTTTTGTCATGAACTACCATTTTTTCTATTTTAAAAATAATTTGACTGTTTTTTAACATTTCTTGGTTTCTCTTGGAATCATCAGCTTCTATTTAGTCAATTCTAATAAACAAGGAGGGTTTTTTTGGAGGCAATAAGATTTTGTATTCCTCATTCCTAGGATATTCATTTTCTGTCTATGTCTTTCTTTCATAGTTCTCATTTCTCTTTTGTTTTGTTTTGTTTTGTTTTTGTGGGGCAATGGGGGTTAAGCGACTTGCCCAGGGTCACACAGATAGTAAGTGTCAAGTGTCTGAGGCCAGATTTGAACCCAGGTACTCCTGAATCCAGGGCCAGTGCTTTATCCACTGTGCCACCTAGCTGCCCCCCCCCATAGTTCTCATTTCTTTTTCAATTTTTTCCTCTACTTCTCTTATTTGTTTTTTAAAATAACTTTTAGTTCTTAATAAAAATCTTGATTTATCTCTTCTAAGAATTATGTTTAGACATGTGCCCAAGAAGAATTTTCTCTGAATCTTTGCATGTAGATGTTCTGAATTCATTCTTTATTCTGTCTTTGTGACTGTTGCCATAATTGCTCTATATGGTGGTATTCTTTTTATTATTTGCTTATTTTCCAACCTAATTTTTGAATTTGTACTTTATGTTACCAGTGGATTCTGTGCAGTTTTGGAGGGGGGTGGAATTTGTACTGAATATTTGCCCTCTGAAATCATTCTACTTCTTTCTTGGTGATATTGAATGCTATGTTACTCCAGAATCTATATTAAGGATAACTCAGGCTGGGCTTCCAAAGCGATGGGATTTAGGGTAATGTCAGTTCACTGTCCTCCTACTCTGACTCCCCTGGAATAGTTTGCCATTCTTTCTCCAGCTCAATTTACAGGTGATAAAACTGAGGCAACAGGGTTAAGTGACTTGCCCAGGGTCACATATCTAGTAAGTCCCTGAGGTCAGATTTGAACTCAAGAATATGAGTCTTCCTGATTCCAGGCCCAGAATTCTATCCATTGTATCCCCTAGCTGCCATGACTGTGCTTAGATAGCTTTAAAAACTTAGTTCAAGCTAAGTAGTCAATGGGAAAGAAAAAAATGTTCCCTACCATGTGGTTTGCAATGCATAATATTCACCCATTGACAATTCTCCTGTCTCCCAGGAGTAGATCTCCAGCATCTCCCATGTGTATTATGCCATTTTAAGTCATATGGCCACCTGTCAAACCCCATTACATAACGAAATGCCAAAACATGGTTCCAGCTGTGATGTATAAAAGTCTAACAGAGATAATTTCTGGATAATTGATCATTTTATTAATTATTGCTAGTGGAAAATTATCAAAAGTGGTCAGTGGCACTCTCAAATCCCAAAGACCCCCTCATGGAACACACTCAATGCTTTTATGCCATTGGAAGAGTTGCTGTTCTCAAGGGTAGCAATCAACTCTGATTAGTTAACAATTAATGAGAAGAATGAATATTATAATGAGAGGTAGGCTTATTCTAATGAGGGATCGGGTGACTCTGACCACTCAGTCTTGGACAAAGAGACTTTTGTCTTACCCAGACTAGCTCTGCCTAGGGAAATCTAGACAAAAGGGGGTCTACCTCTACTAAAATGTGGCTAACTAAAATACAATGGGCTGGATTTCAATTTAGATTAAATTCTTTGGCAGGTTGTGTAGTTGGGTGGGGTCTTCTACACAAGTTCAAAAAGCATGTACCTGGGGAATTGGAGAATTTTATCCATTAACAATATACTGCAAAGTCTTTCTGAAAAAAAAAAACCAAACCTGGTCCTAATTCAATAATTGCTTATTCATATACCCTTTTCTCTCATAGTCCTCAAGGATCTGACAGTAGAATGGGAAAAACAACATATGTGAATCAGAACACACAAGATGACATGCAAACAAATATGTATATACAAGATATATATAAAGTACAAATAAAAAGTAATCTTACTAGTATTTTGGGGGAACCAGGAAAGGTCTCCTACAAATGAAAGTATTTGAGCAGAGTCTTAAACAAAGTCAGCAAAGCCATATACTTTGCCTTGAGGCAGAGTAACAGAGTCTGAAGATTCAGTGTTGTATTCAAAGAACTGTCAGTATATCAAGATAAATGGATCATAGAGCATATGAAGGTGAACAAAATGTAAAAATAGGAAAGGTAGATATTAGTTTATTTTGTCCATAAAAACTGTGATGTGTTCATTTATAAAAATTAAAAAGGAACATTAGAGCATGGTATTAGAAGAGTAGATGGGTGGGGCATCTAGGTGGCACAATGGATAAAGCACTAGCCTTGGATTGAGGAGGACCTGAGTTCAAATCCAGCCTCAAACACTTGACACTTACTAGCTGTGTGACCCTGGGCAAGTCACTTAACCCTCATTGCCCTGCAAGAAGAAGAAGAAGAAGAAGAGTAGATAGAATCAGAAATGTTAGATCTTTGGGATGAATTTATAAGTATGTATATATGTACATATTCATACATGCATATATTTTACATTCTGTAAATCTGTAGAAGGACCTAGCCAACACGCTAGAAGCATCTCTTGGGGCCTTTTAATTTTTAGGAATGCCAGTGTAATGCTGAAATTATATATCTATTGTTGTTCATTCTTACCATATGACTTGGCCAATGCCCTTTCTTTCCATAAATGTCCTTTAGGTTGTCTTATATACAACTTCTTGCACAAAAGTTATTTTTAGTAACATATATTAATATTTTTTTAAATGTAGCTATTTAAATATGAAAAAGTGCATACTATATAACTTTCTGGTATCATATGTGTATAAATGCATATATGCCTGAATATGAGTAACGGTGTAGAAAATACAACCAAGTGTAGGAATTTTTTCTTCTCCTAAGTTAATCCAGATAAAGCATCCTTTCCCCATGCCATGAATCTCAGATCTAGAGTTCCTCTATAGCACTGATTCTCAGAGTATATTCTGAATATTGCCAGGGCCTACATAAGACCTATCAGTGGAATCTGTGAAGTCAAAATTATTTTCATAATAATTATAATTTTAATTGATAATATGATAAATATCCAATGTGGTAAATAACACCCATAAACAAAAGCTCTTTAGTATTCTCAGCAATTCTTAAGATTGTAAAAGGGTCTTGGAAAAAAGCTAAATGAGGGGGCATCTAGGTGGTGTAGTAGATAAAGAATTGGCCCTGGATTCAGGCAGACCTGAATTCAAATCTGGCCTCAGACACTTGACACTTAATAGCTCTGTGATCCTGGGCAAGTCACTTAACCCTCATTGCCCTGCCAAGAAAAAGAAAAAAAAGGAAAAAAAGCTAAACAAAACAAAAATTGAGTTCCTGTCTCTTCACCAAAAGACTAGCCCTATTAGAAGAGTGAATATAGTATTAAGAAACTTCTCTTTGCTCAAAAGGGAGAAAATAGTATGGAACTAAATGAGCTTGAACATCACATTTCCTAGAACTCCTGGGATGAAGTCTATCCTAAATGTGTGAAGATATCTGTGGTCTATGATAGTGGCATCAAACTCAAATAGAAATGAAAGCCTCTAAATCATACTCAAGGATCCTGATCAAATATTGACATAGTTTTAAAATGTAATATTATCCATGTTTTATTGTCTTTTTATTGATTTTGTTAAATATTTTCCAATTGCATTTTTTTTTTTTGGTGAGGCAATTAGGGTTAAGTGACTTGCCCAGGGTCACACAGCTAGTAAGTGTTAAGTATCTGAGGTCATATTTGAACTCAGGTCCTCCTGACTCCAGGGCCAGTGCTCTATCCACTGCACCACCTAGCTGCCCCCCAATTGCATTTTAATCTAGTTTGGGACATACTCAAAAGTGCTGTGAGCAACAAATGGAATGCTGCATGTTTGTTAACTCTGGTCTAGGAGAGCAGCAAGTTTGTGCTTTCTTTGGAAATGTTTTTTATACATTGTTCTCTTGGTATTATCTATTGTTTATTTGCTTATCAATTCTATTCTAAGCAAGAAATCTTTTGATATTGTAAAAAACAATACCTAATTATGTTTGCTTCAGTGAAAAGTAGACTCCATTTTGCAAAGCTAACATCATGAGGTCTGGATGAATTATAGGGGGAATAAGAAGTCTTTGCCAGTGGGTTGGGACTCAAAAAGTGCTTCCTGAGTGGGCAAAACTCAAAATTCATATTCATCTTTATAATGAATCTTCACTGCCCTGCAGAGAGAGATGAAACTATGGGATAGAAAGCTATCCACTCTCTGAGAACCACAGAGAACCTGGCACTTACTGAATTTTTTTGACCAGGGCGAACAGGGGAATCTGCCATGTTTTGAATTTCCTCCTAAGTAGCTGATCTCTCCTATTTTTCTTTTCCTGCTTCTCGCTATAGATAATGCTGTCTAAATATAGTTGTCTCACAGGATTCTAATTTGGGCCTTCTTCTTTTCTCCCTCTTATAAATCTCATTAACTCCCATGGATTTGCTTACCATTACTATGCTAATGGTCCTCAAATCTACCTTTCCTACCCCAGTCTTTCTGCTAACCTCCAATCTAGATTCTCCAATAGCCCTTCAGACATCTGGAATTGGATGCCAACGAAGCATTTTAAAATCAATATGTCCCAAAAAACCCTAATTATCTTTCCCCCTAAACCTTCCCCTCTTCCTACCTTCCTTTTTACTATAGAGAGAAATACCATCCTCCCAGTCCCAAGGCTTACAACCTAGGGGTCATCCTGAAAATATCTAACTCTTTATGATCCATCTGGAGTTTTCTTGGCAAAGATACTGAAGTGGTTTGCTATTTCCTTCTCCAGAGGATCAAGGCAAACTGAAGTTAAGTGACTTAACCAGGGTCACATAGTTAGTAAGTGTCTGAGACTGGATTTGAAGTCAAGTTTTCCTGATTCCAGGCTCAAGGCTCTCTCCACTAAACTGCAGGTATTGGTTTAGTTACCATACAAAACAATAAAATATCTCATGGTGCACCTCATCACCTGCCTCTGTCACTCTGCTGAAATGTTCATGTTTTTTCTTTCTTCAAAGTAAAAGGTCAGATCAGTCAACCCAGGAAGGAAAAAATCAATCAAAGCTGTTGCCTTGCCATTATATAGACAGAGCCTAAGAGTGAAAGATACATAAAATCAGACATACATAAAATTAAAATTATCTATCATAAACAAGGACAAAATAGAGGAATAAATTGAGACCAAGGCTAATATAAAAATATTTCAGCTAGTAATTTCACTATTCTACACTATAAAATTGTGTTTTTGCAGAGTTGCTAACAAATAGGCATGGTATAATAACGAATGGAGAAGGCTAGCCTTGGAACCAGGAAGACCTAGGCTCAATTACTGATTCTAAAATATGTCACATGACTGTGGCCAATTTACATAATCTAGAATTCCCCAAATAGCTCTAGAAGGCTTTGAATTACAGAAGAGCAACTGATCTTCAACAATGCTGAAAGTTTCTATGTCATGACTTTTACACGTGAAAGAAATTAATATAAATGAGTTTTTATCACATGACTTTTACACAAGTCCAGATGTCCTTGTCTCCTTCCCACACTTAAAAATAAAATAACAAAATTGAGTTCTAGCTTTTATTTCTCCTTTCTTCTTTTTTTTCCCCCATCTCATGGGGATACCAGAGAGCAATGCAATGATCAAATACAGTCAGAAAGAGGAGCAAATGGAATGAAAAATCCACCAAATGGGTCATGGACATCTTAAAACATTACAAATTATCTCCATTTTTTAAAAGAGCATTGTGTGTACAGAAGTAAACTGTAGTACCATACAGTGCATGTATATGTATACACATATCTATATTTGTGTGCCCTATCTACCTGCTTTTCTATCTGTTCATTTACCTATATCTTTCTGTATGTGTATCTTTCTACCTATAAATCTAAAAATCTTTCTGGACTTCTGATTTCCTCAGTTTGGGAACTTCCAGGGCTGTGATGGAGCTGGTTCTTGAGTGCTTGTTGTTAAATGTTTCGCATGAGCATTTATGCCTTGAAAATCAGAAATGCTGCAAATTGGGGAATTATGAGTTTTATTGTTTGTCGAGATTTAAGAAATTGATGGAAAATAATATTAATGCAGATTAAAATTAAAAGTGTCATGTATACTTTTTTTTGTCAGAGTCAGTTGTTAAACATTTACTAGCATAGCAGCTTGTTCCTTTGTTGAAACTTTGCCCACTAACATAGATCATAATTTATCTATAATTTATAATCTTAGAGAATTAATTACCTGGGATAATGAAAGGTGAAGTGACTTGCTCTTGGTCACATACCTAACACAAATAAAGGGCATCACCTGAACTCAGGTCTTCCTCAATCCAAGACCATCCCTCTTCACTCTACTTCTCTTGTCCATTGACACTGATAAGTGATGAAGCCTGAAATTGCAAATCTTATTCACAATTTGTTATCAAAATAATAGTTTATTTGGGGGGACAAATAAATGCTAACTACTATACCATGAAGTGGATTAGTTTTCTTAGTGATGTGGGTATTCCCTTTTGACAATCACAATCCATCCATGCCAGCCCAACCTGCCTGATTCTTCTCCATTGTTGTTGTTGTTCAGTTGTTTCAGTCATATCTGATTCTGCATGACACCATTTGGGGTTTTCTTGGCAAAGACACTAGGATTGTTTGCCATTTCCTTCTCCAGGTCATTTTGTAGATAAAGAAACTGAGGCAAACAGGGATAATTGACTTGCCCAGGGTCACAGAGCTAATAAATGTCTGAAGCAAGATTTGAGCTTAGGAAGATGAGTTTTTCTGACTCTAGGCCTAACATTCTATCCACTCCACCACCTAAGCTGCCCTATCATTTCCATGTCTTCTCATAAGTTCACTGTAGGGGATATACCCAATATTCTAGGAAGATTTCCTAGCTTTATCTTGACATTAAAAGGATACAAATGGAACCTATAGACAGTTTAAGCATTATCAATTTTACCATATGACCAGTTCATCTTCTCCAATATTTGATGATATCCTTTAAACCATTGTTGTCAAACTAAAATAGAAACATGTAGCCACTAAATTGTATCTACTTATTGGCTTCATATTGATTTAGAAAACCACATATTAATACTATCTCTGTTTTAGGGTAGTTTTACTTGTTTTGTTAAATATTTCCCAGGTACATTTTAATCTGGTTTAGGCTGGACTAGAGGCAGTGTGTTTGACATCTCTGCTTTTAACTATTTCTACTTTGTAATTCCTTGTTTATAATGTGTTGAAGCCTGTTAACATCTCTATTCACTGCTCCCCTGTCCTCTGCGTGATATTAATTTTCAGTTATTCAGACACTGTAGCATTCCATGACTTTCAACCATATATGCCACCAAAAGAATGTTGGTATTATGTATTGGTAGAATAAATATTAATCATGGTGGTGGGGAGAGTTATAGCCACAAGTGTATTACACAGAGTATTAGTCATGCAACAATGACTTGTTTATTTGTTTGGAGCTGGTTGAAAGAGAATGAAGAAGATATATAGCTTAAAAGTAGTGAAATTATAAATATATACTTGGGATCAGTAGATAAATAATGGAGCTTTTGTAACAGCCAAAAGGAATCTACTTTTCTCATCAAACTGAGCTTTTCCATTACCTTGTACTGCTATAATACACCCAGCCTTTCTATTTTCTACTATGTCATCTAATTACTGATTAATAAACTTAAGATGTACTATAAAACTTCTAAAATATTTTTTATTATATCTGGTATATTGTAAGCCAAAGAAGTTCTATAACTAAACTCTGCACTGATTATAGAAGAATGTGGCTCCAACTCCCCAGGAATTTCAGGAATCCATTATAATCACAGCACTCAGGAAGTCTCCATTCTAGGTAAATAGATTTTCATCTTCTTTAATGTTGAGGATAAGGATGACCCAACTACTTGAGTACTTTCTTTCATATAATTTCTAATCATCCTAGTACAGGGATTATGCAAATTTTACTGTTTTGGGACTCGAATATTAGATAATCTTGAAAAATGTAATAATTCAGAAACAGGAATAACTAAAGGCCTGTGAAGGTGATGGCTACATTGCCTATTCTATACCCCATAAAATTGGCTGTTCTTGATGGCAAGCTATCGATTAAGAAAAAAAACCCCACTTCTCAATGCACCTGACAGAATGATAAAGCATATTTTGAAGAGACTAGACAAGATGCAGTATAGCCCAGTTCCTCCCATAACTACTACAACAAAAATCTAAGAAAATTGTCAGACTGAGCAATGATTGGGAAATAGAAAGAGAAACCACAGTGGGTCATCTTTCCAGCATGGGATCACAAGTTTGACGTATAGACAAATGATCAGTGAAGGAAATACAGAACAAGGTTGATCTGGGATCTCAGATATCCCACGGGGAAAGAAAAGGAGCAAAAAAGCAGCACTGTTACTCTGAAGAAGTAATAAATCCCCTGTTAGGTGACAGGGGCTGGGACTTGCTATTATTATTGTTCATTCTTTATTTTTGAAGAGTACCAGTGGCATCATGAGGTGATGGCTTGGATATAAAAACAGAGTTGCATGAAGTTGTCAGTTCCACTTTCTCTTCCAGAATCATCACAGTCCAGTGGCAAGATGAACATCTAGATGGCTGGCAATGGCCCCGGGATGCAATGGATGACCTTGGTGTCTTGAATGCCTGGCCAAGCTCTAAGAACTCCACAGTGCCTGCTTCGGCCACTTTCATAGCTGTTGGAGCAAATTGTTCTCATTTGCCCCTTCCACTGGAAGAAGTCTTCACACGCTCATCGTAAACATCCCTCTAACCCACCATGAGTTTAAGGACTGTCAGTCACCCTCACCCTGCTTTAGCCAATCTGCCAAGATGGTTTTACTGGGCTGTGGCTACTGCACAGTCTACAGCTTCTTAGAGTCACAGGTGAGAGAAACAATTGGGGCCTACAACTATTTATTGGAGTTCTACCCAGGAGCCAAGTCTATAAATCAAGGCAAGTCAACTATAAGATCATTTCATTGATTGGACTACATAGGTCCACTGAGAGTTTGCAACTCCTTTACCTAAGACACCCCTATGATCCACAAAAAAACACAGAATGTATTGTGCAGAGAACATAGTGGTAGGACACCAAATAAGAAAAATCAAGACATTGTGAAGCCATGTTAGTCCCACCCGAAGTACACAGTACCTAAACCTAATAAGCCATCTTAATTCAGGAAGTAAAGCTGGAAAAATAAGTAAACAAACAAACAAACAAACAAAAAGATATATGATGGTTCTGATGATGTCTTAGGCAAAAACCCACGAGAGAATAACTATAAAACACCTATTAGCAAAGCATGAAAGGTTCGCAGCTTATTCACAAGATCAGTTAGAATTCCAAGAAGAAATGAAATGAGGTATTTAGGTATTTTTTTAAAGAGATAAAAATGATATAACATATGAAATGAGAATTTTAGGGAAAGAACAAAAACAAAAAACCTTCCCAGACACATTAGAACAAGGCAGTGAAATGGAAAAAAATCTACTGGCCACCTTGTGACAAAATCTCTAAAATGAAAACTTCCAGAAACATCATAGACAAAACCGAGAACATCTAGGTTAAAGCAGCCATAGCGAAAGAGTTCAAATGCTGAGAAACTAGTATGCATCACACAAAATTTTACAGCAACTACTCTAAAGTAGTGGAGAATATGGAACATGATATTCCATAAGGCAAATATAGTGCCTATAGTGTAGTGGGATCTCTGGGTGAAAAGGTATCAATATTTTAGTCATTTTCTTAGTGTAATTTCAAATTGCTTTCCAGAATGATTGGAACAAATCATAGATCTACTATCTTCCCACAATTCCGCCAACATTTATTATTCCCATCTTTGTCCTCTGCCAATTTGCTATATGTGAGGTGAAACCTCAGAGTTATTTTGATTTATATTCTCTTTATTATTAGTGATATGGAACCTTTTTTCATATAGTCATTAATAGTTTTTAATTCCTCTTGAAATATGTTTGTTTTTATCTTTTGGTTGCTTTTCTCTTGGAGAGTAAATAGGATCCACTATAATTCAAATTGACTTTCCCAAAATTTATAGAATTTAGAGAAATGGCCAATAGAAGATAATTTTAAATTCAAGCTAGGGAGAGCTTACTTTTCAAAGAAAATAGAACCCATAGTAACTATTTTGGGTTCCTTATTGTGCGTGTGATAGAATTAAAAAATATATATTTAGAAGTCTTATTACACCACACCTAAAGCTTCTTACTCAATAAAGTCCTATTCTTTGGGTGCTATCCTCAAAAGCAAAATCTACCTACTCAAGTAAAAACTTCTTCTGAAAGTACTCTGCCTGGAGATGACTGACCTTTGATTCAAAAAAGATATTCCAACAAAGTTTGATTTCTGCCATGTTTTAACAATCTATAAGGGTTTAGAATATATCTTTAGGAAAAACAAAAACATTGTTATATGAGGACCAGGCTAAGTGACTGTGGAGTGGTTTATCTATATGAGTTGCCCATTAGCTGTTGATTTTTTTTTTCCTGTGGAGTTCTGGGGAAAGGTATCACTACATTTAATGAAGACCATTACTAAAGCATAGAGGGACTTGGGGCATGTGCCAGTGGAAAGAATTGGTACACTGCTAATCAACCCAAGATCCTCAAAGTATTGTAGTAATTACAATAAAGATGCAAGGAAGTTAATAGGCATTTATTTGCACTCTGCTGAGAATACAAATTCAAGCCAAAAGAATATCTCCACCCTCAAGGAGCTTATATTCTAATGGAGGAAGAAAACAAAAGGATGCTGCAAAAGTCAAGGGGTGGGTGTGGGAAGGGAGAGATATTCCATGTTGGGGGCATGATGGAGAAGTTAGTTGTATAATTTGGTGAGAAATGAGAAGACAGCTGGCTTGGAAGCCATCCAGTCAACCAAACCTAATTTCCAGGGGCCTCAGAAAACACTTGATGTATATTAAAAAAGGAGTCGAAATTGATGAAGGCTTTGTTTGATCTGTTCTCAATTGGCTTCCTACAGATTTTGTTCCATCAATCATTTTCTCTGTCTTGCACCTACTATCTCCTGCTCTTCATGGATTCCCTCCCTTTCCCTAAAAAAATTCCAAGTCTTCCCTCATTCAAAAATAACATATCCTGATGCATACATGACTTAGGCCAATCCTCTCCTCTTAATTACTACTAAAATTCTAGCAGGTGAATTTTATATTTGTGGTTTTTAAAATTATTTGTGCTAACCTGTTTCCTAAAATTATTCCTATTTATATATTAATGGCTATTTCACCCATTGGCAGTAAATATTTATTAATAATTAATATCATATATGCCAGTGAAGAACTGACCACTTGGCAGTTAGCAAAGGTAGGAGGAAAGCCCCAGACCCATTTTGTCTCTCAGAGAGGAAGCATGTGGTCTCAAGTTCTAAGAAGAAGAGCATGCACCAAACAACCACATCTCTCCCATGGTCAAGGCTTTTTATCCTCTTGATAGAGGCATGCCATTATACATTGATCAAAGTTATTAATTTGTGTGTGTGTGTGTGTGAGACAATTGGGGTTAAGTGACTTGCCCAGGGTCACACAGCTAGTAAGTGTTAAGTGTCTGACTTGGATTTGAACTCAGGTCCTCCTGACTCCAGGGCCAGTGCTCTATCCACTGCACCACATTGATCAAAATTAATTGGTTAGCATCATTCAATTCCATTGGTTTACATGACTTGAGGGTGATCCAAATTAAACTCTAGAAGAAAATAACTGGGAAAAGAATGCAAAAGACCCTCACTTAAGTTACTCAAGGCAAAGTCCATTATCTAGATGTGGTTTTATCCCATCTGTCCTTCAATGAGCTAGACAAAAGAATCTATCTCAATTTTTTGTTGTTGTTGTTGTTGTTTACCTGGGCTCATCCCAGGCAAGGGCTGAACTTTCTGGGATGGGGGGAAGAGAGCAACTAATCTAATCTCTAGGTCTCCCCTAGAAATCCATTATTAATAATTATTTTCTCACAAATTCTATATATCTATGTTTATTCACCATCCACTTCTTAAAGCCTTACAATCTTGTCTCTATTTCATACTAATTTAATACTTTTAGTATTCTACTCTCTCCTCAATTTCCATAACATCATTCTTTCATTGACTTATTCTATCTCTGACCATTCCTCTGTCTCCTTCACTGTAAACATTAAAAAACACTTTTGTCCTAGCCCTCAAGAAACCAGCCAATCAACAAGCATTTTAAGCATTTATTATGTACAAGGCACTGTGCTAAAGCATTGAGGATTCAAAGGAAAAAATAAAGGTCTTTATCTTAAAGAGTATGCTTTCTGATAGAGGAGACAAAACATAAACAGCTCACTTTCTCTCTCTCTCTCTCTCTCTCTCTCTCTCTCTCTCTCTCACACACACACACACACACACACACACACACACACACACACACACACACACACACACACACACACACTATACTGGTATCTCCATACTCATCTAATTGGTTCCAGAAGGCAAGATGAGTACTGAATGATTTTTTCCCATAAGGAGTAATGTAAATTTAAAATAATCCATTTCTGAACACCAGAAATTTCACATTTTACTTGGCAATTTATAAATTGATGGGGTTATTTTTTGATACAAAACCTTAAAACTAGACAGACATAAATTAAAAAAAAAACATTAATTGGATAAAATAAAATAAACTTCACTTTACCAGTCTCATCACAATTGAAGACTTATTGGAGACTGGTGGGGAGAGGATGGAGTGGGGAAACTGAGGCAAGGGGGAGTGGCCTGCAGAGATGGCAGGGATATGGGAAAGGGCATGGGACAGCCAGGCTTTGATGACAGGGAGAGGAGTGACCTTAGGAGGGGGCTCAGCCATGAACTCTTCCATTTCCCTTCTGCTCCCCTGCTCGCTGGATAGTGGTAGAGGTAGCAGCCATAACAGTGCTGGCTATAACCATGGTGGTGGTGACAGTGGAGGAAGCTGCATGGGACCACAGGACCTGTGGTGGTGGTGGTGGGCTGGCAGAAGGGCCAGGGGAAGGGGCAGGCCAGGGGGGCTAACACCCCTGCAAGGGGTGCACCAGGGAATGCAAGACACTATCTTGACTCTTATAGGTTTTAGCAAGAATGAGGAGTGCAAAGCAAGCAAGGAGTGCTGAAGCAATTTGTTTTATTGTCAAAATGCATCAAATACTGAAGCCAAGGGGTACTGAGCTATGACTGTGTGTATATTATTTACATATATGTATGTATACACATACATATATGATTGCTGTTCAGTTTTTTCACTTGTATCCAATGCTGTTACCCTATTTGAGAGTGGTTTGTCATTTTCTTCTCTAGCTCATCTTACAGATGAGGCAACTGAGGCAAACAGGCTGGATTTGAACTTAGGTCTTCCTGAATCCAAGCTTAGAGCTTTATCCACTCACTGTACCACATAGCTGCCCACATACAAGAATAGATGATCATCTAAAAAGGGAAGACATTAACAAATGGAGGGATTGGGAAAGGCCTCCTCCAGATGCAGGGATTTTAGACAAATCCTCAAGAAAGCCAAGGAAACCAAAAGACGGAGGAGAGGAGGAAAGCATTCCAGACACTGAACCATTACAAAACCACTGCAAAATCGCAGATGAGAGATTGATTGTCATGTGTGAGGAACTGCAAAGTAGGCCAGTGTACATGATCATGAAATACATGGAAGGGGGTAAAAAAGGCAAGAAGACTAGAAATGTAGGAAGGGGCAAGTCACAGAGGAAGGGGGCAAGTCACAAAGAGCTTTACATGCTAAAAAAGAGGACTTTATTTTTGATCTTGATATAATGGGGTACTACTGGAGAATCTTGAGGAGGGATAGAAGAGGTATTGGGGCAACAATTAGGACTTTGCTTTAGAAAAACCACCTTAGGGGCAGCTAGGTGGTGCAGTGGATAGAGCACTGGCCCTGGAGTCAGGAGGACCTGAGTTCAAATTCGGCCTCAGACACTTAACACTTACTAGCTGTGTGACCCTGGGCAAGTCACTTAACCCCAATGGTCTCACTAAAAAACAAAAAAAACAAAAAGAAAAATTGCCTTAGTAGCTGAGTGGAATTGCCGAGGGTAGATACTGCAAGCATGGAGCCCAATTAGGAGGCTATTGGGACAGTCTAAGTGACAAAGAGTCTGAACTAATAATATAGGGAGAAGGGGATGTATACTAACATAAGGGTGGGATGATTGATATCCTCAACCCAATCCATCATACTTGAAGTCAGAAAGGCGTAGCCTGCATAAATAAATCTGGGAATAGAGATGGTAATTGAACCCATGGCAACTGATAAGATCACCAATTAAGATAGCAAAAATTAACAAACAAAAACAAAAGAAAACTAAAGGAGCTCAGAAAAAAGCCTTGGGGGAGTATTCTGCAAGTAACTGTAATGGAAAAAAATAGAATTTTATTTATGTTGGGATCAAGAGGAAGACAAAAGAAAGCACCACTTTAGGGAGTACATAGAATGAAGACAGTAAATGACTGAAATCAACAGAATGTTCAATGCTGAATTTTGCTTGCATATAGTATTCTCTACTAAAAATAATCTTCAGCCTTGCAAGTATGGGACAAAATAATTCATAGGGAAATGGAGCCCAAGACAAATGGGATGATATAAAACTAATGAGCTTGTCCTCACACACAACACCAGGCCAAGATAAACTACATCCTGGGGACTGAAGTAACATGCAGATGTGATGGCTGAACCACAATCAGCAATCTTTGAACATCCATGAACCACAGAAGAGGCATTGCAGGATAGAAGTCAGCCAGACAAGCATTGTAACACTTTCATGAAAGGGAGGAAGATCTATGAACCTGGCATGAGGTGATCAAGAACAAGCAATGCCAAATTATCAAGGTTTTTGCTTTCGATAGGGTTATTAGAGTGGTGACATATCAGAGGAATGCCCTAACATGGTGTACCTGGATTTTAGCACTTCGTAATCAGTCTCTCATGACATGTGGACAAGATGTAGAGACATGAATTAAATCCGAGCTATCAAACTCACATAGAAACAGGAGTACTAAACCATACATGAGGATCCCAGCAGGTTACATGGGAACCTAGAAAACAACATTATTAACATCATCTATGTTCTATAATACTTTTATTTAATTTGTTAAATATTTCTCAGTTACATTTTAATGTGGTTTGGCCTTAAGAGTGTTGTGAGCCACATGTGACTCATAATACCTTTGGATTAAATAATAGTACAATTAGGAAGAATTTAAGCTAGTTGAATGATGAAACTTAAAGATTTGTGATGAATGGATCGAAGTCAACCAGAAGGGATAGATTATACTTCCGATCTTGGTCACTAGCCCTATTTTGTTCACTGTGCATATTAGTGATTTGAGTCAAGGAAGAGATGGGTGTTTTGTTTTGTTTTTCCCAATTTGTCAAGAATATGAAATTGGGAGGACTAGCTAGTGTGTTTTTTATACAATGGATATCCAAAAAGAACTCAATAGTACAGTACTTCAGACTGAATCTAAGATTACATTTATTAGAAATAAATATAATACCCTGCATTATTGTGGTTAAAAAAATGAGCATAGAGAGGGAAATAAGTGTCTAGAACAAGGAAGGTGATATTTAGTTCCACAGTACTCTATCCTCAAAAGACTTATTTGTCCACAATGTTGAGTTCAGGTCTAGGTGCCTCATTCTAGAGCACCTAGAACCAACAAGTTCTAGTTCTACTGATGGACTGAAGCAAGTGCAGAGTAAAACCAGTGTGGTTAAGTGACTTTGACCATGACATATGGGAATTGATTGAAGAAAGTGAGAATACTCAGCCTGAAGAAGCAGAGTCTTAAAACATCTTAATTGACTAAAGGCATGTTAAAGAAAATAAAGTGCAAGAGAGTTTCTAATTGTTTTATTTGGTCCCAGAAAGCAACATGAGCAATGGACAGAATGGGAAATATGTGGAAAAATATATTTCAGGCAACTAGATGGCACAGTGGGTAGACCTCTGGGCCTGGAGTAAGGAAGATATGAGTTCAAATCTGGCCTCGGAAAATTGCTAGCTGACCCTGGTCAAGTCACTTAACCCCTGTTTGCCTCAGTTTCTACAAACAATAATATGGGTATAATAATAGTACTCCCCCCATGCCGGGTTATATTGTTAGGATCAAATGCTATAATATTTGTAAAATGCTTAGCACATAGTAGGTTCTTAATAAATGCTTATTTGTTTCCTGCTTAATACAAGGATGGAAAAAACTATGGCTGTCCAAAAGTATAATGGGCAACCTGGGAAGGTAGAAAGTTCTTCATTTAAATCATCATTAATAACAAGCATTTATTGAGCATCTAGATGTCCAAAGATTGAGAAGGGTGTTAAATGCCAAACAGAAATATTTGTTTTATATCCTATCGATCATTGATTTTTTTCATCATTGGAAGTCTCTAAAGAGATGTTAAATGACCATTTCTCAGGGAATATTGTAGAGGAGAATGCTGTTCATATACAGATTGGCCTGAGAGTACAAAGTGCTCTGACAATCAAAGCCTAGGGCAGAGGGTGGCGGGCCATAAAAAGTGTGAGCTCTGAAGTCAGAGGATCCAAGTTCATATCCTGCCTCTGATGATTATGATCTCGGTGACCTTCGGTAAATCACTTAACCTTAGGCCCTGTTTCCTCATCTATAACTTGATGGCCCCTGTGGCCCCTCAAAATATATGATACTTTTTGTATATGGATGGGGAGGGTGTTCAGAGAAAGTTATATCAAGTTCGAGAGTTCATACGGATCTTGATCACCTGCACCACCTTCCTCATTTGATAAATGAGGAGATGGAGGGCCTAGAAAAATACAGCACTTTTCCCAAAATGTCAGTGGTATTGCTTAGCAGTGTCTGCATTTGAACGCAGGTCATCTAGACTCTAAATCCAGTGCTCTTTCCCCTCCCCATGCAGCCTTCTGGGGTTCAGTGCTTAACATAGTGCCTAGTACATGCTTAAAAAATGCTTATTTATTTCCTTCCTAATATAAGGGGAAAATCTTCCTTAATAGCTGTCTAAACATAATCAAATGAGGCAAATACATTATAAATTCAATCTTCTAATAATAATTTCATCTGCAGCAATAAGGCTTGGATTCCAGGCAGACCCACTATCCTCTGGTCAAACAACATGCCGCTTAGGCATTTAGAGGAGACTTTATCAATCTCTGGGTACAAGTACAAATCTTAGCATTCTATTGTCCTGACAGACACCTTGCCTCTGAGTAGCTCAAGGCATCCTCTGAACAGAAAACATTGCTATTCTGAGTTCCTGTCTGCATTGAGGAGGCTCCCTCTACTCCTTTCCAGTTGCCCATTATTAGCTCGCTGGAGGAGGTGTGCCTGATGGTGTGTAGGAGGAAGCAGGGGGCTCTGGGAGGATCCCTGCCACTGAGCGAGATGCTTTGTGTCTTTCCCTTTGTTCTGAATCCTCATAAAAACCAGAGAAAAAGCCCTTCAGTCATTCCCCAAGACATTCTCATCACACGTGTTTGAAGCTTGTGTTAAAGCATTAATTTGCCGAAACAATAAACTGTCATTTTCCTCGTAGCGATTCTGAAGCACTATTCACTTTTAATAATCCAAACAGGGTTAAATATGCTGGCAATCTTTTGTCCTCTGCAACAAATGATTTGTGTTGCAGGGGGTAGTGTGTGTATGGTGCCAAATGAGCAGGTAAATTGGTTCCTGTTTTGTTGTAAAAAACCTCCCCACCTTTTATGGGTGTGAATCTCAGTAACGGGAAACAAGAAGCCTTCCCCAACCCCCTTCTTTCTGGAGCAGCACACACCAGAAGCTATTTCACACATTTTTAACTTGGTATACTCACAGGCATAGTTTAGGGTGCTGTGCAAATAAAACCCAGGCTCATATTAAGGAAAAAACATTTGACGCATTCAGAATTTCATATTCTCTCTGGAAGTTCCCTGATAGTCGATAGGGAGGAACAGGTTAATACTTGCATAATTGATTGAAAATTGCTGCTAATTGGCTTGAGGTTTAAATGAGCAAGTGAAGCCTGACAGCTGGGATAGTCTAAGATGCTGCGAAGGAACTTAATACATGGAAATATAATTTACCTTTATGTGATGATGTTTATTCTCTGAAAATTAGTTTGAAATTGAAGAAATCATTTCTCTCATCCTCAACCAAAACAAACAGCGGTGCTTAAGCTCGGCATTTGAGTTTGTAGGCCTTGTGGCGCAACATTTGTCTATTTTATTCTGAGCTTCTGTCAACTTTCCTCAGGGATGGCTGGTCTGGGAGAAGCTGACCTAGTGCCCTAACACAGGTTAGAAGAAATTGTCTGACATCCAGGAAGGCAGCTACTTTTCATACATCAAGGTTCTTTGAGCTGAATTTGTGTAATGAGTGCACTGGAAATTGGAAGATGAGATTAAAGTGCTGTTTGTCATGTACGGAGATTTCAGAAATGCTTATCAGCCCTTCGCAGCTGAACACAGCTTAGATTAAAAATGATCTGACAGAAAGGGAGGCTGACTGCAAATGTGAGGCTTTACATCCAAGCTAATTACAAAGTGCATATTAAACATGAGGCCTGTGATGAGAGCAGCTGCAAAGGTCTTTATCTATATTAAGAGACTGTCCACCTACATAATAAGAATAATTATCAAGGAGTGAATTCTTAAAAGAAATGACATATAATAGCACATTATACAATTTCCTCTAATTTTATAGGTCTATTTCACAAGTCCCAATAAGGTGTGACTGTCTTCTGTCTGGAGCCAGGTGACACATCTGATTAAAGAAAAGGCTCATTCATTTAAGCGTCTTTTGTGCTCAATCCTATTTAGTGGCCCTGAGAAGTGTCAGACATCAAACCCTGGGGGCCCCAAATCTGTGCTGTGAACTTGATAGGAAAGCAACTGAGATGTTTCAATTCAACAGAATTCAATTCACCATTCATTTATGATATACCTTCTGTATGCAAGGCATTGCTCTCATCTGGGGAGAAGAGGATGAAAAAGGTCCAGTCATTCTCTTTAAAGAGCTCATAATCTAGTAGTAAAGGCAGTAAGAAGTGCACCTAAATAAGTATGATGTAAAAGACTAAAGCAAGAGTAATGAGGGAGTCCGGATAATATGCCATATGAAATTCGAGAAGAGGGAAATCACTTTCAGAACGGGGTGAAGTTCAGAAAAGATTTTCATGGAGAAGTTATTACTGAGTTAGACCTTGAAGGCAAAGGGTCTTAATTGGAATTTAATTTTAATAGAGATGTGGAGGGAGTGCATTGTAGGTATGTCAAATAATCTGTGTGAATGTGGAGAGGACAGGAGATAGAATGTCAAGTTCAAGGAGTGGCTACTAGCTCAATCTGGCTAGAAATAAAAATAGCTAATAGCTAACTAGTGCTTGTACAGCACTTGCTATATGCAAGGCACTATGCTGAATGATTTACAATTATTATTTCATCGGATTCTCACAACCTGAAGAGGTAGGTGCAATTGTTACCATTTTATAGTAGAGAAAACTGAGGCAAACGGAGAATACAGAACCTGCCCATGATCATAAGACTACCAAAGTTGGATTTAAAGTCAGGTCTTCCTAACTCCAGGTATTCTATCTTCTGGGCCACCTAAACTAAAAAGAATATTTCATAAAACAAGGTTGCAGAGATCAGTTGTAGCCCTATTTGAGGGGCCTGAAATGCAAGGCTGAAGAATTTGGGGTTTTATGGTATAAGCAATGGGGACCACAGAAGTTCTTTGGGAGCTGGAAAGTAACATGATCATACCTGTGCAAAAGGAAGATGATTTTGGCAGTTGTGTGAAGAATGAGTTGGGATGTGGTTGGGAGAGCAGTTAGAAATCTATTATATTAATCCAAGCAAGAGATAATGAGGACCTCAATAAGGTGGTGTCAGCATAAATAGAAAGGAAGAATGGATACAAAAGATACTGCCAAGGTAGAATAGACAGGATTTGGCAACTAATTAAATATGTTGGGTGAGGAAGAAGGAGTCAAACATGATACCCAGATTTTGAGCTTGGGTAACTGCCAGGATAGTTGGTGCCATTGATAGAAACAGGAAATTTGGGAGGAGACATCACTTTGGGGGATAAGCTGATGAGCCTGGTTTGGCATATGTTGAATTTAGGATGCTGGCAGAATATCCATGTTTCTGATGTAGGACTGGAATGAATGAATGAAAAATTAGAGAGAGGTGGGAAAGAAACAAAACCTACTGTCTAGAGCTAAAAGCTAGTTCCAGGGGTCTCATAGCTTACCTCTTCCTGATTGGAGCTAAAGTAGCTATGGCAAATGATTGGCTCTGCTGTTCCTTAAGAATGAGGAATGGAAGTTAGACAATGTCCTTTAAATCTTTTAACCTCTTAATTATTCAAAAATCACCCTTACCATTTACTTCTTTCTATTCTGTTCATTTTAAATAGTGGACAAAATCTAGGAAAAATGTAAAATTCAATAATTTATACAATCTTTTACCTCTCTTCTCCACATCAATAACCCCAATTTTTAAAACCTCTGCTCATAGATTTTGCTTTTTCTTCTCTAAATACTCTCAAGTTTTGGCTGCAAAACCAATCCTTTTAGACCATTTTCCAGTTTTAGTTGTTCATTACCTTTCATTTTGTAGTAAAAGGATAAAAGAACAAGGCAGTCAGAAAGTTCAGCATGTAGACAATAGTCTAGCAATAGGAACAAAAAGTTGCCAGCAAGTCTATCAGAATTCTTTGAGAGCTTTAGGAACAGACCAAATCATTTAAATTAGGTTGCCCTTGACTCAAGAGAATTGATATGATCTCCCCCATGAATTCTGGCTATCATCCCCACTCCCATCCCCATTTCACTTTATTGAAACTACTTTCTCAAAGGTCATACCAGTGATCAATGATAATATACTCTTCTTCTTCTTCTTCTTCTTCTTCTTCTTCTTCTTCTTCTTCTTCTTCTTCTTCTTCTTCTTCTTTTTAGTGAGGCAGTTGGGGTTAAGTGACTTGCCCAGGGTCACACAGCTAGTAAGTGTTAAGTGTCTGAGGCCGGATTTGAACTCAGGTACTCCTGACTCTAGGGCCAGTGCTCTATCCACTGTGCCACCTAGCTGCCCCTAATATACTCTTCTTACTCTTCATTCCCTAAGAATTTTTGTAGCATTTCCCATTATTAAATACCTTCTTACACTTTCAGCTTCTGAGACACCACCTGGCTTCACAATGACCTTTCTTTCTATGCCTTCTTGCCTATTTCCTTAGTCCTTTTCTTGTGATATTCCCCAAGATTATATTTTTAGCCTGATTCTCTTCCCCTCCTAGTCTTTTCCCTTTGGCTATCTAATCTGCTCCCAGGGCTTCTACTATCACCTTTGCTCTGAGGAAGCAACATGATATAGTGGAAGGATTGCCCAAGTGGGGAGTCAAATGACCCACCTAGTTTCAAATTCAGGCTCCATTATTTACTATATCGCATTGGGCAAGTTCCTTAATCTTTCTGGGTCATAATTTCCTCAACCTGCAAAATTATGGAGTTGATCTGAATGATCTCTAAAGTCCCTTTGTCCATAGAAGCTGTGAAATCCAGACTCCAAACATTGGCTTCTGTCCTGAGCCCTAAAAACATATTTCCAACTGCCTCCTGCACATTTCCTTCTGGACATCTTAGTAGCTAGCACTCAAATTCATTATATCCAAAACAGGTCTTCTCACCATTGCCCCAAATACAACTCCTCTTGACTTTACTATTTCTATTTACTATTTTACTATATACTATTTCTGTCAGTGGTATTATCAATGACTTCTCCCTTTCCTTCATTTCATGTTAATTTCCCCTTTTCATTCTCCTTTCCACCAACTCATCACCACCCACCTTGACTATGGCAGCAGTCTTCTTAATGAAATCCCTACCTCCATCTTCTTCCTCTAATCCATCTTTCACACTGAAACAAGATAAATCATCCATATTTGCAAAAATCTATTTATTTCTTTTTTCCTGTTAAAATATTGTATTCATTCCCCCCACACACCTTTTTATACATGACTGGTACTTCCCAATGATCTTTTCCACAAAAGACAAGCTTCTATTTAACAAATAATTTGAAACAAATTGACACATTGATAATGTCTGAAAATGCATGCCTCATCCTGTATCTACAACTTCTCTGCCAAGAGGTATGAGACATGTTTCACCATCAAGTCTTTTAAGTCTCAATTGGAAATTGCATTGAGCAGTTTTAAAAGTCTTTGAGTGTTGTATTCTTTTATATTATGTGGGCAACATTTTACTTCATATCCTGATTATTTTTCACCTTGCTCTGTATTCATTCATAAAGTCTTCTAAAGTTTCTCTGAATTTTTCATTTTCTTAATTATGACACAATTATTCTATGATATTGATATGCCATTCTTTGTTTGTAGAAAATCTAGGTAGCATTGAATGCCAGGCTTGGACTCAGGAAGATCTGAGTTCAAATGTGACTTGAGAAACTTACTTAGAGACAGAATGAGCTATGTGACCTAGGCAATTCACTTAATCTCTGTTTGCTTCAGTTTCCTCACCTGTAAAACTGGAATAATAATAGTACCTACCCCTCAAATTGTTATGAAGATCCAATGACATAACTGACAAGCACTTAGCATAGTGCCTGACACATAAATAAATGTTATGTATTGTTATTATTTATATTAATATTTCTCAACTAATCAGTATCCACTTTCCAGTTCTTTTCTACTGAAATTACTGCTATAAAGATTTTTTTTATATATGTGGCTTTTCACTTATCTTTTACCTCCAGCTATGTGAAGGTGGCCATTGATCTCATCAGTATATTTTAATGTTTCAATAAAGGCAATAAATGTCCTCCAAAATCCAGTGCCATTCCAGTGCTCCCCCTTATATACTCTATGCTGCTTCCAAATAGAACTGCTTTACACTCTTCCTATGATCCTCCCTCCCCTCTAATCCTTTGCCATCTCTTTAATTTTACTCATACTGTTTCCTATGCCTGGAATATTATCACCATCCATTTCTACCTACAGAATAAAATATAACCCAATTATGCTTCCTCCAGGAAGTCTGCTCTGATTCCATCAATTGATAATGACTTTTTTTTTTCTCCCAAGGACATCACAAAGCAAATTACTAGAATCTCTGATATATTTATCTCTTTTCTAGAAATAGCCCCAACATCAGAAAGAATGGGTGTGACGTCCTGCCTCCAACACATACTATCTGTGTGATCTTTCTTTCCCTTTCTTTTTCTTTCTTTCTTTCTTTCTTTCTTTCTTTCTTTCTTTCTTTCTTTCTTTCTTTCTTTCTTTCTTTCTTTCTTTCTTTCTTTCTTTCTTTCTTTCTTTTATTTTGCAGGGAAATGAAGGTTAAGTGACTTGCCCAGGATCACACAGCTAGTAAGTGTCAAGTGTCTGAGGTCAAATTTGAATTCAGGTCCTCCTGAATCCAGGGCCAGTGCTTTATCCACTGCACCACCTAGCTTCCCCTGTAGCTGTGTGATCTTGAGCAGGTCACTTAACTTCTCAATGTTCTAGGCAATTTTCTGACCAAAAGATGCAGAGAAGATGCTTCTCTACATTGGTAGAGGGAGTTTCCTCATACAAGAGTTCCTTGTAGCAATGAAATTTCAGATACAGTCACTAACCCCTCATTTTGTCTTAGAGTTATTTGTGTATGGCATATCATACTCTCTACCCCCAAACACTAGAATTTAAACTTCTGTGGACATGAACTACACATTATCTAAACACTGTATCTTGCCCTTGGCCATGCATAATGTTTTATACCATAGATATTTGATACATATTTGTTGAATTCAATTGAATTGGATTGCTCTACTAAAAGAAAATCTTCATATAAATTGGCAGGAAACATTTTGCTTCATTTTCTTGATAACTGTAATTTAAACTTCTTAAGACTTGTTTTAAAGAATAATTTGATAAAAGTAGATTATGGTGAACCTGCAATATCTCATTGTCGTCAAGATTGAAATCAGACAATTGCAAGGGATTCCTAATGTAAAATGCCATGCACATCTTGAGAGAGAAGTGATGAACTCTGAGTATAGATTAAAGCATTTTTTCAATTTATTTTTTAACATGGATAATATGGAAGTAAGTTTTTTTGTGATTTCACATGTATGATGAGTATAATAATGTCTGTCTTCTTAATGGGTAGAGGAGAGGCTGGAGGAGAGGAGAGAGAATTTAGAGCTCAAAATAAAAAAAATAGATAGATTGGTTGATTTATTGAAGTCAGGAAGAAAATTTGAAATGAGACATTTCCTAATAGAAGGAAAGGCCCAGTAGCTGTTGAATAATGATATAATAATAATTATATTTATATAGCACCTCTTATGTGCTAGGCATGGTGCTAAGCATTTTACAAATATTATTTTCTTTCAACCTCACAATAATGCTGAGAAATAAAGTCTGATCATACCCCAATTTTACAGTTGAAGAAATTGAGGCAAAAAGTGGATAAGTGATTTGCCTTAGTCAGCCAACTTTTAAGTGGCTGAGGCCACATTTGAGCTTGGGTCTTCTTGACTCTAAGGCCAATGTTCTATGCTCTGTGCCACCTAGATGCATATACACTATACATGCTAAGGGGTAAAATGATTTACTCAAGGTCACAAATTAATGGTGAAGCCAAGACTAAAACCAGCTCTTCTGTCTCTCAAGCCAGTGCTTGTCCCATTCATACCATGTTCCTTGTCTTTCGGAAACATGGAGATCTCTAGTGTCCTTAGAGGAACCAGAGAATTGATTGGTATGTGCTCCTGACAACAGTGTTGACCACATCAGAACTTTCCTTTTAACTGTGGCATATTTTGGTATCATTTTCCATTGGGTATGCTTTGTTACAAGTGGAGTCTTTAAAAGGGCACAAAGGGATTTACTGGAATTCTGAGTTGCTTGAAACCACAGCTGCCCATTCATTTTGTGCCACTCCAATTAAAATCCATTGGTGCCCCATGTCCCCCCTTCCAAGTCCAATGATATTTTCCCCCTTTGATTTCATACAAATATGGAAATTACAATAAAGATATTTCCTTTACCAAGAAGACCTGTTCTGTAACTTAAGATTTTAAAGGGTCATCTGGGATATTGAAAGGGTAAAGGACCATCTCTAAGGCCAATTCCTTTCCTTTGCAACATAGTGCCTTCTTGTCCTACAATAAATATGAAAATAAACTATTCTAAAGTCCCCTGGAGTGTGACCTAAATGACTAGACCTGTGCTCAGAGCTGCAAAGGGTTCAAATGTCAAGTCCCTCCACACACATATTGGCAAGAACTTGGCACAGTGCCTAGCACATAGTCGGTCCTTGAAAAATGTTAATTAACTGGCTGGCTGCATGACCCTGGGAACATTACTTGACTTCTCAGTGCTCTAGGGAGCTTGCCAGAACATTAAGTTGCTGAAGTGGTGCTGAGTTGCCCTAATCTGGAGAATTTCCTCACTGACAGTTGGCTACCAAGAACAAGTCAAAGATACATCCCCCTCAGAAAAGATTCCCCAAATGCTATTTTAATGCAAAGGAAATTCCCAGTTGTCCAGAAGAATTCATAATTTCCAAATGAATTCTATGACTATTGTGGCTAACTGGTGGTTATCTTACTTATATTATGGATTTTCTAAGAATTATTGAATGTTAAAAGCATATTGAAATTAATTTCATAGCTAGTTCAGAATTTGCTTCAAGACTTCATGGATTCTCAGAGTTGCTGTCATCATCTTTATCAGTGTTCATTCAAAAAAAAATCCTATGAGGAAAGGAAGGACACAAACTTTTATACAATGCTTACTGTGTGCCAGGCAGTGTGTGCCAAGCATTTTACAAACATTATCTCATTTTATCCTCACAACAAAGCTGGAAAGCTATTTGATAGTTGAGGAAACTGAGGTAGGCAGAGGTTAAAGTGACTTAGGGTGAATCATACAGCTGGTAGGTGACTACTGACATCAGTAGTCCACAGCTTCTGAGAACAACATGTCACTCACGGCCAGCCAGGTGTGGTCTCCATCCAATCACCCTTAAGTAGGTCCTCAGTCAGTTTCTCAAGTCTCACCCAATTCAAACAATTCTAAATCAATCTTCAGGTGGGACCCCTGAGAGTCTGCCAAATCCCATTATTTTATCACACACATTTCTATAAAGTCATCCAGCCTCTGCCTGAAGTCTCCTGATATCCTGAGTCAATTCATCTTACTTTTGAACTGTTCTTGTTCAGAAATCTTTACTTATACCAAGCCTGAATTTGCATCTCTGGAGCTTTTACCCATTATTCCTACTTTTGTCTTCTGGGGCCTAGCAGAACCGATGTAATACTCGTTGGCAAGATGACTATTTACCTAAAGCGAGGTGTTTAGAATTAAATACAGTATATCAGATGTAGCCTAAAGGAGGGTACCAGAGAATGACAAGCCCCTCTATTCTATTTACTATGTTTTCATTAATGCAGCCTAAGATGGCATTAGCATTTTTGGCTGCTATATCCTACTGTTGACTCATGGAACTTGGGCTACTACTAATCCCTCCTGGCCCTTTTTGAGTGACACTATTGTCTAGCCCTGCCTCAACAAAATTCACATTTGTAAAAGCAACAAAGGAAATTGTTCTCTATCATCACAACTTCACAGGGGCCATTCGATATTTCAAATATTTTGCTAAGGGACTGACAATTTGCTTTTAGACTATCTCCTCTTAGACGATCTGTACTCTATGCATTCCTGAATGTGCAGAATTTCTCTTCCAGCTGCAGTAAGAGCTAAAAAGCCTGCTGTTTCCCAGTTTATTTCCTGTTCATAATTCAAAATAATCTCAGGATAGTCATCAGAGCAGTGCTCGTTTCTATGTAACAATTCTTAAAACTTGTATCATGGCTTTGTAGTGGTGAATATTAATGAGAGCTTATGACTAACAAACGGGATCTGGAGAAGAGTTTTTGCAAAATAACAATTTAAAGATCTCTTCTGTAATGAAAGATCCCAAGCTGTGAAGAGTTCCCTTCATGTTTGCAGAAGGAGCTGTTAGAAATGTCACATAATATAAACCAAAGACCAGCTAGGAGGAAGGAAATATGGAAATTAGGGCATTAATCAGTATAAAGTGTGAGGTGGAATACCCCCATCCCTCTTTAATAATTTCACACCTTTATGGAAAAACATGGCACATGCAGGAACTATGGAAGAGAGGCAACTGACCATAGAAAATGTCTTCTGTGGGGTTCTACCAGGTGCTCTCATTGCACTCCTGAAATTAATCCTATTTCTTTGTAATACCAATTTAATGCACCATTGCTTCTAATTGTGTGGTTAAAATACACTCCTCTGAACATTTAGCCTAAGATGTAAATAAATGTTACCATTCACACATCTAATTAATTTCCACCAGAAAATTCATTGCAATATTATACCATATGGACTTATCTTCATTATTTGTAATGGAGCCCTTTAAAAGAAAATGATTCCAGGAACACAGTACATTGGGCAATGTGTGGTATTACAGCTGGAAAAAAAAGAAAAGTTGACTTGTAATGGAATTTCGGGAAGCATAGAATAGATTTTGTAATTCAAGCTTCACTTTCTTTGATTACAGGAAGCAACTCAGCAATATGTTACATTTTATAGACAATCTTCTAGAAATTTTGTTATTTAGTCTAGCTCGATTGGTCACTGTCAACTTGTATTACCTTTTAGCTTACTTCTGGGTATTTCTTTCACTGGAATAAAAAAATCAATTTAAAAATTTTATCTCTCTCTTTTTTTCTTTTAACTCTTCAAAATTATTCTTTTACCACATCTTAGGAGGAGCTTGTTTCTGTTTTGCACAGTTACCCAGCAGGAAAATTAAGGACCTAAAGAGAATATAAAGAATTGGGTAAAATTTTTAAGTAGACATATAATTTAGTATTTCTTTAGGTCCAAGCCTCAAATATGGAATTTGAATATCTTCCATGGACAGAATGCTTAATATTTGAAAGAAGAAACAATTTTATTGTGTACATGAATTACAAGCAACTCATTGGAAATTGTACAATTGTATCCCACAGGAAAACTGGTCATTCCAAGAAAACTTGTTTCAGTCAGGTTTCTATTGAATGTTTCAGAGGACCATAGTTTAATTCAAATTGAATTGTGAGGCATTTTCTTTGAATGTAGCCTAATGTCTAGAAGATTCTTTTCACACAGTACTTTGTCTCTACTTTTTTCATATATAGTTTGTTTGTGGTCTTGAACTATGATTTGACTGGTGCACATAATTACAAGGAAGGACAATTCTTCTACCAAGACAAACTCTCAACTACTCTTCAAAGTGATGTGCCTAGAGTCAACACATCCAGTAAGTATCAGAGGCAGGGTTTGAACTCAGGTCTTCTTGACTCCAAGGCCAGTTTTTATGTGTCCTAATCCTCTTCTAGATTCTAAATTTCATGAAGTGACCAAATCTTACATAAGCTTGGCATTTCCTCAAGAACCTTAGACAATGTTTTATATACAGCAGGAACTCAATAAATATTTGTTGAATAGGGTTATATTAATTAGTAATTTCAAGTCTACAGTTTAAAAAGTCTTCAATTTCTTCAATGATTTATTCTTCAAACATTTATTGATTTTTTCCAATATCTGCTATGTGTTTAACAATTTTAACTTTCATGTATATTTCCTTAACATTTTAAAATGTCATGATTTTGTGGGTGTGTGTATCTGGAGCAATTCTTCCATTGATAAAGGTGACATTTTCTATGACTATGTGGATCAATGATCTCTCACTGTTTTTGATCATGTACTCACATTAGTAAAAAACAAAAAATAAAATCCCACATATGTGATACATTTATATCCATCTATTTAGAGGTTGTGTACATCTATTATTATCCTAAGATCCTCTGAGGATTTAGGACTATGCAGGGCTTTAAAAGCTGTCTAGTCCATTTTATAGATAAGAAACTAAGACCAATAAAGATTCAGTAACTTGCCCAGAGTCACAGAGATAGTAAATGTATGAGGTGGAATTTGAATCCAGGTCTTCATGACTCTAAGTCCAGTATTCTGCTATACCACAATCACCATTCATTCCAGTACTCCCAGTTGTAGTGTCTAGGTATTTGAATTTTCTTTGAGTACTCAATTCTTTGGGACATATGGGAAATTATCTGAAATCATCAAAGGCAGTGCCAGGAGGAAGGTGCTAGGATAGTTGGAAGGTTAATAATTTGATTCTTGGATTCCTGGATCTAAAGGCCAATTGTGCTTTAAAAACAAAACAAACAAACAAAAAAAACCCCTATTATAACTAACACAGTTCATCATAATGGTTACATTCCTGAAAAGTTTTAGTTATGTTTTTTTTTTTTAATGAACTAGGAAACTTGCTGTTCAGACTTTCCTATTTGCTATTTACAGGTCTTCTTTTAAAGAGAATTATTTTCATGTTTCACATCATCGCTGTCTGACTGATCTGTCTTATAAGTGAAGATGTTTGAACATTAGATTTTCTGTTTGAAGAAATGTTGTTGTTTTTTAAGTAATATGTACTGATATTCATGGATTGTCCACCTAAATATACCATAGTTTATAGAGTAGGAGTTTCTTCATTCATTTTTTTTCCTACATGTATAATTAAACTAAACTGTTTTTATAGATCTCATTTAGGAACTTAATTGTTCTGGGATTGATTCAATAAGTGTGTTATCCATAGACAGGATAGTTTGAGGAACTCATTGAATCCTGGAAGAGCTGAGCTCAAATCCCATCTCAGACACTTACTACTTATGTGACTTGAGACAAGCCATCTAACCTTTCTGAGCTTCAGTTTTCTCAACTATAATTTGAAAGAATTGGACTCAATGACCTCTAAGATCCCTTCTAATTCCAATAAATCGTCCTATAAGCTACACAAAATCAATCTTTCTTTGATTTGGACTCTATTCTAGATATCTTTCTGGGCAATGTAACAATAGACTTAAGAATAGGACATTAGACATTAGGACATTAGAAACAATTATATCCATTGATGAATGGGTGATTCCATCTACCTTCCAATGCATGAAGTACATGATTAATAAAGAAATTAAATCATGGAAGCATCAGAGAGAACTATAAAAAAAGATAATTCAAGGAAAGCCTAAACCTATATATATATATCAATATTTTTAAAATGTGCATGGGCCCAAAGAATGACAAAGGAATTCTCCTCTTTTGCTCACCTGTTAGCAAGCCTTTGCTTTTTGAAGTAAGGTAGACTATGTCTTACTTTCCACTTTCTCTATTAAACTTGATTATATTCTTAGTTTTTAACTTAGCTTCCTCTTTCTAAGACAATGTTATTGTCTCTAATCTATTCAGATCAGCCACTCTGGCTACTGAAATCACCGTGCCCTACAGACATCACCACCTCTGCATCTTTCAGGGCTGAGACTTGGAACCCTAGCCAATTCCTTCTATTTTCTCAAACTGCAATACTAACTCCTACCCTCAGTCCACAGTCTGAGTTGAGCTCTCTAGGCTACAATCCAACTTGGTATGACCAGTTCAGCTCCATGAAGACTGTACAGCTCCCATGCCAACCAAAAATAGTTACGGGAATACAAAAATGCAAGCAACTTGTGGAAAGAATTTCTAAGGGGGAGTGTGGCATCCATCAAAAAGACAGGTTATGGCTCTGAGTTTTTTAAAGGAGACATTTGTATTTTGTCCTTATCTCAGCCCCATTTTCCATTGTCAGTCGCCCAGTCAATAAGCATTTATTAAGCACTTATTAGGCACCATGCTAAGCAGAGAAGCTACAAAGAAGGCAAAAACACTGTCCTGCCCTAAAGTAGTTTATTTTCTGAGAGAAACAACAGCCCCCAAATAATTTGCGGGGACTAATTTTTAATTGGGGAGTGTTAGCTAAGTGGCTCGCGGCAATATTGGGGTAAGGTAGGAGACTGGCTGCTTCCCTCAAAACAGAACAGGATTTATTTTAACAAGAACGAACTTAAAAAAAAAAAAAAACCAACAACACAAACAGGATCAGTAGGATTAAGGGCAAGGAAATAAAATGGGGAAAGGGAAATTATACAACCTCAAAAGATACCACCGCCCAGGAATCAGCTGAGAATATGCAGCAGACCTCCTGTCATTCCAGCGTCCTGCTAGAATGCCCAATTCTCCTCCCCCCATCCCAGAAAAACTCCACACAGCCCCAGCCAATGGGATGGCTGCTCTGACAGTCACATGACTGCCCTGACTAGGCTTCCAATCATTATAATTTTGCCAGGCCCATGTAGGCGTTGGTGAGTGGTGATGACATGAGGTGCCAGAGCCCTGGGAAGAGCTACAACCAGTGGGTGGAGCACTGTGCGGTTTGTGGAGCCCCAGGCCAGTGCGCACTGAGGCATAAAAACCTCAAATAACAATTAATGTTTTACAAATTGTATGTATAAATTTGAGTATAAATGGGAAGTAATCTCACTCACATATGGGGGGGCGGGGAGGATGGGAGAGGCCTGGGAAAGGCCTCCTAGAGAAGGTGAGATTTGATCAAGTTTTGAAAGAAGCCAGGGAAGCCAATAGGCAGCAGTCATCAGGGAAGGCATACCAAGCATGGAGGACAGCCAGTGAAAAGGCATGGAACCGGGAAATGGAGAGTCATGTAGGAGAAACATCAAAAAGGCCAGTGTTACTGAATCTTAGAGTACTCCGAATGAAGAAAAATATAAGACCAGAAAAATAGTGTAAATGTAGGGGCCACTATGTTAGGCTGGTGACTAATGAGGTTGATTTTTAAAAGGTTCCAAGTTCATAGTAATTCTGCCTTGGAAATAGAGTTATGAAACACATGAATTCATGATTATGCCCTTAGAGCACAAAAACTCTCTCATGATGGCCTGGGGGGTTTGAGATCCCAGTCCTGTGCTAGAAAAGGTCACCCTTTGGTCTCCTGTGAGGCTTTCATGTCCTTGTGCCTAGAACAACAGGACACAAGGAAATGCAAGGACAGAGTAAAACACAGAATTTATGGAAAAATAAGCTTGAGATCAGCTAGAGGAAATCTGTAACAGAATAAAATGATATAATTAGGGAAGGGTCTAAACTGATAATTTATAAAATTATGTAATCTTGGGAAGCGCACCCAGTTCTTCAATTGGGAAAGACCACAACTGGCAGTGAGAAATGGGGTGCCAATCACATTTTAATTAGACACAGAAAGTATGAGAGGAAAAGTCCAGAAAGGCAGACAAGCAACAAAAAGTGGTACAAAGGAAGATGGTGGTATGAGAACAAGTAATGGGATGGAGAAGGGAGGCAAGCAGTGATGGGGAGTGGCAGAGCTGCATAATGGGTATCACATAATCATGGATTAGAGTTGGAAGCACTAGGCAGTATGGCCTTGATAAAGATGGAAGAGTACTTTGGGGGCAGGTGTTTGAGGTCTCATTTTTATAGGGTTTAATTTTTTGGGGGGAGGGGAACAGACCAACTCCTATCTGTGCCACCTCAAGGTCAGTTCATTAATATTGAAAATCATCTAAATTATTGGTAAAACTTCAAAGTTATCAGCACCTTTTGGATGTTCTACTGGTCTTGATTTGTGGAAGACTGGGTTTAGTCTGGAGTTTACATATTGTAGGATCAGAACCTTGACAAGCAGAGCCTAGAAGGTTTCCCTTGATTCTAGGATGTGAATTTTAGTCAATATATGATATACTTTGCAAATTATCTTCCTTTGATCTTTGGGACGGTTTGTACATGATTTCCAGGTTCCCTCTTTGCAATTTTATTTCCTTACTATACTGATTAGAAGGGGCAGGGTTGGTCATGGGAACCAGTACAAGATATAATTTTAGTACATGTGTCCATCTCACCCCTCTGAACTGAGGCAGGGGGTGGACAGGACTGCTGGTTCCTCATCTTTTCTCTCAATGATCCAACTACTTGCACAGTTGCCTGCAATTTCAAATAACAACAGTCTTATGCCTTCCACGGATTCCTTAAAATTTTAACTCCTATGTCTTGGAGTCTTTGGTTTGAGGGGGAAAAAACTTAAGATGTTGTTATCACTAGTCACTTAAGTCAGGCTGCTGCTTCCTGTGTCGGGGGATGAGGGGTAAAAAAATATATAGCTAGCACTAATATAGTGTTTTAATGTTTATAGAGTGCTTTACAAATATCTTATTTTATCCTCACAACAACAGCACAAAGCAGGTGCTATTATCACTATTTTCTTCATTACAGATAAGGAAACTGAGGCAAACAGAGGTTAAGTGACTTGCCCAGGGACACACAGCTAGTGGTCTGAAGTAGACTGAATTCCAGTCTTCCTGACTCCAGGCCCCTCACTCTACCCACTCTTCTACCTAGCTGCCCTATATCTCTTGTATCAGGTGACACTTCTTTAGTGGAAAGAAGGGGATGAGAGACATAGTGAAATCAGAAATGATAAGACTTGGTGACAGATTAAATATATGGGTTGAGTTCAAGTAGGGAATTCAAAGATAACATAAATGATTGTGCATTTTACAGCAATAGGGATATTCAGATGAGGGTAAGTTTGGGGAAGGGAATAATGAGTACTCTTTTGGACATGATGAGTTTCAGATGTCTATAAAACAATGAGTTTGATATGTCCAAAAAGAAGCTGGTGAAGTGAATGAACTAGTGGATTATTTTTGAGGAGTTTTTACAAGTCAGATTTACAGTAGAAAAACTATAAAACTACTTTTATACTAATAATAGCTTTACTGGGAAGTGTATTATTCTTTTCTAAGCTTCCTAAGAGTGAGGTTATGCCATACATCTTCATATGTCTTACAATTTCCAGTACCTTGCACATAGTTGGTACTATGAGTGAATTCTGATTTCTTCTAAATCGCTGCCCATTTTGGTTTCTTTCTGGTTTTTCCCTCAATCACTTTTCTGACTCAAAACTAGTATGGATATTATATTTTTATTTACTTAATTTTGTCCAAATCTGTGAATTCATTAACATAGGGAGATACAAGAGGGAAAACTTTCTTCAAAGGAATGCCAATCAGAAGCTTATTTATAGCTTTTAATCATAGAGAATTATCTGGATCACAGAGAACTTTGGTGACCGGGTCATGGTTACACAATCAGTATGTGTTAGAGAGAACACCTGCTGACCCCAAAGTTGGCCCTCTAACCACTATACTACATAGCCTCTCCACGAGCACCATCATGGAGTCTAAGATAAAAAAAAAAAATTCCACCTTGAAATACAACATTATTTTGCCAAAAAAAAATGTATTTACCAAAATCAAAGCAGAAATAAATGAGAAGGAGCAGTTAGGTGGTGCAGTGGATAAAGCACTAACCCTGGATTCAGGAGGACCTGAGTTCAAATCCAGCCTCAGACACTTGACACTAGCTGTGTGACCCTGGGAAAGTCACTTAACCCTCATTTCCCTGCAAAAAAAAAAAAAGAAAGAAAGAAATGAGAATAATATTTAGAAAAATCACATAAATCTACTGTAACAACCAAATATTCCTCACTGAAAATAAAATTTTACATGAAATAAAAGTATGCAGTACACAATTCATACTCTCCACTAAAACTAAAATTAAAAATGTGTCAAATTCCTGCTAAAGAAAGCACCTTTAAAAATAGTCTATATTTGGGGCAGCTAGGTGGCACAGTGGATAGAGCACTGGCCCTGGGTTCAGGAGGACCTGAATTCAAATCTGACCTCAGACACATCAAGTCCAGCACTCTTTCCAACACTTCACTGTCTTTTATAAATAAATGATCCACATTCACTCCACAGAAGTAGTCACCTTCTGGGTTGCTAAGCACTATGAGACTAAAATTTCTGGGCAAGCCCCTAACACCATGACTGTAAGAAAACAATGATGCCTCCTTCATAATTACAAAGGAATTAAGGCAATTAGTGTGATTCAATGTACAAGGTTCTCCAGTATCCACATTGACTGGCAGGAATATTCAAAAACCTAAGCATCAAAAAGATTTCTGAACCATCCTCTCCCCAACCCCTCCCCCTCCAACACGCAGTCATATCCAGATGCTCTAGTATGCCAAACAGGATTGTGTGATAAAATAATGGAATTTGGCAGATGCCCAGGGGTCCCACCTGGTTGATTTAGTATTGTTTGAGAAACCAAATAAGTACCTACTTGAGATGATTAGATATAAGCCACACCTGGCCTGCCCTGAGTAATGTATACTACTGGCATCACTAGGGGGACCACTCTTGGCCATGCAACTTGAAGAACCTCCCTTTTGGGGGAGGGATAGAAAAAGTAGAAAAGGAGAACGCTGAGGCTGGGAGCTTGCTTTCCAGTTGGTGAGCTTCCAAGAGCAGACTGGAGAGGGCCTACACAGCTGACTCCCATAGAAACTACAGACCGCCCCCCCAGTGGTGAGTTAATAGAAACGAAGCCAGCTCTTTGAATTAGCTGAGCTGGAAGCAAGTTTGGGGATTGTGTCAGTCTTTGCTAGAGCCAGGGGAGCTTATCCATTTTTTCTCTTCCCCTATTCCCTTGTCCTTGGCTTTATTAATTTCACTTTTGTTATATATTTTATTCCCATTAATAAAACCTGATTTGTTTGTGGAAAAGAGGCTGTTAATCTCCTTTCTTATTGGCCTGGGAGAAATAACTAAAAAAGGCAGTTTGGAAAGGAGGAAACTTTGTACCTAGAGGACCCTCATTATTTTCTGAACCCCAATATTATGGCGAGCCACCCAATTAACTCTCTCCATATTAAATTTGGCCCTTACAATTGTCGGTGCTTCTGGCATCCAGTAACTTTATTGCTAATCTTGGCAAAGATAAATACTTCAATAAATAGTGGTGGCCTTTGGTTGCATTAAGGATAATGGTTGCTTTCTTTGAGCACTGTGATGTCTCTTCTTCATGCATAATGGAAAAGATATGATCCTACAATGCTTTGATCGCAAAGAGTAACATGATGCTCCAACACTTTCCAAAATCTATATTTAAATTCTTTTATCTCAGTTGCTAGAATGAGCAATAGCCTTGGAGTAAGATGAGGATCACCTCCTCATCTTTGTGTGTCCTTTGTGTGATCTCATTTTACTTCAAATCAAGTAATTTCACTGGACCTCAGTTTTCCTCCTAAATGGCTTCCGAGGTCCCTTCCAGTTACAAATTCATGATCCCATGAAGTACAGTCAACCTTAAACTCTGTATAGTATTTCCACACCATCAGGTCATCATTCACTAAATGTGGTATCAACAGCCATTTCTTCCACCAGTGCAGCTCCATGACCCATCTATACCTTAGTGTATAGACTATGGGTAAGGAGCAAATGAGTTAACATATGGAAGGAACTTTGCAAACCTTAAAGCATTATATAAATGCTATTTTAGCACTAAATTATTTTTTCTTCTCATTACTATCAAAACCATCATTATTATTCTTTTATTTTTATTGTTGTCATTGTTTTCATCTTAAGGAGCCTGTAAGTGAGTTGCCCGGGATCAAATAAGTGTCAGAGGTGGAATATAAGTCCAGGTTTTCCTTGGTTCCAAACCTAGCACTTTTCATTATTCCTTGATGCTTCTGCTAAAAATAATATATGAGAAACATTATGAAAAAGAAAATTTTATGGGGGGCAGCTAGGTGGCACAGTGGATAAAGAACTGGTTCTGTATTCAAGAAGACCTGAATTCAGATCTGGCTTCAGACACTTGACACTTACTAGCTGTACGACCCTGGGCAAGTCACTTAACCCTCATTGCCCTAAAGAAAAAAAAAAGCCTTTGCTAGGGACCTACAGAAATATTTAATAAACCTGCTCTTGAAAGTGTTTGATGACTGGAATGGAGGTGCCCATTCTCCATATTAGAGCCTGCATAGGTCATCTGTGCCTATGTCTTCTCTGTTTACCAAGGGGTAAAGACAAGCTTTATGATTAGCTATTGAGGAGTAGTGATAACTAGCATTCATATAGTGCTTTAAGGTTTATAAAACACTTTACAGATATAATTTCATTTTAATGAACTGTCTAAACAAAAAGCATTACCCCTTCACTTCAATTTCTCTTTTCTCTTTGGGTGAATCAAGCAAATCATTCTCCAAGTAGGGGCCTGAGGACCTCCCCATCAGGGCACTTTGCCACCTCAAACATATGGCACCAATGTTTCCTCTGACCCTGCTGTGTATATGCTTTTGTGTTTATAGGAAAAAGAGGATTAGAGACAGAATGACCTCATTAATGTTGAAAGGTCAGAAGAGTCTGTAGTCATAGCTACCACAGCATTGAAGAGCAACCTGCTTGCTTAAGTCAAGCAATGAATCTTCCTAGCAACTGAAGGGCCATATCTGGTAAGCAAGAAGGGAACTTGTTCATTGCTGACATCATACTATGTATGAACATTAGAATGGTGGAACAAATACTTTATAGTAGTCACTTTAAATTTGAACCAATTCTCTCCATGGACAGAATTGTAGAGGTGTTAGAGGGGAGAATGTGGCTGGTTCATGTGTATGTATTTGTATTTCTTGCTATAACTTCTCAATAAACTTTTGTAAAAGCTAATTGGGGCAGGGCAGCTAGGTGGCACAGTGGGTAGAGGACCGGCCCTGGAGTCAGGAGGATCTGAGTTCAAATCTGGCCTCAGACACTTGACATTTACTAGCTATGTGACCCTGGGCAAGTCACTTAACCCCAATTGCCTCATCCAAAAAAAAAAAAAGTAATTCAGGATCTCATTAAGAAAATAAATACTGGGGGCAGCTAGGTGGTGCAGTGGATAAAGCATCAGCCCTGGATTCAGGAGGACCTGAGTTCAAATCCGGACTCAGACACTTCACATTTACTAGCTGTGTGACCCTAGGTAAGTCACTTAACCCTCATTGCCCTGCCCCTCCCCAAGACAAAAAACAAACAAACAAAAAAGTTCATTGAAGTTAATTGATATTGAGATGAAATCATCTGTTAAAATGATAGTGCCAAATTAGTCAGTGGTATTGTTATTGTAGAGATATTAATGTATTCAGTGACTGATATTGTATGGAACATACCAGGATGGAGATTTGAGCTAATAGCATTAGAACACCACAGCCCCTCAGAGGTACCCCTAGAAAATTGGTTTTGAGTGTGAATTGGGACAAGGAAAACCAGATTTTATATGGGATATTTAACATTATCTTTTTAGAAGGACATTTATAACAATAAAAATCAAGGTTTTGGATAGGCCATGGGAGTTCACACACACAGTAACTAAATCATATATTTTTTTCATTAGAAATGAAAGACTTAGGGGCAGCTAGGTGGCACAGTGGATAGAACACCGGCCCTGGAGTCAGGAGTACCTGGGTTCAAATCTGGCCTCAGACACTTAACACTTACTAGCTGTGTGACCCTGGGCAAGTCACTTAACCCCAATTGCCTCACTAAAAAAAAAAAAAAAAGAAAGAAATGAAAGACTTTTAAGGGTATATGACCATTTCTGCCTGAAAGTATTGAGTACCCATTTCATTTGTAGTGTTTCGTTTTTGAGCTTCCTGCCAATACATCCCCATACATATCAGATGCCTGTGCTTGTAAGAGCAATTCCACACACTGCAGGCTTGAGGTATTTCTCTCAACACTTTTTTAAAGCCCCCTTAGCCTGTTATTCTAATATCTTTGGCTATCGTGCTGCTTCCTTCTTCAGAAAAAATGCCTCAAAATAGTAGTAGGAATGGTTTCCCCAAAAGTTAATTGCCCATAGAAACTCCCTACAGTTTCTGTTTCTCCCTACAGTCTCTATTTCTACCTCAAAATAATGCAAAATACAACAGATTTCTTTTCCTTGAAATGAGTTCAGCCCAACTTCCTGATATGCCTGAATTAGAAAAATGCTTTAGAGAAGTTGAGAATGAATACTTTCAAGTGCCTACACAAACTCTTGAATTAATTATTGACAGTGCTGCTAAAGGTACGGTCAAGACAACTTTCCCTAATAGATGACTATCATCTGTAATTAGCAAATCAATTTTTGATGAAAATAATTATCCCCAAATGAAGGCTTAAATACAAGTTTCTTAAATCACAGGCTAGTATTCTTTCCATTAGTTAACACTTGCTCCTTTATATGTTTAGAGTGTATAAAAACAACAAAACAACAATAAAACCCACAAAACAACACCAATAACAAAAGCTATCAAAATAATCACCTGCGTTGCACATGAGGAAACATGGTCAAGGTGAGTAAATAGCAGACACTGAGGCTAAATTAATAGAGTAAGTTATAACTGTGAGATGTAACAGATATTTTTGTTACAAAATTCATCTTTATGATCCCATACAAGGTCTTAGAAGTTCTAGTCTATACTTGAGAGTTTAAGTATTGGCTTAGCATTGCTAGACACCATAGAGAGCATAAGAAAAATGTATGATTTGATTCTGTGTTCTTCAGTAGTTTTATTAGTGACATGGATTAAGGAATAGATGACATGTTTGTCAAATTTGACACAAACCTGGGAAGGGTAATATGTTGGGGTCAAGTAGAATCCCCCCCCCAAAAAAAGGATCAAATCTTTTAATTTAAAATTTAAGAGATAATTTTCAAGTTCGACACATAGTTTTTTTTTAAAAATCAGCTTTACAAAGACAGGATGGGGAAGATATACAGCCAGTCAAAAGTTCATGTGGAAAAGATCTGAGGGTTTTAGACCAAAAGTCAATAATAAATCAATAGTGATATGGTAGCTAAAAGAGTAAATTTAATCATTGAGAATCCCAGTGCACAAAATGAGTCTCTGTGCTGCTGAATTAGGACCTGGTTGGAAATCTATAGAACTTGTGTTCAATTCTTGACAAGAATTTTAGAAAGGATATTGACAAGTTGGAGAATGTCTACAGGAAGGAATGTGGCTAGGGTAGAAAAGGACCCTGAAATAATGTCAAACAGATTGTTTAAAGGAATTGTGGATATATAGACTGAAGAAGGGGGGAAATCAACAAGAGCAACAAACATATTTTTAAAAATATATGATGTTACCTAGAGGCAGGTAGGTGGTGGAGTGGATAGAATATTTTTGCCTAGAGTCAGGAAAATCTGAGTTCATATCTGGTCCTAGACACCAACTAACTGTGTGATCCTGGGCAAGTCATTTAACTATTTGCTTCAGTTTCTTCATCTATAAAATGGGATAGCACCTATCTCTCGGAGTTGTTGTAAGGAATGAGATATTTGTAAAGCCCATAGCACAGTGCCTGACACATAGGAGGCACTATAGAAATGCTTATTTGGAGCCAGCTAGGTAGCGTGGCAAGGGCCCTGGATTCAGGAGGACCTGAGTTCAAATCTGACCTCAGACACTTGACACTTACTAACTGTGTGACCCTGGGCAAGTCACTTAACCCTCATTGCCTCACAAAAAATAAAATAAAATAAACAAAAATGCATACGGCAGAGATAATGTTAATTTGTGGTTTTCCAAGTCAATATTTGGCCATCAGGGATCCATTTCTTTTGGGGTTTGATACCACTGAACTGCAATGTTCCATAATTTGACTATGTTCAACCTTGTGATGGTTTTATTCCCCCCCACCCCAGTTTGAACCTTAGGAAAGTTACCCCTTCTCTTTGCCCCCAATTTTGGATCAATATGCTTATGACTTTGTGTTTCCTTGACATTACCTACTAGAATCTCTCTCTGTCATTTCTTTTAATCTCCTTTCAAGAGTGGAAGAACCCATACCTAACCTCTGATCAAACATTTCCATCTAACCAAAGTCATCACTTACCATAAAGGCTGGAAGAACACTTCCCTCCCCTTACAATAATTATTCAGTTGCTAGTGCTGTCTCATCAGAGTCTATATTTATCTTACATGTTCTGATTTATAGATGAGGCCTCCCCCATTAGACTGTGAGCTCCTTGAGGACAGGGATAGTTTTTGTTTATTTTCTCTGTATCCTCAGTGCTTAGAACAGTATCTAACAGTGGCACATAATAAGCATATGATAACAAGTTTGTTGATCGATTGATTTACATGGATATAGCATCCTACAGAATGCTTTCCCCAGAACTATAGACAGTATAGGCATTTTTTAAGAGATAGAGAAACTGAGTCTCAGAGAGGTTAAGGGATTTGTCTACATTATTCGTAAGTCTAGAGACAGAGTTCAAAGCCAGGGTTTTCTGATTCCCAGTCTATGATTATTTTTGCTGTATTGAACTCTCTCTAGAAAGTAAGGGAAAGGAAGAGAAGGGAACATGCATTTATATAGTTCCTACTATGTGCCAGACACCATTCAAAGCACTTTACAAATGTTATCTCATTTGATCCCCCAAAAAACCTTGCCTTGCCAAGTAGGTGCTATTGTTAAGTGAATTGCCCAGGGTCACACAGCTAGTAAGTGTCTGAGGTCAAATTTGAATTCATGTCATTCTGATTGCAGGCCCAATGTTGCCTTGCTGCTTAACTGCCTCTCTAGAAACCAGAAGTGAACATTAGTGGGTCAAATCCTAGGGTTACTATTTTCCCTCTTGAAAAAAGTAGCATTTTGTTTTGTAGAGTTCTCTAATGCACTTAAATATTATTTTGTATTATAGTCCTGTGTGTTTGTGTGTGTGTGTGTGTGTGCGCACGCACGTGTCTGTATGATTTCCTTCTCTCCCTACTGACCAAAGTATTAACTTCAGAAGGGCAGGGACTTGTGTTTCATCTCCATTTTATATTTTCTATGACATTAAACATTTGTATATACAGTAAGGAGTTAATAAATATTTATGGAATTGACCCACATGGGGAGAATAACCAAATAGTCTAATGTGGGGGTGGGGATAAAGTATGGGAGAAATAGGCTTATCCCATGACAGGTTTACTTTCCATTCTGTTTTGGAAGAGCACGCAGTATCACATGGATCATGATTCTGTGCACCAAATGACCTCAAATTGACATTCCAGCCCCTCCCACACAGGAAAAACTACATACCATAGCTAAGGCAGTTAGGCCATATAGTAGATAGTTCTGAGGTCAGGAGTACCTAAGTACAAATCCCATCTTCCTGAGTGTTGTAAAGTGACTAGCACAGAGCCCAGCACATAGGAAGCACTAAATAAACATTGGCTATTATTATTATCATATCTGGGACCAACCCTCATTAGTCCAAGGGAGGAATCTACTCCCCATGCTGGATTCCAGTAAGCTCTTCTGTAATGTTCATTTGAGCCCTCAGATCTAAACCATGCAGATGAAGCAATAAAGTCAGTGCGACTAAACCACAGAGTTTCGGAAAGGGAGTGGTGTAGAATGATTTTAGAAAGGGAAATTTGGGAGCATGATCTAAATAGATTTCAAAGCTAAACAGAGAAGCTTACATTTGATCCTACAGGGAATAGAGATGTAATAAAGGAAATTATGATAAAAAATGGAGTTAGACTTGCCCTATGATGGGCATGAGACTTAACTGATGGACAATCCAAGTACTCATTTGTGTGCATACAATTTAAGGGGAAAAAAGGATAACTTTATTATATATTTAAAAAGGTATAGCAGGTTGTACACAATATATTTGCAGTTTCATGTACAGTCTTTTTATTATGCTATATAAATGCTTTGCTTTATTCCATAAATTAAAAATAAAATAAATGTGAAAAAAGAAGGCTTAAAAGGAAATTTCTTCCAGCACATCAGGTGCGTCTTCTGCAGAAGCTCTATGGAAAGGTATGGACAAGAATAGTAAAGGATAAGAAGGAATGGGTAGGTTGAGATCTGCTTTATTCAACTGGACAACCACATTGTTAGAACAGAGATTCATCTGATTATTGTAGTATGAACTACATATTGTGAGTGAGATTTTCCCCATCCCTTAGATATAAGTGATTTAACTAGGGTAATAATCAGTTTATAGACTACAAACTGTGATTTAACATGTCTAGATATTTTTTAGTAGCTTAAGCAAAATGAAATGAAGTAAGTAAGACAGATACAAGTAGAGGAAATTTAAATGCTATATTGCGATCAGGTCTAAGAAACCATCTAACTAATATTCATTTATTCCTCTTGTAATCAGCTGATTCTAATCTACTGGCCAGCAAGGAGGCACCATCTTAGGTGGAAAAATGAAATCCAAGGGGTTAGCCACTTGGACGATGAAAGACTGATGATTTCATTCTCTCTCCTTCAAGACTTATTGTACATGTACCACTTGTGGCTTGTTTAAATTGTGAGAGGGGTTATTGTGGATAAATATCCATGGATCCTGAGGCTCAGGGTGTTTAGGTTCTATACCTGAGACCGGCTTTATTGTGAGACAGGATCCCTCTCTCAATAAACCTATTTTCTTTGGCTAGGAGACTTTGGTTTTTCTTCATCTATCCCTGAGACTTAGAAATTTTTGCAACAATAGGTAGTACTTTCCTTCCATCCATTTTTACAGAACAGAATTGTCTGTGGGATTCAATCCACCAAGTGTTCAAAGTTCCATTGCCTTAAAAAAAATCCCCAAATAAAGGGAGCAGTAGTCTTTAACAAGATTCAACTGTAGAATCTTAACTAGAGACTTGACCTTTAATAGCTATGATGCAGAATTGTGGACCATGTTTTTAGCAGTACATTGTCTAAAAACTATCTAAAGGCAGAGCTCTACAAAGGCCAGAAGACAGAAAGGACCCAGAACAGTCTCAGTTTCCCCTCTCCCAATTGTGCTTTTCTACCTGGTCTTCAATACAGATGAAGAAAAAGCAAAGGAGAAAGAATTACTAGGATGGGTTGGGAAGAAGACTTTTCTGGAGCAGTTTGTACCCTTTTTGAATTTAAGGAGTTGGCTCCAACTGAAGTACTCCAAAGCATTGTATCCCCTAACTGCAGTATATCTGGGTAAACCCATGATGGTCCACTCCTAAGATGTTCAGTACATTCAATTCGTCTGATTGTTCTTTACGTGATTCATTTCTCACCCAAACACACCCTTCTACTCATTGGAAATAGTTTTTGTTTTGGGGGATTTTTTACTTTTCAGAAAGAAAAGGGTGGGGCAAAAGTAATAAAAGAATTTTTTCAAGGGAGAATTTGTTTTAATGCATGTGGAAACTGATCATGCCAACATTTTCATGGTTGTTTCAATTATTCCCACAACACAATATATGATATGACACTGTCTTGATCACTTTGCTTCATTAGTAATGAAAATATGCCATCAGTTCCTCTCATTTCCATATTTTTAAGGAGTTAAGGGGGAAAAAAAGCTAACCAGAAGAAAGTGTCTTTGTTTCTAGACTGTTAAAAAGAATGCTAGTGAAATTTTGAAAATGTTCCTTCGAAATGGACTATGGCTATAAGAGTCAGGAAATTACATTAAGCTGTTTTCTTTAGAAGTCCAGACAATATGGAATCTTTAATGTGTCACTGACACTTTGCAGTTAATGTTATTAAATTATCACCCATTGCATACTCTGCAGAACATTACTGTTTGAGTAATTTTTCAGACATTCCTTTTAGTGGTATGGTTGGGAAAGCCACAAATGACCCTCTTAGAAGACAACAAGCTGATGAGAATGCAGGAAATGGGACTAGGGACTGAACTTGTAATTTCATTGATATAAAACAACTCCTATGTAAAGAAATTCCCTCTGTCAACATACATTTGTACCTTTCTGCAATATATTTTCTTAGAGAATTGTCTAGAAGATTAAGAGGTTAAATGACTTATCCAGGGTCACATAATCAGTGTATGTCAAAAAGCAGGACTTGAACACAGGTCCTCTCAGCTTTGAGGTAATCTCTATCCATTATGCCGAATACAAATCTCAGTTTTAATTCAATAAGGATCAAGCACTATTTTACAGAATCCTTTCTTTGAATAACTAGACTTAGAAAGCCTTTCACTGAAATTAATGCACATTTCGGGACTTGCAAAGACTTCCATAATATTGGCTATGAAATGGCCCAATAATTAGTTCTCATCAAAGTCAACTTACTGGAAAGTTTCTAATGCAAGTGAAGTGATTTTTATTATAACTCTTTCCTCTTCTACTGAAATTTACTCCTTCAGCCCCTGGCACCCAGTATTCTAATGCTCTGTCTACATAAGTTCCTTCCACAACTTGTACCTTATTTGATTGCCACTTTGGAAATGATCTTATGAACTACCATTATCCTGTTGAGGAATTGTTTAAGCATTTTCTTGGTGTTAGAGGATCTTGGTTCAAATTCTGGTTTTGCCCTTTTGCTACCTTAATGATGTTGGTTAAGTCATTTAATGTCTCTGGGACTCAGTGGCCTCATCTGTTAAATGAGACCTAACTAGAAATCTAAGATCCAATGATCCTCTTCTCTAATTCTTGTCTTAAACATCCGGCCAACAGGCAAATTTTGCCCATTTTATCTCTTCAGTGTCTCTTATATCAGCATCCCTTTTCCATTCCCAATGATATCGTTATGTTCTAATGACTTCTTACCTGGTGGTGTAGAACTTACAAACTCTCTTTTATTTCAGCCAGCCCAGGGCTTAGCTTGGGACACAGTCTGCTGTGTTCTAGCTGATTAAACCTTCCTTCCACTGCCTAGCTGTACACAGGGAAAGACTCAGCTGCTTTCTCTTTCCTCTTCTGTCCTTAACCCCCACTCCCCTTGCTCCCTAAATATGCTTTAAAAAAGGAAAGTTATGGTACAGCTAGGTGGCGCACTAGATAAAGCACCAGCCCTGGATTCAGGAGGACCTGAGTCCAAATCCAGCCTCAGACACTTACTAGCTGTGTGACCCTGGGCAAGTCACTTAACCATCATTGCCCCCCCTCCTCCCCCCAAAAAAAAGAAAAAGAAAAGAAAAAAAGGAAAGTTATTGCAAGATACTTGAGAGAGAAAAGATAAAGATAGAATTTGAATGAGAGAGAATGAGAAAGAACAAGAGACACAAAGATGAAGAGACAGACACATTGTTAAAGACAGAGATGGAAAGAAAGACAGAGAAGTAGACAGAGAGAGGGAAAGGAAGAGAAGAAGAGAGAGAAGGGGATGAGAGAGATGAAGAAAGAGAAAAGAGAAATAGAGAGGGAGGAAAGGAAGGGAGGGGGAGAGACAGAGAGCAAGAACTACAGCAAGAGCAAGATAGAGCAAGTAAGTGAGAGAAAGACAGAGACAGATAGACACAAAGAGAATGAGCATTTATTAAGTGTTTATTATGTGCCAAGCATTGCACTAAACTGTGGTGATAGAAATAATAAGTAAAATAGTCCCTGTCCTCAAGGAGTTTATATTCTAAGAAAAAGATACAAAGCGACTAACAGTGGCCAGAATATTATACAGATAAAAGATGTGAAGGTTACCAACTGCAAAGGTTCATATGGATTAATACTACTCTAGTCAATAAACTGTAAGGAACTAGTCCTACTCCTATTATATCGTCTTCCTGATCTTGTGCCTTTCTAGCACTCTCATGGCTGTGCATTTGGGTGGCAAGACTGTGGTAGCTGAGCTCAATCTATTTCCTCAATCCTTCCTTAAGGGACCAGGATTCTAGAGTATGGGGTGGGCACTTCTTGCTTACAGCTCAGTGATTTTCTTTCTTTTTTTGAAAAATAATTTTGATTGACATCTTTTGTTTTTATCACCTACATTTCCCAATATATTCCTCCCCTTTTCTCTCTCCCAGTAAGACATTTTTTTTAAAGCAAAGAATTTTAAAACCGAAGAAATAATCATCAGAACCAGCTAATACACAAAGAGTTCTTGCTTCTTTTAAATTCACATTACAAAACTCAATACACCTGTGTGTGGGCAGAAGGACCCATTCTAGCCAGTTCTGACTCTGGCTCCTGGAAGGTGACGGGAACCTTACAGTAATACTGTACGAACATCAATGCCACCCTAAGTCAGTGGTGCTTTGTTCCAGGCACTGAAGCTGCTCTGTGACATTTTCAGTTTTCTTCCCAAATAATTGGTCAAGGCCATACTAGTACAAGCAATTTAACCAATGTCTGCATCTCTAGCCTTCTTTTGTCTCTCTTTATAAACACACCATTGTCAAATTAATTTCCTAACACATAGCTCTAATCATGTCACTTCCTTGATTGAAATCTTCAATGACTTCTCATTCTCTATGTTAAAAAAAGAACAAACTATTTGATCTGCAATTTATGGCTCATCACAAGGACCCAAGCTAACTTTCTTGATTTATCTTTTATCAGACAATTAAACCATGTGTCATTACCCAAATATCCTAAGCTTCCCTACTTCCATGCCTTTATTTAACTCTTTCTTCTAGCTTGCATGTACCATCCTATTTAAATCCTTGCCATCCTTCCAGGTCCACCTTATATTTGTCCACTTTTGCTAAAGCATCAAGGCACGCTGGGGGAAGATAGTAAATGGGATGAGCAAGGTGGAGCAAACCACTATAACCACTTTGATCACCACTTCTATTCAGAACTTGGTGGATATAGTCAAGGACCCAGAGACTCAGAGAACAGAGAACTGAAATTCCCCCATATCACTAGTCCTACTTTAAGTCCAAACCTCATAGCTATCAAGGGTGGGGTACAATCTTTTTGGATTGGGGGTCACTATCCCTGCCACCACCAATATCAACCTCCACCAACAGACAAGTAAGCCCCAAACCCCTGGGAATAACAGTACTTCTCAAAATTACCAAGTCCTCTCCCATCCTAACACCCAGAGCCATTATGGGGTGAGGCCGCAACTCTTATTGAGCTGTGATCTTTTAACTGTTTCTACTGATGCTGTTTTGTCTACATCCTCAGCAGCCTCTACAACTAAAGAAAAAGAGAGTTCCCACAACCAAAGTCTTTTCCAAGTGGTTCAACATCAGAAATTCATATCATTTTATCAATGAACATACCATAAGAGGAGATGTATTACTATCTGATTTGTTGCTGCACAGCCATGTGATACACACACACACACACACACACACACACACACACACACACACACACACACACACACACACACACACCTTAGCAACAAGAGGACAGAAGACCATGTGAAAACTGGTACCTAGATTTGCTTCAGCCCCCCAGTTACCCAGGTAACCAGAACAACTGTCTTCACTAACAATCCTTTTCCCTTTGAGAGAGGGAGAGTAAACCCAGCTGGGCATGCAGGGAATCAGTAACCCTGAAACCAATCAAAAACTTATTGGACCTCAGAATATGCAGGATATGCATCAAAGACTTATCCAACCACAGGATATGTAACTATGGATATGGACTTTGGAACAATCCTTTTCTTTTCAAATTAATATGCATTAATCAAGCCTTGAATTGAATTGTCTGTCACCAAGAAAGTCTTCTGATTGTGTATCAAAGGCCACATCCTGCACTCCTAGAATTTCTTATACACTTCCCCTCCCTTGGAGAATGGGCCTTTCTAAGCCCACCTTTCCTCCAGATTTCTTGTCTGCCTTTGTTTAAACTGTATAAAAACCATGCAATCTATTGCATGGTGTCCTATCCGGCTTTAAGTTGAAGAGCACCCCTCATCATTGCTAGATTTTCTTCACTGCTTAATAAAACTTTTCTTTTAATTTTTACAGGCATTGTCATTTTCTGGTTTTCTTTCCCTTTTATGAAGAAGGATATTTAAAACTCGAGAACTAGCTTTTGTGTTCATTTACCTTTAAATTCTCTGGTCTTCTCCTTTGGGGAATGAGGGATCTAAACTCCATTTAAGAGAGGTTGGCCTCAGTTTAAAACCATAACAACCTGTTTTTGCATCAAATTCATGGAGATAGAAGCATCTGAGATATTTTATCTCCTTGAAGTTGTTCTTAGAGTTTTAGAATTATTGCCCTACAGCCATGATTTTTATGGTCATAGGGATTTATTGAACTGATAACCTAGTGAAACCTCTATGATATGGCTTAGCATTAGCTACCTTTCTCTGGTATAAAGCTTTGTGTGGAAATGGTGGGGGAGGCGAGAGAAATGGACATTTGAAAGGAGAATGCAAATCCAAAGCCAGTGATAGTCTTTTACGAACAGAAATCAAGGCAGTGCACAGCTTGAAGGATTGTAGGAATTGGATCTGACCTTCTTTGCTACATATGGTGACTTATTTCAGTAGCTTATGGTAATAATATTAAAGCTTCCCTTTTAAAAATGGATTTTGAAATTGGTTTCAATTCAGATTTATAGACAATTAAATCATAAATATTTCAGTTGGAATATACAACAAAGCTACATGGTGTGTGTGTGTGTGGGGGGTGGGTACAGCTAGGTAGCACAATGTATAGAGTGCTGGGCCTGAAATCAGGAAGACTCATCTTCCTGAGTTCAAATCTGGCCTTACTAGGTGTGTGGACAAATCACTTAACCCTGCTAACTTCAGTTTCCTTATCTGTAAAATGAGCTGGAGAAGGAAATGGCAAGCCACTCCAGTCAGTATCTTTACCAAGAAAACCCCAAATGGGGTCAAAGAGAGTCAGACACAAGTGAAACAATTGAACAACAACAGAGTTAGTACACTACATAGAATTTGAACAAGGGACTGAAGTAAACTTCTCATTTTCAAATTCTAAAGAATTTTGTAACTCAGATCGCATTTTCTTCAAAATAAAATACATAGCCAATGTAATTCCCCATATAATTTTTTTAAACACTGCCAGTTTTCTGAAAACTCTTCAAGATGTTTTGCATCCTCTGGAATGTCTTTTCCTTCCAACTTGATTATTAAGGTAGCTGAAACCTTTTACATCATAGGCCAAGAAGACTGGTCCAATAACCAGGGAGGAGCTGTTACCATGTAAACCAAAATAACACCCCCTTTTCCATCCAACTTCCCCCACAAAAGTATTCATCCATAAAAATGAATTCAGGTTAAAAATCTCAGTGGAATCAGAATTAGTCCAAAATAAATCAGACTGAAGATCTACTGCAACTGAATATACCCATAGCTTTACTTTTTAAATTCCTTAATTTTTAAAAATTTTTTAATAGAAACTTGTGCTTATTTAAGCCAGCTGGTATATTTGCTTCAGGCTGGTATGTACTTTTCATCAGTCCATTGAGAATTATTTATTCAATATTATGTGTGAAGCATTGTGCTAGGCATTGTTAAGGAGAAGGCACATTTTTTTTCTCAATGAGCTTTACTGGTGAAAAAAAATGAACACCCATGAAACAATTAGGGTAATTAAGTATAAAATAATGTGATGTTGATATTGATTTTAGAGAAGAAAGAGAGATCACTGTGGGCTCCTGTAGGCCTGCAAGATTTCATTGAAGGGGACAGAATTTGAGATAGTCCTGAAAGGTTAAGTAGGATTGATAAATATAGAGAAGAGGAAAAGGAATAAAGTTGGATGTGTCGATCGATAGCTTTTGGAAAAGCGTGGTGGTGGAAATGAGTATGAGATGTGGAGGGTAGGTAAGAGGAGCAATAATAAAGTTGCACAATTAGAAGAGGAATCTGAGTCTGAAGAGCCTTGAGCAAATGCTATTCCTACATGAAGGAATACCTCAAGAATGAGAAGAGTTGAGGGCCAGAAAAGAAGGCTCTCCTCCCTAACACCACTTGGAGAGACAGTAGGGCAGAGAGGTCTTATTGAAAATATTATTTCACGGGCAGCTGGGTAGTGCAGTGGATAAAGCAACAACCCTGGATCCAGGAGGACCTGAGTTCAAATCCTGCTTCAGACACTTGACACTTACTAGCTGTGTGACCCTGGACAAATCACTTAACCCTCATTGCTCCACCAAAAAAAAAAAAAAAAGAAGAAGAAGAAAAGAAAAGGAAAAGGAAAAAAAAACTATTATTACATAGCCTTGATTTCAGAGATCTGATACTACAAGTATTACTTTAGCATACCGATACAGGCTAATGGATGATATCAGAGCTGACCACATAGCATAGCCACTCATTCATATTTTGCACAATTCTTCATGAGTGTCCTCTACATTCAGGACTGCAGACACTTGGCAGTACGACCTATCACAGGAAACCTCCCCAGGGACACATACTACTGAGGTACACAAACCCAAACAGATGGGAAATGCCACCTAGGAATGATAGACTTATTTAACTACCCTGTCCCACTATAATGAACCAACTGGCTCTCTTTTTATGAATGAATGAATGAATAAATGAATGAATGGACACTTCATAAATGCTTACTAGAAGTAGTCTTGTCCTGAAGGAACTTGTATTTCAATAAGAAAGAATACTCTCTCTCTCTCTCTCTGCATGTAGGTATACATACACATATACACATATACACATACACATACACATACACATACACATACACATACATATACATATACATATACATATACGTATCCAGATACAGATACAGATACATATTGTGTTAGTTAAGTTATTGGGACTAATCTGTGCTTTATAAAATTATTTCTACTTCTTATATATTAATGGCTATTGCGCCTATTTTGGCAGTAAACATTTATTAATATACCAGGAAAGAATTGACCATGTGACAATTAACACAAGCAGAAAAGCCCCAGTGCCATGTTGTCTTTCAGAGAGCCCATGGCCTCCCAGCCTACACTCTCCTAAGAGCATGCACCAAGAGCAGTGGGTCCAGGAAGCCCAGAACACCAAAAAGATGGAGACCCTTGCATGGTCTTGGCTTTTATCCTGTTTTGATAGAAACAGATCACTCTACATTGATCAAAGCTAATTGGCTAGCTTCATTCAATTCCACTGGTGAACATGGCTTGAGGGTGAACCATATTAAAATGATCTCTACTTGATGACATAATGTCCTAATGGGAAAGACCTTCTTTGAGGGGCAAAGACAGAGTCCAGATAGGTATGGTATAATCTCATCAGTTCACTGATCTAGACAAAAGAATCAATCTCTATTTCTATTGAACCCTTCCACTGGTCCCAAAGAGATTAGTTAAAGTTTCTGAACTTTCTGAAGAGGGGTTGGGGGAGAAGAAAGGGGCTAAAACCGGGTCCCCCTCCCCCAGGAAATCATTATTAATAATTATTTTCAAAAAATTTATAATTATTATTTTCTCACAATATATAGACATACATATATACATATATGCATATATATACACACATTATATATAGATACATATATGCATTATATATACACATATAATTAGGGCAGCTAGGTGACTTAGTGGGTAGAGCACTGGCTCTGAAGTTGGGAAGACCTAAATTTAAATCTCACCTCAAACATTTACTAGCTGTGTGACCCTGGGCAAGTCACTTAATCACAATTGCCTTAAACATCCAGGGCCATCTCTAGTCATCCTGATAACATATCTTGCCACTGGGTCTAGTGGCTCTGGAGGAGATAATGAGGTTGATGACTGTGCACACCCCTTGTTCACTTAAATCCAGTTCAGTGCAAGACATTATATTCTCTCTGAGAATGAAGGACAAAGGACAACAACATATGCATTATATTTACACATACATATTTACATATGTATGATGTACATAAGTCCATATGTACGTGTGTATCAATATCTATGTCTATGTCTACATCTAAGTCCATGTCCATAACCATATCCATATCTATATGAAAGTGAAGATCAAAAGGAGTATTTTGGTTCAAGAAACCACAGGGATAGTGATTAGAGTTGGAAGACAACTGAGGGACAAATCCCTTCCAGGTATGGTAGTATTGATTTGATTACTGTTCTTAGATAGAGGGTTGGAAAATGGGAAAGTGTAGCATTCATGGATGTAGTATGTCATGGCATAAAAATGGCTGGGGAGTAGCACTGGTGGGTCCGGGTCAGGACTAGATTTAGTGAATGCTTCTCAATCAGAAGGCTATGTCCCAGGGCAGGTGACTATTGGAAGGTGGGAGTATAATGCAAGGTAGCATGAAAACAACCAGGAAGTAGCATGAGATCTGGCAAATGCTCAGTTGTATAATAGCCTGACCTCCCACACCAGCTGAACCATTCTGCTTCTGTTTGTTTTTATCCATGGCCTGTAGGAAGCCTCAAAATGGAAATACTGATCTAGTCTTTGGGGATATCATATACAGCTGCTGTTTGTCAGACCCATAGCTTTGTTGCCATAGGAGTAGAACCCAGGGGAGATAATCTTCAAAGTTGAAAAATTAGTAGTGTGATTATAAAGCATGTATAAACAAAAGTTGAGAACTATCTTTACATGTAATGGAAAAAATAAAATACCTCATACATTAAAAAAAAAAGACAAAAAAAAATTAGTAGTGTGTCTTGTCCATGAAACTGTCTTATGTCCATGGAACAAGAAATGTCATTCCCCCTCCCATAATAGGGGATGGAGATACTTTGGGGGATGGTTATCCTTTCTGAAAATTTGCCTGGGAGCCTGGGGTTTAAACCTTTTTTGGATAAATTCAATTAGAAAAAAACCAAATAACAAAAAAATTAATAAATCACATGAATGTTATGTACCCCTGTACTTCTTAGCATCAATGAATGAAAAAGCATGTTTCCTGTTTGCATGAATACTTGAATTTAGCATTTCCTATAAGCTGTGACTGAGAAGTTTGCAAATATTGATGAGCACATACTGCTAATTCTAGAAAATGGCATACTGAGGGTAATATCCTTAGGAGGAAAGTGAAGTGGCTGAATGTGAAATAAAGAATTCATAAAGAATTGAAATATGTGTTCTATTTTGTGAAAGACTACTCTCCCTCTTTACCCCATCCCATTTCCCCCAAGTGAGATCTTGCTTGACTATAAAGTTCATTTCTATTATACATGCGAGATGCTTGCTGACATGCATTCTTTCCACATGATCTAGTGAATCAAACAGTTGGGATATTGAGTAAAATCCAAAAAGATATTTTATCTGCTACTTTAGGAGCAAGCTGAGAATATGATGGATGGATAGATAGCAATTAGAGAGGATCCAAAAGGCAAGGATTTGATAAAGAGGTTTGAAAGCTATATAGAATAAACCAGTGTAAGTGAAATGATTTCAGGAATCTTCACATAAATACTGCAATAAGGAAGGCACTCAATGAATGTCAGAGAGAATTTGGCTATGGAACAATGATGCCCATAGTTCAAGATATCCATCAGTGATATCCATCATTTTAACCTGGTGTGAATAAAATGAAAATGACTCCATATTGAACCAAGTGACTATGGCAAATGAAGCAAGTGCTCAATGGTCCCCAAAATGGTTTATTCTCAGAGCCAGTGATGACAATGGATTTATCAATTTCTTGTTACTCATGATATTTCTTCTTCTTTCAAGAGACTGAGATCCTGGCATAAAACAATAGGAGACGTAAGAGCGAAGGAAAAGAAATGAAAGGAGAGGTGAAGAGAAAGGTGAGGAGAAAAAGATTGCGGAAGGGAGAGGGGGAAAGGAAGAGGGGGAAGGGAGAGGGGAAAAGGAAGAGGGAGTCAGGGAGAGGGGGAAAGGGAGGGGGAGGCAGGGAGAGGGGGAAAGGGAGAAGGGAAAAGCAAAAGGAGAAGGGAGGGAGAGGAGAAGAGGGAGAGGGAGAAGGGGAGAGAGGAAGGAAAAGAGAGAGAGAGAGACAGACAGACAGAGAGCGAGAGAGAAGTTCATTTAAAGCCTTCCACCACATTCCCCCAACCTAACTTTCCATTCTTACTTCCTATTATTCCCCTCTACATATTCCAATATTATTCCTTTCCTCACATACTCCTATTATTCTTTTTCATTTAGTCAAACTGGCCTAATAGCTACTCTAGGTGTATTACATTTTACTTCCCAACTCCATGTCCTTCCACCTTAACTTTAGCTAATCACTGCACCTCCATTGACAAAGTCATAATTTATTCCAAAAACCAATACTTGCCTGCTACTCAACTCAATTCAACAAACATTTATTTAAAATCTGTAATATACAAGGTGCTGTGCCAGGCCCTGGGAATAGTAGGGCAAAATTTAACTTGTCTCTGTAATCAGGAGCTTATTTTTGAGGGGCAAAGAAAAGGAATTATCCATTTTCCAATGAGTTATTCGTCAGCTCCAAAATCCTTTTTCAGGGATAGATTTTTGCTTTTCAGGGATAGTCCCAGCATTTGCTGTGTGTCCCTCCTTTCTTTAATCTTTTCTGTGGATGCAGGATCAAAGCTCTAGAAGTGGAAGGGATGGAGTAGCTAGGTGGTGCAGTAGATAGAGCACTGGCCCTGGATTCAGGAGGACCTGAGTTCAAATGCGGTCTCAGACACTTGACACTTACTAGCTGTGTGACCCTAGGCAAGTCACTTAACCCCAATTGCCTCACCAAAAAAACAAAACAAAAACAAAACAAACAAACAAAAAAAGAAGTGGAAGGGACCTAAAAGACCATATGGTCCAGAGTCCTAATTTTACAGATAAGGAAACTGAGACCCAGTGAAGAGCTACAGATAGATATGAATTTTGGGAGGTGACTGTGAACTTGAACTGAGCAGATGCAGTGATTAACTACTGGTCTTCAAAGATTTAAGATCATCTAAAATTAACTAACAATGCCATTTTGCATTGGAAGTGTAAGGACAAAGACTATCCTAGTGGAAATGGGGTTTTGTATTGCCTCAAACACTTAGCAAAATAAGAAAGGACAATAAGTTGTGGTGAAGAATAGGCCTGAACATATGAAAAAAAAAATCACCATCTTCTCTTCAACAATGAAATTCCCTGGAGCTGGGTGATATTATAGAATTATTTTAATTATGATTTACAGAATTATTGTTACCCAGTTGATTGTCTTAGAAGGAGGGAGAGAGAGAGAGTCAGCTAGGTGTGGTCTTTTCATGAAGGAATGGGAAGCTGCAGTGTCTAATCTACACAAAAGGATTATGACCAATCCCTCTGGAAGCAGTTACCATCTTTCCTTAAATTATGGTTAACTGATGCCCCAATTCCTGTAATTGTAGTACAATAGAACTAAACAATTCCCTTCCTTCTCATTCAGCTGATTTCTTCTAACAATTAGGCTATCTAGTTTCTGCTTTTCACGTTGTCTGTGGCTCTTTGAAAGATATATATATTCAGGTAGAAGTGACGCCCAGGAATCAGGCTTCAGGTTTGTGCTCCATGGAGGAAGTAGCCAATGAAGTGAAATTCGGATTGGTGCCATAGAAGTGAGGAATGTGGTCATCAGGATGGTTCATTTGCCCAAAGGAATGCTAGTGATAAGTTGTCCTGAAGCTCAGTCATGTGATGTATGTCTGAAATATTTTATTGAAGCCTCTTTCCTTTTCCAAAGAGCAGTGTCTACTGAACTAAGGCCTTGTCCTCTAACAATACCAAATTAAACCTAGAAACCATATATATACATTCATACACATACACACATACATGCACACACATACGCATATACATACACATACATATTTTTTGTAAAACCACAGATCCTTGAATACTGATTTTCTTATTCCCAAAGTTCTTTCAGATGATGTAACTAAGATTCAACCATTTCCTTTATGAATTTCAACCTCCCTAGAGTCCCTCTCAACATAAAAGAATTCCCCAAATCTTTCTTATTGTCTCCAAACCATTAAACTGTCTTCTTTCACTCTGTCCACAAGAGGGTCCTGGATGTGAAAAGCAATTCACAAAATTGAAAGGTGAAGACTTCTTTGTCATTAGGTGGGGTTCAATTGAATTCAAGGGAATGTGGGCAAAACATAAAAGATGGTTGTCCCTTGAAAGCAATCTTGGGGTGATCCAAAATAAATGAGAAAAGGTACAATTCAGTGACAGGTGACAAAGGTCCCTTTCTTTCATCTATTTTCTATGAGAAGATCTGTTTTTACCTCATTTAGTTCCCCCGAGGCATTAATAAGCATGGGTTTGTTGTAGCTAACATCTCTTTTGTGTGGATTCATTTTCTAATTTGGCAAACATTTATAAGCATTGGCCCACTGATGTGCATGAATTTTAAGTGTTAAATTTCTGTTAAATGTGACATTTCCATTTCTATACATGGTTAACCATGCTGTGCTCACTACACATGTGGATCCAATCCCTGTACTATAAGATTTGCATTAGATTTGAGGACAAAGAATGTATCTAAAGGCAAAGCAATGAACTCTCAAGAAGATTCATTGTTTAAGGTATGAGGGAATATGCTAGGAAACAGATATAATATACCACCTTAAAAGGTGATGGTAGATTGGGGGGAGGGGGAGGGAGCAAGGTAAAGTGCTTTGTTTTAACTTTATGTGTCTTTGAAAAAATATCAGATATTCTTGGAATAGAACAACTCATGTGCCACTCAATAACAGATTATACCCAAAGAATTTCTTTTAAATCCAAGATTCAGAAAAGATGTCTCGTTGAAATTGTATAAGTGCATTCTTTGCTACCTTTGAAATGAATTAGAGAGGAGAGACCTCCTAGGTCATCTAAACTATCCCTTTAAACCTAGGTACCATGGAGACTAGCTCCATAGAAACATAAGTCCCATGTTTATTTTTTAACCATTAAAGCTATTGAACAATTTCTTCAGCTACATTTTTATGCCCCCAAAAAACAAAGTGAAGAATCGAAACAATCATAAAGACAATTAAATTTTAGAACATTTTTGTTTTTATTAACAGTTTCTTTTTAAAGGAGAATGTATTCGTTTAACACGAGTCTTAAAGACAAGTGCTTTAGTTCTACATGATGAAACACAGCAAGCAGGTTGACTGATACTGTAGTAGGGTAGTTCTTGTTGATTTGTTCTTAAAGTTAAATCAACACATCAGTGATGTAGATAGCTGAATCTACTTCAATCCTAGCAATGAAAGAACTGATTATTCCTTTAAGGTTATTTGTACCTCCAGTTATCCTAAAAACATAGGGCCAGAAAATTTTTTCACCTAAAATCCCTACATAAGAGTGAAAAATGAAGATTTGATTTTTTGTAAAAAATTACACACATACAAGACACTCCTATTTATTTTGAATGTAAACAACCACCAATTAAATAATATAAAAATCCTTTGTTTCCCATTCAAGGAAAGCCCTTCAACAACCTGACTCTCTCCAATCTTTCCAGTCTTCTTCCACCTTCCTCCCTATTTACTGGGCAATCAAGGGGCAGCTAGGTGGCTTAGTGGATAAAGTACTGACCCTGAAATTGGGAGGACCTGAATTCAAATCTCACTTCAGATACTTACTAGCTCTGTGACCCTGGGCAAGTCACTTAGCCTTAAATATCCTGGGCTATGTCCAGTTGTCCTTATTATCTATCTATCTATCTATCTATCTATCTATCTATCTATCTATCTATCCATCCATCCATCCATCTACCCACCCATCAGATATCTACTATCTATCTATCTATCATCTATATTTTTTACCTTGCACCCAGATGGCTCTGGAGGAGAGAGTGAAGTTGGTGACCTTGCACAGCCCTCCCTCACTTAAATCCAATTCACTGAAGCCATGACATAACTCTGATGCCATGGTCCTCTTCAAGAACAAAGGCCAAAAAAAACCCCCAAAAAACCCTGCAGTCTATGACAGTGGTGTCCTTGCTGTTCTTTTACCATAATGCTCCTTTTCTAGCTTCTGGGAATTTTCCTTGGATGTTCTCCATGATGGAAGAACATCTTTCCTCATATCTGCCTTTTGGCTTTCATAGTTTCCTTCAAATCTCTGCTAAAATCCTACCTTCTATGAGTAGATTTTCTTCCTTCCCCTTAATACCAATGCATTCCCTCTATTGATTATCTCTAACTCACCCTGTATATGTACTGTTTGTACTTAGTTATTTAAATGTTGTCTCCCCCAACCCCATATAATGTGAAGCGCTTGAGAGTCAGGGTTATCTTTTGTCTTTTGTTGTATCCCCAGGTATTCAACACAGAGCCTGACACATTGTAGGCCTTTCTTTAATCATTGCTTATTTATTCAGTTCTGACCAAAATAACCAATGTAAGAAGTATAGGTTAAATTAACAAGTGCAAATCACCTATAGCATAGCAAAACAAGTGCTGGTACTCATGGGTATGTGCTCATTGTAAAACCACGTAGATACAGCTTAACTAAAACTATCCTTGAAAACATTCCCATTGCAATTCTACCATTGAGAATGTGGAAGGTTAGACATGTCCTATATCAAAACAAGTGTAGTGTTAAATCTGGGGTTTACTTTTCCAGTCCCTACTCACACCGTCAGGTTGGATCATTGGAGGATGATTACTACTCCCCTCAAGGTTCTAGAGGATTCTAAAGAGCTAGAGATTATTTTTCCTTTTTTGTTTTAAAAAATGTGTAGCATTTATTTATTTTTAGAATTAAAACAATTTGAGTCCTAAATTCTATCCATTCCTCCCACCCTTCCCCCACCCATGGAGAAGAGAAACAATGTGATATAATTACACATGTTAAAAAGATAGAAACATATGTCCATATTAGCCATATCACCAAAAAAGCACATAAAGTAAGAAAAGTATGCTTTAATTTGCATTCAGTTAATCAGTTCTCTCTCTGGAGGTAGATAGCATTTTTCATCAGGGGTCTTTTGGATCATTGTATTAATCAGAGTAGCTAAGTCTTTCATAGTTCATCATCATTACAATATTGTAATTATTGTGTACAGTGATCTCCTGGTTCTCCTCACTTCACTTTGTATAAGGTCATTTAAGTCTTCTCATGGTTTTTTGGTTATTTTGCTGAAACCATCACCCTTATAATTTCTTTTCTTTTTCTTTTCTTTTTTTTTTATTCTTTCTAGGTTTTTCTGAAATCGGCCTGCTCATCATTTCTTACAGCACAAAAGTATTCCTTAATGAGTATTCTTTTCCTTGTTCAGTATTTTATTATTTTCCAGCTATATGTAAGGATAGTTTTCAACATTTCTTTTCATAGGATTTTCAGTTTCAAATTTTTGTCCCATCCTCCCTTCCCTCCCTCCTCCCCAAGACAGAAAGCAATTTAATATAGATTATATATGTGTAAACACACCAAACATATTTCTGCATTAGTCATATCGTGACAGAAGAGACAGAGCACTAGGGAAAAGCCCCCAAAAAGAAGAAAAAATACAGCCCCAAGGTAGAAACAGTATGGTTCAATCTGCATTCATAAACCGCAGTTCTTTTTTTTGGATATTGAGAACATTTTCTATTATGAAGTTCTTTGAAATTGTTTTGGACCATTGCATTGCTAAAAAAAAGTCAAATATATCACCATTGTTCATCACGCAATGTTGCTGTTATTGTATACAATGTTCTCCTGGTTCTGTTCCTCTCAGTCAGAATCAGTTCATGTAAATCCTTCCAGGTTTCTCTGAATTCCTCCTGCTCATCATTATTTATCACATTGATTTTTTAAAACTTTGTGTTCTAAATTTTCTTCTTCCCTCCCTTCTCATCCCTCCCTATGAAATCCAGCAATTCAATATAAACCATACATGTACAGTTATGAAAATATCTTTTCATTAGTCAGGTTGTGAAAGAAAATAGAAAAAATACCTTTAGAAATAGGAGCTAACAAATAAAATTATACTTCAATCTATATTCAGATACCATCAGTTCTATCTCTGTTGATGGTTTGCATTTTTCATATGTCCTTCTGATAGCGTCATATTCATCATTTCTTTCACAGTTACTATTGTTAACTGTATTACCCTCCATCTGAATCTCTCCCCTTGATGTTTACTCTATTATCTATCTTCCTTCACCCTATCCCTCTTCAAAAATGTTTTGCATTTTACTGGCCCCTCCCCCAATCTTCCCTTCCTTCCTTTGCCTCTCCCCACACCCCTTATGCCCTTCCCCTCCCACTTTCCCACAGGGCAAGATATATTACTATCACCTCTTGAGTGTGTATGTTATTCCCTCTTTGAGTCAATTCTGATGAGAGTTAGGCTCATTCACTCCCCAACTCCTTCCCCATCTTCCCCTCTACTCCATAAGCTTTTGCTTATTTCTTTTATGTGAACTACTTTTTCCCCAGTCTGCCTCTCCTTTTCCCTTTCTTCCAGTGCATTCCTCTTACCTCTTAACTTTATTTTGAAGATGTTATCATGGGTTAGCTAGGTGACATGGTGGACAAAGCACCAGCCCTGGACCCAGGAGGCCCCGAGCCTGCATCCAGCCTGACATAAGCTACCCCACCCTGCCTGCTCCACAAAAAACAAAGATAAATATAAAATAAATGCTTTACAGATATCATCCCTTTATATTCAATTCACACATGTGCCCTCTAAGTATTTTCCTTTCAGGTGCCCTAATACTGAAAAAGATCTTTTGAGTTAGGAGTATTATCTTCCCACGTAGGAATGTAAACAGTTTAATCTTTTAATATCCCTCATTATTTCTTTTTCTTGTTTACCTTTCTATGCTTCTCTAGAGTCTTGTATTAGAAAGTCAAATTTTCTGTTCAGTTCCAGTTTTTCATCACAAATGCCTAAAAGTCCTCTTTTTCATTGAAGTCCCATTTCCCCCCAAAAGATTATGGGCAGTTTTGCTAGGTACTTGATTCTTGGCTATAATCCCAGTTCCTTTGCTCTCTGGAATATCACATTCCATGCCCTCCAGTCCTTTAATGTAGATGCTGCTAGATCTTGTGTTATCCTGACTGTAGCTCCACAGTATTTGAATTCCTTTTTTCTAGCTGCTTACAATATATTCTCCTTGACCTGGGATCTCTGGAATTTGGCTATAATATTCCTGGGGTTTTTCCTTTTATGATCTCTTTCAGGAGGTGGATTCTTTAATTTTCTATTTTACCTTCTGCTTCTAGAATATCAGGGTAATTTTCTCTGATAATTTCTTGGAAGGTGATATTTAGGCTCTTTTTTGATCATGGCTTTCAGGTAGTCCAATGATTTTCAAATGATCTCTCCTGGATCTATTTTCTAGGTCAGCTCTTTTTCCAAGGAGAGATTTCATATAATTCTCTATTTTTTATTCAGTTGGATTTGCTTTACTATGTCTTGGTTTCTCATAAAGTCACAAGCTTTCATTTGTTCAATCCTAATTCTTAGGCAATTATTTTCTTTAGAGAGCTTTTCTATCTCCTTTCCCATTTGGCTTTTCAAACTGTTGACTTTTTTCTCATGACTTACCTGCATTGCTCTCATTTCTTTTTCCATTCTTCCTTCCATTTCTCTAAATCTTCCTTCTATCTCTCCTACTTTCTCTTCAAAGTCCTTTTTGAGTGCTTCCATGGCCTGAGACCAATTCATATTTTTCTTGGAAGGTTTGGATGTTGGAGATTTGACTTTTTTTATCTTCTTCTGAGGGTGTATTGTGGTCTACCTTTCCCCCAAAGAAGTTTTCAATGGTCTGCTGCTTTCTCTGCCTACTCATCTTGGCCGCCTATTTCTTGGCTTTTAGCTCCTTGTTAAAATGTATTGCTGCTTCCAGGACATACTGTTCTGAGCTACAGCATGGCCCAGGGGCTGATTGGACTTCTTCTCAGCCTGTCTGGCCTGTGAGTAGCCATGGCTGCTTTTTCTTTGACCCGGAAACAGAAGTCTGATTGAAATCCGATTCTCTATGGTTGGAAGCTTGGTGTGCCTGTGCCCCTCCCCCACTAGGCCATCACCACTCGATTCAGCCCACTGGTTCAGAACCATGGTGCTTTGCCTCAACTCTAGCAGAGACTGCAGCCAATTCACCCTGGCCTACCACTGAACCCCCTCACTGGTCCACAAGCCAAGCCTCAGAAGAAGTCGCTGGCACTGAAGACTCAGAGGTACTGGAAGCACTGTCTTTTCCTGGCTGGGTCCGGACCGCATGCTGAACTGCTCAGCCTGATCAGGAGGTGATCACAATTGCCATCTTTTGCTGAAAAATAGTCTCACTCTGTTCTTATGAGCATTAGGCTGCTCTGGGTTTGTTTTATTTTTTTTTTTTAATATTGTATTATTTGGGAGTGAGTGGATGGGTTTATCTGGAGGTTGCAGGAGTTATAGCCTCCCCGCTTATAATTTCTTATAGAAAAATAATAAACATCATTATTATATACCACAAATGTGTTCAGGCATTCCCCAATTGATGGGCATCCACATAATTTCCAATTTTTTGCAACCACAAAGAGTTGCTATAAATATTTTTGTACCTATAGATACTTATTCCTTTTCTTTAATTTCTTGAGATAACCTGGTAGTCATATTTCTGAGTTTAAAGAGCATGCACAGTTTTATAACCCTTCAGGCCTACTTCCAAATTGTTCTCCTGAATGATTGGACCACTTCACAACTATATCAACAGTTCATTAGTGTACTTATTGTCCCTCATCTATTTCACCATTTGTCATTTCTGATAGGTATAAGGTATTGCCTCAGAGTTGTTTTAATTGGTCTTTCTCTAATCCATATTGATTAAAAACATTTTTCATCTGACTATAGATAGCTTTGATTTCTTCTTCTGATAACTACCTGTTCAAATCCTTTGATCATTTTTCAATTAGGGAATAGCTCTTTTTTAAAAAATAAATTTGACTCAGTTTTCTATAAGTTTGATAAATGAGGCCTTAATCAGAGAAACTTGTAAAAAAATTATATGATTTCATTGTCTATGGTACCTTTTAGGAAAGTGTTCTTTCCCTGATTATCTCTTTTAATTAAATATGTTTTTACTTTCAATATGTCTGAAATCATGATTGCTACCCCTGCCCTCTTCACTTCTGCTGAAGCATAGTAGACTCACACCAGCCCTTCATGTCTGCTGTCTGTGTCTTTCTGTCCCTAGTGTGTCTCTAGCACACAACATATTGCTGCATTCTAGTTTTCAATCCATTCTGCTGTTTCTTTTCCATGGTTTAGATCATCACTTTCACATGCATAGTTATGATCACTAACTGTGCATTTCCCTCCATCCTATTTTATTCTGTTTATCCATCTTTCTATCATTTTGTCCTGTCCCTTCTCACAAGTCTGTCTTGTTTCTTACTACTGCCTCTCTTTCACCATCTCCTACCTCATATCTCTTTTTCTTTTCCCCTCCTACCTCCTTATTGGGTAAGGTAGATCTTTATACACAACTGGGAGTTATATATTTTATTATTATTATATACTATATTAATATTTTATCTGATTATATATATGTATATATATATATATATATATATATTTTCCCCTTCCCTCTGAACCAATTCTGATGAAGGTGAGGTTAAATGCCTGTCAACCACCTCCTCATTTCCCCTCCACTGTAAAATCTCCTTGTGCACTGTCTTTATGTGAGAAAATGTTCCCATTCTCCCTTTCCCTTCCCCCTTCCTTCATTGCATCACTCTTTCTTACCTCATATATTTTTTTTATCTTATCCCAACATAATTGGCTCACACCCATGCCTTGGTTTATGAAGACTACTTCTAAATGCCCTAATAATAATAAAGGTCTCAGGAATTACATGTATCATCTTCCCATATAAAAATATAAACAGGGACAGCTAGGCGGTGCAGTGGATAAAGCACCAGCCCTGGATTCAGGAGGATCTGAGTTCAAATTCGGCCTCAGACACTTGACACTTACTAGCTGTGTGACCCTGAGCAAGTCACATAACCCTCATTGCCCTGCCCCCCACCAAATAATAAATTAAAAAAATATTTAAACAGTTTGACCTTATTGAGCCCCTTATGATTTCTCTTTCATGTTTACCTTTTTGTGCTTCTCTTAAGTCTTCTGTTTGAATGTCATTTTTTCTATTCAGTTCTGGTCTTTTCATCAGGGATTTTGACAGTCCTCTATTTCATAAAATATCCATTTTCCCCTGGAAGATTTTACTCAGTTTTGCTGAGTTGGTTATTCTTGATTGTAACCCTAGCTCCCTTGCCTTCTGGAATTTCATATTCTAAGACCTCCACTCCTTTAATGTAGAAGCTGCTAAATCTTGTGTTATCCTACCTATAGAACCATGATATTTGAGTTGTTTCTTTCTGAATGCTTGCAATATTTTCTCCTTGCCCTGGGAGCTCTGGCTTTAGTATTTGGCTATAATATTCCTGGGAGTTTTCATTTGGGGATCTTTTTTTGGAGATTAACAGTGGATTCTTACATTTTCTATTTTGTCTTCTTTTTAAAAGATATTGAGGCAATTTTCCTTGATCATTTCATGAAATATGATGTCTAAGTTTTGTCTTTGTTTTTTTTTTTTATCTTGGCTTTCAGGTAGTCTAATAATTCTTAATTTATCTCTCCTAGATCTATTTTTCAGGTTAACTATTTTTCCAATGAGATATTTCACATTTTCTTCTATTTTTTTCATTCTTTTGGCTTTTTATCATTTTTCTTGATACCTCATGGAGCTTCCAGTTAGCCAATTCTAATTTTTAAGGAATTACTTTCTTTACTGAACTTTTGTGCCTCCTTTCCTTTTGGCCAATTCTGCTTTTTAAGGAGTTCTTTTTTTTTCATTAAATTTTTGTGCCTCTTTTACCATGAGGCCAATTCTGTTTTTTAAGGTATTATTTTCATTAGCATTTTTTTTGTGCCTCAGCTGTAAATTCTTTCCATAGTTTTCTTGCATCACTTATTTATTTTCCCAAATTTTCCTCTAACACTCCCATCTCCTTTAACTCTCCCAGGAATTCTATTGGGGCTTCTTTCCAATTTGCATTTACTTTTTCTTTGAAGCTTTGTTTGTAGCTTTTTTCAAATTGTTATCTTCTGATTTTTTTATCTTATCTTCCCTGCCATTGTAGTACCTTTTTGTGGTAAGGTTCTTTTTTTGTTATAGTTTTTTTTTATTGTTTATTTCTTGACTTTGAAGTTTATATTAAGTTGGATTTTGCTCATCTGGGTATGGGGAGGCACTGTTCTAAGATTCAGGGTTTTTCATGCTGCTATTTTCATAAATAGTTCTAAGGGTCTTTAATTTTTCAGTGCTTCTGAGGTGATTTGATCCAGCAAGAGCCCTTGCTCCCTTGAAACTGCAAGGTCTAGTGCTTCTTTTGACCCTGGAAATGTAATCAGTCCCCTGTTCTGCTGTAGCCACAAGTATCAGTGTCTTTCTCTGCTTTGGAATTGTAGTCAGAACCTCTGCTCTGCTACCAGTGCTCCTCTCTGCCCTGGAACTGCTTGTGGGTATAAGAATTCCCAAATGGGTTCTACACCCAGTGACAGCAAAAGGTCCCCTGTAGTCTCTCACCAGTTGCTGAACCCCTTGCTATCTTTGGGCTAAGAGGTCTCAAAGCTGCTGCCATCAGAGCCACTTTCAAAGTCTACCACTGGTCCTACTATCATGCCCTCTGGGCCAAGTCCCACCCCTGTATTTTATTACCTTGTAAGTTCTCTTAGACTGAATAAATGTATTTCCCTGATCTTTTGTTGGCTCTTCTGCTCCAAAATTCAACCAGAAGCCTCACTTTAAAGTTGTTTAACATAGTATGACTGGGTTGCTGCCTCAACTCCATCATCTTTGCTCTTTTCTATGTTTTTTTTTTTGATAATTTAGCTTATGAGCCCCCATTGGCACACTCCCAGGATTGATTATCTGTCGATTTCACTTAGTCTGTCAGATCAAATTAGCTTTTAGAATAGATATTTAAGATAGCATAGTAAGAATAGCTTGAAGAAAACTTTCCTACCCAAAGTGTGGCACAGTTTCCCATGAGTATATACAAAGTCCAAGCTAAAGGTTACAGAGCACCTGTGGCAAAGGGTAACTTAGAGGTCCTGGTTGCTGGAAGCACTTTTCTCCTTTTGATGGGATATAGTTGAAATATCTCTTAGGTATGGTATAACTTTGTATTGGGCTACTTTTATTATTGAAGCTGTTATTTCTCCATGTCTCAAGTTTGCCCTGTAGTCCTAGCCACTACTCTCCTTAGGACTTTTATTTTATTTTATTTTTAAATTTCTTTATTTTGGGGCAATGAGGGTTAAGTGACTTGCCCAGGATCACACAGCTAGTCAGTATCAAATGTTTAGATCGGATTTGAACCCAGGTCCTCCTAAATCCAGGGCTGGTGCTTTAGCCACTGTGCCACCTAGCTGTCTCTCTCCTTAGGACTTTGCTAAAATGCTAATGAGAAGTATGAATCATCTGACCCTCTCAAGTCCACAAGTTCTTCCTTGGGTTAAGGTAAGGTAGAAAGGAGACAGCCTCTGTCTTTTCTGCCCCTCATGTTATTCCCTCTCAAGTGCTTGGCTAGGCTGCCCTCCTGACTAGGATGCCAGATGCTCAAATGGTTAGATTCCTAACTTGCTTGCTATTTTATATAACCTAACTTAGCATGATGAAGTTTCTTTAGCTAATCTCAATACCCTTCCTATGGCACCTAGGTGAAGTACCTTTGGTTGATTAATTAACCAATTAATTCTATATATACTTATCAGACTTTCTTGTAATTATTGAGAAAGAGGTATGGGAGACCCCTCTTATATAAGAAGAACTTCAATTCAGCCATACTTCAAGTCTATGATGTCAGGAAAAGCTCCTCTTGAATTTTTCTGAGGAAGACATATATGGGGGAGGTAAAATGACAATGTGATATAATAATCACAACAATAATAATATTTGAATTTTAGCCAGGCACTATGCTAATCAGTTTACAATTATTATCTCATTTGATCCTCCCAACAATCCTGGGAAGTAGATGCTATTATTATTCCTACTTTATAGATGAGGAAACTGAGGAAAATAAAAGTTAAGTGATTTTCCCAGGGTCACATAGCTGGTAAGTGTCTAAGATCAGATTTGAACACATGTCTTCTAATTCCAGGTGCAATGATCTATTTACTGAACCACCTAGCTGCACCTTTTTTTTTTTAAGTGTGTTCCAGAGAAAGTATATTATAGCAGATAGAGAACTGTCCTCAGAATCAAGGGGACTTGGATTCAAATCCTTTCTCTGACACATGCTAACTATAGTAGTCTGGGCAGGTTATTTATCCTCCCAGTGTCCCAGGCAATTTCCTTAAGACTAGAAGTTGCAGATAAAATGTCAATCTGCTGGTAGTAGAAGTTTCTCACTAAAAATTCTATATAGTGACCAAATCATTATTTTTTAAGTTGTAAGTTATACCCTTCCACATGGTGGTTCTCTTGTGAAGTATGCTTCCCAAGGAAGTCAAAGGTAGAAACAAAGGAAGTTTTCATATTCCTTAAAATCTCTATAGCAATACCTTTTCATAATAACAAAGAAATGGAAACAAAGGTGCTAATCAAGTGATAAATAGCCACACATATTGTATATGAGTATAGTGGGATATAGTAAGATTATTGGTTAATACAAATTTCCTAGGTGCTTTGATCTACTATGCTAGTAGAAATGGAATATATGAAAAATACAAAAAAGCATGGGGAAAAAAAGAAAAGAAAAAGTGTGGGAAGAGTCATATGAACTGACTCAAAAGGGTTTAAGCAGGACCAGGAAAGAAACATACATAATGCCTACAAAAACATGAATGGGAAAAATAAGAAAGAAATAAAACTGAGAATATTGAAATTTTAATAGCTAACATTAACCCTAATGAAGAAATTTGAAGATGCGTCTCCTCCCATGCACAGGTGGGGACTATTTTCATAAAGCATTGCATTTAGTATCTTCTTGGTTGAAAATGTTGATTAGGTCTGATGAACTAATCATCTTCCTTTCTTTTGTATTCTTTCTCAGAAGAAATAGTTACCTGGAAGGGGAGAGAAAACATTCAAAAATAAGAGTGACATAAAAGAATAAGATTCAATAATTTTTTTGAAACAGGGCTTCTTAAACTTTTTCCAGTTGTGACTCCTTTTCCCTGGAAGAATTTTTATGCAACCTGAGGTATATATGTATATAAAATAGATATACATATCCTTTTACTATTGCCAAATTTTTCATGACCCTCACATTCAGTTATGCAACCCCATATGGGGTCACAACTCACAGTTTAAGAAGCTATGTTTTTAAAAGACAGGCAGTGTCTTGGGTGGCTATAAATGGTGCAGCTCTGAAGAAGAAAAGTACATCAATGAATCATTAAAAGATATGAACAGGGGCAGCTAGGTAGCACAGTGGATAAAGCGCGGCCCTGGATTCAGGAAGACCTGAGTTCAAGTCCGGCCTCAGACACTTGACACTAGCTATGTGACCCTGGGCAAGTCACTTAACCCCCATTGCCCCAGGGGAAAAAAAAAGACAAAAAAGATATGAACAGAAGAAATCAGAAGAACTTTCAAAAGGGGACAAAATCAGATCAGTTTTCTTAATTGTTATTTTTTTAATTTACTGTACTTTAAAGTTCAGAATTATACAATACTCTCTTCTGATAGACTTGACTTCTCAATTTAGTTAGGTGATGATGTTTTTTGAAGAAATCCTGAATATTTTCACCTTTCATATACAACTTCCTGCCTCAACAACAGAAAAATATCAGTAATATGGTCAAATTTTCAAAATGGTCAGATTTGTTGGTGCGAGTACCTTCAAGCCATATCCTCAAATTAATGGACAAATCTGAGCTAGATTGAAACTAGTTCCAATAAAATTACTTGCTGGTGGTCAGAAATCAACAGAAAAGAGAGAGATGTAAAGCTATAGAAACTCAGTCACACAAGAAGGATGTGGGTGGAAAATAAAATGAGTAGCAATGATTCAAGATTTCTCCTAATTCTAGGAAGCAATTATCTATTGTATTAAAAGCAAAAAAAAAAATTAAACATATACCATAAGTTAATATGTACAAGAGACTTGGTTGTGAATCAACTGCCAGTCAGTCACCTAGGTTACCTCACAAACCCAGTCCTAACTGGACAATACTGGCAACATTGGTGTCCTTAACAGGAATAACACAAAATCCTGAATAGCCTGTAACCATAAGTTCTAGTTTATAAAAAAAAAAATCAACCTTAATTCTATTTGTTTTAATGTGTAACCCAAGTCTTGTTTAAGAGAGATAGATTCTGCCAGAGCAAATAGAGAACTACATATTATGACCATCTAAGTTTTATGTTATATAGACTACGCCTCTCAATGGAATTCAAATTCAGAGGTTGCCAGAAAGTTAGGAGGGGAATACAGTGCTCTCCCTTTATATTTTCTGAAAACAAAGACTATTCCTTTCTCTAAGCCTTATTACTTCACAGAATTTCATTCAGGCCACTGAGGGGAGATTACAATGAATGATCCATTTACCAGTGTCAGTTGAACTTTTGTGAGCTTGATTTGTTGGTCTATCTGACCAGGCCTCAGCTTTTTACTGACTTTTTTTGCAAGCTTAGTTCTTCGTAATTAGGCCTACATATGCCAAGGCAATAGCCCAGATTTTATGATGCTATAGTTCTCTTTTTATAGCTAAGGAAGAAAACTGTCCAATAAGCATAAACAATAGTCCAACGTTTCTTTGAACAAGTCTACCCTTTTAGTGGTTAGAGAAATAAACCACTCTTTTGGGTATGACTGAACAGGGCATCATAGAATTATGGCACCTTAGACTTGAATTGCACCCTAGAAATTTTCTTCTTAGCCTACCCTTATAATATGGAAACTTCTTCCAAAGCATCTCTGAATGGTCTTATCTCTACTTGAATACTTCCAGAGATAGGAAACTCTCAGTTTCAAAAAGAAGGTAATTCTCCTTTGAAATAGCTTTGTCAGAATTTCTTTTTTCTGGTACTAAGTAATAATCTCTTCTCTCCACTAGTTCCAAATATACTCTCTGGAACAACATAGAATGAACTCACCCTACAGCCATATGAGGGTCTTTTAAAAATCTGGACATAACTATTATGTCACAGAATTACCAAGTTGGGAGGGACCTCTGTGGTCTTCTAGTTCAATTATTATCTGACCAATAATCTCTTTTTTAATATTTTAATTTTTTTCTTTTTCATCTCTTTTTTTGCAGGGCAATGAGGGTTAAGTGACTTTCCCAGGGTCACAGAGCTAGTAAGTGTCAAGTGTCTGAGGCAGGATTTGAACTCAGGTCCTCCTGAATCCAGGGCCGGTGCTTTATCCACTGTGCCACCTAGCTGCCCTCCCCATAATCTGTTTTACAATAATATCAATAGATGATCATCCACTCTTTTCTTAGAGACTTTAAGTATGGGAGAACCCTTTACCACCCAAATTTTTCCCCTATTAAATTTTATCCTTCTTTACTAAAATTCCATTCTTATGCCTCACTGTGTTATATACATGACCATGAGTTATTGAAGATCATGCCCACAAATTGTATGACCTTTTGTGATATACCAGGATAGCAAAGATTTGTATACAGCCCTAGTGGGTGAACTGCATGCCTATTGTCCAAAGAACAACCTATTGAAGTTCAGACAGGCTCATCCCTAGGTTGAGTATGAGGTCAGAAGTTTTGTAGCTACAGCAGTTTGAAGAGTTGCTCACTTGTTACTAAATCACAGAGAAGTTTCAGTTTGGATTTAAGGAAGAAATAACCATAGCAGTGAAATAACAGGCCATTGAAGAATGGGAGTAAATTCATTCCCATTATATTTATCATGTTGTGTTTAACCTGTACAGATATTTTTGGATTTTGATTCTTTCATGGAATACCTTAGCCATCATTCTTGTCTTTGTGTCCTCTGCAAATTTGATCAGCCTGTCATATATACATTCAAATAATAATCTCATAAACATGTTGAATATCCTGGCACCAAAGGGTACTTGACAAGAGATTTTACATTGTAATATGTAATATTATGATACCATATGAAAATGTGATTTACTAATGAATAACCTTTGGGACCAGTAAATTGGCTATATCTGAATTACTTATCTTTATACATCTACATCTACACTAGCCCAAATTTTCTCATTTTTGTCTATGAGAAAAGTATAGGAAATTTTGTCAAATGTCTATACCATCTTCTCTGCCACAGCACACCCTGGACCAGCAGACACTAGCATCTGCACTGCAAATGAACGTTTTATGTATTTTCTCACCCAATTAGAATGAGTTCCATGACAGAAAGGTTTGTGTTGCTTTTCTATGTGTAAACCCAGTGCTTAGCACCAAATGAACACTAAATAAATGCTATCTCATTCAGTCATTCAAATTCTTTGTTGAAATCTAGGCTTACCAAATTAAAACAAATCTGAGGTATCACCTCACACCTATCAGAGTGGCTAATACAATAAAAAAGGAAAGTGTTGGATGTTGGAGGGCAGGTGAGAAAACTGGGATGTTAACCCACTGTTGTGGAGTTGTGAACTTATCCAACCATTCTGGAAAGCAATTAGAAACTATGCCCAAAGGGCTATTAAACTGTGAATACCCTTTGATCCAGCAATACCACTGCTAGGTTTATGTCCCAAAAACATCCCAAAAAAGAGAAAAAGTCCTATTTGTACAAAAATATTTATAGGAGCTCTTTTTGTGGTGGTTAAGAATTGGAAATCAAAGGGATGCCCTTCAATTGGGGAATGGCTGAAAAAATTGTGGTATATGATTGTAATGGAATTGTTCTATAAGAAATGACAAGCAGGATGATTTCAGAAAGACCTAGAAAGAATTATATGAACTGATGGTTAGTGAAGTGAGTAGAACCAAGAGAACGTTGTGCACGGTGACAGCAATATTGTTTGATGAAGAACTGTGAATGACAACTATTCTCAGCAATACAATGATCTAAGACAATTCCAAAGGACTAATGATGAAGCATACTATCCACCTCCAAAGAAAGAATTGATATTGATTAAACACAGACTGAAGCATGTTATTTTTCAATGTCTTTCATTTTTTAATTTGAGTCTTATACAAAATGACTAATATGGTAATGTTTTATATGATTGCACATGTATAACCTATAGCTGATCACTTACCACCTCAGGGAGTGGGAAGGGGAGGGAGGGACAGAAGGATAGAATTTGGGACTCAAAAAGTAAATAAAAATGTTTATTAAAAATGAAATAATAAAAACAAAGTCAAAAGACAGGAAAAAAGAAATCTAAGCATTTTACAATTTCCCTAACCTGTCAGTCTAGTTACCCATAAAAAAAGAAATTGAGTTATTCTGGCATGATCTGTTGTTGAAGTTTTGGCTCATCCTCACTGCTTACTGTTTCTCTTTGTGAATACTCACAAATTTTCCCTTTAAACAAGACACTACAGATATGAATTTAGTCAAGTATTGAAATTGTCATATCAAAATAGCATTTGTTGTTTTCTAGTCTTTGACAACTTTTACTTTTCTCTATCATCAGTCAATCAATCTGACCACTCCTCAGTCTCTTTTGCTAGATCTTCGTCCATGCCTGATAACTTTAGCCACACTGCCCTATTTGCTGTTTCTCATTCACAAAACTCAGTCTCTTGTCTTTGAGCTAAAGCAATGAATATCTCCCATGCCTGGAATGTTCTCCCTCCTCATATCTGCCTGTTAGAACATCTGACTTCCTTCAAAACTCAATTTAAGAGCTATTTTCTATGAGAGGCCTTTCTAATATGACAAAAAAGGAAAATAATAAATGTTGGGGAAGCTATGGAAAAATTGGAACACTAATGCATTGTTGGTGGAACTGTGAACTGATCCAACCATTCTAGAGAGCAATTTGGAACTATGCCCAAAGAGCTATGGGACTGTTCATACCCTTTGACCCAGTGGTACCATTGTTAGGTCTGTATCACAAAGAGACCAGAGAAAAGGGAAAAGGACCCAAATGTACAAAAATATTTATAGCAGCTCTCTTTGTGGTGGCAAAGAATTGAAAATCGAGGGAATGCCCATCAATAGGGGAATGGCTAAACAAGTTGTGGTATATGAATGTAATGGAATACTATTGTGCTATAAGAAATGATGAGCAGGAGGTGTTCAGAGAAACCTGGAAGGACTTACGTGAACTGATGCTGACTGAGAGGAGCAGAACCAGGAGAACATTGTACACAGTAACAGCAACATTTTGTGATGAACAATGGCGATAGACTTGGCTCTTCTTAACAATGCAACAATCCAAAACAGTTTCAAAGAACTCATGATAGAAAATGTTCTCCAGAAAAAAGAACTATGAAGGGGCAGCTAGGTGGTGCAGCGGATAAAGCACCAGCCCTGTATTCAGGAGGACCTGAGTCCAAATCGAGACTCAGACACTTGACACTTACTAGCTGTGTGACCCTGGGCAAGTCACTTAACCCTCATTTCTCTGCCAAAAAAAAAAAAGGAAAAAAAGAACTGTGAATTATGAATGCAGATTGAACCATACTGTTTCTAGTTTTGGACTGTTTTTTCCCTTCTTTTTTGAGGTTTTCCCCTTGTGCTCTGATTCTTCTTTCACAAGATGACTTATGTAGAAATATGTTTAATGTGATTGTACATATACAACCTATATCAACCTGCTTTTGTTTGCCACCTCTTTGGAACTTATCATGGATACCAATTCCCCATTAGACATTTTTGTTTTCTCTTTCTTTGTCCAAAAGTAATTTCTTTAGGAAAAAAGACAGAAGGGTAGTTAGGTGGCTCAGTGGATAAAGCACTGGCCCTGGATTCAGGAGGACCTGTGTTCAAATCCGGCCTCAGACACTTGACACTTATTAGCTGTGTGACTCTGGGCAAGTTACTTAACCCTCATCGCCCTGAAAAAAAAAAAGGAAGAAGAAGACAGAAGAAAACTAAGATTTAAGTAATTCTGTGTTCTTGTTGTCCACTATTACTGACCCATTCACCAACAGCACAGAACACCTCCTTGCGTGGATCTTCTTTTTGTACTCAATGAACCAAAAATGCTCTTTCTGTTGTTCTTAGTATGGATTGCTGAGCTTAAATTCAGCCTAGTTGTCAGTATTCCTGACCTTATTCTTACTTGGACTATGTTACTTTTTAAAAATTCATCCTCTATTACCTGGATCTGTTTTTGTCTTCTATAATTTAAAATTTTTGACAATCTATTTGTTCCTTATAGAGTCAAAATGATCTTTTTCAGAAATCTATCCTTTCTCTTTCTCACTCTAATAATTTCTATTTGTGTCTTAAGAATTTCATTCTTGACAATTTTCTTTCCCTTGAGCCATCTTTCCCTAGAGAAATTTTGTTCATAGGAACCTACCAACCCTTTCTATAAAATTTCTAAAATCTATTCTCTGAAAATATGAGATAATTCATCAGACCATTTTCCAAACTTCCTTATTACTGTCAAGAGTACCAGCATCCTCCCAGTTAAACTGCTTTCTCTCTCCCTGGTTTAAGTATCAAGTCCATATTTGTGCCATAGAAGAAATTAATTGTTTTTCTATTTTTGCAAACAGTTTAGGTAATGTTGGAATTATTTTTTCTCTGAATGTGTGATAGAATCTGGATAGAATATTGAGCCTGGAGTCAGGAAGACCTGAGTTCAAATCCAGCCTCAGACACTTAATATCTGTGTGACCCTGGGCAAGTCACTTAACCTCTGTTTGCTTCAGTTTCCTCATCTATACAATGAGGATGACAATCATACTTACCACACAGGGTTTCTAGGAGGATCAAATATGATAATTATAAAGATCTTAGCACACTAAGATATAAATGTTAAGTAGAAGTAGTAGTAGTGGTGGTGGTGGTGGTGGTGGTAGTGGTGGTAGTGATAGTTCATACATCTGGTTTGCTTGTTTTTTAACCTTTGTGAATTCACTTAAGGTTTGCCAATATTTTTTTTTTTGAGATTAAGTCAAGAATTTACCAGCTAACCAAATTTTGGCAGAATACTCCATTAGATATCTGACTAGTTGAAGTCTCCCATCATTACTGTCTCTTGCCAAAGGTTTGTGAACTTCTTCAGAACACCTCCTCCGATTCCTCCTTTTGTCCAGGTGGTATGTAGTATAATTCTACAATATTGTCACTTTTGTTTCTGCCTCTGTCTTCACCAGAATGCTCCCCACCATGTGAAACATGGTTCCTGGATTTGTTCACATGCGCATATCTCCTTTATTATACCCAACTTATGTCCTGGCAGATACCATCATTAATTGGCGCAGTCCTGAGTCTCTAGAAGTCTCTTTATGGAAGAAAAAAAAGATAGTGATTGAGGGAAAGTCAATGGAGTGGTACAATCCTTATGAGTATGCCAAATTGTTACTCTTTTTAGTGCCTCCCTCAATGCCTCATAAGTAATTTGGGTGGGAGCTACCATCTTGGCCCTGGCACTAAATAGGGCATTGTCCCTTAGTACCATAATAAAGTATGATGTTTCTGTGCAGGTTTATTTTCTCTGGTCTAAACATCCTAAGGCTCTAGTATATTCTCACCCATGATGATTATTATCTGAATAGACTCCTGTCAATACTCTTTTTAAAATGTGTCTCCCAAGGTTTTGACTAGCACAGAAGTCAGCACAATGTGATGAAAAGAAAAATCAAGCAAGGAGCGGAAACCCTGGGTTCTGTCTATCTTGTGACACTGAACAAGTCGCTGTATCATCTAAACCAAATCATCCCAGGTCATTTCATTTACTTTGCACAAATAATTAATCATTCTTTCTCCAAAACTCACACGAAAAAATCACTCTATGCCCTTCACTAATAGTTACTGCTGCTGCTGCTGCTGCTGCTGCTGCTGCTACTGTTACTGCTATTGTTACTACTGCTGCTACTGTTACTACTACTACTACCACCACCTCATTTGATCCTCAAAACAACTCTTGGAATTAGATGTTATTACTATCACCCTTTTTTACACATGAGGAAACTGAGGGAAGGATAGTTCAAATGACTTGTCCAGAGTCACACAGCTGGTAAGTGTCTGAGGCCAGATTTGAATTCAGGTCTTCCTGACTCCAACCCTGGAGTGCTCTATCCACTATACCACTAAATTGTCACAATCTACTAAAACGTCTATGGTCTAGAAAGTAAACTTCTTTTAACGTTACTAAGGGTTGAATTATTTTTTCAAGCAGACATTACACTGTTGACCCACTCTGAGCCTATAGGTTATTAAAGTCCTAAAGACTTTTCTGGGTCTTCATTATATACTATTTAATTTTCAATTTGAACTTTATTTTTTCCCTGTCTTGTTGGATTTTAGTCTTTCAAAAATCATTGTAAATCTTGATTCAATCATCTATCATTTTAATTATTTCAACATTAGAAAATTAGATGATACATAGTTTGGGGGCCCGGGGGTGACCAGTATTTCATGGGTTGAACTTTCATTCCTCTGGGTGACCATTCTTGAGTTTCATAGAATTCTAGTTTCCTGGCTGCTAGCTTCCATCCTAATTCTTCTGTGTCTTCCCATCTGCATTTTGGCTTGTCAGCTCATTTCTCTTTGACTCTGCTCTTATTTTGGTGTATGGTTCTGGATTTTTCCCAGTGAAACATATATTGACCCAAGACCCATCCTGATACAAGACCATGGAAGAAAGCCAGGAACAGATCCTTGTAGTACAACATTAAATATCTTCCTCCAACTTGACAACTTCTCATTAATTTCAACATTTTGAGTACAGTGGTTTAGCCATAAATCCAGCTGTATATAACTGTATTATCATCCAGTCTTACTTTCCCATGTTATTTACATAAATGTTAATATTATGTCATAACAGCTCATATCTATATAATGTTTTATTTATTTTAAAATTTTTTGTTGATATTTTATTTCAGTTAATAATGTATATCAGGCTTATATATAATGTTTAAAAATATTTTTCTTACAACCCTGTGATATAGGTAGCACAGGAATTATTATTCTCCAAATCTGCTGCTCTCCATGGTTTCAACTCCAAGAAACAAGGATAAGCTTATCACTTCTAATCTCATCATCCTGCAGCTAAGTCAAGTTTGGATTGACACACTACCTCCCTCAGCCTCTTTCCCTACTGATTGAAGGGCTACAGGGCAGAGTACCCAAATCCTCCCAGTGCTTTTGGATGTAGAGGGCAGAAACTGGACTCACTCTACTTTGCATCTGCTTCCCGGACTAGTTTCATCTCTATGCAATAAGATGCCCTCACTCTGAGGACCCTTTGGCATCCAGTTTTCCCTTTTCCATGCCATTCCCAACATTTTCCTGTTTCTTTTTTTGTGTTGTCTCCTCTTTTAGATTGTAAGCACCTTGAGGATATGGACTGTTGTTTTACTAATTATATCCCTGGTGCTTAGCACAGTGCCTAGTGAGTGGTAGTCCTTAATAAATGTTTATTGGATTGATTAAATAGATTGATTATTAGCACCATTTTCCAGATGAGGAAACTGAGGGTCTTAGTAGTCAAATGACTTGCCCAGTGGAAGAATTATGACTTGAATCTAGATTTTATGACTCCAAAACCAGAGGTCTACCCACTCTATCCTGATTCCTCTCTCCCACATGTTGCTAAAATTAAGATCCTCCACATCATTGCCCTGCTCGTATTCTACCTTTACACAAACAGAAATGAAGTTAATTGGGAATGACTGGTCTTTAAGGAACTTACAATAGAATCTCATGAAGTCATTCTTTTCTAAGTGCACACAAACCATCTATTTAATAGTCTATTCCAGAAATTGCTACAGAGATTTAAGTCATGGTTCCCAGCATCCAACTTTCCCCCCACTTTTGATGGGATGATTGTCTTTTCCTAGTCCTTTTGAAATTTTCCCCTTAATTGTTTGATATATTAAGGGGCAACTAAATTGTATAGTGATTAGAACCCTGGGCCTGGGCTTGGGAAGGCCTGAGTTCAAATCTGGCCTCAGACACTAGTTTTGTGACCCTGGGCAAATCATTTAACCTCAAGTTGTCTTAGATACCTCATCTGTAAAATAGAGATGATAATAGCACCTACCCTGTAGGGTTTTTGTAAAACCCTTATCATAGTGTCTGGTACATAATAAGCATTATATAAATGTCAGCTATTATGACTGAAACCACAATGAAAAAAATCTCTGACCTAGAAATTGGAACATGTGGATTCTAGCTCTGACCTTATCACTTTTCCCCATCATAGTTAACATGTGATGTGAAGTTGAGGAAATTAAACCTTTCTGAATCCTGGTTTCTTCCTGTGGAAAATGAAACACCTTCCCTTCTTACTTCATAGGGCTGTGGTGGGGACCAAGTGAATCTATATAAGTAAAAGTACTTTTAATACTGTAAGGGAAAAAATATACAAATACAAGAGAGATATTATTTAAAATCACAAAATCTTAAACAAGAAAGGGATTTCAGAGGTCTTGAACATGATTATAGGGCATCAATCATCTTTTTTGTATTTTGAAAATTATTTTTCCCAATTAACAAGGATTTGTTTTTTCTTCTGCCCACCTTTCCCCAACTTTCCCCACTGGAAAAGACAAAAACCCTTGTTACAAATATGTAACAAGATTCCCACATCAGTCATGTCAGAAAATATATGTTCTGGGACCTAGATGGAAGAATAGAGTACTGGCCTTGGAATCACAAAGACCTAAATTTGAATCCTATCCCAGTCAATTAATAGCTGTGTGACATAGGGCATTTGATTTTTCTGGACTCATTCCCCAATATGTAAAACGAAGAGGGTGGATGGCCTTTTAAGTCTAACTCTGTACTCCTATAATTGATTACCACAAAGTTCTTTCTTATATTGAACTAAAAGCTGTTTCCCTGTAACTCTTGTATTACTACATTTGATCCTTAGAGCCAGACAAAAGCAGAATAATCCCTCTTTTCCATGACAACCCTCAAGTTATCTGAAGACAGTGATCAATTCTTCTCTTTCCCAGACAAAACACACCAACCTCCTTCTCTCAAAGATTATGTGGTATAGTTTCAAAGGGCTTTGTCAAGCTGATGGTCCTCTGGTCATGCCACTTCAGGCCATAGGTGTTCTTGTTAAAATATGGTGCCCAGAGGTGGATACAATACTGAAGATGCAGCTTGACCCAGGAAGAACATCACAGGATTGTCAGAATCTTTTTTTTTTTTCTGGGTCACATACTATTTTCTATACAGCATTAGTTTTGGAAGGTCACTGTCATACTATTGATTTATATTATACTTTTAGTCTACTAAAACCCCAAATTTTTGTATAAATTTAATATGAATCAATAATATGATATAATCAACATCTTGCATTAAGACAACTACTTTTCAAACCTAGTTATAATATTCTACATTTTTTACTATTAAATTTGAGCTTATTAATAGCTTCAATCTGGCAAGATGGTTTAGAACACAGCTTCTGCCATCAATATATTAACTAACCTTCCCTGTTATCTATAAATCTGACAAACATACAATGATAAAATAATTGGGTTAAGAGCTGGAAGGGGGCATGGGAGCTATATGGTCCAACCCTCTCATTTTGCAGATGAGGAAACAGATCCAGAGAGATCACTTGACAAAGACCAAAGTCAAACAGATAGGAAGTGACAGGGCCAGAATTTAAACCCAGATTCAGTGCCTTTCCACTTGTATCGTGCTGCTTACTAATCTATGTCTTCATCCAAATAATTGATAAAGATGTTGATCTGAACATGATCAAGGGACTGAGCAGCTCTTCACTAAAAGCCTCCCTCTAGGTTGACATCTGTCTATGAATAACCACTCTTTATATACAAATGTTCCCTTAGTTCCCATAATCCTTCTAACTCAATTATTATCCAGTCTATAATTCTCCTTTTTCACAAGTACAAGATACAGTGATATGTTTGGTCAAGTGTCTTGATGAAATCCAGGTATATTTTGTCTATGTGGATTTCAGCAATCCATATAGCTATTTCTCTATTTTAAAATAAACTTTTCCTCTTAATGCCTGGGAAATCCTTCTCCTATGTTTACAACATGAATGAGAATGGAAACATTAAGGATACTGAAATCATCTAAACATCAAAAAAGGAAACCGAGGAATAGTAGTCTGCCATTAAGTATCTGAAGTACTGTTTTACAATGATCAGCTCTTCTTCATCTGCTTTATAAACAAAACTAGAGGAGTTATTTTAGTCTGAAGCAAAGTGAAACCAGGTCCCATCTGAACACATTATATCCTGCTGTCGTACTACTCTATAGTCAAAGATGTAGTCCATTTGGTCCTACCTGCCTCATCAGGGAAAGCTTGTATAAAGGTAGGGGTGCCCCACCAACATTTTGAGCAGTCCACGCCCTGCTCTTTGAGAGGCGAGGAGGTGAGAGGGGGTTCAGTTTCACTGTTGAAATGGGAACTAAATATACTTTCCTGGTATTTCTGAGGGTGGTTCAAAGAAAATGACACATAAGAACTGAATTTTATATAACCCCTGGCTATTGTTACTATCACTGGTTTAGGGGGAAATGGTAAGAGATGTCCTAGGAAGGAAGGCAAGTGGGGGGGGAGTGGCTAAAGTTCTCTGAGTATTTTGCGTATTCAACCAGCTAAAGAAAATAGGATGCTAACATGATCAACTGTCCCTGGATCCTTGAACTACATGTCTAAATTAAGGTTACAGAATTCGTTTCTCTGTTCCTTTTCTGCTTTCTGACGACCTAGGAAATAGTCACAGACATTCATCTTCAAACATTTCTTTGTTCCTGTAAGGGCAAGTTTTCAATGAAGTCTCGAAGGTTATTAATGCTTCTTCCAATCCTCCTTTTATATTACCAAGCTCACATTCAAAAACACAAAAGAATAACTTGCACATGTATAAATAGCTCCCTAAGCATACTATTTCTTCCCTCCTCCCCCTTTTTAAAGCACAATGCAACGACTTACAATAATTATGACTGAAGTGCCTGGAGGTGTGAATGGATGTTCATTATAAAACAAACAAAGTCATTTTAAATCACATTTGATTTATTTGGATCACTGCACCAGACCAGTTAATTTAGTCTGTCATGCTTAGTGTACATTTTTGTGAGACTTAACAGTTAGCATAAGGGTATTTGGAAGCAGTCATCTCTTAGGGTTACATCTTAGCCTCTGTGTGCCTATTGAAAGATTTTTATTTTTTAGTTTAGGGAATTTACAGAAAATGTACTTAAAGGCCATAATTCTTTTAAGTCAGCTATAAAAATATCAGCCCTACCATGCCCATTCTCTTCCTTCCCCCTCATTCTCATTTCTCTGCATGAATTCTGCATATAATAGACTTATACATATATGCATACTTGCAATATCAATACATTATATACCTGACTATTAAGTAGACCTATGTTACTTTATCTCCTAAACCAGACATGAAAATCAGTTCATGATTGAAGGGCATACTTAGAAGCACTTTATTAACAAGGGACAGGGCTATTCAGAGACTTTAATTGAAGCAATCATTGTCTAAAGCAAGAAGAAACACGATTTAACCGAAGTAAGAATTCTGTTCTACTGCGTTTAAGTTTCCACACACATACACACACAGAGATGCATGCACTCACTTGCTGTATCTATTTGTATCAGACGATGTCATTCCTTCAGTTATGAACTCAGTACACAAATTACCAACTGTTTTAGAGCCTGTCCTTTTATTATCAGCATTCCGCTAGGAGCATTTGGCATAGCTGATGCCAAGTAATATCAATCATTCTATTTCTGCTGTGTCCCTGGTAAGAGAAAGCATTTGTTTTCCTGAATAAGAAATTAAACCAGACTTGATGGAACCAAATAGAACAAAATGGTAACATACCAAATGAAATCTATAGTAGGTGCTTTTAAAGACAACAGCAGCCAAATTAGAAAGCTCACATATTCAATCTGCTTCATGCACCAACATTTTAAAGTTAATTCTGGGTTATCTGAGCTAAGAAGGGAAACAGAATCATAAGTTATTCAAAACAATAGATAATCAAAAAAAGTCATTTGTATTTAGTTCTGGTATGCATCACATTTTTCAAAGCAACTTATTCAGCTTCCAGATTGTACTTTGTTTAGGGTTAGAAAGGAAACTGTATCATAGTTCTTCAGCACAAGGTAGTGTTTCCTTCACATGGTACAAAGCTGGTCAACTGTGATTCAATATGGGTTGCTCCCTTAGGAAATGAAGCCCTGCTCTTTTCCATTTTAATGTACAAATTGAAATCCAAAATACTTTCCTGTTTTGTTTTGTTTTTAACTTGTGGAAATCAATTAAAAAGATTGTCAAGTGCAACAACTTCCATAGATTTCTCCAAACAGGAAATGACTCATCGGTAGCCCCAGCATTAGAATAAATAGTTCTTACCAAGCAAATAACTCAAAAAATAGTACAGCTTCACTTGCATAAACAACCAGATATTCTATGTACGTGCTATAGACCTCATTTTCTTGTGACATAGAACTCCATCTAGCAAACACAGGAAAGGCATATCACAACATTCTCCGTAGACTCACAAACTCTGCTGCCCTAGGCTGCAGCAGCCATACAGTGTCACCTGAATGCACACCCCAAAGTACTTGGGAAGTTGGCTTCCAAAACCAGAGTGTACCAGGACCAAAGTAGCCACATAAAATAGAAAACAAATGCGGTGTGGCAGCTGAGTCACAAATGCAATTTCTTAATCCAAACCAAATCCAGACTCTTCCTAAAGCCAAAACTAATAAAAGATTGAAATGAAAATTGAGTAACTGCTCGCCTTCTGGGAAATCAAGTAACTGGGGACATATATGTAGCTAGTTTCTTCTTACTGCCTAATGTTTGTTTTGCCATGGGCTGGATGGAATAGAATGGATTGAGTAGGTGACACTTTTCACCCTAAGTCTGTGCCTACACTGTGATAAACCCTTTTCAAGAAGGAAAAACAAAGTGGAGAAGGTATGGGAAGTAATGGAAGGTATCGTCCAAAAAATTAGAAGTCATTTCTAAGAGTATTTTCACTGTACTATTTACCTCAGTTTGGGACATCAAGGTGGTGCAATGGATAGAGTGCTGGGTCTGGAGTCAGAAAGATTCATCTTTGTACATTCACATCTGGTCTCAGACATTTACTAGCTGTGTGACCTTGGGCAAGTCAGTTAACACAGTTTAACCTCAATTAGCTAATCTCTGTTAAACTAACAAGTCTAACTTAACCCAGCTTGGCTCAGTTTCCTCATCTGTAAAATGAGTTGGAGAAGCAAATACAAAACCCCTTCAGTGTCTTTGCCAAGAAAACCCCAAATGGGGTCACAAAGAGATGGGTACAATTGAAAAACAACAAAAACAAAACAAAACAAAAAGAGCCTCAGACTGATTCATTCTGCTCTGACAAAGGAAAAGTTTTCTAGGCACTGACAGAATTATCGCCAGGATTGAGTGATTGGAACTTTGTCCTAGGGAGCTAAATTTTGAGGTTGTCTAATTTACAGGGCACTGAGAGTACTTAAAATCCTTTGACAGTAGAATGAACCGTGCTCTCACCACCCAACCAGTAGCAATGTGGCAGCATAACCATCAATGTCTCCTTCATCAGTATCCCAGGATCTTTGTCTCATTTTCCCATGGTTAGTATGCAAGCCTCCTCCCACCTTAATTGAAGTAGCCTTACCTTGAGTGTGTTTTGTGTTTGTTAAGTCACACACACACACACACACACACACACACACACACACACAAATTAAAAGCAGATTGTGGCTTTGCCTATTTGGGCTTCTGACAATGGTCAAGCAGCTGCTCAGTAATTAGAACTGGTTGAGTCACGGAGAACCAAATATGATTATCAGAGTTTTGTATCAGACCTTTGAGTGAACATTGAGAAAAAAAAAATGACCATTCCACATTGTTTTAATGATGTGGTTTACTATAGTAGCCTTTTTACTTTTTGGTCTAGATTTACAATTTCCATATAGCCTTAAAGAGTTGCCTGGGTCACTGAGGTTAAATGACTTATCCCGGGTTATACACCCAGCAGGTATCAGAGGTTGGCTTTATACCCAAATCTTCCTGACTTTTAGACTGGATTTCTATTCACTGAACCACAGTGACTTTCAAAATAATATTATGCCCTTTAAAAGACTTAAAATAGTACTATAGGAAGGAGAAAAATGAAGGTCTCTGACTAAACAATGGTATTAAAATTTTATATAACAATGCATTAAAACTTTGAAGGAAAAAATATTGAGGCGATTGTGAATATACTTATTCCTGCTTTCTAATTATAGTCATTTTGGCTACCCTTGTTATGGAATGAGTTATCTTACAATTCACAAACCCAGAAAATGGCTCAGAAGCCTTCCCTTCAAATGAACCATTCCTCAGGCCAAAGAGAGGAACATTTTCATAAAGGGGTTTCAGTAGCAGAAGTTTGAGTACACAAGGGATTTAAGCAGGAGCTTAATTCATTTTATTTTGTTTCTGGTGCTATGTCAGATCCCAGAACAGAAGCTAAGAGCAGTGAGCACACATTATGAGGCTGAAGTGCTAAGTGGGAAAGTGATGGCTCTGGCATGCTATTTAAACTCTTAAACCACAGGACTTTCTTGTTCTCTTAGTCGTTCTCCCTCCCCCTTTTGTTTTCTTTTTGAATCAAAACAACAAGACAAACTGAGAGATGATAACATATCATCAAACTAATAATATAGTAGCCTGTACAAGTTTGCTATATGTACATGCATGTTAACTATGTCCATAAAACCAAAGTTTAACACCTCTTCACGCATTTTTTTTTTTCAAGATTAAGTGTCGTCTCTGCAAACTAATCATATGTCATATAGGAGAGTTGTATCCTATGCTGAAAGTGACTTCCTCTGAACTTACTTAAAGAATTTTCAATGATCTTTTACCCACACACCCAACATCCTTTGCTCCTCCTAACTATTGTGTTTCATTTCTCTTTGAAACTTTACAGATGCCCCAAATGCATTTCCTTTTGGAGTTAATAAGACAATGATACCAATTGTGAGTATGGGTATATCCTATTAAAATCAGTTTGTTCTGTTCCATATAGCTATGTGCTTTTAAAAATGTCTGTGTGTTTTTATCAGCCATTTCTTTAAGGGCCAGTTTTAGCATCTCCCATCAGTTAGCTGTAGTTAGCAGGAGTTGATATGGTCCACCCCCCAAATACCTCTGGGCGAGTTTAGCCAGCTCTCCCTTAAAAAAATACAGAGAATGTTATTCTGTACTAAGTGTTCAGTCAAGTGAGCTTTAAGTGAAAACTTTAAAATGCAAAATATATTCGAATATTTCTTAATGTTTAAATAAAAACTATGGGTCAGTTTATTCCTATCTTAGGAAAGCTTCTTGGTGGGAGTCATCATTTTCTAGGAGTTTGTTTCTCATTTCCGTATCTGCCTTTGAATGTCCTGTTACTCAGCCTAATGGATTCAAAATGTATGCAGCTAATAGAGGTGCTTTTAAAAATTGGATACCTATATTAAATTTATGAGGTCTAATGCATAGCCAAGTTATACAGTGTTCTTACCAAAGTTTGTTTTCATTGCATTATGGTTTTTAGCGATATACAAATGAAATATTATAAAGTGAACTATTATTTGGAATTTTTGAGTGTATGTAATTTTAAGATCATGGAAGAAAAGTAAAATGATAGTTTATAATGCTATAAAGTATTGTTAAAAGCTTTTATTATATGCAGTAAAATATTGGAATGTGGGCTGGTATCAGTTCCAAATGTTAATTTTTCCATTCTTAAAAAGGTTAAAAATTATGAGTTCCATATAGTCACACAATAGAAAAATAACAATTTAAAAAAATAAGTCTATAACCACTACACACAATGCTGGGCTAAACTAACTTTGGTGGCAAACTTTTGTCAAGGAAAGGCAACCAATAATAGATAAATCCTAGAGAGTTGCCTAAGCCTTGAAGAGGTTAAGTTAACCTGAATATATCCACATTGGTTAAGTACCAAAACTAGACTTAATTCAACTCTTCCTCATACCAAATCAATCAATTATACCAGACTGCCTCCTAAGTGGTAAAAGTAATTGTGAATTTGACTTTTAAATCTTATACTTTGCCCTTGACCTTCAAATATAAAATTTGTTGATGTTTAATCTTTAAGTCAGGTCTGACTCCTTGTGAAACCATGGACCGGAGTCCATGTGGTTTCCTTGGCAGAGATATTGGAGTGGTTTGCTATATCCTCCTCCAGTGTATCCCCATTTTACAGATGAGGAACTGAGGCAAATAGAGGTTTAGTGACTTGTCCAGGGCCACACAGCTACTGTCCGAGGCTCAATTTTAATTTAGATCTTCCTGACTCCAGACCCAGTGTTCTATTCACTGTACCACCTAACTGTCCCTTAAATATAAAATAGGTGAAGGCCATCATCATTAATAAACAAGGCAGTGGTTAGGACAGATATGATGCAACTAAATGTATTAACATTAGGAGAGAATCAGTATCTAAATGACAATACAACTTTGGAGTCCATTCTTCAGAAGAGAGAAAAAAAGAATTAGAGAGACAGACAGAGAGACAGAAAGAGAAAACAACATGGTTAGAACTATTACAATACTTGAGGTGGAGGTCATTTGGTTTAAATAATTTGGTGGGAAGAGGTTGGAAATAATTTTGTCCAACTACATGCCCATAAAAGTGACACATTAAGTGAAATAAATAAAAATTTATAAATATATGAAATACCCAAATCAACAACAGAAATTTAACAACTCATTCTCAGAAACTGAGCAATCAATAAATGAAAAAAGAAAAACAAACAAAAGAACCCTCCAAATTATGTGTTAATTTATTTATTTATTGACCCTAACCCATTACTTTGTTTCATTGAGGAACTTGGGGTACAGTTATGGCTAGAGAGTTAGTGCTTAGAGCTCACTGAGAGGTTAAGTGGCCTAGTTTAGTGACAAGTCCTAGTGTCCATGCTCATCCAATGAATAGGGGTCAAAGTCAAGATTTGAATATCAACCTCTTATCCACTCTGCCAATTATTCTGTTGTTCACAAGGTAGATTCTAAAGATTCAATAAGTACCCACTGATGCTCTTGAATTGGAGGAGATAACTTTGATTCTCTTTACAATCTTACATTGAATATAGGGCAGAGTACAGGGATGGAGAGCGGAAACAAAAGTTGATTCAGACATCTCCAACATTCATTCATTCTACCCCTTCCTGGCACTGACTACAGTTGATTGGCATCAAACCAGTCAACACCTCTCTAATATAACCAGTTAAAATGGCCTCATGCTTATTTGAAGCTGATTGAGAACTCAAATTGGCAGTGACATTGAGGGAAAGAAAGAAAAGAAATCCCCTTTTTCTACCCTAAATATTTTTATGGCCACCATAATTGTTCCTGAGCATGCATTAGAACAAAATTCCTGTATGTTGTCCTATGAAAAATTAATAAGAAGAAGTGCCAGTGATCACATTATCTTGAAGCCAGATTAAATGCAAACAACTCTTTAATTCACTCCACTCTCATTCTTAAAGTAGAATTCTCTCTCTGGATCTGTAAATATGATATTCCCTTTGAGATTATCATGGATTGTTTCTTCTGGGGTATAAGACACAAATGACCATATATTGCTAATAATATCTTTTCTTCCAAAACTGTTTTGTACAAATGAGATCATTTTCCTCCTAGATCTTATATAAACAATATAATATGTATAGACTCTAGGACCAAATCTCTAGAGTCACATGACCAGTTCGAGGTGAAATGAAATGATAAATATGATTTCCTATAAAATATCTAAACTGGATTTACTCATTTAAACAATTTATTTACCCCATTGTTGATCACATGGGGTTTTTAATCAAAGACTTTATGAAATGACTTAATGATTTTTTTAAGGTAGTATGATTTATTTAATAAACCTTTCTAGACATTTTCCCCCCTTAATGTTTTGCTTGCTTATTTTGAAAGCAATCATAAGGAACCCCCAATCTTCCTAAAAGAATGATCTTTGTACCTACATCCTTACCATCACACTCCTGTAAAGAATTAATTGTTATTTGAGGTTTTTATGCCTCAGTGCGTACTGGCCTGGGGCTCCGCAAACTGCACGGTGCTCCACCCACTGGTTGTAGCCATTGCCATGGCGCTGGCACCTCATGTCATCACCACTCACAGATGCCTACGTGGGCCTGGCAAAATTATAATGATTGGAAGCCTAGTGAGGGCAGTCAAGGGACTATTAGAGAAGCCATCCCATTGGCTGGGGCTGTGTGGGGTGTTTTATAGGTTTGGGGGAGGAGAATTGGGCATTCTAGGTGGAAGCTGGAAAGTGACAGGTATTCTGCTGCATATTTTCGGCTGATTCCTGGGCGGTGGTATTTTTTTCAGGTATTATAATTTCCCTTTCCCCATTTTATTTCCTTTCCCTTGATCCTACTGATCCTGTCTGTGTGTGTGTGTGTGTGTGTGTGTGGTTTTTTTTTTTTTTTAAAGTTCGTTCTTGTTAAAATAAATCTTGTTCTGTTTTGAGGGAGGCTGCCGGTCTCCTTCCTTGCCCCAATATTGTGGCGAGCCACTTAGCTAGCACTCCCCAATTAAAATTGGTGCCCACACTCCCCATGGTGTGACTGGTTCATACTTACTTGGTGATGGAAGACCAGAATATTCAGAGCTTGGAGCCCTGTACTAGCTGATTTAAAATATACCCAGTCACTAAAATATATCCTTATCAGTTATTTGGCAAAAGTCCTTATAAGCATTACAGAAATTTAATAGGAAGAAGTGTGAAGCCATTCACTCGGGCTTTAAAAACTAACTTCTGGGGCAGCTAGATGGCACAGTGGATATAGCACTGGCCCTGGATTCAGAAGGACCTGAGTTCAAATCTGGCCTCAGACACTTAACACTTACTGGCTGTGTGACCCTGGGCAAGTCACTTAACCCCAATTGCCTCACTAAAAATTAAAAAAAATAAAATAACTTCTCATGTATAAAATGGGAGGCAGGGTGTATAGACTTTGGAATCAGAGAATTCAACTTTTACATTTGACACTAACTTGGGAAAGTTAACCTCTCTGTACTTTATTTTTTTCATCTGTAAAATTAAGAGAATTTTATGGCCTAGGAGCTCACTCCTTTTATCCCTAGGTTGATGATCCAAGAATGTGGAGAAATGGCTGGATGTGGGAAATGAAATCAAAGTGTTTTGGTTGATTACAAATTCAATATATCAAAATGGCTACTGTGATATTATCTAAGGCAATGAATCCAATCTTGGCTGTATTAAGAGATGCATAGTATATCTGACTAGGGAGGGGGTCATAGCACTCTTATGTTTGGACTATTATTTTCAGTTTGGGATAGGATACTTTAGGAAGGATATTGGTAAGATGCAGGGATGTCCCAGGAATAGCAATTGGGATGCTGAAGGATCATTTCTTGGTGGCATGTGAAGTGAGAGAAATTATTATTAGTGTTTTTAGAAAACTCAGAGTTTCCCCCTTTTTCTAAAGTCCTAATTTCAAAAGCCTAGTCTCTGAAGGTTAAACTAACTTTCTCCTCAGTATTGGTCAGATCCCACCCAACTGTGTCAAGATAATGGAATGTGGTAGATGAGGGGATTTAGCAGATACTCAGGGCCCACCTGGAGATTGATCTAAACTGATTGAATCGGGTGAGAGTGACTGACTGCTGACTTGCTTGTAAGCACATCTGGCTGGTACTTAAGAGGGTATTGTTCTCAGAAGCTAAAAACTTTGAACTTTATATCAAGACCAGAGAACCAATGAATTTGAATGACTGTAGCCAATTAGCTTGAAGAACCTCCCATTTCTGGGAGGGGAACATGAAGGAGGAAGCAGACTCTGGCGAAAGAGTTCTTCCTCTTTTGGTGTGAGACATCAGCTTGGTGGCAGAGGACTTCAGAAGTAGGAGGATTAGGAAGGCTAGGATTTCCATGCTATAAGAAATCTGTTCTTGATGGTTCTCTTTATTTACTATCTTATATCTTTTAATAAACCCTTAAAAACCTAAACTCATTTATCAGTGATTTTAACCAGTTTTTCCCAAAAAATTGGGAGGACAGATTAGAACCCACATTTAGAATTTTAAATTACACACAACCTTACAAAGAATCTTATCTAAGGTGTATTCCTACCCATTGTTCTCTACTCAAGCAAGTGTAGGTGGAGATAGATACTTTGTTTAGATTGCCCAAGGCTGAGGGTGGTCTGGGTATAGAGATTGTCTCTTTGTCCTTGACATGATGTCACTCTCCTAGCCCCTCACTGAAGTGAGCCCACTTCTCATTCTAATATTCATTCTCTCATTAAGTGCAGAGGATTTTTGTTTGTTTTGTTTTGTTGTTATTTTTTGGGAGGGCTGTTTTGTCTTTTTTGGGGTGGGGGTGGGGTTGCTGTTGGAGGCAGTCCGATTTGAGTGACTTGCCCAGAATTACACAGCTAGTGTCTGAGTCTAGATTTGAATTCAGGTCCTCCTAACTCCAGGGCCAGTGCTCTATCTACTGTGCTGCCTAGCTGCCCCAATTAATATTTTTTCCATAAAAATACTTTATTATTTTCCAGTTACATATAGTTTTCAACACTTGTTTTTATAAGATTTCTAGTTTCAATTTTTATCCCTCCCTCCTCTCCCTCCCTCCTCCCCAAGACAGCAAGAAATTTGATATAGATTATATATGTACAAGGGAAAAACCTCAAAAAAAGAAAAAAATAGAAATAGCATGGTTCAATCTGCATCTAGATTCCATAGTTTGTGTTTCGTTTTTTTTTTTTTCTTGGATTTGGAGAACATTTTCCATCATGAGTCCTTTGGTTTTCTGTTTGGTTGTTTGTTTTGTTTTTTTTTTGTTTTTTGCAGGGCAATGAGGGTTAAGTGACTTGCCCAGGGTCACATAGCTAGTAAATGTCAAGTGTCTGAGGCCAGATTTGAACTCAGGTACTCCTGAATCCAGGGCCGGTGCTTTACCACTGTGCCACCTAGCTGCCCCCCATCATGAGTCCTTTGGAACTATCTTAGACCATTGTATTGCTGAGAAGAGTTAAGTCTATCACAGTTGATCAACATATAATGTTGCTGATACTGTGTACAATTTTCTCCTGCTTCTGCTCATCTCACTCAGCATCAGTTCATGTAAGTCCTCCCAGGTTTCTCTGAAATCTGCCTGCTCATCATTTCTTACCCGAGACTATGACTCCATTACATTCACATACCACCCCTTGTTCAGCCATTCCCCAATTGATGGGCATCTCCTCTATTTCCAATTCCTTGCCACCACAAAAAGAGTAACTAGAAATATTTTTTGCACATGTGGGTCCTTTTCCATTTTTTGTGATCTCTTTGGGGAAAAGAGCTAATAGTGATATTGCTGGGTCAACGGGTATGCACAGCTTTATAGTCCTTTGGGCATAGTTCAAAATTGCTCGCCAGAATGGTTGGATCAGTTCATAGCTCCACCAATAATGCATTAGTGTTCCATTTCCCCACAGCTTCTCCAACATTTATTATTTTCCTTTTTTGTCATATTAGCTAATCTGATAGGTGTGAGGTGGTACCTCAGAGTTGTTTTAATTTGCATTTCTCTAATCAATAGTGATTTAGAGCATTTTTTCATACGGCAATAGATAGCTTTGATTTCTTCTTCAGCAAACTGCCTGTTCATATCCTTTGACCATTTCTCAATTGGGGAATTACTTGGATTCTTATAAATTTGATTTAGTTTCTGATATATTTTAGAATTGAGACCTCTGTCAGAAATACTGGCTGTAAAAATTGTTTCCCAGCTTTCTGCCTCCTCTCTAATTCTGAATGCACTGCTTCTGTTTGTACAAAATCTTTTTAGTTTAATGTAATCAAAATCATCCATTTTGCATTTCATAATATTCTCTATCCCTTGTTTGGTCATAAAATGTTCTCTTTTCCACAAATCTGAGAGGTAAACTATTCCTTCCTCTCCTAATTTATCTATTGTATCACCTTTTAGGTCTAACTCATGTATCCATTTTGACCTTATTTTAGTATAAAGTGTAAGATGTTGATCTATGCCTAGTTTCTGCCATACTATCCTCCAGTTTTCCCAGCAGTTTTTGTCAAACACTGAGTTCCTATCCCAGAAGCTGGAGTCTTTGGTTTTTATCAAACTATAGTCATTTACTACTGTGTCTCCTGTGCCTAGCCTATTCCATTGATCCACCACTCTATTTCTTAGCCAGTACCAAATAATTTTGATGACTACAGCTTTATAGTAAAGCTTCAGATTTGGTACAGCTAGCCCACCTTCTTATACATTTTTTCATTAGTTCCCTTGATATTCTTGACCTTTTGTTTTTCCAGATGAATTTTGTTATTATTTTTCTAACTCTATAAAATAATTTTTAGGTAGTCTGATTGGTATGGCACTGAGAAGTAAATTAATTTAGGTAGAATTGTTATTTTTATTATATTAGCTCAGCTTATCCATGAGGAATTGAAATCTTTCCAATTATTTAGATCTGATTTGATTTGCGTGAAAAGTGTGTTTTTTTGTTTGTTTGTTTTTTAGTGAGGCAATTGGGGTTAAGTAACTTGCCCAGGGTCACACACCTAGTAAGTGTTAAGTGTCTGAGGCCAGATTTGAACTCAGGTACTCCTGAATACAGGACCCATGCTCTATTCACTGCACCACCTAGCTGCCCCCTGAAAAGTGTTTTATAATTGTGTTCACAGAGTTCCTGGGTTTGTCTTGGCAAATAGACTCCCAAGTATTTTATATTGTCTGCTGTTACTTTAAATGGAATTTGTCTTTCTATCTCTTGCTGTTGGACTTTGTTGGTCAGGTATAAAAATGCTGATGATTTATGTGGATTTATTTTATATCCTGCAACTTTGCTAAAGTTGTTAATTGTTTTAAGTAATTTTTAGTTGATTCTCTAAGTATACCATCATATCATCTGCAAAGAATAATAGTTTTGTTTCCTCCTTGCCTATTCTAATTCTTTTAATTCCTTTTTCTTCTCTTATTGCAGAAGCTAATATTTCTACTACAATATTAAATAATAAAAGTGATAATGGCCATCAACTTTTCACCCCTATTTTATTGGGAAAGCCTCTAAATTATCTCCATTACATATAATGCTTGCTGATGGTTTTAGGTAGCTGTTCCTTATTATTTTAAGTAAAGCTCCACCTATTCCTATGCTCTCAAGTGTTTTTATTAGGAATGGGTGCTGTATTTTATCAAACACTTTCTCTGCATCTATTGAGATATCATATGATTTTGGTTAGTTTTCTTATTGATGTGGTTGATTATGTTAATAGTTTTCTTAATGTTGAACCAGCCCTTCATTTCTGGTATAAATCCCACCTGGTCATAGTATATTATCCTGGTGATCACTTGCTGTACTCTCCTCACTAATATCTTATTTAAGATTTTCGCATCAATATTCATTATGGAAATTGTACTATAATTGTTCTCCCGTCCCTTCTATCAGTCTCCCCTTTTCTCCTTACCCTTTTACTTACCTAAATAATAAGCTAAATTTCTTTATCCAAATGTGTGTATATGTTATTCCCTCTTTGAACCAAATCTTATGAGAATAAGGTTGAAACAATGCTCACCCCTCCCTTCTTTCCCTTTATTATAATAGGTTTTTTGCACCTCTTCATATGATATAATTAACACCGTTCCAACTTCCCTTTTCTCTTCTCCTCATAAACTGCTTTTTTTTCACCCCTTAATTTTCTTTATATCATCACATCAAAGACCATTTATATTTATACCCCCTGTGTATTGTTTTAAAATAATGGAATTTGGCAGAGCCCAGGGTCAGACTTGATTGATCTAGTAGTGTTTGAATTGGGTGTGAATGAGAAACTGCTAAGTACCCACTTAAAGATGATTAGATTTTAGCCACACCTGGCCACCCCTGTTAAACCTAGTCTAAACCTGGCCAACCCTAAGAAGGAGTGCCCTCAGAGGCTGTGGACTGTGTCATCAACAGGGAACCAGTCTCAGCCACACAACTTGAAGGACCTCCCCTTTGGGGGAGGGAGAAAAAAGTAGAAAAGGGGACCCCAACAGGAAGTGGTATTCTCTCTCGTCCTGGCGCCCTTGCGCCCTTATGCCCTCGCGCCCTCGCCTGGCCTGGGAGAAGCTTTTGGAGCAGAGTGGAGACAGGCTGAACAGTTGACTCCCATATAAATTATGGACTCCTGGTGGTGAGTTAATAAAATCCAGCTCTTTGAATTAGCTGAGCTGAAAGTGAGTTTGGGTTTTAATACAGCCATTGTTAGAGGCAGGGAGATTATCCATTTTCTTCTTTTTCTATTCCCTTGTCCTTGACTTTTAATAAAACCCCCTTCCTTCTCCAATTCATTTTCCACAGAGCTGCCAAAGTAATCATCCTCAGTCAAAGTCTAACCAAGTCAGTATCCTAATCATAATTTTCTAGTGGACTGTTGACCCTAAAATCAAATCCAATCTTATCATATGTACATTTAAAACTCTCTATGATGGGCAGCTAAGTGGTGAAGTGGATAAAGCACCTCCCTGGGATTCAGGAGAACCTGAGTTCAAATCTGACCTTAGACACTTGACACTTACTAGCTGTGTGAACCTGAGCAAGTCACTTAACCCTCATTGCCCCACCAAAAAAAAAAAAAAAGATTGTATTATCTATTCAGTTCTGGTCTTTTCATCAGGAAACTATGAAAGTCCCCTATTTTATTGAATGTCCATTATTTCCCCTGGAAGAGAATGCTCAATTTTGCTGAGTACTTGATTATTGGTTTCAATCTAAGCTCCTTGCCTTTCAGAATATCATATTCCAAGCCTTGTGATCCTTTAATGTTCAACCTACCAGGTCCTGTGCAATCTTGACTGTGGCTCCATGATATATAAATTGCTTCTTTCTGGTTGCTTGGAGTATTTTCTCCTTCACCTGATAATTCTGGAATTTGGTTACAATATTCCTTGGAGTTTTCCTTTTGGGGTCTCTTTCAGGAGGTGATCAGTGGATTCTTTCAATGATGATTTTATCCTCTGATTCTATAATATCAGGGCAGTTCTCCTTAATAATTTCCAGGAATATGGTGTCTAGACTCTTTTTCTGATCATGGCTTTCAGGCAGTCCAATAATTTTCAATTTGGCTCTCCTGGATCTATTTTCCAGGTTAGTTGTCTTTCCAATGAGGTATTTCACATTTTTTTTTTTCTATTTTTTCATTCTTTTGATTCTGTTTGACTGATTCCTGGTGTCTCATGGAGTCATTAGCTTCCTTTTGACCAAATGAATTTTTTAAGGAATTGTTTTCTTCAGTCAATCTCTGTGCTTCCTTTTCCAAGCTGCTGATTCTTTTTTCCTAATTTTCTTATGTTCCTTTTATTTCTCTCCACATTTTTTCTTCTATCTCTCAATTGATTGTTAAAATCCTTTTTGAGTTCTTCCAAGAAGGCTTTTTTGTCTTGAGACCAATTTACCAACGTGTAGGCAATTTAAGAGTATTGTCCTCATCTGAGTTTGTGTTTAGCTCTTCCATGTCAACACAGAAGCTCTCAATGGCAAGAAATCTTTTTTGTTTCTTACTCATGTTGCCGCTTATTTTTTTTTAAAGTTGAGGTTTGCTCCTGGGGCACAAGGGTCACTGTTTAAAGCTTCTTGTGGTGGGGGATAGGGGTTGTGTCACTGGCTTTCTACTCTGAGGCCCCTGTGGCTTGTGGATTTCTCACTACCCTAGGCTTGCTCCCTGTGTTTGCTCCAGGCACTGGGATGGGCCAGGCCCAGTTGCACCTGTCTTGTGGATGGCCCTCCAGCTGGCAGCCTGCCCTCTCTGCAGGTGCTGGTGGATCTCACAGCTAGCCTACTGTGCCACCAGCTTGCTCAGCCAGATTCAAGGGGCCTCAGTTTCTCTGCTATGGCCAAGAGCTTCCTGCCGACTTGCCCAGACCCTTTCTGTGCTGTGCTGGGCTGAGGTGCACTACACTTCCCTTTTTCCTGAGTGAGACGGACCTTTCCTGAAGTCTTCTAAATTATCTCAGTTTGGATGATTGTGTCTCACCGTCTTTTTGTAGGTTCCGTAGTTTCAGAATCCATTTAGAGGCTTGATTTAATGTTGTTTTTAAGGGAAACTTGGGAGACCTCAGGCAACTTCCTGGCTTCTCTCAGCCATCTTGGCTCTGCCCCCCCCCATTTAATTGTTAACCAGAATTGATTGCTACCCAATGGAATACCCACTGTTCCAAAGGCATATAAATTGAGCCCACCACCATGTGGGGACTTTGGAATTCAAGAGTATCATCGACCTCTTTTATTAATAAAATGATTGTATCATTAATTACCCAGAAATAATGTCTTTCCAACTTCTTAAATATCACCGAAGATCGAATTAACTAGGGATGTCTAGTCTGGAGAAGAGAAAATTTGCTACAGAGGTTTTTCTTGATAAACTATCTATACATATTTCAAGGCCTGTTATATGGAAAAAAAAACTTGTTTCATTGGCCCCTAACAGATAGAACTAGAAGCAATGGGTGGCAGCTGCAAAGAGACAAATTTAGGCTTAATATAAAAGAAAACTTTCCAACAATTAGATCTAAAGGGAAATAGATTTTCTTGGGAGGTAGTGGGTTCCCCCTCACTTGAGACCTTCAGACAAAATCTGGATGATCACTTACTCAGTATGTTGTAAAGAAAATTTTTGTGTAGGGATGGGCTAGCATCTCTAAGGTCCCTTCTGACTAAAACTTGGAGACTCTGTTCTCTATTACTTATTCTTAGGGAATAGCAAGTTTGAATAATCTCCTTGGCCTAATATTTTTGAAGGCCCCTTTTGTGTGGGAAGCTGAGAAATGAATCAGAGATGTGGAATGGGATCTATCAGTCACTAAAACTTATTTGATGGGGGCAGCTGGGTGGCGCAGTGGATAGAGCACCGGTCCTGAAGTCAGGAGTACCTGAGTTCAAATCCGGCCTCAGACTCTTAACACTTACTAGCTGTTTGACCCTGGGCAAATCACTTAACCTCATCTGCCTCACTAAAAAACAAACAAACAAACAAACAAAAAACTTATTTGATGGTTATGTACAGGTAACACAAAACCTGCGTACTCTCACCAAGGCTTAAGACTCCTTTTGATACTTGATCATACCACTAAGGCCAGTATGCTGTACTCTTTTGCGGTGCCTTTCTCCCATCAAAGCTACCTTTGTTGTTCATTTCATTTAACTTGATTATACTTTTATAAAAAATACTCTTTACTTGTGAGTGGGAAGGGCAGTGCAGAGAGGTTTCAAGGCATGGAGAAAAGGTATTGTGATTTGCTTTATCAAATATTTCCCTAGGGGATAGCCTTGTGTCCTACCACACCAATGAAATCAGCCCTCCCTGGTCTCCTCAACTGCCTAGAATGGCATTGTCTGCCTATTAGAGAGTATAGCAGATAGAGATTTGTCTTGAAAAGAAACAGCAGAAGGATAGCAGAACACAAGGAGTGAGACTTTGAAGGGAATGAATGAGCATTAGTGGAGACCAACTGGACCTGGTTTAGTGATGATACTGGTTAAGTGATAGAAATTTTCACAGAATCCACAATTTTAGAATTAGAAGAGTGGGGCAGCTAGTTGGTGTAGTGGATAAAGCACCAGCCCTGGATTCAAGAGGACGTGAATTCAAATCCAGTCTCACACATTTGACATTTACTAGCTGTGTGACCCTGGGCAAGTCACTTAACCCTTATTACCCCTTGCAAAAAAAAAAAAAAAAGAATTAGAAGAGAGCTCCATAATTAACCAGGCCAATCCATACCCCCAAAATCTTCAGATCAAACTCTAGGTGTCAGTCAGCCTCTCCCTGAAGACCTCTAATTAAGGGGAAGAGAGAGAGACTTGGAACTTTGATCTCACCCTCAGTCCCAGACACCTACATGAGGTGCGTAATTCTGGCCTCTACTCTTGCTTCTTTGTGTTGGTTCTTTCTTGCTCTTAGGTGAAGAAAGAAGTGTCAGACTAGGCTGTGATCCTGTGATATTTGAAAAGTTGAGAGACATTAGAGGTTAAAGGAAGCTGGAAAATATGGTAGATTATGTGGACAGCTGAGCCCTATGAAGTATGAAGTCTTGAGCATTTTCTTGACCCAGCATATGAATGGATTTAGGGTGGGTAGCTAGGTGGTGCAGTGGATAAAGCACCAGCCCTGGATTCAGGAAGACCTGAGTTCAAATCCAGCCTCAGATACTTGACACTTACTAGTGTTATGGGAAATTCCGATGGAGAAACCCAAATGGCACTTAGGAATAAGGAAGAGCAGTTTATTGACGCGCCGGCCCAAAGCAGAGTCGCCTCTGAAACTCTGGGAGGCCCCAAGTGTCCAAGCTGCAGTTTTTATATCTCTTAAGTGCGAAATGCATGCAGGTTTTCACAGGTACATTGTGGTAAGCTTACTTGGCAGACAGGAAGGCATATTTCAGTAAACAGAGGCATATGTCAGGAAGTTGGTACTAAACCACAGACTTCAGGGGAACAAACAGTATGTCCTACTTTCATTTTGGGGGTCTCAGCTCGAGCCTCAGTTCCCCTGTATTTTCTCATATTACTAGCTGTGTGGCTCTGGGCAAGTCACTTAACCCTCATTGTCCCGCCCCCCCAAAAATGAATGGATTTAGGAGAGTTAAGAAGGAGCATTATTTATTAGCTAGGAAACATTTAGAAACAAACTTGATGGGGTGAATGCTATATGGAAATTGCTTTAAGCTTGAGCCCGCTCTCACTAGGGACTGGGATGATAAAATGGAGTACATGACCCCAGGTATTGTGGGAAAATGTTTACACTTCTTTTGTTCTTTCTTCTCAGTAAATATCTCCCTTTGTAAAATCTAAAGAAAAAAAACGTTTGTCCAGCATTATCTTTAGGTTGAGAGTAAAGATAAGATTCATGTCAATGAGCTATTCTGGCTACAAAAGCAAAGGAGTAAGATCCCACACACTGATACCTTAATATATTTTGTTCTTGTAAAGCCTGGGTTCTTTTTTTTTTCTGGCGGACTGTTGAAGTTTATGGACCCCTTTTGAGAAAAAAATGTTTAGAAATACACACATTAAAGTACAGGAAAAATTGGATTACAAATAAAACCAATCTTATTGAAATGCATTTATAAAAACACTTTTGAAAAGCTTACGGTCCCCCTGAAATCTATTCACAAATCCTTTGGGGATCTACATATCCCAGATTAAGATCCCCCTTTTAAAAAATATTTAATGATCCTTGAGGCTATTTTGTAGCAGTCTTGTTCCGGTCCAAAGTGGATTCCAGGCTAGAAATAACCAAATTTTAAGCCAGTGAATACTTCATGAGACAAGCCACAATAGACCAGTCATAAAACATGGAGAATGAGTTGACCTGATATGATGGTGTAAGTCAGCCCCTGTGCTAGGCACAGTACTAGGTATTGGGATACATAGATAAAAATGAAACATTCCATATCCTGAAGGAGCAAAGTTATCTGGGCACCTAAACATTAGTGATGTTCATGCAGTTATTATTTATCCATTGCAGTAATTGAACCCAATTCTTCCTGACTCCAAGGCAGGGCCTATACCGAGCTATCACATCATGAAACCATTGCCTAGATTAATTTTTCTGTATTATTTTAATTAATTTGTGCCATACTCTTGCTTATTTGGTGAGAACATACTTTTTTTTTTTTTTAAGCCTGAGAACTAGTCCATATGTATTAAATGCTCTGGGCCTGAAATTAGGCAAATGTGTGGTTCAGTATTAGTTCTTCATCTAATTCTGTGACCGTGGGAAAGACAAAACTTCTCTGGGTCTCTGTTTCTTCATCAGTCAAATGAGAAAAATGGGTAAGTTCCTTCCAATTTCTTCTAGCTCTGTCTTCCAATAGTTGTGTGATTTCCTGGTAACCAGGAAGAACAGGCAGTTATATTTACACATATCATGATGCGTCAGTTGGTGGCAGAATCTCAACCACTGGTGCTTCCTGATAGGAGCCATTGTTAGGATCATTCTTCCCTCCCCTGCCCAATCATTTTAGCTTGGACAGAGGGCTTAAAAAGCTTTTTGTCTAACCCTCTCTGGAAGAGTGTTGTGATTGTCTGATTCTCCTGGTGCCCACAGGTGCAGAGAGAGAAACAATATTGCCCCAGGAAGCTTCTAGGGGATGCTTGAGCTACCTCTGTTTTTCATTTTTGCATTAACTATCTAGAATTCAACTCAATGCCATGTACATGGTGTTTTTTTAAATAAATGTTTGATCAATTAAATCTCATTTAATATAAAATTCATTTTATATAGACATTCCTCCATCTTATAGTTTTAAGAATATAGTTGTTTCCCCCTACCCCCATACCTAATTGGGCTCATATATGCATATGGGTATCCATGGGTGGTTGTATATGTGTAGGAGGGGGACTATTTGCTTTTGGTTGGTAGAATTTCAAATTTTAAAGGTTAGAAGGGGGAAAAATCCCAATCTGATAATTCAGGTTATAGGAAACATAGTCTAGTATAATTCATTAATATTTTCAATAATTTAGAAATCATGAGTGTTTAATTCTCTGGGTGAGTTTAATTACCACAGGCTGCAAATAATTTAATTGGCTAGTAATACAAAGAGAAATTAAATGATAACAAAAGGCAATTTGTCCCCAACATCCTCATTCCATATTTATTTACTGAATTCCTATGAAAGGAATCCACTGTATTAGCCCCTGGACCTATGTGTTGTGAAGAAGGAAAGGGGGGAGGCACAAAGACAAACAAAACATGACAGATACTTAGTATTCCCTGTCATAATCAGGCAGAGGCCTAATTAAAATTAAAAAGTGCCTTTCATCATTCTATCTGCATATTTTAAAGTGTCTCGCTACTTAGAGACTGTGGGATAAGTGGTCTCATTCTAAAAGTACTATAAACTCTGGTCCATACCAAAGGAAAATGTGATGTGTGTCACAGAAAAGGTTGGGAAAACAAATGGATCCTTGCAATATTATTCTAACTTTAGTATGCAGGGGACTGACCCTATTTATGGCCTTCCTAAATTAAAGGGGTTCTTTATGCTGAAGTTCTCTCTCTCTCTCTCTCTCTCTCTCTATTCCTCTGGCTAGCACTACTGACTCCTTTGTAGCTGCTCTTCACTGGGGTCAGGAGGAGGGCAGTGGGGGAGGCATGTCCTGTTTATTCATAGAGGACCTCCTGTTTTCTCCCATTTTCTGTTTACTGGCGGACTTATCTACATGCAAGAAGTATGTCCTCTGCTGGCAATGACTACTCACTCTAGTCAAGCTCGCCAGCTTCTGTTGTCCTCATTTTCCTTTTTTATCCCACCATGACTGACCTACCCTTCAGTTTCTTTAAGATAAATGGGAGTGCTTCAGCAGCGATGGGGGTGAGAAACATCAGTTAGACCTAGTAATAGGAATCAATGTGTTTCAGTGGAAATCACATTGGATTTGGGATCAGTGGGTCTGAGTTGGGATCTTATGCAACTAAGAATTTGATTGAATTTGGGAAAGTCACTTGACCTCACAGGGCTTGTTTCTTCTCTGGCAAACAAAGAAAGAAAGAAAGAAACACATGGATGGATGGATGAATGGATTTAATGGATGGATGGATGGATAAAGACCTACATACTTAAACACACAGGATATAGATTTATGTTTACATGTGAATATATGCATACATGTCTACATAAATTTATATATGCACACATGTATATTTAATAATGTGTATCATATGATAACTGGATTTCTATACAATTGGTTTCCTTTGTAATTTTATATAATTTATTTTATGCATTTAAAAACATTATTCTGAGAAGGGGTCCATAGGATTCATCGGGATGACAAAAGGTCCATGACAAAAAAAGATTAAGAACTCCAGGAGTAGTTAATTGCTAAAATCCTATCCCTATGAATTTATAAATATGTGAAGTGTGGGAAAGAAATGAAATATGTGTTTCCTATGTGCCAGGTACTGTGCTAAGCACTTTTATAAATATCATCTTATTTGATCTTCTCAACAATCTTATGAGGTAGGTGCTATTATTAGCCCCATTTTCCAATTAAGAAAATTGAGGCAAACAAAGGTTAAGTGACTTGACCAAGTTCACACAGCTACTGTCTGAGGTCAGATTTGAACTCAGGTCTCCCTGACTCCAGGCCCTTTACTCTATCCACTTGTCAACAGATGCCTCCACAAAAAAATCTTTTTTTACTATGGGGTACCTCCCCATATGAAATTTCTTTCCACCAAAGCAATTAGCAATTTTGTCTATGATTCTAAAACTGCCTGACTCAGTTTCTTCAGCTATAAAATTGATATAATAATAGTATCTATCTCACAGGTGTGATATTTAACATCTAAATTGTGGTCACCTTAAATTAGAAGCTTAAGCACCAGTCTTTGGCCATTAAACATTTATTTAAGCATAGAGGTATTCACAAGGAGTTCAGAAAGTTAAGAAAAAGAAGTCCTACCTAGCCTAGAGTTCCAGCCTGGTTGGGTTCTTCCTCAAGTCCTCCTCCAGAGCCTGCTTTAATCAGGAACTCTCCAGCAAGCTGATTGTGGAAGCTTTTTATAGGTCTTGAACAGAGGCGGTCCTTACACACTGCTTCAAGGTGATTGGTTGGTGTCATCCAAATCCATTGGCTTTGAAGGTGTTCTCAAGTTGAGTTCACAGTCTAGGTTCTGAGAACAATACCTTCTTAAGGGCTAGCCAGGTGTGATTACAATCCAATTAACTTGAAGTAGGCTTAATCAGCAGTCAATCACTCTCACTTGATTCAATCAGTATAGATTAATCTCCAGTTGGGTCTTTGAGTATCTGCTAAATCCCATTATTTCATCACACAAGATTCTTGTGAGGATCAAAAAAGGTAATATTTGTAAAGTGTTTTTCAAAGTATCTGGCACATAGTGCTTAGTGCTTCCTTCCTTCCTTCCTTCCTTCCTTCCTTCCTTCCTTCCTTCCTTCCTTCCTTCCTTCCTTCCTTCCTTCCTTCCTTCCTTCCTTCCTTCCTTCCTTCCTTCCTTCCTTCCCTCCCTCCCTCCCTCCCTCCCTCCCTCCCTCCCTCCCTCCCTCCCTCCCTCCTTCCTTCCTTCCTTCCTTCCTTCCTTCCTTCCTTCCTTCCTTCCTTCCTTCCTTCCTTCCTTCCTTCCTTCCTTCCTTCCTTCCTTCCTTCCTTGGGAGTTGTTTGAAGCTCCAAGAACTTGTATCCACACATTTAGAAAGTGTTAGAGACAGGATTAGAACTCAGATGTTTCTGACTCTAAGGCCAGGCAACTATCCACAATGCTAAAATGTCTCCCATTGCTTCCTGAGTTTTATCAATAATCTCTGATTTTGAAGGTATTATAATACTATAATTCCATCTGTTAGCATTTTTGTTGAAACCTATACTGAATGCTTATTGAGCTAACAGCTTGTGTTAAAATATTGTTTTAGTTACACATTTTATCACTATATATGTATGGAATATACACATATACACATACACATAATACATATGTGTGTGTAATTTCCACGTAGCTTTAATTCTTCTTACATTTCCTCACTATAGTAAATCTAGCTATCAATATCTCCATTGGAATATGGCTTATTTCTCTGTGAGTATTCAATAAATATTAATAGGTAATTTTATACCTATAGACAAGGGTTCCATCAGCTACTGACAGAAGGACAATTAGGCTTTCCTTCAGAGAACACTACTCTGAGCTTTCATAAAAAGACATGGGTTGTTGAAAAGGTATCAGCAACTTAAATCAATAGAAATTCAAGGCTCATCTCTGTCCTGCTGCTTAATATGAATGCAGCATCACATTTCCAATATCGGAGGCTTAACATTTACCAAACTAATTACCTGCATTATTTTGGACTCTGGTGTACATTCTCATTTGATGTTTGATTTATCCAACACTGGTAATTTGGTGGTGAGACTCACATTTCTCCTTTCCTGCTTTCAAACCTTGGGAGCATGTTATTTGCAAAATGTTCTGATGAGATGGGAGCAGGACTGCTAAGACCATCTGATTTTTCCAGCAGGAATCCCATTTAAACCTTAATAACTAATTACTGAGTATACTGAGTATACTGAGTATGGCTCCAAAAGATACTGCCAAGTCATTCCCATTACTGTTCCTGATAGTAAGATTGCCAAGTAGCAATCCCTGTCCTCCAAAATCAGCTCTGTTCTCAAAAGTTCATGCTTTCCACTATTTTATCGGGTACTACATACATATACGAAGCACTCCAAATGTGTATATCTTTATGTGTTATTTTGCTTAGTAGTTTAGCCTGAAAAGTAGCAAGAAAGTCCAGTGATATATCTTTAGATCAGTAAGGAATCTTAAGTCACTGCTCTGTGTTTTCGGAGGCAGCTAGGTGACACAGTGGACAGAATGCTGAGCCTGGAGTGAGGAAGACCCCTCTTTGTGAGTTCAAATCTGGCCTCAGACATTAGCTGTGTGACCCTAGGTAAGTCACTTAATCCTGCTTACCTCAGGTTCCTCATTTGTAAAACGAGCTGGACATGTAGTACCAGATAAAGTAGTTCCTGGCATTATTTAGATTTGTAAAGTGTTTTACCTATGCTTTCTTATTTGACCCTAACAATAATTCTTTGAGGTAGGCATTGTAGCAATTACACCCATTTTACATATAAGGAAACTGAAAGTCAAAGGAGTTAAGTGACTTTTGACCAGTGGGCATTAGAGGTGAGATCTGAATCCAGGTTATATTTCTGACTCTAAATCTAGGATCTTTGCCACCACATGATGCTTTAGACTGAGGACCATAGCTTTTTTTTTTTTTTTAACCCATTCCAAGGGATGGTTGTGAACAAAGGAAGCTGAAACTGCTAATGCATGCAGGCTTCTGAGGTTCTTGATTATATTGTCTTTGGAAACCAAAGGCTCTCTGCGTGAGAACTTTATCAGAAGCTTAAGTGACAACAGACGTAGATGTGAAAAATTAATTCCCATAGCTGGGAGAGAGAAAGTACTCATTTAACTTGGATGAATGCTCTAGCTATTTTCCTATTATAGACCAAACTGTCTATCTATCAAAGGATATAGGGCTGACCTAATGAGTACAAGGAATTATTCAAAAAAGGTATTATTTTCTGGAAAATTGAAAAATATTCATACACACATCCATACCCCCCCAAATCTCATCCACCTGGCTCACTGATTAAACTTCCACAATTGGAAATTCATTCCTTAGCCTTGATATTTTATTTCTTGTTAAAATGAAAATACACTGGGGGCAGCTAGGTGGCACAGTGGATAAAGCACTGGCCCTGGATTCAGGAGGACCTGAGTTCAAAGCCAGCCACAGACACTTGACACTTACTAGCTGTGTGACCCTGGGTAAGTCACTTAACCCTCATTGCCCTGCAAAAAAAAAAAATGAAAATACACTGGGAAAGATAAGTCATTTAGTATATATAAATTAATCAGATATTGGTAGGTAGTATCAATGAGGGGAAGCTATAGAGGGACCCAGGGAGAGAAGAAAGGGAATACATTAGAGGAGGAAATGGCAAAGAAAAGGAAGGCTAATGGGTTCAAATACAATGTTTTTCTGACTCAATTTTTATGGGGAATAAGTTGTTCATTAAGAGAGTGAACAGATGAAAAGTTTGTCTTCTAGGGGCACCAATATAACTAAAAAATGGATGGGGAATCTGACTGAGGAAAAGAACAATGCCAGAACTTGTTTAGACAAGTTATGAGTGAGTGTAGCTTTACTATGGGAGGGGTTAGTGACTTACCCATCACTTCCAAAGAAACTTCCTCCTCATCCGCAAATATTTATTGAGTGCAATGACACCTTACCTCAACAGATTTTGGCATAGAGTATGGGAGGGATGGGCTTTCAGCACTGTGCCCACACTGCATGATTTCCGGTACTCTAGCCTTATTAATAAACCCTTGTTGTTAATACAGGTTAAGCTTCCTCACATATGTATGTGTATATATATGCATATGCATACATATTCACATATGTATATATATGTATGTACATACACATTACTGTATATGTATATATGTGTTTTCTTGTTGTTTGGTTGTGTACAACTCTTTGTGACCCCATGTAGAGTTTTCTTGGCAAAGATACTGGAGTGGTTTGCCATTTTCTTCTCCAACTCATTTTGCAAATTGGGGAACTGAGGCAAACAGGGTTAAGTGACTTGTCCAGTCTTGCACAGCTTGTGTTTGTACATGTATATAATGTACAAACACACATGTATATGCACACACAATAAGCTGGTGTACATGTATACATACACATATGTATATATGCACATGTGTATACATACACATGCATACACACAAAACTGTATGTGTGCACACATATGCATGTGTATATATATGTATGCTTGCACATATGGGTCCTTCATATACACACATACCAACCTATTGGCCTTATTCATTAGTTATTTCTCTGTTATTTCATTATAAAGCTGCATCTTATGGAAAAGCATTGACCCAGGATCTAGGGCACAATTGCAGTTCTACATTAACTGTCTGTATAAATCTTAGACAAGTCACTCTCTGAAGCTTGATTCTTGCTTACGTAAAAAAAGAGGGTGCTAGGGGCAGCTAGGTGGTGCAGTGGATAGAGCACTGGCCCTGGAGTCAGGAGTGCTTAAGTTCAAATCCGGCCTCAGACACTTGACACTTATTAGCTGTGTGACCTTGGGCAAGTCACTTAACCCCAATTGCCTCAAAAAAAAATTTTAATTAAAAAAAAAGTGGGTGCTGGACCAAATGGTCTCTAAAGCCGCTCTCTTAGAGGTAGTAAGGTAGTAAGGAAAGGACATTGGACTTGGAGTCAGGGGACCTGGGTTCAAATCCAATGGAACTTTGGGAAAGTTATTTCTCTGTAGACTGCAATTTCTTCTTCTTCTTCTTCTTCTTCTTCTTCTTCTTCTTCTTTGCAAAACAAAACAAAAAAGAAAGGTTGAAGCACTTTGAGGTGCTTCCAAACAGAAAAAAGATGTTCTAACTATATAAAAATATGATATATGACATATAACATAGAGATATAATATAATGCAATATTATGTATAGTATAAATAATATATGACAATGCAATGCAATTTAATAATAACAGTAAGACAATTATATAGTACTTGAAGGTTTATAATCTGCTTCACATACATTACTTCATTTGATCTACACAGCCACCCTGTGAAGTTGGGCCTGTTATTATCTCCACTTTATAGATGAAGAAGCTGAGACTCAGTCAGTTGAAGTAGATTGTCCATGGTCACAAAACTCCTAGGCATTTCCATTTCTCATTACAGAGTCTCTGATAAAGCAATCTATCAAAATACTTAGCACGATCATGCTAAATTACTTTTGCAGATTACAAATTAATTAAACTTGGGCAGTCTGCTCTCAGGCTGGGTAAGGGGAATTCTGCGTCCGTTTCCAAATTAGACTCTGATCAGGGATTCTCCCCTTCTTCTGGCACAACTTAGAACCAAGAGAGCCAAGTTCCTAACACAAACAAAAATTCAAGGCTCAGTTGTGACTCTTTCAGTTATTTCTCTGATGGAGGCAGAAATGAGAGAGAAAAATTAATGTGAGAATTGTACACCTTGTTTTATCACCAAATAAATCCAGATGGACAAAAACAAATAAAATGTATCTTCTGGCATCATCAGTTCTCACAGCTCAATTTCTATAATAATCACATACCCTCAGCATTGATAATTATTTTCATGAGGATCAGTAGGGCCTGTCTTCTTTTTCCCACAACTTCCTCTTTGTAGGAAAAAAATTATCTGGAACAAAGTAGATTTTAAAATGTCCTCTTGGTTTAGATGATAAAAGGTCCCCCTCAGTTATACTGTTCTATGATTATGAAAATTTGGATCAGCTCTAAGGTTCCCTCGAGCTCCAACTTTCTATAATTCTGGGATTCTATGATTTCATCCTCTTCCTTTCCTTCTTCCACTCTTCGAGTGGATAAAAATCTAGGCTAGGAGTTAGGAGAATTGGGTTCAAGTTCCCATTTCATCCCTTAATGCCCTAAGAAAAAGTCTTTTGGCCTGAGTTTCTTTGATGTAAAATGAGGGAATGAGAATATTTTCTCCTAGTTCTATGACTCAATGAATGCACGGTAATTGTATATCCTTAACTCGTAGACATGTGTATGTGTATATAATTAGAGATTTCATAGTTTTCCTGCCTTTTCATGTGTGTGTACGCCTTATTTTCCCAACCATATCCTGAGCTCTTTGAGGTCAGCCTACCACTTTCCACAGTTTGGGGCTTTGTGCTCTATAAAGAACATTTTCTTTACTATATCTGTCAAAAGTGGCACCACGATTCACTCAGGCTTTGAAATTTCGGTGTCATCTTTGCCTCTTTCCTCACCTCTACATCTTATATCTTGTATTGCTGGCACCTCTTCAACACTTCTGGAATCTGTCCCTTCCCTGTTCTCATCACCAGTACTGCAGTGCAATCTTCCTTACCACCCACATGAACAATCACAACAATCTCCTATCAAGATTCCCACCTCCACTCTCTCCCTGCTTTTCACCATCCATTGTTTGTAAATCTGTGAGAACTACCTTTCTTATACACATACCTTATGTAGCATTCTTGTGCGTTCATACATCATGCTCCTGCTCTGTTTAGAACCCTTCAGTGGATCCCTATTGGCTACCAAGCAAAGTTCAACCTCCTTTGCCTGGAATTAACCCCTACCCCTCCCTGCCCTAATGTTTTACATTTTCAGTTGTATCTTGTGTTATCCGCCTTCAATGTACTCTATGCTCTGGACAAATTGAACATGCCCTGCCCACCTCTGAGCCTTTGATTACTCCTTTCCCTTACCCTAGAATTCCCTTCCCACCCACTTGTAACACCTGCTGAATTGCTACCTGTTCTTTAAAGCACAAGGTAAAAGGCCACTCCCTTCCACAAAATCTTCTCTCTTAGCACTTGCAGTTACCAACCTTTTCTTCCCTGGACATTACCAATGTTTCGCATAGTTCTCATACATAATTTTATGCTCTAATTAATTATTGAGGTTTTTATTAATTATTCCTATAAATTCTTATTTATGTTCTTGTAATATTCTATAAACGGAAAGCTACAAAAGGGCAGGGCTGGCATCCTATTTAAATTTGTATTTTCCTTAGCTCCTAGCACAGTGCTATGCACATAGTAGGTGTTTAATGAATCTTTGTTCAATAGAATTCCTTAACTCCATTAAAAATAATAATGATAGTTATAATAAAATGCATATTTATTTAGCACTTTAAAGTGTATAATACACCTTCAACCCAACAACTTTGTGAGGTAGTGTGTACAAGGTTTATTACAAAATACTACATAAGGAGTAACCTTTCACTTTAAGTCCAGTATTTAAGGTTTCATTATGTTCTCCCTCCATAAGTTCTGTTCTTTTCTGCTGAAGGGTCTCTTCATAACCTTTCAGTCCTCATTTACTTGAAATTTCAGCCAACTGAAGTCCTATAAAATTCTATCAAGATGTGTGAGATGATGATGATGAAAACGATGATAATGATACAGAGTGACAAAAACAGAGATAGAGACACAAAGACAGAGATATAGACTGAGACACACACATACACACACACACAGAGGAAAGGAGAGAGACACAGAGATAGACACAGAGACAGAGACAGAGAGAGATACCCAGAGAGACAGAGAGCTAGAGATGGAAATGACTTTCAGCCCATATTTTCAGGACTACTGATATTAGGATAGTACATAGAAGGAACCTCATTTACCCCACAGGTTCCCATCCTGGCGTCCATTTACATGGGTAAGGTGTTAAGAAGATAGAAGAGATATTTGGTAAATAACCATATTATCCTACTAACATTAATTTCTTTATTTTATTTGTTATAACCCTATGCATGCCAAACTCTAGAATTTCTTTCTTCTCCTTTGGCATCCAGAGTACAGAAAAATTGACCAAAAGCCGAGGTATACAGAGACCAAGAGGCTGAGAAGATCTGATCTGATCCATCTCCCGACATTTCACAGATTAGAAAACCAGAGGCCAGAAAAATGACCTTCTGAATTGCCATGAAGGAACCAGTGGCAGAGCATGGACCAGAATCCAGTTCTCTTCATTACCTAGCTCAGGGTTTTCTTCATCAATCTAGCCTTCCTTCCTTCCAGGTGACCTATTTACTGTAAGGCCCAAGCAAGAACTTTAGCGTGGGTGCTGTCGATTGTCAAGTCCCTTCTTAGAGGCAGGGAGAAGATTGCCTGTGTGACCTGTACTTCCCCAGCACACAGTGGGTACTCAATAAATCCTAACCTACCCCCACCACATTCCCATGCCAACTATATTAGGTCATACTTTTTTTCAAAGCCTGTCTGCTTATAGAAATTCTTTGACTTGTCTCTACTCCTCAGATGTAAGTAATCACAATGAAATATTATAATTTCCTGGGAAATTGGCAAGTCAGCAGTCTTTATTTGTGTGATCACCTTGTAAAAGCAAGGGAAATATACTCACTTTGATGCTAAAAAGTCTGTCCAGGACTTCACCTTAGGTTTTTGTTTGTTTGTTTTGTTTTGTTTTTGTGAGGCAGTGAGGGTTAAGTGATTTGTCCAGAGTCACACAAGCTAGCAAGTGTCAAGTGTCTGAAGTCAAATTTGAACTCAGGTCCTCCTAAATCCAGGGCCAGTGCTTTATGCACTGTACCACCTAGCTGCCCCCCCGCCCCAGTTTGTTTTTAACTTACATTTTACCTCAAAGCCACTTATACGGGCTATTTTGTGAGTAACTGAGGGATGCCATATGTTATGTTTTCCCTCTTAAGTTAAACTAAGTTAACTCCTAAGCTTACTAAATAACAGCAGTAGGCCCTCATGTTTGGTTGGGAATACACGAAAAAATATCTTGCTTAAGCTAGCAAGGACAGCTTAAGAGAAAAGAATGAGTCTAAAACTCCAGTATTTGTTCAGTCTTTTCATATATCCTCTGTTTAAACCACACAGAGGCCCAAGAGATTTCTTGGCAGACACGGCATTGTGAATGGCAGATTTATTGGCATTGAGAGAAGCAATCTGAAACAACCAAGGCCTGCAAAATATCTCTAGCATGAAACCCAGGGAAAGATATGACTTTGTCTGTTAGTCTGAAGTGATTTACTAAATGGTCCATTGCTTTGAGTCAGCGGGGATAGGAATCAAATAAGAAAAAATAAAGTACTTAAAAGCTCTGGGCATTATATCAAATGAAGTTAAAGAATAATAGGATTAGCCTTTATTTAGAGGTATAACTAGGGTGGGATAAATGGGGTTTTCCCCAGGATGCTGAAAGTTAGATGACATCAACAATATGTGAATTCCTTCTTCAAAGTAGAAATGACTGAGTTTAACACCCAGTTGGATTAAGTATATACAAACAGAAAGGCATTGAATGATGCACTGGCAGCTTATTAAATGCTTGCTGACAGGATTAATTAATTAATTAATTCTGGTCTCATTTTAAGTGAAATTTATTATTTATAATGTGTAAAAATGCCTAATATTAGTTTAATAATTCATTGTATTAGAGATATTGGCAGGATGTGAACTCTTCATTAATTCTTTTGGGTTATGGATTTAATTGCTAAAAGACTGAGTAAATAAATTCGAAGATAATATTTTTAGAAATACACAAGGTAGGAATAATGGTTTTCTGGGAAGTGGGTATAGCACTGAACCCCTTATAATATCCTCATTTTCAGATCTAACCACACACTCAATATAGTACAATGATTTGGTTTTAGTTAAGAGCTAGAAAATGCAAAGAAAAGACTTTTATTATATTAAGAAAACAACGGCCTCTAACCATTGTGCCACCCTGTTCTAAGAACACCTTTAAGTTGTTAACTTCTGTCTTAGTAAGATTAGGTCATGTGGGGGCAGATAGGTGGTGCAGTGGATAGAGCACCAGCCCTGGAGTCAGGAGGACCTGAGTTCAAATCTGGCCTCAGACACTTGACACTTACTAGCTGTGTGACCTTGAGCAAGTCACTTAACCCCCAATTGCCTCACCAAAAAAAAAAAAATTAGGCCATGTGATTAATCCTGTCCACCCACCGTTTATTAAATCTAACACTACATAAATTTTGGATATGGTAAAGATATTAGTTATTGTGATTATTACATAAAATCTTAAATATCTCCTTGTGCTATCCAAATTGAGAATTATTGAAGTCCTGTAAAACGAGACATGCCCTCTCAGCTTTAACTTAAATTCCTTAAATCCCTTTGCCTTCAAGCACCAGAAAAGCTGCCCACTGTTGCTGCAGAAGAAAAAAGCCTACACATTTGAACTATCTGATAAGTTTCCAAGGTAGAGGCAGGGTATATCGGTGGCACAATGGATAGAGCACTGGCTCTGAAGTTGGGATGGTCCAAGTTCAAATGTCACCTCAGACACTTATTGCCTGTGTGACCCTGAGCAAGTCACTTAACCCCAATTGCCTTAAACATCCTTAAACATCGCCAGTCATCCTGATCTATATCTTGCCACGCGACCCAGATGGCTCTGGAGGAGAGAATGAGGTTGGTTACCTTGCAGAGCCCTCCCTTACTTAAATCATCCAATTCACTGCAAGACATGGCATCACCTTGATGTCATAGTCTTCTGGAACGAAAGACAAACAGCAGCAACATCAACAAATAAATGCTTGCTGGATAATAGTGAGGGAATATTTTATATTACCTTACTTAGACACATTTTCCCCCCTAAATGTTCCTGGTGTAAAAATCACTAGCAATGGCTCTTATTCTGCCTGGATAAGCAATAATCATTTTTGTCTTCTTAGGAAAGTGACATGGGTATTCCTCAGCGTAATTCAAAATGTCCTCATGCTTTATGATGAATTCAAGTTGATCCTTTGTTCTACATAAGCCATTATTCAAGACATCTGTCAGTAATCATTCTTGAATTACCTGCTATATATATATGCCCGGTATTATTGTGGGTACAGTGCTAAGATGAGGATAGTGATTAGAACTATGCTTTCATTGGTATACACAATTCCCAGATGCAGAAACTTTTTTACGAAGTGGAATCTTAGAGAGTTGCCTAGTGTAAGGGGCTAAAATCCTAGCTAGTCTGTCTAAAATATCTAATGAGTGGTTGCCAATAAATTAGAAGCTTTAGCAAGAGTATTTAAGTATTTATTAAAGAGCATTAGGATCTAATGATCAGAGAGAAAGGTAAAAATCTAACTATTTCTAAGATACCCCATCATCTGACCTGCCATGGAGAGGTCAGGAACAAAAAGGACCAACGCTTCCTCCTTCCTTCCAGAAGCCGCCTGTGAAACTGGGAACAGCCCGTCCACATGCACACACAGCTCCAAGCTAATTGGCTGGTAGCTTTGATAGACAGTACCCACAAGCAAATGTCACTTCCTGATGCCAAGGAAAAGCCCCATGGCTTGCCCTCAGATGCCTTCTCCTCATGGTGGAGCTTTCCTACAGTAACTCTCCAGCAGGTGGCGTCATTCCGATCGTTACAGTAGTACAGTGATAGCTGAAGCACCTCAATCAGAGTTACACAGCCAGTATCTCTCAGAAGTAGGTCTTCCCTGCCTTGAGACTCATTCTATATCACGCCATTTTTTCCAATAGACAGTGGGGGGTACAAAGACAAAAATGAACCATTCCTTGCTCTCAAGGAGTTTATGTTAAATTCAATCAATTAACAAGCCTTTATTAAGTACAAATACAACTGAAACAATTCCTACTTTCAAACAGTTTACATTCTAATAGGGAAGACAAGTATACATGTAAGTGTACATAGAAAAATATAAAGCTTATAAATGCAAAGTTACAAAGTAGTATGAGAAGTAGGAAACTAGCAGTTCAAAGGATCAGGAGAGGCTAAATGGAGAAGATGATAATTGAGATATATTTAGAAGGAAGAGGGAGATTCTATGATTTGGAAGTCAGGAGAAAGTACAATCCAGGCACTGGTGTTGGTCAGTATTAAGACACCAAAATGGGAGATGTTCTATTTTAGGAAAAGAGAGAAAGCCAGGTTACCTGGATTGCAGATCTCAGGAGGGTAAGTAATGGACAATGAATCTGAAAGGATAAGTTTGGCCCAGGTTGGGAAGAGGGTTAAAAGCTAAATAAAGGAATTTGCTATTTATTCTAGAGGAAAGAGCCACTGGAATTTCTTGACTATGCAAATTAGTTGGTCAGATCTGTATTTAAGGTGCATCATTTTGGAAACGGTGAGTATAATGTAATAAAGCAGAGAGAAAGATGGGGCAGGAAGACCAAGTAGGAGGTTATTGCAATCATCTAGTAGAGAAATGATTCAAGCTTAAACCAAGATAGTATTGTGAGTGCAAAGAAGGACTCAGTTGAGAGAGATGTAGAAATGGCAACATTTGATAACTGATTGGATATGTGGGGTGAAAGAGAGTGAGGTACTGAAGGTAATTCTAAGAATAGGAACTCACAACACTGCAAGGATGACATTCCCATCTATAGGAATAGGAAAGTTTAGAAGAGAAGCAGGTTTGAATAAAGCAATGAGTTATTGTTTTGGACATTGCTGCATTTGAGATATCATGGGGACATACAATTTGAAATGTCTGATTGGCAATTGGTGATGCAGGACTGAAGCTGAATGGAAAAGCAGGTCCTGGGTATATGGATCTGTGAGTCATCCTTATAGAGATGATAGTTGAGCCCATAGTGGTAGTTACCAAGAGATAGTGTACAGAGAGGGATGAGGGAACAAATCTTAGGGAAAAACCTTGGAGATCACCTATAGTTAGAGGGCATGATATGGCTGATCAGCCAAAAAAAAAAAGAGACAGGGAAAGAGTGTGCAGAGATGTAGGAAGGGAACCAGGCAGGAGAGAGTAGTGTCACAGAAAACCAGAGAGGAGAAAGGATCCAGAAGAGGGTTATCAATATTGTCAAGCTCAGCAAGAAGGATTAGGAGGAAGAAAACACCTTCAGATTTAACAATTAAAAGATTGCTAATCACTCTGGAGAGAGCAATTTCAGTTCATCAAGCATTTATTCATTGATTTGAACTAAGGCACTCTTCTAGGTGCTAGAAATATCAAAACAAACAAAAACTTCCTGCTCTCAAGGGGTTTAGGTTCTACTGGGGCAAATAGCCTGTATACAGATTAAATATATATACATATACATATACATATACATATATATATGTATATATGTATATATATATATATGATACACTAGTCAATCATCAGTGTCACATTGTAGCAATAGCTTGGTGGTCTGAATTGATTAAGCCCTAGTAGAGAATTCCACAGCAAGGCTACCCTTCAGAAAGCTATGCTTAAGAAGTAAACTTGCAGCAGGGATTACTTAGATTCCACAAATTCTTTCACTCACCCCATCCCTTCCTGTCAACCAATTCCAGTGCCTATTCAGCACCCCCAGTAACATCTGGTCTCCTAGAGAACCTTGCCTGTGGCAATAGTTACTTATTGCTTACCACACTTTCCAGGCAGGCCTGTCCCAGAGACATTAGAACTAAAAAAAAAAAACAAAACACACTTTTCTTTTTTCTACCATAAGTTCCTGGACAAAGCATGTTAAACTGGCAAAGGTTCTAGAGGTTTTCTTAGTCCAGCCACTTGCTCGTCTTTTTTGTAAACACTGAATTCCCACATAGAAGTTCCCTGAAGAACTTAGAGCCAGAACAAGTAAAGATATAGGAGAGCCACCCATGAAAATATCAAAGAACTTCCACTTTGAAAGACTGAATAGGCTCTTCCCCTTTTCTCCTAGCTGACAAGTCAGTTCACTAGAGCTAATTGGACTGAGGTAGGTTAGTGTTTGTCTTTTAATTTGTGCTGGGGCCCTGGTGCTGTGGCTTTCATAGAGAGCTCAAGAGAAATGTTACTGATTAGTGTTGTGGATCTAGTTTGTGAATTAACTAGCTATTTGCGAGTGAGGGGAAAGAGGGAAGGTAAAAAGAATTATAATGTATTATTATTGAAACTATATGATTCATTCTCTTCATTTTACACAGGACATTGAATCAAGGAGGTAAGATGACTTACTCTAGGTCACCAAGGTAAGTAAATATCAGAGAGGAGATGTGAACCAAGATCCTCTGGCTTCAAAGTCTTTTCCCACTTGTATCATGGGGAAAAACAAAACAAAAACTGGTTTTGTTGATGAAGTATACAATGTAATTTCTGATTATTAAAATATATAGATGTAAGTGATAAAGATTGCAGGAAATATTTCTCAGAGGACAGTACTTAAAGAGCTACCCACTTGATTATATATAGCCTCTTATTTCTCAGTCTTTGATCCTAATAGGTAGTTCTGTTGGGCAGGTATGCACAAGTAAATACAAATAACTTGTTAGTCTCCTTCAGATATTTGTTGGACACATCTTTTTCCCTTAGCCTCTTTTCCTAAACAATAGAGGCCAGATCCAAGAGGGGGAAAGCAGGTGAGCAGTCACCTTAGAGGTTTCCAAAAGATCACTGCATGGGTTTGTTCTGCTTAGATTCCTAGAGGTAATTGATCTTTAAAAACTTTAAAAACATTAAGGGAAATTCATCCTCCCTCCACTCAATTTTCTTTCTGTTAATATTACCAGATCAAATATTGCAGTGCATATAAATCTTCCCTAATACAATTAAGTCGGTAAAAAAAAAACAAAAACAAAACAAAAAAACAAACAAACAAAAAACCATAGTAGTAGTTAACAATAGTATTATGACTAAAAGTTCCATAAGGACAATGTTATAAATGGGTGATTCAATAAATGACTATACAGAGGTGTGTGATCATGATTAGGAAATATTTTATGTGCATTATGCTTACAGATTTAATACTCTATTTTGGAAGGGACAACTAAACTCATAATTGGAAGGAAAGAAGCATTTATTAAGTACCTACTATGTACTAGGCACTGTGTTAAGTGCTTCACTATGCCTCAATGTGTTCCATTACCATTGTACTATGAGTTTCTGCATACTCTTCTCTCCTCTTCAACTCAGTATATTTGTGGGGAAGTTTGCCCCTAGTGTTGCAGAAAATTATTATATCTACACTTGCTATATCATTTGAGTAAATGTATGTGATAAAAATTTGAGTAAATACTTTTGCTAAAAAAAATCTAAATGAGTCTATTGGCTGATTGGTAAGGGCAAGCATACCAGTGGGGCCTCATGAGCTGGAGTTTGGGAGGATCACCAGATACAAGGTTATTTCTAGAATTCTAGAAGTAATAAAAGCTCCACTAGCATTACCATTGTGACTTGCATAAGACTCACTTTGGCCATTAGTCTTCCTGAGTTCTAGTGGTCACAATTCATCATCTGGAACCCAAATTTTGGTGATAAACCAATCTGGACTTGATAACTCCTAGATAAGAGATGAACATTGACACTACTGTACTTGAAGCCTTCCAAGAGTCTTTACTTCACTGTCATAACCTTCAAGAACCCAAGAGCATCTCCATATTATCATAAGACATTGGAGCAGGAGTAGAGGAGAATTTATATAAATTAGCTTAACAAATATTATCTAGTAGAACTTAAGCTCTTTGAACATAGATTATATGCCATTTTGCCTCTCTATCTCCAGTTATCTGCACAAAGCAGGTACTTAAATGCTCATTGAACTGGGTTGGTTTTTAATTACCTTTCAAGACAAAGGTAGTCCAAAGCATGGAACACTGCTTCAGTGAAACAGCCACAGTTTGTGACTTTCCAACATTTATGAAATCTTCCTGTCCTTAATACCTATAGGCTACCTACAGGTGTTGAGTGTCAAAGGCTTACTTAGACAAGCCCTTCATTCTCTTGAGGGTCTGCCACTTAGTTTTGAACTAGTGTTGTTGTACATTTATAGCTATTATTCCATTAGTACTAGCTGTTGAATATTAACAACAATAGAACTGTGAATTGTACTTTGTTTTTGTCTTACTTTATAGTAAGACAAAACCAAACTACAACACAGTACTGTATATTAAGACAAAATGCTATAATACAAAGAACTATAGTAAGAATATATCAACTTAAATTTACATCTAGGTGTGAGAGACTGTCCTCAGATTTTTTTCTGGATGCAGATTTTCAGAAGATAGGCTGGGGGATATCGCTGGGTGGTTTGTTGGGGAATAGCATGGTACAGTAAGAATAACGCTGGACTTAGGATCAGGAAGTCTGGGTTCTCCCCCCAGCACTACCACTGAGTAAATTGTATAACCTTTGGTTTTACACCCTAATATATCATAGATATGGAGCTTAAAGATGTGGCATTTAGTCTAACCTTCACATTTTATACATGAGGAAAATGGTGCTTAGAGGTTAAGACTCACCCATGCTCATAGAGGTACTTTTCAAAAGGCAATTAATTACATTTTAAATCTTATCTCTAATTGTGGAATAAAAAGGTTCCACCTTTGTTAGAGAAGCATCTAGCATCACTGAGCAGAAGGTAAGAAGATATTTAGGTTCAGGAGGTCTTTCTAGGACCCCTAACTTTACACTCCACAGGCAGTTGCCTATTAGGTATATAGCATTTATGACCTGGGCTGAAAAAGAGGGGTCGTGTTTTGGTTTTGATTTTGTTCCTACCAAGGTTTGATTATATGCCTATTTCCTATCTAGTCTTTCTTCTTTCAGTGACTTCCAGGCAAACATATCTGAAATGAATCCCTTAAATAGAGAGAAAGAGGGTGTTTTTCTATCATTTGAACCTCTGAACCCATTCTGTGTAGCTCATCAAACATGCTCCATAAAGGTAGATTCAAATATTGTGGAACTTGTAATGAAAAAAAAGGGCAAAGCTATATATATGATTGCTCTCAATTTAAATCAGCTCTAGTTTCAGAATATTTTCGTTTAAATGGTATGTATGTGTGCTTAGGTATATACGGGTCCTTTCCACTTGATGGGATTTAAACAAAATTTCAGGCAGGTTTTATTTCAGGAACTGTTAGTAAAGGAAGTGAAGGAGCACAAATCTAGGATCAAAGACTGTTTGACTCTGCCTGACTATCTGGGAAATGGAAGAAATGTGTGTGAGAGAAAAAAAAAAAGACTTAGGAATTTAATAGAACTTTAGAGACTATTAAAGAGAGATTTAGAGCCAGGTCACTGCAGGCCACATGGATCAGTGTATTCATCAGGAGAGGAGGAGAAATGTATTTTGAGATTGGAAGTCCAATCTATACCGGCCTGAATATCATCAAGCCTTAGATTTCAGTTGCCAACTTCCTTGAATAAGCCTGGGGCCCTTGGCAATACTTCTGACTCCTCTCCCTAACAAGCTGACTGACTCAAGTCCAACAGCAGTCAACTGGCAATACTATCTCTCCTCACCTCCAAGCATGATTATGGCCTGGCTGCCAAAGCAGTATGTGTCAGGTGAGGGAAAATCTTTCAATAAATGGAGAATCCCCATTCTCAGCTGATTATCCTATGAGACAAACAGTTAAGAACTAGAGTTATCCCTTCCACACATCATGATGTTTAGGTGCCCCCATGATCTGGAAAATCTGTGTAAAATATTTTGACCCTCTCTTCGTACCAGAGAAGAAATCTGAATATTTTTTTTCTTTTATGGGGTGTTTTCAGTACCTTATTGTAAAATTTTGGTTAAGTATTTCATCATAGGCTCTGTGTCATTTGCTGGCCTTCGCATGTCATCTGCAGCTTCTGCAAAACTCCCCCCAAATTCCCACTTAATTTCTTACACTGACCCAAGATGTGTTGAAACCTTAATGGGGAAAATCGTGATGTGGAAGGGATAACTGTATAGGTCTTTAGCTTTTTGTGTGTCATGGACCCCTCTGGCAGTCTGGGGAAGCCTATGGATCCCTTCTCAGAATAACTTTTTTTAAATGAATAAAATAAATTTTGTAAGATTACAAAAGAAAGAGCCCAATTATATTGAAGTATAGTTATGAAATAATTAAAATAAGCAAGTCCACAAACCACAGGCTAAGAACTCCTAGTTTTAGGTGAACTGAAAGAAATTCAGTGGCAAAAGCAATGAACATTGAGTCAAGATGCAAGAGTTCACATTCCAATTCTGATGCTGAGAAAATGCCATGAAATGTACTGAAAAGACCACTGAGTTTGGAGTCAGAAAACCTGGATTTGAATCCTGTTTCTATTAATTATTACTTATATGCCTTGAGCAAATCACTCTGAGCTTCATGTTTCTCATTTGTAAAACAAGGTTAGACTAGATGTTATAGCTAAAGTCCCTTCCAGCTCTAAATTCTATGAATAATTACTTTATCTCTTTAGACCTGTTTCCTACTCAGGAAAATAAACAAAATGATTGATATTAATATTTTTATTATGCATTTCACTGCATAATTTATTTGAATTGAACCTTAAGGCATAAGGTAAATGTAAACTTTTCAACCTTAAGACACTATATAACTATGGATCTTTATTATTTAATTTCAAGTCTTTGGGTTATTCCTATTTCACTATGGATATAATTCTTAAGAAATGGAATGGTATATAATTGGAGCCTGGTCAATGGAGGGCCTGTACATTATTGGTAATTGTGTACAATATTCAAGTGATGTTTTGGTAAGCCTGTTCTAGGTATATATAATGAAGAGGTCTTAACTCTATTCAGAGTTTGTTCAAGTATCTTCACTCTATCTGGTCCATTATTATATGGTGAGGGAAAGGCTTTTGAATGGCTTCTGAATCAGAACTGAGTGTTAATACAAAAAGAATAAAGAAATCAATCTAGTAGCTTTTGAGAGAGAAGGAAAAATGCCATAAACCTTCAGGTAGGGAGAGATGTAGCAGGCATTGTTATTGGCTATCTTAACACCTCTACTTGGGCTACCATATGGCCTGAGACACATGTCACTGCTGTATCTTCAGTCTTTATTGTTTTCTTTTCTTTCTTGATCTTAAGTAAATGGGTCTCGGAAATGGAAGAGAGCAGATCATGTCCTTATGAACTTCAAGGGTCCATCAACTATACTCCATAGCAGAGTATGCTAGTAGGTATAGCAGTCAAGTCACGTGAGGAGCCAGCACCACCCCAAAGTAGTCTTGGTAGGATGGTACTTTGTTGCAACCACTTTAAGTTTAAGTCTGCTCTCCCCAGGACTAAGGTTGCATTCCTGATTTCAAAGATTTTTGGGGTGTGTGTGTGTGTGTGTGTGTGTGTGTGTGTGTGTGTGTTTCGGACTTACTATTTCTTTTCAGTCAATATCTTTTTGTAAAAGCCAATTAATGTTAGTTGGTCAGTTGATATAGGGAGATATCAACTGGACAAAAGGACATTGGGGCATTAATCACTAGTTGGATGATATTGAAGGAATATTAACTAGTTGTGGGGACCAATTTTTAATTGGGGAGTGTTAGCTAAGCGGCTCACCACAATATTGGACCAAAGAAGGAGACCAGCAGCCTCCCTCAAAACAGAACAGGATTTATTTTAACAAGAATGAACTTAACAAAAACCAACACAAACAGGATCGGTAGGATCAAGGAAAAGGAAATAAAATGGGGAAAGGGAAATTATACAACCTCAAAAGATACCACCGACCAGGAATCAGGTGAGAATATACAGCAGAACTCCTGTCACTCCAGCGTCCAGCTAGAATGCCCAATTCTCCTCCCCCAATCCCAGAAAACCCCCACACCAGCCCCAGCCAATGGGATGGATGCTCTGACAGTCACATGACTGCCCTGACTAGGCTTCCAATCATTATAATTTTGCAAGGCCCATGTAGGCATCTGTGAGTGGTGATGACATGAGGTACCAGTGCCATGGCAACAGCTACAACCAGTGGGTGGAGCACCGTGTGGTTTACAGAGCCCCAGGCCAGTATGCGCTGAGGCATAAAAACCTCAAATAACAATTAATTCTTTACATTGTGATAATATTGGAGAGGATACATTTGATAGTGACTAGAATAATGGGCAATATACAGATGAAGTACAAGTACAATTTAAGAAGAAGGAAACCTGTAAAATGTCATACTTTCCTATAATAATAATAGTAAACATAATATCTCATTTTTCATCACAACAACCCTAGCATTTAGGTTCTATTAGCATACCCATTTTTATAGTCTAGGAACCTGAAGCAGACAAAAGGACACAGAGCTAATAAGTGTCTGAGGCCAGATTTAAATTAAGGTCTTCCTTGACTCAAAGTCAAGCTCTCTGTCCCCTATGTCACATTTAGAGGGAATCAATGTATTCCTTTTCCACCTTTGTAGAATGTCTATCACAATGTCTTATACAAATGTATGTCTTATACAAACATACGTCTTATACAAATGCAGTGTCTATCACAATGACTTATACAAAATAAGAACTTAACAACTGTTGGATTGAATTGAATTGAACTGAGTACAGAAGAACATACATGGCTGAGGGAGGATGAATTACTAAGTTTGACTGGCAAGAATCATAGGTTTTTGCTGTATTTAATGACTGAATTTGGAAAGATTCCATCTATCTATCTATTATCCATCCATCTATATTTCTATCTATCTATCTATCTATCTATCTATCTATCTATCTATCTATCTATCTATTGTGGTAAAAAGTTTTTAACAGTCGGTTAGTGAATACGGAAAGACGCCAGTTTTTGAAGGACCACCCTTTCGGGGAGGAGACCGACGGCCGTGCATGGGCTATGCACGCCAGTCCAACTGCTAAGCACTCCACTTCGGGGGTGCGAGCTTAAAAGACAAGGAGAGAATGGAAGTGAGATGTCTTTTCAGCTCTCCTTGTTCGCTGGCTGTGCGGCACAGACAGACGCTGACTGGAGTTCGACTTGGCCTGGCTTGTTGTAACAGCACGTGCTTGACGCGGCTCTCCCCCCCCAAAGGTGGCCTTGGGTTTTGGTGAGTTTTATATGGAATATAGACTAAGTTTAGACTTAAGACTATTTGTTTTGTATTTCTACTTTCCTATCCCTCTAATCAACATCACCTTGTAATTTCCAAACAATAAAAGCTCTAACTAGAGACCAGAGGCTTCTTCCATTTACTAGTCTGGGAGATAAATAAGGGAAACAGTTAAAAGGGGAGGTTAATGCTCTAGTATCCAATTTTAAATCTCACACTATTATCTATCTATCTATCTATCTATCTATCTATCTATCTATCTATCTATCTATCTATCTATCTATCTATCTATCTATCATCTATCTGTATGTATAACCACAATCAACATAGTTAGGAATGAACTAACTTCCCAAAACAGTGGAGGGAAGGAACCAAGAATAGGTAAAGTCCCTATATATTCACACACCTTACCTTCCAGCAAAGACACATATAGTTCAGAATAGGATGCTTAGGCCCCTAAGGCCCTCTTAGTGGTATATAGGGATATTTCATAGTAAAGCCTACTTGGTGTGGATTGGCAGTGGAGGAAACCTTCACTGGCTTTATCTGTACTGTCTCCATGCTTACTCCCAATTTCAACCTTGTTCCTATTGTTACATCTCCCTCAAAAGGATATCTTTTCCCTCCATACCCAATACAGAAGGATGATCAGACCATGCTCCCCCTCTGGATTGCCAAATACATGCTCCAACTGTTCCATCTGATGTCTCTTCATCTAAACCTCTGCCCTTCAGACTTGGTTCCCTGCTGCTAGTCTTCTTTCTCAGATCTTCCTTTAAAACAACCTATTGCATTCTCCATTAAGGTCCATTTCTGATGTATTTCATGGTGTGAAAGCTGCTAAAAAATGTCCTACTTGAAAAGGACCTCATAGGCCATATAGTCTGACCTGAGTAAAAGTTTCCTCCTTACCATGTCCTACAAGTCTAGCTATCTTTTAATTGAAGACTTCAAATGAGAAAGACCTCATGACTTACCCTTATCCAGCCCTAACCTCTCTCCTGACCTTCAGGTTCACATCTCCAACTCCCCATTGGATACTTCAAACTCAATTCCAATAAACATCTTAATTTCAGCATATCCAAAATTGAACTTATTATCTTTACACTTGCAAGCCTCTTCCCTCATCCTGACATCTATATTACTGTCAAAGGAACCACCATTTCCCCAATCATATAGGCTCACAACCGAGGTATCATCCTCTATATCTCACTCTCTCTTACCCTGATATTCAACATGTTGTCAAGTCCTGCTGATTTTATGTACGTAACATTTCTTGTATATGTCCCATTTTCTCCTCTGACATGGCCACCACCCTGGTGTAGGTCTTCATCACTTTATGCCTTGACTACCACAATAGCTGAGAGGTTAATCTCTCTATATCAGTCTATCCTCCCCTTAGCTATAACATCTTTCTAGAGTTCAGGTCTGACCATGTCAACCTGCTATTCAGTAAAGTTTAACAGTCAGCTCTCTGGCATGGGGAGGGATGTAGAAACAACACACTTTTAAATTCGATCTGTAACATTAATATTTTCTCCACTTTCATTTTCTCCATCACTTTCTCAAGTCTAGACAATCAACAAAAATAATAACTCAAGCCTGGTTTTGAGAATTTAATGCTTTTGAGGTGAAAATGTTCTTACTGAAAATTTAACAATCATCTCCCTCCCCTGTTCAAGCTGGCTCTAGCACAACTCTGCAAAGAGACTATAAATACCTGGGTTGTTTCTGCGAAACAATTCATGGCAATAATACACAATCAATATGTTCACCAGTAGAAGATAAAGCAACTTGAATCTTCCTAAAAGCAATTAAATCAGACAATCTCAGGCATACTGTTACTCCTGACACTGCTTTATTCACCAAAGAAAGACTTTGAGATTCCCAGCAAAGAAAAAGATCTTTTTTTTTTTTTTTTTGCAGGGGGGAAGTTGTTGTCATAGCATTCTCTCCAAACGTGATTCAATATAACAAGTCAGCTTAATGTCACTTGAGGAAAAAGTATTTGCTTTGCCAGAAAGCAGGAAGTTCTAGGGAGGCATGTGATGGATGCAAAAATTCAAAGAACTGACTCCCTGGATAAGAGCTGAGTAATAACACATAGTTAGGAGACATGGTTAATCCATCTGACCCTAAGAAGATTTCATTACTCTCCCCATGAGTCATGGCAATGCACCTGCATCCTGGGAAAACATGAAGCCTTCCCTAGAGTATACACATCCCACACCATGTGGGCTGCTTATTCATTGTGGGGGTGGAACTCTGCTTATCAAGACTCATTTCTTTCTTCTAGCTATTCAAAAAAGTGTAAGGTTTTAGCTTGTTTTGGTTTCTAATCAGTGAAATTCAATGGAATTGGCTGTTAACCAAATAATAAAATGGAAAGAGCAAATCCTCAGAAATCTGGGAGTTAAGCACCTTACCTAGACGGATAAGAAAGAGATAGATTTAGAAGTAGAAGAGACTTTAGATTTCATTGTGTCCAAGCCTCCCGTTTTATAGTTGAGGAGAGATTAAGTGACTTGCTTCAGGAGTAGCAAGCTAATGCAGAATGCCAATGCTGGGCTTCCTATCTCTTATTCCAGCATTCTCTTCACTATCCTTTACTGCCTCTTAGAATTTCAGAATCCCATTCAAATTCTCTAAATACTAAAGAGTTAAACAAAATGAGTCAAAAAGGACATATTAATAATTTCTGCATTATTGATAATAAAATTTAGCCTTTACATAGTTTGAAAGAATTAAAATGTGGATGATTTTATATTCATAGCTAATAATGATAATGTTACTTTCATATGATGCTTTAGTGTCTGAGGACTTTCACTCATTTTTCAACTATTTTTCTGTCTGATGTTTTAGTTTAAGCAAATCAGGATTTATATATCTGTTTTAGAGAGGAGAAAGTTAAGGCTCTCTTAGATTCTTCACTTAATGATATCCCCCCCCCACCCCACTCCCAAGGTCATACAAGTGCTAAGTGAAGGAGCTACTGCTAATCCTCACATTTCTTGACTTCTTGTTCAGTGCTCTATTCATTATTTTATGTTGTGTCTTTCAGAGCTCCATTTGTAACATATGTATATTGCATATATACATATATACTTTTGGGGTTATTCAGTCATTCGGTCATGTCTAACTCTTCATGACGCAATGAACTATATAGTACCAGGCCCATCTGTCCTCCACTGTCTCTCAAAGTCTGTCCAAGTTCATGTTCATTGTTTCTATGCCATTATCTATCCAGCTCATCCTCTGCTGTCCCCTTCTCATTTTGCCTTCATTCTTTCCCAATATCAGGGTCTTTTCCAACAGGTTCTCATTATGTGGCCAAAGTATTTAAGCTTCATCTTTAGTATTTGACCTTCCAATGAGCAGTCTGAATTAATTTCTTTAAATATTGACTGATTTGATTTTCTTGCTATCCAAGGGACTCTCAGAAGTCTTCTTCAAAACCACAATTTGAAAATGTCAATTTTGCAGCATTCAGCTTTTCTTAGAGTCCAGCTCTCACAGACATACATTGCTACTAGAAAAACCATAGCTCCGACTATAATTATGCTTTTTAATATGCTCTCTAGATTTGCTATGGCTTTCCTTCCAAGGAACAAATATCTTTTCATTGCACGGCTGCAATCACTCTCTTCCATGCTCTTTGAGCACAAAAATAAAAAAAAAAATCTGGCACTATTTCCTCTCCATTTGCCTGAAAATGATGGGACCAGTTGCTATGATCTTTTTTTATGTCAAACTTCACTCTCCTCTTTTACCCTCATCAAGAGGCTTCTTAATTCTTTTTCACTTTCTTCCTTCAAAGTTGTATCATCTGCACATCTGAGATTGTTGCTATTTCTCTTGGCAACCTTAATTCTGGCTTTAGATTAATCCAGCCCACTATTTCACATGATGTACTCTGCCTATAAGTTAAATAAATAAGTTGAGAACATACAGCCTTGTCCTACTCCTTTTCATATCTTAAACCAATCATTTGTTCATGGTCAGTTCTAACTGTTGCTTCTTAATCTGCATATAGGTTCCTCAGGAGACAAGTAATATGATCAGGCATTCCCATCTCTTTGTCACATTTTGCTGTTATCCACACAATCAAAGACTTTAATGTAGTCAATGAAGCAGAAGCAGTTGGGTTTTTTGTTTGTTTGTTTGTTTGTTTTCTGGAACTCCCTTGCTCTTTCCATAATCCAACAAATGTTGGCAATTTGATCTCTAGTTCTTCTGCTCTTCAAAATCCAGCCTATTCTACCAATTCTCATCTCACATATTCCTGAAGGCCAGATTGCACAATCTTAAGGATAACCTTGCTGGTGTGTGAAATGAGTGCAATTGTTCAGTCTGAACATTTGAACAATTTTAATGTTCTTTGGCATTACTCTTCTTTAGAATTGGGAGAAAAACTGATATTTTCCAATCCAATAGCCACTGTTGAATTTTCCAAATCTGCTTGCATATTAAATGCAGCACTTTAACAGCATCATCTTTTAGGATTTTAAATAACTCAGCTGGAATTCCATCACCTCCACTAACCTTATTTTTAGCAATGTTTCCTAAGGTCCACTTGGCTCCATTATCCAAGATCTCTGGCTCTTCTAGATCACTAACCACACCAGCATGGTTATTAGCAATGTTAAGATCATTATCATGTAGTTCTCTGTCCTCTTGATATCTCTTCTTAATTTCATCTACTTCTGTTAAATATGTAAACATATAGCATGTGTAAGAGACAGAGACAGAGACAGATAGAGACCACTAATGTAATCTAGTGAATAGAAATTGACTCAGAATCAGAAATTTCTAAGTTCAGTTCCCAACTCTGACACATGTTAACAATGTAACCTTGAGAAATTCCCTTAACCTCTTCATGTTCCTAGGAAACTTTCTAATCTGTTGCCAGTCTATATTGGGGGAGGGGATTTTTCATATTGGGACTTCCCTCTGCTAATAAAATCAAAGACCTGGAGAAGAGAAAAAATATATGTAATAAAGTAGATTATAGTACATATTTTATCATGTCAATATGTTTAGGATCTGTGATCTTGCAAGTATGTGAATTATCTTCACCAAGGTGGATGGAAATTGACCTATAACTTAGTAGACAAGTCTGAGGCTTGAATTTTTGAGATATTAAATGACTTACCTATTTTCATATAGTTATTGAGTGTCAGATGAGGCCTTTAATGTTATATCTTTCTGGTCTCTTAGTCCAATGATTTATATATTCTACCATGCTGCCTCAATGCCTTATATATAGTTGGTAGTATTACATGTGTACTGTATTGGTCAGACTATGAGCTGCCCATAAATACAAATCCACAACCCTAGAATCAGATTTCTGAAAAGAAAAAAAAATAGTATTCACCAAAAAAGTTATATAATATTATTACATTACAACATTTTATTTTTATATTTATTGTCATTCAAAAAGATCATTTTGCTCTTTTTTGTTGTTGTTGTTAATGAAAGAATATCTATCTTCAACAGTTCAACAGTTATCTTCTATATGAGGTCTTTCCTGAACCCCCATCTCCTAAATTACTATGTATTTATCTTGTATGTACTAAATATTTACTTAAACATATTGTGATTTTTTTTTGTCCCAGAGACTATGAAAGTCTTGTGCTCAGGGAATGGTTCATGTTTATCTTTGTATCCCCAGCAAATTAAATGGTGTCTGGCACGCAGTAGGTGTTTAATAAGTTCTTATTGATTAATAGATTCATGTTCATCATTTTTTCTGTTCTCTTTCTCAAGGCCTTCTTATAATGTGTTATCTTCCCTTCTACCTAGCTCTCACCTGTGACTCCAAGAGGTTGCACAACAGCCACACCATCTTAAATCATTTTGTCAGATGAGCTAAACTAGGTTGAAGGTATGTAACCAAAAGGTCTCAAATCTTAGGTCAGTTAGGGGGCTGTTTACCCCAAGCATGTGAAAACTTCCCCTGGTGGAATGGGTGGATGAGAAAAACTTGTTCCAATAGCAATGAAGGTGGCTGAAGCAGGTGCTATGGAACACAGAGCTTGGTTAGATGTCAAAGACACTAAAGTCATCTGCTGCATCCTGAGCCATCACCAGTCATCTTTACTTTGTTTTGCACTGAACTTTAATGAGTTTCTGACTGAGCAGCCCCCTGGGTATCTCAGCAGCCTTTTAAGGAATGTGCTGCTTACTTCCTAGTGTGAGAACACGGCTAGATAATATGCCTTAAAAATTCTCTCATGTATAACCTATATCTGATTGCTTACCACCTCAGGAAGGAGAGAGGAGAGGGCTGGAAAGAGGGATAGAATTTGGAACTCAAAACTTTAAATAAAAAGGTTTATTATCATTATTTTTAATTGTCTGCTTTACATATCCCTGGCCTGCTTACCATGACAGGCAGGGATCTCATCTTGCTGTTGAGAGAACTCGCACAAGGCAGGTGCTCACATAGTGGTCAGAAGAAGCAATACAAAGACACTCAAGGTCTCTGAAGAACTTGGGATATATTTTGTGACATGGGAGAGGCTGACAAAGGACCACCCTGCATGGGGTGCCCACATCAAAGAAGGCACTATGCTAAAAAAAAGTGAGATACACAAATTTAGAGACATCTCCACTTCAAATGTTCATATGTAGTATTTGTGCCTGACTTTGGTAGAGCATTCTGAGTTTGTATTGATGTGATCTTCCAGAGTTGGCCACACTGTACCTTGACTCCAACATAGTGATGTCATTTTGGTTCTCTTTGAGAACAAAGGACACCAACCAACCAACCAATCTTCCCTTCTACCCACTCCATTTGAAAGGTGGCATTTTTGTTGAAACTATGTATTCCTTTGTTCTTTTATCCCATAAACAAGACTACTGAAGTTTACCAAAGCCTTGCATCTTAAATCACAGTTGCTCTACTTGTGGTATAACGATTACAAAATAATAAGCTATATTTTGATCTTATAAAAATCATTTTTGTGAGGAAAGGAAAACCCTATATTTGGACAAATATGTTAGAATAATCACATTTTCTGAAATATTTGGCATCATCCAATGTACGATATTTTATATATATATATATATATATATATATACACACATACATACATACATACATACACATACATATGTGTGTGTGTGTGTGTGTATATATATATATATATATGGAGAGAGAGACAGAGAGAAACAGAGAGACAGACTCTATCAGCCATGGCATGCCACTCTTCTGCCAGAAATGAAGCCCTCACCTTTCAACACAATTGTTCTTAATGATTTTTGTATCATGAACCCCTTTGGCAGTCTATTGAAACCTATAAAACTGTTGTCAGGATAATGTTTTCAAATGCATAAAAACACAGGATTACAAAGGAAACTAATTGTGTTAAAATGATTTTGTCAAAATATATATTTTTTTAAAGTTTATAGACCCCAAGTTAAGAATCCCTGTTTTGGGGGCGCAGCTAGGTAGCATAGTGGATAAAGCCCTGAATTCAGGAGTACCTGAATTCAAATCTGGCCTCAGACACTTGACATTTACTAGCTGTGTGACTCTGGGCAAGTCACTTAGCCCCCATTGCCCTGCAAAAAAAAAAAAAAAGAATCCCTGTTTTAATATCAGTATTTTTCCATTGATGCTCTATGGATGAAAATCCTGCAATTCTTCTGCTGCTGAAGAATTAAAGCTTTAGATCACCAAAGAACAAAGGTGATGGTATGAAGCTTGTTGAGTGTGAATAGGCTGCAACATATTTCCAATGAAGAACTGAGTACACAAAGGTAGCATGAAGGGTATAACCAGAGAGATGTTTAACTAGAAAATGAAGTTGAAGAGTCACAATGTAAGAACCAGGGATAGCTGATGGACAGCGCAAAGGCTCCATTATTACCTACATAATTTCAAGATAGAGAGGAGTCCCCATTATGTTGGATTAGTTGGATCCCTTTTGCATGGTTTACAAGAGGACATAGATGAGAAATACTCAATAAAAGAAAGTGTTGATGGGTTACAATTTGTATTGTTGGATGAATAACCCATATCAGTGATGGGATTTGTACTAGAAAATGATCTCTATGTCTCTTCCCCCATTATAAAATCCCATTATCCTAGGAGTATCTTCCAAAATATGTTTATAGGAAAGAATTTTTATTTTTAGTTAGAACTTTCTTTTTTTTCTTTTTTTTTTGGGGGGGGGGAGCAGGAAATGGTGTTAAGTGACTTGCACAAGGTCACACAGCTGGTAAGTATCTGAGGCTGCATTTGAACTCAGGTCTACCTGACTCCAGGGTCGGTCAACTGCACCACCTTGCTGCCCCCAGGACTTTGTTTCTTAAATCCATTTTTTACTTTATATATATTTTGAGTTTCAGTAAATATATATAAGTGTAAAAAGTTTTTGGTGCATGATCACCTATGATGGAGGAACAAATACAGGAGACACCATGTATGAAGCAGGGCTTGGAAAAGGTCATCTTCTCCTTAGGTACTGTAGCCTTGAAAAATGGACTTAGGGTTGGCCTGTTTATTTTTTTCCTTTTCAGTTCTAAATGTATATGGTAGAATTCTTAGAACTGGTAGCTTGAGCCATGGGGACCTGAGAATTAGGATTCCAGACCAGGTGTTTCAATTATTCCAGCAGGAAATCCTTGAGAAGCCACGGTCTGGGGACATGAAAGCAGGGGGCACTTTGGACTTGTAACTTGGTAAAGCTAATAGGAACCAAGCTGTGAACTTAATTTCCATCTCTTCACAGAGACAGAGGTGGTATAAGAGTGTTTTTGTCCTGCCCCACTCCCTTCAGATGTTGAGGTGGGAAATTTTTATTCATGCTATACCTCTGAATGTTACTTTATAAAAGCAAATCTAGCTGTTAAGTGGTTAAATGAAACTGGTGCCTTGGACCCCCAGAATTAGAAGAATGCCATTGGTGGGGGCTTGAAACAAAGGTAGAGATGAGCCTTCTCCCCCATTCCCCTAGAAACATAACAAATGTCTAAAGCTACTAGAGAGCTCTGGGGAAGGGTGAAATGTAACCTATCTGGCTTTCAGGTAGTGGGGACTAGAGAATCACCATTATATAATCTTACTCCTCACCTGCTTGAATTTCATAGGATCATAGATTTAGACTCAGGAAAAATCTCAGGTCATTTAGTCTAGTCCTCTATTTTATGGTTGAAGAAATAGGCATAATTAAGGCTCAGTTAAGGGATTTGTCCATGGTCACACAGGTGGCTACTATGGCAGAGAGTAGGTTTTAAATCCAGGTCCTCTGACTCTCAGATTGATGTTCTTTCCACTTCAACACATCACTCCTATGAAAAGCACTGTTGGTAGAGGAGGAGTGCTGGCTATATATAAACATTAGTACAAGTCCCACCTCTCATATTTACTAGCTGTATAGCCCTTGGCAGGTCATTTAAAACTTCTTGGACCTCAGTTTCCTCATCTGTAAAAATGAGAACATTGGAAAATAAGACCTTTGGGATCCCTTCTAGCTCTAGGTTTATAATCTTTTCATCTTTATAGAAAGTACTATCACTTAACATTTCAGCAATCCTACATCTTTTTAAAGCTCCTATTTATTTTTTTTCTTCCACCACTTTCGGGTTTGCACTCGCTTCCCTCAGCTGTCAACGTGCAGAAGGATGCCAGAGAGTTCGTGGACCTATACTTTGTGATGTTTAAAATCTAAATTGTGGTCGCCTTAAATCAGAAGCTTCAGCTCCAGTCTAGCCTAGAGTTCCAGCCTGGTTGGGTTCTTCCTGAAGTCCTCCTCCACTAGCCTGCTTTAATCAGGAACACTCTAGCAAGCTGTTTGTGGAAGCTTTTTTATACATCTGGAACAGAGGCGGTCCTTACACACTGCTTCAAGGTGATTGGTTGGTGTCATCCAAATCCATTGTCTTTGAAGGTATTCTCAAGTTGAGTTCACAGTCTAGTTCCTGAGAACAATACCTTCTTAAGGGATAGCCAGGTGTGATTACAATCCAATTAACTTGAAGTAGGCTTAATTAGCAGTCAATCACTCTCACTTGATTCAATCAGTATAGATCAATCTCCAGGTGGGTCTTTGAGTATCTGCTAAATCCCATTATTTCATCACAACTTGCTGCAGAAATGATCTGTGAGCAACAGGATCATTGGGGCCAAGGACCAGGTGTCCATCCAGATGAACGTAGCCGAGGTTGACAAGGTCATGGGTAGATTCAATGGCCAATTTAAAACTTATGCAATTTGTGAAGCAATTTGTAGAATGGGAGAATCTGATAACTATTCTCCGGCTGGCAAAAAATGATGGTATTGTTTCAAAGAATTTCTAATTGAAGAAATCTTGTGGAATATGTCTTAATAAATCAGAAAAACAAAACAAAACAAAACAAAAAGCTCCTATTTTTTATTTTGTTAATTTTAACATGCTTTGCTTTTAAAATTTTGAGTTTTAGACTTTCTCCTTCCCCTACCTATCCCACCCATGAGAAGAAATGAATATATCAATTATAAATGTAAAATCATGCAAAACATATTTCCATATTAGTTATATTACCCAAAAAAGCAAGAAAATTATACTTCAATTTATCAGTTCTCCCTCTGGAGATGAATAGCAATATTTTTTTCACCATGAATCCTTTGGAATTGTCTCCAATCATTGTATTGATTAGAGTACCCAAGTCTTTCACAGTTGATCATCATTACAACATTGCTGTTACTGTGTTCAATGATCTCTTGTTCTTCACTTTGCATCAGTTCATATTAGTCTTTTCACGTTTTCCCCCTCTGAAATCACCCTCTAATAATTTCTTACATCACAATATTATTCCATCACAATCATATACCCACAACTTATTCCACCATTCCCTAATTGATGAGCCTACCCTCAGTTTCCAATTCTTTGCCACCACAAAATAAGAACTGTTATGAGTATTTTTGTACATATAGGTCCTTTTCCTTTTTCCTTGATCTCTTTGAGATACAGATCTAGTGGTGGTATTTCTGGGCCAAAGGGTATGCAGTTTTATAGTCCTTTGGTAATAATTCCAGAAGCAACCCCACTTCTTTTTTTAAAAAAATAGCATCTTCAATCTGTTAACACTACATTTGTGTCAGACTTCACAAATAATTTGTTCAATAGTTGAGAAAGATCTTTTTGTTTCTGAACTCTTTAATTCAACTTTTTTTTCTAATACTGGAAAACAATTACAACACATCTATTATTCTTTCCTGGTTCTCAGGGTGACGTACACTAGAAGATGGAAACACCCAAGCAGATAAAACTACAAATCTATGAAAGTTTCAGAGTATAATTAATAAATGGTGGGAGTTGTCAGGAGAGGAGGGAAGCTGCCTTAAACATATTCTTATCATAATGGCCTTTTCAGTTTTCCTCTAGAGTAAAAGTTTCTTCCAACACTTTACTTTGAAAAAGACCCAACCCATGTAGTAAAATAGTCATGGGATGACAAGAATATGAGCAGCATATGAGGTCAGGAATGTTGCCTTTTTCCCCACTTTAAGCATGACTTGTTTTTAAGACACCCCATATTTTTAAAGGAATTATAGCATTACAATTCCATGTGTTAGAGAGATAGAATGGTACCCTTTTCTGGGACTGAAGCAAATGACAATTTTGTAATCCTACAGCTGATGTTTTTAATGAAGAGTCTTCACAGACCCTTATTGTTTTAATCAATATCACAACACTGTATAATTTAATTATGATCATCTCTGAGCCCCAGCTTGCTCATCTGTAAAGATGAGACTAATACTATTTGTACTATTAACCTCATAGATTGGGGAAAAGGTATGTTGTAGGTCTTACATTGTTGTAGAAATATAAGCTATTGAGAGCTGAGAGACACGTGGATTGAAATTACATCTTTGACACTATGTGATTCATGGGCACAACACTTATGTTTCAGTTTCCTTGTCTATAAAATGGAGACAATAATATATGTAGTACTTAAAAAGGGTGGTTTTAAAGATCAAACGCATGTAAAATATTTTGCAAACTTTAAAGTTTGCAAAGTCTAGCTAAAATCCCACCCTCTGCAGAAAGCCTACCCAGTCCCCCGAAAGCTAGTGCCTTCTTTCTGATATTACCTCCAATTTATTATATATGTGTGTGTGTGTGTGTGTGTGTGTGTGTGTGTGTGTGTGTGTGTGTGTGTGATATATGAAAAGTTGTTTGAATGTTCTCTTTCACATTTAAATGTGAGCTCCTTCAGGACAGTGGCTATTTTCACTTTTTTTTGCATCCCTAACTCTTAGCACAGCATCTTCTATATAGTAAGTACTTAATAAATGCTAGTTATATTAATCTGACATTATTATTATTATTGATCCTTTACTATCATTATCATTCTTTTTTAAATTTTTTTAAATTAATAAAGTATTTTATTTTTTCCATTACATGTAAAGATAGTTCTCAACCTTTGTTTATTGTTACACAGTTTTAAATGGTTCCTAAGAAAAGTTAGGGAATTCAGTTTAACTGAAAATGGACAAAATCCATACCAAGGCAAAAATCCCATTTTCTCTGAACTTTCTGCCACTAGAATTTTTTAGGCAAAAGGGATTTCACCCATGAAATACCAAATGCTACTTCCTATATTTCAAAGAAACTGTGTATTACATAAGAATTGGGAAACATCTTCAGTCTTAGTAATCAGATTTCACTGATCATTTCAAATCAATTAAAAAATGTTTTTTTCCTGTGTCATCTCTATGTAAGACATTATTAAGCAGTACATGGAAAATAAGGATGAACTGACATGATTCTTGCCCTGAAGGAACTTAGCATCTAGTAACAGAAAAAAGTCATGTACCCAGATCATTACCTTTCATAGTGCTATTGGGTAGAATGCAGAAAAAAATAGATTCAATGTATTTCTTTGGGATCCTTCTTAGTGTGGTGTCTGTGAAATAGTTAACAAACACTTTTATGGACATTTAGCTCTTGCTTCTGAAGAGGAGTTTTAAAATCTGTCATTTGTTACATTTAATTTCTACCTATTCAATTGGACTCAACAAGCATTTATTAAGCACCTATAGTATACATAATACCTTTGTGTGCCAATGTTTATGTTTGTTTCTGCCACATTCAGGGGAGTTGTTTCAACAAAAGCCGAGAAATCTTCTATCACTAAGGAAATTCATTCTGAGCCTCAGTAATATTCTTTCACAGTAAGATATATTAGACATTTATATTTTCCCAAGGCAATGGGAGGAAACATCATTACTTGAGCCAATTATAGTTATACAGGAGATTGTTCTATGGGGAACTATCTTACACTGGAAAAAAAAGTAAAATGACATAATAGTTCATGGATGTGTCTAATTTCCTCTCCATGTGGTTAACCACCAAAAGAAAGTCTTGTGAATAACTGATCTGGTGGCCAGTTGCACTCCTCATCTCCCCTCCACCCTGCCCCCCCACACACACACACTCCCTAGAATGTTAGAACTAGAAAAAGACTTAACAAGTAATTTTGCAGATGAAGAAACTGAGGCCCACTGGTGGTGAAATAATTTGCCTACAGGAACACAAAAAATTATTGGCAAAGCTGAAACTTTAGATCCAGGGTATTTTAACTATATCAAAGGCAACATAGCTAAAGTATTAGAGAACTTAAAAATGGACTGAATATTAGAAAAATTTGGTTTACTTTTTAAAGATTTAAATTACCATATTTCTATAACTATACTACTGTCTATACATTTGTTATTTCTTTCTGTAACATGGGGAACATATTATGTATATGTGAAATATGCTGTTATTAATTTATTTCTTTACTCCAAATTTTTGCTCTTTTGTATATTCTGTTACTTATAAGATGTCTCAGACTCTTTGTATTTCCATTATCCTTTTCATTATCTATCCCAGGTTCGTAGGAATTAATGTAAGTGGTAAATGTATTCAGTATTTTTATTGCTTGTACGAAGGAATTTGTTTGTCTTGGTAAATGGACAAGAGCTTATTCACAAAGTGTTTGTAATCCAAAAGCATAAATTACCTCTCATTTTCCTATAGGATGGTCATTACCTTACACAACAAATGTAGAAGCACAATAGCAACTATGATGTCATATATCCATTGGAACATTTTAATGTCTCACATACTTCTGGATTGCCTACACATGTATGATGCTTAAAGAGAAATACATTTACCATGGTAATCTAAGGATCCACACGGGAAAAAGCAAGTGGATGGAAAATGTCAATGATATCTTGCTATGGTGAAAGCAGTATTCTAAGGCCCCGCCCCATGTAGGTTAGGGTAGTTTTTCCTTAAAAGGCATTGAAACTATCTCTGAGTTTTAATATGCTCAGGTTTGACCATTGACATAGCTTTTTTGTTTTCTATGTACAAAAACAACCTAGTTGGTTTTGTTTGTCCTTGCTCAGGCTTCTGACAGCAGATCAGCAGCATGACTAACACCAGCATAAGAAAGTTGTGTTCAGCTGAATCAAGGCTGTTTCCTTGGTGAATATCCTTTCTCTTCTCTGGAAGTCCCCCTGCTATAGATAAGTAAACCTCCTCATGATAGATGGACTATGAGTCTCATTTATTCTAATACCAAACCTGAACCATTCCTAGAATTAAAAATCGATACTTTTTAACACCAGTAGTCTTCCAATATTGTTATATAGCTGCAAATCATGGAATATCATATTTTACAAAGAATCAAAATTGCTGGTCATCCAAAAGGCAACAGAAAGATGCATGGTCAGTGGAATAGGTTGTAGCATATTGCCAATGATGAATTACATGCAAAAAGTAGCACAAACGATATCATCAAAGAGATGTATAAAAAGGAAGTGGTCAATAATCTAGTAAAAGTAAAAAATACAACATTGTTATAATGCAATGTTGAGCTACAGAGGATGGGTCCTAGTATGTTAAATGGACAATCTCCTCCAAACCTTTTCAGAAGATTTTGGAAAGTCATGAATAAAAGTCAGTCAGGATGTGTAGGGATAGGCAAGCCACATACTGCATGATTTAAGGGAATACTTAAATCAATCAGGTATTCAAATGAATAGTGAAAAAACAATATAGGGGGCAGCTAGGTGGCACAGTGGATAAAGCACCGGCCCTGGATTCAGGAGGACCTGGGTTCAAATCCAGATTCAGACACTTGATACTTACTAGTTGTGTGACTCTGGGCAAGTCACTTAACCCTCATTGCCCCAGAAAAAGAAAGGAAAAAAAGAATGCAAAAAAAAAAAGAAAAACAATATAATGGTCAGATAGACTAAAGTATCAGTAAAAGCATAAACATAATCATAGGGTTAATAGGGCCCTTGCAGTCACCAAGTCCAGGGCCCTCTATTGATAAGAAAACTGGTGCTGATTGTAAGGAACATGATAATTAATACATTACCAATAAAGCGGTTGCATGTCTTTTATTCAAAGGTACAAGTATGGAAAATATGTTACTTTATTCCAGGTCAATCGTGCAGTGTGAGTTAATTTGGCCACTTTATCAGATTTATTATTCACACTAACTGGTACCTAGCTACAATCTATTATTGTGGATTCATCTGAGATAATGAGTAAAAGGTACTTTTACACAAATATAAGCTATTGCAGTAAGGAAGCTCTCATGTATTACTGAACAAATTCTTGCCAAAGTTGTCATTTCTTGTGTGATGTGTGGAGAGGTGCTTTCTCTTCATTGTAAACCTTAATACAAGTGAACGTAGTTATGACTGATTTATCTTCCCCAGGAGGTAATATTCCCAGCTTTTAAAATATTTCCATCCCTTTAATGAGAGCCACAACTAGTAGTTTTTATACTTGGGGCAACTGGCACAAAAACCAACTATTTCATTTCCCGTCAAACGTGTACACTTCTTGTCTTTCCATGTCTTCTGTTAACAGAGTTTGATATGGGCTCCAAGGTGAATAGCATGGAATCTGTTCCTGCTAAAAGTCATACTGCTATAATTTATTAATAAATAAGAGGCTTGGATGAGTTTTTAGGTCTTCTGCGACCATTTGGAAGATGCCAGTTGATGAGCCAGAAAATTATCCTCCTAGATTTACCAAAAGCATTGTGTGATTCATATTTTGTCCAATACGATTTTTATTTGACACTTAAATTTCAATGCAATGAGCTGAGATTAGACCATCAAATGTTGATGAATAAAAGTAGTGAATATATGTAGTTCAGTCATCAGCCCTGGAAAGATTATAACACAGAGAAAGAATAGAGTGGAGGATATGAAACTACCTAGATAAATTTTTATGGCATCCACACCACATGAATTCACAAAGAGGTGGCCTTAAAGAGGAGGACAGAAATGTGTTACTTCTCAGTGCTGACCAAAAAGATGTTAGCCAACAGGATGCTGAGGGCACACACCAAAATATATAGAGGAGAAGCGTGGCAGTCATTTAGCATGCAGAGGAAGGATGACATGCAACATCTTCCTGTGGAGACCGCATGGCAAATGAACTCTGCAAAAGGTCAGGGTTGACAGATGAATGGGAAACAGCCTATCATGAGAGAAGACTGTGGGCTGGAAATGTAACAAGGCTTATGGATAATAGAAGGGTCACCTGATTAAGAGATGGGATCCCATCAAGCCACAAATCACTCATTGAAGATCAAAACTTTTTGGGATCAGCCAGTGGTCTGAATATTTGGACAGAACTTGAAATTGCCCACAAGATCATTGATTCTGGGTTTTAGGTGATGTGTGCTTTCTTTGTGATGAGAAAAGACAGAGTCAGATATGAATGAATGAATATGTTAATGAATTCTGAAAGAATTCTAATTTAATGCAGATTCAAAATATATTCTGTCAAGTGGGTGGCATTTCTGTTTCTAAACATTTTTTCTGCATGAGCAGATGCTTAGCTGCTAGAAGAAGAAATATAAACCCTAAATTCTTTACAGTAAACACCTTTCCATAACAGTTCTACTTTTCTTTGCAAAAGATCTTGAGAGAAAGACCAAGAGAGATAGAAAGATGGAGAGAGACAGAGACAGAGAGAAAGAGAACATTTGAACATTTGTGTTTTGTTCTGGGGATTATTTTTAATCATATCTTCTCTAACTTTTTTCCTGAAATAAAAAAGTAGAGACATGATTACTTAAGCTGTGCACTTTTCAGCCCTAGCCAAACCATAAAGTCAGCAAAATTGGGCTTTGGTACACCCCAGGAATTCTTAATCCTTTTTGTGGTCTGGTAAAGCTTAGGAACCCTTTTTCTGAATAATATTTTTAAATTATAAAATTAAAAAAAACCATAAGATTACAAAGGAAACCAATTATGTTGCAATACTGTTATAAAAAAATTAAGTTCATGGACCTACTGAAACTAATGCTCATTCCTCTTGAGGGTCTGAGGACCTTGGGTTAAGAACCCCTGGGGCCTAAAATTCTCTTCCCTAATTTCATGTTAAGTTCTGTATCTTGGTCCCTTTCCTGTTTCTTAGTTGAATTTGAATAATACTCACTGATGTATTACCCTCTCCCCCACTGATGTTTGCATGAAATCCTCAATGCTCTGATGTGTTTGTGATTTTTTTTTCAGTGTGGTGTTTCTTCAACTGCTACATATAGCAACCCATCCATATCCCTTTTGTGCTATGGGATACTTGTCTGTATCCTCCCATAAGCCAGTCACAAGGTGACCAACCAACACACTGAGGGACTTCCTCATTTTCTCCTGACCCGAGAAAGATGTTTCCACATGGCCAGCAAAACTTCTTTTTTAGCCATACATTTCCTTGATGACATTCTTCAGTCTCATTTTTCATTGTTCCTTGTTTGTTACATGTTACAGCCTGCTCATACCCATTGTCAGCTCTCTATGACCCACTGAGCCATGCTCATTTTTGCATTACACTATGCAAATACTCTAAGGATGTGATTGAAGATGATCCTCTGATGCCTTGGGTGTATCCTTTCTACTCAGATGATTACATATATTACTACAGTCAAAATAAATTATTACCTGATAGGCAACAACTCAGCTTTTCTGAACTTGGCTATGTTAGGCAGGTCATCTGAAAAGCATGTCATCCATCACGGGATTTAAACTAAAACCCTTCCCAGTATAGTAGGACCTTCCATGGCTTGTGATTCAGTGGTATGTTGGCATTGTGCTGTAAGAACCCAGGATTACCTCCATACCAGGAAAGGGCTTTAGTGAAAGTTGCAATATAATAGAGGATTCTAAAAAAATAGAAACATTTTCCAATAGCACAGGAATGGCCCACTATTGGTAGACCTGCATTCAAATCCTTTCTCAGATGCTTACCAACCTTTTGACCAGGGGCTTAAAGTCAAATGACCTGTAAAGTCCCTTTCAGTTTTAAATCTAATTTTCTGCTGAATTTCAACCTTTGTGGCAATTGGTAGCAGGTACTGATAAATCCCTATCTCTCTAGCTCTAGCTTTCCATGTATAAACATACAAACACACATAAATATATACATGTGTGCATATATGTATACTTACACATATTCATACACACATATGTATATATATACACACATATCATCTATTTATCTAACTACCTATCATCTATCTATCTATAAAAGGAGACCTTTAAGCAACACTATAGGCAGCCTGCATTGCCCCCTTGTTAAGGGAATATTAGTTTGCATGTAAAGTTAAAAAGAAAATTGATTTTCAAATAATCCTCACTAATAAAAATTTTTTAAAACCCTCCTATGTTATAACCTGAAATGTCCAAGAAACTGAGGAAAACATGGGTTTCGAGATGTGAAAGGGCTTTAATTATTGAATTTTCTCAATGCCCCACTTCATGGCCTTGATCTAGAAGAAGACAGGGTTCCAGGGCTATGCAAACAGCATTGGGATTACTTAATTTACAAAGACCTTTCATTTAAAGTATCTGAGGGGGCAGCTAGGTGGTGCAGTGGATAAACCACTGGCCCTAGATTCAGAAGGACCTGAGTTCGAATTTGACCTCAGACACTTAACACTTACTAGCTGTGTGACCCCGGGGCAAGTCACTTGACCCCAATTGCCTCACAAAAAAAAAGAAAAGAAAAGAAATGAACCCAAGTTGGAAAGCAAAAATAAAATAAAATAAAGTATCTGAGAAAATCATTGCCCCATCATTTAGAGCTCAAAATACTTACCTCGATGATGTTTCCTGGTATTTTATCAAGGCCTTTGGAAAGAAATGGGAGAGTAAGATTTGGGACCTACAAAAAATTTGCCTGGCCAGTGATTTTCTTTAAAAGATGAAGCATTAGCTTCCATGTCTATATGATTTATTTTGAAAGATGATACTCATCTGCAACAAACACTATTGCAAACAACCTCTCAGCCTTTTTGATAACATCAGTTTGATACCTCCTATGTTGTCAAGAGCTCTGGAATTCTAGGATCATAGATTTTGAGCTGGGAGGGATCTCTTGGCAGATGCTAAAAATGAGTCAGAGGGAGCTTAAATGACCTGTTCAGCATTACGCAACCAGTGAGTAGATTATATGAAGTAGGATTTGAATCCAAGTTCTCTTGACTTCAAGTGAAGTTTCATATCCATTATATCATGCTACCTGTATCTGGATACATTACCAAAAATCTCATAGAAAAATAGTGCATATTTGCAATAATTTGTACCTATTTTAAAGATAAAACAAATAGAGACTATGTGACTTGCCCAAAAAAGCTGGTGGGTGATAGAGGCAAAATTTTGACCTGGGGTTCTTGACTCTCAAGCTAATGTGCTTTCAACAGCCTCATCTTTCCTAAGAGCTGGAGGAGGCCTTTAGCAAAACGTTCACTGTATACATGATAAAACTAAGACCTGGTGAGGTAAAGTGATTTATCCATTAATGGCAGAAGTACCACTAGAATCCTGAGTTCTTACCTACAAATTCAACCCTACTTCCACTAAGCTGCTTCTGCTTTGTAGGAATGGATCACCTCTGAGGAGAGAGACTTTGTTATTGTTTAATTTGATACAACAGGGAAGTTGAGGTATGAACATTCTCTCCATCAATGAACATCAGCAATGTCTGTGCAAATTATAGTACTACAGTTTCCTGTGGCACTGAGAAATTTGCCCATTGTCACACAGCTAATTTATGTCAGAAACCAGGAGTCTTCCTGGGGCAGCTGGGTGGCACAGTGGATATAGCACTGGGCCTAGAGACAGGAAGACTTGAGTTTAAATCTAGTCTCAGACACTTACCAGCTGTGTGACCCTGTATAAGTCCCTAAACCCCAATTGCCTTAAACATCTGGGGCCATCTCCATTCATCCTGATATATCTCTTGCCACTAGACCCAAATGGCTCTGGAGGAGAAAATGAGGTTGGTGACCTTGCACAGCCTTCCTTCACTTAAATCCAATTCATTGGAAGCCATGACATCACCCTGATGTCATGGTGCTCTTCAAGAAAAATGGACCAACAACAATATGAGATGGAGAAGAAAATGGCAAACCACTTCAGTATTTTTGTCAAGAAAACCCTGAAATGACTAAAAACAACAATTTCCTGACTCCAAGGTTACATTTCTATGTACAACAGGCTTTTTCTCTAAGGAAGTTATAGCAGTTTAATTATTTGTCTTCTTGTCTACTCTAATCTGATGAATCTCAAGCACATATTACTGGGAAGTACCTTGGATAAGGATTACTCTGAAACCAGTATGTCATCCTTGGGACTATCCCAAAGGTAAGCACAGCACAACTGTCATTGTGGATGGCACCTCCCTACTTTATTATCTTCCTTATCCTTTTTTAAAAGCATTTCTTTAGATGTTATTTAATTTTTAATTAATTTTTAATTTACGGAATAAAGCAAGCTCTTCTATAACAGTACAATAAAAAGGTTATTGCACACGAAATTACAAATATACAAAAAAATTATCACTTTTTTTCCTTTTTTCCCCTTTCCCTTCCCTGCCTAGAAATGACTACCAGTAGACACAAATAGGGGTGTGTGTGTGTGTGTGTGTGTGTAATATTTTTCTATACACACCTCTAGTTGTTAGTTTGTTCTCTGGACGCAGAGAACATCTTTTTTCATTTGTCCTTTATAGTTAATTTGGGCGTTTACAATAGTCAAAGTAAATTATTTGCTGGAAGTGGTTTTTAAAACAATATTGCTATTACTTTATACAACATTCTCTTGGTTCTGCTCATTTCACTCTTCATTACTTCATGCAAATCTTTCCATGTCTTTCTAAAATCACCGAGCTCATCATTTCTTATAGCACAGCAGTATTCCATCACAATTATATACCACAGCTCGTTCAACTATTATCTTTCTCACCCATTTGGGTCAAGTGAATACAAAAGTCAAAAGGTGGTAATATTTTTACAGAGGTTTCATTGATTAATCCCCACAAGATTCACAAGGCAAGTGGGAAGATGCTATCATCAGCCTCCTCATTTATTATCATAAATGAAAGCATATAAGCTGCTGATTCTCCTCCCCAAGATGCAAAACCAAGGTAGAGAAGAAGTTTCCTGCTTCTTCCTAGTCCACAGGTTCAAAAGCATTGGAGTTTTAAAGAATCATTAAGGGCAGAGGCAGATCTAGGTAGCCCACCATAGCTCAGGATAGCATGAGTGCAGCAGACAACCAGAATGTGAAAGCAGAGGGGAAGTCTATGAGTAAGGGACTTCACAGAAAAGGAGATGGGTGTTTACCAAAGCCAAATATATCCTCCTTAGCACCTGTGCCTTGGGCAAACCCTACTCAGGTATGTTTGACTCTTGCAAAATCACAGAATGTTGGAGCCGGAAGGGCCCTATCTAGCCCAGAGGTTCTTCACCTTTTTAGTCTCAGAATATTGAGAACAACCTTCCTTCTTAAAGAGCTTCTGCTTACATGGGTTACATCAATTGATATTTACTATATTAGAAGTTAAAATGTACTAGTTTTATCAGAAAAATCATTTTGGTCTTGCAGCCACCTGAAAGGGTCTTGAGGACATCTGGGGGTTCCCAGAATACATTGTAACAACTGATGATCTAGGACAACTCTCTCATTTTGCACATGACAAAACTGAGACATAAAAAAATTAAGGTGAATTTCTCAAAATCACAGAGCTAGTTAGTAGGGAGCCAGCATTTAAACCTGGTCTCCTGATACCCAGTCCAAATTTCTTTCTGGTTAGAAGTGGCATAGCATATAGAACATTAACTCAAAGCCAGGCAGGCAGAGTTTTAAATTCTAACTCTGACACTTAGTGGTTTTATGAATATGAACTAGTCACATAACCTCATTTCCTCTTCTGTAAATCAAGAGAACGGCAACTAACTCACAGGCTTGTTGCAAATCTGAAATTAGGTCATGTATATAGAACCCTGTGCAGGTCTGCAGCATTACAGAAATTTCAATTGCTGTTGTACAACTTTGATTGCTATGTACAACTTGCTATTCCTTTCAAATATACAACAAAATTATTATGTTTTCTTATCATGTTGTGGTGGTGGTGATTGTTTTATTATTATCATTATTAAGGCAATCTAATCATTTTGTTTTTTAAATTTTTATTTACTTTGTTTTTAATTTATTAAATAAAGCAAGCATTTCTTTGCTTCCCACCCCCATTCTAAAGATGGCTACCATTACACACAAATGTATGTATACACACACATATACATACATATGTAAAATATCTATGTATATGTATATATAAAATCATTATGTACATCTATTTATCAGTTCTTTATTTGGATACAGATAGTATTTTCCTTTATAGGTCCTTTGCAGTTAATTTGGGTATTTATAATAGTCAAAATTACTTATTTGACATCAGTTGGCAAATGGCTGAATAAGATATAGTAAATGATCATGAAGGAATACTGCTGTGTATAAGAATGATGAACTTGTTGGTTTTGGAAAAATATGGATAGACTTGTACAAAACAATAAAGAGCAAAATGAACAGAACCAAGGGATGATTGTATATAGTAACAACAATATTGTTTTAAGAATACAAATCATTTGTGAAGCTGGTCAAAATCAAGGCATACACCAATCACAATACCATTTGTGGGGTAAATAGATGTGACTTTATTTCCTACCAGTGAAGACAGTCAGACAATTTGACAAGGCCACAGAGTAATGAAAATGGCAGATTCCTGAACTTCATTTTTTCATTGGCCCATATATTATCTATCATCTTTGTATATATGCTTCCCACATCTGCCTGACTGTGTCAGTGCAAGAACGTCTGCAATATGTTTTTCTGTGAGGAATAATGTTTATATGGACTTTTTGTATGTTGAGTAGGAATATCAGGTCTTTGAAGACACAAACCAGGTATCTCTGCATGAGTTAGTACATGGCAGCCTCCATCACAGAGAAAGGACATCATTATTATTAATTAGTATATATTTATGAAAGTGATGCAGCCTGACTCAGTGGCTAGACAGCCAACCTTGTAGTCAAGAATTTCTGGGTTCCATCCCTGCCTCTAACCCATAAGGGCTATGTCACTCTGAGCAAGTCTCCAGACAATTTTAGGCATTTAAATTTCAGGGCAATGGTAGATCTGCACTGATACAAGGAGATTTTTTCATTGGATTCCCTATACCAATAAAATGCCTAAACCACCACCCTACCCAATATGTGAGTATGTATGTATGTGTATGTATGAATGTGTGTATGCATGTATAGACACAAACGCATGTACATTTGCCTAGCTTTTATATTTATATATGTGTTGTGTTATACACATATGCTCATGTGTATACACACATATGTGTTTCCATACCTACATTAAAATGACACCAAACTTTGGGACATCCTGTAGAAGTACACACACACACACACACACACACATATATATATGAATGTACATGTATATATACATGTACCCAGACACAAACATATACATATGTACATGCATATGTGTATTTGTAGGTATAATTAGACAGCATGGTGTATTACACTGTTCAAGCTCAAATATAAATGAGTCACTAAGCCAAACATAATTATCCTTTAGGGTTGCATATTGACTTAGAAAACTGCATATTAACATTATCTACATTTCATTGTATTTTATTTAATTTGTAAAAATATTTCTTAATTATATTTTAATTTGGTTCTGTCAGCACTAGGGAGTGTTACAGGCTGCCGCATGGGCAGGCCTTGTACATGGCACTTCTAGTGTGCTGGATAGAATTAAGAAGTCCTGTATCTGACTTATACTGGCTGTGTTACTCTGGACCAGTCACTCAGTGCCTCCAGGGATCTCGCTCAGTCTATGAGACTTCCTTGTGTCTTTATTGAGGAAGTGTAAATCTGTATTGATAGAATGAATTTCCTAAATGGAAATTCTCTATACTAAGGAAATAATAGTTCTGGCAAAAATGCATACTTATACATGTAGGTATATGCATGTGTTTATGTGCATGTTTGAGTGTGTATAATGAAGTAGCAAGGTATAGTGTATAGAGGGACAACCTTGCAGTCAGAAACAACCAAGTTCAAGTCATGTATCTTGAAGGACGTGCCCAGTATCAAAGAGTATATGAGGGAGAAGCTAGGTGGTACAGTGGATAAAGCACCGGCCATGGAGTCAGGAGTGCCTTAGTTCAAATCCAGCCTCAGACACTTAACACTTACTAGCTGTGTGACCCTGGGCAAGTCACTTAACCCCAATTGCCTCACTAAAAAAAAAAAAGTATATGGCACTATGGGGCTGTGCGACACTGGACAGGCCACTTAACTACTCAGTGCCCCCAACATCTCTAAAAGAATATAAACTGGAGATGAGCTTTCAGTCCTCGTGGGTGGAAGGACTTTTCATAGAAGGAATTCTTTGTACATATGAAATTATCTTGCCCCTCTCCATGACCAATAAATAAACAAGCAAATAAAGAAATAGTTAAATAAATGACCAGACATACATGTATGCATACAACATACACACATACTTTAAGTATAACAAAAAAAGCAAAAGGCAGGAAAATCTTATTTAAAATAATTTAAAAGTGAATTCTGGTTTTATACAATTATAGGTAACCAATTCTGAAACTCCTACAGTCAAACAAGAAAGCAAGCAGATGTAGTAGTATCATGAACACTAGGCCTGAAATTAAAAAAACAAAAACAAAAAACGAAACACTGGAGTTCTGGGCCTAGTTCAGCCACTAACCAGCCGTGACCCTCAATCTCAATTTCCTCATCTGCCAAGTTGGTTTTGTAGGTCTCTGAGGTCTCCTGTAGAAGCTGCCTAAAAATGTGGATCTCTCCCTTTGCTGAGTAGCAAGTGGAATTAATTTGTGCATGTCCTGGGGCAGGATGGGGTGTCTCCAGCCTTCTGTAAGTCTTGTGAAGGGGCTGACAATCTAATAGTAAATCATAACTTCCTGTTGATCATTTTGTGACCCAGGAAGAAGTGCAGACACACAGTAAAGTGAAAAAGAAACTTCCTATCATTCAAGAAAGTTCTTTTTCCCCCTGTGACAGGAGTATTGGCAGGAGCTGGTTTCTCACCTTCTAGTATCTGGATAGGGTCAGAATTAAATATTTCCACAATTTAAAAGTTCATTTGAGTTCTTTCATCTATGTTTTTTTTTAAATAAAAGTTGCTACTTCTTGAAAGTGCCATAATGATTTCTAAAAGGAGATGCTTTTGCAAATTTCTGCAATGGCATTTCTCTCTAAAACAGAAAAAGCCTTCCTTGCTAACAAATGCCAGGAGTAAGGAATCTTTTTTGAAAGTAAATTCTTCCTCCAGGGACATTCGTTGGAAATATAAAATTGTATTTGTTTGTTGTAGTTGGTGGTGGTGTTAGTAGGGTGAGTGCATTTGAATGAGTTTATATTTTTATTCTGGGATATAGAGTTTCATTCTGTAATCTGAATGGTATAAACATCAGTTTTGTGTTTAGATGTAATGGCAGAAGTGTAATAAGCTGGAGTATTCTGATGGTGATGTGGCCATGTGCAAATACCTTTATCTAATTCAGTTCTTCCCTATGGAATTGTCAGGTTGTGGAATCTGTGTGTTTGGAATTTAGGTATATTTAAGCTTATTATGATATATCCTTTTTAAATATAAACCCATTCATAAAATCAAAGAGATCCTTGCCATTGATAGGTGAGACTTCTAAAATATGCAACATATTTTGGCCTGTCATCCATGACAGTGTTCTTTGAACTAGCTGGAAAATACCATAAGCTGGCAGAGTTTAATAAAAAATATGTTACCCCTTAAGGGTAATATGTCTAATTAGCTTTAGAAATGCTTTCTCTCTGCCTCAGGAATCTCTTTCTCATTTGCTAATGGAACAGTTCTTTCCCAAGGGTAATGCTACACAGGGTAAGCTGTGAGGCCAGTACAAAGTATTATGAGTAGTCTAGGTGAATTTTCACACCTGCATTTAGGGCATGGAGAAGGACAGTGAGAATACAAATTTAGATTTTTTACCTTGAGCTTATTTTGTAGACTGTTTTCATATTATTCAAGGGCCAAAGTTTGGAGAGATTTATCTACTTCTAAAATTTTCAAGCACAAATTGATTTTTGGACCCCAAAGAATTTCAAATGTTTGCTTTGTAGGACTATGTCACTCTGACAGAAAACTCCCCACTGAAAAGGGGGGGGGAATTAGAACAGTATACATATGTGACTATATTATAAATATATATGTGCATATGCACATTCACACAAATATGTAATATAGACAACATGTATTTTAGATATGTAGTATACAAATCTACATGTATAAATAACAATAATTAAACTTATAATGGATATAGAGGGAGAAGCTAAATTTTATTATTGATATTTATGAATATATATTTATTCAATTAACTATAATGTAAATGTTCAATTCATTCTATTCAATTGGTTTAATTGTTTTAAGTTAAATTTAAAATAATATTTATTTTTAAATGAGAAAAATCAACCATTCAGATGGTGCGTCTACACAATCTTAAACATCTGGATTTTTGAAAACATCTGGATAATTCAGGGAACTTTTCTTTTTTAAAAGGTCCAGATGTCTAGCAGAAAAAAGCATCCTATATACATACACATGCACATGTACATACACACATAGCAAATATTGCAATACATACATTGCAATCATAGGTATGTGCATATATGTATGTGTCTCTATGTATACATGTATGTATATTACATATAGTAATTTTTTTCTGCAACATTAGTTCCAAATAGAGATTGCATTCAACTTTGCATCATGGAGAATTTTAACTAAAATCTTTTCTGCAACTTTTCCAACATATGCACATACATATACACATAAACATACATACACAAACACAAATATTTAACATATATTCATACAGAGACATACACATAGAGGCATATATATATAATTGTAATGTATGTATACATACACACATACATACATATCAGAGAATATATACAAATGAGAGAAACCAAAAGCTTAACAGGGAGTCAGCCAGATTGTTAGGCTGGGAAGTCAGATGAATCACTCTGAGCTATATTTACACATTACTATAAAGACAATGAATATGTGAAGAATCAGTCTTTTTTGAGACTTAGTTCATGTGTAATTTCATTAAGTAATCCTAATATCTCCCCGCCCCTCCCCCATACCTTTCAATTGACAGTGACATAATCACTTGGACAGCACAAAGCAGGTGACAATAAGGAGTTATTTCCTTCCTCTATGTAATAGCTTGACCTTAAAGGAAGACAGGGTTTCTGTCTTTACTTCCTTCTAGAGGGTGAAATAGAGGTTATTTAATGATATCATACATCTATCCATAATTTATATATCTATAATTTATATCTCTCTATGTGTATAATTTAGCTTGTCCTAAGTAGCTTTCATTAGAAACCTTGACTCTGAAGTATGTATTTTTGTGTATGATTATTCAGAGAAGAATGCACATTTCTAAATGTGACTGCAAATAAAGGAAGATTAATATGTTTTCTGAAAGATATTAAATGCCTTTTGCAAATCCTGAGATCACTAATAATATTGACATATAGTCAAAGAGGCATTCCAAATGACCATTTGTTGCAGGAGAGAGTAAGAGAGAGAGTGAGAGATGTGTGTGTGTGTGTGTGTGTGTGTGTGTGTGTGTGAAATTAAATATCCTAGGGTTCTTTGATCTCATCATTATAGTCCCTTCCTTCCATATATGCCGCACAACCTTCTGTGACTTAGTAGATGGTCTGCATGAAAGCTATAGTCTAAAAAGACCTTCAAATCACCATTGAGGGTGGAAGCTGTTTGGTAATGAGCCTCTCAGGACTCAGGCTGATAGTCACATAACGCCATTTCTTACAAGGTCTGTTCCTAAATTCTGATTTGGTTCTGATTTGGTTGTTCCTGTCAGAACCTGTCTGTGGCCTAGGTCACCTCCACAAAGTGATGAACCACTTAAGTAGAACTTGAATGGAAGCAGTGTATAGACAGTATAAAAATAGATACCTTATTGATTTTAGATATTGCTTTATATTTAAAAGGGGCAGGTAAGTGGCATAGTACATAGAGTACCAGGCCTGGAATCAGGAAGGTTCATCTTTCTGAGTTCAAGTCTGGCCTAACACTTACTAGTGTGACCCTGGGCAAGTCACTTAACCTGTTTCACTTACTTTCTTTATCTGGAAAATGAGCTGGAGAAGGAATGGGCAAATCACTCCAGTATCTTTGCCAAAAACTCCCCAAATGGGGTCACAAAGAGTCAAGTATGACTATAAAATGATTGAAACCACGACAAATTTAAAGGAGAAATCTTTTTTGGATCCAGAGTTTTCTTCTGATCTTCCAATGTCCCAGGCATGCTATTTTTCTGTAATATTAGTTCCAAACAAGGAACTGAGTCTTATTATATGGAGAACATTAGAAAATGCTCATTCCTGTTAACAGATCCAAACATTCTGGAGAGCAATTTGGAACTATGTTCAAAGGGCTATGGGACTGTTCATACCCTTTAACCCAGTGGTACCATTGCTGAGTCTATATTCCAAAGAGATCATAGAAAAGGGAAAAGGACCCACATGTACAAAAATATTTATAGCAGCTCTCTTCGTGGTGGCAAAGTATTAGAAATTGAGGAAATGCCCATCAGTTGAGGAATGATTAAACAAGTTGTGGTATATGAATGTAATGGAATACTATTATTCTGTAAGAAATGATGAGCAGGAGTATTTCAGAGAAAACTGGAAGGACTTACATGAACTGATGCTGACTGAGAGGAGCAGAACCAGGAGAACATTATACATAGTAATAGCAACATTGTGTGATGAACAACTGTGGTAAACTTGGCTATTCTCAACAGTGCAATGATCCAAAACAATTTCAAAGAATTCATGATGGAAAATATTCTCCACATCCAGAAAAAAGAACTGTGGATTCTGAATGTAGATTGAACCATCCTGTTTCTACTTTTGGGTTTTTTTCCTTCTTTTTTGAGCTTTCCCCCTTGTGTTCTGATTCTTCTTTCACAATATGACTAATGCAGAAATCTGTTTAATGTGATTGTACATATATAACCTGCATCAGATTGCTTTCCATTGTGGGGAGGAGGGACGGGAGGGTGGAGGAAAAATTTGGAACTAAAAATCCTATGAAAATTATCCTTACATATAACTGGAAAATAATAAAATACTTTTATTAACAATAAACAGATATATAGTTAAATAAATAATAAATGTATGAATAAATAAATAATAGATAAACAAGCAAGCAAGCAAGCAAATAAATAAATAAAAATGCTCATTCATAAAATTATCTACAATTTCACACTTTTACAGTTTTAAGGTCTATAAATTTTCCTTCTAACAGTTCTATGAATAGTACAGGCATTATTTGGCTGCTGCACAAATGAAGAAACCAAGGACCAGAAAGGTTAAGGAACTTGCCCAATATCCCAACAGTAGTGTTAGCACCAGGAAGCACAGAACCTCAGAGATAAAAGAGTCACAGGGCCCACTTATTCTCATACATACTTTAACTGAAATCTCCTTTACAACATTTCTGACAAATAGTTATATAGACTTAGCATGAATACCTCTACTGATGGAAAAAAAAACAAAAAAACTACTAACTCTTGAAGAAGCCAAACTACTTTTGAAAACTAATTGTTAAGTAGGGTTGTTGTTTTTTTTCTCCCTCATAAACAAACTGAAATTCAATTCTCTACCTTCCATCCATTTTTTTTTCTTGATTCTCCCTTAAGGAAACAAACAGAACAAGTCTACCTCTTCTACATTACGTTGCTTCTAATACTCAAAGACAGTTAGAATGTCCTGCCTATCACATTTCTCACTTCTCCTCTACTATGCAAAACGTCCCCAGTTCTTTCAACCTATCCCTACATAAAGCAGTTCTTCCTCCCTTCATAATTCTGGACATCCTTCACTGGATCTGCTCATTTGTCAATTTCCTCCCTATAATTTAGCATCTAATATCCTGAATGTGTTGGCACTAGGACTAGGTCAGACTGTAGAGTGGGACCAGGACCCCTGACCCCAGGTCAAGTGCTCTTTCTAACACATCATTGCCCTTCTCTTGGTAGGCATCTCTTAGGTACTGCAGGGAGGAGAAGATAGGGCCAAAGGTCAAAGAGCCACTAAATCTTGGTCTTCTGGCCCTTTTGGCATGTTTCTTGGAATTCCATAGTTTATCATTTCCCTTCACTCCATTTAGTCATCCAGGAATCTGGGAGTACAAGACTAGAAGGTTTGGAGAGTATAATAATTATCATTCAACAAGTAAAGTCCATAGTAAGGTTCTGATTTCAATTTTCACCACCACTAAGTATATATCTTCTTGATTTTATGTAGTTTATAATACTTGGTGTGTTTCCTTTAGGTGGGCCAAAAAGAGATACGATGACCAACTTCTAAATGAATGTCTTCCTAGCAACTTATTTTGTTTCATTAAGAATTTAAAGACTTATTTTATGTGGTTCAACATCCCCCCCCAAAAAAAAAACATTTCAAGAACAATCTCCCTCCACTACTACAGTATCTGATTGTTGTTCCATGCTGAATTTGTATCTTCCTTTGAAAAATGATCCCCCTACTCCCCTTTTGTTCAACTACTCAGCTTAAAAAGGAAAGAAGAAGGGGAAAACAAAACAGCTCTTGGCATTTGGCCTTCTTGACCTTTTGGGGAATAATGGTTGCATGTGTCAGTTATTCCAAGAGAAATGATGTTTCCTTTTATTTGTCACTAATTACCTTTATTTGACTGGTGAAATAAGAAACATTTGATTTGCATCGAGTTTTGCCAAGGATAGGATGGATCATAAATTCTTATAGAACTAACAGACCTTTCAAAGGCATTCTGCTAGGATGGTTAAGCTTGGAATGGTATCGTGTACATATTTTAGAAAATTTAAAGTAATGAACTTTCTAAATATGATTCCAAATATTATGTGCTAACATAAGCAGTCATATCTAAACATGCAGGGGGCCTAAAAGCCCTCAAGACAGACCTAATGAAAGTCAAGCAACAAATTACACAAAAGTCAATTTGCTTTATTCTGTCTTGATATCATGTTTTTATTCAGTATTCATGGCAGCCAGTACTTGGTGGGAGAATTCTGAAGCCATGCCTAGATGAGAATAATGATCTATTTCTAGAAGGAAGGGATTGATTGTATGTAACTATTGGAGATACTTTGAACCTGTCTTAAAATGTAGGCCACATGGTGTACCAACAGCCAGCCTCAAAGCCATGAAGTCTTGGGTTCAAGTCTTATCTCTCACACATGTGGTTATGTGACTCTGGGCAAATCACTTAACTCTGCAGTGCTCTAAGAAGCTATAGACTAAGGGGCAGCTAGGTAGTGCAGTAAATAAAGCACTGGCCCTGGAGTCAGGAGGACCTAAGTTCAATTCTGGGCTCAAACACTTGACACTTACTAGCTGTGTGACCCTGGGCAAGTCACTTAATCCTCATTGCCCCCCCCCAAAAAAAAAGGAACCCATAGACTATAAATTTAAGGGAATACTATGACATATCAGAGAGAATTTATTTATATAGGTGTGTCCTATATCAGTTCTGTCAAATTCAAATAAAAATAGGGATCACTAAACTGAACGTAAAGATCCCTATAGGCCACATATTAACTTAGAAAATTATATATTAAAATTATCTATGTTATATTGTATTTTTATTTATTTTTTAAAGTATTTCCTCAAAATATTTAAATCTAAGTTGGGCTACACTCTGAAGTGTTGTGATGGCAATGCCCTGTGAGTTGTGTGTTTGACATATTTCCCTTATACCAAAGAAATAATAGAGCTCATTTTAACAGTCTCATCATCACCATCAGCACGACCACCACCATCAAGAATTGTCATTTATAAATAGTACTTTAGAAAATGAGGAGAAAATATTTTAAAAATAAAACCTATTTTTTAGAAATATACTACATATTAAGTCCAAAAACTAGATTTTTTTTTCCACAAAATATTTGGGGTCGGTATGAGGGGGTAAGAAAATGAGGAGAAAATATTTTTAAAAAATAAATAGTAATTTTAAGTTTTCTAAGAACCTTACCAACCCTGTAACATAGGTGCTGTGGACAATTAGCTGAATCCATAGTTTCACTTTACAGATAAGGAAATTGAGTGTGCTAGAAGTTAAGAGACTCACCTGTGGTCACACAGCTAATAATTGTTGGGTGACATAAGGATAAATTGTAAACCCAGATCTTTCCAATTCCAAGGCTATTTTCCTATCTACTGTACCACACTGAAAAGTTGGCACCCATACCAATAATGTAGTGGGACTATATGGCAAGTAGGTTGCATAGTGCCTGGATTCTTAAACTATGGGTCATGATCCCACATGGGGTTGTGAAAATTTTGGCAACAGTAAAAAGTTATGTATACTATTTTATATACCTATATACCCAGAGTCATATAAAAATTTCTCAAGTGAAAAGGGGTCACAGGTGGAAAAAGTTTAAGAAGTTCTGGGTTAGTATATAGGGAACTGGTCCTGGAGTCAGGAAGACGTGACAATACAATTACAGACTCAATACTTACTAGCTATGTGACCCTGGACAAGTCATTTAATTTCTGTCTGCCTCAGTTTCCTCAACTGTAAAATAACAAAAGCAAATAGTGCTTCCCTCCTAGGGTTTTTGTAAGGATTGAAGGAGACAATATTTGTAAAGCAGCTTAAAATTTATCTTTGGCTATGTTGGGAAATCAAAGAAATCAAATAAAGAATAAAAGAATACCCCATTGTTGGGACCCTAGGGTCAAGGGGATTCTGCTCTGAGAAAGAAAAATGTGTCATAGACCATCTGGTCTCAGCTTCATTATCACATCCTGTGCTTGTTTGCAAAAAAGTATAAAAATTGCTTGACTTATTGCTTTGGTGTATTACATACATGTCCTGGTGGCATGGGCACCTTCTTTTGAAAGAATAAATTAGCTCTATATGCTTTGGCCTCCTTTTTTCTTGAGTTCCAAGTATTGAATTGGTGGGTGAATTCCCTGACCCACTCAATCCTATGGCCAATTCCATTATTTAGTATTATATTGAATATTCATTTTTGGTTCATAAAAGTTAAGGGCAGGGGCAGTTAGGTGGAACAGTGGATAGAGCACTAGCCCTGGAGTCAGGAGTACGTGAGTTCAAATCCAGCCTCAGACACTTAACACTTACTAGCTGTGTGACCCTGGGCAAGTCACTTAACCCCAATTGCCTCACTAAAAAAAAAAAAAAAAACGTTAAGGGCCGATACATGACAGGATCATAGCTTTGGAGCTAGAAGGACTACAAAAACCATTAGGCCAATCCCCTCATTTTAATGATGAGAAAACTGAGTCCTAAGGAAACGAAACACAAAGACATTAGAGAGATGAGACATAAATACAATTGGAGAATGAATTTTCTAAAAGAAACAAACACTACATCAACTTCTATCATAGCATTTGGATGTTTCAGGCAATGTCGCTTTTTGTGGCCCCGGTGCTCCCCTTGCCCTGACTAGAAAAGACTGAGCCTTTGTGATAAAGGAGTCTTCCCTTTCCCATTAGAGATGGGCCAGATCACAGCTTATGGAAAAATTAAGCATCAAATGAAAATGATTTCTTGCACTGGAGTCGCTAGTGCTAACTTAATGATAAAGATACTTTTCTTTGTCCTTCTGAAAATAAAAGCAGATGGATAAATATGGAACTCGCCTGAAGGCCTGCTGAGAGGCCAAGCTTCCTTTAAAAAAAAAAAAATCACACCACAAATTGTCTTCTTTGTGACTCTTTATCCAAGGCATTCCTGTTCTACATATTCCTAAATGACCTGATCCATTCACAGCAAATATGATTGGCAAACATCTTTAAGGACTTCTTTACTTTCTCTTCTACTTTGGAAAAAAAAAATATGAAAAGGAAAAGCAGCTACTTTTACTCCATTCCGATTTCTGGTCTGAGTTTTCTTAGCTAATTTCCCCCTCCCACGGCATGTAATTGACTTGAAGGGAAATTCTCCTTCTGCCTCATCTCGTTTGCTCAAATGAATCATGTGATGACTAAATAGAGGGGTGGAGAGGAGCAGTTGGAGAATCAGAAAGTAAATCTTGATAAAAATGTGCAGAGTTCCACCTGCGATGAGGTCTTAGGAATCCCTGGCTCCCTGTATCTTTGGACCCATAGCTGTTCTTGGGCATCTGGGGAAATGATAACACAGGCCTCTCTCTTCTCATCTTATTAGTTCTGAGGCCCTGGAATTGTGTTGGGCTATGGAGACAGCACTGACATTAATAAGCCCTAGTTCCATGTTCTGTTTGATCGCACTGTTGTTTCATGCTTTGAGCAGCATGTTAAACACCCTGGAGGTACAGAGTGCTGGCCTCCCTAGGAGTGCAAGGGCATGGTCAGAAGTCACCCAGCTGCCTTTTCATGTGCCTTTGTTCCTCGGTGCTTTGCCTGCAGCTTGGGCCATTGCAGCCCCTCTCCACTTTTTTCCCACTCACTTCTGAAGAAAAGCAAGAGGCTTTCCCACCCCATCTCCTCCAAAGTTGTCTTCTTTCAAAAATTTCCCTTTCTTGACTTTCTCAAAACATAAGTGTTTTTTATATTTATTATGCCCACATACAACAGGCTTTCCTATTTAATTATAACCTTTAAAAGAAAAACACTTGGAGAAAAAATGTCATATAAACATTCAGAGGATTCCTTTTGTCTTTAGCAAATATTAAATATACATTGTGGGATGTGTGTGTGTGTGTGTGTGTGTGTGTGTGTGTGTGTGTGTGTGTGTATGTGTGTTTCTCTGAGAACTGTGGACAGAACATCTCAGATATACCTTCAGAGCTTACACTTCTGATCTGTGGTCAAGTTGAGACATGAGCTCAGACTGTTTACAATCGTATGGTTTTAGGGATAGAGGGGGAGTGTGCTTTTTTGTCCTTTTTTCCCCATCTGGTAATTGTATCCTATCTCTGTCTGAATGGATAAAGCACTGAAGTTGCCTGAAATACTTACTAGATATGTGACCTTGGACATGTTATTTAACTGTTCTGATCCTCTGTTATCTTTCTCTCCTTTTTTTTTTTTGTGGGGCAATGAGGGTTAAGTGACTTGCCCAGGGTCAAACAGCTAGTAAGTGTCAAGTGTCTGAGGCTAGATTTGAACTCAGGTTCTCATGAATCCAGGGCCGGTGCTTTATCCTCTGTGCCACCTAGCTTCACTGTTATCTCATTTGTAATAGCATTTGCCTCACAGGTTTTGTAAGGAGACAAAGAGATAACTTATACAAAGTGCTTTTCAAGCTTTAAGATACTATATTGATGCTAGTTGCTATCACTGTTGTTATAATAATCTATATAAGTCAGTGGGACCCTAGGTCACTCATGTGGAAATCCCAAGGCAAAATTATAAAGATGATTAATTAGGTGCTTCCTTTCCCATTTGTGTCCCCTCCCAACTGTTACTAATGCTCCCCCCACAAGTCTCATTATCTGGGGTCTAAAAGTTCACTCTTATGCCTGACCCTCCTTCTTCTTAGATTTACATCTCTGGCTTCCTATATGTAATCCATGACTTGTCATTGACATAATTCCTCTACTGTAACTCACTTGTCCAACATTTCATTCTCCTAAGGCCATGGTCTACATACCCTTGGTGAGAATAGCCAACAAAGGGAGCAAACTGACCTAAACTAACTGAGTTAATTCATTAACGTTAATAGGCTAATCATAGCAGTTTAGAGGAAAAACTCAAGATCTATACTTTCTTCATCTCCCTAGCCTTCCAACTCCAAAGTAACAGGAACATTTTAATGCTAACTTTCTGAAGATAATGCCTTAACTTTGAGGGATAATCTAGAGGAGTGTTGCCACAAAGGAATTTCAACCTAGAAATGATGTTATATCATGCATGATACACAGAAACACACACATACTTTGTCTCAGAAACATCATAGGACAAGAGACAGGTATCATAATTCCAATCTCTCCAATAAGAAATGAGGAAAGAGGGATCAAGAGACTTGTCCAAGATTCCTGATAAAGCAACTACAAAGCCAGAATTAGAACTGAGGTCCTCTGACTCCTAGACTAATGCAATACTCCAGCTCAAATGTGAACCTATCTATGCATATCCTCATCTTTTTAAATGTGGACAACTTTTCAACTCCACTAGGTTTTTTGGTCCTTGAGGATATATATATAAGTGGTATATCATATTTCTGTTTCTCCACAATACCTTACATGGAGTAGGCCCTCAGTGAAGCAAGAGTCGAGCAGAGAAGGTATGGAATTTCAAATGGTGAGCACAGATTCTATTCCAGGTTATACCATGAACCCAATGTATGGCTTTGGGAAGGTATTTCAAATTTCTGGATTTCATTCTCCTTCTCTGTAAAATGATGAGGCTTAGCTTAGCTCTAAAGCCCCTTTGGATTCTAAAAATCTATAATTCTGTGACCATGTTTTGATTGACTGAAATATCTAAGTCTTTGGTGTAATGTTTGTTGATCAGGCATTCTGATGCTTAGGTGATTCCCTTTTTCATCTTTCCTATTGGAATTACAGGCAGCTAGGAGCTATAATGAAGAGAACACTGAACCTAGAGTCCAAAAGACTGGCATTCCAGTTGTGTCTATGACACTTGCGCAAGTGTTGTCTGACCCTACACAAATCATTTAATCTGTCAGTCTCCATTTCCTCATCTATAAAAGAGGTATGTTTTCTAAAATTATTGTGGCTACTATATTTTATAAATTAATTGCTATTGTACCCATTTTGGCAGTAAGCATTTATTATTAATTAATATCATATATACCAGTAAAGAACTTACCATGTGGCAGTTAGCACAAGCAGGAAAAAAAGCCCCAGACTCCTGTTGTCTCTCAGAGAGACAGCATGTGGTCTCAAGGAGAGTTCAGAAGACCTACAAGACCTACCCTGTCCTAAGAGGAAGCACATACCAAGAGAGTCCCAGAACCCAGCATGGGCAAGGGTTTTATTCTTTTGATAGAGGCAGGTCATTATACATTGATAAAAGCTTATTAGTTAGCATCATTCAATTCCATTGGTTGACAGGACTTAAGGGTAGTCCAAATTAAAATGAACTCTACCCATGACCTAAGGAAAGAGACACTCCCTGAAGAATGCAGGTGAAGTCCAGTATCAAGGTGTGATTTAATCCCATCAGTTCACTGAGCTAGACAAAAGAATCAATCTCCATTTCTTTTCTTCTGTTGGGCTCCTCCTAGACAAGATTTGAACTTCCTCAAGAACTAGATTTTGGGAGGGGGTTGGGGGAGAAAGGATTGAAACTGGTCTCTGGGTACCCCTAAGAAATTCAATATTAATAATTATTTTCTCATAGAGGTATGATAACAGTAGCTACCTTACAGGGGTGGTGTGAGGTTCAAATAACATATTTTATATATAAGTATTTTGCAAACATTAAATTGCTGCCTAAATGTTAGATGTAGCTGTTTTTGCTGCTATTACTCTATAGGCGAATTCCTCAGGTATTTTTGTCATAGAAATGCTTTATATTTTTTGCCTTATTTCTTGGTCGCTGAGGTAATGCAAAATGGAAAAGCAGTTAAATAGGAATTGTGTCTCCTTGGGTTTCTGTACAATGTATATTGAGCATAAAATCCAAAGTATAGATCATTCGATTATGCTTCTTTAGTCTAAATCTATTTTTCATGACATATTTTGGCCCATGGATTGTGGTTAGGTAAATGCTTTACATGGATGGGTTGGCTCCCTTAATGGACAGACTTGACAACGACACATTGAGGCATTTCAAAGACTGTCCAAATGCAACCAACAATGTTTGCAAACCTAAAAATAAATGCCACCAGCAATTCCTTCTATGATAAAGTGAACCCAGTGTTAGAAGTTACAGAATCTTATGCCTTCAAGTTGCTGAAGTTTCTGAGTTACTGCCTGGGCTCCTGGAATGGTCAGAAAGAAATAAAAACCAATTTGGGAGTTCTGATATATTTTATCACATTAATGATTGGATAACTATTACTCTCTCTCTCTCTGTGATATATAAAATTTATATTAATTGATCTTCATGAAATTTTATGTACAATTCATAAAATCAAATAATTTATATTTTGGAATTATTTGTTTTGATACTTATGCTTCAATAACTTAACAACTCTGCAATATTATCTATGTGAATATGTTAGTTCAGAAAGCAACCCATCCACATTTTCTCCTTCTACATTATTCTTGTTCTTGTTTTCTTTGTATATTTGGCCTGGTCCAGACTTCCATCATCTTCGTAAGTGCCATTTCCAGTTATTGTGATGTCCAAATATGGTGGTTATATCATCATCAAAGATAAGGATAAATTGTTATAGAGACTCTGAAAAGTCTATTCCATTTTTCATCTACTTGTTTTTCCACTTTTATCTATAAATGTTTTTGGTTTTGTTTTGACCTGTTTGTGAGAGGCACTTTCTAAATATTATTTCATATCAGAAGGGATGTTCAAGCACCAAGGTTTTATGTGTCATGCATGAATTGGTGACTATGACATGATGTTTGGATACAAAATGAAATCCTCTTGATCAACTTTTATGTGCATCTCTTAGGCAAACCTGTAAGCCACCATTTCATTTAGCTGCAGCTTCCTTATCTTCTGATTTCATTAATGGCATGGATGTCAGTATTTATGTGGCTTGTTTAGTGGGTTTCAGTTGCCAAATGTAACCAACACCCAATATGGTGAACTGTACCATTTAGTCTGTTGCTGAGATATTTCTAATAACACTAGGAGTAATAAAATAGTAGGAGCCACAAAAATAACCCAAAAAATTATAAGTCCAGCTCTTTACCACCAGAAATTGTATAGAGGCTATACAGAATAGCCTGCACTTATTGACTTGAGGCAGATTTTGCAAGGAAGTTGTAAAAACGACAGAAAAAAACACTATGCAGGTTGCAAAAATTTAGCACCAAATCTCTAGAAAGACCTAATCAAGTGACAAGAATTAAACTCCAGAAGCTTGTTGTCTTTGATAAACAGACAAAAGAGAAGTTCCCAAACTATGAATACAAACTGCAAAAATATCCTTGAGAATTCAATAAATAAATTACATTTTTATTGTAGCTTCATCACAGATAAAATTTTATCCACAATCACCTGAGGATAAAAGTTTCTCATAAAACTAAGAATGTTGTTTTTTAAAGATGTTGTCATGCCCCAAATTCATAACCTACAAATTACAAATTTGCTCCAAAATGTAAAGAATTAACAGAAAGCAATCGAAACTACATGGGGAGAAGGTATCATCTCCATCATTTTGTTTGGTATTATAATTATCCCAAAGATGCTTTTGATGAGACCAGAGAAAATGAGTTTATGTTCCAAATTTCTATTCAATTACAAAAATAATTTTAAAAAATGATCATCTCATCCACCTGTGTAATAGTTTGCCTAACATTAAACATAAAAAAATGATAGGATATTGACATCCCCAGATTATTTCTACCTGAATTTCATCAAATATGAGGTTAAATGAATGGAAAAATATAATTATAACAAAAATAATATTAATTTTTACATTTAGATACAGCTATAACATTTACAAAACAGTTCTCTCAATGACTTTTGACGTGATATTCATTCATTTTGTAGCATTTGGTCTCACGGTAAAGAAAGGATGGCTGTGTGACGTATAAGATTAAAACATTGTTAAAGGAGATCCTAATCATTTATGGGGTGGCAGGTAAGGGTCTATGTGGCCAAATGTAACTAAAGCTGTGACTTTTACCAGCATCAACCAGGGGAAAATAAATTCATTGGCTGTGAAAATAAGCAGTCCCACGTGGCAACGTTTGTATATAAAGCTCTCTTTTCTAACCTCCCACTGACTCTTGTGTTTTTGTTTTTTAAAACACTTTATTGAAGCCATTCGCTTTTTAAACCACAGTCATTTCCCAACATCCTACTCCCTCCCATGCCCAATAAACCTTCACTTTTAACAAAGAAAAACACATAAACAAGCCAATTAACACAGAGACCCTGTCTGCAGTATACTCAATATTCTACACCCATAATCTCCCACCTCTCTACCTAAAGGTGGGTTTAATCATTTTCCTTTTTTTCTTTTTACTTAACTCTGCACCACTTTGTATAGATCTCTCCATATTTTCCTTCATTCTTCTACACTAATAATTTCTTATAGTATAATATTATGCTATACCCATAAACCAGTTTGTTCAGTCTTCCTCTAATTAATGGAGAACTAGTTTGTAAATTGCTTTTTTTATTACCACAAAAATAACTTCTGTTAAGAATGTTTTGGTATATGTAAGTACTTTTTTTTTTTCTAAGCACACGTTCAGTAGTGAGAGATGGGTTTCAGAGCATAGAAACAGTTGAATGTTTCTATGTTATTTCTAGTTATTTTAACTATAACTCTAAATTGTATTCTAGAAGCTTGGACCAATTCACAGTTGAACCAACAGTGGATTAATGTAATGTTACTGTCTTTTTACAGTATTGACCATTGCTATTATTATTTTTGCTTTTTTTGAGGAGTATGAGTTGAAATTTCAGAGTTGCTATGATGTTCATTTCTCATTATTAGTGATGTGGAGCATTCTTTCATGTCTATGATGTGTGTGCATGCACACGTGCACACGTGTGTATGTGTGTTTTAAACCTCAACCTGTATATTGCCAGATCTATACAGAAGAAAGTTGATAACTATTATCTAACTAACTGGCTTTGTGGTCTTAGGCAAGTTACTTAACATCTCTGGTTTTCAGTCTCTTCAATTATCAAATGAGAGAATGAGCTGGGGAATCTCTTAGCTTCCGTTTAGCTCTAGGATCTATGACATATTTAGTGAGGTTGTCTCTATTTAGCTTGAAGGGGAACAAGAATATCTCTAGCATTTCCTCATGCTACCTTTCCCCAAGAAAGACTTAATTCCTTCCAGGAGATGAAGCAGAAAGTTGGGGGTCAGAAGCTGGCCTTCTTCTCTCCTCAGAGAGAAAGCAGGTACTGGACTAGAATTACAGGGTGGGCCAAAAGTCACAAAGGGGTCTGATGTTTTAATAACTTTTTGAAAATTACTTTTCTTTGTTTTTCACTATTTATAAGATGTGATTTTTCACACATAATATAAATTCATTTCCTACATATAGATAGATACACACACACACACACACACATATATACTGCATATATACTGTATGTGATGCTATGGTATTATAAATTGAAAACAAAAAAATTAAGGAGTTATTGAATATTCATGACTTTTGGCCCACCATGTATATCTATATCCTCCCTTACATAATGTTAGTCTAGGGATGTATTTTTCAGGGTCAAGCTAGACTACTGATTACTTTTTGTGTGTGTGTGTGTGTGAGGCAATTGGGGTTAAGTGACTTGCCCAGGGTCACACAGCTAGTAATTGTTAAGTGTCTGAGGCCAGATCTGAACTCAGGTACTCCTGACTCCAGGGCCAGTACTCTATCCACTGAGCCACCTAGCTGCCCCCTGATTACTATTTTTAATGGGGAAGAAGGAAACTCAATCTTTATATCCAAGGTTTGACTTCCCACCAAATACCAGTTCCACAATGAACACACATAACAAATAGCTAAGAAACCCACTTTTCCAAATAGATAGCAAAACATAAGTCAAAGAAAGTTTTTGTAGGTTTTATTCCAGACAATAGAGTAAAAGAGTTCTTCTATTAGAAATAAGTTTATTTAACCAAGACAGAAAGAGAGTCCTAGTTATCATCCAAAGGGAAAATTCCCCTATGGTCTCCAGTGTAGCAAATTGGACATAGGGACATAGTGATGACTACCAGCTCTCTTCTTGTGTCAGCTCCTTCTCAAAGTCTTTTTTCTTCTTTCAGTAACCTAAAGTGGGATTGGCATTGTACATCTTCTCCCTCTTAGCAGGAAATCAGAAGACCCAAAGAGATTAAAGAGAGTACAGAAACAACATCTCTCTTCTCTCCCACTCTTGCGGACTTTGTCCCTCACTTCATGTAGGCATGGACATTGATTTCCACCAATGAGGAAACAGTCCCATTCTAATGGGCTTTGGGGCTTGGGTTACATATTTCAGACCTTGCATTTGCAGTGAACTGAATGGTATTCTGTAGCCTTGAATGATGTGCACTGTTTGTCTATATGGGTCTCATTTGTAAAGCAATAATGTGTTTCTATTTGAGATGCTGTTTATAATAAAGCGAGCTGTAACTTATAGCTATAGAGAATTTTCATTTTCTTCAGTGTGCTCTCAGTCAGCACCTTGCTAAGCATGAAAATGAGCCAGACTCTTCTTACACTGATGGCAAGAAATGCTCTCAGTCTCATAGAAATGAACTCAAACAGCTTTTCTCCCCTCTGGGAAGAAAGCCATAGCATTCTAATTTTGTAGCACTTCAGGGGCTATAACAAATTGACCTTTAACCCCTTTTCCTTTCTTTCTTCTAGAGACCAGCCTCATTTTTCACAGATAGGCTGAAGGGAGAAAGGACAAGTTACTTCCCCTGGACTCTTCAGGATGCCAGAACTCAGAGCCTGCAGTTAACTATGTGTGAATATTGGGAAGGGGGAGGGTAATGCACATGCCTCTGTTTTCCAAATCATTAATAAAGGCACCCCCTCCTGGGAGTGGGACTTTGAGGGACAATGTTGAAGTGCAAGAAATAGCTTTTGGCTGGCTCTGGGACATCCAGCTTGGGCACACATCAGAAAATATGGCACACGTTTCCAAGTCGAATTATTTTCCATTCTGAGACACTGTCCAAGCACAGGACTACTAATGAGGATTTAAGCCAACTGGATTCCAGACATCATATGCTCTGTCTCATGGGAACAACCTCTGATGCTTCTTCTGTGTGGCTCCTTCAAAACTGCATGATCTAGAGGGGTAGAAAAATGTTAACTAAATAACTTTGAGCCTCAAAAGAAAGGAGAGGTGTTGGACTTTGTTCTTATTACAAACATTCAGATTACTTACTGTTTTGTCCCTTTTTGTGAAGCATTTTACGTTGTAATAGACATAAATCTTTTAAAGGTAAAAAAAATCTCTAAATTTGGAGCTGATATATTCCAGGCATACCAGCAGCTGAACCTTCCCCCCAGCCTGCTGCTAAGGCAGCTTGTCTGAGTGATCTCTGCTTATTAGCAGCTGCTTAAGCCCCAGGCTGAGGAAACCTCTGTTGCCCATAAGTTTAAGTTGTTGCAAGCAGCAGGCATGTGAGTGGAGACTTAGGCATAGAGTACAGGTCAGTGGTTGAAGTTTTAAAGAGATCAATGTAGTGATTAACTTCTATACCAGGTTTGTTTCACCCTCCATGATATTATTGGAATATCACTGCCTCATAGATGCCAGTTGGTTATTTTTCATTGTTTCCAGCTCTAATTGCTCAGCTGATGGGTCCATCTCTAGCCCAGCCCCTATATCCTGTCTATAGGACATTTCCATGTGGGTGTCATATTGTCACCTCAAAAGCAATGTGTCTGAAACCAAATTCATCTTCCCACCTCAGCATCCTCAACAGCCCCATCTCCTAATTTCCTGATATTTAGTATTAGTACCAGTCTTTTCCTACGTTCAAAATTTCAGTCACCATCACTCCTCATTTTAGCTGTTTAACAAATCTTGTGAATCTGTCCTTTAACTAAGTGTTGTCTTTTAAAGTCATTATGATATTTCTCAGTCCCACCATGCAACCTCCACCCCCATTAAATTATCTATCATCTCATACCTCAATTATTGAATTTCAGTTCCATTCAATTCAACAAAGATTTAGGGAGTATCTAATGTGTAGAGTGCATTGTGGAAGATCAAAATTTATTTAGGAGAAGAAGCTAGTTTTACTGGGGTCTTACATACACAAATATTTCTGTTTTGCATACACAAATACTTACGAGCAAAATACTATGTGAAGTATAAGATCAAGAAAGGCCATTATTAGCTGGGGGAAGGGGGAATGTGGAAGGCTTCATGGTGAGGTGTCATTTAAATTGAACTTTAAATACTGGGTAGGAATTCAACAGGCTGAGAATTAGATAGGAGACATTATATGAAGGAAAATTAGTTTGGGCAAAGAAAAGTAAACAGTTCCATTTGGCTGGAGCATAGAATAAAAGAAGAGGAGGAATATGAGAGAAAACTGGAAAGGTAGGCTGCCTTCAGATCGTGGAAGAACCTGAAGGCCAAAGGAGGAAAGCAATTTATTCCATTGGTAATAAGAAGCCATGGAATGGTTCTGAGCATGAGAATCATGTGTATATACACACACATACATACATATATGTATATGTACATATACATGTATACATACATGTGTGTGTGTATATATATATATAGTAGTGGGGTGAAGGATAGGGCTGGGGTTTTGTGGGAGGAAAGAGTTGAGAGATTATCTGTTGGGCTGATAATGCAGTAATTAAAATTGTCATAACTTTGTGTCATGTAACGGTGATTCTGGCCTCACTCTCTGAGTGCCAAACCTGTTACATATTACTGCCTTCAGTAATCTATAGTACTTTAAGGGAATTGGGGAGTTTCCTTTTTCTGCTATTAGCTCATGCCTCTCCCCATTAATGAGCATCCTAATTTCATTTAAACACTTCATGTTGGATTAGCTTTTATGAAGGGATATTTACTTCAAAGATATAGCAAAAACAAATATACGAACATTTTCCCCAATACCTTGGGGCCATAAACCCCCCAAATTATGCTTCAAAAGTAGGGGTGGAGGGAAAGGAGTGGAAATAGACTCATAGTTTAGCTTATGACATTAGTCTCCCCATCCGGAGTTTAAGTCCAAAGCTGGCAGTGTTGGCTTTGGCTGTTCTGGAGTCTCTGGACTCTTGCTCCTTAAGGCATCCCTTCTGTGCAGGCTACAACAGCTGACCTGGATTCTTGAGCTCCCATATTCTCATAGGTTATGTCTTTGGGACAGATAAAAGTCTCTGTACAGTGTTTTGTCATCTTTGAATGAGTCGTTTTTACTCTCAGATGAGGATAAAATGACTGAAACAAAGCTTCCTGCCATTGCTGAGTCAGGAGATGCTAACTACAAAGACAATTGAAAAAGGCTACTCCTAATCATATGGTAGGTCAGCATAGCATGTGCATGTCCTCCAGTCTCTCCAGAGTATCACCCCTATCATCTTCTACATGGGTTATAACTTCATGAATGGTCTAAGCATGCTGTAAACCTCCATTACACCAGGTGGGGAAAATGTGAAAAAGAGTAGGGAATAAATGGAAATATTATTATAGAGGTAAATACAATATATAATTGTATATGAGAAATAAGGAAGAGGAACAAGTCAAAGATCAATTCTTCTTCTGACTAAATCCTGTCTTTTAGAATAATTATTTTCTTCCCATTCTCAGTCCTCCTTCATCCCATTTTTCCCCACCAAGTTTCACAAAAGGAGACTTAGGGGAATTGTGGCAGCCCTTATAGTAATAAGGAAAGGTTTTGAGGAGAGTTAATCAGTTTGATTTTGTCCATGTTAAGTTGGAGGTACCAGTGGGACATCAAGGTGGTGATATAGTCTAAGACCTTCTGGGTCATGTGAGTAAGAAGGTAAAATAGACATTTTTCTCTAATCTCCATGATTTTGAAAACTCTCCAAAACAGAAATTATGCAACAAAGATAAATCAACTTCGGCTGTCTCTAGGACACCAAAAGTCCAAACAAAGGTTGAAAAAAGAAACTGATATTCACTGATCCTGAGCTCACTTAGCACCCCTCCCCTACTTCCCATGCTACTAGGAGCAAGGCTGTAGTAGCAGAAACAAAGACGGGACAGAGACTTGAATAAAAACCAACCCTACGCTCTGATGCCCCTCCCTCTTTCCAGTTTGCTCAATCCTCAACAGCCTGGTTTGTCTCAGCTCGTTAGGGGCAAAAGCTTGCCAGAGGCTGCAAATGGAAGCACCAACATTGTAAAACTCCAAACAACCAGTGCTGGGCCAGAGAACTGAGGAACAAGGAGTGAGGCAGTCCCCAGGACAGGACACTATGTTGGTGCAGGAACTATGCAGCACTCCACTAAGCCTAAGGCAAAAAAAGCAAGTGTCCAGCTCAGACCAGTTATGACGACCCCAAAGTGACCTGGGGCAAAGACCTAGCCTAGTGAACCATGAGTTGCCCTAAGTGAGAGGAAGTTGAGACACTTTGAAATCTCACCCTCCTCCTGCCAAGTAAATCACTGTCAGAGAGAAGGGAATCAAAAAGTGATTGATAAGAATGATTGGGTGGGAGGAAGAGTGAAAATATTGAAGATAACAGGAAGAATGCTCAAAGACCTTGGACATAAGCAGATAAATCAACAAGATAAATAATAACAATGGAAGAAAATATGGCTTTCAGATTTAGTAAAAAAGTTCAGACATCTATGAATAAATACTGGAAAATAGGAGAAAATGATCCAACGCATGAATTGACAGACTCTGTGAAGTTTGATATTTCTGAGTGGTTTAAGAGAGAAATGAGAATTCAAAGAGCAGAATTTCTATACTGAACAGCAAATAAATAAATGATTAAATAAACGAACAAATAAATGGATAAATAAATAAATGAATAAATAGATGAATGAATGAATAAATATAATAAAATAAATGAATAAATAAAAGGATGAATGAATAGATAGATATATAATAGATAGATAGATAGATAGATAGATAGATAGATAGATAGATAGATAGATAGATAGATAGATAGATAGATAGATAGATGATAGATAGATAGATAGATAGATAAATGATAAATAGACACAGTGGAAAAACTGGAATCTGCAATAATGAGCCTCACCAAAGAAATAAAAGAGAGAACAATATATTGAAAATGCAAATACACAGAAATGAAGGACAATCTAAAAAGAGAGGAGCAAAAAATAATGTTGACAGAAAATATGCTCACTATGTAAGTAAAACATACTGATAATGAAGATTGGCTACATAGAGACAATCTAAGGATTTTAGGTCTCCCAGAAGAACATGGAACATGACAGGACAAAAAAAATTTAACACCATAATGGAGGAAATAATAGAACTACCTAGAACTTCTGAACATGGAAAATGAAATTCAAATTGAAAGAATTCAGAGATCACCTTCAGAAAAGAAAAAAAAAATCCAAGGCTGCAAATTCTAAGAAATATAGTAATTAGATTTAACAGTTCATTATAGGAACAAGTTTTGGAAGCCATAAGGATAAAGACCTTCAAATAGAAAGGAAAGAACATTCAAATAATATGAGACGCTAGGTGGAAGGAATAAAATAATGTGTTCCAAAGAGCAATGGAGCTCAGGATGCAAATAACAGTGACCTAGCCTACCAATCTGAGCTTAACCATACAGGAAAAACATATGGATGTTCAATAATAAAGAAGAGTTTGAATTTTTTTTAAAGAAAGAGGTGCCCTCTGGCTAATAGGTCAGGGCTGAGCATGTAAATTTGGGAGTTACAGTTTCTGATTAAATATTATAGCTGAAATGATGCATGAATATTAATGAGAATATGTTCAAGGGATAGAAAATAGAAGAGGACTAAGGAAAATTCTTACCTTATATTTTTGGGAAAAGGATAAGGAATCAGCAAAAAAGAAAAGAGTAGATAGATGTAATCTTTAAATATTATGTGATACAGCTATCCTTTTTGCACAGCAGACCCATAGTAGGTATACAATAAACTCTTGTTGTTCTGCCATTATTAATACAGAGAGAGGAAAAATATTTATAGAATACTTCTCTTGTCTATCATAAATGTGTCCTTTATTCAATGAATATTCAAGGAATATGAAAACTGGTTTCCTTTCCTTTTCCTCTCCCTTCCTCTCCCTTCTTTCCTTTCATTTCCTCTCCTTTCTTTTCCTCTCCTCTCCTCTCTTTTCCTTCTCCTTTCTTTCTCTTCTATAAATAACAAACTGGTAATGATGGAAACCATCTCTGTAATGTTGGTCTCTGTAAACTACTCAGATGATTTTAACTCAAAGAAGAAGCATTTCTTAAATGCTTTTGGACTTATTGGGTCTTACCTTGCTCCTAGAACTGAACAGGAAGAAAAGAGCAGATTGGGAAGCTTTGGGGAAATTCTCAGTATCTCTGACACCAAACCTCTGCTTTAAAAACCATGGATCTGTTTCCAGTTATGCTATACAGATGTGGATAATGGAACATCATAATCTTCAAAGAATAAATATTGTGGTTGACTCAAAGACCAAGGTGTGTTTTATGGTGGCCATAAGTAGGCTGAAACATGTTACCAATGATGATTTGATTACAAAAAGAGTTGTAAATGATATCATCCAGGAAATGAATGATTAGGAAAGGAAATAGGCTAGTTATGTAGTAAACACAAGGAAGAAAAGATAGGCAAACTGAGTCTTACACAGGTACCCACAAAATATTAAAAGGGCAAGAAGAAGGGGTGCAGCATGTTAGGTCAATCCATCACAGACAACATATGGGTGAATATGAACAAGAGAGGCAATGTGGCCAATTGGATAAAGGACAAGCTTTGGAATAAGGGAGACCTGGGTCTAAAGTCCTGCTTCTGACACATACTGGCTGTGTGATGCTGGAAAATCATTTCATTTCTAAGTGCCCCAGTATACTCTCCAACACTGTAAGTTGCAGATGAGGTGTTGATCTGCATATTAGGGGGAATTTCCTCTCTAGAATTTCTTGATAACAGTGAAATCACAGACCTTGCTGCCAAAAAGTAGAAAAGAAAGAAAAAAATACTCCCATATGATTAAAAGTCATGGATAGGTTGCTTTCTGGAGCATAAGAGGGAGTACACACATTGATGAGATAATTGTTCCTTTGAAATACTGGCATTCATACACAGAAGAGAACTAAGGGAAGATCAAAAGAAAATACAGACAAGCAGGACAGGTTTGAAATATTGAATTTATTATCTACTTCCTAAAAAAACAAACTATACTTAGTAAAGATTCACATTTTTATATATAGTCCTCATATACTTTTTATATAGAAAGGTTCCTTTTTGTTATTTGTTAAATTCAAAATAAAAAAATTAAAGAATGTTTACAAAAATACATTTCTATGCTTTTTATGTTTTTCTGGATAATTAATCCTTTTATTTTTAATCATAAAAGTATTTTATTATTTTCCAGTTACATTTAAAGATAGTTTTCAACATTTGTTTTCATGGGATTTTTAGTTCCAAATTTTTCTCCCAACCTCCATTCCCTCCCTCCTCCCCACAATGGGAAGCAGTCTGATATAGGTTATATACGTACAATCACATTAAACATATATGTACGATCACATTAAAAATATTTCTGCATTAGTCATACTGTGAAAGAAGAATCAAAACAAAAGGGAAAAACCTCAAAAAAGAAAAAAAAACAGCTGAAAAGTAGAAACAGGATGGTTCAATCTACATTCAGAATCCACAGTTCTTTTTTCTGGATGTGGAGAACATTTTCTATCATGAGTTATTTGAAATTGTTTTGGATCATTGCACTGCTGAGAAGAGCCAAGTCTACCACAGTTGTTCATCACACAACGTTGCTATTACTGTGTACAATGTTTTCCTGGTTCTGCTCCTCTCACTCAGCATCAGTTCATGTAAGTCCTTCCAGGTTTATCTGAAATTCTCCTGCTCATCATTTCTTACAGCACAATAGTATTCCATTACATTTATATACCACAACTCATTCAGCCATTCCCCAATTGATGGGTATTTCCTCAATTTTCAATTCTTTGCTACCACAAAGAGAGCAACTATAAATATTTTTTTTACATGTGGGTCACTTTCCATCTTCTGTGCTCTCTTTGGGATACAGACCTAATAGTGGTATTACTGGATAAAAGGGTATGTACAGTCCCATAGCCCACTTGGCATAGTTCCCAATTGCTCTCTAGAATAGTTGGATCAGTTCACAGCTCCACCAACAATGCATTAGTGTTCCAATTTTTTCACAGCTTCTCCAACACATTCCTTTTTTGTCACAATCTGATAGGTGTGAGGTGTTACCTCAGAGTTGTTTTAATTTGCATTTCTCTAATCAATAATGATTTAGAGCATTTTTTCATGGCAATAGATAGCTTTGATTTTTTCATCTGAAAACTGCCTGTTCATATCCTTTGACCATTTCCCAATTGGGGAATGACTTGCATTTTTATAAATTTGATTTAGTTCCCTATATATTTTAGAAATGAGGTCTTTATCAGAAATACTGCTATAAAAGTTGTTTCCCACCTTTCTGCCTCCCTTCTACATTTGGCTGCATCACTTCTGTTTGTACAAAACTTTTTAATTTAATGTAATCAAAATCATCCATTTTGCATTTCATAATATTCTCTCTCTCTTGTTTGGACATAAGTTGTTTTCCTCTCCATAGATCTGAGAGGTAAACTACTCCTTCCTCTCCTAATTTACCTATGGTATCATCCTTTATGTCTAAATCATGTACCCATTTTGACCTGATTTTGTCATACAGTATATGATGTTGGTCTATGCCTAATTTCTTCCATACTATCTTCCAGTTTTCCCAGCAGTTTTTGTCAAATACTGAGTTCCCATCCCAGAAGTTGGAGTCTTTGGTTTTATCAAACAGTAGATTACTATAGTCATTTACTACTGTGTGTCCTGTGCCTAACCTATTCCATTGATCCACCACCATATTTCTTAGCCAGTACCAAATAGTTTTGATGACTGCCACTTTATAGTATAGCTTCAAATTTAGTACAGCTAGCCATTTCTATGCTTTAAAAAAATCAAATAGTCTCCTGAATTACAAAAAATTATCCTGACATTCTCATACTACCTTGAACAAATTCCCTAGCATGGTATAGTTTCTCAGATAAAATTGTTCTCCTATTCCGTGGGAATATTCATTCATCTTCATTTTTTCCTTTTATATTCCCAAACCCCTTTTACAGTTAGTGAATTAGAAACATCTTGCCTTCACTAAACATGACTTCCTTCCTCAGGACACCACTTCTTAGGACCTCTTAATCTTTTCTATTTCTTCCTGCCAACTCAAAGCTAAGGGGAATTTATAGAATATGGTACATAATATTGATGAAAGAATAGGTTAAATTATGCCCCAAACTTTCTAGCGGAAGTGTTGGATTCACATATTGCATAGCTCTTCAAGTAAAGAAATATTTTTTTCAGTAGCCCAAACCCTATATATTTATTTCTTGGAAGAAAAAATCATGATCAATTTTAGAAATTCCAGAGGAGAACATCCTTAGAGATTTCTGAGGAATCTAGTGGGAGTTTCCTGAGATAGCAGAAGTTGCAGAGATGAAAATTTTGGCTTGACTAGAACTGCCCCAAAGAAGAATGCTCAGCAATTTTTAGAGGATGCTCAAGGGGGCAATTTCCACTTTGCTACAAGGGGGATTACAGAGTCTCTGGGGTTCCTTTTGAATCTGATACTTTGGAACTTTATTTTTTTAGGAGAGAAAATAATATTAACTTTGGAGCCTAAGTATATAATTGTGAGAAAATAATGGGTTTTGGAATGGCCAAAGGCCCTAGCTTGAGGGGATTGATCTGATTACATTGATTGAACTAAAAAAAAATAAATTTAAAGATTTAAAGATTTAAAAAATGAGAAACAAAAAATTAAAATTTTAAAAAATTAAAAAAATATATTGATTAGACTGATGGACTACACTGATTAACTCACTTAAAATTAAAACCACACCTGCCTGGCCCTCAAGAGGGTGTGTTCTCAGAGGGTGTGAACTCTGACCTCAACACAGGACCACCCTCAAGTCCAGTGAACCAATGGATTTGGGTGATGCTAGCCAATTAGCTTGAAGCAGTGTGTATGGACCGCCTCTCCTCCTGACACAGAGAAAGTGTTGACTCTCAGTTTGGCTCTTGAACAGGCTCATGGTGGAGGATTTGGAGAAAGACGCAAGCCAGGCTAGATAGGCTAGATAGGCCTTCTTTTTTCTTTTTGCTTCTTTCTTTCTTTCTTTCTTTCTTTCTTTCTTTCTTTCTTTCTTTCTTTCTTTCTTTCTTTCTTTCTTTCTTTCTTTCTTTCTTTCTTTCTTTCTTTCTTTCTTTCTTTCTTTCTTTCTTTCTTTCTTTCTTTCTTTCTGTGAGTCAATTGGGGTTAAGTGACTTGCCCAGGATCACACAGCGAGTAAGTGTTAAGTGGCTGAGGCCAGATGTGAACTCAGGTCCTCCTGACTCCAGGGCTGGTGGTGCTGTATCCACTGTGTCACCTAGCTGCCCCCAGAACTTTTCTTAACTTTCTGACCCAGGTGTTCTCTTTTTTACTAACACTTGGCATGCTTTAATAAATGCTTAATGCCCCCAAACTGGTGCTAAAGTTTCTAATTTATAAGTAACAAATATATTAGAAACCCCAGCTAATTTACCCCAAACCTGGGACAGAGATAAGGTTACCATGCATTAAATTTTACATGTCACATAATGTAATATGTATATTTAAATATACCTACATAAATATTGATATATGTAATTGGGGTAATCACATATAATATATATATATGTATATTAAATGTGAGTATACAGATAAATATATATACAAATATAGATATGAAAAAGGAGAGAAAGAGAGAGAAAGAGAAAGAGAAGACAAAATGATGCTTATGATCTTTGAGAATTATTGTTGACACTGAAAGAAAGGCTAGATGACTTGCCTAGCATCATATAACTACTCTGAGTCAGACAGATCTTGAATGCAAGTCTTCCTGATTTCAAGGCCTAACACTAATTTGCCTTTCCAAAATATATTAAGGTTTTAAAATATCTGATTTTATGCCAGTGGCATGGATTTGAAAATATCTATTACTCCCAAAACACAACTAATCAGGTAAGGGTAGAATGATACTTCTTAAACTTGCAAGAAAGGTCTTTCTTTCTGCCTCCTTCCCTCTCCTGCAAAAATAACAATAACAACAACAACAATGATAATAATAATAATCTGATGTGAGATCAAAAACACATAGAGAAAAAAAGTACGCTACTGTTAATCAAACACTTTTCATTTATTGTTAATTGCAACCTTCATTTCTCCTTGGACAAAAGACTTAGAGCTATTAAGTAGGTCAGTATTTGAGATCCCTCTACCTTCTTGGGTTTCATTGGCACTGTACCCTTAGAACCCTGGGGCTACTTCATACCACAATCAGAATAGAACATCAGAATAAGACTTTGGTCCTAGAATAAGCAACTGTTCTAATATGAAAAGGAAGACCATGGATCATTATTACTAAGCCACAAAGGAATTATAAGGAGCATGGAATGTTTCAGACTAATTTGGTATACATGCTATTTGTGGTTATAAGCCACAAAAAATGAAGAGGGATGCATGAGTTTCTGCAGCAATGTATAGAGAAAGCAACAGACACATAGAACCAAGAACAGAAAATATGAGAAGCCAATAGCAGCACTACTTCCAGGAGAGCCCCCTCTAAGACAGATGTCAAAGTAAAGAAGTGCATATGACAGAGGAGTCCATATGACAAAGACAGAGACAGATTTTCCCTTGTAAATGCTATTATTGTATTGAATACTTTTCTATCTTACTTTAAAATTAAAATAACATAAAATGTCCTATAACCTATTGACCTTTTAAAATAATTTTTAATTTTTTTAAAATATATGTAATAAAACAAGCATTTCCATAACATAGCATAATTTTTTTAAAAAGATGACTGCACATGAAACTGCAAATCTCTTATGGACAACTTGCTTTTAAATAAGGTGAAAATTCATATAGTCATTTAATCCAGTGAAATGTGCCTTCACTGAAAATACTGATCATGTTGAGTAAGATGAGCAGAACCAGAAGAACATTGTACACAGTATCATCAACATTGTGTGTTGATCAACTGTGATGGATTATATTCTTCTCACCAATGCAATAGTACAGGAGAGTTCCACGGTTGTCATGATGGAAGAGGATCTCCAAATCCAGAAAAAAAAACAGAACAAAAAACTGTGGAGTATAGATGCTGATTGAACCATACTATTTCTTTTGTTTTTAGTGCTGTTGTTTTTCTATTTTGAGGTTTTTCCTCATTGCTCTGATTTTTCTCTTATAACATGACTAATACAGAAATATGTTTAATGTTATTATATATGTGTATATATATGTGTATACATATACATATATACATATATATACGTGTGTGTGTGTGTGTGTGTGTATATATATATATATATATATATATATATATATATATATAACCTATATCAGATTACCTGCTGTCTAGGGGAGGGGGGAGGGAGGGGAGGGAAGGAGAAAAATCTGAAATTGGAAAACTTGTATAAACAAATGTTGAGAACTATCTTTACATGTAACTGTAAAAAAATACTTTTATCAGGGAAAAAAAGAAAATATTCATCATGTAATTAGGAAAAACTTGTGATATTTGAAAATTATTGAAGATTTGTAAACTTTATTTGAAATCAGAGGAAACCAGAGGCTTTTGGGGTATTTTGTGAATCAGGGAAAGGGAGGCAGTAATATGTTTTTTAAAGAAAAATTATGTTTTGACATTTATGACATAACAAGTACAGCATGATGTGAATTAGGTAGTAAGGTGCATTTTCAAATAGCAATGGCAGGTTTGGATCAAATTAGGAAACTTGGGTACTGCTAACAGATACATGGGATATCCCTAGACTATTAAAGTGATATTGAATTTTTTAAATGGCCTTCTCATGAACTCATTATCTATAACACTTACATGGCAATCCATCACTATCTTCTGTGGCCGAGCTTCTTAAACTTTTTCCACTCACAACCCCTTTTCTACTAAGAAATTTTTACATGACCCCTTGTATATAGGTATATAAAATAGGTTCATATAACCTTTTACCATTACCAAATTTTTCATGACCCCCACATTCAAGTTACATGACCCCATTAAGAAGCTTTGGTCTATGAGATTCATTTGACAAAGCAATAGCTTTATGGCCCCAACAATATTTTTGTGTTTAATGTAATTTTACTTATTAAATGTTTATCTTTTTATGCCTTATCCATTTAAGTTGTAAGGTCCTAGAGATGAGGAAATGGGTCATATGTATATTAATTCTGTACCCACCTCCCATGCAGAGGCATGTAGCTCAGTGTCACCTACAAACATGCCCATCTCTCCCATCCTTAAAAACTTCAGTTGATAGTACCTTCCCCTCATTCTCTTTGCTCTTTCACAGTCAACTCATAGAATAGGTCATATATAGTTTTTTTCACTTCTCTGTATTTATTTACTGACTCCATTTTCTCACGTTCTACTTATTTCCTTATCTCTTGCACTCCAGACTTTGACCCCACCATGCAATTCTGTCCAAAGTCATAACTAAGTCCAATGGTCTTTGCACTCTACTTGACTCCTCTATGGCACACCATCAACCATTCATGAACACCCTCTACTACCATAACTTGTTCTTGTCTTCCACCTACTCAACTAAATAAACCTTCACAATATACTTTTCCAAACATAATCCCAATGCTGCCCACTAAATGTGGGAATCCATACACTCTGTTCTGAGCTCTCTTCTCTCTACATAGTCTTATCCCATGATGATCTTATCCCTTTCTCTGGTTTCAATTATTATTTCTATGTAGATTTCTCCCATGTAAATATATGCAACCCTAAACAATACCTTGAATATTAGACCTTCACTGATAACTATTTTGTGGATATCTCCACCTATCTATGATGCCCCATACTTATTTCAAGCTCAATATATCAAAAAAGAATCTTGTCATATTTCCCCCAAAACCTTCCCTTCTTCAAATATCCCTATTTCTCTTGAGTGGTATTATCCTTCTCATAATCCATATTCACAACCTTAAAGTCTCCCTATCAATTATGTTGTTGATTTTACATCAAAAATTTCTCCAAACATGCACCCTTTGCCCTAGTGTGGGCCCTCATAATTCTTTATTTGAACTATTACAATAATCCTAATTCATCTAATAATGATAGATGTGGAGTTTTGCTGGTCAAGAACAGTAAGAGTACCAGCATTGTGAGAGAAGTGTTCATAATCTGACTGGATTATCTCTACTTTAGTTTTAGATATAGTAAATCCTGATCCTGAGCCACACAAATGAAATTATATCTAGTAAGTATACTGTATTCCTAAATTGGCATTTCTATCCCAAAGATTTTCCATGCCCAACATGAATTGAGTTGAATAAAAAGTCAATGTGATGGATTCTGCAGCTAAACAGAGATGAAACTATGGAGGTGTCAGAATACACGAATCTAACCAATTTTTCATTCAGTCTTTTAAAGCTTCTGAAATTTTATTTAATTAGTGGAGAAAAGAGATGTGTCCCTCTTTGGATCCATAAAAATGAATAGCTCTCATTAAATTATATTTTAAAAGTTCATTTTGAGCATGAAACTCATATGAAGATCAAACAGGAAATGTTCAACATATTGCTATGGCATTCAGATGAGTAATTATGAATGGTCTTTGAAATTACAGGGAGTTCACATGGCTCTTATGCCGGGCAGCTCGGTGGTGCTGTAGATAGAGCACCGGCCCTGGATTCAGGAGGACCTGAGTTCAAATCCGACCTCAGACACTTAACACTTACCAGCTGTGTGACCCTGGGCAAGTCACTTAACCCCAATTGCCTCACTTAAAAAAAAAAGAGATTATGCCAAGGGGGTAGCTAGGTGGCTCAGTGGATAGAGCACCGGCCCTGGAGTCAGGAGTACCTGAGTTCAAATCCAGCCTCAGACACTTAACACTTACTAGCTGTGTGACCCTGGGCAAGTCACTTAACCCCAATTGCCTCACTAAAAAAAAAAAGAGAGAGATATTATGCCAAGAGTTCTCTGCAATAATGATTCAAAGAAAAAAAAAGATTTTTAAAATCCATTTTTTTAAAAAATTGGATGCCAATATATGTAACCCCCAAACTTGGGCCCTTTAGAGAGAAAGAGTATTCCCCTGACCCAATGGATTTCATTGTAATGAGTGAAGAACCATTACAGCTTGTAGTTGGGGTTGAAGGAATTACCTACTAATGAGAAGTTGAAAGGTGTTCCAAAAAGAGAAACAGTAAAAGTTATCTTTTCCTTTAAGTCTACTAAACATGTAGCTCTTTGACATGAGGGGGATGGAGTGAGAGGGGGAGGTACACAGAGACCAACCACAAGCCTATAATTTCCCAATGTCCTCTAAGAAAAGACCTGCCCATCAGGTATAGGGGAAATGCTCTAAACCAGCAGATTGGGGATGGGGAGGTCCTATGATTATCTTCCCATTACATATATTACATACATAGATATACAGGTGTATATTATATATGTATGTAAATATACCTATATAATATTGGTATATGTCATTGGGATAATCACAAACGATATACATGTGTGTGTATATATATGTATGTGGATAGATGTAGATACAAATAAAGGTATGAGAAGGGAGAGAGAGGTGGGGGTGTGAAGGAAAGGTGAGAAACAGAGAGACAATAGACAGATTGACAGAGACGAGAGAGAGAGAGAGAGAGAGAGAGAGAGAGAGAGAGAGAGAGAGAGAGAGAGAGAGAGAGAGACTTGTAATCTTTGAAAATTACTGTTGACACGGAAAGAGAGGTTAAGTGACTTTCTATAACTACTATGAATCAGAGAGGACTTGAACCCAGGTCTTCCTAATTTCAAGGCCTCACACAACACTGCCTTTCCAAAGCATATTAAGACTTTAAAATATCTGATTTCCTGCCAGTGATTTGAAAACATCTTATAGAATGAGAAAAGGTATGTGAAGACCTTAAGGCCCTATACAAATGTCAGTTCTTGCCCTTACCTGTTTTTCCTCTTTCTTCAGTTTTTTTAATTTCTCTTTTCCATAAGCTTCTCCTGGAATATAGACATTAATCTTCAAATGCCTTATTTTCAGAGGAATGGTGAATATGAAAACTGTAAGGGCCTGATTCACAATCAATGAATGCAAATGGCCAGAGGAAAAACTTTGAATCCTGCTCACATTCCACTGATGTTAATGGAAAACATGCAGGAATGCCAGGCTTTTCAGGTTTCTGGCTGTCTATGGCAGAGTAACCAAATAAAGAAAGAAAAGCCAAAACCAGTATGAGCTGAGAAGATCAGAGATTCTGGGATCTGAGTTTCTGCAAAATATTTCTCATGAATCCTCTCTCTCTTCCGCTGTGTTCTGTCTCCTCTCTCCTCCTATGCAACAAGGCCTTCAGAGCAGGACCTGAGCACTTCAAAGTGTAACCAGAGTCGGTGAGAAAGGGGAGATAAAGTCTAACGGTGAGGAGAGGGTCGAAATTAGTGATGAGCTACTGAGACCAGCCTTCCCTCAAATCCTGGGAGAATGCTTTATGAAATACTGAAGAAAGTCTTTAAAAATGTCCTTTGCTGTCACGTCATTTTTGTCGCTAATAAATGCTGGATATGAACAAATGACTTTGCTATCTACATACATAGTTTATATAAAGAGCTGTGTAAAAATTATTTTAGCTAACTGGTGGCCTAATCTGTGGACTTTTGGCTGGCTGGCTATCTGACTGCTATTAGTTTCCTAAGCCAGTCTGTTAGGGCCCTTTAAAAATTTCCCCCATAACTGCTTCTCCCAAATTGATAAGCAAATGCCTCTTTTAATTAAATCATCAAAGCAGTGTTTATTTATAAAAATAAATGTAAGAGATAAGGGTAAAGAAATGCAAAGTTATAAGACCTGACTGCTTTTAATATAATAAGGGCCAGTGCTGTCTCTCACTTGAGGGTATGCTGGTCACTGCCTCACTCAGACCAGTTTGCCTTCAGTCCTCTCCAACTTTCTCAGTCTTGCACTTTCTCCTTCTGTCCTGTCTTTCACTACCTTCCCTCACTCTCACTCTTCCGCTAACTCTTTTTCTTCTTCACTCCAGCTCCCGTCTCCCTTTCACTGCTCTGCTCCTTTCTTCTAACTCCAAGCCCCCTTCATTGTGTCAACCCTGCTGAAAAGCCCCTTAGAGTTCTTGTTCCTCTAGTGTCTTCCTTTGTAATTTCCCTCTCTGTACTGTAGCAACAAACCTTGAAAATCCCCTTACCCCATCCTCTTGCGAACCCCCAGTGTCTCTTTTTATTAATCTCCTCTCTCAGGTGAAACTTGGGCTGGCCCTGCTTGGGTCAGCTGAGCCCAGTGCTGCTGGGAACTGGGGGCTAGGCAAAGCAAACCCTGGTGTCCCTGAGGGTTTTCCTGAGCCTCTTTGCTGTGCGCACAGGCTGCATCATGCCAGGCCAGGGTTTTTCATCCATGCAGCTTAGCCTGGCTCAGAGGTGCCCCCACCGCAGCTGAAACAGAGGGGGAGGGGCAGCTCTGCACGGGGAGACTGAGGCTAATTTTAATGCCTACAGCTGAGTTAAACAAGGGTGTTACTTTCACAGTGTTTTATTTATATCATAAAAGTATCCTTGCAGAATTGACAGAGTACTAGCTTTGTCAAGAAAGCCTGGGTTTGAATCCTGCCTATGACATTAGCTATGTGACTCTTGGCAAATCACTTGACTTCAGTGTCTTAGGCAATACCGTGAGACTTACCTCCCAAATCATAGGTGACTTCTCCCTCAGTCCATGGAAGGATTTCCTTACACTGGAAAATTCACAGATCATTGCAAATTATATGTCTTATACCATAGCTTCAAGCATTTCCATGAATATTATACATTTATATGTATAATGTTGTATTATATGTTATTTACATATCACACACATTACATCATAAATTATTTCACACATAAATTATAATATATTATTTTATAGTGCCCTTTTTACCTTTGATGAATTATTAATTTCTTGCTTTTCTTGTATAACCTTAACATTTTAACTTTTACTTACAGTTCCTGCTCATGGGAATCAAGCATTTCTGTGGGGTTTTTTGCCCTCCAGAGACTTGTCTCATATACTTCTTTAGTGTTGCCTTCAGCTGTTCAATATAGTATTCAAATATTCTACTATATAGACCAGTCAGATATTAATATATTTTCCAGTATCTTTCAACAGCTTTTCAATAGTCTTCTTAAGTTATGTCTGCCATGGTAGTACTTGAAGCCTGTCCTTAGGGAAATTATTTGAGAGTGGCACTTTTTCTTCTATGGTTTTTACCTTAGCAGTGCTATCACATACACCTTGGGGTTCAAATCCTAAAATGGTTTTTATATTTTCTGTCAATGCTGTGAGAAATTATTTTCATTCATGTTGTTTATAGAGATAATCATATTTTAAAGATTATTCTTCTTGGTCTAATAGAAATTATATCATTGCATGCAAATATATCTTTTTTGGAATTCTAGTGTAAGTATAAACATCTCCTCTTTAATATTATCTGGGGCAACAGTACTATTATTTTGTTATCTTTTTCTTTATTAGGTATAATTTTGGCATATGGATTAAGTGAAGACTTTCAGTGACCTTGGGGTCTTCAACATTTTTTTTCTTCAGTTTTAGTAGCTTCTTTTTAAAAATAAATAATTTTCGGGGCAGCTAGGTGGCGCAGTGGATAGAGAACCGGCCCTGGAGTCAGGAGTACCTGAGTTCAAATCCAGCCTCAGACACTTAACACTTACTAGCTGTGTGACCCTGGGCAAGTCACTTAACCCCAATTGCCTCACTAAAATAAATAAATAAATAATTTCCTAAGAAATTGACAAGGATTTATTTACTCTTTCTCTAACCTGTTTCTCCTTTAAAAGAAAAACAAAACTCCAACAGTGGGAGGCATAATCCTCCTTCCCACTCCACTGCCTCAGTCTCTAAGAAGGGAAAAGGAATTAGGTTCATAGCTTAGTTCTTATAGGCAACAGTTTCCATTCTAAAACCCCTCAAGGGCTGGAGTCTCAGGCTCCCTGGCTTCTCAGCATTTCCATGCTATACAGGTTTGTTATATCACTCCTGGCTGGAATCACCATGTCCTGAATACAGTCACCATGGCTTGAATACTCTGGTACCATGAAGAGCATCTTTGTCACCTGAAATTTAGTACAAATAACACGGATCAGAAATTAATACCCTCTGGGCCAATTATTCCAAGCTGAGGTAAAAGAGAGGAGCTGGGAAAGGGAAATCCCTCTTTTCTTACACTTCAGGTCATGGGTCCTTGCTAGGCACAGCAGATCAGACTTCCCCAAAAGAGTGAAGCCCAAAAGATGGTCAAAAAGAAAGCCAAAGGCTCTATCTAGCTAGTTTTAGCCAATCAAGGAAGCTATCTCTAGTCACATAGTGGAGCATTCAGCAGACTCTGTGCTATACAATCTGAGCATTATGTATTGAAGGCTACATAAAAAATACACATGGTGATGAAAATCATATTCTGACATTGGCCATGTCCTAAAACATGTTTCATTATGTATATTTAGTTCATTACTTCCCAGTCAGGAGATGGGTAGCATTCTTCATTGGTAGACCTCTGGAATCATGACAGGTCATTATCAAAGCTCTTAAGTCTCTCCAACAATATCGCTATTATGGTCTAGATCATTTTCCTTGTTCTGCTCATTTCATTCTGCATCAATTCATAAAGTCTACCCAGGTTTTTTTCTAAAACTGTTTCCCCTATTGTGTATTATGGTATATTTATATCTTCATACAATTCCTATACCAAATTAATGGATGCTTCCTCAATTTCCAGTTCTATGTTACTACAGAGTCTACAAATATTTTTGTACATGTCATTTTTATAAAAAAAATATTTTGATTTCTTTGGGAGTGATGGCTTGGATTTCTTCACTTGAGAACTGCCTGTTCATATTCTTTAACCATTTATCATGGGAGGCTAGTTTTAGCAGCTTCTCAATTTCATCTCTTATTTCATATAATAAAGGCTTGGAGAAAGAAGTTATTTTTATGCTTGCTCCCCATCTTTCAACAATATGTTGTGTTACTTAGAATGAAGAGTACTGTTGACAAAAAGAAATATTAAACCTTGTCTATAACTATAAGATATTTTTCCAATTTTGTTATGACATAGTATTGTCATGATTCAGTTATTCATTTCAATAATGCAGATAAAAGCCCATACTTGACAGCTCTTCATATGCAACTCTGTCCATAACCTCTTATAAATTCTCCATGGTGGCAGTGTTTAGGGGGAAAGAGGAAGAATCTATCCAATAAAATGGAAGTTTGACACTTACAATCTGTGTCCTTGAGCCTTGTCCCTGTGCTTCTATGACCTTCTGGTTTTTTACATATAAAACAAGAAGATAAGACTTTTGCGTCTTCTGAGGTCATCTACTGTTCTGAATCTATAATTCTGTGATCTGGCCATAAAATATATAGCAATGGAGTAAGTGGACTGTCTTACTTTCATCATTCGGTTAATCATTGTCATTTGTTAAAGTTTTGGTTGCTTATGTGTTGTAGCCTACTTACTCCTACCAAGACCCTTTCCACAGATGGGTTATATCCTGAACTAAGTATCACTATCAGAAGTATCTGAAAATACTATAAAATTGTCACAGATAAATAATTGACCTAAAAAGTATGCCCAAATTATAAAACAAATTCTTTTAAATTTTTCTTATTTTTTATTTTTCAAGTAACACATATCTTTTATTAATTTGTACCTGCTACTTCCCCCTTCATTAAAGGGAATTTTAAAAGCTCTTAATACATAGTTGTGTGGTTTGGCAAAGCAAATTCCACTCATTAGCCATATCTGAAAAAAGATTGTTATATCTCTGCATTTTAAGTTCTTCACTTCTCTGTCAGAAGGTAGAAATGCCTTGTTTTGTCTTCATTCTGTTGGACTCTGGGTTTATTATTGCACTGATCATAATTCTAAATTTTTTCAAAATTGCATTTTTCCCCTATAATTTGCTATCATTGCATATTTTTATCCTTTTTCTACTCTTCTGCATCACTTTAAAATGTCTTCCCAGCTTCCTCTGAAATCACCCATTCATAATTTTCTATGGCAATATAATATTTCATTAGCCATATACCACAATTTATTTAGCTATTACCCAGTAGGAAGATGTCTCTATTGGGTGAACAAGGTTTCCAACTTTTGGCTACTATGAAAAGCACTGCTTCATAAGAGGAGAGATCCTCCTCTTTTTTCTTTGATTTCTTTGGTGACTAGAACTAGTAATGGCATAGTTGGATTAAAGGGTAGGCATAATTTGGGGAGTTTTCTGGACAAAGTCCCAAAGAGTTTTCCAGAATGGTTGGACCACTTCACAACCTCGCAAATAGGGCACTATTTTACTTCTTGTTTTCTTTTCTTGGCAGCTTTGCCAATATGATGTATGTCAGGGGGAACTTCAGAGTTGTTTTAATTTGCATTTGTCTATTTGTTAGTGATTTAGAGCATTTTTTTCAAATAATTATCAATAGCTTGGATTTCTTTCTTTGAAGAATCATTGTTGACTATTTAACCTATTGGGCAATGACTTAGTCTTATAAATTTAAATCAGATCCTTATAAATGCTGGATATATGACTTTTATCAAGGAAATTCCTTGAAAAGATGATTCCCTTATAATTTTTATTACATTATATGTCTGTTGCAAAATCTTTCTGGTTATAAATAAAATTGTCCTTTTTATCTTGTTTATCTCATATGATTCCATCATGTGTTCAGTGATGAACTATTCCCCAATCCATAGAAACAGAAGGTAATTGTTTTTTGTTCCTCTGATTAGTTTATTGTCTAACTTTTTATATTTAGGTCATGTATCTATTTCAAGTTTACCTTGGTGTATGGTATGAGGTATTGGTCAAAAACTAATTTCTGCCAGACTGTTGTCCAGGTTTCCCAGTAGAGTTTTACCAAATAATGGGTCCTCCCCTACCAGTAACTGAGGTCTTTGGTTTTATTAAACTCAATACCAATGTGTTTATTTGCTTATATATTCCATTTTCTAATCTGATCTGTTCCAGTAGTTAGTCTCTCTCTCCTTCTCTCCTTCCATCTCTCTGTCTCTCTGTCTCTGTCTCTCTGTCTCTCTGTCTCTGTCTCTCTGTCTCTGTCTGTCTCTCTGTCTCTCTGTCTGTCTGTCTCTCCCCTCCTCCCCTCTCCTTTCCTCACTCTTTCAATCAGTGCCAAATTGTTTTGATTAGTATTGCTTGCAAATAGATATTAATAGATAGTAAGATATAGATACTTGAGTCCTGGATTTGTCACTTACTATGTGACTTCTAAACACTAAGAGCATTTGTTTTCTAATCATACTTATGCTACCTGTCTTAGGGTTATTGTAAGGGTTGTGACATGATATTGTGTAATTTAAGATTCTAAATGTGGATTCTAATGTGTTCCCCCAGTTTGGGGGAAACTGACTAAAAATCACTGATAAAACGAGTTTAGGTTTTTTAAGGGTTTATTGGAAAATAGAAAGAAAAAGATTGAGAACAGAATTCTAACAGTCTGGCATTCCTATCTTTCCTCAAATCTCCTGTGAAGTCCTCTGCCGCCACCACCATCAAGTCCGGAAGCCAAAAGGGCCCGCGCTCTCTGCGCAGGCTCCCTTTCCTCCTTCCTGTCTCCTCCCAGACCATAGGAGGCTCCTCCAGTTGATTGGCTGGTAGACTTGATAGACAGCACCCATGAGCAAGCGTCATTTCCTGACGCCAAGGAAAAGCCACAATGCCTCTGAGGCATTTTCCTCATGGTGGAGCTCTCCACAGCAAGTCTCCAGTAGGTGGCGTCATTCCAATCATTACAATATGAAGAAAGTGCTTTGCAACTATAAATCACTTTCCAAAAGTTAGTTTTTCAAAAACCATTTTAACCCCTCACTCTCTCCATGGGCAAGTTGTTCTCTGATCTAAAAAGAAATATTGGAAATGTTGCTAAATGCATCTGAATTCTCCATTCATTTCAATCACTCCCCCCAAGCAGTACATCTTTCAGTCAAAGCATTTTGAAAAAGTTCACCTATTTCTATCTCTGTAGAACAAAGATTTTTCATAACCATTTTCACAATAAAATCCAAGGGATACACTCATGTGCTTGAGAAGAGAATAGAATATTTAGGTAATGTAGTATTTGTGGAAATAGGTGATATTCTTCCCCCACTCTGATTCACTTTGGTAAATATTATCTTACTGCTGGAAAGCCATGAGACATATTGTAGCAACAGAGCCACACATCTCTTAAAATAACCTTTTTATTTATTTAATCCTCTTCATTAATAAAGTTCTCTTTTTCTATTTTCCTGATGTATTAGTACTCCAAATCCACAGCTTCACATTTTGACAGCTAATTTTGCAGGATATAATTTTCCCGCTTAACTCAGAAAGGAAAAGAGATGGATGATGGAGATTAATCATTTGCAAAATTATAATTCTGTCACAGGTAATAATTTGTAAGATTTTTTTTGATAGCTGCAGAATGCTCAAGAAATCATTAAACAATGTAACAGAATGTGTAACTATTAAGGGACCTAATAAAAACTATCTCTTCAAAACACCAACAACTGAATTAAAAATTAGCATGTTCCCAGGATCATAGAGATGGCTGAATACAGGCTAGGCCCCAGTTGAATTCTCCAAACATGCTCCTTGAAACTACTTTAAAATTATACCTTAAATAAAATTTGGAATGGCAAAGCTAACAAAAGAACTGAGGGAGGCATTTACCTAATCTATGATAACTTAGCAGGTCCAGAAGAGAGCTCTGTAACACTGGGGTGGGCACAGGCCTGGAGCATAGCAGGAAAATCAGCAATAAATCTTGGAGGCAGGAGCAACAGTAATAGGAGCACCAGCTGCATAGGTAGTTCTTGGCCCAGAGACAGTTAGGGGGTCAGATGACCAGTCAGAAAGAGATTGCGGGGGATCTTTTGTTGGCAGTGGTTGCAGCTGACACTAACTGGCACCTCAATTGCCCCTAAGCAGTCCTGGGACACAGTTTCAGGGTGAAGAGGAGTGATTGTGATCAGTCACAAGGGAGCACAGGATCTGGTTCCAGAGCCAAGAAGAGAACTAGTATTTGTAGCTGCAAGGAAATAGGGAACCTTCCCAGGTAAAGACCAAGGGAGCCATAACCACATATCTCACAGGATAATACCACCTTGGAAGCACCAAAAACTTGCAGACCCCCAGAACTAGCTCTGAAAATAGAAGCATGAAAAAGCCTGATGCTTGGCATAGTGCCTCCCTACCCTACCTCTGAGTGAAGCAGAGCCCAAATTTGCCATAAAATTCAAAGTGAAGAAATAAGTTGGGAAGATGAACAAATAACAACAGAAAGAACTTGATCATAAAAAGCTACTGGGGCAACAGGGAATACCAAGACATAACCTCAGATGAAGACAACAATGTTAAAAAAGCTATAACCAAAGGCTCAAAGAAATTATCAAGGAAAAATGTCCTGATTTTTTAGAACCAGAGAATAAAATAGAAATTGAAAGAATTCACCAATCACCTTTTAAAAGAGATTTCAAAATGAAAAATCCCAGAAATGTTACAGCCAAATTCTAGAACTCCCAGATCAAGAAGAAAATATTACAAACATCCAAAAAGAAATAATTCAACTACTGTGGAGCCACAGTCAGGATCACACAAGCCTAACTATTTTAGAGAGGTGGGTTTGTTTTCCTCTATATCATGTTGCCTCTTTTCTCAGAAAGGATATCTGCATAAATGCACTACATTGATATACATAGCTTTCTCTGTGGCATCCAATTTAGTATTGAGAGTCACATGAATATCCCACTGCATGTAGTGGGGTGTCATGTATCTATAAGCAAGAGTCATTTCCAAAATACTGAACAATCACCACATAAAATCCCCAACTTGAGAGAAACTCTGATGCCCAAACTGTGGGGTACACCCAGAGAGAAGTGACATACTGTGGCTGAGCTTCCTAAGGAAGAAGAGGAAGAAGAAATTTTCTAATTAACTGGAGGATATCAAACTAAAAATGGTGTGTGTGTGTGTGTGTGTGTGTGTGTGTGTGTGTGTGTGTGTGTGTGTGTGTGGGAGAGAGACAGAGACAGAGACAGAGAGACAGACAAAAGGGGGGAGAGACAGACAGACAGAAACAGAGAGACATGAAGAAAAAGACACACAGAGATAGAAACAGAGAAACAAGACACAGGCAGAGAAACACTGACAGACAAGGAGAGAGACAGGGGCAAATATAGAAAGAAGAGAGAAAGGGGGAGAGACAAAGAGACAGAGTCAAAGAGACAGAGAGAGACAGAGAGAGAAGAAGAGAGGCACTATACCAAAAATGAAAAACAAACCCCAACAAAGATGTTTTTTGAAGGTGCTATAGTTAGTTCACAAGGATCTCTCCATTCAGCTGGTTCACTTTGAACTAACCTGGCATATCTCAGTTCAAAGACAGCTAGCCAAGTCCTTGATGGGAAAATATGCATTCAAGTGATGTTGCCCAAACAAAATCAAGCACCAAAAATTTTAAAAGAACTTGAATTCAACACTGCAGTAGAATACTTAAGTGTTCTTTGCCTTCCCCAGAGGAAAATGCAGACTAGAGAAAACAACAAAGCCCAGGAGAATAACCAAACATCAATGGAAGTAGCAGAATGTATGAGTCTATGTGTGTATTTATTTTCTTATTTTGGTGTATACTTTCAGTTTTGCTTTTATTTCAACAAAATAAAACTGTTATGCAGCAATCCGGTAATACATTAATAAATCAAATTAATAATTTGCCAGGCATCATGCTAGTCACTAGAAAACAAATCAAAGAATGAAAAAATCCTTTCTCTCAATGAGGTTAACTCAAAGGCAGATGTATAAGGTACACGAAATTATCTAATGATTATTTTACCCTGAGACTATCTGGGGGTGGGGGCGGGGAGGGAGGGAAGTGCTTGGTGTTACAATTTTCGCTTTCCTCCATTGCAAGGAGCTATAATGTTATGATACCTATGCCATCAGTTATCTTCCTTTCCATGCCAAATCCATGGAGAGGAGCTCTGAAACTATCTCCACTCACAACAAACTCTGTAACTGTTATTTTTTATTTCCCTTCATATCTGAACAAAGCAAGTGAAATATTGAACTGCAAAAATAATGGATTGCCCGTTTTCCAAGAGCTTAAAATAAACCAGCCCATAAGGGAAGCTAAACCTAAACATTCTTTACTATCTGTTCCTTTCTTGATTTCTTGAAAATCTGTGTCCTTGGGCAGAATTCCTAAGGTTGAGTCTACACTACCAAAATACCCTGCCAAAAAGAGAAAATTTCATCAGATTGTTTAGCCTTATGTGAGATCATAGAAATGTTGGGCTTCAAGTTGCAAGGAAATTTACAGATTACTTAATCCAAAATACTTGCTCTACAAATGAGGAAGTTAAGTCCCAAAGAATGGAAATGACTTATCCAAAACCACATAGCAAATTAAGTGGCATGGCTGGGAATCGAGCCATGATCTTCTGTCTCTAAATATAGTATAAATTTCTATTATGCCATGCCACACAGTGACTGATAACCGATTTTCCCCACCATTTTGAATGGTTATTTAAAAGTGACTGATCAAATTGAATAACTATTTTAATATCATATGCACAAAACCTCAGTAGCCTTGTTGTGTGGCTAATTGTTTCTAGAGAGACAGAAGGGGTTAAGAATGACTGGATAGAGGGGCAGCTAGGTGGCACAGTAGATAGAGCACCGGCCTTGGATTTGGGAGGACCAGAGTTCAAATCCAGCCTCAGACGCATAACACTTACTAGCTGTGTGACCCTAAGCAAGTCACTTAACCCCAATTGCCTCACAAAAAAAACAACCAAAAAAAAGAATGACTGGATAGAGGTAGACATTAATAAAAATAGTGGAGGCCAATCTAGAATATCTCTATTAAACAAAATGGACAATTTATAAACTGAAATCTAACCCAATTTATGATTATGAATGACAGAGACCACTGGCATTACTGTTGTACTTTTCTTTACCAATTCAATTTAAAAGTATTTATTAAACAAGTAAAATAATACAGTAAGAGGCAAAATGATATAGTAGGTAAAGAGGTGACCCAGAGGTCAAGAAGAAGTTGGTTCAAGTCCTACTTCTGACACTTCTGACTATGTCACCTTAGGCAAGTCTCTTAACATCTCATACTTTTATAACAGTTGCTGAACTGCCTTGGTACAATGAGTTTCCTCCTTGAGAGCTTCCCCACACTAATGAAATCACAGGTTCAGACGCCCCCAAAATGTGCTAAATATTTGGGATAGAGAAATAAGTTTAAAACAACCCGGCCCTCAAGATATTCACTTTCTACTGAGAGATATAGCAGTTACACAGATAAGTAAATACAAGATAATTTGAAGAGGAAGGGAATACTAAAAATTTACAAGATTAGGACAGGGTTCCCCAGGTGGAAGTAATTGAGATGAATCTTGAAAGCAGGCAAAGATTCAGAGAGGAGGGAGAGTTATCCAGGCCTGCTGTTTAGTCCATACAAAGGCATGGGTGGGAGATGGAAAGTTAAGCTGAAAAAATAGAAAGTTCTTTGGCTAGAACTTAGAATGGATGAAGGGGAGTACTATGAAATAAGATAAAAAGAAAGTATAGAACCATGCATTGAAGTGCTTTAAATGCTAACATAAGAGCTCCTGAAACCTACTGAACAGATGAATGATATGATTGGATCTCTGGATTAGGGATATTATTTTGGTCACCATATGGAGGGTGAATTGGAAAAGAAAAATAATTAAGGGAGAAGAAAGATCTCCTGAACATTGTGATAGCAGACACAACCATTTTGTGGAGTGAGGATGCTGCCCTTGATGGTGTTATCCCATTTCTACCCCCCAAATTGTAGTGAGCTTCTTCAGAATATGAGTATTTCTGTACATTTCTATCTGAATATCTGTTGTTGTTGAGTCATTTTTTCAGTCATAGCCCTATTTCAGATTTTCTTGACAAAGATACCGGATTGGTTTGCCATTTCCTTGTCCAGCTTATTTTACAGATGAGGAAACTGAGGCAAACAGGGTTGAGAGACTTACCTAGGGTAACACAGCTAGTAAGTTTCTCTGGCTAAATTTAAACTCAGGAAGATGTCTTCCTGACTCCAGGCTCAGCACTCTATCATCTATTTCCTCCCTAGCTGCCCTCTGAACATCTACAGTGTCATGTGGGACATAGCTGCTTGTATTAAATTGGGTCCTGAGTCAAAGAACATCCCCCTTTAGATTCATTCCCTTTCAAAAAGACCTTTTTGCCAAGAACTCCTTTGGCCTTTGAAAGCTACAGATACCTGGGAAAAGGGAGACACTCTGGAAGAGAAGGGTAGCATGAAAAAATGACAACACCAAGGGGCAGCATCTTAGGAAGTGCAAAGGATGGTGAAGAAAAACAGTTGTGACAAGTTTTTAGTAGGGGATGGGTAGAGCCCACCACTGCCGAAAGCTAATTTGGACTCACCTCTCAGTGACAGAGGTTTCCACTTTCCTTATTGGAGCCATAAACCCTGTGGCTATAGAAATCGACAACCTGTTCATCTTCTCTCCTAACAGCCTTAGGTCACTAATTATATCACAGGATTATAGAGAGGATAGAGGGCATCTATTTTTATCCCATGCTTCTACGAAGGCTTTACCTAATCTGCTCTAGACAGATGGGAATCTGGACAATTAAAGATCTCTTGTGAAAGCCCCTAGCCTTGCTCATCAATCCATTTAACCAACCTGACTTTCACAAAATTCTTCTTTATCTCCAGCCTACATCTGTCCCCTGAAATTTAAAGTCCAATTTCTTTAGGGAAAACAGCTGGATGCTGATTTTTTATTTCTATTTGAACATCATTAATTGTTGGGCTACCTTAGAATTCGATTAACTTCTTCTTTTAAATGATTACCAATTCCTTCAATATTTTTCAAAACAATAACGTGGAAATAAGAAGCTCAAGAGAAGGGGTTTAGATGATAATACTTATCTAGAATTATTAAAGGAGTGACAGCTTTGGCCAAATTGATTTCAAACTCATGCCATGCCTCTCAACCCCCATAACACAGCAATGATGTAAAAATAGGTTGTGTGACTGATACAGTCAGGGCTGGAGGAGTTTAGTGGAAGATACTTAAAGAAGTTAATACAGGAGCTAACAAGTACTTAGTGATTATTCAGAACTTCTTTTTACAGATCAGGAAACTGAAGTCTAGGGATACTAGGTAAATTCACAGTCACTGAAATAGTGACAGAAATGGGATTGGAACTCGGAGCCTGCAATGGAATTCAGAACTCTTTCCAGTGATAAGATAGCAGGTCAGAGAAAGAAAATTAGGTAAGATTAATTGGATATAGACCTAGAAAGGATCTTAAAGATTGTTTAGTCACTCATTTTTAAGAAAATAAACAGGCTTAAAGAGGTTAAATTACTTTATCAAGATCATAAGTCAAGGTTATGACCTTGATGAAGATCATAAAAAGTAAAGCAGACACGGAAGCCCCTTTCTTAGGATTTTCCGATTCAATTGTAAACTCCCAAAGAGCAGGAATTACTTTTGCCAGTATTTGCTTCCCCAGTACTTAATGCAGTGCCTGGAAGCACTCAGGAAATTCTTGTTTACTTGTTGATTTCTATTTCCAAATCCATTGCCTTCTCTTCCTCCCCACAAGAAAAGCACCCTGTGTTGGGTTAGATTTTGGGGTATCTAACTGCAAACTTGGGCTAACAAAAATTATAACATTTGCCATTTGTAGGCCAAATCAAATGTCCAGAGGATTTCTTAAAACCAAGAAATTATACTTGAATTTTGTGCTATACTATCAGTTTATTTTAGAGTCAGTCATAGCTCAGTGGATAGAGCACTGAGCCTGGAGTCAGAAAGACCTGCGTTCAAATCTAGCTTCAGACACTTCTTAGCTGTGTGACCCTGGTCAAGTCACTTTAACCTCTGATTGTCTGACAAAATGAATACACTGGAGAAGGAAATGGCAAACAGCTTCAGGATCTTTGCCAAGAAAACCCCAAATGGGGTCACAAAGAGCCAGACAAAACTGAAACAACTGAATAACAACATTAGTTTAGCTTAATAGTAGAGCTCAATTCACATAATAAATAAAGATGTGATTTGATGAACAATCAAGATAGCTTTATTTGAGGAATCTTTTTTTCTCTGGGTACTTCCTGAAATGTCTAGAATAGGGGCCCATAAATAGATGTTGCTAATAATTTTTAAATGATTTGAAAATCTAAAGTTACACTCTAGGCAAGTACCGCATCCATCAGTCTGGGCGTGTTTGCCTTTGTGGTTTGGGAGGAATTTTGAATAGTTTGTATATCTCTCTATCAAAAGCATTTCTCTCTGTATTTCATATTTGGCCAGCTCAGTGTCTTTAAAAAATATATAGCCTGAAGGAAACCCCCTTAATTGAAAAGAAAGTACCTATTAAGGAGTAGATTTCCATTTCCTTTCACATTTATTTATCTTTGCTCTTCCCTGGAATAGAGGTGGGGGGAGGGAATGTAGCTTACTCATTATTTAGGATATGAGGGGAAGACCAATTTTTTGTTCCACCCTGGAATTCTTCCAGTCCAAAAAGCAGAGGCATGGGGTGGGGGGGCGGGGAGGAGAAGCAACCCAGGCTTTCTGAGTTTAGGTGATGAAAGCAGATCAAGTTCAGACTTTCCCTGCCAGAGGAGAATAATGTAGCTTCAGGTTGGGCAATTCCTGCTCCAGGAATAGATGAGACCTAGGCAATGAGATGATTTGGTAGATAAAGACCCGAGTCTGGTGTCATAAACACCTGACTTCAAATCCAGCCTCAATACTTATTGACTGTGTGACTTTAAGTCACTTAACCTTTCTTTACCTCAGCTTCTTCATCTATAAAGCAGGTATCATAATACCCATGGTTGTTGTGAGGATCAACATGAATAATAATTGTAAAGTGCTCAACCCTGTGTTTGGCACATAGTAAATGCTATATAAATGGCAGTTATTATTAATTATTACATTTGGGTGCAATGTTATGATATAACTCTCTCCATCTCAAAACCTTTGCCTTTAAAAAAAATCTTTATCATACAGTCCTCACTCCCCTAGGAACAGATTCACCGTGCTGCCTTTCTGTGACCAAGGCCATCCTGAGAGAGGCAGTATGGTATAGTGGATAAAATCCCAGGAAGTGGATAAAATCATCAGGAAGGTTTAGGGTCATCTTCCTGGTAGTAGTATCAGGGTGATTATAGACTAGGCACTTAATCACGAGAGCCAACAACCTTTATTAAACACCTCCTGAGTATATTGCACCAGTTGTGGAGGTTCTGAAAGCAAAATAAAAAATGGTCCCCACCTTCAGGCAGCTTATATCCTACTTCCCCTTTCAGATGCTCATTCTTTCAAATGGGGATAATATTTGGGGTTGTTGTGAAATTCATAGGCCTATTGTGAAATGCAAAAATAAAAAAGATAATGTATTTAAATGTATAGGATCACAGATTTAGAGTAAGAGACCAGGAGGCCATCTGGAAGACTCTTATTTTGCAGAAGAGGCAGTTGAGGCCCAGAGAGATTTGCCCCAGGTGATAGAGGTTAGAAGTAACACAGGTGCAATTGAAATCCATATCCACTGATTACAAATCCAGTATTCTTTCCACTGTACCACACTACCTCTCTCAAGTACTTTGCACCCATTAAAGCATTATATAAATGTCTAACATTATTACTTCTGTGTGTTCTCAGGCAGGTTGCTGTGGAGAAAGAACTGGCCCAAGATTCAGGAAGCCTGAGTTCAATTCCTGCCTCTAGAAGACACTGACTGGATGACTGTGGACGGACAACTCTTCAATTCTATAAGTTCCAGAGCAGAGGTTAGTGTGTACTGGTGGACATTGATTTTTAAGCCAATGAAATAATAGGTCTGATAAAGATAAAATAAAACAAAGTAAAATCTTTTAAGCCTTGATCTTCTCCTCATTCATATATGAATGTAAATATAATATGAGACTAATTTTAAAATGTTTTAATTATAAACTTAAGTCACTAATATTAAATTTCTAAAAATAATAATTAGCATATATAACCCAAGTCGCAAAGCTCATTGGTAGTTATCAATGGCAAACACCTAGTGAGGTATGAGTTGAATTTCCCCTTCAGTAAGATCTGGGACCTTTTCTGGGTTGTGAACTGAGTTATCTAACTCTCAAAAGGAGAGTTCCCTCATTATGTATTGTCTGGTACACCTTCTTTGATTTTTTTTACTATAGATTTGAATAAATGGGTTTCTTTGCTACTCACTATGCATGTTCATTGTAGAACCTGCACTTGGTGGGAATGGAGTCAAGCCTTTTAAAGCTTGGGCTGTCATTTCCCCATTAATAAACCAGGATAGGAAGTTTAGCTTGATTGTAAAAACCACCTCCTTTCGGCTAAAAATATTTAAGGGAGCAGGTAGTTGTAATTCTAAACTGATCCCCCCATCTCCTCTGCCCTACCCTATTTACTTCCCCTCCTGAAAAGAATTAAAGCCTTCCTTGAAGAAAGGTGCAGGAAGAAGAAAATTAGAAATGTTGGTTTTGCCTCCCTTCAAGTCACATGACCCCATCACCATGTTACGTGTCAGGGAACAGGCTCACTACACATAATAATAGTATTTTATATAGTGCTTTAAAATTTGCAGAGTGCTTTACAAATATCTCCTTTGATCTTCACAATAATCTTTGGTGGTAGGTGCTATCATTATCCATATCTTACATATGAGGAAACTGAGGCAAACAAAGGCTAAGTGATTTGCCCACAGTCACACAAGAAAAAAGTGTCTGAAGCTGTATTTGAACTCAGACTCCAGGCCCAAGGTTCTATTCATTTATTTCCTAACAAAATTTTACACATATTACAAGGTAGAACCAAATGAATAAATGATAAAATAAGGAAAGGATTTTTTCTTCAGTGAAACTGATATAAAAAATTAAAAAGAAAGTCTCTACTTCAATGAGTGCTGTTCTTCAAGGTGGTCAATGGGTGAGGATGAGCACATATCCTAAGTATGCCATTACTACCTAAAACACTCCTGAGCCTACTCTTTGGGGATGGTCTTTAGAATTTTACACAAGAAAATCTACCTTGTTACTTCACAACATGGTTTAAAAAAAATTTTAATAGCACTGACCACTTTTATCACTTAATTGTTCTACCATATATTGACTCAAAATTACTTTTAGCTGCTTCTGAAAAACTGAAATCTGCCCTCTAGGACAAAGTTTTACCATTGAGTATATTTGAAAGAATACCCATGGGTTCTGAAAGTAACTCCCAGAGAGGTGTAGCCAAGCATTCTGAGCAAAGGTAGTGTTATTGAAAGGAGGGAATATTCAGTCTCTAAAGGAGACTACTTTGCAGAGGACACATTCTTCTAGATGTCAAATGTCTGATAAATTCCTTTTTAAAAACCAGTCACATTACTTTCTAGCTGCACTTTGCATTGGTGTGAAATAAAGATAAATGTTGCCTTAATTTCTATACATATCATCCCTGGTGATATTCTTTTGAATAAGATAAAGGATTAAATTGTTATTAAACAAAATTGTTATATAAACAAAATATCTTTTGAAAATGTATTTTAGGACCAAATATCATCTTAAAAAAGACAAACAGAAAATTCTCCTTTGACAATTTATTTTTTTAATTTTAATTTTTTTGTGGGGCAATGAGGGTTAAGTGACTTGCCCAGGGTCACACAACTAGTAAGTGTCAAGTGTCTGAGGCCAGATTTGAACTCAGGTCCTCCTGAATCCAGGGCCAGTACTTTATCCACTGTGCTGCCTAGATGCCCCCCAATAATTTATTTCATCCTTTTAATCCAGAAACTATATTCATGTGTGCCACAGCTCCCCTGTAAAAGGAGATTCCCAGATGTTGGACAAATAATAAATCATTTCAAATCCAGAAAACTTGTAAAGAAACTACCAACTTTTTCAAGAGTTCTTTTGGGAAGACTAAGGTCCTTCTACTGAATAATAGTATAACTTTTTTCACTTTTTACTTACAAATGTATGCTACATCTGGCTTTGGGCTAAATCCTTGGTGAGAGAACGTCATATTCTCCCCTGTTCCATGAAGTGTGTTGGCATATTAAGCTCTTTGTGGGGTGGTGAATCAGTGTGTAGGGTAGATAGCTGAAGGGAACACAGGAAAGTTTGGGAAAGGTGTTGTGATGAAGACCTTCCCCTACTCTGTCCCATAAATAAAGAAACACAGAAAAATGTATACACACACACACACACACACACACACATACATACAGAGGAGAGAGAGAGAGAGAGAGAGAGAGAGAGAGAGAGAGAGAGAGAGAGAGAGAGAGAGAGAGAGAGAGACTGATTCTATATCGAGTCTAATTTCTAGGAGTTCTACCACCTGAATTTTTATTTGGTCCTCACTTTCCTACATGATTTCCCTTTGGTGGAGCTGGGGGTAGGGGCTGGGATGTGGTTAAAGTTCTGCCTTGTCCTGAAGAAAACAAAATATCACTGACAGCTCTTCCTGGCTGTCTGTTTTAGTTATTCCAGATGTGCAAATAAAAGGAAAGCTGACAACAATGTACTGTCAAAGTGAAAAGGAAATCAAATGTGCAGACTGTTTCCTAAACATTGAGAAGACCCCCCAAACCCAGAATCAATATTTGCATTTTAATCTTTGCTTAATTTGAAAGATTATGGGGCTGCACCAAAGATGAAAACTCTTTGAAGTCATTGGGTGTTTGTTTTTCTTTTCTTATTGCAATTTGATAAAAGTTTAGAGGAAGCAGATATTGGTTTAAGAATCCCATTTTCAAGTTTCCCTGCCCCTCTGCATACTCAGATGACACCATTTTTAGGGGCCTAGTGCCTGTCCTCAGTACTTTTACATTATTATTTATGTCTTTAAGCTCCTTTTTTTAAACTTCCCCTCAACCAATAAAACAATTGTTGGGGTCTCAACACTAACTCCTGAATCCAAATAATTATATATCTCAGTAGGGTTTGTGCTATTTGGCTCAGGAAAATGATCTAGTTGTATGGTGAGTCACTGCTAGACTTGTACAACTAAGCTTTACTGGTATATAATAAGTACAAGATTATCCTATTCACTTCATTCCTATTGCAAAAGCCTAGATTAAAGAAGTAATAAACAAACTAATGAAGAAGCATGGTAGCAATTACTTATTCAAAGTTTAGACTCCTCAAAGCCTCAACTATCTAGAATATTGGAGCACTGAATAACCAATAAGTCAGTGGAAAAGCCACCTACCTACCTGAGTAGCCAAAATAGATGATATTCAGGCACTTGTAGGGGAATTCGTTAACTTTTCACTCAGAAACCACTTAATAATGTTTTACATATAATTCTAAAAAATTTATGATTTTTTAATTGAAGTATTTTATAGCATCAAATCTGAAGAGAAGTGCACTGGAAACAAGCACACTGACATCAATGAGGATTAACAATGGGCAATAAGAGACAAATACATGATAAATAAATAGAGGTGTGGAAAGATAAATTATTGATAGATTAGATGGAAAGATATCTAAATAAATTAGATGGAAAGATAGATAGATAGTAGATAGATAGATAGATAGATAGATAGATAGATAGATAGATAGATAGATAGATAGATAGGCAGGTGGGCAGGTTGGCATTTTAAATTGCGTCAAACATTATCCCTACAACAACCCTGAAGTGGAATTCATTGCCTCTGAGAGCTTGTGATCTATCATGATCACACAACTAATAAATGTATGAGATGGAAATAGAATGAAAGTCTCCTGACCCTAATCTAGCATGCAAACTACAACAATATGCTACCTCTTGACAAGCAAGGATTCTGAGGAATTATATTTAAAAAAAAAAATAGAATTTTTGGAAGTGGCCAGTGGGGTGGGGGTGAGGGGGGAATTTCCTTTGCTTGATTTATATCACTTGGTTTATATTGTTTCTTTTTATATCACTAAATGATTTTATTTTTCTTTCTTTTTTTCAATAAATAGCAATAGGATGGAGGGAGAAAAATACATATTTGATAATTGGAGAAAAATAAAAACAGAAAATATGAGACCTTTAAAAGTGAGACTTGAGGCCTCTTAAGGTATAGGTAAATAGCCTTATGTATAGACAAGTATGTATACATATATATACATCAATAGGTCCAGAGGGCATTGCTCTAATATATAGCAGTATATGATGTATCAATGTACCTTGTACTCTATATAAAATTAATATTCATAATAGTGATCCTGATTTGTCAGAAAAAATTTATTTATTTTATCCAAATTGCAATGGAGTATGTAATATTTCAGGAAGTATTATATCCAAATTGATTTTTAAAAATATGTTAAGTGGCAGGACAAGTCCTCAGTTCTTCAGGAACCTTAGCTATCCAAGACAAAACTCATTCTCTGGACATAGTTTTGCTCTGTGGTGGAGAAGGTATAAGGAATGTAGAAACAGAACAATATCAAAGAAAATTCAGCTATTATCTTGGCCAAAGGGATGGGTTCAGAAAGAAGATATTCCCAAAGTCTTTCTGCAGCTTTAAGCTATTAGAGCTTTATAAAGCGTGGCCCTGTGGCCAAGATGATAGCAGCATTTTCTAAACTACTAAAGCTTAAAGCTGCACTAAAACTTTGGGGACTTCTTGCATTCTAGGAGCAAATGCTACATAAAAAATGTACAAAAACTTCTATTAAAATGATTCCACTCACCATCAGCACACGGCATGTATACACACTTATGGACAACATAAAATTCAATAGACTTGAAAGATGAACAATTCTTGTTGTGAGAGAACTCATCAGGCATTACATCCAAATAGCAGCCCTGAGTGAAACAAGACTGGCAAATGAAAGCCAGTTTACCAAAGTCTGAGCTACATACACGTTTTTGTGGAGTGACCAAATTTATGGAAATCACTGTGAAGCAGGTGTAGGTTTAGAAATAAAATGTAATCTAATGAACAAGCTTGTATGCCTACCAAAAGGAATGTGCGACCGGCTCATGACAATGTGATTGCAAGTTGTAGGAAAGTGCCACACCACCATCACCAGTGTGTATGCTCCCACCATGATGAATTCTGATGAGGTCAAAGAAAATTTTATGAAGACCCGGAGAGTATCATCATCAATGTGCCAAAAGAGAACAGTCTTATAATTCTGGGTGACTTTAACACCAGGGTAGGCACCAACTATCAGACATGGAAAGAAAACCTTGGGAATAATGGAGCTGGAAATAGCAATAGCAATAGTGGCTTATTATGGAAGACTTATACATCTCCTGACCTCATCACCAACACTTTTTTCCATTTACCTAAATGCAATAAAATGTTGTGGATGCACCCTTGAAGTAAACACTGGCACTTAATAGACCATATCATTGTAAGGAGAAGAGACAGATAAGATGTGAGAATGATGAAGGCATTGTGTGGTGGTGCAGAGGGCTAGAATCATCATAGACTTATCCTCTCTGAACTAAACATTCTCATTCAATAAAAGCTATGACCAAAAGGCATGATGACTATCAAAAGATTCAAAATCAACACATTAGAGTGCTTCTCTCTGAGTGAACAGTTTGTTGCTGACTTAGAGGCAAAAGCTGAGCCAACATACAGTTGCAAAAGAGGAGCAGAAAAGGAGTGGGCAGTTTTCAGAGGTATGGTGTACAGCTTCACAGTTACTCACATGGGCCATAACACCCACAAATATCAGGATTGGTTTAGTGAAAGTGATGGGGGAATTCAGAAGCTACTACATGAAAAACAACTCCCTGGGTTTTGCCAGGAGGATAGTTCATCTATCTCTAAGAAGACATTGCTTAACTACATTAAAAACAAAGTTCACCTACCTTGGCAGTTTACTTTCCAGGGATGTATAGATGATGAGGTTGATGCATTCATTGACAGAGATAGCTCAGTATTTGGAAGGCTCTGAAGGAAAATATGGGAGAAATGAGGTATTAGGCTGCCTACTAAGCTGAAGGTTGTGCTGACCTCATTGTTGCATGCCTGTGAAACCTGGGCAGTCTACCAGTTCCATGCCAAAAAATTGAACTACTTCCATTTGAATTATATTAGCAAGATTCTGAAGATCACCTGGCAGAATAAGGTACCAAACACTGAGCTAAGATACCTTTCTTTTTTTTGTTTGTTTGGTTTTTTGTTTGGTTTTTGTTTTTTGCGGGGCTACGAGGGTTAAGTGACTTGCCCAGGGTCACACAGCTAGTGTCAAGTGTCTGAGGCTGGATTTGAACTCAGGTCCTCCTGAATCCGAGGCTAGTGTTTTATCCACTGCGCCACCTAGCTGCCCTCTAGGTACCTTTCTTGAACTAAATTGCCAAGCATTCAAACTCTACTGCAGAGAGTGCCACTCCAATGGGCTGGCCATGTTGTTCAAATGACAAACGTGTTTGCTTAAAAACCTATTTTACAGAGAATTCACAGAAGGCATGCTTTCACATGGAGTTCAGAAGAAGTAATACAAGGACAGTCTTGAGGTCTCTTCGAAGAACTTTGGTATTGATTGTCAGACACAGATATACTGGTGCAGGAATGTCCAGCATCTTGTGCCCACATTAAAGAAGGTACTGTGTTCCATGAGCAGAATTGCAGTATTACAAAGAAAATGTGAGATGTACAAATATGGAAACATCTCCACTCTAAATGTTCATATAAACTATTTGTGCCCAACCAGATACTTCCATATATAAGGCCTCTTGGCCTGCTTAATGCTTCACTTTGCTCCACATCTAAAAGTCTTTCACAGGATCCTAGAATCAAAGATTTTCTATTAGAATGGACCTTATGGGATACTGAGTACAACTCTATCACTTTACTTATTAGGACACTGAGTTTGAGAAAAGTTAGGTGACTTGTCTTGGATCAATCATCTATTCAAATGTCTGAAGTAGAATTTGAACTCAGGTCTTCCCGAATCCAAGACCAGACCTCTTTGTATTGTACCACCTATCTGCCTCTTTTTTAGTCATTATCATGTAGTCACTACCTAACCTCTTAATTTAAAATCAGCTTTTCAAAAGATAATTAAACTATACTAACGGGGTACCTCAACTTTCCCCTCTCAGAACTAAGTCTATCTAAAAATAAATAAGAAAGAACTTAAGGAGGTGAATAAAATTCTAGAAAAGTTAGATATTATAAATCTCCAGAGAAAATTGAATAGGAATAGAAAAGAATATATATTTTTTCTCAGCAGTACAATGCATCTGAGCAAAAACTGACCATGTACCAGGACACAAAAAGCTCACAACCAAATGCAGAAAAGCAGAAATAGTAAATCCATTCTTACTACAATTAAAATTGCATTCAATAATGAACAATGGGAAGAGAGATTTAAAATTAATTGGAAATTAAATAATCTCATCCTAAAACACTATTGGGTCAAAGAACAAAACAAAGAAATAATCAATAATTTCAATAAAGACAATAATAAAGATGAGACAATATACCAAAATTTATGGGATGTTGCCAAATCAGTACTTAAGGGAAAATTTATATCTCTAATTGCTTACATCAATAAAATAGAGAAAAAGCAGATCGATGAGTTGGACATGCAACTAAAAAAACTAGAAAAAGAACAAATTTTAAATCCCTAATTAAACACGAAATTAGAAATCCTGAAAAATGATGTATAGTGAAGTAAACTGAACCAGAAGAACCTTGTACACAGTAATAACAATATTGTTCAATGAAGAACTGTGAATGACTTAGCTATTCTTAGCAATACAATGATCCCAGACAATCCCAAAGGACTGATGATGAAACATACTATCCACCTCCAATTCTGGAATTCAAATTTTTAAATAAAATTGTCAAAAATTGAGAACAACACAGCTTTTCTATCAGGCCAATTTACTTCCAAAACGTCATTTTCCAAGCCTTGGATGACATAACCCTTTCTAAATTTTATTTGGAGGATGCTCAAATACAATGTATAGTCCCTTGCAGGGCTCATGTTTGTAATTCATTCTGCTTGGTAGAACCTTCCAGAGCCTGTACCATGATAGACTAGCCTTCAAAAACCTCAAGAGCCATTCAATGTCACAATGAAGTATTCTACCAGGACACTCATAGATTATTTTTATTGCAAGTCATAATACTAACAATCAGAAACATCTAACTAAAGTCCTTTTCTAAAGCCTCATTCATAGTAGTATGGTAGTGATACAGGGTTCTTAAAGGGATGCCAGAACCGGATTCAACAAGCAGAGCTCAAACTCTGGTAGGTCCTCCTAATGCAGAAATGTTTGGGGGTATCATGTGAACTGGGTGTGTCTATTGTTTGAAGTTCAGAAAGATATCCCTAGAAGGCTGACCATATTATATCCCATCATAGTCACGCATACATATCATCTGCTAGATTATGAAGGGAATACCATCTTACACATATTATGGATATATGAGGGACATTCTACTTTGCTGGGTCTCTGACATCTTGATCATCCTTTTTGTTTCATACAATGCAGAAGTTCATAAAGGGATTTGATAGAGATAATGAATCCTGGGGCTGATAGTAGATGCAAGACTATATATGTAGTATTGAAGGATAAAGGACAGAGACTTAGAGATGAGTGAGCCAGCAGGGTGATAGCAGAGTCATGATCATTCTGTAGTCCCTGGACTCCAGTTGACAAAGTCCCTTGGAACCCCCAAAAGACTCCATTTCCAGGAGACTTCAGGGTTAAAACACTGGGTGTCATATCACTACACAGTAGAACCAGAGACCTTGGAGTAGACTATCAGGAATATGGAATGAACAAAATAGATCCTACCATCCATGAGCTTACACTTTATTAAGGGGAAATGATATACACAGGTAAACATGGAATATACAAGGAATAAAAGTCATTTCAAGTCATAGAAGAGTAATAATAAGATAATGACAAAGATCATTAAAGGGCTTATTGTAGTAGGTGGCACTTAAGTGAGTCTTAAATGAAACTAAAGATTATAAGTAATAGAAGGGAGCAATAAGGACTTTCCAGATGTGGTGGATAGCTTGTGCAATGGTACTGAGACAAGAGGCAGGGGTTCACTCACAGAGAGAAGGCCAGTTTTTCTGGTATATAAAGTAAATGAGTAATAGGGTGATAAGTCAACATAGACTGAGCTCAAGTTATAAAGACTTTAAATGATTCACAGTAGAGTTGAGATTTTATTCTAGAGATAATAGGGAACCAGTAGAGTAGGTCAGTGTCCAAATGCAAAAAAGATTCTCAGACTGAGTTCTTGATATTATTTATATCTTTTATTTTATATTACTTATATTTTACGCTAAACTCCTCTCCTCCCAAGAGCCGTCCTTTATTTAAAAAAAAAAAGAAAATTTAAGAAAAAGAAAAACAATGAGAAAAACTAGTCAATGCATCAAAAAGCATGACATCATATGAAATATTTCACACACATGAAACCCCCATAGTCACAAAGGAATGGGTTGGAGATATATGCTAATATCTCTTCTTGGGGGCCAAGCTCTTTCTTTGTAATTTTGTAACATTTATTTTCAAATATTTTCTGGTTATTATTCTTTCCATTTAAATCACTAAAGTCATTGTGAATCTTTTCATGTGTGTTTCTATGTCTCTTCATATTGAGCATATTTATATCAAAGTATATGCCATTACATTCATATATCACAATTTACTAGCCATTCCCCAATTGATGGGCATCCATTATATTTCTAGTGTTTTGTTTCCAAAAAGGTGCTACTACAAATATTTTTTTTGGCAGGGCAATGAGGGTTAAATGACTTGCCCAGGGTCACACAGCTAGTTAAGTGTCAAGTGTCTGAGGCTAGATTTGAACTCAGGTCCTCCTGAATCCAAGGCCAGTGCTTTATCCACTGCACCACCTAGTTTCCCCCTACAAATATTTTGGTATATATGCAGCCTTTCTTCTTGTTAATGACCTGTTTGGGTTATATTACTAGCAGGAAAATATCTGGGACAAGGAGTATAGACATTTTAGCTATTTTATTTACAAAATTCCAAGTTGCTCCCAAATGGTTAGTACACATCTCCATCAATGTTTCTCTCCCCCCCCCCACCAGGCAATGAGGGTTAAGTGACTTGTCCAAGGTCACACAGCTAGTGAGTGTCAAGTGTCTGAGGCTGGATTTGAACTCAGGTCCTCCTGAATCCAGGGCCAGTGCTTTATCCACTGTGCCACCTAGCTGCCCCACAGTATTTATCTTTTAACAAAGCCTCCAATATGGACTATTTCCATCTTTCATCAATTTAATCAATTATGCTAATTTACTGGATTGGAGGGAAAACCTCAGGGTTTCTTTGATTTCCTTTCTCTTGCTATTAGTGATTTGCAGCATTCTCTTTCATGTTATTAATTGTTTGCAATTCTACTTTTCAGAATTGTTTACTTATATCCTTTGAAGAAGCTATTATTTTAAAACAGCGAGTAAGTTATGACACTAAATATTTACAATTGACATTTTCTCTTTTTCTAATATACTTTTATTTATTTCATTAAATATTTCTCAATTTTTTCCAGGGCAATGAGGGTTAAATGATCCCAATTTTTAAATGTCACATTTATTATTTTTAATTTTTAGTTACAAATTCTCTCCTTCCCTCCTTCCCCTCCCATACTCCTTGAGAAAACAAATAATTTATGAAGTGGTACAGTTGCACTGTGCCTAGAATCAGGAAGGCCTGAGTTTAAGTCCTGCCTCAGACACCAGCTATGTGACCCTAGGCAAATCACTTAACCCTGTTTACCTCAGTTTCCTCATCTATGAAATGAGCTGGAGAAGGAAATGGCAAACCACTCCAGTATCTTTGCAAAGAAAATCCTAACAGAGTTACAAAGAGTCAATGACTAAACAAATAAATGTGAAGTCATGTAAAACATAGTTCCATATAAGCCATGCTGCAAAAGAAAAAACACACACATACACACAAAGAACAATAAAGAAAGTAAAAACATATGCTTCAATCTTCATTTGGTGTTCATCAGTTCTCTTTCAGAAGGTAAAGTGCATTTTTCATCATGGGTCCTTTGCAATTGTCTTGCATCATGGTCTTGATCAGAGTACCTAAGACTTTCACAGTCGATCATCCTTAGAATCCTGCTCTTACTGTGTAAAATATTCCCGCCATTCTGCTCTTCTCATTTTTCATCACTTAAATTTCTCAGGTTTTTCTGAATCCATATTACTTGTCATTTCTTTCAGCACAGTAGTATGATATCACAATCATATACTACAACTTGTTCAGCCATTATCCACTTGATGGGCAGCTCATCAATTTCTATTTGTTCACCACCACAAAAGGAGGTGCTATAAATGGCTTTTTTTTTTTTTTTTACAAATAGTTCCTTTTCCTTTTTATTTGAACCCTTTGGTGTACAGACCCAGTAATGGTATTACTGGATCAGAGGGTATACACAGTGTTATATATAGCCCTTTGGGCAGAATTTCAAATTATTCTCCCAAATAGTTGGATCAGTTTACAATTCCACCAATAATACGTTAGTGTCTCTCTTTTTCGATATCCCTTCCTTTTGTCATTTTGCTTTTGTAATTTTCATTTTTCTGTTAAATTAGCCAATCTTATAGGTGTGAGGTGATTAATTTGTATTTCTCTAATCAATAGTGATTTCAAGCATTTTTTCATGTGACTATTGATAGCTTCGATTTCTTCTGAAAACTTCTCGTTCATATCATTTAACTATATATCAATTGGGGAATGGCTCTTATTTTTTTTATGAATTCGGCTCTGTTCCTTATATATTTAAGAAAAGAAGTCTTTATTAGAGAAACTTTCTGTAAAGATTTCCCCCAAGAGAATCCAATGATATTTTGGGATCATGTCTTTTTTTTTTTTTTTTCCATTTGTTCAATCCTAATTGTTAGGTCGTTATTTTTATCAGACAGTTTTTTAATCTCCTTTTCCATTTGGCTTTTCAAACTGTTGGCTTTTTTCTCATGACTCTCCTGCATCACTCCCATTTCCCTTTCCATTCTTTCCTCCTTTTCTCTACATCTTCTTTCTATTTCTCCTACTTTCTCTTCAAAGTCCCTTTTGAGAGCTTCTATGGCCTGAGACCAGTTCATATTTTTCTTGGAAGCTTTGGATGTTGGAGCTTTGACCCTGTTATTATCTTCTTCTTCTGAGGTTGTATTGTGGTCTACCTTACCCCCAAAGAAGTTTTTGATGGTCTTCTGCTTTCTCTGCCTGCTCATCCTGGCTTACTATTTCTTGGCTTTTAACTCCTTCTTTAAGTGTGGTGCTGTTTCCAGTCACACTGTTCAAGCTATAGTGTGGTTTGGGGGATGATTGGGCTTCTTCTCAGCCTGCCTGGCCTCGCTTTCATTTGATTTTAAACTCTCCACTGGAGGGGGGGGGGGGGGCCCGCTGCTTCTCGGCTCCACTCCTGTTCTCAGCTTCACAGGGTCCCAGGTGTTTTGGGGTTGGGGGGGGGGCAGGCTTTAATCTCACCTGGCCTGTTCTCAGGTCCGGAGATAACCTCAGGCCTATTTACTAAGAAACCAACCAGCAAAGCTTTCTGTGGTGTGGTTCTCAGCTTCCGATGAGACTGCTCCCCTGCTCCCCTGCTCCCCTCCCCCACCTGGGTCTCCCGCCTCTCAGGATTTCTTCCTGGTTGCCCGCTGGGGTGGGACAGTCGAATCCTTCCCCTCAATCCACTGGTACCCCTGCACTTACCCCTCCGCCCATGCCAGCCGTTCAGTCCAACCGCGTGCTGGCCTGGGTGCTCAAAGTCCAGTAGAAAGATAAAAGTCAGAATGACTAATGATGTATGGATGATGTTGGCATCTTTGATGTATGACCAATCTCCAAGCACAATACAATGCTTGCTTAAGCCATCTTCATGACCATTAGAACAAAATGTTCTCATCCACTCATTCCTTAGGAGAAGTCTTCACATACCTTGATGCTTCACATCCTTCTAACTCACCAATGGGTTCAAGGTTTGTTAGTTACCCTCAACCTGATTTAGCCCATCTGCTGACCTGGTTTTGCTGGAGAGTGGCTTCTGGGCATATTAAAGGTTCTTGAAGCCACAAGTCAGAGTTGGGTGAAAATGGACACCAAAGGTTGATGAACAGCCCAAAAAGGGCTTGATAAACCCTCATGCCAGAGGTGCTAATCCTCCCTGACCATTCTTCCTGGGTAAAGACCAGAGCACAGACCAGGAGAGTAGTGACCACACCTACACCAAAAACTTGCAGACCTTCAGAACTAACTCTGAAAATGACAGCATGAAAAGGCCTGAAGCTTGACAGAATGCCTCCCTGCTCTGGGATTAGCAGGGGCTAACTTTAACATAAAGTCCCAAGTCAAGGAATAGGCTGGAAAAATGAGCAAATAGACAAAAATAATTTGACCATAAAATATTACTACCATGTCTGGGAATACCAAGTCATAAACTCAGGAGAAGACAACAATGTCAAAACACTACAACCAAATTCTCAAAGAAAGATGCTAATTGTATCCAAACCCAAAAATAATTTTTGGAAGAGTTGAAGAAAGAAATAAGATGGGAAAAAAGAGGGAAATGCAAAAAATTATGAAAAGAATATGAAAAGTTAGTAAAAGGAGCATAAAAATACTGAAGAAAATAATACTTAAAAAAAGAATGTCCACATGGTAAAAAAGGTACAAGAATTCCCTGAGAAAAGAACTCCTTATGGATCAGAATTGGCTAAATGGGAAAAGAGCCATCAAAGCTCAGTGAAGAAAATAATTCCTTACAAATTGGACTTGGGCTAGTGAAAGCTAATGACTTGAGAAATCAAGAATACTAAAACAATGTTTTTTAAAAAGTAGAAAAATAGAAGAACATGTGAAATATCTCATCAAAAAAATTTGACCTGGAAAATATATCAGAGACAATTTAAGAATTATTGGACTACCTGAAAGCCACAATAAAAAAAAAATAAAAAATAAAAAAGAGCCACACATCTTATTTCAAGAAATTATAAAGGAAAGCCACCCCAATTTCTTTTCTTTTTTTTTTTTTTTTTTTTTGCGGGGCAATGGGGATTAAGTGACTTGCCCAGGGTCACACAGCTAGTAAGTGTCAAGTGTCTGAGGCCGGATTTGAACTCAGGAACTCCTGAATCCAGGGCCAGTGCTCTATCCACTGCGCCACCTAGCTGCCCCCACCCCAATTTCTTAGATCTAGAAAGTCAAATAGAAATTGAAAGAGTTCACTGATTATCTCCTGAAAGAGATTCCAAAATGAAAACTCTCCAACTAAATTTTAGATCGCCCAGGTCAAGGAGAAAATATAGCAAGCAACTAGAAAGAAATAATTCAATTATTGTAGAGACATAGGATCATACAAGATTTGGCAGCTTTCATGTTAATGGAGCAGAGGTCTTGGAATATTATATTCCAGAGAACAAAAAAGCTAGGATTGCAACCATGAAAACCTACCCAGCAAAACTAATTCTAATCCTTTGGAGGAAAAATGAATATTTAATGAAATAGAGAAATCCCAGGAATTCCTGATGAGAAGACCAAAGCTGAATAAAAAAAAAATTGACATTCAAATAGAAGACTCAAGGGAAACATAAAAAGGTAAATATGAAAAAGTACTCATAAAGAATTCAATAGTTAAACAATTTATCTTCCTATATAGGAAGATAATATTTGTAACTCCTAAGAACTTTATCATTATTGAGGCAGAACTGGTCCAACCACTCTGTTGAACAATGTGGAACTGTGCCCAAGGGGATATAAAACTGCATACTCATTAACGCAGCAATGCCACTACTAGGTCTGTATCCCAAAGAGAGCAAAGAAAATGAAAAAAAAATAACTATATGTACAAAAATGTTTATAGCATGCCCTTTTGGGGTGGTAAAGAATTGGAAATTATGGGCATGCTCATCAATTGGGAATGGCTGAACAAGTTGTAGTATATGATTATGAAGGAATATTATTTTTCTATAGGAAATAATGAAAGGGATGGTTTCAGAGGGGGAACATATGACAAGACTTATATGAACTAATGCAAAGTGAAGTGAGCAGAACTGGGAGATCATTAAGCTCAGTAATAGCAATGCTATAATGATTATCAACTGTGAAAGACTTGACTACTCTGATCAGTATAATAATCCAAGAGAATTACAAGGGACTCAAGGTGAAAAAAATGCTATCCACCTCCAGAGAGAAAGCTGATAAACTCTATGTGTAAATTGAAGTGTACAATATTCTTGCTTTCTTTATTTTCTTTTTGCTTTATTTTTTGTGATGATTAATACAGAAATATGTTTTAAAAGGTTTCTTATGTATAATTGATATTATTTTGATTGCCTTAGCAGTAGGAAGGGGAAGGAGAGAATTTGGAACTCAAAATTTAAAAAGAAAAGAATGTGTAAAAAATAATAAATTTGAAAAATTAATTCATCAAACATTTCTTAAGCATTGCCTGTAATTTGAAAACTATTTAAGGGATTGACATTTTGTGGATTTCTTTGCCCTCTCCTGTTATTGAGGCACATAAAAGGAGGCAGTATCTAACTGAGCTTGTTGATTTCCAACAAAAGTGGGAGCCTGAATAACTCCGGAGAATTTTTTTTTTCTAAGCAAGAGTGAGGTCTAAAAGATCAGAGTACAGTCCCAATTGTTTTAACATCTCAAAGTTGTTAGAAGAGAGGCTCTTGGGGCATATTGAATTGCATAATGCTTTTTAGTTTCATCCAGTGTGTTTATTCTTTGGGAATATTCCCAAACCAGAATTTTACGAATAAGAACAAGAGAAGTTTTAAAGCTTCATTCATGTTCCATTTTAAAAAATATATTTTTCTCTATTTCTCATTCCACTTTCTACCTCTTTAAACTCTTCTCTTTTATCTAGGGGAGGATTAAACTGGACATAACTGTGTTTTTGTTATGCACTGTTTTCCTACAAATGACCTCTGCAAATAAATTAGAAATAATTTTTATAAGTCCCAAACCGGAACATTTTAAAATTCTGCTACAAGCAGCTGGAGATGAATTCCTTTTTGAGGGGAATGTTCACTTCATGTCTTATGTTAATTTCTTTAAAAAAAATGATGTCCCTTTAAGAAAGATTGCATTTACAGTGACACTTTAACACATGCCTGATACTTTAGATATGAATTCTTTATACCTTCTTCCAAAGGAAGAAATGTCATGACCATTAAATGCACACATATGTTTATATTTTCCAAGTTGGGTATTTTCTCCTTCTTCCTCCCCTTTTTAGCTTTTTGTATTCTGCCTTCTCTTATTATGGTGTGCTCTCTTTGAGGGCAAGGACTATCTTTCTTGTGTTTTCATTATTATTATTATGATTATTAGTGTCCCTAGTACTTAAGCACAGTACCTGGAACATAGTAGGTGCTTAATAAATATTTACTTACTATTTACTATATATTATTGAAGAAGCTAGGTGGCACAGTGGATAGAGTGCCAGGCCTGAAATCAGGAAGACTCATCTTCCTGAGTTCACATCTGGCTTCAGATACTTATTAAGCATGTGACCCTGGATAAGTCACTTAACCCAGTCTGCCTCAGTTTCCTCATCTGTAAAATTAGTTGGAGAAGGGAATGGCAAACTATTCCAATATCTTTGCCAAGAAAACCCCAAATGGAGTCACAAAAAATCAGATATGACTGAAACTACTGAACAACAAGAACAACAATGCTGCATATTATATTTTCTATATAATTATTGTGGAAATGCTTGGTAAAATCTAATCTTCTATTGCTACTAAAAAGGTTGTTTCAGAAACTATTTGTGTTTACCTTTAAAAAACTTTTGGAAAAAAAAAACTTTTGGGAAGAAAATTGGGCCTTTAAAACAACATTTCCCTTCTTCACAAATGAATGACAGGTAGGCTTTACCTCCACAAAAATAGTTGCCTGATCTTCATAAACTTTCCTTGTCTAAGTGAAAGGAAAATAAACAATGTTTCACTGTTTTGAATAATGAAATAACTAGCTTATCAGAGATCAAATCAGTCAAAATTTTGAATAGATTTCTGTGCAAAGCAATAGCCAAAGGTTGCGTTTATTTGCTGCCAAAAGACCTGATGAAAGGAAGAAAAATTTATTCAACCAACCAGTAATGTGGACAGTCATCTGGCTTTGTAAAAGTAATTTGTTTTTTACTAATTTGAATAATGACAATGAGTTAACACATTCCATGTGTAAATGGCAAACCTCAGTTCTCAAATCACCACAAATCCTCCATGCCATTTTCTTCTTCTCCCCCACCTCACAATAATGCTCTTGCTTCTAGTTCAAAGCAAAAGCCAAACCAGTTCATCTGAACATTGGCTGCTATTGACAGCTTTGCTAGTGGACTGGCCAATGAATTCTAAGATCACTTAGAACTCCCTAGATCAAAACAGAATTCACTATAATGTGAACTGCTAAAGTGCAGAAATTCTCTTTAAAGCCAGTCTGCTATGGTCTGGCTGCCCAAGGGGGTTTTTTGATGAAAATTGCAGAAGGAACTTATTATAACACTCTTTCCCCTCTAATATGTCACCCATGCCGAGATGCTGAGGGCAGTGTTTTATAAGAGTTGAGTGTATGACTAAGAAGGAGATGGGAAACAGAACACTAAATAGACCTAGTCTTTAAGCTCTCTCAGAGCAAGACTGAAAAATCAAGTTAAACAGAAAAGGATGTTTTTACCTATACACTGGAAAAATGTCAAGCACTGACTGATATTCTCAATTTTCATTCAGATTTTTGGTGTCATGAAAACATACTCCACCATCACAAGGTTTTAGCCCACCTTACCTCTGAGGTTAAATTCAACACTAGAAAATTAATGTATAAATACATTGTCAAAGAGAAGTCAGGATTGAACCCCATGCGACATGTATGGTTAGAGATCTGAATGAGAATCTGGCCAAAAAGACAGAGAAGGATTATTCATATATGTAGGAGGAAAAACAGAAGAGAGTAGTGCCCTGAAAACAGAGGGAAGAGACTATCATGGAGGAAAGAGTAATCAGCATTGCCAAAGACTATGGAGAGGTTGACAGGGGAAAAAGTAACTGATTAAAAATGTAGCACTTATCTCTATAAATAGTCAAAATCACTGCCTGATTAGAACAAAGAGCAAAATAAACATCAAACTACAAAGCTAAAGGTGAGCAGAAGACATTTCATATAATCATTATGTCAATTTAACTTATTTAATAAGCTTCTGCATTGTAAAATAGGGAATATATAATAGCAGAAACAGAGATGCTACCACTTTTTCCTAGAGAAGTTTAACTGATGCAAAACAGGGAAAATGCCCAGAGTCTAAAAATTACCTCTGTTAGTAAACAATTAATATTCCTAATTTTTTCAAAAATTATGAACAAGCATTATAAAAAAGAAATGCAGAAGACTATAAGCATCATCGCCTCAACTTACTGCAAGAGCATCTATAAGAGAAACTTAAAAGGCAAAATAAAACAGCAAACAGACATGAAATGAATTAATCTGCTCAGCTGCTAATGCCCCCATCTCTAAGGTTATATTTCAATATTTATCTTGTATGCGTCAATTTATGTGTATGTTTCTCCCCCATTAAAATGTAAGAGTAGTGACTGTTTTTAATTTCCCTTTGTATCCCTAGAGCTTACTTCAATGTCTGGCACATACTTAATAAACTTTTGTTGAATGATTGATTTTTGTTGTGATCTAAGGAATGATCAGAACTACCACATTTTGGACCCTTACCACCATAGTACTCAAAACCTAATATACTGGGTGGATGAGTTGTAATAATACTTAAGAAGGTGAAAATCAAACCATAATATTTGTAAAGGAGGGAGCAATGAAGAAATAGAATGGTAGGGTAGAGAATACAAAGGTTAAACAACTCAGATTTAAGCAGTCCCAAATACATCTAAGATAGATGGTTTTTACTATTCATGATAAGCCTTGAATTGATTATGTAGGTCAATTAAGCCCATCTAATTTTGCAGAAATGTAGGTTTATATTGCTTCACCTTCCCTTTCACATGGAATTTCTTAGATTGAGGGTCAGGAACTCAAAGGTTTCCTTTTGTGTGGTCCATAGTAAATCCTTGTGCAAAACTACAGCATATACTTAAAATGGAATCTGAATTCTTTACAACTTAACTCAGTTCTCCATGGGGAGAAAGATTATTCTGTATTCTTGATAGGTTATGAAAGGTTCCTTGAAAGCAAAGGTTCATACAAAAAGAATACTGTATTTGAAGTCAAAATACCTGAGCTCAATTCCAAGGTCTGGGATCTGACTACTTGTGTGACCTTAGGCAAATCATTTAAACTCTGTAGGGAACTCTCAATAAAATAATGAAGAGAGGGGTTGGAATAAGCCATTTCTAAGGTCCCTTCCAGCTGTACCTCTATATTCCTATGGTTGTATGATTCATAGGGGGCAAGGAGTTTGGATCAAAAAAATCTCCCTTTGGAGGAGTGTTACCTGATTCATTTCTAAGCTCTGAGTAAAGAAAGATGCTTCTAGTTAGTGCCCTGATTGAGACTCCTCAATGATATTTCCTAATGAATGGTTCCTCTTCAAAAAGAAATTCTTTTCCCTGTAATCCAGAAGAGGTACTGATAAATAATGCTTTCAGTCTTCCATCTATTTTTAACTTCTTCCTCCTCCTGACTGAAGTCAAGGTTAGAAACATCACCTGATTTATGGTTAGAAAATCCTTGTGGATCACTTTATAGTATCCAACTACTAAACTGTATTCAGCATTATTTTAGAGAAATATCTTTCAAAAAAACTGCCAAGATCTCTCTAGGTCAATGATCCCTAAGTTTTTTCTAGGAGAAAATTCTATTTCTCTTTCATATGTAAATGAATAGGAAAGGAAAAAGCACAGGAACAGATGTTAAATCCAAGGGGCAATGACATTAAATTCCTTTTATCTAACTATATTCATATATATATATAGTTAGTTAGTTAGTTAGTTAGTTAGTTAGTTAGTTAGTTAGTTAGTTATCCAGCTAGCTAGCAACAAACTACCTCACACTTGGATTTAGACATCATTTTTCTAAAAAGACAAAATCAGTTTCAGTTATTATCTCACTTTTCTTAATCATGTTGCATGAATATTGTACTGATCAGGTTCCAAGATTCAACAAGATTTTAATATGAGTATTTAAGAAAAAAACTTTTTTCTCAAATTATTAACATATCTTGCAAAAAAAAAGTTTATAATTTCAGCAACATCAGGGCAATACTCCATATAAACTCTACCTCCATCCTCCCTGTCTAAAGCTACCCAACACCCCTGTGCTTTCTGGAATGCCACACATAGGCAAGACATTGGATGGCATCTTAATCTTTTTCCTTTCTCTCTCCCTCCATCTTTTTGTACTTGCTGAAACCTAGCTCCCTACTGATGACACAGCTTCACTAGTTATTCTTTCCAGCACCAGTTACATTTTCTATTACTCCCCTCACGTTGGATTAGTAGAGTCGGATTACTCCTTGTCTCTCGTCACCCTTTCTAGGCTCTGCTTCTACCACCCTCTCCCCAGTCCAGCCTGTCCTTCATTCAACTTTCAACTTAATATTCCTAAAGCAAATTAGAACATACTGTTCCCTCATCAGTAAGTTCCAGTGACTCACCAATATCTCAAATATTAAAAATTTTTTAAAAAATCTGTTTGGCTTTCAATGCCCTTCAGAAACTCCCACTTCCTCTCTTTCCAGTCTTTTTTATACCATACTATCCTCCATACACTCTGATGCAGTGCCAGTGGCCTACTTACTATTATTTAAAGGTGATATCCTATCTTCTGTCTCTGATCATTTTCACTCACTGCCCCACACACACACCCACCATTCTTGGGACTTTCTCCCTTCTCATTGATACCTCCTAGCTTCCTTGGTTTCCTTCAACTCTAATAATTTCCTATCTTCTCCAGTCTTTTCCAATGTAATCTTATTGCCTTCCCTTTTAGATTATTCCCAATTTAACCCATATACATATTGTTTGTATTTAGGCTTGTTGAATATTCTCTCCCCCACTGGACTGTGTAAAGGAAAAACCTCAAAAAAATAGAAATAGTATGGTTCAATCTGCATCTAGATTTCACAGTTCTTTTTTTCTGGATTTGGAGAGCATTTTCCATCATGAGTCCTTTGGAACAATCTTGGACCATTGTATTGCTGAGAAGAGTCAAGTCTATCATAGTTGATCAACACACAATGTTGTTGATATTGTGTACAAAGTTCTCCTGGTTCTGCTCATCTCATTCATCATCAGTTCATGCAAGTCCTTCCAGGTTTCTCTGAAATTCACTTGTTCATCGTTTCTTACAGCACAATAGTATTCCATTACATTTATATACCACAACTTGTTCGACCATTCCCCAATTGATGGGTATTTCCTCAATTTCCAAATCCTTGCCACCAAAAAAACCAGCTAGAAATATTTTTGTACATGTGTGTCCTTTTCCCTTTTTTAGGATCACTTTGGGAAAAAGACCTAATAGTTGTATTACTGGGTCAAAGAGTATGCACCGCTTTATAGCCCTTTGGGCATAGTTCTAAATTGCTCTCCAGAATGGTTGGATCAGTTCACAGCTCCATGCATTAGTGTTCCAATTTTTCCACAGCTTTTCCAATATTTATTATTTTCCTTTTTGTCATATTAGCCCATCTGATAGGTGTTAGGTGGTACCTCAGAGTTGTTTTAATTTGCATTTCTCTAATCAACAGTGATTTAGAACGTTTTCCTATGGCAACAGATAGTTTTGATTTCTTCATCAGAAAACCGCCTGTTCATATCCTTTGACCATTTCTCAATTGGGGAATGACTTGGATTCTTATAAATTTGATTTAATTACCTATATATTTTAGAAATGAGGCCTTTATCAGAAATACTGGCTATAAAAATTATTTCCCAGCTTTCTGACCCCCTTCTAATTTTGGATGCATGGCTTCTGTTTGTACGAAAACGTTTTAATTTAATGTAATCAAAGTCATTCTTATATTTCATAATATTCTCTGTCTCTTGTTTGGTCATAAACTCTTCTCTTTTCCATAAAGCTGAGAGGTAAATTATTCCTTCCTCTCCTAATTTACCAATGGTGTCACCTTTTATGTCTAAATCATTTACCCCTATTGACCTTATTTTAGTATAAGGTGTAAGATGTTGGTCTATGTCTGGTTTCTGCCATACTATCTTCCAGTTTTCCCAGCAGTTTTTGTCAAATAATGAGTTGGACTTTGAACTTCTGAAAAAAAGGGAATGGCTTTTGCCTTTCTTTTTTGTTTCAGTACTTAATACAATACTTGGCATATAGTAGGTACTTAACAAATTCTAGGTCCTAATATTGGGCTCTGTTTTTGTACCAAGTATGTACTGGTACACATCTGGTATATGGTTAATACTCAAGAGAGATACTAAGCAAGATAATATGTGGGAAACTGCCCAAAGTTTTAACTGATCTCAAATTGTTATTTCACAAAGTTCATCTTTAAAATACCAATAATGTCCTACTGATATGACATGACCATAAATCATGGAAGACCACACCTTCTAAAGAATTAAATTCTCGGGGGGCGGAGCCAAGATGGCGGAGAGGAAGCAGCAAGCTGCCTGAGCTCTCCTTCTGTTCCCTCAAAACGAACATTAAATCAAGCCTCTGGACGGATTCTGAAACTACAGAACCTGCAAAGAGACAGAGAGACACAGTCCTCCAACCAGAGATAATTTAGAAGACTTCAGGAAAAGGTCGGTCTGACTCGGGCAAAAGGGAGGCCCAGTGCAGGGCAGCAACCCAGCGCCGAGGGGGTCGGGGCAAGTCAGCAGGAGCTGCGGGCCACAGTCGAACAACTGAGGCTCCCGGGACCTGGTTCAAAAATCTGGTGGCCAAGAAGGACAGTGGAAAAACCTACATGCACCGGCCGAGAGGGCCACGAACAGCGGGATCAGACGCCGGGGTCTGGCGCCTGGCTGGCTGAGCACAATCATACAGGAAGTGCAGGGCGGGGCATCTCCACACACCATAAAGACCTCAGAGTAAAAGCCCGGTCACACAGCACCTATACACCTGCACAAGAAGCCCAAAACAGGGACCCTGGTGCCCCCAGAGCAGACCTCAACTTAAAGAATAAATAAATAAGCTGCAATAATGAGTAAGAAGCAAAAAAGAACCCTCTCCATTGAGAGCTTCTGTATCAATAGGGAAGAAGCCAACACAAACTCAGATGAGGACAATAGCCTCAAATTGTCTACATCTGAAGCCTCACAAGGGAAGGTGAATTGGTCGCAAGAACAAAAAGCCTTCCTGGAAGAGCTCAAAAAGGATTTTAAAAATCAATTGCAAGAGGTAGAAGAAAAAATGGGGAGAGAAATGAAAGCAAAACAAAAAAACTATGAAAAAAGAATCAGCAGCTTGGAAAAGGAAGCTGAAGAAAACAAAGCCTTAAAAAATTCATTTGGCCAAATGGAAAAAAAGCTGCATAATCTCACTGAAGAAAACAATACCTTAAAAAATTCACTTAGCCAAATGGAAAAAAAGGTGCATAATCTCACTGAAAAAAACAGTACCTTAAAAAATTCACTTAGCCAAATGGAAAAAAAGGTGCATAATCTCACTGAAGAAAACAATGCCTTAAAAATTAAAGTGGGACAGTTGGAAGATAAGGAATCCACGAGACACCAAGAATCAGTCAAGCAGAATAAAAAAAATGAAAAAATAGAAGAAAATGTGAAATACCTCATTGGAAAGACAACTGATCTGGAAAACAGATCGAGGAGAGACAATTTGAGAATCATTGGACTGCCTGAAAGCCATGACCAGAAAAAGAATCTAGATACCATATTCCAGAAAATTATTAAGGAGAACTGCCCTGATATCATAGAATCAGAGGATAAAATCATCATTGAAAGAATCCATCGATCACCTCCTGAAAGAGACCCCAAAAGGAAAACTCCAAGGAATATTGTAGCCAAATTCCAGAATTATCAGGTGAAGGAGAAAATACTCCAAGCAGCCAGAAAGAAGCAATTTAAATATCATGGAGCCACAGTCAGGATTGCTCAGGACCTGGCAGCTTCAACATTAAAGGACCGCAAGGCTTGGAATATGATATTCCGGAAGGCAAAGGAGATTGGATTGCAGCCGAGAATCTATTACCCAGCAAAAATGTGCATTTTCTTTCAGGGGAAAAGATGGACATTTAATGACATTGGGCACTTTCAATCTTTCCTGGTGAAAAGACCAGAACTGAATAGAAAATTTGATCTCAACATACAAGACTCAAGAGAAGTTTAAAAAGGTAAACAGAGGGGGAAAAAAAAAGTTACCCTATTAGGTTAAACTGTTTATATCCCTACACAGGAAGATAATACTCATAACTCTTAAGAACTGTAAATGTATTTGGGCAGAGAGAAGGACTTTATATAGAGGGTATAAATATAAATTGTCTTTGATGTGATGATACAAAAGAATTAAGGGGATAAAAAGGGAGTCTATGGGGAGGAGAGGAAAGGGGAGGTGGAATGGGATGAATTATATCATATGAAGAGGTGGAAAAAAACCTATTATAATAGAGGGAAAGAAAGGAGGGGGGAACATGGTTTCAACCCTATTCTCATTAGATTTGACTCAAAGAGGGAATAACATATACGTTCATTGGGATAAAGAAACAACTCATTCTTTAGGGAAACAAAAGGGGAAGGGAAAGGGGGGGACTGATAGAAGGGAGGACAAAAGCAAGGGAGAAAAGGGTAAAGAAAAGAGAGGGGGGTGATAAAAAGGGAGGGCAGATTGGGGGAGGCAGGGGTAAGAAGTAAAACGTCGGTGAGGAGGAATAGGGTGAAAGAAGGGGGGAAAAGTACAAAGGGGGTAAATAGAATGGAGGGGAATAGACAGTCAGTAATAATAACTATGAATGTGAATGGGATGAACTCTGCTATAAAACAGAAGCGAATTGCAGAGTGGATTAAAAACCAGAACCCTACAATATGCTGTTTACAAGAAACACATTTGAAGCAGAGAGATACACACAGAGTAAAGGTAAAAGGCTGGAGCAGAATATATTATGCCTCAGCTAAAGTAAAAAAGGCAGGGGTAGCAATCCTTATCTCAGACAAAGTGCAGGCAAAAATAGATCTCATTAAAAGAGATAAGGAAGGAAATTACATCTTACTTAAAGGTACTATAGATAATGAAGTAATATCAATATTAAATATGTATGCGCCAAGTGGTATAGCATCCAAGTTCTTAGAGGAGAAGTTAAATGAGTTACAAGAGGAATTAGACAGTAATACTATACTAGTGGGGGATCTGAATCTCCCCCTCTCAGAATTAGATAAATCTAGCCAAAAAATAAATAAGAAAGAAGTGAAAGAGGTGAATAGATTACTAGAAAAGTTAGACATGATAGATGTCTGGAGAAAATTGAATGGGGATAGAAAGGAATATACCTTTTTCTCAGCAGTACATGGCACATTTTCAAAAATTGACCATGTATTAGGGCACAAAAACATCATAGTCAAATGTAGAAAGGCAGAAATAGTAAATGCATCCTTCTCAGATCATGATGCAATAAAAATTACATGTAAGAAAGAGCCAGGGAAAAGTAGAATGAAAATCAATTGGAAACTAAATAATTTCATTCTAAAGAATGAATGGGCCAAACAAGAAATCATAGAAACAATCAATAACTTTATCCAAGAGAATGACAATAATGAGACAACATACCAAAATCTATGGGATGCAGCCAAAGCAGTGCTTAGGGGAAAATTTATAGCTCTAAATGCTTACATGAATAAGAAAGAGAAAGAGGAGATTAATGAATTGGGCATGCAACTTAAAAAGCTAGAAAAAGAACAAATTAGAAATCCCCAATTAGACACTAAATTAGAGATCCTGAAAATTAAAGGAGAAATCAATAAGATTGAAAGCAAAAAAACTATAGAATTAATCAATAAAACTAAGAGCTGGTTTTATGAAAAAACCAATAAAATAGATAAAATATTGGTTAATTTGTTTAAAAAAAAGAAAGAAGAAAACCAAATTACCAGTATCAAAAATGAAAAGGGTGATGTTACCACCAATGAAGTGGAAATTAAAGCAATAATTAGGAAATATTTTACCCAACTGTATGCCAATAAATTTGACAATCTAAATGAAATGGATGAATATTTACAAAGATACAAACTGCCCAGGTTAACTGAAGAGGAAATAAAATCCTTAAATAAACCCATATTAGAAAAAGAAATTGAACAAGCTATTAATGAACTCCCTAAGAAAAAATCCCCAGGGCCAGATGGGTTTACGGGTGAATTTTACCAAACATTTAAAGAACAATTAATTCCAATATTATACAAATTATTTGGAAAAATAGGTGAAGAAGGAGTTCTACCAAATTCGTTTTATGACACAAATATGGTGGTGATACCAAAACCAGGCAAAGCAAAAACAGAGAAAGAAAATTATAGACCAATTTCCCTAATGAATATTGATGCTAAAATCTTAAATAAGATATTAGCAAGGAGATTACAGCAAGTGATCACCAGGATAATACACTATGACCAGGTGGGATTTATACCAGGAATGCAGGGCTGGTTCAACATTAGGAAAACTATTAACATAATCAACCACATCAATAAGAAAACCAACCAAAATCATATGATTATCTCAATAGATGCAGAGAAAGCTTTTGACAAAGTACAGCACCCATTCCTAATAAAAACACTAGAGAGTTTAGGAATAGGGGGAGCTTTCCTTAGAATAATAAACAGTATCTACCTAAAGCCATCAGCAAGTATTATATGCAATGGAGATAAATTAGAAGCCTTCCCAATAAGATCAGGGGTGAAACAGGGATGTCCATTATCACCCCTATTATTTAATATTGTTCTAGAAATGTTAGCTTTAGCAATCAGAGAAGAGAAAGGAATTAAAGGAATTAGAATAGACAAGGAGGAAACAAAACTATCACTCTTTGCAGATGATATGATGGTATACTTAAGGAATCCTCGAGAATCAAGTCAAAAATTACTTGAAACAATTAACAACTTTAGCAAAGTAGCAGGATATAAAATAAATCCACATAAATCATCAGCATTTCTATACATGACCAACAAAGTCCAGCAGCAAGAGATAGAAAGAGAAATTCCATTTAAAGTAACGGTAGGTAATATAAAATACTTGGGAGTCTACTTGCCAAGACAAACCCAGGAAGTCTATGAACACAACTACCAAACACTCTTCACACAAATCAAATCAGATCTAAATAATTGGAAAGATATCAATTGCTCATGGATAGGCAGAGCTAATATAGTAAAAATGACAATACTGCCTAAATTAATTTACTTATTCAGTGCCATACCAATCAGGCTACCTAAAAATTATTTTATACAGCTAGAAAAAATAATAACAAAATTCATCTGGAAAAACAAAAAATCAAGAATATCCAGGGAAATAATGGAAAAAAATTCACAGGAAGGTGGGTTAGCGGTACCAAACCTGGAGCTTTACTATAAAGCGGCAGTCATCAAAACTATCTGGTACTGCCTAAAAAATAGAGTGGTAGATCAATGGAATAGGCTAGGCTCAGGAAATGCAGTAGTAAATGACACTAGTAATGTAGTTTTTGATAAACCCAAAGACTCCAGCTTCTGGGATAGGAACTCAGTATTTGACAAAAACTGCTGGGAAAACTGGAAGATAGTATGGCAGAAATTAGGCTTAGACCAACATCTTACACCTTATACTAAAATAAGGTCAAAATGGATACATGATTTAGACATAAGAGGTGATACCATAGGTAAATTAGGAGAGAAAGGAATAGTGTACCTATCAGATCTTTGGAAAGGAGAACAGTTTTTGACCAAACATGAGATAGAGTATATTATAAAATGCAAAGTGGATGATTTTGATTATATTAAATTAAAAAATTTTTGTACAAACAGAAGCAATGCATCCAAAATTGGAAGGGAGGCAGAAAGCTGGGAAACAATTTTTGAGGCCAGTGCTTCTGATAAAGGCCTCATCTCTAAAATATATAGGGAATTAAATCAAATTTATAAGAATCCAAGTCATTTCCCAATTGAGAAATGGTCAAAGGATATGAACAGGCAGTTTTCTGAGGAAGAAACCAAAGCTATCTATTCCCATATGAAAAAATGCTCTAAATCTCTAATGATTAGAGAGATGCAAATTAAAACAACTCTGAGGTACCACCTGACACCTATCAGATTGGCTAAAATGACAAAAAAGGAAGATAATAAATGTTGGAGAGGCTGTGGGAAAATTGGAACACTAATGCATTGTTGGTGGAGCTGTGAGCTGATCCAACCATTCTGGAGAGCAATTTGGAATTATGCCCAAAGGGCGATAAAGCTGTGCATACCCTTTGACCCAGCAATCCCACTTTTAGGTCTTTTGCCCAAAGAAATCATGGAAGGGGGAAAGGGACCCACATGTACAAAAATATTTATAGCTGCTCTTTACGTGGTAGCAAGGAATTGGAAGTTGAGGGGGTGCCCATCAATTGGGGAATGGCTGGACAAGTTGTGGTATATGAATACAATGGAATACTATTGTGCTGTAAGAAATGATGAGCAGGAAGAGTTCAGAGAAACCTGGAGGGTCTTACGTGAGCTGATGATGAGTGAGATGAGCAGAACCAGAAGAACATTGTACACAGCATCATCAACATTGAGTGTTGACCTACTGTGATGGACTAGATTCTTCTCACCAATGCAATGGTACAGAAGAGTTCCAGGTAACTCATGATAGAAGAGGATCTCCAAATCCAAGAAAAAAAAAGAAAGAAAGAACTGTGGAGTATAGATGCTGATTGAACCATATTATTTCTTTTGTTTTGGGTGCTGTTGGGTTTTTTTCTATTTTGAGGTTTTGCATCACTGCTCTGATTCTTTCTCTTGTAACAGGATTAATGCAGAAATAGGATTAATGTTATTATGTGTATATATATGTGTGTGTATATATATATATATCTATATGTATATGTATAGAGATATATAGATATAACCTATATCAGATTACCTGCTGTCTAGGGGAGGGGGGAGGGAGGGGAGGGAGGGAGAAAAGTCTGAAATTGTAAAGCATGTATAAACAAAAGTTGAGAACTATCTTTACATGTAACGGAAAAAATAAAATATCTCATAAAAAAAAGAATTAAATTCTCAAATAACTCAAAAGATACATACTGACTATAAATAAGATGTGGCATGTTATCAGTGATGACTTTTGAATGAGAAATGACTTAACAGACATGACTATGGACACATGTGGCCAGACATAAATTATTCATGCTACAAGAATGCTGTACTTTTAACACTAACATATTAAAATAATGAGTGAAAGTTCTTTAGCAAGATAAATAGAACCTATAAGAAGAATCTTGAGAAAAACATGTTTGATAATGACCCAGGATGGGTAGGTATAGAGGGCATGTGGCAAACGTTGTAAAAAATGCCCATAATCATGAAATTATATTTCTACCAAAGAACCAAATAATTTCTGATCATTTATTTGTGATTTAGTTTCTTTCCTAGAGACTGTATCTATTCAGCCCAAAATGGAGGAGGGTGTCAGTGATCAAATTCATTTAGTCCAAATAGATAATCATATCAGATTTTTCAGTTCCCAGAGTGGATATATTGGATTAAATCATTCCACATGGTTGTCTTCTTTGATTTAGTTGTTCAATAATTCCCACACTTTCATTTCACTTTTGGCTGTATAGACCATAGATGTTCTATATAAAGCATTTGTTATAATGTACTTAAATGCTACAGTTCTGGTGAATATATCTCTAAAATTATTTTTTTTAATATTTAAGAAACACACTGGAAAATGGACACTGTACAGCTAAATAAGTAAGTAATTTAAAAGGACATATGGAATTTAAAACACATACAACCAGCATTTGATGGGGCTATAATGTATAAGCCTAATATTTCAAGTCTATTAAAGTCATTCTCATGGGCATAGAATCCCAGATGAGGTGTAATATTCAAGAGACTGATGTTATATAATAACAAGGATTGATTTCTTATTTCCTATAGCTCTTGTCTGTTTCTATCTCTCTATGTCTGTTTTTGTCTGTCTCTCCCTATCCCTCTATTTTTGTCTGTCTCTCTTTTGCCACCTACTATCTCTCTCTCTCTCTCACATGCACACACATGCACACATACCCATACACACACAAAAAGGAAATAGTTCAAAAAATTTTCAGAAAAAAAAGGAATAGAGATTTATTAAAATTCTTATTTCAATAAAATAGACACTGAAGCAGCTAGGTGGCATAGTGGCTAAAACATTGAACCTAGAGTCAGGAAGACATGAGGGCAACATTTATTAGCTGTCACTTACCTTCTGTTTGCCTCAGTTTCCTCATCTGTAAAATGGGAATAATACCTCCCAGGGTTGTTGTGAGGATGAAATGGGATAATAGTTGTAAAGCACTTTGCAAACCTTAAAGTACTCTACAAATGTTAGCTCTTATTACAAATTACACAAAATCCAGCAATAGAGACTGTGAATTTTTTTTTAACTTGTTGTCAGGTTTAATGAATAAGCTATGGGATCCTAATGCTATTGCTAGCTTTTCTAAGTACAAGCTTGGACAATTCACTTGACATCCCAATTCACTTCATCACATGGCTCACAGGCCAGTATTTATTATAAGCCTTAGTTTGATTTTACCCAAGAAAGTAGGGCAGATTATCTTTAATAACACTACCCACTATTCATTTCTTTAGTTCTTTCTAATAGCCATCATTGATTGATTTATTAAAGTTTATTATAAGTTGGCCTTTTTGAATTGTAACAAAAAAAACTTCAGAATAGTAAAAAAGTAAAGTCTAAATCAATACAAACCAGATGAAGCAGTTTGGACGTAGCACAAAAAACTCATGAAGATGATTGGATTGTTCACAGCATTCACTATTTAGCTATTTCAGGGATTGGTTATGTCATTTATGTAGGTAATCCCTCCAGCAATACAGATTACAATCCCTCTATGTTACAGAAAATTCAAGGAGATTCTATGTCCTTCCATAGTTGAACATTGACAAAACAGGTTATAATTAAGTTAGCAACTAGAGCATACTAGCTTGTGGTACTGCTGCTTAAGTCTGAGATTCAGCAGCAATCAATAAGGTCACAACTGGTACAAAGTACATTCCACTGGGACAATTGTCCATTCTTATGACATTCTGATCCTCTAAATATCAGATTAATCATTAGAAAAAGCTAGACAGACAGACATATATATATATACACATACACATATATGCATGTATGTATAGACATATATACACACATGTGTGTATGTGTATGTATGTATATATACACACACACATATACATACACATACCCCCCCATATATATATGTATATGTAAATAAAATAGATAAATAGCTCACTGTCCTTGGACAAGGTATCCTAGTAAGACAAGCTGCCTACCAGGCTACTCTACTGTGAGGAGAATAGCTTTTTATTGGACAAAGTGAATGGATTCAAGATAGATAGACAGATAAATAGAAATATAGAAATGATAGCTGGGGACAGATTACAGAGATATTAGCATTATATATACACACATATATACCTATATAGCTGCTTACTTATCTTTGTGCATGTGTATGTGTATGCCTAAGATAATAAACACTATTCAGCAAAAAGAGCCCTAAGGAAAGGGATGGATATATTTTGAATGTGACAGTAATCAGCCCCATTTTCCTTGTTGTCTCAGCAATTTGGGAACTTCTTAAGGCAATGCTTTATCACCTTTTGAGACACTAGGATAACAAAACAAACATAGGACAGTAACAATGACAGCAGCAACAACAGTACCCAAACCTTTTTTTATATGTCTTTCCCTGTCACTTCAACCTGGAGGGATCTTCCCCTACTTTCAAATTATATAGAATTGCTGTACAATTGTACACACACATGCAGGCTCTCATTATCATCCTGTTGGAGACCATATAAGGAGTAACTTATCTACCACCTTCCTGGGGCCATTGATGGGATTCCCATACCCTCTGTCAAATTTTCTCTGGTTTCACATGGTAGGAGTACTGAACTTTTTCTTCAGGGGTGTACAAGTAGACGTTTAACAACTGAATCTCTAAAAATATATAATGCACTTTTAAGTTCAATCTGTATTTCTTTTTTTTTCTTTTCTTTTTTTGTGGGGACAATCTGTATTTCTAACATTTTCTCCACTACTTTCTCAAATCTAAAGAAGAGATAATTAGCAATCAGTGAATTGTAGTGTTTGCCTGTTTCTAAGGTATAAATGCTCACACTGAAAATTTGAAATTTGACAATCACTCTCCAGTCTTTAGAGACTGCCCTCAACACATCTTGGCCTCATGACAAGGTATGATATCATTTTGCTGGTAGAAGGTAATGTGACCATTTTCTCCCTTATGATATATGTCCCACTGCCCCTGAGGATGCCTATTTCTGCAATAGATGAGGTCTCCAGTTTATCTCATTTTTGATATATACTATTCATTTTCTTTCCTATAAGGGTTTTCCTTTCTATGACATACTGCCTGCAGGCTAAAGGGCAAACACAATGCATGAATCCAAACAGGTGTTAGGCTTCCTACTATCAAATCACCCTGCACAACTCTGTTATAATGAAGTTCTCATCCACCCAAAATAAATCCTTTTGTCATTATGTGAATTAATGACAGTATGCCTAGACCAACTTGTAATGTACTTTATAGGTTATCATAATGGTACACAAATGGGAATCTGACTGCTCCCACCTCTAGGAAATTCCTTAGACATAAAGAATTAGGTGTGGTTGTCTTTCTCAAATCATCTGATTTGTGCTCCACACAATCACTCTAATAACATTATAGAGAAGTTATATAACATGGTTGACTTTACTTATAATGCATTAATGACGTTATCAAAATTTTATCATCTCTGGGACAATGTTATGTAGGTAGTTTATGATTTTCAGGTCTATCATGTTAAGTTCAAAACCGTTTATTTCATATTAAATATTGAAAGAAACCTGCAAATCCATTCTGAGTTCCATCTTGTCAATTTCCAGTGTAGTCATACCATCTCTCATGCCATGCTATTAAACAAGTACAATATATTTCACAGTTCCTACTGTCAGACCCTCATGCAGTTCTCTTTTTGTCTACCTTAGGAGCAGATATTTTCATTTTGCTGTTGTTTCTTACAAAACATTTAGGATGTATGTGCTGGAAAGGTACTCTGGGATACATAAAAATATTCAAAAGATCCTCTGCCTTTGGTTTGAGTTGAAGGTCCGGTCAAATGGGACCTAGATCATCACTCACTCCCTTACACACCCCTGAGACTTGAAAGGATCCTTTCAGCAAGTGGCCTCACCAGAGCTCTTTGGCAGACCCAGACAAGTTGTCTTGAAACAGGAGTTCACTTTTGGAATCTGCAGCCATCGTAAGTGGCTTTTTTTTCAAGTCTTCACCTCCTAGATAATAGAACCCCATTACCCAAGACACTTGCACTTGATGGAGAGAGAAAGTCTCCTGCATGAACCTGCCTTTCCTATTTTCTTTAGCCTGCCTGCCAGCCACAGGATGTCTTTCTCTAGCTACAAATACCAGTGTTTGAATAATGAAAAGAGGCTTGACATGAAGCAGAGAAGGAAAGGGTGAGGGGATGGTAATTCCTTTGTGAAGAAACCCTTTTAGCCAGAGCACCCCGTAGAGGGCAGAGGAGAGAAATGATCAAAGGGCTTGCAAGAGGCCAATTCTCATGTGAGATGAGGTCTGAGGAATAGAGGTTATTATCCTAAAATGTCTGAGGTAGAGTCAGTGTGGCATGTATACACAGAAACCAAAGAATAATGCCTTATTTATGAAGGGCAGCCTACTTTATTCAGGAGAGAAATACCTATTACATATACATTTAGTGCTATTTTGAGCACACGTCAACTAGTTATTTTGACCATCACATTTAAAGTCTACAGAGAAAATAAGATTATGGACTACTCTTGAAGGCCAAGAGACCTGGCTCACAGGAGCCCAGCCTTTGTACTACTTTTAAGACTGAGGAAGTTTAAGTAGTAGTTTCATCTGAAAGAAAGAAAGAAAGAAAGAAAGAAAGAAAGAAAGAAAGAAAGAAAGAAAGAAAGAAAGAAAGAAAGAAAGAAAGAAAGAAAGAAAGAAAGAAAGAAAGAAAGGAGGGAGGGAGGAAGGGAAGGAAGGAAGGAAGGAAGGAAGGAAGGAAGGAAGGAAGGAAGGAAGGAAGGAAGGAAGGAAGGAAGGAAGGAAGGAAGGAAGGAAGAAGGAAAGAAAGAAAAAAGGAAATACTAAAACTCTTTCCAGAAACTTCACAGAGCCAGTCTTTGAGATTCTATATTCAAAAGGCAAGTTCTTCTCTTAATTAGAAATCTTTCCCCTCTCTATTGCAGATGTGTACATCTGTGTTCGAAGGTCCCTAAATGTAATGATAGTGACAGATTTTGGACAATGAATAATCATGAATGACCACAGATATCTAAGGGTTGAAAGTTGGTTACTTAGTAATTTTATTTATTATAATGACTGGAGTGACCATTCACCCTGAGAAGGAGGCAGTAGAAAGGATGTTCATCTTGAATTGCTGAACTTGGAGTTCTAAAATCTGATTTTTCAGATCTGAGTTATAGGATCTGGAATTATAAAATCTGAGTAAACTCTTCTTCTTCTTCTTCTTCTTCTTCTTCACAGGGCAATGAGGGTTAAGTGACTTGCCCAGGGTCACACAGCTAGTAAATGTCAAGTGTCTGAGGCCAGATTTGAACTCAGGTCCTCCTGAATCCAGGGCTGGTGCTTTATCCACTGTGCCACCTAGCTGCCCCCCATAAAGTCTTCCTCCTTACACTCCTGTGTAATCTCTAGAAATTCACTCACCTTCTATAAGACTTAATTTCTTCATTGATAAAATGAGGGAATTAGACTAGATGACCTTCTAGGTTCTTTCAAATTCTAAATCTGTGATGATCCTATGGTTTTGGAAGTAGAGAAAAAATAGACTATTAATAATTGTCATTTTTTAATAAAGCTACATGACCTATAAAGTGCTTTCTAGATAACCACCTTGTTAAAAAAAAAAAGGTAGTCTAAGTATTATGTCCATTATCTTGAAACCTAGATGTCATTTTCAAATCTTCACTATCTCTCACACCGATAGCTGATATGTTACCAAGCCCTGTTGTTTTTACCATTGTAACATCTCTCAAATACTCCCTCTTCTGTCCTCTGATACTGCTACCACCCTGGGGTGGGCCCTCATCCTCTTATGCTTGGACTGTTACACTAACCTGCTGGTGGGTCTGCTTGCCCTCGAGTCTTCCCCAGCCCACTCCAATCCCTCCTCCATTCAGCCAGTGAAGTGATTTTCCTAAAGCTCACTTCCAATCATGTCTAAGTATAGGTCCTACTCAAATTTCTCTGGTGGTTCTGATGTGGGATGGAATTTGGGGTCAAATTGATCATGAGTCATCCCAAAAGAATTACAAGACTCGGGGCAGCTAGATGGCGCAGTGGATAGAGCACCGCCCTGGAGTCAGGAGTACCTGAGTTCAAATCCGGCCTCAGACACTTAACACCTACTAGCTGTGTGACCCTGGGCAAGTCGCTTAACCCCAACTGCCTCACTAAAAAACAAACAAACAAACAACAAAAAAAAAGGAATTACAAGACTCAGTGACTCAGTATCCCAAGTTTTATTGCAATACTGTGGGTGACCACAGGGAGAGAACCAGAATAGTGGAAAGGTATCTCTCAAATAGTGAAAGAAAAGACAGTCATATTTATAGTATGGATAAATTGATTATCAGTCTCATTATAATAATCTCCACCTTGAGGAGGTACAAGGGAGGGCCTTTCCTACTCATTATAATATTCACCACCTTGGGGAAGTACAGGGGAGGACTTATCCTAATTTGGAATTCCTAAGGTCTTAAGCCAACTCCCAAGGCGGGTACCTTTTTCTGTGGAGGTGTGTTTTGGGGTGAATCTGGGGACAAATTTGGCCTTTTCTGCGCATGTCTCTTTCTGTTTCCCATGGTTAGTTTCACATTTTTCATTAGAATTTCTATACCCTGTCTTGTGTCTTATTGTTATATGACCTGACCCTTTATGGTCCTATTATGGGTACTGTGATCACTGTGGGTATGATAATCTAGCATCCAGTCTTATAAATTATCGATTAACTGGGGTCTGACTTCCTCTTAGAGCTCATATCTGAATTAGAACTTGGGTCTTAGGTTTTTCTCCTACATCAGTTCCATATCACCTCTACAATCAAATACAAAATCCTTTGTTTGGCATTCAAAACCCTTCATAACCTAGGGTGCACACACACACACACACACACACACACACACCCCTTATGCTAAGAAGAAAGAAATATTTTTGAAAATTAATTGCTATTTCTACATATACAAGTGTTGGGTAAGCATATTATTAATTTTTTAGTATTATACCAGTAAAGGATTGACTACTTGTCTCCCTAACTTCTCATGGTCTCAGACTGCATGGTAGAGAAAGCTGGGAGAGAGCTTTAGCATGCCAGTTAGCCTGAGCAGAAGAAAAGTCTCCAAAGTCTCATGTTATCTCTCTTCATAGAGACATCATGTGGTCTCAAGGAGACCCAAAAGAGCTCAAAAGACCTAAAAGATCCAAAAGGCCTGGAAGACTCCATAGACCCAGAAGCCCCACAAGACTCCTTATGGAGTCTTCCAAGGGTTTTTAATCCTCTTTTGATAGAGGCAGGGCATTATACTGTGATCAAAGCTAATTGGTTAGCATCATCAAATTGGTTGATATGACTTGAAGGTGATCTACATTAAAATGAATTCTAGAGATGACATCAGGGAAAAGAATTCAAAAGACCCTCACTCAAATTGCTTAAGGCAAAGTTCATTTTCTAGGTATGGCTTAATGCCATCAATCCTTCACTGATCTAGATAAAATAATCAGTCTCCATTCCGTTTGTTTCCATGGGTTTGTCCCAGATGAGATTTGATGAAGTTTCTCAAGGAGAACTGGACTTTGTGGATTGGTTGGGGGGGGGGGGACAGGGGAGGGGGGGAGGGGGGGAGGGAGAGAGAAGGATTGAGTCTGGGTCTCCCAATAAATCCATTACTAATAATTATTTTCTCACAGAAATTGTTCTTTGAAGGGTTTTTTCCTCTTAATGGTATTTTATTTTATTTTCCCAATTAAATGTAAAGAAAATTTTCAATATTCATTTTTGTAAAATTTTGAGTTCTAAAATTTTCTTCCTTCCTCCCTTTTCTCCTCAGTCCCTAATAAAGTAAGCAATATGACATAAGCTGTATGTGTACAATCATGTTAAACATATTTCCACATTAGTCATGTTGTAAAAGAAGAATCAGAACAAAAGGGGAAAACCACAAGAAAAAAAAAAGAAAAAAGCAACAACAAAAAAAGTGAAAATAGTATGCTTCAATCTATATTTGGACTCCATAGTTCTTTTTCTGGATGTGAAGATCGTTTTCCATGTTAAGTCTTGGAATTGTCTTGGATCATTGTATTGCTGAGAAGAGCTAAGTCTATCATAGTTGACAATCTATCAATGTTTCTGTTACTGTATACAATGTTCTCCTTGAAAAGTTTTAATGTTCTGCAAAGAAGTTGCCTAGTAGAATTGTTGTTGACTGAGGAAAAGAGCCCTGCTTCTATGAAGCTTTTGATGGCCAAGTCAAATAACACAGGAGTCTGAGTTACTCTTGTCCCTCCCCTTCACCATCCCCCATTGATTTTCTGATAGGATGATAACTGTTATTGATTTGATTGATAGAGTTTTAGGCATCCAAACTACCGTTCTCAAAGCTAGTCTGGAAAATATTAATTTGAGTTTGGAAAAGTCTTTTAACTGCTGTCATGAGTGTGTTTGAAGTGGAACGAAGGCTCAGTTGAAGAGTTTCAATTTTCACAGTTTCATATCTGGCCCATGAAAAACAGAAAGCATTATTTTGAAAGTATTATTTTATTCATAGCTTCAATGAACATTTCTGATCATTTCTTTCTGCCTAAGGTCACCTTTCATTATAATACATTTTTCTTGCTAAGTATTGAAGCAAGCTAATTGAAATAAATATCTCCAAACAAAGGATATATTTTCCAATGGAAAGGAATGTTCATGCTTTGAGTTAATTGTGTATTCTAAATAGGTTAACCTCTATATCTCCCTATTTTTTTCATTATTATAATCTCATACCTTTAAGCAAGAATTCCATAATCCTTGCAAAAGTTCCTATATAAGTAGAAGCTATGGTCTCATCGCTATACTGTCACTAAACACTTTGGGAGGGAAGTCCTTGTAAACAGGTGGCCATTCATGTGTCAGGATTTAAACAACACTGATGAGTCCCTCCCCCCAAATATTTCCTGATCCAATCTGAAATTCCATTGAGAAATGTAGTTCTTTGGGCCCTTCAAATACATACCCCCCCCCAACACTCACCTATCCCTCTTCTTATCTCATATCAAAGGATTATCAAGTAGTCACTATTGTCCTCCTTCCCATTGCTAGCATGCCAAGTAAGAACAGCATGCAACTTGGCATATGCTTGTTAGAAGTTTACATGTTTCTTTCCACCTTATCTACTGTTACTAGCTAACAACAGAATGTAAAATAGGGTATATAGGACCAATACTTGGAATTGTGGATCCTTAAAGGTTCCAAAAATGGGAAGTAGGTCCTGGAAAAGATAATAGGAAGATTGTAAAAATCAATTAAAAACACATACTGAGAAGTGGAGAATGCTTTATATAGAAGACTTTAGTCACATAATGATCTCTAAATCAGTGTTGGAAGAAGGAAAAAAGTGCAAAATGTAAGTTATTTACATTAAATCCAATTATTGGTAAAGATAAACTGCTGAGACCACCTCCATTACAAGGAAATTAGGTTAAGTGAAACATAAAATCAGATTAACATCATAGAATCATCCATCAACACTTCCCTCCATTAAATGTTATGCCACTATGTAAGCAAAAACAATAACAAAAACCAGGTGTGGAGTTATCCTAGGTAATGTGTTTGCTCTAAGACAACAAAGACAGGGCGTTTTAAGCTGGGCCCAAAGGTTATAAAGTTATTCTCTCAAAAAAGCAACAAGCTGAAGAAAACAGTGCAAAGTGGCTTAACAAATCCATGAACTTCATTCATGAAGAAACCAATCCAAATAATCATTAACCAAGTACAAGCCATCATTTGAGCTTGGATTAATTTGTGAAATTTCTTGTCTTGTAATAAGAAAAAAAAGACCCAAATGCTTCTAGATATGTTTGCTTTCTCTTTCAAAAGGCAGATAGAAGGGGAGGGGGGGAGGAAGAGGTAGAACTGAGATGTTTGATGCCTCTTTTGGTAGAGTGGTACATAATGTAAAGATTAGTTTCCTTTACCACTAGATCTTGATTAGTGTCAATAATGAATCCCATGAAGTGGTCGCATTATTTGGATTTTTATTATATATTTCCATTATGCTGGAACCATGTGTTTGAGTTGTGAAGATTAAAAAAAATTTCAACCACTTCAAGCAATTCATTATTTGAATTAATGATACCTTTTGGTGCACTTTTTTTTAGCTTTTTGGTGCACAGGGGCATACATACATGCATGTATACACATAGAACCATAATCATTGTGGTCTGGAAAATTTCTCTCCCCCAATGGAGATGACAAATTTAACTTAAAGTATTAGAGCACAAAGCAGTTAAGTAAAGGGCCCATGGTCACACAACTAGTATATATGAAAAATAGGACTTGAACTCAGGTTTTCCTAACTTCAAGACTAGGGCATATGTGTTATGGTACACCACCTCTATAATATTTATTATAATTGATTTGATAGCCAATATATTTAGGGAACTTACAGAGATATATACGTTCGAACCATCCCCAAACAGATAATCATCAAAAGATGTGAACAAATGGTTCTCAAAAGACTTCCAAACAATTAAAAACTTGATGGTTATTTAATCCCAAATCAAAAATATGAGAAATGCAAACAGAAATAACTGTGAGGTACCACCACACCCAGAAAATTGGACTTGTGGACTTGACAAAGGTGACAAAAGGTGGGAATAGTCACTATTAAAGGGATTGTGAGAAAGACTGGCATATTTTTAAAGAATGAGAGTGGAGATGTAAATTAGTTTAACCATTCTGGAAAGTAATTTGGAATTATGTTAGAAAAAGTGATTTAAATGGCACCCTTTCTCTCTCTCTCTCCCTTGTTCCCTCCTTTCATATTAAAAACAAAAACAAAAAATCAATAAACACTTAAAACTTTAAAATATAGTCTATCTAAACCAGATTTTCCATAGTAATGGAATTGTTGTTGTTGTTTGTCCTTCATTCTCAAAGAGGACCATGACTTTGGAGTGATGTCATGACTTGCACTGAATTGGATTTCAGTGAGGGAGGGCTGTGCAAGGTCACCAAACTCACTTTCTCCTCCAAAGTCATCTGGGTCCAGTGACAACTGGAAATGGCTTGGGATGTTAGAGGCAATGGAGGTTAAGTAATTTGCCCAGGGTCAGACAGCTAGTAAATGTCTGAGGTGAGATTTGAACTCAGATCCTCCCAACTTCAAGGCCAGTGCTCTATCCACTGTGCCACCCAGCTGCCCCAACAATGAAATATGTACCTTTAAATAAATCTTTGAATTGTGGTACTAGATAGCTATGGAAATGCTTTAAATGAGAGTGAAAGAGAGATAAGGGGGAAAGCATTTATATAGTTCCTCCTATGTACCAGACACTAGAATAAATACTTTACCAATATTATATTATTTGGTGCTCACAAAAATCCTGTGAGGTAAGTGCTATTATTATCTCTAGTTTACAGTTGAGGAAATGAGGGAGAAGGTAAGTGACTTGCCCAGGGTCACAAGGCTAGGAAGTGTCTAAAGCTGTGAACTCAGTTCTTCCTAAGTCCAGACCAATCGATTCATTTACACCAAGCTCCCTGAAAGAGAAAGAGAATGAGAAAAAAGAAGGAAAAAAAGAGAAAAGTTGATCTTCTTTTCCACTGAAGTGCTATTTAAGTGCCTCTCTCATGATGTCACAGAGGTGACTCTAGGTTCTTGACAACTCTGTCAGTTAAGCTTTAGCACTGACACGTTCTACAAATCCAATTGAGGATTCCCCAGCAATGGACTGTGATAATAATTGTAACAATCAGTGTTTATACAAGGAATTATGGTTTGAAAAAATAACTTTACATGTTATTTCAGTTGATTCTCACAACTCTATGAGGAGAGGTTCTATTATTAGTTCCGTTTAACAAATGGGGAAACTGGGGCTAACCAGTTAAGTGACTTTCCCAGAGCCAGTTTGTATCTATATCAGGAGTTGAAACTTGGTCGTCATTCACAACCCTTCTCAACCTACCTGCCCCTCCTTCTAGTCTTCATATACCTTACATTGTTCCCAAAGTACTATGCAAGACATTGGCCTCTTGGCTATTTCCTGAACAAGACCCTCTATTTCTCAACTCTAGGTATTTTCACTGCCTGCTCCCCATGTCTGGAATGCTTTCGCTCCTCATCTCTGCTTCTTGACTTACTTCTGTGGTTTCCTTCAAGTCCCAGCTTAAATCCCACCTTTTTCAAGAAGTGTTTCCTTACACCCCTCAATTCTAGCACCTTTCACCTGTTGATTTATTTCCAATTGATGCCACGTATGGCTTGTTTGCACATAGTTGTTTTCATTAGACTGTGAGCTCCTTGAGAGCAGGGAATTTTTTGCCTCTTTTTTGATCCCCAGTGCTTGATACATAGTAGGAACTTAATAAGTATTCAGTGACTAAATTATTCCCCATTCCAAGCCCATTACTCTACCCAATACACCACCTATCTGCTTAGCTATAAATCTATTGTCCAAAATCCAGTGTAGAAAAGTATGGCTACGTTCACAATCAAAGAGTCAATTACTGAAGACTCTCTCCAAAAATGAAGAGAAACTCCCATCCACCACACCAATGAAACTGACTCCTTCCAGTAGAGTAGTGAACTTTATCACACAAAAGCCCAAAACTTTATATTGTCTTCATATTCAAAACATAGCATAGGCATAGAATGTTACTAACTGCTGCTATTTCTAAGAGGTGCCAATTATGAGATATTGTAGCTCTTTGTCTTATAAGCTAATTAACAGAGTAATTATGGGTAGACATTGTACTATGTTTTAAATCAAAATGGGTAGACATTGTACTATGTTTTAAAGCAAAACCACAATGAAGCCCTTATCTCCAAGGACACATTCCAAATGAAGCTAAAATGATATCATGACTGGAGAGCTGTTATCAAAAAACATGTAATTTTGGAGAAGATAGAGAGTGGCTTCCAAAAAGCATTTATAACATTGCAACATGACACGTATCAACAGGAATGATCTATGGGGCAAAGGGAAATTAGAGCCCTTGTATTAGCCACTATATCTTTGTATTCCTAATTATAATTTTTGGCATTTACCGATGTTGTTGCAATATTTGATCATTTTGAACTGCCTTGAGCTAACTGTGAGTTGAGAAGGACTGGCTACTCAGATCCATTATAGCATGTTTGGACCATAAAGACTTTCTACATATTGTATCCAAAAGTCAGTGTCCTTAGGGTCATCCATGAAAAAAAGCCTGTCAGAGCCTGAAACTGCACAAGCTGAAAAAGAGAGCCAAAGATGGAAAAGTTACCCAATAGTGGTCATGGCTGATGGCAGGCTGTGAAGGTATAGATCACAGCTATGTGGCTGCATAATTATACAATCATACACTCTTGTCCAATAGCCTTTATTCACCAACTTTTTTTTCCAAATATTATTTTGTGAATGCTTGGGTGCCCAGTTAAATGACTTATTGGCCTAGTGGAAAGAGGCAATGAGCTAAGGCTTGGATTTGAGGCTAGTTTCTAAAGTCTAATCTTCAGCCTTTTCACTGATGATATTATTTATATCTACCCTACAGGGTTGTAGTGTTCAAAGCACTTTTTGAACCTTCAAGTGCTACAGAAATGAGTTATTATTTAGAAATCATTCTAATTCCCACAAGTGAATGGCTACTTTGAATAGAAGGAAGAGAATTGTGATCAAGAGTAAATTTCTACATTAAGGACAAAGTAAGGTTAAGGTTTCAAATTTAAGCAGGGATGTGGAAAGAGGAAACCTGCCCCCCTTTGACTTGTCTTGTGGATTTCATATGTGCTGATGGAGGAAACTCTCATTCTTTTGTGTCTTTGAAATTTGTGACTGCATATTCCTCTGTAATATATCAAGCCATTAAGCATAAATGCTTGGTTGTTGGGTCTATTGATGACTTAGAATTCACAGGACCGAGGGGGGTTTTTGCTGCCTTTGTCTGATCGGGGAGCTGCATGGATTGACATTGTTCCGGGATTGAAAGCTTCATGATGTAAATGAAAAGCCAGGGTTCAGGGTTACAAAGACATTTTTTTCTGGTCATTGGTTCTGCACTTCCAATCTGTTATGTTATGCACTTAGGATAATGAAAGATAATGGATGCATATATTATCATCAGTGGAACCAATTACCAGTTGTCTTATATTAGTAGTATTATATTATCATTAGCATTATTATTTAAAATACCATGTACATTTTATACATTGCTCTTAATTTTGTCAGTGAAATTTCTTTTCCTTAGGCAGAGACTTTTTGTGATACATGACATGTCTTTTGTGGATACTGGGTTCTGATCTCCTTTAAGTTACTGTAATTGTATGAAAAAGATGTGAAGCAGATGTATTTCTTTAGCAATTTTTAAGGACAGTTGCTAGGCTTTCAGAAATCTGTTATTTTAGTAGAGTCTTCATGAGTTTCTTCATTATTAAAGACCAAGCCACCCAGGAATTTGGATAAATCAAAAGTAAAATGTATAAAACTAAGCTATCCTTTGTACATGAGGATACTGGTGACCTGTAACATGGCATATGCTTGGTTCCCTGGTAAGTAATATGCTGGTCAGGAAAATGATGATTCAATACAAACACTCTTAGCAAGAATTTAAGATGTAAAATTATAGTGATATAGTTTTTTTTTTTTAAAGAATGGAATCAGAAAGATCTAGCTTCAAATCCCACATCATACACTCAACAAAGACCCTGGGCAAGTCACCATAACTAGAAAAGTACTACTTTTTTTAAAGTTATCACAAGAAAATGAACTATTTCTTATTATATGTATGTTGTTCTGGACTTCTAGTAAAACTCTAAGACCTTATCATATTTGTTTTACTAAATTATTATTGGCAATTGCTTCTGAGTGGAGGCAATATGGTATGGGAGACAGAGCACTGAGTATGGAGTCAGAAAAACTGGCTTCAAATCATGGTTCTCTTCCAGTGCCTGTCACATAGTAAGCATTTGATAAATGTTTGTTGTTGATCAATTGTGACCATGGTCAAGCCACTGTATTTCTCTGGACCTCATCTTCCCTATCTTTGAAATAAGTTAAGTGGACTCATGTATCTCTAAGGCACATTTTAGCTCTATATCCTTTGAGTCTTCCTTTCATTAATTGTATAAAGAACTTTTGGGGGGAAATCAATTCTATGCAGAATTCAGAATACACATATTCCTTTGTCCAGGAACAGATTTCTAAAAAGATCTTGAGACATTTGGGATGCTGGTCTTGAAAAATTACCTGCAAATAATTTAAACATTTCCTGATTGCCTGAAATTGATCAAAATACTTATCTTTGTGGCACCTTTTAAGTATAGTGTATGAAGTATTGCTAATCCTCGACATAGCCCACGAACAAAAGTTTCTGCTGTCCTTGTATTTTTTGCACATTTAAAGGGAGGAGAGTCTGTGAGACCTATGGCACACGGAACTATGTATGTGGAAACTATCCTCACAAAATATGTTAGATAAGTGGGTAGCCCAATATTGGAGAAATCACTGAAGAAATTATATCAGAATGTACTGTGTTATTAGGGAAAGGAAATCAGAACATTGACTTCATTTGTATGAATACCTCCCTGTGAGAAGAAACTCCCTCTACTAATTCAAGTTGATACATTATTTGCAACTAATTGTATTAGAGATTTAGCTTGAGCTCTGAAAAGTTAAGTGACTTGCCAAGAATCATGTAAGTCGATATGTATAAGAAGCAAGATTTGACCCTGGTCTTCCTGGCTCTGAGATCAGCCTTCTATTAATCATATAGCATCACTTCTCCAATGGGATATCTTTGTTCCATAATAAATACACATGAAGAATTCAAAGAAACTTGCATGAACTGAGGAGAGGCAAAACAAACAAGACCAAAAAAAATTTACAAGGTGGACACAATGATACAAATGAAAGTAACATTTAAAGAATTAAAGATTATGATGAGTACAGTGAGTAATTGTCACTTAGAAATTGTAACAATTGTTAAAGTGAAGCAGTTTCCTACCTCATGGCAGAGGTGTGTATATGGAAGGGACAATGGGGAGGGTAGCTTGTGCTACTAGATGAGGTGTACATTGTTAGGCATGGTCAATATGCTGATTTGCTTTGCTTGGCTACAGTTCTTTGTATTAAGAGAAGGATCTGCTTAAGTCAGGAAGTAGCTACAAGGGGAGTCATTAGAAAATGACAGTTATATGAAAAAAGCATGAATGAATGAATGAAGCTTTTTCAGTACAAAGCACAATATAAGGGATACAAATAGAAAAGGAATGTAGTGGATAGGACACTGGGCTTGTTGTCAAAAAGATGTGTTCAAATCATGCCTCACACACTATATGTATTACCCTGACAGATCACTTAACTATGCCTCAATTTCCTCACCCATAAAATGAGGGGTTAGAACACATTCCACATAAAGGTTTCTTCCATCTCCAAATCTAAGATCCTATGAACAATATAGGAACTGCACCATGATGGTCGGTTAGTTCTTTGTAACCTATAGGCTCAGAGAATCTCCTGGGACACTGAGAGATTAAAGATCCTTCTCAGGGTCAAACAGGGAATAAGCTTCAGTGACAAGGCTTGAACCTGGGTGTTTCTGACTATAGGACCAAAACGACTTCTACAATGGTACACCGAGTTATACCTATTGGTTGCTCAATACTTTTTTCTTGAATTGAATTGAATTGCCTTTAAATGGTGACTGACAAAATGCAAAGCTGCTTTAATTCACTTCTATAAAACATATCCCTGTTTCTAGTAGAGCAGGATGAAGAAAATTTTCCAAAGAGCAAGATGTAGATACAAAGTCAACCTCACTGGGCAATTCTGTGGGGAAAAGTGAATTTCATACTATCAGAACAGCACACCGAAAAGCTCACAGCTGAACCATATGGAGACTTAGTAAATACTTCAGAAGATTTAGGTAGCACAGGCTTCCCCTTCATTTTTATCTTTTCAGATTCCCACAGGGAGCCTATCTCTGGGGTATCACTGTCTGTGTCACCTTAAGCCTCAATAATGCATGTCTTCCACAACAGGTCTCAGGAACTGTACAAGGTATAATCCTCTGTCTACTTCAGTACCAAAGGCATCTGCCCAGAGTGATTGGAAGAGACCTTGACTGATTAAATTTATGAATCTGCAAAAGGGCAGAAAGATAAGAGAAAAAAAGCAGTATTTTTCCAATTTTTGTGAATTGCCTGTGTAAGTGACAGAATGATAGGCCTCAGCAATAAAGTAGTCAGGCTTGATAAAGTTGGAAAGAAACAATCTTCTTTTGAGATGAGGATCATAGGATTTAAATCTGGCTCTTAGAGATCATCTATTTCAAGGCCCTCAATATACAATTTGGGAAACTGAGGTCCAAGGTCACACAGGCAAAATAACAAATTTAAATCCTTTCACTCTACACAGGATTCTCTTTCCATTGTTCCAGTTGCCTTTTCTCTGAATACTTAATTATTTCATTGATTCTTTGATCTCATTGTTATGGGCACACCTCATTTTTATAGTGCTTCAAGATTTACAAACCGCTTTACAGATATGATCTCATTTTATCCTCATAACAATCTGGAAGTTAAGTGTGTCATTTTCCCCATTCTAGTTGAAGAAGCTGAGGTTTACTGAGGTTGTGACTTGCCCAGCTAGTAAGTGACTGAAGGAGGTCAGATTAGAATTCAAGTCTTCCTGACACTAGGGACAGCTCTTAGGGACACTGTACTAACTAGTTGTCAGTTCCTGTCATTATGTCTCATTCGGTACACAATTCCTTCACTGACAATATACTGTAACCTATTCACAGATGCAATATATTGCTCCATTGCCCTTTGGCAGAACCACAATTTTTATTTTTTTTCTGAAACTGTGATATGTCACAGCTATAAAGCATCAATGTTAAAATATTGGTAATTTTGAAAGATGAGCCTCTGTTTCAGGGGAAAGTTTTGGATAATAAAGAGTGTTGTTCAGTTTCTCAAAAACAATCCAGCTTATTCTCTTCTCCTTATTTAATTGTGTCCTCAGTTTATTGACTTCTTTAGTATCTGTACCAGATAAATGTATGGGAGGACTGGGGGTCTATAAATCGCCTATAACACAAGTTGTTATTTTTTAAGTCTTTCCTAAATAAATGGATACCCATTGTGTTTCAAATACATTGTTATCATATAGAGTGCTACAAAAACAGTTATGCAGTATATTGGATTTTTGTTTCTGTCTTTGACTTCCTTGGGGTATGTGTCCAGTAGTAGCACAAAGGGTATAGGCAATTTAATCACTTTTCTTGCATAATTCCAAACTGACACTCAGAATGGTTGGACTGAATCACATGTCCATCCAACAGCTTGTCTTCCCACTGCACATCTCTAAAATTGATTGTTCTCATTTTTATCTTTGATATTTTGTAGGACATAAGATTAAACTTTAGGATTATATTAATCACATTTGACTTTTAAATTGAAATTATTTTCATTTGCATTTTTTATGATAAGGATCATGTTTTCAAATTGTCATTAATAACTTTTTTATTTTGCAGGGCAATAAGGGTTAACTGACCAGCCTAGGGTCACATAGCTAGTGAGTGTCAATTATTTGATACCAGATTTGAACTCAGGTTCTCTTGAATCCAGAGCCAGTGCTTTATCCACTGTGCCACCTAGCTGCCCCTTTAAAATTGTTCTGAAAGCCATTTATATGTCTGACCATTTCTGTTTTGGAAAATTAAAACTGGTCTTGTCTTTTTGTGTACATTCCCTCCTATTTGAATAACATAATTATACCAGGGATATTTGATTCAAATATTATTTTCAACATAACATTCTCTCTTATTCTATATTAACTGATTTTGCTTATGCTGTATTTTTAATATCATGTATTGAAATTATTTATTTTTATTATTATCTCTATCCTTTGTTTAATAATTTGGTCCTAACCTTAACAATAAAATATATTGCTTTCCAATTCTGCTTTTTTTTTTTAATGAAGAAATCATTTCTTTTCAGGTTGAGTATTTGTTTTCAGTTTATTGAGCTAGATGGTTTAAGATGTTGCCAAACTAATTTCTACTAAACTTCCTTCTGTTTTTCCCAGTTCTTGTCAAAAAGGAAGTTTTTCCCTATTTGTTTATGTTTTGGGGTTCTAAAAAAACAACACTGGATTATTATATATGGTGGTTTCTACTTCTTTCTTAGTGTGTCTGTTCTACTGATATATATGTGTATATATATATATTTAATTTTTAACCAATACAAATAATTTTATGATTATGATTTTATAATAATAATTGGCAATGCTATGCACTCAATTTATTGTTTTTTCATTATTTCCTTTTAGATTTTATACCTTTTTTATTCTTGCAAATGAATTTTGTTATTTTTAAGTGTAGTTCCATAAAATATGCCCTTAGGAATCTTGTAAAGCACTGAATCTCTAAATTCATTTAGATATCATCGTTTTTGTTATACTGATACCACCCAAAGATGAACAGTAAATGTGTTTTTCAATTATATTTATATAAATCTTGCCTATGCCTTGGTAGGTTAGCTATTAAATGTAGTTTATATTTTGTGATTATTTTAAATGGAATTTCTCTCATCATTTCTTACTGATTTGTGTTAACAGTAACAGAAACAACAGAAAGTCTAATGATTTCATGGAATTATTTTCAACAAATCCTACTGCTTTGCCAAAGCTATTAATCATCTTAATTGCTTTTTGAAATGCCAAAGGTACTAGTTGTATTGGGTTTTCTAAATATATAATCATATTATAAAAGATATCTACTATTTGCTGATGTTTATACTTTTAGTATTATTTTCTTGTTTTATTGCTATGGAAAGTACTTCTGAACATGTCAATTATTAGGTTGAGGGAGTCACTCATAATTTACCCCGTTTGTACTAGGAAACTTTCTAGTGTTTGTTTTTTTAATTTATAAATAATGAAGCTCTTGAACTTAGATATACATTTTGTTTCTATTAAAGAAGGAATCTTTTATGTCCATGCTTTCTAACATAAAGAAATGCTATATCTTGTCAGTTTTATGCATTTTTTGAAATAATCATGTAGCTTTTGTTATTCAATTTTCAAATTGTTTTTATGAGCAACTATTATGTATCTGCTGTATACTAGGCACTACACTAAGCACTTGAGATACAGTGATAAAATAAAACTATTCTTGCCCTCATGGAGATTGCATTCATATGAGAGATGACATGCACAAGTGAATACAAAATGAACATAAGGGGATCAGAAAAGGTTTCTCATGGAAAACAACTTATGAGTTGAGAGGTGAAACTAAGATTTCTAAAAAGGTAAAGTGAGGAGGAGCTACAATACTGAAATGAGGGAACCAGTATAAAGGCATGGAGTTAAGAGATAGAGTACTTTGTATTTGAAAAAACAGCAACTAATTCAGTATGGCTAGATCATAGAATATGTGGAGGGTGGTATGTTAGTGGTCTAACCACTTGATTTACCTAGCTGCTTCTCAGAGTATCTTCCCTAGTCGTTTCCCCCTACCCAGACCCCTGCCCAATCACTGTTGCTTTTGGTTCTTTGAAAGATTAAGTTTTTCTACAGTATATTTTTTAAAAATTATATCATCAGTGATATTTGCTTTGCTCATTTTAAATTTTGGTTGGTTTTCATTTTCTTGTCTATGTATTCTCTTATCTTGCTTGTTTCTATTTTTCTTGTTTTTTGTTTGTCTGGCTTTTTGCCTGGAAGGGAGAAGTGTCTGAGGACTGTGAATCCAATCAGTCCCCTCATTCCAACATGGTAGATTTGGTTTTCTGTGTATGTTCTTTAAGAAATCTAAATTGGCAGGGGGCAGCTAGGTGACACAGTGGATAAATAACCGGTCCTGGATTCAGGAGGACCTGAGTTCAAATCCAGCCTCAGACACTTGACACTTACTAGCTGTGTGTCCCTGGGTATGTCCTTTAACCTTCATTGCCCTGGGGAAAAAAAGAAAAGAAATCTAAAATGACTGACTAGCTTCTCTATGTATCCACATCAGTAGTTTGAAAAAACTCTTCCTCGACCTCTACATCAGAATGAATTCCCTTTGTATTATCAGAATTTTATTCTTGAGAAATTCCCATCTTTCCTGAGCTGATTTTCTCTGTCTAATTTTAGACCCAGGAGCCTACCTATATTTTCCCTGAACCCTTTTAAAATTTCTCTCCAAACATCTCAAATACATGTTAGATTATGCCCAGTTGTTCTCCCTTTCTCTATCAACAGCCCTGTGGTTGAGGTTGTCACTTGCCCCCAGATACCCATAATTTGTATTCCAGAAGCAAATTCCTTCTTTCTTACTAAATATCAAATTCAAAATAAAAGTCCTCCATTTGATTCTTCCCACCTTTTGGATAATGAAATTATGATCAAGACAACATAAGAACATTGTAGATTCTAAGTTACTTAGAAGTTATGGACATGCATTGTTTGAGGGAGTTTTCTTTAACAATGAATTCACAGGTCCAGCTAGGTGGCACAGTGGATAAAGCACTGGCCCTGGATTCAGGAGGACATGAGTTCAAATCTGGCCTCAGACACTTGACACTTACTAGCTGTGTGACCCTGGGCAAGTCACTTAACCCTCATTGCCCCCACAAAAACAACAACAACAACAACAAAAACCAATGAATTCATAGATCCAATCCCTATTCTTACCACCATTGTATCATACCACCAAGTTAAGTTTAGGTTCTATTTCCCAGACTACTCATATCTTTCTTTCTTCTGCTCAAATTGTCTGTAGAATATGCCATGGAAGCTGCTGCTTCTTGGTTTCTTTCATTCCGTGTTTTGATCTATACCCAAGTGCCCTCAACTGTTATCCTCTTCTGACCTGTGTATTTTTTATATCTTTATCTTAATCCTTCCTTTTTCATGCTTTCCCTCTTCTCCCCCTCCCTGCTTCTGTACCTCTCCTATTCCTTTTGAATAAGGTATTTCTGAGCCATATCCCAATTACCCTTTTCATCTGATCAAATCGCTGGTACACATGAGTCTAAATTTTCCTCTTGCATTAGGCTAAAGAGGCATTCACTTTGTTACTTATCTATTTTGTTGTTGCTATTCAGTTATTTTCAGTAATGTTTGACTCCCTGTGACCCCATTTGGGGTTTTCTTGGCAAACATACTGGAGTGGTTTGCCATGTCTTTCTCCAGCTCATTTTACACATGAGGAAACTGAGGCAAATAGGGGCAAGTGACTCACCCAGAGTCATATAGATAGTGAGTGTCTGAGGCCAGATTTGAACTCTGGAAGATGTGTCTGACCTCAGGCCTAGAGTTCTATCCACTGTGCCACCTAACTATTTGTGTGGGCATTTGAGGTCAGGGTTTTTATTACTGGATTTTTTCTTAGATTTTTGTCTCTTGTGAATTTTCAGACTTCTCCACTGATAATTTTCTTCCTATTCTGTAACTACTCTCTGTGGTCTTTATTTTGGTGAATATACACAGGGAGTTTTCTCCTTATGCCTTACTATTCAGCTTAACAATATTGCTTCTATCATAGTTTACTGTGTTCATATCTGTTATAAGCATTGAATCTTTATATGTTATCCAATGTGGTTTTTTTTACAAGTAATGTCTTTATTCTTCCTCTTCAGAAACCAATATGCTTTTTAGGTTAATGTCTCCCCGTTTTGTTCTTTCCTATTACCATGCCCTCTCCCCTCCCTCACCCTCTTAACAAAAACCCTGGTATTTTTTTCATTAGCCCAACTATTTAGCTGCCTGATCATGAATGAGGCCTAAGAATATAATTTGCATAACTCCCAGACAAAGGTTAAATGTACACTTCTGCATTGATCCTCTAGCTGTCTACAAAGAGGGAATTTCCACAGCTATTGTTGTACTTGATTGAGTTAGAACTTTGAAAATCCTAAACTGTAATAGACTAATAACTCTGGGTATTTCCATACCTGAGAAGAATCAAACATATTCAAATTATAGTTTATGCTTTTTGGATCTGTGTCTGAAAATGGGCTTTGCCTAACAGAAACAGGCAAAAAAGGTAGATAATTAGGGAAATCAATTTTGCATTCATAGCAGCATTTTAGAAAATATTAAAAATAATCAACCTTGTTATCAGTTCACTTTGTCCTGGAGGGGGAAAAAAGTAACCTTCTGAAAGAAACGTTAATGAAACATCTCTGGAAATGCTTTAGTGGCAACTGGTCTCAAGATTCTTCAAAGCCATTACAGCTATTTCCTCAGGGGGTCAAGACAGCATAGCTAGGAAGAATTCCTTTTCTTTGAGCACCAGGCCTTTTAAACTTGCCATTAACTCCTTGCCATTTTAGTAAGTCTTGGAGATTTGGAAACTGCCTTCCATCACACTTGTCATCAAGTTCAGTTGCAGGTTTGTCAATTTGTGATTATATGTGTTGATCTGTACATGATCTCTTGCCACCTTCTGAATGGGCTTTGGGTGTCCAATCCACCATTCCACTCACTGGAATTCATGTGTGATTTTCATTGCTATTGAGAGACTTGGCAAATTCCACTCTAACTCCTTTGAAAAGGAGACTAGAAGCAAAGCCACACATCTTCCTCTCACTCCCACCACCTCCCCTTAAAAAAAATTGCAGCCATTTATAAGCAGCTTTAAGGGTATCTTGCCATGCCTCCTCACCCTTCAGAGTCTTTAGAAAAGGAATGTACTTCATTGAGAGAAAGTAAGACATGAAAATGTTTTAAGGTGTACTCTTAAACTAAAACCCTGACTCAATGCATATGCATAATAGTGATATTTTTAATGATTCATAATTAAATCAGAGTTGCAGTTTATTTTCCAAATGAAAACATGTTTTTAATTAGAACAAAAAAAGTGCATCTCTGTTAACACTGAATTTTAAATACCAGTTTTTGAAATTTTATTGATTGATGATTATTATGGGGAAACATGAGCTTTTATGCATAAATCTTTTGACAGGTGCTGTCTGTCAAAAATAATGATCCTTTTAAAACTCATGAATAAATAATGATGCCAATCCCCCTTTACACAAAAATACACATACATTTAGGCTCTGTCCGCTGAAAGGAAATATGGCAATTTAAAAATAATGATTGAGATGGCAGAGTAACACAATATTATGAATTTAATACACTTGGCATTTGGTCATCACCCTTGGATTAGCTACACCTATCTTTAACATGCACATAATGGAATCTTTCTTTATCCCTTCCTTCCTTTCTTCCTGCTTTCTTTCTTTCTTTCCTTTTTTAATTTCTTTCTTTCTTTCTCTATAATCAAATATGGATTACAGAGAATACTTTCCCATATGAGATTGTATATTTTAATTCCACCACACTGAGGTCTCATTCTTTGTCAGAAGACAGAAAATAATAACTGTGCTTGTCACTGATGTTTTATGGTTTCCCCAGACTAAATCTATTCAGGATTAACCTCTCCTTCTTCACACAGGAAAGAAGTAAAGATGACAGAATGAGAGAGTCCCAATTCCTGTTTTGGTTTATATGCTTATTTTTCCCTTTTCCATCTGGAATGTGATGCTATTCTTTTATATTTTTTCCCTTTTTACCCTCTTTAGTGTTCCACCTGTACCCTCAGTGAGAATCTGGGTAGGGCTATGATACTCTAAGACATCCCAGCTTCTCAATCTCAGATTCAGACCTTTCTTTCATAAAAACAAGAGTAGCTTTGAACAAACATTTCTACAGCAATGAGAATTACACAGGGACTTCTCTAATAGCACATATCAATGCTTGGAAGAAGATGGACAAGAGGGAAGAGAAAATGATGTCACAGTTCTTTTAGAAATGCAAATTCCACTCATTCACTTCCCTCCCCTAACACCTATATTTTATTTCACAGATATCTCCTCCTTCCCTCTATTTCTGACAGCTGATCTCAAACTATATTATTTTTTTTTTTACGGGGCAATGGGGATTAAGTGACTTGCCCAGGGTCACACAGCCAGTAAGTGTCAAGTGTCTGAGGCCAGATTTGAACTCAGGTCCTCCCTGAATCCAGGGCGGTGCTTTATTCCCACTGCGCCACCTAGCTGTCCCCTCAAACTATATTATAAAGCAGCAATCATTCAAAACAATCTGGTACTGGGCTAAGAAATAGAGTGGTAGATCAGTAGAATAGATTAGGTACACAATAGATAGTAGTAAATTACCATAGTAATCTAGTAAACCCAAAGACTCAAGATTTCGGGACAAGAATTCACTCTTTGACAAAAACTGCTAGGACAACTAGAAAAGAATATGGCAGAAACTAAGTACAGACCAACATTTTACACAGTATATCAAGAAAAAGTCAAAATGGATAATATGATTTAGACATAAAGGGTGGATACCATAACCAAATTAGGAGAGCAAGAAATAGTTTACCTCTCAGATGTGTGGAAAAGGGACGAATGTATGACTAAACAAGAGACAGAGCATTATGAAATGTACAACAGAAAATTTTGATCATATTAAATTTAAAAGGTTTTGCACAAATAAAACTAATGCAAACAAGATTAGAAGGAAGGCAGAAAGCTGGAAAACAAACTTGACAGCAAGTATCTCTGATAAAGGCTTCATTTCTCAAATATACTGAGAACTAAGTTAAATGTATACTAATGAAAGACATTTCCCACCTGATCAGTAGTCGAGGGATATGAACAGGCATTTTTCAGAAAAAAAAATAAAGCTATCTATGGTCATATCAAAATGCCCTAAATCTAATTAAAGAAATGCAGATTAAAAGAAGAGGTACCACTTCATAGCTATCAGATTGGCTAATATGACAGTAAAGGAAAATGATAAATGTTGGAGAGAATGTCAAAAATTGGAACACTAATGCACTATTGGTGGAGCTATGAACTGATCCAACCATTTTGGAAAGCAATTTGCAACCATGCCCAAAGAGCTATAAAACCATGTCTATGCTTTGACCCAGCAATATTATTACTAGGCCTATAACCCAAAAAGATCAAAGAAAAGGTGAAGGGACATATTTGTACAAACATTTTTATAGCAGCTCTTTTTGTGATAGCAGAGAATTGGAAATTGAGGGGATGTCTATCAATTAGGAAATGGCTAAACAGGTTATGGAATATAATTATAATGGAATATTAGTATGCTATAAGAAATGATGAGCAAGATGCTTTTAGAAAACCCTGGAACGACTTACATAAACTGATGCAAAGTGAAGTAAGCAGAACCAGTATGAACCTTGTACATTGTAACAATAATATTGTACAATGATCAACTACAAATAACTTAGCTACAATGATCCAAGATAAAATGTTATTGATCTCCAGAGAAACAACTGGTGGAGTCTGAAGGAATATTGAAGCATTCTTTAAAATTTTTTTCTTTGTTTTTTTTTAGTCTTTGTTTTCTTTCACAATAAAACTAATATTGAAATATGTTTTGCATGATAGCTTATGTATAACCTTTATGACATTGTTTGCCTTCTCAATGAGGGGGTAGAAGAGGGAATGAGGGAGAGAATTTGGAACTCAAAATATTATAAAACAAATGTTAAAAAAAATGGTTTTAAATGTGATTGGGAAAATAATATATTAAAAATAACAAGACTAATATTGGCATATGTTATGCATGATTGCACATGCATCATCTATATCAAATTGCTTACTGTGTCAAGGAGGGGAGAAAAAAGAGTAGAGAGGCGGGAGAAAGTTTGGAACTCAAAATTTTTTAAATGAATGATAAAAATTTTTTTTATATGTAACTGAGAAGAAATAAAATATTATTCTAAGGAAGAAAAGATTCACTGGTATATTTCAAAACTGTTCCTGGGATTAACAACATCCTATATATATTATTTTTTAAGGCTTGCACAACAAATAAAATATTTTGATGAGAAAAATGTCAATGTTTTTCATTGACAAAGTTGGAGAATTGTGATAAAATTCAAGTTAGATCTCAAGAATATGTCCTTACAAAAAAAAAAAGAATATGTCCTTACATATATGTATACGCCCACCCTATATCTACATCTATGTAGATATATCCAATTACATAAATAAGATAGATTTTTAGGCATTCAATCAGTCAACAAACATTTATTACATGCCTACTGTATGCCAGGTAATGTTCTAGACACTGAGGATATAAATACAAAGAATGAAAGAATCCCTATTGGCAAGGAACTTAGGTTCTAATTTTGTTTTATTTATATGGGCTACAGAACTGGGTTCTCTAGTTCTGTAGTCCATATAAGACTAGAAAAGTGTTCATTCTAATATCAATATATTTCCCCTCTAATAGTCCCCACATGAGACCTCTGAACTTTAAATTGGGCTGACCTGATTTCTATGCTATCTCTTTCACTTCATTATTTATATGACCAGGGTGGTTGTATTCCTAGATATCATCCTGTTCTGTGTTCAAGTTACCCTTTTCTTGACTTTTTGTACATGAGAACTCTTGGTGCTTGCTCATAATCATACTTATGCCTTGAGACAGCATATACCCCCCAAAACCCATCTATAACCAAATCCTATTATGTAAATATATGCTGAAAGCCCCATTTTATAAAATGGAGAGTTTTATTGTTGAATAAAAGGCGTTGTGAATGAGTTAAATCAATAGATGACACAATTTATATTTGGTGGGAGATGCATTAGTGAATTGAGTCAGAGTAAAAGAGATGGGACTAAAAATGTCAGTCCTTTTGTTTCACAGACCTGAAAGAAATCTTTGTAGGAAATCACAGATTCTGGAAGGAAGATTCCAAATATAATGAACATGGATTCAGGAGGAACTGAGTTCAAATCCAGTCTCAGACACTTGACACTTACTAGGTGTGTGACTCTGGGCAAGTCACTTAACCCCAATTGCCTCACAAAAAAAAAAAAACCCAAAATATATAATGAACAATAGAATATTTTCAGCTAAGACCACTGTCTGACGTTGTTGTTGTTTGTCTATTCTCAAAGAGGACCATGATATCAGGGTGATATCATGACTTGCAGTAAATTGGATTTAAGTGAGGGAGGGCTGTGCAAGACCACCAGCCTCACTCTCTCCTCCAGAGCCATCTGGATACAGTGGTAAGATATATATCAGGATGAGTGGAGATGGCCCCAGATGTTTAAGGCAATTGGGGTTAAGTGATTCCCCTAAGGTCACAGAGCTAATAAGTGTCTGAGGTGAGATTTGAATTCAAGTCCTCTCAACTTCAGGGCCAGTGCTCTATCCACTGTGCTACCTAGCTGCCCCACTGTTTAACACATGAATTTTGGGAAATAGTAGATGTCTAAATCAACTAAATCAATTCTCATTTACTGTATTTTTGAATTATTTTTCCACTTCTGATTTTTAGTAAACTTTAAATATTGCACTGCTCTTATTTTCTAGCTAAGAAATCATGAGATCTGATGTGGATTCACCAGCTTTCAGTCCATGACCAAGACATTCATACTAGTAACTATTAAGAGATAATGTTCATTAAACAAATATTTATTAAATATGTAATAAGAAGAAGCATAGCTTAGTTCATAAAGACTGAACCTTAGACCTAGAAATTCTGGGTTTAATTCCAATGTCTGATATATAATGTGTGTGACTGTGGGTAAGTCACTTAAACTTTCAGTGCCCTCAACAGCATTTTGTGACTTTTACATTATACAAAAGTTAAGTTGGAAGAGGATGTTTCTCAATGAGAGATCCCTACACCCATGAAATCACAGGTCTGATCTTTATCTAATGAATAGCCTGTATTCTACAGAAGACCCCCATCTTTTACAATCACAGATTCAACTTAGTCTTTCAGAGAATAGAATAACCCAAAGTACTCAGAGTTTGGGGTGAAGAGAGCATTTGACTCAATGCAGCAAAATGTAGTCTTAAAGTCTCCATCAAGGTGTTTTCTCATTCGTAGGTTAAGATCCTAGAAGATTATTTAGCAGACACATCAGCAAAAACAAATTAATAATCCTCTGACTATGAATATCAAGCAAAGCACAGAACAGGGATATGAATGTTTGCCCAAAGTGGTTTCTCATCAGGGAGATTCTTAGGTCTACAAGTGATTATGTGTGCAATCTTAGGCAAGTCATTTAACTTCGCTGAGCCTTGGTTTCTTCATCTGTAAACTGGGAAAATAACAGTAATTTCAATTTAGTTTTTTAAAAGGTTATTTTAGTATCTACTATATGTAAAACACTATGCCTCATTGTTGTTCAGTTGTTCAGTTATAACTGATTCTTCACGACCCCATAAACCACATAGCACACCAGACCCTTCTATCTTCCACTATCTTTTGAAGTCTAAGTTGTTATTTCCATCTCACCTTCTGCCATCCCCTTTTCCTTTTGCCTTCAATCTTTCCCAACATCAGGGTCTTTTCCAATGAGTCACATCTTATTATGTGGCCAAAGTATTTAAATTTCAGTTTCAGTATATGACCTTCCTAATTGCCCTATGTTTTATTTTAACAACATTGAAATAAGACAGATCTTAAAATCATAGACCTGAAGCTCTAAGGAACCTTAGAAACTATTGAGTCCCACTCTAAGTAGGTTCCTTTTAACTCCTCTAGTGATCAAGTTCTTAAGCATTACATATATAATTTTCTCATATATAAATATAAACAGTTTAAGTTTTTCATGATCTCCATGCATATTTGCCTTTTTATGCATCTCTTGAGTCTTACGTTTGAATGCCAAATTTGTCTGCTCTGATCTTTTCATTAGAAATGCTTGAAAGTTCTCTATTTCATTAAATATCCATCTTTCCGCACTATAGGACATTTAGTTTTGTTGGGTAAATTATTCTTTGGGGGGGGGGGAATGAGGGTTAAGTGACTTGCCCAACTAGTGAGTGTCAAGTGTCTGAGGCTGGATTTGAACTCAGGTTCTCCTGAATCCAGGGCCAGTACTTTATCCACTGTGCCACCTAGCTGCCCCAGGGTAAATTATTCTTGATTATAATTCTAGTTTCTTTGCCTTCTAGAATATCATGTTCTAAGGTCACTGCTTCTTTATATCTGTAGTTGCTAAATCTTGTGTGGGCCTTACTGTGTCTCCATGATATTTAAATTATTTTTTTCTGGTTGCTTTCAGTATTTCTTCCTTAACCTGGGAGCTCTGAAATTTGGCTATAATATTCCTAGGAGTTTTCATTTGGGGATTGTTTTCAGGAAGTGGATTATTTCCACATGATCAGTAGATTCTTTCACTTTCCACTTTACCCCCTGGTTCTAAGATGGTAGGAAAATTTTCCTTTCTAAGTTCTTGAAATATGATGACTAGGGGCAGCTAGGTGGCGCAGTGGATAGAGCACCGGCCCTGGAGTCAGGAGGACCTGAGTTCAAATCCAGCCTCAGACACCTAACATTCACTAGCTGTGTGACCCTGGGCAAGTCACTTAACCCCAATTGCCTCACAAAAAAAAAAATATGATGACTAAACTCTTTCTTATCATGGTTTTCAAGTAATCCAATCATTCTTAAAGTTTCTCTTCTTATTCTATTTTTCAGGTCAGTTGTTTTTCCAATAAAATATTTCATATTTTCTTCTTTTTTTAAGTCTTTTTACTCTGCATTTTTTGTTTTTTGATGTTTCATTGAATCAAGAGCTTCCACTTAACCAATTCTAATTATCAAGGTGTTATCTACTTCAGTGAGGTTTTATACCTCTTAGCATTTGGCCATTGCTGATTTTTAAGGAATTATTTTCTTCACTATTTTATTTCATGCCCCCTTTACCAAAATGTTAATTCTCTTTTCATAATTTCTTTCAATTGCTCTTATTTATTTTCTCATTTTTACTCTATCACTTTTATTTGATTTTAAAATATTTTTACTCCATTTTTTTTATTTCTTTATCTCTTCTTTGAATTTTTGTTGGAATTGTGTCCAATCTGCATTTTTCTTTGAGACTTTGCTTGTAGATGTTTCCAAGTTATTATCTTCTTCTGACTTTATATCTTGAGCTGCCCCATCACCAGAACACCTTTTTTATGTTTTTTGTTTGTTTGTTTGTTTGTGTTTTGCTCATTTTTATCCTATTCCTTGACTTTAGGCTTTGTGTTATAATTGAGCTCTGGGGGCAGCTAGATGGTGCAGTGGATAAAGCACCAGCCCTGGAGTCAGGAGTACCTGAGTTCAAATCCGGCCTCAGACAATTAACACTTACTAGCTGTGTGACCCTGGGCAAGTCACTTAACCCCAATTGCCTCACTAAAAAAATAATAAATAAATAAAATAATATAAAATAAAAATCTGGCCTCAGACACTTGACACTTACTAGCTGTGTGACCCTGGGCAAGTCACTTAACCCCCATAGTCCCACCAAAAAAAAAAAAAAAAAAGAATTGAGCTCTGCTCACCTCTGGGGAAGGGGAAGGTGTCTGCCCTGAGTTTCTACTCTTTTTACAACTCAATGGGTGCCTATAAGCTTTTGGTGTTTCCAAACTTGTGTGATCTGGGTAGATGTCTGGTCAATTCCCTCCTGGTCTGTATTCTGTTCTTTACAAAGGTAAAGCCCCTTCTTCTTATTGATTGCAACTGCTCCTTTCTGCCCAGGGACTATTATTTGAAATTGGGTAACAGATAACATAGCTACAAAATCACGCCTGATCTTACATTTAGTAATAGTAAAGAAGTTATTTAAAATCTTTTTTTCACTGGGTGTTTAGTCCCCTTACTGTCTCCCAGGTGCGAACACATTTGCTACTGCCACTATCACCTCCAAGGCCCACAGTTAGTGCCCTTCTGCCACTGTGCTCCTGGCCAACCCCCACCTCAGGGTCTATAGCCCACTTTTTCTGTCTTCCTAAAGCTTCTCTGGGCTGAAAAAAGATGATTCACTATGGCTTTTTGTTGGTTATCCCACTCAAAAATTGGTATAACATGTTTTTTAAAGTTTTTTGAGAAAGCTATCTTGGGAGAGTTCAACAAAGATGCTCTCTTCATTTTGTATTCTTGGCTCTGAAATGAGTAAAATATGAAGAACAACTTATGTAATTACAATACAATTGTAAAAAAGAAAGAAACAAAGAAAGACTCAAGAACTCTGATCATTGCAGTTGCCAACCATGATTCTAAAGGATCAATTTTAAAGCATGCTACTCTCCTCCTGAAAAATAGTTAATGGAGTTTTAAGGTGCAGAATGAACCATATTTTGGGACACTGACAACTTGGGGATTTCTTTTGATTGATTATTCATAGTTATTACAAGGGTTTTCTTATTATTTCCTTTTATTAAAATTGTTAGAAGAGGAAGTGGAAAGGAGAAAATTGGCAGCGATGTGGTTGCCAGAAAGAAAAAAAAAAAAGAAAAGACAATCATCAAAACATTTTAAGAAGAGAAAGAAGTACAGAAATAGATAAGCAGGACAGCTTTGAAAGTTACATGCTGTTTATTTTAAAAATATATATTTTAAATAGAAAAGAAGTTCAGAAACAGATAAGTAGGACAGCTTTGAAAGTTACATGCTGAGTTTATTAAAAATTTAAATAGCAAAGAAAGAAATACAGAAACAGATAAGCAGGACAGTTTTGAAAGCTACATGCTGAGTTTATTAAAAACATTTTTAAAATAAGAGAAAGAAGCACAGAAATAGATAAGCAGGACATCTTTGAAAGTTACAGGCTGAATTTATTTCAAAGCATTTTAAATAGAAAAGAAAGAAGTACAGAAACATAAGCAAGGACAGCTTTGAAAGTTACATGCTGAGTTTATTATGTATTTAAAAGGAAAATTAGGTTGTATATTATGCTTATTCAGTTTCAAGTGGAATACTAGTTTTCTCTTCTACTTTGTTACTAGAATATTTCATTTTATTTAGTGTATGTTAATTTCAGAATAAAAATAAGGGACTAGGGGGGGAAAACATCATTGGGGGGGGTGGCAATGAGGGTTAAGTGACTTGCCCAGGGTCACACAGCTAGTAAATGTCAAGTGTCTGAGGCCGGATTTGAACTCAGGTTCTCCTGAATCCAGGGCCAGTGCTTTATACACTGAGTCACCTAGCTGCCCCATCATTAATTTTTCATAAATGTAATTCTGTAAGACCAGGTGAGAAATTGTACATCTGCATATGATGGGGCTGGGACCCATATATGAAGACATCAAACAATATGGCACTTCTATGACAATGAGTGCTGCAAACTGTGCAAAATTCTTTGTGAAACTCAAGCCTCTTTTATCAGACTGTTCTAGCTGACCCCAGACCACATCTTTTAAGCCATTTCTCAAACATTATCAATTGTAGTAATGATAGATCACTTTAAATTTTATATATATGTTATATATTATATATATTAAAATATATATAATCAATTGACAAACATGTATTTTCTCTCTTCCCCATATCTGTTTCTGAAACAAATCCTCTACCCAGTACCACATAGCAGTGGTTATTTATTCCTGACTCTGCATAACCAAGGCATTGCTCTTGGCCCCTCCCAGACTGGGATCTTAGGTGAGATAGTATAACATATAATTGGATTTAGGAAGCAGTGGGTTCAAATTCTGCCTCTGGTATTTATTAGTTCTGTCAACATGGATAAGTTACTTAACAGAGAGCCTCTATTTAATTATCTATAAAATGAGTATAATGAAACTTGGAATACCTACCACCAGTGGTTTTGGAAAGGCTTGAAATGGACAATGTATACAAAACCCTTAAAACAGTTTATAGTGTGAGATATGTGTGTGTTTGCATGCGTTTGTGTGTGTGTATAATATTTAAGTTATTATTACTTCCAGGATCTTTGGATTGAGAAGTATTAATCTACTTCTTGGAATATCCTCAGCACAAGGGTACAGTAGGATCTTGCCTCCCTCTGATCTTGGATGGGGCTAAGCAGAACAGCACATGACTCATTAATTTTGTTCACATGAAAATAATATTCAGGAAAATGATATGATTGTATAGCTAGAGGAAATTGTAGTATTTGCCAGGAGAAGAGGAAAATCCAACAGAAATAACACAAATAAATTAAAAAGGGAGTGAAGGCAAGTAAACCATCTCAAAAGATGTCAATTCTAAGACTCTGGAATGGTTTGAGAATGTCTGAAATCCTTAAAGAGACTAAAAACTGAAGCACTTAGAACAACATGGGGTTTTCGGAGCCTGGGAACTGGTGTTATTCCAGTTTTTAATGAAGCATTTTGAGTTGGTTAAGAAGCAGCAACATTTTTTTGGTATTGAGGGTTTTAGAGTAAGGAACCTCAGAGTAATTTATGGTTTAACACTCCTTTGCTTCATATCTTTCTATTTTTTTCCCTTTGAAACTGCCAAAGCCACCACTTTCTCTCTTTACCAATAGCCAACCCACCCATTTAGATCATGGTAATTTACAGGCACCACCTTACCAATTCCCTTGTCATATCCACCTCTTAAAGACGCCTGGCAAAAATCTTCTATGATTTTAATCAAACCAACCTCCTACTCTGGGCCTATTACCATGGCTGCTCCTTATACAATGGAGGAGCTCAAAAACCTTCACCATCTTTTGGGAAATTGTTGACTCATCTACATATTTTGTTTCATAGAAGCATAGATTTGGAGCTTGGAAGTTCCTGAGATGTTATCTAGTCTAACACCTTCATTTAAAATTGAGGAAACTGAGATCCTGAGAGGTTTAAAGGACATGTCCAAATTTACATGGGTAATAAGTGGTAGAGTTGGAATTTAAACTGAAATCCTGAGACTCCAAGTTCATCACTCTACTGCACCATCCTCTGACCCCATTCATACCCTGTATTTCTTTCCTGCCCCACTTATCAAACATTGTTCAATATTTCTCTCCACATCTACTGGCTTATTCTCTACTCTCTACAAACATGGCCTTCTCTCCTCCATCTTGGAAAATATAAAACCCTCACTTGATCCTTCTATCCCTATATATCTTCTGGCCTATTAGCTAAAATCCTCGAAAAGTCTATCTACAATAGGTACCTTTACTTCTCCTCCACCCCAACTCTCTTCTTAACCTCTTATAATCTGGCTTCCAACTTGATCATTCCATCAAAAGCACTCTCTCCAAAGTCACTAATGATCTCTTAGTTGCCAAATCCAATGGCTTTTTCTCAGTCCTCAGTCTCCTTGACCTCTCTGCAGCCTTTGGTCTGTTGATCACTCTTTCCTCCTTGACACTCTTTTCTCTCTAGGCTTTTGGGACTCTACACTCTCTTGATTCTCCTTCTACCTCTGTGACCATTCCTTCTGTCTTTTTTGCTGAATCATCTTCCAGATGATGCTCTCTAACCAAAGGTATCTCTCAGGGTTTTGTCCTGGGTCCTCTTTCCTTCTCCTTCTATACTACTTCACTTGCTCTTCTCATCAGTCCCATGGATTTAATTACCATCTGTATGCTGATTATTCTCAAATCTACCTTTTCCTTCCCCAACCTTTCTGCTGACCTTCAGTCTCACATCTTCAACTGCCTTTTATACATCTCTAACTAGATGTTCAGTATAACTGATTATCTTTCCCCTAACCCCACTCCTTACCTTCTCTGTTACTATAGAGGGGAAACACCATCTTCCCAGTCCCTCAGTCTCACAACCTAGGGGTCATCCTGGATTCTTTACTATCTTTCACCACCTCCATCCAATCTGTTGCCAAAGTCTATTGATTTCCCCTTTGTAACACCTCCTGAATATTCCTCTTCTCTTCTCTGACACTGCCACCACTCCGGTGCAGGCCCTCATTGCCTCATGCCTGGACTATTGCAATAGCCTACTAGTGGGCCAGCATATCTCAAGTCTCTCCTGACTCCAATCCATTCTCCATTCGGCCACCAAAGGGATTTTCCTAAAGTGCAGGTACAATCATGTCACCCCATTACTTGATAAACTCAAGTGGCTTCTTTTTGCTGCCAGGAGTAAATACAAAATACTTTGGCATTCAAACTCCTTCATAAACTAGTACCATCCTACTTTACCAGTCTTTTTACACCTTACTCCCTAACATATACTCTTCAATTCAGTGACACTGGCCTTATGGCTTTTCCACAAACAAGACACTCCATCTTTCATCCCTGGGCAATCTCTCTGGCCATCCCTCCCTGGAATGTCCTCCCTCCTTTGCTAGGCCTACTGATTTCCATAAGTTCATTTAAGTCCCAACTTAAATCCCTTCTTTTACAGGATGCTTTCCTCAACCCCTCTTAATTCTAGTAGCTTCTCTCTGTTAATTATTTACTTGTTATTCTGTATATAGTTTGCATATTGTCTCCTCTATTAGACTGTAAGCTCCTTGAGGGCAGAGTCTCTCTTTTGCTTCTTTTTGTATCTCCAGCACTTAGCACAGTGCCTGACACATAATAGGTGCTTAATAAATGTTTGATTGACAGATTGACTTTCTATCATGAAATGATTGTTAATTTAATTGTATATTACATTTATATATTATATATAATTATATATGTGTGTATGTATGCATGTATGTATATAAGGTGTCCTAAAAGTCTTAGTGTAATTTTAAGCTCTTATAGTTGTGAAATGGACTAAGACATTTGAGATGCCTTGTATTTATTAAGCACCTACTAAATTCAGAATATTATTAGGTATTGGTGATACAAAGATGAAAAATAATAGTCCCTGACTTCAAGAATCTCTGCCTTTAGCTTGTTGTTTGGTCTTAGAAAACTCATTTTAAGCTCCATGCAGCCTGTTTCTTTTTTTGGTTAAATAAGGGGGTTGAACTATTAAGTTGAAGTTCCAATCCAACTTAAAATTCTACAAATTTACTATTCTGACCTCTCTCAATATCTAATATAGGTTTGGAAATTAATAAGACAGGAGTCAAAAATATTTTCATCTAATTAGTTGGGACCATTCAGAGGAACATACTATCATTGCAGAAGGAAAACTATGGGTAAATGATTAAAGCCAGTGGTGTGCTAATGAATGTTTAAGGACCAGATCTCTGAGAGAAATGTTTAATCTGCCTTATTCATATTTTATCCTTCACTTTCTTAAGTCTAGGCAAACAACAAAATAATAAATCAAGCCCTGAATTCTGGTACTTGCCATTGGAACATTCTAATCAGATTATTAAAATATGAGTAGATTCAAATATGTTGATTAACATTAAGAGTTAAGGTAAAAGTTTATAATTTATTCTAACGTGTTTGTTTTCTTTGAAATGCTGTTGTCCAGTGTATATATAACCATTTGAATGCAGTCTTTGTTAATCATGTTTTATGTATAAATTTAACTGATTTAATTGAGTTCATTTCAAGGTGTAAATGTTCACACTGAAAATTAAACAATCATCTCGCAAGCTGATTCAGTTAGCTCCAGTACAGTGTTGAAGAAAACTAGCAGCAAAGGCTTTGAAGGCCAGAAGGGACAGAAGCACCCATTTCATGTAGCTCTGAATACTCCAAAAAGGTATTCTTGGGGGGGGGGGATGGGCTCTAAGTTAAAAGGAATAAGATGAGTCCGAAAGGAACCTTCTAATCAAATTATTTTAATAAAACTAAAGATTTGGAATAATTTATAAATATTGGGTTAAAGTAAAACATTGGGTGCTTGTTTTCTTTGAAATGTTATTGTCCTGTTTATGTAGAACCTTTGGAACAAAGCCTTTGTTAATAGTGTTTAATGTATAAATTTAGCTGATATAATTGAATTCTATTTTTGTAAAAGGAAAAAAGAAGAAATAAAGGAAGGAAAGAAGAATGAAAAGGAGGAAGGAAAGAAGGAAGAAAAGAAGGAAGGAAGGAAGGAAGGACAGACTAAGGAAGTCAGGAGGAAAGATGAAAGGAGGGGGAAGGAAGGAAAGAAGGAAGGAAGGAAAGAAGGAAGGAAGGAAGGAAGGAAGGAAGGAAGGAAGGAAGGAAGGAAGGAAGGAAGGAAGGAAGGAAGGAAGGAAGGAAGAGAGAGACATAAAGAGAAAGGAAGGGAGGGGAAGGGAGGAGGGAAGGGAGGAAGGGAAGAAAGGAAGGAAAGAAGGGAGAGAGAGACGGAGGAAGGGGTGAAGGGAAGAAGGAAGGGTGGGAAGGAGGAAATCATACTTATCTATGTTCCAGATAAACGCACCAAATAAACTTACTGTTCAGACTATGTAGCCATAACCAAGACTTCCAATCTTCTTGGACTCTGTTTTTTATCTTGGAAAATGATATTACTTTCTAGTCCAAGATCCAGTTTCCACCTTTGGACACCAATTCAATACTCCATATTCCTGGTGATCAACACTAGTCTATTTCATGATCATTCTGGAAATTCTGCATAGGTACCTCCTCACTCAGGCCTATGCCCCCAGCTAGAGCAGCCATTCTGTTCCCATTCCAGGCTATGTTCAGGAGGGAGTGGGAAGAACAGTGCCAAGATTGTGATAGTGATAAAAATATGATGCCACCTTTCAGTCTAAGCCTAAATTCAGCTTTACTGTTCCTTGTATTTACTACTAAATGCTAGATATGCTAATTCTTATAAAACCAATCTATCAATCTATCATTATAGCCTTAGTAGCAATGACAATATTTCCACAATCTATATCCTCTCTTCCTCTGTGTGTGTGTGTGTGTGTGTGTGTGTGTGTGTATCTATATCTATAGCATGAGTCTGGCCAAAAGCATAGTCAACTCAAAAATATTCTATGTCTGATTATCTAATTGAGGATTATGTTGGTCTATTTCTTTTCCTCCTTTCTGCTGCTTGATTATTTCAATGGTCATCAAGAAGAGAAGCAAGTAAAATGGAAAATGAAATTCATACCAAACAATTTCATTTAAGGAAATTCTGTTAAATGAAGGTTTGGCTGGGTTAACTTAAATGAGTTAGGGGGATTATCTGCAGAATTCAATTATTCATGCTTTTCCTATATCTCCTTGCTAAAGGTAATCACAATTATATCTAGTATTATTTTTTCTCTCTCTTTTCTACAATCCTGACTAATAAATCCAATACACAAAGAGAGTCTGAAGACCCAGCCTTGTGAATTCAGCCTCAACTCTGAGAAATTAAAAGAAATATATAAATCCTGACTGTCAGTCACATTCTTTTTTCTATATAATCAAGGTATGCAAACATCTTATGGATTGTATTACTAAGTATCTCTCTATTCCGAACACCAAATGTAATATATTCAATACATGTGAAACAAAGTACATTGTATAAACAGTAAAATTCAATCACAAAATTGAGTGTAATAGCAATTCTTCAGGGAGTCCTGCAAAATCTCTTGTATGAGGAAAAGTCAAAATAACATATAATGTTAACAGATTTGCTCACATATAATAACAAACCTTTCTTGATTGAACGTATGCGTGACCTTCTGTTATATCCCTTAGGAGATTCATCTGGGCCTCATCAACATTAAACAGTGACCCAGACTTTTCCTTACATCTGTTCCTTAGATGGCATGGCAAAGATACATCAAAATATTTCTGAGCAAAGGAACACCAATTCCACATTAGGTTAAAGTGGCTAGAAATATATTGCCAACAATAAAATTGGTATTAAAATCTCACCCACAACCTCTTAGCTTCTCCAGAGGTCATTTCATGCCCCTACCACCTTCCTACATACTACCTCAGCTCACTTCAAGCAAAAAAAGCTACAGGAATGAGAGACAAAGGACTCAGACTGAAAATCATTCAAAAATACTCAGCTTGTTTTTCCTAATATTTTTTTATTTGTACCATAAACTGAACTTTGGTAAGATTTCATAGACCTGTGACTTAAATAAAATAGGTGCTACACATTTTATTTGAATGATGATGTTCACAATTAGGAAAATGCATGTTTATATGTGTATAGATGCCTATGTTTATATGTGCATTTATAAATCTATACCTATATGTCCATATGCATTTTTGAATGAATGTATCTGTGTGCACATATAAGGTATAGATTATCTGTGTGGGTATACACACACACACACACACACACACCCTTTACTGCCCCCACATACATATATACATATATGTTGTATACATTGTGTATATTATATACACACATACATGCATGTATACATAATAAAAACCAGTGACTGTATCAGTATGAGGAGGTCGCAGTGTGAAAATTCTTTTCAAGGATGCAGATTGGCAGCTTTTCTAATTATCAGAAAACAAAAAAATAGCCTTTTAACCTTTAAGCCACAAGTTTACCATATTTCTAATCACTTTTTATTTTATTTTATTTTTTTGCATTTTTCGTCTGCTACTGTTTCCTGAGACCATAGGAGATAGCAGTGGAAACTGATGCCTTAGGGATACGGGTGATTGGCTACTGCATTGGAAATTTGATGGGGGGGGGGGTTGTTGTTGCTCAGGCATTTCAGTCATGTCTGCCTCTTCATGACCACATTTAGGATTTTCTTGGCAAAGATACTGGAGTGATTTGCCATTTCCTCCTCCAGCTCATTTTATAGATAAGGAAACTGAGGCAGACAAGGTTAAGTGACTTGCCCAGGGTCACACAGCTAGTGCCTGAGGCCCGATTTGAATGCAGGAAGAGTAATCTTCCTGGATTTAGGCCCATCACTGTATCCAGTGCCCTTTGTAACTGGCAGGTAGGAGGTAAGGTGAGGTAATTTGCTGGTGGAAGGAGGTATAGCAGCTAAGAATTATATTTGACAGTACTGCTATGTGCTCTGAGCCTTTCTTACCAGTCATGTCCTTCTCACCGAGGAAAGCTTCCTACCTCTTTTTCCATTTTTGTTTCTTCTCAGGGAGGGGGGAAGTTTTCTTTTTCTAAGACTCCTTCAGGACATTTTTATAGTCTTCTGGTAATTCTAATTATGGATCATGACCTTAAATTGAGAATGAGTGATGTAGGGTTATCATAAAATGATGTGGAGTTTCATTCCCTTCCTTTAAATTAAGAGTTTTGTAATACTTTCAATAAATTATAATCGTATAAGGGCTATAGGACAATATCCCTGCAGAACAGGAATGTCTCAGAAGCAGGCACAGCTAAAATCTCTGTAAGGTCGAATGTCCAAATTGGATTTTAATGGTGAATATTTTATAGTTTTTATTCTTTCAGTCACTTCCAGACTCAATGGGCTGCTGTGAAGGTTCAGGAAACTAGGGATTTTGAAACAAAAAATCATTTCAAACACTGAGGTAAATGAAATATTCTTTGGTTGCTTCAAAGTCTTTCACTTTGTTGAATCACAGTACTTTGGTCCATTTGATTATTGATCCAAAGGGAATATTTCCCTTGAGACAGATACCGTGTCCAGGGACTACATTCTGAGTACAATGAGTCAGTCTCCAGTTGAAAGGCATTAAAAATTTAGATCTGCTTACGATCTATGATGGAACCAAAAATGACTGAAAGCAGTGGGTAATGATTCTAAAATCACTTTGTTTCTAATTATGTCATTTCTAATTAATGATTTGGTAAATAATTTAAAAATAAATAAATACTCTATAGAACAGTCTGACATAGTGGGGCTTAGATTCAGGAAGATCTGGGTTCAAATTCTGCCTCTGACACTTCCTTGTTTCCTCTGGTATATTGGACATGTTTTCAGAGGATTATATGATAATGATATAAAGTGATAAAACAAGGGATTTAAACCCTCTATCAATATGAGCTATCATCAGCTTGTTTAATTTCTGTGTGGCTCCAGCAACTTCATAGAATTTGCCATTAAATCACATGGTTTATGATCTATTGGTAGAGGGAGTACTCTGCTACCAAATTCACCAATATCTCCACATAAATTTTTTTAAATAGATTTTGACTTGGATAAATTTTCAAAATATGTGTATATATGTATATATACACACATGTGTACATATATGCACACATATAAATATATGCATACATGTGTGAGGTTACAGCTCATATAACTTTTTTTTAAATCACCTTAACTTAACCATCACCTCAGTACTGAACATCAGGTTGAGGGATCAGATTAACAAAAGACTGAGGAAGACATGCAACCAAATAAATCCATATCAATTTTTCCCACAAATTGGTTTCTTGTACGTGGATACAATTTTACTAAAGGAATAAAAACTTTAAATGCAGTCAATCATTGACACTAATAATAAAACCTCACGCATCAATGGAAGAAAGCTATAATGCCTGTAATCTAAAAATCATTAGTGTCCCTCTGATGGTCTATACATTCACAGTATTTCAAACTCAATAATGAAACCCCATTGTAAGTGACTCCTTGATTCATTCTTCCTCATAGACATGTTGAAATTGGACTCCATGTCGGAATTGGACTTTGTCACTTCTCAAACCAACATAAAGGAACACCTAGTTAAAATTTGAAGAGTGATTGTGAGAGGGGAATTACTTACAATCCCGTGCATCTAGAATCTCAGGAAAGAGCAGACATTACTCGACATAACCTCTGACAGAGAGATAAAAGGAATTAGGTACCGCAGCAAGATAACATGCCAGTGTGGTCCCATTCACCACTCCTCACACATGGTGCACATTATCCCTCTGAAGAGCTATGCTTTGAAGAATCTGGAAACCATAAAGAGCAGCAATATACACAGGAAATGATCATAAAAAATAAGATAAGGGAAAGTGATTTAGCAAAAGCAGATCTAATGCCTTTGTCCATTATATCAATTAGGGCTAGAAGGTAGGAGGGGGAAGAAAAGAAATTGGCTTCAGAGAGAGAGAGAGAGCTCGAGCGAGCATAATGCCAAGTGAAACATCTTTATACTGATTTCAGTGGAGAACACTAAAGCTTTCTTGAATCCTATGCCACTTCAGTGATTTTTTAAAGGTTTTTAAAAATTCCGTTATCACAAAAAGTACCATTCTTTTGGCAATTACATTCAACCACATACTACTTTCATTATTTCATATTGATGAAGCTCTGAGCGTCTTCCCCTCCCAGACTGATATCCCAGACTAGGCCATCCTTTGTCTCAATTCTTACCTAACCTTTAGTTGCTGAATGGGGTGTGGCTTAAAAAAGGCCAACGTCTCCCACTGCATCGGGGGCCATCTCCAGTCATCCCGACTGGTGTCTCTCCACTGGACTCAGATGACTCTGGAGAAAAAGTGAGGAAGATGACTTTGCACAGCCCTCCTGATATCATTGTTCGTCTTCAAGAAAGAAGGACAAACTATAACAACAACAATTTAGGTCATGACCTATCTCTTCAGCTGGACTTGAAGCCCCTAGGAGTCAGGAGTTTTATCATCTAGCTCTTTGCATCCCCTCCACAGTACACAAAACAGTGTCTTACACATATTTATTGTTATTGAAGATAATTAACCAACAAAGGTTCCTCATCATCACCAAGTTTTCTTCTTGTGTGTTAAATTAACTGAGTCAAATTATTGGTTTTAATAAATATTATGTCTGACTTAATAAAGATTAATCTACTCTAAAGCGTTGCCAGTAAGGCTAGGGAGCAGACATATTTTATGAGATTCATTCAATTATCCTCAAACGCAAGTATTTCTTTTTTTAATAATTAAAACATTATATTTTCAGTTTCAAATTCTTTCACCTTCCTCCACCCCTTCCCCCACCCATCAACTCTAAAATTTCTAACCATTTGGTTTTTATATAGATCAGGAAATTTGCAGTGAACTGAAAACAAATCCATCTAGATTAGTCAAAAAAGTGCTATGGGGCTTTTTTTGTTAGTGATTTGGCCATAACATTTAAAGTACAATGGAGGGGGTGGCTAGGTGGCACAGTGGATAAAGCACCGGCCCTAGATTCAGGAGGACCTGAGTTCAAATCCAACCTCAGACACTTGACACTTACTAGCTGTGTGACCCTGGGCAAGTCACTTAACCCCAATTGCCTTGCCAAAAAAAAAAAAGAAAGAATTAGGGTGATATAAATGGAGAATAGAACTTAATTGTATAAATATCTTTTATTTTTTAAATCACCTTTATTTTCCAGTATGTTCTTCTCTACATCCCCTCCCAGAGAACCAACTCTCATGACAAAAACTTAAAAAAAAAAACTTAAAAGAGAAAATAGAAATAATTCAGCAAAACTTGCCCACACATAATCTAAGTCCAACAGTAAATGTCATGTTGTACACTCATGGTCTCTGCAAAGGAGAGGGGCAGAAGGCAAAAGGTTCTCTCTCCTTTGGGGCATTATAATTTCACAGCCTTTAATTTAGTTCAGGGTTTTTACATTGTTATTTCCAATTTATATGAAGCCTATTGAATGAGACAAAGCTATCCATGCTACTCTCCAATTGTAGTAAAGGTGAGACAGATAGGGCATTATCATCTCTACTATGACCTCTTACCCTCTCATGGGATAACCTTAAGATTTTAGGGACATTAGAGCAGACTCAGAGAAATCAAATAACTTTGCCTAAAATCAAAAGCCAATTTCTCAAATGTCAAAAATTAAAAGGAATATTCAAAGTGTCTGTCATTTATGTGGCCTGGGGGTGGGGGGGAAAGGGATCATGGGTGATTCCGGGTAAGAATTAGATAAGCGTGATTGATTAAATCCTTGTACTTTTAGCAATGTCAGCAAAAAATTCCAAGTAAACACTCAGGTTAGATCCCTAGATGTATTTTGGACTCTAAACAGCAGCCTTCTTCTGTTACGCAGACATGCCTGGAATGAGTAGAAATTGCTTTGCAGCTGATATTGGATGAAAATCCTAACAACCTTTGCCCAGGCTCATAACAATAGGCTCCTAATAGGAATGCAAAGAGAAAGGAGCATATGGTCATATTAATCTCTGATCCTGTCCCCATCACAGGATGATTTTGCAGATGATGATTAGATTGAGCGTTTAGTCTCACATAAACCAAATCCCATTTCTAACTGACATTATCTGCCTCCCAGCTTACCCTTTTTTGGATCCTGTCCCCACCCTGTGTGCTGAGTGCCTTCAAAATGGGAGAGAAAGAAAAAAGTGTATCATTGATATTTGATGATCTGAATGTCTCTTGTCTACCCTACAATAAATAAGATCCTGAACCAAGCCAAAGAGACATAGGAAAGAATATACCTAGAGGCCAAATGTGCCACACAGTGATACTGTGTTATGAATCAGAATCCCAAAGGACTCTTATTCTTTCTGGCCAATTTTCTAGCTTGTTTTACTGCTCCCATCAATTAGAGTCCAGCCAAGAGCAGATGAGCCCTTCAAACTATGCTGTTTCTTCAGCCAAGGAAAATGATTTTTTTTTTAATTCCAGAAGGAGAGGTTAGAGGTGAAGTGAGGAACCATATGGAGGACTAAGCAAATATGCCTCTGTTCAGGGTGCTGACATCAATCACTCAAAGAATCATAAGCAGGTACCTACTATGTGACGATCTAGGTGCATGAGATGCAAAGGCAAAAATGAAATGGTACTTACTTTCAAGGAACTTATATTTTATAAGGAAAAATATCCAACTATAACTATGGATCATTGAAAAAAAAATCCCTTGCTTTGGAATCAGAGGCCCTGGGTTCAAATCCCATGTCTGGGGGCAGCTAGGTAGCACAATGGATAGAGCACCGGCCCTGGATTCAGGAGGACCTGAGTTCAAATGTGGCCTCAGACACTTGACACGTACTAGCTGTGTGACCCTGAGCAAGTCACTTAACCCTCATTGCCCCACAAAACAAAACAAAACACACACACACCCCACAAATCCCATATCTGGTACTTACTATTTGTGTGAACTAGGTTGGTCATTTAAAATTCCTGGGACTCAGTGTCTTCAACTGAAAAATGAGGAGGAATAACCTCTTTTGGCTTGTATCTAGGATACAATGGTATCTCAAAATGTATCCAGGCAGGGGCAGCTAGGTGGAACAGTGGACAAAACACCAGCCCTGGATTCAGGAGGACCTGAGTTCAAATCCGGCCTCAAACACTTGACACTAACTAGCTATGTGACCCTGGGCAAGTCACTTAATCCTTATTGCCCCACCAAAAAAAAAAATGTATCCACCAAGGGAAAGGTACTTTCTCCCTCCTACCTGTTACTATCATCACTTCACTTGCTTTCGCCCACCCTCCACTTTGAAGTCCTGTGTCATCCAACACTTGCCCTTGCACCCACATCTGGTTTGCTACTCCCAGGGTTCAGTTACTATATTCTGTTATCCTTGAGCCATGCTGTGGTTCTGCTCTCCTTTATCCTTAACCACCTCAAGGGCAAGGACTGAAAATCTCTGGAGGCTGAGCCATCTGCACTCCCAGTCTGGATGTACCAACACTTCTCTGCATTGCTCCCACCATTGGCTTTATATCCTAGGTGGAGAAATTCATAAATATGGCTCTGGAGAGGAGAAATGAAGAGAAGAAAACAGAGGAGACATACCTAAATATAAGACCATATGTAAGAATATTATACCATGGGGAGTCTCGAAATAGTTATGTAGAACATAAAAATATATGTATGCATATGGGGACAATCTAGTTGAAGACTGGGCACCTCCACATGTGGTACTAGTCCCTTACCCAAACGTGGTGTTTTCACAAAAGCTGCTCAGAGCAAGAAAGCTGAGTCTGCCTCCGAGTTTGCTAATGGAGAGAAACATTCCTGATAGTCACATAGAGGCTATGCAGGGCTTTCTAGAAATCACCCTCTGGAGACTCTTGAGAGGCCTGGAATGTGGCTCTCCAGCACACACCTTTGAGGTTGGCGTGGCCTCCCACCTCTCTACCCTCCTGAGCTCTACCCTCGGGTCAGTAGTAAAAGAAAACAGACATTACTAAGGAAACAGCTGCCAGTAAAGATTGTAGTTCACACTCCAGAGCCTATTTCCCTCCCTCACCCTGTAAGCCCTTAATTCACATGGAACTGGACTCCTTCATCCGGTTAGGGGAGCCTAAGGTCGGGTATAAGGCCCTACTCAAAGTCACCCAGTTCTTTCTATCTAGGTGCCCATGTGGCCTGTAACATTATACTGTAATCTGAAAACCAGTTAGCTGAGAACCAGTTAACACTTTCTCTTCCAATAATAACTATATATTGGATTCGTTTGTGCAAAATCATTTTTGATATTTCATATAATCAAATTATCTATTTTAACTTCTATTATGCTCTCCTTTGATCATGAACTATTCCCTGTTCATAGATCTGATATCTAAATTCTTCCTCTTCTCTATTGTTTGACTATTCTATTACATCCTATACTATAAATTGTTTTGCCATTCCTCATTCAATGACTATCTACTTTGTTTCCACTTCTAACATGATATGTTTGCTAATGTGTGGTCACTAAATGCATTCTTTGATGGAAATTATGATATATGATTTTAATAGCCATCATATATACTTTTTAAAAGACTATGAGAAATGGGAATTGAATGTGTGGATGAATGAATCAAAAAGTATTTCTTTTGCATCTACTATATGTCAAAAATCATGCATATATGCAACATACATATATACATATAATAATGTACTATAATAAAATGTAAATTAATAAAAGGAAAATTGATGCGGTAGAGAAGTAGCATCAATATCAATTAAATCAATTATGTTAACAATTAGAGTGATACATATATAATATGCATATTATATTTTTAGGGTTTTTATTATTATTACAAGTAAGGGAAAGGGAACTTGAATAAACTAAGCAGAGTACTTCACAGTATCTTTTATATATCTATTGCTCCAATGTGTTTTTCTTAAGTGATGGTTCAGAGGAGAAAAGTAAAAAGTGAATTTCAAAAGCCAAAATTTCTTGTAGGCAAAGTGTCCATAAACGAATTTTACAGTATCAGTTAACATCTACATTGCAAGCAATAACCCCAAAATTCCAATCTGAAGTTACAACTCCATTCACTTTTAGTTAGGTCTTTGCAAGTGAACTCTCCCAAGGGAGGGGAATCATCTGATCTATGGAATCCATTATCATGATAAAGCATCCCCTTTGCCTTAGCTTCTTTCAAGTTCCAGACAAAGCATAGGCTTCAGCTAAGAAAACCAAGACACCAAGCTTCCAACTTCCAAATCATATGGAGGGGAAAGTTTCTAGTGTAGCCTCAAATTTTCAGTATCAGTTATCTGATACATCTCATCAAGAAATGGATTATCTTAGTGGAGTGGGAGGTGTTAAAATAATTTTCAGTGCAAGAAGAAAGATGACTGGGCTAACGGCTAGAACACATAGAGACCCATCTTTTGAGATGCCACCCCTGCTCCCAATTCTGTCAACCCTATTCCATCATTCTCACATCTGAAACCACTAACCCTAAACCTTAACCAAACCTGGAGACCATCCAAGATGAGAAAAATGAATCACAGCATAATGGCATTTAAGAGTGGGAAAGGACTCTGTTGTTCATCTCATTCGATCTATACTTGAAAGGAATCCCCACTATAACATACCCTGACAAGTTGTCATCCAACCTCTACTTCAATACCACAACAACGAGAAATGTGAGTTGTACTGAAGCCAAGTAAAACTGGCTCCCCAGAGTGGATTGCTAAATTTTCAATATTAATATTTACATATTAGAATTCAGTGACAGCTACAAATCAGGGGTTTATTTATTGTTTTGTTTACTTTCTATACTTAAGAAAGTAATAGGGGACAGGTAGGTGACACAGTGGATAGAGCACTGGCCCTGGAGTCAGGAGGACCTGAGTTCAAATCCAGCCTCAGACACTTACTAGCTGTGTGACCCTGGACAAATCACTTAATCCTCATTGCCCTGCAAAAAAGAAGGAAAGAAAGAAAGAAAGAAAGAAAGAAAGAAAGAAAGAAAGAAAGAAAGAAAGAAAGAAAGAAAGAAAGAAAGAAAGAAAGAAAGAAAGAAAGAAAAAGGAAAGGAAAGGAAAGAAAGTAATAGAGAAAAATGCTAATAATGTAAATTTAATGTAAATAATGTAAATTAAAAGTGTGTCCTTTGTCCATTCCTTTCCTTCCCTCTGGTAAACATTTACCAGCATGCCCCTGGGGGGAACCCAACCACCACTTCTTGAGTCAGGTTATTCCACCTGATATCAGTTCCAATAGATGGGAAATTATTTCATTCTGTTTTCTTTTCTTCTGTTTTGTTTTTCCTAACGTCAAGCCTAAATTTTTCTCTTTGCAAGTTCTTCTCTTAGATCTAGCTCAGGAGACAAGCAGAATAAGTCTAATCCTTCTGCCATAGAACAGCCTACGAAATACTTGAAGATACCTATCATTTTCCCCTGAGTCTTCCCTGCTCTAGGCTAATCATGTTCATTTCCTCCAAATGGTACTCATATGATTTGTCCTCTAGATGCATCATCAATCAGGATGTCTTCCATTGTACACCATCCTCCTTAGCAATGTCCTTCTTAAAATGAGCATACAACAGAATTCAAAACTATAAAAGTCATCCAATAAGGACAAAGTACAATGGAATTATTGCCTCTCTATCTCTGGCAATGATGCTTATTTTAAAAAATATTTAAAAATTAAGTATATAAGTATATAAAAATAGTATCCTGAAAATAGTATATTTTTTAGGGATAGAGAAATAATAGTTCCATTGCACTTTCTCCTTATTAGATGACATTTAGATTTTTGGATTCTGTTCTATGTTTATTTCCCACAAATATTCTATTACCAAGAATAAAATGATTTGCTTAAAATATAACTGTGAGAAAATAATTATTAATTATTGTGGGAAAATGTGGGCTCCCCCTCAAAAGTTGAAAATGCTAATGTTCACAAATGGGGGCTGGCTCCTCCCAGTCTAAGAAAGGGCTGCCTCCCCTCCCACTCACCAGCAAACCAAATCACATGATGAGTGAGACTCAAGGCTGGTCACGTTGGAGGGGGGGGGGGAGGTTAGAGGGCTGTCTCTGTGTCACTGCTCCCCATTGGCTACACTTCATTCTGATTGGCTAGTTTTTGGTGCCATTGTCTTGGCAGCCAGATTGTAACTGGGGAAGAAGGGAGGGGCCAGACATGTTAAAGGATAAAAAAGCTCAGGGGCCCACATTTTGCTACCATTTCCATTAGGGAGCTGGCCCATAATCGTGAGAATGTAAATAAAGACCTTTGATACTTCTCCAACACTGGGTCCCAGAAATTTTTAAATGGGGTTTCTCACAATAATTAATTTTGTGGGGGGACCAAGAGATCAATTTCAGCCCTCCCTCTTCTCCCCTCCAGAAAGTCCAGTTCTTGAGGAACTTCAGCAAATCTTGTCTGGGATAAACCCAAGGGAACAAAAGAAATGGAGATTCATTCTTTTGTCTAACTCAGAGTGAACTGATGGGATCAAAACACACCTAGATACTGGACTCGGCCTTTCCTTCAGCAAGAGTCTCTTCCCTTATGTAGAGTTCATTTTAATTTAAACCACCCTCAAGTCATGTCAACCAATGGAACTGAATGATGCTAACCAAATAGCTTTGATCACTGTATAATGTTACCTGCCTCTGTCTAAAGAGGATAAAACCCTTGGCCAAGCCAGGTCATTCTCTGCCCTCTCTCACCCCTCTGTGTGCACTCTTAGGACAATATAGATATGAAGTCCTGAGACCATGAGAAGTTAGGGAGACATATGGACAATACTTTCTTGATATTAATTAATAATAAATGCTGACTGCCAAAACTGGTGTAATAACCATTAATATATTAATAGCAATAGCAATTAATTTACAAAATATAGTAGTAACAAATAATTTTAAACAATACATAACAAAAAAGGAAAATATTGTATTTTGGAAGGGATGTGGAAAAACTGGGATGCTCATCCACTGTTGGTAGAGTTGTGAATAGATCCAACCATTCTGGAGATCAATTTGGAACTATGCCCAAAGGGCTACAAAACTATGCATGCCCTTTCATCCAGCAATACCACTGCTAGGTTTATATGCCAAAGGCATCCCAAAAAAGACAAAAAGATTTATTTGTACAAAAATATTTATAGCTGCTCTTTTTGTGATGGCTAAGTATTGGAAATCAAAGGGATGCCCATAAATTAGAGCATGAGTAAACAATCTGTGGTATATGATTGTGATGGATTGTGTGGTATATGATTGTAATACAATAGTATTATTGTGCTATAAGAAATGACAAGTAGGATGATTTCAGAAAGGCCTGGAAAGACTTATATGAACTGATGTATAGTAAAGTGAGCAGAACCATGAGAACAGTGCACAGTGACAACAATATTGTTTGATGAAGAGCTGTGAATGACTTAACTATTCTCAACAATACAAGGGAAAGACTCAGGAAAAATAACTGAATGACTTCTGAATTAGTTTAATCTTGGTGGAATTCAGAAGTGAAATGAACAATGCAAAAGACATACTAAAGAAATAATACTGCATTTTCAACTAAACAAAATAATATCTGACTGAACCTAAATGATAATTTCAGTATTCTATTAACAGGATTAGTGATCCTCGACAATATCATAATTCATAGAATCATACTTTTGACATTAGAATGGTTCCTAGAGCTCATCTAGTTCAAATTTTCATTTTACAAATGAGGAAACTGAAGCCCAACAACATGAAGAGATTTGTCCAGGATCTCACAGGTTACAAGTAGCACAGCCAGAAATTGAACACAGGTTTTCTGACTCTAAATCCAGTACTTTTGTTTTTTTTTAATGACAACCTTTTTCTTCTATAAAAAGTTACTTAGTACAATGCAGGGAGGCTTTTGCTTTGCACTAAGAGAACTCATAGTTCTGACATTTGCTTCCTGTGTGACCTGGGGCAAGTCACATTAATCTATCTTAGTTTTAGTTTCCTTATCTGTAAATGAGGGAGAAGATGGTGGAGGAGAGGCTGTGACTTCCTCAAGCTCCCAATAACCTGGTCCACTCACTCCCAAATAATGCCATTAAAAAAAACAACAGCCTAACTCACAAAAGAACAGTGAGTCTATTTCCAAGCCAAAAAAAAAAAAGGCAATTGAGATCACCCGCTGATTCGGCTGAAAGAGAAGCTCAGCACCCAGGCTCAGACCCACCCAGGAACAGAGCCTCCTAATCTTCAGCATCAGTGGCCTCTTCTATGGCTCAGCTCGCAGACCAGTGAGGAGGTTCAGCAGTTGGCCGGGGTGAAGTGGCTGTAGTCTCTGCTGGGGTTGAGGTGAAGCGCCCTGGTTCTGAACCAGTGGGCTGAATAAAGTTGTAGTGGCCCAGTGGGGGAGGGGTACAAGCACGCCAAGCTTCAGACCATAGAGAATCAGATTTCAATCAGACATCTACTTCTGGCTTGAGATGAGTAGGCAAAGAAAACAGCAGATTATAGAGAGCTTCTTTGGGGGAAAGATAGACCAGAATACACCGTTAGAAGAAGATAATAACAAAGTCAAAGCCGCAACAACCAAAGCTTCCAAGAAAAATATGAATTGGTCTCAGACCTTGGAAGCTCTCAAAATGGACTTTGAAGAGAAAGTAGGAGAGTTAGAAGGAAGATTTAGAGAGAGGGAGGAAAGAATGGAAAGAGAAATAAGAGTGAGGCAGGAGAGTCATGAGAAAAAAGTCAACAGCTTGAAAAGTCAGGAAAGGAGATAGAAAAACTCTGAAGAAAATAATTGCTAAGAATTAGGATTGAACAAATGGAAGCTGGTGACTTTATGAGAAACAAAGACACAATAAAGCAAATCCAATTGAATAAAAAAATAGAGGGAGGGGCAGCTAGATGGTGCAGTGGATAGAGCACCGGCCCTGGAGTCAGGAGTACCTGAGTTCAAATCCAGCCTCAGACACTTAACACTTACTGGCTGTGTGACCCTGGGCAAGTCACTTAACCCCAATTGCCTCACTAAAAAAAAATAGAGAGGGCAATGAAAATGAGGGAGTCAGCCCCTTTCTAGTTCTGGAGATATATTTCTATGCTCTTCCCTTGTCTAAATTAACAGAAACTCAGGTGGAACTATTGAAACAAATTGGTATTTCCATGATCCTGGTGCTTCTATCTTCATTTAAGTGCATGGTAAAATATACCAGGCAGGTGTGAAATTTCTAAATATATCTGTTGCATGTTCCCATCTTTCCTAAGAGCTTCTGCTGAAACTTTTACAAGGCAGAAACAGGTTTTCCACTTTGTTTTCACCTATGGATGTTTCTATTTCTAATGCTGATGTATTCTGTGATGAACCTTCATGAAATTAGGAATGTAGATCAAAACTAAATTGAGGTTTAATTTTCTCCAAAACTGCTTTGTCCAAATCAAAGTCACCCTCAATATGGCAGCATTTAGTGCAAATACAAATAAATTTGATAAAATTCATGGTAAAATTCATCTTTGCAAAAGGGTTCAAATATTTCAAGTTAATAATCTGGTAACATATATACATATACACACATAATACACAGATATACACATACATACAAACACATGCACATATATAAACAAATACATAATACATGCATACATGTGTGTATACACAATACATGTATACATGTGCATGTAAACATGCATGTGTGTACATTCATGTATACATATAAACACATGTCTACATTTATACATATATAATGTTGAAATGGGTCACTTGAAGAAAAGGTGATCCATTTGATGTTGTAGTTTTTAATTTGAGACAAATAGGGCTATGTTTAGTCCAAATGGCACTAGAAATTATGAAATATAAATACCAGAAACATTCACTTGGAAATTAAAGAAGAGCAATTCAGAGTTTAAAAAGTAGCAGGACAAATGCCCTAACAGTCCTCTTTATTCCACAACAAGGATACTCATGCTACTAAGTGACATTCTCAAGGTTCAGCCCTTATGTACACATTAAAAATGTGTTATATCCTAACTAGTGGACCCTCCCAACCCCTGGATGGGGAGATTGTCAAACAGAAAGGAAACTGGATCCAATCCTGGAGAATGTGTTGCTCTTTGTACCACTGGGATCCTTTAACATCTGAAGGTGTATACCTGTGTGTGTGTGTGTGTGTGTGTGTGTGTGTGTGTGTGTGTGTGTGTGTGTGTGTGTGTGTGTGTGTGTAAGGAGCTAGAAACACATAAAAACAGGGATGAAAATGACTAAGGAAGCCATATTCTCTCTTTTGTTTGCCACAGCTCTTTACTTAAGATTAGCTTTGATGATCTTGCTGGCAGGCTGCATTCTGATGGCAGCAATCCATAAAATCTGCCCCATTAAATGCTGGTACTAGAAGAGATAGATGCATGATAATTTCCTGGAATGGATTCTCCCAAAGGACTCCCAAGGGTACATCCATTTGCCAACCTCCTGGGTTGCTCATCTTCTTCCTTTGCTGATAAAAAGATATGCAACTAGGAAATGTCATCTTTTAGCACTGCATGAGTGAAGTCTCAGGGCAAGCTTCATTATGTGCAGTCTCTGAGCCGGTGAAAACCTGAGTGTGAATCTCAATTATAAACAAAGAGGCTGTGATGTGCTTATGTACATATCTATTCTGCTTCTTTTCTTCTTCTTTTCATTTTGATTTAATCTACATTTTTAAAATTATAAATTGTACAATCCCATTAGAGGATTTTTCTTTTCTCAAACACAGCTGTGAAAATAGGAACCATACTATCCAAAGACATCAGTGTCAGAACAGCTACCTGGGGAATCAACATTTCTATTATTGGAATGCTCCGAGATTTGGGGAGCCCTTCTGAGATTCAAGGTTGAGGCTATGTTAGTCAAAGACCAACAACACATTCTCAGGAGAGGCTAAGAACCTAAAACCCACTAGATGGCTTCCTATTTGGTGATGGAAATCTCCAGTCTAATAAGGCTGCCAGTATTTGCACTTGTGCAGTCTTCTCTTGCTGCATGTTTGTATCTGAGCCTAGGCAAGAGCAACTCAGCTGAATGTACCAGCTTCCTCCCTTTGATCTGAGGAGTCATTCCTGAGTGTCCATTATCCTAAAGAGAAAGAGGGAGCAAAAAGAGAGGGGGAAGTCCTGTTTTTACTTTTGCTCCATAAAGATAACAGCAGCCTCCTTAGGGAAAGGCTTTGTGCTTTTTGCCTAGCTGTAATGATTTTCTGAATGTGTGTGTGCATGGTGGTAGGGGAGGGAGAGGGCTGAAAATGGAAATTCATTTGGATGGGTAAAACCCTACTGCCTGAATAAAATTCTCAACAGCTACAACACATTCACACAGCATATGTTAGTACCCAAATGCACTGTCACAAAACCTTCAATCAATTTGAAATTAATGGAACTTTTCAATGAATCTGCAAGAATTTATTAATCAATAGTTGCTAACATTTATATAGCACTTTAAGACTTGAGACTTTAAGACTATACACATGCTATGCAAATGCTTTTCATTTTTCACAACAGGCCTGTGAAACAGGTGCTTTTCTCATCATCCTTTCACAGATGTGGAAACTGAGATTAAGTGACTCGCCCAAAGTTATACAGCTAATAAGGCAGGATTTGAATTCAGCTCTTCTTGATTCCAAGCTGAACACTCTATCCACTAGATCACTCAGCTGCCATTGATATAAGAATAATGTGCAGAGCATTGTGCTAGATGCTCAGACATATACAAAGACAATAAAGAAGCAGTATTTGTCCTGAAAATGCTTATATTCATTTCCTAGGAAGTTCACAACTGGTTTTGAGAGCTTTATGATTTCTGGAAACATATTTATCCCTAAAGTCCCATATGCAAACAAAGCAGAAGTGAAAAAGTATGGGAATTAATTGGGGAACTCAGAAAGTTGCCTGGAAGAGGTGGGCTTTTAGGGAAATAAAGTTAAGAAATCTAAATTAACAAATCATGGCAAAGGCAAATGTAAAAATTCCAATACAACTTCTTCAATCTTGACAGAACAATTCTCTTTCAGAATGAATGCAGTATAGTTACATAGGGAGTGGGCACCTTACCCTTTGCATTAAGTTTTAGGGGAGTTGACGTGCTTTTCTTTGTAAAAGGATAGGCTTCCTCATGTTATTGTTTCTGCAGTTTTGCGGGAAAGAGGAAAATATTTTGAAAGGCAGACATCTGCCTCCACTACTACCATTAAATTCAGTCCTCAGCTTCTCTCTCCTCAGGACCATGCCACTTATTTTATTGAAAACTCAAAATTGGATGCCATCATTTTCTGAATACAGTCAAGATTTTGAGTACCTCTTATTTCTTTCTAGGCAGCTAGGTGGTGCAGAGGATAGAGTGCTGGTCTGGAATCAGGAAGACTCATCTCCCTGAGGTCAAATCCAGCTTCAGACACCTACAAGATATATGATCCTAGGTAAGTCACTTAATCTTTTTTGCCTCAATTTCCTCATCTGTAAAATGAGCTGGAGAAGGAAATGGCAAACCACTACAGTATCTTTCCCAAGAAAACCCCAAATGGGGTCAAGAAGAGTCAGACATGACTGAAATGACTCAACAACAATGTCTCTCTCTAATAACATATAATCTCAGGACTGGAAGGGAAATCATAGATAGATCCTCTAGCTCAATTTCCTACTCCAGAACAGGAATTCTTTCTACAACACCCCTGAAATATGCACATCTAACCACTGTTTGAATTTAATACTTTCAATGATAGGCAACTAATTTCTTTATAAGGCAGGACATTCTATTTTTGGATGGTTCTAATTATTAGCAGGTTCTTCCTTATCTTGAGCCAAAATATACTTTCCTCTAACTTTTGACCATTTTATCCTTGGTCTACCTTCTAGAGACACATAGTCTAGATTCCTATTCCCTTCACTTCACTTTAGTCAAATTAATTTTCTTTTTTGCTTCATGCATTGTTTCATGCCTGCAAGTTATTTCATGGAATATGCCGTAACTAGAGCATTACTGTTTTACAAAAATCACATCTTCCTTCCGCCAAATAGTGTTTCTTCAATTTGCCAGTTACTTTTGTGTTCATGGCATCCCTATTGTTCTTGCTGCTACTGGAATTGTCCCAAAGATGACCTCAGCAAGCCCCTAGAAGATGAACTCATATCTTCATACTTTTATCAAATTTTTAAAAGATATTTTATCCATCTAAATCAATAGTACATGAAATATTTTTAAAGTGATTTGTCACAGAAACATTTCTGCCTGAAATTTACTGAAAAATACAAGAAGGAGATGAATAATAATAGTGACATAGTGCAGGCTTTGTAAAATCTCAAGGTACTACTCAGGTATTATTAACTTTCTTTGAGGCAGTGATATGGCACAATGGATAGGCCTGGAGTCAGGAAGACTGGAAATCAATTGTTGCCTCAAATATTTGCTAATTGTATTTTGTTGGTCATGTCACTTGATGTGTTCTCATCTGGAAAATGAGGATAATAATAGCATCTAAATAATAGTCATGAACATCAAATGATCAAAACTTATAGAGCTACATAAATGCTAGCCATCATCATCATCATCATCTTTCTTATTATTGTTTAATCTGGACTTATGATTTCATTGGTGTAGAAAACTCCTGTTAAGAAGGTCCCTATGGGGCAGCTAGGTGGTGGCACAGTGGATAGAGCACTGGCCCTGGATTCAGGAGGACCTGAGTTCAAATCCGGCCTCAGACACTTAACACTTACTAGCTGTGTGACCCTGGGCAAGTCACTTAACCCCAATTGCCTCACCAAAAACAAACAAAACAAAACAAAACAAAAAAAAAGAAGGTCCCTATGACCAAAGCAAACCAACAATTTATCTGTAATTTATAATCTTAGACTTTGAGAGGTTAATTATCACAGAGGCAGTAAACATCAGAATAAGAACTTGATCTTGAGTCTTCTAACTCTGAGATTCATTCAACTATCCATGGTATCCTATTGCCTCTCATATGTAATGATTGGAATGATGCCACCTGCTGGAGACTTACTGTAGGAAAGCTCAGCCATGAGGAGAAGGCCTCTGAGGGCAAAGGGCATGCAGCTTTTCTTTGGCCTCAGGAAGCGATGTTTGCTTGTGGGAGGAAGAGGGGGCGAGACTGGCTCTCTCGCTCTCTTTCGTCAGGATGCTGGTGGAGAGTGGAGATAAGAATGCTCTCTCCCTTTAATAGATAAATTAATCTAGGCCTTTCTCTCTTTCTTTACCAAATTCTTATTCTCTTTAATAAATGATTAAGTCTAACTCTTGCTAAAGTTTATAATTTATTGGCGACCACTCATTAGATATTTTAGACAGTTCAGCTAGAATTTTAGCCCCTTACACATATTATCATGAATAATAATGTCAATAATAACTGACACTATACTATTTTTAAAATGCTTTCACATTTTGAAACTGATACTATTAAAAAATCTTGTCAATGAGCAAGTATTATTATTTCAGCCCTCTCTGTTTTTTTTAATTCTATTTATTTTCTTCTGAAATTAAGAAAAGAAACAAGCATTTCCATAACATAGTAGAATAGAAAAAAATGATTGCATATGAAACTGCAAATCTATTATGTATAGCTTTCTAATTATTTTAACTATAAAGTTATCATGTAACTCTTTTTTCCCCTCCTTTCCCTCCCACCCTAGAGAAATGGTATATATATATATATATATATATATATATATATATATATATATATATATATATATATATATATATATATATATACACACACACACACACACACACACACACACACACACTATTTTAAACCTACTTCTATTTATTGGTTCTTTGTTTTTTCTCTTGAGGCAGATTGTATCTTTTCATAGGTCCTTTGCAGTTAGTTTTGATTTTTTTTTTTTGCAGGGCAATGGGGGTTAAGTGACTTGCCCAGGGTCTCACAGCTAGTAGCTGTCAAGTGTCTGAGGCCGGATTTGAACTCAGGTCCTCCTGAATCCAGGGCCGGTACTTTATCCACTGTACCACCTAGCCATCCCCAGTTTGGATATTTATGATAATCAAAAGGACTTAGTCACTCAAAGTTGTTCTCAAAAAAATATTGCTGTTACTGTATACAACATTTTCTTGGCGCTCCTCATTTCACTCTTCGTTATTTTGTGCAAGTCTGTCCAAGTTTTTCTAAAATCATCAGGCTCACCATTTCTTATAGAACAGTAGTATTCCATCATGATCATATGCCACAACTTATTCAGCCTTCCCTGTTGAAGAAGACATGAAACCTCCTGTCCCAAAGTACAAAGAAAAGCAGTCCGAGAAGGTACTGATGAGACATTGTACTTTAGTAGGAATTGGAGGGAATTGGAGTCAGGGTTCCTACCCATATCTAGGTTCAAACACCAGTTCTTCTCCTTCTTATCTCTGTAATTATAGACAAATTACTTGATCCCCGTGCCTCAGTTTCCCCAAAGAAAACAAAGAGGTTATATTATATCACGTGTAAGATTCCTTCCAATTCTAGTTCCATGATCTTATGGTCATTTACATATGAAAAAACTGAAGCACAAAAAGATTAAATAATTTCCCCATGATAGCCCAGCTTTTAAGGAGAAGAGCCAGGTCTTAAATCCATTGACCCATGAGGTCAATGATTTTTCTCTCATATCCTGTAGGTTTCCTTAGGGATGAGATGCTAAGTAAAGACAGTAAAGGATTGCCATTGTCCTCTTTCATTCACATTGGATCTCACTCATTTAAAGCATCTTTGCACTCTGATAAAAAAGACAATATAGGGTCTGGAGAATTCCTGAAAACTCACACATTAAAAAAAAATCAAAGATTAAATATAAAAACAAAGCTCACATTAACACATAAACAAAACATTCTTGAGTCCATCCATGTGTGAGAGAAAGGTCCCCAATTCTCAAGTCACTTGATATTTTCATGTGGTAAATGTTATTGCCAGACCATTCTAAATGGCCTGTTCTGTTCCTCTGGGTAGAAATCGGCTTGGAAACATATTAGAAGTAGCAATTTCCCAGTGTATCACAATTACTGAACCAGCTGTGCTACATCATGTTTATGCTCATTCAGTAGAAATATTACTGATTTCCCATAGCATTAATTATCCCACCTGTCTTAGGAGCTACAAGATCTGGGCAAGATTAAGGTCAACCAGGCAAGGGTGTTGGACAATCTAGTATCCCTCAGGGAAAATTAGAATATGGTGTCACCTAGTATGAGGGTCAGGAAAGGCAATGCCTGGTAAAGATTTCAGTGGCATATTACCATAAGTAAAGCTTTCCCAATAGCCCTGACTACCTAGCACCCATTTTCTGGGTTTTCTCTTGCTTCATCTAACAGAATCAAACATCTATAGTAAAACCTTGATTCACCAGAAAAATTGAGAAACTGGGAATGAGGTGGGAATCAGATTAATGGAATTTTCATATTAACTGAGAGCTAAACCAAAAGCCCTTTTCCTTTCAAATCTTAGTTTACAATATTCCTCAAATAAATGATACTGCTACCCTGGCTTAGTGAATATGATTTAGTGAATACAATCAAGACATTCTTTGAAGACTAAAGGTCTTCTGGTTTCGGTTTTAAAGTCATCCATCTGAGCCTCCATTATCATAGAAACATGGCAACAGAAATATTAGAAGATTGTGCTGAATTTGCACTGTCCCCAAAATAGGTCCTACCTTCTCCATGAAGAATTTCAGTATCTCTGGCTCTAGACATCACCTAAAATCATTCTTTTCCTCTTCAAACTTTCCTAAAATATTTTGTCTGTATCTCTTCTTTGACCTCATCTGTTTCTATCATACAACCCTATTTGAATTCATATTGTTATTCTATCCCACCTGACTTCCCTAATATGAGCTATTTGAAAGACAGAACTAGGTGATATTTTAGTTTCTGTATTTCCAGAGGCTAGCATAATACCTTATGTCTATTAAGCATTTTATCAATGTCTACCAAGTGAAATGGATGAATGAACAGTAAATAAATGAACATACTCTGAATGTTTTGATTATAGAGTTTTTCATTTCTTGGGGTTTGAGAATTTATGTGTTTTATTTTAAATAAATCTGTTATTAGGTTGTTGTGGCAAGTATGTAGTTATAGCAAGTGCCACCTATATCACCTCTCAGGGAAGCCTAAAGGGTAGATTAGATTAATATCATTGGTTGAAGCACAGTGCATGGCACATAGTAAATGATGAATATTTACTTGAAAGACATAGAAAGAAGAACAAATATTTTTCCCTAAGAAAACACTCTTCCCTCCTCAGCCTCTGGGGACAGTAGGGTCCAACTTACAACAGTTTCTTCATAGCATTGGCCCAACCAAGTTCACATCCAAATGAGGCAACATCACAAAATAAATACAGGGATGAATCCTTGTCTCAGCTAAAACTGGGATGTGTCCCAAAAGTTACTCCATAAATTATGCCAGTCTGGCTGTAAAATCTGTCATGGACCTTACTCCTGTAACCCTGCATTCCGGGATGGTTTGCTCTTCTAGTCTTCTGAAACTCTTAAAGTCATAGCTTCTACTTCTTTCATCTAAACAAAAGAATAACTGTTAAGATAGGTTAAAAAAGAAAAGGTATGAGTTGATAGGAACACACATCAACCTCAGAGTTCAACACTTCTCCACTTACATCATTATTTCTCACCAGATACTATCAGGGAAGAGGGTAGCTAGGTGGTACAGTGGATATAGCACCAAGCTTGGAGTCAGGAAGATCTGAATTCAAATCCAGACTTAGAAACTTCCTAGCTATGTGACCTTGGACAAATCAGTTAACTTTTGCCATTAAAGAAAGAAATTGCAGGGCAGCCAGGTGGCACAGTCGACAAAGGACTAGCCCTGGATTCAAGAGGACCTGAGTTCAAATCCGGTCTCAGACACTTCACACTTACTAGCTGTGTGATCTTAGGCAATTCACTTAACCCACATTGCCCTGCAAAAAAAAAAAAAAAGAAAGAAAGAAAGAAAAAATAAAGAGAAAGAAAGAAAGAAAGAAAGAAAGAAAGAAAGAAAGAAAGAAAGAAAGAAAGAAAGAAAGAAAGAAGGAAAGAAAGAAAGAAAGAAGGAAAGAAAGGAAGAAAGAAAAAGAAAGAAATGGCAAACCAATCTAGTACCTTTGCCAAGAAAATATCATGGACACCACAGGGTCACAGAGTCAGGCATGACTGAACAACAATATTCAGGGAAGAAATCAAAGAGGGAGGTGCAATCAAGAGGGAATTCAAAACTTTTTAAAGGTACCTCTAGTTCAAGTTATATAAATACAACCAATTAAAGAATTTGCCATTAACCAAGTAGTTGGTTACCTTTAAACCACTGAAGACAGTTGCTACTTTATTATTAAATATGTCCAAGAATATATCCAAATATATCCTTATTATTAAGTAAAATACATTATTAAACATATCCAAAGAGTATTGTACAAACTTCCTCAAGGGTATATGTAACACCCAGCATTTACTTTGGAGTGTGGGTAGACATGGTGTAATTGGTTTCCAGGAAGTAGGCTCCTCATTTTCTTCCAAGTAAGAAATTATATCAGCTGAGTATTTTATGTATACTTGTAGGTATTGTGTTCATTGACCCTTCCCCTGATACATAATCCTTAGACATACAGGTGGAAAGGAACACCAAAGATAGCCCTATGAGGATTTCAGGTTGTGGTTGTTATTTTTGTTATTCAGTTGTTTCAATCATGTCAGACCCTTCACATCCTCATTTGGAGTATTCTTGGCATAGATATTGGCGTAGTTTGACATTTTCTTCTCCAGTTCACTTTATAAATTAAGAAACTGGGGCAAACAGGGTTAAGTGACTTGCCCAGGGTCACACATCTAGTAAGTATTTGAGGCTATATTGGAACTCAGGTCTTATCGACTCCAGGCCTAGCATTCTATCCATTGTCCCACCTACCTGTGCTCTTCCTTGATAGTATCTGATGAGAAATAATTATACAAGTACCAAAGCATAGAATCCTCTTTCTCTGAGATTGATGTATGTTTCAGGTGATTAGGTCCTAGTCAATGGAAGGTTGGCTATATTTTTAAAGTGCTTACTCCCTACTCACCCCCACTGACCTTTTCAACCTGCCAATATACACCTATATACAAAGGTTAGTTATTCAGGAAGGAAATATCCACCAATAGGACTTCAAATATGCTACTGAAACTTAAAACTGTACCATGGAAGGAAAAGATGGGAAGCACCAATTCCTGGCATATCAGCATAACCTAGGGAAACCGAAACATCAGCCTGTTTGCTCACTCTGTGATCCAGACTATGATTAGACCCTATGATCTAGATCTATAATGTATCACTTTATTGCTACTCTCTTCTCTTACCCAGACTAATGAGTCTAGAATCATTACATCACACATATGGAGTTGGAGTGGACCTAAGAGGCCACTTAGTTCAACTCCTTCCTATTGCAGATGGGTAAACTGAGGTTAAGAGATCACTCGTGGTCCCCCATGGAGTATGTTTTAGAGTCAGGACTTTAAAATAATAACTTTGTTAGTAGTTTCACCTGTTTAACATTTCCAAAGGAGATAGGACTTAAAAGTTACTTATGACACCAAAAGAGTCATTTAGCCTGAAGGCTGATATCACAGGCTTCAAACATAGGAGGACTGTTAATATAGGGAGAATGTCGATCAAGCCTATGATGAGTACAGATAGGACAAATTCAGGTCCAACGTGACAAAAAACTAATAAGAAATAAGGAATGCTGGGTGTTACATATACCCTTGAGGAAGTTTGTACAATACTCTTTGGATATGTTTAATAATGTATTTTACTTAATAATAAGGATATATTTGGATATATTCTTGGACATATTTAATAATAAAGTAGCAACTGTCTTCAGTGGTTTAAAGGTAACATTGCTTAGAGAGATAGGCCTGGGACAGATGACCTTTTGATTTCCCTATAAATTCAATGATTCTATAATTACAGAATAAGAAAATATATGATACAAACATTTAACTCAAAATCTAAAGAGACTTATTTGGAAGCTATTTGATGAATGCTATTCATCCTATCAGCATGATATGAGAACTCAAGTGGAAATCCCTTAAAATAGATAAAATTGTGAATCAGAAATAATCATGTCAGTTATTATTCCATGGAGAATCAATCACAGGGTTGAAATATGGCGCCTGTAGCACATTTTAAGAGCAGCTAGAGACTTGCCACAATAAATACAAAGTATTAGACTAGAGTAGAGCTGAGATAGTCAGAATAAGGCATTAAATGAGAACACGAGGAAGATGGGAAATTATTTGGTCCTTCGAAAAGAACAGAGGATTTTCTTCAAAGCTGCTGAAACATGATTATTTTGCTGGTATTAGTATGCTTCCCTCCTCTTTGATCGATAAGCACTTATTAATGTCTTACTTGATGCACCTCCCAGAATTCTCCACTCCTCCCTTTCCCCTTATCTTGAATTCCAAACCCAAATGTCCAATAGGGCCTTGGTTGTAAAGAGAGGGTTTTTTAAGTGGTCAAAAGCAGGGCATTCATTAGTCACAGAAAGAAGCATGTCTTCAAAGGATAATGACATCATGCTTCTTCCTCAAATTATTAATGATAAAGTCTTTCCTCCAATAATAGAGAGACAGCTAGGTGGTTCAGCAGAAAGAGCATCAGGCCTGCAGTCAGGAAGGCCTGAATTCAAATCCCATGTTGACCTTGGACAAGTAATTTCACCTGTTTTCCTCAGTTTCCTCAACTGTGAAATGGGGGTAATAATAGTACCTCCATCACAGGGATGCTGTAGGATCAGTTGAGATAATATTCACAAATCACTTAGCAGAGTTCCTGGCACATAATAGACACTTATGAATGGTAGCTATTATTATTAGAAAAGACCATTATGACCCTAGGAAGTATATCCACCAATAATATTTAACTATCCTCTACCCTCCCCAACTCAATTTCCCTTCTACAAGAACCAAACAGAAGGTCAGGTAAACACAGACACAAGGGTTTATTTGATGAGTCCAATTAATTGTGTTTTGAGTTCTCAAAGACCACTCACAAATTATTAGTGCCTAAGGTAGATTTCCAAAAGGAATCAGAGAATTGGTTAACAACCTTAGCAATTCCCCACCACATTCTCAAGACATCATTATGTAGCTAATGGCCTAATTCCTGTGTAAGTGAAGAGCTAAACATTTCCTTCCTTTAATTAAAAAAGAGGGGAAAAACAAGTCAAGTAGCAAATGGCATTAAGGGAGTTGGAGCTGCTGCTTTTCACCCAAGACTATACTAACTTGTTGAGGGGGAAAGAAAGGGGGACAAAAAAGACAGAAAGAGAGAGACAGAGAAACAGGTGTAGTCTGTATTGTCAAGCAACTTGCATTGTGTCTATTCAAAGAAGAATTCTCAGTCTAAATAAACTAATGAGTTTATGTAGATTATAGAACTGGGAAATGCCATAGTAATTGCAGATAGGTTAAGTTCAGAATTCTGGGTTCAGAAAAGAGCAGTTTATCTTCATTTTTAAGAAACTTTGAATTTTAGAAGTAAAATTGAATTTCCAGGTATGTAAAAACCATGAAGGCCCTGACTTGCAGAACTGAATTACACAAATGCCCTCCTTAGATTTGCTTGGTGTTGGGACAGTGACTACAGAACATGGTCACAAACAGTCCCTTTCATTCCCTGCTACCATTCAAAAGCTCCTGAATTTTTGCAGTAAAAGCCTGGTCTTGAGTCTGCTATGTATGAAAGCATCAGAGTAATAACTTACACAGGCTGAAATAAATGTGAGAAATAGATCATTTTTTCTTTCACATCTAGCATTGTATTATATTGGTAGCATCAGTTACAGATTTGTCTTAACTCAGCTGCTTTCTACATTTCCAAAATGCTTTGCTGGAAAAGTTAGTGACCCACCATAGGGATGAAGAAATATGAAGTCTACCAATGGTTCGTTATAACACAAGTGATTTTACTTAGTATTTTAAAATGGAGATTTTAGATAACTGTAAACTTCTAAGCCCCAGTCAATGCTTGGGCATGGGAAGGTTTAGGGAGAGAGGGAGGGAAAGGTCTATTAAGGTCTCATGTGTTTTGGAAGACTGTCATCAATTTCTATCATATGTAAATTTTAAAAAATCCAGATTCCAGTGCTCAATCTACCACTAATTACTTTTAAAATTTTGGACAATCTATTTTGCCTCTCTGGAACTCAGTTTTCTCACCTGTAAAATGAGATGATTCCCAACTCTAGCTTCTTAAGATTCTCTGAGATACAGTACTTAGCATTGTAGACTTCCTTTAAATATGCAGACAAGGTGTAAAAATTATTGTAGACACTGAAGAGGACACAGAAACTGCATTTTGTCCACTAAAATGTTCCAAATTATATTAGTACTGATGTTTTGTATATAATATTAAATTTATGTTCAACTCCATTTTGGAATTTAAAATTTTGACCTCTAGTTCTACCTAATCTATCTAGGTTTAGATGCAAGTTTTCTGACTCCAAATGTTATGTTGTTTCTACATCACTCTCATTTTCTTGATCATAGAAAATGTACCAAAGTGAGAAAAGCCTATTGGTCTACAATATTATTGAATATGTTCTCTATGCAGAATGTGATGTTAGGTGTTCTCTTGTAATACAAATAAAACAAATGATTTAGCCTAGTTGAAGGGAAGAGCTGACCATCCAATGAGGAAGACAGGAAAAGGGCTGAGGAGATGGAAGAGTGATCAGACTTAGAATCTGAAGATCTTCCTAGTCCTAAATTCAGACAAAAGAAGAAAAATACAAATGCTTTCAAGTAATAATATCTAAAATTCCCCTTTTGTGGTATAGTCTTTTGTGGATCTCTTCTTATCAACTTTTTTTGGTGAGTTGTTTGCCCATTAAACTGTTGAGGCACTATCAGCCAAACCACAAGCATTCATTAAGGATTTACTATGGGTCAAAGAAAAGGGTAAGACATGATCTCTTACCTCAAAGAGTTAGAAATGTAATGGAGAGACAACATTTGAATAACCATATAAATCTAAGCAATGGACTGCTGGAGTCAGCTTGAACGGGAGCTGGTTGTTAAATTTTCAGTGGGATCATTTACACTTTAAAATAAACAAATGCAATAAAGCAGGGCTTGATTTACTGTTTTGTTGTTTGCCTAAACTTAATAAAGTGATGGAGAAAATATGTGCTGTATATATAGTTTTCCCACTGAAAAGTTGGTTGTTAAATGTTTATTAGCATACCCTGACATATAAGATGGGCAGCTAGGTAGCACAGTAGATAGGGTACTGGGTCTGAAGTCAGGAAGAACCATATTCTTGAGTTCAAATCTGGCCTCAGACATTTACTAGCTATATAACCCTGGACAAATCACTTAACCCTGTTTGCTTCAGTTTCTTCAGCTGTAAAATGAGCTGAAGAAGGAAATGGAAACCATACATACATGCATGCACAAATATGTGTGCATAAACATATATGCATATGTGTATGTGTATGCATGTATATACACCTATGGGTGTATGTATGTGTGTATATGTATATTCACATTTTTGTGTATGTGTATGTGTATATAATATAATATTATATATAAACACATTTATACTATATATACACACATAGTATAAATTGTATATATTATAAATATATATAAATATAATATTATATACATATAATATATATAGGGTTATCAGAATAGGGAGGATGTGTATATATATATATATATACATCTAGTATAAATTGAGAGAGAGAGAATAAGAGAGAGTATAAATGTGAAATAATCCCAGAGCAGAAGGAAGTGGGTTATGAACCTGGAAAGATCTCTTGAAGAAGGTGGAATTTGAGCTGAATCTTGAAAGAAACCACAAAGTAGAGATGAGGAGAAAGCATTGAAGACATAGGAGATAGTACAAATGCAGAGTTGGGAGACTGAGGAACAGCGCCAGGTTTAAGAATCCTCAAATTTCTCCTGCCTAAGGATGAGCTTTATCTGAGAGTTGGAGTTGGCTGAAACCACACACTGTAGTAAAATGGACCCAAGTTAGAAAGCAACAGAGATGCAAAAACAGTCAGAGTGGGCAGATTCTTCCTCTACTGAACTCAGTCAGATTCAAGTCAGATTCAAGTGTGAAGTATAGATGGGGAATACTCACAACTTTTCTAATTATCAAACCGGAATTATTCTAACTGGAGAGGTGAGAAAACTTAAATTATACTCTGTAAAAATATGCTGGTCCCACTTGATTATGTCTGGGAGTTGCATCATTTTAACAAGGGTTTGATGTTTTTAAGCTATTGCTTATACATAGGGTAAGGGGGGAAATACTGACATAAGATACATTTGAATTTTGTTAAGCTATGTGCATATATCAGTTTAAAGAGAAATCAGAATGAAATGTAGTATAATGAGTTGCTTTCCTCCCTATTCTGATAACCCTATGACCTTTAAATCTGAGATTGCTTAACTGAACCTAAAACCAAACATTTCCCAAGTATGGGGAAACTGAACCCTAGGCCAGCAGCTTCGAAGTCCAGGTCCAAGTAAGCCTTTTTGCTTATTCTTCTGAGATGTGTCTTATTTACGGTAGATGTGCTCTTCCCTTTTAAATGTGACCAAGCTCCTCCATAAACTCTAGTTCCACCAATGGGTATTATGTTTTAGTCCTTTTAGTCCTTTTTTCTTGAGTCTTTGTCTAAGTTCCTTTTCCAATTTTTTATATACTCTAGGAATATGTCTGGCCTCTTCTTCATCCTTAGAGTTTTTCATGTTCAATGATTGTCATCACAGTCAATTAATATATCACTACTATCATCCTTATAAGATTTGGAGATCGAAGGGATGTCAAGTAGCATGAAATCACTCTACAGATGGGAGATAGGGTTCTAACCTGTAATCTTGGTCTCTGTATCTAGGTCCCCCAGCCTGATGTCATGCTTCCATACATTTGTTGGTGTCAAATTTTCCCAATGATGCTTTTCACCTGTCTGCCAGGAAATTTACTTTCTGAATGTTATTGAATTTTTCTGATTCCAAATTGCCATCTGGAGGGGCTTGTTCCTAATTCTCTCAATAATCTACTCTGCCCCTGTAGGTTTGTCCTGTCATCTGTCTTTAAGGACTCCCACTGTTGAGTGAGCCCTCATTGTTACATATATTGCTATTTTGAGGGTCTTGATTTTTCACTTTAATATAGTAATCATCCTTTACGAAGTTCTACTCCAAAGCCTCATCATATTAAGGAAGTCACACAGTGTTCTCAAAGGGTATGCCAATGAGGTCCATGGTCTGGCAAGTTCTACCATGCTAGCAAGTCTTCAAGTAGGGTTCTGGCAAATGCTCTATGCTTTCCAAGGGCCAGACTATTTAAAAGTGGCCCTTACTTTGATCCATTAACCATAATTAACCATAAAATGAAGAAAATGTAAACTGGGCATTAATTAACATTGTTCATCTTCATTTTCCTTCTGCATTGACTGTGAAAAGGGAGATACTTCCATGAGTCACATAATTCTTACATCATTTGTAATAAGTGAAAATGACTCAATAAGAATCAACAAGATAAAAATACAAAAGTAACAGACAAGGTGAATAAATATATATCATGGAATAACATGAGAGGGCTAAAATCCTAAAAATTCACACTCAGTCTACCTAATCCTGGTCCAATATAGACACTAGCAACTTCCTAGGTTTCTGTTCCAGGGTTTGAATAGAGTAGAACTGATTTAGTCCCCCCACAACAGTGACTCCCACTGAAGCTCCACAGCATACAAGAAGTGGAAAACGTAGATCCTGCTCAGCCACCCAAAAGGAAAGCGCATACAAGAATCAGTGTATTTGGGGGTGGGGGGAGAGGAAGCAGCAGCAACATAGCTGGGATTTCTTGGCCCAAGGGAAAGAGGAATAGAAGCATAGTTGTAGTTAGTTCTTTCCCCAGTAAAGAGAGTTTACTCTAGAAAGGGACCCAGCCAGACACTGATATCCCCCCTAACTGAGAAAGTCACAGATGCTCTTCCTCAGGATTTGATACATAATAAAAGATGCAAGCCACAGAATTAGGAAAAAAGGGGGGGAGGGGGTCAAGCAGTGAGGAGGGACGCCAGAAACAAGTTAATGGGAATTTTTTTTTTAAGTTGAAGGACAAAAAAGTCAGGAGAGAGAAAGATAGGGTATAAAATGTAACTGCAAGAAGAGATGAAACAACACAAAGACTCATGAAGATGAAAGGAAAAATTAGTGAGAATTCTCCCCTCCAAAGCTATAAAAAAATAAATATTATACTCTTGAGAAAAGTGAACAACCACCAAAAAGTTCCCCAATGAAAAAGAAGATTCTCTGGATTCCCCAGTGGATGTAGAACAATTGGCAGAAAGTCAAGGAAGCTACTAAAGAAATACAATGATGAAAAGAAGATGTCAAATTGAAAATTAAGTCTGAAATCAGGGCTTTTAAAGCAGAGATAATGAAGACAAACAACAGAGTAGACAAATAGATCACATGGAGAATCTCTGAAAAGTGGTAGAGACTCTGAAAATGAGGGACTCCAGTCACTCTATATCCTGAATCTTGTATGCCAGTCCTACCCTCTACCCTAACATAGTCACTCACCACCCCTAAAGCCAGTGTAGCCAATCTCTGGAACTGTATCTTCCCTACCACTCTGGGAAACCATATACTACCTTCTTCTAGGACAGGACTCAATCCTGGAAGGCACAAACCATGCTCTAGTCTAGTGAATTTGTCACTAGACAAGAGATAGAAGAAATCAGAAAAGTCAAAATAGAAAATCTTGATTAAATAGAACTTTAAAGCTTTTTCTTCACTTAAAAGCATCTTTTCTTCTTATTTTCATTTCATTGCTTTTAAGTGAAGAAAAAGCTTTAAAGTTCTATTAGCAAAGATGTTCAAAGATGGAGAAAACTCAGGAACTATGAACTGGTTCAAATATTCTCAAAAACAATTTGGGATTATGCAAGAAAAGTTGCAAAACTGTTCATACCCTTTGACACTGGCATCCATCACTAGGATTATACACAAGTAGGTTACAGACTGCAGGAAAAGACCTTTATGTACAAAAATGTTCAGAGCAATATTGTTGATCAGAAGAAAAAGCAAAAATACTCCACAAAAACCAAAATGTATGACCTATAATTAGAGAATGACCAAAGAACTCGGGGCATATGAATGTAATGGAATTTTACTGCTCTTTAATGAGTAATGGATATTAGGAATTTGGGGAAACAGGGAAAGTAATGCAAGGTCAAGAACAGGAGCCAAAAGAACATACACACTGACTATAGTGGGAAAAAAATCAATATTAAGAATAATACAACTTAGGTAATGTAAAGAATTAATTGTTATTTGAGGTTTTTATGCCTCAGCGCACACTGGCCTGGAGCTCCGCAATCCACAAGGTGCTCCACCAGTTGTAGCTGTTGCCATGGCGCTGGCACCTCACCACTCACCGCCTACATGAGCCTGGCAAAATTATAATGATTGGAAGCCTTGTGAGGGCAGTCATGTGACTGTCAGAGTGGCCATCCCATTGGCTAGGGCTGTGTGGGGTTTTTCTGGGATTGGGGGAGGAGAATTGAGCATTCTAGCTGGCAACTGCTACAACCAGTGGGTGGAGCACCGTGCAGTTTGGGGAGCCCCAGGCCAGTGTGCGCTGAAGCATAAAAACCTCAAATAACAATTAATTCTTTACAGTTAAGTATGATGGTAAATATTAGTACCATAACATGAAATGTAAAGAATGCCTCCTTTATTTCTATTAACAATTGACAACTTGTTTTTGATAATAATAATAAAACAAACTTTGTTTGGGGGGATGGTGGTCTAGAGTGGGAGGTTTATTTAATTGGTAGGAAACATCTATAATGTCAAAGGAAAATATATCAGTACATTTAATGTACTATCCTGGGGAAAGAGATCAAAGGAGTTTCCCAGAGAAATAATTGTCAGTCTCCATTAATAGCTGACCTCCATCCAACCTAAAATGAATAAGAAAACAAATAGGTTAAGAAACCTACAAAAATCCAAGAACAAATTATTTGTTGTCCATGTAGTTCCCCTTTCAGACAGAGAAGGTAGTGTAATGTAGATGGGACTTGACGTGAGAAGGTTTAGGTTCAAATCTTGAATCTGACAGAAATTTTGTTTCTGTGGGCACATCCCTTAATGTTATTGAGACTCAGTTTCCCCATCTATAAAATAGAAATTGTGATAATGATACTATTGACTTGATAACATTATTACATAACATATTATATTAATGTGGCTATATTAATTGAGTTAATTTCATTTCAATAAATTATTATTCAATACTCACTAGGTTTAAGAAAATATGTGGATAAATATCACCCAGATGAGTAGACCCAGATGTACTGTGTTTTGAGCCAGTGAAGGGATTTATCTCTACTCATCCGTGGAAGGGTGGATAAGGCATCATGCTCCCTTTTTCTCACTCTGAGATTCAGCTACACTATACCATTTGATGCTTTGCACACCTGATGCTCCATCTCCCACATCAGTCCCTTCACAATGGCTGTCGTCCATGGCTGGAATGGACTTCCTCCTTACCTCCTCATCAGCCAGTCAACATTGGAATTCCTGATTTCCTTTAAGATTCCCTTCACATGCTACCTTCTCTTTTCTGATCCCTCTGGCTACTAGCAGTACCCTCTCTTCCATAACCATCTTCTACTCATTTTGTATGTTATGTATACATACACACATATACATGTTGTGTCTTCCATTAGAGTGTAAACTCCTTGAGGGCAGGAAATATTTCAAATTTTTATCTTTTTATCCCCATCACTTAGCATGCTTCCGGGTACAATGTAAGAACTTAATATGTTCTTGATGATTAAAGGATAAGTTTGGTTCTCAGAATATAGAGAGATAACCCTCTAATGGAGGAGGGGAACATTTTGTTTTCAAGTCTCATTCGGAGAGCCTAGGTTTTTCCTTGGATAAATGCTCCCATATCAGGCAACTTGATTGTATTTGAAGAAGGATTTAGGTATATTAGGAACCTTGTCTTCACTCAAAGTAGCTTTTCACAAAACTATACCTGATACAGCAAGAAAATGTTACATAACTATTATAGTCCAAGACAATAAGTATGTAGGAAGACAATTTTTATTTTCAAGTTTAAAGCTTTGTTAGTTGCACTTAGAACCTGAAAAAAGCATCCATTGAGTCTCTGTAATGTATATCTTTTAAAATGCACATTTTTATTCTTGTAGGTTATCAGAAACTCAAAAATAAATGGGCCGGGGCAGCTAGGTGGTGCAGTGGATAGAGCACCGGCCCTGGAGTCAGGAGTACCTGAGTTCAAATCCGGCCTCAGACACTTAACACTTACTAGCTGTGTGACCCTGGGCAAGTCACTTAACCCCAATTGCCTCACTAAAAAACAAAAATTAAAAAAAAATAAATGGGCCAAGAGCATCTACACAAATACCTATAAACACACATACACACACAAAGACCCATGATTAATGTAGACTATTTATCAAAGTGTTATAAAATACTTCCTTAATTTTCTAATTTGGGATGGGAGGAGGGAGATTACCCTTACCCACAAAGGTCAATGTCATAATATGGATACCAAAGCTAAATCTGTCCCCAAGGTACATCTCCAATCCTCTTGCAAAAGATTTTGTAGTTATGGAATGAAGTACAATGTTCTCCAAGGTCACCCAAAGGGAAAAAGAGTGAATGAAAAATTGTCCATTAATGTAAAAAGTTACATTGACATAAGAACCCAAAATACTTAGTTCAATTTACTCAGAGATACCAACAGATGTGATGTGTAGATTCTGTCTGTAAAAGAATGATAATGTTTGCCTTCTCATTTAGTATATTGGCTATTAAACTGGAAACTAACTCATTAATTCCACAAAGCTATTAAATTTAAAATAGGTTTGTGAATGATTCTTGATGCCTATAAATAAAAATTGTATAAAGTGAAGTCAATTACATCAAGGAAACACCACAGAAGAGTTTGATATATAACCAATAGCTGTAGTCAACAATTTTCTCTATGTGAATTGGGGACAACCTTGCCTTCATTTTTTTTATAGTACGAGGGACTTATAAAGACTATTCCAGTATATCATCAGCAATGTGTCCTAAATATAGGGCTAGATTGCAAACCAGGAAAACCTGTGTTCAAACCTCATTTCTAAGACCTAGAAATTGTGTGACTCTAGGAAAATCACCTAATCTCTCTCAGCCTCAGTTTCTTCATCTGTAAAAAGGAGGTGATAATGACGGCACCCAGCACACAGGCTACTAGGAGGATAAAATGAGAAAATGTATGCAAAGGGATGGGTAAAGCTTATAGTGCTATATTGATGTGAACTAAAAAACAAACAAAAATTGTGACTTTATCTTCAGCTCTTTATACCAACGCAGACCTCAAACTGTCTAAACCTTAGAGTCTTAGAGAGCTGCTTGAGATTCAAAGAGGTTAAGTGTCTTGTCTATTATTAAGCACTTACTATATGAAAGAGGAGTACCTGCCCTCAAGGAGTTTATATTCTATAGGGGGAGATAACAAGTAGTATCTCCATTATAATAAAATATCCTAAGCAATAGAGATTGTTTCATTTATCCAATTTGTATCACCATTGTCTAGCAAGTGGTGTATATAGTAGACTTTTAGTAAATACCTTTTGATTGATTGATATTGTTAAAAAGTTGTTTGTAGGGGGCACCTAGGTGGTGCAGTGGATAAAGCACGAACCCTGGATTCAGGAGGTCCTGAGTTCAAATCTGCCCTCAGACATGTGATGAAATAATGAGATTTAGCAGATACTCAAAGACCCACCTGGAGATTAATCTAAACTGATTGAATCAAGTGAGAGTGATTAACTGCTGATTGGCCTACTTCAAGTTAACTGGATTATAATCACACCTTGAGAACACCTTCAGAACCAATGGATTTGGATGATGCCAACCAATCAGCTTGAAGCAATGTGTAAGGACCGCCTCTGTTCCAGACCTATAAAAAGCTTCCACAATCAGTTTGCTGGAGAGAGTTCATGATTGAAGCAGGCTTGTGACAGAGGACTTGAGGAAGAACCAGACCAGGCTGGAACTCTAGGCTAAATAGGCTTTTTTCTTAACTTTCTGAACTCCATGGGAATATCTGTATGCTTTAATAAATGTTTAATGCCCAAGGACTGGTGCTAAAGCTTCTAATTTAAGGCTACCACAATTTAGATTTTAAGACACTTACTAGCTGTGTAACATTGGGCAAGTCACTTAACCCTCATTGCCCCACAAAAATAAAAATTGTTTGTGCAGTGGTTAGAAAGATGTCCCTAGAGTCAGGTAAGCCTGAGTTCAAGTCTTTGCTTATCACTGCTTTCTCACTGAGTTTCCTCAAAATGGTCATAATAATAGCACCCTCAGGGCAACTAGGTGGTGCAGTGGATAAAGCACTAGCCCTGGATTCAGGAGGACCTGAGTTCAAATCCGGCCTCAGACACTTGACACTGACTAGCTGTGTGACCCTGGGCAAGTCACTTAACCCTCATTGCCTCGCAAAAACAAAAACAAAATAATAATAGCACCCTCTTCCTACAGTTAATATGAGGATGATATGATATTTGTAAAGTGCTCTTCAAATCTTACAATACTATATAAATTCTAACTATTATTGTTGTTATTACTATTACACATAACTAATGAATATCAGAGATGATGCTTGAATGAGGGCCTTTCTGACTCCAAGTCCAGGGCTTTATTTATTCTGCCACACTATTTCTCTTCTTGTTGTAAGGAAAACATGGGTAAAATTCAAGATGGCTTTATCCCCTGGAGAGAAAAACTGTAAGAGTCCAATATAGCATGGAAAGAAATATTTGGGGTTGGGGAGCAAAGAAAAATATGTGAAAAGGAACAGACTGATAGTCAAATTGCAGAGTAGTATGGAAACTAAGGAGGACTGAAGGTGATTGTCCTACAATTGTAAGAGCTAGCTAACACATTGGTGAATGTCTGTTAGAGGGGAAGGAGGAAAGAAAGAGAGGAGACAGGGACATTGCTAAAAAAGAAGAGCAGAGACACAAAGATGTGGGTGGGTGTAAGAGTTGGACTAAGGCCCCCCTGAACAACTGTTCCTACCTAACATTTTTGCCTAGAGGACATCCTGAAACAGCATATAAAAAGAAAGATAAGCAAAGGCCAAAGGGCCTGGCATGGATCTGTTAGAAGAGGAGTTTGTCATGAGGCTAAAATTCAAAGGCTTATAAAATAAGCAAATGCCCACATGGGGATTATATTGCAAGGCTTCATTTATGACCTCACTGGGGATGACTCAAAGCAATATGCTTGCAATGATTCATGTACCTGAAATGAAAAGAATATGAGGTAAACTTTAGAAGCCAAGCAACTTTGAAATGTCAAGAGAAAGAAATTAATATCCTGGACTAACTCTATAGAAAACCATAGGTGCACACACACACACACACACACACACACACACACACAGAGATACAAACAAGAAGCAGGTCAAGGAGAAAAACTTTTTTGCATACATGAGATTATGTAAAAATGAAATGCTTCCTTGAGACAATATAATTGAATGGCTATAAAGATAGTGCCACATTTTAAATTAACAGAACAAAACAAGACAGATCTGGGCTATCATCAGGGGAATACAAATGAGAGTCAGGACTATGGCAAGGGATGCTGGAATAAACCATCTGTTCAGAATCTTTTTCAGGGAGAGCAAAGAGAGGCGACTGCAGATTGGCCAGCCATATGCCTGTCATAAATGGAGATCTAAATATCATTTTAATATGGATTACTCCCTGGGAAAGTGCTCCAAGGGTGGAGAATAGGATCCTAACCACACATAGACAGGAATTATAACTTGCATAACCTGTTAGGCAAGGCTGCAAGTCTTTCTCCCAAATGTCCACACTTGGATCAGTGATAGCAGATGGTAAATAGAAGAACTTATGCCCAGGGTTGTGAAGGAAGCAGAAAGGCAAACAAGGCTTCTTGGATGCCAGGAAAGAAGTTTGCCCATTAAAGATGAAAATAGAAATAAAGGTGATATTTAGGATTAATGTGATATATTATGGTTTGCTCTCTCGGTTGATTCTTATAACAACTTTGTGAGTTCCAATAAGGAAATTTAGAGAGACAGAGATTAAGTGACTTGCCCAGAGTCACATAGCCAGTAAGTGTCTGAGGCTGAATTTGAACTCAGGTCTTCCTACCACCAAGTCCAGCTTGCTATTTTCCATGTCACCAGGATGCCACAATAAGGTGAAAGGGGGAAGAATGAAGCATAGTAGAGACAGTAGAAACAAAGGTAGCTAGTGAAGAAAAGTGATTGGTAAAAATATGCTAGCTGAAGAAAAAGAGGGGGTTCAAGCTAATACCGCTGATGAAAGTATGGTAGTAGAAACTTGGGCCAAGGAAAATTAATGGGACAATCACAGAGACCACAGAAAGCATTTTCTTCTCCATCCAGACCTAGAAAAAGAAAAGGAAAGACTAAGGCAAAGAAACCTGGATTTCTGTGAAGGAAATTATCAAGAAAAACAAAAGTAAACAAACAAGGGAAAAGAACAAAGGTAAGATTGAATCTAGGTGGTGCAGTGGACAGAGTAAAAGACTAGGAGTTGAGTTATAGGGTTTGACTCCTGCCTTAGATAGTTACTAGTTTCACAACCCTAGGCAATTCACAAAAAAAAAAAAAAAAAAAAAAAAAACAAACCCTCTCTCAAATTCAGTTGCTTCATCTGTTTAATGGGTATAATAATAGCATCCACTCTCCAGGGATGCTCTGAGGATAAAATTAAATGATATTTGTAAAACAATTTGCAAACCATAAAGCATTCTATAAATGTTAGCTATTGTTAGCTATTGTTTTGTGGTTTAGGGATAGAAAAAATACCCCCCAAAATGTATTAAAGTATAAGAGACTATTTGTACAAAACATGTGCAGTTAGGCTCATACATCCATACTAAAAGAAAATGTTATTTGGGTACAACTTCATTTAGATTCTAAGCTCCTTGAGGGCAGGAACTAACTTTTTTGCCTCTTTTTGTATCCCCAGCACTTAGTACAGTTCCGCACACATAGTAGGTACTTAATAAATGTTTATTGCTTGCTTGATTGATTGTGAAAAGATAACAAACTAATAATCTGAGAAGCTTTGTTTTGTTTTAATTCAAGAATATGAAGATACCTGGACCAAAATACTAAAGGCAGCATGGCATAATACATTGAGGGCTAAGTTGTTCTGCTTCTCATGCATACTGTCTGTGTGACCATGAGCAGGTCATTTTGTGTCCTGACATCCCAAGCAATTATAAGACTATACATTACAGACCAGTTGGTGATTAGCATCAGTGGAGGGAACTTACACACTGAGAGCTCCCCAATATCAATGAAATCAGAGAACTGATTCCCACTCTTTCCCTTCCCTGTCCCTTGCATCTTCCCCTCCCTCACCCCATTTCTAAAAAAGCAGAGATGAAGAATTCTTACTTTATAAAAGACAGTCGGGTTTTACAGGAAAAAAAATACAAGAGGGAGTCATATCTATCTAAATCATGAATATTGTGGAATATTTGGCAATCAAAGTCTATCTTCTGGCCATTTTATAATTAAAGTGTCAATTAGTTTTGGAAAAGCAAGGGGGCTCTGGAAAGACACTGATAGAATTAACTGAGTTAGGCTCGGTCTGTGATAAGCACTATGCTAAGTACTAGAGATACAAAGAAAGACAAAAGACAGTCTCTGCCCTCCAGGGGCTCACAGTGTAATGGAAGGACAACATGGAAACAAGCTGGAATGAGAGTGTATTAATTCAGTACACATCATTTACTATTGTGATATAAATCCAATCACCTCCAAAAACCTCCATAGGAAGCCTTCAGTGTCATGGAAGTAGTTTTCGATTTGGAGTTAGAAAACTTGGGTTCCAGTCCCAACTGTGGAACTGATTAGCCATGTGCTTGTGGATAAATTATTTAATCTCTCTGAACTTTAGTTTCCTAATCTATAGAATGAGAACAATGATACTCAGCCTGATAACATGGCAGGCTTGTTGTAAAGATCAAATGAATTACTGCAAGCAAAGTGCTTTATAAAGATGAATTATTATTATTACCATCCAGCTGAGGAGATCAGACTCATGATTAGTTGAGAACCAGTATATATTCTTCAATACTAGAACAGCCTTATGATTTCATTGCCGTGGGTATTCCTTGGCAACTCAGCTCACAACCTGCTGGCATTTCACAGTCTGTGCAGTTCTTTTCCAGGTTTCTTCCACAGATCCTCCACAAAGGCCAAGGTAACCCACTTCATCCTGGACCATCCCCAGTCATCTCGACTTTTTTTTGCCACTGGACTCCAATGATTCTGGAGGAAAAAGTGAGGCTGATGACTGCACAGCTTTGTCTCACTTAAATCCAATTCATTCTCAAGTCAAGACATCACCCTCTTGATACCTCTTCGAGAACAAAGAATGAAAAATAACTTTTTTCACATAGCAAGTATATTAACATATAACGTTTAAAAGAATACAAGAGATGCCATAAAATCCAAATTAAAAATAAATACAAGGGGGCAGCTAGGTGGCACAGTGCCCTGGATTCAGGAGGACCTGAGTTCAAATCCAGACTCAGACACTTGACACTAGCTGTGTGACCCTGGGCAAGTCACTTAACTCTCATCACCCTGAAAAAAACCAAACAAAAAAACCAAATAACTACAGTAAGAGATAATTGTATACTGGAATGATCATGGAAGACTTCCTGGAATAGGTGAGATTTGAATAGAAAGGGATAAGGATTCTAGATGGGGGAACAAAGTAAGCAAATATGTAGTTGTTTCAATGCATGTGGCCTATATAGGTTAAAGAGACTGGATAAGTCTGCCTGGAGCAATGGGTTTGGCCAGTCATGTGTGGTAATTGCATAGGCCAAAGCAAGAAAAAATTTGACAAGTCCAGGTATGTGTGGCATTTTCATCATTATAAGAGTTGTGAGCTCAGGCAGGCCCAGGTTTCTGTGAGCATGAGAACCCAAGCGGTTTTGTGGGCACGCCCATGACCTATACCTTTGAAACTTGAGCTTCCAATGCAAAAGTTAATCCCAGCTACTGGAAGGCTGCCTACATGGCTGATTCTTGAGTGGTCATGTGACATAATGCAGTGGGTTTAAGGTCAGCTTCCCTTAATCATGTATAACTCCAGAAAGCTACATATGGTTGAAGGCACGATGAATTTGAAAAATGTGTGGCAAGTTTTAGAGGCACAAGGAAAGGTTTAGCACAGAAGTGTGCCTGGAATAGGATTTTAAGTTAAAAGACAAAGTCAAGGGATGAAACTAACAGCTCTTAACTATAATTTGTGTGTATCTCTCTATCTCTCTCTTTATCAGTATAGAGAGGGACAGCATGGTCTAAATTTCAGGTCCCTCTTCTGAAGAATAACAGGTATTTCCTTCTTGACCTCTCTGCAGCATTTGACACCATTGATCACCTCCTGGATAGTCTCACCTCTTTCAATTTTTTGGACATTGAAGTCTTCTGGCTGGAGGCAGCTGGGAGGCACAGTCCATAGGGCACTGAACCTGGAGTCAAGAAAACCTGAGTTCAGATCTGGCCTCAGACACTTCATAGCTGTGTGATTCTGGGAAAGTCATTTGATCTTTGACTGCCTCAGTTTCCTCAACTTTAAAATGTGGATAATAATAGCACCTCTTTCCTAGGATTGTTGTCAAGATCAAATAGTGTTGGACATGTATTGATACTTAATCAGTGCTTGTTCCCTCACTCCTTGGCTCACCAACCACTCCTCAGACCCTTTTGATGGTTCTTCTTCCATATCACACATGCTAATTGTGGACCCCAGTGCTCTCTCCTGGGTCTTTTCTTTTCATTCTGTTACCTCTTGTTTAATCTCATCAGCTCCTATGGGTTCAGTTATTATCTCCAGGCATATGACAACCAGATCTATGTTTCCTGAGTCAAGCTTCACCATCAGCCTTTTGTACAGCTTAAAATCAATGTACTATATAGGAATCTCAAACTCAACATCTAAAACAGAGCACATTATCTTTTCCCCCTTTTCCAATCTTCCCCATTACTGTCAAGGATACCATCATCCAGCCAGGCTCACAACCTCCATGTCTTCCTCAACTTCTTACCTCACTCACCCTACATATCTAATCTGTCGCTAAATGTTATTATTTTGCCTTCTCAATATTTTTTTTTTGGTGGGGCAATGAGGGTTAAGTGACTTGCCCAGGGTCACACAGCTAGAAAGTGTCAAGGGTCTGAGGTCGGATTTGAACTCAGGTCCTCCTGCATCCAGGGCCGGTGCTTTATCCACTGTGCCATCCAGCTGCCCCCAATATTTTTCTTACATGTTCCTTTCTCTCCTCACATAGCTTCCACCCTAGTTCAGCCAATTATCATGTCACACATGCCTGGACTATATTGCCTTTTAACAGGCCTCACTGCTTCAAGTCTCCCTCTACTCTAATTCATTCCACACTCATTGGCCAATGTTTATCTAAAGTGCAATGTCTTTCTTCCTGTTCAGTGAGTTCCAATTGTCCCTATTAATTACCTCCATTATGAAATAGAAACTTCTCTGTTTGTCCATTAAAGCTCTTCCTTCATAACTTGAGCCCTTCTTCTTACACTTCATTCTCTTTCAAATGCTCTACACTCCAGCTACACTGTTATACTTCCTATTCATCACCCAGGGCACCCCATCCCTTCTTACAGCCTATGGACTGGCTATCCTCATGTCTGGAATGCTCTGTCCCCTTGCCTCCACTTCTTGATTTCCCAGGTTTGCTTCAAGTATCAGCTCAAATTCTACCTTCTGCCGAAGGCCTTTCCTACCCCACCACCCTCTTGTACTTTCCCCTCTCAGATTACTTTCCAATCTACTCTATATCTTGTATGTAACTAGTTATTTACAGGTTGTCTTACCCTTCTCCACCCCTTAAAATGGGGGCTCCTTGAAGGCAAGAACTGTGTTTTTGCCTTTTTTGTACCCCCAGCAATTAGCATAGGGCCTAGCATCTACTGAGCAAGAAATTTTTATATGCAATTTTAGCAACTTTTAGCTACTGATCTGCCCCAGTAGTGAGTTTCCATATTGAGTTCCCTACACCTACAAAACTACAAGTCCAATCTGATATATATGCAACACTGACCATTCTGTCTCCACTGCCTGAAGGTCCATTAATGTCAGTTTTCACTCTTCCTCCAGGGTTCTCTGGCAACTTAAGGGGATTTTGGAGGGTCTAGGCTCTCTGTCAATGACTCCACCAATGACATTCCCTCAACTGTAGGATTGGTCTCTGGTACCCCAGTTCCACTCAGCCACTTAACACTCAGATTAGCTTTGATAAGGAAGTATTTATTTGAAAGGTATAATCACAAATGTAGAAACTTATTCCTCCAGATGAATGGGTCTTAATCTCTCCTCCATATTATCCTCCTGTCTAGAATGAGGAAAGAACTAGGTTCTTATCTTAGCTCAGTTTCTATATAACACAGTTCCAAGTTCTAAGTCGAAAACTCATTTTGGGGTCCAGTCCTAGGCACCCTGGATTCTCAGGACTTCTCTGCTGGGCTGGCAGGCTGCAACATCCCACCTGAAGTTTGGCTCCAAGGTCACTACAGCTCTAGCTCCTGGGTCCAATCAGTATTGCTGCCTAAATTAGAAATTGAGGAAGATACAAGAAACAGACCAAGACATACTCTTAACCTATTTCTGAGAGTCATGGGATAAAAACGGGGGATCATGGAGAGAGGAGGAAGGAAGAGAGAGGAAGGAAATGTCGCCTTTCTTTCCCCTTACCAGTTCAAATCAAGGCACCCACACTAAGGGTGTGGTCATGTGGCAGGAGAATGCAAAGAAACAAGATAGCACCATGTTAGGTGATCTGGACATGCTCTGAGGCCCTATTTTATGCACACACACATATATAACTATATGCTATATGATAAGTATTTATGTCATATTATTATATAATTTAAATATATATTAGAAAGATAAAGAGTTTATTAACTTCTTTTTTTTTTTAAGTGGGGACAGGTAGAGGGAAAGAACTAGGATTTCAGAGTGGGAATCTCCTTAAGTGAAAACTTACTCCACCCAATCAGATCAGTGACTTATTGGCCCCTTATAATCACAAAGAGTTGCTTCAGGATGCTAAGAGGGTCCCATGGTCACACACCAAGTACATGACCAATCCCAATCTTCCCTACTCTATGGCTGGCCATCTATCTACTCCTCCACACTGCCTCTCCTTCCAATATTGAAAGGATTAGTATTTAAAAGTTAATTAGGGGAAGAGGCCTTTCAGGGAAAGTCAGGAAATAGAGGTGGGATAGGAAGACACCCTTGAAAATGGGAGGAAACCTCTTTTCTTGAAAAGAATTGCTTTTGAATGCAATCCATCAACAATCCAGTTTCAGAGTTTAGCCTTACTTTTAAAATCCTTCTGATTTTGCAAATGAAACATTTAAATTCTATCTCTGTGGTAACATCTTTCATTTGCCTTGACACCCAGAATGAATGTTGTTTTGAAATGCTAGTGGAAAGGAATCTTGATTTATACTTGATGCCTTGGACAAGTCTTCTCTTTGCACTGAGTTCCTTTTCCCATGGTCCAAACAAGGTATACATATTGAGTGGTGTCCTTTAGAGAGGAAAGAGCTCCAAGGACCCAGAACTCCAAACAAAACACACAGAACATGTGGGATTTCTTTTAGACAAATGTAATTCATTAGCCTGAGCAAACTCATACTGGCAAGAAAGAGAAAAAACACATCCACCCTCTGATGGAAAGCAGACATTTCACATCAGAGAGTTCAAATATGAAGCCTAACCCAAGGCTTGTGGAGATTTACCTATAATGCATGGATCATGGAGCAAGGGAAATGCCTTTTTTTAAAAAAACTTGCCCCATGGGAAGTATTCTGTGGAATGGACACTGGACATGGAGTCAGGAGGCTATGTGTGATAGGGTCTCAGAGCACATCCAGATCACCTACTACACATACTACATCATTAAAATTGCCTAGATGGGGACAGACTCTCTTTCTTTCCTGTATGCTCTTTCCTGTTGTGTCCAGAGACTGAAGATCACACTCTCAGTGTGGGTGCCTTGATTTGAACTGGGAAGGGGAAAGAAAGGAGTGTCTCTCTCTCTCTCTCTCTCTCTCTCTCTCTCTCTCTCTCTCTCTCTCTCTCTCTCTCTCTCTCTCTCTCTCTCTCTTTCTCCATATCCAAACATGAGGCAGGGGCACTGATCAGAAGGCACCTACAATACTACAGGAAAGAGGTCATGAGGACTTCATCTACGGTGGTGGCTAAGTGAGTACAGAGAAGGGATTGGATGTGGAAGATAAATGGTGAGATCTGGAAGATCTGGAAACTTATTAGATATGAGGGCCAGGGATTAAGAGGGGAGGGAAACATGACAACACACTCCCTTTTCTGAAAGCTTCCATGAGTCATAAAAGGAAAGCTGACCTTAGTCAATTTGTTTTACTTCCCTTGGCCTCAGTTACCTCATATGTAAAGTGAGGGGGTTGAACTCATTCAGCATTTCCTCAAAGACTACAAGTGAGGGGAGGCATTCCTGAAGTAGGCCATTCCCCTTTTAGATAATTAATTGTTAGGAAGTTTTTCCTTGCACCAAATTCAGTCATGGCTCCCAGTTGTGCCCTTTAGAGCCAAGATAAATAAATCTAATCCCTCTACCACAATCAAAAAAATCCTCAATTTGGAGTCAAATGACCTATGTTCAAATTCTGACTCTTATTATTTATGTAATCTTGGACAAGTGACATATTCATTGGACCTCTGTTTCTCCAACTGTAAAATGAGAATGTTGGATTATCGACATAATTTCTGACATCCATACTCCTTCTAGATCTACAACCAAGGCATAATAAGTGGCATTTATCTCCCACATTGAAGTTTGCAAAGTGCTTTGTACACAGCTTCTCATTTCTATGATTCCATGATCTTTAAAATGGGGACAACCATACTACCTTCCTACTTTGTAAGCCAAAGACCTAGCAAACCTCAAAGACTGAGTGAGGGTGAGTTGTGGGTTTTATTGTGAAAACGATCTGTAGAATTCCTGCTGAGGACTTAATTCCTAATGCTTGCAGGGATTTGAGCCTGATAGAAATGAGGATAGTATGTTTCAAAGATGCATGCAGAATATGGCAGAATGAGAACAAATGTTGAGTGTGTAGCCTGCAGTGTTTCTCCCCCTAGGATCTACATGCTTCATCAGTGCTGATAAAAACTCAGCTTGGGCCCAAAGAATGGTGACCTCCATAAAGGCAGAAGTCTACAGCTCCAATGACCAGATCTTCTAAACTTCTGCTACTCAGAGGCTGCAGGCTTCTCCTCAAATTCTTTGTCCTTGTGGAATAGTACTAAAGAGACAAAATACTTGTGCAGGAAAGAATAAAGGAAAGAGCCCATCCTAAGTTTTGGAACATTAACAAACATTAACTTTGCCAACAAAATTTTTGAGAAAAGAAAATAAATACTCCTTGGTCTGACATTAAAGGTCCTGCCTGATCTAGGTCCAGTCTACCTATCTAGTCGTGTCTTTATGAATCTTACACTCCTGCTAAACATTCTAGTTGTCATTTTTTGAGTATGTTGTGAACCTTCTTTTCTACTTCTGTATCTTTGGTCATAGCATTCTTTCCATTTAGAATGTCCCTTCAATTCATTTCTACCTATATAAATGTGGTTTTTTTTTCATCTTTTAAAGCTAAACTCCAGTGACACCTTCATAAAATCATTTTCTTAATGCTCACACAGAACTTCATTCTCTTATAACTCTTTTCACTTTCTTCTCTATGTTATCTTTACTTGTATACACGTCTTCCTTCCTTGGCTATGGCCTGAGCCTCTCCATGTTTATATTCCTTGTAGTACCCGTTCATAGAAATCACTCAATAACTGCTTATTGAATTGAACAAGGCAGTCTAGTGGAAAGCAACCTAGAGTTGGTGTCAGAAGATCTGGTTTCAAATCCTGGCTCTGATATTGACTAATCATATGATGTTGGACTAGTCCTTTAACCCCTATAGCCTCATTTTTCTCATCTGTAAAATGGAGTTAGACTAGCTGATCTCTAAGGTTCCACCCCATTCTAAATCTTGGTGATTTGTTCTTGGTATTTGAAAGATAATAATAATTTTTTAAACAAGAGTCATCAATGTCCTTATGGAAATTTAAAATCCCCATACTTGGGCCATCACTTTTCCTGGATTCTTCTTTGAGAAGCTTTAGATGGGTGTTCCTTTGTTTATTTTCTTTTCCTTTTTTCTTTCTTTCTTTTTCTCTCTTTTGGTAAAAACTTTTTTTGATAAATTTGATAGAAAGTTCAGCCCATAACAAATGTTTTTGCACCTGCAGCACATTAAGTTTTATCCAGTTATGATGGGATAAGCAGTGAGGCAATTTACAGATTGGTGAGGGTCAGGTACAAAAGGAAAGTAAGAAGTCCTGGAATGGGACTTACATGGGCCTAGTAGGGGCTGAGAGTGACCACACATGTCTAAGTAAGGTGAGACCTTACCCTGAATGGAACTAGATGTGATCCTTCTCAAGGGATGGGCATTCTCTTATATAAAATCAAATCTACCAAGTTAGCTGTACGGACTGGGCCAAAGGTCCAGCCCTAATCAGATACCAATCAATCAGCAAGTATTTACCAAGCATCTATCACTTGTCAGACTTTGTGCTATGAGCTAGGGATACAAAAGCACAAATGAAAATATTTCTCTCCTCTAGGTGCTTCTATTATGGGGTGGATTTAGCACATAAATACTTAGAAATTATATATATATACATATGTATGTATATGTATATATGTGTATATATAGTGTGTATATGTATGTATATATGTATATATCTGTGTATATTTGTGTATGTGTATATGTAAATATATTTGTTTTCTATAATTCTATGTGTGTGTCTATATGCATACATACATACATAATAAATACAAAATGAAGAAAAATATATTTGACACTTTAAAGTTTAATCTACATCATTAAAATATTCTCCAACAATTTTGCTAAGCCTAGACAATCGACAAAACAATAAATTAAGCCCTGAATTGCCAATTTCTGAGGTATAAATGTTCACACTGAAAAGTCAAAAATTGGCTCTGTCAATTTGAGTTGACTCCAGCACATCTTTGGATGTGGGTGGTGTTGCAGAGGTAGAAATGGCAAGATTTGAAACTGATTGGCTATGTATGCAGTAGGGGAAAGGGAGAGTTAGGACACAAAACCACATACTCCCTTACCTAAAAGCTTCCATTAATTCCTAAAAAAGAAACTCTACATGTCATTGAATGCCCTCTACCTTTGCCAAAATTCAAAGGTATCTCTTGGCTATCTACTTGGGGTGGATAAACTTGGGCTATTATGCAACAAGGGAAAAGGTCATTCCCATTATATCCTGTACCCTCACTTCCAGATGCCTGGCCAGTTCTGGGCCATGTTTGGGGATGTTGTTCTAACTGGGGTGTGCTCTGCATAATGCTAGACTGACCTTGGTACTGATGTTTGGGAGTTCAGCATCTCTAGGGTTGGTCTTTTAAACTGAGGTTGCCCTAAAGCTGGGCCCCAGATCAAATGCCTCATATTCCATCCTCTCACCCTTATATTTTGACCTATAATCTCCCATAGTTATCAAGCTTCAGAAATGCCTTACTCTGCCAACAACAATAATGTGAGTTAATGGGAGAAAGGGAATTCCCATAGCAGAACAGCCTCTCAGGCCCCAGCATGTTCCTGAACACTTAGAACTTACGGTAGCAGTTAGTCAACTTTTCCCACCCATCCTTAGCCCAACTGGCAAAGACACTTGTATGTTGGATTATGCTTGGTAAATGCCCTTAGCCATGAGACAATAGCATGTGATTCAATTCGCATGACTTCTTGATGCAATGCAGAGAAAAAGCTGAGCAGACTGTTCACCCTTAAAATTTTTAAAAAAGAAAATGGTCATTGAAATAATGGTGAATGTTCAACCCAACCACAAAATAAATAAAACTGGCTTCTGGCCTACTAACACTTAGCAAGTATTTGAAGGTTATGTGGGCGTCAAGAGGTCTAGGAAAAGCCTTAAGTATCCCCCAGGGAAAGTTGCTTGGAACAATGGAAAAGTTCCTGAATATCAGGAAATGTTTTCTTGAGATCAAGAGATTTATTGGTATGTGGGAGAGAATCCAAATCAATCCTTTTGCCCAAAACATTTCAAGCTAAAGACTGACAACGCCAATTTTGTGGAAGAACAGTTTTGTGCAAAAGTAAGCAAATGCGGCAGATGCCCGGTTAATATATCGGTTACATTTTGCCTCCTCTCCATAGTTGTCCTATTCACTACAGACCTTGTTCTTTTGAGGAGAGGTATCATGGCCTAATGGTCAGAGCACAGGTTGGAGTTAGGACAGAAAGCTCAGAGCTCAGCTTTCTAAATCTGGAGTTCAGGTCCATAACTGGGCAATTCACTTAACCCTTTAATAGCCTAAGAAACTCTCTTAGATAGTGTTATAGGTCGAGTTCTTACTTTGCATCAGTGGGAGGAGTTTGTACAGTGGAAGTTCTCTACATTGATGACATAAATCATAGGTCCAAAGAAAAGTTTTTGTTATTTACGAATAAGTGTTTTATTGATAACAAATCAGATTTTAGTTTAACTCAGAAGGGACAGTAGGGAAAAATTCAAAAAAGACTTTTAAAACAAAACACTTTGCTCCTAGGCCGAGGAAAGTTATGGGCCCTCTAGTTAATCACCATCCTCTTCTAGGTAGAGCTAAGAACGTGCAGGTTTGAAGAGCTCAAGCAGCGTTTGGTCAGTGTTCTGAATTGATTAGGAACCCAGATAAACCTCTATCAGGAAGGTAGTGGGAAGGCTTATTGGACTTTATAATCTAACATCCTTCTTGGGCTTAAAGCATGAGACTAAGATAGTCATGTTTTGAAGAAGGAACAAAAACTATCCTCTAAAACTGATTCCTTGATTAATGGCATTTTAAATCATTTCTCCCTACCCCGATAATTGGGTTGACCATATATTGAGAGGCAGCCATACTATAATGAATGGATAGTTTACCTCAGAGTTATAAAGTTCTGGGCTTAAGTGCCACCTTGGACACATACTGGTTGTGGGCTGCTGGGCAAAGCCAATGGGCTTAATCTAAGTGCCCCCAGGAAGGAAGTTCTCTAAAACTAGAACTTGAAGAACAGGAACAGGTCTATGTTGATAGCTAAACTTTCCTCACTGCCGGTTTCCTACTACGATGAATCACAGATCTAATTTTTTTTTTAAATTACACACACACACACACACACACACACACACACATACACACGTTGACAATAATTGAGATAGAAGAAACCCAAGGTAATAGAGGTAACATACACCTGCAGCCAATGGTCTATTCTGGAGACATTACTCTGGATATTTATGAGTGCTTTCTTATAAAACAATAACAATTGGGGCAATTGTAATTGGGATTATTTTTACTCCAACAAACGTATAGTAGTAGCTATAAGAAACTATCCAGTAGGGATGAAACATTAGGCTAGATTCTGGAGGAAAAAGGAAAATAAGTAATAAAGAAATTCTGCCTTTCAGAAGTTTAAAATCTAGTAGAAGAACACAAATAACAATTATAAAATAATAATGACAACTCATTTACACCTTGTATACTTTTCTGGGCAATTGGTGATGTTGAAGATAGAGTGCCAAGCCTGAAGTCAGGAAGACTCATTTTCATATGTTCAAATTTAGCTTCAGGCACTTACTTTTGTGACTCTGGGCAAGTCACTTAACCCTGTTTGCCTCAGTTTCCTCATCTATAAAGTGAGTTAGATAAGGAAATGACAAACCACTACAGTATCTTTGTCAAGAAAACCCCAAATGGCATCACAAAGAATCAGACATTACAGAAAAATGACTCAACAACATTTTTCAAAAAGTTTTCCTCACAACAGCTCCATGAAGTAGGTAGAAAGTGATTCCAATTAGAAGAGATAGAAATAATTTGGTTTGAGAGCCGAGGAAAAGAAACCCCAAATTATTCAGTACAAATCACTATTTCACCATGAGAAAAATACTATGCAGGAAAATTGGGGTAAAATCACCAGGTAACTTTAAATAATAAGCTGCAAAGTCCCCCACTCACCCTGCCAATTATGATCTCCACCTCACTAAAGGGGTGAAGGGAGAAACTAAGAAAGGTCTTTTGCAGAAGATGGAATTTGGGCTAATTCTTGAGGGAAGTCAGAGAAATTAAGTGGAAATGAAGAAGTAGAGCATTCCAAACATAGCAGACAGACTATTCAAAAACATGGAAACAAGAACTGGAGGCCCAGTGTGAGGTACAGCAAGTAGACTGGTGTGCCTGATTTATAGAGAATGTGGAAGGGAAAAAGTATAAAAAGATTCAATGGTAAGGTTAAGGCTAAGTTTTATTTGACCTTGGAGGTAATAGGGAACCCTTGGAGTTTCCTGAATTGGTTGGGGGGAGGGGGAAGGGGGTTAGACATAAACTTTATTTTCTTTTGTTTGTTTTTTAATGAACATTTTTATTTAAAGTTTTGAGTGCCAAATTCTATGTCTCCTTTCCTTCCTTTCCTTCCTTTCCTTCCCCCTCCCTGAGGTGGTAAGCAATCAGATAGAGGTTATACATGTGCAATTATGTAAAACATTGCCTTATTAGTCATTTTATATAAGAAAACTCAAATAAAAGAAAAAATGAAAGAAATAAAGTGAAAAATAGCATTCTTTCATATTTGTTCAATCAATACCAGTTCTCTCTTTTGAGGTCGATGGTATGCTTCATCATTAGTCCTTTGGGATTGTCTTGGATCATTGCATTGCTGAGAATAGTTGTCATTCACAGTTCTTCATTAAACAATATTGCTCTCACTGTACACAATGTTCTTCTGGTTCTGCTCACTTTACTATACATCAGTTCATAAAAGTCTTTCCAGGCCTTTCTGAAAGCATCTTGCTTGTCCTTTCTTATAGCACAATAAAATTCCATCACAATCATATACCATGGCTTGTTTAGCCATGCCCCAGTTGATGGGCATTCCTTTGATTTCCAATTCTTAGCCACCACAAAAAGAGCTATTAGAAATATTTTTGTAAAAATAGGTCTTTTCCTCTTTTGGGGATTAGACCTACACTTTAGAAAAATCACTTTGGCAGCTGAGTGGAATGCCATTTGGAATGGGAGGAGATGCGAGACAGGGAGATTAATTAAAAGGCTATTGTGATTGCATCCTTGATATCACTTCTTATTTCTTTGTGGCACCTATCTTCATTATCCTTTAGGTAACTGATAACTTTAATTCTTCTGAGACTGGAGCATTTCATGACTCACAGCTATATGAAATCATCAGCAGAGCTATTTTTTTAACTGTTAAAAAAAGATGACATTTCATATGAAGTGAAACTTGGGGTCATTTAAAACACTTAGCAATTTATTAAATGCAAAGATTGGGTTTATATCCTCATGTTCAATTCTGAGCCGAACCTAATGTCCATGTAACAAGTCTAAGAGAGATAGGTGGGTAACTAGCTGGTTAGATAGTTGAGATAAAAATATAAATATAAGCATAGACATCAACATAGATATAGACAGTGATTGACCAAGTCTATTGGTTGTCCAACCAACAGGTCATCATAGTAAGAAAATGGGCACTTAGGTTTTCCATTATGTATAACTACGCTGGACTACTGAATGATTGTGTGTCTTATTTAGGATACTGTAGTATTCCACGATTTGATACGATCAACACAATGTCACCCATTAAGGTCATTTTGAGGGCCTCATCACTGATAGAAAATACTTCTTCCACTTGGATTCTGTGGTGGTCAATCTCTACTTTGATAAACACCTTTGGAAAGCATTTGTCTTTGTGTTTTATAGATCATTTGATATTAATACTTAAAGGATTCTCAAAGTTATCTCTGTTGTTTTATCTCTCAAAGAATCTTGTATAATTTTTTTTTTTTTTAGGGAGGCAATTGGGCTTAAGTGACTTGCCCAGGGTCACACAGCTAGTAAGTGTTAAGTGTCTGAGGCTGGATTTGAACTCAGGTACTCCTGACTCCAGGGCTGATGCTCTATCCACTGCGCCACCTAGCTGCCCCGAATCTTGTATAATTTTGACATGTGTCTGTGAGGGACCTTGTTGGCATAAGGCCTCAAGTTGGAGTTTTGTGCAAAGAAGAAGAAATGGTACTAAAGGAAGCAGAAAGAGGAAAAGACACTAGTCCAAACAGCACAGAGAGGGTCGACTCTGTTGGTGTCACAATCATGAGAGCTGAAGAGTCAGTTCTCAAGTATATGAAAGAAAGGAGGATCCCTAAAACTTGGGATAAATCTCAGGAATTATGATGACCAAAAAAAAAAGTCAACTGAGAAAATATTAGTAATTATAGATCTGTATGTCAACTTTTTCTATCTTTCCATTAATATAATAGTTGTACACATCCTTGAGGAAGGTATGAGAGTAGAGAGGCTTTCACAAATGATATTCTTCAGCAGACCACAGCTTTACAATCACAAAATTGACTAAAGGGTGTAACAAATATAAGATACCAATTTCTTTATAGTTTGTTGAATTAAAATATAATACCTCTGGGTTAAATTCCTTTATCATTTTTGCTACTTATTAGTGCAAATGCCTCACTAACTAAAGCACCTGGATTGTTGAGTGGTTCTTTCTACCACCAGACTCTGACCCAATCATCCCCTTCCCACTATCTGTAGACTATGAAGTCACCCTTATCCTTTGAAGTTGGCTAACATGTGTTGTCATCTCAGACAGGGATAGAGGACAGTGTGTTCTCTCTTAATGGGCATGGTAACAAAAGTAGTCTTCACCTAACAACTACACAGGAGATTGATTGTGTCTTTGCTGATTCTCAAGGGCAATATGTGACACTGGATGAAGTCATACTGTTAGGAGATCAGCATATTTTTGCCATATCTGGAAAGGGGAGGAGAAAGGAAGGGAATAAGTATTTATGTAGCAGCTACCATGTGCCAAGCATTATACTAAGTGCTTTTTACAAATATTATCTCATTTGATCCTCACAACAACCCTACAAGGTAAGAGCTGCTAGTATTCCTCAATTCACAGTTAAGGAAACTGAGGTAGACAGAAATTAAGTGACTTGCCTAGAGTCACATAACCAATAAGCGTCTAGGGTCAGATTTGAACTCAGGTCTTCCACATTCCATGCCCAGCACTTTATCAACTGTACCACCTAGCCTACCGCCTAAACCAGTGATGGAAAGAATGCTGAACTCAAAGTTAGGAGACTTGAACTCTAATTGTAACACTGTCATTACCTTCTTGTGGACCTAGTCCAAGTTGTTTCCTTTCTCTGAAGCTCAATTTCTTTAACTATGAAATGAGGGTGTTAGATTCAATGTCTTCCAATGTCTCTTGCTGCTCTAATAGTATATGATTTGTTATAACCATTTTTAGTCTAATTCTATCATCTAGAAATAATTCCCCATCATCTCCCAATAACAAAACATATTCATCCTGTCCCTACCAATTTGGCAGTATGAAATTAACACAAAAAGTCTGTGGGGCTTTAGACTATTAGGAAAGAAGCTAATTTATTAGCTGATTTATTAATATTACTATCACATCTATATCTATATACTATCTATATAGCATATCTATAGTATATTATAGAATACTATATACTATACTATACTATATGTATAGTCTACTAGTATATCTACATACTATTGCATCATTAAATGGATTACCTCATTTTACAGATGAGGAAACTGAGACTCAGAGAGATTAAGTGACTTGGCCTAGGTTTTATAGTTAGTGTCAGAGACTGGCTCCAGGTCCATAGTTCAATTTCTAACTCCACATCACTGGTTTCACCTTCAGGCATGAGAATGCTAGAGAAAGACAAACAAGGAATCTGGGAATAGCCCTCATGAAAATAATATTTAACCAATTTTACTAAAATTGTTAGTGATGAGACCATAGCATCATAGCTTTAGACTTAGAAAGGACCTTAGAGATAGGTCATCTACTCCAACCTTCTTATCTTAAGGAAATAAGGAAATTAAAGCACCCAAAGTTGAAATGACTCACCCTGCCACACAGGTAACAAAGGATAGATCTGGTTTTCAAATGCAATTTTGCAGACTTCACATTCAGCATTCTTCCTAAGATACTACACTACCTCCTCACCCCATATTGCTGTGGGAAAGTATAAATGGTTTTTGTCAAGCTATTTTTAAGACCTTTATCCTCCTGAGTCTGTAATTATTGGACCCAAGGATTCTCTGTGGAGTTAGCTAAGCTCCACTTTTTCCTCATTTAAATGTCCCTGGCATGAGTCTACAAGTCTGAACCCAAGGGGCATAGGTGCTGATTTGATCTTCTGCAACCTACAATTTTATGAATTTTCCTTAGAACTTCTTGCCTTCTATGTCCTGAATGCAGTCATCTCTCAAGAAGGCAGGGTTGTTTGCTTGACTGCTCTGTGCCCCTCGGCACCAAATCATCCATTAAAATACAGTCAATTCTTGATTACTGTCAGGGATTGTTCATAAGGCCCAGGGCCTTCCCTCTACCTGAAATACTTCTCCTTGACTTTCTCCTCATAACTGTATTTGCAAGTCATCAGTTCTGTTAGTAATTGCAAATTCTAATCCAGCAAAACTACATTCTTCAAACATCACTGTTAGGTTGCCTGGTGTTGCCCTAGGCATTCTCCATTGGGAACTGAACCCAGTAAAAGTCTCAGCTGTTTGGTATAACTGGGATAAGCTGGCTGAGACAGAATCTGACTTTACAGCTTTCATCATTGCTTATTCCACACTAATATATTCTGTGGGGGAGGGAGAGTTGCAGTAACCAAAATATAAAGCCTGATTGAGACAAACACCCCCACATACTGAAAAGGCTCTACAGGGGAAGATACACAAAACTGCCACGATCATGCTTCTGCCATATTCTCCAGTCCCTCTCACCCTCCACATTTGATCTCACACTGAAATACACAACCCACCACACCTACTGAGTCTTGGATCATGCTCTAGCATCCTCTGATACAAGCCTCACTTCACACCAACCAGTTCTTTCCATACATCAGTAATCTGTCTACTCTTTTACTCCACTAAATGGCTGTAATTAAATGTTCTTTTCCCCAGTGATATACATCATTAATTCTTTGGAGACTGATGTTATTTTATATTTAGCTTCTACTAAATGAGAGAGGATTGGTATTTTAAAATATGGGCCTTGTCTTTATGAGAAGCTTGGGGTCATTGAAGGAACTCTAAAGTTAGTATGACATTCTTTTTCCTAATTGCAAAGAAGTGTAAAGAGACTCTTCTCAAGTGAACATCTAAAGCTGTGACTCTGAAACCTTCAGACAGCCAGGCAATGAGGATTTGTTAAATTTTTACACTGTGCCAAACACTGTGTGAAGCACTAGAGATACAAATACAAGCACAAAAGAAAGCCCCTGTCCTCAGAGAATGTTTACTCTAATGGAGAAAGACAACACATGAAAGAACACTGAAATTGTGGTGGAGGGAGAGAAGATACCCAAGAAGGGGGCATGGTGGCAAAGTCCAGAGAGTCAGAAACACAGGAAGGAAGGGAATGAAGCATGGCCAAACTGGGACAGTCTGAAATAGAGACCCAAGGAGGAACTCATCAGTGGGAGAAAGGGGAGGAGGCAGGGTGGAAGTTCCCATTTTACAGTCAAAGACTCATCTTTACTTCTTATCATATAGTTCCATCATGACATCCTACCCTTTGAAAATCTTCTCTGATTATATTTTAGGGTCTACTCACAACCATCATACTCTTCTCCATTGCCATCTATACTTTTTCAGTTTTAGTTGGAGGCTAGGGGGCAGGGGGTATTGTGTTTCATGTCTCACAACTAAATAAGACCAATAGATATCTTTATTAATTTGGAGGCCATTTCAAGGTTTCTAAATCTCTAGTTACTTTAACAACCAAGATATTCCTTTCTAAATATTCCTCTAATCTTCCAAATATGACAGCATTTTTTCATACTTAGGGAGTATTCGAGGCATCTTCCATATGTAGTCTTCCCTGACCCAACCAATTCATAATAATCTCTTGACTTGTCTACTGTCACATAGTCAGTACATGGCATAGGAAGGATAGCTATCATGGAAGCACAAATTCAGAGTTGAAATAGACCTTAGAGACTGTCTAATCCAACTCCCTAATATTACAGGTGAAGAATCATGGTGGCAGAGCCCAGATAGTCAGAAACACAGCTGAGATAGGGATGAAACATGACTAGCTTGGGCCTGTCCCCAAAATGGAGGTCCCAGAAGGATCACACTGATGGTAAAAGGGAGCCAACATGATGTAGAGATTTTCCTAAGAGACAGAAACTCAGTACTCACATGGATTTGAAACTTTGTTGATGTGGGAGTTTCCTCTAAAGATGTGACCTTCAATCCATCCATGACCACCTATCCTGTGGGATTCTTGTCCATGTTTTGCTATAAATTTACCTAAAGCATGTGTCCACCATGCTGGAGACCTTCCTCATTTTCTATTCACTTTCTTGGGATGTCAGTGAGTCAGAATGGCTGTCCATTTGCCATCTTTTATTCCTGATATGCTGTAGCCTGCTCACGCCCACCATGTGCTTCACTCCATTGGCCCCTGTGTGATAAGCATCATTAATTCTTTGGAGACTGATGTTATTTTATAGTTCACTTCTGCTAAATGAGAGAGGATTTTGGTATTTAAAAATATGGGCCTTGCCTTTATGGGAAGCTTAGTGTCATTGAAGGAACTTTACAGTTAGTATGACATTATTTTTCCTAGTGATTGTAGCCTACTGGTCAAACTCATTCAGTCAACCTTTAACACCTTCTCCAATCTGGTGCCAGCCTATCTGCCCAGCTTTATCTCATATTCTTCCCATGTGTGTGTACTACACAGATGAGCAAAAGTAGATTACTCTCTGTCCTCAGAACAAGTCCTTTTCTCTTTTAAAAGTCTATGTCTGAAAAAATAAAAAATAAATAAATGTTTAAAAAGGGGGGGGCAGCTAGGTGACGCAGTGGATAGAGCACCAGCCCTGGAGTCAGGAGAACCTGAGTTCAAATCTGGCCTCAGACACTTAACACTTCCTAGCTGTGTGACCCTGAGCAAGTCACTTAACCCCAATTGCCTCACAAAAAATAAAAAATAAATAAATGTTTTAAAAAAAAAAGTCTATGTCTGGGTAGTTACTTCCATTGTTCCCTTTGCCTGAATTATCACATCGCTTTTTGCTAGTAGAATGATTGTACTTTGAAGCAAAACTCAAAAACCACCTTCTATGCATATAGTCTTCCCTGATCCACCCATTTCATAATGACCTCTTGACCTTTCTAGGGTCACACAGTGAATATGTGGTAGGACTTGAAGGTCTCCCTGATTCTAAAGCCAAATATCACAGAAGCACACATTTAGAGCCAGGAAGGATCTTAAAGACCATGCAATCCAGCTCCTTCATTTTATAGGTTTGGGTGGGTTTTTTTGTTTTGTTTTTTGCAGGGCAATGAGGGTTAAGTGACTTGCCCAAGGTCATACAGCTAATAAGTGTCACGTGTCTAAAGCCATATTTGAACTTGGATCCTCCTGAATCCAGGGCCAATGCTTTATCCACTGTTCCATCTAGCTGCCCCCTCCTTCCTTTCAAAGGCAAAACACTAAAAGGGGTAGCTAGGTGGCACAGTGGATGGAGCACTGGCCCTGAAGTAGGGAGGACCTGAGCTCAAATCTCACCTCAGATACTTACTAGCTGTGTGACACTGAGCAAGTCACATAACCCCCGTTGCCTTAAACATGTAGGACCATCTCCAGTTGTCCTGATAATATATCTTGCCACTGAACCCAGATGGCTCTGGAGGAGAGAGTGAGGTTGGTGACTTTGCACAACCCTCTTTCACTTAAATTCAATTCACTTCAAGTCTTGACATCACCCTGACGTTATTGTCCTCTTCCCAAATGAAGGACAAACGACAAAAATTGAGACCAAGGGAAGATATGACTTACCCACAAGTTGCACAGGTAGTAAGTATTTGAAGCAGGCTTTGACTCCAGTTTTTTCTGACCCTAAACCCAACACTCTATGCATCAGGCCACGCTGACTCTTGTATACTCTGCAAATATGAAAAATGATATATCATATTTGGAAGATCAGATAAATCCATAAAAAGGAATGAACTAGTTGTTAAGATGACAAGAAACCTGGAAACAGCCTATAAATTAATAAGGATATTCTATTGGTTTTGTTGTATAGTTGTGAGACTTGAAACACAATATTTCTCCACCCCACCAAAAATTGAAAACAAATATAGCGTAGAGGGAAATGGAGAAGAGTATATAGTAGGTATAAGCAGGGACCACCATAGAACCAATCCAGAGCTTCAAAGGATAGGATGTCATCAGGTAAATATATAATAAGAAGGGAAGATGAGCTTATAATGTGGCACAAGAATACATGGATTGTGACCTTTTGCTATCCTTACAATGACAAAAGAAATGAAAGAAGGTCCCCAACATGCTGGGAAAATCCCCATTTGGTGAATTTAAGGGCATATATGGCGAAGTGCTGCCCAAGGTGGCAAGCATGGATCTATTGTGATCTCAATCATTGGAGGGAAATAACCAAATTGATGAGAGCACAGATAACAAAGGAGTATTTTAAAATCTAGGGGGAACAGTGAATAGAGCACCGAGCTTAGAGTCAGGAAGATTCATCTTCCTAAGTTCAGGATACTTACTAGCTGTGTGACTGTAGGTAAATCACAACCCTCTTTGCCTTATTTTCCTCATCTGTAAAATGAGTTGGTGAAGGAAATGGTAAAACATTCCATTATTCTTGCCAAGAAAACCCCAAATGGGGTCATGAAGTATCACACAAAGTTGAAAATAACTGAACAACAACAAACTTTATTATCTTCTGGTTTAGTTTGGATGTTCTTTAAACCTATATGTATGTGATGGAAATAATAATTTAAAACCCAAATGAGACTCAATTTACTTATTTTTATAAGATAAAAAGTAAATCCTTACTTTTCATAACTCTAGTACATAATTTTCATAATGGTATAAGACAAATAAAAACAACTGACAAAAATCCTTTTTGTATTTTAAAAAGTAATATACTTTTTAGATTTTTTCAGGTATATGAGAAAATTAGACAATGATTTTTTTTACAATACTGAAAAATAATGCTTCTTGGACCATTGAGAGGTGACCTCATTCCAGTTTAATAATTTAATAACTTGGAGGGAGGAGAGAATATGTTTGCTCTCCCGTGACCTAAGAGGCATTCTCCTTAATCTTTTTACATTGTGTTGATGTCAATGCAGTATTTGTGCAGTTTATTGTTCACTGGTAGTATGTTTACTATTTACAACAGTGTATTTACTATTGGACTGTTACATTGTATGTTCTGTTCCATATTTTAACACCAAACACAGGCATTCTTCATTTACTTGTTGGACATAACCTTTTGTATTTTGAAATCCCTATGTGGATTGCTAGGCTAACCTCTTTTAAATGACCATGGACTTTGGTGAGGAGATTCTCTAGCATATTATCTGCAGTCAAGAGTATCTGAAAAATTTGGCCATTTATTTGGAACCCCTTTTCAATTTAGATTTCTTTTTAACATTTGATTTTTCCTCAATTACATGTAAACAAAAGTTTTTAGCATTCTTTTTTAAATTTTGAGTTCCAAATTCTCTCCCTCCCGCTCTCTCCTTCCCCATTTTTCAGAAGGCAACTAATTTGATGTATATTATACATGTGTAATCATGCAAAACACTTCCATATTATCCATGTTGCAAAAGAAAACACAAACGAAAAATAACTCAAAAATAATAAAGTAAAGGAAGTCTGCTTCAATCTGCGTTCAGACATCATTATTTCTTTCTTTAGACGTGGATAGCATTTTAATCATGAGCCCTTTGGAATAGGTTTGGATCATTGAATTGTTGAGAATCATTCACAATTGATCCTGGTTCTGCTCATTTCACTTTGTACCAGTTCATGTAGGTCATCCCAGGTTTTTCTGAAAGCTTCCTTTACATTTAGATTTTGCAACGGATATCATCCGTAAGGATGTTAAACGCATTTAGCATGTACATCTCCTCTCTATTTTATGCTTTATTTGGTGTTTATCATGAGAAGATTAATATATGAATATATATATAGTTTCATTTATCAAGGAATCTTTATCATTTTAATTTTTGCATGAGGGAATCCTTGATGTAGAGGAGCCTTTAAGATTAAACTGTGTACTACTCATTAAAAGATGTTTTTATAATAAATGAACATAGTACAAAATTATATTCTATTTACTCTTTACAGACACATTTCAGTGTCTAGAAGATGTGATATGGCATGGAAATCACCTATGGACTGCCTAATCCCTTAATATATTTTACTCAAGAATTCCTAAGGAGAGATACATAGACCACTCTCTAATTTCCTTCAAAATTGTCTCTCTTCTAATGTACATTTCATCTGTGCTGGTGTGGTCCAGCTATTCTTCCTGACTTCATCTTCTTTCATGCCATTTCTACATCTTCATATAACATACCCAAATGTGATCAATGAGAGTAATAAATAGTTATAGGAACACTGAGAAGTCTATTCCACTTTCTGTCAATTTGTTGTCCTAATTTTGGCATCATTTTCAATGACCTTGGAATGATTTACTTTAGTTGGGCTTCATTATTCATACTCATTTTCCTTACTGTAACTTTTCACCATTTTGTTAAGTGATATTGCTCATCATCTGTTCTCAACTCCTTTCATGATATTTGCAAGTTGGCTTGGACTCTAAACCAGTGTTGTCTTTGGCTGCCATCTCTGTAGTTGGCAAAAGAGAGCAAGTGTTTTCTGCCTTAGGTGGTTTCTGGGCTCTTTTGGCCTCTTCAATGTGATGATTGCTTTTCAACAGTTAAATTTATGTAAGAAATGGTGATAATCAGAATCACAGTCTTTACTGTTATTCTTAGCCCACTTTAATAGCTAATTTAAATAGATACAGCTGGAAGTATTCTAATTTCATAAAGTATCTTATCTTTATCTTTCTTGTATTTGGTAATAATTTTGACCTTATTGCCTAGTCAATGGTCTAACTATATACAGACATCTAAATTTGTCACATGACTTCTTTCACATCAATTAAAGATTGATCATGGTGAGTTGATTATAGGGCATATTCTGTTGTAACTTATTTATAAACTGTTGCTTAAAAGTTAGGCAAATTGTCTCAAGTATATTCTAATTAGAAACAACAATATCTTTGACCATTTCATTTGCCTTACATTTTAATTGTCTTCATAATTTTCCCTAAAAAGAATTTAAAATGTAATTCTTTTTCTCCCACAAAAAAATATTTATTCTTATTGACCATAAAGTTAAAATGAATGTTAGTTTATTTGCTGACTATTTCTCCCTATAAAGAAGATATCTTTTAAAAGTCTATTCCAGGTTTTTTTTTTTAATTCTGTATTTCTATTCACATTGGTACAAATCAATCACTGAAATATCTGTGGTAACTTGAGGTTTAAATAAGCAGTTATCCTGCCGTTTGGACATTTATACAGCTAATTGCTTTTCAAATGCAAATGGAGTTATTTTTGCATAAAGTCACATGACAAACTCTATCAGAGTTTATTATTTATACCCTGCTGAGATGATGGACTCAAATCTTGGAGATTCTAAATGGAAAGTCTAAATGGGCCCTTTTTCCACTCCCAAAATGAGACTAACTGAGGATATGTCCACTATTTTAGAACCATGTCCATTAATTCTCATCAGAAGACATATCATTAGGGATCAACAAAGGATAACTAATTGGAACTTGGCTTGGATCCCAAAGTCAATCTAGTAAGAAGAATTTGGGATAATGTGGAATATCTAACCAATAAGAAATCTTTCCCCCCCCAAATACTCCTAATATACTACTTAATTGATTTTGATAGACCATAACTCAAAACATATCTCCTGAAACATATCTATATGTGTGTATACTGATAAGATCACAAATATGTCTACGCATACATTAATGAATCAATCAACAAGCTTTTTATTTATTGTGTCTACTTTGTGGCAGGCACTGTGTAAGGTACTTGAAATAGGAGTACAAAGAATATAACAGGTACTCCCAATAAACTCAGATTCTAATGGGGGAGACCAATAGTACATATAAAATAAATAAAGCACAAATTAAAAATTAATAAAAACAAATATATGCAAAGTAGTTAAATATAGGATATTTAATTTTGGGCCAATGGTAATAAAAGCCTTGGAGGATCAAGAAAGACTTCATGTAGAAGATAATACCTAAGTTACATCTTAAAGACCAGTGCAAAGGCAAGAAGGACAGAAACGAAATGTTATGGTGGAAAAAAAGGTTCTAAGCACTACTGATACAACGACAAAAACTTAAATCTTCTTTCCTTCAAGGAGCTTACTTCTTTAGAAGAAAAAACATGGAAATATAAGAAAATAGGAAGTATATGTGTATATACATACATATATATGGGTATATATGTGTATATATACACACATACATATACATATACATATACACATACACATACACATACACATACACATACACATACATATACATATACATATACATATACATATACATATACATATACATATACATATACATATACATATACATATACATATACATATACATATACATATACATATACATATTTTTCTGGGGTTCCTAGCATCTAGGGCCTTTAGGAAAGGTCTTATATACAAAGTGACACTTAAGTTGAGTTTGCAAAGAAGCTAGAAATGCCTCACCTCACCTCACCTTGCCTTGCCTTTCCTCCCCTAGCCTCCCCTCCTTTTTCTTCCACCCCTTCCCTTTTCCTTCCCTTTTTCTTCCTCTTATTTTTCATACCTTTCCTTCCTTTTTTTAAATTCATCATTCAATTACTTATTTATTTTTATAAACATCATTATCTCTTCTTCCTACTACCACCCACAATTGAAAAAAGAAAAGAAAAAAGTCCTCATAACAGATAAATATAGTCCATCAAAACAAATTCTTACACCAGTAATATACAAAATATTCATGTTTAATTCTTCGTTTTAAGTCTATCACCACTCTGGCAGGAGGTAGATGGCATGTTTCATCATCAGTCATCTAGACTAATAGTTTGTTATTGTTTTGATCAAAATTCTTCTTTTTCAAAGTTGTTTTTCTTTATAATACTGTTGTCATATGAGTTATAATAGAGGTATTCACACTTCATAGAGATGTTCCTGGTTTCCTTTGAAACTGCCTATTTAATCATTTATTATGGCACAATCATATTCTATTAATTCATAAAATATAATTTGTTTAGACATTCCCAATAGAATTGTTTCCAGTTCAGGGCTACTATGAATAGAGCTGTTATAAATATGTTTCTCCATATAGGTCCCTTCCCTCTTTCTTTGATCTCTTTAGGGTAGAGGTCTGGTTATGATGTAGCTGAGTCAAAGGGTATGCATAACCTAGTAATTTGGGAGCATTGTTTTAAACTGATGGTAGTACATTCAAGAAATGAAGAGACTCCTGGGAAAAGGCAAGAGAGAAGAAATAGAATGCCCTCTAGAGCAATAGCAACTAAGCTGGTTTCACCAGAAATATAATTAAGTGGGACCTAGATTATGAAGGATGAGATGACAAAACTAAGCTTTTGTTATTTTTTTCCCTAGGGGAAACAAGGAGCCAGTTGACCTTTTGGAACAGGGAAGTGACATGTGCTTTAGGAATATCAATTGGTCCACTATATGGAAAATGAATTGGAAAGAGAAGAAACTTGAGGCAAGGAGAACAATGAGAAGGCTATTGCAAAAGTTCATTTGAGAGATGATAAAGACCTGAGCTAGGGTGGTGGCCATGTGAGTGGAGAGAACAGAACAGAACCAAGAGATGCATTAGGGTTAGAATCAATGGAACTTGGTAAATAGAGAGAAGAGTTGAGATTGATTCTAAGGTTAAGATTCTGTGTGATTAGAAGGATGATGGTGCCCTAGAAAGAAACAGGGAACTTCCGAAGAGAGGTGGGCTTGGTGGGGAAAGATAATAACTTCTATTTGATACTTGTTAAGATTGAACTTTATTTGGACATGCAGTTGGACTATACAGTTGGTGATACCAGACTAGACTGATGCTCAGGAGAAAGACTAGACCTGGATAAAAATTGTCCTCGGAAATTCTGAGTCTTTCCTTTATAACTCTTTGTACTTTTGGAAGAATCAGAGACCCAGGAGGCAAGCAGAGTAAAAGATGATTCTGAAAATTTACATATTGGATTAAAACCATTCAGAACCTAAATTGCTGAAATGTGTAGCTGACTCAGTCTTCAGATTCTTCCTCTTTATGGATGAACAGAAAAAGAAAGATGAGCTTGTGCTTTGTATTTGCAGCCTGTTGAGCTCATTAAGTACTTATTTTATAGTCCATTACAATCACATGATTGAGGTAACTCTCATTTTTTAGATCTGAAACTTCAGTCTATCATACAGATGAAGCTGCTCCCATTTTCCTAATGAAACTGCAGGACATGACTTTGAAGGCAGTGCAAGGGTAGCATCTGTGAGTATTTTATTTGGATGATAGAGTTATTATTTCTTTGGCTCAACATTCACTGTTGCATAAAATCTTAATAGTCTCTTTATGAACGTACTCTGCCATGACTATTTCTAAGTTAAATACTATGTTCTGATTTAAAAAAAAATTCTTATGGGGTTTGTAAGGCATATTTCTTAACTCTGATCTAAGGATTTTTTCATATCCTTCCAATCTGCCTTAGAAGTTCTTTTGCTTTGAAAGTAAGCTGTAACCTTGTTGTACCCTCAAGCTCTCCAGAGAAAATTTTGCTACTTGGCATGTGGTCTAATATTTATAAAGAATATCCTAAGAAGACAACGACAAGCCACCGAGACAGGTGGGTAGCAAAGATTAAAGGTTATCTGGAGAGAACAGCTTTCTGAGCTATCAAATCAACACTTCATTGTTTCAATTTTTCATGTTCTAATTGAGACAGTGCCTCATAATCATATCACTCCTCTTGAATCACTGTGGAGTGGAATACAGAACAGAGTGGCATTCATATTGGTTTGGTAAATGATAACTGCTTATTATGATTTGCTTCCGATGTTCCTACTCCCACGTGTAGTCACTAGTAATCAAGTGATGAAGGATTCCGTGTTTAGAATCAATACGTGAGCTTTTCAGCCACAGGATCACACCATTCCAGAACTAACCGAGCTAACCAAGACATCTGACGCTGAACCACAAGAAGGGATAGATCTTTCATCAATTCCTTCAACACTTTTCTTTCAATTTAAGTTAAACATTTATTAAGTAGCCCACTATGTACAAATTACTCTGGGCTAAATGCTTAGTTAGACACAAAAAAATTAGAAAATGTTCAGTCCCTCATTTCATGGAATTTAGAATCAAACACAGATTAAGGGCTGTATGGGAAGTAGATGGAAAGCTGACTTTGTTAGGAAGATTCGTGACCATGTCTTGACCCTGGAACATACTGGTTATGTGACTCTGGGCAAGTCATTTAACTTCCCATTGCCTCCACACAACTCTCTAAAATTTAAAGTTTGAGAGGAGTGGGGAGGGGATGGGTAGGCAGTTTGGGGTGGGGTAAGGGAGAGAAAGGGAGGAGGTTTCTAATCTTGGGAGCTACACATGCTGATGCAATTACAAAAATAGATGAAGTACATTACTCTTTTACTAAAAATATTTTGTAATGTCAAAGAAGAGAAATTTCAGGACCTCATGGAAATCTTTATGAAGGAGGATAACATTTGAGTTTTTTGTAAAGGATGCTGAGGAAACCAACAAACAAAGAAAGTAATAGATGGCATTCTAGGCATAGTGGTCAGTAAGAAAAACACGGGGCGGGGGGGGGCAGCTAGGTGATACAGTGAATAAAGCACTGGCCCTGGATTCAGGAGGAACTGAGTTCAAATCCAGCCTCAGACACTTGAAACTGTGTGACCCCGGGCAAGTCACTTAACCCTCATTGCCCTACAATATTTTTTTTTTTTGCCCTACAATATTAAAACAAACAAACAAAGACACAGAGGCAAGAAACTGCAGATAGTATAGAAAGTAGTTTCATTTAGGATACTTGGAGAATATTAGTAAGAAATTATCCTGGAAAGATAAGTTTGAGGTGGTGGGGTAGGAGACAGGATTTGGGAGGGGGGCAGGGCAATGGGGGTTAAGTGACTTGCCCAGGGTCACACAGCTATTAAGTGTCAAGGGTCTGAGGCCAGATTTGAACTCAGGTACTCCTGAATCCAGGGCTGGTGCTTTATCCTCTGAGCCACCCAGCTGCCCCTCCCCAGTTAGTTTTTCTAGGAGGATCCTGAGGAATAACATTGTGATACATTGGAAAGAACACTGGCTTTGGATTTAGAAGACATGGACTGAAAGCTTCTCTTAATAGCTGAATGACCTTGAGAATATAATTGCTCTTCTCCTTTACTATTGAGGGCCTCACTTCCCCATCTATGAAATGAAAGGTTTGAACTAGCTAGCCTTCTGCTTCTATGATTCTATGAATGAGATTTAGACTAAGACACATCCATAGTACCCTTACAAAGAGGAAACAAATGTATACAGCAAATAAAAGTCAATTAAATCAGGATGTTTTTTTTAATTATATGCTATTTTTTTCAAATTATTCACTATTTGGGGTTAAATTAGAAATGATGATAAGGAAGATTAATTACTTCTCAAAAAACTATTTAACTTTTTATTTTTTGCAAAAAGAAATTACAAATATATACTATCCTAAGTAATGGTGGCATCTCTAGGAAAAATTATGATGTGCATGTACAAGATATGTTCAATTTATCCTCTCTAGCTGTCCTATTGCTTGATTTCTTTTTTCTTGAAGGAAAGTTGCTTGTACTTTCATGTATCTTTCGATCTTTGCCTTCTGCATTATCAATGGACGCTGCACTCTTCATTTTATTTAGAATTTCAAGTAACTCAGAAAATGTCTTCTTTCCTTAAGGCAAAAGTATATTTTTCGGGGCAGCTAGGTGGCACAGTGGATAGAGCACTGGCCCTAGAGTCAGGAGTACCTGAGTTCAAATCCGGCCTCAGACACTTAACACTTATTAGCTGTATGACCTTGGGCAAGTCACTTAAACCCAATTGTCCCACTTTAAAAAAAAAAAGGAAAAAAAGGTATATTTTTCTATTATATTTTAAAAGGAAACTGCTAAGGAGCATCTTTCTTTTTTTCCCCACAATGATGTACCACGGAGTAGTTGGTGTCTATATGTTTATCTGTACCACACTGAATTGGATCCAATCATACTTGCCTTCCCAGTCCTGTATGATTCTTATCAGTCTAACAGTTGTTGGCAGTAGAAAGTATTGAGCTGAAGAGGAGAATTGGCTACTTCTTGTACTAGACCTCATTCTCATATGGGCAGTGCCACTCCTTCCCTGTTCCTCCCTTAGGCATGACTTTCTCTTTAGGTAACACTCTCAGCCTTCCCCTTAAGATGGCTTTCTTTCAAACTTCCCCCAAAGAAATGATGGGAGGGATGTTACCTGTTGAGAAAAGTGAACTCCAGCCTGCTCACAGCCCTTCTCTTCCCAAAGAATGTCTCAGCCCTAGTGGTATAGATATTAATATGTTCTTTTTGCTTTGGAGAAGCTACAGAATAGGAATTAATAAAATAATTATTAAATTCTAGCACTGAGTCCTTATGCTAGGAATATTTCCAAGAATTATGAAAATTTATTTATCTTTGGCCCTGGGTACCTAAACATACATTTGTTTCCCAAAGATACATACACACACACACACACACACACACACACACACATATATATATACTAAAGTAATATTGACAATGTGGTCTCAGATTACAACTTGCAACACCCCTGAGTGTGGCAGAACCAATTTAAAAAGTAATTATGACATTTTTAACAAAATAAATAAAAATACAACAGGATATAGATATTGCTAATGTGTGCTTTTTAATCCAATATGTTGCTGCAGACATCTTTATTTATGGTAGCCCTGTTTCTATTTGAGTTTGATACCACTGGTCTAAGAGAAAACCAGTTTCTTAAAAGCAACAAAAAAAAGAAAATAGATTTTAAATGAACAATAATTGATAGAACCAGATCATCTCTCACTAGAGAGACAATGAGGAGGTGGAGAGAAGAGGCAAAAGATGAGAATATGGAATTCCCTGGGTTCTTTCTCAACAATATAATGGATGATAGCCCTGGATTATTGTGTCTGGATTGCTTTCATCTTTGATCTCACAATGTTACAATATCTTTTGCTCCTTGTTTCCCTTTGCCTTGAAGCCTTGGGTTTTGAGCCTATAGTAGGGACAAATGGCAGCCCCTTCTTCTCTTCTCCTTTTTTTTTTTGTGAGGCAATTGGGGTTAAGTGACTTTCCCAGGGTCACACAGCTAGTAAGTGTTAAGTATCTGAGGCCAGATTTGAACTCAGGTCCTCTTGAATCCAGGGCCAGTGCTCTATCTACTGTGCCACCTAGCTGCCCCTCTTCTCCATTTTAGTAGTGTTCCAAGTTCACCCCTGTGGAACACCAGAGCTCTTCATGTCCTCACTTTAGCATTCTTGCTCACACCTCACTTCTCTGGAGCTTCCAGATCTTCCTCTTGTACTATTTATGTACACTATGTAATCTAGCAAAAAGTAATGAAATTACTGTTTTCCTCCATCTGTTTTATTCCATGTATTTTTAATGCCCCACTCTTTTTTTTTAATATCTATCTCTCTCACTTCTTGGCATAGGATGATGGATCAGAACTGAAGTACAAGAAATGCTGACCCTAGACACAGACAATGTGTTGGTCTGTTTTGCTTGACAAACTATAACTATATTTTTGTTAGGAAAGGCTTCTGTCAGGGTAAGGGAAAGAGAAATGTTTCTGGGGTAAATCTTCCAAGAGAATTGTGAGCTGAGAGTCTTTTTAACTTTGAAAATAGTGTGTGCCAGCAAAGTGTACCCAATAGTTCATATTCTTACAGGTGGTACATTGCAATAATAATAATAATAATAATAATAATAATAATGTAAATTTATTTAGTATACAAAATTAACATATACATTGATCACTTGGAGGAAATTTTAGCTCAAAGATGAAAATGCAAATCACTGTTAATCAAAATGGGAATTAGCTCAATCAAAACTAATTTGCATAAGAAACTTAGTTTTAATAACTTTTCATAGGAACTCATATACCATAATCAGGCAGAAGAGGAAGATGGATGGGGGGTCTAAGTTTCTGAGGGGGAGGAGGTACACACAGAGAAAGATTGAAATTGCGGACAAGTGGAGGCTATTGTTTTTATGTTTAAAAGAAAAACAAAGTTTCCAAGAAGATTGGATAAAGTAGTAAAATTAACCTTGGATTCTTCTTGTGGAATATATTAAAATCTCAGTGAGAGAAAGAGACAGAGACAGAGCTCATAGATATCATTGAAACCCTAAGTTCCCCATGGCAGTATATTTTTATGGTTTTTTAATATTCTTCCCAGTCATCTGACTTTGGAACATTCTCCATCAGATATAAGGCCCCTCATTCACAATTCTCTTTTAACTGCCTATTTGATAAATCACAAGGTCTCTACTTACTTTTTTTTCCCTGTAGCCACAGAATCAAGGTATCATCTGTTTGAATATTATGGGGGCTTCAGCCAGATCATAGAATCGTAGAGTTAAAGAGGGCATGATCTCAAAAGCCTTGTAGCAGAACCCTTTCATTTTTGCTGTTGAAGAAACTGATGCCACAAACAGGCTTATTTATGCATGTGCACAAGCAGTAAGCAGGTTTTTAACCCATATATTTTGACTCTATATTTACCATTCTTCCTACTCTGGCATAGATCCTGTCCTTTTATATATGAGCTGATCTTTTATAGTTTGGCTAGGCCTTATTTCTCTTTGTCCTCTTTTGATCTACAGTAGAATTTTGTCCCAGAATTGCTACTTCTATGGTTCATGTTTTCCAGAAGGACTTAATCCTCTACATTATGATCTCTGTGTTAACTCAGGTGTGTGGTCAGCCAAGTTGGAACTGTTCTTCTCAAAGTAGAAAAATAGTGGGGTGTTTAGAGAAATCCTACCACAACACTTTTGAGGATGTTTTTAAAAGCCTTCCTACTTCTCCTTGATCTCCACCTAAAGCCAGATCAATGATCTGCTGGGTTTTGAATGCCAAAATTATTGCTTTAATTTGTCTTCCATAAGTGTTCAAGTGAGCAACATGCTAACACATGAGATGAATGAAAAGCCTGAGAGACAGCTTCTGGGTAATGAATAATCAATTTATTAATTAGGCTAGCAAATAATCAATACATTGGTGGTCAGTGGTTTCTTTTGGTAACCAAAGACAAAACCAGGAAGATCCCTGAAACCTTTGGAGAAGGAGGTACCCCTGACAGGTGAAAACCCTTACTGGTGAACAATTAATAAAGTAGTAGACTTTCAAATGAGGAGGTGGACTAAAAGTCTTCAGCTCCTTCTTCTGAGAACATGGTTTGATCATGGGACTCAGCCACCTCCAGCAATCTAGACAAAGGAATCCATCTCTATCCAGGCCAGGCTGGCTGGTTTTCTCCTTGATAAGCTGGTTTCCTCTAGATTCTAACAGAGGAGCTGCAAGGACACAGACTTACTTCCTAGAGGCAAAAATTCACCTAGATTAGATTCTGTTTGTGTTCAGTTTGGTGGCATTCCAGCCAAGATCATAGACCATATACCTAGAGGATTTGGGCAATCTCATCTATCAGCAATGTCCTTCAGAGACTGACTGACTGATCTACAGGGACTAGTCCCTGAATGAGGAAATAGAAAGGAAAAACCTCAATCTTAATTTAATTATGTTTTATCATACATATAATACCATAACATATCATGTCATGTAATATTACATTAGATTACATTGCATTATGTTGTATGGCATTGTATCGAGATATACTACATTGTGTCACATACTTTGAATTCTGATTCTAACACTTAATAGCTGAATGACCATCAAGCCCTCTGAGACACACTTTCTATAGGTATAAAATGAGGATAATCATCATCATCATCACAAAGAATTATGGTAAGGAACATGCTTTCTAAAACTGGAAGCACTATCTGAAAGCAAGTAGCTATTTACATACCTTCAGAAAAATTAGTATTTACTTGTCTCCACTTCTTGAACACTGCTCAGTGCCTTGAAATCTGCCTTCTGCCCTTAACACTCTACAGGAACTGTTTCCTCTAAGATTTCAAATGACCCTTCAAATGCTAAATCCACTGGTATTTTCTTATTCCTTTTTCTTCTTGTACTTTCAGCTAATGATCTCCTCCTTCTTGATACCTTTTCCCCCCTTAATTTCCATGACAACACTTGTTTGTGATTCCCCCATCTAACCATTCTTTCTAGGTCTCTTTTGTTGATTTTTCTCCCCCCACCTCCTAAGTATAAATGTCCCCCAAAGCTCTTACCCTATCCCCCTTCTTTTCCCTCTCTGAATTCTTTCTCTCACTCATCTCATCTACTCCCCTGGCATCAATTATCACTCTGTGCAAATGCTGTTGAAATCTGTATATCCAGTCTCAATCTCTCCTCTGAGCTCCATTCAGGCATTCATAAAAGTTTACTGGTCACATCTCAACTCAACACAGGCAACAATGGAACCCATCATCTTGTCATCTTCTAAAGCTGCCCCATTTTCCAGGTCCTTTTTTTTCTATTGATGATATAATTGTCCTTCCATTCCTCCAGGAGTCAAAATCTTAGGATCATTGTTGATTCTTTCTCACCTTCCACATCCAGTTGCCAAGTCCTGTTGATCCTAAACCTGTAATATTCCCCAAACACATCCCTTCCTTTCCATTTAGAGTATTCCTACCCTTAAATGCTAATCCCTTCTCACTTGGATTATTACAATGGTCCCCAATCATTTTACCAGCCCCAATTCTTATTCCTCTCCAGGATCTCTTTCAAACACCTGCCAGCCAAGACAAACCCAGGAACTATATGAACAAAACTAGAAAACACTTTACTCACAAATAAAAGCAGATCTAAATAATTGGAAAAATATTAATTGCTCATGGGTAGGCAGAACCAATATAATCAAATTATAATTCTACTTAAATTAATCCATCTATTCAGTTCCATACCAAACTATCAAAAATTATTTTATAGAGCTAGAAACAAATAATTATAAAACTCATCTGGAAGAACAAAATGTGAAGAATATCTATGGAATAAATGAAGAAAAATATGAAGAAAGGTGATCTAGCTATACCAGATCTCAAACTATAAAGCAATAATTGCCAAAACAATCTGGTAATTATCAAAACGAATTGGTTAAGAAACAGAATGGTAGATTAGTGGAATAGATTAGGCACAAAGTATAGTAAATTACAATAGTAATCTGGTATATGATAAGCCCAAAGATCCAAGCTTTTGGAACAAAAACTCATTATTTAACAAAAACTGCTAGAAAACTGCAAAACAGTATGACAGAGATTAGGTATAGACCAGCATCTCAAACCATATACCAAGATGTGGTTAAAATGGATGCATGATTTACACATAAAGGGTGATACCATAAACAAATTAGAGGAGCATGGGATAGTTTATCTATCAGATCTATGGAGAAGGAAAGAATTTATGACAAAACAAGAGATAGAGAGCATTACAAAATGTAAACTAGATACTTTTTATTATATAAAATTTAAAAGTTTTTTCACAAACAAAACCAATGCAACCAAAATTATAAGGAAAACAAAACTGGGAGGAATTTTATGCAACAAGTATCTGTGATAAAGGCCTCATTTCCCAAATCTATATAGAGATGAGTCTAATTTATAAAAACACAAGTCATTCCTCAATTGAAAAGTGGTCAAAATATATAAATAAGCAGTTTTCAGACAAATAAAAGCTACCTATAGTCATATAAAAATGTTCTAAATCACTATTGATTAGAGAAATGCAAATTAAAATAACTCTGAGTGAACACCTTACTCACACCTATCAAATTAGCTAACATGACAGAAAAGGAAAGTGATGGATGTTGGAGGGAATGTGGGGAAACTGGGACACTAATACACTGTTACTGTATTATTGCTCTCCAGGAGCAATAATATGTCCAACTATGTCCAAAGGGCTATAAAACCGTACATACCCTTTGATCCAACAATGACACTACTAGGTCTATAGCCTAAAGATATCCCAAAAAAGGGGGAAAGGACTTATATGTACAAAAATATTTATAGCAGCTCTTTTTGTGGCAGCTAAGAATTGGAAGTCAAGAGGATGCCAATCAGTTGGGGGAATGGCTAAATAAGCTGTGGTCTATGATTGCAATGGAATATTATTGTGCTATAAGAAATGACAAACAGGATGATTTCAGAAAAACCTAGAAAGACTTGCATGAACTGATACAAAGTTAAGTGACTAGAACCAGATAAATCTTATACACAGTAACAGCAATATTGTTCAATGAAGAACTCTGAATGACTTAGCTATTCTCAGCAATATAGTGATACAAGAAAAATCCCAAAGGACTAATGATGAAGCATACTGTCTACCTCCAGAGAAAGAATTGATCTAGTTTGAATATGGACTGAAGTGTTATTTTTTACTTTCTTTCATTCTTCTTTTTATTTTGGTCTTGTACAAAATAACTAATATGAAAATGTTTTACATGATTGCCAAAAACAAACAAAACATCTGCCAAAGAGATGTTTCTAATGCACATATTGACCCTGTCACCTGAGTAACTTCCTATTAATAATAGCTAACATTTATGTAGGGCTTACTATGTGTCAGACACTGTGCTAAGAATTTTACAATTATTATCTCATTTGATCTTCACAATAATTCTGGGAGGTAGGTCCTATTATTCCCATTTTACAAATGAGGAAAGTAAAGAAAACAGAGGTTAAATGACTCTCCCAGGGTCCCATAGCTAGTAAGTGTCAGAAGCTGGATTTTTAACTCATGTGTTCCTGACTCCAGGGCTAGCACTCTACCTACTGTGCCACATAACTACCCTTACATTGCCTCCAGGACGAAATACAAATGCTTGAGCCTGACATTTAAGGCCCTCTATAATCAGTTTCTAACCTCCCTTTACAAGTCTTTTTTAATATTTCTCCCTTTCATATGCACAATGATCCAATCAAATTGGACATCTAGATGTTATTTGATCTGGTCTTGCAACTCTCTAGCCTCTGCGATACTAACAATATATTATCTCATCTATGCCTATTTAAGGGGCATCTAGGTAGTAATGTAGATAGAGTGCCAGTCCTGGAGTCAGGAAGACTCATCTTCTTAAGTTAAAATCTGACCTTAGACACTTACTAGCTGTGTGACCCTAGGCAAGTCACTCAACCCTATTTGCCTCAGTTTCCTCATCTATAAAATGAGCTGGAGAAGAAATGGCAAATCACTCCTGAATCTCTGCCAAGAACCCTCCAATTAGGGTCAGAAAGAGTCAACCACAACTAAAAAATGCTGAACAATGACAACAATAATGCCCATTTAAATCTTTCTCTTCTTTTGAGGCTCAGCTCAGGCGCTATGATCAATAATTTTTCTTGATCCCTCAGTTGACAACATATGCTTTCTCCTCACATTTTCCTAGAGTACTTTTTCTGGGTCCCTCCTTTGCTTCTAATTCATCCTCCTTTGTGCCAGGTTTATTTTTGCACTTTAAGGTCCCTGAATGTAGAGACTATGTAGTATTTCATCTTTGTGTGCTCAGCACCCAGTTAGCACAGTGTCTTGCACATGCAGCAGTAACTGTTCAATAAATACTTGTTGATTGATGATTGATTGTTCTCACTTCTTGTGTTTTTTTTCCTACTCCATGAAATGCCTGCAGCACAAAAGGAAAAATCTGGTTGTCTATGCTTCATTTCCAAATCAAGGCCAAATAATTTCCACATATGTTTACATCAATAGTTAAAAAAAATAAAACCCAGTGGGTGGAAATTAAGTTGTAGATTGCTTTTACAGAAGAGGATTAACAAAGAAAAAATGAAATTCAGTTAGCTGAATTTCTCACTTGCAGAATTTGGCACAGGCTCATTCTCCAACAGATAGCATTTTTCTGTCACTCTCTTAACCTGAAGATAAGGCAAGGAAGGGGAGTGGGGGGAGAAGCTCACTGTTCTTTGCCCATTTTCTTACTCAGAATAAATATTCTAAGTTTGACTGTGCTGGTTTGGGGGGATCAGTCCCATGGAGACCTTACTCAAAGGGACAAATGTCATCTACCCTTAACCACAGAACCAAGAACTGAGGATGAAGAGTTTGGTTTAATATTCCTGGCTGGAAATCCTGTCTCAGCAACACAGTTGATAATCATACATGGTCTCATAGCTGCCTACACTCAGCCCCATCTGCTAAGGTGGCACCATGCCCACTTGCCAGATGGCACACTGGATTCATAGGGACATAGGTGCCAAAAAAGAATGGCTTTAGAAGACATTGTTAGTATCACTCCTTTGAGCCTCCCTCCTTGGTAACAACCTAACCATATTGGTACCCCTTTCACATATTACACCTCATTTATAATTTACAGAAATAAGTGATTTCAAAGACTTACCAGGTCATCATATCTAGCCAGCTACTAGTTTCTGATGCTACTAAAGTAGAGAATGAATTTCATGATAGAAAAAAGAAAGAATGAGTGTTTCCATATACATACAGTGGCCAAAATATGCAGGTTACACTATAGATCATGTCTGAGAGTTTTGAGTACCATTAGGCATATCATAAGGGTTAGCTTGTAGACCTACTTGGTAGCTGGTCAGGCCTTCCTTCTATGTAGACATTCACAGAAAATGGAAAATGGATTTGCTGAAAGAAGAGTTGCTTTGTCACTGGAAGAACCCCAAACCCATGACCCATACTTGTCCTAAGAAGTAAATTTTCACCATAGTTGATAAGTCATTAAGCAATATGGGTCTTTTGTTCTGAGGCCAATGGAAAAAGAAAAAGCTTCCAAAAAATGAGCCACAAAACCCTTATTTACTGGCAGCCATCAAGTGAGATGAATAGTCATGAACACAGGCTCCAACAGCCTCAGTATAACTGAGTTTATCTGGTTGTTGTTTGAAAGAGAAAATTCTGGCAAGCCACAGGAAACCTAAGCTATTTTACACATGAAACCAGTTCCCACCAGAGGCTTCAGTCACTGGCTTGATTCCATTTTGCCATCTTGGTCCCTCCATTAAAGCCTTGTTCTATGATTGACTCATCCCCATGGAACCAACTATGGTAAGGAATCTCCTAAACCTTGATTCTAGGGTCTCTTCTACCAAACTCCATGATTTAATGCCATTGTACAGATTTAGCTATCTCCTCTTCATGGATTATAATAAATTTCTGTAAAAATCCTCTTGCTATGTGGCACAGTGGATAAAACACCGGCCCTGGATTCAGGAGGACCTGAATTCAAATCCAGCCTTAGACACTTGAAACTTAATAGCTATGTGATCCTGGGCAAGTCATTTAACCCTCATTGTCCCCCCCACACACAAAAAAAAATCCTCTTGCTTCTTATAGGAAATTTGAAGTTGTTGTTCTTGTTCTTGTTGTTCTTGTTGAGTTGTGTCTGACTCTTTATGACCCCATGGACCATAGCATGCCAATATTGTCCATGGAGCTTTCTTAGAAAAAATGCTGGAGTCATTTTTCATTTCCTTCTCCAGAAGATTAAGGCAAATAGAGGTTAATTGACTTGGCCAGGGTTGCACATCTGTCTGAGGACAGATTTGAACTCAAGTCTTCTTGACTAGACTCAGAACTCCATCTGCTGAGCCACCACACTGCCTATGTTAAATGGCAATTTAAATTTCATACAATGAAGACAAAAGTTCTTTGTTCTTTCCTAAACATTGCCCATATCTAACTAATATTTTTACATAGATTTCTAATGCTTCTACCTATCAAACTAATAAAATTGATTTTTGGAACTTTAGAGTTAGAAAAAAATGAATATCCCATAGTTCAACACAAAATAACAATACCATAAATTGATATCAACATTGAAATTTGCTAATAACTCATAGGTTTCCTTAGAATAATGTCTATGATTCCTCTTTGTTCCTCCCTTCCTCCATCCCAAATGGTCTCACCTAGACACATAGATATTTCTTCCACCATATTGCCCCCCTGATCTACATATGTCCAAAAGCAACAAGTACCCTCTAGGCCAGATCCCCTAATACAGCAGCCAGGCTCTTATAACCTTATCCTCTTTGGACTCATTGCCTGATACCAATCCCCAACAAGCTACACTCTATGCTGCTGCCAGCATCATCTTTCTTGCCCAGGGCATTAACCATGTTTCTACTACTCCTCCCATTCATCTAGTCAACAACACTGAGAGAACACCTACCACATGATAAAAGCAAATGGATTCCCTTTCACATTAGCATTTAAATGATGCTTCATTGCTGCCTGCAGGCCCACCACCAGGTAGGTGCCAATTCTAAAAGTTTCCCTGGTACTTTTCTCCAGAATTAGGGTTAGGCCCCCATCATCTCTCGCCTGGACTGTTGTAATAACCTCCTCATGAGTCTCCTTACATCAAGTCTCTCTGATTGTTCTCAGTACAACTGCCAAATAGCTGACCATGTCATTGCCTGCTCATTAACTCCATTGGCTCCCTTTCAGGTCTAGGATCAATGGCAGATTTCTATGTTTAAAGCCCTTCACAACCTATCTCCAAAATACCTTTCCAGATTTTGTAGATGTAGCTTAACATGCTCTATGGTCCAGCCCAGCCGGTTATCTTGTTCTACATCCATTTAGCACTCCATCTCCCACATCTCTGTCTTGGCAGGAGCTGGGACCCAGGCCTAGAATGCACTCTCTATTCACCTCTGCTGCTTAGAATTTCTCCTTTCTCCTTCAAGGCTCAGCTCAGGAGTTACCTTATACACAGAGCCTTACCTATCTTTTTTATTCATTTATTTATTTATTTTTACTTGCCCAGGGTCACACAACTAGTAAGTGTCAAGTGTCTGAGGCAGAATTTGAACTCAGGTACTACTGAATCCAGGGCCGGTGCTTTACCTACTGTGCCACCCAGCTGCCATGCCTTACCTATCTTTCCAGATGCCTTACTCCCATAAATTTAAATCTATTGTGTGTATACATATACATGTAAAGGATATCCCAAAAACCTTAATGAAGTTTTAAGCTTTAATTACTTCAGATGTATGAATGCTATAGACTTTAAAAACATTATTTGAATACTTAATTATTTGATTCTCCTTAATATTTATTTAGTTTTGTGAATTTTGAATATTTTAAAATCTTAATTTTAATAAGATGGAACATGTCATTATGCATTGTGTATGTGCCAGTTTCTGCATAATACTTTCTTAGATCAGTGGATAAGTAAAAGAAGTCCTTTGCTTGTCATCTTGGTCACCTGAACTTTCTCCACTGGAGTGTTTCTTGTTAGGTCACATCAAAACTGTCATCTGTCTGTCTATCTATCTATCTATCTATCTATCTATCTATCTATCTATCTATCTATCTGTGCATCAAAATCTTGTTCTTTGGATGTCTTAAGGCTAGGATTACAAATGTAATCTTTTCAATCAATGAGCAGCTATGGCTGAAAGTTTTTACAAAGTTCAAAAATAGACTAGAGTGGCATATAGCACAAAATGGTGGTCATGTTGAATTTTAATAAGAAACATTAATATTTAGAAATTTCAAATGATTATTAGATAGTTTTTATTAATTTGTAGCACATATACTTATGACTTTATTAAAGTTTAAAATTACTCTAAGACTTTGGGACAACCTGTGTGTCTAGCTAGCCACCAATCTATTCAAATCTATATCTTGAATGTTTATAATAGAAGATATATGACATATATTATATATTAATTTTGTATGTACCATATGCATGACATATACATATGTATACATCCACACAGAGGTTAAGTGACTTGCCCAGATTTAACCACAGAAGTACTATATGTAAAAACAGAGTGATAGATTCTAAGTCCAACTGTACCGCTATGGTTATAGACATAGTAAGCAGAAGTAGTATCCTATGACTCCAAACTCTTTGAATTATAGTAGCTTGGGCAGCTAGGTAGCACAGTGGATAGAGTACTGGATCTAGAGTCAGAAATACCTGAATTCAAATCCTGCCCCAGATGCTTACCAGTTGCATTTTGCTGTTGTTGTTCAGTCTTATCTGATTCTTTATGACCTCATTTGAGGTTTTCTTGGCAAAGATACTAGAGTGGTTTGCCATTTCTTTCTCCAGATCATTTAGCAGATAAGGAAACTGAGACAAACAGGATTAAGTGACTTGCCCAGGGTCACATAGCTAGTGTCTGAGGCTGGATTTGAACTCAGGTCTTCCTGACTGCAGGACCAACTCCCTATGCACTGTACCACCTACCTGCCCCTACTATCCAAGTAGTTTATATAACTTAACACTTAACTCTCAGCTAAGTTTCCTCACCTATAAAATGGGATAATAATAGCTCCTGCTTTATAGGACTATTATGTAGAGTAAATAACATACTAAATGTAATATACTTTGCAAACCTTAAAGGGCTTCATAAATGCTAGCTACTGTTCTTAGCTATCACTATACTATACTGTCTTCAGAGAGGCCAGTCAGGGATAGAAGAATCAGAAGGTAGCAAAAATCTGAATTGGAGACAGGAGCACAGATAGGGAAGGAGGACTCAGTAAGTCAGAAAAATCAGAGGAAGAAAAGACATAACCCAAAAGGAGATGATCCTCTGACAATGGCTACTGAAATAAGAGTATGAGTATCAGTGACAGTGATGACAATAAAAGGGGAAGGGGATCTTCACATTCAAGGTAGCCTTGTCTTTCTACAGAAACATAAGGAAGACAGTCCCCTTAATCCAGGATAATATAAGAGGCAGTTAAAGTTGCTCTCTCCACATTTAGTGCAACAGAGCATGAGCAAGTAGATAAGGAAAGAATGAAAATTAGAAAGAGGGGACATTTGAAAGGGAATCCAAAAACAATCAACTATGGGTCAACAGAGGTTTAGAATGAGGATTGAGAAACGTCACTAGATTTAGCAATTTAAAGATCGCTGGTAATGCTAGAGAGGGCAGTGACCATTTGGCTAGCAGTAAGGTGCTGTCTTTAATTATTCCTTATCACTGCTCATTAGGAAGATGGCTGCTGAATGCAACATTAGCGGGTGGGCCTAGCTCTGATGATCACTATATTGACCCACTTAGCTGGGGAAAAGCCAGAGTAATTGCATCATGCCACAAAAGTGGATGATTGATCAGGACATTTGGATGGGACAGAGACCTTCCTCTCTCATCTCTCCCACTTGTTCCCCACATACCTACAAATATGCTCAGATCTTTTCCATCCTCTTAAGCTATCAGTCCATGTCTCTCCTCCCTTTTCAAATTCAAATTCTTAGAAAAATCTGATAGGACCCACCATCCTTACTTCCTCTCCTTTCTGATTTATGATCTGGCTCCTGCTCTCCTCTCTAAACAGGGACTTCACTCTCCAAAATCACCAATGATCTCTAAACTGCTAAATAAGTTAGCTTTTTCTTAATCCTCACCATTCTTGACCTCTCTACATTTGACACTGTTGCCCATCATATTCCCTCTTCTCTGTTTTTGTTTTTCACACCAATCTCTCTTGATTCTCTTCCTACTTATTGATCATGGGTTCGATGATCATTTTTGCTCAGATGACTCCCATATCTATTCACAGTCCTAGTATCTCTTCTCCTGAACTCTAGTTCCACATCACCAACTACCAATTGGATATTTCAAACTGGATATCCTATAAGCATGTCCAGAAGGGAATTGAGTATTTCCCACCACCCCCCTCAAGAAATATATTCCTCCTTCAAACTTCTCTACTTATAGAGAGCATCATCATCCTTCTATTCATCCATAGTTGCAACCTTAGAGTTTTCTTCATTATCGCTCTCACTCTCACAAAATCCAATCACTTTCAAAGTCTTGGAGATGTCTACCTCTGTAGCACCTCCTGCAGCTATCCTTTTCAAATGGCTTCCATCTTAGTTCAGATCTTCATTGTCCCTTACCTGGATCAGATGTGTCAATCACAAAGCCTGTGTGCTTCATTTGGCCCACAACATTCCCACATTCTTGCCTTCTCATTATGTGATTAAAATATTTAACCAGAACCAGACTAAAATGTAATTGAGAAATATTTCACAAACTAAATAAAACATAAATAATATTAATAAGTGATTTTCTAAGTCACTACCTGGCCCACAGGGATCCTTATGTATGGCTTATTGGCATCCATTTCTATTTGAGTTTGACACCACCGACCTAGACTATTGAAATATCTTTCTTATTGGCATCCTTTCTTCAGTCCTTCCCCTATCCCATTCATCTTCCATACAACTGCCAAACTGATTTACCCAAAGCACAAATCTGTGTCACTCTATTTCTCAATATATTTCAGTGGCTCCCTATTACTTTGAGGATATAAAAAAAATTCTGTCATTTAAAGCCTCTAACAACATAGTTTCACTCTACCATTTCAGGCTCATGATTTCTCTTTACCCACTCTATTTCCCAGCCTTGCTATGCAGATAAAACTGCCAAAGATTTACTTTTATAGGGTTCAGCCCCAAGGAGCTTTACCTCATCTATGTAATAAAGGGAAAGAGGGACCCTGAGACTGTTCTCTTTTGTTTATCTTCAGGGTGTGTGGAGCAAACAAGGTTATACTTTGACCTTTGTAGGTCACTATGTAACCTACCTGTATTATTAAAGGGCCATTGGCTCTGCTAACTGGCACTCCCTGAGAGTTTCCCATCTATTGCCCTAAGATGCAGTTTTGAGGTATACAGACATGTACAAAGGCCAACATAGCAGTTTAAAACTCTTTAAAAATCTTCCCCAATCCTCCTTTTTTTTTTCTTTTTGATTTGGAACTGTGTTTGGGGAACTTCTGGCATAAAAATTCCCTTGCCCACTGATACAGAACAAAAATTCATCTGTAATTTAGAGTCAGTTTCCTGGGGACACTCATAGATTAAATCACTTTCCTGTGGTCATATAGCTAGTATGTGTAATTGAATACTAGTAGGAGGTGCACGATTTAAACTCTTTTGTTGTCCAGTTGTATCTGACACTTCATGATCTCATGGACCATGGTATGCCAAGCTCTTCTAACCTCTACTATCTCTCCAATTCTGTCCGAGTTCATGTTTATTGTTTCCATGACACTATCTATCCATCTCATCCTCTGCCATTCCCTCTTTCTTTTGCCTTCAATCTTTCCCAACATCAGGGTTTTTTCTAATGAGTCCCATCTTCTCATTATGTGGTTAAAGTATTTAAGCTTCAGCTTGATTGTTTGACCTCCCAGTGAATAGCCTGAATTAATTTCTTTAAGTATTGACTGATTTAACCTCCTTGCTGTCCAAGGGACTCTCATTTTAAGGTCAATTCTCTATCTGGAATACCATACTTGTTCACTTAAAGTCCTTTATAACATAACAATTACAAGCCAGGCTCCGGAGATGAAGATGCATGAGCAATCAAAAAACATTCAGGCTGCATTCAGATAGCCACTGTGGGCTGAAGAGTCATTTTTTGTAGGGGTGAGGGCTCAAAGGTGTTCTGTACATAGTTGGACCCTGTCAGGAAGCTTTAGGGACTTAATTTTTTTTTTTTTTTTGCAGAAAAAATAGTTAGCCTGAGGCTAATCAGAATACCCATACTCAGGATTTTAAGAGACCTTTAATGGTTTTGCATGTTTTTGCTTTAATAATATGTCAGATTCTTCAAATATCTTTCATCTACAAACATCAAAGCATTATAGAATTGTAAATTATTTCCCCCCTCAGAATCCCCAGGAGAAAGTTATACATTATTGCTCCCATTCACACTCGGGGAAAGGGAGGCCCATATGTTGAATGACTTATTTGACTTCACACTGTTTATAGCTGAAAAGGAGAGAATAAAGCCCCTCAGTCATAGATCACATTTCAGGGCTGTGTTCATCTAGCTATTCCAGCTCTTTTTATAGAACTTATATGGATACTTCAGTGCAAATTCTAGTCCCTTCACCCAATTTGCCTCTGAATTAAATAACAAATAAATGAAACTTTCTATTGCCCATTTCCTTTTGTGTCTCTCTTTGAAATCTTCCAGTATATTTAAAATTCAGAATTTAAAAAGGAAATAATGACCCCCCACCAAATGCCATCTTTTTTTGGATATAAATATTCAATAACTTCCTAGCTGGGGAATGTGATTTCCTGCTCTTAACTCATTTCTTAGCTGTTTGCAGGATCATTTGTTACACAGATTTCAGTAAATGGTTAGCCTCCTTCCATAGCTGAAATCTCTGTATTGGCTATTCACCTACCACATAGGAACTGAACCAATTAATCGCTTGCATTGTATAAAAAGAAAAGCAATGATATTTGGAAGAAAGCTGTACCATGGGTGAGGAAAGTGGTAGCCTGACATGCATTTAGCAAATGGTTTTGCAAAACACAGAGCTTTATAAGACAGGGAGAGAAGAAAGTATGTTGGTCTGATGGGATGGTATCAAAAACCTGGGCAATTGGGGAAATTTTCTTAGCTGTTCTTTTGGCTAAAACATCTCTTGTGAAGACACATGTAAAAAATGACAGCTTCTACTGAGTTATAAGTATTTATTTATAGTCTAATTCTTGGGAGCCACCCATGTGAAGGGACTAAATTATTTCAGATTCCTAGGGAACCAGGAAAATTATCCTGGACAATTACTTTTTCTAGACTACTGGTTAATTCCTAGCGAGAGAAAGTTAAGTACCTCTTACTTCCTGAAAACCTTTAACTCAACCAAGATCATAATAGATTTGGGTCCATTTTTGTTTCTTGTGTCAGTAACTAAGAGTAAAGATGTGGGTGAGTGATGCCAGACAGCCTTCATAAAACAGTGTGTGTGTGTGTGTGTGTTTTGGGAAGTATCCAAGGAATTTTTTTCTCTCTCTCTCATGATTTTAGATAAATTTGCACAAGCAAGCCTTGAAACATGATTTTGGTTGGTTACCATGTTACCAAGTCAGTTTTGCACAATTCTCCAGAAGATTCATTTTGTAAGTCTGGGGATCTTTCAGCCTGGAAAGGCATGTTTTTGCACACACAGATCAAACACACATTCACACAAACACATTTCTTCTTAAAAATGGAAAAGTATATTTATTGTATGCACAGCCTTGAAGCATAAGCTGATTATTTTGGGGAAAATGTAACTCCAAAAGCAAAGCATGAAAGTGTACTGAATGACTTCACTGAATGGGAAATATAACTGGAGTAGAAAATTAGTAATGAATATATGCACACAGTGAATGAGTTTTAAAAAGCAGATAAATGGAGGCAGCTAAAGGACACCATGGATAGAGCACTGGTCCTGGAGTACCTGAGTTCAAATCCAGCCTCAGACACTTGACACTTACTAGCTGTGTGACCCTGGGCAAGTCACTTAACCCTGATAGACTTGCCAAAAAATAAAAACTAAATGGAAATTATATATTTCCAGAATTCTGCTATAGTTCCTTCACTAGCCATGAAGTCAAAATAGCCAATTATGACCACCTAAATGCTCCCATAGCTGCCCCAAAAGCCCAATGTCAAAACAACTGCCTTACACACACACATACACACACACACACACACACACACTGCCTGCCCCTTTGCCCCAGGTATATACCCACAACAGGCCTGGCACACAGTAGGTGCTTAATAAATGTTTGTTGTTGGATTGATTAAAATCCTGGGGCAATTCAAGTCCAGTAAATGGTGCACTTCTCTGACCAGTTAAAAATCCTATGCCAGCTTTCTTCTTCTTAGAGGTATAGGCCAGGGGGCATTCCTTTCTTCCTTGATGGGACCACCACCCAAGTTTCCCAACTTCAGCCTTTCTTGAAGATTACCAGATGAGTTGAGATAGAGCTATGAAAATGTTTATTGGCAAAGGGAGGTTCCCCACTGGCAAAGCATCTACTTTAGCCAAAGCATCCGCTGCAGCTGCCACTCCCTCCTTACTCTCTTAGAGAAGCTGAAGTCAACAGCTGCCAGCCACCCTCCCCCCCACTGCACTCCCTCTCTCATGCAACACCCCCATCGATCCCTCTTTGCTTTCTTCTATTGCTTTCCTTCTGTCTGCTTCTCCCCTGCAGCTGCTGCCACCCTGCTTCTTTCACCCCATGCTGCTATCAAATACAGGTCCAGTTGCCAAACGACTTCCTTCATTTCAAAATCATCTCCCCTCCTTCCCACCCTAGTACCATATTCTATACACTACCTTTGGCTTTAACATGGAATCATGTGGAAATTAAATGGCAATTGTGCACATAAGGGAGGTACAATGTTCAAGGAGGAAGGGAGTAACATTTATTCCTCCTTTTCCCAGGTGTTGGCCTTCTCACAAGGTAAATGCTGTAAAGCCTTTCTCATCTCACTTTTAGGCTAAAATGTTTTCTGAATCTTTAGGAGAAACAACCCTGGCATTTGGGGGACACTATTATTTCCTTCTGCCATCCCTAAGTAAAATTACTTCAAAGGGAGGCTATGGTTTCTCCAGGAACATATTATTTTTACCTGTGACAGTTATTATCCATTCTGACTTCACTCATTGTAGACTCAAGCCAATTTAATCAATTGGCTACTTTGTCATTATCCATAGGTATCAAAGATGTACTGTCAGATACACCCTTGACTATCAGAGTCCAAGGCCAGGTTTCATCCAAGACTATCACCCTTCGTGACCCACTCACTCAATTGATTATCTTTCATTACTTTTTGTGTATTTTCTTTCTTGCTGATATGTGTATATGCTATTCCCCTTATAGAGTAATAGCTACTTGATAGCAGGGACAAGCAGCACTTGTCCCATTGTTTCCTTGGAGCCCAACACATAGTATTCAATTAAGAAATCCTTGTTTATTATTTGATTGATTGAGCAGTTGTTTTCCTCAGCCTAGAAATATGCAAAGATGAACATATTCTCTTTTCTTCCAGGAACATAGTCAAGACCAGCCTACCTGAGGTTAAACCCAGTGCCACAGATATTCCCAGGGGGACATAAATGCTCACACTGATGGATCAGAAGCAATTGAATCCTAAGGCAATTGTAAATAAAATGCTTTAGTTCCATAGTTCACTGAAATTTCATGCCTGCAAACAAAATATAGTTGAATGAATAAAAACATTTATTAATACTATATGCAAAGCACTAAACAAAGTGCTAGGAATACACATAGAAAAGCAAGACAATCCCTGTGCTAAAGGAGTTTGCATTCTATTCTCATAGGAAGATCCATATAGATTTCAGCTACAAATTAGTTGGAAAGGCCCAGGGTTCCTTAAGTAGATAGTAATGTATCTTCTTGAATGTCATTTCCATTGACAAAACTATGCCTACTTCTGATGCTGAACAATTTAACAATGTCACATTTAATGAGACTTTTTTCTCTGGATCTTCAATAGTAGGGGCTGCTGATATTTCTTCAGAAAAAGATCATCAAGCCAGGCTAGGTCACATCTTCACAAGGGTTGATCTCGTGCAGTAAATGCTCTACTGTAGTTAGATATATACTAGAGATGTGCTAATTATTAGACATTCTCTTATGGAAGTTCACATTCATTGGTTAACTGAAAATGACATTTTGTAAGCACGTTCTTTTGATTACTGTTGTTTTAAGTCATTTTTTTCAGTACTTTGGGTCTGGAGTTTGAGAGTCTGCTTCAAAGTTGCAAGTCACATGATGGGGCATGTATACCACATGTAATGTTATATATACTTTCATGGATATCAAAGCCCATTTTATTCCGATGACTCAAAGTGTTTTTATCCTCCTCTATTACTAAGGAAGTCCATAAGGACCTTTCTCTTTTTCTCAAGGGTATAGGCTCTGATTGTTTGGAGGCTGGCTACCTTCTGGCTGACCAGAAGCCTTTATGCAAGCCAGATCATTCCCACTAATTTAAATGAGGGGAAGTGACACAGATACAGCAACCTATGCCCCAATAATTGTTCTCTATATAAAATCAGAACCCGAGGTTGCTATGGTTCAGGTGAACCATAGATATTTACAGCCGTGGACCAGATTTTCCTAAATTCACTTTCAGCAATGAAAATGAGTTCAAGAAACTGGAAATACAGGGCCCCTGGTTCTCATTTTAGGTTGGTATTATGAAAGAGTTCTGGACTTGGAAACAACAGACCTTGGACAAACTCTTAGCCCAGCTCCTAATTTGCTTTGTGACCAAACAAGTCACTTAACATCTGAGCCTCAGTTTCTTCATTTGTAAAATGAGTTATTGGTATTTATACTAATGTGGCTGAGAGGAAAGTACCTTATAAACTTGAAAGTAGTATATAAATGTGAATTATTAGAGTATTTAATCTTTGGGGGCAAACTGATGTTTTGTAGTAGATAGAACACTGGGGTAAGACTCAGGAGACCAGCTTTCTGCCACTCAAAAGTTGTGTGTCTTAGGGAAAGTCCATTAATATCTTTAGATTATCATTTCTTCATCCATAAAATAAGAAGGTTGAACTACATGAACTCTGATATCACTTTCAGCTTTAAAAGTCTACAGTTTTCTAAGAGTATTATACATGTCCTTCATCCACTATGCCACATGCTACTTCTTAGAGATGGAAGATATGAGTTGAGATTCTGCTTCTGAGACATACCTGTTGCATGACCTTGTAATACACTTAGACTCTCTTGCCCATAAGCAACTCTTTAACCTAACAAGATCTAGAATGGGTATTAACTTGAATTAATACTAGTGACTTCCTCACTAGGAATTCCTTTTACCAATGGGATCACAGATCTTATAAAAAAAGGAATATGACTTCATCTTCAATTCCACAATCAAACAATCTGAATCAACAAGCTCTTCTAGGTACCAGGCTCTAAACTGGACTCTGGAGATACAAATACTGAAAAACGACACAGTCTCTACCTTCAAAGAGCACAGTAAATGTCTACAATGTATAAGGGATATCTTGTGAATATTATGATAGAACTATCCCAGAATATGGCCTTGTCCCCTCTCCCTAAAGGCCCACCTGAATTAAGTCAAATGCCCTTTATAACCTGAAAGACAGCAAGATAGTGTTACTGTATGGAATAGGAAACTAGCGTCAGTAAGCCCTAATTTCAAATTTCACCTCAGTCATTTATAGCTGTGTGATTTGAGGCAAGTCATTTAAACTCTCTGGGCCTCAGTTTCCTTATCTGTAAAATGAGGATTTCAACTCACTGACCACTCAGGTCCCTGCCAGATCTAAAACTTGTGAAATAGAAAAGTGTTAACTTGAACAGACAAAATGACTTATACATAAGAATCTGGTAACCAGCATCAACTACGTGTGCCACTTTCAAAGGCAGGGCAAGCCACCCTCTGAACAATGGTACCATTGAGCCAATGAGGCAAAGAAGAATAAACAAGGAAAATACACTTCAGAGAGCAGCTCCACCCAAAGACCAAAGGACACTATTTTTATCTGATCTCATGTGAATGGAACTGCCAATCCCATATCTGTCTTTTCTGCCCTACTCATAAACCCACCCTTACAGCAGTTAAAATATGAAAAAAGAATAGTTCTCTTGGCTTTAGTTGAGAATTTTTAATGGATGAATTGGCATCTTAAGTTATTCTCTTTTAAGTGATGGCCTGGGCAAAAGATGGTGGCACACTATTAGGGCTTGGACAGCCTATCTATTCATAATCCATGAACCTGATCAGTACTGTGTTTGTCAGGCTTATATCCGTGTGACAGTTTAACCTTTAAATACCTGCAACCCAATTCCAGCAAGGCTAATGGAAAGCAACTTATAGTCAGATAATGCTTTGCTTCAAGGGCAGTAGGGGGTCCATGTTATTAAAATATATAATGCCCAGCTGAGGAGCTATATTTTTTAAAATGGCAAAAGCAAGCCTGACCACAAAGCTTGACCCCACCAAAGAGATGAGAAGATATACCTCATCCCCTTCATAGAGGCAGGGGACTGTGTGTATGGAACAATGGGTATATACCCAAATTTAGTTGATCTCTTGGTAGGATTTACTGTACTGCTTTTATTCCCCTTTTGTTTCTCTTTTTATTCCTTGTTACAAGGGATGACTTTCTAGGAATAAGAGAGGGATATATTTGAAGTGCTATAAAAGTAAAAGATTACCAATAAAAAAGTAAAGATTTAAGACCATTAAAAAATGCTTGCTGGATTGGAAAGAAGAAAGAGGCAATGGTGATAGAGTACTGAATTGGAAACCTGATGCTTGTCATCAGTTCTTAGTTCTTGCATTTGTTATAGGTGTGATCTGCATGCACCATAATACCATATATATATTCTGATCCATTATCAACACAATTGTTATTCCTATATTGTTGGAAATATGCACAATGGTTTCCCCACATTCCTTAGTAGGAATAGCATAAAGGCACTGACTTCAAAGAAAACCTGACTTAAAAATGAGTGCCCTGTGAAAACTAAGTGGTACAAGCTTTGATTGTTAACAAAGATATATTCAATGGGCTGCTTTTCTGAAGCCCTTTCTTATTTTTTCCATTATGCAATTCCCCAAATCACAATGATATGAAATGTCATTCCAATATTTCTTATAACTGAGAGAGCCAAAGTGGTTTCTTTGTAAACAGAGGCATAAACTGAGCAGCCTTTTCATGAAATGCTCTCATGAGTGATAAATAAGAAAATAAAAAGAAGTTACTAAAGGGAATCACTTGTTTCCAAAAGTGCACCAAACAAATGGGTTTGTGTGTTGTTTTTTTTAAACTTCCCACAATCTATAGAATCAGCTTGAGGCAATAGGCACCATATTTGGTCACCATGCTATATAGATCTTGAATGTCATTGAGAAAAGGGACAAGCACAAAGATGGAAATTAGGAAAACCCACTTGAGCAACCAAGAGAAGTATTGCTGCTTAATGGGGCACATCATCATCAAAGAGCATTGAGGTCAGGAGATCCATAATGTTATGTGACATGCAATTCTGAAACTTCACTGAATTTCTTCCAGGCATGGCACAAGATTAGTTAGACAGTCTCAATTGGAAAAACCTGACAGTTCAAGAAACTGGATTTCAGTGTGTAATGGAAGAACATATATGTCAATGTGAAAGCTAACAGTCATGGAATAAGAAGCTGGTAGGAAATTTGAAGAGTGTCTTATTTTTGTTCTCTAAGCAGCTCCATAGCATAGGTTCCCATCTCGGCATGGAAACACTATTGCTTTTGCTATTTTTTTAAGAACCCTGCAAAAGTATCTTAAAATAATTTATTTTTTTAAAAGATTATATGACAACCCCCTCCCCCCCGGAAAAAAAAAAAACAAAACCTATGAAGTCTAGTGACTTCAAGATTTCATCTAGTTTTGGGTTAGAATGGTGAACTAAATTCATGTTTGTGCTGTATCACTATACATATTTTATTTCACTTGAACCTCATAACAATTCAGGGAGGAGGTGTTTTTACTCTTCTCATTTTACCGAGACTAAGAGAAGTGAAGTGACTTTACCGAATTTAAACAACTAGTGTCTGAGAGAGAATACAAGTTCAAGTCTTTCCAACTCTTCATCAGACACTTTATCCACTGTGCTATATATCTGCCTTAAATTTCATTTTGCAAAATTTACAACCTTATTTTTAAATTATTTAAAATTATATTGTGTCTTAAGAATTAAATCTAGATCTTCATTTTTGATAGACATTTGAAAACAATTGCTGCCCTGCTTCTAAGGACCAACAAGAGACCAAAATTTAAAAACACATAACAGGTTAGATCATCTAGACAGATGAGAAGAAAATGCTTTGATTCTTTGAGAACAAAGAAATCATGTAAGTATTTTGAATCTTAACAATTAAGGCACTCCAGGGCATATGTTATGTATTATAAAAAGTTAAGGCAGAATAGAGCCTCCTATAAGTCTGGATTGGATTAGATGGAACATATCTTTCATAATATGTTCCTCTATCATTGACTCATACTCTTGGAAGGTTTCCCCCTGTCGTTTATTAATCATAATTCCTAATAAGACTGGAAGAGGTCAGATATTCAGGTATTTGTGGAGTGGACTCCTCATTCCCTTTATAGCTTTTTTTCCTTTTTCCTAATTGAACTCCTTTTGTGTCTTAACATTCAAACCTTTTTGTGTCAAACATTCAAACTATAATTTTTTTTTCCTGAACTCCTTTTATGTCTTAGCACTCAAACCTTTACAAATGACCATAAACTTTTTCCCCCTAATGCTGATTGACAGGCTTTAAGAAAGCAAAAGGATCAAATTCACTGGAATGGAATCCTCTGCATTCTTAACCTGGGAATTAACTCCTCCAGGCCATCTCCCTCTGGAAGAATGATCACAACTGTACAATAGCTGTCACTTCCAGATAAAACAAGGGACAGAAATGGGAAATCTATGGAGTTATTTTACATTTTATGTTTTAATTAGGAATTAACAAACTTCAATAAGCATTAAGATGTCCATATGCAAAGAAGAGGGAAAAAAAACAATTGATTATGGAATCTCTCATTTACAGCTTGGTTTTTAATATATATTATGTGTATGTTAATTAGAATCTCTATATGTGTGTGTTTATGTATGTGTATACATAAACACATATATCTCTTAGCATGATGGTACTACCCTGTTTGTTCCTTTCTGAAGTCCCTTCTGCTCTCCTCAGTGTATTTTTAATATGTCCTTGACATTCTTTTCTTCTTTTGGCGGGGAGGGGGAATGACATAGAGTTCATCTCACTCTGGAAATTTCATCTTATACTCATCTCTACTAACCTATACACACCCCAAAACATTTTGCATATGACATTTTGTGTCTAGTAAATGAAAGGACGCCCTGGATACTGACAAGTGATCAAATCAAAAAGAACATTTTAGAGCACTGAGGGAAACAGTCCCCTACAGAAAAATCCTCTCTCTCTAAAGATCAGTATCTGAGAAATTTTCCTAGAATTAAAAAGCCTCAGATTTTCTTTAGTCAGAATCACCCAAATTGAAAAGATGTCTCTATTTGGTAGATAAGACCAATCCCTAATATATTTTAGTTATGTAGATATAGCCTTACAGTGTGTAAGTGGATTCATGCAAATGAGGAAACAACTTATTATTCTTAAGGTTTGGTGATACTTCCATGAGTTAACCTCGGGAAGTAAGTTTGTTTTTCATCACGATACACAAGGAAACCTTTGAATTTTGTTTGTCAATCGTGAGACCAGGTAAAGGTTAGGACCTAAGATCTCAAAGGGTGAGTGGCAGAAGATGGACCAGCCAATGTTGGAACAAGTAATTAGTCAACAAGTAAAAGGCTTGAAGAGTTGAGGAAGTAGAGTGTTGTTGTTCAGTTGTGTCTGACTATGTGTCCCACTTGGGGTTTTCTTGGCAAAGACAGTGGAGTTATTTTCCCATGTCTTTCTTCAACTTATTTTGTAGATGAAGAAAGTGAGGCAAATAGGATTAAATTACTTGTCTGAGGCCAGATTTGAACTGAGAAAGATGAATCTTCCTGACTCCAGGTCCAGCTCCAAAGTAGACTGAGGGGGTGGCATAATAGCAAAAGAGGTTGAGGGGAAGGAATCTATGAAAATAAAGAGGATCAGTCAGGAAACAAGGTACATGATACCACAAACAAAAGAGGGTTCTTTTGAAGTTGCTATTGCTGTCTCAGCTCCAGCTGCCTTTCTACTGCTCTTATTCTCATGACAACCCACCCTGAATGAGCCAACCCAGGAGGCTTGCTACTCATGGAAATCACAAACAAATGGCAGGTAAGGAAGACTGGGATAGAGAAAATGCAGGTTTTGTTTTTGTTTTTGTTTTTGGCAAGGGTATTTACCAGATGTATCCTAATGGCATGGACCTATCACCAACAATTATCCAGCCATCATGGCTCCTGTGGCTGTTGCTCACATATTGTGTTTTAGCTCCTACTTATCCTCCCTCCCTCACCTCTAGCACACTCTCCCCTATTTGGATTTATTGAAAGAAGCTCAGAACTTACAGGATATGCTTTTCAATACAGAATCTAACTGGATTCCTCAGCATGGCTCCCCAGTACTGATATACTGGTATTGTTGTAGAAGGGTTTCACAGCTCAACCCCCTCACATTCTCATTCTCTCTCTCTCTCTCCCTCCCTCCCTCCCTCATCACTCCCCACCTCCCTCATCCCTCCCCCTCTCTCTCTCTCTCTCTCTGTCTATCTCTATCTCTGTCTCTGTCTCTGTCTCGCTCTCTGTCTCGCTCTCTCTAACACACACACACACACACACACACACACACACACACACACAAACAAACAATCCCAGACCAATCTAATGCAATACAGGAAGCATCTATTAAACTTACTAGGTACCAGTCAGTGGGCTAAATGCTGAGAATACACCCCCCCAAAAAAAAAAATAAGAGAGAGAGAAAAAAAAAGTCAGAAGAGCCCTTATTCTCAAGGAGATACTGACCTCAGCCTCCACACTCACTAATTCTCTTGTCCCATTTACTCCAGATTCCAAGCTTCTGGATGCTCCCTTGGACACACCAATTCTCAGGACCCCCCTTTGCTTCTGACCTTGCTCTAATTCTCTCCCACAAGTACAGGGAGTTTCAAGCTTCTGAACACTTCTTCCTTCTCTTTCTCCCATGCAAACATTCATTCCTCCCTCTCTATTTTTCAAACCTCTCTTTGCAAACATTTGGAGGCTGACTTCTATCACCATACACCTAAGTTGCATCAAAAATATATCCCAGGGGCAGCTAGATGGCTCAGTGGATAGAGCACTGGCCCTGGAGTCAGGAGTACCTGAGTTCAAATTTGGCCTCAGACACTTAACACTTACTAGTTGTGTGACCCTGGGCAAGTCACTTAAACCCAATTGCCTCACTAAAAAAAAAAAAAAGTATATCCCAAGGCATCTGAAATACTGGGGAAAGGCTGGGAGCAACCCCAGCACCCCCTGCAATCCGCTATTTCCCTTCTGCCGGTCTCAGGCTGGACGAGTAGATTTCACCATTGCTTTAAAACAGAGAATAGAGGACAAGAACAACAATACCAATGCGTACCACCATATATTTTGCAATTCTCCAGGGAATTTGGTTCTATCCCACTGATCTAGCTCTCTTGCTGTTTTCCCAAGCAAACCCTTAGAGACCGATAGACCGAATAAGATGTGAAAAAGAAATTCTCTAGGGGGGATTTGCTGTTTGCTTAGAGGCATAGCCAGGTAGCCTGCAGCACAAACAAATACACAGCCCAACACATTTTTATGTCATTTTTTGAGCAGCAAATGAAAAGATATGCTGGACATTGAATAGAGAACAAAATGAATGTAGACCTGTTATCACTACAGAGGGAAGCAGCCCTCAAAAGAAAAAAATTCCCTCCTACAGAAGGGCAGTTAGATGGTGCAATGGACAGAATGTCCAGCTTGGAGTCAGGAAGACTCATCTTCCTCGATTCAAATCTGGCCTCAGACACTTACTAGTTGTGTGAACCTGGGAAAGTCCTTAACTCTGTTTGCCTCAGTTTTCTCATCTGTAAAATGAGCTGTAGAAAATACCAAATGGAGTCATCAAGAATCAGATGTGACTGAAACTACTGAACAGCAGCAACAACAGAGATCATTATACAGTGACTGGGGAGCTTGCTTCTTAAATTTTGTAGACCTCACACTAGGGTTTGCATTTTGTCTTATCAATATATCTTTCTAATTTTCCCCCTTAAAAACAGTTTAATTAATTCATATCACAAATAAGCCAATTAATTCCTCTCCTTGGAAACAAAAGCAAAGTCTGGGTGACTTCCTGCTTTATTCCCTGACAAATAGCAGTTTGCACAAAATGTTTTCAAAGAAGGCTTTGTAAAGTTGCAGAATGCCGTGACATGCATTTGCACATTCTAATGTAGCTTAAAATATTTCCATGTTTCTGTATTCCTATGTGGAAGTAACATGTGCGACCTAGCAAAAATTAGCAATGTGTTCCAAGGAATTGAATTAATATGCACTGGCATCTTTTGTGAAGTTATTTAAAAGTGAAATTATGTTAAATAATAGTTGAAAACTGCATTCTGACTTTTGGGACAGTATGAATTGTCCCAAACAGCATGAACAAGGAACAAATTTCAAGATCATGCTGAAATCACAAATCACAAAATGTAACTGGAAAGAAAGTAACATTCTTGAACTTGATCCAAGCTACCAGTACTTCCTATGATTTGAAAGGTCAAAAATTCTAAGCGAATATATAAAATGCTTATTCAATTCCATATTTTTACTCAGTCACATGTCATATCTACAGATTCCCCCAGATTATACTTAGAAATTACCACAGCTTTAATTCTACATTTAAGGATTTTCTTTTTACTATACATACTCAAAAAATAGAGTACTAAAAGAATAAACCACACTATTTAGATAACATATTTCCATTTCAATGGGCAGTTTGCTGCAATCTCTAAAACCCTGTTCTAGGCTTGAATGAAAAATCATGAGAGAGTAACTGAAAAGGCCTGTGATAATAGGAACATTATCACAACCTTACATTGTATCTGTGAATCTTATCAGAAGTGACTTGAGCTGCCTTAGCATGAACTGAAGTACTTTCTGGGTTTTTCACTATCAGCATAAACCCATTTTGATGTGGTTCTCTTTTGACACTTAAGTACACAATAGCATTCTTCTAGATAGAAAAAGAAACTAGAAAGTGGAATGTATGATATGTGAAAGACATCTTATTTCACAATACAGATTTTTACTATGAATGACCTCAAGTGTTTGGGTAAAAATAATCACTCATTCAGTTAATACTTATTAATAAGGACTTACTCTGAGGCAAAATATTAGGTTCTAGGAACACAAAGATAAGGCAAAAGACAATCATTTTATTAGTTTATATTTCATAGGGGACAGGGGGGAGAGACAGGGAGACAGGGGAGTGATTTATCACATTTGCACAGAGAAGTATTTACAAGATAATTTGAGGAGAGAAAGAGTAATAACAAGGGGGCCAATGTAAGGGTTCAAGAAGGGTTGACCAATGCAAGTCATAATTGTGTGTTTGCATATATCTATGTATACATAGACACATGCATGTACATTATATATGTATTATATATGTACAAGCAATATATGTGTGTGCATATGTATACATACATATATACATATATACACATATATACATATATATGTGTGTATATATATACATATATATACATACATACATACATATATATATATATATATATATATATGTAGTTCCTCACCAGCAAATTTAGCCAAGGAAACCATTCTAGGACCCCAGTTCAATGACTGGCATTGAAATCTCAAGAGATAATGTTTCAAAGAATTCATGGGTAGTAGTACTGATGGCATATTCATTTTTTCCAAGGTAAGATTTGTGAGAAAGGGCCTATCAGGTATAAATCTCTGTAGGTAAAAATACTATTTTTCATCCTGGAAAGCTTGTCACACTCCACTTTTCAAAAAGCAATAGCAAAAGGCTCAGCTGAAGGAGATTGTGACTGAGTGTGTGTGTGTGTGTGTGTGTGTGTGTGTTGTGAGTCCCTAATGGCACCAAATACTATTAAAGGAATTAGAAATTGTGGATTGTGTCATTCCTTGGAGTCAGCTTTTCCTTGATGAACTCCTTGTTATCAGTAAACACACTTGGCAGTTAAAGAAATACATTAGACTCCATTTAGGAAAATGTTTATAGACAGCTGACTGATTCCATAAACAGTGAAAACTAGTCTTTTGGCTTACTGTCATTGTGGGCAGTTCATCCCAGATATTCAGCCAGCTGGATTTACTCTAACTTCAATTCCAACAACTTCAACCAGGTAGTTTCAAAGAGTTAAATATTATTTTATGGATAAAAAACCTGAAAAAAAGGTCATTTCCTCAGAGTGTTTTTCATTTTGCACAGGAATTTAGTTAATTGATGTTCTCTTTTAAATGAAAAGAGTCTTAGCAACTCCAAGTCTATTGGAAGAAGAATTTTGAGATTATATAGGGTTGCTAATATTTCTACAAAGCTCCATAATAAATAAATCATAGCAGTGAGTTGTAAGTATTTTTAAATGAGAAAAAATGGAGGGCTTATGTATTTTGGGGGTGGGTGGAGTAAGGAGGGGATGATTCAATATGGTTTCAATGAAAGAAGAAACTCAGAAATCTTCTTTCCCAGATTGTGGTGACTGACCAGACATGCTCTACACCAATCTCATAAGTTTCACTCCATCTAATTTATGTTCTAATTTCAATTCCAATCCTACTTAATGTTGCTTCAATCCTAAATTAATGAGGCAAGTTAAAACTAGAAAGTGTCAGTTTATTTGAGGGTATCATACTATTTTCTGACCATGAAAAATACAAATGCCTGTCTTCACAGCCCATCACTCATTCATTTAAAAAAAAAACTTTTTAGAGTATAACAATATAATAATCCACATTTATGTAGTACTTTAAGGTTTGTCATGTTCTTTCTTCCTAAGAACTCTAAAAGATTGGTAGTGTGGGCATTATCATCTCCACTTGCCAGCTGAGGGAACTGAGGCTCAAAGATAATCATGCACCCCAGGATCACACAGCTAGTGTGTATAGAAGCTAGGAGTTAAACCTACCTCTCCATACTCCTAGTCAAGTACTCTTTTCACTCTATCATATTGATTAGCCTAATAGGTGATAAGATTGTCTTTTTTTAATACATATCACACTTTGTAAAATCAAATCAATACTGTGTTTAAACCTATAGGTTTCTTGCTTAAGACCCATTATCAAGAAAATTAGTTTCTTGCAACCAGCACACACAACATAATGAAACAATTGTCTTCATATTTCTCAATGTTTACCTTCCTTCTATTATATATTGATCTTGTTGGCTACTGGAGAAAGGGAGTTGAGAATATGCTGATATTGATGTATGCCCATACATACCTACTTTTACCCCTTTATTTATTTTTACTGATGCCTTTTACTTTTACCTCACATTCATTAACATATATATATCCCTTCCTCTGACCCTCTAAACAGTAGACATTCTATCAAAACACAGATTTTTTTAAAAAAGAGAAAAAAGAAGATGAGTAAAACCAAGCAAAACATTGACCATATCTGAATGTATAGTCAATATTATAGAACACCTTTACAAAAGGAGGGAGGTACTTTTTCTCATCCTGACTCTGAAGCCAAGATTTCCCATTAGAATGACTTAATTAGTGATGAATTAATGAGCATTTATTATGCACTTACTATGCCCGACCCCTCTCAGTTCTAGAGACTTCCCTGTTAATTATTTCCTATATATTTCATACACGCATGTATGTATGTATGTATATATATATATATATATGTGTGTGTGTGTGTGTTTGCATATTGTCTCCCTCTTTAGACTGTGTGCTTCTTGAGGACGAGTTTATTGACTGATTGACAGACTAAAGGACCTATAACTTAATGAGGTCAAAGATAGAAATGAATATGCCAAAATATCAATTGCAGCAATTTTTGTGGTAGCAAAGAATTGGAAACAAAGTAGCTGCCCATCAGTTGGGGAATGGTCAAACAATTTGTAGTATATGAAAATAATGGACTATTAGTATCTCATTAGAATGACAAGTATGAAGAATTTAGAAAAAAATGAGAAAACATGAATGATGAAGAGTGAAGTTAGCAGAACCAAGAAAACAGTCTTCACAATGATCACTACATTGGGAATGCTAAGAAAATGAAGGGAATACTATGCTTTTGTATGCTATGTCACCTATTGTAGCACCCTAAGGACCCTGGATTTTGCTATTTTTACCTTTAAGACTTCCAGTTTTCCATCTTCCTAAAAGCTGAATTATTTTATTGATCTTGTCTCCTAATTAGAATGTGAGCTACTTGAGAGCAGGAACTGTGACTTTAAAAGAAAAAAAAGTTGTATCCCCAGAACTTAGCTAGTGCTTCAATCAATCAATAAACAATTATTAACCACCTACTGTGTATTAAGCACCAGGGATACCAAGAAAAGTCAAAGCCATTCTCTGTCTAATGGGAGAGATAACAGGTAAACAACTATATACAATCAAGTTATATACAGGATGAACTGGAGACGATAGCCCTAATCTTTAGGAAATCTCTATCTTCACTTCAAGGATAGCAATTCAAGAAGTGTCTATTCAGCAGTTGTGCCAGGCACTGTGAAAGATGCATAATGTAAGTAAAATATAGTCCTCGCTTTTATGAAGCTTGCAGTTTAGTTAACGGATATGAGATATACACAAATGGTTCTAATTCAAAATTATTTGTAAGAATGCCTGTAGAGAGGCAATGGTGCTTAGTTGATAGAAAGTGAGAGTTAGGAAGATATGTGTTCAGAGGTATGCCAGAGCAGCTTGAACTGGCTATCAAGAGCTGATTGTTAAATATTCAGTGTGAGTATTTACACCTCAGAAATCAGAAAATACCACAAATCAGGGCTTGATTTACTGCTTTTTTGATTGTTTAGACTTTAGAAAGTAATGGAGAAAATGTTAATGATGCCGATGAAACTTAAAAGAGTATCATTTTTACTTTTCTGTTTTCCAGAGAACTGGTTGTTAAACATTTATCAGCACCACTGCCTGGGTTCTAGTCCTACCTCTGTGACACTTTGCTTGTGTGACCCTGGGTAAGTCATTTAAATTCATGGTGCCCCCAGGCAATTTTCTACACTGATAAGTGGAGAGAAGGCACTGATCTTCTTTGGGAGAAAAAGTTTCTCACTAGAAGTTCCCTATAGCAATGAAATCACAAGTTAGGTGATTTTTTAAAGTGCTCAATGGCATCAGAGACAAAGTAATATGTGACATCCTCAGGAGAGAAGGTAATATTAGTCAATGAAGAGAAATCAAAGAAAGCTTCTTACATCAGGTAACACGAATTGGGCTTAAAAAGATAGACCAAAATTAAGTGTGTGTGTATGTGTTTTTGAGTATAATAGTGTATTGTGTGTGTGTGTGTGTGTGTGTGTGTGTGTGCATTAAAAGTAGGATGTAAAGACATCCTAAGCAAAAGGAAAGAGTGAAACAAAAACAAGGGACAGCAAGTACTCTCATTTATTTGTAGTATATTTAAGTTGTTAGATCGTATTTAATTTTGAATTTGAATCATTTGTATATGTGTCATATCCCTTTACCAAACTGCAATGTGAAGTACTTGGAAAGTAGTGTGAGATAAGGCTAGATTGAGATAAGAATTGCAAATTAAGTGGGGTAATGAACATTAGGCAAGAGAATATGAAGTAATGATGTGATAGCTGCTGTGGTAAAATAATGGAATTTGGCAAATTGATTGAGATGAGCCACACCTGGCCTGCCCTGAGTGGCGTATGCTGCTGATGTCAGCAGGATAAACCACTCTCCGCAGGCAGTTTGAAGGACCTCCCCGTTTGGGGGAGGCAGAGTAAATGCTCACTGAGGGGAGCTTAGTCTCTTTCTGGAGTCACTTTCTTTCCAGCGGTGTGAGCTGCAGGAGTGTGCAAAAAGAGGTTTTTTCCTGGCAGTTTGTCCTGTGGGCCCTGACTACAAAGCTGTTTCCCATTGAAGCTATGAACCCTAGGTGATGAGTTAACATATGAGCCCTGCTCTTTTGAATTAGATGAACTGGAAGCCAGTTTGGGGATTGTATAGACTTAAGTTAGAGTTAGAAGGATTACCAGTTATTTCTTTTTCCTTTTTCCCTTGTCTTTGATTTTATTAATTTCACCTTTGCTGTTTATTTTATTCCCATTAATAAAACCTGGTTCATTTGTGGAAGAGGTTGTTAGGCTCCTTTCTTATTGGCCTGGGAGAAATATCTAAAAAGGCAGTTCAGAGGAGAGGGAGCTTTGGGCCTAGAGGTCTCTCATTATTTCCGGGACCCCAATATTACAGCAAGCCACTCAATTAACTCTCCCTATATCAAATTTGTCCCCAACACTGCCCTAGAGTATTTGAAGGGCTTTAGTGGAAGAGAGATTAGATCTGTTCTATTTGGCCCCAGAGGACAGACTGAAGAGAAATTGATAGAAGTTCCAAAGAATCACATTTAAGTTTGATGATCTGGAAAAACCTCTTTAATGATTAGAGATGACCCAAAGCAGAAATTAACTGTCTCTGGAGGGGGGTAACTTCCCAGAGGTGTTCTGGTAAATATTTAACAGCCAATTTTCCAGGGAGGAACAATATATATATATGACACACTTTTAAGTTTAATGTACTTTATTAAAATTGTCTTGATCACTCTTTTAAGTCTAGACAAACAACAAGACAATAAATCAATACCTGGTTTATAACATTCACTGATTTCTGAGGTATAAATACTCATACTGAAATTTTAATGATTAGGCTCTGGAGAGCTGATATAAGGAAGTTCCAGCATACCCCTGTCAGGCATCACTTAAAATGTATGTCTTCAAGAATAGCCTGGATGGACTTATCATCTAAGGTATCGACTTCTGCTCAGTATCCAGTGAGGTCTTCCCAACTCTCAAATTCTGCTACGCTCTAGCTCCTCAAACATTGCATGGATACCTCTGCATCATATAAGCTGCCCATTCTTACTCCTCACTTCTGGTTCATGACTCCTTCATTTCTACTCACATATCTCTCTACTGCCATCCTTAACAATGTTCTTATAGCATAATTCTTTTTTCTGATTACACTGCAGTCTATTCACCTATAAACCTCTCAATTATCCTTTGGGTAACTTGTAACTTTAATTCTTTGAAGACTGTAGCCTTCTATGATTCACAGTCATATAGCATCGCTGGAATAATATGGATATCATACAGCTAGATCTCCATGTCTAGAAGTTAAGAGTCATTTAAAAATGATGATATTATTTACCAAATGAAATCTCATCTACTTTCTTCCTCCTAGTCAAATCTCAGGCCAATTCATTGTCCAGACTCAGCATCTGCCAGTGAATGAAGGCATGAACACATACATATAGAGGTATAGACATACATGTGTATAGATATGTATATAAACCTATATGTGTATTTTCATGTATAAAACATATGCATATAAACATATATACACATACACATATAAACACACATATAAACTTTTGTGTATATATTTACTGTATATCAACTATATATATGTACATATAGTTATATACATACATATACATACATATTTGGTGTTTGTGTATATGTATGTATGCACATATGGATGTATGTTCTTATGGACTAGCTCTATAGGCAATCCATCCATCTTAAAGTCTGTACAATAGACCTTCTTCCATTCTTCATCTACTTGTTGTATTTTTTTCCTGTGTATTAACTAGAGCAAACTCTTTAATTTTAGGCATTTAGACAGTTCTTCGGTATCCCAAGGCTTGGTATTGCCAGTAAAATGTGCTCTCCAAACAAAAGCATCTGGCTGATATCACCATCCATATAACACCTTTGGCAAGGATGCTTATTGATCAAAAGTATATTGGTCATTACATTATTCAAGAAATTTGGGGTGATTTCAGAATCTTCATGGGAGATATCTTTTGGGAAGAAATTCATGTATACATATAAGCATACCTATATGTATACCTATACATAGGTGTACATATGTTTGTTTGTATATATGTATGTATGCATTTTGATCTGCCAAATGAAATGCTTTTTAAATAGTCAACAAACAATAAGCCTAATCAGATCTTATATTCTTTTTGAAAGGTATGGTCTGCTATAAAATAGTTTGCAACATTCTGACTGTTTCCTTCTACTTTATCAAGAATGATCACAATACATATGTAAGATATATTCTCATAAAGATTGTATAGAGGGGCCGTTAGGCACAGTGGATAAAGCACTGGCCCTGGATTCAGGAGGACCTAAGTTCAAATCTGGCCTCAGCCACTTGACACTTACTAGCTATGTGACCCTGGGCAAGTCATTTAACCTTCACTGCCCTGCAAAAATAAATAGATAGATAGATTAGATAGATAGATAGATAGATAGATAGATAGATAGATAGATAGATAGATAGGTAGATAGATAGATAGATAGATAGATTTTTTTTTTAAAGATTGTATAGAAATAGGAGAGTAGGCATCTGGGTCTAGGCAGTTATGTGGTACAGTGGGTAAGAGCTAATCATGGAAGACCTAAATTCAAATCCTACCACAGGCACTTTCTAGTTGTGTAATCTTGGACAATTCACTTAACCTTTTTCAGTCTCATTCGCTTCATTCTGGGAATTGAGTGAACCATACTTCATCTCTTGACTCAATTCTGGAACTAACGCAGTTCCCTTTATATTCAATTATTAGTCTAGTCCAATTTCTGTCTTGTGAGAAAACTTTATTCAATTATGAGAATTGTGAGAAAACTATATTGCAGTGTTTGAACCTAGCCCTGTGTGCCTGGGAAGCTGGACCACCTCTACCTGCTGCATAAAGGTCCTTAACTAAGGACCTAGGTTATGCAGACCAGAAAGCCAATCAGACTTGAAGATTGATGCAAGGCGTTTTCTCACAGTTCTATATCTCAAGCAACCCATACGTCTTATCTGAAAACTGGCTCCCTACCGGTCAATCAGTTGCTTTCATTTTCCTGTGTTGCAATACAGACACTTTGAGGGAATGGGACACTTTGTTTTCTGATTTCAGGGAATTGTACCTATTCATTCTCCTCCTCTAAACTTGAAAAGTCCCTAATGTCTCCTCCAATTAGAAATAAGATTTCCTAATTTTGTATTCTAGTTAATTGTTTTTGTTTAATTAATTGGTCTTATTTGATTAATTGTTTTTAATACATAAATATTGGTCTGACTCTATATTCAGGGTCTTTGGGCTGATTGGGGAATCCATTGACCCATTTATTATGTCTGTTTTGCTGATAAAACATAGAGCTTGGAATGTTTCCTCAGTTATTCACCACATTATCTGTAAAATGGAGATAGTAATAACCTCTGCCTCATAAAATTATTATGAAGATCAGGTGAGAAAGCATACACAGCATATTGCAAACCTTAAAACAACCATATAAATGTCTTATTAATTTTTTTTAATATTCTCTCAAGCATCTTTTGGGGAGGTAATGATAAGGCCCATTATTCTTTTCAAACATTTTATATTATCTCCTCTTTATGATATCTTAAGAATCAGTCCTGGGGCAGCTAGGTGGCTCAGTGGATAAAGCACCAGCCCTGGATTCAGGAGTACCTGAGTTCAAATCCGACCTCAGACACTTGACACTTACTAGCTGTGTGACTCTGGGCAAGTCACTTAACCCCCATTGCCCCCCCCAAAAAAAAACAAAAACAAACAAAAAAAAAGAATTAGTCCTGCTGAGGGATCAAAGCTCTTGTTATTCTCACAGACAACATTCTCTCTACTGTGACAGCACCTATGAGGTCATCCCTTACACATAGATTGTATTCCATGCCCCTCTTTGAATGCCTTCCTCCCTTCCAACCCTTTCTTAAATGCCACCTCTTAAATGAGAATTTTCCCAATCACTCCATCTGTGTCTGCTATCTTTGCTTTACGTAATTTGAGATTTAACATATATATATATATATATATATATATATATATACACACCCATGTTCGTTCACCCAATAGAAGGTAATAGAAGGTAAGCTCCTTCAGGGCCTGGTCTATTTTATTTCTCCCTTCATATTCCCAGCACTTAGAATAGCGCTTAGCACTCAATAGGTGCATAATAAATGCTTGATGATAGATTGATTGTCTCCAGCTCAGACATCCTCTTTGTCTACTTGATCTAGTAAAGCAGTTATTCCTTCTTGTTTTTTGTTTTGGGTTTTGTTTGTTTTTCTTTTTTCTTTACTGCTGTTAATTCCTCCCGAAGCATATCCCATACTGTAATGGCAGAGACTACTGGGGCAATTTCACTATCAGTGATGGAGAAATTAATTTATTATAGAAATCTTGAGTAATTCCTACAAGATGACAGAGTGAGATGTTCCCAACTCCTTTCATAACTTCAAAACATCTAGAAATTCAGCACCTCCCCAAAAAAGAACCCCTTTAAAATGTTAGCTAAAAGACTGTAAAAAGAAAACCCCAGATATTGATAAGCAAAGAAGGGAAATTCATAATGCAATGGAGAAATATAATGGGGTAACTGTATACCAAGAGTATTAATGCAATGAAGAGTATAATTCCACAATAACTATAGCTCAAAACCCCAAAAAAGAGGAGAGAAGGGCCATAAAAACTTGGAGAGTGTTTGCATTATCTAATAAAATGATTCAAAAGTAAAACTAAGAAAAAATAGAGCTCTTTTGATGAAAAGCTCAAAAGGAGAATGAATAGATCTAAATAGCTGATTCAGAAATGGCTACCACATCAGTAACCAGTCACTTGAAATCACTTAAAATATAATCAATTTTATTTTTCATGATAGTATTTGATATTTTCCATTTCTTAAGTCTCCTGACCTTCTTGTTGAAGAAAGTATTGATGAGGTAGAGACATGAAGATGCTGCAAAATCTATAAGCCTCTGACTTCTCAAACCATATTTTCCAACATATTTTTCACCATTCTCCACTATGCTCATATTTACTATTAAAGTATATATTGACTATATAAAGTATATATTAAGTTCTTTGTAGAACTTCCTGCTTTGTCATCCTTCACAACAGATATAGTCATATGTATTACAATTATCTTCAGAATGCAAATGCTCATACTAAGCATTGTAATGCAATGGTTTTTGTTGGCATAATGGCCGAATAGCTCAAATGACATTTCTTATTAGCTTCTTAGATAGAAGATAACACCAACCCCATTCATTTCTTTATTTTCCTCTCCAAGGAGAACTTATGTGTTATTCTTTTAATTATCTGAAGGTTCCCTTTGTCTTGTTTTTAATTATAATAATGAGAATGTCGACATTAATATGATTCAGTCCCTATAACAGGGGTCTATGAACTTAGCTTTTCTTCCTTCCTTTCTTTCTTTGTTTCTTTCTTTTTGTTTTTAATATTTTGATAACTATAGTCATTCTTCCGAAGCACCAAAAAAGTCCATGATACAAACTTAAATAAACAAATAGATAGATGAATAAATAGATGAATAAATAAACAGATAGATACATAGATGGATGGATGGATGGAATTTAAGAACTGCTGCCCTAGCATAGTAGGTTCACTCATTGTCCATTAAATAAATACTTCACATTAGATTACCAATGGCTATTGATGTTTGTATATGGTCTAAAATCACATGCAGGTTTTCCACAGTTGAAAATGAGGAGGTTTAAATGGAAGTCTATCAAAGAATGAATTATACTACCATGGGCAGTGTTAATGAATCATTACATTGATAAATCACTGAGGTCAAAACTATTTTTCAGCTAAGTAAAATGAAAGTAAGGGAGATCATCTGTGGGTCTTAGAATGCCTCAAGAGACTCGAGGTCATATGAAGGAAAAGAAAAGATTTAGTATTGATCACAGAGTAGAGTTTTAAATTATATTAGGGAAAAGAGCAAGAAAGGTGCCTTGTCATTGCATAGATCTACCATCAGTCATAATGTTGTAAGAGCCTAAAAAAATCTTTGTCTTCTTTTTGATATAGTGGGAAAATGGGGTACGGGTTGGGGTTGGGGTTCTTGGGAATTCCTCTTTAAAGAATTACACCCTCTTGCACACAAAACTTAGTTAGAACAAGGTGATAGTTTATTTAGGAGCAAGGGAAGAGAAGGGTGGGGGGAGGGAAACCATGAAAGAAATCCTTAGACTTTTCATGGGGAGATTTGGCATAAAGCACATGGCTCAGAGGTACCAAATCTCCTCGAACAGGAGACCGGAAGGTACTTTTATAGATGACTGATGGGGGTGGACCATCTGCCTGTGGAAAGTTCCTTTAGTGAGAGAGGACCATCCCCCACTGGTGGTAGCTGGGGAATTGGGTGAGCAGTGGAGGACCATCCCCCACTGGTAGTGACTAGAGGAATTGGGTGAGGGGTGGCTACGGATCCCTCTTCAGAACACAAAGGCCGAAGCCACACCCAAACTTATCTCCCCAGGATAAGGGAGACCGGAATGAAGGGTAGGAATCCCAAGCTAGCTCAGTCTGATTTGGTTCCTCTAGGCCTTATCTGTCCTCTGGTTTAGTTTCTCAAGGAGAAGATTCCTCGGTGTGCCCCAGAGAAATTCTGGGGTGCTCTGCGCCCCATGACATTTTCATACAAAGTAAATTAGTCCAAATAAGGAAGAAAATCCTATCTCAGAACTAGTTTAACAACTTTTCTAACAGATATGTGTGTGTGAATATGCATGTGCGTATGTATATATGTGTATATAAATGTGTGTGTGTATGTATACTCATATGATAGATGATAGATAGATTATAGATAAAGTGAGGACCCCCAAATAAAATAAAAGTTGGGAGGTTAAGCCTAGAGATCAAAAGATTCAAGGGGAATACGATAATTGTTTTCAAGTATTTAAAAAGGAATTGGATTTATTCTGGGCAAATACAGGAGGTTGAAAAGAGAAACAATTAGGTTTGTCATTTAAAAAAAACCACAAGCAACAAAAAGCAATAATAGTTTTCAAAAAGAGGAATAGGGGCCTTGGGAATTAGTGTGTTCCCCCTTATTAGAAGTCCTTAAGCAGAGACTGAATGACCAACTATCTTTTAACTGTATAGTTGGAACTAGATGGCCCCTGAGGTCTCTTCCAATGTTAACATTCAGTGATTTCATCAAGAATATCCTGTTCTAGCACAGGCATGCAAATGCATAACAAATCAGGGGATGTGTAATTTGTTCTATATTTAGGGTTTATTAAATATAGTCAATGACTTGTCAAGCATTGTCTATTTCCAGAAAATATGAAATGCATTTTCCTGACTTTTTTTTCCTTTTCATCTTTCCCATCCATATGGTATTTAAGGAAAGTTTAAAATATTTTAACTTAATTCATCAAAATTACCCCTTGCTAAGGGCTGTATATCTTAAAAGTCTTAATGTGTGCTTAATAAATCATTACAAGCTTTTGTCCTCCTAAAGAGGAAGTGGCATTTTGCCACAAATAAACAAACCAACCTCAGGAGATTACAGCCCTGCTTGGAAAAAAAAAAAAAAGGGAAATCAAAACTCTTAGGGCTTCATTGAGTTCCACGTTAAGGAGAAAATGTTCTATGAATCTTACATAATATTATACAGCATGAGTGAATAATAAGATATTTTAAAGACAAGGAAATGAGGTCATACCTATGATGGCAAACATATTTTGTTTTTATTGTAGGTTTTTAGAAAAGAAATTTCTATCAAACCGCAGGCTCTAATTCTGCTGCTGAGAAAAAGTCTGTTTTCAAAGCATGCTTTTGAGTTAAGAGAGAAGTCTTAAATTTAAAGTCTATCATATCATAGTATAGAAAGAAAGGCCTTTTGAAATCTAATCTTTTGCATCATACTTTTGTTACCAAATAGCTTTGCTGCTGAGTAGTTGTCTAACTGTGGGTTTTCCTGGAAACACTGTTCAACTTTCCTCTTTAAATTCCAAATCAATGCAGATGTTGTTATGCACAATGAACTTGGCAAAGGCCTCACCTCCCCCTGAGGGGATTATAGGAAGATGCCTGGGTGGTGTGTTTTTTTTTTTTCCCTCTCCTCTTCCCCCCCCCAACCCCCTCCCAAAACAATGTCTTCATTGTAATAACAAAGCTGCAGCAGGGCTGATTGGGCATTCACTAAGTCTCACTATACAATGCTCTTGTACCTGCAAAGAAGCCATAGAGAAAATATATTCATATACACACCCATATGTATTTTCCACAACAATTGATAGCGATATATTAGGAATATTTTTACATGATATATTGATTTTCTTTTCCTTTTACCACATGATCTTTGTAATCATAGGCAATAAGTATAAATTAAGTTGAAAAATACTTCTTTTTAAAGCAAAGAACTTTAGGACTGACCTTTATCAAAAACCCACCACTCCCTTGTTAAAGCGTTTATTATTTAAATTAAATGATCAGTAATACTCAGCAAGACTTAGTGTTGTTTTCCGACAAATTCCAGAGTATACTTCTGCATTGATGTTGAGGGTCTGAATAGGGAGAGTTGCCAACTCAGAAGCAGATGAGTTACAAAACTGTTTTGCCAAATAGTTTTGTTTTTTAATTTACTTTTCAAGATTGTCTACTTTTTCTTTTTTAACTTTTGAATATGTGCTCTTAAAGTGGACCCCTGACTGGAAACTCTTTCATTTTCCATTTGTGGTCTGTATAAATAAGAAACAGACAGCTTCTATAGAATTTCTCAGCACCCAGAATCCCAGAGATCAGGACCTGTGCCAGATTAGGTCAAATGCCGCTACACTGTGGTAGGCCTGTGCACTAAGGATCCAACTGGATTAACATTCTTGTAGGAAGTAATGTGTTCATTTTTGTTTTTTAAGATTATTTCCCCCTCTTGCTTCTTAAGAATAAGTTATAATACAAAGGAGCCCACCAATGACAATGAAAACATTGTGTCTTCCTACATTATTCCCTGATCTATGGTAAAGAACAGAGGGAAAAAACAATGAAGAAGAGACAGTGAAGTTAGTAATCCAAGGGAAGCAGGAATTGATATCTAACATGACACAGTCTCATATGGTAAAAATAAAAGGAACTATGGACTAGAAATCAGGGGAACTGAGTTCTAAACCTGGTTCTGCTGCTAAATCTATAACCTTGGGGAAGTCATTTCACTTCCTAGGGCCCCAGTTTCCTAACTTAAAAAAAAATGAGGAGGCCAGCTAGGTGGCACAGTGGATAGAGCACTGGCCCTGGATTCAGGATAACCCAAGTTCAAATCCGGCCTTAGACACTTGACACTTACTAGCTGTGTGACCCTGGGCAAATCACCTAACCCCAATTGCCTCACCAAAAAAAAAAAAAAAAAGAGGGAGTGAGACTAGTTATGAGATTTCCCTTCTCCAATTCTGATATTCTAAGTTCTAAAATGATAGGATATATTTCTGAGATTAGGGTTTCCCCTAATGTTCTCCTCCTTGCATTGTAAACTCCCCTGGGATACTTAACTATGTACATTATATCCCATCCTTATCTCCTTAATGCAATGATCTGTAGGATTCATTGAATAGATGTATTAATTGTCTACTCTAAATCTATAGGTAAAGTCAGTTTGAAACAAAATATCAAAGCTAGAAACTTTGAGATAGCCTAATGGTTTGGGACAATTATTTTTCAATTGACAACTTGAGAGAAAATTGAGTTTTTCGACTTGAAGAGATGTCAGTCACTCCAAAGGGGTGATGGAACATCTGGTGTTGGGGAAGTAGAACTGTCAAAGAAAAGATATTCCTATTCTACTCCATCGTTTAGGCCCAAGCTTATCAGAAACTATATTTTTAATTAATTTGTTATAATTCTAAATTCAAATATTGTTCTGCTTCAGAAAGAAATGTCCAAACTGACAGAGTTTGGACTCACAACCTTAGATGTGTCTCTCCCTCTCTGTACCAAGTTGTTCATCCTTCATTTTCAAAGAGAACCAATGATATCACTGGGTGATGTCTTGACTTGCTCCTGAAATGGATTTAAGTGAGGCACAGTTGCACAAAGTCATCCTTCTTAATTCTCTCTCCCTGAGTTATCTAAATCCAGTGGCAAAACAAAAGGCCTGGTTTAGCCTGCCCATTGAGATGGTTTTGCCAGACGTGGCTGCTATGGATGCTACAGCTTCTTGGAGTCACAGGTGAGAGTTGAGGGCCAGGTGAACACCAAAGATGGATGAATAGCCCTGAAAAGGGTTCAGCAAGCCCTCACATTAGAAGTGCTAGTCCTCCCTAAACACCACATACACCCCACCATTGAAGTAATCTTTATAGGATTCTTTTTTTTTTGTTGTTGTTGTTTTATTTTGTTTTGTTTTTCTTTCTATGAACATTTCATTCAAGACTTTTCCTTTTTATTTGGTTCACAGGTGACCTGAAATAATCTGAGACCACCTCTCTGATCAATACCAAAAAAAAAAAAAAAAGGGAAAGAGAGTACTGCTGGGGGGGGGGGGGTGTCATTACACTAATCCTTTCAAGGCATGGAGACAGGATTAACACTCTAGTAGAACAATCTCTCAATCTCTGCCCTAATTACAGAAAGGGAAGAGTCTATCCTGAACTAATGAATGAGAGAGTAAAGCAAGATACTATTTCAGATCTTATAGAGAAAGAAAGAAAAAGATTTCTCTTTCAGATCAGTCCAAAGGTTTCCGACTAGGATAATTTAAAATGCCTTCTTAATATTTCTTTAAGAGGGAAGGAGGGGGGCTCTGTGTCTGTTTCCACGAAATAAATGCCTGTCTCTTAGATACTATTTTCATAAACAAGGTTTGTTTGTTTTTAATTGTTATTTGGCCGGGGGGGGGGGGGTGGGGGGGGGTGGGGGGGGGGCAATGAGGGTTAAGTGACTTGCCCAGGGTCACATAGCTAGTAAGTGTTAAGTGTCTGAAGCTGGATTTGAATTCAGGTCTTCCTGAATCCAAGACCAGTGCTTTATCCACTGCGCCACCTAGCTGCCCCCATAAACAAGTTTTAAGAGCAGTTTAGTGTAGACTACTAGGATGGAATAAGGAGACCCTGGATTCCAATCTTAAATTTAGTAGGTATTGTCAATGTTACCGCAGACAAGTCACTTAACTTCTTCCACCTTTAGTTTCCTTCACCATAAAAGCAAGATAATTTTACTTGTGCTACCTACTTCCTATAGTACCTACAAGGAAAGTGTTCCTTAAACCTTAAAGCATAGTCACATTACTGTGTAGTCTAGCATATGGGACTTCAGTGAATATGATAATGTTTGATAGGTATAATTTGATTCATTATATATCCAAATCCACATAATGAGCCCTTCTGTCAAGGTTCTACTGAATTGCTTAACACTTACTACAGTCTTAACAGGATGGACTCTCAGTCAATATTATTTGTTAAATCTTGGAATCTGAAACAAGACTGACCCATGTGGGACACCATCCAAAGGGGCTTAACCAGCAAGGGGGCAAAGGGACCTTATTATAAAGTATGGCCCTAGGGCATAAACCCTAAGGAAATCTTACTGTGACATTAGTGAACTTATACAAGCTGTCTCCACATTGATATACCAATACCTATTGTGTTAGTTTTTTTGTTTGTTTTTGTTTTTGTGAGGCAATGGGGGTTAAGTGACTTGCCCAGGGTCACACAGCTAGTAAGTACCAAGTGTTTGAGGCCAGATTTGAACTCAGGTACTCCTGAATCCAGGGCCAGTACTTTATCCACTGTGCCACCTAGCTGCCCCATGTTAGTTTTTTTAATGCCTGAATTACTCCAAACCAGTAAAGGTGGATAATTAATAAAATGAAAAATGTATCATGCATGTAGGTATGGTGGCCGTGCTTTTCCAAATTCACAATCTCTTGAATTCTGACAAAAATTCATTGTATTATGGGTATAATAAGAATTTTAAAAATATGACTTTTTGTTATCTCAATAACATGTTTTCCTCCTCCATATTTCTCCCACCATATTGATTAGGTATCAAAAAAAGAATGGCAGAATGTGGCAGCTGGATTGGCCTTTGAATTTATCTCATCTAACACCATCTTAAATATGATGAATGGAAGCGTCAGAAAGGGAAAGTTTCTGACCTCAGTAATGCTCATCCTTAAGGAATGAATGAACATGAATCCTCTGTCCATACAAGTGAAAGTTCTAGGGACAAGGTCTAGAATTAAAGTTCAAGAGACAGGACCCCTTTTCTAGCCTTTATATACAGTTCATCTCTCTATGCCCCATGTCCTTAATTGCCCACCTCCTTCCCCTTGTTTTTCCACCCAAACTATAGGTCTTCTATAATAAAAGTGTACCAGTTTATAAAATTACCTTCTTTCTAATAAAAACTTCACTTCCCCAACACCATTGCCCCTTTGGAGTGACTGACATCTCTGCTTTTAAGGGTAGGACTAGCAGTCATTCAGTCCAGAGAGTGAATTAATTAAACCGGATTTCTTCTTAACACTTAGCTATTTAACATTAACATTAACACAGAGCATTTTGTTGAGTCAATGGTGTTGGGTAAGTAGGACTGTCAAAGAAAAGATACAGTGCTAGTCCTCCTTGAACACCCCATATACCACAAAGGAGGATGTCTAGCCCAAGCATGTGAAGACTTCCCCTGGTGCAATGAGTAGATGAGGAAAAAAAAAATTAATGGAATTTTATAGCTTATAGAAAATTTAGAGATCATTCAATCTCACTCTTTCATTTCTTTTTTCTCTACTCATTTATAAACCTTTTTAGCTTACTGTGGTTTGTTTTTTTTTTTTTATGTAAAGTTGAATAATCATGACTTTCTTTATCCCATTCTCCTTTGTTTGTGATGGACCAATCATAGATAGTGTGAAAAGGCATGCTATCTAGTAGAAAGAAAAAAGTAAATCATCTTGACCACACACACACACACACACACACACACACACACACACACACACACACATATATATATAAAATTTTAGAAGGACCATTGAGATATCTCTCTCTCTCTCTCTCTCTCTCTATATATATATACATATATATATGTGTATATATATATACACACATATATATATATACATATACATATATATATATCTCGATGGTCCTTCTAAAATTATCTGATCTTAAAAACAGACAATGATAAAAATACATTTGTGATTTTGACTGTCTTAGCCTGTAGAATTTAATCAGATCCTTAGAAGCCTGAACCATTGCAGGCAACAGATATCTACTTGAAGGCTTCATCTAGCTTAGTGGGGATTCAATTAAATGCCTACAATGAGGATTTACATGATGGAGTAAGAGGCCATTAAAGGTTTTTCCACAGATCACTAGGCCATCATCTGACTTCAGAAACTCCATTCACCTGGGCCTCACCCATTGACCTGCAATCATAATAACTTCCCAGCCAGATGAGTGGAGTTGGTTCTGTCCCAGGGTCAAGAATCTAACAGGCTGACTTGGGCAAAGAACTAACCTAAGTTCTTTGCTTCTCTACCAGCAAGAACAGAGTAAAAGTTCCTTTAGAACCCATCTCCTTTGACTTCGCACAATTTTCTTTTCTTTCTATCGGGAGGTTCATAAAGAGGCATGGATACAAAATGTCTCTTGAATGTCATTTAAAATAACAACAACCATAACAAACAACCAACCAGATTCATCTCTTTTTTTTTTTTTCAGGTTAGCCCAGGAAGAGGCAGTCTGTATGCACCAATGAGCATAAGCTCAGTAGCATTAGGGCTCCAAAATGTCAGCAATGTGGTATCTGGAAGTAAGATGATGCCAAGAGCAAAAACGTAATACTACACCCATGAGTTTCTGGGCATAATGCTGAATGCTTCTGAGCAGCAATCTGGAGCAACTAATTTAAACTTAATGCCCTGATAATTTCAGGGAGAATGGAGAGCAAGCTCACAAAAATGCAATATAGAGAGAATTAAACAGTGGATAAGTGACATACTTTGTACCTACACATAGGGTGTGTGTGTGTGTGTGTGTGTGTGTGTGTGTGTGTGTGTGTGTATGTGTATTTTTTCCTGAATAGAGTAAGAGTAACACTTTGACCTTGAGGATCCTCAATCTGGGCCTCTGTTCCCTTATCTGTAAAATGAGCAAGTTGGAGTAGATGACTTCTTTTGTTATTACTGTTGTTGTTCAGTCATTTTTATTCATGTCTGAATCCTTGTGACCCCATTTACATTTTTCATGAGAAAGATCCTAGTGTTTTGCCATTTCCTTCTCCAGCTTATTTTACAGATGAGAAAACTGAGGCCAACAGGGTTAAGTTACTTGTTCTGACTTCTAAGAACATTCAAATGGTATTATTATGTATCATTTCAAGAAACTCCTCACCACCCCCCCAAAAAAAAGAATTGAATCTGTCAAATGTATTAAATAACATAATAGGTATATAAATAAATTCATAGAAATCAACAAAAATATTTATGCAATATTTGAAACATGTTTATAACTAATAACTAAAATTTCAGTTCTTAATAAAAGGATAAAATTTATGAAAAATCCTTAGCTTGATGGAGTTTTTCTGGAACACAACCAGAGGGTTATCCAGTCAGTCAGAGGTTTAAAAAGCTTGAAGGTCAAGCTGTATCTTCATATTCCTCAGTTATCTCAGGATTTAGCTCCCAGTGCAGTTTATGCAAAAGCCACAAGATTCTGCCACATTATTCCCTAGGATTTGGATCTACAATAAGAAAAAAAAGGCCACAGGAACACTCAGAAAGCAGAGCATCTGGGATCATGGGAAAAGCTGAGTATCAGAGCAATCTATGATATCTTTTGGGAGTCTTCTCAGACTCAGAAATAGGGGCACAATCAACTCTGTGGTTGGGACTGTACAAAGAAAAGGAGTTAGAGAAGGGATCAAGGCCAAAACCTATGTTAAACTACAAGGAAACCAAGATAAAACCTGGGAATTCCTCCAGAAAGCAGGACCAATTCTTGGCCACCACATCCTGGACCAAGCAGGACCTATCCAGTCCATCCAAGCACATGGGAGATAGTAGATTCTGACCCAAGCACAAAGTCCCAATCTGGAAACTGAGGAAATACAAGTAAAGACAAAATGAGAAGAGCAATTGTTAACTAAAAAATCTGCAAGTTTTTTGACCCAGAAATACTACTAGTAGTTCTATACCCCCAAAGAAATAAGAAAATAACCCATATGCATACCTCTTCTTTCTCATCCATCCCCCACACCCAAACTTTGGTCCTGACCCTCTTGACTTCTTTCCCCACCATGATCCAGCAGCCATGTCACCCTGGAACACCACTCTGTCTCTGTGGCACTGCTTCATTCCTGATTGGGCTCAACTACTTAAATCTCCAGGCTTGTTACTATACCATACCACTGCATAAGTAGCCCCTTTCCAGAATGTAAATTCCTTGAAGGAAGGGATTTTTCTTGCTTGTATAGCAAGGGTTGACCCCCCCCCCATATAGCATGGGGGTGTCATCATATGTATATCATATGTAAAACTGTTCACATTTGTTCTGTGTAGCCTTCCCATGACATAGTAGGCAGTCAAAGTAAGTAAAGGCAAGCCTCTGAGGAGTTTTCACTCTCTTAAGATGTAGCTGACTCTAAAGAGCAAGGCAGACTATCTCCAGCCAACCCTTCAAGTAGCATAGAAAACTGCCTTTTCCAATCATCAAAGCTTTCTTCCAATCACATCAGCTCCCTCCATCATATGCAAAGCCTTCCTATGTTTACTCACCTGGTCTCTCAACTGTGCTTAACCCTTGCCATCTTCTCAGTGCCATTGGTTTCTGTTTCCTTCTCACAATTTCCAGCTCCTCATCTCTGTCAGTTTGTGTTCTATAGTCTGACTTCTGTAAGAAGCATCAGCTTCACTCACCAATTCCTTGACTCTTCTCAGCTGCCTTTGGATGTGGCTTCTCAATGATTGTCCTGCTTGAAATCAGGGCCTCCTTGTTCTCAAAATAGTCCCATTCAAATTAGCTTCTGGGAAACTAGGCACTGAAGCCTAGTCATGACCAAAAGTCAGTACCTTTCCCTCTGAGGGGCATGCTTTTATTCTAGCCTTCTCAAAATGTAATATATGGGAGCAGTTAGATGGAGCAGTGGATAAAGCACTGGCCCTGGATTCAGGAGGACCTGAGTTCAAATCTGACCTTGGACCCTTGACACTTACTAGCTGTGTGACCCTGGGCAAGTCACTTAAACCTCATTGCCCCACCAAAACAAAACAAACCAACCAACAAACAAAAGTAATATATCGCAAAACTTTGTCTATCCCTCTTCCCGTACTCTTTTATCTGACAGGTTTTCTCTCAGATTATCTCAGAACTATTTCTATTTCTCCTCCTGAAGTTTTCTGTGTTTCTTATACAAACATTGCTTTCTGACCCTTTCAGTAAAGAAAATGACCACATAATAAAAAGCAATGCCTTACACATAAATATGGGAATTCTGGCTTGGAGAGGGTAAGTTATTTCCCCTAGTTCTTTTATTATAGGTTTGACTGGCCAAATTACTGAATTTCTGCTTTATATAATCACTCTAAGCCTTAGTCATGTTTGTGGGATTTTAGGATTTCTATAGGGCCCTCTCTTCTTTAATTCTATGAAACACAATACTAACAGGGTCTCATGCCTTTCATTTAATTTTTATGTAAACATGAGGATTTTTATGGAGTATTTCCAAAATTGAGCAAAACAAAACATATTTAAATATTTCAGACTTTTTTTTAAATCTTTTTTTTCTTCTATCCCATTTTGATTTAACCCGCAAAGCATCCTTTTTCTCCAGTCAGGCAACAGTTGTACTCTGAAAGTCTAAAATTTCATGTGTCCAGACCAATTCTGAAAAGTTAAGTATGGGTCAAATGTTCCCTTTTGAGATAGTGAAAGGCATGCTGGGGTTCACTAGAGAAGAGGAAAAAAGCACAGGTGCCAGAGTTTTATGACAACAAGGTGAAGGGATGAAAGGGAATAGCTTGAAAGCCTCTTCTAGTGAGCGTAGTTCTAAGCAACCAAGAGAAAGTAGCAGGTTAAATGGATTAGGGTGCAACAACTAGCTGGTTTCCCTACATCCCACTGAGAAGCTGTTCTAACCTTTTGTTCAAAGCCATGCATTCTGAACATGTAATTAATAAGAAACATCTATGTTCTGTGATGCTCTGCTGGAGAAGTCAGGTGAAGGGAAACACCATTGTGAGCTGTTACGAGATCAACCTGAGCTTGAATGATGAACTATTCAAATAAAATCTTCTTGGTCACCAAAAGCCAGGTCTTTTCTGTGGAAAGTAGGGCTACCTGATAGGTGGAAAATGCCCTTCGTTTCTCAGCATCACTGTGTCCTGACCAAAAGAGAGAAGGTTACCAGTGCCATTTAGTATTGGTACATGGAAAGAAAAGAGGTGAGGTTCATTCATCCTTTCAGGATGCCCAGTATCAAGGGAAAAAAACTATAGAAAAAATTCATTAGGCCAAATGCCAAAAGTGAGAGAGGGTTTGACAAATTCATGAATACTCCTCAATGAGATGATTTCATCATATGGGTTGTTTGTCAAAGAAGTTTATAATGCTAGGCCTTCTCAGCGATGGAAGAAATGTACCCTTTTCAGGTATTTTTGACACACAACTTTGCTGGAGACAAAAATAGAGCTTCAGCACCAGAGTTACACAAGGTAAAAGTATTAGTTCTTGTTCCTACTCAGAATAATCCTCTAATTTCTGTTATTGTAAGTGTGTGTGTGTGTGTGTGTGTGTGTGTGTGTGCTGTCACTGGACCAGTAGTCTAAATATTAACAATTCATATTTTAACATTGGAGAAATGGAAATTTTATACTCCCAATAGTCACAGAATATAATAGCAGACCGTGTGTGTGTGTGTGTGTGTGTGTGTGTGTGTGTGTGTGTGTGTGTGTGTGTGTGTGTGTGTGTGTAGTATTAGGGATTCCTACATGGTTACTGAAAAGAGATCAATCTAATAATTTTCTTCTTGTTCAGTCATTTTTCAGTCATGCCTCTTTGTGACCCCATTTGGGGTTTTCTTGGCAAAGACACTGGAGTGGTTTGCTATTTCCTTCTTTGCCTCATTTTACAGATAAGGAAACTGAGGCAAACAAGGTTAAATGATTATCCAGAGTCGGCTAGTAAGTGTCCAAGGTTGGACTTGAATTCAGGTCTTCCTAATTTCAGGCATAGCACTCTATCCACTGTGCCACCTAATCTAATAATACAAACCAGAAAAACCCAGTGGATTAAAAATTACCTACTGCCCAACTAACAGCTGCATCAGCAACAGAGTTAGTATGTTAGTCCACATATTAAGGAAAGGCTCTACAGATAGATGGACTGGGAGGAAAATCAAATAGAGTGAGCTGGGTTGTATTTGGAAAATTGGTTAGTGTTTTTAATGATCCCAAGCTATTCCCTAAAACATATTTTTTTAAAATAAGCCATTTTTAAATGCCAATGGTTCTTCCAGTGAGGCTGTATGGCAATAAATTTTTGAAAACCACAATCTCCGAATAAACAAAATTTTAAGTAAGACATGAGACAATGAAGAGACAGATGCATGGTAGGCGAGATAGGCTATCATATTCTTTATTTATAATTAATTTTTTTATTATGAGCTCAACAAACCCAAGCATACTAATATACAAAGAAAAACAAAAGGAAAGGAATATATATGCAATTATGAAATTTTGTTACATATAGATTATTCTTAATATTTTTAGTGTATGTTAAATCTAAAAAAGGACTGAATAATGAAATTGAACTCTGGGTTCATTTCTGAACTTTTTGTTTTCTTTTCATGTATACTAAATGTTTAATTGATATTTTCCTTCTTTTGTTTCCATCTCTATCATTTCCCTCTAACTTCCCTCTCCCTTCCCCCTCCCCTCTATAGACACCTTCCGAGGTAACAGATAATTATCATATAGTCAAGTAAACTATATATTGACCATTTCTGAATATATGTGTTTGTTCTGCACCTCTACTTCATTACTTCAAAGCTAAGACTTAGGTGTCATGCTTCATAACTCTCCTGAAGTCATGATGGCTCACTGCATTGATCAGAGGTCTAAAGTCTTTCAAACTTTTCTTTTACATTATGATGGTCATTAAGATTGGTTTAGGAGGTCTTCTTGGTTAAACACCTCAGCCACTTGATCTATCTCCAGTAATCTTTTGTGTGGGGAGGGAGAGGAGATGTTAATGTTAAAACTATTATGTATACATGAACATCTTATTCTTTAGATGATCATAAAGCTAGAATTATAAATTCAATCCTTTCAGTAACTGACCAACAGTTGATGAAAGTTACAAAGTTAAAAAAATAAGCAGACTGATATATAACACAAGATAATGGTTATGTTGAATTTTAATAACTAACCTTACAAATTTTTGTAAGTTTCTAAGATTTATGCTTCTGAAGTTATTAAAGCATTAAAATGCACTACTACTTTTGAGACACCCTAAATGATGTGAAAAGAGAGTAAGTCAATCACGTAGCAAGAGTGAGAAATAACATAAGCAACCTTAGTGTTGTATTGGTAGCCCCTAAATGGGAAAAGACTTAAAAGCTTGTGACACACTAGAAAGAACCTATATAGAAGATCTGTGGGAGACCACAGACAAGAGGGCTAATAAAGTATGGATCCATTGGAATATGCACTAGTTGAGTCAATACACAAATAGATGGGAACACTAACATCAAAAGATCAAAGTGATTTAGAGTAGAATGAGTAGGTAGTGAGGTTAGAGAATCGTGGTGGAGGTATGGCACTGGAAGTGTAAGACTTGATCACAGTGGGGATCTTTTCATATTTACTTGCCCTGAGTCCTAACTGGGCTGAAAAAGGAATCCAGGCTAATGGAATAATGGGCAAAAGTAAATAGATGTACTATACCTTTGAGGTAATATATTTGAAATTTAACCCAAAATAAAAAAAAACCTAGCTATTGTTAGGGGAAATACATAAAGTTGCATTTGTTAAAATATTTTGTTCTTCTTCTTGTTGTTTAATACCATTCACATAACTCCAAAGTATTGATCCTGCATTTATTCACAGATACAAGATACTTAACAATCTCTTATAGATATGGAAATAAACAATCTATATGTGTTTTAGCAAATAATAAAAACAGAACTCAAGATAATAAGATGCTGCACAGAGTACAACTACAAATACATTAGCTAATGATCACTAAGTGGGTATTAATGTTGAATGACCACACAATTCACAATTGCACAGTATCAGATGCTATCTTTTGACAAAGAAAAGTGGTACTAGAAGAAATCTTATTTCAGCTGAGATCACTCTTCTGTAAATTATAATCAGACTGTAATTTTCATTTGGTGTTTTGAGTATTTTTATTTTTTATTCCAGTCTACCTTTTAAATTAAATTAATAACCACATTAACACTGATTTATCTCTTTCCTGGAAACTTAGAATAGTGTCATAGACCATAATTATTTGGTATAGAAACCACTACAGATGGTCAGCTAAGTTGCATGTTTAATAAAAAGATCCCTGCTGTCCAGTTTGTAACCTTGAAGATGTGAGAGGAAGGATCTGAGCTAGTAAGGAAATCATGCTCAACAGTCTAAATATTCTTGTCTGAAATTGGCATTTAGCATTATAAAAGAAAAGTGATGAAGCAAGAAAGAAATCATCCATTCAGATTACCTAAAGATTTTCTAGGAAGTCACGTCAATCATTTCATGAAGGTATTGATTAAAAGAAATAGAAATAGACCAGTGCTGAATGATAAATAGAAAAACACTGCAGACTGCCCCCCATATGGTGCCTTTGAACTTTTTGATCCAGATTTCAATTCAGATTTAACCTTCAAACTTAAATGTCAAGGAACAAGCCATCATTTTAGTGAGCATCCAATAAGGTAATGCCATGTACTTAGTACACAATTTCACATCCATTATTGAAGATTCTGCAATTCTACAATTCAAGTTCTCTTTCTATACTTCAATCACAGATGAAATTATGACAACTTCTTCCTATCAGAAAAACTGAACAAAAATGACATATTATCTCCATTTCCCAGGCCTAAAAATGAGGCATTTGCTTCCCATTCTCTCCTCTTTCTTTCTGTTCTCCACAAAAGAGTTTAACAATTTTTCAGAGCAACATTTTAAGATTCTGAATGTATGGATTAAGGTGGACCTGAATAGTAATATTTAGGAAAATTCAAGGTCAGATATTTTTTTCTCAAAGAGAAGCTAGATTTTATGTGGTGACAATATCAAATATAATTTTTCTTTTTAGATCAACTAATATTTAATATTTACATTTTTAGAGAAATGGGATTTTTGTCACACAGAATCTGAGAGTTGGAAGGAGATTCCAAGGTCAGCCTCATAATATAATGGAAATAGGGCTAGATCATTAATTACAATAAGGACCCACATTCAAATCCCAGCTCAGTGATTTAGGCAAGTCACACCTATCTGATATTCACCTTCTTCTATAAAATCAGTGAATTATTAAGATGAGCTTTCAGATATCTTTCAGCTCCAAATCCATGGATCCATAATCTATGATTCTAGCTCAACCCACACTATTTGAAAACTTCTCATAAGGGGGCACTTGCTATCCTAACAAGGCATGCCATTCCATTCTGGGATAATTTTAATTTTTAGAAAGAATTTTTCTTACATCAAACCTAAATATTATTTTCTGAAACTTTCATTTCACTGTGGTGTCCTATGGGGCCAAACCATTTCAGGCAGTTAGGTGGCATGGTAGATACAGTGTCAGTCTTAGAGTCTTGGAGTCAGAAAGATTTATCTTCCTGAGTTCAAAAAATGGCCTCAGACACTTACTAGTTGGGTGACCCTGGACAAGTCACTTAACCTGTTTGCCTTAGTTTCTTCATCTATAAAATGAGCTGGAGAAGGAAATAGCAAATCACTGCAGTATTGTTACCAAGAAAACCCCAAATGGGGCCAAGTAGAATGAACCTAAACCTTCTTCCACATGACACTCCTCCAAATATCAGAAGTTTCAAGTCTTCTGTCTTTCAGGTTCCATGTCCTCAGTTCTCAGATGGCACAGTCTCAAGGTTCATCACCATCCTAATTACCCGATCCAGCCTTTTAAAGTTCTTCATGTATGAGCAAGGATAGCAGTTTTTTCTAGTAAGGAACTTGTGTATATGCAATTTCGTAGTCATTACTTTAATGCTTACATAATATGAACAATGAATAAATCAATGTGTTAGGTATCATGGGAAATAAGAAGTTGCATTCATAGCAAAAGCAGCAGAAGGATAAATAGGATTTTAACAGACAAAAGGAGGGAACTGTATCTAGGAAAAGGAAATGTCATTAGAATGGGCACATTGGTGGGTAGGTACAAGACGTATTCAACTAATAATCTAGTTTGGTTAAAGTATAGGTACTTAAAGGGCTATAGAATGAACTGTTCAAAAATATGTTAGGCCTAAATTATAAAGGAATTTGAATAAAACTATTTGGGACTTCACTTGTAGGCAATGAGAAGCCATTGAAGGTATTTAAGAAGGCAAATGACCTGCTTAGGACTGGACATTAGGAAGAAGATGACCCTGACACTATAGTATATGACAGATATGGGGGGGGGGCACACATGTGTGGTGTGTGGGGAGGGCAGGAAAGCAGCAGGGAGAGATCCATAGATATAGAGATAAAACATAGGAGATTGTTGTAATATTCAAGATGACATAATGAAGTCCTAAATTAAGAGCTCCTTGAGAGAAGCAACTATTTTATTTGTTTCTCCTTTCTTTGTATTTCCATTGCTTAGCTTAAGACAGTTCCTGGCACACACTAGGTATGTGCATGGTGACTGACAGTAAGGTTGGAAAGAAAAGTATGGATGAGACATTTTTACACATGGACAAGGTGGGCATTTGTTTTTCTGGATTATGCATGTGTATTTTAACTTTTTCTTTCTTTTTTTCATTTTAATTGTTCAATTGAAGAGGGCAGTGATACAAAGAGATAACAGGTGTGTATAAAATAGATAAATTGTACCCAAAAAAGTTTGAACTTAAGAGGAAATGTTATATTGTGATAAAATAATTATTAAGGATCAGTATATGGGGAACTTCAGATTCCTCTTTGTGTTCCATGCTGTCAACCAGACTCATTGCCTCCCTCAAGACCACACCCAGATAGGAGTAAGCATGCTGGCTCAGTCTGGGTGGGGTCTGAATCCTTTGGATTAATTACCATATATAGATATATGGAATCAAGGGAACTGTTTAGTCCTTCTGACATGATGCAATCCACTTTTTTTTTTTTTTGGTGGGGCAATTGGGGTTAAGTGACTTGCCCAGGGTCCCACAGCTAGTAAGGGTTAAGTGTCTGAGGCTGGATTTGAACTCAGGTCCTCCTGACTCAAGGGCCTGTGCTCTATCCACTATGTCACCTAGCTGCCCCCCAATCCACCTTTAATTAAGTGAACCAATTAGGTTTGATTGATGTATAATGACCTATCTCTTATCAAAAAGGGATAAAAACCTAAAAAAGGAGCCATACAGTCTCTTTGGAACACAAGAGGCTGAGGAACCATTTTGTCAATTCTTTACCATTAGAGATTGATAAACTGATAAATTTGTCTGCCCCAAACTAGTGTCTCTCATAATTATTTTAACTGTCACAATACAAATAATAATGTTATCCCATGTTTAGAAGGCACTTTAAAATTTGCTAAGCATTTTATGTACAGTATCTTTGAATATCACAACAATACTGAGAAGTGTTATTATTTATACACATTTTACAAATAAAAAAACTGAGGCTGGAAAAGGATAATTGAACCTATTTGTACAAAAATATGGATAGCAGATTTACTTGCAGTGGCAAAGAATTGCAAATTGAGGATGCCCATCAATTAAAGAATGGCTAAACAAGTTTTGGTGTGTGTGTGTATATATATATATATATATATATATATGATTGTGATGGAATACTATTACGATAAAAGAAATGACAAGCTGGATGGTTTCAGAAAAGCCTGGGAAGACATATATGAACTCATGAAAAGTGAAGTGAGCAGAACCACGAGAACATTGTACACAGTAATAGCAATATTGTAAGGATGATCAACTATGAAAGACTTAGCTACTTTGATCAATACAGTGATCCAAGACAATTTCAAAGAACCCATAAAGAAAAATGCTATCCATCTTCAGAAAGAGAACTGATGAACTCTGAATGTAGATCAAATAATACTTTTAAAAATTTTATTCATTTTTATTGTATTATTTTGTGTTTTGCAACATGGATAATATGGAAATATGTTTTGCATGAATTCACAGATAAATTCAAAATCAAATTGCTTATCTTATCAAGGAGGAGAGAGGGAAGAAGAGAGAACTTGGAATTCAAAATTCTAAAAAATGATTGTAAAAATTTTTCATGTAATTGGGAAATATTTAATGAAATATTTATCTATCTATCTACATATATATGCACGGATAGATAGATGGATGGATAGATAGTTAGATAGACAGACTGACTTCTTTAGTGCTACCTAGCTAACGTTTCTAAGGCAAGGTTTAAGAATAGGTTTTCCTGACTGCAAGCCCAACACTCTATCCTCAATACCAATTATGAAAGGATTTCATAGGAAAGAAAAATTGGGACATATGCAGAAGAGTAAGGATTTGAGCTGGACTGTTAGCCTTCATAAAACAAAGAAATCACAGAATCTAAAGAAGGAATCCCAGAGATCATCTAATCCCAATATTTCACAAATAAATGAATCTTTGATTCCAGCTGCTTCACCTTCAGAGATGAAAGTTGTGTGGTTTCTCAGATAGTTCTAATGGTTTGAAAGTTCCTAAAGTCTTTCTCCTAACTTCTAATTCTTTTTTGTTGTTTTTTTAATTTTGTTTATTTTAATCTGAAATGAACAAATTAGCTATTTATTCCTTTTAAATATATAATAAAGTTATATTACTGTTTTTTCCTCCGCCCCCTTTCCTGTTACCCAGTGTCATAGTCTCTTTTGGCCATCTGGAGATATTCATGGACCCCTTCTCAGAATATTTAAATACATAAATAAAATACATATGATTAAAAAGAAAACCAAAGTTGAGTGATAATAGAAATGTAATATTCTCATCCAAGTTTACTTTCATTACTTGAACTCTGTAAAGGTATGTGTTCTGGGTAACCCAGGTTAAGAACCCTCTGACTAGTTTTTCCTTCTGCAGCCATGTTTAAAAAAAAAAAACAAAAACAATCAAACAACTAATACCTGTTTTCTATGAGAGAACTTCAAAAAAAAAGAGAGAAGACAGAAATTATATACCCCCTAAGTGTTCAAACTATCTATATCTATACACACACATATATGTATAGACATATATAATATGTCACATATTTTTAAAAGAAATCTAGATTTTCTTTACCAAATTGAAGGTCAAATTGAGAAACTACCATAAAGCTTAAAACAATATCTCTTGGTAGATCTTGGCAGCTAGGTGGTACAGTAGATAGAGCATTGAGCCTAGAGTCAAGAAGATGACATCAAATTTTACCTCAGACATTAACTAGCTGTATGATCCTGGGTAAGTCACATAAACTATGTTTGCCTCAGTCTCCTCAACTTTAAAATGGGAGTAATAATAGCACCTACTTCCCAGGGTTGCTGTGAGGATCCAATGGGATAATAATAGTAAAGTGCTTAGCACAGTCTGGCACATAGCCCATACTTAATAAATGCTTATTCCCTTTCCCCTACCCCCTTGACAGATTGTTGTAGAGACCTAAGACCTTGTAGGGTCTGTGGATAGATTTCAAAGAGTCAGTGAACCTGGATGGAAAAAAGATGCACATCTTTCTTTTCAGTAACATCTAATTGAAATTTGGCATTTCATTGAATTATTGAAAAACATTATTCATAGAAGGGGTCCATAGGCTTCACCAGGCTGACAAGGGGTTTCATGACACTGAACCCCTACCCTAGGTCATTCTGATCTTGAGACAAAAATATGAGGGAAAATGAAAACCAAGAGAGAGTATTAGTCCTTTATTTGTGGTTCTTAATAAATGAATACAAAATAAACAGAATCTAAAGTGTTGAAATTTGTGTTGTCAGCCCAGAATGTCAATTACTAGAGGACACATGGCCAAAAGAATAGGACGGGCTTATTGGGTGAGTCCTTTTGATCTGACTAAGTTTGTCTCATGAGGGAGACAGTGAGACTTGATAGCAAAAGCTTTCACCTTTTCCAGATGAGGAAAACATGCTCCCTCTTCAGTAACTGAATTCCTTTTTCTTGGACAAGTATCTTGGCCTCTGGGGCTCAGTTTCACTTTCTAATGATTTGGACTATCATATTTGGCCAGCTTGGGTAAATCTCACCAAAATAGTGATGAGAAAGGAACTAATCTTTTATGAGATTGTCCTCTTGGGAAGCCAGCTTCTACAGAGAGAGAATAATAAGAAAACATTGTCACATTCTTCCTTACCTTACCTTCCTTTAAAGGAAAGGAATGGACAAATCCTATCTTGGGGCCTCATGATCCACCTCCTCCTTCTTTGTCATCTTGACAGCTCTGAGAGATGGCATAATTGCTTATTTAATGATTTATTGTGCATGCGGCATTTTTTCCCCCTCATGATTTGGAACTTTCCAATTCCCTTTTGACAACATACATTCTATGTCCAAATAGTCTACTTTTTAAAAAGTCCTCTTGTTTGGATATTAAAATGAAGTGATTTGTGAATTAGCATTACAATGAATATCAATTGGGATTTCAGGGGTGCCTATTGACTGGAATTAACCCTTAAATCTACAAGCATATAAGTGATTAAGTATCTGCTCTATTCTTCACTGCTAGGCCCTTACATCCAAAAAGCGCCCATTCGAAACAGTTATGTATTACAAAATAATTTCAAAAATGGCTCTGACCACACATGGCAAAATGGAACCCCAGGAAATCCAAATGAGATTAATTGTCTTGCTTTCATAAATGTCTCTTTGTAACTCAAGTGGCTTTCTAAAGAATGAATGAAAATGCTTATGTGGAACTCGGGGGTTGTTAATGGGTAACTGTGCAGTACAGAACTACCACAACCAAAGGGGAAACCAGACAATCATTCAAACAATCCAAGAGATTAAAAAAACACTTCTATCAAGTCCTATACATTTCAAAGGAAATTGGATTTTGACTTTGATTTATATTCATCTAGAAAGTTGCCTCACTTTTCTACTTTGCATATGAAATAATGAGTAGAAGATAAGGAATAAGTAGTATGGAATAATGGGGTGGGGGAGCTTGGAGTCAGAACAACCTGGGTTCCAGTCTAGACCTTGACACAAACTGGTCGTATGATCCTTGTCAAGTCAATTAACCACTATGGGCCTTGATGGCCCCCATTTTAAAAATTAGGGAATTAAACTAGATGATCTCTAAATTCCCACCTAGCCAGGGATGTGTTGGTCAATGTTTAATAATCAGCTCATTGTGGGGAAATATGTATGTCACACTTGTAAATGTCATTTGCAGTGTTAACAATTTCTCCATCACTTTCTTATATTAAGATGATCAATAAAACAATAAATCAAGCCCAGATTTGTAGTGTTTATTGATTTACAAGATAAAAATGAATCTTTAACAATCATCTCTTGTGAACAAGTATGAGCTGTCTCCAGCATTTAACCCTAAATTTATGCTTCTATAATTCTGTATGCCATTTTTTCGTGCTTATACTACTCTCAACTAAAATTATTTGAAAATACTGATTTCTGGCAGTCTTTGAAGCCTGAACCTTTGATAGTGGACTTCTTAACTTAAATTATCTATCTATCAATCTATCTATCTATCTATCTATCATCTGTCTAGCTAGCTGTATGTATGTAGATATGTGGATATACTAATAATCAGATGTAACAATTGGAATGACGCCACCTGTTGGGGAGTTACTGTAGGAAAGCTCTGCCATGAGGAGAAGGTGTCTGAAGGCAAGCCATGTGGTCAGGTCCTTGATGTCAGGAAGAGATGTTTGCTGGTGGGTACTATCGATCAAAGCTCTCAGCCAATTAGCTTCGAGCTGTGTGTGTGGGGACAAGACATTTTCAGTTTTCACAGGAGGCGTTGGGTCCTTTTTGTTCCTGACCTCACCATGGCAGGTCGAATGATGGGGTCTCTTAGAAATGTTAGATTTTTACCTTTCTTTCATACTAATGCTCTTTAATAAATACTTAAACACTTAAATACTCTTGCTAAAGCTTATAATTTATTGGCAACCACTCATTAGATATTTTAGACAGACTAGCTAGAATTTTAGACCCTTACACAGAGGACTATTGAACAAAGTTATCTCTGCAATTGTATTTACAAAAAATAAATTCTGATATAATCTTAAAAAGGAATGGGGGAGGGGCAGCTAGGTGGCACAGAGCACTGGCCCTGGAGTCAGGAGTACCTGAGTTCAAATCCAGCCTCAGACACTTAACACTTACTAGATGTGTGACCCTGGGCAAGTCACTTAACCCCAATTGTCTCACTTAAAAAAAAAGTATAAAACTCTATATGAATGTAAGATATTACCACTTAAAAAGGAATGGGGGAAAGCTTTGAATGATATATTTTATTCTACTGAGAAAAAAATTTTTTTAAATTATCAACAATTAACTCAATCAGATCTTGCTTTTTCTATATCTTTCAGTCAGTTGTGTGACTCTGAAGATGTGATTTGCTATAGAAATATATCTTCAGAAATCTAGCTCTTCCTTCCTCATTAACATCAAGAACAACAGTAATACATACATTGGTCATGATGCTAAAAATTTTGTAGAAATTAAAAAGTAGACATCGAAGTTGATAGTATCTGGTATTCTCTAATCCATTCTGGTTTGCTTTCTTTTGTTTCTAATAATATTTTGTCTGGACACTTTATATTTGATTGCTATTGCTCTCTCTTTGAAATATCAATTCCCTATCCCCTTAAAAAATGAGTAACCTTGGGCAACCTTCAGAACAGATTTCTTTTGCGTGTCTGGTCTAGCCTTTTTTTTCAGATTTAACTTTAAACAACATTTCCACTTCCTAATATATCCGTGTGTAGAATGTAGTCATTTCACTGTCATGATTACTATCAACACTGACAACTTTGGTTTATTTTGTCACTATCTCTTTCTCTACTTTTAATTTCATCTTTCAATTCTCTTAAGATATTCTAACACATTTGGATTTCACATTCATGTGAGGAGATCATGGGTGAGGTACTGAGAAAAAATTTAAGCACTGAGAAGAACATGAGTCTGGATATTTATTCCTCACAATCAGGTAAACGTACCTCCCCAGCCCTTGGGTCCATGGGAGCGTGATAGAAAGCTTAAGAATATACTGGCATAAGTACCTGATCCAGAGCAAAAATCTCTTGGATCTCTACCCTTTCTCTGATTATTTCTACTATATATATTCACAGGAACTAAGTGACAGGAGGACCTTTTGAGACAGTCGACCAACAGGTGATTTGGACTATGTATTCACACCCTCCTCTCCTTCAACTACAAGGGCACTGTGATTAGGGCAATTTACCTACCTTGCATACATGGATTAGATGAAGTTTACTAAACTGATTTAAATGAGGAGACCTTTTCATTTTTTGCCTAAATGAAGTAGACTAAACCAATATTGGATATATGAGACTTCACAGTACATTTGGGGACCAATCACTGGTCAAACTGGGAGTCATTTCTGTCGGATAGAGCTTGGCAATATGCCAGTGCTCAAAGTCAAGTCTTCTTCAAGCCTTTCTTAACCAATTGTGTTTCAGAAGCAACCTGGTATAAGGGATAGCAGGCCAATCTTGGAATTAGGAAGAGGTGGATTCAAGTCCTGACACTGACTCACACTAGCTATTTTTTTGTTTTGGTTGGGCAATGAGGGTTAAGTGACTTGCCCAAGGTCACACAGCTAGTAAGTGTCAAGTGTCTGAAGCTGGATTTAAACTCAGGTACTCCTGAATCCAGGGCCAGTGCTCTATCCACTGAGCCACCTAGCTGCCCCCACACTAGCTATTTAACCATAGACAAGTCATATAATCTCTCAAATACACCCAGGCAACTTTAAGGCTATAAATTACAAACCTGTTGCTGATTTCTATCAGTGAAAAGTTCTCACTCTGGGAATGTTTTTTGGGGTTTTTTTATAAGTATTTCATTTGTGTGGCTATAATTACACCCTACTGCAGGGATTCTTACCTTTTTTTATGTATCATGGATCCCTTTAAACGTCTGGTGAAGCCTTTAAACTTCCTATGCAGAATAATTATTTTAAATGAATAAAATAAAATATATAGAATTACAAAGCAAAGGTTAAAGTAAAGATGTCATTGTTTTCCCATCCAATTTTATGGACTTCCTGACATTTATATGTGTATCTTTTAAGGGGTTAGTGCATTCCAAGTTAAGAACTCCTGTTCCACTGCATGTCTTCCCGGAATGGTAGGTTGGGGTCAGATTGTGAAGAGCTTTTAGCTTTTCAGAGGAGTTCATATTTGGTCATAACCACAATTCACTTTGAATGAAGTAATTTCATAATAGAAAGCTACTCTCTGTATCCACTATTTGTGTCCACGGGAACCTTATTTGCCCCTTTCTTTCAGTTTTGCCTGACTCTTCATGACCCCATTTGGGGTTTGCTTGGCAAAGATGATAGAGTGGTTTGCGATTTCCTTCTCCAGCTTATTTTACAGATGAGGAAACTGAGGCAAACAGGGTTAAGTGACCTGCCCAAGGTCACACACCTAGTAAATATCTGAGGCCAGATTTGAACTAAGGGAGATGATTCTTTCTGACTCAAAGCCTGGCATTCTATCTATTGTGCCACTTAGCTGCCCTTCATTGACCCTTAGGGCTTTTTTAGAAGTAAAAACTATTTATGGTTGTGAAAGCTGGCACCCCATGTTCCCATGAAATGTTAGCATCATAAAAGGGTGAAGGAAGAATGAGCTTGTTAAATCATGTAACTTGCTCAGCTTTCTCCCGGAACTGGCTCACAGCAGGTCATGGGAGGAATGGTTGATTGCCAGCAGTCCACAGGTGCATGGGGGAAAGGATTCACCCAAACCCTGGGAGCCCTTGGTATAAATTATTGATTCACCTGCCAAATCCCAGCAAACCTGCCAAATCCTTAGACTCTTAAAAACCTGGCTTTACCCAAAAAGCAGCCCCCTCTTCCCAATTGCAGGGAGGTCAGTCAATAAGCAGGCATAGTAGGTCAAGTTTGCCTTTCAAACAGTCCCAGGGAAAACATTTGTGCCTTTGGGCCAGAATTTATTAACCTTTATAAGGGCAATAAAGACAGCTCCAAAGCATTAGGGTGTAGCCCTTCTCTACACAACTGGAATGGGTAAGGATGTAGAGTGAGCTTCCATATCAGAGAAAACCGGAGCCTTTATAGACAGGGTGGGGCAGTTACATACCATAAGGTCTTAATGAGTTCTTTTTCAGAGCAATTTCAACACCATTCCATTATTGGTCTAAAATACCTCCTAAAAAGAGCTATGTCAGGACAGCTAGGTGGCAAAGTGGATAGAGCACTGGCCCTGGAGTCAGGAGTACCTGAGTTCAAATCTGGCCTCAGACACTTAATACTTACCAGCTGTGTGACCCTGGGCAAGTCACTTAACCCCAATTGCCTCACTAAAAAAAAAAAAAAAAAGAGCTGTGTCATAGTGGGGAGTGACTTCATTTTTGGCAGTGTTCGAACTCAGAACAAGACATAGATCTGACCATAAATTGCATTTGGCTCCAGTAAGATGTGAGTTTGGATCTTTATCCATATCCATTAATTTTTAAGTTGGGAGTGGGGGCTGGAAAGTAGGCCAAGTGTTACTCTTAAATATGGAATTTGATGTATTTGCATAATACAGGCTTTTAATTTATTAGAAAAACATGGTCATTAAATTAAATTTCATTTGAAAAAATAGAATTAAGGGAAGAGTGAACTGGGTGTTTGGAAAAATTCAGGTTTGTCCAAACCCTTAAAGACAGAAAATCCAGAATTTTCTCCAAGTTTGGGGTGGCAGAGAGACTACTGGATTTGGAATCAAAGATCCCAACTCTGGAACCAATTTACCTATGTATGACATTGAGCAAGTCACTTCCCTTTCCTGGGTAGTCACTTTATCATCTATAAAATGAGAATAAGAAACCATAATTCCAGAAAACTAGTGATAAAGCATGCTACCCATCTCCTACCAAAGAAGTGATAGACTTGGTGTGCAGATTGAGACAGTTTTAAATGTAGCCAATGTGGGGATTTGTTTTGCTTTACTTTATTTTTGTTATAACGGTTTTGTTTTCCTTGACCAAACCCTCCTCCAGTACCTGAGGGATTAGATTGGGGAATGGAAGGGAAAATAGAATTGTGTTCATTGAAAAAAATTAGTTAACTTTTTAAAAACAAAATGAGTGTTTAACCAGATAGATAAATGTTGCTTTTCAATACTAAATCTTTGGTCTTATGAGTCCTTATTTCTCCAAACTCATACAGCACTTTAATAGGAATTATTCTAAGTATTGATTGGTTTACATTAGAATGGATATACTACTTATAGCAACTTTGTAGCAATTAACTTATCACAGTGTTTCAGCATGATAGATCCTAAGTAATATCACTGCATAAAAATCATTTATTGGTGGCATGGTGAAGAAATTATTCCAAAAGGTCATGGTCGAGGTAGAGCTGATGCATTATGATACCAAATAGATAATAAACCGTATAGCCAGACTCATACACCAAAATGACTCAGTGTTTGTAATTATTCTGTTCCAGTAGAAATTCCTGTTCTGAATTGTAAACCAGACAAATTTTCATTATTCAAATGACAGTATGAAAATAACATATTTATGGGGACAAGATGAGCAGATGCATGCTGTTATAGCCACATTCGATTCCATTTGTTACCTGACAAAATAAAAACGGAAAGACTTTTGAAGGACAATCATGGTGTTGATCAGGTAGAAGTTGATTATCAAGCCAATGCCACTGCCAGTCTTTTTGCTTGGACTGGCGCACAGGCTGTGTGTTAAGGATGCTGGATTGAAGCCAACATTTTCTGTAGATTTGTCTCCCAGGGTGTGGTCACAGATGGAAAATATTTCACCTTTTTTGTTATCAGTTAAATACTTTGACACTTTACTGTACAGGGTGATCAGAATAACCCTCCTAAGAATATATGCTGGGGGCAGCTAGGTGGTGCAGTAGATAAAGCACTGGCCCTGGATTCAGGAGGACCTGAGTTAAAATCCGGTCTCAGACACTTGACACTTACTAGCTGTGTGACCTTGGGCAGGTCACTTAACCCTCATTGCCCTGGAAAAAAAAGAAAAACAAAACAAAACAAAAACAAAACAAAAGAATATATGCTGGGGGACAGAGAAGAGGCCTCTCCTTGAAGTTGTTAAAGATGGTGATATTAAAGGCTTCAGTGATGAACTTTTGCTTCAGTTTCTCATGAACAGACCAGAAGAAAACAGATCACAACTATTATTAAGACTTTTGGAATACTTAGACTTCATCGAGTGTAAAATAAATCAATTATGATCATTGTTAATGTAAAGACCTGGAACAAATTTTAAAATATTTTTTAACCTACTAATAGTCAGTGAATGAACTAGGATTTATTTATTTTTATTTTATCTTTAATTTATGGAACAAAACAAGCATTTCTATAATGTAGTATAATAAAAAAGATGATTGCACATGAAACTACAAATCTATTATGTACAACTTGCTATTCCTTTTAAATATTTAATAAAGTTGTCATGTAAATTTCTTTTTTTTCTTTCTTATCCCCCCCCCCCGTGAGATGGTTACCATTAGACACAAGTAGATGTATCTATACATATAGGTGTGTGTATGTATGCATGTATGTATGTATGTATACACACATATATATGTAAAATTATTCTATAGATACTTCTATTTATCAATCCTTTCCCTCGATGCAAATAGCATCTTTCTTCATATGTCCTTTATAGTTAATTTGGGTATTTATAAGATGTATTAAGCACCTACTAAGGACAAGGCATTGTACCAAATGGACACTTTGAGGGAAAGAAATGTCTTATATTTGTATCCCCAGTGCTTACAAGGTATGAATACCAATTAAGTTATTAATATATCAATTTGATTGATTAATATCTGACTTTGGTATATGCTGTTTTTATAGGGCAGTTAAGTGGCATAGTATATAAAGCACTAGACCTGGAGTCAGAAAGATCTGAGTTCAAATCCAGCCTTAGATATACACTGTTACAACCTCTACTTCAGTTTCCTCATCTTAAAAAAAGAAAGTAAAAATACCCCCCATCTCCCATGTTTGTTGTAAATATTCAATGAGATAATATTTGTAAAGTACTGGCAAACCTTAACGTACTGTATAAATGCTGCCTGATATTTATTATGATGATAGTGATGATGTTTTTTGTTACACTTCACAATTTTTTTTTATTTTTTTTTAATTTTTGGTGGGGCAATTGGGGTTAAGTGACTTGCCCAGGGTCACACAGCTAGTAAGTGTTAAGTGTCTGGGGCCAGGTTTAAACTCAGGTCCTCCTGAATCCAGAGCCGGTGCTCTATCCACTGAGCCACCTAGCTGCCCCCACAATTATTTATTAAGAGTCTCCTTGGTACCAGACACTGGAATAGGTTCTGGTTATAGGTTATCTATAAATCAGAAGAGGCTTTTGTCCCAAAGATGAGGTCAAGCCCCTGAAAGAAACTCACAGCTATAGTATGCCAAGGAGAGTCACCACGTACACATATACTGTGTATGAGGGATAAAAGAAGGTCAGTTTGGCTGGATGATAGAGTACACAAAGGGGAGAAATGTATAATATAACTAAATAGTAGTACCAGGTGGTAAAAGACTTTTAATAACAACCGGAAGAGATTGCATTTAATGCCAGAGGTAATAGGGAGCACTGGAATTTATCAAAAAGGGGCAAGACTTGTTCAGATCTATGCTTTTAGACTATTATATCGACAACTGTGTAAAGAATGGATTAGAGAAGGAAGAGATTGAAGCAAGGAGACCAACAGGCTACTGCAACAGTACAGGTGAGAGTCAATGAGGACTTGAAGTAGAATCTCTGTGTAAGAAGACAGATTCTGTGAAAATAGAGTCAGCAATACTTGTTAACTGAAAACATAAAGTAAGGGATATTTAAGAGTCAGTGACTCTTGTGATTAGAAGGATGATAGTAGGGCAGCTAGGTGGCACACAGGAGATAAAGCACCATCCCTGGAGTCAGGAGGACCTGAGCTCAAATCCGACCTCAGACACTTGACACTTACTAGCTGTGTGACCCTGGGCAAGTCACTTAACCCCAACTGCCTCACCAAAAAAAAAAAAAAAAGAAAAGAAAGAAAGAAAAAGAAAGAGAAAAAAGAGAAGGATGAAAATGTCACTATTAAATTGGACTGACCATTCCTTTGACCTTTCCCTTGTTCCTGAAACCAATCTGCAGAGTTGATTCAACTTTGGTGTGAAGACATGACTGTGGAGAAGAATGTTTAAAATTAGCTACAAGGCAGACTCATCTTCCCTTCAATATCTCTCATCAGTAGTTTTCAGGCCATAGCAAAAGAAATTGAATAAAGTTTTAACATAAAGAAGCACCATCAGGAAATCTTGCTGGTAGCTAATGTCTCACTGGAGCAGGTTTCTCATCACATTGCTTGATCTTTTGACATAGCATTTTTTTATTCCAGCTTTCGACATGTATTTTGGGGGTATTAAGCAAATGACATATGGATGTGAAAGTTCAGTGTTAAATTAGACACCCACATATATCACTAATAGTCAAAACTTAACCATTCTAGAGAAGGAAGAATAATCTTTTCTTTCTGTAATTTCCTCAGTGTTTTCATTGTGAGGAAAATGGTTATCTCAGTGTTCTAAATTCCTTTGCTTCCTGCAAATGTTAGGGACTCTTAATTTAAGGATCTTTCAAGGGAAGTTGATGGAGTTGTGATTATTTAACAAATGATGGTTAAATATTAAAACTATCAGTGTTCTTCTATCCATATGTCTATCCAAATATGTTGTCTGTGACTCAAAACAGCAATTCTCCTTTATGGAGTTAAACACGTTAGCAAGATTAGCAAAAATAACCATTTCACAGACTTCAAAGCAATGAATGAGACAGTCAATGAAAAAAAAAATGTGTTCAGTAACAGGGCCTTCTGACTCAGTTTGTGTTCCCCTTTTTCACAGTCTTATAAATACTATCACTCCACTTTGCTTCCTTATCCCTGCAGCCCTCTATTCCCATTGGTGAGTTCCTCTCAGAACCGCTGGGTTTTTTTCCCCCCTTTGGGCAGGGCAATGAGGGTTAAGTGACTTGCCCAGGGTCACACAGCTAGTAAGTGTCAAGTGTCTGAGGCCGGATTTGAACTCAGGTCCTCCTGAATCCAGGGCTGGTGCTCTATCCACTGAGCCACCTAGCTGCCCCTCAGAACCTCTGTTTTGAAGAAGGACCAGTCATCATTAATTCTCCAGATCTTTCACCATGCCTCTCATAGGGTCCCCTTCTGCTGTTCAGCTCTCTTTAACCCTGTTGTATTTCCCGTTAGAATACAAGCTTGTAAAAGCAGAAACTATTTTTCTTCTTGCCTGCATTATATGCCTAGTACTTTGCATATAGTAAGAGCTAAATAAATGTTAATTGATTGTTGGTTGTACTTATTAAGAACTATATTTTTAAACTTCTTTGCTTGTTGTCTCCCTCAGATTGTGAGCTGCTTGGGGACAGAGACTTCTCTTATATCATCAGTACTTAGCACAAAGTTTGGCATAGAGCAGGCACTTACTAAATGTTTATTGATAGGGATTGTTTTATTGATTGATTTGATTGATCAATTGAAAGCAATGTAAAATTAATTTTTGTATACAAATACAGTTACTAACAAATAGTAACAGATTTGGGTAACAGGATAATGATGTACAATTTCCCCTACTTTTTCCTTTAAAAAAAGTTTGTTTAAATGCATAAACAAGCTTCTAGAGTCTGACCTTAGGACTCAGAGTCATCTGACAGTCCTCATAGACAATATTTGATGAAAAACTAAATTGTGTGGCACATATTTTAAGTGCTATAAGAAGGAAGCTTAAGTGCAGTACATCCCAAACACTATGTAGAAATATCCCCTTATTTTTACCAAGCAATTGTCACATATTTTTCATAAAACAATATACAAAAAATAATATTCTTAGTTCATATTCTGCAAATATTATTAAAATGTATTACAATGTCTGTAAAAACATGAACATCTCACCAACCATAAGTGATTACCACCCTTGAGCCTTTGACTCAATTCCATACTCATACCTTAGTCATATGCTACAATATAGAAAAAAATCCAATTATTATGAGAACTCTGGTTTATTCAGTGTCTAAATGGAAAACTGATCACTATGCAAAAGACTCTTTTAACATAATTTCAAGAACTATTCATATAAAATATGACATCTTCTAGGAAGACAGTGTAATTAAGCTATAAGTTTGCCTAGGCTTAAACTCATTATCATCCCTCTTGAAGAGAACTCAGTTTGGCTTTAAAATGAAAGAGAAAATCATAGCAAAACTCTATATTTATCATCTTATGGACATAGAAATCATGAAGGGTATATGGCTCCATTAAAACACATTAAATAATTCTTTATCTCATGGAAATTTTCTCCAATAATACCAAAATATAATTTGTACTCAATAATATAAAATCCTTAAAATACCAAGGAAGAATAAAGACTGCAGGGTTTGAATTTGAATTCAAAATTCAAATTGAACCAATGGATTGTTGGTTAAATTATTACCTATTATCTATTCTATTAATCTGTCAAATACTGCCTTCGCTTTTTTTACTTTGTTGTTGTTTTTGTTGTTTGACATAGAGTGGAACTAAATTTTGTTAGAGACTATGTGGATTATTGACAAAAATGTTGTGTTCTTTGTTATTTATATGACTGATTATGCTAATTAATTACTTTGAGTTAAATCATTTTTGCCTTACAGATATAAATCTAAGTTGGCTGTACAAAATAATTTTCTCTGGGCTTATGGCTATAGTATCCTTACTAGTATCTTGTGATCTTTGTAGCAAAGTCATTTGTGCCCTTTAAGCATTTAAAGGATTCACTTATAAATCCATCTAGACCAGTGTTTTACCCTTCCTACTGTACCCACCCCCCAACCATTCACCCACACCCCCACACCCTTCACACACACACATATACTCTTTAGTAGTTTGTGTTTGCTCAATTTCTCTTTCTGGTACTTGACTGTTTAAGGTTTTAAATTCTTATTTCTTATTTTGTTTTGGTTTTCCATTTCATTTAAGTTCTTTGTTTTATTGACATATAATTAATTGTGCAGAGGTTTAATTTCTGCTCCTTTAAAAAATGTCCTGTTGTTACTGTGAATTCATCTTGTTCATTTTAATTTTGATTTTTTCTTTATTTTTAAAGTCTAGATAATGATTCATAAGCTTTATTCTGATGTTGTCACTTTTTTTAAAGAAACTGAATTTTTCTTAATTGCATATTATCTATACTTGCAATATCACCTATTTTTTCCTCTAATTTTCAAATTTCATTTTATTATGCCAACAGTTGTTGAGTAGTTGATTTTCAATTTATCTTTAACTGAATGTTCAGTTCATTAATTCTACCTTTTTATTTTATTAATACATTGTTTTAGAAATACAAATCTTCCTCCTAGAAATTTAACTTTATCCCCATAGCTTTCTATGCTGTCAATTTCTTTCTTATTTCTACAATTTTTCTTTGAACCAATTATTATTCAGAATGTTGGTACTTAGTCTCCATTTAGGTCTGTATATTTTGCTCATATTTCATGAATTGAGTACTATTTTATTGCAGTATAACCTGTGAAGTATGTGTCTAATGTTTTTGCCTTTTTACATTTGTTGGTGATTTCTTTAATCCCTAGCACATAATCTGCTTTTTTTAAAATAATATTTTATTTTTTCCCAATTACATGTAAAAAACAATTTTTACCATTCATTTTTAAAATTTTGAATTCCATATTCTCTCCCTTCCCCCCCATTAAGATAAGAGATTTTATATAGGTCATACATGTATAATCATGGAAAACATATTTCCATATTAGTCATATTGAGAAAGAAAACAGACCACATATACACACACACACATACACAAAGTGAAAAATAGTATGTTTCAATCTGCTTTCAGACTCCATCAGTTCTTTCTTTAGAAAGTAGATAGCATTTTTCATCAGTAGTCCTTTGGGATTGTCTTGGATAGCTAAATCATTCAGTTACTATGTACATTGTTCTCTTGGTTCTGCTCACTTCACCCTGTATCAGTTCATGTCAGTCTTTCCAGGTTTTTCTGCTCTTGAGTACTAACCTCCTTGTCTTCCTTTTGAGTGACAACTTAAATCCCATCTTCCACAGGAAGTCTTCCCTGACCCCTCTCAATTCCAGTACCTTCCCTTTGTTAATTTTTTCCTATTTATCTTGTATATAGTTTGCTTTGTATATATCTGTTTGCATGTTGTTTCCACCATTAGATTATAATTTTCTTAAAGGCAGAGACCATCTTTTGCCTCTTTTTGTATCCCCAGTGTTTAATATGGTTCCTGGCATATGGTAGGCACTTACTAAATGTTGATCAATTGATTGATAATGTGGAAATAAATAACTTCATATGTATAATGGGTACCACAGTTCTTTCCTTTTCAATTGATGAAGAACAGAGTGGAGGGAAGAAAAGAATTTGGAACTGAAAATTAAAATTCAAAAAGAAATTTTAAAAAAAGAAAGGAATTGTACAGTGAGTTGATTTCAACTGGGTTTATAGTCTACATTTCTTTGACATAGAAATCCCTTTCCCTCTAACCTACTTTGTACTGCTGGGTACACCCTCCCACTCCACACTCTATTGTCCCAGCTGGGGACAAGTTCAAAGTTCAATTGTCAAAGCAGAGTGAATAGCAGGGGGTGGTCAGGTTAAGTCAAAGCTGAAAGGAGACTTAAAGGGAAGAGGACAGAAGCCACCACATCCAAAGCTAAAAATGCAAGCCTATCTAGATAATCATCCTGGGAATGGTGAATGATGGCCACAGTTTGTGGGAAGGAGTCTATTGTACAGTTGTCTATTGTGCTGTTTGTTTAGTTGGGTGTTTTCATAAGCTCTTCTATTGTTGGGAAATGTTTCACCTCATAAATTAGGTTACTTCATTTAACATGTTTTTTGTTTTGAGCTATTGGGGAAGAAGGGGTCAGGTAATTAAGACAGAACATGGTATCTTCTTACTCTACCATCTTGCCAGAAGTTGTACTGACCTTGATCCTTGATTAAAACTTGAATACCAAATATATCTGAGATTGATTTAATAAAAACAAGAAAGATTCTGCTATTAATACTACCATAATGAAAATAAATGAAGCAAGAACAGAAAGGGCTCCTGAAAGATTTTCTTTCCTGGGATTTTCTGAAGTCCTTTATGTGTATACACACAAACACTCACTTATACACATGCACACACATGTATATTTCTATATGGACACATACATGCATAGTGCACAACATATAGACATGTACACATATCCATGCACATGGCTCTACACATACATGTATACACATCTACACATCTATATACATGCACACATGCACTCATATGTGTATATTTATAAGCATATGGATACATTCACACAAAATACACATGTGTATATGTTTATATATGAGATACATATGCATTGGCATACATCTGCATTATGAATATATAGGTCTGCAGAGACACATGTGCATATCAACACATGCATATATATGCAAACTTATGTGTACTGTGTAAATATGGTATGTGGGTATATTTATATTTATAAATGTGCATTTCTATATATATACATGTACAATGCATATATAATGCAGTTCTAAACTTATGAGCATGTGTGTATATATATGTACATACATACATACATACATATACATATACATATTAGAATTAAGGAACAGTGACTGAATTTTTTGTTCATAGCAATGCCATGGTAGGTGAATTCCGCTGTCTAGATAAAGCAGAGTTCTATGACAGTGGCAGTTAAAGCCTCAAGTCTATTCATAAGTATGATTAAAAAAAACAGTCATATTACTAAAGTTACTTTTCAGTAGGCTTGTATTCATGTAAGTCATCTGAGTGCAGAAGTCTCTAGTCCATGCCATTTTTAGGTATCAAAAATATTCTTAAGGCTACAATGCTTTGTGTTTATGCTCTAAGATTTATCCATTTCTTTCCCCTCTCACTCGTTTGTTTTGCCTCATTTTTTTTATTGATTATCTTCTCCCCTTTCTTGCATTCCTTCTGTTTTTCATTTGTGGTAATGAAATCAATAATTAGGCTATGATGGAATTCAAGGAAAGGATTGTTTAATAAGGAAGGGGGGGTGGAAACCACATTATTTTCATTTTCATTCATCCCAGAAGTTTGCAGTTGCATTTCACAAGTGTAATTTTACCAGGAAACTTGATATCAACAACATTGCCATTCATATTTTCAATTTGGTGGGGTTTCACAGAGGCTACATTTGGCATTGTGCTCCCCTTGATTTTGATTCTATTTAATCACTTTGGCTTCTATCTACTTGGAGGCAAACAAAACCTGTAATCAGCGTGCCGTAAATTTGCCATGAGACCACAGACCGTGGAGGAACAGCCGTGTAAATTTGCTGAGGGAAGGCAAATTTATGACAAGCTGATTAAAGCTCTGGGGCCCTCTTGTACCAGCTAGGTTCCCTGGGGAATTCAGGGGCCACTGAGTTCACCCTCACAGAGAATGTGTCTATACCAACTACAAAAAAAAAAAAATGCACCACATGCTTCTTATGGCCTCGATTGTGGCTTGAGGAATACTCTTGTACCCAAAGCATGGCATGTCAACAGGGCATTCTTTGGTCCTTCTTTCCACGTTCCCAGGTCTTAGCAGTTAAGAAATAGAGAGGAGAGAATGTGCTAAACCAAAGGGTCAAGTATCAGTGAAAGCTCATTAGAGAGAAAGCACAAGAGAGAGATTGAGATCAAGTGAGAAAGAGAGAGAGATACAGATACACACATATGCACATATGTAGCATGCACATACATACACTATATACATGCACATATACACATTCATGTACACACAAACCTATATACATATATACACACATACACAGCATATATAATATTTGATCATATATTATATAGACGATATGTGATTTTATATTCACATGTTAATTACATATTTATGGGTTATATTATTTCTATAATATATAACATAAACATATATGTAGGTTATATATATTGTGTATATTTATCATGCATACAAATATAAATGCATGTGTATGTGTGCATGCATATGTATTATGTGTGCATGTGCGTGTGTGTTTTCTTCTTTTCCCCTTTTATGATGTATAATTTTGGAAGACCTTCCCAGAGAAAGATTATCTTTGGGAGAGATTTTGTATGTCCCCATGAAAATGGAAGCTGTTAAACTGAATGTTCTCTAAGGTCTCTTATAGCTCTGGCATTCCATGAAGCTATTTCTTTTAAAAAATCATTTGTAGGGGGCAGCTAGGTGGCACAGTGGATAAAGCACCAGCCCTGGATTCAGGAGGCCCTAAGTTCAAATTTGGCCTCTGACACTTGACACTTACTAGCTGTGTGACCCTGAGCAAGTCACTTAACCATCATTGCCCTGGAAAGAAAGAAAGAAAGATAGATAGATCATTTGTATAATGTCTTTTGTTTTAACATAATCTAAATTTCTCTCTATATCCCTTCCCCACCTCATTTCAGAAAACCATCCCTCATAATAAAGATGTTTTTTAAAGAGAGGAAAAAAATCAACAAAGCTGAGCAATACATGTTCAAAATAAAATCTTACCATATAAGTGGTATTCCATACCACTATGATGCTATTCTATATAGGAAGTAAATTTGGGGAAAGGTATTCAGTAATAGTGATTTAATTCTCTCCATATTCTCTCAGTTAGATGCATTTATTTTACAGGTTTCTAAACAGTGCTTGGTATCTGCACAGTATTAGGGTATAAGCACAATGAAATAAAAATCCAATGGCAATATTAATACTAGACAGGAACTGTCACAAGTAAAATTGGATTGTAAAGTGTCCTACTAAGCTGGGTCAACTTAAAAAGATGAGGTTTGTACCATAGTCTAATGTTCCTCACAGTAGGATTTGGAGCATTTGTTTCTCTTCTCCCAAACCCAGGTCAAGTAGGGCATTCCAAAAATGGGAAAATCCTCTAGGGAGAACATCATGCCTATAGTTTCCTGAAATATTCATCTATGAATGATGACCAGAACCAATGCAAGAGACTCTACATCCTATAAATCTGTTAATAGACAAAATGATCTCAAAGAAAGTCATGAGGATCATTTCCTATCCTTCATGTACAAAGATGACATTTTTAATCCACCATCAGTTGATATGCATTTCATTTAATTTTTTTTTCTGAGCAGTGATAGGTTGTTTTTTTTCCTTTTGCAAATCCATTCACACTCTCTTCCCTAGTCTCCCTGGGGCTGGTTGATGGAACATTCAACTCCTCTGAAAGGAGCATTCAACTCCTCTTTTATGGAGAGTTCACAACCCTCTATCTAACTCCATTTTCCATCAACAGCTCTACTTGGTTTCACCTCAGTGGAACACCATGTACCTGTGCCAGGTACCCCCTAGTGGCTGCCTTCTCAACTTTTCAACATCCTTTTCTGTGGTGTCATCTTTCCCTATTACACTGTGACTTCCCTGAAGGCAGAAGCTATGCACAGTACCTGGAACATAGTGGACACTTAATAAATGTTTATTGAATTAGAATGATAGGATTTAGAGCCTAGACAGGACATTTTAGACCATTCATCTTACCCTCCTTATTTGTTCCAGTTGTCATTTGATGAAAGGTTTAGAGCTTGAAGGAATCAAGTCAAGAAGTCAAGTCAAGTCAAGAGGTTCAATTTCCTCATTTTACAGGTAAGGAAACAGATGAGGTCCAGAGGTATTTCCTCGGGGTCATCCCCATGGTTTGAACATTCAGATCTTCTGACTCCAGAGCCAGTGTTTATTCTCCTCACCATATTTGTCCCCTCCCTTACTTTTAGGGCATGGAAACTGAAGCCCAGAGGGAAAAAAGTGACTTGCTTAAGGTCATATATTCATGTTGTTGTTATTGAGTCATTTTTCAGTCATGTCCAACTCTTTGTGACTCCATTTGGGGTTTTCTTGGCAAAGATACTGAAGTGGTTTACCCTTTCCTTCCCCAGCTCATTTTATAGCTGAGGAAACTAAGGCAAACAGGGTTAAGTGACTAGCCCAAGGACACACAGCTACTAAGGGTCTGAAGGCAGATTTGAACTTGGCCCAGTGCTCTATCCATGGCACCAACTAGGTTACACAGACGTGGCTATAAATCAAAACATTTATTTCAAGATGCAGCCATAAGCTGATTTCATTCCATTTTAAGGACATTTCTATGAATTGAGGGATAATTCCGGGCTATAACAACATTGAAGTAGAGTGTTTTGGCAACGGTCCCCTGATGTGGTCAGCAATAACTACAGCAGCTGTGATTCCTAAAAAAAGAGCCCTGGTGGTATTTGTTCCATAATGACTCAGCAGCAAAGTCAAGTGAACCAGAAGTTCTATCCCCAAAGAACTTCCCTTCTGTAAAACTTCTTGCAATCAGAGAAGCTATTATCTCCAGCTCCCATTCTAGCAGAGAGACCAGGAGCTGCAATTTTCCTTTGGGGATAATGATGGTTTAGCTTGTTTGGTTGTTTGTTTTTTTTTAATTATGTCTGACTCTCTGTAACCCCATTTGGGGTTTTCTTGGCAAAGATCCTGGAGGTGTTTGCTATTTCCTTATCCAGTTCATTTTATGGTTGAAGAAACTGAGGCAAATAGGGTTAAGTAACTTGTCCAGGGTCACACAGCTAGCGAGGCCGGATTTGAACTCAGAAAGATGAGTCTTCCTAAGACTAGGCCCTGCACTCTATCCACTGTGCTACCTAGCTGCCGTGGGGATAATGATACTGCTCTTCAATAGGTCTAGTAATCAGCAAGCCCTGTCACAAGACTTGGTGGAAACTCAATTAATGAGATTCTGGGACTGAGTGAGACCATGATGCTAGAGGCAGGATTCTGAACAGTTCACTACTTTATCCTTCTCAAAACACAACCAGTCCCCCAGGGTTCTGCAAAGGAACCTACACGAACAAAACAACCCTAGGCATTGAATTAAGGAAACATCTAATTTAGTGCCAACTGTGGCCAAAATGACAACAATCACAACCCATAAATGCTTCATGTATAAACAATATTTCCATAAAGGGAGCCAGAGGCTGTAGGACTTAAAAGGGTAAAAGCTGTGCCTTTTAGCCAAGGAAAGCTAGTCATGATAATACAAAAATCTCTGAGACATTGTAAAGACAAGGTCAAATTATAAAAAGATCTGATGGCACGATCATTACAGAAATAAGTGTGGAAATGACACATACACTGAAACTCCATTTATGTCAGGATATTGTTACCAGCTTCTATATTAAGTATCATTTTTATTAAGTATCACAGTGGAAAATTCCTACATGTTCATTCAGCAAGCATTTGTTAAGGACTTCCTATGTACAGAGCATTGTGCTAAATACTGGGAGGAGACACATGGTTTACATGAGATATAATTCCTGCCCTCATAGAACTTATATTATAGGAGGAGAGTAGACAAATTTAAATTGTTATACTGTTCAATATTATATAAGGGCTTTGGTTACTTGAAACATCAAATGCAAATTGCAGATGCAAAAAAATCAACTAATCAAATATGGCTCAAAAGGGAAAGTCTTTACCAATTGAAGAGAACATTGAAGTCTTGATGGGCATCTAGGTGGCACAGTATATAGAGTGCTAGGCCTACAGTCAGGAAGGCCCAAGTTCAAATCTGGCCTCAGATACTTACTATATGTGAAATCCTGGATAAGTCACTTAACCTTGTCTGACTCTGTTTCTTCATCCATAAAATGAGCTGGAGAAGGAAATGGCAAATCACTCCAATATTGTTGCCAAGAAAACCCCAAAAGGGGTCATGAAGAGTTGGACACAATGGAATAACAGCAATAGAGAAGGCAATATAGGAATTGAACTTTAAAGTATAGGTAGGAATTGGAGTCAGTCAATCAAAACACATTTATTAAATGCCTACTATGTTCTAGTTGCTGTACTAAGCACTGGGTTTACAAAGAAAGTCAAACGATAGTCCCTGCTCCTAAGAAGCTTCCAGTCTAATTGGCAAGACAAAGTCAGGGAGGGAGGAGATTTCAGACATTGAGAACAATGACAGCAAAGGCATAGAAGTAGGAGGAGGCTACGAGTGTCCAAGAAATAGAGAAAATTCAGGTTATTTGAGCAGAGTCGGTAGTGGGAAGAAATATAGCATAGAGTGAACATTACAGGGTGATAGCAGTTGATGAAGGAGCTTCAATAGCAAACAGAAGAGTCTGAGCATGACTCAGTTGGCAATAGAGAAGAATTGAAAATTTTTGAGCAAATCAGCAATATGACAAGATGAGTGCCTGAAAAACACAAACTTTGGTAGCAATATGAAAGATGGATTGTCAAAGGGAGAGAGTTGAGGTAGGAAGACCTGTTAGCAGACAATCCCAAGTGTCCAGGCAGGCTCTAATGAGGTTTTAAACCAGCATTGTGTCAGTGGGAATAAAGATGATTAAGAGGCAAGAGGCATATATAATATATATTTCAGAAATGGAATAGGACTTGGTAACAAAATGTATATAAGTAAAAGATCTAAGGGAAAGAATTGATGATCAAAAAATCAATCAACAAGTATTTATTAAATATCTTTTATCTGCCTTTATCTGACAGGCATTGTGTTAGGTCCTGGGGTTGGTTACTAGTACAAAGAAAGAGACAGCCTCACATTTTAATGAGATATAATGATAATCTGAGGGATACAAACAGGGGAGAGAAGATGAATGGGGGTGTCAGAAGACAAAATTATGAAGATTAAGTAGGTTTCCCTACTTCTTGAGAAAAAAAAAGTGAAAAATCAAACATACAACGTGTGCATTTGTTGGCCAATATGTGCATTTGTTTTGCTTGTCTATGCTTGTTGATTACAAGGGAGGTTGGTGGAATTGTGTTTTTTCCCCCTAATTTGGAGGTGGAAGAACTGTGGGAGGAAAATAAGGACTAAGAATAGTGAGAGAGAGAGAGAGAGAGAGAGAGAGAGAGAGAGAGAGAGAGAGAGAGAGAGAGAATCAATGGAGCACCTTTTTTTAAATGCATAGAGTATAATAAAAGGATTCTCAGAAGGAAACACAAGTAAGCAGGTTGGCTTTGAGACATGCCAACAGTATTATATGCTTTTAAAAATAAAACAACATATTTAATGGAGATTCAGTGTTTCATGTTCTCTTTCTGTTCTTTATGTATGGTGATATAGTATTGGAGTGCTGAGCTTGGAACCATGAAGACCTAAATTCAAACCCCACCTGAGCTATGTGACCCTAGGCACATCGTCTAACCTGTCTGGGTGTCAGGTTGCTCATTTGTAAAATGAGGTGGTTATACTCAATGACTTCTTAAGGTCCCTTCCAACTCTAAATCCGTAATCCTATAAAATACTCCTAATTGTTTGGGTATGTTTGTCAAATTCAGCATCAAAAGAATAAACCTTTAAAAGGGTGAGAGATAGAGGGGCGGAGCCAAGATGGCGGAGAGGAAGCAGCAAGCTGCCTGAGCTCTCCTTCTGTTCCCTCAAAACGAACATTAAATCAAGCCTCTGGACGGATTCTGAAACTACAGAACCTGCAAAGAGACAGAGAGACACAGTCCTCCAACCAGAGATAATTTAGAAGACTTCAGGAAAAGGTTGGTCTGACTCGGGCAAAAGGGAGGCCCAGCGCAGGGCAGCAACCCAGCGCCGAGGGGGTCGGGGCAAATCAGCAGGAGCTGCGGGCCACAGCCGAACAACTGAGGCTCCCGGAACCTGGTTCAAAAATCTGGTGGCCAAGAAGGACAGTGGAAAAACTTACCTGCACCGGCCACGAACGGCGGGATCAGACGCCGGGGTCTGGCGCCTGGCTGGCCGAGCACAATCAGACAGGAAGTGCAGGACGGGGGAATTCCACACACCATAAAGGCCTCAGAGTAAAAGCCCGGTCACACAGCACCTATACACCTGCACAAGAAGCCCAAAACAGGGACCCTGGTGCCCCCAGAGCAGACCTCAACTTAAAGAATAAATAAATAAGCTGCAATAATGAGTAAGAAGCAAAAAAGAGCCCTCTCCATTGAGAGCTTCTGTATCAATAGGGAAGAAGCCAACACAAACTCAGATGAGGACAATAGCCTCAAATTGTCTACATCTGAAGCCTCACAAGGGAAGGTGAATTGGTCGCAAGAACAAAAAGCCTTCCTGGAAGAGCTCAAAAAGGATTTTAAAAATCAATTGCAAGAGGTAGAAGAAAAAATGGGGAGAGAAATGAAAGCAAAACAAAAAAACTATGAAAAAAGAATCAGCAGCTTAGAAAAGGAAGCTGAAGAAAACAAAGCCTTAAAAAATTCATTTGGCCAAATGGAAAAAAAGCTGCATAATCTCACTGAAGAAAACAATACCTTAAAAAATTCACTTAGCCAAACGGAAAAAAAGGTACATAATCTCACTGAAGAAAACAATACCTTAAAAAATTCACTTAGCCAAATGGAAAAAAAGGTGCATAATCTCACTGAAGAAAACAATGCCTTAAAAATTAAAGTGGGACAGTTGGAAGATAAGGAATCCATGAGACAACAAGAATCAGTCAAGCAGAATAAAAAAAATGAAAAAATAGAAGAAAATGTGAAATACCTCATTGGAAAGACAACTGATCTGGAAAACAGATCGAGGAGAGACAATTTGAGAATCATTGGACTGCCTGAAAGCCATGACCAGAAAAAGAATCTAGATACCATATTCCAGGAAATTATTAAGGAGAACTGCCCTGATATCATAGAATCAGAGGATAAAATCATCATTGAAAGAATCCATCGATCACCTCCTGAAAGAGACCCCAAAAGGAAAACTCCAAGGAATATTGTAGCCAAATTCCAGAATTATCAGGTGAAGGAGAAAATACTCCAAGCAGCCAGAAAGAAGCAATTTAAATATCATGGAGCCACAGTCAGGATTGCTCAGGACCTGGCAGCTTCAACATTAAAGGACCGCAAGGCTTGGAATATGATATTCCGGAAGGCAAAGGAGATTGGATTGCAGCCGAGAATCTATTACCCAGCAAAAATGTGCATTTTCTTTCAGGGGAAAAGATGGACATTTAATGACATTGGGGACTTTCAATCTTTCCTGTTGAAAAGACCAGAACTGAATAGAAAATTTGATCTCAACATACAAGACTCAAGAGAAGTTTAAAAAGGTAAACAGAGGGGGAAAAAAAAAAGTTACCCTATTAGGTTAAACTGTTTATATCCCTACACAGGAAGATAATACTCATAACTCTTAAGAACTGTAAATGTATTTGGGCAGAGAGAAGGACTTTATATAGAGGGTATAAATATAAATTGTCTTTGATGTGATGATACAAAAGAATTAAGGGGATAAAAAGGGAGTCTATGGGGAGGAGAGGAAAGGGGAGGTGGAATGGGATGAATTATATCATATGAAGAGGTGGAAAAAAACCTATTATAATAGAGGGAAAGAAAGGAGGGGGGAACATGGTTTCAACCCTATTCTCATTAGATTTGACTCAAAGAGGGAATAACATATACGTTCATTGGGATAAAGAAACTTAACTCACTCTTTTAGGGAAACAAAAGGGGAAGGGAAAGGGGGGGACTGAGAAGGGAGGACAAAAGCAAGGGAGAAAAGGGTAAAGAAAAGAGAGGGGGGTGATAAAAAGGGAGGGCAGATTGGGGGAGGCAGGGGTAAGAAGTAAAACGTCGGTGAGGAGGAATAGGGTGAAAGAAGTGGGGAAAAGTACAAAGGGGGTAAATAGAATGGAGGGGAATAGACAGTCAGTAATAATAACTGTGAATGTGAATGGGATGAACTCTGCTATAAAACGGAAGCGAATTGCAGAGTGGATTAAAAACCAGAACCCTACAATATGCTGTTTACAAGAAACACATTTGAAGCAGAGAGATACACACAGAGTAAAGGTAAAAGGCTGGAGCAGAATATATTATGCCTCAGCTAAAGTAAAAAAAGCAGGGGTAGCAATCCTTATCTCAGACAAAGTGCAGGCAAAAATAGATCTCATTAAAAGAGATAAGGAAGGAAATTACATCTTACTTAAAGGTACTATAGATAATGAAGTAATATCAATATTGAATATGTATGCGCCAAGTGGTATAGCATCCAAGTTCTTAGAGGAGAAGTTAAATGAGTTACAAGAGGAATTAGATAGTAATACTATACTAGTGGGGGATCTGAATCTCCCCCTCTCAGAATTAGATAAATCTAGCCACAAAATAAATAAGAAAGAAGTGAAAGAGGTGAATAGATTACTAGAAAAGTTAGACATGATAGATGTCTGGAGAAAATTGAATGGGGATAGAAAGGAATATACCTTTTTCTCAGCAGTACATGGAACATTTTCAAAAATTGACCATGTATTAGGGCACAAAAACATCATAGTCAAATGTAGAAAGGCAGAAATAGTAAATGCATCCTTCTCAGATCATGATGCAATAAAAATTACATGTAAGAAAGAGCCAGGGAAAAGTAGAATGAAAATCAATTGGAAACTAAATAATTTCATTCTAAAGAATGAATGGGCCAAACAAGAAATCATAGAAACAATCAATAACTTTATCCAAGAGAATGACAATAATGAGACAACATACCAAAATCTATGGGATGCAGCCAAAGCAGTGCTTAGGGGAAAATTTATAGCTCTAAATGCTTACATGAATAAGAAAGAGAAAGAGGAGATTAATGAATTGGGCATGCAACTTAAAAAGCTAGAAAAAGAACAAATTAGAAATCCCCAATTAGACACTAAATTAGAGATCCTGAAAATTAAAGGAGAAATCAATAAGATTGAAAGCAAAAAAACTATAGAATTAATCAATAAAACTAAGAGCTGGTTTTATGAAAAAACCAATAAAATAGATAAAATACTGGTTAATTTGATTAAAAAAAAGAAAGAAGAAAACCAAATTACCAGTATCAAAAATGAAAAGGGTGATGTTACCACCAATGAAGTGGAAATTAAAGCAATAATTAGGAAATATTTTGCCCAACTGTATGCCAATAAATTTGACAATCTAAATGAAATGGATGAATATTTACAAAAATACAAACTGCCCAGGTTAACTGAAGAGGAAATAAAATCCTTAAATAAACCCATATTAGAAAAAGAAATTGAACAAGCTATTAATGAACTCCCTAAGAAAAAATCCCCAGGGCCAGATGGGTTTACGGGTGAATTTTACCAAACATTTAAAGAACAATTAATTCCAATATTATACAAATTATTTGGAAAAATAGGTGAAGAAGGAGTTCTACCAAATTCGTTTTATGACACAAATATGGTGGTGATACCAAAACCAGGCAAAGCAAAAACAGAGAAAGAAAATTATAGACCAATCTCCCTAATGAATATTGATGCTAAAATCTTAAATAAGATATTAGCAAGGAGATTACAGCAAGTGATCACCAGGATAATACACTACGACCAGGTGGGATTTATACCAGGAATGCAGGGCTGGTTCAACATTAGGAAAACTATTAACATAATCAACCACATCAATAAGAAAACCAACCAAAATCATATGATTATCTCAATAGATGCAGAGAAAGCTTTTGACAAAGTACAGCACCCATTCCTAATAAAAACACTAGAGAGTTTAGGAATAGGGGGAGCTTTCCTTAGAATAATAAACAGTATCTACCTAAAGCCATCAGCAAGTATTATATGCAATGGAGATAAATTAGAGGCCTTCCCAATAAGATCAGGGGTGAAACAGGGATGTCCATTATCACCCCTATTATTTAATATTGTCCTAGAAATGTTATCTTTAGCAATCAGAGAAGAGAAAGGAATTAAAGGAATTAGAATAGGCAAGGAGGAAACAAAACTATCACTCTTTGCAGATGATATGATGGTATACTTAAGGAATCCTCGAGAATCAAGTCAAAAATTACTTGAAACAATTAACAACTTTAGCAAAGTAGTAGGATATAAAATAAATCCACATAAATCATCAGCATTTCTATACATGACCAACAAAGTCCAGCAGCAAGAGATAGAAAGAGAAATTCCATTTAAAGTAACAGTAGGTAATATAAAATACTTGGGAGTCTACTTGCCAAGACAAACCCAGGAACTCTATGAACACAACTACCAAACACTCTTCACACAAATCAAATCAGATCTAAATAATTGGAAAGATATCAATTGCTCATGGATAGGCAGAGCTAATATAGTAAAAATGACAATACTGCCTAAATTAATTTACTTATTCAGTGCCATACCAATCAGGCTACCTAAAAATTATTTTATACAGCTAGAAAAAATAATAACAAAATTCATCTGGAAAAACAAAAAATCAAGAATCTCCAGGGAAATAATGAAAAAAAATTCACAGGAAGGTGGGTTAGCGGTACCAAACCTGGAGCTTTACTATAAAGCGGCAGTCATCAAAACTATCTGGTACTGGCTAAAAAATAGAGTGGTAGATCAATGGAATAGGCTAGGCTCAGGAAATGCAGTAGTAAATGACACTAGTAATGTAGTGTTTGATAAACCCAAAGACTCCAGCTTCTGGAGTATTTGACAAAAACTGCTGGGAAAACTGGAAGATAGTATGGCAGAAATTAGGCTTAGACCAACATCTTACACCTTATACTAAAATAAGGTCAAAATGGATACATGATTTAGACATAAGAGGTGATACCATAGGTAAATTAGGAGAGAAAGGAATAGTGTACCTATCAGATCTTTGGAAAGGAGAACAGTTTTTGACCAAACATGAGATAGAGTATATTATAAAATGCAAAGTGGATGATTTTGATTATATTAAATTAAAAAATTTTTGTACAAACAGAAGCAATGCATCCAAAATTAGAAGGGAGGCAGAAAGCTGGGAAACAATTTTTGAGGCCAGTGCTTCTGATAAAGGCCTCATCTCTAAAATATATAGGGAATTAAATCAAATTTATAAGAATCCAAGTCATTCCCCAATTGAGAAATGGTCAAAGGATATGAACAGGCAGTTTTCTGATGAAGAAACCAAAGCTATCTATTCCCATATGAAAAAATGCTCTAAATCTCTAATGATTAGAGAGATGAAAATTAAAACAACTCTGAGGTACCACCTGACACCTATCAGATTGGCTAAAATGACAAAAAAGGAAGATAATAAATGTTGGAGAGGCTGTGGGAAAATTGGAACACTAATGCATTGTTGGTGGAGCTGTGAGCTGATCCAACCATTCTGGAGAGCAATTTGGAATTATGCCCAAAGGGCGATAAAGCTGTGCATACCCTTTGACCCAGCAATCCCACTTTTAGGTCTTTTGCCCAAAGAAATCATGGAAGGGGGAAAGGGACCCACATGTACAAAAATATTTATAGCGGCTCTTTACGTGGTAGCAAGGAATTGGAAGTTGAGGGGGTGCCCATCAATTGGGGAATGGCTGGACAAGTTGTGGTATATGAATACAATGGAATACTATTGTGCTGTAAGAAATGATGAGCAGGAAGAGTTCAGAGAAACCTGGAGGGTCTTACGTGAGCTGATGATGAGTGAGATGAGCAGAACCAGAAGAACATTGTACACAGTATCATCAACATTGAGTGTTGACCTACTGTGATGGACTATATTCTTCTCACCAATGCAATGGTACAGAAGAGTTCCAGGGAACTCATGATAGAAGAGGATCTCCAAATCCAAGAAAAAAAAAAAAAGAAAGAAAGAACTGTGGAGTATAGATGCTGATTGAACCATATTATTTCTTTTGTTTTGGGTGCTGTTGTTTTTTTTTTTTTCTATTTTGAGGTTCTGCATCACTGCTCTGATTCTTTCTCTTGTAACAGGATTAATGCAGAAATAGGATTAATGTTATTATGAGTATATATATATGTGTGTGTATATATATATATCTATATGTATATGTATAGATATATATAGATATAACCTATATCAGATTACCTGCTGTCTAGGGGAGGGGGGGAGGGAGGGGAGGGAGGGAGAAAAATCTGAAATTGTAAAGCATGTATAAACAAAAGTTGAGAACTATCTTTACATGTAACGGAAAAAATAAAATATCTCAAAAAAAAAAAAAAAAGGGTGAGAGATAGAGGTTGAGCTGGGTAGGCAGAGCAGACAATCTAAGAATCACCATCTCACATTTTCCAGGAACTTCAGAGGCACAAGAGACATTTCTACAATATCTTCAACAAGCAGTCACAAAGCCACCATTTGAAGACCTCTATTGAGGCAAATGCTTTGAATTCTGAGGAATCTGAGTGTAATTTTGTACCACTAATAATTAAAAATGTTTGTTTTGGGGTTCTCCCCCCTTACATCAAGTCTAAATCTGTCCTTATACAACTTGTACCCATTCGTTCTACTCTGGATATCAGGGACCATGTGAAATAAGTACCTCTTCGAAATGCCAGCCTTTCAAAGATGTGAAGATTATGTTCCTCTCTAAGTCTTCTCTTTTCCAGGCCACACATCCTTGGTTCCCTCAAATAATCTTTGGATAGAGGTTGTTCAGTCTCATCACCATTCTGGTCATTCTATGCAGAATGCAGACTGGTATGCAGATGTGGCCTGATAATGAAGTTCAGCCATTTTCAGTTGTGTCCAACTCTTCATGACCCCATTAGGGTTTTCTTGACAAACATACTGGATGGTTCACCCTTTCCTTCTCCAGCTAATTTATAGATGAGGAAACTGAGGCAAACAGGGTTCAGTGATTTGCCCAGGATCACACAGCTGGTAAGTATTTGAGGCTAGATATAAATTCAAGAAGATGAGTCTTCTTGACTCCAGAACCAGTACTCTATCCACTGTGCCACCTAGTTTCTCTGTACTCAATAGACTATGGTGGATATATTATTCCTTTCCCAGCACTGGATGCCATGCCTTTCTTAATGTAACTTAGGATAGCATTAGTTTTGTTGGCTTCTATGTCATAGTGCTCATACTGAGCCTGCAATCTTCCAGATCTTTTTCATAGGAACTGTTATCTGTTCCTATTTCCCCTAGTTTGTCCTTGTGAAATTGATTTGTTGAACCCATGTAGAACTTTACCATTATCCTTATCACATTTTGTCTTTTTAATTGGATGCATTGTTCTATCTGTTGAGATCTTTTAGAATCCAGGTGCTGTCATTCAACATGTTAGCTATTCATCCAAGCACTGCCATCTTCAAATTTGATAAAGTATGTCTTTCTTGGAGTCATTGATAAACATGTCAGCACAAAAGCAAAGAGAGATCGCTGGAATATTTCAATTGAAACCTTCTATTCAGGTCTGGTTAGTTAAGAAGAAAAGGTTTGGGACAGATTTTTTAGGCAACAATAAAATATGGATTTAATGAGGGCGGAATAGAAGGATACTTGTACAGGCAGGGATGGGTGGGGACAGGGTCCATCTGAAGTTGCTTAGCATCCATGGAGCAAAAGTCAAGAAATTAAATGATAAAGCTGGTCCAAGCATGAGGCTTCCTATGCTGAGAAGGAAAAAGTGAGAAAGACAATTTTTCTATGGTCCCAGTTAGTGGAATATTAAAGTGGTTGACCACGGATCAAGGTTGAAACCATAGTAAGAGACAGGAGTGAGAATGGATGATAATTATAGTGATGGATCAAGAAACCAGAGGTTACTATTAGGAAAAAAAATAGTAGCTTTAGTCTGAGTGAAAGAGGCAGACAGGGGGCAGCTAGATGGCACAGTGGATAGAGCACCAGCCCTGGAGTCAGGAGGACCTGAGTTCAAATCCGGCCTCAGACACTTAACACTTACTGGCTGTGTGACCCTGGGCAAGTCACTTAACCCCAATTGCCTCACCAAAAAAAAAAAAAAAGAAAGAAAGAAAGAGGCAGACAGGTGGAAGGGAAGGAGGTTGTGTTTGGAGGTTGGAATTCCAAAGTTCAGAGGACTATTGATTTCATATCTTGGAAGTAGTATGATTCCTTGAAGTGAAATGTAATGGGTGGCCATGCTTGGATGAGACTGATACATAATAAACAAGGAAGTTATTGTTATTGGAGTCTTGGAAGGCTGAGGCATTGAGAGGCCCACTTGATAGGGTAGTGGTCGACATGAATAATAAATTCCCTGAGGTTGATGGCAGAGCCTGGAGTGGAGAGGATGACCACAACCCAAGTACTAAAGTTATAAGGAAAGGTGGGAAAGTTAACCTGGAGGTCTGCAGATGATAGCAGCAATGACAGGATACCTGCTGACAGAGATATTAGAATTATATAAGTAGACAGGCCTTTGAGAAATCACTTCATATTCTAGACAGCATCTCTCTCATAGCCTCCAAGACAACTCCAGGAGGATTGATAGGTTTTTATTTCTGAAGGTTAATAAGGTCTGAGATTCTACAACTCCTCAGGAAAATAGCGCACAAGTCAGTTGCTCCCTTCAGCTCCATTAGACAATTGTTATTTGTGGTAAGGAGAAACTTTCTCCCAAGGCCTCCCATTGAGCCCATGCAAACATCTGCCTTCACTTTGTGGAGGTGGTGACACTCTGGCTGCCAGTGATCTCTGGAGGGGTCCAAACAGTTCCACTTTTAATGAGCAACGGTTTCCAAATCCACATTAATCGAAAAGATCTTTCTCACAAGAAAAAAACATCTTGTTAGCATTTACAAAGGCCTTGTTTGTTAGGAGGTCTCCTGTTTGGCTTGTAGCTCAGCAAGACAGATGCTGAATGGGGAAGTTCCAAAAGTATCTGTCACCCTGACCCAATTTTTTTATCACTTCCTCTGCTTTCTCCCAACACAGATGTAGAGAACAAGACAAAAAAAGAGGAAATTGGAACGTCCTGCCCAAATATCGCTGTGCTCAGCAAGCAGCCTTTTAGGAGCTTCTCACAAGGGCTTACAGGCCAGAGTACTTGGTTGGCTTCTTCCCTGAGCCCTCTGCTCTCAAACGAACATTCATGCTATTCCACAATGGAGACCATTAGCTTTAACTTAAATGTAGGCTACAATTGCTACAAAGCCAGATGGCCTTGGTAAAGCAAAAAGAAACTGCATTTGGAATCTCATTACCTGGCTTCATACAGATCTTCTGAAGTCAACTACTGATGGTGAGTTGTGGCTCACACAAAAGAAAGGACAACTCTGACTGGAATTAAGGGGACCAGATCCTAGTCCTAGCTCAGCTACTGACCAGTAGTATGACCTTGGACAAGTCACTTAACCTTTACAGACCTTTGGACAACTGTCCAAAGAGAGAAGTGACTTACATGATCTCTGTGGTTTCTTCCAACCCTAAAATTATATGATTTCATATTCTAAGATTTAAGAAAGGGTAGATCCCTATTCCCAGGAGGAATCCCATATGCACTTCAATGGGGATGATTTCATTCCCAGTACAATTATGACATATTACTTAGAACTCATAATGATTTAGCTGTTTAAATGGACTGTGGACAATGGATAACAATGGAATAGTAAGAGGGGACCACAATTCTGAAGCATCTGCCATGTGGGTTCAAGGTAGAGATGACAGAAAGCAGGGACCCCTGGAGAGGGAGGCAGGAGAAATGTTTGGCAGAGAGATTTAGAGAGGTCTTATATATTCCCTCCACACACTCCATTCAACAAAAAAACTATTTTAGTCATCTGCTATGTATAAGCCACCATGCAAGGAGTTTGGGGAGATATAAAGAAAAATAAGATTCAGTCCGTGCTCTCTTAGAGCTTACAAAAGACATAAAATGCTTAAATTAAGAACTAAAATAAATGAAATTATACCCACAAAAATAAATCTGGGGGTAGCGAAAAACCCCGGCAATGATGGCCTAGTGTCAGAGGATCCTGGTGACAATCACTTGAAAGACTGGCTCACACAAAAACTGAATCTTCTTTAACACTTGTTGCTGCTGTTCGGTCATTTCAGATGTGTTTGACTCAACATGACCTCATTTGGGGTTTTCTTGACAGATATATGGAAATGGTTTGCCTTCCAGTTCATTTTACAAATGAGGAAACTGAGTCAAAGAGGATTAAGTGACTTGTCCAGGGTCACATGGCTAGTGTTAGTGTTTTGAACTCAAATCCTCCTGACTCCAGGTCTGATGCTCTATCCACTGTACCACCCAGCTGACCTTCTCTAACACTTAATAGTCAGTTTTTCTTGAGTAAGTCAGCTAACCTATCTGAGACTTAATTCTTCATCTTTAAAATGAGGATCAATATATAGCCCTGCCTACCCCAAAAAGCTATTGTGAGCAAAATATCTTGTAAACCTTAAAGCACTTTAGAAATGTCTGCTATTGCAGTATTAAAATGACCTCTTTATGTACCTCCCTGATCCAACTTTAACACTGTAGGAACTTAAATGTTGAACTGAATCTAATTTAGTCCTAATTCAGCAGGGTGGGGTGGAAGGAGATTGTTTTTGTTATTAAGTCATCTTTCAGTTGTGCCCACCTCTTCCTTACCCCATTTGGGGTTTTCTTGGCAAAGATACTGGAGTAGGGGGTGGCTAGGTGGCGCAGTGGATAGAGCACCGGCCCTGGAGTTGGGAGGACCTGAGTTCAAATCCAGCCTCAGACACATAACACTTACTAGCTGTGTGACCCTGGGCAAGTCACTTAACCCCAATTGCCTCACTAAAAAAAAAAAAAAAGATACTGGAGTGGTTTGTCATTTCCTTCTCCAGATTCTTTTGCAGATGAGGAAACTGAGGCAAATGAGATTAAGTGATTTACCCAAGATTAAACAGCTAGTGTCTGAGGCCAGAGTTGAGCTCAGAAAGATGAGTCTTCCTGATTCCAGGGCCAGAAACTCCATCCACTGAACCACCTAGCTGCCCTGGGGGAGATTATGAAGGAGAAATCATCGTCCTATATTAAGTAGCTTCCTAACTATTAAGTTCCATTTTGAGTATTGTTCCTGCTAGACTTCCGGAAATAAAATTTTGAAATCATGCTCTTCAGCAGACTCACCCTTCCTCAAACTATATGAGTATATGGTGACAGGATATTGTCTCAAAGGAGTCAAAAGTTGTTTTTACTTACCACATAAGTGTCTAGGCAACAAGATGCCAGGAAGCATTAATAGATGGTAAATAATAGCAACAATTCCTATAGTAACTGTCTTGCACATACTTCCTATATCCCTCCAAATCAGTGCACATGCAAGATAAGCATTTCTTGGGATTATATAAGATTAGACTATACCAGCACAGCAAGGGATTGCCATAGCACCCTAAATTATGTAGTGGATGAGTTCCTGAAAAAAACACCTTGTAACCTAACTCCATGTGCTTCAAAACTATGTAACTGGTATTATTAGGTTAATGAATTTAATTGGTTATAGGCAGCTTCAGGAATCACTGGTGAGTGAGAGCAGGAAAGAGATGGCTGGCTGCCAGGAATTAAGAGGTGGGGACATAAAGAGAGATGAGAGGAGTATTAGATTAGAACCTGTTCTTTCTCCTCTCAGAGATTTAAAAACAACAACAACAACAAAAACTACTCTTCTCTAGAAAATGAGTCTCAAGGGAGAAGATCCATATAGTCTACTATCCTAAATTGTACTTATTTATTTTATGTTTACTCATTATACTTATTCATTTTATATATAAGGCAGTTAGCTAGAGCAGTGGATAGAACACTGGAAGACCTGAGTTCAAATTTGGCCTGACTCTGAATATTTACTACCTGTCTGACCCTGAGCAAGTCACTTAACCTCCATCTGCTTCAGTTTTCTCATCTATGAAATGGGGATAGTAAAAACAATGACCTCTCTAGGATGCTATGAGAATAAAATGATATAATATTTATACAGCACTTTGCAAATCTTAAAGCACTTTATAGATGCTAGCCATTATACATTATATATTGTCTCCTTCATTGGAACATAAGTTCCTTGGAAATAATAATTATTGCAGTCTTTGTACTTGTACCCCAACACCTGGCACATAGTAGGCTTTTAATGCTTGATTGTTTGCTCGATTAATTAATTGCTTGGCCTCCTTTGGGAGGCCTGAAATGTCAGGATAGGGATGGAAGTATTTCTGAGCACTGGAAAATCCAACTGTTAAAAAAAAAATGCCCACCCACCCTCTCCAAACATATTCACTAATTAGAGATTGTTTGGGGTTAACTAGCAATTTTGTTTAGGACTTTGCAGGCACTGTGCCCTTGAAAATCATCTTTGGCATGCTGCCTCAGGTTGCCAATGACTACCGTTCCATGCTGTTATGAAAAAGAGAACCACTGTGAACTAAATGAGTGGCAATCTCTTGTAGACATGAGTCAGGGTAAATCAAATCCATGCAACTGGGAGTTCAACTGTATAATGGAGTGAAAGCTTGTTTCCCTGATTCCTGTTTCCCTCCAGAGTAATTTCCCTAAAGCCTACCTCTATTCATGTCACTCTCTTGCTAATAAACTTTCACCCACCTGATAATGCAGCTGCACACTGCAAGTAAAGGGAATGTTGTAAGTAAAAGCATGGAGACAGAAAGGTATAGAACATATTGAGAACAATGAATACACTAGTTTGACTGAAGAGGAGTAGAACATAATACTACTAAGGTTACTTGCTTTCAATGGCATGCTAATGAATTTGAACTCCATTAGACTGTAAATTCAGTGAGGATAGGGGCTATCTTTCTTTTTTGTATTTGTATCCCCAGGGCTTAACACAGTGCCTGGCCCATAGTAGTTGCTTACTAAATGTTTATTGATCGATTGATTTGAATTCTGTGAATAATAAATAAACATCCAAAAATTCTTTTTTCCCACTTAAAAGTATTTTATTTTTCCCCAAAATACATGTAATGATAGTTTTCAACATTCCTTCATTTATTTATCTATCTATTTATTTATTCTCCAGGGCAAAGAGGGTTAAGTGACTTGCCCAGGGTCACACAGCTAGTAAGTCTCAAGTGTCTGAGGCCAGATTTGAACTCAAGTACTCCTGAATCCAAGGCCGGTGAGCCACCTAGCTGCCCCATAACATTCATTTTTCTAAGATTTTGAGTTGCTAATTTTTCGTCCTCCCTTCCTTCCCTCCCTAAGACATCAGGCAATCTGAGACAAGTTACACATTACAATCATGTTAAACATATTTCCACATTAGTCATGTTGTGAAAGAAGAATTAGAACAAAAGGGGAAAAACACAAGAAAGAAAAAAATTAAGTGAAAATAGTGTGCTTTGATTTTTATTCAGATGCCATAATTCTTTCTTTGGATTTGGATAGCATTTTCCATTATGAGTCTTTTGGAATTGTCTTGGATCATTGTATTGCTAAGAAGAGCTAAATCTATCATAGCTGATATGTTGCTATTACTGTGTACAATGTTCTCCTGGTTCTGCTCACTTCACTCAGCATCAGTCCACTTTAGTCTCTCCAGGTTTTTCTGAGATCTACCTGCTCATCATTTCTTATAGCACAATAGTATTCCATTACATTCATATACCACAACTTATGTAGCCATTCTCCAATTGATGGACATTCCCTCAATCGCCAATTCTTTGCCACCACAAAGAGCTGCTATTTTTGTACATTTGGGCCCTTTTCCCTTTTTCATGATCTCTTTGGAATATATACCTAGTAGTGGTATTGCTAGATAAAAGGATATGCACAGTTTTATAGCTCTTTGTGTATAGATCTGATTTGCTCTCCAGAATGAATGGATCAGTTCACAACTCTACAAACATTTCCACACCTTCAACTGTTTTCTTTTTTTTCTTAATGTGTGCCAGACTGATTATTACATTGGATTAGCCTGTTGATGATGATTTGTCACCAGTCTCTGTCCTTGTGTTATTGCACTGTGAGAATCAAATTTGTCTTTTTAAATATCTCAACCATTTTCTTTTCTGTCATATTAGCCAATCTGATAGGTGTGAAGTAGTACCTCAGAGTTGTTTTGATTTGCATTTCTCTAATGAATAATGATTTAGAATATTTTTCATATGACTATAAATAGTTTAATTTCTTCATCTGAAAAACTATTCATATCCTTTGACCATTTTTCAATTGGGGAATGACTTACAGTCTTATAAATTTGATTCAGTTTTCCATATATTTGAGAAATAAGGCCTTTATCAGAAACATTGGTTGTAAATTTTTTCCCCAGCTTTCTGCTTTCCTTCTCATCTTGGTTGCATTGGTTTTGTTTGTGCAAAACCTTTTGAATTTAATGTAATCGAAATTATCCATTTTGTATTTCATGATGTTCTTTATCTCTTCTTTGGTCATAAATTCTTCTCTTCTCCATACATCTGACAGTAAACTATTTCTTCCTCTCATAATTTGCTTAACATCCAAAAATTCTGAACAGGAAAGTGAAGGAAAGAAGAAAATTGACTGCTTCCTACTTTTAAAATTTTATATTTTACCCCATTGGATTTTGAGGAATTCTACCTTATACTTAGAAGCATCTAGGTGGCACAGTTGATAGACTTGGAATCAGGAAGACTCATATTCATGAGTTTAAATCTAGCCTCAGACAGTAGCTATGTGACCCTGGGTAAGTCACTTAACCCTGCTTGCCTCAGTGTCCTCATCTATAAAATGAACTGGAGAAGGAAAGGGAAACCACTCCAGTATCTTTGCCAAGAAAAGCCCAAATGAGGGGTCACAAAGGGTCAGACACAACTGAACAATATATTTTTTTGTTTGTTTTTATAGGGCAATGAGGGTTAAGTGACTTACCCAGGGTCACAGAGCTAGTAAGTGTCAAGTGTCTGAGGCTGGATTTGAATTCAGATCCTGCTGAATTCACGGACAGTGCTTTATCCACTGCACCACTTAGCCGCCCCCTATAACTGAACAATAACAACAACAAATCATGAACCAGCTAAACTGGACATTTGCTGTTCTTCACCCATGACACTCTATCTCCAAATTCTGTGCCTTCTTTTTAACCTGTCCCCATACCTGCAATGCTCTCCTTCCTTAACTCTCTCTTCCTTAACTCTCCTGGCTTCCCTGACCTCCTTCAAGAGTCCTCCTAGGGGGCAGCTAGGTGGCACAGTGGATAAAGCACTGGCCCTGGAGTCAGGAGGACCTGAGTTCAAATCCAGACTCAGATAGTTGACACTTACTACCTGTGTGACCCTAGGCAAGTCACCTAACCCTCACTGCCTTGCAAAAAAAAAAAAAGTCTTCCTAAATCCTACTTTCTACAAGAGGCCTTTCCTCATTCTTTCCCCCTTGTCTCTCTACTACTAGTGTCTTTCCCCTTTGATCACCTCCAGTTTATACTACATATATTATATGTCTGTAGTTATTTGAATGTTATCCCATCCATTAGAATGTGGGATCTTCCAGAGCAAGGATTATGTTTCTGCTTTTGTGTGTGTGTATGTGTGTGTGTGTGTGTGTGTGTGTGTGTGTGTGTGTGTATCATCAGCACTTAGCACAGTTTCTGCCACAGAGTAAGCATATAATATGTGGTCATTGCCTAGCTGACTGACTTCGCCCCTTTCTTGAGTGCTGATGCATAAGATCACAAGTTCAGTGAGTTGATTCTCTACTGGTCCCTATAGATCCTGGAAGTTATTTCAATCGATCAATAAACATTTATTAATCACCTACAATTTACCAGGGACTGTCCTAATCTACTTTTCAAGAATGGGTTTGAGACTTGCTCTGCACAGCAAGCAGAAGCAGGAGTTTGAGGAACTCCTTATGACATATCTGGCCACACACATGGGCATCAGAGGAGGAACTAGGTCTCGGGATTTTTGCCAAGTTACTGGTTTTTGTGGGAGGTATTGGTGGTTGAAACAGGAAGTTTTCCTCCTATAACTGTTACTCTAAAAACATGTTTCCCCTTCTACCCCTTAGCATTCAAGCACAAGCCATGGGCTCAAATTGACTTTTTTTTTTAAATCATTTTCTGATGTTATTTACTTTGAATGGAAATTGTAAATTCCATAGGGGTTCTTTCTTTGCTCAAAGAAAATCACCCTCATCAAGTTCACTCAGCTCAAGCTTCCTTGTTCAGGGAATTCAAAGGGGAAAAAAGATATAATCATTCTACCATCAGCATGGATTATAGCATTTAGTTAGAAACTCTCTGCGTACCAATGCATAATTTCAAAGCAACACTTCAGGTAAGATATAGGTGACCCTTCCCCCCAACCCCCAACCTCTGTTTTCAATAGAAATTCTGCATCTCATTTTCTGCTCAGTGCATCAAGACATGCTTCCCCTGGAGAATACAGAATTCAAATCAGCTGAACAGATGCTCACAAATTAAGGCAATCTATCTATTTACCTACAGCAATCCTGAGGGTGGTTTGGGGATGGAGAGGGAATGGAAAAAGATGAGTGAGGGAAAAGAAATGTCTGAAAACAAACCCAGTAAAATACCTTTTTTTTTTTTTTAGCTATTTAAAAATCAATCTCAGAAAGACATTTTTTTAATATGGGAATGGATTTCTGGTACACCTAATATTAGATCCTACATATGAGCAATCACCCAATCTGTATAAAAAGTTCTAAAATAGGGGGCAGCTATGTGGCGCAGTGGATAAAACACAAGCCCTGGATTCAGGAGGACCTGAGTTCAAATCTGACCTCAGACACTTGACACTTACTAGCTGTGTGAGCTTCAGCAAATCACTTAACCCTCATTGCCCTGCCCAAAAGAAAAAAAAACCACAACATTCTAAAATGGATATCATCTCAGTCACACTAGATATGATACTCCATGCTTTGTCAGTAGGTAACCACTATTGATGTAGTCCCCACATTTCATGACTTCACTTTTCATAATTATTGACTTTGTCTTTGAGAGTATTCCAGCAAGTAGAGCTTATGCAGTCTGAACCTGACTTTGTGGGGATGGAGCAGCAGCAGCAGAGAGATCAGATAGCAGATTCCTAGAGCAGAAATTATTAACCTAGGAGCCACAGACCAAGGGAGGAAAGAAGGAAGGAGGGAGGGAGGGAGGGAAAAAGGACAAAGGGAGGAAAGAAGGGAGGAAGGAAGGAAGGAAGGAAAGAAGGAGAAAGGAAAGAGGTGGGAAGGAGGGAGGGAGAGAGGAAGAAAGGATAAAGGAAGGAAGGAAGGAAGGAAGGAAGGAAGGAAGGAAGGAAGGAAGGAAGGAAGGAAGGAAGGAAGGAAGGAAGGAAGGAAGGAAGGAAGGAAGGAAGGAAGGAAGGAAGGAAGGAAGGAAGGAAGGAAGGAAGGAAATAAGCATTTATTAAAGTGTCTGCTATGTGTTGGCACTGTGCTAAGCAACAGTGATGATGGTGACAATATCTAACATGTATATAGTGCTTACTAAGTGCCAGGTACTCTTCTAAGAACATGACAATTATCTCATTTGGTTATCTCAGAACCTCTGAGTGGTAGGTGCTATGATTACCCTCATTTTGAAGATGAGAAAACTGAGGCAAACAGAGGCAAAGGACTTCCCTAGGGTCATAGAGCTACTAAATATCTGAAGTCATATTTGAACTCAGGTCTCCTTGACCTAGCAATGTGCCACCTAGCTGCCTCTAATGCACTAAAGTTCACTGCTGTCATTGGACAGATATCAGGGGATCTTAGGAACTTGGATGATAATTTACTTTCACAAACCTCTAACTGAAATTAGCATTTCCCTCAAAGATTTAAAAGCATTCATCTGAGATGTGGTGTAAGGTCTTTATCAGCCTGCCAAAGAGTCCATAATACAAAGAAAAAGTCTTTAATTAGCAAACTTTTTTCTTCAGTCTTTGGGGAAAGCATGCCAGACTTAGAGACAGAAAACCTAGGCTCAAGTCTTGACCTGCTTAACCTCGGTAAGTCATATTACCTTTCTGGACTTCAGCCTCATCTGGAAAATGAAGAAATTGGGTTAGATAGATAACCTGAGCTAACACTTTATGTTTCTGTGACTTTCTCTCCTGATGCCTCCTCCCCACATTCTCCACCTCTGCTGTCCAGAGCGCTTCCCATGACACCTCACCCAGGCCTGCCTTCAAGGAATGTTACCTCACAGGTAACCCATCTCTGCCTCCAATACAATTCAACATAATCTGATCCAACAAACATTTATTGAATACTTTTTAATTTGAGCATTGGTAGAGATAGTTTCAAGAAATCCCTGAACTGATAAAATCCCAGTTCTAAAATAAATAATACTAAGAATTAGTAATATAGGGGGCAACTAGGTGGCACAGTGGATAACACCAGCCCTGTATTCAGGAGGACCTGAGTTCAAATCCAGCATCAGACACTTGACACTTACTAGCTGTGTGACCCTGGGCAAGTCACTTAACCCTCATTGTCCCACAAAAAACAGACAAAAGAATTAGTAATATAAAAACAAAACAAATTTTTTAAAGTTTTTACTCTTTAAAAAATTTCATCAATAAAAATCTACCTTCTCTTCCTTCCACTTCTCCCCCTCCCCATTGAAAAAGAAAGGGAAAAAAACTCTTACTAATATTACAAATATCCACAGTCAAGCAGTCAATTGCCACATTGCCATGTGACATATAGGTGTATGTATACACATATAGGTATGTGTGTACATGCATACATATATACATATGTGTATATATGCACATGTATATCTATACACATTTGTGTGTATAAAATTTCTCTATCTGTACCCTAAGTATCTCATTTTTCTGTCAGTAGGTGGACAGCATCTTTCATCATGAGTCTTTTTGAATCTTGATTGATCATTGTATTGATCAGAGTTCTTAAGAAAGCGAGCTGAGCATTGAAGGAAGCTGGGGATTTGGGGAGGCAGAGGTAAGAGTTAATGCAAAAGCATGGCGATAGGAGATGAAACATAAAGTTTGGGAAAGAGAACCTAGAGTAAAAGGGAACACTGTGCAATTAGCCTAGAAATGTAGAGTGAAGAGAGTGAATGACCTCCTTACCTCCATCATATTTGCCTATCTCCCTTTCTTCAACTTCAAAGACCCTTCTTTCTGCTAGTGAATTGATGTGAGAGGATTTAGATTTAACTGTTAATGACAAAAAGGTTATTTCCTTGTTTTTCAACATGAAGTCACGGAAAATAGTAAGTTTGTTTCCATTGGAGTCCTGAAGGGATAATGCACTTAGACTGACAATTGGTTTCAGGGCTGTTGTTTTTGTGGAGGATTTTCCTTGTCTCCCAGTAGAGAACAAATCATGGAAGTTAGTGAAAAAAATAGACAATCACCATCACCAATCAAGTGTTTGGGGACATCTTTTATTTCTCTCTACAGTTCATCCTCAATTGAATCTTGCTATATAAATTTGAAAAAAAAAACAATGACAATTTGTGATCTCAGCTGTGGAATTTGGAATGAACCACCAACAGCAAAAACTTGTTCTGCCTTCTACCCATTATTGAATTAATTTGTTTTACCTATCCATTAAACAATGGTTTAAAATGACCTAGTTGGGTATTAATTTGGTTTCCTTTTCAGTATACTTGCAACTCAACCTTTGTCCCAAGAAGGCTGTTTCTTATCTGCCTTATGTTTTATAAGAACTGGTAGTCTAATGAACAATCTAACCATATGAGGTAAGATTACTCTAGAGCAAAGCTTCTTTGATAGTATCCAGATTTCTAAAACATTTAGAAGTATCTCAATGTGTGTGTGTGTGTGCGTGTGTGTGTGTGTGTGTGTGTGTGTGTGTGCCTATCTGTCTATCTGAAGGGGCATGCTTTGTATTGAAACACAGTGAGCCAAGGACTACAACATTCAACTTCAGAATTGCATTATTTTATATAAGAAGGATATGAATAGACATTCTATCAAATTTCCAAAAAAACACTAAAATAGAAGAAAATGTAAGCAAAATGAAAAATGAGGGAAAAAGTATAATGATTTGAGATATATTAATTCTAGCATGAAGGGAATTGACACTAAAGCAATAAAAAAATCTTTTCTACCCATAATGAGGGGGGGAAATTGTATATGTGTAGCCCACATTGAATCCAGCCATCCAGAAAGTATCCTTGTAATGTTGCCATGACAACACCAGCTACTTATGACATCATGGTGAGATGGCAGACCTGATAGCAGAGTTCTTTAAATGTTACACTGATTCATGTCCACTTTGTCCCCTTCCCCAACTTACCCCCCACCCCAGGGAAAAAGGAAAAATGGATTTCCAATACCCAAACAGTAAGAAAAAAAGGAAAACAGGCTGTATGCTATATTTACCTGAGATTGACTCTTTCCAATTCTATTTTCAGACAAACAGTGACAAATCAATTGTCCTTTTAGCTTTGCCGTTACAATTTCAACCCTGTCACACCCACACCCATACATACATACACAGCCTACCAGAGGGGAGTAGGAAGGCATGACTAGGGAACATCCTTGAGAGGAAATAATTGGTTTTGTTTTCAAAGGAAGAGGAAAAGGAAAACTTTGAAAAGACTTCAAAATTTCTTCAAGTCCATATTGCACAAAAGTCCAATCCAGTCCAACAAATACTTATTAAGCCCTTATTGTAAAGAAGGTATTATTCTAAGCATTAGAAGCTAGGAAGGAAACATTAAATGCCTACTGTGTGCCAGTCACTGTGTTGAGGGCAATATAAATATAATCCTGTTTTATTCTCACAGCAACCCTGAGGGGTAGATGATATTATTATCCCCTTTTTACAGTTGAGGAAATTCTGTCAGACAGAGATTAATTGATTAGACCAGGGTCATAAAACCAGTAATATCTGAAGTGAGATTTGAACAGAGGTCTATATGCCAGGTCTAGTACTATCCATTGTTGCACCTAGTTACCTTGAGATAAAAAGATGAAGATGAAACTGCAAATCTTTTATGTACAACTTGCTATTTCTTTTAAATATATAATAGTTATCGTGTAAATTTCTTTTTTTTTACTTTCTTTCTTCTCTTTTTCCCCCACCCTACACCTAGAGATGGCTACCATTAGACAAAAATAGGTAAATAGAAATGCAAAATTATTCTATATATATATTTATCAATTCTCTCTCTGGATACACATAACATCCATCTTCAGATGTCCTTTATAGCTAATTTGGGTATTTATAATAATCTAATTGACTTATTTGTTCAAAGTCATTATTAAAAGAATACTGCTATTACTATATACAATGTTCTCTTGGTTCCCATATTGCTCTTCATTATTTCCTACAATTCTTTCCATGTTTTTCTAAGATCATTGAAGTTAGTATTTTTTTTTAATAAGCAACATTTTTATTTATAGTTTTGAGTTCCAATTTTTATCCTTCTTTCCCTCCCTCCATTCCCCCCTCTCTGAGGTGGCAAGCAATCAGATATGGGTTATACATGTGTGATTAAGCAAAGTATTACCATATTTGTCATTTTGTACAAGAAAACTTGATTAAAAGAAAAAATGAAAGTGAAAAATAGCATGCTTCAGTCTGTTCCATCAATATCAGTTCTTTCTTTGGAGGTGGACAGTATCTTTCATCAATAGTCCTTTGGGATGATCTTGGATCATTGTATTGTTGAGAATAGTGCAATCATTCACAGTTCTTCATCAAACAATATTGCCATCTCTGTGCACGATGTTCTCTTGGTTCTGCTCACTTCACCATACATCATTTCATACATGTCTTTCCAGGCCTTTCTGGAGTCAGAGGTAGCATTTCTTATATCACTTATTTAAAATATTGCCTCAAGGGGCAGCTAGGTGGCACAGTGGATAGAGCACCGGCCCTGGAGCCAGGAGGACCTGAGTTCAAATCCAGCCTCAGACACAACACTTACTAGCTGTGTGACCCTAGGCAAGTCACTTAACCCCAATTGCCTCACCAAAAAAAAAAATTGCTTCAAATAACTGTGTGACTGGGAAAGTCACATAACCTCTCTTAGACTCAGTTTCTCCATTTGTAAAATGGGGATGATAATAATAGCATTTGCTTCAAAAGGTTGTGAGATTCAAATAAGGTAACATATTTTAAGTGTTTGGCAAACCTTAAAGCACTATATAAATGTTATTGTTGTTGTAATTTTGGCATGGAATATGTTTGTCCTATCTTCTCCATGATCATGGGGCCACTGATGGTCAAAATCACTAAGTCAGTGATCTTGCTTCATTGGAAAGTTTAAAGCATTTCTCAGCTGCTAGGCAGAATAAAAACTATTGAATTTTGACTGAGGGATCCTCCCAAGATAGGAGCTTAGCCATCTAGAAGGATGTGGTGTATTTCGGGAACAGGGATATGTCTTAAATGGAAGAATTGAGATCTTTCTGTATTCTAAATATAACCTTTAAGCCTTTAATTTTGCCAGCATTTCCTCCAATCTCTTCCAGAATGAAAGTGGCAGCCAGGGTCTCCCCTTGGAGGCCAATGCACATAGTAGATGCACTGGAGAGTAAATAACAGACATGAGCGAGCTTGCTTCTGTCCTTCCAACACAGAAATTTGCATTCCACAGGGGACAAGGCAAGTGAAGAAAAATCACTTCAGGTGAAGAGGAAGCAGTCATGCAAGAAATGCTATTTACATGAAGTAGAGGGAAGTATTATAAAAACCCAACTCATCTAATTTAGATAATATGTTTACATTTATGCAGGTAAAATGTCATAACTGTTAGTGACTCAACTAAATTTCTCAAAGCATACCACAAAAAGGACAGAAAACCATGAGGTATGTTATACATCTCACAGAGGTTAGCCTAGAATAAGATTGTTTTAGCTCCTTCTTTTAGAATTCTACATCCATTTTTCACTGAGTTATCCACAGCCCTTATGCTGTCTCCCACATCTGCTTAGGGTTTCTCATGGAAGCAACCCACTGAGGTCTGTATTCCCCATACTGCATCCCTTTATACCAGACTTTCTTGCTTCCTACCATTTAATTTTCACATCAAAACTTGAAAAATCCTGAAGGCAAACACTATCCTTTTAAGTAGCTCTTCACTTTCCAGATTTGTGTTCTCTTCCAAAGTTCTTACCTTTAATCAGCAGCCAAAATAAAAAGATCATTTGTGCCCCTAAGGTCTTCACTACTTGCCTTGAATCCCATAATGCCTTGCAATGACTTCTAGTTTCCTTTTGGCATCATTATTCCTCATCCTGACTTCCTCAATCCCCATGAAACACCAGACATGGGGAGTGGTTGTCAGAATTGATGAGATGTGTGCAAGACTCTCAATCACATCTCAGCTCTATCCTAGAATGGTAGCAAACTTTTTCAGTGTTAATGTCAAGGTCAGCAAATGACTTCCTTTGTACTTTTCAGCAAGGAATCATGAAGCACTACTAGTCATCTCATCTTCCTTCTACTTTGTCTTGTTCTACTTTGTCTTGATGGCACACGTGGGTTCACATTAGGATCACATTTTGCCAGAAGCTACTTCCTCCAAAGATACCAACATAGAAACAAAAGGAAACCACTAACTGATTTTCATTTTTCAAAGATGTTTATCAGCTAGAAACAAGAGCAGGTAATAGAGAATGAATACAAAAGAGTGACATTTTCCAAAACTAAAAACAAGTTGTATCACCATATTGGAACAAAAGAGATATATCAAAGAAAATGTATGACCTCTGCTTGGAGTGGTGGCAGAAATACTCAGTTTTGGGAGCTACTGCTTTCTTTGCCAAGGTAATGCTTCTTAACGGGACATAGCAGAACAGAAATATTTAATTCATAAGTAATACATGAGGAAATAGTAAAGGAGCCTCCTTTGCTGAGTTGAAATGAGACCAGGATGAGCCACAGTGTTAAAAGATCTAGCAGATATGACTGCTGAGGTCTATCACCAGTGTGTAGGAGATCACAGAATACAAGATATGTGCCATAAGGGTGGACAAGGTTAAATGTCATGATTTTCCAACAAGGGAAGAATGTGGTATTTAGCTATAAATCATAGGCTAATAGCAAAATTATAGTACCTATTATTTGAGAGATACTTTTTAAGGATTGATAAAGTTAAAGCAATGATCACTAAGAGCCTAGATGACTTCATTTTGTACATGGCAGGCCAGAAAAAACTTATTAGTTGTTTTTATTTGGTTTTTGTTTCGTTTTATTGATAGAGTTACTAGACAGATTAGGGGAATGGTATGAAAATCATCTATATCAATTTGAGAAAACCCAGTAACAATCACTCATACCATTCTTGGGGACAAAATGGAGATATGTAGGCTATATATGATAGTTTGTTGAGTTATTGAACCCAAAGAGCAATCACTGAAAAGAAAATCTATTTGAAGGGATATCTCTAGTGAAAATTTATAGTCCTCTCTTCTTTGACTTTACACCTTTCAGCATTTTAGCAGAAATCTTGAGCAGAAAAAAAATTTGCATACTTACCAAGTAATTAGATAAACTAGATCTGTGCAGGATGATTATCCATTCAGATGACAGTTATCTAGTAATGTGATCCTCAGGTGCATTTGGAAGCATACCACCTAGAAAGTGAGAGTTGATAGTTCCAGGGTACTTTGTTATGATAAAAAAAATATGGAGGATTGTATTCCATTCTAAGCATTACATGGAAAGAAGTATATTGACAGAAGGGAAAGTATTCAGAAGGAGATGACCCTCATGATGAGGGTCTTTGAGATAATTTCATATAACAATCATTTGAAGGAATTACAGACATTTAGCTTGTATAAGGAAAGCCTAAAGAAAACCGAGCTCTGAATGGTTTTGAAGAGATACAAAGCAGAATTAATGAACAGAATTTTTGTTTTGGGCCTAAAGGCCAGAAATATAAATTGAATTTGAAGAAAGGAAGACTTAGGCTCCATGAAAGGAAAAGTTTCCTTACAGATAGAGGTATCCAAAAGTGCCGTTGGTTACTAGGGGAGGTAGTATGTACCTCCTCTCCAAAAATCTGCAATCAGTTCTACAACCTCTTGTCAGATGATTTGTATATAGATTTGGGATGAATTTTCTCATGATATGAATCTGTGAATATTTAGGGTCTTGCCCTGGGTCCATCTTGAATCAATGATTCCCATTCCCTCCCCAGATTTTATTGTCTCTTACAAGAGAATGGCTCAAATGGTGGCATTTTTGCTTTTAAAACAAAGTAGGTGGGGAAGGTGACATTCAGTATAGTGTGGGAGCAAACAAGGACTTGTAGTGTCTCTCAGACCACAGGATAGATAAATGCCAACTACATATACATTCAGGATTAATTCTAGCTTTTACAAATGATACCAGCATTTCCAAGGTTTGGCATTTAGAAGTCTAAATCAACAACTAAAATGACTGGCCCTGTCTAACCATATTCTGTGCAAGAGGGAGATCAAGAAGGTATTGTCTTCCAGGGGATGTGTACCTCATGCAAATATTTTCTTTTATCGTTACTCATACTGCAAACAAAAAATAACAATAAATTCTTGAATATCTTCCACAGGAAGGTAATAGGGAAGTACTCTGGCTATTTCAAATCCACATACTTCAAGAAGGAAGGGGATGTAAACACTATAAAAGGAAAGAGGACATGGGTATTTTGAAGGGAGATGGAGGTGAGGTTCTATTTTGGTAAGTTATTGTTTTCAGTAGGAAGAGTGGGAAACGTGGATTATTAGTTCTAGGAAGAAGAGAAAAGTGCTTAGAAGAGGGTTAGAATTTCCCATAAGAGGAGGTGGTACTTAGGGAGGGAAATGATGAATGGGATCATTAACAAGTATTTATCACAAAGTTGGGAAGAAGGAGCAATAAGCCAAAAATGGAGAATATATTATATGAGGACAAATCCTTTCAAGACCAAATGAGGTGACTATGGCCATCATTCCCAGCTTCTGACAAGATCCTATTTCATATGAGTCTATAATCTAATATTCAGCTGTTTGGAGTTTTGTTTTTGTTTTGCTTTTGTGTGACTTGTAGATTTCACTTGTGGGAAAAAGTAACAGTCTGAGGATCCTACAATGTTAGAATAGGAAGAAACCTTAGAGATTATCTAAAATGAACTCCTTCATTATAAAAGTAGGGAACCTGAGGCACTGAAAGGGGAAGTGAGTTACCTAAGACCTCAAAGTTATTAAGTGATGAAGAGGATGTAATACTGTGGGAAGAGTACTGGGGTTAATTTTTAATGACCAGAGTTCAAATCCATAGTCTACTCCTTACTCTATTTGTGGTCTTGAGCAAGTCCATTAACTTCCCCTGGTCTCAGCTCCTCATATGTAAAATTACGGGATTGAATTAGATATCCTCTGATGGCCACTCCAGCTCCAACTCTGAGAATCTATGATTAGTGTTGTTGTTGTTCAGTTGTTTCGGTCATGTCTGATTCTTCATGACCCTATTTGGGGTTTTCTTGTCAAAGGTACTAGAATGGTTTTCCATTTTCTCTTCCAGTTCATTTTACACTTGAGGAAATTGAGGCAAACAGGGTTAAGTGAGATGCAAGGCTGCCAGTATTTGCACATATGCAGTTTTCTCTTGCTGCATGTTTGTATGTGAGGCAAAATTTGAACTCAGGTTTTATTGATGCTAGGTCAAGCTCTTTATCCACTGCAACACCAGTTGTTTTAAAAAATGCTAATTTGAATTAGTGAAGGAATTTCCTCATTGGGAGTTCACCAATGAAATCACAGATCTAGTCTTAGAAAGAAAAAAAAAGATGACACTTGGGACAATCTTAGAGTTTGAAGGCTCACTCTGAGGTCATATATATATATATATATATATATATGGATTGCTTTTTGAAGCTCCTTCATCAGATAACCTGAATTGAATATATTCTAATTGAATATTTAGAGCAATAAAGAACGCATTAATTTTTGTTTTGTTTTGTTTTGTTTTGTTTTGTTTTGGGGGGGGTGAGGCAAAGAGGGTTAAGTGACTTGCCCAGGGTCACACAGCTAGTAAATGTCAAGTATCCGAGTTCAGATTTGAACTCAAATCCTCCTGTATCCAGGGTGGGTGTTTGATCTACTGCACCACCAAGCTGCCCCAAGCTCATTAATTTTTAATGCAGTCTGTTTTATTTTTAGATATCTCTAATTTTAAAAAAGTTCTTCCTTATAATGAGCTAAAATTGGTCTCCACCATTGACCCTGGTTCTACCTTATGAAACTACACAAAATAATCTATTCTTTTTATTAAATGAAAGTATTTTAATGTAGTTATCATGTTTCTTGTTTGTTTTTAACCAGACCTATGATTTCATCAGAAGAGGGAATTCCCATTGCAAATTGGTACTTTATCTGCTATTTATAGTCTTCGGGAGTTTTCTATGCTACACCTAATTTTTTTTTAACCCAGGATTAATATTATTAATTCACTTTATCATTTCTCATATGATAGGATTTCTAAGCCCCTTACCATCTTCACTTCTTTTGTAGGTGCATTGTTATCAACATCCCTCTTAAAGCATAGTATCCCCAGACTAGATACAATACTTCAAAAACTATAGTAATTTATAATAGCTTTATCTAGTTGCTATAGATTACAATTGCATTTTTGGTTTTTATGGGGGTTTTGGCAGGGTTGGGGGGAAATAGCAACTAAATCATAATGCTGGTAACTAAAACTTCCAAGTGCCTCTTTACATCAATTACTATAAAACTAGTTCTTTCTACCCTGTACTTGGGCAATTGATTTTTTGATCTCAAGTGCAGAACTTGATATTTATAACTATTGAACTTCAGTTTATAAGCTCTAAGTCACTTTTTCCAGCTTCTCATATTTTTTCCACACCCTTTAGTTTGTAAAGTTGGGAGTCAATTGAGTCAATCTATCAAGCTACCTCGTTTAACTTAAAATAATCTGCAAGATGGTAAGCCCATTTACCTGAACCAGGTGAGATCACCTTTATTGAATCAACTAACCAAGGGTTTCAGATTAAGTACAAAAATGTCCTTGGCTAGTTTAGAAGTTTTTGAAATCTGCAAATGGAGTGCCATTTCACAGGAAGTCTGTCCTGATTGGATGAAGGATTTGGTCATGCATTGTGGGGCATGTATCAAAGCAGCAAGATCGTTTGGAATAAGGGAATTTGACTGTCTGCTAGAATAAGGGAGAGCCATTCTGGCCAAGCCCCTAAGAAGAATTCCCTTGGTGGAGAAGAAGAGAAATCTTATCACAAGCCTTGGTCTCAATCACCTCTGACCCATCCTTGGCCAGAAGAGGACTTTGTGAACTTTGAAAAATTTTTAAACTTCTCATCCTGATCCTAGAAGCATCCCCTAGTGTTTATGTTGGGAGCCAAGGACAAACTAGACATAATGAAAAAAAAATTTTTTTAATACTATAAGGCACCTGGCAAAAGGCTGTAACAAGTCCAGAGAGAATGTCATGAATACACTACAATGAAGAGAAAAAGATTTCACTCAACCATGAGCTGTGAGCCCCTCCTTTGTTACACATATTCTCTTAAGTTAAAGCCCATTTTCCTCTGGACTCTGTCAGTTGAGGTAGGAGACTGTCCTACATACTTTTAGGGGAATGTTTTATACCAACTCTTATTATTATATCACCTTAGTAAATATTCCTTTTTAAAAGGTAATTAGGTGCAGCTAGGTGGCACAGTGGATAAAGCGCCGGCCCTGGATTCAGGAGAACCTGAGTTCAAATCCGACTTCAAACACTTGACACTACTAGCTGTGTGACCATGGGCAAGTCACTTAACCCTCATTGCCCTGCAAAAAAAAAAAAAAAGGTAATTAAGTCTGACTGACTAGTTGAAATCAACAATAAACATAATTAGGATTGCATCAGTGGGGAAATGTAAGTTATAACACAAGAGAACCACCCTCAACCTCTCAAGATCTTCTAGAGAGGGCCCTGAAGAGAGACACAGGAACCACCTTCTGGGAACTCGACCTGCCAGATTTAGTGTGAGTTGGGAAAGAAGCTCCAGAGACTGTGCTATAAACAGTGAGGGGTTTTGTTACTGTTTCTCTCTGTTGACAGGACCCTGATGGACATTTCAGACCCAAAAAAGGGAGCACAGGGAGACAGGAAAAATTTTTCCTTGGGCTTTTTGCCCTCCCAAACAAAGTTGATTTGGTGAAGGATCAAAAGGGCCTGCATTGTACCTTCCAGGACCTCGCATACTTAAATTAGAAAGTTTTCCACTATGTCATCTAAAAGCTTAAAGTTGATTTTCTTCCTTCTTTTTGTTACTCCTAACTTTTAGTGAAGAGAAAACCTAATGAGGAGCAATTCACCAAGCTCCTCACATTAACACAATTAGTGGAAATAATATGTCATATAAGGCTGAAGGAAATGAGTGTCTAGAGAGGACACCCAGAGCCTGAGGTTTCTTGACAATAATAATAAAATATATGGATCTTGGAAACTGTGTCTGAAGTGTGTCCCCTCATTTCAGGCACAGAAAGGCAGGGAGAACTACCCAGAGGCTAATAGAAGATAGAGCCCAATCATTCATGCCTAATTTTATTTGATCTTTCCTTTAAACAAATAATATATACATATATATATATATTAAACTATGTACCTTAAAACAGAGGGCTAATTGAGATTTTCCTTGTTTGTTTGCTTGTTCATTTTTGATTAGGGAGAAGTACTGCTAAGGAAAATTCAATATTTTTAAAGGATACTTTTGCCTTAGGTGCTTTCTAACTTTGACTCCATAACTGCATGTCTTTATAAGGTGAAAGTTTTTAGTTTTAATAGAATATACCTAACTGAATATTGTTATAAAGCAAAATTGAGAGCATCACCTCTTGTAAAACTATAAGGTTTTCCGGGGGGGGGGTGTCAGTGAGGCAATTGGGGTTAAGTGACTTGTCCAGGGTCACACAGCTAAGCTAGTAAGTGTCAAGTGTGTGAGGCCGGATTTAAACTCAGGTCCTCCTGACTTCAGGGCTGGTGCTCTATCCACTGTGCCACCCAGCTGCCCCAGAGAATTGGAGTTTTAAAGATTCAAAGAAACATAAATGTCACCTATTCTAAGTCCTTCATATTATGTGGAAGCATCCCTATTTAGCCATCATCAGCAATATCAAAATTATAACTCATACTCAGTTATCTTTAAGTTATTTGGAGAGGGAATATTTTACTAACTCACCTTTCCTAACCCTCCAACAGAATAATAGGTTATCTACAATAAGTCATGTTGACCAGAATGAGGAAGAGACATTCTATTGTTAATAGGTCAGGACCCTCTTAATTCAAAACTGATTTGTACTTGAAAAAAGGGGTGTACCACTTCATTTTGAATTCAGTGTTTAGAATGCAAAAGGTACCAGATTACCTTCATCCCTTAGAGGAAGGAACTGAAAAAGAGGCATGAAGAATTTCACATCAAACCTGATCAGACCAGAAGTGGGAGTGGTGAGGGGAAGAAACTAAATATAACATTCTCAGGATTTTGCTCTCTTTCTTTCTCTCTCTTTTCCTCCTGGCTAGTTAGTACAGGGGAGTATGTGGTTGGTTCTATTGGTTCTTCTCTTGTTGGGTGAGCAAAGTAACAAAACTCTTCTTTTCTTCCTTGGTGGCTACACAGTAGAGGATACCAAATGTGAGAAAAAGTATTGATTTGTGATCCATTTGCACCCTCTTTTCAGGAATGCTTTTGTATTTCATATATGTAGGTTTACATTTTAGGAATATTGACTCAATTTATATAATTCATTTAGATACATCTGTAAAATTTTACTAATCTAGAAATCCCCCCAAAAAAAACCCAACATGCTTATTAGTACCTATTAAATATATCCTTTTTAAAATTGCCTATTTTCAGATTTCAGAGAAACCTGGAAGGACTTGCATGAATTGATGCTGAGTGAGATGAGCAGAACCAGGAGAATATTGTACATAGTATCAACAACATTATGTGTTGATCAGCTGTGAAACACTTGATTCTTCTCAGCAATACAATGGTCCAAAATAGTTCCAAAGGACTCATGATGGAAAATGCTCTCCGAATCCAGAAAAAAAAAGAACTTCGGAATCTGGATGCAGATTGAACCATACTATTTCTATTGGGGTTTTTTTTTGTTGTTTTTCTTTTTTGAGGTTTTTCCTTTTTGTTCTGATTCTTCACTCATAACATAACTAATGCAGAAATGTGTTTAATGTGTTTGTACATATATAACCTATATCAGATTACTTGCTGTCTTAGGGGGGGAGGAGAGAGAAAATTTTGAAACTAGAAATCTTATAAAAACAAATGTTGAAAACTATCTCTAGTGCAACTGGAACATAATAAAATATTTATATGGGAAAAAAGGGAAAAAAATTGCCTATTTTTTAATAGGGGTTATCTTTCCAGGAACCCATCTGACTGTTGCCAAATAGATCCCAAGGTGACTAATTCGTGGCAAGCCATGAAAGAAAGAAAAATACAAAATTAGAATAGTAAATACTTAATTAGTAAAATAATTAATATTTCTATTTCTCACCAGGCTGCACACTAGAACTCTCCATCAAGCCCCCCAAACTATTCCATCTTAGAAGATCACTTCAGCCCTGAAATTCACATCTCTGAAGTATTTTCTGTCCCTGAGGCCCCTCCTTCTGATTAGATGGCTTCTGACAGAACTTCCATTTAAGGAGAGCACCCAAGCCAAACATCTTTTCACTTCTTACCAGAATACACTGCAGATTCTTTCATCACACATGCAAGCCAAATGCCCCCACCTCAGGGACAAACACTTCCTCTGATGCGTTGTTGTTGTTTTTTTCTCCATTAGAATATGTTTTGTTGTAAAGAGGTGATTTGTAGTGCATATGATATAAACCCTGTTCTTAAATATGTCATAGTCTAGTTAGGTTAACATAATTAAAAGTAATTATAGAATAATTAAATATGAACTTGCATCATGCTGATTATAAGTTCCTTCCATGGGTATCCTTAAGTATATAAGGGCTTAGAGCTGGAAGGAGTCTTAGAGTTCATCTAATTTAACCTCTTTTTTATGGATGAAGAAAATAATATCTAAAGAAACACAATGATTTACACAGGTAAGAAATAGCAAGTGTGGATACAAACTCAGATCTTCTAGCTTCAGATCAAGTGTTCTTTCCCCTATATGACAACTGCCTCCTGTTGAACACATGTAAGAGCAACCCTTTCAAGAATACAGATGTGGAATGAAGAAATGAAGGGTGTTAAAAACTGTATTTTTAAAATGTACCAAGTCAACAATAATTAGAAAAATATAAATTAAAAACAGCTAAGGTTCCACCTCACATCCATCAGATTAGCAAAAGAGGAAAATAATTGTTGGAGGGGTTATGGGTGAACAAGCATACTAAGGCACAATGTTAGTTGTGAGAAAATAATTATTAATAACGGGGTTTGGGGGTGGAGACCCAGAGACCCCCCACCCCCCACTCAGGAATTCTGGCTAGTTTCTCAGAGCCAGCCTGGAGTCGGTAGAATTAGAGATCAGATTAACTCAGTGGACAATAAAAACTACACCTACCTGAAAACCTTTGCAAGCTAGAGGGTTTGTCTTTCACTAAACCTGAAGCTCAACACACCACTGCTTATTTTAATATGGACCACCCTCCGGTCCAGTAAACCACTAGATCAGAATGATGGTAACCAATTAGCTTGGAACAATATGTAAGGGCTGCCTCTCCTCTGGTCTGCAGGAAGCTTGCTCTCTCTCTTGGCCTGGGATGCGGAAGGAGGCAGCCATGAGTTCCCCCTCACTTTCCTCTCTATCTAGATAATGTAGGGCTTCTGAACTCTAATTCGGAGCCATGTGTTCTCTCTTTACTAACAATTAATATGATTAATAAGTGCTTAATGACAGGGGCAGCTAGGTGGCGAAGTGGATAAAGCACCAGCCTTGGATTCTGGAGGACCTGAGTTCAAATCCTGCCTCAGACACTTGAAACTTACTAGCTGTGTGACCCTGGGCAAGTCACTTAACCCCAATTGCCTCACCAAAACAAACAAACAAACAGATAAATAAATAAATGCTTAATGCCAAAACTGGTGCAATAGTCTCTAATTTAAAAGTAGCAATATATTAGAAACCCCAGCTAAATTCCCCAATAATTTAGAACAGAGACAGGCTTCCCCTCAATATTTCAAATGTCACATAGTGGAATGGCAAAATACTATAACCATTCAGGAAAACAATTTGGAATTATACCCCAAAAGTCTCTAAACAGTACACAGTCTTAGATCCAGATCTTAAGTTTATATCTCAAGTTGATCTAGGATAAGGAAAGAGAACTTGTATATGCAAGAATATTTATTTTATAGTCTGACTTTTTGTAGTCGCAAAAGCACAAACAAACAAAACCCAAGAAACAAAACTAGTGCATAGGCAAGATAACAAGAAATTGAGGTCTATGAATTAAATACAATATTATTGTTCCATTACAGATAAGAGATATTACAGATTCAAGTACACATGGGAAGATGTGCACAAACTGATGTAGCATAAAATGAACAGAAATAGGATGTAATCTAAATTGAGACAACAATAATATAGGGAGAAAAAAAAAACAAAAAAAAACTTTTCCAGACTTCAGAACTCTGGTTGAAAAAACAAATAATAATGACAACAAAACACTGATTCTGAAACATATTTCCCACATTTTGACAGAATGGTAACAGACTTGAGATGGAGAAAGAGAAATGCATTCTCAGATATGGTCAAGGTGTTGATTTGTTTTGCTAGGTTATATGTATTTGTTACAAGAGAAAACTTCTGCCATGGAGGTGGGTGGGTAATAGGTCAGTAGATAGTGATAGGTACATAGGGGGAAAGCATAAATAAAACTTTTTAATGCACAGAAAAATAATTTAAATTAGAGAAGGGGATATAAGCAGATAACACAGTTTTGTGACTACCCGACTAAATTTAATAGAGCTATATTTATTTTAAAGTTTTGCAAATTTCTTGTTATTTTTGTATGTTGAAATATTTGGGTTTGTTGATGATTGTCAGATTTACAATAGAAAGGGAAATAATATAAATAAATTAAAGGAATAGGGATGAAGGGGGAAGAAAGGAATAGAGAACCTTTTCCAGTAAATTGTTGCTTTACTGATTTCAATAGTACTTTGGATTCCTGAAAGATTTTTTATCAGTTAAATAGTTAATAAGCCTGGAATAGATTAGACTCTAGAAGTATTTGCTTATGGAGGTGGGACATCTTGGCAACAATGTTCAATAGGAGGTTGGTCCTATAGGACATATACATACATTGGTGTGCTGGAGCCAGGTTGAGCTAGCTCATGAGAGATTAAAATTATCCAACTTCATTGTGAGCATTTACACATCATAGATTGGCAAACATTACAAATCAGAGTTTGATTTATTGTTTTGTTGATTGGCTAAACTTAAGAATTTGATAAAGAAAGTATTGATAATGCAAATTAAATATAAGGGTATAGGTGTAAGTACCTTTCTCCCCAGAGAGCCAGATGTTAAACATTTACCAACATACCATAATGTACATTCATATATGTAACTTTTGTGTTTATAGGCCTAATCTATCACCCAAATTGCAATCCCAATACATACATATATGTATGTATATATACACATAATAATTCACGGTCATCTGCATAGAGAGAATGATTGAATTCATGCAAGCTGGTGAAATCATCAAGGGGCAAAGCATAGGAAGACCAAAAGAATTTTTAAAAAATTATTCAGTATAGAACTTTAGTAAATGACAAATGGATGGTGATTTTGTAGCTGAGAGATGGACAATTGCAGTAGGAGAACCATGGAAGAATAATACCAGGGTCATTGAGTTAGAAAGAGAACATACATGAGAAAGGAATGAATAGCCAATGGTATCAAAAGCTACAAGGAGGTCAAGTAATAAGAGGACTCAGAAAAGGCCGTTGAATTGAGCAGTTAAGAAATTTTGATAATCTCAAAGAATTTCAATTGAGGTGAGGATGAAGCTCAACTATAAAGAATGAGAAGTCAATGAGATGTGAGGGGAGGAGCATAGATCATTCTTTTCAGAAGTTTGTGAAAGAAAGAAGAGTTAAAGGATGATATATTTAGGATGAAGCAGAACGTGGTCTTAGCAGGAGATGATCATCCTATGTGAAGCCCATATCATCGCTCCCGCTCCCGCCCCCCCATCTAACCCACAATAACACATTCCTTTTTCTCTCTTGTCCCTCTGCCTACTCCATATTCCTGTTGGTTTTTCAAATTTACATATTTCCTTCAGAAAGAGAGAATGTAAGATGATGTAGGAGATACTGGGACATGGAGCAGAAGAGAAGTGGGAGCTCACAATGAATGCCTATGCCAAGTAACGCTTCAAGAGGCACACCAGATCATTAGTTTAGGACTATAATGGACTTCAGAAGTTATATAGAGGTAGAAATGGAAGCCCATAGAAGTGATATATCTTGGCCAAAGCCATATAGATGGTTAAGGGAGGACTACTGGTTTAAGAGATGAACTCTACCTTCTGCATCATACCTATTGCCAAAAAGTTCTTTGAGCATGTGATTTATGTAGATATAGGTAAGTCTGAATTGGTGCAAATACTGTATCCCATTAAGTTTTCACATTATTTGAATTCATGGTGCATATTTCCATTGGACTGGTGTTAGTTACCATATCTTACATAATTATTACTTCACACAAGGTAAATTTAAATGCATGGATCCCCTTCAAGATGTTCGTTATCTGAATTAATCTTTCTTCTTGAAAACACAGGTACATTTGCACACATGAGCACACACACACACACATACATACACACACACTTCTGAAATACCATTCTGAACAATATTTATGAATTAGGGTAGAGCAGGGACTCACTTAATCCCATAAGAACACAGTTTATAACACAACAACATGTATATCACCCTTTCTGACATATAACAGACATTCACTTTTTTAAATGGTCTTGGTTATATGTAGACTGTGGGTCGATAGCCCACAGTCCAAGGTAAGATTGCCATCTATCTCATCCAGCCTATGATAGAATAAGGTTGAAACAGACAGTGAGTCATAGGCCAAAGTCTAGAAATATCTGACTGGCAGCAGACCCCAGGAGACCTAATCAGAGCTATCATGTACTTGTTGTTCACTAAAGATATAATGTTGACCGTCCAGTATCCAGTCCTTTTTTTTTTTTTTAAGGAAGTTGACTCCCAATAGGTTTCATCCCCAAACATGCCCCAGCAGGTTTGATGACCTCAGTATTGGGAATTTCTTACCAATGAAAGTGAAAAATAGTATTCCATAGTATGCAAATAGAACTATCACATTTACTCATAGCACTCTTACTCTCTTGCATTCACATAATGAGGACTGGGATATTTCCAAATTACTCCACTCCTACCTCCAGCAAGGGGTGATTGGCCCTAAAGTCATGTGGACTCCTTGAAATTTGATTGTAAAAAATCATATACATGTATATAAAAATCATATAGACACACATAGATACACATATGTTTATGTATGTAAAAATGTATAGATATAAGGATATATCTATAAAACTCTTAGGAATGGAAAATAAATAGTAACCAATATTTAAGAAAATATATTAAAAGCACCAGCCCTGGATTTAGAGGACCTGAGTACAAATCCGGCCTCAGACACTTGAAACTTACTAGCTATGTGACCCTGGGCAAGTCACTTAATCCTCATTGCCCCACACAAAAGAAAAAAGTATATTAGATATCAATTAGAGGTACTTCACTAGTTTCTGAACAAATGATGAGTGTTCCCTTGGTTGCAAGACACTTATCCCAATTGGTAGATGACAGTAAACAAAAACTCAGTATCTAGCTCATTGCAGACCATTCTTCATAACACATCCAGATATCTATCAGGACACTAAAACCTGTACAGCAGGACCCTACAGCCCCCTTGCCCATCTCTTCCTCTTGGGTATAGCAATCAGATCAATGGTACCATTGGTGCCCTAAAAAGCATGATAATGTATGATCCTGTGACTTCCTAGACCAAAATTTTCTTTCTTGGCCATGACTCCTTTAAATGCATTTAGTCTGCCTTTATAATATAAGCGCCCTAAGGATAGAGATTATTCATTTTTTAATTTGCGTCTGAGTGTTTTCATGGTGCCTGTCACATAGTAAATGTTCGATTCTTTATTGACTGATTGATCCTTGTTATCCAAGGGGGAAAAAAGGAATCAAGATTACTAGTCACCAAATTGGATCTTAGAATTTATGCTCTATTAAAGAGACTCTCCTTTGGCAAGTAGATGCATTGCCAAAGATTATTAGAAAGAGTGGAAAGAGGGAATGACCCCTTTAAGATGAAACCTTGAGGTCCACTTCCTGGATGGAGTTTGGACTGTCTTAGCACCAACTGTCCTTCATGCCTGAAAAACATTTCCTCCTTGCCCCTATCTCTTGGAATCGCTGGGTTTCTGTTTGGTTGGTTGGTTGTTGGGGGTTTGTTTTGTTTTGTTTTGGGGGGTATCATTTTTTGTTTTGTTTTCTTGCAAGGATTAGCTCATCCTTCTTCCTGAAAGTCTTTCCTGGTCTCCCAACCCCTAATTTTCATAACTCAACTTCCTAAAACTTCCTTATGTTTATTTTGTATATATTTTATATATTCATATGTATATGTGTTGATTCTCCAGCTAGAATGTAACACTTGAGGGTAGGGAATGGTTCACCTTTGTCTTTGTATCCCTAATACTTAGCACACACAGTAAGTGTTTGATAAACACTTGTTAATTGATTGTCTGATCAAAAGACAGTTGTGTTGCTGAGACAATACCATTCCTGGGGCCACCCACTGTGAGCAACAGAGAAGCATGACACAGTGAAAAGGAAAATGGCTCTGGCCTCAGAAGACCTGGCCTCAAATCTCTACTTTGATTGCGTACAATTTGTGTGATCTTGAGCAAGTCATTTAACTCTCCTGGGCCTCAGTTTCCTCAACTATAAAATGTAGAGATTGAACCAGATGATGTCTGAGATACTTTCTTTAAATGTATGATCCAGGGGCAGCTAGGTGGCACAGTGGATAAAGCACTGGCCCTGGATTCAGGAGGACCTGAGTTCAAATCCAGCCTCAGACACTTGACACTAGCTATGTGACCCTGGGTAAGTCACTTAACCCTCATTGCCCCGCAAAAAAATAAATAAATAAATAAATAAATAAAATGTATGATCTCCTGATTCATTGGAACAGCATCAGACAGCAGTATCAGAAGATTCCTATGGAGTGAACTTCTCTACAGAGAGATATGTGCCATTGAAGGTACCAATAGAAGGTAACAAAAAGCAATTAGCAACTAGTCCTAAAATGGAAATGGCTGACAACTACACAAGCTGGAGAAAAATGCATTCATACATAGAGACTGTGAGAGACAGATTTGCATAGATCTCTGATACAAGGTTGCTCATTGGGGGGGGGGGGGTGTTCTGTTTTATTTTCTTTCTCTTCCAATAAAGCAAACTTCCTTTTGTAATATTTGGAGCTGTATCATTAGAGGGTAGGAAATTGTCTAATCCTATTTTCAGACTGAGTGTTCCCCACTTCTTCTTCTGTTGAATTTTTAAACAAGTTTTCCATTAGGTTTTTGAAGCCCCTTTATCTTGCTACTTTGTTCTACCAGTGATCAGTAAAAGCAAACAGAACTAGATTAATATTTTCCCAATGTACATACCCATGGCCACATGGTTCAGTTCTGGTTCCCTAAGGAGAGATAGTCATAAAGTGGAACAGTTCCAGAGGAGGATAGGTATAATGCTGAGGTGCCATATGAAGAAAGATGGAAGGAAATAGGAATGGTTAGCCTGGGGAAGAGAAGTTTAAAGGCACCTGGTAGGCTAGTGAGCAAGTGAGCTGTCTTTATATATTTGAAAGACTAGTAAGTAGAAGGGGGGCAGCAAGGTGACACAAAGGATAGAGTGCTGAACCTGGAGTTGGGAAGACCTGAGTTCAAATACAACCTTAGACACTCACTAGCTGTATTGTTTGGGAGAGACTTGCAACCTCGATTGGGGGGAGGGGGGGCTAACTCACCCAAAGAATTGGAGGCTTATCACAAATCTAGTAAAATAAAAAGAGATTTATTAGGAGAGAGATCACCTTGATAACTGTCCCACTGGAGTTAGAGAAGACTGGTCTTTTGTATTGTTAACAGACAAAAGGGAGGGAGGGGCATTACAAAGAACTGGGAGGAAATTACAAAGCAAGAAGAAACACAAAATAAACTGGGGCCAGATAACTAAGAGGGGGTCTTTGATAATGGGTATTAATAGAGTATGCAGCATCCATCCAGATTTTGCATATCATCTTGAGGACCGTAGCATTGCTCATCAGCATACTAGGGCCTTGCTCTGCCACACCTAATTCCTGAGATGGGAGTGAGCTATTTTCCCCCTTGGCCTAAGGAGTTTGAATCTTTTGGATTTCTTAGGGTCCCACTACAGTTTGACCCTGGGCAAACCAGTTTAGACTGTTGCTTCAGTTTCCTCATTTATAAAATGAGCTGAAGAAGGAAATGGCAACTCATTCCAGTATCTTTGCCAAGAAAACCCCAAATGTGGCCACAAAGAGTCAGACACAATTGAAAAACAACTAAGCAAAGTCCATAACAGAGGGAACAGATATATTTGTTCTGCATGATGCGGAGGGAAGAGCTAAAAATAATGACTAGAAGCTTTAGGGGAAAATGTAGACTTGATGTCAAGAAAAATCTGTAGAATGGGCTGCCATAGTAGTCAGTGAAATTCTCACTGGAGAATATTAAGCAAAGACCAGAGAATATGTTTCCTAACAAAACCAGCCAAAATGAAACCAATCAACCACAATAAATTGGGTCACCAGGTGTTGTTCATCCTTCATTCTCTTTTTCTTTTTGGGGGGTGGGGTGAGGCAATTGGGGTTAAGTGACTTGCCTAGGGTCACACAGGTAGTAATTGTTAAGTGTCTGAGGTCAGATTTGAACTCAGGTCCTCCTGAATCCAGGGCCCCTGCTCTATCCACTGTGTCACCTAGCTGCCCCTCATCCTTCCTTCTCAAAGAGAATCAATGATATCGGGAGGGTGATGTCTTAACTTGCAAGTGAATTGAATTTAAGTGAGGCAGGGCAGTCCAAAGTCATCTACCTCACTCTTTCCTCCAGGGACATCTTGAGTCCAGTGACTGGATGAATGGGAGAATTTAACCTTTTTTAAGCTAAGGTCAGTTTGTCTGTGGCAACACCCATTCAGTTATTTAAGGCTAGGTAAGAAATAAAGCAAAAGATGGTCTACTTTGCCTACTAAAAAAATAAAAATAAAATAAACGAAGATCTGTGAGGAGAAAACCCTCAGGGCTTCCGGCCTGAACAGAAATAATTACTATTGACACTCACTCTGGGCCATCAAAACCCAAACAATGAACAAGTGAGGCTAGGGCTGGGACCTATTATTGGACAATCAAAGAGAATCAGAGTGATTTGGGTTTAAAGGAATAGTCAAGTAGCTACTTTTGAATCTCAATGGGCTTTGTCAAAGCCTGATTTACCAGAGCTATATTTCAAGAAATCTTAAATGAAAACTACATGAGACAAGCATTAATTGTCCCAGTTGTTTTTTTTAAAGAAGATAGAATAAATAAATAGGGAAGGAAAAAAAAAAACTTAGTCCCCAAAACCCCAAGATATCTTGCAAAATATAAGCAATCAAAAATTATATTCTCTTGGACAGAGCACCCACATGTAATAACATGACTCCCCACATGGACAGAGGGAGAGGAAGAAGAGGAAGTGTAAGAGAAAGAGGAGGGAGGAAATAGCACTGCCCAACTAGAACCAGCCAGGGGCACAGCTACTACTACTCAAAAATTGTTGTTTGTCCTTCAAAGAGGACCAGTGACATCATCTTGACTTGCAAGTGAATTGTATTTAAGTAAGGCAGGGTCATGCAAAGCCATCAGCCTCACTCCTCCAAAGTCATTGAAGTCCAGTGGCCAGACATAGGTCAGGCTTTCACCAGTCGTGGACGACCATGGATCAGCACCTTGAAGAGCCACAGGCCACAGTGTGGCTGTGCAGTCCGATATAGGAGCCGTAGCTCCTGCCACAATGAGGACATGCACTCTCTGTTGCCCATCGGTTCCTGTGTCTCATTCGTTTTTCTTCCTCCCGAGCTTGAAGGCCCATCTCAGCTGTGCACAAGCTATTCTTGAGTACTGAGCTCCATCAGACGCGGTCCTTGGCCATCTCCTCCCAGTTGCCGATGTCTATTCCCAGAGCCCTCAAGTCTTGCTTGCATATATCTCTGTAGCGAAGCTGGGGGCGTCCAGTAGGTCTTTGACCTGAGGCTAACTGGCCATAGAGTAGGTCTTTAGGAATACGCCCGTCTTGCCTGGGGCACACATGACCAAGCCAGCACAGGTCAGGACAACTATAGATAACCTGGGGTGGGTGGTGGGTGGTGGGGTAGGTGGGGCACAGCAGACAATGATGTATAAAATGGTTACATAGACCTCTTCTTCCACGGTAGTATCATCAGGTTAATTTGGAAGAAGAGGCAGGGGATGGCTAATAGCTAATTCCTATTCTCCAGGTCATGTTTTCCAAGTCTTTCACATTTTTTTTTGTGACTGATATTTTAACCATATATAATTTTTACCCATCATTCCTTATTCCTGACTTTCCTACAGTCAGACTATCATTGAAAACAGCAGAAATAACAGCAAAAATTGTGAATACTTTCCTGGATACACCAGTGAGTACATTGAACTGAATACGAAGAAAATCCAGTCCAAGTGGGGTAGCAAAAACAAAAAACAAAAAACAAACAAACAAAAATACATTCTATGAATGACTCCAAAGAGAGGACAGTTTTCTAGGAAAAATGTTCCTATAACAAGGAATGACCATACCATTTTGCCAATTAACTAACACATTTACTTTAAATCAGACCAATAATTATTGCATTTTTATCCTTCTTAGGGGAAAAGATACACCTAAAGTTGGGGAAAGGAGTGCAAAGGGGCTGTATAATGTCATCTAATTAAACCACTGTCATCTAATTGAATTCATTCCCAGCTGTAAGTAGGTCTCAGGGTGGTTATTTAATAGGGAAATGAATTTCCAAAGCTTGAGTCATACAGTCAGATTTGATCACCACCACCAAGATGCTTATTTGCATTCACAATATCTTCCTTTTGGGGAAAGCAGGGCTCAACTTTTAATGTAAAGAAAGCAGAATGCATTTGTTCATTGGCACACACAAAAACTGTCCCCTACAAACAAATGAATTTTCTCACTCGGGATGTTGGTGAGAAATTAAATATGTTTGGAACACCCTCAACAATACCTCCCCTCCCTTCCTCTTCTCCTTTCCAAAAGTCAGTGTAGCATAGTGGAATCAAGAGTTGGAAAAGACACGGGTTTGCCCTCCACCACTGACCTACAATAAGCATGATTCAGTCTAGACAAGTCTCTGAACCTCAGTTTTCTTATCTGCAAAGGGGGGATAATCAATACAAATTCCCCACTGGTAACAGGGATAATATTTACCTCACAGGGTTGTTCTAAATGCAACATGAGATAATACACACAAAGTGTTCTGCAGACTGAAAAGTTCTATATTAAAGCCAGCTAGTTTCTCCTCCTTTGTCTTCCCTTGCTTGCTGTTCTCAAATTCTACTTATTCTTTAAAAGGGCAATTTACATGCCAACTTCACCATGGAGTTTTCCATGATCTTTTCAGTTCTCTTTTCTCCTTTAGGACCAGGAGAATTGGATTCCCATGTTCAGATACTGCTGACAGATTCTTCCATGGTCCTCTTTTTCCTCTATTTCAGAATGAATTATTTCCCTATTTGCCCTCCAGAAACAACTCTCAAAACTTGAAATCTCCAACTTTGAATTACTCAAAATGACCCTGATGTCATTTTGGCTCCACTTAAGCCGGGAAATTCCCTTAAAAATTCATGAACATTTGATTGCCTTTGGCATCAAGATATCATTTTGCCATTAAGCATTCATAGCATTCTGTCTTTTTTTTTTTTTTAAGGAATCATGTATTTACTTACTAAACAATACACATTGATTCATACCATATTCCATTTAGGAAATGCTTATTGAGAGCCCAGTGTATGGAAGGTACCTTGGATATATTGAAAACAGTCCCATGTAGTTTTAACTTTGTGCCCCTGGATTGATTGCTGTTCTGAGGTCCTATTGTTGAGAGAGTGAACTGATTCCAAATGGATGACTGAGAAGCTGTTCCTTGTTATTCTCCTTCCATGGAAAACTTAGGCTCATAGGATCATGGAGGGAGAGCTAGAAGGGCCAACAGAGATCATCTTTTCCACCCTCTTAATTTTAAAGGTAATGAAAATGAGGGCCAGAGAGGTTAGGTGACTTGTCCAAGGTCACAAAGGTATTGTTTGTCCTTTATTTCTTCTTTTTTAAGTAACAAACATTTTTATTTAAAGTTTTGAGTTCCACATTCTATCCCTCCTTCCCTCCCTCCCCTTTCTCCTACCTGAGGCAGGAAGCAATAAGATATAGGTTATACATGTGCAATTATGTAAAACATTACCATATTAGTTATTAGTCATTCAAGTATAAGAAAACTTGAATAAAAGAAAAAAAGTAAAGAAAATGAAAAATAGCATGCTTCAGTCTGTGTTCAATCAATATTATTTCTTTCTTTGGAGATGGATAGTATGCTTCATCGTTAGTCCTTTGGGATTGTCTTGGATCATTGCATTGTTGAGAATAGTTAAGACATCAAACAACATTGCTGTCACTGTGCACAAGGATCTTCTGGTTCTTCTCACTTCACTATACATCAGTTCATATAAGTCTTTCCAGGTCTTTCTGAAATCATCCTGCTTGTCATTTCTTATAGCACAATAATATTCCATCACAATCATATATCACAGTTTCTTTAGCCATTCCCCAATTGATGGGCATCCCTTTGATTTCTAATTCTTAGCCACCACAAAAAGAGCTTCTACAAATATTTTGTTCAAATAGGTCTTTTTCTCTTGGGGGGGGGGAGTTTTTGGGATACAGCCCTAGCAGTGATATTGCTGGATCAAAAGGTATGCACAGTTTTATAGCTCTTTTGTCCTTTGGTTCGATAATATCATGGAGTGATGTCTTGACTCGGGAGTGAATTGGATTTAAGTGAGGCAGTCTCCCTCTAGTTTATGAATATATGAGCATGAACATTTGTACATATCTAACTATATATATATATATATATGTTCACATGTATACACTACATATACATATGCTTATATACATTCTATGTATACACAGATGAAGGCACCAGCTATCCACCTCCCTGAAAATTTAGGGAGAGTATCATAGAGCCTCCTCTGCATCTCGTAATTGTTCTTCCCTACATCCAGATATGGGACATCTTTACAGTATACTGTGAGCTGGGATGGGGGGAAATCTAGCCTTTAATATGGCGTGCCCCCTCCTTTTCAGCCTCATCTTACATCTCTGCTCATCAACCATAATATACTCCACAGATTTTCAGCCAAACGACTACTTGCTGTGCCCTAAATATATCCTCTGTCTTTCTTCCTCCTTATCTTTGTGTATTCTATTACCCATATTTAGAATAACATCTCTATGGCCTTCCTTCCCTTCTCTCCTTCCCTTCATCTACTCTGGAATTCCTACTAATCCTTCAAACCCCAAAGTAAACCTTAATCCTTCCAAGAATTCTGATCATTCTTCACATTCTACTTTATCCATCTTTTAAGTACTTTTCATGATCTACTTTGTATTAAAGTCACATGTAAATAAAATGAAAACTCCTTGAAAGCAAGTCCTTGAGAGCAAAGACTATTGGGGGGGGGGGTTTGTTTCTGTATCTTTAGTGACTTGCAGAGTACCTGACACATAGTATGTGCTTTATAAAGATTTGTGGAATTGAATTGAATTGCCTCCATATTACAATTTCAATGGTGATAAAACTGTGTATTCCCCAAACTTTGTATCTGCCCCACTCTGCTCCACACCCACCTAGCAGAGCACTAAATTAAATTGAGCTTCTATTTATGCCCTAGGCTATACTGCCTTTGAAACTATTTGGGGTTGGGGGGGGTGAGGGGAGGGGGTTACCATGGAGTGTTAAAGTAGGCAGGTCCCAATGTATCCATGACATCAATGATTACCCATGGCCAACCTTTTATAGTCCTACCTGGGCAATCCTTAAGAGTCCTTATTACAACAGCCTACTTGGAGATGAAAGCTGACAGGATCTCTTCCTATTTTCCTCTTCACTAAGTAGATGCTCACTCAGAAGAAAATGTCTTGCTGCATCAAAATTCATGTTCGCCTTGTTTATTTTTGTGAGGGTGACTAAAAATCTCATCAGTAATGCATGGGAATAGATTTATATAGGCTCTTACAAGGTAAATTGTATAAGCCTGTGTTTTATTGAGTCAGTCTCATACCCATGCCACATATATTTGCTTTTTTTCCTCTTTAATTTAAGGTCCTTCTGACATAGGAAAATAAAAATTAAACATATTACATTTAGTTAACTCTGAACCTATTAGGATAGATATCATATTTACATAGCAATCTGCTGTGTTTGCATAGCTATAGCACAGATTATTCCTTTGGCCTCTAGATCTCAATAAAGTACTGTAACCACTTAGACAATGAAGCTATAGGTGTACTATATCTTAGGAGTAGAGGATTATAGATTTTAAATTGACAGGAGCTGAACACATCAACTGTCAATCAGAACTAGTTATTAACTTATCAGGAAACACAAATGGGAGCTTAGTCCAGAAGGGTTAAATGTTGTCACTCCATTTGGTGTGTATTTACTTGACCCAGTTCTTCATTTTTAATGAAAACTGTGGGCACCTTGACTGCCAATCAACTGATTCTTTTTCCCCCTTTTTCTTCATTTTCAAAAGTTATGGTCCTATTTAGAAACAAGGTGATGGGCTGGATACCTTCTCAGAGTCTCCCTCCTCCCTGTGATTCTCTGTGAATCCTAATAGGAATCTATCCTTGATGGGCCAATGCAGGTTGCCTTGCTATGGTCCAACAAACAAGCACACAGATAATAAAGATTGCTCTAATGCTTAAATCAAAAGTGACTAAAAATGTAACCATTTGAAAGCAAATTTATGATATTTTCTACCCCCCCTTTTTTTTGGTAGAACTTATTTGTAGTTTAATTTCCTGAATTCAAACATATCATGTTGATAGTGCCTCTGACCCTGTTCTACTGGTAGATTATTTTATTGAATAACAAACATTTTATCTTTTGCATTCAATGTCCTGGTGTAATGAAGTGTAACATATTATTGTGGTGAAGTCAAGCCCATGAAACACAATGGGATATTTTCCCATTTTTGAAAAAAATGGCTTCAGTGAAATTGTTTAATTTCAAATTGATTTTCAATTTCTTTGAACATGTTCACATGAATGCCTAACTAAATACAGTGGGAATGTTTTAGAGTGCTTCTGGTCAAAATGATGGCAATACCTGGTCTCTGCTACGTGATCATACTGGTATGTGGAAAAGAAGTGTTAACAGAGAGACTTCTCAGTTATTCATTGTTTCTACACTTCTCTCCATCATTAATCAATAAATCAAAAAGCTGTTATTGAGTACCTATTATGTAGCTATTATTGCACTAGGCATTTGTGGAGATATAAAGCCTAGACAATTCAATAAGCATTTATTATGCATTGATTATCTGCAAGGCAACTGGGTGGTGCTGTTGAGAGAGTGTCAGGTGCCTGGAGTCAGGAAGACCCACCTTCAAATGTGATGTCACTTACCAGCAGTGTGACCCTGGGCAAGTCATTTAACCCTGTCTGCCTCAGTTTCCTCATCTGTAAAATGAGCTGGAGAAGGAAATTGCAACCCTCCAAGAGCTTTGCCAAGAAAATTCCAAATGGGGTCATGAAAAGCCAATCATGACTGAAAATGACTCAACAACAACAATATGGAAAGTAGTTTGTGTGTGTGTGTGTGTGAGAGAGAGAGAGAGAGAGAGAGAGAGAAAGAGAGAGAGAACAATCTCTGCCCTCAAGAAGCTTACATTCTACTGACAAAAGAAATATTTCTTTATGTCACCATTGCTTAGCACTGTGTCTGGCACATAGTAGGTGCTTAATAAACATTTGTTGATTTCTTGACTTGTATACAGCAAGGCCAAGTGCTTTGCTTACCTTTATAATTAGGGTCAAGACAAGCCTACCAGAAACAGAGAGAAATTAATGGCTGAATTAAGGTTAGTCCACTACACTTTGCTTACTTATGGTAGCACAAGCTCTGGAGCTACTTTCTCTACCACAATTTGCACAGACACAACCCAGAAGGTTATTGCTACATATCCCCCTCAGGGGTCTAAGGTTAACTCCAAAGTGTTGGGAGGTGGTTTTGTTAGTGCCACAGCTTACAAACACTCATCAAAAGATTCCCACCCTGGGGCAGCTAGGTGGTGCAATAAAGCATTGGCCTTGGATTTAGGAGGACCCGAGTTCAAATCCAGCCTCAGACACTTGACACTTACTAGCTTTGTTACCCTGGGCAAATCACTTAACCCTCATTGCCCCACAAAAAATTTTAATGTTTTTTTTTTTTAAGTGAGGCAATTGGGGTTAAGTGACTTGCCCAGGGTCACACAGCTAGTAAATGTCAAGTGTCTGAGGCTGGATTTGAACTCAGGTCCTCCTGACTCCAGGGCCGGTGCTGTATCCACTGCGCCACCTAGCTGCCCCTCCACAAAAATTTTTAAAAATTAAAATTAAATAAAAAAAATTTTTTAAGATTCCTGCCCCCCCTCAATGATTATCAGTTGACATCAATGACTCAGGCAAACAGTTTTTAGAAAGAGGTATTTGCTGAGGTGATAGAGTAAGAATACTTGGTACAAAAAATACTCCTCCCCCACTCCTCTCCCCAAAAAAAGGCTAGGAGTAATCCCACCAGATATATACACAAAGCCTAGGAAGAAATGAGCTTAAACTTTTTAGACCACATTTGGCAGAGAAATCACTTTTAGCTCCTGGTTATTGGAAGTTCTATTCCCCTCTTCATGGGATAATCACTGAGTTCCCCTTAGGTATGGTATACTTTGCTTCTGGGCACTTTGTAGAATCCTGAAGCTGCCTTTCTTCATTGTGTCCAGCTTGTACAGATGCTGCCTGCCTACTACTTCTATTCCAAGGACACCAAGGAAAAAGTTCAAATAAATCTTCTACCCATCTGTAGTTCACAAGGTCCTCCTTTGGTCAAGGGGATGAAGAACTACACTGAGACCAAGATGGAGGAGATCAAGGCAGGGGCTGAGCCTAGGACTTTTCTCCCTCTCTCTCCTTTGCACTGTAATGATTGGAATGACGCCACCTACTGGAGACTTGCTGTGGAGAGCTCCACCATGAGGAAAATGCCTCAGAGGCATTGTGGCTTTTCCTTGGCGTCAGGAAATGACGCTTGCTCATGGGTGCTGTCTATCAAGTCTACCAGCCAATCAACTGGAGGAGCCTCCTATGGTCTGGGAGGAGACAGGAAGGAGGAAAGGGAGCCTGCGCAGAGAGCGCGGGCCTTTTGGCTTCCGGACTTGATGGTGGTGGCGGCAGAGGACTTCACAGGAGATTTGAGGAAAGATAGGAATGCCAGACTGTTAGAATTCTGTTCTCAATCTTTTTCTTTCTATTTTCCAATAAACCCTTAAAAACCTAAACTCGTTTTATCAGTGATTTTTAGTCAGTTTCCCCCAAACTGGGGGAACACATTAGAATTCACATTTAGAATCTTAAATTACACAGCACCCTGAAGTGATGCCCTGACCCAGGCTTGACCTGAATGGCTCTCTCAATGAATAGTGCCAAAATAAATGGCTGATTTCCAAACTGGCTTGCTATTTTATGCCAGTCCTACAGAGTAAGCCTTAACAAGGCTGAATATACTTCCTATATAGTGTGTGTGTGTGTGTGTGTGTGCGTGCGTGTGTGTGTGTGTGTGTGTGTGCGCGTGCGCGTGCACATGTGTCCTGTCTCAGACACTCACTTGCTGCATGACCACCTTCAGGTCAGTTGACTTCCCTAAAGCTCTTTTTTCTCTTCTATTAAAATAGGGATAATAATGCTTATCATACCTACCTATCCTCATATGGCTGCAGTGTGTTTTGTTTATAATGTATATAAAGCTCTTTACAAATGTTGGAACCTTACATAAATGACAATTATTATGATTCTGAGTGGATTGTATTAATCTGTGCTCTATGGACACAGAAGGCTTTTCTCAGTTATATTGTTTTCCCTCCAAATACTTAACAAGCTTCTTAACAAGGACCATCAATTTCTATCATGTCCTCTCTTAATCCTCAAATTGTAACCATGTGGATGCTCAACAAACAGTGAAAGATAATGAATCCAGTCTAACAGACTGAATATTTGGGGTGAGTAAATTACTCAAGAGGTAGGATCATAGATTGAGAGTGAAAAAGAGCCTTAAATTCATCTCACTCAGGGGTTCTTAACCTGGAGTATATGAACTTCTGTGTTCGTCCAATATTCTGATAACTGTGTTTCATATAATTGGTTTCCTTTTAGATTTCTATTCATTTAAAAACATTACTCTGAGTAGGGGTTCATAGGCTTTACTAGACTTCACCAAGGGTCTGTGATACACATATGAAACTCAAGTGCCCTTAATCTGATCCAAACTTCTTCCCTTTGCAGAAGAAACAGGCCCAGAAAAGGAAAGTCTTGCCTAAAATAATAAGTGACAATGAAGATTGGAACCTAGGTTCTTGCAACTACAGTCATTGCTCTTTCCATTGCTTCACACTGCCTCCCTGAGGCACTTTGAATTCAGCTTGTCAATTTAATTCAGCAAATCTCTCTCTCTCTCTCTCTCTTTCTCTCTCTCTCTCTCTCTCTCTCTCTCTCTCTCTCTCTCTCTCTCTCTCTCTCTCTCTCTCTCCTCCTCTCCTCTCCTCTCCTCTCCTCTCCTCTCCTCTCCTCTCCTCTCCTCTCCTCTCCTCTCCTCTCCTCTCCTCTCCTCTCCCTTCTTCCCTCTGTTATCTCTGTCTGTCTGTCTCTCTGCCTCTCTGTCTGTCTCTCTTCTTCCCTTATCAAAGCTTTGTTGATTCTTTTTGTTCATTATATGATATTTATTTCCTGACATAGCCTCTCCATGCTTATTTTGTCATCCCTTGCTACAAAGTAAAACTGTTCAACAAAACTGTAAGAGATTGAACTTGACAACTTAAATTCTGTCCCCATAAACTGTCCCCTGTGTGCCTAAAGGAAGAAAGTCAAGTGTGTATTAGTGTCTACAATCTGCTGAACATCATATAAGGCACTGAAAGAGAGCCAATAATTAAATATGGTCCAGTCCCTATCCATAAAGCCAATAGGCCCTCTAACAGAGATAAGGACTACATAGAAATAACAATGAATACTATGAATAAGGATATAATAAATTAGTATAAATTGCTTTATAGCATCTGAAGGGAAAAAACTACTATATATGCATAACCATATAAGCCTACCAGGGACCATTTAGTATACTGATGAATATTTCTAGGGCCCCTAAAATGTAAAAGTATTTCCCAAGCTACTCAGGAAATGGAATTTTCCCTCAGAACTGAATCTATTTACCTGGTTATTTAACCTCTCTTGGCATCAGTTTCTTCATCTGTAAAATGAGGGAGTTTTACTAGATACAGTCTAAGGACCCTTTAATTTATGATCCCATGCATCAAGAACACTGACAGTAGGTTTTAATTTGTATCTTCTTTTTCCCCTTCTCCATTTTTAAGGTATCCAAATAGCTTTATGAAAACAGTAGGGAAGGTAGGTGGTATAGTGGATAGAACACTGGTCCTGAAGTTGGAAGAACCTGAATTCAAATCTCACCTCAGATACTTTACCAGCTGTATGACCCTGAGCAAGTCACTTAACCCCAATTGCCTTAAATATCCGGGGCCATCTTCAGTTCTGTCTATATCTTGCCAGTGGCAAGATGGCTCTGGAGGAGAGAGTGAGGTTGGTGACCTTGCACAGCCCTGCCTCACTTAAATCCAATTCAGTGCAAGTCATGACATCACTTGATGTCATGGTCCTCTTTGAGAAGGAAGGACAAACAACAATGAAAGCAATAGCAGACTAGGCCACCTTGTGTCCCTTAGTCATGAGGATTCTGGGCCTCTTGCTTATGCTCCCTTGCCATCACCTTCACCATTCTTGTTTATACTATCTAGGAAAAACAGCAAGATGAGACAGTTTCCAAGATTCTATTATTATCACTTAAGGAACTTACATATAAAATGAATATAAATTCAGCATAATTATCAAGAAAGAGATCCTGCTGGAAGTAACATTTAAACTGAGCCTTGAAGAAGGATTCCATGAGATGGAGGAGAGGAGGGGAAAAGGGAGAGTCTTTCAGTCACAGGAAGCAACTTGTCTCAAGACCAAGATACGAAATGGAATGCTGGTTGGCAGAACAGCAAATAATCAAATTTGGCTGGAATGGAGTGTGGGGAATGGGTAATTATCCTGGAAAGATGGGCTGGAACCATGATGTAAAGTGATTTAGATGCCAAACAGAGCAGTTTAGATTTTATCCTAGAAGTTCTAATTCTAAGTAGACCCTCAAAACTTTATCACATGGCAGTATTGCAAGCAAATGGGGCACAGATATTATTTACTTAGATTTATTAAAAGATCTAGAAAACCAACTGTTCTTTAAGACTTGTCTCCCTTTGATCTGAAATTCTGGAAGACTTTATATTAAACATAGTTTGAAAGTCACGTCAATCCCCCTGATATATGTCCAGACGTGACTGGAGAAAATGTTCTTTTTATTTATTGATCTGCCTAAATCTTATTATGGAGGTTCAGAAGGTCTAGACACATCTCAGAAACATTTCTCTATTCCCCATGGTAGTCTTTACCTCTTTTAGTTTCTCCATTTAGTTGTTATCTAAAAATAAATAACATTAACAAGCCTAACATGTAGGCAGTGTCAGTGATGGCAGTAATATGGAATTATAGAGCAGGAAGAGACCTTCAAGGGTCATCTAATCATTCTAACGACCAATAATTAACCCATGCCCCACTCCCCTATGGGCAAAGCTATATACAAACCATCCTAATCGTATGCTAAACTATCCTTTTTCCAAAGATTTCTGTGAAAAGAGATACTACAATTTCCTTAAGCAATCTATTCCAGTATTGCAAGTTCCACTATAAAATGGGTTTGAATGGGTTTAAAAATTAATTTACATGCAGACTCATTTCCCCATACACATGATGAAAAAAATAAGAAAGTGTTTTCAGGAGAATAAATTAAAATGATCAACAACACTATGAAAAAATGCTCCAAATGACTAATAAGAAGATAAATGTACATTAATGCAACTCTGAGGTTTCACCTCACACCCATAAAATTGGTAGAGATCATAAAAGAATGAGTCAAAGTGGGAGGGTCTGTGGGAGGACAGGCACACAAATACACTGTGTATATAGACACATGGATTGGTCCTAAAATTCTGGAAAACAATTTGTTAGCATGTTTTTAAAAATTGGTTAAACTGTTGATAAGAAATCCCACTAAGGAACCCCTCAAAGGAGATGGTTTTGCTTAACTGTGCTTTGTGGAAAGGCAGAAGTGAGGTGAAGTCCAATAATAAGTGGGAAGGGAGTTGTGGGAAAAGTACCGAAGGGTAAAAATAAAAAGCAAAAAGAAAACAGTAAGGGAATGAATGACATGTTAAATCGCTTTAAAATAATAGGATATATGCATATGTGAGTATGTACACACATATATACATATATATATATATACTAACATTTAAATAGTACTTACTGTATATTAGGCACTATGCTAAGAACTTTATAATCTCATTGGATTCTCAAAACAGTCCTGGAAAGTAGGTGCTATTATTATCCCCTTTTCACAGATGAAGAAACTGAGGCAAGCAGAATTAAATTGACTTCCCCTGTCATACAGCCAGTTAGTGTCTGAGGTCACATTTGAACTCAGGTCTTCCTGATCAATAAAGGGCAATGCACAATCTTTTTGGTACTTACCTTCCCCAATTATATTATTTATTATATTAAATATATATTTATAATTCTATATATATAATGCTTTAAGGTTTGTAAAACAGTTTATATATATTATCTTATTCAATCCTCACAACAATCCTCTGATGTAGGTGCTCCTATTATTCTCATCTTACAAACGAAGAAACAGGCTCCACAGACTTGCCCAATATTTCACACCTAGTAAGGCAAGATTTGAACCCAGGTCTTCTTGACTCCAGGCCCAGTGATACCTCATTCCACCAAAAATTGATTTTTAATCTAACCCCACTGACTAAAGAAGTGATCTGGGATTCCTCTGATCCACCCTTCCTACGTGATCAAAGCTTCCCGCTCTTTCTTGCTATTCCTTCAAACCTCACTTCTTTTCTCTATCCCACCCCCAACCCCAACCATATGTAGAGTTTAGATACACATTGCGTTTTTAAAATAAAATATTCCAAGTTAAAAAAAAAACCCTTTTTTTTCATTCAATAACTATAGAGAACCTAAAATTAAATTGTTTTCATTTTCTAGCTTTGCCAACATACTTCATGGCCCCAAGCTCACCCGACAGAGACTATAGTGTTGGCAATGCCATGGAGGAAATTTGGGGGTGTCCTTCTGACTTTTTCTTTCTCCATCTTGGAAACCTCAGGCCAATCTAATGAACATTCATTCAGTAGTTTGGGGTTTGGGGTTTTTTGTTTTCTGTTTTTATGCAAAGGTCCTCTTGAAAGGATGACTTTACATCAGTAAAAACTAATGATACTTATGACTTCTACCAATTTTTTTGTCTATTCCATCATGGCTATCAGGACAATTTTCAACTTCAGTGACCATATTGCCAACGACTATAGTTTGGGAATCACTCCTTGATCACTGACACTTTGGCCTGAAGGGAAAGGTAATAGAGGCACAGATATTCCAAAATGAGGAGATGTCTTTTGGTGGCTAAGACCTGACTACTTAAATTTAAACTCAGAAGGAAATAACCTCTTGACCAACCTAAGGTGTAATCACTTTGTGTCACAGAATTGGTAATATCTCCATCCTACCTAAATTCAATTGTATCCATATGGTTGTGTCTTAGACTTATCTTCATACCCATACATATGTATAGATTTGTATATACATATATACATGTACACACATATCTTTCTCTACCACATTGGCTGATGACTGAGACATTTGTCAGCCTTACTTTGACCCTTCCTATCTTTCTTCTGTGGATGATACTTATGGATTGATAAGCATCCATAAGAGAATTGAAAAATACAGTTCAAACTTTGGGGGTTTTTTTTGTTTATTTTTTTTTTTTTTTGGTGAAGCAATTGGGGTTAAGTGACTTGCCCAGGGTCACACAGCTCGTAAGTGTCAAGTGTCTGAGGCTGGATTTGAACTCAGGTCCTCCTGAATCCAGGGCCAGTACTCTATCCACTGCGTCACCTAGCTGCCCCTTACAGTTCAATCTTTGAAGATAGGAGAATAGAGGCAAAGAATTTCAAGGATTTCTAAAAATAAACTCAAAGTAATTTTTATATTATCATCATTGTCTTAACAGACTTAATAAAACTTTTGCTCCTCTGTGGAAAAAATTGGAACACTAATGCATTGTTGGTGGAGCTGTGAACTGATCCAACCTTTTTAGAGAGCCACTTGGAACTATGGCCAAAGGGCTATGGGACTGTTTGTACCTTTTGACCCAGTGGTACCGCTGCTAGGCCTGTATCCCAAAGAGATCATAGAAGAGGAGAAAGGACCCACATGTACAAAAATATTTATAGCAGCTTTCTCTGTGGTGGGAAAGAATTGGAAATCAAGGGAATGCTCATCAGTTGGGGAATGGCTAAACAAGTTGTGGTATATGAATGTAATGGAATACTATTGTGCTGTAAGAAATGAGGAGGATTTCAGAGAAACCTGGAAGTATTTACACGAACTGATGCTGACTGAGAGGAGCAGAACCAGGAGAACATTGTACACAGTAACAGCAACATTGTGTGATGAACAACTGTGATAGACTTGGCTCTTCTCGGCAGTGCAATGATCCAAAATAATTTCAAAGAACTCATGATAAAAAATGTTCTCAACATCCAGAAAAAAGAACTGTAGATTATGAATGCAAATTGAACCATACTATTTCTACTTTGGGACTGTTTTTTTCCTTCTTTTTTTCAGGTTTTTCCCTTGTGCTCTGATTCTTCTTTCACAATATGACTAATGCAGAAATATGTTTAATGTAATTATACATATTGTGAGGGGAAAATCCATCCTCTTCTCAATAATTCTTGGGAACTCAGCAATGAAATGACAAAGGCTCTTTATTTTCTTCTCATGAGAAGGAGGCACCCTAGTGTGCAGCTAGTGGGTGCCCAGAAAGGGGGCTTGCAGGCCCTGTTTTAAACCCTAGTCCCTAATGGGAATGGACCCTCCCCTTTTTCATCACTGGTCCAGTTACTCAAGGGTTACAATCTATGCAAAAAACTAGCTAATCAGAATGCAGTATTCCCACCCCTCTTCCTTGTATGGACAACTCAGGAGTGGACCTTATACTTCCTTATATGGACACAACTCTGGAGCAGACCTTATTGAGACTAGGGCTCCTTGAACCATGTGACCTTGCTAACCTGAAGGGGAGGAGGGGATCTGAGACCTTTGTCCTACAAACAGGTCATGGGGAGTATGACTGACTGTTATATCCACATTGAGAGGAGACAACTACCCATTTTCTCACACATATATAACCTATATCAGATTGCTTTCTGTCTTGGGAAGGAGGGAGGGAAGGGAGGGTGAGAGAAAAATTTGGAACTAAAAATCCTATGAAAACAAATGTTGAAAACTATCCTTACATGTAAATGGAAAATAATGAAATACTTTAATTTAAAAAAAAAAACTTTTGCTCCTACATTTAGATATTTAATGTCTACTCACCACCAGTGAGAGAAAGGCCAGGAAAGACATTTTTTGTGTAATATGAATTATAAATCACTTCAATAATTCAAGGATTTGTGTTCTCCCTGATACTCTGATACTGATACCGATGTTCCCTGGGTATTTCATCCAATCAGATAGATTGCAATGCTTCTTTGACCTTGAAGATGATCTGCTACAGTTGCTATGTCTGAAAAGTTCCTCATTATTCATCAACATTGTGATGAACATGTCTAAATTCACCTGCATTGGTCTTCTGAGGACAAATGTAACATAATGTAAATATAGGGCCCATATTCAATGTATTTCCACCTTAGTAGCCCATACTATTACTTTTTTATTTTTTGGTAAGGCAATTGGGGTTAAGTGACTTGCCCAGGGTCACACAGCTAGTAAGTGTCAAGGGTCTAAAGCCAGATTTGAACTCAGGTCCTCCTGAATCCAAGGCCGGTACTCTATCCACTGTGCCACCTAGCTGTCCCCATACTATTACTTTTAAAATTAATTTACAAAAAAAAAAAGTGATACTATCCTGCCAGTTTTCAACAGAGAACAAAGATTCACATGGTTAGTGAAAAGCTGATAACCAGCCCTGCTTTCCTAGAGATGTTCTCTCTCTAAGAGGGCACATACATGAGTCAGGAAAGCTTGGACTTCTGTGCTTCATAAACCAGAAACTAAGCAAAAGATGTCATCCTTTGGGAAAGTGTTCTTAATGTTCTTCCCTTATAACTGATCAAGTTCTATTGAATATGAGAAAGAAAGAACACAAAGATGAATGAATTCCAGACAAAATTTGGGTTAATAGTACACCAGTCTCTAAATCATTGTCCCTCAGTTCTCAAGGAATTCATCCTGGATCTTCCTCTCCTCTTCAACTCCTGCCTATAAAATGACTGAACCTCCCTTTGTTCACCTCCCTTTGTTCAGTCTTCTTAAATCCCATAACTGTTGTTCTACCTCACCCACATATATAAATGCCCACATGCTAGGTCTCACCTTTACCCACAAGTGTTCCACTTCCCTAATTAGAAATTCTGGCATTCTCTCATCTGACCATAATGTGCCACAGTTCTACTCTCCCTGTTCCTAAAGCTTCTTTCTCAGACCATCACGCTCTACTTTGAATTTGCTTTCCTTCCTCTTCAAGCTAAACCCAATAGATAAATATTTCAATTCTACATTCTCCCTTTCTCTTAAATCCCATGCCCTATTGCCACTTTTCTCCTGGCAGACCTCAGCACTGGATTATTTCAGCCATCCATTAATTAGCGCCCACTCACTTGGTCAGGAAGTCAATAAACATTTATTAAGTGCTCACTATGTACCAGACACTGTGCTAAGTACTGGGAACACAAAGAAAAGTAAAACACAGTCTCCCCAGTCAAATGAAGGCGACAACTTGCAGGCAACTAAGAATAAATAAGCTATATACAGGATAAATTAGAAATACTCAACAGAAAAGAGGCACTAGAATCATGGGGATTCAGGAAAAGCTTCCTTTAGAAGATGGAATTTTACCTGGGACTTGAAAAAAAACAGGAGGTGGATATGAGGAAGGAGAGCATTCCATTCCATGCATGGAAAACAGCCAATAAAATGCCCAGAGTCAAGAGATGGAGTGTCCTGTTCATGGAACAATAAGAAGGACAATGTCACTAGGTAATAGAATATATAGTGGGGGAGGTTGAGGTGTAAGTTGTAAGATGACTGGAAAAGAATGGGAGAAAGGGAGATTTTTAAAGTGCTTAGAACACCAGAAGATTTTACTTCTGATCCTGGAGGTGATAGGGAGCCTCTGAAGTTTATTGAGTTCATTAGCTTTAGCAAGATCAGTCAAACAGATGAGTGAAGAATGGACTGGAATGGGGAGAGATTTGTGGCAGGGAGACCAACCAGCAGGCTATCGCCATACCCAAGATGTGAGGTGAAGAGGGCCAACACCATGGTGGTGGCAGTGTCTGAGGTGAGAAAGGGGCAGATATGAAAGATGTTGCAAAGACAAAGTCAACAAACCTTGGCAACAGTTTGGAAATGGGCAGTAGTTGAGGATGGTACGCAAGCCTGGGTGACTAGGAAGATGGTGGTGCCCTTGACAGTAGTGGAGAAGGTTGGGGGAGTCAGGGGGAAATACAATGAATTAAGGTTGGGGGAGTTAGGGGGAAATACAATGAATTAAGTTTTGGACATGTTGAGTTTAAGATGTCTACAAGAACAGTTCCAGATGTTCAAATGGCTGTTGGAGATGTAGGACAGGAAATCAGCAGAGAAGTTAGGGCCACATAAGTATATTTAAGAATCATCAGCATAGAGATGATAATTGAATACACAGGAGGTAATTAAACAACCAACTGAAATAATATATAGGAAGAAAAAAAAGGGGGGGGGGCCCAAGATAGAGCCCTGGGAGACATCCATGGTCAATGGGTCAGTCTTGCATGAAGAAGCAGGAGAAGAAGTAATCAGATAGGTAGGAGAAGAACCATGAGACGGTTGGGTTGTGAAACCATAGAAGGGGTGATCAACAACCTTAGAGGCTACAGACAGGTCAAGAAGTAGTTAATGCTGCTGCTGAAAGTAACTGGAGGAAGATTCATAATGATGCTGCCTAGGTGAATTACAAATTCATGTTATCCAACCTGAACTGGGCGCTCACTACAGCAAAGCAGTCCTTTTATTTTTCCCTGATTTATTTCTTATTTTGTTCCAACAGAAGCTACTGCAAATGTTATTTTCCCTCCTCAAGTCACCACCTCTACCTCTTCCTTCTTATTCTTCTTCCCCTCTAGCTCTCTCTCCCTCTTCCCCCCACCTCTGACTTTGCCTTTTATTTTATTGAGAAAATTGAGAGTTTTTGCAGTGAGCTCTCTCTTCTCCCATTGTATTCATCGCCAAAGCACTTGAGGTCATTTCCCACTCTCTCTTTCCCACAGTTTCTGAAGAAAAGGTAGCCCTTCTCTTTGTCATGTAACGATTGGAATGACGCCACCTGCTGGAGACTTACTGTAGAAAAGTTCCGCCCTGAAGTGAAGGTCTTTGAGGGCAAGAACAGGAGTCTTTTCTTTGGTGTCAAGAAGTGACGTTTGCTTGTGGGAGGAAGAAGGCGGGTGCCTGGTGCTCTGACTGGGGCTCTTTTCCTGAGGACTCCAGTGGAGAAGAGAGATAGAAATGTGCTCTCCCTTTAATAGATAGATGAATGTAGGCCTTTTCTTCTCTCTTTACCAAATTCTCATTCTCCTTAATAAATGCTTAAAAGTCTAATTCTTACTAAACCTTATAATTTATTGGAGACCACTTATTAGATATTTTAGACAGACTAGCTAGAATTTTAGCCTTTAACAGTCAAAGTCAACTCCTTGACGTGTATAAGTGAGCCTATTCCCTTCTATTTTCTTTAGAAGATTGTAATCTCAATCATCCCACCTCTCTCTCTCTCTCTCTAACCTTCAACAATCACCCTATCAACTGATTCTTTTCCCACTACCTTCAAACATGCCTATGTCTCCCCCATCCTAAAAACACCTCTCTGGACCCTATCATCCCCTTATGTTATTCAATATATGTTCTTGGCCTCTACTTCCTCTCCTCTTACTTGCTCCTCAACTCTTTCCAATCAAGCTTCCAGTATCATCACTCATATGAAAATTTCTCTCCAAAGTTTCCAATGTTTTCTCTCTAAAGTTTCTCAATTACCAAGTTTGATAGTCTTTCTTATCCCTCATCCTTCTTGGCCTACATGCTGCCTCGAATGCTTCTGAATATTCTCTCCTATCTGCATTTTCATGACACTGCTCTTGTTGTTCCTCCTGTATCTTCAGTTTCCTTTGCTGGGTCACATCATAGCATATCATGCTCCCTTAGTTTGTGTGTTCACCAAGGTTTTGTCCTAAGCCCTCCTCTCTTCTCCCTCTATTCACTCTCTCCCTCACTAACCAAATCAGCCCAATGAGTTTAACTATCACATCTGGGAGATTACCCCCAGATTTATATATCTAGCCTCTACCCAGAGCTCAAGTACTAAGTCGACATTTGCCAAATGAACATTTCAAACCAGATATACCAGAAGCATCTTAAACTCAATCTGTTCAAAATTGAACTCATTATATCCACCCTCTTCTAAACCTTGCTCACTTCCAAAACTACCCATTTCTATTACCATCATCCTTCTAATCTCCCAGGTTCATTGGTATTATTCAGGATATCTCACCTCCCTTCAACCTACATATCTGATTGGTTGCCAAATCCTGTCAGTTCTATTTTCTCTCCACTTACCTAAATTACCACAAGAGGCTCCTCTTTTATCTTTCTCCCTTGTCTTTCCCCACTCCATTCCATCCTCCACTTGGCTGCCAGGGTCATTTTCTTTAAATACAACTCTCATCGTGTGACTTCCTTACTCAACTCTAATGTCTTTCTGCTGCCTCTAGGACCAAGTATAAACACTTTTATGTTCAGTTTTTAAAGATTTACACAACCTAGTCCCAACATGCTATCCCTCATGCCTGTGCCTCTGTACTGACCCTCTTCCTTTCTTACATCCTGCTTACAAAGTCATTCCCAAGCACCATCTTCTGCAGGAAAACTCTCCCAAACCCTTCCTCAGGTGTCAATACTTTTCTTCCCTCACAAATAACCTTGAATTAAACTACTTTGCATATATTTGTATTTATTCACTTTATATTTATGCTTTGTGTATTTATCTTAAAAATTTTATATGTGTGTTTTGTTTTTACCTAGTTTTAATCAATCAATCAGCACATACTGAAGATCACCTGCCAGGATAAAACACCAAACACTGAGGTCCTCTTTCAAACTAAACTGGCAAGCATTCGGACTTTATTGCAGAGAGTGCAATCCTGATGTTCAAATGCCAAACCTAAGTTTGCCTAAAAGACTGTTTTATGGAGAACTCAGAAAAGGCAAGCACCCACAAAGAGGTGAGAAAAGTGATACAAGGATACTCTCAAGGTCTTGAGAACTTTGTAATTGATTTTATGACATGGGAGACACTGGTACAGGACTGCCCAGCATGGCGAACCCTCATCAGAGAAGGTGCTGTACTCTGTAAGCAAAGAAGAATTGAAGGAGCCCAAAAGAAACATGAGATGCCCAAATTTAGAGAATCCAACCTAAAAGTTTATATGGATTATTTGTGCCCAACCTGTGGAAGGCATTCCAAGCTCTCATTGGTCTGATCAGCCATAGTTAGACTATGCTGTTATTTGACTCTAACATAGCAATGTCCTTTTGTTCTTCTTCAAAAACAAAAGATGACAACCATTAAGTGCCCACTATATGCCAGGCTCTGTGCTAGGTACTAGAGATACAAATACAAAGCATTAAATAATTCCTACTCACAAGGAGCTTACATTCTAATAAAGGAGATAGCAAGTGTATATATATGTGTGTGTGTGTGTGTGTGTGTGTGTGTGTGTTGTTTGCCCTTCATTCCTGAAGAGGACCAATGACATTAGGAAGGTAATGTCTTGACTTATAAGTGAATTAGATTTAAGTGAAACAGAGCTGTGAAAAGTCATCAGCCTCACTTTTCCCTCCAGTCATCAGAGTACAGTGGCAAGACATGGGTCAGGAAAACTGGAGATGACCCTTGATGCAGTGGGAGGCCTTGGTCTTTCTAAGCTAAGGTCTTTCCCAGGTCCCACCTTGTCTGAGGCAACATCCATTCATTGATTTAAGTCTAGGCAAGAAATGAGGTAAAAGATGGCCTAGTTTGTCTACTCAAAAAAAAAAAAAAAAAGATCAAACTGGGAGGGGAAGACCCTGAGAGTTACTGGCCAGAACAGAAACAATTGCCTAACAACAGATTAGATGGCTGGAGAGTAAGGAAGGGGTAAGGGCTGAGGATGACTCCTATGTGATAGAACATAGTAACCAGAAGAATGGTGGTACTCTCAACAAAAATAAGTTGCCTCAGGATGTGTCATGCCACCTGTTGGCATGGGGGGGGGTAAGGGTTGAGGAGAGAAGGGTGAATTTGAGGAACAAGATAATGTTTTCTTTTGAACATGTTACGTCTGAGATCAATCAGCAAAAATTTACTAAGTGCCAATTAAGTATCAGTTAACCATGATGAGGTACAAAGAAAAAAAACAATGAGATACCCTTCCCTCAAGGGACTCACATTCAAATGTAAGGTGTCTATCCAGGGGACATGCCCAGCAAGCAGACAGTGATGAGGAATTGGAGGAAGGGAGATAGAGGAAGGCTGGACATCTGCTTAGGATAATTGAATGCATGGGAGCTGATGATGTCGGGAAGAGAGAAAACATCAAGAGAAGCCAGCCCAGGGCAGAACCCGAAGGGTCTCTGGTGATGCAGCAATCCATCCTCCTGTGCCCACATTCCTCCTGGTCCCTGCCTGAGAAGGATGGAGCCAAAAGGAGAAGCAGGAGACCTCAGGGAGGAGGGCAGGAACAGCGTCCTTTTTGTTTCTGTATCCCTGAGGCCAAACATTGTGCTTGCTCAGGGCATAATAAACACTCAATCCACATGTGTTGGAGTGAACTCAATGCTTTTATCCTCTATAATGATCAGAATAATATTATTGCTACCATTACTAATTGCACCCATTTGGGCCTAACTGGAAGAAGAGGGAACATGGAGAGCTCAGGGAAGAAATGACAGAAGAGAGGGAAATCACTCTCATGGGATTATTACTCAGTTACCTGCCTGCCCCCACCCCCACCCCAAGTCTCAGGGATTCCCCTAGACTGGAGGTTTCTGTTTCCGCCAAAGGCGGTAGAGTTCCACAAATAAGCCACTGCTATAGGACAGATTTTCCTTTACATTATTATTACAGAACATTTCCAATAGAATATAAAGGCAGGGACTATTTTGTTAGTCTTGGTATCTTTAATGCCTAGAATTATATACTGCCTAGGTACTGTATGTAATACCTTATATATATAGCATGTATTTATGCAATGGGACTCAAATACAATTGAACTGAATTGAATTCCTTCTCATTTGTATCAATTAGTGACCTATGTCAAAGCATTGGGGTATATCTGCAAGTTGGCACTAATGAATTGTTCAAATAAATAGGGCTTCAAAGTCCAAAGTACATGCCCCAATATTAGCATACTTCCTATCTGCCATCTGTTGTTGAACTGAATTCTCTGGTTGGAAATATGGACACCAGAACAAACATCATTTTGAGTTTCTGCCAAAAAAACAAGCAAAAACCGATTCTATAATGTGGTCCTCTTTTTCCTTTCTCTTTTTCCATTAAATAGATTCAGGCTGTGAAGGAGGATATATCCAGCTGGGATCCATGTGAGGTAGAGCCTCCCTTTCTAATATTAAACTCAAGAGACATACACTCTCACTTTATAAGAAATAAACAGACATCAAAGATTTATAGACAAATTTGAGTAAAAAAAAAATAAAACTCTCTCAAACCTAGCACAACAATGGCAGCCACATACTAGAGTTTAAATTGTGAGAGCAGACTTCTTCCCTCTGATTTTTGGAAAACACTTCCCACTGAGGCAAAAAAGAACTACAAATTGTGATGGCCTTATAAAAAATTAACTAAATAATGACCCCTGAATGAACCTAGCCTTTAAAAATGGTATCTATATAAATTCATTCCATAGTAAATATCAAGATAACAGTGCCACTCATTCCATCTTTCAAGGTTTAGATACAATTTCTTTGGTGGAACATGAGAAAGAAGAAATGCCTAATTAAAAAAATGTATTTTTTCTCTGGTGGGATATTAAAACAAACTGCCCTTTTCCTCAAGGACATCAGCATGTGGGTCACTGCAATGAATTGAAAGGGGGTGGGAATGAAGCAGATTTCTATCATTCATCTTATGTCTTTATGCTTTTTCTTTGAATACCCATAAATCTATCACTAGGAGACTCTATACCTATGAGCAGTATACACACACACACATATTTGTGTGTGTGTGTGTGTGTGTGTGTGTGTATGTGTGTTGGTAAATTTTGAATCATATCCCTTTCGAAAAAATTTTCCAAACTAAGAATACAAAATCTCAGGGAAAGAAAAAAAAATCAAATCTTGGTCATGCAGTGGAAAATCTGTGTAGTTTAGGTAGCTGTTCATCCCCAGCCTCTTAATTACTCTGTTTTCCAGCTGTATGGAGAATACAAAGAGATGATTTAGAAACAAGGAAATGTCATGTCCTAAAAACCATTCTGGCATAAAATACCCACAGAATTCATTTCAAAAGCAAATATACATAAGTGTGTATTCACAATGTGTGTATATATGCACACACATGTATACATATATAAATATTATATAGATGGTAGATTGATTGATAGTAACATAGACATCATAGGAAAATAGTTTAGAGCCTAAAAATACCAGAAAAATGCCTCAATTTCCTTTATCATTCATTTTATGTAGAGATAGATCATCATATGGCATTAAGAGTAGAGGAAAGGGGGCAGCTGGGTGGCGCAGTGGATGGAGCACCGGCCCTGGATTCAGGAGTACCTGAGTTCGGATCCGGCCTCAGACACTTACTAGCTGTGTGACCCTGGGCAAGTCACTTAACCCCCATTGCCCTGCAAAAATTAAAAAAAAAAAATTTGTTAAAAAAAAAAAGAGTAGAGGAAAGTTATTTAATGCTAACAACATTCTGATGATATGTCCACAATGTCAAAACAAATAGACAATTCATGCAAGACCCTTAAAGAACAAAAGGAATCCAATTGCTTGTATGATATCAGGCAATCACTGCATTCAGTGTTATAGGATCGTAAGATTTTAGAGTGAGAAGATTTTTTTGTCTTTTTGTTTTCCTTTGGTTTTACATTTAAACTACATATTCCATGATAAGATTACACCACAGAAATAATTGTGGTTTTGGATGAATCATGTAGGATATGTAAATATTTTACTAATTCAGGAAATTTCCTAGGATTGCCTATAGCAATTGCATCAAGAAGTTAATTTTTTTTTTAAGATTTCACTTTAGCTTTCAGTTTAAATAAGATTTTCTTCTGAGATTATGATATTAAATTGGCCCATGCAAATACTCTGTTAATGGGCATGTGGGCAGTTAATGGGAGATTTATGGTTGAATTACTCACTGACTAAATTAGAGATAAGAGATGACTAAATGACAGAAATGAGCTTCAAATGATTTTTTTCTTCTATCTCTTTTTTCTTCTGATTGATGTGGATTATTTAAGATAAATAGAAATGAATCAAAGTGTCCATTTGGAAAACTTTAATTTCCAGAGGAGAGTCCATAGCAGCAGAGTAAAGGGAACATTGGATGTGACAAACAAGTAGTCATTGACTACCTTTGAGAGAACAGCTTCAGATGAGTGTGGGAAGAAGCCAGATTGGATGGGGCAGTGAGGAGACAAGAATGTTAGCAGTGAAGGGGAAGAGAGAGATATGTTACTAAATGGGTGGAGTAGAAGAGTCAAAGAAATGCTTTTATTTTCCTGTTTTGGTTTTTTGTTTGTTTTTTGCAGGGCAATGAGAGTTAAGTGACTTGCCCAGGGTCACACAGCTAGTAAGTTTCAAGTGTCTGAAGCTGGATTTGAACTCAGGCCTTGCTGAATCCAGAGCCAGTACTTTATCCACTGCACCACATAGCTGCCCCCAGAATCCTTTTTTTTTAATGACTAAGAAAGACTTGAACATGGTTTTAGGTAAATGGAAAGTTGCCACTTGTAAGGGATACATTCAAGGTGAGAGGAAAGAGAAGGGATGAATGGTGTGGTTTAGCCAGACAAGGTCCTAAAGAAGGCAGCAGGGAATAGAATCAAAGGCATGGAGAAAATAATTAACTTCGTTGTGGAATAGAGATAACTGTTCTTCCATAACCAGGGGGAAGGAGGAAACAGGAATTGAGAAGTATTGAATAATAGAGAATAGTTATATGAATGAACATAGGATAGACTTAATTTTCTAGGTTAAGTAGTCCACTAGCTTGTCTACTTCAAGTGAAATGGCTAAAGGTGAGATTGGGGGCAAAGGGGGGGAAGAAAAGGTTCCGAACAGCCACTATGGAAAATTAAATAGGCAATTTATAAGGATAAAATTGAAGGATTGCATAATAGCAGCAGTCTAGATAGAAATATTTCTCTATCTGGATCTACTGTAAACTTTCATTGGGTAAATTACATTACTTTTTCCAGTAATACTGAGTAGCTCTGGAGCAAGAGTAGAGAAATAAGGTGGTGGTAGTTAAAAAGGAAGAGAAATTTGCTGGTTGGAAATAGCAAAATATTATAGAGTAAAGGGATTATAAAGTAGTAAGGTCATGATTGGATATGGTGGCAAGGAAGTCAGAGGAAGAGATATGGAATGGGAAGATGTGGATGGGTCAAGATGCCAAAGGTCACAGTAAGGGGTTGTTTTGTTGTTGTTGTTTTGGGGGGGGGTTGTTTTTTGTTTTTGTTTTTTTACTTTAAGAGATTTAGAGAGGAAATTATCGTTGGAGAATAGATTTCAAAGTCTAGGATTTTAAAGATGGTGCACTTCTGGGAGAGAGGGAGGTTTAAGGTGTGAACATACTAATATCGATGGGTGGAGGTAATTGTAGGTATAGTTAAGGAATTTTGTGGTCAGTGGTCTAACCAGGTGAGAAATCTCTTCATACACTACCATCTAGCCCACATTTTGCCATATTATCTTTAAGGACATCATCAGAGATTTGTTAAAACTTATAGAGACATAGCAAAGAAACTAATTTTTAAAAGCTTAAAACAAGATATAAATGGGAATAATTGTTGAAAATCAAGTTATAATGTCTCTATAGCATTCTCCTAATCTATCAATCTGGAAGATTTGTTTTTTAAGTAATTAAAAATAATTTAGGAGGATTTGTTCTTGTTTTTGGTTTTTTTTGGTTTTAGTTTTTGGTTTTTTTGCAGAGCAATGGGGGTTAAGTGACTTGCCCAGTGTCGCACAGCTAGTAAGTATCAAGTGTCTGAGGCCAGATTTGTACTCAGGTCCTCCTGAATCCAGGGCCGGCACTTTATCCACTGCACCACCTAGCTAGCTGCCCCCAGGATTTGTTCCTAATGATCCCATTCTGTCTTAGCAGTCTCTGTTTTCTTTTCTAAACATTCTTAAGCCAAGGTCACAGGGTAGGAAGGATTTTGCTTTTCTGTCATCCATGCTGGAGGTGTTATGTTCCTTAGCAGCATTTTCTTATAGGAAAACCAGTAATATTATGTGTGGGATAAGAAAATATGAAGAAACCAGTTGATTTTCAAACTATTTGATGATGATGATAATAAATCATATATAAAGGGCTTAAAGATTTTCAGAGTAATTTGTAATAGATCATCTCACTTGAGTCACAATAACCCTATGCCACAAGTACTACAGGTACCATTAGCCCCATTTTACAGATAAGGAAACAGTGGTTCATTGTTGAGTGACTTATCCATCATAACACAGTATCAGAGGCTGAATCTGAACCCTGAGTTCAAACTCCTGACTGAATTCTATTCACTACACTACATGATCAAGTACCAAGAAGTATTCCATTCAGAACTCAAAAATCAGTAGGGTTAATTTTAAAACACTCCTAATGAGTTTAAAAATAAGTTCAAAAGCAATTACGTTAAGTAATGATACACCTTGATTACAATTTTTGATAAATTACAGCGTGTTTGATTTCACAAATATGTTTGACTTTTACGTCTTATATATCATGGCAGGAAATCATGTTCGGCAAATACTTGCATCCGCTCATAATGACACCACATCCATCTATGCACCTGGAAACATGGAGAAATAATGAGAATAATACTGAGATCAAATAATGTGACAAATCCTAACATTTGCTACTTTTCAGAAGGTTTCCTTATTCATTATCTCATTTGTTACTGAAAATAACCATACCAAAACAAAGAGATTAATTTTACAAATCATGTAAAGATACTATATTCAACCTAAATTTAATCTTTGAGGAATGGAGAGAGGGACCACCTAAATGTAAATTCTAGGAAGAACCAACTTAGCTTAATTCATGGCCAGTTCTTATGAAAGGACTCTCTTGAAACTTGGTGACCACAGGCTAATTTCCCAGTTCCTTTTCATAGCCATACAAACAAACTAGTACAAGAGTTCTTAAATTGTTTGTGTCATGAACCAATTTGTCAGTCTTGTGATGCCTAAAAGCCCCTTCTCAGAATGTTGTTGCAATTTCTTCAAGGTGACCCACTCTACTCTCTCTCATCCTTTTCAATTCTAGACCCAACATGTTTTCCATATATCTCTCTGTCATGGATATGCAAACTGATAGGCAAGCTCCATAGATTATCAATCCATATGCACGCTATAATGTAGTATGGTCAGGTCAAACCCTTTTAAGTGGTTATAGGCCTCATCCAAAGGCTCTGAAATATTGTAAGATGCTGCTAGATAGCACAGTAGATAGAACATTGGGCCAACCAGTCAGGAAGACCTGAGTTCAAATCCAGCCTTAGACACTTAGGAGATATGTGACCCTGGGCATTACATTTAACCTCTGTCTCAATTTCTTCAACTGAAAAATAGGGATAACAGGACCTACCTTACAAGGTTTTCATGAGGATCAAATGAGATAATATTTATAAAGCATTTAGCACAGTTCCTGGAACACAGCAAGCCCTCAATAAATGTTTATTCCTTTCCCTTTCCCCTTCAAGCATCCAACATAAGGTAATGTTCACACCGAATCATCTGGAGGCCCCCTTCAACCTGGCCTCCCCTCCATCATATTGAAACACAGTTTCGACAGGTATGTGCCTGACTGTTAAATTATTCATGTAGTGTTTAAAATAAGAAGGTCATTGTAATTGGTTTTCTCTCTCGTCATGTATTTCAAGGAATTTGGAATGTTTTTTTAATTTTAGCATATTGATATCTCATTGGAAAAGAGTCTGTAAGATGATTCTTTTTCTTCTACTCAACCAATGTGGGCTTTTTCATAACCCACAAACAAGTATAATGGGATTTTATATTCTCTACATAAAGATGTGGTCCACTGTAGAATATCATTTTGCATTTTAAAAAATTCCCTGGTAAATACTATCATTGAAAATACCTTCCAGAAGTCTGTGGATGCTTCTGATGAAATTTTCTTTAGATGGTAAAGTACACATATAGACCAATAGTTGTTAATGAATATGTTGAGGGCTGAATAACATCTCAATAATGAGATACATTATATTTCAGTAAAAGACCCCTGAATCAGTTACCTAGGTACAATCAGAACAATAACTTGTAAAGAAAAGATCAGAATTAACATTAAACCAGAAGAACAATAATGTGTTTTTTTAATTGCCATGCAATTGAAACAACTCAAGTCTGACCAATTTAAACAACTTTTTTATTATTAAAAACAAGTCATGCATGGTAGAAATGATACTGATATTGAATGGCATAATTTGACATCGAAGTTTGACAAATGTAAATCAATAAACTTAGAGGGAGACCAAAGAGTCTAAAAATCTACTTGTCAGCAAATACTTGACTTAATTTCTAAGAAGAAAAGCAATGCTGCTTTAGAATATAAAACTATTTATAAAATCTTACAAATAATACTGGAAAATTATAATAATATTACCTTACAGAGCAGAGATAAGAAGCAAAAGGGCAAACCAGTTTAAAGACTGTTTCATGAGAGGCTGAAGTAAGCAAAGACATCCCAAGGATATTAAAGGATAAAAATGGAAGTAGCACAACTGACGGAAGAAAACTGGAAAAGATTTGCAAAGATTTTTACAATTTTCATTATCAACAGCCACACTTAGCCTCTAACCTTGTGCTCTCAGATGTTCTTATAAAGTAATAAATGATGCTAAAGAGAACAAAGATGGGAAAAGAAGCTAGCTTGGAGCAAGTATACTTAATGTAGGTATGTTCTAGGAATGCACAATTGTGAGATCAGTAAGGAAGTGATTAACGAAGTATCTAAAGGAAGGGAACCTATCAAAGATGAGGGCAAAAATTTTGCAACTATTAACATTCTTAACATAACAGTATCAAAGTCACTGGGCATTCTTGTTTTACCCTTTATATTATTGGGAAAGTTTCTAATACATCTCTGTTACAAATAAAGACAGATTGTTTTAAAGATAAATGCTTTTGAAAATGTTCAAAGTTCTTTCATTTTCATTTTTGCTTCTTAACATAAATAGTGTATTCTGTTGAGGTATTTTCTACATCTATTCACATAATCATGCAATTTTAAAAATTATTTTTTAGGGGCAGCTAGGTGGCACAATGGATAGAGCACAGGCCCTGGAGTCAGGAGGACCTGAGTTCAAATCCGGCCTCAGACAGTTAATACTAGTTGTGTGACCCTGGGAAAGTCACTTAACCCCAATTGCCTCACACACACACACACACAAACAAAAAACAAATTTTTTTTAGCATTGGCATAATTCTAATAGTTTTCCCATTGATGAAAATATACGTATGCATATACATGTATGTTTTTGTCCTGAATGGATATTAACTCACCCATATTAAATACAAGGATAGTAAAATGTTAGGGAAATTATTAGAATTATGTTAACAATAAATAACATATATACAAACGTGTGTGTGGAGAGTGACATATGTCTATATATTACATATATGTAATATACATTAGTTTTCAATCCTTCCTGACTCTTTGTGACCTCATGTGGGGTTTTCTTGGCAAAGATATTGAAATGGTTTATTATTTCCTTCTTCAGCTCATTTACAGATGAAGAACTGAGGTAGACAGGGTTAAATGACTTGCCCAGATTCACACAACTAGCCTCTGTGGCCAGATTTTAACTTGGGAAGATGAATCTTCCTGACTTTCAGGCCTGGCACTCTATTCGCTGCACTACCTACTTGCCCAATACATAAGTGTAAGTATATTTGTGTGTATGCAAATAAAGAACTAAATAATTAGAAAGATATTAAATGTTTATGGCACGGACATGCTATAACAGTGACAATACTGCCAAAATTATTCTACTGGTTTAGCAATATGCAAAGCAAATTACAAAGGGAAGAGTTTATAGAAATGGACAGATTAATAGCCAGATTTGTAAAGGAATCAGGAATGATTCATGATTAAGGGGAAATTATTAAATGGATGACTAGGAATGAAAGGAATTTGGAATTATCAGACGTCTTTCAACCACTCAATCAACAAAAATTCATTAAATATCTACTATGTGCCAGGCACAATGCTAGGAACAACCACAAAAGTAAACAGATATTATTTTCAAGAAGTGCATATGAAAAGGAAACACAGGAAAAGCAACACATACACATATACATGTATGTATACAAGGTACATACAAGGTCATTTGGTGAATAGATAACTATTAGCTTAGGGATATCATAGATTTAGAGTATGATATTTGAGCTGAATTTTTTTTTTTTTTTAGTGAGGCAATTGGAGTTAAGCGACTTGCCCAGGGTCACACAGCTAGTGTCAAGTGTCTGAGGCTGGATTTGAACTCAGGTCCCCCTGACTCCAGGGCTGGTGCTCTATCCACTGCGCCACCTAGCTGCCCTGTTGAGCTGAGTTTTGAAGAAAAAAGGGATTCTAAGATTCAGAGGGAAGAAAGATGTATATTGCTATAAGAAGCTGTAAGGGCACAGGCACAAAAGATGAAGTGTTGCATGCAAAAAAACAGAAAAGGTTGAATTTGGCTGAATTGTAGACAGCATAAAAGGGAGATGTATGCAATAAGGTTGGACAGTTAGGTTGAGACTATTTGGGGAAGAATTTTAAAAGCTAAACAGATTAATTTTTATTTGATCCTAGAGGAAAGGAAAAAATGTTAGAATTTGTTGATTGGGGAGTGGCATGACCAGACTTAAAACATTAGTAAAATCTAAAATTATGTTACAAAGCAGTAATTATCAAAACTATTTTAGATAAAAATAGAAGAGTATATTAGTGGGATATTTAATGTATTTTCAAAAGCTAAAAGCAAACATATACAAAAATCTGGTGTTCAATTAACCAGAGATCACAAACTACTGGGGAGGGGGAAAAGATGCTTTATTTAATTAGAATGCAAGGGAAAGTTAGAAATTATTTTTGGCACAAAATATGTTTAAACCAGCATCTTATACTATAAACCAATAGAGAACTCTAAATGAATAGCCCGTGGGCCTATAAAGAACACCTGAGTCTATAATCACCAGTATGGCAAACATTCAGCCACAGTTCTTATAGACCACCTCCATAGAAAATATAAATCATGACCCTCTTGTTATATGTTTCTCCAATTCCCTGGCTCTCTCTGAAGTTGAAGTGGCTTACACTACATTGTCACAGGAGATATCATAAGTATTTTTCTATCCAACCTTCCTTTGGGTTTTTTTAAGTCTTTTTCCTGTAGGTTGATTCAGTTTGGGGAGAGTAGCCTAGTTAATACTATCAATCTCTTTTTATTTATCCATTAATTTAATTATTTCATTCATTGGCGGGGGCGGGGGGGGGGGTTAGAGGCATGTTTCTGAACTTAACAGAACCCAGCAATTAGAAGCATTTCCATAGAGAAAAAAAGAACATAAAATATGATTGTACATAAAACCATGAATCTCTCTTATACACAACTTAGGACTTTAAAAATATTCAGCATGTTAGCTCAAAGCTGCTCTACTTGTTTGTGTTTCTCTTTGAAACTTGTTTCATTCTTTGCACCTTTAAAATACTCCCTTTATTCTCTTCATCATTAGAATTATTCCTCTTTTCCCTCCTAGTTCAAGCAAAATAAATCCATATATTGGTCATGCTTGAAAATATATGTCCAATTTTTTACCTCAAGTTGACAAGAGGGGGGAAGAATATTTCATTATCAGTCTTTTGGTGTCATGTTTGGTCATTACATTGATAAGAATTGTTAGGTCTTTCAAATTTTGTTTTTCCCAATATTATTGCCATTGTATATGTTTTTTCTCCAGTTCTATTCCCCTCACTCTATATCAGTTCATACAAATTCACTTGTTTTTTCTCCCTAAGTCTATCCTTTTAGTCATTTAATAGAGTGCAATAATATTACATTATATTCACATGCTATAATTTGCTAATCTATTCCCCCAAATGTTGAGCCTCCTTGAGTTTCTAGTTCTTTGTTCTCACAAAAAGTGCTGCTATGAACATCTTTATGCATCATTGCTTAGCAGTCTCAGGACTATGCTGATAAGCATTTAAGAACAGGCTCTCTGGGGAAAAATGTGTACATGACACGCTTTTAACTTTAATCTACAGTATTATCATTTTCTCCATCACTTTCTTACATCTAGAAAATCAACAAAACAATAAATCAAGTTCTGATTTGTAGTATTTGCTGATTTCTAAGGTGTAAATGTCCCTACTAAAATTTTAGCAGTTAGTGAGCTGGTTCAAGCTGGCTCCAGCGCAGCCCTGTGTAACTACTTCCAACCTCACAATGGAAGAAGCTATTTCCAAACAGCCATTCTGAGTGGCAGTGCCACTCTAAGAATACCCATTGTCACATGTTCCTGTGTATCCTTCAAGAAAGATTTTTAGCCTTGAAAATCACCTGTATAAGTCAATTCCATTACTTCATAATTCAAAATTAAATGCTGAACATCTGTTCCATCATGGTAATAAAATGCTACAATAAATTCCCAGTGGGTAAATTATCTAAATATGAAAAGTCACACCTTTAAAAAAAATCTAGATGAAAACAGAAGGTTATAGCCTTCACAATTGTGTATAGGAGAAAAAATGAATAACATAAATCTAGAGCTTCACGAGACTTCAGAGGCCATCTAGTTTAAGCCCTTCACTCTATAGATGAGAAACTGAAGCCCAGGGAGGTGAATTGACTTACCCAAGGTCACACAAGAAGTAAGCATGAAGAGGAAAAATTTGAGGCCAATTTTTCGTCTTCCATGAGAATAGATTACAAAATATAAAAGAGATAATAAATAATATCAAATTAAGATTTGTTTAGAAATAAAATCTAAAATTGGATTAGAAGTTTAAAAAATTTAAGCTATGTCTTTAGAAAAATAATTGCATTAAATATAAAGGCTCATATATAAAATAGATTTATGATCAACACAAATTTTAATAGACACTGTCTAATACATACATACTCAAAGGATATAAAATAGATATAGTGCTGGGTCTAGAGTCAGGAAGAGTCACCTTCATGTTCAGTTCAAATCCAGCCTCAGATACCTACTAGCTGTGTGACCCTCACTTAACCCTGTTTGCCTCAGTTTCTTACCTGTAAAATGAGCTAGAGTAAGGAATGGCAAACCACTCCAGTATCTTTGCCAAGAAAAATCCAAATGGATTAACTAAGAGTTGGATATGACTGAAAAATAACTCAAACACAACAAAAACAAGAATTTTTTTAAAAATTCAACTATTAACCATTTGAAAAAACTATTCAAAAATCACTAGTTACCAGAAAAATGTAAATTAAAATAACCTGACACTCTTCATATTAGAAAAGTTGGGGAAATTCAGCGTTGTGGTGGGAAGACAGGCATATTAATTCCCTGTGGATGGAGCTATAAATTGGTCCAACAATTCCAGAAGACAATTTAGAAGTGATGAAAGAAAAGTTATCGCATTTTTCAATCTCTTAAACTCAGGGATCTCCAAGTAGATTAATGACAACAGAAAAAGACCCATGTGTACAAAAATATTTAGAAGCTTTATTTATTGAAATTCTGCCATAAAATATGTTCTCACTGATTGAATTATAGTTAAAGAAACTGTGGTATATAGAGTGTAATAGAATATTAATACTTCATAAGGAATAATGAATATGACATATTTTCAAATAGAAAGTCATATGAAGTGATACAAAATGAAGAAAGCATACCAAAAAGAACAACAAACACAAGACTAAAGCAAATAGCAAATAAAGACAAGACCAGAAGGAACAAAGCTCAGATTAAACACAACAGACAGTACTGCTACTAAATTATTCAAGTTAAAGAGAGTTCTATGATGTCAACAATCATGAAACTACAAAAGTAGAAACTGACATGCATTATCAGTCTTCATTGCTCTGATAGTTTTACTTAGCTGTTTCCAGGCAGTGTACTATGGAAAAGGGGAGGTCTGGGTATTTATCATATTGCATTTGAAGTGTCTATTGTGTCAAAACAAAATATATTTTTAAACATTTTAAATCAAACATCATAGGAACAGGAATCTCTGTTCTGCTGAGATGTGGATATTCCTAAAAGATCACAAGAAGAAGAGTACATATGCGCAGCTCTGTGTCATCATTGATTTGTGGGTATTTTCACACCAGAAAATGTATGCAGATGAAGCAATGGAGCTGTTCTCTTCCTCCTTCATTCCTATTGTTTCTGTTATCAATTATCTTCTTATTATCAATTTGGGAACCTCTTCTCTTTCCCTATCCCCTGAATTGACAAGACAATATCAGCACCTCACTTTCCTAGTGCTCTTTGCAGAATGTATTCTAGGTAAGTGTTGCTGCTGTCTCCCTCTCTCCCTCTCTCTCTCTCTCTCTCTCTCTCTCTCTCTCTCTCTCTCTCTCTCTCTCTCTCTGAGAGCTTAGATTTTAAAGTTTCAAAATAAGAATAATAGCTAATAATAGCTAACATCTATGTGATGTTTACTATGTGCCACGCAATGAACTAAGTATTTTACAATTTTTTTTATCCTCACAATGGTCTGTGAGGTATTATTATTATTCCCATTTTACAGATGAGAAAACTGAGACAAACAGAGCTTGAGTGAATTGCCCAGGTCATACAGCTACTAAATAAGTCCAAATTTGAACTTTGGTCTTCTTGACTCCAGCCCCTGTGCTCTATCCACTGTGACACTTAGCTGCCCCAGATCAGATTTAATTAAGAAAGAAAGGGCAACTTTTAGAGCAGGGCCTCTTAAACATTTTTACATTCAAGACCCCTTTTTGCCCAAGAAATTTTTACACAACCCCAGGTACAAAGGTATATAAAATAGGTATACATAACCTTTTCCTGCTGCCAAATTTTTTGTGACTTCCACATTCAGGTACACAATCCCATATGGGGTGAAGACCCACAGTTTAAGAAACTAGGTTTTAGAGAGACTGGAAATAACGGTTAACACAGTGTAAGGAGATATTTCCCCCTGCCAAGAAGAAATAAATGTGTGTATATGTAAATATGTGTAAATATACATCTGTGCATTTGCATATATACATATGTGTATGTTTGTATGTATTGTGTATATAGACACATAGATATGTATATAAATATGTATGTTTTTGTTGTTGCTGTTCGGTAACTTAAGTCATATCCAGCACTTTGTATCCTCATTTGGGGGTCTACTTGGCAAAGGTCCTGGAGTGGTTTGCCATTTCCTTCTCCAGCTCATTTTACAGATGAAGAAATGTAGGCAAACAGCATTAAGTGACTTGCCCAGGGTCACACAACTAGTTAGTGTGTAAGGCTAGATTTGAAACCATTTCTTCTTGGCTCCAGGCCTGGTACCCTATCCACTGCACCAACTAATTGTGAAATGTGCACCCACATTTGTGTAAAAATATACACACAAATTTGTGTATAAATGTTTATATTGATATATACATGCATGCAGATAGATAGAAAGATAGATAAATGGCACCTGAGTTCAAATCTACCCTCAGACACTTACTAGCTATATGACCCTGAGTAAGTCACTTAATCTCTGTTTGCCTCAGTTTCCTCTTCTGTAAAATGATGATAATAATAGCGCCTACCTCCCAGGGTTGTTGTAAGGAAAAAAAATGAGATAATAATTATAAATCACCCAGCACAGTGCCTGACACATAGTAAGTGACATCTAAATGTTAGCTAATATTATTATTACATATGTCATTATACAATTTAGGAAACTTGTGATGAGAAAATACTTTCAGCAAGTAGGTTGGCACCTGCTCTGTACTTTGTAGTGTTAGAGAGCTGCCTCTGACACTAAGAACATAAGTGACTGGCCCAGGGTATCTCAGACAAATATTGACTGTGAAAGCAATGCACCCAACAAGAGATAAGGATCTGGCCTCCTTGGAAGAGTAATCACAAAGATGCCATAACCTTTCTTCATCCAAAGCACGTTGAAGTTAGTGTCAGGCCTGTGAGCTGTCTTCTCCTTTCAATGTGATGAAATAAATAATTGCTTCATTAGACTGAAGCTTGGCGTTTACACTAATTCTGAGTTTCATGGAGAAACATGCTAATTTGTTTAATGAATCTCCTTCCAGCAGTTATCTCAGTTAATCAGAATAATATAAAACAACAGGCAGAAAATATAATAATTCTGTAATTACCAAATAGGGTGGTGAACAGGCATATCCAGAACATCCCAACCAAAGGGGGAGGGGGGTGAGGAATCAAAAGCAATCACACATTTTAGCCTGATAATATCAGATAAGCTTCAGCTAGATGGGTAGCACAAAACTAAGCAGGGAGAAACAAAGAATTCCACTTTTACAAAATAAACGGGATTTTAAGGGAAACACAAAATAACCAGGCATTAAATAGAACAAAGGTTATAAAAGAAAAAGGTGATGAGTGAACCCTCTGTGCAGGTGCAAAATTTATGACATGATGGAAAAGGAGATTTACATTTCCCGTAGTGCCATAGGTACACGTTTATCCCCATCTATGATTTCATTGACATAGAGAACTCCCAGGATAAAAACTTCTTCCACCCATGCAGATAAGCAATTCATACAGATAGCTGCCTGGGACACTGAGAAGTTAAGTGACTTATTCATGGTCATCCTGTTGGTTTCAGAGGTAAGACTTAAACCCAGATCTTCTTGATTCCAAGGCTTGTAAATCCCTGATTCCAGCCTGCATGACACAGATATGTATGTGTGTGTATATAGATATCTTTACACATACACATATATGACACATATGTGCTAATACACGTATATATGCTAATGTTAATTACAAATATCCAGAAAAGCAAAAGACAAGAGCTGGGAGTGGTGATAGGACTTATGAACAAGGAACTGGACCAAAGGATGCCATACAGTTGATATAAGTTTCTGATTTCTATACTGATTTAACCTCTTCCTTCCTTGGTAGGACACACACCAAGTATAGACATCACACTGTGGTAAAGTTGCTCTAAATTGCCCTGGAAGTAAGAGGAAAGGAAACACAGCTACAGGAATTTTCTTTCTTTTTTCTTTTTTTTTTTAGGGGAAGCACAAAATGAAGGTAGGGAAAGCTCAACTTCCAGAAGTAGAGAATCAAACTTAAATCAGACTGAAAATATTACTGGGCCATTTCTTTCCGTCTAAGAACGTTGGTCTCATTCCAGAGCATCAGAAAACCCTAAGGAATTACTATATTCTTGCTCCAACCCAGGGCACCCATAATCTACATCACATAAGTAGATGGAGCTTCATTGACAAAGTTAAAGAACTAGTCACCACTTTCTGTATATACAATTGAATTTCTTTGAGGACAGAGACCATTTTGTTTTTTTCATTGTATTACCCAACACGCAGCAAATTTTTAAGGGTGCCTACCAAATAGGGAATGCTTGGGAAATAATTATTAAAATAGAAGATTATAAACTTAAAAGTGCTAGAGATTTAATCCAACTTTATTTTGAAAATGAAGAAAATGAGAGCCAGAGAGGTTAAGTGATTTGCCCAAGGTGACAAGGATTTGGACCCAGGTTCTCTGACTCAAAAACCAGTGCTCTTTTTAATCACTGAATCAGGGAGCAACTAGGTGGCACAGTAGATAAAGCACCAGCCCTGGATTCAGGAGGACCTGAGTTCAAATCCAGTCTCAGACACTTGACACTTACTAGCTGTGTGACCCTGGGCAAGTCACTTAACCCTCATTGCCCCGCCCTGCCCCCCAAATCACTGAATCAAACTCTCTCTCCTAAATTGAACTGAATTGTGAAATGTGTGCATGGTACTACATGGAGTATCTTTAAAATAATGATACCATTTTCCATCAGCTGCACACCAAAACCAGGCTTGTGCATATATTTACAAACTGCTATTGTGTTTATGAAGGAAAAATTCCATTAGAAAGTTGAAAATAATAATACTGAAGCTACAGGCAAAGAAAGCCCCATTTTCATGAACTAGCTATACACAAAGGTTTATCTTCTGTTCTAAGGGTTCATGATATCTACCATCTTATTTAACAACAGAAATAGTAAATTTGGCTCAATTTACTAAAATAATCGTAATCATGATCACATCTGCTATTCAAAACTGTCAAACACCTCCTCAGTGCACCACATACATTTCCTTGACAGAGGCTTCCTCTTTTATGAGTTAATTAAACAATTTCACAGCATTATTTGTACATCTATTCTGCCTGGCACATTGTCGGTGTAGAACATTCGATTTAATAGCTCTATTCTTCAAACAGATGTTCATTTAAATTTTGTCAGAGTATTCAGGGAGGAACAATTAGCAGGCTTCTCTTAACCACCTCTGTCACCTTCCCCTGGTTTCCTAAGCCAGCGGTACCATTTCTCTGAGTGGGGCTGTGATGTAATCAAGGATTTCAAAAGGAGAAAAAATAAACACAAGTAAGCAAAAGACTCAGGTCAATGCAAAAGGATGTCATGGTGAATTATCCCAACTGGAGATTACTCAAAAATACATTGGTATTCCATCATGAAGTTATTGAGAACTTCACTCAAAGGGACCTAGAGCAAATGCAGGTTCAATTCTCCTTGTATTTGTTTATTTTTATTTAAACTTTTGCTTCAATCTCTGTCCAGATTGGATTCATTACAACCACGAGAAAAATGACAGGTTAAAGAGGAAGAAATGGAGGCAGGGCCTCGTTTAAATAAATATTTAGTAAAAGACAACTGATCTCATTCATTCCTTAGGAAATATTTTCCTGGGAACATGGCATGCAGGCTGTTATTGAAGGGCTTATCTTAGTTAAACATTTCAAAGGAAAGAATTGCCAGTCATGTGGACCATAACCTTGAAAGAGGAAATCTTGATTCTCTGCTAAACATAAATTAAGTATTCTAGGGTTCAGGTATTAGGTCGAGTTTTCCTTTATGCACCACACTCAGTGAGTTCATCTCCCAGTCTCTCTTACTAGAGTATAAGGTCCATGAGGGTAGGGACCATGTCTTAATTATATGTGTATCCAGAACAGTCTACTTTAAAATGCAATATATTAAGATCTGTAACGATTGGAATAATGCCACCTGCTGGAGACTTACTGTAGGAAAGCTCTACCATGAGGAGAAGGTCTCTGAGGGCAAGACCATGCGTCTTTTCTTTGGCATCAGGAAGTGACGTTTGCTTGTGGGAGGAAGAAGGGGGAGGCTGGCACTCTGACTTTCTCTCTTTCATGTGGACTCTGGTGGAGAGTGGAGCTAGAAACGCGCTCTCCCTTTGATAGAAAGATGAATCTAGGCCTTTCTCTCTCTCTTTACCAAATTCTTATTCTCCTTAATAAATGCTTAAAAGTCTAACTCTTGCTAAAGCTTGTAATTTATTGGTGACCACTCATTATATTTTTAGATAGTATAGCTAGAATTTTAGCCCTTACAGAACTTAGTGAATGTTTAATGGATGAATAAATGAAAAGGACAAATGCAACCATATTGTTGGAGAAGAATTTGGTTTTACCACTGAATATGAGTCTTTCTTTAGTGAGTACAATTTTATAAGTGGTCTATGTAGTAAGTTCCTCTTTGTGCTTTCCTGCTGCTTAGGACCTTCCACACAAACAAGTGTTGAACTGGAACACCTAATCAATTGTCCTTCTGAAGGTTAAAATTACAGACATGAATATCTGCCCTTTCTTTTGAACAAAGGTAAAAACAAAAATGGTGAGAGTTGTGGCCTTTTTAGTCAAAGGACTTGGATTCAAATCCCATCTGACACCACTCAAATTACCTTAGTTAGGCAAGTTGCTTAGCCTCCTTGTAGTTCAGTTTCCACATCTGAAAAATGAAGATGTTGGTTTAGATGGTCTCTGAGGGCCCTTTCAGTTCTGGATTTGTGACCTATTATTCTAATACCTCTTTAATTTTTTACATGTAATATAGGGGAAGAATTAAGAGTGAGACAGGTCATGATAGCAGTGGAGAGAATATAAGACAGATAGCTTCATCAAGACTTTCTCTACTTGGTTTTGATATAAAGATGGTTCTCTTGGAACTAGGAAGATGACAGTGTATCCATTTATTTTAAAAAGAAGATTTTGTTGGGGGGAAGCTAGGTGGCACAGTGAATAAAGCACCAGCCCTGGATTCAGAAGTACCTGAGTTCAAATCCAGCCTCAGACACTTGACACTTACTAGTTGTGTGACCCTGGGCAAGTCACTTAACCCCCATTGCCCCACAAAAAAAAATGAAGATTTTGTTAACATTAAAGTAACAGGGGTTTTTTTTGTTTTTTTTTTTTTTAAGTAGAAGTCAGAGTATCACAGATGCTTCAGTGGTTCCCTATTGCCTTTTTAAATTCTTGACAATAAGCTCTCCTTTATTTAACTCTGGGGTGATTTCACATTACTCACCCTAATACTCTCCCTTATCCCTGACAAACTGACCCACCTGCTTTTCTAAGTCCTTACTTTTTGACCTCCTTTCTCCAAACCTTTGCTCAAGCTGTGCCCAATACCTAGGGCACCCTTCTTCCTCAATTCTACTCCCTTTAAGATTTGGTTAAAGTATAACCTTCTCTAAGAGGTCTTTCTAGACTCAACAAATTGTTTGTAAGTACCACCCCTTCCCAAATTGCTTTGTTTTATATGGAATTTATATTTCTTTGAGTTCATACCACAGTGTCACAGAACTTGAGAGGTAAAAGAGGCTTCAGCAGTTATCTAATCCCAACCAAAAAAAAGAAAAATCCCCTCAAATATACCCAATAATTGGTCATACAGCTTCTGCTGGAAGTCTCCCACTGAGGAAGATCTCACTTCCTTATGAGGAAGCCCATTCCACTTTTGAATGGCTCTGACTGTTAGGAACACTAAATTGTCTAAATAAGCACCTTTCCATTTCTATCCATTGGTTCTGATTCTGACCTCTAAGGCCAAATTGCACAGGTCTAATCCTTCCACATTTCAACTCTTAGAAATATTTTAAGGAAACTATTCCACTCCCCCTCCTCCTACTGGTCTCTTCTGCATCCCCAATTCATTCAACTGACCTTTATATGACATGGAACCAAGACACTTCACCATCTTAATTGTCCTCATTTGGATACTCTTCAGTCTAACAATGCCCCCCCTTAAACTGTAGTGCCCAGAACTGAATACCATATTCCAAATAAGGTCTGACTAGGGCAGAATACAGAGGGATTGTTGCCCCCTTATTTCTGGAAGCTATGGTTCTCTTAATATAGCCCATGAAGCTTACCAGATGTGATCTTGGCCAAATAACCTCCCTGAACCTCAGTTTCCTCATTTGTAAAATGAAGAAGCCAAAGTAGATGGCTTCTAATGTCAATTCTAACACTAGATCTGTGATTTTATGACCCTAAAATCACATTAGCTTTTTGGGGAGCCACATTACATTTCTTATTCACATTGAGCTTGCAATCTAAAAAAAAACAAAAACCACCCAGATTCTTTTCTAGACAAATTGTGGTCTAACTAAGATTCCCCTGTTCTCATAAAGTTGATTTTTGTAATACAGTAAAACTTTTTGTTTATATCTAATGAATTTCATCTTACTAGATTAGGCCCAATGTTTTAGCCCGTCTAGATGTTTATGGATTGTTACTGGGATCCAACATGTTAGATAGCTGTCTCTCACAGCTTTGGGTCATCTGCAGATTTGATGAACTTGCTATCTATCGCCTTACAGAAGTCACTAATAACACAAACAGGGGGTGGCTAGGTGGCGCAGTGGATAAAGCACCGGCCCTGGATTCAGGAGAACCTGAGTTCAAATCCGGCCTCAGACACTTAACACTTACTAGCTGTGTGACCCTGGGCAAGTCACTTAACCCCAATTGCCTCACTAAAAAAAAAAAAAAAAGAAAAGAAAATGCATTGGTGAGTGGGCTTTGAATTGGTCCAGCCATTCCAGAAGGCAATTTTGTAACTATACCCCTCAAATTATTAAGCTCTGATTACCCTCTTCCCAGCAATACAAATACTAGGCCTATATTCCAAAGAAATTAAATAAATAAGAAAAGGATACTTATATACAAAAAAAAATTAATAGAAGCTCTTTTTGTGGTGGCACTAAACTGGAAAGTGGGGAGGCATTCATAAATTAGGGAATGGATGAACAAACTATATCATATGAATATAATGTTATAATACTATTGTTCTCTAAGAAACATTGAGAAGAACAGTTTCAGAAAAACCTGGGAAAACTTGTATAAACTAACAGAATAAAGTAAGCAAAACTAGGAGAACAAAAATATATGAAGACAAACAACTTTAGAACACTTAAAAACTCTGATCAACACAATGATCAATTATGATTCCAGGGTACTGATAATGAGGCATGCTACCTACCTCCTGAGAGAGAAGTGGTGGACCCAGAGTGCTGAATGAAATGTTTGGGAGTTTGGGTGGGACATTGACAATGTTGGAATTTCTTTTGCTTGACTAAGCATATTTGTAATAAGGTTTTATTTTTTTAATGGGAGGGAATTGGAAGGAAGAGAAAATGGATTTTTGTTCATTGAAATGATTGAATTACATTTTAAGAAGAAAATTAAAAGTTTTCATTGAAACATTGACTTCACTTTCAGTCAGGGGACACAACCAGTTTCAGATCCATCTAACTGTATTATCTCCTACTTTCTAGTTTTCCATCTTTTCCACAAGAAAAGTATCATATCTTTTAATAAATTCTTTCTTAAATTCTAGAAAAACTGCTTCTAAAGCATTCTTCTGATCTACTCTATCAAACAAGGAAATAAGGTTAACCTGCCTCAACTTGTTCTTGATACAATGTTCCTTTTCTAGTCAGTAACTATTCAATTATCCATTCTAAAATTTTCCCAGAAATGGAAGCCAAGGTCCCTAGTTTATAATAGTTTATAAACTGTTTTATTTCCTTTTTGGAAAACTGGAACAACATTCCTTTATTCATCTTTCAACATCATTCAAATGTTATTAACTATGTCTTAGCAATATTCCAGGAAGGATTCAAATTGAAGAAAGAGAAGGAACTGTGAAGAAGGAGATATAAAGGCTTTTTGAATTGTGATGTTCAGAACTTGTATTTGGAGATTGTAAATGTATACATATCTATGAGACTACAGGTACACATGCATGTATTTGTATGTGTGCATCTATATATAGACACACATATGTATGTGCATATATTTATGTTTATATATTATCCAGGTATGTATATAATATGCCTGACGATATAATTAATTTAGACTAGGAACTTGAATATATCAAAAATAACTATGGATTCATTTACTATCTTCTTTATCTTGGGTAGCAAACTTAATTAACCATTTTTGTGTGATTATTTCCAGTGCAAAAGTCGGTTTCCATGGTGGAGAATATACAGGGAAAATCAATATTGAGCAGTTCTACCTTCTCTCTGTTGTCAGCTTTCATCTTCCCCATCTACCCAAGGAGCAGTCCTAGTCTTTCCTGATTATACTCTTCCTCCCAAAATGGTTTTAAAAACCTTGTTTATTGTCCCTCACTGTCTCAGCTCATTACTGCCCTGATACTACTACATGCTGGACTGCATCACACTTTTATCCTTCCTCCGTTGTATGCCTTTGAGTAAAACAAAAGAGAAAAACATAAAACATAAGACAAAAGTCTTCTGGGTATACCTTTTTTTTTTAATTTTTTAAATTTTTATTTTTTGGTGAGGCAATTGGGGGTAAGTGACTTGCCCAGGGTCACACAGCTAGTAAGTGTTAAGTGTCTGAGGCCGGATTTGAACTCAGGTCCTCCTGACTCCAGGGCCAGAGCTCTATCCACTGTGCCACCTAGCTGCCCCCTGGGTATACCTTTTAAAAATCCAAGTTGGTTTGAGTGTTCCATGTGGATCCATATTCATAACTACAGAAAACTCCAACTTTTCCTTGGCTTTGCAGTTGTTTCTTTTTACTCATTGGAATTCTTTCTCCTCCTGAAGTCCTAAATTTCTCCTTCCCAAATTCAAATTCTGACTTTCATGATGCCAAAAGTTTTCAAATTATAACATGCCCTTCTTCATAGGTTTTTCTCCTCTTTCTTTGACTTCAATCCTCCTTTCTCTCCTCCCAATTTTTCCATTGGCACATAAGTAGAATTACTAGTCAAAAGCTCCCATCACAAGCAGGCACATAACCGTCATATTCCTGAGTGGGTACAGAGTTCTTCACTCTATTATTTGAAAACAGAAAGAATTGGAACTCAAATCCTTCTATTAGAGTAATGTAATCGCAAAAGAGGCTTAGATTTTTTCCCCTTTGTCTGCTTTATCTAGGTCTTCTAAAATGTCAGAATAAGAAGAAAATCATAGAGCACTATCTTAAAACAAAGAAATCTTCTCTGATTCTTAACAATCCCTTAGATGTAAATCTTGAAATTTCTGCTTATATAATCTAATTGTTCTTTCTGCTTCCAGCCTCACTCTGTTCCAAACCACTCTCCACTCAGATGCCAAGGTGATTTTTTTCCTAACTGTAGGTCTATGTCATCTACCTCCTGATAAATGAGCTGCAATAACTTCCTAGCTCATATCTCGGGACTCCTGGCATTTTCTCTGGCTTTCCCCCAAGCCTCGAGGGCTGACTTCCCTGGCTTCCTTTAAGTTCCAACTAAAGTCACATGTTTTACAGGAAGCCTCTCCCAATTCCTCTTCATTCTAGTACTTTCTGTTAATTATTTTATATTTATCATATATATAATTATTTGCATGTTGTCTCTCCCATTAGACTGTAAACTGCTTGAAGGCAAAGACTGTCTTTTGCCTCTTTTCCCATCCTCAGCCCTTAGCCATGGCCTTGGACATAATAGGTTTTCAATAATAATTTATCAATTGATAGACTGGTTGATCATCTAAAGGATTGTGGCATGGTGCTGGGGTACTGTTTAGTTGAAGCTTGCAAATAGGTAAGAATGAACATTTGTAGCATCTCCTCCCCACATCATTCTCCAAACAAGACTTTGATTCCTGTCAGGAGGAAAAGCAAGAGGCTGAGGACACAGGCTAGCCACTCTGCTATCCTCAGAGAGAAGGGATATTGGGCTAGAATTATATCCACTTTCCTTAATATTATTATTCTGGGGAAAGTAATTTTTAGGTTCAAGTTAAGCTCCTGATCATTATTCCTTAATGGGGAAGGAGTGTCCCAAGTTCTACATGGACGGTTTGACCTCTTCCCCACCAGATTCCATAGTAAACAGTAAATAAACCCATTTATGCAAGTGGATAGCAAAACAGAAATCACAGAAAGTATGCACAGGAGAACATAAACTGAACTGTACAGAGTGAAGAAGACAGGAGAGAGAGAGAGAGAGAGAGAGAGAGAGAGAGAGAGAGAGAGAGAGAGAGAGAGAGACTGCCTCTATCTCTGATATCACCCAAGGGTAAACTCCCAAAAGTGTCTAGTGTAGTAAGGTGGGCATAAGGACATGATAGAGATAGATAGCCGCTCTCATTCCAGGTTCTTCCCAGAGTCTTTCTTTCTCTTCAGCAACCTGAAGAGAAGCTGGAATGGCAATCTCTCTTGAAGCTGAAAGCTAGAAGAACTGAGTACCTCTTTTCTTCTATGCTTTCATAAACTTCAACTGACTTTCACTCTCTACCAAGGAGGAGATTGTCCCATGCAATTGGTCCTTTGAGCCAAAGGTTACATTCAGATCAAATATATAATCTTCTGTTAGGAATTTAAAACTGGAACCTTCCCTATGTTCCTGGTCTTCTCAGACTTTACTCTCTCCATACACTTTACAATCCAGTGATACTGGTCTGCTTAGAAGTTATTCAAATATGACAATCCACCTCATTTTTTTGTTTGTTTTGTATTTGTACTAATTGTCCACCATGCCTAGAATAATCTATCCTTTCATCTTTGCTATTTACTTTCCCTGGCTTCCTTCAAGAATCATTTCAAAGGCCACCTTGTACAGGCCTTTCCTCTGGGAGCGTTATTTGGGAATAGAACTTATTAGAGAGTTGTTTGAGAACACAGAGAGGTTAAATGACTTGAATAAGGTAACTAAGCTTGACCATATTTGGAAGAACTAGAACCCAGGTCTTCCTTATTCTAAGGTCAACTCTCTAAACACTATACCTTATTAGTAATTCTATAAGAATATTAATTTCAAAACAATGACCAGTCTATATTATTAGAGGGAGTTTTCTTCACTTGTGATTCTGGACTCCAATGAAATTACAGATCTGGACAAAAAAAAATTAAAATAAAAAAGTACCCACTCATAAACTTGTGAAATTTAAATAGGGTAATTTATGTAAAATGCTTTGCAAACTTGAAGGTGCTACATGGTTATTACTAATAATAATGGAATTCCAATGATAAACAAAAGCCTATTCATAATTATAGTCCAATTTCTAAATGAACATATAAAACATTTCTATTATTTACTTTGTCTTAGAGTGAAAGGAAAATGAAGAAAAGCTAACAGAATAATCAATCCCCTAACTAAGAAAATGCTAGTAATATAGGAAATGAATAAGAGTCTCCATGATTAAGAAAAAAAGGTTTATTGGAAGGTCAACAACTTAGCCTTAAACTTTTTAATTTCATAAAACATCTTCCCTTTCTATACTTCACTTAATTAATTGGAATATTAATAATAATAACAATAATAAAGAAAAATCTTCACCATTAGATACCATCTTCTAAATGAGATTTATGGTGTAAAGATAGAAGCTCATGAGAAACAATTATTTTCAAGGACTCAGTTAAAGATGAGAAGGAAAGCATTCAAACATTGCTTTTCTAGTGGGTGTTGACCTTAGAATTCATTCTATCCCTGGGCCTCTTCCTCTTCCTCCTTTTTTCGTCTCTAAGAGATACTACTGAAATGATAACATAACTTAGGAAATGCCCTGGTACTTGCTTCTAAAAATCACTTCAAGAAATATAGCATTTTAGGGGTTAGTTAAAATGTTTTGTTAACACCTAAATGAAGCCCTTTGTGGATGAAAGATTCTATATCTAACATCATTTGTCTGATCACATCACAATAAAGATTTTGGGAAGGACATTGGAATAACAAAGGAGACCCTGAATATCAAAGCATAGAAAAACTCCATTTCTACTCTCATAGACAAAGATTGTTTTCTTCTCAGGAGAAATCATGCAGGAAATATGAATTTCCCCTCTTTTTTCCCCTTTCTTTTATGTTCCTTCAAGATACCCATTTAATATTCCCTTTGGTTTTCCTCTCAACATCCAAAATGGAGAATGGTCAAATACAATGGTTACAGACCAAAAAAAGAGAGGAAGGATAGAAAAGAGATGGGGAAGAGAGGAGAGTAGAAAGGAGGGGAGGAGAAGAGAGGAGAGGGGAGAAGAGGAAAGGAGAGGAGAGGAGAGGAGAGGAGAGGAGAGGAGAGGAGAGGAGAGGAGAGGAGAGGAGAGGAGAGGAGAGGAGAGGAGAGGAGAGGAGAGGAGAGGAGAGGAGAGGAGAGGAGAGGAGAGGAGAGGAGAGGAGAGGAGGAAGAGAAGAGAAGAGAAGAGAAGAGAAGAGAAGAGAAGAGAAGAGAAGAGAAGAGAAGAGAAGAGAAGAGAAGAGAAGAGAAGAGAAGAGAAGAGAAGAGAAGAGAAGAGAAGAGAAGAGAAGAGAAGAGAAGAGGAGAGGAGAGGAGAGGAGAGGAGAGGAGAGGAGAGGAGAGGAGAGGAGAGGAGAGGAGAGGAGAGGAGAGGAGAGGAGAGAAAGGAAATCTGAAGTGTAAAAAGGGGTAGCATTTACTATTAGTTTCCAGAAAAATAAAATAGTATCATTTAAATTGATATCTTAGAGCAAACGATTAAGAAAAAAAAGAATATGTGGGATTTTTTTAATGCAGAGAATTCTGGGAGAGCTTCTGATTACAATTACTTTAATTGTATGACTGTTGAATTTGGGTCTTTGTAGACTCAGCAGTTTAGCATGCAGATGAGTATTCTCCAGTCAGTATGTCCCAAATATAAGAGTATTCTGAAGACCTTGTATGATAGACAAATCATGCCAGCTGTCTTGGACTTCAAATTGGGTAAATCTATGGCACTGGCTATCTGTATTTTCTACATGTATATGCAATACAGTGAAAGGCAAAAGTCTGCTACAGAATGAAAAAAGGAAATAAAACCTTGTCTATATATCCAAAAATTAAATTATCTGAAGGAATTAGAGATCTATTCAGTTTTTTGTTTTTGTTTTTGTTTTTGTTTTTTTTGCAGGGCAATGAGTGTTAAATGACTTGCCCAGGATCACACAGCTAGTGTCAAGTGTTTGAGGCCAGATTTGAACTCAGGTCCTCCTGAATCCAGGGTCAGTGCTTTACCACCTAGCTGCCCCTATTCAGTTCTAAAAAAGAAAATGATGTATTGTTTCTTGGAATATTGTCTTCCTTAATTAATAAAATTATTTTAAACTAAATATTTTATTAATTTATCTAGAAGAATGCATACTGTCGTAGGATTGGAAAGGACCTTTGAGATAATCTTATACAATTCAGACTGATACAGTAGAAACAGCAAGGTCTTTGAAGCCAAAGGACCTGGATTCAAATCCTATGGGACTGTGGGCAAGTCATTTCATCTGTCTTGGGTCTCAGTTTTCTCATCTGTAAAGTGAAAGAGCTGGGTTAGAATGAACTTTATGATTCTATGAATTTGCAGCAAGAGGGAAGTGAAGTCCATAGAGTTAAATAATTTTCCTGAAGTCCTGGTAAAGGCAGGAGAAGAACTCAGGTCTCCAGACTCCCAATCAAGTTCTCTTCCCACTATATCAAATTTCATTCATGGATAAGTAGGACTACAGAGTTGGAAAGGACCTTAGCTTATTTTATAGCTGTGGAAACTAAGGCCTAGGGAAATTAAATGACTTGTCCAAAGTAAAGAAACCTGAGAATGGCCCAGCCCTGGAGTCAGGAGGACCTGAGTTCAAATCTGACCTCATACATTACAACCTATGTGACCCTGGGCAAATCACTTAACCCTATTTGCCTCAGTTTCTCATCTATAAAATGAACTGGAGAAAGAAATGGCAAATGACTCCAGTAACTTTTCCAAAAAAAAAAATGCAGTTATAAAGAGTTGGACACAACTGAAACAACTCAAAAACCATAACTGAGGCAAATAATAATAACCTTTCCCCTGTACCACATTGCCTTATTTGGACTAGAGATTAAAAATTGTTGCCATGAGTTTTAAGAATCAAAATCAGTAACCAAATCTTTTAAAAATTAGCGGAATCTAGACACACTCTGTTAGGAATCTCTGCTTTTGTCTTTGGGCAACTTAAGAAATTTATTTGCTAGTGAACTCAAAGTACTGATAACTTGCAAATTGTTTCTACTTTCAGAGTAGCATGTGTTCTGAGAAGTGGTTTATTCTTTCATCTTCTGAAATTCTTTGACTCCTAAAACACATCCATGTTGCATTTATCATGACTTGTTTCCATTGAAAAAATACATAAATAAAAGGGGACAAGAAATTATGTTCCCTTTAGATAAAGAGATAGATAAATCCTCTATTAAGTACATAAAGTGGACCAGACAATGTATGCTGTGCTGGGAGTCCAAATGCAAGCAAAAAGAGGGACTCTTTCTAGTGAGACCAACATTGCAGGTTTTCAAAACATGACTTCCAGGAACACTTACTCCCTTCTGCAGCTATGACTACTTGTGATCAGCTACTGCTTTTATGCTATTGGTCAAATGATCAAATGAAAGAAGGTTGTTCATGCAAATCTATCCCATTCCTGAAAAAAATAACTCTCAGATTTCATTCTTTCCCAAAAGACTTAGCTGCATGTGACATAAATGACATTTTAGCCAAAATATGATAAAATCCACGGGGAAAAAAATCACACCCCAGACACCTATTAATTGTGTGACCCTGGGTAAGTCACTAATCCTAGGTGGGCTCTCAGATATATAAAATCAAGTTAGAATCTCAGACCACTCACAGTCCCTTCTAGCTCTAAATCTGTAATGCTAAGGTCCTGTGGATATGTAAATAAAGTCCTTAATTGGTGACTCTATTCTCAATCAAAGATCCTTTTTTCTCCTTCCCAAATATGTCCTTGTTACAATGCAGATGATTTCTATAAACAGTCCTTTCCATTTCATGCAAAACCCCCCAATTGCAGTATAAACCACATTAATAGACGCCTTTCTAGAAATATTTTCAAATTTCCTGATTTGTTTTGTTTCTCCCCCATTCTTTTCAGCCTCATTTCTCTCAGGCAGCAGCCAGAAAATAGGCCCTGCTTTGCCTTGAGCAGAAGAACCTGAACAAAGAACTCCCAGGACCCTGGTCCTTTCAATAGCTCATCAGCATACTCTGAAAACACTTGAGGGACAGGGACTTTTCAAAACCTGCTACTTCCTTTGTTTTAGAATGAAATGAAGGAGTCAAATAAAGCCAAGGGGTGGGAAATAGATGGGGAGGACCCTACATTGGGGTGAGGTGGTTGGAGAAAGGGACAATGAGATAAAATAAAATATTCCTCTACACCAAGAGAAGCCTACAAATGAGGTTTCTCTATCCTCCTGATACCACTCTCTAAGTGGAAGAACCATTTGTATGAAAGAAGAAATGGATTTTGCCCTGTATTTGGACCACATATTCTCCAATGTCACACTTCCAATCCAAAGGTAGTTAACTTAATTCAACCAACCACACCCACTTCTACAGCAGAGCTCCAACTCTGTCTAGTTCATTCTAGTTTATGAATACTCTTTAAAAACCAATATGACAGATGAATAAGGACTAATCAACACTTTTCTAATACCCCAGCAAATAAATCTGCTGTTGGGGGGAAAAACAAAACAAAGAAACAAACAAAAAACTTTCACACTTCCTTTCCAAATGAGGGCAAAAGTACTCCAAAGGAACTAAAAATCAATGAATGAGCCATTAAAATGAATTTATGTATGCTGCCAGCAAAAGGTACAGTTGTTGCAGTGGTTAATATGTAAGAAACGGCTTAAACTTGGTAGAGTTATTAACTAGGAACTAACTGGGTTCTTTGAGAATTGGAGCAATGGGAAAACTTTTTAACAGAGATGGTAACTAAAGCAACCTCAGCAAAGTTCACACTCCATGATGGGAAAAGAAAGGAAGAGAGGAAGGAAGGAAGGAAGGAAAGAAGGGAAACAGAAACAAAGAAAGAAACAGAGAAAAGAAGAAAGTAAAAAAGAAAGAAATTTAAGTTATTAAGTACAATGGAAAAAAAACCCCAGTTAATCACCAAATGGTTTTGTACCAAAATATAGATGCCTTTTTAAGTTGTATGCATATATGTACATTTATGGCTTTAGGTTTTTGGGGAGGGGGTTATATTATATTTAATATATGCATGTACACAATCAAATAAAAAAGAAATTAGAAGATATCCATGGAAATCTCATCCTTTAGTTGAGTCCACTTCTCACTAAAGTTTTCTTTCTTCACAGATACCAATTGAAACATCTGAGACAGTGCTTAATTCAAAAGATGTCAAGATTTTGATTAAAGAGAAAAGTTCTTTTGTATTTGGTGCCCTAGGTCAAGTATCCACAGCTCTAGTTTTGTAACCTAATTAAAACACACACACACACACACACACACACACACACACACACACACACACACACACACACACACACACACACCATCCTCTGTTCCTTACTTCTGCCCCTGGAAACCAGACTTAAGAAATTGGGTTTAGTTGACCTGGGAGAATAATGTTAAAATACTCAAAGTTCATAGTGGGCTTCTTGTATTAATCAGTAAAATGTAATTTTTTTAAAAATGAGTTATATTTTGTTAACCTATTTGATCCTCAGTTTCCTAAGAATCTGAGGTGCTGGAAGCTAGGATCAAAAAAGAAAGACTTAAATGTAAAATGAGGGAATTTAAGTAACTAGCCCCTAAATGCCTTTTTGGCTCTATATCTACAATTCTACCACGTTACAATCCTTCCCTTTCAAACTAGGTATTGACACAGTGGAAAATTTAGACAGCTCAAAAGAACTACCCCACCACCTCTGGACATAGCTAGAGGGCAAATATGCTCAACAACACTGAAACCAACCTTGTCAATAGCAACTACTTGCTTTAATCCCAAGTCAATGAAATATAAATGCTACCTTCTCCCCAGTGCATGCATCTATTCACAGCATGTGTATTTGTTTACTTAATGAGGTGTCTGGAGGCCTCTACTGGTGATTATGAAAATATCACAATGGAATATTAAAATCTTGAACTGTCCTTGAGTAAGCAAGCATTCTTTAAATGCCTGCAGGATCTAAGTTTCCAAAACTCTGTTTTTACAGCATTTTGAATCTTAGTCAGCAACTGTAAGCCACGGTGTAGCAATTTTAATTGTATCCTGCCATCACCCTTTCTAAGCACACTGGATCAAAGGATACCTTGAATTTTACTTCTCTGGGCAGATGCCATCTTTGCTGTCCATCACAGCTGCACAAACTTATCACTTTGAAAATTATTTTTTCACCCTCTGTCAGCTTGCATCACATCTGAACTCTCCCTTCCCAGGGGACTGGGGCAGCCTTTTCCATCAAACCAGCTGTTTGCTTTTCTCAGTAATGACAAAACAACCATGTTATAAATGAATGGTGGCCACTTCAGATGGGGAAAATCAGCTTCTGTTCCAAATCTGCTTTGTTTCCAGTATCCCACAACTGCCAGAGAAATAAAACACAGTCAGAAGCTGCTGGCAGGAGACGTGGGTGAAGGACAATAAATAAAAATGTGGGACAGGCAGAGAAAGGAGAGATTATAAAATTATTTCACAACACACAAGAATAAAGGAAGCCCCTAGAAATGCCCCCGGACAATACCAAGAATGTGCACTCTATCTTCCCACAAGTAACTTGCTCATGAAATCCTTTGCAAGCCTTGAAATTCACAACCTCAGCTCTCCCCTTCAGAGGGGAGAGGGAAAAGGAAAAGAGAAGACTGGGAGGGGGTGGGGATGATGGAAGGAAGAAAGAAGATGGGAAGGAAGAGGAAGGAAAGAAAGAAAGGGAGGAACCAAGAGGATAAGAAGGGGGAAAGCAACAACAATAACAGAGGTATTAAGAAATAGGGAGAGAAGAGTGTGGCAGGGTAGGAGGAAAGAAAGAGGGGAAAAGAATAAAGGAAACGAAGAGAAAAGAGACAGAGACAGGGACAAAAAAGTATTGCAACAGGAAAAAAAAATTCACGAAGTCATTCTCCCTTGCAACATTGACATCAGTTAGAGCTTCCAAGATTTAGTCACTGCATGTGATGTCTCCTGGGAGTATGATTATTGGATTTTATTGGCATTAACCAAGAATCTGAGGTGCTGGAAGCTAGGATCAAAAAAGAAAGACTTAAAGAGATCCTTAGTCTAATAAGTTATAATAAACAATTAAGTCATTAGCATGGAGGAAAAGGGGGCCAAATACACAAGGAAGACAAGTTGACATCTGGTTCCATTTTTTTCATTGTATTTTGCCAAGCCCACCCACAACCTCTGATCATGAAGAAGGTGAGAGGTAATGAAATCAAAGCCCTCAAGACAGTTATGAAGTGGCCCTTGATTATTTTTTTTAAATACTGAGGATCAAATGGAATCTTCTTGAAGTATAAGGAATGCAAGATTCTATCCATCAAAGTCAGCTTAGCTAGGATCTTTGGGGACATGAAAGGGATTTGTTTAAGTTACTGAGATGAGGTTGGGGTCAGTTCTTACAGTTTCCCAGAGCAGTTCACTGTGTGCTAATTTTATTGTCTCTTTACAAATACCCTTAGATGGGCTTTGACCCATTTGTGGATTAAGGTTACATGTGGAAGTTTTATATTGCAATTAATTATGAGAGAAGAAAGCTGAGGTGTCATTTATTTTCCTGAAGTCGGGCTAGTAGATTTTGTTAATGCATTAAAATAGTGATGATGTTGATCATTCATTTCCTCTTCATTTACATATTAGTCATATAATAGGGTTATTATCATTTATTAATGCTAATGATGTGACACACGTGTTCATATGAAGTCTTCACAATGTGTTAGATGTTACCATGAATTATAACAACGTGTGTGCCCAGAGAGAACTTTGCTGAAAGAGCACAGGCAGGAGATGAATTGGATAACTTCCCCAAAGGTGCCCTGGCCAAGTCAAAGAATGGCCAAGCAGCAGGAAGTGTTACCAAGAGTGGTGGCCAATGTTATTTCTCCTTCTTCTTACTACTTCCATACCCTGGGAAATTACTACATACATATGTATGGGAAATTACTAGATAAATATGGCAGGGGCAGGAATGGGAGAGGGAGGAAAGGAAAGAGAGGAGAGAAGAGAAAGACAGAGAGCTCAGAGATAGAGAGACAGGCAAAGAGATAGACAGAGAGAAAGGGACAGCAAGAAAGAAAGAGAAAGAAATGTATCTGAGAAGGAGCTTAAGCCTTACTCAGCATCAGAGAGGTCATGGGATGTGGTATGGTGGCTAGAGGGACAGTCTCAAAGCCAGGAAGACCTGGATTCAAGTCCTGACTCTAACACATGATGATTATGTGAGCCTGGTCAAGTTAATTAATTACTCAATGCTCTAGACTAAGCTGCAGAAAAGGTTTCAACCTTCCATGTTGTTGGGAGAGCCTTCCCCTAGGAGTTCCCTATACATTGGCACAATGGATAGAGTGCCCAACCTGGGGTCAGGAAGACTCATCTTCCTGAGTTGAAATCTGGCCTCAGTGAACCTGGGCAAGTCACTTAACCCTGTTTGCCTCAAATTTCCTCATCTGTACAATGAGCTGGAGAAGGAAATGGCAAGCCACTCCAGTATCTTTGCTAAGAAAACCCCCAATGGGGCTACAGAGACTGAACAACAACAGCAATAGTTGTAAAGTTGGGAAAGTCTCCATCCCCTTTTAATTTTATTTCATTCATTTATTCATTCATTCATTTGTTCATTCGTTCGTTCTTTCTTTCATTCATTCATTCATTCATTCGTTTGTTCATTCATTCATTTATTTATTTTGCAGGGCAATGAGGGTTAAATTATTTGCCCAGGGTCACACAGCTAGTAAGTGTCAAGTGTCTGAGGTCAAATTTGAACTCAGGTCCTCTTGGATCCAGGGTCAGTGCTTTATCCACTGTGCCACCTAGCTGCCCTCTCTGAGGCTTTGGTTATATATTAATTATATATTTGTGTATTTTCTCTTATAATAATAGCTCACTCTTATAACTACCTTTACTTTTCTGTGATCTACTATATTCATAGCCTTTCCCACCAAAGCATTTTCATATGTACGTACATACATACATACACACACACACACACACACACATACACACACACACACACTGTGAGGGAAAATAATCCTCTTCTCAATAATTCTCAGGAACTCAACAGTGTTGTGACAAAGGCTCTTTTATTTCCTTCTTGTGAGAAGGAGGCACCCTAGTATACAGCTGGTGGGTGCCTCATTGGTCCGATTACTCAAGGGCAATCTACCCACAAAAACTAGCTCATCGGAACACAGTACTACCATCCCTAATCAGTTCTTCCTTATTTGGGCATAACTCAGGAGTGGATCTTGTTCTTCCTTATATGGACACAACTCCCAATGGGATCTTATTGAGACCAGGGCTCCTTGAACCATGTGATTTTGTTAGCCAGAGGGGGAGGAGGGGATCTGAGACCTTTGTCCTAAAAACAGGTCAGGAGGAGTATGATTGTTATATCCTCATTGAGAAGAAACAACTACCCATTTTCTCACACACACACTCTTTTCTAGGAATCTAAACCCATAATTTCATGAGTATAGAGAACTCCCAATGTGAAAAGTCCCTTCACTAATGCAGAATAGCAAATTATCTCTAATTTTAGAAAGCTGTCTGAGACTCTGAGAGGTTAAGTGACTTTCCAGGGAAACAGCATATTTCAGAGGGAAAACCTGAATGCAAATCACAAAACACTTCCCCACCTGGCTTTCCTTCTTTCCTCCTTTGCTCTTATCTAACCCTAATTATCTTTCAAGGCCTAGCTGAAGTCTCACCTTCTCTGTGAAAAACAAAACAAAATAAAACAAAAACCCACCTGCTGTGATTTTCTGCCTTATACTGATTGATTCTCCTTTCTCAACTGCTATTGGACTCACAGTCCATGGAAACATGTAGGGAGTATAAGGACAAAATTAGAAATGTTTTATCATTCACTTTTGCATTTAGTTTGTCTTTGATTATTTTATTTATATTTGATACAGTTATCCATTCTACATCACCAGGGTTAGGGGCCCAGCACCACTGAGATCTGGAAAACCCACATAAAAAATTTCTGGCCCTCCCTTTGTGCCAGAAAAGAAGTCTGAATTATTATGGCATTAAAAGGAAAATATATTAATATTACACAATTCTATATACATATGCACACATATACACATATGCATCCATGCATACATACATACATGCATGTGTTTCATGTATTTCTGAGTTTCTAAACTTTTTCTGTGTTTTCTGGGGCTTCTGCAAAACTCCCACAAAATTTTCATTTAATTTCTTATACTGTCCTGCAATATATTGAAATTGTGATATGGAAGAGATAAATGTATTTCTCCATAACTGGTTTGCAAGGTCCTTGAGCACAGGGGCCCATATAGCAAGTTTCTTTTCCCTGACAGTAGTAGTAATACTTCTACCTTTGTGACCATGGGCAAACCTCTTTACCTCTCTGGGGCTCAGTATTCTTATCTGTAAAATTAAGGGATTGGGAAGATGGCCTCAAAGGTCTTTTCTAGTTGTAAATCTATTATGACATAATCTCAATTACTTGATTATATACTCCAGAGTCCCAAGGAGAAAGTTTAATGATGTTATTTACTTCCCAGCTTATCCCAACTATTATGGAGAAAATAGGTGGGGATTTGGGATAGGGATAGGGGTTCTTAGGAATTCCCTTTTAAAGAATTATACCCTCTTGCACACAAATCCAATTAGAATAAAAAAATTATTTATTTAGGTGCTAGGGAAAGGAAACCAAGAGATAAATCCTTGGACTTCTTCTCATGGGGAGAAGGCATGGCATAGAGGCATGGCTCTGAGATACCTATCTCCTTGAGCAGGAGACAGGCAGATACTTTTATAGAGGTCCATGGTGGTGCAATGAGGTGATCTTCTGACTGTGGAAAGTTCCCCTACTGGGGGAAGACCATCCCCCACTGGTGGTGGCTGGGGGAAGTTGGGTGAGGGTCTGCTCTGGATCTCTCAAGCCATCTCTCTGCTCCTCACACCACAAAGGCAGCAGCCACACCCAATCTTATCTCCTGGAGGGGTGGGAGAGAGTGGTTAGGTGTGTAGGTGTGTCTGTCCTTTGGTTTAGTTTCTCAAGGAGAAGGTTCTTTTGACTTACCCCACAAAACTTCTGGGGTACCCAGGGCCATTTAGATGTGGTAACCAGGTCCATAACAGAACCTTCAAGAGAACAGTGAAGCAGTATTCCTAGCCCTGTGATGACAAAAATAAATAACAGTATCCACTTAAATGTAACAAGAACTTAATTTTTCTTAGTTGTCCCTTTTTCTTGTCAGACTGTACCTCATCTTCCTGATCTTGTCCATGAGATCAAATGAACTAGTTACACCTGGATAGTGAGTCAGTTGAAGTTTTCTAGCTGATAGAGATTTTGTTTAAAAAGGCATCCATAAGCCTCAGCCCTTCTAGAACCTGTTTTCTCCAACAATAATGAGGGCTTCTTGTTCTTGAGGATCTTGGCAAACTTCCCCCTTTCTTTGGCTCCTTCCCATTCTTCCCTACCCTTCACCCCCTGTCATATACATTCCCAACAAATTTCCTTAGGTGACCTAAAAGGAATTTAAAATCTTCCTCACCTTATGCCCACTGATCCTGGCTTATGGAAGTTGGTTACTTGTCCCCTGGTTCTTTAGCTAAGAAAACCCTTTCCTGTGTGACCCCCAAAGATTTGTTTCCTTGAGCCTTGGAAGTCTGAAACAACCTTGTAGTCACTTTCTTAGCCTTCCTGGGCTTTTTAATGTTCTAGCCAAAGGAGCCTAATTCACATTCTTGTCTGCATCTTCTCCCCAATCCCTTCCCTCCTCCCCCCACCTATCCCTCTATGTGTCTTCTGTCTCTGTCTCCGTTTCTGTCTTTCTCTTTCTGTCTCAGTCTTTGTCTCTCTCTCTCTGTGTCTCCCCCCTAAAGTAACACTTGTAAAACCCACTTCTTTACAGAGGCCACAAAACCTGAGACTAGGAGGCCTGCATGGCCCCCTTCCTAAACCTGGTGTCTCCAGTCTTTTCATCTGAAACTCATTCTTTTTCATAGTATCATCGTAAATCTCAGTATTCTCTTGGCTTCCAGAGGACTCACTGGCAGGGCTAAGGCAAGTCAATAAACAATGTATACCTGACCCAAATATCTCCCTGTGTATTTTCCATGATTCATTCTCTAAGTGAGGTGTCCCTTCTATTCTCTAGGATTCACAATAGGAATTTATCTACATCTACATATGCATATGCATGTGTATGTGTCTATATATAGACACATTATATATATGCATACATACATATTTATATTATGCAATAAATCATAGCTCACAATTCCCTTCCCCAATGGGAGCAGGGAGCAAAGGGGTGTCACCGTATATTGGATTGTTTTTAAAAGATGATAGCTCAAGTCTCCCTAGGTTAATGAATCTAGTGAACCCTGGTTCCATAATTAGTACTGCAGTGGGACTTTAATGCTCTTTCCTTTATTTTATTACCCCTTGTGGCAGGGTTTATTAGATAATTAAACGAGAGCAAGAAAAAAATTTCAATAAAATCTCCTCTTTCCAATTGCTCTATATCTTTTACTATGACCTTTTTCACACTCCTTTGACCTACCCCCATTCTAATTTCTTTTTACCCTAGATCTAAATCTTATATCGTATAGCTGATTTTATCAACGCAGTGCCTATTTACCATGTTGAGATTAAATGATTTGGTGACTGGGAACTGGCAGATGCAACCAAATGAAACACTAAAAGTTTTATTCCTGCCTTCTTTTTCATAGATCAAGATCAGAATGTGTTCCATAAATTCATTTTATGATGTAAATCTTATTCAGATTATGATGTCTTCCTGGTATCAGGAGCATTTCAGAAGTTATTGGATCTTTGATATGTTAACAGAGAGTAGAAGAGGAACATAGTGGTCACCCATTAAGAGATGGCATAGCTTCCAAATGAGATGATGACATCAAAGTAGAGTTGCATTGAAATAAGTAATGTCCACAGGGAAATGGCCTTGCAGGTGACATAAACATTTATATCAGTGATAAATCAGAGCGGATAATCATAGACAAGATATCCATGGATTAAGGGAAAGAACTGAATATGCAATATTAAAACAAGAAGATTAATTTGCTGTTTAATAAGTGAGGTTATGCCGAATTCAGATTTGTAGAACTCCAACTTCAAAAGCCTATTGATCCAACTCCCTTCCCTTAGGCAGGGTTGTACTTAAAATAGTAAGTAAATAGTACTCTGCTTGGAATGATAATTAGAGAACAAAATTCCAGAGTTTCACCTAGTAACTAGTTCCAACATGCTAGTTTCTTTCTTTCTTTCTTTTTTCTTTCTTCCTTTCTCTCTCTCTCTCTCTCTCTCTCTCTCTCTCTCTCTCTCTCTCTCTCTCTCTCTCTATCTCTCTCTCTCTCTCTCCCCCCCTCCTTTCCTTTCTTCCTATCTTTTCCCATCTCTCCCTCTACAGGGAATCATACCCTTACCTTTGAGAGCTCTGCCCAAAGGAATACAGATTTGTCCACAAAAATCTCAGATTTCCTGGGGTTTACCTGCAAGATGTCTTCTAAGGACCACTTCTTAAACCTAAATAACTCTACCCTTCATTGATGGGCCAGCAATAGACCCAGGCCCAGGCCTCATTTTGTCATTGTTTGGCCTCTTCATGGCTCAAAGTGGGCCTAAATAGCAATTGTATCTCTTTTGGCCAAAAACCCAGAGGGGTCCCTGACTGACCCCTTTATCTATTTTTTTTTTTTGACTTGGTGATAGAGACCTTTCTTTGCCTCTTCTCTTATCTAGCCTTAATCACTGAATGGCTGTTGCCTCAGGCAAAATGAGAACTGTGAAATGCCTTAGCTTAAAACAAACACCTATGTTTCCCACTGCATCCTGGGCCTTCTCCAGTTGTCCTGATATATATCTTGCCACTAGACCCAGATGGCTCTGGAGGAGAGAATGAGCCTGGTGGCTTTACACAGCCCTCCCTCACTTAAATCATGGTCCTCTTCAATAACAAAGGATAAACAACATGTAACATATTCCAACACATAACAAACTCAATCTTGAGAAGTTGTTCTTTCTAGCTACCTTAAAATCATTTGTGGTCTAATTCCATTTCTTCTTGCTTGTTGAAAATGAAAAGCCAGTCACCGACCTTGGTAGTAATGATCCTTCATTTGCTTGAGGGTTTTGAAGGATCATTTCTCACTATGTCTGAAAGAAATAAAAATACCAAAGGATTTTTAAGATGGATGTTATTTCTATCAACCCATATGTTTATTTTCCCATGACTACAAAATATGAGAATAACTTACACTGATATTAAGAGTACCCTTGATGAAAATTTGAGAAGGGAATAGGAGATATTTACAAATTATGTTCTACAGCAGACCATCTCTTTACAGATGCACTATTGTTGGAAAAGTACAGAAAATACAAGATTCCACCATATGTATTTTTTAAATTAAAACTAAAACTATTTGAGTCAGAAAAGCAAAATGTTGCTTTAGAGATTCTCCTCTGGCAAGTTGTCTTCTAAGCAAATTTTAAGATTATGAATGATTCCTTAATATATCCATCAGCAGACCTAGCTTTGCTTAACCATCCTCTGATTATTGATATCAAGTGAGGCATATATAAAACAAGTTATTTGTTCTTTCCAAAGATATTAATCAGAATCATGGAGATCTGCTCTGGAATTCAAATGGAAAAGGAGTTCCTTATAGACGTGAAGATCCTCAAAACGTTCCTGCTCATGTGGTAATTGTATGTTAAGCTCTGGAATATTGCTGAGGTTCCTAAGTGAGTTCTACTGTGTCAAGATAATGGAATATGGTAGATGAGGAGATTTAGGAGATACTCAGGGGCCCACCTGGAGATTGATTTAAACTGATTGAATTGGGGGAGAGCAACTGACTGCTGACTGTCTTACTTCCAGTTAACTAGATTGTAAGCACATCTGGCTGGTACTTAAGAGGGTACTTAAGAGGGTATTGTTCTCAGAAGCTAAAAACTTTGAACTTTACATTGAGACCACCTTCGGGTCCAGTGAACCAATGAACTTGAATGACACTAGCCAATCACCTTGAAGAACCTCCCATTTCTGGGAGGGGAAGATGAAGGAGGAAGCAAACGCTGGGGAGAGAGTTCTTCCTCTTTTGGTGTGAGACATCAGCTTGGTGGCAGAGGACTTCAGAAGTGGGAGGTTTAGGAAGGCAAGGATTTCCAGGCTATAAGAAATCTGTTCTCAATCTTTCTCTTTCTTTTACTATCTTTCAATAAACCCTTAAAAAACCTAAACTCATTTATCAGTGATTTTAGTCAGTTTTCCCCCAAAACTGGGGGGACAGATTAGAACCCACATTTAGAATTTTATATTACACATACAATAAGTCAAAAGAGTTTATTTTAACTATAGAAACAGGAAAAAGTAAGTGTGAAAAAAATGAATATTGTACTAGATATCCATATGCATTTGTATAAATGAACCCTAAAGATTACCTTTCAATATATATGTTTTGAGTAGACAATGAATTGCAAAGGAATGATGAACAGGACTCAGAATTGAAATTGCTCAGTACTTTATCTGTCCCCCAATATTCTCCCTGAAAAAAAAATCCCAAACTTTATAAGATAAAGATACTTTTGATAATCCTATATAGCTATCAATCATGGGATGTACAAACTCTGAATATTCAAAACTGCTCATCACCCAAAGAGCAATAGAGTCACATGATGAAAATAGTCTTCAGCCTATTGCTAGAAGTGGCATAAAGGAAAAGTATGAACAAAAAAAAAGGAACTGGTCATGTAGCAAAAATGAAAAAAAAAACACAGATGCACAGTCAATGTAGTGTATCAGTTCTCTTTTTTTTTTTTTTTTTTTTTTTTTTTTTAATTTTAGTGAGGCAATTGGGGTTAAGTGACTTGCCCAGGGTCACACAGCTAGTTAAGTGTTAAGTGTCTGAGGCCGGATTTGAACTCAGGTACTCCTGATTCCAGGGCCGGTGCTCTATCCACTGCGCCATCTAGCTGCCCCAGTGTATCAGTTCTCAATTAAGGTCAAGAGGTATAGAAGAAGGTCTCAACATGTTGGAAAAAGACACTCTGGATGACTTTTATGGGAAGATGTGGACAGCATTCAAAGGGAGATGTAAATGTATTTCAACCTAAACTTTTGGGACAACCTATATAAGTAAGATCTTGGATCCACTGAAGGGTTCCATAACTGCTTGAAGACTTTTATTGATTATCCATTCTTTTGCATGACTGGGTGACCCTGAATCAACCAAAGCCAGTTTAAAAAATAGTAACAAAATTAAATAATTTCTGATCTGAAGCTTCTTATATTGCACTTTCTTTCATGTTTTCAGTTGCCCCTCCTTACTCTGATGTAGGAGGCAAAAAGGGGTTAATAGAAAAACCTAAGACCCAAGCTTTAATTCAGATATTAGCTCTAAAAGGGAGTCAGACCCCAGTTAATGGATAACTTACAAGTAAGATGCTGGGTTTTCATACCCACATAAATCAGTACCCATAACTGGAACAGAGGTACCTAGGCTGAGGAGACCTGAAGACTACAACAATGATAAAATGACAAGGGTATAGAAATTCTAAAGAAAAATGATTATGTTTTAAAACTAGTCATGGGAACCAGAAAGAGACATGTTCAGAAAAGGCCAAATTTGTCTCCAGATTCACCTTATGACATGTAAACCCCCAAAACACACCTCCACTGAAAAAGGTACCTGCTTCGGGGGTTGGCTTAGGACTCCAGGAACTCCAAATTAAGATAAGCCCTCCCCTGAAACACCCCAAGGTGTAGAATATTATAATGTGAAGGACAGGCCCTCCCCTGCACCTCCCTAAGGTAGAGATTATTATAATGAGACTGATAATTTATCCATACTATAAATATAACTGTCTTTCCTTTCACTATTCAAGAGATGCCTTTCCACTATTCTGGTTCTCTCCCTGTGGTCACTCACAGTATTGCAATAAAACTTGGGAAACTGAGTCACTGAAGCTTGTAATTCTTTTGGGACAATCAATTTGACCACAAATTCCATCCCACATCAACTCCACTCCCAAACACCAATAAAACACTTATTGGTGACAATAATATTTAAAAAGAAATTTAGTAAAAGCAATCTGATTTTAAGTTAGTGGCTCAAATAAACCACTTAGGCTTCCCTTCTTAGAAGAGGCAGGATATAGTTCAATGTTAGTAGAATGTAATTGTATTCATTTTTATGGCCTTCTTAAATCAAACTGTTGTAATCCAACCTTACACTAATGTATTCTTGACCTAGAGTTAATTACTAAGCATCATGAGCTTTAATTATTGTTAGCATGGTGGCAATATATAAAAATACAACCTGCTACAATAAGAAACAGAAGCAAAGTCTCTGAAAACTAAGGTAGGCAAAAAAGGCTAGGTGAGAGGAAAACAAGGTATTACAAAGAAGAAGTCAAGCTCTACAAGGCAATTACTCTAAGGTGATCATTTAATTTTATTATAGTGGAAAACTGTTTATCATGTGGCATCAGGTTAGCTTGTTATAACCCAGGTGATCCGAGTTTTGTTGACAATAGTCAAACCATTATGGGTTTGGACAAGTCCTACATAGATGTGAGAAAATCATTGTTAATAATTGATTTCTTAGGGAGAACCAGAGATTAGTATAGCCCTCTTCCCCCTCACCCCAGAAAGTTCAATTCTTGTGTAAATTCTAATCTTCTTTTGGGACCAGCCCAAGGGTAGTTACTGTAGAGATGGAGATTGATTCTTTTGTCCAGCTAAATTGATCTGATGGGATTATACCACACCTAGATTTTGCCCTTTGCCCTCTGGCAAGAGTATTTTGCACACTAACCCCTTGTGTAATCTGTTGAGCTCATTTTAATTTGGACCACCCTCAGGTCATGTCAAACAATGGAATTAAATGATGCTAACCAATTAGCTTTGATCAATGTATAATGACCCACCTCTATCAAAAGAGGCATCTTGGCCCATTCTTGGCTCTGGCTCTCTTGACTCTTTCTTGGCTTCCTGGACCTACTCCCTGGGCTCAGTATTATGTCTCTTGGTGCACACTCTTCCTCTTAAGGCAGTGTAGGTTTGTAGGACTTCTGAACCCTGAATCTGGTTTCCAAACTTTTCATTCCACTGTAACTGGCCTCTCCAAAGTTACCAAAGATCTTTTAGTCACAGAATGCAATGGTCTTCATTCTCCTTGACCTCTCTGTAAGCTTTGACACTTAATCATGCTCTCCTCCTTGCTGCTCTCTTCTTTCTAGGTTTTCAGGATACCATTCTCTCATGTTTCTCCTATCTATCTGACCTCCTTCTGAGTTTCCTTTGCTGGATCTTCATCCAGATCATGTCTTTTAACCATTGGTGTCCCAAAGGTTCTGTCCTAGGCTCTCTCCTCTCCTCCCCTCTCCTCCCCTCCCCTCCCCTCCCCTCTTCTATTTCTTCACCTGATCTTCATCTGCTATCATGCATTTAATCACCATCTCTTTTTTTGATGACTCTCAAATCTATCTTTTCTTCCCAAATCTCTCTGCTGACCTCCAATCTCACATCTCCAATTGCCTTTCATATATCTTGAATTTGACATCCTATAGACATGGGTTTTTTTGTGGGTTTTTTTGGGGGGGAGGGGGCAATGAGGGTTAAGTGACTTGCCCAGGGTCACACAGCTAGTAAATGTCAAGTGTCTGAGACTGGATTTGAACTCAGGTCCTCCTGAATCCAAGGCCAGTGCTTTATCCACTACGCCACCTAGCTGTCCCCCATCCTATAGACATGTTAAACATGTACCAAACAAAACTCATATTTTCCCCTAAACCTTCTCTCCTATCTTCCCATTAGTGGATAGAGTGATATCATCCTTTTAGTCTCTCAGGCTCACAACCTAGGAGTCATCCTCAACTCCTCACCATCTCTCATATCTAATATCTATAATATTATCATCTAATATCTTATATTAGCTCCATAGCTAATCTGTTGCCAAGGATTGTTGATTTGACCTTTAAAAATATTTCTCAAATACAGCCCCTTTTCTCCTCTGACATTGCTACTCCCCTGGTACAGGTCAATAGACTCTGCTCCAACTATTCATTTCAACTCTGTATGTTTTGTTTCGCCAAGCATGTCTCTTATATACAACATATCATTGGATTCTAGTTTCAAATGCTTTCTGCTATCCAATTCCACTCTATAGGTTAATTAATCCTATTGACATTCTACCATTGGAACACTTCTATTCCTTGAATTTATTTTCAAATCACCAAAAGCTCATGAAAATTTGCCTTTTTCTTGTATTTCGCCTGCATGTTTTATAATATTATTTCAGTAGATTCAGACATTCATCTCATCCTCTTGTAATGATTGGAATGACGCCACCTGCTTGAGATTTACTGTAGGAAAGCTCCACCATGAGGAGAAGGCCTCTGAAGAAGGCAAGATATGCAGCTCTTTGGTGTCAGGACATTTGCTTGTGGGAGGAAGAGGGGGAGAGGCAGACTCTCTCACTCTTCTTTCGTGTGGACTCTGGCAGAGAGCAGAGCTAGGAATGCTCTCTCCCCTTAATAGATAGATGAATCTAGGCCTTTCTCTTTCTCTTCACCAAATTCTTATTCTCCTTAATAAATGCTTAAAAGTCTAACTCTTGCTAAAGCTTATAATTTATTGGCGACCATTCATTAGATATTTTAGAGATTTTTAGCTTAGCCCCTTACACTCTTTTCCAGATATTATGACTATGTTCATCCCATTTGTTCAAATATCTGTTCTAATATAATAACAAATTTCCTTTTTGTGTGGGCTGGCTATGTTTTTATTTGAAATATTCTTCTCTTTTTATTTCATTAAGATCTCTTTAAAAATAAAGCTACTGTTCGTAATATGGTATGCAACATCACATCCATACAGAAAGATTGGCAAGTTCAGACTAACAATGTATCATAGTGGGATGTTAAAACCCAGACTACCCAACATTAGTTGCTTTAAATTGAATTTCTGTTTGCATTAAAGAGATCTGGTATCACTCCATCATTCTCATCAAACTGAATATTATATTATTTAAACTCATATTACTCATTATGTGACTGTACATCAACTAATCAAAAGGGTGGGAGTAGGGACAAACTTACATTATACTCTAAACCTATCCAGATTCAACAAAAAATTTAATTTCAAGACTTGTTTTTCACAAATCAAGCATAAAAATGTTACTGTCTGAGATATATTTGTATATATATGCATATGTATACACAGATAAAAGACTATAAATATATCAACATATATTTCATAATAACACTAATACACACATACATAGATTTATTTTTTTTTGGCTGGGTAATGAGAGTTAAGTGACTTGCCCAGGGTTACACAGCTAGTAAATGTTAAGTGTCTGAGGCTGGATTTGAACTCAGGTCCTTCTGAATACAGGGCCAATGCTTTATCCACTGAGCCACCTAGCTGCCTCCATACATACATAGATATTTAAGCATCTAGTACAGCTTTGAAGATGTTAGTTTACTAATTCAGAATCAATATGCACAATAAACCATTTATTAATCACCATTATCACTAGGTCTTTTGAGACATGGGAAAGAATCACAAGACAGTAACCTCAAGTAGCAGTTTAATATCTCATTTAGGTTATTTCAATATATAATTAATTAACTTCAGCATAGTACATGAGTGCTATAAGAATTCAAAGAAGACTAATGTGGGTATTTGAAGGAGAAAAGACCTAATATGCACCCTGAAGGATTCAGGAAATTCAAAGGATATTGAAAACATTATCCAAACCATCCTCACAGGGTCTTGACAGGCTCTTATTGTTTGTAGTTCTATTCCCACAGGATATTTTTGGTTTGAGATCTTCTTCTGCCTTCCCTTAACTTCTTTACCATATAAATTAGACCTCCAGAGACCATATATCACGTAGAAGCTAAACCCTTCCACCCCAGTTCCTACTTTTGAACAATCCTTCTTCACTTTCATCATCTTTTGCCATACCACCCACCACATGTGTCATGCATGCTATCTTCCAAGCATTCTTCTTCTTACTTTAGGACTTGTAATCTGTGATGCTTAAAATCTAAATGTGCGGTCACCTTAAATTAGAAGCTTTAGCACCAGTCTTTGGGCATTAAGCATTTATTAAAGCATACTAGGTATTTAAAAAAAAAAAAAAGGAAAACACATGGAGTTCAGAAAGTTAAGAAAAGGCCTATCTAGCCTAGAGTTCCAGTCTAGTCTGGTTCTTCCTCAAGTCCTCTGCCACAAACCTGCTTCAACCACTAACTGCCCTCAAACTGAGTGTGGAAGCTTTTTATAGGCGGTCCTTATACGCTGCTTCAAGCTGATTGGTAGGCATCATCCAAATCCATTGGTTCACTGGACTTGAAGGTGGTCTTGAGTTGAGTTCAAAGTCCTTAGCTTCTGAGAACAATACCTCCTTAAGGGCCAGCCAGGTGTAGTTACAATGTAATTAACTTGAAGTAGGCTAATCAGCAAAGTCAATCACTCTCACTTAATTCAATCAGTTTAGCTTAATCTCCAGGTGGGCCTTTGAGTATCTGCTAAATCCCATTATTTTCTTACAAATCAAAACAACACTACTCTTGCTTATGGGATAAGTTTTTAAATTTACTCTGCTACTATTCTATTCACCAACCGTGTGACCTCCCAGACCAAACCACTTGTCCCTTGCTAGTCTTCCCATATTTATATTGTTTCCTTCTATTAGAACATAAGCTTCTTGAGGAAAGAGATGATCTCAACTTTTTATTTTTATCTCTAGTACATAGCACAGCTCTTAGAATATAATAAGTACTCAATAATTTTTTTTATTTATTCTCCTTCAGAGTTTTGTTCTCAAATTTTAAAATGTTGACTGAACTTTGATTCCTTGGTATAAAATGTAATATTTCTACCAGTCAAAAATAATTGTGGAAATATAAATATTTTTTCATTCACTAATTTCTCTATTCACTTGAGATCTTTTTTTTTGGGGGGGGGGGGTTGATGCAATTGGGGTTAAGTGACTTGCCCAGGGTCACACAGCTAGTACATGTCAAGTGTCTGAGGCCAGATTTGAACTCAGGTCCTCCTGACTCCAGGACTGGTGCTTTATCCTCTCTATTCACTTGAACAAATAAGTGATTGAGTTTAATTAAATAAATGTAGATAAAACATAATTTGCCCATTTTCCAATTGTTCTTTTCTGTTATAGTATTCAATGTCATTAGTCATAACATGTTAAAGGTAAAATAAAATATAAGGCATATCATTCAGCTAGTTAGCATTTCCTAAGAAGAGTTTATGTAGAGTACTTTAGAAAGTACTATTAGAAATAAAATCATAGAATTTTAATATACAATTTACCTTAGAGATCATTTGGGCCATTGGTCCCCAATCCTTTCAAGTGTGAGTATTTCTTTTTAACAACAGAAAATTTCATAAATTCCCACCTCATAAGTGTACCATTATTCATTGAATTACAAAATATAGAACATAAAAACTTCACTTTACTAGGGGACCAGTAATGTGTTTAAATAATTTGCAGTTTATTAATTATGATAGCATCTACATTTATTTTAAAATAGTAATGTATACAATATCTCTTTATAGCGAGATATTAGTTAGTAAAAAGGTATGCTTATTTATGGATTCATAGATGGCTTTATAGGTTCTTTGAAAAAACTTCATGTTTCCCCCCACCTCAGAATCTTCAGTCCACAGGTTGAGAACCACTTAACTCAGGTAACCCTCTCATTTTACAGATAAAGAAATTCAGGCATTGAGAGTTAAGTAAGTCTCTATGGTCACCTGGCTAATTAGTAGCAGAACCAAGACAAAACTTGAAGTCTCTTGACTCCTAGTACAATATTCCTTCAGAAGAAGGTCCCATCTGAAAAAGAAATACAAGATTCATTCTCTTCTATCTTAAAGAAAAGGTAAGATAAATCCTGACATATAGTTGCTGGAGAAAAATATATTTATAATGAATTCTAATTGAGCAAAGAAAGGGACATAAAATATGAAGTATTTAGAGAGACAGAAAGAAGAAGGAAGATGTATAAGGAGAAGACTACTGGGGCTAGGGTTAGCAACAGTACCACTGAATGACAGAATTTCAGAGCAAACACAATTTTCTTGGCCATCTAGTCTAGGCCTTCTTAAACTTTTTCCACTCATGACTCCTCTTTGCCTGAGAAATTTTTACATAACCCCAGGTATATAGGTATATATGTAACCTTTTACCATTGCCAAATTTTTCATGACCCTCCTGCCCCACGTTCAGTTACCAGACTGTGGGGTCACAATCCACAGTTTAAGAAACTAGGATTTCAGGGGCAGCTAGGTGGCTCAGTGGATAAAGCACCGGCCCTGGATTCAGTAAGACCTGAGTTCAAATTCAGCTTTAGACACTTGACACTTACTAGGTGTGTGACCCTGGGCAAGTCACTTAACCGTCATAACCCTTCTCCCCCCCCCCCCCAAAAAAAAATCTTTGTAAGAAACTAGGATCTCATCCGACCCATATCTGGAAAAAATACAGCCAACAGGAGGTCACCCAATTTTTCTTAAACATCTCTCCTAAATGAGATTCCACCCTCTCTGCAAGCAACCCACTATACTTTGGAAGATGTCTAGTTGTTAACAAAATTAACAAAGTATTTTTTTACGTCAAAATTAATTTGCTTTCTTGAAGATTTAACCCATTCCTCTCAGTTCTGCTTTGTGGGGCTCAGAAGAAGTATAATTTCTCAATGATACAGAAGTGATGATTTTTATAAATAATAGTTTTTGTCTATAACAGGAAATTATCATTTCATTATAGTTTAAATGAATTCTAACTACATGTCATTTAGGTGAATAAATTTAGAGAAAGATGGATTTCCCCAAAGACAAGGAAGTTTAGAAATACTTGGTTAATATAGTAATGTGGTGAGTAATACTTTTAAAAACATGTTTGTTAGTAAGAGCTTGGGGGTTTGGGGATGCAAGAATATATTTATATAGGACAGAGAAATGGGGATTTATGCATAACCTGTTATTTTCTTCAATATTAATCTATTTTGGGAATATTTTCTTTAGTTTCAAGGAAGCTTCTTTAGGTGTTTGGCAGGGCTTTTTAATCTTTTTAATGTTTTTTTTTCCTTTATAAGAAAATTAGGCCTTGACCTTTCATGACGCAAAACTGGCTGTGGGTGGCATCTTTTTTTTTTTTTTGGTGGGGCAATGAGGGTTAAGTGACTTGCCCAGGGTCACACAGCTAGTATGTGTCAAGTGTCTGAGGCTGGACTTGAACTCAGGTCCTCCTGAATCCAGGGCCAGTACTTTATCCACTGTGCCACCTAGCTGCCCCCAATGGGTGGCATCTTTAATGAAAAAAAAAAGCAATGGAGAATAAATGTGAGCAGGATACAAACCCAGATATGCCTTCTTTTCATTAGAAATCAAACCCAGTAAGTTTCCCATCTATCTTCAAGACTAAGTAACAATGACCAGCTGACTTATCTCACTCAAGCAGTTTGTTAAGAAGCAACTTACACTCCCAGTTACATCACATCTTCTCAGTTTATGCACGGCTCATTAACTTCCTAATATTCCCTTTTGGTCAGAAGAAAACAGAGTCAAAAAGTGGAGGGGACTACAGAGCTAGCAGTGAAGAAACTTAACATCATATGGGAATCATCAGTTGACACTTTAATATTAAAAATAAGCACATGCAAAGAAAGAAATGGATAAGCCATCCAAAAGTGAAAGATTACTATTTCACTTTTTTTTCCTTTTGGAAATCTCTACTTGTGATCTTGTCTAATGCTTTGATTTAAGTTTGGAATTCATGGGGGCGGGGGGAATGGTCCCTTACATTTTCCTTGTAAAATACCTACATTTAGAGGTTAGTGAGGTGGCAGTTTGTATCTTTTGTCCATCCCCTCTCAAATTCTGACATGGTTTGACAGATACTTACATTAATGTCAACTGTCCTGGACAAGAAAGCTTCAGAGGGTGATTGCAACATCCTTGGCATTATACAGGACATGACTTCTACTTAAAATTGGTATTAGTCAGAACCTCAATCAACAAGCATCTCACAGAAATATAGGACTAGTTTTTTTTTTAATTTCATTATTATTTCAGTACCATATTTTTTTCTTGACAAAATGTCCAAAGACTAGAAATGAATGAAGTAAGTTGGAAGGAAAGAAGAAAGGAGAGGAAGGAAGGTGGAAAAAAAAACCTTTTATTAAGCTCCTTCTATGTCACCACGTACTGTGCTAAATGATTTACAAATAGGTGCTATTATGATTTGTGTTTTACAGCTAAGGAAACTGAGGCAGACAGAAGTTAAATGACTTGCCCAGAAGTCAAACAGCTAATAAGTGTCTGAGTACAAATTTGAACTCAGATCTTCCACCTGACTCCCTGTCCAGCAGCACCCCATCTACTGTGCAACCAAATTGCCAATTTCTATTCCTTGCCCTTTGGAAATACACTTTTTTCTGGTTTTTGGAAGTGTGAACCTTTAAAACTATTAAAATTCTTATATTATCAATGTGAAAGAAAAAATATGTGGTATAGTGGTAAGACTTCTACATTTGGAGTCAAAGGAACTACGTTAGAATCATGGTCCTGTTAATTACTATCCTTATGACCTTAGGTAATTCAGCTAACCTCTCTAGGCCTGTTTCTTCATCTGTAAAATGAGGGCATTGGACCAGATGACCTCAAAGGTCCCCTCTAGCTCTAAGTCTGTGGTCCTATGACCTTATAAGGAAGTAACCATACTAAATTTAGATTCAGAAAGACCTGGATTCAGATACTATATCTGAAACTTTCTAGCTGTGTGATCACCTATGGATAAGTCACTATCTCTCCTAAGCCATAGACAACTCTCTAAAACAGCAAATTATGAGTTCCAGTCTATATTCATTCTCTGTTCTCAGCAATAAAATAATGGGAATTATAGCAACAAGCAAATGTTATTCCCTTTGAAAAGAAATGACTGTCTTCTGCATCAGAATAGAAACTCAGGTCCGGAGATTGCCCTACACATAGAAAAGTTAGTAATTGTGTGATATGATGTGAGAGGTAGCAGTGACTCTATCCATCTTACACATATTACCTACCTCTGTCACTATGTACTGAAATCTTACCACTGGAATTACATACATAAATTTAGGATATTGTCTCCTAAAAAATCCTTTATAAAATGTCTAAGTTACCTAGGAAGAATGAAGGATGTCAACAGACTAGCCCAGATGTACTTCCTTTTTTTTTTTGAAGATGAACTTTCACCCAGTAAAGATTTCTGGGCTTTAGAGGAATAGAATACAAAAAGTAAGTGTTGATGCCAGGAGAAAGAAATAGCTTGTAATAATAGACAATGGAACATAATGGAAAAGCAATGGAATCTGAGACAATAGACCTGTGTTCGAACCCTATATTTTCACAATTATTTAATTTGTAAAAATCTTACATTTCACACCAAGGAATCAAAGTTCAGTCAACATTTTACAATTTGAGACCAAAACTCAGAGTGAGAAGAAATGAAATCTTTATTGGGCATTTGTTATATTCTAGGAACTGTGCTATAGATAAAAATAAAAAGATATTTGTAAAGTTTTTATGCTCTAATTCATGGTCAATTTTTGTGAAGGTGCTATGTACAGAAAAAAAGATATGCTCTTCTCTATCTCCATTAAAGTTTCTCTAGACATCTATAACTTTTTAAAGATTCTATTCCTTTCCAGGGGCAGCTAGGTGGTGCAGTGGATAAAGTACCAGCCCTGGATTCAGGAGGACCTGAGTTCAAATCTGACCTCGGACACTTGACACTTACTAGCTGTGTGACCCTGGGCAAGTCACTTAACCCTCATTGCCCTGCCAAAAAAAAATAAAAATAAAGATCCTATTCCTTTCCCTAACTTCTTATTTATTTGTTTATTTGTTTGTTTGTTTGTTTAATGATTAGATTTCTCTATCTCTGAGAGGGGAAAATTGAAGTCCCTTACTAGTATAGTTTTTACTATCTATCTACACCTTTAATTCGCTTATTCATAATTGCTACCTTTGCCTTCTTCACTTCAGCTGAAAAATAATAGATTCCACTTTAGCCCTTTATTTTAACTCTGCATGTCTCTCTGTTTCAAGTACATTTCTTGTACACAACATATTGTTGGATTCTGGTTTCTGATCCATTCTCCAATCTGTTTCCACTTTATGGGTAGATTCATTCCATTCACATTCACAGTTATGATGACTAACTGTGCATTTCCTTCCATCCTATTTTCTGCTGTTTATCCTCTCTCTTTTTATCCTTTCCTAGTCTCTTTTGCTTTCTACCTCTTTTCTTTTTTTTTCTGTTTTGTTTTTTTTTAAGTGAGGCAATTGGGGTTAAGTGACTTGCCCAGGGTCACACAGCTAGTAAGTGTTAAGTGTCTGAGGCCGGATTTGAACTCAGGTACTCCTGACTCCAGGGCTGGTGCTCTATCCACTTACCTCTTTTCTTTATCTACCTTTCCTTTAAGCTCCTCTCCCTTCATTTCTATTATCCCCTCCCCTTCCTACTTCACTGGGTAAGATAAATTTCTGTATCCAATTGAGTCTATGTCTGTGTATGTGTATATATATATATATATATATATTATATATATTATAGGTATGTGTGTGTATTCCTATTTGAGCTAATTTAAGTGGAATTGAGGATCAAGTGTTACTTGTCCTACCTTATACCATTCCCCCCTCCACTGCAAAAGCTGTTCCATGAGTGCCCCTTTTATATGTTATAATTTTCCTCTTTCTTCTTCTTCCTTCCCTCCTTCTCCAAGAGCATTCCTTTTTCTTGTTGTGGTAAAAATTATTTGTGGTAAAGATTAATATTCCCATTTTTTAGCTAACTCATTTGGGAGGGGCCACACCTGGCCCACCCCGAGGTTACATATACTACTGAGCTCAGAAAGGCAGCTTTTGAAGGACCTCCCCTTTTGGGGGAGGGGAGAATGAACACTAACTGAAGGGAGGCAGGCTGCTTCTGGAAGGCTAGGTGTCTTCCAGAACTCGTCTTTTTTCCTGCAGGGCCCTTGCTCTGGTGGCAGATGTTCATGCTCTCTGTGTGGTGACTGTGGTCCAGGTGGCACGCGAGCAACCTTAGACTGGCAGGCTGTTCAGGTGTTTGGTAAGTTTAATTACGGAAAACCCTAATAGGCTAAGTTTAGAGTTAAGAGCATTTCTCTGTATTTCTATTTTCCTATTTCCTTATCTTTGATTTTTATTAGTTTCACCTTTGTTGTTTAATTAATTCCGTAATAAAATCTGATCCTTTTGTGAACTAAAGCTTAGAGGCTCCTTTCTTATTGGCCTGGGAGAAATATCTAAAAAGGGCAGTTCAGAGGGGAGGTTAAACCTAAAAGGGTCCCTCATATTTCCAGGACCCCAATATTAAGGTGAGTCACCCAAATAACGCTCTGTATATCAAATTTTGGCCCTCACATTGACCATACACTTTTTTTAGATCATCCAAATATAAACTGATTCCTGTGCCCTCTGTCTATGAAGAATCTAACTGCACTAATAATGGCAAAGTTCTTAAGAAGTTTCATGTATCATCTTCCCATATAGTGATGGAAGCAGTTTAACCTTATTGAATCTCTTATGATTTCTCTTTCATATTTACCTTTTTATGCTTCTTTTGAGTCTTTTATTTAAAAGCCAAATTTTCTACTCAGCTCTAGTCTTTTTTATCAATATCACTGGAAGTGTTCTATTTTATTAAATATCCTTTCCTCCCACATACAAAATATTATACTCAGGCTTGTTGGGTAGGATAATATTGGTTGTTATTCTAACTTCTTTGCCTTCTGGAATATCATATTCCAAGTCCTCTACTTCTTTAATGTGGTAGTTACTAAATCTTGTGTGATACTAACTGTCCTTCATGACATGTAAATGGTTTCTTCCTGGCTGCATGAAGTATTTTCTACTTGACTTGGGAACTCTGGAATTTGGCTATAATATACGTGGGAGTTTTCATTTTGGGATCTCTTTCAGGTGGTGATCAGTGTGTGGTAAAAAATATGAAAGTTTTTTAACAGTCAGTTAGGATAACTGAAAGACGCCAGTTTTTGAAGGACCACCCTTTTGGGGAGGAGACGAACAGTCCGCCTGCTGCGCACGTCATACTGCCTGTGGCGCACTCGACTTCCGGGGTGGAGAGAATGGAAGTGGGGCTTTTTCTGGCTCGGCTGGGCTCCTGGCGGCGCGGCACGGACGGTCTCGCTCTCTCCAAAGGTGACCTTTAGGTTTGGGTGAGTTTTTATAAGGAATATAGACTAAGCTTAGACTTAAGACGATTTGTATTGTGTTTCTACTTTCCTATCCTTCTAATCAACATCACCTTGTGACTACCATAACAATAAAAGGTCTATCTAGAAAACCAAAAGCTTCTTCCATTTACTAGTCTGGGAGATAAATTAAGGGAAAGGTTAAGTAGGGGAGATTTATGATCTAATATCCAATTTTTAATCTCACAAGTGGATTCTTTTGATTTCTCTTTTGCTTGTTGTTTCTAGGATATTGGGGCAGTTTTCCTTTATAATTTATAATTAGAAATATGATTTCTAAGATTGTTTGCACTGCTGTTTTCAGAGATAGATCTAGGCATTTGGAAGTTTTTGATGCTTCCAAGGTGATATAATCCAAGAGGAGGTATGGTTAGTGCTCTCCTGGTCTATGCTCCAGTCCTTACCTAGGAAGGGCCTATGATCCTTTGGGATCACAATCGATAGTGCTCCTACCTTGGGATAGCAAGCAATATTTTTCCTCAAGGCCCTTCTCCCCCCACCCCACCGCACTGCATGCCTGACAATGCTCTTCTCTACCCTTGAACTGTGAGTGCAAATGGGTATAGCTAAGGGAGGTGCCAAATAGCACCTTGTCCTTGGTCCTCTGTAATCTCTTCCTGATCAGTTTCTTGGTCTTGTTAAGGGCTAAAATTCTAGCTAAACTGTCTAAAATATCTAATGAGTGGTCGCCAATCAATTACAAGCTTTAGCAAGAGTTAGACTTTTAAGCATTTATTAAGGAGAATAAGAATTTGGTAAAGAGAGAGAAAAAGGCCTAGATTTCTATCTATTAAAGGGAGAGCACATTTCTAGCTCCCTTCTCCACCAGAGTCCAGAGGAAAAAGCCCCAGAGTCAGCGCCAGTCTCTTCCTTCCTCCTCCCACTAGTCCGCGTCATTTCCTCCCGCCAAAAAAAAGACTCCTGGTCTTGCCCTCAAAGACCTTCGCTTCGTGGGCAGAACTCTTCTACAGTAAGTATCCAGCAGGTGGTGTTATTCCAATCGTTACAGTCTCCTTACAGTTTTTGGCTTAAGAACTCCTGAAACTGCTGGTGTTACTGCTGCTGTCACCACCACCAAGTCATAGGACTAGTGTTGCGTTCACATGGCCTCCAGGCCAGCCTCCACCCCCATGTCACGGATCTCTCCTTTGGACCTCCTAACTTGTCTTGGGCTGGAAGAATGTCACCCTGACCTTTTGTTGTCTCTGCCACAAATTCGACTTGAGGAGTTAATTTAATGTTATTTGGAGGGGAATGTTGGGAGAATTTGGCCAAGTGCTTCCTCTTCTCTATCACCATTCTACATATCAAAAGATACTTCTGGACCATGGTAGACCTTGTGGTGTAGATAGGACAGATTTGGGGGTATTGTAATGGAGACCACGCTTAGGGTAAAGTGATGGTAACTAGGAAGAGGATCACCAAAAGGTGTGAGGGAGGCACGAAAGAGGTGAGAGGATGCTGTAATGATTGGAATGACGCCATGTGCTGGAGACTTACTGTAGAAGAGCTCCACCCATGAAGTGAAGGTCTTTGAGGGCAAGAACATGCGTCTTTTCTTTGGCATCAGGAAGTGATGTTGGCTAGTGAGAGGAAGAAAGAAGAGACTGGTGCTCTATCTCGCTCTCTTTCCTTTGGACTCTGGTGGAGAGCGGAGCTAGAAATGTGCTCTCCCTTTAATAAATAGGAATCTAGGCCTTTTCTTCTCTCTTTACCAAATTCTTATTCTCCTTAATAAATGCTTAAAAGTCTAACTCTTGCTAAAGCTCATAATTTATTGGTGACCACTCATTAGATATTTTAGACAGACTAGCTAGAATTTTAGCCCTTAACAATGCAAAATGTAAACCCAATTCAGTCCCCCTTGCTCCTACCATCTAGGCTAATCTTATCAGGATTATAGTTCAGAGATGTTGAAATGACAGGGGTGTGGTAAAGAGGGGGCATTGTTCAGGTACCCTAAACACCAGTCATTATATTATTTCTGCAGAAAATAGAATCTGAGTTCCAAACTACTGACTTTCAAATGAACCTTTGAAACACACATTGACTACTTATTTTCAGATTTGTAGCTGCTGTAGACAAACCTAAATCTGAAAACATAAATCTCACAGCTGGATATCTTCAAATTTCATGATTCTTGCCAAACTACCTGGACAAGCAAACTAGAGTGCTTTGAAAATTCCTGGTTTTTTTTCTACCACAAATTTCGCCAACTCCCTTGCTATATGCAAACAGGGATCTATTCTGTTTCCCCTACACTTAATGATAAATGTATTCACCCAAGGAAAAGCTATCCTTATACTAATACTTATTTAAAAGTGCATTATGGTTTAGAAAGTGAATAGTGGGTGGAAGATAATTCTCCTAGGTACCTTAAAATTGTGCAAACAGTATAAATTAGCAACTTACCACAAGCTTCAGTGACCTCAGAGGCATTGTAGGAGTCACATTAAATGGGCCAAACATGAATAGTTTTTCCAGTAACTATAAAATAAAAGCAAACTTTGATTTAACAGCAGGCAGGTGAGTTTTCTCTTTCCTCAGCTAGGCTTCTCCCCAACTAACAGCATTCCCCTAAACACACACATACACACACACACACACGCACACACACAAACAGGGAGCAAAGGGTGAACATGAGAAAATCAGAATGCATCAGAGTAGAAAGAGCCTCTAGACTTAGCTGGAGAGAAGACAAGCATCATCATACAGTAAAAAAATTGTTGAATTTGGAATTAGAGGTTTGAAATCTGGTTCTGCCACTTATTAACAAAATAAATATGGACAAGCCTTGTTATCTCTCTTGGCCTAAGTTATCTTCATCTGAAACAAAAACAAAAGTCCCTTGCAGCTCTATATTCTTCCAATTTTGGAGGTCCCTTGCAATTCTAAATCTGTGATCCTCAGTGTTCTCATTTGTAAAATGAGAGGATAGATTAGATAATTTCTTTTTTAAAAAATCCTTTCCATTTCCAAATTCTGCTCAAGAACTTCTTTCTTATTGCTTTAGCCTCCTTGCCCTTTACTCAGATACTTCACAGTCAGGAAGCCTCTCTCCTAGCCTCCTTGCTACTTCTGAACACACCATAATCTCAAGACTTCAAGATACATAAATATCTCTTTATGAAGTGGTTGATAACCAGTATTCTTGACCTTCCTTTTGGCTCAAATGTGTTAATGCTAAGATACCATCACTATTCATGATGGGGACTTTGAATTCTGTCATACTTCAGAATCAATGCCTGGATAAGGAATACCACCCAAAGTACTTCACTTCATATATAGAGGTATAGTATATGTATATATAAGGCTGTATGCAGTGTTAAGAGAGGGCTAACACCTTTGGTGTGAGGGCTTGTTGAACCCTTTTCAGGGATGATCATGTACCTTTGGTGTCTAACCAGTCACCCAAGTCTCCCCTGTGCCTCCAAGAATCTGTAGCACATGCAGGGACAACAACCAGGTAAAACCACCTCAGAAAATGGCCTAAACCAGGTTGAAGGTAACTGACAGACTGCATATGTATATTGATCAGCTAGGTGGTACCATGGACAGAGTGTTAGGCCTAAAGTTAGGATAGAGTGTTAGGCCCCATCTTGAGTTCAAATATGGCCTCAGATACTTAATAGCTTTGTGATCTAGGGGTAGTTGCTTAACTCTGTTTGCCTCAGATTCCTCATCCATTAAATGAGCTGGAGAAGGAAATAGCAAACCATTCCAGTATCTTTGCAAAGAAAACCCAAAATGGGGTCAGGAAGGCACTACTGAAAAACAATTCAACAACAAAAGTATATATATAGTCATCCAAAGATGACACTAGCCAATCTCAGTTATGATCACTATCATTTTCTTTTACCACCATTTATAATCTACCCCCAAACAAGGAGTACATAGACCAGGGTTCAAATTCTGGCTCTGTCACTTGAACTATGTGATTTTGTGCAAGTAATTTGGTGTACCTGAGCCTTAGTTCTCTCCTTAATAAAATGAGGAAATGAATTAATGAATGAATGGAAAAGCATACATTAAGAGCTTACTATACATTAAACACTAAAAGTGCATCAGATGGGACAGCTAGGTGGTGCAGTGGATAAAGCACCAGCTCTGGATTCAGGAGGACCTGAGTTCAAATCCAGCCTCAGACACTTGACACTTACTAGCTGTGTGACCCTGGGCAAGTCACTTAACCCCAACTGCCTCACTAAAAAAAAAAAGTGCATCAGATGATCTCCAGGACCATCTCGGCTTCTACAAAGTTTATAATTCCAGGGGTAGGAGATAAAGGAATATGATTTGAGTTGACTGGATTTGGTTTGCTTGTCTTTTTAGGGGGCTAGAGGGTGCGTATCACTTTTCCACTTTTTAGTATGGATATATTTGTGCTGACCCATCCATAATCCTCTTGTTCTTCCCCATCCTCGGTACCATATAAAGCTGCATTTAGAAGATACAGAAGATAGCTGGCTAAGGTTTGTAAAATACTTGTTGGATTGAATTGAAAAGCACTGAACTAGGTGCTGGATATAACTGAATAAAGCTTAGTTATCTGGCCCTCGTGTTAATTATACCAGTATCCTGACCTCATTATCAATGTGCTCCCTTATTCAATAGAGGCAACAAGGTAAGGCAGGAAGTTAGAAGTCTGACTATACCCAAGAATGCAAAGAACCGCTGATTTCCCTGGCATTCAGAACAGCTCTCTACCAACACAACCAGAAGATCAGAGGATAATAGATTGAGAGCTAGAAGAGACCTTAGAGTTGATCTAATCCAACCTCATAATTTTATATTCTTCAGTGCCCGAGGAAGTTAAGCTGCTCATCTTTGTGGCTTCCACCCTAGGGCCCTCCCTAGTTAATCATTGACTATGTATGCTGGTTGGCCATAGACACCATTGCCAGTCATCTTGATTTATGTCTTTCCACTGGATTTCTTTTTTTCTTTTTTTTTAGTGAGGCAATTGCAGTTAAGTGACTTGCCCAGGGTCACACAGCTAGTAAGTGTTAAGTGTCTGAGGCCAAATTTGAACTCAGGTACTCCTGACTCCAGGGCCAGTGCTCTATCCACTGTGCCACCTAGCTGCCCCTGGCCATAGACACCAGACCATACTTCATTCAGCTTTATGTCAGGAACAGCTACCCAGCTGTCAACTCAAGCCATCTCACCATCTACTTGTCACTACTGACCTGCTCTTCTACACTTATACTAGGAACTTCTACAATAGACCTATGACTCTCCCCATTCCTCCACCTCTCAAAATTCTCTTACCTAGATGCTTCTCCTCTACATGTCCTGTCTTCTTCTATTCAGATATAAGCTCCTCAAGAGCAAGAACTCTATCTTTTTAATTCATTATATTCCCAGGGCTTAGCACAGTGCTTGACACAAAGTAAGCACTTAATAAATGCATTTTTGTTCATCACTACTATGTACAAAACAAGGACAGGGATACAGAGATGTATGAAAATTGTCTCTGTCCTCTGGGACATTCTGTGTTCTAACCCAACAGAGCTATCTTCTTAAATTATGAAAACATAACTCTTTGCTATGATTCTATGCATTTGCATGCACATTGCTATCCAATCACTGCCCCAAGACCCAGATAGAAATAGGTCTGTAAAACATTCCTTGAGAAGTATTTATCAATCGCCATCTTGATTCAAGATAAGCATAAATAATTTAACTCATAAAATCTGTCTGGGCTTACAAATACCATCACTTGAACTTCTTTTATAGTCAGTTTCTGTGTGAGCAATCTCTTCTTGGCTCATGGATCAAACACATTTTGTGCAAGATCCAGTCTTATTACCTGGAGAAGGCTTGGGAATGTGCTTTCATGCTTAGTATGAAATAGTTGTGCAAAACTTTGCTAACCACCTGGACCCCAACCCATTGAAATAATTTCTGTACTTAGTAGAACAATGCTTAGAGACAGTCAGTAAAGTCAATGCATATTCCAAACAAGGTTACAGGGAAAACCAGAGTCAGAGGGACCCATCCAGCTGCTTCAGAGAAAGCCTCTGGGCACCAGATTTAGAAAGGTTCACAAATATCTCTTTGCCCCATTGTATAGTTGTTTCAGTCATGTTCAATTCTTTGTGACCCCGTTTGGGGTTTTCTTGGCAAATATACTGGAGTGGTTTGCCATTTCCTTCTCCAGCTCATTTTACAGATGAGGAAACTGAGGCAAACAGAGTTAAGTGACTTTCCCAGGGCCACATAGCTAGTAAGGGTCTAAGGCCAGATTTGAACTCAGGAAGATTAGTATTTCTGATTTCAGGCCCACTACTCTATCCATAGTATCATCTATCTGACCCTCTTTACCCCATGAGTCACCTTAAACCTTGTCTATGTTATATTCAGTAGCATAGACCATCAGAACGGGAAGGAACTGAGTCAAGACGAGGAAATTGAGATCCACAGAAGGAATGACTGGTGAGTGGCCAAACTAGGACTAGAGTTTGACTCGCCTAGCTCAAGGGCGAGGGCACCTTCCTCTATATTCCACTGTTAAAGACTCTTGTGTTTAACTTTAAGATATAGCCTCAAAAGAACTGAATAATGAAATACAGATGAAGCAACTCAAGCTTACAAAAATATAGTGGGCTGTTTCCCCCTTCTCTCTCTGCTGCATACTGTGCATCATCACGAACAGCATCACCCCAAACAAAAATTGATGTAAGAAAGCAGGTGGGATACAAGTGTCTGAAAATAGCACTTGGCTCTTTGCACTGGCGAAAAATAGCACTTGGGCATTAAGAAAAGAGAATTTATTTATGAAAATTCATGGAGTCATTCTGGTGAAGTGGTTTTACTTTAGAGAAGCTGCACAGTTAAAGGACTATTGTTTTGCGTATCTGGATCAATGATTCTCACACAAGGATCCAGATTTAAAGGCTCGATCAATCTTGTCTCCTGTCTTTCTACCACGAATTCCTGGAAATCTCCTGCATGGATGCAACTGACTGACTCAGAAAATGAGGAGACAATGGTCTGTCTGACAATGAACAAAAAGCAATGAACTATCTTGGTCAAGCTCTGTCTGTGTCTATTTACAACCTGCATGTCATCATTTACTTTTGTAGAGAGTCAGTCAGACAATCCCAAGTTGGTTTTCCTTTGAAAAGGAGTCCAAGACCTTAAGGAAATGCTCTGAGGCTGGATGACCATATGGGTCCTTGGAGCCATAAAAATGATGCACCAGAGTGTTAGAGAATTGAATTCCTAGCAACTCCTCTCCCAAGAGATCATGCATTTCAGGGAGCTCCTTAAGGTTGGAGACCTTATATACATCCTATGTGCCTAATGAGAGACTAACTGGAAATGGATGGGTACGATCTGTAATAATTGTTTATGGGACCCTCTAACTCCTCTATGCTCTTTCTGCATTTTCTGTGGGGTGAAATAAAGGTTGTACACATTTAGGAGTGTGCAATAGTCAGTTCAAACTGGCTCATGGGAGCTTATTATTAAATTTTCAGCATAAGCATTTAGACCATTTTGTTGTTCGGTCGTTTTAGTTGAGTCTGACACTTTGTGACTCCATTTGGGGTTTTCTTCACAAAGATACTAGATTGGTTTGCCATTTCCTTCTCCAGCTCATATTACAGATGAGGAAACTGAGGCAACAGGGTTAAATAACTTGCTCAAGGTCACACAATTAGTGTCCAGGGCCACATTTCAACTCAGGTCTTCCTGATTCCTGCCTCATTGTTCTAGCCATTGAACAACCTAGCTGCCCTAATATAAAGTTGAATGTTGTTTCTCAGCACTATATCATATTTATGAGTAGACTATCAAAAGAAGGATAGCTGCATACAATAATTTTCAACTGATTATCTCTAGGCATTCAGTCATGTTCAGTCATGTTTGACTCTGTGATCCCATTTGGGATTTTCTTGGCAAAGATGGTGGAGTAGTTTGCCATTTTCCTTCTCCAGATCATTTTATAGATGAGGCAAACAGGGTTGAGTGACTTGCCCAAGGTCATACAGCTAGCAAGTGTCATAGGCCAGATTTGAACTCACAAAGATGAGTCTTCCTAACTCCAGGCCCAGCAATCTATCTGCTGCACAACCTAGCTGAGTTTAACCCCGTTTGCTACAGATTCCTCATTTACACCATGGAAATCAGAAAATGCAACATATTAGGACTTGATTTACTGTTTTGTTGATTATTATTAAGAAATAAAGACAATGTTAATAATTCAGGTTAGCCTTTAAGGTGTATCAGGCATTTTGTGGGGGGGTGGGGGGTTTGGGGAGGGGGAATGATTGTTAAACATTTACCAGCACACCCCTTGGCTATACCGTGTTCAACATGCATTTTAACTTGAACATTCACATGGAAGGTATGTCTCTCTGTGGAAGCCTTGATATTAGCTATATTCTAAGATTTTCAGAAGAAACCCTAGATAAGAACAAAATGAGCCTAGAATTTTATAATGGGGGAGGGAGAATGACCCAAAGATGGACCTCATTCATGTAAATCCAGATCTTAAGGTGTGGGCTGTGGCTTGGACTTCAAATGTACAAAGATGTTCTAACAATATCGAGAGCTGAAAGGCAATTGAGAGTTCATCTAAAGGGCACCTCTCCCACCCTTGACCAAAAATAACTGCTTTCCATGTTTGCTAAGGTATATTAAATTTCACCCTGTGGATTAATAGTGGACCTTACTGTGGTCATATATATTTTGGCTGGGTCAAGGCAGTTTATCATCTGGGAAGGGTAATGTATATCTGAGCTAATAAGTTAGAAGGAACTTAACCAAGTATTGAATTATAATCATGCGTGTCGTTAAGGGTGATTCCTGTTCAGCTATAGGATCAACTAAATGATCTTTAAGGTCCCTTTTACCTTCGAGATTCTGTGACATTCTCTAAATCCAGTGATCTCTAAGGTTCCTTCTAGCCTTAAGTCCTAAGACACTATATTCCTATGTTAGAGACTCTAATGAAGAATAATTTTCAAGATAGGAAGTAATTTTCTCTTAGGAGAGATCAAAAGCAAGAGTCACAATCCCAGCCGCTGGGAGAACCTTAGCCAGGTAGCATCATGGGAGCACTAGGGACCTGGGAGCTGATTTCTCCTTGTTTCTACATCCTGGTTTCCATGTCTTTTCTTCCATTCCCAACTAAAATCCCATCTTCTACAGATAGTCTTTCCCAGTGTCTCTTAATTCATGTTGATTATTTCCTGTTTGTCCTGTGTATAAATTGTTTGTACATAGTTATTTACCTGTTATCTCCTCCATTATATTGTGAATTTCTCAAAGTCAAGGAATGTCTTTTGCCTATCTTTGTTTCCCTAGCACCCAGCAAAATGTCTGGCACAGAGTAGGCACTTAGTAAATATTTCCTGACTTTCTGATTGACTAAGGAGAATTACCAAGGGAAAGTAGGATAGAAGAGAAAGTTTACCTATTTCTCAGTATCACTAGGAGAACACCCCTTCTGTTTCCCCTAAACAGGATGAAGGGAGTTTCACTAAGCTACACCTCTTTTAGGTTCAAAGGGATTCCAGTGCTGGCATTAAGCCTCATGAGACTGGGTGTGTGAAGCTGGCAAAGCATGAGGTCAGGTGAGAGTGCACTAAGTACACCTAACTCAGAGGCAGGCCTAGAAAATTAGTCTGAATTGGCCAGACTTCATCAGTTTACAAGTTGGAACGGCTTGGCTTTGCATAACCTTGATCCAGAATGATGATTAATGGGTCTGTTCTTGTGATAGAAGAAAACATTCTATCTACAGCAACATGCTGTTTGCTTTCTGAAAAGAATTAACCCCATCCTGGCACCATATCCCTGTAGTTCGGTGGCAAAGGTGGCTGTATAAGTAGCACTGGTAAAGAGTTGATTTGTTTCCCAAAAGTGGACAGTTCATTCAGACAGAAAACTGAGAGTGTGCTCCCTGATTATTAGCTTATAGTTAGTCATCTTGGCAAATTCATAAAGTAATCTCATCTTATTTACTCTCATTTTACAGATGAGGAAAACTGAGGCATGAAAAGGACCATCCATCATTATCATTAATTATTATTTGCTGAATAAGTACTCATCAAATGCCTGGGATTGTACTAGATACCACAAGACACTTCAAAGAGCATAAAGTTTCAGGATTTGGGACTGGAAAAGGGGCTTAAAGATTATATCTCAAATACTCCAATGGATCTGTGATCTCATCCATGTGGTAACTCCCTCCAACAATATAGTGCATAATCCACACATGCCTATCTAGCCTGAGCAACTTTTATACATGACTCCCATAATGCAACCACAGGGGATATACTCAACTTACTTTTGTGAGAAATGATTCATTTAGAGCCTTACTCTATTCCAATTAGTATTAATCAATTTGATAGGATTCCATAGAGCTGGTGATTATAAATTCTGTAGATTAGGCCCCAAAGCTATGAACTGCATATTGTAAATTGACTTGCTTAATCATAGGAAGCTAACTAGGGGACCTCCACCCTTGCTTTTCCTTGTTATAGTGACCAAGCCCAGTAAGGCAGAGGTCACTCAATTATATGAAAAATCCCCCAATTTAATTTTGTACTTCTGGACCACTCTCTCTTGCTCAACATGGGCAGGCGAACATTATGACCACTTAGTGGAGATGACCCATGTTTCTCTCCCAACCTGAGACTTCCCTGCTGATGTTTCATTTTTTTGACTGATACATCATTTTTGGCTCTCACAGCAAGGTCTATCAACTAATGGGATTCTGTATTTTGTGTAGCCCCTCTAGAGTGTTCAAGTATAAAGTCTGGTATCAAGCCTTATAAAAATAAGACTCTGGAAGAAGGAAACATCTCAGATCATGAGGAAGATCTGAGATCCATTTCATTTGAAGGGACCATGGACCTTTTTTTTTTTTTTTTTTTTTTTTGGTGAGGCAATTGGGGTTAAGTGACTTGCCCAGGGTCACACAGCTAGTAAGTGTTAAGTGTCTGTGGCCAGATTTGAACTCAGGTCCTCCTGAATCCAGGGCCGGTTCTCTATCCACTACACCACCTAGCTGCCCCAGGACCATGGACCTTTTAATGAAGTGCCATTGTTTCAGACCTCTTCCTCATTTTCTTTTATTGTAGGTAGGACATTTTTTTTTTTGCAGGGCCATGAAGGTTAAGTGACTTGCCTAGGGTCACACGGCTAGTAAGTGTCAAATGTCTGAGGTCAAATTTGAACTCAGGTCCTCCTGAATCCAGGGCTGGTGCTTTATCCAGTGCACTACCTAGCTAACTGGTAGGTCAATTTTAAACTCCACACTTTCCTTGAGTATTGCAAGGATATTGGTGAAGCACCTAGGCTGTTCATAAGTTATGTCTTATTCTTACCACATGAGCAAGTCATTCTCAGTTTTTATAACAGAAATGTATACAAACATATGTATACAGATACAGATACAGATAGATATGAAAGAGACGGATAGATAGATAGATAGATAGATAGATAGATAGATAGATAGATAGATAGATAGATAGATAGATAGATAGATAGATGGGTGGGTAGATGGGTGGGTAGATGAATGGATGGATGGATGGATGGATGGATGGATGGATGGATGGATGGATGGATGGATGGATGGATGGATGGATGTGAGAGGAATAGTGTGTCCTCAGAAGGCAGGATATATTATTCAACTTCTTGGGGTTTCTTCCCCCCCACCCATCTCCACCATTCCTTCCTTTTTCCTGCTGAGTCAATAGAGGTTTTCTGAAATTAGAGAACAAAAAATTGTAAAATCTAGGGGTATGGTTGTCCCACGGCATGGGGGCAGCAGTGGTACCACATCTGGGGGGGGGGGTCTACATGTCTAGAAGTGTCTTGAAGAATATGAACCCGGATGGGGGAGGGACCTTGCATTATATCTACGATAAAAAGGGGAACTTCGGGGCAGCTAGATGGCGCAGTGGATAAAGCACCGGCCTGGGATTCAGGAGTACCTGAGTTCAAATCTGGCCTCAGACACTTGACACTTACTAGCTGTGTGACCCTGGGCAAGTCACTTAACCCCCATTGCCCTGCCAAAAAAAAAAAAAAAAAAAAAAAAAAGGGGAACTTCACTGTGGTAAGGCACACCACTCCTCTGGAGTGCCTCTCGTTTCTTGCAAGATTGTAATAAAATGGCCTTCCTTCATTGCACCAGACTGGGAGTTGTACCTCAGTTTACCTGTTTCTAACAAATGGATGGATATATGGATGGGTGATGGATGGATGGATGGATAGATAAATAGACAGACATATTCTGAAGGTTGTCCTTGATATAATTTCACAGTATGGACAATAAGCATTTTTCATCCACTTGAATGAGGATAGTCTGAGTAAATTCTTTTGAGTGATTATAGAGATCATTTAGTAGGCTCTACAATATTTTAGCTCTTGATTCAACTGTCATAACTATTATACTTGAATAGGAGTATCAGCAGGACCTCCTTTTCTATTAAAAATTCAATTTGGATTCTGTACTGTATATCTTCCATCAAAAGAGTCACACATTTTCAACAAGCTCATCTCCTGGGTTTTATGCTTTGTTTGATAGTAATAATCAGAAGGTCATTGAACAAGCTATCTTTTGATTTAATTTGGAGGATGCCATCAAGTTCTTTTCAGAATTTTTCTACTTCTAAATCCTTTGCAACAGATGTTGGAATATAAGCTGCAGTTATTTTCATAGTGGTTTTTTTGCAAACACTTCACATAAGCTCTGCAATATGAGATGACCAAATGTTCCATTAAATGATTTTTTTCCTTTTGTTGCCTTTGGATGTATAGTAAAATCAACTTTGCCAAATCCTTTATTTGCTTCTTGCCTCTCCAAGGAGAACCTATAATCCAGTATTCCATTTAACTACAACTGATTTCTGTCTTTACATATGATAAAAATATCAATATTTATATGATCAGTTTTCTATAAGTCATTGAGAAAAGGTAGTTGGTCCCCATTTAGAGCACCAATAACTAAGTTAATGCTTATTGACAGTCAAAAACTTTTGTGAGTCTCAGCACCCTCTGACCTCTTTTCATCTGTTATCAGGGAGAAATATAAAGGGATTGCAAAGTACAGAAGTTTAAATTTTATAATTCTCCTTGTAATGTGGCCTCCTATGGCCAAATATTATACTACTGAGTGACAAATCTACTAGGGACCATCAGATCATGTATTTAGATCATATTTAGAGCTGTAAGGGACCATTTGTTGTTCATTCATTTCTGACTCTTTGTGACCCCCTTTGGGGTTTCCTTGGCAATGATACTGGAGTGGTCTGCCATTTCCTTCTACAGCTCATTTTACAGATGAGGAAACTGAGGCAAACAGGGTAAAATGACTTGCCTAGGTTCACACAGCTAGTTAAGTATCTGAGGTCAGACTGAACTCAAGTCTTCCTGATTCTAGGCCCAGTGCTCTACGTGCTACACCACCTACCTGCCCCACTACAGAGGTCATCAAATCTAACCACCTCATTTACAAATGAAGAAACTGAGGCCTCTGAGTCGCACATTTAGTAAATGGTCTAGGAAGCTTCAAACTCAAGACATTCTGGCTCTATTGTCCTATCATCTCCGGAGGCAGTACATTCCACTTCTGGAGAGCTCTCATTGTTAGGAAGTTTCCTCTTTGCTTTTTCCTTTATCAAGTGTAAATCTACCTCTCTTCAACTATTCCCTCTTTCCTCATTGTTCCAAGTTCCACTGTCTTGGTTCAATCTAAACAATTCTTTCTCTACATGAAATCCTGTCAGATACTTGAAGGCAGTTATCCTATCCCACCTAAACCTTCAACTAGTCCTAACATGACATAGTCTCAGATCCCTGTACCTGTCTATGCCAGACTTCAAGAGACAAAAAACAATGGAAAGATTACAAATAAAATGATATCTGTTTAAAACAGGGTGCATGTGCAGCTGTAAGACAATTCTTAGACCTTATCTGAACTCTTCGTAATCATTCCCTTCATAAAAGGGAATGATTTTTTTTTAACAGGAGGACAGCAAGGTAGCATAGTGGATAGAGTGCCAGACCTGGAGTCAGAAGGACCTGAGTTCAAATCTGACCTCAGACACTTACTAGCTGTGTCATCCTGGGCAAGTCACTTTACTCTGTTTGCCTCAGTTTCCTCATCAGTTAAATGAGCTGGAGAAGAGAATGGCAAACCACTCCAATATCTTTGCCAAGAAAACCCCAAATGAGGTCACAAAGAGTTGCACATGAATGAAATGACTGAATAACAACAATTTTATACCAGCATATTAAATGGTCACAGAACTAGCAGGTGAGCTGGAAACTTGCTAGCAACAGTGACCCAGTGTCATGTAAGGTAACCCAAACTGCCATGATGTATTGTTTTTATTTTTGTGTTTTGTATCTAGGCTTTTATTTAAGTGGAACTGATTTTTGAGAAAAAAAACAAAAAAAATCCTCCATTGTTATCTTTTCCTTTGCCATGTATGCCTTCACTGTTCAGCCATTCAGTCATGTGCAACTTTTCATGAACCCATGAACCATGACAAGCCAGGCCCTTCTATCCTCCACTGTCTCTCATACTGTCCAAGTTCATGTTCATTCTATCCATCGCCACTGTCCCCTTTTCCTTTTGCCTTCAATCTCAATTTCAGTAATGCCACACATTCTACAAAGAGACAATAGCTGCTACCTCCAAGGGTATTTCCTCTTTGCCTTTCCTATCTTCTACTGCTTCTGTTGCAGTTCTTGACATTCTTCTCCATCTTGTACCAGAGAAATGCCATCCCTTTTTATGTCTCCACTGCTACTCCTACTCCTAGTTTAAACAAGTACTCCTCTCATCACATGGGATAAAGATATTTGAGACTCCTGCCCCACTAACACAACCTTTGTGCTGACTATTGACAATAGGTTTTTGATATTATAGTCCTTTTTAAAATAACCTAGGTTATTTAAAAGTTCCACAGCCAGGGGACACTTCATATCAGCATGCTGCCTGGCAGATGTTAGGTATTTAATAAATGATTATCAACTGATTGCTTGTCTCTTCATCTTTGAAACATCTGGTTTTCTCTTGCTACTGGTAATAAGAATGGTAGGGAGAGATGATGTCAATGACATTACCAAATTTAGCAATTAAAACAAGAGCTAGAAATATCTAAACCCAAAACCTACTTGGGTTAGGTCACTGCATTAATTGTTTCAATCTCCACATCTTTAAGTATTTGCTTATCTATTTTTCTTCTACCTAAGGGCTGCCTTGGGTCATTGTTTCTGTAATCTCATCTTAACTACTTGCTACTTAGGCAAAGGATATTAACTACCATTTTAGCTTCTCTTCATTTTCTTACTTTGTAACTCACTCTGAGCAATAAAGACCTTTTGTAGCTCTTTCCTACTGTGCAGATCCTTAGGTATCATCCAATTCTCTTTCTTTTCTCTCCCTTCTGAGTACTTTTGAATGACCATATAAGAGAAATTCCTTGGTCCAGAGAAAATTAGGCAACTTTTTAGATCAGAAGGGAAGAGCAATAAGGAAAACATTAATATTTTTATATAAATACTTATATTTAGACTAGAAAATATCAGTCAGGTAAATATTGCTTGTGATAGACAAAGTTGCATGTTTGATGATGTGAAGAGCAAAACAACAAAGAGGTGCAAATTTCAAGCCTTAGCTAAGGAATATAAATGCCCTGCCTTAGCTCTAAAAATTACTCATGAGGATATCTCTTACTAAAGTCTAAGTATATTTTATCTACCTTAATCTCCTAATATGCTAGTCTAGGATTCCTGTCAAGAAAGGAAGTGAAATTAGTTCAGCCTAATCTGTTCTAAATCAACCCATCATAGCTCCTAAAAATTACACCCTTCTTTTCCCAGTCCCGTAGAATCAATGTAAGCCATGGCTTCTAGAATTACTTTTTTATTTCTTTATTGAAAATTAAATATATTTGCATATCTTTCATCTTATGGGACATCACTTGTTTTCCACAAGTGTATTCCTCAAAGAATCCAAGATCACATCTTACATTATAGTCAATCACATTGCTTTCACTAAAAAAGAAACAAACAGAAAAAAAAACCTTTAGTCTTATTAATAAACAATAACAATACAAAAGCAATAACATAAAACTTTAGTATTATTAATAAAATTTTAGTAATATTAATACAATTTAAATTTTTTTTTCATTTTCCTCATCCTAAATTTCTTTTTTATAATGCATATAAGATATTGGTACGGTGAGGGTGGGGGGCAGGGAGGGATAACAGGCAGTTTATGACTTCCTGTCTGCTTGCATGACTGCCTGGCCCAGGAGTAACATAGACAGTTCCTAACTATCCAGGGCAATGTCATTGGGCATATGCAGGAAAAGGGGGAAGAAGGAGCATAAGGTAGTAGCTCGCAAGCTAGCTTAATGGCTGTGCTGCTCTCTTCAGTTCTGATGTTTTCTTCCCATATTCCAGTGCACTCCTCCAAGTTATCTAAATATGTCCCATTTCAATAAATTATCTCCAAGGTTCCTAAACTGTACACTGTGGTGCCAAGAGAAATGCAATAATACTCCAACATCTGTCTGATATGCCAACATCTGTCACATCTGTCTGACATCACACTGGAGCCACTAGTTCAAGGTAGCTCAGTGTCAACATTAAATCAAACTACATTCTCTTCAATGAATGTTTGAGACATGTTTTTGTTTGCATATACTTTTGGCTATGCATATAACTTCTTGAATTTTCTTGTTCATGGTATATCTGTGGGAAGATGGGGTTTGGATAATTGCTATGATGAAAAGCAAGTATTGCTCAAAAATGAGTGTGGTATAGGAAATGAGGTTGGAGGTGTCCAATCTGTTTTCAGGGTTTGAGAAGTTGCACAGTGTCAATAGGCACACATATTTAATTAGAAATTGTCCTTATTTAAAGATGGAATGAAAAATATATGATCTAAGTTTCAGGCATTACAGTCAGAACAAGGCTGTGGGTGAAAGGCCTATTTAGTTATTTTTCACATCCCCTCTAATATTTGTCTCTTTCTCCTTCAATCATTTTGGCCAATCTTATAGGTGTAAAAATAAAACCTCAGGGTTGTTTTAGTTTTATTCCATAAATTAAAAATAATTTTTTTTAATTTTAAAAGAAATGGTAAATAGGATTAGGTTTTGACTATGGCTATATAAATGGAAGATTTTTCTTGATGGGGAGGGACCAGAAATATCAATTAAACAGAAGGAAAGCAATCAACCCACGTGTTGGGCATGCTTAAGGACATGACAACCTCCTCATTATACAGATAAGCAAACTGAGGTATAAAAGGATAAAAGTCACTTAAGTAATGAGTACCAAAGGCATGATTTAGACCTAAGTGTCCTTTCTACTATACAACACACACTCCCCTCTTTGACAATGAATGACCAGGGTCATTCTTGGATGCTATAACTGAACATGAGGGATTGGGGTTAAACATTTGTCTTTAAAGTTTCTTCACCCCTTTTCCTCCTCCCATGATAAAAAGCAACAGGGGAACATGAGAACAGCCCGCTTTCTCCCCCATGTGGCAGTTAGAAGGGAGACAAGCTCACTTTTTAAAAAAAAATATTTATATTGGTGTTTTAAAGTTTTTATTCCTTTGTTGGGACAACTTACAGAATCCCATAAAATGCTGCTCAGGTAGAATCCCCCTCTTCCCTCGAAAGGTGACATCAGTCTGTTGTACATGTTTAGTCCACATTTCAATTTTGTTCTGAGTCATTCTTTTTAAAAACTAGTTTGGTGAGGTATTTTCCCTGGCATTAATTTAATCTCCTGACAATAAGTATTTGAGCTCAGTAATTACATACCTTGTCTGAGACATCCTTGTCCTTTGAATCTCCTAAAATTCTCACAGAAAGTAGAGGTAAAGATATGGCTGCTATTAGATCTAACTGTATTTTATTCTCATGGTCCTTGCTACTCATATCCTAGATCATTTCCAAGAACATGGACAGATGGAGGTGTGGGTTACTAAATATGAAAACAGGTTAAGGTTGGATGACAATGGAATAAGAAAGGGAAATTGGAAGAAGGATTAAACATCATAAAGGAATAAAAGCAAGGGAAGGGACAGATGCAAGAAATGGTAAGGTTTTCATCATCAATTGGACACACAATACTATTGAGTCTGGTTCTCCCACGACTTCAGGATAGAATAAAGCCATTCCTTACAGGGACTTTGATCTAGATTCATTCAATAACCCTAAGGTGAAATTCCTACTTGGTTGAGTGTGATTTAAGGCAATTACTGAAAATGTTATAACTAAAGCTGCCATTGTTTCCCTCCAAAACCAAGAGCCCAGAGAGTTGGCCACCATAATAAGAGAATCAAGCGGAATACAGAACAGATGAAAGGGGAATCATTTTAAGGAAGTGAATTAAATCTGGTATTTGGGGAACATATGAATGCAGAGAGCAAACATGCATAACCATAGGCAGCATTAGGAATGATCGACCATTTCCAAGAACAAAGAAAAGTATATAATTGGGACAGAAACAGCAACCAACAGCTAAAAAATTACTCTGATACTCCCACAGGGATGGGATTCTCTTTTGAGTCTATTTGTATCTTAAGAAAATCATAACACTGCCACTAAAAACAATCCAAAAAGTAATTTTTTTTTTACAGTTTATAAAGTGCCAACTATGAAAGAGGTAGCACAAGCTTAGTTATTCCCATTTTATGGTTGAAGAAATGGGTTCATAAAGATTAAATTACTTATTTAAGTGTCAGGAGTATGATTATGAACCCATATCTCCCATGTTAACAAGTTGTGCATGTTTCCGTTATAACAAGCACCTATTAGAAGAAAGTATTATCCCAGTTGAAACCTAATGAATAATGCTACCTTACAGCTATGCACAGCCTTGTGAACCATTTCAAGAGCTATAAAATCTCAGATAGGGTGAGCTTTTGGCCAGGGAGCTATTGTGAAGTTAGGTGGTACAATGTATAAGCACTTGGCTTGGAGTCAGGAACACCTGAGTTCAGATATGGCCTCAGTCAGTCACTTAACCCTGTTTGCCTTGGTTTCCTCATTTATAAAAAGAGTTGAAGAAGAGAATATCAAACCACTCCAGTATCTTTGCCAGGGAAGCCACAAAAGGGGTCACAAAGAGGCCAACATGACTGAAAAAGACTAAACAATAATAATTACCTAACATGTACCACTCTCCCCTACTCTCTATATAGTTGGTCTTTATAAAAGAAATGAGAAGCCCTTTGGTTGAGATCTTTTTTCTTCTTTCCCATTCTAGTAGTCTTATCATTAAGGCAAAGAATCACAGATGCTTATAATGATTCAATTCTCCAGGCAAACATCATTATGTGGGAAGAGAAGACCAACCATAAGAGGAGTTGGAGGCTAGGTGAAAAACATGATCTCACTCTGGAATCAGGCGCTTTATTTCATTGTTTTAGGAGACAACAGTAAATCCATGATAAGATTTTATAAATGAATACCTGTTTGAACAAACACTGGATTCCTCAGTAATTGAGCTAATGCTAAGTTTACTTTTCACAAATCTTACATGATCAAGTACCAACAAATACCTAAAGAAAGCATCTCCTTTAAAACAGAAGATGTTATTAGAAGGACTTGTGTGAAACAAATGAAATTATGTAACACCCTCTAAAAGTTATATATCAGGCCTTTATCTTCCCCATTCCACAGTGGGGAAAGCCAATCCCTTTGTGTCATCAAATCATGGTAGCTTGGCATCAAAAACGTCATGGAGGTCATATGGTTGCAGCCTCCTAAACCACTTTGACCCAGATATCCTGACTGGGGCAAGAATTCCTTCTGCGGAATCAGCCCCACCTCTTTCTTCTTAATCCTTAACTCTATTACTTAGAAGAGGAAGGAATCTCCTTCTACCAACACAGCTTAATCCAATTTTCCTTCCCTGAATCTACAATTGCAAAATTTGGGTTATTGTTTCATACATGGCTTTGCTTTCCCTCTCATAGACCCCTGAAGAAAGAACACTTTTTTCCCTAGAATATAAAAAACAAAAAACAACGGTTTAAGCAAATGCAAGGTTCATTTATATGTATCTTAACTATTCCTACAGAAACTTTAAAAGGAAAATTTGACTGTAGCTAAGCATGAAAGGGAAGCATTTGCTGAAAATGTCAAACCATTTTCTCTTAGGAAAGTTAAAAGAGTCCAAAATTCTGTGTCTCTTTCCATATGGTTCTTACCGTCTCATAGTAACATTCATATAATGTTTTTCATAGTTATTTTAGTTATTTATGTAGTTATTATAATTATATACATAGTTACATGTGGTTATTATAATTCATGTTTTGAATATTCAAACATATACCTGAGGTAATTTTTAATAGAAGAAAATCAAATATTACCTGGGTTGTTTTTTAAAACTACATTAACAAATGGTCTTATATCCTAGATATGTAGGGCATTAATGAAAATATGTTAAGCCAAGGCCCTTCCAGGGGTGTACTAAAGCCAGTTCATACTGGCTCACAGGAGACAATTGTTAAATTTTCAGAGTGAATATTTATAGTTCTGAAATTGGTAAACGCTACAAATGAGGGCTTGATTTAGTGTTTTGCTAATTGTCTAGATTTAAGAAAGTGCAGATTAAACTGCATACATTGCAAGCATAAATAAATAAACATGCATGCAGTGGAGCTTTTTTGGAGAGATAGTTCTTTTTAATGTTAAAATACATTAATATTTCATTAAATATTTTCCAATTGCATGTTAAAAATGTTTAACGGTAGTTTTTTTTTTAATTTTGAAATTTTGAATCCCCAAATCTCTCCTAACAATCTTCCCCCTCCTTGAGAAGGCAAGCCATTTCATATTGATTATACAAGTGGAGTCATGTAAAACATGTCCATATTAGCCACATTGCAAAAGAAAACACAGAGAAAAAAGAAAAAAAAAGTTTTTTTTTAAAGTACACTTCAATCTGAAGACTTTATCATTTCTCACTCTGGAAGTGGATAGCATTTTTCATCATGAGTTCTCTGGAATTGCCTTGGATCATTGTCATGATCAGAGTAGCTAAGTCTTTCACAATTGCTCATTCTTACAATATTACTGTTATTGTATACAATGTTCTGGTTCTGTTGACTTTAAATGAGTTCATATAAATCTCCCCAAGTTTCTCTGAAACCATCTTACTTGTCATTTCTTATAGCACAATAGTATTCCATGACAATCATATACCACAACTTGTTTAGTCATTCCCTTTCTGAAGGGTATTCCATTAATTTCTACTTCTTTGCCACCACAAAAAGAGCTTCTAAAATATTTTTTGTACAAATAGGTCCTTTTCCCTTTTCTTTGATCTTTTTGGTTCAGGCTTAGTAGTGATATTGCTGGGTCAAAGGGTATGCACAGTTTTATAACTCTTTGGGTGTAGTTCAAAATTGTTCTGCAGAATGGTTACACTAGTTCATAACCCTACCAACAGTGCCTTAGTGTCCAAATTTTTCCACACCCATTCCAGCATTTGTCATTTTCCTTTTCTGTCATGTTAGCCAATCTGATAGGTATAAAGTGATATCTCAGAGTTATTTTGATTATCATTTCTCTAATCAGTAGTGATTTACAGCATTTTTCCAGGTGACTATTGATAGGAAAGCTAGTTTTTAAACATTTACCTGCATACCCTGCTATTACCCTAATAGATAAATGGCCAAAGTATATGAACTAACACTTCTCAAAAGAAACATTTCAAAATTCAATAACCATATGAAAAATTGCTCTGTCACTAAGTGCAAAATAAAATAACTTTGAGATTTCACATCATGCCCAAGGAATTGACAGAGATGCTCAAAACTAGAAATTATTTATTGCTTCAATTAAGGCATTAAAACAGACAGACTCCGCTGTTGAAACTATGAATTGGTTCAATCACTGTGGAAAACAATTTAGAAATTTGCTTTTTTGACAAGTGATTGAAATACTCATACTCCTTTGACTCAGAAAGCCTCACTGCTAGCCACTCCAAAGAGGTCAAAGACAAACAGAAAGGTTCTATATATACTAAAATATTCCCAGTAGCATTTTTTTTAAGTAGCACAAATCTGGAAACAAAACAGGCATAAATTATTTGAGAAATAGCTAAAAAAAAATATGATACATAAATTTACATAGAATATGACTGAGCCTCCAGAAATGGCAAATATAAAAAAATTCAGAGAAACATGAGATAGTTTATATAAACTGATGAAATCGGCAAGCAGACTCAATTAACAAATCAACAAGTATTTATTAAGAAAAAAATATAGCCAAAGCCTATGTAATTATAATGACCAAGATATGGCTCAGAGAATAGATGAAGAAAAAGTTGTGCCCCCTTTCCTTCACTGGAAAGGTAGAGGACTATAGATTTGGAATGTTGTATGTGTAGTCATACAACATACATACAGACATGATCAATGTGACACTTGGTTTTGCTGGACTTTTTTTTGTTTGTTTTTTGAGGTTTTTTGTTTTTTGTTTTTTCTGGACTTTAAAAAAATTTTTGTTATTACAAAAGGTTTACTGGGTAGTTGAAAAAGTATATTCCGAAATAAATATGAAATTTTAAAAGGCATAAATACCAAAGTAAAAAGTAAACATACACACATTAGCAGATGAATTTTCCTTGAAAGTTCATGTGCCTAAGTATTTGCTGATTACTAGTATGAAAATAACCAAGGCATGATGGTTAGCACAAGGAAAAAAGAGAAACAGGACAAAAAAGAGATAAAAGATATGAAAAATTCCACAATAGAATGGTGAAACCTATATAAAGAGATGTAAATAGTCAGTACTAGTGATAGATGTTGACTACAAAGATGCCTGTATATAGTTGAAGGATTATTATTCTCTATGTTCTCATCTCAGCTTATTTTTTGTTTTCAGATAGAAAGACTTTCAGTGTGAATTCTTTGAAGAGTTTGGAGTCCCATGACTCACAGCCATAGAACATCAATGGAAAAATATTTGTATTTTTTAAAAACAAGCCTTTATTTCAGTGAGAAGCCTGAGATTTTAAAAAAGAACTTTTCAGTTTCCCAAAGGTAATCCAGACTGCTCTCTTCCTTCTTATCTCTGGGCCCAAGTCATAATCAATTTGCAGTATCCATCCAACATATATAAACTCATGAACAAACCTTATAGGTTATCCAGCCAATTGAATATCAGTCTTGATAGAAGACACTCTTAACCTATATGGATTTTCCTAAATTACCTGAAGGCAGAGACTGTTTCTTTTTTCTTTTTATCCCCAGCATCCAGCATAGTTTCTGATATGTAGGAAATATTTGACAAATACTTTTTGACTAATTGATTAGAATGTTAAACCAAATTCTTTTATATGATTTTGAATACCATTAAGGAGTTTCTGCAATTGGGGTTGTCATGTTGTATTGTATTATAAAGAGATAATTATAAAAGAGAAATGGTATAAAGGATGTCATCACATATATGTATATATGCATATACATACATATATATGATGACATAAAATAAAAAGTATGGTCTTGCATACCTTGCATGAGCAAGAGATAAACAAGGGACAGTCCAAGGGTTTCATTAGTACCTTCATAATATCCAAATTCAAGGAAGGCCAGAAGTTTGTTAGAAAGACCCCCTTGTTGTGAAACTTTGACTGAGAAGATGAACAGGCATGGATAGGCTGTGACTTGTATCACTGGAGGAAATATCCACATGAAAGAGTATTAGAGTACAAATGGATCCATCCCAATATCTTCTGCATAAGTGATTTGAGGAAAACCAACTAGGAAAACCTTTGCCTCCCTACTTCCTTATAAGATTTTCTAATTGGGAGACCTTTATGTGCTTGAGTTTTTAAGGAGGGACCTTCTCCATCTATCTTCTTTAAAAAGACATCATTTACATTGGGTTGAGAATGAGGAGAAAATAAGCTTGAGATCAAATGCAATACTGACTTCCCTGTGATCACTGAATTTCTTGGGTGAACATCTCCTTCCTTTTGTGAAGGGTATTTCTGTTTCCCTTGATAATCCTTCAGAATATTTGGCTTCAGAAACAGCTCCACTAACTTACAGACATTCTGCAAGCATCCCTTATATACTTTTTTCTCAATGTCTGAGTTACCCTTTAAAAAGGATGGAGGAAAAAGAACAATTCAATTTTTGTGACTCAATTTTCATTTTAGTTCTCTCTTCTATCTCTCACTGTTAACATTGAAAATGGTTTCAAGATAACAAACGTTTACATTTATATTTCTCCTTTTGTCCACAGATTTCAAATAGCTTTGGAAACATATATGGATCCTCACCATATTTATCTATCTTACAAAAATGCTATATCCAATTTTAAAATGTATTAAACCACAGCTATTGCAACAAGACTGCACAATAAACCAGAATTTCAAATAGAAACTGGAGGGTTATAATGCCCTCTATTCTGACCAAGAGACATCCACTTTGCTGCTAATAAAGTAGTTATCTGGGTTCTTTGATGGGAAGATTGTGGAGACAGTTACTGAACCATAAGTCACACCAGATCAGATTATTAAGCATAATGAAAAAGCAAATACTTTCAACTTCCATTTAATACAATTTCTCATGATTCGAAAAGGACATAAGTTCACTGAAGCACCACGGCTTCTGTGGCATTTTTCTTCCATGATCAGTTAGGAAAATCATCTTCAGGAATAGATGGATGCATTGTCCATAGAATCATCATAGGACCACAGATTTATAGCAGGAAGGGGCCTTAGGACCAACTGAGTCTAACTCTTTCATTTTACAGATGATAAAACTGAGACACACACAAGTCAAGTTACTTGCCCAAAATATGTACTTGAAGCAGGATTTGAATGTAGGTGTTCCTGATTTAAAGTCCAGCGTTTCATGCATTAATCTACACTAGCTCTGTAACATGTATTTTTAAAACTTTATAAAATATCACATTGTTTAGTGTTATTGCCTTTCTTGACACAGTTGGAGTTTTATTAGTTTTATCTCTTCTTGCTGTATGATATATATCAATAGAATCAAAATTATCCACATTTCCCAAATCATATAAATGCTTTAGATGTGGTCAAACTACATAGTGAGCTAATTTCATTTACCTGGAATTTTGTTCCTTGTTTGTAAAGTTGTTGCTTTTAAAGAAGAAACTGTGAACAGATATAAAAGAATCTGTTTCCAAAAAGTGTTCGTCCATATCTGGGAAAATCAGAATAGTGAATACAGATACATCTATTTATTTCTGATGATAATCTTGTCAGTGGCAAAATATTTTACACAGTAGAAAAGCACTCACAATTTTATTGCATGGATAATACATATTTGTAAAACAGTTTAATACCAATACAGTACAATATAGGAAAATGAGTATTCCAGACAACAATCTTAATAGGACTTGATAAAACTCCATTTGTAAGATCAAATGTAACTGTATTATAGACATGTCGTTTAAATTAATTTGAAGCTGTCTCTGATTCTATTGAGAAAGTGGATGCATTACAAATCTATGGGACAATTTGGAAGGAGCATAGTGAGCTAGAATAGAAAATAGAAACGTAACAGAAAGTAATCAGCTGAGCAAGGAAAAGACCTACCCCACACACCTGCAACTCCAGAAGGGAAAAGATAGATACACTTTCACTCTCCATATCTCGTGACCATTCATGATCAAGAAGAGCAAGAAGTTTCCCCCATCATGCTAACCAAATAAAATTCATATTAGCTAGCAGTCTCAACCACTCTGGATCTTTTCCTCAAGTTGTTTCTAGTCTCTGTGCTCCAGCTTAGGAAGCTCACTTGGGACTGTTACTTCTATCATCGTGTTCTGGACAGTGTGGGTGCATGGCATAACTCTTGGTGTATTCTAGGGTCAACCACATGGTCCCCTGGTCATACTCTTTTGTATTCTCTCCCAGATGTTTAAATCACACACAAAAAGAAGAAAGAAGAGAGAAAATTAAAAGGGAACTGCAGCATAAAGATAGCATCACTTTATCCTACCACAGAGGCAGCTAAGTGGCACTATGGTTGGGTGCTGAGCCTGAAGTCAAGAAGACCGATCTTCCTGAGGTTAAATCTGGTCTCAGAAACTTACAAGCTGTGTGACCCTGGGCAAGTCATTTCACCTGTTTACCTCAGTTCTTCATCAGTAAAACGAGCTGAAAAAGGATAGCATTTAAGGAGAAGAGCAAAGACAAGCAGGGGCACCAGGTTACACTGACCGGGTTTAGGGTTTAGGGTTTAGGGGAGACTAGCAAGCAGGCCAAATCTCCATCCCTTTGCATGTGCTCTATCTTCATTCTCTGGCTACCCTCACAGTTATAACAAATGTCCTGCTGTGAAGCATCATTGTACTCACAGCTCCAAGGACAATCTCCCAAACCACCAAGTGACATACACCAGCTATGAAGCCTCTTTCTGACAAACTAAACCACTCCCACAAAATTGCACACAGATGGACAGATGCTTCATCTTATAGCTGCCTTCATGCAGTCGGAGATGGAAAAAGAATTTTCTATCACAAAGCACCTTTGTATTTCTCTTTACCCCTTTCAGTTTTATAGCACTGCTAGTTCTTGGCATTCATTTATTCAACAAACATTTACTGTTATTCTTGTAAGATGAAGCAGATAGAAATATAAAAGGGTATGGTTCCTGCCCTCATAAAGCTTACAGTCCAGTAGAAGCTATTAGACCCGTGTGTGTGTGTGTGTGTATAAAATACAAAATAGAACATGATAAATGCATAAGAATAGCATATAGTGCTCTGAGATCAGAAGAGCAAAATCATCTTGTGTCCCTTACTGCATCCTCTCTAACAGTCAAAATCCTACTTGATTCTCAAGTACCAGCTCAAGATCTACCTTCTCCATGAAGACTCCAATGAGTCTTCCAGTACCCCTTAAAGGTTTCATTTTCCTAAAATTCTATAACCGTTACTGTTTGAAACAAGCATCTACATATCTTTTCCTCAGCTGCTATTACACTGCTTCTCAAGCATGTATTTTCCATGCAATTAAAGTGTAAGAATGCAAAAGTGAGAGGCAATATCTTCTGTTTCATCAGTATGCCCTACACCATAAAGCATAGTATTAAGCACTACATAGAGACACAGAGACATGAAATGTTAGACCTGGAAGAGATATTGATATCATATAATGCAATCCCAATAGTTTTTATTTTAGGAAACTGAAGACCAAGAGAAGGTAAAAACCAAAAAGCACACTTCCGTAATCTATGTTGGAAAGGCAAAAAATAAATGTCATTAACTTCATATTATATATACTATTAAGGAACTATTATATACAGATAGTAAGAAGTACATACCTTATAGGTGACCGCAGCCTGAGGCAGTGGTCTGGGACAGTAGGAAAGGTTGGAAATTTGGAATCAAAAGATCTCTCTCTCTCTATTCAAGCCCCTACTCTGATTCAGAGTACTCAAGTCACTCCAATTCTCTGGGCCTCTGATCTCCCATTTATCAAAAAGATAGGATTGGACATAATGAGTTTTGAGGTTCTTTCCAGATCCAAATCTATGATCTTATTATGATAGTTAGCTATTGGCTCTAATTACATTTGCACTGAACTTGAATTGAATTGATATGAAATATTCTGTATGGGTATAGAAGACAATATGGAGAAACATTTTGTTCCAAGTTACACAACATTCAACAATGTACACATAGCTTGGTTAAATTCAAAGCATATCATATACCTACTTTACAAGTGGGTGCACGTAGTACAGCTATATACAGTAAGCCAAATACATAGGTTGCATGAAAGTAGAAACAATGCATTATATATAAGAGTTTAAAACTCTCTAAAAACAGAAGAAATGTCTCACAGAGGAAAACAGATGCCAAGCTCTACAGAGGATGACAGACAAGCCATCTGGAGTCTACTTCTGTAACTAGGGTTTGCAAAATGAGCTTGCCTTTTGGGGCTGAAAGACTCTTTTGGAAACCCCCCCACACACACATACACACAGTGCCTCTGTGCAGCAGCACCACATCACCTGGAGATATACTCCCCAGCAGGTAATTATAACTCATTAGACCTATGCTGAGGGCAAGATGGAAGCAGGTCTAGTAATACAAATGGTGCTACCACTACCAAGTTCTCTCTCGCCCTGGCAGTTTCCATTGGGCCTCTGATAGTCACAAAGAAAATGGTTTGAACCAAAGAGTGCATAGACCACCAAGTGCTCAAGAGCACTCTTCTCTTTAAACAGATGAGGCAGGGATGTAACAAAAGGTAAGGGAGCTTCTCTCACCTCTAAAATGATGGGATGCTGCTAACTGCAGAGAGGGAGTTGACTCAAGTCATCTTAAGGGCAAAAAGAGCTTTTTTTCCCCCTACAAAATAAAAGGTACCAGAATTTTCTTCTACTATTTTCTTCACTTTCTCATTTTCTCATGTAGTCAGCCTCAACAAATACCTGAGTTCAAAAACATCCTAGTACTCTATAGAAATATATTCTGTGAAGAAAGGATCAGAAGGAAGACCTGAGAATAGTAAAAATGGTATACAACTTGAGTGTCAGGTGGGACTCCTAGACATCTTTATTCTTGCCTGTTGAAGTGGGGTCAATCACAGAGAGCTTCTCTCTTATATTAGTGTAGTTGATGGTTGCCATCACCCAGAAGTCTTTCTCTGGGAATAACTGAATTTGGCTCATTTCCAGTGTTTTTAATTCACCTGCAAGCAACCAAGATCTCCAAAAAATATTCGACAATACAGAATATGCATTAGAAACCATTTAAGAACTGAAAGAAGACTTGCTTCTGATGACCAGGCAACAAAATAATAGCACCATTATCCCCAGAAGATCGGTACCCACCCCCACAGAAACAAAACACACAACACCAAGAAATATATAGTATCATGAATGGAGTTTGGGACATGGATGCAAGGAAGTGTCTGTTGTTTGTCCATTCACTCATTTGCCCTTCAGATTTGCCCACTCCCCTATTCTATTGCCTTGGACCCAAGGCATTCCAGGAGAGTTTCCTTCCATTCAGATCTTGGATCCTACCTTAGAGAACTCAGCTTGGGGGCAGCTAGGTGGTGCAGTGGATAAAGCACCAGCTCTGGATTCAGGAGGACCTGAGTTCAAATCTAGCCTCAGACATTTGACACTTACTAGCTATATGACCCTGGGCAAGTCACTTAACCCTCATTGCCCCACCAAAAAGAGAGAGAGAGAGAGAGAGAGAGAGAGAGAGAGAGAGAGAGAGAGAGAGAACACAACTTTCTGTTATCACACACCTGATGTGATACACATGCCCTCAAGAACTACCAAAAAAATCTATATCCCCTGTAAATTTCATCTGGCACACATATACAGGCTGTATATATGTGGTATATATCATATGTCAAGGTAAACAGAATAGTTACACACAAAGCACATATGTAGGTATACAAAGTATATTATAAAGTAGAGTTACATACAACAGAGCAAATATGAATATATATATATATATATTATAAATATTTTGGACTAGTTGGCCTAATTTGGGGGCTAATTTGACTGGAGGACTAATCTGGGGACTTTTGACTGACTGGCTATCTGACTGCTATTAACTTATCATGGGCCATTTATAAAGTTCCACCACACTGCTCCACTCCCAAAATTGATAAGATAAAGATTAAGAAGCCTCTTAACTAAATAATCAAAACAAAGTTTATTTATGAGATATTATTTGAAATTAAGAATACAGGGAAATAAAATGTACAACGGCTTTGTAGCTGTCTCTTTCCACCTGCTGAGTCTGGAACCTTTTTAATACAATAAGGGCCTTTACAACCTCTTGTCTTAGGGTATGTTCCACTTTCACTGCTCAGCTCCTTCTAACTCCATGCCCCTTTCACTTTGTAAATCCCCCTGCTTCTAACTTTCCTCTCCTTACTGAACCCTGTGTTTCTCTCTCACCAACCTCTCCTTCCATTCTCCTAGTGCTCCAGTCTTTCTGCTCTCTTAATCTCGTCAGCCCCCTTCAGTCTTGTCTGCCGGTCCTTCTATCTTGTCCTTCGGTCTCTCCTTCTTGCTATTAGCTTTTTCTCCTTCCCCCATCTCTTAGTGCTCCAGCCTTTCTGCTCTCTTAATCTTGTCAGCCCCCCTTAATCTTGTCCGCTGGCCTTGTCAGTCCTTTCTGCTGTCTAACTCCCAGGTCTCTCTCTATATATCCCTTCTCTCCACTCAAATCTCGGGCTTTTTTGTGCCCCCAAAGACCCTAAGCTAATCTACCAGCCAGGGCTGCAGCTGGGAGGACAGGGATGCTCAAGTGTCTCATGCATACCATACCCAGGACTCCAGGGGCCCGTGCCCCCTGCTATGCACCCAGGGACCTCTGCACGGGCTATGCCAGAGGCCGGCCTGGATGAGCCCGGGATCTCTGAGATAGATCTGCTCAGGGCGGAGGGAGCTGGGGGCTCCCTCCCCCAGCTGTCTGACCTAACATCTTGTACAGCCCATGGGGCTTTTTGGGTCAGCTGAAGCAGAGGGGGAGGGGCACCAGCCTCTCCAACAGAAAAGCCTTGAGGGCCTAAGGCTTTGTAATCTCAGCCCAAAGGTAGGGTCCCAAATCAAAATAAATTTCCACGATATAGATATAGATATAGATATAGATATAGATATAGATATAGATATAGATATAGATATAGATATAGATATAGATATAGATATAGATATAGATATAGATATAGATATAGGTATAGGTATAGGTATAGGTATAGGTATAGGTAGGTATAGGTATAGGTATAGGTATATATGTATATAAATACTGCATGAAGGTAGAGACATTACAACATATGTTAGAATTATACACAGTAGGGGGCAGCTACGTGGCACAGTGGATAAAACACCGGCCCTGGATTCAGGAGGACCTGAGTTCAAATTTGGCCTCAGACACTTGACACTTACTGGCTGTGTGACCCTGGGCAAGTCACTTAACCCTCATTACCCTGTCCCCCCCCCAAAAAAAAAAGAATTATAAATAGTGTACCTTACTTAACACTATGGTCTTTGGTCTAGGGGCCATCTATCCCCAAAGGTAACACACAGTTTTGTTCCAGGAGTCACCCCCTAGCCACATAAGTAGCATTTCCATTCAATATGACATAATGAATAATGACATGTCAGCCTGGTTATTGACTGGTTAATCTGGGGACAGTTGCAGTGACACACTGTCATCTCCACACTCTTAATCTCTTCTTATATAGGTAAAATGGTAGTATCAGGTCCACTGACCCAAAATCCCAAATCTGACACCATGGATACCCTAGGATGGATGAGATTGTTTCTAGTCCCTAAGCAATCAGACTCTATTAGTGGCTTCTATTCCCTTCAGACCTTTATAGCTGGAAGATCATGAAAGAGAGTTAATCTTAGGATTCATTCCTCACCCTTTACCATCAAAAGTCATTCTCAGTTTGGGTAGTTGCATTTTTTCCCCTAAAGAAAGCCAACCTTTAACATCTACTTCATTGAAATTTGTCCTTGATGTGGGTCCTTGGCTACTTATCTCTAAATGGTGGCCCTCTGGGACCTGATTCTTTAATTCTCCTTCTCTTCTACCTATGTATCACAAAGTTCACCTCACTCTTGTCTCAACAACCTGCTGCTCCTAGGAAACTACCTATGCTAGGTCTACTTTTTTTTTTTTTTTTTTTGCAGGGCAACGGGGGTTAAGTGACTTGCCCAGGGTCACACAGCTAGTAAGTGTCAAGTGTCTGAGGCCAGATTTGAACTCAGGGATTCCTGAATCCAGGGCCGGTGCTTTATCTACTGTACCACCTAGCTGCCCCTAGGTCTACTTTTATGCCTACCCCTACCCTCAATTTCTAGTTCTTGTAGCATTTACTCAGGACAGCATAGTCACCCAGATTGTTACAGCTCCTACAATCTACTGGGCTCAGATACTTTTCACCATTCAGCCAACACTGCCTTTAGTCAGATGTTCCTTTATATTTCTGTTTCTAGCTTTCTTTCTCAACCCCTACCCCCAGTCAGTTCTGGTCTCCTCCAAACAGCACCTGCCTCTCAGGACCGATAGTATTGTGGGATAATGAGTCCTTCAAGGTTTGGACTTTTATGGGTCACTGGGCTCCATTTCTGGTGTGATCAGATCCCTACAAGTCTATTTCCATTACATGAAGTTTTTGCATTTCTCCTTCAAAGAAACAAGTCATGTGGTTGGTTAGGACCTAAATAAGGCAAAACAGATACTCAGAGAGCTAAAAAGAAAAAAAACAACCTCATGTTTCCTCAGCTGAATTCTGTCATTTAGCCAGGCAGCTAGAACTTTGATGAGAAGATATCTTGTTTAGATAAGACACAAAAGACTGATATTCTGCTAGACCACCATGAAGAGTGAAGAAAACAATAGCAAATCTCTTTCTTAGAGAGGGCAATGGAAATTATTATAAACTCCTACAACACTGAGTTTCCAGTTGAAAAACAAATTCACTTAACCATACATTTTAGAGTACCTACTATGTGAAGTACCTACTTTCTCGGCACTAGGGATACAAATATGCAAAAGACATAAGCCCTAACCATAAGTAAACTTAAAAGCTATTAGGGGACATTAGACATATACACAGATAAATATAATGGAAAATAAAATATGAAGGGGGCAGCTAAGTGGCACAGTGGATAAAGCACCGGCCCTGGATTCAGGAGGACCTGAGTTCAAATCCAGCCTCAGACACTTGACATTTACTAGCTGTGTGACCCTGAGCAAATCATTTAACCCTCAGTGCTTCCCCTCAAAATATGAAAAGGGCATAAGAGAAGTACAGAATACTATGGGAAGTTTGAGTAGGTAGAGATCACTTGAAACTGTGGGAATCAGAGAAAGCCTCAAAGAGGTTGCATTTAGCTGTATCTTGTAGGATAGATAGAATTCCAACAGGGAAGGACATGGAGAGAATGGTATTCTACTCATAGGGGACAGCAGGAGAAAATTCATGAGGCAGTAAAGCTGTTATTAATTTAGAAATTATGTCTTTTGAACTGTCTAGTTTGCTTTTACTTAGGAAAATGCATGAACAGGACAGTGCTAATTTAATAAATATAATCACAATGATCTTTCATTGAATCATTAGTAAAATGGTTGGACTAAGAGAATCCAGCTATCATTGTAATAGTTCATGTTCCCCTATTTCTTTTACTATCTTTCCTCTAAATTGCCCCAAACTTGTATTTCATGTACAGAAAACTATAAAGGCCACATGAAAGAAATAGCCTCTGTAACTGCATTGAAGATAGTCCCATAGTGGCTCAATCCCTGGAATATAAAGTTTGATTTGAGAAAACACACCAAATAACCCTCTCCTGGAATCAAAACTTTCCATTCCTACTGTCTAGGTTCAGACCTAATCAAGAACTAATGTTCTCGAAACACAACCTGTTTCTGAGGTAGCCAACTATACTCTCCTCTATACCTTTTTTCCTACTGTTTCCCCAGGTGCCACCTCCTAAATGCTATATTATCAGTTCTCTCTCCCTCCTCCAATTATCTTGGATGTGGTTATTTACATGGTATCCCTGAGTAAATTAAAAGGGCCTTCAAAGCAGGAACTATTTTTCTTTCTTTGTATCTTCAGCTCCTAGTATAGAATTTGCATACAGTAGGAACTTAATATGGGGTTGTTGAACCTATTAGAATCAAATATTTCTCCCTACTTTTACTCTTTACATGCCTTTTATTTATCCACAGTCAATTCACACTTGAGAGCCCAACTCACCTCCCACTGAATCCAATCACTCCAGGTCACAATGAGTTTTCCTGTCTCTGAACTCCTACAGCACTTCAAAATCACACAGTTTGTTAGAAATGAGTGCAGAGATGTATAATCTATATCTAATTGCTTGCCATCTCAGGGAGGGGAGAGGGAATGGGATGGAGGAACAGAGGGAGAGAATTTGGAACTCAATTTTTTTTAAATGAGAGTTAAAATTGTTTTCACATGTAATTTTTTAAAATATATAAAAATCTGCTCCCCCATCAACAAAAGAAATTAATTCAAAGACAAAGAGGGAAGGGGGTGAGGAACAGGACAGAGGTATACCATCAATTACCTTAGCCAGATCTACCCTATCAGGGTCAAGGAGGAAAGCCTATTTTAATGGGTCAGCATTGCAAAGGAGTATTGGTATACAAATGTCAAACCAGATAACCGTTGGTGATTTTCAACATACAAGCCCAAGGGGAAAATGAATGGGCAAAGACTAGTTTGGTTCCAGGGAGTATTTCATTTGTTTGGTGAATCTTTCCACTCTTCCCTGTGTCCATTATTTTAAGCCACAGGGACCATAGCCATCTATAGAGCTGCTGAGCCTCCAAAATAAGCAATCAGGAGGTCATGTGGAATGCTGGATTTCTCAGTATAACCGTCAATGTGTCTATGGTACAGTCCTAGACTTTTTTAGGGCCCAGATACAGAGCATAACAAAAGACCAGCTCAGAAATGATGACATCAGTCCAGAGCAGCATATCTGACCTTCAATAACTGAGCTCAATCAGTCCCTAGAGACAGTTTCTAGCAATCGGCACTATTATGTGGCACAATTAGCACCTCATTTATCTAGTTTGCTAATTGTTTCATGCCTGAGTCTTATCTCCTTGCCTCCTAAAAAGGAATCTAAGTTCTCAAGGGTTGACACCAAATTTTCTACCTCTTTTGTCTCTCCTAAGATCTTTTTGTTGTTCAGTTGAGTCCAACTCTCAGTGACCCCATTTGGAGTTTTCTTGGCAGAAATACTAGAGTGGTTTGCCATTTCCTTCTCTAGATCATTTAAGAGATGAGGAAACTGAGGCAAACAAGATGAAGTGACTTGCCTAGGGTCATACAGCTAATAATTGTCTGAGGCCAGATTTGAACTCAGGAAGATGAGTCTCCAGGCTGGATGCTCTATGGACTATGGCGCCACCTAGCTGCCCTCCTAGAGCTCCTAGGATAGTGTTATATTCATAGTAGTTGCCTAAAACATACGTGTTTGCTTGTTTTGAACTACACAATCAATACATAGGACATAAGACAGAAAGGTTAACAACATTGTTGGCATTGTACAACAAGAGCAAGCACACACTACCACACCTAGGGTCCTCATATATGTGAAGTTTCTAGTTGCTGAAGGGCATGGTTTGCTCTTTTCTATTTGAATCACTAATCTAGTCATCATACCCATGCCAAGCTTTATCACCAGGTAAAATTAGCTTCTGAGGAATGCTTTTTTTCAAAATCCAAGTATTGTAATCAAACATCTAGTGGAACTGGTCAGGTACGGCTCAACATGCCAATAGACTGCTTTGATAGGTAGACAGAGTTTGGGTTAGAAATTGCAAGGAGAAGGGGCATCTAGGTGGTACAGAGGATAGAGCACTGGCCCTGAAGTCACAAGGACCTGAGTTCAAATCTGGCCTCAGACACTTGACACTTACTAGCTGTGTGACCATGGGCAAGTCACTTAACCCTCATTGCCCTGCCCCCCCCCAAAAAAAAAAGAAAAAAAAAAGAAATTGCAAGGAGACCTACCTAATTGGTTACTCTCCTCAGGTACTCAGAAAGTAATTTAGGGCACATGCATTTAAGTTATCGTTGGTGAATAAAAACCCCAATGTGAGAACTAAGATCACAGATTCAGAGCTGAACATGAAACCAGAAAGGTTGTGACTGCCCCCCAGGATGCACAGCTTGTAAGTGTCAGAGCATGATTCAAACCCATCTCCTTCTGGCACCAAATCAAGCACCCTTTCTTTCTCCTGTGACATATTGTTCATAGAATTTGAACAGCATCAAAGTTAGGGCAGGAAAGAATCTTAGAGATCAGCAGTCAAAACATCATTATCTAACTCACAGACCTCAATACTTGATACCATTTTTTTTCAGCACACTTTAAAAATCACTTGGTAAATCCTGCATTGAAAATGATTAAGTACCTGACTTATATTTGTTAACCTCTCCACTGTCATGAGTCTACTCTCCAGGCTCTTGGGAAATGTGTACTATAACATCACATACACTTCTTGAAGGAGTTATGATCTTACATCATATTTAAATGTCATGGAATTCCACAAGACAAATATATCCTCATGGAATTTAATAGGCAATCAGCAAGCTATTTTTTCCCCTGATTAACATACAGAAAGCTGGCGATCACAGCAGGCAACTGATGAGGCTGATCTGTCAATGTCCTGATAATTCTCTGCCTGATTGCTTCCAGTCGGCAAAGCTGCATAATCATGAAAAAGTCAGGGAGGATTTGATCAGGACCAGAATAGACCATCAATTGTGCTCCAGTGATTTGGGTGTCTGCAGCTTGCTAACTCTAATGCACAGGATGATGTTTGGATGCTATCTTGGGGAAGTTCTCCAGGAGGAAATCAATATTAAGGCTTAAAAACAGGAGGAAAAAGCCATAGAAAATTTACATGAAATATAATCCCAGGAATGTTCAAGGTAGTGGTGCAGATATTAATATGAGCAGCTACCACTCTGTTAGTTGGGAGTTCAGCCAAACCAGTTTTTAAATATTGGTGGGTCCTAATGGATGAATTAGCCTTTTGATTACTTGGGTTTCATGGACTTCCTCATACTTTCCCCAATAGCCTAGGCTATACATTAACCAAATGTCAACAAAAATAAATCTCCAAATGACTGAGTATTCATCATTTCAACTGAATTGTAGAGAAATCAGAGACATGGTTTCATTAATGGTTAAAAGGTTCTCAATCATTTTCTACAATGAATCTTGCTGAATAAAGTATACCTTGTTAAAACTGAGAATTTCTTTATAGGAGTCAAATTGAATAGATAATATGTTCTTACTTGAGTAACTCAGGTGGGTTGTTTTTATTTTTGTATTTTGGGGGTTGGTTTGGTTTGTTTTTTGGTATTCTAACATTAAAGAATTATACATCAGCATAAATTACCTCAAGCAATAATTTGGAGAGCCCTGGTTTCCATTGAAAAAGTTGCAGTTCATTTGTAATTCTCCTTTTACATATCATATTGCTGTGGTTAGCTTGAACCTACATAGCACAACCCAACCTCAGTCACCAGTTCCTCAGCTAGCACTCTGAATTCTTGTAATTAGCAGTACGTGATGAGATTCAGCAAAAGATCCCTTGGGAATGACCTACTTGTATAGCTTGTCATTTCATGAACCTCTCTAGTTTCAGCATCATCAATAGACACTCTCCAAATAATTGCCTAGCTCAAACTCTGAGGGAAGGGGCACTATTTATATACATCCAGGATGTTCTCCCTCCTTTATTAATAATTTGAGTTCCCATCTCACAGTATCCCTTCTCCACCAACATCTACCTTCATACTAGGGGACTTCAACAATCATGTTGATGTTCTTTAAGATGCCCTAAACTCCCATTCCCCCAATTTTATCGACTCTTGTGATTACTACTATACTCTACCTCAGCTACACACAGTTACATCTTTGATCTTGTCATCATTCACTTTTATATTCAAGAAATGTCTTTATCCAAACCATGTTTTAACGAGTCTGTCTCTCCCTATGCCTTACTACCCCTAAATATAATCTTGATCCTGCCTTTGGCCTATAATACCTTAGTAGTTTCCTAGTACATTTATTCTGCTCTGGCCACATTTTCTTCCCTTCCTAGTCTCCACCTTTTGGTTAACGTTTTCAATGCTATGCCAAACTTTGTTCTCAAATCCCTTGCTCTCTTCTACCAGTGTTGACACTTTGTCAGATCTGAACCCTGCATTATTTCTACTCCCATACTACTGAACAGAGCTAGAGGAAATCACAAAACCATGCTGACTCCATCGACTCCAAATTTATGTTATCTAATCTCAACTGGGTTCAATATAACAGGCAGTTCTTTTATTCTTGTCTAATATATTCTTTATACCTCTTCCCAAAATGGCTGTTCCAATATTTCTCTTCTCTGCTCTAGCTTCTCATCCCTTCTCCTCCAAATCCACCAGCTGAAAGTCTTTGTTTCATACCTCACCACAAAAAAAGTTGAGCTCTCCTCTTCCTCTCATCTCATCTCCCTCTGACATTATCCTCTCACTGTCTCCTCCTTCACTCCAAACTGATGAAAAATTGTTCCTTCTTTTTATAAATTCATTCCTGGCATGTATACTCCTTAATCTTTTCCATCTCATCTTCTCCAGCAAAAAGCAACCTCAATAACCCAATAACCTCTCTCTCTCTCTCTCTCTCTCTCTCTCTCTCTCTCTCTCTCTCTCTCTCTCTCTCTCTCTCTCTTTCTCTTTCCTTCACCAACCTTAAAAAAATTCTCACAAGATCCTATCATCTGTGCTAGGGATTGTTGCATATCAATTAAGGAATGGCTAAAAATACATGGCACATAAATGTAATGGAATATGACTGTTTTGTGAGAAATTATGAATATGGTGAATACAGAGAAGCACAGAAAATCTATTAACTAATGCAACATGAAGTAAGAAGATGCAGGAAAGCAATATATGTAATCCTACAACAACATAATTAAAATAACAACCACAAAACAATGAAAACTCAAAGAAAATTATGAAAAGATGATTTCTCCCAGTTCTTTTGCAGAGGTGGTGTTCTATGGATCTGGAATTTGTAAATAACATCACATTTTTTCCACATGTTAATTGGTTCTGCTGAATTTTTTCTCTTCCTTAAAAAAACTTTGTTGTAAGAAATGCCTTTCTGGGAGGGGGAGTAGAAGGGATATGGGAGGAAATGTAGGTTATGTGAAAACATTTATCAATAAGAATCTATTTTAATCAAATTAAAAATGAATATTTATTCAAATAATTTGAATCAATAATGGTACAAATTGTAACATAATTCATCATCTTCAGAAACAATGATAAAATATCATTTTAAATAGCTGATTTTCCAAATATTAAAAAAGAGCTTTCTTAAATAAGTTCTAGTTTGAGCTATGAATAGCATGGTATTTTCCAGTCTAAATACAATTTCTATGAAATTTATGCAGGGGCTATTCTAGAAGGAATACTAAATATTTTAGCACTGCTTTTTCAGGCAAGGATCTATCTATGAGTATTTTTGGCCCACAATTATTGAAACTGAATTCCAACAAGCCTTTTTTCAGGTTCCCAGGCAAAGTTATTCCAGAGAACTCAGTAGGAGAACAGGCTTTTAAAGCCAAAAGTTTTCTGATTGTACAATGGAGCATAGTGACAAATACTATTACAAAACAGAGCAAAACCAACCGGGAGGAAAATCTACATTTTTTAAAGTTCACATTATATTTCAATAATGTTCACTATGTAATTTTCCTTTATTGTTTTGCGAATATATTTCATCACTTCAAAAGAGCATAATTTCCATTACGTGAATATTCCCTCCACTTGTAGGGATCACAACCCCTACACATTTTAGTAGATAGTCTTTATTAGTTTCTGGGGCCAAAAAAAAAATCACCATGTGATGGCCAGCTTCTGTATATGAGCCTATCTATACTTAACTAGGCAACAACCTCTCATTCTGTTGCTAGGCCTGTCCTTGAAGTATTGACATTTTCGGAGGACTTACCAGAGCTTTCATTCTAGTGATATAGCTTTCAAGAATCCAGGGTCACCATTTTGCCACAATGAGGCATCAGAGTATAGTTTTAGTTGAAGTTAGGGTATATGGTACATAGTGATATTAAAGAAAACTTCCCTGCTTGTTTAAAAGACATGCATCAAGTTTTAAATATCATTGCCATTTAATATTCAACATTTTCCCATGCTACCATCTTTGTATAAACATCATCCCTTCTTTGCACATGTCTTTTTTCAGCGCCTGTTTTTCCTTGACAAGTTATGTAAACTCAGAACACCTATTTTTAGTATTGGGCATAAGAAGTCCCAAGTGCCAGAGGCTAAGATGGTGAAGTCAAGCTAAAACATAGGTCATCAGTAATTTTCCTGAATATGGGAGAGAGCCAATGGAAAGAACAAAGTATTAAGTATGGCCAGTATCTGGTGAATTCCACCTTCTCTTCCTCCCACCCAGTTCCCCACATTAAGGACAAAAGAAAAATTAAACCTCCATTACAAATGTCATTCTTTACCCTAAGTCCTTACTCTCTCTATCAAGAGGTAGGCATAATATTTCATCATTAAACTTCTCAATTGTAGTTGGTCATTAAAGCAGATAAGATTTCCCAAGTCTTTCAAAGTTGTTTATTTTTTATCATATTGTTATCATTGTCTAAATTATTTTCCTGGTTCAGTTCTCTCCACTTTGCATCAGTTCATAGAAGTTTTCCTAGGTTTCTCTGAAATGATTTCATCATTTCTTATAGCAGAATAGTATTTCTTCACATTTATATACCATAACTTGTTTAGCCATTCTTCTACTGATGGGTACCCTCTCAGATTCCCATTCTTTGCCACCTCAAAAAAAAAACCCTATAAATATTTTTTGTATATCCTTAGAGTTTGTTTTCCTAAGAACTAATCCCTCCTTTGAAATACCTTACCTCTAGTATTCCCTCTTCTTCTCCCCTTCACCTCCTATTTGCCTGTCGAATAAAATATATTTCTGCACCCAGTCGTGTATGTGTGTGTGAGTGTATTCTCCCTCCTTTGACCAGTTCAGATGAGAATGAGGTTCAGATATCTGCTACTTCCTCCACCCCTTCTTCCTTGTTTGTCCACTTACTCTAATCACGTAAGATAACTTTCCCTAACCTTCCTTTCCTATCTTCTCACACTTACCCCAGTGTATTCCTCTCTCCTCCTCTCTCTTTATTTTCTTAAGTTCCCCTAAATTTAAGAGAACCTCTCCCAGACCTTGTCTTATGAGACTTCTCTTTTGATTTCTAATATAATAGGATAGGTAATATTTGAATGTAAATAATTTATCCTTGTTTTATATGTTTATTATGATTCCTGACATATTTTACAGACTAGATTTATTATCAGAGATAGTTGGTATTAATTTTCCTCTAATTTTCCAAATTTTCTCTTCCTATCCTAGCAACACTGATTACCTTTTTACAAAAGCATTTTAATTCTATTTTTTCTTTTATGCTGTCCTCTTGTCCTTGTCTGTTTAGGAATATTTCCTTCAGTCATAGGCATTGTAGTACAGTAGAAAAGATGCCCTATTTATTGTCAAAAGACCTGGCTTCTAATGTTGGCTTTGCCACTATGAAGCCTTGGGCCAGCCATTAATCTTCTGTTGGCCTGAGTTTCCTCTTATGTATAATAAGATTTTGGACTAAATGGCCTCTAATGTACAGTAAGGTCTTTCCTTCCTTTTGTTTGTATCCTCAATACTTCACACAGTACCTTATTTATTACTAAACATATAGTGTATAATAAATATCCATTTGCGTATCTAATGTTCCTTCCACATAGAAATCTTTTGCTCATATAATTCACAGTTGTGAAAGGCATTTCTTTTACCTCTTCTATTTTTTTTATGATCTGGCTTTCTAGATTTAGATCACATATCCATTTGAAATTTACTCTGGTATAAGATATGTTATGTATCTAAGCCCATTTCCTACCAAACTGCTTCATTGTCTTCTCAGCAGTTTCAGAAACTATACCTTTATAGAAGCACAAATTCTAAGGGTTTAAAAGAACCTCAGAGGTTGTCTAGTCCAATCCATACAACTTCCTACTTGGCTTTGAAAGTCTTTCACAATCTGTTTCCAGTCTCTTTTCCCATGCTGATTATTCCTTACTCTCCCTCAGGCATTCTACAATCCTAGGGAGCCAGCCTACTTACTATTCTTTGAACATAGCATTCCATCTCTCACTTTTGTCACTTTGCACAAACTGACATTATTCCTGGATAGCTCTCCTGCCTCTCCTCTGCTTTTAAAATCCTTAGATAGTTGAAGACTCAGCTCAAGCACCACTTCATGAGACACTTCTTGATTTCCTCAGTGATAACATTCCATGTAGAATTCAAGATCCTTGAGGGTAGGTACAAGGTCACTTTTCACTTGGTATCCCAAACACCTAGCATATTGCCTGGAGCAAAGCAAATCCTTAATCTGACTTTTAGCCCTTTCCACCCTTTGCTCCCATTTTGTCACCTAGAGTCAGCCAGAATAAAGCTAATCTCCCATTCAAAGCCCTTCAAGTTATAGAGGCAGGTAGGAGATATAGCACTGGGCATCTGAAGTCTGGAAGACCTGAAATCAAATCCAACCTCAGACACTAGCTATGTGACTCTGGGCAAGTCATTTAACCTCTGTCTCAGTCTCCTGATCTGTAAATTGGGGATAATAAAAGCATCTATCTGCCAGGGTTATGTATGAGGATCAGATGAGATAATATTTGTAAAGCACTTAGCACAGTGTCCGGTACATAGTAAACTCTATAGAAATGTTAGCTATCATTATTGCAGACAACAATCACATCCCCTAAGTCTTTTCTTCTCTCAGCTAAACATACACAGTTCTTTCCATTATTCTTTATATTTCTCTTTTTATCTCTTTTTTTCTTTCTTTTTTTTTGGTGAGGCAATTAGGGTTAAGTGACTTGCCCAGGGTCACACAGCTAGTGAGTGTCAAGTGTCTGAGGCCAGATTTGAACTCAGATCCTCCTGAATCCAGGGCTGGTGCTTTATCAACTGTGCCACCTGGCTGCCCCTCTCCTTTTATCTCAATCTCAGTTGGTGAAGTGTCTTGCACATAACAGATAGTTGATATGTCTGTTCTATGTGACCAAATTTTTTATTGCTTTACCGTTTGTTTATTTGCTGGTGCATAAATCATCCTTGTTATGAAACAATTTCAAATAATCTAATTTTTTTAAAGAGACAGCATCCTACGATGGGAAGACTAAATGGAATCAGAAGACCTGACTTGGAATGCCAGCACTGCTGCTTCCTAGCTAGGAAAGTGACCCTGGGCCAAGTCATTTAATGTCTCTGACCCTTGGTCTCGTCATCTGAACAACGAGAACAAGAATACTTGCCTCCCTACCTCACATGGTTATGAAGAAATTGCTTCATAAATCACTACATAAATATGAGTTATTATTATAATTGGAAAACATTCTTATGAAGTAGGGATTTGCCAACATCCAGATGGATGCTGGTTAGAGTAAAAAAAATGGCAACTCTCAGACCATAAGCTAGTGATTTGAATGGCTGCCAAAAATCAAAATAGAATGAGTTTTTCATTCTATGTTCTCATTTGCTTATCTATCAATTTTTATATTCCCTTACTTGACTCAAACCCCTTTATTACTTCTTATGGCTCCCTCAGCCCCTCTCTCTGCTCTTGGGCCTTTCCTTGGTTTTCATCTGCGCACCCACAGAATTTTTTCTTGATATGTTCCCTTGAAAGCCAATAACATCTCTGCCATCATTTATCACAAGATGGGTTTAAAAGGGCTTCTTCTCAAATTAATCTGGCACATGAGCCTAAATAAAATAATTATAAGATTTGCTGAGGCAGAAAATATGGTAACACTCCAACATTATCATTTACTAATTAACCCAGATGGTGGCACACTTCCCTAAAGTGCGTTCATTTTTCTGAAAGCAGTCAATGTTAACAGAACATGAGACCAGATTTACCTCAGGATGAATCTCAAAGGTCTGCTACCTGGTGTTGAGATCCACTTACTTCCTTTTTTTTTTTTTTTTATGATGGAGATGCATTTTTTGGCATATGCGTTTCCAGTGGGAAATGGGCCAGTGACTTTGACTTTACCTTCTAAACTTTTTGTCATCGCAGCCCTCAGGTTAAATATTGCAGACACAGACATATGTGGCTTAACAGGAATTGGAGAAAGAATGAAAGTACTAACGTGGTCAAAAAAAAGCCTTCTAAAGATCTATTCAGAGCTTTGTATATAGTATTCAAGCAAAAGCTTTGCGAGGGCTTCAGCCTTGTCTATTTAACTCAGCCTGGGAACAACACATCTAGACTGCAAACGGGTACCCAATGCTTGGCTTTTGTTGCTTGATTCTGATATGAGGTTTACAAAATATAAAACACTTGGTTTTCTAAAATGCCCTACCTTTTCATGTTTTATTTATCAGAATAACTCAAAAATCCCCTTCGGTCAGTTCATTAGTGATTGTAAGAGACATCCTTGGAATAATACTTTGGGATATGGTAGAACCAATCAATACCCTGTCTCCTGAAGGTGTAAGCTGCCCAGAACAAAGGTAGACTACTACTGCCTGCACCCTGGCCGAATATATGACATTGTTACTTGGTCCAGACCCTTCCACAGACTACATATTTACTATTACTGCCTAAATTTCTGAATTTTTAGCATTAGCATACATTGACATACCAATATAAAGTATTTTATTTTGAAACAAACATAATTAAAGGAGGCTCTTATTAAAAACAGGATTTGGGGGATGGGTACAAGCATATGCTTGGAGTCAAGAGAACCTCAAACGTACAGTTTAGTTTAATCTACAATCTACAATGTCCAAACAAGTCATTATTCAGGCTTTGCCTAAAGACCTTTAGTGATGAGGAGCTTACCACCTACACTGAGATAATTCATTCTACTTTTAAATAAGTTCAACTATTATTTAAATACCCTTAAAATCTTTCTTATATTGAGCTGAAATCAGTCTCCCTGGAACTTCTTGTTTTTCATTTTATTTTCTAGGACCAAATAAAGCAATACTAAACCCTTTTCCACATGACACATGTTTAGGTAATTGATCACAAACCTCTAAATCTCTCTTCAAACTAAACACTCCTAGTTACTCCAGCATATTCCCCATTTAGTACAAGTTTACCTTCCCCTCTACTTTTTGATGACTCAAAAGAAAGTTTGGGGTGCCTCATTATTCATATGCCTTTAGTAGCTTTAGATTTAAAGATTTAAGGACACTCCTCCCACTCAGAAACACACATGAACTTGGGCATACACATGCACTCATATTTGTGGGACCGATTTCAGGGAGTAGGAACATATGGTTTGTGGGTGGCATTACTCTGGCTGATAGAATGAACCACTGGGCAAAATGGCATCACAGATGTTCAAAAGCATAATATATCTATGCATGGAACACGGCCAACTCTTGTTGACCACAAGATATGTTAGAGCTGGAAATGACTGTAAGCCTATCTAGTCTAAGTGTATGGGAGTGAAATATCCATATGTCTTGCTCTCAGTTCTCATTTCAGCTACCACTTGCTTTGAAAACATTTCACTGATCAAATTCGTCTATTTACTCATTGGATAGCTATTGTACTCCTCTTGTGTGCAAGGTGACATGCTAGAAACTGCAAAGAACACAGTGTCAGACAGTTCTGATCCTCCTATACTTTACAGCCTACTAGAGTAAGATAGGTTCTTAAATAACTATAGCACAGGGAATGAAGCACCAAAGTGGTCATCTAATGCCTCACATCTGGACAAGAGCTTTCAGCTGGTCTCCCTGCCTCAAGTCTCTCCCTACATCAGGCCATCTTCCACTTGACTATCAAAGTGGCATTTCCAAAACAGGTCTGATCATGGCACATACTCACTTCTCAGATGCTAAATTCCAGTAGCTCTCTACTACCCCCAAGATCAAATATAAAGTCCTCCCCTGGCCCCTTCCTACCTTTACAATTTCCTTATACTTTATACCCCTGCACCTACTCTACAATCCAGTGACACGTCTCCTTGCTGCTTCTCAAACAAAACACTCCAGCTTCTGCCTCTGGGCATGTTCATTGGCTTTTCTCCATGCCTGGAGTGCTCTCTCTCCTCTTAATCACCACCTCCTGGTTTCTCTGTCTTCCTTTGTGTCTCAACTGAAATCCCACCTCCTGCATAAAGCTTTTCTTTGGTTCCCTAAATGCTGATGCTTTTCCTTCGAGATTATCTCCAGTTTATCTTGTATAGATCTTCTCTGTGCGGTTTTTTGCATGTTGTCTCTCCCATTAGATAGTGAGCTCATTGAGAGCAGAGACTGTTTTTTGCTTTTCATTGTACTCCCAACACTTAGAGTAGTTCTCGGCCCAAAGTAGACACTTAATAAATTATTCTTGACCTCTATTCCATATAAAGTCAACCAAAAGAGCTAGAGCAATCAAATCTCCTTTAATTCTCAAGGAATAATACTTACAAAAGTTGCAGCTTACATTCACCTGCCATTTTAAGGTTACAAAGTTCTTTCAGAAAGATCCTGATTTAAAGTCCTATCTCAGAAACTTCCTAACCAGGTATTCCCAGGCAAATCATTTCGTGTCTCTTAGCCTCAGTCTCCTTATTCCACCTTTGCTGTTGTTGCTGCTGCTACTGCTATTGTCATTGTTAAATTGTTTTTCAGTCATGTCTGACTCTTCCTGACCCCATATAGGGTTTTCTTGGCAAAGATACTGAAATGGTTTGCCATTTCCTTCTCCAGTTCATTTTATAGATGAAGGACTGAGGCAAATAGGGTTAAGTGATTTGCCATGGGTCACACAACTCCTTTCTGAGGTCACATTTGAACTCAGGTCTTTCAGGTGTGAGAAAATAATGGGATTTGGCAGATACTCAAAGGCTCACCTGGAGATTAATCTAAACTGGTTGAATTAAGTGAGAGTGATTGACTTTGCTGATTAGCCTACTTCAAGTTAATTAGATTGTAACCATAGCTGGCTGGCCCTTAAGGCTGTATTGTTCTCAGAAGCTAAGGACTTTGAACTCAACATGAGAGCACCTTCAAGTCCAGGGAACCAGTGGATTTGGATGATGCCTACCAATCAGCTTGAAGCAGAGTGTAAGGACCGCCTCTGCTCCAGAGGTATAAAAAGCTTCCACACTCAGTTTGAGAAGAGTTCATGGTTGAAGCAGGCTCGTGGCAGAGGACTTGAGGAAGAACCAGACCAGGCTGGAACTCTAGGCTAGATAGGCCTTTTCTTAACATTCTGAACTCCACGTGAATACCTGGTATGCTTTAATAAATGTTTAATGCCCAAAGACTGGTGCTAAAGCTTCTAATTTAAGGCAACCACATATTTAGATTTTAAACATCACACAGGTTCAGTGTTCTATCCATTTTGCCACCTAGTTGTTAGAAAGTTTCTCCTTACATTGAACTAAAATTTACCCCCTTTATAATTTCTACTCATTTGTACTAGTTCTACCTATTGTGACCATGTAACATATGAATTGCTCTTTGTGGAATAAATGTTTAAAAGCTTGAAGACAGTTATTTGATTATTACCTGAATCTTGAACATCCTCAGTTCTTTTTTTTTTTTAAATATATTTTTTATTTATTTATTTTGCGGGGCAATGGGGGTTAAGTGACTTGCCCAGGGTCACACAGCTAGTAAGTGTCAAGTGTCTGAGGCCAGATTTGAACTCAGGTACTACTGAATCCAGGGTCTTTGCTTTAACCACTGTACCACCTAGCTGCCCCCCCCCCATCCTCAGTTCTTGGTATGACAGGGTTTTCTAATCCCCTCACCCCTGGATGCCCTCTCTAGAATCCAGCACACAAAACTGAACATAACCCTTCAGTTGTGATCTAAGCAGGAGAGAGTAAAGCCTCCCTCATTCAGGATACTATTCTTCAATTAATGCAAGCTAAGGTCACATGAAGGGAAGATTTGGTTTGGTTGGGTTTGGTTTCCATGTAGCATTGCTGAATCATGCTAAATTTGCAATTCACTGAAGATCCCAGGGTTTTTTCACATGAAATGTTGTCTAGTTAATCCTTCTCAAGGCTATATTCATGCTATTGAATTTTTCAGCCTTTACAATTCTTCATGACTTACATCTATCTCAATTAAATTTCATTTTATTAGATTTGGCCCATCATTCTGCCCTGTCAAGATCTTTTTTTTTTAATAGTATTAGGTCTTCTGACTTCAAGACCTGAGTTCTAAATGTTTGTTGATTTCATAACTTGATCAATGAATTAAAAACTAAAAGGTTAAAAGTAATCATCTATTTTAAAATACCCATGGGGACAGCTAGGTGGTACAGTGGATAGAGCACCAGCCCTGGAGTCAGGAGGACCTGAGTTCAAATCTAGCTTCAGACACTTGACACTTACTAGCTATGTGACCCTGGGCAAGTAATGTAACACCAATTGCCTCCAAAAAAAAAACCACCTTTGAAGCTAATAATTTATAAGCTTTAGGAAGATAGGGAGTATGCCTTACTTATCTTTGTCCAAGACAAAAAAAAAATCTTTCCCCAAAAAAACATACCTTTCTCTCCAATTTACCTATTTTTGTGAAAGGTCACATGAGAATATATAGTCACCCAGGTTTGCAACCTGAGTCAATTTTTTTTTACATTTTAAAAATATTTTAATAAGCAATATGCCTTTCTTTAGTTGCATCAATTGTTTTACATGGTTTGTCACTAAGCTCACAAGATGTTAACATATATTCTTTTATTCTTTATCCTTCCACATCCCACATATCCAGTCACTTATATGTGTTGTCATTCTACCTCCAAATCATCTCTCTCATTGTCTTTTTCTCTCCACACACAAAGCCAGCGTACTAGTTCAGGCCTTCCTAACTTCCAAATTGATTTCATTACCTTCAGCCTTTTCCCTCTCCAAACCCTCCTCCACGTAGCTAGCCAATCCATACTTCTAAAGGACCAATCTGGCCAGTCTCTCCCTCTTTATTCCTCCTCAGGATACACACTTAACTCTCTGGACTTTCATTCCAATGCCACCAAAAACTTCTTCCTGAAGATTCATTTCACCCCTGGTCTCACACTGAAAGTACCTTTTGCCCCTGTGATCTCTTCCTCTTCTTGGCTGCTTCCTCCCAGAACCTCTACTTTAAGAAAGGCATAATGTCTTCATTCCTCCCCAGACTATACCCCTGACTCTCCAGACTTTCTCTGCCAGGACCCTACACAGTAATCCCTTTCCCACCTCAGTTCTTTTCAACTGTCTTTTATTTTCTGTCTTCCCCCATTACAGAGATTCTTTATTTCTGCTTGTATTTATATCCTCTGTGCTTATCACAATGCCTGGCTCATAGTAAATAATTAGCAGATGCTTGTTGATGACTGCTCAAGAAGTTCTGGTTGTTCTATCTTGGCATTGTTTGGCATTCAAAGCCCTTCACTGTCTGGCTCCAGTTGATCTCTCTTGACTGATTTCCCATTACTCTTCCTTATGCCTTCCATGTGTAATGATTGGAATGACGCCACCTGCTGGAGACTTACTGTAGAAAGGCTGCGCCATGAGGTGAACGTCTCTGAGGGCAAGACCATGGGTCTTTTCTTTGGTGTCAGGAAGTGATGTTGGCTAATAGGAGGAAGAAGGAAGATACTGGTGCTCTGTCTCACTCTCTTTCCTGAGGACGCTGGTGGAGAAGGGAGCTAGAAATGCGCTCTCCCTTTAATAGATAGGAATCTAGGCCTTTCTCTCTCTCTTTACCAAATTCTTATTCTCCTTAATAAATGCTTAAAAGTCTAACTCTTGCTAAAGCTTATAATTTATTGGCAACCACTCATTAGATATTTTAGACAGACTAGCTAGAATTTTAGCCCTTTAACACATGTTCCAGCCAAAATGGTCTAATTATCCTTCCCAGTAGAAGACAGACTGTCTGTCTCTGTACCTTTGCCCAGGCTGTCCCTAGTGACAACAATATTGTCCCTCCTTGAGGCTCAGCTTGAGTGTCACCTCCTACAAGAAGCTTTCTGATTCCCCCACTTAATATTAATTCTTCCCCTTACACCATGAAATTACTTTGAAGTGCATGTATGTTTCATTTACTTATCTCTCAAAATGTTATTCATTGCCAATAAAACATAAGGTACTCAAAGGCAAGAACCATCAGGGGCTGTTTGATTTGAATCTTTGCTTCCAAGGTATCTTGCCTAGTATTTAGAAGGTTTATTGAACTGACTTATCTTTGCATGCATAGTTGGATAATCCTTAATAAGTATTTGATTAATTCAAATGAATTAGATTAGATTGGAGTTGAATTGAGTCTAGAAAGAATCAGACTCATTGGTTGTAACTTAAAAGTGGGTTTTTCATTTTCTTGACCCTTTATAAATTCTCTGAAGCCAAGAGGCTAACAAATATGCAATTGGGGAGTGGGGTAATGTTCAGGCCCAGTTCACATTCTAAAGAAAAAAAAAACAAAAACAAAAAATCCCCAAACAAAACCATTAAACCACATCCTTGAGAAAAGCCAAAGACTGGGGAGTCATCTGGTCCCCATCATTCCCAGCTGTGACACATACCTCCAGCCATGGTCTGCTCTAGCAACAGGGACTTGAAATGAAAGGCAAATGGTGGAGCTTTGAAGTGAAGCTGTTTTAGTGGCATTTCAAACCAAGGTGGTGACAGGAGGATGTGGAGAAAGGAAAGGCAGGAGAAAACTATGTTAAGAAAAGGGAGTTGTTTAGAAGGGAGAAAAAAGACAACAACGGATGTCTTTTTCCATAAAGACATTAAGAATTTTTTCAGGTCCAGATGCTATGGCCACCCTTCCAGTCTATTAACAAGTCCACCGTGAATATCAGTCAGTCAATGGGAATTGATTGTTCATTGTGAACAAAGATTTGAGCCAGGAACCCTGGAAAGATAGAAATGAAACAGAGGACACGGTTCCTCCTCTTGGGGCACTTTACATTCTGAAGAAGGAAGCAGAATTAATGCATGTGAAAGAGGCACAGATTGACTTAAACCAAGTTCAAGTTAAACACCATTATATAAAGCCAAGAATTTCCCAAGAATGGTCGAAACCAGCAGAAATTAGTCAGAAAAAGCTTCATGGAATAAAGAAACCCTATGCAATATTTTGAAGGAAAGTGAGAAATATGAATGAAATGATGGAGTCAAGCATCTCAAGTTGGGTCAATAGGCTTAAGGGCTGAGCTTGCTGGCCAGGGGCAATGTAATCCCTTGAAAAGGGACAGAAACTTGAAGTCAGAAGATTTAGGTTGAACCCTGTCTCTTAATACCTATGTACCCAGCTGTACTGGCTCTCAATTTTTCAGTGAGCATGTGTATCTCAGAAGTTAGCTAATCCTAAAAATCAATGCTTGAGGGGGCAGCTAGGTGGCGCAGTGGATAAAGCACCAGCCCTGAATTCAGGAGGACCTGAGTTCAAATCTGTCTTCAGATACTTGACACTTACTAGCTGTGTAACCTTGGGCATTTAACCCTCATTGCCCCACCCAAAAAAAATCAATGCTTGATTAATTGTTTTATTGATTACTTAGACTTAAGAAAGTAATAAGAAAATGTTAATAATGAAGATTAAAGTTAAAAATATGTCCTGTATACTTTTTTTGTGGTGTGTTTTTTTTTCTGAAGAGCCAGTTGTTAAACATTTACCAGCATACCCCTGCCTAGGCACCAGTTTTCTCACTTGTAAAATGGGAGGGAATGAATTATATTATCTTTAAGGTTTTTCTTCTCTAAAAGGCCTTGAATCCAAGTAGGTTCTCTTGACAAAAACCAAGGGCCCATATCAGAAGAAAGGTCTAGGAAATTCTCTCCAGGAATACTGTAGAATGATCAAGTTAGATATCTATAAAAGTTACCAAAGGCCTCCTTGTCTTTTAATTTAGATGGAATTAAGAATATAACAGCTGGAGGGGCAGCTAGGTGGCACAGTGGATAAAGCACCAGCCCTGGATTCAGGAGGACCTGAGTTCAAACCTGGCCTCAGACACTTGACACTTACTACCTGTGTGACCCTGGGCAAGTCACTTAACCCTCATTGCCCCTGCACCCCCCAAATACAGTAATATAACACCTGGATCTTTAAGAGCATGAAGCAGCATGCTCTTCATCATGGCAAGCTCTGGTACTTGCAGTTATGTGATCTCCAGGAAAGTTATGACTTCTCTGAACCTCAGTTTCTTCACCTGTAAAATAGAAGGATTACATTAAATGACCATGAAGGTTCTTTCTTGATCTAAATTTTTATTGACTACATTTTTTGGTAAATTATAGATCCACAGCTGGATACATATGATGCTAAATTACAGAAGAAAATTCAAGTCAGCTATTTTTCCTTCATTCTGAATAATTCAAGAGTTGCCACAGATTCTTGATGACCTAAATATTTCAGAGCCAGCATATTTCTAATTAGTTTTCATTAATCGCCTTCATAACTTTTTTTTTTTTTGCCTCTTACAAGGTTTCCTGCTTTATAAGACAAATTAACTGTATTATTAAACTCGTTTGTTCCTTCTGGATTGCAAAATTATCAACCTTGAGGCAAAAACTCCTGCCAATTACAATCTTAAGACATCTTATCCAAACTGCTAACTCATGCTGGCTAAACAAGCCCTATTTTAATTATTAGTTCCAATGACAGTGTGTGCTCATCATTCCCTTGTCTTTCTAAGCAAAAGTAAGATTGGGAGCTGATGATGCTTTGGGGGTACTTCATTAAAATGTACAATGCAGCATAACCATGATGTGCTTTCTCACTTTGAATGAACACTAAAGAAAAGCATGTGAGCAATTAGATTATGCCCAGAGGCTTACCTTTCAATGTTTGGAGTCAAAAGGGCATGCTCAAGTCCCCAGCTTTATACAAATCTAATACAGGATGTCATGGCCTCCCATTCTGTGTTACTAATTGCTCATCACAAGGCCACTCTCATTTACTATGGGGTAGGTTAGTTCTAGCTGGGGCAAAAAGCCAGAACAGGGACCTAGGGGCAACCTCATCCACCCCCTGCTGCTGTTCCAAAGCATGCCAACCACAATTTCATGAAGAATCAAACCGAGTGATCAGCATGATGTTTCAAATGGACATGTCTGTATATTTTTTTTCAAATATCAATCATTGGAAAGCACCCAATGAGAAGTACAATAGATAGCAATGACTCAGAAGTGCACAGGATACATCCAGTCTTAGTCACTCTTCCACTGCATTCATTTACATCCCTTTTGCTTGCCTAGTTCCCATGTCAAAAGATGAGCTCATCTCTGACTTTATGGAGATCAAGTCCAGTTAATGTAACGTCCTTTAACTTCCCTCATCACTGTCTCTAAATGTATTTCTACTTCACCCACTTCCTCCTTCCTTCCTGCCCCAGAGGAAGATTCTTCCTTTCCCAAACTAACCTTCTACCTGCTCTTTGGAACCTACACTGTACCTTGCTCCATCCCTTTACATTCCATCCATTCAGACCCATCTCTACACTCTGAATCTCTCCTGGAAACCTTACCCTTCACTCTCTTCTCTCCATCCAAAGGAATTTCTTTGTTTGCTGAAACCCCACAAGATGTCTTGGGGTTAACATGCTAGATTTCTTCTAAGGACCACTCCTAAACCCAAATAACTCTGGCTCTCCTTCAATGGCCAACAATAGGTCCCAGCCTGGGTTTCATTTGGTCATCTCTTGGCATCTTAATGCCTCACAGTAGGTGTAAAGAGCAATTGTTTCTATTTTGACCAGAAGCCCTCAGGATATTCCCATTTATCTTTTTAAAAAATGGGGAAGCGGGGGCAGCTAGGTGGCGCAGTGGATAAAACACCGGCCCTGGATTCAGGAAGACCGGAGTTCAAAGCCGGCCTCAGACACTTGACATTTACTAGCTGTGTGACCCTGGGCAAGTCACTTAACCCTCATTGCCCCGCCAAAAAATAAATAAATAAATAAATAAAAATGGGGAAGCTAAGTGGTACAATGGATAGAGCACTGGCCCTGGATTCAGGAGGACCTGAGTTCAAATCCAGTGTCAGACACTTAACACTTACTAGCTGTGTGACCCTGGACAAGTCACTTAACCCCAATTACCTAACCAAAAAAACAAAACAAACAAAACTAGGTAAAATTAGCCTTTCTTTGCCTCATCTCTTACCTGCTGTAATCATTGAAGGGCATTGCCTCAGGCAAACTGGGACCTGTGAAAGACTTTAGCTTAAAGGTTTCCCACTGTATTTGGGCCATCTCCAGTCATCCTGACATATATCTTGCCACTGGACACAGATGAGATGGCTATGGAGGAGAGTGAGGCTGGTGACTTTGAACAGTCCTGCCTCACTTAAGTCCAACTCACTGCAAGTCATGACTTCACCCCAATGTCACAGTGCTCTTTGAGAACAGAGGACAAAAAACAACAATGACCTCTTAGCCCTGCTGTCCCTTCAAGCTATTGTTCTCTCTCTTCCTCTCACAAAGTTCATGTGCACTCTCATGCTTCTGCTTGCCAGTGTATACCTCTGAAGCCATGTGATAAATGAGTTTGAGGGAGGCACAGTTGTTGACAGGTGTGACTTATGACTATGGTAAGATTATTGGAATTTGGCAGACCAACTGGGATGAGCCACACCTGGCCTGCCCTGAGTGGCGTGTGCTGCTGATGTCAGCAGGAGAAACCATTCTCCACAGGCAGTTTTGAAGGACCTCCCCTTTTGGGGGAGGAAGAGTAAACACTCACTGAGGGGAGTCTCAGTCTCTTCTGGAGTGACTTCTCTCTTCTGTGGGAGCAGCAGCAGCGGACGAGTCCTGCAGGCCCTGGCTACGAAGCTGGTTTTCCATTGAAGCTACAGACCCCAGGTGGTGAGTTAACATACGAGCCCTGCTCTTTTCAATTAGCTGAAATGGAAGCGAGTTTGGGGATTGTATTGACTTACGTTAGAGTTAGGAGGATTATCCATATTTCTTTTTCCCTTTGATTTTATTAATTTCACCTTTGCTGTTTATTTCATTCCTATTAATAAAACCTGATTCGTTTGCGGAAAAGAGACTGTTAGGCTCCTTTCTTATTGGCTTGGGAGAAATATCTAAAAAAGCAGTTCGAAGGGGAGGAACCTAGAGGTCCTTCATTATTTCTGGGACCCCAATATTACAGTGAGCCACTCAATTAACTCTCCATATATTAAATTTGGCCCTCACACAACTCTTTAGAATTTTTGTTCACTTTACCTATACATTTTCTTATCGAACTCATGATAAGTTGTTTTTTTAAAAAAAAAAAAAAAAAACCTTGAGAACACTTGGATGTAGTATTTCAGACAAAAGGGAAAGGCTGAAGACCTCTCTGTCAGAGGACCTCCTCTGTCATGAGGAAACCCAGGTTCAAAGAAAACTGCTTATGACAACAAGAATGCAGAGTTCGACCTAGCAAAATTGAGGGACTGTTTGGTAGAAGAAAAGAATGGTATAAAGTAAGCTGAAAATGATTGTCATATCTTCCCTAGCAGATTGTAAGGCTTCCACAGGCTAAGAATCCTCTTATCTTTATAACCTATATCTCCCCCCAACCCCTGCACCTTGCACAGGGTCTCAGGAACAGTAAGAGTTTAATAAAGAATTTAAGTAAGTAAACTGAAGGAAGGAATGGCCTCCCATGAGAAACTCATACTTTGTGACCAAAAACTGAGTGTAATGAATAAGGGGGATTTCATTCTCTAGGATTATCTCATGATATATAGAAACCTATTCTAGAAGGATCTATAGCATAATAATGTAAAAAAATGAGGGGGCAATATTGAGAAATGGTTTTTAAATTGCCATCTTTACAAAATTTATTGTGTTATATGAAATATGACTTAATTGGTTTGATTACTGGAATTCCAAACTAGAAAGGTTATTGAGAATCTATTAAGAGAACTTCAGCGACATTATTAACTTAATGCTTGGTATTCTATTCAGCCACCCAAGAGACAGGGTTAACTATCATAATTAATCTCTATGAGCTTAAAAACCAGACAGCACTGATTCTACAAAGAAGACAGAATAAAAATAATAGACAGAATAAAATAAATTCTGACCAGGTGAAGCGATCAATAAACAGATCAGTCAATTAAGTACCTACTATGTGCAGAGCACTGTATCAGACAATGAGGGAGATAAATTTCAATTTAGTTTGTAGCCTACATACCATTCAACTGTGTATTCACATAAACTTGGGTTAAGTTTGGGAACATTTTAGATGATTGTAATTATCTCTTCTGGCTTAAGTCCTAACCCAACTTGAAGCTGTGAACTTCTAAAGTCAAAGTCAGGTTTAAATAGCCAGTGGCCACTGAACTAATAGACCAGGAAGGTTATGTAGACATTGAAATAGTGAATATTTCATTGGAACAAAAAAAATCATAAAGAAAAGCAATGCAAAAATCGATTTCAGCACTCAAACTTGAATTCCTTTCCCTTCCTCCCCTTGTTAAGAGGATTCAGAAAACAATGTACTCTGGAATGTAGGAAGGCATTTAGGCTTCAGTACAGTAAATCAGAAGGAACAACTGCTGAAACCTCAAGGGTAGGGTTAGGGAGCTAATTAATCTATGGTGCTTTGATGATTGCTACAGCTAGTTTTTGAAGTTCTGCTGGCATTGGATGTGTTCTTTCTTTGCTCCATGGGGTTTCTAGAACATGCAAGAACTCATGATTTCCTGTACTTACCCACTGCTATCCGAGACACCACACATGTCTTTCACAGACCACCAGCAGGAAGGAGCTCTTTTAGATGGCCGTTTCCCCAGAAGTCTCTTTGTGACAAAGCAGAATCCTCACCCTATAATAGAATCATTCTGTGCTCAAACACACAGTCTTACTGGAATTGAAATTCCAATAATTTCAATTAAGCCCATCCTTGAAGCCCAAGACCTCATGGGGCATCTACTACTATCCTACCTTGTAACTATTATTAGTATTCCCTCTACCCTGCTAATGGAAAAATAGGAGAGAAGGAATCAAAAGGTAGAACAACATGTCCACTTCAAATTCAATTATTGGTTATTTTTTAGGAGTTTCAATTATTTCCAACTCGTCGTGACCCCATTTGGGATTTTCTTGGCAAAGATACTGAAGCTTTTTCCTATTTCCTTCTCCAGCTCATTTTACAGATGAGGAACTGAGGGAAACAGAATTAAGTGACTTTCCCAGGGTCACATAAGCTGAATTTGAACTCAGAAAGTTGTCTTCCTGACTCCAGGCTCAGTGCTCTATCCACAATACCACTCCTAAAAAGTTCAATTCTATAAACACTTATTAATTTCCTACTCTGTTGTAGGCATTAGGGGATATACAAAGTTTAGAGAAGATCTAATTTTTGTTCTCAAGGAGCTTTTGGTCTAGTAGTCCCAGGGACTAAAAGGCATAGAATGATTCCCTAACATAGAGAGAAGCCTCTTCCATGATCTCTCACATTCTTTTTTGAAGTTAGGAATATACTCACTTGGGGACTTTTCCCCCAAGTGGTATCTTTGGTCTCTCCCCAAACCAGATAGGCTTTCATGCTGAGAAGGTACAAAAAGTGATCATGGTATGGTGGATAGAGAGCTGACCTCAGAGTCAAGAAGACCTGGGTTCAAGTCCTGCCTATAACAAATAGTTGCTCTATGACCCTGGCTAAATCAAATAACCTCTTGGAAGAGAACCTCTAAGAAGGTGCAATCTGCATTGGTAGAGGGCATTTTCTTACCTGAGAGTCCCCTATAAAGGTGAATTAACAGGTCTAGTCCTTTTTCTATTCTTATTAAGCAGGTAAAACAGTCTTTCACTTAAGATTTGGAAGGGAGAAATAAAAATAAACTCAAATTACAATGCAAAATAGTTACTTTGCTTTGGGGTTACTCCTAATGAAATCAGATGTATGTATATGGAGAGAATAGAGGAGTATTTTGAATCTATTTCAAAAAAAATGGGAGAGGGGAGACCAAGTATTTTATAAACCACTTACTGTGTGCCAAGCACTGTGGTAGGTGCTTTACAAATATTATCTCACTTCATCATCACAAAATTCTGGGAGGTTTGTTCTTCAGTCATGTCCCTTTTACATGACCGCAAGGATAAGTCCCATGGGATTTTCTTGGCGAAGATACTGGAGTGATTTGCCTTTTCCCTCTCCAGTGTGTCATTTTACAGTTGAAGAACTGAGGCAAATAGGGATTAAGTGGCTTGCCCAGGGTTACATGGCTAGTAAGTAGCTGAGATTGGAATGGAACTCAAATCTTCCTGAGTCCAGATTGAGTGTTCCATTCACAGCACCACCTAAGTTTCTTCTAGATCCCTGCTGTAGAAGTGAGACATATAGGGGCTCCTTTTAACAATGGGGGAAAAGGTCACTTCTTCAGCATTGTGCTTATAATTGGTTTCTTAATTAAGCAAACAAAAATAGTGGTTTTATCAGCTTCCTGAATCATTTCAACCTGAGTTGCAAGATCAGATGTTTCTACTGATTCATGTTTTCCACCTACCATTTGTTCAGAAGGTTTGCTTCTAAGGATAAACTCAATGAATGAGTAATATCTGGGGATGTTTCCCAGCAGCATCTGTTAAGAGACTGTGAGACAAGATATGACAGTATAAACAATTGAGATCTGGGCATTGTTTCACGTCATTCTCTGTACAAATCTATACAATATTTGTGGAACAGCTGTACTGCCTGGGAAAAAATGCAGAATGATGGGGGTTGGGGAGAATTGCACTATGATTAAAAGCTGCACAATAGGCTTTATCCCACATGATCCAAGGAGTTTACATTTTCATCAGCTTACTGGAAGAAGGTTGAATCTGGCCCAGCCCTTTTTATTCATGTAGAGTGATGCTGTCAGGACTAGTGATGTGCCCAGGCACAGGGGTGATGATGCAGATATTGGACTTGTTGGCCATAAGAAGAACACCTGAAGTCTCCAGATACAGTGTTTTCATAATACACTCCCTTCTGCCCTCCATCTGAGGATGAGCAGACACATGCACACATGCAGATCCAGTACCAAGCCAGCCAAAGCTAAGCTGTCAGGCAAATCATGATTTAAAAAGAAAAAAAGTGTGTTAACAATTAAACTCTCATTTAACAGTGAGGGGAACTGCCTTCTGTGCTAACACTTTGTCCAATGCATTAATTAAATGGAACTACATCAGTCAGAAGTTCTGTGGATTACATGCAGCTGAATTTCCTTGGTATTTCTGTGGTATGAAGACTTGCATGTACAGATAGGTAGATCTTTTAGGTGTTTTGCCTTGTAAGAAAGGCCTTTTCCACCACATCATCTGGATACTGCCATAGAGGTGGGGAACTAGATATTTCTACATGGGAGAAGAAAAGACTTGGCTAATAAACTGCTGGCTCCTTGAAAACAGTATATGTCTTTTGTCTTTATATACCCTGGTCTCAGCACAATGCCTGGTACATAATAGGTGCTTAATAAATGTTTATTGACCTCCCAACCAACAGCCAAGGCATTTGAGTTATCTTCAGATATTTGAAGAGCTGTCATGTGGGAGGGTGATTAGATTCATTCTTAAAGAAAGAACTAGAAGACTTTGACTCAATCAAGAACTTTCTAATCACTAGGGCTGCCAAAATCCCTGCTATAATATTAGGTGATCACAGGCAAGTTGTAACCTCTCAGGGGCAGCTAGGTGGCACAGTGGATAAAGCACTGGCCTTGAAGGTGGGTGGACCTGAGTTCAAATCTCACCTCAGACACTTATTAGCTGTGTTAACCTCAATTACCTTGAACTTGCAGGGCCATCTCCAGTCATCCCGATATATGTCTTGACACGGGACACAGATGGCTCTGGAGGAGAGAGTGAGGTTTGGTGAATTTGCACAGCCATCCCTCACTTAAATCCAATTCACTGAAAGTCATGACATCACCCTGATGCCACAGTCCTCTTCAAGAACAAAGGACAAACAATAACAACCTCTCTGAGCCTCAGTTTTCTCACCTGTAAAATTGGGATACTAATTTTTAAACTTTGTCAGTATTATACATCTCTCTATAAACCTCAGACGCCTCTGTAAATGTAAGCAACAGCTGCTGCTACTGTTGCTGCCACCTTTCAGGGTTGTCATGAGGAAGATACTTTGAACTATCTGTTAGATCTTGGGCATGTGGTTTAACCTCCCAGATCCTCAGTTCCTTCATCTGTAAAATGGGATGGTGAACTTAATGACCTTTGGAGATCCTTCCAGGTCTAAATCCCATGATCTTAACCTCAGTGTGCTATAAAAAGTGACCTTTTTGTTTTTATTTTGTACTGTTTTGCTTACTATTATAATGGAATGAGTTGCCCCATGAGACAGTGGATTCCTCATCATCCTTTTGTGTTCAATCAAGCTGAACAACATTTCATGAGGAACGTCATACAAGATATTTCTCTATTGGGCAATGAGTTGGAACAGATGAATTCTCAGGCTAATTCTCACTTAGATATCCTTTCATTCTAAGACAGTTTTAATTCCTAAAATGTCAATAATAAAACATCACTTTGCCAAAAAAAAAAGAAATGATCAGAAAAGCCTTTACATTTGGTTCCACATTCTCACCCTCTTTTATAATAAAATCAAATAAAATACAATCAACAAAAAGACAGATTTGGGGAGAAATCATGGTACATTAAGCAAATGATTTTTTTTAAGTTAAAGAATTCTCTCCCCTCCAAATTAGAGTTAAGGAATTCACACATACTCCACGTTCCAAAGAAAGTCAACCATGCTCATCCTTCCCTCTCTTACCTCTTTTCCTCTGCTCAAGTCAACCAAACTCTGTGTCTAGAAGAAACTCTTTGCTCTACCATCAACACCTTTTCTAATCAATCAGTTCTGCCAAGACCCAGCTCTGTTGCCACCCCTTCCATACAGCCTTTTCTGATTTTTCTGAACATTTAAATGGGAAAACTCTCTAGGTGGATGGCTCCACCCAAAGTCACCAAAAACATAGACTAAGTTTGAGGTATTGTAGCAGTGAAATTAGTTGGGTTACTCAAAACATCTCTACATTTCAAATACAGTTGTTTCCTACCACTTGAAATATTTTCCTAAAATCTTATTTTAGGCTCCTATTGTGAATAAACTAGATTTCAAACTAAAGTTCTAAGGTTGTTCTTTGATTTGGTTTTGTTTCTTTTTGGGGGAGGAGGCAGGGGAGGGAGAGACATGATGGCAAATGCTTCATTAACTCCAAACAATGAAAAGTGTTGCATAATGTGATGCAATGAAAAGATTGCTGGATTTGGAGTCAGCTTTGGGAAAAAGTCAGATTTCCTGGGTCCCTTCCAATCCTTTTTTTTTTTTTTTGGTGAGGCAATTGGGGCTAAGTGACTTGCCCAGGATCACACAGCTAATAAGTGTTAAGTGTCTCAGGCCAGATTTGAACTAGGTCCTCCTGACTCCAGGGCTGGTGCTCTATCCACTGCACCACCTAGCTGCCCCCCCTTCCAACTCTTAATTTGTGACCCAAGTACCTTCATCCCCCTTCCCCTTTGTAGCTCCCTATTTTATGTTGACTTCCCTCCCCCATTAAAATGTAAGCTCCCTGAGGGCAAGAACTATCTTTCTCTATGCTTCACTGTTGTGCTACCTGTCTTATTTGTGTACATTTCTCATCCCTACCACCACCACCACCCAATTAAATTGAAAGGTCCTTGAGCTCTTAATTCATATTTGACTTTATCACTATATCCCTAGTGCCTTTCACAAGGCAAGTAAATACTTGACAAATGTTTATTGAATTGAAATGATATTTTATTACTTGGGATTTTAAAGACCTAAGAAAGGGCAGCATGAGCTCTGAGGTACTGAAAATTGCAGGGAATCAAACAAGGAATGAATGACATTTAGTAAAAGGTGGGGAGGAAGTTGTGTTTCATTTAGGGAAGCAATGGCTGATGGTGTATTGCTTCAAGGTTGAATTCATCTGGGCTCTGTGCCCAGATACAGGGTACCAGGGAAAGACAATATTTTCCATAACCTGTTTTATTAAAGCTGTTCTCAGTATACAAACTAAGAACCTGATCACATAAAGTTACAAGTCTTTTTTTTTTTCTAGGCTGGATGCCTACACCTTATTCTTTCAAGAACATCTGTGCTCTCCTTTGTTCTAATGTACCAATACTTATGACTTCACATTATGATCACTTCCGTGAAAATACAGCACAAGGGCAGGGGGTGGCTAGGTGGTGCAGTGGATAAAGCACCAGCCCTAGATTCAGGAGGACCTGAGTTCAAATCCAGCCTCAGACACTTGACATTAGCTGTATGACCCTGGGCAAGTCACTTAACCCTCATTGCCCAGAAAAAAAAAAAATACAGCATTAGAACTCACATGAGGAAAGAGGCTGGGAGAAGGGAAGTTGTTCCCATGCTGTCCTGTGCATCAACCGACCCAGGAACCCTCTATGAATCCATGCTGCAGATGACCCCTTTGGCCTTACCTTGCTTGATCCCAGGCCTCGATGTGCACTCCATGGACATCACCAGTCATGTCACCTGCACTCCACTTGGATCATTATTTTCCATTCCTCCCCACCTTAAAATAAATTCTGCTTCAGGAACTGGCCTGGGCTCTGGTGGATGAGCCTTCACTTTATCCTGCCCAGAATTTGACTTCCAAGTCACTTCCCAAAAGTCACTTCCCAAATGTATCCAAACCATACTGCCTATCTCATATGCTTTTCCAGCTCCTCTTTACTTACTATCTTCCCTCATTAGAATGTAAGCCTTCTGGGAATAGGGACTATCTTGCTTGCTTTGATTTGTCCCTCTGTCACTGAGCACAGTGCTATTTATTAAGTAGTTAATCATTCCTAGCTGGCTAGCTATGTACTTGTTCAATAATCCTTCTGTTCCTCTTTCTGACTTCTCCCTATCTGTGGCAACGCCATTCACCCTTCTCCCTTGTTTGCAACCCTACAATGTTCTTGAACTCATCTCTCTCTGTCATCTCTCATAGACAATCTGATTCTAGGACCTAATTATTCTATCCCTGAAACAGCTATTGGATCCATTCCTTCTTTTCTATTGCCACTGCAACCACCTTAGTATATGCCCACACTAACAATAGACTATATTTCTTTTTTTCCTCATTTTTTCCATTTATTTTGTTTTGAACTTCGAAATAAAACAAGCATTTCCACAACAGTAGAATTTTTTAAAAAATGATTGCACATGAAACTGCAAATCCTATTATGTACAACTTGTGATTCCTTTTAACTTTATAATAAAATTATCATGTAAATTTCCTTTTTAGGCTATATTTCCTTAGCTTCCTTGCAGGTCAATTTGCCTCCATTCTCTCCTTACTCTAATCTATTCCTCATACATCTCCCAAATTGAGTTTTCTTGCACACAGATCTTATTTTATCTCTTTTGCTCAAAAATCTTCAGTGTATCCCCACTGTATACCAAGTGTCTCTGCCTAACATTAGAGATTTTTCACAACCTAACACGAATCCACCTTTCAATTTTTATCTCATGCCATTCACCATCCACACATTCAACATGTCTACCAAATTGGACATCTTTCTATATCACGCCTTACGTTATATACTATATATGCATATACACATACATACACATACATGTTTATATATACATATACACATATATATACATACATATATATATATATAATGCCTACATCTATCTCTGTCCTTTGTTCAGACCATTTCCTATGCTTAGAATGTCATCTCTCCTCTTCATCTGTTGAACTTTTTAAAGTTCAACTTAAAATACTACTTCCTTTTCAGAACCCTCCTGGCTTTCCCCAGTTGATAATATCCTTCTTCTGAGACCTCACAGAGTTCTTCATTCTGTAATTCACTTATGAACATGTAATGATGCCTATCATGGCTGAGTTATGGAGTCTTATCCCCCATTGGATTATAAACTTCTTGATAGAAGGAGTTGTATTTTACCTAGCTTAATATCATATCCAGAAATAACAAATATTTGTTGTATACATACTTGTTGTCTATTGTTACAAAGGGCTCTTAAGAGTACTCTGCTTGATTGTCCCTTGTCTTAACTTACACAATCTTTATTTCAGTAAAAATATACTTCCCCAGATTGTCACATTTGAGATTTTCTAGAGGTGTGATTTCCACATATATTGTGTGGTTCAATGGGGAGCAAAACAAATAACCAAGGACTACACCTGTCATTTATTCCCTCTGTTTGTGAAATTGATTTCTGAAAAAGAAAGAAATGTGCACCTAAAACTGTATTTCCAAGGTGCCACTGATTAGCTGACTTTGGGGCTTAGTTGGTTTTCAAATTGTTCCTGTGGCTTAATGTTGAACAATACCCAACTGATTAATCCAATATTGGTAGACTTAAGCACTGAAATAAACATTTATTCTAACTGTCAGATAACACTGATTTTTAACAAGAAACTCCCTGAGGTCAGAAATTGCATTGTTCTTCTCCAGTTGTTTTTGTTTTGTTTTATTTTGGTTTTGTACCCAGGATCTACACAGTACCTGGCACACATAGTAGGCATCAATAAATGAATTCTGAATTGAAATGAGTTTAATCAATAGTTACATTTGCTGAGTCACGGTCTGAAAAATGAATCCCAAGCTATTTCTCAGATTTTTACTTGGGGACAAAGCACAAAACATTTCCTATCTACACATAAGTAATAAAGAGTCAATTATATTTGGGTTAAATATACACACGATTAAATATACAGGCTATCCCAAAAGTCTAAGCTTTAATAACCTCTGAAGTATAAATTCTACAAACCTTATTTTAAAAGATAATTATTTACATTTCAAAAATAAGTATGTTTCTTATTAAAACTCAATATAACTACTGTCTTGTGCTATGTATAACTCTAGTGGATTTTTTTAACTTTGTAAAAACTTTCATCATCTACTGCTCAGTGATAGAAAGGTTTGCATTTATAATTCTGTCCTTAAGATCTTTCAAAGAACAAGACTTTGACACATATGTGACAGTTGTCAGGTGACCCTATTAAAAAAAAAAACCTAATGGAGAAAGATCAGATGTCCAAGGTGACCCAACAAGAACACCTCCTCTATCAATCAACTGGCCTGAGAAAGTATCATACAGAAAATATCACATACAAAAAAAACATAATGACAAAGTGTCTTGTCTTGTTAAAATTAAAAAAGTTAAAGTATATTAAAATTAAAGTATATTATTTAAAGTTCACAAAACAAAATAGATATAAAAATTTTAATAAATTAAACTTTCAGATAATTTTCTGTAAGTTTATAGCATTTATACTTCTAAAGTTATTAAAGCTTCAAATTACAAGACTTTTGGGAAACCCAGTATATTCATACTGGAAAAGAAATCAGAGAAGCATCTATTCCAACCCCCTCATTTTACCAAGAAGGAAATTTAAGCACAGTAGTTAGATAGCTTATCTAAGATCTAGGGAGCAGTAGATTCTAAATCTGTTGAGGCATTAGATTAGGTGATCTTAAGGTCCCTTTGTACTCTAACATTCTATGAAATAATATGACAAAACCTTAAGTGGAATTCTAACTAACCAGAGCCCTTAATTATCTAGTGGTTTTTAGCACTTTAATTTTCAGAGAAAGAAAAAAATGTATTCATAACAAAACCTTGGTAAAAAATGCAAACACACACACACACACACACACACACCAACTTTCAAGGTAAGTCCTAAGGTTAGAATATAGTTAGCCCAATGTCCAAAAATTCTATACTTACTGCATTCCACAATGAAAATTCTTAGGGCATTCCATAATGAGAATTCATCTTCCAAAAGATGACCTGAGCCAGAGGCAAATATTCAATTGTCCAAGATTCTATTATGTTTACTCTACTAAACTTTACTGGGGCATTCAAATCAACGAGTATGTTTTAAGAGGATTTTTAACAATAGGAGTTAAACAAAAAGTGTTTTCTGGTTAACTCCAAGAATCACAGGTTTAGGATGAGAAAGAATACTAGCCATGTAGGCTCATACCTCTAACCTCTCTCCCCCATTTTATAGACAAGGAAACAAAAACCAAGAAAATTTCAGTGACTTCCTCAACATAACACAAATATTAGTAGAAAAAATGGAATTTTAACTCAAGTCCTTTGAATCTAAATTCAGTGCTTCTTTTCCCCATTATGTAAGCCTATAGCAGAATGTTAAATTAGCCCTACACCTCATTCTTTAAGCATTCCAGCTAATGAACATAAATGGTCTCACTGCCTCCAGTTGATTAATTTCCTAATCTGTCTCATATAATCTTCTTAATGCACTATTCTGATCATATTACCCTTTTATCCCAAACTATTCATTGGTTCCCAACTGCCTAATGAACAAAATATTAAGCTCCTCAACAATATGGCATATACCTTTCCAATCTTATCTTATCCTCCTCTTCTTCATGTATTCTGCATTCCAACCAATTTATACCACTTTTCTACTCATGTTCAACTTGCACTTTCCCACTAAGGTTATCACTATCAGTCAGACAGGGTAAAAAATCTGTAGGAAGAGGTAGAGGGCACCTGCTCCCAACAAGCCTGACAAAAGTATCAGCCTTTCTCCCTCTCAAGGCTATCTATAGGCAGCATAAATCAGTAGGGAGCATTAGGCTTTGGGGTCTTAACCTTGTGGTCATTGAAGGGAGTGAGGTGGCACAGTGGATAGAGTACTGGCTCTGGAGTCAGGAGGATCTGAGTTGAAATCCAGGCTCAGATCCTCATTAGCTGTGAAGGAGCTGTGTCACAAGTCAGGGAAAAATAACAGTCTTTATAACAACTTTGAAGCTCTCCACTATTCTTTTGAGCATGTCCATGTCAAAGGTCACATTGCCCTGCTGTTCTGGATCTTTGCTCATGTTGTGCCCCATTCCTGGGGAATTACTTTTCCTACACTATTTGCACCTGTTGAAATCTTTCCATTTTGCTTCAACATCCATCTCTGGGGTCCTATCCTTCATAGAGCCTTCCCTGATCTCTGTCCCCCACCCCCCTGCTGAAATAGATCTCCCTCCTCAAAATAGTCATTGCATTTTGATTAGACATCTTCTCAATTCTCACAGTCAGCTTTATACCACATTTATATACACCCCTTATCCTGAAAACAATCCTAGATTGTAAGGTCTGTGAGGACATGATGTGTGTCTGATTTCATCATTGTTCCCCCAGTGCTTATACATTTCAAACAGTTGATAAATGTTTATTGAAATGAATTGAATTGAGGTTTCAATCTTTGAGTTGTTAAAGGGTTCAGAAAAGAAAGCACTGAATAAATACAAATCCATATCACTATTCAGGGGGATTTTTCACACAATCACAGTATACAATAAAGGACGATAAACCACCTTTTCTTTATAGCAGTTGATTTAGAAAAAGGAAAATAGATTCAAGAGAGATGGGGTGAAGATGGAGACAAAATGAAAAATCAAGATAGAGAGACAGAGAAAGAGACAAAAAGAGACGGGGAGATACTCCAGGGAAATTTTCTCTTTCTAAGCTATCAATTTCCTGGTTATATATGGTCAATAATATTCTAGCCCTGAAGAATGGGTTTTCCCTTTGCCTCTGTATTTTCTGTGGTTTTACCTTATTGTTTGTTAAGTAAATTATAAAGCCTTGTTCTCTTTGGTTTGCAATTCTAAAATTTTTGCTTCTCTCTGTTTCTCTGTCTCCATCTCTCTATCTCCCTGTGTCTGTGTCTGTCTCTGTCTGTCTGTCTATGTCCCTGTCTGTCTCTATCTCTGTCTGTGTGTGTGTGTGTCTGTCTCTCTCTCTTTTCCTTTCTCAAATTCCCTCCTCCTCCCTCCCCAGGAATTCCATGAATAAATCACTGCATCCAGTCACATTCAAAGGCAAGTTCTAACTTGGTGCCTAGATCTCCCTGCTGACCTTTCCATGCAAGGATGGGAAATGTTCAGGAACATTTTCTCCTGCCTCAAAAAGAACAGCTTGAGATAAAACATCAGTTTCCCAGCCAACGTCCAAATATGTTCTTCCTCTATCTGGTTACAATCCAGTTTTCTAGCAAGTATATATTGCTGGTATGTGCCGGGTGTGGAATCTCAGGGGTGGCCACAGCAATGCAGAAGGGAGGGGGGGTGTTAATTGGTACCAGGAGCCTAATAAAATAATTGTGACATCATTAGTCTTTATTCCTCTTCTATAAAACTCCTTCAGGTCCCACTAACTATGATTTCTCTTTCTGCAATACTTACCTTTGTAACTACCCCCATAACATGATCCATAGTCCCCTCTCACATTTACTCCTGCTGCCAATCTGCATCACTCCCTTACAGCAATCTTCTTGCCCCTGGACCCTCCTTGTTTATCAGTCTCCTATTTTCTTTTTTGTTTGTTTGTTTGTTTGTTGTTGATTTTTTGGTGGGGCAATGGGGGTTAAGTGACTTGCCTAGGGTCACACAGCTAGTAAGTGTCAAGTGTCTGAGGCTGGATTTGAACTCGGGTCCTCCCGAATTCAGGGCCGGTGCTTTATCCATTGTGCCACCTAGCTGCCCCCAGCCTCCTATTTTCTAACTTCTCTATCTCTTTTGTCAGCCTGAAAGCTATTATTTTTTCTACTTGTGTTTCCATTATTGAGTTATGGTGAAGTCTTACATATGCTTGGAGTAGAGTTTAATTTCACTAAAAGTCTGTGATTGAGAATCCTAACGTTCTTCAAAATTTAAAATTTATTTTCTGTTAACTGCTTTTCTTACACCTCAGCCTATTCAAAATCCTTCAAGGTCTCTCACTGCTTTCAAGATATAGTCAAAGTTTCTTAACCTCAAATTTAAGGTCCTCAGAAGCCTTTCCAATGGGATCTCCTATGACTTCTCCAGAAGACTCTACTCCAGGCCAGGTGTAGTGGTGAACACCTTTACTAAGGTAACTAAATGTTTCATCCCTGCTACTAGGAGAGGCTGAGCCTAATGGATTGCTTGAGTTAGGGAGTTCTGAGCTTCAGTAGGGCCCTACTTCAGTTTGTCTGACCCTAATATTGTGAACCAACTGCAGTGGAGAGTTACTGGGCTGCTTATGGAGGAGTAAGCTGTCCCAGGTTGGAAAAACAGAGCAGGTTAAAAGCTTCTGCACCAATGGGCATTAGGACTGAGACTATGAATCACTACCTTCATTCAGGTGAAGGTATATATAGAGACCCGGTCTCATTAAAAAAAAAAACTAAAAGAAAGGGAAGGAAAAGAGAAGAGAAGAGAGGAGAAGAAAAGAAAAAGATTATTCCAGCTGGACTAGCCCTTTTCCTCCAAAAACAATTTTAATAAACATTTAGTAATTCACTTCTATGGATAGGAAGAAAGGGAGGGGAGGAAAAAGGATACACAAAGGGAAGAGAGGAGGGAATGAATGTTTTTCCTAGTAATCATTTAACATTAAACTCTCATTTCTTTATTTTTTCTATACATTTTACCTTTTATTTCTCACCTCATAAAATGAAATGAGAAAGAAAATAATGAAATCTCCATTGGGGCAAAATAATACACTAACTGAGTGTTATAAGCCATGATTTTTATCATATGTTTTATACAACTATATAGAATCATAGGGTCAGAAATTTAGAGGTCATCTAGTCTAACCCCTTCATTTTACAGGAGAATAAACTGAGGCCCATAGACTTGTCCAAGTTCATACAAGTAGTGACAGAGCCAGCAACTGAACCCCATTCTTCTAATGGTAAATGCACTTCTCAGTTCACTGTAGTAGTAAAGAAACATCTGTATTTATTAAGGCACACATCCATATATATGAAGAGAGAGAGAGAGAGAGAGAGAGAGAGAGAGAGAGAGAGAGAGAGAGAGAGAGAGAGATGGGGGAGGGAGGGAGAAGTAGAGACAGAGACAGAGAGAGAAGCAGAGACAGAGAGACAGAGATGGGGTGAGAGAGAAAAGGAGAGAGAGGGAGACCAGAGTAGAGGGGAGTGGGGAGGGGCATTATGATTGCTTCACAAATCCACTGACTATAATGGATATGAGATAACAGTTACCTGTAAAGCCATGTAACCACCCTCTTCATTTAATAAACTCACAGACTTCAAGTTTTCTATAGTATTTGTCTCCAGATCCTGTCCCTGTTCAAGCCCCTGTTTCATTTTTTTTTCTTTTGAAGTCTATTGAGTTTTGTAGGGTCAAGTTATTACTCCAGCTGAATCTTTTAGGTTCACCCAAATTCTCAAGATAATTCCTTTACCCAAAATGGAGGTAGATAAATATGCTGCCATCACTACTCCCTGTGTATAAACAGTCACTGTTATTTTTAAGCCAATACTGTTTCAGATAAACCATGATTTAAAACCAGGCATCTCCAAGGACTTCAACAGAAATATGAGAATTATTCAGTGATACATTCCAGGATATTATCTCTGAACTAGCCACATATACGCTATAGGAATAGATTCCATTAAAAATGGAAATAAAATAAATATTTTCTATAGGAATAGATTCCATTAAAAGGACAGGATAAAATCATATTAGTTATGCATAAGAACAAACCACTACCTATTTTGTTCTTCTATAATATAAAAAAATTAGGGTAGGAAACTAGGATTTGAAGAGTCAAGTCCTATTTTTACATACTAAAATTTGTTAAATAAAATGGAATTTTAGTTCTCCAGTAAGGAATTCCTATCAAGGGGAAAGAATCTAACAACTGGGAGAAACCTTAGAAATCAACTATCTAATCCAATCCATGATGGAACAAGAATCCCATCCATAGCATTTCCCAAAGTCGTTGTTCAGCTTAAAGACTCACAATGTGAAGGAGAGGGGATTCATTACCTCCTGAAGAAATCAATTCCACTTTTGGATAGCACCGATTGTTAGGAAGTTTATCCTGCTATCTGGACGACATTTGTATCCCTCCAACTTTTACCCCTTGCTCCTAGTTTTATCCCATGAGGCCAAGTAAAACAGGTCTAACCCCTCTTCACATGACAGCCCTTCAAGTATTCAAAGACAGGCATTATTGTCCAATAAATCCTCCCTTTTCTAGGCTAAACACTTTCCCTTCCTTCAGCTGATCCTCATTAGTCATCTAATCCAACAAGCATTTATTATGAGCCACAGTGTCTTCTCATTTATTTCCAGTCACCTTCTTTTGGTGGTGCTTCAGCTTGTCAATGTCTTTCTTAAAATGTAATGCCCAGAATGGAACACAGTACTTCAACTGTGGCCCAAACAGAAAAGAGTATAGTGAAATTATTGTTTTCCCCTTTGGGTACACTATGTCTCTCCATACTGGCCTGAATAAAATTAGGAAGGAGGTTTTTTGATTTGTTTCTTTTTTGGCTTCCATATCATTCATTATATGCATATTGAGTTTACAAGCCAATAAAAATATTATCTATTTTTTCATGATACTAATGTGGGGGGGGCACAGCTAGGTGGCTCAGTAGATAGAGCACTAGCCCTAAAATTAGGAAGATGAGTTCAAACCTGACCTCAGATACTTACTGGTTGTGTTATCTTGGTAAGTAATTTAGCCTCTTTTGGCCTCAATTTCATCATCTACAAAATGGAGATAATAATAGCACCTACTGCCTAAGGTTGTTGTGAGGTTCAAATGAGATAATAATTGTAAAGTACTCACAAGATGCAGATTTAGAGACATTTCCACTCCAAATGTTCACATGAATTATCTGTGCCCAACCTGTAGTAGAGCCTTCCAAGCTCATATCAGTCTGATCAGCCACAGTCTGAAAAAACAGAACTTGACCCTGACATAGTGATGTCATGATGGTATTCTTCAAGCATGAAGGACAATAACCAACTAGCTTGCCCGATATCTGGCACATAGTAAGTGCAACATAAATGTTTGTTATCATAATTATTTTTATTCTAACTGTACAACTCTCATACTGTTTTTATGAAACTGTTTAAAGCCAAAGAAGAAATTTCATTTCATTTGGCTTAACAAATCACTTTAGATTATTGAGATTTTGTTATTGGTCCTGTACTCCAAGCTTCATGTTATTTGCAAAATTTACACACATACTACCTATGAAAGCATCCAAGTCAATGATAAAAATGCTGATCAGAAGAGGAACAAGAGGTGCTTGAGTAACTCCAGGAAAGATATTCTTGTTGTTGATATCAACCCATTGGGGCATATAGATGGCTAAGTGGATAGAGCACTGGCCCTGAAATCAAGAGGACTGAGTTCAAATCTTACCTCAAACATTTACTAGTTGTATGACCCTGCTTGAGTCACTTAACCCCAATTGCCTTAAAATATCCAAGGCCATCTCCAGTCATCCTGATATACATCTTGCCACTGGATCCAGTTGGCTCTGGAGAAGAGACTGAGGTTGGTGACCTTGCACAGCTCTCCCTCACTTAAATCCAATTCACTGCAAGTCATGACATCACCCTAATATCATGGTCCTCTTTGAGAATAAAGGACAAACAACAACAACATGAACCCATTGATTACTCCTTAGTTCCAATCATTCAACTAATTCAAAATGTGTCTAACAACATTAGCTTGTAGCCAATATTTCTTCATCTTGTCTGTAAGTAAAGTATTGTTTGTTAAAACAAAAGTAGACTAGGAATTTAGGTATCTAAGACAGCAGCAGCCAACTCTAGCTCTCTGGAAAGCCCCTGTATACTAGCTACCACAGGGGAAGAAGACTCATAATAGGCCTAGAGTGAAGGGCAGGGGAGTTGGTGCTGACCCTGTGGAGCAGACACTAGAACACTTCTCTGTGTAGACAAAACCCTGGGATACCACTACATGGTAAGGAAACAGAAACCCAGAGTCACCAGCTCTTGGTGAGAGAGAAGTCCCAAGATAGTAAGTCACTACTCAGGAAATAACTGTCTGGGAAGCACTCATGCTGTGGAGAAGCCCTCTTGACCTACAGTCACCTAGGGGAAGAAGTGGGTTGGATCTCTGTTAGGATTCCTAGTTTAACAAAATAATCTTGTTATCTGGTTTCTGTGTTTCTGGACAAGTGAAAGAGTTGTCAGAATACAAATGCAGCAAACTTGCAAATTTCTCAATTTTTAAAAATCTTTATGTGACATTTCTAAACTTTCTAAATATCAGTGCATTAGGGCAAGGTTCTGTTCATGCTAACCAGGTCTGGCTCTGGTTCATAGTATTACCTTATCTACTGAACCAGTTATAGTTACCAGGTCAAAAAAGACAATGAAATCAGTTTGCCCTATGAAGCTATTCTAGTTTGTGAGATCGTTGTTTACAAAACCATCTAATCAATCCTATGTCCTAGAATTTAAATTCTCGAGTAAAAGGACCATTTGGTTCTGTCATTGTGTCCCCAGAAAGAAGCATGGTTCCTTGAATTTAATGGGTATATGGGGAATATATGTTGAATTGAATTGAAACTGTCTAATTATCAGGAATAAAATTAATTGGCCTGTAGTTTTTAGACTCTACCATCTTAAGCTTTTTGTACAACCAGAACATCTGACCATATAAATTTGTCTGCACAAAGTGCTTTAGTCTCAGAACAGGCAGATATCCCAGGTTTAGAAAAAGGTTGAGAGATCAGAGTCTAAGGTACTTTATTTACAGAATTTCAAAGTAGGAAGGGACCCCAGTGGACATCTAGTCTAATCCAACCCCCCCCAAAAAATATCCATTTTGTTATTAGAATTACCATATGCCTGATGAGTGGACTCTATCCTTTGCTTGAAGATATCTGCTAAGAGGAAGTCAGTGCCTCCTGGGGCAGCACATTCCGTTTCTGGATACTTCTTATTATTTGGATTTTATTTTCCTTACATTAAACCTAAATTTGTCTCTTTCTAACTTCCACCATGTTGCCCTAGTATAGAGTGAGAGAGAATGAATATAAACCTTCTTCCATATATCAAGCTTTCAAGTACTTGAAGACAGGTTATCAAATCCTCCCCTACCCTGTTGTGCACCTTCTCTTCTCTAGGCTAACATCTCCAGTTCTTACAACCAATCCTAAAATGGCAGAAACTCAAGAGCCATCACAAATCTGGTTACCCTCCTCTAAATATTCTCCAGTTTTCATTATACTTTCTAAAATGTGGTGCTCAGAACAACAGCCCAGATGTTATCTAACTATACTAAAGTACAAGTGGGCTGTTGTCTCCTTTTTCCTGAGAGTTAATGTCTTTCTAAATGCAGCCCAAGATCATATTAGTTTTCTTTTTCAACAGCGAATGCTATTGTATCCCATAGTTTTCTTTAATTGTTATATCACACTGCTAACTCATATTGAGTTAGCAGTACATTTTAATGCTCATATCTTTTTCAGAAGAGCTGCTTTCTAGCCATGCCCCATCTTGTACTTGTGAAGCTGATTTCTTAAAGCTGTGTAAGACTTTACATGCCACCATCCCTATCCCCTGTTTATAGTCACTGTTATTTATGTTATATTTCTTTTTATTATTGCATCTATATTCAATTTCATCTTATTTAGCTCAGTCCTGTGTTTTAGCCACTCCAAGTCTTTTTGGGATCTTAATTCTGTCATCCAAGCCCATCATTTTTATGGGTTACAAAACCCAGGCTTAGCTAAGTTGGCTTGCCCAAGGTGCCACAAATAGTAACAGAGCTGGGAGTTGAACCCATGTCCTCTGATTTAAAATCTATCATTCCTGGGGGCAGCTAGTTGGTGCAGCGAATAAAGCACCGGCCCTGGATTCAGGAGAGCCTGAGTTCAAATCCGGCCTCAGATACTTGACACTTACTAGCTGTGTGACCCTGGGCAAATCAAAAAACAAAACAAAACACAAAAAAATTATCATCCATTCTTTCCACTACACTATGCTGTTTCTAGTAGCAGAAACTTACTAAATGCTTGTTTAGTTTGTTAAACTAATGACCTGGAATTCCAAACCTCCCCTCCTTCCAAGGCCATAAATCTGATCTACTCATCATTTGCATCATGATTGAATATGGAATTCCCCAAATCATGCATAATGTACAAACACCCCCATAAGGCATTCAAAGTTGTCAGGCCAGACACACAGGACATAATGACATTAAAAACTAAATTGTCCCAGAATGGCATAATGAAGAAAACTAGATCAGATCTTTGGGAGACAAGGTATCATTACATATTCCTACCTCCAGGGCTAAGCTGTGGCAGGAGACCAGAGATGATAGGCACGTGTGTCATTAATGGAAACCTGCCAGGTCCCCAGTTTCTCAGGGCGAAATAGTGTCTCTTTGAACCAATTTGCTGGCACACAGCCTTTGCTACCTTTTGCAGAACTCAAATCAACAGCAAATGCTATTGTATCCCACAGTGATCATTATAAAATCTCACTCCTTAGGTTTCCCAAGTGGTCTTTTCCCTCTCCTGGAAGGCAGCTGAAAGTTAATATCTCACAGAATGGTTCATCATCACAGAGGAAGGAAAAAAATAATGGAATCATGAAGCATGGGGGCTTGATTTCATTTTATTTTTAAGGAAACTGTATGATGCAGTTGAAAGATTTTTGGACTTGGAGTTAGGAAACATGAGTTCTAGTCAAAAATTTGTTATCAGCTCAATCACCTTGGATGACAGATCTGAAACTCACATTACTCATCCTTAAAATAAGATAGTTGGACGAAGATGATCTCAAAGGTCCTGTCTAGCTGTAATATTCTATATGAGTCACTCCTGTCCTTGTATTGGGAGAGTCTCTATAGCTGTTGCTGCCACAGATTAATTTACAGAGAATTTTCCATATCTTATTGGAAATCTTTCTCACATGTATCAATCCATTTTCCAAGCTTAATGAGTACAGGATAATAAACTGTCTTCAAGACTGGACATATCTTTAAGTATCTCAGGGTAAGTATTTAGTACTTAAATCAGTTTAATTGCTTGGGATACAAAAAGAGGCAAAAGATAGTCCCTTGCTTGGAGGAGTTCAAAATCTAATGGGGAAGACAACCTGCAGTCAAATATTTACAAATTATATGTATGATAAGTAGGAAATAATTAACAGAGAAAGGCACTAGAATTAAGAGTTGGTAAAGCCTTCTTGTAAAAGATGAAATTTCATCTGGAACTTACAGGAATCCAGGCGAAACTTTAAATCCTGAGTTGGCTCCTAGAACAGGTTGAGCATTGAGAAGGGATCCCATTCCAATCCAACAAGCATTTAATAAGCACCTACTATAAGGGGCAGCTAGGTGGCAGAGTGGATAAAGCACTGGCCCTGGATTCAGGAGGACCTGAGTTCAAATCAGGTCTCAGACACTTGACACTTACTAGCTGTGTGACCCTGGGCAAGTCACTTAACCCCAATTGCCTCAACATACTCCCCCCAAAATAAGCACCTACTATGTACACTGCATTGTGATCAGTTGTGGAGAGATAGTGAGGTGGTACAACATATAGAATAATGTATCTGAAGTCAGAAAGACCTGAATTCAAATCCATCTCAGACATTTAGTAGTTATATGAATCTAGGGAAGTAACTTAACCCTTTTTGCCTCAGTTTCATCATCAGTTAAAATGAGTTAGAGAAGGAAATGGCAAATCACTCCAGTATCTTTGCCAAAAAAACTCCAAATTGGGTCATGAAGAATCAAACATGACTTAAACAGCTCAACAACAACAAACTACTATTACTACTAATACCACCACCACCACCACCACTACCATCGCTACTGCTACTACTCCAAAGTCAAAACAATGAAACTAATTCCTGTCTTAAGAAGTTTACATTCTAGTTATAACCCTATAAGGTTACCTGCTTAATAGGGGGAAATACTATAAGGTTGATTTTTCATTCCTGCTTATTACTTTTACTTTTGTCTAATATTATTGTTTAGCTTTTATGTGTGTACTTTTATCTTCCCGACAGAGTGTAAGCTGAATGGAAACCATTGTGATATAACCTTTATATTCAACACATCACCTAGCAGAGTGTTAGGCATGCAGTAGGCATTCCAGAAACATCCATTGAACAAACAGATGCATGCATGAATGAATGAATACTTTGTAATAAGGGATAGGACTTGGGATCACTTTTGGTTGATTCCAAAGAGGAAAGAATTTTTCCAACTTCATACTTTATAAAGAACATACACTATCTTGTGACACAAGCTTTCCTGTTATTTATCATGAAAGTCTAATTTAACAATTCTTAAAGAAAGCTTGGTGGTAATACATCTGATAGCTTAGACAAATGAAAATTAGAGCTGATCCCAAATATATCTCCAGGGTATTTTATGATACTTTTCCCGCTTTAACTTGTAGTTTAATTTACATCTGGAAAGCAAAACTGTGTGAATTGGCACAGCTGAGTCACAGATGCCAGCTGGGAAGCCCAGCCTCTCATAGAAAGAGCCATAAGTTCTTCTCACAACCTTTTCAGGGTTCTTGTAGACCAGTGATAAGTGAAAGGATAATGCAGGCTCACTATGCCAAGAGATTTGAATTAATGAGGATAAGGGAGTGCTCATCTTTTGCAAATGTCCAGAGAAAGTTTGCCAAATATCTTTAAGTAGTTTCTCTCTCATATCATGGTAATGAGAATCATATTCCTGGAATGAAACTTCACCCTATGAATTCGTGGGCCACTTTCAAGTTCACATTGAAGGCATATGCTTGATATTGGTAGCTGACATGACCTTTGAAAATTATACAAAAATGTTAAAGTATGAAAAATAAAATATGTTGTCCCACAGTGAATAGGTCTATACCTCCAAAACAAAGTTGATTATTGGTAGGATGGGCCCTGGCATGAATTAACTAGATGAGTTGCACCAAAATTGAACCCTTGGAAAATTTCACAGCTCTCTAATTTACCTTTATTAGACCAATTGATGTATTACATAGCAATTAGAATTCCAGAAGACCAGAGACATAGCCTAGATCCATTCATGTTACATATGAGTTAATTGAAGTCCACAAAGGTGAAATGATTTGTCTAAGCCCACATAATGACTTAATGGAAGAATGTGGACTACATCCCAAAGCTTAGTACTTTTTTCATCTTGCTATGAAAGTCATGGCAAATCCTAAATAAAAATAACAGAAAACATATTTTAGAAAAGAGTTAATAATGATAAGATCTGACTAAATCTGGGACTATTTTATGACAAACTTAATTGGTGACTTCAGAGCCGTATAGATAGGTAAGCTGGGATTAATGCACTGTACTGCTTTGGGGTAATAATTATTCCATTACATCAACTCTTTGTCACTACAAACTTCTAATGTGGTGAATCATTCATGGCATTGGAGGAATGTTCTCTTATCTCCTAGACTACTAATTTATTCATCTGAAACAGATATCAAGAAGTTGAATAAATTTAACACCCAACATCAAGGTGAAGACATAAAGAATAGTTCCATTTACCAGGGAACCTATCTGTATTTTAGTATCACTCCCCAGAAATTCCACTGCTGCCTTAGTACTTGGATTTACTCACATTCTCACTGATTTTACTTTTAACTAATGGACCCTCCCATTCTTGGCACAGCTAGGTGACAGAGTGGATAGAGTGCCAAGTCTGGAGTCATGAAGATCTGAGTTCAAATAAAGTCTCAGACTCTTACTAGCTATGTGACCATGGGCAAGTCACTTAAGCTTGTTTTCAGTTTCCTCATATGTAAAATGAGCTGGAGAATGAAATGACAAACCACTCTAATATCTTTGCCAAGAAAACACCAAATGGGGTCACAAAGGGTCAGATATGACTGAAAGAACTGAACAACAATGACCTCCCATTCTTGAGTTTAGAAACATAGAAAGGAACATTAGAGTCGAATTTGGTCACAGTCACCAAATTCCAAAGCTGGAAGCAATGTCAGAAAGTCATCTAGTCTGACAAATTAAATTAATTTCCAATATAGCACATCCAAAAGCTGGCCTTTTTAGGAAGACTTCCAAAAAGAGAGAACTTGCCATCTTCCAGGGCAGTCTATTCCAGGGCTTCTTAAAGTTTTGCCACTTGCGACTGCTTTGTGCCTAAGAAATGTTTACATGACCCTAGGTATATAAAAATATAAAATAAATACATAACCTTTTAGTGTTGCCAAATTTTTCTCAACCACCATTCAGTTACATGACCCACAGTTTAAGGAGCTTTGGTCTATTCCACTTTTAGATAGTTCTCATTGTTAAGAAGTTATTTTTTTTCTCACATCAAACCCAAATTTGTCTCTTTAAGACTCATCCATTGCTCCTGTTGTCCCCTCTATAAAAAACAAACACCACAAAACAAAACTAACAAACAAAAAAGGAAGAAAGTAAAGCCCAAAGAGATTAAGTGGTTCGATCATGATAGCAAAACTAGTATTCAGCCTATGTCCCCTGATTTCAAAGCCGGAACCATTCTCAAGGGATCAAAATGTCTCTCATGAAATTTGCTTTATTGCAGTTTTGCATTGACCTATGATTTCATTGGTCAACAAGTCAAAAAAAGTATTTGGATTCAGGAGTACCTGAGTTCAAATCCAGCCTCAGACACTTGACACTAGCTGGACAAGTCACTTAACCCTCATTCCCCCCAAAATAAAACAAATATGTATTTACCGAAGGCTTACTAAATGCCAAGCACTGTGTTAAGTGCTGAGAAAATGAATGAAAGAAAATAAAGGCAGTCCCTGTCTTCCCTCAAGGAACTTACATTCTAAATAGGGGGAAGAGACACATAAAATGAACCTGAAAAGCAGGGGTTTGGGGGGGGAGGTTCCAGTAAGGGGGCATGGTAGAGAAAAAAACTGGAGAATTGAGAGTAGAGACCAGAGAGGATTGGGGAAGTGAACATGGCTGACACATACACTTCCCTTAAAATGGAAGTTTTGAAAAGAGCTGATGAAGCAATGGAAAGGGCTGAAGGGCAGCATGATCTTCTAGGATTAGAAGGCTGCTTTGGTAGGGTGATTTTTTCAGGGTGGAAAGGCTGTTGGGATAGAGTGAAGAAAATAAAAAAAGTCCTGAGTATCAGAAATGGAGCCCATAATTCCAATATTTCAATACTTATATATTTAAAAAGAACCCATGATCTCATCAATGTGAGTTCTCCCTCCCTTGGTAGAGATTGCAACCCTTTTATGATTTTTGATTAACTGATAACCAGCCAATCATCTTACTCACAGAGACAGCTGATTCTGATAGGACTTTCATTTCAGTAAGCAATATTTTCTAGTCTGTTATGTAATCTTGAATTTCTTTTTTAAAAATATTAATCAGTATTCACAATATGCAGTGCTTTCTAACTCTCTTCTAGGAGAGTGATTCACAAAATATAGGTCTAAAATTATTGAAGATCATACAAGCCTTTGGTCTCTTCAGTTTCTCATACCTGAGCCATATCTTTAAACATATTTTCCATCTTTTTTGTATGTTCATGTTCTTTATTTTCACATCGATGTGACCTAATAGCAAAGTATATAATTTTCAGGTTTGGCCAACTGCTTAACAGGATTTCTCTATTTCATTATCTTCTATAACAGATTTTGATACAATGATTTCCATTTTGGTTTTTTATTTATCAGGAATATTGCAAGCAGAATTGACCAAGTGTTCCATGAAATGTTATGTCTTGTTGTTTTCCTGCAGCTGATGAAAGCAACTTTGTCCATTTCATTTGCCTTTGTAAGAACCTGTGAGTCATCCCTCTATTTAGCTGACACTTTAGCTTCCGCCTTTGTTTCTCATAAGAATAGCAATATTGATTCAGTTCGGTTGTCCCAAAAGTACATTAATTTCTTGGTTGTTGAAAAATACCTTCTATTTAGAGTACCACCAATTAAGTTAATGTTTTAGATGGTCTAAAATTGTGACTCAGTACACTTTGCCCTCTGCCTATTACTCTCTTCCAATCACTGTGGAAACAGAAGGTAGACACACAGAAATGAGGAACATTTTAAATTTGTCTTTGATTCATGGGTTGTCATGACTGATATTGCTTGAACACATTTATCTTTTTGCTGAGTTTTTATTCAAAGCCTTTTCATCATGGAAGAACCTGATAGAGCTTATGTTCCAATAGTATTGCTTTCAAGAGGCCAGGAAATCACCAAGGATCACCTCTGTTCCATGATGTTGACTTTAGAGTAACACTTTCTCCTTCTCTATGGTGTCTAAAATTTATTCCTTTTTTAAAAAACTACGTGGCATAGACTTTTCATGTCATAAAGCCAAAGTTGGAATTCCAGTTCTGTTTTTGTCACCTCAAGGAACCAATTTCTTCATACAAAATAAGAAGGCTAGAGTCAATCATCTTTAAATTCCCTGTCTGCCCTAAATCTATGTTCTTATGAACCCTGGGATGGAAAATTTTTATTCTTTTGTTGGAAGCACCAACAATCTCTATCCTTTCCCTGGGTGTTAAACGGACAATAGGTATAGATTTTCCTTTTTCTCAGACATGAAAGATAATAGGTTGGTAAATAATACTGGAGGCCTTAGAGTAATAATGTCTCTCTAGCTTCACTGTTCTTATTAATAGATGGATCTACTCAACTACACACACTGATAGTAATTCTGAGCTAAAGTTGTAAACACTATATCGCTCCTGCTGTCAGGAATAGCACCTTACCTAAGTGGTTCCTGACAATTCTTAGCAGATCCCAGTAGCAAAGTTTCAAGGCTCAAATTGGCAACAGTATCTCCCAATAAGCTCAACTACCAGTTTACTGGTGGCTCTAATAGAGACCTGGGATCTTGTTACCTACTGACAACCCTTAACCGACTCTCAAAGCAAAGATGGCTCAGTGTTTTTACTTAAGCTATGCTTCTAGAAAGCAGCAAATAGCAGGGTCCCATCTGAACCCACTAGATATAGTGGTTTTATATGTATATGGGTGTGTATGTATGTATGTATGTATGCAGATGGATAGATGGATATGTGTGTCTATATGTGAGTATATATATGTGTGTGTGTGTGTATATATATATATACTCACATATAGACACACATATCCATCTATCCATCTGCATACATACATACATAAACACCCATATATATATATATATATATATATATATATATATATTTCTTTGAATGTTATCTTCTCCATTAGATTGTAAGATTGATGGCAAGGACTTTTCTGCCTCTTATTCGCATCCCTGGTGCTTAGCATAGTGCTAAACACATAGTAGTCACTTTATAAATGTTATTGATTGATTGATTGATTGATTGATTGATACTTCATAACTCTTCTTAGGAAGATAGGAAATAGCTATCTGAGGCATATAGGAAAATCTGTTTCCAGGAAACTTGTTCAAAGGCCTCTGAATCTGCATTAGGAAAATGAGCCCCCAAAACTTCACATCGAATCATATTCCTAATTTGCTTACTCAAAGTCTCTCTTAAAAAAAAGTCACTCTAAAAATAACTCAAGACAGAACACAGGTTAACTTACTCCTTCTTAGCTCAGGGAGAAGTCCCATATTCTTCAAGGCTGTCTTCCTAGGAGGTTATAAATAGAGAACTCAATCTGGTTGCTGGTTGTATCTTAACCTAGGTACTTGGGGCCTTTGCAAAAGCCCTCAATTTCTCTTGAAGTCTCTCAATAGAGCCCTGGGGCATATATGCAAACCAAATCCCAGGAACCACTCTTGCTTCCCATAGATTCTCAAAGTAGTGATGCAAAATGAATTCAAATGATGACACTCAGCTAGAGAAATAATAAAAATAATGACAAAATTCTCCTTAGTCTTTGTCTTTGTCTGGTAGTAAGTTTTGCAACAACATGATCAACTAGTGGCCTGAAACAGTGAATGTCATTTTTTTTTAAATCAGAAAGACCAGGCATGTCATTAATGCAAGATTTTTAAAATAATTTTTTATAATTTTTACTATAATTTGTTTTAACTTATCTAGCTGTGCAAATGCACTTTAAATACAAAAAGTGAATATTATCATTTTACTTTAAAAGAGAAAATTTTATTTTACTATAACTATTTTCTTCATCTTATAGACTTAAAAAAATACATTTTGTCAATTGATGTAACTCAGTCCTTCTAGGTATTTTTAAATTTCAGCCTTTCTACCTCACTCAAGGCCTAGAAGTAATTTAAGTCATTGGGATTTATAATAATAAATATGCTTAGGAATTCTCATCACCAAAAATGTTAATGTAAAATCTAATTTTATTTTCAATGATTGCATTCAATTTGCATTCAAAGAGGAATGATATTCAGGTCATATAGTCCAGGGTATCAATTGCAGAGTTCAGTAAGACTTTCAAATATTTATAGTTTGCTCATTCTAACAACCAATAAATATTTATTGAATGGTCATTAAATGTATGCTACCAAATAGGGCAAAGGTGGTACTGGGGATAGGCAAGGTAAATACCTGACTGGGGTACAATAGGGAAAGAGCACAAGGATGAATATTTTTAACATTATTTTTAAAAATAAATATATTTTTAATTCCAGAAACTTCAATCCTCTGCGGCATTTGTTATTTATTTTGTGGTAATTCAAGCTACATTGGTAAAAAGCTAAAGTTCTCTAGTGGACAGTAATGTACCAAGGTATCTAGGGCATACAAATGTCTTATATGGCCTCTCATGTGCAATACCTGACATGTGTTCCCAGGAAATAGAGATAATCCAGTTGGTGCCCCATGGCAGCATATGTGAAACAAAATTTACTGCCAAACCATCATCTGCTTGAGTTCAACACACTGGAGCCCTGAAAAAAATGGTTTTACTGATCTGTAACATACTTTGTACAAGATAAAAAGGCACATGTCTAACAACAACTTACAGAATACCTGTAATTTGGCTAGTATTCAAAATTTTTATAAGTTAACATCTGCCCACAAGGAGTTTAAAAATCTATTTGGAAGGGGAAGTAGGTGGCACAGTGGATAGAGCACCAGCCCTGGAGTCCGGAGTACCTGAGTTCAAATCCGGCCTCAGACACTTGACACTTACTAGCTGTGTGACCCTGGGCAAGTCACTTAACCCCAAGTGCCTCACCAAAAAAAAAAAAATCTATTTAGGAAAAGAGGACATACACAACTGAGGTAAATAATGTACAAGATGGAATGTTGAAAGTTAGCACACTATGGTAGAATGTCACCTTGAAGGCAGGCATATGATTTTGAACCCTGTCTTTGCCACATATTATATGTATGGCCTTGGGTAGTGATATTAACTCTCTGGGCCTCAGTTTCCTCATGTGTGTAATGTAGTAAGTGAATTAGCTGATCTCTAAGCTCTGTTCAGAGCCAAATAATTATCTAATAATCCTGTGATTTTATAAGATGTTGATTGCTTGTTATATAAGCAGTAGTATCACAAGAGTTACAGAAGGAGAAAAGTAATCGTATGGTGCTGAGCAGAAAAAAAAAAACAACACAGACAATAACCTGGCTTTCATATGGAGGAGATAGAACTTTAACTGGACCCTGAACAAGAGATGTGACTTTTTAAAAGTGGGAGAGACAGGCAGTGGCAGGGAGTGGGAGAAGTTCAGCATTTCAGGAAACTGGAATAACATTTGTAAAAGGATGGAAGGAAGAGATCTGGGCCTGGAATAAGGAAGATGAGTTTTCCTGAGTTCAAATCCGGTGACCCTAAGCAAGTCACTTAATCCTGTTTACCTCAGTTTCCTCATTTGCAAAATGAGCTGGAGAAAGAGATGGCAAACCAATCCAGTATCTTTGTGAAGAAAACCCCAAATGGGATCATGAAGAGTCTGACATGACTGATAAACGACCAAACAATAATAACAACAAAAGAAGTAAGAGAAATCCAGGCCAGCCAGATATGCAAAGTGGCCTGACTGCAGGAATGTTGCTATTAATTAGTTATCATCTAATTCTCTGAGAATACATATGTATGTATATACATATATATATATATGTATGTATATACATATATATATATATGTAAGATAAGTTTAAACTTCATTATCAACATTTTCCTCGTCAGTTTCCTTGACAACCAACAAAATAATAAATCAAGACTCAATTCATAGTTTACAGACTTCTGAGGTATAAATACTAACACTGAACATTTAACAATCTGGAGAGTCAATAAAAAGGGTTTCCAGCCTATCTTTTCCTGGGCATTCGCCAATAGTGGAAAATATAGTTAATTAGATATGATGACAGTGGTTCATTAGAGTAACTAATGTTTATGGCACTTGGAAAGTGATAAGGAATGAAAAAGGAAAGCATTAATTCCAAAAATTCAAACTGCCACATAGGCAGGATGGTAAAAAGGAGTGGACTTGGAATCAGGAAATCTATATCAGTCTTGGTTCTGTTACCATCTAGGGGTATATGATGTTCCCTGGAGTTGAAACAAACCAAAGCTACTGATGGAAAATGGAGAGATACCTGGGAAGTTCCAATCTGAGCCCTCTATAAAAGAAGGCTTTGAGAGGAATTTGTTTTCCACCCTCCAGCCCTCCAATCAGAAGGCAGAAAGAGGCAACTGAGGGAGTGAAGAAGTTGCTGAGTATCAAAAACTGAGTTGATCAGCATGATGATGAGATTTCAGGTGATCAGCTTATCCTGGGGGAAGGCATAATGTTTTAGGAGTCAAACCCAAGTAGCTGCTAATAGAAAATGAAAAGTTCCCTTTTACATTAATCCCAAGTCAGCACAGAGCCTAGGAGAGGGATACTAGGAGTAATTCAGGGATAGAGCTTGGCAATGGATGAGCATCAAGGGATTCAAGAGCTGATGGGATCGTGGGGATGAATTGGTTAAATATGGGGTTAAGATTGTGAAGGGAAGAAAGTGAAGAGGAAGGGGAATATCCTGATACACTTCTAAGAGGTACATGTATTGAAGGCTGTGATAAGGCAAAGAAGCGAATGAGAACCAGTGAAGCAATGAAGTGGAGAGATAGAATAATAGGGTATGGTCAAATAGATAAATACAAGTTTCTGATTATTTGAAAGTAGATTGGGTCATAAAATTTAAGAAGATTGAAAAGTTAGGAAGTTTGTTGTATATATGGTTATGTGAGTATGTATATAAACACAGACACACACATAAATATAGTGAAATTCCCTAGTTGGGGAGGTTGAGAAATCTAGGCGGGGGGGGGGGGGGGTGGAGCCAAGATGAGTAAAAAAACACTTAGCTGAGGTCTCCCAATGCCCCCCTCTAAACAACTTTAAAATAAGATCTCAAAGTAAGTTGCGGGATATGATTGTGGTACAATACTAATGTGTTAAAAGAAATTATGATCAGGATGGTTTCAGAAAAAATGTGAGAAGACTTATATGAACTGATGCAAAGTGAAGTAAACAGAACCAAAAGAACATAGGACAGAGTAATAGCAGTGTTGTAAGGATGATCAACTGTGACAGACTTTGCTACTGTGATCAAGTCAATGACCCAAGATCTTTTTTTTTTCCTGGACTGTGATTTTCTTTATATAAAGAACTCCATAAGGAAATATCCACCACCAATTCAGATTTGCATCTGCTTTGAAATTTATATTGTCTTAAAGAATTTTCCAAAAAGTTAAGTGATTTTCCCTTAAATATATTTATATAGCTAATATGTGTCAGAGGCAGACTTGAAACCAGGTCTTCTTGATTCCAAGGCCATCTTACAATCCCCAAAGAGCTGCCCTCCAAAGGACCCTGTGAAATAGGTGATGCAAGCATTGTTGCCCCATTGAAGATACTAAGTCCTAGAAGAGACATGTGGCTTTCCCATGGCCAACTCAACTAATAAATGGCAGATATAGACCAGTCTCTCTTTCTGTCAAATTATATATTCATGACAATGTGCAAAGCTGAAAAATGAATCAAGAAGACCAGCATAAATTTCTGAAAACTGCAAAGAAGATGTGGCCTTTAACTCCAAACTAAGATAAAAAGTTCCATAGAATGTGGGAGTATTTACCTTTCTTCACAAATCTGGACCTCGGCTTACCCACAAATGAATTCCCAGGCACTCATAAATGCGGAGGCAGGGTCACCAGCAAAGAGGTCCTGGCAAATACCCCATAGACTTCTAAGCATTATTTGTGATGTTGTATTGTTAGATAAGGCCTGGCTAGGTCACTGTTGTTTCATCCCTAGAAAAGTATAAATAGTCCAGGTTATAGGAAATCAGGGTGCCCATGAGGTAGATACTAACCTAGCTCAAGAGGGCTAGACATTTGTGATAGATAGGATATTGATTTTTTTCAATGACTGCTGATGAAGGCATCATAAACAGAATGGACAAAAGAAATACATTGATTAGAGGCTGAGGCTGTTCATTCAAATAAGTATCATACTTGGAAACTATCAAGCAAAAACATTGAGGGGAGAGAAGGGAGGGACAGAGAGAGAGAGAGAGAGAGAGAGAGAGAGAGAGAGAGAGAGAGAGAGAGAGAACTAAAGACTCCAAAAAAAAAAAAAAAAAAAAAACCAGGGCATCGATAGGAGATTTGGTCCACACATACATCTTCTTAGCTACATTTGTCCACATCCCCCTAAGTAAGAAGCTTAACAAAAACAAAAAAGTACATTCCCATTAATGAAGGTCCCAATGAACAAGGAAACAACCCTCTATGAGAACAGGATTTCACCAAATGAATAGAGAGAGAAAATGTGTATTTTGTTGTCAGCAATGATTTGATTTTTCAGTGGAAGAGATATGTAACTATGAGGTCCAGAGAAACATATCCTAGCTCTTGAATCAAAGGACCTGGGTTCAAATCCTAATTCTGCTCATCAAGAGCTATGTGACCTTGGTCAAGTCACTTAAATTCCTTTGGCCTCAGTTACTTCCTTCATTAAATTAGGGGTTTGTCCTCAATGGTCTCTATGATCCCTTCCAGTTCTGTATCTATAGTCCTATTCTTAGAGACTAGTATATGTGCAATAATCTTAAGGGAATATATATATATATATATATATGTATATATATATATTTGTGTGTGTGTATTATATGCATGAATATATACATGAATATATGTATACATATACATATATGTATTAAACAAATAGGATACTATTGAACAGATAAATGAAGTTAAGATTAATGCATTCAAAAACACATTTGTTCCCAAGAGAAATTGGAAATCTATCTCTTATAAGAGGACACTACCATATCTATATAATTATATATGCAAAAATCAGATAAAATATTCTAACACATTATGTAAAACCTCAAAGTATTTTTTAAAATCTAATTACCTGGGGCAGCTAGATGGCGCCGTGAATAAAGCACCGGCCCTGGATTCAGGAGGACCTGAGTTCAAATCTGGCCTCAGACACTTAACACTTACTAGATGTGTGACCCTGGGCAAGTCAATTAACCCCAACTGCCTCACAAAAAAAAAAAAACTAATTACCCAAGTATATCATTAGAGATGAGTTTTTTCAAAGAGAATAAATAAAACTATTTCCTATAAACAATTTATATGTCAAGAAGAAAATATTTTTTAATTTCTTATTTGATTTAATAAGCCCAATACTCCACTTCTTGAATACAGAGTAAGATATTTGAAAGTCATTTCAGTTCTTGTGTTCCCTGCCAAATGATTTGACATCAAAAAGACAGGATTTCCTTCAAATTTTAACTCATTCAGTTACTAGGTATGTCCCAAGACACTTAACTTCTCAGCCTCAATTTCCTCAGTTGTAAAATATAGATAATGATACCACATACTGAAATTTTTTAATTCACAAACTTTAAAGTCTACATAATTACTACTCAGTAGTAGTAGTAGTAGTAGTAGTAGTAGTAGCAGCAGCAGCAGCAGCAGCAGCAGTAGTAGTAGTAGTAGTAGTAGTAGTAGTAGTAGTAGTAGTAGTAGTAGTAGTAGTAGTAATGTTCAGGAAAGACTCATATCTCTCTGATATAAGGTCTGTTGAACCCATTTCAGGACTGGTTTCCACTTGCCACCCAACTCTCAACTGTGGTTTCAAGAAACTGTAGTATACACAGCAACCACACTCTGGCAAAACATTTTGTTAGATGGGCTAACTGAGGGGCCTCAAACCTATTGGTGAGTTAAAGGGGTGTCTACCCCAAGCATGTGAAGATTTCCCCAGAGGAATAGGCAGATGTATGTGAATGTTTTGTTCTAATGGACCACAAAGGTGGTGGAAGCAAGCATCAAAGAGTACTTAGACCTTGGTTAGACATTGAAGATGCCAAAGTCATTCACTGCATTCTGAGCCATCACCAATTACCTTGACCTTTGTCCTACCACTGGACTTCAATGACTCTGGAAGAGAGAGTGAGGCTTACAACTTTGTACAACTATGCCTCACTTAAATCCAATTTATGCATGAATCAAAAGATGTTACCAGTGATATCATTTTGGTCCTCTTCAAGCACTAAAGACAATAACCTGTAATAGTAGTGGTGGCAGTGGTAGTGGTGGTAGCAATGGTAGTAGTAAGAGGATTTCTGTCTTATCCCTAATAGATTATATTACTACTACATAACCCAGAGTTTACAGAATCTGGAGCAACATAAACAATCCTGGAGGCAAATGGCCAGGGTAAAATCCATTCTCTTTCCTTGCAAGTCTGATCTTTGAATGGCCAGAAGCCTTCAAAGATAGCCAAGTGTAGTGTGCTCAATTATGTCACAGAGCAATGAACTCTCATATAGCCATAAGAGATTCCACACAAGTCACACACTTATCTAATTGAGGGAATTATTTTGGAGAATGGATTCAATTGGATATATTTCCCCACCCACATGATCTAATAGGGTTTTATAACCCGGGGCTCATGAACTTTTTTTTAAATATGTTACTAACCATATTTCAATAAACTGGTTTTGTCTGTAATCCTATGAACTTTATTTTATACATTTTAAAACATTAATTTGAGAAGGGGGTTTGTAGAATTCATCAGAGCTCCAAAGGTTCCATGACATACAAATGGGTTAAGAACCTTTGACATAAGGGAACTATTAGCCTTATTTATATTCCATTGTAGGAGATGGGGGCAGCTAGGTGGTACAGTGGATAGAGCACTGCACTTGGAATTAGGAAGACTCCTCTTCCTGAGTTCAAATATGGACTCAGACACTTACTAGCTATGTGACCCTGGGCAAGTCATTTAATCACCTCTGTCTCAGTTTCTTCATCTGAAAAATGAGCTGGAGAAAAACATAGCAAGCCACTCTAGTATCTTTGCCAAGAAAGCCCTAAACTGGGTCACAAAGAGTCGGACACGACTGAACATGGAGGAAACTTTCTTCAAATCTAGTTATTCCCCTGGATCCCAAGGCTAACGTTTTTTCCACTTTATTCATTCATTGAACAAAAACAACCAAGTCCTTTGGAAATTAGTTTTTCCCTTTACTTCCTATCTCCATATTTAAATAAACAAAACAAATCCTAGCATCAAGACCCTCAGCAAAACTTCTCTTTATTAGTGTAGCAGGGGCAATCCAAGCCCTCTTGTTGAGAGACTTTCTCTTTGATGCAGCAGTTCTTGAAATAGCAGCTCATGGGGACTTCCCTTACCTGTGAGTAAGAGTAGTAATGATGATGACTGGCCATTGAGTCAAGTTGAGCCATCTATTTGATGGTCTAAAAGAGGAATGAAGAGAAAGTCTCTATCTTATTTTGAAGGGTCTTTTTTTCTCTGTTAGGACTCAGTCAGAGGTTTTTCTCCCTTGGACTTGGGAGCAGAGATGCGTGGATGGAATATTTCTCTGCTCCCATCCTGCCCATCAGCAGCAATGGCCGTTACAAGAACATGTTTGGGAGAAAATTAAGTATTTCCCTAAGTGAACCTGAGCCCCTGGCAGCTTTATTCCATCTTGCTGTTTTCTTCCCTTAGTCAAGGCAGAAACTAGAGATATTGAAAAATGGACTTTTCCAGGCTTGCTGGCAATCTAGTGGGCAGAGAGTTTTTATAATTCTGGAGTCTGGTTGGAGCCAGACAAACCAGAGGGAGGAAAACTCAGGGGAGATGATGAAAAACACCACCAGGTCAAGCTGAACCATTCAAGAAAGCCCAAGCCATGTCTTCTTGGTCAGGAGCTCTGGATTTCCCAAGTTGCTCAGACAGTGGAGATCTGATGTGAGAGTTGATATTTATTCAATGATTCCACAAAAGACCTTTAAAGCATTAGGGAGAGTAAAATGAGAATATTGCACTATTTAAAATCATTTTGTTTTGATTTTTTGGAATTGTGTGTACCTTCTTTTTTTGTATCTAAACCATTCTCTGTGGTAGAGAAATAAGCTGTTTTGTAACTTAAAATTCCCTAAGTTAATGCTTAAATATCCTTAAATTCTTTTGTATCTTAATCTCTTTGGTGGAGAAAATAAGTTCTTCTGTAATCTTAAAATTCTTTAAGTTGATACTTAAATATCTTTAAGTTCCTTTTTTTCTTAAATAGTATCTGTGGTGAAGAAAATAAGCTGCTATTATACTTGGTATTCAGATTGTACACAAAGTACTTTCTTTCCTAAAAAGGGTCCCTGTAACCCACATTTTGGGGAAATCCTAGACATAAGTTATATTTAGCTTTTTTGAAGAGATTTCCCTGGAATTCTACTCTGGAATGAAGCCATTCATTGTTAGGGTAAAAGAACCTCACCTCCCTTCTTTGAACCATGAACCTGAGTCTGCGTGAGTCTAAGAAAGCCTTCCTTTTTGGGGCTTCCCTGGGCCATGGATCACATTTTTTAAAAAAGAATTCCCTCAGAGAATTAAATAAATTGTATGCTTGTTACTTCAGTATCCAGTCAAAGCTCCAAGTAAATTCAGGGCATCATTAATCTCCTTCTCCTTAGGAAGATACTCTTGGGGAAGACCCACTTTGAAAGACCTTGTGAAGGCAGAGATCGCCATCATGTGGTCCTCCTTGGACTAGACCCTTCACATCATAGCCAGCCCATTAGTCTCATCTGGAAAGGGCCACCACCCCTACCATCTAAACACAATACTAAGCCTAGTGGCCTATGGGGTTAAAGATCATTGTTGTTGTTCAGTCATTTTTCAGTTGTGTCTGACTCTCCATAACCCCATTTAGGGTTTTCTTAGCAAAGATACTGTAGTGATTTACCATTTCCTCTTCCAGCTCATTTAACATATGAGGAAACTGAGACAGAGGGGGTTAAGTGACTTTTCCAAGGTCACACAACTAGTAAATGTCTGAGGCTGGATTTGAACTCAGGTCCTCCTGACTCCAAGGCTGACGCTCTATTCTCTGGGCCAGCTAGCTACCCATGTTAACAATTATATGTTCTGAAATTAGAAACTTTGTGATGTTTGGGCAAAGCTCAGTGTCCTAGGGTCCACGTTCCTCCTGTTATTTACATTGCCATTTTAGACGTATTGTCAGGCTTCCAGAACTGCACACTCTTTGTAACCAACCCACCCTCTCTTACTCTCCCCCAAAAGAAAAAAAAGAATCACTTTGACACACACTCTCCTGTTGGCTTATCAGAGCACAGTTATAGTTGGCTTGCATAAGATTTCCAGACATCAATGTTAACAGGCTTCAAACCATTCAGGAATCTTGATCATAAGTCTGCTGGCCCTGACTCAGACTCTCTCCAGGTAACTGCTTTCCTGAGAGCCTGGGTTTACTGCCAGGCATTAATGTTGACTAGATGCTTATAATTCCTTGAATTCTATGGTCTTTTTCTCACATTTCAGAAACACTTGGGTAACTGCCATTTTCTACACTGTTAACATTTTTATCTGATTATGTATAGACAAAAAGAATGTGGGATCATTTTAGAGCCAAAGTTCTTCACCTTGTTTTTTTTTTTTTTAATGGACACATTTGTCATCTTTTGAAGCTTATGGTCTCCTCTCAGAATAATGCTTTTAATTATATAAAATGAAATTATAGGATTACCAAGGAAATCAAATATATTAAAATATAACTATTAATTTTTAAAAACCATAGCCCTAGGTAAAGGACACCTGCTCTACACTGTTAACATTTATGTCTGATAATGTATAGACAAAAAGAATGTGGAATAACATTAGAGTCAGGATTAACCTCTGTGTGTGTGTGTGTGTGTGTGTGTCTATTATGGACCCCTTTGGTGGTCTGGTAAAACTTATGGACCCCTTCTCAAAATAACATTTTAAATGCATAAAATAAAACTCATAGGATTATAAATTATCTAGAAATACAGTTGTAAAAATATATTTAAAAAAACAAGTTCAGAAGCCCAAACTTAAGAACCACTGATCTAGAGGTCCTCCAAAAAAAATAAAAATGAACCACATGGCTGCATTTGGCAGGGGGAGGACCTTAACAAGTTCATTTAATCATCAATTGTCTCTTGCTCTACTCCATCCTCCAAATTCTTGATCCAGGCAGACAACCAGCAGTAAAATCTAATGGGAGGAAGAGTAGAAAAATTGCAGAAGAAATAGGAGCACAGTGACTGGGATGTCCAAAGGACAGAAATAATTTTTGCTCTTTAGGGCTACTTTTCCAGATAAAAATCCCAGCTCTCTTGCATTTGAATTTTTAAGATGATTGAGTTTGTCAGTTTCATAAGAAGTTGTTTCAGGAAAGCATCACTTAGGATGGTCTTCATTCTGATTCAAAAGACCAGTCCTCTTGCCAATCTGTGTACTACAAGCCTTACATGAGAAAATATATATTTGTAAGCTAGTGCCACATACTCCATACCTACTCAGTTTACACATCGGAAACTTGCACCTATTTGATAGCCCCAAATCTTTCCAATTTTCTGTTAAAGATCTTAATACAGGAAACTGTCATAGATATAATGGTATAACCCATTTCATGTTTTCCCTAAATACAATTAGTGTATTTTAGAATCCAAGTCTTTAGGGATAGGAAGGACCTTTCAAAATCATTGAATTCAATCTAGAAACCAAGACCTAAATAGGTTAAGAAATTTAAACTAGATTATACAGATTTTTTTTAAAAAAATAGCAGAGCAAACCCAAAACCTCAGATACCACATCCAGTGTACTTTCCACTATGCCATACTGTTTCTCACAATTCAGGAATTAATAATAATAATAATAATTTCTGAAAAATTAGACTATAAGAAAATACCCAGTTCTGAAACCAAACATAATTCCATCTCTAGTAGATGATACAGAAAGGAGTTTCACATCTTTCGCATTCCTATGGGGAAAGAAAAAGTTATCATTATAAAGGCAAAAAACTGACTTACCATTTACAAAATTATTAGTTGATTCAATGCTGACCAAGCCAAATTTTACAATTCATTTTTATATCTTTAAACATGTTGTGTAACTCATTGGAAGAGCCCACAGATCCAAAATGGCTAGACTGGATCACTTCTACCCTTTGGAATGATAAAAGAGTAACTGATAAGTATCCATGAGAGTAGCCCTTAAGGACTCCAAAGGAATTCAAACAATGCCTGGGGTTAATCTTAACACTAATCCTATATGGGTATGATGTTCAAGAGGTAGCACTTTGCCTGCCTCAACATAAAACCATTTAGCTTCTAACATCCACAGACCATTCTATAATCAGGAAATGTCTATATAAAGCCAACTTCCCAGGAGGAGTCAATTAGATGTGTTGCTTCATTCCTCTAAGCCATACAAAGATGGGAAATCAGCAGGTAGCAGTGAAGTCAATAACCTTTTCTCGTATCTTTCTTCTTTTGTATATTACTCAATAGACTTTATGACTACACCAACTCCTTATGAAACTTTGTCTCTGTTCCTTAAAATCCCAAACCTCAAATACAGCCAAAAGTCTTTTTGCAGTTTAAAGATAACCTACACTAAGCCTTTTGGGACAACTTACACATTGTTTGACAGCGTGATTTTTCTTTAATAAACAAAAAAATCTTTTTCTCCGCTTCATTAGAAATAGTTTTTAATGTTTTAGAAGTTATTTAAGCATTTCATATTCATCAAATAAGTACAAAGCTGTAGTAAGTTGTCTGTCATATCTACTTTTCAGGATCAAAGATTTCTACATTTACATTCACAGTTTCATGAAAATGTTTTAGCAGAGATTTACTCTTTTAAACATTCCAGTAGTGCTTGGTATTTACACATTTAAATTAGCCAAGAGTCTTCCCTTTATAAATATCCACTGGGATTTCAATTATTTGATCTCCTTTATGAAATAGATTTTGACATTTGAAAATAAAGTGAAATCACATAAATAAATACAACATATGAATTGACCTGAATGCTTTCAACTAGAAGGGAAGAGGAAGGAATGTGCCTAGAGAAAACTATGAAACCAGATACTAATAAATGGTAACAGGTATATCATAGGAAGAAGAATCCAGTAATCCTTAGAAGGAACTAACAGAGGAAAGGATATACTTTCAAGTATTATATAGCAATGCACAGAGTCATGGTTCCTCCAGCAAATGTCTGAATTCCCAAAAGTTCTAGGCAACCAAATTATCTTGAAAGAAAACCCCAGTCACTGAAACCTATCCCCCAAGAGGCATCAAGGGATGGCTCCAAAACAATTTCATCTTGGGTGAGTCTCAGTCACTAAGCTTTATTCAGAAGTTAGTCTTGACTATGGGAGGTATGGATAATCAAATGTTCCCAATAAAGACTTATCTCCTGGTAAACTCATAATATTAATGAGGGAACTTCTAGATCAAACCCCTTTACATGTACAAAATATAGAAGAAAATGCATGCTGAACAAATCCAGGGGAAAAAATAGAGTGAGGAATGCTTAAGTTTGAGATATTTGAAAAATGCTTTTAAAATGGGAGGGATGCTTTTTAAAGTATTATAATAAACTAAGGTATACTATCCATTTTTATTGGAAAATAGCTTTTTTAAGTTTTGAATTATATTTAACTCTTTTTTTGGTTAAAGGGTCTTTTAAATTATCTTCAAAATAAGATGAATAAGGGATAGCAAGGGAAAGGTAATGTTGATGTTAGTAGAAGACAGAGAAAATAGATCTATTCAACTTCTGTGTTGCTTTTGTCTTCTTCACTAAGAAGAGTGATTTTCCAAATGGAACAAGGAGAAAAAATTACTTAAAAAAAGAAAAAGAAAGAAAAGAAAAGAAATTGGAATACAAAAAGGTAGCATATAACCATTAAAAGAATTTTAATTTCCCAAGTGTAAATTAATAATATCCCATATTACTAAAAGACAAAAACAATTTTGTAGATATGATAAAAAAATTATGGATAATCTTTGAGAAATAATGACATGTAGAGAAATTATAAATAGGGAGATTGTAAACCAATTTGTTAGCCAGAAAAAAGATCAATTCTAAAAACTATAGACAAATAAATTCAACATCAATCTGCCAAAATTCTAGAAAGTATTATTAAATAGATTGTTTGAAAATATTACAAATCAAAATAATCACACAACATATCATGGTTCAAAAGAATGAGCATTTAATTTACCTTAGGGATGCTACTAACAAGAAATTAAGAAATGGATTTGGGAGAGGATGAGTGTGAGATAAGGTTATAACATTCAAATGAAAACATCTTGAAGATAACTGGAAATTTAAAGCTAGACATCTGGAAAGAGGTTGGAGATGAAAATGTAGATTTGGGAATCATTTACATGGAAATTATAATTGAAACTGTAGGAGAAATGAGATCAGCAAGGTAGAAAGAATAGTGTAAAAGATAAAAACTAGGAAGATAAACTGGAGATACATTCATCTTTAAAGAGTGAGGATAAGAGTCAAAATAGTTGACAGAATTTATAAGAAAAATATTCACTCAGAAACATTGGAAAAATAAAGGATACAAACAATTTACAAAAGAAAATATATACATTATAAGTAATCACTTGAAAAAAGTTCAATCTCACTAAAAGTAAGAAAAACAAATAGTAAAATAACTTTAAGGTATCATTTACAATACCTAAAATTTGAAGAAAATAAAACAACTAAAATTGAAAAGACAGTACTAAAAGGATCATGGAGAAACAAACACTCATATACTTCTGGGGGAATTGGAAATTGATAGATATTTGGAGGGCAATCTGGCAGTACAAAATAAGAGTCACAAAAAGAAGAAATCTTTTATCCTAATATTAGGATTATGCCCTAAAAGTATTATTATAATGGGGGTAAGAGATCTATTGATCTAATTTTTGCAACTATAAAAAACAAAACTAAATATTCAGTAATCAAGGAATGACTCACAATACCATGAAAATTATTAATATGAGAAATATAAAGAATTTAGAAAAATATTAATTAATTTAAGTGAAGAAAACAAAACCAGAATCGTGGCATATACCCTAACTATAATTTTATACCAAAGAAAAAGTACTTTTAATCAAGGCAAATATGCCTGACTTCTAAGCAGTTTTGTACAAACACATAGAATTCATTTTAACACACAAATAGTTGTTATATCTTTATGTGTTGTGTTATATAAATTTAAGTGCGTAATAAATTATTATTAAGGGGAAAGGGGGAGTAATTAATGCCAAATGTTGCTAAGAGGTCAAGAAGAATGAAAATAGAAAATAGGTTTTGGTGGCAAGGTAATTTGTGACCTTTAAGAGACCAGTTTTAGTAGAGAGATATAAACAGAAGTCTAGTCAAAAGGGCATGAGGAATGTGTAGGTGGTAATGGAGGTATGGATATTATTAAACTACTCTTTCTAGAAGTTTTGCCAGAAGGGAAGGAAAAAGATATGACAACCTCAGAGGGTAACAAAGTCAAGGGGAGGCTTTATTTCCTTTTCTTTTTAGGATAGAGGATGCCCAAGCATATTTGTAGCCTAAATGAAGGAGCCAATTAAAAGGAAGAGATTAAAGATACAAGATTTCGGAAAGAGGAACAGGATGCTCCAGTGAGTGGGATTAAAAGTGTAGGTGGCAGACATTAGCTTTAGCAAAGAGAAAGGTCACCTCTTCCACTGAAACTTGATGGAAAGAAGAGGGGATTGCAAGAGATGATGCAAGGCTGGGATGATAAATGTTTAGTAATAAACATAAAATTAGCATTTGGGGCCAAAACATTAATCATGAAAGGATAGGATTAAGGAAAATAGGTCTACTGACAATTCATGTAAAAATGACCTGAGAATTTTAATTCATTACTAGTGCAATATAAATCAACAGTGTGACTTGACAGGTTTTTTTTAATGTAATTGTGGGCTGAATTAATATAAATACAGTGCCAGAATGAGGGAGGCAATAATTTCACTGTATTCTTCACTGAACAGGCCCATAAAGAAGACTCTTTTTAGTTTGGGGCAACACACTTTAGGAGGTATGTTAACAAAGAAACTACATACAGATAATGGGCAGCAGCATTTTGAGGTGCCACTCAGTCATATTATATCAGGAACAGCTGAAGAGGCTAAAGATCTTTAACCTAAAAAAGAAAAGATATAGAGAGGTCATATCTGCTTTGATCTATTTAAATAATTGTGTGGAAGAGGGTGTTGATTTGTTTTCTGTTGTTACAGATGTCTGCATGAGTGGAAGTCACTAGGAGACAGATTTTGGCTCAGTATAAAGAACATTCTCCCATTCTGAGTGGTCTAACATGGGAATAGGCTGCTTTTTAAAAAACTGAGTTCAGTACAGCTAATGATCACCTGCTAAGGATAAAGTAGAGAGGTTTCTGCATCATAAAAGAGATTGATTTAGGTGAGCACTAAGGTCAGTAACAATGCCAAGATTCTATTTATTGATAATGTTTTATATGCTCAATCCTGGATTATCAGGATTACTAAGAGATCTTTGCTTGACTTCATAAAATGGTTCATTAAATAACATGACAAATTACACCACCTGGACAACCTCACTTCCTCACTTTTTCTTTTTCACTCACTACCACATTTCTTTTTAGATTCCAAAGTCTGATGATCTAAGTGCCCTTCCCCATCAACAGTTAAAAAATACGAGTAAATAAATATTACTTAAGCTTATTTCCTGTGGTTTCTCATTGCATGGGTGGCAAAATCTAGTTGAAACAATTTTGCATTGATTCTATCACTCAAGAATTCTCTTTAATCTCAGCAATTGGTGTCAGCTGGTAAACATTTACTCTTGGCTAATGGCTGGAATCCAAGAACTATTTACTTAGATGTTTCCAATGTTGTGCATTGGAGGAATTTACAAAAAGGCACAAAATTTCTTTCCCTGAGTCTTGGGCTATCATTTCCACAATAATTTTTGCCTATTTTGTTCTTTGTAGAACAAACTTGGAAAAGCAAGTTTGCATGTTGCTTTAATACATTTGAACTTTCTCAACTATTTATAGAAAATGGCCTTAAAAATGGGGAAAAATCCCCAATGTACAAGCACTGTATTCAGAAACGTCTGCAAATATTAAAATGGTGTTATAATTTGTATGTCACTACATAAAATCTAGGTTAGTTCAGGCAGAGAATATTAGTTGTGCTTGATTTTTTCCTTAGTGTCTGAGAAAGTTAAGTTGAATCAAAATTCTATTCGTAATTTCCCCTTGGTTGGAGAGAACTTCCCTCCATCTCCCCACCCCTATTCTTCATTTAAGACTTGTTCCCAGGGGAAACAAAGAATGTCTTAGCCCCACTTTTTTTTTCAGTTGAGAGTTCAGCATCTGGTTAGCAATTCTTTTCTCCCTGTACCTTGCCAATATCCTTGGTGACTTCACTATATGTATTGACAACCCTTACAACACCTTGGCTTCACTTCTTTAAGTCTCGCAACTCCAGCAATCTTGCTTTCCCAGAAATTCAGTTACCCAGCAGCAGGGCCATTCCTTGAACCTCTTCATTATCCATTATCATTAAATCACTTCTCAGAAAACTATATTCTGTCCATCCACCAATGTCCTTACTGCATTCCTAGAGACAGCTGGGTGGCTCAGTGGATAGAGTACTGGCCCTAAACTTGGGAGGACCTGAGTTCAAATCTCACCTCAAATACTTACTTAGCTGTGTGACCCTGGGCAAGTCACTTAACCTCAATTGCCTTAAAACAACCAGGACCATCTCCAGTCATACTGATAGATATCTTGCCACTGGACCCAGATAGCTCTGGAGGAGAGAATGAGGTTAGTGACCTTGCACAGCCCTCCCTCACTTAAAATACAATTCAGTGCAAGTCATGACATCACCCTGACATCATGGTCCTCTTCAAGAAGGAAGGACAAACGGGGCAGCTAGGTGGCGCAGTGGATGGAGCACTGGCCCTGGATTCGGGAGGACCTGAGTTCAAATCAGGCCTTAGACCCTTGGCACTTGCTAGCTGTGTGACTCTGGGCAAGTCACTTAACCCCAATTGCCTCACCAAAAAGAAAAAAGAAGAAGGAAGGACAAACAACAACAATAACAATATTGCATTCCTATTGGACCTCCTCTTCTGCTTCAAGATTTTCAATCCCTTGAATATGTTTATAGTTCCCAATCATTCTGCTGGGTTTTTTTTGGTTTTTTGGTTGGAGGTGGGGGTTACTATACTCAGCGTGATAGGAAGTTCTTTGTTATTATAGTCAGCTGATCTGTATTCAAGTTCTGGTTCTAACATTTACTACCTATATGACCTGAGACAAATCACTTGACCTCCATGAACCTCCATCCGTCATCTGTATAATGATGCAGTGGATAGGCAGCTGACCTCACAGTCAGAAAGACCTAGATTCCAGCCCTAGTCTGACATTTTAACTAGGTGACCATAGGCAAATAATTCGATCTTTTAGTGGCTCAAGTTACTCACTATGGCTATTAGTAGCAGAACTATTGCTTCTCACATAATAGAGGCACCTTCCTCACCTGACATTTCCTACACCAGGGAAATCACCAGTAAGGGCAATAACAACAACCACAACAAGCTGCAGCAGCTGCAGCAGCAATAATGACAGTAATAGTTACTTCCATTACATATCTTAGAGGAATTTCCTGTAGGAAGTGCTTTTTAAACCTTAAAATGTTACATAAATGTATTGTTATTGTTATTTCCTCCCTGTACTACCTGGCAGCCATTTGAATACTACTATCTAATAATACTGCATGCTACACCCTTATCACTCCTTTGATTACTCTCTTTTGTCGGTCTTAAAACTTAACTTAACTCACACAATCTATATTTCCTTGCTCCTATTCCCAGATTGCCAAGCATTACTACATAGTAGTTACAAAAATTAAGTAAATCAGTTCTACTATGAATTCATGTTCTTTGGGGTCTCAGCGCTGTTTTATCATCTTCGCTACTTCGTCCCTCATAATGACTGTTCCAAAATGTCTCCATTTTCTTTGAACCCTCAGCCTAACACAGCTAGGACACTCAATAGATGACTTTCCATTTTACTTAAAGAATGGAAGCAGATATGCAACATGAATTTCCGCAATTTTCTTCCCCTTAAGCCTTTCTATTCTTCATGAAACATCTCCTCTTCCTTTCCACATTCAAAAGAAAAAAATTTATCATACATTTCACACTTTCCCAAGAGCAGTGTCTCCATAACCCCACAACTTCTTACCTCCAACAGAATCTTGGTTCATAAATGACCCCCCCTTCTTTTTTCACATCTTCATGATATTACAGAATCAAAGAGTCTAGAGGTATCTCAAAAGCCATTGACTGCATGCCAGACCTGATAAAGAATTCATTCTACAACCTCACTAATAAGTGAACATCCAGATTCCAGATTCCACTAAATGACCTCCAAAAAGGAGTATCCCACTGCTACTAGAGCCAGCCTATTCCACATTTGGACAGCTCCAATCCTGTCTGCCACCCTATAACTTTCATCCATTGCTGCTACTTTTTCCTTCTACATCTAAGTCCTCTTCCACATGAAAGGCCTTTATATATTTGAATTGTTATCATAAAAAAGATCATTCTACTGATCCTATTTTGGCATGGTATCAAGTCCCTTTTACTCTTCTTGTTGTCCTCTTTTGAATATAGAAACATAGAAATGGAAGTGACCTATGAAGCCACTTAGTTCCCTGTATAGCTGAACCATCTCTACAGAATATCTGACAAATGGTCATTCAGTCTTTGAAAAAGAGACCCATTTCCTCTGAAGGCTGCCCATCCACTTTTGTATAGCTCTAATTATTATGAAAGAGTTTCCCCCATTTATTTCAGCTAAATTTGTGTCTTTTTAAATTGTATCCATTCCTCTGCCTTCTAAGGTAATAGAACAACATTCATTCTTCATCCATATAACATTCCTTCAGATCCTTCTGACGCAGTATCAGCATGATTCTTACATGCCCTGTAGACATTTCAATCTCAGTATGTGCAAAATAGAATTTCTTATCTACCCCATAAATCCCTCCTTCTAAATATCCTTATAACTGTCCAGGACACTGTCATCCTTCCAGTCACTCATGTATGAAACCCTAGTGTTACCCTCAACTCCTCTCCATCTCTCACTTACCCCATATATCTAGTTTCCAAATCTTGCTGTTTCTTTCTCTACATATCTTAAAAATGTCTCTTTCTCTCTGTTCAGACACCTCTCACCTGGACTATAGCCTTCTAATTTGGTCTCCCTGTCTCAAGGTTCCCCCCATTCTAATCCTCCACACAGCTGCCAAACTCCAACTCTTAGAATCTCTGGCTTCCTTTATGACTCAGAACAAGTGGGATCTCCTCCAGGAGATTTCCACACCTCACCCAACCCCAGCTGCTAGTGTCTTCCTCTCTGAGATCACTTGCTATCTACTCTGTATTAATATCGTATATTCTCATTTATATATTTTGTATACCCCCATTAGAATGTATGCTTCTAGAAAGCAGATCTTATTGCTTTTTCTTTGTATACTTAGCATAGTATCTGGGGTATAATATATTGTTAATAAATGCTTGTTGATTGATTGATTCTCTAGTGCCCTCAACATCCTAGTCACTGTCTTTTTGGAAGCTCTCCATGTCACTTTCCTAAAAATATGGTACTCATACCTGAACAGAGTGTTCCAATACTGGTCCAATAGCATGACTAGTGAAGAGCAGAATGGAATTATTGCTTTCCTTGGTCCAGAAAGTATGCAACCTAAGAAAACATTCACCTTTTGGATTGCCATTTAATAGTACTGATTTATATTGAGCATGAAATCCAATTTTTCACAGAAAGTAACCCAAAAGAAAAGTTAAAAACATTTATTCAGTTCTTAATATTTGCTCAGTGCTATGCTAAGGTCTGGGAATACAAATCCAAAAGATAAACAGACCTTACCTTCAAAGCATTTCTATTTTAAGGGATATGGGGAGAGGGAGAATATTACATATGGGGGAGTCATGACAAGGAAAAGGAATTAACAGGGTTGATGAGTTGATTCACAGGGCAACCAACTGACAAATGCTTTCCAGAAGTAATGGCAGTATTGAATTGATTAATATTCCCAAAGCAAGTAGGGGCAGGTAAAGGTGGCAGCATGCAGATTGATTAATATTAAGAAATAGGACAGATAATATTAAGAAATAGGATGGCCCTAGTATATGGCTGGATGGGAAGTGAGTTATGGTCTGGGTAGGACTGGCTAGATATCAAGTGCTGGGTGAATTTGCACATTCTTATTCACCAATCAGGGCAATTAAATCTGAAGGTGGGGAGGGTACACATCCTGGGGGAGGAAGAGGAGTTTGAAAGCTAAGTGGATTAGCTTTCCCAGGGACTGGAGACATGATTTCTGGATTGTTCCAGGTAAGGAAAAGGGGGTAATGATAATATATGTCATATCTTTTACTCATGAAGTTTCTAGTAGAATTTATTGTTTCTTATACAAGTAAAGTTTTCACTCCAAATATAAATTTTACATTGATCTTTATTAAATTGCAGTTTATTCAGTTTAGCTCATTATTTAAAATATCAGCTTTTTTTGCTATTCCTCCTAACTTTGTATCAATTGAATATTTGATAAGTATGCCTTCTCAGTCTCATTTCCTAAATCCTTATTCTGCCCCTGAACTGTAAGTTTACCCTAAGGCTTGGTCGTGGACCCTCTTTTCTTCTCTTTCTACTCTGTAACTTCATCAACACCCATGGGTTCAATATCAATCTATTCAGATGATATTCAGTCAGTCAACAAGCATTCATCAAGCACTTACAATGTGCCAGGCACTGTCCTAAACTTTGGAGATATAAAGAAAGAGAAAAGCTCATATTCTAATGGGGGGACATGCAAACAACTTTATATATATATATATATATATATATATATATATATATACATATACACATATATATATGTATATGTATATATATATACACACATATATATATGTATATATATATACAAACAAATAAATCCAGGTAGATGGAAGACAATCAGCTCTAGCTATCTGATCTTTCTCTCATGTCATCCCTGCTATGTCCAAAGCATTATGTATTATCCCCTCCCCTCTACAGAAATTTCTTATTTCTGCTGAGAGTATCATCATCATTCCATTCATTCAGGTTCATAATTTAATCATCTTTAACTTCTAATATCCCCCATCCCATATACACAATCAATTGTCTTAAAGATTCCTTCTCCATGACATGTATCAAATCCAACCCCGTTCCCTCTATTCACAAGGCCACCATCCTAACTCAGGCCCTCATCTTCTTACCTAGACAACTGCAATAGCTTTCTATTTTTTTTTACTCATATCTACCCCTCTCTACAATCCATCCTCCACATAACTGCCATAGTGATTTTCCTATCTGGCCATATCACTTCCTTAAACTCAGTAAATTGCAATGATTCTTTAGTATTCCTAGTATCAAATATGAACTCCTTCATTTGTCATATAAAGCCCTTCATAATGAGGCTCCAACCTATGTTTCTAATCTTATTACATATTGTTCTCCATAAATTCTATAGTCCAACCAGACTGGCCTTCTTGTCATTATGTGGGGGGGGGGGTGGAAATAGAAACCACAATTCTTTTGCAATATATTGATAAACTAACCAAACACACACACACATACACATACATATACATGCATACGCACACACAACACCTGGTAGTGTACTAGTAGAAAGTTCTCAATTCTTATTGAAAGAGAAATAAGATATAATAATTAATTCAAAGACATGATAAAGTAGATGGTCTTATCAACTATTGTAACAAAAATGTGCTGCCCTTGGATAAGAAGCAGTGTAGTATGATCTAAGGTGACTTTTTTCATAGTTATAAAAGTATTTTCATTTCCTCTTGTCTCCTTCCCTTGAACAGAAGATGTTTTCTTATCCTACTGATTGCATTCCAAATACTCCCCTTTTCTTCATTAGCTGGTCCCCTTCTTTCTTATATCCTTCTTTCTCCTATGAAATGCTCTATTTTTCTGTCTTAAGTTCTTGAAATGTGCTGCTGATTGGCTGTGTACTCTAAGTAGTCCTGAAAGGTTATAAAAACTAAATCCATACCCTAGAAAAGTAAAGCTGATATTCAGGGAAAACATTACTCTTTTACATGCAAATAAATTTCTTTGTTTTCAGTTTCTCCTCTCTTTAACCCAGTTATCAGACTCCCATTGACTAATACATTTCTCTTGAGAGGTTCCATTCCTCTTTATCATATCTTCTTTATTCTCTGACACTATTCTGTGAATGTTTTGCAGATACATGTATCCATATGAGTTGTATCCATTGCAAAAGTGTATGCTCCTTCAGGGGAGACAGTTTCATTTTTTTGTCTTTGAATCCACAGTACCTTAGCATAGTGCCTGACACAGATCAGTCAATGAATGTTTGTCGATGGATTGATTGGTTGATCTGTACCTGCATCCCAGTTATTGATAAAAATGTTAATATGTAAAGTTCAGGTTACTGACCTTACAGATTCTGCAGTTTAACTGAGAAGATGACACATGTACATATAAAATAATTAGAAACCAAATGTCAAATAATGTAGGATCATTTGCATAATAAATGCTTTCAGGACATATAATAATGAAATGATCAGTCATCTGGGCTTCTTCAGGAATTAATTCTAAATGGAACAGTGATATAAGCTGCATCGTGAAGAAATTAATATTAGACATGGAGTTAAAGATAATTCCATTTTAGGAAGAGGGAATGATATCAGCAAAAGCATATTACATGGCTTTAAAAATGCTGATGACTCTCCATATTTCCTTTTTTGAAAGGATTACTAAGCTGGAAGACAAGGAAAGTCAAGAACTTGATAAAATCTCTTATATATTCTTGTCAAAAGATGAAAAAATATATGCCAGATAATAGTACAATTAAATGGACTCATAACTCATTCAATGGCTAAACAAAGGAGTGGTTATTACTGGTTCAATGTGATCTTAAAAGGAGGTCTCTTGTAGTGGGTCCCAGGACTCTTTGCTTGTCCTGGTATTGTTTAACATTTCAATCAATGGCCTGAATACAAATACAAATGGAACACTGCATGCTAGAATAAGAATGCAAAAAGATCTTTACAACCCAGAATATTGGACATAATCTAACAAAATGAAATTTACTAGATCCAATATATTGGCCATGGAGATATTTTTACTCTATCATTCAGTGTAATAAATTGATCTTTGAAATTAAAATTTATTAAGGATATAGGAAAAATAACAAGATTATATTGGGAAGTATGCTAAATAAATACCAGTGGGTTTTGTTGTCATCACGTATCCAAATAAAGGCAGAACTTTAGGCTATATCTTGTAAGACAGAAGCCGACCATCCCAAATAACTTCACCTAATTCTTTCGTTCTTGATGCCAATATACAACATAGAAATCTAGAACATGATGGAAACTGAGGAGAGCCTTACTGCCCATCTCCAAACAGATCTTTAAGATTTGTGGGGTAGTGTTCCCAAAACTATTTGAAAAGATGCTGACAGGAAATAAAATATATTTTCCAGTCCCAAGATACATAATTGATGAGTCTAAAACTTTAGCAGTTTAAAAGAGTAAGCAAAAAGAACAAACTTAATCTTAGCCTTAATGCTCTTGCTGGCTTTTTCTGGCTACCTTGCTGATTGTAGCTCATATGAAAGTCTGCAGATGAAAAGTTTAGCTTTCTCTTGCAAAGAAAAGCCTCTGAACCTCTGCACTCTCACAGGTAGGAGTTGAAAGCAGTAAATGGCCCAAAGAGACTGAAGACCAGCAGAAAGTAGTAAAATATAGCTCTACAAACACCAAATCCAGGGACCAAGAGAGATAACTGAGAGACACACATTGTCTAGTGGAGAGTAGAAACATAAGACCCAACAGAAATGCAATGTCTAGCAGTGATAACTCAATGCTTGGAGAGGGGAGAAGGAACACCAAAAAGAAAGCATCAGAGTTGCATGGAAACATTACCAGTTCTATAGCATCAAAAGTACATTTAGGAACAGCTAGGTGGCGCAGTGGATAAAGCACTGGCCCTGGATTCAGGAGTACCTAAGTTCAAATCCAGCCTCAGACACTTGACACTTACTAGCTCTGTGACCCTGGGCAAGTCACTTAACCCTCATTGCCCTGCAAAAAATAAAAAATAAATAAAATTTAAAATGCCTATAGATTTAATGGATTGAAAGTTCAGTATGAATTAAGGGAAGGGAATAAACATTTATAGTGCCTCTATCAAGTGCAACACACTTTGATAAGCATTTTATAAGTATTATCTCATCTGATCCTCACAACAACCCTGAGAGGCTGGTACAATTCTTGTGCTCATTTTACAGTCAAGGAAACTGAGGCAAACTGGTTAAGTGAGTTGTCCAGGATCACACTCCTGGTAAGCATCTGAGGTGAGATTTGGTGAAGAACTTTTCAACTGACTTGAACCTAGAAAATGAATAGGATTTTGATGGATCAAGTCAAAAGGTCTGGATGTGGAAATGGGGTAGAGCAGTTTAGCATTCCACATAGATAGGGAGGATGGTATAAACATGTAGGTAGGAAAGTACAAAGTAGGTTCAAAGAATGACATGTAGTTCAGTATGACTGGAACAGAAGATACAAGTGGGGAAGAACTAGAAGATAAATCTGGAAGGGGGAGGTTAGGGCTGGATAGAAAATTATGTAGACATAGTCTCCAAATCTCTTGTCATAGTGTTTAAGGCCTCTTTTCTAAACTCAAAGGATTGGAATGAATTTTTGAAAAGTATCTGAAATGTGGAATACTCTCCCAATAACTCATGCAAACTCAGAGGTTTTCCCATGACTAGAATTTACCTGAATAATTGGAAACAGCTATTGGGTCTCTCTAGGGTAAATGGGTAAATTTTTAATTTATTACTTTCAAGTAGAAATCATTTTTAGATTGTTCAAAAAATCAAAACAAAACAAGCAACAGTATATATTTTCCTTGAAGACTATTGAGAGTTTGATTTTATCTTCATCATATTTAAAGTAAGGACATTCCATCCTTCATTATACCAACTTAATGTATTCCCCATGAATTTAGTTTAACCATGGCATTCATAGCAGCAAAGCAAGAACCTCTAAAGTCAATAAATTAAGGATAGAGTGTCAGTGACAATTTAAATTTCCAGGTTTTAGTTAAAGTAATTCAAACCTTTAGGATTATTAATTTTTTTTGCTGTGTATTTATTGCCTGGCATTTCTTATTTATGACCCAAAGCAAACCTAAATAAAATGAAACAAAACACAACTGAAATGCATGAGAACAATGAGATGTTGTTCACTCTGTTGGCCAAATGTCCTTTTATTATATTGCACATTGTAGGTTTGGTCTGATTCTTGGTAGCAATGCTTTTAATTTTCCATGCATAGTTCTGGAAACCTTTCTTGTGCAAATTAACTTATCATAAAAAATAAATCTATTTCAGGGAAACTAACAGCCTAGATTACTCCAATCACACAAAATAACACATTTTGTATGACATGAAATTACAAGAAACAAACATTTTTCAGTTTTCTCAGTGGTATTGTTAATAAGCACACCAGGGGTTTTTGACTGACTTACCTTGGAAAGACCTTGATAATTGCACATTGGTCTGAAGGATAAAGTCAAAGAGAAAAGAGATGGGGCCCTATTCACCTCTCCTCTCTGTTTTACTACTCTTTTTTGCTTATGAAGAAAAACAGCAACATTCAAAAAGACACTCCAATCACAGACCAACTGCTTTTTGTTCTTGCTCAAATTGGCTATTATGTGCTATTGATTGCCTCCTTTGTGGTACTGCTAACTCATATGTCATACCATACAGGGCTCTCTGGCCCTGGCATTGACTTGGATACAAACAGATGACCTATCATTTTTGGAGCCTCAGCCTTGATCTATTTCTAACTTAAAAGCTTATTTCAGGGTGATTTAAGAAAAGTAACAGTTCACCTATTTTCTCCCCTTGAGTTTCACTGTTACTAGAAACATGGGTGCTTTACCTAACATGCAAAATTCACTTTCATGAGAATGTCAAAAGGGGCAGAAGCAAACATACATTGCTGAGTTCTTTGTTCTGCATTAGGGCCTATGACCTTTGTCTGGGTCAACCTTCACTGATCTACAGAATGATGTCTCTTTCAGGAGTGGTGATGGATCACTGTGAAGCCTCTGATCCATGAGATCTTTTTTTTTTTTAACTGAATGGTCTTTCACCCCTTTCTTTATAGCAAGAACAATAAGCCTCTCCAGAGCCCTTGATATAACAAGAAATAGAGATGTTTAGCATGAAGTAATAGGAAGAGTTTTTGATTCAAAATACCTGAAAGGTGGAGTCAAGATGATGGAGAAAAGGCAGTAAGTTCTCAGAGCTCCTAACACAATTACTCAAAAAAACTCCAAACACAGCCGTAAGATAACCCCTAGAGCAGCAGAACTCACAAAAAGATGGACTGAGATCTTTTTCCAACCAAAAATGGCTTAGAAATTCGGCAAGAAGGGGTGACGGGCTGTGAGTAGAGTCAAACCCTGCAGTACCGCCCATAGAAATCCAGCCCCAGACAGGCTACGCAAGAGAAATTTACCCCCCAGCCTCCAAATCAGCTGCAGCACTGGTGTCTTCTGGAATTAATCTCATGGTCTGGTGAGAGGGCTATGGGAGCTGAGGAGAAATTTGGTAGTCCTAGCCCAGGAAGAAATCTTGAGCAGCAGCACAGGTGGGGGAGGGGCTCAGTCTCATCAGAGCTAACAACCATAGCAAACAAAATTTTGTTGCCTGGTTAATTTGATGCAAAAGACCTGAGTTCAAATCACAATTCTCCCACTTACTGGTGGTGTAACCTTAAACAAGTCACTTACCTCCTTTGAAACTCAGTTTCTCTACACAGAAAATTATCTCTAAGGTTTCCTCTAGATCCAAGTCTATAATGACCTCTCCTCCTTACACTTTCATGTCAGCATCTGACTGAAGAATGAAGAGGCTTACTCCAAAGCATAGTGGAGATGTGTTATATCAAACCCTTGCATAAGAGCTTACTAAGTATTTATTGATGGATTTCAGCTGTATGAACAAACCTATCAAATGCAAATATCCTCTTATTATAAATTTTAGAAAACCATTTTGCTGGTACATCCAATTGTAAACCATTGTCCTAAACCATCATCCATATCTGATATTTCCTTTCTGAGCCAGAGAGTGGATTGGGTATAATCTTTCTCAAGGTAGAGAAAAAGTGAAAAACAACATAATAATTTATGATGCCCATCTCCCAAGACATGTTGGTGGTGGAGGTGGTGGTGGTGGTGGGTTTTTGTTTGTTTGTTTGCAGGGCAATGAAGGTTAAGTGACTTGCCTAGGGTCACACAGCTAGTAAGTGTCAAGTGACTGAGGCTGGATTTGAACTCAGGTCCTCCGGAATCCTGGGCTGGTGCTTTATCCACTGCACCACCTAGCTGCCCTGACATGCTTTTTCAAGACACAATCAGCCTCACTAGACTGCTTTAATTCAACAAACATTTATTAAATATCTATGTGCCTAAAATAATGCTAAGCACTGAGGGGAATTTTTTTTAAAAGACTATCTTCAAACAATGAGAAGCCAGTGAAATACAAGGCCTAGAAATTCAAGGATTGTAAAAAAGCTGCCACATGGTTTTTGACAATGTGTCTTTATCTAATGTGTAGAAGGGCATAACTCAGGAAAATAAACCCAACAGCTGGCAACTATCAGACTTCAGTCTATAAAAGATGTACATTTCACTTCCCACTGTATTAACGAGATGATAGAAATCACATATGGCATAGGGAGTGAGTTGAATGTTGTCTTTCCTATGAAATCCAGTCAGATGATGACTAACATCATTTTTCCCATAGTAAATAAGGAATAAGAGGAAACAACAAAGATCTAGAAGGCTATCAAAGTAAGCTAATTCAGGTAATTAATTAAAATTAATATTTTATAACATGATACATGAGAAAAAGTTTTTGAAGCTCCATGGAAGGTGATTCTTTGCTACTAAAGATTACATTAAGAAAATTTAGGAGAGGGGGCAGCTAGGTGGCACAGGGGATAAAGCACCAGCCCTGGATTCAGGAGGACCTAAATTCAAACCCAGCCTCAGACACTTAACACTTACTAGCTGTGTGACCCTGGGCAAGTCACTTAACCCTCATTGCCCCGCCAAAAATCAAAACAAAACAAACAAATAAACAAAAACCTCTCAAGCCAGAGACAGTAAGGATATCTCTCAACTGGTCAGAAAGAAATTACAGAGGATTCCTGTGTTATCACTGGGCATATAAACAAATGCTATTTGGCAACCCATTGCCTATACCCACTTCTAGGTCACAGTTCAAAGGTGGAGAGGAGAGCCTGTAGTCACAATTGAGTAGGAGCCCTCAGGAGCAGTAATGCTTGTAGCTTCAAGGGATCAGGGCCCTTCCTGGGTAAAGACCAGAGAGCAGACCAAGAGAGCAGGGACCATCTCTTCCTGGATCACACAAACTTGGAAGCACCATAAACTTCCAAACTGCTGGACTGGCTCTGAAAATAGCAGTGCAGGGGCAGCTAGGTGACACAGTGGATAAAGCACCAGCCCTGGATTCAGGAGTACCTGAGTTCAAATCAGGCCTCAGACACTTGACACTTACTAGCTGTGTGACCCTGGGCAAGTCACTTAACCCCCATTGCCCTGCAAAAAAAAAAAAAGAAAAGAAAAGAAAAGAAAAGAAAAGAAAATAGCAGTGCCAAAAAAGTCTGAAGCTTGGGAAAGTACCATCCCCATCCCCAACCCAGGAAAAGAGTCCAACTTTAACATAAAGTCCATAGTAAAAAAACAAGCTGAAAATTGAACAAACAACAAAAAAGAACCTAATCATAAAAAGCTACAATGTTGACAAGGAAAATCAAAAGAAACTCAGAAGACAAATATCAAAGCAGGTACAAGCAAAAACCCTCAAAGGAAAAAAATGTGACTTTGATACAAGCACAACAAGAATTCCTGGAAGAGCTAAAAATGATTTTCGAAGTCAAATATGAGTGACAGTGTAAAAATTGGTGGAAGAGAGAATGAGAGCAATGCAAGAAAACTATGAAAAGACAGCTTTGTAAAAAAGGCACAAAAATATTGAAGAAAATAAAACTTAAAAATAAAGAACTTGTCAAATGGTAAAAAAGGTACAAAACTTCACTGATTAAAATTATTCATTAAGAAACAGAATTTGTTAGGTGGAAAAAGAGATACAAAACCTCACTGAAGAAAATAATTCCTTAAAAATTAGAATGGCCAAGTACATGTTAATGACTCCATGAGACATTAAGAAACAATAAAATAACCTTAAAAGAATAAAAAATAGAAGAAAATGTAAGATAAATCATAGGAAAAAGAACTGACCTTGAAAAGAGACAACATAAAAATTATTGGGGTACCTAAAGACCATGCTCAAAGAAAGACCCTGGACATTATATTTCAGGAAATTATAAAGGAAAACTGCCTTTAATATACAAGAACCAGAGAACAAAATAGAAATTGAAAGTATCCACCAATCACCTCCTGAAAGAAATCCCAAAACGAACTTTCCCAGGACCATTTTAGCCAAATTCCAGAGCTCCCAGGTCTAAGAGAAAAAACTTCATGTAGCCAGAAATAAACCATTTAAATAATCAGCATCACACAAGATTTAGAAGCTACCATGTAACAGAAGTGGAGGACTCTGAATATGATATTCTAGAAAGCAAAGGAACTAGAATTATAACCAAGAACAACCTAGATAGCAAAACTGAATATAGTTCTTTAGAGGGAAAAATGGGCATTTAAGGAAATATAGGACTTTCAAGCATTTCTGCTGAAAAGACCAAAGCTGAATAGGAAATTTGATTTTCAAATACAAGATTCAAAAGAAGCATAAAAAGGTGAATACAAAACATAAATCATAAGAGAATCAATAAAGTTAAACTATTTACATTCCTATATGGGAAGATGATACATGTAAGTCCAAAGAACTTTTTCATTTTTATGGACTCTACTGAGAGAGTGTGCACAGGAATGAGTCGATTCTGTTGGAATGATCTCTAAAAAAAAAATAAAAGTGGGGGGGGTGGGAAAGAAGGATGCCCTGGGAGAATGAGGAAGAGAGGGGAAGAATGGAGGAAATTATCAAGATAATTCTAACCATAAAATAAATAAGAAAGAAATTAAAGAGATTAATAGAATTCTAGAAAATTTAGATAAGATATAACTTTGAAGAAAATTAAACGGGAATTTTTAAAACTGACTACATATTAGGACACAAAAAATCTCACAAATAAATACAGAAATGGGGGCAGCTAGATGGTGCAGTAGTTAAAGCACCGGCCCTGGATTCAGGAGTACCTGAGTTCATATCTGGCCTCAGACACTTGACACTTACTAGCTGTGTGACCCTGGGCAAGTCACTTAATCCCCATTGCCTGCCAAAAAAGAAAGAAAGAAAGAAAGAAAGAAAGAAAGAAAGAAAGAAAGAAAGAAAGAAAGAAAGAAAGAAAGAAAGAAAGAAAGAAAGAAAGAAAGAAAGAAAGAAAGAAAGAAAGGAAGGAAGGAAGGAAGGAAGGAAGGAAGGAAGGAAGGAAGGAAGGAAGGAAGGAAGGAAGGAAGGAAGGAAGGAAGAAAGAAAGAAAGAAAGAAAGAAAGAAAGAAAGAAAGAAAGAAAGAAAGGAAGGAAGAAAGGAAGAAAGGAAGAAAGGAAGAAAGGAAGAAAGGAAGAAAGGAAGGAAGAAAGGAAGAAAGAAAAGAAGAAATATTAAATATATCCTTTGCAGACCATTAATCAATAAATATTACATTCAATAAAGAGCCATGGAAACAAAGCTTAAATTTTAATTAGAAACTAAATAATCCTAAGAATAAGTAGGTCAAAGAATCAGAGAAACAATCAATAATTTCTTTAAAGAAAATGACAATAATGAGACAATATACCAAAATTTGTGGGATGTAGTCAAACATTACTCATGAGAAATTTATATCTCTAAATGCTTACATCAATAACAGAGAGAAAGAACAGATCAATGACTTGGGTATGCAACTAAATAAATACTAGATGACGAACACATTTAAAATCACCAAACACCAAAATGAAAATCTTGAAAATCAAAGGAAAGATTCATAAAATTGAAAGTAAAAAATAAAAACATTGAACTAATAAATAAAGATGGTTTCATGAAAAAACAATAAAACAGACAAGCTATTAGTTCATTTGATTTTTTTAAAAAGGAAGAAAACCAAATTTCCAATATTTAAAATGAAAAAGGGAATACTCCACCAATGAAGGTGAAAGCAAATAAAGTATTAGGAGTTATTTTGTCCAATAAAATACCAGTAAATCTGACAATCTAAATGAAATGATGAATATTTTAAAAACAAAAATTGCTCAGATTAACAGAAGAGGAAATAAAATACTTTTTTTGGCTTAATAAATGTTTATTGAATTAAATTCTATATTTAAAGAACTGTATAAATGGACCATACATATGAAGGCTGTGGAATTTCATCACAGTGAAAACAGTTTTCCAACTCCTAGAAATAAGAAGAAACCTTTACTTGCACCAACAAAAACCCTCCCCTGCTTTATGCTCTTAGAGTCTTGGCTATGAAACCTCTGACCTCTCCAGTAGGAGGCCCTTGTCCTCAACCCCCAACAAGCTCTTAATTTAAAAAAAAAAAAACTTTTTGAGGCAATGAGGGTTAAGTGACTTTCCAAGGGTCACATAGATAGTAACTGTCTGAGGTCAGATTCGAATGTACGCCCTACTGGCTCAAGGGCTGGTGGTTTATGTACTGTTCCATCTAGCTGCACCACCCCCCTCCAATTCTTTTTTTTAATAGAATTTTATTTTCCAAAATATATGTAAAAACAAAATTTTAACATCAATTTTTTAAAAACTTTGTGTTCCAACTTCTCTTCCCTCCTCCATTCACACCCCCACACACAAGAACTCAAGCAATTCAAAATGAGTTATACATGAGTAGTCATGGAAAAATTCCCATATTAGCTAGTTGTGAGAGAAAAACAGTCAAAAGAACCAAAACTTCAAATTAAGGAATTGTCAAAGAGGAAAAGAAAAAAAATGTTAATGTGTTTCCATCTATTTTCAGATACTATCAGTTCTTTCTTTGCAGATGGGCTGCAATCTTCATAAGTTTTTCAGGGTTATATTGGATCATTGCCTTGCTAAAAATAACCACATGCTTCCCAGCAGATCATCCCCCACTATTGCTGTTATTTTGTATATAGTATATTTCACTCTGCTTCAGTTCATGTAGGTCTTTCCAGGTTTTTCTGATAGTATCCTGTTCATCATAACCTGTATATAGTACCTTAAGCTTGACAGAGAATTTTCTTCTTCTTCATAAAAGCCCAGAAAAGTAGGTACCATGCGTTTTGCCACTATAATCAATCATCATAACTATTTCCCTCCATCCCACTCCCTTCCCATGACATTTACTCTATCTTCTTCCTCCCCAGAACTGTTTTACTTCTGACTATTCTCTCCCTTGCTCTGCACTCCCTTTTTTCACCCTTCCTTCCTTATCCTCTTCCCCTCCTATTTTTGAAAGGGCAGATTGGGGGAGACAGCAGTAAAAAGCAAAACACTTTCAAGGAAGATGAAGATGTTCTGCATTACTGCACCAGTATGACATATTGAATTGCTTGATCTCATAGGGAGGATTGAGGAGGGAGGGAGGAAGAAAAATTTAAAACACAGAATTAGCTCAGGGACCCTGATCTCATTGGAGTGGGCTCATGGAGGGAATAGCTTTCATACACAATTGGGAGGAGCAATCTATTTAACCCTGCAGGAAATAAAACACTTAACTGTTTCTTTAAAAAAAAAAAAGTTAATGTGCCATCAAAAACTTCCTTTAAAAAACGTCTGCAGGACCAGATGGATTCAGAAGTGAATTCTGTTTGTTTGTGTTTTTTGGCTTTTGGGGTTTGGGGGTTTTTTGCAGGGCAATAAGGGTTAAGTGACTTTCCCAGGGTCACACAGCTAGTAAGTGTCAAGTGTCTGAGGCTGGATTTGAATTCAGGTCTTCCTGATACCAAGGGTGGTAGTTTATGTATTGTGCCACCTAGCTGCCCTCACAAGTGAATTCTACCACACATTTAAGGAACAATTAATCCCAAAACTATATAAACTATTTGAAAAAAGATGGTAAAGAAAGAGTCCCACAAAATTCCTTTTACAACACAAATATGGTTTTGTTATCTAAACCAGGGAAAGTAAAAACAAAGAAAACTATAGGCCAATTCCCCTAATAAATATTGGTGCAAAAATTTTAAATACAGTATTAGCAAGGAAATTACAGCAATATATCACAAAGATCATACACTATGACCAGGTGAGTTTTCTATCAGGAATGCAGGATTGGTTCAATATTAGGGAAACTATCAGCATAATTGATCACATCAATAAAAATAACTACAAAAATCATATGATTTTATCAATAGATGCAGAAAAAGCCCTTCAGAAAATACAATACCCATTTCTATTAAAAACTCTAGAAAGCATAGGAATCAATGGAGCCTTTCTTAAACTAATAATGAGTATCTATCAAAAACCAAGAGCAATGGGCAGCTAGGTGGCACAGTGGATAAAGCACCAGCCCCGGATTCAGAAGGACCTGAGTTCAAGTCTGACCTCAGACACTTACACTTACTAGCTATGTGACCCTGGGAAAGTCACTTAACCCTCATTGCCCTGCCCCAAAAAAACAAAACAAAACAAAACAAAAAACCAAGAGCAAGCATTATCTGTAATGGGGATAAACTTGAAGACTTCCAAATAAGATCAGGGGTGAAACAAGAATGTCTATTTTCACCAGTATCATTCAATATTGAAGTAGAAATGCTAGATATAGCAATGACAAGAAAAATAAATTAGATGAATAAAAGTAAGCAATGAGGAAACAAAACTATTATTCTTGGGGGACAGCTAGGTGGTGCAGTGGATAAAGCACTGGCCATGAATTCAGGAGGACCTGAGTTCAAATCCGGCCTCAAACACTTGACACTTACTAGCTGTGTGACCTTGGGCAAGTCACTTAACTCTCATTGCCCTGCCCCCCCCAAAAAATATTATTCTTTGCAAATTATATTATGGTATACTTAGAGAACCCTGGAGAATAAACTAAAAAACTAATTGAAACAATTAGCAACTAACAAAGTTGCAGGATATAAAATAAACCTATATAAATCATCAGCATTCTATATATTACCAACTAAGTCCAGCAGGAAGAGGTAGAAAGAGAAATTCCATTTAAAATAACTGTAGACAATACAAAAGGCTTGAGTGTCTACCTGTCAAGACAAACCTAGGATACAAACAGGATCACAAAACATGTCACACAAACAAAGACATATAAACAATAAGAGATATATTAATTGCTTATGGGTAGGCTGATCCAACACAATAAAAGTGACAATTCTACCTAAGTTAATTTACTTATTCCATGCAATACCAATCAAACTACCAGAGAGAGAACCAGAAAAAAGCATTAAAAAATTCACTTGGAAGTGTGATGAAATAATGAGATTTAGCAGATGCTCAAAGACCCACCTGGAGATTAATCTAGACTGATTGAATCAAGTGAGAGTGATTAACTGCTGATTAGCCTACTTCAAGTTAACTGGATTGTAATCACACCTTGAGAACACCTTCAGAACCAATGGATTTGGATGATGCCAACCAATCAGCTTGAAGCAGTGTGTAAGGACTGCCTCTGTTCCAGACCTATAAAAAGCTTCCACAGTTTGCTGGAGAGAGTTCCTGATTAAATTAGGCTCATGGAGGAGGACTTCAGGAAGAACCCAACCAGGCTGGAACTCTAGGCTAGGTAGGACTTTTTTTTTCTTCTGAACTCCTTGTGAATACCTCTATGCTTTAATAAATGTTTAATACCCAAAGACTGGTGCTGAAGCTTCTAATTTAAGGCGACCACAATTTAGATTTTAAACATCACAGAAGAAAAAAAAGATCAAGAATATCAAGGGAATCAATGAAAAAAATATGAAGGAAAGCAGCCTAGCAGTACCAGATTTCAAACTACATTACAAAGTGGTGGTCATGAAAACAATCTGGTACTCACTCAGAAACAGAATGGTAGATCAGTGGAATTGGTTAAGTATACAATACACAGTAAGTAGTAAAATACCATAGTACCCCAGTGTTTGATAAACCCAAAGATCCAGGATTTGGGGGAAGGAACTTACTATCCTAGGAAAACTGGAAGCATTTCGGCAGAAACTAGGTATAGACCAGCAGCTCACACCATAAACCAAAATAAGATCAAAATGGATAAATTATTTAGAAATAAATTATTATATTATAAGCAAATTAGGGGAGCATGAAAAATATGTAGCAAATTTCTCTAAGGGCCTGCTTTCTGTACTATAAAGGGAACTGAGCTAAATTTATAAAAATAAGAGCCATTATCTAATTGCCAAATAGTCAAAGGATATAAATAGACACTTTTCAGAATAAGAAATCAAAGCTAAGATAAGTCATATGAAAAATGCGCTAAATCACTATTGATTAAAGAAATGCAAATTAAAACAATTCTCAGGTACCAACCACCTCACACCTTTCACATTAGCTAACAGGATTTAAAAAAAAAAAAGAAAAATGATAGATGCTGGAGAGGCTGTGGGAAAACAGGTACACTAATACAATTTTGGTAGAACTGTGAACTGGTCCAACCATTCTGGAGAACAATTTGGAATTATGCCCCAGAAAATGTTTTAAAACTATGCATATCCTTTTACCACTACTAGGTCTACATTCCAAAGAGATCAAAGAAAAGGGAATAGGACCTATATGAACAAAAATATTTATGGAAGCTCTTTTCTGGTAGCAAAGAATTGGAAATTGGGGGGATACCCATCAACAGGAGAATGGCTGAAATAAGTGGTACATGAGCATAATGGCATACTATTGTGCTATAAGAAATCATGAGCAGGATGGTTTCAGAAAAAAGCCTAAGAAGATTTATATTAATTCATGCAAAATGAAGCGAACACAACTAGGAGAACATCGTATGTGGTAAGAGCAATATTATTGTGATGCTTGACTATGAGAAAGCTACTCTGATCAATGCAATTATCCAAGATGATTGCGAAGGATCCATTATGAAAAATGCTATCCACCTCCAAAGAGAGAACTGATGAACTGAGGGTTCAGATTAAAGCATTCTCTTTTTTTAATTTTTCTTGCTTTTTTTTTCTTTTTGTAACATGGCTAAAATGGAAATATATTTTGCATCATCTTATTGGTATAATTGATATTATATTGCTTGCCTTCTCAATTAGTTAGGGAGTGACAGGAGAGAGAGAATTTGGAATTCAATTTTTTTTTGTTTGGTTTTTTTGGGGGGTTTTTTGGTGAGGCAATTGGAGTTAAGTGACTTGCCCAGGGTCACACAGCTAGTAAGTGTTAAGTATCTGAGGCCGGATTTGAACTCAGGTCCTCCTGAACCCAGGGCCAGTGCTCTATCCACAGAATTCAATTTTTTTAAAAAACAAATATTAAATGTTTTATAAGTAATTAGAAAAATTACATATATGTATATATTTAAATTAATTTCCAATCTAATGTGTCTACGTGAGAATTATTTATGTCCCATATCTAGACATGTGTACACTTTCACACTCTTTCCACTTTGGCACAGTAATAGACAATCTCAAGAGTAGCAAATACCTCAAAGGTACAGATTGTTCCAGAGGCCACTATGGTACCAGCAAATATTTGATTGCTTTGCATTTCCTTCCAGTAGCTCATAAAGAATAATGTTTCTACTGGTTTATTCTTAATGGTAACTAACATTTAAATAGCACTTGGAAATTTTCAGATACTTACATATATACGTATACACATGTAAAGATATGCATGTACATATTAAGTGTACATATTTAATTTTATGTATGTATTATATGTACTGGTTTTCTCTTTTTATGTTTGAAAACTTTAAAGTGTTATATAAATGCTGCATGTATAACATATATACAGCAGATATGTTTTTCTCCTCTCTTTATATATATACACATATGTATGTATGTATAAATTTCATTTGATATTCACAATAACCCTATGAGGAAAGTATCTCTAAAATTATCATCACTATTTTATAGAGGAAAACACTGAGCATCAGAAACTTGCCCATGCTCACACAACTAGTAAGTGACAGAAGCAGGAGTCACACCTAGGGCCTTTTTGATTCCAAGTTCAACAGTCTTTCCCCTACACCAGGGGAACTTCACCTTTTTGGGTATGAGGGATACCTGAGGCAATCTAGTGATGCCTAGGACTTAATCCCATGTTTTTAAATGGACAAAATAAAATTCATTGGAGTACAAAGGAAACCAAATTACATTGAAATGTAGTTATCAAAACAGCAAATCAAAAAGCAAGTTCAGAAATTCCAGGTTAAGAATCCTTGCTCCATACCATATTTCCTCTCTGCAGAGATTGGCTATCACACTGCACTAGATCTTCAATACACCTTTGCAAAAACTTTTCTGATTCAATTTACTCTGGAATTGCCATGGAGAAGGAAATTTCCAGAGTTAAAGAGACAGTAGAGTAAATCTGAAACTAGATATTGATTTTTTTCTCTCTCCCCAGATGGAGACAGAATTCTTCTGCAAGCTAAGAAAATAACCACATTTGTTGCATGTCTAACTAATGTTAAAGGCTAACAGTGACATGAAACTTTATAACTTTAACCTTTTTCTAAATTATACTATTGTTTAACCTTCTAAATTTTACTATTTCCCCATCTAAAGGTAATGAATAATGTTTTCTATTGGAATGAAAATTATATTGCTTACTAGGGTATGTTTTGAGTTATGAATTTTTTTCAATTTAAATTTGCTAAATTACAAGGAACTTCTCCCACGTCCTTGGACTTTTCCAAAAATGGATAGTTTAACATAGGGATTTAGTTTAAATAACTACACAACATTTCCCCATAGGGGCTTTTAAGTGTCTATAGAATAGTGACCAGTCTGTCTTTCTGTCAGAATGGGATAGAGAAGATTCTATACTGGGTAAAAAGAAATAAGATAATGTATCTATTCTCCCATCTTTAAGAGTCTATGATTTCTACCATTCTTTCATCAAATTCTGTGCTTTGCTCCTCCATCTCACTTCTTAGAAAACACAGCTAGACTCTCTCAACTTCTTATAAACTTTCCACATTATAGCCTCTGACCTGATCATTCAACTAAAATTTCTCTCTCCAAACTTGCCAATTATCTCTTAACAAATCTAATAGCCCGTTCTTTATCTGCAACCTTCTTGACCTTTCTATAGCATTTAACACCATTGACCATAGAGCTACTATTTGTCAGAGACAAGTATTGAACCCAGATCATCCCAGCTCTTTCTTCACTATGCCAGGCTGCATCTTATAGGAGAATAAAGGAAAAAACCCTTCATAAATAAGAAATAAGGATTCACTTGTAACCCTAGGAAAGCTCCCACAATTAACAACTGCCATTTGATTTCTGCCAAAGATACTATAAATTGCCAAGCATCCAGTGATTCAAATATGATCCAATTTATCCTGTGGCGAGGGTAATTTTCACAGAAAACACTCAAAGCACTTAATTTCCTCATTGGAAACATCTTTCAAACACACTGATACTGCCTGAATTTATATTTGAAATGACAAAGATTTGCCATCTCACCAAAAGAGGGGGAAAGGGTCCATCAATTTAAAGCAAGTGAGCTGTATTTCTGGCTACAGAATAGAACTATTTCTCTAGGGATGAGATGTGTCTCAAAAATGTTTCAATTAATGCCAGACACAGGCTTATCATCCTTAATGTCCCACAGACAGTTTATCTCGTTCCTCACAGACTGGCGTCTTTTGGTACATGATATTTCCCATATGTCAGAGAGGCAAAGCTCGTGATGAAATGTTAATACCTAAGCTGTGGTCTCAGTCATTCCTGGCTCTATTTTGTGGAGAAGGCAGCTGAGGGAAATGCAGAGATTGCCCGGGCAGGTTCCTGGTTCTTTTTAAGGTTTACACCTTCTTTAGGGATCCAGCTGCACCAATGTTTGCCAACAAAATTGTGTGATGTGTTTATATTAACTGCATACAATGATTTACTTTAGATCATTTCCAAAGGTATGTTCCAAGCTCAGATTACTCAGAAATGCTTGGAACTATTTTCCCTCCAACAAACTGTTGTGACTTTAGGACCAAGTTGGTCTTTGAAAATAAACCACACAAAAGGTTGAGGGAAAAGACAAATTCATTTCAAAAGCCTACTGGTCTTATTTGCCCTTGATTGCCAGACACTGTACTAGCCTCTGGAGAAACGAAGACAAAAACAAAATGAATCTTGAGATTGTATAAAGATTCCCTGTCTGATTCCTGTCAACCACAAGGATATGATTCAGGCCAGAGATGATTAGCACCTTGAGATGATAATGCATTGGCCACTGAGCAGGAAGATCAAGTGATTCAGTGAAATGCTTAAAAAAAAAGAAAAAAAGAAGTGACTCCTTTGACCCTCCAGGTGGCTAATGTGATTCTATGATATTTTGTCAAGAGAGACCTCCTTTTCTGGAGAAAGGTCAGTTTGCCCTATCTCCAACCCTGGATGAGTGAAAGATAGGGCATAGCCAGCCATAAGCACATGATAGCTGAAACTGCATCTTCCATGTTTGTAATTTCCTGATCTTAGTCACTGATCCCAAGATGGATATGTCTAGTCATGGAGACCACCTTGTGAGTTTCAGAGGTTCAGAGATCCTAGGACCTTTGGTAAGAAGTTACTGGCAGCAAAGGGCAGAATCTCCAAATTACTCCAGTGCTTCTTGGAGAAGGTGACACTGGCAGAAGGGTGAACCCAATCCTTGGCTCCACTTGCCAGAAAAACTTTCTGTGAGAAGGACCACACAGAACCAAAGTAAAATCTAGAATTCAATAAACTAACTGCTTAATATTCCAAAGTTTCTTACTAACCTCTGGGCAGATTGTAATAGTAGCTATCAGTTATATGCCCTTAATTATTTCTTTAGTATATAGGAAAAAAAAGCCTGTCCCATATTTTATTCATATTGACCTTTGAGTACCTTTCAACTTAACCTTTTGGGAAAATCCTAGATATGAACCAAACTGAAGCTTTAAGCAAATTTTCCTTGGGGTACCAGTATAGAAATTAAGGAGGAAAAGAGTGTGAGAAAAAGAAATCTAAAATCCTTCCCATTAAAAGCCAAACTCTGAACAAGCCATTAATGGATCCCTAAGAAAAATTCCCCAGGGCCAGATGGGTTTACAAGTGAATTCTACCAAACAGTTAAAGAACAATTAATTCCAATATTATACAAATTATTTGGAAAAACAGGTGAAGAAGGAGTTCTGCCAAATTCCTTTTATGACACAAATATGGTGGTGATACCAAAACCAGGCAGAGTAAAAACAAAGAAAGAAAATTATAGACCAATTTCCCTAATGAATATTGATGCTAAAATCTTAAATAAGATATCAGCAACAAGATTACAGCAAGTGATCACCAGGATAATACACTATGACCAGGTGGGATTTATATCAGGAATACAGAGCTGGTTCAAAATTAGGAAAACTATTAACATAATCAACCACATCAATAAGAAAACTAACCAAAATCATATGATTATCTCAATAGATGCAGAGAAAGCTTTTGACAAAATACAGCACCCATTCCTAATAAAAACACTAGAGAGCTGAGGAATAGGTGGAGCTTTCCTTAAAATAATAAGCAGTATCTACCTAAAAGCATCAGCAAGCATTATATGTAATGGAGATAAGTTAGAGACCTTCCCAGTAAGATCAGGGGTGAAACAGGGATGTCCATTATCACCCCTATTATTTAATATTGTACTAGAAATGTTAGCTTTAGCAATCAGAGAATAAAAAGGAATTAAAGGAATTAGAATAGGCAAGAAGGAAACAAAACTATCACTCTTTGCAGATGATATGATGGTATACTTAGAGAATCCTAGAGAATCAACTCAAAAATTACTTGAAAAAATTAACAACTTTAGCAAAGTAGCAGGATATAAAATAAATCCACATAAATCATCAGCATTTCTATACATGACTAACAACGTCCAGGAGTAAGAGATAGAAAGAGAAATTCCCCTTAAAGTAACAGTAGATAATATAAAATACTTGGGAGTCTACTTGCCAAGACAAACCCAGGAACTCTATGAACACAATTACAAAACGCTTTTCACGCAAATCAAACCAGATCTAAATAATTGGAAAGATATCAATTGCTCATGGATAGGCAGAGCTAATATAGTAAAAATGACAATACTGCCTAAATTAATTTACTTATTCAGTGCCATACCAATCAGACTACCTAAAAATTATTTTATAGAGTTACAAAAAATAATAACAAAATTCATCTGGAAAAACAAAAAGTCAAGAATATCAAGGGAAATAACGAAAAAAATGCACAGAAGGTGGGTTAGTTGTACCAAATCTGAAGCTCTACTATAAAGTGGCAGTCATCAAAACTATCTGGTACTGGCTAAGAAATAGAGTGGAGGATCAATGGAATAGGCTAGGCACAGGAGACACAGTAGTAAATGACTTTAGTAAAATACTATTTGATAAACCCAAAGACTCCAGCTTCTGGGATAGGAATTCAGTATTTGACAAAAACTTCTGGGAAAACTGGAAGATAGTATGGCAGAAATTAGGCATAGAACAACATCTTATACCTTATACTAAAATAAGGTCAAAATGGATACAGGATTTAGACATAAGCGGTGATACCATAGGTAAATTAGGAGAAGAAGGAATAGTTTACCTATCAGATCTTTGGAAAGGAGAACGTTTTATGACCAAACAAGAGATAGAGAATATTATGAAATGCAAAATGGATGATTTTGATTACATTAAATTAAAAAGGTTTTGTATAAACAGAAGCAATGCATCCAAAATTAGAAGGGAGGCAGAAAGCTGGGAAACAGTTTTTATGGCCAGTACTTCTGATAAAGGCCTCATTTCTAAAATATATAGGGAATTAAATCAAATTTATAAGAATCCAAGTCATTCCCCAATTGAGAAATGGTCAAAGGATATGAACAGGCAGTTTTCTGATGAAGACATCAAAGCTATCTATTGCCATATGAAAAAAATGCTCTAAATCACTAATGATTAGAGAAATGCAAATCAAAACAACTCTGAGGTACCACCTGACACCTATCAGATTGGATAATATGACAAAAAAGGAAAATAATAAATGTTGGAGAAGTTGTGTAAAAATTGGAACACTAATGCATTGTTGATGGAGCTGTGAACTGATACAACCATTCTGGAGAGCAATTTGGAACTATGCCCAAAGGTTTATAAAGCTGTGCATACCCTTTGACCCAGCAATACCACTTTTGAGTCTTTTTCCCAAAGAGATCATAAAAAGGAAAAAGGACCCACATGTACAAAAATATTTATAGCTGCTCTTTTTGTGGTGGCAAGGAATTGGAAATTGAGGAGTTGCCCATCAATTGGGGAATGGATAAACAAGTTGTGGTATATGAATATAATGGAATTCTATTGTGCTGTAAGAAACAATGAGCAGGAGGAGTTCAAAGAAACCTGGAAGGACTTGAATGAACTGATTCTGAGTGAGATGAGCAGAACCAGAAGAAAATTATACACAGTATCATCAACATTATGTGTTGATCAACTGTGATAGACTAGATTCTTCTCACCAATCCAACAATACAAGAAAGTCCCAAAGGACTCATGATGGAAAAGGCTCTCCAAATCCAGAAAAAAAAAAAAAAGAACTGTGGAATATGGACGCTGATTGAACCATACTATTTCTTTTGGTTTTGGTGCTGTTGTTTTTCTTTTTTGAAGTTTTTCCTTTTTGCTCTGATTCTTCTCTTATAACATGACTAATGCAGAAATATGTTTAATGTTATATATATATATATATATATATAAAACCTATATCAAATTACCTGCTGTCTGGGGGAGGGAGGGAGGAGAGGGGAGAGAAAAATTTGAAATTGGAAATTTTATATAAACAAATGTTGAAAACTATCTCTACATGTAACAGAAAATACAAAATACTTTAACAAAAAAAAGCCTAACTCCCTCATGGCTGAGTTTCACTGGTCTAGAAGAAAGGGATTTATCTTTTTGTACCCTAAGGGTGGTTATCTTTAGTAGATAAACAACAGGGACCTAACTCCCTTTCTTTCTATTAGAAAAATAGTCACTGCTTTCAGTGAGGTTGGTCAACTGGAATGTCACAGTGGGGAGGGATTATCCCTGTTTTGGCTCCTCTAAAGTATGTCTTTGATCAATCGCTTGACTTTCTAGACCTTACTTTCCTCGTCTGTAAAATGGGAGTAATGTATTTCCCAAATAAAATCAAATGTATAAACTATTTTGAAAATAACAATTATATAAACATCACATATCATTACAGTTTCAAAAAAAATAAAACAGAATAAAATGTAGCACATCTAAGAGACAGTTGCAAACAGTTTAGATTGCTGTAAAATCAAATGAGATAAAGTGTTCTTATGTGAGAATAGTTCCTGGTTGGTTAAATTTACTCTTCAGCAGTTTTACTGCCCTGTCCCCGCTTTCCACTCCATGCTCACCCTTACACAATACAACACCTCCCCTTGGGTGAGAAGGGCCAAAGGAATACTTTTTTTTTCTTATGCCTCCAAAGTAATAATGGCATAAGTATGAGACACTGTGGGATTCTTCCCAGGAAATCCTGAGTACATAATGAATTTGACATATTGTTCCTTGGTCTGACAGAATAATCAGCCATAAGGTAGAAATGGGCTGCCATTATACTGTGGAGGAAAGAATGCCCTTGGCATCTCTCCATTGCTCTACACAGGAAGGGAGGAACATGCTCACTTCTCAGGCAGGCGACAAGCCAGTGCATTCCTTAGGCAATATATCAATAAAGGACAGAATGGCTAGTGGAGCCAGCAAATGTGTTGCTTCAGAGGGTCTGCCACGTAGTTAGCAGCCAACTAGTTCATTCTCAGACTGACATTTTGTTATATTCACTGTTGGGTGAGTAGTGCTATTTTCATCTTCCAGAAGAAGAATGGCCAAGTTGGAAGGGACAGAACTCAGAAGACATCTAGTTCAACCTGTAATGCACCAAGAAGTCACTTCAAAACATCATGGACATGTTCATTCATCCTCTGCTTGATGTGTTCTCATAAGGGAGAACAATACTATGAAGGTACCTCATTGAACAACAAAGCAAATTAATCCAGTTTACCTACTAGGAAAGAAATGTCCAAGCTCTATGCTGAATAATTTCTTTAGAGATGCTAGAGCATATTTTCCTGATCTAATATTCCTTTAACCAGAACTCTGTATTCCCTGCTACTTCTGTCTGCTACATAATGATGCTTGCGCCTATACTTCAAAAGATCCAAGATCTATATCTTTTTTCCTTCCACTGGTCATTCTGTAAGGTTCTTCTCCATATCCTTCCAAAGAGCCTCCATAGAGGGTCTGTTTTGTGTGGTCTTGGGTTCAGTATAATTTCAATTCAAGCAATCAGTCAACCAGCATTTAAGTGGCATAGTGAATAGAGTTCTGGGCCTGAAGACAAGAAGATTCATCATCATGAATTCGAATTTGGCCTCAGACATTTACTTGCTGTGTGACTCTGGGCAAGTCATTTAACCAGTTTCCCTCAGTTTCCTCATTCATAAAATGAGATGGAGAAGGAAATGGCATCTTTGCCTCTAGCATCTTTGCCAAGAAAACTCAATCTTTCATAGGTTGCCTGTGACCAAAGATTTTATCATCTAATAGACATCCTTCTAGTGATAAGTCTTCAATCCTTAACTAGCCTGATCCTGGGATCACTGGGATGGTCTCTCAATGGGGTAAAATTCCAAGATTTTTCAGGTTAGTAGAACCTGTCAAAGTTTGTGCTGTGCTGGCAAAGCTAGGGCCACTCTATACCTTCATAATGGATCAGAGTAGACTTGAAGACAGGAACTCTCTTACTTTTTGTCTTTCTAACCCCAGAACTTCACACAGTCCCTGATCCATTACAAATATTTAATAAATGTGTTTATAGGCATCCTATAGAGGCATACAATGATAAATGAAGTTTGAAATGAGAGTGCTAAGGCACTGCCAAATGCTGAAGGGTCTTTGAGATCATCAATAAAGATTAAATTACCCTAGTTGTAATTTTCATGTTTTGATTATACCCTTATTCTTTGAAAGCTAGTAATTTATGTGTGGTATAGTAACTCTCTATTAAGCAGAACAGTTGGTTTATTTGTAACACTTCATTCTCTAACTGTGCAGGATAACAGAAAGTTTAATGTATTCAACGTGGATTAGGTATCATAGAATGTTAGAGCTGGAAGGAATCTCAGAGATCAACTAGTACAAACCCCTTATTTTACAGATAAGGCAAAGGGAATAAAATATGCCTAGAATACAGGAGCCTGAGGTATTATTTGACATGCTTGAGCTTACTGGTTATAAATTTTTATTACATCGAACCTTCTATTTAGCCTTGGAGGCCTGCTTCAAGTTAAATACAATAACACTCTTCCCAAAGAAAATTTCTTTTATATCAATCTTTTCAAACATCTGTTTTCCTAGCTGTCTTTAGCAGTGGAAAAGTGTGTTTTTCTTTTTTTAGAATCTGTTGCATAATATGAATTATTTCATCAGTTTTATTCTTTGTTCAAATGGGATTCTTGTGTTTTATATGCTGCTCCCTAAACCCAGCCAAAATAGTTCATCTAGTTACTTAAAAATTATTATTTCTAAAAAAAAAGTCTCTGTGTCAATTTTCCTAATAGCTCTCTCTTTAGAGATATCTCCACAGGCTAAATGAAGCAGAGAAATAGAATAATGTGTAGTTAATAAAGTCAGTGCCGATTCAGCAACACTGAATATCCAATTTAAACCAAATTTAAAGCATGTTAAAAATTCCTTCCTTGTTTTACCCAAATTATACAGCTAATTCCTCTAACTCTCCATTCCACTCAGTCCATGCTAGCATGTAGAGCCTGCTCAATTTCAATCCAGACTCCTTAGGAGTCTGTCATCTTAAGAATTTATCTGGGTCAGCACATGAACAATTCAACTACAATATTTAACAGGCAGCTAGGTGGCACAGTGGATAGACTGCTGGGCTTGGAGTCAAGACCTGAGTTTAAATCCAGCCTGGGCAAGTCATTTAACCTCTGTTGACCATTGGAGAAGAAAATGACAATCAACTCCAGTATCTTTGCCAAGAAAACTCTGTGGACAGAAGTCCACAGGGTCAGAAGGAGTCAAATAGGACTGAAACTACTGAACAACAACGATGTAACAAATACTTGCTGCTGTGCTACTGCTAGAACTCAAGGTAATGTAGAGAAATGATGGCATTTACATAGTTAATTTGATCAATGTAGACAAACATATCATGGAGGACCCTGGAGTGAGCATGAATAATCATGTAATCATTCACTAAATAAATGTCAAGTTTCTACTTCAATTTCAACTCTGTTGGAAAGAAGTTTTGTTTGGTGAAAACTTTTAAGTCCCAGATAGGTTATGATTACCTTTTGCCACAATATTGAACTGTGTATACTTTGACAGACTTCATTATTAGTCTATATCATTACTTATTATTCATGTTTTAAAGTTTTGAATGAGACTTACCAATGTGCCTATAAGCCAAGCATTGTGTTAAGGTATTCAGTCTCTGCCTTCAAGAAGCTTGCATTCTAATGGGGAAAGATAGTACCTAAAGGGGAGCTGAGAAAGGGGAAGCAGGATGACTACTTGGTTTGGAAGTGACTGAAAAGTGATGGGGAGGCTTGATCCCATGCAATGTAAGGCAAATGTTCATTTAGCAGAGCCCAGGAGTAGAGTCCAAGTCCTGGAGGGAAGGGGATGATGGCGATGACTAGAGCAGGCAACATAGTTTGGAAGTAGCTGGAAAGTGACATGGAGGCCTGTGTCTGGGAAAGATAAGGAAAAAGCCCACTGATCAGAGGATGCCAATGTCCAAGGTCTGCTAGGAGGATAATAAGGAGGAGAAAGAGAGAGAGACAGAGAGACAGAAAGACCAAACAGAGAGATCACCCATTTAAAAAGTATAAGAGGGGCAGCTAGGTGGCACAGTGGATAGAACACTGGCCCTGGAGTCAGGAGGACCTGAGTTCAAATCCGGCCTCAGACACTTAACACTTACTAGTTGTGTGACCCTGGGCAAGTCACTTAACCCCAATTGCCTCACTAAAAAATAAAAAGTATAAGAGGCAGTAAGGTGGTGCAGTGGATAAAGCACCAGCCCTGGATTCAGGAGGACCTGAGTTCAAATCCAGCTTCAGACATTTGTCGCTTACTAGCTTTGTGACCCTGGGCAAGTCACTTAACCCTCATTGCCCCACCAAAAAAAGGTATGATAAATATTTCTGTGTTTGTGTTGTTGTTGAATTATTTCAGTCCTGAACAACTCTTCATATTTCCATTTGGGGTTTTCTTGGAAAAGATAATGGAGTGGTTTTTCATTTCCTTCTCTGGCTCATTTTACAGGTAAGGAAACTGAGGCAAACAGGGTTAAGTGACTTGCCGAGGATCACACAGCTAGGAAGTGTCTGAGGCCAGGTTTGAACTCAGGTCTTCCTGACTCCAGGGCCAGCTCTTTATCCACTGTGCCACCTAGCTGCCCCATTTCTATGTTATTATTGAATAATAATTCTCTCATATATGAAGAAACTAATGATCTATCATCAAAGTGCTGAGTGCTGAATTATTTTCCAGTAGGGGTGATGACTTGCACCATACTATTCACATTCTCCTGATCCCTTTGTAAAAGGACAATATCCATTTACAAGGTGGATGACCAGAATTGGATTTGGAGTCTAGCTGTAGATTAAAGCTAATCGACCAGACAGGGATTAAAGTTACAACTTTGGCATAAGTAAAGCCCTGGGCTTTAAATAATTTTCTTGTAGTAACAATTTGAGCAACTGTACCTCCAACCCAAATTCATAATATTGGGCTAGCAGTCAGGCAGCCTATATGGAAGGAGTCTTCTATATATTTATCTTCATATGAACACCCCCAGGAGTACTGTATTTTCCCCTCTGAAGTTGTTGCCATCCAGTGTGTCACTTAAGAAACTTTTCATGAATGTCGGTAGCCTTTGAAAATGATAGATACTACAGCATGCAAGTTTTTTCTCGGGGTTTTTTTCAAGATGTATATTATTCTTATAGCTATATGAATACTTATAAAAGAGAAGCAGCCTTTGGGTCAACAAAAACCTGTGTTCAAGTTTTGGTTCTTAGCACTCCAGCAACTAAGACTATAGGTTGCAGAGAAGTTTCCCATCTTCATTGGTTGTTGCTTGTCCTTTCTTGAAGAAAACCATGACAGATTTCATGACTTGCAATGAATTGTATTTGAGTGAAAAAGGGCTGTGAAAAGTCACTTTCTCCTCCAGAGACATCTGGATCCAATGGCAAGATATATATCAGGACAACTGGAGATGGCCCCAGATGCTTAAGGTAATTGGGGATAAGTGACTTGCCAAGAGTCACACAGCTAGTAAGTGTCTGAGGTGAGATTCGAACTCAGGTCTTCCCAACTTCAGGAACAGTGTTCTATCCACTGTGCCACCTAGATGCTCCAATCTGCATTGATAGTGGGAAGAAGAAGGGAATAAGCATTTCTTTTTTTTTTTTTTGTGGGGCAATGGGGGTTAAGTGACTTGCCCAGGGTCACACAGCTAGTAAGTGTCAAGTGTCTGAGGCCAGATTTGAACTCAGGAACTCCTGAATCCAGGGCCAGTGCTTTATCCACTGCGACACCTAGCCGCCCCGGGAATAAGCATTTCTATAGCACCTACTATGCACTAAGTACTTTTTAAAATAAATATTATCTCATTTGATCCTCACAACAATCCTGAAAGGTAGATGCTATTATTATCCCCTTTTTAGAGTTGAGGAAACTGAGACAAACAGAGATTAAATAAATTTCCAAGGGTCACACAAATAACAAGTATCTGAGTCCAGATTTGAACACAGGACTTCCTCACTTCAGGCCCAGTATTCTATTCACTGTGCCACTAACTGCCTCTCAAATTTCCTCACCTAAGAATTCTCCATACCGATAAAGTAACAGGTCTCTGTAAGTATCACTCATGCAGAAAGCATTTCTTTCCATAACCCCTATACTATAGATTAATAATCTGGGTTTCAAAACATTTATCAATCAGTTATCTCTTCAGTGTGGGTATTCTCTCCACATAAGCAGATTAATGAAGTGGGGGAAAAAACTGAAAAAAACACTAGCCTGTATACGGTTCTTCAAAGCCTTTGGGCTGAGAAAACTCCCAATAGTGTCACCCATAGTCTTCATGCTCCCTTTACTCTCCTTCCCCCCACCCCAGCCTGGCATGGCAGAATGTTATAGTATGAAGTACAAGATTTGGATGTGGGGACCTGGGTTGGAATCCTGACTTAGATGCTCATTCCTAATTATCTGAACAAGTCTCTGAACAACAGATTCTTTATCTGTAAAATAACATTGCTTTCACTTGTATTTTCTAGCTAACCTGTACGACATACTTGTATCAGCCAAAGCAAGAAAGGAATTTGTAAAATTTTAAGTGCTATATAAATGTTTGGTGTGAAAGGATAATAAAAAGCTGGGAACTTTTCAGAGGAAAGCAAGCAGACTAGGGAGATGCCTCATATTCTTGACATAGAAGGGTTGGTTGAAGAAATTGAGTATATTTAATTTCAAAAATCTGGAAGTGGAAGGAACCTCAAAATCCATCTAGCCCAGTGCCCCCATTTTACAGATGAAACCCAGGGAGGTTAAGTGATTTGTCACTGGTCACACAGGGAGGTGGCATTAAAGAAAGGATATGAATGGCTGACATGAGAAAGAAGCATTCATTTGCTTATACTGTTTTAGAAAAAGTGCTTGTTCTTGACGTAGAACAGCATAACTCAGAGTGATGGGTAGAAGTTGCAAAGAGGTCAATTTCATTTTGATATGAGGGAGAGGGGGAATTTCTTAACAATTAAAACTATATGGGGGGGGGGCAGCTAGGTGGCACAGTGGATAGAGGACCGGCCCTGGATTCAGGAGGACCTAAGTTCAAATCTGGCCTCAGACACTTGACACTTACTAGCTGTGTGACCCTGGGCAAGTCACTTAACCCTCATTGCCCCCCAAAAAAGAAAATGGGCAGCATCAAGAGGCTCTGGATTCCATCTCATCAGAGACTATTAAGTAAAGGCAGGGTGACCATGTTTCAGGTCTGTAGAAGATGCTGAAGAAGTGATTGTTTTACATGTTTGGGTTAGACTAGGTATGCACTGAAGTCCCCTCTCAATTCTGGCTGTCATTATGGTAGTGAGGCTTAACACTAATCATACCCCACCTTACCATCCCCATTTATTAAGTTTCCACACGGCCATAAATTCCCTTGCAAACCAAACCAGAAAGAAATAGAAAGGATAATTACATGGTTTTTTTAGTGAGGCAATTGGGGTTAAATGACTTGCCCAGGGTCACACAGCTAGTAAGTGTCTGAGGCCGGATTTGAACTCAAGTACTCCTGACTCCAGGGCCGGTGCTCTATCTACTGCGCCACCTAGCCGCCCCAGATAATTACATTTTAAAATAACACTTTCTTTCAGGCCTATAGTTTGAACCTCTTTAGACCCACTCTACACCTTCTTATAGGACATGAATGTTGGTGAGAAATCTATATTTTGATAGCTGCTTCTATCCATTGGGGATGAAAATTCCAAAGAATCACAGATTGCTAAGAAGACATCACTTAACCTTAGTAGTAAGCCAACAGGTGTTGGGGACATTAAATTCTAAAGGTACTATAATTAAGGCCCAAAGGAACACTTGGACTTTAAATATTATATATGTGGATCATAAAAATAAATCTATGTCTAAATGTCAAATAGTTTGTAGAAGAAGCAGGCATCAATGTCATGTAATTAAAGAGTCAATCAAAGGAAGAATTTATTTGGAAACTTCAGAATGTTTTTAGATAGTCTTACATTTTCCTGGGAGTTCATAGGACCAAATCCTCACCACTTGGAGCCATGCAAGACATCACCTTATTGGCTAACAGCACAGGCATAATTCATTTTCCATAAATAAACTTTCCTATTTAAAACACAACACACTCTGTAATCTAACTTGGTTCATTGACCTTAAAAGGAAGCAGTATCTGCATGGGTTTCCATCACTGTTACATTTAATAGATAAATCACTCACAAAATTACAGGAATATGTGGAGAATCCCTGGCATGTAATTTGGCCACATGAACTCTGAAAATATTTTGAATGCTAAACCTAGGAAACATGAAAAATACTGCAAGAATCACTTTCCATTTTGTCCTATCCAGACTTAATTCAGAAGCTCAAAATTTGCATTAATAGAAATTCTACTCAGATCCCCTTGCTTTTCTTTTGAATACAAAATTGCAAACTATACTGTCCTGACTTCAGAGCCATACTCTAATGCTTCAGTGGATTTGTGATCTCATCATCACTCCGTGGGTGAAAGCAAATTCTTTTCTATAAATGAAGACAAGTGTTTGAAGGGATAGGAAAGAAAAGAGGGTGCTTTCCTTTGGCATAGACTCATGTGGGGGCTCTTTTTGCTCTAAAAATGTTATTCCCATTGATCTGCATGTTAGATAGGAGAGTTGATTGAAGGCCACCAAAAAAGGGACATTCCTTCCTTCTTAGGAAAGGAGAAGTTGATTTGGCTTAGCTGCTTGGGATCTGCATTTATTGTTTTCCTGTGAGACATGCTCTCAGATGGAAAAGAGGATTTATCCTTTTTATCATCCTTTTCTTTTTTTTTTTTTTTTAGTGAGGCAGTTGGGGTTAAGTGACTTGCCCAGGGTCACACAGCTAGTAAGTGTTAAGTGTCTGAGGCCAGATTTGAACTCAGGCCCTCCTGACTCCAGGGCCAGTGCTTTATCCACTGCACCACCTAGCTGCCCTATCATCCTTTTCTTGATGGAATTGAGAGTCTTCTGGATAAAGTGTTAGTTTCTTTGACTTATGTACAAGAAACAGAAACAAAATGCAAACAAAATCTAGAAAAGAAAGTTTTGATCTTTGATTTCTCCTTCTTGTCTCTTGTAGAAGTCATCCTCACTGTCTACTGATGTTGGAGACAATGGTCTAGACAGTGTCAGAAGAACCATCATGGCTATTTCTCCTTGATTTTGTCCTTCAGTTCCCCAAATGGATTTCAGGACTTTTCTTTAATGGACAGGTTGAACATGCTGGTAGTCGTGTTGTTGCTCATAAACAGGACATCCACTTCAATTTCTCCTCATTGTTTTTCCTTCTTGTCTGGTTTAAACTTCAGAGTATACTACTGGGTTTTCCATTGGTCCACCCACTGATGGTTCAAATTGCAATTCAACCATGGCTACCTCTTTGTCTAGACACTTACATTTTATCTCGGGATTCAGACCCTATAATTTCATAGACTTTAACTAAAATACACATAATTGGAGCCCAGGTCAGCCATCTTTCATTTCTCTACCAGCTATGCTTCTGACCTATACTTTGCCACCATGCTTCCACATGGGTACATATATAGTTGTAGCTGCAAAATTTTGTATGAATTTTGCAATGCTCCTCAGTACTTGAATTCTTTCTTTCTAATTGTTTTTAGTATTTTTCCTTTGAAGTGGAAATTCTGGATTTGGGCTATAATGCTCACTGGATTTGATTTGAGGGTTTCTTTAAAGAGGTGTCCACTATATTCTCTCTCTTTGCACTTTGCCCTTTTGTTCTAAGAGATCTGAGTACTTTTATCATTTCTTGAAATATGATGTCTGGGCTCATTTTTTGGTCATAGCTTCGGGGAGACACATGATTCTTAAATTATCTTTCCTTGATCTGTTTTCCAGATGAGTTGTTTTTGCTATGAGATACCGTCTACTTTCTTCTAATTTTTTTCATTCTTTAGACTTTGTTTTAATATTCTCATTATCTCATAGTCATGCCACAGCTATCTCTTGAAAATCTAAAGTTGCAATTCAAATTGGAAAGCATTAACAGATAATAAAGAAATTATACCATGCTTAACAAAATTTTAAATATTTATTCAATTCAATTAAAACTATTTATCAAGTGCTTTCTGTGTGGTATGTATTATGCTAGGTGATGATCATTCAAAGATAAAAGTAAAAGTCCTTGCCTTCAAGGAGCTCACATCTACTTTAAAAAAAAAACAATTAACAAGTTTACACAAAAAGAAATCAAAAATCTATTTGAGGTGATTTCAATGCACCACTAACAGAATATGAAAGATCAAATAATTCAAAAAGAAGTTACAGAATTGAGAAACAAGATTTGAAACACAATTATGAGAAGGGCAAAGAAGGAGATCTCTGCAAATGGCCTCAATTTGTCAGTCAAATTTGAAGCAAGGTTCTCAACTAAGAAAGTGGGGAAAAGGGAGTTGGGGGAGTTTTGAAGAGAGATTAAATTGTTTGCAAAAACAGCTGTGGTGAATGGGATGGTCAATCAATTAAGGAGGCATAGTGTCAGCCCAGTTGAGACTATGTAACACAAACAATTAATTAATTTGATTTTAAGAGAGAAAATTAACATACACAATTAAGAATTATAAAACGGAGATCACACCAAATGTTACTCTGTTCAAGAAGATTGATTGGCTTCCCATTGCTTTCAGAATAAAATTCAAAATCTTTGGTTTAGTATCTAAAGCCCTTCACAGTCTTGATTTGGCCTATCTTTCCAATCTGATTATACATTCCTCTCCCTTGAGTACTTTACACTCCAACCAAATTGGCCTAGTAGCCTATCCTCCGTTCATGAAATTGTTTCCTGCTTGTATGCATTTCCAGAGCAAGTCCCAGAGGTTTGACATAGTTTCTCCTCACTTTGGCTTCTTGAAAAACCTAAATTAAAAGCTCAGCTTATAGGCTACCTCCTTCAAAAGGCCATTTCTGATTCCTCCGATTGTTAATGCCCCTCCCTCACCAAAATCACTATGTGTATGTTATGTTTATAGATTATATTTATTTGTCTGTTAACATTCTCTCTTCCCCTTAGTAGAATATGTTTCCTAAGGGCAGGAATTGGCTACTGTTTTTGTATTTGTATCCCAAGAGTGATTGACATGTGGTAATAAATGCGGATTGATTAAAATAAAAATACGATTTAAAAAACCATTAGATTTGGAGAACAATTTGGAATTATGCCCAAAGGGCTATAAAATATTTTTTGATCCAGTAACACCACTACTATGTCTGGATCCCAAAGAGATTAAAGGAAAAGGAAAAGGAGCTATTTGTACAAAAATATTTGTAGCAGATCTTTTTATGCTGGTAAAGAATTGGAAATAGAGGGGATGCTCACCAATTATGGAATGTATAAACAAGTTGCAGTATATTATTGTGATGGAATAGTATTGTTCCATTAAAAAATGACCAGCATGATGTGTTCAGAAAACCTAAGACAACTTATATGAATTGATGCAAAGTGAAGTTATCAGAACCAGGAGAACTTTCTACACAATAATAACAATATTGTATGAAGAAATATGAATAATTAAGCTATTCTCAGCAATACAATGATCCAAGATAACCCCAAAGGATTCATGATGAAACATGCTATCCACCTCCATAGAAAGAACTGATAGAGTATGAATGAAGATTAAAGCACACCTTTTTTTACTTCATTTTTCTTGCATTTTTTTTGGTCTTGTTTTCTTTTGTAACATGGCTAATATTGAATTGTATTTTTTCATGATTGTACATATATAACCTATATTAAATGGCTTACCTTCTCAGGGGAGGGAGAGAGGCAAGGGGGAGAGAATTTGGAACTCAAAATTTTTAAAAACATATTAAAAATTGTTTTACATGAAATAGATGAAAAGTAGATTTTTCCGAATAAAATAAAAACCATTAGAGACTATAATCAACAATTCAAAAAAATAAGAATATAAAGGAGATGAATAAATGTTCTAAAATATATAAATTACCCACATTGACAAAACAGAAAACAGATAATTAAGGAAATCAATCTCAGGAGAAGAAATTAAGCAGACATTTAATTAACTGCCACATAAGAAGCCCAGCATGCTATAATATAAAGACCGCTGTGACTTCCTTTTTATATGACCTTGAAAAAGTCACTTAACCTCTTTAGCCTCAGTTTCTTCACATTTAAAATGAGGGGGTTAAATTCTAAGGATATTTCCAGTTCCAAATCTTAAAACACTGTGACCAAATAAATTTGCAAGTGAATTCTCTCAAACATTTGAAGACGAGTAAGAAATCTATTTATTAAATAAACTGTTTTCAAACATAGAAAAAGATGTGATTTGACTTAATTCTATTAGGTAAATATAGCAAACCTGGTAAAGCTAAAGTAGAAAATTAAAACTATATAGTAATATCAAAGAATAGAAGTGCAAAAAAATATCAAATAGAATGCTGGTAAATGGAATTTAGCAATACATGAAAACTTGTTATGATCACAGAATTTAGACAAGAAGTACAGAGTTTGGCATCAGAAAAAATGCTACAATAAAACTGGTACTTATATAATTATATTGCATAATGATAATTGGTATAATAAAATAAATCAATAAGAAAAAGTTATAAAATTATGTCTATATCAACAGATACAGTAAGGGGCTTATAAAATATAATCGATATTTGTGTTTTTAAAAGACACTAAGAAATATATAAACAAAAAAGGTTTTCCTTAACACCATTTAAAGATTCATTTGAAACCAAGACCAAATAAGTACAGGACTGAGTATTATCATCACTGGTATTTAGCATAGTTCTAGGAAATGCTAACTGAACAATAAAGTAAGAAAAAGATATGAAAGGAACAGGCACTGACAAAGAATGGACTGCAGTAGTTCTATTTACAAAAGACATCATGGTCTTTTTACAAAACCCAAGAGATTCAACAAAAAGATTGAGGTAATAAATTACTTTAGCAAATCAGCAGGCTATAAGGTAAACTCACAAAGATGAACTGTGATTTTAGATATAACATATAAATGGAAAGGAAATTATTGAAAGATACTATTTATAATAACAAAAAATGGATTGAATATTTGGGCATTAGACTGTTATGATATTCACTATAGTTCATAAAGACAACCATTTGGAGTATTCATCCAACTTGGGGTAGAGCCTTCTGAGGTCCTACTTGTCTGATCAGCTAAAATCGGACATACTATATGTTGATCCACAATCTAGTGATGCCGTTTTGATCTTCTTGAAAATGAAGGACAACAACCATAAAGACAACTATAAAACAATGTTAAAAGAAATAAAGGAAGACTTTTTAAAATGGAGGGATGGTCCATGTATATTGCTAGCTCGATACTACCTAATCTACAGATTTAATGTTATACCAGTCAAAATACATCAATCATAGAATTATATAAAGTGACAATAAAATGTGTATGAAAAACAATGGGCAAGAATATAGAGGGGAATTATGAAGAGAAAAAAGTTGTGGAAGGGAAAACATATTTCAAATTACAATCTAAATTATAATTGTCAGAATTATCAAGCACTAGATTAGAAATAGGAAAATAAATCAATATAACAAAATAGAAAATCCAGAATTCAGACTAAGGAACTAAAATATATAATCTAAACCTAGATGTATAAAATATTGGGGAAAGAATTATCAATCAATACTGCCAGTTATGGTGGAAGGCAATAACCTTGTCCCTTTTCACTTAATTTTGCTGTAGCTCAATTTCATTTGCAGTCCATCTCATTTAACTGGTAAGGCCCCAGCCCCTCAAGATGCAAATATGACGAGGCTAATTGACTGGACATTAATATCTGTCCTTTTCAACCTCTTGTTGTATTGACACAATTAGGGTTAACTTTCCTATGTTTTTGCCCCTCATCTCTCATTCCTTATTAGGCAATTTTAAAATACCCTCATTTTACTGTTAATATCATACTGGCTCTTTGTATAAATAAGATATAGATATAGATATTGATATGTACATGTATGTATATTTTTTTATACTTATATATGTGTGTATACATACAAATTTAAGTCCTGGGGAGCTTGGGGACTTCTACCAGAGTAGATATTACACTTCTTGGAGGTCACACACCAATGCTGTCCCTGCTACCAGCTGTCTTCCTCCTCTCCTTATTAGTAGCAATAAAGTTTGTCAGAAGCTATTTTTGTGTTCCAGAAGCTCTTATTTGAACTCCCCTTCAGTACACAAAGGAATAGTTTAATCTTAACCTAGGCTATAGAGCCTAAAAGAGCTCAGCCCACCCTTGTCAGGGAGAGTCTTTCTAACTTTCATATCTTAATATCAGGGAACTAAAAAGCTAAAAGGCTTAGAACATGATAACAAAGAGAAGGTCAATGATCCCCAACAGTGAAGATGCCAACAGAGGCCATGCAATGTCTAGTCCAGAGAAGACATGGAAAACAGAGATCATACACTGAGTAGCTAACAGAGACCCCAATACTCAGCTCAGAGCCACAAAGGATAATGTCATGGCATTAGCAAAAACACCAGCAACCTCCTCAATTCACTGGTCACACATGTCCTCTGTGTTCAAATTCTGGCTACAAAGGTTTCTGATATATGCCCTTTCTGAATATTCCCTGACTGCGTGTTACCTATGTATGTATCATTCATGTATGTTCTTTGATTACATGTGTTGCTTGGTAGCATATGCTAGGTGGCATAGTGGATAGAGCACTGGGATTGAAATAAGGAAGACTCAAGTTCAAATGCTGCCTTGGCTACTTACCCTAGGCAAGTCACTTAACTTCTTTAAGCCTCAGTTCCCTCAACTTTAAAATGAGAATAATAATAATAATAATAATAATAGCACCTATGTGATGGGTTGTTGTGAGAATAAAACGATATAACATGCAATTTGCAAATTTTATAATGTTACATAAATGCTAGCTATTTATTATTATTAATATGTGATCTCTGCATATGAATTATCTCCCACTTGTGGTATGGTAACCTGTAAAAAAGGCATCTAGGTGGCACAGTGGCTAGAGTACTGGGCCTAGAGTTAGGAAGACATCTTCCTGAGTTCAAATCTGGCCTCAGACACTTAGTAGCCATGTTACCCTGGTCAAGTCACTTAACCTATTTGCCTGAGTTTCCTCTTGTGGAAAATGAGCTAGAGAAGGAAATGCTAAACCACTCCAGTATCCTTTCCAAGAAAACCCCAAATGGTGTCACAAAGAATTAGACACAACTGAAACAACTCAATAACAACAAATCCGTGGAAAAGTACCCCATGTGTGCATAGGAATAACTTCTTGCCATTAATCTGCATTGCTGTTTAATTAAACGTCTTTTGTTTGAACTAATATGTTTTCTGACTGATGATTGTGGGTCTTAATTTTAGGTGGACAGTGATAGCCGACAGAGTTCCTTCAACTTAGGATAGCTTTTTCAGAGGTACAGGGATGGCATGTGTGAGAAAGGAACCTGTAGCTCTACATTTTCATGATAAGAGAAGCTTATAGACATTTTTAGGCAGAAAGGAAGGAGCAAGTAAAGAGTGAGAAATTAGAAATCTTAGAAGAAGTGTAGGGGCAACGAGGTGGTGCAGTGGATAGAACACCAGCCCTGGAGTCAGGAGGACCTGAGTTCAAATTCAGCCTCAGACACTTGACATTTAGTAGCTGTGTGACCCTGGGCAAGTCACTTAACCCTAATTGCCTCATTAAAAAAAAAAAACACCACCAACAACAAAACAAGTGTGAAGGTTTGAAACAAATAATACATGTGCAACATAAGTAAGAGCTTTAGAAAGGAATATATCTTCCTCTAAAATGGGAGGAAAGAAAGAGAAAATGGGTGAAACTAGGGGCAGCTAGGTGGTACAGTGGATAAAACACTAGCCCTGGATTCAGGAGGGCCTGAGTTCAAATCCAGCCTCAGACACTTGACACTTACTAGTGTTAAGGGCTAAAATTCTAGCTAGTCTGTCTAAAATATCTAATGAGTGGTCGCCAATAAATTATAAGCTTTAGCAACAGTTAGACTTTTAAGCATTTATTAAGGAGAATAAGAATTTTGTAAAGAGAGAGAGAAAGGCCTAGATTCCTATCTATTAAAGGGAGAGTGCATTTCTAGCTCCCTTCTCCACCAGAGTCCTCAGGAAGAGAGCGAGAGGCAGAGTGCCCGGCTCCCCCTTCCTCCTCCCACCAGCAAACGTCACTTCCTGACACCAAAGAAAAGACTCCCGGTCTTGCCCTCAAAGACCTTCCTTCATGGCAGAGCTTTTCTACAGTAAGTCTCCAGTAGGTGGTATCATTCCAATCATTACACTAGCTGTGTGACCCTGGGCAAATCACTTAACCCTCATTGCCCCACCAAAAAAACAAGAAAGAAAAGAAAAAGAAAATGGGTGAAACCATAGTTACATTTTTAAGTGGCAAGAATATTGTGGATAATGAAATATTTTGAAGTGGACAGAGGGTATCTCTTGTCTCCTGACTTGATTGTAAGTTCCTAGAGGGTTGGAACCAAGCAATATAATTGCATCAATTTTGTGGTCCCCACACTGCCCAAAGCAAGTACTGAGAACATAGAAGTATGCAATAAATATTTTTTGGATGGATGAATCTTTCCAAGAGCCTACTTGAAAATGGAAGAATGAGAACCTTCTGAATCCATCCCCTGTCTCTTCCCACTCCTCAGACCCAAAGTATCCTTATCCTGCCAGTCAGGCTAATAGAAAAATGCTCTGTAGACTACAAGGCATTAATAATAGCCATTGTACTTTGCTCATAGGGATTTTGAAGCTTAAATGATAGCATAGATGGAAAATGCCCTGCAAACATTAAAGCACTGTATAAATGTCAGCCATTATTAATTCTTCCCCAATATAAGGTTCTGCAACCTTGGCCCACTAAAGAATCTTTCTTAGCCTGTTTTTGATATCTGAGTTCCCCCATATTTGGACAGCTTATCTGCACTTGACAAATGCCTAAACTTAAAACCTGGAAGTGAGTCTGGCCTTATTACCTATCTGTTCTCCCCTTCCCCCACCATGTAATAGCAGATTATGAATAACACCTTAAAGATGCTCAGTCATTCAGAATGGATTTGCTCCTTTGAATGAGCATTTTTCAGCTCTGGGGTCTTTCCAGCCTTGATGTGGAAGGGTCCCTTCTTTCTATACCATAATCCAAGAAAAAGGAAAACAAGATGATTTTTCATGCCCCCTGCTGATCACAGACCAAGTGATATAGTGGTATGAGACTCAGGCCATAAACGGGGAAGGGTGGGGAAACTGGGTTGAAGAGATTCAACAAGGAGGGAGTAAAAAAAAAGAAAGGAAAAAAATACATGTGCCTAGACTCCCACAGGATATATTAAACTTGGCTGCCTGTCGAAGAGGAATATGTGGGGCAGGCAAACATTCTGTCAGTCCCAATTACCTCGCAGGCCCTCTGCTGTCTGGTACCGGAGCCCTGCGGCAGCAGAAATCCATGCCAGCTGAAGAAGATTGAAGGGAGGGCCTCGCACTTCAGCCTGTGAAATGTCACTCGGTGTCTCTTTAGGCTGGTATCTGAGTCTGCCTCCCCAGACAGGCTGTCAGTTTGATTCCTGACTTGCCAAAGCAGCTGTATGCAGAAAGGTACTTTAAAAGTCAGAGAATGAGATCCAGGTCAGCCAGGGAGGACAAAAACCAGAAATTGCACCAGCTTTTTTTCCTTCCCCTCAAAAAAAAAAGTACAACAACAATTAAGTGTCAAAATAACGTTAATTCACTTCATGGGAAATAACTGTACCACTTTATAGCCAGGGTGATGCAAATAAAAATAAAAATAAGACTAGCAATACATGCCAAACTCACAGATAAGTCCCGTAAATGATCCGTGCAGAAATGAAATTAATTCTTCTAACTGGGTTAATGTCTTAAAAAAGCAAATGGAATCTTTAAATTCCTCAGGCCAGATATAGCCTCCATTAAATCTGTGCTGCTGAAGTAAGCTATCATTGATCTGAACCCACCCTGTGTGCTGCAAAGTGAGGCTATTTGGTTCTAAAGGACTTCATTTCAATGCGATTATCCTCACAGCAATGAGAGACATTAGAAAGATCTGCTTAAGATTCACTACCACAGGAATATTTTATTCTTTAAAGTTTTCTTGGCAAGGGTGACTAGCAAAGCACTGATTTCACTATAAATATAAGGCCATTTAATAATGTAAAGGCCAGATTCCTTTCTTTGGTTAGGACAATGATGATGATGGTGGTGGTGGTGGTGGTGGTGATGGTGGTGATGATGGTGATACAGAAATGGGGATTCAACCACAATAGATATCCACTTCATTTCAATTCCCTGATACCCTCACTAAAGGAATTATTTCTCCAAGCCTTCCTGAAAGAGAAGGGATGTGATGAGTTGAGTACCAATTATTTAATCCAATTCTCCACGGACCATGGAGCCAGTGGAGGAAGCAGTGTATAAATACATTAATAGAACCGTTCCTTTCCCTAAGCCAGAGCATGGAAGCCTGTACAATGTTTCCCTGCTGCTGAGATTAAAAGTGAGGAGGAGAGGAGAGAAAGTGGCTAAGGCTGCTGAATATGCTTTCCTAGGATTCTCCAGGGTAACTCCTCTGGTTGCATACATACATATATACACACACACACACACATACACACACACACACACACACACACACACACACACACACACACACACATATATATATATATATGGCTGACCTTGAAGTGAATGCACAAAACTCTGGATAGTCTTTTTCAGTCAAGTGAATGAGGGTGACCAGCCTATGGTCTCCTTTACCTCAGCTTGCCTGTGCATGTGAAATGGAATCAAAGATCCTAAACCTTTTCTCTATGTTACCCAAGGAAGGTAGATTTGACTCCACATTGGAAAAATCCATCTCATGGTATTGGTCCTGTTTCCATTTTAAATAGATCATGCTTAGAAATAAAATTGCTTTGCCACCCTAAAAATGGTCTCTTCTAAAACAAGGTTATCCACCTATTATCTTATTAAATCTATTATTATTTTTTCTAATGGTCTCATTATCATTTTATGGAGAGAGATAGTAAGGGTAGTTTCCTACCACCAAGCAGTAAAATTGGAAGACTGATATGGGAGATATTGGTATGAATGAGAGAGGATAGTTAATATAGAGTCTAGGGCACCTAGAACAATCTTACCATGAAAATGGCTTTTGGACTACTAAGCCATCAGATCTAAACTCCTTCAACCTCCCTTCTTTCCATAATGCCATCTGCAAACAGAAGCATCTGATGGATTTCAGTACTATAGGAAACCCCTATTCTCTATGGAATATAGCCTGGTTATTCTTCATAGCAATGGTAAACATCTGTGAGAAGTTAAGGTTCTGTTTTATGCCTTCCTTGATATGGGTGACCAGACAGCATTTATTAAATAATTTTTATGGTCTCTTTGTTGGAGCAGATCCTTTAGGACTGAATTTTTCTCCATTGAGCCAAATGCCATTTTTTAAAATCAAGAAAGAGTACAAATCATTGGGTGTTATTTTTAGCACAAGGAAGAAAGGAAGAAAGAGGGGAGAGAGAAAAGAAGTACTTATTAAGTGCTTTCCATGTGATAGACACTGTGCTAAGCATTCTACCAATATGATTTCATTTGATCCTCACAATAACCCAGGGAGGGAGGGGCTATTATTATCCTTATTTTACAGTTTAGGGAAGCAGAGGTTAAGTGACTTGCTCAGGGTCACACAGCTATTCTCTGAAGTCATATTTGAACTTCTGACTCCATATCTAGCACTCTATTCACTGTGCCACCTGGCTCCCTCTAAGCGAGCGATTATAATAAGGATGTGTTCTGTCATATAAAATTGTTATGAAAGTCTACCTACCATCTCATATTTTCATCAAGGATACCTTTGCCACATGTGTAGGACATTTTCATAAAGTAGTTATTGATGTTCTCCTGATATCCTTTTTTTTTCAGGGCAATGAGGGTTAAGTGACTTGCCCAGGGTCACACAGCTAGTAAGTGTCAAGTGTCTGAGGCTGGATTTGAACTCAGGTCCTCCTGAATCCAGGGCTGGTGCTTTATCCACTGCACCACCTAGCTTCCCCTCCTGATATCCTTTGGAAATAGTAATATCATCCAACTGTTTTTAATTCTTTCATATCTTCCCCTCCCTGATGATATCTTGTAAAATGATCCCTCAGTATTTTCCATTTTGTTTCATCTCAAGCAGACATTTCTTCTCTCTCTTCTTGGTTTGATCCAGCTTCTTCTCACCTTTGTCTACTTCTGCTCTTGCATGGAGCTCATCAGAAACTGAGGTGTTAAGTATCCAAGTACTGTGTTTCCACTTGCCATTAATGATGAAAACAGACCATTATGGAAACACTGATGAATCTGGTCCTTTTCTTGTTTGTTTTTTTCCATCTGCAAATTTTATTGGGATGGTATAGTTTAGTTAGATTACACATGTAGTCTTCTGCAACTTTGTTTTACTTATACTGCTTTTCAGTGTTTTATGAAGCCATATTGCTAGTGAACTACTATTCTCGCCCATAATCTTTTAAAAGTGAATCTGTATTCAAAACTAGCGTTGACTTTAGCTGTCATATCTTTCTACTTGGCAAAGAGATCAAGCACTTGCTAGGGCAAGTTATGGGTTCTTTTTGTTTCTTTGTTGGATCAACTGCTTTACTTTACCTACAGGAAATGGTGAGGTTCAAAGTCAATAGTTTTGAATTTTTCTATTTTCAATTTTTTAAGAAATAAGAGATTCTTTGAATAGATCAAATTGAAGCTATTATGATTGTACTCAGTCATAATAGCAATATCTAACATATATATATATATATATGTATGTGTGTATTTGGAGAGAGAGAGAGAGGGAGAGAGAGAGAGAGAGAGAACTAAGTGGCACAATAGATGGAGTGCCTGACTCCAAGTCAGAAAGATTCATTTTGGAGACTTCAAATCTGGCTTCAGACACTTACTAGTTTTGTGATTCTAGGCAAGTCACTTAACCCTGTTTACTTCAGCTTTCCCATTTGTAAAATGAGCTGAAAAAGCAAATGGCAAACCACTCCAATGTCAAACCACTTGGCAAAACTCTATTTTTGCCAAGAAAATCCCAAATGGGGTCACAAAGAGTCAGACATGACTAAACAACAAAATCACGTATGTATGATGCTTTAAACTTAAGCCTATGAAATAGATGACATTATGGAATTAAATGAGGAAACTGAGGCTGAGAGAGGTTAAGTAATTCCCAAGGATCAAACAGCTAATAGGTGTTGGAGGTAGGATTTGAATGTAGGTCTTCCAAACTTCAAATCTGGTACCTTCTCCACTATACTAACCACCTGCTATCTTCATCCTTTCTTCCAATTTGATGTTAATTTTGGCCTTTTCTATAATTGATGGTCTGACTGAGCAGAACTAATTCTGATATGACTCTCTCATCACAAAAATCCCAAAATTACAAAACTCTTCAAGCATAAAAATTTATCCTCAAATCAATATCATTTTATTTTTTAAAAATTAATCAATGTCTTTTACTTTTACCTCTCCTACATTTTCCTTTATGTTCCTTTCCCTCTAAAAGTGCTATCCCTTTTAATACAAGATTCCTCTCTTTAAAAGAATAGAGAGACAAGAAAGGAAAAGGGGGGAGAAGAAAAGAAAAAACTAGCAAAATTGATCAATGTATCCAAAAAGATTATCTGACATTATATGCAATGTACCATACCCTTAGACCTCTAACCTCCCTCTTTCATTTCTCTATCCTAAATCACTATTTCCAACATATATTTGCTCTTTCCCTAGATTCATCTTCTCATTGAAATCATCTAATATTAAAGTGATATTTATTGGTTAGAAAATTTTGTCAAGTTCTTCATATAATTTCTTTGCTGGAGAACAGATAATGAAAAGCATGATCCCACCTTAAAGAAGTTTACATGCCAGTAGACCTAAAAATGACAGCATATCTTGATGAATATAGACAAATAAAAAAGGATCACTGTTTTTGTGCTGGCTCGCATTCATAAGGGCAGGAATGTAGCTCATTTGCTTCATTTAGCATTTTTGCTTTTGTTTTAACTTTATTTGCTGGACAGACAGATGCCTAGGAATGAAATTTGCTTTGTTAACCACTGTCCACACAGCATCTGTGTAATTTGGGAGACAGACCACCTAAAATAGGTTTGGGGGACAAAGGCTTACAGTCAAGGATGTATTGATTGGGATTAAGAGTGAATTTCCTATCCCAAAGTCATATCGCTATCTGGAGCATAGGACTTTGAAGCAGCAATAGACAAAGCAGCTTAAAAAAAAATGTTAGTCTAGAGTCTTTCTTCTGCTTCTGCTGGTGTAGTAAATAATAAATTTAGCTATGCACTAAAAGAATCAACCTTCCCTTGTTCAGTAGTCAAATATTTTTGTCTTAGAACCTGCTATTTGTGGGTGAAAGAGGATACCTTTGGGAAAATATACCTCGTGTCCATGATAATATTTTTTGTCACTTTATTTGCTATACTTTTTGGTTAAGTGTTATTTGTATTTAACTAGTAGGCATTCTTGAGGGCTGGAAAAACATGCAGATGTGGAAGAGGAGGTTATGATCTAGCCTCAAACCTGAGGTTGTGAAAGAGTAAGCAGGCCCATGGTTAATTACAGACCAGAGCATAGGCCAGGCAAGCTGAGAACATGCCTCTCCTAAAATTGTACTACCTGGGAACCCCTGAAGCTTGGGACAGTGTGCCCTGGAAGCAGTGCCCCACTTTAAGAAGGAGTTAAAAGCCAAGAAATAGGCTAGGATAATGAGCAGGCAGAAAAGATGTGGACCATTGAAAGTTTCTTTGGTGACAAGTCAGATCAAAATACAACCTCAGAAGAAAATAATAACAAAGTCAAAGCTCCTACATCCAAAGCTTCCAAGAAAAATATGAATTGGCGTCAGAACATGGAAGCACTAAAAAAGGACTTTGAAGACAAAGTAAGAGAGGGAGAGGAAAAAGTGGAAAGAGAAATGAGAGTCATGCAGGAGGGTCATGAAAAAAAAAAAGCCAACAGCTTGAAAAGCCAAATTGGCCAAATGGAAAAGGAGGTACAAAAGCTTTCTGAAGAAAATTATTGCTTAAGAATTAGGATAGAGCAAATAGAAGCTAATGACTTTATGAGAAATCAAGACACAATAAATCAAATCAAAATGAATTTTAAAAAATAGAAGGCAATATGAAATATCTCCTTGGAAAAACAGCTAACTTGATTCAGGAGATATAATTTGAAAATCATTGGACTACCTGAAAACTATGACCAAAAAAAAAAAAGCTTAGATATCATCTTCCAAGAAATAGCCAGAGAAAATTGCCCTGATATTCTAAAAGCAGAATGTAAAATAGAAATTGAAAGAATCCACTGATCACCTCCTGAAAGAGATCCTAAAAGGAAAACTTCCAGGAATACTGTTGCCAAATTCCAGAGACCCCAGGTCAAGGAGAAAATACTGCAAGCAGCTAGAAAAAAGGAATTTAAATACTTTGCAGCTACAATAAGGATAACACAAGATCTAGCAGCATCTACATTAAAGGATGAAAGGGAATGGAATATGAGTGAGTGAACCTTACTCTCATAAGAATTGGCTCAAAGATGGAATAATGTACACACTGAAGTAGATATAGTAATTTATCTTGCCCTTCAGGAAAGTGGGAGGGGAAGAGGATAAGGGAGGAGAGGTGAAGGAAGGGAGGACAGATGGGGTAGGGGCAGTAAGAAGCAAAACACTTTTTAGGAAGCATAGGGTAGAAGAAGATAGAAAATAGAGTAAATATCAAGGGAAGGGAATAGGATGGAGGAAGTTAGCAATAGTAACTGAAAGAAATGATGAGCAGGATGCTATCAGAAGGACTTATGAAAAATGCAATTCATCTACAGAGAAAGAACTGATGGTATTTGAATACAGATTAAAGGATAATTTTTGTTAGTTCCTCTTTCTAAAGTTATTTTGTCTGTTTTCTTTCACAACCTGACTAATGTGCAGATGTTTTGCATGACTGCACATGTATAACTTATATTGAATTGCTTGATTTCTTAGGGAGGGCTGGGGAAGGAGGGAGGAAGAGAATTTAAAACACAAAGTTTTTAAAAATCAAGCTGGGGGCAGCTAGGTGGCGCAGTGGATAGAGCACTGGCCCTGGATTCAGGAGGACCTGAGTTCAAATCTGGCCTCAGACACTTGACACTTACTAGCTGTGTGACCTTGGGCAAGTCACTTAACCCCAATTGTCTCACCAAAAAAAAATCAATCTGAATTTTTTTTTACATGTAACTTGGGGAAAATTCTAAATAAATTAATTTATTATTTAAAAGGGAAAAAAAACCTGAGGTTGTTTTTCTGGAATGAAATGCCTTTGACAGAAATAAGAATGTCAGGCAGAGGGGAAAGGTTTTTTGTTTGTTTTTCGTGAGGGGGAAGATAATGCGTATAGTTTTAGATATGATGAGTTTAAGATATCTCAAGGATATCCAGTGTGAATGTGTCCAGTAGGTAATTAGTGATATGGAACTAAAGCCTGGGGAAGAGACTGGGGCTAAATAAATTGATAGACACATGCGTAGAAAGGATTATTAAACTAGATGTTGATTAAGTTATCAAGTTGAAAGAAAATAGAGGAAGAAAAGAGGAAGACCTAGGACAGAAACTGGGGAAACACCCATTGTTAAATCTTGTAACATGAATAATGAACCCACAAAGAGGTCTGAGAAGAAATGGTTAGATAGTAGAAAGCAAACCAGGAGAGAGTAGTGTCATAAAAATCCAGAAAGGAGAGAGAATCCAAGAGGAGAGGCTTATTTTATACTCATAATAATCCTGTGAGGTAAATAGTATCAGGATATTTGAGGGTCACAGAGTTTGTTATTTGCTAAAGGTAATAAATGGTAAAACTGAGATTTGAACCCCCATACTATGACTCCTGGCCCACTATTCTTAGCTAGCTATTAACTCCATTTACCAATATTTCTCACATGAAAATTTTTAAACCTCTTGTTCAGTTCTAACCAATCAAGTAACAAACATGGCAGCCTAAATCAGGCATGAGGTTGGGGGGTGGGGGGGAATCACTGGACTGATCTAGAATGATATCTTTGATGAAAATATTTCATATTATAAACCACCAAATTACTGACTGTGATTTTTCTCTTTCAAAATGTTTTTGGGGGGCAGCTAGGTGGTATAGTGGATAAAGCACCAGTCCTGGATTCAGGAGGACCTGAGATCAAATCCATCCTCGTACACTTGACACTTACTAGCTGTTTGACCCTGGGCAAGTCACTTAACCCTCATTGCCCTGCAAACAAACAAACAAACAAACAAATAAATAAATAAATAAATAAATAAACTTCTATTAAAAAATGTTTTTGGACGGCTGTAGCAATATAGCTTCAGAAAAATTCTTCATTTAGTGTTTCTGCACTTCTCTAAGTCAATTCCACTAAGTTCCACCTAATAAGAAATAGAAAACATAAGAAGAAAAACAGGAACCTTATATACCTATCACATTAAGTACAACATTGAGACCACCAGAAACTTCCTTGGCTCAAGTCACCCTTCTTTTGAGTTATCCTACAAATGAAAATAAAGCTCCAGGTCTCAAGGATTAATTGCATGCAATATTTCATTTTGTTTATTACTATCAACATTACTGTTTACTGATTAAGATTTTTTAATTTGTTTTTCAATTCTACAAAAAATAATTCACTAATAACTCATGAATGTTCATTCATTATTCCTTAATAAAATGGTGTCAGTCACAAGAATATTTACTGAGATCTGTACTACATAATTTTTCTTAACATTCCTATCCTTATTCAGTGTGGGGGGGTAGGGAGGCACTGAATATATTTCTCAAAAGAAAACATATAATAATAACACCACCATAGATTTTCTCTGACCTTCTCTATTTAGTGTTCTGTGTCTGAAGAGGGCAACTAATCTGAAGACAGGACTGATCTGCAGAGACCTTGTAATTTATCTTTCCCCATGATTACAATTTCCAATCTAACAAGCAGCCCCACAAATTGAACTCGGATCCACATGATCAATAGCTGCTGGTGACCCATTAGACGTGGGTAGGTTAAATCATTCTTGGAGAGAGAGTACCCAAATGAAAGGCATACAATTACCATCTAGTTAACATATATTGAAGTGACTAGTATAAACATGCAAAATAAGATGCTTACAACTTATCTCAGGTTCAGTGATTACAGAGTCAAGATTTTCTCTCTACTATTTTACGTATGCATCAATGCTGAGTGATGATTGTTGCACATGAGTCAGTCCAATTTGGGCATAAACTGGATATGTACCAGGGTAATGAGATACATACATTGAGATTGCATTGTGTGGCTCCTATCTGTACACAGACAGTCAAGGTAACTAAATGCAAATCATTTAAGAATTAGTGACAGTGGATGCATTGCTTCTGTTGTTTGCATCTGTATTTTTGAAAAGCCAATACAATAATAGATTCCTATGTGCCTATGAGGAAGAGTACCAAGAAGTTGAGAAGGTTAGCCTTTCACTTCCAGGCAAGTCTAGGCACCAGTGAGAAGCCTTTCACAATCTCAACTCTCATAATGAAAGAAGTCATCCTTGAATCTAACTTAAATCCCACATGCACTAGTTTAAGCCTGGACACAATTTACTAGTAAGGCCTTTCTGATTCAAGTCAATTCAATTCAACAAGCATTTTTTACATACACACCATGTGCCAGATATTATACTAGGTGCTAGGATACAACAGCAACAAACAAATCAGTCCTAAGACTTAAGAAGCTTATAGTCTATGTTTGATCAATGTGCATAATAGGATCATACCCTCCTGGTTGCTATGGTTACATTTCCATTTAGGAATCCTCATGGTATATTTACTTCTTTTTCAACAGTGTTAACTGTTAAACTGATGTTTCACATTCTGCTTGTTGTTTTCTATGACCCCTAGATCATCTTCAGCCACCCTGGAGCATAGCAAGTCCTTAATCCTTCTTAATTTTGTATTGGTGCCATATATTTTTCCTCTCTGGTTGGATTGTTCAGTGTTTGTTTTTTTCTCTTGGTTCAAAGGAAATGGGTTTTTGGAAAGGTACTCCTGGATGCTCAAAGTACCTTCACATATTGGATAGGGGATTCACTTTCCCCAGAGCACCATGTTGAAGCAGTGTTATGGGTCACAGCCCTGACTGCACATTTTCTTAACTCTCACTGCCACCCTATTAAAAAGAAAATAGTCCAGGGAAGAAATGGAAGCAATGTACTACAGGATATTCAGCCCACCTATAGCTACCAGTGTAATGCTATTTAGGAAAAACATTCTATCCACACTGAAGTGGTCACATTCATTCTTATCAGTGCAGTATGAAAATGTGGGATGTATAGCAGAGAAAACTAAGCTCTCTCCTTTGGAAGAAGGGGGAGGGGAGGCTCTTCTCTACCTTGTATCCTTCCTTGACTTAAAGGAGAAACCTTGGTTCATCCCCTTTATTCCTGACAACTTCTAGGCAGTTTCATTGGAAAGGAGCCCAGTTTTGTAAGGCCTACCCACTAAAGACAAAGAAAAATCTAAATAACATCCACTTTTCAGTCCTCCCATTGTAGTGCTTTAGCTTCCATTAACCTTTTCCTGAGTGACATTTTGACGAGGGTGTTCTTCTTTCTTTCCATTGGGGCTCCAATTATTTATCTCTTTATCCAGGAACCATTCGAACCACCCTGCTGCTTACAACCGAAGTCTTTTAAGCTAGATAAAGATTATCCTGCCCTTTCTTGCATCAATTAATCAATGTAGGCTACTCTGCAGTGTTACCTTTGAACCTTGGTGCTTCCACAGTGAATTCATAAAGCATGATTTGTGGTGTGGTTCTCATTCACACAGCAATAAGGACATCCCTCTGTCTGGGGGCTCTGATAAAGTGTCAGAGGACACAGCAATCTATGCAGAGAGAAAAAAGGCACTGATTTTCTTAGGGTAGAATTGATTTGTTAACTTGAACTATATGCCCGAGAACAAGCCAATTGAGCTGTGAATGAAGTAAGCTTCATCAATTTCTAGATTCCACCCTGCTCATCAGCAATGTTGCTTCATTGGTGCTATGGGCTAAGTCAACATTAAATACTTTTTTTGACTGATTGAGCTTCTGAAAGTCTGTCCTGGGTGAATGTGGCCATGCTGCATGTTTGTAATCCTTGATAATGTAAGTCATAACTGCATGAAAAGTGTTTGTCAACTTTTCTCCCTAAACTTCCATCACTACCTTCTTATCTGATCCAGCCTGCTTCATATGGGGAAAAAAAAGAGAAATGCAAAGAACACTGCAGTAACATATACTATAATTAATAAAGTTTTTTTTATTTTTTTCCCGTTACATGTAAAGATAGTTCTCAACTTTTGTTTATACAAGCTTTCCAATTTCAGATTTTTCTCACTGCCTCCCCTTCCTCCCCCCTCCCCTAGATAGCAGGTAATCTGACATAGGTTATATATGTATACACACATAATAACATTAAACATATTTCTGCATTAGTCAAGTGACATAGACTATAAAGAACTGGAGGGGACGGAGCCAAGATGGTGGAGGAAAGGTAGTAACCTCTCGGAGTTCTCCCCCAAATCCTTCCAAAAACCCTCCAAATAATGCCATAAGACAATTCCTGGAGCAGCAGAACCCACAAAAGGGTGGGGTGATATGATTTTCCAGCCAAAGATGACTTAGAAGGTCAGCAGGAAAGGTCTGTATAAAGCACTGGCTACACCTAGATTCATCGCAGTTGCAAAATATCCTATCATCACCAAATGGAGAGAACATAGATGTCTATGGATTTCATTGCCATTATGGATAGCCTGGACTCCTTCATGAATTGAGTGAGTGGTTGTTTAGGAGTACAGAAGACTAAATCTGGAAAGGACCCTAAAAGTCATTTACACTAACCCCTTATTTTATAAAGGGAAAGATTATGACTAAAGGAGAGGGGCAGCTACATGGCGCAGTGGTAAAGCACCGGCCCTGGATTCAGGAGTACCTGAGTTCAAATCCAGCCTCAGACACTTGACACTTACTAGCTGTGTGACCCTGGGCAAGTCACTTAACCCTCATTGCCCTGCAAAAAACAAAAACAAAAAAAAAATGACTAAAGGAGATTTAGTACTTTAAGACCCTGTTGGTTAGAGATAGAAACAGAGAAGAATACAGGACTCTTCTCACTATGTGACAATGTCACCATAGTTAGTAAGAAGACATTTAATTCAATTAAGCAAACATTTATAAGCTCCTGCTATGAACATAGTGTTAGTCACTAAGGAAGACAGAAAATATTAGAAAGACAACCTTAAAGAATTGGAAATTAAGGGAATGTCTATCAATTGGGAAATAGTTTAACAAGTAGTATTATATGGTTATGATAGAATATCATTATGATATAAGAAGTGACAAATAGGATTCTCTCAAAAAAACCTGGGAAGACTTACATGAACTAATGCAAAGTGAAGTGAGGCAAACCAGGAGAATGTTGTGCACAGTAACAGCAATACAGTATGGTATACAACTGTAAATGAATGACTTAGCTATTCTCAGCAATACAATGATCCAAGACAATTCTGAAGGATTTATGATGAAAAATACTATTCACCTCCAGAAAAAGAACTAATGGAGTTTGAATGCAGATCAAAACCTACTTTTTAAATTGTTTGTTTGTTTTTGGTCTGTTTTCTTTCATAGCATGACTAATATGGAAATATGTTTTGCATGACCACATATATAATCAGTATCATTATTGCTTGCTTTCTCAGAGGGAAGATGAGAGGGAGGGAGAGAATTTGGAACTTTTAAAAATTTGATGAATGTTACATTTTTTGAAAAATGTAATTGTGAAATATTTAATGAAACAAACTTTAAAATTTTTCTTAAAAATAAAGAAATAGCCCCTGCCATCATGGAGTACCTGACCCCTGACTTAATGAACTTCAATTTTCCCTATCACTTCCAGGATTAAATGTAAAATCCTCCACCTTCCTAGTCTTCTTGCATCTTAGACATACACACACACACACACACACACACACACACACACACACACACACACACATTCTTCAAATCAGTGACACTGGCCTCAAACAAAACACTTTCTCTCTCAAATCTCAGCATTTTTTCTGACTTCCCCGTGTTTAGAATGCTCTCCCTCCTGTCTTCGCTGATTCCCTTCAAGTCCCACCTTAAATTCCATCTTCCACAGGAAGCCTTTCCTGATTTCTTTTCATTCAAGTGTCTTCTCTCTGTTAATTATTTCTAATTTATCCTGTATAGAGTTTGTTTATACATAGGTGTTTGCTTGTCTCCACCATTAGATTGTGAGCTCCCTGAGGGCAGGGACAATTTTTTACCTTTATTTTTTATCCCCTAGCACAGTGTCTGGCACACGGTATGCACTTAATAATTTTTTATTAATTGACTGACTAATCTATTGAAATCCACATTATTTATATTCATAAATAATGATTGTATTAAGTATTAAGTACAACATAATGTTTCATCAATCATTTATGAGGGAAGGCCATCAGCAACTGGACAAAATGAGAAATCCTCTGTCCCTTTTATTCCATTTATATGTACTCCCTAGTTCAAGTTCCCATCACTTCTATAGTAAGAGTTTCATAAGTGATCTCTCTGCTTCAGGTCCCTACCCACCCCACCTCTGATCTATGCTCCATGCAGCCCCAAAAATAACCTTTCTAAAGGGCAGGTTCAGCTCTATCCATCCCAGGACTCAATATTCTTCACTAGCTCCCTATTGACTCTAGGGCAAAGTTGAAAGTCATCAAGCTGGCGTTTATAACCCATTATAATCTGACAACCTTTCCAAACTCATTTTACATTATTCTGCCTCATGCATTCTACAATCTAGGATAAATTAATTTATTTACTATTCCCTTAACTCAATATTCCATCTGCCATGTCCTATTTTTGCAAGGGTTTCCCCAACATCCTCCACCTCAGAATCCTTAGCTTCTTTCAATACTTCTAGGACCACCAAGGGGCACTAGTGATAACAGGATGTGCTACCAGTTGTCCATAGGTCTTAGGACTGAACTAAACATATGAAGGGAATTTATTTTCTTTTCCCTTCTTGAACACAGAGTTTCTTCAGCAGCCACACACCCTCCACCCTTCCCAGAGTAGTGACATTTTTTTTAATCCAGAACACCAAAATATCAGCCCCAATTGTGCTCATTCTTGTGGCCTTTTATTGACTAATTTTACTAGGAATCTAATACTTTTTCTAGCATGCAATATAGCACCAGTCTTCCCACTTTATCCCCAAAAGTGCTAAATGAGCTATCAGACCCCTAAATAGCTCAACTATACAAGCGCTCTCTCTCTCTCTCTCTCTCTCTCTCTCTCTCTCTCTCTCTCTCTCTCTCTCTCTCTCTCTCTCTCTCTCTCTCATCTGTCTCTCCTGTCTCTCCTCCCTCATTTTGTTTCTAATCACTAAATAAAATAGATACAGGGGCATTTGGGGAGATATTTCATTATATTTCTATCACTTAACAGAGTGCCTGGCTTATAGTAAGCTCTTTTAAAATGTTTGTTGATAGTTTTTAGTATGGTACAATTGGGTTTTATCAAATGTAAAAATCTTAAAAATAAAAGTGTCAATTAGAACAAAGGCAAACATTTCCTGAGCCCAGAGAGAATCAGGTCATCTAAATTGGCTTCCTTTCTGGGGAGAGAAGAAGTAGTAAAACAGTTTTCCAAATTGCGGGATATTCCATCATGGGAGTAGCACCAAAGTTCATTCCATTCTTGGGCTTGAGCACTGACTATTTTTTCCCACCCTCTGTAGAAGCCCCAGATGCAAGGGCAAAGGATTAGGACTGTCCTGCTCTGTAGGTCCCTCTGACACTGTCTTGCCTACCTTCCCAGTCATGGACTTTCCATATCCCCACAGGTAAAGTAGGTTCTAGAGACCCTGCTGAGTTGGAATGTCAGTTGATTCACAGTGTGTTTGAGCTGTGATTCATAGACAGGGTGCCAACCCAATACCTTACCCCAAACTCTGGACTCAGGTATCAGAAGCTATGATGAGGAATCCATGGGTTTCCCACTGCCATTGTGTTTCCCATTATATCTTTGGGAAGTAGTATGATATAATGGAAAGGATGCTAGCTTTTGATTCAAAGGACCCATGTTCAAATCTGCAACTTATTACCTATGGGACATTGGAGAAGTCACTTAGTTTATTCAACTGTAAAATGAAGGCATTTTATCAGATGATGTTGAAAGTCCCTTCCAAATCTATGATCCTATGAAAGTGAATGCATCACAGAATTATTGATGTTATTATATATGTAATTTTATTTTGTGTTGAAGATTCATGTTGTTATAGAATTATAATAAATTTTAAATTTCATTTGAATTAAGTACAAGCTCAGAGAATTATTTGAATAGATTTATAAAAATAAATATCTACAATTATTTGCATAGATCATGAAAAGTATAGGGGGTAAAAAAAATTTTAAGTGAGAAACACCACACAAATTTTGGAAACTACTTTCTTTTTCAAAGCATTTTATAATCTCAAATTGTTAATGCTCTCTCCCACCATAAACTGTCTTATACAATCATCTATGTATAGGTATACCACAGTAGACTCTAAACCCAGAGGGTACGAACTAAGGTTTTTTTGTCTTCTTGTCCCCAGAACCTAGCACAATGCATTGCACCACACTTAACAAATGGTTGTTATTGAATTAGAGGCAAAGATATTTGAGCTGTACATTACAAAAAGGAATGAAGTGAGAGAAGAGATTTCACATACAGGGAAGCATCTGAGCAAAGATTATAGAGGCAGGAAAGCATAACATGCATGGGATCAGAGATAACAAGTACTCCAGTTTATATAGAAAGGAATCATTTGATAAATTTGGAAAATTAGAATGGCACCAGAAGATTGTGGAGAGCCTTGAATGCAAAAGAAAGGAGTGTGAATTTAGCAATAGAGTTAACCCAATAGGCCACTGAAGGCTGTATGTAGTTAAAATGACTCAGTATTCAATTACTTAAATGGATCATTGATCTCATCAATCCAGAAATTCCCTTTAATAATAGAGATTACCACCCACTTGTACCTATCAAGCCTGTGAGATCCTTGTCTAAATTCTCCCAAGAGTTCACCACATTCTTTGTTTCATGGGCTATCATAGCTAAAAAAGATGGTGGCCAGCCTCCCGGTGATGTGTCCCTAAGCAATGAGTTGGGATGGTCCTTGGAAAACAGACCTAGTCAATTACCAGAGCCATTCTATTAGCCTTTCCTTTGCAGTAGACCATGCCAGAGCTTGTGTTCTGCGAGTATAGCTTTGTTCAAGAGCCCAGGATCAACTTCATAGCTCAATGAGACATTAGAGAAGGAAAGAGAAAACTGTGAATGAAAGGCACAACTAACTAGATTTATTAAGGGAGTTTGACAATTTTACACATCTACCATTTCACCAAGTCATACATTTCCTAGCTTGCAGCTTCTAAATGGGAAAGATTCTAGTCTCTCTTTTTTCAGGTGTACAAAAGAGGTTTGTTTCTTCCTCCACAGAAAACATTTAAGACAAAAATTATTTTTAAGGACAAATACAAAAAACATAAAACACTCAATTAACCCATTATACTCATTATGCTCAACTGAAGAGTAAAGGAAGCCTCTGTAGAACATTCACTATATACCTGTACTGTCCAAGTAACTGGTCTAGCTCTTCAGGCCTACAGATCAAGGCTTTCTCTCATCCTAAGGTGCAGAATCCTCTGTCAATGCTGCCCTCTTCTCTGCAAGGCTCTCCTCTTCTGATCAGCCAAACATTCAAAACTGTGGAATTCTTGATCCACAAGGTAGCTGCTGCCCTCTGTATTGTCAGAGACCTTAATGTAGGCTCTTGGGGGGTTTTTTTCCTCTTTTAAGTCCAGGGTAACAGATTTCATGGTTTCACTTTTGTCCTTTCCTCCCTGCTATTTCAGGGAACTGGTCATGCTATATATTTATGGAATTCAGCAGGACAGAACCCCCAGCCTAGAGAAGAAAACTTTTCTCTTCCCTAGCCACTTTCATATGACCTACTGAAGTAACCTAAGGACCTCAGGACCTCATTCCTGCTGAACTTTCTTTCATGTGTTGTTTCCCCAAAGAGATTGTGAACTCGTTAAAAACAAGGGCTGTCTTGCTTTTCCTATTTGTATCTCTAGTACTTTGGAAAGTGCTTAGCAAATAGTAAGTACTTATTAAATACCTTTTTATTCATTCACTCTGAAAAAAAATCTCTGCTAGTCACTATGTTTCTTCTGTTACCCACTCATCCAAACACAATTAAAGTCAGCATATCTTTATCTGGACAAGATTCATCATAAAAATATGAACGACAAATAAACAAAATTTTAAAAGAGTTGTTCAGACCATGACCCCATTAAAGTTTTTGCAAATATACTGGAGTGATTTGCCATTTCCTTCTCCAACTTATTTTACAGATGAGGAAAATGAGGCAAACAACACAGCTAGTAAGGGTCTGAGGCTGAATTTTAACTCAGGGTCTTCCTAACTTCAGGCCTGTCACTCTACCCACTGCACCACCTAGCTGCCCTTTTAAAAGGGTAGAAAACTTCAAAATGTAAGAGAGTAAGAGATGACAGTGATTGTAGAGAGGAGGAGAGGAAAGGGGAGGGGAGGGGAAAGAAATGAAAGGGAGGGAATAGAGATCTGATAAATTCATTCAGAACTGCCAGGAGGAAGATACTTCCAGACAAACAAGAAGTTCTTTATGTCCAGGAAGATCACTCCTTGAGGGGGCCAATTATTCACAATTATAGTCAATCTAAGATACCAATGCCATTCACTTTCACATGGTTTCCACCCCTGGTTCATATACATAGAATGGGCTCTTCCATATGGAACCTCATCATTTTTAGGCTTCCCTGTTTCATATGGGGATTCTCCCTCTCTTGATCCTTCATTCTCTGCTTACATCTGGAACAACTACACTTCCCAACAATCCCCTACTCCTGATTCTGGGCAATATCCTAGAATATATAGATATAGGCATAGGCATAGATCAAAAGAGATGGAGATGGAGATAGAGACAGAGACAGAGACAGAGACAGAGACAGAGACAGAGACAGAGACAGAGACAGAGACAGAGACAGAGACAGAGATAGAGATAGAGATATAAGAACTGTCAAACCCTGTTGGTCACTCAGCAAAACTCCCCACTGAGACCCTAGCAATATTAAAATATAGTTGGGAAAAGTTGAACAAACTAAATTAAAATGCAATATAACATAGATAATGTCCATTTGTGGCTTTCTAAGTCAATATGCAGCTCACAGGGTTTTGTTTTCATTTGAGCTTGGCATCACTGATGTGCATAACTTAGAATCACCAAGTGATGACATGCTCATGAAGGGAAATAGGAAGTCAGAAGAAGCAGCCAGGAACTTAAGGTCAAAGGTTCTACATATTGAACAGTACTGGTAGAAGTTTAACAATCAGCTCTTCAATAAACAAATTTACACATGTACACATGACACACGTTTAATTTTAGTCTATATTATTAACATTTTCTCTATCACTTTCTTAAGTCGAGACAACCAATAAAATAATAAATCAAGTCCTGATTTGTGGTATTTGTTGGTTTTCAAGATGTAGAATGCTTACCCTGAAAAATTTAACCATCAGATCTCAGGAGACAGTTGGATCTGACTCCAACTCATCCTTTGATATTCTTCACTTGGCAGTCATAAGCACCCTCCCTGTCACGGATTAAAAAAGTTTCTCTTTCATTTCTCTCATAGTTTTCAGTGAATCAAAGTGTATCCCTCTTTGGCTTTGTGGAATACTACTCTACTACAGGATCATAAATTTAGGGCTAGAAGATGGAAAAAAGGTCATCAAGCCCACTCCCTTCATTTTATAAGTGAGAAAAATGAGGTCAAAGAGATTAAGCGGCTGACCTAGGGTCATAGAGTTAAGTATCCAAGGCAAGATTCAAATCCAACTCTTTCTGACTCCAGATCCAATGCCAACTGCCTGATTTTTATAAATCCTGGCCCTACTAAAATTTATTCCTACAGCCAAGCATTCACATTCACCTAGAGGTTCCTAAGGCATTGCTCAGTGAGCTACTGGGCATTCATGTTTTATAAACATGAAAAATAAATAATTCAAATTGTCAATAACCATCTTTTCTCATTTACATCCCAATTTAATTTCTTAACCATTTTCTAAGGGGTGGTTTATATCATTCTCATATTCTCATTCCAATGATGGATAACTAAATTTCATACTTCCTTCAATCCTTAAAATATGAGAAACCACTAAATACCAAAATCAAATGCCCAATGATCAATGTAGAGTGACTCTTATTATGCACTCTCACATTCCCAGTGAAAAATGTCATTCAATTTGCTTTCAAAAACAGGGAATGAAATTTCTCTTGAACACAGTCTGGAAAATCATGAAGACACACCTGATTTAGGAAAGGAGAACACGGATCTTATTTGAACACAATCTTTAATCATAGGTTTGGCTTTCAAACTTTTTGACTATCCATCTTCCTTTTCATACTTTAGTTAAAAGTGTAATTGTCACTTTTTAAGAAAGACTTCAAATGCATTATTGCAGCACTTAATGATTAATGTGCAAGGATTCAAGTAGAAAGGCATTTTATATACAATACATGATTTCACTGTTGGTTCAAATAACACTGGGGAGGAAAGGGTGTGTGTGTAAAATTAAGTGGAAAATCATGTGGAGCCAAGCAAATTTTAGGCTTGGTCAGGCTCCAAATTTAGGAAAATTGTACAAAGAATTAGGGAACCCTGAAGGCAGTCAGGTTCATCCATCTTTTCAATTTTCTAAACTTTTCCCTATTACTATAATTAGTTCTGGCAGCACCAAGTGGGGGAGGGGGGAGAGGGTGCTGAAAAGTCAACCCCAGACTTCATGGGATAAATGATCATTTAATAAACCAGTCTGGAATGTAAGGAAGGACATCTTGATTCCAACTATTTGCAATCTTTGCGTTTTGTGAAAGCATGTGTGCCAGACCAGAAAGCACCTTGGATTTGGAGTTCTAGAAATTGGGTTCGAGGCAGGTTCTGTTTCTTAGCACCTGAGTGACTGTAGGCACTGGAGGTCACCTCTCTGGATCTCGGTGTAAAATGCAGGGACTGAACTAGATGACGTCTAAGCTCTCTCCTTTCTCTAAGTAGATGTGTCTATGATCCTATCCATTTCTGGAACTAAAGGGGCTTTATGGAGAATTAGATGAGGCAGTCAATACTGAGAGCAAAAAGCCCTTTTATATGTCATATTTAAGGGAATGACATTTGGCTTCACTGGAGAAACTCAACAGAGCACAGAGAGGAAGGGAAGACACACCAAAGTTACAAGGCAGCCTGCTGACCTGAACACTGGGGCTAGGCCTGGCACCTCCAACTTAGGGCAGCCTGTTTCCACACTGGGGGAAGGACAGATGCCTCCAAAGTTAGATGGGGAAAAAGAAAGGCTAAGAAGAGATAAAACCAGTGTCAAAAAGTCTTGGCCACCAGCCCATGAGAAAGTAAGATCTTTGAGGGTGAGGACTATTCTATTTTATCTTTGTTTCCCAGTACCTAGCATGGTGCCAGATACATAGTAGACACTTAATAAGTGTTTGTGGAAGTAGGTAAACAAAGTTTTGCATAGACCAAAATGCAACATGCACACATGTACATGTGCACATGCACTTGCATACACACACACACAGAATTTTGCTGCTAACAGATCCACAAACAAAGGCAAATATTGGGGCCAGGAGAATAGTGGGCAATGATTTTTTTTGCTTAACTTTTTTCCCCCTCAGAATCATTTATTTAACAAGCAAAAAGTGTCTTAGGGGTGAGCTGTTCTCCATAGCCTCAGACTTCACATCATTCATCTTCTATGGGGCTAAAAAAGGCCAGGAGAGAGGGAGATAAGGAAATGTGAGGGGAAGGTAGAAATGGGTTTGGGAGAGGCAGAATAGTCCTCAGAGCTTAAACAGGAGCTATAAGGAGTTTTCTAATAGTAAATTAGGTAGTTTGGGACATCAACAGACTTTCAATCAGCACCAAACAAAGGTAGTCAAAAGAAGATTTAGCCTTATCTGAGGACACCTTCTCTGATTTTTGAGACTGTCCAAAGCTTATAGCTTCACTAAAATAGATGCCAAATTGTCCTTGTCAAGGTATGGCTTTTGGAGTCCTATACCTTATAGGAGCTAAGATTGCCAGCAAATAGCCCTGAAGAGATGAAACCCAAATGGCAATCCAAAGAGAAGGCTCAGTGACTATAACATCACTGGGGTTGTCTATCAATAATCCATAAGGAGACCCACTTTGGAGGAGGGTGGGAGGTAGTTTATCATAGATGTGGTATTGAGTTGATGACTAGAACCCCCTTTTACATCTCCCAGAAGGGATTGTTTAGCCTCTTTAAAAAAAAAACTTGAAAAGGCAGTGTGGGATAGTGGAAAGAGTAAGGGAGTAGTTCTCAAAAGACAAAAATGTAACCTACCCATAGCCAATGAAAAAAGCTTCCAAATAATTAAAAATAACAAAAAATGTACACAGAAACAACTCTGTGGTACAACCTGAAACCCATCATATTGGCAAAGATAAGCAAAAAAGGAAAAATGAATATTATTGGGAAGAAAAGTTCACTGATTTTTTTTAATAGAGGAGTTGTAAAGTAGTCTAATAATTCTGGATAGCAATTTGAAATAAGCCCCCAAAATTCACTAAACTGCACAAACTCTTTGACTCAGTGATACAACCATACTCCAGAGTGTTCAAAGGAAAAGAGACAGGACCCATAAGATAGATAGTTAGATAGATTAGATAAGATGGATAGATAGATAGATATGTTGTGTGTATATATATATGTCTCTATATGCACTTTTATAGTAAAGAACTAGAAATATTTGAGCAGTAACTGAACAAATGATGGTATGTGAATTAAAAAATATTATAGTGGAATAAGAAATGACTAAAGGGAAGAATTCAAAGATATCTAAGAGGACTTTATGGATTGATATCAAGTGATCAAAAGCAGGAGAACAACTTATATCAAGGGTTCCTAACTTGGGGTATATATACCCTAGATGATATGAGAAGCTTATCAAGGTAATATAGGAACAGTATGGTGGAAACTAGGTATAGACCAACATCTTACAAGGTATGCTAAAATAAGGTCAAAATGGGTACATGATTTACTCATAAAGGGTGATACCATTAAGAAAGCATGGAATAGTTTATCTGTCAGATTTATGGACAGGGGAAGAATTTAGGACCAAAGAAAATACAAAGAGTATTGCAAAATGTAAAATAGATAATTTTGATTACATAAAATTAAAAAGCTTTTGCACAAATAAAACCAATCCAACCAGAATTATAAAGAAAGCAGAAAACTGGGAAAGGATTTTTGCAACAAGCATCTCTGATAAAGGCCTCATTTCTCAAATATATAGAGAATTGAATCAAATTTATAAAAATACATATCATTCCTCAATAGATAAATGATCAAAAGATATGAACATGCAGTTTTCAAAGAAATCAAAGCTATCTATAGTCATATGAAAACTAAAGCACTATTGATCAGAGAAATGCAAATTAAAACAACTCTGAGGTACCACCTCACACCTATCAGAGTAGTTTTATGTCAAAAAAGGAAAATGTTGGATGCTGGAAGGGATGTTGGAAAACTGGGACACTAATCCACTGTTGGTGGAATTGTGAACTGATCCAACCATTCTGGAGAGCAATTTGGAACTATGCTCCAAGGGCAACAAAACTGTGCATACCCTTTGATCCAGCAATACCACTGCTAGGTCTATATCCCAAAGACATTCAAAAAAAGACAAAAGACCTAATTGTACATAAAAATCTGTAGCAGATCTTTTTGTGGTGGCTAAGAATTGGACATCAAAGGAATGTCCATCAATTGGGGAATGGTTAACCAAGCTGTGGCATATGATTGCAATAGAATATTATTATGCCATAAGAAATGACAAGCAGGATAATTTTAGAAAGCCCTGGAAAGATTTATATGAACTGATATATAGTGAAATGAGCAGAACCGGGAGAACATTGTGCACAATGACAGCAGTATTGTTTGATAAAGAACTGTGAATGACAACTATTCTCAGCAATACAGTGATCCAAGATAATCCCAAAGGACTAATGATGAATAATACTATCCATCTCCAAAGAAAGAACAGATATTGATTGAACACAGACTGAAGCATGCTATTTTTACTTTCATTTTTTCCTTTTATTTGAGGTTTCTTATACAAAATGACAATATGATAATGTTTTACATAATTGCACATGTATATTCTATATCTGATTGCTTACCACTTCAGGGAGGGGGAAGGAGGGATAGAATTTAAAACTCAAAACTTTAAATAAAAATATTTATTTTTTAAAAGGGAATGTAGGGATTATTTGGCAAATAACTATATTGTACTTTCGAAATATTCCCAAAGTGGTAGTGTCAGTTTAAAAAAATGCAGATTGGAGAGAACAGTAAGAAGGGAGTCAGAGATGGAATGAAAGGTGAGAATGCTATATATGACTTCTGAAAAATTTGGAAGCAACAAAGGAAGGAATGAGTCCTCTTCATCAAAAGAAAGTCAATGAGGTTTGGTTAAAAAATTATTTTCATATTGAGGTATTAAAAAACAGTAAGAAAAACTATTGAAAGATGAGCTAATTAATCTATTCAGTAATGAGAAACTGCAAATTAATTTCTAATCAATGAAGTTACAAAATGTTGATCAATGAAATTACAAAATAACCATATTCCATTATCGTTAAGCATACTCATAACTTTAATCTCATTTATGAAAACCTATCTCTGTGAATCAGGATTCTCAGTCCTATTCTCAATCAAACCCAAAGCAAGAAATAAACTGGAAACAGAATATGATATATGTATGGCCCAGTAGATAAAATGGAACTGAGTTCACATTCTGCCCCAGACACTTATTAGCTTCAGGATTTGGAGTAAATCATAATCACTTTCAGTCAGAGTTTCTTTTTTTTTCTTTCTTTTTTTGGTGGGGAGGGAGGGGCAATGAGGGTTAAGTGACTTGCCCAGGGTCACACAGCTAGTAAGTGTCAAGTGTCTGAGGCTGGATTTGAATTCAGGTCTTCCTGAATCTAGGGCCAGTGCTTTATCCATTGAGCCACCTAGCTGCCTCTCAGTCAGAGTTTCTTAACCTATGAAATGATAATAAGAATACTTAAATCAAAGGTTGTTTTTAGGATGAAATGAGATAATATGTAAAGTGCTTTGTGAATCTTAAAGCACTATATAAATGTTCACTATTATAAACACTAGCTATTATATGTAGATCTCTCTCACACACACCACACACACACACACCTATCCTGAGAATAAAAACTTTGGTTGCCAAAAAACAGAATTAAGGGTCTCGTTTATTTCACTGCGGTATGACCAACATTTTATAAATTTGTGATACTAAAAATGTTAGGTATTCCTTTCTTTTTTTCTTTTAAATAGCATTTTTTCCCAATTACATGTAAAGACAATTTTAACATTTTTTTTGCAGGGCAATTGTGGCTAAGTGATTTGCCCAGGGTCACACAGCTAGTAAGTGTCAAGTGTCTGAGATCACAATTGAATTCAGGTCCTCCCGAATCCAGGGCCAGTGCTCTATCCACTGCACCACCTAGCTGCCCCCCAACATTCTTTTTTAAAATAAAATTTTTACTTTCAAATGTTCTCCTTCCCTCCCCTCCTTCTTCCCTAACACTAAGCAATTTGATATAGGTTATATATGTGTGCATTGATTTCTTTATGAATAATTAATCTCCACCATTTCTTTTGTACCTATGCACAGAAAACCTTAGAATTTGTTTCCCTTTGTATTGAATGGGGGTATAGGAAAGTTTGCTGAAAGCTAAGGGTCTACCAATACCAAAAAATAGGCTATGAGCCATTGATTCGTACCATAACTGAAACTTATAAAGGAAGAAAACTTTCAAATACTCAAGAAATCCAATCAATGCAATGACCAATTATAACTCCAGAAGATTGATGAAAAGATATGGTTCCCCAATATTGGCAGAGAAGTGATTTCTCTGTTCATGAAGAATGAGGCATATATTTCCAGACACAATGAATATGTGAATTTGTCTTGTTTGACTATACTTTCTTGTTACAAGGAAAGATTTATGTTTTGCAGGAAGGAAAGTTATAAGGCAGGAAAGGGGCAGACTGGTGAAAGAGATGTAAAAATAAGTGTCAGCAAAACATTTAAAAATGCATAGAAGAGAGCAGAAAGAAATTTAGAAGGGAATTAACAAGCCAGACAGTTTTGGTACTGTGTTAAATTTTATATGTACTTTAAAAAAAAATTAAGTGCAACATAATGTCATATAGAAAACTTTTTTCTGTTCTTCATTAATAGAAATGTTCATATTTGTTGATGTTTGTAAAGGGAAAATGGAAGGGGTAGGACAATGGGTAAGAAAGAGCAGTGGACTTGGATTCCAAAATACCTATATATTTGAAATAACTGTTTAAAAGGACCAAAGGGTTTAGACTTGGAAAGGATATGAAGAAATGATCTGATCCATCTCCCTGCCTTCAGACAGACAGGTAAGTTATTATTCCCATTTTACTGATTGAATAACTAAAGCCCAAGAGATTAAGTGGAGAAATCAACACTAAGAAAACTTTGCTGTGAAGAAAAAGAAGTAAAGCCTGAGAGTTCCTTGAAAGGACATTTTAGGGCTATTTAATTTAATGTTTGTACAATCAACTTTTATTAAGTATCTAGTACCAATGAGCTGACAGTCTGTGTCACTGGAATGAAGTATTCACACTGAGAGTTCCTGGAACTAATGAATTCACAAATCTGAACTGAAATGTTACACGGACACACACACACACACACACACACACACACACACACACACACACACACACACAGCATTTTGCCAGGCACTGGATATACAAAGACAAACAAGATGGCTCTCTTTCCTCAAGAAATTTAAAGAATCAGAGATATACAACTAAAAGAGAGCTTGGAGGTCATCTGATTCAGTCAAGTTGAGGATGGGTGACAGTGAGATTATCTAGTGCTTCTAAGTGAGGAAACTGAGGCCCAAAGAGCAATGAGTCATTCAAGGTCACAAACAGAAGAAGCACCAGAGGCAGAATTTAAGAAACCTCTAGCCCCAAGCCCAACTCCCTTTCTATTACATCACCCCACCCCACCTTGTAATCAAAGTGATTATGTGAGACAAAAGGTAAAGAAATCTTAAGCATAGGGAGTCAAACTAAATCAAGGGCCCAAGGAGGATATAAAATCTAATGTAGAACTACCTCTCCTTTTATCTAGAACATGAGTTCTTAAATTTTTCTGTGTTATAGATATAAACCCTTAATGGAATAATTTGTCTTTAATTCATCAATGAAGGAAATACAGAATTCCAATTAGAGGTTAGCAAAAAGATGATAGATGGATGGATGGATGGATCAATGGATAGATGGAGGTATAGATAGACAGACAGAGATGATAGATAGACTATTTTTCCCCATATAAGTTCACAAACCCTCTGTCCACAGATGGGTCCATGGGCCCTAGACTGACATCCTAGAAGACCTTTCATATTAGCAGGGAACAAACAATCATTTGTGGGCCCAGCTGTGGCAGCAGTGAAGTGCTGAGTCATTAACAGGTGATCTCAAGTGCAGAAATGTGCTTTCTTGCTCCCTTTAGAAGCATGCTTCAATCTTGATGATGTAGTAAAGAAATCCTTATACAAATAAAGCATAAAGCTATTTCTCCCCCTTGAAGTCAGAACTTCTCACAGCAAACTATTTCTCTCCCTAAAGAGATTTCTTCCACAACAATAGCTAAACTAACTACAGAGGTAAAAACACATGTGCTATTCCCATACGGTCATTGAGGGGAAATTTAAACTGGAAGTTCATCTAAGGTACTGCTTCACATGAATCAGATTGGCTGACATGACAGAAAAGGAACATGATAAACGTTGAAGAGTATGTGGGAAAATTGGAACATTAAGGCATTGTTGGTGGAGTTGTAAACTGATCCAAACATTCTGGATAGAAATTTGAAATTATGCCCAAAAGGAATACCCTTTGATCCAGCAATACCACTACTAGGTCTGTATCACAAAGAGATCTTAAAATGGGGAAAGGACATACATATAAAAAAATATTTATAGCAGCTCTTTTTGTGGTGGCAAAAAAATGGAAATTAAGAGAATGCCCATCAATTGGGGAATGGACAAACAAGTCATGGTATATGAATGTAATGGAATACTATTGTGTTATAAGAAATGATAAACAGGTGGATTTCAGAAAAACCTTGGCAAGACATGAACTGATGCTGAGTGCAGTAATCAGAACCAGGAGAACACTATACACAGTAACAGCAGCATAATGTGATGATCAACTATGATGAACTTAGTTCTCAGCAATACAATGATCCAAGACAATTCCAAAAGACTCATGATGGAAAATTCTCTCCACCTCCAGAGAAAGAACTATGTAGTATGAATGCAAATTGAAGTATCCTATTTTCACTTTTTTTGCTTTTTGTGGTTTTTTCCTTTTATTCTGTTTCTTCTTTCACAACATAACTAATATGAAAATATATTTACATGACTGCACATGTAAAACCTCTATCAGATTGCTTGTCATTGGGGGGGAGGGGGGATAGGAAGGAGGGAAGGAGAAAAAATTGAAACTCAAAATATTTTTTTGATTAATGTTGAAAACTATTTTTACTTGTAATTTGAAAAATACCATTTAAAATCCAAATTTAAATTAAAAAACTGGAAGTTGAGAGACCTCAGACTATATAAATCTGTGAATTAAACAGGAAACAAAGAACTGGGTATCTACAGAGATTAAGTCTTATAACAATTGAGCAATCATTAATATCAAGCCCTTTGTTCACAAGTCACCAAAATTATTCATAATAGAATAGTGTGTGGTGTGTACCAACATCAAGTTCTCATGAAATCATTTAAAACAGGAGGAAATGGTATTTGAAGTGGTCTCTGACTAGAATTTTGATTGTTCCAAAGTCATTATAGATGGCAATCTACTGGTCCATTTAAAAAGAAAAAAATATATGTTTTCCAAAAGAGTCTTCACCCCAGCGCCACTCATTATCTTACATTATATTTTCATTCTTCATTCAGATTCCTTTGGAAAAAATAGTTCCCCAGCTGTGTTTTTAGTCAAATAGACCTCTCCAATTTAGACTCACTATAGCTATGGCAATGAGAAATGAAAATTCCAAGAGAGTTTTTGGATAATTAATAATCAATTTATTAATTAGGTTAGCAAATAATAAATTGACAGTCACTGGTTTCTCTTGTTAACCAAAGAAATAACCATGGAGATCACTGAATTCTTAAATACCTTAGAAAAAGGAGGTACCCCAACAGTTGAAAATCAACCTTGATTGGTGAACAATTAATGAGACTTTGAAATGAGATGGTTGGCTAAAAGTCTTCAGTTCTTCCTGCTGAGAATGTGATTTGATCATGCAACTCAGCTGCCTCCAGCAATCTGAACAAAGGAATCTATTTCTACCCAGACCACCCTGGTTGGTTTTCTCCTTCATAAGCTGGGTTACCTTAGACCATGATAAGAGGGCTGCAAGGACATAAACACTTCCTAAGGGCAAGAATTCAACTAGATTAGATTCTGTTTGTAAAGTCTTCTAGATGGGTAGGGTGCCACCCAAGATTGCAGAGTAGGGCATGTACCTGGAGGATTTGGTCGATCTCATCTATCAGTAATTTTCCTTCTATATGGACTGGTCCCTAAATGAGGAAATATAAAGGAAAAACTTCAATCCTAATTTAATTGGTTATTAATATAATAGAAAAATAATTGTTTCTCTCAGCAACCATTTTATCATTACAACATTAGAACTTTTATCTATTTTATTCTGTGTCGTTTTCAGATTAAACAATCATTTCCGTATTGTCTCTGTAAATGAGAATATACTTCTCACTACCACCTTGGCCTTGTGAGTCTGGACAAATTGGGCTGGACTGAGTACATGTGCCCAGATCTGTGTGGAGTTTTAGCTTCTACCTTGGTGCTAAAAGTCAAGTAAAATAAACAGCACACAAGCAGTGCTGTCGGACTTGTCATTTAGAGCAGAAACAAAAACACCTGAGAGACAAGGTTTTGTTTCATTGTTGTAATTTTTTTCATTGTTGTAAGTTATATAGGGATGGAAGATAAGCTTACTTTTGGTTCCATTACACTCAAATGACATTTATTATGTGTCTGCTATATGTAAGGTGGCATGCTATAAGGGTCTCCTACATTTTTTTGTTCACACATCCCTATGGGTAAAAAAAATTATGCAGGGAATCCCCAAATTTCCTTCAAGGCTCTCTCTGATTTCCCCTAGCTTCTAATGCCTTCCGCAAAAATTATCTAATATTTATTTTGAATATATATATATATATATATATCCATAGATGTACACATTGTCTCCTCCAGCTTAATTATAAGATCCTCAAGAGCAAAGACTTTCACTTTTTTATTTGGATCTGTAGTGCCCTAGCACATAATTGACCCTTTATAAATTGTTGATTTACTTTTGCCTTCTATCAGGCCAAATGGGCCCAGATGCCTCCCCAAAAGGATGAAATGAGTTCCAACAATCATAGCCAAGAAGCCCTTTTCTGTGATGCTAAAGGCCCCAGGCGCAGGACCAAGAGAAAGGAATAAGGGACTTCCTGGTGTCATGGTCTCAGGGAATGAAAGTTGGCAGTGGCACATTCAGTAGCAGCCAGTTGAGCAACAAGGAATTCTTGTTTTAAGTTAAGAGCTGCAAGAGTTAGGATGACTGGCAGACTGTGCTGAATGATGAAAGTAGTTAAGAACCAGGATAAAGAGAGTCAATGCCTGCACATGTATAATCTATTTCAGATTGCTTCCCTTCTTAAGGAGGGCAGGGGAGAGGGAAGAAGGGAGTGGACTTGGATTTCAACATTTGTTAAAATAGATGCTAAAATTTTGTTTACATGTAAAACATGAGGAAAAACTTAAAATAAAATATTTTATAAAAATAAAATAATAGACGAGAGAGAGAGAGAGAGAGAGAGAGAGAGAGAGAATGCTAGAGCAATAGAGAGCTGTATGAAGAAGACCCAGAGATTGGCATCTGACACAGGACCAACCCAGGGACCTAAGAGAGCTTGAGATAGGGACTAGACAAGTGGGAAAACTGTGTTCTGTGGGGATCGTGACTCATTCTCTATGGGGAAGCGAAGCTATGACACTCAGAGGAAGGTAGACTGTGACTATGGCTTTGCTGATGGAGCTCAAAGGTGACTCCCTTTTAGTATCTTTTCCATGCCAATTAGTGAACCTGTTCCATATTTAAATACTTATTGTTAACCATGATGTTCACAGTGAAACTGGAAACCCACTCATGGAGAGCTGGAAATAAGCCAAATTCAGATGTCAGCTCCCATGAGTTCAATTATCTTTTCTCTGCAAATGAGTTCCAGGCCTATATATCTAATTCTAATCTTTCTCCTGAGATCCAGACCCACTCCACCAACTGATTGTTGGATATTTCACACTGGGTGCCCTATTAGCATCTCGAACTCATGTCCAGAGAAGAACTCGTTATGTTTCTGCCCAAACCCACTCCTCTTCCAAATTTCCTTTTTTTCTGTCAAGGGTACTATCTTGTTATAGTCACCAGAGTTCATGACTTCAGTATCATCCTCAACTTCTCACTTTTATGCTCCTCGTGCATCCAGTAAGTGGCCAAATCTTATTATTTTTAGTTGCATAATATCTCTCATAGTCAGTCACCTTTTCTCTATTAATATAGCCACCAATATAGCTCTGGTCCTTATCACCTATACTATTGCTACAGCTCATTGATCTCCCTGCCTCCAGGGTCTCTCTCCTCCTAATCCATCCTCTACCCAGCTGTCAAACACAAATCTGATAGGGTCACCTCTCTATTCAATAAACACCAATGGCTCCTTATTACTTATTTTAGTTTGCAGACTTGCCTCTTTTCCCCTTTTTCTTTTTTTTTAATTTTTTTTAATTTCCCTATTATTTCTAAGGTCAAATACAGGGTGTCCCAAAAGTCTTAGTGCAGTTAGGAGCACAAAGGCTTTTGGGACACACTGTATAAACTCCTCTGTCTTTTAAATACTTTCATAAGTTGAGCCTAACTAAAAGGTTTGGACGTATGCAATCTAAAACAATTTTTACAAAATATTCAATCAGAGATTGAAAGGGGGAGGGACACTGTATGTGAATGCTTTTTTAATCTTGTTATTTAATCAATCACAAATTAGTTGGTTTATATGATATTTATCCTAATGCTAGGATTTTTAGAATTTAAGATGGAAGTACAAATAGAATCTGGGACTAGGAAATGAGGGGCAATCAAGTATCATTATCTACCTAGTAGGCATTAAGCAGCACTGAGAAGCTACAGTGGCCCAGGTAGGAAGGTAAGTTTCTATTGGCTGCAGGCAAAAGTGGGTTAACTATCCACTCCAAGGTTCCAGATATTTTACCAAAGGATCAGGCACCCACTAAAGCTTTTAATCCCTACTACAAATAAACTCAAGGAGGTTTATCTTCAATTTCCTGTCAGAAGATTGGGGTACTAGGAGAATTTGAGGCAGAATATTGAGTACAGGTATTAACATGCACAGAAAAAGAATTCCCTCCTTTGTTATCCCTAAATAGGGGAGCTAACTGACTTGGGAAGTAGTTAAATATAGATAGATATAGAGAGAGATGATAGTTTAAATAGATAGGTGGAAAAATGGATAGACAGACAGAGACAGACAGAGAGAGAGAAAGAGAGAGAGAGAGAGAGAGAGAGAGAGAGAGAGAGAGAGAGAGAGGAGAGAGAAATATTAAGCATTTATTGGGTAAAGTCTGGGAATAAAAGTACAATCAAGATACTTTCTGCTCTTGAAAAGAGCTTACATTCTAAATGGGGAAGAAAATACATAAAGGAGAGTTGAAAAGAGGGAGAAAGGTGACATGGTATGGAGAGGGCCAGGTGATAGCATCCTGGTTACAAACAAGTTAAAGTAGACTCACCTATTGGACCCCCAATGCCGGATGGTATCCCCCCAGCATATTTAAAGTCTCAAAACTGGTATACAAGAGCCCACTGAATCTGGAGAGAGACACATATTTGGTAGCACAGAGTGAACGGGTATGATGAAGAATACATTACTTGGTATTGGAAGAGAGTGCTGGGAGTTAGACTGCATTCGGGGAAAGACTAATAGAAGAAGCTAGGAGGAATGAGGAACTGATGTATCCTCACTGTTAGGTGCAAGTCTATTAGTTCTCTTGGCTGGAGTCTCCAAACATGTATTAGAAGGGTCAGTCTCCACATCCCTAGATCTTGACTATGTGTGTATTTTCATCACAGTCTCTCTCAAATGGTGACAATCTATATATACCCACAGGAGACAAGACATAACAATTACCTTTTTAGTGGACTAGCACACTATCAGAGCATGCAGAAATGCCTGTATGAGGGCAGATTTCCTGAGCTATTTATACAAGACTGTTATACGGGAGATACCTATACAGAACAGTTATGCCTTTCCCTGGATCTCAAAGCTTTATTTAAAGATGAAAGGGTTCTCAGAGATCATCTCCGTTAGTCCCTTTATTTCATGAAGATGAGAAAACTAAGGCTCAAGAAGGTTGTCACTTGGCCAAGACCACATAGGAAGTAAACATCAGGGACAGGATTCAAACCCAGGTCCTCTAGCTCCAGACACAGTGTGCTTGCTGGCATGAGGTGAGTTAGTTCTTTCCCCTACTGAAAAGCCAAGTCACCCAAAGTTGGCAGTGTCGTGGCCAGTGTAATATCTCTAAGCAATAGTCACTCCTACCCCATCTATTTAATTACTCCAGCTAAACAGGTCTTCCACTCTGAAAGATGAAATCAACTGAAACTCACACCTCCTCCGAACCATCTGTCTCTGGGGCCCCTTCCTCCTTCTTACTGAAGAGTTGCCATTGGAGAGCTCCTCTCAGATCTTCCACTACTTAAGGAGTTGCATCCAGGGAATTTACATCATTTCCCATTTGGCTGTTTTCCTAAACTTCACGATCTCCCAAAATTCATCACTGTAAAAGATAAAATAAACTCTGAAACTGTTGCTTCCTCATATCATTTCCCTTCCCAGCTACAGGACTTCATCATGCCCTCCTCCAACTGCGGAGTAAACTCCCTCTCTCCTGCCCACTTCTTTTTTGGGTTGTTTCTCGCATTAGATTGTGAGTTCCTTAAGGGCAGGTCTTATGCCTTTCTTTGTAGTAGCCTCACCACTTAGCACATTGCCTAGCACATAGTAAGCTCTTAATAAATGTTTATTGACTGACTCTTACCCATGATCAAATATCTATCTCCTGATACAGAGTTCATGGATTCAGTGTGCAGACTGAGACAAAATTTTCTGAACGTGGCCTATACAAAAATGTGTTTTGCTTGACAATACAAGTTTGTAACAAGGGTTTTCTTTTTCTTGCTTTCTCAGTGGGCCAGGAAGTGAGGGAGATGCAGATAGGAGGGAGAGAAGGCAGATCTTTGTTTGAAACTCAAATAAATGTATTTTTTGTAATAAACATTTTTATTTATAGTTTTGAGTTCCAATTTTTATCCCTCCCCTCTCCCTGAGGTGACAAAGAATCAGATATGGGTTATACATGTATGATTATGTAAAACATTACCATATTTGTCATTTTGTACAAGAAAACTTGATTAAAAGGAAAAAATGAAAGAAAGTGAAAAATGGCATTCTTCAGTCTGTGTTCCATACATATCAGTTCTTTCTTTGGAGGTAGACAGGATGTTTCATCAATAGTCCTTTTGGATTGTCTTGGATCATTGTATTGTTGAGAATAGTCATCTTTCACAGTTTTTCATCAAACAATATTGCTGTTTCTGTGCACAATGTTCTCTTGGTTCTGCTCACTTCACTATACATCATTTCATACATGTCTTTCCAGGATTTTCTGAAGTCTGCTTGTCATTTCTTATAGCACAATAATATTCCATCACCATCATATACCACAGTTTGTTTATCCATTCTCCAGTTCTTAGCCACCACAAAAAGAGCTGCTATAAATATTTTTGTACAAATAGGTCTTTTTCTCTTTTGGGGGATATCTTTGGAATACAAATCTAGCAGTGGTATTGCTGGATCAAAGGGTATGCACAGTTCTATAGCCCTTTGGGCATAGTTCCAAATTGCTCTCCAAAATGGTTCGATCTTTTCAGAACTACACCAACAGTGGATTAGCATCCCAGCTTTCCCACATCCCCTCCAACATCCAGTAAAATAAATGTATTTTTTAAAAAATAAAATGGAAACAACACCTAAATTTTTAAATATTTTTTCTCATAGCAGAAAAGTGGTTCAATTATTTAAGATATATATACCAATTCAGCTGCTCCCCAAAGCTCAATGCTACTCACTAAGCATTTAATTAAGTGCTTTGCTATGTGCAAGGAACATAAGTACTGGTAATGTAAAGTCAAAAGTAATTTTTTTTTAATCCCTTCCCTCAAGGATTTACTCCAAACTAGAAAATGAAAAATAATTCCTGCCCTCAAGCATCTGCCATTCTATTGCTGTTTCCCTAATTTTCATGCCAACATCTTCTCTTGCATCATAATTGTGGATTGGTACACAGAGATATTCATGGATCTTGCATTAATCTTGTTAAGTCTTGTGTTGCTACCGAGGTCACACAGCATATGTTGAACAAGATATGATGAAGCTATGAAACAAAATGTAGCCCATCAGATAGTGAATGATTACAGCTGACCTGGCTCCTGCTTCCCATCCCAAAGTAGAGGCTCACAGAAGACCATGGATCCACTTAGAAAAGGTTGGGGCCCCTGTGAGGAGTGGGCTTGCCTCAGATCTATCCTCTATCAGTTTAGATTCAGATGAATGACATGCTTCTGAGTCATTGAACAATTTTAAAAAGAGGTTTACTTAGCTATGGCACATTCCACAAGGATACTATACAGTACTTGGCTTTTGTAGACAAGGCTCCTCCTTTTCTCCTTATGGAAATGTGTTTGGTAAGCAAGGCAGAGTGTAATAATTCTAATGGACTTGGGACATCAGCCAAGTCTGAAATGCCCCAACTCCACCGGAGTGGGCCTTTTATGCCCTTAGGTGACCAGGAAGCTATGTCAAAGAAAATGAAGCTTGAGTTTTGGCCACTCTAGGTTAATCAAGTCCTGAGGGCAGCTTTGTCACCTTTCAGGGGAAAACTAGCCTAAATTTCTTGGGGAAAGGGATTAGGATTATGTTCTCACCACACTGCCAGAGAATTGTGTACTCCTTAACAGCACAGGGGTTCCTTAAAGAATCTGTACTCCTTAAAGCAGAATGGAATTTACCAATGGGCCTAATCCTTTGGAAAGCAGACACCTAATAGCATAACTGAATTTCCATTGGAGACATATCAACACCCATTTACATGAGTCCCCTTAGCTCTAGTAGTGAGACGAGGAACCATTATCCAACAAATTCTCAATATGCAATCTGCTTTTGATTTTTTAAAGCAAGTTTTGGCACTTAACAAGGTAAGCTTCAGTTAACTAGAAAATTGATTTTTGTGGAGCATCTCATTCCCCAAAGATATTGGATAAATAAGGCATTACTATACTTGTACACTGTTAAAGAAAAATGAAAGTGCTGAGAGGGCAGAGAAAATAGTCTGAGAAACTCTTAAGGAGAATTAGGGCTTCAGGTTTTGAAATTAGAAAAATGTAATCTGTAGTGTCCCCCTTGAGATAACTTGTAAGGAAGCCAATTTGGTATTATTTCTAGGCCTATCTATTTCTGGAGTCGATCTGATATGCCCTTTGGGAGTCAAGCACCTGGGGCTGATGTCAAGGGAACTCTGATGCATGAGTCCTGTATCTTCTGGGAAGCAGTAGGAGGCAGGTGCTTCCCCTTCACAGTTGATAACCCAGGGAGATCTGAACCATACCAGTGCTCCAAAGACGTTGGCTCATCCATCATCCCCACCTTAGGGCTCCAAACCAGAACTCTCAATAGGAAGAAAACCAGAGGCTGCCAAGATTGTTTCCTGCTTTTCCCACTAGTTAGTAGTTTGGGAGCAAATAGAAAGCACCCTAGTAGATTAAGTGGTTCGACAAGAGACAAGGAATCTACTCAAACTCTCAGGAAAAGGGATGATGCTCCATTTCTAGAATGATCCCTGGTTTCTACACAATATCCTTTCTGAACAGGCCTGAAGTCTTTTCCCTCCTCTGAATCTATTCCCCTTTTTAACAGAGTTTGGAGAATATGAAGAAGTTAACCAAAAAAGCTTCTAAAGTAGATAATGCAATAGCAAAACAAATTGTTTTTGGTTTATAAAATGTAATTTTATCTTCTGACTTTGCTGTTACGTGGGGCATAACATTTGCACAAGGCTTTTTTTGGTGGGGGACTACAATCAGTGATTAGCAATACACAATAGTGTTCCAAACTTTCTAAGTAACCATCATTGGACAAACGTGACAGTCTCTTATAGGTGCACAAATCTACATGGAAATGTACTAAAAATGTTAGGCCTGGACTTAGGTATTTTCAATGGTTTCCCCAATTCTAGTGTATTAAGAAATGACATGCACTTTTTACATGAATGTGATGGAATATTACCGTGCCCCAAGTAACAATTAATATTAACAATAAAGAGGAAAATGAGAACATTTATATGTTTACACAAAGCAAGTGAAACAGAAATGGGGAAACAATACATAAAATTACAACAATGGAAATAAAAAACAACAAAAAATTTAACCTGGTTATTGTCTAATTATAATGATCAAATTGGATCCCAAAGAAGACAAAAGAAAATTTGCCTTTTTTCCCTTCTTTGCAGAGGTGGGGGACTATGGATGCAGAACATTGTATATATTGTCAGACAGTGAATGTGATGGCTAGTTTTTCTAATTTTAGTGGCATAATGAATAGAAAGGAGGTCTTGGTTTGAAGATTTGAAATGAACTCTCACACATTCTGTCTATATGACCCCTGAACATGTTATTTAACCTTTTAACAGCCTAGTTAGTTTTTTTTTTTTTTTTAAAGAAGAAGCCATTAACCAGATCTCTCCAGACAACTCAGTAGAAATGAAAGCAGAACCGCAGAAAGGACAGGCAGTGGTCAGCACCTATGTTTAAGGTCTCTTAAGAGACATTTCTTTCATCTGTCCTCAATTCCCTTTACCTCCTTGAAAGAGCACAAAGGCGCGCGCACGCACGCACACGCACACACGCACGCACGCACACGCACACATCGGCCTGCAGAACACCTGTACACACAAAGGTCCATGAACTAATTCTTCCAAAATCCCATCTGAACCAAGATCTAAACTAAATGTATTACTAATAAACAGACAAATGACTCTATTTGTGAATGAGAAGGCCATTTCAGGCTAAATCAGGCTGCTTTTCTTGAGGGGAAGAAATGTTTGGTTAATGTATTTATATCCACAGTGCTTAGCACAGTGTCTTTGAATAGTAGGTTGATAGATTTAGAACTGGAAAAGATATTGGAGATCATCTACTGAAAATGTCCCTACCCACCCATACATATATGTGTGTATACATACATATAAACATATGTAAATGTATTTTATTCTGAACTTAAGAAATAAAATGAGCATTTCTATAACAGTAGAATAGAAAAGATGATTGTACATGAAACTTAAATCACTATATAAATGCTATTCATTACTATCCCTGTCCACCTATCAAAATCCTACCCATTTTTTAAATCCCAGCTTAAGTGTGACCTTCTTCATAAAGCCTTCCCTGATCCCTCCTGCTAGAACTCATCTTTCCATCCTAAAAATTAGTGAAGCTTGCTTTCTCTCACTTACTTAGGAACTCATAATGAAATCAGCATTACCATTGCAACTGTGAAGAGCATAACAATCTATAGTGCCCTGTGGCTCCACTCAGAATCACAGGCTACCTAGTTCCCATGAGCTGGTCAACACTTTTTACTCCCTCATGCCCATTCATGTCACTCTAATACCTCTTACCTTATCCTGCTCTATTCTAACCTCTATTATGTCCACTGGAACCCCTGTTCTATTGTTAAAAACTGACTTTCAGGGGGCAGCTAGGCGACAAAGTGGATAAAGCACTGGCCCTGGATTCAGGAGGACCTGAGTTCAAATCTGGCCTCAGACACTTGACACTTATTAGCTGTGTGACCCTGGGCAAGTCACTTAACCCTCATTACAAACTGCCTTTCACATTAGACCTGTGCCCTCTCCCCAGAAATCACTTTGTATATAATACATATTTAATTTTTAATTACATAAATACATATTTACATTAATTACATTAATTATATGAATACATATTTAATTAATATGTATACACAGTCTCTTCTTAAAAGAATGTAAACTCCTTGATGAAAGGGTCTATTTGATTGTTGTTTCTGTATCCACAACATGTAGCACAGTGCCTGGTACATAGCACACACTTAATAACTGCTTACTGAGTTGTTGGACTGAACTGAAATGTTTTCCATATCATTCATTGATGTGTATACATGCCTTGACCTTCTTGTTAGATTGAAAGATCCTGGAGAAATGGAACTATGTCTTATACATTAGGATATCCTGCCAAAGTACCTAATTCATAGTAGGATGTGCTAGATACTTATTTGTTGGAGGAAGAAAGGAAAGAAGGAATGGAAGGAATGAAAAATGGAATGAAAGAAAGGAAGAAAGGAAGGAAGGAAGGAAGGAAGGAAGGAAGGAAGGAAGGAAGGAAGGAAGGAAGGAAGGAAGGAAGGAAGGAAGGAAGGAAGGAAGGAAGGAAGGAAGGAAGGAAGGAAGGAAGGAAGGAAGGAAGGAAGGAAGGAAGGAAGGAAGGAAGGAAGGAAGGAAGGAAGGAAGGAAGGAAGGAAGGAAGGAAGGAAGGAAGGATGAATGAGATCAATATTCTGATGTCTCCATCATATTGCACAATTGTGTGGAAGAGTTGTGACAAATGAGACCCATCAAATATTACAGGCCTATCCAATCTACCTGCACTCAAGCCTTAGATTCACAATCAAACAGAAATCAATGGAAACATGGATCTATATAGTTTTTCACCAGTGAACATATGCTTCAAGTCTCAAGAAAAAGCATTCTTTCGTCTATTCAAGATGAGTTAGGAAAACATTCCAAGAAGTAAATGCCACTGGGCAGTTGCCTTTTGCCAGTGTTCTACAACAAGTCTCTTTGCCCCTTCCCTGCCAACAGCTGTAAAGTACAGTACATGCCTAAAGGGAAATCCTCCACCTTCGGTGCCATTCTTTCAGCCTGAGCACTGTTTATCTTGAAAACTTACTGCCTCTTGGCATGACTCCAAGGCAAATAGTCCAGTGATTCACAGTCTTTTTCCTTTCAGGTCCTTTCTGAGCAGCCATGGCAAACAGGCTGTCCCAATAAAAACATGTTTTAAAGAGGTAGAACTCCATTCCCCCCCCACCCCACTTTCTAATAGACAGAAGCCTCATAAATTTGGGAGCTAAGAAATTACTCAATTCAAGTTATACTGCCCCAGGTTTCTAATAAACATGATGTCTGAGATGGAAAATGCAGACCTGTTATTTACAACCAAAGAAATCATCCTAAGTCTCGATTTATGGGTATGTAAAAAATATGATCTTTTTTTGTATGTGTGTGGAGGTGGGAATGAAAGGAGGTTGGGAGGGGAGGACTGTGTTTGGGGAATGTCCCAGGAGTGATTAAGGCTGAACCAAAACCAGGACAGGCAAATGGCTTAGACTACCCTCCCACAATCTTTGCTGAGCAACATACAGTCCTAGTTGTCATCTCCTTGTATTTTCCTCTTGTGCAAATTGAGTGAAGGCAACAGAATAAAAAATAGTCTATATTTCTATTTCACTTTAGTGGTCTTTAACATCAGAGTCTCTGACACATACTAGCCATATCACCCTGTGCAAGTAACACAAACCGTTCGTGTTCTAGGCAACTCTCTAAGATAGTAAGTTTTGAAGAAGGTGGCCAATTGTCCTTGGTAGAAGGAACTTGCTCATGCAGGAGGGTCCTACATCAATATAATCTTAGGTCCAGTATCTATCCCTAACAGCTTTAGGGTTGACAAGTCATTCTCTCACAACCAATTTGTGAGGGACATAGTACATTTATTATTAGACCCCTTTCACAAATGAGTTCCAGAGAGGCCTAAGTGACTTCTCCAGAATCAAACAGTTAGTGAGAGTCAGAGCTGGTCTTCTCTCCCCAAGATTCTTTCCACTATACTTAATACCCAAATGAGTGAACCACAGCCAGGATGTCATTTCTGTTTCAACATGTTAGCAGAAGGGATGTGATAAAGCTTCCCCTAAATGTTGTTGCTCCAGAAGAGATAACCGTTGCACTCCAGACTTTTCCTATTAATGTAAGAGAAATGCCTAATATATTTCTCAAGTACAATATAACTCAATCCTTGAGGTCACAAGAAACTCCTGCAATTTCTACAAGTGAGCTAAAGAAAAGAACTAAATTCAACCCCCCCAAAAAAAAAAGTCATGGGGGTATCTTGATGTTTTAAGGCAATTATTCATAGGAGCCCTTTGTTGTTGTTTTCATCTTGTCTGATTCTTTATGATCCTGTGGACCATACTGTCCATGGGTTTTCTTGGCAAAAAATACTGGAGTGGTTTGCCATTTCCTTCTACCGTGGATTAAGGCCAACAGAGGTTAAATGACTTGCCAAGGATCACACAGCTAGGAGGTGTCTAAGTCCAAATTTGAACTTAGGTCTTCCTGACTCCAGACACAGAATTCCATCCACTGAGCCATTTGGCTGACTCCTAGGCAAACAGAGGTTAAGTGACTTGCCTGAGGTCACACAGCTAGTAGGTATCTAAGTCCAAATTTGAACTCAGGTCTTCCTGACTCCAGGTGGAGCTACCAACTGTGCCATCTAGCTGCCCTCCCCATTACCTGATATGGCAGACACACACATACACATACATATGCATGTATGTGATATACACATTTTAAATGCCATTTAAGAGGTACTTTTTATGGCATTTTTAAATGTATATTTTTTCCTAGGCTTGATGAATTCCAAATATGCAGCCTAGTATTAGAATTAGATTCCTTGATACTCTCTGTTTTCTAGTTTGATACCCAACAACAAACTGCTGGAGCAGTAACAAATCAAAAACCAAAATTCCTTAGGTCTGCTGCCTTCAAACACAATCTATTCTCTAGCACACAAATGAAGTGAATTGATGCACTTGGACCTCAAATGTAACCATACATTCCATTCTATTTCCACAAATATTGATACTTTTGTTTTTTGGGTTTTGGGTTTTGGTTTTTGGTTTTGGTTTTTTTGCGGGGCAGTGGGGGTTAAGTGACTTGCCCAGGGTCACACAGCTAGTAAGTGTCAAGTGTCTGAGGCTGGATTTGAACTCAGGTACTCCTAAATCCAGGGCTGTGCTTTATCCACTGCGCCACCTAGCTGCCCCTATATTGATACTTTTAATTCTTCTACTGACAAAGTGACAAAGGTTAAGGGCCCAAAGTTTACTTAGCTTAGAAAAGAAGACTGTTAATTCAGATGAAAACTCTGAAATTTAGTTACAGGAAGTGTTACTTTAGAATGTAAAAGGCCAGCACTAGTGTGGGACTTGTCTTTCACATACCTAAAACCTCACCTTTCATCTAACATAGATGTAAATTGAATTGGATAAAATTGAATTGAACTAAACTGAATTGAATTATCAATTACTATTCTCAACCCTGGTCAAGCTATTTATCCAAGCTGTTTCTATTTAGCTTAAGAGGTATAAAATTCTTCAGATCAAATTCATTTTAGTTTTTAAAATTTCGGGAGCAGCTAGGTGGCACAGTGGTTAAAGCACCAGCCCTGATGCTAGGGAGACCTGCTTTCAAATCTCACCTCAGACACCTGACACACACTAGCTGTGTGACCCTGGGCAAGTCACTTAACCCTCATTGCCCTGCCCAAAAAAATGTGTTGGTTTTTTTTTTTTAAATTTCCGTGGATGCAGCATGGCAGAGGTGTTTTTGCTGATATTAAACCCTAGAGGCTCGGGGCTGCTAGGTGGTGCAGTGGATAGAGCACCCGCCCTGGATTCAAGAGGACCTGAGTTCAAATCCGGCCTCAGACACTTATCACTTACTAGCTGTGTGACCCTAGGCAAGTCACTTAACCCCAATTGCCTCACCAAAAAACAAAACAAAACAAAACCCTAGAGGCTCTTCTTGGTGGCCTATCAACTCTTCCATCTACTTTCTTTCATTCATGAATCCCAGGGCTTGACTCGCTAGTTCCTCCATTTTCTTCCCCCTTCCCTTTTTTCAATTCATTGCACACCCCTTTCTCTCAATTGAGTTCCTTCAATGTGAAGTGGGAGGATTCTATTTCTCTCCTAAGCTGAGTTGTTTTTTTTTAATATTCTAAAATTTTTCTTTTCTTTCTAGTAAAAAAAAAAATGGGGGGAGAGAAATTTTAAAATAATAAGTAAAGGAGACAAGTTACAAAGTTATAAAATTTAATCCTCAATGAAGATTAAAATGTAGTTAGGCCAGCTTTCTTTACTCTCATCTTATTGTACTGACTCAGCCTTTTAATTCTTTCCCCCAGAGTCAGCCCTGCCCCAGTTCTGTCTGGGTTGGATGCCAGACCAAAAGTCAGTCTTCCCTACATTTCCCCATTATATTCCTGTCTACAATGAATGATGTGTAAACGTGTTGCCTGAGGCACATAATATCCTCAGGCAATGGTCTGTGAGCCAAACATGTAGGATGACGCTGCTGAAACCAGGCCACCCATCCCAAGAGCACCTACAGACCAGTGGAGCCCCACAGCATAAAGAAGTAGAGAGCACACTGGACCTACCATTTAAAATCAGTGTGACCCTTGGCAAATGGCCCCATTTCCTAGAGCTTCGGTTTCCTCAGATCATATTATTGACTATATATATGTATGAATAGAAAAGAGATGAGGTGATCATGTAACAAGAATGAGGAATAACCAATTAATGACTTGCATGCTCCATTGGTAAGTAACCACACCAAGAAAATGAGAGGAAGCACATGGGTTGCACCCTCTGTAGATATGAGGGCGTGGACCAGAGCGGCACAGGATGAGAAGGTTTGAATGCATTGTGATCTATGCTGTTGGAAGGAGTACACACATAGATCAAATCACAAAGCCATCAAAGAATTGAGTATTGTGTGCTATCTACCTCATAGGGTGGTTGTAAGGATCAAATGGGATAAAGTATCAAACATTTTGTAAACATAAAATGCTATACTAAACAGGAAGGAAGGCAATAAATATTTATTAAGTGCCTACTATGTGTCAGGCATTGTGCTATTTTACAAATACTATCTTACTTGATCCTCACAATCACTCTGGGAGGTTGGTACTATTATGATCCCCCTTTTACAATGAGGAAACTGAGGCAGACAGAGGTTAAATGATGTCTCTAGGTTCTCACAGGTATTAAGTGTCTGAGGTCAGATTTGAAGTCAGGACATTCTAACTTCAGGCTCAGCGTTTTATATCCACTGTGCCACCTAATTGCCTTTAATGGTACTTAATAAGATCATAATGATCAAAGCCAGACTAGTGTACTGAATAGAGATCTAGTCTCATAATCAGAAAGATTGGGGTTCAAGCTCAGACTCTGAAACATACTGACTTTTTACCCTTGAGCAAGTCACTTGGTCTCTAGATATTCCCAGGCAACTCTATAAGTCACAAACCTTGTCAAAACAATTATGATGATAGGGGTAATGACATTGTTCTGTAGGAAACAAAGAGGAGGTAGCTTTTACTTGAGTCAGTATTCAAAGTTCCTGACCCACTGGGCATGGCATAAAAATCTCCCACTAAAGGATGAAAAGGGATGGATGAGTTACTCACAATTATAAGGGTAGAGTCATTTTGCTTCCCTGGTTCTGCCATCTTGGTACTATGAGGAATCCAACAAGTATTAGTGTTAATAGAATGGATAACCTCCGTGAATAGCAGTGTCCAGAAAGGTGGGAATAGTAACCACCAAGGAGTGATGCTACTCAAGTCTACACTCAATTGTGTCTCTACCATGCCAGTTAGGTAGTATGGTGGATAAAGCACTGGCCCTGTAGTCTGGAGGATGTGAGTTCAAATCCAGATTCAGTCATTTGACACTTACTAGCTGTGTGACCCTGAGCAAGTCACTGAACCCCGATTGCCTCAAACATTTGTGGCCATCTCCAGTCACCCTTATGTATAGCTTGCCACCAGACCCAGATAGCTCTAGAGGACAGAGTTAGGTTGGTGACCATGCACAGCCCTCTCTCACTTAAATCCAATTCACTGCACATGATAACATCACCACTAGATGGCATGGTCCTCTTCAAGAAGGAAGGACAAACAACAATATCACCATCCCAAAGCATCATCATACTAAAGTTTTTAATCTTGAAGCTTCATTCCAGGCTTGGAATTCACACATTAGGACTTCCCTCTACCCCTGTAGTTTCTTGTTCAGTTCAAATGGTTCCTCCTAGAATCTCCAGTATAGGAGTACAGTCACACAAGCTATGTCCCATTCCTCTCCAGGCTTCACTCCAGACTTCTTCTACCATGCCTCCATCCTGATTTTCACCTTCTTTGTATGTGTTGCCTTCCTCCATTAGAATGCAAGTTCCCAGGGGGCAGCTAGGTGGTACAGTGGATAAAGCACTGGCCCTGGAGTCTGGAGGACGTGAGTTCAAATCCAGACTCAGATACTTGACACTTACTAGCTGTGTGACCCTGAGCAAGTCACTTAACCCTCATTGCCCTGCAAAAAAAAAAAAGAAAGAAAAAGAATGCAAGTTCCCTTAGGAAAAAGACTGTCTTTCATTCTATTTATATTTGTAGTCCCAGTAATTGACACATGGTAAATACTTACCTTAGGCAGCTAGGTGGCCCAGTGGATAGAAGATGAGTCAGGAAGACTCATCTTCATGAGTTCAAACCTGGCCTCAGACACTTATGAGCTGTGTGACCCTGGGCAAGTCACTTAATCCTGTTTGCCTCAGTTTCCTCATCTGTCAAATGAGCTGGAGAAGGAAATGGCAAACCATTCCAATATCTTTGCCAAGAAAACTCCAAATGGGGTCATGAAGGGCAGGATATAACTGAAAATGACTGAGCTGTAGTTTGTCCTTCATTCTTGAAGAAGACCATGACATCAGGGTTATGTCATGACTTTCACAGAATTGGATTTAAGTAAGGGAGGGCTATGAAAGGTCACCAACCTCACTCTCTCCTCCAGAGTCATCTGGATCCAGTGGCAAGATATACATCAGGACGACTGGAGATGGCCTCGGATGTTTAAGGCAGTTGTGGTTAAGTGACTTGCCCAGGGTCACACAGCTAGTCAGTGTCTAAGGTGAGATTTTAATTCAGATCTTCCCAACTTCAGATCCAGTGCTCTATCCATTGCACCACCACCACAACAGCATGCTTACTTTATAAATGCTAATTGAACAATGAAAGACATCTGCAGGTTCATAGAATACCTGCTACCATGTGAGAGGGAGGACACTGCCTTTCTCCCCTCCACCACAAGTACACTTCTCTGTGCAGCTGCTGCAAGGTGGTCCAACTCTTCCATGACAGCCAGCTCTGTGAGGGGGAAAGAGGAAACTGCTAAGCTAGCTTGTGCATCTGACAGCTGTTTCTTCTGAGTCAGTACCTCAAGCTTTATCTCTGGGTGTGCTGAAACTGCTTCCTACTGGCTAAGGAGCCAAATTTTCAGGGTTAGTATTTACACTTTGGAAATTGACAAATGCTACAGATCAGGGCTTGATCTGTTGATTTTTAGATTTAAGAAAGTAATGGAGGGGGAAGCTAGGTTGGGCAGTGGATAAAGCACCAGCCCTGGATTCAGGAAGACCTGAGTTCAAATCCGGCCTCAAACACTTGACACTTACTAGCTGTGTGACCCTGGGCCAGACACTTAACCGAAGGAGAAGAAGAAGGAGAAGGAGAAGGAGAAGGAGAAGGAGAAGGAGAAGGAGAAGGAGAAGGAGAAGGAGAAGGAGAAGGAGAAGGAGAAGGAGAAGGAGAAGGAGAAGGAGAAGGAGAAGGAGAAGGAGAAGGAGAAGGAGAAGGAGAAGGAGAAGGAGAAGGAGAAGGAGAAGGAGAAGGAGAAGGAGAAGGAGAAGGAGGAGAAGGAGAAGGAGAAGGAGAAGGAGAAGGAGAAGGAGAAGGAGAAGGAGAAGGAGAAGGAGAAGGAGAAGGAGAAGAAGAAGAAGAAGAAGAAGAAGAAGAAGAAGAAGAAGAAGAAGAGGAAGGAAAAAAGAAAGGAAGGAAGGAAGGAAGAAATAGAGTGAGCTCCCAAACTCATGACATGATCACTCCAAAAAACATCCAAATAAGGTCATAGGAAAATGCCTGGAGCAGCAAAACTCACAGAAGAATGTGCTGAAATCATCTTCTAACCAAGAACAGTTTGGAAGGTCAGAAGGAGGGAGCTGCTGTGCTGATACAGGAGTCAGGCCCAACCCCACAGTCACCCTGACACAGATCCAGTCTCAGGAACTCCTCACCAGAGAAGGAGACCCCCAGAGCCTCTGAATCAGCTGAATCAGCTGAAGCACCAGTGTCGTCTGGAACTAAGCTCACAGTCTGGTGAGTGGGCTGAGCCCTGGGCAGGGGAGAGACTACAGGGGTCTATGCTGGTGCTAAGGCAGAACTTGGATTTTACACCCCTACTGAGAACCAGGTGGTAGGCTCGAGTAGAAGTGGCCCAGGTGGGGGAGGGGCACAGGCTCGTCAGAGCTAACAACCACAACACACAAAGCTGGTCGATTGGCAAGTTGGTCTGGGGTCATCTAGGACCAGGAAACAGGCCAGGCGAAGGAAGAACCTGATTCTCCTTAAATTGTACCACCTGGGACTTCTTAAGCTTCGGATACTGCAGCCTAGAAACAGTGACCCACTTTAAGGAGATAAAAGTCTAGTAAAAGAAAAGCAAGATGAGCCAACAGAGAAAGGTGAGGACCATAGAAAGTTTCTTCAGTAACAAGGAAGGCCAAGGGGCACCCTCAGAGGAAGATGTCAACATCAGGGCCCCTATATCTAAAGCTTCCAAGAAAAATATGAATTGGTCTCAGGCCATAGAAGTGCTCAAAAAGGACTTTGAAGATAAAATTAGAGAAGTAGAGGAAAAAATGGAAAGAGAAATGAGGATGATGCAGGAAACACATGAGAAAAAAGTCAACAGCTTGAAAAGTCAAATGGAAAAGGAGATACAAAAGCTCTCTGATGAAAATAATTGCCTAAGAATTAGGATTGAACAAATGGAAGCCAGTGACTTTATGAGAAACCAAGACACAATAAAGCAAATCCAAATGAATAAAAAAATAGAGGGCAATGTGAAATATCTTCTGGGAAAAACTGCCGACCTGGAAAACAGGTCCAGGAGAGATAATTTGAAAATTATTGGTCTACCTGAAAACCATGATCAAGGAAAGATCTTAGACACCATCTTCCAAGATATTCTCAGAGAAAATTGCCCTGAAATTCTAGAAAAAGAAGCTAGAATAGAAATTGAAAGAATCCACCGATCACCTCCAGAAAGAGATCCCAAAAAGAAAATTCCTAGGAATATTATAGCCAAATTCCAGAGCTCTCAGGTCAAGGAGAAAATATTGCAAGCTGCCAAAAAGAAAGAATTCAAGTACTGTGGAGCCCCAGTCAGGATAGCACAAGATCTAGCAGCTTCTACATTAAAGGACTGGAGGGCATGGAATATGATATTCCAAAGGGCAAAGGAAATGGGATTACAACCAAGAATCACCTACCCAGCAAAACTCAGCATTATCTTTCAGCAGAAAAAATGGGACTTTAATGAAAAAAAGAAGACTTTCAGATATTTGTGATAAAAAGACCTGAACTGAATGGCGAATTTGACTTTCAAATACAAGACCCTAGAGAACCATAAAAAAAAAATTGGAGCTGGGAGACATACCTGGGGTCATACACTGGGCAACAGTCTTGTGTCTGAGGCCAGGTTTCAGCTGGGATCCCACTGGGTCCAGGGGTGATGATTTGTCCACTGTGTCACTTAGCTAGATGATAACATCTTTAGGGTTAAATTGAGGGGTGAAGAGAATTCAGTGGGGGAAGGGGAAGGGCAGGAGCGAAATCCTACATGAAAGTAACAGGAAAAGGCTTATGGAGTGGGGGAAGAGATGGGAGAGGAGCAGGGTAGTAAATGAATTTTACACTCATCAGAAAAGGCTCAAAGATCTTAAACTCATCAGAGCTACCTCAAGGAGGGGCTAATAGACACACCCAACTGGGTGGAGTAATCTATTTAATCTGGGCAGTAAATGAGCCTAACACTCATCAAAACTGGCTCAAAGACCTCAATCTCATTAGAATTGGTTCAAGGAGGGAATAATGTACACACTCAATTGGGTGGAGTAATCTCTCTAACCCTGCAGGAAAATAGGAGGGGAAGGGGATAAAGAGAGAGGGGCAAAAGAAGGAAGGGCAGAGTGGGGGAGGGGACAGACAGAAGCAAATCCCTTTTGAAGAGTGATAGGATGAAAGAAGATGGATAATAGAATAAATATCATGGGGAAGGGAATAGGATGGAAGGGAAACAGTTAACAATCATAATCATGAAAAAGAGAAAAGGGGGGAAAATTGTACAAAAAAAATATTTATAGCAACTCTTGGTGGAGGCTAAGAATTGAGAATCAAGGGAATGTCCATCAATTGAGGAATGATGGAAAAAGCTGTGCTATATGATTGTAGTGGAATGGACTTGTGCTACAGGAAATGACAAACAGGCTGATCCCCCAAAAACCTTGAAAGACTAATGAACATTGCTGTATAGTGAAGTGAGCAGAGCTAAGAGGACATTGTTCGTAGTGACAGCAGTATTATTCAATGAGTAATTGTGAATGACTTAACTACTCTCAGCAATGCAATGATCCAAGACAATCCCAAGAAACTAATGAGGAAGCTTACTATGCACCCCTATAGAAAGAACTGATAAAAAGAACACTTGTGGATTGTACATAAATAATCTGATTGCAATCTCGTGGAGGGGGGAGGAAAGGGAGGGAAGGAGAAAAGTTTGGAACTCTAAATCTTATGAAAATGAATGTTGAAAACTACCCTTACATGTAAATGGAAAATAAAATAAATGTATAACAAAGGGGAAAAAAGAAAGAAAGAAATGGAAATGATAATATTGCAGATCAAACTTAAAAGTGGGTCCTGTGTACATTTCTTTCCCTGGAGAGCTGGTTGTTAAACATTTACAAGCTTACCTCTACCCCAGTTGTGAAAGAAACTTTCCTACATAGATCTAAATATTTTTCCCGGAATTTTAGGCTATACTGTACTAACTTTGCAGGTATCTCCTGTATCCTTTCCTAGAGCTTGCTATAATTTCTGGCCCTTGGAAATTTCTTCACTCTGAAGAACAGGAACCTGGTCCCAAATATTTCTCACCTAGGCTTTAGATGATCTATCAATGACCTCATATTCCCTTCTGTAAGTTCCCAGGAAGTCTCAACGGTTTTACATGTGAAAGTCCTCCATGACCAATTTCTCTCTGTCCTCATAGGTTTTCTTGAGACAAATATGCTAGATATCAGACTTGCTCTGTACCTACAAGGCGAATGTTCACTCTGCTCAATAATCTATGGCAGCATCTGGGCTTCATTTCATTAGTGTCCATGCAGACTTGTTAGCAGATACCATTACCCCTGGAGCCCTGTTCCAGCTTCCATCAGTCTCCAGGAATGGTATGCCTTATCTGACTGCTCCAAAGTCTCTATTTTACATTGGGAAGACCACTAAGTTCCTAACTACATTTCTAAGCAATCCCCTAGTTATGAGATCATTTACACAGTTGAGAGTGCTGACAGATCCTAGGCTTTATGACTGATCATGCCTAGCTCAGATTACTACCTCCACTCAATTATCCAAGACTTCTTTGATGATTCCCCACTGGAATGCTCTCCCATGTGCATCTTTTCCCAGAATCTTAAAATTTTCAATTTTAGAATCTCAAATATACATTGTTCTCTCCCAGTATGCCACTCACCTGGCATTCTTAAGTGAGAGTGTCCCAGAAACACAGGAAGAAAGAAGAGGGCAGTTCAAAATCAAGCAAAAATCCACCCCCCCAAAAGAGTCAGGAATCTCACATAAGAAAGATTTATTAATAATTCATACTCTATCTTCCAAAAAAGAAAAGGGTTTGATACAGGTTGCAAAGTTAAACTCACATCTGAAACAGAACAATTCAAAATTTAAAAACAAAAAAGAATCAGAATTGAGAGAATAATTAAAAGGAGCAGAAAAATAGATTAAATGAGCACCTGGCTTGAATGAATTACTACAATTGTACTCTGAACTTAGCTCTATCAGAGCTAAGGCAAAGAGGAAGATATACTTAATTATATAGTTCTCATTGTCTAATATAAGGAATCAAATATGCCAGGTGGTCGTGGGAGACATACTTTGTCATGATACTGACCTCTATCAACAGGAATTTATTATATGGATCTTTACATTAGGGCATTGAGTAACATAATGGACAATGTCCTCCATAACAGTCTCACAAAATATATGGACACATTTTTCAAGTAGACGTTACTGATATTGACCTTCTATAAAAGCTAAGGTATAAGATTGCATCTTAACATAGTGAAAGCTTTTTCTCAGGGACCTAAGATAATATGGTCCTAGTGCCATAGTTTTCTGATGATCTAACAATACAGGTCTAGAGTTTAGACAACATCTAGGAATAAAAAGCCAAATTGTCCATTAGCCAGTATCTCTGAAATATCAGGTGTCTTAATCAGGCTCTTTTCAAGTGCTGGATCATGGTCCATTTATGACTGAATGGACTGAGATCTTTTAAGATCTTAGTGGTGCATGAATTGTTAATTGAAATGAACTGTTAATTGAAGAACCATCCATATGACTTAGATCAGTGGTTCTCAAACTTTTTTTTTAATGAGATCTCATTTAATGTCAAAAATGTCAGGCATCCCTTCCCATTATGATAGTGGAGTAGGGTAGTATTTGTTGATTGAAAAAAAATACATGACAAAAAGCTATGATTAATGTAGTTATGCTTTTAAAATAAAAGATCATATTTTATTCCCATAAGGCCAGGAATTTTTTTCTCATTGGACACATAGGAAGCATGGACAATATAAAATCGTTGACAGAAACCCCACTATTAATGAGGCATATTTTGCTGGGGCAGTGAGTGGATAGAGCACTGGGCCTTCTGTCAGGAAGACTCATCTTCCTGAATTCAAATCTGGACTTAAATACTTACTAGCTATATGACCCTAGGCACACCTGATAGGTGTGCTGAAAATTTTTTTATTAAAACCCAGGCATGTTGGTCCAGGCAGTCTTGCAAAACAGTAGACAATCCTTCTGAAGAAGAACAAACTGTTGCAACAAAACAAGTATAGCAAATGAAATCAGAGCAGCAGGTAAGCAGTAAATGACACCATTAAAGACAGAGCAGAGTGGCTGTTACAGAAAAAGAGTGGAACAATAGTGAGGCACCATCAGTCTTTAACCTTTCCTTATCAAGGATAGCTGTCCAGGTAGTGTTCCTTCTGCTTTGGACATGAACAATGATACCCTTCCATATATGAGGGTGGAGTAAAGAATAACTCTACCATTTGATTTCCTTTGTTATTTACTGTTTTGCTACGGAATTCATGATTGACATTTGTAGTAAAAGCACTTTTATGTAAAATTGAGTTGCATTTGCATAATTGTGGTCAGCTAAAATATCCCACACTGTGGCTAGGGAGCAAGGGGTAAAAGAATTAAGGGAGATCTTTAGTTATATTTATACTAAGGACTTACTTGTATAAGACATTATCTCTCTAGTGATAAAGTAAATGAAAAACTAGATAAGTTCTCTAGTCTGTGTTATTTCCATCAGTCAGTAAAGTCTCCCAAGTTCCCCTTGAATTTGATAATTTTCACTCTGCTTCTTATGAAATAATTTATTTTGGTAAAATACAGAAAACTGTCTTGATGATTCATGTTACTCATTACTTTCATATGTTATACAACAAAATAATAACAAACACATTATGATATAATCCAAATTGAACTAAACTTATCAAAATAAATAAATGGTTCAATATTGATTGCAATATTGCTTGATTTTTATTGTGTTCATTCACATGATGGTTAATTAGAAAAAAATCCTATACTTTAAACTATAGATTCCTATCATTTGGAAGAATTAATAAGATTCCTCTATAAAACTTTTTATACCTTTAAGCAAAATATTTTCCCTTAGTTGCTTTTTTTCTAGTGATCCTTGTTACAGAGAAAATCAGTATCTGATACAGTTTGGTAGCTGAAGATATAAACTGCACCAAGAACTGGTTAGTTTCATGCCAAAGATAAGCAGTTTCCAATCAGTGGTGTGCTGGCAACAACTCATAGCTGCTCCAAAAAGCCAATTGTTTAAATTTTCATTATGAGTATTTACACCTCAGAAATCAATAACCTCTACAAGTCAGGACTTGATTTATTATTTTGTTGATTATCTAGACTTAACAAAGTGAATGGGGGAAATGTTAGTAATGCAGATTAAACTTTAAAATGTGTCTTCGGTTGTTAAACATTTACCAGTATACCCCTGTTCCTAACTCTTTCACTGTCCACTTAAATTATTCCAAGATGAAACAGGGCTGTCCTAGACAGTTATTTAATGATAGGAGATGGTGAATTCAATCAATTTAGAGAAAAATTCAACTGACAAGAAACTTTTATAAGCTATAAATCTGATTCTAGTTGAGTCCATACAGAATAGCAACATCTGGTTTCAGGCTATAAAAACTGAGTCATCTTAATTTGCCAACCACTTTAACACTCTGTAAGCCAATGTTGTCAAACTCAAATAGAAACAGGGGTCCACTAAGTCATATGCAAGGATCTTTGGCAGCAGCATATTGAACTTAGTTTTTAAATGTAATGTTACTTATGTTTCATTGTATTTTTTTTTTATTTTGTTAAATATTTCCCAATTATATTTTATCTGGTTCAGCTACACTGGGAGTGTGCCCATGAGGGTGTGTTTGACACCTCTGGTATAAGCTATGGGACCAGTATTTCCAGGTGTGAAACTATAGAGCAGAGTTTAATAACAAATGACTGAATTATTTTTTACTCTAATCTGATTTAATCAAAGCCACATTGGATCATCTACTGAGTCTGTTGGACCACTGCTGGAACAAGTTAACCTAGTCAGTTCCTAAATTCTCAATGTTTAAATTTCCTTAGAGTTACTCTGAAAAATAAAAAATGTGCATGTCTATGGGGAAGTTTGAAAACTAATATTGACAAATAAACCATTAGGCCCAATGTAAGAAATTTTCCCATGTGATTAGACTCACAGCTGAGACCAAGATTGACTGGATCCTTAATTAAATTATACTTCTTCTAGATCTCTCAGACTACCACAGTGGCATGAGGGAAAAGTCCAGGCAGGGAAATTTACCTGATTACCAGCTATAAGGACATGATGATGTGATGATGGGACATGAAACATCAGATGTGAATAGCAAATTAAGCCAGTCCCATTTTCCCAGGGTCATGCAAACCATGTAAGTACTAGACAATGGAGTCTAGAGTTCTACTCTGAAAATCACAAATTCATAGCCCTTACCTTGAAGAAGTTTACATTGTACTCTGAGATTCAACACAGGGAGACAAGTAAATATAATATAAATTAAAGAGAAAGAAAACAAAGCTGAAAGGAGGGTTCAGAAATGTTTTACATAGGAAGAAGCACCTAGCATCTGCCTCAAAATAAGGCTAAGAATTCTAAAAGGCAGGGAAGATAAGGTAGCAGATTATAATGGCTTATAAACAGAGGTGTGAGATGGAATGCCAGGTTAGAGAAATAACAAGTAGGGTAATTTGGCTGGAATGAGAGTATTTTAGAGGTCAAGAAAATAATGTATATAAGGGGAGACCCAATCAAATTGATGAGTCACTCAATCAATTTGATGGAATTATGGAATGTAGGGCATTATTTAAAGGCATCTGACATTCCTTCACCACGGTAGGGGAAAGGGAAAGAGAAAGCGAAGAGCAAGGGCAATGGGAACGAGAAGGGGAAGGGATCTAATAGCATTCAGATGGTAGTGTGTTATCTGTGCCTATTATGAACTGAATAGTTAGATGAGGATTTATTGGGGATGAAAAAAATGTGCTGTTCCTTTCAGGTGTTGCTGGTCTTTCTGCTACCCATTGGCAGGTTGGAGCAAAATAGAGGAAGGTCTCAAGTTTTTGCACAACAGGGCCGGTTGAATGATCTGTCCTAGTCTGTCTTGCCATTGGGGCAAGAGAAAGGAAGATCCCCAAAATGAAGCAGGTGCTGCCCCTCTCCATGATCTATAAAAACAACCTGACAGTCCTGTTCACACCTTCTTCTGGACTTTATTTTTTTTTTTTTAGTGAGGCAATTGGGGTTAAGTGACTTGCCCAGGGTCACACAGCTAGTAAGTGTTATGTGTCTGAGGCCACATTTGAACTCAGGTCCTCCTGACTCCAGGGCCGGTGCTCTATCCCACTGCGCCATCTAGCTGCCCCCTGGACTTTATTTTTGCCTTCAACAGACCAGACCAGTACACAGCTGAGTAATTTGAGTTCTGAAGAGAACAATTGTGCCCATATAGTCTGCTCTCCCAGGTACTGAAAATGACTATCTTGGGGTCAGACACGTGTTAGAATTCTGACACATGGAGAAGGGGGGAAAATTTTAGTTCCCTAAACCAAGAGCTTCTAGAATCAGGACTTCTAGTCTAAGTAAAGAGATTTCCTAGGTAGTTACAGTTCAAGATTTCCAAGTTCAAGAGGTTCAGGGAAGTGCCCTTTTAGAAAGAAAAGAGGATTTCCTGATATAGTCCTTCTTGGAAAAAAAGAAGAGGACTCTCCACCCAGTTTCCCCAGCATTATAATACTTTAAGTGCAGCTAAATGGAGCAGTGGTTAAAGTGGCCCTGATCAGGAGTGCCTGAGTTCAAATCTGGCCTCAGACACTTGACACTTACTAGCTGTGTGACCCTGGGCCAGTCACTTAACCCCCATTGCCTGCAAAAAACAAAAAATAGTGCAAAGCCAGGTAAGTTAATCAAATAGGTCAAGTTTAGTGGAAGGGGATTTGCTTGTTCCACAGCTCTCAGAGTATGTTTTACTTCCAGAGTGACTCTAAAACCACATCACACTGTAAGTCTTAGAGACAAACTACATAGGATTCCATGGGAATGAGGAATCAGAGAGTTTCCCTCACTAGCAAGTCCAAATTCAACTCCTTTCCTGGGGGAAGGTGATGAAGAAGCTGAAAGAATATTTGAAGGGGCAGCTAGGTGGCACAGGGGATAAAGCACTGCCCTGGATTCAGGATGACCTGAGTCCAAATCCAGCCTCAGACACTTGACACTTACTAGCTGTGTGACCCTGGGCAAGTCACTTAACCCTCATTGCCCTGGAAAAAAAGACTTACTTGAATGATTATATTTTCTTATGTCTATGGCTCTGTAAGCCCTTTGCATCCTTCTGCAGTTTCTATGGAGACAAATAAAGGCTGTTCCATACCTGATTTCCACAAGTACCTTAAATGTTTATATGGGAACTGTGGACACTTTTTCCCTCATAGGTACATTCACCCAAGCTTTATTTCAGAGATATGCTGGAATAATGCTAGGGGGAGGGGGGAGTTGGGGAGGGACTGGAGAGAAATAGAAAAGAGAGGAGAGGAAGAGGTAGAGAATTAGACAAAGGGAAGGGAAGAAAATTACCATCATTAGGTCAGTCCTAAAGACCAAACCTGGTCCATGAGAGCCCAGAACTTTGGTGGGGGAGAGGGTAGGATTTGGTCACAGGCACATAAAAAATAGGTAACAAGCTGGAACCCAAACTGTGGAAGGTTTTAAATTACAAACTGAATAAGTTATATTATATCCCAGAGGCAATAGGGAACCACTAAAGAATCTTGAGAAAGGGAATGATATGAACAGATATGTGTTTTTAAGTGGATTATTTTGGCACCTATGTAGTTTGAAGGGGGAAGAAACTAGATGAAAAGTGAAGTGGTTTATCCATGATCACACATGGTGAGTGGCTAAAACTGGACTAAAGTGAAGATCTCAAGTAGAGTAGTCTCCCTACCAAGAGAATAGGAGCCAAATTCCATTTCCATCCAATTTGCTTCAGTCATAGAGAGATATTATAGAATGCAGAATTTTTAGAACTAGGAAAGATAAACATAAGCAATCATCACCAGAAGCCTTGACCCATTCCTAATTTTAATGGAGAGGGAAGGTAAGCTGCTATCAATAAGATAGAAAATGGTAAAAGAAAAATTACAAGTGAAATACAGAAAGATGGGTCTTAAATAATAAAACCAATATGTATATAATGCTTTCAGGTCTACTTTACACATATTATCTCTACTAACCCCATTATCATCATTATTATTATTATCATCTCCATTTTTACAGATAAAAGTGAATTGCCCCAGATTATAAAACTACTAAGTGTCTAAGGTAGAATTTGAATTCAAACCTTCCTGACTCCAAGTCCATGCTATCTAGCTACTTCAAATCACATGTCATGGAGACCCACCTGTGGAATCAACTCCACCTCTTTCAAAATTGGGAGCCTGTTTGCTGAAGAAAACACCATTTTGTCATTTCCCTTTAGTTTGGCTTTTGTTTGTTTTAGTCTGTCATGGAGCAACAACAACAAATTATTTGGGGTAGCCAGTTTGGCTGCAGCAGCAGCTCGCATCAGTCAAGAGCGTCATGGTGAGCAGAGAGATTGCCAAATGTTTCATTGTCTAAATATGGTCCAATTTACTAGGGCCCAAGCCTAATTAGGTTCTTTCTTTGAATTTTTAAAAAGGAAAAAGTAAAGACGCAAACTCCCTAATACATATAATTAAGACTAGCAGTATGAACCGAACAGGTTTTTTAGAGATAACTTCCTGTCACTCTAAATGCAGGCTTCCTGTGGAGAGCATAATTTACAGTTTTTATAGCCCTGCACACTGTCTACCGCCTGGAGAGTGAACAGTGTTTATTATTAAAAGAAGGCCTTTTCATATTGTGGTCACCTCTGAAACATAATGTCTTCTTTCCTCAGTATATGTTTTAACCACTCTTTTCCACATGAGAAAAAAAAAAAAAAAAGCTAATGAACTAAAGAGGCCTGGTAAATTTAACAAGTGTGAGTTCATGTGTATGTGTGTGTTCTTTTTTTCCCCTGTGTCACTCTAAAAACTGGATTATCTCCTTAATCAGACACATTTACTCTAAATTCGGACCCCATAGTAGCCTTCCTGCTCCCTTCACCCCCCACCATTTCACTTTATTTTAACTATCAAACAAATAGAAATGGAAAGAAACCTCATATAATAACAATCACCTAAACTTGGTAAAGTAAAAAATTCTATGTGGGGATTAAATTTCCATATTTCTAATCTATTAAAACTTTAGGCCACACCCATCTTTAAAATATTCTCCTGGTTCTGCTCACTTCACTATGCATCAGTTCATGTAAGTCTTTCCAGTCTTTCTGAAATTATCCTGCTTGTCATTTCTTATAAAACAATATATTCCATTACAATCATATACCACAGCTTGCTCAGCCATTCCCCAATTGATGAACAATCTCTTTGATTTCCAATTTTCAATTGCTAGATCAAAGGGTAGGTACATTTTTATAACCCTTTGGGCATAATTCCAAATTGCTATCCACAATTATAGCTTTCTGAAGGATCCTATCACCCCTTAGATTTTGGTAGATCAGGTGGAATTTTTGTTGTTGTTCATTCATGTTTTTTGCCTGTTATTATTGCCTGTTTTAAAGAACTTGAACTTCAGTGCAGAATCCATTGGAGTTTGAAAAATATATTTCTACCAACTGAGCCAAATGGTAGCAAGAAAGATTTCCATGGTGCAAACATGGCCATAAAGGGATCAATGTATTTACCTACTTTATTGTTAACATCGACATCAGGAAGAATGATTTTTGAAACTACTTTAGATGTCACTCCAGCTGTGACATCTCATTATGGTTCATGGTCTCTGACAACTCCACCTAGAAAAAAAAATAGTACTTTTCAGAGGGAGATTTCTTCTTAAACCACTGAGGGTTTTTTTCCCTTGTCATTAGAGCTGTAATCTATCAGGTAATAAAATGCTCTACGGATGACACTTTAAAATATTTTTTTAAGGAAATGAGGAACACTGGAATACACTAGTTAATTTTTCTGTCTCCAACACATTTTAGCACTATTTCAGACGTTTAAAGCATTTTAAGCCAATGATTACTTAGTTTAAATTTTAGAAGCCTTTTTTTAAATATGGAGAAACAAGAATTTGATTAGCCTTTTCAGCCAGCTGGGTTTCTTCTTTATATGACAAGACTGTGTATGTGAACATTTTATGTAAAAAAAAAAGCCTCAAAGAAAAGGGATTTCATATTTAATAATATTTGGGATAATTCATTTGGAAGTCAGTGATGGCCAAAATCCTACAGAGCCAGGGATACTTGACTATTGTTTCCTACAGAGTTATATAGACTATTATAGGGACTTAACAAAACTGCCTTATGTAATGGAAAAGCAACAAAGGCTGGCAAAAAGAGCAATGGACCTCTCTTTGACTTTATATAATATCTATAACTTTACCATCAAAAATTACTAACTCTTCTGCCTCAGTTTCCCTTCTTGTAATAAGAATCTCAAAACTTAAGTGATTGTCATGAGAACAAAACATTCAAAACCACCCTTTTGTGAGAGCAGAAGACTAGAAAAAGCATAGCCCAATGATCAGGTAATGTTTAAACAAATTGTGGTACATGAACATGAAGCAACATTACTGCCCTCTTCATAAAGAAAAATATGAAGAATTCAGAGAAGCCCAGTTAGAATTAGATGAACTGATGCAGGGCGAAGTACAAATAATCAGGAGATTCCAGCACCATACATGGAAAGGATAAGAACTGATGCTGTGAATTCATTATAATAGGAAGCTGCTGAGTACAGATACTTCTTCCAAAAAATGCAAGTCAGCAGTTTCTCTGCAACTTGTTCATCTTAGAATATTGTCTAGTGTACTGAGAGGGTAAATGATGCTTAGGATCACCCACTGTCAGTATGTATCAGAGGTATAGCTTGAACACAGGCTTTCCCTAGCATCAAGGCCAGCTATCTATTTACTATATCCTGCTGATAACCTGGAGAGAAACCAATAAAGTGAAGCTGTTGTACAATTATAATGACAAGGGGGGGCAGTAGATGGCACAGTGGATAAAGCACTGGCCCTGAATTCAAAAGGACCTGAGTTCAATCTGCCTCAGACATTTGACACTACGAGCTGTGTGACCCTGGGCAAGTCACTTAACCCTCATTGCCCCACCAAAAAACTCCATCAAAAAAAAAAACAATTATAATGACCAAGAATGACCCTCAAAAGAGAGATGAAATGTATCCAGTGTCCTCAGAGGTACAAAATTTTTCTATAGTGTCCAACAGTTTGTGTGTCAATTAGTTTTGCTAAGCTGCTGCCCCCACTTTGTTATTCTTTGTTTTAAGAATGGCTAGCTAAGTAAGGAAGGTACAGGGATATAGTTAGAAATTAAGATGATGTAAAACTAAAGGCATTATTAGAAAAATTTTTATTTTAATAAAACAATAAAAATTATTATGAGAACAAATATTACATGGGTAAAGCTATATGACTTTCTCTGAAGAAAGCACTGGGTACCAGTGTGATCCCTATAAACCCTAACTCCTCAGGTTGCCCTCTGAAATCTTGAGGGGACAATATGGCAATCTGGCTCTGAAAAAGAGAGTCAGAGTACACATGCCACAGTAGAACATTAGATCTTTTTTTCTCATTTCATTTATTTTTTAAATTTTTTCTCAGTAAATACTCCTTTATTTAAGTTTTGGGTTCTAAATTATATCACTCCTCCCCTCCCCTTCCCTCTCTCAGAGGCAGCAAGCAATCAGCTATAATAGATTATACATGTGCAATTATGTAAAACATTGCCATATTAGTTATTTGTATAAGATACCTTGAATAAAAGGAAAAAAATGAAAGAAAGTGAAAAATAGCATGCTTCAGTCTTTGTTCAATAAATATCAGTTCTTTCTTTGGAGGTAGATGGTATGCTTCAACATTAGTCCTTGGGATTATCTTGGATCATTGTATTGCTGAGAATAGTTGTCATTCACAGCTCTTCATTGAACAGTATTGCTGTCACTGCACAATGTTCTCTGGTTCTGCTCACTTCAGTATACATCAGTTCATAAAAGTCTTTCTAGGCCTTTCTGAATCATCCTTCTTGTCATTTCTTATAGCACAATAAGAACATTAGATCATGAAAGAACTTCTTTAGAGATATCCAATCTAATCCCCTCCCTTTACAGATGGGGAAGCTGATTCCCAAAGGACTTATTGTTCATTACACTTTCCACAGAAACTGTTCCAAACTTTTTTCCCTCTTTCCTTAGCCCCTAGTGACATTTTCACATTCCTCTTTTGCAGAAGATGACCTTAGCTACTACTTTACTGAGAAAAATCAAGGCCATCTGGGCTAGGTTCCCTACTTCACACTTAAAACTTCCTCTCCACCTCTCCATTCATCATTTTTTTTTCCTCTAGTCATGCTTGAAGCAGAGAACCTTCTTTGCAAAGGATAATTCCTCCATTTCATCCAATGTAAAGTCCTATTGATCATTTACTCCAAGGCAAATCCCTATTGATCATCTCTAATCTCTCCTGCCTCTCTTTTCTTCAACTTGTCTCTATCCATTGACTTCTTCCCCAGTGCCTACAAACATGCACAGATTTCTCCCATCCTTAAAATACTTTCACTTCACCCTGGCATCTCCTCAAGCTCTCATCCTATATCTTCTCCGTTTCATTGCTTATGTCAAGGAAGTATTTTATACTTCTTGACCCCCTTTCCCCAACATTCTTTGGCTTCTCTCAGACCCAATCATTCATTTGAAATGATTATCTCAAGGTTATGTATTATTTCTTTTAGTTGCTAAAAATTTATGATCTTTTCTGTCTTCGTTCTGTGTGACCCCTCTACAATGACATCTCCTTGCCCTCTCTCTTTTTTTTCTTTTTTTTTATTTTTCCTGGAACAATTGGTGTTAAGTGACTTACCAGGGTCACACAGCTAGTAAGTGTCAAGTGTCTGAGGTTGGATTTGAACTCAGGTCCTCCTGAATCCAGGGCTAGTGCTCTATCCACTGCACTACCTAGCTACCACTTAACCTCTCTTTTTACACTGTCAGCTACAACTCCCACCAACATTCCCTCCTCCCTTGGCTTCTTGCTAATTTTCTCCTAGTTCTCCTCCTACCTGATTGACTATACCTTCTCAGTTTTCTCTGTTGTATCTTCATTCATATCTAGTCCACTAAACATGAGTGCCCCCAAGGCTCTAACCCAGCACCTCTCTATACTTTCTCTCAGTGATTTCGTTTGCTAGCAATGATTCAAATATTTTATTAATAATTAGCTAATTAGTGTAATTAATAGCTTCTAAATCTATAGACCCAGTTCTAATTTCTCTTGAACTTCGGTTTTACAATTGCTACTGTATATATCTACATAGATGTTTCTTCCTCTTGGCATCTAAAACTCAACATTCATAAAATAGAATCCTCCTTTTAAAAATCCCCTATTTCTATTCAATGTACTATCATTCTCCCATTCAGGTAGGTTTATAACCTGGGAGTTGATCTTGAGTTTTCTCTTTTCCTTTCCCCTGCCCCATATTAAAGCTGTGTCTTGCTCATTTTACCTCATCTTCATCTAGTACTTAGAACAATATATTAGCCTTCTAAAATTGTACTTCTTGAATCCAGACTCTTTCCTCTGCAATTCATCTTATACACCAGTGGTGTCAAACTCAGATGGAAACAAGAGTCCCTAACCACATACAGGGGGCAAGTAGGTGATGCAGTGGATAGAGTGCTGGACCTGGTGTCAGGATGGACTCATCTTTCTGAGTTCCAATCTGGCCTCAGACACTTCCTAGCTGTGTGACCCTGGGCGAGTCACTTCACCCTGTTTGCCTCAGTTCCTCATCTGTAAAATAAGCTGGAGGAGGAAAGGGCAAACTACTCTGGTATCTTTGACAAGATAATCCCAAAGGGGCCATGAAGAGTTGGATACAACTGAATGACAACAAAAAGCCATACATAAAGATTCCTGTGGAGCACATATTGATTTACTTTAAAATGTACTATTATCTGTTTTATTATGTTTTTATTATTTTGTTAAACATTATTACAAAATTCCTATGGCTTTATGTTCCCTCCTAATTACATTTTAATCTGCTTTGGGCCACACTCAGGACTGTTGGCCACATACTTGACCCCTCTGCTCTACCTGGCAGGGTGAGCTGCTTTCTAAAACAATTCACTTGTACTTTAAACCCTGAAAACTATGTGTGAAAACAATCTTCCAAAGGCATAGATCTGACCATGTCACCCTGCTGTCAAAAACTTTCAATGGCTTCCTATCGATTCTAATAAATACAAACTCCTCAGGTGTAGCATTCACCCCCTCCACAATCTGTTCTCCAACCTATATTTTTAGCCTTGAATCCTATTCAATCCCTGAACTCTTTTACGCCAATAAGAAAACTGTTTCCCAAACTCAGCATAGCAATAATCACTATGATTCATATAGTATTTTAAGATTTTTCAAAGTAATTTGCATAAGTAATGGAGGGAATGAGGCAATCTCCCCTATGGAAGAAGCTGAAAAGCTTCCTTCTAGAAAGGCATGATGACATATATGGAAGTGCCCTGATCCCAGGTTGGGCTATGTTGTACCCTGGCTCCAGTCAGTACCCACCATGATAAGGATATGGATTCGTTCGTTATGTGGCTAGAACAGGGATACATTCAAAATAGTCAGTGAGGACCTTGGCCTTTGTTGGTTTGTTCTCTTTTGGCCTAGATGAATATTCAGATGAGAGATGATTGTGTAAAGGGGAGAGGACTCAGCCCTACCTATCTAAGGCTAATGCATGGCCTGGGAATTTTTTCTTCAGCATTTATTCTTTCTTGTTTTAGGCAAAGGAGATTAGAAATGTCCTATAACCTTGTGAGCTTCAAAAGGTCAGGAAAGAAAGCCACAGAGACTGGAAGTGAGTCCCATGAAGGATTTGTCCAGAAGCCAGAGAACCAGTAGAAGAAGAACACTATTTGGAGACCAAGCTTCTGGGTGCATCTGCCCTGGCCCAGTCCATCAAGAGAAGAGGCACAGACATCTATACATCAATCTTATCAATATTTTGGATGTGAACTTGGTGGGATAAATGGTATGTAAAAACAGTTTAAGTCTTTTGTCACTCTCCCCAGGGATCAAAGTGGTATCATAGGGGGAAGCAGTACACACCAAGTCTTGTGGGGACAAAGGAAAAGAGAGTGTGAGGATTGGCCTATATCAAGGCCCTAACTGAAAGGAGTGACCCCATGTTCAACCACTGAATGATCCACATATATACTGAGAAGTTCCAATATACTTAATAATTGACTTGATCAGTTACATTTAGGGTTAGGAATGCAAGGTTAGCAAAAAAAATCAGCTTAGTAAACTGGATCTCATCCAGGTGTGTAATGTTATTAAACTTCACTAATCACAGTGTCCTTGTAGTTAATGGGGGGGGGGGGGTTGTCACAGTCTAAACCACCTGCTGATTGGCTTCCCTGAAGGTCCCCCTCCCATGTTGTCCCTGTTTAATCTGCCCAGCAGCAACAATCAGATGTTAGGGCAGAAACCCAGAAAATCTAGGTTCTTGGTCAAAATACTGTGAAACTGGGCAGCTAGGTGGCACAGTAGATAAAGCACTGGCCCTGGATTCAGGAGTACCTGAATTCAAATCTGGCCTCAGACACTTAACACTTAATAGCTGGGTGACCCTGGCAAGTCACTTAACCCCTATTGGCCTGCAAAAAAAAAAAAATACTGTGAAACTGTAGGTAGAGAAAGACATACATATTTACATGCCTGTGATTAATAAACTACCTAACTTGTGATCTTCTAAGTGCTCATGTTCCTTCTTGATACCTCTTTACTTACAATCTCTTCACACTGGGAGAGGGAGGAGAATGTTTTCATTTCTGTCTTACTGCATCTTCAAATTAAATATTCCTTTGTAAATGCTAATTGATATCAACTGGTTATATAGAACTGTGATACTAATTGTTGTTGTTCAGTCATTCTGACTCTTCATGACCCCATGGACCATAAGTGTCCATGGATTTTCTTGGCAAAGATATTGAAGTAGTTTGCCATTTCCTTCTCAGTGGATTAAGGCAAACAGAGGTTAATGACTTGCCCCAGGGTTATACAGCTAATAAGCATCTGAGCTGGATTTGAACTCAAGTTTCCCTGGCACCAGATCCAGCAATTCTTTCTACTGGGTCATCTATTTGCTGCCTCTGATACAAATTACTAGAATCTAAACATGGTGGAAAACACCAAAATGGAAGTTTCAAGCTAATAGAATGAGAGAAAGTCAATAAATAATAAACTATAAACCACTTTAAGCACCTACTAGTATCAAGCACTGTGCTCAGTCATACTAATGCCTCTCAGTGGTACCCTTAGGACCCCAAGGGGAGATGAATTCAGTCTCCTTCTGGAAGAGTAGGTCCAAAGTATCATTACACATATACTACTTATTTTATCCTTACAACAATCCTGTGAGGTAGGTGCTATTATTATCCTCATTTTGCAACTGAAGAAACTGAGACTAAAAAAGGTTAAATGACTCATACAGGGTCACACATATAGGTTATGTCTGAGGCAGGATTATAAACTCAAGTCTTGGGCAGCTAGATGGCTCAGTGGATAGAGCACCGGCCCTGGAGTCAGGAGTACCCCTGAGTTCAAATCCGGCCTCAGACACTTAATACTTAACTAGCTGTGTGATCCTGGGCAAGTCACTTAACCCCAATTGCCTCACTAAAAAAAAACAAAACAAAACAAACAAAACTCAAGTCTCTAACTCTAAGATCAGTCCTCTATCTGCTGCCTCCATTTAATCTCTTGCCTATAATCCATTTGCCCAAGTCATCCCTGGAATGCATTCTGTCTTCATCCCTGTTTCTCAGAATCCTTATCTTCCTTCAAAGCTCAGTCCAGGAGCCAACTCCTCTGCGAAGCTTTCTTAGATTCCCCCATTAGTAATGCTTTCTCTCTCCTTTATCTTCCTTCCATTTATTCCCCTATATACATATTCATCTCCTCCCCCTAGGAGAATGTCCATGGAATGGTAGACTAGAACTAGAAGGAACCATAGAGGTCACTGAATCCAACCTCCTTACTTTATAGACGAAAAGAAAGGTTGGATTTGTCAAAGTCAAACAGGTACAAGAAAGTGACAAAGGGAGAATGTGAACCACAGTGCTCTGACTCTGGATCCAGAGCTCTTTTAGTTGGAAGGACAAGGAAAGCTTCATTTCTGTCTTTATTTTCAGAGTGCCTAGTATAGTGTCTTACCTGTAATTAATTAATACCTTACATTAATTGAATAGAACTTCAAGTTAGTTACTGGTACAATGGGGACTAGAACCCAGGACTGCTGGTTTCTAGTATGGCATCATTTCTACTACTTCCTCATTGAACAGGACCCAGCCTCCTTTCAGTAACTATAAAAGCCACCTTTAGAATATGTCTGAATTAGTTAAGCTCATGTGTATTCAGAATCTAGTGACATGGAGACAAGGAAAAATACTAGAATAGAAAATGGGAATTCCAAAAGAGAAGTTGATTTGAATTCTGTAGACGTAATGATTTTGAAAGGCATTTACAAGGCCCTGGTGTCTAGTTCACCTAAAATAAATATAGTCATTAACACCTTAGCCTTGCCTCTAGGTTTATGGGATGCTGGGCCCTATCTAATGTTAGCAAGCTGTAAGTCAAGGAACTTATTGAGCAAGGCATTCCTGCCCAATGCAAGATAAGGTCAGCAATGGGAGTGAATGCTAAATCAACTGAAATGAGAAATCCTATAAGCTACTTCCCCAATGTCATTTCTTGCCCTTTCCTTGCTGCCAAATCTGAATCAGATCTTATACAAATAAGTAATGTAAAATACATACAAGTTGTTTCAATAGTGACTCGAACACCAAGAATTAGTCAATCAACAAAGAATCTTATGTTAAAAGTGACACCTATCTGTGCTTTGAATAAAACTAGGACTCAGTTTTAGATGAGTAGAGAGTGCATTCTAGAAATGGGGGTTCAAAGACAGATTGTCTTTTTTAGGAAATCTGTGTTTAATAAATTGTTGGATAACAGAGAGCACATACCTTGTCTTAAGTTTCATATCCAGGGGGCAAGCTAGGTGGCACAATGGATAAAACACTGGCCCTGGATTTTCAGGAGGACCTGAGTTCAAATCCAGCCTCAGAAACTTGATGCTTACTAGCTGTGTGACCCTGAGCAAGTCATTTAACCCTCATTACCACACAAAAACAAAAAAGTTTCATATCGACCAAAGTTTTTCTTGTTTCTTTTCATTCTTCCTATTAGAAAGAAAGTATAGGGCAGCTAGGTGGCGCAGTGGATAGAGCACTGGCCTTGGAGTCGGGAGTACCTGGGTTCAAATCTGGCCTCAGACACTTAACACTTACTAGCTGTGTGACCCTGGGCAAGTCACTTGACCCCCAATTGCCTCACTAAAAAAAAAAAAAAAAAAAAAAAAAAAAGAAGTATATATTACTTGAGCTACACTAACACAATAACATACATAATAAGAAATTAATGCCACATCTATAGTAGGAACAATGGCCATCCTGGACAGATTATTTAGTTTTTCCTTATGCCTATTTCTACAGGGGGTTTTGTTTTCTTTCTTTTTTCTAACCCCAGGTGAGGAATGGAGTAGTAAGAGAAAATAATTCTTGTTAATTGAAAAATAAAAGTTCAAAGAAAAAAAAGTATTGAAACTATCCTCTAGATTTAATTGCTTGAGTTGTTGATATAGTGCAAGTTTAGCACTCTGTGAACTATGCCTGACGTTTTCTGGAGTGTGCCAAAGAGCTGGGCCTTTCCCTAATTAATCCTTGACTGAAGGTGAAGAGAGTATTAGTAGGGTGAGTGACATTTCAAACATTTCAGCCTGTACTTAAACCCTAAATCCACATGTGTTTCTAGGTAATAAAAGCAATATTTGAGAGCAATGATAAGACAGACCATCAGAGATGCCCACATAGATGTCACATTTCTAAACTCTGTAATCTCTGTCTATGAAAAGTAGAGGCAGGGGTGGACTTTCATAGTGGCCCACAGTTCAGGATATGATTAAGTTCAGTATAAGGGTAGGTGAGTCCATAGCAATGTCCCCTCATTATATTTGTATAAGGAAGTGATCCTGTCTTTTCTAAAATCAATATCTTCAGCCAGTGCCGATCATGGTCCTCTACATGCAGTAGAAACTTATTATATGCTTGTGGAATTGATTATTTCTTTCAAAGTCCAGTTCAAACTTCTTTTTTTTAGATAATCTCCCTGACCAGGAAGACTTCCTACAAATATGCAAATATTCTGCTTTCATGGAACATGAACCTAGAATGTGACCTGTTTTCTACCCAAATGGTTTCCTATAATAGATAGTCCATCTTTCCCTCCTTGTCTTAGCACAGGTAGAACCCCTATGTCTGAATGCACTTTCTATTCACCTAAACTCATAGAATTCCAATCTTTGTTCAAATCACAGCTCAGGTGCCACTTCTTACGCAAAAACTTTTGTTTATTCCTACTAATTCTGAATGCGCTATCCCTCTTGAAATAACTTTGCAAATATTTTCTTGTTATAAAATTTCTAGGTTGCAGAGTGACTAGAACACTGGTCCTGGAATCAGTAAGACCTAAATTCAAATCCAGACTTAGTTAATAGTTGTGTCCCTGGCAAAGTCACAACATTCTGTGCCTCAGTGTCCTCATTTGTAAAATAATAATATAATAATAATAATAATAATAATAATAATAATAATAATAGCCTCTAATTCACAAAGCTGTTGTGAGATCAAATGAAACAAATTTTATAAAGTGCTTAAGTCAGTGCCTGGTAGGAGTTAATAATGTTTTCCCTTCCCTTTTTCCATTTCTAAAACACATATAGTCTGTCTGATTAGCACTACTCACTATAGTGATTTACTACTCCTACCCATAAAAATAATAGACCATTTATATTGAACTTTAAGGTTTGCAAAGTGCTTTTACAAATATTTCTTATTAATCCTCAAATCCTCACAACCCTGGAAGTAAGTACCATTACTATCTCCATTTTAAAAATAAGAAAACCGAGGAGGTTTAATTACTTGTCATGATCACTCAGATAGTAAGTGTGAGAAGAGCTAAATCAAGTTTTGCTGCCTTGAGATGAGAGAAATTTTCTTCACCAGAAAGAATCCAGGAAGCATTGCATAAAGATTTAAAAAGTACTTTGAAAGAACTAAAGATCTAAAATACAAAAGCAATGGTAATCCTCATTGCCACCAGTTGAAGTTGGGGGCTTTAGGAAGCAGCTATAGAAAATGAAGAGTTGGTTAACAAAATTGTATTTAAAATGGAATTTTATTCTTGTCCATAATATAAGGTATAGGAATGAAAGACTCAGAAAAGAATGGAGCGCATTCTACTGAGAGCTGTAAATACATTTGATGGCAGATTTGCAAAAATGAAGGAGAAATGGAAAGGACCCTCAAATGTCAGATACTCAAACACATGCCTAAAAGAATTCTCTCTACAACATATCTGACAAGTATCATCTAGCCCACTGGTATAAACTCAAATAGAATTGATTCCCTGTGGGCTACATGATGACTTAGAAAAACCACAAATCAACGTTATCTATGTTATACTGTATTTTATTTACTTTGTGGTTTATTCTATACTCAAGACTATTGCTGGTAGCATGGGGTTTGGGCAGGAGTTTGACACCTCTAATGTGTCTTTTACGTTGAAGGTACTAGTAAGGATGAAACCAATGCTACCAAAGTAGCTCATTCCACTTTAAAGGAACTCTAATTGTTGGTACATTTTCCCAGACATCAAGCCTAATCTTCCCTTTTTAACACTTCACTCATTTCTTCAAGTTCTGCCCTTTGGAGACAAACAGAACAAATCTAATCTCTCTTTCCACATAAAACCCTCAAAATGTATTGTTGTGGCAGCTAAGGTGACTCAGTGGATAAAGCACCAGCCCTGGATTCAGGCTGGATTCAGCTGTGTGACCCTGGGGCAAGTCCCATTTAACCCTCATTGCCTTGCCAAACAAACAAAAAGAATGTATTGTCAACTATCACATCATCTTCTGCTCTCTGCCCCATCCCTCAGCCCTAGCCCAAAATCTCATCTTCTCCAGGCTAAATATCACCAGTTCCTTCAACAAATCTTTGACATGAATTCAAAACCCTTCATCATTTGTCCCTCTCTGAATTCCCAAATATTCTCAAGACTTTTTTTTTTTAGTGAGCAATTGGGGGTTAATGACTTGCCCAGGGTCACACAGCTAGTAAGTGTTTAAACGTCTGAGGCCGGATTTGAACTCAGTACTTCCTGACTCCAGGGCCAGTGCTCTATCCACTGTGCCCACCTAGCTGCCCCTCAAGACTTCTAAATGTAGGACTCAGACCTGAGCACAATACTCCAGATGCAATCTAATCAGGACAAAGTAGTTTAGGCTATCACCTCTCCAGTTCTTTACGAGGCAAAATCCTTAGCCCTTTACACTTCTCTCTCAGTTCAGTCTGTAACATGAGTTTTTTTTTTTGGATGATTTTTGGATATACACGATTGTTCCACGTTGAATGTGTAGTTGACCAAAATCCATTTACAATTTAAGTCAATTCCCGTGGGCAACTGTAACTTGGATATTTGTATTTGCAAAATTGACTTAAAAAAAAAAACTTAAGACTTTGCATTTATTCCAACCAAATTTCATCTTCTTAGATCTGATCCAACACTTCAAATCATGTTGGATCCTGACTTGGTCATCTCACATATTATCTACCCTTCCTGGTTGTGTGCATCTCTTGTGTTTTACTGAGTCATCAATAAAAAAATACTAAACAAGTAGCACAGGATCAGACACAAATTACCAAGGAATTCTACTGGAAAACTCTTTACAATGTGATATTAAACTATTCATGTCTACTTTTGGGATCCGCCCATTCAATCATCTCACAATGTACCTAACTATTGTCATTTAGCCAAAATTTCTTCAACTATTATAGAAGAATAACATCAAAGATTTTGTCAATTTTTTATTAAAATATGGGTGATATCAATTTAATTCCATAAATTGATTGACCTAGTAATCCTTTCAAAAATGACTTATTCTTGATCAAGACTCATGCTGGGGTTTTTATGAATATTATTCCTTTTCCAGCTATTCTTTAAATATTCCTTTGATAATACATATTAACTAGCACAGAACCTTTACTAGAATTTAAATCAAAGGTCAAAATAAAATTAGTTCTATATAGAAAATATAAGGTGGGGCCAGCTAGGGGCGCAGTAGATAAAGCACTGCCTAGAGTCAGGAGTACCTGAGTTCAAATCCGGCCTCAGACACTTGACCTTACTAGCTGTGTACCCTGAGCAAGTCACTTAACCCCCACTGCCCCGCAAAAAAAAAAAAGAAAAAAATATATTTTAAAGAAAATAGAAGGAGACAGAAAAATTTCCAACATATATCTAACCAAACCAGGTAGCAACAAGAATAGCAGACACAATGCAGGAAGGATAATGGTGACTTTGACTTGTATTTCAAAAAAGAAAAACATCTGAGGAAGAGAAATTAAACCCAGAGCTTCAGAGATCTATGCAATGATGGAGAAAATTTGAGTAATAAGCTAAATGAACTAAAGATCTTAACAACAAGAGTTTAAATTCAAGATCACTGGCATCAATGACTTGGTGAAATGTGACTTGTGACTATAATATGACTATGGAAGACCTTTCTCAAAAATAACAGAATGGATAAAGATCACTGGATAAAGAAACAGAAGGGACAGTGAGGATATACAGAGTTATCAAACATAGTGGGCCACATGCTGCTTGCAACACTCAAATGCAACCTGAACTAGATTAGCATGTAATTGAAGAAACATTTAATAAAATAAGTAAAATATAATAGAATATAGATAATGTAATATATGGTTTTTAAAGTGCATGTGGCCCACAGGATCTTTATTAACAGTTTAGTGGCTTCCCGTTTCTATTTGAGTTGATACCACTTGTCTAAACCTCTGGTTTAGAAGGAAGTAAGTGAATAATGAATTCAGGAGATAGATCACAAACATGGCACAGAGATACGATATAATATTGATGCATTGGCATAAACTTTATGTGCATGCCATGAAGAGGGCAGCCGATAAATTCTAGATAGACTGATGCTAGTTTTTGCCATGCTCCACTCCTACAGCTATGACATCTGGTTATATAGGTCAACATGGAAGCTCCATAATGTAGCATTTGGTCCAGCTTTTGTCATCATACAATGTGCTGCCCATAAAGGGAGAGTCGTCATGTGCTCGAAAACCCCAACTCAATTATGTTCATTTTTCTTTTTTTTTTTCTTTTGTGGGACAATGAGGGTTAAGTGACTTGCCCAGTGGTCACACAGCTATAAGTGTCAAGTGTCTGAGGCCAGATTGAACTCAGGTCCTCCTGAATGCAAGCCAGTGCTTTATCCACTGCATCCACCTAGCTGCCCCCTAATTATGTTCATTTTTGCAAAGACCTAAGAAGACTCAGTACACACCCTCAAGGACATGCAAACACTCTGTCATTCTTTTCCTCTCTCCTGGTCCCTCTTATGTCACAGCTAGCCCAGACCAAATCCTATTCTTCACAGAATTGAATTCCTTTGCAAAGTGCAGGTTTTAGGGGACAGCTAGGTGGTGCAGTGTGATAAAGCACCAGCCCAGGATTCCAGGAGGACCTGAATTCAATCCAGCCTACAGATACTTGAAACTTACTCGCTATGTGACCCTGGGGCAAGTCATTTAACCCTCATTGCCCTGCCAAAAAGAAAAAAAAAAGTGCAGGTTTTAGCTAATGAAGAAGAAGTTAGGAATAGCAGCTATAGAACCAGTCCTAGAACCATAAGACCTGGAATTAACTCCTGCCTATGACACACATTGGCTGTGGTGACCCTGGACAAGTCACTTATTCTCAGTGCTCTAGACAATTCTGAATTCATGAAGAAGCATTTAGTAAGCACTTACTATGTTTCTAGGCGCTGTGCTAAGTATTAGCAATATATAAATATAAGGCAAAACATGACAGTCCTTGCCCTCAGAAAAGTTACATTCTAATAGGAAACAAGTTAGAAAGGTAGGGTCAAGGTTGGGCAACACTATTTGAAAATGGTGGCAAAGTAGCATGTTGTCCTGATTCTATAGAAGACAATATGAAACCTCGCCTATCAGAATCCAAATTACCATAAGCAGAATCTTCATTCCAATGACTAGTTCCCATTATTATAAGTGTCAGAGAAGCCCCCAACTTGAACTAATAGAGATAATTTCCTCATCCAATGAATTCCACCATGCTAAGGAAATTATAGATCTATTCCTATAACCCTATTCCAGTGAGAACTATGCTTCTAAATGATTTTTCAAATAACCTTCCCAAGAAAGAGGCAAGAAAAATAAACAGTATATATTGGTTGCTACTCTTTGCATTGGGAGGGGATAGGGGGTGGAGGTGGAAAATGTTCAATTGCATGGTAGATGAGTATTTTAAAAGAGCATGGGTGGGGGTAGAAGTTATGGCCCCGGATTATACTAGCATCAGAGATCCCACACAGATCTAATAGATGCTTAATGTATTCTACACTGTCTTTAATGCTGGTGTACCCTATTCAGGCAGGCCCAACCATTCTGAGATTCCAGTGTAGTACTGAGCAGATGGGAAGGAATCATCACATAAGGATCTAGAAGCTCACACCTACTTTTTTTTTCTTTTTCTTTTTATGGGGCAATGAGGGTTAAGTGACTTGCCCAGGGTCCACACAGCTAGTAAGTGTCAAGTGTCTGAGGCCAGATTTGAACTCACATCCTCCTGAATCCAAGGCCAGTGATTTATCCACTGTACCACCTAGCTTGCCCCCTTTTTTTGTTGTTCTTTTTTTTTTTTAGCTTATACCTACTTAGCTGCAATGGGGTAAGGTTTTCTCTTCCTGTCTTTTCTAGTTTGCTATGCTTGGTCCTAGATAACATTCCTATTGAGAGAGAAATTACTACCAGGCTTGTGTGGTGTTTACATTTCCCTGAGGTTCTAGTGTGGTCCAAGGTCAGGTCCCACTCTGATTGGGGGCCAAGACATGTAAATATATCTATAATGGGAGATTTTGAGTGATAATGTGTCTTACAAATCCCACCTCAGAGACGTCTATTTGATTCTTAATGATTGATCTCATCTTTCATCACATGGGAAGAATAGCTAGTATTAGTCATCTTTGTGACAGACCAGTACACAGATATGCTGCATTATTGGTCTCAGAGTCAATATTTCATCAATAGTCATTAAATCTGATGAAGATATTAATAACTATAATGATACTAATTAAAGATTCCATTAAAGGATAATATTGCTGATGATATTCCTGCAATTGTGGAGAAAATAAGGGATTTGGCAGATACTCAAAGGCCCACCTGAGATTAATCTAAACTGATTTAATTAAGTGAGAGTGATTGACTTTGCTGATTAGCCTACTTAAAGTTAATTAGATGTAACCACACCTGGCCACCCTTAAGAAGTATTGTTCTCAGAAGCTAAGACTTTGAACTCAACTGAGGACCACCTTCAAGTGCAGTGAGGCAAGGATTTGGATGATGCCTACCAATCAGCTGGAAGCAGTGTGTAAGGACCACCTCTGCTCCAGACCTATAAAAAGATTCCACACTCAGTTTGCAGGAGCAGTTCATGGTTGAGGCAGGCTCGTGATGGAGGACTTGAGGAAGAACCAGACCAGGCTGGAACTCTAGACTAGATAGACCTTTTCTTAACTTTCTGAACTCCACATGTTCTCTTTTTATTAATACCTGGTATGCTTTAATAAATGCTTAATGCCCAAAGACTGGTGCTAAAGCTTCTAATTTAAGGCAACCACACATTTAGATTTTAAACACCACACAATACATATATCCTTAAAGGGTTGAAGATATATATATATATATTTTTATAAATTGAATTATATGTTAAGGCCTTGCTATTTAAAAGACTTCAACTTTTAATCTTTTGGTAACAAAAAGAAAATCCTTTCATAAGACACCCCACTGCCTAGGTTCTGTGAATCTATTTACATATGTCAGATATGTTAAAAGCAGACCATACCTGTTGTAAAAGGCCATAGAAAGGGCTTTTTTCTTTTTTTCTTTAACAAAATAAAAGATTTCTTACCTTGCTCCCTCAATCTTTTCCAGACTCAAGGTATGGAAAAATGTGTAATGTGTGCCATATAGTGTTCTTATAGGTCTGCCATAATGAAAGCACCTCCAGGATTTAGTACTTTCTTTCCTCGGGTCAGGCCAATGACTCCCCCTACCAGTAGCATGGGCTATCGTCTCAAACCAAACCCAACAACCACCAAGTTCATCATTCCCAAGAGCACCATTCGGCCACATCTCATTAATTTTTACAGGGTCCTGACCCATAAGAATAAATGGTCTATGTTTCAGTGTCTAAGTATGCACATAAAGAGAGCAGAAGTTTAACTTAAATGCTCTATATGTAATCTCAGACCCAGGAAAGAAAAGTGTTGAAAGGGGATAAATTTTCTAGGGCCCTCACTTCTCAAGCTTCCAAGTAAACAAAGGGTAGACTCTTTCAGTCATTAGACATCTGTCTCTTTGAAAAGTGAAGCACAAAGAATCATAAATACTATTTCTAAGCTTCCTACATGTATAAAAGTAATACCAGGGAACCCTTCCTTGGCTGGTTCAATCCTTGTTCATTACCATTCTATTCAACTTGAGTTGGAATGAAAACGCGTTAGACAATTCAGATCTGCTGTGTACGTTCCCCCAACTCCCACCCCAAGAAGAAAAGTGTCTAGAGTTGGTCTTCACTCTCTACTTTAAAGGGACATCAAGTCTTTAAAGATCAGAGTCCAGAGCTAGTGAAAACTTAGTCCAAGAATAAAAATTAAAAGAATGATAGGGAATCAAGAGAGGTAACAAATGTTTATGTTATAAGAGCCCCTGAATAATGATTTGAGAATACTTCTTCTAGACAAGATATGTAACTATTTTCTTTTCTTGACTAAGAAGTATAAAGAAACATGAAAGCCTTTTCATCAGACTAAAATACAGCTCATCAATTATGCCATAGTAAGGATGGATGTAACTACATAAAATCCACAGATAATCACTTCATCTATGTCAGTTAGAAGCTGATGGTATTAATCCCCTTTTCCAACAAACGACTGAGCATTTTTAAATCATTTTGGAGTTCCTCCAAAAAAAAACTCTAGCTTATTACAAAAATATTTATTATTAATATAATTAGGAGGTTTATCAGAATGTTAGAAAGATAATGATCAGATCTTTGGATACTATAAAGTGAAGTAGAAAAGTAAGGCATAGATATATCCCACAGAGAAAGATTTTTTCATATCTTCCATCATTTCAGAGATAATGACAACTCCAGGTTGATTTTTAAGAGGGGCAAGGAAGTTACAATATAGATGAAATTGATGTGTATACACATTGAAGTCAAAGTAACCTGGAGAAAAATTTATATAACTTCACAAGTGAAATGGGAACTCAGAGAGGCAATTTATAGAATAACAACATTGTAAAGAACAACTTCTAAAGACTTAAGAACTGTGTTCAATTGCAATGATCAATTATGATCCTAAGATAAAATGGTGAACCTGCTTTTCACCTCCCAAAAGAGAAATGATGGACTCATGTACAGAATGGGACATGAACACATGCTTGATTGCACAAATTTGTTTTGTTTTGTTTGTCTTTAATTTGAGGGGATGGGGAACTAGGGAGACTTACAATAGAGTATCAAAAAGAAGAAAAATTAAGAAAAGGAGAGTGATCAGAACCCTTAATGCACCTAAGAGAGAACAGAAGGAAACACAGGCAAGCAGGACAGTTTGAAAGTTCAATATTGACTTTACTATATATTTAAGGAGGAAAAAGAAAGTGGTATGTAACAGATATGCATGATTTCATGTGCAATCCTCTTCTTCTGTTGTAACTCATTTTTCCATTGGGTTGTGCGTTAATTTCAGATTAAAAGTATTGTAAAAGGAAGTATTAGTATATGTCTATTGGAGATGTTGGAAGATCAGTGAACATGTAGCACGGAGTTATGGTTGAGAGTATGTACTAAATTGCATTTACATGAGATGTTAGAATTAGAGAAATCAGAGCAGAATGTGCTTGGAAGCTATGTCAACAAACTGAGATCTGGGCTGAGAACGTGAGCCCCACTTGTACATTGGATTTGAGGATTGAGTTAGACATTGACCTGCAAATAGAGATTGTGCGTGAGGGTTAGGACAGACCTGGCTGCTGGTATCCCCATACACTGGATCACAATAGAGAGTAAGCAGTTGGGGACAGCTAGGTGGCGCAGTGGATAGAGCACTGGCCCTGGATTCAGGGAGGACCTGAGTTCAAATCCGGCCTTAGACATGTAACACTTACTAGCTGTGTGACCCTGGGCAAGTCACTTAACCCTCATTGCCCCACAAAAAAAAGAAAAGTATCCAGTTCAATAGAGAACAAGAAGTGATGGGACTAGTATAGGATCAGATTCTGTCCAGTAGCTCATCTATGGAAGGGTACGCCAGAGGAAGGGGGCCTGTTGGCATAGAGCATTGTGTATCTAGCACTATGGGAGAAGCGACTTATATAAAACTGTCCATGTTGGAGTTTTTTTTTGTGAGGCAATTGGGGTTAAGGTGACTTGCCCAGGTCACACAGCTAGTGAGTGTTTAGTGTCTGAGGGCCGGATTTGAACTCAGGTACTCCTGACTCCAGGGCCGTGCTCTAGTCCACTGAGCCATCGAGCTGGCCCCCCCCATGTTTATGTTTTAATGAGAAATGCACTGTGGAAGAATTCTGTAAAACTTACTGTATAGCACCCACAATGACAAGGTCATAAGGAAACCCAAGTAATAATTATATAGGGTAACATAATACACATGAAACTTCCAAGTGACACTGAAAAATGATAGAGTAAAAGTTATCTTTTTCCTAAAAGTTAAATGATGTATATTTGGGGTTAGTTAACTTCTAAATAGACAATTAAGTGTTGCCTAGCAACTAATTGAAGTTATCTAGGATACCAAATAAACCAAACAACAACAACAACAACAAAGGGCAATCACCAGGTAAGGTTTATATCATAAAAACATGTTGAATCATCAAAATAACAACCTACATGTCAAACAGTGCTTTGGTGAAATAATTACGCCAGTCAGTGCATCAGTCATCCTCACTTTAGGGGGCAAAAAGCCAGAAGAAAAGCAAATAAAGGCCAAGAAGTAAGAGTGAAGATTAGCGGCCATCTACCCACTAATTTTGGTAGAAACTTTCACAATAGCCTTGTCAGAACTGCCAGCACTATCATAAAGCTCACGGTGCTTCCAGCCTGAAAGCTGCCAGAGAGAAGGAAACCAGTCTGACTGAAAAATAACAGTAATTATAATAGAACCTTCCCCCCTCCATATTCTCCTTAGTGATGGCCAATGCAGAAACCACTATAACAACTAAATATATAAAGTCAAGTCAAAATAAAATCCATAATTCCATTGGGTCTTGAAAGGAATGATAAGCTGTCAGGGTCAACTAACCAATCAGGAAGTATTTATTGACTGCTGACAATATACCCAGAACTATGGCCAGACACTGTGGAAAATGCAGTAGAAATAAAGACACTTTCCTACCTTTAGAAGTAAGTGATTGGGGCCACTAGGTGGCACAGTGGATAAAGCACCAGCCCTGAGTTCAAATCTGGCCTCAGACACTTGACCCTTACTAGCCGTGTGACCCTGGGCAAGTCACTTAACCCTCATAGCCCTAAAAAAAAAAAAAAAGTAAGTGATCAGTGGAGTTGACTCTAATAGATGTAGAAATCAGAAGACAATTAAAAGCTAAGTTGTGATGCTAATTAAAATTACAATATGAATTACTAATAGTAACTAGCATTTACCTAGTGCTTTAAAGTTTGCAAAGTGCTAGACACGTTATCTCATTTGATCTTGTAACGATTGGAATAACGCCACCTGCTGGAGACTTACTGTAAAAGAGTTCCACCCATGAAGCAAAGGTCTTTGAGGGCAAGACCAGGAGTCTTTTCTTTGGCATCAGGAAGTGACTTGGGCTATGGGAGGAGGAAGGAAGAGACTGGCGCTTGGTCTCAGGCTCTTTTCCTTTGGACTCTGGTGGAGAGTGGAGCTAGAAATGTGCTCTCCCTTTAATAGATAGGAATCTAGGCCTTTCTTTCTCTCTTTACCAATTCTTATTCTCTTTAATAACGCTTAAAAATCTAACTCTTGCTAAAGCTTATAATTTATTGGCGACCACTCATTAAATAGTTTAGACAGACTAGCTAGAATTTTAGCCCTTAACAGATGGCTGACCACGAAGAGGAAAGCTAACCTCAGTCTTCTGATCTTCTGGTTGGGTAAGAAATTTCCCCTACCCTCTCCCTTTAAACTGCTAAGTACTAACATACTGGCTGTGTTTTCCCTTTAAATTTTTTCAAATGGACCTTTTAAACTCCCTAATTACCCTATTTTGATTTTAGTCGGTTTAAACCAGACAAATGGGAGATAAGATCATGTTAATGCTTTGTTTTTGTGGATTTTCTATTTTTCTTTTTATTTTTGTTAAAAGAGCCAGCAACTTACTCACACAAGGAAATATCTCTCCCTCTCCCAACCATGCTTTTTTCAGAGAAACCTGAAGAGATTCCTGCAGCTTTTCCCAGTTCTAACACTAATTGTTGCTCTAATTTTGCATGCCTGGAGGCAATGACCCACCCTCTAGAAGCTTTAATCCCCTAGCACCTGGAGGCAAAGTGGGGGAAGAGGAATTCAGACCTGAGTTCAAAATCAAGTCTGATTCAAATTGCGCAATTTGGGGTTTCTTGGCAAAGATACTGGAGTGGTTTGCCATTTCCTTCTCCAGCTCATTTAACAGATGAGGAAACTGAGGCAAACAGGGTTAAGTGACTTGCCCAGGGTCACATAGCTAGTAAGTATCTTGGGCCATATGTGAACTCACGAAGATGTCTTCTTGATTCCAAGCCCAGTCCTCCATCCACTGTGCCACTTAGCTGTCCATCAGAGGGATACTAACCTGTGAAATAAAAGGGATGATCTGGATTAGTGTTCAAAAGGATGCTAATTTCTCACATAAGGGTATGATCTAAGTCAAGGGTTCTTAACCTAGTGTACATGGACCCATTGAGTAGAATCCAAAGGGTCTGTAAATTTGTTTAGGGGAAAAATTTACATATTGATTTTCACCAACCTTTAACTGAAATTTAGCCTTCTTCAATTATTTAAAGACATTCTTCTGAGAAGGAGTACAGAGAGGAATCATCAGACTGCCAAAGGGGTTCGCGACAAAAAGGCATCAGGTGCTCTTGTTTTAGGTAACTTTGAAGGTTCCGTTCCAGCCTTAATGATCCATTCAATTGATTCTGAGTTTATGCTGAGGAAATAAAAGACTGTAAGAAGATTGGGGTTTTGTGCTGGGCCTTGAAAAATAAGTGGGATTTATTACTAAGATAAGTAGAGTTTCCAGAAAGCTCAAAAGAACAAAGAACCAAATAATATGAGCTCACAGGTTCTATGTGAAAAGAAGAGAAACTGCTAAAGAATACTGTTTTTGAGACAGATTAATATCTGGAAATGTGGCATTCTACACCTTCAGGGATTGGAAAGTCAGTCCAAACAAAGGTGAAGGCTGATTATGTAGTAAGTACTGGTACTTAGAGTGGGAAAATGTAAAATGACCTTTTTCTGAAGGCTTTAACTTCATATGCCACTTTTAAGCAGTTAAAAACAACTCTGGAAAGGCATGCAAAAACTAATCCTATCCTTCATTGTTGTTCAGTTGTATCTGACTCTTCATGATCCTATGGACCATACTATCCACAGGGTTTTCTTGGAAAAAGATACTGGAGAGGTTGTCATTTCCTTCTCCCATGAATTAAGGGAAATAAGAGTTAAGAGACTTATCCGGGGTCTCATAGGTAGTGAGTATCTGAGGATGGATTTGAACTCAGTTCTTCCTAACTCCAGGCTTAGTGCTCTATCCACTGAACTATCTAGCTGCCTCCTCCTATCCTTCATCCCACTCTGACATCTCTTTTTAATTTCCTCCAATTCAGTTCAATTCAGCAAATCTATTCAATGCCTATTATGTATATACTTTAATAGGAGGTCACAAAAGGATATAACAAAGTGTTGACACAGTCCATGCCCCCAGGAGCTTAAAATCTAGTTGGGGAGAGAAACAGTGTACATGCTTACAGTAGAAGCTAGTGTACAATAACTGCCAAGGGAATTGAAAAAAGCACAGACTATAAAAGTTCAGAGGAAGAAGAGATCGCTATGGGCTGGGTGGGTCATGGAAGGCTTCCTGGAGAAAGGTGGTACTTGAATTGGCCCTTGCAGGAGCAGTAGGAATTAGGTTGTCAGGAATAGGGAGGGTATGCCAGGTGTGGAGAATAGCCTTAGCTCAAATGGAATTCATAAGGTATGCAGAGTCAATAGTGCATATACAAGTCTGGCTAGTACAGAGGGTTCATGTAAGGGGAATACAGGGAGAGGTAAATTGGGATCAGGCTATAAAGAATTTGAGGGTTAGGCTAAGGAATTGATTTTATCCTATAACTATCCTATACGTAATGAGTTATATTGTTCAGCTTTATCATTCATATCTCACTCTTTGTGACCCCATTTGGGGTTTTCTTGGCAAACATACTGGAGTGGGGGCAGTGCAGCTAGGTGATGCAGTGGATAAAGCACTGGCCTTAGATTCAGGAGGACCTGAATTCAAATCCGACCTCAGACACTTGACATTTAATAGCTGTGTGACCCTGGGCAAGTCACTTAACCCTCATTGCCCCCCCCCCCCCCCACACACACACACAAAAGATACTGGAGTGGTTTGCCATTTCCTTCTCCAGCTCATTTTACAGATGAGAAAATTGAGGCAAACAGGTTTAAGTGATTTGCCCAAGGCACACATCTAGTAAGTTTCTAAGGACATATTTGAACTCAAAGAGATGAGTCTTCCTGACTCAAGCCTAACTCTCTATTCTCTGTACTACCTAGACTCTTTTCCCAGTAAAATCAGTGAAACATTTAGTACCAAAATTCTTACTACCAATGGCGTGCGTCTCAAATAGCCTCTGACAACCGAAGCCCAACTCCTGGCCTTCTCCTGGCAGAACCGTTTCCACTAACAGGAGAAGGGGAGAAGGTGAGTCACTGGCGCCTTAAAAACCAGTTGCTTCAGGCAGGTGGGGCTCATTAGCCTGAGCAGGTGGGGCTGATCAGCCTGGGCAGGTGGGCTCTCAGCCTGGGCAGGCAACTCGCCTAGGGGAAGGAAAACCCTGATTTTAAATCTCCTCTGCCTTGCGGCTATACCCATATATGGGAAAAGCTTTGGGAGTTAACCCTGAGGAAAAATCAGGAGTCAAGTCCCTTAGGCAGTTGGATGTTGGACATCACATCTCTCTCTGGCAACTCCTGCAGCAGCACTGGTGCCAAACTGTACTGGCTCTGCCTCTCCTTTGGATCCACCAGTATCGAGGAGAGGGGAAAACCTGCTGCATGGGCAACAGCTTGTTTTCCATATTGATCCGCCCAGGCCAGTGCCCTGGAGAGGACACTCCAGCTACTTCTCATCGGGTAGATACAACACAGGATGCAGCAGTTACCGGTTATAAGTTACTTGCCCGATTGACTTAGGGCTTGACGCCAGAGGCTGCATTTGATGGTGGGAGGAATGATTGAGTTCCACTGGACAGCTACCCCCCCCCCCCCCCCCCCCCCCGCCTTAAACTGGGCAAAACTCCAGCCAGTAAGTTGTTGTCCCGTCACGGTTCCACAGTTTTTCCAATGTCCTCGTTGCGACAGGAGCTGCAGCTCCCGTATCGGACTGCACAGCCACACTGTGGCCTGTGGCTCTTCAAGGCACTGATCCATGGTCATCCGGACTGGTGGAAGCCTACTACTACTACTACTACCTAGATGTCCAAAAGAATTATTAGAGGTAGACAACAATACTAAGCCTGGATTCCTGAGCACTTTGAAGACAGACTTGCATTAGTTCTCACAAATCTCACAGCAAAAGCAAACTTATGACAGGTAGTAGTGTTACTTCTAACAGTCGACAAACCATGAAATACCAAAAACAGAAGGAGAAAAAGTGAAATAATCTAACAGTAGCTCATGTGGACGCTCATATCGTCTAGTAGAAAGAGTCCTAACCTGGGAAAACAAAGTCCAGGTTTTTAGTTCCCGGGCTACCAGCATCTTGCTATACAACTTAAGAAAAGTCACTAAGCCAGTGAATCAGTTCCCCCATGTAAATAAGGGGGAAATCACTTTATCTCACAAGGTGGTTGTGAAGATGAAATGAGATGACAGATGTCAAAGTACTTGAAAGACTAAGGAGGGAAAAACGTACATAAATATAAAGTATAATTACCACTAGAAAATGTTCCCTTCTACCTGATACCATAGACTCTTTTCCCAGTAAAATCAGTGAAAACATTTAGTACCAAAATTCTTACTGCCCATAATTTATGGTTCCCTCTTTTCTCACCTACCAACCCTCATATGAGTGTTATTGTTGTTGTTCAGTCTTTTAAGTCTTGTCCAACTCTTTGGAAACCTCCATTTGGAGATTTCTTGGCAAAGATACTGAAGTGGTTTGCCATTTCCTTCTCCGTGGATGAAGGCAAAGAGAGGTTAAGTGACTTACAGAGTCGCACAGCTAGTAAGTGTCTCAGGCCAGATTTGAACTCAGGTCTTCTTTACTCCAGGTCCAGAACTGTTTCCGCTGTACCCACCTACCTGACCTCATATGAGGGTAGACGAGAAGAAATCTGAGACTTGCAGGTACCATAATCCTGGAAGCATTTATTTCTTAGTTCTTCAATAATCCCAGGATTAATAAAGGGTTGAGGAAAAACTGGGGGGGGGGGTGTCACAGGAAGGATAAATAAAAGGAATGCTTATTTACAGATGACTAGGAGTGATCCTAACAGAGTAGATATCATAATCAGGCTTCTAAAATCTTTTGTTCATTTAAACAATCATCTATTTAGTGCCTACTATGTGCAAAGTGCTATTCTTGGCATAAGGGGCAGAAGGACAAAAACATAACAATCTTTGACACCCCCCCCCTAGAATTTCCATTTCCTGGGAAACTATAAAACAGATGCAAATCTCTCAGGTTAGATCAATGGGTCAAATATAGTAAGATGAAACGAGTAGAGGAAAATGTAAAGTTTTAAATTCAGATTCAAAAAAATCAACTTTACAAATGCAATATGGAGTAGACAAAGCCAGACAAAAAGTATGTGTGAAAAAAGGTGAGGAGATCTCAGTGTACTGCAAGCTCACAGTGCATTAATGGTACAATAAGATAACCCAAAAGCTAAAAAGATCTCAGGCTGCATTAAAAGAAGAATAAACGTCCCAAACTAGGGAAGTGATAGCCCTGCTATTTGCCCCATTCAGAATACATTTGTTAAAAAAAAAAGGGGGGCAGCTAGGTGGCACAGTGGATAGAGCACCAGCCCTGGATTCAGGAGGACCTGAGTTCAAATCCGGCCTCAAACACTTAACACTTACTAGCTGTGTGACCCTGGGCAAGTCACTTAACCCCAACTGCCCTGCAAAAAAAACCCCAAAAAAACCAGAATACATTTGTTTGCAATTCTGGGTGTCACATTTTAAGAATGGTCTTGGTAACCGGGAAATTATACAGAAATAAGCAATCAGACTAATGGATGACCTTTAGGATATGTTATATGAGAATTTGTTAGAGAAATTTGGGATTGTATCTTGGGGAAGAGGAACAAAGCGGGGGAAAGCATTTATATAGCTCCTACTATATGCCACCTATCATTATGCCACCTATTACACGTGCTAAGTACTTTTTTTCCCCCAAATATCTCATTTGATCCTCACAACAATCCTATAAGGTTGGCGCTATAATGTCTCCATTTTACATCTGAGGAAACTGAGGCAAACAGAAGTTAAGGGATTTGTCCAGGATTATACGCCTAGTCATTATCTGAGGTAAGATTTGAACTCAGTACTTCCTTCCTCTGGACCCAGTGTTCTATCCATCGCATCACCAGCCACCCCTTTGAATCTGCAGAGGAAGGGAGACAGGACAGCTTTTTTCAAAACATAAAAGACTATCATGTGTAAGAAGAGTGAAACTTGCTCTACTTGTCCCCAAAGGATAGAACTATTAGTAATAGGTGATGGTTACAAAATGGCAAATTTAGGCTTGATATAAAAACATACTGAAAATTAGAGCTCCATGAAAGTGGACAAGAGCCACTTAAAAAATAACGGATCCCTTCTTACAAAGGATCTTCAAGCAAAAGATAGATGATCATTTGCTGGGAATATTGGGTGGGAGGGGACATTTTTGTCCTAAACAACCTCTAACTCTGAGGTTTGGTTATTTGGTGACGTTCATGAACATTGACACCCAGTTCTGTAGAAGATACCACAGGATTGTATCCTCCCTCCCACTTTTGGAAGCAATTTGCTAAATGGGGAAAGCACAGTATGGCTGGAAGCCAGGAGATTTTTATTCTAAAGGTCACTAGATAGTGCAGTGCTTAGACCTAGAGACTGGAAAACTTGAGTTCAAATCCAGCCTCAGATACTTTTTAGCTGTTTGGCCCTGGGCAAGTCACTTTACTATCTGCCTGTTTCCTCATCTGTAAAATGTGGATAATAATATCATCCATTTCCCAGGATTGTTGTGAGAATCAAATGAGAGTATATTTTTAAAGTTCTTCTCAAACCTTAAAGTATTATATAATTTTAGATAGTTAGGTTGGTAGGTGGTGGTAGTGTGGTCCTCCTTATTGTGGTCATCATATTCCTGTCTCTACCACCAAACATGTATAAATTTAGGGAATTCATTCAATCCTCCTTTGGCCTCAGTTTCTTCATCTGTCAAATTACAATAATGGCTACTCTTACCACCCTGAAAGGCCTGCTCTGAAAGTAAATTAAAAGGAAAGTAAATAACAAATGTAACGATTATTTGAAGAAATGAGAGACCCACAAAAGCCAAGGTAATACATGGCTGTGATAATAGACTTACCCACAGTGCCAAACCATCCAACAATTATACCAAGACTTCATTGAACACTTGGCCACTTGGCAATACTGAAGACTGGAACAACTGACAAGAAGAAGCTTTAGGGTCTTTGGCCTCTAGCCCTCTGCCTGCACAGGAGGGTGGCCCTTAAAATCATGTCTCTCCCAGCAACTTCATGGAATACTTATGTGGTCATGTTGGTCCTGCCTGTGGCCTCCTTCCAATCAAAGCTTTTATTCTTCCCTTTGGATTTGTGGGTAAGAGTTTTATTTGCTTGAATACTAGCAACATGTGTTTATCTTTCTCACTTTTTCCTGGATAAGAAATCTAATCATTGGGGGTTTTTTTAAGAGTTAATGATGTTTTCTGAGTATCTTTTGGATATAGGAACTCATTTTTTTAATCATTAATTACTATAATTACCCCCAGGCTGCATGATCTGATATTCATTCCATGCCCTTTTCCAGGATGAGATGATTATAATGGGAAATTTAGCTTCAATTCCACCCACTCTTTAGCAAACTTGATACCAGAACCAATCTCTTAGAGATGTTGGCTCTTAAGGACTCCAAATACTTTCTTTGCTAATTTAATGAAGTCTTATAGTAGTTCTCAACACCTAAATAACAATGATAACTACATTTTTTTTACAATTTTCTTTAAAATATATTTACAGAGATGACAAGAGCATAAAAATCTAAGTGAAATGAACCTTATTAATTACAATTAATCAGTTTCAAATGGCACTTGCCTTGACCTCTTAAATGCTTTTTAAGACCTAGGAAGCATATGCATTAATGGTTTTGGTGGCATGTCAATTATTATTGACTGCTGGAATTGAATTACATTAACAGTTTTCTTGAACATAGAGGTCCAGTCAGACTATAGCTATATTGGATGTCATCCACACAAAGAGAAATTGCAATGATTCACACATTTCTGTTCATGAGTTAAATAAAACATGGCGGGGGATTTTTTCAGAAAAGTGTAGGCATCACAGAAGAGAAATAAAAATTAAAAATTGAAGTTTCAATCAAACTTGCTTCTCTCATAAATAAGTTAGCCTTGAATTCAGCATTAGCTCTTTGGACTGTTGTCAGCATGTCACAGGTCCTGGGGGAATTTGTGACCACCATTTCTGAATACTACAAAAAGAAGCAATGATGTCTATCTATCAAGAAGCAAGGAAAGGAAATGATGAGGTTAAAGGGTTATGCTTGACATAAGGCTCCTGCTAATAAAAACAGCATTTCATATGTCAAGGTCAAGATCAAGAGCCTGAAAAAATAATGCAACAACTTTAGTAATATCATCTGCTCTCACATTTTGATTTTCATGCATGACATTGTATTTCTTCCTTTGATTCCTATATACAGGGTGGGCTAAAAGTTGCAAAGGGGTCTGACATTTTAATAACTTTTTGAAAACTACTTTCTTTATTTCCTATATATACTGTATATGATACTGTGGTATTATAGATGTAAAACAAAAACTAAAGAAGTTATTAAATTTTGAAACCCCTTCATGACTTTGTGATTGTGATTCAATTTCAATATTAAATACCATGAATTATTTAAAAATTAGAATATTCAGGGGTGCTTATGTGTACAAGGAAAATGCAAGCAAGTAAAAACAGTCAAAAACTTGGGGGAGAAAGTTAATAAGAACTGAAAAAGAAAATGGTTCTCATTGAAAAGCTACTCTGTGTCATTCCCCATTTCTTAGAGTCAGTCAGGTGGCTCAGTGGATAGACTGCTGGACCCATAATGCCTGGTCCAATAATGGTGCTGAAATCAGGAAGACTAGAGTATAAATCCATCCTTGGATACTACCTCAGTGTGTAACAACCTCTCTCTTCAATTACTTAACCTCTCTGTTGTGAGATTCAAAATTGGATATACAGAGTATCAATCCCCGCTTTAACTTTTCCCTTTTATATATATATCCCAGACCAATAAGAAAAAGGAGCCTCTGAGCTTTAATCTGGAGGGATTAATTTTTATTGCTTAGGAATTAAGCAACAAAAAGGGAAACCAATTAGGGAAATAGGGAAGTAGAAATACAGATGGATGGTCTTAGATCTAAGCTTAGTCTATTTTCCTTTATAAAACTCACCAAATCCCAAACTGCCTGCCAGGCCGCAAACCAGCACACCCAAAGCCAAACACCAACCACGTGTTTCCAAACTCTTCTCACCTGAGTGCTGCCATGGCTAAATTTAATAGCCAGAGAACTCGAACTTCCATTCCTGCCCTCACTTTTAAGTTCGTGTCCTGGAAGTTCCTCGAGTTCTCCTCCCAAAAGGGGAGGTCCTTCAAAAGCTGCTTCAGTAGCATGCACAATCTCTCAGATAATTCAGCTAAAACTTTCGATATTAATCTTTTTTGTTTTGTTTTGTTTTGTTTTGTTTTGTTTTGTTTTGTTTTGTTTTGTTTTGTTGGTGGGGCAATGAGGGTTAAGTGACTTGCCCAGGGTTACACAGCTAGTAAGTGTCAAGTGTCAAGTGTCTGAGGCCGGATTTGAACTCAGGTACTCCTGAATCCAGGGCTGGTGCTTTACCACTCCATCATCTAGCTGTCCCTGATATTAATCTTTACCACAAATAATTTTTACCACACTGTTTCAGTTTCCTCATCTGTAAAATGGGAGTTAAAAATAGCACCTGCCTCCCAGAGTTGTTGTGGGGATAAAATGAGATATTTGTAAAGTTCTTTGCAGACCTTATATAAATAAATACTAGCTATTATTAATATTATTTTATTCTTGCCCTTCACTAAGGGAGTTCACCCTCTACCCATTCAATAAAATGCTCATTGATTATATGTTCAAAAAGGGAACAAATTAATGTTCTTTCATCCCAAATAGACTTCTAAGAACAAGAAATTACTCAACTGAATGTTAAGGAAACTAGTATTAAAAGAAAATAGCTTGGGCAGGTAGTTGGTGCAGTAGATAGAGCACTGGCCCTGGAGTCAGGAGGACCTGAGTTCAAATCCAGCCTCAGACACTTGACACTTACTAGCTGTTTGACCCTAGACAAGTCACTTAACCCCAACTGCCTCACCAAAAAAAGAAGAAGAAGAAGAAGAAGAAGAAGAAGAAGAAGAAGAAGAAGAAGAAGAAGAAGAAGAAGAAGAAGAAGAAGAAGAAGAAGAAGAAAATATCTAAGAGGAAAATGATGGGCAACTAAGTAGATAGAGTGTCGGGCCTGGGGTCAGGAGGACCTGAGTTGAAATCCAACCTTAGACATTTAAGTAGCTATTAGGGCAAGTCACTTAACCCTGTTTGCCTCAGTTTCCTCATCTTTAAAATGAGCTGGAGAAGGAAATGGCAAACCACTCCAGGATCAGGGGGGCAGCTAGGTGATGCAGTAGATAAAGCACTGGCCCTGGATTCAGGAGGACCTGAGTTCAAATCCAGCCTCAGATATTTGACACTTACTAGCTATGTGACCCTGGGCAAGTCATTTAACCCCCATTGCCCTTCAAAAAAAACCACTCCAGGATCTTTGCCAAGAAAACCCCAAATGGGGTCATGAAAAGTTGCACAGGACTGATTAACAAAAATAACAATAAAGACAGAAATGAATAAAAAGGAAGATCTATTCAACACATACAGAAGAATAATGATTTTGTTATTTGTTTCCTTATCTCATTTTTCAAAGGAGAAATGGAAGCAATGAAATTAGATGGCTGGCTTAAGGTTTCAAACAAAGCCTAACATAGGCCCCAGACTAGAACCTACTAAAATGTCTTATTCTCCAAACAGGCCTTTTCCTTCCATATTCTAGTTTTAACCGCTGATTGTACCCCCATGTTCCTCTTTTAAGAAGACAAATGTTCATCTTGATCTCCATAGTTCCATCTGAATGTCTTTTTAAAAATTGCCTCCAAGGAGTCACCCATGTCTCTATTCCTTCCTCACCTCTGTGAAACTGTAGCATACAGGCAGTGCTTGCTTGGGTGTTTTTTGTCTTTTGCCCCATCCCCTTATTTAGTTGGTCTTTCCTGACACTAGCTATATGGCAGAGATAATAATAAATATATAGCTTCTTTCTTAAGGTTTATAAACCATCAGACCTTTCCTCCAGTCCCACATACCAGTCTCCCCAATGACATGGGCCCTAATGATAGAGTGTCCCAAAAATCTTTGTGCAGTATTAAGTTATAACTTAAAAATTAGCTTTAATGGTCTAAAATTGGACAAAGACTTTTGGGATTTCCTATATTCCAGCATTTTTTGCTAACCTTTTCAGTTTCTCAATGGACAGCTAAGATCAGCTTCTTGTTTTATCTCAAACAGAAAGGATAAGGAAAACAATCTAGTCTGTTGTTGGGCTTTAATTAAATATGTGCAATATGATCCCAATTCAGTGCTCCAGTTCGATATCTATTTGAGGTTGTCTTGAAATAATTTTGATCTTTAACAAAAAAAACACAGAGAGAGAGAGTTTCATACACAAGTTTAGATACTTTCTGAGGGGAAAATAAGGACACCAGCCCTACCATGGAAATTGGCATTACTGTTGTGGTACTCAGTGATAGCATATAAGACTCTTAGCAGACTCTTTGAAGCCTTAAAGTGCATCAAGTTAAAAATCACTGCATGAAAATCAAATTTCCTTTGGGCAATCAACTCTGCCAACTTTTCTAAGATGTCAGGTTCTTTTAATAAAGGAACACAGTTGGGAATAAAGATATTCCTTCCCCTCACCATCTTGTCCTTGGGATTGTATATGCTATTTTGCCCATCCAGATATTCTCCTGTTGGTTAGTAATGTTAAGATAGAAGTAAAGCAGACTTAAAACAGTGGACATGAAGGACAAAGGGGAAAAAATTCAAATTGTGAAGACTAGAACTAGAACAATGAATTCATCCTGTTCTCATTATCCAAATCCTTGATCCATAACTTTGTTAGCAATAGAATATCTGATCTGAGTTTGGAAAAGAGGTAGGAAAAACTACAGAAGTTGTGTTAGACTACATATCACCAGCTCAGCCCACTGTGGAGCAAGTTGATTCCCATGACCACTCTGGAGATGCACAATTGCTACGTAGACACTGGGATTTGATTGTGTTGACAATACATTTTCACTACAAAAGAACTGGAAATTCGTAGAGATGCCCATCAATTTGAGGGATAGCTGAACAAGCTGTGGTATATGATTGTGATGGAATACTACTGTGCTATAAGAAACAATAAGCTCAATGATCTTATTCTAACATGGAAAGACTTGCACAAAATAATAATGAAGAGTAAAATGAGCAGAACCAGAGAACATTATATATGGTAACAGCAATATTATTTTAAGAATGACTTTGAATCAATAAGTCATTTGACTATTATAAATACCCAAATTAACTATAATGGACATATGAAGAAAGATGCTATCTGCATCCAGAAAAAGAACTGATAAATAGAAGTATATATAGAATAATTTTACATATATATCTATTTGTGTTTAAAGATGGCCATCTCTGGGAGGGGAGAGAAGGGAATAAAAAAAAAAAGAAATTTACTTAATTACTTTGTTGTATATTTAAAAGGAATAGCAAGTTGTACATAGTAGATTTGTAGTTTCATGTGCAATCGTCTAATGCTTGTTTTATTCCATAAATTAAAAATAAAATAAATTTTTTAAAAGAAAAAGACATACAAAACCTCAAAACTCCATCATCAATAAAAAGCTACAATTTCTTGATCATAGATAAAAATAGAAACTTAGATAGTTGAGATTCTGATTCCTGAAATTGTAGTCAATTTATATTATCAACTAATAAATTAATATTTATTGAGTTTTTACTCCATACAAGGTACTATGGGAAACACCAAGTCCCAGAATTTTGGCCTGGAAGCCAAAGAACTGAGTGCTAGTTCCTATTTTTATGCTAACTCTGGTTCTGTTTCTTCTTCTGAAAGATTAGGAGGTTGAAGTGATCTATGAGATCCCATCTGGCTCTGATACCCTATGCATGAATCTATGAGATTTGGTGTTCACTTGATTTCACCTCAGCTGAGCCTCAATTTCAGTAAGAGTAGAATAAGCTTAACTCTGTTATATGGGCCAAGAGACTTTCCCCCTCTGAGGTTTCAGTTACCTCCTCTAAAATCAAGAAGCTTGTCTAGTTCCTTTCAGCTCTAATGATACCTTGAAAAAACAAATGGGAGGGAAGGGAAAAAGTTGGGGAAGGATAGCTTCAATCCTCTTTTTGTGCCAACACTCCCCAAACCATTCATAGAGAGTGAGAACTGGAGCCAGGAAGACCTGAGTTGAAATCTGACCTCACACACTTACTAGTTGTGTGGCCCTGGGCAAGTCACTTAACCTCTGATTGCCTCTATAAAATGTGGATAATAATAGCACCTACCAAGCAGGGTTTTTGTGAGGATCAAATGAGATGTTTGTAAAAAATAATTTAGCATTGTGTCTAACATCTAGTAGGTGTTATATAAATGCATATTCCCTTCTATTCCCTTCCTGTTCCACTCCCAACCCCCAAAATCAGGTTTTTTGAATGCTATGAAGAAAAAACTAATTTATTGATAATTAGATGTTAAGATCCATTTAAATAGAAAGTTACCAAGATCTCTCTTCCTCTACACAAGTGGTTTTACCAGATAGATGATAGATAGATAGATAGATAGATAGATAGATAGATAGATAGATAGATAGATAGATAGATAGATAGATAGATAGATAGATGGATGGATGGATGGATGGATGGATGGATGGATGGATGGATGGATGGATGGATGGATGGATGGATGGATGGATGGATGGATGAAAAAGCCTTTGTTGTATTCTTGGGAGTTCCAATCCTACAAATGAAGGCTTCTTTCATGCTTCTTGCCCTGAATGTAGTATGGGCATCTTGTCTCAGGTCAATCCACCTCAACTGGTATGTCATCAGGAAAGTTTTGACCAAGAAAGTGGCATTTAAAGAGAATCTTGAAGAATGAATAGGTTTTGGATCTGTGGAGAGAAAGGAATGGAACAGAGCATTCTATTGGTTTTTGTTTATTCTCTATGATTCTCCATGATTTTATTAGTGTGGGGTACTCCTAGTGTGGAAATTCCCTCCACAGATGAAAGTCAGGTGTTAGTCAATAGTCTTAGAGTTACCTGAAGTACTAGAAGGTTAAGAAGGTTAAGGAAATTAAGGTGACTGCCTGTGGTCATACAAACAGGATGTAACCAGAGGCAGGTCCTGGTATTCTTGAGTCTTGTATCCTCTGTATCACAGCATCGCATGGAAGAAATACTATCACCAGAGTATCGAATTGGGAAAGCATAAGGCATGTTCAGAGAAACAATAAATAAATCAATTTGGCTGGAGTAGAGTGTTCATGGATACATAGGATTAAGAGCAGGTGGGACTCTGGGGCAACACAGCTGGAATGAGTCCCCTTCCAAATAAATTTAATAAATCTAAGCTTTAAAACCCATTCATATTTATGATACATAATAAAATTACACTTAATTTTAAAATCAAAATGAAACATAGATTTTCTCTATAACAGGGAATTTCTCATTATGAACACTTTAGATCCACACAAAGCCAGGATCTCTGGGACAAGTGGCCCTTTTGGTGTTACATTGATCCACCTCAATGAAGGGGGAGTAAGAAACAAGGAAAGAGGAGGTTGTATATTTCTGAGAATTCTTCTTTGGGGGGATGTCATTGATGGTCTTTGAGCACTGTGTGTCAATTATCTAGTCATATATTTAAGGATCATTCATCTTTAGGAATCCAAGCCTTGTAGTTACTCTCGGGATTGGTGAAGCAGCCTCTTTTAGAAAGCTATCATTCTAAACTAGAAACTCATTAGAACACTCTCCTTGGGGTCTTTATACTGAACTCTAGCCAAATGACAGAGGAACAGATAATGAGGCTGCCATTCAATATACTTTAAAAAAAAAAACAAAAAACTTTTCCCCCTTTCCTTCAGTCCTGCTCTCAATCTATTGTAAATTCAGCTCCAGGGGCAGCTAGGTGGCGCAGTGGATAAAGCACCCTGCCCTGGATTCAGGAGTACCTGAGTTCAAATCCGGCCTCAGACACTTGACACTTGCTAGCTCTGTGACCCTGGGCAAGTCACTTAACCCTCACTGCCCTGCCAAAAAAAAAAAAAAAGGTAAATTCAGCTCCACACAAGCTGAAAGTCAATACTGAGCATGCCCATGTGTTAAAAAACTAGCCACCCTACTACTCAGCTGCTAGGTCAGGCTCATAGTTCTGTTGCCACAACATGTAGAAAGCGAAGGGAACACGACTGTAATCGGTTAGAGTGAATTATCCAGTGAAGCTAGATGTCCACACCCCTGCTTCCCTGGGATGCACACCCCAGACAGCTACATTTGGGCCTGAGTGACTCCCAGATGGTGAGGGTGGCCAGTGAGACCAAGTGCAATAAAGAAAAAGGTTTTAGTATGATCAGCAGCACTGAGGTAACTTGGATAGTACTCCTTACAATATATAATTGTAGTGTTTAACTGAAGAGTTATCAGATGGGAAAGAGCTCAAAGTTTAAAAAAAAACTATTCTACAAATTTCCAGTGCCATCTATTCAGATGGCACACCATGAAATTCAATTTACTCCCTGTCCCCCTCCTCTTTACTGGTCAGTACCCTCCCCCACTGCCTCTCTCCCTATCTCAGCCGCCTCTACTAGCTCTTATTGAATTTGGAAAGATTTCTAAATATTGGAGGAGACTGACAGAGCCGTTCAATTTCTGGGATTTTTTTTTCCTCCCTTGAAACCTGTCATGATGTCAGTTGGCTGCAAATGCTTGCAGCTGTGGCCTAATCTCAGAAAAGAGTGAAGCAATGTAGCTAAGCTCTCTAGGAGCTCCAAATGTGGGCTCAACTTTACAGCACAATTTGGAGATATTGATCAACTATAATCTTTGTGGTTAATAACATTTTGATTCTTGTAAATTAAAGTCTCCCCTCCTAAAAACATTTTTAAACTTTGACCTTTTTTCCCAGCATTTCTCAGTCCTCACTACCTGTTTCACAAAAACTTCTTCCTTCCAGAATGGAAGAAAACCATAAGGGCATCCAGGCACCTATTCTCCTTTCTTATACATTATTTGATTGGTTGGTTGTTTGTTTAAAAAACACGGTGAAACTATTGCAGGACTCTGTTTCACTGAGAAAATTGAGAGTCTATCAAGTAATTTTACCGTGATCTAATTTCTCTATGAGTAAGTTAGAAATAACTTGTGCCATTAAGTAACTGTGAAACGTTAAGCAAGTTATTTAATTGTTCTGAGCTTATTTCCTTACCTATAAAAATGAGAATCTTGATTATGATGGAAGGGTCAAGTTGTAATTGATACTCTCTAAGATACATTTCAATACTAAAATTTAACAATTTTATGAGGTTAATATGTCCCATCCACCTTACAGGAGTCTTCTAATACATTAAAAAGCTAATTGAAGTATTTAAGGGTTTTCGGAACCTTAATAGACAATCCAAAGATTATTACTCTCTCTTTTGTTTGTCTTTTTTTCTAAAACTCTATAACAATATTAGAATTATGAAATCTTAGAATTTAAAGGACATTTGACATCATACATCACCTAATCTAAGCTCCCTATTTCCAGTTCTAAAACATCTAGAATTATATTTAAATTTTTATTCAGTCATAACTTGTCTCCCCAACTTGATTATAAGTTCCATGTCTTCTGTTTTTGCCTTTCTTTGTACCCCCAGAACTTATCATGGTATCTGACACCTAATATGTGCTTAATAAATCCTAGTTGATCGATTGATTCTAAAATCTTCCTCTCTTTTCAGTGCATGGGCACCAACAGGAGGAGAAGCCAGTGCTACAGTCTGCACTAATGCTGAGGAATAAGTCCTAACTTCCCACAGATGGAGACCCAAGGTAGCCCTGTAAATCACAGAGACTGAATAAGTCTCTGAGGCACGGGTTGCTCACTCAGGGTTATTATTACTATCCGTGAGCTCACATGCAATCCTATATATTTCTATTAACTTTCAAAATGCTCATGTTTTAAGCCTTGTGAACTCATGTCCTTCTAAGAGGAGCTGGTGTGTAACTAAGTTTATAGGAGTGTCAGAGACTGTAGTTCCCAGATTATCTGGATGGGGGCAGAAAGAGAAATAAAAAGCTCCTGGTGTCCTTGATATCAACAGGTAGCCCCTGACACTTATGTTTCTTTGTTTCCCCCACTGCACCTAACACCGTGTCTTACACATAAAAGACATTCAAAAAAAGTTGAGTAAACTTGAAAAAAACCTTGGAGTATGATGAGCACATGGAAGACCGAGCAGGGATGGTTAGCAGGCAAAACACAAGAACCTGGACCACAAGAATAACCTGTGATTTAGAAAATGTACTGTGTACACTATTTCTTCCTTACCCTTACCACGCAAACCCTTCAAAAAAGGGTCGGTTTTGTTTTTTTCTTTGAATCCCCATCACCTAGCACAGTATCAGGAACATAGGAGTCACTTAAATGACGATGGATTGAGGTATTGAATTTAATGGACTAACCTGAGAATTTAAAGGACATTTATAATGGTGGGTAAGTTCTAACCCATCAGATTCTCTCTCTCTCTCTCTCTCTCTCTCTCTCTCTCTCTCTCTCTCTCTCTCTCTCACACACACACACACACACACACACACACACACACACACACACACACACACACACACACACACACGCTGATATTATTCTAGATGGCAACCAAGCTGTTCTGAGATCATAGCACTAACTTACTAGCCCATCGGTGTAGTTGTATGGCCAATTGTTTTCTACCCACCTCCTTTCTTTCCCCTCAGAAGGATCAGGCATAATCATGCTGCCCTGTCTTACTCTGTCTTATGCTACCCCTGGCTCAGTGAATTCCATCACAGGCACTCTCTTTTACACATATCCCTCTCTCTCTCTTCTCTCTTTCCAACTCTTGCTCAATGACTCCATTGATAATTTTCTTCAAATTCCTCACTGTCAATTCTATTCTTCCTATATCTCTTTTTATTCCATTTGTTATCTAAAAAAAATAACCTCAATAATAATAGGCTTAAGAATAATGCTAATAACAAACTAAGTGTGCAATGCCTAATTTCACTTCCAAAAATTAGATATAATAAGCTAGTGCCATCAATTCCCAAAGCCTTTGGAAATGCCCAGAACTGCTTCATAATCTCCACAAAAGTTACCATTTTAACTCTTAGGTGAACTTGGATTTCTAACATTCAAGCCAACTATTAAATTATTACTTGTTTAATTTTATTTATTTTTCTGTTGTGTTTCATTATTAGTACTGCCACAGCATCACTTTTATTTTTGCCCAATATGCACTGAAAATATGCAGTAAGTTTGGCTACCTTGTGATTTAAATAGATTATCCTGTCACTCCAATGCTCAAAAAACTTCAGTGACCTCCTATTGACTCTGGGATGAAATACACTGCCTTAGCTTAGCATTAAGTCCTTTACTATCTGACTACAACCCACCTTTCCCACTATTTCACCCCTATTCCCTTTCACATATTCTATTTTCCATCCAAACTGGCTTACTAACTGTTCCTCAAATTCAGTATTCATCTCCTTCCTCTGTGTATCTGTACAACCTGTCCCCATCATAAGAATGATCTTCTTCCTTCTTCTTCCTTTTCTTCTTCTTCTTCCTTCTTCTTCTTCTTCTTCCTCTCTTCCCTTCTTCTTCTTCTCTCCCTCCTCCCTCCTCCCTTCCTCCTCCTCCTCCTCCTCCTCCTCCTCCTCCTCCTCCTCTCCTCCTCCTCCTCTCTGTCTCTCTCTCCTTCCCTCTCTCTCTCTCTCTCCTCTCTCTCTCTCTCCTCTCCTCTCTCTCTCTCTCTCTCTCTCATCTCTCTACTCTTATCCTTCCTTAAAGGATTAAATAAAGTTGCCACATCCTCATGAAGCCTTCCCAGATTGTCCCAGAATCACCTTGTGTTTACTTATCCATGTATGTATTATATCTAGTCATTAGAAGTATACGACTTGAACCCTGAGGACCTGGGTCAATTTTGTTTTAGTCTTTGACTAACCTCCACTGCCACCACTAGCACAGTGCCACACAACTAGATAGTAGACACTTAATAAATGATAATTGGGTTTTTTTGTTTTGTTTTGTTTTGGGTGAAGCAATTGGGGTTAAGTGACTTGCCCAGGGTCACACAGCCAGTAAGTGTCAATGTCTGAGACCGGATTTGAACTCAGGTCCTCCTGAATCCAGGGCCGGTGTTCTATCCACTGTGCCACCTAGCTGCCCGCAATAAATAATAATTGAATTTAGTTGTTGAAATTTAATGGACTAGCCTGCGAACTTCCCAGGTCATTCACAATAATTATTGGGGGTTCTATCATTGATTCTACAGACAGACCTTGGCAACACCAAACCATTTTGTAGGTTAGGGCCCTACCCTTATGTAAGGTATCAACAAGGGCAGCTGAAGAGTCTTGATTCTATGTTATAAGCTATGTGCTTTCCCTGTCTTCCTAACCTTTCTGAGGATAATTCCTATCTTGCAGTCCTCAAAGGAAGTAGAAGTTTCAACAGAACCTCCCCAGACTCAAAGGAAAAAATTCACTCTTTTCAACCAGTATTAACCACCCTTATATTCCTGGGTGCTATGGACAAACATCATTTAGGTATGCCCTCTAGGGTCAGGCCATCTCTCCAGGTATAAAATAAAAATTACCCACAAATTGATAAAGTTTATGAAGTTCTCTTACTTTAGAATCATACATTTCTCAATTATTTTTTCCAGAAATAATCGTCTCAGCCAATAGCACAGAGTAGCTAAAACAGTGCCAGTTTGGCAGATGTTTTCCTGTATTCATTCATGCCAGCAACTTCCTTTGCAACTTCCAAGCAGGCATGAGTATCCAACATTTAACCTAGGTCACACATATCTGGCTTTCAGACCCAAAAGAAACATGAATATTGAGAGGAGAGAGAGAGGGAGGAGTGAGGGAGAGAGGGAGAAGGAAGAAAGGGAGAGAGGGAGAAAGGAAAAGAGGGAGAGAGGGAGAGGGAAAGGGAGAGGGAGAGGGAGAGGGAGAGGGAGAGGGAGAGGGAGAGGGAGAGGAGGGGGAGAGGGAGAGGGGAGAGGGAGAGGGAGAGGGAGGAGGAGAGGGAGAGGGAGAGGGAGGGAGAAGGGAGAGGGGAGTAGGGAGAGGGAGAGGGGAGAGGGACGAGGGAGAGGGAGAGGGAGAGGGAGAGGGAGAGGGAGAGGGCGAGGAGAGGGAGAGGGAGAGGGAGGGAAGAGGGAGAGGGAGAGGGAGAGGGAAGAAAGCTTCAGCAAACTGCACTGGATGATGGATCACCTTAAGGCTCTGAGCAATAAATATGAGTTTGCAAAGTTGTAAATGACGTACAGTCAGATGAGAGGGAATGGGGAATAATTGTCCAGTTTTTCCTTCTTTCAGAGGAGTAGGGATTTCGAGGAGGCGGGGTTGTTTTGTTTTGTTAATTTTAAACACAACATTATCCCACTCAGAAAAAGTTGACGAATATGATGGATCTGAGTGCTTCCATGGTGTCCCAGAGGCCCCTACAGACTAAATGTACTGGCAGCAGCACCCCACCCCTCTATAAGCAGATACTAATAAACTCCCAGCCCCCCAGATCCTTAAATAAAAGAAACCCTTCTGCCAGCCTAATATATTTCAAAGACATACAGCTAGAAGGAAGGAATACCTGCAGAAAGAAAAACTTATAAAGGAGAAGACGTTTTTGCTGGGAGGGTGGGGGTGGGTGTCTCCCAATTGCACCTCTGGAGAATGAGAGACAATTTGAGTTTAATGGTGTGTAAGAAGCAGTAATTGATTAAATGGTACCCTGGTGGCCTTAGAGAGTTGGTGTCCAAAAAGTGCCTGACATCCCCCCTCCCAGGGGTTGATGGCACCACTGAATGATCTGGCCTCAGTAACCATCATAATATGCTAGACTGCAAAGCATAAGTAAGAAGGACAGTGTCCTTGTTCTCCAAGCATGCCCTCAAAGCAGAAAAAAAGCTTGCGTGGGAAAACATTTGGCAATATCTCTATCTCATAGATGAATAATCAAGGCCCAGTAAGGTTAATGGAATTCTACCTGATCACACAGTAGTAAGGTCAGGTGATAGAAATAATCCATGACATCCTAGCTGCCCTAACAGAATAAAATCTGTAAAGCTTTTATCATGTGCCTGGCACATAGTAGGTGTTTAATATATGTTTGCTCCCTTCCTTTCCCTTGCCCAAGCTGTTACCAAAAGCCTACACTAACTCTAGCATCCTCGTCTCTGACTTTGTTGTCCTGAACCCTTAGATGACCACTGATTATGTTTGGACATTGTCATAACATGACAAGAACGGGCAGAGCAGATAGAGTACATGCTATGCTACTGCCAGAAGCAGCACTCTTTAGCATCCACTTAACCTTGACATTGTGCCATTGATGCCTGCTTGAAGATAGGGACTGCAGAAAAAAAAGAGAAAAAAATAAGTAGTCATAAAAATGAGAGAAGATGGCATTGAAAAACCCTACTCGATGTGCATTTCCAAAGCCAAGCTCAAATCAGAAGATGGGATCCAACCACTTGGCACACAAGAAGACTGCCAACCCAAGCAGGATGCTTGGATTCTAGCTCCGGCTCTGGTGCCAGCTTGCTGTGTAACTGTAGGCAATTCATTTAACCTCTCTAGGCCTCAGCTTCTCCATCTTTGAAACAAACCTAACAACACTCATCCTCTATCCCTCACAAGGGTTTTGAGATGATAAAATAGGATCATGTACATGAAAGTTCTTAGAAAACTTTTATCAAAGCAGGGGATTGTGTGCTCTACTAAGGTCCTACCCTGATGCCTCTGCAGGGCATAAAAGTGATCCTCAAGGGCTTTACCAGAAACATACAAGCTCTAGAAGGTGCCTGTCAAAGTCTCAAGATATCTGGCATAGAAATGCATGTTCAGAAAAAGAGCTCAGTTCAAGTCGCTGAGAACATCTCTGTCACTGATCTAAGGACATAGCAAGTCTCCCGCTTGACAAGTCAGCTCTACAAATAAGGTCCAATTTAGCAACAGCAGTCCAGAAACCTATGTTCTCTAATCTGCACTATATACTTTAGTTGTTATTTGTCCTTTGTTTTTGAAGAGGACCAGTGATATCAGAGGGTGAGGTCTTGATTGTGTGTGTGTTCTATTTAAGTGAAACAGAGTTGCACAAAGTCATCAGCCTCACTCTCTCGTCCTGAGTCATCAAAGTCCAGTGGCAGGACAAAAGTCAGGATGACTGGCAATGGCCCAGGATTCAGTATATGACCTTTGCATCTTTGTCATTTGACCAAGCTCTAAGCGCTCCATAGCACCTCTTTTAGCCACCTTCATGGCCACTGGAACAAACTGTTCTCATCAACCCATTCCACCAGGGGAAGTGTTCACGTGGTTGGGGTAGACATCCCCCTAACTCAGAAACAGGTGTGAGGCCCATTGGTTAGTTGGTTACCCTCAATCTGGCTTAGCCCATTTGCTGAATCAGTTTAGCAAGATGTGGTTGCTGCACATGCTACAGTTTCTTGGAGCCACAGGTGAAAGTTGAGTGTCAGGTAGATGCTGAAGGTAAATGAGCAGCCCTTAAAAGAACTCAGCAAGCCCTCACACCAGAGGTACTAGTCCTCCTTGAGCACCTCATACATCCATCTCCTTTGATGATGTCAGTCTTCTAAGGCCCAGCTCTTGTGAGTTTGGAAGAGGCTCATCAACAGAGAAGATGAAGCCTTTGACACACACAACTCACAATGTCTTCAGTGTTAAAGTATCATTATTACCTCATATGATTTTCAACCATTTTTCAATTTCCAATAGTCACTGAGCTCAAAAAGTTCATCTTTTGGGGCAGCTAGGTGGCACAGTGGATAAAGCACCAGCCCTGGATTCAGGAGGTCCTGAGTTGAAATCCGGCCTCAGACACTTGATACTAACTGTGACCCTCATTACCCCACATAAAAAAGAAAAAGGAAAAAAAAGTTCATCTTTTTTTCCCCTTAAGAATGGCAGTGATGTAACTATGTCACATAATCAAATATCATTATATTATATATATGAAGATGGAAGAGACCTTGAAAGTCATTTAGCGCAACAACTTTCTCCCCATTTTGTAGATGTAGAAACTGAGACTAAGAGAGTTTAAGTTGCCCAAGGTCCCACAGGTAAGGAATGTCAGAGGCAGAATTGGAATCCCCTATAAAGACAAAATCTAATAAGAATTATGCCATAAATGTTGTACTGGTTGCTCAAAAATGCATAGGGAAAATAAAATACACCTCTCCCTTCCACATTCCATTTCAGAATCATAGAAAATTTTACGATCATAGAAGTTTTAAAAGTTAATCACTAATGTCTCCAGGAAGAAGCAAAAAGAATATTCCCGGATTTTTTTCCAGGAAAAGAGCCAAGAAAAAGAGAGTTGGAGTTTTTTTCCATCTCCACATAATTCAATATCATATTTTTTTTTCCAACTGGGCCAATGGTGGGGCTGGGAGTGAGGGAGGAGAGGTATGCAGGGAGGGGAAAAACACTTCCCCAGCTAAGATCTCAAATTACAAGTTTCAGCCTTAAAGAAGTCTTTTGTTTTTACACTTGACCTATAAGCATATCAGTGTATAGTGGATATGTCCTCCACCTTTCAAATGTATGACATTGCTGAAGCAAGACCATGATAAACAATTTATCCTCTGCTCCTTCATTGCCATGACACCAAAAGGCTGGAAGTACAATGTTAAATCATTTTTGACCTTCTGGCTTAAAACTGTAAATTGTGAGCAAGGACTCCTGGGTTCTTTTCTAGCTTTACTAGAGTAATGATCTCTTTGTACTTACACAACCAAACTTGGCAGTTATGACACTATACACAATTTTATGCACACTCACACAGGGTTTTCCAATGCATAAAAATGTGAGTGTGCCTATAGCAACATTCTAAACAGATATGCCTTCAGATATAAAATCCAAACCTTCTCTTCTCCCTTCAAGAATCCTGCATCATCCCCCTCAGCCTCTCTTTTTATAGAGGACTTGGCCTCTACAAACTGAGACTTGACTGAGAAAATAGTGGTCATTTGTTATGACGTCCCTCTTCTTCTACTCTATATCTATATCTTTACTCGAAAATCCTTGGCATCATCACCCATTCTTTCCTTTCTCTAGTCTCTGACAGAAAGGTGACCCTTACCCTGGTAAAGGTCAACCCTTCTTATAGCCTTGATCCCATTCCCTTCCATCACTTCCAATCTGTTCTTCCCTACTCAGGATAGTAGTGCTTCCCCTGAAATTATCTTACATCTGTTTTATATTAATTTTGTATTTATTAATATATGTGCATGTTGTTTCCCTTGGTAAAATGTAAGATCACTGAAGGTAGGGATAACCAGTGCCTAGAACAGTTCCTGGAACATAGTAGGTACTTAATAAATACTTGTTGATTATTGACTAATTGTTTTTGAAGAGTGTGAATTGATGAAACCAAAAATCCAAGATCAATGCATTGAATCACTTTTTTCTTTCATTTACTCACTTAACAAGCAAGATTAAGTGGTAATAGTATGTAAACCACAGAGGTAAGGGCTAGGAAAGATACAAGAATAATTAAGATGTGATCACTGCCTTCATGGAGCTTGTAGTCTAGCGTAGGTACAGAGACATGATGCTCAGGTGAAAATGTAAAGCTGTGTGATAACTATAGAAAGAGCAGCACCATGGTGTATTGGTGGAGAAAGCATCAGGCTTGGAACTAGAATGACCTGGGTTCAAATCCTACTTCTCTCCCATACTAGCAGTGTGAACTTGGACAAGTCTCTTAACCTTTTAGCATCCCAAGTATCTCCCTACAACACACAGATGCCAATCTATATCATTTCCTACACAAATGAAATCACAAGTCCAGATCAACTATAGGCTAGTTTTAATGTGAACATAGGAGAGATACCAAGAGCAATGAAACAGCCTTGAAGGAGGGATATAATGACAAAAGACTGAGAATGAGGTAGAGCATACTAAGGATAGAAAAGAATGTGCACCAAGGGTAAGAGCCTTAAAACTGCTGATGGTTTCAATGGTTTAAGGAAACATCCCTTGAAGTTACTTCCTGTTAGGTATAAATTTACTGGCACCCTTTGAAGTAAACGGGGAAAATGTACCCAGTGCAAGTACACACTGGCATCAGACACCACAATTGTAAGGATACTGTAAGTTAAAGAGATTTGCAATGGAATCCTAAATTCCACTTGTCAGTATAGATATGACTATTAGAGAACCTGACACAACTAGTCTTTGCTTTCCCTGTCTGTCAAACCTGCCGTGTATATAAAGGAAGAAGGTACCACATTTTCTGCCAAGGAAGCATGATTCTTTTTTCCCTTTTTATGTGGAAGGGCAGATCCCTGTCCCTAATGCCTATAAAATCCAAGCTGGCCATATGGTGATTTGTCATGTGATTTTCTCTACCCACGGCAGGGCAGCTATGAAGAATAAACACTTTAATGTGGTCTCACGCCAGTAGGTTGAGTGAATAAGTCCATTATGAACTTATATACTTAATAACACAGTGGGGATACAAATGGGGGCTGGGAAGGAAATAGCAGCTGCCTGTTGGCAACAGTTCTAGGGAGGACATAGAAGGAGCCCCAGAGAAACAAAGGAAGGGGGGATTCAAATCTAACCCATTATCAAATACAAATTCCATGAGTTGGCAGCTCACATAAAAGGAAAGCTGCAAGTAAATGGGGGATTCTATGAAGGTTATCAAAATTCAAAGTGTCACTGTGAAGGTACTATACAAAGGAAAAGATGGAGGAAGGACCCGGCAGTAGGCTAATCGCAATCTCAGTACACATACTAAAGAAACAACTCTTTGAATAGAAGCTCCATCTTAACTGAAGCTATTTGGAAGCTGAATTTTCTAAACACTGGCTTTTGTTGTATTTTGCCCTACAGCTGACTGCCATTTCAATGATGGAAACAAAACTAGGAATTTATTTTCTAGAACTGAAATCTATATCTCTAGTGTTTGCATTTCAGAATTAAGAAAGATCCCATCAGGCACAAGTAATACATATATATTACATATAACATATAATACATATATGTTATATAGAGATGTGTGTATAATAGATATCTTTAATATACTATAGTGTATATACATATGTTATATATAGTGCATATATATAGACATATATTATATGTGTGTATATGTATGTGTATATGGCATGTATGCGGTGTTCAAGGAAGACTAACACCTCTGGTCCTAGATGGACAGATGAGAACAACTTGCTCCAATGGACAGAAGGCAGCTGAAGTAGGTACTCTGGAGCTCTTAGAGCTTGGTCAAATGGCAAAGATGCCAAGGTCATTCGCCACATCCTGGACCACTGGTCCCAACTTTTGTCTTGCCACAGGGCCTCCATGACTCAGGAAGAGATGGTAGGGTTAACAACTTTGTTCAACTCTGCTTCACTTAAATCCAATTCATGCATGAGTCAAGACATCACCCCCTGATATCTTTGGTCCTTTTAGAAATCAAAGGATGAACAATACCAACATGCACATGTATATATACATATATGTGTAATATATATAATACAGATACACTCACACACAGAGCTTTTCATTTCGTGCATAAGTATAGCATAGCTTGGCCAGATGACTGATTCAGACCATGCCAGTATCATTACTAAAGTGGGTGAATGGAATGAGAACAATTAGAAAACTTCCTGGTTAGGGGGTCTGATGTACATTCTTTTATTATTAACACTAATGAATTGGTTGTTTGAACTAAAGTCCTCTTTATCTTATTCTTGGCTGTCACAGTAAAGTCTATCACAGAATTAGTAATCTGTTTAAATATCATGTGCATTTTAGAATCTTGTCCTTCTCTATTTTCAAGCTAGTCTAAGGCTGATAATCTTATGTTGACACTTCAAGGAACAGGATCTATCTAAATTGGGAAATAAGTCCAGCGATATGATTTGAACAGTTCTCCAAAGGCCCACCTGGACAAAAACGATTCTTACTATATGGAGTGTCTCAAGTTCTTACATCATTAAAAAAAAAACCTGCTAAAATGAAAACCTGTTAACTTGACACGCTAAGATACACTTTTAAATACATAATCCATTAACACATTACTAAGAATTCATTTCTTGAATTAGCTAGCCACTTTGCAGAGAATAGGACTCCCAGGGAATACAACATACAACACCTGTTTTCATAGGGTTACGAGAACCTGGAAAGACTCGTAAAAGGAGAGGGCTGGCTTGGGCTGCATTGAGTGCCCCAGTGGCAGATGCTGGGCAGCTGGAGAATATCAGGTACCTGAACAGTGAAACAGGGAGAGAAGAGAAACAAAGATAAACTTCATCCACTTTGATGCTTTTCCAAGAGCCACTCCTAGTAACAAATGATAATCTTTTGAAATAAAATTATAAACAGAAACTTAATTTATACATTTACTTAAAGTTCTCCCTTGTTGCTACATTAGGCTCCATTCCATCTTCACCCAGACATAACATCAGTCTATGGGACACCAAAACATCCGGTCAACTTGATCATCAGTACAAATTCAGTTGAGGAGCCAGATGTTTTCCATAGTTAACACCAAGTGATCAGCTTGACTAAATACATTATTGGACTTACTGAACTAACCAGATGTTTTGGCACTGTGTAAATGTTAAGTGACCACTTGCAAACAGACATGCTTATTTATCTCTTCACTCACCAATAATATCATTTTACAGTTTCAGTGGAGAAAATTTACATATTTCCTAACCTTCCCTATCTATACATCCACATCCAAATGGCTTATATGCCCCCAACAAGAAATTACACATATACACACACATACATTTGTGGCTGTTTGATCATTTCATTCATGTCCAACTCTTCATGACCCCATTTGGGGTTTCCTTGGCAAAGATACTGGAGTGGGGGGCAGCTAGGTGGTGCAGTGGATAGAGCAACGGCCCTGGATTCAGGAGGACCTGAGTTCAAATCCGGCCTCAGACACTTAACACTTACTAGCTGTGTGACCCTGGGCAAGTCATTTAACCCCAATTGCCTCACACACAAAAAAAGATACTGGAGTGGTCTGCCATTTTCTTCTCCAGCTCATTTTACAGATGAGGAAACTGAGGCAAACATGGCCAAGTGACTTGCCCAGGGTCACAAGATTTGAACTCAGGAAGATGAGTCTTCCTAATTTCAAGACCAGTATTCTATTCACTGTGGCACCTAGACACACACACACACACACACATACACACACAAAATTTTAATCAATTCTGACAATGTAGTGTGTGTGTACATGTGTGTCCATGCATGTGTTGAACTGGTAAAGAGGTAATGTTAATGTATACCAATCTAATTTTATCTAAACTTGTTAGATAATGGGCATGGGGGGAGGAAAAGAGGAGAAATCCCTTCCTCAAATCAGGACTTAAACCAAAGCTTTCAAAGGAGCATTCCTGGTGCTGACCCATGTCAGGAATAATAATAGTAATAATAGGGATAGGTCTAGGCCTGGGATCTGACTGCTTTAGCAAATTCCCAGATGAGGAAATCCCCTCAACTTTTTGGTACCTTCTCTACAATTTATAGTCTTATATAATTGCTCAGAGTGCTGAAAAGTTAACTTGCCCAAAGCCACACAGTCAGTATGTTGCTAAAAGCACAATTTGAACCCATGTCCTCCTGGCTTTGACAATGACTCTCTATAAACATCTACGGGGGCAGCTAGGTGGCACAGTGGATAAAGCACTGGCCCTGGATTTAGGAGAACCTGAGTTCAAATCTGGTCTCATATACTTGACACTTACTAGCTGTGTGATCCTGGGCATGTCACTTAACCCTCATTGCCTCACCAAAATAAAAAAAATCTATGGCCCTTTAAGATTCACAAACTGCTTTATATACATTATCTCAGTTGATATTTACAACAAAGATTAAAAGTCAAATACTAAAGATATTATTATTCCCATTTATAGATAAGAAAACAGAGTTAGGTATGTGAGTTGAATATGATAGGGTGATATTTTAAAAAATAAAATTAAGGGGTGAAAAAGAGGAATGTACTGGGAGAAAAGGAAAGGAAGAGGTAGAATGGGGTAAATTATCTCACATAAAAGAGGCCCAAAGGAGATTTTACTGTAGAGGGGGAGGGGGAGGAAGTGGCTGGGAACATCTGAACATAACTCTCATCAGAATTGGTTCAGACTCAGTTGGGTATAGAAATCTATCTTACCCTAAAGGAAAGTAACAGGGAAATGCAATAAAGGGGGGTAAATGATAAAAAAGAAAGATTGGGGGAGGAAAAAGTCAGAAGCAAAATATTTTTGAGGAGGAACAAAGTAAAAGGAGAGAGTAGAATAAACAATGGAAAAATAGGATGGAGAGAAATACGGAACTGTATATAGAAATCATAACTGTGAAAAAAATTGGTGCAAATTTCTCTGATAAAAAGGCCTCATTTCTCAAATATATGGAGAACTGAGTCAAATTTGTCAAAATAAGAACCATTCCCAAAATGACAAACAGTCAAAAGATATGAACATGAGTTTTCAGATGAAAGAATCAAAGCTATCTGTAGCCTTATTGGGTGGGGGGAATCACTATTGATTGGAGAAATCCAAATTAAAACAATTCTGAGGTACTACCTGACAACTACCAGATTGACTGATATGGCAAATGTTGAGAGGGGGGTGTGGGAAAATTGAGACACTAATGAACTGTTCATATATTGTGAACAGATCCAGCCATTCTATAAAGTTATTTGGAACCATGCCCAAAGAGCTATAAAACATACACATACCCTTTGACCCAGCAATATCACTACTAAATCTGTATCACAAAGTGATTTTTTAAAAATTAAAAGGACCTATATGTACAAAAATATTTATAGCAGATCTTTTCTGGTGGCAAAGAATTTGAAATTGAGGGGGTGCCCATTAACTGGGAAATGACTGTGGTATATGAGTATGATGGAATATTACTTTGCCATAAGAAATTATGAGCAGGATGCTCTCAGAAAAACCTGGAAAAACTTACATGAACTGATGCAAAGTGAAATGAGCAGAATCAGGAGGACATTGTACATAGTAACAGTAATATTGTATAATGAAGAATTGTAAATGACTTATCTATTTTGACCAATAGAATGATCCAAGACAATTCTGAAGGACTTATGAAAAATGCAATCTATACCCAGAGAAAGAACTGATGAAGTCTGAATACAGATCAAATCATGCCTTTTTAACTTCATTTTTCTTGGGGATTTTTTTGGTCTGTGTTTTTTCCACAGCATGACTAATATGGAGAAATGTTTTGCATGACTACACACTATAACATATCAAATTGCTTGCCTTTTCAATGAGGGAGCAGAAGGAGGGAGGGAATTTGCAACTTAAAAGTTTTTAAAAAAACAAATGTTAAAAATTGTTTTATATGTAATTGGGGAAAAACAAAATACTAAAGAAAAAAGATAAAGAATTAAATATTAATACTTAATAGGTAGGTGTCAAATATCCTAGCAACTAAGTTGTTAAAGTAAAAACTTAATTACTGCAAGAAATTGAATTGATAAATACAACTAGGAGGTGTTTTTAAAATTAATATAAGATAAACAATTAGCTAGTCTGATTTAAAAAAAAAACAAACTACCAATATCAGGAAATGAAAAAAGGAATCTATCATCAACAAACAGTCTCTGCTTTCAAGACACTCACACATGTTCTAATGATGGAGTCATCATGCAGACAACTATGGACAAACAAAATATACCCAGGGTAAATTAGAGGTAATCTCAGAGGAGAAGCATTAGTAGTTGTTGGGGAGAAATGGTACCTCTTCCTGAAGGTAGAATATGAGCTGAGTAGTGAAGGATGCCATAGAGGTAAAGATAAGGAGGGACAATATTTCAAGCATGGTGGATAGCCAACAGCATGTGTGAGAAACAGTGAGAAGGACAATGTCTGTAAATCACAGATTATATGGAGGGGACTCAATATAAGAATATTGGAAAGGCAGTATGGGGATCAAGACTTAAAGAGCTTTAAAAGCCAAACAGAAGATTGATTTTATGTATGTTCCTGGAGGTAACAGAGAGACATTGGATTTTGTTGAATAGGGGGTGGTACAATCAGACCTACTTGTTAGGAAGATCAATTTGACTTCTCAGTAGAGGATGATTTGAGTGGGGAGAGACATGTGTCAGGGAGGCCAACTATCACAATAGTCCAGGCTTGAGGTGATGATGGTCTGCATAAAGGTGGTAGCAGTGTCAGAGGAGAAAGGGAATCATACACAACATATGCTTGGCAACAGATTGGATATGTTAGGTCAGTAATACTGAGGATTCAGGGATGACACCTACATTGTGAGACTGGATGACTGGGAAGATAGTAGTGCCCTTGGCAGCTGTAGAAAAATTTGGAAGAGGAAGAGTTTAGGGAAGATAATTAGTTCTGGTTTTGACATGTTGGATTTAAGATGTTTGTGGGTCATCCAGTTCAAGATGCTGAAGAGGCCATTGGAGATTCAAGAATGAAGATCAAGATAGAGGTTAGAGCTGGATAAATAGATTTTAAAATCATCTGTATAGAGATGATCATTGAAACTGTCTAAGCTAAAAAAAAAAAAAGAGGGGCAGCTAGGTGGCACAGTGAATAAAGTGCTGGCACTGGATTCAAGAGGACCTGAGTTCAAATCCGGCCTCAGACACTTGACACGTACTAGCTGTGTGACCCTGGGCAAGTCACTTACCCCTCATTGCCCTGCAAAAAAAAAAGAAAGAAAGAAAGAAAAGAAAAAGAAAAAGAAACTGTCTAAGCTAATGAGTTCACCAAATGAAATAGTTAAAAAGGAGAAAAAAAGAGGGCCCAGGACACAGCTTTGAGAGATAGTCACAGTTAATGGGTATGTCCTGGATGAAGATTCAGCAAAGGAGACTAGGAAGGAGCAGGACAGGGAGGAGGAAAACCAGGAGAGATCAGTGTTATGAAAACCTAGAAAAGGGAGAATATTGAGAATGATCAACAACTTCAAAGATTGCAGAGAAGTCAAGAAGGATGTGGATTGAATGAGACCATTAGATTTGGCAATCAAGAAATCATTGGTAGAAGAGAGCAGTTGTGATTGAATGATATCAGAAGCTTGTCTATAGAAAGTTTAGAAGTGTTTAGAGAGTAAAGGTTCTGGAGGCAGTTGGTGGCGCAGTGGATAAAGCACCAGCCCTGGATTCAGGAGGACCTGAGGTCAAATCCGACCTCAGACACTTGACACTTACTAGCTGTGTGACTCTGGGCAAGTCACTTAACCCTCATTGCCCTGAAAAAAAAAAAGAGTAAAGGTTCCAATTGTAGAAGGATTTCTCAAATTGAATCATGAAAGGAACTAGAAATTTAGGTTGCTAAGTCGCTGTGATAATTGAATCATCATGAACCTATATATGACAACTGCACTTCCAGCTGGGGAGGGATAGGGAAACCCAGTCTCAAAAAAATTAAATAGATGAATATTTATAAAAATATTAAATACCCAGATTTTCATAACAAGAAATAACTCAATCTCAGAAAAAATTAATTCCCAAAGGGAAAAAACAACTAAGACTGAACAGATGTACAAGAGTATTATATCAAGCAAGTAAAGAAAAATTACCTATAATTTTCCCTGTTATTTGCAAAAATAAGGGAAAGTGGCATCCTACTAAATTCCTTCTAAGAGCTAAATATAGTCCTATTCCCTAAACCAGGAAGAGATGGGTAATAAAAATAAAAATTTATTCAAAATCCCTGGTGAATATTGATGCAAAAATATTAAATAACATTTTAGTAAAGAGATTACAGCAACATATTTTGAAAACCCAATGGGCTATGAGCAACTTGGATTTATACCAAGAACATAGGGTTGATTCAATATTAGTCAAACTATAAGAATAACAGACCACATTAATAATAAAAATCACATGATTATTTCAATAGGTGGAAAAAAGTTTTTGTCAAAATATAAATTAAATTTAAAAAGAATATGAATAAATAGACCTTTCCTTAATATACATGTGTACACATAAATTTGCACATGAGTTCATATATATAATATTACATATTATATATAAGTAAGCATGATCTGTAATGGAAAAACAATAGAGGCTCTTTCCAATAAGATCAAGGACAAAGCAAGGATATCTATTGTCACCACTATTATGTTATATAGTTTTAGAAATCTCACTTATAGCCATAAAACAAGAAAAATCAAATGAGGAAATACAATAATCAAAGAAGAAACTTTTTCTTTGTAAATGACATGAGATTTTAATTAAAGACCCCTATATTTTCAATTAAAAATTAGTAGAAATAATTAACTTAAGTAAAAGATTGGTATATAAAACGAATCCACAAAAATCTTTAGTCTTTCTGTACAATGATAATAAAACCCACCAGAAAGAAATAGCACAAAATCCATTCAAAATTATTACAAAATTATAATGCATGTAGGAATCCACTTAATAAAACCCACAAGAAATATATGAATACAAAAACAAAATACTCTTTACAGAAATAAAGACATTTAACTGGAGAGGAATTATTTGCTCATGATCAAGCCATGCTAATAAAATTAAAGTGAAAAGAATACTTAAATTAATTTACAGATTCAATATCATACCAGTTGACCTATCAAAGAAATATAGAACTAGACAAAATAATAATAAAATTCATCTGGAGAAGTACAAGATCAAGAATCTCATGGAAAATCTCAAGGGGAAAAAAGTGTGGGGAAGCCTATAAGCACCAGACTTCAGACTACACTACAAAACCGTAAAAATCAAAATTATTTAAATGGTTAAAACAAAGTTTTAAGCTGATCAGTGGAACAGATTAGATATAGAAGACTGAGAAGGAACTGAACACAGTAGTGTAGGTTCAAAGAACCCAAGGACATAAACTACTGGGGTAAGGACTCACCATTTGATAAAAAACTACTGGAAATATTGGAATGTAGTCTGTGTGAGACTAGGCTTAGAGAAACATCTCATATCACATGCCACAATAAGCTTCAATGAACAGATGTACTAGATATAAAAAATATAGACAAATTAAGGACAGGGGAGAAAGAGAGTGGTGGAGAGGATATACCTTTCACCACTATGGGTAGGGGAAGAATTTTTGATCAAACAAAGATCAAAGAGATAATCACAGGAGCAAAAATGGGCAATTTTGGTTGCATAAAATTGAAATGTATTTTGCACCAAAAAAAAAAAACCCCACAAAAAAACAATGAAATTAGACTCACAAGAGAAACAATCAACTGGGGGTGGGGGAGGAGGGGAGAAACCTTAGCAACAAATTTCTTTGATAATGGTTTGGGATACAAGATATGAGAATCAATAAAAATATATAAGAACCAGGGCAGCTAGGTAGCGCAGTGGATAAAGCATTGGCCCTGGATTCAGGAGGACCTAAGTTCAAATCTAGCCTCAGACACTTGACACTTACTAGCTGTGTGACCCTGGGCAAGTCACTTAACCCCCATTGCCCTGCCCCCAAAAAAATATGTGTGTGTGTAGGAACCAAAAGCATTTCCCAGTAGATATATGCCCAAAGAACAGATAGCTCTTATTGGTGAAAAGACAGTTTAAAAATGCTCCAAATCACTAATAATAAGAGAAATGCAAATTAAAATAACTCTTAAGAGCTACTTCACACCTGTCACATTGGCAAAGATGACAAAAATGGAAAATGACAATTTTTGGAGGGGATATGGAAACAAAAGAATGACAAAAGGTGCCCTAAAAATTGTCACCTTACCAACCCTGCCCTGATTACTGTGACAGGTGGGGATCCCACCATGAAGTCAAAACACAAAAAATTAAGATATAGTGAATAAAATTAAATGGAAAATAGATTGTTTTGATTATATAAAATTAAAAAGCTTTTGCACAAACAAAACTAAAGTAACCAAGATTACAAAGGAAGTAGAAAACTGGGAAAGAATTTTTGAAACAAATATCTCTGATAAAGGCCTCATTTCTCAAATATATAGAAAACTGAGTGAAATTTATAAAAATACAGGTCATTCCCCAGTTGATAAATGGTCAAAGGATATGAACAATTTTCAGACAAAGAAATCAAAGCTATCTATAATCATATGAAAAATGCTATAGACCATTATTGATTAGAAAAATGCAAATTAAAATAACTCTGAAGTATCCCCTCATACCCATCAGAGTGGCAAATATAACAAAAAAGGAAAATATTGGATGTTGGAGGGGTTATGGGAAAACTGGGTTGCTAATCCACTGTTGGTGGAGTTGTGAAAAGATCCAACCATTTTGGAGAGCAATTTGGAACTATGCCCAGAGGGCTATAGAACTGTGCATACTCTTTGATCCAGCAATACCACTGCTAGGATTGTATTACAAAGATATCCCCTAAAAGAGAAAAAGACCTATTTGTACAAAAATATTTATGGTAGCTCTTTTTATGGTGGCTAAGAATTGGAAATCAAAGGAATGCCCATCAATTGGGGAATGGCTAAACAAACTGTGGTATATGATGGTGATGGAATATTATTGTGCTATAAGAAATGACAAGCAGGATGACTTCAAAAAGGCCTGGAAAGATACACAAGAAATTATGTATTGTGAAGTGAGCAGAACCAAGAGAGCACTGTACACAGAGAAAGCAATATTATATGATGAAGACCTGTGAATGACTGGACTATTCTCAACAATACAATGATTCAAGACAATCCCAAAGGACTATTGATGAAAGATACTGTCCACCTCCAAAGAAAAAACTGATATTGATGGAACAGACTGAAGCATGCTATTTTTCACTTTCTTTCATTTTTTTCTTTTAATCAAGTTTGCTTGTACAAAATGACAAAGATGGTAATGTTTTACATAGTCATACACGTATAACCCATATCTGATTGTTTGCCACCTCAGGAAAGGGGTAGGAGAGGGAGGGAAAGAGGGATAAAATTTGGAACCCAAAACTATAAATAAAGTTTATTGTTTTTAAAAATACACAAAAAATTATACAAAAACTGAAATGATTATTTCATTCACCATTGGTACAGGAATGTGTGCACACTTATAGACAACACAAAACCCAGTAGCCCTGAAAGACAAACAGCTCTTGTCCTGAGAGAATTCAGCACCTATTGCATCCAAATAGCAACCCTGAAGTAAACAAGGCTGGCAAATGAAAGCTAGCTTACTGAAAACTCAAAGCAGGATACATGTTTGTTTGTTTTTCTGGAATGGCCACAGTGAAGAGGAGCGCCATGGATCTGGCATATGTTTTGCAATCAAAACTAATCTAGTCAACAAGTTTGTATGCCAAGTTTGTACTCCTTTTGGTAAAGGAGTGAATGACAGGCTCATAACAATGTGATAGCCACTTGTAAGAAAACGCCACACTACCATCATCAGTGCCTATGCTCCCACCATGACAAATCCTGATGAGGCCAAAGAAAAATTTTATGAAGACCTGGAGATCTTTATCATCAATGTTCCAAAAGAGGAAAAGCTTATAATTCTAGGTGACTTCAATGCTAGAGACTACCACACTACCAGACATGGCAGAGAGTCTTTGAGAGGAATAGAGTTGGAGACAGCAACAGCAATAGTCACTCACTACTAAAGACTTGTGCATCTCATGACCTTCTCATCACCAACACTGTCTTCTGTTTGCCTAAATGCAATAAAACTTCATGGATGTACCCCTATAACATATATTGGCATTTAATAGACTATGTGATTATAAGGAGAAGAGACAGACAGAATGTGAGAGTGATGAAGGCAATATGCACCAAGAGTGCTGGATTGATCATAGACTTATCCTCTCCAAGCTAAATATTTTCATTCAACAAAAGTGGTGGCCCCAAGGCAAAATGACTACCAGAAGACTTAATATCAACAGATTAGAGGGCTTCTCTGAGCAGTAACACTTTGTTGCTAACTTGGAGGTAAAGTTGAACCAACACATAGTTAGCAAAAGTGGAGCAGAAAGGGAGTGGGCAGCTTTCAGAGATTTCTTGTACAGCACTGCATTTGCTCCTCTGGGCCAAAACATTTACAAACATCAAGACTGGTTTGAAAAAAAATGATGGGGAAATTAAGAGGCTGCTAAATGAAAAAAGGAGAACTCCACAGGGTTTGCCAGCAGGACAGTTCATCCCTAAGAAGGTAGCATTTAATTCCATCAAGAATAAAGTACAAGTGATGCTTAGAGAGATACAGGATTCTTGGCTCAGTAATGAAATTCAATTTTAGGCAGTAATAGTAACAATCCAAAGCACTTTTATAATTCCCTGAAGGCTATTTATGGGCCAAAGACATATGGTGCATCTCAACTACTCAGTGCTGATGGAGCCACATTGATTAGTGATAAGGACATGATCCTGGAGAGATGGACTGAACATTCCCATAGTGTTCTCAACAGATCATCACCAATCAATGTTAAAGCCATTGACTGTTTTACCTCAGGTTGAAGTCAACCCCTCTCTAGACAAATTTCCAACTGAAGGAGAGGTTTTGAATACCATTAGGCTCATCTCCTGTAGCAAAGCACCTGGTGCTGATTCTATTCCAGCCAAGATTTGCAAGATCAGGGGCCCTTTGCTCATACTGACTGAAATTTTTCAGGTTATATGGCAAGAAGAGGTTATTCTCCAAGGGTTCAGGGATGCCTCTGTTGTCCATCTCTATACTTTTCTTTCTTCTTTCACCCTATTCCTCCTTACCTGCCTTTTGCTTCTGACCACTGCCTTCCTCAATCTGTCCTCCCTTTTATCAGACCACACTCCCTTTTCTTTCCCCTTTATCCCCTGCTTCTGCCCTCCCTTTAATCAGTGTCCCCTTTTTCCCCTTACCCTTTTACTTCCCTAAAGGGGAAGCTGAATTTCTTTATCCAAATGACTGTAAATGTCTTTGAGCCAAATATGATGAGAATAAGGTTGAAACAATGCTCACCACTCCTTCTTTCCCTCAATTGTAATAGGGGTTTTTGCACCTTTTCATGTGATGTAATTTATCCCATTCTACCTCCCCTATCCTCTTCTCCCCATATACTCCTTTTTTACCACTTAATTTTTTATATCATCACATCAAAGTCAATTTATGCTTTTGCCTCTATGTTTACTCCTTCTATCTTCCCAAATAGAAATAAATCCTCAAGAGTTGCAAGTATTATCTTCCCATGTAGGGATATAAACAGTTTAATCTTATTGAATAACTTTTTTCTTGTTTACCTTTTTATATTTCTCTTGAGTCTTCTTTTTGAAGATCAAATTTTCTGTTCAGTTCTGGTCTTTTCATCTGGAAAGCTTGAAAACCCCCTATTTCATTGAATGTCCATCTATTCCCCTGAAAGATAATAATCAATTTTGCTGGTAGCTGATTATGGGTCGTAATCCAAACTCCTTTACCTTCCAGAATATCATATTCCAAGCCTTCTGATCCTTTAATGTTGAAGCTGCCAGGTCCTGTGTAATCCTTACTGTGTCTCCATGATATTTAAATTGTTTCTTTCTGGCTGCTTGCAGTATTTTCTCCTTTAGCTGATAATTCTGGAATCTGGCTACAATATTCCTTGGAGTTTTCCTTTTGGGTTCTCTTTCAGAAGGTGATCAGTGATTCTTTCAAGGGCTATTTTATCTTCTTATTCTATGATATCAGGACAGTTCTCCTTATAATTTCCTAGAATATGATTCTAGACTCTTTTTTTGATCATGTCTTTCAGGTAGTCCAATAATTCTTAAATTATCTCTCCTAGATTTATTTTTCAGGTCAGTTGTCTTTCTGATGAGGTATTTCACATTTTCTCCTATGTTTTCATTCCTTTAATTCTGTTTGACCTATTCCTGATGTCTCATGGAGTCATTACCTTCCATCTGCCCAATTCTAATTTTTAAGGCATTATTTTCTTCAGTAAGGTTTTGCACCTCCTTTTCCATTTGGCCAATTTTTTCCCATTTAGCCAACTGCATTTTTTTTTTTGGCAGGGCAATGAGGGTTAAGTGACTTGCCCAGAGTCACACAGCTAGTGTCAAGTGTCTGAAGTCGGATTTGAACTCAGGTCTTTCTGAATCCAGAGCTGGTGCTTTATCCACTGCACCACCTAGCTGCCCAACCCCACCCCCCACCCCACCCCACCCCCGGCCAATTGCATTTTTTAAGGAATTGTTTTCTTCAGTCAATTTTTTTGCTTCCTTTTCTAAGCTTTTGACTCTTTTTTCATAATTCTCTTGTGTAACTCTCATTTTTCTTCCCTTTTTTTCTTCTACCTCTCTTATTTTATTTTTAAAATCCTTTTAAGCTCTTCCAAGAAGGCTTTTTTGGTCTTGAAACCAATTCATCTCCCCTCTTGAGGCTTCACATATAGGCATTTTACAGTATTGTCCTCATCTGAGTTTCTGTTTCGGTCTTCCTTGTTGCCATAGAAGCTCTCAATGGTAAGATTCCTTTTCTGTTTCTTACTAATATTTTGGCCTATTTTTTTTTTACTTTTAAAGTTGAGGTCTGCTCCTGGGGCACAGGGGCCCCTGTTGCAAGCTTCTTGTACTGGGGAATAGGGCCTGGTCATTGGCTTTCTGGTCTGAGGCCTCTGGGGCTTGAGGATTTCTCACTGCTCTGGGCTTGCTCCCTATGAAGGGATGGTTTCCTCCAGTTGCACCTGCCCTGTGGATAGTGCTCTAGATGAAGTTTGCCTTCTCAGCTGAGGCCGGGGGGGTTGGGGGTCTCACAACTGGCCTGCTGTGCCACCAGCTTGCTGAGCCAGGACCAAGGAGCCTCAGCTGCTGATCTGTGCTATGACCAAAAGATTCCTACTGACTTGCCCAGACCCCCTCCAAGCTGTGCTGAACTGTGCAGTGCTCCCCTTTCACCCAAGTGAGACAGACGTTTCCTGAAGTCTTCTAAATTATCTCAAGTTGGAAGATTGTATGTCTCTGTCTTTTTTGTAGGTTTTGTAGTTTCCATTTTAATTGTCTTAGGAAGATTCTGAAGATCACCTGGCCAGATAAGATACCAGACACTGAGGTCCTCTCTCAAACTAAAATGCCAAGCATTCAGACTCTACTGCAGAGAATGTAATTCCAATGGGTTGGTCATGTTGTTTGAGTGCCAAATGTATGCCTGCCTAAAACACTATTTTATGGAAAATTCACACAGGGGAAGAGTTCACATGGTGGTCAGAAAGAGTGATATAAGGACACTCTCAAGGTCTCTTAAGAATTTTGAAATATATTGAATTATATGGGAGACACTGGCATAGGACCGCCCAGCATTGGCATGCCCTCATCAGAGAAGGTGCTGTGCTCTATGAGCAGAAGAATTAAAGTAGCACAAAAGAAATATGAGATATGTAAACTTAGAGAATCCAACCCAAATGTTCACATGGATTCTTTGTTCCTAACCTGTGATAAAACATTCTGAGCTCATATCGGTCTGATCAGCCACAATTAGACACTCTATATCTTAGTGATATCATTTTGCTTCTCTTTGAGAATGAAGGACAACAACAAACTAACGAACCAGTGCATTCATAAGTAGTTCAGGGGCAGCTAGGTGGCGCAGTGGATAAAGCACCGGCCCTGGATTCAGGAGTTCCTGAGTTCAAATCCGGCCCCAGACACTTGACACTTAACACTTACTAGCTGTGTGACCCTGGGCAAGTCACTTAACCCCAATTGCCTCACTAAAAAAACAAAACAAAACATAAGTAGTTCATTGACCAGACCTAAATTTCATTAATAGTCACTTAATGGGGGCAGCTAGGTGGTACAGTGGTTAAAGCGCCAGCCCTAGATTCAGGAGGACCTGAGTTCAAATCCGGCTTCAGACACTTGACATTTACTAGCTGTGTGACCCTGGGTGAGTCACTTAACCCTCATTGCCCTACCCCACCAAAAAAGTCACTTAATGGTTCAATTTTAACTTAGGAGATTTTTAGTGAAGTACCTCAAAGATCTTTCCTTAGCTATTTGTTATTTAACTTTTTTATTAATTGCTAACATTAAAGCATAGAAGGTATTCATCACATTTCCTACTGACACAAAGCTAAGAGGGAGAGCCAACATAGGGATGAGTCAAAATGCAAAAGGTCAAGACAGGCTCAATCAATAGGGCAAATTTACAAGGCATGTTCCTACATTATACAAGATCTTTTTTGCCAACTGAAGAAGTTTCTAATCCCCATGAGTCCTCTGAATTTTCTGTTATGTTAAATAAAGCTACTCCTTTATTTAATGTTTGGTTATCCTAATTGCATGTATGAGCACTGAAGGCCTTTTCTTTTTTATTTTTCTTTTTTTTTTTAAGTGGGGCAATAAGGATTAAATGACTTGCCCAGGGTCACACAGATAGTAAGTGTCAAGTGTCTGAGGTCTGATTTGAACTCAGGTTCTCCTGAATCCAGGGCCAGTGCTTTAGTCACCTAACTGCCCCCAGGCCTTTTCAATATATGTAAAAATCTAGCCATGGGCCACATTCTAATGTTCCAAGGGGAAAACCTGGGTGCTGTCACGAGATAATGATGATAATAATAATAATTTTGGAAGCCTCTAAGACTAAGCCCAATCTGTGAAAAATGAGAACTTCGGTAGTATCACCCAAAAAATAAAATGTATCTTACAGCTAAATTCAAAAAAATTAACTTCTTAAGCACAAGATGAAGCAGACATGGTTAGGTAGTGGTCTAGCTGGAAATGTTAATAGCTTTTATGTTCCGTATAAGTCAACTGCTTAATGTAATTACTAAAAAAAAAACAAAAAAACTAAAGTCTTTTTAAGCTATACTAAAAGAGGACCAGGGGGGCAGCTAGGTGGCGCAGTGGATAGAGCACTGGCCCTGGAGTCAGGAGGACCTGAGTTCATATCCGACCTCAAACTGTGTGATCCTGGGCAAGTCACTTAACCCCCATTGCCTCACCCCCGCTCCCCCCTCCCCACAAAAAAAAAAGAAAAAAAAGAGGACCAGGAAAATAATGGTTCTGCTCTACCCTGGTCAGAGTACATCTGGAGTGTTATATTCAATTCTGAGTTTTAGGGTTGGGACACTGATAAGTTTGTTCATTCATCCATTCATTCATTTATTCTATTTCCATAAACATTTATTAAGCACCTACTATGTGTCAGGCAAAAAAGGCAAAAGATAGTCCCTGCCCTCAAGGAGCTTAATGGAGGTGACAACATGCAAACAAATATATACAAAGTGAGTTAAATACAAGATAAATAGGAAATAACAGAGGGAAGGCACTAAAATTAACAGGGGTTGAGGAAGGCTTCCTATAAAAGGTAGCATTTTTGTTGGGACTTAAAAGAAGCTGGGGAGGTCAGTAGTTGGAGCAAAGGAGGAAGAGTGTTCCAGGAATGGAAGATAAAGAGAGAGAGAGAGAATTGCAGAGAATAGCAACCAGGAAGGTGAAGAGCCTCAAGACTGTGCAAAAAGGTGACTGGTTGAAGGAACTAGGAATGTTTACCATAGAGAAAAAAAGACAAGAGGCTACATGATACCAGCCTTCAGAGACAACATAGTGTAGTGGAGAGAGCACCACACTTGGGGTCATGAAGGCCTGAGTTCAAAACCCACCTCAGCTGCTTACTAGCTAGCTGTATTGATCTTGGGCAAATCAGTTGACCTCTCTGTACTTCAGTTTCCTCATTTGTATAATGGGGTGATATAAGTGATGACCTCTAAGGTCCTTCCCAGCTCTAAATTTATAATCCCATGATTCTATGATCAAATATTTTAGTGGGCAGCTAGGTGGTACAGTGGATAGAGCACCGGCCCTGAATTCGGGAGGACCTGAGTTCAAATCCAGCCTCAGACACTTAACAGGTACTAGCTGTGTGACCCTGGGCAAGTCACTTAACCTCAATTGCCTCACCAAAAAAAAAATTATATATTTGAAGGTTTGTTGAAAGATTTAACTTATTCTGTTTGGTCCTAGCCAGAAGAGTTGAGGGCAATGGGTAGAAGTTGTGGAAAGGCAGATTTCATGTCAATTTTTAAAAAAAATAACAATACATGAGAGCTATCTAAAAGTAGGGTGGACTAAATCTAGAGGTAGTGAGTTGTCCCTCACTAGAGGTCTTCACACAAAGTCTGGATGACCAGCTGTCAGTCCTATTAAAGACTATATTCTTGTTCAGGAACAGCTTGGACTATATGGCTTCTAGAGGTCCTTCCAAGTTTTTGATTGTCTTCTTTCTAATTTCATGTCTAATCAATTGTGAAATGCTGCCACCCATTTTCTCTACTAAGTCTCACACCCATCTCTCCTCTCCCCTCAAAATGCCACAACCCCAGTTCAGGAACTCTTTAGCTCCCACCTGGACTATTATAATGACCTTGTTAATTGTTATCCCTACCTCTCACCTCTCCTCTCTCCTATTCATCTTTCATATAATTGTTAGTCTTTCTGAAGCATAGCTGTAATGTTGTAACTCCCCTCTTGAAAAAACAGAGGCTGCCTATTATCTATAGGATATAATATAAACACTTTAACCTGACATTTAAGGACCTTCACAATCTGTCTCCAATTTACAGTTCCAATTTTATCGTGTATTACTGCCAATTGCACACTCTACAGTCAAGCCAAACAAGTCTAATTGACGTTTGCCTAATGCTATATGCCTCCACTTTCATCTGTGCATTCACATGAGCCATCCTCCATTCTTGGAATACATTCCCTCTATTATCTTAGCTTTTCAGAACTTTTATGTTCATTCAAGGTTAAGCTTCCCTGGTCAGCCATGCTCAGAGTGTTATTTCTCTTCTTTAAATATTCCTAAGGGACTTTGTCTAGATTTCTCTTTCAACTGAATCACTCCCTATCTTTCATTAGACTCACCTGTGCACATATAATACCTAGCTCCCCCACATCATTGCAGTAGACTGTCGCCTCAAGGACAGGAATTATGCCTTCATCTGGTAGCCCTGTTTATTTGTTTCCCTCAGTATGTAGCATGGTGCGTCTCACATATTAGGAGCTCAAAAATGTTTGAATTTTAATTTAATACGTAGAGCTGGGTTTGAATCCAATAAAACATAAACTCCTTGAGGGTATGGACTGTTATGTTTGTCCCTTTATTTCTTCAGCTCCTGGTACAAAGTAGGCACTCAATAACTGCACATTGAATGAATGAAGTATGATGTTGCCTCTGGAAAAAATAAGGTATTTTGTGATACAACAGAGAGTCATAATCATAGGAAGCCCCAACAAATTTGGACTTTGTCAGGTCAACAATATTGTTATTATATGCTCCATCCTCTATTCTCTTGTTAATTCTCACTATGGTCATGTGGAAGTATCAAGTTCCTTATTTTAGAGATAAGGAATCCAAGGCAAAGTCTTTCATAAGGCTCACTTAGTTCCTCAAGTAGTACTGAGGACTTATATGTACTATCACCATACTGGCTGCTAGGATAGGCATGAAACATATAGAGATAGAGATAGAGAAAGAGGTAGAGATAGAGATAGAGAGACAAAGAGATAGAGATGATAGAGATAGATCATAGACATAGACATAGACATAGATATTGATATATACACATGATACATATACAAATATACATAGGGTCTCCTACATCAAGGAGTTCATACATTTTTTTTGGTAAAAATACACACAACAGCATGGAACAAAGAATACATGACAGTATACAATAAAATGCTTTGTTTTATTATCTCAATAATAAATAATAATTTAGAGACAGATCATGGCATTACAGTTGGAAGGTACCTCTAGAAATAATTCAAACCAACTTTCTCATTTTATAGATGATGAAACTTAGGCCCAGAAAAGTTAATTGACTTAGCCAAGGTCATATAGGTGGGAGGGTGAGGATTCTAACACCAAAAGCAAAGTTCTTTCTATCACACCGCAGAGCCAATAAGTTGCTGTGCAAAATCGCCAGCCTCACTCTCTCCTCCAGAGTTATCATAGTCCAGTGGCAAGAAAAAAGTCAAGAAGACTAGCAATGGGCCAGGAGGAAGTGGATGACCTTTGCCTTTCTAAATTAATGTCTTTCCCAGGCCTCAAGTCTGAGACAAAGTCCATTCAATGACTAAGGGCTAGGTAAGAATTGAAACAAAAGATGACTTCACTTAAATCTAAGTCATGTGCATCAAGACATCATCCTCATGATGTCATTGTTCCTCTTCAAGAAGGAAAAACAAACAGCAATAACAGAAGAAATTATTGGGGGAAGGATTCATAGGGGAAGAAGAATTGAGTTAGACCTTGAAATATTAATAGGATTTTGTTTGGTGAATAGGAAAGGAGGGTTTTCTAGCTTGGGGAAGGCAGGGCTGAGCCAATGAGTGACATATAATGATAGGTTCTCCCAGACAAAAGAGCTCAGGCTTTAACAGGAAGGGTCAGGTGGCTGATGTGTCACTCATTAGCTCAACCTCATCTATCATCCATTCCCATGCCAGTTCCAGTATGTTGTGTCAGTTATTCAAGTCTCAAGTTAATTTAGATTAGTCAAAGCATGATAAACTCAAAAAAAATCATTATCCATTTATATCACAAATGTGACAGTTTCCAACTCCAACCACAAAGCAAACCCTTTTGATTAAGGGCCATTTTTTATACTCTTCAAGTCCCCTAAAAGAGGCAGCCATGAAGTTTCTTTGCATAATAAAGCTCCCATCTCCACTAGCAAGACTATATTATAGTTTATCATAGTTGCTGAAGCTTCAAGTCCCCTTTTGCTCTTGCTGGGCAAGGGAATATGTGTTCTTTGCCTTAATTTTAGTAAAGAGTTAATAAAGACTTATTGAATGAAGAAATTAAATTGAATACAATATTGAGAAGTTTCAAATTCATTCTGTAGGCAGTGAGCAACCTTGAAGACAAATCAATGAGTCAATGATAAAATTAAGAATTAGAATATTGGCTTTCTGTTTTACCTCACAGTGCTCTATCCAAATCATTCTGATTCCTTTCTGCCCTAGAAAGACCAGATATAGGGGAAGTAAGAAGAGAAAGAATTCCCAAAACAATAGAAAATGAGGGTTCAAATGAACATTGGCTAGGCATAACATTTCCTCTGAACTCAGAATTCCCAAGAGAAACTAAATGAAGAGAGAAACTATAGCTGATCCAAGATTTTTATTGAGTTTTTTAAAGCCCAAAATAAACCCAGCAGCTGTTCAAATGGCTAACACTAACCTCAGACTTTGACCAAAAATTAAAATCCTCAAGTAAACAGAAAGATAATGAAAAAGGGTGATAGAATATATCACCACTCATATGAATCAAACAAATCTGGATAACCTTAGGGACAGTGAGAGGTCTGTGGTTAATTTGGGATTATCGTGCAAAAAGTATTCTTCTGCCAGCCAGGAAACCTGGGTTATAGGCCCTGCCTTAGCTACTAACTTTTATGAAAGTGAGCAAGCCATTTTCATTCTCTGAATTCTAGTTTCCTCACTTATAAAATGAAGGGATTGAATCAGAAGTTCATTAGAGTCCTTTGAGGATTAATATTTTAGAACTCTACATCTAAATGCTATTCAACCTTCCTCTTCTGCTCAGATCTCATGATCATAAATTAGGAGGTAGAATCAAAAAATAAGCATTTATTAAGTACCTACTATGTGCCACACACTGGGTGAGGTGCTGGAGGTACAAAGACTAAATTAAAAGGTCCCTGTAGGGGATCTTAAAGTCATCATTTTACAGATAAGAAACCAAGACCCAGAGGGGATATGCCTGGTCTGAGATTATAGAGGTAATAAATAACTGACAAGACCATGTGCCACTGGAAAGTCCAAGGTGTTTCCACACTGTAATTTGTCAGCAGATTAGCAAACAATGTTAATATCTGCTACGTACTAAACAAGAATATGTCATTATCTTCATATATTGTTGTATTTTGTCAAAAGGGTTTTCCCCATCTATTGAAATTAATTTTTTTTTACAGATAATACTCAGTCTTATTGATGTGGGGTTTTTTTATATTACATATATTTTTACATTACATTTATTTACTCCCACTTCGTAAGATGTCTCTTATTATAAAGTAAAACCATTAATATAGTGACCACAACTAAAAGTTCAGGCAACATTTCATATCTGTAGCACCACTACCACCACCTCTCTATTATCTTTTTTTTAATTAAAAGAAATCTATTTTCTCTCTCTCTTACCCCTACCCCACTATGGGAAGTAGGAAAAGAAAAGAGGAAAAAAAGCAATTATACATGTGCATAATCAAACTAAACAAATCCTCCAAAAGACTGCTCTCTCAATATATGTGTGTGCATGCCGTTAAATATACACATGTGTATACACACGTGTATATAATTCTGCAACCCAAATCCATTCCCTCTCTAGAATAGGTACCATGTTTCATCAGTCCTCTGGGATCATGAATGGTCATTGTATTTATCATAGTTCTTCTACTTTTCAAATGTTTTGTTTTTACATAGCTGTGTTGTACAAATTATTCTCCTGGTTCTGCTCACTTCAAAAGTCCTTAAAAGTGTTTATTTTTTAACATCAATGCTACAATTGATAAATTGTTCTTTCTGCTCATTTCACTCTGTATAAATTCATATGTCTTTTTTATCTTTTTTGAAATCATCTATTTATTTCTTACAGCACAATAGTGCTCCCTCATATTCATATACTACAACTTATTAAGCCATTCCTCAATTATCATGTGATTTGTATTCCTTGTATGTTGTTTAAATCACCCCAGGGCAGTGTAAGTCTACTCTTCTTCTTACTTCTAATGGCCCCAGATGCCAATTAAACCAGTTCACTATCTCTATGGCTTCTAAATCTGAGCATAGGTATCAAATGTGAATGTCTGATGAGACTAATTAAATACTTTGAAAAAAAGTGTGAAATAATCAGTCCTAGGGGAAAGGAGGACAGCAAATAAACAAAACAAAACAAAAAGACTTTTCAGACATCACCATGACAGGTTTCTTGTCTCTATTAAAGTTTAATAAAATCACAGCCCAAAAATTAATTTTTAAAATTGAAGGGCTATGCATTAACAGTAGGAAACAAAACCTCTTTTAAGGACCACTCTTTACTACTTTAACAAAATAATCTTAATAGTCTATTATCATATATTGCCACCTAGTGTTCAAATAAAGGGGGAAAAGGTGCAACTTTCAGTTGTGCCCAGCAGTGGTTTGGGGCAAAAAAATCCTTAAGCAAATTCCTTGGAGTTAAGCTTGGGTTTTCATCATATCATGAAACTCAATGTAAGTCCTCAATGCATACCTTTAAGTTTACTATTTAGGTTAAAAATTTTTAATATCTTTTTTCTTATTACAGTAATATTTCCTGAGTGCCTACTATGTGCAAAACACTATACTAGGAGTTGAAGAAGTTAAAGACAAATGAAAACTAGTCTTTAAACATCAATGAAATTTTACTCTTAAAGGGGCAAAGAGACATAAACATAAATAATGAAGGAAGGAGGAGAGGAAAAGGAGGGAAGAGAAGAATAAGGATGGGTAGGAGAGGCAAGAGGGGGAAATACAAAAAAATTTAGAGGGAAGGATACTAGCAGCTGGGAGGACTAGAAAAGGCCTCCTGCAGAAGACAGAGTTTGAGCTGAGTCTTGAAAGAAGGCAGATAGTCTAAGAGGTGGACGTAAAGAGGGAAAGCATTCTAGACATGGCAGATAGTCAGGACAAAGGCACTGAGAAGGGAGCTGGAGAACTGGGTGTGTCAGCAACAGCAAGCAGGCTGGTAGATCTGGACCTTAGAGACTTTAAATTCCTGGACTGTACACATGTGACCTCAACTACTGGCAACTCACTTTGGATCTTGTTAGGCCAACTAAGTCACTGTGAAAGTGTTCTTCAGGAAGGTCACTGCAGCGCCTCAATTATATTAATGTATTGGACTTGGGGAAGAAGGAAAGCCAGATTTAATTTTTAAACATTAAAATTAAATGTTTATTGAAATGGCTTGCATCTTTGCTTTAATTCACTGTCTCCACTAGTGCAATTATCACTCTCTGGATATAGGTTTATCAAAACAAACTATAATCCCAAATTATATTCTTCCTAAAACACAGCTTTTAAAAATATACAGATTGTATTGAACACATCCACCTAAATTAAAGCCATTAAAAAAAAAACTCCTTTGCCTTTCAAATTAATAAAGTTCACTACAATAACTGTTTTTACAGTTAACAACCAAAGCAATTTTAAAATTTAGAAGATAGTGACAACCGGTGTTCATATAGAGTACTGCATTTCTCCCTTTAAAAAGGAACCAAAATGCATCCATCTGTAGACTCCTAGAATATTAGAGCTAGAAAGGCCCTAAAACTCATCTAGTTCAGATATTCTCAGCTTCTTTAATGTCACAGATCCCTTTGATATTCTAAGGAACCCCATGGACCCCTTTCTCAGAATAAAATACAATGAGTTACAAAAGAAACAAATTATATTGACATAGTCATCAATTCTTTTTTCAAAACAAGTTTACAAACATTAGGTAAATCCAGCCCCCTCATTTTATAGATATGGGAATTGAGGCACAGACATTGTTTCAACAAATACTTATTGAACACCTTTTATATGAAAGGATTTGTGCCTGGAACTGTGGGAGATACAATGATAAAAAAAACATTTATTAAGTAACTACTGTGAAAAGGGCACTATGTTAAATACTAAGAAAGATACAAAGTTTAGGTGTATAGATATAACACTAAGTACTTGAGAGAGTTCCAAAACAAAGTGTTATGTGAGGACTGAGGGCAAGGTTGTTATTAATCAAATAAGGCTTCATGGTGAAGGTGGTGATTGAGTTGAATTAAACCTAATCACTGACCTCAATAAACTTACAACCTTGGAGGAAGAGTCAAGTACAGGATACCCTCCAGCTTAATTGAAACAAACCTCCGTGTAAAATGAAATGTACTTTTGTGGAACAACCCTTCTACAACCTCCTTGACACTAATAGGTAACATGAATGCAAACTTCCTCTCAAACCCTTTCTGATTATCATAAATTAATGGAGGCCAAATTGATGAGATTTTCTATATGAAAGGACATATGACACCAATGCAGCTATGCAAACTCATCATATACATTATTCCTCCCACAGATGGAGATCTGTCCTATTTAAAGTTTCTAGGGAAGGAAAATTCATGACCTTCCTCCATAACCTATTCTACTGTCAAATAGGCCTCACTGTCAGGAAATTATACATACCTCAAATCCCTCATGTTGGACCATAAGGCCATGCATTTCCTCTTCTATCCTCAATGGAGTTGGAGAACAGCTGGTCAACAATGTGATGAAAACAAACTAGAAAATATGGATGGTCCATATCAAATTGCCCAGTTTCTAATATCTGGGATTTCAGAAGTAATTTACTTCCTTTAACATTGAAATCAACTCTAAGCTGAGCTGTGAAATTCAACTAGTCTTTTTTTTTTTTCAGAGAAAACTGGAAAATGAAGAAGACCAAACAAAAGAGGGATTTACTCTAAAAAGCTGGTACCTCTACTTACCTGTATGGATACATCCTATTCCCAGCCATCATCTTAAGTGAAGCCAGATGCTAGGATGAGAAAATTTGTGGAGAGGCTTCAAAGAAATCTAAAGTTGATAAGAGCATCTGCATACAATGTTCATTAGTGCAAAAGTAAGGCCATGTCACTTCCCTACTCAAAACCTTCAGTGCCCTCTAGTGGACTGCTGCTTAAAATACAAACGTTCTAGTGAAGTCAAGTATTAAGTGTGCTTACTAAGTGGCAGGCAGTGATACAGCATCAGCCATACAAAGAATGGCAAAAACATAGCTTCTGACTCTCAAGAAGAGAAATTAAAGCCAGACAAATAGAGCTGAAATTTAGCTGCATAGAGATCATCATTAAAGCCATGGGAGCTGGTGAAATCATCAAGTCAGATAATTTAAAGGAAAAAGAAAAGAGAGCCAGGACAAAGTCCTAAGGGACATCCATGGTTAGTGGTCATGTCGTGGATCAAAATCCAGCTAAGGAGATTGAGAAAGAATGATTAGATAGGCAGGAAGAGAATCAGGAGAAAGCAATGTCATGAAAACTTAGAAAGGGCAGAGTATTCAGGAGAAGATGAAGATCAACAGCATCAAAGGCCGCAGAGAGGTCAAGAAGGATGAGGATGGAGAAAAGGCCATTAGGTTTGGAAATTAAGAGATCATTGGTAGAGGGCAGCTAGGTGGCACAGTGGATAGAGCACCACCCCTGGAGTCAGGAGTACCTGAGTTCAAATCCGGCCTCAGACACTTAACACTTACTAGCTGTGTGACCCTGGGCAAGTCACTTAACCCCAATTGCCTCACTTAAAAAAAAAAGAGAGAGAAAGAGAGAGAGAGATCATTGGTAATTTTAGATAGAGCTGTTTCAGCTGAACGATGAAGTCAGAAACAAGAATTCAGTGGTTAAAAGAGAATGAGAAGAAAGGAAATGTATGTATTGATTGTAAATTTCTTTCTCAAGGAGTTTAGATACACAAGGGAGGAGAGATATGGGACAATAAGTATAAGGAATGGTTGGATCAAGTGAGAGGTGTTTTAGTTTTTTCAAGTATGGGAAAGACATAGGCATGTCTGGCATTTTATGCCTTCTACCACCTGGATGCCACTTGTTTTGTAGAGTTGTTTCACATTAACTGGCAGTTATGTAACTATATCATAGATCTAGCACCCCTTCTGAACTACCTCAACTCAACATTAACAGGTTTATAGATTAAGTCCCAGAGGAATACATTCAGGGTACTTCCAAGTTCTTCAAGATGTATTCTGTGGGTACTTACTCCTAAAATTATAATGTCACCACCAGTACAGTTCCCTTTAATAGTCAGCTAGTAAGAGGACATCTAGGTGACACAGTGGATAGAGCACCAGCCCTGGATTCAGGAGGACCTGAGTTCAGATCCAGTCTCAGACACTTGACACTTACTAGCTGGGTGACCCAGGGCAAGTCACTTAACACTAACTGCCCTGCAAAAAAAAAATAGTCGGCTAGTAGACAAAATCAGCTCAGGGGTATACAGGATACTCAGGGAGGATTAGAGTCTCTGATGTGAGTGCTTGCTGAGCCCTTTTCAAGACTATTCATCTACCTTTGGTGTCCACCTGTGACCCAACTCTCACCTGTGGTTCCAAGAAGCTTTAGTACGTACAGTGGTCATACCTGGGTGAAACCATCTCAGTAGACGGGCCAAACCAGGTTGAGGGTAACCAACAGTCCTCAAACCCACTGATGGGTTAGGGCGATGTCTGTACCAAGCATTTGAAGACTTCCCCAGGCGTAATTGGCAAATGAGAACGATTTTTTTCCAACAGCCATGAAGGCAGTGGAAGCAGGCACTGTGAAGTGCTGAGAACTTGGTCAGACATTCAAAATGCCAAGGTCATCCACTGCATCTTAAGCCATGACCAGTTATCCTGATTTGTCTTGACACTAGACTTTGATGACTCTGGAAGAGAGAATCAGGTTGATGACTTTGTGCAATTCTGCCTCACTTAAATCCAATTCACGCACAGGGTCATGCAAGACATCACCCATCCCATCATGATGTTATTTGACCTTTTTGAAAACAAAGGATGAACAACAATCAGCTCAAAATAAAAACATTTACTAAGGTGGGATCACAAGAATAGGAGTGATAAAACACTCAGTCTCATAAATCTAGAGCACTCTCTCCCTCAAATACAGTCAGTGCCCATGAGAATAATAGACACAAACTTAGTATACAATGATGGTGAAGCATTCATGTAGAAAATACAAGTGATGGCCAAGGAAACTCAAACATCAGGTACTACAGGGTTTCAATGTCCTTTTCATGAAGCCCTAACACTGCTCCCTCTACCTTCTAAGCACTTCATTCAAGGCTATGTTCAATCTTTCATCATCCAATAGCTATCTACACTTTTAATTCAATCATGAAGCACTCCAGAATACTTCAAAAAGGAATAATAGGGCCTAGATACACTTTGCACTCTGAATAGAATAGCTTATTTCTTCTGATATTTTTCCCTTACCTTCTGGAACTATAGCAACTAAACTGGAGGAAAATCAACTCTCCTTAGTGCCCATCCTTCCCCATACAGACAAATTGTATTATTAGTTATTCCCTGACCTTTTACTGATGTATTCTATCTCCAAGCATTCACATGACCCATTCCCCAGGTCTGAAATGTGTTCCCTTCTTTTGAAATCCTTCATTTCTTCAAGTTCAGCTTAGATGGCACTTCTTCCATGAAACCTTCCCTAATCCCTCAATGGAAAGTGAACTCTCCCTCTTCAACTTTGGAACCTGGCCTTTAACCTTATCATGATATACCTTGTATTATTATATTTAGTGTGTGCACATGGTATATCTCCTGGCCAAGGGAAATGAACATTTTGGTCATGAAACACAAAAAACACACAAAATGTGGCCTGGTCAATTATGTGTGGCCACCTCTACTCCTGTAAAAATGATAGTAGAGGGGCAGCTAGGTGGCACAGTGGATAGACCACTGGCCCTGGAGTCAGGAGTACCTGAGTTCAAATTCGGCCTCAGACACTTAACACTTACTAGCTGTGTGACCCTGGGCAAGTCACTTAACCCCAATTGCCTCACTAAAAAAACAAACAAAATGATAGTAGAGTCTTACAAATGAATCTTAAAAATCAAAGTTTTTACACCTTCAATAAACTATTGGTTCTCTAAATTTGGGATTTTTGTTCAATAATCAACAAATCTATGTACAATGGGAGGAACTGAATCACATTAATCTTGGCATTCTCAATTTTAATGAAACCAAAAAGACAAAAGAGAAGTTGTAAATAAATGGAAGCATGGTTCACAGGTTCTCCTAGGAGAGGCAAAGAAAGGGAGTTGGTAGAGTTGCCTTTATTGTGTATCCAATAAGAAACATCATTTCATAGGATTCTAGGTCCCTTAGTACTGCAGAGTCCATTATGAGCATTTGCAAAAAAAGACACCATGACTATAATTACATTGGTATTTCCTTACAGCTATTCAGAAGATAAGACCCTCAAAATTACTTAGGTTATTTAATTTAAAGCACATACTTTAGTACTCTGTGTGTTGGAAAATATAACACAAGATTTAGTCATAAATGAGGTTTAAGACTTGTAAACTATACAGAGGCTTCATACCTATATACCACAAAATACTTTCTTTGAGAGATTTGAAAGATGCTGCTGAAAGAAAGCAAATAACATCACAGTAAAATTAAGTTGACTATATCTTAACAAACAAAAAACAACTGGATATCAATGTGGGAGTCATTTCAAAACTAGCTCTCTGTATGCATTAAAACCATTAACTTGTTAGAACAAAAATTTACTTCAAAAAGACAACTGAAAAAATATTAATAACTTTATGCTTTGCTACCTCAACAAAAATATTTAGAAAAAGTCAACCCAGATATTAAGAATCTATAATAGATTATCTTGTTACAGCCACACAATTGGCTGAAAGATTAAAAAAACAAGACCCTCCCACTATGCTTTTAATTATTATTATTTTTTTTAAGTGAGGCAATTGGGGTTAAGTGACTTGCCCAGGGTCACATAGCTAGTAAGTGTTAAGTGTCTGAGGCCAGATTTGAACTCAGGTGCTCTTGAATTCAGGGCCGGTGCTCTATCCACTACACCACCTAGCTGCCCCTATTTTTATTATTTTTAAAAGCATTTTATTCAATGGGACACAAGATAATCTAAAGTGTCTCTTTCCACAAGCTGTCTCCCAAGCAAATGTCAATATCATACAAGATTCCTTAAAAGATGCAACAGATGGGGCGGCTAGGTGGCACAGTGGATAAAGCACCGGCACTGGACTCAGGAATTCCTGAGTTCAAATCCGGCCTCAGACACTTGACACTTACTAGCTGTGTGACCTTGGGCAAGTCACTTAACCCCAATTGCCCTGCAAAAAAAAAAAAAAAAAGATGCAACAGAAATATCTTTCTTCAACCACCCTCTGGTTATATAAATATATTATCTTTTATATGTATATTTGTATATAATATTGTTGAGAGAGAGAGAGCTTGGTAAAGGTATTTGCCACTGTCATTGATGACAGTCCAAATGTAAGAGGGATTTTCTGTCAAGTCTGGGGAATTTCTAATGTCCCTAAATGTTACCCATAATCAACCAAAAGATTTTTTCTAACTATTCACACAGGGGAAATAAAGTGGATAAAAAATAATGTTTGTCTAGAATATAGCATACATTAATATAGACAGTCAATAAAATTGGCCTATTGGCCTATATAATAATATATCTTAGAGAGAGACTGCAAATAGACAATAAACTGGACCCAGAATTTGACAGAAGGAAGAGTTATATGGATAACAATTGGGAAACTGGAAAGTTTTAATGACCCCAAACCTCCCCCCTGAAACAAAGGCCCATAGTTTTTAATACCAGTATTTTCCCACTGACATGACTGCTAAGGATAAATAAGTTGTATTATATAATTACTGAAGAATTTTGTACTTGAAGTGTCACTAAAGATAATCATCAAAGAGATGTATGACTAGAAAAAGTGAAAGATAACAAATGGATAGATTGTATGTTCCACCAATATTCACGTCAAGAAATCTCAAAGAAGGACTCCAAAACTTTTGGGTGGATCCCAATCCTCTCCCAGAGGATTATGGAACAACGTGGACAAGAATCATAACAGATGAGAAAAGAGATGGTTTGTGATTTGTACCACTTCAGGGATTACCCACATAAAGGAGAACACAGATCCAAAAAGAAGTTTCAAAGTTTTATCTCTCCTATTAGACTATATGCTCCTTGATGGCAAGGACTGTATCCTTTTTCATCTTTGGATCCCTAACACTAAGAATAATGCCTTGCCAAGTAGGCACATAATAAAATTTTTACTGAATTGAACATACATATGTATATGTGTATACATATATATATATGTATGTACGCACGTGTGTATGTATATACACATATATATGAACCTAAGTAAAATGGCAAATAATGTAACTTCTGTTTCTTGATATGGATAAAGAAATTAGTCTTGGTTCTTTATAACTTTGTTTCTGGAATGGAAATAATGGGAAGTTTGGAAGGAAGTAACCACTTAGTATTAAAATTGATTATAGAAGAGAAGAAAAATCAGATATTGCTTGATAATAAACAAATTAGATTTAGTAGATCAAATAAAGTAGATCAGAGAAAGGACTAGACATGAACTAAAATTACAGAGAAATAGTCCCAGTAGGAAAATTGTGATCTCAAGAATAAAATAAAAATAAAAACTACAAAGCAGTTGTGATGAAGAGGAAAGGGGGGTTTATCCAATCCCCTGTGGATGCTCTAGACACTGATCAAACAACTAATATGTTTAAAAGATATACAGAAGATGGAAGCAAGGGAAGGAAAGTAACAGAAAATTAATACAAAAGCATAGCAGTCTTATAAGAATAATATCAAGAAAACTTTATAATGATCTGGGGCTGACAAAGAAAACTACAGATAATAGTTGAGGGTTTTGCTTTGGTTCTTAGCTATATATGAACAGGAGTGCAAAGAAGGGATGGGCCAACAGTGATAACCAATGACAAAGAGAGGGAAAGGCCACTAAATTCTTATTTTGTTTTTGCTTTCTTTGCACAGGATAGATAATAATCTTTGAATTGGAAAAAATAGAACAAAAATCACCAAGACAGAATTTATATCCACAATAAATAGGGAACTATAGAGAGTGGCCCTCGTTGAATCAAGTCATCAGGCTCAGATGAACTTTATCACAGAATCCTGAAAGAATTGGCAGATGTGAAATTAATTGCCCTACCACCCAGAAGTGGACTGAGTGAGGAGTCAGCCCAAGTGGACTACCTGAAAGTAAGTGCTCTTTTCCTACTTTCATACTATCACCCTACCACCACCACCACCACCACTTTAAAACAAGAGTCCTCTTCCTGTTTAATCAGAAGCCCTCACCACCATAATCCAGTGGGGAAGAAACATTCCAGGAGTTTGCCTGTAATCATCCTCTTCCTGCCTACATAGACCAACATCTCTCACCATATACCAAGATAAGGTCAAAATGGGTACATGGTTTACACATAAATGGTGATATCATAAGCAAATTAAGAGCATATGGAATAGTTTATCTGCCAGATTTATGGATAAGGAAAAATTTATTAGATAAAATATAGAGAACATTATAAAACATACAAGAGATAACGTATTAAAAGTTTTTCACACAAACAAAACCAAAACTATAAGGAAAGTAGAAAAGTGGAGAAAAAAATTTGCAGCAAATATCTCTGATAAAGGCCTCATTTCTAAAATATATAGAAAATTCAGTCAAACTTGTAAAAATACAAGCTATTCCCCAATTTATAAATGGCCAGAGGATATGAACAGCAGTTTTGTTTGTTTTTTTTTTTAGTGAGGCAATTGGGGTTAAGTGACTTGCCCAGGGTCACACAGGTAGTAAGTGTTAAGTGTCTGAGGCTGGATTTGAACTCAGGTCCTCCTGACTCCAGGGCCAGTGCTCTATCCATTGCGCCATCTAGCTGCCCCTCAACAGCAGTTTTTAAATGAAGAAATCAAACCTATCTATTGTCAGATGAAAAAAATGCTCTAAATCACTATTGATCAGAGAAATGCAAATTAAAATGACATTGATATACCACCTCATACCTATCAGATTGGCTAATATGACAAAAAATGGAAAAATGTTGGCTGTTGGAGGGAAGTGGGAAAACTGGGATACTAGTACTGAAGTTATGAACTGATCCAACCATTCTAGAGAACAATTTGGAACTATGCCCAAAGAGCTATAAAAATGTGCATACCCTTTGATCCAACAATACCACTGCTAGGTCTATATCCCAAAGACATCCGAAAAGAGGGAAATGGACCTATTTGTACAAAAATATTTATAGCAGCTCTTTTTGTGATGGCTAAGAATTGGAAATTGAAGGATGCCTATCAATTGGAGAATGCCTGGACAAGTTGTGATATATGATTGTAATGGAATATTATTGTGCTGTAAGAAATTACAAGCAGGATTATTTCAGAAAATCCTGGAAAGATGTAAATGAACTGATGCATAATGAAGTGAACAGAACCAGGAAAACATTGTATAAAGTGACAGCAATATTGTTCAATGAAGAACTGTGAATCATTTAGCTATTCTCAGCAAGACAATGAATGATCCAAGACAATCCCAAAGGACTAATGATGAAGCATACAATCTGCCTCCTGAGAAAGAACTGATATTGTTTGAATAGAATGAAACATGCTATTTTTTCACTTTCTTTTTATTCTTTTATTCAAGTCTTTTTGTACAAAATGACTAATATGGAAATGTTTTACATAATCACACATGTATATAGCTGCTTACCATCTCAGGGAGAGTGGAGAGAAGGGAGGAATAGAATTTGGAACTCAAAACTTTAAATAAAAATGTTTTAAAGACAAAAAAAGATGAGGGGCTGGAGCAGAATTTATTATGCTTCAGGTATGTTCATAATAGCAGGGACAAGGGGGCAGCTAGGTGGTGCAGTGGATAAAGCACCGGCCCAGGATTCAGGAGTACCTGAGTTCAAATCTGGCCTCAGACACTTGACACTTACTAGCTGTGTGACCATGGGCAAGTCACTTAACCCCCATTGCCTAAAAAAAAAAAAATAATAATAATAATAATAATAATAGCAGGGACAGCAATAATGATCTCAGATAAGGCAAAAATAAAAACACAAATGACTAAAAGAAATAAGCAGGGAAAGTAAATTATACTTAAAGGCTTCAAAAATAATGAAATAACATCAGTGCTTAATATAAATGTGTACCATATGGCAGAGTATCTAAATACCTAAAGGAAAAGTTAATCAAATTACAGGGAGAAATAGAAAGCAGAACAATAACAGCTGAGACAGCTGAGGTGTCATGAAAAGCACAGTGCTTGGTATAGATTTTCATCCATTCAGCTTCAGGTTTCAAGCACCAGTGACTGGGTGAACAGTGATGGGACTATGCAAAACAGATTAGAAAGAATGTTTTCAATAAAGTTACTCTATGCTACATTTTTAGCCAAATTTTTTGTTAGACTCAGGCTGTAGAGAAATAATCCTTCAAAGTATGTTACTTAATCTTTATTCTTATTTTTCCTCCTCTTTCAAGTTATTTTTGTTCCTGACATTACAGGCACTAGGGCTTAGCAGATAGTGCACTGGATCTGGAGTCTGGAAGATGTGGGCATGAGTCTCAGGTATGATACAACCTTATTCCTGTTTTTGTTGTTATTGTTGGGAACTAAAATGTCATCAGGGTAAGGAACTCCTAATGTAGAAACTGTCTAGCAACTCATCTGTAATATATAGTCTTCAAGAGTTGTCTGGTGGCACTAAAGAAGTTAGTGTACCTGTCCCCAGCCAGTCCCTCCAGTATGGGTACAAGCATACCAACTATAATTCCCCAGTTACAAAGTTAATATGTTCCAGAAACAGAACTTCAACTCAGGTTTTCCTAACTCCAAGGCAGGCTCTGTTATCTACTACACCACACTGTCTCTATATAAACTGTGGGGGATAAATATTTGTTGAAGGAAAAGATGATGCTTTTACTCCTCAGGTTCACTTCCTCAGGTTTTTTCCTATTTATTTATATTTGGAGTAATAACCTTTCTTCTCTTTCTGTTTTTCTTTCTCTGTACTTCTTCAAAGTTCTGTCACTTCATGGAAACTGTTATTCCTTTTACTGATGCAGATCTTCACTGGTTTCTTGGCTTAAAATGTTCATCCTCTATTGGCCAAGATGTTGGTTCTAACTTTATAGACTTAGCAAGATTATTCTCTCTACAGATTTGGTTTTCGATTTCTGAACAGGACCTTACAACATAGGAATGATTGGCTTTGTAGAAGGATGGGATGCACTTACCAAAAGCCAGTAAAGTACCTGAGTTCAAATCTGGCCTCAGACACTTAATACTTACTAGCTGTGTGACCCTGGGCAAGTCACTTAACCCCAATTGCCTCACTAAAAAAAAAAAAAACCACACACACACACACACAAATAGAAAAAATCACGAAAGAAACATATATTTTAAATAACTGGTTTAGATTCTTTAACCTTCATTCTTGCTTTCTCACCTTCCTCCCTTATGTCATTTTCTTCTTTACTTCTTTACTTCCCTCCTTGCTCTCTTCTTTCTCTCCCTCCTCCCTTTCTACCTCCCTTCCTTCCTCACTTCTTCTCTTCCTTCTTTCCTTCCTCCCTCCCTCCCTTCCTTCCTTATTTCATCTTTCCTTTCCTCCTTTCCTCCCTCCCTTCTTTCCCTCTTTTTTCCTTCTTTCCTTCCTTTGTTTTTTCTTCCTTACCTCCTTCCTTTCTTCTGCCTTCCCTTCTTCCTTCCTCCCTTCTTACTATACCTCCTTCCTACTTTCCCTTCTTTCTTGTTTTTCCCTCCTTTCTTGTTTTTCCCTCCCTCCTTTCTTCTTCCCTTCTTTTCCTTCATTCCTTCCTTCTTCCCTTTCTCTTTCCTTCCTTTCTTCTCTCCACCCAAGTACTTCCCCAGCTACTGTAAACAATTATAAAACTGTTCACAGCTCCTCTTAAACTATGGCTAAACCTAGAGGACCCAAGAATTTTTCAACCTATTGTGCTATTTGGCACAAAAACACTCATTTCCATTTCCTTACTGCTGGTCTACAATAAGTGAATGTTAAATATACTGCTAAATGCAAAACATGTAGATCACTGGAATAAAGAATGATGGACTCAGAAATAGTAAGAGCTGAGCTCAAGCACCAGCTCCAAGCCACATAAATCATTTAACCTTTCCTAAGGCTGCTTAGGGAAAAAAGGTGGTACAGTGCATAGAGTACTTCACCTGGGACCAGGAAGACTCCTCTTCTTGAGTTCAAATCTTGCCTCAGACATTTACTAGCTATGTGACCCTAGTCAAGTCTATTTGCCTCAGTTTCCTCATCTGTAAAAAAAATGAGAAGGAAATGGCAAATCAATCCAGTATCTTTACCAAGAAAACCCCAAATGGGGTCAACAAAGAGTCAGACATGATTGATAAACAATAAACAACAACCAACCATAATATCTGTAGTGTTTTCCCCATAGGGTTACTATGAGTTTAAAATAAGATCAAGGATGTAAACATTATAGCAGTAAGAAATACCTGTTATTATCTCAATTATACCACAAGGAGTGAGGTCTGGGTGATTCAGTGTTTTGGTCTACAGTTTGCATGTGACCAATATTATCTAGAAGACAACAATCTTAAATTGTAACATGAAATATTTACAGTAGTCATAAGGAAGACACAATACCCACACCTATGTAAGGGCTAAAATTCTAGCTATACTGTCTAAAATATCTAATGAGTGGTTGCCAATAAATTATAAGCTTTAGAAAGAGTTAGACTTATAAGCATATATTAAGGAGAATAAGAATTTGGTAAAGAGAGAGAGAAAGGCCTAGATTCATCTATCTATTAAAGGAAGAGAGCATTCCTAGCTCCACTCTCCACCAGAGTCCAACCGAGAGTGAGCCAACGCGCCAGCCTCCCCCTTCTTCCTCCCACAAGCAAACGTCACTTCCTGACGCCAAAGAAAAGACGCATGGTCTTGCCCTCAGAGGCCCTCTCCTCATAGTGGAGCTTTCCTACAGTAAGTCTCCAGCAGGTGGCGTCATTCCAATCATTACAGCTAGTAAGCACTAAGTGAAGAAAGTTACTTTCTAAATTTGTTCTTTAAAAATTGGAAAATTATCTGCTGACTCTACTTTGAAATACTTTTTGTGTGGTTCTACTTATTGCATCACGAACTTCATTCTTAAAGCAGGACAGGAATAATATAGGAATTCCTTTTAGACTTGTTTCCCACGCAGAGGCATAGGACTAAGATGAGATAGTGCTGCCCAGACCTGTGTTGTTGCTGTTGCTGTTCAGCCTAACTTTTCTTGGCAAAAGATACCAGAGTGATTTGCCATTTCCTTCTCCAGCTGTTTTAGAGATGATGAAACTGAGGCAAACAGAGTTAAGTGAGTTGCCCAGGGTCACACAGCTAGTAAGTGACTGAGAAGAATTTGAACTCAAGTTCTCCTGACTCCAGGCCCAGGACCCTAACCACTAGGGCTCCTAGCTGCTCCATTCAGACCTGCATCTTCCTTTAACTGTACAGCATTGAAAAGGCTAAGAGTGGGTAAGGTAAGCACAACTTGGCTGTTCACTTTGTCAAATATCTCACTGGGGTAGCTGCCTACCTACTTCTCTGCCCAGTGACACAATTCAGTTCACAATGAACTTAACCATCCTTTTTAGAATCTGGGAACACAGCCAGGCTTATCTGGTCAGAGAAGATGATATGCACAGCTCCCATTATATAATATTTTATCAGTACAGTATCTCATTTAAGCCTTCCTTGCAACAACCTAATAAGGTAGGAAGACCAAGTATCTGTAGCCCTCTTTTGAAGAAGAGAAAACTGAACTCCACATCAGTTAGTGACTTTTCCAAGGTTACCCTGATGGTGAGGGATAGAAATCCAGGTTTTCTAAGTCTAAATCTAGTGCTTTATCCATTTACAGAGTATCTTGTAGGATAAGAAAGAAGATTTAAGGGTAGGCTGTCCATCTTCCCAGACAAGGAAGATTTATACCTATCATTCCTTGCACAGAAATAAAGGTTCAGACTGTGTGATTTAGCTGTTTCTGAATGGAAGTGATTTGGTTTAAAATCTGGATATAAAAGATAAAGATCTTTTCAATTTATATCCTGTTCTTAAATATGAGTATTTCTTTTTTTTCTTTTTCTTTTTTCTTTCTTTTTTTTTTTTGCTGGGCAATAAGGGTTTAGTGACTTGCCCAGGGTCACACAGATAGTAAGTGTCAAGTGTCCGAGGCTGGATTTGAACTCAGGTACTCCTGAACCAAGGCCGGTGCTCTATCCACTGTGCCACCTAGCTGCCCCCAAATGTGAGTATTTCTAAAATGTGAAAGATAACTAAATCATACTACCTGGATCCTACCTTAGAGCTTGCTAAGGACTGGTGATAAGAGAGACAGAGGAAGAAGGAACAAACAGGGTATACTAGAAATCCCAAAACAAGGAGGCAAATTCAACTTCTTATTTGTCATTTCCTCTAAGCACTGAAATTCTGTGAAGTGGAATAGTGGATAGAACACCCTGAAGTTGGGCAGACCTGAGTTAAAGTCTCACCTCAGACACTTACTAATTGTGTGATCCTGGACAAGTCACTTAACCCCAATTGTCTTAAACATCTGAGACCATCTCCAGTTGTCCTGATATATATCTTGCCACTGGATCTAGATGGCTCTGGGGAACAGTGAGAAACAGTGAGGTTGGTGACCTTGCACAGTTCTCCCTCACTTAAATCCAATTCACTGCAAGTCATGACATCACCCTGATGTCCTGGTCCTCTTCAAGAAAGAAGACAATTGACAACAAGCAATTTTGTGGGATAAGACTCATTAATATGGTCCTGGAAGGGTATATTGAAAATGAAAAGGCAGAAAAAATGGTCAAGGCAATATAATTATATAATAAAAAGTGATAAATCCAGGAACCAAAGCATGATGAATACCTGGGTGAGAATCAATGGAAAATGAAATTAATGAGGGTGAATGCTGCAAAGCATCTAGGTAGAAGAAAAAAATAGTCTGAAAAAATGGATGGGAAATATATACAATACAGAGGTATTATACAATAGTGAATGAGGACCTCACTTAGCATCTTCCCAAAGGGCTCTCTGTTCAAATAGTGCAACTGATAAATTATTGATTTGTATTAATGTTACCAAGGCCTTCCCCTTTTTTTCCTCTAATAAACATTTTTAAATATCTACAATGTGCCAGGAATTGTCCTATGCACTGATAAAAAGTAAAGTAAAAAAACTCAGTCCTTGCCTTCAAGGAGCTTATAGTCTAATGAGGGAGACAATATACAAGCAACTAGTACAAACAACCTAAGCATACAGGCTCATATCTTTGGACCCATAAGAAGCCCTAATACTTTGGCTGACACTTCCAGACCCTGAGTTCCATGGGCATTACTTAAAGAACCCCAAAGTCACTGCCACATCATAAAACATTAGATTAGGACTTTAGCAAAAGACCTAGATCATATGTGCACATGGATGTGCATATATGCATATACATATGTGTGTGCACATGCATGTGTGTATTACATACTATATGCACGTTGTGCATGTGTGTGTTACATATGTGTATATAAAGGTTATTCATGTCCTATATGTGAATAGTTTCAGTTCAGTGTTGGGTGGGAAAGTTGGATTGAAATAAATTCATAGAACAATCATTGTCCCTTCTCGGCAAAGAAGAGAGTACAGTGCTTGAAAGCTGTAGAGAGACACATGTATAACCTATGTCAAATCACTTGGCTTCTCAATGAGTGGGGTAGAGGAAGGAGGGAGAGCATTTGGAACTCAAAATTTGAAAAAACGAATGTTAAAATTGTTTTTTATATGTAATTGGGGAAAAAATAAAATATTAAAATTTGTAAAAGTTGTAGCTAGGTTCAAGCTGCACCTCCAACCTACTTATTGGTATGGCCATGCTTAACCTCATATATGTAAAATTTGAGAATTTGAAGAGTCCTCAGAGGTTCAAATTTGTTCAAAAAGTACATGTGAAATAGTATCCCTCAGAAAAATAAGAATTTGATTCATCTTGTTGAAAACTCTTCCAATTCCAATTTGAAAATCAATCCCATAAATCTTTTTAAATGCCTTCAAAGTGAAGATTCCCATGTGTAGAAGATATTAAGATTTGGACAAAATTCCTGTCCTCATGGATGTTACAGTCTAGTAATGCAAAAAAAAAAAAAAAGCAAGTAGCTGCTTAAGATAGCTGTTATATAAGGATTTAATTAATTGATTGAGTGATCTCATTAGATTGTAGGTTTCTAGGTCATAGGACACTATTTTGCCTCTTTTGTATCCCCAGTGCTTAGTACAATATTTAGCACATGGTAGACACTTAATGAATATTGATTGATTGGTTAGAGTGTTTTCAATATGGTGTATTTTGACCCTGTTTTTCCATTATGTCATAAGTATGCATGATTCTTCACTTAATTCTGAAGCTTTTAAGTTTATAAATTCAATTCTACCTCTACCACAAACTCACAGCCTGCAAAATTAGTAGATTAAAATGTAATTAAACCACACAAAAAAGAATTTTAAAAGTAATTATAAATGTTTAACAAAATTAATTTCAAAAACAATATGACATAGATAATGTTAATTTGTGGTTTTTAAAAGTCAACAGTGGGGGCAGCTAGGTGGTGCAGTGGATAAAGCACTGGCCCTGGATTCGGAAGGAGCTGAGTTCAAATTTGACCTCAGACACTTGACCCTTACTAGCTTTATGACCCTGGGCAAGTCACTTAACCCTCATTGCCCAACAAAACAAAACAAAAAAAGTCAAAGGTGCCCAGATCAATTTCTATTTGAGATAACACAGCTCTACCATATTCCCCAAAAGGTATATTCCAGCTTGATAAGCAAAAGATATGATTTAAATCATTTCTTTGATTCTAATTTTAAAACATTGGTAAGTCATTTAACCTTTCAGAACCTCAATTTCCTCAACAGTAAAACAGGGATAATAATAATACCTATAATATCTTCCTCAGAGGTGTCATGTGGCTCAAATGAGATCATGTATATAAAGTTATTTGTAAACTTTTAAACACTATATAAATGTGTGCTACTTCCCAAGACAACCCATTTCCATTTTGGATAGATCTAACTGTTCCTAGATCTGTCTTGTTATCAAGACTTTATCTTCCCTTCAATTTTCATCCATTCTTCTTAGTTCTATCTTCTGGGGTCAAATGTAACAAGTTTAATCCCTTTGCCTTTCAAATAATTAAAAATTCTGTGAGTTCTTAGAAATGAGAAAAGTAATGCTATTTTGAAGGGCTTTTTTAAGGAAAATAATGCCTTTTAAACTAAGTGCTATATAAATGTGAGCTTTTATGCCCTCTTGCCCCTCCCTGGATCTTACTCTTTTGATTAGCCTTTTCTTGGATATCATTTCTCCCCAATTACTTGGGTTTTTTTCCCTGTGTTTAATATTCCCAGCTCTCCCCTATCCTAAAAAATACCCTATTGCTCTTTAACTGTCCTTTATTCTTCCTTTTACCCCCCCCAATTTCTAGGCTTTCACAATGACTACTCTCCTTAAACCTCTGTAATCATTTCCATTCCCACCACCCTAGCAATTGCTTTCTAAATGTCTCCCCACCTCCATCACCAAAATAATTGTTTTCCTTCCCCCTCTTCCTTGACCTTTCTGCAAAATTCGAGCAAACCATTCTTATTTCACTCACCATATTCTACCTTGAACTACTTATTTAGGTTCTTGTCTTATTCACCCTACTAGATTTTATGCTCCTTGATGATAGTCCCTGTTTTATACATCTTTATAATCCCTAGAACAACTAATGCACTGTCTAAAATATTGTGAGTTCCCATTATAAGTGTGTTTACCTGAAGAGAATTCAGTCACTAAAGAACTTGGCATAGGGTACTGGAGAGTACTTTGAGGAATTATTAGTATAATGCTAAAGTTTTAGAGTGTTCTAAGGAGAATGGACTAGCCCTCCAATTACCTCTTCTTATTGCAATACTTAAATACTTTCTTAAGGGAATTTAGATACCATAGAATGCAAAGGCCAATTCTTGAGATTTAAATACCCTTTTCCCTAAAAGGTAAGGAAACCAGAAAAAGATGATGCCTGTGAAATTAAAGAAAGATTTTATTAAGCAAGGAAGAAAAGAAAAACTTCACATGTGCATGGGTACTGTCCAGCCTATGCTGAATGGCACACCAAGTAACAAATTGAGTGGATTTATATGTTTTAAACATGGCAGGGAGCAGCTAGGTGGCACGATGGATAAAGCACCTGCCCTGGATTCAGGAGTTCAAATCTGGCCTCATACTCTTCTTTTTCTTTTTTTTTTTCCCCAAGGCAATGAGGGTTAAGTGACTTGCCCAGGGTCACACAGCTAGTAACTGTCAAGTGTCTGAGACCGAATTTGAACCCAGGTTCTCCTGAATCCAGGGTCGGTGCTTTATCCACTGTGCCACCTAGCTGCCCCCCTGGCCTCAGACTCTTGACACTTACTAGCTGTGTGACCCTGGGCAAGTCACTTAACCCTTACTTAACCCTAACTTAACCAAGGCAGGTAAGGAATTTTGGAGGAAAAGGTAGGCTTAGAAAAGAATGAGTCAGAGGGGGAGTGAGGAATTCCAGGGGTCAAGGATATGGCCTTTGATAACACAAATCAGAAGGTACCCTTGGTGAGAAGCAGTTCACCTAATCGCCTGATTAGGAGATATCTTCATTAAAAAACGATAATTCTGAGAGCCTCATAATTCAAGTTAGGGGAGTCCCTGAAGATAAGGTTCTCTCCAAAAACCCCATAAACAGGATATATTCATAGTCTCATACATAATCTGTAGTCAGGTAAATCTTTGAAGGTAGGGATGTCTCTTGAAGGTCCATAAACTACCACCACCAAATGGCTCAGGATCTTCTTCAAAGCTGGTATGAGCTTAATTGGCTTCAGAGTTACTAATTTTCTGCATGTCCGGCTAGGTTTACTCTTCGTTACTACAAAGAACTGTCAAGCAATTATGTTCCTTAGTCAAGAGAGCCAGTCCTCATACAGCTCTTCTAGGTTACCTGGATAATTAGGGAACTCAAGCAAGTCAAAGTCATTGGTGTACTCATTTACAAAGGCACTCATACACCCACATAAAACAATTACTTCATATAGGTTTTTATTGATTCTCTCCAGTCCTCCCAAGCCCTCCTAGCTTTCTTAGAATACAGTCTCCATGGTTCTGGAAGGCAGCTGGGTAGTGCAGTAGATAGAGTGCCCAACATCGAGTCGGGAAAACCTGAGTTCAAATCCAGCCTTAAACCCTTACTAGCTGTGTGACCCTGGGAAAGCCACTTAACCCTGTTTGCCTCAGTTGAACTGGAAAAGATAATGGCAAACCATTCCAGTATCTTTGCCAAGAAAACCCCAAATAGGATCAAGTGGGACATGACTGAAAGACAAAACAACAAAAGTTCTGGAACCAAGAACTACAATCAAATTAATTTAATTTCATTATTTTATCATACCCTAATGGAAGGAGTATAGCAGTCTACTTCCCAATGGCCCCTTTCATCATCCCTTAACTTCCTGGATCACAGAGAGCCCCTCCCTGGCCACCATCCCCCTAAGTAAGGGGTAGGGGCTTGTTGATAAATGTTTAACAGCTGACTCTCCAAGAGGGGAAAACAATACTTTATGTTTAATCTGCATTATTAACAATTTCTCCATCACTTTGTCTAGACAATTGACAACATAAAAAACAAAATAAAACCACTCCTTTGTAATATTGCAAATTCAATTGCTTATACTGCAAATTTAACAACTGCTTCTCCAAAGCCAACTGGGGCAGCCTCCAACACATCTTGGGTAAAAGAGTTTCCTTCCATTAAAATGTAAGAACCCTGAGGGCAGGAACTTTTTTTTTTTTTGCTTTTGTATTTTCTTAGCAGAGTTTAACATCTAAATTAAATAAATATTCATTCAATCAATGAACAATTAAAGCTCAAGAGCTTACCCTTCCTCTGCACTCTACTTAACTAGCACCAAATACTAACTAGACATACAAGCACCCCAAAGGAGGTAGAGAAGAGAGAAGGAGGCGGAACGGGGGTGGAGCCTCCTGGGACCGTCCGCGCATGTCTGGGATCTTGCTACAGCCTTAACTACGCTTAACTAAAAAAAAGCTCGGTGTTCCTTCCGCTCGATGTTCTCTGGCTGCGATTTCTCCCACCTCCGCCTGCGACGATGACGACGCTGGCTCCATTTTGACTGCGGCCAGAAAGTGGGGCTCCCGGCCTCGGGCGGCGGTAAGAGCTCAGGTGAGCTCTGGTGACCCCTTCCTTTGTCCTTCCTTCCCCCACCTCACCGCCCCCGGTTTTCGCCTCGCTCTCCGTCCGCCCCCCGGGCTGTCTAGTTGAAACCTTTCTCCGGGCCCTGTCACAGTCCCGCCGCTCGGGCTTGTGTCACTTGTCTCCATTCCCCGCCTCGCGGAGGCCCCCAAACCTAAGGGAGGCTGCGTGCTCGGAGCCCTGGCTCCCCCACGCCGGCTGGAAATGGGGGAGGGGGGGGGAGGTCGGTGACGCCTTCGGGGGCGGGGACTGCCGGGGCTCGGGGTCCCAGCCTTCGAGCCCCCTCGGAACCTTGTTAGCTCTGCCACCAACTCGTTCTTACTGTTTTTGTCTTTTCTCCTCCAGGAAGAACTTGCCATTTAGGAAAGGGGGAAAAAAGCAATAAAAGAAAAAAATTATTTTGTTGCTTTTCCTCTCATCAGAAATGGCCAATGTGAGTAAATTAAGTGTAGTCCTTAAAACATCTGGTCTGTAGCAATAACTTCCGTATTTTGATGAAGGGAGAATTGGGAGAAGGGCGGAGGGTTTTTTTGTCTTAATTTGGGGGGTAATTCAGTCGTTAAACATTAATTCGGCGCCTGCTGTGTGCCTAGGCACTGTACTAAGCGCTTTAAGGATACAGAAAGAAGCAAAAAACAGTCCCTCCTATCACAGTGTAAACTTTGGTGCTGCTTTTGCGAAAGCCTAACAAAAAATGGGTGTGTAAGAACTTACCCTGTGTGGTCAGCTTTGTATATATGTGTTTACATGTTGTCTTTTCCATTAGATTGTAGATTTCTAGGTCATGGGCACTATTTTGTTTCTTGTATCTCCAGCGCTTAGCACAGTGTTTAGCACATAATAAGTAGACACTTAATATTGATTGATTGATTGGTTAGTGTTTAATATAGTGGATTTTGACCCTGTTTTTCCATTGAGTCATAAGAAGTGTGCGTGATTCTTAAACAGTTCTGTGACTTTTAGGTTTATAAATGTAATTCCCTCTCATTCATTCACAGTGCCTGGCACATAGTATATAAATAGCTTAATACATATTTATTGAATTGAATTGAAAAGAGGAACAAGTTCACTAAAAGTTTATTTTACCATGCCTAAGTTCTGTGGAAAGATAAAAGTGTGTATTTTTAAAGGAAAATTCTACATACATTTGAATGACATTATTGGTAGGTTCAGAGTCGTCTGGCAAAGTGTTTGCTTTTAGGAAAACTCGGGTGACTTCTGGAGAGTATAAATTCACTTAGTTGGAAAGAGCCTATATTTTTACAAGAAAAATTTTGTGGAAAAAGATATACACGGTATGGTATTTAATGTTGTGACCTTTAGGAACCTAAGTCATTCTTGTAGACATAGTCCATGTACAGTACTTTGCATATATACATATCTTTGCAGTATAAAAATGTAAAGTGTGTCCTCATGTTGTTGGAGAAATGTTTTCCTTTGCAAAAGGGATCTTAAAATATCTGAAGAATCTGACATATAATCAGAAGAACAAGTTCATATTTATGTATATGATGTATTATACATGTTGAATATACAAATTGAAACTGCTTAGTCTGATTTAGACCTATGATTTTTAGCTGTAGCTTTAAATTTTTATTTATTTTGGGCATTCCAAAATCTCTTCCTGTCATTCCCTCACCCACTGTGAAGGCAAGCAATATATCAATTACACATGTGAAATCTTGCAGAGCATATTTCCATATTAGCCATATCCCCTCACCCCCCAAAAAAGCAAGAAAAATTAAGAAAATTAAAATATTATACTTCATTTTGCAACCCCAGTTCATTTGTTCTCTCTCTGGAGTTGAATAGCATTTTTTCATCATGATCAGTCTTTCACAGTTGATCATCATTACAACATTGCCATTACTGTGCACAATTATCTCTCGGTTTTTCTCACTTCACTTTGCATCAGTTCATATGGGTCTTACCGTGTTTTTCTGAAACCACCCTCCTCATCATTTCTTTTTTTTTTTTCTTTTAGTGAGGCAACTGGGGTTAAGTGACTTGCCCAGTGTCACACAGCTAGTAAGTGTTAAGTGTCTGAGGCTGGATTTGAACTCAGGTACTCCTGACTCCAGGGCCTGTGCTCTATCCATTTCTTATAGCACAATAGTACTCCATCACAATCACACACCCCCAACTTATTCAGCCATTCCCCAGTTGATGAGAGCAGACCTTTGATTTCCAATTCTTTACCACAACAAAAGGAGCTGCTATAAAGATTTTGTTGTATAGTCCCTTTTTCTTTGATCTCTTTCACATACCTTGTAGTGGGTATGTCTGAATCGGGAGAATGTCCCAGTTTTAGGGCCCTTTGGGCATAGTCCAAATTGTCTCCAGAATAGTTGGGACCAGTCACTACTGCACCAAACATATTATTAATGTATCTATTTTCCCCTTCTCCCCTCCTGGATTTGACATTTCTGATATCAGGTGAACTGGTACCTCAGAGTTGTTTTAATTTGCCTTTCTCTAATCCATAGTGATTTAGAACATTTTTCCTTTTCATATCCTTTGGCCATTTATCAATTGGAGAATGGCTCTTATTTTTATAAATTTGATGCAATCCTATACTCTGTATATATGTGAGAAATGAGGCCTTTATCAGAGAAAACTTGCTGTAAATTTTTGAATAGTGCTTCATTGTTTATGGTACCTTTTAGCAAAATGTAGTATACTTTATTATCTCTTTTAATTATTAATAATTAATATTTTTCTTAGGTTTTTCTGAGACCATGATTGCTGCCCCTGTTGTTTTCACTTAAGCTGAAGCATAATAGATTCTACTCCGGCCCTTTTTAAAACTCTGTTTCCTTCTGTTTCAAATATGTCTCTTATACAATATATTGTTAGGATTCTACTTTCTAATCTATTTTACTATCAACTTCCATTTTATGTGTGAGCTCTTCCTATTCCCAGTTATGATTATTAGCTGTATATTTTCCTCCATCCCATTTTCTTTTTCTTCCCTTTTTATCCTGCTCTTCCTCAAAAGTCTGTTTTGTAGGGCAGTTAGGTGGCGAAGTGGATGAAACACTGGCCCTGGATTCAGGAGGACCTGAGTTCTAATCTGGCCTCAGACACTTGACACTGGCTGTGTGTGACCCTGGACAAGTCACTTAACCCTCATTGCCCCGCCCCCCCAAAAAAGTCTGTTTTCTTCTAACCACTGATTTCCTTAATCTGCCCTGCTCCCCTGCAATTTCTTCCACCACCCCCCAAATCTTCCTTTCTATTTTCCTATTGGTTGAGTTAGATTTCTATACAAAACTGAATGTGGGGGCAGCTAGGTGGCACAGTGGATAGAGCAGGGGCCCTGGATTCAGGAGTACCTGAGTTCAAATCTGGCCTGAGACACTTAACACTTACTAGCTGTGTGACCCTGGGCAAGTCACTTAACCCCAATTGCCTCACCAATTTAAAAAAAGAAACAACACTTGTTGGGCTAACAAAAACATAATATACTAGCTGAAGTGCCAAGAACATAGAATAAATTAGGGCAGTGAGCAATAGCCACTGTTTTGCTTCCTTTTATTCCTTTTTTTTTAGGAGGGTCACTGTTTTATTCTACATTATTTAGGAAGTAGAACTGTTATTCAATGTATTTTTGGTAAACATACCAAAATCCACATTCCTAGTGAGTAGTCTCTGCTTCATAGCAATTAAATCTATTCTAATAATGCTGTTATTTAAAACATTTTCAGAATTCAATTCAGAGTTGAAAACACATAAGTCATATACTTAAGAAAAATGAAATGATTCAAAAAATATTGCAAAGCTATATATATATATTTAAGTGGCAACAGCAATAAATGCTAAATGATTTGAAGTTGGAGATGGAGAGTTGCTGGGGATCAGCAGTAATGAGGAAAGTTTGCTGAAAAAAGTGGAGCTTGTGGTTTTGAAAGAACTTAGTGTATTTACTGTCTATACATGTTTGTGTTCCATTAGCCTTGTTACACAGGAAGCTGGCTAGACTTATGATAGTGAATGGGGACAAGGCCAGTTAAGTTTTTTCTGATCAAATAAAATTTTTGGAGGTGAATAATTTTTTGCAACTACCATAAAACCATATTAATTTAGATCTTTATTCAAATGTCACAATTTCCACATTCAACATTTCAGCAAACTCTATGTTCCTTTTGTGTTCAAGGCCCTGGGCTTTGACTCTGGTTAAACACATTTTTTAAATGACAGTATGAGTACAAAGTTCAGTATTTTAAAGTTAAGTTAAAAGTTCAGCATCAAAAGTGTTATAACAAGATTTTTATACTACTTTTTATATTTATGATTATTATAGATCTATTTTTAATTTTGCTCTTCATTAATTTGCTTTATTATCATTTTTATCTTGGTTTATACTATATATAGTTGTTAAAAGTTAATAAGTAGGGCAGCTAGATGGGGCAGTGGATAGAGCACCGGCCCTGGAGTCAGGAATACCTGAGTTCAAATCCGGTCTCAGACACATAACACTTACTAGCTGTGTGACCTTAGGCAAGTCACTTAACCCCAATTGCCTCACTTTAAAAAAAAAGTTAATAAGTAAATCTTTTTAAAATTATTTCACATTTAACTATGTCTACTTCTTTTACTTCAAATAAGCAAATCTTTTCTGTATTTCAAAACTATCCCATTGTGTTAATCTCTATGCCTCACCTTTAATCACCAGAATTTTCTATATTATGCATTATTTTTTAGCAAGTTTGGGCAGAGAGTAATTAGGTTAATATTACAGCTTGCAGTATGTTGAACAAGTTTTGGCTGAGACCAGTTAGTTTAGTATTAGAGCTTACCTTTGAAGCCAAGCCCAGAGTTTCAGCCCTTTTATTTTATCAAGCCTATGAATAAAACCAATGATCGCATCCCATTTCTAGCATTCCTTAGTATTCTCAAAATGTGTTTTTGCTTACAAAAGGGAGAAGAGGAATATTGTGAATAGGATCCTATTAATTCTTGGACATGGAAAAACGTAGTTTGACACATGCCCAGTTGATAGAGTCATCATCTTGCATAAAAAATAGCACTTTAGCAGTTTCTAGTGATAACTTTTTAATATACTAATTTTTATAAGTCAGTTTACACATTGAAGTGTCTACTACATGAATGACACTGTTCAGTCTTCTAGTTTGTACTGTGAAAAGTATCCTTAAAGAGCCTACTTAATATTTCAATAAATATAATATGCTTGCCTCAATTGTATTTTGTTGAATTTATACAATAAGAATCTTAATGGGTCTCTGTCACCAAGGAAACATGTGCAAGTGATGTAAATAGATCATTTGTTTAAAAAAAAAGAAAGAAAGAAAGAAAAAAGAAATAATTTGTATTCCAATCATTTGCACTTTCTTTTTTAATTTTAGGTGCTCTGTAACAGAGCCAGGCTGGTTACATATGTGCCAGGATTTTACTCTTTAGTCAGGAGGGTTGTAAATCCCAAAGCTTTTTCCACTGCTGGATCTTCAGGTTCAGATGAGTCTCATGTAGCTACTGCACCCCCAGATATATGTAAGTAAAAGTTATTTTTATATCATTTGAATTATTTTATTTACAGCAGACTATTTGAGTATACTCTGCCTTCCTTGTATTTGCCTAGTAAAAGTTTAAATTAAAGAAGAATCAGCCATATAAGAAAAATGGAAATAGCAGGATCCAGTGCTAGTGCCCGGAACATGATAGGTGCTAATAAAAGCTTATTCCATTCCCTTCTCTTCCCTGCCTTCACATGTTTACATATTGACTTATCCAGACAAAACATGACTGATATTTCTGCCTCCTGAAATTTCTATAATTTTTCTACCTTTGTTGTCAGACTTAATATATGATCTTTATCTGCTGCCTCCATTTTCTCATTGCTCATCTTTTCCTTTAAGGCCTAAATTTAATCTGGTTTTCATCATTATTCATATACTAACACTACATTCTTTGGTCATTATGTTCACCCCTATTTATCAAATGTAAATGCATTTGTTCTTTAAACTTTTTCTTTTATCTTCTGTTTCACTTACACTGTTCCAATTTTCTTCCTGCTTCTCTGTTTCCTTTTTACATCCCTTAACTGAGTATTTCCCAAGGCTCAGCCATTGGCTCTCTCTTTATTCCTAAGCCTATGCTTTAATTATCAACCCAAATCTTACTGTCACCTTAAATTCAGCTAGTCTACTGCTGAACTCAATTGCATTTTACTTAAAAGAGCAGAGATCAAGAAAACTATTTTGACATCTAAATCATAAGGAGCTGTTAAAAAAAAATTACATAGTTAATATCCAGACTACGATACATAAAATGGTCAAAAGATGTAATTTTCAAAAGAGAAAAGCCCCTTGTTGTTAAGAATCACTTGAAATAATGCTCAACTGTACTATTTATCAAAGAGATTTGAATTTAAAATAACTTGCCATCAAATTGGCTAGAAACTCAGTAATGGTGAGATTAATGTGAAACTGGTAAATTAATTGCTGAATAAATTAGAAATATAAAAATTTTTGGAGAGTGATCCGCCAGGACCCAGTAAAATCACAAAAATTATACCAATTGGCCCAATAATTCCAATGTTAGTGAGAAGTTGTATCTTTAAAGTGTCATAAACAAGCAAAAATAAACTTATTAAAATTTTTCATAGCAAATAATTTGTAATTACAAAACTACAAACACCTAAATGTCTAACAGGAATAGTTAAATCAAGATTAAATAATTTTGTACATTAATATGATGGAATCATGTAACAATAAAGGCCAACATGATAGGAACACGTAGGAACAGACTTTTATGAAATAATACAAATTTTTTTAAAAAGCAGAAGGAGGGGCAGCTAGGTGGTGCAGTGGATAGACCACCGGCCCTGGAGTCAGGAGGACCTGAGTTCAAATCCGGCCTCAGACACTTAACACTTACTAGCTGTGTGACCCTGGGCAAGTCACTTAACCCCAATTGCCTCACCAATTAAAAAAAAAAAAAGGCAGAACGAATGAGGTTTTTTTTAAAGCATTTTTAGATGCTTATTATGTGCTAGACAATGTACTAATTACTGGGGATACAAAATTTTTTAAAGAAACAATCCTTTTCTAATTTCATTCTGACGGGGAACAGGCATGAGTAACCAGGAAGGAGAGTTTTGTGCTGGAACGGGCAGGAAGAATGAACAGACCCCACTCAGTAGGATAGGTGAGCCAAAGATAAGTGAATTAATTTTTCCAAGGATTGGGTCAAGGGTTCAAGAAATCCCCAGTGTGGAGATCTAGATCTGAAACCTAGTATGTATGCTACAGGTCCAGATAACAGTTCAGTGGCTACTGACAGATGGTGAAATTGGATGGCTAGGTGGAACATAAAGCTGCAATACAGCCTGCATTGGTATTATATACTGACTAGTCCTTGAGGTTATGATAAATACCAATCCAGTCTTGCTCTGTCCTTACCTCTGTTCACTGGTATGTTTCACTGCACTCTTACTTGCAGCAGTGCTTAGCAGCAGCAAAAAACTTGACTGCCTGGCAATTTTTCCATCTCCCTCCTCTGTTCCTTATCAAATAGAATGGAATAAAATGGCTAGCCACCAGTTTCTCCTGCCAGAAATTTCCCTAGAGTTGCTGGTTTCTAGGGCACCTTGCCATTTCTTCCTCCTTCTGGTCTTCCTCCTCATCCTTCTTGCATCTACCTTCCTAGTCCACAAAAAAAAAATAGAATTCAAACTTAACTAGAGCCATGTAAAAATAATGAAAGTAAGAGCTGGTGTGAGGGCATAGGCCTATAATCCCTGCTGCTAGAGAAACTGAGGCACTTGAGCTCTGGAGTTCTAAGCTGCACAAGGACTAAGCTGGTCAGATTTCTACACTAAGTCTGGCACTAACACGATGAGTCCTGGGGAGAAGGGCTAGGTGGGTGCTGAGGGTGCATCAAGGTGTGCCTAAGGAGAGGCAAACCAGCCCAGGTCAGAAAAGAGCAGGTCAAAGGATTTGTTGTTGGGGGGGGGGGGGGGGTTGGTTAAGAAAAGAGAAAAAAAGTGAATGCATAAACAAACGTAATTAGGACTCAGGAATGCCTATAAAATTATGTTTCCTGCATTGCAATTAATTTAAGCCTAAATAATAATGAAACAAGTTAAGTATTTTTGAAATGTTGAATAAAACTTAGTGGACATTGCACTACTACTTTAATCATAGCTATTTTATATCCCAAATCTAAATAGATTAGTTAAGGATGAAAATTGGTAGAAAGTCCTATTTATCTCAGTGGCGAATAGTCTGAATGAAGACAGCTAAGTGGCTAGGAAATAGACTTGCAGTATTAAAGTTACTTGTGTCTGTCATGTGATTAATAACTTATTTTTCTCTTTGGTAAGACCTCTTATTTTTTTCCTTAAGTTCTGCAAGAATCATACTTAATATAAAGTTGATGAAATAACTTTACCAACTCTGTGGTATTCTTTTTTCCCCAAAGATGTATTTATAACCCAAATAAAAAATTAAATGTGAAAAAGCAAAGGAAAAAATGGAAGTCTCCATCTGTAGAGAATGAAACCAAAGAATCATATCCTATATTTGTAATCTATTAATTTCTCATTAAGTCTTGGAAAAAAATAAAACAACCATGATTTTCACCCCAGAGGTGGTTTCTGACTTAAATTAGTGGTACCATAATTTTCCCATTCATCTTAGTTGGAAATCTCGGAGTCACTGTTGAGCCAGACCGTGAAGGTAGGAAATGCAATGGAAGAAATGAACTTGTAGTAGACAGGAGAATTTCTAAAGAGTAACTGCAACCAAAAAATATGGACGTTTCAACCAGGAAAAAAAAAGCAAAGAACACCCCAAATTGAAATTTCCACACCTCATCATCAAATTTTTAGCGTGTTTGTTTTCTAAATAAACCTTGCATTTTAGTTAACAAATGGCATTGATAAAGATGATTTATGTTCTCATTAAGAGGTACATTTCTAAGACCTTACCCATTTCCTTCCCTTCCCCCCCAAATTTTCTTTTTCAAAATAATTTTTTATAAATATCATAGGCCCCAAAACTATCATTTCTGTGCCAAAATTAGAGAAAAAAATTATCTCCATTTCTTTTTAGGTTCAAGAACTGTGTGGCCAGATGAAACAATGGGACCATTTGGGCCCCAGGATCAAAGATTTCAGCTCCCTGGGAACATAGGTTTTGACTGTCACCTCCATGGGACAACTTTGCTGAAGAAAAGTCCAGTCCATAAAACTTTGCCTGATGTTCTAGCAGAACCTTTATCAAGTGAAAGACATGAATTTGTCGTGGCACAGTATATAAACGAATATGAGGTAAGAATTGTTATTGTCTTGTAAAGAGCGAAAAATCTTAAGAAATTATTTCGACCATTACAAATGAGCAATTCAACTGTAATTTATCTCAGATTAAGTGATTCACATGTAATCACAAGACTAGCATGTGTCAGAAGCAAGTCCTGAAAGCCTTCCTGACTCCAATGCCAGTGCTCCAGCTAGCTGACTATTCTGTCATGCTGCCTCTCAAAATTTGATATTCTCTAATACTATTAATAAGGAAGAGGTGTTCTGTGCTGAAAACATTTACCTTTCTCTGAACTTATAGTTTATTTATACTATAACTTCTGCCACTACCTTATCTTTCAAAACTACCTCATTTTTTAATGTTTTGTGTGTATGAATTGGCTTACCCTTAAGAATGCCAACTACTTGAATTGAGGGGGCACAGAGCCCAGATGACAGAGAAAAGGCTGTGACTCCCACAAGCTCCTGATAAACCATCTACTCACTCCAAAATAATGTCCTAAAACAACCACCAGAGCAGACTAATTCACATAAGAACAGAGTGAGACTATTTTCCAGCCAAAAACAGCAATTGAAATCACCTGCTGATCAGACTGAGAGAGGAGCTCAGCGCTCAGCGCTCAGCCTGGACCCAGTCAGGAACAGACCACACCTCCAGCGCCTTGGAGTCCTTGGCGCCAGCAGCTTCTTCTGAGGCTCGGCTCATGGACCAGTGAGGGGGTTCGGCAGTTGACCAGGGTGAAGTGGCTGCTGGAGTTGGGGCAGAGCGTCCTGGTTCTGAACCAGTGGGCCAAATCAAGTGGTGGCAGCTCATTGGGGTGGGGCACAGGCATGCCAAACTTCCGAACATAGAGAATCAGATTTCAATCAGACATCTGCTTCCAGATAGAGATGAGAAAGCAACAGACTATAGAAAGCTTTTGGGGGGGGCAAAGTAGAACAGAATACACCCTCAGAAAAAAGATAAGTCAGAGCTCCAACATCCAAAGCTTCCAAGAAAAATATGAATTGGTCTCAGGCCATGGAAGTGCTCAAACGGGACTTTGAAGAGAAAGTAGGAAGATAGAAGGAAGAGTTAGAGAGATGGAGGAAAAAATGGAAAGAAATGAGCAATGCAGGAGAGTCATGAGAAGAAAAGCAATAGCTTAAAAAGCTAAATGGGAAAGGAGATACAAAAGCTCTCTGAAGAAAATAATTGCATGGATGCTAGTGACTTTATGAGAAACCAAGACACAGTAAAGCAAATCCAAATGAATAAAAAAATAAAGGGCAATATGAAATCTCTTTGGAAAAACAGCTGATGACCTGCAAAATAGATCCAGGAGAGATAATTTGAAAATCACTGGACTACCTGAAAGCTATGTCCAAAATTCGAATGCCAACTACTTGAGGGGAGAGGCTATTTGAGTTTTTAATCTTTGTTTCCCCAACATGGATGCAGTAGAACTGCCTGGCATATAGTAGAATTTTAATAACTACTTCCTGATTTCATGATTGCACTATGGCTGGCAGATATCTAATGCAAAAGTATTCCTGACCCAAAAGTAATATTAAAATTTTGGCTTTTAGTTAGAGTTTCTAAAAAATGTTTCTCAATTTAAAAAACACTAAGGCAGAATGTTTAAATATCTTAGCATTCCTATCACTATTCACATACCTCCAGTCTCAGCTTGACTTTGTCATTATAGAATACAGGAGCAACAACTTATATTCAATTCAGGATGCAAAACAATTTCTCTGGGCATTTTTTGTGTGTAATAATATTCATAATGTTCTATTTAATACCCATGAAATGTGTTTATCATCAAATATAACTGAGAAAGGAGATGGGCTAGGCAAGTAGCAAAAGTATCTTAGTGCTTTCCATATAATGTTCAGTGATCAATAGGAAAAACCTCCAGAACTTTGAATGAGCCCCATAGAGGAATAATGGGAGTATGAGACATGAATGTCACATAATATGAGAAGTCTTTCTATAGAATGAAAGCTCAAAGACATTAACATAATACTTTTAGTTTGCATAGTTGGCCTTCATATGTCTTTGGAGAGAGGTTCCAGAGAGATTATACTGTATCAACTTAATCTTCTTGATTTTTGTGTGTTTTAAGACAAAAAATTTAAAAAAGATGTTGGGGTAAAGGGTCATTGTAATAGATTCAGATTATTTATTGCCACTCCATAATACAGCACTTTTTAGCAAGGGTTCTAATATTTATTTCTAAATCTACTAGAAGGGTGCTTCACCATGTGCATTTTCCCTCTATTCTTTATGATGAACAGACCTTTATTCGTTTTTTTTTCTTTAGGTTGCATAATATAGAATTTCAATAGAAATGATGAAATAATAAGAGATTGGCTTTTTTGTTGTGTTTGTACACCCTTGTCTAATAGAGATATTTTTAAAATATTGTTATCACCTTTATTTCTAAATATATCCCTTCCTTCTCCCCTACCCAAAGACCCATATTTCATTACAGGAAACAGAAAGGGAAAGGCAGTTCAACAAAATTAATAACCAAATTTGATGGCCTATGCAGTCATATATACTTATAGTACCTCCCACCTCTGCAAAGAATCTGGGAGAAAGGTTCATTTTCTAATCTTTTTTCTCAGACCAGATTTACAAAGCTTTCTGTTTCTTTTTTTGTTCATTTCATTTACATTATTTAAATTAAGTATTTTTTTCTGATTCTTATTTCATGTTATATCAGTTCATTTAGTTCTTTGAGTGCTTCTCTGAATTCATCATATTAATTTCTCACAATGCAATAATGATCTGTTATTATATTGATGCACCACAATTTGGACAACCATTCCCCAGCTGATTGGGGCATATAAAGTACATGTATGAGTATACACACAATGAGTACACAACAGTGGTATGGTGTTGCTCTACTGGTTGTTCTTGTTTGTCCTTCATGATGACTTGCACTGAATTGGATTTAAGTGAGGCAGGGCTGTGCAAGGTCACCAACCTCACTCTCTCCTCCAGTGGCCAGATGTACATCAGGATGACTAGAGATGGCCCTGATATTTTAAGGCAGTTGAGGTTAAGTGACTTGCCCAGGGTCACACATCTAGTAACTCTGAGGTAAGATTTGAATTCAGGTCCTCCTGACTCCAGGGCCAGTACTCTGTCCACTGTGCCACCTAGCTACCTCATGTTTTTTCTTATTGCACTTTGTTTGAAAAAAAAATCAATTTATATACAATTTTAAGTGCATGCCCAGTGTGTAAAGTGAAGCACATAAGTTATCAGAAAAGGCATACTTAAAAGTTCAAAGGCAAAAAGGACTAAAATTCCCATGAAATCATCAAAAGTAAACACAATTATAGTATCACACAAAAAATACTTACATGAATATTTTTATGTGTACATGCATGTGTGTAGATGTATACACTCATATACATACATTATACATATATCCATATCTTCACACACATCATTTATGTCTGACCTTCTTGAGGCATATGACTAACTAGTATAGAGTCTTTGAGTCAAAAGATATGGATGTTTTAGTGATATTTTTTTAACATAATTCCAAATCATTTTCCTGAATGAACAGACTGAATTATTCTAAATAGAATTTTATTTTAAATTCACTATAGGGAATCCCCAAATCATACCAAAAGTCATTTTGATCTCTCAAATTAGGGAGCAAACTCCTTGTGAGAAACTCTTCATTTTAATAGAGTAGAAAATTATTTTAATTTTTTTTAATAAGACAAAAGATGGAATCTTCCTATACAGGCAAAACTGATATAAGTTGGAAGCAATATCTTAGTGTGTCAAGGCTTAACAAGAAGGGTGGGAAAGTAAATGTGGTAGCATACAGAAAATGTTTGTTTGATGGGTCATACTTTTTGTTTAACAAGTTGAGTTATTCATTCCTGTGTACCTAATGATATCTTTGGGCCTTAAATTGTACATATCTCAGTTAAGTGCTTGATAATTTCTTTATACCATCTGTCACCTTACACAAGAATCCTACGCAGGTTAATACTGTCCTTGTTTTAGAAAGACAAATGGGGACATGTTACAAGATGATTTGACACTGCAACATAATTCTGGAGTTTGATTCAACTCAACCTGTTATATGTAATAAATATCACCACATTTACGTATGTGAGACTCTTTTTCTTCGTTCTTTTCTCAGAAGTAGTTCAGTTTGATAGAGTATGTTATAAAAACAACTTCAATTGTTCATGCCTCCACCTTTATGTGATTATAGCCTGTGATTTTTTTTTTTTAATTCACGCTAACTAGAGACAACTCAAGAAAATGACAGGTTGCTTGAAATGCAGATTTTACCTACTTATGTTGTTTTGTTCTCCTTAGGACAGTGATGAACCTGTTGAACAACTGGAAATTAACAAGGCAGAAACTTATTTTGAAAATGCCAAAGTAGAATGTGTAATACAAACATGTCCAGAGCTACTTCGAAGAGGTACAATATGTTTTAACCTCTGTGGCACTGATAACCAGATAACATCAGAATTTTCTTACTCTTGAAAAACGCTCCCTAATGGTGGTAATGTTTAAATCTCAGTGATTTAATACACTTCTGTATTTGAATGCTTTTCCTTGGCCCCAACAAGTACTTTCTAACATATTACCCCATAATGACATTCCTTAAGGGGGATTTTAGTTTTGTCACTTTTTGTGCTGTCCATTTTTTTTCCTATTCCACTTTGGAGTAGAAAATTGAATATGTTGCTATGTTATAATAAACATTAACAGTTTGTTATTATTAATTTACCTACTACATGCTGTGTATTGTGCTAAGCACTAAGATACAAAAACGTCAGCCTCTGTCCTCAAAGAACTTGCATTCTACCAGATAATGTGTTTTATGAACCCCAGATGTGATTCTAAAAAATTCAGTTTGGTATACTGGAATACCAGTAGGAGTCGGGAGACCTGGGTCCAGTCCTGATTCTGAGCCTTACCAGATAACATGAACTTAAGCAAACCTTTTTGGGCTTTTATTTCATCAGTAAAGTGGAAGAAGGAGAAGGAGGAGGACCTCTGATTTCACTTAGTTCTAATGCATATGTGTTTGTCAACAGAACTAAAAAGTCATTTGGATATAAATGTAGAAATTTTAAGTTCATCTTGAAACCAAAATTCCTCTTTTTCAGAAATTATTTGCATCTTTTAAAGTAATTGGGCTTATTTTGAATTTCATTTTTTATTCTTATGTAAAAAATACCTTGCAGAATTTGCAGTATTCTTTCTTACAAAGATACTAGGGGCAGCTAGGTGGCACAGTGGATAGAGCACCGGCCCTGGATTCAGGAGGACCTGAGTTCAAATCTGGCCTCAGACACTTTACATACTTACTAGCTGTGTGACCCTGGGCAAGTCACTTAACCCCAATTGCCTCACCAAAAAAAAAAAAAAAAAGATACTAGAGTAATGTATTTCTTCCCTAAATGCCTTGTTCACATCCTGATCAAGCTCTAAAAAGGTAATAATGCTGAAATTACTATATAGCCTTCTTGAAATACTTTTTAAAAATTTATATCACTGGCATGCATACTGTTTCCATTGAGGTACATTGCAACCACTTTACATCTTAACAGAGCTACTTGCATGAGTTCTTATGGCCAAAAATATTTGATCATTTTGGTGATAAGTAAGCTTCATCAAACTTAAGCTAAACTTTCCTTCAAACAATCTGCCATTGGGCCTGTCCTTCCAGCTCAGTAGGACCTGCCAGAATTTCTTTTACTAACATAGCCTTCAAAAGCCAGGGCCACTTCTATGTCTCGAACATTGGGATAAGACCCTAGTGGAAGTTTTTCTAGTCTGTAGAGAATAAGGATGAATTGGGGTTTTAAATTTAAAATTTCAGTCTATTTCTTAACAATCTAAAAACAAAATAACTATTATCATCATTATCATCATTATTGAGAAGCTTCAGTATCTAGTAGGAAAACAGTTGTATTCGGAGTTAGGGTAATTTTGAAATTAGGTCTCTCCTAACACCAGCATGATCTTGCTTAATCTGTTAAAAAGGTGATAATACCTACAATACTTACTTTACTCTTTAAAAATAATTTGGGGAGGGGCAGCTAGGTGGCGCAGTGGATAAAGCACCGGCCCTGGAGTCAGGAGTACCTGAGTTCAAATCCGGCCTCAGACACTTAACACTTACTAGCTGTGTGACCCTGGGCAAGTCACTTAACCCCAATTGCCTCACTAAAAAAAAAAATAATAATAATTTGGGAGCAGCTAGGTGGTGCAGTGGATAGAGCACCGGCCCTGGAGTCAGGAGGACCTGGGTTCAAATGCAGCCTTAGGCACTTGACGGATACTAGCTGTGTGACCCTGGGCAAGTCACTTAACCCCAATTGCCTCACCAAAAAAAAAAATTTTGAGTAAGGTTACATAAGTAGCTTATAAATATATCAACAGCAACCCATTTGAGTTAAATAATTATAATAATGGATGTTGAAACTCTTTGGCACTAATAAGGTACCTTATTTTTGGAATTGAATGAGTAAAAGTATATTGAATTGAAAAAGTGGAAGTGTAATCTTTATCTTCATGGAATGTTGATTTTATTCTCTCATTAGATTTTGAATCAATGTTTCCAGAAGTGAATTCTGGCAAACTAGTGGTACTAACTGTAACACAGAAAACCAAAAATGATATGACCATATGGAGTGAGGAGGTTGAAAATGAAAGAGAAATACTGTTGGAAAAGGTACGTACACCTGATATTTCTTAACATTTTCTCCCAAGGGTGAATGAAATGGATCTTTGATCTCATTGGTATAAGGAATTCCATCATGTGGAAACTTTGCATCAGTGTCATTTGGCAACTCATCTGTAACTTATAGTCTTAGAGATTTGCCTGGAGTATTGAAAAGTTAAACTAATTTTCCCATGGAAACAAAGCTAGAACACATCAGATGTAGGATTTGATCCTAAGCCTTCCTGACTCAAGGCCAGCCCACTATCTCTCCACTTTGCCTCACTGCTTTTCCTCTCCCCTCCTTTCTCCATTCTTTTTAATACTCTGTCAAAATGTTTTTACATTTAGACATTTATTTATGTCTATGAATAATGATCATAGCTAACATTTATATTGCATTTTATGGTTTAGAATAGGGCTTCTTAAACTTTCCACTCATGACCCCTTTTCACCCAAGAAATTTTTACACAACCCTGAGTATATCGGTATATAAAATAGATATACACAACTTTTTTCTGTTGTCAGATTTTTTGTGACCCCCACATGCAATTACATGACCCCATATGGGATTGTGACCCACAGTTTAAGAAGCTTTGGTTCAGAAAATACTTTACATTCTCGTTTGATCCTCACAATTACCCTGTCCAGTGGGTGATATTATAAATATCCCCACTTTATAGATGAAAAAACTGATTTTTAAAGAAGCAACCTGCCCAGGACCACAGAGATAGAAAGTGTAAGGAGCAAGATCCTGGTTCTGACTCTCGAGTCCAGCTCTCTTCCCGTCACTATTCTGCCTCACATTCTGAATTAGGTAGCTAACGCTGGAAAAGACCCCAAAGGCCATCTGGTCCAAATGCCTTTATATCAGAAATGAGGAAACTGAGGCCACTGGAGGTCAAGTGATTTGTCCATAGTCACACAGGTAGTTAGCATTAGAAGCAAGATATGAACCCAAGTCCTGACTTTAGAGAAAGTGCATTTGCCATTATGTATACAGTCTATAAAGTCCACATGCTGAACTACTCAAATCAGTTGCCAGGTCTTATTGTTTTTACATCTTTCACATAATAACCACCCACTCCTAATTAAGGCTTTTAACCTTTGCAGTGACTTGCATCTGACTAGATGACCCCCTATACATCTGTCAAAATAATCTTCCTAAAGTATAGGTCTGACCTCACTCTCCTTCTCAAGAACTTTCAGCTGTTTCTATTATAAACTACCACTCTTGGGCATTTAAATCTGACTCCATCATACCTTTCCAGATTATTTCACCTTATATCCCTTAACAGCTAGTTGGCGCAGTGGTTAAGTGCCCCACCTGGAGTTAAGAATACCTGACTCGGGCGGCTAGGTGGCACAGTGTATAAATAAAGCACCGGCCCTGGATTCAGGAGTACCTGAGTTCAAATCTGGCCTCGGACTCTTGACACTTACTAGCTGTGTGACCCTGGGCAAGTCACTTAACCCCCATTGCCTGGCAAAAAAAAAAAAAAATTTTTGAAAAATTAAAAAAAAAAAAAAAGACGACGACTTGACTCCAGACATTTCCCAGTTATGTGACCCTAGGCAAATCACTTAATCTGTTTACCCCAGTTTCCTCATCTGTAAAATAGGGGGCATAATAGCACTTAACTCCCATGAGGGAATAATGATAAAGCACTTAGCACAGTGCCTGGCACATGATATGCACTGTATAAATGTTTCCGTGTTATTGTTATACTCTGTATTCCAGCTGAGCTGATCAATGTTCTTTTTTCCTGAACTCAACATTTTATCTCCCACCTCAATACCTTTCCACAGGCTGTCTCCGTGCTTGGAATGCTTGCCCTCCTAACTCTCATCCTTATCTTTATTCACATTTCAACTCTGGTTCCACCGACCTTTTAGTGATTTCTCCTCCTGTAATTATTAATGTTCTTGTGCTCCAATTTCAGCCTAAACCTTACTGTTCTTTATTCTTTCCCCTAGATAGACAAACAGTAGTCCTTTTGGAGAAAAGGACTTGTTTGGGTTTGGGTTTGGTTTTTGTTTCCCTGGCAGCTAGCACAGTGCCTTGAGCTAATAGAATGCTTGCTGAATTTATTGAATTTATGCCTACTGCTCTTAAATGCATTTTCATGTTCTGATATATTTGTAATACAACAAATTATTCAATCTTTTCTCAATTTTCAGATGTAGAGATCTCTCTTTTTGTAATGACAAATAACATTGCTAAAAAATATCTTAGAACATAACTATTCTTTTTCTTTTGGATAATGATCTCAAGATTTAATCCCAATAATGGACATCACTAGGTCAAAGGGTATGATTATTATTATAACTCTCTAAATAAACTGCCATATTGGCAAAAAAGAAGAAGAAGAAAGAAAAGAAAAAAAAGAAAAACCTTTTTGGAAAGCCTTTCACAATACTACCAGATCTGTTTGGGTGTACCTGTTTTTTCTATGATCCCACTTTTTGTCATTTTTGTTTATTTTTACCATTTTGGTAGGTGCTAATTGGTACATAATAGTTGTTTTTATATTATTTTGCTTTGTTAAGCAGAGTAAATACTTTCAAATGATTATAATCTATTGTGAACCATTTGTATCCTTTGACTATCCATTAGGGAATGGATGTTTTTCCATACATTGTTTGCTTGGGAAAGGTGTGGCAGTGAAAAGCTTTTATTTTGTCAGGTGTTTTTTCAATGTGTTATATTAATTTTAATTATATTTATCTACCTTTACATTATCTCCTATAATTTCTTCTGTTTAAAAATCTTTCTTTTCACACTAGACATCAGTCCCTTCGTAACTCTGTACTTCTTTATTTTATTTGTCCTTAATAGTTAGCTTATTAGAATTTTTATGTATTACTTTATGGAATATTAGAAATGGAGATGCAATTTATGAAGTCTTTCTACAGTACCTCGAGCGCCTTAAAAGAAAAGTAGGCTAGAACTCTGAAGTTCTAAAAATCAATCAACAAGTATAGACTGATTACTAGCTGTGTGACCCTGGGCAAGTCACTTAACCTTCACTGTCCCACAAGAACAAAAAAGAAAGAAAAAAAAAACAAGTATAGACTGATATTTTTATGTCTATGTATAGAGATCCTGTTTTCATATCCTATTTAGATCCAGAAGAGATTGTAAACTCTTCAAGAGCTTGGACTGTGTCATTTAGTTGACATCAGTTTTTAAATACAGTTCTAAATGAATTTTAGGATTTTCAGTCAAGGGACAGCAATTGGCCCAGTGTTTTCTCTTAATATTTTCGTCTTTTCACCTGACATTCACATTCATCCAAAGAGTAACTATAGGTCATTTGGGCGCAAGGTGGGAGAAATATGGTCAATTACCTATCCAGAACTTATTTTGAATAATAGTTCATAAAATAGGAAGTAAATTAGAATATTACTGAATTTATTACACTTTTTAATGAAAGTTAACAAGTGTGAATTTTTAGTCTGCTTTAATGATCAAAGCGATTGTAAAATGTACAATCCATCCCTCTTTCCATTTGGCAAAAATATTACAGTATTATTAGAATAGTGACTTATCATTAATTTTAGTTTTTAGTATTGTTAATGGTCTTCTCAAAGCAAAAGAAGTTCTATTCAGAATTTTATTTTGGCAAAGTAAAAAACTGACTCTAGAATGATATCCTAAATAATTTATCGTTTGTGTAATTTCTTCATTTGTCTTGCAGTTTATAAACGGTGCTAAAGAAATTTGCTATGCTCTACGTACTGAAGGCTATTGGGCTGACTTTATTGATCCATCATCTGGATTGGCAGTAAGTAATGAAAGCTAGAATATTTGAGATTGGAAAAGATTGAGATGGGGTGGACTCTTAATTTAAACCTAAGGAAATATTGCTCAGAAATCATACTTGAGTAACACTTGGAAAAGCTTCTCATTGCAGCTTCTCATCTGTACTTTGAGAAGCTGACAGAATTTCTGTTATGCAGTAAAATCAGCTTATTTTTCATAAGTAACAATCACTATTAGATCACAAGGAGATCTTTCCTGTCTTCCCAACTGCTGATACCTTCCCCATTTAGATTTTTTTATATACTCTATAGCTTTCTTGTATGTACCTCGATGGTTGTATGTTATATGCTTAGAGTGTGTGCTGCTGGCAAGCATGGACAGTCCTTTGCTCTTCTTTGTATCTCCGGCACTTAGCACAGTGCTTTGCACCATACTAAACATGTATTGAGTGCATACTGACTGTTGTATATTTAATGGAACATTAGAAATATACTAAGTCAAATTGGCTTCCATAACTAAACACTCCAAATTCATTTAAGGAAAAAACTAAATTACCGAGAGTATTTATTGAATACCATCCTTATTAATATTGTAGATGCCAACATTTTAAAAGCTTGGCCCTTAGTGAAAATGTATGTTCATATTACACATGTAAAGAATCTGTGAAAAGCATCATGATGACAAAAAACCAGTATCGTGATATAATCAATACAAAACTAGCCTTTAGGGCAGCTAGGTGGCGCAGTGGATAAAGCACTGGCCTTGGATTCAGTAGGACCTGACTTCAATCCAGCCTCAGACACTTGAGACTTAACTAGCTATGTGACCCTGGGCAAGTCACTTAACCCTCATTGCCCTGCCCAAAAAAAAAAACAAAAACAAAACTAGCCTTTAAGCTTGGAAAACTTGAGTTCAGGTCTTGCCTCAGACACATAGTAGCTCTGAAACTGAAACCCTCAGTATTCTAGACAAATTCTAAGTGACTATAAATTGCAGAAAAGGTGCCAGCTTGCTTTGGAAACAGGAGTTTTCTCACCTGAGATTTTCCTATAAAATTAAAAAAACTAAAATTACATATCAAATTCCTATCCCTTTGAAGCCATTGTAGGAAAAAAAAAACACTATATATTTTTAATCTAAATACAACTGATTTATATAGATATGTATATGTGTATATATTGTCTGTATATGTGTGTGTGTGTATATATTTTCAGTATGTAATGTAGCTAGCATTTTTCTTTTGCCAGTTAGGCAAATTAAATTAGGCCGTACATAAGATATTACTTAGAGGACAGTATAATGATGCGTTTTGTATAGGATAGACTAGACTTTGTTTTCACACAAGAAAGACAAATCAGAAGGGTAGAGAGCAATATTTTAATTTAGAGGGGCAGTCTTTCTATTGCTTATTTCTTAGAAAAAGAGTGCTATAAGAGGCACTATCTGAAGTACTGTTTTTGAGGTAAACTTATCTATGCCTTAGAATTAGGATTTGTTTAGAAAGAGTTTATCCTATTCACTGGTTCCAGATAATAAATATCTTCCATACTGATTATTATTTTTTTTATCCTTAGTTTTTTGGACCATATACAAGCAACACCCTTTTTGAAACAGATGAACGTTATCGACAATTAGGGTTTTCTGTTGATGATCTGGGCTGCTGCAAAGTGATTCGCCATAGACTTTGGGGTACCCATGTGGTTGTTGGAAGTATCTTCACGAATGCCACAGCTGACAGTCACATTATGAAGAAATTAAGTGGAAACTAGGTGGCAGCTGCTTTGTTTGTACTTGACATTTTGTCTATAAACACTGTCAAAAATGTTCAGTTTTTTAAAATACTTATTTCTAGGTAAAAAAAATATTTATTTCAGCATCTGTAAACTTAAGGGTTTGTGATTTATGAGATTCTCAAAAAATGGCAAATGTTCACTCATATTTCTGTTTAATACATATTAACCACCTACATTTATAAAAAGCAGTAATTCATTTGGATCCAAGGCTTGATCCCATATTATATGTTTATGGAGAGAGAGTTTTGGCTCTTTCTCCTTTTTATTTAAAAATTTCAGTTTTACATATATCCTTCCAAAAATAAATCACAGGTTAAGAAGATGAAGGTTGTTTCTTTTCCCATTGTGATGCACTTCAATTTCATTTCTGAAAGCTTCTAAATTCAGACCTATGTAAGTCTTGTCAAGTCGCACAATTTTGGTAAATTATAGTTGTGATATTTAGATTCAGGTTTAGAAACTTCCTCCATGTTTGTTGGAAAAGCAGTACTTTTTACTACATTTTTTAAATTGGTCTTCCTCAAATCTAAAACTTTTAAGGTTTTGATATTTTCCTCATTTTCATTTTCTCTAGATATTTACTTTGTGTCAAGTTGCATACATCAACATCATTATGTAACCTAAGATATTTTAGGCCTTTGGTTTAAAAAACAAGTGTCAGAATGTAACACATTTGTTTATTATAGACAATTTTTTGTTTCATTTGCCAAATCTATTTTTGTGATCCAGTGATAAAATGAAACTGCTGCATGTTACAGAATACCTCAGTCAGTGACAGAACTTATTTTTTTGACAATATAAACTTGAAAAGACTAATCTTATATCACTGGCCTTTTGCCAATAACTACCCTGAAAATATATGTAATTATACCAGAATGTATTCATTGCTCTTCTATTTTGGGTTCCACCTGTAGTTGTTAAATGGGGGTATCAAACACCTATTTAAGAAATGACCCATGGAAATGACAAAATCTAGTATTACCTTCTTTGATTAACACTTTATGCTTAAAAAGAAAATATTTAAATTATCACTTATCATAAAGAAAAGCAGTGATTCCCTTTTTTTCCTGTACTTAACACCACTGTCAGTATTTTTTAAATGGGCTGCCAAGATGAGAGGTTGGGAAAAATAATCCCTACCTTCCCTTCCCATCTTAACGTGTTTAATTATAGATATAAACGATGCAAGTACAGAAACCATCCCTAATAAGACTCCTGATGAAATCCTAAGGGTCCATGCTGTGAAACTACTTCATTATATCGCCCTTTTCTTCAGTAAACAGTCCTCTATAATCCTATATGTTTTAAGTAGTTCCTGCTACTTCATATTTTGCCTATCTTTTAATGCATTCTTTCCCCCACCCTGAAATATTACTTTTTCACTCTTTGCTATTTTGACCTGCCTATATATTCATCAGCTGGAGCACTTGATTTATCATTTATTTTTCGTCAGCCGTTTGTACTTCTTACCAAAAAAGAAGTGCCCCATTCTTGAAAAAGAGGTTTGCTACTTTGTGTTAGATAAACAAAGCACTGAAAAATGTTTTCCAAAAAAAGCAAGGACTTATACAGAGCTGTATACTATAAGTAATAGTGTTTTGACAAAGTTTGATATTTAGGTAATCAACATGGAGATAAACTCATCTCCAGTGAGTTCTGTGAACACTTACTTTCCACAAGGAAATAGTCACAGTTACTGTGCTAATAAATGCCTATAAGTCAACTCAACTCTTATTTTTCATCACATTCCCTTGACCATGACCCTATGAAGAAAACTAAGAAATTTATTTGCAAAATCAGTGAATATATAAACTATTTAAAAATAGGGCTTCTTGGCTTAAATTAGGGTTGATTCAGTGACATTAATTTCAACTTCAATTATCTAGAAAATATTTTTATATCTTTTTTTCACCTTTTGCACTTTTTTAATATGTACCAACTTTGGCAGCTTAAGTTGTACAGACACTATTTTAATACTTTTCATAAGCTGTATCTTTGGCTTGTAAGTTTTCTGTATTGTGCCAATGGTATAACCATCCCTTGCCATGTCAACGCCCAGATGGTCCAGAGTCGTATTCTAAATGTTTCATTTCTATTTCTTTTACCACATAATAGTGCCTTGACTATTAAGTGGGGTACTTAGTCATTTGGGGCACTTGTAGATAGAAATAAAGATCTTATTTCCACATTTTTACAAGTAGAGCTTTTTATGTCTCTAAATAAACCTTTGTAGTAGGTCTGTCTTCCTCAAGAGATAGCCAGACACATAAATATAAAGAGGATGAAAGCAACAACATACCTATTTTTCAAAAAAAGTTTGTTTTTTTTAAAGGCTAGATTCTGAATATTCAATTGTATACACTTTATAGCTTGTCAAGAAATATTCTTGTTTCAAAGGGATCCATTCTGTTAAAAGAACGGAAACCAAATGACTGGTGGACAACCTTAGCATCAAATTGTCCACAAATTTTATTTATAAATATGCAGAAAAATAAAATATTTTTCCATAAAAATACCATAAGTAGTTGTAACTTGTTATTGAGTATTATTATCTCTTCTTTACATAGTGATTGTTGTGAAATCTGAGTGTTTCCTGCCTAGCTATACAGACCAAATAGATCAAACAAGATTCATGGTTATTTTGCTATGGAAATTGAAGAGAATGGCATGTAGTTTTGGTGAAAGTATGGCATATCAATTTACTTTTTTGTACTGAGTGGAAATCTGAAAATAAATGATTAATGCAAAAACGACCCAATTTAGATAGATCAGCCTAACTGGGTCAGATGGATCTTTGTTTTCAGGTTAGTTGATTCTTGGATTGTTCAGCCTAATTCACAAATACTGAACATTCTGCAGAATGCCAAAACTTCAAAGTTAGGAATTATTTTAAGGCAACTTATTCCCCTGCAAAATTAATAAAAATAATCCCTCTTAATTCTAAGGTGGGGGGAGGAGAAGCCTTTGATTTGAGTTCTCTAGAAAATAACATTCAGAAAAAAACATACTCTGTGGTATCTCATCCTCTGTATTAGCCAGGTTTTTGTTTGAGATTTTTTTCTTTAGATGCTCTGGTATCAATATTTGATTTTTTCTTTTTATTTTTTAATAGCTGTTTAGTAAATCCTTGACCATCACATGAGCAGTAGATATCTTTAAGCATGTGATTCACCACTTTGGCTCAGTTTCTTAACAGTAGCAAAATATATTATTGCTTCATTTATTTAATTCAATTTTGACATTTGGAGTGAAGCAAACTCTACTTGCATCATTATAGTCTCAAAATTTTAATGGTGTGGCTAAATTCCAGAAAGCGTGAGGTTAAGTTACAGAACATAATTGTAGGATTGTGTTTATTGTAGAATAAGTCATTTTAATGAGATGCCCCATAGTACCCATTGCAAGCAACTAACTCTTCTGGGGTTGATTGGGTTCTATATAATTTCCTGGAAAAGGCAATTTCTTAGATGAACATAATTCTTATTTTGATTTCCATGTTCCCCATAGAATCAAATTCAAGCAGAAATTTTCCTAGAATTGTGCTCAAATAAGTTCAAAGAATAATATGTCAGTTTAATACTTTCTATATCCTTGGATACCAAGAGCCAAGCAAATGTTTGCACATAGATGAAACATTTGTCTAATGTGTGACCTTCAATAAGTCATTTCTCTAGGCTTCAGTTTTCTTATCAGTAAGATAAGGGAATTGGACTGGATGCTTTCTGAGGTCTCTTCTAGCTCCAGTACTCTTGATTTGGGGGGGGGGGGGGGCGGGCTGGGCAATGAGGGTTAAGTGACTTGCCCAGGGTCACGCAGCTAGTAAGGGTCAAGTGTCTGAGGCTGGATTTGAACTCAGGTCCTCCTGAATCCAGGGCTGGTGCTTTATCCACCATAACACCTAGCTGCCCTCTTGATTGTTTTCAACAGAAGTGGTATAGTATAGTGGAAAGAGCATTGACCAGGAAGTGCAGTTCAAGTCACAAGCTGTGCCACAGCCTCAACTATAAATGAGGGATTTGGACTACAAAATTATAATTTGCATAATGTCAGTCAACTCAGTACTTTCCAGCACTTTTCCAACTTACCTTTGGATCACCTGTACCATCTGTTAACTCCTGAGCACCATTTTTTTTCCTTAAGACTTTCCTATCCTTTTCTTTCTATCTAAACACATATAATGCCTGAAAGGAGCCCATCTGCAGCATCACATTTGGCCAGTTGGTGTTGCTATCTTACTGCCTAAAAATGTCTTAAGTATGAGATGTCAGGTCTTTATGCTTTACAACTAGAAAAGAGGCTATAGAGATCATCTAGTCTAATCTCAAGTGATTGAACAGGCCTAGAGAGCTTTCGACTTCCCCAAGATAATACAGGTCATCATGTGGCAGAGCTAGGATTTCAGCACAAACCCTTTGACACATCCCTTGCTCCTTTTCATTTACCCATACTACCTTTGTCATGCTATGTAAAATAAGTTAGCCTTGTATCTTAACTATTTTGTCAGGTTGAAATTATTATGAGTGAATTTCAACTTCTATAGTTTTTACATGTTTTATTTAGGGTCTATTACCTTATACAAAGTGGGGTGTGTGTGTGTGTGTGTGTGTGTGTGTAATTCTAGGTTTAGGAAAATATTGATTTACTGAAGAAGTGTATCAGCAATCATGAACACTGTTTAAAATCACTAACAATAAGAGAAATTTAAATTAAAGCATTTCTAGGGTTCTACCTCATAGGCATCAGATTGACAAAGATAAAACAATTTTTGGAGACTGTGGGAAGATAGGCACACAAATGTCCTGTTGGTGGGGCTGCTAAAGTCCAACATTCTGGAAAATGTACCCCAGAAGTTAAAGATAAGGAAAAGGACTCATTAAAAATAATATTAATAACATTAAAGATAACTTTTAATGTAACAAAAAATTAGAAACAAGATGGGGAAAAGACTGAACAAATTGTGGTATATGAATATAAGGGAATATTATTGTGCCTTAAACAGTATGGGAGGGCAGCTAGGTGGCAAAGTAGATAAAGCACCAACCCTGGATTGAGGAGGACCTGAGTTCAAATCCGGCCTCAGACACTTGACACTAGCTGTGTAACCCTGGGCAAGTCACTTAACCCCCATTGCCCCCCCCCCCCAAAAAAAAAGAAAGAAAGAAACAATATGGGAGCAGCTAGGTGGTGCAGTGGATAAAGCACTGGACCTGGATTCAAGAGAACCTGAGTTCAAATTTTACCTCAGACACTTGACACTTAGTAGCTGTGTGACCCTGGGCAAGTCACTTAACCCTCATTGCCCCACAAAACAAAACAAAATAAGAAACAATATAAAGGATTCATAGAAACTTTAGAAGACTTGTTTGAAGTGATGTAGAGTAAAATGAGAATTAGAACAATTTACACAATGACCCCAAGTAATATAAACAATAACAAAACTTTGAAAAACTTAAGAACTCCAAGCAACCATGACATTAAAAGACTGCTGAAGGGGCAGCTAGGTGGCACAGTGGATAAAGCACCAGCCCTAGATTCAGGAGGACCTGAGTTCAAATCCAGCCTCAGACACTTGACACTTAGCTGTATGACCCTGGGCAAGTCACTTAACCCTCATTGGCCCACCAAAAAAAAAAAAGACTGCTGAGGTGTGTTTCCTGCACCTGTGCAAAGGGCAGTTTTGAGGCTCAGAATGAGACACATGTTCTGGCCTAATGTATTGTTTTCCTTGATTATACTTACTTGTTACAGGTTTGAGGGGGTAGGAGAGTAAATTGGTAGTGATGTAAAAGAGGAAAGGTGGGGAAAAGACGAAGGGAAGAATACATAAAAGCATTAAAAATGGATTCATATACAATCAATAAGCATTTATCATGGGACTATTCTATGCTGGGCACTTCACTAATCTTTGGAAACAGGTACAAAAAAAAATAAGACAATATATTCCTATAGAGTTTAAATTCTCTTTGAGTCACCTAAAGTCTGTTCCAAGAGATTGTTACATTTTTTAAAAGAGTCAAAAGTTAATCAAATCTAAGTCTAATGAATAAGGTGATCAAGCTGGGCACTACCATTTTGTTGAATGAATGAATGAGCTAATGGATGACAAACTAATGTGACTAAGAAATATGAGATTACTTGTCTTATGTGGCTTGTAAACTAAAAGAAAAATGAACATGAGTCAAAGGACCTGGGTTCAAGTTTCAGCTCTTTCCTCTACTATTTGTGTGACCTTGGGCAAGTTATTAATTTCTCTGGTCCTAAGTATCTTCATCTGTGAGGTCCTAGTGTTGGACTTGACCTCTGAGAGATCCCTTCCACTTCTCAATGTAGGATCTTAGAATCCAATGACTCTATGAGTTCTAAAATATATATAAAGCAACTGCAGGGATTCCTTGGAAAATTCACATTCATGTGAATGTAGAAATGCTGGCCTTTAGGCAAATCAGCAAACTAGTCTCCTCACTTTTAGTTCTACTTCCTAGGTTCTATGTCCCCAACCAGGGAGACAATTTTACTGGCTAATTTTATATTCTCCTCTATGCCCTGCACATACCAGCTACACTAGAGATTTTGTTTGATGATTATGGTTGATTGATCTTTGCTTGGGTTTTTTTTTTTTTTTTTTTTTTTTTTTTTTTAGTGAGGCAATTGGGGTTAAGTGACTTGCCCAGGGTCACACAGCTAGTACGTGTTAAGTGTCTGAGGCTGGATTTGAACTCAGGTACTCCTGACTCCAGAGCCAGTGCTCTATCCACTGCGCCACCTAGCTGCCCCTTGCTTGGGTTTTACATAGACTTTGGTGACTAGATACTTTAGTTCAGCTAGGTGGCACAATGAATAGTGTCGGACTTACTGGCAGGGAAAGCCTGAATTTAAATTCTGCCTCAGATACAAGCTATATGACCATGAGCAAGTCACTTTATTTCTTTCAACATCAGTTTCCCCATCTGTGAAATGAGATTTTAAAAACAGCTCCTACCTCATTGAGTTGTTGTGATGACAAGATCAGACCTATCTATAGATAACTAGGCCTTAGAAAATCCCAGCAAATCAACAAAGAAACTTACTTGATATAATGAAGAACCTCATAAAGGTTCAAGATACCAGAAAAAAAAATTGATTAAAAGGTCAGTACTTCTATATAGCAGTAATATCCAGGAGGAAACAGTAGAAAAGGAAATCATATTCACAATGCAACAGCCTCAGAAAACTCCCTATGGTGGTAAGTTTCTGGGAACTGCCAAGTCAAGAGAAGGAGACCGTGTACTTAGATGCTCATCATGATATAAAATCATAGAACCCTATGTTAATATATATGTGTGTGTGTGTGTGTGTGTGTGTGTGCGTGTGTGTGTGTATCCAGCTACAGCTGGATATGATCCTTATAACAACATATTAAGGACTTAAATGTTTTTTCATTAATTCTTTCATATTCACTCATTCATATTTTTCAGTCTAGCACGCTCTAAGAATACACTTCTGTTTTGCCATTTGAATGGTCGAACGCTCTTTCCGTAGTACAGTGTGATATTTCCAGTTGAGTTATTGGAAAATTTCCTCGATCCTGCCAATACAAGAAGATGAGAATATAATTGAAAATCATAGAATATTATACAATATGGAAATTCTAGAACATCAGAGCCAGAATAGAACTAAAAGGTCTTTTGCTTCAAGCCCCACATTTCACAGTACTATTTCATTCTGTAGTTTTGCTTGGCAGTCTAATTTTCTTTTTCTGACAAGATGCCAAAGGATTTCTCAGTACTATGTAATAATTATTCCAACACTGCCACAGTCAAGAAGGGTAGATTCTAAATAAAGCTGAAGATGTCATGCAATCTATGAATCTATGAACAGGAGGTCATATTTGGAAGAGATCTTATAGGACAGCTGCTATAAGGCCGGCATTGAAGATTGTCGACTTTTGTAAGATTGTTTATTCCAACTCACATCATCTTTGTCCTCCTCCTCTTGTATTTCTGCTTTAGACACACAACACCACAAGTTGTAATAACATGGAAACTGCAAAGTCAAGAGAGACAATACTTAAAAGCCTGGAGAGTCAATCAATCAATGATCAAGCATCAATTAAGTACTTGCAATGGGTCAGGTACTATATAGGGTGCTGGAGACACAAGCACAAAGACTGAAAGTCCCCACTTGCAAGGAATAGACATTACAAACCCTAAAATGTCAAAGCTGGGAGGTATGCTTACACTACACTTACACTTACACTTACACTACACTACACTAATAACATTTTCTAGTGTTTCTTATCCAACTCATTTCTTCATCCTCCATCATCCAGTCACTGTTGCAAAAGCAACAAGAACGATTGAGAAATGTTTTTAAAATATATAAAAAGACAATTTATATCTCAAAGGTTTGAATAATGTCATAGGATGGGAAAAAAGTCAATAGGATGAAATATAAGAACTGAAATCTGAAAAGCATCACATTCAATTCCCCCAAAATACTTAATTTGCTGTAACGGAATCCAAACCTGTTTTACACTGCAATTTAACTCAGTCCTGGTCCATGAAGGAAATGCCTGCACCCAGTAGGTTTTCTTTTGGAAGCAAACAATAGGTTCTCTTCGAGAAGTGTCTTTTAGGCCTCTCCAGAATGTTAAAAATTCCTACATCATGAAACAAATTTCTGATGGCTAAGTTCTGTGGATTAATGCTGTCTTCTCTTGACTAACAATTTGAAGTTTGGCTTTTGTTCCTATTGACAGCTGACATTTTGAACAAATATCTCTAATTGTCTATCCTGTTTTCTCTTGAAACATCTCCAAAGGACCTTATTTTTGGTGATTCTAATCCAGGATTTGGGAAACTATTGCCCACACACAGGCCATAGAAAAATATATGGAGAGCCTTGCTCTAAACACCTTACTCTTTTCTAACTTCCAGGAAAGACAAGGTTGCAGTATTTTAGAGAAGCAACATGGTATGGTAAGCGAGGTTTGGGGTGGGGGGGAGCCCTGACTTCAGATAGAAGACCTGGGTTCAAATTCAGCTTCTGATGGCGATTCCTTGTGGCATATTTAGACAAGTCCCTTAACTTGACTGGGCTTCAGTTTCCACTTCACCTTTCAAAAATAGGGAAACTCATTTGGACTAAATGACTCAGTTGGAGTCAATTAGTTGGAGTCCACTCAGGTGGATTAGGTTGACCATGAAGTCCCTTTTTAGTCAATGTTAGATCTGCCATCTTATCATCACATCCATCCCTATATCATTCAATATTGGTGTCCTCTTGGCCCAATCATTTTACACAGCTTCACAATCTCCTCAGGTAACCCATGGAAAGCATCATTTTCACTATTAGTATTCCATCGAGGGATGCCTTTTTAGAAAATACACATTAAAACCTACTTGCAACATCTTTACAACAGTTGAGAAGTGCTCAGGTGTCATGGATGGCTTACTAAAGAGAGAGTAGTCTCTGACTGTCCATCTTACCCTTCCTCTTGGGCAAAGAAAATTGGCAAAAGGAAGTAATTATTCATTGTTCATAAGACACTATGTTTAAATCAATTCATCCTAGCATGAATCAGTTTTCTATTTTATCATATAGTTTCTACTTCTATGTATCTTCCTCAGGTTATTTTATCATAAAGATACCACTGACCTTCTTTCATATCTTAGATTTTAGATCCATCTTCAGGGAACTATTTTCTCTTTTCACCACCATTAATCCTAAAATATCCTGATCCCATGAGCACAGAATCAATTCTTACTGGCCTACATGCTGGTGGGATGATCTAGTTCAGTAGCTACCTGGACAAGAAGGTAAAGATGTTTAACTTCTGGTGCTAGATTTCCCTGTACATCCCAGACTTGTTGTGAAAACCCCCATTGCAAATCTGAAAGAGTTGTATAAATGCTGTATTTTTCATCTAGTTGATGTATTCAAGATGCTGTCCTCTAAATGTTACTGGAAAGTATGAATATACTACTTGAACAGTGTTTTTCTTCACTTTCTGTCCCAGAGTTTCATCATTCAGGGACCTATAAACTGGGTCCACTCACCTTATAAACATTACTTGCTTCCTGACTAGAAGGGGTTTCTATAATGCTTCTTTCTTTTGTATTGAGTGTGTTACTGTCTACAGTAAAGAAGGAATGGTAAAGTCAATTTAGAGTTGGAGGAGATGTAACACTTCCTTACCTTTACTGCCCCCCCCCTTCCAGTTGGCAAAGGAGGTAATTGAAGCAAATATAGATGTGCAAATTATTTGGCCAGGTCAATTCTCTGGTAAGGGCCAAAAGCCTTGCTCCTACCAAGATGGTGGTCCCTTTTCCATTCTATTCAATCCAGAACCCTACAAATAGAGTAACTTTGGCTATTACCAAACAAATGTTAAAATGGGACATGCACACTTCCAGATCATGAGATGAGCAAAAGGTGGCAGTCTAGTAACTTTCTCTGAACCACTTTCACTCTACAATCCTCAAAAAGAATCCTAGGTTAGATGTAGAGGGATCATAACAATCCAAAAGAGATTGTATACACATCCCTTCCCAGACACATAATGAAAGAAGGAAGAGAGGAGAGAAAAAATAAACAATAAGCATTATTTAAGACCTGACTGTTTGTCAGGCACTGTGCTAAGTTCTTTTCAAATATCATCTGATTTGATCCTCACAACAGCCCTGGAAGGGAGTTGCTATTATTGTGCCCTTTTTAGAGTTGAAAATACTCAGACAGAGGCTAAGTGATTTTCCCAGATCACAGAGATAAGTATCCGAAGCTAAATTTAAACTCGGGTCCCTTTACTCAAGAACTAGGACTCTATCCACCATACCATGTAACTGGTTCTAAGCCTTATGAACTCATCCTGGAGGAACTGGAATCTTTAAAGCAGTCAATAGCCTTTACCTCCAAGTCTCTGTCAGTTAAGTAAGAGCATGAAAAACTCATAGGCTTGTACCTGTGTTTCATCTATGCAAGTCCAGTGCTAGCGACAGTCTTCAACAGAAACAACCCTTTTTCTATTCCTGTTCCCACAGTGGCAGACATTGCCTTTGCTCATCTACATGAAACTCAAGGGGAAGAAGATCAGGCTGAAAGGAAGTTTTCTTTTGTGACTGGGTTCCAGTTCTAGGTTAAGTATCCCCCTGACCCTAGCCTACACAAACTTTACTCAACCAGAAGCCATTTGCCTCACAATTACTAATGCTCTGGAAGAATTTTTTAAATTCATTTAGCAGATTAGAAAAATAAAAGGGGGGAGGAGTCTTATATGATTAAAGAGTCTCTCTAAAGAAGTGAGAGATGAACTGATTTAGAATAAAAATAGTAGAGGAAAATTTGTGTGAAATAAAGCAAAATGGACTAATCTTAATCAAAAGGAACTTGTAGGGGGCAGCTAGGTGGCGCAGTGGATAAAGCACCAGCCCTGGATTCAGGACTCCCTGAGTTCAAATCTGGCCTCAGACACTTGACACTTAACTAGCTGTGTGACCCTGGGCAAGTCACTTAACCCTCATTGCCCTGCCAAAAAAAAAAAAAAGGAACTTGTAAAACTATATACAAATCAAAGTGACTAAACTTGAAGACAAGAGGCACCAAGATACCTTAAGCAATATAGGTCTCCCAAAAGAAGAGGAGAAATAAGATGGGAAGAAAAACAGAATGCAGAATATGGTAATGTGGGAAATAATACAAAAAGTTTCCCTAGATTTTTTAATATAGACCTCAAATGCTCAATTGAGGGAATCTTCTGATCCTCTCCAGAAAAACAAAACAAAAACAAAAAAACACCCATCTAATTCAAACTCCAATATTCATCAAGCTAAATTTGAAAATTTCCAAGTCAAACTAGAAAATAAATTAGCAAGTGACCAAGAGAGATTTGCATGAAAAATAAATACAAGATGATTTGAATAGAAGGAATGTCCTTTTACTACAGTAAGTCCCAGAAGGGAAAAGAATAGCATATCCCAAAAAACAATCAATTCAAGTAACTAAACCACACTCCTTCCATGATAATCCCTAAAAACCTGAACCTAATTATTCTTTTCTTTAAAAAAAAAAAAAAAAGATGTTCAACAAAGCCAATTGAGGTGTGAAATTTCTAAAAGGCAGACTCAGGGCAGCTTGGGCAATAAGAATCTAACCAAGAGCCCCCATACTTTCATAGACTGAAGAATAGGAATCTATTGTCTTCTCACCTAAAACAGAAAGCAAACCGCATAGACAAAGTAAGATAAGGTTTTTATTTGAGTTGATGTGTAGAGGGCTCTTCTTTCAAGAAAGTTAATGATAAAAACTTCTTTAGCTTACAAAGTGATAGCAACATGACAATTGCCATTACTTAGGAAGTATTACATCAGTCTAAGGAGTTTGATTTGAGGTTAAGATGGAGGGCTTGGCCTTACAGTGAAATAAGCATTATGTGATTTAGCATTTGCTAAAGAGATAAATGTTTCTAGGGAAGTGATATCATTGCCAAAGAAAAGAGAGGCAGTACTTTAATTTATTCTTGCTAGGTTCCCAAAGCCTCACTGCAAAGGAGTAAAATCAATGGAGGACTGTTGGCCCACAATGTTTGAGCTTCAAATCTTTATTCTTTTGTCCTTAAAGTCATCCTTCTTGCTTAGGTAAACTCCAAGTGTGATTATTTAAATATATATATATATATATGTGTGTGTGTGTGTGTGTGTGTGTATGTGTATGTGTGTTTATGTATGTATATATATGTATATGTGTGTATGTGTATATAAATATATACCTCTCTCAACTGAAACCTGTGTTTTCTTCTTCTCCAAGACAAATTCAGAAACATTTCTATAAGTATATACAAACACATGTGTGGGAGCTGCAAAAAGGCAATTTGAATCTACTTAAAAGCCAGTGGCATATCCATTGCCTATTATTTCTTACCAAAAAGTCATTCCTTTCTAGCCCATGTAGGTGAATACTAACTTCTGATATCATGGAACAATCATGGCAGCATTTCAATATCCCTCCTGGATAAAGCAGGCAATGTTATGCCTTCCTCTTGTGGAACTGAAATCCAGCTTAGCTATTGACTGATGTAATGGTTTTTCAAAGGATAAAGTTGAATCACTAGGCTATTGCCTCAATCTTGAAACATTCAATAAGAGTAAGAAAAATTATGCAATCCAAAAGCTGCAAAAGGTTTCTTATTTTTTTCATCAAGAAAGGGTCCTGAGGATCTTTACAAGGCAGGGATAGGAATTCAAGTTTGGTCAAATTGTTCTCTTTACTATAAGTAATTGAATTGTTTCACTACTGTCTTGCCCCCAGCTCCTAAGTAATTATGATACATAAGTTAACCCCACCATATAGGGGCGTGTGTGCCAAATTTTTTTCCTCACAATCCAGGTTACAAATAGACTCAGTATATATTTAATTAGAATGTGAAAACAGATGTACTTAAGGCTACATGACAAATTCATCAAAATAAAAGTTTACCTTCTGGGATTTTTTTTGTGTCTTTCGGCCCCTTTCTGGATTTTTTCCTTAGGGTTCTGAAATCCAAGGTGAAAAAAGAGGACCCATTTTAATAAACAGTTAAGGATGCATGGCAGACATTGAGTCAGATTATATCATTGACCAAATAACTTTACCTACTGTAAGTCCTGTATGTGCTACAAGATAGAAAAACTTGTACATTAAAAATGTGTGTGTGTCCAAGAGAGAGAAAGAGAGAGAGTGCACAAGTACATGCACATGTGTGAGTGAATGGTTAATAAGGAGTTCATTTTACTTTTTGGACATTAATAGATTTCCTTCTCCCCCTTAGTGAAGTCTTAGATATTGATCCCACAGTTGGGTAGCACTTGAAAATGTTCCAATCAGTTTCTAATGATTCAATCCAACATACAACCACAGGAGTGTGTCTGCTTGCCCTTACTCTATGACTTACCAAAAGATAGAACATAGTAGTTTGAGAAGTTAAGTGCCATTCTTAGCCCTTTTCCCTGATGTTTAAAATGTGGAAATTGAGTCTGAGGGGTTTCAAAGCCTCTTGCTAATGGATAAACTGGTAAAAGTGGGAAAGCAAGGATTTGAACCTAGATCCTCTGACTGCCCATACTCAGAATTCTTTCTACTACTCTATGACATAGTTGAGGACAACTGGAGTCCATGAGAATCTCTGGACATAGCTAAAAGGGCACTAAGAAAAAGAGAAAAGATGGTAGTTAAACAATTAAAATCAAGCAAAGGAAAACTATTTTTATTCAGTTCTTTTTGTTGTTGTTATCAGTCTACAAAATAAGTCTTACCGAAAAAAACTGGGAAACCATTTTCCAGGCTTTGTCACTGGTGATCTTTTCAAAGGAGCTACTTTCTCATATTCATTATCTAGAAATAAGAATTCAGTGAGTCAAACTCTGAAAATTATCCCGTTTATGAGGGCAAGCCATGCGGTTTTCTTTGGCGTCAGGAAGTAATGTTTGCTCATGGGTACTGTCTATCAAAGCTACTAGCCAATTAGCTAGGAGCTGTGTGTGTGGGGGATGTTCCCAGTTTCACAGGAGACTTCTGGGAGGAAGGAGGAAGCGTTGGGTCCTTTTTGTTCCTGACTTCTCCATGGTGGGTTAGATGATGGGGTCTCTTAGAAACAGTTAGATTTTTACCTTTCTCTCTGATCCTAATGCTCTTTAATAAATACTTAAACACTTAAATATTCTTGCTAAAGCTTATAATTTATTGCCGACCACTCATTAGATTTTAGATAGCATAGCTTTAGATTGGAGTGCTGCCACCTGCTGGAGAGTTACTGTAATGGAAATCCTAGCCTACCTAGCGCCTCCCACATGAAGTCCTGCCACCAAGCCAATGTCTAGAACCCAAAGAGGAAGAACCCCCGCCAGCGTCCGCTTCCTACTTCGTGTTCTCCTCCCAGAAATGGGAGACTCCTCATTTCTTACACCAAAGAAAACCACATGGCTTGCCCTCAGATGCCTTCTCCTCATGGTGGAGCTCTCCTACAGTAACTCTCCAGCAGGTGGCGTCATTCCAATCATTACACTTGTGAATTTTATAAACTCATCTTCATAGTACAGGGTAGGCCAAAAGTCACAAACTTTTTGAAAATTATTTTTCTTGATTTTTTGCCATTTGTAAGATTTTATTTTTTATACATAATATAAATTCATTTCCTCTATATGATGCTATGGTACTATAAGTTAAAAACAAAAAATAAAGGAGTTATTAAATATTGTGACTTTGGGCTCACCCTGTAGTAGCATGTATGGTGTAGTATCAAGAACACTGTATTAGGAGCCAAGAGCACTGGAGTCTCCACTCCATGCCTAGCTAGCTGTGTAATTAATCTTTCTGCATCTCAGTCATTTCACTTACAAAATGAGAGCAGGTTTGAACAAAATAACCTCGAAAGTTCCTGAGAGAGATGGCCCTTAGCCTTCCTTTTATTAACAACCTGCCAGGGGGCAGCTAGGTGGTGCAGTGGATAAAGCACTGGCCCTGTATTCAGGAGGACCTGAGTTCAAATCCAGCCTCAGATACTTGACACTTACTAGCTGTGTGACCCTGGGCAAGTCACTTAACCCCCAATTGCCTCAAAAAAAAAAAGAAATAAAAAATAAATTAACAACCTTCCAGCCTTATTAATAAAATGATTAAATTACCCAGAAACTATGTCTCTCATATATATATTTTTTTTAATTTGGGGGGGGAGGCAATTGGGGTTAAGTGACTTGCCCAGGGTCACACAGCTAGTAAGTGTCAAGTGTCTGAGGCCAGATTTGAACTCAGGGCCTCCTGAATCCAGAGCCAGTACTTTATGCACTGTGCCACCTAGCTGTCCTCTAGCTATTCTATATTTAATAACTATATATTCTATAATTTAATAACTATATTTGATAACTATTCTATATTTAACAACTGGTCATTTAAATTGACAGTGAATATATATTTACTCCATTGCTAGACAGAATCTGCATAAATGTCAATTCTAAATTTACTCTGTCATCAGTCCTAATGTCTCTGTTCTTCACCCTTAAGCTGCTTTTTTTTGGGGGGGGGGGAGTCAATTGGGGTTAAGTGACTTGCCCAGGGTCACACAGCTAGTAAGTGTCAAGTGTCTGAGGCTGGATTTGAACTCAGGTCCTCCTGAATCCAGGCCGGTGCTTTACCACTGCGCCATGTAGCTGCCCCACCCCTTAAGCTGCTCTTGAGGAATCCAAGTATTCCTGAATCTCCACATCAGATGAGTCCAGGTTCATTCAGTCTTACCAAAATTGGAAGAATCTTCAGTTTCTAATACTATTATAGGTGGTTCTTCTTTTTCTATATTCATCTGAAGTCCCAAATCCCTCTTAGTTCTTTCATTTTCTTTGTTTTCTTCCATTTTTCTTAGTTTTTCTCCCACTTCAGATACCTACAAATTTAAAAAAAAAATAGTTTGTTCCTTCTTTTTCCAATTATTCCAATTTATTTTTTTTCTACTGACTTTTAGAAGCTAAGATTTTTTTTAGGCTGCAATATATCACTCATTTCTGTACCATCTACTCTTCAATGACCACCATTACATTTCATTCAGTCAAGATCTATTTACATGCAACTTGTCTCTGTAGCTGCTATGAGCTTGAGAAAACTTGGAAGACATGGTCACTCTGCCTTTTAGGAAAATATTACCCAAGCATGAAATGGAAGAGAGGAACACAAACAATTAAGAGAAACATTTTGATTGCCTTAGAATCATGTAACTTCACAATAGAAATGAACATGAGGATATGACCTTTAAGTGAGGAGGATATATCAGGGAGCCTTCTTGGAGAGGTTGGAATTACCCTTGAAGGAAGGACACGATTGCAGAAGAAAAAAGGAGAGTTCTAGCATTCCAGGGGTAGAGCTGCATGTGTAGATGTGATAGTACAACAGTGAAAGGGGCAATGTGGAAAAGGCAAGTGTGAGAATTGAATGACACCTTCTGCTGGAGGGACATTGTGAGTTCTGGCCATGAAAAGAAAGCATATGACTTTAGCATCCAGAAGTGATGTCTGCCACCCGTGAACCTGTCAATCAAAGTTGCCAGCCAATTAGCTTGGATCTGTGTGTGTGGATGGCCCTGTTTCCTGTTTCACAAGAGGTTCTGGAGAAGCCACTGAGTGGCCTTTTTCATTTTGGGGAATGCGGCTTGGCGAGAACACAGATTCTGGGCTCTCTTAGATAGTTAGATGAAGTTTGCTTTTTACCTCTCCCTCTCTCCTCACTAACTTCTGATGCACTTTAATAAATAATTAAAAGTCTAAACTCTTGCTAAAGCTTCTAATTAAGGTGATTGATCACTCATTAGATTTAGACATCATAGCTAGAATTTTAGGCCCTTACAGAAGTAGAGAGGATTGCAGTATTACGTGTGCAGAGTAGTATCATGGTAAGTAAGGCTGGAAATATCCACTGGGGACAGTCTATTCCAGATCCTGAATCAGTATTTCAATTCCCTAGACAAATAAAATGCATCATCAATTTATAATCAGAGGATTGATTAGAATCTTAGTGAACATAGAACACTTTCTGGTGTAATGGCAAAACTACTCATCAGTACTCATTGAGAAATCCTCAAGAATTACCAAATGGGGAGATGTTCCCACTTTCCAAAGGAATCAAGTTTTTTTTCAATTCTAAAAATTAAAGGCATCATCAATTTCTGAAAATATCATGAAATGGATGGCTAATGAACTCATCAAGAAGGAAACCCATGATCATGATGAACCAATATAAGTTTCCTGAAAATATCATATCCAAGAAACCAATATCATCATAATTACTTTTTTTTTTTTTGGTGAGGCAATTAGGGTTAAGTGACTTGCCCAAGGTCACACAGCTAGTAAGTGTTAAGTGTCTGAGGCCGGATTTGAACTCAGGTACTCCTGACTTCAGGGCCGGTGCTCTATCCACTGCGCCACCTAGCTGCCCCATAATTACTTTTTTCTTCTTCCTTAATACTTTCATTTACAACAACTACTTCATGGTCCTAACATTCACTCTTGCTAATGTTTCCATTTTCATGCTCTTCATACCTTGTCTCCCCTGACTTCATTAGGTCTAGTTCCAGACAGAAAGAACAAGAGAATGGGAGGAGCATGGAGCTGGGACATGGAGGGTGATGTTTGAGGAAGAGCAAGAAGCCCCTGGGTCTCTGGACTTGGAGGGGAATAAAACATCAGAAGATTGGAAAGGTTGGAGAGAGCCCAGGTAGTGAAGGTCTATTAAAGTCACAGACTTCATCTAGGAGACTCTGGGTTTTATAGACTAGGGCAAAACTATGGTCAGAACTGTGTTTTCAAAAGATCACTCCGGTAGGTGAGCATGGAATGGATTGGAGTAGAGTAGATTTAAGGAAGGGAGAGGCTCTTGCAATCAACTGGGGATGAGGTAAAGAGGGAAGGCACCAATGTGATGACTTAATGAGTAGAGAAAAGGGATATAGAAGAGATATTTTGTATACATAGAAATGAGAAGGTTTGGCAAAAGATTGTTTATATGGAATGAAGATTCATTCCATATAAACTCATGAGAACTGCTACGGTTACCAAGCAAGATAGTATAGAGGGAGAAATGAAGAAGGAAAGAGGACAAAGCCTTGGGGGACACATCCATGTTGAGTGGATTCAACCAAAGGAGATTCAGGTGGACTGACAGAACAAAGAGGAGAAGCCCCAGCTAGGAGCAGTGTCACAAAACCCTGAGAGGAAAGCCTATCCAAAAGAATAGGATGATCCATGGTGTCAAAAGTTAAAGAGAGATCAAGAAAGAGAACAAAGAGAAAGCCTTTTGATTTGGACCAGAAGTCATCATTGGTAACTTTGGAGAGCATACTTTAGTGCTATCAAAAATGACAATCACAAATTTCAGAGCAGCCTAGCTAAACATTGATGAAACATTGAGATAAGGAGAATAATCATTATAGCTAAAATGAATGAAAAGAAAAACAACACTGAAAGATTATCATTCTCTCATTAATGGTTTTAGAAAAATCCTATACCTAGCCTGGAAACAGAAAATGAAATACAGTTTCCTCCCTTGGCAGGGAGGCTGTGGGCTCCTGAAACAAAGATTGTATATTCATTCAGATTTAGTCATGTTGGTAGGTTTTGCTGAACTGTTTTGTTTTTTACTTATGGAGTATGTGTGTATGTATGTATGTATGTATATGTATTTTATATATATATATATGTGCATATATCTGTATTACAAGGAACTGCTCAGTGGTGAAAGTGTGAGCATAAATCTGAGAATGATCAGATTAAAAATACATAATTATCAATAAACTATATAAACCACTCCCACCCTCTCCTCATGCCCCCTAAAAATAATTGATATGATGGGTGTCATGGTGTTTACTAGTGCTTCAAATTATCAAGCTAGGAAGAGAGATTTGTTTTAAGTAACAGTTATTTTGGAAACAAAAGTGAATATATATTAAAAACAACAACAACAACAATTCTTCACTAATTCAGAATCCCTAGGAATGGTGAAGTGGCGTTTACCTTTTTACAGAAACATTTGTTTTCATGTTTTGGGATGCCAACAAAAACTTCTAATAACCCTAAACTGAAGGCATTGCTTTTATTCCTTTTCAACATCATACTAACTATATTGCACAATTTTCAGGAGGTCTTGAATAGTTTTTGGATAGAGATATAAAAGGTGATACCATAAACAAATTAAGGAAGCAAGGAATAATTTTTTGTCAGATCAATAAATAAGGAAGAATTTATGACCATACAAAGAGAGCATTACATGTAAAATGGATAATTTTGATTATATCAAATGTAAAAAGGTTTTGCACAAACAAAACCAATGCAGCCAAGATTAGAAGAAAAGTTTAAAAGCTGGAACTTTTTTACAGCAAGTATTTTCTGATAAAGGCTTCATTTCTCAAATATAAAGAGAACTGAATTAGTTGTATAAGAATATAAATCATTCCCCAATTGATAAATGGGCAAAGGCTATGAACAGGCAGTTTTCAGATGAAGAACAGCAGTTTTCAGATGAAGAATTCAAAGCTATCTATACTCATGTGAAAAAATAACTAAATCACTAATGCTTAGAGAACAAATTAAAACAATTCTGATAAATTTTGGAGGGGATGTGGGAAAATTGTGATATTAACACACTGTTTGTGGAGGTATGAACTGATCCAACCATACTGGAGATCAATTCAGAATAATGCCCAATGGGATATAAAACTATGCATACCTTTGATCCAACAAGATCACTACTACTAGATCTATATCCTAAAGAGGTGGGGATTTTTTTTTATTTTTTGTTTCTTTGTTTTTACGGGAAAGGACATATTTGTACAAAAATAGTTATAGCATCTCTTTTTGTGGAGGCATAGAACTGTAAATTGAAGGGATGCCCATCAATTGAAGAATGGCTGAACAAGTTGTGGTATATAATAGTAATGGATTACTATTGTGATATAAGAAACAACGAGCAGACTGATGTCAGAAAAACCTAGAAAGAATTACTTGAATTGATACAAAGTGAAGTGAGCAAAGTCAGGAGGAACATTGTACACAGTAACAGAAATATTTTACAATGATCAACTGTAACTGATTTAGCTATTCTTAGCAATACAGTGACCCAAAACAATTCCAAAGGATTCACAATGAAAAATGCTATCCACTTTCAGAGAAAGAACTGATGGACTCTGAATGCAGATCAAAGCATACCATTTTTTTTTACTTTATTTTTTCATGGAGTTTTTTTGGTCCATGTTTTCTTTCACAACATGAATAATATGGAAATATATTCTGTATGGTTGCACATGAATAAGCAATATCAAATTGCTTACTGTCTTAGGTAGGGGAGAGGTGAGAGAGGGAGAAAGGGAATTTGGAACTCAAAATTTTTTAAAACAACCTTAAACATTATTTTTACATGTAATTGGGAGAAATATTATTCACAAAAAAGTATCCATGAATTGGACCCTCTCACCATCCCATATATCTCTTTGATTACTGTGATGTACTTCTCAGCTTTCTCTTCAAGAGCTGTTTTTCTTGCCATTTCTTGGTTTTTTACTTCATTTTGTCTGCATAAGAAAAGCAACAGTGTGTGTTTTAAGTGGGGATTGATCTAGATATCAAGAGTTTTGGCTTCTATTTCAATTATTCTATAATAATAATTGAGCAAATAAGGTATATTGCATTACATTCATTGAAATCTATGTATAACATCAACTTCTTACCACTTACTCTTGTGTGTCCTTTTTTGACATTTTGTCCATTCATCACTATCTGTATTCTATTTCTCTTTTACTTGAATGCATATAAGTCCCTTGTAGGTGGTTTCTAAATTAATCTATTATAATCTTTTATTCTTATGCTCATACCAATGTACACAGATATTTCTAGAATTTTTCTTTTCTTTATATTGATTGGTTTTAACTCCTGGCATATGACCTAGAATTGTCAACAGGCATCTCCAGGTTTTGGGATTAACAAAAGAATACTGTACTAGTAAACTCTACCTGGTATATTCCCCAAAAAGAGATGACAGGGATATGGGTGGGGTACACTGTTATTTTTCTAACTTCACCTGGATACTGCCACATTGTTTCCTAAAGAGATTCTACCATTCTGAATTCCTACTAGTTGTATATGAGTGTACCTGTTTGTCCAGAGGCATGCCACATATGAACCATTAAAACAAATAATTTTCTTCCTAGTGGTATTTTTTGTTTCAGTGATATTTTCCTCAGTAATAGTGTTTTCATTTTCAGTGATGCTTTCCATTTCAATGCTGTTTTCTTCTTCCAAATCATCATCGCTGTCCTGAAGCAAAGTAAGATTTTTAGAAAGAGAGATACGGGGGCAGCTAGGTGGCACAGTAGATAAAGCACTGGCCCTGGATTCAGGAGGACCTGAGTTCAAATCCAGCCTCAGACACTTAACACTTACTAGCTGTGTGACCCTGCGCAAGTCACTTAACCCAGTTGCCTCACTTAAAAAAAAAGAGAGAGATACAAAATATATTTCTAAAGAAATTCAAATCCAAATTTTTGAGCTGAAACTATTCTAAACTTATGTTTTGATTATAATTTTTTTTCAGGCATGAAAGATTTCAAAAGAAATTAAGAGTCCTTTCCCCAACACCTATTTTAAGGCAGAACTTTTGAAAATGTAATGTGGACTCTGAACCAACTTCCAAACAGTGCAGCCCAAGCAAAAAAGAGTTATCCATTCGAAAGCATTCAGGTTACCAACTTTGTAGAGGCTAAATGTCGAAGAAACACACAGGAGGCAATACCCATAGTCCAAATTTACAAGCCTATCCAAGAGAACAGGATGATCAATGGTGTCAAAGGTTACAGAAAGATCGAGAAAGATAAGAACTGAGAGATAACTTTTGATTTGCACCAGAAGTCATCACTGGTAACTTTGGAGAGTACGACTTAGTGCTGTAGGAAATGACAGATTCAAAGAATTTGGAGTAGCCTAGGTAAATATTTATAAACTGATACAGAATTAGTCATAACTAAAATTACTGTAAATCAGCACAATACCGAAAGATTGCTATTCTCTTATTAGCTGTATTGGAAAATCCTATCCCTAGCCTAGAAACTGGAAAATGGAATTTAGTTGCCTCTATTTGGTAAGGACACTGTGGACTACAGATGCAGAATGTTGTATATTCTGTCAGATACAGTTATGGTGGCAGGTTTTGCTTGAAATGTTTATTTATAAAAGTATATATGTATGATTTGTTTATATGCATGTACCTTTGTATTACAGGAACTTCTCAGTGGTGAAAGTATGGGGATGAATCTGATAATGACTAGTGTATAGATACAAAATGTATCAATAAACTTTATAAGCCACTCCCTCCCCCACCAAATAATTGACCTGATGAGTTTCATTATGTTTATTACTTTTTCCAATTGTTGAAGCTTAGAAGAGTTATTTGACTTAAGTAATAGTCATTTTGGAAACAATAGGGAATATATATTATTGTTGCCACTTGAGAAGAATAATATGACAATGCTGAAAAAAAATTCCTAATTCAGAATTCCTAGGAACAGGGGAGTTGTATTGCCTCTGCCAAAACATTTATTTTTATGTTTTGGGAGTGCCTTCCAAAATTGCCCGCAATTCCAATTCAGAGGCATCGTTTTTATTCCTTTCCCACATTCTCCTCACTATATAGGAGAGTACACACAAACAGAAATCCTTGTGGAATACAAATGGGAAAAGTACAAATGAATTGGACTCTCTCACCATCGCACATATCTCTTTGATTTCGTCAAGGAATAGCTGTGTACTTTCTTTCAAACTGCCTTTTCTTATCTGTTCTTGGCTTTTAAATTCAATTTCTCTGGAAAACAAAACAAAGTATGTGTTTTTTTTTCAGTGGGTAGAGGGCAGATTTGGCCATCAAGAGTCTGGCTTCTATCTCAATTCTTACACTGATATAGTTGAGTAAATTTGGTATATTACATTTCATTGGCATCTTTATAATATTAAAAACTTATTATAGGGACAGCTAGATGGCTCAGTGGATAGAGCACTGGCCCTGGAATCAGGAGTACCTGAGTTCAAATCCGGCCTCAGAAACTTAACACTTACTAGCTGTGTGACCCTGGGCAAGTCACTTAACCCCTATTGCCTCACTTAAAAAAAAAATTAAAAATAAATAAAAATAAAAAAACAAACAAAAACAAAACAAAAAAAATTATTATTCTCTTGTGCATCCCCTTTAATATGTTGTGCATTCATCACTATCTGTATAAAATTTCTCTTTTAATCCAGAGTGTAGAAATTAATCTCTACCTTTTTATTCTGGTTTTATTTTTTGTGCTCACACTAATTCACAGAGATATTTCTAGAATTTTCCTTTTCCTTATATGGATTGATTTCCATTCCTGTTAGTATAATTCTATGGTAATGATTTAGAATTTCTTCAGACAGAAGAATTGACAGAATTTCTTTAATTTATCAGGCCTTTCAGGCATCTGCAGGTTTGGGGAATAACAAAAGAATAGTACTAGAAATGTTCTTTGCATATAACCTCTTTTTAAACATTCCATTTGGTCTTTTCCCAATAAAGGGATAGATGACAAAGGGAAAAGGTGAGGTATACAGGTATTTTTGTAACTTCACCAGGATACTGCCACATTGTTTCCTAAAACATTTAACCATTCCAAAATCCCACTAGTAGTACATGAGTGTACCTGAGTTTCCATAGAAGTGATAGATATGACAGTTTTGAAGCATCATAAGTGTTTTCCTTTTTAGTCAAATATTCCTCCATTATGATGTTTTCCTTCTCACTGATGTTTTCCTTTAGAAAAGAAACATTTTGAGAGAAAAAATTTATTTCTATAGAAATTCAAATCCAAATAATTGAGCTGAAACTATTCGAACTTATGCTTTGATGATCATTTTTTTTCAAGCAGGAAAGATTTCTGAATAACCCTTCTTTTCTCAGCACCCCTTCTAAGGCAGAACCTGTGAATGTGCAGTACAGACTGTGGATCAACTTTGAAAGAGAGCAGTACGATCAAGAAAAAGTCATCAATTCCAAAGCAGTCAAGTTAACATCCTAAGAAACACACAGGAGCCACTGCCCAACAGAACAAATTTACAAGCACAAAAAGAAATCCTATGGAGACATCTGCAGTTTTGCTTTAACCTCTACAACTCAGTGAAGAGGTTTTTGCAAACATTAAAGAGCAAACATGACCCAAAAAAGAGATGTGAGATGTCCCAACCCTCACTCCTTTGCAGAGGTGGGAGGTAAAAGGGGTGTTATTTTTTTAAAAATTCAGGGGGCAGCTAGGTGGTACAGTGGATAAAGTGCTGGCCCTGGATTCAGGAAGACCTGAGTTCAAATCCAGCCTCAGACACTTGACACTTACTAGCTGTGTGACCCTGGGCAAGTCACCCCCATTGCCCCACAAAAAAACAAAAAACAAATTCATTGATTCATTTTGCTAATTGTTTTCCTTTTCTGTCTCTTCTCTCTTATTGTTTTAGAATAAAGTGTGTGAGGATCTGTGAGAGGGAGGTGGGACACTAGGAGAAATTACAATTTTTTTAAAAGCTATTAAAAACCCTCAAAAAACAATGTTATTTCAATAGTCCAGGCAAAGGATGATGGTCAGGACCCTAAACCAAGGAAAGTAGTTTTCTTGTAAGTAGAAAGGATTACATGCAATAGAGATAGAAATGAGAAGATTCCACAACCAATAAGATGACATACACATTTAAGTGAGGAAGAGTTCAGAGACTGAATGCAGAAAGTTGGGAGACTGGATAGCAGACAGTGTCCTTAATAGAAGCATCAAAGTTTTGGATAATTTGAATGTGTTGAGCATGAGATCCATGTTGATTGATTGACTGGTTGATTGATTGATTGTGTCTAGAACTCAAGAGAAATGTTGTGCTTGGGTCTATAGATCTGGGAGTTTTCTGTAGAGACATAATCATTTACCCAAAGTCATGTCGCTCATGAGATCAGGAAGGAAAGGGGAGTAGAAAGAGGTTACATGGGACAGAATGCTAGAGGACACCCAATCTTATTGAGTGGGAAATGGATGGTGACCCAACATAGAGAAGTGAGAAGTGTACAACAGGGTATGAAAGGCACCAGGAGTGAGAATTACCATGAAAGGTGGGGGAGGAGAGAATCTCTACGTGGAATGGGAACTCCACTGTATCAAAAGTGGTAGAGGGGCAGCTAGATGGCACAGTGGATAGAGCACCGGCCCTGGAGTCAGGAGTACCTGAGTTCAAATCCGGCCTCAGACACTTAACACTTACTAGCTATGTGACCCTGGGCAAGTCACTTAACCCCAATTGCCTCGCTAAAAAACAAAACAAAACAAAACAAAAAGTGGTAGAGAAGCAAAGAACTAGAAAGATTGAGAAGACACCATAGGATTCGACAATTAAAAAGATGGTTGAGGTTTTGGGTGGAAAATTTGGGGGAAAAAATAGAGATCAAAAGGGGTCACTATTGTTGCTGTTGTTCAGTCATTTTAGTCTTGTCCAACTCTTTGTAACCTCATTTGTTGTTTTCTTGGCAAAGATACTGTAGTGGTTTGTCATTTCCTTCTACAGTTCATTTTATAGAGGCAAAAAGGGTTTAATGACTTGCTCAGGCTTCACACAGCTAAGTTTCCAAGGCCAGATTTGAACACAGGTCTTTCTGACTCCAGGCTAAGTGCTCTATCCTCTGTACCACCTAGCTGCGTGACCTTGGGCAAGTCATGTAACCCTGTTTGCCTCAGTTTTCTCCTCTGTCAAAACAACTGGAGAATGAAATGGCAAACGAGTATCTTTGCAAAAAAACAAAAAACCTCCAAATGGGTTCACCAAAAGTCACACATGACTAAAAGGACAGTATAACATCATTAAGGTTTTTGGTGCAAAACTTTTGAAAAAAATTAGGGATCAAAAGGGTACGGCATTACTACATGGCAAACTATATCAGAAATCAGTCAGTCATCATCAAAACTCTTTAGTCTTAGTTTAAAAGGGGGAGGGGAGGCAGATGAGGTGAACAGACTGTATAACCAAGACCTTAGAAGCAAGTGAATCCAGACGTCCATTATGAAAGGAACCTAATATTATAAATGAGTGAGAGAAAGATTCCTGAAAGAAAAACTGCAAAGCAGATAGGCGCTAAGTAGGTTTCTAATAATATCATACACAATTGAACAGGAAAAGCTCTTGAGACATACCTAGTCTTAATATAAGAAAGGAATATTCAAGCATCATGTAAAATAGAAGGAAGTTTCTTTTCTGTGATATAATTATAGGGGAAATTCACAACCAATAAGCAGTATAGGCCATCACAAAAGAAAATTGTAGATAATCTTAATTATATCAGCAAACTTTTGCATGAGCAGAATCAATATAGCTTACAAAAGGAAAAACTCTCAGATAGGAAGTCTGCATTCATCCAGTTACCATAAGAATTAATATAAACTGATAAGACTTGGGTCTTCTATATACATATTACTATCCTTCTTCCTTTCAGTAGGTAATTGTACAATAACAATAGTCAACAGCTCTATGGAAAAGTACCCTACATCATGGAAGATTGGAAATGCCAATTAAACTAACTGGATTTTCCCTTCATCAAAATCAAATTGGCCATAATGATAATATATGGAAATACCTGTTATGGGAATACAATGGGACCCCAAGAAACCTAAAGATCCCAACCCCAAAGGAATCCTTAAAACTTTCCCTAGGGAAAAGCACCTCAGAAATAATGTATGGCCAAGCATAACCCTGGTATGCTGAGAAACAATACTAAGGTCTGCAAGATGATATGTAGGATATGGTTGGATAAGATCCCCTCTTAGTTATCTGGCTCCAGTTTTTGCATTTCTTCTTGCTTTGTAATTCCCTCCCCCTTTTTTTTTTTTAATTTTGTAAAGATACAAAAGACTAGGTCTTCTCTTACTCCAGTGGAACAGTTCTCCATAGTGATCTGTTCCCTGGCCAAATAATAAATTTCTCCTAATAAATCTCCTTTTATTTTACAAGATTCATGATGAGCCTCCAATTCTTTAGGTGAGCTAGTCCCCCAAACCAGGTCACAAGTGCCCCTGCAGGGGGTACCGTGGGAATTTCAAAGACAAGAGAAAGGCTCCATACATGCAGCCAGAATTTCTGGCTAGAAATAAAATGGATGCCTATTGATCAGGAATCTCTGTCTCTTTTATGTTATCTATGTTAAAATCTAACTAGTTTTTTCTGAAGACCAAGAGTAAAGAAAAACTTTCCTTCCACAAAAATAACTAAATGAAGTAAACTGCATCTTTTGAATTTTGAACTAAATAGGGAGAAGTTAAAATAAAATTTAAATTCACTTCTTATGGGTGACCTTTATGGAGATAAGCTTCCATTGAAGAAGGCCTCTTGAGAATAGGACAAAAAGGTAAAGGTGGGGCAGCTAGATGGTGCAGTGGATAGAGCACTGGTCCTGGATTCAGGAGGACCTGAGTTCAAATCTGGCCTCAGACTCTTAACACTTACTAGCTGTGTGACTCTGGGCAAGTCACTTAACCCCAACTGCCTTACCCCAAAAAAAACAAAACAAAACAAAACAAAAAAGGTAAAGGTTACTAACTTTTAAGGTTACAACAGAATAATTAGCTAAGTAAATTGAGGGAAATCCTATTTTCTCACTGGAATGTAAACCCATTTTTTTTTCTTTCTGGCTCTTGGTACTCCCCAATATTTTGTCATTAGTCTAGGAGTTGAGGATAATATTCCTGCCCCCATAGTGAATTGCTATTGGTATTTCTCTAGATTAATAAAAGCTTGGAACCCCTAAAGGAGAGCAAAACTTAAAAATTATATTGTGCATGTGGATAGATATGTATATATGTAAATGATATTTTCCCTAATTGCATGTTAAAACAAGTTTAAACATTTTTTGTAAAGTTTTGAGTTCCAAATTCTATCCCTCCCTCTCTCCCTGAGAGGGTAAGCGATCTCATTAGTCATTTTGATAAAAAGACAAATAAAAGAAGGAAGGAAGGAAGGAAGGAAGGAAGGAAGGAAGGAAGGAAGGAAGGAAGGAAGGAAGGAAGGAAGGAAGGAAGGAAGGAAGGAAGGAAGGAAGGAAAGGAAAATAGTATGCTTCATTCTTGTATTCAGATAATATCAGTTCTTTCTCTGGATAGCATCTTTTGTCCTGAGTTCTTGGGGATTGTCCTGGATCATTTTGATGATGAAAATAGTTGTCATTCAAAGTAGTTCTTGATATACATATATGTTGGCTTGCTTGTATGCATGTCACAGGCTTGGTAAATTTGTTATAGCATGGTCTCAAGTGACATCCAGTGACCAAAGTGAGCTTTGAGGGAAAAAGTTACTTCTAGGTTTCTTTTTTCTTTCTTTTTCTTTTTCTTTTCTTTCTTTCTTTTTTTATTTTGTTTCAGAGGTTTGTTTGGTTTGGTTTGGGTTTTTACTTGGGGGGGGGGGAGAGAACGGAGTTCCCAACAGAGGACAGAACTTAATGACAGCCACACCTCTGACTGAGTGGGAAGGGCTCTTTGAGCTCATTTGCATAAAATAAAGGAAACTTCTGACCCTTCTCATATCACCTATCTCTCAATTGAGATTAATTAATAGTCTCCCACCCAAGCTAAACCACAATTGGTACCTCAGTTCAAATTTTAGAAGGGCATTCTAAGAGACATATTTCTTTTGACCACTCTGAAAGGGTGAGTTGGAAATTACACTGAAATCTTAAGAATTGAAGCTGCCCAGAAGAAAGACTACTATTCACCAGAAGTCAACACAAGCATTTTTAACACCACACTCTTTCCTGTTGCTACTGTCTCTGATGAAATGAAGCAAGATTAGAGCTCTTAGGACTATATAGAAAACAAATGCAAGCAATTCTCCAGGACACTGTGGGTTTATACTAATGTAACTGGTTGATAATAAATCAATCCTACTTAGAACATTCTCTGGAAATTTCATTTTCTCATAATAGTCATTTTGGTGACAAATGTGAATCTATATTACTATTGCCACTTGATAAGAAAAACATTACAATGCTGAAAAAAAATCTTCCCTACTTCAGAATTCCTAGGAACAAGCAAGTACCTTTGCCTCTCTGCAGAAACATTTGTTTTTATGTTTTGGGATTCCCACCAAAACTGATGACAACTCCCATGTGGGAGAACATTACCTTGATGCCTTTTCTATAGTCTCCTTACTATATCCCACAATTTTCAGTAGAGGGTGCACAAAAACATAAATCCTTGTAAAATACAAAAATGGAAGAGAACCCGTGAATTGAACTCTCACCATGGCACATAACTCTTTGATTTCCTTGAAGAATGCTTGGCTTTTCTCTTCCAAAACTTTCTGAAATTCCATTCTTTGTTTCTTATATCTAATTTCTCTGGAAAACAAAACAAACAGTGTATGTTTTCAGTGGGGAGACTTCTAGCTAGTGTATCAGGAGAATTGACTTTTAGCCCAAAGCATTCATTGATAGAGTGGAGTGAATTAGGCTTACTGGACTCCATGCATTAAAATCTATATAATAATGAAAACTTCTTATCAGTGATTTCCTGTATGTCCTCTTTACCATTTTGTCCATTCCTCACTCTCTGTATAACATTTCTCTTTTAATCCAAAGCATATAAGTCCTTCATGAGTAGTTACTAAATTAATGCATGCCCCTTTTATTCTGGTTTTATTTATTGTGCCCACAAGATTTCTTGGGGTCTACCTGCAAGATGTCTTCTAAGGACCTTAAACCTAAATAACTCTGGCCCTCATTGATTGGACAATAATAGGTCCTAGTCCAGACTATCTGGCCTCTTGATGGCACGGAATGGGCCTAAATAGCAATTGTATCTCTTTTGGCCATAAATCCTGAGGGTTTCTTCCCCCCTGACCCCCCCCACTCCAAATCTATCTATTTATGCCTCCTTTCTTACCTAGCCTTAAGAACTGAATGGGCATTGTCTCAGGCAAACTGAAACCTGTGAAGGGCCTTAGCTTAAAAGGCCAAGGTCTCCTACTGAATCCCTGCCCATCTCCAGTTTTGTTTATACATGTATACATATGTACATGCATATGTAATACATACATATATACATACACATACACATATACATATATATGGAGAGAGATATAAATGAAGAAGTATTATACATGGAGAGAGACATATATATACATATATGCATATGTACGTGTGAGTATGTGTAAGTTGTTAATATGAATATATGGATCACCTGGATTTGATGGAGGTGTCTTATTATCATGATGCCTCTGTTACATCCATTCTTGTTATAGTATTTGCTTTTGGGTTGATCTGTAATTGTCAATGCCCCATAACCCATGTACAAAAAAAAAAAACCCTTAGAAAGAAGGGGAGCTCTGAGCTCTCTTCTTAGGAAGGGAGTATCTGCATGATCATGTGTTATATTCTTCTTGGGACAAAATATTAAATTGATATTATGTTTTTTTCTGTTTGTCTCTGATCTGGTTTGTCTTGTAGGAGATATCGTGTTCTCTGATCTGGTTTTGGTAGGAGGATATTATGAGATATTATGACTTCTCTGATCTGTTTATTAATTTTGTAGGAGAGATTAAAGATTAATATCTCTGATTTGGGTTTTTGTAGGAAACAGGCAGATACAAAAAAACCCTATATTTTAACATTCTACAATATGTGTATGCATAAATACATATACATCTATCTTGCCATTGGACCCAGATGGCTCTAGAGGAGAGAGTGAAGCTGTTGACTTTGCATAGCCCTTCACTTAAAACCAATTCAATACAAGTCATGACATCATCTCCCCAACGTCATGGTCCTCCTTGAGAAGGAAGGACAGACAACAATTTTTTTGTGCTCACACTAAATTGTACAGATGTTTTTATAATTTTCCGTTTCCTTATACTGATCAATTTTAATTCCTAGTATTATTCGTCTATCTTGGCCATCTAGAATTTCTTTTGTCTCAACTTGTCAGACATTTCAGGCATCTTCAGGTTTTTGAAATAACAAAAGAATACTACTACAAATGTTATTTGAACATAACCCTCCCTTTTACCCGTTTGCATAATACACTTCATTTGGTATATTCCCAATAAAGAAATGACACAAAGATGGGATACACTTTTTTTTTAACTTCACTAGGATACTGCCACATTGTTTCCTAAAGAGATTCCACCATTCTGAAATCCTACTAGGAGTACATGAGTGTACCTGGTTTTCCAGAGATGTATTATAAGTGGATAATCATAAAAAACGTCTTCCTCCTCATTTATGTTTTCTACTTCAATGATATTTTTCTTTTCTGAATATTCATTGTTTTCCTATAGAAAAGAAACATTTTAGGGAGAAATTTTTTTTTTTTTTTTTTTTTGCTGTGAGGCAGTTGGGGTTAAGTGACTTGCCCAGAGTCACACAGCTAGTAAATGTTAAGTGTCTGAGGCTGGATTTGAACTCAAGTCCTCCTGAATCCAGGGCCGGTGCTCTATCCACTGCACCACCTACCTGCCCCAAAAAATATTTTTAAAGAAATTCAAAAGACAAATTTTTTAGCTGAGACTACTTTGAACTTTTGTTCTGATGATTATTGGGGAGGGGGGCAGGAAAAAGGTCGGAAGGAGATTAGTCATTTTCTCAATACCCCTTCCAAGACAGAACATGTGAAAGCGCAATATGAACTTTAAACCAACTTCCAAAAATGCAGTCCAAGCGAGTAAAGAATTATTTCTAAAACATCCAGGTTACCAACTTTGTAAACATCCCCAGAAACACACAAGAGCCAGTGTTCAACAATCCAGATTTACAAGCACAGAAAGGAAATCCTACCGACATATCTGTAGGAATTTCTAATTATTCTCTGTACAATGCAGATAATGTTGCAAACTTTAAAAAGCAACCATGAGGGGCAGCTAGATAGAGCGCAGTGGATAGAGCACCGGCCCTGGAGTCAGGAGTACCTGAGTTCAAATCTGGCCTCAGACACTTAACACTTACTGGCTGTGTGACCCTGGGCAAGTCACTTAACCCCAATTGCCTCACCAAAAAAAAAAAAAAAGCAACCATGACCCAAAGAGAAGATGTGAGAAGAGATTGCCAACCCTTACTGTTTTGCATAAAGAAGTGCCAAATACAAGGAGATTCAATATTATCTATATTCTAAACCTTTTTTCAATGTATTAACTTGGTTTCCAATCCTATTCCTTTTCTTCCTCTTTTCTTGTATTGTTTTACGATCAATCACACAATTCTGTCCCCTGTGATCTTGCTCTATTCCCTTCTTTCCTACTGTTTTTTTTCTATTTTCTGAATGCAGTTTGATTTTCTACGAAAATAAGTAAATACCGGAAATTTGGGGATGATCTCCTTCACATTGTAGCGTGGGAGACGAGGTCTTAAACTTGTGGACTCTGACTCATTCCATCTTCAACTAATGCTAATTCAGAATTCCTAGGAATGGTTGAGAGGCATTGATTCTCTGCAGAAATATTTGTTTTTAGGTTTTGGGATACCCACCAAAACTGATAGCATCCCCAAAGTTAGGATTATTGCTTTGATGCCTTCCCTATATCCCCCCTCAACACATAAGATCACCCAGTTTTCTGGAGATCAGACACAAATAGGCCCCAATCAAATCCTTGTGGAAAAAAGAGGTACTCACCCTGTTACACATCTCTTTGATTTCAGTTAGAAATTTTTGAGCTTTAATTTGACAGGCTGCTTTTGTTGCCAGCTCCTGTCTTTTGAATTTAATTTCTCTGGAAAAACAAAACCAACAGTGTATGTGTTTTAAGTGGGGAACATGCTGACTTGGATTATCAAGAATCTTGGTTTCTATCCCAATTCTTCCACTGATATAGTTGAGTGAATTAGCTATAACAGATTCCATTTACTGAAATCAAAATAATATTGATAACTTATCAGTTATTCTCTCATGTGTTCCCTTTAACATTCATCACTATCTATATAACATTTGCCTTTTTATTCTGAGCATATATATTCCCTTGTAGAAGGCTACTAAATTAAACAATACTTTTTTGTTCTGTTTTGTGTGTGTGTGTGTGCTTACACAAATTCACAGAAATGTTCCTAGAATTTCCCTTTTCCTTTTCCTCTTACTGATGAATTTTAATACTTGGTATTATTCTTTTATGCTGATAGTCTAGAATTTCTTCAGATGACTCAAGCTTGCCAGGCATTTCAGTCATCTCCAGGATTTTGGAGTAACAAAAGAATACTACTATAAATGTTATAGGAATATAACTATCTCTTTTTTAGTGTCTGCATAATGCACTCCATTTGCTATATTCCCAATAAAAGAATGACAGAGACATATGTGGGGCACATACTGTTATTTTTTAAACTTGACAAGAATACTGACTGGCACATTGTTTGCTTTTTTTTTTTTTGGTGGGGCAATGAGTGTTAAGTGACTTGCCCAGGGTCACACATGTAGTGTCAAGTGTCTGAGGCTGAACTTGAACTCAGGTCCTCCTGAATCCAGGGCCAGTGCTTTATCCACTGCACCATCTAGCTGCCCCTGGTACATTGTTTGCTAAAGAGATTCTATACTTCTGAAACCCAACTAGTAATACATGAGTTTACCTGTTTCTCCAAAGAAATAACAGAGTTGAATCATCACGAAAAATGTTTTCCATTTCGGTATTTTCTTTAAACAGTCTTATTTTTCTTTTCTGTAGCTTCAGTGCTTTCCAGCAGAAAAGAAACCTTTTTAGAAAGAGAAAATTAAAATATCCTTCTATAGAAAAGCAAAGCCAAAATTTTTAAATAAATAAGTTAATATGACTCTAAACTTATGTTCGGATGATGTTTTGTTTTTCAATCGGGAAAGATTTCTGAAAGAGATAAGTCATTTTCTCAACACCCCTTTAAAGGCAGAATCTATGAAAGTACAATATGGACCAACTTCCAAAGAATGTAGTCCAAGCAAGCACAGTTTACGTGGTCCAGGATCAAGGGCATCAAATCAACTTGGTTTCTGGCCCTTCTTTGAAATTATATCCTGGCTATGGTAACAGGGACTCTGCTTTATCCACTGATTATGATAGCCATGTGCTTGCTCTGACCCCACTGTGCCATGTTCCTGTCACTTGACCACTATACCTAGAAAGTAGGTGTTAGTGGGATCCCATAGTAAGGGAGTAAGGACCTCATGGTGGGGGGGGTACTGGCTACCTGCATGCTGTGAGAGAAGGTTTCATATAAGAGATGTTCTACTTATTTCCAAGTTTTTCCTTGGTCCTTCTCCTAAGGAATTAAAAGGGACTTTGAGGAATTTTTCTTCAACCTCTAAGAGGCTTCTTATCCTCAACTCCTTTGCAGAGGTGGGAGGCACAAGGGGATGGAATATTGCCTTTTTTTTCAAACGTTTTCAGTACAACAACTGTTTTTCTAATTGTTTTCCTTTTATGCTTTTTCTCTTTTGTTTTAAAATATTATTTCTTATAAAGTGTTATGGCAATCTCTGAGCAAGAAGAGGGCCACCAAACAAATTTGTACAGAGTTTTAAAAAATAAGAGTTATCAATAAAATTTTTAATTTTAAAAACACTATGTCTTTTCAATATTCCAAGGAAGAGGTGATAGGACCCTAAGTCAGAGAGAGTAGAGAGAAAAGAGTAAGTGGCATAAATGTTCCTATCAGTATAGTGCAAGGAGTTAATGCTGGGGATATTACGGAGGTAGAAGTGACAAGATTTTATAACTGAAAAGATGATATATTTGTGGTAAGGGAGAGTGAAGGGTCAGACATAACTGAGTACAAAGAGCTGGGTGACTAGACAGAAGACAAGTATCCATATTTTTGTGTGAATAGAATGCAGTTTATAAGAAGAAAACTTCTCAGGTGTGAAAAGTCCTTGCATTCTATTCTCTGAGTTACAAAATTGACTATTTCAGATATATAATTAATTAATATGAAATTATAAGATTTTGCTCTTTAATGTCATCTTACTCCCTTCAATAGATAATTATCCAATAACAATATAAACAAATCATTTTCCAAAGAAGAAATAAATACCACCAATAGCCCTACAAAAAAGTATACAACATCAGGAATGGGAATGGAAAATGTCAATCAAACAAACTGGGTTTTCACTTCATCCAGATCAAATTGGCAAAAATAATAATATCTGGGAAGAGGCATGCTAAGGAAGCTGTGGAAAGACAGGATAACTCTTTCTATACTTATTAGAAGAGCAAAAAATGGATCTAATAATTATGGAGAAAATATTTAAGATTATTTAATAAAGGTCATTAAAATGACAATGTCCTTTGAATCACTGATCCCACTATTGAGTACATATGCTACAAGATAAGAGAAAGTTTCCATACCTATAGCCACAACTTCCTTGGTGGGAAACAAAATGGATGCCTTACTGATCACAGATTAGGTAAATAAATTCTGGAACATGAATATAATACTATGTTTAGACAGTCAAGAATAATTTATAAAGCATTTATCATGTGTCAGTCACTGAACTCTGGGGATTCAAAGAAAGGTAAAAATACAGTTTACTGCCCTCAAGGAATTCACACAAAACTGGAAAATACAACATCAAAAATTATACATAGTAGATGTAAAAAACATAAACATATAGAGCAGCTTGGGTAAAGCTTTATCAAACAATGTGCAATGAAGTAAGAAGAATAAGGAATATATTCCAAAATAACTATAAGTAATGTAAATGAAAAAGATACTGCAAGTTTGCCATTCTTTCATCATATTGAAAAATATAGGCCCTAGCTCAAAAAACAGAAAATGAAATACAATTCATTCTACTTGGTGGTGAGACTCTGGTAAACAGAGGCTGAATGTTATATATTCTGTCAGATGAACTGATGTTGGCAGCTAGTATGTTTCGGTTTGTTTGTCAAGCACCTATGTTTATATGTGTTTAGGTGTCTACATGTTTGTATATATCTAGGTATATATGTGTGTATATATATGTATGTATATGTATGTATGTGTGCATGCCGGCACATATCTTTGTAGCACAAGGTATTTCTGTATCTGAGGATGGATAATTGGATGAGGATGGATGGATGGATGGATGGAAGGATGAATAGATGGATGGGAATGTATTCACTTTAAATTATTTCAAGTCTACAAAAGAAATGCCAAATATTACATGTCCATATAACTATCAAGTTTGCACTTTCACTGTAATTTTTTATTTCAATTTAATATGCCCATTATTGTTGAATGTCTTTTTTTCTTGTAGAATTCTAGTTTTGCTTCAGTATGAGTGAATGACATAAAAAGGAACATGTCAATGTGACAGAAAAGGTAATTTCCATCCATGCTAACACTGGTCAAACACCATCATTTATAGCAAAGAAACTGATCCTTAAAAGTGGCTTTTCTTCCTCCATATTAATATTTCCATCCACATTAGTTGTGCATCTCGCTGGGTGGCTAGGTGGCAATGGCAGCTAATATCCCTCTATTTTTTAGCTTTCAGTTGTAGGGATCATTGGAACTTGGGCTTCTATCTTTCCTAGCATATCTCCCCTCTTTGTTTGCTGCTCAGGAGACTTCCACTTATCATCTATCTGGTAAGATCAGTTTCAGGCTCTTGACATCAGTGGTCTGATTGATCCATTGGAGTTAGGGGTGTGGGGACTAGGCCACCACCCAAGGACTCTGATCTTTCTTTCTCCTTTTTCCCCACACTCTATGAGCCCTAAATAGTTGATCAAAGTGGTGTAATTACAGCTTAGACCAACAAAGGGTTTAGGCTATTTGCCGAACAAAATGAAAAGATATGGCCAGGAAAGAAAGCTGCACATGCCTACTTGGTCACAAATCTCTCGTAGGATGCCAGCTAAGGGAGATGGAAAGCACACCAAAACCACTCCTCCAAAAAACACCACAAAGAAAATCACCCTAATCTCCCCTCCCCTCTCTACTACAATACATTCCGATGCACAACACTCCACTCACCAAAATAACAAAAGGCCAAAGCCATGGCATTCCTCAGGGTCATGCCTCTTAGCTACCCCCTTCATTCTGTTACCATGACATCCAAAGATCACAACAACAATGCTTGATGATGACAGCAGCAGACTCCAGAGTACCAAAGGCAGTGTCTGCTATTGGTTTTCCCCTCTGGGATACAAGGAGGGCTCCATTTAGCATATGCAGGGGAAGTGGGGACACTTTGGGGGCAACTATTTAACCTTGAATTTGGCTTGTACCGTTTCCTGATGGACAAAGACAAGTGGACTCACCTCAGCAAAACAAGGGGAGTTCTGCAAAACCCCAAAGTGATTAGCAACGATGGAATTTCCTGTGGGAGGAAAGGTGATGGAGTGGTCAGTGAGAAGCAGATATAAAACTTCCCTAAGGCTCAAACCCTGACATGCTACCCCTTTGCAAATCCAAAGAAATGGTTTCCCCCTCTGTTCTCCAGGAACAATGGCCCTGTGGTGCTGAAAAGCAATACAAGCTGGAATAAAAAGCCTAAAGCCCAACAAAATGGGAACTTCTGGGAAACTTGGTCAATATGAGGTCACCAATACGGTATTTTCCTCCTTGGTCTCCTTTGAGAATTGGGCTTGTCCAGGAAATGAAGAAACAAGCTAGTCTGAAGATGTATTTGCAAGGTACACATCCACAAGATGTCATCAGCACACTTTCTTTTTATCAGACCTGGAGAACATCATGAGGACACTGGTTTCAGCCCGTAGGATGGGACAAAAGGTGTTCCTCCCTTTGGAATTCTTCACTGAACTATGGTAAATCCAGATCTATTCTAGACTGTGTCTTGGTGAAGTAGCAATGAGAAAGAATCTGCTAGGAAAACTATGCACAATCCAGTTATTCTTTCATGTGTTCCATATAACATACTCTCCCTCCTTCTCTAGGCCCCTGCTTTGGCCTCCATACCAAAGGAATGAAGGACTTTAGATGGGGAAGAAGAGCAAATGATCTTGCAACAACTGTGGCAGGCTTTGTGGATATCAATCATTATCAATCCTAGGGAAGGCATCCCCTCCTAGAAGAAAAAGTTCCTCCTCCTACTCCTCCTTCTTCCTCTCCTCCTTCTGCTCCTGCTTCCCCCTTTAGCCCAATCTTTTTTTTATTTTTTTGGTGGGGCAAGTGACTTGTCCAAGGTCACACAGCTAGTAAGTGTCATATATGTCTGAGGCCAGATTTGAACTCAGGTACTCCTGAATCCAGGGCCAGTGCTTTATCCACTGTGCCACCTAGCTGGCTCCTCCCCTTAGCCCAATCTTACTACTATCCAGCTGCTCCCAAAACCATGTTCCTCTGCCTTCATTCCAATTGTAGACCAGTCTTGGTCAGTGGCCTTTTAAATGTAGTGGTCAATGGGGTCCTGCTAGGTGGCGCAGTGGATAAAGCACCGGCCCTGGATTCAGGAGGACCTGAGTTCAAATTCGACCTCAGGAACTTGACACTTACTAGCTGTGTGACCCTGGGCAAGTCACTTAACCTTCATTGCCCCACGCAAGAAAGAAAAAAAAATTTAAATTAAATTAAATTAAATGTAGTGGTCAAGAAAGAGAAGGCAGGCAGCTGGAAAAGCCTTTTAATGTTTGCCATCCTACTTGTGCCTTTTCTTAGTCCTTTAGAAATACCTTTGTAAATACATGCAATCACTTTGATGTACACACAAAAAAAACAAAAAAACAGGCATTTGTGTATGGATGGATGAATGGACCTTGTTCACTTTAATTCAAGCAAGTCTACTAAAGAAATGCAAAATAGTATGTGTCCACAAAATTATCAAGTTTGTTCCTTTACCTACCTTTTGTGTGTCAAATTAAGCTACCCTAAATGTTCTTCATGTGGAATTCTTATTTTTCTTGAGTATGAGTGAATGATCCAAACAGGATCATGCCAATGTAATAGAAAGGGTCTTTTCTACCCATGCTAACTCTGCTCAAGCCCCTTCATTTACAGAAAAAAAAAAACAAAAAACGCTGATCCCAAAAAGGGGCATTTCTTCCTCCATATTGACTAAATTTCCACCCACATTTACTGTTACCCAGCTAGGTGGCAGTGTTAGCCAATAACCCTCTATTTTTGAGCTTTCTTTGTTGGGGATCATTGGAAGTGAGACACCATTGTTTCCTATTATATCTCCCCTCTCCTTTTGCTTCTCAGGCCTTCCCGTTATCATCTATCTGGGTAACGTCAGTTTCAGGCTCTTGGCATCAGTAACCTGATTAATCCATTGGGGTTGGGGGGGGGCAGTGTCAGAACTTGGCCACTTCTCCTTTACCCCCATTATCCTACAAACCCTAAACAGTTGATCATGACAGAATACCTACTGCCTAGAGACAAAGGGCTAATCTTAGCTGATGAACAATGAAAATAAATGTCCAGGAAAGAAAGCAGCTCATACTTACTTGGCCTGAAAGGGCTCCTGTTATCTCAACTAAGGAGAATGAACAATAAACCAAAGCCAAAAAACACCACAAAAAAACTCTGCTCTCCTCTCCACTCCAATACACTCACCAACAGAACCAAAGGCAAATGCCATGGTTTTGCTCAGGGTCACACCTCTTAGCTACCTCTCATTCTGTTACCATGGCATTCAAGGACCACTACAACAATGCTTGATGGTGACAGCAGCAGACTCCAGAGTAGCAAGGGCAATGGCTACTATTGGCTATGGGCTATGGGACTCAAGGAGTGCAGAGGTCAGGCCTAGACACCCTGGGCCCCTGTACTTTCATCTCCTGATCTTCTCAGGGGCCCTCATGGTTCACACCCATGGGTAATGCACCCTAATTGATCTTTTCTTTCTGCCATACTTAAACTTGCTTCATTCAGTTACTTGACTTTCTGCACTTGCCCAATTCTCCACTGTGATTCTATGAGTCTGTACCTAGCCTCCATGACACCTCTCTCCTGACTTAGTCTGCCCATACTATTGCTCCCCAGCCTCAAACATCTATTTCAGTTCATCAAATGTCCTTTGTTTTTTTCATTCAGGACTATACTCAACTTTGCTGGATAAATTAATCTTGGATGCAACCCTAGCTCCTTTGCTCTTCTAAATATAATGTTCCATGACCCATGGTCTTTTTTTTTTTTTGCAGGGCAATGAGGGTTAAGTGACTTGCCCAGGGTCACACAGCTAGTAAGTGTCTGAGGCCAGATTTGAACTCAGGTACTCCTGAATCCAGGGCCGGTGCTTTACCACTGCGCCATCTAGCTGCCCCGACCCATGGTCTTTCAGTGTAGAAACTGCTAGGTCTTGGGAAACCCTGTTTATTTTTCCACAGTATTTAAATTGGTTTTTTTCTTGTTGCTTGCTAAATTTTCTCTTTAACCTGGGAATTTTGAAGCTTGGCTAGGATATTTCGGTAAGGTTTCTTACTAGGATTTCTTTCATGTTGTAATAGGTGGATTCTTTCTATTTCTATTTTACCTTCCTGTTTCAGAAGTTCAGGGAAGTTTTCTTTAATAATTTCTTCTTATATTGTATCCAGATTATTTTTATCATAATTTTCAAGTAGTCCAACAATTCTTATATTGTCTTTCCTCTATATTTTCTTCTATCCTCCAGTTTTTTCTAAAGAGATGTTTCAGATTATCTTTTATTCTTTCTAGTTTTACTATATCTTGGTGTCTTATAACATCATTCAATTGCCTGATTCTAGTTTTCAAGGAGCTATTCCTTAAGATTTTGTTTCTCTTTCTCTAATTGGTCAACTTTCTTTTCATTTTTTTTCTCATTTTTCCCTGTTCTTATTTAATTGGTTAACTATCTTTTCCTAATTTTTTTCAATTGCTTATGTTTTTCTAATTTTTTCTCATTTCTCTTATTTTATTTTAATTCTTTTGTAAGTTCTTCCCAAAAAAAATAGGGGGGGGGCAGTGAGTGGTTTGTGACCATTCAGTGTTACTCTTTAGGGTAGGAATGACTTATTTTTAACCTCACTATCTTTCTCTGTATATGAATCCAGATCTTTCACACCAAAATTGCTGTCATTGATTGGGTTCTTTTTCCTTTATTTATTCTTTTTATTTTTAATTTGCCTTATTTTATTTTTAGAAACTTAATATTACCATTATCAAGTTTTAATCCCCAGCTGTGGGTAATGTTGTGCTAGGATTAGGAGGATGGGATAAATAGTTAAGGGAGGGACTTTCAGAGGGGAGGGGAAAATGTAGAATAAGAAGATAAGGGGAAAAATAAGGTAACAGGGATAGGGTGAAAAGAGAGTACAAGAAGGAAAATTTTTACTGAGTAAAAATAATATGGAGAGAAATTCACAAATAGCAATTATAACTTTAAATGTGAATGTGAAATGAATTGGGGTGTGGCTGAACAAGTTGTGGTACATGATTGTGATGGAATACTACTGTGCTATAAGAAATGATGAGCTCAATGATCTTAGAAAAATATGGATAGACTTGCATGAAATAATGAAGAGTGAAATTAGCAAAACCAAGAAAACACTGTATACAGTAAAAGCAGTTCTTTTAAGAATGACTTTGAGCGAATAAGTCATTTTATCTAATATAAATATCCAATTTAACTCTAAAGAACATATGAAGAAAGATGCTACATGCATCCAGAGAAAGAAATGATAAATACTTGTATATATGGAATAATTTTATATATAGAAGATGCCCATTTGTGTCTAATGGTACTCATCTCTGGAAGGGAGAGGGTAAAAGGAGAGAGAGGGAAGAGAAAAAAAGAAATTTACATGATAATAATGTATATTTAAAAGGAAAAGCCAGTTGCACATAATAGATTTACAGTTTCATATATAATCATCTTTTTTTTTTTTTAGTGAGGCAATTGGGGTTAAGTGACCTGCCCAGGGTCACACAGCTAGTAAGTGTTAAGTGTCTGAGGCCGAATCCAAACCCAGGTACTCCTGACTCCAGGGCCGGTGCTCCATCCACTGCGCCACCTAGCTGCCCCTATAATCATCTTTTTTAATTGTACTATGTTACAGAAGTGCTTATTTTATTCCACAAATTTAAAAAAAATGTATTCTATCCTATTTATCTGCCATAGCTTGTTCATCCATTCCCCATTTTATGGAAATTGCTTTAGATTCCCCTTCTTTGTTACCTCAAAAAGAACTATAAATAATTTGTACATATTTAGAATTTGTTTTGTTTAGGATTAACCCATCCATTAATTTACCCTCCCCACTTTTACCCTTTCCTTCCTACTTCCCCATTCATTGCAAAGTATTTCTGTACTCAACTGAGTATTTGTATATTCTTCCTTCAGGCCTGACACACTATGCCACCTAGCAATGAGGAAAAGCATGTAGGTACTGCTATTAAATCTAAAACACAGACCTAACCCTGAGTAGACTATAGAGACAGAGCAGGCAGCAGAATTCAAGTGGGTGTATGGTGTGAAAAACCCAATACTATACATATTTCTGGGTAATTAGGTAGCTAGAATACTTGGCCTGGGGGCAGGAAGGCCTGAGTTCAAATCCAGTCTCAGACAATTAAAAGCTATGTGACCCTGAACAAGTCACTTAACCCTGTTTGCTCCAGTTTCCAAGGAAATGGTGACCTACTCCAGTATCTTTGACAAGAAAACCCCAAATGGGGTCACAAAAAGGTGGACATGACTGAAACAACTTAATAACAATATAAAATTAGGAAATAGAGATAAGTGTATATATGTATTATATATATATTTATATGTATATATATACATACACACATATATATGCATATATATATATGTACTTCATGTACTGTGGGACTTGTTTGATGTATTGGTTAGTTTAGCTAATATTTCTCTCTCTGGCAAAAGATCAGTGGTGGAGAGGGAAGAATCCATTTGAAAATGATGACTATATAAAAATAAAAACTAATAATTTTAAACCATTTATTTTTCATAATTTTCTAGAAGTCTATCTGACTAATTGATAATTAACACATAATCATGGGTGGGGGAAGAAATCTGTAAGGAATATGAGATAAACCATTAGGAAAAGACCTTGCAATTCCTCAGAACCATCCCTTAGCCCTAAGGAAACCTAATAACCATGTTCTGGGGACCAAACCCATTAGTACAAGTGGAAGTTGTGAACTGTTATGTGGACTAGAAGCCCAATATCTGGTTGGTTTTATACATACTGGGTTCATTCTTGGGGGATTCCTCCAAAACTTTAGGCCCTATTCAGAATTTTTTATTGGTAATTTCAAATGTACATCATATCTAGGTCTCCGTGGATGTGGGTGAAAGGCCCCAGATCACAAGCAAAAATTTGAAAAGACAAGGAAAGATATCAATGCATATCAGGTATTGAACAATGAATGAATGAATGAATGATAAAGAATTTATTCATGCTTACTATATGGCAGTGGTATATTAGTAGTAGGCCTCCACCAGTTGTGGACAACCATGGATCCACACCTTGAAGAGCCACAGGCCGCAGTGTGGCTGCGCAGTCCGATACAAGAGCCGCAGGTCCTGAGTGACTTATAACCGATAACTGCTGCATCCCGTGTTGTGTCTACCCCATGAGGAGTATAATTGTATAGTGGTATGGTAAGCATTAAGGATAGGAATACTAGAAAGCAATATGGTCCCTCAGGGAATTTGCATTCTTTTTTTTTTTTTGCAGGGCAATGGGGGTTAAGTGACTTGCCCAGGGTCACACAGCTAGTAAGTGTCAAGTGTCTGAGGCCGGATTTGAACTCAGGAACTCCTGAATCCAGGGCCGGTACTTTATCCACTGCGCCACCTAGCTGCCCCCTGGGAATTTGCATTCTAATGAGGAAATACAGTACATAAAGAGAACTAGGCTAGAGTGAGCAAATGGCGTTTATACGGATGGAGGCCTAGTTCCAAAAGAATCCCAGGACCAGAGTCCGATGATCCAGTAGACGTATTGTGAGAATGAGGAGGATGGCCAAAATACAAGTAGCATGGTTTATAAAGAGCTGGAAAGAAACATAAAGGAGGCACAATAACCCATTGATGATGATTATGATGATAGTTAATATTTATATAACACTATGTACCAGGCACTATGCTAAGTACTTTACAATTACTATCTGACTAATAACTCTGGGTGAGGTGCTATTATTATCCTCATTTTACAGATGAGGAAACTGAGGCAAACAAAGATTAAATGACTTGCCTAGGGTTGCACAGCTAATGTGTCTGAGACCAGATTTAACCTTAGGTCTTCCTGACTCTACACCTAGAACTTTTTTCACTATAATATTCTCCTCTTTCTACCTTTCCCCAAAGATCTATATTCTCCTGCATATCCAATCACCGACCTGTGGCTTGGACTTCCTTTAGAAGGAAATCGTATGGAAATTAAGTCCCTCAGTATGTCTTGGGATAGATATACTGAATGTCTCTTCATTGATTTTCCATAATTTTCATAGAAATATGTAATAATGCTCATTTTGAACCTGTTTACTGAACCCATATCCTGATTTTGAATGAAACGATTTACTCAAGAGAATTTATTTAAACAGACTTAATGCCATCTTTGTTCTTTGTTTTTCTATGAAGTCTCTTATGAGCCCTTGGTCAGCTGGCTCAGGGGATAAGTCCGTGGGATCCAAAAAGTTTAAGATGATTATTTCATAGAGTTCAGCCAAAGGCCTGAGAGCAGGCCCCTATCTCTAAAAGAATAGCTACGATGAATCAGGCAAGACATGTCAGCCCCTCTCTCTCATTCCTTTTCTACCTTTTTCACCCTCTCAGACAATTACAAAAGCTCAAAAATCCCAAATCTGAGAGTAGAGGTAATGGATGAGACCTTGATTCCCCACCAATTACTATCCTAGAAATCTTGGACAGCCAGGAAAACTGGTGAAACATCACAGAGATGGGACCTTCCCTTTAGAAAAAGCAAAGCTGGGAAGTCATCTTTGGTGCTACTGTTGTCCATGAGTTGATTTGATACAGATTTAAAAGATATACTCGATATCCCTCCAGCTCTTCTGATGCCTCAGTCAACTGTACAGAATATCCTTCTCCAAACCTCATTTGGATAGGAAAGTTTATTGGTCTACTCTTTTTCCTTTCCTAGTAGAGATACTGATAAATCACAAAAACTATTCATTTTAAGAGTTATTTGCTGATACCTATGGGAAATAATATAATAGCCTCTCATTTCCCGAAGAAAAAAGTCTTGAAAATGGCACAAATACCTACTATGCAAAGAATATCAGTATTAGGTATAAGAGAATGAAAATGCATACCTGGTATGTAGTATACCTTTCACAACATGTGATAAAACAGAGTAAACAGATATACTTAGAATTTTCTGGGGTGCCCCTTGCCTAAAGCTATCCATTAGCTTATGCTAGTATGCATAGCCAGGATTTTATTTCTTACCCTTTCTTCACTAGTTAATCTCCCTTCTCTGCCTTCAACTGGTAGACATTCCCCAAGGTTCTATCCTCATCTCTCAGATCTCATCTACTCACTACTAATTTCTAGGCATAGGATGCCCAAATTTATATCTCTAGCTCCCATCTGAAATTCTTAGTCCATATTTCCAATGACTGACTTGATATTTACATACAGATGTCTCACTGAGTATCAAACATGACTAAAACTACTCATATTGTCCAAAAACACTTGTTCCCATTTCTCCCCAACTCACCCCCCAATCCATTCCTTCTCCAAATTTCCCAATTCTACCTATTGGAATCAACCATTTCCTGAGTTACCTGGGTTAGAAATCTCAAAGTAATCTTTAATTTCTTCTTCTCTTTGGACCTTCCACATTTATCACTTGCAACTGGTTATTTGTTTATGGTGTTTCCCAATTCCATTCCTTCTCTTCCACCGCTACCATCCTAGTTCGGGCCCTTTTGACCTGACTAGACAATTCTTGTCATTTAACTGTACTCTCTACTTCTTCCTAACATCTATATCTCTTCTACTGTGTTTTTATTTACAAATATTGTATTTTTATTTTATTTTTTATTTATTAAATAGTTCTCAATTATATTATCTGGTTCAGGGGATTGTTGAAGCTAGTGTTTGATACTGACTTAGAGAACTTCCCAGCAAAGGAGACTGACAACTCAGCCTTAATTTATGGCTTTAGAGAATTGTGTTGAGCATCCAGAAGCTGTTTCATTCCATAGTCTTTCTCAAAGGCAAGACTTGGCCCTCTCTCTCTACTCATTGTGCTATTCCATCCTCTCTCATTTTCAATTATGGCTATTAAAAACATAACTTACCCTTTCCAGAACTATCTCTCCATCCCAAGGTAATGTTCATAAATCTTCTGAGACTCACAAATGATAAATAACAAAGTTTGAATTAAAATCATCAGACCTTCCAAAATGATCAAGGACAGTGATTAATCCAAAAGTGAATTATCATTTCCCCTAAACCCTCCTGTCTTCTGAACTTTCCTACTACTGTTGAGGGAACCACCATAGTCTCAGTTCCCCAGGCATACTGCCTACAGTGCCATCCTCACTATCTCACCCCAACCATATGTCCAATATATTGCCAAGAGCTGTCAGAATCACCTTTGCAACATATTTTAAATAACCAAGCTGGGGCAGGCTTCATCTTCTCCCACCTGGACTATTGCAATAGTTGGTGGTCTCTCCCCACTCCAGTCCATTCTCCATTCACCTGTCAAGTGATTTTCCTAAAGCACAGCTCCAAACATGTCCCCTCCCTTGCCCATTCAATAAATTCGAGTGGCTCCTTATCACCCTCAGGATCAAATATAAAAACCTCTGGCATTCAAAATCCCTGATAACCTTGTGTCCCTCAGCACACACACACACACACACACACACACACACACACACACACACACACACACACACACACACACCTTTTCAGTCTTCCTTCTGTGGATTACATCCTGTTTATTCTGTTATTCTGTATATGGCTGTCAACCTAGTAAAGTAGCAAGAACAAAGGTCTTTAATCAAAGTAGGCTATTGCAATTGAGGTTGTCTTTTGCCTTTCTTTGTGTATTGAACCTTAGTATAGTGCCTAGTAAATAGTAGGTGCTTAATTAATGGATATTGGCTGACTCATATATCAAGTTCCAGGAATCCTCTAGTGAGTGTTGTTTCTCATCCATCCCCTACATAGATAAACATGAATTCAGTGTGCCACATAATTATCTGCTACTTCATTAAGATTCACTGGGCATATACTAATTATAACAGCTGTTACCCCCCCCAAAAAAAATAAGCATTTATTAGATGTATACTATGTGTTAAGCATTGTGCTACATATTGGGGAGACAAAGTCAGAAACAAAAATAGTCCTTAAGGTACTTATGGGGTGTGGGAGACCAGAATAATATGCACACAGATGAATAATTTGAAAATATAAAGAAAGTAATGGGAGAAGTGGGTCTGCTTACAATGGAAAGAATCAGCAAAAGTAGAATATAGGATCCAGTACTTGAAATAAGCCTTGAATTCAACTTTTAAAACAACAAAGCTTTTGACATTTATCTGGACTATGTGTTTTTTTTAATTGCCTTAGTATCACTTTTGAAGGTTTCTTCCTGAGGTCTTTTTGCTGTCTTGCAATATGAGTCTCATCCAGGATTCATTTCACATATTAATAATTAATCACTGTGTTGCAGAGAGGAGCTGCTTTTAAGATGTCTGAATTGATATTTATCCTTTGACCTTTGAAATCCTCATCATTAGGCTCCATTTCAGCTACCTTGAATGTAATTTAAAATGAGCACACCTGAAAGTATTTCCTCCTTTTCCATACAATCAGCAGAGCATCCTGTAAATATCTTTGAGGAGTAAATACTACAGGTTATCTAATATAATCATTCATTTGGATTGTGCCATCAGAAAAAAATTTAAGCTTTTGCCAAAGATTTAGCTTTGAAACTAATTAGGTAGCCCACAATCCTACCCAGGCATAGAATTTTTTAGTAGATCACTTACCCTCTCTGAGCCTCAATTTCCTTATCTGTCAAAGGAGGGGTCAGTTGGATTAGATGACTCCTGAGATCCCTTCCTGTTCTGGATCTATGAATCCATGATCTATGAATTTAGCTTTTTTCTACCAACACTTACTTGGTTTATACAGATTTTTGAAAAGGCAGAGCAATATAATAGGAAGAATACTGAACTTGGAGTCAGCAGACCAGTACTCTGGCTCTACAGTTCAAGGAAACTACATTGCCTGGAGAAGGGAACAGATAATTTATTAAGCACTTATAATATACCTGGCAGCTAAGTAGCATAGTGGATAGAGTGCCGGGTCTAGAGTCAGGAAGTTTCATCTTCCTGAGTTCAAACCTGGCCTCAGAAACTCATTAGCCATGTGACTCTGGGCAAGCCATTTAACCCTGCTTGCCTTGATTTCTTCATCTGTAAAATGAGTTGGAGAAGGAAATGGCAAAGTACTCTAGTACCCTTGCCGAGAAAACCCCAAATAGGATCATGAAGAGTTGGACATAACCAAACAAACCTTAACATGCTATATAAGTGCTTATCATTGTTGTTGTTATTGTTAGTCTCCATTCTGGTGATGACTGCATTCCCTGAGCTTTCTTTTGCACTCCTGAGCTCAAGCAATGTTTATAGAGCAATATAGGAGTATGCTAGTAAATGTTTAACAACCAGACTTTAAAAAAAATATATGCACACACTTTTAAGTTTAATCTGAATTATTCACACTTTCTTAAATCTAGATAACCAACAAGACAATAAATCAAGACCTTCTTTGTAGCAACTGGAGATTTGTGAGGTGTAAATGCTAACACTAAAAATTTCACAATCCCGCAAGCCTGTATAGAGCTGGCTCCAGCACTCCTGAGAGACATCACTACCAAGGGTGAATCAGTAGTGGTTTTGCATGGGCACAGCCTCTGGTCTCTGCTAATGAACTGGTTTGGGAAGAAGTCATAAGGTCCTGAGGAAAGAGATGCTAAACCTGCTAGCAAACATACCATCGAGATCAATGGGTATGATACATGAAAAGGACTAGTCATAGAGGTTATTAGTCATTTACCACAGGACAACACATCCTTTCAAATGGTATGAGATGCTGATTCAAATTTTGCCTCAGAAACTATTAATTATCTGTTTATCAGCAAGTCACAATCTCAGGCACTCAATTTCTTCTTCTGTAAAATAGAGATAATGCTTCTACTACCTACCTTCTAAGGGTACTTTGTAAACTTTGGACCCACAACTGGAACAATGGACTAAAGAACTAACAATGTGGTACAAACTAGAACTTATAAAAGCTGGTGCTTTCCCTGTCTTGTCTTTCTCTTGCAGTCTGATTATCTTGACACTGAGGAGGGTGAGTGGGCTCAGCAACCAGTCCCAGAAAGAGCAAAGAAAGTGATTGTCTCAGTCTCAGAGCTAGCCCCCTTTCAACCACAACTATTTTTCTCTTCACTTCTTTTCACAAATCGGATTCCATAGCTGAGAGATGGAGGGAGGGATGGACAGGTTGAAAGGAAACCCATCCAAAAAACTTATTTTGAAGTCAGTTTTCACTGGTACAAAATTCTTGGAGGGAAAACTCCCATATTTCTCAGTATTGTATATGTATATGTATATGTTACTAATATTCTTCCTTATAGATCCAAAGCTATTTGTGGCCCAGCTGTATTAAAGACACAACTATAGGCAGAATTCATTGTCTTTTCAGTGGAAAAAGAAATTAATGGAATGGGCAATACAATTAATTCCCCATTTGGAGCAATTTTAAAATCCCAGAGCAAGCAATCTTTTCTTCTTGCTGGTATTCTTTGAAGCCCCTCCTCAACCAAATGTGTATCTGTATAAGACCTCCTCTAGAAACTATTCTGAAATCGATCATAAAATAGAATATTGAGAAACATGGGAGTTTTCCCTCCAAGAATTTTGTACCAGTATTGTCTCCCCCCTTATTTTTGTCTGGAATGAAACCTGATTATTACTGATTTGAAAGGGTCTGTATTAAAGCTAGCAGCTGCAAGGCAGGACAGAACCAGACCATTTTACACAGGAGGGCAAAATTATCTCTGATACTTACCATCTGTTCAACATTGGGCAAGACACTCAATTTTCCAGGTTCCCAGTTTCCTCATCTGGAAAATGGAGGGGTCAGAGTAGATGACCCCTGAGGTCCACTCCAGTTCTGGAACTATAAATCCATGACTATGAATCTACCTTCATTCATTGGTTTATAGGGCTTTTTTAAAAGTCAGACTAATTATATTGAAAGTAAAAATGTGGGGCAGCTAGATGGTGCAGTGGATAGAGCACCGGCCCTGGAGTCAGGAGCACTTGAGTTCAAATCCCGCCTCAGACACAACACTTACTAGCTGTGTGACCCTGGGCAAGTCACTTAACCCCAATTGCCTCACTAAAAAAAAAAAGTAAAAATGTATTATTCTTTCATTGGCTCACAGAGGGCCCAGCCAAGAGAAATTAAACAAACTCATGCCTTGAGACATGCACACTCAAACTGTTCTAGATCTCCCATATCCAAAGCCCATGGACATCCAAGGTCATTCCAGAGTTTGGGAGATGTTCAGTAGATATTTTATATACTTATTATGCTTCATTCCCTAATTATTCTAAAGTGTTCATTTGTACTGTTAGCTTGTAGTAGCAGAAGAAAGCTAATGTTGGAACCAGGAAAACTTGGGTCCAAATCCCTTCTCAAACAGGTGAGCCTGGGCAAGTCACTTAACCTCTTTTGCTGCTAGTTTCCCCATTGCCAAGAGCTCCCTCCACCAAGGAAATTGCAGATCCAGTCCCTTTGCTTATTGATTCAATGCCAAAAACCAACGTTACAAGCAGTATCTGTAAGCATATTTGTATGCTCTTGAAGACAATCAGTGCTGTTATGCTTAAGTTTTGAGCCCAGTGATTAGTATTCCCTGAAATGCAAGTTCAAGAAAGGAGGCTTTGCCAGGGGATGGGTGGGAAGACTGAGAGCTAATTTCAATTGGGTAAATCCATAAATCAATATGTAAAGTATCCTGCCTTTCACTTTATGGACATTTTGGTTAAAACACTGATAAAAGCCAAGTTGAGAAGATAAAAACTGGTTGATTCAGATAAAAATGCTGGGAGAGGGGCAGCTAGGTGGCACAGTGGATAAAGCACCAGCCTTGGAGTCAGGAGGACCTGAGTTTAAATCTGGCCTCAGACACTTGACACACTTACTAGCTGTGTGACCCTGGGCAAGTCACTTAACCCTAATTGCCCTGCAAAAAAAAAAAAATGCTTGAAGAGCAACCTGGACTGTTCCAAATGGATCCAAGGAAGAACAGTCTCTCTCAGAAGCAAAAGCCTTGACTAAAGGCAAAGATGGCACAGTGCATTATGGTCCATCAACTCAGTTACATATGACTGTTTTCAGAGTTTTGAAGAATAGTGATGAAAAATTATTAAGCAGAACATTAATTGGAGACTGTAAACAATTTTATATTGTTTATGTTATATACATAATTGAACCACAGATTTGGGGCTTTTTTCAACCATGATTTAGAGATCATTCCTCATAAGAAGGCCTTGATTTGAAGGCAATGAGAAGAAAAAGGAGATCATGTAGTAACTAACCTGAAGAGAAAAACTGATGGCAAAGACTGCCCCCTGCTGCTTCAAAGAAGCAGGACAGAGGAGAAACAGAAAAAGGAACATCAGAGGCACTGCAGTCACCTGAGATGCCTCACTGGAGGAAGCCAAATAGACTCAGTAGCTGCTTATAGCTCATTAGAAGAAAACAGAATATTTATTTACGGCCTTTTAGTGCAGCCTGAGAGAGGTTGTGTTGCCCACTAGCCAGTCAGTTAATCAGTCAATAAGAATTTATTAAGCACCTACTATGTGCCAGGCACTGCACTAAGTTCTGGGGTTACAAATACAAAAAAGAAAGACAGTCCCTGCTCTCAAAGAACCTATCATCTAATGGGGGGAAGACAAAGTAAGGCCCAGAACAGTCACTGTTCTCCAGGAGTTTACAGTCTAATGGGACAGACAATATGTAAACAAATGAACCTACAAGATATATATACATATATATATATATATATATATATATATATATATATATATATATATAGGGAAAGCTGGAGAGAGTCTTAGAAGGAAGGCATTAAGATATAAGAGGACAGGGAGAGGCTTCTAGCAGAAGGTGGGACTTTAGCTTTGGCTTAAAGGAAACCTGGGAAACAAAACAGTAGAAACAAGGAGAGAGAGACAGAAAGATAGACAGACAGAAAGAAAAGAGAGACAGAGAGATAGACAGAGAGACAAAGAGAAAGAAAAGAGACAGAAAGAGAGACACAGGGAGATAAACAGAGACAAAGAGACAGATAGACACAGAGACAGACAAAGAGACAGAGACACAGAGAGAGGAGAGAGAGGGAGACAGAGAGAGAAAGACAGGCAGAGGCAGAGACAGAGACAGAGAGAGTTCTATGCATGGGGAACAGCTAGTGAAAATCTACAGTTTGGAGATCGTGTTTTGTGTGAGGAACAACAAGGAAGCCAGTGTCACTGGATCAAAGAGTACATACATGAAGGAAAGTAAGATGTAAGAAGACTGGAGAAGGTTAGAAGGAGCCAAGCGATGAAGGGCTTTAAAATCCAAGGGGACTTTATTTTACTTCCTTCTCTGGCTGGAGAAAAAGAATCAGAGGAAGAAAGACTTTTTCTCTGCTTTGCTAATGTGCTATGAGGATGAGAAAAGAGGTGTTGCTTTTCTGAGAGCCATTTGGGGAAAACAGAATCTTCGGTTATTTTAAGAGAGAGCTTGGGGAATTGCCTTAACTCTGTCTACAGCTTGGGAAAGGGAAAACCATTCAGAGGCTTACCTAGCTGCCCCCTATCATTTGTTTTTAAAGCCAAATTGTCATTTCCAGGTATAATGGGGACCTCACCACTGAGCAAAATCTTTATGAGCATGCACAGAGTGCCACTAATGCAATTCTCCATGTGTACAAGGCTGGAGGGAGCCTGCTTCAGGGAGCATCATGATGATAAGCAGTAGAAGTGCCTAGAGAGGCTTTCAAGCACATGGGCAGACATTCTGTAATTGGTTTTTGTTGTTTTTGTGTTTTTCAGGCATTCCAGTCCTGTCTAACTCTGAGGTAACTGGTTTGGGTCTGCTGGAGGCATGGTGAGAAGGAGCCCTTTTGACTGGTGACCTAGCCAGAAGTGCTGGTGCATTCAAAAAGAGCTGGGGTTTCATCTATTCTCTTAGTTTGCCTCCTCTTGGTTTGACTTCTTCTAGTCCTACAGCATATCAATGAGAGTCAGAGCTGTAAGGGGACAGATGTTGGAGCCCCCCAACCCGAGGCCATCATGTGCCCATGAATACAAGCCTATTCTTTTGCCTCAGCATTTGTTCTTTCAGTTTAAGTGAAGGAGATTAATCTGGAGACTCTGACCCTGTGAGTTTTTAAAGGTCAGGAGAGTAAAAAAAAATTTGAAACTAGAAATCTCATAAAAACAAATGTTGAAAACTATCTCTACATGTAACTGGAAAATAATAAAATACTTTAATAATTTTTTTTTTAAAAGAAAGGTCAGGAGAGTAAACCATCCAAGGTCAAGGACTATAGGAATCAAATCCATGCTGGATTTTACAGCCAGGTCAGCATAGAATTCCTGAAGAAAGAAGAGTAATCTTCAAAACACAATCCGGTGATAGACGGTATGAGGGCTCATCCAGCAGTGATGCCTTATTTGGCAGTGAATTTGGTAGAATCAATGCAATGGAGAAACTACATTAGTCTGGGCTCATTCTTTCCAGAGATCCAAGCAATATAGCAGCGAGGATATACCTCTGATGTTAAGCAGAAATATTTGCATTCCTGTCCTTGATGTTGCTGTCACTATTGTTGCTGTTCATCCTTCATTTTCAAACAGGGCCAATGATATCAAGATAGGTGATGTCTTGACTTGAGTGTAAATTGGATTTAAGTGAGGCAGAGTCGTGCAATGTCATCAGCTCTCATCCAGAGTCATCAAAGTCCAATGGAAAGACAAAGGTCAAGATGACTGGCAATGGCCCAGGATATAGTGAATGACCTTGGCATCTTCTATGTCTGACCAAACTCTAAGTGCTCCACAGCAACTGCTTCACCCACCTTCATGGCCATTGGAACGAATTGTTCTCATGCACCCATTCTACTGGGAGAAGTCTTCACATGCTTGGGATAGACATCCCCTTAACTCACTGATGAGTTTGAGGTCTGTTGGTTACCCTCAGGCTAGTTTAGCCTGTCTGGTCTTCTGAGATGGTTTTACCAGGGTGGGCCCCTACACATGCTACAGATATCTATTAAGTTAAATATTCTTTTGTAAAATCTAATTGGGACACTAGTTCCTGGTAACAGTGGGAAGGAATGGAGGCACGAGTCAAAAGTCTTAGATACCAGGTGTGATCTCTCACTCTCCCAACAGACTCCTGGTCCCAATGTTACCCCACAGGGCAAGAGTTCTGGTATTCAGACCATACTCCTAGTGCCAACCCAAGCCACACAGCCCTTCTCCCTAACTCTTTCATGCTTGCTCATTGGGGTGAGCCCCCAGGAAATCCAGAGCTTATGCCCTCTCCCTCCCACCCTGATGCCCTTGGTTGGAAAGTAGACCCAAAGATTGACCCATTGGCCTCTTCCAGTGCCAACGGGGAGTCAGGGTCACAGTACACAATCAGAGTGTTTTCTTATTCCTCTTAAACAAGGAGGTGAGCAGGGAAGATTGGTAGGATTGGTATAAAATATAGCCCCATATAAGTGCCTTTTGTGGGACCTGATATGATGGGAGTTCTTTGAGTGACAAAGAGAAAACCAGACCCCTCCCCGCAAAAAAGTGTTAGAGATACCCCAAATTCTCTAGAATCCTGGAAGGAAAATAGCCAGCCTGCTTCTGGGAGAGGAAATCCAGAGCACTCGCTAAGAAGAGAGAATCTTTGTGAAGACATTTTCTTCATAATTATCTCTGATTCGTGTCATAGTTGACAGAATACAGTTTCTGTAAAATTGGAAGATGAAAAAAAAAGGTCAGTTTTGGTTGGGGAGGGGGGTTGGGGGTAGGGAAACAGTCAAATTCAACTGAAAAGGAGTGGTCATATAGTAGAGCCCAGAGCAGGCCACAAGGTGGCACAGTAGAGCTGTAAGGAGATAGAGGTTGGGCCCTCCCCACCTGAGGTCATCATGTGCCAATGAATACAGGCTTGGGTTCTTTTGGTTCAGCTTTTGTTCTTTCAGTTTGGGTGAAGGGGGTTAATCTGGAGACTATAACCTTGTGAATTTTCAAAGGTGTGTAAGCCACCCAAGATCAAGGAGTACAGGACTGGAAACCAGGAAATCTTCCTGAGTTTTACTAGCTGTGAGACCATGGACAAGTCACTTAATTATTTGCTTCAGTTCCACATCTATAAAATGAATTGGAGAAGGAAATATAAATCCACTCCAGAATTTTTTTAAAAAACATCCAAATGGGGTCAAAAAGAGTTCTATGTGGGGGCAGCTAGGTGGCGCAGTGGATAAAGCACTGGCACTGGATTCAGGAGTACCTGAGTTCAAGTTTGGCCTCGGACTCTTGACACTTACTAGCTGTGTGACCCTGGGCAAGTCACTTAACCCCCATTGCCCCGCAAAAAAAAAAAACAAAAACAAAAAAAAGAGTTCTATGTGACTGAAATGTCTGAAGAACAACAACAAATGGGTCTGAAGTCATAGACTTTGACTATCAAGTCTTCAGAATATATACCTCTAAAAAAGGAAGCCTGGTTATAGGAGAAAAAGCTCTGAACAGGAAATTAGGAGACCTGGGTTCCAATCTGGATCTATAACAAAATAGGTATAACATTTCAGGACAAGTCATTTAACCAAGACCTCAGTTTTATGTTTTATTGACATCTCCTGTGATTATATAATCATTTCTAGAACTATCCTTTTCCCCATTCCACTTCATCCTTTGCCCCCATTCTAACTGAACATTCCTTTGGGGTTTTTTGGTTTTTTGTTTGTTTTTTTTTAGTGAGGCAATTGGGGTTAAGTGACTTTCCCAGGGTCACACAGCTAGTAAGTGTTAAGTGTCTGAGGCCAGATTTGAACTCAGGTCCTCCTGACTCCAGGGCTGGTGCTCTATCCACTGCGCCATCTAGCTGCCCCCTGAACATTCCTTTGTAACAAAGAAAAACAGTCAAGGAAAAATACCCCATTCAGGGACTACATCTGAACAGTACAATATTCTGCCAGGGCCTCCTATTCATCTCCGTAAAATGAGAAGGCTTTGGAGATTATTACCAAAGTACCTTTCAGCTCTGTAATCTTAAGAACTGGATTTGGGGCCTGGCTATAATAGTCAACTACATCCTACTAATAAAGAATTAGTGTTGGGGGACAGCTAGGTGACATAGTAGATAAAGCACCAACCCTGGATTCAGGAGGACCTGAGTTCAAATCCGACCACAGACACTTGACACTTACTAGCTGTGTGACCCTGGGTAAGTCACTAAACCCTCATTGCCCCGAAAAAATAAACAAACAAATAAATAAATGGAGGAATGATTAAATAAATAAATAAATAAATAAATAAATAAATAAATAAATAAATAAATAAATAAAGGATTAGCGTCATGCATTCTGGTTTAGAGAAAATCATTTTCAGTAAAAATGTCCCAGAATCCAACAATTTTGAATTTTCCTCCCATATTTTCACAGAAAATCACAGAATCACAGAGAACTGGAGACTTGGAAAGTATCTCAGAAGCCATTTAATCCAACCCATATACAAAAGGAAACCTCACTATCACATACTCAACAAATAGTTGTCCAGCTTGAGGTTGAAGACTTCCAAGGACAAAGACCCCACCACCACCCCTTGAGACAGCTCATTCCGCTTTTGTAAGACTTGAATTGTTAAGAAGGGTTTTTTTCGTTTTGTTTTATTTTTCTGACATTGAACATAAGTTAGCTTCTTTGCAGCTTTCACTCATTGCCACAGGTTCTACTCTCTGGAACCAAATAGAACAAGTCCAATCCAACCCAATCAACATTTATTAAGCACTTGCTGAGTGCCTGGCACTGGGAATAGAATACAGTAGGGATAGAATATATTGGGGAAAGACAGTCTGCCCTCAAGGAGTTTATAGTCTAACGTGGGAGACAATACACAAAAAGAGCCAGGAAAGGGAGACAGGACACTTGTTCCTGGAGCTGAAACCAGGCAGAGCAGCAGATGCAAAGTGAAGTGAGTCCCTCTTCTCCATGACAGCCCTTCAAAAATGAAAGAGATTGTGTCTTTCCGGAATCTTCTCCAGGAAAAACATGATCGTTTCCATCAATTGATCTTTATATGACGTGTACTGGAAACTTGTCACCATCCTGGTTGCCCTCTTCTGGACAATGTCCAACCTATCAAGGTCCTGCTTAAACTTTAGTACCCAATAGTACTCCAGATAAGGTCTGTTGAGATCAGAGCATAACAGGACTATCATTTCTCTATTCCTGCAAGCTATATCTTTCGTTTTTTTTTTTTTTTGGCAGGGCAATGAGGGCACTCACTTGCCTAGGGTCACATGGCTAGTAAGTGTCAAATGTCTGAGGCCACATTTGAACTCAGGTCCTCCTGAATCCAGGAGCAGTGCTTTATGCACTGTGCCACCTAGCTGCCCCCAAGTTGTATCTTTCTTAATGCCACCCAAAATCACATTAGTTTTTTTGACTGCACTATCACTGTGCTGACTCATATTCATTTATTAATTTAATGATCACTTATTAAATGCTTACTATTTACCAGGCACTGTGCTAAGCTCTAGAGATACAAAAAGAAGTTTTGCGTCATCTTCAAATTTGATGAACTTTCCATCTATGCCTTTATCCAAGCCACTGATGAAAATGGAGTCCTATAGCCATACTGACATTTAACCAATTATAACAGCTATTTTTAATTTTTATATTCTTTCAAATAATATTTTTGTTTTTCCCCCAATTACATTAAAATTTTTTTAACATTTGTTTCTTTTTTAAAATGTGATTTTCGAATTCTCTCCCTCCCTCCCTGAAACATAGTAATCTGATATAGATTATACATGTGCTATCGTGTAAAACACATTTCCATATTAGATATTTTATGGAAGAAAACTCAAAAAAGAAAGGGAAGGAAGGAAGGAAGGAAACAAAAAATAGTATGCTCTTGTCTGTATTCAGACTCCATCAGTTCTTCTCTGGAGGTTGATTGGAAAACAGTTTATGAACAAACAAGAGATAGTAAGCATTGTGAGATGTAAAATGGATAATTTTGATTACATTAAATTTAAAAGGGTTTGCACAAATAAAACCATTGTAGCCAAGATTAAAAAGAAAGCAGAAAGGGGGCAGCTAGATGGTGCAGTGGATAGAGCACCGGCCCTGGAGTCAGGAGTACCTGAGTTCAAATCCAGCCTCAGACACTTAACACTTACTAGCTGTGTGATCCTGGGCAAGTCACTTAACCCCAATTGCCTCACTAAAAAAAAAAAAAAAAAGAAAGAAAGCAGAAAACTGGGGGGAGGGAGGTATCATTTCTCAGATAAAGATCTCATATCCCAAATATATAGAGAACTTTGTCAAATTTATAAGAATAAGTCATTCCCCAATTGATAGTCAAATGATATTAATAGACAGCTTTTTAATGAAGAAATCTATATACAGACATCTATATAGTATATATATATATTTCTATATAAACATATGCATGTCTATATATAAACATGAAAAAATGCTCTAAATAATTATTGATTAGAGAAATGCAAATTAAAACAACTTTGAGATATCTCACACCTATCAAATTGGTTAAAACAATTGAAGGGGAAAGCAACAACCGTTGGAGGGGATGCGGAAAAATTGGGACACTAATTCATTGTTGGTGGAATTGTGAACTGATCCAAACATTTTGAAGAGCAGTCTGGAATTATGCTCAAAGAGTTATAAAACTGTGTATATCCTTTGACTCAGCAATACCACTATTAAGTCTGTTTCTCAAAGGGGGAAAGGAAGAGTTCTTTCAGTCTCTGAAGATATAATTTGTCTGAGCTAAGTGACTTAAATTTATCAAGGGCAGTTAACAGATCTTACTGTTTCTTTACTTATCTTTGGTTATTGCCTGTTAGTCATTGTGTCCTGTCATTTCCAGTGTAAAGGTCATTCTCCCTTGCAAATAAATTAAAATGAAATAAAAATTGAGCAATTCTGCTTTTTTTCAGTTAGTAGGAATCTATTTGGCACACTGGGTTAGCTTCAGGAAAATCTGAATCCTAATTCTACCTCAGACAATTACCAGCTGTGTGACCTTTGGCAAGGGTAGCTTGATATATTTGATCTCAACTCATCCTGGATACTGAGTCTTTAACCCCCATTGATGATTAAGTTCAATAATACTGGCTACCCTGCTAATAACTTCTCTCTGATTCAGTTTCCTCATCTGTAAAACAGGGACAATAATAACACCTACCTCACAGGGTTGTTATGAGAATCTGAGTTAACATGTAAAGTACTTGGGGCATAGCTAGGTGGCACAGTGGATAAAGTACTGGCCCTGGATTCAGGAGGACCTGAGTTCAAATCCAGTCTCCGACACTTGACACTTACTAGCTGTGTGACCCTGGGCAAGTCACAAGTACTATATATATGCTAGCTATTATTGTCCTTCCATCTATTCCAAACGAAGGTGCTGTCCTTTCAGTCTTCCTTTTTTATCCTAAGATAGCTTAAACAACAACAACAACAACAACAAAACACCCTTCTCTCTCTCAACCTCTCCAAAAAATAAGAAATCAGCCAGAAGATATTCCTTTTACAAAGCCTCCCTAAAAGTATTCTTTTCTCAAAATCCAGCCTGTCCTGCAAATGTTTGAGGTATTTAAGTCCCATTTTGCTGTTCACCTTCTTCCCTACTCCCAACCCTCCCGAACCTTCCTTCTTTCACAAAAGGAGATTCAGTTTACTATTTTTTTTTTGATAGGGCAGTGAGGGTTAAATGACTTGCCCAGGGTCACACAGCTACTGTCAAGTGTCTGAGGCTGGATTTGAACTCAGGTCCTCCTGAATCCAAGGCCAGTGCTTTATCCACTGCACCATCTAGATGCCCCCCAGTTTACTCTTAAAAGGCTAAAATGTCATTTAAAAATTAGTCATAAAAGGATACCATACTAATTTCTTCACTATTCTAATGCAGATTTTTCTGAATCCTGTGTCATAAAAAAGATATTAGATGGGGCAGCTAGGTAAAGCAGTGGATAGAGCACTGGCCCTGGAGTCAGGAGGACCTGAGTTCAAATCCAACCTCAGACACTTAACACTTACTGGCTGTGTGACCCTGGGCAAGTCACTTAACCCCAATTGTCTCACCCCAAAAAAAAAAGTTTTTAGGTTCTGATAATGAAATTTTAATAACAGCTAACATTTATATATCACTCTTTTAGGTTTCAAAACACTTTACAAATATTATCTCTTTTTATCCTCACAACAACCCTGGGAAGGAGGGTGTCATTGTTCAGTAGTGCTTGACTCTTTGGGGGGTTTTATTTTGGCAAAGAGTGGTTTGCCATTTACTTCTCCAGTGGAGAAAGGCAAACAGAGGTTAAGTGACTTGCCCAGGGTCACAAAGAAAATAAGTATCTATGGCTCAATTTGAACCCAGATATTCCAGACACTAGGTTCAGTGCTCTATGTACTGAACCATCTAGCTGCCTCTAGGAAAGAGGTAGGTGCTATTATTATCCTCATTTTGCAGATAAGAAAACTGAGGCAGAGAGCAGTAAAGTGACTTGCCCATGGGTTGCATAGCTAGTTAGTATCTGAGGGTGGATTTAAAGTCAGGTCTTTCTGACTCTAAATCTAGGACTTTATCTGTTTACTGTGTCACTGTGATCCCATATCTAGGTAGGGATGAGTACAGCCACCTTAGTTTTATTTTTTGTTTTTTAGGAAAGGAGGGAGGGAGGGAGGGAAGTGGCAATGAGGGAAGGAAGGAAGCCAGCAAGCATTTATTTATTTATTTATTTATTTGTATGTTTGTTTGTTTGTTTATTTATTTTTGGTGGGACAATGAGGGTTAAGTGACTTGCCCAGGGTCACACAGCTAGTAAGTGTCAAGTGTCTGAGGTTAGATTTAAACTCAGGTCCTCCTGAATCCAGGGCCAGTGTTCTATCCACTGCACTACCTAGCTGCCCCCTACCACCTTAGTTTTAAAAAGATCAGGACTTGACTTTGGCATTTCAAATCTGTGAACATTTTTTTTAAGTTTCTGGAGCCCAATCATTTGTAGTAAATTCAGAGATATACCAGGAAGCAGAACACCATTATTGCCTAACAATCACTTCTGGAAAATCTGATTAATCTTTTTTTTTTTTTTGCGTGGCAATGGGGATTAAGTGACTTGCCCAAGGTCACACAGCTAGTAAGTGTCAAGTGTCTGAGGCCAGATTTGAACCCAGGTACTCCTGAATCCAGGGTCGGTGCTTTATCCACTGTGCCACCTAGCCACCCCCCAAAATCTGATTAATCTTGAGGAAAGATTATTTCATGCAAGAATGAAAAGCTTTCCTACAGAGGTAGTGATGCATGATACAGGTGAGCAACCTGGATAATGATGTCAGAGGAAGAAAAGAATGACTGAGGGAGGAAACAGGTTATAGTCTTCTTTATTTGTCTCTTCAAAATAAATTAAACAGAAGCAGTACTCTGATAAATACAACTATTTCAGATCTCTTTACAAGTATTATAATTACAAATGCATCATAGTTATTAAAAGGGCTTTCTCATTTTTATCTGTGGAGTTAGACAAGGTCACTTGGTTTTTTACCCCACTTTTCAAATGAACTAGGACACACAGAAGTACCTTGTCAAGGTCACAGCTAACCAGAAAGCCACCAAGGAACTCATTGTCAAAAAATCTAAGGGACAATCTAATTTTATCTTAGCAAAATTTCAGATGTGAAGTTAGTCAGGGCTGCAAACAATCCTTCTAGGAAATCCTTAGCTCCATTGTATGGTAGAAGAATGATACGTCAAAGAAAAGGAAAGGAAAAGGACTAGCTCTGGGCAGGTAGAATAGGTAGTTATTAAACGATAGGGTTGGAGGGTTACATAAGGCCACATCTATCCCCAATAGCTCCTAGTTTGCTGTCAAGCATCTATCCTTACTTCCTGCCTAACTTGAAATTGTTAAAATGGAAGTCACTTTTTGAGTTATGATGTAACAGGCTTCTCAAGAGAGGCATTATTAAAATGGAATTAACTTATCCTCTTGGTAGAGTACTGGGGATAAGAATGGGCATCTCTAAACTTCATTCTTTCACTAATGCCTTACAGAAGATTAGTTCATCATATAAAGTCAAACTGATGCTCACCCAAAGGGATAGGTTTCAATATGGATTGGGACAAAGAGCTTGGAAGTGATAATCCATGTAGGTATCTCAGGAGCTTGTGGGAAGGCACATAGCCAATGACAAACAGTGCCAACTTAACCATTGTACCTAGGTTCAGACTTGGCAGGGAATCAAAGGAAGTAAATATGACTATATTGTTATTACATTATGATTTTGTTTATACAAAAGTAACAATGAGAAAACCAGGGCACAGTATTGCTAGCTTAGTAGCTAAGCAGCATTTTGGTGACTGAGTTAATTCTTTACCCTATTGACTATTTACTCAACTACATTGAACAAACATTTTTTAAACCTCTATCTGTGAGGTCAGCCTCTTAGAAAAATTGATAAAATACTGCTTCTGTCCCCAAGAAGTTTACAGTCTAGTAGATGTGATAAGTACATGTTTATTTACTTTGCCAGAATCTATAACTTCAGCATTGTGGGTATTTTCTTCAATACATACTATGGTCTCTCTATACCTTCTCTTTCTGTGCAATGATGTATTTTTGCAAATTCATCTTAGAAGTCATATCCAATATACGGTAGGTTTTCCTGTGGTTCTTTCAATATGCCAGAGGTAGCAATGAGGCACTTGGGCTGTCTATATTGTAGGGGCCAAATTTTAATTGGGTAGTGTTAATTAGGCAGCTCACCACAATATTGGAGCAAGGAAGGAGATTAACAGCCTCCTTCAAAAACAGAACAGGGTTTATTAACAAGAATGAACTTAAAGCACAAGTAAGATTAGTAGAATTAAGGACAAGAAAAAAAGGGAATAGGGAAAGGAAAATTATATGACCTGCTATCACACCACCACCCAGGGCTCAGCAGAACACACAGCTGTGTCCCGTCTCTCTCCAGCTCATACACCAGAATGGCGAATCTGCTCCCTTCTCCTTCCCAGCAAACCCCAGAGCTGTTCACAAACAGCCCCAAGCTAATTTGCTGGCAGCCCTAATTGACAGTCACATGACTGCCCTCACTGGGCTTCCAGTCATAATTTTGCCAAGCCCATGTAGGCATCAGCGTGTGGTAATGACGTGAGCTGCCAGCACCGTGGTAACGGGTACAGCCAGTGGGTGAAGCACCGTGCCAGTGCAGAGGCGCAGCACCTGAGCCCCAGGCCAGTGTGCACACCAGGGCTTTTTAAATTCTAGCCAAAAGATGGGGTCATAAAAACCTCAAATCACAATTAATTCTTTACAATATATTGCTCCTCACTCTTGTTATATAACCTCTTTCTCTGATAATGCATACCCTAAGTGTATTTCATACCATTTCTCATGAGGTCATCACTGGTAATATGACATAGACTACTTTGTCCTACCAGATGTGTCTTTCCATTAGCCCTTGGGTTATTTGTAATTTTCATTATGTCATTCAGTACTTGTAAGCCCGGTGCCTTCTGATTCTCTTGAAGGATCCATTAATGACATATAGGCATGAGGCTTCTGAGTTGTCTATAGGCCTTTTAACTTCTTTCACCCTTAGTTGAAACTATATTTTTAAAGTTGTTTTGTTTTGTTTTGTTTTTTACTATCCTCTGGGTCCAATTTCACATTAGATTCACTGAGTGTCAAAGAATGCTTCAGTCTGGAGAATCTTGCCAAATTCTTTCTTAGAACTTTCCTTCTTAAACCTCCACAACAGATATTGATTGATACATCACCAAATACTTCATGATAGCCCCTTTACTTTTGTTCATCTTGAGTACTGAAAGTCCAAGTAATGAAGCATCCAATCAAATGGCATTTCTTGTTATCTTTGGGTACAAAATGAAACACCAACAACAAATCCTTTGTCTCTCAGAGTAGAACCTATAGACTGGTATTCCATTTAGCTACACCTTCTTTGTTTTCTGGCAAAGAAATGTTATGGGCGTCTTCCTGGCAGCATGGTATAAAAGGAAGAATACTGGATTTTACATTAAGTAGCTTGGGTTCAAATCCTTCCTCTCCAATTTACTAGATTTGTGTCCTTGGACAATTCATTTAATCTCTCTGAGCCTCAGTTTCCTTACCAACAAAATGGGAATAATAACTTATTATCTACTTCCTTTGTTGGTTTTTTGCAAAGAAAGTACTTTGTAAACTATAAGGTGTTGTGTAATTATAAGTGATTCTAGGTTCAGTATAGCAAGAATGGCAATGTGGATATGGTTTACTTCTTTTAGTAGGGTGTCATCTCATAGGTCATTGGCCAGAGATAGCACATTGAGAGTATGAAGAATTGGTAATAACTCCCTGCAAGATGACTGAGCAGTAAGAACCTAATACTTATGAATCCCCAACATCCTTCCTTAAAAGATAAACTTTTTTTTTCCTTAAAGTGTCCCATTCCATTCTTTTTAAGTTGTTTTAGGAAAAGATTCATGTTATTTAGCTTCAGTTTTCCTTTTCACAACTCTCCAGCATCCAATTAAAATGATCTTATGGTTTATCTCATATGACACTCTACCTTCGACCTCTATGCCTTAGCACAAAATATTTTGTGTTTTCTGTCCATTAGTAGGTTAGGAGCAAACAAAAGTTCTTCTTAGGTATTCCACTGAATATTAGGCAGAGCCAGTCATCAGGATCTCTAACCAGGCACATTCTAGAAAGATGTCCCTGATCATGGAGTGTCAAATTCACGAAACCTGACACCCTCTTTGTCCAGTTCATCAAGCAAACAAGTTCCCTGTCTGCCAGGTTTGTCAATAAAGTCATCAATAAAGCTTCAATAAAAGGTCTGAATCAGAGGATTCAGCAGCTCAGCTTCCAGCAAGGCCCTGATTATTTGTTTAGCTGTCAGGAACACGGGTTGGCAATCTTTCCAGTTTCTGCCTCTTCTAACTCAGCTCAGGTCCTCACTCTCTGTTCTTTCCCCTTCTATCTCAGCCAGTTTCTCCCACTGGAGATAGTTCCACCTCTATGGCCTTCTTCTATTGTTGAATTCCTCCCCTGAATCTTTATTGAGAAAGTTAAAAGGTTAGTCATGCTCGCTTCTAACCTGTCTCAGCTCTGAGTCTCCTGACTTTCCACCTGGTTCCTATACCTTCTCCCTATCTTTTTATCTCCCTTTTATGCATTATTCTTGAGGATAGCACCTAGCACATAATAAGAGCTTAATAAATGTTTTATCTATTCTAATTTAGAATCCCTAGTTTCCTTCAAAGCTCAATTCAGTTGTCACCATCCATATGAAACTTTCCCTCATTCCCCCAAGTACTGGTTGCACTTGCCTTGTGCACTGTCTAGTGCAAAACGTCTTGCATGTATTTTGTATATATTCTATGTATCCTTATATATTTATGAATTGTCTTCCTTAACAAAATGTTAGTTCCTTGACAATAGCAACTGTATCTGACACGTGGTGGACACTTAATAAATACTTCTTGTTTCTCCGGAACTTTCAGTAGTCATTCTTCTTTCCTTTCTCCTCTATGTCACTTTATTTTATCCTTCAACTTTCTTATATAGATCAGGATACCCTTCTGTTTCTTCATGTTACTTTTCTTCCCTGTTTTAACACTGAACCCTTTCTTTCATTTAAAAAAAAAAATGAAGGGCAGCTACGTGGCACAGTGGATAGAGCACCCACTCTGGATTCAGGAGGACCTGAGTTCAAATCCGGCCTCAGACACTTGACACTTTGGGCAAGTCACAACCCCAATTGCCTCATCAAAAAAAAAAAAAAGAATATATTCTTGTTCCTGATAACCTGTGGCCCAAGTCTTATAAAATGAACAACACAAGAACAAACATACAGAAAATTAAAAGATTGTTCTACTTATTAAATGACATAGTCATAGAAGGGATTTTAAGATCATCTAGCCCAATACCCTCATTTTGCAGATGAGGAATCTTAGACCCAGAGAAATCAAGAGTCTTGTCCAAGATCACCCAGGTAGTAAATAGCAGAGTCAGGATTCTGACTCATTTCCTCTGACTTCAAATCCATTGCTCTTCCTAATACCAACAATAGCATCCTGCCTGTCAATCATTAACTGTTAAATTTACTTTTAGTCACCAAACATTTATTTAATGTCTAATATATGCTAGACACTAGAAAAATAAATTTGCTTTTATTTGAAGAAAAAAAATAATCACATGAATTTGTTCCAGTACCAAGTGTCCTAGTATGGTATGTACTAGATAAGGGGCTTAAGTTAAGAAATGTCTCAATTTACTAGATTTATTTTAATAGTAGTGCCAACTTTAAATTCTTTATAAAAAGTTTATTACCAGCAAAATCATTTAAGCTGTATTCTCTGTTACTCAAAATATTTGTAACCTGTATTATCTTGGCATACAGTACAGAACCAAGAGAGTACCACTGGGCTTAATACATGGATCAGTAGTGAAAGACAAAATGGAAGCTCTAAACTTAGCAATGCAACTGAGAGACACCAGGAATCTTTCTTTTCATTGTTAGCCTCATCCACCAAAGAACCTGTTGTAAAAAGTACTATAGAAGTCTGAAGACAGATAAGTTAAATTAAATCAAGATCTCTCTTTAAAAAGATACATCTATTAATACACAGTATTATCATTTTTTAAAAAGTCCTTCCATGCTCACATGTATTTCAGCTTAGTCAAAGCAGACACAGGCATTGCCTTTTAGGGGCTCAGAACTAGAAAACAAAGTGTATGATGTTTAGAAAACCAAAGTGAAGAATCTTGGTATAAATTATAAAAGAAACATGTGAATTTAAAACAAATCTGGGGGGCAGCTGGGTGGCGCAGTGGATAAAGCACCGGCCTTGGATTTGGGAGTACCTGAGTTCAAATCCGGCCTCAGACACTTGACACTTACTGGCTGTGTGACCCTGGGCAAGTCACTTAACCCCCATTGCCCTGCAAAAAAAAAAAAAAATCTTACTAAAGTTAATGGGGAAGTAAGTGACTTCTAGACTTTACATACAAGTTGTCCAGTAAGATTAAATCAACCTGAGTCAAAATGGAGAGAAATGCTATACCTCTCTAAAGGAAACTCACCAATTTAATTCTGAGGGGAGCGTTTCTTTTACAAAAAAGAAGTTCAGAAAGAAAGATAAACCAAAAGGGCAATCTTACAACTATCTTGTGAAGTTTAATATGTACTGTTTCTTTTTTTTTTAAAGTGATACATTTGTACTTAGCACAGTGCCTGGCACATAGTAAGGTTCCTATGTTGATTTAACTTATATACCAGTAATTCATGGTTCTATATATAATCCTCCATTTTTTTCTTCTTCCTATATATTTACTTGCTGATGATTTTTAAACCCATATTGAAAAAATTAAAGAAAGCTCCTTTTCAAGATCTACTTTTTAAAATTTATATATATATACATATATATATATACATATTCATTCATTTATTCATTTATTTGTCTATTTGTTTCAATCAGCTGCCTTCTCTCCCTTCCCCCTGCCCCAATGAAAGAAAGATAAAACCTCTGTTACAAAGATGTAGAGTCAAGCAAAACAAATTTCTGAATTGGCTATATACACACATACATATAACCATCCAAATAGGTATATTTGGACATATCATGTATGTCTATGCATGCATATCTATATACATATACATGTGTGTATATACACATACAAACACACATCTTATTCTGCCCTCTGAGTCTTTCATCTCTCCATCTGGAGGTCGGTAGCATGTTTTTACTCTCTGTAGAGTGCCTAGGGCCTGCAACTACTCTCTGCCCCTCCTTAATTTCCCCTGGATCTGTGACCTGGATTTTCCCTATTAGGACTTACTCAGGGGCATAGTCTAGGTATGTTTGGAGATGTTTCTTGGGGGTAGAAGGAAACTTGCTACATTTCTCCCTATTTCACTCTCTTGGCTCCTCTTCCTCAAAATGTATTTTTTTAATTGAAGTTATAAAAAACAAAATTTCCATTTGTCAATCAGAGGGGTTTATGTCCCACAGAGATATAAGCCCTTAACAGGGGCAGACAATGTGATTTCAAGGATTAAGGATTTCAAGGAAACTAGTTTCCCCAATATGACTATAATAACTTTACCTTTATGAATTTTATTCCTTTTAGTACAAGGTTTTTATCCCTGTTAAAATGAAAATTCTGCTGGATGAATGATCAGTCATTTACACAAGTTTAACAAGATGAAAGCCTGGTTGGCTAAACTGAGATTGTCTTTTGACTCTTTGTATTGCCAGCAGTTAGCACAGTGCCTGGTACATAGTAGGTTGATTGATTGATTGACAAATGCTATCCACAAGTAGACTGGGCTGCCTGTGCACCTGATGGGTTACCCTTCATTAGAAGTCTTCTGGCCAAGGCTGGATGGCCATAGGCAGCTATATCATAAAGGGAATGCCATCTTAAGTAATGGAAAACTCTGAAATTCTGTGACTTTGTGACTCTTACAAAATAGCTTCAAATTCTTGGATGATAGCAAGCAGGGTCATCACTGGCCTCTCATACTCCCTTCTAGCCTTACACATTTGGGATGGCTTCCATGTCATAGCTTAATAACTCCTGATATAGTTGGTCGATTGACTTAGGGACCATAGTATTCAGATACATCCAAAATTATCCTTAGTTCATTAAGGATACCCAACTAGATTTATAAGACAAAGAAAAGAAATACTTTTAGACTCAGGAAGAGAGCCAATGTTTGGAAGCTCCTGAGAAGCTCATAGTTCGCTAGGTTATAACTTTCTTAACCCAGTACCAAATAAAAGATTATAAATAAAGGGGCAGCTAGGTGGAGCAGTGGATAGAGCTCCGGCCCTGGAGTCAGGAGTACCTGAGTTCAAATCTGGCCTCAGACACTTAACACTTACTAGCTGTGTGACCCTGGGCAAGTCACTTAACCCCAATTGCCTCACTAAAAAATAAAAATAAATAAATAAAAAGGGACATTCTCAACTGAGGGTTACAATTAAATGGAGAAGCAAATGCAAAGAGAAGAATCACAATGCTCACTATTCACAAGATACATGAAACAAAAGAAGCTCTGTAAGCTACCAGAGTCCCTGGTCAGAGTAAATAATTATCTTATAGCCACCATTGCATAGCAAATAGCACCAGAACTAAATTGGATATTCAGGGGGTACACAGAGAGAGAGATTGACTTTCCATTGTCATTCCAAATAGCCTTGGTCTCTCTGGATTTTAAAACAAAATTAAGAACCAAGAACCTGGAACAACTATTTCACATCTCACCCAACTATCAATATTGCTACAAATCAAATATGCAGCATTATGTCTTTTCTTAGCATAGCCCCTAAAATACGGATTCTAAACTCAAGAGGACATATTAAAGGAACTTTGTATGAATCTGAAACCACTTTTATAACAATCTGTAAGCATTTCTGGCAACCAGGAATGCAATTTCAAAAAGGATGTCATTGAATGAGGTTAGAAGGAAGAAAACTCATGATTTTGTCAAAAAATTTTTGAAATGGGGCAGCTGGGTGGCACAGTGGATAAAGCACTGGCCTTGGATTCAGGAGTACCTGAATTCAAATCTGGCCTCAGATACTTGACACTTACTAACTGTGTGACCCTGGGCAAGTCACTTAACCCTCATTGCCCTGAAAACAACAACAACAACAAAAAAAAAAAACAATTTTTGAAGTCAAACCAGAGACTACTTTTCATTCATTAGACTTAGGCCATACTTATAATTTTCAAGTACTTAATAAAATTACTTCAGGAGCCTTGGGAAACAAGGTTTTCCCTCAGGGCATAGAACCCAGGATAAATCCTTTCTGGGTCTTCATCATGTTTATAACAGTGAAATCTGATTAAAAGGAACATTAAGGGCAGTTAGGTGGCACAGTGGATAAAGCATTGGCCCTGGATTCAGGAAGACTTGAGTTCAAATATGTCCTCAGACACTTGACACTTACTATGTGACTCTGGGCAAGTCACTTAACCCTCATTGCCCCCCCCCCCAAAAAAAAGGAACATTAAGAACAGACTGGAAGGAGAAAGAATCATAAAAGGTCAGCCTTAGAGGAGCATGGGGGAAGAGGAGACAGATTGCTTTAATGATGGAAATGATAGAGTTGATAGCTTTTATTTTTTTAGCACCAGCTGTTGGAGTCAACTCCTTTCACTGTCCTGCAATCAGAATAATGAATCACTCTCCCCTCCCCATCCCCATGCATCTCAAATTAAAAATTTTTTAAAAAGAAATTAAAAAGTAGAGGATAATTAACTCTACTATTTATGTCCTAGAAACAGCTCTGCCCATGAGAATCTATATATAATTTTTTTAATAAAATTAACTAAGGACTCAAGCTTGGAGATATCCCAAGATACAAGGTCTGGTTCATCTTATTGGGTAGCCTAGGCAAGAAGACTGGGAAAGGTATCTTGCTTGGGGAAAAGGAGAAAGATCTGGCATCCCCCACAATTAAAGTACTATATCTCCATTTAAGAAAACAAGCACAACAGAGGGAAATCTGTCTCCTTAGCCCTTATCTTTGAAGTTTTTTAAATTTTTATTGTTGCACATATAATTGCAGATTTTTAAATAACGCCCTTTGTCCTGCTGACTACAGTTCAAACAGTACATAATCTGGTGCTTTCTCTATAGAGTATCACTGTTAATGGACAGGGACAAGGGCAAACATTCATCATAAAGAATACTTTATTAACAAAACACAATGTAGAATAGCAAAAATAACCCTTGATTTGGAGGTGGTAGAAAAGGGTTTGCATCCAAGCTCTGCTATTTATGACTTGTATGACATCAAACAAACCTTTATCCTCTCTGGGGCTCCATTTTCTCATCTACAAAATGAGAATGGATTGGATGAGATGATCTCTCAGGTCCCTTCCAGCTCTAACTCCAATTATCTTGTGGAAGATAATTCTTTACTCTGGGTCTTAGACACAAGCAAGCCTGCCAGAAACAATTTTTATTAATTTAGATTATCTTAATCTAAGTATTTTCTCCTTTAAGAAAGAACCAGTGCAGGGGCAGCTAGATGGTGCAGTGGATAGAGCACTGGCCCTGGAGTCAGGAGTACCTGAGTTCAAATCCAGCCTCAGACATTTGACACTTACTAGCTGTGTGACCCTGGGAAAGTCACTTAACCCCAATTGCCTCACCAAAAAAAAAAAATTCTTCAAGAAAGAACCAGTGGGGCAGTTAGGTGGTGCAGTGGATAGAGCACCAGCCCTGGAGTCAGGAGTACCTGAGTTCAAATCTGGCTTCAGACATCTAACACTTACTAGCTGTGTGACACTGGGCAAGTCACTTAAGCCCCATTGCTTCACTAAAAAAAAAAAAAAAAATTAAGGGGGCAGCTAGGTGACACAGTGGATAAAGCACGGGCCCTGGATTCAGGAGGACCTGAGTTCAAATCCAGCTTCAGCCACTTGACACTAGCTGTGTGACCCTGGGCAAGTCACTTAACCCTCATTGCCCCACAAAAAAAAATTTAAAATTTTAAAGAAAAGAATGTAAGCATGGGGCAGCTAGGTGGCGCAGTGGATAGAGCACCAGCCCTGGAGTCAGGAGGACCTAAGTTCAAATCCGGCCTCAGACACTGAACACTTACTAGCTGTGTAACCTTAGGCAAGTCACTTAACCCCAATTGCCTCACTAAAAAAATTAAAAAATAAATAAATAAGAAAGAACCAGACACAAAGTCTCTCCATGACTCTAGTAAAGCACTGATAGACAGGCATGTATCAGAGGTATACCTTGACTAATCTCCCTCACACACAGGCCATGGACAACGGACAAAATTCTACATTGAGATAAAATAATAATAGCTTTCAGGGCAAAACTCAGTTACTATTTTGCTTCCTCAGAAAGGACAATGGTCATTTAATTTTCTGCATATCCTTGGGAAATCATTTTCCTAAAATCATTCACTCCCTCTTTGACCCCTCACTGTAAAGAGGAAACTAGATGTCACAGCAAATAAAGCACTGGCCCTAGAGTCAGGAGCACCTGAGTTCAAATCTCACCTCACACACTTACTTAGCTGTATGACCCTAGACAAGTCACGTAACCCCAATTGCCTTAAATATCGCCCTGATGTATATCTTGCCATAGACCCAGATGGCTCTTGTTAGAAATGGGTAAACTGAGGCATGACTCCCTGTCTGGTGCAAAGAAGGAAGGCCATTTTATTTCCTTGGGGGGAGGCGTTGTTTTTTCATCATAAAAGTGTTTTATTTTTTTTTCTAGTTACATGTAGAGATAGTTTTCACCATTTGTTTTTATACGATTTCTAGTTTCAAATTTTTCTCCCTCCCCTCCCTCCCCTCTCTCCCCTCTTCCCAAGACAGCAAGCAATTTGATATAGGTTATATAAGTACAATCACACTAAACATATCAATCTTGCAAGATAGGGAAGGCACTCCAAAGGAGTGGTGCACCTTCCCACAATGAAGTCCCCCCCCCTTTTTTTTTTTTTGGTGAGGCAATTAGGGTTAAGTGACTTGCCCAGGGTCACACAGCTAGTAAGTGTCAAGTGTCTGAGGACGGATTTGAACTCAGGTACTCCTGACTCCAGGGCCAGTGCTTTACCACTGCGCCATCTAGCTGCCCCCTAAAGTCCCCCTTTTTATCCTAGATCTAACCCAAGGTCCCTCTGCCATCTGTGTTCACATTCTTCACAACACTTCTAAACATGTAGACCCCCCCCCCATGTAGTACCACTGCTTCCCCCACCCCATGGGACAACCTGACCCTGAGATTTTTATGATTCTTTGTTATTTAACTTCAGGAAACCTCTGTTGACTCAGCAGGGATAGGAAGGAAAATTTTGGGGAGTGGGGATAAGCCTTTTAGGGCTTGAATTACATAGCATGTTCATAAATGAGAGGAACATGCTCTACTGGTTAACTGTTAGCTCAGCAGGAAAAAGGAAGGAATGGTGGAGATGGGGGTGGGGGTGGGGGAGAGGAGAAGAAACCCCCAGGACTTGAATAATGTATCCTGCCTTCTGAGGAGGTCACACTATTCCTCTCAATCCCTCCTCTTTTTATTTCTTCATTTGTGTCTCTCCTCACTCATTGATTTCCTCCCATGCCAAGTAAATCTTATCCACCACTTCTTCCATCTCCTGATTTAGACTTTGTTTAATCCCTCATTGAAGGATCATCATTTGATACCCTTCTTCATCTCCTTTCGGTAGAGTTACTACCTGAATTTCCTCCACCACTCTAATAATTAAGTTAATAAAGCAGGGAATTTGGCAGTGTGTGATTAATAGAACCGCCAGGGCACATAGGAGAAAGAACCTTAATTGCTTCCACCAGCTTCCATTTATCCATGAAAACCATCCACCCTCAAACCAAGAATTCCATTTCTGAACAGATACATGAGCCGCCTTTCTAATTTCTGTGGCTATAGCTTTAACTGCTTCATACAACTGAATACCTAATCCTGTCCCATAGGTATCTTTCAGGAGGAAAATTGGGGCCTAATTATCCCAATATAGCATATACTTGTCCAATTCTTGGGGAGACATGTGTAAGCAGTTTTTGGCCACAAATCGAATAGTGTTCTTTCAAGACTGGTTTTGTTCCTTGGAAAATTATATCTTCATCATATTTTTTATAACAACCCCCAGATATAACACAAGGAACTGATATCAATAACTTCCAAGATTATAACAGCAAGCATGGCTAAAAGTATTAACTAATATCAAGTCTCTTTGTAGTTTCAGTGATGTACTCTCAGTGTCCATTCAATTAGCAATTTCATCTTGGATCTCAGATGTCCCATGTAGTTATCTGGTCTCTGGAACTCCTTTTCTTGGGGCAGTCTGGAAGATGTCTTGTCTCCAGGGCACCTCTTCAATGGATTCACTTCTCTGGTTTCAAATTATTTGTAGAGACTCCTCAGATGTTCCTGTTAAAATCTCTTACAAAACATATCTCAATACAAATTTATACAGTTTCTCAAATTATACTCCTCCAGTAACTAGCCCATGTGGTAAAAACTACGTTAAACCTTATGGTTCTGACCTTATTATCAAAATCAAGGTCTCATAGTTTACCTGAACCTTAAATTTATAACATGGCTATTTATAGCTTTATCTATTTCTGTACATGATTAACAGCAGGCCAAAGGGTTACCACTACCTTGATACATGTGTTATCACTAGATGGGTTCTTGAAAACATTCTTCTTTCAAAGAATTACTTGCTCACACAATCCAATCAAAATTTTAGTAAAAGGTTTTACCATTTGGCACACAGAGGCACAGCCAGGAGAAGAAGCCTAGACTTTGACTCCAAGGGAAGGTACAGGTTTCTGGAATGTTCCTTAATCAGACAGCACATACAGGTATGGCTGGGAGAAGAAGTTTAACTTCACCCCCCCACCCCACCCCCACCCCCCGGGGAGGTTTAATCAGACAGCCATAGAGATATGGCTGGGAGAAGAAAGGAAAGATCACAATTTTATAGAGGCGAAAAGGGGATGGGGGTAGAGACCAAGACTGAAAAGTTACAGTAGTTTGAAAATAATGATGTTAGCTATTTGGATATATGAATAATAAAAATTCCACATTTCAAACTTGAGATTATTGTCACTACCTGATCCAATCACATAGCAAACACGACTATCTCCCAACTAAGCTCATGTTGTAAATTCAAGGAGCCCAGCTTTCTGGGAGGCTGCTTTATTATCTGTTTGACCAACCACTATCTGGTAATCAACTACTTTACTTTTCCAAGGAAAGAGTAATCTCTAACTGACCCCCTTAGGGTCAGAGCATCCCTAACTGGTCTCAGGCCTAGCAGGCTGTTATTACATGCCCCCACTTTTTCTTTTAAAAGCTAAGGGAAAAGAGGGTGAAGATCTCTTCTTCTATAACTGATTCAAGCTGAATACAGTTGTAAAGCTGGACCTAAGTCTTAGTGGAAGGAGTAGAAATCCTTGCAGGCCTGGTCCAGAGGGTGAAGCGGCATATAGGTTGTAATTGCTGTCATAAGGTTGAAAGCCTTGAGCATAGATGAAACAAACTGCCAGGAGGTTAAAGAGACAAAGGCCAAAAATTAAAAGGATAAGAACCAATATTACTATAGGGAGAAAGGGGGCAAAGCAAGAGAGAGAATCCAGGAACCCCAGGATCATGCATCAGGAGTGAAAAGCTGTTCACAAATGTCCTTCATCCAGTGAGAGATGTCACAGATGCCTCATGCTGTTCACAGCTTTAACACTGTATCTGACACAAACATTGTTAATATCATACCAAATGGATATACATAAGACATATAAGCCAAATATCTCATAATGCCATAGAAAGCAGAACTCTTAAACCTTTCCTAATTACATGTATATCCACTTGACCTTAATTTTTCTCCAAAAAATTTTCACTTAATTGTTTGAGATCTAATCCTCACATAAAATTTAGGTTACAGAATACCTTTGTAAGAGGATGACCACAAATGAACTTACATAAAAGTAACCAAGTTAACTTCAACTGTAGTAAAAGACTTAGGATGACCCTTAAGCAATTAATTTCAAAACAGTACATGTCAAATAAGTTGTCCATAATAAACCATGTTTGTATTACAGGACATGTTCTACAGAAAGATGTTATTTCCACATTACATAATAAACTTAAAGTTGACCTTTCCATAGGCATAACAAAACATTCTTTAAGTTACCTTCTCTACTTTTCTTGAAACAAACTTGAGATGTTTCTGATTCAGTTTTAAAATGCATAACTAATAACAGACAGATGACAAAGCTAAATGTTTATACATTCTAGTTGTTTAGAATCAGAAGGAGACTAGAATTTCTAAGCCAATTATCTTGAATCTTATACCTGCATCTCACCCAGATATTAATGTTAACCTAAGGGATAAAGAGACAATATTGTGTTCATGCTGATCAAGTGACATGATTAAAGGAATTTGCCATAAAAGAAGAGGAACAAAGTTATGAGGGAATAAGCTTCCCAACTCCCAGTAGAAATTCTGCAGACAGCCAATGCAGTATGCTAGACTTAACATCAGCCAGGTGGGAGAGTTTACATTCCATATGTAATATTTGGGGAAACTGAGTCAGGAGACACCTACCTCAGCCTTTGCCAAAAAGTCGGTCTCCCAGCCTTTCCTAAGAGAACTCCACCTTTAGTTCACACATGTAAAAACCCCATAGGTTTGCTGGCATCATGGATCATATGACTCAACATTCCTTGATAGTCATAACTCAAGTCAAATTCAAAATAATAATAGTTAATAGTCCCACAATGTCTTAAATAGCAAGTTCCAATAATCAGTACTAAAAGTGAACTCACTTCTCAAGGATCACATATCCTAGATAGCAAGCACTAACTATACTTGCACTTAAGTTAAGTAGGTACTTTTCATCCCTAAATTAACACCAAACAAATGAATCTGCCTTGAGATGCTCAATAACAAACAATGGTTGAAATGAGTGTAAACAATCCCAAATTGCATACTTGGAACAAAATAAAAAATGTCCCACTCAAGCACAGAGGGTACTACCCTCAGATTTCCTTTAAATCTTTGAGATGACTCAACTACTCTACATGTGTTCCTATACATGTTATAATTCCAAATAACAATCATAGGTTAACTCCTATTTCCTATTAAGGTGATATAAGACAGTTCATAAGTTACCATTGCCCACTAACATATCATATACACATGACAAGTTCAGGCACCAATTTAACCATTGCTTAATACCAATAAATCCAGATCAAAACAGCAAGATCTTTCTCACAGCTTACTAGTTATTTAGGTACTTTAGTATTAATTTAATAACCAATTCAATATTATAATAACAAACTTCCATTTGGTCTACTCTTATAATAGAAATATCCCAGGACACACCAACTCTAAGAATGAAACTTGAATATTCAAATATTCAGGGTCCCCAGAAAAGCCTTTTTCATCTATTAATAAACTCTCACAAATCACAGTAGTTTTGGATATAATTGTTATCAATATCAAATTGTCATTGCAACAAATTAGCTTACAAATAAGATAGCAGGGGGCAGCTAGGTGGCACAGTGGATAGAGCATCAGCCCTGGATTCAGGAGGACCTGAATTCAAATCCGGTCTCAGACCCTTGACACTTACTAGCTGTGTGACCCTGGGCAAGTCACTTAACCCCAATTGCCTCACCAAAAAACAAAAACAAAAACAAATTATAATGACAAATAAGATAGCAGGCCTTCTAAATCACACAAATGTTAATTGAACATGTACACATTATATCCTGAAAATATCTTCTCTCTCTCTCTCTCTCTCTCTCTCTCTCTCTCTCTCTCTTTAAGAAACAGCTTAAAATTTATCCTGATGTTAAAAGGAATATTCACCAAACCTTCATAAGATAAAATACATTCATGGAGCAGCTAGGTGGCGCAGCGGATAAAGCACGGGCCCTAGATTCAGGAGGACCCTTACTAGCTGTGTGACCCTGGGCAAGTCACTTAACCCCAATAGCCTCACCAAAAAAAAGATAAAATACATTCAAATGACAATTATTTCTCTCTTATTCAATCCTCAAAGCCAGAAGGAACCTTTAGGATTAGAATTTCCCAAGATTAAGTTGAGGAAAGTTAGAAGCAGTCTAAAGCTTTCTCTGTCTCCTCTTTCAGAAATATTAAGAAAGCATTTTAAAATGATCCTAATCTGAAACCTTTGGACTAATATGAAAGAGAAACCTCATTAGTCTTTAACTATCATTTCCAAAATAGTGCTGGAGGGGCAGCTAGGTGGCACAGTGGATAGAGCACTGGCCCTGGAATCAGGAGCACCTGAGTTCAAATCCGACCTCAGACACTTACTAGCTGTGTGACCCTGGGCAAGTCACTTAACCCCAATTGCCTCACTAAATTAAAACAAACAAACAAACAAAATAGTGCTGGAAATTCTTTTGATTGAATCAGCTTAGAACAGACTTCTCCCTTGAAAGAATAATGTTAAGAGCATTTATATATTGCTTTGAGGTTTGCATGTGTGTTGTTTAAAATCTAAATGTGGGTTCTAATCTGTATACCCCCCCCAGTTTGGGGGGGGGGGGGATGGCTAAAATCACTGATAAATTCAGCAAGAGTTTAGGCCTTTAAGGATTTATTAAAATATATTATGTTAGTGAAGAGAGAGAAAGATTGAGAGCAGATTCTTTTTTTTTAATAAAGTATTTTATTTTTTTCCTGTTACATGTAAAGATAGTTCTCAACTTTTGTTTATATAAGCTTTCCAATTTCAGATTTTTCTCCCTCCCTCCTCTCCCTCCCCCCTCCCCTAGACAGCAGGTAATCTGATATAGGTTTTATATATATATATATACATATATATATATATATATGTATATATGTATATATATACACACATAATAACATTAAACATATTTCTGCATTAGTCATGTTATAAGAGAAAAATCAGAGCAATGACAAAAAACCTCAAAATAGAAAAACAACAGCACCCAAAACAAAAGAAATAGTATGGTTCATTCAGCATCTATACTCCACAGTTCTTTTTTTTTTTTCCCCTGGATTTGGAGATCCTTGGAACTCTTCTGTACCATTGCATTGGTGAGAAGAGTCCATCACAGTAGATCAATACACAATGTTGATGATACTGTGTACAGTGTTCTTTTGGTTCTGCTCATCTCACTCATCATCAGCCCAGGCAAGACCCTCCAGGTTTCTCTGAACTCCTCCTGCTCATCATTTCTTACAGCACAATAGTATTCCATTACATTCATATACCACAACTTGTCCAGCCATTCCCCAATTGATGGGCATCCCCTCAACTTCCAATTCCTTGCCACCACGTAAAGAGCAGCTATAAATATTTTTGTACATGTGGGTCCCTCTCCCCTTTCCATGCTCTCTTTGGGAAAAAGACCCAAAAGTGGTATTGCTGGGAGAACAGATTCTTTATAGCATGGAAAATCCTAGCTTGGATCTATTCAGTATAGCCATAGAGAAAAAAACCTTTCCTTTCCTAGAAGCCCACATGAATTTCTGCCACCAAGCTGATGTCCCAGATGACAAAGGGGACCCTCCTGTTCTCTGTCTCTGCCACCACGCCGGTTCCTCCATGAAAAAAGAGACAGAAGGGGAGGCTAGGTGGCGCAGTGGATAGAGCACTGGGCCTGGAGTCAGGAGTACCTGAGTTCAAATCCGGCCTCAGACACTTAACACTTACTAGCTGTGTGACCCTGGGCAAGTCACTTAACCCCAATTGCCTCACTAAATTAAAACAAACAAACAAAAAAAAAAACAGACAGAAGCAGTGCACTAACCTCCACTTCCTAGTTCCTCTCTCCCTCCCCAAAAGGGGAGGTCCTTCCAGCTGATTGGTTGAGAGTGGTCTCTTGCTGATGTCAATAGTACACCACCTCTGAGAACAACATCACTCAGGGCCAGCCAGGTGTGGTCTCCATCCAATCACCCTTAAGTAGGTACTTAGTTTCTCAGTCTCACCTAATCCAAACAATACTAAATCAATCCTCAGGTGGGACCAGGTGTTTGCCAAATCCCATTATTTTATCACACAAGGTACTTTACAAATGTTAATTCATTTTATCCTCACAATAATCGTGGGAAGAAGGTACCATTTTACAGATAAAGAAACTAAGGCAGATGGACATGAAGCAACCTGCCCAGGGTCACATGGCTCATAGGTGTCTGAGGCAGGATTTATGCTCAGGTCTTCTTCATTCCAGGCCCAGTACTCTGTCCACTGAGTCACCTAGCTTCTCTGGCTATGCTCTACTAGTTTACTGTTAGCTCAGCAAGAGAAAGGAAGGAATAGGACTTGAATAATGTATCCTGCTTTCTGAGGAGGTCACACTATTCCTCTCAGCTCTGGAGGAGAGAGTGAGGTTGGTGACTTGCATAACCCTCCCTCACTTCAATTCAATTCATTGCAAGTCATGACATCACCTCCTAATGTCATGGTCCTCTTCTGGAATGAAGGACAAAGAACAACTAACTCAATGTAAGTATTTTCCTTTCCAGCTAGTCAAAGATAAAATCAAGAGAGATTTTCATTAATAGAAGTGATCAAAGAGACATCCAATGTCTATCATCCTAATCTGGTCAAAGTGGATCAATCAAGGGCTCCTTGCCTTTGTCCAGTTATCCCCCTAATTATTATAATATATAGGTGACTCAGTGGACAGAGTACTGGCCTGGAATGAAGAAGACCTGAGCATAAATCCTGCCTCAGACACCTATGAGCTATGTGACCCTGAGCAGGTTGCTTCATGTCCATCTGCCTTAGTTTCTTCATCTGTAAAATGGTACCTTCTTCCCACAATTGTTGTGAGGATAAAATGAGTTAATATTTGTAAAGTACCTTGCAAACCTCAGAGCAATATATAAATGCTATTAACATTATTCCTTCAAGGGAGAAGTCTGTCCTAAGCTGATTCAATCAGAAGAATTTCCAGCACTATTTTGGAAATGATAGTTAAAGACTGATGAGGTTTCTCTTTCATATTAGTGCAAAGGTTTCAGATTAGGATCATTTTTAAATGTTTTCTTTTTTTTTTTTTAATTTTTTTTTTTTTTAGTGAGGCAATTGGGGTTAAGTGACTTGCCCAGGGTCACACAGCTAGTAAATGTTAAGTGTCTGAGGCTGGATTTGAACTCAGGTACTCCTGACTCCAGGGCCGGTACGCCATCTAGCTGCTCCTAAATGCTTTCTTAATATTTCTGAAAGAGGAGGTAGAGAAAGCTTTAGACTGCTTCTAAAATCTTTAAAGTTAGATCAACAAAATACTCATGGACCAACTACCTAGAAATCTCAAATAGTATTTTGTGGCCCCATCTTCTACTTTCTTTCATTTTTATTTATAATTTCTTTGCCTAGTTTAGTTCAGAAGAATTAATTAGTGAGGGATTAAGGACAAAAGAAGATGCCAAAGCCATTTCAGTTATTAGTCAAGAACACTAGACAATACCAAGAAGCAGAGAGAAATGGAAGACCTCTGTGTTTGTTGTTTTGTATTACACTGTATTATTGTGGGTTGAGAGAGAGAGAGAGAGAGGGAGAGAGAGAGAGAGAGAGAGAGAGAGAGAGAGAGAGAGAGAGAGAGAGAGAGAGAGAAATCCTAGAGCTATTTGAAAGTAAACTTTCCTTAAATACCAAAGATTTAGAATTATAAAAATTTGGGACTAGAAGGGACCTTAGAGATTCTCTTATAGAACCCCCCCACCTATTTTATAGATGAGGAAACTGAAACCCAGAGAGGTTCTGAGGTTTTCTCAAGGTCACATGGCTCATTTATGAACTGTTTTTTGGAATGAAGAGATTTGGGAAGAAAGTTTAAATCAAATAAGGATACTTTGGAGTTGGGGGTTTGTGTGTTATGGGGGAGAAGGTGTCACAGTTTATTTGGTGTTTTTTTTAAGAAATGAAATTATATTGCTAATTTAAATTACCTCCCAAATTCCCACTTCAAGAGATAAGTTGTTGACTCATATAATAGAAGTAAATACTCTCTCAGGGGGAACAGGACCAACAGAGCAGAGAGACACAGTGTTCCCAGCTGCAAAACAACCTTTGCCAATAAGGAATAAAAAAAGCAATTTCTCTTCTTGGTTCTTTCCTCTTCCCTACTACTACCCCCTCCCCTTCTTCTCAGGTACAGCTTTAATCAGGCTCCTTCTTTATTCTGTAAACCCATTTCCCAGCATAAGGTAGAAACCAAAACCCAAGTATTCAGGGATGGATTTTCTGGAGTGGAATTTCAAGGGTGAATTTGAGTTTGTTTATTCTCTTGGGGAAAGTAAATAGGGACTGTCTGGTTCGCTTTGAAGTCTTTGAGCAAAGGGTATTTTGCTCCTATTAATCCAGGGTCCCATAAAAAATACTTTTGGATAGTAAGGTACCTCCATCAAATCCAGGTGATTCATATTAACAGCATAAACCTCCAGTTTGCCCCCAAAAAACCAATATCTGAGAAGCACAATAAAGTGAAGCAGAATAAAACAAGGAATATCTGTAATACTTTAAATATTGCAAAGTATCCTTAGTGTCATCAATGCCATTGTTCATGAGTATATGTGAAATTTTAAATGACAAATGATCTATCTTTCCTCTGTGCCTTTTTCTTCCTCCAAATATGCACCTTAACATTTCTTTTCTTCCTTCTGATGTCTACCCACCATAAAAATGAAAACTGCTTAGGTTCTTTCTGAACTGACAACTTCAATCAATTAAATTATCATTGGACATCTACTATATGCAAAGTATTATTAAGGAACCATTCCTAAATGCTTTATTTATAAAATATAGTTCAGTAAATCAAAATTACAAAATTAGCAACCATAGAATTATTTTAGGTTGATTGGCATTCTAAAGGGTAGCATTTTTTAAAACACAGCATGAAAGCTTAACTGAAATTGTTTTGCAACTCACGTATAGATCAGGAATAAATTGAGGCTAACCATCTCAGTGACTTCAGGAACTGTGACTGACCCTCACAGTGGCCAGGAGCCACTGTGCAATGAAGTGTGTCTGAATATAAATAAGGCAGAAGCATCTTAAGACTTTTCAGAAACTATCAAAATTAAGTCATTCAAAGAAAATAAAATAAAATAAAAATTAAGTCATTCAGTGACCATAATTCTCCTACCCAACCCTTTTTTGAATCCCAATGAAAAGAGGGCATACCCAATCAGAATACAGAGAACAAGTCAGATTGTAAAATGCTAACTGCCCCCTCAAAAGAGATTAGGGATTAAGAGAATCAAAAAACAAAAAGGAGTGCAATATGTTATGGAATGAAAATCAACTTGTATGAACAATGCACTAGAGGCAGAATTTATATTATTTACTGGATATCCAAAACATATGAAGGCTAGATGGAGGGATTTAGGGCATGACTACTAGCAACTTTTGCATTACCAGTTGAGGGACCACTCCTAAGAAAGTCAGAAATATTTCCCTTGCAAATCAAAAGCTCCAACCTACCTTGCCAAGGTCCCTGACTATGTGAGACAAGATGGTCTGCGGCTAAAAGTCTTCTCAGAAACAATTGGGACATATAATCAAGGACAGAAAGTGTGGTGGTAGCAAGGGAAGTCATGGAAAATGGATTTCAGTCTGCAATAAGAAATCTGGGATAGGATTAAGAAGTATTATCAAACTAGATGTAGGTACCAGGAGGATTAGGCCACTTGGGAATGGAACAGACAGGTTCAGAGTCAGGGTTAAGCAAACCACACAAGAGCAAAATGTTCGGGTCTATAGGATATAAATGGAAGCAATGAATAGAAACTTCAGAATATCATTTTGTAGATGGCTAAAATTGGCCTCAAATAGAGCTGCCCCTCCCCCTCCATTTCAGCTGCAGGCGCCTCAGAGCCTGGCTAAGCAGCACAGACAAAAACCCCAGGTCAGGGCATGGCACAGCCTGTGCAGAGGCCCCGCAAGTGCATCAGGGGGCACAGCCCCCTCGAGCCCTGGGTGTGATATGCACAGCTCCCTCAAGCCCGGGGAGTGGTATGCATAGCTCCCACTAGTCGCAGCCCTGGGGCGGCCAGTGAATTAGCTTGGCATGTGGCCCAGCCAGAGGGTCCAGTAAGAAAGAAGGGTTTAGTGAGAGAGAAAGAGGGTCCAGTGAGAAAGAAGGGGGTAGTGAAAAGTTAGAAGAGGGGGAATCTACGGGGATGCTACAGAGACAAAGAAAGGAGCGGAGCAGAGAAAGTGAGAGGACACTATAGAGACTCTACAGGGGTAGAGACGCTAGGAGAGGTCAGTGGTAGAAGAAGCGCAGGGGCAGCTGACAGAGAAAGTTAAGTGAAAGGAGAGACAACAAGATATAGTGAAGCAGAGGAGTGGCTGACAGTGAAAGGGCCAGATTGGGGAAGGAGTTTGCAGCAGCAGGCGAGAGATGCGCAGGGGGATAGGCAGCAGCAGAGTTCGTTGGTAGAGGTTTCAGGTTGTATATCTTACTTTCCTGTATTCTTATTTCTAAATTGGTTCTCATAAATAAACCCATTTACTTAAATTGAAAGAGGCTTCCTAATCTTTTTTCTTGTAGTCTGGGAGAAGCAGTGGGGGAATTTTTAAATGGCCCTTGCAGACTGGCTTAGGCAGCTAATAGCCAGCTATAGCTTTACCAGCTAAAAGCAGTCAGATAGCCATTCAGGAGTTCACAGATTAGCACCAGTTAATAAATATTTTTTACAATTTCAACTTGATAAGAAAAAACTTCCTAGCAATTAAGCTGTTTAAAAATAGAATGGGATGCCTCAACAGACAGTGAGTTCCCCATCACTGGAGATTTATATGAAGAAACCAGGGGCAGCTAGGTGGCACAGTGAATAAAGCACCACTCGGGATTCAGGAGGAACTGAGTTCAAATCCAGCCTCAGAAACTTTATACTTCCTAGCTATGTGACCCTGGGAAAGTCACTTAACCCTCATTGCCCCACCCACCCCACCCCCCCAAAAAACCCACAACCTAAATGAAGAAACTGAGTAACTGTCAGCAATGTAAAGGAAATTCTTATTCAGATACAGCCAGGCTAGATGGTTTCTTAGGTGCTTTCCATTTCTGGAATCCAGTGAAATTCATAGATAGGAGCTTGAGGCTAAGAGAGAGCTTTAAAGAAGAGATAACTTCTTGTAGAATGTGTAGGATTTCAACTAGCAAGGACTTAGAGGAGTCCTTTATAGGCACAGGGGGTGATCTGAACAAAAGTAGAAAGGAAAGGAATAATGGCTTATGTTTGGGAGAAAGCAAGTAGTCAAGTTTGGCTAGAGCTTAGAGTATATGAGAGGGAGTAGATGAATATAAAATAAGACTGCCAAAATAAATCAGAAACATATTGTAGAGAGTCTTGGACTTTTTAGTAAGAATCAGGAAGGCATAGGAGGCTTTTAAGCACTAGAATGATCTAATCAAAGCTCAGAAGCTGGGATGCTCAATCTAGAAGTACTATCTTGGAATGCAGTGGAGGGAGAAAAAGCAGGAAATAGGAAGATGAATTATAAGATAAGAAGTAATGAAGGTCTGAACTAGGACAATGGTGATGGTTTAAAAGTGGGGAGAGGGGACAGATAGGAGAGAAATCAACAAGACTTAGCCAATGATTTGATGTGAAGGATGACATGTATGGGCCAAGTCATTTATTCTTACACAGAAAAAAATGTTAATCCTTCAACAATCATAGTGCACAAGAATAAAACAATTTAAAGGCGATTCAGTAACAATTTATAACTATAGTTATAATCTGCTGGAAGGCTGGTATTTAAGCCCCATCATGCTAGAGCTGTTCGAAAGGGTATTAACTAGCTATTTGACATTTTTGCATCACTTGGCATTTTCTGATCAACTCCTGGTACATGCACGTGCGCACGTGCACACACACACACACACATACACACACACTCCCCAGCAAAGCAGCAACCTGGCTAATCTGCCTAGTAGCCTTTCTCCTATGGAAATAACATTTCCACTGCTGTCAGCTACTGCCATTCTGGTGGCCATCATTGCTGCTGTCATGGTGGTGGATACTGCTGTTAGCTGTCATTTTGGGAGATGATTCTGTAGATTTCCAGACCTTTTGAAATTCAAAGTGTGCCTGCTCAAGGAAAAGAAACACAAAAGAAAAGCAAAATCGCCTACTCCTAGTATAAACTTATAGCTCCCAGAACCAGCTGGCACACAGGGCAGATTACCATGACACTATGGCCAGAGAAAAAAACTGAACCAGGTCATATGGCAATGTAGTACTGGACATAAAAAGCAACATACTTACCTAGAATGATTTAATCTCATTTTCACTAGTTAACAGAGATATGTGATGGCTAAAATCATTAAAAACATAGACACAAACTGGGATGTGCTGCTGTTTTTTATTTTGGGGAAGTTCATCCTGGTGATACATAAAAATGGCATGTAGACATGATTACAAACCAACAAAAGTCAATATTTGAGAAGCAGAATTAAGTATAATACCCCGCAAAATGATCAATTATAAAAGACTAGGGAAATTTTACAAAGCAACTCTTATTTTCAGTTTTTCTTTTTCTCATTTCATCTATTCTGAAACCTGAATAGGGCATGAAAAGTGGATTTAAAGTCAGCAATATGAATGTTCTAAAGCCAGGCAAAGTCAGTGAGTAGAGGTCAAAATTGGCTTGCCAGCCATATGACTAGTGGTGCTATTAAGTTCAACTACAGAGAATAATTCATAATTTTGATGTATTTCTTTTTTGTTTGTTTGTTTTTTTGGTGAGGCAATTGGGGTTAAGTGACTTGCCCAGGGTCACGCAGCTAGTAAGTGTCAAGTGTTTGAGGCCAGATTTGAACTCAGGTACTCCTGACTCCAGGGATAGTGCTCTATCCACTCTGCCACCTAGCTGCCCCTTGATATTTCTAAAGTAGGAGTTGGCAGCTGGGGTTATAATCATTCTGAAGACCACCTTGGTTTTCCATTTCTCTTCAGGATAACTTACCAACAAGATCAAACAGTTGCTCAGATACTAAAAAAGGAAAGTATCTTTTTTATTCAGATACTTTAGAAATACAATGATACTTTTGAAAAGGCTGAAGCCAAAGGAGATGGAAGTTTTCTAAGGTACAGCTGGATTGTCATCACCTATTTCAAAGTCATCAATTATAATTTAAGAGTCTTCCAGGTATAAGGGGCATGTTTCTTATGTAATATGTATATGTCCATGGGGGTTATTTAACTGTATAGACAGATGGCTCAAGGGGAAGCATTGATAGATAGCTCTATCATCTTAGGGACCTTTTTCCAAGTGAATCTTTTGAATCCTGCCTTGAGGGAAACAGGGCCATGAAGCTGGCTGCTTCTTACTATTCTGAGAGAGGGGCACCTTGTAATTAGATTTATCTGCCCTTCTAAATATAGCTGACCTGAAAAAAAAAAAGATAATATAAAAAAAAGAAGAGGGGCAGCTAGGTGGCGCAGTGGATAAAGCACCAGCCCTGCATTCAGGAGGACCTGAGTTCAAATCCAGCCTCAGACACTTAACACTTACTAGTTGTGTGACCCTGGGCAAGTCACTTAACCCTCATTGCCCTGCAAAAAAAAAAAAAAAAAAAAAGATAATATAAATATAGCTGACCTTGGGGGCATGACTGATTTAAGCTCCCTCACTTGGAGCCTTTCCACAAAGGGCTGGTGACTCACAAAAAAAAAAAAACCCCACCACAAAGAGTAAACCCATTTATCCAAGCAAATACCAAACAGAAATCAGATAAATTATACAGATTGGAATATGCCAGAAAATGTGTAGAGTAAATGAGTTTGCTCTCTGGGAACAATGGAGTTGGCTCAAACAAGAGAGAAGCTTGTATTTCACCTAAAGGGAGATTCCCCAGTCTCTAGGGAGGCAAGTTAGAAATTAAAGACTTGTTGAGAAGCAAATTTACCCTCAGTCTGCAAGAAAGTCTTTTTCCTCCATTGAGCTGGTACCAAAGTCTGTCTAGAACCACATGTATCTTTCCTTTCCAAAGGTCTCACACCAACAGTGCCCCTAGGTTCACATCGGTATTCTCTACCAAATAGGAGAATATCATAAAAAATGCTTCAAGCTTGACTGGAAATCTATATCACACATGTCTATACTTATTTCAAGTGTGGCCTACAATAGCAGGACATAAAGTAAAAGCATATGTAAATCTCATGAGGCTCTAAGACTGACAACCTTGACAAAAGGAAAGATGTGTCTTATTTACAATATGGTTCACAAATGAGAGGGTCGTGAGTTCATAGGATTTAAAGGTGAAAGGGACCTTAGGTACCATAAATTGCTACCAAGCAAACTGAAATTGGACATAATACTAGAAAATAAGATTATAGACTAATTCAGCCATCTGGCTCTTTTTAAAGATGGCATAAAGAAGTGGATATCCTAGACCAGATTAGACAACAATGTCCCAAAAGAATTGCCATTCATATTTTAATCAATAGTCTGTCAATTAAAGGATAAATCAGATTTCTCAAACAACAAATTGAATAAATCATATAGTAATATAGCACTTACAGAATCTCTATGGGTCTCACTACTATACTATAGTAGATCCATTTTTGTTTGCTTTTTTTTTTCCAATTTTATATATGCCAAATTTGTACAACAAATATTTAGACAATGTCCAATATATTCAACCTGCAATGGTGAAAATGTCAAATTATATCAATAAAGCATCATAATCATCTTTTGCCATATTTATTCTGCAGTATTTCTAACAGAAACTTGATACTGAGCCATTAGGAGAGAGGGATTCTGAAAGGCAGACACATGGAGACAGTACATGGTAGCCATGCACGAAGTCATGGAGGGGGAAGACAAAATATCAAGTTTAGGAAACAGCTAGTGGTACTGTTTGGCTGGATTATAGAATGTGTGAAGAATAATGTTAAAATACCCCTTGATAGTGTTATGGTGAAGAAACTCAAATGACACCCAGACTTAAGGAAAAAGCAGGTTTATTACACATGCGGGCCCAGAAGAGTAGTTCTCCAAAATCTGAGCCCCAAATGATTGTAGAAGCAGGGTTTTTATAGGAGTATAGGGTGGGATAAAGAACAAGCCAACGGTGGTGGTATAGCTTCTGCATTCCATAGGGTCAAGGGGTTAATGCATACGTGATATTTTTGCAACATATGTTATTTTGCAAGTGAGGGGCTCCAAGGTCTTGCTATAGGAAAAGGGGAGTCTAAAGATATCCAGGAGCCATAGGTCAAGTTGCACCTGGAAGCTATACATCAAGGGGTGACATCAGGAAGAGGAGAATTCTAAAGATACCTGTGTATTATATATCAAGGGGTAACTGACAAGGAGAGGGGAGGGAGTCTGAGGTTAATTTTAGCCCTGAGTACCTCTACTATAGCTAAGTTGGGGTCAAATGCTTGAGAGACTTGAATGCCAAATGTAAGAATTTGTATTTTACCCTAGAGACAATGAAAGGAACTAAGGTTGTTCAACCCGGAGAAGATTGGATGGGGGGGCAGGAGGCAGGGATCATAATAGCTAACTTCAGGTATCTGAAGAATAGTAATGAAAAAGAGGAATTATAATTGTTTCGCTTCATTCCAGATAGCAAACCTAGAAGTTATGGGTAAAAGTTTGAGAGAAAGAAATTTTGTCCAGATATAAGGAATGAAAAAACCTTTTAACAGTTAGAACTACCCCAAAATAAAACAAGATGTCTGAGGAAGAAGTGGCCCATTGCTGGAGAGCTTCAAGCAAAGTCCAGAAGATCTTTTGTTGGAGACATTGTAGAGAAGATTTCTACTTAGGTATGGGTTGAGCTACTTGACCTTTAAGCTCCCTTCCAAATCTGAGGTTCTAAGATTATTACAAAAAGTTATATTGTACAATGAGTTTGCACTGTGGATGAAATGAAGGGTCATCACTGGAAGGGTTTTGGTGAAAACCACATTGCTACAGTTTAATAAATAAATGCCTATTCAGCATTTCTGCAAACTATATCTTGTCTTGGTGTGTAATAATAATGAGCACAAGGAACTTTCATCTGAACTGTATCCAAGTTCCCACAAAAAGTCTTTGAAATCTGGGGCAGCTAAGTGGCGCAGTGGATAGAGCACCGGCCCTGGATTCAGGAGGACCTGAGTTCAAATCTGGCCTCAGACACTTTACATACTTACTAGCTGTGTGACCCTGGGCAAGTCGCTTAACCCCAATTGCCTCACTAAAAACAAAACAAAACAAAACAAAAAAGTCTTTGAAATCATCATCTAGGAATTCCTATAATAATGATGACAAAGGCATCACAGATAATGTCCACCAAGGAGTGCATTTTCTCTATGCTGACACTTTTATTATCAACTTGTAGGTCTATCACTTGTCCTGGTGGCCTTTGTTGTTGTTGTTTTTTCTAAGCTTCCTATACTTGTACGTGGGATCATCTCAATGTAAAATATCTCAGTATGTAAAACAAAATCAATTTATATGTAATTCTTTCATTTATGGCTTTAAGTTCTCAACTATAACAAGTTGGGAAGAGGATTTAAGCTCATAATGCTACAATAATAACTAAAGAGTGGCTAGGTGGTGCAGTGCTCAGAGCACTGGGTTTGGAATCAGGAAAAACCTGAGTTCAAATCCAGCCTCAGACACTTACTAGCTATGCAACCCTGGACGAGTCACTTAACCCTTTTTGCCTCAGTTTCCTTATCTGTCAAATGAACTGGGGAATGAAATGGCAAACTATTCCAATATCTTTGTGATGAAAATCTCAAATGGGGTCACAAAGAATCAGACATGACTGAAAAAAAATTGAACAATAATTCCTAAAGAAAACTCTCCTCAGCATAGGTACAACAGCCAACATCCTAACTATACATATTAGATGCCTCTCTGCTAGTCTATTTGCTTTACTAGATATTCTCTACTAATTACCTCACCTCACATTCCAATTTCACCCTGTTTTGGGGTTGGGACATATTAAGTAATTTGGGACTATTAAAGTTTAAACTGACCAGCTAAACTAAAGGATGAACACACCTTGAGAAGTAAGAGAGATAAGCCCATTAGGTGTGGCTGCTGCCCAATGAGTGCAAGGGGACAAAGATAACTCCAGAAGTCAGCACCACCACCCCACCCCCAAAGGGAACTCTCCATTGTCAGGTGGTGACCCCATCTGGTCACCCTATCTACCATCCATAAAAGTGTTTGCCTTTCTCCTGTTCGAGGAGATAGGTATCTCCTTGACTTCTCTCTTGGTCTCCTTTCTTTAGCACCTAAAAAAAAGATTATTTTATTCTAACTGAATTTGTGTGCAAGAGGGTGTAATTCTCTAAAGAAAAATACCTAAAGACCCCCCCCCACAAGGGATTTCCCTGTGACAATAGTCTTATCTGTTATAATTATCCATTTCTTAAAAGCAGCAGTGAAAAAAATTATAACTCTTTTTCTTCTTTCTTATTAAATTTTTAGTTACTTTCAATCATCAAGGACAATTTTCTGAGGGACTTGTCTTTAACAAACTTTCTACTCTCTATAAAGGGGCTCTTAACCATTTTTTGTGTCATGGATCCCTCTGTCAATATAATGAAGTCTATTGACCCTTTCTCAGAATAATGGTTTTAAATGCACAAAATAAAACATATTGAATTACAAAGAAAACTGAATGGAATATAGTTATGAAAATGATATGGGTCTGGGGTAACTCAGAAGTTTTCTCCTTGAGAAACTAAACTAAAGGACAGACACACCTAAGAAGTAAGGGACATTAACTTCAGATGTCAGAACCACATGTCAAGCCTCTCCCACCCCACTGGGAGATAAGCCCATTAGATGTGGCTGCTACCTGAGTGGGTGCCAGGGGACAGAGATAATTCTAGAAGCCAGGACCACCACCCCTCATTCAAGCTTTCCCCACCCCGAAAAGGAACTTTTCATTGTCTGGTGGTCACCCTATCTATCCTCTATAAAAGCTTTGGCCTTCTGTTCTCAGAAGAGAATGTTTCTAAGTCATCTCCTTCTCTTGAGATGAAGTCTTTGCTTTCCCTCAGCTTCACTCTTAGTCACTTTCTCTAGCAAACCAAATAAAAGACCTTCTAATTGGACTGTGTGTGAGAATGCAATTCTTTACAGAGGAATATCTAAGAACCCCCACCACCTATTTCCCCCATGACACAAAATATAAAAAAGACACGTCCTTGGAACCCAAATTAACTCCTGCTCTGATACAATCCTCTAATGAAATGCTTATCAACTGTCATGGGGTGCAGAGCACCCCAGAAGTTCTCTGGGGCACATCAAGGAATCTTCTCCTTGAGAAACTAAACCAGAGGACACACCCTAGGGAGATAAGCAGAACCAGTTTGGACTGAGCTAGCTTTGGGCCCTCCACCCTTGATTCTGGTCTCCCTTACTCCTGGGGAGATAAATTTGGGTATGGCTGAGGCCTTTGTGTCCTGAAGAGTGATCCATAGCCACCCCTCACCCAGTTCCTCCAGTCACTGTCAGTGGGGGATGGTCCTCCCTCACTAAAGGAACTTTCCACAGTCAAATGGTCACCCCTCCCCCCATCAGTCCTCTATAAAAGTACCTGCCAATCTCCTGTTCGAGGAGATTGGTACCTCTGAGCCACGTGCTTTGTGCCTATCTCCCCATGAGAAGTCCAAGGATTTCTTTCATGGTGTCATGGAAGGATTATGGGCCCCGGTTACCCCAACAATTCTCTGGGGGGATTCAAGGAACTTTTTCCTTGAAACCTTAGGGGTTTTCCCTTGAAATCAAGCAGGCCTCTCCTTGAACTCAATCAAGGACACACGGACACACACACACACACACACACACACACACACACACACTGACCTAATGGAGATAAGCAGCACAGATCGAACTGAGCATGCTCCAGGACCATCACCCTACATTCCAGTCATCCTAAACACCTGGATGAGGTAATCCAGGAGAAGACCACCTGGAACCGCCCATCAGCAGACTGCTTAGACCCATCAGGACAAAGTTGGCACCCACCACCAGATCGCTCACGAGGGATTCCTCCTACCCCAGCGCAACTCGGGAAGACCACCAGCCCCTCACCCAATAAGAGACTCTTACCCACCCCATCTAAACGCTATAAAATGGCACCCCACAAGTTAGCCGGGGAGGAAAATGTTTTGTTCTGGCAAAACCTTCCTCCCGGCCGGTTTCTCTTGTACCCCAATAAACCTGTTCTTTTATTCCTAATTAGGTCTTGTGTGAGGACCCCCGTGCTTGCTTTCCCTCCCTGCCCCTTTCCCTTCCCTTGCCCCTAAATAAACTACCATCTTATTCTAACTACTTTTGTGTGCAAGAGGGTGTAATTCTTTAAAGAGGAATTCCTAAGAACCCCAACCACTGGAGTAAGAGAAGACATGGTGGGTAGGGCATTACAAAGAACTGGAATGGAAATGCAAACAGGGAGGGGATTTTGGAATAATGGGGCATCAGTAAGATATTCAGCACCCATCCTTATCTTATATATCATCTTGAAGACCTAGATATTGCTTATCAGAATACCAGGGTTGTGTCCTGCCACACCTTATACCTGAGGTTGGAGAGATGTTTTTCCCTTGGCCTTGGGGGTTGGGATCTTTAGGTTTCTTGGGGTCCCACTGTATTCTCCATACCCCATTTCCCCCATTACACAACTGACTTTACTACAAACTGCCAATCCTTTGAAGAAGAGGTTGCTTCATTTGAAAGTCTAAGGGTCACTTCAGCTGAGTAAGAATCAAATAGGGGTATTTATTAAAATATGTACTAGTCAATGCTGAATGGGCCTTAGCCACTAAAGCAGAAAGAGCCACTGATTAGTTGGAATTTGAATTGGGAGCGATTTCTCCTCTTTTCACATAGCTGTGGAGCCTCTCCCTGGAGGAATGGGGGAGGAGGCTGGTACCTTTCCCCTACCCCAGTCATGTGGTGATTGTGAGTCCATGGCCTATGTCCTGCATGCATGAATCTGGCACTGTATTTCAGAACATGAGCTTCCTCTTCTGCTTTGTGGTTTCTTCTCCTGATCACAGGTGGCCAAGCAACAATCCTAAAATGGATATTTCCAGTTCTAAAGGCAATATTGTAAGTTTGAGAGATTTGGAGATCCTGGGTTCTCAGACTGTGCAGGAGATGCCTTCTATGTTCACCACAGGCTTCTTGGAGTAGATGAGCATCGCTGGAGAATGAACACGATAACCAACAAATTTACTGAGAACTGACTGATCCCCACCTACTCCGCCTTCCCAGACCAATGAATTGCCTGGGGCTAACCAATCTTGGTCAAATCCAGACTCTAGATTGACTTCTGGATCTCCCCCAAACAAACTATCCCCTCCCAAAGATTCCCCACCTTACTCCCCAGACTTTAGATTATTATGTAAAAGAGTCCACCTACATAAAGTAGTTTCTATTTAGAGTTAAGCAGCTTCTATACTTAACTCTAAGGCAGTCTTATAGTTCCCTTTGTTAAACATTCATTTACATTGAGTAGTTAAGTAGTTTCTATACCTGACTCAAGAGCAGTCTTTTAGTTCTTTTTGTTCGGTTACCCCATATAAACCCTGTCCTTAGTTCCCAGCTTTGGGTATTCCTAGCATCTTGCTTTGGATACCACTAGCTATAGTTCCTCTGCCCCAATTAAAGATCTTATTTCTCCTACATTGATTGTTTCCTTCATTTACAGGTTAACAAACGCAAGCACTCACTGGCCTGGCTTCTGGGAGGACAAGACCTGAAGGAAACTATTTGGAGAGTGAAGAAGTGAAATGTAAAATAGCATTTCAGCATTCCTGTAAATTCTATGATGTCTTGGTGTGTTAAGTATCAGTCTCCCTGGAAAATACTGACTTTGTCGATGTGCTGGGAGTCTCTGTTTCTTTATTTTTATGTGGAGAAATTAAATAACTGCCCTATGCCTGATCTATATTGTACATTATACCATATCACCTAGACTTGAGCCAAAGCCTAAGCTTTAAGCATTTTTTCCCTGAAACTCAGAAGTAAAGATGTAAAGAGCCAAAGAATGCCTAGAGGTGATTTAGGAGGCAAAAAAGGGGTTAACAGAAAAACCTAAGACCAAGCTTTAATTCTGCTCTTACCCACAGAAATGAGTGCCAGTAAGGGAACAGAGGGAAAGAGGCCGTGAATACCTGAAACTATAACAATAAAGGAAATGACAGGCTATAGAAACTCAGACTAGAAATAAATGAAAAATGAAGATGTTTTGAAACTAGCTATGGGAACCAGAAAGAGACATGCACAAAAGGCCAAATTTGTCCCCAGATTCACCTTATGATGTGTAAACCCCCAAAACACACCTCCACTGAAAAAGGTACCCACCTCGGGGGTTGGCTTAGGATCCCAGGAACTCCAAATTAGGATAAGCCCTCCCCAGTAGGACAGGCCCTCCCCTGTACCTCCCCAAGGTGGAGATTATTATAATGAGACTGAGAATCAATTGATCCATACTATAAATATAACTCTTTCCTTTCCTTATTCGAGAGATACCTTTCCACTATTCTGGTTCTCTCCCCAGGGTCACTTACGGTATTGCAATAAAACTTGGGAAACTGAGTCACTGAGTCTTGTAATTCTTTTGGGACGAGTCATGATCAATTTGACCCTAATTCCATCCCACATCAGAGAGCATATGGTTCTCCCTGAATTCCATTCTGTACTTTAATTCTCTTTTTCTCTTTATTCTCTTAGTTTCTCTCTCTCTCTTTTTTTTAGTGAGGCAATTGGGGTTAAGTGACTTGCCCAGGGTCACACAGCTAGTAACTATCAAGGGTTTGAGGCTGGATTTGAACTCAGGTCCTCCTGACTCCAGGGCTGGTGCTCTATCCACTGCACCACCTAACTGCCCCCTTAGTTTCTTTTTTCACTTGCTGCCCTCGTGCCACCATTCTTTCCAGTTCAGCTCACTTATGTCTTGGGCAGGGTTTGGGAGACTGACACTCATTGCTGCTGCTTCCGCTGCTCCTGCTGCTGCTGTTGTGAGAATACAGTGGGACCCCAAGAAACCTAAAGATCCCAACCCCCAAGGCCAAGGGAAAAACATCTCTCCAACCTCAGGTATAAGGTGTGGCAGGACACAACCCTGGTATTCTGATAAGCAATATCAAGGTCTTCAAGATGATATATAAGATAAGGATGGGTGCTGAATATCTTATTGATGCCCCATTATTCCAAAATCCCCTCCCTGTTTGCATTTCCATTCCAGTTCTTTGTAATGCCCTACCCACCATGTCTTCTCTTACTCCGGTGGTACAGTCACCAAGGTGATCTGCTCCCAGCCATATAGTCCTCTCTTAATGAATCTCTTTTTATTTTACAAGATTTGTGGTGAGCCTCCAATTCTTTGGGTGAGCTAGCTCCACCCCCCCTCCAGGTCATAAGTACCCCCAAACATATTGACATAGTCACAAATTTTCCTCAGGCTGAGATAGAGAATGGGTTTTGTTTGTTTGTTTGTTTTTCCCTCTGAACTACAAATCCTAGGATGCTAGTGATTTCTCAAAACCTTATTGTGAGAAACAAATTTTGAGAAACCCCATTTAAAAATTTCTGGGACTCAGTGTTGGAGAAATATCAAAGGTCTTTATTTATACATTCACACAAGAATGGGCCAGCTCCCTAATGGAAATGGCTGAGAGCTTGGGACTAGGGAGCCCTTTTATCTCAACCGGCTGGCCCCTCCCTTCTTCCTCAGTTACAATTTTTGAGTCAAGACACTGGCGCCAAATGCTAGCCAATTGGAATGCAGTACAGTTAAAGGGGCAGCCCTCTAAACTCCTCCCCACGTGACTAGCCCTGGGTCTCTCTCATCATTTGATCCTGATTGCTAGGGAAGGGGGAAGGAAAGGAGCCATTAGTAAGCACCCTTCTCCCAGCTGAAATTCACCTCCCAGACATTCCCCAGACAACTTCAATCAGCTTTTTTTTTTGGGGGGGGAGCCATATTTTCCCATACTTATAAAAAAACAACAACCTTATTATGGGGACATCTAGATGGCACAGTGGATAAAGCACCAGTACTGGATTCAGGAGGACCTAAATTCAAATCCAGCCTTAGACATTTAATAGCTGTGTGACCCTGGGCAAGTCACTTAACCCAAAAAACAAAACAAAAAAACCCTTATTATATCAATATGCACACACATTTGTATCATATGTAATTATGTGTATATAAAATTTCAGTCAGAAAAACTTGTATTAAGATAGAAAAACACATACATACAAACATTTACCTATTTCTGATGAAATCATACAAATAATATACAAATATACAAAGGCTAAGAAATGTATTGGTGTCTCACATTTATTTAATATAGCTTTATTTCATTAAATATTTCCCAATTGTGTTTTTTTATTTAATATATTTTTTTTTAATTTTGAGTTTTAAATTCTCTCCCTCCCTCCTGCTCATTCCCCATCCCTTGAGAAAGAAAGCAGTATAATATCAATTATATGTGTGAACTCATGAAAAATATTTCCATGTTAGTCATGTTGCAAAAGGAACACACACACACACACACACCAAACAAGCAAAATAAAGTGAAAAAAAATATGCTTCAATCTTCACTCGGTGTTCATCAGTTCTCTCTCTGGAAATAGTATTTTCCTCATGGGTCCTTTGGAATCATCTTGGATCACTGTATTAATCAGAGTAGCTAAATCTTTCACAGTTGATCATCCTTACAATATTTTCGTTACCATGTACAATGTTCTCTTGGTTCTTCTCACTTCACTTTGCATGAGTTCATATAAGTCTTCTAAGATTTTTCTGAAACCGTCCTGCTCATTATTTCTCATGGTATGGTAATATTCTATAACCGTTATGTGCTACAACTTGTTAAGCCTTTCCCCAATTGAAAGGCATCCCCTTAATTTCTAATTATTTGCTGCCACAAAAAGAACTACTATTAATATTTTTTATACAAATGGGTCCTTCTCCCTTTTCTTTGATCTCTTTGGGATACAGACCTAGTAGTGGTATTGCTGAGTCAAATGGTATCCATAGTTGTATAGCCCTTCAGGAATGGTTCCAAATTGTTCTCCAGAATAGTTGGACCTATTCACAACTCTACTATGTGTATATATGTCCCTATTTTTTTAAGTCCCCTCTAGCATTCATCATTTTTCCTTTGTCATGTTATCTGATCTGATAGGTGTGAGGTCATACCTCAGAGATTTTTAAATTTGCATTTCTCTAATCAGTAGCGATTTAGAGCATTTTTATGTGACTGTTGATAGCTTTGATTTCTTATTCTGAAAACTGCTTATTCATATCCTTTGACCATTTATCAATTTAGGAATGGCTCTTTAAAAAAAAAAAACTGTCTCACTTTCCTATATATTTGAGAAATGAGGCCCTTATCAAAGAAACTTGCTGTAAATTTCCCCCCTAGTTTCCTGCTTTCCATCTAATTTTGGTGCATTTGTTTTGTTTGTGCAAACCCCAAACCTGCAAACCTGTCATCAGAATTATCCATTTTATATCACATGGTCCTCTCTTTTGTTTGATCATAAATTCTTCTCTTATCCACAGATCTGACAGGTGAAATTTTTCATTGCGCCCCTACTTGGCTTGTGATATTGCCCTTTATGTCTTAATCATTTATCCATTTTGACCTTATTTTGGTATATAGTGTGAGTTGCTGGTCTAGGTCTAGGTTATGCTAAACTGCTCTCCAGTTTTCTGAGGAATTTCTGTGAAACAATATGAGTTCTTGCCCCCAAAACTTGGATCTTTGGGTTAACCAGACATTAGATTACTATGGTCATTTGTTGCTATGTATTGTGTACCTAATCTATTCCACTGATACACCACTATTTTTTAGTCAGTACCAGATTGTTTTGGTGATTGCTACTTTATAATATAATTTGAAATCTGGTACTTCTAAGCCACCTTCTTTCACATTTTTCCATTGATTCCTTTGATATTATTTGCCTTTTGTCATTCCAGATGAATTTTGTTATTATTTTTTCTATCTCTATAAAATAATTCTTTGGTAGTCTGATCAATATGGCACTAAATAAGCAAATTAAATTAGATATAATTGTCATTTTTTTATATTGGCTAAGCCTATCCATGAGCAATTAATATTTCTCCAATAATTTAGATACATCATCATTTATGTGAACTGTTTTATAATTGTTTTTATATAGTCTCTGGGCTTCTCTTGGCAGATAGACTCCCAAGTATTTTATATTGTCTGAAATTATTTTAAATGGAATTCTTCTTTCTACCTTTTCCTGCTGGACATACATAGAAATGCTATTGATTTATGTGGGTTTCTTTTACATTAAATGGAATTCTTCTTTCTATCTTTTCCTGCTGGACTTACATAGAAATGCTGTTGATTTATGTGGGTTTCTTTTATATCTTGCAATTTTCCAGAAGTTGTTAATTGTTTCAACCAGTTTTTTAGTTGATTCTCTAAGGTTCTTTAAGTATTCCATCATTTCATCTACATGGAGTAATAGTTTTGTTTCATCATTGTCTTATTTTTATTCCTTCCATTTTTTTATTGTTTAATTGCTATAGTTAGCATTTCTAATAAAACATTAAATAATAGTAATGATAATGGACATCCTTGCCTCATCCTGATCTTACAGGGAAGGCTTCTAGTTTATTCCCATTATACATAATGCTTGCTTTTAGTTTTAGATATTATTTATTATTTTAAGAAAGGCACTACTTATTCCAATACATTCTAGTGTCTTTCATAGGAATCAGTATTGTATTTTGTCAAGGTTTTTTTTTTATACATCTATTGAGATAATTATATGATTTTTGTTGTTTTAGTTATTGTTATGGTCAATTATGCTTAAGTTTTCCTAATATTGAACCAGCCATGCATTCCTGGTATAAATCCTACCTGGTCATAGTATATGATCTTTATGATAATCTCTCCCACTAGAATTTTATTTAAAATTTTTTGCATTGATATTCATTAAGGAAATTAGTCTATAGTTTTCTTTCTATTTTTTTGCTCTCCAGTTTAGGTATCAAAACTATATTTGTCTCATAAAAGGAAGATTAACTCTTTGCCTACTTTTTTCAAATAGCTTAAATATTTTGGGGATTAAGTGTTCTTTAAATGTTTGGTAGAAATTCACTTGTAAATCCATCTAGCCATAGGGATTTTTTCTTAGGGAGCTCAGTTATGACTTCTTCGTTTTTTTTTTCTAAGATAGGGCTATTTCAGTATTCTATTTCCTTTTCTATTAATCTTTGTGAATATTCATCTGTTTTACTTAAGTTGTCAGTTTTAATGACATATAATTGGGCAAAATAATGGCTAATTATTGCTGTAATTTCATCTTCATTGGTGGCCTGAGAAAATTATTAATAATAGGGTTTTTGGGACTCCCAGAGGCTCCTCTGAAAGAGCCTGGCTTGACTTTTCTTAAGGCCAGCCCAGAGTCAGGAGAATTTCAAAAGAAATGTAGAATGACCTTGCTGCCTACCTACAGGAAGTTACCTCACTAAAAACACACCTACCTGAAAGCTTTTTCCCCTCAAAGAGCTCCATACTCTTACCACCCTCAAATCCAGTAAATCAATAGATTTGGATGATGCTAGCCAATTAGCTTTAAGCAGTGTGTAAGGGCGACCACGTATAATTTTACTCACCCCAGTGGTACATTCATTCTTTTCATTTTTTGATTCTAGTAAATCTAATTATAAATTATAAAATTATAAATTATAAAAATCTCCTCCTTGATTTTCAGAATTTTCATTTTGTCATTTAATTGGGGACTTCTGACATTTTTTTTCTAGATATTTTTTTTTTTGGTTATTTGCCTGATTCTTTGATCTGCTTTTTCTCTCTTGTATTGGTATACATATTTAGAAATGTAAGTTTTCCCCTTAAGAACTACTTTGACTTCATCCCACAAATTTTGGTATATTGTGTTTTTGTTGTCATTCTAATGAAATTGTTGTTGCTATGATTTGTTCTTTGACCCACTAACTCATTAGGATTATATTATTTAGTTTCCAATTAATTTTTTTTTTAGTGAGGCAATTGGTGTTAAGTGACTTGCCCAGGGTCACACAGCTAGTAAGTGTTAAGTGTCTGAGGCTGAATTTGAACTCAGGTCCTCCTGACTCCAGGGCCCATGCTCTATCCACTGCGCCACCTAGCTGCCCCCATCCAATTAATTTTTAATCTATGTTTCCATGGACTTTTCTAGAATATAATTTTATTGCAATATTATCTGAAGAGGGTTCATTTAATATTTTTGCATTTGGTTTTGTATGTCCTAATACATGGTCAACTTTTGTGAAGGTGCCTTGCCTGAGAAAATGATTTTTCTTTCTATTTCCATTCGGTTTTCACCAGAGGTCTATCATATCCAATTTTTCTAAAATTATTCCTTATTTATTTTATAATTAGATTTATCTAGCTCTGAGAGGGGAAAGTTGAGGTTCCCCAGTAGTAAAGTTTTGCTATCTCTTTCCTTTTGCAATTCATTTAATTTTTCCTTTAAGAATTTGGATGCTGGGGCAGCTAGATGGCGCAGTGGATAGAGCACTGGCCCTGGATTCAGGAATACCTGAGTTCAAATCTGGCCTCAGACACTTAACACTTACTAGCTGTGTGACCCTGGGCAAGTCACTTAACCCCAATTGCCCTGCAAAAAAAAAAAAAAAGAATTTGGATGCTATGCCATTTGGAGTGTATATATGTTTAGTATTGACATTGCTTAATTGTCTACAAGCCTAAAAAGCAAGATGTAGTTTCCCTGCTTATCCCTTTTAATTAGGCCTATTTTTGCTTTTGTTTTCTTTTGTTTTGTCTGAGATCATGATTGATACCCCTCCCTTTTTTATTTCCATTGAAACATCATAGATTCTACTCCAGCCCCATATTTTAACTCTTTGTATGACCTTCTGTTTTAAGAGTGTTTCTTGTAAGCTTCTTGTTGGATTCTGCTTTCTAATCCATTTTGCTATCTGCTTCCATTTTATGGGTGAATTCATCCCATTCATATTCATTGTTATGATTCTTAAGTGTGCATTTCCTTCCATCCTATTTTCTTCTATTTTATCCTTCTCTTTCTTTTTATTCTGTCCCTCCTCTAAAGTCTGTTTTGATTCTCATTACTGCCTTTACCACCTGCCACTTTCATTACCCTCCCCTTCACTTATCTCCTTTTCCTACTACTTATATCCAATCAAGTATGTATGTATTTATGTATATGCACATGCATATACATACACACATATCTATATCTATATCTATATCTAAAAAATCACATTTTTTCCCCTTTTTGAATCAATTTATATGTGAGGTTCAAGTGCTGCCTGCCCTCCCCAATATTTTTCCCTCCACTGTAAAAGCTCATCCTTGTATGCCTTTTTTATGTGAGATTATTTTCCTCATTCTTTCTCTCTTCTCCTTTCTCCCTATGCATCCCTCTTTCTCACCCTATCCACTTTTTTTTTAGACCATCCCAACATAATTGACTCACTCCCATGTCCTCTTTTTATATAGAATCCTTTTAATTGTCTTAATAATGACAAAGTTCTTAGGGGTTACATATATCATCTTCCATTATAAGAATGAAAACATTTTAACCTTATTGAGTTTCCTATGATTCTTTCATTTTTACTTTATGTTTCTTGAGTCTTTCATCTGAAAGTTACACTTAGTGCTATCATAGGGGTATCCCATAATCTTCTTCTGACCAGTTGCCCAATCCCTTTACCAGCTCTGACTTGAGAGCTCCTGAAGCTGCTGCTGTTGCCACCACAAAGTCCTACCACTGATGTTGCATCCACATGAGTTCTGTGTCAGCCTCGACCCCATCACAGATCTCTCCTTCCCACCTCCTAAGTTGTTGAATATCTTACTCTGACCTTTTGTTGGCTCTGTCATTCCAGAATTCAATTTGGGGGGGGGGGAAGTTGGTTGTTTTTGGGGGGGGGGCAATGAAGGTTAAGTGACTTGCCCAGGGTCACACAGCTAGAACATGTCAAGTGTCTGAGGCTGGATTTGAACTCAGGTCCTCCTGAATCCAGGGCTGGTGCCTTATCCACTGTGCCACCTAACTGCCCCCTATTTGAGGAATTATTTTAAAGTTTTTTTGGAGGGGTATATTGGGAGAGTTCAGCTGTAGTGATTTCTCTACTTCAGCATCTTGGCTTACCCTTCTCTTCCCCACATAGCTCACATTTGTATAGCACTTTAAGGTTTAAAACATACCATACAGATATCATTTGATCCTCACAACTCTGAAGTAGGTACTATTATTCCCCTTTCAGAAACAAGGAAACAAGCATCAGCTAAGTGATTTGCTGAGAATCAAGTGGTTGAGGTAGGAGTCTATCAATTAGTCAACAAGCACTTATTAAGTGCCTTCTATATGCCAAGCACTGGGTTAAGTTGTGTGGGTAAACAAACAAAAGTCCATCACTGACAGTATTCCATCCACTATGCCATGCTCCAGGGAATCTAGTATTTGCAACTACTAGTAAGCATGAGGTACTTATAGATTTACTTTTTGGGGTATGCTCTTTAGCAGGCTAACTTGACAAGTAAGTATCCCTTTAACAATGACAATAAAACAAGTATGCATAAAGATTTTTAACTAGTATGATTTGTAAAGATCGCAAAACTAAAATATTTTTCCCCTTCTAGTTTGTCCTAGTATTTGAAATTCCTAGTATCAGCATCATTCATTATAAATTAAGCATGATCAGGGAGGGATCATGTATTAACAAAGTCAATGAAGTTTACAAGTAGAAGTGTTATCCAACTACTTTCATAGCTGTGAAACATATACCTGCTACTCCAGTGACATTTGGTTACTAGACAAATTCTACCACTGTGACAAATGGAAAAGAATCTAGTATCCATTGCCCTGATAAGATCTATGATACCATAAGCCAGTCAGGATGCTGCAACTGAAGACACAGTAAAAGAAAGTCAGATCTTCTGTTGACAATGAGTAGTCTAATATATCCTAGCAACTAAGAAATAACTACAGATATCAGATTGTGGCAAAGTACTCTAAGTTATCACCACTCACAGTCATGACTGGAGTTCTTCCCCATCTCTTCCTGATGCCCCTAAAAAGAATTCCTTCTCAGAGACTAGGCATTAAAATAGCTTTCTCTCTCTCTCTCTCTCTCTCTCTCTCTCTCTCACACACACACACACACACACACACACACACACACACACCCCTTGATATTGCTATACACTTGAATTACAAGGTTCTGAATTGGCTTGCCATTTTACAGATCACCCTACATGGGATTTTTTAAAATTTAAGCTTAAATTCTAATTAAAAATAATCTGGCATGTATTTTTGCTCCTTACCCTGCCCCTCAAAAAAAAACCCTACCCCTTGTAATAAGTATGCATAGTTTTTATAAGTCAAGAAAAACAAATTACAAGATTGGCCATGCCTCCCCCCGAAAAAAAAAATGTCTCATTATACATCCTGAGTCCCTTACCTCTCTGTCAGGATGTGGGTGACTACTATATCCTCTCAGACCATGATGGAGATAGCCCAGGATTCAGAACCCAAGAGCTTTTAGAAAACCAATGTATCCAGCCCCATAGCCATAGCCACCATACTGGGAAGAAACCATAGTGGAGATGCAGCCTGGCAATTGTTCCAGTAGGTGCTGCATCTACAGTTTCTGAAGACCCAGAAAATAAAAGTTCTTGCCACAAAAGTCCTTGGCACTGTTAAATGGTTTTACATCAGAAACTGATTATTTTATTTGTGAGACATTAAAAAAGAAGTATTATCATACGCCTTGCTTTAGTTCCTAAGGACCATGGGGTCTTTCTATCCAAAACCTTCCATATGTGTTGTCCCCCTCTTTAGAATGTAAGCCCCTTGGGAGAAGGAACTGTCTTACTTCTCTGTATTTATCACTAATGTTTAGCATAGTGCTTTGCACATAGTAAGTACTATATGCATTCATTCATTCAGTTTTCTTCTCTGGTGTTGTGGAATCATGGTTAGTTATTACATTGATCAGAGTTCTTAAGTCTTTCAAAGTTGCCTCTATTTACAATGCTGTCATTATTGTATAAATGGTGCTCTTGCTTCTGCTCACGTCATTCTCTAACGGTTCATAAAAATATTTCCAGGTTTCTCTGAAACCATCTTTTTCATAATTTTTTAGGCAAAATACTATATTATTACATTCATATACCATAATTTGTTCAGCCATTCCTGACCTTGATGGGCACATCCTTAGTTTTCATTTCTTGGCCACTACAAAAAGAGCTACTATATTTTTGTACATTTGGAACATTTTCCTTTTTCTCCAATCTCTTTGAGGTATAAGCCTAGAAGAGTTATCACTAGGTTAAAGGGTACACATAGTTTAGTGATTTTTTTTCCAGCGTAGTTCCAAATTGTTCTTCAGGAAGGCTACCCTGCATACCCTATTATCCAGTAAAACAACTACTAGGTCTGTATCCCAAAGAAAAGGGAAAAGAACATATTTATAATCACTCTTTTTGTGGTGGCAAAGAATTAGAAATTAAGAGGATGCCTGTCAACTGGGAAATACCTGAAGAAGTTGTATTACATGATTGTGATTATTGTACCATAAGAAATAATGAGAATGATTTTAGAAAAATCTGGGAAGACTTATATGAACTCATGCAAAGTGAAGTGAACAGAACCAAGAGAACATTGTATACAGTAACAGCAATATCATAAAGATGATCAACTGGGAAAGACTTGGCTATTCTGATCAATGATCCAAGACAATTCCAAAGGACTCATGATGAAAAATGCTATTCACCTCCAGAGAGAACTGATGAATTCTGAATGCATATTGAAACATACTTTTTTTTCACTCTATTTTGCTTGTTTGGTGTGTGTGTGTGTGTGTGTGTGTGTGTGTGTGTGTTATCTGTGTTTTCTTTCGCAAAATGGCTAATATGGAAATATATTTTATTCTGCATGACTTCACATATATAATCAGCATCAAATTGCTTTCTCAAGGAGAGAAGAGGAATAGGAGGGAGAGAGAAAATTTGGAATTCAAAGTTTTTTTTAAATGTCCAAAAAATTTTACATGTGATTGAGAAAAAATGAAATGAATAAAAATATATATTAAAAGAAAAAAGGCCACTAATACACTTTCAGTATAATGGCATTCCCTTTAATCTAATGGCTTTCAATGACCTCTAAATTCATCAAGAAATTTTCACACCTAGACTAAAGGTTGATTGGCATTACAAAGAAAATTTAGTAAATTATCTATTATTGGGACTGTTTTCCTCAAGAATATTATCAAGACACACAGACACACATACACATAAATGAATAGCAATGTTTGTAATAATAAAAAGCTGGAAACAAAATGTGTCCTCATCAGTGGCTATGCTTTTTAAGATAATGCAGAGTAAAGAAGGCAAAATCAAAAGTTCAAGGACTACAATGTTTAAAAAGGTAACAGTGAGAGGCACCAAAACCCTGGTCCAATACAGCGCTCAGTGTTAGAACCATAGTACGGTTCAAATTTGAAGCATCCATCTCTCCTTTTTTCTTCAAATTTGCTAGGTAATATATGTAAATGCTTTGAAAACAAAATATTTAAGTGCCATCACTTAATCACTCATCATTATGAGTGTTTGTGAAATATCATAAGTAGAAACAAAATATATCAAAAAAAGAAAAGGTTTTGTCAGCTGCAGAAATAAATTTATATGTCACAAAGTTTTACAGTGTGCTTTTTCATCATGGCAACAGTCCTGTAATGTCCTGTTTGTCCCATTTTCTAGATAATAAACTTGGACCCAGAGAGACTGACTTGCCTAAGATCACCCAGCTAATAAGTAGTAGGGCTAGGTCTCAAAACCAGATCCTTTCATTCTAAATATAGTAGTCTTTCTACATTCCTGTGACTTCCAATAGGTTTTACCTTATTCAGATGTCTGATCTGTTGCTGGTTTTCATGTGCCAAAAGTATTAGCAGGTAACATTTTATCAAGTGAGATGGGGTAATCAAGTGACTCAATTCAAACCCCATCTTTACCCTAAAAAAAGCCTTATATTTCTGTTTTTCTAAACACAATTTTAAAAAAATCTCTTTAAAAGATCAAATCTGAAAATGTTTTGATCAATGATGGAAGATTAATTTTTCTCTGTAGGACACCGAGGCCTATATATACTGTGTGGTTTTTTTTTTTGTTGTTGTTGTTGTTGTTGTTGTTTTTAAGTGAGACAATTGGGGCCAAGTGACTTGCCCAGAGTCACACAGCTAGTAAGTGCTAAGTGTCTGAGGCCAGATCCGAACTCAGGTACTCCTGACTCCAGGGCCGGCGCTCCATCCACTGCGCCACCCAGCTGCCCCTATATATACTGTTAACCAAAGTGTATTGCAGATTTTGAGGCACTTTGAAGAAACAGAAAATTTTGAGAGGGAAGTAAATTCTACCCTTTCACTTTCCTAGCCAAATGACATTACAAATTTTTTTTAATTATGAGGAAAAATTACCTAATTTTTCATTTACTAAGATTTCTTGACATTTTCTGAAGATACCACTGTAAAATTTGTTATTTTATTTTTTCAATGAACAAAAATCAATTCTTCCCCTCCCCTCCCCTCCCTCAGGAAAAAAAGAAAAAACAAAAAACCCTTGTATTGGCCATGTCCAAAAAACTATACATCTCATTTACCACCCTGAATTTATTACTTCTCTGTCAGGAGGTAAGTAGCATGTATAGTACTATGCTCTTAATTTATACAACCTAGTTTACCTTTAATTTCTATAAAGATAACTGACATTTATTTACATAGTACTTTAATGTTTATAAAGTAATGTCTGTAAAGTTTATAATGTTTATATACCTACTTCACAACAAGAAAGAAATTAAGGCCTCGGGGAGGTTGTGACTTCGGGTTATATTATATATGTAGGTTGAATATGTGATTTCACTTCAGAACTAATAGTCTTTATTCTCCATAGAATTACAGATTTTTCAGAGTTGGAAGGAATTTCAGTGGCCAGCTAGTCCAACCTATACCTGAGAAAACTGTGCATTAAGATATACCCCAAAGTGGTTACATACATCTTAGTATATAGGGTTATGTAGAAGTGTGGACTGGGTTAGGAAATTAAACGCAAAAGGAAGTGTTGGGAAGTTCAAGCGATTATTTAATAACTAGGCTGGCATGTATCCTCTTTCTTTTTCCTCATTACAGATAATCTTTTTAACCTAGTTGTTTATTTGATTAAAACACTAGGCACTAAGGGGGCAGCTAGGTGGTGCAGTGGATAGACCTCTGGCCCTGAATTTGGGAGGACCTGAGTTAAAATGGGCAAGTCATTTAACCCCAATTGCCTTAAACTTCCGGGGCCATCTCCAGTCCTCCTGATGTATATCTTGCCACTGGACCCAGATGGCTCTGGAGGAGAGAGTGAGGTTGGTGACCTTGCACAGTCCTCCCTCATTTAAATCCAGTTCACTGCAAGTCATGACATAGTCCTCTTCCAGAAGGAAGGACAAACAAGACACAAAGCTAGTAAATGTCAGTGGGTGCATTGATGTCCCAAGCCTTTTCTAAAACACCTTGTGGGATCCTTTCCAGGAGAAAGTTTTATTTATCCATTCAGAAAATTTGAAGGACCTTAAAACTTGACAAATTTCTCTTAAAAATAGAAAATACTGGGGGCAGCTAGGTGACACAGTGGGTAAAGCACGGGCCCTGGATTCAGGAGGACCTGATTTCAAATCCGACCTCAGACATTTGATACTTACTAGCTGTGTGACCCTGGGCAAGTCACTTAACCCTCATTGCCCAACAAACAAACAAAAAACAAAAATAGAAAATATTTACAGCAATATTTATAAATCATAGTATATCTTATACATGATAACATAAAAATAGGTTATTTGTATTAAACAGAATAAAGAAAGCGCTTTCGATTCTTAAAGCGCTATATAAATGCTAGCTATTATACACCCCAAAAAACAAATAATAGTAAATCATATATTTAAAATACCACCCCCTAACGGAGAAGCAGAAGCCGGACAACTGCCTAGCACGGTACGGTTGGTCAGGTATAGTCTCTAGTGGCCCGAGGCAATCGCTCACAGTTCTAGTCTAACACTCCAAGTTCAAGGTTAGCAGCTCTGCAGCTGGGACTAAGCGGTCCAGGATGGGCCTGCCCCCTAGCTGCAGGGCGCCTGCGCAGGGGCGGGATGGGTCTGGGTTGGGGAAAGTGGGAGGAGGGGAAACGGGCCTGGGAAAGGAGGGGGCGTGGTTGTAGGCGGCCTAAGCTGAGTCGGTAGTAAATAAAGCCGAAGTCACCGCTGAGGCTTTGGCTTTAGTTCTAGTGCTGACGCTCCAGTCGCGCGCTCCTCTCGGTCTTCCCGAATAGCCGGGGGTGAGGCTTGGAGAGGGGGAAGGCTATAAGGGGAGGCGGGGGTAATCGGGCGATGGGTGTGTGGGAAGTCCCGCTGGGGAGGTGAAACCCGAGAGGAAAGCTCAGGTTTCGGGGAGCTGGCCGCCAACCCGCCGGCCCTGGGTGAGGGAGAGGGTCTGAGCCCGGCCGTTGGAATTGGGCCGGCTGGGCGAACGGCGTCGGGCCGCGAGACGTCTGGGTGTGTCCCAGAGCCGGATCGAGCCTCTCTTTCCTCCCTCCCTAGGACGCTGGTTAAGCGGACGTCACGAGCCTGGCCTGGCCTGCCCGAGGGGTGGGGGAGAGGAGCACGGAGGACTTTGGAACTCCCTCCGCCCCCCACCCTACTCCAAGAGAGCGGGGTTGTGGCTGCTCGAAACAAGTGTCCCTGGACAGCCAGTGCTCGCCAGCATCCGGCTGGCGTCTCCTCCTCTCTGAGAGCTGGGGCTGACGAGCCATAAGTTTGACAGGTAAAAGCCGGGGCGAGTTTCTAGTGCTGCTCTAGGATAGGAGGGGACTGTCAGCTTTCCCCCAGTAGAGCCGCCGTGCGGGCACGTGCTGCGTCAGCTCGAAAGAGACGCGGGAGGAGGGTGTGAGAGTGTGTCTGTATTTGGGGGGGGGGGGGTAGGGGGAGATGGGAACAGACGAGGGGGCGTGCCGAACTGCTGAGTCATCTTACGTCTGCCTGCTCTGGGCCAGAGCCCGGGGAACCAGGAATGTGCAGTTGAGCTAGCTGTCCAAAGGCATCTCTTTGGGTGGAATACAATATAGGAATCGGATCCATTCCGGTGTAGTCAGCAAACTTGTCTGTCTACAATAGAGATCCAACTGATTTCCTCCCCCCCACCCACCCATTTCCCTCCCCTCCAGCCCGATTAAAACAAAAAACAACCCAAACTCATCTTTGTCCAATAGGCTCCTTTGTTGTTCTAGTCGAGTCTGATTTTTGTTAGGGTGCTGGAGTCCCACAAACAAGATTTTTCCACCTCCCCAAATTTACCCCCCCTTTCATCTTAGTGATTAAATTCAGTAAACTTTAATTAAGCGCCTACGACGTCCACCTCTAGAAATTCAGAAAGAGCAAAAGACAGTCCCTGCCTTCAGGGAGCATGCAATCTGGTAGGGGAAAATTGCCGGACCAGGCGCCAGCAAAATGAAGGGTAGATTACCATCAGCACAACTAGTGAAAATGTCAGTAATTAATACTTTCCTCCTGTTTATGTTAACACGTTTGTGATAATTTCTAGGTCTTTCTGAATCAGTTAGAATGGTGTCTATAGTCAATGCATGACTAATAGCCCCTCTTTGATTTTAATGTTTAAATAAGGTATGTGAGGCTTTTTATGTATTCCGTTTCTTCACTTGTAACTTGATGAATATGTTTGAGGCTGGGCTTTTTGCCTGAAGTAGAAGCTTCAAAACTATAGCTAACATGAATTAAGGAACCTAGTTTTGAGACCTAATCCTACTACTTATTAGCGGATTGATCTTGAGCAAATCATCTTCTTTAAATCTATCTATAAAATGGGGCTGATAGGGCTAATAGTACATTACAGGGCTGATGCCAAGATGGAAAAAAAAGCACTTTGTAAAACTTAATAGTGAGGTATAAATTTAATTTTTATTTATACATTTTGTTTCCAGTTATTATATTCCAAAAAACTCTTAATGAATACATTTATGTTTCTTTTTTTGTTTGTTTATTGGGGGGGGGGCAATGAGGGTTAAATGACTTGCCCAGGGTGTTAAGGGCTAAAATTCTAGCTAGTCTGTCTAAAATATCTAATGAGTGGTTGCCAATAAATTATAAGCTTTAGCAAGAGTTAGACTTTTAAGCATTTATTAAGAATAAGAATTTGGTAAAGAGAGAGAGGCCTAGATTCCTATCTATTAAAGGGAGAGCACATTTCTAGCCCCGCTCTCCACCAGAGTCCAGAGGAAAGAGCCCCAGAGCGAGCGCCAGTCTCTTCCTTCCTCCTCCCACTAGCCTGCGTCACTTCCTGATGCCAAAGAAAAGACTCCTGGTCTTGCCCTCAAAGACCTTCGCTTCATGGGTGGAACTCTTCTACAGTAAGTCTCCAGCAGGTGTCGTCATTCCAATCGTTACAGTTCCCCACTTTGTTTCCTCAAGAAACGGTACGTTTCCTTGATGAAACAGTCAAAAAATAACAGAATATAATAACCTATGCTAAATAATAATATGTTAATAACAATATAGAAAAGGAAGAGAGGAAAGTTTTGTCCAGAGGGGCGTTTTTTTTTTTGTCCTCATGAACCGACGCTTTGACATTGGTCTTGCAAAGGGAGGGCCTCTGCAGAGAATACATGTTACAGATGGTGTATATTATAACAGAAAGAGAAAAGAGAAAACAACAACAACAAAACAAAACTGTTCATTTAAAGTCTCTGAAAGTCTTTTCTTAGATGTCCTCTAGGTGTAGTCGTGGAATGGAAGTCTTTTCAGGGGTTGATGTGTGGATGCTGGTAATCAGCCAGGAAAATTTCCTACAAAATTGAGCTTAATACAACTTTAAAATAGCTTTGTCAATAATCAAATCAAACAATGAAAGTTCTCAAAAACATGTCTAAAGGAATTCAGAATCTTAGTTGTTACACATGAAACATATAATAAATCAAAAATTGAAACATTCTTTAAAATTAAATATAGTTCCCCCTTATGGAAGGCAATTGAGAAGACAATTGCTGCGATATTAATTGTTAAAAATAATTTTTATCTTTTTTTCATCACTTTTTGCATCATCTGCCTAATCATCCTCATGCCATTATGAGAAATTTAAAAAATCTAATATAATTGGTAACAGGTGTCAAGGCCAAATTCAACACTGTTATTTATCATGACACCTGAGATAATTATGGGGGTTACCATAAAAGAACAGAGAAATGATGGGATATGAGCATTCCCACACTTGAGCAATATATACTGCCCATGCAGTATGCCAGGCTTAAAATAGGTGGATGGAATATATGTCCATGCCACCGAACATATTGGAGGAAACTGAGTCAGACTTAATCAGATGCATGGGATTGAGATGGTCCATGGCATCAGGCATATAGGAGGGAGCATAGAAGCCAGGTGTAGAAATGAGATGGGTGGGATGAATACTTCCAGCCATCTGTACAATATTGTGGGGAAAAAGAGAATAAAATATTAAACCAAGAGAATCCAACCTCAACATTTGTCAAAAGCCGTTCCCTCGGCCATACCTTGACTTCATGCATGTCTCCCCTCATGTGACAGTTCAGTGTCTGCTTTTGCATGTATTCCTCTTGTGATTGGATGGCATCTTGGCCAACTGGCATCTGATAACTCAGAATAAAGGCAATTAATGTCTTAAATGATAAGTTCCCATAATCCAAGTCTCATATGGATTTAAAAATTGAGGATAATAAATGATTGCAAAAAATGTGAATACATCTTGACTCAGAACACAATATATAATTATGCAACAATTTCAAATAATACCCCTTTTTTTACTTAGTATACTATTTTGTGAAAAATCAGAACATATTTAAATACAAGTTAAAGCACAACAGAATCTCAAAGAAAACTTTTTGAAAAAAGAAAACTTACAAATGTTCCCTTTTTTTTTTTTTGGAATATGCTTATCAAAAATAATACTTCTAGAATCAATTTACACTTGCCATGGCAACCAATTTGCCAGGGAAATGCTTTAAAGAGTTTGATCAAATAATCAGTTGAGAAAAAATAACAAAAACAAACAACTCAGAATATGGGAGCACAATACTCCTAGAATTAACATTGTATTATGAAATCAAAACCATCTTGTAATGTTTCAAAATTAGAGAGATGAATAAATAGAAAAAAAAATACACATGGAACAATAAAAGACAATGAAATTCAAACTAGGGAAATCTAAATGAATGTGAACTTAATATTAATAAGAGTATTATAAAATAGAAACTTGATCACATGACTATAAAAAGCTTTAACAAATATTCTCCTTGTTCTAGAAACTAAGTATAAAACACAATCTCAAATGCATGAAAATCTCTATGAAAATAAACCCATACCATTAATTTCAAAATGTATATATAATAGCATAGAAATCCTATGTAACCTCTGAACTGATACTATTAATACTCTGAGTAAATTCAGAACACTTTTGATCCCGATATCTAAAATCCCCAATACTCATATCAATACCTTGCCCCTTACTTCTACATTTCTGTACAATATATACCCTTCCATGGCAAAAGAAGCAGAGTCTTGAAATATGTTGATGGTTGTCATTCTTATTCAGCTTAAGTTTTTCTTCTTTAACCCCTCTATATTGTCTGTCAGTCTTTTCACCATACAAATGCTTTATAAGATTACTAATTAAAGACAAAAGCAGGTTAGCAAAATTATGAACAAATCGAGCATATCTGGAATTTAAAGCGTTTTCTAAGGTTGTCTCAGAAGCACAGCCAGGTTGGGGAAGGGCTGAGCCTGAAGCTGCAAATGTAGTTAGAGAAAGTTGCGCATGAGCATTAGATCTCTAGACTTCCCAGGCCGGGGAAGCAATGGGCTTGGCCATGGGAGGAGTAGAGGGTGGGGTCTGGAGAGGAGAGGAGGGGAGGGACCAGCACAATTTGAATCAGACTTGATTTTGAACTCAGGCCTGGATTCCTCTTCCCCCACTTTGCCTCCAGGTGCTAGGGGATTAAAAGCTTCTAGAGGGTGGGTCATTGCCTCCAGGCATGCAAAATTAGAGCAACAATTAGTGTTGGAACTGGGAAAAGCAGCAGGAATCTCTTCAGGTTTCTCTGAAAAAGCATGGTTGGGAGAGGGAGAGATATTTCCTCCTGTGAGTAAGTTACTGGCTCTTTTAACAAAAATAAAAAGAAAAATAGAAAATCCATAAAAACAAAACATTAACATAATCTTATCTCCCATTTGTCTGGTTAAACAGACTAAAATCAAAAATAGGGTAATTAGGGAGTTTAAAAGGTCCATTTGAAAAAATTTAAAGGGAAAACATAGCCAGTACGCCAGTACGCCAGTACTTAGCAGTTAAAGGGAGAGGGTAGGGGAAATGTCTTACCCAACCAGAAGATCAGAAGACTGAGGTTTAGCTTTCCTCTTCGTGGTCAGCCATCTGTTAAGGGCTAAAATTCTAGTCTGTCTAAAATATCTAATGAGTGGTCGCCAATCAATTACAAGCTTTAGGAAGAGTTAGACTTTTAAGCATTTATTAAGGAGAATAAGAATTTGGTAAAGAGAGAGAAAGGCCTAGATTCCTATCTATTAAAGGGAGAGCACATTTCTAGCTCCGCTCTCCACCAGAGTCCAGAGGAAAGAGCCCCAGAGCGAGCGCCAGTCTCTTCCTTCCTCCTCCCACTAGCCCGTGTCACTTCCTGACGCCAAAGAAAAGACTCCTGGTCTTGCCCTCAAAGACCTTCGCTTCATGGGTGGAACTCTTCTACAGTAAGTCTCCAGCAGGTATCGTCATTCCAATCGTTACAAGGGTCACACAGTGTCAAGTGGCTGAGGCCACATTTGAACTCAGGTCCTCCTGGATCCAGGGCCGGTGCTTTTATCCATTGCGCCACCTAGCTGCCCCCAATGAATACATTTAAATAATATTTTAACATTTTCCAAATATTTTACATATCCAGAAAATTTGATGAAAACAGGAGTGATTAAAAAAAAAAAAACCACAATACAGGAGAGATGGCTCCTTCAAATTGAACCATACTATGGTTCTAACATTGAGCATTGTATTTGACTAGAGCTTTGGTGCCTCTCACTGTCACCTTTTCAAACTTAGTCATTGTTCTTTTCTCTGCATTATCTCATAAAAACCATTAGTCATTGTTGAACACATATTTTGTTTCCAGTTTTTTATTATTACAAACATTGCTGTTCTGGAATGTTTTTGTGTCTGTGGGTCTTTTCTTTTTGTCAGTAATCTTCTTGAGGTAAATAGTCCCAGTAGTAGAATCCCTGGGTCAAAGGATGTAAATAATTTAGTAACTTTTCTTGCATAATTCCAAATTGAAATTGAACCTCTTAACAGGTGATGTATAATTAAGCTTTTTAAAAAAATTTCATTTTTTAAAAAGCTTCTTTCTTTAGTTTTCCCTAATATAGAATATTTGGCAAAGTAAGTGTAGGAAAAAATTGTTAGCAGATGTCATTCAGTATTACCAGCACATTAAAAATTATTAAGTGTTCCAATGGATGGCAAATACATTTTAACCAAAATCATTAAAGAGCAGCTTGGGTTAGTTCAAAGGGTTCTTAACCTGGGATCATGGACCTCCAGAGTCTAAATGATAGGTTTCAGGATGTCTCTGTACTTACATGGAAAATTACATTATTATTATCATTAACATCTAACTGAAATTAAACATTTCCTTCAGTTTTGAACTTAACCAACAAAACATTCTGAGAAGGGGTGCATGGGTTTCACCAGACAAGTTTGAGAATCCCTAAGTTTAATGGAAACTGGCTGCTAGGTGGTGCAGTGGATGGAGCATTATGCTTGGAGTCAGGAAGACCCAGGTCCAAATGCAGCCTTAGACACTTAGTAGCTGTGCAATTCTGAGCAAGTCACTTAACCTGTCTTGCCTCAGTTCTCTTATCTGTGAAATGGGAATAATAATAGCACCTACTTCTAAGGGTTGATGTGCATCAAATGAGATGATATTTTTAAAGCATTTAGCACAGTGCTAGACACATAGTAGATGCTATCTAAATGCTAGGTATTAAGAATACTTCCATCCAGAGTCAGAGAACTCAAGAGCTTTGGTTCTTAGTTCTATTAAATAGTTGCCTTTGTGTATATACCACCTGTGTGAACTTGAGCAAGTTGCTTAATACCTATGGACCTCGGTTTCCTTGTGGAAAACAAAAAGGTTGGACTTAGATGACTTCCAAGTTCCCTTCCTTGAAATATGTAGTCTCATATTTTGGTTTAGTTTGTTTCTTTTGTCATATAACATTTTATTTTTTGTTTGTTTGGTTTTTTTTTGGGGGGGGTGAGGCAATTGGGGTTGACTTGCCCAGGGTCACACACCTAATAAGTGTCAAAGGTCTGAGGCCAGATTTGGACTCAGGTCCTCCTGAATCCAGGGCCAGTGCGCTATCCACTGCACCACCTAGCTGCCCCGTCATATAACATTTTAAATAACATGTTTTACTATCCAGGGGCAGCTAGGTGGCGCAGTGGATAGAGTGAAGTCAGACTCATCATGAATTCTAATTTAGCCTCAGCTACTTCACTAGCTGTGTGAACCTGGGCAAGTCACTTAACCCTATTTGCCTCATCTGCAAAATAAACTGGAGAAGGAAATCACAAAGCATTCTAGTATTTTTTGCCAAGAAAACCCCAAATGGATCACAAAGAGTCAGAAACTATTGAAAAGCAACTAAACAAAATTTTACTATCTATGCATTTTACTACCTATAGACATTTTGATATTCTATACTATATTAAGAAGAGACAGCATGACATGATAGTGATCAGGCTTTGGAACCAGGAAGATGTAGTGAATTTAAGTTCTACCTATGATATTCATATCCTCACACTATGACCATCACTTAACAGCTGAGTGTTCCCAGGCAAATCACTAACAATATAGTTATAGATTGGTTCAGTTGGAAGTTCCCTTCACACTGGTGAAATCAGAGATCTGAACCTACTTCCTACCATGGACAGTTTTGATAATCTATACTATTTTCAGTTCTCAATTTATTAAAACCCAAGCATAGAGTACCAACAGTATCCTATTTTTTAAAGAAATTTTATATTATTTTGGGTTTTGTAAATTAAAAAAAAAAACACATTACTTCATCATATCTATAATTGTACTAAGCATTTGTATATGGGGAACCATGCCCCTTGATTATGTCACAGGGGAAAATGGTTGGTGGAGGTCCTTTAAAGAATTACACCCTCTCACACACAAATCCAATTAAGATAAAATAATCTTTTATTTAGGTGTTAGAGAAAGGAAATCAAGAGAAAAGTCCTTGAACTTTTCTGATGGGGAGATGGCATGGCACAAAGCCATTCTCTGAGATACCAATCTCCTCTAGCAGGAGAAAAGCAAATACTTTTATAGAGAGCCAATGGTGGAGGGATCAATGGGGTGAACATCTGACTACGGAAAGTTCCCTTTGGGGGTGAGGGAAGCTGGAATGAGGGGAGGTGGTCCTGACTTCTTGAATTATCTGTCCCCTAGGCACACTCTGGCAGCTGCCTCGCCTAATGGGATTATCTCCTTGGGTGGAGGGGGAGACTGGAATGAATGGTGGTAGTCCTGCAGTTAACTCAGTCCAGATCAGGTGCCACTTATCTCTTTAGGTGTGTCTGTCCTTTGGTTTAGCTTCTCAAGGAGAAGGTTCCCCGAGTTCCCCCAGAAAACTTCGGAGGCACACCAGGCCCTTAACACTTGGTACTCCCAAAGCTTTAGGAAAATAGAAATTTGCTCTTAAAAGAAAAAAAAAAACTTGGTTGACCACTGATTTAGAAAATCTTCCAGAACTTTACAGGAAACCTCCAACTTCTGAGTAGGTTGCATTTCTAAAATTACTTTTTAAAAATCAAATTGGAACACATTTTTTCATAGAAGTGATATGGCCAGATTTCTACTTACAAAAATCTGTTCTTAATGTAATTGTTGCTCCTAGTATGAGGGGTAAAGTATAGAAGCTTTAGAATTTGTAGTAGGCTAAGAGAAAGATTCAGCAGGAAGAAAACGAATACTGGACTGTACAAGTCAAAATTTTTTTTTAATATTTACCATTTAGTGTGGGAGGCAGTATACCTCATCAGTATCTTGTATCTTACAGCGGGAAGAACCACATCCCTGAGGTCTCTGAGTAGTTCAAGCAGGTAACTTACAGAATTAGTATGCATGTATTCATTTGAACTTAACAATCAATACCTCCGTTATACAGTTGAGTCAGAATTGAAATGCAGGTTTAATAACTTTTCTGTGTGGTGTTTCTTAAGCTGTCATGCTGCTTTTCTAGTTAGGGCTCTGAGGAGAGAGGACTTCCATGGCAATGGATGGCTTAGAGAAGTAAACAATCTGAGGGGCATTGCTGTTTGATTCCTTGCTAGCCATCTGGCTTTTGTAGCAAGTGAACTAGTTGATATCACATTTCATTCCATTTGCTTAATAGAATGTAACAAGGACCACTAAACCAGAGTGAGGATCTCAGGAAGGGATAAGAATGGTAACTGAAAGTAATGTAATTAGATTGGAAAAATGGTTTTCTCTGGAAAAAATAGGCCAGGATTTCTCTAATTACCACTAACTTCTTCCCCTGAAGGGAGACAATATACATCCCAAACCTGTTGGATCTTCATAGGATTGTCTGAAGGAGGCATGAAATATGAGGTGACATTATAATTCATTCTCATTCTCAAACACACAGGACAGGGCTAAACATTAGCCTTTCTCTTATTCTCTTCCCTCCTTTCAACTCCCCTTCAGTAATATCACCAGATAGGGAAATGATGTGAACTTTGAGTCCAAAGACAGTTGACTTTTGAGCTGAAAGTCAGAATACTGGAGATATAAAGCTGAAGGCTAGGGATGGTAGGGTCTTCCATACTGCAAGAACTTCGAAACAAGGGTCCCAAATGGGCTACTAGCATCCCTGGAGAATAATAATAGCTGAAGGGGCAGCTAGGTGGCGCATCAGCCCTGGATTCAGGAGGATCTGAATTCAAATTCAGCCTTAGACACTTGACACTAGCTGTGTGACCCTGGGCAAGTCACTTAACCCTTATTGCCCCATAACAAACAAACAAATAATAATAATAATAATAGCTGACTTTATAGTCCTTAGTAGCACTTTAAAGTTAAGATTTACAAAACATTCTTTTCACATAGATTAACTCATTTGATTCCTCCCAGCCCTATGAGATAGGTACTATAGCGCTACTCTATAGGTGGGGAAATTCAGGTAGAGACATTAACCAACTTGCCCATTGTTACAGGGCTTAAAATGGTCAGAGGTGGTTCATAACCAGGTCTCTCCTTGCCCCATGATTCCTTTTCTTTTATCCTCCATGAAGGTAGGAAATGATCATTCCTTTCCATATCTTCCTATGTATGTGGTCTTTGGAATATATATATATATGATCAGGATTTTGTTTTAAAGGAAAAAATTCCACATGCATATAGAGAATTTTATAGATTGTTGATTTTTTGGGTTCTTATATTCTGACTTTGATGGCCCCCTTGGAGCTGGGTCATTTGTTTATTGCTCAGGGGTCAGAGCAAAATATTTGGGAGGTTAGTAGGGAAAAAAAAATTTGGTGGTAAACAAAATATCATTTGGGGTATTTTGCATATCAGAGAAAAAGAAGCTAGTAGATAAAATATTATTTGGGGTACACAGCTGTACTAACCTTCAAAATATATTGTTAGTATTTTTCTGTGAGTGTATTCTGTAAGTTATAACCTCCCTTAAGAGATCATTATGATGACCTCGAGATCATGAGGCCTTATCTTATAACAATAGACTCTCTAAATTACAGCCTCCTTTAAGAAGAGACTGTCATGATGGTCTCAAGACCAACAAGCTTCATCTTATAACTATATAGATTATTTCCAAGTATCTTTTACATAGCTTGTTTGTGAATAGTTGTTTGCATATTTTCTCCCCCATTAGACTGAACTTGGTGAGTGCAGGGACTTACTTGTCTTTTACCTTTCTTTGTATCCCTAGTGCTTAGCACTGTGCTTGGTCCACAGCACTCACTTGACAAATGTTTAGTGACTGACTGACTTAATTTATAGGTTTGTAGACTTTACTAAATTGAAATCTTTCTAAAAGTACAGGTCAGCAGCTATTTACTTTATTTTTCCCATAAGGAACCACAGGATTTAAAAACTAGTAATCAAAGTTTAGCCAGCCAATGTAGTCTAGTTATCAATTAATAAAGACAGGTATGGGGACAGCTAGGTGGCACAGTGGATAGAGCACTGGCCCTGGAGTCAGGAGTACCTGAGATCAAATCTGGCCTCAGACACTTAACACTTACTAGCTGTGTGACCCTGGGCAAGTCACTTAATTAACCCCAATGGCCTCACTAGAAATTTTTTTAAAATTAAAATAAAATAAAGACAGGTATGTGTTATATCTGCCATTTTCAGGCATATTAAATCATAATAACATTTCTTGTTTTGCAGTAATGGCACAAGAGCAAGAACCATACATTGAAGAACCTGCAAATATTAAGATCATAAAAGAAGCATACAAGCAGGCCTTTGTATTTGTTAATAAAGCACTGAATGCAGATGAATTGGGGCAAAAGGCAGAAGCAAAGAATTACTACAGTAAAGGAAGAGAATATCTACTCCAAGGAGTCAGCATTTCATCATCTGGGCCTGAATGCACAGGTTCTGGGTGGGAATCTGCAAGACAGATGCAACAGAAGATGCAAGAAACATTGCAGAATGTCAATACTAGGTTGGGAATCCTGGAGCAAAATCCTCCCTCTTTTGTTCCAAGTGATCTTCAAGAAAGGCCCCAGTTATATCCTGTGTTACCCCCTAATGGAAAGCCAGAAAAGCCTTCTTTGCCTCCATCTTTGATTCCGCCATCTGTACAAACTGAAGTTAATGGGAGCTCTCCCTCCACAAGCATGGAGCAGCTTTCTTTGGTTAGTCCTGAATCTTTGGAGGCACCGCCTGCTTATACACCCTGTGCTGCAGACGGGCACTATACTCTGTCCTATGGAACAGAATCTGGGGAATTTTCATCTGTTGGTGAAGACTATTATGGGATTTCCACTCAACCACCTCCTCTTGATGCTCTAGGAGTAGATGTAGAAGAGTTAATTTTAATACCCAGTGGAGTACAGATTTTCTTTGTAACGCCTGAAGGGGAAGTTAGTGCACCATCATATCCTGGCTATCTTCGAATTGTGAAATTCTTGGACACTACCAGTGAAGCGGCTCAAAATCGACCCCCTGGATTTCTTCAGGTAACAAGTAGAAAAACTTTAAAAGTGAAAACCCACTTGACCCAATATTATCCTTTGTTTTGTTGCTTATGTTTTATGCTGTGTCTAGACTAACCGTCACATAGAAGTCCTACTTCCTTTGAGATCTACCAAATGAAACTTAGGGGGTTAGGATAAGTAAGAGATACATTTAGTTTGTTTGGGAGGTGTTTTTTTTTTTTAAGGTAGCCCTTCATTCTAGAAGAAACAAAACTACCAATCAGTCACTCAGTAAACATTTAAGTGCCTATGTGCTGAATAACATACACTCTGCTGAATCACCACAAAAAAAGGTGATTCACTTTATAGTGTCCATTCAATTTAACTCTGTGATAAAAGGAAGACCATGTTATTAATTTCAGCTAGACAACACTGACACTGTTCTATTTATCATGATTTTGGCTGCTATGTGATTTTTTTTTTCTTTACAAAGTTGAAATCAGTGTATGGTTCTGTTTTTTCTAGAAAACCCATTACTTAAGAAATCTTTCCAGCCCCTTCTATGAAGAAACTCAATGAGATTGAGTACAACTTTAACATCAACATTGAGTTGAAGGATTGATAGTCATAAACTGTGTATGTGCGCACATACTGGAGCTGTCATTAGAATGTAATTAAAAGAAATAAACAACTAGAAATGCACTAAAGAAAAGAATAGGTAAAACTGAAAGATACTTAAAACCTCACTGAGGTCTTAAGAAGGACTAAGGCAAAGATTTTTTTTTGGTCATTGGGGTTTGTTTTTTATTTTGTAGCCCCAGTACTTTATACTTAGTAAATGTTTCATCTGAAATAAATGTTTATGAACTCTAGGATAGAAGAAAGATATGGATGTCTGACACACTTTTTGGTAATTGGTTTAGAGTGGTAAGGTTTTTGGTTTTTTCTCCCTCTGTATTGTAAAATAGTGGGAGAACCAATTTTCAGGTATCTGCTGTGAAGGAAAACAAGATGTTTACACATAGTAATAGTGAAGCAAGGACATTTAATGATTATTACACCTAATTACATGAACTTATATGCTAAAAATTAGTTCTTCTAGTAAAAATTTAAGTTCCTTCCACAGGATGTATCTCTATTCATTTGCCTAACTATATCATGAGTTCTTTCTTAATAGTTTCTTTAATATTCTTTTTTTTTTTTTAAGTGAGGCAATTGGGGTTAAGTGACTTGCCCAGGGTCACACGGCTAGTATGTGTTAAGTGTCTGAGGCCGGATCTGAACCCAGGTACTCCTGACTCCAGGGCCGGTGTTCGATCCACTGTACCACCTAGCTGCCCCTTCTTTAATATTCTTAAAGTAAAATTGAACCCGAAAATACAATTACAGGGGTGTGATTTGTTTTCTACAATTAATGTTCAGAAGTTGAGTTGTTAGAGCTTATTTTAGAATTGTTTTCTTGTGCCTCAAAAACTACTAACCTTCTGTTGAATTTGATTACAAAGTGATAGTTTTCCTTCTTCTTGAAGATCTTTACTTATAAAGTGAATATTGTTTGTGGTATTAGTGAACAATAGGATCCTACTAAAGGTTTCCTGGTGCTTTTCATATAAGCTTTATGAAAAGCAGATAGTTTCTATGTTATTAAATATTTGGAATTTTTCCTTCTGAAAAGTTTGTCCCAAAAGATTTTTTGTCTTTCTTTTAATTGTAAATATATCCATAATAATATAAAAGAAAATGGGATAGTTTGCAGAATAATTTGATAGTGGTAATCTAATTTTTAAGAAGAGAAGGGATTTTAGAAATGATGTTTACTAATCTTTGTATATTTCACAGCAATAAAACTGTACTATTCAATATTGAATTCACACTTTTAATTTGAGCTGTGATTTTATAACCAGTGACAAAGTTATTCTGCTCTAGCTCCAAATTTGATCCATTAGACTAGGCCACATAAAATTCTTGTGCCTCAGTACCAGTAGTTTGTTGATAAACTGTCTGGCTTCCAGGTTTATACTTCACCTAAAGAGATGACTGGTTTGAATAATAAAAAGCTTAGCTTACTAGGAACATTGTTCATTTTTAAGCTAGTTTCCTTGTTAGTAAAATTTAATTTTACCCAATATTGGCTGAGTACATTTTTTTAACTTTTTAAAAAACTTAGCCATTCACTTTACTGATCATTCTAGCAAACTAAAATTTTGTCTTTAATGTTGAATTTGATAGGTCTTAAGCTTTCTACAGTGTTATATCAAAAACTTATCTTTGAAATGTTACTTTTCTGTTATTTATTGTTATTTTTGTTACAGATTAGAAAATCAAAGTAAATATTAGACCTACTAATAGAACTAATGTTTCACAATCACTTTAGGTTTGTGATTGGCTGTATCCTCTGATGCCTAATCAGTCTCCTGTTCTGAGCTGCAGTAGTGGAGTCTACATGTTCCCAAACACAACATTACAAATGTCAGGATCCTGTGTGGGTGTTGTCTTGTCTTCTGAACTACCCAAAGAAGATCGAGAACTCTTTGAGGATCTGTTGAAACAAATGTCTGACCTTCGAGTCCAGGTAACCTGTGTTACAATATTAATATGTACATTAATGTAAAGTATTCTGGTATCCAGTGCAGTCTGCTCTTGTGTCATAAGAGTGGGAAGCCAAGCATAAGTTTGAGAAGCACAGTTCACTTTTATTTTCTCTCTACATCTGGAAACTTTTTTTTTTTTAATTTTAGTGAGGCAATTGGGGTTAAGTGACTTGCCTAGGGTCACACAGCTAGTAAGTGTTAAGTGTCTGAGGCCAGATTTGAACTCAGGTATTCCTGAATCCAGGGCTGGTGCTCTATCCACTGCGCCATCTAGCTGCCCCCATCTGGAAACTTTTTAAACTAAAGAGTTGCTATACACAAAGACCCCATTCCTTCTCAGCTTCTCTGTATCCTAGTGGGTGTAGATGTTAAAAGCAAGGTTAATAGGAGCAGTGATAGCTGTTTTAACAAGATGGCTAAATACTAGCATGGGTAGAAACTTGGAGTAGATTATAGAACCACAAAGTTAGGGCTGGAAGAGATCTTAAAGGTCATTTGCTCAATCTTTATTTAATAGATAAGGAAATAGACCAACAGAGGTTAAGTGACTTGTCTACATAAGTAAATGGCAGAACTGGGAAACAAACTATCCCTCTGCCTCCAAATGAAATACCTTTCCTACCCAGATCTCTGCTTAAGGAAGAGGTATTGGTTATGGAAGATGGTTTTTGATATAGTCACATAGAATTTAGGCATCAAAATCGAAAAGAAATACAACTGGTTTTTACTGTTATTACCTTGTAAATTTTTTTTCCTACCATGGTCTTTTTCATTTCCCCAGCCTCCTTAGTGGGGAAAGTGAAGTAGAATTTATGTCATTTAACAAACATTGGTTAACCACCTATTATGTCAGTAAGGAATACACAAACAAAGAAGGAAACAATCCTGTCTCTCAAAGAGCTTATGTTCTGTTAGGGGAGGCAACACATATATGTATAAGTATGTATAGAAGAAATATATACACCCCAAAAGTATGGTAGAGTAATAACATTTATAGCCTATGCAAACCTCTGGGCCTCAGTTTCCTCATTTGTAAATGAAGGAATTGAACTAGATGATCTCTGGTTCATCTAGGGACTTTTAAATCACAGTCTGCTTTTCTAGTGCCTTCCTCTCCCAGTCCTATGGAGCACAGCATCAACACAACATAATAGTAACTCTGCTGTTACTGCTAAGCTATATTATTCCTCAACTGACAGTGTTTTGGTATAATGTAATCATTTTATTTTTTCTTCTACCCAGAATATGCTTTCTTTTATGAATTATGCATTCTCTCCTTTCTCAGCCATACCATCCATGTCACAGTTTTGGAAGTAGATGATTATTTCAATGATGTCATCAATGCTGAAACTGTTCTTCTCTGCTTCTCCATCTCAAGATGCCTTGATGTCATTCTCTACTCTCTCCTACTTTCAGGCTCAGATTGTGTGGTGGTCCTCTGTCTTATCCAGATCAACCCATCTAAATGTGCCCTTGATCTTATCCCCTACCATCTTTTCCAGCAGATTGCTCTCTCATTCTCATCTCCCCCTCATGTTCATCACCTTCACCTTGTTAAGGGCTAAAATTCTAGCTAAACTGTCTAAAATATCTAATGAGTGGTCGCCAATAAATTATAAGCTTTAGCAAGAGTTAGACTTTTAAGCATTTATTAAGGAGAATAAGAATTTGGTAAAGAGAGAGAAAAAGGCCTAGATTTCTATCTATTAAAGGGAGAGCACATTTCTAGCTCCCTTCTCCACCAGAGTCCAGAGGAAAAAAGAGCGAGACTGAGCGCCAGTCTCTTCCTTCCTCCTCCCACTAGCCCGCGTCACTTCCTGACTCCTGGTCTTGCCCTCAAAGACCTTCCCTTCATGGGCAGAACTCCTCTACAGTAAGTATCCAGCAGGTGGCGTTATTCCAATCGTTACAGTCCCCCCTGTTGTTCCTCAAGAAACAAAATGTTTCCTTGACGGAACAGTAAAAACAATATGATAACTATTGCTAACTAATAATATGTGAACAACAATACAGAAAAGGAAGAGAGGAAAGTTTTGTCCAGAGGGGCGATTTTTTTTGTCCTCATGAACCGACGCTTTGACATTAGTCTTGCAAAGGGAGGGCCTCTGCAGAGAATACATGTTACAGATGGTGTATATTATAACAGAAAGAGAAAAAAACCAACAAAAAGAACAAATCAAAACTGTTCATTTAAAGTCTCTGAAAGTCTTTTCTCAGATGTCCTCTAGGTGTAGTCATGGAATGGAAGTCTTTTCAGGGGTTGATGTGTGGATGCTGGTAATCAGCCAGGAAAATTTCCTACAAAATTGAGCTTAACACAACTTTAAAATAGCTTTGTCAATAATCAAATCAAACAATGAAAGTTCTCAAAAACATGTCTAAGGGAATTCAGAATCTTAGTTGTTACACATGAAACATATAATAAAACAAAAATTGAACCATTCTTTAAAATTATAATATTACTATAGTCCCCCCCTTATGGAGGGTAATTGAGAAGACAATTGCTGCGATATTAATTATTAAAAATAATTTTTTATCTTTGTTTCATCACTTTTTGCATCATCTGCCTAATTATCCTCATGCCATTATGAGAAATTAAAAAATCTAATATAATTGGTAACAGGTGTCAAGGCCAAATTCAACACTGTATTTATCATGACACCTGAGATAATTATGGGGGTTACCATAAAAGAACAGAGAAATGATGGGATATGAGCATTCCCACACTTGAGCAATATGTACTGCCCATACAGTATGCCAGGCTTAAAATAGGTGGATGGAATATATGTCCATGCCACCGAACATATTGGAAGAAACTGAGTCAGACTTAATCAGATGCATGGGATTGAGATGTCCATGGCATCAGGCATATAGGAGGGAGCATAGAAGCCAGGTGTAGAAGTGAGATGGGTGGGATGAATACTTCCAGCCATCTGTACAATATTGTGGGGAAAAAGAGAATAAAATATTAAACCAAGAGAATCCAACCTCAACATTTGTCAAAAGCCGTTCCCTCGGCCATACCTTGACTTCATGCATGTCTCCCCTCATGTGACAGTTCAGTGTCTGCTTTTGCATGTATTCCTCTTGTGATTGGATGGCATCTTGGCCAACTGGCATCTGATAACTCAGAATAAAGGCAATTAATGTCTTAAATGATAAGTTCCCATAATCCAAGTCTCATATGGATTTAAAAATTGAGGATAATAAATGATTGCAAAAAATGTGAATACATCTTGACTCAGAACACAATATATAATTATGCAACAATTTCAAATAATACCCCTTTTTTTACTTAGTATACAATTACTTTTGTGAAAAATCAGAACATACTTAAATACAAGTTAAAGCACAACAGAATCTCAAAGAACTTTTTTTTTTTTGAAAAAATAAAACTTTTACAAATGTTCCCCTCTTTTTTTTTTGGGGGGGGAATATGCTTATCAAAAATAATACTTCTAGAATCAATTTACACTTGCCATGGCAACCAATTTGCCAGGGAAATGCTTTAAAGAGTTTGATCAAATAATCAGTTGAGGAAAAAAAAATAACAAAAACAAACAACTCAGAATATGGGAGCACAATACTCCTAGAATTAACATTGTATTATGAAATCAAAACCATGTTTCAAAATTAGATAGATGAATGAATAGAAGAAAATACACGTGGAATAATAAAAGACAATGAAATTCAAACTAGGGAAATCTAAATGAATATGAATTTAATATTAATAAGAGTACTATAAAATATAAACTTGATCACATGACTATAAAAAGCTTTTACAAATATTCTCCTTGTTTTAAAAACTAAGTATAAGACACAATCTCAAAAGCATGAAAATCTCTATGAAAATAAACCCATACCATTAATTTCAAAATGTATATATAATAGCATAGAAATCCTATGTAACCTCTGAACTGACATTAATACTCTGAGTGAATTCAGAACACTTTTGATTCCGATATCTAAAATCCCCAACACTCATATCAATACCTTGCTGCTTACTTCTACATTTCTCTAAAATATATACCCTTCCATGGCAAAAGAAGCAGAGTCTTGAACTATGTTGATGGTTGTCATTCTTATTCAGCTTAAGTTTTTCTTCTTTAACCCCTTTATATTGTCTGTCAGTCTTTTCACCATACAAATGCTTTATAAGATTACTAATTAAAGACTAAAGCAGGTTAGCAAAATTATGAACAAAACAAGCATATCTGGAATTTAAAGAGTTTTCTAAGATTGTCTCAAAAGCACAGCCAGGCTGGGGAAGGGCTGAGCCTGAAGCTCCAAATGCAGGTAGAAAAAGTTGAGCATGCGCATCAGATCTCTGGACTTCCCAGGCAGGGGAAGCTATGGGCTTGGCCATAGGAGGAGTAGAGGGTGGGGTCTGGGGAGGAGGGGAGGGACCAGCGCAATTTGAATCAGACTTGATTTTGAACTCAGGCCTGGATTCCTCTTCCCCCACTTTGCCTCCAGGTGCTAGGGGATTAAAAGCTTCTAGAGGGTGGGTCATTGCCTCCAGGCATGCAAAATTAGAGCAACAATTAGTGTTGGAACTGGGAAAAGCAGCAGGAATCTCTTCAGGTTTCTCTGAAAAAGCATGGTTGGGAGAGGGAGAGATATTTCCTCCTGTGAGTAAGTTACTGGCTCTTTTAACAAAAATAAAAAGAAAAATAGAAAATCCACAAAAACAAAGCATTAACATGATCTTATCTCCCATTTGTCTGGTTAAACAGACTAAAATCAAAAATAGGGTAATTAGGGAGTTTAAAAGGTCCATTTGAAAAAATTTAAAGGAAAACACAGCCAGTGCGCCAGTACTTAGCAATTTAAAGGGTAGGGGAAATTTCTTACCCAACCAGAAGATCAGAAGACTGAGGTTTAGCTTTCTTCTTCATGGTCAGCCATCTGTTAAGGGCTAAAATTCTAGCTAAACTGTCTAAAATATCTAATGAGTGGTCGCCAATAAATTATAAGCTTTAGCAAGAGTTAGACTTTTAAGCATTTATTAAGGAGAATAAGAATTTGGTAAAGAGAGAGAAAAAGGCCTAGATTTCTATCTATTAAAGGGAGAGCACATTTCTAGCTCCCTTCTCCACCAGAGTCCAGAGGAAAAAAGAGCGAGACTGAGCGCCAGTCTCTTCCTTCCTCCTCCCACTAGCCCGCGTCACTTCCTGACTCCTGGTCTTGCCCTCAAAGACCTTCCCTTCATGGGCAGAACTCCTCTACAGTAAGTATCCAGCAGGTGGCGTTATTCCAATCGTTACAACCTCATCATCTTCAACCTCTCCCTGTCAACTTTTCCCATCCTTGCTGCCCATAAACATGCCCCAGTTTTCCTCATCCTTAAAAAGCATTTACTAGACCCTACTGTGTCTTCATACTTTTATTATACCTCTCCTCCCCTTTTCAGCCAAACTCCTTGAAAAAGCTATCATCACTTGATGCTTCAGCTCATTTCTTCTCACTCCTCAAACTTTTTGTAGTTTGGATTCCAGCCTGTCTGCAGACTTACTGACAATCTCTTAATTGCCATATCCGATGGTCTTTTCTTAGTCCTTGTTACCTCTCTGCATTTGACACTTTTGACAGCCCTCTCCTGGATATTCTCTCTTCTGGGTATTCCTGACACTAATTTCTTCTGGTTCGTCTCCTCTCTGTCTGACCTCTCCAGCATTTCCTTTGTTGAAAGTGAGTAGAATCTATAGGAATTTAGTGCTCAGAGAGTGTTACCTCAGTGAGGTTGTTGTGGCTTCACAGGAAATGTCATTCCATAGAAGAAGAGAGGGAGGGCAACAGATGGAAAGAGGAGATTACATTGTGTATGAGAAAGAAAATGGTTTTGGGGAAGACTATAGGTACACTGAACTATCACAGACTCAGGCAAATTTCTGCCAGGGGGGCAATACTTGTAGCCTCACTTCTTCCCAAAGTACATCACAGAGTGACTGCTATTTCTAAGAGTAAGACACAAAGAGGAAAAAAAGGGAAGCAGGGAGTAAGGGGGTAAGATCTATCTGTAAGAGAGTAACAAATTGTTGAAAAGAAAGAACTCAAAATTGGTATTTTAGAATTTTTATTTCTGTGGGGAACACAAAGAGACTAAAGAGGGAATAAATAAGTGTAAAGATCACAAATCAAAGAATAAAAGTTTAGGATAAACAGAAGGGCAAAAGAATTAATGAAAATAACAGAGTAAAGAAATATTTTTTAAGAAAAAGAAGAAGAGAGAAGGGAGGATTTCAATTAACTACTTAACTGTGAGGGGAGATAAAAAGAATTAGTTCAATAAAAGGAAGGAATTTTCCTTTGCTGGCTCATCATCCATGTAATATCCCCTATCTGTGGGACTACCTCAAGGCTCTTCTCTAGGACCTCTTCTATCCTTTCTATACCCTCTCACATGGTGATATCATTAGGTCCCATAAATTTAATTATCTCTGTGCATGTAACTCTCAGATCTATATATCCAACTCTAGTCTGCCCCCTGAACTTTAATCCCATATCAACAGCTACCTATTGGACATCTCAAAGTCAACATCCAAGCCTGAATCCATTATCTCCTCCTTCCAAATCCATCTCTCTACCAAATTTCCTAATTTCTGTTGAAGACATTACCATTATTCTGTTTACCAGATTCATAATTTCAGTGTCATTTTGTTTTCTGAACTCTATACATAGTCTTGAATTTCTTTCCATTCTCTTCTGTGTAATTGAAAAAATATTTCATTGACATGCTTTCTTTTTTTTTTTATCGCTGTCATACCTATCATTCCCTCCCATGAGTCTCACCCTCTGTTGTAACAAACAAGTATAGTTATGCAAAACAGTTCCCCACATTGACCATGTCAGTAAATACATGTTTCATTCTTTAACTTTGCATGCTCTCTCTCTCTCTCTCTCTCTCTCTCTCTCTCTCTCTCTCTCTCTCTCTCTCTCTCTCTCTCTCTCTCTCTCTCTCTCTCCCCTTTACCAAAAGGTGAGAAGCATAATTAGTTTTCTAGAGTTGTGATCAGTCAAAGCATTGATCAGAGTTCTTAAGTCTGTCACGATTGTTTTTCCTTTACCATGTTGTAGTTATTGTATAACTGTATTTTGGTAGCATCCTGAATTGAGGCAAATATTATGGAAAACAATTCAGAACTGTAACCAGAAAGTCACTAAAATTTGACACTAAACTTCAACCCAATGATACTACACTGGTTCTGTTCACTTTACTTTGCATCAGTTAATGCAAGTCTTAATAGGTTTCTCTGAAATCTACTCCTTTGATCATTTCATGAAGTACAATAGTATTCCATACCTTTGTGTACCATAATTTGTTCAGTCATTCGCCAATCAATGGACATCCACTGTTACCAGTTCTTTGCTACTGCAAAAAGTACTTCAGTATAAATATTTTTGTGCCTCTGTATTTTTGTCTTCTCAGTGGCCCTTTTTAATGTATATTTCACAGCCAGTCAGTAAGTACTGTACTCTGTGCAATCAGATCATACTTAGTATATTGAATACAGTTCAGGGTGACTCCTTTTAAGAGTTTGTGAATTCCTTGTTGATAGAGGTCTTTAAATAGAGGTTGGATGAAATTAGTTGTGATTTTCCAAATTTTCTAAATGGACCAAATGTTGTTTCTTTCAATTCTGAGATTCTTTGATCTCCTATTTTCTGAACTATTACGTATATACTCAGTACCCACATGTTTAGGCTAGCCAATAATCAATTGCTGCAGCTTTTTAATTTGTGTAAACTTAATGGCTCTAGTTATATAATCTTCTTAAAGACAGGAATTTTGTCAATTTTTCATGAGTGAATAGCATACTTCCTGATTCTAGGTTAAATTTGTAATGAATGAGCTTCTCAGAACTAGGTTAATTCTCTTGACTTTTATGGATAGAATTCCTGGTCTCCTTTCCACTATATCAAAATCTTCCATTGGCCTGGAAAAAAATCTGTGTCTACCAATCTGCTCTGGATACCACTTGCCAGTGTCTTCTGGTTACCTCATTCCTTTTCAGTTATGGGTAAGACTAGATGACCAATGAACTCCAAATATAAAGTTCTGTCATTATTCTATGATTCCAGAATGTTTGGTTCAACTCCCATTTTCATCATTTAATAGCTGCACAAATGTGGATAATTGACTTGACATCTCTGAGGTTTAGTTTCCACATTTCTTAGACCCGTAATTGTTAGATGACTATTTTCCTAATAAACCTAGCTTTTTTTTTATGTTGTATTTTATTTTAGTTTCCTTTTTTTTTTTTTTTTTGGCAGGGCAATGAGGGATAAGTAACTTGCCCAAGGTCACACAGCTATAGTAAGTGTCAAGTGTCTGAGGTCGGATTTGAACTCAGGTACTCCTGAATCCAGGGCCGGTGCTTTATCCACTGCGCCACCTAGCTGCCCCGCTACTAGTTTCTAATATATATTTTTAATGCCAGAAAATTATATTTCCCATAGCAGGTAAGTGTGAAAAATTAAGTTGCATATGTTACAGTAAAGGCTTAAAACCTCCTTTAAACAGTTAAACATAGAGGTTGTGATGACACAAATTCCTTATATCAGCTCTGATAATGGAAGCAGAAACAAGAAGAGTCAAGTGGATGTTATAGCTAATATCAGTACTTCTTTGGTTGGGTAAATTTGAGATAAACTTGAAATAATTCTTAATACTTATTTGAACCTGTATTTGAATGTCCTTAACATATTTCTAGAAAAATATGCATTATAGTACTGACCTAGGTCATTGTCAGGGAAAACTTCCAAAAAACTGGGGCTGTCCAAATATATCCTCATATATCCAGAATATAGTAAAATGCAACTGTCAATTTGAAATTAAACAGGGCTTAAACAATAAAAATAGGGACAGCTGGGTGGCACAGTGAATAAAGCACCAGCCCTGATTCAGGAGAACCTCAGTTCAAATCCAGCTTCAGACACTTGACACTTATTAGCTGTGTGACCCTGGGCAAGTCACTTAACCCTCATTGCCCCACAAAAAAAACCAAAACAAACAAACAAATAATAAAAATAGATGTAATAAAACCCTTCTGACATATAGTCTTTGCATTTTATTCATATGAGGGCCCCTTACTCAGAGTATATTCATTCCCAGTTTTGCTCCCAGTTAACAGCAAGCTTGGCTATCTCCTTTTTCCTCAGCATATTAGAAAAGGGTGAGAAGATGTTACAGGCAGACATACGGATTTCAAAAAATAACAACTTCAATGATGAAAGAAACAGAAAAAGCAAGCATAAGAAGTCAGTTATAGCAGTCTTCAGTCATTTAGTGTGGAGGGCAAATAGCCCTAAGTTATGACTAAAAGCATCACATCAATATTTTCAGGTGTAATTATTGTTGTTTGTATTTGATGATCTGTAGACATCCAAGAGCAATTAAATTGTATTCAATATAATTATGATAGGGTAGACCTTAAGTAATCTCTAAAACTCTGCTATTGAGAATGACTCTTCAAGGGTTCCACTTTTCCAAATGAATATACAAATAACTGCATCATTTGGGGTATAAAAAGGGTAATTTAGCATATCAGAGAGTGGTAGGCTTGGGATTAGAGAGACCTGTGTTGAAATCTTGCCTCATGATATTCATTAGCTGGGCAAGTTGTTTTAACCTCTGTGCCTCAGGCAACTTCTGAAGATTTCTTCGCTGAGTCACAGGCTGAAATCTGTATTGGTGAAGACTAATGAAATCTCAAGTTCCTTTGTGTATGATTATATAATGATACAAATCAACACCAAAAAGTGAGGTTATTATAGTCTTCTTTATCTGAAACAGCTTTTACTATATTGAGTGGTATAAGACAGAGTAGATGATTGGTTTAATATGTTGATATGTTGCTCAGATTCCCTTCATAATTAAACCTTTTCTGCTTTCTGATGTCACTTGATATTATGATTTAAAGAAATGTTTTATGTATTTTTTCAAATTCATTTTTCACATATGAATAAAAGGAATTTTCTTGGTATATATTTGGCCAGAGGGTTAGTTCATTAAGAGATTCCCCAGAAATTTGGAAATTTTCCCTGCCCTTTTTTCTTAATATGTATTTTAATTTGTAAGCTCGGGTACTAATTTTTTATTAACACAGGGAAAGGAAATAACTGAGGCCTTAGCCTAAATTTGCTTAACTTTCTCTTTTCAGTGACATAAATACTTCCAATTACTTTTTCCTTTTCCTGTTTTTCATCTTTATTTTCCAGGAAACAGAATAATTAACAAATTTGGCTCTTATCTGTAATTTTGGTTTATCCCTTATTTATTGGACTAGTTCATAGCATCATTTAGTCTGTTTTGGGGAAATAGCCTTAGTATTGTGTAGAAACATTCCTAAATCTCTACAATTTAGAATGTTGCCATTTTAGTGTTCTTTGGCCTTTGTCATTAAATTGGAAAGATAGGTAACATGCTCTAAATGAATAAGTTCTCTGAATTTTAAAGTACATTATGTACTTTAGTATAGCTACATTCAAATTCCTGCTATGTATATTACATTGTTCTTGATGCTGGGGGAAATTGTTCAATTAAAATTTCAAAGCATATAATTTTATTTGTTAAAAACTTTAATAGAGGGGCAGCTAGGTGGCGCAGTGGATAGAGCACTGGCCCTGGAGTCAGGAGTACCTGAGTTCAAATATGGCCCCAGACACTTAACACTTATTAGCTGTGTGACCCTGGGCAAGTCACTTAACCCCAATTGCCTCACTAAAAACAAACAAACAACTTTAATAGAATGAGTGTCCAACTTGTTTTGGAGTGAGTTTTTTAGTTTTTTTTTAGTTGACCTTGTAAAATTACATGGCTGCTCCCAGGATATAATGTGAACACCAGATTTTGAGGTTTGGAACACAGGCAACAAATACTGTTTGCCAGAGCCAATAATTGATCACTTAGTGGTCCACCTTAGTTGGTGTGAAATTGACAGCAGTCCCTGCTGAGACTGTAATTGAAGTATTTACAAACTGGTAGAATTTCCTAATGCTTTCATAGGGATTCAGCCTTAGAGAACCTAAAGTTGAAAGCTGTTGCAATAAAATATCAGAGAAGTACTTTTGTGAATGCAACAAAACAAGAAGGAAGGAAAACAAAAGTAACTCAAGTGTATGTAATGCCTGTTGTCTGTTACTTTTGACAAGCATGGCACAGTTTAATACTGAGTAAGGAGAGGACTAAGAAATACATGCTAGTTCCCAGTAAGTTTGATCCTTTATTCTCTAGGCCATCGGGAACAGGGAAAACAGAGAAGAAATACAAATCCCTGGAGGAATGAGAATACCCTTTGTTCAATTGAAGGAACAGCCTAGCAAGAATTTGAGGAAATTGGTCCCTTCTGACAAGGGCATTAAGGATGGTGATCAGAAGGAAGGAAGTGGGACAAAAGTAAGTAAATTAAAGGAGTAGGATTGGTCTGCTATAGAAAAATGTCCAAGAAAGAGGTGGTGACAAAATATGGAGAAGTAAAAATATTTAATTAAAAGTTGAGAGAAAGAAACATAAAAAACATGGTAATGTAAGTACTTTGACCTCTGTCCTCTGAATCCACCACATAGAATGACTGTGCCTTCATAATCACTGATGACTAACAGATACTTATGATAACTGCTATAAGGCGCACAAAATTTGGAGTAATATAGTTTCAGGAGAAGGGACTATTATATTTACTTTGACATTTTACTTTTCCTGGTGTTCTACAATAGATTGAGGGAAGGCATAAGGATTTATTTGAGGAATTTAGTCCTATTGCAGTGACACACATAGTTATTTTGATTAATCTTTGACATTCTCACCTCCATTTACTAAAAAATAACAATTCACAACCTCTAGTTACAAAATAATCACTGGCACTTAATAAAAATGTCTAACATTTCTAACTTTCATTTTAAACCTGGCTAAAGTAAAATAACAATTTTAGGTAAGGCTCTGCATATCTATGGGAGAGAAAACATGGTTTTTCAGGTGTTTTGAAAGATTTTTTTCCTTTAGTATTTCTTTGCTTTAAAGTATCAATATTTAAATCAAACATATCTAGGTTGACAAGTAGAAGGATTGATTGAGCCTTTGCTGTATCCTTAACTCTATATATCTCTTCATAGGACTATATGTACATTGTCAGACTGACAGCCCAGTAGGGATAAGAGAGATACTAGAGCATACTGTCCTAGAGATACCAGAACATACTCGGACAGTAAGGATTGACTTGCTTCTGAATGCATTGCTTTAACTTTCTGAGGCTTTCCTGAAGATAAAGTATATTCTTTTTTTAGACAAATTTTGGTTAGCAAAAGTTGCAAAACAAAAGGGAGGAGGAGCACTTTCTCTTTCTCAATAGGGTGCAAGTATACAAGGGGGTGAAAAAATTTAGTAGAATAAAAGAGCCATTATCAATCATTTCCCTTTTTTGATGCATTAAACTCATCATCTCTGCCACTTGAGAGAAAACTTCATTTTTCCTTTGCCTTAAAGTTCTTGCCTACCTTCTTTCTCCAAAAGGCTTTGGAAGTTGACAATAAAATACTTGCTTTTAACAAAGAAAAACAAAGTAAAATATTATTGCCAAATGGTAGAGACTTCTAGAGGGTTGCTAGAGCTAGGGAAGAATTTAATCTTTAACAGAGGAAAACAATAAAACTTTAATGATCCAACATCATAGATTTTTATGGGAGGAAAGTTTGGAAGAATTCATGGTTTTTACAAAGAAAAACAAAGTAAAATTGTTTATAGTTTTATAGTTAAATAATTTTTATAGTTCTGTGTGTGTACCTGATAGAGCTTATTTTCTTCTATAAAAAGATTTATAAACTATCACCTGCTTCTTTATATTAGCCATTTGTAGAACATTTTGACTTTTTAAAAAATGTAGTTCCCACATCTACTTGCACCCCTGGGACCTGCTCTATTAGGATTATATTGTTGGGTGGGTTTTTTTCCTCATTTAACTACATTTTGTTTCTTGTTTTATAAGCATTATTGAAGGATGGGGACCAGATGTTTTTAGATTGCTAGAAGACTATATATACACAAACATTTGAAATTTAATTGTTTATTTTTGTATTTGAGGTATGTATTACATAAAATGCTTTCAGTGTTATACGGAAACATACATTGAAGTTGTATGTGGTTTGTTTACTATTTTGAGACAGCCAGGCTTTCAGTAACAGGGAGGTTTTTGTTTTTTGTAATCTTAAAAGGAAAATCATACAACAAAGCTTTCTTTGTTGCTGTGAATCGTGGACAAAAATAAATGGATACAGGCTGCCAATACACTATCCCACAAAGCAGAAGAGAATTTGCTTATGTAATGGAGTATGTGTGTGGGTATATGGGGATATGTGTGTGTGTGTGTGTGTGTGTGTGTGTGTGTGTGTGAGAGAGAACGGGGGTAAGGGGTGGGGGGAATATGTAGAAAGAATATAATATTAAATGAAGAGTTTGTGTCCAGATTTTAAATTTAGGAAATTTTATGGGGAAGACTTCAAAAGATTAAGGAACCAAGTAATATTAATCAGTTTAAACTTTTCCATCTTATAATTAAATTAACATGGCAGAAATGTATCCTAAAGAATTGATACAAATATAAAAGAGCAATAGAGGTTGTATGACATGACACAGTGGATTGCTTGGAAAACTAGCATTGGAGTTAAGAAAACTTAGATCAGATCCTGCCTCTGATACATACAAGTGACCCTGGGAAATTCCCTTAACCTCTCAGTGGTATAGACAATTATCTAAGACTATAAAGGCACTAAATTGCATTGGTAGAGGGAGTTTTCTCATGTGAGAGTTCTCTACCAGTGAAACCATAGGTCCATTCCCTTTCCCTATATAAGAATAAGATCTATTCCCAAAGGATTGAAATAGCTAGTTTTCAAATTAAGAAACAATAACTATATGATAAAATACTCCAAATTATTAAAAGTAAGAAACATGCAAATTAAAACAACTATTAGATTCCACATGATACTCATCTAATTAGCAAAAGTAACAAAGAAAATGACAATTGTTACAGGGGTTCTGGGAGAAGACAAAGAGGCTGCTGGTGGAGCTAACTGTTCAGGAAAACAATTTGGAACTAGACCCAAAAAGTCTATCTGATCCCTTTTTAACTTAGCACTATCACTACAAGGTTTATATTCCAAAGGAGTCAAAGACAGAAGCAGAGGACCTATAAATACAAAAAAAATATGTATAGCAGCACCTTTTTGTAATAGCAAAGAAGTAAAACAGAATGGGTGTCCATCAATTGAGATTGACTGACCAAATCATGGCATATGAATATAATAGCACTGTGCTAGATGAAATGATAAATGTGATGAGTTCAGAGAAACTTGGAGATACTGGTAAGAAGTAATAAAGAGGGGGCAGCTAGGTGACGCAGTGGATAGAGCACCGGCCTTGGAATCAGGAGTACCTGAGTTCAAATCCGGCCTCAGACACTTAACACTTACTAGCTGTGTGACCCTGGGCAAGTCACTTAACCCCAACTGCCTCACTAAAAAAAAAAAAAAAAGAAGAAGTAATAAAGAATAAAATGAGCAGAAGAAGAATTTATGTAATGACCATAATAACTTAAAGGAAAATGACTTGGAAGACTTCAGACCTCTGGCAACTGCAGGAATAAGTTATGAGTTTAAAAGTTGGATAATAAAATGTGCCTTTTGCCTCTTGCTAGAGAAGTAATGGTCTAGAAATCCAAAATGAGACATTCATTTTGACACATCGCCAGTGTGTTGGCTTGTGTTTGCTGGACTTTCTTATAAGGGCAGCCTTCTCTTAGGTGAAAATGTGAGTTAAAAGGCACTTAAGATAGAGGTATAAACTGGTCTGACTATTGGAAAACAACTTAGAACTATGACCAAAAAGCTATGAAACTGGGCAGCTAGATGGCGCAGTGGATAGAGCACCAGCCTTGGATTCAGGAGTACCTGAGTTCAAATCCGGCCTCGGACACTTGACACTTATTAGCTGTGTGGCCCTGGGCAAGTCACTTAACCCAAATTGCCCTGCAAAAAAAACAAAAACAAAACAAAACAAAACAAAAGCTATGAAACTGCATATCCTTTGACCCCCTGATACTACTATTAACTCTATACCCCAAAGAGAATCAAAGAAAGAAGAAAAGGACGGACTAATGTGCAAAAATATTTATAGCAGCTCTTGTGGTAGCAAAGATTTGTAAACTAAGGAAATGCTCATCAAGTGTAGAAAGACTGAACAAGTTATGGTATATGAATGTGTATGGTATATGAATGCTGTAAGAAATGATAAAGGGGATGATTTCAAAAAACCTAAGAAGACATGTATGAACTGATGCAGGGTAAGTGAGCAAAACCAGGGGAACAATTTATAGAGTAACAACAATATTGTAAAGATAATCAACTCTGAAAGAATTAGCAACTTTGATCAACACAATGACCGACTGTAATTCCAAAAGACATAATGAAACATGCTACTACCTACCTGCAGATAGAGCTGATGGACTCAGAGTTTTTCGATATGTGGAAATTTGTTTGCATGTTTATACGTATTTGTTTGTTTGTTTACTTTATTTCCAGTTACCTGTAACTCCCTCCCTTTCCTCCCCCCTCCACAAGACAGCAACCAATCTGATATAGGTTATATATGTACAATCCACAAGTACTTTTTTTTTTAATTTTTTTTTTTTTTTAGTCTGTGTTCAATCAATATCAGTTCTTTCTCTGGAAGTGGATAGTATGCTTCATCATTAGCCCTTTGGGATTGTCATTGTATTGCTGAGAGTAGTTATTTGCTCAAAAAACAATACTGCTGTCACAATGCACAGTGTCCTCCTGGTTCTATTCACTTCACTATACATCAGTTCATATGAGTCTTTCTAGGTTTTTGGTTAAACATATTTGCAATGGGAATTGTTTTTCTTGCCTTCTCATTGAAGAGGTGGGGAAGAGGAGAGAATTTAGTAAAATGAAATAAAATTGGGAGACATTTTTAAATGAGTTTAGAAAGAAAACATCAATTTAAAAAGGTTTATTTTTAATTTTTATTTTTGTAAAAGGTTTAAATTCACAGAAGAAAATTTCAGAAAAGGCAGGACAATTTTGTAACAACCCTGTTTAATGTATACTTTTTAAAAAACCTTGTATATAAAAAGGTACTATTTAACATGCAATTGTGTTTTTGTTCATTTTGTCTAAGTGTTTGTATTTGATTAAATTCATAGTACATTTTATGTGTTGTAAAATATAAAAATAACTCACATCATATAGCACTTGAAAGGTTTGCTAAGTGTTTTCCTCTTAACAGCCTTGGGAGGTAGGTAGTCCAAGTGATATCTTTATTTTAACGAATGAGGAAAATTAGGGTAAAGGAACAGTTTTGCTTATGGTTGCTATCAAAATCAGAATAGGGTAGTAGAAAATACTGGATTTGGAGTGGTGAGATGAGCTAAAATCCTATTTCTCTTTACTATCTGTATGACCCTGATCAAGTCACTTAACATCTCATAACCTTTCTTACCTTGTTTGTAACATGGGTATAATAGTAATTACTGTACCTACATCAAATTGTTGTGAGGATAGCACTATGTAAATGTAAATATAGTTCAAAATACAAGTATTTTTAATAAATTAGGTCTCAACTACAAATTCAGTTTTCCAGCATACCAGGTTGATTCCTATCCATATATACGCATAAATCTCTTTATAAATTTTTATTCCCAATGTTACAATTCATTGCAAGTGGAAGAAATTTGACACTATTACAGCTTCCTAGAAGAGTTCTGTCATCATTCAAAAGAATTTGACCTGTCCATCCACATGTGAGAGACTAAGTGGATGAAGAATGTCTGTTGATCAGATTTCAATATGCACGTGAATGAACATCCAATAGAGTTTGTCCAGAATCATATATATCTGGGTCAGACAATACAGATGGACAGTGAGGTAGGCCCAGAGTTGAAAAAGAAGGGAACATGCTAGAAATCAACTGCAAGGCACATTTACTGACCCCAGGTTGCCATAATAGCAAAGGACTATCTTTTTAATTAAAAAAAACCACCAAACCCAACATTTTACTGGTGTTGCTATATGGCAACAAGATATGAGACAAGACTAGCTCCAGAGAACTAAAAGTGAGCAAGGTAAGAAAGATAAAAAAAGTGTATGGTGGGTGTGAGCAAACTGCAATATGTAACCAATAAAGCATTCCAAAGAAAAACAAAGTGAAAGATGTCATTGAGATGTCAAAGAGATGATGAGCTAGTCACAGCAATGATGACAGTTGGACAGCCAGAATGTTCCACTGGTACCACTCAATGTCTGGAGAAAGTGAACTTTTGGGGAGAAAATAGATAATGAGTCTCACAGAATGGTCAGTCATTGGATGAATTGCAATCTGCATCATTGGAGGGAACTTCTGACTTGATGAGTTCATAAATCCATTTGCATATATAAGAGGATGGTAGGAAATAAAGAAAAGTATTGCTTTGTAAAACAAAGGAAAACAGGTTCCCTAGAAAGCTTTTAGGAGGTCTAAATAAACAAGATCTTCTCAAAAGATTTAAGATGAAATTGGAAGGACAACAATTCAATACTCAATGGATTTGATATCATCTCTACAGTGATCTATTTTCATCTTCAGTGAGTGGAAACAACACTATTTACTACTCTGTGTAGTAAATATATGAAGAAATAAAAATGTCAGTTAAGATGAAGTTACAGAGTGACTGAATATGACAATATTTACAAAAGAAATCTAAACTAGAGGTGACAATTTTTGAAGGTATTCTGATTAATTTTTAATATCTCAGGAAGATTCCTAAAGAATAAAAAAATTCACAGATACCATTACAAAAAAAGAAAGAAATTCAAAAGATACTGCCTTATGAGCTTTGCTTTTTGGTATTCTCAAGTCGTTAAGAGAAAGGTATACCTAAATGTCAATATTGATCAAAATGTGAAAAAGGAACAAGGAGATTTTCAGTTTCTGATAGCAGATTATATCTTGATTGTCACATAATTTACTGAAAGTTACAGAAAATACAAAATCTCAACTGAGTACAAAAACATTTAGCTCAATACTATAGAATAAGACTTTAATAGCTCTTCTTCAATAAAATATCTACCATGTATATGTCAGTATCATAAAATATTTCTTGATGGTTGTGATGACAGAAAATTTTTTCCCTGATTCCTTGATGATCAGTATCAGACCTGACTTAAAAGAGATGTATGCTTGTATCCTCTAGGAAGTGGTACAGTCCCAGTGGAATAGGGATTCCATATCCATGATAATATTATTTAAACTCAGCGTTTTTTTACTTTTTTGGGTCATGAATCCTTTTGTAGGTTTTATGAAGTCTTTGGTTCCTATCTCCAAATAATAGTTTTAAGTGCATAAAATATAAAATGCATAGGATTTCAAAGGAAATCAATTATGCTGAAATAGTTATAATTTTTTTTAAAGAGTTCATGGACCCCAGGTTAAAAAACCCCTGTTTTTAAATTATACTATGTTACAGAAATGTTTGTTTTATTCCATAAATTAAACTTCCATAAATTCCATAAATTAAACTTTTTTTGTTTATTAACATTTTAGTATATAACTCAAATAGGACATTTTCCAACTTCTGTTGTACTGTTTTTCAAAAAGATGGTACCAGTTTGCATCTCTGCCAATTGATAATAGTGTTCCTATTTCTCCATAGCCTGACAGTATTGAATTTAATGTTTATAGTTATTATTAACAATATAATGTTGGTATAACATTGTATTTAGAAATTTCTTTTAATTTGCCTTACTCTGAATATTAGAGAACTTGAACATTTTTTCACATGGTTAATTATTTCATTCCTCATATTTTTTCATATTTAGGCTTCAGATACTTCAAGTGAAGACATTAATCTGAGTCAGGTTGTACCCTTCCAACCAGTTCCTGAAGAAAATGTGAAAGTGTTACCTGAGTGGAGTGAGAAAGTATCTCAAAATATTTTATCAGGTACCAGGATAATGCTTTTTAAAAAAAATTTTAATTACCTTTTCTCAATCAGTTGAAAAAACGTGTGGGTGCCCAAGAAGTACTGCTTTTGAATGACACCTGTCAGAAACATAAAGCTTTCCTAATAGGATAATAAAGGGTTACTATACAAATATGTATCAATATACAAAGTTCTAGCTAAACATTTTCTAATATTAAAGGCATCTCTTTTCATGGCAACTTAGTATTCTTCTAAGCTTGTTTTGTTGGTAGACTCTAGCCTCCTTCGAATCTCTGTTTAGACTCTATTTTCTACTTGACACTAATCTTCCTAGTTAGTACCTCCTCCCTACCCTTTCCTCTACCCTAAAACTGTTACCTTCTATTTACTTTGTTTATATTTTAAATGTACTTAAACGTGTACGTATCGTTTACATTTATAGAATGTAAGGGAAGAGACCATTTTTTGGCTTTGTATTCTCATTGTCTTACATATTGCCTGACTCATAGTAAATACTTTATATATATTCTTTTTTTTTCTTTTTTTTTTGGGGGGGGGGGGGAGGCAATGAAGGTTAAGTGACTTGCCCAGGGTCACACAGCTAGTGTCAAGTGTCTGAGATCACATTTGAACTCAGGTCCTTCTGAATCCAGGACCAGTGTTTTATCCACTGCGCCACCTAGCTGCCTCGTTAATATATATTCTTTCTGGTTGATTGCTAAGGTTTTCTCTGTGGTTGACCAGAAGCAGTCTGTAGAAGAATCGTCTGGAACCTTCAGCCTTTCCAAATTGTTAGGAGATAGTTCTATATGCAGAGTCTATATCTACCTCTGCAACTTTCAGTCAATGAATATTATTAATCACCTACTGTGAACCACATTAATTATTCTTTGTTCTAGACTCTGGGAATAAGCAAACAAATGTAATCCCTCTTCCTTGTGATAACCCTTCAAACTATTTAAAGGTAGCTATCATGTCTCCCTTAATTTTTTTTCCTCACATTATTTGTGACCTATTCTATATTTATTTTGTTAGAGATTTCCCAGTTACATTTTAATCTAGTTCAAGACACTTAGGAGTATTGTGGGTTGTGTGTTTGACCCTTCTTCTCTAGCTTTTCAGTGTTGTATGTGAAATTTACCAAAAAAGTAAACAGAGGCCAGTTTTTCTGAGAAAGATATTTATTAACAGGGGAATGCAGTCTAATAATAAAGGGTCAATGGTGTGATTCCATTTATAGCAAAGCCCCCAAATTAAAGATGCAACGTACTTTTATAAGTATAGAACAAAGAACAGAACATCCCACAAGTGGGTTATAGACTACCTATCTCTTAAGGAATGCTTTTGTGAATTTCAAGAGTCCTAGCTGAGTCCCAGGGACTCAGGCATACATACTCATTAGTACCTGGGGGATCATCAGATAAGGCCACCTTAATTACTAAATACAAGACAAGATCTTTGAGTTCAACTTCTTAAGGATAACACACAAACATTGCAGGAAATGCTGAGATAATGTTTTTGGTTGGTTTTTTTTTTTTTAGTGAGGCAATTGGGGTTAAGTGACTTGCCCACGGTCACACAGCTAGTAAGTGTTAAGTGTCTGAGGCCAGATTTGAACTCAGGTACTCCTGACTCCAGGGCCAGTGCTCTATCCACTGTGCCACCTAGCCGACCCATAATGTTTTATTAAAGTAATAACAACAGAGGTTTTCTTTAACAGTCATTGTGGGAAAGCTTAGGCCTTTGGTATCTATCTTCAAAGAGAAAGGGAACTGAACTTTTGTACACATGACATTCTTTACTTGGAGACAGAGAAGAAGCATTAGCTTTTTGCGTGTGTGTGTGAGGCAATTGGGTTTAAATGACTTACCCAGGGTCACATAGCTAGTAAGTGTTAAGTGTCTGAGTTCGGATTTGAACTCAGGTCCTCCTGAATCCAGGGCCACCTAGCTGCCCCTGAAGCTTTAGCTTTATTACATAGAATACAGAATGTAATTAGAGAATAGAATCACTTACAGAGTAAAATCAAATATAAAATACAGGATGGAGAAATAATTGTCTGTGTCTTTCCTAAACAGTAATACCCAGAACTTAACAAAATGCTTTAGATTAGGCCTGACCAAGAAATAGTTCAGCAAAACTATCACTTCCCTCATGTTTGACCTTGCACCTCTATTAATTAATTAATTAATCCAACCTGAAATCGAGTTAGCCTTTTTAGCTGCCATATCACACTATTGACTCATTGAACTAGTAGTCCTCTAAAACCTCTAGATCTCCATCTTGTACTTGTGAAGTTTTTATTTTTAATATCAAATAGGTTAGTTTGATCTGAATGTAGAATAAATGGAGGAGACTGATGTGCAATTAATCAGGAAAGGTAGACTGGAGTAGGATAGTGAAGGGCTTTAAATGCCAAATGAGAAGAGTTTATATTTTATCCTAGAGGCAGTAGAAAACTACTGAAACTTCTTGAGAAAGAGAGTGACAGGGTCAGGCTTGTGCTTTGGGAAGATTATTTTAGCAGCTGTGCAGAGGATGGATTTGAGAGGGGGAGAGATTGGAATCAGGGAGATCAATTAGGAGGCTGTGGCAGTAGTCTAAGTGACAGCTATTGAGGGCCTGAACTAAGGTGGCAGCTATGTGAATAGAGAGAAGGGAACAGAAGTGAAAGAGGTAGAATCAAGACAACTGAGTAGCTTTTGGATATAGGGAAGTGAGAAAGAGGGAAGAATTAAGGCTGACTCTAAGGTTTTGAGTCTGAGTGACTAAAAGAAAGGGGGTGTCCTCAACAGAAATAGGGAAATTCAGAGGAGGAATAGATTTTTCTTTGAAAGAGAGGAAATAAGTTCAATTTTGACCATGTTGAATTTGAAAATCCTATAGAGCAAGCAGTTGATACTACAAGAGTAGGGCTCAAGAAGACAACCAAGGCTAGGTTATAGATATGGGAGTTATCTGCATCAAGTTGATCATTGGATTCATGTAGTTTAAAGCACTGGGAGAGAGCATACAAAAGAAAAGCAGAGGCCTCAAGACGGTTTTAGGGAGCACCCATAGTTAGTGGTGGACAAGATGATGATCCAGTAGAGGACCTAAAAAAAAAGAGGTAGGAGGACAAGTAAAATAACAGTTTGATCAAAGCCAGAGAGGAAAGTCAATCAAGGAGAAGCCAGTGGGGTCATATGCTATCAGGGAAGTTGAGGACTAAGGAAGCCATATTGAAAGCAAATGAGAAGGAAGTGGTGGCTATGAGTACAGACAAGTTTTTCTTGTTTATTTTTATGGGAGCTTGACTGTGAAAGGAAGGAGAAGGTAGCTTGAGGAGGTAGTGGGGTCAAGGTAGGCCCTTTTAAGCATGAGAAAGATAATTGAATATGTTTGTAGATAGCCAGAAGGAACCAGAGACTGATGATTAGGAAATGGGGGAAAGAAGAATTAAAGGGACCAAGCATCCAGGAGGGAATGGGATCATAAGCATAGTTAGAGAAATTGACCTTGGTGAGAAGGACGGCCTCAAATGCAGCTGGAACAAATTAGGAATAAAGGGGGAAGGGATCAATGATGAAATATTTTGAGGCACAGAGTAGGGGAGAAAAGAATCTCATAATGGATGCCCTTTATTTTTTCAGAACATGTGAGGCAATATCCTTAACTGGGAATGATAGAAGTGTGGAGGGAGGGACACTATGGAAGGCTTAAGGAAAGAAAAGATTTGGAAGAGCCACTGTGGGAAACATGATAATATTAGGGAAGACTAAAAGGATTATTGTGGAGCAGTGAGGACCCAGTTGAGATTAGGTACCACTGGTTCTGTGATTGACTGTAGTGCCATTCAGTATCATATGAATAATAGAGAAGCTGGATGGTGAAGGTACTCAAAAAATAAGATTTGGAAAGGCACACAATGTGTGCCTTCTCCTTGAGATCAGGTTTCATTTTGTGTTCAATTCCCGTAATCATATCACAGTGCCAGGCACATAGTAGGCTCTTAATAAATATTGATTTATTGACTAGAAGAGTTTCCCAATAGAGCAAGAGATTCAAAAGTTGAGGGCATTTTGTAGTTGGACTGGTTAACTATAGAGTCAAGAACAGAGATGGGATGATGTCCTGGGAGAACAATGAAGGACAGAGTGACTAACTAAATAGTCCAGTTCTTTTGCCTCTTGGTAATAATATCTAAGGAGCACTTTAAAAAACCCAACTTATTTTTAACCTTGGTACCAAGATATAGCTAAAAACCAAACTCTTCTAATATTAATAATAATATGTTTTGCTAATAGGATTCTTTAGTTTAAAAAAAATTGGAAATTGCTTAGTCTTAAATTCTAGAGGTAAATTTTGAGCTTAGCTTCAACTATCCTGATTCTGTCTTCTAAACTTTTCCATTTTTCTTTTGACATGAGCTCCTTTTGAGTAGGGCTTTTATCATTCTTTGTACTTGTATCCCTAGTACAGTGGCTCACATGTAGTTGTTTGATAAGTATTGGGCTGATTGGCAGGTGTTATGGCTTAAAGACATAGCTGGTATCCCAAGTACATAGAGTGTCTTTTCTTTTCTTTTGAAAAGGTGCATCCTGGCTGAGTTGGGGTTTAGTTAAAGGAGCTGAACTTACTGGAAAGGCAATCCATAAAGGAGCCTCTAAACTTCGAGAACATATTGAGCCTGAAGAAAAGCCACTGGAAGTAAGTCCAACTGTGTCCAAGGGACTTCATATAGCAAAGCAGGCCACAGGAGGAGCAGTGAAAGTCAGTCAGTTCCTGGGTAATTATATTACACTCTCTTTTCAATTAAAGGGGAAAAAACAATTATTCAAAAACATTTCCATAGTGGTTGACTTTATTTATGAACATTTGGGATGAAGTAATTTTATTGAGGAAATAGGAAATGTCAAAATTGTCACTTGAAAATATTTTCTGATATTTGTTGTTTTAAGTGCATATGACTTCTGGTAGCTAAATAGCTAAATAAAGTCTTCTAGCCTAAATGTATTTTGACTTGAAGTACTCGTGTGCAATACCTAGTGTCAGGTCCTGAGCATACAGGGACAAAATGAAAAATAGTCCCCATGCTCAAGGAGTTTACATTCTATTAGACCTATATTTTACTGGAATTCTAGTAAAAAAAAATGTGGACGTTCATTGTGGCATTTTCTGATTTGTAAAACATTTTAAACTATTAAGCACAAATTAATATTATTTCATAGTATACTTAAGTCAATGTTTTGAAAACAAATTCTCATTGGTTCACTGTAGAAATAAAAATGAGAATGATTACTTTTAAACCAAGCTATAAAGGTGTATTAAAGAAGCAGGGTTATAAATATTAATAGACTCCCCAACAGTTTCAAACCATACAATAGTCACGATAACCAGTGTTTATACCTTTTATTTCCAAAGAGGAAGGATAGCCATGTATAATTGTTTAATTTTAAAAACCTTAACATAGTCTTTACATATTTATTTTTGTACACACATTAGTGGAAGGAGTATGTTCCTTAGCAAACTGTGTTGGAAGAGAATTAGCTCCACATGTCAAGAAGCATGGAATCAAACTTGTTCCAGAATCTCTTAAAAAAGATAAAGATGGGAAATCCCCTTTGGATGGTGCCATGGTTGTAGCAGCAAGTAGTCTTCAAGGTAATGGAAGGATTCCTATATAATAAAGCAATCTGTTTGGTTGTGGCTAATTAAGCTTATTTAAATTATTTAAAAATAATTCTTTCAGGGTTTTCAACTGTATGGCAAGGATTGGAATGTGCAGCTAGATGCATCGTTCAAAAAGTTGCTTCAGAAACTGTACATACAGTTAAACACAAGTAAGTCTAATTTTTATTTTTGTTTTTAACAATAGGAATGCTCAGTTAATTTATATCATTTGTAGAAATCTTGAATGAAAGTGGATGTTCAGCTTTTTTTATTAAATATTGGGCCAGAGTCTTATTTTTCTACTAATATTTTTTTTTCCTCAAACAAGGGGCAGGTAATTATTTATGATGAAAAAATTGTAAATAAACATAGTCATGTCACTTAACTTTTCTGGGCCTTAGTCTCTTTATCTGCAAAATGAACAGGTGCACTAGATGAGCTCTAAGGTCCTTCCAGCCTTATCATCCTATGGTTTGAATGTTTTTTAACTTTAACTTTACCTCTTTGAATTGTAAAACTAGCCTCACATAATGTTGCCCTGGTTGTCATCATTTTATGGAAAGAGCTGTCATTATAGTCTTTTATAACCAAACTGCACCATAAAGTTGTTTTGGCAATTTCCCTGAGAAACAAATTGAATAATCTAAATCTACAGTTCCCAACCAGGGAATTTTAAGTTAAGGAAGGGGCACTGCCAATATATAGGTTGTCAAAATAAGACTAGTCTGACCATATCATCTATGTCATCGCCCCCTTTCCTTCTACCTTCCCTACCTGAACTTTCAATGACTCCCTCTTGACCCTAGCATAAAATGTAAACTCCTCAGTTGGGTACTTAAAGGCCATCACAGTCTGGTTCTTGCTTGTTTCACATCACTATTCTTCATGCTTTGTGTTACAACCCAACTGTCCTAATTGCTGTTACCTATATTTAGTATCCCATCATCTACACTCTATGCCTTTGCATGGGCTTACTCCTCTGCATGGAATGTAATCCTTTCTCACCTCCTGCATTCAGAATTTGTATTTCCTTCTGGGCTCAGGTTATGTGTCCCCTTCTATAGGTAGCCTTTCCTGATCCTCTTGTCTTTTTTTTATTTTTGACAGCACTATTGCTAGCTCCCTTCTCTCATCTAACCCCTGTACCACCCCCCCCCCCGCACCCCCAATGAAAAAATAAAAACATAATTGGGTTTGTAAAACTGGGCTAATTGTATATGCATATATGGATAATACAGAAATAAGTTTTGTAGGACTTCACTTGTATCATGGGTTTTATACTGGTTGCCTTTTCAATGGTTGAGAGGGAAACTGGGGGGAGGGAGAGAATTTGGAACTCAAGTGAAAAAAATGAACATTTTAAAAATTGCATATGCATTATGCCTCCAAAAAAAGAGAAAAATGCATAAAGTATAGGCTTTTTTATCTGATTGCCAGTATTCTACTCAGCTAACAATCAAGATTATCTTTTACTTTTGACAAAAATGTGACTGAAAAGGTCACCTATGTTAAAGGACATTTTCTGTGCTTTTACAGTTTTGACTATGGTATTGGACTGTATTTGACTTAATGCAGGTTTATGGTGTTATTATGATTATTATGCTAATCATTTTAACTGTTTTTTAACCTATTGTCTAATATACTCAACTGTATTGATTAATTATATTGATGATAATTGTAACAGTTTTTCAGAGGATATGAATGACTAGTTTATTTTCTCAGTTACAGTAATATTTTTGTCTTATTTTAGATATAGGAACTTGAAGATCTGCAGCAACCATGAAAAGCAATAAGTAACTTAAACCTGGCACAGCTAATTATAGTACATCATCTGTCAAATAATTCACCTTAATCTTCTGTACAGTTTCTAAATTTCTCTGTCAGGCTTCTTTTTCCCCCACTTAATTCTTTAAAGAGATATAGCCAGCCCATTTTTTCCACTCAGTAAGATTTCATGCTAACAAAAACCATTTTCATGAAGTGTAAGTTTAGTGAAAAATAAACTTCTGTAAGAAGTATAGCATTGATTGATTAATAAATTAATAAAGATTTTCCCTAAGTTTTGATTGGATTTTATCTGAGCTACTATAGTATGACCAGGATAAGTGTGCTGGACTCCATGCTATATGAAAATCAGATGAAGGAACTGGTAAGGAAAAGACAGGAGGCAGATGTGATAGCTGCCTTGTTTTCAAGTATTTGAAGGGATGACTTGTGGAAGTTGTTCTATTTGGCCCCAGAAGCCAGGACTAGAAGCAATAGGTAGAAATTTCTGAGAAAGATTTTAGCTCAATGTAAGAAAAAATAATTAGAGCTATTCCAGAGTAGAATAGTCAGTATTGGGTGGTAGTGAATTCTCCATCACTAAACGTTTTTAAGGAGAGATGTCACAGAATGGATACCTGAACAAGATAATGGACCAAAGTAAATGACCTCTGAGATTCTGTAATATTTTCCTAGTGCCATCTTTATTATAAACTTATGGTAATAAGAGTAATGCCATATTCATGGAGAAAAGGTATGTTTAAATGATAGAATTCCTTAAATTAACAGTGTTCAGATATATCTTTGCTTTTGAGGTGTCCTTCAAATACTCTACCTGTTATACAGTGTGATATTGCACAATGTGTGATAACCACTTTGTCAGATCAGTAGACCAAATTGCTTTTGTCAGATTGTCAAGTTCTACCTGGGTAAACAGGAGTCAACCCCTATTATTACCATATCATAGACTAGGGAGTCATTAAAACTACACACTTCCTTTGGGATTCTGAATTCAGTTCAACGAATTTTCTTCTGAGCCTGAAGACCCACTATCGGTACTTGCAAGGGATGGAGAAGCTGTATCCAGCTGAATGAAAGTCCCTCCTAATCTAGACTCAGACAATGTCGCACTTGGAGGTAAATTTGATGGAAGGAAGAAGATGGGAAATTGAAGGATCATAGAATCTTAGAGCTGGAAAGAAGCTTAGAGGTATTCTAGTCCAGTCTTTTATTAATGCAGGAATCCATGTAATCTCTGGTGGAACATTTATAGTGACAAGGACCTGTGACTTTGAGGCAGCATGCTTCCCAGTTTAATGAATGCATAGTTAGAAAGTTCCTCCCTTTGTATAGTCCCATATTCTGCCTCCCAGTGTTTTCTGTTTTCTGGAGCCACATAGAATACGTCCTTCTTCCACATGACAGTCTTTTATATGTTTGAAGGTATCTGTCTTGTTCTCCCTGTTGCTTTCTCTTCTCCAAGTTAAATATTCCTAGCCCCTACAGCACATCAGTTTTTATTCAATTAAATTGGACAAACATATTAAGTGCCATTTATGGACAGGGTACCATGTTGGGAAATACAAAGATCAGAAGACAAGTCTCGGGGGCAGCTAGGTGACACAGTGGATAGAGCACTGGCCCTGGAGTCAGGAGTACCTGAGTTCAAATCCAGCCTCAGACACTTAACACTTACTAGCTGTGTGACCCTGGGCAAGTCACTTAACCCCAGTTGCCTCACTTAAAAAAAATAAATAAATAAAAAGAAGACAAGTCTCTGTTTTAAGAAGCTTACAATAATGTAGAAGAGATAAAGTGTGAATATGGTACTATAAAATAGAACATCATTGCAGAGGAGGGTCAGTATAGGCAAATTTGTTTCTCATGTGTTATGATTTCCAGCCCCATGGTCAGTCTCCTCTGGCTATACTTTATTTAGTGTATCAGCATGCCTCCTAAATTGCCTTCTCTTTTATCAGTGACATGGATAAAGACAGTGTTGAACAGGACAGGCTCAAGGACATAGCTTAGCTACCTCCTTCCAGGTTAGCAGTGTTTTATTCATTATCACATTTTTGTTAGCAGTTATTCAGCTCATACATTTCTTTACACATTTTTGTCTGGAAGAACAAGCTTAATTAAGCCAGTATTAAGTGCCTTTTTTGTGTGAGGCACTATGTACTATATACAAGAATGAAAATTGAGAAATAGTGACTTCTCAAGCAATATAAAGTATAAATAGGAGATAAGACACATAGACAAGCAAGTACAAGTTTGAGCTTTACAGTGGAGAATATTAGATTTCATTAAGCAAGGCAGAGAGACCAGGGAAGGAAGACTTCATAGAAGAGGTAGCTCCCAAACTGAACTTGTAAGGAAGAAAAAAAGATTTCAGTAGGCAGATATGAGTGTCTATTCTCAGTAGGAAATCTGTGTCAGTGCCCACTTGTAAGAGTAGATACCGAGAAAGGGTAAATAGTCCAATGTGGTTACAATGATAAGTACATGATGCTTAATAGTATGAAATAGGGATGGAACCATATTGCAGAAAGTCGAGAATGTCAGGCATAGGGGTTTATATTTTATTCTGTAAACAGTGGGGAGCCACTGAAAACTTTTGAGCAGTAAATTAACATGGTCAGGCTCTTGTGCATTGAAGACTAGATCATTCTTGCAGCAGAGTAAGGGATGTATTGGCGCAGAGAGATGAGGCAGTGTAGAAGCTATTAGGATAATCCAGGCCAGAGGTCATGAGAATCTGAAAGAGAATGTGGATGTAAGGCATATCATATAGGTAAGATTACTAGGACTGTACAAATAATCAGACAAAGGAGAAGGAAGTGTCAAAATTGAGTTAAGAGGATAGTGGTGGTATCAAAAATACTAAGGGATTTGGAAGGGCTGGTTATGAATTCAGTTTGGAACAATTTAAGCTTAAGCTGCCACTTGGGGGGGCAGCTAGGTGGCACAGTGGTTAGAGCACCCTGGATTCAGGAGGACTTGAGTTCAAATCTGGCCTTACACACTGCGTGACCCTGGGCAAGTCACTTAACCCCAATTGCCTCACCAAAAAAAAAAAAAAAAGATGCCACTGGAAAATGTCCATAACAATTGACTTATGTAACTTTAAAGCTTGCAAGAAACTTAAATGTTCCATAATGGATAAAGAGCTGGTCTTGAGGTCAGGAAGACCTGGGTTCAATCCCCATCTCTGTCATATACTGATTTGGTGACCCTGGGCGAGGCACTTAAATTCAGTTTCTTCGGCAGCTCTCTAAGATTTTAAGGTGCAGTATAGGTAGTGATCCACATGCACATGCTGATGAACTCATGAGTCTAGCTAAAAGGAAAAAAAAGTATGCAAAATGTGTTATATATATTATCTCGTTTATGCCTCAAAAATAACCTTATAAGGAAGATGTCATTTGTAAGGAGCATCACTCTCATGTTGGAGATGTAGAAATTGCAAGTCCAAGAAGTCTAGTGATTGCCCAGTGTCACATAGCTGGTAACGTTCAGAAACAGGATATGAAGCCAGATTTGCTTGAGTTTTCCCACTGTGTAGTGCTGTGTCTAGAGTAGTGCCAGCAGTCAGTTATGGGATATGGCATTTTGTCTTGGGAGATGCTGGAGCTTGAGATAAAGAAATGAAATTTGTTTTCATAGAGATGATAAATGAAGTTATGGGGAAATAGATGAGATCACAGAGGCACAAAGTATAGAATTAGAGGGAAAAGAAGGTTTAGAAGAGTGACTTAAGGGAACATTCATGCTTACATGGCAGGGAAAAAGGAGCCAATGAAGAACAAAACTTAGTATTGAAAGGTAGAACCATGAAAAGGCAACATTACAAAAACCATTTGAGGAAAAAATATTGAGAGAGAGTGGTCAGCAATATCAAATCATGCATGAAATTTAAAGAACTATGAAGCACCTTGCTGAAATAAATTTATAAATATGCCCGTAGTTTCTTCATTTGTTGATCTAATAAATCCTATCTAAAAAAGCAGGGAAATCAACTTGTCATGCATGATCTAATCTTAGTCAATTCTTCCTTGGCTCCTAATCATTGCAACACTGTTTTCTAACTACTTGAAAACCATCTACTTAAATTCATTCTAGAATTTTGCCAGGGATTGATATCAATCATTGTAAAAGGACTCTTTTCCCTTTTTCCTCTACTCTTTTTTTCAAAATCTTTGAGTAGGCAGATTAATAGAGAGATGCTTTACCTTTCACTGTCTGAAAAACAAAATCCTAAGACCCATTCACTGAGTCCTCACCACTTGGCCACTTACAAATCAAATCAACAAACATCTATTCATTGTCTCCTGTGTGCCAGGCACTGTGCTAAGTGCTGGGGATGCAAAGAAAGGCAAAGGATAGTTCATCCCCTCAAGGAGTGTAGTGGGGACGCAACATGCAAACAATGCTGTATAATAGAAACTGCATGGAATACCAGAGAGAGCCCTGGCATTAATAGACACTAGGAAAGGCTGCTTGCAGAAGGTGTGCTTTTACCTGGGACTTAAAGGAAGCCACTAGATGGAGATGAGAAAGGAGAGAACTTCAGGCACAGAAGACAGCTAGTGAAAATGCCGAGAGTCAGGAGACTGAGTATCTTGTACAAGGAACTGCAAGAGGACCAATATCATTGGATCACAGAGTACATAGAGGGATAGATAGAAAAAGACTGGAAAAGTGGCAGGAGGTGAGTGGAGAGGCAGTGGTGGAGGGTGGGGGTGGGGGGAGGGAGAGCTGGGGGTGGTAATGAAAGGCTTTCAGTGCCAAACATAAGATTTTATATTCAATCCTGGCAGTAATAGGGAGCTACTGGAGCTTACTGAAAAAAATGAGGGGGGAAGGATTGGAGGATGAACTTCCATGGTCTTCAGTTTTTTTGTTTTGGTTTTGGTTTGGTTTTTGTTTTGATTTTTTTGTGTGGGGCAATGAGGGTTAAGTGAATTGCCCAGGGTCACACAACTAGTAAGTTTCTGAGGCCAGATTTGAACTGAGGTCCTCCTGAATCCAGGACCTGTGCTTTGGCTACTTCACCACCTAGCTGCTCCATTTCCATGGTCTTTAGAAATCACTTTGATAGTTTAGTGGAGGATGGATTAAGGAGAGATTTGAGACAGGGAGATCAATCAGCAGGTTATTTCGATAATTCAACTATACCAGGTTAGTGGCAATATAAAGAGAAAAGGGGGCTTTTATGAGTGATGTTGAAAAGGTAGTATCAACATGACTTGACAGTTGATTGGATATGGAGAGTGAGAGTGTGTGAGGTAAAGATGACACCTAGATTGCAGCTCTGGGTGCCTATGAGAATGGTGGTGCTCTTGACAATAAGAAGTTACAAGAGAACCTTCTATCTGCCTTAGGTCAATTATAATCATTTCTATTTTAATGCTAACATTACTAAATACAGTTTTGGGAGATTGTTTAAAAGATTCTGTTTGAAATATAGTTTCAATTTTATTCTGATAATTTTTCACTGTGCTAGGTAGGTTAGTGAGAAGTTATACAGGAATTGAATTTACTAAATTGAGTAGTAGATTTTTTGAATAGCTCTAGTTGTGAAGTAGGTACTTCTTTTATTGAGCCAAAATATATTTTCATATGGTACCTTTTAATATAAGTTATTTCTATTTACATAAAGAAGAATGTGAATAATTTCTCACTGGGGAAAAAACAATCACAGTTTTTCATCAGTTTCTCAACTAACCTGACACCGAACCATCAGAAGTCATTCAAGCTGCACATAGGTTGATGCCCAGGAATGAGACAAGTTGTCATTCCAGACAACTTAACACAAGTAAGCCAGTCTTACCTTGTTAATGCAGCAACCAATCACTACTTAAGGCTCAGTGCAAAAGTATTGTAAAATAGTCCCAACATACTAGAGGGTTTAATATAATCAAGATGATAACTTGTAACAAGGAGAACTCCATTTATATAATACAGGCTGCTTCTTAAATTGGCAAATACTTCCTTTGTTTATAGTAGATACAGCAGCATTTCTTTACTCAGTTGGCAACATTCTTGGAGTGTTAACATCTGGAATTTATATCTGATTGCTTCAACAAATTGTCTTCCAAGCCTACTTCAATGTTCTGTCTCCGTTATCCTAATAATTCATGATTACTACCTCCAATATCTCCTGTGGATCTAGCTCAAAAGTGCTAGTCCCTTACACTATTGGGGGGATACTACTTAGTGTTCCCATTCTTTTGTGAATAATCAAATGAGATATTTGTAAAGCCTTTAGCATCCCTTTCTTTCCTTCCCTTAATAATCCCCATTGCATCCTGGACTTTTTAAACATACCAACTTACCTTCACTGAAACTTGTTCTTCTATTGAGGATGTCACTATCCTTAAAATTATCTTTAATAAAGTCAGCTCCTTCTCTGGGACCAGAAGAAGAAGGATGATCATTCTCTGGACTCTTATTTATCTCCCCTAAATTCAAAAAACTTTCATCTTTTGAAGCCACAGCATCCTTTCTTCCACACTAACTTTCATCCTTGATCAGTCTTATAGGTGACATCCCACATGTTTTTATTTTGACTTTTTATAGCGGCCATGTTAATGAATTTTCTAACACTCTGGCCTATACAATTTTTGAATTCAACTCCAGTGACCTTGATTCCATTCTATTATAGACATAGCCACACTTTGTACCCCATCATTCAGAACTTCTACTTATCCCAAATTTGAATTCTAAAATTCCCCTCAGTCTGAATCCTGACCTCTTATTTTAGTTTCCCACTCCATGATTTCTACTGAATTTACTTTTTGTCCTCATCATGATATGTATTCTTTTAACACACACTTCCCTTCAACTTTTGTACATAGTAGATGTTTAATGTCTCTGGAATTGAATTGCATCATGTTCTTATTGGTACTTAAGAATCCTTCTCCAAACTTGGATAAACTCAGCCAGCTACTTTAAGTACTTCAGCAGTGTTTCTAGAGTGCCAGATTTGGTGGAGAATATCATGGAACCCAGCTAATTGATTCTACTACATATTCATGACTCAACCAGGCTTTCAGTGCTACTTGGCAATCCTCTTCTTTATCTCTTTTATCCCATTCTCCATGACTTCCTACTTAATGAGGAAGACCGTAGCCATCCAAAGAATGCTCCTTCAACCTTTCTGTATTCCATGTAGATGAGACCATTTTTCCTATTTCAGAAGTAAAGGTTCCATTCTCCCTTTCCAGGCCTTCAGCCTTTCTATTCTTTTTGTGCCTTTTGTCCCATCTTTTTGTATCTCCTAGAAGATCCTGTTCTAGGAATCATTCCTTTTCACTTGGACCTTTAACTTCTCATTTCCTTACCAATTTCACTCCTGCAAGAAGAAATGAACAGCCACCCCAGAGAAGGATAGAGGTGGGAAGGATATTAGGAGTCAGAGATGAGAAAGTGATAAGCAGCTAAAGAAAAAGCTTACTACAGAATAGTTGTCTGGGGTAGGATATAAAAATATTCTCACTGCTGTTTTGGCTCAGTGGGTAGGATGAGAAATCTGTTGCAAGGGTTCTAAATTTAGGCTGGAAATGCATTTTTCCATAGACAAAGTTTTACAAATAGTGAATAGGTGATGCCATTTCTACTAAGTTTTTTGTTAACTGACCTGGGAACTTGATTACCATTTATGACCTTGTTTAAAGTTAAAATGCATTTTCCCAGAGAAATAAATAGTTGAACTACAAATATTTGACAACTAATTTGTTAGTTGAAATTTCATCTATATTAGCAGAAACATGATATATAAATAAAAGTTATATCTTCCCCATTTTTAGATTGTGAGAAGAATTCACTTACCCTTTAGAAGAAGAAACCAAAGAACTTCACTAATTAACATGTTTCAAGATGTAGTGAAGCTTTGTTAGATTTAATGTCAGTAAATACTTCACAGAAAAATAGAAATTAATTTTCCCAGAATGGCCTTACTCTTGGAAAAAATATGGCTTGGCTTCACATAAGTGATTTAATCCTCTTTTAAAAACAATCAAATTGAAACTGAGATTTTTTTTTCCTTTCAAAGGTAACTTACACTATTCATCTTATTCTATTTTGGAATGTTCTAATTCATATTTATACTTTCACTGTATCTTAATTTTTTCTTAAAGATATGGGACTGATGCTGGTCATGCCACGGATAATGCAATGAATTCTGCCATCAATGTTGGTGTCACCGCATTTAATATTGACAACATCGGTATCAAAGCTGTGGTGACAAGAACAGCAAAGCAAACTGGAAAAGCCATCTTGGAGGAATATAAAGTAATTGACAAGTCAGAGAAGAAAGATGAAAAAGAAACCAATATTAAGACAGTCAAGAAGAAAGACAAATTGGGGAAGAAAGGTAAATGATGCAAATATTATGGATTAACTCCACCAAAGCCTTATTGAATGGATATAACTTCAGTATTTAAGCAAAAATGGAATACTTTTCTCCTACAAATTAACCTGTATCATAAAAATCTAATGATTTCTAAAAGTATTTTTCAAAAAATTTAAAGTATGTATGGTCTCCTTATAACAAAAGTAATAGTATTTTTTCTTTCTCAACTATAGAAAGACTGTCAAAAAGGTTGGATAAGGTTGTTTTATTTTATGTACTTAAAATATTTTTTCAGTTGTAAAGCTGAGATTTTTGAAAATCACCTTCCATCTAATGTTAAATTTTGTAACTGATTTATTTTAGAAAACAAAGTAGTAGATTAGATAGATGTTTATGCATAATATGGAGTATAGTAAACTAATTCAGTTTGTAATCAGAAGGATTAACCAAGTCAGTTATCTCCTGATAGTTTTGCACTATTTATCTGTAAATTTCTCCTCTGCCCTAAATCTCTTCTAAATGTTCAGTGGCTAACCTAAAATCTGAAGCACCTTAATAGAATTAGTACTAACAAAACACATTTTCAGGTAGCATTTTCTAAGATTCTTTTTTTCTGACAAAGGAAATAACTGATTATTGAAAGAACTGAGGCTCCATGAAACTAGCTGTCTCACTACAAGCTATATCTTTTATAGAAACTGGCATTGCCTCAATGGTTGAAAATAGTTATAAAAATGTATTTATTTTTAAAATGCTTTGTCTTTTAAAAACCAATAGTTGATCAGGAGCTCAAGAAAATTATTGACAATTTGAAATGTTTGTTTATTTATTGAAACTTTCTTTGCATTTAACTATTAATGACTTGCACTTTATAACTCCATTTTAACCTTTGTTTTTATGGAAATTTAATTGTACAACAGCAATAGAATTGGGTAAAATACTTATAAATACACTGGTTTTGAGGCATTGTTTACTGAAATTTAAATCTCTTAAATGTCCAATTTTTTAGAATACATGTTATTAGAAATTGTCATCTTCATGTTCAAAATAATGGAATTTTAAAGCATAAATAATTTCGTTTCCATTATGTCAGATTGTTATTAATATTATTGAGTTAAGTATCCATTGCCTTTTAAGATATTTAGGTTATAAAATATATAGGTTGTTTTTGATAATTAGCTACTAATTTTTAAAGGTTGTCACTGGTTTTCACAACTGCATTCCATTAGAATCTTGACATTACCTGTGACATAAGTAAAATAACTTGAAACTATTTTGATTATTAAGCCTCACTTGAAACTGTCCAAATATTATACTTTATGAACGAATAATATTATCTGATTGTAGATAAATAAAACAAATATCTTGGCCTCAAAACACATTAACAATGCTGTATGTGTTTAGAGTCTGAGATATGTCTATGATATGATGGTTTTATATAAGGCATATCACTACTATAATAAATACTATGATAGATTGCAGGTTGTTAATCTGGAAATTGAACTCAAGTGACATTTTTGTGTATCATTGAAATGTAATTAATTTGAAAATAAAATTAAAGTGACTTTTGTGTGTGTGTGTATGATTGAATTAAAGAAAATGTATCATAATGGCAAATGTTTGCCCAGTATGCCTATTGATAAAGAAGTTATCAAAGACACTAATTTGTTTCCTACCATTCCCTTGGTCTTGTCAGTTAGGCATAAGCATGTGTATATGTATACTTATAAGTGTACATATTTATTCTTAAGCCTTATAACATTTATAGCATGTATGAGTGTCCTAACTGGGTGTGGATTTCATGGTGATTTATATCTAGTATTTTGCATATTTTTGGGGTTGCCAGTAGCAATTGAAAAAAGCCATGGCAGGCCTATTATCAACTGACATGCAGATGTTAAGCCAAATAAAATATATCATGGACATATATGAATGAATGAAGCATTTAATAAGCACTTACTCAAAGCACTGTGCTAAGCTCTGGGGCTACCAATAAAAAAGTAAGTCAATCCCTGCCCTCAAGGAGCTTACATTCTAATGGGGGAAGAAAAGACATATGGAAGGATTCAAATGGAAAGGTCCCATAGTCCTTAGGATAAAAGGTCCCATAGTCCTTTGGAAAAGCAGATGGTAATAATCTTCTCTAATGTCATTTCCACTGATGAAATCCTATCAGTTTCTGATATTGAACTATTTAACAGGACTTTAGCGACAAAAATTTTCTTTTTAGGGGTCTTCACTAGATCTGATGATAACCACCTGCATCTCCCCAGGTGTTGTTTTCTAGGATGAAAGCTAGGGGCACTGGAATGGAAACATTGTCATTTTAAAGTGTCATGGGTTGGGGTCCTGGCCTATCTCCTTTGGATTGTATGGGGAAATGATGATCAGGTGATGGTAGCTGCCTTATCTACTCAGCATATGCTGTCTCCTGTCTTTCCTCCAGGATGTCTTATTGCTTCAGCTTGCCTGCACTGTGGGTGGCAGTTGGCTTGTGGTTGGTTGTGGTTGGCCCTTTCTCCATGGTAGTTGCCTTTCTAGATAATGGCTATGAAGGTTTGTCTCAAGCAGAACCCACCGGTGGTCTGGGACTTTATTTTATGTCTTACTATCAAAGGAGATAGTCTGATCACATATTGAGAGTAAGAAATACCAAAGTGAACCACCCAGATGTACTGGTATCCTAGCAATACTAAAAGAACCAAAGGAAGGATCTTCTGGATTTTAGGAAAGATGTGTAGCCCTGGAAGGGAGTGCTCATAGCAGAGAGATCATAGGGTCTATTGATGTATACATTTGGCAAATTATTTTTTTTAGTTGTGTGTTTTCTGACAAAGGAAAAAATATATGTTAAAAGTAATTATTACCTCTAAGTGGGGTTTAAGACAAAGTGATTTCATATACATTTTTTTTAGATTAGTTCCTTTGGCTACATGTTTCTGTGGAATAAGTATTCCATCCATGTTTCTTTATATTAAATTTTATTTTTTTATTTATCAAGCATTTAATTTCCCTCCTTCCCACCCCCCCCAAAACAAAAGAGAACCCATAAGAATCATCAAGCAAAAGAAATTCTCATATTGGCCATATCCAAAAATGTGGCTCGACATATTAGCCCATCACCTCTATCAGGAGTTTCTCCTTGCTTTTTCATACAGTTTAAGTATTCTTGTTTTCTTGTTGTTCAGTCGTGTTATACTATGATCCCATTTGGGGTTTTCTTAGCAAAGATACTAGAGTGATTTGCTCTTTCCTTCTCCAGCTCATTTTTTTTTTTCCCCAGCTCATTTTATAGATGAGGAACTGAGGCAAACAGGGTTAACTGACTTGCCCAGAGCCATACAACTAGTGAGTGTTTGAGGCCATATCTGAACTCAGGATGATAAATCTTCCTAACTCTAGACCTGGCACTCTCCACTGTGCCACCTACCTGCTCTTTGGAATATTTTTATCCTATAAAAAATGACGAGCTGGATGGTTTCAGATAAACCTGGGAATACTTATATAAATTGATAAAAATTGTAGTGAGCAGAACCAGGAGAATATTGTTCATATTAATAGCAGTGTTCTAAGAATGATCAACTGCAAAAGACATAGCTACTCTGATCAAGACAGTGATTCAAGACAATTCCAAAGGAATCATGATGAAAAATGCTATCCTCTTCTAGAGAGAGAAAGAGAACTGGTACACTCTGAATTACTTTGTTTTTCTTGTGTTTTTTTTTCAATGTTTTCTTTTGCGACATGGCTAATATGGAAATATGTTTTGTATGACTTCAAATGTAGTTTTGATATCAAATCGCATGCCTTCCCAAGGAGGGGGGAAGGACAAAAGGGAGGGACAGAATTTGGAACTCAAAATTTTTATAAAATGAATTTTAAAATTTTACATGTAATTGGGAAATATTTAACAAAATATATAGTAAAAAGAAAGAAAGAAACTAGCTGAAGAATTCAGAGAAACATAAAAAGACATATGAAATGGTGCAAAACGAAGTAAGCAGAAAACTACCCAACATCTACAAGAATGCAAATGGAAAGAACAAAAAAAGAATTTTAATTACACATGCATATATTTGTCTCTGGTAAAGAGAGGAGAAAATGAACATCCTTCTTTGGTGGGCAACTATGGAATGATGGGTGGGACATTGAATAACCATTAGACTTGATTTATGTAATGGTTAATTTTACTCAATTATTTTTCTTGTTTATTAAATCTTTGTTGCAAGGAATAACTTGCTATGTAATAGGAGAGGGGGTATAAATTTGGAAATGAATGTGATTAAAATAAAACTAAATGTACCAATTAAAAAGACAAACATCAATAAAGGGTGAAATAAACATTATCTTTACCTCAATCATTTTTATACCTGTAAAGATGTACTCTTTTTGAAACTCCTTTTTTACTTTCTTGAACTTTTTGAAACCTTTTTAAAAAAAAAACACCTTGGGGCAGCTAGGTGGCGCAGTGGATAAAGCACCGGCCCTGGATTCAGGAGGACCTGAGTTCAAATTCGGCCTCAGATAACACTTACTGGCTGTGTGACCCTGGGCAAGTCACTTAACCCCAATTGCCTCACCAAAAAAAATAAAATAAAATAAAAACAAACAAAAAACCCACCTTTATATAGTAATTTTCATAAGTGTAATCAATTTTTATTTCAATAACTTTTACTTTTTTCTGCTGTAATACTATGCCACTGTGCTTTCTTTACACTGGTATTTGGGAAGTCAGCTGAAGCTCTTGGTTCAAACAGGACAGAAGACTGAGAAGACTTTTGGTTAGCTGATATCAGTAAAGGTCCATAAGTGACCAACTTTCTTTGTTTACAATACACTTGTCAACAGGTATCTGAAAGACCAAAAAAAATAAAAATAAAGATATAATTATTTTAGGGGACAGCTAGGTAGTGCAGTGAATAAAGCACCAGCCCTGGATTCAGGAGGACCTGAGTTCAAATTCAGATTCAGACACTTGACCCTCATTGCCCTGCTCAAAAAAGATTTTATAAAACACTGCATATTCTTTGATCCCACAATACCCACTGCTAGGTTTATATCCCAAAGAATCCCAAAAAAGAGAAAAAGACCTATTTGTATAAAAATATTTATAGCAGCTCTTTGTGGTGGCTAAGAATTGGAAATCAAAGAAATGTCTAACAAGTGAGGAATGGTTAAATAAGCCATGGTGTCTGTACCAACGGACCTTCTTCTAGCGTTGTTCCCCTCACTGAAAAGCCCCCCTGCTCCTTACTCTTGCCATCCCCCCTGGAAAGCCTCTTAGTGTTGCAAACCCCTGTCAGCCCTTTCTCACTTTCTCCATCACTGTCTTTTCCCACATCTTTTACTGCCTAACTCCCCAGTATATATCTTCCTTCTCTCCCCTCAACCTCTGGCTCCCTACGCCCCTGCACACACCAAGCTAATCCACTGGCTGCACTAGGGCTGCGGCAGGGGGCTGGGGGGGGGAGTCAACCATACCCAGGGCTCGAGGGGACCATGCCTCCTGCTGCACACCTGGGGCCTGGCACAGGCTGCATCAGAGGCCGGCCTGGATGAGCCCGGGATCTCTGGGGTAGATCCCCTCAGGGCAGAGGGAGGTGGGGCTTTTCCCCCAGCCATCCGACCTGGCATCCTGTAAGGTCCACAGGGCTTTTCCACTCAGCTGAAGTGGAGGGGGAGGGGCCCCAGCCCCTCTTACACAGAAAAAAACCCTGAGAGCCTAAGGCTTTTTAATCTCAGCCCAAAGGCAGGGTCCCCAAATCACAATAAATTTCCACACTTATACTACTAACCTTTTGCAATTTCTCTTTTGTAATGAGTTGCAGACTTCTTTTGCCCACCATATATGTCATTTATCTCCATGAACCTTTAGTTAATTTTAAGTTTGTTTAGGGGTTGGTTTTTTGGAAGTCTATGATATTTGTTTACTCAAAACCATATAATATCACTAGAAGAATATTGGTATTAAAAAGTTAAGTTAAAAAGACCAGTGAGAAGCTTATAGTCATTAAAAAAAGAAAGCTGCAAAATCTCTGAAGGGTGATCTAGATGAGGGTTTCTTAAACTTTTTCCACTTGTAAGGGGCTAAAATTCTAGCTATGCTATATAAAATCTAATGAGTGGTCACCAATAAATTATAAGCTTTAGCAAGAGTATTTAAGTGTTTAAGTATTTATTAAAGAGAATTAGGATCAGAGAGAAAGGTAAAAATCTAACTATTTCTAAGAGACCCCATCATCCGACCCACCATGGTGAGGTCAGGAACCAAAAGAGAAAGAACCCCTCCACCAGCATCTGCTTCCTACTTCATGCCCTCCTCCCAGAAATGGGAGGCTCCTCAAGTTGATTGGCTGGTAGCCTTGATAGACAGTACCCACCAGCAAACATCACTTCCTGACACCAAGGACCTTGACCTTGATATATGAGTTGATAGTTATTGATATTCTTTTGCCCCACTTGGGGGGTGGGGGGGATAATAAATAAGGGCTTGCCCTCAGAGGCCTTCTCATGGCAGAGCTTTTCTACAGTAAGTCTCCAGTAGGTGGCATCATTCCAATCATTATACACTCATGACCCCTTTTTGCCCAAGAAATTTTTACTCAACCACAGGTATATAGGCATCTGAAATAGGCATACATAACCTTTTACTGTTGCAAAATTTTTTGTGACCCCCCACATTGTTTCACGACCCCAGTTTACACAACAATTTAAAAAGCCTTGCTCTATATCACTCTTCAGTTCTGGTCCCAGTGTGCTGTCCATTTGCAGTCTTAGTACAAGGACAAGTGTCCTAGTGGAAAGCTTTATAGGTTGAACAACTAAATGGTACACCACAGTCTGAATAATAAACAGTCTTGATTCACTTGGTTTTTTCTTGTGTAGATAGTTTTTGTTTGTTTGTTTTGAGGGGCAATGAGGGTTAAGTGACTTGCCCAGGGTCACACAGCTAGTAAGTGTCAAGTGTCTGAGGCCGGACTTGAATTCAGGTCCTCCTGAATCCAGGGCCAGTGCTTTATCCACTGTGCCACCTAGCTGCCCCCCTTGTGTAGATAGTTAAGCTGAACTCTTGAGTGACCAGTTCTCATCTAGGAGTCTTTTCACTGTTCAGGGGCTTGATGGAATTCCCTACAATGGTATCTTTAAATAAGAACACCTTGAAGAACTCACCATCGATAAAGAATTACTCTTCAACTTGGACTTTGCATTTGACGCCTTTTATGACACTTGGCAAACATATGTCTCCCTGTTTTATGCCTTGCTTATTTTAATTATCAGTCATTAAACAAAATTATCCCTGTTGTTAAAACTTTTAAGGAGTCCTTCGAATTAAAAAAAAAAAAGATTTATTAGGCTCTTTATGTACTCCAGACGCTGTGACATACACTAGGAATACAAATTCAAAAGTAATATTATCCTTGCCCTCAAGGAACTGACATTATAACAGACAATAACACATATAAGAGTACTGACCAGGGGAGAGAATTTTGGTTTGGTGAGTCATAAGGATGGTGATTGATTTATTTATAGGGCAGTCAGTAGACATGTCCTTACCAGAAGGAATGGTAGCATTGACTTGATTACTGTGCCCAGAGCAGGAGAACAAAGATGGGGAAGGTCATATGTCAGGAAAGATGCAAGATGGCCTATGTAAATGGCTGGACGGCGTGTGAAGCATGATCTCATTTAGAGCAGCTAAACTTAGTGGCTAAATGAGTTTTCACTCATTTACTCACCAGTCAAAACAGCTCAACTCCAGTCTCTTATATGGTTGTAACATATGTGTGTGACACCTCAGAGGAAAATTTTTTTTTGCTAGTCAACCAAATGATAAGCACAGTAGAGACTCCTACTCTAAAGCCTTTCAATCAGTCGTGTTATGGTAAAGATTTGTTCTGCAGTAGAAAATAATTTTTTAAAATCTGCATGTTTCCCTTCTCCCATCTATTCACCAAGGATGACTTCAATATATGTGTAAGTCATTCTTATAAAAGTTTTCTACACTAGGAATATGAGTTGATGGTTATTGATATTCTTTTGCCCCACTTGGGGGGGATAATAAGTAAGGGCCAAAATCTTTTGTTTTGTTTTTCATTTTTCTATGCATTTGGTATCCTTCACATTCCAGAAACATTAAAAATCCATCCCTCAATATCCTCAAAATTTTGTCACCTCCAGCACCCACTTCCTCTGTGTATACTCGGTTTAGGCTTCCTGTTCTTCCCATCTTTGTTTTCTTTAAGGTCATTTCTACTTCCTCATGCAGTACACCAAAGGCTAATATTAGAGGTCAAATGTAATAGTGTCACTATTTTTTATTGTGAACTGTTTACAAATTTTGACATTATTTGGTAGTCCTTCCTCTTGGACAAACTCTTCTCCCTTGGTGTCTGTGACATTGTTTTCTTTTTGTGATGATTTAAAAGTTGAGACATAGTTGCTGGGTAATTTAATTGTTTTATTAATAAGGCCACCAGGTTATTAATATAAGGATGGTCATTTGGCTTTCAGATCAAAAACAATCATAGCAGGCTCACAGCTTATATACCCTTGAAACAGTAGGTGGTCAATGGGGCTGAGAGTTGACCCCTGTACAGAGTGATTTTCTACACTCACATCACCCCCAGCCTTAGGCTGTCAATTAAAAACATATATTTACTCTTCAAAGGGGTGTGTGTGTGTGTGTGTGTGTGTGTGTGTGTGTGACACCCTCCTCCATGGAGAAGCCTTTACTATATAGACAAAAGGATCTGCTTCCATCCAGGCTTGAGAACACAATGAGCTTCTCCACCCTAGATTAACTTCCTTGTTCTTTGGATGGGATCTGACCAAAATGAAGAGAATTAATACAATCTTATTATCAGGGAGAAACTGGACTTTTTAAAAGTCAGAACTTGGGAAGAAGTGGGGGGAGCTCTGAATCTCCCCAAGATATTGGTTATTAATAACTTCTCACATCTTGGTTCTTCTATATCATCATCCATGCCTTTTCCACTAAATGTAAGCATCCCCCAGGGTCCTCTCTTGTGCCTTTTTCTCACCTCTCTCTCTTTTTCCCCTTAATGGATCTAATAAGATCCATCAAATTCAAGTTACCTCTAGGCAGAAAATTTCCATGTCTCTATATAGAGCCTATATCTGCCTCCTGGACTCCAGTACTATACTACCAGCTGCCCACCAGACATCTCCAACTGAATGTCCTATAGCATCTCAAACTCAATATGTCCATAACAGAATGTGTATTTCTCTTCTTGACTTAAAACCACTCTAACTTTCCCTGTTTCTGTTGAGTACGTCACCTTCTAGTCATTCGGGTTCCTCAACCTTTGGAGTTATCCATGACTTTTCCTTTTTCCTCATTTCCTACCAATTGCCAAATCTTGTCAATTTTACTTCTTTAATCTGTCCCCTTTTCTCCAGTTTATACAGTCCGTAGTCTAATTCTGATTTTCATCCCAATTGCCTCCTATTTCTCTATCTTCAGTCTCTCCTCTCTAATCTATTCTCCATACAGCAGCCAATGTGATATTCCTAAAGCAAGGGTCTAACCCTGTCAAATCTCTTTATTACTTTCTAGGATAACATACTAATTCCTCTCATGGGTACTTAAAGCCCTTTATAACCTGGCTTCAGCCTACCTTGCCAGCTTTATTATACATTACTCCCTTTCACAGGTTCTTAGCCAGATGCCCAAACTGGCCTCCTGGCTGCTTCTCACATGGAATACCCTATTTCCTGTCTTTGAGCCTTTATGCAGGTCTCAAATGTCCTTTTTCCTCACAGCTGTCTCTTCAAAGCCTTAGTTTCCTTCAAAGCGCAGCTCAAATACCACCTCCTACATGAAGTCTTATCTGATCCCTCCAGTTATTAGTGCCTTAATTTATTTTGTGTATTCTTATATGTGTATATGCTGTCTCTATTGATTAAAATGTAAGCTTCCTGAGGGCAGGAATTGCTTTCATTTTTGTCTTTATATCCCCAGCACTTCACAAATAATAAATGCTAAATAAATGCTTGTCAATTGATCATCTTCCTAATATATCACTTTGAATATGTCACTCTACTACTCATTTGTCTAATATATTTATAAAATGAAATGGGACAAAATTTCCCCCTTTACTTAGAAAATAAAAGATAAACTTATCCTGACATTCAAGACTCTCCAAAATCCAAATGACTTTTCCTGCTATATTTCTTCTAGCTTTCCCTTATTCAGAGCCTTAACTGAAAGCTGGCCCTCCCATAATGATACCACATCCCTACCTCTCTCAAAGAGATCTCTCAATTTCTCCAACTTAGTGGCAGAAGATCAGGGGTCAGTTTGCCCCTTGCTTTTACAGTGGCATCTGATTTTGCCTTTAACTTTGCCATTAGCCATCTGCCAGTAAGGATGTCATCCTTCTCTAAATACAATCTCCTTCACTTGTTCTCTCAAGCTGACATATCTATGAAATCTTGCCATCCACCTATACTTTTAATTGCTCAACTCTTCCCATTTCAATTAGTCTAATAGTTACCTACTTACTAAATAGGATTCCCTACCTATACCCATGGCTAGCTAATTTCAACTGCCCATGTCACAATTCTAGATTCTTTTGCTTCCTCCCATAGTATTAATACCCTAGTCCTGAATTACCCCTATAGTCTGTTTCTTCTGGCCCTACCCCTAGGCTGTCAAATACTGCTGCAGAAATGCACAAAGCTAAAGTGTGAGACATGTAATAGACAACTGCCGAGTGAATGAGTGGCACAGGCAACTCGGCAGTTGTCTATTACATGCCTCACACTTTAGCCTCATTCATTCATTCTGTAATTCCATTCCCAAAGCAAATTAGTATGGCGCTCTTTCCTAATAGGTGGAGATGAATGCCCTGCCATGCATGAGAGGTAGGTTGGAATTAGAGAAGATTTTAGTCTTCTTCAAATAATCTTTGAGTCACTCCAAGTTTTGAGTTGCTTTGGGTGCTTCTGGCTTCCAGCTTTGAGAGAGATGGGAGAGGGAGACTCCACTCCAGGTTACTGAAGGAAGACTCTAGACAGACACAAGTGGAACTGGCAGTCTCTATCATGTCCCTATCCCTAGCCTGCTACTCTAGAAACTTTGGGAAGTTTCTCCTTGGATGGGATCTAAGACTCCCTTTCTTAGTTGAGCTGAGTTACCCCAGTCTCATAGGAGAGCTCCTTCACTCTGTGTTGTCTAGGATATATTTTTTTCCTATGTATACCTTCCTTGATTTCTGTTTTGCTACCTATTTGGATAGATGGGTTTTCTTTGATAATTCCTTTATGTTTGTTGATTGTGGAACTAGTAATTGGTGAAAGGAGAGGAGTTGCATGATTTTTTTGCTTGCAGATGATTGTGTACTCAGTGCAATCTCTGAGGTTTAAATGCAACAGCCTATGTATTGATTCTCTGCTGCTTACACTAATTTTGGCCTGACAATTAACACTAAGAAAACAGGTTCTCCACCAGCCAGCACCACACCAACCATATGGGGAAACATCAGTTATAGCAAATGGAGAAATTTTGAATGCTATGGACAAGTTCACTTATCTTGGCAGTATACTTTCCAGGGAGCTGATGAAGTTGGAACATGTATCAACAGAGCTAGCTTAGTGTTTGGGAGATACTGAAGGAAAGTATGGGAAAGAAGACTGCCTACCAAAGTGAAGGTCTAAGAGTTGTGGTGCTGATCTTATTGTTGTGTGAATCTGAAACCTGGAGAGTCTACCAGTGCCTTGCCAGGAAACTGAATCATTTCTATTTGAATTGTCTTAGAAAGATTCTGAAGATGACCCGGCAAGATAAAGTACTAGACACTACGGTCCTTTCTTGAACTGAACTGCCAAGTATTCAAACCAGAGTGCAACTCCAATGGGCTGATCACATTGTTCAAATGCCAGAAGTAAATTTGCCTAAAAGACAATTTTATGGAGAACTCACACAGGGCAAGAACTCACAATGAAGTCAGAAGAACCAATGTAAGGACACTCTCAATGTCTCTCTGAAGAACTTTGGAATCAATTGTGAGACATGGGAGACACTGACACAGGAGCACCCAACATGGCATGCCCACACCAAAGGCAGCACTGTGCTCTAAGAGCAAAGCAGAATTGCAGTATCTCAAAATAAATGTGATAATAAATTCTGGCAGAAGAAGGGGAGAGGGGAAAGGAGGATGGAGATGTCTGTTATGCCTTCCTTCGGAGTTAGATATGGTAAATAGCCCTTTTTTACAATTCATTGAAAATATCTGAATCACTAAGGTCCACATGCTCTCAGGAAATGAAAGCTAAGCCATATACCCAAAAGACCATGACTTGGAGTAAAAAGACCTTCACTATCTGTGTGAGCCTCAGTTTCCTCTTCAGTAAAACAGAGAAGCATTCCTCTCTGCTCTCTTCCCACTCATGTGAGCAGCAAGCACTGAAATGTGCAAACTCATACCAAATATCAAATGATCCCCAGATTGTATGTATTTGTTTATTCTGTATCTCGTGGGTAAGATCCTTGTGGCCAGGACCTGCCAGTCTCCATCCCCTACTTCACAGGTTGCCAAAGGAGATCAATTAATACAAACTAAGGTCAAGGGTTGGGGAAAATCAGGAGGTTTATCTTTGGGCTACAGAAAGTCCTAATCTTAAGGAAACTGTCCCAGGATGAAGGGAAATGACCTTTGCTCTATGATAAGAGCTAGGAAGGGGACAGCCTCTCTCCCTCTTCTCTTAAAGGCAGTTAAGTAAACTAGACCAAGGTCATCCAACAGCTGAGTGACACCTACGGGGTGGGAGTGGGGGGCGGGAGGAGCGAGGGGAGGGGCCCACAGAAAGCAAGGAACGGTCCTCAGGCAATTTCTCGAGATTGGCTCAAGAATCCGCTACCCAGTGAAACTGACACCGGCACTCGCCAATCAACGAGCCGAAAGGCGGGGCCGTATTGTTCTACTTCACCAATCAGGGAAAGCTATCGAGTGTGCCGGCGCCCAGAATTCGAGAGCGCGTTCATCTTTCTCTCAGATTTTGCCGGTCCACATGGGGGCGTCGCGGGAGAGCTTGACGGTCCCGTGGCATTTCTCAGTGTGCCCGGAATTCCCCCTCCCTTCCGTCTACGCATCCCCTTCTCGGCAGCCCCTGTCCAATGCTTCCCATCGTCCCGGCTTCTGCATCCTCGGGGGAGTTTCCACGGGCGCTGGGGGGCGGTGGCTGCCGGTCGTCAGGTCTCTCCAGCCGGGCCTGGGAGGGTCCGGGCTACGTGACTATAGAGTCTGGTGCTCGCCATAGTGACGGCGCCGCTTCAGCGGGGAGGCTTCCTGGGCCTTCGTCCCTCGCTCGTCTTTCCAAACCGGCCCCTCGACCAAAAAGGTGCGGGAGCCTAGTGATCTCAAATTATGGGGGAAGGAAGAGGGGACACCCTGTGCAATTGGACCACAGATCGCCTTAGATTGGAGTTACTGGAGGAAACTCGATTGAAGTGAGTTGGAAAGAAACGAGGAGAAAGAGCCCGGATGGAATTGAGAGTGAGAGAGACTCCCTCCAGAGCCACCTGCCCCTAGGAAGTAGCTGGGGTGGCCTGTGTTGGCAGAACTCCTTTACGCTTTATTCCTAGGGGACATGCCCTCGGAGCACGTACATACCTATGTACGTAAGCCCCTCCTGTCGCCCCTCTTCCCAGCCTTCTCCTTCCTCCCCTCCATCGATAGCCTAGAGCGTCTGAGGAGGAGTATCAGCGTCCAAATCCCAAAGACACCCGAGCTGCGTGCCTCGAAAAATTCTCTTCACCTTCTCTGGGCCTCAGTTTCCCCATCAGAAAAATGAGAGCTTTAGACCCAAATGATCTTGAATTTTGTGACCCCTGTGTGAATATGTCTCCTTTGTACCAAAGTAGGATTAGGTTGAGGTGACTCACAATGAAACAGGTGAACTGAGCGTGTCCTTTGAATTTGCATCGCCTATTTCAGGGGGATTCATTCACAGTAAGGGGTATTGGGCTATTTATGGCCTAGAACCAATTGCCATATTTCAAATAATTGTAACTTTGTGTAAGGCGAATTTTAATACATTCGCCCACTTGGGGAATTCATTTGCACTAACCAAGATCAGAGTATATATGGTTTGGAATTAATTTCCATAATATAATTATAATTTGTAATAGTGTGACTTTAAATATATGTGAATAGGGGATTCATTCTTATTAATCTTAATTGGGATCAGAATATATAGACACCTATATCTCACATATACTGGATATATATTTATATCGGATATATTTGTGCATGTATGCACATATGTGCATATACATATATGCTTACATGTGTGTATGCATATATATGTATTTCTGCCTATGGGAACTGATGAGATCACCATGAGAAATAGTAGAGGGAGAAGAGAAGCTCAGGAATGAGCCTTGAGGGACACTTAACAGTAGACACAACCTGAATGGCGATTCAGCAAAGGAGCAAAGACAAGAAGAGAACCAGGCTAGAGTAGTGTCATAGAAATTTAGGAAGAAGATAGTATCAAGGAAAAGAGGGTGATGATAACGTCAGGCTGCAAAGAGGTCAAGAAGACTGAAGATTAAAGCAAAGGACATTGGATTTAGCAATTCTTTGGTAACTTTGGAGAGAACAGTTTGGGTTTAATGATGAGTTTAGAAGCTAAACCATAGAAAAGAGTAGAAGAAAAGAAGTAGTCATGGAATGTGGATAGTCTTCTGAAGGAGAAAAAGAAGAGATGTGAAATGATTACAGAAATGGATTAAGTTGAGGGATTTTGGAAGGTGGAAGAGACAGGAGCATGTTTGTAGGCAGCCAGTAGATGGGGAGAGATGGAAGATAAATGATAGTGGGGATAATTGTGTGGATAATCTAATGGAGAAGACAGTCTGAAATGGGATCATTTTGGGGTGGGGGTCACCTTGGCAAAGAGAAGGGCCATCTCTTCATGTGAGACAGATATGGAGAAGGAAATAGTGCCAGAAGACATCTGGGAGATGTGAGATAAGAACAGGAGAAGTAGGAGCTCTTGATGAACAACCTTAATTTTTTTCAGTGAAATATGAGGCAAGGTTCTTATCTGGGAGGAGGAACCGTGGGTGTTTGAAAGCAGGGATGAAAAGGTTTGGAAAAACTTGTGCTGGGTGGCATAGTGAGTTAATTAGGATTGACCTGCTGCAGTAGAGACCCAGTTGAGATTATGTAAGATAAATTTGTAGTGGATTCAGTAAGCACAATTTAGTGTTCTTATTTTTCTCTCTTTTTTCAGCAGCATGTAGATAGGACTGAAGGCAGCAGATGGTAGAAATAGTACAAGGCTAGGTCATGGCAAGGTAAAATCAGAGGTGGGATAAGGGGGCAAGAGACTCAGGGAAGAGGACAAAGAAGAGTTGAACTGGTTCACCAAAGTGTCAAGATGATAAAGGAAAGAAAATGTAGGAAGGGTGATGGCCTCAATTTAAATTACAACACTGCTGACTGTCTACTACAAGTTCATATTATCTAATCTCCACTGGCCCCTCATTGGTACATGGCAAAATTCTTTATTCTTTCTTGATTCTATTATCACTCTCCTCAGCAGCTTTCTCAATCTTTTCCTTTTTTCCTACTGTCTCCTCTATCACCATTTCAAAGTAAATATCATCTTCTAGTTTACTGAGAAAATAGAGTCTGTCTGTCATGGATTCCTCCTCTCCTTGTCTGTACTTCAAAACTTTTCTATGGGGGTGGCTAGGTGGCTCAGTGAAAATAGCACTGGCCTTGGATTCAGGAGGACCTGAGTTCAAATTTGGCCTCAGATGTGACACTTACTAGCTGTGTGACCCTGAGCAAGTCACTTAACCCTCATTGCCCCACCAAAAAAAAATTTTTTTTTAAAAGGCAGTTAGAACACAACTTAGCCCCATACCTACAAGAATACATTTGGTATGTTTCTTCCCTGATCAAGAAACCCAATTGGCTAGCTAGTGCCTCTAGGAACAAATACAAACCATTACTCTGTTTTGTATTTAAAGCAGCTGTTATCCACTGTCGTTATCAAACTCCTACCACCTGCTTCATATGGTTTTTTTTTTTTTTTTTTAGTGAGGCAATTGGGGTTAAGTGACTTGCCCAGGGTCACACAGCTAGTAAGTGTTAAGTGTCTGAGGCCGGATTTGAACCCAGGTACTCCTGACTCCAGGGCCGGTGTTCTATCCACTGCGCCACCTAGCTGCCCCCATATGATTTTTTTAATCATAAAATTATTTTATTATTTTCCACAACAAAAAACTAGAAAACAAACAAAAAACTGAGTCTATTCACAAAGAGTTGCCTTATTCTTTGTCTTAAAACCTCTTTCTATCATCCCTTACTGTCTCCTCCTTTATTCCAGTCTCTGATAATAACATGGGCCCTTTTTTACCAAGGTAACATTTTTTCCTCAGAGGTAACTTTAGGTAAGTTATTTAACCTCTCTCTGCCTCAATTTACTAATCTATAAAATGAGGGGGTTAGATTCCATGACCTCTAAGGTCCTTTCCTTCCCTAAATCTATGGTCACAGGTGTCCTTGATCCCACCCCCTCCTGTCTACTTCAGCAGGTTGCCCCTTTAATCATTACCTTTCATTATAATCTTAAATCTTACTCTACCTACTGGTTCCTTCCCTGCTGCCTTCAAAAATGCCTCTCTCCTCTATCCTTAAAAATAACTTATTTTCTGCCATCCCTTCAAACTATGATCATAATATCTCTCCTCCATTTCTCAGCCAAACTCCTAGGAAAAGCTATTCTTCATTTTCTGAACTCCCATTCATTTCTCACACCTTTGCAAGTCTGTCTTGCCTATCTCATCACTCAACTGAAACTGCTTACTCCAAAATCATCTCTCTAGTAAGCCCCCCAAGGACCTCTTAAATGTCAAATCAGATTGTTGTGGGGTTTTTTTCCTCACTCCTAATTCTCCTTGAGCTCTCTGCTGTATTTGACATTGTTAACTAACATCTCTTCCTCAATATACTCTCTCCTCTGGATTTTCCTGACATTATTGTCCCTTGGTTCTCCTCCTACCTTTCTATCCTCAATTTCTTTTGCTGAATCATCATCTATATCTTTCCTCCCCCATCTATGGGTGCACCCCCCAAAGGCTCTGTTATGGGCCCTTTTCTCTTTTTATAGAGGTCAGCTCCCCTCAGTTTAATTGTCATTGCTATACAGGTTACTCTCAGATCTCTACAGCCAACCACAGTCTCTCTTCTGAGCTACCAAATGCCTATTGCACATGTCAAATAGCATGTCCCAGACCAACACTTTCAAAACAGAACTCATTATCTTTCCCCTCTAGGCCCAACCCTCTTCCTAAGTTCCTTATTAATGTCAAGGGCATCCCCACTTTCCCAGTCTCCTAAGTTTGCAGCTTCAGCATTATTCTAATTTTAATTTAAAAAAATTTTTTAGTAAGGCAATTGGGGTTAAGTGACTTGCCTAAGGTCACACAGCTAGTAAGTGTCAAGTGTCTGAGGCGGGATTTGAACTCATGTCCTCCTGACTCCAGGGCCGGTGCTCTATCTACTGTGCCACCTAGCTGCCCCTAGCGTTATTCTTACTCTTCCCAACTCCACATATGCCAGTAGTTGCCAAATCTTTCTTCCATGTCTGTCCTTTTCACAACTTTCACAACCCCTACCTTAGTTCCGGTCCCTCTCACCTCTCTTGGATTATTGCAGTGGCCTCCTAATTGGTCTTTTTAGCCCAAGTCTTTAATAACTTCATTCCATCTTCCATGTAGCTCTCAACTCAAGTCTTGCTATCTCCAAGTCTAGCTCTATATTCACTGTGCTAACTAGTACCCATTCCCTTCTCTCCCTCCCTTGTGGATTCCCTTAACTTCCTTTGAGACTCAACTAAAGAAATCTATAGGAATCCTTTCTTGATCCTCCCAACTGCTAGTGCCCTTCCTTCTTAAGATACCTTATATTTATTTTGTATTTTCTGTGTACAGATAGATATAGATGTCCAGAAATGTCTAAATGTCTAGCTCAATATTATATGTGTATATGTGTATATATATATATATTTGTCTATAGATATCTAAGTAGATGTGCATAGACATATGTATATGTATAGACATATATATGTATGTATGTATCTATACACACACAATGTCTTCCCTGATAGGATGCAGGCTTCTTGAGAATAGAAACTTTCATTTTTGTTTTTGTATCCTAACAGCACAATGACTGATAACGTGGTAAAAATTATTTGTGGTAAAGATTAATATTGAAAGTTTTAGCTGAATCATTTGAGAGGGGCCACACCTGGCCCACCCTGAGATTGCATATGCTACTGAGCTGCTTTTGAAGGACCTCCCCTTTTGGGGAGGAAAACGAAAGGAACTTCCGGAATGCCAACTCTAAAGTGACAGCGGGAACAGAAGTTCACACTCTCTGATGGTTGACTTAGTTGTGGCATGTGCGGGGAGTTCAGGCTGGTGGTGTCCAGGGACCTGGCGGAGCACGTGTTTTGTACTCTGTTTTGGGTGACTGCTGAGTTACTACAGACTGACTGGGTTGGTGAGTTAATGATGGAAAACCCTAAGCTTAGTGTTAAGACTATCTGCATTTCTACTTCCTTATTTCCTTAATTGATTTCACCTTTGTGGTCTAATTAATTCCCAAGCAATAAAACCTGATCCATTATGAACTAAAGCTCAGAAGCTCCTTTTCTTATTGGCCTGGGAGGTGTGTGTGTGTATAAATAAATTTAAAAAAATGTATAAAAATATAAAAAAGGGACAGTATAAAAGGGAGAGATTAATGCTCCATATATCCAATTTTAACTCTCACAATACATAATAAATACTTAATAAATGTTTATTGATTGATTGGTTGACCTATATACCTGGTGGATTACCTCAGGAAATTATAAGCTCTTTGAGGGTAGAGACCTTTTTTTATTTTTTTATTTGAATTCCTAACATCTAGAATAGTGCCTAGCATATAATATGTTCTTAAGATGTTTTAATTTAATTGAACTGAATTGAAACAGAAATTTGGGTCCATTTTTTATAGAGACATAGTTACATCTGCTATTAGGGAAACATTTCATATTATGGAGTGAGGCATATGTATATAGGTGAATTTTTCAAATAACTGAAGCTTATCTCCTCAAATACCCAGACTTTTCATTTTAACTGTTCCGGACAGAAATCTTTCTAAAACACATTTCATACAGACCTGTCTTAAACTATATTGAATATGACTTAACCTTTTATATTTGACTTATGGTCATCATGAGCATTATGTATTATAGTGGAAAGAGCACTGAATTTTGAGTCTAAAAACTTGGGTTCAAATCCTGATCCTGCTGTTTATCTATGACCTTGGAGAATTTATTTAACCTCTGGTCTTTAGTGTTTCTATTTTTAAATGTCAGGAGTTGAACTAGGTGCTCTCTGCAAGTTTTTCCAACTCTTGCTCCTATGATAGTTCTCATTAAGTACAATACAGTAATATTTTAATGGCTATTAAGGTATTTTGGACATTTTCCTGCCACCCCCTGCAGTAGTCCTGGCTCCTCTGTTTTTATAGTTCTTTAGTCTACTTTTTTATAGTTTCCTCAGTTTTTTCCTTTCCTGTTGAGCTGTCACTTCAACTTTGAATTTGCTTGCACTAGCAACAATCCCCTTCCATTTTCTGATTTGTTGCTTAAAAATCTTCTGTGGTGTGTTTTTTATTATGCTAAAACTGTGTTTTCTAATTAATTTGCTATTGCACCAGTTTTGACAGTAAGCATGTATTATTAATGAATATTATATATACCAGTAAAGAATTGACTGTGTGGCAGTAAGCAAGAGAAGGAGAAAAGCCTCAGAAGATCTATGCTATCTCTCAGAGAGATAGCACATAGTCTCAAGGAGAGTTCAGAAGACTTATAAAACCTATACTGTCCTAAGAGGATGAACACCAGGAGAGAGGCCCTAGCATAGCCAAGGGTTTTATCCTCTTTTGATAAGAGGCAGGTCTTCTATATTGATCAAAGCTAATTGGTTAGCATCATTCAATTGATTGACATGACGAAGGTGGTCTAAATTAAAATGCACTCTACAGATGACATCAGGGAAAGACTCTCCCTGAAGGGCAAAAGCATGGTTTGATCCTGTCAGTCCATCACTGAGCTAGATAAAAGAGTCTATCTCCATTCTTTTGTTCCCTTGGGTTTATCCTAAATAAGATCTGCTGAAGTTCTTGAAGAACTGGACTTTCTGGAGTGTGTGTGTGTGTGTGTGTGTGTGTGTGTGTGTGTGTGTGTGTGTGTGTGTGTGTGTGTGTGTTGGGGAGACAGTACCAAAAAGGACTGAAATTGATCTCTGGGTCTCCCCAGGAAATTCATTATTAATAATTATTTTCTCACAGGAGCATGGGAAACCAGATACCCAGACTTTTTAGAATCTTTTACAAAATAAGAGTAAATAGGTATTTAATGGTTGCCTACTAGACTATCCTATGAAATACTTCACTTTCAATGGCTTAGCTTTGGGACTCTTTTAGTTGTGCAGAATATATTTTTTTCTCTCAATTTTCATATGCAATTGAAGGGTCAGGATAAATGTGCCCTGGATAAGTAAAATGTTACTGTACATTACTCTTATTACAGTATGGTGAATGATGGTGAATATTATTTAATCAGTTTCTTTAATTATACAGGGACATAGTGCAACTCACAACGATTGAAATCAGGAACAAGATAGTAGAATTGGAAGAAGGATTAAAAAATGTTGAAGATGAAGGTATTGTTTTTCTAGATATTAATGTTTTTCTTACTAGGAAAAATATTAGAGAAGACTGTACAACCAATATTGTAATAACCGTCTATAAGGGAGATCTAGGTGGCACAATGGATAGAACGCTAGCCCAGGAGTCAGGAGGACCTGAGTTCAAATCTGGCCTCAGACACTTATTCCTGTCATCCTGATGTACATCTTGACACTTGGACCCAAATGGCTCTAGAATAGAGAGTGAGGCTGGTGACCTTGCATAGCCCTCCCTAACTTAAATCCAATTCACTGGAAGTCATGACATCACCTCCCAATGTCATGGTCCTCTTTGAGAATGAAGGAGAAACAACAACTGTCTATATTTTTGGTGGTTAATAATAGTATGTAAATAATAGTGAAATAATATTCAACCTCAATAGACTTACTGTTATTTTTGTGGATGTGGAAGTATTTTCTTTCATCATCATAGGTCGATACCTTTCTATACCTTTTTGTCATGTATTGTTTTTATGCTTGTTTTCCCATAGATCCTATTCCAGGTCATTTTACATTCTGTGAATACCATTTCTGTGCTTGGGTTGTGTTTATTTGTGTGTGTGTAAGATAAATTATCATTTGCCATTCCCATAGTCTGTTGTGGGTTTTTTAACATTTCAATTTATTATTTATTTTTAACATTCTTTTCCTTTTAAATTTTGAGTTCCAAATTCTCTACCTTCTTTCCATCCCCTCTCCTACCCACTGATCAAGCAAACAATATAATATCAATTATATATGTGAAATCATGCAAAACATATTTCCATGTTAGCTATATTTCCAAAAAAGCAAGAAAAATAAAGTGAGAAAATTATATTTCAGTTTGCACTCAGAGTTTATTAGTTCTCTCCCTGGAAGTAGATAACAATTTTTTCATCATGAGTGCAAATTATTATACTTCTCTCAAGTCTTGCATCTGAATATCAGATTTTCTATTCAGCTCTGATCTTTTCACACACACACACACACACACACACACACACACACACACACACACACACACTCTTAAAGAACAGTTGACTGGCAGCCATTTGAAAAAAAGCAGGGGGTAGAGGGAGTAAACACAGGAAATCTTCTTTGAAAGCTATTACAATAATCCATGGAAGTTAAAAAGGAGCCTGGTGGGAAGATATATTGCAGAGGTAGAGTTTATAGGACTAGCAAGATTGCCAAATTTGGGATATGACTAATGAAAAGATTTCTAGTGGAGTCTCTTGTCCTTTGTACAGTAAAAAGGATAGGAAGAGTATGAGGACTCAAAGTTTATACTTTACTTGTCATTCAAGTAAAGTATAATGATGTAAGTTAACATACAGTTGTACACTTGTAGAGGCTCAGGTATATACTTTATAATTTCTATCCCCCTAATGGGTTTCCAGTTCACGACACTTCCCTTAATACTTGGAATACATAACTTCCCCCCTGACTTTCACTAGAGGTAATGTATTTCCCCATTTACTACATTTCTTTAAGTGAAAGCTGTATGGTCACTTTTGAGAAATGTTAAAGGTACAAGTTATGTTAGATAAACCCTAAGGTCTTCCTATATGAGATTCTGAGATTCTTTGGAAGCCATTTCATATCACTAGAAATCAATTAATTTGTCTGTCTATCTATCACCTACCTAAACTATATATAGACATACATAGATATATGTATGTATATATGTTTATATATGTGTGTTTTCTAGTTAATTTGCACATACACGTGCGCACATGCACAGGCATGCACACACACACACACACACACACACACACACACACACACACACACACAAGAATCAGTACTGTCCAAAAATACAATAGTCTGTATTTTGAGGGTAGTGACTTCTCATCCACTGAAATGTTAAGTCAGACGCTAAACCCATCATTTGTGTTTCATGGGAAACATCTTCATGCGATAGTAGGACAATTTAAAAGACATCTAAGGGCACTCTTAGATCTGAGATTACATAATTTTAAATAGATGATAATTTTAAACATAAAAACATTCTTGAAATAAAAGAAAGAAGAAAATTATTCTAAAAATATAGTAGTGCTTTATAAGGGTTATAGTGGTATATTTAAAATATTTTCATCCTAAATAAATTGTAGCACTTAGACATTTACATTGAATAAGAGGCCAACATTGAGATATGAAACTGGTAATTTTGCTTTTGTCCTTTTTCCTTACAAAGGTAATGAATGGAAAACTCGTTATGAAGCACAAATTGAACTTAATAATCAGTTAGAAAAACAAATATTAAGTCTTCAAGAAAAAATGGCCAAAGTTCATGGGAATCCTTCAGGTAAAGGAGTGATTATATGAATGTCTTAGAAATGTAGTGAGACTTGATTTTATATCAATTACTGATGTTTGCTTTGTTGTAGATAGATTATCTTCTATTCGTATCTATGAACGGATGCCATTGGTAAGTAAAATATTAATTTCTATTCATAAACAAAGGGAAAATTTGGAAGTAAATTATTTTGAATAACTTCACAAAAAATAAAATACTTTTTCCCCATAAACAGTTATCATAAATGTAGCTTCAGCTCCATATACATTGCACAGAATCCCCTTGTTTTCAGTACAGAAAATTCTATACTTTTCATGTCTCTAAGAGTTTGGAAAGTTGAACGTGGCATTGAAACAAATAATTTTTCTTGGAGCAATATCTCCATCTTGTGTCTCTTTTGGAAATTGCTATTAGAGCTATTTAAAGTTTGAGTGGGATGGGGATTTTTGTACCTAGAGGCAAAAATTTATGCAAATTATTTCTCCAATCTTAATTTACAATACTATATTTTACCATACCAAGTATAGAATAACTTTAAAAACATTATACAATATTCACAGGGATTAGTGTTGAGCCCCAATGGTGTTTAAATACTTTAATGAACAAGATAGGTTTATTTTGTTTTATGAATTAATACTAAACTTAAAAAGGAGTATTCATGTTGGAGAATCAGAATTAAAACTATCTTGCTAAATTTAAGAAGTAGTTAGAATTAAATGAAATTCAGTAAGGACATGTTAATTTGGGGACTGGAGATAAATTCAGAAATATAATATGGGTAAAAATGACTATTGGTAACATGTTTTAAAATGGCTAAAAATATCAGTGCCAAGAACATTGGTAGAAAACTTGTCATAAACTCAGGGTATCATAAACAACAGGATCAAGGGATGAATGGGCCAAATTTGGGGTCCCCAAAATCACTGGTCAGGATTTAGTCAGGAGGCAAGTAATAAATGAGGAGAACATCTAATAGCTTGCTAATGTTAGAACCAGTCATGTCATTGGAACTAATCAACAAGCATTATATTTTCTCCTAAACGTCTCTTCCCTCCAAATTTTCCTGTTTCTTTTGAGGGCACTACCATCCTTCCAAGCATGCAGGTTTGCAACAGTTTGGTCAACTAAAACTCTTTCCTCTCTCTCAACTCTAATAACCAATTTTCAAGTCTTGTTGATTTTGCCTTCCCAATATCTATGGAATCCATCCCCTTCACTTGTGAAACATCTTCCCTAGTTTAGGTCACCATTATTTTTTGTCTCTACTACAGTGATAGCCTTCTCATTGATATTTCTAATTCCATTCTTTCTCCTTTCCAATCAATTCCAAACATAGATCTGACTATGTTTTTCCCTACTCAGAAATCTTCAATGGCTCCAAATTGCTTCTATGATGAAATATATTTAAACTCTTCAGTCTGGCATTTAAATACCTGCACAAGCTAATTCACACTTACCTCTTGTAGTCTTATTTTAAATTATTATTCTTCATTCCTACACTCTCCATTTCAGTCTGAGTGGCCTGCTTATTTTTCCCCATAGAGGCTGTTTCATTTTTTACCTCTGGACTTTTGCCAGATGGACCGTAGTATCTTCACGTATGCTTAGTAGAATCTATTTCTTCCTGCAGCTCAGGTTCTTCCTCCTCTACAGGGCCTTTCCCAATTTCTTTAGTTCTCAGTATTCTCTACAACTTATAATTATATAGTTTTTAATGTTTTTATTTTATTTTATTTTTGAGGCAATTGGGGTTAAGTGACTTGTCCAGGGTCACACAGCTAGTTAAGTGTCTGAGGCTGGATTTGAACTCAGGTCCTCCCAAATCTAGGGCCGGTGCTCTATCCACTGCGCCACCTAGCTGCCCCAACTTATAATTATTTAAGGGACTTGCCCAGGGTCACACAGCTAGTGTCTGAGGCCAGATTTGATGGGTCTTCTTGACTCCAGGCCTGGCACTATATCCACTGTGTCATCTAGCTGTCCAATTATTTTGTACATAATTGTAATCAGTGAAGTGGAAAGAGAGCTGTAAGGGAAGTCAGTGGACCTTGCAAGGCTCATGAACTCTCTAAGCCTTAGTTTCCTCATCTGTAAAATCATGTGGTCGAACCGGATGACATCTTCAGTCCCTTCCAAAGCTACATTTGTGATGTTATGGTCCTCTCTGTTTTATATATGCATATATAGATGTATGTATAGAGCTATAAAACATATATACATATAAATATACTGTGCATGTATGTGTGTATATATACATCAATGTGTATTGTATAAATTATATATAAACATACTCCCAGTAAAACACAAGCTCTTCCAGAGTATGCATTGGTTTATTTTTGTCTTTGTGCCTCTCCCGTGTATGGATAACAGGTGCTCATACACAGGAGGTGCTTGTACATAATAGGTACTTAATAAATAATGGTTGAATTGAATTTTCAGGGGGTTGTTCTAGCCCAGGCCTTCTTAAACCTTTTCCATTCACAACCCCTTTTTGCCTGAAAAATTCTTACATGACCCCTAGTATCTGGGTATAGAAAATAGGTATACAATAACCTTTTACTGTTGCCAAATTTTTCATGACTCCTGCATTAAGTTGCATGATACTATGTGGAGTCACAACACACAGTTTAAGAAGCTTTGCCCTAGTCCACCAGTAGAAGAACCTTTTAGGTCTGATCAAGGACATGTCACTAGAGTAATTCAGGAGTAGCAGGGGACCAATGCCAGGAAACAGAAGATTAATGAACAGCTTCTTAGGCCTTGCAGTTGACTTCATGCTCCTTCTAGATGTAGTACTCCAAAGTTGTAATACTTAATTGTTTGTAGATGCCACATAGCTAGTTTTGTGGTTGGGGAACTCTTTCAAATTCACCATTACTCTATTATGATTATTTTTTTTTTTTGGTGGGGCAATGAGGGTTAAGTGACTTGCCCAGGGTCACAGAGCTAGTGTCAAGTGTCCGAGGCCAGATATGAACTCAGGTCTTCCTGAATCCAGGGCTGGTGCTTTATCCACTGTGCCACCTAGCTGCCCCCATAACTGTGTTTTTGGGGTTTTTTGGGAAGTTGACAAGACCAACCACTCTTCCTGTACCCATATTCAAGTGGATGGTATCCCAAAGTTTTCCAGTTGATGACACATTTAAACTTAAATTTCTGAGGTTATCTGAGAGAGAGAAAACAGAAGAGGTTCTTTTTTCATCTTAGAGTCAATTGGGTGGGCAGAGTTGAATAGTGTGCTTAATCTCTGGGAGCCTTCTCTGTTCCTTCTTTCTGCCATGTAGGCATCTGGGTAGTATAATAGATAGAATGCTGGGCCTGGACTCAGGAAGACTTGAATTCAAATTCAGTCTAATATAATCACTAGCTATATGACCCTGTGCAAGTCATTTAAACTGCTGTTTGCCTCAGTTTCTTCAGAGGTAAAATGAAGGTGGTAACAGCACCTACCTTGCAGGATTGTTGTGGTAATCAAGTGACATAATATTTATAAAGCACTTAATACAGTACCTGGCCCATAGTTAGGCCCTATATAAATGCTAGCTATCCGTATCACCATCATTTATTATTTCTTCTGAGACTTTGATGGGCTATTGCTGCAGCTAAATGGAGTAGTCAGACAAATGAGTTGCCAAAGAAATTGCAGAGAGCTGAGAACACTAGTTGGTGAGATAAGGGAAGAAGTTTCCTTACGTTTGTGCCAGGACTGGGAGAAAGCTCCCATTAATTGTTTAACCTCTCAGAGTTTGTGTCTCATTTCTTCATAAAAGGGGAAGGCATAGAAGAGAAAAACCTAGTAGAGATAAGACCATCAGGCACCAAGCCTGGGAAAGCTGTGTTATTGGTTGAGATAGATGCTCTTTTTAAATAAACATTTTTATTTAAAATTTTGAATTCCAGATTCTATCTTTCTCCCCTCCCTTTGCCCTTCCTATGGCAGTAAGCACTCAGATATAGGTTATACCTGTGCAATTATGTAAAACATTTCCATACTAGTCACTTTGTATAAGAAGATGGGAATAAAAAAAATGAAAGAAAGTGAAAATGGCATGCTTTAGTCTGTGTTCAGTCAATATTATTTCTTTGGAGAAGGATAGTATGCTTTATCATTAGTCCTTTGGGATTGTCTTGGATCATTGCTGAGAATAGAGGTAGATACGCTTAAGGACTACTTTTTAATTTTTATTTATTTATTTTTTAGTGAGGCAGTTGGGGTTAAATGACTTGCCAAGGGTCACATAGCTAGTGTTAAGTGTCTGAGGCCAGATTCGAACTCAGGTTAAGGACTACTTTTTGAAGAAAATACACTTGTCTGAACCCTGTATATAGTACTCTCTCCACATGGTAATTTCCCCATGTTGTTTTGGGGTTGTCTACCAAGATTTCCCTGGTTTGAGGGAAACCTCTGCCCAGATAGAAGGAGGGTGAAATCCAGAGGCCTCTCCATTTTTATCTCCTATTCAAACCGTATAGTACCGGAATTGTTGTGGCCTGGAAACAGTAAGAGATAGCTTGGCCTAATATCCCTGTCCATTACAACTGGGACTTAGCTGAAGAATTAGATCAGCCAGTGATGTAAAGCAGCAGGGCATTATTTAACACATTTTAACTCACAGAATGGAAAGCTACATGGTCTAACTTGAGACAACCAAATGTAGGAACATCAAAGGGGAGATAAGAACAGCCTAGTAATACTACTATGGTAGAAGACCAGGGGAAATTTGCCACATTTGGGCAGTGCTCATCTCTCAAATTGGGGTAGACCCAAACAGTCACAAAGTGGGATAGGGAAGGGATACAACCAGAGATGTTGCCTGAAACTCAGGCTTGATGATCATCAGGCCATGGCAGGAAGGAGTCCACGTGTTGTTTTGAGGAGAGGTGAACTCCTGGACTTGGTACATGTTTATACCAAACTCTTACCATTCCAGTGTTCTATGGGCAAGACTTCTGGGGCTGTCATCACTCATGCCTCAGTGCTTCAGATAAGGATTTGTTGGAGGAGGGGCAGGGTCTGAATTGATGAGTGTAATGAGGATCTGGTGGATGTGGCCTCTCTGCAGAGGAAACGAGAGAGCTTGCTAGTGAGAGAATCACAGTGACATCTAAGGAAGGTGACTTGTAGAGACTCTGGAGCCTGTGTGAACATTCCATAGCTGGTTCCAGTTGATTAGGCATGTATTGAAGAGTAGGCTCTTTGTTTGGCTTCTGAGACATTCAAAAAGGCCTGTCATCTGCTGCTGCTTCTTTTCTTTGCCTCATTTACTCATTTAGCGACTTCTTTACTCAGAGCATCTGGTGACAAACCATGTCTTCTCTCTTTTGAGGTCGTGTGGTCCTGATAAATAAGCCTGAGTTCTTGGCTTTGGTGGTGGTTGCTGTTTTCCGTTCTGGGTGAAGGTAGTGAAGTCACTAAAATGGGACACTGGTATTCCAGTTGTGGAGCCTGAAATTCTAACTGTAATGTCTAAAAAATCTAATGTGTGGTCGCCTTAAATTAGAAGCTTTAGCACCAGTCTTTGGGCATTAAGTATTTATTAAAGTATATTAGGGGTTAGCAAAGAGAGAGAGAGAGAGAGAAAAAAGCCTTCATTTAGCTATCTAAGAGAGAGAGAATGTCCCTGCTGTCGACAGCCGGTTCCTGAACGAAAAGACCCATATCCTTCGCTGCTTCTCCCAGAATCTCCCTGTGAAACAGAAAGCAGGGCCGTCCTCACACACAGCTCCAAGCTAATTGGCTGATAGCATTGATAACAGGTGGTAACTTCTGGATTCCCGGCAGCTTCCAGACGTTGTCACATGTTTTCTTTTCAGGGGGGCACTCTGATTCTCACGACGTCCCTCTCAACAGGGTAGTGGGGCTCCAAATTTCAATGTTCCAGAGTCTGGGTTCTACAATCAGGGCAGCATCAATATCCTGAGGAGTCAGGAGTGACTTTCAGAACCCTTGCCCAACATAAGGATTCATCTAACAATCAGGCTACATCTAGAAATGAACTTAAAAGGATCAGTGCTAATAGGAAGTGAGATAAGTTTGGAACCTACTCCCCTAGAGACTGAGGTAGTGCAGGGTAGAATATGCCCTGGAGGTACTGGGAGAAAATTTTGTACGTTTGCTCTCCATATTTTTGAAATAAATATCCCTTTTTAAAAGCTACTTTATATTTAAATGGAACTGGAGCACTATCACAGGCTGTTAACAATGGGGAATACATAGCTATTGAAGGCTGAAACCAATGGAATAGAGAAAAGAGGCATCCTAACCCCTCAGGAAATCCTAGGCTGGTACTCTGGATTCCTGAGGGGAAGATGTAATTGGCCTTAGCATGAGGGTGTGGGACCAGAGATACAGGCTACAAGCTGGAATTTTCTAGTGCGAAAGATTTTAGGCATTCAGGACTCCTCAAAAAAAGAAGGGGTGGAGAAAACCTGTCAAAAATATCTGTGCCCAGAAAATCAGAGACTTACTGGGACTAGCAAGTGTCATTCATGGGCCCAGGATTGGAATTGAAGGCCAGGGAACAGAGAAGACCTACGGTAAAGAATTGACAGGATGTCACTGCCAAAGTGTTGGGGCCTAGTGACCAGATTCACATATAACGCTCTAGGAGCAATAGCTGAAGATACAACTTGTTACTAGCCCTTGCCCCCTGATAGTGTATATAATTCGTGGTCTTTGTGTAAGAGCAACATAAAATGTTATATATTGCCAGTGACCTTCTTTGGTCTACTGCATTCACTTAACAACTTATGTGATGCTTTGTGTTATATAATTCATGTAGCCTGTGAATCTAGTGTAAATGTATACCTTTCTTATGTGATGCTTTGTCCTATGTATTTGCACTTGTACTGTGTGTTTGGCATATTGCCCCTCCCACCTAGGATTGCATCATGTAGAGAACATCCAGTGTAGGAATTTCTTTCTCTGATGCAGATTAGAAACTTGTTTGTAGGGCAGTCTTAGAGAGCGGCCTGAGACACTGCAAGGTTAAGTGCTTTGCTCTTGGTTCCACGTTCAGTGGCAGTAGTAGTACAGGAACACTGTTCTTCCTCTCTCCCAGGTTGACCCTGTATCTACTATGCCTCAGCAGTTCTAGACATACTTGATGCAATTCTTATTTATGCATTAGGTTGCATACATACATGTGGCCCACATACCTGTTGTCCAATGTATGTAACCATACTGTATTTAGTATGTATTTAGTGGCATTTAGTAGCTATGTGACCCTGGGTAAGTCACTTAACCCTGTTTGCCTCAGTTTCTTCGTCTGTAAAATGAGCTAAGGAAGGAAACAGCAAACCACTCCAGTATCTTTGCCAAAAAAACCCTAGTAGGGTCACAAAGAGTCGAACATGACTGAAAAATAACTGAATGACAACTGAAAGATGTTAACTAAAAATATTTTTGTAAATATGATATACTTTGCAGGGACAGTACACATTTTTTCACAGGAAGAAAATTGTAAGGGATAGAAAAGCTTTGCCATGTTGGCTGGAACATGGTAGTTGCCTTTGCCCCCTGTGCAGTATTTCTAGTGCCTTCTAGAGAATTATTTAAGTTTCGGGAAAATTCGCACAGTCAAGGATTAGTTACCAGGTGGATTTAAGGAGTATGAGAAAATGGTTTCCTTCTTTATCCCCATCCTCAGAAACACTGTGCAGGAGGAGCTGACTGTGGGAATGGGGTAGAATCAGGTTAGCATCCTGAGCTAGGAATAGAATTCATCTGCCTTAACTCAGCTGGGCTGGGCCCCTTCCATTGAGAAGGGATATCTCTGAATTTTTTTTTTTTTTTGCTGGGCAATGAGGGTTAAGTGACTTGCTCAGGGTCACATAGGTAGTAAGTGCCAAGTTTCTGAGGCTGGATTTGAACTCAGGTCCTCCTGAATCCAGTCCCGGTGCTGTATCCACTGCACCACCTAGCTGTCTCTCCCCTCCTCCCCCCATATCTCTGAATTCTAATAGCTAGCTGCCTTAGCAAACCTTTTGTCCACCAGCCAAATTATTGGTTAGAGGATAACTAAGAATAGGACCTGAAGGCATGTTGGCCTGAGAAATAATCACTCTAAAGGCAATAACAATCTCTGAAGCAGTAGCATGGCAGAGAAGAAGCAACAGTTTCTCAGGCACAGATGAGTTGCCAACTGGAGACCTTCAGTGGATGACCCGCAGAAGTAGAGTAGATTGATCTGTGCTTTGGAAATGGAGGAGGAGGAGTCAGGCTGAGGCATAACCTAGTTGCCAGGAGTCAGAGCCTATCTAGACATGTTTCTTCAATGCAAAGCAGATAATGCTGAAGCCCAAACTTCTCCCCTTGGGAATCTCTACCGTGTATTTGTAGCCTTCCCCCAGCAGTGGGTAAATGTGTAGGAGAGCAAACATGTTTGTATATGGAGGCTGAGGATGTGTTTTGCTGTTATTTATTTTTCTATTCTGTTGCAATTAAAGTCATTGATATTTAATGTATATTTGCCTCCTAGTCTGTGAGAATAGGTTGCCAAACTTGAACCATTATCATACACACTGAGCTTAATCCCCATGAGATTCCAGAGTTGAATGAGATTTATGTTATACTCTATTCTTGTGGACAGGATGAAGACATGTAGGCTAGTAGATTCAGCATTGTATCAATGTCTGGACCCAAAGAATGCTTAATCATTGATGGTTCCACATCAGGTAGAGAGGTCTCCAGTTGAATACCTCAAGGATCACTGCTTGGTTTTATGCTGTTTAACAATTTTTTTCTACTACTTGGATTAATACTTAGTTGATAAGTTTCTCAGATTTGCAGATGACATCAAACTCATAGGAATACATAGCTTTAGTGTTTTTAGGGGGAAAATCCCAGATTTCGTCTTTCTTATCCAGCCAAGTGTAATTTTCTGACCCCTTCTGCTCATATCCATTAAAGAGAAGAACCAGAACCTAGTTAATGGCCAGGATTATGAAACCAAGTCTGCTCATTCTAAATCTTAATACTCTTTCCATTACACCTAAGCCAGAACCTAGTTATGGTTGCTATATAGTTCTACTCATGGCTCAGAAAAAAACTTTGTCTTAATATTACTTACTGTCACATAAATTTCCCCACATGGCCTGATTAGCCACATTGGGGACTACTACTCTGTGGTTTTTGAAATGTTGCCAATCCTTATTTTGTAGGATTTATAAAGCAGAAAATATTTGTTCATTTTAAAGCATGGTGGTGTTTTGTTTTTTTTACATTTTGTAACACAAAGCAATTCATTGTAATGTTTTCCCTTGTGTTCTCTTCTAGCAGAAAAGTTTTTCGTGATCTGTTTTGTATTCAGAAAAATTCTGTTCTCTCAATTATAACTATATATCCTTGAAACATGATAACTAGGGCTAGAAATTTGTGGTCTCTTAGATACCATTGGTTTGACTAAGCTGATTCCTAATGATGAGAATAAGGGTTCTTTTGCCACTGTGCCAGCTATTTGTTGCCATAGAGGGTCATTCTTGCACATGCCCTAGATTCCCAAGTATGAGGCATACCCAGAGACAACAGACATAGCATAATACCCACCTGTTGGTTGACAGGTGGCAGACATAGCAACAGCCTGAGCTTGCCTCATGGAGCATTGTGTCTAAGGAGTTACTGGGTTTGGGTTCTCTTCAGATGTCACCAATCAGCTGGAAGGCAATTGTATGCTCAAAAGCCAATACAATCTATAAACCATTGTCCTAGTGAATATCTAGATTCATTTCCATTTTTCATTAATTTTCATGGATAAAATTTTTAAAAATTATTTACCACAAGGGGGCACTTGGTGTTTATGTAAGGTGAATTTTAATTCTTCCTATAGATCGTTTATAATGGACATTACTCTACACTTTCATTGCTGTGTTTAACTACTTAGAACTATAGTTTCTGTAATATAAAATCAGTAATTTTTTTTGCTTATTTCCTTAAAAAATATATTTTAAAGAAATGCTCAACTTCACTTTAGTTATTACCTCTTGTATAATAATATTATATTCTATACTTTAGCCATCTGGAAGTTTATTGTTTTTCTATCCGTGAAAATAACTGCACACCTAGGAATATAATCAATTTTTTTCTTATTGTCTAAAAATCAGCAATGCGTTACACAAAATGATAATTTAATAAAGGTCTGAATTTTTTGTTTGATTTAATTTCAGTTGTCACTTTGACATAAATCCACTTGTCATTTAGAACATAAACTCATTTGTAAAATCTTATGTAGAAGGATGATAAAAAACAATGCCTTTACAAATTTCATAAAATAGCAAGAAACAAGTGGAGAGGAAACAAATTTGAGGAAAGTTTGATGAGATACCCAACTAATCAAAGTCCTACAAAGAACATTTAATGATGTAACTGGAAATGGGACAAACAGATGAGAAATAGAAAAGCACTAAAGCAAACTGATTCATTATAATTTTCAGGGAATTGTTGGATAAAGTTTATTACATCTATTCTGAGTTCTTAATTCTCTTCACCATTCTTTCCTCTTTTAGTTGTCACTTCCTTTTAACATTAAATTTTGTGTGTCTTATATCATTTCTTCCAGGTGCATATATAGTCCTTTAAGTCATGATATTCTTTTCCCTGAGTCTCTACTTAGGCTTGTAGAATTATTCTTTTCTTCTGGGTTTATCCATTGGGTTTCTCACAATTTATAGTATTTCTTTATTGTGTTGACATATTCTTCTGTTTACTTATATCTCATACTGTTTCTCAATTGGGGATTTGTTCTTAGGTCAGACTTTGCTTTGGTTCATATCCTTGGATAGTGTGGGCAGGTCCTGGATGTGGTAGCTAAAGCTAGACCTTTCCCTTTGCAGGAATTCTTGGGTTTTGGCTCAGTCTTCTGCTAGCTCAATTTAGGCTCTGGCCTTGGTTCCTTCTCTGACTCCTTTCTGCACACTTCTGAACCTGCAGCTGGCTCTGTCCCTTGCTGTGCCTCAGGCTATGCTGCTTGGGTACTGGTCTAGCACTATTTCCTGCTCTCAGTTCACAAGATTTGCTTTTCACATACCCTGACTCATCTCCACTTAGAGTTTCTACAGAATTCTGACCATTTTCTGTGTGTGTGTGTGTGTGTGTGTAGGTGCTTATTGTTTCTTTTTGGTCTTATCTTTGTTCTTTTTGTGCATTTAGAGCTTTATTTAGTATTTGAGGGAGATCTGAACTTTCCTAGGTCCTAACATGCATCCATCTTCCCATGGTCTGTAACAAACTCTTTACATGATCAAGGCTTTAGTGAGACTACCACATTTGAATTCATTAAATATCAAGGCCCTGGATAAATTATATGAGGAAGTCAAAATGGCACTGAAGAAAACAATGATAAGAAAAGCAAGTTGACTAGGCTAAGTATACACAAGGGAGGTCTGTGCTGGAAGTGGAATTATTTTGTGGACACAGAGGATTTGAAATAGAGGAAGATACTGGAAGACTGGAGAAATTTCATATCTTATTATACCCTAAAATCTATTTGATGGAATATCCCTAACTATCTACCCATATGACTGCTTTCACATCTATATAACATTTTTGTGAGGATAATCTACACATACAGCAAAAGTATCCTTGATAAAGGTATGAGGAAGGCAAACTTTCACAAATGATTGTTGTTACTGTTATTTAGTTGTTTTTCAGTCATGTCTGACTCTTTGGGACCCCATTTGGGGTTTTCTTGGCAAAGATACTGCAGAGATTTGCCATTTCCTTCTCCAGGCCATCTTACAGATGAGGAAACCCAGGCAAATAGGGTTAAGTAACTTTCCCAGGGTCAAACAGCTAGTAAGTATCTGAGGCCAAATTTCAACTCAGGTCTTCCTGACTCCAGCCCTGGCACTCTATCCACTGTGCTGCCATCTGATTCACAAATAACAAATGGTACTCTATAGCAAAGCAAATATTTATGGTTACATAATATACTGAAAGTTGTAAAAAACCAATATTTTAATATTCATATCCTTATTTTTCTTTATAATTTCTAAGCTTTTATTTTAATGCCTTTTGTTTTTATATCTCCATTTTCACTTATCTTGCCCAGTAAGCCATCCTCACTTATTTTTTTATATTTAGAATTTCATTTTCCAAATTACATGTAAAATATAAATTTTGACATCAATTAAAAAAAAAACTTGGTGTTCCAAATTCTCTTCCTCCCTTTCTCCGCCCCCCCCCCCCCCCGCCCAAAGAACTCAAGCAATTCAATATAAGCAGTACATGAGTAGTCATGCAAAATATCTCTACTTTAGCCAGGTTGTGAAAGAAAACAGACAAAAACAAAACTTCAGATTAAGGAACTATCAAAAAATTATGCTTCAATCTGTTTTCAGATACCATCAACTCTTTCTCTGTAGATGGATTGCAATTTTCATAAGTCTTTCAGAGTTATCTTGGATCTTTGCATTGCTGAAAATAACCAAGTCATTCACAGTACATCATCTGACACTATTGCTGTTATTTTGTATACAGTACATTTCATTCTGCATCAGTTCATGTAGGTTTTTCTGATAGCATCCTGCTCATCATTTTTTTGTTTCCAATAAAGTAACTAACAAAAATAATTGTTTCAATCTGTATTCAAATATAATCAGTTCTCTCTCTATAGATGGATTGCATTTTTCATAAGACCTTTGGAGTTGTCTTGGATCATTGCATTGCTGAAAATAACTGACTCAATCACAGCAGAACATCTCACAATATTACTGTTATTTTTTATACAGTAGATTTCATTTTGTATCAGCTCATGCAGGTCCGTCCAGGTCTTTCTGATACTATCCTGCTCATCATTTTTTTAATAGTAACTACATTCATACAGTACTTTATTTTTATTTTTTATTTTTTATTTTTTTGTTATATATATATATTATAAGTTAGTGAAGAGAGAGAGATTGAGAACAGATTCCTTATAGCATGGAAATCCTAGCTCAGATATAATTTGGTATAGCCAGAGAGAAAGAAAGCAATTTCTTTTCCTAGCAGCCCACGTGAAATCTCTCACCATCAATCCAGTGTCTGAACAACTAAGAGGCAACCCCTCCACCCCTTCTCCATCTGCCTCCACACTGGTTCCTCCTCACCAAAAAAAGAGTTCTTCTATGAGTGAGCGTCTATTTCCTCTCTCCCTCCCCCAAATGGGAGGTCCTTCAATCTGGTTTGTTGAGAGTGGTCTCTTGCTGATGTCAGTAGTATACCAACACATCATTCAGGGCCGGCCAGGTGTGGCCTCCATCTAATCATCCTTAAGTAGGTACTCAGTCAATTTCTCATTCTCACCCAATTCAAACAATACTAAATCAGGTGAGGCCCCTGGGCATCTGCCAAATTCCATTATTTTAATGCATCCCGAATACCTAAAAGTCCTCTTTTTTCATTGAAGTCCCATTTTTTCCTCTGAAAGATTATACTCAGTTTTGCTGGATAGGTGATTCTTGGTTGTAATCCCAATTCCTTTGCCCTCAGGAATATTATATTCCATGCCCTCTTATCCTTTAATGTAGAAGCTGCTACATCCTGTGCTATCCAGACCATGGTTCCACAGTATTTGAATTGTTTCTTTCTGGCTGCTTGTAGTATTTTCTCCTTGACCTGGGAGCTCTGGAATTTGGCTATGATATTCCTGGAAGTTTTCATTTTGGGATCTCTTTCAGGAGGTGATTGGTAGATTCTTTTAGTTTCTATTTTACTTTCTGATTCTAGAATATGAGGGCAATTTCCCCTGACAATCTCTTGGAAAATGATGTCTAAGCTCTTATTTTTTCAGGTAGTATGATAATTTTCAAATTATCTCTCCTGGACCTATTTTCCAGGTCAGCTGTTTTTCCAAGAAGATATTTCACATTGCCCTCTATTTTTTTTTATTCATTTGGATTTACTTTATTGTGTCTTGGTTTCTCATAAAGTCACTAGCTTCCATTTTTTCAATCCTAATTCTTAGGCAATTATTTTCTTCAGAGAGCTTTTCCATTTGGCTTTCTAAGCTGTTGACTCTTTTCTCATAACTTTCTTGCATCATTCTCATTTCTCTTTCCATTTTTTCCTCTACCTCTCTTACTTTATCTTCAAAGTCCTTTTTGAGCACCTCTATGGCCTGAGACCAGTTCATATTTTTCTTGGAAGCTGTGGATGTAGGAGCCCTGATGTTGCTATCCTCTTCTGAGGGTGCACCTCAATCTTCCTTGTCACTAAATAAACTTTATATCGTCCCTACCTTTTTCTGCCTAATCATCTTGCAAGGCTATTTCTTGACTTTTAACTCCTTCTTAAAGTGGGGTCCTGCTTCCAGCCTGCACTGTTCCAAGCTTCAGGTTGTCCCAGGTGATATGGTTTAAGGAGGGGCAGGTTCTTCACTTGCCTGGCCTATGCTTGCTAATTAACCAGGCAACAAAATCTTGTTCGCTGTGGTTGTTAGCTCTGACAAGCCTGTGCCCCTTCCCCACCTGGGCAGCTGCCACTCAAGATTTCTTTCTGTTCCCTGATGGTTTTGGGCAACCAAATTCTTCCTCAGCTCCAGCAAAAACCCCTGTAATTTCCCCCACCCCTGGCCATCCTTTCAGCCCTCTCACTAGACTGTGAGCTTAGTTCCAGAAGACACTGGCACTGCAGCTGATTTGGAGGCTCAGTGGTAAATTTCCCTGGTGAAGCCTGCCTGGGGCTGGATCTCTGTTAGCACAACCATGGGATTGGTCTCCACTCCCACCCCAGCACAGCAGCCCCCTCCTGCCAAACTTCTAAGCCATCTTTGGCTAGAAAATGATCTCAGCCCATCCTTTTGTGGGTTCTATTGCTCCAGGAATTGTCTTATGGCTGTGTTTTGAGTTTTGGGGAGTAATTATGTCAGGAGCTCTGCGTGCTTACTGCCTTTCCTCCACCATCTTGGCTCTGCCCCTTTGCCAGCCTCGCTTCTGACAAATACAAAAAGAGAGAAGATTTTAAAAGATGTTTGTGGGGACAACTAGGTGGCGCAATGGATAAAGCACTGGTCCTAGATTCAGGAGGACCTGAGTTCAAATTCGGCCTCAGACACTTGACACTTACTAGCTGTATGACTCTGGGCAAGCCACTTAACCCTCATGGCCCTGCAAAAACAAACAAAAAAAATTAAAATATGTTCATGACAGTATTTATATATAGTGTTTCACAGCCATAAATTTCCATAACTTTACAAAGAAGTGAGGGGAGGTACATTTTCTCAAATATTCTCCAGGGTTGACAAGCTTGATCATTACAATTACATAGCATCAGCTTTTTTCCCCCTTTTTTCAGTTTACATTGTCATATTCATTATGCATATTGTTTCCTTTACTTCATTCTACATAAGTCCATATACATTTTCCCACACTTCTCTTAATTCTTTCTTTTCATTGTGTCTTAAGGTAAAGTAATATAGCATTACATTCATGTTACAATATTTGTTTAGTCATTCCCCAATGTATGGGCATCTATTTTCTTTCTAATTCTCATGCTCAGAGGGGTAAAGGGAAGAAAACAGTAAGATGAAGAAGGGGAAATTGGTATCTTTTATAACTCTCCTCTCAAAATAAAGAGGAAGCAAAAAGGACTTTTAACTGGCTGCCAGGCCAGTCCTGGTCCTCTTCCTTGCCAATCACATCTAGTGCTTTTCTCCCTACTCTCCTTGGCCTCATTTCTCTTGACTGTTTGTGAGTAATGATAACCTAGCATCCCTGATCCTTATTCAGTCAGTCAAGATGGAGTCCATTTCAAACTGGTCAAACCAGCTTTTATGCAGTAAGTCACTCTCCCTAAAACCAACAGTAACTGGTAAGAGTGGGGAGAAACTTCAGTCAGGGAGATGAATTAGGAGTTTATTACCATAGTCCAGGTGAGAGATGATAAGGGCCTGAATAAGGGCTGTGTGGATGGAAAGACGGTTTATCTGAGAGATTTTATGGCGAAGTAAATTACAAGATTTACAATCTTGACTATATATCTAGAGAAATGAGAATATAAAGTCAAGAATGACATTGATACTGTGAACTTGTGTGACTGGAAGGATGGTAGGTAGTATCCTTGATAATAATAAGGAAGTTTAAGAGAGTAGTAGTTTTAGAGAAAAAGATAAAAGAACTCTTTTTAATTAAAAAAATTCTTAACTTGAACACTAATAAAAATAGAGCAATTTCATTTATACAGCAGGACACAAAAGAGGATTATATTTGAAACATGTCAGTTTCATGCCATATGCCTTTAAGAATTATATATAATAAGTTTCAAACATCACAAGACTATCTTGCTTCTTGATGTTTTCTTCTCAATGTCCTTATGTTCTCTTTTCTGCAAAAATTATGAAACTATCAGTATAATTGACCATATCAATAACAAAACCAAAAGAAATGTTATAATTATCCTAATAGATGCAGAAAAAACTTATGTAAAAACTCAACACCTATTTCTATTAAAAACAATAAAGAACATATGAATAAATGGAACTTACTTTAAAATAATAAGTAATGCTTATTAAAACCATTAGCAAGCATTATCTGTAATAGGGATAAGCTAGAAGCTTATACAATCAGTTGAAGCAAGAATGCCCATTATCACCATTATTATTCAATATGGTACTGGAAATGCTACCTATAGCAATAAAAGAAGAAAAAGAAATAGAAGGAATTAGAATAGAAAATGAGGAAATTAACACTCTTTGCAGATGATATGATGGTATAATTAGAGAATCTTACGGAATCAACTAAAAAACCAATGAAAATAATTAGCAACTTTAGCAAAGTTGGAGGATACAAAATAAACACATGTAAATCATGGTTATGTCTCTATATTACCAACAAAGCCCAGCAGCAAGATATACAGAGAAATTCCATTTAGAATAACTTTGGACACATAAAAATACTTGAGAGTCTACTTGCCAAGAAAAACACCAGGAACCATATGAACACAATTACAAGACACTTTCCATACAAATAAAGTCAGATCTAAATAATTGGAAAATATTAATTGCTTATGGATAGGCCAAGCCAATAAAATAAAAATGACAATCCTACCTTAATTAATCTATCCTTGTAAGCTGCTTCCCTGCTCCTGGAACAATTCAGAGGCAGTTATCTAGTTGTTTGGAAGAGAAATTTGGGAGGGCTTCAGAGAGTTCCTTCCTCACTCTGCCATCTTGGCACTGGATATCCAACATAAACTGATCTTTTCCAATTCAGTGGCCACTATTGGGTTTTCCAAATTTGCTGGCATATTGAATGCAGCACTTTATCATCATCTTTTAGGATTTTAAATAGTTCAGCTAGAATTCCATCACCTCCACTAGCTTTATTGTTAGTAATGCTTCCTAAGGCCCACTTGACTTCATTCTCCAAGATGTCTGGTTTTAACAACACCATCATAGTTATCAGTGATGTTGAGATCATTCTTGTATAGTTCTTTTGTGTATTCTTGCCACCTCTTCTTAATCTCTTCTGCTTCTGTTAAGTCCCTACCATTTTTGTCTTTTATCATGCCCATTTTGACATGAAACATTCCCTTGATATCTTTAATTTTCATGAAGAGATCTCTTGTCTTTCTCATTCTGTAGTTTTCTTCTATTTCTTTGCATACTCACTTAAGAAAACCTCTCTCCTTATTATTATCTGAGTAAATTTTTCCCTTTCTACTTTCCCTTTTCCTTCTTTCCTCAGCTATTTGTAAAGCCTCATCAGACAGCCATTTTGCTTTCTTACTCCTCTTTTTCTTTGAGATGTTTTTTGTTGCTGTCTCCTGTATAATATTACACACATCTAGAACTAATCCCTTAAATCTATTCTTCACTCCCACTTTATATTCATAAGGGATGTTATTTAGACTTATACATGTGTATAAGTGTATAGATAATACCTATGTGTGTGTATACCCACATCTATTTGTACCTATATGTGTATATATACCTATATATACCTTTATACATACATAGACACACACATATACACACAGATACACACATAAGTGTGTATCTGTGTGTATTTGTAGATATTAGAAAAGAAAACACTTGGGTAGGTAAAGGTGAGAAGATTAGAGAGATTATTATGATAATGGAGACAAACTTCTGGAGAAGATGGGAGGAGATAGGATCAAGTCCAGTGGAGGAGTTAGCTCAGGCAAAGACATGAGCGAAGGAAAAGAGTCATATCAGGGGAATTTAAGATGAGAAGAGGGGGAGCTATTTGACCTTAAAGTTTTCTAGCAAGGTGTCTTCAGATAAAAGGGTGAGGGTAGGGATCCTGGGGAAGGCTTAAGAAGAGATTTGAAATAGCTGCTGCGATGAATAGGATTGAAAATTGGTTTGGAAGGAGTAGAAGTGAGGTGGAGCCAAGATGGGGAGAAAAAGACAGGAAATTGCCTGAATTCTTTGCAGTTTCCCTCAAAATAACTTTAAATCAAGCCTCAAAACACATTCTTGAGTGACAGAGCCCACAAAAGGATGGGGTAAAACAATTTTCCAGCCCAAGTAAACTTAGAAGGACTGCAAGAAAAGTTGTTTCACTTGAGTAAAACAGGAGCACAGCTCAGTGCAGGTGGTGTCCAAGAAAGCCTACAGGAGGTGCCTAGCCCCAACACAGATCAGCAACCCTGGTCCCTTGGTCTTGGCTCAGCCAGCCAGCACCACAGTGGACCAATTGCCAGGGCAAAAGGTGTAACAGGCACTACTTGGCCAGGTCACTACAGTGTAGTGAGCAAAGTGTTAGCCCTGGAGCCCTGTCACAGAAAGCCAGCGATAAGATCTCTGACCTCCAGCATAAGAAGCTTAGGACAGTGCCCCATGTGCCTCAGGAGCAGAGCTCAACTTTAAAAGTCACAAAACATCTGGAAAATGAGCAAAAAGCAAAAAAAAAAAATAGCCCCATTGAAAGCTACTGAAGTGACAGCTAAACACCAACTCAGAAGAGGATAACAGTGTTAAAATGCCTACATGCAAAGCCTCAAAGAGAAATATGAATTGGTCTCAAGCACAAAAGGTCCTCCTGGAAGAACTTTAAAAGGATTTAAAAAATCAGAGATGTAGAAGAAAAATTGGGAAAAGATAATGAGAGTGATGCAAGAAAATCATGAAAAAAGAGTGAACATCTTTGAAAAAGAAAACAACTCCTTAAGAAGTAGAATTGGCCAAATGGAAAAGGGGATACAAAAGCTAACTGAAAAAAATAATTGCTTAAAAATTAGAATTGGGCTAGTAGAAGCTAATGACTCTGAGACATTAAGAATCAATCAAACAAAAGCCAAAAAATGAAAAAGTAGAAGAAAATGTAAAATACCTCATTGGAAGAAATAGAAGGATTGTCTTGCTAGTGAGGGCCCAGTTAAGATTTAAAAACATAAATTTGTATTGTCCCCCATCAGCACAGTTTTAGTATCTTCCTATGGCTTCTTTCAGATGAATAAGAGTAAAAGAAAGGCAGATTGTAGGAACTGAGATTTGACAAGGTAAAATCAGTGATAGGACAAAGGATTAAGGGATTTGAAAAAATGGATAAAATGGTTCTCCAAGAAGACAGAGATTGGAAAAGTAGGAGATAATAGCTAACATAAGGGTTGCCTAGCTAAGCATCTGGGGATAGATTGTAGGTTTTGGTTAGGAAAAAGAATATGATTAGGATAATAAGGCCTTGGAAGAAATGGAATGGAACCTGGAAAAGGCCACAAAACATCTAATCGCTCCCTTTACCTAAAAAATCTATCTTTTCCCATTGAAAGCTCAACTTTTCATATGTTATTTTGGAGTTAAAACTAATTACTTTTGCTTCGATGGTCTGTCATGGTCTAGGTTTATTGTTGTTTTTTTCTTGAATGAGGGATAGTCTTGTGTGATTTGGACTATTTAAATTTGGTATATGTAGACCTTCCTACCAAAAAAAAAAGTCATTCATGGTTAGGCCTATAAAATTGACAATAACTAAATGAATTCACAAATTTAGTGCTATGGTAATTCAACTGTTTCTCTCTTCTTCCCCTCCCTAACCCCAACTGTCCCCTTTAGAAAAAAGCTACATTCCCAGTGTTAAGCACAGTGTTTGACACACAGTGGGCACTTAATCAATGTTAATTGTATTGTATTGTATGGTATTATAAGAAGAAGGAGGTGATAAAAGAGAATAAATCTTATCAACACTAGTGTCCAAAATTAAAATGGTCTGTTTTCATTCCACTGTAACTCCTTTTTTCCCCTTGTGTGGACCCCAATAACTTAATCTTATCCTTTACTACTTTCCTTTTATTCCCTCATTTGTGATTTACTCTCAGAAGTTGAAATTTGTTTTGGTTGTGGCTATTTTCTTACCACTTGTACTTTTATTGTTCCATTCTTCCTTCAACTATTCTTGCCAGTTTCTCCGTTGAATTTAAAACATTTCTACTCTGTGTGTATGCATGTATATTCAAGCCTCATTTGTCTGATTCAGATAAGAGTAAAGTTCATGTAATGTCTACTGCTCCCATATCTTTCTCTGTTTATATAGTCTTCTCCTATACCCCAATAATAAGTAGTTCTACCCCCTTCTTCATCTCTTCCCTAACACATTCCTTTTTCTCTCTTTTCTTTCCTCTTAAAACGATTGAAGCAGAACAAAATCAATTCCTATGCCTTTTGTCTTATTTAACTTCTGCTCTTACCCTTAAAGACATTAATGTTCTGAAAGGACACTTGTCTCTTCTCCCCACATTAGGATGTAAGTACTCCATTTCGCTGCTTCTAGTTGTTTAAATATATTTATGTTTCTAGGTTTCTCTGAATTCTGGTGTTTGCATTTCAGTTTCTACTCAGCACTTTTCATCAGGAAAAATTCAAAGTCTTTGAGTTATTCTTTTGTGGGATTGCAAGTTTGGTTAATTTTTTTTTTAGTTTAAGCCTTCGTTTTTTTCCTTTTGTAATGCCATATTCCAAGATTTTCTTTCCTTTGTCATTATTACTGGCAAGTCTTGTATAATCATGACCATGGTTGCTTAGTATTTAAATTCTTTCCTTTTTTGGGTGCTTGCAATATTTTTCTTTGACATGGAAGCTTTGTATTTTGGCAGTGATATTTTTGGATATTTTTATTTGGGAGTTACTTTCAGGAGATGACTCATCAATTTTATTTTTTGCCTTCTGATTGTTATAGATCTGAGCAATCTTCATTTTATGATTTCTTGAAATAATATTGTATACAAGTTTTTTGTTTTGTTTTGTTATAGTTTTAATAGTGAGCTCATTCTTACATTGTTATTTATTTTTCCAGATATTTTTTGGTTGTTCGTTGTTGTTGTTTTTTGCAGGGCAATGGGGGTTAAGTGGCTTGCTCAGGGTCACACAGCTAGTTAAGTGTCAAGTGTCTGAGGCTGGATTTGAACTCAGGTACTCCTGAATCCAGGGCTGGTGCTTTATCCACTGCGCCACCTAGCTTCCCTTGTTGTTTTTTTAAAATGAGATATCTTATATTTATTTCTATTTTTCCAATATTTTGATTTTGCTCTAACACGTTATTCTCTCATGGGGTCATTGAGTTGAGGTCTCTGCTTCTATTTTTAGGGATACTATTATTTGGGTAATTTCCTGATTCTATTCCAAGCTGTTCTCTAATTCTTTAATCCAGAGCTCTTATTTCACTTATAATTTGATTTTTAAGAATCTCTTATACGGGGCAGCTAGGTGGCACAGTGGATAGAGCACCGACCCTGGAGTCAGGAGGACCTGAGTTCAAATCTGGCCTCAGACACTTGACACTTACTAGCTGTGTGACCCTGGGCAAGTCACTTAACCCCAATTGCCTTACCAAAAACAAACAAACCCCCCCCCCCAAAACAAATAATCTCTTATACATTCCAAAAAGAGAAGAAGACCTATCTGTACAAAAAATATTTATAACAGCTCTTTTTGTTATGGCTAAGAATTGGAAATCAAAGCAATGCCCATCAATTGGGGAATGGCTAAACAAACTAGTATATGTTGGTGATGGAATATTATTGTGCTATAAGAAATAACAAGCAGGATGATTTCAGAAAGGCCTGGAAAGACTTGTATGAACTGTTATATAGTGAAGGGAGCAGAATCAGAACATTGTGCACATTGACAGCAATAGTGTTCGATGTAGAACTGTGAATGACTTAACTATTCTCAGCAATACAGTGATCCAAGACAATCCCAAAGGACTAATGAAGAAACATACTATTCACCTCCAAAGAAAGAACTGACATTGAATGAACACAGACAGAAGCATACTATTTTTTTCTTTCTTTCATTTTTTCTTTTATTTAAATGACTAAAATGGTAATGTTTACATAATTGCAAAAAAAATCTCTTGTGTATATCTTATATATTATGCCTTAGGGTGCAAGTAATTTCTGTTCTTCTTATGGTTGATGTGAAGAATTATCCTCTTACTCAAACTTCATGTGTGTGTGTGTGTGTGTGGGGCAATTGGGGTTAAGTGACTTGCCTAGGGTCACACAGCTAGTAAGTGTTAAGTGTCTGAGGCCGGATTTGAACTCAGGTCCTCCTGACTTCAGGGCTAGTACTCTATCCACTGCGCCACCTAGCTGCCCCTTACTTCTTAAACATTTTATGACTTAATATTTCTTCATAGTGTTCAGTGTATACTTGTGTTTACTCATATCTTTAGCCTTAGTTTTTTATTTGGGGACATTGCTGGCTTTTCCCCCTTTCTGCACTATTGAATAGGATTTGGGAAATGTCAACACTGGTCCTGAGCTCAATTTCTTGGGCTCTTATTATTATTGGTTTCCATCTCCAGTGGTGTGTTTGCAGTCAGAATTCTGACAGGTTTCAGGTCCCCCTTCATCCTATAGTTTCTAAGTGCATCAGTCTTCAGAGACCTCCATAGCATGTCAGGTTAGAGTACTGCAGATTTCTGGCCCTGCTAGGGTGTCCCAGTCAGAGCACTACCAGTTTTTGGTCCCATGTCTATGGTCAGAGTATCAAAGCATTTGGAGTTTTTGACCCATCTCAAGCTTCCATGTCTGAGTACTTTGGGTGTCCCTTCAGGTATCCCTGGAAGAATATCTGATCAGAATGTTAGCAGAATTATGGATTGTTTGCCTATATTCCCACTGGCTTCCCAGGCAGAAGGGCCCCCATAAGCTTCTGAGCTTCTGGCTGTCTGACGTGTGTGTGTGTGTGTGTGTGTGTGTGTGTGTGTGTGTGTGTGTGTGTGTGTGTGTACATGCACACACTCCTAGGCTGCATGAAAGAACTTACTATTAGTTTTCTTTGAATTTTTCAATCATTATTTGATCAAGTACCTTTCATAGGTTTTTGTTAGAGAATGTGTGGAAGAGCTGAATTTCTGTATAACCTTTCCTGCAACCATCTTAAGAGGCAATTCTAATTCATAAATTATTTTTCCTTGACCTATTTTTCAGGTTAGTTATTTTTTTATCATTAATACTTCACATTTTCTTTTGAGTTTTTAAAATTTTGACTTAGTTTTAATATTTCTTGTCTCATGAAGTTGTTGAGTTATGTTGGCCCCATTTTATTTTTCATGGAGTCTACCACTTAAGTAAAGTTGTTTACCTTTTATTCTATTTCTTTCCATTTTTTTCTCTTGAACTTTAATTTCATTTGTAATTTCCTTTTTTTGAAAAAACAACTCTTCATTTTTTCATGTATTTGTATAGACCAAGCCATTTTTCTACCTCTGAGACTCTGGTTATAGCTGTTATGGGAATACTCTCTTTTGTATTTGCCCCTTTGGTTTCTCTTAGCCCATGCAATTTCTTCATTGTTTTTGGTATTTCCTTCTGTATACCCATATTTTTAGTCTCATTTCAACTAAAATACTGTTTATTCTTTGAATGTCTATCTCTGTTTCTCTTGAGTATAGTGTCAGCATTGAAAAAAATTTCTATAGAGAATGTGAAGCATTTTTTTTTGGGGGGTGAGGCAATTGGGATTAAGTGACATGCCCAGTGACACATAGTAAATGTCAAGTATTTGAGGCTGGATTTGAGCTCAGGTCCTCCTGACTCCAGGGCTGGTGTTCCATGAAGCATATAATATAAAATCTAGGTTGTACAAAATTCTGTAATTACTGATATATGTGATAAATTTGTTTTATATAATTCCAGAATTCTTTAAGTCAATTACTTAAACAGCTAGAAAAAGAAAAACGAAGTCTCGAATATCAAGTAAAAGAGTATGAGCTTAGATTGGAACAAGCATCAAAGGTTTGTTTTTATTCTGTTCAACAAACAGCTCTTTTTAGAAATTACTATGCCATTTAATGTTTTGTATAGAAGACAGTATGTAATATAATGAAATTCTTAAAAGAAATGTGAAACTTAAGTTCCTAAATAATTCAGATTTATAATTAATATTATTGTTAGCATTATTTAATGTTGAATTAATATGTATCTTTAATTTAGGCTTTCCATAAGACCAACGATGAGCGACGTGCCTATTTAGCAGAAATATCTCAGGTAAACCAATTAGTCACATTAGAATGCTAAGTTTATTCATATTTGCCCTGCTAAAAGAATCCTTTACATATTCAACTTATTTGCTGTCCCTGCCCTCTAGGAGCTCACAATCTAATGGGGTAGACAATAAGTAAACAAATATGTAAAGCATGTACAAACAAGCAATATACAGGATAAATAGGAAATAACAGAAGAGAGGCACTAGAATTAAGAGAGATTGGGAAAGGCTTTCTATGGAAAGTGAGATATTAGTTAGGACTTAAAGGAAGATAAGGAAGGTAGGAAGGAGAGAGATTAAGAGAGCATTACAGGCATGAGAGACACTAGAGAAAATTCCCAGAGCCAAAAGTTAGAATGTCTTCTTTGTGGAACAGCAAGGATGACAGTGTCCCTGATATGAAGAGTATGTGGAGGGGTGCGGTGAAAGGTGTAGGAAGACTGGAAGAGGGGGGACAGAAGTGGCTAGATTACGAAGGTCTTTGAAGGCTAATAGAGGATTTTGTTATTTGATACTGGAGATGGTAGGGAGACACTGGAGTTTGAGTAAGGGAGTGGTGTTTTCAGACCAAAACACTTTGACAGCTGAATGGAAGATGGAATAGAATAGGAAGAGACTTGAGACAGAATGACTCACCACAAGCTAATACAATATTGTCCATGAGAGAGGTAATGAACACTCACACCAGGGTGGTGGCAGGATCATAGGAAAGAAAGGAGCATGTTCAAGAGGCATTGCACAATTGAAATCTACACATTTTGGCAACCAATTGGATATGGGAGGTAAGAGATAGTGAAGAGTTGAGGATAACACATAGGGTGCAAGTCTGGTGGGCTGAGAGAATGGTGGTACTCTCTGTAGTAATAGGAAAGTTTAGAGGGGGGAAATTTAGAGGAGTGAAAGATAATGAGCTCAGTTTTAGACATGTTGAATTTAAGATGTCAACTGGACATCCAATTTGAGATGTTTGAAAGGCAGTTGGAGATGTGATAATGGAAGTCATCAGAGAAAATAGAGCAGGATAGGTAGATTTTGAAGCAGAAATCATAATTAAATCTATGGAAGCTGATGAGATCATAGAGTGAAATCATATAAAGGGAGAAAGAGCAGTGAGCCCAGGATAAAACCCTGAAGGAAAATTCTGCTGAGAGGGCAAAGGAGACTGAGAAGGAACAGGTAGGTAGGAGGAGAAACAGGAAAGAGTGATGTCCCAAAAACCTAGAGAGAAAAGAAAGTATCAAGGAGAAATAAGTGATAAATAGTGCCAAACTCTGCAGAGAGGTCAAGAAGAATGAGGATTGAGAAAAAGTTATTGGATTTGACAATTAAAAGATCATTGTCATCTTTAGAGAGAAGAGTTTCAGTGGATTGATAAGGTTGAAAGCCAGGATCTAAGTAAGGGGTTAAGAGAGAGAGAGAGAGAGAGAGAGAGAGGGAGGAGATAAAGTAGACACTTTTTATTAGACAGCTTTCTCAATGAATTTAGCTACAGGAGGCAAAAGAGATATTGGATAATAGTTTGTGGAGATGGAAGGATCAAGTGAGGATTTTTTGAAGATGGAGAGACATGAGCATGTTTATAGGCAGTAGAAAAGGTTCCAGTAATTAGGGAGACATTGAGGATAAGTGATAGAGTAGGGATAACAGAGGAGGTCATCTGTTGAGATAGTTTGAAATGGGATTGCTTGTGCAGGTAGAGATGTTTGGCTTGGTAATGAGTCAAGTCACTTCTTTATGTGAGACAGGAGTGAAGGAGATAGTGGCAGAAAGCATTCAAGTGATAGGAGATGAGGAAGAGGTGAGAAAATGGAGCTCACAGAAGGTGTCAGAATCCTTGAACATAGGGAGTGATGCATTTGTAGGTGATAGCAAGAGCAAGTCTATGACTACTTTTGTGTATGGCTGAGGTAGAGTGGAGGAGTAAGTCATGGGAAATGAGTAGTTTGAAGAACTTAGTGGTTAGGGTGTTTGAGGGAAAGTCAATATGTATGTTGAAGTCCCCTAGTAGGAGGGAAGAAGGTGGGGAAGAGAAAAAATTTGTGAGCCAAGTAATGAAGTCTTGGAGAAAGGAAAGGCAGTGACCCAGAGGTCTGTAGACAAGAGCTACTATGTTTTGTTTTGTTTTGTGGGGCAGTGAGGGTTAAGTGACTTGCCCAGGGTCACACAGCTAGGAAGTATCAAGTGTCTGAGGCCAGATTTGAACTCAGGTCCTCCTGAATCCAGGGCTGGTGCTCTATCCACTGTGCCACTTAGCTGCCCCTTTGTTTTTGATTGAATGGTAGATATTCCATGCCTTCTCCTTCCAAATTAATCTATACAGATAAGCTTACCTCTAGCTCCCAACTGTTGGTCAAGCTCAGCTGACAGACATAGCAAAGGATCAGTAGAAACTAGATACCTTATTTCACCACCTCAGATTCATTTGTCACTAGTATTATAAAGGCATTAGGTATATCAAAAGGAAAATCTAAAATAAACTTCAGGCTCATGATGAGTTTAGAATAGAGGTCTTAACCTCTTTTTATGTCACAGACCCCTTTGGCAATCTGGCAAATCCTATGGACCCTTTCTCAAAAATAATGTTTTTAAACACATAAAATATATACAATTACAAAGGAAACCAATATATTTTAAAAAACCAGACTTACAGACCCCAGGCTAAAAACCTAACTAGAAAAATGAAATTTGTAAAGAGACAAAAGGCTTTACCCTAAGACATCTAAGACATACTGAATAGCATCATAAATTTATCTTAGGGTAGTAAATCAACTAAATATCTCACAAAGGCTCGCCCTTTTAATTCTACACAAATTTGAGAAGCAAATAGAATTTGTTATGATACACATCTGATGTCCTGGTGGCTTCCCTTTGCCCTCCTGGATGAGCAATACCTACCTTATATTTTTAAAATGTGGGATGTATATCCAAAAAAGTAAGGCAGGATGGCATATTGGGTAGAGGATGCTCCTTAGGATCAGAAAGACTGGTTGAAGTTCTCCCTCTGAACCATACTGTTTGTGTGACCCTGGGCAAATCATTTAAATTCTTAGTTCTCCTAGGCAACTCTCTAAGACTATGTAAGTTATAGAAGAGGTGTACACATCTCCATTGGTAAAGGGAGTTTCTTCACAGTGAGTTCCCTTGCCTGTACTAATTAAATCATACCCAAAATCTTCCCTCTTAATACAAACAAAAATGAAAACTTAAAAAAAAAAAGAATTACTGCAAGTCAATAGATGCAGAAAAAGCTGTTGTAAAAATGACTACATGTAGATAATTTTTTTTAAATACCAAAAAGATTAAGTCTAGAAGGATTTTTAAACTTCTTTTTATTAAGTTGAACCATCAGCACACACAAGCATTTCAGCATACAAAGATGAACCTAGAAAGATCTCATAAGAAACTTGAATTTGTTACATTCAATTGTTTAAAGAAACACAACATATACACATACATACATACATATGTATATCAAGTTAAAAGCAAAATTTCTTCACAGGCTTATGTCCCCTTCTGCACTTTTTGTTTTCTTTTGTACATTAAGATGTTTTATTAATGCCCATAGAAAGCTGACTTTGAAGCTAGGAATATCTGTGTATAGGTCCCAACACTGACACACATTGGCTTTGTTTTCCTGGACAAGTTACTTAGCTTCTCAGCACTCTGAGTGCCTAAGACTTTAAGTTGTAGAGAAGATGGTAGCCTGCATTGGTAGAGGGAGTTTCCTCATCCATGAGTTCCCTATACAAATAAAGAACTATTAGTCAAAGGTCCAGTTCATATCCTTCTCCTACTAATAAAAAGCGTCCCTTGTAACAAGTATGTATAGTACAGCAAAATAAATCAGCACAATGGGCTTATTTAAGAATGTGTATCTCGAGTCCATTAGACCTCTCCCCATTTTTTTCTTGACATAATAAAAAAATCTCCTCCATAAGCCGAGAACCAACATAATAGCAGAGAAATATTAGATGCATTCCCACTAAAAATAGGTATAAAACAAGGATTCTCACCTTCACCATTTTTTGTTAGTTGTGAATACTAGTGAATATTATTGAATAATATTAGAAATCCTAGCAATTACAGTTTGAGAGGTCTTCAGTTCATTTCTTTGGAGACTTTCATGTTCCATGTTTAAGAGTGGTATAATACCAAAAGAATGCTATTTTGAAAAGAGAGGTTATTATTAAAAAGATAGGTCTTTGCTTCAGGGAAAAGCTTTAGAGTCACTAAAAGAACTATGAAAATTCTCAAAGGCATCCCAACCTCTATACTCTTTGTTAAATTGGTTGAGCTGCAAAGGTTTTTCATTCAAGTGCATATCATTGATTGCACAATGGGCTTGAAGTTAGATCCAAACTCAGCATGATTATGGTTATGATTTAGGGCACTCTGCAATGTTCTGGGCCTTGATAGGATCAGGGGAATACCATATACAAACAGGAGCATCTGGAGGACATCACAGTCTATGGAGATCCCTTTTCTTGAACTCTGCAATGGATCTTCTCCACAAGCCAATATCAGGTCTTCCTTTTCAGTGCCTCACTGCCTATTAGTCACCACAGGTTGATTGAACAAAGTGATCTCTTTTGTTAATATTTCAAAAAATCTTATATAATATTTGCTTATGCATGAGAAATAACCTTGTTAGAGGAGAGAACCTATAATATGGCATTTTGTTTTACCAAAATCAAATGGTTTTGTTTTTTTGGTTTTGGTTTTTTTACAAATGATAAACTATGCACAATAGGATCTTGTATTCTTTATATCTCTTAGTCAGCTGTGTGATGGTAGAGATTTGGTCTACTGTGAAATAATTGTTTGTGAAATACTGCCTATTCCCTACCTGTATCCTAATCAAAGATCTCCTGGGTATATTGATTATACCCATAAAATATCTTATAACAATGGGAATGTAGGCGTATGGGTCAGTAGTTACTTGTATTTTCTCCATTTGGCGGGGGTGTGGGGGGGTTATAGGGTCTGAATTTTTTCCCACACTTTTTGTTTCTTCCCCTTCTTCAGGTACCGTGTGACTCATTTTCTCAAGTTCTTCAAAATTGTGTCACCTTCTGCATGGAGCTCATTTGTATGAGACCATTTTTTCAGTGCTATGTTCACTTTATCAGCATTCTGGGACTGTGATGTTAGAGAACAACAGGGGTGGTTCTAGTGTCCTGATTTGCTATAAAATTTTTTGCTGACTTTTTACATCTTTCATCTATTTCTTGACCGCACAGTTTCATCCTTAAATGCCTTAAAATGACTTTGTTTAATTTAGTCTGTCACTAAACTTTCCTTAAACTTTTTCCTATTTTCTGATACTGAAAAATATGTAGGCTTTGAAATAAATGCCTCTCCAAATACTCTTTTTTCCCCCTCGGGGCAATGAGTGTTAAGTGACTTGCCCAGGGTCACACAGCTAGTAAGTGTCAACTGTCTGAGGCTGGATTTGAACTCAGGTCCTCCTGAATCCAGGGCCAGCTTTATCCACTGTGCCACCTAGCTGCCCCTTCTCCAAATACTCTCTTTTTTTTGATAAAAATATTTTATTTTTTCCAGTTACATGTAAAGATAGTTTTCAACATTTGTTTATATAAGATTACCAATTTCAAATTTTTCTCCCTCCCTTCCCTCCCTCTCCCATCCCCTAGATAGCAGGTAATCATATATATATATATATATATATATATATATATATATATATGTATATGTATATATATGTATATATATATATATAAAACCTATATCTGATTACCTATTTAATGTTTAATGTTATTATATATATATAATGACATTAAACATAATTCTGCATTAGTCATGTTATAAGAGAAGAATCAGAGCAAGAAGGAAAAACCTCAAAATAGAAAAACAACAGCCCCCAAAACAAAAGAAATAGTATTGTTAAATCAGCATCCATACTTCATAGTTCTTTTTTTTTTTTCTGGATTTGGAGATCCCCTTCCATCATGAGTCCCCTGGAACTCTCCTGTACCATTGCATTGGTGAGAAGAATCTAGGCCATCACAGTTGATCAACACACAATGTTGAAGATACTGTGTACAATGTTCTTCTGGTTCTGCTCATCTCATCATCAGTTCATGCAAGTCCTTCCAGGTTTCTCTGAACTCCTCCTGCTCATCATTTCTTACAGCACAATAGAATTCCATTACATTCATATATCACAACTTGTTCAGCCATTCCCTAATTGATGGGCAACACCTCAATTTCCAATTCCTTGCCATCACAAAAAGAGCAGCTATAAATATTTTTGTACATGTGGACCCTTTTCCCTTTTCCATGATCTCTTTGGGAAAAAGACCCAAAAGTGGTATTTCTGGGTCAAAGGGTATGCACAGCTTTATAGCCCTTTGGGCATAATTCCAAATTGCTCTCTAGAATAATTGGATCAGTTCACAGCTCCACCAACAATGCATCAGTGTTCCAATTTCTCCACAGCTTCTCCAACATTTATTATTTTCCTTTTTTGTCATATTAACCAATCTGATAGGTGTCAGGTGATACCTCAGAGTTATTTTAATTTGCATCTCTCTAATCAATAGTGATTTAGAGGGGCAGCTTGGTGGTGCAGTGGATAAAGCACCCACCCTGGATTCAGGAGGATCTGAGTTCAAATCTGTTCTCGGACACTTGACACTTACTTGACCCTGGGCAAGTCACTTAACCCCCATAGCCCCACAAAAAAAAAAATAGTGATTTAGAGCATTTTTTCATATGGGAATAGATAGCTTTGATTTCTTCATCAGAAAACTGCCTGTTCATATCCTTTGACCACTTCTTAATTGGGGAATGACTTGGATTCTGATAGATTTGATTTAGTTCCCTATATATTTTATACCAGCCTTCCTTTTTTTTGTTGTTTTTTGTTTTTGTGGGGCAATGAGGGTTAAGTGACTTTCCCAGGGTCACACAGCTAGTAATTGTCAAGTGTCTGAGGCTGGATTTGAACTCGGGTCCTCCTGAATCCAGGGCCAGTGCTTTATCCACTGTACCACCTAGCTGCTCTATATTTTAGAAATGAGACCTTTATCAGAAGTACTGGCCATAAAAAATGTTTCCCAGATTTCTGCATCCCTTCTAATTCTGGATATATTGCTTCTGTTTGTACAAAACCTTTTTAATTTAATGTAATCAAAATCATCCATTTCGCATTTCATGATATTCTTTATCTCTTGTTTGGTCGTAAACTGTTCTCCTTTCCAAAGATCTGAAAGGTAGACTATTCCTTCCTCTCCTAATTTGCCTGTGGTATCACCTATGTCTAAATCATGTACCCATTTTGACTTTATTTTAGTATGAGGTGTAAGATGTTGGTCTATGCCTAATTTCTGCCATATTATCTTCCCAGCAGTTTTTGTCAAATACTGAATTCCTGTCCCAAAAGCTGGAGTCTTTGGGTTTATCAAACAGTATATTACTAATGTCATTTACTACTGTGTCTCCTGTGCCTAGCCTATTCCATTGATTATCCACTCTATTTCTTAGCCAGTACCAGATAGTTTTGATGACTGCCACTTTATAGTAAAGCTCCAGATTTGGTACAGCTAACCTACCTTCCTGTGCATTTTTTTCATTATTTCCCTTGATATTCTTGACTTTTTGTTTTTCCAGATGAATTTTGTTATTATTTTTCTAGCTCTATAAAATAATTTTTAGGTAGCCTGATTGGTATGGCACTGAATAAGTAAATGAATTTAGGTAGAATTGTCATTTTTATTATATTAGCTCGGTCTATCCATGAGCAATTGATATCTTTCCAATTTTTTAGATCTGATTTTATTTGTGTAAAAAGTGTTTGGTAATTGTGTTCATAGAGTTCCTGGGTTTGTCTTGGCAAGTAGACTCCCAAGTATTTTATATTATCTACAGTTACTTTAAATGGAATTTCTCTTTCTATCTCTTGCTGCTGGACTTTATTGGTCATGTATAGAAATACTGATGATTTATGTGGATTTATTTTATATCCTGCAACTTTGCTAAAGTTGTTAATTGTTTCAAGTAATTTTTGAGTTGATTCTCTAGGATTCTCTAAGTATACCATCATATCAAATGCAGAGCGATAGTTTTGTTTCCTTCTTGCCTATTCTAATTCCTTTAATTCCTTTTTCTTCTCTGATTGCTAAAGCTAACATTTCTAGTACAATATTAAATAATGGAGGTGATAGTGGACATCCCTGTTTCACCCTTGATCTTACTGGGAAGTCCTCTAACTTATATCTATTACATATAATGCTTGCTGATGGTTTTAGGTAGATACTGCTTATTATTTTAAGGAAAGCTCCACTTATTCCTATACTCGCTAGTGTTTTTTATTAGGAATGGGTTCTGTATTTTGTCAAAATCTATTGAGATAATCATATGATTTTGGTTAGTTTTCTTATTGATGTGGTTGATTATGTTAATAATTTTCCTAATGTTGAACCAGCCCTGCATTCCTGGTATGAATCCCACCTGGTCATAGTGTATTATCCTGGTGATCACTTGCTGTAATTTCCTTGCTAATATCTTATTTAAGATTTTTGCATCAATATTCATTAGGGAAACTGGTCTATAATTTTCTTTCTCTGTTTTTGCTCTGCCTGATTTTGGTATCACCACCATATTTGTGTCATAAAATGAATTTGGTAGAACTCCTTCTTCACCTATTTTTCCAAATAGTTTATATATTACTGGAATTAACTGCTCTTTAAATGTTTGGTAAAATTCACCTGTAAACCCATCTGGCCCTGGGGATTTTTTCTTAGGGAGTTCATTTATGGCCTGTTCAATTTCTTTTTCTAATATGGGCTTATTTAAGAATTTTATTTCCTCTTCATTTAACCTGGGCAGTTTGCATTTTTGTAAGTATTTATCCATTTCATTTAGATCGTCAAATTTATTGGCATCCAGTTGGGCAAAATAGTTCCTAATTATTGCTTTAATTTCCACTTCATTGATGGTAAATTCACCCCTTTCATTTTTGATACTGGTAATTTGGTTCTCTTCTTTCTTTTTTTAAATAAAATTAATGAAAGGTTTGTCTATTTTGTTGTTTTTTTCATAAAACCAGCTCCTAGTTTTATTGATTAATTCTCTAGTTTTCTTGCTTTCAATTTTATTAATTTCTCCTTTAATTTTCAGGATTTCTAATTTAGTATTTAATTGGGGATCTCTAATTTGTTCTCTTTCTAGCTTTTTAAGTTGTATGCCCAATTAATTGATCTCCTCTTTCTCTTTTTTATTCACGTAAGCAGTTAAAGCTATAAAATTTCCCCTAAGCACTGCTTTGGCTGCATCCCGTAGATTTTGGTATTTTGTCTCATTATTGTCATTCTCTTAGATAAAGTCATTGATTGTTTCTATGATTTGTTGTTTGATCCACTCATTCTTTAGAATGAAATTATTTAGTTTCCAATTGACTTTTAGTCTACCTTTCCATGGCTCTTTATTACATGTAATTTTTATTGCATCATGATCTGAGAAGGATGCATTTACTGTTTCTGCCTTTCTACATTTGACTATGAGGTTTTGTGCCCTAATACATGGTCACTTTTTGAATATGTGCCATGTACTGCTGAGAAAAAGGTATATTCCTTTCTATAAATTTTCTCCAGACATCTATCATGTCTAACTTTTCTAGTATTCTATTCACCTCTTTAATTTCTTTCTTATTTATTTTGTGGCTAGATTTATCTAATTCTGAGAGGGGAAGATTCAGATCCCCCACTAGTATAGTATTACTGTCTAATTCCTCTTGTAACTCACTTAACTTCTTCTCTAAGAATTTGGATGCTATACCACTTGGTGCATACATGTTTAGTATTGATATTACTTCATTATCTATAGTACCTTTTAGCAAGATGTAGTTTCCTTCCTTATCTCTTTTAATTAGATCTATTTTTGCTTTTGCTTTGTATGAGATAAGAATTGCTACCTTTTCTTTTCTGACTTCAGCTGAAGCATAATGTATTCTGCTCCAACCTTTTACCTTTACTCTGTGTGTATCTCTCTGCTTCAAATGTGTTTCCTGTAAACAGCATATTGTAGGATTCTGGTTTTTAATCCACTCTGCAATTCGCTTCCATTTTATGGCAGAGTTCATCCCATTCACATTCACAGTTATTATTACTGTCTATTCCCCTCCATTCTATTTACCCTCTTTGTACTTTTCCCCCTTCTTTCACCCTATTCCTCCTCACCAATGTTTTGCTTCTTACCCCTGCCTCCTCCAATCTGCCCTCCCTTTTTATCACCCCCTCCCTTTTCTTTACCCTTTTCTCCCTTGCTTTTGCCCTCCCTTTTATCAGTCCCCCCACTTTCCCCTTCCCTTTTACTTCCCTAAAGAATAAGCTAAGTTCCTTTATCCAAATGATTGTATATATTATTCCCTTTGAATCAAATCTAGTGAGCATAGGGTTGAAACAATATTCGTCCCTCCCTTCTTTCCCTCTATTGTAATAGGTTTTTTTCACCTCTTCATATGATGTAATTCACCCCATTCCACCTCCTCTTTCCTCTTCTCCCCACAAACTCCCTTTTTCACCCCTTAATTTTCTTTATATCATCACATCAAAGACAGTTTATATTTATACCCTCTGTGTACAATCCTTCTGTCTGCCCAAATATATATACAGTTCTCAAGAGTTATAAGTATTATCTTCCCATGTAGGGATGTAAACAGTTTAACCTTATTGAGTAACTTTTTTTTCCCCATTTACTTTTTTAGACTTCTCTTAAGTCTTATATGTTAAGATCAAATTTTCTATTCAGATCTGGTCTTTTCATCAGGAAACCTTGAAAGTCCCCAATGTCAAAAATGTCTTTTCCCCTGAAAGAGAATGCTCAGTTTTGCTGGGTAATAGATTCTTGGCTGCAATCCAAGCTCCTTTGCCTTCCAGAATATTATATTTCAAGCCTTGTGATCCTTTAATGTTGAAGCTGCCAGGTCCTGAGCAATCCTGACTATGGCTCCATGATATTTAAATTGCTTCTTTCTGGCTGCTTGGAATATTTTCTCCTTCACCTGATAATTCTGGAATTTGGCTACAATATTCTTTGGAGTTTTCCTTTTGGGATCTCTTTCAGGAAGTGATCAGTGGATTCTTTCAATGATGATTTTATCCTCTGATTCTATAATATCAGGGAAGTTCTCCTTAATAATTTCCTGGAATATGGTGTCTAGACTTTTTCTGATCATGGCTTTCAGGCAGTCCAATAATTCTCAGATTGTCTCTCCTGGATCTGTTTTCCAGGTCAGTTGTCTTTCCAATGAGATATTTCACATTTTCTTCTATTTTTTCATTCTTTTGATTCTGCTTGACTGATTCCTGGGTGTCTCATGGATTCATTATCTTCCAACTGTCCAATTTTAATTTTTAAGGCATTGTTTTCTTCAGTGAGATTATGCACTTTTTTTCTCATTTGGCCAAATGAATTTTTAAAGGAATTATTTTCTTTAGTCAGTCTTTGTGCTTCCTTTTCCAAGCTGCTGTTTCTTTTTTCATAATTTTCTTGTGTTGCTTTCATTTCTCTCATTTGATTTTTAAAATCCTTTTTGAGCTCTTCCAAGAAGGCTTTTTCTTCTTGAGACCAATTCATTTTCCCTCTTGAGGCTTCACATGTAGGCAATTTGGGAGTATTGTCCTCATCTGAGTTTGTGTTTTCCTCTTCCCTGTTGATACAGAAACTCTCAATGGTGAGAGCTCTTTTTTGTTTCTTATTCATACTGCAGCTTTTTTTTTTTTAAGTTGAGGTCTCCTCTGGGGGCACCAGGGTCCTTGTTTCAAGTTTCATGTGCTGGGATATAGGGGCTGTGTTACTACTGGCTTTCTACACTGAGGCCTCTATGGCTTGTGGATTCTCACAGCCCCGGGCTTCCTGTTAGAGTGTGCTGGGATTAGTAAGCCTGGTCATGCCTGTCCTGTGGGTGGCCCTCCAGCTGGCAACCTGCCCTCTTGGCTGGTACAGGTGGGTTTCAACACTGTTCTGCTGCGCCCCCAGCTTGTTGTGCCAGGATCCAGGGGCCTCAGTTGCTTGGCTGTGGCCCACAGCTTCCTGCTGACTTGCCCTGTCCCTCTCCCTCAAGTTGCGCTGCGGTGCCCTGAGCCTCCCTTTTGCCCGAGCAAGACCAACCTTTCCTGAAATCTTCTAAATTATCTCTGGTTGGAAGACTGTGTCTCTCTGTCTCTTCGCAAGTTCTGTAGTTTCAGAATCTGTCCAGAGGCTTGATTTAATGTTATTTTTGAGGGAACAGAAGGAGAGCTTAGAGAGTCACTGGCTTCTCTCTGCCATCTTGGCTCTGCCCCCTCCAAATACTCTTAACACAATTTCCTAATATTTCTCCTTCAGACTTAATAAGCTAATTTACTAGAAATGAGAAGGGAAAATTTGAGCTGACAAGGAGATGCTAATGTACTGGATATAATCATTAGGACTACAACTGATGAGTCTGATGGTAGCAACAGGAAAAATGAAAGTTGTGGTAGCCTTTGAATTATCAGTTCATTTTATAGAGGAAAGGTCATGCTATACTGTTGGTCATATAGCTAAATAAATACATACCTATTTTTCCATCTTTATGAAAAAGCAATACATAACCAAAAGGCATCAATATTAATTTAAGAAAGCAAGTTCCTTGGTTAGTATCCATTTATTCATGTTTCATACATATGTGTTTTTATCTCTGGAAGAGCAGAATGACCATTATTCATAATAATGACTAATAGAAGGCATCAATGAAAGCAAATTGTGTGCTAAATTTTAGAAAGTTTTCTATTTTTTAAAAAAGTTAAAGTTTTAGCACATAAGGTTTGAATTTACATGGAAAATTCTGTCATGTAGAAGAATCAGTATCAAAATATGTACAATTAATGTTTGGTACAACAGTTTATTAGTCAGATTGTTCTTTGATACTACTTTTAAAATGGAGTTTCATTGTAGAGTAAATATGATTGTTGCTAGCAAGTGGCAGTCAATATTTAATGAACAAAGATGTTCTAACTGCAAATCCAGCTCTCTTTATACATTGAGGGCTCCAGTTGTCAGATAATTTCTTTCTTGTTTATGTAGCAAGCATGTCTGATGGTAAAAGTGCTCAGAACTTCATTTTCCAAAACTCTTAACAACAGAATCTTAACCTCATGATTCAGCTCATTGGCTGAAGATTTAGTTTTATTTGTGTATTTAAAATTTTTGTTCAATTTCATTAAAAATCAATAACTTTTACAAACTGAGGAAATATTGAATATCTGTATAATACCAGTGTCAGTTTTTTCCCATAAATATGGCATCAACTCCTTATTAACTACATTTGGTCTGTTTCTTCCTTTGCAAAAATCATTCTTCTTAGAAGCATAAACAAAAGCAAAATAAGAATTGAGCAGCTCTGTGTCCTCTCTGTTGTCTATTATTATTGTCCTATCTATCATAAGCAGTTGTCCTATCCCTTCTTTACTTATGCTCTTTTCCTCATTTTAGTTTAGAAGAATACTCCCAACCCTTTTGGTTGTCTTTAGCTTTTTCTTGCCAGCCTCTGGTAATTCTGAGCTTTAGTGTTTCTGAAATTAATTTTTACCAGATTAAGCCATACTTCTTGTACTCATCTTCTGCTACGTTCCCCAGTTCCTATATTCTACAAGTGATTTTACTTGATTAGTTCTCTGTCCAGGGTCATATATTTAAAGTTGGAAGGTTCCTTACAGGTGGTAATCTAGTTCATCTTTCTCACTTTAAATATGAGGAATTAAGGGTCAGAGGTTAAGTGACTTGCACACACAAAGGTAGAAGAGGCAGGATTTGAATCCAGGTTCTCTGACTCTGGAATCAGTACTATTCACAGTGTGGCACAGTCTCCCTTTTAATTCTCTTGAGAACATTCCCCCTAAAACTCTTCGATTGAATTGTTTGTGTCTTCAGAATTACAGTTTTGAGAGCATCCCTAAAGACTTTCCCTATAGAATCGTAGGTCATAGGACTCTACCTATCCTTCTTCTGAATGATTTGAAATGATCTGTCTCAAAATCTAGGATACATTGTAAGAATATGCTGGTATTTATTTTTGTCCTTTATTACAAACTCTAATATGGAATAGTGATTTTTCTGTAAGGTTTCCATCCCTTTTTGGTGAGAATCAGATCCAGAACAGAGTTTCCCTTTGATCATTAAACAAATCAAGAAGTTATTAGCTATCCTACTTTTGGCAGAGAAAGAGTTCCAACTAACATCTGTTAAAGGCTAAAATTCTAACTAGTCTGTCTAAAATATCTAATGAGTGGTTGCCAATAAATTATAAGCTTTAGCAAGAGTTAGGCTTTTAAGCATTTATTAAGGAGAATAAGAATTTGGTAAAGAGAGAAGAAAAGGCCTACATTCATCTATCTATTAAAGGGATAGCTCCGCTCTCCGCCAGAGTCCACAGGAAAGAGCCCCAGAGTCAGAGCGCCAGGCTCCCCCTTCTTCCTCCCACAAGCAAATGTCACTTCCTGACGCCAAAGAAAAGACGCATGGTCTTGCCCTCAGAGACCTTCACCTCATGGGTGGAGCTCTTCTACAGTAAGTCTCCAGCAGGTGGTGTCATTCCAATCGTTACACATCTAAATAATTGAAGTTCCCTGTCATTATTATATCATGACTTGGTACCATCATAAGGTATAAGATACATTTCCCAAACTCATCTATTTCATCATTCAGTCCTGGTAATTTGCAGCATACTCTACATTAATCAATCAATGATTCATAATGGAACAAGCCACTTCCAGGGATACATGTGCTCAGGAATGAAATACATTGGTATAATGCCACAATGCTTTAGGTCCCCTAATGGCAGCAGGGGAGGACAGTATGCTAAAGAGGATTAGTCACTGAGCCAGGAAGAGCCACACAATCAGTGGATTTAAAGGGAGAGAGAATTTTTTATTCTTGCTCTTTTTTCCCCTATCTCTTAAACATGCTGCTTGGCTTGTTACTTAGACTTTCTCTTAGAGGAAGTCGTTGCATCTCTCCCCACCTACCTCTCCTTTAGTAGCTTGCTCAAACATGGCATCAAGCACAAGATTACCTCTTTTGTATGCACGTTCACTTCTGGCTTAATAATCCTTGTGCCATCAGTTCTTGCTCTATAGTCAATTAGATAACTATTCACTACATAGGACCAACTCCTGAATTGTTATGGCCAGGAGTAGGCTTACCCCAAACTTCCATGTGGTCTTTTGGACTACTCCAAGGCAGGGAATATCTCTGCATACTCCAAATGCTGGCTTCCTAATGGCCAGTCCACCCCCATTGCCAACAAAGTGCTTCAGTGTTCTGTTTTAGATTGTAAATATGAGCCATCTTTCCTTAGGCATAATGGTATCTGAACTAATTTTTCAAGTTTTATGAAGAAAAAGCATAATTAGGAGGAACCACTTACCCTACCTAGGGCATGAAGACCTCAGTTCTAAGTTCTCAGATACTTCCTAGCTATGTGACCCTGGGAAAGTCTTAAGTGTCATCAAGTGTCATATTCTTTTGGAGGAGATAGCATGAACATGTATTAGTGACTACAAAAAAATGTTAAAAATACAAGCTAAAGTTTTAGGGAGAAGGGTCCTAGCAGTGTGTGGGGAAGATTGACAGTCTGGAAAGGCTTCATGTAGAACAAGTATTTTTAAACTTTTTTGTGTGATGGACCTCTTTGGCAGTCTGGGAAAACTTATGGACCCTTTCTCAGAATAGTGTTTTTAAACACATAAAATAAAATACATAGGGTTTCAAAGGAAACCAAAGTTTAGTAAAAAATAAAGATGTATTTTCCCCATCTAACTTCATGAGCCCCTGGAAACTAACCCAACTACCACTTGGGGACTAAGAACTCCAGATTATGAACTTTGATGTCAAAGGTGATGCTTAGGATGAGTTTTGAAAGAAACAAAGGATTCAAAGAAGCAGCAGTGAGGAGGAATTGCAGTCCAAACATGGGGGACAGCCAGGAAGTAGAGAGATGGAAGATAGAGCAACTATAAGAAGACCAATGGGATTGTATCTTAAAAGTATAGGAGAAGGATTAATGTATCAGTTAGAAAGATTTATCGAAGCCAAGTTGTGAAGGACTTTTCAAAATGCCAAACAGAGAAATTTATCTTTGATCACTCTGGAGTTAATATGGAGACATTAGAGTTTATGGATTTGGGGAATGACATGAACAGACTTATGCTCTGGGAATACCACTTAGGCGGCTGCATAGGGTATGAATTGGGATAGAGTACTAAGAGGCAGAGAAACCAACCAGGATAGGCTATTACAGCAGCTCTGGCAAGAGGTAACAAAGATCTGAACTAGGATAGTAGCATCAGGGAATGAATGAGAAGATATGAGAGTTGTGTGAAGGTAGAACTATTTCTATTTTTAAATTCCAAGCTAAACCAATAGTTAAATATAGACTGATGCTGGCATTCTCTCTTGGTCCATATTTCACACACAGACATATGTCATATACAGCACCCTGAGGAAAGAATAGAAGCTATGCTTTCAGTGACTACATGTGTACTGTATTTCAGTGTATTTTGATCAAGTGTTGTTAATGTGCACTTTGTAAAATGGCATTTATGGTTTATGTTATCTAATTTTAACTAAACTAACTTTCACAAAATGGACAAGTGCATCAACAAGATTCCTGCAAAGAAACTGGATTTGAAGAAAATATTAATAATGTAAGCACAAGCAAAAACCAAGAAAATGGTAGAGTTGGCACTGCCATACCTATTACAACTGCATAATCAGCCAAATTACAGAGGCAAAAACAATGGCATTCTAATAATATCTGACAAGAAATTGGCCAAACCCTTCCAAAATTATAAATATGCCTGAAATTTGGATTTAGATCCACTGCAATTAACAAAAAACCTTTTCCCTATGTGTATATTTTACCTTAAGTTATTAGCTAATTATAGTATGAAACCATCATGATTACCAAGATATTTAAAACTAAGCATTTGTTGCAAAAAAAGATATCACCTATAAAAACTTTCATATTTGTACCTTTAAAAACTTGGAAAAAGAATTTTCTAACTTACTTTAAAAGTCTTCCGGGGGCAGCTAGGTGGCGCAGTGGATAGAGTACCGGCCCTGGAGTCAGGAGTACCTGAGTTCAAATCCGGCCTCAGACACTTAACATTTACTAGCTGTGTGACCCTGAGCAACTCACTGAAGTCCAACTGCCTCACTTTAAAAAAAAAAAAAAGTCTTCCAAAGAGCTTCATGGTTTTTAAACTCATTTGCTAAAAATACAACACCTTCTAATTAATTTGCACAAATGATTGAGAGAAAAGGTGGAAATTTACTAGCTGAATTTCAACAAAAAATTTTGCGTCATCAATGAATGGGATTAAGTATATGATTAAGTAAGCATGGCCAGTAATGCACTTCTTCAATCTGAATCTAATTATCATTGTAAAATCTTTTTCACCTAAATACCAATTATCAAAACAAATTAGGTTCAGAACTAGACCTTTGAATTATTATATCACAAAGTGTTAAGGCAAACTTTTAAAAAATAATGAACCATATTCAATTATATTGCTTTCTAAAATATTAATAATAAAAATATTTATTGAGCAAAAATGTTTTGTACCATTAAGAAATAAAATTTGTTTTTAAAATATCATTTAATTCTTCTTGATTATATCCTTTTAAATTGTTTTTGTGTATATTTTATAATATGCCTAATATATGAGCATGATATTATGTGTATAATCTATAAGTAAATTATACTTATACAGACTATCCCAGAAATCTCAGTGCAGTTTTAAGTTGTTAAGACCTCTAAGAGACTCAAGGGTTTTGGCACACCCTATATTAAAAAACTTACTGATGGGGTGTACAATAAAAAAATATTAGGAGTCCATTGGTGAAGAAGATATATATTTTTAGGTTTTGCCTGGGAGGGAGGGAGGAAGAGGTTGCATAACCAGGAAAGGCACAGCTCATGGATCTGATGCAAATTAGGCTTTCTTGTTCTTCTCCCCCACCCCCCCACAAATTAGCTGTTTTAAAATAACCTGATAATGTAATGATGAGCCCACTTTTCCCTTTTGCTCTCAGGGTTGCATAAGGAAGAGACCCTCTTCAGTCCAGAGGAGAGGAAAATCTCACTTTGTTTCATCTCACATTCTTCATTCAAATAAGGCTATTGCCCGGTTTGAAAGGAAAATTTGATCCCCTTAGAACCAGCAGTGTCCACAGTCACCAGCAGCAGTCTTTTCTCCATTACAAGAAATGATCCTAACAGGATGCAGTAGTGGCTGCTGCCCCCCCATGTAAGTTGCCAACCCCAGCTTTATCTTGCCTGAAGTCAAACCCATTTGAGAGCTGCAGCCAAGTTACTGTTAGTCACAGGGCTGCATCACATCAAAGGTCACTTTTCCTTATGTAAACCTATAGAGGGTTCCTTCTGTGGGCTTATGGGAGTCTTTACTCTTCTCTGTAAAGATAAGAATCAGGCACACTGTTATATTTTTATTCATCTACATATTACTTATGGAAACTTATAGAAAGTCATTGGAGGGATGTTTATGCATCAAGTATAATTGCTTTTAAGTGATATGGCCTCCCACTGAAAAATAAAAATTAAAAGTACAAAAATGAAGCAATACCCAACACGAAGCATGCTTTGAAACAAATCTTCACATGTCAAAGATCTTGACCTTGGTGCTATTAAAAAGAAAAACACTTCAGATCACATCTGAATGCACAAACCACTATTATACAATATATACAAAACAGTAAGACTCTATTTTCCCTGTTTGTTTCTATGGCTGCAGTTTGCCTGGGTATATCCACTAATTGGTACAATAGTATGTCATTGGCAGAATTTAATTGTTTGGGTGTTTTTGACCTTCATTAACAAGGTCACTTGACAATGGCTGAGTTTATACTTAAACAATAATTCAACCAATTCAATTCAACCAATAGAGTGTCCCAAAAGTCTTAATATACTTTTAAGCTTTAATGGCTTAAAACTACACTAAGACTTTTAGGACATTGCATATTAAAAATAGCTTTCATTTTTATGGGACCTTTCAAAGTTTGCACATCAGTTTCTTCATAATCCTGTAATGTGGTTGTTAAGCATTTACTGAGTGTAAAACATTGTACTAGATGCTGAGGATAACACAAAATTCTTCACAGAACACAAGTCCCAGGCACAAGTCCCAGAGTTTTTATGCACCATAATCCATGATAACCTGACAAGTTCATGACAGCTGTGTGAAACTAAAGTGAGGTCTAAGGTGTGAAAAGACATTACCAAATGCAATGAAGGTTTCACAGAGGAGGTAGATTTTAATTATACTTTAAACATGGATACTGATTCCACAGATAGAGTAGGAAGGCAGGGTATTCAGGCATAGAAAACTGAGCCAAGGCTTGAAAGTGAAAAACTCACTTTGTTAAGAGGGCAGAGTATTCCGGTGTGGCCAAAATACAGAGTGGATGGAGGGAAGAAATAATAAGATGGGAAAACCACATTGTACCTAATAGAAAGGCACTTTGCTTTGGTTAGAAAGGCATTTTTTTGTTGTTGTTGAATTATGCAACTGGAAGAAAAAAATTAATTTGTATTAGATACAGATTTAATAGATTAAAAATATTCTTCCTAATGGAAACTACTTCTTCCTCCTTACTCTCCAATGATCATTTTGGGGACTTCCCAATTTAGTGTTATGATATACTGAAATACAATACCATGGAACTCAGTCTTATGTGAAGATTTTCAAGGCTGAAGTTTGCTATAGCCCCCTAAGAGGTATTCCTAGGCCTAAAGTGTGTATCATGATCTAATAATTTGTCCTCTAGAATTCTTAGAGGATTAAAAAGAGGGCACACTAACAAAACAAATTTATTATGCAAAGGCTTTACATTGAAAATATTCATAAAGTTTATACAAATCAATTTATGAATATTTTGTATTGCTATCATTTTCAAATAATTCCTAATAAATTACAGTGCAGTAGTGGAGAGCATGCTAGACTTAGATTCAGAAGGACCTGATTTTCTTCTTACCTGGTCACTGTGGGACCATGAGCAGGTCATTGAAGCTTTTTTCACCCTTCATTTCTTATTTATAAAATGGGGATAATAATACCTGTAGAAGTTATCTCACAGAGTTGTTGTAAAGCTCAGGATAATGATGACTTCTTTTAAAAATTTAAATTACTATAGAACTGTTAGCAATTACTCTTCAGTCTTGCTGAGTCTGTGCTCTCCAGCAGCTCAGTTGGTCACTCAAAGAGTATCAGGAACCACCAGGAAAATTAGAGTAAGTTTACCTCAGTCTGTACCACTCTATGCTTTCTTTGTGAGTCTGATACAAGAAAGGATCTCCTCCTTTGGTTGCCTGAAAAGATAGGAAGAAGAAAGGAATAAGCCTACCTAATGAGCAAGCAGCCAGATTAAAAGGGGTGGGAACGAGCCCTAACAACATGTAGTAGTGCCTAACTAAATCTGTGGTCAGGGTTTGACTCAATGCCTATGAACATTAGCAAGAACTACGATTATTCCTGAAGCTGTAGGGTGATTTCCAGGCCTTTTCCAATACTTCTGAAGTATTGGAAGTAAAACAACTCAGACCTTTAGGAGGGAGACCATAGGAATCAGAGTCAGAAGTAGTATGCAGGGACTATGACCTTGTCCTGGGATACCAATGTTGGGATATGTTTTTCCCTCAGGGTATTTACCTGTTGGATGGGGGAGGGGAGGGGTACTGAAGAAGTACAATCAGATACAAGTAGGTAGAGAACCAGAAGAGGCTGGAGTCATAAAAATGTAGAGGAGCAGTTTCAATGCTGAAGAAGAGGTAAAGAAGAATGAGCTTTGAGAAGGAGCTATTACATTTAGTAGTTATGAAATAAAATGAGATATTTGTAAAGCCCTTTGCAGACCTTAAAGCACTATATAAATACTTGCTATTACTATCATTGGTAACTTTGGAGATAGCAATTTCAGTTGATTATTGAGGTCAGAAGTAGTGTTGTAGATTAAAGCTTGGCAATGTGGGAGATAGTTTCATCTTCACATTTTGATCAGTGACTAGAGTGAAAGCAAAGAAGACAAGTTAATACATATCAAGGAGGAATTTCAAACTTGATCACCCAAAAGGAGGTAGAAAGTAAAAGCATAAACCCAACCAATCAGAAACTAACTAGATTAAATTAGGTGGGGGTGGGAGGTGGGCTATAGCTACCCATGAGTATTGCCTAATTGGTCTATGATAAGAGTCTGACTTACCCTAAATGTTGAACAGAGTGAGAACTACAGAAAATCCTGAAGCTGGTTCTGGGTTTTTATTTTTTTCTGAGGCTCTTCTTGAAATAGTGGAGTTTCTTTCTTCCAGGTTTCTACTTCTTGGGCTTATCTTAGTTCATAGTACTTCTTTAATGTGTTTTTTCTTTCTTTTTTTTTTCTCCTGGCAGTTTCTTTTTTTACTCATCTCTCCAGCTTCAGTTTCTATCCTGGGGCTTTAGTCAGACTCGTGTAGTTTCCCACAATCTTAGATGGAGTGGGAAGGCCTTGATTAGTCCTGGATGCAGTGGCTAAGACTAGGACCTAGCCTATGGAGGAATTCTTGGGTTTTGGTTCAGCCCCCTAAGGCTTCACTTAGACTTTGGACATGGTCCATTCTCTGTCTCTTCTTTGCACCGCCATCAATGTAGAGTTGACTTCTTTACTTGCCAAGATCCTAGGAGGCCTCAATGCATTGTTCATTGTGTTAGTAGATAGCCTTCTGGAAGAATCCCAGTGTATGTCTCCCAAATGATGCCTTGGCCCTTTCTGCTATTACAGCTTAAGCCATAATGTGAGCTGGTCTAGATCTTTTCCATGCTTTAAGCAAGTCAGAGAGTTGGGCTTAGATAATGGGGATCAGAGCTAGAACTATTAGGGAAATCTAGAATTTTGTATCAGGGCACCCACACGGGGTTATGCTGCTTCTCTCACCTCCCAGGATATTGATTTGATAAGTGAAGGTACTGAGGAGGGATCTGATAAATTTGTGAATGATATGAATGTGGAGAGGATACTTAATATGTTAGATGACAGAATCAAGATCTATAAAACCCTCTACAGACCAGAACCATAGGCTAAATCTAATAAGAGTAAATTTCACAGGGATAAATAAAATCCTACTTTTGGATTAAAAATAAATCAGCCAAACAACACAGAATGGAGCAAATATAGGTTTTGGAAATGTGAAAACAACAATTCAGTGGGCTGGAACTCATCATGAGCCAAATGTCTGACTTAGCTCAAAAAAGCAGTTAAGGTCTTAGGGCTAATAAGATATTGAGTTCTCTGGTGGAGCTGCTAGCAAGAATGAGAAAAGATTGAGGATCTCACTTCCAATAAGTATGTAAAGCTCATATTTCTGCCACAGCCAATCGACCTATTATCTAAAATTAAAGTGTGGATTGGTCTCCTTACTAGAAGTGATTTCAGTAATGCCTAGTCAGTGTCTGGATCAGTACAGAGAATGAAGTGTTCCTTGAACATAAATGGAAGATGGACTCCAATGTGGAAACAAAGAAGATAAAGTTTTTATGGAGGCAGAGAAAAATCCTGATTTGTGTGAGGAAGAAGGAGAATGAATGAATGTAACAGGAGGAAATCACAAAGAAAAGTCACTGAACCTTAAAGATATGAGACTTCCGGAAGAAGAGGCAGTTAGACCCTCTAAGGAGGAACTAACTGATTTCTAAAGAATGATGATGTGAATCCATATGTGCTGTTGGAGGAGAGAACTTCGTGGAAGGAACATGCAAAGACTAGAATAGTTAGGGTGAAAAATTCCCTACTGTGGGCTCCTGAGGCATCTCTTTGACAATTTACTAACAACAATAGAGAGGTCTGTTGTCTTGCCAGGCCATGAGAGAATCTCCCAACACTTGATAATCACTTTAACTTCTTGTGATTTGTGTTGGCACATGTGATGCTGCCAAAAGAAATCCAAGAAATGTTGCTAAAGTACTGTTTTGGAAGGGAAGAAAAGAATTAGTGTTTTAATCACTATTGTTCATCCTAGCTAAAATCTTTAGAAGGAAAAAAGCAGATTTGGGAAATGAACAATAGGTTAAAAAGATGGAATCTGAGGACAAGATTCGGATTTCCAAATATCATTTAAAATATAGGAATGACAGCTACTAGACAAGTATAGAGTACTCTTAGCAAGGGCTAATAAGAAAAAAAGAGAGTAAAAGAGAAAATTACTTCTTTATATACACCAAACTAGATACCATGGAAGGTACAATGCAGGTAGAGAAACCCAGAAATCCACAAAATACAAAAACTGATCCACCAGCCCTGGATTCAGGAGTACCTGAGTTCAAATCCGGCTTCTGACACTTGACACTTACTAGCTCTGTGACCTTGGGCAAGTCACTTAACCCCCATTGCCCCCACCAAAACAAACAAACAAAAAAACCCCCTGATCTACATGGCAGGACTAGTAAAAAGTGCAGAAGCTGAAAAAAACCTAAATTTTCCCCCAATCCTTTTTTTTTTTTTTAATGTAAGGAAAAGATTCCTCACAATCAGAACTATCCAAAGCTAGAACAGGCTGCTTTGTGAGGTGGTGGGGTTCTCTGCACTGGAAATCTTCAAAAAAAGGTTTGGCTGACTACTACTTGGGCACATTTTAGAGGAAATTATTATTCAGGTAATGGCTGGACTAGACAGCCTCCGACGTTCCTTCTCATTCTAAGACTTTGTCATTTTGATTCTGTGTTAATAAAAGTATAGTGTCTAGAACAAGTAAGGCTGTTACTCTGCCCTGGTCAGATCCCATTTGGACAATGGTGCTAAGTTCTCAGCTCAGCTTTTTGGGAATGATATTAGCAAGTTGCAGTATATACAGAGGAAAAAAGTGAAATGATAAGATGATTCTGTCCATTTAAAAAAATTGAAAGTCATTATCTTGAAGAAGCATGTGATAGTGATCTCTCCATGTTTGGGGAGTTTCCCCAGGGAAGAGGTTACATTTGTTAATGCTTGGCCCCAAACAGAAGATTTTTTTTGAGGCAGATTTCAGGTCTATACAAAAAAACTCAATAATTAGAGGTGTCTAAAAATGGAATGGGCTACCTGGTGATATACTGAGTTCTCCCACTCCTATAGGTCTTTAAGATAGTTTGGATGACTTTATCAAGAATGTATAGAAGACATTCTCAATAAGTTTTTGAATTGTATTAAGGAATCTGTGAAGTCCTTTCCTACTATGAGATGTTCTAACTTGTGGATAGGGCCACAGTTTCCCCTATGCATTAGAAGGGTTTAGAATCTTTCTAATATATAGGAAGCCCAATATAGCTCATGAATTAATAGTGCCCTAGTGACTTTAGGACTCTAGTCTGGATACATAGCTAATTGAGTAGCCATTGTTTCATTTTCTCATGAAAGTAAAGAATAAATTACTTTTAAATTTTCTTTCAGTTAACAATTTCACAAGCTTCTAAGAAACAACCTATAGATTCTTTGCCCAAGATGAAAGAAAATCTCCTTAAAAGGTAAGTAATGTCTCTAATTTCAGTTCAAGATCTAAGTTTGAGTTTTGAGGATGAATCAATGAATGAATGTGAATGAAAAAGTCTTTATTTAAGCATGGTGTACTTTAGCACTGTGCTTAGTTCAGGGAATATAGATACAAAAAATTGAAATAGTCCTTTTTCTTGAGAAGTATACATTTTCATAGGAAGAAACAGCACATAGAGGAAGTTACAGCAACAGGACAGATGGCAAGCTTGGTGGTCTGGAGAGCACACCGTCAGGGCACAATGCAGGAACTAATATTCTGGAGGGTACAGTAGATAAGGCAAATGGCCTAAGACCTGGTGAGCTGGCAGGCAAAGCAGGAGGAGGAATTGAGCTGTAGGGCAAAGCAGGAGAAGGAATTGCAATGTTGAAGCATGAGAAAGAGGCACAAAGTCCAAAGGGCATATCAGCTGAGTGAATTGAAAGGCCTAGTGGTCTGCAGGGCAGATGACTTATACCTACCTCTAACAATTATCTCTGCAGGAAAATGCTATCAGCAAATATTGACATCCATTTTATTTCAAGAATTGAATTTCTAGATTTTGATACATATATGAAAAAAAGAAGTTGAATAAAATGGATTCCCATTACTAAGAATATTTATATACATTTTTGTTATGTCACAAGCATTTTAGTATTCAAAGCTTAGATAAAATTAGTCCATCATCATAATCTAAAGCTGCATAATACTCAAGCTGATATTTTTAAATCACATCACAAAAGTATGTAATTATTCAGTTTTAACATTTTTGTTTGCTATATATTTTTAATTTTTCTTAAATTACATATAAAACAATTTTTAACATTCATTTTTTAAAATACTGAGTTCCAAATTCTCTCCCTTCCTTCCCCTTCCCCCTCATTGAAAAGGCAAGAAATTTGATATAGGTTATACATGAGCAGTCATGAAAAACATATATCCATATTAGTCATGTTGTGAAAGAAAACACAGGCCAAAAATAAATTAAGTAAAAATATATCCTTCAATCTGCATTCAGACTTCATCTATTCTTTCTCTGGAAATAGATAACATTTTTCATCATAAGTCCTTTGGAATTGTCTTGCACCATTGCTGAGAATAGCTAAGTCATTTACAGTTGATCATTGTATAGTATTACTGTTATTGTGTATAATGTTCTATTTCTGCTCATTTCACTTTGCATCAGTTCATATAAGTCTTAACAGGTTTTTCTGAGAGCATCCTCCTTGTCATTTCTTATAGAACAATAGTACTCCATCAAAATCATATACCACAACTTGTTCAGCCATTCCCCAACTGCCACAACCAAAATACATATAGGTCCTGCTACCCATTTTTTTTCTCATCTCTTTGGGATGCAGGCCTAATAGTGGCTGCTGTTGTTTGTCCTTCGTTCTCAACGAGGACCATGACATCAGAGTGATGCCATGACTTGCACTGAATTGGATTTAAGTGGGGGAGGGCTGTGCAAAGTCACCAACCTCACTCTTTCTTTTGGAGTCATCTGGGTCCAGTGACAAGATATAGTTCAGGATGACTGGAGGTGGCTCAGGATGTTTAAGGTAATTGGGGTTAAGTAATTTGCCCAGGGTCACAAAGCTATTAAGTGTCAGAGGTCAGATTTAAACTCAGGTTCTCCCAACTTCACGGCCTGTGCTCTATCCACTTTGCTACTTTGCTGCCCCTCTAGTAGTGGTACTACTGGGTCAAAAGTTATGCATGGTTCCATAGCTCTTTGGCCATAGTTCTAAACTGCTCCAACAAATGATTAGATCAGTTCACAGATCCAACAACAGTGCATTAGTGTCTTAATTTTCCCATATCTCCTCCAATATTTGCCATCATCCTTTTCTGTCATATTCACCAATCTGATAGGTATGGGGTGGCACCTCAGAGGTGTTCTCCAGTCGAGAGTGATTCTGAGCATCTTTTCATTTGACCATAGATAGCTTTCATTACTTTGTCCAAAAATGACCCATTCATATCCCCAGCCATTTATCAATTGGGGAATGGCTCTTATTTTCATAAATTTGACTCAGTTATCTATATATTTAAGAAATGAAGCTTTTCTCAGATAAACTTGCTGTAAAAAAATTTCAGTTATAATTACTAACTATATTTCCCTCCATTCTATGTTCCCCCATTTATCCTACTCCCTCTTTTTACCCTGTACATCCTCAAAATTGTTTTGCTTTTGACTATTGCCTCCCCTAACATACCCTTCCTTCTATTAGTTTTTCCTCTCCTTATCTTACTACCCTTCTTATCCCCTTCCTCTCCTATTTACCTGTATAGGAAGTTAAATTTCTGTACCCAACTGAGTGTGTATGTTACTCTCTCTTTAAGCCAGTTCTGATGAGAGTAAGGTTCACATGCTCCCCTCTATTTCCCCCTCCACATTAAAAGTGCCTCTTTTGTGTGAGATAATTTACTGCATTCTACCTCTCACTTTTCCCTTCTCCCAGTACATTCCTCTTTCTCACCTCTTAATTTTATTTTTTTTAGATAATCTCATCATATTCAACTCACACCTGTTCCCTGTCTATGTATACTCCTAACTGCCCTAATAATGAGTGTAAGAGGCAAAATGGAAAATATTGCACAAACCAAATGACATTTTATACACACAAGAGAGGACAAACCCTCAGAATTGGACGAGACATTAGAGGCTATCTAGTTCAACCATTACCTGAATAATAATCTCCTCTAAAATCTTCCCAAAATGTAGTCAACCAAATTTTGTTTTCAGACTTCTAGTGGAGAGAGTTCTACCACCTCCGAAGGCATACTATTCTACCTATGGATAGTTCTCATTGTGAGTTGTTATCCTGAAGAAAAGACAACTTTGGAGGCATATCATAGCAATCTTCACATGTTTTGGAAGATTTCCCAGGGAAGAGATTACATTTGTTAATGCTTGGCCCTAAATGGAAGATTTTTTTAAAGGCAGATTTCAGGTTTATACAAGAAAAAAAAAACCAACCCTCAACAGTTAGAGGTGTCTAAAAATGGAATGGGCTACCTGATGATATATTGAGTTATCCCATTACTAAAAGCTTTAATATAATTTGGATGACTTTTTATCAAGAATGTGTAGAAGATATTCTCAATAATAAAGTTTTTAGGAGTTACAAGTATCATTTTCCCGTGTAGGAATGTAAACAGTTCAACCATGTAGAATCCCTTATGATTTCTCTTTGCTAGTTACTTTTTTGTGCATCTCAAGTCTTGTATTTGAAAGTCAAATTTTCTATTTAGCTCTGGTCTTTTCGTGAAAAATGCTCGAAAGTCCTCTAATTTTATTGAATATCCATTTTTTCCCTTGAAGGATTATACTGAGTTTTGATGGGTAGGTGATTCTTGGTTGTACTCCAGTTTCTTTGCCCTCCAGAATATCATATTTCAACCCTCCAGGTTGTGTTATTCTGACTATGGCTCCATGATATTTGAATTGTTTCTTTTTGGCTCTTTGCAGTATTTTCTCCTTGACTCAGAATTCTGGAATTTGGCTGTAATATTCCTGGGAGTTTTCATTTTGGGATCTCTTTCCAGATTCAATTGGTGGATTCTTTGAATGTCTATTTTCTGGTTCTAGAATATCAAGGCAGTTTTCCTTTACAATTTTTTTGAAATTTGATGTCTAGGCTGTTTTTTTGATTGTGGATTTTAGGCAGTCCAAGACTTCTTAAATTATCTCTCCTGGATGTGTTTTCAAGGTCACTTATTTTTCTCATGAGATATTCCACATTTTCTTTTATTTTTTTCATTCTTTTGATTTTGTTTTATTGTTTCTTGATGTCTCATGGAGTCATTAGCTTCCATTTACTCAGTTGTAATTTTTAAGGAATTATTTTCTTCATTTAGCTTTTGTATATAATTTTCCATTTGGCCAACTGTAATTTTTAAGGAGTTCCTTTCTTCAATGAATTTTCTTCAGTGAATCTTTTTCTGTTTGGCCAATTTTGATTTTAAGGCATTCTTCTCTTCAATGGCTTTTTGTGCCTTTAACCATTCAACATATTCTGGTTTTTAAGGTGTTTTTTCTTCAGTATTTTTTTGCCTCCTTTACCAAGTTGTTGACTGCTTTTTCATGATTTTCTCACATCACTGTAATTTCTTTTCTCAATTTTTCCTCTACTGCTCTCATTTGATTTTTTTTTTGAGGCATTTGGGGTTAAGTGACTTGCCCAGGGTCACACAGCTAGTAAGTGTCAAGTGTCTGAGGCCAGATTTGAACTCAGGTCCTCCTGACTCCAGGGCTGGTGCTCCATCTACTGTGCCACCTAGCTGCCCCTTTCATTTGATTTTTAAGTCCTTTTTTGATCTCTTCCAAGAATTGTTTTGGGCTTGAGACCAATTCACTTTTTTTTTTTTTTTGAGGCTTTAGATGTGGCAGTTTTTTACTTTGTTGTCTTCTTTTGAGTTTGTGTTTTTATTTTCCCTGTCACCATTATAATTTTCTACGGTCAGGATCTTTTTTTTTGCTCATTTTTTTCAGCATATTTCTTAACTTTTAACTTAATGTTAAAGTTTGACTGTGTTACCAGGGTGAAGGGGACACTGTCCAAAGCTTCATCTTTTTTGTGCAGTTATTTTCAGAGCTTGTTCTTGGAGTCTCTGTAAGTTTTCCATTCTTCCAAGGTGGTATGATCAAAGGAGAAGTGTTTTTACTACTCCCCTGGCCTGTGCTATGGTCTATAAGTGACCACAAGCATGCTTTTCTACTCTGGAACTGTGATCAGGATCTCCATTCCCCTCCAGCCGCCAACTCTGGAAATGTTTCAACCAATTCTTTTGTGGGTTCTTCCGCTCTCGACTTTATTTTAAGGTGCTATTTAAAGTTTGGAGGGGAATCTGGGAGAGCTCAGGTGAGTCCCTTTCTTTTCTCTGCCATCTTGGCTCTGTCTCTTCAAACTCCTTATTATATATTTTAGTGATTATTGAGAAGATAGTAATTTTTGTTGATATGTCATTGAATTTTTTAAAAAATCTTCTTCTGTGAACCAAACTATTTAGTTATACACATGTTAATTTCCATGAAATTAGGCATAGGAACTAGACCTTTGATTTTATAGGTGTAGAAAATTCCTAGTTAAAGAAATTCCCTTTACCAATGCACCTTGCTTACAAATTAGTCACCTAGAGTAGTAAGAGCTTAAATAACATACACAGTATGACACACTCAACATGTGTCAGAGATGGAACTTGAAACCAGATGCACTTGAATTCAAGGCCAGCTCTCTACCAATTTAAACTAAATTACTTCTCATAATATTGATATATTTTTTTCTTTTTTTGTGGGGCAATTGGGATTAAGTGACTTGCCCAGGGTCACACAGCTAGTAAGTGTTAAGTGTCTAAGGCCGGATTTGAACTCAGGTACTCCTGAATCCAGGGCTGGGGCTCTATCCACTGCGCCACCTAGCTGCCCCCATAATATTGATATTTAATGATGTTCTTCATTTAATTTTTTATATTAAATTTCAGCTCCAAAAACAAAATCTTGGGTATAATAGGAGAAAGAGGATTAAAAGATTCTTAATAAAAGTATGGCTTCTACAAATTATTTAAGTCTCTGCCTGTAGATGGCATCATTCTAGGTAGCAATTGTCCAAATCAAGATTTTAATCCACTTTTCTTGTCTCTAAGTCCTGCACATTTTCTAATACATTTGAGGAGCAGAAGTTCTAGTTAATCCTTAACTTCCCTAAACTCACACCATTATTATTAGTATCTGACTAATAATGAGAACTGATAATATTATTAAGTTCAACACTTTGGGAAACATTTTAGGACATGGCTTATTAAATTTCTTTTTCTAAGCAAGAATTACTTAAGAATTATATTTCTCATTCTGTTAATCTGGAGTAATTTGCATTTCTGTAAATAGTCATTCATCTCATTTAGGTCTTGTTGGCATATAGTTGGACAAAATAGTCCTAATAATTACTTTTATTTTCTCTTCATTGGCTGTGAATTCATCTTTTTCATTTTTGATAACTGGTAATATGATTTTCCTTTCTTTTTTAAAAATCAAATTAGCTAATGGCTTTTCTATTCTTTTGGTTCTTTTAAAAATAGTTCCTACTTTTATTAGTTGGATAGTTTTTTTCATTTTGTTTTGTTTTTTGATTTTGTTAATCTCTCTTTTCATTTTCAGGATTTCTATTTTGGTGCTTTGGAGGGTTTTTTTATAATTTGTTTTCTCATTTTTTAAAGTCTCATGCCCAAATCATTAATCTGCTCTTTCTCTCTTTTATTGATATGAATGGGATGCATTCACCCATATAACAGAAGAAGACAGCAGAAAGGATTAGAAACCAGAATCCAGTAATATGTTCTTTACAAGAAATATACTTGAAACAGAAAGACACAAGCAGGGTTAAAATAAGGGGCCAGACCGAAGTTTATTATGCTTCAACTGATGTTAAAAAAAAAAAAAGGCAGGGGTGGCAATCATGATCTTAGACAAAGCAAAAGCAAAAATAGACATAATTAAAAGAAATAAGCAGGGAAAGTATATGTTGCTAAAAGGTACCATAGACAATGAAGTAATATCAACATGAAACATGATAGATTTGTAAGTGAATTCTACCAAACATTTAAGAAACAATTCCAGTACTATATAAACCATTTGAGAAAATAAGTAAACAAGTCTTACCAAATTACTTTTATGACAAAAATATGGTTTTGATACCTAAACAAGGGAGAGCAAAAACAGAAAGAAAACTATAGACTCATTTCTTTTTTTATTATTCTTTTATTTTATTGTGTGTCACTTTTTTGCACTTCTCAGATATTACAGGGTTTGGGTGGTTTTTGTTTTTTATGAATGACAGTTTTGTGATAACTGTGTTGAACAAGTCCATCAGTGCCATTTTTCCAACAGCATGTGTTCACATTGTCTCTATTTCACATTTTGGTAATTCTCACAATATTTCAAACTTTTTTATTCTTACATGTATCATGGTGGTCTGCAATCAGTGATCTTTGATGTTATTTTAGTTAGGGATACCACAAACCACGCACATATAAAATGATAAACTTAATAAATGTGTGTGTTCTGACTGCTCTAACAACTGGATATTTCCCATCTCTCTTCCCTCTTCTCCAGTTTTTCTATTCCCTGAAACACAACAACATTAAAAGTAGGCCAATTAATAAGCCTACGATGGCCTCTAAGTGTTGAAGTTGAACAGAACAGTCAATTGATGTGGCACACTTGATTGTTATGTTATTTTAAGAAATTGCCACAGCTATCCTAACCTTTAGCAACCACCACTCTGGTCTGTAAGCAGCCAACAACTTCAAGGCAAGACCCTCCATAAGTAAAAAGATTTTAACTTGCTGAAGCCTCAGATGATGACTAGCATTTTTTTTAAAGCAATAAAGTGTTTTTTAATTAAGGTATATACATTTTTAAGCTATAATACCATTGCACATTTAATAGATTATAGTGTAAACAACTTTTATATGTACTGGTAAACCAAAAAAATTGTGTGACTCATTCATTTATTGCAATATTTTCTTTCTTTCTTTCTTTCTTTCTTTCTTTCTTTCTTTCTTTCTTTCTTTCTTTCTTTCTTTCTTTCTTTCTTTCTTTCTTTCTTTCTTTCTTTCTTTCTTTCTTTCTTTCTTTCTTTCTTTCTTTCTTTCTTTCTTTCTTTCTTTCTTTCTTTCTTTCTTTCTTTCTTTCTTTCTTTCTTTCTTTCTTTCTTTCCGGAGCAATGAGGGTTAAATGACTTGCCCAGGGTCACACAGCTAGTAAGTGTCAAGTGTTTGAGGCCAGATTTGAACTCAGGTCCTCCTGAATCCAGAGCCAGTGCTTTATCCACTGTGTCACCTAGCTGCCCAGAATATTTTCTTTATTGTGGTGGTCTGAAACCAACCCTGTAATATCTCTAAGATATGCCTATTTATTACAAAGATTATACACTATGATTAGGTGAGATTTCTATCAGGAAGGCAGGACTGGTTCAATATTAGGAAAACTTTAAGCATAACTAAACATTTCATAACAAAAATAATATGATTATATCAATAGATACAGAAAAAGGTTTTATAAAATGCAACACCCGCTCCTTTTAAAAACACTGGAAAGCATAGGAATAAATAGAGCCTTTCTTTTTTCTTTTGCAGGACAGTGAAGGTTAAATGACTTGCCCAGGGTCACACAGCTAGTAAGTGTCAAGTGTCTGAGGTCGGATTTGAACACAGGTCTTCCTGAATCCAGGACCAGTGCTTTATCCACTGAGCCACCTAGCTGCCCCAATAGAGCTTTTCTTAAAATGATAATATATGTCTAAATCTGAGAACCATTATTTATAATGGTATTGTTAGAATCCTTTTCAGTAAAATCAGGAGTGAAGCAAAAATGTCCATTATCATTATTATTTAGTATTGTACCAGAAATGCTAGCTTTAACAATAAGACAAGAAAAAGAAATTAAAGGAATAAGAATAGGCAATGAGGAAACAAAAGCATAACTCTTTGCAAATGATACGACAGTATACTTACAGAACCAACTAAAAAGCTAGTTGAAACAATGACATTAACAAAGTTGCAGGATATAAAGTGTGATATCATCGAGTTTATGACCAGACAGAGAGGATTACAGGAAGTACAGTGAATAATTTTGATTACATGAAATTTAAACAGCTTTGCACAAACAAAACCAAAGCAGCCAAAATTTGAAGGAAAGCAGGAAACTGGGGCAGAGTGGTGAGAGGGGTTGGGGAAAGTTACAAGAAGTTTCTCTGATAAAGGCTTGATTTCTCAGATATATAGGGAACTGAAGGGAATGGCTGAACAAGTTGTAGATGATTATTATGAAATACTATCGTGCTATAAGAATGATGAGCAGAGGCAGCTAGGTGGCTCAGTAGATAAAGCACTGGTCCTGGATTCAGGAGGACCTGAGTTGGTGAATTCTGGCCTCAGAAACTTGACATTTACTAGCTGTGTGACCCTGGGCAAGTCACTTAATCCTCATTGCCCCGGGGGAAAAAAAAGAATGATGAGCAGGATGGTTTCAGAAAAACTCAGGAAGACTTATATGAACTGATGCAAAGTGAAGTGAGTAGAACCAGGACAACTACATTGCGAAGCTGTAATCATCATAATAATTTGGAATTGTGGAAAAAATAGAAAGGTTGCTTGGTAGAACAGGTTAGGTAATCAATATCCATAAGCAAATTAATTAAATGACATAGTGTTTACTACACCCAAAGATCCCCTCTATTGGGGCGAAGAACTCACTATTTGACAAAATCTGTTAGGAAAACTGGAAAGCAGTAAAAGAGAAATGAGGTACATGCTTTACACATAAAGGGTAATGCCATAAGCAAATTAAGAGCATGGAATAATTTATCTGTCAGATTTATTGATAGGGGAAGAATTTAGGACCAAAGAAGAGAGCATTACAAAATGTAAAATAGATAATATGATTATATGAAATTAAAAAGGGGTTTTGTTTTGTTTTGTTTTTGCAGGGTAATGGGGGTTAAGTGACTTGCCCAGGGTCACACAGCTAGTAAGTGTCAAGTGCCTGAGGCCGGATTTGAACTCAGGTACTCCTGAATCCAGGGCCGGTGCTTTATCCACTGTGCCACCTAGCTGCCCCCCAAAAGTTTTTGCACAAACAAAACCAATGTAACCAAAATTACAAGGAAAGCAGAAAATTGGGAAAGAATTTTTGCAACAAGTATCACTGATAAAGCCTACATTTCTCAAATATATAGAAAACTGAGTCAAATTTATAAATACAAGTCATTCCCCAGTTAATAAATGGGTAAAGGATAATATGGACAGGCAGTTTTCAGACAAAGAAATCAAAGCTATCTATAGTCATATGAAAAAATGTCCTAAATCACTACTGATCAGAGAAATGTAAATTAAAACAACTCTGAGGTACCACCTTATACCTAAAAGAGTGGCAAATATAACAAAAAAGGAAAATGTTGGATGTTGGAGAGGCTGTGGGAAAACTGGGACACTAATCCACTGTTGGTGGAGTTGTGAACTGATCCAACCATTCTGGAGAACAATTTAGAACTATGCCCAAAGGGCTATAAAGCTGTGCATGCCCTTTGATTCAGCAATACCACTGCTAGGTTTATATCCCAAAGACATTGCCAAAAAGAGAAAAAGACCTATTTATACAAAAATATTTATAGCAGCTCTTTTTGTGGTAGCTAAGAGTTGGAAATCAAAGGCATGCCCATTAATTGGGGAATGGCTAAAACAAGCTGTGGTATATGATGGTGATAGAGTATTATTCTGCTATAAAAAATGACAAGCAGGATGATTTCGGAAAGGCCTGGAAAGACTTATATGAACTGATATATAGTGAAGTAGACAGAACCAGGAGAATTGTGAATGACTTAACCATTCTCAGCAATAAAATGATCCAAGACAATCCCAAAGGACTAATGATGAAACATACTATCCACCTCCAAAGAAAGAACTAATATTGATTGAACACAGACTGAAGCATGCTATTTTTCACTTTCTTAAATTTTTTTTTCCTTTTATCCAAGTTTTCTTATATAAAATTACTAATGTGGTAGTTTTACATAATCTCACTTGTATAACATAACTGATTGCTTACCACTTTGGGGGAGTGGTGGGTGGGAGGGAAAGAGTGATAGAATTTTGAACTAAAAACTTTAAATTAAAATGTTTATTATAAAAAGTTAAAATTAAAAAAAAGAAATGAGGCATAGACCAACATCTCACACAGTAGATCAAGATAAACTCAGAATAGGTTCATGTTTAGCTATAAAGGTTGATAAAAGCAAATTAGTGGAATATGGAAGAAAGTACCTGTCAAATTTATAGACAGGAGAAAAGTTCATAACCAAACAAAAAATAGAAAAGATCATAAGAGATAGAAATAGATAATTTTGATTACATAAAATTTTAAAAAGTTTTGCACAAATGTAGCTAAAGTTAGGGAGAGAAGGAGAAAACTGGGTGAAACTCTTTGTAGCAAATTTCTCTGATAAAAGTCTCATTTCTAAAATATACAAGTAACTGAGCTAAATTTATAACAATGGGAGAAATTCCACAATTTATAAATGGTTGTGGGATCTGAATAAGCAGAGGGGGAAATACAAACTACCAATAGATTGAAAAAAATACCATAAATCACTAATAATTAGAGAAATGCAAATTAAAACAACTCAGAGGTACCACCTCATACACATGAGATTGACTAAGATGACAAAAAAATAAAATGACAAATGCTGTAGGAGGTGTGAGAAAACAAGTACATGAACACACTGTTGATGCATCTGTGAACTATGCAACTTGAAACTGTGCCCCCAAAGCTATTAAACTCTGATACCCTTTGACCCAGAGCTACTACTAGACCACTACTAGGCTTATAACCCCAAAGAGATAAAAGAGGAAAAAGACCCATGTGTAAAAAAAAATATTTATGGTAGCTCTTTTTGTAGAGTCAAAGAATTAGAAACTGAGTTGATCCCCATATTAAGTAAGCTCTTCCACTATGCCTATGGATTCATTAACAAATAGTTGCAAAAATGTGTTAATTTTATTCAAGAGCTTTAGACTGCATCCAGTCTCATACATGGGCAATAAGATGGGAAAAGTACCAACATACAGCTGCTTGTTCAATGTGAAAGGAATCAATAATATGCTTTTTTATTACACAGGAAATAAAATCCTTGTGGGGGCTATCCTAAAAAATCTGCTTGTGTGTGCCTGGCCCCCACTTTAAGAAAAATTCTCAGTAGGCCATTCTCCTCTTGAAGTCACATTTCATTTCAGGGAAATGGTATCATTGTATCCCATTTGCCATCCCATTTCCTGATCTTGTGTTCTGTGACAGAGAAAATAATTATGACAAAATTTTGGGTAAATTATAATCATTTTTATCAATTGTGACCAGTAAGGGGTTGACAAAAATGGCCCCTTAACCTCTCATAGTTCAAGTGGAAAAAAAGCCCCACGGCTACTTCTTCAGGGTTTGGTTTTTTTTTTTTTGCCTTTTGGAGAAAGAGTGGTCCGTTGAGCAGTAATCAAATCTGATTGGTCAACTTAATTTGGAAGTAAGCTATATTCAAATGAAGGGCTATACCAGACCCAACTATCTAAAGAATGCATATCCTTTTCCCCTGTGTGGGCTGAGGGAAGAGAGACCTTCCTATCTAGACAAAAGATCTGTCTCCACCCAAAACCAAATTCCTACAAGGTTGGATGGGCCTGACCAAGATTGAAGAGAGTCAATTTAATCTTTTTTTGTTTGTTTGTTTGTTTGGTGGGGCAATGAGGGTTAAGTGACTTGCCCAGGGTCACACAGCTAGTAAGTATTAAGTGTCTAAGGCCGGATTTGAACTCAGGTCTTCCTGAATCCAGGGCAGGTGCTTTATCTACTGCATCACCTAGCTGCCCTGAGTCAATTTAATCTTATCAAGAAGGACTTTGAAATTGGGGGGGGGGGGTGTACCAGAAGGAGTCCAGACTTTGAAGGAATGGGGGAGTAGTGAATCTCTAAGTTACTGATTACAAATAATCACTTCTCACAGTTCCATTTTTTTCCTTATACAGACCTAGTGGCCTGACAATATGGTGCAAGCTCAAGGGGGTCGAGAATTGCGAAAGGTTAGTGATCTTTTCCCAATTAAAAGTGAATGAGGGGGCAGCTAGGTGGCGCAGTGCATAGAGCACCGGCCCTGGAGTCAAATCCAGCCTCAGACACTTAACAGTTACTAGCTGTGTGACCCTAGGCAAGTCACTTAACCCCAATTGCCTCACAAAAAAAAAAAGTGAATGAGCAGGAAGACTCATTTTCTCAGCCTATGTCGGTACAAAAAAAAAATCACACAAGTCCTGGATGTCTCATCTCACACCCACCAGAGGAATCCCTTCCCCTAAGGACAAAGGGGCATGTGGTCCAATTAAAGCCCAAGCTGGCATATTGGATCAAATGCACCTAAGTGCTGGACTTTTCTGTTCCACCAACCCAAGGGTGCGAAGTAGGCCATAAAGCAATGATGTTTCCAGATTGTCCATTCAGCAGCCTTGATGACAGTAGGACCTGGAAAGGTTCCTTCTAGAAGGGCTGGAGACTTCCTGAAGTTGTGGATGCATCCTGGCTTAAATGGATACACCATCTCTTCCACAGGCAGAATTTGCATCACTTATCTTACCACCTTTTCATCCCCTGGGACCAGGCTTAGATTCTGAGAGTCTAGTCTCTGAGTAGCAATTACCAAACAAAAGTCCAAAAGGTGACTACAATCCATAATCCTGGCTACTACAATTTCTTAGTTGGAACAACATAAGAAGTACCGAGGCCATTTTAACTGTTTCCTTGATGATCGAGAATGATAAGGTGTGCGCAAGCTCAGGCTTATGCCTTGGACAGCTGCTTACTTATTCCTGCCATTGTGTAGCCCTTGGTCTGTGGCAGGCCAAATATTGGTATTATGTCCTTGGTCAGATAGGTCTCTGACCACAGGTGTCTGCGACTATGTTTGCTGTGGTGTGTGTCACCAGGAAGGCCTCTACCCAAAGGCTCAATTGGTTTCTGCACACCAAGACATCTATAGCTCATACTTTCAGTGGTAGAGTTACCTACTTTCTCTCCCCCGCTTTTCTGTTTTCTTCTTCAAGAAGTTGAACTGTTGACAAAAGAGGCATGGGCCTCTGCATAAACTCCAGAGGCAAACAATGACCAGAGAACTTGCAGTCCAGGGGCCTTGGTTCTCATATGTCTCTGGGTATTGAGTTCCTGGCACAGGAGAGACACAGTTATTTAGGTATAATGGGGCACCACAGCCATCTATGAACAATGTGAGAGTGGACTCCTCCAAGGGAACATCTGTGAGGTCAGGCTATGGGCTTTGCATGACCTCAGTTACCTCAATTTTTGGCATCTCATCATCTTTTAGGGTTCAGAAAGGAGAGTGGCTGGATTAAAGATATTAATAGTGCTAAATGGAGAGATTAGGGTCAGACCAAAGGCTTACCTCATAAGCAGTCACTTGGAGGGGGAGGCTTGAGTCTTAGACTGGAGTAAAATGGCAGCAACACTATGAGGTCTAGGCCCATTCACAGGCAGTGAGTGGTGAAGGACAAGAGATTTAGTTCTTTTTACAAGCAGCCTGAGAGCCTAAAGGCACCTTGCCACCAGATCAAGTTGGCAAGAATAGTAATCAATAGGCCTATGATGAGGCCCCAAATTTTGGGTGAGGAATCCCAACAACACCTCTCTGTTCATGTACAAAAAGGAAAAAGGGCTTGTCATAATTTTGCAGTCCTAGAATTAACTGGTAGAAAGGCCATCCCCTGTTTCACTTGTCTAACAGCTTCCTCTAAGGCTTCAGAAGGTATGAAGTACTCAAGGGCCTCTTTAGCCATATAAGCAGCTAGTTCCTTGGTGAGTTCCCCTAGTGTTGAAATCTAAGAGCAGCAGCATCCCACAAGCCCCTACAGAGCATGTATCCAGAGTTGTGTTTTTGGAATTAGCATTTGAAGGATATGCTGGATCCTATCATTTGTCAGGGCCCAAGTGTTGGGGCCTAGCTCATATCCCAGGTACCTCATGGTGGGAAGGGCAAACTGTAACTTTAAAGGAGAGACTCAGTGGTCATTTTCATAAAGACAGAAGAAGAGAAAAACAGCATCTTCCTCACAGACTCTCTGAGAAGGAGAGGCAAACAGTAAATCATCAACATATTGCAATAATGTGGACCTCTGAGGCAGGTGCACATCTTCTAGGTCTTTGAAAGCACTTGTATGAATAGAGTCAGAAATTGCCAATAACTCTGGAGGGCAGCCTGATCCAAGTGGCTCTTCCAAGTAAAGGCAAAGAGGTACTGTGAGTCCAGGTCTACTGGAACACAAAAAAGGGCAGCACACAAATCAATAATAGAATATACTTTCGTATTAAGGAAAGTTGGTGATAATAGAAATAGGATTTGGGACCACTAAGGTTCTCAGGATGACAAAATTATTGATGGCTCTCATATCTTGGACAAACCATATACAGATAGGCCTTCATCTTCGACCTTGTTCCTTACTGGCAGTACAGAGGTATTGAAGGTGACTGGCATGGTACTGTCACCACCCCCCCCCCCCATGGATGTAAGCATTGATGAGTTTCTGAATAGGTTCAGCGGCCTCTAAATTAATACCATATTGTTGTACACAAGGGGGCAGTCCATCCTTAGAACAGATTTGCATAGGTTCTGCTGATAATATGAACCCCACATCCATGGGGTTCTATCCCCACAAAGTGACAGGTAAGCTTCATAACATGGGAGACAAAGCAGACACTAGACATTCCATAAACTTTTAAAGTTCCTTTAAAATTCCCTAATGAGCCAAATAAGTTCCTTTGTATTCTAACCTAACCCCTCCCAGATCACAATGAAAATGAATAATGGCCTCAAGTTTACATAACATATCCTTTCTACACAATGAGAATGAGGAATTAGGCATTAACAAAAAAGAATGTTAAATGTTAAAAGTCCAAGTAACTACTTTAAACAGAGTAATTAAGGCATACATCTCAGCTATTACCCTTTCAATTTTTATCTTCAGGAAGCTTCTGTTGGGGCACTTAAGCATTGAGAAAATCACTTTGTGTCCACCAAGCAAACAGTGTTTGCAAATCAACAGCAATCTCAAATAAGGACTCCTTAACTGTACCTGAGTCCTCTTCAACATTCCTAAGAAACACCTCTAGTTCCCAACCACCTACCTCCTCCTATAGTGAATATTCATTCCTAGTATCCAAACAGGGTATATTTGGTGTCCCAGGGATTGTGATTGTAGGCACCAAGACAACAGTGGGTGGGGTTCATGTGGCAGCTGGTTCTTCATGGGGTCCTTTGGATTACTTGGAGGATGTGACCCTCTGCTGGAGGCCCTGTCCTTCTCACTTCCTGCAATCTTTCTCAAAGTACCCAGCCTTTTTATATTAAAAGCACACCCTTGGGGCAGCTAGGTGGCTCAGTGGATAGAGCACTGGCCCTGGATTCAGGAGAACCTGAGTTCAAATCCGGCCTCAGACATTTGACACTTAATAGCTGTGTGACCCTGGGCAATTCACTTAACCCCAATTGCCTGAAAAAACAAACAAACCAAAAAAACCACACACACACAAAAGCATACCCAGACCCTCTCCTATGTTCTAAATCCTCCATCAGGGCAGAATTTATGTAAATAATTGCAAATGTCTGCTGCTGAGTGATTAACATAAGATGAAGCAATTTATAGTTATCTCTTCTACAATGCCAGGGTTAGGGGTGTAGTGCCCCTTCAATTTGGAAAATCCATGTAAAAATTTCTGGCTCTCCCTTCATACCAGAGAAGGTCTGAATTTTTTCTTTTTCTTTTATGGGGTGTTCACAGTACCTTATTGTAAAATTTGGGTTAAGTCATAAGCTCTGTGTTATCTGCTAGCCTTTGCATGTCATCTGTGGCTTCCTCAAAACTCCCCCAAAATTCTCATTTAAGTTCTTATGCCAATCCTCAATATATCAAAACCATGATAGGGAAAGTCATGATGTGGAAGGGATAACTGTAGATAATGCTTCTTTTCTGTATTTGAGCACATTTCTGCACAGCAGCACAAAACAGAGAAAGCATTGTAATGTTCATCTAAATTTTGTATAGTGTCATGGGATTTTTTCCCAATCTATCAGTTGTGGCGCCTGCTCTAGAGTGTCATAGATGGTCATTTTTGCATCATTGAACATTTTCCCAGGCCCTCTCAGAGCCTCTTAGGATAAGGGAAAACGGCCATTTCAACCAGGAATGTCCAAAACTTGAGTGGTAAAGCTCAGTCGGGGTCCCTGTTCGGGCACCAGTTGTCGGGGTCTTGGGGTCAAGCCCAAAGGACGGGGGGGGTTGAGGATCGGAGACGATTAATAATTGACACAGCAGCACCACCTTATGTGTGAATAACCGTGTGCAATTTATTATTCAGGATAGCTCAGTATTTTAAGGAAAAAAAACACAAAGAAATCAGTCTCTGCAAGGATAATTCTAAGAGAATAGGAGTAATTTTTCAACCTTTCAGCCTTGACTTGTCAGAACTTGTTCTAGGCCTTAACAGAGGAAGGTTAGCACAGCTGAGTCTTCAGACCCTGGGAGACTGGCCAAGCACTGTCTCTAGAAACTCTTGCTGCTTCAGTGACCACGGCCCAAGTACGGGGAGGGGGAACTCAGTCAGAGGGGCAACAGAGAGCCCCCTGGGTTCACCACATAGTTCCAATAAGGAGACATTCTGTGCATGTGGTCCTATTAGTTAGTTCATCCTCTAACTTTACAGTAGAGGACAGACTTGCCTTCTCATCCTTTGTGAGAAAGCATCTAATAACTCAGCATGCTCCCAAATAGGGTTATAGCTCTTTATAATGGTCCTAATTGTCTTTTTTTTCTTTATTTAAATTTTTGCGGGGAAATGAAGGTAAAGTGACTTGCCCAGGGTCACGAAGCTAGTAAGTATCAAGTGTTTGAGGCCAGATTTGAACTCAGTTCCTCCTGAATCCAGGGCAGGTGCTTTATCCACTGCACCACGTAGCTGCCCCCTTAATTTTCTTAATGATGATGACTTTGTCCATCCAAAAGGGTAGAGTAGATTATAATACAATGTCTCCTGGTGAAAAGGGGATCTGCACTTTCCTATGATTGTTCCCCAGAAAGGTGGTTCTTAAGGGTCTTTGGTTCTGAGAAATCTAGATTATATGGTTGTGGACTGGCAACTATGATAGCATGGTAATGAGGGGCAGTATCAATTTGAAAGCTCTGCTCAACATTCCCAACAGTCCATTTGCCTGTGCTCTAGGTCTTCAAGTCTGATTTTCTGTATGTCCAGCTGACTGTGATCAAAAGTCCCACAAATTTTCAGGCCAAATTGGCTTCCCACAGTTGTCTAAGTACTGAGTCCAGTCCTGACTGAGCTTTACCACTCAAGTTTTGGACATTCCTGGTTTAAATGGCTATTTTCCCTTATCCTAAGCTTTTAATAGCTTCCCTAAGAGGGAGCCAATAGGACATTTACTCTTTTCTGATCCCATAATGATACCTGTATTTCTTTGACCATTCTATCCCTTGGAGACCTAATGTAGGGTCAAGACCAGTTATTCACCAAGGCCTTTTCTTTCACATGGTACCACTCCCTTATCTTCCTGCACAAATGAGGGAGACTCAATTTTGGGCTTAGGACCTATTCTTATCTTTCATGAATCTGGAGAGTTTAATCCTCTGACTACTTCACAGCTGACTGACTTCTGAGAGAGTTCACTCCAAACTGTAAACAGTTGGAGTGCGGTGGTGCAGATTTCAAAATACAGCTTTCATAGACAGGAGTAAATAACTTTCATAAAAGGGCAAAAGTATGTTGATTGGCCTACATAGCATGAGGAGATGAGTTTTGTGCCACTTTAGCTTTTTCCCCCATGTCTAAGTTCATGTGCACAAGGGTATTTTCAAATTGCCATCTCCCACAGGCTGGTTACATACATACCCAAAGGTTAAGCAAGGTTTCAAACATAGGGGTCACTCAGACTAACGTTGCACAAGTGGCTAATTTTGCACAATCAGTTCTACACTTTAGAAAAAAAATCAACTTGACAACTCATCAAAGGATGGTTTGAAGTGGAGAGAGATTAAAGTAGGGCAAAAAGCATTAAGAAAGCACCAGACCAGAAAAGAAAGAAGAAAGAAAGGAAGGGAGGGAGGGAAAAAAGATAAAACCAAATTACTAGTATTAAAAATTTTAAAGGAGGATTTGCAGAAATGAAGAAAAATATTAGAAACCATTTAATCCAATTATGTCAGAGAAAACCAACAGCGTAAATTAAATGGATTAATATTTACCAAAAAATAATAACTGTTCTTTTAAACAGAACAAAAAATAGAGTATTTAAATAACCCAGTCTCTTAAAAAAAAGAAATTGAATAAGCCATAAATAGTTCCCAAAGGAAAAAAATTCTATGAACAGACATTTACAAGCAAATTCAATTCCAACATTCAAAGAAAAATTAATTCCAATGCTAGATAAGCTGATTTTTTTAAAATAGGAAAAGAAAGGGTCTTACTAAATACTAAGATAGAAATATGGCCTTGATTCCTAAACCTGGTGTCTGGAATAAGAGTCTTCAGAGAGGTGGGAGAATAAAAAGTAGAAGCTGGTGTGTAGGATTAGGTATGGGTTCTTGAATGGGCCTATAGTCCAATCCCCAAACCCAGTAATCCCAAAAGAATTATGATGCCTCTAAAGAGTAAACTGAGAGGGGGCAGCTAGGTGGCACAGTGGATAAAGCACCAGCCCTGGATTCAGGAGGGCCTGAGTTCAAATCTAGCCTCAGACACTTGACACTTACTAGCTGTGTGACCCTGGGCAAGTCACTTAACCCTCATTGCCCCGAGGAGGGGGGGATTTAAAAATTTTTTTTTAAAAGTAAACTGAGGGGCGGCTAGGTGGCGCAGTGGATAAAGCACCGGCCCTGGATTCAGGAGTTCCTGAGTTCAAATCCGGCCTCAGACACTTGACACTTACTAGCTGTGTGACCCTGGGCAAGTCACTTAACCCCATTGCCCCGTTAAAAAAAAAAATAAAAAAATAAAATAAAAGTAAACTGAGAGGAGATTTCTGAACCAGGGAACCCTCATCATACCCTCAGATTTCAGGAACAGAGATGGAGTGTTGACCACTATTTTTAAAAAGTAGTTTGCAAATGCCAACTCAGGACAGAATCTTGAACCAATCTTCACCACCCTGTGAATCTGTGGCAGGTTGTATTAATCTGAGGAATGGATGCTGAAAATGTTTCTAATTGTTGAGATGTACATTTCCATGCATTTTCTAAATGCCTTATAACTGATTTTATGCTATTCTAATAGTTCAATCGTTTGACTCAAAATGACTTCATTTCTCTATTTCATGTGGGAATGGGGGTTTAAGACCCTTACACTTACCTGAAAATCATAGTTTCCATTTTCCATCTCCCCCCCTCACAATAAATCCAAGTCTATGAGAGGCTAGTGCTGACTGGCACATGGGAGATATAACAGTTAACATCCAAGTAACATTAGATGAAGATGATGTTAAATATGGCTTAATTAAATGACTGGTTAACCCTTTACCTTCTAGGAAGATACTATTGTTCTTAAAATGTGTTCATTACATAAACTATAGGGGGAAAACTCCAACACACAGATCCTTCCCAGGTAATGTTTCCATAGCTTAAAATTGTGAGTGACATTAAATGATTAGCATTTACTTTTTTTTTTTTAATAGGGGAAGGTGGATTCCAGCAAACTGGAGGACATCAGATATCAAGAAAGGACCATTTAAAAAAGCTGCAAGAACAAACCATCTCCCAAAACTAAATCTTTGACTCCAGACAGTGATTGACCGTGTTTTTTCACCTTTGATATTCAGGCTTTACATTTAGTACTCAGTACTTTCATTAAGTGAATGAAATAGATTAGAAAAGAACTGATTACCAGACTACAAAGCTTTGGCTCCTATGCCAAAAAGATCTTTGACAGCACAGAGGTAACTTTCTCAGGTAGTCATAAAATGCTTTATAGCACTGCTAGGATTTTGAGAGACATCTATGTAAAACATGGAGAAAGCAAGAGATTAGGTGTATGCTTTTATTTTTTTTTTCATTTACCCTCTAATCTGGCCCAAGCTATAGATATTACTTGTTTCTGTGAATTAATTTATTTTAGCCTTATTTGAGAAATAAATCTATTCATTTGGCTTTGAGTTGGATAAGCTAAAATAGTAAGCCATTGAATCAGCTATTTGTGTATGGGGTTATAATATATTCCTCTTTTATGGAATTTCTTGACTTTCTAGAACTGTTTTCTAGGCCTGACACACATCACTTTCTGGTAGAATTTCAGATTTTCAAGAGCAACTGAGTAGTGTACACTAGTAGTTTCATTGTTAAGCGTGTATGTGCTTCCTCGGTCAAAATCTTATTCAACAGGTCTAATAATGAACACCAAATGTTTCTCTTGGAAGTATTTCTTTAAATTTGCACTGTTATCTCCAGTGAAAGTATGTATGATTATCCTTTTGGTATTCATATCAAATATTCATGCTTTTATGTGAATATATATGTTGTATAGATGATGTACATTCCTATTTATTTACATATTATCTTCACCCTTTAGAATATAAGCTCCTTGAGGGCAGGGATTGTTTTTGTGGTTTTGCCTTTATATCCCCAATGCTTAGTACAGTGCCTTGACACAAAGTAAATGCCTAATAAATGCTTGTTGATTGATTGATTGAATCATAGAAGTATACCATAGGAAACAGTAAAATAAGTTTTATATTAAAATATTTCATCTACTATTTCTAGATTCATGTGACCAACACAAATTTGAGGAAATCACTGTAAGTACAATCTCTCACACATTATTTAGAAAAATATTTGTCCTGAGAGGTTCTACTAAAGTTTGAAACAAAGTTTTCCTAGTACTTGACATTAGGTTTACACTAGGTAACATTTTCTTAAAGGTACCATGACATGGATCATTCACCAAATCTGTTATTTCTGTCCTACAGAGTGTCAGTGTGAATTGATATTCAAAAATATCCTGTGTCAAGTTATTTTGTAATGTCAGTAAAGCCTCATTATGATTGTCAAATTGTGGAATCATGTAAAGAGTAAAATCTTTTGTATCACTACTATTTAAACAAATTAAATAAGTTCTTTTTAACCATTCATTCTTTTGATTCCTTTAGGTGAGGTCCCCTTTTTATTATAGAAAATATTGTCTTTAAAATCTCTAGTTCTTTACCCTTATTCTCCTTTTTTTTATTATTGTTTCTCATCCATTTTAAATACATTTAAATCAATAAATATGGCTGTTACTTAGTACTTCATATGTTTTTGCTTTTCTTACTATCCCCAGTGGTTAGCACAGTGCTTGGTGTGCAATAAATGCTTGTTGATGATTTTTTATTTGTTTCTTAACTGGGTGGTTGGGTGGTTAAAGCACTAGGCCTGGAGTCAGGAAGGTCTAAGTTCAAATACAGGCTCAGACACTTAGTTGTGTGCACCTGGGCAAGTCATTTAGCCTCTGTTTGTCTCAGATAATAAAAGCACCTACCTCCCAGCATTGTTATGAGGATCAAATGAAATAATATATATAAAGCACTTAGCTTAGTGTCTGGCATGTAGTAGGTCCTATATAAATGTTAGCTACTGTTATTAGCTATTAATATTTTTAGACATAAACACTGCCTATTGCTATTACAGTTACAAAAGTTTGCTTATTTGCCTTGAGTAGGCCACATCAGATACTAGCTCAAGTTTGTAATGAGAACAAAATGAGATACATAACAAAAGAAGATTTACTTAGCCCTAACAGGAAGAGCACTTAGAGAAGGGAAAAGATGTTTATCTATGAATACAGAGAAACTTCCCTGTCTGGGTGGAATATACTTATGTTGGTGGCCAGTCAAGCCTCAGGAGCTGCTAGATCCTCTTGCTCCTGGTAGTGTAGATATTATCATTTTATTTGGGCAACCAGGAAGCCATATCAACAATCCACGTGTTAATCTCCTAAGCCAAAGTCTCAAGAACAGTTTTAGTATCTTTTAAGGAAGAGAACTAGTCCAGTTCACATGTTGGGGAGGGAGGTGGATTCTGGTAGAACTTCTCCTACCATAATCCTACTCCTTAGTGGCAAAGTCCAGGATGGATATTAAGAAGCAGCCCACCAGAGGGCCTTCCCTTTCCTGGAAACCCTATTCTGAGGGGGTGGGGTAGAAGGAAGATCAGATTTTTGTCCTTTAAGAGACCTCTAATAGACTGGGGGGGGGGGGCAGGGGGAAGGGGGTGCCCTCAGAGGGCACTGGGGAAACAGTATACCTCTCCACCTATCACTAAAAAACAAGATAAACTCCCCAAACCACCACTGATTCCTCCGTATCTTTTCTGGAAAGAGTAATCCCAATGATCACCAGGTCCTAGCAGCTGCCATGTAGAGGGATCCCAATGGCTCAAGAATATAGTAAGCAAAGGGCTATTCTGAGTGGGCCTGTCTTTGCCAGTGCCCATAACATTACCCACTTTACCAGGGACTACTTTACTTCTGCTGATGCCAGCATTGTTGCTTACTGTCAACGAGGCTGTCCTGCCCAGTCAAGTTCCTGGTACTGGGCATTAGCTCTCCTCCCTGTGCCGGGACCTGAATGCTGCCACTCACTGTCCTCCTATTTCAGGGCAGGAGCCCTGCTTCAGGTGTTACTACTCTGTACCTCACTGACCACAAGAAGTTCTGCTTCTGCTGGGGTCTACTTTTGCCCCCTGTCCTGAGGCTGTGTTACTTCCTCATGCCCTAAGTGCTGCTGAGGGCACTGCTGCTGCCCTCGTGCTAGGCCAGGGGTAATAATACAAACTGCTACCAGTGGAGCCCAAGCTCTGTCTCCCTAGAAATAGCCCCTATTCCAGGGGCTAAGGATGTCCCCCTCTGCTGAAGGCCAAGCAGGCATTGCCTCCCTTCACTGTGACTACACTGTCAATCACTCTTTTCAACTACCTCCCCAGTGCCCTGCACCAGAATCACAACAAAGTTCATTTGGCACAGTTTCCAAATGCTACAAAGTACCAAGCAGTAAGCAGTACCTGGGCTCTATGTCTTTAGACAATCAAAAAATTCTAAGGGGGAGGGTGGGAAAGGGAAAGAAATCTGGTGGGCCTAGAGATTACTTATGATCACCCCCAAGCACAAAAGTTATTTACATTCATTGAATGAGTTTACTATAGTTTTCAGTCCTTAAAGGACAGAGCATATTCAAATGTACATCTCCAGTTGCTGCATATCCAGTTTATTCTCTAATTGCTTCAAGGGGACATCTCATGATAAGTGACCACCATCACCAAAGGATCCAAGAAGCACAAAGGTCAGTCAGAGCTCACTGTCCTGTGTACCACCCACCCCACCGTGTCAACAAAATCATCTCTAACTAATCCTGGTGACCACACGAAATTAAGTGGTCCAGGGCTGCCCAGGTCAGCTTGGTAGCACAGGGTCCAGATTAAAACAAGATGAGACGCCTTAATCCACCTAATAGTTAAACAAGAAGCTTTAGCTAGCCACTGCAAAGGAAAGAGATTCAGAGCAGGGAAAGTCAGTCAATAAACATTAAGTGCCTATTATGTGCCAGGCATTGTGCTAAGGATAAAGGATAATTATAATAATATAATCATGTGTAATATATGTATAGTATAGGGATAAAGGATATACAGATGAGGATACAGTATTGATTCAGTTGAGCACAGGTTCTCTAATTCTGTGTTGCCCTCGGTAGTCTACTGGTCAAGCCTAAGGGTCATACTATAGCTCCTCATGGCTTTTTTTAGGTTTATCAGAGAGCTATATCAACAGCCACAGCCTTTGTCTCCTGAATCAAGCAAGTCCTAAGGACCATTTCAACCCTTTCTGACCAGCTCCAGGCCTATACTACCCCGCCCCATCTCCTCCCCACCAGTAATCAGATCTCTGCTTCTGCGTCCCTCGGCTCTGATAGGTCAGCTTCTGCTTTATTTTACCAGGGACCCAGGCCTCCTTACCTTCCCAATCCCTTTAGAATGTGAGTTTCTTGAAGCAAAAACTGTTTTGCATTTATCTGTTTCCCTAGTACTTAGTAGAGTGTCTTGCACATAATAAGCACTAAATTATCACACTATAATATCTGTCATCTATCTATATAGCTTTCTATCTTTTAAGAAAAATAACTAACTCAGCCCACATGGTGGGTTGGAGATGCTTGTAGATATTCTATCTTACCTTAAAAAACATTTATAAATGCTAAAGTTTTACCATAAAAAAAACCAACCTTAATTCTAAGTATTAATGTGAAGTATATTATTGTTTTTGTTAACTTACTCTATGATTCTAGGATTTCTCTTCTAATAGTTATAGGAATCTCCTAAATTTGTTTTTTAAATAAATTCTTCAAGGTGTGATTGATCACTAAAAGATATTTTCTTTTCAAATCATACAACCTTGTTTTCAGGTTATGTAATTATGGGGATCACATCCTATGCTGAAGGACTATTTTGTTGAGCTTTGTCATTGTTTTGAGAAGTACAATGATAACCTGAATTTTGTTTGGGTTTTTGTTGTTGTTTTTTTTTACTTTTTAATGTAATAAATAGGCTCTGGGCCTCATTCCCCTATTCACTCCCCTAGGAGGTCTGTTCCCCAGAGCATGACAAATTATATCTCCCCTCAGTGTTCTAGAGATACCACTGAGGAGCTGAGGGGCTTCTACCACTCTAGCCCAGGAGATACTCTCCCCTGTTCATTCCACCACCACCCCAATATCATTCACACAATGTCTCTCCCAACATAAACAAACTGTTTAAAATCAATTAACTTTAATAAAGAGATATTTAGTTAAGGAGACCCAAAGTACTATATAAAAACCTCTGAAACCAGAAACCCACCCTCATTCATTACTTTGGGACCTAAGGAGAACGGACTCAAACATGAAATGGTAATTACTAAACGTTCCCACCAAGTTCACTTCTGGGAGTGGCAGAGTCAATTGGATGACTCATTTCTGTTATTCACAAGACTAGTTTCTCAGCTGCTGGGTTAACTCATTGTTAGGCTGGGCAGGTCATTTCTTCAGACCCACTTCTCACTGGCCTTGGCCATGGTAACTACCATCAGACTCTGCTATAGATTCTACTTCAAGATTTTACTCCAATCCCACCTTCTGCAGGGCGCTTTTTCCCACTTACCCAGCTACATGAATTTTTATTCTTTTAAAACAGTTGTTTTGGTGTACGGTGTTTTGGTTTTTTTTGAAAGCTACAGGTTGAATTTTTAAATGAAAAGCAAACTATATATAACAGTTCTTCACTTTCATGTACAATCCTTTTTTTTTTTCTTTTTTTTTTACTATGATTATGGTAGAAATTCCCATTTTATTTGGTGTTTGCAAGTTCAAAATAAGAATAAAAAAATAAGATTGTCAATCAGGTAGAAATAAGATTGTAAGGTACCATCCAACTCCACCAATGTGATTTTTAAAAATTTTTCTATTTACTTATTTATTTACTTTTTTTTTTTTTTTTGGTGGGGCAATGAGGGTTAAGTGACTTGCCCAGGGTCACACAGCTAGTAAGTGTCAAGTGTCTGAGGCCAAATTTGAACTCAGGTCTTCCTGAATCCAGGGCCGATGCATTATCTACTGTACCACCTAGCTGCCCTACTATTTATTTTTAATATTCACTGAATATATTTTTGAGTTCTGAATTATTTCCCCCCCTCCAGTCACTCTCCTCATTTAGATGGAAGCAATATAATATCAATTATATATGTGAAATCCTGCAAAACATTTCCATATTAGCCATTTTACCAAAAAATAAAAAGCAAGAAAAATAAAGTGAAAAAAAATTCCATTTTTGCTCTGAGTTTATCAGTTCTCTCTTTGGGGCTGGACAACATTTTCCATAATGAGTCCTTTGGAATCATCTTGCATTACTGTATTGATCAGAGTAGCCATCTTTCACAGTTGATCATAGTTAAAATACTGCTGCTGCTATGTACAATGTTCTCCTGGTTTTGCTCATTTCATTTTTCATCAATTCATTTCAATATTCCCAGGTTTCTCTGAAACCATCCTGCTCATAATTTCTTTTCTTTTTTCCCCACTATAAATATTTTATTATTTTCCAGTTGCATTTAGAGATAGTTTTCAACATTTGTTTTTATAAGATTTCTAGTTTCAAAATTTTCTCCCTCCCTCTCCTCCCTGTCCCTCCCCAAGACAGCAAGTAATCTGATATAGGTTATATATATATATATATATATATATATATATATATATATATACACACACATACATACATACATATATACATATATATATACAATCACATTAAATATATTTCTGCATTAGTCATGATATGAGAGAAGAATCAGAGCAATAAGGAACCTCAAAAAAGAAAAACAATGACAAAAAAACAATAGAAATAGTATGGTTCGATCTGCATCTAGATTCCACAGTTGTTTTTTTCTGGATTTGGAGAACCTTTTTCATAATGAGTCCTTTGGAACTACCTTGGAACATTGTATTGATGAGAAGAATCAAGTCTATCACAGTTGATCAACACATAATGTTGTTGACACTGTATACAATGTTCTCCAGGTTCTGCTCATCTCAGTCAGCATCAGTTCATGCAAGTCCTTCCAAGTTTCTCTGAAATCTGCCTGCTCATCGTTTCTTACAGCACAATGGTATTCCATTACATTCATATACCACAACTTATTCAGCCATTCCCCAGTTGATGGACAGCCCCTCAATTTCCAATTCCTTGCCACCACAAAAAGAGAAGCTATAAATACTTTTGTACATATGGGTCCTTTTCCCTTTTTTATGATCCTTTGGGAAAAAGATCTAATAGTGGTATTATTGGGTCAAAGGGTATGCACAGCTTTATAGCCCTTTGTGCATAGTTCCACACTGCTCTCCAGAATGGTTGGATCAGTTCACAGCTCCACCAACAATGCATTAGTGTTCCAATTTTTACACAACTTCTCCAACATTTATTATGTTCCTTTTTTGTCATATTAGTCAATCTGATAGGTATAGTATTCCAATTTTTCCACAACTCCAACATTTATTATTTTCCTTTTTTGTCATATTAACCAATCTGATAGGTGTCAGGTGGTACCTCAGAGTTGTTTTAATTTGCATTTCTCTAATCAATAGTGATTTAATGCATTTTTTCATATGACAATAGATGGCTTTGATTTCTTTATCAGAAAACTGCCTGTTCATATCCTTTGTTTGTTTTTTTGTTTGCTTTTGGTGAGGCAATTGGGGTTGTGACTTGCCCAGGGTCACACAGCTAGTAAGTGTCAAGTGTCTGAGGCCAAATTTGAACTCAGGTACTCCTGACTCCAGGGCCGGTGCTCTATCCACTGCACCACCTAGCTGCCCCCTGTTCAAATCCTTTGACCATTTCTCAGTTGGGGAATGACTTGGATTCTTATAAATTTAATTTAGTTCCCTATATATTTTAGAAATGAGGCCTTTATCAGAAATACTGGCTGTAAAAATTGTTTCCCAGTTTTCTGTCTTCCTTCTAATTTTGGATGCATTGCTTCTGTTTGTACAAAGACTTTTTAATTTAATGTAATCAAAGTCTTCCATCTTGCATTTCATAATATTCTCTATCTCTTGTTTGGACATAAATTGTTTTCCTCTCCATAGATCTGAGAGGTAAACTATTCCTTCCTCTCCTAATTTATCTATGGTATCACCCTTTATGTCTAGATCTTGAATCCATTTTGACCTTATTTTACTATAAGGTGTAAGATGTTGGTCTATGCCTAGTTTCTGCCATACTGTCTTCCAGTTTTCCCAGCAGTTTTTGTCAAATACTGAGTTCCTATCCCAGAAGCTGGATTCTTTGGGTTTATCAAACAATAGATTACTATAGTCATTTACTACTATGTCTCCTGTGCCTAACCTGTTTCATTGATCCACCACTCTATTTCTTAGCCAGTCCCAAATAGTTTTGATGACTGCCGTTTTATAGTAGAGCTTCAAATTTGGTATGGCTAGCCCAACTTCCTGCGTATTTTTTTTCATTAGTTCCCTTGATATTCTTGACTTTTTGTTCTTTTAGATGAATTTTGTTATTATTTTTTCCAACTCTATGAAATAATTTTTAGTTTATCTGATTGGTATGGCACGGAATAAGTAAATTAATTTAGGTAGAATTGTCATTTTTATTATATTAGCTTAGCCTATCCATGAGCATTTGATATTTTTCCAATTACATAGATCTGATTTTATTTGTGTGAAAAGTGTTTTGTAATTGTGTTCATAGAGTTCCTGGGTTTGTCTTGACAGGTAGACTCCCAAGTATTTTATTTTGTCTACTGTTACTTTAAATAGAATTTCTCTTTCTATCTCTTGCTGCTGAGCTTTTTTGGTCATGTATAGAAATGTTGATGATTTATGTGGATTTATTTTATATCCTGCAACTTTGTTAAAGTTGTTAATTGTTTCAAGCAGTTTTTTAGTCGATTCTTTAGGATTCTCTAAGTATACCATCATATCATCTGCAAAGAGTGAAAGTTTTGTTTCCTCCTTGCCTATTCTAATTCCTTTAATTCCTTTTTCTTCTTTTATTGCTATAGCTAACATTTCTAGTGCAATATTAAATAATAGAGGTGATAATGGACATCCCAGTTTCACCCCTGATCTTAATGGGAAGGCCTCTAACTTATCCCCATTACATATAATGTTTGCTGATGGTTTTAGGTAGATACTTCTTATTATTTTAAGGAAAGCTCCACTTATTCCTATGCTCTCTAGTGTTTTTGTTTGTTTTTGGGGGGTGGGGCAATTGGGGTTAAGTGACTTGCCCAGGGTCACACAGCTAGTAAGTATCAAGTGTCTGAGGTCAGATTTGAACTCAGGTACTCCTGACTCTAGGGCTGGTGCTCTATCCACTGTGCCACCTAGCTGCCCCTGTCTAGTGTTTTCAATAGGAATGACTGTTGTATTTTGTCAAACATTTTCTCTGCATCTATTGAGATAATCATATGGTTTGGGTTAGTTTTATTATTGATGTGGTTGATTATGTTGATAGTTTTCCTAATGCTGAACCAGCCCTGCATTCCTGGTATAAATCCCACCTAGTCATAGTGTATTATCCTGGTGATCACTTGCTGTAATTTCCATGCTAGTATTTTATTTAAGATTTTTTGCATAGATATTCATTAGGGAAATTGGTCTATAATTTTCTTTCTCTGTTTTGGCTCTGCCTGGTTTAGGTATCAATAGCGTATTTATGTCATAAAAGGAATTTGGTAGAACTCCACCTATTTTTCCGAATAGCTTATATAGTACTGGAATTAATTGTTCTTTAAATGTTTGGTAGAATTCACTTGTAAACCCATCTGGCCCTGGGGATTTTTTCTTAGGGAGTTCATTGATGGCTTGTTCAATTTCTTTTTCTAAAATGGGCCTATTTAAAGATTTTATTTCCTCTTCAGTTAACCTTGGCAATTTGTATTTTTGTAAATATTCATATATTTCATTTAGATTGTCAAATTTATTGGCATACAGTAGGGCAAAATAGCTCCTAATTATTGCTTTAATTTCCACTTCATTGGTGGTAAATTCACCCCTTTCATTTTTGGTACTGGTAATTTGGTTTTCTTCTTTCTTTTTTTTAAATCAAATTAACCAAAAGTTTATCTATTTTATCATTTTAAAAGAGTTCTGAGTTTTATTGATTAATTCTCTAGTTTTCTTGCTTTCAATTTTATTAATTTCTCCTTTGATTTTCAGGATTTCTAATTTAGTATTTAATTGGGGATTTGTAATTTGTATTTTTTTCTCAATTTTTTAGTTGCATGCCCAATTCATTGATCTCTTTCTCTTTTTTATTCATGTAAGCATTTAGAGATATAAAATTTTCCCTAAGTACTGCTTTGGCTGCATCCCATAGGTTTTGGTATGTTGTTTCATTATTGTCATTCTCTTGGATGAAACTATTGATTGTTTCTATGATTTCTTGTTTGACCCACTCATTCTTTAGGATGAGATTATTTAGTTTCCAATTAATTTTCAGTTTAACTTTCCATGGTTCTTTATTACATGTAATTTTTATTGCATCATGATCTGAGAAGGATGCATTTACTATTTCTGCTTTTCTACATTTGACTATAAGGTTTTTGTGCCCTAATACATAGTCGGTTTTTCAATATGTGCCATGCATTGCTGAGAAAAAGGTATATTCCTTTCTATCCCCATTCAATTTTCTCCAGACATCTGTCATGTCTAACTTTTCTAACATTAAATTCACCTCTTTAATTTCTTTCCTATTTATTTTGTGGCTAGATTTAGCTAATTCTGAGAGGGAAAGGTTTAGATCCCCCACTAGTATAATATTACTGTCTATTTCCTCTTGTAACTCATTTAACTTCTCCCCTAAGAATCTGGATGCTATACCACTTGGTGCATACATGTTTAGTATTGACATTACTTCATTATCTTTAGTACCTTTTAGCAAGATGTAGTTTCCTTCCTTATCTCTTTTAATTAGATCTATTTTTGCTTTTGCTTTGTATGAGATAAGAATTGCTACCCTTTCTTTTCTGACTTCAGCTGAAGCATAATGTATTCTTCTCCAACCTTTTACCTTTACTCTGTATGTATCTCTCTACTTCAAATGTGTTTCTTGTAAACAACATATTGTAGGATTGTGATATTTTTTGTGAAGCAATTGGGGTTAAGTGACTTGCCCAGGGTCACACAGCTAGTGTCAAGTGTCTGAGGCCAGATTTGAACTCAGGTCCTCCGGAATCCAGGGCCAGTGTTCTATCCATTGCACCACCTAGCTGCCCCATAGGATTCTGCTTTTTAATCCAGTATGCTTTTTGCTTCTGTTTTATGGGAGAGTTCATCCCATTCACATTCAGGGTTAAGATTATTAACTGTTTATTTTCCTCCATCCTCTTTTCCCCTTTGTTTGTACTCTTTTTTTCCCTTCTTTCACTTTATTCCTCCTGACTAGTGTTTTGCTTCTGACCACTGCTTCCCTCAATCTGCCTTCCCATTTATCAGCTGCCCTTCCTTTTCTTGCCCATTAACCCCCCCCCCCCCGCCCCATTTCTGCCCTCCCTTCTATCAATACCACCCTTTTCCCTTTCCTCTTCTGTTTCCTTAAAGAGTAAGCTAAGTTCATTTATACAAATGGGAGTGTATTTTTTCCCTCCCATAACTAAATCTGATGAGAGTAAGGCCGAAACAATGTTCACCCCTCCCTTCTTTCCCTCTATTTTAATGGGTTCTTTTTGTGCCTCTTCACATAATGTAATTAACCCCATTCAACCTCCCCCTTCCTCTCCTCCCCCAGTCTCCTTTTATTCTGCCCCTTAAGTTTCTTTATATCATCACATCAAAGTCCATTTAATAATAATACCTTAATAGAGATACAGATCCCAAGAGTTAAAAGTATTATCCTCCCTCATAGAGATGTTAGCAGTTTAACCTCATTGAACAACCATTTTTCCCCCTCTTGTTTACTTCTTTATACTTCTCTTGAATCTTATATTTGGAGATAAAATTTTCTGTTCAGTTCTGGTCTTTTTCTCAGGAAACCTTGGAAGTCCCCTATTTCATTGAATATCCATCTTTTCCCCTGAAAGAGTTTTGATGGGTAGTTGATTATGGGTTGTAATCCAAGCTCCTTTGCTTTCCTAAATGTCATATTCCAAGCCCTGTGATCCTTTAATGTTGAAGGTGCCAGGTCCTGTGCAATCCTGACTGTGGCTCCATGATATTTAAATGGTTTCTTTCTGGCCGCTTGGAATATTTTCTCCTTCACCTGATAATTCTGGAGTTTGGCTACAATATTCCTTGAAGTTTTCCTTTTGGGGTCTCTTTCAAGAGGTGAGTAGTGGATTCTTTCAATGATGATTTTATCCTCTGATTCCACAATCTCAGGGCAGTTCTTCTTGATAATTTCCTGGAATATGGTGTCTATTCTCTTTTCTTGATCACAGCTTTCAGGTAGTCCAATAATTCTCAGATTATTTCTCCTGGATCTATTTTCCAGGTCAGTTTTTCCAATGAGGTATTTCACATTTTTTCTATTTTTTTTTCAGTCTTTTGATTCTGCTTGACAGAGTCTTGGTGTCACATGGAGTTATTAGTTTCCATCTGCCCAATTTTAATTTTTAAGGCCTTATTTTCCTCAGTAAGCTTTTGTGCCTCTTTTTCCATTTGTCCAATTTTTTCTCCCATTTGTCCATTCTTTTCTCCTATTTAGCCAATTTTTTCCTCTTATTGGCCAATTGTATTTTTAAGGAATTGTTTTCCTCAGTCAATTTTTGTTCCTTTTCCAGCATAACTCTCATTTATCTTTCCATTTTTTCTTCTACCTCTCTCATTTGGTTTTTAAAAGCCTTTTTGAGTTCTTCAAAGAAGGCTTTTTGGTCTTGAGACGAGGTTCTCTTCCCACTTGAGTCTTCACTTGTAGGCATTTTGACAAACTCATCTGAGTTTGAGTTTTTGTCTTCCCTTTCACCATAGAAGCTGTCAATGGTAAGGGTCCTTTTTTGTTTCTTACTCATGTTATAGCCTATTTTTAAACTTATAAAGTTAAAGTCTGCTCCTGGGGCACAGGGGTCACTGTTGGTAGCTTCTTACCTCTCTCAGGTGCCCCACTCTCAGCTGTGTTGAGCTGTCCCCTGAGCTGAGGCGAGTCAAGCCATGCTGAGCTGCCCTCCCCTTTCACCCAGGTGAGATAGACCTTTCCTGAAGTCCTTAAATTATCTCAAGTAGTAAGATTGTGTCTGTCTGTCTTTCTGTAGGTTCTGTGGTTCCAGAGTCTGTTTAGAGGCTTTATTTAATGTTTTTTGAGGGAAACACAGGAAAGCTCAGACAACTTCCTGGCTTCTCTCCGGCATCTTGGCCCTGCCCCTGGAACTCTCAATTTGTGTCTTTTTACCTTTGTACCTTTGCCCATATGGGTTGCTATATGATAGTGGATAGCGAACTGGGCCTGAAGCCAGGAGAACCAGGAAATGAGTTAAAATGTTGCTTTAGACACTTACTAGCAGTGTGATCCTGGGCCAGTCACTTAATCCCCATTTATCTCATGGGTCACTGCCTCATCACAGCAGTAGTCAGCACTAGGTGAAAAAGGTAATCCACTGGAGAAGGAAATAGTAAAATTTTTTACCAAGAAAACCCCAGGGAGAGATAAGCCATAGGGTTATGAAGTGTGAGACATGAATGAAAAATAATAACAAACTTTGCAGATATTATTATTAAATCTATGACTAAATCATTCGCACTACACAGCAATCTAGTAATATTCAAACTTAAACATTGAGATTTCTGCAAAACGTCTCCTACAAAATAACCATAAACTATCTTCTTCACTTTTTCCAAGAGATTTTTTTTTTAAAGTAGAGGAAGGTTTTCAAAGGAAAGTAGCCATTATAATAGATAATATATTTTAATACTCCACTGATAGGATCTCATTGATGTGAGTACTTAGGCCAATGGTGCTGATAGCAACTAACCCACACCTCATCTTATACAACTCTTGTCTATGGCATATGAAATTATATTTCTCAATGCCTTTAAGCACATAATTCAAGTCTTTTATTTTTTGTGCTTGTGAATGGTCCTTCCATTTCACTACTATTTCCTTGTGGTGCTGCTTTTGAGGATATTAATATTGATAAGATTCAGTTCCTCTAGTACTACTTCCATTTGTTGGTCACTGAACAAGGAGGATCTCACATCTATAAAACCAATAGTTAAACTATAACTTGTAGACAACTAAAAACCTTGTGATTCCTAGCACTTTCTGCCCTGTTGTCATGCCAAATAACAGGGACTTCTAGATCCTAATAATATATTGATCAATAACAAAATTTCCCTCATGATAAGAAGAATGAGTTTTTTCTGGGTTTTGGAAGACCATGAGCCCAAAGGCCAATGGATCCCCAAGCCATGCATCAGTAAGGATAGGAGAAGTGTTTCTGGGCATATAAGTTTCTACAAAGTGGAATCCATGCTGGGACTGCTTAAGCAATTACTGTGCCTCTTCTGTTAAATGTTTCGATTTGGAGGAGTGGGGTGGTGGTGGAAGGACTTTTTATTGTAGACTAAAGATAGATAGTGGAAACAGTTCAGCAGAACTATGATCTCATCAAAGTGTATATTCTCTCCACCAGTGCAGCTCAAGGGTCTTTCATACCTTTTTATCTTATATGATCCTTGTCTGTTTCCTTTTATAAAGCCTCTATAAGTCCCCCGTATACTGGAGTCCTGCCTTTCAATCTCTTAACATTGTGTGAGTTTCTAATGAAATATAAACATCAGCCATCTTTTTTTTTTTTTTTTTTGCACATCCAACCTACCTCTTCTGGATATAAATTCCTTTGATAATATCTTTCATATTCACCTCTTTCCCAATTCTTTATTAGGAATGTGCTTCAGGGGGCAGCTAGGTGGCGCAGTGGATAGAGCACCAGCCCTGGAGTCTGGAGGACCTGAGTTCAAATCTGGCCTCAGACACTTAACACTTACTAGCTGTGCGACCCTAGGCAAGTCACTTAACCCTAACTGCCTCACCAAAAAAAAAAAAAAAAAGGAATGTACTTCAGTCCACTTAAGAATGTTCCATGCATATCTCTGTTGTCTATCAAGCAACCTGCAATTTAAGATTTTTAGAAACTGAAACAAAAGGTCATTTTTAAAAAGCACACACAGAAATAACCTTCCAGTGGTGCTATTGGGCTGCAATGCTTAGAATAACAAGTAGTGGAAACTACACAAGGCCCCCACCTTCCCTGACCACCACTACCACATTTAGTATAACATACTTTGAATCTTCAATGGACCATACTTCTTTCATTAGCCAAATAACTTGCTCAAAAATTGATTCCATCTCGAAATTCAGGCACTCAAAAAGCCCCATGAGGAAATACACAAACTCTTGCTTTATTTTTAACAGTATTTTATTTTTTCCCTATTGCATGTAAAGATAGTTTTCAACATTCATTTTTGTAAGATTTTGAGTTCTAAATTGTTCTCCCTTTCTCTCTTCCTTCCCATCTCCTGAAGCCAGAAAGCAATCTGATATAGGTTACACATTACAATCATGTTAAACATATTTCTATATTAGTCATGTTGTGAGTGAAGAATCAGAACAAAAGGAAAAACCCACAGGGAAGAAGAAATAAAACAATGACAACAAAAGTGAAAATTGTATATTTCCTCACTACCATGATCTTGCTCCCTGTGCTGGGAATTGGTTCTTTTTCTGGCTGTGGAGAGCATTTTTCCATCATGAGTCTTTTGGCATTGTCTTGGATCGCTGTATTGCTGAGAAGAGCTAAGTCCATCACAGTTGATCATCACACAATGTTGTTGATACTGTGTACAATGTTCTCTTGAGTCAGCTCATTTCACTCAGCATCAATTCATGTAAGTCTTTCCAGGCTTTTCTGAAATCTACCTGCTCATCGTTTCTTACAGCACAATAGTATTCTACTACATTCATATACCACAATTTGTTTAGCCATTCCCCAATTGATGTGTATCCCCTCAATTTCCAATTCTTTGCCACCACAAAAAAGCAGCTATAAAATATTTGTATATTTGGGTCCTTTTCCCTTTTTATGATCTCTTGGGGGTATAGACCTAGTAGTGGTATCCCTAGATCAAAGGGTAGGCGCAGTTTTATAGCCTTGGTTCCAAATTGCTCTCCAGAATGGTTGGCTCAGTTCACAAGTCCACCAACAGTGTATTATTAGTGTTCCAATTTTTCTACATCTTCTCCAACATTTATCATTTTCCTTTTTTTTGTCACATTAGCCAATTGGATAGGTATGAGGTAGTACCTCAGAATAATTTTAATTTTCATTTCCCTAATCAGTAGTGATTGAAAACATTTTTAATTTCCTTTTTTTGGGGGGGGGCAGGGAAATGAGGGTTAAGTGACTTGCCCAGGGCCACACAGCTAGTAAGTGTCAAATGCCCGATTTGAACTCAGGTCTTCCTGAATCCAGGACTGGTACTTTATTCACTGTGCCACCTAGCTGCCCTGAGAACTTTTTTTATATGACTATAGATAACTTCAATTTCTTCATCTGAGAACTGACTATTCATATCTTTTGATCATTTCTCAATTGGGGAATGACTTTTATTATATATTTGAATCTCTTTTCTATATATTTGAGAAATGAGGCCTTTATCAGAAACACTAGCTGAAAAAAATGTTTCCCAGTTTCTTGCTTTCCTTTTAATCTTAGTTGCATTGGTTTTGTTTGTACAAGAACTCTTTAATTTAATGTAATCAAAATGATCCATTTTGCATTTCATAATATTCTCTATCTCATCTTTGGTCATAAATTCTTCCCCTCTCCATAGATCTGACAAGTAAGCTATTCCTTCCTTTTCTAATTTGTCTATAGTATCACCCTTTATCTCTAGATCTTGTACCCATTTTGACTTTACTTTGGTATGGTTAAACCCTTGCTTCAAACTTACAACATGTTCTTTGAATTTTTGAACTAGACACATGTTTATTCATTGTATATTCTTCCCTTCTATTTCCTTTTAAAAAGTAAAAAAATTATGTAAGTTATTTGCAAAATGTTACATATGTCATAGAATTTATTTTATTTTTATTATTATCATTCAAAGACTGTCAATATATCTTTAGTAAATTTGGGCAAGAAAAATCTTATATAGTATTTCCATTCACCACCACCCTCATTCCCATTAGAATGTAACCTCTTAGAGCAGGTACTCTTTCATTTTTGTCTTCATATCTCCCATTTCTCCAGTATTATTATATATCTAGTACCTAGCACGGTGTCTTGCATATAGTACATGCTTCAAGTGTAACAAACATCTTAATAAATTTTTGTTGAACTGGTACAAGTATTAGATATAAAATTTTTTGGACCAACTCTACTTCATTATCCTTTATATAGGCCCATCCTACCTTGCTACACTGGCATTCATAGTAAGAAATAAGAACACTATCCTAGATTTTTTTTTTTGTTCAGACTCATGGTTTCACTTGGTATACAGAACTTAAATTGAAAGAAAAAGAAAACATGAGTCTTGTTTCATAAAAAAGAATTCTTACATGTTTAAATAAACAAGAAAATAAAGAGAGAATTGGTTTAATAGTCACCAAAAATGACTAAAATCTTATTTGGTGACATCGGTAGGCCATGGATTATAACAGCGATAAAAAGCTAGTTTTTTCCATATGTAGCTTAAGGAAAGAAATATAATAATCAACCCTCATTAAATACTAACAAAATGTCAGGTCACTTCAAACTTCTACTTCTGGTCTATAATGGTAAAAAGGTTATATAGAAGGAGCAGGATAAGAGAGGATTTTTACCAAATAAAACAGAAATTATATTGGTGATTTGAAAACATTTGGACTAATTAAATAGGTCAGAGTTTAAATTGGAAGAAGAGTAATTTGGAATACAACAAGTAAATTTTTAAGAACAATCTCCAGGCCTAGATCCTGTTTCCAGATTGAAAGAGAAAGAGGACAAAGGGCAATTACATACTATAAAAGAAGATCAAGATGTGCCAAGGATGATTTGGGAATAGAACCTGAAGACAAAAAGGAAAAGGTAGCTGGCAAAAACGATAAGAAAAGGTAAACAAAACAAGTAAATGGTTAATTAAAATAAATTGACAGAGTAGAATGGGGGGGAATTTATGAAATAGGAATGTAGATTAAAGCTGAAGGAGGAATGCATGTGGTGTTGGAGTTGTTTTTGTGACCTAGGAAAGGAGATTGAGCGAGGTTGCTAAATTCTTAAGAGGTGTTAATTGATTGTAAACATTTTAACTAGGCACTTGAGGTTGAGGCATTAAATGCCCCAAGAATTTCTTTGAAAAGACTAAAATTCAATCAATGTCAAGAGTAGGGGAAATCATGTTATGATTTGCACCAAGTATACAGTTTATGTTTATGCCATAAAACTGTAAAAGGAGAACCTCTGAATTGTTAAATGGAAGAAAGCCCAGATCCCAAAAGAGGAACCTGGAATGAACCAGAGTCCATTCACAGTTTGCACTGATTATAAATGCATTTATTGCCTGACAAGAAGCTTGCAAGCTGTAACAAGTGAGAACACTGACTCACTGTTCAAAGCCCAGCTGGAAAGAGTGAGATATTTATATTTTTCAGACAAATGAGGGCAGAGAATTTGGGGACAAAGGAGAGAATACTCCTAGGGGAAGAGGGAATCCAAGAAGGGAAGTGAGGAATTCCAGGTGTCAGAGCTATGGTCCTTTGAGACAAAAATCAGTCTGACAGTTCAAGGCTTGAGCACAAACAATAAGATAAAGGGATGTCCCCCAAAATCATAAAACATGATGTGTCTGAGAGAAAACAGTGGAGTCTCTGAAGATAAGGCTGTCTCTCGAAGGTCCATAAACCATCAAATTGCCAAGGGTCGGCTTCAAGTCTGGCATGAACTTAATTGGTTTCAGAGTTTTGAATTTTCACCACATCCAGCTGAGTTGACTCTCAGTCACCACAAAGGATTGTTGATATGTCAAGCCACTTGATATTTTAGTTAATACAGCCAGTCCTCATATAGTCCTTCCCAGTTACCTGGATAACTGGGAGCTCAAGCAAATCAAGGTATCCATTTTCACAGTATAAACCAAGCATTATCTGTGTGGGCTAATTTCCCTCTTGGGGGAGAAGTTTAAGGCACTTGAAGAACATCTCTCATACTTCAAGCTGTTGGGGAGAATGAAGTATGCCTAAAGAAAACAGCAGTAAGGCTTCAATGGGGAAAAATAGGGGTGGCGTGGATGGGGTTGATTTAAGGAGAAGGAAGTAAGGCTTGAGCCTTATCAAGGATATTAGAGAGTAGAAGGCTGTTACCTAGAGAAAAAAGGACAGATGCACAAACAGGTTTGAGACTCATGCCAGAGAGGGATGAGTCCTCTTTTCTGAGGCAGGGAAAACTGATTGTCCTCCAAAGAATGATATAATAGAGTCACAGAAGCTGTCTGGTGACACTTCATCTAGTAAGGGTCAGAGGAAGAAAAGAAAAGCATGATAATAGCTGGCGATTCCAAGCATGGAGGTGTTGAAGAAGCTATTTGTTGAACTGATAATAGAGAGATCTGTTGTCTTCTGGGACCATGTACTTAAAAAATAACAGAGAACCTCCTCAGACTTTTCAAGATAGATGACAACGACCCATTTCTGGTTATCCATCTAGGCATAAATGATATTGCCAGATGGAAATTGAAAAGTATTGTCAATGATTATGGGCAAGAAGCAAAAGACCAAAGAGCAGAGGTTGTGTTTTCCTCACATAAAATTCACATTAAAGGCAATGCAGAAGAGAAAAATTAATTTGGGAAGTGAATAGCTGGTTAAGAAGGTAGCAGTGAGAATGGATTCCATAATTTTGCACCATGGCTTAAAATATGGAGATGAGAGATTCCTGGCCAAACAAGGTAAAACTACTAACAAACGTTCAAAAGAGCATTGCAAGTATCTTACAAATCTAATCAAAAGGACTTTTGACTAAAAAGAATGTGATGTGGGGCAGCTAGGTGGTGCAGTAGATAAAGCACTGGCCCTGGATTCAGGAGTACCTGAATTCAAATCCAGCCTCAGACACTTGACACTTACTAGCTGTGTGACCCTGGGCAAGGCACTTAACCCCCACTGCCCCGCCCCCCCCAAAAGAATCTTATTAGGATGAATACTATCTATGTATATCCCCCAAGTTAGATACCACAGAGAGAAGCTATAAAGTAAAGACTATTCATTGGAACATCAAATACTGAAGCTGAAGATTAATTACTTTGGCCACATAATGAGAAGACAAGATTCATTGGAAAAGACCAGATATTGGGAAAGACTGGATGCAAAAGGAAAAGGGGATGGCAGAGGCTGAGATGGACAGGGTCATGGAAGAAATGCACATGAGCTTGGACAGATTTTGGGAAATAGTGGAGGATAGAAGGGCCTGGGGTGCTATGGTCCATGGGGTCACAAAGAGTCAACCATGACTGAATAACTAAACAACAACAATAGTGAAGAAAGAACAATGAGAAACACAGTTTACATGAGATAAAAGCCAAGAAGGAAGCCTGTCTTAAAACTCATAGCCTCAAATGTCTATATACAATTGCCCAAAATTTAAACTTTTTTTTGCCATGCTCAACCTGGGCACTTCTCTACAAAAGGATGAAACAATTCTAATGACAATGAGGTGAGTTTGGCAATGTGCTTTCTTGACAAAGACAGACTGGCTCTTTGTAAACTCTTTCCTTTTTAGATTTTTGCCAATCATCACTTTAATGATCTACCAAGTTACTTCCTACCTTTGGAAATACAACTTCTTCTCTAGCCTGAAAATTACATTCCACTTTGGGTTCTGATAGGCCAGCTTATTTGTCTTTATATTGCCTGGTTCCAAGCCTCCATAACACTTCCAGGCCAAATCTTCCAGGCCAGCCTCCTATTTCTCACCTCCCTTTCTAGTTCTCCTTAATTTGTTCTGTTTCTGCATTAGAATGTAAATTCCTTGATAACAGCTTTATATTTGTATTCCCTGAATTTGTCACAAATCCTGACACATAGTAAGCAGTTAATGAATGCTGTACCTATCTATGTAGCCAATACCTTGGCCTCCTTCCCCTCTGGGGGAGTGATTTTCCTTTCAAATCAAGTGAATGCCTTAATGCCAGCCTAGTACAATACCTGACACTGTTGTTAACTCATTTACTCAAAGAAAAATGGGGGAATATATTTTCTCTCCCCTGGAAGCTTGTAAAAATGAATTATTAACTCTTTCATTTCTGGTAAAACACAGTTGTTTTAAACTTTTCTCTTTTCTTCTGGTCCATTGCCATTTGTTCCATTCAACTTCAGCATTCAAGCAATAGCACCCACTCTTGAACATTTCAATATTCATCCACTCAATCATAATATCCAGCTTAAGAAACAAAGCAAACAATTAAATCCAAAAGGGCAAATATATTATTAAGGCACAGGGATAATACCTCTCCACCCCTCTCCCACAATGTAGGGTTCTGTAGTAGACATGCACAGGAGAGGAAAAAATGAAAAATGGGGAGAGAAGAATGAGGATATTTGGCTTAGGTCTGGCGTCTAAATAGATTTTAGCATTGAGTTAGTCAATACATATTTATTAAGTGGCTAATGAGGTACCGCTAACCACTGAGGATACAAATACACGTAAAAGGGTCCCTGCTCTCATGAAGCTCACAGTCTTCTCCTTGTGGTGGCAAAGAATTGGATATCAAAGGGGTGCCCATCAACTGGGGAATGGCTAAACAAGTTGTGGTATATGAATGTAATGGAATACTATTGTGCTGTAAGAAATGATGAGCAGGCAGATTTCAGCAACACCTGGAAAGACTTAAGTGGACTGATGCTGAGTGAAGTGAGCAGAACCAGGAGAACATTGTACACAGTAACAGCAACATTGTGTGATGATCCACTATGACAGACTTAGCTCTTCTCAGAAATACAATGATCCGAGACAACTCCAAAGGACTCATGATGGAAAAGCTCTTCACATCCAGAAAAAAGAAAGAACTACAGAATCTGAATGCACTTTGAACCATACTGTTTCTACTTTTTTCCCCTTTTTTTGAGGTTTTCCCCTTTTGTTCTGATTCTTCTTTTACAACATGACTAATGCAGAAATATGTTTAATGTGATTGTAGATATATAACATCAGATTGTTTTCTGTCTTGGAGAGGGAAAGGAGGTAGGCAGAAAAATTTGAAACTCAAAATCTTATAAAAACAAATGTTGGGGGCGGCTAGGTGGTGCAGTGGATAAAGCACCAGCCCTGGATTCAGGAGGACCTGAGTTCAAATCCAGCCTCAGACACTTGACACTTACTACCTGTGTGACCCTGGGCAAGTCACTTAACCCCCATTGCCCTGCAAAAAAAAAAAAAAAACCAAATGTTGAAAACTATCTTTACATGTAACTGGAAAATAATTTTTAAAAAACTTTTAAGATTAAAAAAAAATGTCCTGAGTCAGGAGATGGAGTATAGTGTGTGAGGAAGGACAAGGAGGTGAGTGTCACAGGTTAAGCAGAAGGGCATAAGATATAAGAAGGCTGAAAAGGTTGTGGAGTACAGGCCTACTATACTTTTAAGTCATTGGACCTTGTCTGTATTATTGTTTTCAATATTGTAACACAATTTAAGAAGGACATTGGTAAACTGGTAGTGTCCAGAGAATGGCAACCAGGATCCTGAAGGGTCATGAGCCCACATCATAAAAGAAACGGGAGTTGAAAGAACTGGTGATATTTAACTTGGAGAAGAAAAAAATCAGGGTGAACTAGAATCCACCAGAGGTTAAAATATTTGTTATGTACAAGATGGATTAAGCTTGTTTTATTTAGGTCCAGAGCACAGAACCAATAGCAAAAGGTAAAAACTGTAATGAAGAACATTTAGGGTTGATCTCTACAAAAGCTTCCTAACAATGTTGTTTAGTTGTTTTCAGACTACAGACCAAGGCCAAATATCCTCATTCTTTTCTCCACATCTTTCATTTTTTTCTCTTATGCATATCTACTAGACAAACCACTAATCCATACTTGAAATTTGTTGTAAGAAACATTGCTAGATGATAAGGAAAAAATAAATCTTTCCTGTCCAAAATTTCCAAAGACTTTAGATATATAGTCTTATTTTCAAGATGTTATTAGACTTAAAATATATTAAGTTGCTTAGAAGTTTTACAATATTCAGTATACAAGAATCATGAATGATATTCATGAGTTACATACTCAGAACACTTTTTGTTTTTAAAAAAGGAATTACGCAAAATAATTTTCTCAAATAGGAAATTTGACCCTGAAAAAATATTGAATATACTGTATTTCGCTAATTTTGATATGCTTTGTAGGAAGAAGTAAAATCAAATGAAAATGCATCTTCATATTTCCATATTTTATGATGCATAGCATTACATTTACAATGAATGAATATAACTAACATATTGGAATTCTTAGGAACCACAGAGAACATCTATCTGTCCTCTTGTGTCTGGTAAACATTCATAATGAAAATAAATATTTGGCCCATCCAGGTTAATTAAAGATGACATTGAAATGAATGGTTTCTAATTCTTATTTACCTATGTTGTAATTCAGAGTTTTATGCCTTGTTTTATATTAATTCACATAGCAAACTTTGTTTTCCTTTCTTTTATGGTAGTAGGAACTAAGGAATCTAGGTGATAGCTGGGTAGCATGCACTAAAATTGGACAGCTAGGTGGCACAGTAGATGGTTCCTGAGTTCAAATCCAGCTTCAGACACTTACTAGCTTTGTGACCCTGGGCAAGTCACTTAATCCTGTTTGCCTCAGTTTCCTCATCTGTAAAATGAGCAGGAGAAGGAAATGACAAAACCACTTTAGTATCTTTGCCAAGAAAACACTAAATTGGGTCACAAAGAGTCAGAAACAACTGAAATGACTAAGCAACAACATGCATTAATATTAGAAGACAGACACCATATTCGTTATTTCCTCTTAGTAAAGGGAACATGTGGTATAGTGGTTACTACTCTTGTTTTCAAGACATCTGAATTCAAATTCCAAGATTAACTTAGTAGTTATGTGGCCCTAGGAAAATCATTTTAACCTCCTTGTACCTCAGTTTCCTTATCTTTAAAATGGGGATAATATTGCTTAACCCCAGAGCCTGAAGGGGTTGCATAACTGAATGTGGGGGTTGTAATTTGCAACAGTAAAAGATTATGTATACCCATTTTATATACATATATACCTGGGGTTATGTAAAAATTTCTTAGGCAAAAAGGGATTGTGAGTGAAAAAAGTTTAAGAAGCCCTGCTCTAGAGGCAGTATTGTATGGTAGATAGAAAATTGGTTTCTTAGGCAGGAAGACCAAGGTTCTAGTCTTGCCTCAGACATATATTGGTTTTGTGAGTCCTAGCTAATGATTCAATATTATCATGAGATAGGAAAGTTTCTGATTGGTACTGGTCTCAGGAATCTCCTCAGTGGGAATTCACTTACGACAATGAAGTCACAGGTCAAGTTCCAAAAAAATTACTGTCAAAGTTTCTACAGTCTTATTGAGGCTTCTGGTATCAAAAATAATAAGGAAACCCAACACTGAATCCCAAAAACATTTATTAGGAACTTGAAATATATATGTGTAATAATACACACACACACACACACACACACATACACGTAACAACACATACATGCACATATATATTTATACATATCCACAATGTTTAATAAGCTATTTATCTTTAATAGATAAAAACAGTACTGAGATTTTTGGAATACCTTGTATTGATTGAAATAAATATGTATATAAAATATCTATATGCACATATGTAACATATATATATATACACATATGAAAATATTATATATCAGATATAAGCTCAATATCTATCTACCTAGCTAGCTAGCTCTACATAACCCACAAGCAGGGGTGCTGTGAGGCTCAAACGCTATACTGATATATCTATATATAGGTAGCTAGTTATATACACATATATAGCATTTCGTAAATCTTAAAGTGCTATGTAAATGCCTTCCAGTCTAGGGATGACTTCATTTCCTGAGCCTCTTACAGCATTCCTGCTGAGTTCAAGCAATGTTTATAGAACAATATAGGAGTGTGCTGGTATATGTTTAACAACCAGGTATCCAGGATACAGGAAATGTACCCACACACACTTTAGAGTTTAATCTACATTATTAACACTTTATTAACTCCAGAAATCAACAATACAATTTAAGAAGTCCTAATTTGCAGTGTTTGCTCACTTCCAAGGTATAAATGCTCACACACTGAAAATTTAACAGTCTGTAGATTAGAGGGGCTCTAGCACACCCCCACCCATAGGATGGCAAGCTTGAGTCTCTTTCCTTATTCCAAGAAATTTCCTGTGTAGCATCATCTGCTTTCTTCAAATGGTCCAAAGCCCCTATGAGCTTTGAAAATTATTAAGGACTTATTCACACTTTATTTATTTTTTGATTGATTTATTGACCTAATCAAAGTTTCTTGGAGGTTACCCCACCAACCTCACACTCACAATATGCATTTAATAAATATAATTAAGGTGATCATCAGGTGGTCTCATAAGAATGACAAAGTATACATCAGTTTTTTTGTATCTATGGCTATATGTAACAAATTAATGTATACATATATATTTGCAAATTGGATATTTGTAAATCATGAGTGATCTTCAGTTGCTTCCTTTGTGCGTGTCTTGTTTCTTCATTGAGGTGGAAAATACCATAAATATAGAACTTGTCTTCTACTCCTGTGATAGGTCACAGATTAGGCAAATGTTCAAGGAATTTGATAATACAAATATTGATTTTCTATAGATGGGTTTCAACTTTAACTGTAGCTATAATTCTAATGGATTTTCTTAGATAAACATTCTAGATCCTCTTATGTTAAAATTAGCATAAAATACTGTGAAAAATTTAAAATAGAAAATAACATGTCACATAATCAAAGGCATTCTTTTTTGCATTATACCACAGTCCAGCGAGACTATGCAAGGTTCTTAAAAAAACAAAAACAAGGCCAGATGGAAAAGGAGGTGCGTAATCTAACTGAAGAAAACAATACCTTAAAAATTCAAATTGGACAGTTGGAAACTAATGACTCCATGAGACACCAAGAAGCAGTCAAACAGAATCAAAAGAATGAAAAAATAGAAGAAAATGTGAAATACCTCATTGGAAAGACAACTGACCTGGAAAATAGATCCAGGAGAGACAATTTGAGAATCATTGGACAGCCTGAAAGCTATGATCAGAAAAAGAGTCTAGACACCATATTCCAGGAAATGATCAAGGAGAACTGCCCTGATATTACAGAATCAAAGGATAAAATTGTCATTGAAAGAATCCACCAATCACCTCCTGAAAGAGACTCCAAAAGGAAAACTCCAATGAATATTGTAGTCAAATACCAGAATTATCAGGTGAAGGAGAAAATACTCCAAGCAGCCAGAAAGAAACCATTTAAATATCATGGAGCCACATTCAGGATTGCACAGGACCTGGCAGCTTCAACATTAAAGGATCACAAGGCTTGGAATATGATATTCAAGAAGGCAAAGGATCTTGGATTGCAGCAAAGAATCTATTACCCAGCAAAACTGATCATTATCTTTCAGGGGAAAAGATGGACATTCAATGAAATAGGGGAATTTCAAGGTTTCCTGATGAAAAGACTAGAACTTAATAGAAAATTCAGTTTTAAAATATAAGACTCAAGAGAAGTTTAAAAAGGTAAATGGGGGCAAAAAGTTATTCAATAAAGTTAAACTATTTACATCCCTACATGGGAAGATAATACTTATAACTCTTGAGAACTGTATATATATAAATATATATATATATATTTGGGCAGACAGAAGGATCATATACAGAGGGTATAAATATAAATTGTTTTTGATGTGATGATATAAAGAAAATTAAGAGGTTAAAAAGGAGTTTATGGGGAGAAGAGGAAAGGGGAGGTGGAATGGGGTGAATTATATCATATGAAGAGGTGCAAAAACCTATTACAATAGAAAGAAGGGAGGGGTGAACATTGTTTCAACCTTACTCTCACTAGATTTGATTCAAACGGAATAAAATATACGTTCATTTGGATAAAGAAACTTAGCTTATTCTTTAGGGAAGTAAAAGGGTAAGGGGAAAAGGGGAGATTGATAGAAGAAAGGGCAGAAGCAGGGGAGGAAAGGGTAAAGAAAAGGGAGGGTGACTGATAAAAGGGAGGGCAGATTTGGGGAGGCAGAGGTAAGAAGAAAAACATTGGTGAGGAGGAATGGGGGAAAGGGGAAAAGTACAAAGGGGGTAAATAGAATGGAGGGAAGTAGACAGTAATACTAACTGTGAATGTGAATGGGATGAACTCTGCCATAAAACAGAAGTGAATTGCAGAGTGGATTAAAAACCAGAATCCTTCAATATGTTGTTTACGAGAAACACATTTGAAGCAGAGAGATACACACAGAGTAAAGGTAAAAGGTTGGAGCAGAATATATTATGTTTCAGCTAAAGTCAAAAAAGCAGAGGTAGCAATCCTTACCTCAGACAAAGCCCAGGCAAAAATAGATCTAATTAAAAGAGATAAGGAAGGAAACTACATCTTGCTAAAAGGTACTATAGATAATGAAGTAATAATCAATACTAAACATGTATGCACCAAGTGGTATAGCATCCAAATTCTTAGGGGAGAATTTAAATGAGTTACAAGAGGAAATAGACAGTAATATTATATTAGTGGGGGATCTGAACCTTCCCCTCTCAGAATTAGATAAATCTAGCTACAAAATAAATAAGAAAGAAGTTAAAGAGGTGAATATAATGTTAGAAAAGTTAGACATGACAGATGTCTGGAGAAAATTGAATGGGGATAGAAAGGAATATACCTTTTCTCAGCAGTACATGGCACATATTCAAAAAGTGACCATGTATTAGGGCACAAAACCTCATAGTCAAATGTAGAAAAGCAGAAATAGTAAATGCATCCTTCTCAGATCATGATGCAATAAAATTACATGTAATAAAGAGCCATGGAAAGTTAGACTGAAAATTACTTGGAAACGAAATAATTTCATTCTAAAGAATGAGTGGGTCAAACAACAAATCATAGAAACAATCGATAACTTCATCAAGAGAATGACAATAATGAGACAACATACCAAAATCTATGGGATGCAGTCAAAGCAGTGCTTAGGGGAAATTTTATATCGCTAAATGCTTACATGAATAAAAAAGACAAAGAGGAGATCAGTGAATTGGGCATGCAACTAAAAAAGTGAGAAAAAAAATACAAATTACAAATCCCCAGTTAAATACTAAATTAGAAATCCTGAAAATCAAAGGAGAAATTAATAAAATTGAAAGCAAGAAAACTAGAGAATTAATCAATAAAACTAAGAGCTGGTTTTATTTTAAAAAGCCAATAAAATAGATAAACCTTTGGTTAATTTGATTAAAAAAAGAAAGAAGAAAACCAAATCACCAGTATCAAAAATGAAAGGGCTGATTTGACCACCAATGAAGTAGAAATTAAAGCAATAATTAGGAGCTATTTTGCCCTACTGTATGCCAATAAATTTGACAATCTAAATAAAATGGATAAATATTTACAAAAATACAAACTGTCCAGGTTAACTGAAGAGGAAATAAAATCCTTAAATAAGCCCATATTAGAAAAAGAAATTAAACAAGCCATAAATGAACTCCCTAAGAAAAAAATCTCCAGGGCCAGATGGGTGAACAATTAATTCCAATATTATACAAATTATTTGGAAAAATAGGTGAAGAAGGAGTTCTACCAAATTCCTTTTATGACACAAATATGCTGTTGATACCAAAACCAGGCAGAGCAAAAAGAGAGAAAGAAAATTACAGACCAATTCCCTTAATGAATATTGATACAAAAATCGTAAATAAGATATTAACAAGGAGATTACAACAAGTGATCACCAGGATAATACACTATGACCAGGTGGGATTTATACCAGGAATGCCAGGCTGGTTCAACATTAGGAAAACTATTAACATAATCAACCACATCAATAAGAAAACTAACCAAAATCATATGATTATCTCAATAGATGCAGAGAAAGCTTTTGACAAAATACAGCACCCACTCCTAATAAAAACACTAGAGAGCTTAGGAATAGGTGGAACTTTCAATAAAATAATAAGCAGTATCTACCTAAAACCATCAGCAAGCATATGTAATGGAGATAAATTAGAGGCCTTCCCAATAAGATCAGGGGTGAAACAGGGATGTCCATTATCACTCCTATTATTTAATATTGTACTAGAAATGTTAGCTTTAGCAATCAGAGAAGAAAAAGGAATTAAAGGAATTAGAATAGGCAGGGAGGAAACAAAACTTTCACTCTTTGCAGATGATATGATAGTATACTTAGAGAATGCTAGAGAATCAACTCAAAAATTACTTGAAACAATTAACAACTTAAGTAAAGTAGCAGGATATAAAACAAATCCACATAAATCATTAGCATTTCTATACATGACCAACAAAGTCCAGCAACAAGAGATAGAAAGAGAAATTTCATTTAAAATAACAGTAGACAATATAAAATACTTAGGAGTCTACTTGCCAAGACAAATGCAGGGACTCTGAACACAATTACAAAACACTTTTCACACAAATAAAATCAGATCTAAATAATTGGGAAAATATCAATTGCTCATGGATAGGCTGAGCAATATAATAAAAATGACAATTCTACCTAAATTAATACCTATTCAGTGCCATACCAATCAGACCACCAAAAATTATGTTATAGAGCTAGAAAAAATAATAACAAAATTCATCTGGAAAAACAAAAGGTCAAGAATATAAAGGGAACTAATGGGAAAAAAAAATGTACAGGAAGGTGGACTAGATGTACCAAATCTGAAGTACTACTATAAAGCGGCAGTCATCAAAACTATTTGGTACTGGCTAAGAAATAGAGTGGAGGATCAGTGGAATAGGGTAGGCATAGGAGACACAGTAGTAAATGACTTTAGTAATGTACTGTTTGATAAACCCAAAGACAATCAACATAACATTAGAAAGTAAAGAGTTCAGGGGCAGCTAGGTGTCGCAGTGGATAAAGCATGGCCCTGGATTCAGGAGTACTTGAGTTCAAATATGGCCTCAGACACTTGACATTTACTAGCTGTGTGACCCTGGGCAAGTCACTTAACCCCCATTGGGCCACAAAACAAAACAAAACAAAAAAGAGATCTGACGTGATCTCTGGCTTTAGAACTAGAGGGATATTATGCTTCAGGGATAGTGACCTGTACTAATGATAATTTATTACCAGTGGTTATGGGGTATATGAAATATAAATAACTTGGGCAGAAGGTATCTTCATCTGGAGTCTGGGCTTTCCCAAATAGAGTGAAGCCTAGTACTTCTCTCCCTTTCCTCTTACCCTATTACAATGCACCGAAATGCACTGTCACCCCCCCCCCCACGACACAGATTAGGCCTGTATGCCCAATTTCAGCAGGCTACATGTGGTGTAGTCCATGAACCCTTCATGGGAAGCTTGCCCAGAGCCCACCTGTCATGGCAGTTCAAGTAAAACATTTTAGTATTGGTTATGCAAGTGAGATCTCAAGATTTTTTGCAAATCTAAAATGACAAGAACTAACTCCCTTGGCATCTCCTTCCCCACCCATCAATGGAGAAATCACAAGAAATAAAATAGGGAAAAGGGGAAAAGATCCAAATGATGTTCTATTAACTTTGTATCCTTCTACTTTCTCCTAAGTATCAATTTGTCCAAATGAAAAAAAGATGGGGAACGGGATGGAATGGAATTTACCAAAACACAGGTTCTAAGGACACTGATTAGGGATCTCCTTTAATAATTATTTAGGACTTTTAGAGAACCGTGTTAATCTTCATGGCAAGTGTCATGTAATTCCTGGGAACTCTAAAAGCTCTCGTTAACTTGGAAGGAAAGCTTCAGATTCAGTCAGATCCAGCATGCTTCATGAATGGCCCGAGCGAGCAATCCCACCTGCCCCACCGTTTTAACCCCACGTTTAAGTTGCTTAAACTCACACACAACCGAACCTTGCTTGTGGTGGTGCTGAGGCGGGGCGGGCAGGTGTGAAGGGGCTCAAGGGCTGGCTCAGTCTAGACCACTTTAAGGCTGGGCCAGACGCACGGGGAGGGCCCACAGCTGCAAAGGCACGAGCCATTTGCGCGCAGCAGCAGCAGAAGCAGCGGCCGCAGCCTGGGGCTGGGTGGCCAAGGTGGCGCAGGTAGAGGTAGAGACCGCCTTCTGTTTGAGTTCCCTCGGGGTAGTTGTGCTTCCTGGGTTCCCTGCGGCACGTGGGGAGCGGGGTCATGGCGGGTTCAATTACGAGCGCTGATAGCTACCGCGTCTTTGCCAAGGTAAGGGGTCGAGAAACTGGAGGCTTAAGTAGGGGTAGCTAGGCTGAGAGCGTCTCTCCCTTGACCAGGCAAGGCTTGGACCTGGGGCCATTCGTTCGTTCATGACCTCTCTCTTTCTCCCTCCCCGCTGGCTCTCTATACATGTGGCCATTTGAGTACACTGAGAAGGGGCGCACAGTTGAGGATGGGGGTGGGGAGGTGGCAGTGCTGCAAGAGGCTTCCTTCAGTAGGGGCTGGCTGCCACTGTCCTGCCTGCCCCCACTTTCTACTTTATGTGGTAGACACTCAGGCTGGTGGGGAGGGAATGCGGTAGGCCCCAGTGGGATTTAAGAAACCGCAACCCTGTGTGATTGAGAGAAGGAAAAGCTCAATTTAGTTATCTACTTCTCAATTTAGTTATCTGTTTCCTCCAAGCTGTGGGATGTGGCTCGCTGATCCTCGAAAAGGGCCAGATGATGGAGAGGGATAAGGAAAAGCTTGGCTTTACAAAAGAGGAAAAACAGGTGGCCTCTTTAGCTCACGTGGCCTGCCCTTCCATTTCCCTAAATCAAGGTGCAGTTTCAGAAAGGAGAGACCAAGTAAAGAATTTAAAAGCTATAATTTCAATCGAATAAATTTTGAATATGTTTTGAAACTGGAAATTTTTACTTCCTAGGACTTCATTCTAGAACAGAAGTTTACCTCCTTTCTTTCTATTTAATCATTGGAGTAGAGCCTGAAATAGAACCCTCAAATATTCTGTATCTTAATCCAAATTTATTCCTCAGTGATGTTTAACAATTAGAAAATCCTTTTTTTTTTATACTGGAAAAAAAAGAGAATCTCTCTTCCTTCAATGTGGTTTTGGTAACTTACACATTCTCCCAATTACCCTTCATCAAATCTTTAAGTTTGAACACACTACCATGAATTGCTTCCTAAAGTTTGTTATTTATTTTCTATTAAATTTTAAGTCACAAGAAATGAGCTTCCTGAAAGTAATATTGTAGTACTCTGAGGGGTGGGCCTAACCAGAACACTTAAGAAGTCTTTCTTAATTGAAGCTTGAGGTGGACTTATTTAAATTCAAAAGTATTTCTACTGTATAGGAATATACCTTTAATACTTACAGAAATCTGAACTTTGTCTACCATATGCCCAAGCAATGTACCTGGGCAGAGTAGGTACAAAAGGAGAGGACTAGTTTCTGCCTTCAAGAAAGTTGAAGCCCCAATTATGCTTCTGGTTGCATTTTGGCAAAATGCTGCACGTTAAGTTCTCCAGGCATGGCAGTTTAAATCCTTTGACTCCTGGGGAAACCGGAGTCCAGCATTTGCTCTTAGAATAGGGGTTATTGTGGTGCAGCTGCCACTGATTGAGTCAGTGCTGTTGTTGTGATAACAACGACATAAATAACAACTCGGTGAAATGCAGGAGTAGTTTGCTTTAAGCACTTCAGCACCTGCTGTTACTAATTAAGGGCTTAGTATGCTCCAGATTGCAAATGACAATCCAGTGTTTTAAAAATGTTCATGGCTAGGATACTCTCTGCATGTTACTTGAGCTCAGAACTAAAGTATTGGAGTATGGAGTATTGCTTGATTATTTTTTAAAAAACGAATTCATAATTTTTATTTGAAAGTCGAAGTGTTAAGAAAAATGTACTCTGTGCTCAAATGAAAAAACATTTAGCATACCAGGCCCAGATTTAGTTGACTTCTGTTTTATACATGTCAAAATGTTACTATTGATCACAAATTTGTGGCATTCGGTAAAGTATCTTTTCAAAGAAGGCTGACAGTTTCAAAAGAACTGAAATTTACATAGCATTGAAGCCCCTGTATTATCTCTTGTCCCATAACAGCCTCGAGATGGGTTGGATAGTTGATGTTGTCCCCCATTTCATAGATAAGGAAACTGAGGTTCACTAGAAGTTCGTTTTGCATACTCTTTTCTGACCCTCCCTATGCCAATCCCTAAAAGGAGAGTCATGGATGTAGTAAAACTGCTTCTTAGGGAGGCAGTATGGTTGGTGGAAAGAAAATAAATCAGTAAAACCTGTGCTCTGCTACTTACTTATTACACTTGGACATTTTGCCTCTTTGGGCCTCACTTTACTAATCTGTAAAGTGGGTGAGGCTTAAGAGGTAGAAAGTTGATTGAAAAATTTTTTATTAACATGAAGACAAAGGTTTGCTTATTTCTTTCCTTTAGTTAGGCCCCAGGCAAAATGGTAAATCAGGTTTCTTCCTATCTTTGCCCTCTCTCTTGCCTTCCTCAGGCTCCAAAGTAATTTACCTTTGCTTTCCAAAGTTCTCTCTACCCCACCTAAGACTGCCCTGCTGCTAACATGCTGCAAGCTAGTGCTCTTCCAAGCTGCTGTCCTATCTACGGCTAATCTGTAGGCAAATAATCTAATTTTAATAATCTTTATTTAGGCTTAATCTTCAAGGGGTCTTCCTCTGTAAATGGCTCAAGGAATGCTTAAAACAGGGGGGTCTTAACTTTTTTGTTGTTGCCAAGAACCTACTTGGCAATCTGGAAAAGCCTATGTACATCTTCACTGAATATTTTTTTAACTGTATAAAATACAACACAGTATTGCAAAAGAAAGCCAATTATATTGAAATATAGTTATAAATATATATATATATATATATATATATATGTATATTTTTAAAACAAGGTTTTGGACCCTAAATTAAGAGTCCCTAGCCTAAATAGAGCAACTGGATAAAAGATTGTTTTCATTATTATGTATAGATGGAAACTTCTATACTTCTTCAAAGACCTCAAGAAAATTGTTCTTTGGGTTTACTCTGAGATCTTTCTACTTTGGGGGTTCCATTTTCTTCATTTAACATATTCAAATCATAGCAATGAAAACTTAAGAGGCTTAGTGACTCATTAGATCTAAGAATAGAATGCTAACCTCTTAACTGAAGTTCCTATGATGTGAAGGTTGTTCATACATTCTTTCTAACAAAGAAAAATGCATTAGCAAACAGATTGACACAGATGAGTCCTTAGAAATAGCTGGACTTCCTTATCACGGGTTGAGGGGTGTGACTTCCTGGTCACAGCTCTTCAGAAAGATATTTTGATAAAAGGCCAGTAACATAGCAGTCATGTCTTCACCTTTGTGATTTAGAAGGAAGCTATTTATTGGGTTGATTTAATTTTTCCCCTCATTCTGTTTCCAGATTCTGAGCTTCCTAAAAATCCTATGCAAATAGATGGCATTGCGGTCTTGGTCACCAAAGAAGTAGTCATGTTTGGGGTTTCTGAGTAGTCCCATTTAGCAGCAGAAAATTCTGTACTCAATAGGAAGGGTCAAAAAACACCCTCAATGTGTTTCCTCCAAATTTATCTAAATTCATTAGTAAAATTGGTGAGTTTTCACTTTTTGAGGTATCCAGAAGATATTTATTAAAATCTACCCAATGATCATAGTCTCCAGGAGAGTAGAAGACCTATAAGATTGTGTTGTAGAACATCATTTCTCTGACTCAATGAAAACATAAGTAATTAATAAATAAAGACTAGGCTCTTGATTTTCTAGGTTTTTAATGTTTCCAGGAGAAGAAATGACAGACTTCCTAATAAAGCAGTGACCAGCTGTGGTTTCTTTTAAAGAGATTTTTCCCTTTCAAAGTGACAGTTGAAATATATTGTATAAAACCTGTGCTTATGGTAACAATATTTTAAGATAAGGATCAGAAAAGGAGAAAAAGATCCTGTGGTGATTCTTGGAAACCGGCTTTTACCTTAAAAGTTTCCCCAGTTCTTAGGATCTTGTCATTATTTTTTACAGCACCTTTAGTCGTTTGCTTCTCATTCTTCAAAGGCCAGGTGTGTTATATTTCATCCCTCCCCCAGGGTTATTCTGGACCCTTAAGGGGACTTCTAGAAGCCTTGTCTCTGATATTGACTCAAGCTTCTACCCATTGTGTTGCCACAATTATAGATCTCCTGAAACCCTGTTCCATTTAACAGATTAGCTTTTACAAAGGAATAGTTATTTCAAGGGTATAGCAACAACAAACATACAATTCCCCACCCCCAACATCTGGGAGACATAATCTCCCCTTATATCGCTTCAGTCTTTAGGGAAGATGGTAAGAGGAAGGTAAATATTTAATAGTTTAACTCAGTTCCTGTATAGCAAGTCCTACCAAGTAACAAGTCCAAAATCCTCCTGGGCTTCCATTCTAGCACCTTGGTTTCCAGGGCATCTAAATGGCTAGCTGCGACATTCAGTCTGTAATCCTGTCTCCAAGGGTGCCATTGTTCAAGGGAGCTCTTCAGGGGCCAGGGACTTTACCACCTGCATTTAGAATTGAAAACGATAAATGAAACAGACCAAAATTCCAAATTTAGTTCTGTCACCACATTTAAAAGGGAGACGGGAGACGGGAGAAGGTAGCCTTTTCCCCACACTCAGCTCAGTATTAGTTCCTGTAGTTTGGGTGAGCAGGGCCTTTATCTCCTTGAATACTACTAGCAAGAAAGGTGGTTCCAATCTGGTGGTTTTTCAGTTTTATTTTATTTTTAATTTATGGAATAAAACAAGCACTTCCATAATGTGGTATAATTAAAAAAAAAAAAGACCAATGCACATGAAACTGAAAATCTATTACGTACAACTTGCTATTCCTTTTAAAAATATAATAAAGTTATATAAATTTCTTTTCCATTTTTTCTTCCCTCCCCTCTAGATGGCCACCATTAGACACAAAGAAGCATATATATGTAAAATCATTCTATAACTACTTCTATTTGTCAGCTCTTTCTCTGGATGCAGATAGTACCTTTCTTCACATGTTCTTTGTGGTTAATTTGAATATTTAATAGGCAAAATAACTTATTGGCTCAAAGTTGTTCTTAACATTGCTGTTACTGTATACAACATTCTCTTGCTTCTCCTCATTTCACTCTGTTATCGTGTGTAAGTCTGTCCGTGTTTTTTTCTAAGGTCATCTAGCTCATCGTTTCTTATACCCAGTAGTATTCCATCACAATCATATACCACAACTTGTTCAGACAGTCCCTAGTTGAAAGGCTGTTTTTAATCTGCTGTTTTAAAAGATGCAGTTTATTCCAGCTACATGATCTAGGAAAAGAGGCTGTTCCCACCCATATGGTAAGGCAACACAAAACATCTCCCAGAAGCAGATGCTAGTTGTCTTCCATCTTAGGTGATCTGGGCATACAAAAAGCCCCATTACACTATGATTTCATTCAATAAGTATTTCTGGAGCAAATTCTACAAGTAAGGCATTGTGCTAGATTTTTAAAATTTTGTTTTGTTATTTTGGGGGTTGTTTCTAAGACTGGGTCTCTGAAAGCGAAGGGACTATTTACCTGTTCAGTTCTATTGTTGATCAGTATAGGATATTTGATCTACTTTTTTTGGCAGGGCAATGAGGGTCAAGTGACTTGCCTAGGGTCACACAGCTGGTTAAGTGTTAAGTTGAACTCAGGTTTTTCTGAATCCAAGGCCAGTGCTTTATTCACTGCACCACTTAGCTGCCCCGTGCTTCTTCTTTTTTTTTAAACTGGTCAGGTTCACCCCTTAGATCTAGAGTTGGAAGGGACCTCAGAGGCCAATCAGTCCAACTCCCACATTTTACAAAGGTAATTGAGGCCCAGGTGTTGTTTAGTGGTCTAAATAATTTTGTCCAAGCTAGTATGGGGGTAGTATTTGAATTCTGATCTTCTGACTCTAGATGGGAATCTAAATTAACTGTATTACTCTCAAGTAGCAGAGAATTGTTTATGAATGTATACAGATCCGGTCTTCTTATCTCTATGATATAATCTATTACCTCCTTTTCCCCTGCTTTACTCCTCCAAATTTAAACAGGCTTGAGAGCTTGAACGGTATATAATTATCCTGCTGCTTCCTTCCCCAGGCAAACTCTATGTGGATTATTCCAGTCCAGGTGCCACATTGTAGGAAGGAAGTTGATAGGCTAGACAGTATCTGAGGAAGCTTGACCAGAATGTGAAGGCCTCAAATTCATCTAATCTCAGAACTGTATGAAAAAACTGAGGGTGTTTAGCCTGAAGAAGAGAAAATTTGGGATTGTGATTTGTTGTTGTTAGTCGTTTTCAGTGATGTATAACTCTTTGTGGCCCTATTTGGGGTTTTCTTGGCAAAGACACTAGAGTGGTCTGCCATTTCCTTCTTTAGCTCATTTTCCAGATGAAGAAACCGAGTTAAGTGACTTGCCCAAGGTCACACAGATAGTTACTGTCTGAAACCAGATTTGAGCTTATGAAGATGAGTCTTCCTGATTCCAAGCCCAGGGCTCTATCCACTGTACCACCTAGCTGTCTTTGGGCTATGATACCTTCCTTCATATGGGCCCGCTTGCACACGTGTGTGTGTGTGTGTGTGCGCGTGTGTGAGAGAGACACACACACACACAGAGACAGAGAAAGAAAGAGAGAAACCCTCTCTCTTTCTGGTACTGTGTGCATACGACATCCTCAGTTTTTGAGCTCCTGTAATCACAGACCCACAAAGAATCTTCTGAGGATCCATGGACTAGCCTTCCTGCCAGTTAGGCACATCACACACCTGTATAAGGGGGATTAGACTCCTTCTGTTTGTCCTCAGAGGGCAAAACTAAAAGCAGAGAGCCCAGAGAGCAGAGTCTCATTGCAGAGAGAGAAATTTAGGCTAGATATAAGGAAAACCTTTCTAATAATTAGAGCTTTTCAAAGGTGGCCTGTTCTGCTGCAGGAGAAAGTGAGTTCCCATTCATTGAAGATCTCCACTCAGTGCTAGGATGACCACTTGTCAAGTATGTTCTAGAGGGAATTCTTTTCCAGGTATAGGCTGGATAAATTAGCTACCAAGATCCTTTCAACTTCATGATTCTGTGAAAAGTAGACAAAAATAACCACAGTCTTTGTTGGGCGAAATTACTAGAAATAATATAAACTATGCTTATGTAATGAAGTCTGGATATTTATATCATTTATTTTTCTCTTCTTTGACAGCTGTGAATCTTCTCCCTGACTTCATATTAATTGTGTGGTGCTTGTACTTTCCCCCATCCCCACACCCCCATCTTCTTTAGGCAGAAATTGACCTCTTATTGGTTGGAGATGTTGCTGTTGGGAACCTGGCTGAAATTGTACAGAGATTATTTTCAAATACAGCTGAAATCACTATCACCATTAGTGATGTGAAGAATGCTGCAGTCTTTTTGGATGATTTCACATTCAACATGATTTTCCTGAAGATGAATTCATTGCCAACTACAGAGGAACTAGAAGCTATCAAATTAATTAGGTAAACTTAAAAAAGATGAATAAAAGTAAAATAGGATATTTCTTGATTAAAAAAATTTTGTTTCCTATGCTATAAGTAATCTGTTCTACTTTAAAAAGTGAAAAATAATTGGGGGTGGGGTGGGGTGGGGGGGTGGAGAATTAGTTTTCTATACAAGTGCTTCCATGAATCCAGTAGCTATTCTAGCTATTCTAGAGTAGCATTTATAAACTATAAATAGAATAATAAAAATAAAATGAGATAATAAAATTATTATTCATACATTAAATCTTAATGTCACTGTCATAGACCACATCTTAGTATTGACTTATTAGTTGTCACTGCCCCCCAAATATAACAATTGTTTGTCCAGTATCCCAGGTATAAGTCTGTGTCTATAGGTCAGGTTGTCTATGATATAGGCTTGCCTTTTGGGTGGTGATATCCTGTTGTTAATGTGTTCTCTTCTTTGTTTTGGAAGGGTTCAGGGATAAAAGTACTATATAAATTCTAAATTTATACCTATATATAAATTTATATAAATAAATTCTCTTATCGATATTATTATTATTTAGGTCTAAATCAGAACAATATTCTTGTTTCTTCTTAAAACTCTGTGGGCTGGTACAGGCCAGTTCCAGGGCGCTGAGGAACCAGGGATAGGAGGGATGATCTATCCTAAGGCTATTTCCTAAGCATCTTAGTCCCTTCAGGAGATGTGGATAGAATTGGCTTTCTTGAGACATGGCTGTGGTACCTTGAAACAACCAGAGAGCTCCTGTACCTGAAGCCAACCCAAACAAGTATCGCAAACTTACCCCTTCCCACAAAATATATACACAAGCAGGGGTACCCCAGGTTGAACTGGGCAGGCCAAGGCCCTCCTGGCTTATAGGTAAGAAGATCCATGTGGGGGTGGCTAGGTGGCACAGTGGATAAAGCACCGGCCCTGGAATCAGGAGTACCTGAGTTCAAATCTGGCCTCAGACACATGACACTTACTAGCTGTGTGACCCTGGGCAAGTCACTTAACCCTCATTGCCCTGCAAAAAAAAAGATCCATGTGGTGGTACCATAGAGATTTGTAGTGCAAGGGGAATTTAAAGTTGGCTGCTGCCACAACTCTAGGCCACTTACCTTTTGTCTTTTTTTTTTTTAATTTTTGGTGAGGCAATTGGGGTTAGGTGTCTTGGCCAGAGTCACACAGCTAGTAAGTATCAAGTGTCTGAGGTGGGATTTGAACTCAGGTCCTCCTGAATCCAGGGCTGGTGCTCTATCTACTGCACCACCTAGCTGATCCCCACTTACCTTTTGTCAAAGCAATATACTGGGCATCCCTCTATGGTTTCCCAGTGATTGTCTAGAATAAAGCATGGCCAGTTAACAAGATTATAGAAAACCTTATTCTTCCTTTGGAAAGAAATTTAGAAATATGATATTTCCAACGATCATTTAAAAACATGGAGTTGGTTAGGTCCTGCCTAAGTCTGATGTTCTCTTACACTGTGGATAAGATGACTTTAGGAACAGCACAAAAAAGATAGATCTTCATACTATCCTTCCTTTTGCTATCATAGCAACCTAAATTGCTTTCTGAATGAGGTAAGAAAGAATTTTATGGGGAAAATCTTAGAACATCAGAGATGTTTTCTGGTACACAAGTTGAATAGGTGTCTTCTGTTGTGATGGACTTTTACTGGAAAGTCATCAGAGAGCATTTCTAATGGCACTTGTGTAGGCATTGTACTAAGTCAAGCCAAGTCAACAAGCATTTGATAAGCACTTCCTATATGCTTAGCACTGGGCTGAGTGCTGGGAATACAAATACAAGCAGAGAGAAAGACAGTCCCTGCCCTTAAGGAGCTTACATTCTAAGGGGGTGGGGGGTGGATACATACATAAAATTGAACTGAAAAGTGTATGGGGAGGAGCTCCCTACAAAAGGGCATGGTAGAGAAAGTCCACTAAATCAGGACTGGGGGTCTGAGAGCAAATGAAGACCTGACTGGCTTGAGTGTTTTCCTTAAAATAGAGTTTCTGGGAGGAGCCAGCCAATCAGAGGAAGGGGTCTTAGCAGAGGATATGTCTAGTGTGAAAGATCTAGAAGATCTATTGAATTTCCAGGGTGACGAGGTTTCTGTAACATGGTAGAGAAAGTTCAGAGCATCAGCAACATAGCCTGGAGAAGCATGAAGACCACTGATAAGTCTGGTGACATCCTCATCAAAGAGAAGAAAAACTGACATCTAGAGGAGGGTTTTTCTTGCCTTGAGAATGAGCTGAGAGAAGGTTCAGAGATACAAGGGCATTCAATTAATTTGGATCCGTTTTTGTATTTTAGGATGCAAGGTTATGATGTAGGCAGGCTGATAATTTATATTCTTTTATTTTCTTTTTCTTTTTTGGTGAGGCAATTGGGGTTAAGTGACTTGCCCAGGGTCACACAGCCAGTGTAAAATGTCTGAGGTCAGTGACTCCAGGGCCGGTGCTCTATCCACTGCACCACCTAGCTGCCCCAATAATTTATATTCTTAAAACCCGATGCTAATATGTTCCAAGCTGATAGAGTTAGGATTTGTTACCAAACAAAATGGAGCACTCACTTTTTACTAACCATTAAACATAAAAGAAACAGGGAAGCTTATCTATTTATTACTTTGCTGCAAACTTTGTAAATACAGAGGTTTTTGTCATAATAATCATAGGTACTGTAGAATGTTTTTAGAGTTGGTAATAAACATGAGAGTTTGTGACCAAGTGAATCTACTGTCCATCTTAGCTCTAAATGTCTATCATTGTTCAGTTATGTTCAAATAATTGCCCTCTTTAACAATGATGAATTTTAAGGCTTTTAGAAATCCTGGAAATTGTGTTTTAAGGATTATTTAGCTCTACTTACCATGTAGACACAGACAGGATTTGTTTTGTTTTTTTCCAAAGGAGAACCAGATTTTCTTAAAGCCAAGGGATAGATAGTAAGGTTACCTACAAAAACCATTTTATGGATGGATATAAACATTTTATTAAAACATAAAACTAAGGAAGTGGGAAAATTATTTTGATATGGAGCTGTAAAGATGAGATTACTTAGGACCATACCAAATTAGGATTGGACTTCTTGGTCTACTTTGCTACCAGGAATTCTGAGTTTCATGGAATCCAAGTTGGAAGTGATCTCAGAGAACATCCATTTCAACTGGTCAAGAATCTCTTCTAGACCACCTGTCCCAAAGTCTAGCTTTTCCTTGAAGATCCCCAATGAAGGGATACCCATTTCCTACCAAGACATCCCACTTCATTTTTGGATACCTTTAAATGTTAGAAAAATGTTTCTTTACATCAAACCTAACTGTGTTTTTCTGTAATTCCTACTCATTTGGTCTATACTTGGTCTTATAGGAAGCAGAACAAGTTTAACTTTTGTTCCCTAAGAGGAGAAAAAGGGAGTGCATTCCAGGTTTAGGGGATAGCCTGTGCAAAGGCATAGAGATAGAAGATGTGATGTCACATGAAAGGAACAAGAAGTCCAGGTTTTGGCAGGATTGTAGTACGTTCAAGATGGAATTATAATTTGGGGAGCATTTAACATTTTTGTTTTATTTATTTATTTTTGAAGTAATAAACATTTTTATTTATGGTTTTTATTTCCAACTTTTATCCCTCCTTTCTTCCCCTTCCCCCTCCCTGAGGTGATAAACAAACAGATATGGGTTATACATATACAATTATGTAAAACATTACCATGTTAGTCATTTTGTACAAGAAAACTTGAATAAAAGAGGAAAAATATGAAAGAGTGAAAAATTGCATGCTTCAGTCTGTGTTCAATCAATATCAGTTCTTTCTTTGGAGGTGGTTAGTATGTTTCGTCATAGTCCTTTGGGATTATCTTGGATCATTGTATTGTTGAGAATAGTTGTCACTCACAGTTCATCAAACAATATTGCTGTCTCTGTGCACAACATTCTCTTGGTTCTGGTGACTTCACTATACATCAGTTCATACAAGTCTTCCCAAATCTTTCTGAAATCATCCTGCTTGTCATTTCTTATAGCACAATAATATTTCATCTCCATCATATACCACAGCTTGTTTAGCCATTCCCCAATTCATGGGCATTCCTTTAATTTCCAAATCTTAGTCACCACAAAAAGAGCTGCTAGAAATATTTTTGTACAAAGGTCTTTTTCTCTTTTGGGGAATATCTTTAGGATATAAACCTAGCAGTGGTGTTGCTGGATCAAAGGTTCACTGGATCACAGTTCTATAGACCTTGGGGCATAGCATAATTGCTCTCCAGAATGGTTGGATCTTTTCACAATTCCACCAACAGTTGATGGAATTCTTCTACCCCAAACCCACTGTTCTTCCTAATTTCCCTATTTCCACTGAGAATCCTTAGGATTCCCAGTTTCCTTCAAAAGTGCCACCTTCTTAAGAAGTCTTTCCTGATTCCTGCCAGTGCTTCCCTTCTAACTTACCTGGTATTTTCTACATATAGTAACCCAGAAACCTTAGTGCAGTTTTAAGTTAACAGAAAACTGAACCAGGGCTTTTGGGGCACTCTGCCTTGGATATATATATATATATATATATATATATATATATATATATATAGAGAGAGAGAGAGAGAGAGAGAGAGAGAGAGAGAGAGAGAGAGAGAGAGAGAGAGGTCTCTCCCTATAGAATGTGAACTCCTCAAGGGCAGAGGGTATTTCATTTTTGGTTCTGTATCCTCAGCACCTGGTACAATACCTGGTACTGGGAAGGCACTCAGGAGAGTACTGAATGCCATCTTTCTAGTCACCCAAGTTAGGGGCAGCTAGATGATGCAGGGCACAGAGCACTGGGCTTGGAGTCAGGAAGACCCGAGTTCAAATTTGGCCTCAGATTCTCACTAGTTGTATGACCTTGGACAAGTCATCTAACCTCCATTTGATTCAGTTTTCTCAACTGTAAATTTAAAATAATAACACCCACCTTCCAGGGTCATTGTAAGGATAAAATGAGATAATATTTGTAAAGCACTTAGCGCAGTATCGAGAACATAGTAGGAACTTAATAAATGTTTGTATCCTTTCTTTCCTTCAGGTTCCCAGCATTCTTTACTCTGTTTCTCCTTGATCATCCAATTAGTTCCCAAGTCTTGTCGATATCTCTAGATCATCTCTTACATCTGTCTTTCTCTCTACTTTTGTTCCCCCTATCCTCCCAGCTCAGACCCTCATCACCACTTAACTGAACTATTGCAATAATCTCCTTGGTCTTCTTGCCTCTAGTCCCCCTTGTTTACAGTCCATCTTCCATGCATCTAACAAATCAACACTTCAGAATACCATGTGACCTTGTTACTACTTGCTAAGGGAGCCTCAATGATTCCCTATTGCCACTAGAAAAAAATTACAAACTATTTAAATTTTTTTTAAATTTTAAATTATTTTGCTTTTATACCACCTTAATGTCCAACTATGTCTCTCCACCATCCCTTGTTAAAAAAGAAATAAAAAAGAAACAAAAGGATAATTCATCAAAACTAGCCAACAGACCATTCCAAATCTTTAACTTATCCAGCCTTTTGTCTGCACTAACATAGATGTAAAATTTACTTAGAGCTTGAAGGGAAAAGTGGAAAGGAATAATCTTGTCCATTCTCTTGTTTCACATTTTTCTTGGAGATAAGAAGTGATTTGTCAAAGATCACAAAACTAGCTTTGGCTTTCATGTCTTAAAACCCTGCTATGCCCAGGAAAAGGTAGTGTGACAATTTCTCAAGGCTTCAATCCCTTTCCCACACATACCTCTTTGGAAGCAATGAGTTTTTCACTTCAGCAGTTCAGTCATTAGAAAAAAAATGTCCCAATTAATTCAGAATATAAACTTATATTCCATAAAGTCCTTTTAGGCACCATGCAAGATGATGTACCAAATTCCCATTGCTTCATGGGTACTTTGAGAGCTATAGAAATCTTTTTCAATTGGAAATTTAGAAATAACAAACTATCGTCATTTTCTTGGTCAGTTTAGTGTACAACAATTAATGATCCAATTTAGGTCCCTTTTTTTTGTGGGACAGTGGGGGTTAAGTGACTTGCCCAGGGCCACACAGCTAGTAAGTGTCAAGTGTTTGAGACTGGATTTGAACTCAGGTCCTCCTGAATCCAGGGCCGGTGCTTTATCCACTGCACCACCTAGCTGCCCCTGTCTCTATATTTTTTATGTTGATCTTGAAGTAATAAAGAAAGTCTTCTATACTCAGTGAATTCAGGAAATTTTCTTTCCTCAATTCTTCAATTCTTAGTGATAGAAAGAAAAATACTCTGGGAATAGTGAATAATATTTGGGACATACATGCTGTATTCAAAAAGGTGAATTTCTAACTTTTCATATAAACAAATACCTTTTGCCCATTAAAGTATTTATGCTTAAACCTCCCTGAATTTAAACTTAATGCATGTGTTCCACCCATCAAAAAAAGGGGGCAGATTTAAAAAATACAGATTATAGATTCATAGCTCATAGCATGGTATGTTTTTATCCAAAAGGGACCTCAGAGGTCATCTTGCCAGGTCTTTTCATTTGGTCCAGGCAAGTAGAGTGACTGGACTTAATGTCACGTGATTGGCCATCAGCATTTGAGCCCTTGTTCTCTGACTCCAAATCCAGCATGCTTCTCATTGTGCCATGCAGTTCTTCAAATTATCTGTGTACACTTAGGCTCTCAGATTAAGGATCTTTGTCTACGAAGAAAAATAATAAATATATTATTTGACTGGAAATGAAGCAGGGCTTTTAAATAGCAATAATAAATATATGGGAACTAGGTTTTATCTTGATGCCCCTGGAAACTAGAAACCCTGGTGTCTACTTTAATTTGTTCCTTGGGAGAGAATATGATTGAACAGCTGAGGTTATGAGCAGAATATTGAATTCTGGGAACTCTACTGATTATTGAATATGTCTATATACAAAAGCTGTCTTGGTTGGCAGTTGATTCTGTACTAATGCCCCGAAGACCAAAGTGCTGACTGTGCTTTGAAGTTCATAATCTGAAACTGGTTCATGTAAATCCACATGTACAGATCTGTCACATTTTAGTCCGTGCTCCAAGTAACCTTTGTCATGTAATTCTTTGAAAAAAATACATAATGATATTGTGAAGTAAGGAAACTGAAATTTCATGTGTAAAATATTTCTGGGTGAGGAAATTTCTTAGCATTATTTTTTCGAACTGATAAAACATTTTTTATTTTAAAAGTTGGACCAAAAGCACTACCATTATCCCTCCCAGTATGCTTATATATGAGAATGTATGTGTATATATATTTATAAATATCTTTCTCTTCACAGTTGCTTCTATGTTGTTACTTATTCATTCAAAAACATGCATTAAGCACCTGCTATAAATGTAAGGCATTATACTTGGCCAAGGAAATTAAGATGAATGATTTGAGTCCCAGTACTCGGAGAGCTTTCAGTCTGGTTGGGAAGATAAAGGGAGAACTCTAAGATAGTCAATATAATGCACATGTTGTTTTGTCCTTTGTTCCCAAAGAGGACCATGACAGATGTCATGACTTGCAGTAAATTGGATTTAAATGAGGGAGGGCTGTGTAAAGCCACCAGTCTCATGCTCTCCTCCCGAGCCCTCTGAGTCTAGTGGCAAGATATACATCAGGACACCTGGAGATGGTTGGATGTTTTTTTTTTAAGACAGTTGGGGTTAAGTGACTTGCCCTGGGTCACCCAGGTAGTGTCTGAGGTGAGATTTGAACTCAGGTCTTCCCAACTTCAGGGCTAGTGCTTTATCCACTATGCCACTTAGCTACCTCTATAATGCAAATAAGAATATAGCAAATACATTAGGTTCTTTTCTTTCCTCACCATGATTATGACCATATGTACTATATCCTATACAGTCAGTTCTGCTAAAACGTGACACATGCATTCCTAAAAAACATATATGTATATATATATATATATTTATACACACACGGATATAGAAAAGCAAACAGCACACACACATATATTAAATGGTTAAGAGATACATAAAGACTACAATAAATGGTGGCAACATTAGCAACTTTAGACTGCTGCTTAATTTGTGCCCTAGTTCCCAGGGCCCTCAAGCTGGCAAGGTTGAGAGAGAACAGCCTCTGTGGGCAGCAACTCAGTTTTGGGGGGTTCAGATCAGCCCTCTTCTGCCCCAGCGCCTGCACTAGAAGATATAAAATAAAAATATCTTTACCTTGAAAAACATCTGAAGCTTGCTTGTAGAAGTGGGTATCTCAAGAGTTGTAGCTTGCAAGTTATTGTCAAGTGGCATCATCCAACCTTGCAGGATGACACACGCAGTGAACCTAGGAAACTGATAGATGTTTGAGGTGGGTGTATTTTGTGCTTGGTTTGACTGCATGTGGTTTTCTGTTTCTTGCTGAGGAAAGTATGCACAAATAAGGTTGCATGATGTTCAAAATCTTCCCTAATTTATCTATCACATTGGAACAAATTCACATGTTCAAAATGAGCATGGTAGCAGAACTGACTGCACTTGTATACTTCAAGGGTCTTTGGTTTCATCCATTTGGACACTCCTTCCACCAATGCAGATGACAACTCTTACTTTGTTTTTTGTTTTTTTGGGGCAGTGAGAGTTAAGTGACTTGCCCAGGGTCACACAGCTAGTAAGTGTCGAGCATCTGAGGCTGGACTTGAACTCAGGTCCTCCTGAATCCAGGGCTGGTGCTTTATCCACTGTGCCACCTAGCTGCCCCTCTTACTTTGTTTATTGGACTGGTGATTTTATCAGAACAACTCCATTATGACTCAATAAGTGTTTGAGTTGCTATAGTCAAAGAAACTAATCATGTAAAGGCCAGCCTTCCATTGATCAGCCTTTCCAAACTTACCCTGGCTGGTCAAGTCCAAGAACTGGGCTTAGAGCTGTGGACATAATGACAAGTAGAAAATCCCTGCCCTCAAGAAGCTTACATCCTTACTACCCATTCAAGAAAGGTGACAGAAGATATAATCCACTCACTAGGCCAACACTTCAATTTTGTAGATTTGTAGCACCTTTCAGTCATCTCTCAAATGAAAGAGCCTTAACAAAGTCAAGATCATACTCCAAGCAATGATGAACAATTGTAGCTGAGCATTAGGAATATAATCCAGCGTGCCTGATACCTTTTAGATATTATCATTTAGAACAAGTGAGATACTTGTAAAGAATTTTGCACAGTGCTTGGCATGTAGTAAGTGATTAACAAATGCTTATTAATTCTTGTTAATCAACCTTTTCATCAGTTAGTAATTACTAATTGTACCCCACTCAAGTTACTGAATGTTTATTAAATGTCTACTGCATGTTAGATGCTAGGGAATGTAAGGACAAAAGGAAACAGCCCTGCTCTCAGAAAGCTTACTTTATGCTTCCTGGAGACAACATATAAATATAAGGAAGGAAAGAGCATTAAATGGCAGGGGCCCAGGAAAGACTGCAAAAGAGATAGTTTATTTTAAAGTGCAGTATGGATACTAGGAGACACAGATAAGGAAAGCAGTATATTCTTGTCATGGGAAAAAGGTTACCTATGCAAATGCGTGGAGTGGCGGTAGAATATCGACTTTGAGGAACAGCTCTATAGGCTAATTTGACTGGAGTATGCATGAAGAAAGTAACACAAAACTGCTAGCTACATAGGTTGGGGCCATATTATTAAGGACCGTGTGTGTGTGTGTGTGTGTGTGTGTGTGTGTGTGTGTGTACATATATATTTGTCTTTTGGTGGTTTTTTAGGAATACATGTAGCAAAACTGACTATCTGGGATATAGTACATATAGTCATGACTGTGGTGAGGAAAGAAAACCTAATGTAATTACTATATTCTTATTTGTATTATTGAGGCAGCTTGAGGAGTTTGTATTTTCTCTTAGTGGTAATAGGAAGATGCTAAAGATTTTTGAGCAGGGGACTGGCACAGTCAAATCTAGACCTGAGGAAGATTATCTTGGCATCTCTTAAAGATGGATTGGAGAAGAGAGAGACTGGAAGATCAGTTAGGATCTTTATTATTTCAATAATCCAGGGGAGAAGAGTTGAGGGTGGTACTCATGTGAATGGAGAGAAGGAAGAGGATGGATGTGAGAGAGACTGTGAAAGCAGAATGAACAAGACTTGGCAACTATTGGGATATGGGAGTGTAAGGAAAGGAAAGAGTCTCTGATGACACCAAGGTTTCAGCTTCAGTGACTAAAAAGGTGATGATGCTATCAACAGAAATAGGCAAGTTTGAATTGAGTCAGTTGAAAGGGAAGATGTTTCATTTTGTACTTGTTTAGTTTGACATGCTGATGATCTAAGTAGAGTTGACCAGCAAGTAACTGCCAGTGTGTGACTAGATTTCAGGAGAGATATTAGGGTTAGATATTTGAGAGCTCTCCTCTTATAGAGAAGATAATCACCTACTCAGGAATGTATGAGATCAAGTAATGGGTTGTAGAAAGAAAAACAAGAAGACCCAGGAGACAACTTTGGGGGACTCAAGGCTAAGAGGTGCAAAACTGAAGAGAAGTCAAGAAAGAAAACTAAGAAGGGACCTTCAAATAAGTAGAAGAACCAGCAGAGTATAGTGTCATGGAAACCAAGAGAGGAGAAAGGATATCTAGGAGGGATGGTATAATCAACAGTATTGGAAATTTCAGAGAGCCCGAGGACTGAAGAATCTTGTGGGAGTCTCCTATTTTTCCTTTGTTATAGTAATAACAACTAACATTTCTGTATCACTTTAAAATTTGCAAAAATCCTAGGGGTAGCTAGGTGGCACAGTGGATAGAGCACCCACCCTGGAATCAGGAGTACCTGAGTTCTAAAATTTGTAAAAATCCTAGGGGTAGCTAGGTGGCACAGTGGATAGAGCACCCACCCTGGAATCAGGAGTACCTGAGTTCAAATCCGGCCTCAGACGCTTGACACTTACTAGCTGTGTGATCCTGGGCAAGTCACTTAACCCCAATTGCCTCACCAAAAAAAAAAAAAAAAAAAAGCAAAATCCTAGCAATAATCCTGTGAGATAGTTTCTATTATCATCCCCATTTTTCAGATAAGAAAACTGATACTGACACAGGTTAGGTGACTTACCTGGGGTTACACAGCTGGTAAGCATCTTGAGGAGTTTTCAAACTCTACCCTTCTGATTCTAAGATCAATGTTGAATTCACTATGCCACACTGCCTCTCTTATCCTTAGAATAGCTGTTTTGTATGCCTTCTGGAGCCTTTCTCATTATCTTTAGCTAACCATACTTAATCCCAGGAGCTGTTTTCCTTTCATGAATCAGGATCCAACTTGAGTTGATGCCTGTGGGTTAAATATCATGTTACAGAATTTAAGGGAAAGTTCGGTCTACATTAGTAAAAAGTAAGTAAATTATGGAATGTTTTTAAAGAAATGCCACTTTGTTTTTGTTCAGTCATTTCAGTTGCGTCTGACTCTTTGTGACTCCATTTGGGGTTTTCTTGGCAAGGATACTTGGAGTGGTTTGCCATTTCCTTCTCTAACTTATTTTACAGGTGAGAAAACTGAAGCAAACAGGGTTAGGTGACTTGCCCAGGGTCACACAGCTAGTACGTGTCTGAGGCTAGATTTGAATTCAGGTCTTCCTGTCTCCACTCTTGGTACTCTCTTCACTGTGCCACCTAGTTCTGCCCCACTTTGTTACTTTCAAATAAATAAAACAAAATTAGGCAATAAAGATATTAATCACCTAGCATATATATACATATATACACATATATACATATGTACACACACATATATACATACATACATACATACATACATACATACATACATATATATATATATATATATGCCAGGCATTATGCTAGGCTTTGAGGACAAAAAAGTATATTAGCAATGTTGTCTGGCAGAAGTTTTTTAGGGAGTTTTGAATCATGGAATCATGTTAATAGAATCACGTTTCTGTCTAACTGAAAAGACCTAAGAGATCATTTAGTTGAACACAGCAGAATATTATAGATGAATAAACTTGGGCTAAAGTTTAATGACTTACCCAGGGTCACAGAGCAATTGGTGGCAGAAGCAGGAGTAGAATGCAATGACAGTCCTTCTTCCAGGGACCCAAGGCTACTGTTGCTTTATCAAAGAGATTAAAATGTTTTATAATGAGCATATAAATTATATATATATATATATATATAAATGCTAGTGTTATATATACATATAACTAGCATTTCTATGTGTGTATGTATATATACATATATATATATATACACATATAATTTCTAACTGCCTAAAGAAATTTGTTCTTTAAATATGGTATTTTTAAATATTTCCCCCAAAATCTTATTTGCCATAATGTTGGAGGTTCTTTCTTTCTTTCTTTCTTTCTTTTTTTTGCGGGGCAATGAGGGTTAAGTGACTTGCCCAGGGTCACATGGCTAGTAAGTGTCAAGTGTCTGAGACCGGATTTGAACTCAGGTCCTCCTGAATCCAGGGCCAGTGCTTTATCCACTTTTCTTTTTGTAAATAGGAGAGCAAACTTCAGCCTAATTTATGTCAGTTTTATCTTTGTTATGAATTAGTGGAGTCTAAACCAGTGAAGTTTCACCATTCTTTCCTAATTTTAGATGGCTGAGCATCCAAAAAAAGCCATCTTCTTCCATTCTAGATAAACTAAGCTTCCGAACTTGGGATTTTAGTATGTTGTTGTTTTTCCCATCATTTTAACTAGATGTTTTTCCCCTTCAGATTTGGCAAAAAGAAAAACATACACTTGCTGTTTGTTTTTATAATCCCTGAAAATTTTGAAGGTATGTGCCATTCTGGTAGACTCCTTGTTTTCTCACCAAATGAAAACTGCTAGATCAATATTTAATCCAAAGATTCTTAGATTGTATTTCAGGCCATGGAGCAGATATTATTTTAACAGAACCACTAACAATGGAAAAAATGAGTATTGTACTAAATTATTGGAAAACCTTCTTCTCAAAAACTGGTAAGTGAAAAATGTATTTCCAGAGGTTTAAAACATATCTTATTATATCTTTAAAATGGTATCTGGTGTTCTGGAATAGGTATCTTATCAGTATTTGACATTTCTATATAATGTTCATAGAACATTAACACTGTACACAGTACACACTGTGATAGTCATAAAGCCAGAGTCTCACTACAAGGGACCACAGATATTGTCTAATCCAATCTCTTTGTTTGTAAGATGAGGAAACTGACCCCCAGAGAATGAGGGTTCTTCACTCTTTTGCATCATGGACAAAATAGCAGCTTATGGAACCCTTCTCAAAATCATTTTAACGCATACATAAAATATGCAGTATTACTAAAAATATATTGAAATATAGTTATAAAAATATTTCTTAACTCAAGGTTAAGAATCCCTGCCCCAAAGATAAACTGGCTTCTCTGAAGTCCTAGAGTAAATTAGTGGCATACTGGGAACCCAGATTTCTAGTTCAATGTGTTTGTGTTTTATACTACTGTGTTGGGATACTTCTTCATTGGGTAGCTGAAAATAAATTTCACAATGCCATATAAAATGCTGTTGTGAATATTGTATGCCATGTAAGTGTGACCTGTTGTTCAGAAGTCTAGGCATTAAGCTTACATGAACTGGTTTCTTTTTCTTTTTCTTTTTTCTTTTTTTGGTAGGGTGGAGCTGCTTCTAAAATCTCTCTTTGAATCATTTCCCAGATGTATATCTTATCAGCATATGTCTTCTAGATCTCAACAGATTTGGGTAGAGGGTTCTATATAGAAAACAGCCTTTATTTTAACCCCACAGAAAGAATGTAGAATAAAACCACAAAGGACTTACTTATAGGTGCCCATAATAGTCATAGCATTCTCCTCTCTAGTTAGTCCCATTTTCTGCCCTGAGGACATATATAGGACTCCATCTTTATGGCGCAATTCAGTGGTCTGGAGGCCGCTTGGAAGGAAATGAACTTAGGTGATTAGAAATATAACGCTCTTTCTTTTCCTTCCTTCCTTCCTTCCTTCCTTCCTTCCTTCCTTCCTTCCTTCCTTCCTTCCTTCCTTCCTTCCTTCCTTCCTTCCTTCCTTCCTTCCTTCCTTCCTTCCTTCCTTCCCTCCCTCCCTCCCTCCTTTCCGGCAGTGAGGGTTAAGTGACTTACCCAAGGTCACACATCTAGTAAGTGTCAAGTGTCTGATGCTGAATTTGAACTCAGGTCCTTCTGAATCCAGGGCCGGTGCTCTATCCACTGTGCCACCTAGCTGCTCCAACAACTCCTTTCCCACAGGTCCTGTACCATTTCAATAACACATGGCAAAAGCAGAAGGTAAAATCCAGGTATTGCTCTTTTGAAACTTCATGGTTCATTCCCTTTTTGCTCTTCCCATTTAGATAACCTTGATTTTCAATTCATGAGCTCCAACTACTCCTAGTTAGAGTTGGGGTTCAGAAGCATTTGCCACTCCTTTAAAAGACTAGCCACATGGTTCCCCTTTCTACAGCTACCAGCTTTCTAGCCAAGAGGTTCTGTCACTGCCTCTCCATGCTACCATCCCTGGGGTTGAAGTCGTGATGGTTTTAATGGAGTTGAGTGAAGGTCCATGGAGAGGGAGGCTTTCTCCCTTACCCTTTTCAACCAAAACTGAAGGGTCTGGATCTGCTTTTGATTCTCTGGTGCTTTATGCTCATCTATCACTGAATTTTTCCTCAAATTTGAGTCCAGCTTCCATTTATAAGCCTATTTCTGATCCATAACTACTATGTGCAAGGCTGTGTGTTGGGTTCTGGGTTCTTCAGAGACCCCCAAAAATCTCTGTCTTCAAATAGCTTACACTGTAGGGTATAACTTGGACCTACAATAGCTTGACCTGATCCAATTATACCTGATGCTGAGGCATACTCCATAGGCATGTTCATACCTGTTAAGGAACCATAGAGAGTCATCAACAATGGCCTCATCCTTTTAACTCAATTTAGCTTGCCAGGCAAGGTAAAAATATACAATGAGGTGAAATATACAGTCTTCTGTCTAAGGATTTGTATATGCACATAATTTGTTTTGGACAATTTTTGGACAGCCAGTCCTTAGTCTTTAAAATAAGTATTTATATAGCATCTACTGTATGCCAGATACTGTGCTAAGTGCTTTATAAATATTATGTCATCTGATCCTCACAACAAACATTTGAGGAAAGTACCATCATTATTCCCATTTTACAGTTAAGAAAACTGAGATACAGAGATTGCTATTTACCCAATTTCACACATCTAGTAAGTGTGTGAGGTAATAGTTGAACTCAAGGCTTCCTGATTCCATATCCAACACTCTATCCACTGTACCACCTAACTGCCAAAACGCAATAAATCATGATATGTCAGTGTAAGCTTATGTAAGTAAATATAAAGAGCAGTCTCACTAATACTTGGTATTTATAGAATACTTTATGATTTTCAAAACACCTTCCTATACAGTGTCTCACTTCACTCTTTTTTTTTTTTTTTTTTAGTGAGGCAATTGGGGTTAAGTGACTTGCCCAGGGTCACACAGCTAGTAAGTGTTAAGTGTCTGAGGCCGGATTTGAACTCAGGTACTCCTGAATCCAGGGCCGGTGCTCTATCCACTGTGCCACCTAGCTGCCCCTCACTTCACTCTTTTTAAGGTCAACAGGCTGTCATACTCATTTGACATTTAAGGAAATTTGGGCTTCATAAAGTAACCAATTAACAAAAATTATGATTAGAATTCTGATTTCCTGACTCCAGTGTTCTTAATATATCTGCTCTCTAAATGGCTTAATTGAATGATTTATTTGCCATTTTGATTTGCATGAAAATCAACTTCCAAACTTTATCTCTGCTACAACCATTGATCACTAATGACTATTGATGATCTTTAGATACCTGTGGTACCTAAGTTAGGAAAATCTCACAAAGGTGATATTTGCACCTCTTCTTGAAGAACCATAGAAATAGGGGAAGAAGAATCTGTTTAAATCAACTGATTTAATTGGCATTCTGGTCTCCAGACAGCACTTCATTGGCTACCTGGTCCTTTAATTTTTCTGAACATGATTATAGAACCCGTTTTGGTAACATTCCAGGGTCTTATGAATTTCCCGTTCTCCAAGCTCTTCCTAGAAATGGCTAACCACTGACCAAAAACCCCTTCTGCAAGACCATTCTCGTGGTGGGAATAGAACAGCTGCTTTCTAGCACCTGTCCAGTGTCCATTCACATTTATAACTCATTCCTGTACACTACAAGTTGATCTCATCTTTGCTCTTGGGCTAAGCAGCTGCAGTGAATCTTTTGAGATGTCATATTTTGATGGTGCAGCTGTCCATTTCAGACTCACGCACATTTTTCCCCTCTCAAGACACTTACCTGAAAAACCAGAGCTTGATTTCTTTTCTGGATACATTACTTATTTGGGTATACTACATCTTCAGCTGTTATAGGGTTACTCTAGATAGAACCTAGTTGGAAGAAAGCCAGTTGTAGCATGTAGTATCTTGTTTATTTTTCTCCGTATGCCTTGTGTTATTTCATGCTCTATTCATTTTGATGCATTTAAATGTTCTTGTAGAAAAAAATTTGTAGTCTCCTTTTGATTAAAAAAATCATATTGTTAAGTTCTATTGAAAGAAAGTGACAGCTGCATTCCAGATTAGAATGTCTGCATTTGATTAATAGCCATTCTGTCATTGTTTTCTGAATAAAAAGATCCTGTATTATTCTATTTTAAATTTCAGCTAAGAATGAAAATATAGTCAGAGGGGAAGACTCCAAACCATCCCTACAGAGACCTTTTAATGAAAACCCAAGAGATGGTTCCACTGATCTAGTCCTTCATAGGTTAGTTTCTTTTGCTTAAAAAAAGTTATATATGATTTTGACAAAACTTAAAAAGTCATTTAACAAAAAATTTACTGAATACTTGCTGCAACAGTACCCTACCTGGAGACAAAGGACCTTGGTTAAAATCCTAACTCTGCCACTAACTACCAGTGTAACCATGGGTAAGTCAACTTCTGAGCCTATTTCCTCATCAGTAAAATAAAGGGGTTGAGACTGCAATTCTAACTTGCACGTATGCTCAGTATAAACAGAGTATGTCACATCTGTCACAGAAAAAATTAACATAATTTGAAACTGCATTATTAGAAATTTAATGTCCTGACCAATGAAAGTAATAGTCATCACTGTGTTCTGAACTGGTTAGGTATCACTTGGAGTATTGGGTTGAGTTCTGGGAACTGGGACTTTTTTTAAAAGCCATCAGTCATCTAAAGGTTGGTGATTAGGATGGTGAGAAAATCATGTAATATAAAGAACCACTGAAAGAACTAAAGTCATTTAACTTGGGGGAAAAGAGGGCTCCAGGTCATGTGGAACATGCTAGCTGTCTTCAAATGTTTGAAATGATATTATATGGAATAGGAATGAGATCAGAGATATAGTCAATTGATAGAAGATGGAAGAAATTTCAACTTCCATTTTAGGAAGACAGAGCTTTTAAAAAAGTGAAATGGGCTGCTTTATGAGATAGACCCTTCAGAGGCTAGATGACCACTTTTCTAGGATGATTAGTGGCAACTTGGCTAATTATACTTCATGTTTCTCTAGTGCTTTATAGTTTTTGAAACATCCTTATTTGCATGATCTCATTTCATTCAATCCATAAGCACTTACTATGTTCCATGTCCTATGCTAAACACACTGAGAATACAAAGACAAAAATGCAATAGTTCCTGCTCACAGGGGAGTTTGAATTTTAATGAGAACACAATATGTGCACATATAAATATATACAAAATGAATGCAAGATGGTTTTGGGAAGAGGTGCATAAGCATCTGGGGATGGGGTAGCGGGGACCAGCAAAGGCTTCATGAAAAATGTGGTGCTTGAGCAGAGTCTTGAAGGAAACCAGGGATTTTGAGCAATGGAAGTGAAGAGGGAGTGCATTTCAGGCATGAGGGATGGCTAGTGCAAAGACATGGAGACAAGACAGAAGATGGGTTGTGACAAGACATTCACATGTATAAAACGGTGAGTAGATCTGTTATGGTTAGATTGCAAAATGTGAGAAAGTAAACAAAGTGTAAGAAGCCTGAAAAGGTAAAAAGGGACTTTAAATGTCAAAGAGAGGAGTTTATATTTGATCCTAAAAGCAATAGGGAACCCTTGAAGTTTGTTGAGTGGGAGGGAGTGACGTGATCAGATGTATACTTTAGGAAAATTTCTTTAGCAGATGTATGGAGGATGGACTGGAGTGGATAAAGACTTCAGGCTAAGAGACCAAATAGGAGGTCACTGCAATCATCCAGGCAAGAAGTGATGAGGGCCTCAACTAGAGTAAAGCTGTGTCTAGAGAAAGAATGAGGGGTGAATGCATGAGCTGTTTTAGAAATAGAAATGAGTTTTGGCAAATGATTTAACATGTGAGGAGAGTGACAAGTCAAGGACAACACTGAGACCAAGAAGCTAGGTGACTAGAAGGATAAGGTAGCTAAGTGGTGCAGAAGAGAGTACAGTGGACCTTGAGTCAGGAAAACCTGACTTCAAATCTGACCTCAGACTTATTCTAGGTATGTGACCCTGGGCAAGTCACATAACCTCTGTTAGCTTTAGTTTCCTCAGCTGTAAAATGGGGACAGTAACAGCACCTATCTTCTAGGGTAGGTGTGAAGATCAGATGAGAAAACATATGGAAAACACTGAGCGCATTATTTGGCACATGGTAGGCAATTAATAAATACTTGTTCCCTTTCCCTTCCCATAATAAGGAAGTTTTGATGAGGGATAGATTGGGGAGAAGAAAAAGAAATGATTTCTCTTTTGGATGCATTAAGTTTAAGAGGCTTACAGGCAATTGGTGATATGTAACTGCAACTCAGGAGAGAGATTAGGACTAGATATATAGACCTAAGATTCATATGCACACAGATAATAATTAAGTCCATGTGAGTTAATGAGGTTACAAAGAAAATGTAGAGAAAAAGGTAAAGATAACCCAAAATAGTCTTGGGGTAAACTCACAGTTAATGACTGACATGGATGATCAATCATCAAACTAGACTGAGAAGGAACAATCAGAGAGGAAGAGAACTAGGAGAGAACAATGTCCAAAAAACACAGAGCAGAGATGGCATGTAAGAGGAAATATTGAGTCACAGTGTCAAAGGCAGCAGAGAAATCAAAGGATGAGAATTGGGGAAAGACGATTAGATGTGATTATTTTTTAAAAAGATAAGAAAAGAAAACTTCAGACAAATTCTGAGTATTTTTATTTGTACTGCAGGACACAAAAAGAGGACTGTATATGAAATGGTGAATCTATTTCATACACTTACATGTTATATATATATATATTTTTTTCATATGTTACTTATAACACTGTCCTGCTTATCCATGATTCCTTCTGTTCTCTACTTAGCATTTAAAAATATTTCAGTGGCCCTTTTTTTGTGGGTTTTTTGGGCATCATTATTTTGAGACTCCCTCCTCCTTTTTATTCTTAGTTAAATACTAAGAGAAAGGGGCAGAGGAATCCTATAACAAATAAGCATAGGCAAACAAAACAAATCCATACCGTTGCCATGTGCTAAAATCTGTCTCTGCAACTTGAGTTGATCACCTCTGTGATCATTGTTTCCCATTGCTGTTTGATGCATTTCTATACCAAACTGTTTAAGTATGTGTGTGTGTATTCAACCCTTCATCTGATTCAGATAAGAATGAGGTTCAGATAAGAGAAAGGCTTACTTCTGTCACCCCCATTTCCATTGTTGTATACTTTTTATTCTTAGATACTCTATGAGAAATAGCAAGTTCCATTCCCTTCTTCCTCCTTTCTGCATCAGTGTATTCTTGTGAATCCTAACTGTGATGTGTGCATTTCCCTTATTTCTTTCTGGATGATTGTTCTATTTTATCCTTGACCTAAGAGCTCTAGAATTTGGCTATAATATTCCTTGGAGTGTTCACATTGGGATCTCCTTTAGAGGTGGTTAGTGAATTCTTTCAATTTCTACTTTGCCCTGTGGTTCTCTTGTATCTTGGCAGTTTTCCTTTATAATTTCTTTAAATATGATGCATGATCTCCTTTTTTGACCACAACTTTCAGATAATACAATAATTAATTCCTTTTTTGTGGGGCAGTGAGGGTTAAGTAACTTGCCCAGAGTCACACAGCTAGTAAGTGTCAAGTGTCTGAGGCGGGACATGAACTCAGGTCCTCCTGAATCCAAGACCAGTGCTTTATCCACTATACCACCCAGCTGCCTTGACCAATTCTTATTTTTTTAAGGAGTAATTTTCTTCAGTGAGATTTTATCTCTTTTATCAAGTTGTTGATTCTCTTTTCATAATTTTCTTGCATTGCTCTTATTTCTTTTCCCAATTTTTCCTCTACCACTCTTATTTGGTTTTTAATTTTTTTGCTTTATTTTTAGCTCTTTCTTTGGCTCTTATAGGATTTGGGGGGGGCTTGTATCTAATCTGTATTTTTCTTTAAAGCTTTGCTTGTAGATGTTTTCAAGTCATCATTTTCATCTGAGTTTGTTTCTTGAGCTTCCCTGTCTCCATAGAAGCTTTTTATGTCAGGTTCTTTTTGTTGTTGTTGTTTGCTCATTTTTCCAGCCTATTTCTTGACTTTGGATTTTCTATTAGAGTTGGACTCTGTTCCCCTGGGGAAGAGGGGTGGGAGATGGCCAGCCTGTAGTTTTGTGGCTAGATCTGGGGGATCTGTAGGTTTTCAGTGCTTCCAAGGTGTTGTAATCCAGGCAGAGTTCTGGTCAAATTCTTCCTGGTATGCACTCTGGTCCTTACCTAGGTAGGGCCTCTGCTCTCTCCCAACTATAGACCTTTACTCTTGGCCCTGGAACTGTGACCCAGAACTGGGTAATGGGTGAAGGATCTGGAAAATGGCAACTGACATGCAGCCATTGCTAGCACAGGAGTCTTCTGTAATATATTTCTGACTAGATGTTTAGTCCCTTTACTCTGTCATTAGGCAAGGAAAGTTCTTGATGCCACCACTGCTGCTTCTGCTGCCACTGGAGGTGCTGCCTTACCCTCAAGGACTCCCTGAGAGGGCTGCTTATTCTAGCAGTACTCTCAGCCAGCTTCAACCCCAGTATCTGCAGGTAGACCTCTATTTCAGTCCTCCTAAGCTGGAAAAATGAGATACTGAGATACTGTGACTTTAATTTTTGGTTATCCCCCCAGAATTTGATTTGAGGCATTTTTTAAAAAGTTATTTAGAAAGTTGTATTAGGTGAGCTCAGCAGAAATGTTTAATGCCCTCCATTACTGTATTCTTGTTATCTTTCCCTCCCCATCCCAAAATGCAGAGTAGAACAGAAACTTTGTTTTTACTCTTTGAAGATATTCAGGTGCTGAAGGGACCCTTGGTTCTTCTCCTCCTATTGGGATGTTAGCACATCATCATAAAACTCCTTCCAATTGCTCAAATAAATTTACCTTTCAGAGTTTCTCTTGACTCATGTTTGTATTTCAAAGCTGTTCCTCACCTGTAGTCTTTTCATCAGCAGTGCTTAAAAGACTTTTCCATTAAAGATCCATTTTTCTCTCTGCAAGATTATATTCATCTTTGCAGAGTAAGTTATTTTTGGTTTTAAGTTCATATGTTTTGCCCTTTGGAGCACTGTGTTTTAAGCACTCTTGTTTTATCATAGAAGTTTCCAGGTCTATATCATCCTGTCTGAGTTTTCTTGGTACTTAAATTGTTTCTTTATGGATGCCTATAGTATTTTTTTTAGTTCTGGATTTTGGCTATGACATTCCTAGGATTTTTCTGTTTTCTTTCCCCTTACGCCTTAGGGGAAGGGATCAGTGAATTTTTTTCTGTCTTCGTTTTGTCCTCTGGTTCTAAAAGATGTGGGCAGTTTTTATTTATGATTAAATATAATATCTAGGCTTTTCTTACTTTCCAGGGAGGCCAGTGATTCTTAAATTATTTCTTTTAGTTGTTTTCCAAGTTAGCTGTTTATGATAATAGAGATCTTGTTTTCTTGTATTTTTTCCAGCCTTTTCATTTTGACCTAACAACATTTATTGCTTTCTCCTGGAGTCAATGAAATATGTTTGGTTTATTCTGTTTTTTCAGGAGTCCATTGTTTGGCTAAGATTTGCTACTTTCTGTTCCAAGCTATTTATTCTGCTTCCAATTCATTCTCATTCTCATTCTCTCTCTCTCTCTCTCTCTCTCTCTCTCTCTCTCTCTCTCTCTCTCTTGGCAACAAGGGTTAAGTGATTTGGTCAGGGTCACACAGCTATTAAGTGTCAAGTGTTTGAGGTCTGATTTGAACTCAGGTCCTCCTGAATCCAGGGTTGGTGCTTTATGCACTGTGCCACCTAGCTGCCCCCCAAAGATATTATCTAATCCAACTCCCTCATTTTATAACTAGGACACAGATGTGACCTCAGGTATATAGGTATATAAAATAGGTATACATAACCTTTAACTGTTGCCAAATTTTTTGTGACACCCCCCCCCCGACACATTCATTTATTTTTCTCACAGTTTAAGAAGCTTTGCTCTAGGGCATCCTCTTTACTGACTTTGCACAGAATCTGACAGGGTATGTAGCTTGTCAGTGGTAATTCTGGAAAGTTGAGCTTTCAACTGGGAGGCAAAATGGTCATGGAGGAAGTAGAACCTGAGTTGAGTCTTGAAAGAAAGAAGGAACTTCACAGATATACACAAATAGAAAAACACACACATACAACACACCCCTCATGAGTAACCCTCTATACATTTATATTTTTATTCTTATTAGATTTCCAAGGACTTCTTTAAATAGAACATAAGAATATCTGTTTGATAAAATGAAATCATAACCAACCACAGACCCTTCAAAGAATGGATATACAACTACATGTATTCTAATTGGATAAAGGAATATATGTCAGTTTGTACTTGTTAGTCACACTTCTAAATATTTTTGATAATATTTATAACAGTGCCTTCAAATTTATCAGGAGATAACTAAAGAGTGATTTTAGGGTTGACTACACTTTTACCCTAAGCCAATGAGGCTAGTTTAAAGGATGACTGAGTTAATTTCAGACTTTATATTACAAAGGCTTCCCTTTCATGGGCATGCTTCAAGGTTTTAATTTCTGAATTACAAAAATAAGCTTTCTAGTACTATTTGTGATTAGAGATTGGGGGAAAAACTTGGAAAGCAGCTAGTATACCATCATTTGCTGCTACTTTATTGATCAAGTGGCTAGTCTGTAAAACCTCTTTAAGTAAATGTTTGAGGTAAAAGGTTTGAAGAGGAAGGTTATTTTCCTTTTTTAATATGGCAGGTTATCTCTACTGAAAAATTCACATTATTATGAAAATCAGTAGTAAATTGTTCATTCAAACAGTGACTTATATGACTTGAGCCAAAAGCATTAAAATTAAATTGTAAACTTCTTGAGGGAGGAATGTGTTTTGTTTTGTTTTATTTTTTGTATTTAACCAAAGTGCTTAAGAGTGCAGTGCAAACAGTAGATGATCAGTAAATGTTGAATGAATGAATGAAGTATAAAGTGTACTGAATTTTCCAATGATTAGTAATAAACCAGGAAATAGAATGCATAATTTCTGTCTTTCTGGCTATTCTTATTAGTACATGATGTGCTATCCTTCCTTCCTTCCCCCCTGCCCCCCTCCACCCATAATGACTTTTTCTTTCTGGTAGAATATGTGCTATTATACAACAATGAAAAGCAATAATGAATGAGGAAATAAATAAGCAATAATTTGGAAAATTGAGTGCTCATTTAATTAAAAAAATATTTATTGAGTTTCAACTGCTATAATGCAGTAGTAAAATTTTAGAAATAAGTAGAAAAATCCTGGTTGGAATAAATACCTAGTGATTTCAAATGTACTGTACAAGGTAATATAAATAGTGTCCTTTAGGGATTGTATTGGTTTGCTAGGCTATTTACTTATGGCCTTGACCCTTTATGGTATGTTTTTCTTTTGTTTCTAGTTCCAGTTCATTAGGAGACAGTCATGGAGTTGGACAAAAGACTTCATTATCTGATTCCAGGAAAAGTAAGAAGATTTCTCTTCTTCATTCAAGCAAAGAAAAATTGAGAAGGTGAATTTATATGTAGTTATTTGTACCATTGTTCCCTTTGTAGTGAAAACTTAAATTTATGGTGTTCACAATTCAGTTGATTGTACTGTAAAAAAAAAGTCACATAAAAACTAGTCACTGTGGTTACTGAACAGAGTCCTAATGTCTGATGGACTAAAAGAGTGTTCAATCAGTGGCATCATTTAAGGACTAGAAATACTGAATTTCCAAGGAAATCTGTTTGCTGAGTTGTAAGGTTGTAAAGGAATTGTAACTGCCTTCTCCATCTTCTCCCCAGCCCTGACAAGGAATTGCAGAGGAAGCACCAGACTTAGTTAACCCTGTCTTACCACACAATAAAACTGCCCATTTCCAAAGTGGCAAGATAAAATTGATTAACATTGATGGATTGATAAAATTATAATTCTGACCTCCCAAAATATTCTTGGTATAAAAAATTTTATGTATACACTTAACATCTGTAAAAGTCAAGTCAGGACAATGAGGATTTGTTGTGTTTTATATATGCCAAGCATTGTGCTAAAGCTACAAAGAAAGGCTTTTGTCTTTAGTACCTGCTCTTGAGCTCACAATCAATGAGGGACGCAGCATGCAAATAATTATTTACAAACAAGATACATAGAAAGTAAATTGGCAATAATCACAGAGGGAAGGCACTAGGATTAAAGGGGGACCAGGAAAGGCTTCTAGTAGAAAATGAGATGATAGTTGGACCATGAAGTCAGAGAAGCCAGGTTCAGAAATGAGATACAAAATGTGTGCATTGCTAAAATCTCACATTAACACCAATGTTTAATTCATTACTAGCTGTTTTGTTGTTGTTTTTTGAGTCAGTGGGCCTGCAGACTTTATGGCAAAGATAGATGAAGCAGGAATAAAAGGACTATACTAATAAAGTCATATTTTTCATAGTTCCTTAAGATCAGAATGAATAGAGTGAGGTTAGCATCCTAGTGAAGTTTACCTTGCTTTCCCATCCATGAAAGTAAATCCAATGCTGACCAAGCTGTAGTCATTCAAAGAAGATGGAACTAGAAGAATGATGAGGATGCAGCAGCCCATCCCAGGTGATCTGAAATCCAAAGGATTATTTGTTTCTGGAAGTTTGTATCTGTCTAACAAGAACCCAATGAACTGATTTGAATCCAAACAGCCTTCTAGGATTTTTCTCTGTTGGAAATAAATTGCAGACAGGCTCACTCTTCTTCATTTTTGGTTTCGTTTGGATCAGAACCAGGCTGACAAATATGGTTGGTGAATAGACATCTATTTACACGTTTTTGTCACTCTGATTTTTTTTTCTAAACACAAGAACAAAGCCTTTTTTTTCCTGATAGAAGTCTTGGTGCATATTTATTAGTGGTGACCTGTTTTAACCTTTCTTATAAGATCAATCACCATCAGCTTCCAAAAGGGTTTCAGTAACCCTCCTCATTCTTACTAAAATCTGACTGCAGTAAGTACTTTTCTTTGTTCCATTTAATCTTGTGTTTCATTGATCAGCAAGCACTTAACCACTGTACTGGCTACTTTGCTATGAGCTGGAGAGACATGTAGAAGGGATAAAAATTGCTCTGAAAATGCAGATTCCTTTACAACTTCCACTCAGATTCTTACTAACTTCATCTAATTTCTATTTGAAATTGGGCTAGCAGGCTCCCATAGTTTGCACGATTTGTTCTAACTAAAAGAATTAGTCTCCTTGTTTTCCTTAGATTAAGAAATTAGATGTAAATTAGATGTATTACAAAGGAATAATTGGTGGGTTCTTGGGTCTCCTGCATCCATTCAGGAATTTATTTATATCAAGACAGGATATAATGGGAAGATCTTTGGATTTAGGCTCAGAACTGAGTTTTAGTCCTACTTAGAGGCATAGTTGTATGACCTTGAGCAATTCCCTTACCTTTTCTGAACCTTAGTTTTCTTATGTATAAAATGGGGATAATAATCGTTTGGTCACCTGTTTGTAGAGTTGTAAGGAAAGCACGTTTAACCTGCAAAGACTTGTATAAATGTGAGGTATTCCATATTGCTATTATTATTTGCCATCCATGCTTCTGTCCATCCACCTTGAAGGAGAAGAATTCTACCAACTTCTGTAGAGTGACATAGGGGAGCTATCTTCTCTCTGACGACTGGAACATAGTATTGCTGTGTTGCAGTCCTTTTCCTTAAATTCAGATTCTGCTGCATAACCACATGGGGTAGCAGGGAGGGAGCAAGTGTAGCACTGGGTTATATTTTAACACCCAATGCTTAATGCTTCAAATATGCAGCTTCCTGTACTCCTTTTGAAGTAACACAGGAAAGATGTCGTATGTGACTGTGAAAGTTGTTGACTCCCAGTGAAACACTGATTCTGTCCTGATTCACCTGTATTAGAAAGAGTGTTTACTCCCCTGAGTCCAGAAGTTTGGGCTATTCGTGTAGAATGGAGTAGAAGGTTAGATTTGTTCCTAACATGCAGTATTTTTGAGCAGAGAACGAATCAAGGATTGCTGTGAACAACTGCGAACTCTCTTGCCATATATAAAGGGGAGGAAGAATGACGCTGCTTCAATTCTTGAGGCAACAGTTGATTATGTGAAATGTATCCGAGAAAGAATCCCTCCAACTATCCTGGTTCAGGTACTTTCTAATTTTTTTGAGTTCTGCTTATATGAAACATTCAGGAACCCGAGATTTTATTTGTAGTCCTTCTACTTCTAGAGATCACAACTTTATCCATGCCACCATATAGTCTCTACCAGTTGCTGTTGTGGTTAAAACAAAATTATAAACAAAACAGAAAACTTGATTCCCTAGCAATGAACCTTGTGGGGATGAACTTCCAAACTTAGCTCTCCTGGTCCTCTGGTAATCCGTACATATGACAAAAAGCCAGACCCATATTAAAAATCTTCACTGCATGACTGAACTTACCAGAGAACCAAGAGTCACTTCCATATCACATTGAGAAATCAAAAGAAGACCATTTATAGAGAAAGGCTAAAAAACAAAGGCACCAAAATTCTGTTTAGCTCTCTGGAAATTTATATGTACTCCCCACTTTCTTTTATAGATTACAAAGGTGCTTCAAAGCAACAGAAGGTTTTGTAAGAAGCAACAGGTAGCCAGCCAGCCATTCCTCCCAAGTACTGTCATGGCACAAAGGTAGGAAATGAGCTTTGAGTTCTCATGAAATTAAAGTTTTTGTCATTAACTTCCAACTCTTGGCATAGGAAAAATATTAAGCTACTAAATTTTCACACCATTTGATGATTTATTAAGAGAAGAGACTTTTTCCTTTTGTTAATAGATGAGGAATTTTTGCTATGCTGATCCTTGTAATGTATATTTATGTGAAATGAAAGACATGCAACAGTCTTAAATCAACACAGTGTCCCTTAGTATTCCTTTTATTGTAACCCAAAACATTCAAAAAGGAACCTTATAAGCAGTTTGAACTATGGTAGGCTAATGTCCTTTCAGGTGACAAGACTTTATGGACATTGTGAACACTATGATGAATTGGGTTAGGTCAGCTTTTTGGATCATGTTCAGCTCCTTTCCAGCTAGGAACAATTTCTAGGCAGAAACTTTTGAGAAATACTTTCTAGCATATGAAATAGCCCAGCAAGGGGTTGCTTAGATAAATAAATTTATTGGAATATACAGATAAAACAAAATTACCTTTTATTTAAAAGGCAGTCAGTAGAGGTTTAAGTTGAATTGAACAACATCCTGGAGAATCTGGGAGTTCAGTACAAGTCTTTGTGACAGTGCAAACTTAATTTTTACTACTTTCATGATAGAACTAGCTGTAGAGTTTAATAAAGATACTTTTCTTAAATAAAAAGGTATTTAAAGTTTCTTCCCTTTTCCTTCCCCTTTCACTTTTAAGGGAAAGCAATGTGGTGACAAGTATTCAGTCACCCATGAAAGAGATCAGATTCCTGGCTAATAAGTGCCTAAATGTATATGCTCTTCCTGCTTCAGAGTACCCATTGGATGAACCCTTGAAAGGTGATGCTCCATTTCTCTTCAGCTTCTTTCAAATAGTTTGCACTAAAGTGTATATAGCCAGATATATAATTTAGCTTGCTTTTATATTCATCTCCTGGGAATTATGATTTTAGAATTACAGTTTGATTCTTTTTTAGTCTGTTTGAAGGAATTAATGGAAAAACATTTGTTAAGCCCTTATTATGTGTCAGATACTATGTTGACCTTTAGGAATACAAACAAAAGAGTTACAGTATCCATCTTCCCTGTAGATTACATTCTAAAAGGTGAAGACTACATATAAAGGGAATGGTGGTTACAGAAGATTTACTGTGGTCTGGGAAACATGGGAATGATGAATGGGGCCATAGGGAAATAATTGATATGCCATTTTCAAATATAATAATAGTCTTTAATTTCTGTTTCTCAGAGCAAGCAGTGGAAAGTGTATGTGTTTGCAGGGGATGGGGAGAAGGAGTTGAGATAGGAGAAAGGAGTATATCTGCATAGGACATGATTGTAAAGTATAATCAGGTAACTGATGGCCAGATCTGGTGCACTTCTACCAATCAGAACAACACAACCCTGGTGTGGGAACTGGCAGTCAGAGTCCTTGGGCATTTAAATAGTCTATTCTAAGAAACAATGGCTAAGCTGATCAGGAAGTGTAGAGTGCTAATTTTGATGGAAGATAAATGACTGTTTATTATTTGTAAAATATCTGGGGATTTAGAAGACAGGTCCATGTTATAGAGAACCTGGAAAACCAGGCAGAAGGATTTATATCTGATGCAGTAGAAAATAGGAAGGTATTTAAAAATGATAGGACAAAAGTTAGGCAGTCAGTAGCATTTCTTGAGCGCAAGCCATGTTCTAGACTCTGTCAAATGCTGCATGTAGAAAGAAAGGCAAAACAAAAACTCAACAGTTGCTACCCTCATGAGGCTCACAGTCTAATGGGGGAGACAACATATAAACAACTATCAAAAAACAAAATCTATACAGAATAAATTGGAGATAATCAACAGAGGGGAGGCACTAACATTAAGGGAAGTATTATTTCAATAATAGCCTGGCACAAACATGAAAAATTAACTAGAAAAGGGGGAAACCAGAGGCAGGGAAGTCCACTAGAAAGATATATTGCAGGATATCAAAATTCAGTTTCAGGAATTAAAGGAATTACTTTTTTGGTTTCATTTGTTTGGGGTAGGATTTATTCCCCTATATTTCCAGGGTTACCAAACATTTTCCTGAATGTCTATTAGCCTAAGCCAATCTTGGCTAAATTTCTGAAAAAGTTTCTTTAGGGAAAAATCACTGTCAATAAACTTATAAGGCATTGCATGACATATAATATGTTAATGAACCAGCTCTGCTTCTACCCACTTCCCTAAATCTACTTGCTACCTAATGTAGAAAATATTATCCCCTACCACTCCCAACACATACCTTCTTTTCCAGTCAAGTCATTATCTTCACTGTTTTAACATAAACCACATTTTCCTGCCTTTTTGATTTTTTGATCATGGTGTTTTCTCAGATGAAATGCCTCCATTTCTCTACTTTTGTAAATTGCACTAATGCTTTAAGGCCCATTTCAAGCTCCACCTTCTTCATGAAACCTTCCCTAATGTCTCTGCCACACTGGTAGATTTTTTTTCTTACTCTCCATAGTCTGTCTTTTCTTTTTTTGTTTTTTTTTTCTAAGGCATTTGGGGTTAAGTGACTTGCCCAGGGTCACACAGCTATTAAGTGTTAAGTGTTTGAGGCCGGATTTGAACTCAGGTACTCCTGACTCCAGGGCCAGTGCTCTATCCACTGATGCCCCCATAGTCTGTCTTTTCTGTACCATACATTCAGATTCTTGATTACATTCTAAATTTAGCACTAATTTGCATACTATTGTATCTTCTTCTTTAATCAGTTCATTTAGTATTATCTTCCCAAAATGACACCACCTTCTAACATCCTAAGAGATGGTAATAGTTTTTCATGTTTGTATGGTTTTTACCACATGAGGTTTTAAGTTCATCTAGAGTAGGGACCATTTTATATATTTGGTATCTCCCTTAGTTCTTAGCATAATACCATGTGCAAAGATCTTTAGATTTTAGAGTTGAAAGAAATTTAGAGGATATCTGACCCTTTCATTTTACTGAGGCTCAGAGAGGTTAAATAACTTGTTCAGGTTTATACAGGTAATAAATAACAAAACCATAATTCAAAACCAAGCCTTCTGATAACAGGTCCATGAATCTTTGTTATTTCATGTAGATTCTTTTTTAATATAGTATTTTACTATTTTCTAGCTACATGTAGAAATAGTTTTCAACATTTGTTTCTATAAGATTTCTAGTTTCAAATCTTTCTCCTTCCCTCCCCCCTCCCCAAGACAGCAAGCAATCTGATATAGGCTATATATGTACAATCGCATTAAACATATTTCTGCATTAGTCATGCTGTGAAAGAAGAATCAGAGCAAAAGGGGAAAACCTCATAAAAGGAAAACAGAAAAAGTAGAAATAGTATGGTACAATCTTCATCCAGATTCCAAAGTACTTTTTTCCTGGATTTAGAGAGCATTTTCCCTTATGAGTCCTATGAAACTATCTTGGACCATTGTGTTGCTGAGAAGAGTCAAGTCTATCAGTTGATCAACACACAATGTTGTTGATACTATGTACAATGTTCTCCTGGTTCTTCTCATCTCACTCAGCATCAATTCATATAAGTCCTTCCTGGTTTCTTTGAAAACCACCTGCTCATAGTTTCTTCACATTGATTTAAAAAAAATTGTGTTCTAAATTTTATTCTTCCCTCCCTCCTCAACCCTCCCTATGGAATCTGTGCAGTTATGCCAAGCATCTTCACATTACTCAAGTTGTGAAAGAAAAGAGACAGAATAACTTTAGCAAGAGGAACTAACAAATAAAATTATACTTCAATCTATTCAAATACCATCAGTTCTTCCTTTGTTGATGGTTTGCATTTTTCATACATCCTTCTGATAGCATTCTGCTCATCATTTTTTTCATAGTTACTATTGCTAACTGTATTACCCTTCATCCTATTTTCTTCCCTTGATATTTACTCTGTTTTTATCTTTTTTCACCCTATCCCTCCTCAAACATGTTTTGCTTTTTATTGCCCCTTCCCCAATCTGCTCTCCCTTCCTTCACCTCTCCCCCCCTTTTCCCCTTCCTTTCCCACTTTTCCCCAGGGCAAAATATATTGCCATACCCACTTGAGTGTTTATGTTATTCCCTCTTTGAGCCAATTCTGATGAAAGTAAGGCTCACTCACTCCCCTGCTGCTTCCCCATTTTCCCCTCCACTCCATAAGCTTTTTCTTGTTTCTTTTATTTGACTTACTTTACACCCTTCTACCTCTCTCTTTCCTTTTCTTCCAGTGCATTCCTCTTACCCCTTAACTTTATTTTGAAGATGTCATCATGGGTCAGATAGGTGTCACAAAGTGGACAAAGCACCAGCCCTGGACCCAGGAGGCACCAAGCCCAAATCCAGCCCCAGACATAAGCCACCCACCCTGCCTGCCCTACAAAAAATAAGGATAAATTCTTTACATATATCATCCCTTCATATTCAATTCACACCTGTGCTCTCTAAATATATTCCTTTCAGCTTTCCTAATACTGAGAAAGTTCTTATGAGTTGGAAACATTATCTTCTCACATAAGAATGTAAACAGTTTATCCTTTTAATGTTCCTCATGATTTCTTTTTCCTGTTTACCTTTTTATGCTTCTTTAGGGTCTTGTATTTGAAAGTCAAATTTTCTATGTAGTTCAGGTCTTTTCATCAAAAATGCCTGAAAGTCCTCTTTTTCGTTGAAGTCCCATTTTCCCCCCTGGAAGATTATATTCAATTTTCCTGGAAAAGTGATTTTAGGTTGTAGTCCCAGTTCCTTTGCCCTCTGGAATGTCATATTATGTGCCCTCTCATCCTTTAATGTAGAAGCTGCTAGATATTGTGCTATCCTGACTGTGGCTCCACAGTATTTGAATTCCTTCTTTCTAGCTGTTTGAAATATTTTCTCCTTGACCTGGGATCTCTGGAATTTGGCTATAATATTCCTGGAAGTTTTCCTTTTGGGATCTCTTTCAGGAGGTGATTGGTGGATTCTTTAAGTTTCTATTTTACCTTCTTCCAGAATATAAGGGCAATTTCCCCTGAAAATCTGTTGGAATATGGTGCCTAACCTCTTATTTTGGTCATGGTTTTCAGGTAGTCCAATGATTTTCAAATGATCTCTCCTGGATCTATTTTTCAGGTTAGCTGTTTTTCCAAGGAGATATTTCATATTACCCTCAATTTTTTTATTCATTTGGATTTGCTTTACTGTGTCATGGTATCTCATAAAGTCACTAGTTTCCATTTGTTCAATCCTAATTCTTAGGCAATAATTTTCTTCATAGAGCTTTTGTATCTCCTTTTCCATTTGGCTTTTCAAACTGTTGACTTTTTTCTCATGACTTTCCTGTATCACTCTCATTTCTCTTTCCATTCTTTCCTCCACCTCTCTAAATCTTACTTCTATCTCTCATACTTTCTCTTTAAAATCCCTTTCGAGAGCTTCTAAGGCCTGAGACCAACTCATATTTTTTTGGAAGCTTTGGATGCAGGAGTTTTAACTTTGTTATTATCTTCTTCTGAGGGTGTATTCTGGTCTAGCTTGCCCCCAGAGCAGCTTTTGATGTCTGCTCTTTTTTCTGCTTACTCATCCAGATCCCCTATTTCTTGGCTTTTAACTCCTTCTTAAAGTGTAGCATTGCTTCCAGGACACAGCTTGGCCCAGGGGGTGATTGGGCTTTTTATCAGCCTGCCTGGCCTGTGAGTAACCCAGTCTGCAAGTAACCAGGCCTGCTTTTTCTTTGACCCGGAAACAGAAGTCTGATTGAAATCTGATTCTCTACGTTTGAAAGCTTGGCATGCCTGTGCCCCTCCCCCACCGGCTGGCTGTCCATAGAGTTTGCTTGCTGGTTCAGAACGTGGGCACCCTGCCCCAGTTCCAGCAGAAACCACAGTTATTCCCCTCAACCCTGGACCCCCTCACCGGTCTGTGAGCCAAGCTTCAGAAGAAGCAGCTAAAGATTCTGAGGCTTTGGAGGCACTGTCTGCTGGAGACTGGTCCTGCTTTGAGTGCTGTGCTCCTCTCATCCCGAGCAGCAGGTGATCCCAGTCACCTAATTAAGAAGTCTTTGGCTGGAAGAGTCTCACTTTGTTCTTATGTCGGTTATGCTGCTCCAAGAGTTGTCTTATCACATTGTTTTTGGAGGTATGTGGACGGGTTTTCCAGAGCTGGGAGAGTCACAGCCTTTCTTCTGCCATCTTGGCTCCACCCCCCCCCATCAACTTTCTCATATAGATCCTTGATAAATATTTGTTAAATGGTAATACGCATATAACATATGCTCTGGGGTTCATCTCACAAGCCATACTTGCACCAATATATTGGGTCTCCAGAATATCACTTATTATCTTTCCCTTCAGGGTGCTAGATATCATCATGAGGTATTAAAACTTTCTCTAATACTGTTGCTCATGATTGCCCATCTAGCATATGCCCTCAATATTAGTCACTAGTCAAAAGCTCCTCAATGTCACTTAACATCGATCAGTTTTTCCAAAGGGATATTTACTGAAAAGATATTCCAAGAACCCAAGTACCAAAACCCCTGTAACTGGGAGCCCTCCCTCCTCCTCTACCACCTTGGCCCCTAGGAAGAGTGGACTCAAAGTGGTTACTAACAGACATTCTCTCCACCAAATTCAGTTCTGGGTGTGGCATGGCTGATGCACATGTCAGCCCCTTGCTTTAGGACTGGCTTCTTAGCTGGTGGATCAACTCACTGCTGAGCTGAGTCAAGCAGGTTATTCCTCAGGATGGGTTCCTCATAGATTTGGCTGATGCAACTAATAGCATACTCTGCAATAGACTCTAGTTGCTAGACCAGTGGTGGCTTTTCTGACCTTTTGAAGCTCACAAGGTCATAACATTTGATCTTCACAACTCATTTACCTGGGATCAGGAAAGAATAAATAGTGCAGAGAGAGAAATAGGTTGGCAATAGATATCTATGATTATGTTACTAAGTGGGAAGAAGATGTAGCTGGCTGCAGCAGGCTGTGGCCATCATTACTACTACCTCTCCCTAGTCGAAAGACTTTCAACATTTTTTTCTTCCTCCTCACTGGACAGCTTCCAAGGAAGAGAAAAAGAGTTTTCCATTCAAGTCTCTTGTATGCGCAGTCAGTTCTGCCACAACAGCTGATCAAAAAGTTTTCTGTAACCATGCAATAAGCCAGTTAGAAACAGAGTATATATGCAAATACTCTGAATCCAGGAAAGGTCCCATTCATTATGCATTTCTCTAATTAGGCTCACCATGCCTCCATTCAAGTTGACAGTGGGCAAATATTGCATATGCTTGAAAGACTATGCCCTCATTTGCCAGTCCCCTTTTTATATTCTTTGCCCCATTTAAAAATTTGCCATTCTTGGTAAATCAGCCAGGATGTATTTTAAATACATTGTTGATAGCCCGAATTTAGACTAGTTCTTCGGTGTCCTGTGGAGGCATAAGCACTTTTTTCCTTTCATTTGTTTCCTCAGTGCCATTTTGGAAAGTGTCTCAAAATAGTCAATGTGGCATAATTCTTGCATAATCTCACATGTACAGGTAACAATCATAATGATCCATAAATACAGAGTTATGCAGGTTCGATAAAGATTATTTTACAGTGTTTATCTGTAGCTCACTTAGTACAAAATGAGAGCTTTTTTGGAACTGGAAATGGCCTTTGATAACCCAAAGGCAATAGAAACAAGAAAAAGGCAAATAAAATCTGGTTTATCATCTCAGGAAAAAACTTGTATGCTATAGAGATTCTTAGAGTATGTGGGATTCCAGCTATAGGAATTAGGGATGTAGAGCTGACTGGACTTTACACTCAGCTAATAAACCAAACCAGTTTGACTTGCTGTTTTCATAGCATGCTCAGTCAGGGACTAAAATCCATAGCAAATTGGCACTGGTCTAAGGGAAATTGAGACGCTCTCACTCTTTGATCAAGTCCTCACATCACCCTTCTTCTGGACCCAAACTCACAGACTAAGTTTAATTCTGCAAAATTCTTCTCGGTTTCTACAACATGGTACCCCAAAACATTTTCCATAGAACTTTGAAATATATAGAGAATCCATGTTGAGGTTGATAAAGTTTCAGATAAATTTCCCCAGAGACAGAGGGCACTTGAAATTTCCCCAGTGGATCCCTGCCACTTCATGGGATATCCAAATGGAATTCCAAATTTAACTAACAATAGGGCAAGCAGCATTAGGTAAGCCCCAAATTTGTATAGGGCTGAAAAAGGGGAGTAAAATATTTGGATTTGGTTATTCAGGGTTTCTAGGCCAGAAATCAAACAATTGCCTGTGAACCTACAGTTCACAAGTATCTCATGAGAAGGCAAGCAATCTGAGTCTATTTAAAAGAAAAAAGCATTTATGAGCTGTGCACTAGCATTTTAGTAATGTAAAATCCATACTTTTCATATTATCTGCTAGGTATATTAATATAACAGAGATAGCAAAGGGACTGTTCTAATTGGAAGGAAGCATGTCAAAAAATTGACTTGCAAATATAACCTAAAACAATAAAGGAAAAAAATTACCAATATTTTGACAGTAGGCTGATGTTGTGCATGCTCTTAGTAATGAAGCATCATTGGCTAGTTACTGCATAATTTATATGTGTGTTTGTATATGTGTATATACATATATATGTGTATATACAGATTATGTACATGCATATACACATAAATATATACATGTATACACACATGCATACTCCTGCACAAAATGTAAAGTAACATCAATTCTTTAAATCATTGCTTTCCATCGATAATGTTTTAAGCCTGAGGTATTCAGAGAGTTGACAATACTCAATACTGAGAATAATCTCCCAAAGGAAATGTTAGACCAGACAAAACCCTTCAGATCTGTTATATCCCTTTTCTCTCTTAAACAATCAGAACCAAAAAAACCAACCTGTTAGTAAAAGGAAGAACTTAGAAAAAATATTTGTTCCCGTACAACATACGAAAAAGCAATTTAAATTCTTCCTGAGCATCTACTTAAGTACTCAGAATCCTTCTATGGGGAATACAGAAGTTACCTCCACCTTAATAAGGGAGGTTAGCTGGCTGTAAGGGAACATACCTTGGATAATTGGAGAGTAATATGACAGAAAATATTTAAAATTCAAGGTCATGTGGTACTAATTATAACAATGAGTGCAGACAAAACAGCCCAATGTGAGTAGCAATTGTCCTAAAAGATTTCGTGGAAGAAATTATACTTAGATTCAACAAACTAGAGCTTGAAGGATTGTTATGATTTCAAGAGATAAAGAAAAAGGAAGATGACGAAGAGGCTACCTTGAGTAGAAATTTATTGTAAGGGGCAGCTAGGTGGCGCAGTGGATAGAGCGCCAGTCCTGGATTCAGGAGGACCTGAGTTCAAATCCAGCCCCAGACACTTGACACTTACTAGCTGTGTGACCCTAGGCAAATCACTTAACCCTCATTGCCAACCCAAAAAAAATTATTGTAGGGAAGGAAAAGAAAAAATAAGACTAGCTGTAACAGAAGTTGTGTGTTGGGAAATGGTAGAATGATTGAAGATGAGGTTGAAAAGTTTGGCATGAGTGGCAAATTATGGATGGCCCTTTGTTCAAATGAGAGGTGTATGAGGCCCTCTTTCCCTTGATCAAGGGATTATAACATCATGGAGCTAGAACTGGAAGAGAACTCAGAAACCATTTAGTCCAACCCCTCCATGTGAGACATTGGGAAACAGACCCAGACAACAAAGTGACTTGCCCAAGGTCAGACAGGAGATACACATCACAAGCATAATTTGAATTCAAACCTGCTGACCCCAATTGTTTTATTTTCATTTCTAATAGATACTCAGTGACAAGGTTCTGCTACCAACCTTTTAGCTTTAGGTTTTTGTGCTCTCATTTTAGCAATAACTAATATATAAAAAAAATGATTAGGGAATCATAATTTGGGAAATAATTAGAAGGGTCTTGAAGGGTTCCCTTGTCCATTTTATGCCTTTTGACTATATTTAAATTATTCTAACAAATAAAAATCTATCTAATTTCCTTTCATCATCTGTTATAACATTGGTTATTATGGAGATGCCACAGCGGTGTTTGTTTATAGAAAGAGCCATGGTCTGGGGAGCTAGTGATTCACGTTCTAATCCTGGTTCTGTCACTCTCGGACATTTCCCAATCTGTAAAATGAGGGCAGTGGGCTAGATAGACTCTAAAGTCTCTTCCATGTCTAAAACATTTTAAATGGAAGCAGATAAGTAGAATTGAAGCCTATTGTTGAAGTTAACAATGCTTTTTGGGCTGCTGGCTGTCTATTTATGAATATACATCCTTCAGATGCTTGAGAAACTTTGCCTTTTCCTTTTTCTTCATCTGGCTCTTTTATTCCTCTCTTCCCGTTCACAGCAAAACTTTATTTTTTATTATGAAGTTTAAAAACAATTGAAAATATAAACATTTCCAAGAACAAAACAAAAACAAGAAAGGGGGATTATATATGAAACTATGTTTCTATGACACACAACTGGTCTTTTCAAAAATATATGTGAAATTTAATACAGTAGGACCAACATGGACCCACAGTGGTCTATCTTTCCAGTACTGATATTTTCCTGGTGTTGCCATATTACCATGAAATATGGAACACTCCTGTCTCTGAAGATCTAAAGACGATCATCAACCAGAGGGAACTGGAGAGGTGCCGTGGTAGGTGTGAACATATAGCCAATGAGATACCCTGAAGAACTCTGGTAAAGCATGCTGTCAAGGAATTTCATGACAGGAAGAGATGGGATAGTCATGAGAGAAGAGCTGGGGATAAGAAGTAGGCAGCCAGAGTGCTCCACTTGTACCCTCATGCTGTTGGGAGAAAGCAAGGAAGGTTTCTAACACACCAGTGCTTTTAACCTCATGAGGTGATAAAAATATCAGTCTCCGAGTAATTTAATAATTTTATTAATATGACTGTCAGGATATTAATAAAAGGAGGTCTATTGGTGTCTTTCTTAGACCAAAGACCCCTCATGATGGGTGAGGTCAGAGTTCATATGCCCCTTCCCACTGTAAGAGAGCTATCATGCAGTAATCAAATCTAATTGGCTAACATCATTCAAATCTAATTGGCTGATATGATTGGAGATGGGTTATATTAACATGAAGTCCAGGGATAACAGAGAAATAATGTTAAGACCCCCACCCAAAATACTTTTCCACCTAGATGTGTTTTAATCTCATCAATAACTCCTTGGGCTAGTTAGACAAAAGGTTAAGCTTGGGTTGGGTTTGACCCAGATGAGATTTGATGGAATCTCTCAAGGAGAGCTTGCCTTAAGAAAGAAAGGGAGAGCTCTGGGTTTGCTAAGATGCTGATTATTAATAATTATTTCTCACACTGGGGTTCCTGAACCTTTGAAAAAAATTTGATAACTATTTTGGTATAATTTATTATCATCTATAAATCTATGTATTTACTTTACATATTTTAAAACATTTTTTTCTGAGAAATGATCTATAGGTTTCAACAGACTTCTATAGGGGTCCATGACATTCACAAAAAAGTTTAAGAATCCCTGCTGGATGGTGAACTTCTTGGAGGACATCAACAAGAGGCACATAGTATCATAGGCAGGCATGGATAGGTTACAATCTGCATCTTTGGAAAAAACTCCATAATCGATGAAAATGTAGATCCGTTCAAGTATTTCAGAGAACCAACACTGTCCTACTTCTCTGTGTTTTCTGATCTTCCTTGTGTGAAGTTCTATGTATGTAAAAAATATTTTGAGGCTCTTAAAATTGTTTTTTGTAGTCACTATTCCTACAACTCTCCCTCCTTCCCATAAAATTCTTTTCTTATAATAAATAAGCAAATTAAATCCATACATTGGCTGTGTCTGAAAACATATCTTTCATTCTGCACCATTGGTCTATTGCCTCTGTCAACAGGTAGGAATTATTATTCATCTTGCATTTTCTAGAGTAGTGATTTATCACTGCATGATTCCATTCTTCAGTCTTTCAAAGTTATTTTCTTTTACAGCATTGTATTAATTATATAAAATGTTCTTCTGATTCTATTTACTTCAATCTTCTTTAGTCCAAAAAATATTTCTAAGTTTTTCTGAATTGCAAAATCATTGCACAGAATTTGAAAGTTGGAAGACATTTCAACAGTCTACTAGTCCAACTCATTCAAGAAAGCAATCTCCACTATAATATTCTTTTATATTATATATATGTATATATATGTGTGTGTATATATATATATATATATATATATATATATATATATATATATATATATATTTGCAGGGCAGTGAGGGTTAAGAGACTTGCCCAGGGTCACACAGCTAGTAAGTGTCAAGTGTTTGAGGTCTGATTTGAACTCAGGTCCTCCTGAATCCAGGGTCGGTGCTTTATCCTCTGCACCACCTAGCTGCCCCACCACCACACACACACTATAATCTTCTTGACAGGTGATGATCCAGTTTCTGCTTGAAGACCTCCAAAGAGGGGGAACTCATCATCCACTTCACTCATCCTGAAGGTACTAATTCCACTTTGGGACAGCTTGAATGGTTAGGAAAATTTTATGACATCATGCCTAATTGGGATTCATCACAACTTGTACCTATTGCTCTTGGTTCAATTCTCCGGGACCAAACTGAACATGTCTAATCTTTCCTCCATATGACAGCCTTTCAGATTACTTGAAGACAGCTATTATATTCTTCCTTAGTCTTCTGTTCTTCAGGCCAAGCATGCCCAGTTCTGTCAACCAAAAGTCATATGAAATGGTCTCAAGGGCATTCATCAACATGGTTGCCATCCTCCAGATACTTTCTAGCTTATCAGTAGCCTTCTTAAATTCCTGTGCTCAAAATTAAACACAATGCTACAGATGAGGGGTGATAAGGGCAGAGAATAGTGGAATCTCCCTATCCCAAGAGGCTCTTAATGTAACCTGTATTTCATTAGCTTATTATTATTTTTTTGCTACTACATCATGTTGCTGACTCACATCAAACTTGCAATCTATACAAACCCCTACATCTTTTTTAGAATAACTGTTGTCTAATCCCTCATCACCAACCTTGTACTTATGAAGTTGACTTTTTTGTACCCAAGAGTAAGACTTCGCATTTTTTCAAAATGGATTTCATCTTATTAATAAGTTCATTCTGATACTCTAGTGGACAGTCTAGCTTGTCAAAAAGCTTTAGGATTCTCTTTTATCCTGTGTGTTAGTTCAATCTCCCATATTCATGTCATATGTAAATTTGATAAATAAGCCATTCATGACTTTATCCACATCATTGATAACAATGTTAAAAACAGCCCAGGGACAAGAATAGATTCCTGAGGGTATTCCACTAGAGATTTTCTGCCATGCTGATTTTGAACATCAACAACTACTCTTTGATAGCAGCTATCCAACAAGTTCTGAAGCCATTTGATTTTATTCTCCTTTAATTCATATCTCTGCATCTTCTCTCCAAGATCTCCAAAATCAAGATAAACTATGTCCACAGCATTTCTCTCATTTACTAGTTCAGTAATTTTTTACAAAAAAGGAACTAATGTTAGTGTGTATGAGTTATTCTTTTTTTTTTTTTTTTTTTTTTTTTTTTGCAGGCAGTGGGGATTAAGTGACTTGCCCAGGGTTACACAGCTAGTAAGTGTGAAATGTCTGAGGCTGGATTTGAACTCAGGTACTCCTGAATCCAGGGCTGGTGCTTTAACCACTATTCCATCTAGCTGCTCCTGTGTATGAGCTATTCTTGATGAAAGTATACTTGATTTTTGAAATTATAGCTGCCTTTACTATGTGTTCATCAGTCATCTCTTTAATTATCCATCCTAGATTTTCCCAGGTCTTGAAGTCATTCTCACTGACCTACGGCTTACAAACTTGTTTCTTTTCCTTTTTTTTTTTTTTGAAAATCAGAAAAATATTTACCCCTCTTCAATCTTTTGATACCTCTCTTTTTTCAACAATCTCTCAAATATCATTGAAAGTCACTCAGCAATCACATCTTCTAGTTCTTTTAGTACCTGATAATGTAATTCATCTGGGTGAGTATAGTTTATGAGAAACTGAGTACTCCCTTACTGTCTCCTTATTTTGGATGTCAACCCTCTATTAGTCATGATTGTTTGTCATCTCTGGTACAGGGGTTATTACTTTTGACAGGGAAAACAGGAACAAAATAAATATTAGGTAGCTTTCCACTATCAATTATTTTATCCACCCTGTCTTATTTGTTCTTTGATCCTTTTTTCCTCTCTCTTTATCTTTTTTTTAAAACCACCTTTTTTCCCTTAGTTGTATTATCATTCCTGATGCTATTTTAATAGGAATATAACTCATATTCACCTTTAGTTATTTAGCCTTGCTTCCATGCATTCCTTTTTAAAATCTGAATGACTTGGTTAGTTTCCTATGTATCCGTATAAATATTTTCAAACAACAGACATCTTTCCTCTTCATTGAAATTCTTCCCTTTTGTGTCTTCAGAATTTCATCCTTAAGGCTCTCCTATCACTCCTGGGAAAACTTAAATAATAGCATCTTACTTCGTAGGATCTTGACTGTCTTTCTTCAGAACCCTATGAAATCTACTTTCCTAAAATCTGGGGTACATTTCCAAGAATGCCCAGATTTTCTTTCCATTTCTATCATGAATTCTAAGGAAAGTCACTTCTCCCCAAAGTTCTCATTATTTACACCTGAGTGAACAATTCCTTCCTGTTAATGAGAATCAGGTCAGAAATGAAATTTTCTTTTTTGTTGGTCCTTTCACCTTTTGAACATTATTAACTAAGGCAAGTCAAGAAGTCATTAGTTGTTCTTCTACTTGGCTTATTGAAATCCCCCTGCTTCATTTAAGAATAGTAATAACCAGCATTCATATAGCATCTACTATGTGCCAGACACCGTGCTATATGTACTTTACCAATATTATGATCTTCACAACAATCCTGGGAAGGAAGTACTATTATATGAGGAAATTGAGGCAAATAGGTTAAGTGACTTGCCATGGGTCACACAGTTAATAAGTATCTGAGGCCAGACTTGAACTCTAGTCTTTCTGACTCTAGGCCTGACATTCTATGCACTGCCAACTAGCTGCCATGTTTGTGTATCAGAGATTCTACTCAATTCTTGTTCTTTCATCTGGAATGCTTGAAAGTTCTCAATTTAAAGTCTGCTTTCCCTTTGTAAAATTATACTCAATTATAACTTAGAGAATAAGTTAATAATTTTGGTTGTAATCTCTTTCATTTTGCCTTTTAGAATATCATACTCCAAGATTTCTTATTTTCCTTAGTTACTTATTCCCTGCATTGTGTATTCCCCTACATTTGTCCTTTTTATTGAAAAACAGATCATATTTTTCTTTGAATTAAAATAATTTATGTTCTTAGGAGACTTTTTAAATGGTTGAGAAATTGAAAAATATTGTGCTTCATCTACTTGATGATGTCTGACTGACAATGTTTTTTTTTCTGAAATGATTAAATCAGATAAACATCAGTACCCAACAACCTTATATTCAATGTTGTTGTTTCTTATACCTGTTATCTAATTCTACATCTACATTTTCTTTTGCTGTAAGGTTTTCTTCCCAAAATAGTTTTATTTTGTGTTCTGTCCTGTATATGTTGCTCTTGAATCATATAAAGGACTATTGCTTGAAAGCTTCAAACATTCAAATTGATGAGATTCAAGGAGGTGTTTCAGAATTAACTTTATGCAAATACATATCAGACAATTTTTAAAAATCATTTTTCTTGTACAAATTGTCAATATTTGTGTTTCAAGAGAGAAATAAATGGAAAGCATTACCCTTTGTTCCTAGTTAGTGATGTCTAGAGGATACCAGACAGATTTATGTGATAACACCATAATGGAATTTCATAGGGTTAAATTGTTAGCATGACTTTTTGTGCATTTTCATTTACTAGTTACCATAGAGGTCATAGATCACTAGTGTTACCATAATAGATTCATCAACAAAAAGCCATGTCATGCAGACCTCCTTCCTTCCTTTCCTTCCTTTCCTTCCTTCCTTTCCTTCCTTCCTTCCTGCCTTCCTGCCTGCCTTCCTGCCTTCCTTCCTTTTCTTCCTTTCCTTCTTTTCCTTCTTTTCCTTCCTTCCTTATTTCCTGTATTGGTAGACTTAAGGAATTGCCACAGATAAATATAGATTTCAGCAAGTCATTTATAAAAGTGACTCATAATATCCTTCTAGTCAAGATGGAGACATATTAGTAGGATGATGGTACAGTTGGGAGACTTAGAACTAATTGAATATGAATTTAGGCTTCATTAATAGAAGTATATTTCCAATGTAAAGAAGATTATTTGCACACTATATTCTACCCTGATCAAAAACATATTTAGATTGCCATACTTAGTTTTTGGTGCCACATTTTAAGGAAGTTTTAAAACTGTAGCATATTTGGAACAGAACAATCACAATGGAGAGGAGATTCAAAACTATGTCAAACAATGACATAGCAGAACATTAAGTGAAGAATATTTAGAAGAGAACAGCCAAGATGCGGAGGAACCTCAAAACTATGTCAAGCAGTGGCAGTTAAAGAAGCTAATGATGTTTTCACTTGGAGAAGAGGAAATAGGGAGAGAATGGTAGCAGTCTTTTAATTTTGGAAGAGCTGTCATGGAAGAAAGATTACATTTATTCTTCTTAGCGCTAGACTGCAGGCCAGGGATCAAAGAGTGGGAAACTACATTGAGGCAATTTTGAGCTCAATATAGTTGCCTAAAAGGGGAAATAATTACTCCCAGAAGTAATGAGATCTCTGTCACAACAAACCTTGAAAGGGAGTTAGATGTCTATTGGTTGTATTGTTATATAAATGGAGATTTATACTTCAATTGGAAGTTGAAATAGATTATTTTTAGACTTAAAATAGATTATTTTTAGACTTCTAGAACTCTTGAGTTTCTATTTTTAAAAAAATATACTAATTTGTTTACTACTGATGCAGAATTGTCCCTTCTCAGCTCATGGTTAAATAAATTTCCTTCAGGATCACTTATTCAGTGTATGTGAGGTTTTCACCCAAAGATAATAGAAATGGTAGAAAGGATTTGCAAAATGTATGGTAACTGTGTTCTTTGCAAAGTAATAGCAATGGCAACTTCTGTTTTTACTGGGACATTGATAGGAATCTTCTTATTGCCAAGCAAAGGATTTTGGGCAAGCTAGCAACATGTGACTAGAAAAGGCATGTGGCCCAGTATAAATAAATCAAGTCTCACTCAACAGTCCCTAGTGAATAAACCCTTAAGAAGGCAAAAAGGCATTTTGCCATAAGAGTGACTAACAAGCACAACAGAAATATTAAACTTGTCTCAGATATGTGTAAACAAATACATAAATTATAAGTAATGAAAAAAGAGACCTAGAGATTCTAATGCAAGAAGGTGGATGACTTCATTTGGGACTTATGACTAAATGTATGACTAGGAAAGGATGTCCCTTGTTCAAAAGGAATAGAATCACTTGTTAAGTGTGTTATTGTGCAGATACCTTTTGTGGATGGGTTCAATAGACCCATGGGACCCCCACCTACTATTCTGAGAATAGGCTTTTAAAAGATGAGGGGGGGACAGCTAGGTGGCACAGTGGATAGAGCCCCGGCCCTGGAGCCAAGAGGACCCGAGTTCAGATCCAGCCTCAGACACTTAACACTAGCTGTGTGACCCTAGGCAAGTCACTTAACCCCAATTGCCTTACCCCCCCCCCAAAAAAAGATGAGGGGACAGTTGAATAGCATATAATAAGAGGATAGGTGAGAATATTCAGACATGAGTACAATATAGTAAAACCCAGAGGCAGAAGTATTGTTGCAGGAATATACTATAAACTAGTTGAACAAAAGGAAGAAATAGATGAGAAATTCATGAAACAAATCATAAACATGATATGTAGGTGTAATGGTTTATTGTTTGGGATTTCAGTTGCTGGAACTCTCTACCAAAAGTAGAGACACTGATGAATTCTTCATTTGCCTTAATGATACTGATTTATTTAAAGGGAGAGAGTCTGGCATAGTCGAGGATTGACTGTTCTTAGAGTCAGGAAGACGTGGGCTCATTGACAAGTACTAGCTTCATGATGGGCAAGTCATTTACTTTTCCAGGGATCCAGGCAATTCTATAAGAGTTAAATTACAAATGAATTGCTGACTGGTATTGGTAGAAAAAACTTTCCATCAAAACATAAGCAATTATCAAGAACTTAATATGTATCAAGCTCTGGGAATAAAAAAAAAAGTGAGCCTCTGTCTTCAAGGAGCTTATATAGTACAGGAGGACACAATATTAAGTGTATATGTGTGTATGTATATATACACACAAAAAAGAAATATAAGGTGATTTTAATTTGGAGAGTGGGAGGACACTAGTAGGTAGGAAACTAGGAAAGCCTCCATGTAGAAGAAAGTGAATCGAGTCAAAGAAAATTAAGGATTTCAAGAGGTGGAAGTGCATGTCAAGTACATGAAAGGTGGAGGAAAGACATTGCAAGGGCATGGAGAATGGAAATAAAGTGTTATGTATGAGAAGCAATAAGGAGAGTTTGGACAACAGACTTCACAAAAGGATGAAATATAATAAAGCTGGGAATGTAGGTTGGGGCTAAGTTGTGAAGGGCTTTAAATGTCAAACAGGGGTTTATTATTATCCCTAGATATAATATGTAGCCTCTGGATTTTATTCAGTAGCGGAATGATGGGTTTAGAATTGTGTTTGGGGAAAATCACTTTGCCAGCTGTGTTGAAGATGGATTGGAGTGGTACAGACTGGAGACAGGAAGAGAAGGACCATACAAGAAATAACGAGGATCCAAATTAGGATGGTGACCATATGAATTAAAAAACAAGGTTGGATATAAAAGAAGGTGGCAATGACAACATTTGGCAAGTGATTGGATACATAGGTGAGGGAAGGTAGAAAGTTGGGAAAAATACCAAAAGTACCCTGTATTGATGAAATTAGAGGTCTAGAACAAGGAAAAGCTTTATAAAGTAGTAGAAGCAATGAGAAAAGCTGCCATTCAAGACCTAGTTCTAACCAAGGAGGAGGAACTGGTAGCTAAAGCAGAAATTATGAAAACCTAGTAGGCAAGTAACCATTTCATCTTAGAACTTGTGATAGAAAAGGAAAGGAAATATAGGCATAGTCTAACATGCACCTTAGGTTAAGTAACCTTCAGAGTTCAATTAAAGAATAGGTATTATATCATGGTGTAAAATTCAGTAGCAGAAAATGGTCCAACAGGGGGGATGGGAATCTCCCAAGAATAAAATTCTAACTATATTGCTTCAATGTGGAAGGGGAAAAAAGTACTTTTTAAAAAGAATGATGTAGATACATAAGGAAATCATTTTTAAAAGTCATGAATGGAGGGGGTAGCTAGGTGGCACAGTGGATAAAGCACTGGCCCTGGATTCAGGAGGACCCGAGTTCAAATCCGGCCTCAGACACTTGACACTTACTAGCTGTGTGACCCTGGGCAAGTCACTTAACCCTCATTGCCCCCCCCCAAAAGTCATGAATAGAGATTCAGTTCCATACTAGTAGACAAGTGGTCAGAGGATATGAACAAATTTTTCAAAAGAAGAAATCTAATTACTCCTTTAAAATTGTTTAAAATCACTAATAATTAGAGAAAATGGAAATTTAAACCATGCTGAATTATTACTGAACACCATAAGCTAATGAAGATATTAAAATACGGGAAAACTCATTGTTGGAAGGGCTGTGGGAAGATAGTATACTCATTAACTGCAGGTGAAATTGTGAGTTGGCTTAAATGTTCTGCAAAGCAATTTGCAATTGTGTAAGATATATTCCTAAATTTTTCATAAACTTAGAGTCCCTAGAGATACCACTATTGGCACTATATCATGAGCAAGAAAAACACCCATGAGTATTCATAGCAACATTATTTCTTTTTTTAAAAAGAGGCAAAATATGTACCTTACTATTGGGGAATGGATGATCAAAGTAGGATATATGGATGTAATATTACTTCAATGCAAGGAATGACAAATATAAAGAATTTAAAGAAAAGTGGAAAGATTTGTTTGATGTGATGATGAATGAAGAGAACCAAGCCAAAAGAATGATACACACAATAACTTCAACTAGGTAAATAAAGTCAACATGAAGAGAAAACCAATCCTGGTCAAAGGCAATGACCAATAATATCTTCACTATCAAAGTTAAAGGACAATCTTTTTGGTAATAATAATTGGGGGGGGATAGAGGAATATACTTTTAAAGGGGGGTTATTTGGGTATTGGAAGTATTCACTGTCAAAACAAAATGTATCATTTTCTTAAATATAAATAAAAATATCACTAGGTCTATACTCAAACTCTTTCAAAGCTGGTGATAAATGCCAAGGACAATAATAACAAAAAGTTTTAGCTATAAGCAGACCAAGAGGAGGATAAAAGAAGGAATAGAATTGTTTCTTGATGTAGAGGGGATGGTGATAATGGATGACAATGAAAGAACAGAACTACCAAATTCTTATTTTGATTTTCTTTTCTCTGCCAAAAAGAATTATCCTTGGACATGAAGGATAGCAGAAAAAATGGGTAACAAGACATTTAAGTCCAAAATAAATAAGATGATGAGAGACCACCTAACTACTGTTTTTGAGTTCAAGTCCCCACTTACAGACAAATTATATGGGGGTGTTTCACTGGGTATGATTGCTGAAGTTCTGTTAGTAATCTTTCAAAAAGCATGAAGAGATAAAGAGATCACAAGAGTAGGAAAGAACAAATATTGTCCCTGTTTTCAAAATGGAGACTTCCTCAAGGGAGGGAGTTAAATTAGAGATCAATGTGCTTAACTTTGATTCCTGGCAAAAATTATAGAACCTGTCATTAAGGCAATGGTTTGTGATTATTTAGAAAGATGTATAGGTTACAATCAGTAAGATACCATATGACTTTATTAAAAAAATATGTCAGGTTGACTAAATGAATTTCCCTTTTGACTGAGAATTCCATAGATTTATTATACAGATATTTCAGCAAAATATTTCACAAAATTTCTCCCCTTTTGGAAAAGATAGAGCAATGCATGTGGTTTTAAAATTGGTGTTCAAAGACTGAGCCTAGGAGTAGTGAAAGTGTCAACTTGACAATGGAGGGAGAACTCTTTTTTTTTTTTTTTTTGCAGGACAATGAGGGTTAGGTGACTTGCCCAGAGTCATACAGCTAGTAAATTTCAAGTGTCTGTGACTAGATTTGAACTCAGGTCCTCCTGAATCCAGGGCCAGTGCTTTATCCACTGTGCCACCTAGCTGCCCCCAGAGGGAGAACTCTTATAGAATGTCCCAAAGAATCTGACCTTGGTTTAGTGTTTGACATTTTTATCAGTGACTCAGATGAAATAATGATACAAAAAAGATTTTGACAGTCTAAAACAAGTCAAATTTAATCAAATGACATTTGATTAGGATAAGGATGAAGTCCTACATTTGGGTTCAGAGAGTCATCTCTGAAAGTATAGGATGGACTATATGTGCTAGATAGACAACCATCAATAAGGAAAAAATATCTGGAGGATTTGATACAAATGCAATATGAATCAGTAGTATTAAATGGTAGCTGAAAGGGTAAATTCCATCTTAGGCTGCACTAATAAGAATAGTTTCCAATGTAAAAGAGGAGGTTATCCAGCCAAACTTTGCCCTGGTAAGGTGACATGGGGAGTTTTGGATGTCACATTTTATGAAAGCCATTATCAAACCAACACTCATTTAGAGGAAGGTAACTAGGATGTTGTGAGAAGTGAAAACTGTGTGAAAGAAGAACAAGTTGAAGGAACGGGGTTTAGTGTAGAGAAGGCTTCAGGGAGAAATTAGAACTGTCTTGAACTATGTACAGGGTTGTAATAGGGAATAATGAAACTTGCCCTCCATGAACGTAGGGAGCAGAATTAGAGGCACTGGTTGGCATTTGCAAAAAGGCAGATTGAGGTTTGATGTGAAGAAAAACTTCCAATCTGACCTGCTTGTAATTGGCATGGTCTGTTTTAACAGGTGATGACTTACTCATCACTGGAAATTTTTAATCAGAGACTATGTGATCACTTGTCAGGGATCTTGTAGAGGGAATTACTATTCAGGTACACGTTTGAGTAGGTGACCTGGGAGATCCTAGATTATCCCCAGCTTTCATTATCCTTTAGTTTTGAGAAGGTAAAAAGGTCCAAAGATGCAGAGGATCAGTCCCTTTTCTTCATTTTTCCTATGAATGTCATCCCAAGTTTAACTTTCAGAGTACACATTGATGTAAATAAATAACTCAGATTATGAAGGTTTGGAGCTGCTTTTTCACAATTATAAATGCTTAACATATTCATTGACACTGGATCTTTATAGAAGTCCTACAAAAGTCAGGGCAAGTATCATTACCCTCATTTTACAGATTTGAAAATGGGATTCCAAGAGGTCTAGTGCTTTCACTTAGATCCCATAGCTAGTAAGTGGGGTTCCTTAATGGTTCTTAGAATCATAGTTTGATAGAACCTCAAGGCGTTCTAGTCAAACCAGTGCCACAAATATGAAGCCCACGTGTTGTATCCCTGAAAGAATGATAATGAAAAGAGGATTAAATTTGAAGTCAAAAGACTTGGGTTTTAAATTTGATTTTACTACTAACTACTGTGTGATTCATTGCTTGGCCTCTTTTTCTTTATCTGAAAAAATTAGGGCATCAGACAAGATGATCTCTAAAATCTTAATCCTGTGACATAAGGTAAAACTCCAGCCAGGTCACTTTTCCTCTTGAAGCTTCAGTTTGATCAGTTATAAAATTAAAAGTTGGGCTTAGATAATCTCTGTGGGCCCTTCAGACTTTGATACTCTATGAAACTGCTCTCTGCCAGGGTTCCTAATGATCTATTAATTGCACACCTGATGACCTTTTCTCTTCTCATCTTTCCCAACCATTCTGTAGCATTGGATGCATTTACTACCTCTCATCCTGTATATACTCTCTTCTCTGGATTTTCATAAACAGTGTTTGTTTTTTTCTCCTCCTGTCTGATTCTTTCTTCTTAATCTCCTTTTCTGGTTCATCATTCATATACCTCCTAATTGTGAAGGCTTTGCCCTGTGTCCTCTTTTCTATATGTACTCTTAGTGATTTCATTAGCTTGTATGGGTTTAATTATGATCTTTCTGTAAATAATTCTCAACTCCATGTATCTAGCCCTGATATCTTGCCAGACCTGCTGTTATGTGTTTCTACCTTCCTATTAGATATTTCTAATTGAATATTTCATATACAACTCAAATGGAACATGTCCAAAACAGAACTCACCCTTTTCTGAACTTCCCTATTTCTGCAGAGGATGTTATCATTCTTCTAGTCACCAAGGACTGTAACCATGGTGTTATCCTTAACGTTTGATCATCACAAATCCAGTCAATTACTGAATGTTGGCACTTCTGCCACCACGTCTTTTCTCACTTCTGTTTCTTTTTCTCTACTAACCTGGCCACCATCCTAGTTCTGGCCATTAACACCTCTTATTTAGGCTATTGCAATGACCTAATTGGTCTTGCTACTTCAAATCTTTCCCCACTACAATTCAACCTCCATAATAACTGTCAAAATTATTTTCCTATAGCTTATGTATGAACATTTCATTCTCCTGGCCAATAATCTTAAGTGACTTCCTTTTCCCTTTAGTTTGAATCAACAAACATTTATTGTCCACCTGCTATAGGTTAGGTGCTATGCTAAGGCACCAGGGGCATAAATACAAAAAATGAAGCAGTCCCAACTCACTAAGATTGAATAGAAACTCTTTGACTCTTGAAGCCCTTCACTAGCTCTCTGAAACCTGTATTTCTAACCTTCTTATATAGCTTATACTTCACTTCTTTTTCTTTTTTTTTCTTTTTTTGTTTTGTGGGGGCAACGAGGGTTAAGTGACTTTCCCAGGGTCACACAGCTAGTAGGTGTCGAGTGTCCGAGGCTGGGTTTGAACTCAGGTCCTCCTGAATCCAAGGCTGTTCCTTTACCTACTACGCCACCTAGCTGCCCCCTATACTTCACTTCTAATATTTTATAGGCCAGCCAATCTGGACCTCTTGCTGTTCCTCATGACACTCCATCTTCTATTACTATATTTTTGCACAGACTATTTCTTATGTCTGGAATTCACGTCTTCCTCACTTCCACTACTCAAAATCCCTTGTTTTCTTCAAAGTTCAACTCAAGCACCACCTTCCACATAGAGATTTCCATTTTAATACTTTGTATTTTTTTGCTGATGTTTTTATGTGTTGTCTGGCCCATTGGAATGTAAGCTCCTTGAAGAACTTTGAGGGATCTTTTGATTCTTTTTTTCTTCAGTTAGCACATAGTAAATGCTTCATAAATGCTTGCTTGCTTGGTTACTGTAAATAAAAGTCTTCTAGTCTCTGAATACCCACAGTTAGAGAAAATTCACCATTCCGTTGATGCAGCCCATTCCATTCTAGTATCACACTAATTGGAAGCTTGTCCTGCTTCCTTATAATTTTCACCTATTAGTTTTTGTTAAAGCAAGCTGGACAGCTCCAGTCTTCAGATCTTTTTGTATTCTGACTCTCTTATACAGTGTAAGCTGCCCCAGTTTCAGCAGAGTTGGCAGTTGGATCATAGATTGCGGGACATAGAGACCATCTAGTGCCACCCCCTCTTTTATAAATGGGGAGGCCATAGCCTACAGAGGTTAAGTGATTTGGCCGAGGCCAAACACGTAATAAGTGTCCGATGTAGGTCTTCAATCCAGGTATTCTGACTCTAGAGCTACTACGCCATGCTGTCTCCCCTTCTATACCATTTATTGCTTTGGAAAAATCATTGATTAAAAATGCTGAACGTAACAGAGCTTTGTGCTATCCCACTAAAAACTTCCTTTCAGGTCAACATCCATCCCTTTAAATCTTTAAACACCACTTTTTTCCATCATCAAAATAAATTTTAATGGCATTGCCATAATTTCATTATTAAGAACCCTCCATCGTTCCTCTAAGGTAGCTTTTACCCTATCAGCTATGTCATTGGAATTTGAACAAAAAAATCTTCTCTTCTAAAGTCAAAGGTACAACTTCAGATGATGCCCAGCATTTCACTTATTTGCCATAAAGGTGAGTATTGTATATAGTCATTGCTTCCTGAGGTTTTGATCATTTGCCCTTCCTTCATTCTCTAGCACCATTTAACCAATCAGAATAAAATCTACAATATCAATAATAGAATGACTTCCTCTCATTTCTGAAATATGAACTCATCAGCAAGCCAAGTTCAAGAATTTGTAAGATTCCAGAGAGTTGAAGTCTCCCATCACAACTATATCCTAGCTCCATGGCAGTTCTATGAATTGTGTCAGGAGCTTATCATCCACTTCCCACTGCTGATTTGGATGTTTGTAGTATACCCCCTCTACCACAGCATTACTTTTTTCTTCCTTTAATCCTTGTTCAAATTCAGGCTTCCCTCCTAAGGTTCATAAGATTTCCACAGAGGCAGAGAAATTTGTTCCCTTCCTACTTTGATTCTATAATAATGTATATTCCTTTTGAATAGTACCAGTATTTGAATGTACCAATGGGACAAGTGTGAGGCGTAATATAAGGAAAATGAACCATAACCATTTTTGAATATAAAAGGTCAGAATTTTAGTTGTTTACATTAACATCTTGTTTTCTTTTCTTTTCTCTTAAAGGTCATTCTAGCTCCACATCACAGAATGCTTCTGGTGATATATATAAGATTATTCCCACTGAAATGCTTTCTCTTAATTCTTTACATACTGATCAGTCCGTCAGCTACTATGCCAAACTTGTCCCTTCTCATGAAGATGCCGCCATAGCAAATCAGAGCTTTTCAATTAATTTTTCATCTGTTTTGCCAAAAGTCTCAAGATTTCCTTCTCACTACTACAGCTCTGCTTTGGGTCAGACCCGTCCACAACATCATAAATACCTGGTAAGTCTTTTGGTTGTGACTTCATTATTAATTAGAGAAATAAACCAGATTTTGCTCTTTCTAGCTTGCCAGTAGATATCACATAATAAAAGATTACACGTATAGCACATTATATCTCATAATGTGCTTTCCTTGATTAAACTGTATGATGTAGAACCTGACTTAAAGCAGTTAAGTGATAGAAATCTTGAAGTAACTTTGAGGACACAAGTTCATAAAAGTTGAGGCTGGCTTTTTGTCACATGGCTAGTGTCAGAGCCAGAACTCAAAACCAAATGTTTTTTTATTATAAGTTCAGTGCTTTTTACACAACATCATGACTTTGCTTTATATTTTCAATTATCTCAATAGTTCCATTGTGGAACAATGGATGGGGCTGCCTTCTAAATTTACTTAAGCTAAACTAACTAATTAATCACTCAGACTCAGTTCTATAAAATGAGGGGATTGGTCTAGATGACTCCTGATGTCCCTTCTAGTCCAAAATCTGTCAAATGATATAAAATCAAGGGACATGGTCTTCGTATTAAAATAAATAGGCAACATGGAAATAATTAACTAAGTGATAGATTTTTTAAAATTCAGGAGTAGTGACTCTAAATATGGCTGTGCCATATGGGCTTGAACTTGCTGTTTGGTCTTTGTGATTAAATGGGAAGAGGCCCAATATAGAATAAATTTTTCCCTCAGTCACATCTGTATTCTCTCTGGAGGACCCCTGCTTTATCACTACACCTACACAATGATGTGACATTTCTCTTTCATTGAAAGATTTGTTGCCCAATTCTCCTCTTCATTTTGACTACCAGTAGCACTTCTTCCACATTCTAACTTTGGGTTTCCAATCCCTAAACAGGACCAGTCAAATTCTAGAGCTAAAAAAGGGACCTTACAGATAATTTGTTCCAGTCTCATCAAAGTAGAAAACTGAGGCTCAGAGAGGTTAATTAACTCACTCTTATTTCTACAATTAAAACTGGCAGGACTGGGACACAAATTTAGGTCTTCTGACTCTTTACTCCAATGTCCTTTCCATTATATTACAATGATTTCTAATCCTTTAGGGGCTGAAAAGACTACACAATCATCAAATTACTAAACAGTTATCTGAGTAAAAGGAGAACATTTCCCAGGATAGCTGCTCTAGTGTTTGAGGTAGACCCAAACCTGGCTATTCTATATAAATAAAGAAGTCCCATCACTCTAATTTAACCAAGATAATGCTTAATTTAAATGCATGTAAAATTGAAAAAAAATGCTGGTTTTTTTCACAAGAGAATAAGAGAAAAATCTTTTGAAAACAATTGTAAAATCCTTGAAAAATAGGCAATAAAATATTGGATCAATAATGTTGGTTGCTAAATGGTGTTAAGAATGCAAAGAGTTGCTAATAATTAAATATAAGTCTGGAAGAGAGTATATTACAGAAGAAAAATTACTGGAACTAGAGTCAGAGGACCTGGCACAAATAATATTTCTATTGTTTCCCAAATCTGTAACCTTGGGAAAATATTTTTGCCTTTCTGATCTTCAGTTCTCCATTTGTAAAATGGGAAGAGAGTGGTACTGAATCAACTTATGAAATGTAGTTTAAAAAATAAGTTGTAAAAATGTAGTTAAATATAGTTGTGGGGGAAAAAAACACTTCATAAACCTTAGTGTTTTCACAATGGGAACCATCTATTATTTCTCCTTTCATTGATGCATTGTAAATTCTTTGTTATCATAGGCAATCATTTTTCTAAGAATGCATCAAAATAATTTTTTCTTCTGAACTGTATTTTAGTGTTTATCTCTAATGTCACTAAATAATACATTTTAAAATGATATATAATTTGTTTTCTGTGAATCTCAGGGATTGTGTGTGTGTGTGTGTGTGTGTGTGTGTGTGTGTGAGAGAGAGATAGACAACTGGGAATAACAAGGATTAAATTATTTTGTTTTTCATCTCTGCAGCATCAATCTTGGGCATGTTAAGGGAGCCTTCTTGAACTCCATGCTCTTCAGTACGCCTGGAGTAGTTTAGTAACAGCCATGTTTTGACAATTCATGAAGAACAGCCCAAACAGCATTCCTGAAATCAACACCTAAGAACTAGATTCTAAGGGATTTGGATTGTATTATTCTTGGAAAGACCCTAGTGCTTCACATATCAGAAGGCAGTCACAGAGGTGTGCTTGCTGCATCTTTTTCATGCTCATCCTCAGATAGCTGTACTTCTCAATATGATGTCTGCTTCATCCAGACGACTCCAAAACAAATGGGGAAAAAAGGTGCCCTGTGCTAGGTGAGCCATAGTTCTTTAAAAAGAGAGAGACAGGGGGTAGCTAGGTGGCACAGTGGATAGAGAACTGGCCCTGGATTCAGGAGGACCTGAGTTCAAATTTGACCTCAGACACATGACACTTACTAGCTGTGTGACCCTGGGCAAGTCATTTAACCCTCATTGCCCTGCAAAAAAAGAGAGACAGACAGACAGACAGGCAGACACAGGGGGCAGCTAGATGGTGCAGTGGATAAAGCACTGGCCTTGGATTCAGGAGGACCTGAGTTCAAATCCAGCCTCAGACACTTGACACTTAACTAGCTGTGTGACCCTGGGCAAGTTACTTAACCCTCATTGCCCTGCAAAAAAAAAAAAAAGACAAAAAAGAGACAGGAAAGATTTAATTGATTGGAGGGGGGATTACAGACATTCAAAAGTCATGTAGACTTGAGACTATTGATGAAGGGCTAGGAATGGCAACATGGATAGCTGGAGCATTGGCCGACCTAGGATTATTGAAGAAAAACATTGTAACTGCTTAAACTGCACCATGCATCCCTGTTCCTTATCCATAGGCAATATAAGATGCTTTATGTTTGATCCTAAAAGATTCCTTCCACTTCTAACATTCCCATACAATTAGTATAGTGGAAGGGCTCAATTAGCCTAAGTGATATGAAAAACCTGTGACTGTCTTGGGAGTGACATACCTTCAATACCTTATTGAAAATCAGCACAACTCATGCATATCTGAAATTCTGTGGCACTAGTTTTTCTAGATTTAGCAATTCAGAGACTCTCTCTAGCCTAAAATAAGAAATTAACTGAGAAATGTGTTTCTTTCACCTTTGACTATTATATTTGTAATTTCAAATATGTTCATTTTTTGTATTTCAGAATACCTTATATGAAACAATAGCCAGGCGGTAAATGCCTCTTTCTCATTCTTATGCCAGAGCTCAGTGCTGCTTTGATTTTCTTTGTTTTTGTCTCTTTTCCCTAAACTCAAATGTTGAAATGAAGAAGTTGAGAAGAGTTTGTTTTTAATTTCACTGAAGTATTTCCATTCCTGGTATATAATATACTTGTTATTGCTAAAGAAAATAGCTAAAATAATCTAGCACCTCTAGTGAATAAGAATCCCCCTTCATTATGAAGCACTATAGTGTACATTTATTTTACTAGCTTTTCATTTGAGAAATTTAAAAAAAGATTTTAAAAATAACCTAATTTTAAATACTTATGTTACATAACTTTTCTTAGACAAAACTTACAATTATGGAATCAACAAACATCTGAAAAATGATGTTTGCTTACTGAGAAAATAGAATTTCCCTGTAACATGTGAAGTTTATTGACGAGTACAAAAATAGTTTTGCAATATATTTCAGTCCTGAAAGCTATCAACTTTCAGAATGAGGTGTAGGCTTTTCAGGGAAGTTTTGTTGGGATATCCTACCCCTAGTTCCTGGTTCTTGACATGTAACATAGGATTGTATGTGATACTTCTTGTGATTCAAGCATTTGTTTGGGAGTTTTAGTTCCCTTCAGAGTATACCAGAGTGAACAACCTAAGGTTAAGATTTCCATGAACAGGAAAAATATGACTAAAATGTAGCTTCAATGAACTCCTTATATGCCTCTTACTTTCTTGTCCCTACCTTTCACTATAGCTTCTCTTCATAGAGAAAATTTATACCCATTCATTATCCCAGCTCTAATTCAACAAGCCAGAGTCATTACTGTGAGCTTTAATGGTGTGTACACATTATTTTGTTATACTGGGATTTCAGTATAATGAATTCTACTGCTCCAAGTTAAAAATGTTATCCCAGCAAATAGGCCTGTAAGCCTCTAGCCATAACGAGCATGTCAGTGTTTTTGTATAAAATAAAAAATTCTCATTAAACAATAATTTTCTTTAAACAATGAAAAAATGTGGTCTTGTCTAAAAAAGAAAATAGAGCTCTTATGGTCTAATATTTTTTTCTGCATGTAATGAGAGCTTCATCTCACAACCAAGACACTAGCCTTGGAACAGAGTATCTGGTAGAGAAAAGAAACAGTACCTAGTTAGTTTGCCTTCAATTTTCCTACAACATGTGACTTAGTGGTTAAATACATCTATGCAATGGAACCAGGTTATATCATTTTTATTCTTTACAACTCATGAAACTCCTTTTGACCAGGATACTTCATGGTGTTTTCTTCTAGGCATCAATTTTGAGGTGTGTCATATGCCTGATGTTAATTATAATACCATTTGCTGCATTACAGTGTTGGAATAAAAGTTTAATAATACATTATTTGTTTATTATTGTTATTATGAGAAAAAAAAGAAGTATATAAACAAGGACTGAGCAAAGTATTCACTGCACTGACTTGTATTTACCAGCATGTCTTTATAGTTAGATTTTTTTTTTGCAGGGCAATGGGGGTTAAGTGACTTGCCCAGGGTCACACAGCTAGTATGTGTCAGGTGTCTGAGACCGGATTTGAACTCAGGTCCTCCTGAATCCAGGGCCGGTGCTTTATCCACTGAGCCACCTAGCTGCCCCACATTATTTTTTTAAAAGCAATGTTATAAAGATGCTGTTAAGATATTCCCCATGTACCTGATTTTAGGCACCTTATAAAGCACAGGAAGTAATCCAATTTGTATGCTGGCATTTGATTTTTTAACAGGTTTCCAGTAGTCTTGGTCAGGCTAGGGGGGTGGTATGGTACAGAAACAGGAGGGTGATGGATGTTCATCAGAGCAGCATTAGTGGTCATCTATTAGTCATTAGGATTAGCTCTGCATTAAACAAACATTTATTAATTAGGTATTATAGGGAATATAAATGAATAAAACTCAATTCTTTTTTCTCAAGAAACTTACAATCCATTTGGGGAGATAAAACAAATAGAGTAAAGTGTGGCTTCCAAAAATCATTTATTGCTGAGATGTGGGGAAAAATACTTGATTTAGGGTCAGAGTGCCAGGGTTAGAATAAAAATTTTGCTACTTTGAACCTATGTAATCTTGGATAAGTAACTTAAATTCCATTGGCTTAATTACCTTACTTCTCAGATGAGCAAATTGGACTAGAATGATCATTAAGCTTTCTTCTACTTCTTGATTATATATTAGATTAAAGTCATAGAAGTATAGTGTCCAGAAAGAGAAAGATGATAGATCTGCTATACTTCTACCCTTATCAGACTACATCTGAAATATTGCTTGTAGTTCCAGGCACTATATCTTAGAAGGAACATTGGCAAGCTGAACATATACAGAGGAGGGCAAAGAAGTTGCATGCTATCTTGAAATATGCAAAAGGCTGTCATGAGCAAGAATGATTAGAATTTGTCTATTTGTCCATCAAGGTTTAGACTAGGATCAATGGGTAAGAGAGAAATTTCAGCTACTGAAGGGAAAAACTTCTTATAAAACTGTCTAAAAGCTAAAGTGGCTGCTTTGAGAAATGCTAAATTATTAAGAAGTGTTAAATTATTAAGGCCACTATTAGAGGTGTTTAAGCAGAGGCCAAATGACCATTGTTGGAGGTGGTGTGGAGAGAATTCATTCTTGGTATGGGGTTTGGACCAAATTACTTGCTGATATTGAGATTCTTTGATTTGGTGATTACTAATGTTCATGAGTGGTTTAAAATGGTAGAGTTCTTGCAAGGATTAGATATTAAGGAGTAAGTGAAATAGTTACCCTTTGAGTCAAGAAGACATGAGTTAAAGCCCCACATCTTATAAGTACTGACTGTGTGACCCTCGGAAAATCATTTAACCTCTAGTGCCATAGGCAATCATCCCATTACCAATGAAAACAGAGTTCTGATCCCCCCAAAAATGGTAGATAGTAAAGTTAAGTCAGTAAAGGGAAAGAGAAAGAAAGAGTAGTAATGCCAGAGGGCAACACAATCAAAGGAGGGTTATTTTAGGATTTATTGACAGTGGGGGAAGGGCTGGAATTTTTATTTAAAGGAAAAATAATACCTCAGTATAAATCAGACCTTATGAGTAGCTAAACAATTATTTCCTCAGGAAAGATGGCCTGTCTAGTCTACCTGCTTTAAATATTGAGTGGTATAAAGTTCATAAGAATTTTTAATGACTTAGGAATCAACTTTGGTACAGACAATGTGCAGTAGTTGTTTATTTAACTATCTTCTTATGGGGTTGATAGGAAAAATATATAAAATACAGTTTAACAATAGAAGAATGATTAAAGTAAATATTTACAATTCTTAAAATTACAATTTCAAAGCAGTATCATTCCCGGAACTCCCCTGCTTGTGTGTGAGTCCCTATCTACTCAGAACCATAGCCCCTCTGATGTATACTCTTTTACCAACCAGCCAGAGAACATAGTTCAGAACAATACATTTAATCCAACAAGAAAGTAAGTATAGGTGGGGGGAAGACATGTACATGGAGAACATGTGGCCAAGAAACAGCTATGAATGGTAGATGTGTACGAAGAACATATATAAAGGTGTATGTATCAGAAACTTGCATGACCATGTGTAGGAGACATATGTCACCAGGACACACATTTGGGCAAGGCAATTCACAACTTTAATGCAGCAGGGCTGCCAATATTCTCTGTTGATGGATGTCCTTTCTGTAAGCATCATTTCTCTGTTCTGCATATCTAACATGTGGTGACTTGGAAGTCTCTCCTTGACAAAGGAAGGCTAAATTCTCTTCAGCCATATCTGAGGCCCTCACACTTAACTAAGGGCAAGTATGCTTTTTAAAAAAATTTTTTTTTTTTGCGGGGGCAATGGGGGTTGTGACTTGCCTAGGGTCACACAGCTAGTGTCAAGTGTCTGAGGCCATATTTGAACTCAAGAACTCCTGAATCCAGGGCCCATGCTTTATCCACTGTGCCACCTAGCTGCCCCCAGGGCAAGTATGCTTTAATTGACATGCAAACAAAATTGAGTAAGAAAAAAGTTACTGAACAACACAGCATCATTACTCTTCACTCTTCTGGCTCACACTACTGCCTTTATTGTATATATCTATTAAGCAAAACAGCAACTGGTTGAGGTACTGTTTTCTAATCAGTACAAAAGCTCCTTTTCTCTCTGTAATAATGAGCCTGATTTGGTGTATTATCTATTATCATTAACCTAAGTTTGTAGTCACTTTGTTCATGGACCTTTTTCTGTGGAATTATAGTTCTTAAATGAAAATGTTATTTATACATTTTTATGTTTTGGGGAAAGCAACTAATGTATAATGATAGCTACCTCTTAAACTATTATTGTAAAATGTCTTTTTATTATAAAATATTGAATTTTTGTTAAGATTATATTCACTGGGGGCAGCTAGGTGGCGCAGTGGATAAAGCACCGGCCCTGGATTCAAGAGTACCTGAGTTCAAATCCGGCCTCAGACACTTAACACTAGTTGTGTGACCCTGGGCAAATCACTTAACCCCCACTGCCTTGCAAAAACAAAAACAAAAACAAAACAACAACAAAAAAAGATTATATTCACTATAGGGGCAGCTAGGTGGCGCAGTGGATAGAGCGCTGGCCCTGGATTCAGGAGTACCTGAGTTCAAATCTGGCCTCAGACACTTAACACTTACTAGCTGTGTGACCCTGGGCAAGTCACTTAACCCCAATTGCCTCACTAAAAAAAACCAAAAACATATTCACTATAACCAGATTTGACCTGTATATCTAACCAACCTCCATTGTTTCATTTATCCCTATTGTTGGCTCTTCAGTTTCTTGACATGGATAATCAACAAATATGTGAATAGCTACTACATTCAAGATGCTGTTAAGAGATTTGAGAAAGCAAAGAAATATAAATGCTTTCCCTTAAAGCACTTACACTATAGTTAGGGAGACAAGATATACACGTGAAAAATTTTAAAACCAATACAAAAGCTAAATAGTATCTAGGATCAGCAAACTATGGTCCGTGGACTGAGGTATGTTTTTTCATGCTTCGTGAACTAAGAATATTGTTTACATTTTAAGCAAAGTTTTATTGTATTTTAAAACAGAAAAACTATCCTTAGCTCATCTGATATACAAGAACAGGCCATGGGCTAGATTTGACTCTCAGGTCATATTTTGCCATACCCTGGAATACATGATCAGAAGTGTCATAAGCTAGACTGTGACTAATTACCAAATGAACATTACAAAGTGTTGTAGTAGTCCAGAAGAGGGAAAGACCACTAAGGGATGGGATACTTAGGAAAGGTTTAAGAAGTGATATTTTAATTTAAATTTGAAATATGAATACAATCTGGATAGAATGAAGGGTTTTTGGTACAATAGAAGAGGGCTAGATTTGGAATCAGAAGACCTTGGTTCAAATCCCAGCTCTGCCACACACTACCTGTGTGACCTTGGATACATCATTTCCCTTTCAGAGCTTGTTTCCTCATCTGTAAAATGGGGCAGGGGTAGAATACATAGCCTCAGAAGTCTCTTCCAGCTCCTAATATATGATCCTATGAAAGGAAGGGTATCATAAATGGAGGGAACAGAACAAGCAAAAAGAAGAGTGGCAGAAAAGTCTGTGGCTTTTCAGGAGGTGGCAAACAAAGCAATTTGGCTGAAACAGGGTTTGTAAAGGCAAGTAATATTTCGCTCCAACTTTTTTGCAGATTTTGCAGCCAAAGTCAAGTAATATGAAATAAATCTGGAAATTTATGGGTCCGAAAAAATTGAAGGCTGAGTGCCAAAGCTAGAGTTCAGCCTTTATATCACAGTTCAAATATATATATATATATATATATGTATGTATGTATGTGTACATGTATATATGTGTGTATGTGTGTATATATAAGTATACACACAATATGTACATTATATACAATTAAGCATATAGTGTTTACTATATTCCAGGCACTGTGCTAAGCACTGGAATAAAAATTCCAACAGAAAGACTGCCCTGGGGGCAGCTAGGTGGCACAGTGGATTCAGGAGGACCTGAGTTCAAACCTGAACTCAGACACTTGACACTTACTAGCTATGTGACCCTGGGTAAGTCACTTAACCCTCATTGCCCCACAAAAAAAAAAAAGGGCGGGGGGCGGGGAAGACTGTCCTATGCTCAGGGAACACATATTCTATGTGGGGGAAGACAACACATAAAAAGAAGCTGAAAATGGGGTGGCAAGAGAGAAAGGAAGATACCCAGGTCTGTGGCATAGTAGAGAAAGTCTGGAGAATCAGGCATGCTGCCTGGAGAGGAAGGAAGACATTGTAGACCTAAGCATCTTCCTTAAAATGGAGGTTCTGGGAGAAACCAGCCAATCAAAAGGAGACACTGCTGGGTGGTAGAGGGTACTTCCAATATGAAAGCTCCCAGGTTGAAGAGGTTTCTGTAACACTAATAGGGACAATAGGGTAGCAATGGAGGGTTTTGAGCTGGGGAAATACCAATCAAGATTTTGTTTCATGAATGTTAATTTGGCAGTAGTGTATAAGATAGATTGGAGAAAGAGAATAGAAACAAGGAGACAAGATAGGAAGCTATTTCAAAAGTTAAGGCATGAAATCAAAAGGGCCTAAAACAAGATGATGTCTGTGGGAATACAAAGGAACAGGCATCTAGGGTATTTCTAAGGAAAAATTGACAGGACAGGTATTGTTGATTGATTCAATACGGGTTGGACATTGGGGAAAAGCTTATTTTAAAATTTTATTGAGAACCTTTTAATTTTGACAGCCCCTCAATATATCCTGCCCTTCAGATTTTGTTGATATTTTATTTCCTATCCTTTTCTACCCTTTCTTTTTTTTCAATGAGAGTGTCTGATGGAATTACAAAAAAGTAGTATTTAAGTGGGGGCAGTGTTGTAGTTATGAATGTGAGGTATCCGACTCAGATGCCCTGCCAGGCCCATGCAACCCTTTTATATTCTTTAGTGAAACATATTAATTTTTTAAAAAAATCTATGTCATTAAAATTTATTAAATGCCTATTATGTATGGCACAGTGCTAAGGCATCACCGAACAAGAAATACATGAGTTTCTACCCACTAGGAGTAAACAATCTAAGCAAGAGACATGGAAGAAAACACATATGAAGGTCAAAGGAGAATAGAAGCATTAAATTAATACTGTACATAAATAGCAAGATATTTATATAACATACAAATCAAGTGTGTTTTAGGGGGTAAAAGCAAGTGTTAGCATGTAATTGTAGTAATCAGAGAATGTAGGAAATTCATGTCCAAACTAGTCAGGGAAAGAAAATAAATAGCACCTCTGATTAATTCAAGAAGGCTTGTAGAGGAAGTAGACTTTCAGGAGGTGACTAAATGATAGGAGAGAGTTGGCTGGGTAAGGGAAGACATTCCAGATATCCAGTATGGGTTTTGGAAAATATTTAGAGCTAGAAAGGAAAGAATCACAGACTCTCAGTGTTGGTGGGTACCATAAAGGCTACCTCATCTAACCTGTGTCTCTTGAGTCCCCTCTGAAACCTATACATCAAGGAATCTAATCATCCACCTTTCATTGAAGTCAGCCAGTGAGGGGAAACATCATTGAAGGCAGCCCAACAAGCTTTGTAACATCATCCACTCACTGTTCTTAGTTCTATCCTTAGATCCAAGGAGGCCAAGTCTAATCCTTTCCTCTGCTTGGAAACATTTCCAATACAGACACCCATCATGCTCCTGCTAAATCTTCTATAAGCCAGACATTCCCAAAGAAGTCATCTAGGGCAATCCCCTCATTTTACAATGAAAAAATTGGTCAGGTAGGTGAAGTGAATCCTTTAAGGTCATGGAAATAGTAGGTAGCAAAGCTGAGATTTGAACCCAGGACCCATAAATATAATTTCAGTTTTCTTTCCACTATACCATATGGCCTCTGGGGAACGCTAGGTTCAAGTATTAGGCCTCATTGGTAGAGACTAAATGTGAGATCAGATAAAGATGAGGATCTTAAAACTTGATCAATAGGGGGCTGAGTTACTACTGTCAAGTGCTAGGCATCAAAATGTCAGGCAAGGATGACATTTAATTGTGGTGGTTTTTACAAAGAATCCATATTTCCTAAAATTTGCCTACAGTTTCAGAATGCTCAAATGCATAACTGGAGCTATCACCTAAGAGATTCTTAACCTTTTTTTATGTCCTGAACCCCTCTGGACAGTCTGGTAGAGCCTGGGGACCCCTTTTCTGGAAAATGTTTTAAAATATTTTTTTTTAATTCTAAAATTTTTATTTAAAGGTTAATAAAAATAAGCATGTAATTCTTTCCCATCCAAGTTCACAGACCCCCTAAAAACTACCTATGGACTCAAAGTTAAAACCCCTGCACTAAAAGCTATATGACTGATCCTACATATATGGGCACTGGACATCTTCTAGGACTGACTCCACAGACATTTTATGTCTTCTTGGTACCAGACACACATGGATAACGGGGATACAAAAATTAAAGCAGAGTATGACTCTGATCTTACCTTTCACAGCTCGGATGACGGAGTTACTGCAGAGCTGTGACATCATCTGTACGTGAAGAAGTCTAAGGACTTCCACCCACTGAAATATCCAGTGGTCACCCAACCTCATCCTTGTATATAGATGAACGTTTTCCTTCCGGATCAGCACCTTAAGCACTGATTCTTGGTTTACTATGTACTAGATGTGTGACCCTAGGCAAGTAGCTTAAATGTCTATCTTAATCTCCTCCTTGGTAAAATGGTGATAATAATAAACATCTACCTCCCTGGACTGCTGTGAAGATAAAATGAAATAATTTTTGTAAATCACTTTTCTTTTTTTTTTTTAATTTTTTTTAAGTGAGGCATTTGGGGTTAAGTGACTTGCCCAGGGTCACACAGCTAGTAAGTGTCAAGTGTCTGAGGCTGGATTTGAACTCAGGTACTCCTGACTCCAGGGTCAGTGCTCTATCCACTGTGCCACCTAGCTGCCCCGTGTAAATCACTTTTCAAATCTTAAAACACTATTAAATGCTAACCATTATTCTCTTTTGATCATATACTAGAGAAGAGATAGTATCTTTGTGAAATTAGCCTAAAAGATATTTTTAAATCAAGCAAAATATCAATCCTATGTAAATTTTTAATAAACAGCAACAACAAAATGTGGAAAATACATTTTATTTTCATGACCAGTATGTACTGACACATGTTAGCTAGGAATAAGACTCTTTGCCATAATTTGTCCTAGAATCTCATTACAAATCATAGCATGCCAATTACTTGTATTCTATCTACAACTGATCCTCTATTAAAATAGAATGAAAGGAGAAATAGGAAGCTTGCTTAGCTCCTTGGTTAATCAGTTATCAAGAGTCAGAGGTTTGGTCACCATGGAAACTAGAAGATGGTTTTGAAAGGCAAAGGAACCCTTCCTCCTCTTATTTCAAGGCTATTTTTATAGAATTATATTCTCTTTGAAAACAAAACAGGGATACACACCTATGCATATATTATATCTCATAGTCATCTTTTAGAGTGGAATGTGCCACTGGCTTTTAAATGATTTAATTTTAGGGAAAAGATCCAGCAGGGATCTTGAAGGCCAGGCTCACAAACCGAGGAAACATGCTGGAAGTTGGGCTTTAGGCTGGACTAGACTCTGGCACTTCTGGGAACAATGCCAAGAAAATAGGCTTCTCGTATGCAAACGGGTATTTTTGACATATGCTGAAGTCTGTATTCCAGGCAGCTGTCAGGGAAATATTTTCCCATCCATGACTATTTCTTCCTAAGAGAGTCTTCCTTTTTTGAGGGGAAGCTCCCCAAAATGCTACATTCTCCTTTGCTAGGTCACTTCATAGCCAGCTTCTCCGTATGAAAATAATCACAAAACCAAAAAAGCGTCTGTGGTTGAGTCTCTTAGGTCCCGGGTCATTTGCTTAGTGCCTGATTGAAGGTACAAAAACTACAAATAAAACAAAATTCTGAGTTGTTTTGTGTTTTTTTTTTCTTTTCAGTACAAGGCGAAAACATTTTTTCAAAGAGGGAATAGGAAAGTAGAAAGCCTTCGACTATTAATATGTTAGAATAGCTACAAAAAAGCAAGCATGAGCTCACTTTGTTCTCTCTCCCTTCTCCCTTCAAAGTACTGCTGGTTGTTAGTATGGGAGATACTGATCCATTTTATAAAAGGAAAGTTAAAGAACTTTCCCTAATGTGTTTACATTTTGGGGGAGCAATTACTTAAATAATCTTTAAAATATTTAGGCCTATGTTTATTTACAGTCCTAAAAACAGAGGCTGATGTGGTTGAAAGATTGATTTTTATTTACCTCATAATGAAACATTAAAAATGAACTATTCTTTAATGATATTTAACAATTGAAAGAATTATTTGAATCATTATCTAGCTGAAGCAGGCACTTGAGTGAGATCCCTCACCATGAGATGAAATTCTCATTTTTCTAGGGCTTTGAGAGGCACAAGCTGGACTAAGGATTGAGGTGAAGCAGACAACATAAAAGGCTTTCTATTGCTTTAGGAACAATTATTTTGTTGTCTTGTGTTTTGTTTTAAGCGATGTCAATTGAAGTGAGTAGAAAATTATGTATAAACAAATGTTGAGTTTAAAAAATATTGGCTTACCATGTAAAGAAATCCTAGATGTCCCCTCTGATATTATGCAACTGGGTATTGCTATAGGATTTACCACAACCTGAAATATCATGAAATGAAACCTAGTTATGTGAGAAGAGTTACTTGTGGGTAGAGAATTTTGATCTTGATCCTCACCCTCTGAAGCAAGAAGTCTCAGTTTCAACACAAATATTATTGTAAGCAATAATCTACCCAGCTCCCTTTAAAAAAACTGAGCCACAGAATCAAAATGGCAAAGAATGTGTTTATACTTCTTATCAATTCTCCCTAGGATAGGAAAAACCTATTACAAAATATGCTATAAAGTGGTTTTCTGTGAAGGGCTGTGTCAGCAGAGTATGCAGCTACTAAGATATCATATTAAGAAATTTGCACTTGGTACCTTGGCTATGGTCCAGTTCAGACCAGGAAAAATTCTCATTGTTGTCCAACCAAGCAAACTAACTCCAAAAGAAATAGCATGCACTCAGTGACCATGTGTAGAGGAAAATAGGTATTTGTAGAATGAAATGCTTATCATTTCATTAACTTAGAATGTTCATACACCTACCCAATATAAGAGGTTTTTTTTTTAAACCTCAACACTTTGGATTGACTGAACATCTTTTGTGCCTTAAGAGTAAAATTTTCAAATGAGAATGAAAGCTTACTAATGTTAATGCCTTCCTTTTTGGCACTTTATAAAAATGAACCAGAAAAGGGACTTCAGACTTCCAGAAAGAAGTAAATGGTTTCTAATCATCTATGAAAGGCATCATCTGGATATCCTATTTTTTCAGTATGTAAATGCAGACAATAACCTTAGTAAATGACAACTGTGGCAGAAAATTCATCACTCTGCCTCTCATAATTTAGTAAGGCCAATGCTCAGACCACAGGCATACAGAAAGTACTGCCAGAACTTCTGCAACAGTAGAATAGCTTTCAAGAACCCAGGATCATTTCCATAAGAAATTAGAGTGAGACTTTAGAAAATAGTCATTGGAGTTGTGGAGACATGAGTACACTAATGCATTTTTGGTGGTGCTATGAATTGGTAAAAACCATTCTAGAAAGCAATTTAGAATTATGAAGAGTAACTAAAATATTCAAATACTTTCACCCAGAGATTCCAATGCTAAGTATATATATCCCAAAATGAGGAAGGAAGAAAAGAAGAAGGGAGGGAAGTAGGAAGGAAGGAAAAAATATACTCCCAGGCTCTTAAGTGCTGGGGATGCAGATCCCCAAGCAAAAAGAAAAACAGTCTCTTCCCACAAGAAGCTTACACAGAAGAAGACATCACACAAAAGGGAGTTGAAAATGTGGTTGGGAAGACTCTTTTGACTGTAGCCTCCCCACTCATCGAGCAGTTCTTCACTTTGACAGCAGCAATAAAAATTACCTTCCTCAAGGGTTCAGATCAATAAAACAAATACTTACTGAGAATTGCCATGTACCAATTCTTGCATATGTATAATGTGCAAGGTACTGGGGAGTCAAAGAAAAAAATGAAATGTTCTCTTCCCTCAGGAAGCTTATACTCTACTACCTTTTTTTCCATTCATAGAACTTCTCAGAATTATGTAGTGGATCTATGTTAGCATTTTCCAAACTAATTTGGCCATGGAGTACCTACTTTCAGGGTCGAAATATATCAACAGAACCAATTGTTTCTCATCTGGGGATCCTGGAGGTTTAAAATAATCCAGGGGAAAGGGAGAATTGGGAAAAATTTAGAATGAATTAAAGGAAATTGTTTTTTGCCAAAAATTGCCATGCAAGCATTTTTGATGCTGAATTTAGCAGTCAATATTTTAAGGGTTAAATAACCACTAGCATCTTGTAAAAACCCCTATTCATATCCACATCCTCCAGAACACCAGGTTTCCACAAAACACAGTTTAGGAAAAGCTACTATAGGGAGTTTACTTGTTCCTGTCTTCATCTTAATCCTGGGTTTTAAGGCTTTCTATTAGCAGCTGTCTCCCTTACCTGCCTCATACATCAGCATAACTCTAAATTCTAAACTTCCAACAAGGTTAGGAGAAAGGTTATCAAGAATAGACCAAACCCTATACCCTAAATAGATCAAAGGAAGAAGAAAAAAAGGACCTATAATTTCCTCATCTGTAAAAATGAGGAGGCTGAACTAGATTGACTCTGAGTTCCCTTCCAGCTCAAAATTTATCATCAATGATCTTGTGGGCATCCCTGGTAAATTTTGGTTTGTCACATTTTACTTTTCTTTAAATGAACAAACATGGCGATTGTCAAATCCTGGAATCCCAGCAGAGATGTAAGAATACAAGGATGGGTATGGCTACCGTGTCCAGCCAAAAACCTCAGTCCAAAAAGAAACAATAGAAAGGTACATGTCAATTATAGCAATCTGTCTTCTTTCCTGAAAACTTCCACATTTACTATCCTCTTATTACCCTCATGGCATTTTTTTGCAGGGCAGTGAGGGCGAAGTGACTTGCCCAGGATCACACAGCTAGTAAGTGTCAAGTGTCTGAGGCCTGATTTGAACTCAGGTCATCCTGAATCCAGGGCCGATGTTTTATCCACTGTGCCACCTAGCTGTCCCCACCCCTCATGGCATTTTTTGACAGGCTTCTATCCTGATTCTTCCATGTCATCCCATCTCCACCTTTTGCTGCTCTAATTCTCTTGCTTTGACAAGCTTTGTTTCTTGATATCAACTCCTGACTGCTCTCCTGCTTCAGCATCCTGTTGAGAGGTAACAAGCTAGCTATTTACTGGCTCTTACTTAGCCCAGGCAACAGTGAATGCTTATTGACCCTTTCCTCCTAATGAATGGTAGCAGGATTTGTTATTTGTAAGCACTCAATAAATTGTGGGGATCCTGGAAAAAGCTGTGAATGGCAACATATAAGCAATTGGTATTGTTTACATGGAAAATTTTCTAAGACATTTCAGAAATTGATAGAGAAAATGAAAGATTCCTGTTTTTATCTTTTAAAAAAGGTTCTGTCCTAGGCTACATCTTTCAACATGGGCAGGTCCTTCAAAAATGTACTCAGGCACTAGCCTAAAGAGAGGATAGACTATGACTATAGACTATACTCATTATTAAATTTTGACCTGAGTATACTGGCCAATTCAGAACTAAACTACAAACCCCGCTAATTTCATGTGTTTTCTCAAATTAGAGGAATCTCACATAGAAATGATTCTTTCCTAAGGATACAAAGGTAAAGATGTGTTTCCTGAACCAGTGCCAGGACCTTGGTCACATTCCAATTACAATTCTAAAAGAAACTACTTATCCAGCTTAAGGAATGACTAGCAAGTTGAATTTATCTTCCTTCAAACTATCTTGAGTGCACCACCTAGCTCTACCTTCAAAATCAACCTTATCTCTTCACCTGCCCATATTCAATTCATATTCATAACAATTCACCTTCCCATATTCTTTACTCCCCATATTCAATGGGTTGCCAAGTATTCTTTATTCTGTTTACATTAAATTTCTCTCATCTATCCATTTTTTACCATCCTAGTTCTAACTCTTATTACCTCTCCCCTGAACTATTGCAAGAGCTTCCTAATTAGATTGCCAGCTTCCAGTTTTCCCCTTTCCAATCCATCCTCCACCCAATTGCCAAAGTAATCTTCTTAAAGAACAAGACTGATTACATGACTTCCATGCCCAAGAACCTTTTATGGTTCTCTAGTGCTTCTGGTGAGACAAACTTCTCTAGTGCCTCTAGTGAAGCCAGACTCTTCAGTTGGACATTTAAAGCACTCCAAAATATCATTCCAGCCTACCTTTCTAGGCTTACTGCATTCTATTCTCCTTAGGATTCACTACCTTTAAGCCAAAAATAGTCTGTTTGATATTCTATCTCCTGTCTCTGTGAGTCTGCATGGGTTACATTCAACTCTAGAATGCACCACCTTCTTCTGTGAGTCATCATAGGCTTCCCTGCCTCATCACCTCTATTGTTCAGAATCATAAGCTTTCATCAAGGCTCAACTCAAGCGTAATTTCATACAGGAACCCTTTACTAATTCAATGACCTCTTCATTACTTGATATCCTCTCTTCCTGCTCTTCAAATTACACACACACACACACACACACACACACACACACACACACACACAATTTACATATCTGCCCCCCTCCTCCAAGTTCCCTAGTCAAAATTAAACTCCTTGTGATACCTTGTATGTAATAAATTCTTGCTTGTTGGGTTGGATTGGTTTCCTACTGACTTCTACATATATGATATGAGAGTTTGTTGTTGGATGGGAGGAGTTATGCTTTTATTTTTTTAAGTGCCTCCAGTTGCCATATGGAAACAGCTGTTTACAAATTCTGTGCCACGTGGAGCTCTGTTAATTCACTGTGCTTTCACTGCTGAAGAAGGTTCAGGACCAGAGACAGCTCTTCCCACTGGATGTCATAAAGCCTTGATTGTGCTTCCTGGCCCATTCTTCTTACAGAGCAAGTGAGAACTTTTGTAGTCTAAGTACTACTTAGTGAGGGGCCCAAGAATAGGATCATGACTCAATAGGTCATAGACTTTTGAACTGGATAGACCTTTAAAAATCATCTTGTTCAGTCCTTTCTTTTTTTTCCCCTTTTACTACAAGGTAGCAGGTCTGGAGAGAATGAATGACTTGCCTAAGGTCACACAAATGAAGAGTAGCAGAGTTGGCATTTGAACTCAGGCCTTCTAACTTTAAAGCCAATGTTTTTCTGCTACATCAAAATTTGTGTGTGTGGGGGGGGATGTTGGACATAGAGGAGACTAAGCCAAAATACCCAGTATTTCATGAGTTTAACTTTCAATCATAAAAGTCTTGAATACTGTATATATTCAAAGAGTAAAACTATATAGTATAGCTACAAAACATATCAGTATAAATTCTCTCAAAATAATGAGGCTCCCCTTGGGAATATTTCTTTCCCAAGCATACACAGGACAAAATATGTCTCCTGAACCAGTGCCCAGAATCCTGGCCAGAAGCATGAAACACATATGATATACACAAAGTTTTTCTCTGTTAATTCTTTGTATTTTTCTAGGAAGAATAAGACAGGTAATACTCTTTTTGTTTTTTGTTTTTTTGTGGGGCAATGGGGGTTAAGTTACTTGCCCAGGGTCACACAGCTAGTAAGTGTCAAGTGTCTGAGGCTAGATTTGAACTCAGGAACTCCTGAATCCAGGGCCGGTGCTTTATCCACTGTGCCACCTAGCCGCCCCCAGGAAATACTCTTGATTGAGTAAAATAAAGTCTTTTATTGAAACATATTTAGAGACATAAATTCTCATTTTTAAGTATCTGATATTGAAAAGTAATTCAGAACTCAACCTTTATACCTATGGAAAGGTATCTTTTTAACCAATTGGGAAATCATTAGTATTATATATTTCTAGTTTACATAGTAATACTCTATGAATATGTATGATGTGAAACTTTTACAGATATAGATTTTGTGATTATAGGATATTGGGATTCTGAGAGGAATAGACAAAAGGAATAAAAATAGTTAAGATCCAAAAAGATATGTACAGGTTAGAACTATTACACTGAATCTAATAAGGTGGCATTTCACTGAAATGTAAAGTTCTACACTTACAGAAATTGGCTTCACAGGTTTAGGACAAAGAACTCATGGAAGGACAAAAGTTTTGTGTAAGAGATTTGGGTATTTTAATGATCAGTAGTTTCATCTTGAGTCAACACAGTTTACTATATACAATGAAAACAATGGCAAATAATGTAAATAATAATGCAAAATCTTAAAGATGGAAAGTTTGTTGATCTTTCTTAGCTATTTAAAACCCAAATGACACAATGCATTGTTTTCAAAATGTACATCATCATCATCTGATAACTACTTCCTTCTCTTTCCTTATTATAAGTAAAAATAATTTTGGTTGTTTTCACAAAATTCTTCATTGAAATTGACCCTTGGGCAGCTAGGTGGTGCAGTGGATAGAGCACTGGCCCTGGATTCAGGAGGACCTGAGTTCAAATCCAGCCTCAGACACTTGACACTTACTAGCTGTGTGACCCTGGGCAAGTCACTTAACCCCAGTTGCCTGACCAGAAAAAAAATTGAACCTCAAAGTTTCCTAAAGGTGATTTTTGAAAGAAAGGTGTTGACTGTGTTCTGAATGTAAGTTGGTATAGCTAGCCTTATTATTACAGGGACAGAGCAGTACATGCCTTCTGGTTGTACTTACAGCCTGGATTCACCCATCCTCCTCCCTAACACACAAACACACACACACACACACACACACACACACATCTCTTCCAAAGCCTTAGAAGGGAAGAACCCTAATTAGTGGAATGTAGAATAGTTATTTTTATGGGAAGCTTTTTTAAGTGGTATGGTTTGAGGACATGACAAGGTCCCCCTACTGTCCTGACATAAATTTTGATATGCCTATCATTAGGATCCATTTTTTGAGTTCAGGCATTATATCTCCAGATTATGAAAATTATTATCAATAATACCCATACCACTTTAATAAGGATCAGTTCAACAGATTAATCATTCTCAGAAATCAAAACCTAAAGAGAATGAGATACAAGAGATATAAATATCTATAGCAGGGAGCAGTTTAACATGCTCAACTAAAAAGAATTATATTGCAGACCTGCAGGGAGATTGTACAAAATTCAAAAAGAGAAAGAATGAGAAAAATTCTAGCTTTTACCTTTGTTCTGTCTTTTAAAGCCATCTTAATATTTTCATTAAAATGTAATACAGGAGGGGGAATCTAGGTGGCACAGTGGATAAACCACAGGCCCTGGATTCAGGAGGACCCAAGTTCAAATCTGGTCACAGACACTTGACATTTACTAGCTGTGTGACCCTGGGCAAGTCACTTAACCCTCATTGCCCTGAAAAAAAACCCAAAAGAAAACAAAACAAAACTTTAATAAGTGAGCAAACTGGCACATAGGTCAGTAGTTGGTGTCTCCTAGGCAATTTGTTTGGTAAAAGCAGTATCATTGGTAATTTCTAGTCTATTGGAATCTTTTTTTTTTTTGTAGGGCAATGGGGGTTAAGTGACTTGCCCAGGGTCACACAGCTAGTGTCAAGTGTCTGAGACCAGATTTGAACTCAGGTCCTCTTGAATCCAGGGCCGGTGCTTTATCCACTGTGCCACCTAGCTGCCCCCAGTCTTTTGGGATCTTAATTGAGACATCTTGAAAATATGTCCGTGTTCTTAATATTTATCCTAGTCTTTCAAAATTGGTGTCAAATTCAACACATTTTTTCCCACAAGTACTTCATCATGTCTAGGTACTCTTTCTGATTTCAACTTAAGTAGTATTGTCAATTGTATAGTAGAGTATTGGAATTCAAATGCGCTGGTTCCAATAATACTGGATAAAAATATATCACCATAGAAATAATAGTAGATTTGTTCCATTTCATGTTTATTTGAGGTCCTTCCAGTTACTTCTACATATATTCTAGGGGTGTATGACATGTTCAGGGAGGACTAACACCTCTGGTGTGAGGGCTTGCCAAGCACTTTTCAGGGATGCCCATCCACCTTTGGTATCCACCTGATTCATCCAGCTCTCAACCGTGGCTCTAAGAAGTTATAGCATGCGTAGTAGCCACACTCCAGTAAACCATCTCAGAGGACAGGCTAAATCAGATTGAGGGTAACCTACAGGCCTCAAACCTGTCAGTGAGTTAGGGAGATGTCTTTCCCAAGCATCTGAAAACTTTCCCCAGCAGAATGGGCATATGAGTTGTGGAACAACTTGTTCTAACAGCCATGAAGGTGCTAAAGCAAACACTGTGGAGCACTTAGAACTTTATCAGATATCTAAGATGCTCATCCTCTGCATCTCAGACCACCAGTTATCTTGACTTTTGTTCTGCAACTGGACTTTAATGACTCTGGAAGAAAGAGTAAGGCTGACGGCTTTGTGCAACTCTGATTGACTTAAATCCATTTCACACACAAGTCAAGATGTCACCTGTGATGTCATTGGTCCTCTTTGAAAATGAAGGACAAAAAAATATATACTCTAGTAATGATCTCGCTTGACTTGATGTTAGGCTGATCTTTCTGGAGGCTTCTTATCAACTGCTTTTCAGTATTTTATAAGGCAATAGAGTTAATAACCTCCCATTCTTTTTTCCCAAATAAGTATCTACATCAGGGAAAGCATTAAACAGGGAGACACTAAGGTGTCAGTTAAGTTGTTTGTGATTTCCATGGAGGAGGTTCTAAATAGAAAATGGAGTCCTTATCCATTAGAATATTGAAGTCAGACTTTTGACTCATACTGAGCATTTAAACCACTAAAACCTGGTCTTTTGAGTTATATCCTTTCTATCCTGTTCTTAGGCACTTCACATTTTAACCACAAGTTACTTATCCTTACCAAATTTTATCTTGTTATCTTCAACCATTGTTCTAACTGAAAGGTCTTTTTGAATCTGGATTCTGTCATTCAACATATTAGCTATCCCTCCCAAATTCATGGTATTAACAGATTTGATAATAATGTTATATATGCCTTTGTTTAAATTCACAGAATCATAGAATTTCACTCCTCAGAGTTCATCTACTCCAGTCTATCTCTGACAAGAATTGCCTCTACAACAAGAAATGTGTCACTCAACTTTTGCTTTAAGATCTCTAGGAAGGGAGAAATCTACTACCTTAAGGTAGCCCATCCACTTTTGAATAGATCTAATTTTTAAGGATTAGTTCCTTCTGTTGAGCATGAATCTGCCTCTTTGTAACTTCTACTCATGGCTTCTGGGCCCAGCATAGCAACACACAAGAGCCCTCAGATAGTCAAAGCCTTGTACTAAACTTCCTCTTCTACAGGCAAAGCTTCCCCAATTATTTCAGCTGATCATTTTGTGAGATGATCTTAAGGTCCTTTGTCATTCTTATTGCCCTCCTCTGAATGTTCAGCTTATCAATATCCTTATTAAAATGTGGCAATCAGCAATAAACTCAACACTTCAAAAGTGGATCCCACAGCAAGTGTCAGAGACAAGATAAAAATGCGAATATTTCTCAGTCAAATAGCATTTATTAACCACCTACTATATGCCAGGTGCTATGTGCTGGTGATATAAAAGGCAAAAGACAGTTGAGAACATACAAACAAAATAAATACAGGATAAATTGGAAATAATTGAGATAAAGAAGGCAATAGCATTAAGGGGAATTAAGAAAGACTTTTAAAAATTTAACCTACATTATTAGCATTTTCTCCATCATTTGTAAGTCTAGACAATTTGCCAACTTGCAAGGTATAAATACTCACTCTGAACATTTAACAATTTGCTCTCTTGAGGTAGTCAGCTCCGTCCCACCCCTGGTGTGGTAGACTGAAGTCCAGCCTAAGAGCTAGAGATCCCTGAACTCAAGTTCCACATTAGTCACATACTAACTGTGAGGCTGGCCTCCGTCAAATCTCTTGATGATCCCAAGAAACTCTGTAAGAGATGATCTCCAGTGTATCTTGTCTGCATCTTGTTGTCCTATGCTGTTTCCATGTTGCCTTCCCCATTAGACTAGGAGCTTTAAGAAAGACTTCTGGGAAAAAGTGGGAGTATAGCTGAGATTGGAAATAAACTAGGGAATTTAGGAGTCAAAGATGATAAGGGAGAGTATTCCAGGAATAGGGAATAGCCAGTAAAAACACACAGTCTGGAATTGTGCTAGCAATAGTAAAAAGACCATTGTCACTGTATCAGAGTTCTTGGTGGGGAGGGGTATGAGTATTAGGGTGTAAAAAAATGGGGAGATAGGAAGGAGCCGGGTTGCAAAGGACTTTGAATGTCAAGTTTGAATGCTGATTGATATTTGATCCTGGTTGTGATAGGGTGTTGATTTAATGAAGTGAGGGAGGAAACTCGGTCAGGTTTGAACTTTAGGAAGAACAATTTGACAGCTAAGTGGAGGATGGTTTAGACTAGGGGAGAAACTTAAGCCATAGATCAACTAGGATGCTATTGACATCAGTCATGCAGTTATGACATGATAAGGGTTTTTATCAAGGTAGTAGCATTGTAAGAGGACAGAAGTAGTATATACAAGAGATGTTTCAAAGGTAGAAATGACAGAACTTGGCAAATGATTGGCTATGAGAGAGTGAGGAGTTGAGTACGACACCTAGGTTGTGAGCCTGAGTGACTGAGAGGATAGAGGTACCCATCATAATAACAGGGAATTTTGAAAGAGGGGAATGTTTAGGGAAAGGCTAATCAATTCTATCTCAGACATGTTGAATTTAAGATGTCTCCAGGACACCTACTTTTTTGAGATGTTCAGTAGGCTATCTTCCTAACTCCAAGTCTAGCACTCTATATACTTGACCATGCTGCCCCCAAAAATTTACTCTAGAGACAGCCACTAACAGAAGGCCTAAAACATGGAATCATAGACTCACCAGAGGTGCCTGCCACTGACATGAACAGAATACAACATAGATTCCAAGTTGAGGAAGCATTCTAGACAGATTGTAGGATCATGGTGGTTAGGCAGGCACCACCTGACTAGGGCATCCTGTGCCCATCTTCCCTGCACTCACAGATTAGCTAGATTGAGTTGTAGGAGACTCACCTTTCTGTAGGAGATGGAGGCTGCCTATTTTTATAGTCAGTGGCTTCTTTCCCCACCCTGACTCCTTCAAGGACAGGTCTTTTTTAGCTCTAGAGTTCTCCCCAACAAATACTGAATAGTTATTGTAGCTATTTCTGGCCAGAACCCATTTGTGATGTGTACACAGGTTGGTTTTTTTTTTTTTTGTCTTGTTTACTTTTATTTTTCACAGCCTCAGAAAGAATTCCTTCTTGCCCCCTTCACTGTTGCTCTGAGTGTGTTTTAGTGCATCTTATAGGAATTGCTTTTCTCCTCCCTCCCTGGAGTTACCTTCTGCACTTTGAATGCAAGGGAGGACTCAAAATGGTACATTAAAATTCGAAAGCATCAATCAAAAAGCTTTCCAAGAAGTTAAAGAAAATGCCCTCCTATCTATTTCAAAGGGAGAGTACCTTTTAAGATAACATTTTATTGTTCTGATGCCCTCAGTGTGGGACTAATTTTCCATTATACACTAAAAAAATTAAAATTTAGAAAAATCAGATTTTCCTATTTTAAACCTATTTTCAAGGTGTTTGTATATTCTTGTAAATGCCATGTAGTAAAGCATACTCATATTTTTGCCTTCTTTTACATCTAGAGTCTTAATCCAGGGAAGATGATGATGGTGCCATCTAGGACTGATTATATTGATCACAGAAAAATCAGAATAATGGGCCTAATGCTCCACAGACCTAAGATATTCATGAATGATTGTATTTTCTTATTCAAAATATAGGCACAGGCAGCTAGGTGGCGCAGTGGATAGTGCACCGGCCCTGGAGTCAGGAGTACCTGGGTTCAAATCCGGCCTCAGACACTTAACACTTACTAGCTGTGTGACCCTAGGCAAGTCACTTAACCGCAATTGCCTCACTAAAAAAAAAAAAAAAAATTTAAAATATAGGCACATACAATGTCATGAGGAAAGTCATAATTCTTTTTGCCTTTTTAGAAAACAAAGAAATTCATCCACAGGGTTTCTGGTATTTTCTATCCAAGTCAATCATTAGAAGAAAATTATGCTTATGTGTGAATACACACATGCAAATCTGCAGTTTGATTGTACTCACATAGACCTCTGTTCACCTCTAGGGGACAGGAATAGCTGCTGCTGCCAAGCCTGCATAGCCTGGTTATGAGAAAAAGAGCCCTGAAGCATTTCTGATAGGGCCTACGGAAGGGAGAGGGATTGCTCCTGTTTGGAGAGCCCCTGGGGGAAAGGGAAAATAAACTGCGTTCATTATCCTGTGTCAGCCAATCAGGACATGACCTTTCTGCCTGGGCCATGTACCTTATAGTGATGTGAGGTCAGTGGGCCAGGGGTGACTAAGGCCTGAGCTGATTCTCACTACCTGCCACCCTCTGGATTTAAAGACCTGATCCTCCATCCTCGATTGACCTTTGCCCTTCCTCCTGACAGCTGGGAGCTAGGGCCTTGCTCTCTATCTCTGCCCTCCTTGCTCAGATTGTGATTAGTGACCATCACTAGCATTCTCATTGGAAGTCCTGTAGCAGGGGATCCTGACTTTGCATTTGGCCTTTTGTACCCATGCCTTGAAATTATATTCACGGTTGATTTTTCCTCTTGGAAATTGAGCACTATCAAAAGAATGTGCTCAGCTCCATTGCCCCTTGGGGCAAGGGTGAGTTTTAAAGTCCTTTACAAGGTTGCTTCCAAATAAAATGCTCCTTTATTGTCTTTCTCCATGGTCTGCTGCAGCACAGGGCTCTGCTTGCTCCCTTCTTTATATTGTATTCAGAAACATATATTAGTGAAGGGAAGAACTCCTTTCATCTCTCCTTTGCTAAGACCTTAGTTGCCAATTTATCTCCAAAAGGAAATGAATCCAAATCAATTTGCTCCAGGGAATGATACTCAGAGTTACTAAGGACAACATTTGTAGGGGTCTCTTTTACATGACAATACCTTAGACTGAAAACAACCGGAAAAGTAGCTTAAATGTCAAAGTGATCAATTTTGGTAGAATTTCTTAAGTTCTGATGATATATAAATTGTGCGTTTAATTGAAGCATGTCAGTTTGAAATGAAGAATGAAGATAGTTCTCTCCAAAAAAAAAATGGCGCTTTTCAATAGCTTGAGAACTACCTAGTAAATTAGAACAAATTTCTTTTACAGTATTTTTTTTCCTAGGGGAAGCAAGTTTTCTTTAGATGAAGATTTAAAGCCTCATCAATATTCTAAGGGTGGGCACTTCTAAATTCTTTGTGGGGAGATAAAAGGGTGGCTTTCATTGCTTATCAATCAAGTGTACCAACATCTCACCTCAGAGAAGTGGATTATTTAATTTGGCCTTTGGTTGTTCAATACAACAGAGGTTTCCAAAGCTCAGAAGAGTTAGAGTGAAACTACTAATGGTTACAAATAGAGCCATTTTCTTGTTCTAGCTCACCTGCACTCATCCTATTTGATTTGGGAATCAGATACTTGAAACGGGATATTGGGTGATGTATAAATATAGGGCAGGTGGGGAGAAGGGGAATATTAATCAGATGAAGACCAGTTAAATGTTCTTGTCCAAATCTGCCACCGTACATTTGCTGAAAATGCTGTGTGATTATGCATGATTGGCAGCGTTTGCTCAAGGGACACCCTGCTGCAGAACTGTTCAGGCTTAGAATGTGCACCCAGGGGATCCACCGGAAAGAGTACAGAACACCTGCCAGGGGAAGAGCCAGACCAAATCTGGGGCTGGAACAATTAAGCCTTCCACCGGCTTACACTGACTGACACATCAAGAAAAAGAAGGTGCCTGAGATGAAAATACTGCAACCTATTTTGCTAATGTTTGTTGTCATGCTAAAGAACTTACTACAGTTGCTGTCATTCATAGAACTAAATGTGTTTGGCTTTAGTAGAGACAGCAATATTATTTTACATGGCTATATTATCTATAATGAATACAATTAATTAAGTATGTATAAATATATTTCAACTTTGGCTAGTTGATATAGACTAAAAATTACATCAGTTACATATGTGGCAATACATTTTTCTTCTATTTGACACAAAACATTTTTTCACTTCAATTATTTGGAAATATGCTGGCCCTTGCTTATAGTCAAAATTTGTTTTTTGTTGTCCATAAATGATCATTTACCCCCTACCAAATGATGGTTTCTAGAGGAAGCATGTATAGTAGGAATAGATCAAAGGACTGGCTATTGGATCCTAAATTCTAATCCCATCAGTTTCTATCCTGGGAGGAACTCAAACTCTCAGTGTCTTTTGTTTCTCTACTTTGCCAAATGATTAATATAATTGTTTTGAGAATTAATAAAAAATGTTAGAAAAGAATCCAAAGTGCTTTTAGTGAATAATATTCAAAGGAACCATGGAAAAAGTATTTTGAGAAATTTTATCTTGGACTGAAAATGTATTATCATAAAATCTATTTCTAATTATAACTCATGGATATTTTAGAGACAATGTCTCATTCAAGCCCTTTTTTTCTTTTTTCTTTTCTTTCTTTCTTTCTTTTTTGGGAGGCAATTGGGGTTAAGTGACTTGTCCAGGGTCACACAGCTAGTAAGTGTCAAGTGCCCGAGGCCAGATTTTAACTCAGGTCCTCCTGAATCCAGGGCCCCTACTTATCCACTGTGCCACCTGGTTGCCTCTCAAGTTCTTTTCTAAAAAACACTCGAACACCATAAAGATTAGCATAATCTTATTTAGTTCTTCCTCAAAACCTCCCTTAAGGATAATGACATTTAGAGTTAGAAGGAAACATAGAGATGATTTTAAAGAATTCCCTCTTTCACAAATGAAGATGCTAAGAGGCTAAAGGACTTGCCCAATGTTGCCCAGGTTAATTTAGTAGTGGAGTTGAAATTTTAACAAAAGTCCAAATTCAGAGCCACTCTACCACTGCAAAAGGCAATAATTATCTTTATTTTATAATTGAAAAAATGAAGGTACAGAAAAATTAGTTAAATGGTATACTTCAGAAGTTTCAGCACAGATTGTCTGATAATATACTAGACATTATGGAAAGGAAGAAGCTAGAGGAGGAAAACTCTAACTTCAAGTACAATTTTTTTTTTTTTGGTGAGGCAGTTGGGGTTAAGTGACTTGCCCAGGGTCACACAGCTAGTAAGTGTAAGTGTCAAGTGTCTGAGACTGGATTTGAACTCAGGTCCTCCTGAATCCAGGGCCAGTGCTGTATCCACTGCGCCACCTAGCTGCCCCTCAAGTACAATTTTATAAAATAAGACCTAGATCAGTACCCATCAAATAGCTATCACAATTAAGTATAGACTAGTACTATTCAGAGGGGAATGACTTCCTGAAAAAGGTGAATTCTGGGTAGATCAAGTCAATATAATAAAAACAGAAATATGAACTAAATTAATTTATGTATTGTGGAAATTTATTTTGATTTGGGGACCCTACCTTTGGGCTGAGATTGGAAAGCCTTAGGCCCTCAGGGTCTCTTCTGCATGGGAGGGGCTGGTGCCCCTCCCCCTCTATTTCAGCTAAGCCAGAAAGCCCCTTGGGCTGTGCAAGATACTGGGTCAGACAGCTGGGGGGAAGAAGGCCCCAGCTCCTTCCGCCCTGAGCGGAGGTATCTGAGAGATGCTGGGCTCTGGCGTAGCCTGTGCTGAGGCACGTGAGGCTTGAGCACACCCCCCACCCCACCCCAGCCACAGCCCTGACTGGCAGATTAGCTTGGTCTGTGGGGGCGCAGTAAGCCCCAAGATTTGAGTGGAGAGAAGAAAAGGTATATATAGACCTGGGAGTTAGATTAGAAGGGATCTGTCTGGGGAGACAAGACAAACAGTAATGCAGGACTAGGAGCAAGGAGGAAAGGCCGGCAGACAAGATTAAGAGAGGCAGACAAGATTAGAGGGGCGGCAAAGGCGGCAGAGGGCAGACTGACGGAGCAGACAGACAGACAAAAGGTTGGTGAGAGAGAAACACAGGGGTTCAGCAGTGGCAGTAAGGAGAGGAAAGTTAGAAGCAGGGGGATTTACAAAGTGAAAGGGGCTCAGAGTTAGAATAAAGTACCTGAGTGCCCTGAAGCAAGAGGCAGCAAAGGCCCTTATTGTATTCAAGAAGTTCCAAGAAGTGGAAAGAGAAGTGCTGCAAAGCAGTCAGGTTGTACATTTTATTTCCCTGTATTCTTAATTTTAAATAGTATCTCATAAATAAACTCTGCTTTGATTATTTAGTTAAGAGGCTTCTTAATATTTTTTTTTTGCAGGGCAGTGAGGGTTAAGTGACTTGCCCAGGGTCACACAGCTAGTGTCAAGTGTCTGAGGCTGGATTTGAACTCAGGTCCTCCTGACTCCAGGGCCAGTGCTTTATCCTCTGAGCCACCTAGCTGCCCCACTTCTTAATATTTTGCTTATCAATTTGGGAGTGGAGCAGTGTGGTAGAACTTTATAAACAGCCCACATTTAATTAACAGCAGTCAGATAGCCAGCTAGTTAAGAGTCCTTAGATTAGTCCTCCATAGATCAGTCCCCTCAAATCAGGCCGAGTCATTTAAAATATTTTTACATTTGAATGGCAACCACGAAGGGACTTATAGCCCACTTATAATTTCCCAAAACCTATAATTTTTCATAAGTCCAAAATTATATAATTTTTCCAGGTTAGATTAGCTAGTGAATAATTAATTTTTTACAGTATTTAGTGGTGTACCAATCAAACCACCAAAGGGTTATTTTGTAATGACTGGAACGATGCCACCTGCTGGAGACTTACAGTAGAAAAGCTCCGCCATGAGATGAAGGTCTCTGAGGGCAAGACTATGCGTCTTTTCTTTGGCATCAGGAAGTGACATTTGCTTGTGAGAGGAAGAAGGGGGAGCCTGGTGCTCTGACTCACGCTCTTTCCTGAGGTCTCCGGGGGAGAAGAGAGCTTGAAATGCGCTTTCCCTTTAATAGATAGATGAATATAGGCCTTTCTCTCTCTCTTTACCAAATTCTTATTGTTCTTAATAAATGCTTAAAAGTCTAACTGTTGCTAAAGCTTATAATTTATTGGCGACCACTCATTAGATATTTTAGACAATATAGCTAAAATTTTAGCCTTTAACCAATTCTTCCATATAGTGAGAATCAGATCCAGGATAGAATTTCCCCTTGTTACTTTCTCTACCTTTTGAAAGATGAAATTATGACTAGGACAATGCAAGGATTTATTAGTTGTTCTGCTTTTGTTAGAGTTCTAACAGATGTCTAGGTCATTAAAATCTACAACCAGTAATGTATCATGTTACTTTGGCAGGCCTTTGTTGTGTTTCCCAATCTCTTTATCTATTTCTTCTTTTTGTGATGGTGTTGTGTAGTTGCCTAGTTTAATCTAATTACAAAATCCCTTCTGCTTCTCCCTCCATTGGTTGTCACCCAAATATTCTTCCTCATATTTCCCCTCCCATTTCCTGTATTTCTTCACATCAGCATACTTACTTAACATATGATGTTAACTCCTCCTCCACTACCCCATATCCACTCCTTTTTTTTTTTTTTAGTGAGGCAATTGGGGTTAAGTGACTTGCCCAGGGTCACACAGCTAGTAAGTGTTAAGTGTCTGAGACTGGATTTGAACTCAGGTACTCCTGACTCCAGGGCCAGTACTTTATCCACTGCACCACCTAGCCGCCCCATACCCACTCCTTTTAACTCTTCTGTTTCTTCTGAATAAAGCATACCTGTCAAGAGCTATGGTCCAGTCATGAATTTCATTCCACCATGTTTCAGTCATACCTATGAGATCAGATTAGGACCTTGAATTAGGACCTCTAGTTCCTCTGGTTTGATGCATAAATGTTGGGCATTTTTATATAGACATATGAGGTTGTGAGTTTTCTTCGGGTTCTTTTCTTGAATTTTGTCATCTATGAATCCCCAAGTCTCTATACTGCTGTTGTTATTCCTTTGTATTTCATCTTAATGGTATATAGCTCAAGGGATCTATATATTCAGTCTTCTCTATCTCTGTCTCTCTCTGTCTCTCTGTTTCTCTCTCTCATATTTTATTGTTTAAAACCCTTTCAATTTTGCAAGCCATCTGGAAAATATATTCTTACTAGCTTATCTTTAGTGTACTACATGACACATGAATGTACTATATGAAAAGGAAGCCTGACCCTTAAGAAGATAACACTGAGAAGAGCTGCTGTTATACCTAGCTAATGATGAAAGGAAGAAAAAGCTGCTAATACTAACAACTTCTGTTTTAAAAATAATTTTTATTGATAGAAGACTACTGTACTGTAAGAAATGGTGAGCTGGGGGAAGCTAGGTGGCACAGTGGATAAAGTGCTGGCCCTGGATTCAGGAATACCTGAGTTCAAATCTGGCCTAAGACACTTGACAGTTACTAGCTGTGTGACCCTGGGCAAGTCATTTAACCCCCATTGCCCTGCAAAAAAAAAAAAAAAAAACCAAAACCAAACCAAAAAACCAAAAAATAACAACAAAAAATAGTGAGCTGATTGGTTTTAGAAAAACATGGAAAGACTTCTATGAAATAATGAAAAGTAAAATGAGCAGAGCCAAGAGAACATTGTATACAGTAACAATGATATTATTCAAAGAACAACTGTGAGTGACCAAGTTATTCTGAGTATTATAAATACTCAGGTCAATTACAATGGACCCATGAAAGAAGATATTATCCACCTCCAGAGAAAGAACTGATAAATAGAAATGTGCATAGCATGGTTTTATATATATTTATAAATCTGTATCAAATGGTGGCCTTTCCTAGTGTGGGGTAGGAAGGAGGGAAGGAGATAGTTCAGAACTTAAAATGTAACAAAAAATTTAATTTAAAAATAAAATCATTCTTATTTTATTTATTTAAATCTAATAATGTACTTATTTATGTATTCATATTTATTTACTATACAGTAGAAGGTATATAATATAGTAGATAGAGAGATGGCTTCAGAGCCAGGGAGGTATATAACCAACTTCAGAAACATAATGGCTATGTGACTTTGGTCAGATCACTTTATTTCTCATTGCTCTAGTCAACTTTCTAAAATCATAAGTTGCAAAAGGGATGATAACCTGAATTGAGAGAGGGAATTTCTCTATCTGTAATTTCCTTTTGCTAATGAAATTATAGGTCTTGTCTCTATCCCCTAATCCTTTTCATCTTCTTTTTTTAATTACAAACTTAATAAATATCAATAGAGATGAAGATTTCATCATACAAAGAATAAAAAGAATATTGTATGTGGTTTTTAATGTATATTGTTCAACATAGTAGTAACCAAACTGCCCTGTATGCCTGTATCTCCTTCTGAACTTTCTTAGTCTGTGTATTCTTTAAGGCTTTATTGATACTCTTTTTCTTCTTCTTCTTCTTCTTCTTCTTCTTCTTCTTCTTCTTCTTCTTCTTCTTCTTCTTCTTCTTCAGCAATGAGGGTTAAGTGACTTGCCCAGGGTCACACAGCTAGTAAGTGTCAAGTGTCTGAGGCCGGATTTGAACTCTGGTCCTCCTGAATCCAGGGCCGGTGCTTTATCCACTGTGCCATGTAGCTGCCCCCTCTTTTCTTCTTTTTTGCTTCATTATCACTAATCAGTGACTCCCCTTTGCATAGTTCTCCCCCCATACACAAATAAAAGCTTTCCCTTTTAACAAAAACTATAGTCTAGCAAAACAAGCCAACACATTGATCATTTCCAAAAATGTACGTCTCCTTCTGCACTCTGAGTCCATCACCTTTCTAACAATTGCTCATCATGAGTTCTCTGTAATCATCATGGTTGCTCATTGCATTAATCCGAGTTCTTTTGCCCTTCAAAGTTGTTTTTATTTATCTCATTGTAGTAATTGTACAAATTGTTCAGGGGGACATAATCTTGAATGCATAGAGATTAGGTTTTTGTTTTTGTTTATTTTTGTTTTTATTTTTGCAGGGCAATGAGGGTTAAGTGACTTGCCCAGGGCCACACAACTAGTAAGTGTCAAGTGTCTGAGGCCGAATTTGAACTCAGGTCCTCCTGAATCCAGGGCCATTGCTTTATCCACTGCTCCACCTAGCTGCCCCGAGAGATTAGTTTTTAAGCTATATAGAGGAATAAAAGATGCCAATAAAAGTGAAAAAAATTTTAAATGGTATTTTAAAAAATGGTAACCTAGAAAAACTATCATCTATGCTTACTTCATTGTCACTATAAAATCTTTGTGAGGATGGCTTACAGTATCCTTTAACAGACAGACTTTCATCATTTTCTGTAGTGAATCATATTTTCATAGTCACACAAGTGAAAATGTATACCAAATAGAAGATATTTCTGTATTTAGTATTTGCTGATTTTTTTAAAATTAATTTTGTATACCAAAACACGATCTTAAAAACTAAGATTCTCTTCCAACAAGGTGTGTTCCATGGATATGTGAAGACCAAATAAGAATCCTTAACAAATAGAATTAGAGAGATAAATTTGTCAGTGATACTCTGATTGTCAATTTCAAACAAGGCATAAAAAGAAGACTTTTCACCTAAGATATATTTCACTGTCATAGAGGATTCCTTTTGGCCAGAAACTTTTGTTGTTAAATAACTTTATTCAGATGAATATAAATATATACATATATAGATATACATAGATATACACATACACACACACACACAAACACATATACATACTGTGAGAATCAGAGTGCCACCACCCTGCTGAGAAAGACATTGTGAGAACCAGGGCAGGTCCGCCCTGAGGAGAAAGCATGAGATGACCTTTCTGAGATTTTGAAGGTCAGATTGGCTTCTGGAAGTTATGTCTACCACCTGTAAGTCATGTCAATCAATAGACCAGCCAATCAGCTTGGCGCTGTGTGTATGGACTGCCCTCTTCTGGTTGGACAGGGGGTTTCCAGAGGAACTGAGGGCATTCTCTTTCTTAGATAGCTAGGTGAAGGTGGCTTTTCCTCTCTCTCTTTGCTAACCCCTAATATACTTTAATAAATGCTTAATGCCCAAAGACTGGTGCTAAAACTTCTAATTTTTTTTTCTTTTTTCTTTTTCTTTTTTTTGGATTTGAACAGAATTTTATTCGAATTGTTGAGTTCTTGTGGGTGGGGAGTGGGGATGGAGGGGGGAAGAGAAATTGGAAAATTTCTAATTTAAGGCGACCACACATTAGATTTTTAGATATCACAGATTTTTAAGCTTCACAATACACACACACACACACACACACACACACACACACACACACACATATAACTTCACTTGAACCTCATAATCTTGTCAGGAAGGTATTCCTGTATCTATTTTACAGATGAGGAATTTAAGGCTAGGAGAGCTTAAATGGATTTCCCATGGCTACACAGCTAGTATTTGAAGCAGAACTTAGATCTTTGTGTCTTCTGATTCTAAGTCTTTCCTGTTACCTGATTTTGCTTCTCAGATTTCAGGAAGCCCCAGAATGGTGTAGCTTCCCCTCAATGAGACAGCTCCAAAAGATCGGCATCTTCAGAAAACTGCTGCTGCCCTCGCCTAAAGCTATCATCTGATTCTAGGGCTTCTTCCTAGAAGGGAATGTTATTACAATTTTGTGAGACTGTCTTGGTTAACATTTTTGGAGGTTCATCAATATATTTTCATCCTTTTTGTAAGTAAGCCCTATGGCCACATCTGACAGGGATAAAAAGGGGTCCCTCGAGTTTCTCTCAAGACCTTTTTCTACCTCACTAGCTTATTGTCCCTCAACTAACCCTCTTTTTAAAACTAGGAATAAATTCTTTTGAACTTTCATTATGTATTTGGCAGTTAGTGGTCATGAGAGGCAAATCACCATGAAGCTTTCATAAGCTTCAAAAAGAGACTTAACAACACTTTGGAGTAAGACAAAGATGGTAACTTGTGTTTTATGTTCCTGGAGGTCCCTGTCTCCCTTCAACAAAAATAAATAAGGACACTCTCTTTGCTTTGCAGGAACTAATAGAATAATATGGAGGAAAAAATACTCTTCTCATTTCTCTAATTGTTACATTTCTACCTGTTCTTTAAATTCCAACCAAATGCCATCTCCTTTAGGAAGCCTTTCTCAATATTGCCTGACACTGCCACCTTTTGCCCTTCCAACCTTACTTTGCACTTTGCTTATAACATTCTTCTGCTGTTATCATTCATTCATCTTACACATATTTATTAATTAATTTTATTATAATGTGTTATTTTATATTGTGATTATTTGTATATGAGCCATATTACCCCTACTAAACTATAAGTGACATGAGGGCCCGAACATATTTCTTATCAAAATGTCATATCTTTTCCATCACTTAATGGTGATCTGTAACAGGAGACAATAAATATTTGTTGAACTGAATTGAATGGAATTGAATTGGAGAAGAGATCAGCTGATGATAGGAAAATCAATTCAGAGGCCAATGTGTTAGTTCAGGCAAGAGGTATTGAGAGCTAGAATGATAGAAGTAGGAACGAAGAGAAGTTGTATATTATTTTTGGAAGTGTTTTATTCCAGGAAAGTCATTGAAATCATGGTGAATGACTGAATAAGGGAAAACATCTAAAAGAGAAATAAGTTATTCTACAAATTTTTCAAGGAGTGTAGAGACTGCAGGAATTCCTTATTCAGCATACAGAACAGCAAGACACACTTGTCTTGATGAATCATATGATTTCAGCAATAAACAACTTGAAATAAACCAACATACAGTACTCATATTTTTTGGCATTTGGTGATATTTCTTCATAAACACACTGAATCTTGAGGCATAAATTTCCTTGACTTGTTTAACAATATTAGTGTTACTCCAAATGTGGAATACATTATGTTACTCCATCATTTACTCAATAGGCTTTCTTTTGGGGAACAAAAACTCAGCCCTTCAATGCTCTTTATCCAGCCTTCCTAGAATACATTTACTTTCCAAGAATTTTTCAGATATGTAATACTAAAATAAGTGTGATTTTTTGTTTTGACTTGAAATAATACAACCTTTAAATGTATTTTACACATATTTCCTACTTTAATGAGGTATTTCTTTCATTAGGTAACAGAATTTTTTTTTTGGGCGGGGCAATGTGGGTTAAGTGACTTTCCCAGGGTCACACAGCTAGCAAGTGTCAGGTGTCTGAGGCCAGACTTGAACTCAGGTCCTTCTGAATCAAGGGCCGGTCCTTTATCCACTGCACCACCTAGCTGCCCCGGAAATAGAATATTTGATACTTCAATGGGATCATAATCTCTTCTATGAGACACCTTTCCTTCGTGGTACAGACTGTAACTTATCTTCAGAATCTCAGAGTAGGAAACCATCCACCCCAACACATAAGCACCTAAGAATCCTATGACATTTGCAACAAGTTTTCATAGAGTCTTTCCTTGAAGATCTCCAGGCATATGGAATCCAATCCCTCCCAAAACAGCCCATTCAAATTTCAGACAGCTTTGTTAAGAAACTTTTCTCTTTTTACAATTTCCTTCCATTGTTTCAAGTTATGTCTCCTATTGACTTTTGAGACCAAGCAGAACAATTATGATCTATCATTCATGTGAAAGCCATTCAACTACTTGAGTAAAAACCATACTTGGCATAGTGAATAAAATACTGGGCCTGGAACAAAGGCCTGAGTTCAAGTCCAGTCTCAGACAGCTGTGTAACCCTGGGCAAATCACTTAACCTCTGTCTGCCTCAGTTTTGTAAACTGAAAAGTGGGAATAATAATAATACTATCTACCTTATAGTGTTGTTGTGAGGATCAAACAAGATAATATTTGTACAGTGCTTAGCATAATGACTGGCACATGGTAGCTGCTTAATAAGTGTTTCCTTCTTTCCTCCCTTCCTCCCCAATCCTTAAATTTTTCTCTAGTCCAAGCATCCTTTATTTCCTTAACCTTATCATCCCATGAGAAGGCAGAATAGTACAGTGGAAGAAGCACTGGTTTAGGAGCAAGAGGATCTTATTTCAGATTCTGCCTTCAATGCCTCTACTTGTGTGAACTTGGGCCAGTGACTTAACTTCCCCAGGTTTCAGTTCCCTCGTCTCTGAAATAGGGGAGTTGGACTACATATCCTCTGATGTCCCCTTGAGTTCCATATTCCTATGATCTTGAGGTACTTCACCAACTTGATTACTGTCCTCTTGACATTCTCTGGGTTATCAGTGCAGTGCCCAGAAGTGAATGAAGTACATGATCAAGCCAGGTCAGAGTACAGCACAAATAGTACCTCCCTAGTCTTGGACATCTTGAACCCCAATGCAGACTAAAATTATACTCACTTTCTTGGCTGCCATGTCTCATTCTGGGCTGGTATTGAATTTCAAGTCAATTAAAACTTCAAAATATTCTTCTAAGCTGACATTGAGTCATTAGTGATTATTCTTGGGTCTGACCCAAGATGAATTGTAATTGTAATTGATGAATTGTAAGTACATTTAACTAACTAGAATCATGTTTTGTTTTTTTTTTGTAAGTTCATTTCTTTCATAAGACAGTGACATGGGGCTTAGGATAAACCAGAAGTTTCTCCTATGAGAAGCAAAACCAAAGATGACCAGATAATAGTACAGACATATTCAAGAATCAAGGGACTATTAAAGTTTAGATTGACCAGCTAGATATCAGGACAGACACACCTAAGAAGTAAGGAGAGATAAAATTCTATAGCAGGAAAGTCAATTAGGCATGGCTACTACCTGACAAAGAATACCCCAAAGGTTCAGGAATATCACTTCAAAAAAATCCCCCTTGACTCTCAGGAATATGACAAGCATCCAAGCTTTCCCCACCCCACTCCAAAAGGGAACTTTCCAGTTTTTGAGTGGACACCCCATCTATCCTCTATAAAAGCTTTTGTCTTCCTTCTGTTGGAGGAGGATATTTCTAAGCCCTTTTCCCCAGGGAAAAGGGCTTCCCATCCTATCACTTTCTCTAGCACCAAATAAAAGACTACTTTAATTATAATTGGACTGTGTTCCAGAGTGTAATTTTTTTTATTGAGTAATACCTAAGAACCCCAACTTTCTCCTGTGACAAAAGCATGAGACTTTTTCAAATGCTTTGTTAAAATCTCAGTTAACTGTATTTACTCTGTTGCCCTCGTCCATCAGTCTAGTAACTCTGAATATAAAAGAAATGAGGTTTTTCTATTGTGATCTCTGCACAATGATGCCAAACTGCTTCTTCTTCTTCTTTTTTTTTTTTGGTGAGGCAATTGGGGTTAAGTGACTTGCCCAGGGTCACACAACTAGTAAGTGTCAAGTGTCTGGGGATGGATTTGAACTCAGGTCCTCCTGACTCCAGGGACAGTGCTCTATCCACTGCGCCACCTAGCTGCCCCTAAACTGCTTCTTTTTTTTTTTTTTATCACTACTTCCTCTTCACGAACTAACCCTTTAATAATCTGTCCTAGAATTTTTCTAGGAATCTTCATCAAGGTCCCTGGCCTATTTTTTTTTTAAATCTTCTCATCCATTCATCAAGGAGAAGTGCAATTTTTAGCAGCCAGAAGCAAGGACTGAAGATAAAAGGTGCACAGGATGGGTATAGACCTCAGCAACTTTGGAGAGAAAAAAAATCAAAGTGTGTAGATATACATAGATGCCAGTGACCAGCTAATTGCTACTACTTCAAACTGAATATAATTGTGAACAATCACAGCTTTGTCTGGCTTGGTGACTGATTTAAAGAGTGATCTTCTCAGTTAATTTTGTCCTTTTTCTGACTTTATTTACAACTGAGACCTGGTGAATTTACCTCTTATTCACTTTCTCTCTCCTGTGTCTCATCAGTGCCTGGCAAACTGGTGTCACTTATCAGCAGTTTTCTGCAATCTTCAAATCTTTATTTTTAATTTGCTATATGTATTTTTATTTTATTTTATTTTATTTTATTTTTTAGTGAGGCAATTGGGGTTAAGTGACTTGCCCAGGGTCACACAACTAGTAAGTGTTAAGTGTCTGAGGCCGGATTTAAACTCAGGCACTCCTGACTCCAGGGACAGTGCTCTATCCACTGCGCAACCTAGCCGCCCAGAAAAATATAAGCTTATTTTTCTTGTGTTCTGAATTTTTGCTATAGAGAAATGGACCATGATGAGGGAAGGACCTAAGGGTGTCAATGAACCAATAGCCCTGCACTTAACTTCAAGTACTCTTTCTCTTCTCACAAACAGCACTTCATTAATAACAATAGTGCTTTAATGTTTACAAATTACTTTATATTTGTCATGTCATTTGATCCTCAAAACAACCCTTTAAGGTAGATATTAATATTATTCCTATTATGTATTTTTTCTATATTTTTAAATAAATCATCCATAGTCCCTCTGACCAATGCTGGTAAACTACTTTCTCTTGGACAGGGGTTCCTGATCAGGTAATTGACATGTTAGTGGAGTAGTTGTTCAGGGTGGGGTTTCAGCATAACTCCCACAACCTTACAAGCTGAAGACAGAAAATATACTCTTAAAATCTATTGCAATTAAAGTTATATCAATAATATGTAAGGAAAGAAATTCCACAGAAAATAAAAATCTTTTGAATTAACATTGAATAGCCTAATGAATAGCATTAAATTGCCTTCTCATCCTATCCATACTCAACCCACCCTAATTCTGGGCACAGCATGTGACAAGCTTATGAACTTTTAAGTTTTGTTCTGTTTTATTATGAATCCAACAGTCATCAATGTTCACAAACTTTTTAAGACACAAAGAATAATAGGGAAGAGAACTGTACAAGAAACTGTGAACTTCTATCACAAATGGTCTTTGAGTTTGTTGTTGTTTAACATGCACACATACACACAAGCCTTATAGCTTGGGAACTACTGCTCTAGGTCTTTTAGTGGAGAACAGTTCAACATTTGTGCTTCCCATTTATTCTATCACTTTCACTACATGGTAGGTAAATTCCCCACCACCTGAACTGCTCAGGCAGAAACTAAATGACTGACCACTTGCTGGAGTTACTAGAGCAAATATTTAGACTCAGCTATAGGAATGTACTAGCTAGCCTCTGAGGTTCCTTTCTTCTCTAAGATCCTATTAATGAATGAAACGTATGGGTTCTAGAGAAGGGATTCTTGTCTTTTCTGCACCATGGAATCCTTGGGTAGTCTGTTGAAATTCTATGGAGATCTTCTCAGACTAATCTTGTTAAATGCATAAAACAGAAAACATAAATTTATAAGGGAAATAAGTTATAGTGACATATAGGCATCAAAGTAATCAATTTTTTAAAAAGTTCACAGACACCCTCTCCCCAAGTTATAAACCTTTGTTTGAGAGAGACCTAGGACTTCAGCAATACAGAGTATCTGTTATCAGAATAAAAAATTTGAAGGAGCTGAGGAGTGGCATGTCATGTAAGCATCAAAGACTAATGTTTACTTGCACAGTCTAATTCTCCTCTTTCTGTCTTCTATGTTTCTTTCTTTGCTGCCCTTTCCTGCCTTTGTTTCATTTCTCCCTCTCCTCCCCTTCCCCTGACCAACATATTTCAACCAGAAAAAAAAATAATGCTCCCATGACCAAGTAATTGGTGAACAGGTGTGTTGGAAGATACTTTTCCTTTCCTATTTTTTTTTTTGTGAGGCAATTGGGGTTAAGTGACTTGCCCAGGGTCATACCACTAATAAGTGTCAAGTGTCTGAGGCCGGATTTGAACTCAGGTCCTTCTGCCTCCAGGGCCAGTGCTCTATCTACTGTGCCACCTAGCTGCCCCAGAAGATACTTTTAAGGAGAACTCAACATCCCAAATGACATCTAGTGAATACAGTGGAATAGAATGAGTACTGGGAGTCAGTAGGCTTTGATTCCAGGTCTATGACTACCTCTGTATGTCATCGGGCAAGGCTTTTCTCCTCTTTGAATCTCTATCAAGCCAACTGTAAAATGATGGAGTTGGACTAGTTGATCTCTAAGGTCTTTTCTAGTTCTCACATTCTGTGCCTATGATTTTAAAATTGGAATTTTCTTACGACCAATGGAATTCCAGTAGTAGTAGTAGTAGTAGTAGTAGTAGTAGTAGTGGTAGTGGTAGTAGAAGAAGCATTATATAACACTAAGTTTCACAAAGTGATGTATGTTGCTTCATTAGATCTTCATGCCAACATTATAAGGTAGGTGCTATTATATCCCCATTTTACAGAGAAAGAAAACTGAGGCATAGAGAGGTCATGAAACTCGTCTAGAATCATATAACCAGCATGTGGCCCATGTGAATAAAATACCTGCCTTCCTTAGGAGAAGCGAGTAGAAAGAACATTGTCTTTTTTTTTCTTTTGTGAGGCAACTGGGGTTATGTGACTTGCCCATGGTCACACAGCTAATAAGTGTCAAATGTCTGAGGCCAGATTTGAACTCAGCTCCTCCTGACTCTGGGGCCAGTGCTCTATCCACTGTACCACCTAGCTGACCCAATGTAGTCAGATAACCTGTGTTTTAATTTGGGGGCTATTAATATTTTCACAAACCATTCCATATAGCATTATAAAACAGTTAAGGAAAAGCCATCCAGGTCATGACTTTATCAGACAGTGTTATCAACATTCTGTTGCCGTATTCCCTCGCTTCTTTGGGGCAGCTAGGTGGCACAGTGGATAGAGCATTGGCCCTGGAGTTAGGGAAATCTCACCTCAGCTTTATGATTGTGAGCAAATCACTTAACCTCAATATTCTTAAACACCCGGGGCCATCTCCAGTCGTCCTGATGTATGTCTCCCCACTAGACCCAGATGGCTCTGGAGGAGAGAGTGAGGCTGGTGACCTTGCACAGCCCTCCCTTACTTAAATCCAATTCAGTACAAGCCATGATATCACCCTGATGTCATGGTCCTATTCAAGAATGAATGACAAACAACTAGAACCCTTACTTCTTTGCACAAAGGAGGAAAATATATTTTATTATCTGTTCTCCATAACCTGACTTTAGTTTTCAAACTTCTCTGAATACAAGTAACTACAGATTGGGGAAGAAGAGGGCCGGGCAGTGCTAAAATGAAAGCATTTCTTCCTATGAGTAATAGGATGTACATACCAGAAGTACCTGTTTTTCTTTTTCTCTTTTGAATGAGTTCTTTGATTCAAAGATCTCCAATTACTTTTCCTTACATTAGGAAGTTTTTCTTCCAGCAAGCTGAAATCTACCTCTCTATAATCTGCCTTTCTGTTTCCAAAGAAATATAAAATCCTATAAAGACAATTATAAATGGGTGGCAGTATTGTTCCCCTTGTGGTATCATATTAAACATGCAACAGAATCTACTACTTGATAGTGAGTCATTCAACTAGAATTGTTTTTGGTGAGGCAATTGGGGTTAAGTGATTTGCCCAGGGCCACACAGCTAGTAAGTATTAAGTGTTTGAGGTCAGATTTGAACTCAGGTCCTTCTGAATCCAGGGCTGGCGCTCTATCCACTGCGCCATCTAGCTGCCCCCATTCAACGAGAATTTATTAGCACCTGCTATATGTCAGTCACCGTGCTGAGCTCTTGGGATACAAAGAGAGGTAAAAAAAAAACACCACAGCTTTCTAGGCAGGGAAAGGAGCTTTTCTGGACAGCACAAGCCTTAGGGGCTGCTTTGTGATGCAGCCGGTGGCTAAAGGATAGAGCCTGCAGTCATGAAAAAAAACTGAATTTGAATTTGACTTCAGACACTTACTAGCTATGTGACTCTGGATGAGTCACTTAATTTCTGTTTGCCTTGGTTTCCTCAACTATACAATGGGGGTCTTAACAGCACCCACCTCACAGGGTCATTGTGAGGATTAAATGAGATAATATTTGTAAAAAGTGCTTAGCAAAATGACTAGCACACAAGCCCCATATAAATACTTATTCCATCCTTCCCCATTCCTTTGTGGGTAACCCTCCCTCCCAGGTTAAAGGAGTAGGAGAAACCAACGACATGGATAAACAAAGGACTTGAACCTTTCTAAGCCCTGATCAGTATAGCTCTGATGGGAAGGGATATTGCTTGTTCAGCAACCCTAAAATGTTATAGCCTTTGAAGGGGGAAATTGATGTGATAGTTGAGTGTTACATGTGTTTTATGTATCTGCTTGAGGGCTTTGCTGAGACCTTTATGTCTTCTGCATTGTCTGCCGGGTGCTCGATATCTGATTTGCATTTTGTTACATTGAGGGACCCATTACCCACTATTAGTAAAAATTAAATATAAGCAATAAATGGGCTATTTTTAGAGATTTCCTGGAGTAAACTGCAGGCAGGGATAATGAGCCAACAAATTGGTGACCTTCTTTTGTTAGCCACCAAGTTTGGACCTGGTCTATGTGAGACCAGAATTTTGAAGAAGCTAACCAAAAGGGGATAGTCATGTCTTGATCAGCATTAAAGGTCTTCAGGTAGAGAATGACCAAGGATGTTGGTGAGTCCTTTCTTGTTCTGGCATGGGTTGAAATTCATAATCTATGCGACCTCTTCTAATTCTGAGATTCTATGATATACCTCTATTATCTATAGTAAAGACCTCAAATATGCAATGATAATATCTGATTTTCTAAGTTCATATGTAGCCTATGAGGATCTTTATTTATGGGTTAGTGACCTATTTCTTTGACTTGAACATGACTGATCTACAGTATACATTCCTTTTTTTTTAGCAAGGTTACTTATAAGAGAAGGGGTCACATTGGTTACCTCAAATAAATTTAATTCATTTTAATTTCATTTAATTCAACACATATTTATTAAACCTCCATTGTGTGTTCAGCATCTTGCTCAACCAAAAAAAATGTTAATTAAATCACAGTAATTCAACACAAGTACCTTGCCAAAATTATAGGCTGTTCAAATATTGGTCCTACATATTGAATTCATTCTGTGTAATACATTGTACAATGTGCTTCATAAAGGTAATTCAAACTATATACACCTTTGAATTATTGATCTTACTAGGGAGTAAGAGAGCATGCCTATATATGTTCCTAAAATCAAAATTTAGGCAATAATTGCCACTTTCTTCATTCAATAAGAATTTATTACTTCTTACCACATGCAAAATACTGTTCTGGGTGCTGGAGATACAAATTAATCCCTGCTCTCCTGAAATGTATATGCTAAGGGGAAATAGACAGTATATGCAACATCTGCAATGCTAAGGCATGCAAGATAATCTGAGGAAGGAGAAAACATCAACCAGAAAGGAAAATTTGGAATGGTTTCCCATAATTAGTGGTATCTGGTTTAAGCCTTGAAAGAAATGAAAGATTCTAACATGTGGAGGCGAAAAGAGACTATATTCCATTTTTAAAAAGATTTATGAGGGGAGGCAGCTAGGTGGCACAGTGGATAGAGCACTGGCCCTGGATTCAGGAGTACCTGAGTTCAAATTCAGCCTCAGACACTTGACACTTACTAGCTGTGTGACCCTGGGCAAGTCACTTAACCCCAATTGTCTCACCAAAAAAAAAAAAAAAACTTTATGGGGAAGAAACAGAGCTAAGTGGATGGAGAAAAGGCAAGGACTTGCCTGAACTCTCCCAAATTCCCTGGCAGGGAATTTTTTTGGCAGGGCAATGAGGGTTAAGTGACTTGCCCAAGGTCACACAGCTAATAAGTGTCAAGTGTCTGAGGCCAGATTTGAACTCAGGTCTTCCTGAATTCAGAGCTGGTGCTTTATCCACTGTGCCATTTAGCTGCCCCAAAACCATTTTAAATAATGCCTCAAAATGAATTGTAGAGTGGCAGTACCCACAAAAGGACATGGTGAAACAATTTTCCGGCCCACAACAACTTAGAAGATCAGGGTATGTGTAACGATTGGAATGATGCCACCTGCTGGAGACTTACTATAGGAAAGCTCCACCATGAGGAGAAGGTCTCTGAGGGCAAGACCATGCATCTTTTCTTTGGCATCAGGAAGTGACATTTGCTTGTGGGAGGAAGAAGGGGGAGGCTGGTGCTGACTCTCTCTTTCATGTGGACTCTGGCAGAGAGCAGAGCTAGGAATGCTCTCTCCCTTCAATAGATAGAGGAATCTAGGCCTTTCTCTCTCTCTCTTTACCAAATTCTTAGTCTCCTTAATAAATGCTTAAAAGTCTAACTCTTGCAAAAGCTTATAATTTATTGGCTACCACTCATTAGATATTTTAGACAGTATAGCTAAAATTTTAGCCCCCTTACATATGTGGCACAGGAATGAGTATGGAGTACAGTCCAGTCCAGGCAAGTCAGCAGTAGGCCTCTCAAGGACAACTGAATCAGCAGCAGCTTCCATAGTTCTCAGCCCACAAACTTAGGTAAGGGGGTCACACAACTGGTCAGAAGGAGATTACAGGGGACCCTTTGCTGGCACTAGGTAGAGGACTCTGTTGCATTGCCCATATGCAGATGTGGGTCACAGTTGTAGGTTGCAGTCCCAGGGTGAGAAGGGGCACAAGCACATCAGGCTTAGAAGCAATAGGAGAGCAAGAACCCTGGTCACACTTCCAAGCCAGAAAAGAGTACTCAGGGTCACCCAAAGATCAGAGCACAGGCCAGGCTTGAGAATAAACATACCTCTTAGCACATACTGTTTTGGAAGAACTGAAAACTTCCAAGATCCCCAGAACCAGCTCTGAAATTAGTTTCAAAAAACCTGAAGCTTGGGATCATGCCTCTTCCATCCTGGGAATAGAACGGAATGTTAACATAAAGTTAAAAGTCAAAAAATTGGCTGAGAAAATGAGTAAACAATACAAAAAAGAACTTTACCATAGAAAGTTACCATGGTGACAAGGAAGATCAAAACACAAACTCAGAAGAAGAGAACAAGTGAAAACTGCTTCATCCAAAGAAAGAAAAATGTGAAATGGTTTCAGGCCCCCAAAAAATTCCTGGAAGAGGTCAAAAAGAATTTTTAAAATAAAATAAGAGAGGTAGAGGAAAATTGGGAAAAGAAATGAGAGTGATCCCATTGTGAAAAAAGGGTCAATAGCTTGGTAAGAAGGCACAACAAAATACTAAAGAAAATAACACCTTTAAAAATATAATATGGCAAGTACACTGTAAAAGAGGAATCCATCAAAGAGAACTCCTTAAAAATTAGGATTGGAGAAATGGAAAGAAGGTACAAAATTCAATGAAAAAAATTATTCCTTAAAATTGGTATTGGGAAAGTGAAAGTTAATGACTCCATGAGATAGTGAGAAACAATAAAACAAAATCAATAGAACGAAAAATAGAAGCAAATGTGAAATATCTCATTGGAAAAACAACCGACTTGGAAAATAGATCCAGGAGAAGCAATTTAAGAATTATTGGACTACTGAAAGCCATGATCAAAAAAGAGCCTACACATCATCTTCCAAGAAATTAAGGAAAACTGCCACTGATATTCTAGAACTAAAGGTAAAATCTAAGTTGAAAGAATCCACCAATCACTTTTTGAAAGAGATCCCCAAAATAAAATTCCCAGCAATATTATAGCCAAATTCCAGAGTTCCCAGGTCAAGCAGAAAAATTGCAAACAGCCAGAAAGCTATTTAAGTATCACAGAGCCATGATCAGGATATTACAAGACTTAACAGCTTCCACATTAAAGGATGAGACCATTGGATTGTGATATTCTGGAGGGCAAAGAAGCTAGGATTACAACCAAGAATCACCCATCCAGTAAAACTGAGTAAAATCCTTCAGGGGAAAATGGATATTCAGTGAAATAGAGGACTTTCAAGCATTTCTGATGAAAATACCAGAGCTGGATAGAAAAACTGTATGTATATTTACTTGCTCTATTTTGGGGTTGAGGTTTTTTTGGTCTGTGTTTCCTTTCACAACATGACTAATATGGGAATATATTTTGCATGACTACACATATACAACCTATATTAAACTGTTTATCTTCTCAATGGGGGGTAGAAGAGGGAAAAATATTGAACTTAAATTTTTTTTAAATGTTCAAATTTTGTTTTTATATGTAATTGGTAAAAATAGAATATTGAATAAATATGTTTAATAAAAATATGGCTAGTCAGTGAAAAAGATAGGGATTTTAATGGATTGCAAGAACTATACATCATGATACTAAAGCTATTCAAGCTGAGGTCATGTTGAAGGTAGAGAGGAACCTTTCTAATTCAGTCCAATAAATATTTTTAAGCACCTACTATGTGCTTTACACTGTACTTTCAAACATCAGATGAAGTATGAGCAAAGACATGGTAACAAGGACTGAGATGAGAATGAGGTCTGGAGATTAATCCAGGTATGACTAGAACATAAATTATATGAAGGAGAGTAATATGAAATGACAGGACATTAGTATGGAGTCAGATTTTAGAAGGCCTTGAATGCCTGGTTCAGAAGTTTAGACTCTATTTACTCAACAAGCTACCAGTTTGACAAGAAAATGCTTAAGAGAGAAATGATCACTAATTTCAAGTATCTCTGAGACACGTGTGCTGAAGAAGGATTAAGTTAATTTTGCTTGATACCAGAAGTCAGAACTAGGAACAATTATTGGAGCTTATGGGGAGGCAGATTTTTTTTAAGTATTTATGGGTTTTGGGGGTTGAAGCCAACATTTCAGGGTAGAGGGAGCTTTAAGCTGAACTCTCCCAATGTTTCCTTCCAAACACCTTTAAAATAATGCCTCAAATTGAATTCTGGAGTGAGAGAACCAACAGAAGATCAGGGTGAGACATTCTTCCAGCACCAGCCAACTTGAGAGGCTAGAGGGAGAGATCTGTGGCAGGGATGGAGGCTGGCCTGTAGTCTACTTGGATGAAACACCAGTGGTTCAACTAAGTGGTAGCAACAGATGCAGCAGCAGCTCTGGGGGCTCTCAAGCCAGAGATGGTAAGGAGAGCTGACAACTGGTCAGAAACAGATTATAGGAGAACCCTCTACTAGTGCTAGTTACAAGAGTAGATGCTATTTAGAAACTTCATTGTCTATACTTCTGGGTGACAGTTCAAGGGCAGAGAGAAGCAACATTATTTCTGGCACCAAGGCAGCAGGGACACTGAGAAGCAATAATTATTACAATCCAAAGGGATCAGAGCCCCTACCAGGTTAAGGACCATAGTGCAGACCAAGGGAACAGTGACCACACCTCTTCCCAGATCACACCACATTAGAAGCACCAAAAACCTACACTTCCCAAGAGCTAGCTCTAAAAAGAGCAATGTGAAAAAGCCTGAAGCTTGGGACAGTGTCCTTTCCTGCCCATTCTGGGAACAAGCCCAACTTTAATATAAATTTCAAAATCAAGAAACAAGGTAGAAAAATGAGCAAAGAATAAAAAAAGAACTTGACCATAAAAAGTTACTGTAGTGACAGGGAATATCAAGATACAAACTCAGAAGACAATGAAGTCAAAACAGCTAAAAGGAAAGCCTTGAAGGAAAAAAAAAGTGAATTAGACACAAGATCAACAAGAATTCCTGGAAAAGGTTAAAAATTATTTTCAAAATCAAATAAGAGTGGTATAGAAAAAATTAGGTGAAGAAATGAGAATAAAGGAAGATAATTATAAAAAAACCCAGCTTGGTAAAAGAGGCACAAAAATACTGAAGAAAATAACTCATTAAAAAAGAGAATTGGCCAAATGGGGAAAAAAAGTACAAAAGCTCTTGTACTTAAAAAAATAATTCCTTAAAAATTAGAGTTGGGAAAATGGAAAGTAATGACTCCATGAGATAACAAGAAACAATAAAACAAATTCAGAAGCATGAAAAAAACAGAAGAAAATGTGAAATATCTCACTGAAACAACTGACCTGGAAAACAGATCAAAGAAAGATAATTTAAGAATTACTGAACTACCTAAAAGCCATGATCAAAGAAAGAGCCTTGTCATCCTATTCCAAGAAATTATCATGGAAAACTGCCCCAATATTCTAAAAGCAGAGGATTAAAAAAATTGAAAGAATCTACTGATCATCACCTGAAATAGATCCCAAAATGAAAACTCCCAGAAATATTAGAACCCAAATTCCAAAGCTCCCAGGTCAAAGAGAAAGTATTGAAGCAGCCAAAAAGAAACCATTTAAATATCATGGATCACACAAGATTAAGCAGCTTCCACATTAAAGTAGCAGAGGGCTTGGAATGTGACATTCCAGAAGGCAAAGGAACTAGGAATACAACCAAGAATAACTTACCCAGCAAAACTGAGCATAATTCTTCAAGGAGGAATATGTATTTTTCATTAAATAGGGGCCTTTCAAGCATTCCTGATGAAAAGACCAGAGCTGAAAAAAAAATCTGACTTTCAAATATAAGACTCAAGTGAAGCATAAAAAGGTAAAAGTGAAAGACAAATCATAAGGGACTCAATAAGGTTAAACTTTACATTTCCATATGGAAAGATGACTAACTTCTAAGAACATTATCATTATTAAGTCAGTTAGAAGAATTCTATGTAAAAAGAACATGTAGGAGTGAACCAATTATGTTGGGATGATGCCCTGGGAGAAGGGGGAAGGGAGATGAAGAATGGGAAAAATTGTCTCACACAAAAGAGGTGTGCAAGGAAGAGCTTTTAGAGTAGAGGAGAGAAATGGGAGGGGCAACACTGGAACGTTACTCTCATCTATTTTTTATTTTAAAATATTTTTTAATAATAAACATTTTAGGGGGAAGCTAGGTGGTGCAGTGGATAAAGCACCGGCCCTGGATTCAAGAGGACCTGAGTTCAAATCCAGCCTCAGACACTTGACACTTACTAGCTGTGTGACCCTGGGCAAGTCACTTAATTCCCATTACCCGGCAAAAAACCCCCCAACATTATTTATAGTTCTGAGTTCCAAATTTTATCCCTCCACTCTCTCCCCTCCCCCCTCCCTGAGGCAGTAAACAATCAGATATGGATTATACATGTGCAATTATGTAAAACATTGCTATATTAGTCATTTTGTAATAGAAAACTTGAATAAAAGAAAAAATGAAAGGTGAAAAATAGCATGCTTCAGTCTGTTTTCAATAAATATCAGTTTTTTCTTTGGAGATGGATAGTATATTTCATCATTAGTCCTTTGGGATTATCTTGGATCATTGTATTGCTGAGAAAAGTTAAGTCGTTCACAGTTCTTCATCAAACAATATTTCTGTCTCTGTGTACAAAGTTCTCTTGGTTCTACTCACTTCACTATAAATCAGTTCATACAAATCTTTTCAGGCCTTTCTGAAATCATCCTGCTTGTCATTTCTTATAGAACAATAATATTCCATCACCATCATATATCACAGTTTGTTTAGCCATTCTCCAATTGATGGGCATTCCTTTGATGTCCAATTCTTAGCCACCACAAAAAGAGCTCCTATAAGTGTTTTTGTACAAATAGGTCTTTTCCTCTTTGGGGAGATTTCTTTGGGATATAAACCTAGCAGTGGTATTGCTGGATCAAAGGGTGTGCACAGTTCTATAGCCCCTTGAGCATAGTTCCAAATTGCTCTCTAGAATGGTGGGATCAGTTCACAACTCCGCCAATAGTGGATTAGTGTCCCAGTTTTCCCACATCCCCTCCAACATCCAATATTTTCCTTTTTTATTATATTTGCCACTCTGATAGAAATGAGGTGATACCTCAGAGCTGTTTTAATTTGCATTTCTCTAATCAATAGTGTTACTCTCATCTAAATTGGTTCAAAGAGGGAATAACATATATACTCAGTTGTAAGATAGAAATCTATCTCACCCAACAGTGAAGTAGAGGGACAGGAGATAAGAAAAGGTATATATGGGGGGAGGTGAGAGAAAGGAGAGTGGATAAAGAAAGGCAGTGGTCAAAAGCAAAACAAACTTTAGAAAAAAAAGGCAAAATAAAAGGAGAGAAAGAAAGATAAATGGAAGAAAATATAATAGAAGGAAATACACAGCAATAATAACTGAATGTGAATGTAATGCACTCACTCATGAAACAGAAGTGTTTAGGAGAAGGATTAGAAACCAGGTTCCAACAATATGTTGTTTAAAAGAAACACAATTGAAACAGAGATGCATACAGATTTTAAATAAGGGGTTAGAGCTTAATCTAACATGCTTCAGTTGAAGTAAAAAAGGCAAGGGTAGCAATCCTAATTTCAGATAAAGCAAAAGCATAAATAGAACTTATTAAAAGAGATAAGTAGGTGCTTTTTGTATTAAATATAATATGTATTTAGGTGATCTTAGCTCAATGGTACCTTGAGAAATCATTAGGTCTTATTTTTATGACATTCCATCACGACTCTGTCCTAGGAATAGAGACTCAGAAGTGACACCATTTTTGTAAAACATGAGCATTCTATACCTGCTGCATACACCAAATAATTAGGTCTAATTTATTCATGCAAGCTTTTGTTAAGTGCTTATTATGTGCTGTAAGGGCCAAATTTATTATGGGGAGAGTTAATTGGGTGGCTCACCATAATATTGGGGTTCAGAAAATAATGAGAGACCTCTAGGTCCAAAGTTTCCTCCCTTCCCAAACTGCCTTTCTTTTAGTTATTTCTCCCAGGCTAATAAGAAAGGAGATTAACAGTCTCTTTTCCACAAACAAACAAGGTTTTATTAATGGGAATAAAACTTACAACAAAGGTGAAGTTAATAAAGCCAGGGACAAGGGAATAGGGGAAGAGAAGAACAGATAACCTCCCTGGCTCTAGCAAATACTGATTCAAACCCCAAACTTGCTTCCAGTTCAGCTAGCTTGAAGAGCTGGCTTTGCTTCCACAAACTCATCACCTGGGGTCCGTAGTTTTTCAATGAGAGTCAGCTGTGCAGTCCCTCTCCAGTATGCTCTGAAGCTCACCAAAAGCTCTCTTTAGAGCTTCTATGCTCAAGCATCCCCTTCTTACTTTCTCTCTCCCTCCCCCAAAGGGGAGGTCCTTCAGGCTGGTTGGCTGAGAGTGGTCCCCTGCTGACATCAGTAGTACACCAACATGTCACTCAGGGCTGGCCAGGTGTGGCCTCCATTCCATAATCCCCAAGTAGGTACTTAGTTTCTCATTTTCACCCAATTCAAACAATACTAAGTTAATCAGGTGGGGTTCCTGGGCATCTGCCAAATTCCATTATTTTATCACAGTGCCAAATATAGTTAACAGATAAACATTGAATTCAAAAGTGTTCATATGCATATATGCACATTAATTCTGATCATTTTCATTTGTTCTTGAAGTTTATTGTTTAAGATATCCATATGGGGGCAGTTAGATGGCACAGTGGATAAAGCACTGGCCTAGGATTCAGGAGGACCTGAGTCAGACTCAGACACTTGACACTTACTAGCTGTGTGACCCTGGGCAAGTCACTTAACCCTCATTGCCCTGCAAAAAAAACAAAAACAAAAACAACAAAATATCTGTATTATGCATTTAATTTATTTTAATATGAACAGTTTTGTTTTAATGGTCTAACCTAAATTCTAAATAAATGATTCTTTATATGTAAAAAAAGGAGAGATAAGTAGAGAAACTATATCTTGGTAAAAAGCACCACAGACAAGTAATATTAACACTAAACATATCTATACCAAATGCCATAGCATCCAAATTTGTAAAGGAGAAGTTAGATTAACTAGAGGAGGAAATAATAAAACTATACTATGAAAAGACTTCAACTTTCACCTCTCAGAGCTAAATAAATCTAATTATATAATAAGAAAGAAATTCAGGAGATAAGTAGAATCTTTAAAAAGTTAGATATGATAGACCAATGTAGAAAACTGAATGGAAATAGAAAGAGAATCTTTCTCTCCAGATGTACATGGCAGCTTCACAAAAATTGACAACATATTAGGGCAAAAACCCCTTACAACTAAATGCAGAAAAGCAGAAATATTAAATGAACCCTTTTCAGACCATAATGCAATAAAAATTACATTCAATAAAGGGGCATGGAAGTATATATTAATAATTAATTGAAAACTACATAATCTAATCCTAAAGAATGAGTGGGTCAAAGAACAAATCACAGAAACAATCAATAATTTGATTAAAGAGAATGACAATGAAAAAACATCAAAATTTGTGGTATGCAGTCAAAGTGGTACTCAGGAAAATTTATATCTCTGATTGTATACATCAATAAAAGGGAGAAAGAGCAGATCAATGAATTAGATATGCAACTAAAAAATAGTAAATGAATAAATTTAAAACTCCAAATTAAACACCAAAATGGAAATCCTGAAAATCAAAGGAGAAATTACTGATTGAAAGTAAAAAATTGAATTAATAAATATAAATAGGAGTTAGTTTTATAAAAAAACAATAAAATAGATAAATCATTAGTTAATTTAATTTTTTAAAAAGAAAACCGAATTTCTAGTAAAAATGAAAAGACTACACATAACACCAATGTAGATTAAATTAAAGAAATTATTAGGAGCTATTTTGTCCTCATCATATACCAAATAAAACTGACAATCTCAGTGAAATGAATTAATATTTTAAAAATATAAATTACCCAGATTAACAAAAGAGAAAATAGAATACTTAAATAACTCTATCTTAGAAAGACAAATTGAACAAGCCATAAATGATCTGGCTAAGAAAAAAATTCCCGGGACCAGATGGACTTACAGGTGAATTTTACCAAACATTTTAAGGAACAATTATTCCCAATACTATATAAAATATTTGAAAAAATAGTTAAAGGAGTCCTAATTGATTCTTTCCATGCCACACGTTTTTGATACCTAAACCAGAAAGAGCAAAAACAGAGAAAAGAAAACTATAGACCAATTTTCTTAATGAATATTGATGCAAAAAATTTTAAATAAAATACTAGCAAGGAGATTACAGCAATATATCACAAGTATCTTACATAATTACTAGGTGGGATTTATAAAAAGAATAAAGAGATGATTCAATATTAGGAAATCTATAAGCATAATTGATCATATCAATAACAAAAAAATCATATGATTACATTAATAGATGCAGAAAAGGCTTTTGACAAAATACAGGACTCATTCCTGTTTAAAACACTAGAATGGTTATTGTCCTTTGTTCTTGAAGAGGAATAAAACGACATTACTATGTTAGAGTCAAGTTACAGTGTGTCTGATAGTGGCTGATCAGACCAATATGAGTTCAGAATGCTCTATCACAAATCAGGCACAAATAATCCATGTGAACATTTGGGTTGGATTCTTTAAATTTGAGCTAGTTCAATTCTACTTTGCTTATGGAGCACAGCACCTTCTTTGATGAGGGCATGCCATGCTGGGCAGTCCTGTGCCAGAGTCTCCCATGTCATGCAATCAATTCCAAAGATCTTAAGGGAAACCTTGAGTGTCCTTATGTTGTTTTTTCTGATCACAATGTGAGCTCTTGCCTTCTGTGAGTTCTCTGTAAGTTTTTTAGGCAAGTATACATTTGGCATTTAGATAGCATGGGCAGACCATCAGAGTTGCATTCTCTACAGTAGAGTTTGAATGCTTGGCAGTTTAGCTCAAGACAGGACCTCAGTGTCTGGTATCTTATGCTGGCATTCAAAACCTCTTCTTCAGTTGGAAATTTGTCTAGAGAAGGGTTGATTTCAACCTTAGGTAAATGGTCAATGGCTTCAGCATTGATTGATGATGGTCTGTTGAGAACACTATGGAAGTGTTCAGCCTATCTCTCCAGGATCATGTCCTTGTTACTAATCAATGTGGCTCCATCAGCACTGAGTAGTTGAGATGTATCATGTGTTTTTGGCCCATAAATAGCCTTTAGGGCATCATAAAAGCACTTTGGATTGTTACTATCAGCATAAAACTGAATTTTATCTGCCTTCTTACTGAACCAAGAATCCTGGACCTCTCTAAGCATTGCTTGTACTTTACTTTTGATGGAGTTAAATGTTGCCTTCTTAGACACAGATGAACTATCCTTCTGGTAAACCCTGTGGAGTTCTCATTTTTCATTTAGCAGATTCTGAATTTCCCCATCATTTTCATCAAACCAGTCTTGATGTTTGCAAGTATTTTGACCTAGATGAGCAAATACAGTCCTGTAAACCAAATCTCTGAAAACTGCCCACTCCTTTTCTGCTCCACTGTTGCCAACCTTCTGCTGGCTCAACTTACTCTCCAAGTTAGCAACAAACTGTTCCCTCTCAGAGAAGTGCTCTAATCTGTTAACATTAAGTCTTATTGTAATCATTTTGCCTTGGGGCCACTGCTTTTGTTGTATGTGAATATTTAGCTTGGAGAGGATAAGTCTGTGATCAGTCCAGACCTCTGAACCACACATTGCCTTGGTCACTCTCACATCCTGTCTGTCTCTTCTCCTTATGATGACAAAGTCTATTAAATGCCAATATCTGCTGCAAGGGTGCATCCACAAAGTTTTATTGTGTTTTGGTAAATGGAAGACAGTGTTGGTGATGGGAAGGTCATGAGATGCACACATCTTCAGTAGTAAATGACCATTGCTGTTGCTGTTTCCAACTCCAATCTTCCCAAGGACACCCTGCCATTTCTGGTACTCTGTGCCTACTCTAGCATTGAAGTCACCCAGAATTATAAGCTTGTCCTCTTTTGGGATGTTGATGATAAAGGTCTCCAGGTCTTCATAAAATTTTTCTTTGACCTCATCAGGGTTTGTTTTGTTGGAGCATAGGCACTGACAATGATGGCATGGAATTTTCCTGCAAGTGGCAATTGTATTGTCATGAGCCTGTCATTTACTCACTTTGGTAGGCATACAAGTTTGTTGACTAGATTAGCTTTGATCACAAAACCTACACCAGATTCATAATGCTTCCCTTCACTGTGGCCACTCCAGAAAGATATGTATCCAGCTCCGACTTTCAGTAAGCTGGCCTTCATTGCCAGCCTTGTTTCACTCAGGGCTGCTATTTGGATGTGATACCTGCTGAATTTTCTCACAAGAGCTATTCATCTTTCAGGTCTACTGGATTTTGAATTGTCTATAAGTGTGTGCACATTTCATGTACCAATGGTGAGTAGAATCATCTTTGCAGATGATTTTTTGTGTGTTTCAAATACATGGTGGGATCCCAGCCTACCGTGGTAATCAGGCCAGGGTTGGGTAAGCAGACAATTTTTTAGGGTACCTCTTCTAGCCCCTTGCTCACACCAGGAGGTGAGCAGTACAGTACTTAAAAGGCTGCTCAGACACCCAGGGGGCTGCCGAATCCTACTGCTGCTTCCAGTGAGAAAACAACCCTGTGGCCTGGGTCACCTGTGTACAGGGTTGTGACTCCAGCTCCCAGTGTATCCATACCTGCTGCTTCATCACTTGCCTATAGACACAGGACTTTGAGATAGGTAAAAATGGTAAAATGGTATGGGTGATGTCTTTTGACTCATGCACAAATTGGATTTAAATGAGGCAAGAGTTGAATAAACTCATCAACCTCACTCTCTCTTCCAGAATCATCAAAGTCCAGTGGCAGGACAGAGTCAAGATGACCAGTGATTGCTTGAGATGTAGTGGATGACCTTGGTGTCTTTTATGTCTAACCAAGCTCTAAGTGCTCCACAGAGCCTGCTTCAGCTGCCTTCATGGCCATTGGAACAAATTGTTCTTATCTACCCATTCCACCAGGGGAAATCTTAACATGCTTGGGGTAGATACTCTTCTAACTCACCGACAGGTTTGGGACCTTTCAGTTACCCTCAACCTGTTTTAGCCTATCTGCTGAAGTGGTTTGCCCAGGTATGGCGGTTATGCATGCTACAGCTTCTTGGAGACACAGGTGAGAGTTGGGTGGATCAGGTAGACACCAAAGGTGAAAAGCAGCCCTGAAAAAGGCTTGGCAGCCCTCACACCAAAGGTACTAATCTTCCCAGAACACACCCTACACCCCTAGAAAGCATAAAAATGAAGGAGCCTTTCTCAAAATGATAAGTAGTATTAATCTAAAACCAAGAGCACACATTATTTGTAAGGAAGATACACTAGAAGCCTTCCCAATAAGATCAGGGAAGAAACAAGGATGCCCATTATGACCACTATTATTCAATATTGTATTAGAAATGCTTGCTATAGCAATAAGACAAGAAAATAAAATTAGAGGGATAAAAATAGGCAATAAGGAAACAAAACTATCACTCTTTGCAGATTATATGATAATATAACTAGAGAAGCCTAGAGAATCAACTAAAAACTAGTTGAAACAATGACCAACTTTAGCAAAATTGCAGGATATAAAATAAACCCACATAAATTATATGCATTTTGATATGCTACCAACACAACCCAGCAGGAAGAGGTATAAAGAGAAATTCCATCTAAAATAACTGCAGAAAATATAAAACACTTGGATTTCTACCTGCCGAGACAAACCCAGGAACTCTATGAACACAATTACAAAACACTTTTCACACAAATGACAACAGATTTAAACAATTAAAGAAATATTAATTGCTCATGGGTAGGCCAAGCCAATATAATAAAAATTCCAACTAAGTTACTTATTCAGTGTCAAACCAATTAAACTACCAAATAATTATTTTATAGAGCTAGAAAAAAATAATGACATAATCTGTAAGGACAAAAATTTAAAAATATCGAGGGAATTAATGAAAAAAAATGTGAAGGAAGATAGCCTAGCAGGAGCAGTGGCCTAGATTTCAAACTATGTTATAAAGTGATAATTATGAAAACAATCTGGCATTAACTAAGAAATAGAGTGGTGGATCAGTGAAATAGATTAAAATATATAAGGTATACAATACATAGTTGTAAATGACAATAGTAATCTAGTGCTTGGTACATCCAAAGGTCCAAGCTTTTGGCAGAAGAACTCACTATTTGACAAAATTAGGTATAGACCAACATAAAGTCAAAATAGATAAATGATTAGACCTAAGGATGGACAACATAAGTAAATTAGGGGAACATGAGAAAACATACCTGTCAGATCTAGGGATAAGGGATGTGTTTTCTTTTGCAACATGGCTAATATGGATATATATTTTTTTTTCATAAAAGTATTTTATTACCTTCCAGTTACATGTTGTGACGGGTAAAACTAAATGTGTGTGGTCACCTTATCTGTCCCCAGTGTGGGGAAAGCTAGATAGGATTTACTTATAAATTAGAAGCTTCAGCAACAGTTTAGGCATTAACCATTTATTAAAATATATTAGAGGTTAGCAAAGAGAGAACACATGTCTCTCAAAGAATAGGAAAACCTATCTACCCTAGAGGAGAGATCAAAGTTCAACCTGTCCTGGTTTTTCTGCCACTACCATGAGGTTCCAGCCACCAACTGAAAAAGAGAGCAACACTTCCTGTGTCCCCTGGAAGAGGTGGTCCTTACACACTGCTTCAAGCTGATTGGTTGAGGGTGGTCTCATGTTTTGTGAGGTAACTTCCAGACACTGAATTGACCTTAGAAAGGTCAACCCATGCTCTCTCATCAGGGGGCCCCTGGTAATAATATTCTAACAATGTAGAGATAGTTTTCAACATTTGTTGTGTTTCTTTTGTTGTTTTTTTGGGGGGAGTTTGCAGGGCAATGGGGGTTAAGTGACTTGCCCAAGGTCATACAGCTAGTAAGTATCAAGTGTCTGAGCCCAGATTTGAACTCAGGTCCTCCTGAATCCAGGGCTGTTGTTTTATCCACTGTGCCACCTAGCTGCCCCTCATAATTTGTTTTTATAAGATTTCTAGTTTCAAATTTTTCTCCCTCCCTCCCCTCCCTCATCCCTCCCCAAGACAGCAAGCAATCTGATATAGGTTTTATATGTACAATCACATTAAACATATTTCTGCATTAGTCATGATGTGAAAGAAGAATCAGAGCAAAAAGGAAAAACCTCAAAAAAGAAAAAAAATAGAAATAGTATGGTTCAATCTGTATCTAGATTCCATAGTTCTTTTTTTTCCTAGATTTGGAGAGCATTTTCCATCATGAGTCCTTTGGAACTATCTTGGACCATTGTATTGCTGAGAAGAATCAAGTCTATAATAGTTGATCAACACACAATGTTGTTGATAGTGTATGCAAGGTTATCCTGTTTCTGCTCATCTCACTCAGCATTAATTCATGTAATTCCTTCCAGATTTCTCTGAAATCTGCCTGCTCATCATTTCTTATAGCACAATAGTATTCCATTACATTCATATACCACAACTTGTTTAGCCATTCCCCAATTGATGGGCATCCCCTCAATTTCCAATTCCTTGCCACCACAAAAAGAGCAGCTAGAAATATTTTTGTACATGTGGGTCCTTTTCCCTTTTTCATGATCTCTTTGGGAAAAAGACCTAATAGTGGTATTGCTGGGTCAAAAGGTATGCATAGCTTTATAGCCCTTTGGGCAGAGCATGGAAATATATTTTGCATGACTCTTACATTTATAATCAGTATCATATTGCTTGCCTTCTCAAGGGGTTGGGGAGGGGTAGAGGTGAGGGAGAGAATTTGGAACTCAAAATTTTTAAAAAATGAATGTTATAATTGTTTTACATGCAATTGGAAAACATTTAACAAAATAAACAAAAATATACTTAAAGATTAAAATAATATGATTTATGATAATGTGCTAAGATTTATGATGCTCTGGTCAGGAAAATGGGGATTATTTATGGGTTCAGTAGGCATAATGGGTAACCAGTTCAAAAGCATGGAGGAATGGAAGATGGTGGGAATAGAACGTTGATGTCAGGGAACAGTGGGTTGGTTAAAAAGAGTGTGCAGAGGCTAATAAGTTTGAGAAGGTAGATCAGAACCAGATTTTGAAGGGTTTTAGGTCAATCAGAGAATTTATCTTTTATGTAAGGGGCAAGAGGGAGCCAGCAAAGCTTCTTGAGAAAGAGAGTTACATGATTGGACGTAGGCCTTAGAAAAATTGTTTTGCCAGCTATGGAGTGGTACAAAAAAAGAGATGAGAAGTGCCAGAGCTTTTTACTAGGACATTTAAGAAGCAAAATGTTTATATTTTCTATTTTTCTTTTCTCCCACTCATCTCTTATGATTATAAGCAGTAAGATAGCTAACGGGTAGTTTAGGGACAGAAACGAAAAGGGGAAGAAAGGGGCTTAGTTAATATGTAGACCAGATGTATTCTGAGGAACTGATGGTTGTTCTGAAAAGGGTTCCACATCTGATACAATGGACCACTCATAACCTGAGGGTTTAGACAAATGATAACTTTACTTCTTTTTTTTTTTAAATGTACATGTTGACCCACAGGTGAGAGTGGGTCATCAAGTGGTGGAAGCCACCTTTCAAGGAGAAGAAAGCAGGTCATAAGGCGGTCTTGTGAAATCTCTGGAATCTCCTATTGAATCTATAGACTGGCTTTTATATACTCCTTGACCAAAGGTCCTACACCTAGGTTTCATATCAATCTCATGGGCTACAAACTGACCGGGGTTTGTAGCAAAGCTTCCTGGGGTTTATATCATAACTTCCTGACTCAAAATACCATTTCAGGTGGAATGGAGAGAGAAGAATTAACTCAAGCTTCTCCTTGTTTGCACCAAAACAACAATCTGCTGAATGTATGTGGGGAAAGGAGATAAAAATAAAGTTACACAAATAACTGTAAACCTAAGGCTATGTAGATGTGTCTGATTTTTTTCTATCTGTCCTTTCTCTTTCATCCTTTTGTACTGCTCTTGAGATAGCTCCATGATCCCAATTTCTCATGCTAAACCTGCCAACTACACTTTCCATCTTTAGTCCAGCCCTCTTTCTCAAAATCACTTTTCAGACCCTAAGAAAAGTAGGGCAATGTTTTAAGTATGAAATATCACAAGTGTGTACCCTAGATTGGATGTTAAAAACGTAAAGGTGGTGATGTACAGGAAACCACAAATAGTGAGAGACTCTGTAAACATATGGCATCCATATACATAAGCCACCTCTCATTTCAGCTATTTTGTACATCTCATTCCATACCCATTGTGTTTTTTGACATTATAGTTCCAGGATTGAATATTTTGACATTGTATCCTGTAAGTCGGATCCCCGCCCCCCTCCCCCCAAGCAGTTCTGCATTTATGCATATTCAGTTGGCACCTTCAACAAAGTTCAGGACAATGATCAGGCTAGCATCCTGTTGTCTCACTCTGTAGGATGCCATTTGCCTGAAGTTCTTGGAGATTGAAACCTGCAGTGAAAGGCAGAAATCATACAGCCATAGTATACATAGAACTTCAGCTCCCCATTTCTTTGAATGGTGTAAGAATATCAGCTGGCAACAGATTTGAAGGCAACTTTTTCTTTGGGCTGCTGGGGCAAGGCACATTTTACCTTCCCCAGCTGACTAATACATAAAAAGTAGTTAAAACTATATTTTGTGATTGTTAGGTCCACAGACATTTAGAGATGGCAGGGTTATGGCCCCGAGAACAACAGTAATGTTTCCTTAAGTGAACAGCAAGGACACTTCTATTTTCTGAGCTTCAGTTCAGAAAAAAGTATTTCAATCTGTCCCTTCCTGGTGATGAGCGCCACTAAATTTCTAGAACAATGGGATAATATAGTTGTTGTAGCATTCAGGTCCCCTGGAGTCAGTGAGAACTTCTGATTCAAGAGGACTTGACTGTGTGGTACATTTGAATATATCTGCTTTTAATGACTTCAGGAAATGTGTAGATTGTTTATTTGAATAATTATTTAAAGGGGGAGAATATGGAAATTAAATGCATTTAGATGTGCCTAGGTAAGGACAGAATTCCCCTTCAAATGAGTGTTAGGATACATAAATAGAATGGTGTGTTTTTTTATTATTTGGTGAAGATCTCCACCCCATCCTACATTTTCCTGTGAGAATAAATCTATTAGGTCATTTTAGAAGTTGATGGCTTTGACACTCCTCTTTTTGTTGTTTTGTTTTTGTTTGTTTTTTTGTGGGGAGCAATAAAGGTTAAGTGACTTGCCCGGGGTCACACAGCTAGTAAGTGTCAAGTGTCTGAGGCCATATTTGAACTCAGGTCCTCCTGAATCCAGGACTGGTGCTTTATCCACTGTGCCACCTAGTTGCCCCAGTCCCCCTCTTCTTGATACTCTTTTCTCTCTAAGTTTTCATGACACTGTTCTCTTCTGCTCTTCCTTGTGAGAAAATTATTAATAATGGGTTTTTTTGGGAGGGTCCTCCCCCCTCCACCCCAGAGGTTTAACTCAGGAACTCTAGCTGGTCTCTTTCAGAGCCAGCCCAAAGGTGCATTAGAGATAAGACTCCCTTGTGTCTAGGTTTGTAAAGTAGAGATTATAACCACACCTATTTGAGTGGGCCTTTTCCTTCAGGGGGGTCTCTCTTTCACTAGATACTAATGTCATCACCCATGGTACAACTCATTTTAATATGGACCATCCTCAGGTCACATCAACCAATGGAATTGAATGATTCTAGCCAATTAGCTTTGAACAGTGTGTAAGAGTCGCCTCTATACAAGGAGGAAGGAGCCTGGACCCCAGGAGGGTTGGTCTCTCTTACTCCTGGGACTCTCTTGAACTACCCAAGAGTCCTCTCTTCTCCCGCCTGGAAAAATGTGCTGGGTATGTAACTAGTGGGGAAATCAATCAGACATGTGGTCAATACTTTAGTAATATGTGATCTTAATTAATAATAAATGTTTATAGGGGCAGCTAGGTGGCGCAGTGGATAAAGCATTGGTCCTGGATTCAGGAGTACCTGAGTTCAAATATGGCCTCAGACACTTGACACTTACTAGCTGTGTGACCCAGGGCAAGTCACTTAAACCCCATTGCCCCCGCAAAAATAAACAAACAAACAAATAAATAAATGCTTACTGCCAAAACTGGTGCCATAGCCTTTAATTGATAAGTAGCAATATCTTAGAAACCCCAGCCTAGTTCCCCAATAATTTAGACAGAAACAGGCTAGCCCCCAATATTTTAAATGACACATACTCCTAAGTATCTCACTACTCCCTTACAGTCTTCTTTGCCGATTCTTCATCCAGGTCATGCTGGATATATGGATATATGGTGCTCTGTCTTAGGCCATCTTCTCTTCTCCCTTTATATTATTTTATTTGTGAGCTCATCAGCTCCCACTGATTCAATTGTTATCTCTATGCTGATGATTTTCAAACAGGTTTGTTCATTTCTATCCTCTTTGCTGACTTTCATACTCACATCTCTAACCATTTATTAGACATCTTCAACTGGATGTCCTATAGACATCTTAAATTTAATATGTCCAAAACTGAACTCATTATCCTTCCTCTAAAACTCTTCTCTCTAACTTTTCTGTTATTGTAGAGGGTACCACCATTCTCCCAGTCACTCAGGCCTGAAACCTAAGTGTCATCCGAGACTGTTCCCTCTCTCTCACCCCTCCCCACAATTCTATTTGTTGGTAAGGCTTATCAATTTTGCCTTCCTAAAATTTCTTGGATATATTCCCTTCTCTCCTCTGATGTTGCTACTATCCTGACACAAGCTTTCATTACCTCATACCTGGACTATTTCAAAAGCCTACTGGTTGTTCTACCTGTCATGAGTCTCACTCCATTCCACTCCAACCTTCACTCAGCAGTCAAAGCAATCTCCCTAACGTACATGTCACTGCTATAATCAATAAACTCCAGTGGCTCTCAATCACCCCTAGGATTGAATATAAAATCCGCTGGTGCTCAAAGCCCATTATAATCTGCCCCTCCCACCTTTCTAGTCCTCTTATATTTTTATGGTCCTCTTTGATCCAGTGACACCGGCATCCTTGTTGGTCCTTGCACAAGACACTCTATCTCCTGACTTGGAGCATTTTTACTGGCTTTTCCTCATGCCTAGAATACTATCCCTTGTCCTCTCTGGTTTCCCTGGCTTCCTTCAAGTCCCACCTAGAACCCTACATTCAGAAGAAACCTTTCCTGGTCCCTCCTAATTTTATTGTCTTCCCTCTAGGTTTTTTTCCAATCTATCCTGTATATGACTTGTTTGTACATAGTGGTTTGCATGTTGTTTCCCTCATTAGACTTTGACTTTTCTTTGTATTCCTAGTGTTTAGCACAGTGTCTAGCACATAGTAGGCATTTACTGGATGACAGTGAAAAAATATGATTTAAGAAAGTGTACCTGAGAATTAAATGCATTTAGATAGTGCATCAAGAAAGGGCAAGAATTTTCCTTCAAGTAAAGTTGACATTCTTAAATTGGATTGTCAGGAAAAAAATTTTTGCTTGTTGGTACTCCTACATTTTTTTTCTGTAGGAATATATCTCTGACGTTATTGTAGAAGGCTATGGGAAAATATGATTTAATATGCATCACTTCATATACTACCTTACATTTTCTGCTAATGCATAAAGTAAGGACAAACTATAATAATCAATAATAACAATTCTATTTTCACTTGGATATGCCACATTTAACCCATGAATTTTAAAATGATTTATATACAAAGTATTAAGATGCACAACACTCTTGTCAGGTAAAAGGGGCTATGAGTTCAATAATTATATATTATGGCATACTCAAAACATATCAAATCACTCTGTAGGATGCCATTTACCTGAAGTTCATGGAGATTGAAACCTGCAGTGAAAGGCAGAGATCATAAGATAGTTAAAAATACCCAAGGATAAAATAGATGGAAAAATGTGGTTTTGAAACTTACAAGATTTTTAAAATCATAGATTTCCCAGGTTGGTTGGGACCTTAGAGGTCATCCAATCCAACTTTGTTGGGTGCCTTCTACAAGGTCTTGTTGTTTGTCCTCTGTTCTCAAAGAGGACTATGACATCGGGGAGGTGATGTAATGACTTGCAATGAATTGGATTTAAGTGAGAAAGTCACTGGTCTCACTCTCTCCTCCAGAGTCATCTGGTCCAGTGGCAAGATATAGATCAGGATGAAATAGTCTCTGCTCTCAAGCACCTTATGTTGCAGTCAATGTGTCCATATGCTGGTATACAGAAAACATGCATAAAGCAGATACAAGTGCTTCTGAAGGAAGCACTTTAGTTGAGGGGAGGAGAAGACCAGTAACCTCCCATGAAGAAAGTGAAGGTCAAGGTGTATCTTGATAGAAATCAGAGATTTCAAGAAGCAGAGATGAGAAGAAAGTACATTTCAGAGATGAGGGACAACCCATACAAAGGCTTGCAAATGGGAGTGCTGAGTGAAAGGAATGTTGAGAAGTCAAGACTGAGTGATCAGAGGTGTGGTAGAAAAGGAGTGACATGGACCATGATTGGACAGGTAGGATAGGACCGGGTTCTAAAGAGCTTTAAATGCCCAATAGGGGAGTTTATATTTGATCAGAGAAGTACAGGAGGCTCAGCATCTGCAGTTTCAGTGACTGAACTCTAGGCTCTCCTTTGCTCTGTCATTCCTACCCTGCTTATTATACTGTAGGCTTTAGCCTAGAATTGCTACAACTGAGTCTCTGCTCAATTCTCGGGATCAGAGCCTCACAGATGTTTTTTGCTTCTGAAATCATTCTTCACTCAGTACACAGCTAGGGCCCAGCATTATGCCTAGATCTGGGTCCCTTCCTCAGTCCACCCTGGATCTGTGACCTGGAACTAGGTAAAGAGGACCTGATTCTGTACCCTTTGCCTGTTCAGGGATCCCCTGAAACCTTTTCCTGCCCCGGTGCCCAGTCTTGGGTCTCTTCCCGTCCCTAGGAACTGGAATGTGCCTCATGAGGCATCTTCCTGGACAGATCCTGTCCTGTATGTCTCCCTAAGCCAAACTGAATTGGAGAATAACTCACTGTGACTTTTTCTTAGATTTCCTGATCATAATTCTGAGAGATCTTTCTAGATCCTTGTGGAGCAGGTTTAGTGAGGGAGGCTGTACTTCTTTCTGCTGTTCTACAATCTTGACTCTATCCCCAGGTAATGATGAGGATGATTTTGATGACAGCTTAGATTTATATACTGCTTAACAACATTATTTCCTCACAGTAGCCCTATGAGAAAGGTAATACAAGTATCTGAATCTCCATTTTTAAAGATGAGGAAATAGCTTCAGAGAGGTTGGGGCAATTAGCTATCAACAAACAGCTACTTGAACACAGGTCATCTTACTACAACTCCAGCACTTTTCTACAATACTGTACTGCCTCTGAGAAGTAGAAGATAATCCAAAAATCAAAATCGTATTTTATTTTACTCCCATTTCTCACTGACCCACATTTTCAAATGTGTTTCACTTTATGGACCCTTATCATGTCAGACAGAAGAAATCTCACTTATAATAAATTCATTTTCTGTTGTGACATAAAAAGTTTGAGAGAAATAATTTCTGGGAAATTAAACATTTTATTAAGTATGATTGTAATAATTAATAAAAGGTATCAGTGACGCTCCTGAATGCCAAAGATACCTCATAGAACCCACTTAACACTTATATGGCCTATGAAGTGTGGGTGTTCCTGAGTGTGGCAAGCAACTCTAATTGGTTAACAAGTAATGAGAGAGAATGAATATTACATTGAGAGGTAGACCTATTCTAATGAGGGGCTGGGGTGGGGCATGACTTTGATCAGGTAATTTACTTCCAAATCATCCTCAGCCCTGGGCAACCTAATGAAAGAATTTATCCCCACCCAAACTTGCATAGAACACAATGGACTTCCAGCCATGTAGGGGTCTGCCAAGATTGAGGAGAAAGTTAATCCAATCATCAGCAATGTCTTTCAGATATTGGCTTGGCCTAATACTAGAGAATAAGGTTTCAGAAAGGGGTAAATCCTAAGTCTTTCCAGTATTAACAATTAGTTATTTAATAATTTCTCTCATGGTTTTGTGACTCTTCAGATTAAAAACTGTGCTCAAGAGGTGGGAGTGGATCTATACTACAAATAGAATCCTTAAATCCTTTAAACTGCCTTCCCTACTTATAGTTTTACCACACACTCAACCCATCTTTCATACTGTTCTCTAAGTATTCTTCCTAATTAATAGATCCAAATATATCACTGCCCTACTGAAAAAAAAATCCTCAATGGTTCCCCATTGTCTGCTGGATAAGATACAAGCTCCTTAGGATGGCATTCAATGACCTCCATAATCTTGTTCCCACCTACTTTTCTGGACTTGTTTTATACTATTTCCCTTTATGCACTCAATCTTCCAGCCAAAGTAGATTACTAAGTGTTCCTAGATCTTTTCCCATACTCTCCTGCTACTGGGCATTCACTCGCTGCCAGCTTCCTCCAAGGCTACTCCCTCCATGATGGTTTTATCCAAACTCCTTCTCTTCTCAATGATCCATCCTTCTGGAATCTCTCATGCCCCTCCATTACCCATCCTCACTTCTTCTTTTTTTTTTTTTTTTTGCTATTCACACGTAGTTCAGCAGAAAAAGTATACTACACTTAGAGTCAGAAGACTTAGCATCAAATCTCCACCATGCTGCTTACTACCTTTAGGACGTTGGATAAATTACTTCACCTCTTTAAGCCTCAAATTTCCTCATCTAGGAAATGAAGGGGCTAGAGCCCAGTGTGGTAGCCCAGATCTGTAATCTCAGATACCAGGGAGGCTGAGAATGGTGGCTCTTTTGAGTTTAGGAGTTCTGAGCTGCAGCTGTTATGCCCAAATCCCTCTTTAGTCAGATAAGGAGCAGGTCAAAGCCATTAATAATCAATAAAGGAATCAGCCCATGAATATTCCTTATAGTTCCAGACTAGGAAAGATAAAGGGATCCATCTTTAAATAACAATAGCAGCAGCAACAGTAAAGATTATATTGTGCTTACTGTGTACCAAAGACTGTGCTAAATGCTTTATAATTATCTCATTTGAGCCTCACAATAAACCTTGGAAGGTAGGTGCTATTGCTAACCCATTATACAGATGAGGAAACTGAGGCTAAGTGACTTTCCAGGGTCATATAGCTAGCAAAGTGTCCGAAGTCAGATTTAAACTTAGGTCTTTTTGACTCCAGGCCTGGCACTTTATCCACTATAGCTAATTTTAAAATGAGGGGTTTGGGGCAGCTAGGTAGTGCAGGGGATAGAGCACCAACTCTGGATTCAGGAGAACCTGAGTTCAAATCCAACCTCAGACACTTCACACTTAATAGCTGTGTGACCCTGGGCAAGTCACTTAACCCTCATTACCCTGCAAAAATAAAATAAAATAAAATAAAATGAGGGTTTGTACTATATATTCTCTAAGATTTCTTCCACCTTTAAATCTATGATCATGTGTCCTTTCTATTGGATTTTAAGGTCTCCAAGGACAGAGAATGTCAGCTTTCACCTTCATATCTTTAATACCTAGCTCAGTGCCTTATAGAAGTGCATAATAAATATCTGTTGATTAAAGCAAACATTTAACTGTGTTTGTTGCAGAAATCATTCCTCATGATGCTTATCATCCAATTTTCATCCACGATTTAATTTCCCCAAGTTTATTTCTCTTAAAAAACCAGATATTTGGAAAAATTACACTAATCTTTCTGAAAGAGCTCTCTTTCGTCTCTCTGTCTCTCTATCCTTCCCTCCCTTCTCCTCTCTATTCTTTCTTTTTTCTGTTCCCTCATCTCTGTTCTCTCTCTCTCTCTCTTTCTCATTTCAATGATTATCTCATCTTTAAAGATTCACAAACAAGTGTTAGAAAAAGTATATTGCACAGAAGTGAGACCTTAGATGTTAATTTTCTAGAGAGCTCTGACCTTCGTTGGAGTTGGATGCCATGGATCTGGATCCTGGCTCTGCTTCTTTTTATCTGTGTGGCCTTAAGCAAGACATTTGACCTCTTTGGGCCTTAGTATTCTGTAAAATGTTGGGGGTTGGGGTTTGGACTAAATAGTCCCTGGGGTTCCTTCCAGCTCTAGTTCTACAATCCTGAGGACAGAGTGAAGTTTATCTTTAACCTCTCCAATTTCCCCTTCTAGCAGCTGCTTTATTCTCCTTCAGATGAGAATGAGGTTGAAGGGTCAGTTGCTCTTTCCACCCCCTCTTCCTTGGTTGTATCAATATCTACCTATATAACCCAATTATGTGAGATTTTTTTTTCCTATCCATTTCCTTTTCACCAACCCACCCAGTGTAGTCCTTTTCCCTTCTTTTTACATTCTTCTTTTAATATCATCACAACATAACAGAACCACTGCCAGGCTGTGACCCCGATATATCATTGAGGATATATATACCATCTCCCTATATTTGAATATAAGAAATTTATCCTTGTTTAGTCCCTTAAGCTTGTTTATCTGTGTTTAACTTTTTTATATTTCTCAACTCCAGGGTTTGAACTTCAAAGTTTCTACACAGCTCTGGTCTTTTCATAAAGAATGTTTGAAAGTCCTCTCTTTCTTTCTTCCTTCCTTCCTTCCTTCCTTCCTTCCTTCCTTCCTTCCTTCCTTCCTTCCTTCCTTCCTTCCTTCCTTCCTTCCTTCCTTCCTTCCTTCCTTCCTTCCTTCCTTCCTTCCTTCCTTCCTTTCTTTCTTCCTTCCTTCCTTCCTTCCTTCCTTCCTTCCTTCCTTCCTTCCTTCCTTTTTTGTTTCAGGGCAATGAGGGTTAAGTGACTTGCCCAGGTTCACACAGCTAGTTAGTGTCAAGTGTCTGAGGCCAGATTTGAAAAAAGTTCTCTTTTTCATTAAAAATCCATCCTCCCCCCATAGGATTATATTCACTTTTGCTGAGCAAATAATTTTTGGCTATAAGTCTGTATATCTTTTACCTTCTATAATATTGTATTCGAATCTCTCTACTCCCTTATGATGGTGGCTGTTAAATTATGTGTGATGCTGACTGTGGCAAGTTGGTACTTAAATCCTTTCTGGCTGCTTGTAATAGCATTTATATATCAACTTGTAGGACTTTTTTCGTTGAACTGGAAGCTCTAGATTTTGGCTATGATGATCCTGGAAGTATTCATTTTGGGATTTCTTTCCAGAGGTAATAGGTAAATTCTTTCTATTTCTACTTGGCCTTTTGGTTCTAAGAGATCTGGGAAATTTTCTTTTCAGACTTCTTGAAATATCATCTCTAGGTTCCTTTTTTGTTCATGGCATTCAGGTAGTCCAATGACTTAATTTTTTTCTCCTTGATCTGTTTTCCAGGTTAGTTGTTCTTTTTTTTTCCCTATAAGATCCTTACATATTCTTCTATTTTTCTGCCTTTTGATTTTATTTTAATTTTTCTTATTGCCTCATGGACTCTGACTTTTATTTGTTCCATTCTAATTTTCAGAGAGTTTGTGGTTTGGGCAAGTTTTGTACCTCTTATGCCAAGTTGTTAATTCCCTTTCCAGTTTTTTTTCTTCCATAGTTCTAATTTCTTTTCCAATTTTTCCCTCTAGCACTTTCATTCCATTTATAAAAACATTTTTAGCACTTGTTTCACCTCTTCTGGGGATTCTAGTTGAGTTTGTATCCATGCTGTATTTTTCTTTGAGGCTTTGCCTATAGATGTTTTGGAGTCCTTATCTTGTGGGTTTGTGTCTTGAGCTTCCTTGCCACTATAATAGTTTTTCTTGGTGAGATTCCTTTTTTGTTTGCTTATTTTTCCAGCCTACTTCCTGATTTTGGAAGTGATATTAGTGGATTCTAGGTACTTCTAAAGGGAATGACTTGGCTAGTCCTATTGCTGCTTTCTCGAGGGTTTTGAGCATTGTGCTATGCCTTCATCTAAGACATTGGTTGGGAACAAGCAAGCTTCCATTGCTCCCAAAGTAGTCCATCCAATCTAGGACAAATTCTGATTTCTGCTTGCTGGTATGAGTTCTGTGAGTTTCTGATATGGGTTTGGGGCTTAGGAACAGCAGAATGCTGCTGGACCCAGCCCCTATAATTCAGCTGGAAAACACTGCTGGTTCAGGTGGCAGAATTGTAGGCTCCCCTTTGGTCTGAAATACCTGCCTTGGTTATAACTCTGCAGGTTGGGCTAGATGCTAGAATTAAGACACTGTTCTGCTGCTGGTCTAAGCCATACTGATGCTTCTTGCTTTTGAACTTCCTCCTTCCTAGGTACATTGCCCAGGCCCTCCATACAGGGCAGTGCTGCCCTTGGGCATAAGTCCCCTTCTCAAGCCACCCTGGCTATGAGACCCAGAACTGGGCAATAGGCAAAAAACCTGCTAATTGGCACCTGCCCTCATCATGGTGCCCCAGTATAGATCTGGGACCTTCTCTTGCCTTAGCTTCTACCTGGATGTCAGAGTCTTTTGCATATGGTGTATACCTGCCCTGACTCCATCTCCAGAGTCTGTAGACTTTCCCAATGGTGACCTGAACTGGATGGACGACTCACTGTGACTTTTTCAGGATTTCCCCATCAGAATTTAGTCTGGTACATTTTCTAGGTCTGTTTAGAAAAGCATTGTGAAGGGGAGCTCTGCTATAATGCTTCTTGTCACTCTACCCTCTTGGCTCCACAGAGTAATGAGTCTTTAATATCTTCTCAACCTGTTTTGCAGGTGAGTTGTTTTTGACAGCAAATTCTTTTCAGATGTTTATAATTTTTCAGTCCTTTAACTTTTGTTCTCTTTCTTGTTTCCTGGAGTCATTTAGTTCTGTTTGCCCCATTCTGTTTTTCAGGGAATCCAGTTATTTCATAATGTTTTCTACCTTCTGTTTTAAGCTATTTGTTCTACTTTCATTTTTGTTCTTCAAGAATTCTAATTTGGATTTTAATTTCAGTTTTTATCTCTTATTTCATTTCTTCCAAATACTCTTGGAGTCCTTTTGGCCAAGCCAATCTTTTTGCTGAGCCTCTGCTTGTTCTTATTGTTGAATTACTCTCTTATTTTAGGTTACTTTCTTGGTATTCTCTTAACCCATAATGTTCTTCATGTTCAAGTTTTCTTCTGTTTATTCTTATCTCTAGCCTTAGTTCCTAGACTGGAACTTTGTACCAGACTCTGACTCTACCCATATTCTTGTATAGAATGGGCAATCCCTGTTTGATTCTGTTCCCTTGTAGTCTAAATGCAGCAGCTTCTGCAGTTCTAAACTAGTGGTGCTATTCTCTACTATCCATCACAGTACAAATGTCCATAGCCCATCTCTGTCTTCTCCTTGCATTTTCCCTCAATTGGGAGTTGACTCTGTCTCCTGTTGTGGCCCTGACAGGCCTCTATATAATAGCTGCTGGCCATTGCTATGGTCTCAGGCCTCCTGCAAGAACCCCTTGGATCATCGCCACTCATTGAGTTAGTCCTATCTTCTGCCATGCCTTTGAGAATTTCAATATATGTGTTGCTTGGTCCCCTCTCTGTGTAGTGACCTACCATGGTTTTCTGACAGACCAGGGCTGAGCTCCACTAGTTTCAGGTCCATTTTTGAGAGATCACATTGGCTTCTCACAACCCCAACACATCCTGTTCATATCTCTTGCATCCTTTGGGCTTGCTTCTGATTTCTCTAGTGTGTCCCCTATCAGGGTGTCCACAGGTCCTGTATACCAGGGCTTAAATTGGCTTTCATCTCTTTTGGCATATCCACCTGCTAATCGGTCACGAGCTTCTAATTGAATGGAGGCAACTGGGAAGATAGCGTGATTAAATTACAATATGGCATAACTGTTTACCCCCACATACCCTAGGCTCTTTTGTAGTTTTGCTATGTTTGGTACTTTCCTAAGGGGTTGTGTGTCAAATGTTTGCTGCAGGACAATTAATAATATTAATAACAACAATAATAATAATAATAACAATATTTATATAGTACTTACCATGTGCCAGGAACCGTGCTATGTATTTTACAAATATTACCTCACTTGAGCTAATATTATCCCCATTTTATACCCAGGGAAAACTCCAAACCCTGGAATTCAGACATGAATTTGGGTGTTGCTCATGGAACAACCAAATACAGCAAGTGATTTCATGATTTCAGCCAGTTTAATTATTCCCTGTCAGCAGCAGTAGCTTTTCCTCTTATTTAGGTCTCCCAGTTATACACCACCCCTTCATGCCAGGAATGACAACAGCAACATAGCTCAGCTTTATCTAGGCATGGTGATATCATTAAGTCCAAAGGAATGAATTGTTAATTGTAGTATTTCAGCCACTGACAGACAGTGGGACCAGTGCCAGCCCTAGGCAAAATGCTAAAAGTTTTAGTCACTTTCCTCTTTCTATATTTTTCTGTTTGTATAGTACTCTCTCAACCTCTACCTGAGACACTAAGAGCCAATGCCTTATCAAACGTTTCCCTCAAGAAAGGATTTTACATCTACAATTTACAACTAGTGTGAATTTGTCACAGAATAAGAAAATCATATGATCTCACTCTTCTGCTGCCCTTTGGAATTTTAGCTCTTGCCCAAGGCCATACTGATTGTCAAGAGTTCACTATATCTCTAGCCCAAGGGTTCTTTTTTTTTTTTAAATTTTAAATTTTCTTTTGATGGGGCAATGAGAGTTAAGTGACTTGCCCAAGGTCACACAGCTAGTTAAGTTCAAGTGTCTGAGGCTAAATTTGAACTCAGGTCCTCCTGAATCTAAGGCCTGTGCTTTATCCACTGCACCACCTAGCTGCCCCCAAGCAGCTTAACAAATAAGAGCACAGTTTTGCAAAGTTGACCTGGATGGGAAGTGTAAAGATATGTATGATGGTGGTGTGATGGTGGATGTTAATGGGAATTCAGGGGCAGTAGGTGACATGGAGTTCAAAGAGAAAATAAAGAGAATTAAAAACAAACCAAAATAAAGTCACCTTGCAGGGGTGCCAAGTGACTTCTCAGTATTTTTTTGTTTTTGTTTTTGATTTTTGCTTTGGGGGAATTAAAAGAGAATCTGGTGGAAAGAAGAGATGAGAAAGTGCTTAAGGTGAAAGTGGTAGATGTCCATCTGAATAACTTTGGGCTGTGGGCAGATGGTTTCTTCTCTTAGCAAAATATGAGATCGCATCAGGGAGCTTTCAGCTGTTTTTCTGACTCCTAGAAAAGGCCCTTGTAGATGTCAGGGACCCCATGAAAGTTTGTTGAATGGTAAAAGGCAGGCAAAACATTAACATCAATTTAATAACTTCTTTGCTTAATTCCTAAAAAACATTAAAGGAAATGATATCAGATCCCTTAAATTTATTTTCTCAAGGTCCTTTTGCAAATTCCTTCGTTATTTTTTTTAATTTTATTTTTCAAGGATGCATTACTTAAAGTCATAAAACTCTAGTAAGGTTCCCCCCCCCCCCAGTAGACTATTCTCTGGCATAGTTAAGCCCGTTAGAAGCTGCATTAACTCTTTCAGGTCACTAGAATACTCTTTGGTAAACTATTACTTTCGTTGGCTAAATAATTGCATTTTAATTTCACAAATAAGGGATTTCTGGAAGCTGCATTTATTCTTTCGGGCCACCAGGGCACCATTCACTATCCCAAACTATTTAATTGCCAAATAGCAACAACTTAGAGTCCAGAAAGAGTTAAAGCTAAGCGTTTAATTGGCTACATTCTTTGTATACCCTAGGTCAAGGGGCTACTTCCACACTTTGTGGAGTTACTTGAGACAGCTGGCATAAAGCTAAAAACTGTAGCTGAGAAAAATCCGAAAATACATATGAAGGGATGGAATTGTGACTTCTTGAGTATTTTGTGAGAAGGAATATTTTCCTGGTCATTGATTAGAATGAACAAAAGACACAATCTCTATTTTCTACGGGTTTGTAGATTTACTCTTTCTCCATGCCTCTTCCCCCACCTCCTAAGGTGTTGGGTATAGATTCGGTGTTTTGCATTTAGACAAGTTGGTTAGTTCATCCTGCTATCCTTGCAGTTGTTGAAAGACTCTAATGCTTTAGGATTTACAACAAATTGAAAGAATGTTACAATAATTTTATTAGTTACCATGAGTCAGAACCTATAGAGTAATTGAAGCTAGGAAGTTCAGCTCAGCAGCTAAGCCACAAATGATAACTTTTTTTCATTTGAAGGATGTAAGCATACGGGAGAAATTAAACCTATTTATGGTAGTCGCTGGGGAGAGGACTGAAAATGATGAAGTTAGTCGAACTGGACCCAAATCCAGGTTGAAAACTGAAGCCAAACTGGAGAAGAGATTCTGCACTCTGTACTTTTTTTTTTTTTTTTGGATACAGTTATCGTCGTATGGGATGATGGGGAAGATTTCCTGGGAACGGAATGGGTTTCGAGATTAGGTCATCGGGGCTTTCCATTGTCCAGGAGCCCATTTCTGTCTGCTTTAAGGTTTCCAGTAGAAAACAGTGACCCATCAGGCTGTGTGCCTGGTGTGACATTCAGATCTGAAGAGGATGTTAGCATTCATGTTGGGTGACAATAGTGTCTTCGGGGCAAGTGGGGGATGGTGTGTAATATATGTGCATGTCTGGCGCCATCAGCCCCGTGGGACAAGCTGGCGGTTGGGGCATCCTCCTGGGAGATGGCTACTGTTTCTGGTCTGTAGTGATCAGGTTATCCCTAGGGAAATAGGGGGTGGGGTGTTAAAGGGGGAAGAAGTCCTTGCATAAAAAGGGGAGAGAGGTGACAGCGTCGGGGCAAATAACCTCAGAGAGAGGAAGACAATCCTAGAGGTGACTTGAAAGTAGTGGCTGAACTAAAGATCTGAGGGGGAATCGTGATGTGGAAGAAAGTACTTTTCCTTCTTGCCCACTTACAGCTGGTCACTCACACCTTTGTGCCCCACCCCCTATTTGGGGAGCTGACACTGCTCTCTGCCCCTTCCTCTCCCTCTGCCCTCTTCCCGCGCCGCCTAATCTTCAGCCTTCAAACACGATCACCAAGTATCCGCCCGCCCTCCCCCGCCTTAGCTAATGACTTTCTCCACTTGAGCCCCTCTCCCTACTCCCGTCAAGGGGTCACCCAAGTAGTCGCGCACAGAATAGTCCTTGGCACCCCGTTGACTCAACTCCTGGGGGACCTGGAAAAGGTCAGGGTGGAGCGGTCAGGTGGGGTGGGGGACTGAAAATCACCTAGACCGGAGGGTGCTCAGGGAGGGCGTGAAGCCACTCAGCCCCAGGGTGGGGAAGGAGAGGAGGGCGGGGGCCTCAGGCGCGCGCCCGAAGGAGGGAGGGGGGAGGAGGAAAGAGGGGGGTGCCGAGAGAGGGGAGAGAAGAAAAGGGAGCGCGCTCGCTGCCGCCGCCCTCCTCTGGAGAGAAGCTGGAGAGTGGTAGAGCGAGGCTGCTGCGAAGAGCCGCATTTCAATGAGGACGGGCTAATGCAAATCACTGCAATAAGGGCAGAAGCCGAAAACGCGGAGCCCGAGCAGCTGCTGCAGCCCAGCCTCACCACCGCTAGCACCACCACCACCACCAGCACTGGTACCGTAGCCGCCTCCACCACCACCACCAGCAGCAACAGCAGCATCACCCAGGCGAGGAGGAGCAGCGGAGGGCCAGGAGACCGAACCGTTAACAAAGACACTTGGCAGCGTCTCTCTGCGGACCCGGTGAGTGCAATTGCAATAAGGGGAGGGGGGAAAGGAGGAGGAAAAAAAAGCAAGCGCGTGCCTGAACCGCTTCTGCAGAGCCTCTGGAGCGACCCTTACCCCCACCCCACCCTACCGCGTCCCTGGACTGTTGCTGGTTAGGAAGGAGACCTTTCTAGAGGCAGCGCTTTGGGCCCGGGCTGGCAGCCTTCCTGCGAGTCAGTCTCCTCCTCCAGACAGACTGTTCCTAGAAAGGCGTCTGCCCGATGCGGGAGCCCAGCCCTGCCCAGCCCAGCCCGGGGGCATTGTGTGGGCTTGGGCCCCTGGGCTGTGGGTACCGGACTCTTTTGTCTAGTGGCCAGTGCCACTGGGCTTTAAAAGGGAAAGACTAGGCTAGGGACCAGGAGATTGCATTTTGCGCTCCTTAGCCCCACGTTTTCTAGCGAGGAAGGAAGGAAAAAGATAGGGATGGGGAGGCAGAAAGGTGTTTGTCATTGTCAGAGTCAGCTGTGGAGCGAGGACCAACTCTGTTCCTCGCCGGCTGAGTGGTGGGGCCAGGCCTTTATTGTGTGCGGGTTTTGCCCCTTAGATGGTGAGGCTTGTGCACCTTAAGGGGTGGCCGGCTTCATTTTGGGTCGGGTTGTTCTGTAGCCTCTGCTGTAATTACATTTGCTTGTGTAGTTCCTCCAGGGACTGTGAGGCAGCATCACGTACAGATTAGCGCCTGCAGTGTTAAAAGCATGCAGGGAGGAAATGGCATTTTCCTCCTAGAGAGAGCAGGGGTTGGAAGACACAGCCCCTGCATTGGCCCACAAAAGAGACATCTTTTGAAGATAGGGTTTGAACAGGGTCGCTGCTGGGTATTCTGATGAGAAAAAAGGTCTAATCCAATATGCAGATTTTGCATATATTGCTCCTCTGAATGCTTGAATCCAACAAATTCCAGGCACACACACTGATTGCACTGCAGGGGTGTGTATGGGTAGATGAGGTAGTGTATGTTTCCACATAATCAGTCACCTTTCTTTAGAACCAAGAAAAGTAGGGCAGTGTTTTTATGAAACATCACATGGATGCACACTAGGATGGGTCTTAAAATAAGGGTTAAATTCGGCTAGACAATAGAAATGAGTTTCACTCTGCATTTAGAGGGTATATGTGTAGATGTATAAATATACACATATATGGTATCTGTACATACAATATACTTGCAATACTTAAAGTATATGTGTACCTTTTATGTCATGCCTTTCCATTCACCTGCAGTGTAATCCTTCAGTAGATGTGGGTGAGGGTGTGTGTGTGTATGTGTATATTTGGAAGGCTGTAACTGGAATCCATCTGCTAGTGCAAGGGATCAGGAGACTGACTTCTTAAAATGGTGAGAAATCCCAAAGAGAACAATCAAAGATTTCTAATTATTGGAATGGTAATCTGGTAGGAAGAGCTTTGTGTTGAGAGAAACCTCTTTTCCTCAAATGTCTCTCCCAGAGGTGTCTGAGGTTATTCATTTCTATTCTTCACATTGCCTAGTGCCTGTGTCTCCTAGTTAGTAGATGAATGAATGAGTAAAACACAGGATATTTTATGTTCACCACCAAGTTTAAGTGAACACGTTCTTTACTTTGGGAGACAAAAACAAACTCCATGAATTGGAAAGCCAGGCTAAATCTAGGAGGCCTTACCTATCTCATATGTGTTCTGGATTGGGTCTAGGTTTGGAGTGGTATTCCTATAATTTCTGGTGAGTGGGTCAAGGGGAAAGGGCCTAGTTTTTTGGTTTGGGATGAGTTGTTGTTTTTACGGCAGCTAATTATCGTCAAGACAAATTTATTAAATGCCTGCTGGATACCAGGCACTATGCTAAATTCTGAGGATACAAAGAAAGGCAAAAAACAGTCCGTCTTCTCAAGGAGCTCACAGTCTGAGGAGACAGCATGCAAACAACCTATGTACAAGCAACTTTCATACACAGGATAAATTGGGTTTGAGAGGGAAGGCACCAAGATTAAGGGGAATTAGGTAAAGCTTCTTCTAGGAGGTAAAATTTTACTTGCAACTTGAAAGAAGCTAGGAGGAGAAGATGAGGAGGGAAAACATTTACAGGTTTGGGGAACCTCCAGAGAAAACACTTGGGATTGAAGAGATAGGGTATTGTGTGTGAGGAATAGGAAGGACATGGTGTGGATCACGTATATAGAGAGGGGAGTGTAAGGAGACTGTGGAAAGGTAGGATGGGGGGCTTTAGAAGCCATAGTTAAAGTTTTGAAAATGATTAAGTTAATTTGTGAGGCATATCTATTAATTGCCACTTGCAGTGAAGGGTAGGTGAATAAGAGGTAAAAGAGATATTCCATGGACTAAAGCAGGGAGGACTTCTTAACCTATGGTATGGGAATGTAAAAAAAAAAACAACTAATAACTATTTTTATACAATTGACTTTCTTTGTAATCCTATGTATTTTATTTTACACATTTAAAAGCATTAGTCTGAAAAGAGGTCTATAAGGTATAACCAGATTGCCATAGGAGTTTAGGATGCAAAAAAAGGTTAAGATCTCCTGGACTAGACAAACTTTGGATTTAGGTGGGGGAAAAAGTCAGTGTGGCATACATAGTGGATTGAGAGCAAGCCTCAAAGGCAGGAGACCTTAGATTTGAGTTTCACCTTTGTCACATACTGACTATGCGACCCTGGGCAATTAATTAATTGATCTCCGAGTCCTTTAGGCAACTCACTAAGTGGCAGAGGTAATGTCAATCTGATTTGGATAGAGAGAATTTTCTCATTAGGTAGTTCCTATTCTAATATTCCAGTTCTCAGATCCAGCCCATGCCACTATCAATGTAGTGGTTATCAAACAAATTTATTCATAATTTCATTTTTTTCCTCCTATTTAAAAAGATTATTTTTGAAAAAAAATTGCTTTAGAATTAAAAAAATTCCTATACCTTTTTGTCTAACAGGTGTTGTTTAAGCTGATGCTTGATCATTCTATCCAATAGAACACAAGCTCTTTGGAGGCAGGGACCATTTTCATTTCAGCCTTTGTATGCCCAGCACAATTGTTGGCTCATAGTAGGAGCCTAATAAATATTTGTTGAGTTGAGCTGCCCTCTGAAATGGTAAACTTTGGCCTCTCTGGTTATGGGCACTGTACAATACCGCTTCTGTAGAATTGCAGCTGATTTTTAAATCAACATTTAAGAGTGACCCCCTGGAGGTGGGAGAATTACAACTGGCTTAAAACAAAACCAAACCCACAAAGCAGATTGGATCTTGGCTTCAGCTTTAGAACTGTGGGGAATGTTGGTTTTGTGAAGAGCCTGATGAGCTGGTTTCTTGGCATGAGTATTGGCAGCATTTCCTTCCCCCGCCCCTCTAGAATGAAAAAAAAAAAACAAGGGATCTGGCTTTTAAAAAAAATATAGAAGATACTTCATGTCCCACACTGAAGAGCCAGTCAGCCAGCTTTTGTCCACTTGTCTAAAATGACACTATCTGATATTTTCTTTGAAGTCACTCAATTTATAAATCAGTTATTGATTTTATAATTGGAAGGGTCTAACTTCTTTCTTCACAAAGAGGTAGAAGCTATGAGCCATCCTGTGTTTTCAGAAAGTATGAGACTTTTCCTTTCTTTCAGGGGGAAAAAAAAGATATGTTGCCCCCATGATAGTTCCAGGATTGAATCACAGTTTTCTCACATCTTGCATTGTCTGAATTAGGAGTGCTTTAAAAAGCCCCTACTCACCAGTGCTTAGAAGGGCCAGCCCTTCTCTTTCACTTGCCCTACAAGATTGATCATTTATTAATTTTATTAGTAACTACAGGTCTTTTCCAATTTTTCTTCTTCTAGAGTGCTTTGCATTAATTGCCTTCTGGCTATGAGGTCATAGAATCATATATCTAGAACAAGAAGATATGGTAGAGACCATCTCCTTTAATCTCATTTAACAATGGGGGAAAACTAGGCCCAGAGGCATATGACCAAGATCACAGGTCAATGTAAGGATCTGAGCCCAGGTCCTTGGACTCCCTAGTCAGCGTTCTTTCCACTGTAATGTTTAACTCTTATAAATTTGACTCCTTCAAGTTTTCTGAGTGTCAGCAGAAGGGCAGGGTAAACTAAAGTCAGATTGTATTTGACATTATGAATAGATGGCTACTCCGGTGGTATGTCTTAAGTGGCATTGGGAAGGCCACTTGTCCAAAAGTACTTTCACCCTATTTTATGTCAAGGTGCCTGAAATACTCAGTTTAGAGTGTGTTCTTTTGGGTTAAGAAAGCTTTGGGCTTTCAAGATTCCCATAGTAAGATTAAAATACTAGGGGAAGGATCTTAAGCTAGTTATTATTCAATAACACTTTAGTGAATACTGAGGTAGAATTTTTTTATTTTTTAGAATATGAATAAGTTAGTTTTGGATTAGCTATGTATTTGTATATGTTTTTTGTTTTTTTGTTGTTTTTTTTAAGGCAATGGGGGTTAAGTGTATTTGTATATGAAAGTGTGTGTGTGTGTGTGTGAGGGAGGGGGAGAGAGAGAGAGAGAGAGAGAGAAAGATACAGAGAGAGAGAGATACAGAGAGACAGAGATGGAGATACAGAGAGAAAGACTACTTCAAATAGTGTTTCTCTGGCTTACCTTTAGGAATTTCTCAGCATGTGACCCAGAATTCAATATCATACAATATAAACCTTTTCTCTCTACCAAAATATAAAGTTTCAACTTTTAAAATACTCAGATTCTTTCTCCCACTGAAAAAGCCACACGAAACAATGTCAGCAATTTATAACAGTATTCCTAAGAGTTGCATTTCCTCTACCTGAGCCTATTAAACTTGTCTTAAAATGGCACACAGCAAGCCTTCAGTAAATGCTTGTTGATTTGTTAAAAATGACAGTGTGTGTTTCTGTGTTTATTTTTCTTGCCCTTAGATTCCATCTTAAACATGTCTTTTGGGAGAGATATGGAGCTGGAACACTTTGATGAGCGGGATAAAGCGCAAAGATATGGCAGAGGGTCTAGGGTAAATGGCTTGCCCAGCCCGACCCATAGTGCCCACTGCAGCTTTTACCGAACCCGCACTCTTCAGACCCTCAGTTCAGAGAAGAAAGCCAAGAAGGTCCGTTTCTATCGTAATGGAGACCGCTACTTCAAAGGGATCGTATACGCCATCTCCCCAGACCGGTTTAGGTCTTTTGAGGCTCTTCTGGCTGATCTGACCAGAACTCTGTCTGACAATGTGAATTTGCCCCAGGGAGTGAGAACAATCTACACCATCGATGGACTCAAGAAGATTTCCACCTTGGACCAACTGGTTGAAGGTCAGCATTGAAGTAGGGAAACTAAAAGTTATAGTAGATGTTAAATTGTCACATAGTGTTCTTGTTGCTCTACCATTATAATATTTGTGTTCTTTCTTGAATTAGAAAAGGTGAAACAAGATGACATGGTTGTGGCAACCAGCATTTTATATATTGAAAAATTCAGTTTATTACACTTTCAAGAAAACCTAAATAATATAATGGATTGAGGTAATAGCAGGTAATAGTGCCCTCCAGAAACCTTGTGTCATCTTTTCCCTTTACTCAAAAAGTATCTTTCTTATCTATTTCTATGACCCTAGACAAGTCACTTAACCTTTTTGGGGGCCTCACTTTCCTCATCTGTCAAATGGTGATAATAATAGCACCAACATCAAAGGATTTTTGAGGATCAAATGAGATAATTTATGTAAAGCATTTTGCAAACCTTAAAGGACAATATAAACAGTAGCTATTATTATATACAATTTACAAAGTACTTTCTTCATACCAGTCCCATGAGAAAGGTTTTCTTATTTTCCTCATATTATAGATGAGGACCCTGAGGCCCCAAAAGGGTAAGTGACTTATGGCAGAGCTGACCCTGGACATGAAGTCTTCTGACTCCCAGAGAGTACTGTGTCTTCTTTATTGCTGTTTTCTTTTTTATTGAAAAGACTATTGGCCTTAGTGAATGGCCATATTGAAGATTTCTGTTTTACTAGGGTTGGGCTTGTTCTCTAGAAATTGCCCTTTGCTCAGTCTCTTAATTTTTTTATTTTGAGTGTGTCCTAAAAAACTGTGAAGATTTTGACTTCATGTTATAGAGCAGCCCTTTGGCAGAATGCCCATTAATTTCTCCCTTCTCTGGTTTCTACCTTGACGCTGGTTCAGGTGGTGTAAAGTTTCCCTTTCAGTCCACCCCAGGGAATTTCTTGTTGCTTTTCCCTCCTCATCATATGCTCTCCCTGATCACTGGGAAGAACACTGCTCCTTCCTTTGTAACTGGAGGATATATACTGAGCTCAGTGGCAGTACCACTCCAAAGGGCTGACTTCTTATTTCTGTCCTTGTTTTTCCCTCCCTTCATCTTCTCACAATTTGCCAAGCAGGTCACTAGTGTGTCTGGACATTACAGACTTCACAGGGTGGGAAAGAAGAACTTGGGGTTTGTTTTTTGTTTTGATTTATTTATTTATTTATGGATTCAGGGTCCCCCTTTCAATGAGCAGTCATGCTGCCAAGATGTTTCTTGGCTTGCTTACATCTGGCCATTTTAAAAATTCAGACTTTGTTGTTTCCAGTAAATTAAAGGAGAAGAATTGACATAACATCTTTTTTGGAGGGTATCTGATAAAACATATTTGTTCTCTCCATCTAGTGCAAGCATATGGAGACCAACACTTTTTTAACGTGTTTGTACATGTATGTATACACTACTAAACATTTAAAGTAGAAATGTTATTAAATACTTAAAGGAATGATCATGCATTGGACTCTTGAGAGGTTTTCTGCATAAATATATTAATGTGGAAAAGGGTACTAAAAATTCAAATTTATTATTCCAAGACATCAGTGGGTTGATGATTGTTCTAGAGTTTTGTGGTTTGAACCATTATGTGCCTTAGTTTTCCCATTCAGGGTTGGATTTCCCATGCAAAGCAGGCCAGAAAAATCTTCCATGATGCTAACCCCTTAAGAAGAATTTCAACTAGAGGGTAGCAGATATTGATGAATAATTCTGAAGAATTTCCCTTCTTCCCTTCATGTAACCATAACAAGCAATATTCTCCCTGACCCTGTTTCCAACCTGTCAAGTGATTATTACTCTGAGAGGTAGCTGGCTCAGATTGAGAACATATTTAATATTACAACCTTGTCTCAGAAAAGATTTAACTTCTTTTCATACAGATTCCCAGTCAGATCCACCTGGATTATTAGTTCATTATGGAATATCATAATGTGGAAGGATGTTGATGAGCTGGAGAAGTAGAAGGCTCCAGTCCATGCCACATAAGAACCAGTTGAAGGAATTGGGGATGGTTTGCCCAGAGAAGAGAAGACTGGAAGTGTAGATGGAGTTTGAGGGTAGAACATAATTGCTGTCTTCAGGTTTTTGAAAGGCTGTCATGTAGAATAAGAATTGGATTTATTCTTTTTTGGCCTTGGAGGGTAGAACTAGGAGAAATGGGCAGGAGTTCTGAAGAGACAAATCCAGGTTAGGTATGTAGAATGACTTTCTAACAATTGGACCCACCCAAAAGTGCAATGAGCTACCTTAGGAAGTAGGTTTCTCATCTTAGAAATCTTCAAGTAAGGACTAGATGATCCTGTCTTGTAGTAGGGTTCTTTTGGGAATATGGATTGGACTAGAGAGCTGCTAAATTCTAACTCAGAAATCCTGTGATTCTTTTATTATTTTTTTTTTGCAAAAAGACCAATAAGTATATATTTTTAGCACAAACCAAACCCAAAGTGTCTTCCTCTGACAATGATGGTTTTTGTATAATTATGCCTGTTTCTTTCTCCTTTAAAACAGATGTTTATAACAATGAACTAATTCCAGGAGTAGAGTTACCAAACCATACTAATGCTTCTTCCAGAAAGTCTTTTATCTTTTCACTCCTCCAATTGTGCTTCTCTCACCAGGTAGCTTGCGTTACCTCATATTTGAAATCTTTGGTTGAAGGGCATACTGTGTTGTGGTAGCTGGTAATTAAAAAAAAAATTAAGAGAACAAAACAGTCTTTTCTTGTAACCAAACTGTGTAGTGCAGTGCAGAAGTTCACCTATTGGCAATTGGTGGTTTTTTTCCCTTTAAAAACAAACTTTATTTCAGCTTTAACAGATTTTCCTAATTTATAACACCAACAATTACCAAGCAGCTGTGCTTAGTGTTGAACTAGCTGGAAATTCATTCAGATTTGCTTCTTGCCCAATTACATTCCTGCTTAGTCTGTTAAAATGCAAATTATTGCTTCATATTCATTATTAGGATCATCGCTCTTCCTATACATACTAATTTTATGTCAACTTCAGCGCTTATTATTGGCTTTTCATTTTTCTTTTCTTTCAGTCTCCCAATTTGGTGATGTTTATGTTGCAAATTAAATCCTTTCAGAAAGAGTGAATGACAGGTGTATTTGTCTAGTATTGTCTTTCTGGGTGTGTGCACTTTCTCGCTTGATCCCTTTTGAAAATCAGAGGTTCTTATTTATAGTGATACATATGACAGTGTAGGAGTGGCTTCCACTATTAACAGGTATCACCTTGACTTTCTCTTTTTAGACTTGACTGCTCATTTCCAGCTCTGAACAGAAATGGCCTTTTACTATACAGGTTTCTTGGAGTGGTCCATTGGTGGGAGTCCTTATGAGTGAACTCTCTAAGAATTAGAGGGGGAGGAGGAGATTTAGACTGTTGTCTAGTAATGAGTTTTGTATATTATTTCCACTTTTGTTGCTGATTCACATTGAGACTTTGGACAAGCCTTCCAACATCACTGTGCTTCAATTAATTACCCCACTTGCCTACTTCCTTCCTGAGGATGTAATGACATTAAATTAGGGAATATTAATGTAAGAACTTTGAACTATTATAGGGAAAGGTGCTACGTAAGTCCATCTTAACAAACATTTTTTTGTTTTGTTTTGTTTTATTTGTGGGGCAATGGGGGTTAAGTGACTTGCCCAGGGTCACACAGCTAGTAATTGTCAAGTATCTGAGTTGAGATTTGAACTCAGGTCCTCCTGAATCCAGGGCCATAGCCACCTAACTGCCCCCTTAACAAACATCTTTAAAGGACCTACTATATGCAGAGTACTAAAGAACATTGCTAGGCAGTAGGAGAGGTACAAAAACAGTTAAGACACCTTCTTGTCCTCATCCAGAGCCTTATCATTCTCCTATATTGCCTCTCTTTTATTGCAACATTTCTAGAAAAAGCTGCTTACATTCATTCCCTCTACTTCCTGATCTCTCACTTCTCAGTTCCTTGAAGTCTTGCTCTTGTTCTCACCATTTGACAAATAGCCCCTCTTGTTAAGACCCTGATCACTTCTTACTTACTGCAATAGTCCCCAGTTGGCTTCTTTTGTTGTTGTTGTTTTTTGTTTGTTTGGTGAGGCAATTGGGGTTAAATGACTTGCCCAGGGTCACACAGCTAATAAGTGTCTGAGACCAGATTTGAACTCAGGTCCTCCTGACTCCAGGGTTGGTACTCTTATCTACTGAGCCACCTAGCTGCCCTCCCAATAGGGTTGTAAAGAAAGTCAATAGTGATCTCATAATTATTAACTCCAGTGACCTTCTCTCAATCTCTGTCTTCTCAATGACTCCCTAGCGTTTGACATGACCATTCTCTCCTTCTGTATACATTTTCCTCTCTGGGTTTTGCTAGGCTGATAGATGCTATTTAGTACAACCCTCTCATTTTATGAATGAGGAAACTGCCCTGGCCACGTGGGTAGTAAAAAGCAGAGCTAAGATGAAAACCAAGGTCCTCTGTGAATCCAATGCTCTCCACCCCTGTGTGACACTTTTCTGTCTTGGTTCTCTTAGTATCTGAAGAATTCTTTTTGATGGCTCCTACAGGCTCATCATCCATGTCCAAACCCTTTGTGTGAGTATGTTTTAGTTCAATTCTTGACCCTCTCCTTTTTTTCTTTCAACACATGCTCATTTGGGGTTTTGATCCGATCCTATGGATTCATGATCATTTCTCTTCAGATGACTCCCAAATCTACATATCCAGCATGCATATATATATCTCTTTCTGCCTCCTAGATGTTTCTACCTGGATATTCCCTAGGTATCTCAAATTCAACGTGTCTAAAACGGAACTTAATATTTTTCTCCCTGAATCTACCCTCCTCCTAAGCTCCCTATTTCTGTCAAAGTACTACCAGTTTCTGAAACACCTAGTTGACAACCTAGGGGTCCTCTCCTTTACTCCCATTGACCCGTCCATATCCAAGAATCTGCCAAGTCTTGTCAGTTTTATCCCCTTAATATCTCTCACCTCTCTCCCCTGCTAGTTACTCACAAAACCCTCTGGTTCAGAATCTGATCACTTCTTATTACAGTGACCAGAACTTTCTCCTCCATTCAGTCCTCAATGTGACTGCCAACCACCTAGTCTTAAAGCCACAGTTCACCATGTTACTCACCTACTTAAGAAATTGAGTGACTCCCTATTGTTTCCTCCTGATCTCATTTAAAGCCCTTCTCAGGATGGTTCTAGACTGTTCAGTGCTCAAGCTCAGGTCTTGTCTATTTATTGGGACAGGAAATTTTTTTGTTTGTTTTTGTTTTTTAAACCTGTGTCACATTGGGCAAGATACTTAACACCTTGCCATTATTCACAAGGTAAAGTGTTTCTTTTTTACCACAGATGGAGTAAAGGTGAGGTGTGGTAATGATTCCATGGGTGAAAATAAGGTCACTTAGGGAAGGTACCTTATTATCCTGCCTTTTAGTCATAGTTATAACAATGAACTGATTCCAAGAGTAGAATTACCATAGGAGGGGTGGCAAATAAACAAATTAAAAAACTTTTCCTTTTAGCTATTTTCCTAAATTTGTTCTCTTTAGCCTGCATTCTTTTTTCTTTTTCTTTTTTTTGAGGTAGTTGGGTTTAAGTGACTTAGCCAGGGTCACACAGCTAGTAATTGTTAAGTGTCTGAGGGCAGATTTGAACTCAGGTCCTCCTGAATCCAGGGCCGGTGCTCTTTCCACTGCGCCACCTAGCTGCCCCTGCTTTATTTTTTCATCTCTACCCTTTGCAGAGTTTCCCATCAGTGACTCCTTTTCTAGTCTCATTGCAATAATCCTACTCCAAGCCCTTTCATTCATCTCACAAGTATTTATTAAGCTCCAGCTATGTGCAGACATTCTGCTAGACACTGGGAAGATAAAGACGAACACCTTTCTTCCCTCATGTAACTTACATACAACTGAAGAAAAACAATGTGTCTACAGGTAAAGGGATACAAAATAAGTACTGAGCAGTTGGACTAGGAGGAAGACCCTTACACACACTATTTTTTTTTTTGAGGGGCAATTGGGGTTAAGTGACTTGCCCAGGGTCACACAGCTAGTAAGTGTTAAGTGTCTGAGGCCGGATTTGAACTCAGGTACTTCTGAATCCAGGGCCGGTGCTCTATCCACTGCGCCATCTAGCTGCCCCTACTCACACTATTTTTTAAAAATGTGATGGAGAGCTGTAGACCTGAAGGTAGTGAAGTTAGGTAGACTTCATTGAATGGCAAGAGTACTCATTAAGAACTCATTCAAAGTAGTCATTTAGAGCTCAGTGTCAACTTGGAACTTGGTCTCTCATGGAATGCCTAGGTGTCTGTGGTTGTTCTTGAGTTGACTTGGATAAAGATGACATACTTAGCAAATTTGTAGATTTCACACAGTAAGGATCCAAAAATAACTTGACAGACCTGAGCACTGGGATGGATGGATTTAATAAGGTGAAATATCTCAGAGATAAATATAAAGATTTACACTTTCCTTTAAAAAAATTTAAGCATCTTAGAGTTGGAAGGCACCTCAGAACCTATTTCATTCAGCTTGTACCTACCTACTTCACAAATACAAGTTACAGGAGTTATGGCTGGATGGTACTTTGAAAAAGATCTGAGGGTTTTAGTGGGCTACTAGTTCAGTGTGAATCAGCAGTGTTGTAATGGCATTAAAAAAAACCCCAGTGTAATATTATGCCATATTAAGAGAGAGTATTGAGGACCATAGCAGGGATTTTGTTTTTGTTTAGTCATTTCAGTCACATCTGACTCTTCATGACCCCATTTGGGGTTTTCTTGACAAAGGTACTAGAGTGGTTTGCCATTTCCTTCTCCAGCTCATGCTGCAGCTAGCTAGTCACAAAGCTGGAGTTACACAGCAGCTAGTAAATGTCTAAATTCAGATTTGAACTCAGGTCTTCCTGATTCCAGGCTTGTCACTCTATTCACTGTACTACTTTGCTGCCCAGAAAGTTGAACTACATATTCCCTAAGATGCCTTACAACTCTTACCTATGATTCCTTGATTCCTGCTAAACCTTCAACCTATTAAACCTGCCCTATAACAGGCAAGATGAAATCTACATTTTATGTAGTCTGGCATTCAAGGCCTTCTAAAATATATTTCCTACTTACTACCTTTCTACTCTTTTATTGCTCCTGAACATGAGCTTTCCTAGTTATCTAAATTTGGTTGCTTCCTGACTTCCCCATCCTTCACCCCTAAAAAAAGAAAACCCCTATATTATCTTACATCCAGGTCTTTTCTCAGACCATTCTCTTCCACATGAGAATGCTATTACAGCCACATACTTCTTGAAGTCTCATCCATCCTTTCAAAGACCAATTCAAGTCTTACCTTCTCTAAACACCTCAGGGGTGACCTATTCCTCTTGAAGAATTCATCTAAAACATTGCACCACTTGGTTAAAATTTACCATTGTCTGCCTTGTATTCCTTTTTTTAAATGTGCTTTTGTCTACTTGGCAGTAGAAGATGCACTGAATCCAGAATCAGAAGGCCTGGGTTTGAATTCTGACTCTGCTACTATGTAACTGTTTGACCTTGGACAAGTCCAAATGGTCTTCTCCTCTGTAAATTGGAGCTAATAACTCCTGTATTACTTCATTCATTGGGTTCTTGTTAAGGAAGCACTTTAGAAACCTTAAAGTACAAGCTGAATGCAAGTGAGTTTGTGTAGAAATTGGCTCTTAGAGAGCCTGAGATTGCTTCTGATGTTCACTCCCTATATGATCGTGGGCCAGTAGCTTAAACTCCCTCAGACCTGTTTCCTTATCTATAAAATGAAGGCCCTGGACTATGTGGCCTCCAAGGTCCCAACCTGCCCTTAATTTTGGAGATTATGGGTTCTAACTGGGTTCTAAGGTCTTTGGAGATGGTAAGCATGGCTTATACTTCTTTGAATTCCTTGCATATAGCTATAGCTCAACAAATATTAGATAACTTATAGCCACCCTTGAAAATGCAGATATATAAACAAATTCAAAGTTCTTTGGATTTTGTTGTTGTTCAGTCGTTTCAGTCATGCCCAACTTTTCATGATCCCACTTAGAGTCTTCTTGGCAAAGATACTGGAAGTAGTTTGCCATTTCCTTCTCTGGTTCAGTTTACAGATGAAGAAACTAAGGCAAACAGGGTTAAGTGACTTGCCCAGGGTCACACAGCTAGTAAATGTCTGAGGCCAGACTTGAAGATGAGTCTTCCTGACTCCAGGCCCAGCACTCTATCCACGGTACCACCTAGTTTCCCTCTTTGGATACAGTTGCCTTTTATATCTCCTAATGCACATATCCATGGATACTGCTCCAAGTTGTATTGTTAATCATCTGCACTGAGGAGAAGCAGGGTTTACAGAGGGAATTGGATGTTCCCATTTTTATCCTCAAGCAGATCTGTCACCATATTTCTATTCACTCCTGTCCTTACCTTGCTACAATGGGAAGTCTCATGCAGGAACATTAATTAGAATGGTAGGGAAGGTAGGTGTGGGAAGAGAGTCTCATTTCCTCTCCTCCCCTCCCCCTCTCCTTTTTATTTGGTTCCTCATAACTTCAGGAGGCACAAGGGAATAATACAGAAAACTACCATTACCCTGCTGCCTTTTTCCTTAGTCATTCTTTTCCTCCTTCAAATAAGGGTAACTAGGTGCCTTGTAGCCACAGTGGGAGGTTACGCCTTGGGATATATGGCTGATTGCCTTTGATCACTGACATTTCTTTCTGGTGACTCATCAAGGTCATGGAACATCCATAACTCTGCCTTTTTCTCAGTCTTAGGACATAGGGTAGTTCAATCAAGATTCTTGGCTAATTTTGAAAATGGAGGTAGGAAAATGCTTGATGGTGTTCCCTTCCCCCCTCAGCCCCTGCTGAGATGCTTAAAAGAGTAGACTATTCTGTAGTCTATAATCATCATCGTCGTCATCATCATCATCAGCTGGTGCTTTTTTTCCACAACAGTTTTATGATGATTGGAAGTTGGAAAAGATCATCTGATACAGCCCCCTCATCTTATAGATGAGGAGACTTAGACTCAAAAAGAGATGAGGTGACTTCTTCAGGGTTGGATGGGGAAGAAGTAGCAGTGTCAAAATTTGAACCCAGCTCCTCTAACTTCAAATTTAGACAGTGTCCATATTATCTTGGTTTTACAAGTGAGGAAACTGAGGCTCAAAGAGATCTTGTGACTTTTCCATGGCCACACAGATAACAATTATAGAATTCAAATATCCTGGGTCCCATGGCTATTGGTTTTTTCAGAGAATCTGAATGTGGTCTTTCAGAGGTTGGCTACCCCATTTTTTCCCCTGAGGCAAGAATGCTTTTAAACTGCAATGTTATCATATTTTTAAAGATTTTCAGGGAAGGAGAGTCCATAAACTCACCTTGGGGAATCTTCCCAGTGTTTAGCAGTGCTATCAAAATGTCCTTCCTAAATCAGGCATTCCTAGGCATGCTGTGATTAAGTGGGCATTCTCTGTAGTTAGTATAGGTGTGCTCAGAAGGCACTTCATGATTTTTCAGTAAACCTCACTCTCTCCTATTGCTCACCTCAGGGTTCCTTTTTTCAGAATTTTTACTATGGGATGGCAGAAACTTGAATATTTAGTTCTCCCCTAGATCTTAACCTTAAAACAGCAGTAAAATCTTGCTGCTGGGTTTTGCATTGAAGTGGTTTTTATACTAGAAAAAAATAAAATTCATTCCAGACTACACTTGTATAAAATAACCTCAGCATGCTGTATTTTGAACTGAAAGATTAAAGTTAGGTAAGGACGTGACTGTAGCCTCCAATGGAAGGAATTTCAGGCTAGAGAATGTCACATTAGGCATCATGACTTGCTGGGAAAATGTGATGTTGTAAGTTACCCCTGCCTCTGAGAAGATGGCAGGTGTGACATTGGAGGCAGGTAGATTCTGGGAACAGAATGGAGTAGCAATGCTTCCCTAGTGGATACTGCAGTATTATGTCCAGAATACCATGATGTGAGCCACCATATTTTTTCCTTCTTTATTGGGAGATTCCAATTTAGCTTTCTAGGATGTAATTTTTTTAGGGGGAAACTAAATTTTGTAATGGTATAAATGATGGTATAGTGTAGGGGAAAGGGCACTGTATTGGGAAGACCTAGGTTCAGATTTGTGCTGTGTGGTCTTTGACCTTTAGCAAGTCACTACTTTTCTGTCATCTCATTTCTCCATCTCTAAAATTCAGAGCTTTGATAGAAGATCTCTCTTTGATGTCCCTTTGAGATCTGAATGATTTAATTATAGCTCAACCCATAGTGTTGTGTTTTTTTATGATTTTATAAAGGATTTGCCTCACAACAACCTTGTGAGCAGTTATTATCCCCACTTTACAAATGAGAAAATTGAGGCACATAGAACATAAACCCAAAGTAACAATAAATTGCAGGGCAAGAACTGGAGCCAACCCAGTCCAAGCATTTATTAAGTTAAAGACACTGTGCTAGATTCTAGGAATAAAAAGACAAAGGATAAATGGTCCCTGGCCCAAGGAGCTTACATTCTAATGGGAGGTGGGAGTAGAAGGGATTCAACATGCAGAGATAAGTATATGCATGATAATTTAAGGGGTGCAGTGCATAGAGTGCCAAGTCTAGAGTCAGGAAGACCTGAATTGAAATCCAACTTCAGACACTTACTTGCTGGGTGACCCTGGGCACCGTTTGCCTCAGTTTCCTTATGTGTAAAATGAGCTGGAGAAGAAAATGGCAAACCCCTATAGTATCTTTGACAACAAAACCCCAAATGGGGTCACAAAAGTCAGACATGGCTGAAACAACTCAATGACAACAACAATGATATTTAAGGAGGCAGTGAGTTCTAACAACTGGGGAGAAGGGAGGTAGACAGACCAGGAAAGACTTCATAGGGAAGGTGGCACATGACTTGAAACTTGAGGAAAGCTAAGATTCTATAAAATAGAGATAAGGAAGGACTACATACATACAAGTCATGGGGCGGGGGGCGGGCAGGCAGCTTGTGCAAAGGTTAAGAGATGAATTGTTGTTTATGGAAAATAGCAGGTTATTTGGCTGAAATGCAGACTGTGTGACTCAGTCAACACTTTAGGAAACACGTGCCAGGCATTGTGCTAAGTGCCAGGGATATAAAGATTGGCCAAATGAGTCCCTGCCCTCAAGGAGCTCACCATCTAATGAGGGAGACAATATGTAACAGGTCTATACAAAACATATACAGAGTAGATAAAAGGTAGCTTTTGGGGGGGGCAGGGCACTGAGGGCTAAGTGACTTGCCCAGGGTCACACAGCTAGTAAGTGTCAAGTGTCTGAGGCTGGATTTGAACTCAGGGTCTCCTGAATCCAGGGCCGATGCTTTATCTACTGCACCACCTAGCTGTCCCCAAAAGGTAGCTTTTGAGGGGAAGGCACTAATAGATGAGGACACTGAGAAAGAACTCCTATAGAAGATGGTATTTGAGCTGTCTTGAAGAAGGTCAGAGATACCTGGAGGCATTAGGGAGAAACGCAGGGCAGGGGGGTGAAGGGAGAAAAAGGGTATGTCAGGAATGGATGCTTGCTTTGGGAAAGTCATGAAAATGAGAGGTGGAGTGTTGTATTTGAGGAATGGCAAATGGACCCTTAAGACTGGTTCTTAGAATATGGAGTGGAAGAAGGTGAGCAAAGGCATGAAAAGGTAGGCAGGGGTCAGGTTGTAAAGAGATTTAAATGCTAAACAAAGGACTTTGTGCTTTTTTTCTGGAAATAATAGGAAACTACCAGCATTTATTGAATTGGGGGAGGTTGTCATTTCTTTGTGGTGGGAAAGAACTAGAAATTGCAGGGATGTCCATCAGTTGGGGAGATTGTGAAGAAATACTATTGTGCTATAAGAAATAATGAGATCTATGTTTTTAGGAAAACATGGAAAGACTTGCTCATGCATGCGTGCGCACACACACACACACACACACACACACATGCAAAAAGAAAATCACTGGCAATTGTGTGGATGATGGATTGGAGTAGAGACTTGAGTCAGGAAGACCAATTAGGCTATGGGAACTAAGCCTAGAAAGGTAGGTTGGAGCTTTGAATTACTATTAAGAGCTTTTAAGTGCCAAGCTTAGGAGTTTGTATTTTTGCCCAGATTCAATACTGAGTCACTGATGGTTCCTGAACAGGAGATTGACATGGGTAGATTTATGTTTTAGGAAGATTATTTTGAAAGTTGTGTGGAGCAGTGGTAACAAGCCCAAATAGAAATGATTATTCCACATATTGACTTAGAAAACCACAAAATAACATTATCTATATTATATTTTTGTTTAGTTTCTGAAAAATCTTCCAATTACATTTTAATCTAGTTGGGAGTTTTATGGTCCTCACTTCTGACACTCCTGGTGTAGGAGGTAGATTGGATAGTCCCAGAGAGAGAGAGGTGATGAAGGCCAGTACTAGGGTGGAAGCAGTGTGAATTGAAAGAAGGGATTAATTTAAAAGATTTTATATAGATACGATTTTCAGGATTTAGTGAAATTGATTGGGAAGGGGGAGGGGTGAAGAAGTCAACAAGTAAAGTGAAGAAGCCTTTATTAGGTGATGACTATGAACCAGGCACTGTGCTAAGCACTGTGAATACTAATACAAGCAGAAAGTCCCTGCCTTTAACGTGCTCATATTCTAACAGAGGATAGACAAATATAAAAAAATGATAAAGTCCAGAGAGAAAGGAAGACAGGACTGGTCTGGGCTTTTCCATTCAAATGGAGTTTCTGGAAGGAACCAGTCAATTAGAGGAAGGAGACATAGGGGCAGAGTTTGAAAGAGCCAGAGGTAGAGTGAACTTCCAGGGTAAGGAGGCTGCTGTGGTGTGGTAGAGAAAGTCTAGAGTCAGCAGTAGAGGCCAGAGAGGAGTAAAAACATGGCTGGCTTGGGATAGTTCTTAAAAAAGGATATTCTGGGAGGAACCAGCCAATCAGAGGAAGTGGTAAAGAGTCTTGAAGAAGAGAGGCAAGAATCTAGGATGAATCCAGTGTTGCAATCTGGATAACTGGAAAGATGGCTTTGCACTCAACAGAATTAGGAGAGTCTGGAGGATTAGTTAGTTTTGAAGGGAAGATAATAAGATCTCTTTTGGACATGTTGAATTTAAATGCCCAATAGGACATCTAGTTGGAAAGATATCTAAGAGGTAGCTGGTGATGTGGCACTGGGAGTCCTATTCATAGAAATGATCATTGAACCTTCGAGCTCTGAAGAAGTCACTGAGTCAGAAAGTGGAGAATGAGAGAGGAGGGTCTCAGGACAGAGCACTTCCATCTCTAAATCTATGCCATTAAGATCTTCATGATTAGAAGATGAGATATAGATGACAATTCTGCAAAGAGTAAGAAGTAGTACCATAGAAGGTAAAGAAAATGAATGGAAAAAAGTCATTGGGTTTAGTAATTAATTATCCTTAGTAACTTTGGAGAGAGCAGTTTAAAGAAGTGGTAAGACTGAAGCCAGATTCTAAGGATTTGAGAAGTCAGCAGAAGGTAGAAGAACTAGATTCAGTGAATGTAGATGGCTTTGTCTAGTGTGTGAAAGTGAGCAGAGATTGATACTCCTACTAAACATTGACATTATGGCAATGTCACATGAATTTTTAAAAAAATTAGGATGGGGGAGACCTGGGCATTTTTGTAAGCAGCAGGGAAAGAGCAGGGAATGATTGAAGTTAAGGGGAAGATCTTGGGACTAACGGCAAAAGTGAAGAGGTTGATATAGTGAGAAGATTTATTCTCTTCCTCATTAACCAGAGAAAAGGAGAGAATGGAGGGTTATGTGGAGGAATGTTAAGACATAGAATTGGTGAAGAGGAAGTTGATGACTGATGACTTCTATTTTATATATCCCTCACTGAAAGGAAATGGCCAGGGAAGGGGAAGACATGAGGAGAGAAGAGGTTTGAAACAGCAGCTATGGGAAGTATGTTAGGCAATCAAGAAAGAACAGAAGTATTCCTGTGGACCAGTGAGATCCCAGTTGAGATGAATTAGATAACATAAATTTATAACGTTTCTAATAATATAGTTGTGGTGTCCTTCGGCCATATTCATCAGCAAGTCTTTAAGAGCAGAGAAAGTAGATGGTGGTGCTGAGTTGGGGGGTAACTTGGGGTTTGGTATGTGGTATGAATAACTGGTTCACTGTAGGGTCAAGATGCCAAAGGGAGGAAAATGAAGTCAGAAAAGGGGTTGGGGAGCAGAAAGGAGTAGAGTAACTGTAGGCTTCCCAAGAATGAAGAATCGGTTTAGAGGGAGGCATAGAGGAACATAGAATGATAAGAGATTGTGGGGAGAGAGAAGAGTTAAGAGTATCACAGAGGTAGAAAGCACAGAAGTTTCTAACTGTTCATTCAGTATTCTTTCCACCATACAAATGGGAAAGATCTTCTTTATAGAAATTTTATTTAAAGCTTTTTGCCAGAGCACATCTAATTCTACAGTTGGTGAAACATGAGCCACTCAAGTATTTTCTTAAGGTGTAATAGGTTGTTTGCAAAAAGAGATACTTTTGGCACCTTTATCAATATCCTAACACATTTGTAGATATAGAAACAGAATTCTATTTGTTGTAAAATCATTCAAATGCTTCAGTTTTCCAGGGCAGAAACAATCTCATTCAGATATTTCAGGTGTTGTGAGGTTGGAACTTATCTCACTTTAATGGTTGATTTTGTTTTCTTGTATTAGGCCTTTTAAATCCAGCAGGAATTCAGGCAGATGTTTCCTCTTATGCTCTTACCATTCTGACTGATGTTTTTTTTAATCCCATGTGGTTTAAGTTCCTAGGAGAAGATCATTCTTAACACTGGATTTTTTGCTTTTTATTCATTTACAGGTTGGTAGAGAAGCAGAAAGATAGGTGTTTTATTTTCTCTATCTCTTTCATAACTGAAAAGATTCTCTGTGTTATAGTTTGAAGGCCATTTAAGGCTGTTTTAGCCCCTTTATCTTTGAAGAAGCAGGATAAAAATCTTTTTTGAGGGGGAAATAGAGAAGGTCTGACAAGCAATTTGTTTCAAACCCCACCTAGAATAAACATTGCAAATTGGTAGAAAAATGCTGTATGTCAGCTTCCTTCTATGCAAGTCACTTGATTTAGAGCTGCTATTATATTTGGGCCATTGCTATAGGCATGCAAGCAATAGAACAGGGTAGCTTGAGGTAAGTAAAAAGCAGCATTGAAATGGTACCTCTGAACTTGACATTTTTTCCTCTTATGTAGAACTGGATATATCCCTTTCCCCTTTTCACCCTAAATGGTTTGTAAGGACTACTTGCCCACTTTAATTTTTATATTTTAAAAATGTGCTCTTAATTCACTTATTAAGTGTTTAAGCTTGTTAGTAGAAGTAAAATATGATGGTCCTGTGCTGCTGAATATAGCTACCTTTAAAAAAAAAAAGAAAGGAAGAGCTGCCACAAACTGGCTATTTGGGTGGGGCAGGGCTATGGAATCCTTGTGTACAGACAGATTGTGTAATTCCTGTTCTATGGGAATTTAAAGCCACTGAAACATTATTTAAACCTGGGGGCTGAAAAATGATGAGAAGTGGAGGTCTTCCTATTTGTAATTTTGTCAGCTTCCTGAAATGCCCCTGTTTGTCATGTTGTCCTATTTCAGGCCTTACATAGATTTCATGGGGTGCTCCTGATGGCAGCTTCTCTCTGCCATAGTAGGCAGTCTTCTGTAGTTAATCAGTTCCATGATTAAGCCTCTCCAAACCTACCTAGACTTGTCCTTAGTTTACCTTCAGGTCAATACAGAAAGCCTTCCTTGTTTGGGAAGACCTGACACCCATTGCTTACAAGCCCTTGAGAAACCATGATCACCTTCACATTAAGATAGTCATAGACTAGATGTCTGTTGAATAGATGCCTTTCTCAATTATAGGTTTTTAATTCAATACATTTGGTGTGTAATATGTGGAACCAATATGCCCTGATCAAATTAATCTTTTTTTTTGCGGGGCAATGGGGGTTAAGTGACTTGCCCAGGGTCATACAGCTAGTAAGTGTCAAGTGTTTGAGGCTGGTGCTTTATCCACTGCGCCACCTAGCTGCCCCTGATCAAATTAATCTTAACTGGTTATTAATATAACCCCTAAATGAGAAAGATTAACTTGGGAAATTCACAACTCTACTTGGTTCCAACTTCCCTTTTGATACCCAATTTTGGTTCATTAAAGGAGGAATTATGTTTCCCCATACTGTGCCTTACACATAGTAGTCAGTCAATGTCAAAAGCATTTATTAATCTCAAACTGTATGTCAGGCACTGTGTTAAGTGCTGGGGATAAAAACAAGAGCAAAAGAATAACATAGTAGCCACTGTAATTTTAAAGTTTTTAGACCCTGGTTTAGCTATTTATTTATTTATTTACTATTAAATACTTCTGTGACCTTGAATGGTCAAACTATTAATTTAAAAATATTGGACAAGGACATAGATAAAATTAAAGGACCCTGTTGGATTTATCATGAATTATTTTAGCAGTAATTACTTAAGTCTTTCATTCTTTTTATCTATTAAATTTCTCTAATGGATAAAGATTTTTTCTCTAGTATCATAGAGGGGAAAGGTTATTTTAAAATATACTCATTCTTGAAATCTCTTGACTTTTAAGAAATTATATCTGAGCCAATTATATTATATAGTTTCTTTTTGAAATCTGTGTTCAAGTTTTTTTTTAATTAAAAAAATTAATTGATCATAAATAGATGCTTATTACTGGTAAATTTCAACATTTTAAACTTGTTTGCCAAGAACTCTAATTTTATTTAAGAATTTATTATTTGACGACAAAATTGTTTCTAATATGTCTCCAATCTGACCATTTTACTGTTCTTTGGGATTTAAAGCTTTGAAGTGATTGTTATTACATGTAGAAAATTTTTTCTTTGAATGGGATTTGTAAGCATTTTGTTTCCAAAACCAACATCATCAAATATGTCAATTAAATATTTTGATATTACTGTCACCATTTTGAAAATGAACAAACTAAAGGCACACTGTGCTGTCTTTAGATTTATCCATTTTCCTTCACTTAGAAGTAACCTTAGATCCTACTTTACTAAGAAAACTGAGGTCACCACATGGGAAACTCCCCTATCTAGTTGTCTCTCCACTTCACAGCTCTTGAATTCTCCCATTTTTTTTCTCTTTTATTGCAGTCTTAGAGAATGAGGTAGACTTTCTCCTCTTTAAAACTAATAACTCTTCCTTCTATACTCAGCCATTATTTGATCATCAAAAAGCACAGGTCTGACCCTATCACCCCCACCCCCATTCAATAAACTCCAGTGGCTCCTATCACCCTCAGGATCAAATATAAAAACCTTCATAATCTGGCTTCTCCAGTATTTCCAGTCTTCTTAAGCCTTATTCCTCTTCATTTAGGTGGTGAACCAGGGATCCTGACCTCCATTCTATTTTTCCAACAAGACACCCTATGTCCCAATTTTGTGCATTTTCACTGGTTATGTCCCATGCCTGAAATTCTCTTCCTCCTCATCTTCCTCCTCTGATTTCCCTGTCTTCCTTCAAGTTCTAGCTAAAATCCCACATTTTATAAAAAACTTTTCCTGATCTCTCTTAATACTAGTGCCTTCCCTCTATTAGTTCTAATTTATGCTGTATGTAGCTTGTTCGAACGTTGTTTTTTTGTTGTTGTTGTTTTGTTTTGTTTTGTTTTTTAGTGAGGCAATTGGGGTTAAGTGACTTGCCCAGGGTCACACAGCTAGTAAGTGTAAAGTGTCTGAGGTCGGATTTGAACTCAGGTACTCTTGAATCCAGGGCCGGTGCTCTATCCACTGCGCCACCTAGCTGCCTCTCGAACATTGTTTTTAACACGATTTCTCCCCCACTGAATTGTGAGCTCCTTGAGGGCAGGGGGTATCTTTGCCTTTCTTCGCATCCCAGTGCTTCATACAGTGCCTGGCACATAGTAGGTGCTTACTAAGTGGTTACTGATTTACTGACTGTACTCTTGATCCATAGCACCTCATTGTCTCAGACAGATTCCCTCTAGAACTTACATTTTAAGAAAAATGCACAGGTCAGCCATGCATACAATCTTCTCCCAGCTCTTCTCCTGATTCCAGACTTTCTCCTCTTTGTTCTGGTGTGGCTGGGTACCTTCTCCTTCCCTATCTTCCCCTTTCAGCTTCCTTTTTACGCTTTGATTTCCTGAAAGTAAAAAACTGCTTGATCAGTCTTTTTTTTTTTTTTTTTTGGTTCACATTTATATTCACAAGGCTTAACATAGTGCCTGGCATATGGTCAACAATACATTCTTGTTTCCTTGACTTAGTGTCCTCAATCCCTGTCTCATCCGTCCCCTCAAGTAGTCTTCAAATTTACTCTCTTAACTGCCTCTTTCCCTGTTTGTTTTTAGCTGTGTGAGGAATGTGTGAATGAGTATCTTGCTGCCCCTATACAGGCTCTGATTTAGGATGAGACAAACTAATGGTTTTCAAGGCTTTGTCCCCTTCCCCTTCCCCTCCCACTTCATTTTCCCCTTGGACACAGTTCATGATGTCCTGCCTAGCCCTCTAGTTGAGTGGCTTTTGTGAGCTTGGCTTTGACCTCAGCCAGACTTTCTGTCTCCTCTTTCCCACTCCCCACCATACCTCCCTCTGGCCTGTTAATCTGTGAATTGTGGTTTGAATTTTACTTGGCCCTTATTTTCTCACTCCTCCACCAGTGACTTATACCTCTGGCTAGAAACACTTTCGGGTCTACCCAGTATTAAAAAAGCATTTACTTTATCTTGTTAAAATTTTCATGCAACAACCTCTTTTCTTTGCTGCCAGAATTCTAAAAAGAATACTATAGCCTTCCCTCTGCTCACACATCACTATTTTCTCTGGAAAATTTTGCAGTCAGGTTTGTCTCCTTTTGAAACTACCCTCCTTGAGATTAGACCAGCAGCAGTGGGGAAGTGCTGTGAGAAGAATCCAGCTTTTTCAGGGTCCCCATCTTGTCTCTGCTACTTATTAGCTTTGGTCCGGGGAATAATTTGATTCTTCTGAATGTCAATCAGTAAAAGGAATAATATAGTATTACCTATTTCACATATTGTCAAGATCAGAGGAGACTATGTAAAGTGCCTTGTAAACATTTAAATACCCTATAATGTAATCTGCCATCTATGTATGTTAGAAGAGAGCAGACCACATAAGAGAGCGTGTTATATCAGGCATAGCATAAGACTGGAGTCCTAGGCTTTGAGTATGCATTTATGGGCTAATGTAAGCCTATTTCCTCATCTGTTAAAGGAGATGGTAATACTGTAATAGTACTTAAACTATCTTTTTCACAGGGCTGTTGGGATGAAAACGTTGAGCACTATAGAAAAAGGAACTGTCTATTTGTAATTGCCAGATCTGATGACTTCTCATTCCTCTTCATCTTAGATCTTTCTTTGGCAGATCACATGTGTAGACCATCTCTTCTTTCTTGATAACTTTCTCCTCCTTTGGGCTTCTATGGCAACCTTATATCAGGACAGGTTTTGTTCCTTCTCTGTCTTCTTCATTAGTTCTTCCTTTAGTCTTTTAGGTTTGGAGATCCCTGATAGTTTAGTCCTTGGTTCTCTCTTCTCTCTCTGTATTCTTGAGGCAAGCTAAACCATTCCCATGATTTGATTTATTGTATCTTTGGAAGTGACTCCTAAATGTTATATTTTCGTCTTCCAGTTGCCTCCATTTGAATATCCTTCCCACATCTCAAACTTGAGATGTCCAAAACTGAATTAATTTTTCCCTCAAAAGTTGCCTTGCATTTTTTATATTAGCTCCATGCCAAATCCTGTCAATTCTCTTTCTAAAATAGTCCTTGCCTTCAAAGCCGATAGTTGTGAGGATCAAATAAGATAAAATTTGTAAAGCCCTTAGAATAGTGCCTGACACATAGTAGGCACTATATAAATGTGAGCTATTATTATTGTTGTTATTACTATCATCATCATCCATCTCCTTACCACTTCATTAATCTACTTCAGATTCCTATTCCCTCTTACCTGGATTATTGTAATAGATTCCTTACTGGTCTCTATCTTTGGTGTCTCCCTTCTCCAATCTGTCCTTCTCATCTCTGCTTTTCCTTTTCTGAATGCATTGGCCTCACTGTCATTACCCTTCTCAAAATCCCATTTTTCATTGCTACAGGATAAAATACAAACTCCTTAACTAAATATTCAAGATCTTCCATAGGTATAGTCTATCCTGCCTTTCCTGTCTTATTTCATCTTACTATCCTTCAAACACTATTCATCTAATTTTCCTTGCTCCTATCCTGTCATTTCCTACCTCTCTTGAATTTGTATATACTGTTCTACTTGCCTGGAATAAATTCCACATCTCTACCTGATGAAAATTCTCTCATCCTTCAGGTTTGGGTTCTGTTTTTTTTTTTTTTCCTTCAAACTGTCCATGCTCTTCTTTATGACTTTTTTTTATTCACTTTCTCATATCTTGATTTGTATTTTAGTTATTTGCATAAATGTCTCCCCACCTCTGCCTTTACTACCTCTGGGCTTTACCATCCATCCTGCTGTTGAACCCTTACGATTTCCAGGTCTTTTCTTCCATCCTGCATCTGAATTCTCTTATGCAGTACTACTTAGAAGGTGCTCTGTCTCATTTTTCGGTTTGCATCAATATCACTTAGGACGATGGTTGGCGTATAATAAATATTTAATCATTTTTCATTCATTCACTAGATTGAATGCTCCTTGAAGGCAGAAGCTATCATTTTTTCATCTTTATATCACCTGGCACAGTGCCATATATATAATAGCCACTGTAGAAAAGTTTTAAAATGAATATTAATCTTGTCTGCTATTGACTGAGCTAGAATAGAAGTGACCATCTTATCTTCCCTGATTAGTGACCATTAAACCACACTTTCTTTTCTTTAAATTTTATAGCTGACTCTTGCCTCTAGTAAGAGGAGAAGAAACCGGAGAAAAAAGATAAAAGAAGGAAATCAATTTGCATTTATCAAATAAATGGGTTAATCATTTTTTTCCCTTTCTTTTTCTAGGAGAGAGTTATGTGTGTGGTTCAATAGAACCCTTCAAAAAACTGGAGTACACCAAGAATGTAAACCCCAATTGGTCAGTAAATGTCAAGACCACCTCTGCTTCCCGTACGGTTTCTTCGCTTGCCACTGCCAAAGGCAGCCCCTCAGATGTGAGGGAGAATAAGGATTTCATTCGGCCCAAACTAGTCACCATTATCAGAAGTGGTGTGAAGCCACGGAAAGCTGTCCGGATTCTGCTCAACAAGAAGACCGCCCATTCATTTGAGCAGGTTCTCACTGATATCACTGATGCCATCAAACTGGATTCAGGAGTGGTTAAGCGCCTGTACACCCTAGATGGGAAGCAGGTAAGATGTTTGAGGAAATGCATTTTCTTCCAAATTCTCTGTGTCTATAAGTTTTAAAAGATGAGATGTGCGACTAGGTGGGTATGTGGAAAATACTTTGTTGCTTAAGCTTTTTGACTCTGAATCATTCTGAAGGATTCGCTTTATATAATTTAACAGAACTGACTATTTAGAGAGTAAAATAAAACTAAATTATGGGTAGAGTTTACATAACCAAATATTTATATACATGTATGTATAAATTGTAAATATAAACATATATTAAAAACAGATATATAAATGATAAACATCTGTGTGTATGTGTTTATACACACATGTACAAATTGATAAATACATATATGCATATATTTACAATTTTAATACTACCAATCACAATCAATAATACCCACTCCAGTGGTGTGCTGGAGCCAGATCATACTGGTTCAGTATCCTATTTTAAAATTTTCAGTGTGAACATTTACACCATGGAAATGGGAAATGCTACAAATTAGGACATGATTTATTGTTTTGTTGCTTGTCTACACTTAAGTAACTGATGGAGAAAATGTTAAATAATGCAGATTAAACTTAAAAGTGTGTTGTGCAAACATACTTTTTTCCCCTCTGAGAGCTAATTGAAAATATTTACCAGCACACTCATGTCTAGTTCTCATTATGCTAGGAAGCCATGTGTCATGAGGTCCAAGCATGGATGTGACTCAAAGTATAACAGCAGCCAAGAGATGATATTACAATTAATTTGATGTTTCATGCCTCTGTACCTGGGCAAATTCCAGTAAAATAATGTGTTAAAATGTTAAAGATTTTAAACATAGACCTAAAAAGTGAAGAACTTCTGATTGACTGAAGTTAAAGGGTATGTTTTTATATGCTATAAGTTTTGTATTTAAAAAGATTGCAGTATAAAAATTATAGGTGTTTTTCTTTATTTAATATATAAATTATATACTAACATCTCTTGACTTGAATTTGTAAGCTTGATAGTAAGACTTTATAATAACTTGTAGAAAATTGGACTACGTGACCTCCTATCTACTTTTCATACAGTTTCCATTAATATTAAAATAATAAAGTAATAGAAGCCAGCAGAAACTCTGGTCATAAATAGAATAAGATGTAAAAGTTGTTCAAAGAAATCAGTTTTCTTTTTAAAAAATTAAATTAGTACTTTCTAATCAATTTTTGATTGACAATTGGTCTTCAAGGTAGTTATATCTAAGTATCCTTTGAAAAATAATATATATTTCACCATGGTGATTTGGAATATTTACAGGAATGATACAAATTAAAAGTCAAACAAAACTAGGTAGTCAAAAGTTAATTACCATTTATCCCCCATACTTGTGGATCTATTGAAATAAGTTTAGCCTCTCAGAAGGATAAGCGGCTGACATCATCCCATTATATTGGCAAATTCAGAGTTTTTGAATTAAAAAGAAAAGCCTGTTTTAGAAATGCCATTATTTCAAGAATGAATTTTTCTGCTGGAATCTGTTTATATAGGTTCCCAAATGTTCATGTCTTATGAATTTTACAAACAAGTGCATTTAATTGGGGATGGTTGTTCAAATTTTCAAATGAATAATGACCTTTCCATTTGCTTTATCTTTTTTTTTAATCTAACCATCATCTGATAAAAGTAAATATGGATGAAGAAGCTGAGTGATTACTTTCTCCTGGCCTGTTGAAAGACTAGGTTCCAAGAATACATAGACTGAGAATCATCAGTATAGCAGCTAGAGTTCAACAAGAACTTTTGCTGACATTCCAAACATATTGAATTAAAAGAAAGGTAATAGGGAGTTCACTATTTAAAGAACCCTTTGGCGAATTCTTAATAATGAGAACAATTGATCTCTTTCATCTAAAGATTCATATATTTGGTACCTTTTCTTATAGTACTCATTTGATGACTGTATAAGTGAATAGAAATGACAGAATGCATAAATTACTTTTTAATTATTAAATGTACACATTCATTTTTATTGACTACACTTGATGTACATGACCCCGATGTTCTCTTCTGCCACTTCAAAAAAAAAAAGCACTATTGTACTCCAGACTCAAAGTTGCTAATGCTTTCTCACTTCCAAACTTCAAGTTGCTTTCAGACATTCTAATTCTGGCACTGTTTTGTAAGGTGGGTAATTGGCCAGTATAGTCATTTCCTTTGTAAATACCTTTGCATGACCTAACTTTTTCAGGTGGTTTCTCCTTGTTCCACATCTTAATTCATAGTCTTCTCTAAGGTAAGCATCACCTTGTAGCTCTCTAGGGTCTTCTCAAATCTCTACATATGGATCCTAAAGGAAACTCAAAGTACTCTGGCTGAGGTCCTTCCTCCAGCTGATCATGGATTTTTGTTGGCTTATACTACAAGGTGTTTTCTGTAACAAGTTATTATTAAGGTTTTGACTCCCTTCCCCATCTTCTCCAGGGGCTACTTGGACTATAATCACAATGGCTGCTTTTGTTCCTGTAGCCAAGCACACATTCTTCAAGATCTATGTATTCAAAGACCACTGGGAGTTTTTTTCAACTCCTGCATCCCCTAGTCCAGTCCTCCAAAACCATTCTGTTGATTGTGTTTACATACTGTATTTTGTTTCTCAAAAAGTCATTGTGGTGTTATGACATGCTCCCTTCATAGGAGTTTTGTGAGGCGTAGCGAGGAACTGCCTGGGAATTGGAGACTAAGATAGGAACATTTTTGTGCTCTAGTGCCCAGAAAGAGCAAACCTACTTTTTCATGGACTGTGGGAGGCTTTAGTATGGCTTTTGGGAAAAAGACAAATCTGCTCACATAAGCAGTTTCATGAAGTGGCAACTGTGGACAGTCTTGGCATCATTAAGCAGTGGAGGGAATAAACTGCCTTTTCCCTAGGTTCCCCTTAGAGTTGTGCTCCTTCATGTCCAGTAAGACATTTGCAGCTTCTGTAACCATTGTTTTATAGGGACCACATTTTTCTTTAGTGGGCCTCAATTCTCAATTTTGTAGCATCTTCAAGTGTTCTCCCCTCTTTCCCTTTTAATTTTAATAGTTGATGTTTATAGAACAATTTTAGGTTTGCAGAGTGTTTTGCATATGCTAACTGATTTGAACTGATCCAAGTTGTTTTTTTTTTTAAAATACCAAATGAACCTAAAGGATTAACTCGTGGAGGACTTTTAAAAGTTGAATTTCTTATAGAATCTGTGCAGGTAAAATCCTTGGTAGTTGTCGTATCAGTTTGACCAAGTTGTGTTGTAACATTTAGGTGTTAGGTGAATAACTGGGGGAGTCAGTTCAGCAAACATTTATTAAGCAACTCCTTCATTAAAAGCCCTGTATTGCTTGCTGAGAGAGAAAAAAATAAAGAAGACATTATCCTCTGACCTCCAGGACCATCTAATTGGTCCATGAACCTCTGGATAGTCTGTTTGCTCTGGGATCTCTGACAACAGTGTCATTAATATTTATTGATGGGGCAGCTAGGTGGCACAGTGGAGAGAGTGCTGGATCTGGAGTCAGTAAGTAAGATGCATCTTCCTGAGTTCAAATGTGGCCTAAGTCACTTACTAGCTGTGTGACCCTGAATAAGTCACTTAATCCTGTTTCCCTCAGGTTCTTTATCTATAAAATGAGCTGGAGAAGGAAATAGTAAATCATTCCAGTATCTTTGCCAACAAAACCCTAAATGGGGTCACAAGACATGAGTGAAAAAAATTGAACAACATGAAGCCCCCATTTCTATTGTTTGACACCATGGCTGTAGAGGGTCACATACATGAAGCTGAAAATTTAGTTAGAGGTTATGACATTTTTTTTTCCAATTCACTAGTAACTTCTAGCAACTTTGAACACTGTGTGATCAGAGTAATCTAATGAACAAGGACGAACAGTGAAAAGAGGACATGGTAACATTCACCTCTTCATTGCCCTGTTACATTGCAAAAAGAAAAACATCATTTCTCTATCTGAGGGCTGTTTCCTCCCAGTCTCTTCCTTTTTTCTTTTTTTGTTTGGCTAAAGAATCTGAAAACCAAGGAAGGTTTTTTTTTTTATTACCTTGTCTCTCCCCTATGTCCTCCCCACCCCAGTCAAGCTTCAATATTTAGTACTTTCTCTGCTGGTTGCACAAGCAATCTGCCAAAAACCCTCTTTGCCCAGATGGCATTTCAGTGTGATTATTTTTCTTAAGTGATTAAAGTCAGCTCAAACTGTACATGATTGCTCGAAAGAAACTATGGCACATCTTCTAACTTCCAACAATGTGTACAGGGGCATCTGTGGCCTTTTTGGGAGTGAAAAATCCTGCTGCTTTGAGCCATTAAATCTTCCAAATCTATGATTACTGGATCTTTCCTTAGAAACATAAAGAGCAACAAATCTCTAAGCAGCCTAACCCAAGAAAGTACCTTAGTGTGAGAATCACTGATAAAGCTTGCCACAAGTTATTTTTCTAAAACGTAGCTAAAAGAAAGCAGGCCTTCATCCCTTCTTACTTATCTCCCTCTTTTTGGGGGGCAATAGTCTGATTAGAGATATATTTCTGTCTGAGAGATATTTATTATTTATACATATGACCATCTCCTTTACTCACTCATACTAAAGATCTACAGAAGGAAGCAGCAAGCTGTAATATTGGGAAGTGCAAGAATTTAAAATCTTTAGCTTTGAGAGAACCAAATCAGGTATCTTTTGTAGCTGTGGCTATGGGGACAATCATGAAATATAAGAAAGATAATTTAAATCACATGAAACTGGAAAGTTTTTACAAGAACAAAATAACATAATTAGGATAAGAAGGAAATGATTCACTGGAGGGGAAAAAAAACCCCTTTTTTTCATCTAGGGTACTAGTGCAAATCTAGAATACCAAAAGCCATTCTCCAATGAATAAATAGTCAAAGATACAAATAAATAGTTCTCAAAAGAAGAATTGTCAGCTATTGACAACCTTGTGAAAGACTGATCCAGATTACTAAGACTACAAAGCAAATATAAGTACAAACAACTTCAAGGTTCCACTTCATACCCAGGAAACTGTTGAAGGTGACAAAAGACAGAAAAAATCAGAGTTGGAGAAATTATAGAAAGTTGGCTACTGGTCCAGCCAAAAAAATTGGAAAGTAATTTGGAAATGGGCTAAAAAAATAACTCAAATGCCCAATCCCTTTAACATTGAGATCTCAATGTTAGAAACATACTCTGGAAAGTATAATGATTTTTTTAATGGTTCCACATACTTCAAAATCTTCATAGCAGCACTTTTTGCAGTAGCAAAGAAATGAAAAAAAATTAGATGTTTGCCATTTGCGGAATGGCTAAAGAGACAGTATATGAATTGATGTGATACTATTTCATTGTAAGAAAACTGAATATGAGGAATACAGAAAAATTACATGAATGGATGAAAAGTGAGTTAAACTGACCCTGGAAAACAATAAACAGAATGACTCTAAAAGTAAAGAACCCCAACAAAACAATAGAAAGCAAGTGCTGTATAATTATAATAATCAAGCTTGACTCTGTCTTCTCCCCTACTCCTTCAACACATGCACTTTTGATTCTTCAGTAATTGTGGTGTTCTATGATTCATAGTGATAAATGCCTCACTGGAAGAATACTGGTGACAAAAAGATGGGGTTTTGTCTCAGGAAGCAGCTTGGGGATTGCTGAAAGGACTGTATAATTTCCCAAATGGAATCAAGCTTATTCTTTCTCTTATTCAGTTCTGGACCGATCTCATTGTCTATCTTCAGTGTCTGTTCAATATATGTGCTGAATTACCAAATTATATCAAAGCTTGGACAAGATATTCATCATCCACTTGGCATTTTTCTGTACGATTTCTTAGGCTGAACTCTTGTGAGTGGCTGTGAATCTTATTAAAGAGTTTCTATAGTGTTCTGGGTCTTGATGAAAGGAGCTCACTGTCATTCACAAACAGTATCATCTACGGGGCATCATTTTTAGGGAATCTCCTTGGTCATAGTAGACACCTTACGCAAGCATACACCTCTTCATTTTATGAATCGTTTGAAAGTGTTAATCAGAGGAATTCTGGATCGTATCTATAATGCGATTTGTATCATCTTAGCACATGAGAGCTTTCAAGTCTAGATTTTGTTCTTTGAAACCACTTTTTTTTTTAATAGTCAACAAAGAATAATAGATTCTTGTATTTTTTGCATGTTTCAGTCAGTTGTATGACTGTGAATTGTGGGTTTGCAGCAGAATATAGTATATAAAAACCTGCCCATGTCTGACTTGGTGTTTCAGCAAGTGTTCTGGGCTGTGCCAAACTCAGGTCAATAAACTGTAATTTTATGTTTGATATTGGAACAAAATGAGATGCTCATGGGTCATTCAACGTTTTAACAAAATGAGATTTATTTAGCACAGGAGGAGACAGGCATTCAACAATGATGTGCACTGAGGACACATCAAACTGATTCAACTGAGCAAAGCTTTCTTGTCTGAGTTGCCCATCATTTTCCACCAGTTGGGTCTCAGGGAGTACTTGGAACTCTTCCTGGCTATTTTGTAATCCAAAAATGATGTCAACAGCTTGAGCCTTTATTCCTCTGAGCCATTTGTGTCTTAAGAATGGTCTCCATACCTTTTCAGGAAAAAAATAGCCTACTTTGTATGGGGACAGGGGTTAGGAAATTGATCCCACTGAAGCAATGATGTCCTTGGTGTATGTGTATATTATATTCATAAAGATTTTTGCAGAATTTTTTTACTTTAGTATAATTCCCTTTTAGATTTCCTGAGAAATTGATTTTTCAATGCCTTCAGAAATTCTAATGCTATCTTTATTGCTATAATTTTATTTATTCATTTATAATTGCTATAATTTAATTTTATTATTATAAAAGCTCATGTTTGTAGAGCATTTTATGATTTACAAGTGATTTCAAAACTGAAAATACAATTAAGAGTACATAATTGACAGCAGTTCTGTGAAGTAGATGGTGGAAGTAATGTCTTCCATTTTACAGATCAAGACACTAACTTAGAGAGGTATGGTGATCATGAAATAGCTTAATAGTAAGAATCTTGAAAGTAGGCACCCCCATCTCTGGTGGGTTTTTTTATGTGTATAATATTATACATGTTGGCTTACATATTTTATATGTTACCACACACCCTGGGTTTTTATGTTTAAAATCATACTTATGATGTGCAAAAAGGATCTATAAATGGATCTATTGTTTCAGAATACATGCTTTTAGGTTTGTCTTATATTTTAGCAAAAATAGAATACATTAAGACTGGAGATCAGCTACCTTTCACAGCTATTGAAAAGAGGAGAATTCTCAACAAGGGATAGGGATGAATGATCACAAAATATGAGATAATTTCAATAATATGAAAGTAAAAAGGGACAGCTGGGTTGCAGAGTGGGTTGCAGAGTTCAGGACCTGGAGTTGAAAAGACTCATCTTCTTAAGTTCAAATTTGGCTTTAGATGCTTATTAGTTGTGTGACCCTGGGCAAATCACTTAACCCAGTTTGCCTCAGTTTCTTCATCTGTAAAATGAGCTGGAGAAGGAAATGGCAAACTACTCCAGGACCTTCACCAAGAGTCTGGCATGACTGAAAACAACTGTACAATAACAACATGAAGCTTTTACATAAACAAAATTAGTGTAGCTATGATAAGATATGGAAGTCATTGATTGAAAGGAAAATCTGTGCTTCTGATATGTTTGATAAGCATCTGATATTTAAGATGCGTGTTTCTGTTCTCTATATAATCAAAACTATTTATCAATGAATAAGTAGCCAAAGGATATAATAGCTCATACTTATGTAACACTTTAAGGTTCGCAAATTGCTTTTTGCTTATTATCCGACATGACTGGAATACCCAATTATAAACTAGTAAAAGCAAATAAGATCATAATTGTGAGGCACTAAGCATAGTTCCTGTCACATAGTAAATTCTGTAATAATGTTAATTATCATTATCAGTTATTTTTAAAATCACATGAAATTACCAATAAGAAATTCCTATCAAAACAATTATCAAATTTTACCACTCACACAACAAATTGGCAAAGAAGAGAACAGATAGAAACAGCATTGGAGAAACTGCAGAAAATCGATGCTTTCACTGTTGGTGGTACCGTGAATTGGTCAGACCATCCTGGAAATCAAATTGGAATGATGTTTTAAAAAATGACTAAAATGTCCATACCCTTTTACCCAGAGATCCCATAACTCTGTATATTCCTAAAGAGGTCCAAGAAAAAAGAAAGGTTCCATTTAAAGCAAATATTTGTAATAGCTTTCTTTGTGGTAGCAAAAAAAAATAAATAAAGGAAATAAAGTATATGCCCATAAATTAGAGAACAGCTCAATAAACTGTGTTGAGTGTAAAGAAGTTTTGGGGTTCCATGAGAAGAAATAACAAGATCGAATTCAGAAGAGCATGGAAAGATTCACATGAACTTATATTATGCAGAATGAAGGAAACAGAACCAGGTAAACTATTATAAGCAATGTCTATAGCACGAAAGTAGAAAGAACAACAACAAAAAAGACTGGGGGGCTGGGAGAGAAGGGGCTGAATTATGTGTAATTTTAATGACTAAGCTTGACCCCTGAAAAGACCTGAGAAAATGCATTTCCCCCTTCTCTGTGGAAATGACATATGAAGATCCAGTAATACTATATGTACTGTCAGATGTGGCTGATATATGTTTATTAGTTTTGTTTAAATGCCCTTTTTCTTTATTTTAAAAAATCTTTGGTACAAGGGATGTCTTAAGTAGAGGAGAGGAGAGGAATACTTTTTTAAAAAGGTGATGTAAAAAGCAGAAGGTCTGATTAAAAAGGATGAATTTTGAACAAAAGAAAATAGGTCACATTTACATTTCACTTTCCATTTTGGTCTTCTTATCTGTGAGGTAGATCTGGCAGATATTACTATTCCCCTTTTAGAGATGAGTAAACTGAAGATCTAAAAGTAATTGATTTACCCACTATCTTGTGACTAGCAAGTGACTGGTCTGGCTATGGGATTATAAATTCACGTATATATCCTCATGTTCTGTGATGTTTTAAACATCATCAGTCAAAAAATGAGTTGTTAAGATACCACTCACTCTTTTGAAACTTGATGTTCCATTAATTAATATAGAAAGTGTAAACATCGGAGAAAGGAGGTCTTGGGCATGAGGAAATTAAAAATGTGGAGCAATTTGTGTTTAGACTTTTTCCATTCCTGAATGTAGGGTTTGGGGCTATTGTGGAATTGTTATGTTACATCTTATGAAAGTGTACATGACCCCTTTCAGAGCTGCTTTTTACATAAATTACTTTTAATTTATGTGGCTGTCAAAGTGAAACTGAATTTTCCCTCAAAATATGGCATATATTTAGATTTTCATATGACATTAAAGATCTTAATTGAGTTAGTAATTGATAGAAGTATTTTATCTGCTTTCAAATAAAAAAGGAATTTAAAATGGTTGTGCCAGTAGATCTGAGAAATGGAAATTTTCACTGTGATATAATATACTACTTGAGGTAATGGCTCCTGTGGGTATATAGGCCTTTGGTCCCATGCCTGTCTTGTAGTAATAGCTACTTCCTTAATATCAGGAAGATTAATCATTGGTGGTAGCATGGTGCAGTGGAAATCATGCTGTATCTGGAGTCACAGAACCTGGGTTCAAATCTTTTCTCTAATACGTAGAAGCTATGTGAGCTTTTGTCATTTAATTAACCTCCCTATTCCTCAGTTTCATTTCCTATAAAATGAGGGGAATTGACTATATGACATTCTGAGGTCCTTTTTACCTCCAAATCAATGATTCCTGTGAAAATTCTTTTCATGTAACAGTTGTCTTCCCTAACAATGTACATTGTGATGTGTAGTATATTTTATGGAATTGATTTGTTAGTTGTGTTACTTCTTGTGTTAGACTGCATTACTTTTTTTCAGTTGTGTCTGATTTTTTGTGACCCCATTTGGGGCTCTCTTGATAAAGATACTGGAGTAGTTTGCCATTTCCTACTCCAGCTCATTTTGCAGATGAGGAACTGAGGTAAACAGGGTTAAGCGACTTGCCCAGGGTCACACAGCCAGATTTGAACTCAGGAAGATGAGTCTTTCTGACTTAAGGCTCACCACTCTATCTACTGTGCCCCATGGAATTGACTATTGCCATCCAAGTTGGCTAATAGGATTCATAAATTCATAGAAATGAACTTATCTTCCTATTGTCTTGGATTCTAAAATCATATATATTTTCTCATAGAGATTGCCAATGGGTTCAGTTGAAAATTTTTTTATTAAGAAGGTTACGATGACAAAGTTCCCTATGGTATGGCTGGATCTTGGAGTTCTGCAAATGATTTTATCAGATGTCTCTAACTTTGAGAGATTTCCCTCAGTCTTAGCTTCTTCCTTCTTTAAACATACCAGAAGAAACAATGTGAAAATATCTATATGTGTGCATTTGTGTGTGTTTTTATATATAATCAGATAGATAAATATGCTTATTATACACTGAGGGAAGGTGTTGGGGGTGTCTAGGAAGGGAGACTTGAAAACACCTCTTGCAAGAGGTGAAATTTGAGCTGAGTCATGAAGGAGGCCAGGGAAACAAGTAACTGGAGATAAAAGTAAAGAATGTTTCAGGCATGAGAGAGAGCAACTGCAAAGGCATTGAGTTGGGAGATAGTTATATGCAAGACAGGCATAGTTTCATCATTGTGTATGAAAGGAAGGAAAAGTGTAAAAAAACTGGAAAAGTAGGAAAAGGCCAGGTTATCAAGGGTTTTAAAAGCCAAAGGAGATTTCATATTTGATTCTGGAGGTAATAGGTTGTTGACTGAGTGTGAGTGGGAAGTGACGTGATCAGAACTATGCTTGAGGAAGATCATTTTGGCAGCAGAGCGGAAGATGGATTGAAGTGAGGAGAGACATGGAGGCCAGGGTGGGAGAGGGATCAGCCAGAAGCTTATTGTAGTATAGTCCAAGTGTGAGGTGATGAGAACCTACACCAGAGTGGTGATTGTGTGAGTGGATGAAGGAAGAGTATAGACAAGAGGCAGTGTGAAGGTAGAAATCACCAAGCTTGGTCATTGATTGGATATGTGGTGTGAGAGCCAATAAGGAGTTGGAGATGGCACTGAGATTGGCCCCTAGAAAACTGGGAGAATGGTGGTGCCCTCAACAGTAATCGAAAATTTGGAGAGCAGGAGAGTGTTGGTTTTTTTGTTTTTTTTTGGACGGGGGGGGGGGGAGGAATGGTAAGATAAATTCTTCTTTTGACATGTTGAGCTTAAGATGTCTTTGGCACATGCAGTTTGAGATGTCCAAAAAGGCAATTGGGTATATGGGACTGGGCTCAGGAGAGAAGTTAGGTCAGATATATAGATCTAGGAATATTTTGCAAAGAGATAATTGAATCCATGGGAGCTGCTGACATTACCAGGCAAGATAGTTTAGAGCAAGATCAGCAATTACAGAACAAGGGCCAATTGGGCTACTTCCTGTTTTTGTATGGTGCCTGAGTTAAGAATGGTTTTCACATTTTTAAATAAAGTTTCATTGTATTTTAAAATATAAAAAAGAAATTCTTAGCTCTCTGGCTAATTAGGCAGTGGCCTAGATTTGGCTTGTAGGCCATGTTTTGCTGACCCTTGGTTTAGTGTACTGATTCTTAACTTTTTTAATGTCATGAACTCTTTTGGCAATGTAGTGAAGCCTTTGGATTCCTTCACAAAAATGTTTTCAAGTGCATGAAATAAAATACATAGCATTACAAAGTAATCCAATTATATTAAAGCACAGATGTAAAAATATTATAAACTAAAACAAGGTCGTGGTATTCCAGCTTAAGAACTCCTGGTATGGACAGAGTCCCAAGGCAGAGGTGTGGGTGAAACCTACGATTGAGAGGTATAGTTGGTAGGCATCTTCATCTCTTCTAGAGGAAGATCTAGTAAAGGAAATTGAGAAAGAGGAGTCAGACAAGTAGGAGGAAAAGGGGGAGGTATACAGCGAGAGCATCCAGGAGGAGAAGTTGATTGACCTCTTTTGCAGCACTTGAAATTATCAAAGAAGTTGGAGGATTAAGAAAACATGATGTTAAAAGTGACAATTAAGAGATCACTGGTAACTTTGGAGAAAACAGTATTAGTTGCATGGTTAGGTCATATGCTAGACTATAAAGGCTTCAGAAGTAAGATATGAGAAAGTTAAGGGAAAGGAGTCATAGAATTATAGATTTAGAGGACAAAAGGACTTAATGAATCTATCTGGTCTAACCCTCTAATTTTAAAGATGAAAAGACTGATATTCTGGGACTGATATTCATTTGCCCAATACCTTATAGGTATTAAATAACAGAGGTGGGGGGCGCCTAGGTGGTGCAGTGGATAAAGCACCGGCCTTGGATTCAGGAGTACCTGAGTTCAAATGCGGCCTCAGACACTTGACTTACTAGCTGTGTGACCCTGGGCAAGTCACTTAACCCCCATTGCCCAGCAAAAAAAAAAAAAAGAAAAAAGAAATAACAGAGGTGGGATTTGAACCCAGGTTTTCTGGTTCTTAACCCAATGTTCTAATCATTGTACCCTTTTGTTTGGGGTATGTTAACTTTTGAGATGTTTGTGCATATGTCCAGTAGGCCACTAACATACCAGAGCAAACAGACTCCAATGATGACTAAACTCGAATCATTTTACTAATGGGATCTTGATAGCATATAGTCTATTCTCAATGCATCAGCTGTTCCTTCTTCTTGAAAGTAACTGTGACCATAAATGATCTCACCTACTATCTTTATAGCATGAAAATCATTAAAAACGAACCTCAAATCAAGTGGAGTAAATCAGAGATATTCTTTTAGAGCCCAAAATTAATCTTCTGAGTCAAGACAATTGCTGTTAATCTTTCCACCTCTGGCTAGGCCTTCTAGTGAATAAAGAGAAAAATTAATCAATAACTGTTAACTATGAATTTTATATGACTTTGGTGACTGATAAGTTCTGGCATGAAAGGTATTTATCCTGGCTAATTATTCATAGTTACCCCAAATCCATCAGTTGAAGGAGATTACAGCAACATATATCGCAGCAGACTTTTCTGATTTTTTTCTGATTATTTTTAATCTTTTGAAACTGAATGAAGTGATTAGAAGGGCACTTCTCAAATGAAATGGGACTTTAAAAAATCTGTTTTTTAAGTCTGTGCCAATTTTAAAAGCACACTTTTCACAGTGGAAAATTAGATGGGAGTACTTTTGTATAGCTTAAAGAAATTAGTTTGATTGTACATTGGCAATAAAATAATGCACATGGATTTGAGATGATCCAGTATGAACAGGAGAAGTGAGGTGTGAAGAGAGCACCTGGTAGTACACAGTGCTTAGCACAATGCCTGATAAGTTTTTATTGACTGAATGAATGACTGATCTAATGAATTTGTCACCAGTCTCAGATTAGCCCCACTCCCAGAATACTGAAAGAATTTTCAGAAATGATTGCTGGGCTCTTTTTAATGTTTCTTGAAAAACATGGCAGAGATTGAAGTGCTAGAGGTGAGGCAAAAAAAAAATCTGATACAATCTTAGGCTTTGTTAAGAGAGGTTTAGTGTCTAGAACAAGGGAGTCAATAGTACTGCTTTACTCTACTCTGGTCAGACCATACCTGAATTATATTTTGTCCAGTTATAGAAACATATGTTTAGAACTGGAAGGGGTCTTAGAGTCCGTCAGGTTCAGAGTCCTCATTCTACACATGAGGAAACTGAGGCACAAAGAAGCCATGTGACTGACCCAGCAGGGTCCCACAGCTCATAAGTGTCTGAGGTAGGATTTAAACCCATGTCTTTCTGACTCTGTCTTATACACTCGACCATTTTCACCACCATGTTTTAAAATGGACATTGATAAACTTCTCTAGTTCAGAGAAGAGAAGCCAGGAGGGTGAGAAGACTAGAGAATATATTATGCCAGGGTTGGTTGAAACAAATTGAGGTTGCTAGCTTTCAGTGTTGAGAAGATATATACAAATATGGTTGGTTTCTAGTAGGGTTGTCATATGGAACAGGGGTTGCATTGTGTTTACTTGACCTCAGAGGTAAGAAATAGGAGAAAAGAGTGGAAGTTCTAGAGAGACAGATTTTATCTTAAAAATAAGGAAGTACACCTAATGATTAATCTTTCCAGAAATGGACTAGTCTCCCCCAGAAGGTAGTGAGTTCCCTGATCATGGAGGCTCCAAAAAAAGGGCATATGCTCCACAAATACTTTCTGAGTGTGTAATAGAAGGGCTTGAACTCTGTTAGAAAAAATGGTCCCTTTGGTTTTTTCCAATTCTGAGATTCTTTTATATTCTTTTTTTTTAAGAAAGGCTGATTTTTTTTATATTCTTTTGTCAAACTACCCCATTGTGGATACTCATCTGCTAGCTGATATTTAACTTCAGTGGAATCTGGAGTTCAGTAAAAATTATGCCCCTTGTCAGGAGTGTTGATATCACTAATAACCTGAAAAAAATAATTATTTTTTTCCCTCATTAGTAATTTGGTACAGTCATAGATGGATACCATTCTAAATTTATGCAAGTGCTAAAGCCCAAATGTTGTTTTTTTTTTTTTCTTCCAAAATGTCTGGGGCAGCTAGATGGCGCAGTGGATAAAGCACCAGCCCTGGATTCAGGAGGACCTGAGTTCAAAATCCGACCTCAGACACTTAACACTTACTAGCTGTGTGACCCTGGGCAAATCATTTAACCCTCATTGCCCTGCAAAAACAAAATGTCTGAAAAAAAAACACAGGCCTAATAGTGGACTTTTAAGACTAGAAAATTTGAGCTTTAGTATATTGGTGGAAAAGCAATCACCAGATCTCTTTTGATAGTACTTTCAAGTGACTGTCATTGAGTTCTGGACCTCTGATTTAATTGATATAGGGAACTCCTGATGAGGAAAATCCTTCCAATGTACAAAAGCATGTTCTTTGCAATCCATAGTCTTAGAGTATTGCCTAGGGCACTGAGAGGTTAAGTGATTTGCCCAGGTGTGCATAGCCAACATGTGTTAGAGGCAGGGCTTGAACTCAGGTCTTTCTCACTGCAGGGTTGGCTCTGTAACTATGCCATGATGCCTCTCAGAGTTCTAGATAACTAGAGAATTTGGACAAGGGCTGTCCTGGTAAAGGACATGTCTTAATGCTCTTAATCATCATCTCCCTGGTAGTTATAGTAATTGTATGCCATATGTCCCATAGTAAAGTGTAAGCTCCTTGAGGGAAGGGACCATGTCTTATTTATCTTAATATTTCACAGTACCTAATACCTTGTTCATGGTCATTTCTAAATAAAGCCAATAGTCAGTGAAGCATTTGAGTGCTCAGTATGTGGCAGGCACTGTTAGGTGCTGGGGGTACAAAGAAAGGCAAAAGTATGGTCTCTGTCCTCGGGGAGATTACATTCTAATGGGGGAGCTAACAGGTAAATATCTTTTTTTTTTTTTTTTTTTGGTGAGGCAATTGGGGTTAAGTGACTTGCCCAGGGTCACACAGCTAGTAAGTGTTAAGTATCTGAGGCCAGATTTGAAGTCTGGTTCTCCTGACTCTAGGGCCGGTGCTCTATCCACTGCGCCATCTAGCTGCCCCTACATATTTTTATTATAGATGGATGGGACTGTAGAGATTATCTAATCTCTTTCACTTTCATTGAGGAAACTGAGGCCAAGGCAAGTTAAACTGTTTGTTAAAGATCATGACTAAGTTAGTTGTGAACCCAGGTGAATACTGGTGTATCCAGGCCATTCCACGTCCCATGTTTATCAGTCAGTTTATGAGTCAGTCAACAAGAATTTACTTAAGTGATGGGCACTGGGTAAAGCATTTTCCCCATGACATTATTCTGCCATTATTAGATTTAAAGTGGCAGATAAGAGATGTTTTAAGTTATTCCTGAAGGTACCTTTCTAATATGTATGATCTATATGGAAATGCTAAAACAAGTCATCCTAGACAAATGAAGATAAGCCGGCTATTCCTAAAGGTTTCCAGAAAGGAAAACACATTTATGTAACCAATACTAAGATGGTGGAACAGAACGCCCTCTCTCTTTGAATGACACCAGTAAGGAAAGTAATAAATACATTGGAGAAATTCAACAAAAGAGTAGAAGTCTCACTCTTTTTTAAAAGGGGGAGACTATGACAGAATCTCAAAGATGTAAAGGATCTCAGAGGCTATCTTTTCCAAGTAATATAATACATAACAAAGGACAAGAACTAAGTAGCTAAGAATACCGTGCAGTACTTAGATGATTCAGAGATGTGCCCGGGAGCCCGAGCATAGCACCTGTTACATGGGCTGTGAGACTTAGACTTGTCATCGATATAAATTTTCATTTTTTGAGCAGTTTCATTAACACTATCTTTATGCCAAAATTAACATCAGAGGGTGAAATAGGATGATCGGCAATGCTATTCTGGAAAGCAGCCAATTCATTAGCATAGCATTTGTGCTCGCTGCAATTCAGCTCCCTGGGGCAGACTATATATAGAAAATGGATGATGGCTGGATATGGATTCAGCTCCTGTACAGTGAACTAAAATGAGGTGCCTTAAAAAACAGGCGGAAGAGACTTTATAGGAGCTAATGAAAAGAGAACCAGAGGAAATATAAGGGGGATATGGGACCTTCTGGGAAGGTCACTTGATGGCTCCATTAGAGGAGGATTTTTCTTATGAAACCTTGGTTAGGCTAAGATGTAAGGCTTGACTTGCAAAGACTAGATTAATTTATCTAATAACTGGACAGTCTGCAAGTGTATGCCTAGAACACTTGCCCTCCTCATCTCTGCCTCCTTGTTTCCCTCAAACTAAAGTCACACCTTCTACAAGAAGTCATTCCCCGTCCTCCCTAATTTCAATGCCTTCTTCTGACACTTCCCAATTTGTCTTCTATACAGCTTATTTGTATTTTGGTGTTTTCATTTTGTCTCCCCATTTAGACTGAGGGATCCTTGAGAATGAAGACTTTTTGCTCTTCTTATTATCCTCATATATGATTTCTTCTTGACAAATCCAGCATTTAAATTTACATCAAGAATTTCTTGTTCCTAAGTATTTGGTAACCTAAAACAGAGTTTGATAAGAATTACATAAACATTTAAAAACTTAAATTGCATTTATGAACAATTAATTGAACTTTTAGAAAAACAATGAGTCTCCAAAGATCATTGGCTATTGCCTGTGGAATCTTTTGAGTTGAAACAAATTTCTTGTACATTATTTTAATATGTGTAGTTCCCAGGGGTGATAGTGATCATGAAAAAAATCCAACTATGAAATCTGCTATATAAGCAGAATCAATTTGCATTGTGGTCTTCTGTTATGCCATATTGGATCAAGAGTTTATGTGAATTTTATTCCTACACTTAGGACTTTAAACATTTTAATTGCCTTTTAAGATTGAGAGTTTGTGGTGTTATTTTATTATTAGAAGGCTTAGCATAATTTCTAAGAATATGATGGGTTAAGAGAGTTTTCATGTCTCCAAGGTATAACTTATGGTTTTCAAAAATCTGCATTGTGTCCCAATGTACATAAAAATAACTCTGCAAGCAGAGCTATATACCCTCATTTTTTATCCTTATTTTAAGGGAAAAGTGTGTCATTCTAACATATTGTTAATAAATAAAACAATCTTCATAAATAATACTTTCATATCTTGAGATCAAAGAGTATTTTGTAAGTTAATAAAACCTTGTTTTTTAGAGGGTCAGAGTAATATCAAAAGCCTGATTTTAATCATCACATTTTTCTCTGACTAGAGAGAAACATAATTCCTGCCCATGGAGTTTTGTTTTGTTTTGTTTTGTTTTTTTGCAGGGCACTGGGGGTTAAGTGACTTGCCTAGGGTCACACAGCTAGTAAGTATCAAATGTCTGAGGCCAGATTTGAACTTAGGTCCTCCTGAATCCAGGGCCAGTGCTTTATTCCACTTCACCACCTAGCTGACCCCTCTGCCCATGGAGCTTTAAAAATATAATAATAGGTTTGTAAATAACTATAGACATTGATCCATTCCCATTAAGGTTTGCCAATGAGGAGCCACAGATTACTGAGGAAGGACGTGACTGCTTAGATCTGTGCTTTAGGAAGATTGGCATTGTTATCAAGGAGAAATGATAAAAGTAGTGGGAGAAGATCCTTAAGAGTATAACATCATGGACCTTTCTCAGTCCTCATTTTTCTTAGCTTCTCTGCAGCATTTGACTACTGTTGACAATGTATAGTTATATATTTGCTCTCTTTATTATGCCCTTAATAATCTCCTTTGATATGCCATCTACTTCCTGCGTATTGCCCAGGGCTTTGTACTTGGCTCATTTGTCTTTTTTCTTTTTCTTTTCTTTTTTTTAAAATTTGTCTTTTTTCTTGACATTTTATCCTTTGCTAAAACTCTTTCATTTCCATGTCTTAAATGTGGATAAATCTCCATCTTTACACACAAGATTCCATGTGTAAATTTAGCTCAATGCTTCTTTAAACACTGATTCTCCTTCTCTGGTTACTTGCTGGGTATCTTCAGTCACATGCCCTGTGCTATCTCAAATACACCTACCCAGAACTGAATCCATCTCCCTCTCCCTCCCCAACTTTCTCCTCTCAGCTTTTCTGTTTTTCTTGATGGGTACAATCATCTTAAAATCTAGGCAGTAAGTTTGATTATTTCCTCCATCTACTCCCTCCCCCAACACATTCAGTTATTCAACAAACATGAAGAGCTCACTATGTGGTGGGTACTGTTCGAAGTGTTAGAGGTACAAAGAAAGGTAAAAGAACAATTCTCCTTCTCAGGGAGCTCACAGTCTAGTGAGGAGACATATCAACAAAAGGACAAACAGGAAATAATCCACATAGGAAGGAAGGTGCTAGAATTCAAAGAGATGAGTAAATGCTTCTTTGAGAAGGTAGGATTTTATCTGGGACTTGAAAGAAGGCAGAGAAGCCATGAGGCAAAGATAAGAAAGAAGAGCACTGCAGGCATGAGGGACAGCCGAGGCAAATGCCCAGAGCTGGGAGATAGTTTTTTGTTTGAGCACCAGCAAGGAGACCATTGTCAGCAGGTAGAATAGTATGTTGTGGGGAATAAGATGAAAGAAGACTGGCAAGTTATGGGGCAGGTTGTAAAGGACCTTTTAGAGGATTTTTTTTCATTTGATCCTTAAGGTGATGAAGAGTTTGTTAAGAAGAGTCGGGGTTGGGGCAGTTAGGTGGCACAGTTGGATAAAGCACTGGCCCTGGATTCGGGAAGACCCGAGTTCAAATTCTGTTTCAGATACTTGACACTTACTATCTGTGTAACCCTGGGCAAGTCACTTAACCCCTATTGCCCTGAAAAACACACATACACACACACACACACACAACAAAACAAAGAGTGGGGGTGACATGGTAAAGCCTACAGTTTATAAAGAGCATTTCAACAGCTTAGTGATGGGTGGACTGGAGGGACTTGAGTCAGGGAGACTATCCAGAAGGCTATTGCAGTAGTCAGAGTCAGAGCTGATAAAGATTTGCACCAGGATGGTGGCAGTGTCAGCAAAGAGAAGAGTGTATGTATGAGAGATGTTCCAAAGGTAAAATCAACAGGTCAAGGCAATAGATTAGCTATGGGGGTGGGGTAGAAAGAGTGAAGAGTTATGGTTGACTCCCAGATTGTGTGTCTGGGTGACTGGGAGGATAGTGGTACCCTTGATAGTAATAGGGGGAGTTTGGAAGTGGGAATGGTGTTGGGGAAAGAAAATGAGATCAGTTTTGGACATATTGGGTTTAAGATGTTTACAGGACATCCAGCTCAAGATGTCTAATAGGAGGTTAGAGATGCAAGACTGGAGGTCAGCAGGTGAGATTAGGGCTGGATAAGGAGACTTGAGAATCATCAACAGAAGGACAATGATTGAATCCGTGGGAGCTGATGAGTGAATATCAAATGTTATTATAGAATAAAGGGACAGAGCCCTTTGGGACACTCACAGTTAGTGGGAGAGAAGATCCAGCAAAGAAGACAGCAAATGAGCAGTGGGGTAGATCGGAGGAGAACCAAGAGAGAAAAGTATCCAGAAAACCTAGGAAAAAAAGAATATCAGGGAGATGAGGGGGATTGACAATGGCAACAGCTGCAGAGAGGTTGAGAAAGAAGGTGACCATATCTGGAAATTAAGAGAATGTTGGTAACTTTGTTTTATTTTTTGTTTTTTCGGGGTAGTGAGGGTTAAGTGACTTGCCCAGGGTCACACAGCTAGTACGTGACAAGTAGCTGAAGCTGGATTTGAACTCAGGTCCTCCTGAATCCAAGGCCAGTGCTTTATCCACTGTGCCACCTAACTGCCTCCAAATGTTAGTAACTTTGGAGAAAGCAGTTTCAGTTGAATAGTGAAGTAGGAAGCCAGATTGGAGAGAAAGAGAGAGGAGAGCAGAAGAGGAGAGGAGAGATAAGGAAGTTGAAGAACAGATTGTAGACAAAGAGTTTAGCCACAAAAAGGAGGAGAGATATGCAACAATAGCTAGCTAGTGTGGATAGATGTGGATAGAATAGAGCATGTTTTGTTGGTAGTAGGGAAGTAGCTAGTAGACAGGAAGAGATCGAAGATAAGTGAGAGAATAAGGATGATAGAGGGGACAGTATGCTGGGAAAAAATGTGATGGAGTGGGATCACTTGTTCAAATAGATGAGTATGCCTTGATAAGGAGAAGGGTCACCTCTTCGTGTGAGATAGGGTGAAAAGGAGATAGTGGCCATTTGGGCGATATGATATAAGGAGAAGGGTAGAAGGAATTCTTGGCAAAGACCCTCAGTTTTTGAGGCAAGGCACTTACCTGTGAGGACAGGGGAGATGGGGAGCCATGGAAGATTGTAGGAGGGTTGAAGGGGTTTGGAAGAGTTGCTGTGGTGAATGGGATAGTAACTCAGTTAAGGAGGTGTAAAAGAATTGTCTTTGAGTAAGTAGTGAGGACCCAGTGGATGTTACATAACAAAAAATTTGTAGTGGACCCAGTTAGCATGGTTTTGTGATTTTCTCCACTCAGAAGCAAGTGTACAGGAGCTAAAGCAGTAGTTGGTGGGGGTAATTCAAGGCTGGGGTCTGTCAGGGCAAGATCCAACCAAGATCAACAATACAATACAGTGATACAATACAATAGGGATAAGAGACTCAAGAGAAGACAGTTTAGAGTTCAACTGCTTCACCAAGGAATCATTTTGGGACAAGGAGGAAAGTGTAACTAGTACAGAGAAAGATGATGGCCTTGGAGAGCACTGACGGGTAGAAGGATTGGAGGTCTTTCCCTTCCTTTCCATCCATTATGTTGCCTAGGTTACCTCTCACTTGTGAATGGGGCTTTGACCCAGGGTACCAAAATTTAATGGTTGCTGATGGTATTTACCCTCCTCGTACTGAACTTAGTGTACCTAGTTAGCAACAATTTTCAACCTTGGAAACTATCTGATGACATTTCTTCCCCTTCATGACATCTCTTCAGGTCTTTGTCATAGTCTTGGCCTCAGTCCTTTCTCCCCAGCATCAGTCCTGTAGTGTCCTGGAGTTCATTTCTTCATGAGGCCTCTTACCCTAAGGATTTTATCCATTTCCCAACACTCAACTGAATTTGTCTGAAAAGTTTGATCAGAGGGCACGTGTATTTTGTGTTGCTTGCCTTGGGCTCCAAAATTGCCAGTTATAATTCTTCTCATGTGCTGCCTCTACTATGGAATCTTTGTTTCCCTCTACTGAAAATGAATTCTCTCTCTCTCTTCAAATTTTCTGGTATATTCCAGAATATCCCATTCTCTTTTCTATCATGATTATTTGTGTGCAGATGCCAACTTCCTCAAGGGCCGTGACTGGCACAGCTTCTCTGTACTCCCTAGTTTGCACATGAGAGACACTTAAATGTAGGATTGAATCAAATCTCGACATGGATCATTGTACCAGTGTGTCAGTTATAAACTATTTATTAAATGGCTACTATGTCCCAACCAGGCATTGTGCTGCTGGGCTATGTTCTGGCAATACAAATGTGAAAAAGATACCCCTGCCCTCAAGGTGCTTACAATCCAATGGAAAAAGACATACAAAAGGAAGCTGAAAGCAGCAGGGGACAAGCAGGGGGGAGTATGTTATAGAAGATAGGGAGAAGACAGCAGGTATAGAGACATGATGGAGAAATACAGTAGAGTGCAGCTGAGTGAGAAACAAAGAGATGGCCAGGTGCCCTCCTGAAATGGAGGTTCTGGGGAGAGCTATTCATCTTCCAGTCAGAGGGGGGCCCCAAGGCAAAGGCTAAGTATGACTGATGTGAGCTTGAAGGATGAAGAGGTTCCTGGGAAATGATGGAAAAGTTCAGAGGAGGGGAACAGGGAGGGAAAGAGAAAATTAAGTATCTAACTATCATGATGCAATATAGTCAGTGTCATTTTAGAAGTGAATTATTTTAGCACTTCTTCCTCGACAACTTAATTTCTTCAACTGGATGAATCTGTTACATATTTAAGCTGTTTGCAATAGGAAGAAGAATTAGAAAATTTCAATGACTGTAATCCTATTTGCATTCCCCCCTTTTTGTGGGGGGGAGGCAATCTGGGTTAAGTGACTTGCCCAAGGTCACAAAGCTAACAAGTATCTGAGGTCTGATTTGAACTCAGGGTTTCTTGACTTCAGGGCTGGTGCTCTAGCCACTGAACCACCTAGCTGTCCTAATACATTCCTTTCAAAGAGGATGTAATCAGTTTTATATAATATGTCCCACTTTCATGAAAGCATTAGGACATCCTAAGGAAATGCAAATATGTTCATATTTGCTCATGTCCTTTGTTTTATACTAGGGACCCAGTGTAAGCGAACACTTTTGTGTACTGGGACCTTTAATCAAGCCATATAATTTTAAACTAACCAAGACATTATCGTCAGCTAACAAATACTAATCCATCATAATGAAACTATAAGCAAAACTCTAATGAACTTTTTTTCTATTCCGGTTAATAATCTTTTAGTGTTATGTGAAGTATGAAAATCAGGGGGAGAAATCAATTATCCTGATTATAGGATTTTTCTGTTTTTTATACATAAAATTACTGAATATTTGACTTGAGTTATTTTTGTGTTTTTTTCTGATGTTTTGTAACTCAGACTGTGCCTGTTATATATTCATACATCAGAACCCATTTTAAAAACTGGGGTATTTGTGCATTAGAGTTGAATATATTAAATCCAAGAGGATTTAATGCAACTCTATTGTTTATATGCACATACATAAATATTTCCATGTGCTCATAAGATGATAGATTTAGAGCTAGAAAGAACCTCAGAGGTCATTTAACTCCTCCTCTGTTCCCCACTTTGTTGTACCAGTGATGAAACTGAGTCCTCAGAAAACTTCATTTGAACATGTTTGAAAAGATCCAATAAGCCTATTAAGAACAGAGGCAGGTTTTACATTTGAGTGGAAAGAAATGTCCATGAACAAAGCTGACTGTCTATCCTGGCCTGGCCTGGCTTGGCCTGATATTTCCTGGGGATTTAACTTTTCTATTAAATGTCAGATCTCTGAAGCTTTACTTTAGCAGGAGGTCTCTGAGCCTTGTTGAGAACTTAAATGCACATGTTGTTTATGTAACAATTGGATGGAAAGCCAAATCAGATCTTGGTTTGAATTATTTTGAATTCTCTTGATTTAAGCAAGAATACTTGTGAAGGTCCCAGGAACAGGAAGACATTGGTGCTGAACACAGAGGGGAGAGAATGAAAGATGGTTTCTGTCACTGCCATTCTTCCATGTCTTTTATTATTAGCCTTCGATAAATAAAGAGGAGTTTGTTTTTATTGACAGCACATGCCAGTCTTCTGGAGAATCGTTTGGTTTTATTATGTGCAGATTTGCATTTTTACTTGCTACTATCCTTTCATGGTGGAAAAAAAAATTGCTTATTTAGTACCTAATTGAGTGCTTCATTATACAAGGAGAGCCACATAGATAAGATTTTATTGATGTTTATACTCTCTCTTACCCTCTCTTTTTTTCATTATTTCCTCTTCTTTCTTTTTCCTCTTGGCTTGAACCTTCCTTTCTTCTGCTATGGTCTTACCGTTGGTTTTTCCCCCCCACCTCTGGGCAAATGTTCAGAATGCCAGATAATGAATGAATGTCATGGTTGAGGAAAGTATTTCAAAAAGGCAAGGTATTCAGATACCGTACTTTTTGTACACAATTTAAATCTATTTTGAAGTAACCTGCTCACTTATAGCCCAAGATTCCTAACCTTATTGACACTCTGAATTGGGTCTAGAGGCAGCTAGGCAGTGGATGGAGAACTGGACCTGGAGCTAGGAAGACCTGAGTTCAAATTTCACCTCAGCAAGTCACTGAAACTCAATTTGCCTTAGTTTCCTAACCTGTAAAATGGGGATAATAATAGTACCTACCTCCCAGGGTTGTTGTTATGAAGATCAAATAAGGTAATAATTGTAAAGTGCTTACTTAGTTCTCTCTCTCTCTCTCCATATATATATATATATATATATATATATATATATATATATATATACACACTATCTATATACCTTCTTGCTACATAAATATTCTCTCTATATATAGAGAATATATATACTTTCTCTCTCTCTATTTATATAGAGAAATATTTATAATAAATACATACATATACAAATAAACCAATATAAATATATATAGAGAGAGACAGAGACAGACAGACAGAGGAAGAGAGAGAAATTCTACATAAATACTGGCTGCTGTTGTTGTTGCCCAAGAACACCCAACCAGTAAGTAGCAGAATGAGGATGTAAATTTGGGTTTTCATAACTCTAGGTCCAGTATTCTTCCCACTGTCTCCCATTCCCCCTTTTGAGCAAAAGTTTACATAAAATGCTACTTTCATTTCCTGGAAAGACCATTGGTCAGATTTTATGTCTTTTCAACTATGTCACTTGGATTTCAATCCTAATAGCATCTTTGAATGCTAAGCACAAGTGTGATATGTACAAATATTATGTGTGTATATCTGTCTTAGAAGACTACTAACATCTGATTAATAATAGAAATGGAAAACTTGACTAGGTGACTACAAATTTAATCTGTGATAAAAACTATTAAACTAGGTTCTGTCTTGACTTTAAATTTCTATATCATTTTTCACAGAATTTTTTTTTCAGGCAATATCTGCAACTGACCAGAAAGGCTTTCTAGTGCCTGACCTTAAGATGATGAAAGATATCAAATGTTCTCTTTCAGATTCTGTGACCTAGTATTTCTGAATAAGTAATACTATGTTTTGGGTACTGTCAGTCTGAATGGAAAATGTGTCATCTTTATCATCCCTCATAGATTTTTTAATTAACCTGCCAATTCTGACTGCAATATAGTCAGTGTCATTTTAGAAGCGAATTATTTTAGCACTTCTTCCTCGACAACTCAGTTTCTTCAACTGGATGAATCTGTTACATATTTAAGATGTTCTTTTATTAGGGTTGATACACAGTCATTTCAGACCCACATTGTCCTGTTCTTTTCACTGGTTAAAACTAGCGCTGGGTTCAGGGACTTCTTGATAATAGAGTCCTGTTTACCAAGGACTTTCATTCCATCAGCATGGTCTTCAATATGACTTTCTTGTTTCATTTTATTATAAGTGACTAGTATACTTAAAAGAGGAGTTTTCAACCACTTCAGAAAATTTTTCTTTTCTTTTTTTTTTTTGCACGGCAATGAGGGTTAAGTGACTTGCCCAGGGTCACACAGCTAGTCAGTGTCAAATGTCTGAGGCTGGATTTGAACTCAGGTCCTCCTGAATCCAGGGCTGGTGCTTTATCCACTGCACCACCTAACTGCCCTAGAAAGTTTTTCTTGTATAGAGCTTAATAAACCCCCATATTAGTGGAGTAAAGGTTATGCCTTTTGTGTCTCCAAATCAGAAATTCTTAACCTTTTTTTGTGTTATGCACTCCTTTGGCAGTCTAGTGAAGCCCATAAAAACTTTTAAGAATGATATTTTTAAATAACTAAAAAATATTAAATTTCAGCCAGAGGTTAATAAAAGTGAAGATGTTATTTTTCTCCCATCTAAGTTCATAGGCTCCCTGAAATATATCCATAGACCTATTGGGGGTTTGCTTCAAATTCCATGTCAGAAACTTGCCAGCTGTGTGACTTTGAATAAGTCACTTAACTACTGCCTGCCTCAGTCTCCTCAACTGTAAAATGGGGACAGTAATGGCACTTCTCAGAGTTTTTGTGAGGGTCCAATAAGATAATATTTGAAAAGTGCTTAGCATAATACTTGGCATATAGTAAACTCTATATAAATGCCAATGAAATCACAAGTTCAGTACAACATAAAAAATGTAGACTCATAGAATCTCAGGATTATAAGGGGCCTCAGAAGTCAATTGGGCCCAACCTGTATCTGAACAGGAATCCTTTCTACGGCATCCCTTGACTAATTATCATTAACCACGTTAGGCTAATGAACTTGCTGTAGAAAACAACACAATTGATAATGTTGCTTCCCATTTTCATGAGGAAGTGTGGTCTAACTATTGGTTTCCTTGCTCTCAAGTCTTTCCCAACTCTAGTCCATTCTCAATGCAGCTGCCAAAGTGATTGTCCTTAAGTACAGATCTGGCTGTGTCATTCCCCTGCTCAAAAGCCAGTGATTCCTTAATTATTAGGCAACAGTTAATTCATTATTAATAATAATTTAGGATAAAAATAGAAAGTCCTCTGTTTTTTAAAGCCCTTCATAACTTGGCCTCCACCTGTCTTTTCAGACTCATTATATATTAGTATCTTTTCCATTCTCTGTAGTTCCCTCCAAATGGGCTGTTAAAAGCAAAATCTCCTATGTGATCCATCAAGAGATGGACTAGAGTCAGCCTGAACCCTTTTGTGAGAACTGATTGTCAGATCTTCAGTGTGAGCATTTATATCTTGGACGCTGGCGAACACTACAAGTCAGGCACTGATGTATTATTTTGTTGACTATCTAGTTTAAGAAAGTAATAGAGAAAATTTTCATAATGCCAATTAAACTTAAAAGTATGCCATTTGTATATATTTCCTCCCAGAAATCTAGTAGTTAAATATTTATACTGCCTGTGGTTGAAAAGGATAGAAGTTAGCTACAGAAGAAAGGCCTAAAGTTCAAATCATATTTATATTTTCACCATGCCAAATTGTCTTTTCAATCCGCAGGAACATTTTTATTGTCTACTCTAAGTTTAAAAAACCGTATTTTGCCTTATATTTGTCCTAAAATGTATTTTCCTTACTCCTTGCTGTTTTTCTATACAGTAATAAAACATCTGACATACATTAATGACCAAATAATTTAGTTGGAAGTCACAACCAGCATTTATTAAGCATTCATTTAATACTTAATAATGCATTAGCATTGCCTGGTGCTGACGATACAGCTACAAAGAATAAACAGTCCTTACTCTTGAGGAGCTTACATTCTAATGGGGAAGACAATATGTAAGGTACAGCGAAAAAATTCTAGAACCAGGGGCCCAGGGTTCAAATCCTACTTCTGATACTTGCCACCTATGTAACCTTAGGAAAGTCATAACCTCCTTAGGCCTCAGTTTCCTTATCTATAAAATGAGGTCCCTTCTAGCTCTAAATCTATGATCCTATGTACATATATAAGTATATATTCATTTATATATACATTAGTGTTTATATACTTATATGTATAAATGCTTGTATACATGTTCACTCACATGCACAAATGTGAACAAATACAAGGTTGGGAGAAGAAGGTATTAGTAGATGGAGGGAATCACAAAGGCTTTTTGAAGAAGGTATGTCTAAAAAAAATAGTGGGGGTTCTGAGGAAAATTTTAAGAGAGGGGCATTCCAGGCATGGGGAATGAGCAGCGCAAAGGCATTGATGTGGGAAATGGAGCAACAGAGAAAAAGTTTGGACTACAGAATGTGGGAAGGAGAGTGATATACTGTATAATGATGTTGGAAAGATGAGTTGGGGCTAGGATGTGAAAAACTAAACCAAAAAATTGCTGTTTTCTCTGAGGGGCAATGAATTAGGGAATCAATGAAGTTTGAGTAGGGGGGGATGATGTGGGCAGATTTCTTAAGGAAATTGCTTTGGCAGCTGTATGGAGGATGAGCTGGAATTAAGGCTGACTTGAGGGCAGGAGTGTCAATTTTGAGGCAGTTGGATTCAAGTATGTGAGCAGTGATGAAGGCCTGACCCAAAGTGGCAGCCGTATGAGTAGAGAGCAGGGACCAGATGTGAGAGATGTGGAAACAGAAACAGCAAGTTTTGGCAGCTGATTGAATATGTGGTATGTGAGATGAGGGAGAGTGAGAACACAAAGGTTCTGAGACTGGGACTCTGGAAAGTTCTAGTGCCCTCGATAGAAAGAGGGAAATTTGGAAAAGGTGCGGGTTTGGGGGGGAAAGATAATGAACTCTCTTCTAGACCAGTCGAGTTTGAGGTGTTCAATAGGTAATGTGGGACTGAAGCTCAAGGGATATATATATAGAGAGAGAGAGAGAGAAAGAGAGAGAGAGGTCTGTGAGTAATCTGCCGAGATATAATTGAACTCTTGGGAGCTGATGATGTCAATAAGAGAGGGAGAGAGGGAAGAGATGAGGGCCCAGGACAGAGCTTTGGGCAACACCATAGGGAATGTGATATGGAGGATGTGCCAGCAAAGGAGTCTGATAACAGGCCAGTCCAAAAGGCGGGGGAGGATAGTGTCATAAAAGCCCAGAGAGGAGAAAGCATCCAGGAGGAGATTGGTGCTCAACAGTGTCAAATGTAGCAGACAGGCTGAGAAGGGTAAAGGCTAAGAAAAGATCATCTAGTCTGTCAATTCAGAGATTACTAGTAACTTTGGAAAAAGCAGTTTCAGTTGTGTTGATGAGATCAGAAGCCAGATTGCAAGGGGCTGAAAAGTAAGAGGAGAGAAAGTGGAGGCAGCTTAAGGAGACACTTGTTCTAGGAGTCTGAGTGAGTGAGAGAGAGAGAGAGAGAGAGAGAGAGAGAGAGAGAGAGAGAGAGAGAGAGAGAGAGAGAATAGTTAAAAGCTGCAACAGCCAATTAATCATATATACACAAATGTACATACACATATATAGAATGATAGTGTGGATATAGAAAATGTTTTCTTTTGGGTATGGCAAACTTCTAAGAGATACTTAGAATGACAAGTCATGCATAATAAATAAATTGTATTATGACTCTTGCCTTACCTATAATATTTGTGGTAGACCTGTATCCTCCACCCTGCTGAGCTTTATTTGACTTTGTTCATTTTTTTCTGTTTAGATAAAATACAAATCTGTTTTCTATGGCTGGCTGATCTTGGTTTCCACAAGTGATGTGAATAACAGTTCTCTCATAGTTCTGTCATTCAGTGTGTATTTTCATGCCTTATTTAGGTCTTTTTTGACCTTGTATGATTAATTGTCTGTTGTAGCTTATAACTATAAAACTATTATAAACCTCTGAGCCACTGAAGGGCCCTGATGATTTTGCATATACTGTGTGCGTGCACGCACACACACACACACACACACACACACACACCTTTTTTTAAAGGAAAAGTTAATAATATTTTTGCTTCATTCTGTGTAAAACAGTGGCTGTTCTTTTTCATATAATAAACATTTTTATTTATAGTTTGGGGTTCCAATTTTTATCCCTCCTTCCCTTCCTCCCCTCCCCTCTCCCTGAGGCAGCAAACAATTAGATATGGGTTATACATGTATGATTATGTAAAACATTACCATATTTGTCATTCTGTACAAGAAAACTTTATTAAAAGAAAAAATGAAAGAAGGTGAAAAATAGCATGCTTCAGTCTGTTCCATCAATATCAGTTCTTTCTTTGGAGGTGGATAGTATGTTTCTTCAATAGTCCTTTGGGATTGTCTTGGATCATTGTATTGTTGAAAATAGTGAAGCCATTCACAGTTCAACAAACAATATTTCTGTCTCTATGCACAATGTTCTCTTGGTTCTGCTCACTTCACCATACAGCAGTTCATACATGTCTTTCCAGTCCTTTCTGAAGTCATCCTGCTTGTCATTTCTTATGGCAGAATAATATTCCATCACCATCATATACCACAGTTTGTTTGGCCATTCCCCAATTGATGGGCATTTCTTTGATTTCCAATTCTTAGCCACCACAAAAAGAGCTGCTATAAATATTTTGTACAAATAGGTCTTTTTCTCTTTTTGGGGATATCTTTGGGATATAAATCTAGCAGTGGTATTGCTGGATCAAAGGGTGTGCACAGTTCTATAGGCCTTTGGGCATAATTCCAAATAGCTCTCCAGAATGCTTGGATCTTTTCACAATTTCACCAACAGTGGATTAGCGTCCCAGCTTTCCCACATCCCCTTCAACATCGAACATTTTCCATTTTTGTTTTATTTGCCAACAGTGGCTGTTCTTAAATAGCAAGGTTGAACTATGATTCCTAAGGTTTAGTATGGATTTCTACATTATGACATAGTAGGAATACTCAACTATTAGAAACCTCTTATTCCCCTCAATATGAATTTAATTGTTACCCCCTCCCTCAACTTTCCCCAAAGAGAGATTTAAAAATTTCTGTGAGTTATCTTGTTCCCAAGAGGATATCATTATCTATGGGAAATCTTATTTTAGACACAAGTCAATTGATATTTTATACCGAACACATTTAAAGAAAGTTAACAAAAGTTAAAAAAAAAGAAAACCATTTTTAAAAGAGGGAGGGCATTCAGGAATTCCAGATTTGGTTTGAAGTCTGCTAGAATACAAAGAAATACAAGAGTTAGAGCCCTGGGTTCCAATCCTAGCACAACCTCCATTGCTTTAATCCCTTGTCATCCTGGACAAGCTGCTTCTCCTCATAAAACAAAGGGATGGAACTGGATGATCTCTGAGGTGCCTTTCAGCATCCTGTGAGCCTATAAATTATAGCTTATATGTTTCAGTAATTCGTGACTAAAGTTAAGTACAAGTTAATCATAATTAACTGGTGGGAGCTGGGTGGCACAGTCAATGCAGCACCAGCCCTGGAGTCAGGAATGCCTGAGTTCAAACATGGCCTCAGATATTTACTAGCTCTCTGTGTGTGTGTGTGTGTGTGTGTGAGAGAGAGAGAGAGAGACCCATGACAAGTCATTTAACTCCTGTTTGCCTCCATTTCCTCATCTCTAAAATGGAGATAATAATGGCACTTAGCTCCCAGAGTTGTTGTGAGGATCAAATAAGATAATGATTGTAAAGCATTTAGCACAGGGCCTAGTACATACCGGCATATATTAGATAAATATTAGCTATCTTTATTATTATCATCATCATTATTAATCAGTATATAGCAAGTCATGCTTTATACTTTAGTTTTTCAGTATTATTTTTAGGCTTATTATTAGATTACCCATTTTGTGTTTCTCTGAATTACTTCCATTTTAAAAAGGTAGATTTAACAAAATGCTCTCTGATTATAATTTGAGTCCTTCGGTGATGTGCATGAATGTTTTCCAGTAGAACCGTAGGCTCTCAAGGGACCTGAGAAGTTATTGAGGCATTCTCGATAACATCACCAACCTACCTGATACATAATTCCCCTCTACAACACGTGTCAGAAATGATCATGTAGCTCAGTTGAACACTTTTAAAGTTGTGCAGCTCAGTACACACTGAGGCAGCACGTGATGTTTTAGACAGTTCTGATTATTGCACGTTTCTTATTCAGACTGGCCAGAAATCTATTTCCTTGTTACTCCTGCCTATTGTTCCCGTTTCTCCTAGTTCTAGGACAGATCTGTTTATATAGGAGCATAAATTGAGAACGTAGAAGGAAACTTAGATGTCATCTACCCCCATTCTATGAGACTTAGATATCAATTTGAAGAATGTTTGAATTGGAAGGAACCCAGGATAACCTTATCCTTCTATACTTAAGGAAACTGGAGACTAAAGAGGTTAAATGTCTTGGTTAACTAGTAACTGTTAGTCTGTGGATTCTGAGCTTCTATGTATGTAGTCTCAAAACAAATTAGCTTGCAGCTAACTAGAGACCCAGTTATGGTGCTGTGGAAGTGGTAGACATAGAATCAAAGGACTTGGGTTTGAAGTCTGCTGTTTACTACTCATGTGACTAGATAAGTAACTGTAAAATTAGAGGGGTGAAAATGACTCATTGGTTAGAGTGATGGACCTGGAGTCAGGATTTCAAATCCTGCCTCAGACACTTAACAGTTGTATGACCTTGGATACTTAACCTCTGTCTGCCTCAGTCTTCTCATCTGTAAAATGGAGACAATAGTAGCACTTAGGCTTCCAGGATTGTTGTAAAATGTTTTGCAAAACTTAAAGTGCCTTGTAAATGTTATCTGTTAATAATGATTATCATATATATATAATTATTATAATAATTATATGATTGTGATACATAATATAACACGATAACATAATAGTTATTGTGTGATATAACTGTATTATCATAGTGTATTATTATTATTATTATTAACCACTTATTGCCAAGAATTGTGTCAAGTGCTGTGGATAGAAATATAAAAGCTAAAATAGTCCTTTTCTTCAAGAATCTTAAGTTTAAAAATGGGGGAATCTGTATACACAGGGGAGTGGTAGCCAGGGATGGGGCACTTTGGGTCAGAAAGTTACAGGGTTGATGCTGATTATAGGGAGTAAAGTGACACCCCGCTATCCTGCCCCATCCAAGAACAAAGGTAGAGATGAGGGTGAGGTAGCCCTCACTTACTGTGTGACAAGGCTGTTGATGAAACATGACAAGGTTCTGCCTAAAACAGTGGGCCAGTCGAGGCAACCATCAATCAGGACAGTGATGGACCCAAGGATGGCAGTTCTGGAAATAAAAGGTTAACTCTCCAGGTCCCTTTACATTCTGAATCTATGATCCCCCGATCCTAAAACTTCTAGTTGTCTTTCACATAAGCTACTGTCTATACACATCTTTTCTACTTCCTACTTGTGCATTTGATGTATGGAAAGGCAGGGCTATTTGGATCCTACTACTCCCACCTGCAATGTTCCCAGCCTGGCTAATGCAAGGGATGGGGACCAGGGGAGTTGAAGCCTAGAAATACAGTCTGAGAATCTGGGAAATGAAGATCAGGAAAAGGGACAGACTTGTGAGAGGGAGAAAGAGAGATAGCAGCAGGCACCTAGGAGGGTAAAAGAGAGGAGAAAGAGCATATGAATGGAGGAAAAACAGGGTAGGAATATATATATATATATATGTATATATATATATATAAATTTAAGCATTAGACTTTTGTATTTACAAAGATTTCATTTTCTTTGTTTAGTTGAAACCCCTATTTCTTTTTGAATACTGATTCCATCATCCAGTATATTATCTGTCCCTCTCAAGGTCATGTCATCTGCATTTTTATTTGATTAAACATGCCATCTCTGTCCCTCGCCTGTAGCGTTATCACCAGAACCTTAGGTTGATGTTGATTTCTTAATAAGCACTCTTTGGGTCCAGTCTTTGAGTATGTTACAAACTGACCTAACTCTACTATCTCCATTTTGTTATGAGAGACTGTGTCAGATACCTTATTGTCTACAGAATATTCCTGAATTATCAATCAAATAACTATCAAAAATGGAAATGACGCTTGCTATCTCAGCAGATATCAGCTATGGTCAGGATGTTTCTGTGTCATACCGGGGATGAAGCTGCATTTATATGCTTTATAATGTATGTATGAGACCAGGGTACAAACACTTTGTTTTTCACTTTGTCTTTGTGTCTCCATCATCTAGCATAGGGACTTTCATATCTTGGGCCCTGGGTTTTCTGGAAGACTAACAAAATAGATTCTTGATATTCATTCATTCTGTTAAAGGACAATATAACACATTTGGGGAATATAGAGTAATTGAAAATGCATGATCTGTTGAGCTAAATAACTCATATGCACAACATATATTTATTTATGCCTGTGTATGTAGATACATACATATATATATATATATATATATATATATATATCCTGTACCCTTTCCAGCACACCCCTCCCCACCTTCTCCCCTCCCCCCCCAGACAATTTTTTTAACTGAGAAAGGTAGAAAGATTCTGACTTCCAGGAAAGGGAAACATAGAGTGAAGTTAGCAAGGTAGGTTGGGGCCATATTGTAAATAGCTTTAAAAGCTAAATAGAGAATTTTATATTTGATCTTAGAAGCAATAGGGAGCCATTTAGTATACCTCTTAAGAATTTATAATGAACTGCTTAATTATATGAATGAATGGTAGGAGGGAGGGAGAATATTATAACTATCCAATTGATGGTTGTTATTTTTAGTGGAGAGTAACATTTAGTTGCTCTTTGCATTTTATTTCTCCGGAGTAAATAATGTTGTCAGGATTATATTACTTCCCCAAAACAGTATGAGGAATTCCTATGATGCCAGCCCATTAGGAAGAGTTTCTAAAAGTGTCAAATCTGACAAATGCTTCATTTATTATGAAATATTCCAATCTAATCCTAATATGTGGAAGACTTACTGGCTATGAATACAACTTGACCATGAAGTGTCCATTCCAGGGTGGGATTCCTAAAGATTGTGCCCCCAAATCATACAGAATGGGTTTGGATCTGAATCATTGGAGGGAATTACCCACATTGATGATGTGATGAGATCATAGTTCCACAGGAACATAGTATATAACTCAGGAACATAAGGCTTCATAGAGGAGGGAGGATTTAAGAAAAACCTTTTTCAGGTGGTCGTTTATGATATATAGACCTAATTTCAAGCAGGCAAAATGCCAAGAAAAAAATGTTAAGATTATTATAATGGTGATAATAATAACAATAATAATGATAATACCCAACATTTATATCGCACTGACTATGGACCAGACATTATGCTAAGAACTTTATAAATATTATCTCATTTGATCCTCACAACAATCCTGAGAGGTAGGAGTTGTTATTATTCCCATTTTATAGATGAGTAAACTGAGGAAGACAGAGGTTAAGTGAAGTCACTGGAGCTAGTAAGTGTCTGAGGCCCTCTTTGAACTCAGATCTTGCTGACTACAGGCCTGCTGCTCTACATAGTTATACCACAGAGCTGCCAGCAGTGTGACCACATTCATGACTTTAATGGTTTGAGTCAAAGTTATTGTTAATGTGTTTCTTCTTTCTCTTCTAAACATATATGAATGACTTGTTAAGGTTAAGATAAAGTCTGTGCTTGAGAAAGTGTTTCCAAAGAATGTCTTTAAGTATAAAACTAGGGCTGGCCCTCGTTTAGCCTAAAACAGAGGTGGCAAACACTTGGCCCAAAACATTAACCGCAGTAAAATGTAATTTGTTAAGATCTAACAAAATAAATTTTTAAAAATTAAATATTTAAAAAATAGATAATATTACATTTTAAAGCTGAACTAACATGTGGCCTAGGAATCCTTATGTTCAGGTTTAGTGGCCCCTGCTTACATCTGAATTTGACACCCCTGGTCTAGAATATAAGATGACATTGGAAGTTAAGACTTCAGAGTTTGGGTTAAAGGGGTGAGGGAAAAAATCTTCCCTTGGAATTTAGCTTTAAAATGGAGGTATATATACATACATATGCGCACACACACACACATACACACACACACACACACATTTTATATATATAGTTGTGATTGAAATTCAGCAAAGGTAGACTGAAGCATATATGCTCCAAGCAAGGGAACAGTTTATTAATTGACTGCCTCAGTTAACCAAAAGACCCCAAAGAGGAGACACAGCTCCTTTTTATAAGATTAGAACAAAGAGCAGGGTAGGTAAGGAAAGAATACAATTGGTTATGGGGTGGTGGCTCATGGGGATGAGGACAACACGACTGCTTGGAAATTGGGAATGAGGGGCTACCAACAACCCCTCTCTTCCCTCCTGTGACTAAGAAAAGTTCATTGTTTGGGTCCACATGCAAGTGCAGAGATAGGAGACTAGACTTCTTTGGACAGCAAACCCGACATCCTTGAAGGATAGCTTGGTGGTGTAAAGATACCAGACTAGACTCCCTAGTGTCCACCCGCATTCCCCAAGGATAACACATTTCCTTGAAACAAGAATAGAACAGTGATTAGCCAGAGAACTGGATTTCTAAACTTAACTCATTACAGGCCAGCTGAATTTCTGAACTAAGTTTAAAGACAAAGAACCATGACTAAACCATGACTTAGGACAAAATCAATTAATTATACATAGGATCAAAAAAAGATACAGAATCAATTTAATACTCTCTCTGTATATATAATATACATATGTATATATTTATTTATATTCACATGATTATTAAAGTTTAAAACTACACTAAGACTTTTGGGACGCCCTGTATACTATAGGCTCATACATAAATATAGCCTTTTTTGAAGTCTTTTTTTCTATAGAAAAAAAATAGTCTCATTTAACAGAGCCTGAATAGACAGACATACAGATATTCAGTTTCCCTTTAATATACTGGCCACACCTCATTCTGAAGGACTAGGGAGGGAGGTATTTTGCCTCTCTGACTGTTTACCAGAGGGATTAATTCTCATCTCCAGAATACTTCCTCCCAACACCTGAGTTCAGCTAAGGTGTGTCTGTAGATAGCCTAGAGGATTACTATTGTCTAGACAAAAGCAGACTCTAGAGGATTTGTGATCTTGTGTTTTCAGCATTACCTGAGCACATTAGAGTGACTGTTTGAATAATGCTGTCATTCTAGCATAGGGCTCAGCAACTTCTTCAATGGCAGTGACAGAAGCCACTGACAGGCTTGAGGAATGGGTTGGGGGTAGTAGAATGGAAAGTAGCAGTGGAAGAGAAACATAAGAGGTTATAACTAGCTAATGAAGGATCATTCTTTTATATCAAATGCAGGAAAATTTAGTTAGGATAGATATTTTTCTATTTTTTGTTTGTTTGAAGTGGAGACCTCATTTCTTTACTGAACATCCAGTTTTTAAAAGATGGTCTAGTGTTCCATCTGCCCAACAGACTAAAATTGATTCCAGCTACCATCTCCTTGTGTTCTGTGCACAGCGCTGTAAATTATCATAAATTCCTAAAGTCCTGATAACACGGGAATTTCTTTCTTTCTTTTTTTTTTTAGTGAGGCAATTGGGGTTAAGTGACTTGCCCAGGGTCACACAGCTAGTAAGTGTTAAGTGTCTGAGGCAGGATTTGAACTCAGGTACTCCTGAATCCAGGGCCGGTGCTCTATCCACTGCACCACCTAGCTGCCCCAACATGGGCATTTCTTACAAAGAACAGTGTGACAACTGTGGGAGCTAGTGCCCCTGAATCTCTTCAATAATAGACCAAAGACTGACTCTTAGCCCTCATGAGCTTTTTCATTTCCTCTTTCTATTTTTTCCATTCCAGATAACTTCCACTAACTGTATAAAATGCTGGACTGGATTCTATTTTAAATCCAGCTGATGATATTTAGTATATGAACAGTATTTTCCTTAATATAAAAGATAATCAGTAAAAGTATGTCAATAGATCAGTGCTGTGATAAATCATGAGATAGGGCAGTTAGGTGATGCAGTAGAGTGCCTGGGCTTGGAGTCAGGAAAATTCATTTTCCTTAATTGAAATCTGGACTCAGATACTTATTTAGCTGCATGACCCTGGAGGAGTCACTTAACCCTGTTTGCCTCAGTTTCCTCATCTGTAAAATGAGCTGGACATGGAAATGGCAAACCACTCCATTAGCTTTGCCAAGAAAACCCCAAATGGGGTCATGAAGAGTTAGACACAACTGAATATGAACAACTCATGAAGTAGGGACAAAATTGTTAAACGAAGCTATTAACTAGCTTTTGTCTTTCACTTGATTTTTTTTTAGAGGGGCAGTATAGTTTAGGGTCAAGAGGCATGGATTTGGAGTAAAAAAACAAACGAATTTCAATCTCAGCTCAGTTCTAATGTATATTCCAGTTCTGAACCCTATATGTGATGATACGGGAAAGGGAATCAGCATTGATATAGTGCCTATAATGTGCCAGGTACTGGCACTTTACAAATATTCTCTCATTTGATCTTAACAACAACCATGGGAGGTAGTTGCTATTTTATCCCCACTTTACAGTTGAGGAAACTGAGGTAATTAGTGGTTAAATGTAGTGAGTATCTGAAGCTAGATTTGAACTCAAGTAATACTATTAACAATAATAAGAATAACAACTAGCATTTATATAGTTCTTACTTTATGCTAGGCATTATGCTAAAGCACTTTACAATTATTATCTCATTTGATCCTCACAACATCCCTGGAAGGTAGGTTATTATCTGTATTTTTTTAATCATAAAAGTATTATTATTTGTATTTTATAGGACACCAAGGCAAACAGAGCTGATATGCTTAGGGTCACATACCTAATAAGTGTCTGAGACAGAATTTTATCTCAGGTCTTCCTTTATTTCTTTTGTTCCAGATTTGTTGGAAAGTAATAAAAATGAATATGTTCAAAATAAAAATATTTTAACAATATGCTGTATGTGAGCTTGAAGGGTAGGCTAATAGAGGAAGTATTAAAATACCTTAAATTCTGGTATCCTGGAGATCTTAGAGAGTAATTTTTTCTTTATTTTAAGATTTCATCCAAAGTAATTTGTTGATGATAAGGAGTTAGGTTCCTTTTGTTAGACTTTTGGGTGATATGTTATATTTTGAAAATAGCATCTGGAGTCTCACAGTCTTATGTAAATATATAATTTTTTTTTCTGTTAGAATGGAATGATATTTTAATTTGATTCTCAGTAACAAGTTGGCATTGTTTACAAATGTATGTTGAAGAGAAAGGGTTTTTTTATAGTTGTTTTTTTTGCCAGAATGTAAGTGATGGTCAAGATCACCTTGAATGATAGTCTTGCCCCTTTGAGATGAGTTTTGTAAGCAAGATGCTTTCTTAAAAGATGTATTTCATGTCGGCAGCCTGTTCTACAAAGAATTCGTGAATGAACAATGACAATGATTGCTACTTTCACCGGTATAATTAATTTCTCATGAAGTACATGTCTTCAGGATAAATCTTGAAATAGAATAAGCATTTCAGGCTAAAGGTACTGTTCCTTTTATTGTTCATTTGTGTGATGACTTGTAAGAACACCTTCTGACTTCAGAGGTTATTTTGTACTCTTGTCTTTTCCATTAATTCTTTAACCTAATCCTTCACCACTGCACAAATGTAGAAGACATACAAAGTCTTGGAGTTGCTGCAAGGTTTTGGCTGGGCCCTCTAGTATATTAGTTGTACAGAATATCAAACATCCAACTAGAATCCCTTGTGTTCCTATTTCTAGATCCTTAGAGTCCATAATTCTCTAGGGTGATGAAAATGGAAGAAGACAGTAACATTTGTGTGGTATAAACCCTATGTGTACCTTTGCTGCCAGCCTATTTCCTTAGTGTCTCTAATTCCCTCAAATGATTTTCACCAAATTGACATTTGCTGACAAGCCTGTATATATTTTGAAAATGCCACAGGAAGTCTTTTGCTTTGATTTTTGATAGAACTAGATCATATGTCTGTTTGCCTTTGTATGTTTTGGAGCAGCCAACAGAAGTGGGGAAAAAATGTTTTCTGACTTGATATAAATTTTCTGAGCAGAGGGAAATAGTCTCAATTGGAAAACTTTCACTTTTTTCTAATACATGTAGTAATTGTAAATATTTGCTTGTTTTATATCTTTATGAGACAGGATCTGATTTACAGAGATATGATAGTGTTTTGCTATATGTGTATTTTTATATTATATTTTCAAAAGTTTTTGAGCAGTAGATTTGTTAGTGATGGGGCCCAATAGATTTTGTTATTGTTGTTGTTGTTGTTGTTTTAGTGAGGCAATTGGGGTTAAGTGACTTGCCCAGGGTCACACAGCTAGTAAGTGTTAAGTGTCTGAGGTCGGATTTGAACTCAGGTACTCCTGACTCCAGGGCTGGTGCTCTATTCACTGCGCCACCTAGCTGCCCCCCAATAGATTTTTAATAGGCTTATTTTTTATTTGAAGCCATATGTCCTTATGGTTGTAGGCCTATCCTTTGGAAACTTATATATATATATTTTTTTGGTGTGGGGCAATGAGGGTTAAGTAACTTGCCCAGGGTAGTAAGTGTCAAGTGTCTGAGGCTGGATTTGAATTCAAGTCCTCCTGAATCCAGGGCCGGTGCTTTATCCACTGTGCCACCTAGGAACTTGTATTTTTAAAAAAGTTTTACTGATATGTTTTGTTTTTATATTACAAATATTTACAGATTACTCACACTACATGAGAAGTCTCATAACTAAGTAAAACTAATAATACAGTGGCCTCTTCTTGAAGTGTGGGCAACATTTCTTTTTTTTTGTTTTTTTGCCCCTCCCCCCTCATTCCCCTCCCCCTCTCTTCTGGAAAAAACAACAATGACGACGACGACGACGATGATGATGACAACAACAGACAAATCTATTTTCTCTTCCTCCCACCCCAAAAGCCTACTGGGGGAAGAAAAGAAAAGAAAAATAAATTTCTCGTGACAAATGTGCATAGTCAAGCAAAACAAATTCCCTCAATGGATGTATGAAAAAATGTCTCCTGCTGCACCCTCAATCTCTCTGTTTGGATAGCATGTTTTATCATCAGTTCATTTTTTCCTGAAATCTTGCTTTATTACTGAATAATTCTTCCTGCTCTCCTTGATGAGTTGTTTTTAGATCTTAGGTAGGAGTTTTATGGTTTGGGTTTAAGTGAGTTGAACATAAACTGGAATACATCGTGGTAGAGAAGATTCTGGCCCAGGTTTTAGGTTTAATTGGATGAGCTCTGAGATCTTTTCATACTCAGAGATTCTAGAATTCTGCTCATAAGAAGCAAATGAAAATGTCAGTTTACAATTCTAAATTCCTAAATGTCTAGTCCTGAGTAGCCAGAATGGCATGAAACAACATGAAATGATGCTTCTTCAACCTCACTTCATAAATGAGGTAGGGTAAAGCATAACTCATGGCAGAAGGGATTAGTCTATTTTGGACCTGTTTTCTTGGTTTGATTTAAGTATAGTTCTGTTCCATATTTTGAAATTTTCCAATAAATCGACTAAACTGAATAAAACTGTTTTTCTTACAGTTTATTTGTGTTCTATTTTTTCAGCATATGTTCACCAGTTGAAGAAAATATTAAATAATATTTGTGAAGTTTGCAATATTCACGTTTATATTATTGTTTGGATACTAATAGACAGTCGATGAACATTTTATTACAACAAGTTAAATTTTAATTAACATCATCTGGGTGGTGTATGCAGCTCCATTTGTTCAATAGGCTGAGTCAGCCAGATTGGGGACGAGAGGTGAATTGTCTAGGGACAAATCTTTCTACTTAATGTTGTGTTGGTAAAGAAAGTTATAGAGGTTCTTAGCACATGGTATATTTAAAAACAGATTATCTGGTGTTTTCCAGGAAGCAGCATGACCCTGCTAGACACCCAGCACAATGCTTTGTACTCAGTAAATGTTTAAGAAATTAAATTCCAGAGCATGGGCACAAGAACTTAAACAATGGGGTCAGTGATCATTTATGACAAAATACAGCTATAGTGATGAGTCTTTTAACATCATACTTACCATTTAGTTCTTTATGCCTGTTAATTCTTTGTAACTCATCTAGCCTGAGGATGAAGGAACTGATCCTTCTTCTGAACTTTGTAATGCAAGGACTTTAAAAACATCATGTTGGAATGTGTGACAGAAATGTTTGATAGGGAGAATGTGGTCAAAGTTATTCAATTAGGATGCTGGAGACTTCTGGTTTAACAATTTAAAACCTGATTATTTGGGTGTGGTCAGTCTATTTTTGCTAGCTGTGGCTCTGACTGCACAGAGGCATGCCAGGGCTGCTGACGATTGCTTTTTCTTTCATTGTTCCCAAGCCTTTTCATTAGTAGTCCCTGCTGTCTAGAGGAAAGCACAGAAAAACTGGTTACTAATAGAACTGAAAGGGACCCCTGGAGATCATCTGGTCTAGTTTCTTATCTTTTTTTGGTCCAGATTTGTGATTTCATTAGTGTAAGGAGCTCCTAGTGAGGAAATTCCCTCTACCAATACCGATTGGCATCTGTTCTGCAACTTAGTGCTTTCTATAGAGTTACCTGGAACTGAGAACCCAAGTGACTTGTTCAGCCTATAATGTGTCAGAGGCAAAATTGAACCTAGTTCTTCCTGACTGTGAGGCTAATCCTCCATCCGCTACTCAACCTTGCTTCTTGGCCTGTTTTCAAACAAATGAATATCCAAATCTGCAACAGCTTTCTTTGACGCCTGCTAGGTATCAAACTATATCTGCATTTTTAGTTTTATAATGTGGAGCACCAGAAATAGCTATTAAAATAATTCAACAGTAAGTGTTTATTAAGCATTTACTAAGTCTGAAGTGTTATGGTAGGTGCTAGGTATACAAAGAGAGAGGAAAAAATGACATAGTCCATGGACTCAAAGAGTTTATAAATGCTATTAGGAAGGATAGGACATGTGCCTAGATAGCTATAATAGAAATGAGACTATGATTTAGCTCATAGGAAGGGTAAAGAAGAATGGCTTGAGGGATTTTGATAAGAAATCACTTCTACCTGGAAAGAGGAAGGAAGGCCTTTAGAATACTTGAACTGGGTGTTGAAGGAAGAAATGCATTTCAGTGGGTAGAAATGGGGACCATTCCAGACATTGAGGACAATGTTTGCAGATACACTGAGCTGGGAACAGGACAGAATGAGATTAGCAGTGGAGAGAAGACTAGTTTGGTTGGAATATTGAATTGATGAAGACCAGTGGGAAATGAATCTGGGAAAGGTAAAATACATCCAGATGGTAGAGGGCCTTCAAAGTGAAGCTAATGAGTTTGTATCTTATTAGATGGCCAGTGGGGAGGCATTGAAGGTTTTTTTTGTTTTTTTTTTTGTTTTTTTGTTTTTTTTTTGCGGGGCAATGGGGGTTAAGTGACTTGCCCAGGGTCACACAGCTAGTAAGGGTCAAGTGTCTGAGGCCGGATTTGAACTCAGGTACTCCTGAATCCAGGGCCAGTGCTTTATCCACTGCGCCACCTAGCTGCCCTGGCATTGAAGGTTTTTAAATGGGAAAGTGACATAGTCATTTCTGTGCTCAGGAAGATTATTTTCAGAATAGGACAGAAGATGGATTGGTGAAGGGAGAAAGTGGTGATAAAGGAGACCAACTGGACAACTGTCACAGTGGTCTAGACCAGTTATCTTCAAGGTGGGGCCTATGCCCTGATCCCAGGGAGTTGGAATTTGGGAAGATGGGTTACATTCCAATCTTCCCTCCATAGCTGTTCCATAGCCAATGCAACCACAGCCACCCTTATCCTCCAACATTACTTCAATCCTGTCCCTTTCTCAGCTGTGCCAAACTCCAAACCTTCCCCTTCTGAGATGGACTTAAACCCCTCAGGGAATCTTTAACCTGATTTCTAGGCACCCACAGCAACAGGGCCCCCTAGGAGCCCACTTGGCCCTCTGGGGCCTCTCCACCCCACTCCTTATTTTGGGTGGAAACTAATAAGTAGGCAGGGATGAGTACAGATCTCATTATATCCCCCCCCCCCAAAAAAAAAACCCACCACCAACAACAAACAAATGCTATCCCTTTTCCAAATTATCTGTTATTTGTTGAAATTCTACACAGGCTCATGAGGTCCTTGTCACCTTGAACTCTTCACTCTTCCTTATCCCCCATAGCTAAAAAATTGCCACATCTAGTCATTTCTACCTCCACAGTCTCTTGCATTACTTCCCATCTCTCTACTCACTCCAAAAGCCACCATCCTAGTTCAGACTCCAGTCTCCTCTTGCATGGACTGCTGCAATAAGCCTCCTAATTGGGCTGCCCGTCTTAAGTTTCCCCCTTTTCAAATCCAGTTTCCTCACCAAAGTGCTTTCCCTAAAATGTACATCTGATCATTTCACTTCCCCAGTCAGTAAGATTTACTGGCTCTCTCTTGACTCTAGGATTAAATATTATGTCATCTTTTCCTCAAGCTTTAAAAATGCCTATTTTTGGCTAAATTTTATAAAATACGTAATGATTTATATAGAAGTATTTGTATATTATTTGTAAATGAATCATTTTGGGGGTGTATGTTCAAAAGTCTTTTATAGATAAGGTTGTAAAATAACAGCAAAAAAATAGAATCAGTCCATAAAACTATGTGCCATGCAGTGGGGAGACAAAGAAAGTCCCTGCCTTCAAGGAGCTCCCAGTCACAGAGTAGAGAAAACACAAACAACTGTGCACAAATAAGATAAAGTGGAAGTAATCAACAGAGAGAAGGGAGGTTGGGAAAGGGATTCCTCTAGAGAAGTGGGGTTTTAGCTAGTACTTGAAGGGAGTCAGAGAAGTCAAGAGGTAAAGAGGAGGAAGAAGAGTATTCTGGGCATGGAAGACAGTCAGTGAAAAAGCCAGGAGTCCATCTTGGCAACAGATTGAATGGATATGAAGGGAGAATACTGGTCTAAGCAATAAGAGATGAGGGTCTGGACTAGGGTGATTGCATTGGGAGTGGAAAGGAGAATTGGACATAGACTGTTTAGAGGTACAATTGACAGGAGTTAGCAACTAATATAGAGGGTCAGGAAGAGGGGAAGATTAAAGAGCTTACAAACTTGGAAAACTTAGAAGAGCAGGAATACCCTGTTTAAAAGTTAAGGAAGTTAGGAAGAGGAATGGGGCAGGGATGGAATAAGTCCAGTTTTTGCAAGTATGCAAAGCAACCAAGAAGTATGGTAAAGAAAAACATCCTGTGGGAGGTGGTGCTTGAACTGAGCTTTGTGGGAGACTAGTCAAGGAGAGAGGAAGTACATTCCAGGCACCGAGGACAGTCTTTGCAAAGGCACAGAAGAAGACTGAGGAACAGTCAGTAGGGCCAATTTGGTTGGATTGGAGAGTGTTGGAAAGGCAAAAATGTGAAATGAGCTAGGCTGAAGCCAGAGAGTACAGCCAGATTTACAATCTGATGAAATGCTAAAGGAACACTGATCTTTACTCTGTTGGATTCCAGTATAAATTTATCCCTCCTGTTTATTTTCTAAATTCGTGACACTTAGATGAACACATTTTATAATTTGTAATGTTTTCCTTTTCTCTTTCTTTAGATGGTCAGGCTTTTTTTTTTTTTTTTTGGCATGTGATTGTGCAAGCTATTTTCTACTTAGTACAATAGGGTAGAATTTCCAAAAAGTAAAAACCTCTCCAAGATGCCATCTCTGTGGGAAGGGCACCTGTTTAAAAGGCCCCACATTTTCTTGGCTTGGGTTTTAAATTAGGACTGTTAATTTGCATTTCAAAGCCACCTGTTAGTCAACATTACTTTTGAACGGTGGGTGGTCTCCTTAAGCACACTTGATTTTTAAAAAGACTCAAGAATACATTTTCTGCTTCATTAGAGCTTTTGATAACCTTGATCCAAAAAAAAAAACCTATTACATAATCCACTAAAGGATGGAATTTTATGCTCAAGACTTCTTATTGTTTTTACAAAACGATGACTTTGCAAAGGTGGTCTGTGTTAATGAATTGATAACAGAACACTAGCAGATTCTTAAGTTTGGTGCTGGCTTTCAGCTATATTGTTATTCTCATGTATTTCTCAAATACTTCTTGTACAGCTTTCTCTTAAATTTATTCCATTTATTAACCTTACAATGTCTTATTAAATTATATGCAGATGCTCATTTCCTAGAGGTAGGTGACATTGTATTTCATCCTAGCCTATTCATAAAGAGGTAAGCAAACTCAGAGATGGGGAAGACATGTTCAGTATAGAAGAGGTTAATAAAATATCAGCAAAAAGTTTCTCTTTGTAAAGATTATATTGCTAATTTGTGGATTAGATGAAATAGAATTTATTTAATCAGGATGTACATTTCAAAAGGAAACTGTATAAGACAAAAGGGTTTGGGTGGAGGGGTTTTGGTTTTTTTTTGGTTTATTTCGGAGAAGAGAGACAAAGAACATTTCTATACCAAGAATCCAGAAGGAGGTATTTGAGTGCTCAAGTCTGGTGTTGAACCATAGTCCTTAATAGGAACTGAAAAGAGTTAAAAATTAGAATACAAGAATTAAAATAAATCTTAGAGGTTATATACAGCTCAGTTTCCCATTCTGTGAACATCCCTAAAAGGTAGTTATCTGACCTTTACTTGGACACTGTCATTGATAGGTATCTCACTATTTTAAAAGGTGTCCCATTTTGTTTCTGGAGAGCATTCATTGTCCTTCTATTGAGCCAAAATCTCTCTCCTTTTAGCCCGTACCACCTGTTCTTAGTTCTGTCCTCTCTCCAGTGCTAGAATAATCATAATTCCTCATATCTTCTTGAACTTTGAAGGATCCTTGGTTTAATTATCATGGATATACCCTCTACAAGTGTCTAACTCCCTATTTTGCCATCCTATGTGACTCTGTTCCCATTCTTTCTCTGTCCCTAGGGGAGGATCTTCCCAACATGCTGAAGGCCTTTGTCTTTTAAGTATCTTAAGGGGTACCACCTGACTAGTCCATTTATTGTTTCTTCTTGATGTACGGCCAGTTCCCCTCCTTTCCTCCTCATGGCTATTTTAGATTACAATCCATCTCTGCTTTTCTTGAAGATTATTTGTGCTACACTTGCACTACCCTGTTTAGCATGGGGGTTATTTGAACTTTGAATACTTTAAAAATCTTTCTAGTTCATATAACCTGGAGAAGATTCCTGTGAAAGACATAGGGTGTTTTTGTTTTTGTTTTTGCGGGGCAATGGGGGTTAAGTGACTTGCCCAGAGTCACACAGCTAGTAAGTGTCAAGTGTCTGAGGTCAGATTTGAACTCAGTTACTCCTGAATCCAGGGCCAGTGCTTTATCCACTGCACCACTTAGCTGCCCCGAAAGACATAGGTTTTTGCAGCAGTAAGCAGCATGGGGTCACCAGAAGCTTCAAACTATTCCCCAAATGCATGTATGCATGGCTTCTTGATTTCTGAGATAACTCAATGTAGAGTTTGGGAGAGACCTGCCTCCTATGCTTACCAGCTATGAAACCTTGGGCAAGTCTTCTAACTTCTCTAAGCCTCATTTTCCCCATATATAAAACTGCAAGTAACAGTATCTGTAGTATTTGCCTTATAGGGTTTTTGTGAGATTATGTGGATAAAGTGCTTATCTGACAAAGGTCAAATATTATTGCTAGTATAGGAACTCCTGCAATTTCCATACAAGAGCTTTTTTTTAACATGAATGCTTAAGTCTTTTCTTCTCCAGGTTAAACGTGACCTGTTATATTGACTTTTTAAAAAAATCTAGCATAGATTTTATAATGCTCACTATCACTGGTTACCCTTCTCTGGGCAAGTTCCATTTTGTCAACATTCCTTCTAAATGTGGTGCCCAGAATTGAATAATATACTACAGATGTAGCTTGACAGGCTCAGAGAATTGTGGGACTATTACCACTCTTATTCAAGATGCTATAATTTTTTCTAACAGGCTCTATTGATTTTTTTTGGAGACCACATCAGTTGGCTGACTTATTCTGAGCTTTCAGTCCACTAAATTCCCTTAGCCATTCTTTACCATAAACTTCTGTCAACTATAGTATGGGGAAATTGGTTTATTGAAGTTGATTTAAAAAATTTAATCTTATTAAATTTCATCTTGTTGGTTTGGACCCAAATGAAATGGTACATTCTAGGGAGGTTGCATAGCTCAGTTCAGCTGGAATATAGAATAAATTTAAGTATGTAATGTAAAATAAGACTGAAAAATCAGGGAGGTCTAAGAGTATGGAGGGCCTTGAATATGGAGCAGAGAAGTTTAAACTTTGCTTGCTAGGCAATAGAAAGCCACTGGAAATTTTTGAGCAGAGAATTAATGTGTTAAATCCAACTTGATTTCATTTCATCAGCACCTTCCTTGCTTTAGTTTTACGGTTGTTTTTTTTGGGGGGGGGGGCAGGGCATTGAGGGTTAAGTGATTTGTCCAGGGTCACACAGCTAGTAAGTGTCAAGTGTCTGAGGATAGATTTGAACTCAGGTCTTCCTGTCTCCAGGGCTCTATCCACTGTGCCACCTAGGCTTCCCCAGTTTTACAGTTCTAAAAAGCCTATTTCTCCAGTTGGGTTGTAAGTATCTCAGGTGCTGCAGGTACCTTCTCATCTCCTTTTTTAATTTCAACAGAGTATTTAGCAGAGTTACATACATACTCAGTGTTCAATAAATCTTTGTTGAATTGAACCAAATGATACAACTGTGGAAAGAAACAGAAATGATAGATTGTATTCCTCATATCCAGCAGTAGATCTCTGATCTCCGCAACTTTGTATTGGCTCTCTCCTGTGTGTGCCTGTAATGTGCTCCCATGTCATCTCTGCCAAAGAGTATCTCTAGTATCCTTCAAGGCTAACTGCTAGCTACTAGTGCCACCCCCTGCCCTAAACCCAGCTGCTGTAGCTGTATTTTGTATAAACCTATATATGTTTATTTTCCTCCCCATAAGCTATTTAGGGAGAGGGACTGTTTCACTTATATGCTTGTTTCCTTAGCACAGTACCTACAGGTGCTCTCCCTCCCAAACTACCTTGTATTTAACCTCTTTGTATATATTCATGTTCATTAACTTCATATTTATACTGTATATTTTTGTAAGTCTGTAATTGGCTTCCCATTAGAACATAAGTTTCTCAGGAACAGGGATTGTTTCATTCTTTGTATTTGTATACCCAGCACCGAGCACACAATATAGTTAGTGACTGATTGGTATCTGGTTGAACAACTGTAACCCAAAGAGCATTAATCAATGTCAGTTTGGAAGGAGGTCTTTTATGGTGTACTCTACTCTCTGACTTTGGCCTTTTTCCAAATAGCATTCTTTTTTCCCCTAGATAGCATTCTTATTCATTTTTTGAATAAAGGCAAGGATAGCATACTTATAAAATTCACAGGTAATAAAGCTGAGGAGGAATAAGATGCATCAGATGATAGCTGATATTTACAATATCCCAACAAGTTAAAATGAGAGGAAACAGAGAGGAAAGTAGGTTGCATTTGGAGTCAGAGGACCTGGGGGGTTTGAATCTAGGCTCTGCCATTTACTAGTACTTGATTCTGTGCAAGTTGATTCTCTGTCTAATCTTTTTTTTATTATTTTTATTTTATTTTTTATTTTTGCAGGGCAATTGGGGTTAAGTGACTTGCCCAGGGTCACACAGCTAGTAAGTGTCAAGTGTCTGAGGCCGGATTTGAACTCAGGTACTCCTGAATCCAGGGCCGGTGCTTTACCCACTGCACCACCTAGCTGCCCCTTCTGTCTAATCTTAAATGTCCACATCTATAAAATCAGTATGTTGGCTTTGATGACCTCTAAGCCCATCCAACTTTAAATCCAAGCTCTTATGGGCTAAAGATAACAACACCTCTGTTTATAGTGAGTTCTTTGAGACTGACAAAGCACTTTACTCACAACAACCCTGTAAGATTAGTAGGGAAAAAAGGACAAATAGAATGGAATTTGAATGTGAAATCCTATATTTCAACTTAAAATGTGTGTAAGAACATGAGAAGATACTTGTCCTCATAGGAATTCATTTGAAAAAAGACCTGGTGGTTTTAGTTTACCAAAGTTTACTCAGTATGACTAGGAGGGCTCAGAATTAAATGGGAAGAATTGGTGAAATTGTGCAGTTCTTTTAATGATTCCAAGCTTTTCCTTCAAACAATGGCCTATATTTTAACATCATTTTTTTTCTGATGGTGTTATATGTCTAAAAGTCATGGGATGCTATGGATGTCTATGAAGAATTGATTTTGAGGATCACTCAGAGAGCAATGGAAAAAAACATGGTGGCACTGAGTGGGCTATGTAGCTATATTACCAACCAAAACTTGAATGAGAGGAGTGATATAAAAGATGATATCAGAGAGATGTAGAATGGGAAAAGATATTAGGACCAGTTATATGGTAAGAATATGGATAACTGATGAACACTCAAAGTACATGGTAGAAGACAGTATGCTAGAACTCCAAAAACTGGATGAAAAAAGTGGTATAAAGCAACAATGCCAAAGTCAGATAGAAAACAGGGACCACTAAACCATACCTATAGACCCCATGCATTGATGTATGAAACTATTTGTTCATATTATCTATGTTCCATTGTATTCTTATTTATTTTGTTAAATATTTAACAAGTACATTTTAACATATAGTTCTTACTGGCATTCTGTAGTGTTGCAGGTGCGTGTTTGGCACCTCTGGTCTAAAGGATGTGATCAGAGAGATATATAACTCGATAGGAAGTTTGGACTGGTAAGCTGGTGAGAACAGGGACAACTGTCATACAGCCTATGTATTCCCTTAGTCTTTAAAGAGGCTTGAGACCCAGAGGCCTGCAATAGAGATGGGGATCCTAGGGGAAGGATTTATGGTAGGACATGGACAAGAGTTGCATAGGAGGAAGAGAGGGCATAAGTAGGTTGTGATCCATATTATTAGTGGACACATCTACATGGGTAATATGACAGCTTCATTGAAGTTTTGAAGATTTATACATAGTCCATACTATGGAAGGCAAAATTCCCCCATACTTTTTGCTGGATGGATCACCCCCTATGGTTCTGTGTCTGCTGATTACATTTCAAGATGGATATTGACCAAAGTAGAGAACATCAGTAGAAAGGTGGTGAGGAACAATAAAGAGAACACCTAGAGTCAGGGTTTGAAGTTATCCTGAGAAATCAAAGGAGAGAAGGAGAAATTTCAGCACAATCCAATAAATTGCTAACAATTAGACCTGTCACATGGTAGAGTGGATTTCCTTTTGAAGTAATGAGTGCATCATCAGTAGAAGTACTGAAGTAGATGCTCTGACTCTAGGCCATAGGAAGAATGCTTACTGTGACAGGTTGGACTAGATGAAAAGTCCCTTCCAAAATCTTGTTTTGTTTGGTCATTTTCAGTCATGTCTGACTGACATCTCTTCCTGCTAAACCCAGCCTTGCTTCAAGCTCTCATATTTCAGTACCGCCATCCTTCTAGCCAATTATGTTTTGCAACCGACCAGGAATCCTCGACTCTCCCTTCTGTTTCACTCCTTACATCTAATTTCCAAGTCTTGTTGAATCTTTCTCTATAGTGTATTTTGCTTCCACTTGTACGAACTGATGAAAAATGAGTGAGCAGAACCAGATGAACTATTTGTTGTTGTTGTTCAGTCATTTTTAGTCATGTCCTACTCTCCATGACCTCATTTATGGATTTTCTTGGCAAAGATATTGGAGTGGTTTTCCTTTTCTTACTCCAACTCATTTTACAGATGAAGAAGGGGCAGCTGGGTGGTGCAGTGGATGTAGTACTGGCCCTGAAGTTGGGAAGACCTGAGTTCAAATATCACCTCAAACACTTACTAGCTGTGTGACCCTGGGGAAGTCACTTAACCTAATTGCCTTAACAAAATATCTGGGGGTGGGGGTGGGGGGGATAGCTAGGTGGCACAGTGGATAAAGCACTGGCCCTGGATTCAGGAGGACCTGAGTTCAAATCCAACCCCAGACACTTGACACCTACTAGCTGTGTGACCCTGGGCAAGTCATTTATCCCTCATTGCCCCACCAAACCAAACCAAACCAAACAAAAGAACCATCCGAGGCCATCTCCAGTCATCCTGATATATATTTTGTCACTGGACCTAGATGGCTCCAGAGGAGAGGTTGAGGTTGGTGGCTTTGCACAGCCCTCCCTCACTTAAATCTAATTCACTGCAAGTCATAACATCAACTGTTGTCATGGTCTTCCTCATGAATGAAAGACAAACAACAACAAATAAGGAACCCACCCAACTAGTAAGTGTCTGAGGCCAGATTTGAACTCAGGTAGAGTCTTCCTGACTCCATACCCAGAACTCTATCCACTGTCACCTATCTGCCCCTTTCCAAAATAAGATTCTGCATTTCTTATATTTCTCTATTATATCTTGTATGCTAACATTGAAAAAATAGGTTGCCAACAAATGGATTTTTAGGAATGATAGACAAATCAGCAGAAAATGGAGTATGGTCAGAGAGATGTTAGTGCTGATTACATAGTTGGTTTTTTTTTTTAAGTAAATAGTGTGAAGTGGAAACTCATGGTTTTATATTCAATCCTCATTTTATGTTGTGCTGTATACATGGAAATGTTCTTTTTTGTCTTTATGTATTTAAGTTCAAAATTAGTTTTAAAAATTAAGACAAAAAAGAATAGCCCTCCCCTCCCCCAAAGGATTTGTGGGGAGCACAATTTCAATAGATTGCAAACCTTTTTTCTGGTTATTTTGAATAAATGAATGAATAACAAATGAATGAATTTATTAACTGCCAAAAAGGAGAGATAGACACCTAGGTGTCAGATTTATTTGGGGGGATTCACATTTTGTTTTTAGACAAATGAGCAAACTGTTAATGAGCAATTTATGTAAATTGAGATTCATTTTGTTGGACATACCTTAGAGCCAAAGATAATTTTTGAAACTTCCCATAAGAGTTAGTGTGGAGTAGTGATGAGAACACTGGTTGTGCAATTAGGGGAGCCAAATTTGATCTCCAGCTGACAGTTCTGTGGCCCTAGAAAAGTCATTTAGCTTAATTAGGATCATAGATGTAGATTTGGAAACCTCAGAGACTATGTAATCTAACCCCTTTATTTTCCAACAGAGGAAACTGAGGTCTCAAGAAGTTAATTGACTCACCCAAGGTCATAAATACAGGAATCATCAAAGATGGGATCTAAAGCATTAGTTAGACAAGGCTGCTTCATGTCTTTGAGCCTCAGTTTCCTAATCTGTAAAATGGGAATGATAATAAATTCACTTCCCAAGTGGATTTACACGCATCTCATTTTCCATTCCTGGGTTTCATGAAGGTCCTTGACAAGAGTTTCTCATGATATGTTTGTCATGAGGAAAATGCTTTATGAATCCTAAAGCCCTAAGCAAATGTGAGTTATTTCTTATTCTTATCATTATCCCATCATATTATTCCCCTCCTCTCCTGGAACACTATGCTAAAGGCAGACTGGATTATTTGCAAACTAATGTAGCAGATGAATTTTTCACCTTTGCCTTTTTTCATGCCGTTCATTTCTCTGGTATCTTCTCCATTTTTGCCTGCTGATTTACTCATCCTTTAAAACCTAACTCCAGTGTTGCCTTCTTCATGAAGCCTTCCCTGATCTATCCAGGCAGTAATAAAACTCCTCCTTGGACCTCACATAACACTCAGCTTGCACCTCCAATGTACTTCTCAATTATTTTTTCAGCAGAGTTAATTTTAGACATGCCATCCTCTTCTCCCCACCCCAAACCCCTAGTGGGAAGTTCCATGATACCAGGGACTGATTTTTATCTAAATCTTGTATTATTTAAAAATTGCATCTGTTCTAACCTAGTTTAGTACACACAGTAAGCAATATAAATATTTCTTGTGTTTAAATGAATTTTGAATATCAATACAAAATACTACTTAGGCATATGGGTAGCCATCTCTTCTAAGAAAGATAAATGGCTTATCTTTTGGTTTGTTTTTTTGGTATGTTCAACAGGTAACCTCACCTCTCCTGCATCCTAGAGGTTTTTCAGAGAAGACAGTAGGTGGAATATAGATGTTGGATACTTCTTGCTCTGCCCCTTCATTACCCAAAGCAGGGAAGAAATGATTGGGAGTAGGGGTAGGGGTTTAGGGGAGATAGCTTAACAGGGATAAGGAGAGATTTTATTTTTGTCTCATATACTCATTGGAAGAAAATCACTTTGTAAACCTCAAAGTACCACATAAATTTAAGCTCTTTATTATTACCAGATACAAAGGCAACCTAAAAGATGACATGAATCTGGGAATGTGAGAATGAATGAAAGGCAACAGGTTAACTTGACAGGTATTAATGGAAGAATAGAGAGAGATAAAAGACTAAAGAGGGACAACCTTGAAGCAGAATGTGTAGAGTTTTATGTGGATGTTGAGAAGAACAAGTGATAAGGTCAAAGAAGCCAACCACTGTAGAAGATAATTTTTAGCAGCAGCATATTGTGTTTCTCCAAGGGCCGTGATGAGGAATTGGCTTTTTATTCTTTCCTGAGGTATATTTCATTCAGTGCTTCAAGGAGGTATGATTTTTGTGGTTGTAGGTGCTCCCTCAATGACTGCTGATTGTACCTCTAACCATGGCTGAATAGATGACCTACCGTGCTGTGGTCAAAAGAGTTATGCCCTGTTGGCCAGCTCTTTGTGAATTTAGCTAGCTGGGTGCTCAGGTGACAGGCATTTAATGCCAGGCCCAGACACAAAGCCTTTCTGGCTTGTTAGGACATGGCAGAGCTTCTGCTTTGTTGGCATAGTTTTTGACAACCCAGGATGACCTCTGTGCCAAGATAAGGCATCACAGGAGGAGTTTAGTGGAAGTAATTATACATAGCAATTGTTTCAGGCTGTGTTAAGCAGCAATTTGTTTTTCAATGAAACCTGCATCAGAGGACAATTTCCAGTCACTTCTCTAGCCAATTTGGTTTTCTTCTCCCTACCCCATCTTACAAAAAAAGGAAATATATTTGGAAATTTGAAAAAAAAAAAGAAAATAACTAGGTGGACATTCAAGAAATTCATGCAAAAGAAACCGTTCTTCTCCTCCCTCCTGGAAGTGTGTGTATGGGAGGGGGAGCTATGGGTGTGTACCATACTTTGCAGATGATTTTGACATATTTGTTTTGCTGAATTTGTATCCCTCTCATTTTCATTCTTTGTTATAGAAAAACAAAAATTACCAAATTTATTTTAAAAAAATCTATATGTGTACATAACTGTATAATGATATAGGTTCCTTGCAAAACTGTGCAGTAGTTTTAGTTTAAAAGCTCAACTTTTCCAAGATTTTCCAGAAGCATAAATAATGTTAGTGTCTTAAGCAATTCTAGCCTCTTATCTATTACCTCACCATTTTCTATGCTTTCCTAGTATGCCTTACCCAACAGGGAGATGACTATATAGCAGAACACAATTATTACATAGCATGACATAATGGAGACAAGATTTTTTAAAAATAAAGATATAGGACTCATATAGCTTTAAACTATGACCTGGGTGGAATTAACATCTTACAGGAGACTCTACAGGTGTGACTTGTACTTAACCTTTAAGACCATTTTTAAAAAAGTAATATCTGACTGAATGAAGTACAACCTATTCTTTCTTTCTTTCCTGAAATATCTTGGGCACCCTGAAATGGTGAGCTGAGAAGAGGTGGTAATTTGAAATGGTAAAATATTAATTTTTTCCTTAAGCATTTAAACACCCTATATTTTTATCACTTCCCTGGCAGGAATTCATCAGCAGGGTTAAGAATAGCATTACCTTCTGAAGTATTTTATGTTGTCTGTAAGGTTGCTTTGTTTCATAGTTTTTATAAATTAGGCTTTCAGGTTTCCGTGGAAACCCAGTTGTCTGCATCGGTTGCCAAGGAGCTGCCTTTGCAGCACAAAGCACAGGGAACTGAGAGACTGCATGAGACTGAGTGATTTCATTCTTGGCTGTGATAGACAGTGGAAGGCTTGGGCTTCCATCAAGTGAGCCCTCCATCTTGCCTAGAAGCAGGGAGAGTTCCTGTATGTAGTTTTTTCTTCCCTTTTGTTACCCAGAAAACCACCAAAGCTAAGGGCTCCTAGAGAAGCTGACAATTGTACATTATCTTAGAGGACCTGAATCCTTAAGCCTGCTCCTGCAGTCATTTGGTTACAACTTATTATTCAGTTAAAAGGACCCTTATTGCTATGATTACAAGATAGCCCATAAATGGTAACATTACTCTTTATTAAATTTAGTCCAGAGCAGTAACCGAGGCAGGCCAACTGTTCCTATCTGTGAATAATTGTGGCAACATGACACTTGTTGGGCTGTGTCTGAGATGTATTAAGTCTAATGTTCTTGTGCAAATAGCTAGAGATTGCATTACCCTGACCCTTAGCACAACGAGAAGGTTATTCAGATACTGAGCTTTTTCTGTCTACCAGTAGCTACTCTGGGCTGTATTCAACAAGGGCTGAAGTTCCATTAGAAAAGGATTCATTTGGGATTTGATGAAAGGTATTGTTTTAGATACAGTAAATCAGGTGCAAGATTCATTTTGGACATTTTTGCACCAGCTTGAAATGCTTCTTGTTATTGATGAATTCACCTGGCTCAAGGTGTTGGTGCACTGAAGGCAGCCATACAGAACTCTTGGTGAGGGACAGCCAGTTCCCAGTTTTGAAGGGAGTTTCCATAGGCCCCGTAAAGGTTCTATGAGTGTTTATGTATATGCACACACATGCAATGCAGTCAGAGAGGGCAAGCCAAAGCATTGGGATAGACCACTCAGGTCCAGGTAGGGGAATGGACTACTTAATGGAAAGCCATAAGTGATCAATCCAGTGGTAAGCATTTATGAAGTGTATTGTGCTAAAACACTCTGGGGTACAAAGACAGAAAAATGAAATAATTTGTCAAGTGGGCACTGATGGTGACCCTACATACCTTTTTTATGCTAACAAGAAATTAACCTCATCTAAATAGCTTATGAGGGATCTGAAAATGTAAGGTTTGTGTGAACTGTTTTTTTGAGAATTAAAAAAATTAAATAAGACGATTTTTCCTCCTTCATCTCTTTCCCTCTCAAATTATTGCTTCGTTTAAAATCAGTTTCAGTAAAACTTTTATGGAAGAAAAATATACTCTTAATTTGAAAAGGAATTGATATGATCTAGTAATTAAAATATGAATATATCATACTCTTTGTAAAAGAGAGGAGAATGAATGTCCATATCTGTATCCTTTTCTAAATATGTTAAGGTTTTGGTCTCACATTATTTTGGTCCTATTAATACAAAAATGTCTCCAAAATATGTGTATTAAAATGAGACTATGCCACCAACTAGTTTCATAATTTGGGGCAAGTCACATTCCCTTAATTACTTAATTTATATGTAAATGAGGGACTCTATATACTAACCTTCCAGCTCTGCTATTCATCCACACTGTGTGTGCTATCTTATATGGGGTAAAATAGATATTTCCCTTATCATCTTGCAAATGCAACATGCCACTGAATAGCAGGGTCTCTAAGGTCCTCTTAGAAAACATGAAGGAAATAATAGATAACTAACACTGGGCAGAAAACCAAGAGGAAAGGGGAATAAGGCCAGTCAATAAGCTAATAAAACTTCCTAATTAAGCACAGTATTAAAAAGTAGTCAGGGTGTGAAATCATATAATTTTATGGCTAGAAGAGACTTCAGAATTGATGTAGACCAACCACTTTCCCCTTAGACATAAGGAAACTGAGGCCGCAGAAGTGAAGGAATGGGGATAACAACATGCAGTGAAGCAGTGATGGATTTTGGAGTCAGAGGATCCGGAAACAAATCCCAGCTCTGAAATTTAAATGATGAAACTTTGGGGAAATTACTTAATCTTTTTGAGCCTCAGTTTCCTCAGCTGTAGAATGGGAGAGGTAGAGTAGATGACCTCAAAGGTCTTTTTACCTATCGAACATCTGAATCTAGGTTTCCAGATTCCTGTTCCACTGTACTAACCACTATTGCTTGATCATACCTAATCCAGCCTCATCTAAGGCTTTTTACAATGAGGGGGATTCCTTCTGTTACATGATAACTTTTGGGTGCTTCATTACTCTTGGAATTTTAGGGCTACTATTTGCATTTGTATAATGCTTTGCAGTTTTCCAAAGTGCTATCATATGCCTAGACCCTCACAACCTTCCTTATAGTAAGAAAGGAAAGAACAGTGTTCCCCTATTTTGGAAAAGAAGGAACCTGGACACAGAAGGGTTAATTAAGTGGCTTAGTCATAGAATCATAAAATTTTCATGGAGCCCAGAGGGACTTTAGGGATGAAAAAAAACCCCAAGGAAGTGAATTGACTCACCCAAGATCAAATAGCAAGTTAGTGGCAGAAGCAGGTTGTGAATCCAGGTCCCCTGATACCCAATATAATGGTTTTTCCTCTCCTTATAGCAATGTTATTCTTGTTTAAGTCCAACTAATTAGTGGCAGAGCCGGATCTAAAATCCTGTTATTTGGGGATTTGTTGGGGATGAGGCCCTGCTAACACACCTGCAAAGTTAAAACCTGAAGGAACTTCCATTGGTTTTCTCCCTATGTGGATGCTTATGTGTGCATCTAAGTTTAATATCTTTCTTCTGGCACTGACTAATGCTTAGAGCCTCAGGGTAAAAAAAAACATAACCCATTTTAAGAAATGAAGTAAATGTTCTGTTGGGGGAAGGAGCAGTGAGTGCTGGAATTTATTTATTTTTCCCTTTCATTCCTATTTTAAGGTGGCAATTATTTAACCCCTGAAAGTAATCACCTCTTTACAGAAATGTTGTAAGGAAAATGTTTTATAAACTGTAATGAATCATATAAATTGGAGCTATTTTTGTTATTTTAGAAGATTTTTTTAAACTCAGGAAACAATTATGTTTAAGAATAATGATCATTAAAAATAATATATTGAGAATAATGTTATTAAGAACAACATATTATTCTTAAATATAATTATGTAATGTATTATTAGGAATAATGTATGAAGAATAATGTATTCTTAAACATAATTCTGTTTCCTGAATTAAAAAAAATCCCCTAAAATCACAATAATAGCTCTAATTTATGAGATTCATTACAGTTTAAAAAGCATCTTCCTTACAACATTTCTTTCTTTTCTTTTTTTTTGCGCAGGGCAATGAGGGTTAAGTGACTTGTCCAGGGTCACACAGCTAGTAAGTGTCCAGTGTCTGAGGCTGGATTTGAACTTAGGTCCTCCTGAATCCAAAGCCAGTGCTTTATTCATTGTACCACCTAGCTGCCCCCACAACATTTCTTTTTTTTTTTTTGGTGAGGCAGTTGGGGTTAAGTGACTTGCCCAGGGTCACACAGCTAGTAAGTGTCAAGGGTCTGAGGTCGGATTTGAACTCAGGCCCTCCTGAATCCAGGGCCGGTGCTGTATCCACTGTGCCACCTAGCTGCCCCACACAACATTTATTAAGGTAGATAAAGGTGATTACTTCCAGGGGTTGAATAATTTTACACCTTAAAGTAGGAGGGAAAGCAAAAAATGAGTCCAAGAATAATGTATTATTCCTAAGGGCAGCTAGGTGGTGCAGTGGATAAAGTGCCAAGCCTAGAGTCAGAATGACTCATCTTCCTGAATTCAAATCTGGCCTCAGCCACCTACTAGCTGTGTGATCCTGTGCAAATCATTTAACCCTGTTTGTCTCAGTTTCTCATCTGCAAAATGAGTTGGAGAAGGAACTGGCAAACTACTCTTTGCCAAAAAAACAAACAAACAAACAAAAAAAACCCAAAACCCAAATAGTGTCCCAAAGAGTTGGAGTCCACTGAAACAACTGCACAACATCATCCCTAAGATGCTATTTTCTCAGTTTGAGCATCAGTATGGCATAGTTCATAGAGGGCCAGCCTTGGAGTTGGGAAGACTTGTATTGTTCAAGAACAACACCTGACACAACCACTTGACTTTGGGTAAGCCATTATCTACCAATGCCCCAAATGTCTCTCTGAGACCCTAAGCTACAGATGAGTTCCCCATCTGCTTTGGTGACTGGAGTTTTCACCTGAGGAGTTACCGCCACCAGTTAAATCAAAGATTTCAACAAAACACAACAATGATCGTTCACACTATTTGCATGTTCCTTATTTTTCTCCTGTTTCTCGTTGGCTAAGCTGATGTTTGGTTTCTTCCTTTGGCTAAATGCTCAGTATTGTACCATGACTGAGAATCATAGACATAGAATGTTAGAGACAGAAGGGCCCCTAGAACAACATTCTTATCTTACAGAGGAGGAAATGGAAGCTCAGAATGGTAGATGCCTTCCCCATGATAAGACAGATAGTAAATGGTGAAGATGAACTGGAACTCGGGTCTCTGCTCAGTCGGATGTTCTTTTCTCTGTACCAAAATGACCTCTTTGTCTAATGCTTATAATTGGAAATAATCTTTTAAAAATGGCCACCTCTTTAGCACAGAAAATCTGTACTTTGCTGTGGGGATTTCAGGGCAGCTGGATGTTACTGTGCATTTGATTAGAAATATTTTAGTACTTTTTATTAGGACTCATACTTATGCTTTTGTGGAGGAGGCAGGAACCACTCAGTTTGGAAACTAGTGAACAGGGTGGTGAAGGTTCTTTTATACCATTTATAAAGTATTGTATGAAAAGGTCATAGTGGAGAGCATATTTAATTTGGTTGCTTTTATCCAAGACCTTCTCCTGACAGTACTTTTTTGTCTTGGCAAATTTCAGGGCTGATTAGGTCAGTTAGTTATTGCACAATTAGGGGATTGCAAAAGAATTGTGGAAATCTGTGCAAAAGAATGATCTCCTTGGAGTTTTGACACAAGAAAATGAAAGACTTTGGGTTTTGAGCTTTAAAAAAATATTACAGTGTTCGGTATAGAAACCACCAAAGGCTCACTCAGTTCAGGCCTTTCCAAAGCATGCTAGTTGCAGAATACTGAACAATTGTGACTCTGTGTGTGTGTGTGTGTGTGTGTGTGTGTGTGTGAGAGAGAGAGAGAGAGAGAGAGAGAGAGAGAGAGAGAGAGAGAGAGAGAGAGAGAGAGAGAGAGAGAGAGGAGTTCAGGGTTGATTTATGTGTCCCTTTATTTACAACCTGTATTGAGGACAAGAAAACAAAACTCACCCAAGCCAAAATTACGGGGAGCTTTAACAACATTGTAAGAAGTCACCGAGAAATCTATCATGGTTGCACAGGATGAAATTAGGTCTTGCAGTAATAGATAAGCATGATGCTTCCAACGAATTGGTGTGTTATTTTTTCAAGTGCTGTGATAGAAAATTAGAGTCACTCGAAGCCATTATTTTAAGATTCAATTAAATTGTGAATGTATTTCCACACCTATTGTATCTTGATAAATGGTCTTCAATTTGGTTATCCCTAGGCTCCTGGCCTTTTACTTTCTATTGTTAAATAGGGATTTTAATATCAAGCAATAAGTAGCTATAGGTTGCTCCATTTTTAGTCTAATTCCCAGACTATTCTTCACCACAAATGTTGCCTAATAATCCCACATATCTGTTTTCAGTGGAAAATTGAAATACTTGGATGTTCTTAACAGAATCCAAGCATTTGTTAAGTGCTTAAAGTACATGGCATTGTATTATCAAATTGTGATCTATGTGGTGTTAAGGGCTAAAATTCTAGCTAAACTGTCTAAACTATTTAATGAGTGGTCGCCAATAAATTATAAGCTTTAGCAAGAGTTAGACTTTTAAGCATTTATTAAGGAGAATAAGAATTTGGTAAAGAGAGAGAGAAAGGCCTAGATTCCTAACTATTAAAGGGAGAGCACATTTCTAGCTCCCTTCTCCGCCAACGTCCTCAGGAAAGAGAGCGAGACTGAGCGCCAGTCTCTTCCTTCCTCCTCCCACTAGTTCGCGTCAGTTCCTGACTCCTGAAGAAAAGACTCCTGGTCTTGCCCTCAAAGACCTTCCCTTCATGGGCAGAACTCTTCTACAGTAAGTATCCAGCAGGTGGCGTTATTCCAATCGTTACAGTCCCCCCTGTTGTTCCTCAAGAAACAAAATGTTTCCTTGACGGAACAGTAAAAAGAATATAATAACTATTGCTAACTAATAATATGTGAACAACAATATAGAAAAGGAAGAGAGGAAAGTTTTGTCCAGAGGGGCGATTTTTTTTGTCCTCATGAACCGACGCTTTGACATTAGTCTTGCAAAGGGAGGGCCTCTGCAGAGAATACATGTTACAGATGGTGTATATTATAACAGAAAGAGAAAAAAAACAACAAAAACAACAAATCAAAACTGTTCATTTAAAGTCTCTGAAAGTCTTTTCTCAGATGTCCTCTAGGTGTAGTCGTGGAATGGAAGTCTTTTCAGGGGTTGATGTGTGGATGCTGGTAATCAGCCAGGAAAATTTCCTACAAAATTGAGCTTAACACAACTTTAAAATAGCTTTGTCAATAATCAAATCAAACAATGAAAGTTCTCAAAAACATGTCTAAGGGAATTTATAATCTTAGTTGTTACACATGAAACATACGATAAAACAAAAATTGAACCATTCTTTAAAATTATAATATTACTATAGTCCCCCCCTTATGGAGGGTAATTGGGAAGACAATTGCTGCGATATTAATTATTAAAAATAATTTTTATCTTTGTTTCATCACTTTTTGCATCATCTGCCTAATTATCCTCATGCCATTATGAGAAATTAGAAAATCTAATATAATTGGTAACAGGTGTCAAGGCCAAATTCAACACTGTTATTTATCATGACACCTGAGATAATTATGGGGGTTACCATAAAAGAACAGAGAAATGATGGGATATGAGCATTCCCACACTTGAGCAATATGTACTGCCCATACAGTATGCCAGGCTTAAAATAGGTGGATGGAATATATGTCCATGCCACCAAACATATTGGAAGAAACTGAGTCAGACTTAATCAGATGCATGGGATTGAGATGTCCATGGCATCAGGCATATAGGAGGGAGCATAGAAGCCAGGTGTAGAAGTGAGATGGGTGGGATGAATACTTCCAGCCATCTGTACAATATTGTGGGGAAAAATAAAATAAAATATTAAACCAAGAGAATCCAACCTCAACATTTGTCAAAAGCCGTTCCCTCGGCCATACCTTGACTTCATGCATGTCTCCCCTCATGTGACAGTTCAGTGTCTGCTCTTGCATGTATTCCTCTTGTGATTGGATGGCATCTTGGCCAACTGGCATCTGATAACTCAGAATAAAGGCAATTAATGTCTTAAATGATAAGTTCCCATAATCCAAGTCTCATATGGATTTAAAAATTGAGGATAATAAATGATTGCAAAAAATGTGAATACATCTTGACTCAGAACACAATATATAATTATGCAACAATTTCAAATGATACCCCTTTTTTTTACTTAGTATACAATTACTTTTGTGAAAAATCAGAACATATTTGAATACAAGTTAAAGCACAACACAATCTCAAAGAACTTTTTTTTTTTTGAAAAAAGAAAACTTTTACAAATGTTCCCCTCTTTTTTTTTTTTTTTTGGGAATATGCTTATCAAAAATAATACTTCTAGAATCAATTTACACTTGCCATGGCAAACAATTTGCTAGGGAAATGCTTTAAAGAGTTTGATCAAATAATCAGTTGAGAAAAAATAACAAAAACAAACAACTCAGAATATGGGAGCACAATACTCCTAGAATTAATATTGTATTATGAAATCAAAACCATGTTTCAAAATTAGATAGATGAATGAATAGAAGAAGATACATGTGGAACAATAAAAGACAATGAAATTCAAACTAGGGAAATCTAAATGAATATGAACTTAATATTAATAAGAGTATTATAAAATATAAACTTGATCACATGACTATAAAAAACTTTTACAGATATTCTCCTTGTTTTAGAAACTAAGTATAAGACCCAATCTCAAAAGCATGAAAATTTCTATGAAAATAAACCCATACCATTAATTTCAAAATGTATATGTAATGGCATAGAAATCCTATGTAACCTCTGAACTGACATTATTACTCTGAGTGAATTCAGAACACTTTTGATTCCGATATCTAAAATCCCCAATACTCATATCAATACCTTGCTGCTTACTTCTACATTTCTGTAAAATATGTACCCTTCCATGGCAAAAGAAGCAGAGTCTTGAACTATGGTGATGATTGTCATTCTTATTCAGCTTAAGTTTTTCTTCTTTAACCCCTCTATATTGTCTGTCAGTCTTTTCACCATACAAATGCTTTATAAGATTACTAATTAAAGACAAAAGCAGGTTAGCAAAATTATGAACAAAACAAGCATATCTGGAATTTAAAGGGCTTTCTAAGGTTGTCTCAGAAGCACAGCCAGGCTGGGAAAGGGCTGAGCCTGAAGCTGCAAATGCAGGTAGAAAAAGTTGAGCATGTGCATCAGATCTCTGGACTTCCCCGGTAGGGGAAGCAATGGGCTTGGCCATGGGAGGAGTAGAGGGTGGGGTCTGGAGAGGAGGGGAGGGACCAGCGCAATTTGAATCCGACTTGATTTTGAACTCAGGCCTGGATTCCTCTTCCCCCACTTTGCCTCCAGGTGCTAGGGGATTAAAAGCTTCTAGAGGGTGGGTCATTGCCTCCAGGCATGCAAAATTAGAGCAACAATTAGTGTTGGAACTGGGAAAAGCAGCAGGAATCTCTTCAGGTTTCTCTGAAAAAGCATGGTTGGGAGAGGGAGAGATATTTCCTCCTGTGAGTAAGTTACTGGCTCTTTTAACAAAAATAAAAAGAAAAATAGAAAATCCACAAAAACAAAGCATTAACATGATCTTATCTCCCATTTGTCTGGTTAAACAGACTAAAATCAAAAATAGGGTAATTAGCGAGTTTAAAAGGTCCATTTGAAAAAATTTAAAGGAAAACACAGCCAGTGCGCCAGTACTTAGCAGTTAAAGGGAGAGGGAGGGGAAATTTCTTACCCAACCAGCAGATCAGAAGACTGAGGGTTAGCTTTCCTCTTCGTGGTCAGCCATCTGTTAAGGGCTAAAATTCTAGCTAAACTGTCTAAACTATTTAATGAGTGGTCGCCAATAAATTATAAGCTTTAGCAAGAGTTAGACTTTTAAGCATTTATTAAGGAGAATAAGAATTTGGTAAAGAGAGAGAGAAAGGCCTAGATTCCTAACTATTAAAGGGAGAGCACATTTCTAGCTCCCTTCTCCGCCAACGTCCTCAGGAAAGAGAGCGAGACTGAGCGCCAGTCTCTTCCTTCCTCCTCCCACTAGTTCGCGTCAGTTCCTGACTCCTGAAGAAAAGACTCCTGGTCTTGCCCTCAAAGACCTTCCCTTCATGGGCAGAACTCTTCTACAGTAAGTATCCAGCAGGTGGCGTTATTCCAATCGTTACAGTGGGTTATTATCTTCTCCCAATACGTTTTTTGGAGGTGTTGGTTACTGAATACCACATTTGTTGTCTTTGTCTAAAATGAGGGTATCCAAAAAATAAAATAAAATAAAATGAAGGTATAACTTGAGAACCATAATAGAAATCACAATAGGAAGAGATAGTTGGCAATTAATATTCCCATTGCTTATGTGATAGGATATGCAGTTATAGGTATTTGGTATATGCATTCAAAGGTATCTGGACACCTGCTTCCTTCTTTTATAGTGCCTTAAATTTCTCATTTTGTCCTATAAAAATAAATTTCAAGGGTTTAAATAGCTTAGTTTCTTTATTTGGAAAGTGAACATGACTGATAGCAGTTTTCTTTGCAAATATTGTTGCAACTAATGAAAATAAAGGTATTGTAAATGTAAAGCGCTTAGGGCAGTAGTCAGTCAACAGACACTTATTTAACCACTTACTATGTATCAGGTAGTGTATTAAGCACTGGTAATGTAAAGAAAGACCAAAAGTAGACCCTGCCCTCAAGAAGTGTACATCCTAATGGGAGAGCCATATAAATACACACAAGACACACAAGATAAACACAAGACATATGCAGAGAATGTGAAGGTAGATTCTCTACTGAAAAAGAGTAGACCTTGAGACCACTGTTTTTGTAAGGCTGTAATGAACTCTGACAAATGCAAAACTCTCTCTGAACTATCTTTTAGCTAGAATCTTTACTAAACCAGAAGATAATTTTCAGAGTTCCAGGAAGGAAATTTCTTGCTTGAGGGCCATAGTTAAGGTAGTTTTTCTCTGAAAGTCCTATTCTTTTTCTAGTATCACAAAAATATCCCGAATTCTCTATATGAATTCCAGACTAATCCTCAGCAACCCTATTTTTCAATTCTCTAATATTGCATACCCCACCAACATTGCATACTCTATCAACAAAATTTGCATACTCTTTACCAAAAAACCTTGGTAGATTGCAATAGGACAAAGAAATAGCATGTAATAAGCTCTCTAAGGGGAAAGAACATTTGTGTTTATTTATTTCCTTATGAATTAACACAGTGCTTGACACATAATATAAAGTTAATAAATATTCTATTTATTCATTTCTCCTTCATTATTGCTCTACAATAATATTTAAATGTCCAGATATTACAAAGCTAGGTACCTTAAAAAAATAGAAGGAGTTAATCAGCACCTCTGTTTCATTATATTTATTCCTTTTCTCTCAACTGGAAGTTAAAAGACAAGAAATATAGCCATTCTCCCCTTTAGTCTACTATCTCAAATCAATTGCTTATAGACCAGAGTGAGATAAATTCTTTCTGTCTCATCTGCAGTGGAGTGGTACTTTAGGATGAGGAAGTAAGCGTTCACCATTCACAGTTGTATGTAATTCCTTCTGGGGGATTGCTCAACTGAAATATATTTAATGATGCTTAAAGCTTTGGGAGTTTCTAGACCATTAGAACCATCATTTTAGTTTATTAAAGAGATGTAGTCTCTAACCAAAGATCTAGAACTTAGCAAGAACTTCCCGTCTAGTCTGTTTTAGACCACGCTGATGATGTCATTGTCATCTTGCTTTCATTGACCTGATTTATCAGTTTTCCTGTCCCTTGATTGTTCCCTATTAACTCTAGGCATGGAATAAGGGTGAGCTGAATCCCAGAGTGTTAAGGAAACAATATAATAGATTCATAAAATCAGTTGGAACATTGTTGTGGCCCAGCCACAAATGAAAAGCTTCATGTTAGCTTGGTGACTTTTAAGAAGTGCAATTTCTGATAAACTGCGTGAGTGGAAAAGTTCTAGGAAATAAGAAGATTATTATATTCAAGGATTTTAAAAAACCCTGAGTAGATATAATTTCATTTTGGGGGGGGGTATCTTTGAATCCTCATCTCCTAGCACAGTATCTGACACATAGTATTTTACAAATGCTTATTGATTGATTAGTTAGATATTAAGGAATTCCCTTTGCCTTTGGTTCTCCCTGAAACTGTTCTGAAGCTTCTGTTGGTGACCAAGCTCCTATTTGGGTAAAGACATGATGTGAAAAATTATGTGCTGCCCAGTGCAGTTCCTATTGGCCAGTGAAGACAATGCTTAAACTAAGCAGTTGTAGCCAGCTCCTTAGAGGAGAAAGCCCATAATTTCCCAAGTCTTATGCCTTCCCTTCATCAAAACAAAAAAGTATCAGGATCCAGATATAATTGAGAAACTAAGAAGAGCAATAACCTTTTTTCATTAATTAAGAAATGTTGGGGCAGCTAGGTGGCTCAGTGGATAGAGCACCAGCCCTGGAGTCAGGAGGACCTGAGTCCAAATTCGGCCTCAGACACTTAACACTTAACTACCTGTGTGACCCTAGGCAAGTCACTTAACCCCAATTGCCTCACCAAAAAAAAAAAAAAAGAAAGAAATGTTGGTAGTTTTGAGGCTCTTAACTTGAACTTATCCATTCATTTATCTCAGTTTGAAGAGAAAAGAGAGACAGAGAAGCAATCAGTAAAGAATAGGAATTAGGGATTACAGAATTATCTGACCAAATCCACCTCTACCCACTTGGAATTTTCCTGTGACCTCCTATGATTATACTAACCTTTAGTGAAGGAATCCCTGAACTAGAACATTTCCATTTGGAACAGGTGTGTAGTCATCTGCTAAAGGATTTGAGTAGCTTATTGTTGGATTTGGGATGATGTTTCTTTTATTAGTTAATATTTTTAATCAGTAATCTGGATGATGGAAACCACAATCAACATTAGAATCATTTAGTGTCCACGTGAACCAGTGTACTGTGCTGTCTGGACTTGTACAGGGTATATTACAACAGATATAGCCTCTGTTCCTTTGGAGGATACTGGATGTATTGGTGCAGACAGTAATGTGAAGGACAGACGGACTCAGACAATGAACAAAGAGATATGAAGCACTTGCACTGCTTATAGACTATTGATAATATACTTAAGCATTTAGATATTAATTCAAGGTTGCCCATAGTTAGGAATAGAATTCAAAGTGACATTGACAAAATAGAGAAAAGTGTTCTTCAGGAGTGGGATGGCCCACATTAAAAAAAATACAAGGGGGGAATGGGGGGGGCAGCTAGGTGGTGCAGTGGATATAGCACTGGCCCTGAATTCAGGAGTACCCGAGTTCAGATCTGGCCTCAGACACTTAACACTTATTAGCTGTGTGACCCTGGGCAAGTCACTTAACCCCAATTGCCTCACTAAAAAACAAAAAACAAAACAAAACAAGAATACAAGGAATGTCAAGTTTCCATCTTCTGAAGTTTCTTCCTAGCTTCTCTGATCTCTAGTGACTACCCTCTTTTCTCTAAACTCCACTTGCCCATATAAGTTGTCCCCAAACCACTTTGCATTTATTTCATTCAATATATTTGAAATATTTGCCATCTACATAGCTCAATGAATAGAATGCTAGAGATAAAGTTAGGAAGACCAGAATTCAAATCTGGTCTCCAGACATGACCAGTTGTGTGACGTTGGGCATGTCACTTAACCTCTATTTGTCTTAGTTTCCTTATCTGTAAAATGGGGATAATAATAGCACCTACCTCCCAGGGTTGTTGTGTGGATCAAATGAGATAATAATTGTATAGCACTTAGCACAGTGCCTGGCACATAGTAAACCCCATATAAATATTATCTATTATTATTAAAACTAATTATAGAAATTACTACACATTCTGTAATAAAATGCTAGATAGTGCTATAGTAGGGGGACACTGGCAGCTAGATGGTGCAGTGGCTAGAGTGCTGGAATCAGGAAGACTCATCTTCTTGAATTCAAATCTGGCCTCAGACACTTAACTAGCTGTGTGACTCTGGACAAGTCATTTAACCCTGTTTGCCACAGCTTCCTCATCTGCAAAATGAACCTGAAGGAGGACATGGCAAACTGCTCCAATATCTTTGCCAAGAAAACTCCAAATGGAGTCATGAAGGGTCAGACATGACTGAAATAACTGAACATCAACAACAACAATGGTACATTAGGGAGGATCAGGAAAGGAAAAAGTAGAACTTGAGCTAGGTCTTGGAAGAGTGATTAAAATAACAGTGTATAAGAAATCCTTTAAAAAATTTCAGGTTCAGAATTGTTTAATTGAATAGGTTGAGGAAAGGAAGAAAAGAAGGTATTCCAGATATGAATAAAGTATTTTCAAAGAAACAGATGAGCCTAAACTGTATAGCAGTCTATCTGACCACCAAAGCTGAGTAGTGGTAGCTATGATTACTTAGATATACATTATGGATATGTGTGAATAACAGACTGAGAATTTTGTATCCAATATTAATGGAAAATGGGGAATGATGGTTGGTTCTTATAAAAAAAATTAGTCATGACTTTCCAAATTTGTATATTATGTTATTTAAAATATTGGGGACTAGTCTGGGGATTCTAAAATGTTGCTACTTATAAATCAATGGCTCTTGTTCCAGTTTGGCAGTAAACATTTATTATTAATTAATATCACATATTAATAAAGTATTGACCACATGTCTCCCTGACTTCCCCATTAGTCACAGGCTTACAGGACTAAATAATCACATACCTAGTGTGGAGAATAAAAAGAGTCCCAGGAAGAAGAGATAAGAGAGAGAGATCCTGGTGTGCCCAGGGATTTTTATCCTCTTTTTGGTAGAGGGGGCGTCACCACACATTAAGCTAAGCTAATTGGTTAGCATCATTCAGCTCCATTGATTGACATGACTTGGGGGATGGTCTAGAGACCAAATTCCATCCATCTAGGTGTGCTTCTTCCCCTAGCTAATCAGAAGGATCAATCTGCATTCCTTTTGTTAAGCTGAAGGCTCATGCCAGGCTGGTTTCTGGTAAGAGGGAGAGAGCAGCTAACACTAACAAATCTGGGTTTCTCCTAGAAATTAATTATTAATAATTATTTTCTCACAATATAGACAATTAATGAGGGAAACATAATGATACAATCACAAAATACAGAGAAAGAAGGCTAAAAACATTTCAACATGTCATCACAAGATTAACAAAAACTTTATGAACATCATCTACATACACATATGTTTCTTATTTATTTGTCTGTGTATAAGTTCTTTCCCCTCTACTCCCCATCTCAGTAGAATGGAAGCTCCTTGAGGGCAGAGACTGTTTTGTTTTTGTATCATTAGCACCTAGTGTGGTATTTGACACATAATAGACAATCACTAAATGTTTGTAGATTTGCATTGAGTTGAAGTGGATGCATTAATAGTAGCTGTAGACATAGCTGTTAACCACTACCTGAATTTGCAGGGAGATATTTCTTTTCTAAAATATTTTAGGCCATATATGTGAGTAGTGTACTATTGTTTGGAAGCCCAGTATTTAAATGTGTGTCAGTGCCTGGAGTCATTAATTTCACTTATGTACTGCCTTATTATCTCTTCTTCATATATTAGGACTTTAGAACCCAACTACTTTCTATTTGAATTTTTAAGTTGTCACCATAGAGCATGAACATTACCTGTTCCTGACAATTAAAATGGACCAGATCCTCGCTTTCAGCTTTATATCCCATGCCAACTGACAAATAGATTTTGCTTGACAAAACTCACTAATGAACCCACAGAGTGGGCTTGGCCTTACTAGCAAACCCAGAGTTTTCAATGCTATCATGAGAAAGAACTTCAATGGGAGGTCCTGGAAAAAATGGACAGTGTCTAGTTATGACTGATAAGATCACAAATTTGCTGAGCTTGTCATGTGGGTACTTATTCATGTAATGTTTTATGTAAGCATGTTTTTCCAGGTGGAACTAGAACCTAAGCACCCTCAAAACAGATATGAATTCAGCTACTCGCCTTCAGGTACTCAGTAATACTTTTCTTCTATATTGGCCATTCCTTGTCTCTTCACAGTACCAAGAAATCCAGTTTGTTATTCCATAGAGAAATCTTAATGTTGTGCCCAGCATTTAAATAGCACCTTCCTCCCATGAAGCTCAAAGCACTTTACAAGACAGTGTTCAGGGAACTCCTCACAATACCTATAAAAGGTTAGTAATACCATAAATACAGTCAAGATTTTTTTTGCCTTTAACAAACAACTTTTCTCCAACAGACCCCAGGGGCCAGTAGAAGATCCAAAAAAAAGAGATATCTGAGCATAGAAGAAAATAGGTTATATCGACTTGGGGAAACTTAGCTGACTTAAGTATAAGTAACCAGACAAAGTGGTAAATGAATATTGCAAAGTGAGGGATGGAAAATGATCATTGGGAAAAAGTGGATACACAGATAGATCTCAGCACAGTTGGGTTCAATTAAGTGAGTTCATTTGGTTTCATTTGGTTCTGACAGTTTCACCTGTGTAATCCTTTAACCCACAAATAGGGGGCAATAGATCAGCAGAGAGACCTGTCTTCAGCAGCTGGGACTGCAAGGAGAATAAGAAGGAAAGAAGCTTTCCTGGCCATATTGTTCTATCCCAGCTGTTCCCTTCTGTTTGATAGGAAGCCATGCAATCATCAGAAAGAATATTCCATGTTAATTAATAATGTTTTCATGATAGAAGCTTTTTTAAACGAATGCTTTATCTACAATAATTTCGGCAACTTCCCTCAAAGGTAATTTCAATTTATATGATGGAATATCAGTATATATTTTCTTGTGTCCATCTCCACATAAAAACACAAGAGACTTTGATTAACATGAATATAGTTTCATTCTCTTGTTTGGGTATTGAACGCAAAAAGTAGTACATGTTTGGTCATTTGTGTAAAAATATTTAACCCCAAGGGAGTAGATGAAGCTATGTGATACTAGTTAAGTTATATATGGGGTATAATTGTATACCTCTAGGGTGTGGTGCCTAATTAATATTGTTAGATAGGACAAGGAAGTGTATCTACAAGTACACTAAAGAAATGCAATCTAAGAAAACATGAATTATGAAAGGGTAAAAATTTTTTACTAAAATTACTTTATTACAGTTGATTTTTTTTTACTTTTCTTTTGCTATGATACAAAGGATACTTACAAACAAAATATTACATATGACCTTGTTTTCTCTCATTTTCTGACAAATTGGTAACAGCTCTAAACAATTAATACAGGTTATATATGAATTATAATGTATTCAGAACCAGAAGAATACTGACAGTACATTTTACAATAAGCCCCACCAGTTAGTGCTGTGTACCATCTTGACTGAGGAGAAACTGCACACTTGTTATCACCCAGACCGACTGGTGATATGATTGATAGCAAAGGAAGGTCCTCACTCCCCATTGCAGCCCTTTGTAACCCTCCACTGTGGGCATCTGTTGGGTCTGAAAACTCAGAGGACACAACAAAGGTGTGAAAAAACAGGAGTATGGTGGCAGCACATCTCACTTTCAACATGATTTTCTCTCACCCTAAAAATCCATCCTAGTTTCCAGAATCACCAATCACCCACCATGAAAATGGGACAGGCTCAAGGGCTGGGAAAAGAAGATGGGCACCGCCACCAAAAGGCAAGGGAACTCACCAAATTCAGAGTCCCTCAGAAAGGGTAAAATTTAAATGAGACATAACATACTAGTCTCTTCTTTCCCCTCTCCATAGTAAGCTAAAATTTTAAAAAGTGGGAAAATCTTGCATCTGTAATTTTATTGGTGTAAAGTTCTCCTATTTGGTGGAGTTTACAATCTCAGAGAACTGTCTTGGCTACTGATAGGTTAAGTGACTTGCCCATACTTAGTAGACATCAGATTGATTCAAGAAGACCTAGGTTCAATTTCCAAGGCTTTCTATCTGTTGTGCAACACTAATTTTAAATAAATAAAACAAAAAATCATTTTTAATGTCCTGATATCCTTATGTGACACTACTGTTTATGAGTCTGGAATTGGAAATCACTGATATGACATAATCTGGCTCCCCCCCAAAAAACTAAAGGGAAGTAGAAATGAGTAGATAGTAAAATTCTTGTAATATGAGTAACTTTAAGGACTAATTCTATTGTTTGCTTAAAGGAAGGTTTAGTTAATACTCTAGGGAGCACTAGCAAACCAATAGAGAAAATAGTTCTTATGGACCCCCAGTCTCTAATTCCATTCAGTTAGCATTTACTGCCATCATACTCAGAGTATTAGGAAGTAGAATTCAAACAGTAGCCTCAAGTATTTTGGTTAGACACTGTAAAGAATCATAAGAATAGTACATGGTTACATAGAACTTAACAATTCATAAAATACTTTCTTCACAACAACCTTATTTTTCAAATAAGAAAATGTAGAAGTGATTTACCCATAACCACAGAGCTAGTAAGTAATGAACATAGGTCTTATTCAAAGTCGGGACTCTTTCCATAATAACTATGCTATAGTTTTTAGGTACTTGATTATAAGTGGATATAGCTAGAGCAACACAAAGACCTCTGAGGTTACATAAAATCATAGATTTAGGGACATTAGAGGTTATTTATTACATTTTACAAGTGAAGAAAGTGAAGCCCTAAGTAGGTTTAATGGTCTGCTAAGGGCCATAAAGAGATTTGCTCCCACGGCCTCTGACTCCAAATCAAACTGTATTGTACCATACTGTTTAATAAAAAATAGAGGTAATACTTTAAATATTTAAATTGCAAGATACCTTTTTCTCACTGACAGAGTTTGAATGAAGGCATTTATATTTTTGTTGTTGCTGGTTGTTGAAATGTATTGAAATGTTTTTGAGAACATAGTATTTCAAGAATATAATAGTTAGAAGGTATTAACCACACAAACCTTTCTTTCCTACTACTATTAGAGTATATCTTGAATAGGAGGAGTACTCAACCTGGGGTCCATGAATTTATTAATTTTTAAAATATTTTGATAATTCTATTCCAATATAATTGTTTCATTTGTAATCCTATGTTTTATTTTGTTCATTTGAAAATATTCTGAGGAGGGGTCCTCAGAAGTCACCAAGTCAAATCCAGTCAGTCAGCATTAATTAAGCATTTACCATGTGCCAGGTACTGTGCTTAGAGCTGCTTATAGATATCATCTTATCTGATCCTCACAGCAGCCCTGCAAAGTAGATGCTATTATTATATTTATTTTGCCATTAAGGAAACTGAGGCAAAAATAAGTGACTTGCCCAGGGTCACAAAAATAGGAAATATCTAAGACCAGATCTGAACTCAGGTCTTGCTGGCTCTGGGCACAGTACTCTAGCCACTGGGCCATGAGCTGCCCAAGGGGAGAAGTAAACTTGCAGGACAAGGAGGCTGACAGCAGTACAGTTAAGTTCCAGGGTAAGAAGGCTGCTCTAGCATGGTAAAGAAACTGTATTGTAAGGGCTAAAATTCTAGCTAAACTATCTAAAATCTAATGAGTGGTCGCCAATAAATTATAAGCTTTAGCAAGAGTATTTAAATGTTTAAGTATTTATTAAAGAGCATTAGGATCAGAGAGAAACGTAAAAATCTAACTATTTCTAAGAGACCCTATCATCCGACCCAGCATGGTGAGGTCAGGAACCAAAAAGAAACGGAACCTCTCTGCCAGCGTCTGCTTCCTACTTCGTGTTCTCCTCCCAGAAATGGGAGGCTCCTCAAGTTGATTGGCTGGTAGCCTTGATAGACCGTACCCATGAGCAAACATCACTTCCTGACGCCAAGGACCTTGACCACATGGCTTGCTCTCAGAGGCCTTCACCTCATGGTGGCGCTTTGCTACAGTAAGTCTCCAGCAGGTGGCGTCATTCCAGTCGTTACAGTATAGAGTCAGGAATGGCACTAACTGGGGAATGAAGACTTAGCTGGCTTAGGCACTTTCCTTAAAATGGAGGTTCAGAGAGCTCTGTGGCCCCCCAAATGGTCAATAGCCCCTAATGTAGGGCAGCTGTTTGCCAAGGGAGCAGTTTGGCTGCCCTAGGTGATACATGGAGGCCCTTTCTTACCTGTTTTCTCATCTATAAAATTGGGAATAACAACTCTCAACCTCTTTTTGAAATAAGAGCAGAGCATGAAATACGATAGCAATTTTGAGTCTTTGTGAAGAAAATTGCTTCAGAAAAAAAGGTTATCATTACCTCTATCTTCCTCCCTCCCAAACCAGCTAAGCAGAGAGCAGCCATCTGGTCCACTTCCTTTGTGTTGAGAGGCATCAGCCCACCACTTTCACTAGCAGTTAATGTGTAGGGAGGGAATCTTGCTCCCTTATTTTGGCATCCCCAGATTCATTTAAAAAGAGGTCGGGCTTTCCAAACCTCCAGTTATGTTCAAACACATTTACCCACATTGATTGAAAGGAGTGAATAGGCAGTATACAAATGGAGTTGTTGGTTTTATCGATATTGCTACCATTATGAACTTCAGTGAAGTAGCTGAAGTAATCTTTGCAAACATTTTAACATGGAAAAAAATCAAATGTCATCTAGAATCAGGTGAGCTTTTATAACCCAAAACCTCCTTCCTGGTAGGCAGTAGCAGTAAATACAGGGCAGTACTTGGCTTTTGTACTCAGACTGCAGGGGCATAAGATAATTGGTGCTACCTTTCCAAATCTGTCCTCTGACATATTAGTAATCCTTCAGAACTATGTTACCTTTGATGAGCATATCATCTATGTGGTTAAAAATATTGAACAAAACCGGGCTCAGGAGAGATTCATGGGGCACTCTATTTTTTATCATAAAAGTATTTTATTATTTTCTAGTTACATGTAAAGATAGACTTCAACATTTGTTTTTATAAGATTTTTTGTTTCAAAATTTTCTCCCTCCCTCCCTTTCCTCCCCCTTCCCTAAGACAGAAAGCAGTCTGATAGAGATTATACATTTACAATCACATTAAATATATTTCTGCATTAGTCTTATTGTGAAAGAAGATTTAGAACAAAGGGGAAAAAACCCTCAAAAAAAAGAAAGAAAAAAACAAAGTAGAAACAGTATGGTTCAATATGCATTCAGATTTCATAATTCTTTTTTTCTGGATGTGGAGAGCATTTTCCATACTGAGTCCTTTGGAACTGTCTTGGATCATTGTATTGTCGAGAAGAGCTAAGTCTATCATCACACAATGTGTACAATTGTACAAATTACTGTATACAGTGTTCTCCTAGTTCTGCTCACTTCACTCAGCATTAGTCCACTGAAGTCTTAACAGGTTTTTCCAAAATTTGCCTGCTTGTCATTTCTCATAGCAAAATAGTATTCCATTACATTCATTCTCATTCCCATGGGGTACTCTATTAATGAACTTGTAGGTTAACAGTGATAATTGATGCTATTTGAGTTTCATAAGTCAAATTCTAAATCCACCTACCTGAACTATCAACTAACTCACATTGTTGCATCTTGGCTATTGGCATATCATGAGGGACTATGTCAAATGCCTTTTTATAAACCACATATTCTGTTTCTGCAGCATTACCCTGGTTGATCAGTCTGGTATTTTGGATCACCAGTTTCATCATGGGGGACACTCTGTGCACTGATCAGGTCAAAATCCTTCCACGTAACTGCATTCCATGTGATCTCGTCTGTGTTTTCCCATAAATCCTCAGAGAATTTATTCAAATTAGTTGATATCTTAAGTTCCTAAGAGGAACCACTTAAATCACTTACAGCCAAGTGTACCACTTGGGCTGGTCATCTGCCCATCTCATTCTCATTACATGGATTGGTCCACTTCTTTTTCTGTTCAATCATATTCTCTTTTCTTTCTTTCTTTTCTTTTCTCCCCCCACCCCCAGGGCAATGAGAGTTAAGTGACTTGCCCAGGGTCACACAGCTAGTATGTATCAAGTGTCTGAGGCCGGATTTGAACTCAGGTCTTCCTGAATCCAGGGCCGGTGCTTTATCCACTGAGCCACCTAGATGCCCCTCTGTTCAATCATATTCTCAATAGTTCCTCCACTACTTTGTCTCCTCTGACTGAATGTAAACTCGTTAAGAGTAGGGAATTTTTTTTCTTTCATTTTTTCCATTTTGTCTTAATGTTCTTAGCATCTAGTATTATAGTGCCTGGGAGATAGGAGGTGCTTAATAAATTATTGCTGATTGATTGATTCCTGTATGCAAGTGAACATGGATAAAAAACATTGAGACATTATATGGAGCAGATTTCAGTTTAATTTAAGGAAACTTCCTAACAGAGCTATTTTAATGTGAAATGGGATACCTTAGGTGGCTGTGAGTTCTCTGTCAAGAATTCCACTGAAGTTAAAGAAACCAAAAATCCAGGGATTACCACACTGTTGATGCTTTGTCCAAATTCAAACTGCTTCCCAGAAGCTTGGATATTTTTATTCTGGAAACTTGCATGTTCAGTCGAGTCAGTGAACATTTATTTAAGTGCCTTTTTATGTATACGTCCTTTCCCTTAGTTGGTGCTGATGACTTGAGTGGTCTTGGATGAAGGCTTAAGCAACTCCTGATGATGTACTACAATCTTTGGCCCTGGTTCAGCTGCATGAGACAAATAGGGAATCTCATTTTTAGTTGTAGATACCATATGCTGGAAGAGACATTAGGTTACTTGTTGTTGTTGTTTGTCCTTTGTTCTTGAAGAGGACCATCACATTGGGGTGAGATCATGACTTGCAGTGAATTGGATTTAAGTGAGGCAGGGTTGTGCAAAGTCACCAACCTCACTCTCTCCTCCAGAGCCATCTGGGTCCAGCAAGATATACATTAGGACAACTGGAGATGGTCCCAGATGGTTGATGCAATCAGGGTTAAGTGACTTGCCCAGGGTCACACAGCTATTAAGTGTCAACTGTCTGAGGCCAGATTAGAACTCAGGTCCTACTGACTCTAGGGTGAGTACTCTATCTACTGCGCCACCTAGCTGCCCCCTTGGCGTGCTAGAACACAGAAGGGAACGAAAATGAAGAGTAGACCCAAAATCATGTTATATAATGAATAGCTAAGGGAACTATGACTGTTAGCTTTTCCTTAGGGAGAAGGGCATGAATGACATGATCTGTATTCAAGCATATAAAGGATTTAGGAGGAAATTTAGGTTATATTTTTCTTGATGGGGCAGCACTAGAAACCATGAATGGAAGCTACAGAAAGACAAATTTTAGCTCAGTATAAAGAAGGAGGTTCCTAACCCTTTAGGATGCCTAAAAATGGAACGAGCTCTTTGGGGATATTGTATGTTCCGTCTCATTGGACATCTTGTTTATATGTTAGACTGGAAGATCATTCAGCGGAGATGTTTTGGTGAGAATGTGTGATTCAGGTAAAGAGTTAGACCTGATGACCTCAGAATGCCCTTTGGAACTGCATAAACAAAGATGCAGATACCTTATGGGCAGTATCATAAACAGTGTCCTTTCTCTCATCCTTCCAAGTATATAAACATTCTTCATTATCTATTTACTTTTGCTAAATGAGTTTTGCCAAGTGATCTTAAATAATACTCTTCCATTGAGTTGGAGTAAATTACAGTCAAAAAACCTTTGTGTCTATTATCAATATACATTTTTTTTGGTTTTTGTGTCAATATACATTTATCAAGCACCTACTATGTGACTATTGCTGTCCTCCATCCTCTATACATACACACATACATGACAATTGGCCCCCATTTTTAGAGAGGGGGAAAAGAAGGGAATAAGCATTTATATAGTACCTACTATATGCCATGCATTGTACTAAGTTCTTTAAAAATATTATTTCATTTGATCCTTACAAGTGCCAGGTAGGTGCTATTATTATCTCCATTTTACAGTTGAGGAAACTGAGGCAAACTGCACTTCACTGGGTCATGCAGCTAATAAATGTCTGAGGCCAGATTTGAACTTAGATTTTCCTCACTTTAGGCTCAGTGCTCTATCCACTGTACCACCTAGCATTCCTAGGTGTAGGAAGAAAGAAGTAGGGGTCAAACGGTCCTGTTTTAACTCATCAGCATTAATTTAAGTGAAGACCAACAAATGGATGCAACTGTCCATAAAGAGTGGTCATATGATTCCACTGGTACAGGTGACTTCCAGTTAAGGAACCTGCCTCTACCAATGCAGAGCAACACCTTCTCTACAACTTATAGTCCTAGAAAGTTGTCTAGATAATTGAGATATTAAATGACTTATCATATGAGAGTATATGTCATGGGTGAGGCTTGAACCCAAGTCTTCCTGGTCCTGAGGCCATCTCTTTAATCTAATATGCCATGCTGTTTCTTGTTAGGTGATGATGAGCATGATACTGAGTAATGGAGCATAGCTAAGTGAGACAAAAAAAGACCTTGCTGTCGTATTCAGAAAGCTATAACTAGTGTGATGAGTTTTTTCCACCCAGCTCTGCAAGAGCACTGAAATCTCAGGTAGTCAATTTGGGTATAAAAAAAGAGAAGTAAAAGACTATTCTTTGCTCATATCTGGGCTGCTGAGAATCTTGCAATTTCTTGACTTGACTAGGAACCTTTAAATCAAAACCCAAAATGATATCAAAGAACCATCTCCTAATCTTAAACTCAGTATGGTTTGGCAAGATCTAAGGAAGTTATGTTGAAGAGGAAATTCAATTTTATATTCCCACCACAGATATCAAAGGATTAAATGTGACACAAGGATTGATGACAGTGTGGTATCTGAGTCTATTATCTTCCCGGGTGAGTGCAGCAGATAAAATGAATACTGATGCTTGGGCTCCTAGAACACCAAGAGAGGACTTCAGAAGTGGTTTTTGCCCTTTCCCCTTTTCCCTCTTAGTTCAGAAATAATAAAAAGAAAAAAGAAGGCCACAGGAAGAAAAAGGGAGTGGCCACCACTATTTCCTTCACTCAGGGAGAAGAAAGGGGGAGCCACTTGATTCATGATAAGCATTAATCATACCAGAATGATAGGATTTTTAAGAGAAATAAAATCTGAAATATATTGTGGCATGCATACGTTGCTAGAGGATCCTTTGAAAGCATACCATGTGAGGATAACCTCAAGGAAATGAAAATGTTTAGCAAAAATAGAAAAGACCAAGGTAGGGTGAGATAGCTGCCGTATGGGTAAGGGGTTAGATGTATTCTGCTGATTTTCCTTCTCCTCCGCTGCACCTACTCAGAGCAAAAGAAGGACCAATGATTAGTAGTTACAGGGAAGCAAGATGGTATCTGCCCTTCAATATATCCTTCCCGGGAGAGAGGGGGATATGGGTTATTGCATGGCTTCAGAGAAGGAGTGTTGCCTGTCTTAATCAGTCTCATTTGTATTTCAAAAACTAGAATAGTATCACTAAGGCTAAGAGGAGAAAGAAAAGCCCACAAAATTCCCTCTGCCTCCCTATTCCCATTCTTTCATTTTGTGGCAGATTAAATGTTAATATCTCTATTGTATCATCTATATCAATGACAGGCAGTGACCAACACAGGAAGAGAATTGGGTGTATTAAAGACTTCATGCGGGGCAGCTAGATGGCGCAGTGGATAAAGCACCGGCCCTGGATTCAGGAGGACCTGAGTTCAAATCCTGCCTCAGACACTTAACACTTACTAGCTGTGTGACCCTGGGCAAGTCACTTAACCCCAATTGCCTCACCAAAAAAAAAAAAAAAAAGACTTCATGCCTCCCATGCTACTTCTAATCGTTGGGAATCAGAGAATTAAGAATAATAAGAACAATTCACATTTACAAAGTACTTGAAACTTGAATTTCCTAACTACTCTCACCACCAATGGGGTGTAGAAAGAGCCCTGAATTAGGAAGCAAAAGCTCTGAATTCCAGTTCTAGTTCTCTCTGAGTAGCTCTGTAATCTTGGGAGGCTCCATGTCTTTGTCTGCAAAATGGGGATCATGAAGGTACTATGTACCTCCTGGGCTTGTCTTAAGGTCTTTTGTAGACCTTAAAATCCTACATAAATATGAGTTGTCTCCAAAATGAAGATATTAATGTAACTCTGGTCATTAGCACCCTCCATATACAGACAAGAATTCTGTGGTACTATGCCACACAAAGTTGGCCAGTTTATCCAAAAAGGATCATTTATAAAGATGGTTGCTAATTGAACTGCCTTCATTCCACTCTGGAAATAGATAGCTTCCATAAGGAATAAAATGAGTCTGTGATTGAGCTATTCACTAACAATAATGATAACAATAACAACAATAACAATATCAATGCCTAACATTTATATGGCACCTCAAGGTTTGCAAAATGCCTTACTAATATCATCTCATTTAATCTTCACAAGAACCTGGGAGATCAGTGCTATTATTGTCCCCTTTTTTTACAGTTGAGGAAACTGAGGCAAACAAGTGTCACTTGCCTAGAATCACGCAGCTATTGTCTTAGCCTTAGCCATGTTTCACCTCCAAGCTGACTCCAAACCCACTGCTCTACCCACTGTGCCACCTCAATTCAAAAAAGCTAACTCCATTTAAGAAAGAGGTAACTTGATGAAATAGAAAGAATGAAGGATTTGGAGGCAGGGCAACTGGGTTAAAATCTGAGTCTTGTCACTTTTAATCTATAGACCTTTGGGTGATTCGCTTTACCTTCTCTCCCCCCTTAGTTAGCTTCTTCATCTATAAAATGAAAGGGATTTGGTTAGGTTGATCATTAATTCTCCCCAGGTCTAATTTTATGACCTTAAGAACTCCGTGGTATATTTTTTAAAGTTCCAATAGTGGTTTATCACCAGCTATCAACTCTGTTGATAGGAATGAGTGGGTTTGGATTGTATTTCAAGTCACCTGGGTCTCTCTGGCTTCTTGAAAATGTCTCTGAACCTTGAGCTAGTAATCAGATGTTCATTATGAGTCTTTTACCTTGTGCTTTGGGTGGAGAGGACACCCTCTGAATCATTGCACTCCATTCCAAGTGTTCTTTTTTTTTCCATTTTAATTTTATCAGTAAACATAGCTTTCTAGATGACAATCTCTCTAATGAGAAAGAGTATTGAAATTCAGAAAGCTGCTATTTACAGAAAGGGGGCATTGTACTTTTTTGTCTAGGGAGAGGTGAGGCTGAACAGTAACTTAGTTTTCATTCCCAAAGTTAATTTGATTTTTTACTACTCACTTACATGTTGCCATTTTCCTGCCTCAATTTGAGTCATTTCAGAGGAAAATCAATAGCATCCTTGCTGGATGTGATTAAGTACATAGGAAGGAAAAGAATAATGAATTCCAGAAAATTGCTGTTATAGTTATCAAGAAATGATTCAGTGGCAGCTTTCTGAATTATACTGTGTTCCAGCACTTAGCACAGTGTCTGGGACATAGTAGGCGCTTAATAGATATTTATTGACTGACTGTTAAAAATGGAGTAGGAATGGTTTCTAGAATATAGAGGAAATATGGCCCCTGACCTTGAGGACATGACTTTATAAAGTATTCAATCAGTCATTTTTTCAGTTGTGTCTAAATCTTTGAGACCTCATTTGGGGTTTTCTTGGCAAAGGTACTGGAGTGGTTTGCCATTTCCTTCTCCAGCTCATTTTATGGATGAAGAAACTGAGGCAAACAGTGTTAAGTGACTTGCCCAGAGTCACACAGCTAATAAATGTCTGACACCAAATTTGACCTCAGGAAGATGAATCTTATCTGCTGTGCCATCTAACTGCCTACAGATGATAAAATACATTACAAAAAAATTACTAAAGTACATACATTGTAATGTATATGTTTATATCTTCATAGAAATAGAGTGTAGTTAGGTGTCATAGTGGTTTGAATGCCAGACTTGGAAGTCAGAAAGACTCAAGTTCAAATCCAGCTTTGGACACTTCTTAGTCATGTGACCCTAGGCAAATCACTAAATCTCTGAATTCCTCAGTTTCCTCAACTATAAAATAGGGATAATGATCATGCCTACTGCCTAGGTTTCTTGTGAGGAGAAAATGAGATACTTGTACAGTGTTTTGCAAATCTTGAAGCACTACTGTTTTATTATGCTACATAGTTTATATACATATATATTTGTATGTACAATTTGTTCTAAGGTCTCAAACTGAGATTAGAATGCAAGTTTATACTGAGTAGCAGTTGCCACATTCTTTGTATTTCTATTGCCTAGTGAAATGTGTGACACAATAGATGAGGAATAAATACTTGATTGATTGTATTTTCTTGGTTCAAGGAATACCCACTGTGGAAACTTAGTGAAAACTTCTGCTTGAAGTAGATCTGCAACACTTCTATAATTTATAGTCAGTGGCTTGGGGGTGGGGGGGCTCTGAGAAATGATTTGCCTTGGGCCACAGAGCTACTGGGTATGTGTGTGGGGGGTGGGGGAGTAGGGTGTAGGGTTGGGAGGGTGTACCTGTGATCTCATCTGAATTCCCTGATTTCCTGTAAGGGGTCTTCCTTTATTATTGTAGATCAGCAGCTGTTCTGTGATTAACAGTTTTGGAGCAGACAGTCTTAATCTAGGATCTGTGAACTTGATTTTAAGAATATTGGGGGGCAGGCAGCTAGGTGGCACAGTGGATTAAAGCACTGGCACTGGATTCAGGAGGACCTGAGTTCAAATGTGGCCACAGACACATGACATTTACTAGCTGTGTGACCCTGGGCAAGTCATTTAACCCTCATTTCCTGCAAAAAAAAAAGAATATTTTGATAAAGGTATTTCAGTATAATTGGTTTCCTTATTGTAGTCCTGTGTATTTTATTTTATGCATTTCAAGTACTATTCTGAAAAGTGGTTCACAGGTTTTCCTATACTTCCAAAAAGTAGGTTAAAAACCCTCTGTCTTGGAGGATTGCTTAGGAGTATAGAGGTTAATTGACTAGCCCAGGGTCATAGCTCCATTTTGTGTCAGATGTGGAACTTGAACCCAGTAGACTGATTCTTTTTTTTTTGGTGAGGCAGTTGGACTTCAGTGACTTGCTCAGGGTCACACAGCTAGTAAGTGTCAAGTGTCTGAGGCTGGATTTGAACTCAGGTCCTCCTGAATCCAGGGCTGGTGCTTTATCCACTGTGCCGCCTAGCTGTGCCCCAGTAGACTGATTCTTTATCTATACTGGCTCTCATGTATTTAGATATAAGCATACATTTATGTGATTAAATACAAATACCCAAACACAAATTCAAGAGGTCCTTGTATATGTGCATTTGTACATGTATATATAGCTCTTATATCTTACATTCATATTGCAAAGTAGACTAGTGATAATTCAAGGATTTGTAATTTTTTTTTTTGATGAGGCAATTGGGGTTAAGTGACTTGCCCAGGGTCACACAGCTAGTAATGTCAAGGGTCTGAGGCTAGATTTGAACTCAGGTCCTCCTGAATCCAAGGCCTGTGCTCTATCCACTGTGCCACCTAGCTGCCCCTGTAAATTTTTTTAAGATCACAGACTCCTTTGGCAGTCCAATGAATCCTTTCTCAGAGGAATGTTTTCAAATACATAAAATAAAATACATAAAATTACAAAGGAAAACAAGTATATTTAAGTGCAGTTATTAAACTAATAAGAACCAAATCAAACCAGGTTCATGGATTATAGTCTAAGAACCCTTGTGGGTAAGTGAAGCCTGGCTGCTGTTTAGTTACCATTTCCATTTTTGTTATCCTTTAGCTTCGAGGGATACTTTGTGACCCAAACATAAAGACAAAGACAAAGCAATGGAGATTTCATACATACAATGGAGGGATCCAAATCATAGACTTAGAAATTTGTGGAAAAATACCCTTTTTAAAAAGGGGGGAGGGAAGAAAAAAGAAAAAAGAAATTTACATGATAATTTTATATTTTAAAAGGAATAGCCAGTTGTACACAATAGATTTGTAGTTTTGTGTGCAATCATCTTTTTATTACATTATATTATGGAAATGCTTTTTTATACCACAATTTTTTTTTAATTAAAATCTTGAAGCTTTTACTTCTTGAGAAACTCTCTTTCCTCTTAAACTGACATCCCTTTAAAATTTTCAGGCTGTGGGCTCCTACTTATCTATATCTGAAATGTTTTGAAATTTTCTCTTATAAAGAAGAAAAGTTCTGAGGTACAAATCAGACTGAGCCCAGTATTTTCTTCTTCATCTTTGACAAACTCTCTAAAAGAAAAATGGGTCTTCCACACCATCCGCTCACCACCTATCCACCCAACAGGATATGCCAGACTATTTTATTTTCTTTTTGTTTTCCTTGATAAGCTAGCCTTTCCACCTAGTAGCTCTGTTTTCTGACGGTTCTACAAGTCATGCCTATTTCCAGAAAGGCAAATGAAGGGAAACTGAAGTAAAGAAGGAAACTTTCAAGTGATTGTCTCTGACATTATAACTTCTGATTTTAGAACAATCCTACGAGCTTGATCACAATCAGTAATTTAGTTCAATTCAATTAAACAAATAGAAACTGAAATATTTGTTCAGGAATATGCCTAGCACTAAGAAAGATTTTTTTTAATTGAAAAGGTAAGACATAGTTCTTGTCCTTAAGCAGTTTTTTTTTTAACAAATACCAAGTACCTACTGATCTTCATGTCTGTGCTGTCAGTCAGTCAACATGAATTTATTAAGTACTTACTATGTGTCAGATACCTGCTAAGCATGTGCTTTCAGGCACATGCCTAGAGTAGCCATTGGAAGTTCTCCAGTACAGTTTTCACTATTTCATTTGCCATTGCTATGCTTATAGGTAGTTGGGATTTTAAAGCTTCAAGAGGTTAATGGGACATCAGAGTTCATTTGTCCCATGAAGTCTCTCGAGTACAGACCCTAGAACTGCCTATGTTGATCTAAGTGGGACTTTCTATTTTTTAATTACTAGACAGTTGGGTTTTTTTCTTGGTGCTACCGCTGAGCTTTTCAAATCCTCATCCACAGATTTGGATTTGGCCTATCTAAAGACATATTTTCCACTTTGATGTTCTTGTTTTCAGCCCTAATCTGAACAGTTAAATAATCTCTATGGTCAAGTCAAATCAACAGGCATATTTATTAAGTACTGACTCTCTGCCAAAAGCACTATGCTAATTGCTAGAAATACAAATACAAGAAGAAAGACAGTTCCTGCCATTAAGGATCTGGGAAAAGGGAAAGATAACACATAAAAGGAAGCAGAAAAGTCAGGGAAGGGGGAGAGGGAAATAGCATCATGGATAGAAACAGAGACTAACGGGGAATAAAGGAGTGAATAAGGCTGGCCTGTGTACTTTTCCTTAAAATGGGGGTTCCAAGAGCAACCGACCAGTAGAGAAAGGGGCCACAGTGACCTAGTGACCTTCAACAGTGAGAAGGCACAGGGAAGAAAGTGAAGTTCCATGGTCCCTTCTGGCTCTTTCTATGATCCTGAGGTCAATTCCATCTTACACAGCCAGTCAGAAATTTATATATAGAAAACAGAAAAAAAATAGGTAGCATAAAAGAAAATGAATGGGGTCATTGAGTAATCTCCAGAGGGTTCCTTCTGTTTCTTGGCCCTAGTCTGTTTTGAGTCTTGCTGTAGCCACTCTGTATGACGTCCCATTTAATTTTCTTTGTTGTCACTGATCTCTTAGGTGCCCTGTACAGGCACTGCCATCAACTGTCAGAGCATCAGAAAGTTAGTGACATTTTAAACTACTCATTTACTTTTCTGACATACCGGAGAATGTAATAGATAGATCTCCACCCTGCCACAAGGTCAGAGAATTTGAAGAGGTTGACCAGATTTAGCATGGACTTTCTGAGCATCTTTAATCACAAAAGCTGTCTGGTTTAGATATTCTTTGGTTATACCTTTGGATTTGTATCCATTCAGATGCTGTTTTGTGATTGTAGGACCTTTGGGTTTCACTAAAAAGCGTGAAATGTGGTATGAGACTCTAGTTAAATTCAGTCTTATTCTAATTCTAATTATCTTTAAGAAAGGGATGTTTGAAAGAGAGTCGAGGTACCTGCAGGGATGGAATAAGAAAAGGTGGGAAACATTTCTTTTATCCACTGTATATCTGAATCCTTTCTAGTTGGTATTAAAAGTATTACTACAGAACATAAAAGGAAACAGGATGACTTCACCCCCATCAGCCTTTAAAAGGACCAGAAGATCAATACACATTAGCAGTGGCCTGCTTTAGTTAAAAAACACAATTGATAGTGGTACTTGTTTGTGACATACAAGGGCAGCAAGTGATATCCTCCCACTGAACCTGCTTCTGGTTAGGTTCTTTTAGAATATTGTATGTAGTTTGGGGCTCTATGTTTTAACAAAGGTTTGGAAAAATTGAAGAATATTGAGCCTAGAACATGGATATGGAAAATAGAAATATTGAGAAGAGAAAGGTACAGGACAACAAAATGATCATTTTAAACTATGCAAAGTATTATTATTCTCTCTCATTCTTCCCAGTGAAAGGGTCAAGAGAAAATAATTCTAAGTTTCCTGGGAAACCATGAAATTATTTTTCCTGAGAATTTTTGAAAGTTGTATATACAACCACTTGTTCTGAATGGTTTTAATTCAACCTTACCTGAAGACAAAAAGAATTATAGGGTTAGGATCAGAGGATGAAAACAGAAAAAAAAAATCCTTAGAACCTAGTCCCATCCTATGTCATCAACAGGACCATTACCCTTCCAGCCTATCTTTTCCCCCTCTCCCATATCAGATTAATATTCCTTTCATACAGATCTGATCACATCACTTCTGTTAAAAAAAAAATCATTCATGTGTCTATCGATTGAAATCCACATACCTTGGACTTCTCAAAACCCTCTACAGTGTGGAGTCATCCTACTTTTTGAAAATCACTAACTGTACTCCAAAGTTGTTTCAACATCATCTCCTTTTGCTGTTTGAAAATGCACACCTAAATGAATTCCCATTGAAGGTGAAGATATTAGAACAAGTTGGCTAATACTTGTAAACCTAAGAGGGGTTGAGTGAAGCAGTGAATACGATATGGTATGTGGGGGCAGGAAGAGAGCCAAATGGTTATCTGTTAAAGTAAACAACTAGTTTCTTAAATTTGGGGACCAATAACTTACCTGAGTAAATATTCAGCCACTAAGTGAAGTCATAAATGTAAGCATTCAAATAATTCCATCCATATTCCAGCATGCTAATAATTCCATCCCTATTCCATAACAAATCATGTAACATCTATTATTAACTCATTTTGGAAGGCAGAACAATGCAGTGCAAAAAGCAGGAGATAACACAGGCTTGAAAACTGCCTTTTGGCACTTAGTAATTTTGTGACCATATTGCCTATTGTATCCCTGATCATCAGTTTCCTCATTTATAGAATGGTCAAAATCATGTCAGTAGTACATATCTCACAGGTTTGCTATGAGAATGAAATAAGAATGAATATGTAAAAGTCCTTTTTAAAAAAACTTAATTTGTCTTTATCCCATGCATGCTTTGAGATCATGGTATAATTATTTGAATGACTTGGCTCAAATGATTCACTGACTTTTGAAATCAAGCGAGATATAAATTTGGGAGACTTACATACACTTAAGTTGTTCAATAGTACAATAATAATATCTGATAGAGATTTATATTTTCTTATACCTTAACTATGGATGTTCCCCAAAGATCAGCTCCTAATGGGTTTATCATTTCTGTGAAGATAACTTTCAAACATACACATGGGTATATGTCTTTTATATATATAGGTATGTATATAAATTTCTTTTTCCATGTATGCATGCACACACATATAATATACTATATACACATGTACTATACATAAATGCACATACATACATACAAAGAGAAATTGTGTCAGGCTATCCCCTGAAGTTCAATCCTCATCACCAGTTGTCTACTGGATATTTTAAACTAGATATCCCAGAGACATTTCAAACACATTGTGTTCAAAACTGAACTCATTATCTTTCTTTCCAAACCCTCATCTCCTCCAAACTTCTCCCTTCCAGTCAAAGGCATGGCCATTCTTCTAGTTTCCTAATTCTGTAACCTTGTTATCTTCACCTTCTTGGTCTCCCTCATAACCCACATCTCTTTAAGCTGCTGAATCTTGCCAATTCTACCTTGGCCACACCTCCTGCTTCTAGCCCCTCAGCCACCATCTTAATTCATATTAACACCTTTTGTCTGGACTATTGCAATAGCTTTCAAATGGCTCTCCTTTCCTCAAGTTTTCCCCATTCCAATCTATCCAATACACTTTTACCAAAGGGTTTCTCCTTAAGTGCAGATTTTTATCATGGTATTTCTTCCACTCAATCAACGCTAATGGCTTTCTACTGCCACCTGAATCAAATATAAACTCTTGTGTTTAGCCTTTAAATCCCTTTGCAACCTAGCCACAACCTATCTTTATAACTTCATTGCATTTTATTCCTTTTTCAGATGCTGTGATCCTACTAAATTGGTTTTCTTTTTGTTCCTCACGCACAACATTCTCTGTCCCACCTCCATTCCTCCGAATTGGCTGTTTCTGGGCCGATGCCTGAAATATAATCCTTCCATACTTCTGCTTCATAATACCTTTCTTCCTTTAAAAAACAGCTCAGGGGGCAACTAGGTGGTGCAGTGGATAAAGCACTGGCCCTGGATTCAGAAGGACCTTGAGCAAGTCACTTAACCCTCATTGCCCTACAAAAAACAAACAAAAAAACCCAACAACTCAAACATGGCCTTCTCCACGAAGTGTTTCCTTATCCCCTCAACTTATGTGTCCTCTGTCTCCAGCTATCTTGTATTTTAACTACTTTGTTTTTGTTGATGTTCATTTACATATATCTTGTATTTACTTATTTGTGCCCTTGTAGTCTCCCTAGTTAGAAGGTAAGATCCTTGTGAATACAGGGATTATTTTATTCATGTATTTGTATTGCCAATGCGTAGCACAATGTCTGTCACAAAATTAATAACTTAATAACAGTTGTTGATTGATCTAATCAACTTCTTGGAAAAATCATAGAATTTCTAGATCAAAAGCTGAAAGAGACTTAGGAGGATGTCCAATCCAATCCCCTTCATTGAAAGCTCATTTAAACTTAAAAGAAAGGTTATTATGAACTTAACAAACATAAACATTTCTTTACATAAAGAACAGAAGGAAAAATGTATTCTATAAACAGTAGATTATCTATGGGTCTACACACATATATGTCATATATCTTATCATTATTATGAAATAGTCTCATGTTTGGGTTTTTTAGGTCAGTTTTGGAAACTGTTTAATAACCACTCACCCAAAACAAATGTATTTCTATAGGTATATAACTCTGAGAGTCAACACTTCAGTCTATCATCCATATCCCTCCTGGCCTTTTACACATTCCCTTTGGGGGGAAAAGCAGAATAATTGAAACCCAGCTCTGTCTTTTCACTTCTTACCTGGGACTCCACCCTCTCATCCACCAAGAAGAAGAAGAAAGGATATAGATATAAAGTACATAGACATTCTCATTAGAATGTGAGCTCTTTCAGGCATGGATTGTTTTTTGCTTTTCTTTAAATCCCTAGTGTATAGCACAGTGTCTGCCTGTCACATTGTAAGTGCTTAAATACTTACTAATTGATGTCCCATGAACTGTAAGAAACAAATATGTTAATTGCCTCCTTACATCCCATAATCCTGCTTTGTCTTGGAGATGACCCATAAGAGCTGTATTATAACCAATGTTTTATAAAATAATATTTCTAGACTAGATAAAGACATTTTTCAGTGTTGTATAACTGTTATCAGTGATGTGGATTTTTTTTTAGGCAAAACAAAGTGGTTTATTTTTCCAGGGGGAAAAATTAAATCTGGAGATTTTTGTTTTCTAAATAAATTTAGCATTGACTTTTTGGATTAAACATTCTAGAATGCTGAGTAAAAGAAAAACATGAAATTCACTCACCATCTTAAAATAATATTTTAAAAATGTTTTTTGAATTATGAGATAATTTTAAGATCATTACAAAAATCTATGTGTTTTGCTTTTAAACATTTTTGGTTGCCTATCATTTTAGAACCTCAGTCATTTTCTTCTTACCCTCATTGACCCTCCCTTGTAACAAAAAAAAAAAATAAGCAAAACCAATGAGTATAGTAACTATATCTGACAGCATATTATGTCTATAGTAAATACCCCACTAAGTTAATATATTTTAAGATTGAGCATAAATGTATCACACATTGAAAAGTAGACATTACTATTAAAAACATTGAATAAGGTCTCAATGTAACATACATCTGGGTAGAAACCCTTACTGATTAGGACATAAGAAATTGGTTAAAGAGATTAATAAAATTTTCCACTGAATGGAGTTACATGAGGAGATGAGTGAACCCTCTGAAATAAATTTCTATGGGGCTAATTTAGATCATCAACTAAAAGGAAAGAACCATGTATGTCATATATGTCTATTATTTTTTAGTTCCTAATGAATTTTAAATTAAACGTGAATAATTTGTGTATAATTAGATGCTTTGTGACCTTGCAGAAAGTCACTTAACCTTTTTGAGTTTATTTCCTCATCTGTAAAATTGGGATAATAACAGCCCTGTCTGTCACAGGGTTTTTATGAAGATAAATAGATCATTCATATAAAATGACTTTGAAAGTTTTACAGGGTTATACAAATATAGTATTATTCTCCTTGTTGTTATATCCAAAACTGAAGCTATGAGGTAGGTAGGTGATTCAGTGTCTAGGATACTGGGTCTAGAGTCAGGAAGATCCGTGTTCAAATCCAGCCTCACACTTAGTAGATATGTGACCCTGGGGAATTCTGTGTCCTTCATCTGGAAGATGAGGATAAGAAGAGCACTTATTTCCCATTATTGTTGTGAGGATCAAATGAGTTAATAATTGTAAAGCACTTAGCAAACTTTAAAGTGTTATATGAATACCAGCTATTATTAATGTTGAAGAATATTTCTATTCCCCACAATGAGACTTTTAAAAAAAATAGATTTTAAAATTTGGATCAGATTTGCCCTTAGTATTTCCTGGTGAAATTTGGACTGTGTTTTATTGAGTCAAATTCCTTTTGGGTCTGAAGATTGGGATTTGGTGTTTGTGTATATACCAACCATAACTATGTAACGATAAACAAGAGATTTTACCCAAAAAATTGACAGAAGATTTTAATATGAAAATGATTTTTAAAAATATTTGCCACTCTGAGTTGTCACTAGGAGAAAGCAACACCAAGGGAAAGAAATCACTGATGTTCACACATTTAGGAGAGTGTGAATTTTATTTACAAATTTTACTTTTTATACTAAGGGACAGATGCTGCCTTTTGGAAGAATAAACCATTTAAGCCAAAATTGTCAGAAGAACTCTATATAGATTCTCATGGCAGAAGAAATTCTACCAGATTATGCCCTTTGATTTTCACAGGTTTTTGTTCCGAGAATCTGGCAGTGGGTTGCAGTTTCACACTTCAAAAATATGTGGCTGGCCAAAAGTTATATCTGGCTTTCTATTCAAGCTTTATAATCCTTTGAGATACTGTTTGTTCCAAAATCAACTCCCTGGTCATTTCTTACTTGAAATGTGATCTGTCTATTTGAATTGGGGCACATTTCAACTGAAAGCTGCATTATCTAAACAAATTTACATTCACTAAAAAAGTCAAAATGCCAGTGGCTATTTGAAAAGTGATTACAGTTCTACAGGAGTGTGGATGTTGTCCAGTGTGATCAATAGGCTTTAATAATAGAATGTTGTATGCAACAAATTCCGAACAAGATAAATTCTACATAAACCCTGCACTCAGGGAGACCCTATTCTAAAACAGATGGTAGGTTTTTCAAATATATTTCTAGAAAGACATTTATGGGTATTTAAATTTTCTAAATATATATGTATACATTTTATTTATGGAATAAATATTTAATAGATAGTCCTAGGGACAGCTAGGTGGCGCAGTGGATAAAGCACCAGCCCTGCATTCAGGAGGACCTGAGTTCAAATCTGGCCTTAGACACTTGATATTTACTAGCTGTGTGACCTTGGGCAAGTCACTTAACTCTCATTGCTCTGCGCCCCACCCCCCCAAGTAGATGGTCCTTTAAAAGTCTGTGAACACTACCCTGAAATACGTAGAATCAATAGCAGAATAGAGTTGTATGGAACTTAAGATTATCTGTATCAACCTCTGCCTGAGCAAGAATCTCCTTTCAGAACCCATTCAGCAATTGAGATTTCTAGTGAGAGAGAGCCCATTGCCTTCAGTTGTAATTCAGTGTACCTTTGGACACATTTTTATCTATATTGTTCACACCAGAGCAGTTTCAATTCTAATACTTTTTCAGGTATGTTACTTACTTATGAAGAAATATGAGAAAGGGGTCTGGAGTTTGGTGTTGGTAGAAATAGAAAGATAGCATTCAAAATAAATGCTATAAGAGCAATGAGATAGTAAAGATTGCTGTGGGATAGGGGTGGGGGGCCTCATGGGAAGGGAAGATGGCATTTGAACTAACAAGCCTGCCCTTCAAAAAGGGGGAAAGAATGGGACAGCAGGAATAGGGTTGGCAAAAGTTCAGAGGTGGGAAATTTTTGAGATCTGTTGAGAAAATATAATAGCTTAGCTGGATGGAGTAGAGTGGAAGAAGGATTGTGAAAAACTGTTGAGTCTTATTGTTTGGATGAAGGGAAGATGGGGGAAAAGAAGGAAAATCAAATGCAGTATTTGAGTTTGGGTGACTAAGGAACTCATGGCACAACAATCAGATAGGAAGTTAGGAGTGTGAACTCTTTGGGTAAGGGGATGAACTTAGTTTTAGACATATTGAGTTTTAGGCTATCAGCTGCTAATTGAGACTCTTCCCTTGCGAGTAGAGGGAAGGAAAAGGCATGATCAACCAACAAGCATTTATTAAGTACCTACCATATGCCAAGCATTATGTTCTAGGAGGATGGAAGTCAACAAGAGGGAATCCATTGACATCCAGCTAGAGCTTATGGTTAAACCACTCCAGCACTTGATTGACAGTAAGATAAGTGAAACTGGTCCCTCCTTATCATTTCATGATTTTAATTGTGCTTATTGAGGCCTCTGGTGCCTTTGTCACTCTTTCCTCTCCATCTTCTTCCTCCAACCCCTATCATTTTTCTACCCCAGACAGTCATGGGACACACACACACACACACATATATGTATATGTATATGTATTTGTATATGTATATGTATATGTATTCATGGTGGTAGCAATGTTAGGGTTGAAAAGAAAGGTCAAAACTCAAATGATTAATTAATCTTATTTATGGTATAGTTTTCTAATGGGAAATCCAGTGGATTTGAAGTCTTAAGATATATATCAGAATCCCAGCTCCACCATTTAAAAATGCCATAGGTATTAAACTTGACCTTGGGGGGGGTGGCTATTTCCTCATCCTTGAAATGAAGAAGTCGGACTGACTAGGTGACCCCTTTAACGTTTCTTCCAACTCTAAATCTATGATTGCTACTTGACACAGATCTCAGTTTTCCTCATCTATGAAGTGAGGAGACTGGATTAGATGACCTTGAACATTCTTTTCAACTCTAAATCTGTCAGCCCTTCTGTTTTCCTGGCTTTTTTTTTTTTTTTTGCATTATTCCTTCAATGTGGAATATGCTTCCCTTTTCTTTTTACCTCTTCAAGTTCTGCCCTTCCTCTTAAGCCTAGCTCAGGTTCTCCCTTGGCTATGAAGTCTCTTGTACCTACTGTTCTAATCCATACTGATCTTTGAAGAGTATACATTTTGATTTATAGAATTGCCTGAAATCCTATCTACTCATATACAATAAGCATTTATTGTATTTTTTTATCTGCAAGTCATTTTGCTAAGTGCTGGGCATATAAAGAAGAAAAAAATTGTCTCTACTGTGAACAGAAGAAAGAAGAGATACAAAGAGTAAACAAATATGATAATTTGAGAGAACAGCAATGACTGAGGGGATCAGCAAAGTCTTCTTGTAGGAAAGGACACTTCATCTAGACCTTTGAAGGAAGCTAGGGATTCTGAGGGGCTGAGCTAAGGAGATCAAGCATTGCAGACATAGGGTGACAGTACAAGGGCATGGACGTGGGAGATATGATTCTGTGCTTAGGAAACAGCAGTAAACCATTTTGACTGGAAGAAGAGTAGCGAGCATTAAACCTGGAAAAGCTGAATGAGGGCGCAACATGCATTAGAAAGATTATTTTGGAGGGGGCAGCTAGGTGGTGCGGTGGATAAAGCACCAGCCCTGGATTCAGGAGGACCTGAGTTCAAATTCGGCCTCAGACACTTGACACTTACTAGCTGTGTGACCCTGGGCAAGTCACTTAACCCTTATTGCCCAGCCCTCCCCTAATATATACATACACACACACACACACACACACACACACACACACATATATGCATATATATATATTATTTTGGCAGGTATATGAATGAACAATTGGATAAAGAAGAAACGGGAAGCTGTTAGGGAAATGTTAAAAAAGAATGGGTGAGAGGCATTCAAATAGCTTGCTTAGTACTACAATACCTTTAATGGTTTCATGGGCTTGTCTTGTCTTTGTAAATAGAATCTATGGAGTCCTTGAAGTAAGCAGTCTTGGCTTCATTCATTTCCCCAGTTTCACCTAGCTTAGCACTTGGCATATGGAAGGGCTCAGTAAATATTTGTTTAATTCTAAGTCTTCTCTTGAGGACAGAATCACATTGGGGTGCATTCTTATTAAATCATTTAGCAAAACCAAGAGCCTGATGTTTGTACTCATATTTGAAGTTTAACTTGGTTATTCATCATCACCAAAAGGGGTGACTGGTCAGTCAATAAGCATTTATTAAGCGCTGGAAATACAAACACAAAGATATAGTTCTTGTCCTCAATAGACTTACATTCTAACTGGGGAAGACAACACATCAAAGGCAACTGAAAAGAGGGTAGTAGAAGATAATGCTTGGTATCCAAATAGGGACTGAACTTGCAGTTTCAGCATATAATAAATCAATTAATATAATAGACCTAATCCATTTACTCACTTGTATGGGTAATAATTATAATAACCAGCATTTATATAGTACCTTCAGTGTGCTGTTTTTATAAACTTTATCTCATTTGATCCTCACAACAATCCTGGGAGGCAGGTGCTATTATTATTGCCGTTTTTTAGTTGCAGAAGTTGAATCAAATAGAAGTTAAGTGACTTGCCTAAGATCACACATCTAGTAAGTGGCTGAGGCTGGATTTGAACTCAGATCTTCCTGATTTCAGGCCCAGATCACCACTTATGTTAATAGGACCAAAAATTGTGATGTGGGCCACCCTCAAAGCAAAGCATTGGCCAGTGACCATGAGCCATGGAAGATATGGGGTCATATCTATGCCACAATGAGGACTTTAGTACAGGTTTTAACTATCAGCTTATGCCACATGATTTCCAAGAAGCATACTTTTTACTGATTTTTCAGTGACCAAAGGCAGAAGTGAAATCTGCCTTGAATCCTAGCCCATTAATATCTCCATGTTCTTCCACTATTAAGGGATTCTTGCCAAAAGTTGTCATTCCAGAATTTTAAGCTCATTTATCATCATACTTTCTTCTTCCTCTTTTTCCTCTTCTTCCTCTTCCTCTTCTTCTTCTTCTTCTTCTTCTTCTTTTTCTTCTTCTTCTTCTTCTTCTTCTTCTTCTTCTTCTTCTTCTTCCTCTTCTTCCTCTTCCTCCTCTTCCTTTTTTGACCTGGGATTTTGTTAGGGAATCTCCTTTTTTGAAGACTCTAACCACTGATAGAGACAGTCCACTTGTTTGTAATTCCTTGTCTTAGGGAGGCGCCTGGTAAATTGAGAGGTTAAGTGACTCATCCAGGATCATCCAGCAGGATTTGAACTCAGATGTTCCTTCCTCTAAGGCCTACGCTTTACTTCATCACACTACCCCTTACAGTCACCAAACAAATAATAACAACATACATTTATATCTATGAGAATAAAAAGGCCATCATTTAAATCCCCAACACTTGGGAGAGTGCCTGGCACATTGTAGACTTTTTTTGGGGGGGGAGGTGAGGCAATTGGGGTTAAGTGACTTGCCAAGGGTCACACAGCTAGTAAGTGTTAAGTGTCTGATGCCGGATTTGAACTCAGGTCCTCCTGACTCCAGGTCCTGTGCTCTATCCACTGCGCCACCTAGCTGCCCCCCCATAGTAGACTTTTAATAAATCCTTGTCAACTGACTGAATGGCAGTTTAGAATGCCTTCTTACATATTGTCTTTAGCATGTTTACCTTTTGGGGTAGGCAGGGCAGCCTTTTTTACAGATGAAAAAATTAAGGCTCTACGAGGTTGTTACCCAAGGTCAGAGTGGTGGAAACTGGTGGAGCCAGGAGTAGAAGGTGGATGTTGTTTGTCTCAGTCTAGACCTTTTTGCTTGACAGTGGAGGCCGTGTGAGAAGTGGTAAAAAACAAGAACAAAAAACCCCAAACCTTCATGTTTATTTGAGTAAATGCCATTTCAGTAAGTCATCTCCAGCTCATTGACTTGTTCTGAATAGAAATCAAAGCTGAATCTAACATTGAAGAAAAATACCTTGTGTTCACAATGGAAAAACAGGTGCACGTGCCTCTCCCTTCATCCCCTTCTGTTGCCTTCATCTGTATGTTTCATTTCAAGGAAATGTTTGGTACACTGTAATTTCCCCATGAATCCTGTTATTTACATGGAATGCATCATTCTTATCATTTGCCTCTCACTTATTAGGCTGTCAGATGCTGTCTTAGGGAAGATGCAAAAGTAATACAAGGTGTTTCTTATAGATTATCAGACTTAGAAAATAATAACTATCACTGCACACAGAACATCTTGTGTATGGTCAAATCTGCCTTCTGGGTGAAATGATGAGAAAGGAAGAGAGCAAGACTAATGGGGAGGGGGACGGAGAAGAAAGAGCCAGAGAAGGAAGAGGAAGAGAGAGGAAGAGGAGAGATATGGAAGGAGAAAAAATGTATAAATTACAAAATGATCAGGTTGTGAGGAATGTATAGACATGGGTAGCACAGTGCTGGGTAGGTGGTATAGCCTAAGTGATTATTGGTTGATTGCTTATTGACTGCTTGTTTATTGATTGAATTAAAACTACATTCTGTGCTCATGAGTTGCATAATTCTGTGTTGGGAGCTGGGGATATAAAAACAAAACAGCCCCTTCCCTCAGTGAGCGTTACATCCTTTTGGGAGGGAGAGATGTAAAATAAAACTTGGGGTCAGGCATGATAGGCAGCCTTCAAGTATTTCACAGGGTCACAGATGTAGAATGACAGTAGAACAGACCCCATAGGACATCATGTCTAACACTCTCATTTTCAGATGAGTAATCTGAGGTCCTGGAATGTTGTGCCTTGCTCAAGTCCACACTGGTATTTGATCCCGGGTGCTCTAACTCACCACACTGGTGCAGCAGCAGAAACATTGGTGCGGGGTGCCAAGAGAAAAATCTTGATTTGATGTCAGAAAAAATCTTCCCCAGTTAGAGCTTTCCCAAAGTGGGATTGGGGAAAAAGGGGAAGGAGGACACTACCTCAGCAGGTGGTTGGTTCCTCCTTAAAGATTTTCAAGCAGAAGCTGTATAGCCATTTGTCAGGCATGTTATTGTGGGGAATCCTTGAGGAAATGTATTGAACTAGTTGGCCACAGTGGATAGAGTGCCTGGCCTAGAGTCAGGAGGATCTGAATTCAAATTTAGCTTCACTTGCTAGCTGTGTGGCCCTGGGCAAGTCTCTTAACACTATTTGCCTTGGTTTCTTCTTCTGTAAAATGAGTTGAAGGAGATGGCAAACCACTCTGGTATCTCTGTCAAGAAAACCCCACAAGAGGAGTCATGAAGAGTTGGATACAATGAAAAAATGACTAAACAACAACAAAAATATCCATACAAACTAGTGTGGTGTAATTTTTCTTGATTTACAGGGTAATGCCAACTGTTCCATGTAATTGTTTTTTTAATAAATATAAATCTATTTTCTCTACCACCCACCCCACTGGAAAAAATAATATCCTCATAACAAATATACATAGTCAAACAAAAATAAATGACCACATTGATGATAACCAGAAAAATGTCTCAGTCTGTACCCTGTGTCCATCACCTTTCTGTCAGGAGGTATTGAGTTGGCTTCATCACTGGTCCTTTGAAATCATGGTTGTGTTAAATATTGTCATTTTTTTTTGTTTGTTTGTTTTTGGTTTTTTTGTGGGGCTATGGGGGGTTAAGTGACTTGCCCAGGGTCACACAGCTAGTAAGTGTCTTGTGTCTGAGGCCAGATTTGAACTCAGGTACTCCTGAATCCAGGGCCAGTGCTCTATCCACTGCACCACCTAACTTCCCCATATTATGTCATTTTTGAGATGAGAGCACCAGCAAACAGGATTGGGAAAAGATTGCAGGGGTATGTCACCTAAACTAATTTGAAGGAAATGGTGGATTGTTTAAGTTGAAATGGAAAGGGTAGAGCACACACCCAGAAATGGGAGACCCTGTGCTCAGAAAAGAAAGAATATCACATGCAAGGAGCAGCTAGTAAGAGTTTGACTGGTAAGAAGAATTTCCTGCAGAGCCCTAATATGAAGTGAGACTGGAAAGGCAAGTGGAAGCCACAGCATGGAGAGTGGTAGCATCAGGCTGATATGTATCTGTTTTGTAGATGTTCACTAACTCTCACCATGAATTACTGAGGAGGGTGCAAGTTCCCTAAGAGGCAAGAATGTATAGTGCATTTGGAGTTGGGAAGATCTGGGTTCAAATCCTACATGAGCCACTTTATTGCAGTGTGATTCTGAGTTAGTCAGCCTTTCTAAGCCTCAGTTTTTCATATATAAAATTAAGGGGAGATTAGTCTTCTTTTGTTGTTGTTGTCTAACTCTTCATGACCCTATGTCGGGTTATCTTGTCAAAGATACTGGAGTGTTTGCCATTTCCTTCTCTAGATCATTTTTCAGATGAGGAAACTGAGGCAGATAGCGTTAAGTGACTTGCCCAGGGTCACACAGCTAGTAAGTGTCTGAGGCCAGATTTGAAATCAGGAAGATGAGTCTTCCTGACTCCAGGCCCAGCACTGTGCCGCCTAGATGCTCTCTATAGTCTCTACTGGCTCTAAATTTGTGACTTAGTCTAGATGGGAAGGGATGGGATCAAGGGGCAGGGTTTACCTTTGGCAAGTAGGAGACCAAGGAGGAAAATGTGTTTTAAAGGCAAATTTGGATTTGTGGACTATCCGTACATAACACGATTGCTATTAGTGTGTGTATAATTGAAATGACAGTACATATTATGTTCACTCTAGGTGATTATTTTTTTTTACTTCACATGCTATATTATTGTGGCATCTATAATTACTAATGGTGAGCTGAATGCCACAAAGCTATAGTCTTGGATGGTCAGTAATCTACTTGGTCCAGATAGGCAAGTATTGAATTTTTCAAGTCTCTCAAATAGTCAAAAGTACCATAACCTCTGAGGTCATTTTAAAATAGTTGTTGGAATACATGTCAAATCCCATTCCAGTGAATCTTTCTGCAGTGAGAGACTCAATGTAATGAAAACATTTCCAAGTCTCAGTTAATGACTTGCTTATTTCACTCCAGTGAAATCTGAGAAGCAATTAAATAAATTTGGACACCCCTTTGAAGTTTGTTGTGAGAGGATTTGACTTACAATCAGTCTGTGGACCAGCACTTTTTATGTATACTAAATTGGATGAACTAGTATATTATATCAAACTAGCAAGTAGTTATATCAGTTTATCATAAGAATGTTAAAGGAAGTATTAACACTGATCTTCTTACCCATGTTGAATTTTGAGCAGTTGCGTTTCCAAGGTAACAGATTCCCTGTCAGGAAAAGGAAAAAAAAGAAAAGATGAATTTTAAAGCTGCGTAAAAACATTTGCCAAAAACAATCAAATTAGATGAAATAGCATGTGGGTTTAAACCCCATTGCACTGTCCCTCCCTTTTTTCACTGTCCCCTCCCCACTACCCTCAAAGACAGGAAGACATGAATACTGGCTAAAAACCCCTATATTGACCCTAGCTTTATAAACTGATGATGTATTCACAACAAATAGCTATATTATGCAGCAAATGATTCATCTTTACATGATTTATTCTCAGTATTAAAATTCAGTTGTAGGATAGTTTAACTAATGAAGATTTGAGAAGAAGAGAAGGGAAGAAGGAGGAGGAAGAAGGAAAGGGGAAAGAAGGAGAAAGATAAAGGGGTATAAGGAAGGGGTAGGGAGTGGGAGATATGATTAAGGGGTTTTTGTTGTTTCAGTTCAGTCATCTTGCTCATATCCAACTCTTAGTGACCCCATTTCAGATTTCCTTGGCAAAGATACTGGAATGGTTTACCATTTACTTTTCCAGCTCATTTTACAGATGAGGAAACTAAAGCAAAAAGAGTGCAGTGACTTGCCCAGAGTCATACAAGTAGTGTCTGAGCCCAGATTTGAACTCAGGAAGAGTAGTCTTTCTCACTCCACACCTAACACTTTATCCACTGTACCAGTGTCCATGTGCAAAGGATAGTAATACAAATACAAGTGATCAAGACAACCCCTGCCTTAAAGTAGCCAACATTGTATTGGGGGAATACAACATCTAAACAGGCTCTGGAAAGACAAAGGAAGAGGAAGATGCCCTTGTGGGAGCATGGTGAAGAGATGACCAGGAGGTAGGGGAGGACATTCTGGGGCAGAGTCTAAGTTTCTGATGCAGAGGAGATAGAGACAGTGGTCCAAATAGAACCCGAGAAGGAGATATCCAGGAATTCCATCTCTTACTAGAAAATCTAAATTGTTCTTAAGGTTACATATAGTAAATCTCAATAATTTCCAAATTTTTGATAATTAAACATAATTTGGACTTAAATTGGGGGAGGGGTGCAGACCTGTGATCTCCCCTTTCAGTCACCTCCAGTGGCTTCCTAATAACCCCTCTGCTTGCAACCTTTTAAAGCCCTTCACAGGGGGCAGCTAGGTGGCACAGTGGATAAAGCACTGGCCCTGGATTCAGGAGGACCTGAGTTCAAATCCGCCCTTAGACACTTGACACTTACTAGCTGTGTGACCCTGGGCAAGTTATTTAACTCCTCATACCCCCTCTAAAAAACAAAAACAAACAAAAAACCAAACCACAAAACAAAAAAACCCTTCACAGTCTTCTTGTTGTAGCCTGGATATTACTCCACCTCCTGAACCCTGTGAACCAGCCTAAGTGGACTTCTCTGTTACTCTTGTGTAACATGCAGTCTCCTGTTTCTTTGCCTTTGTACTGTCTCACATGCCTGCAGTGCACTGACCTACACCTCATTACACCTATACCTTCTCTTCTAGACACAGTTCAGATAACTTCTGCATGAAATCTTTCTTGGTTCTCCCAACTACTAGTGCCCTCCTCAAACTATTTTGTGTTGGACAACTTTATATTTATTTATATTTATTAATTTTAAATTTCTGCTGTGTATATTTATATATGTACTTGTCTCCCTCATTAAAAAGTAAGCTTCTTGCAAATTGGGGATGGTGTAATTCTTCGTACTTGTATCCCTAGCACTTAACATGTTGTCTGACACATAGGTGCTTAATGGGTAATAGGTACTTAATAAATCTTTTTGATTGATATCAGTGCTTGTTAGCACCTGCTCAGCAACATCTATAGCCTGGAGGCACTGAGTTGAACTGACTTTTCCAGGGACAGTAGGTAAATGCCAAAAGGGATAACCTCAGCCCATTTCTTATTGATGTCCTGCCCAGCTCTCTATCCACTCTCACCTTTGCCTTATGTTTCACAAAAAATGTGTTCAACAGGCTGGTTTATAGGAAGAAAACTGATTTTGCAGGTGGCCTTTGTACTCTACACATTTTGATAGATGGCTGAGAGTGAAACAAATGTGACTTGATTTAAACAGAATAAACAAGGTCATCTAAGCAAAGTACTTTGAATATTTTTGAGATCTCAGTTATTTACTTAGCTATAGTCAGAGCAAAGCAACTTAACTTGATTTTTGTCTTTGAAAATGCACCTGTAAACAGTTTGGATTTACCAATTAATTCAGAGTAACTGGTTTCATTGTGTATGTATATAAGCCTGTCAAAGGTATTTTTGGTTCTGAACAGAACAGGTGACAGGATGCAGTCATTCCCCACCCCCATTTATAATCTAATTAGATGAGAAATGCAAACTTCAGGTAGAGGCAGATGTCTGTAGAACCTGTGCCTGAACTTTCACTTAGTACCCAAGTATATCCCTGGGCCTGTGTTTGAACATCTGATTTGGGGGTGTCTGTGAAGATGTGGCCTAGATTCAAACTGAAAACTTGACCCAGCTTGACCCATGCTGCTGAATCATCATACCAACTGCTAGTTTTCGAAGTCTGGGTGTGAGGGCAAAGAATGCTTTGTTTTCCCCTGCAATTAGCCTAGTGCCTGGTACATCATTGGATCATGAAATTAGAACAGTAATTGATGTCAGAGGTCAGCTATTCCAACTTCCTCATTTTACAGATAAAGAAACTGAGGCGTAGGTGAATTAAGTGACTTGCCTAAGGTCATCTAAGTAGTGTCAGAGATAGGATTTGAACCCAGTTCCTCCGATTCGGGAGGTACCAGTCTTTCTACCAGATCACACTATATTAAATGCTTACTGGTTGACTGATTCTGCCCCCCAACCCAAGTGACTTTGGGATGTTCTGGTGTACGGTTGTTTATTTTCTTAGGAGATTGTTTAAAATGTTCACCCAAATCAAGGATCATCATATTTTCAAACAGGAAACAATAACTATTGAAAAAAGATCATTCAAATATCCTCATCTAACTTTCATTTTGTTGGGCTTGCTGTAGGTAGATGAAAATTTTTAAAAGACCCATGCAGAGTAAGAGATGAGAGGAAGTAGAGAGAAATGCATGTGCAGGGTAGGAGGAAAGAGATCTAATGACAAGGTAGGAAAGTTCCAATGGGAAAGAAGGCCATTTTAAAAGGAAGAATTTAGGATTGATAGTGGAATTTGATTGGAACAAAGTGGCACTTTGGATAGAGTTCTGGACCTCCAGTAAAGAAGGCTTGAGTTTGAATCCAACCTCAGATATTTGCTAAGTTGGGGGGTGGGGGGGAGGAAGGGCTGTGACCTTGGACAAGTCACTTTTCTGTCATAGTTTCCTCATCTGTAAATTGGGAATAACAGTACCATTAAATTAAAATGTGGTATTTGTAAAATGCTTTTCAAATCTTAAAGTGCTACAAACTATCATCATCATCATCATCATCATCATCATCATCATTATTATTATTATTATTATTATTATTGGGGCAACTAGGTGGCACAGTGGATAGAGTACTGAATATGGAGTCAGGAAGACTCATCTTTCTGAGTTCAAATGTGACCTAATACCTACTAGCTGTGTAACCCTGGACAAGTCACTTAAACCCTGTTTACTCATTTTCTTCATCTGTAAAATGAGTTGGAGAAGGAAATGTCAAACCCCTCCAGTAACTTTGCCAAATGGGGTCACAAATTTCAGTATCTTTGCCAAATGGGGTCACAGATTCCTATATCATTGCCAAATGGGGTCACAAAGAGTCAGACGTAAAGGAAAATGACTGAACATTATTATTACCACCACCACTCCCACCATCACTAGGCAGGATAAAATGAGATAATATTTGTAAAGCACTTAGTTCAGTGCCTGGTACTTAGTAGAGTAGAAAGGGAAATTTAGTATAACTTCCTATTTGATTATAGGATGAAACATAACAAATCACTCTGTCATTAAGGTCAACTCTCAGTCACTGGAGCTAATGAAGGGGAAGAGAAAGTATGAAATGATGGGTTATCCAAAATTATTTTCTCTAGTTAACTGCCATTTCAGCTGCCTGTTTGAGATTTATGGCACTTTATTCCACTTTATACATTCAATAATTCTGTTACCCTGACCTATTTACTGTTCCCTACACACGACATTCTATCTCCCATCACCATGCCTTTGGGTATTTTATCCCCCTTTCCTGGAATTCACTCCCTCCCCAATACACCTCTTCTGATACCTGGCTTTCTTTCAAATTTTGCTCAAGTACCACTTCCCATCTATGGTCAATTCCACAAATTATCTTGCACTAGACTTGTATACATTTTGCATTTACTTATATATGCATGTTTTATGTATTTATTTATTTTTTTGAGGGTTAAGTGACTTGCCCAGGGTCACACAGCTAGTAAGTGTCAAGTGTCTGAGGCCAGATTTGAACTCAGGTACTCCTGAATCCAGGGCCGGTGCTTTATCCACTGCACCACCTAGCTACCCCCCCCCCCCATTATGTATGTTTTCCCCTGATGATGTAAACTTCTTGAAGGGATGAACTTTTTTGCTTCTGACTTTACATTCCCAAATATCTATATAGTAGATGCTTAATAAATCCTGTGGATTGAAGTTACCAGTTACTCCTATTGTTAAAAAGCTTAGACATTCCTATCTTTAACTATTAACAAAAGCTTTCAGACCTAAACCTGCTTCTTTGAGGCAAAAAAAATAATAAATCTTATTAGATTAAAAAAATTAACCGGGGGCAGCTAGGTGGTGCAGTGGATAAAGTATTGGCCCTGGATTCAGGAGGACCTGAGTTCAAATCTGGCCTCAGAAACTTGACACTTACTAGCTGTGTGACCCTGGGCAAGTCACTTAATCCTTATTGCCCCCCCCCAAAAAAAAGTTAAAATAAATTAACCAACATAGTTTGTTATCTGTTGGTTTTTAAAAATACATTCTTCCCTGTACTTCATCAGGAAGGGCATTAGGGCATCTCTTCTTCATTTTCATAAAACAACTTCCTAATCAGCAGATAAGGGGCGACTAGATCATTTGAGAAACATGCTTATGTTGTGGTCTATTACTAGAATATTACAAAAGACCATTTTTTGCCAGAATGCTTGGTCACAATTGGATTTAGCCTGCTAACAGACTGCTAAACAGAACACTCCACTTTGTAATTTGGGGTACTGTGAGGACAGTCAGACCTAACTTCAGATTCTAAAGAGATGGCAAGACAAAGATATGTGAAAATCACCTGGAGGGTTTTGTAGTCTGAAAACCCAATTTGAGTCAGATATATGATATCAAAGGAAAAAAAAACTAATGCAGTCTTAGGTTGCATTAATATAAATATAGTGTACAGTGTATGAGAACTCATACTCTCACAATATTCTGCCCAATTCAGATTACATCTAGAGAAGTACTATTTGCAGTCCCACGGGGACACATTTTAGGAAGAAAAGTGACAAACTGAAGTACATCCAAAATGAAGCTGATCAGTATGGTGAAGGAGCTCAAAGCCATACCCTAATGGGGAATCAGCTAAAAGGAAGGAGAATGTCATCTTGGTCTTTAAATATATGAACAGCTGTTATGTCTAAGAGGGATTAGGTTTATTTCCACTAGCTCTAGTAGACATAATTTGGACCAGTAAGTAGAAGTTAGGGGGCAGAAGATTTCAGCTGACATCAAGGAAAAATTCCTAATAATCAGAGCTGTCCAAAAGTAGAATGAACTACCTCATAGGAATATGAGTTCCTTATCACTAAAGGTGAAAGGGGTCTGCTAATCCCAGGCTGTTGCAGAAGGGAGACATACTTCTGCAATGGGACATACTAGATAACTCCATGACTCATGTCTATGGACACTAACCAAACTGGACACAGCCTGGTGAATCCAATTATTTTGGCTGTCTTGCTGATTGACCCTAATAGTAGCTAAATCAATTATGCAGTGGTTCAAACTGATTATTAAGATGGTTAGAATCACTGGACTATATCACTGTCCAGTCTTTTCTAAAAGAGGGGTGCGTGCATGCACGCACAGACACATCTCACTGCATACTGAGATTCTTGGCCCGATACCATCATTGACAGCCTAGAATACAGTTCAGAATCTAAAAGATGTTTTAAATTAAAATGTGCCTGAAATAAACATATGCACACAGATATATGTATATAAATGTTAATTCTTGCATTCTCTGCCATCCTATAACTTCACAGAGCCATATGATTAAACTGTTAGAGACTGAGGCAAAGAAAGGATTATCACTAAGTATAGGTATAAATATCCCAACATTCTCATTACTCTTTCCCTTAAAAAGAAATAAATCAATGTATAGCGAGAACAGCTGACCTAGCAAGTAGGGGAGGAAAAGAACATGACCAATAATTATTAGCTGCAGGCCTTTTCTACCCACTTCCTACCTCTACTACAATTTTTCCTCGGAGAATACAAGCTATATAGAGGGTAGATGGAAGGTAATGTGCATGGTTGTTTGGATGTTGTCTTCAATGTTAGCCTGTGAGCTGCTTGAGGGCAGGGGCTGTGTTTCTGCCTTTAGTAGTATCCTGATCACTTAGCACAATGCCTCACATATGAGTGCTTAATAAATGCTTGTTGACTAACAAATAACCTTCTTAAGACAAATATCTCTTCTCCCTCTTCCCCCCTAACAAAAAGTCCCAATGGAGCAGAGAGTACTTAAGAAGAATATTCTACCTCCAACCACATCTTCAGACATTATTGTATTTCACAAAAATAATGAAAATAACTTATCTTAGACCCTTAAACAAGTCAGTTTTCAAACTTGCCTAATCAGGAATCTATAACTGACAAAAACTTGCTATCAATTCTAATGGAAAATACAAGAAACTATGCTACCTTAAGAAGATGGACATTAAGAAAACTCAGACGTAAAGGAACATTATTATTACCACCACCACTAGGCAGGATAAAATGAGATAATATTTGTAAAGCACTTAGTTCAATGCCTGGTACTTAGTAGATACTAACATAAATGCTATTTATTGTTGTTATTGTTATCCAATTGGTAAAAGCCAAGGGGATAAGGAAGTCTCTCCTAATTGAACAATCACAAGGTTGTCAAGTGTGATGAACAAGGCTAGAAAGTGGTCAGCTGATGGAAGAAAATCCAAAACTTCAGAGGAGTGTCCAAGGTCATTGACAAACTAATCCTTGTTTACCAAATCTGCTTGTTCCTGGGAAAATACAGACCAGTTGTTTGTTGTTTAGTCAAAGGAGGTGATCTTATCAGTTGATGAGATGATGAAAAGAATCCCATTTAAGGAATTTAAGAAATTATTTAATTAAATTGGAGTGAGGGGGGGGATAGCTGAAGGAGTGAATTCAGAAAATGTCTTTGACATTAATCATGGGGAAAAACCAGCTCATTTGACTGTTATGCTTACAGAAAACTAAATGAGATTAGATTTGCATATAAATTAGATGAGCTAATCTTGCCTATGCTACTCAGGTGAATTTAAAATACTGAAATAAGCAATTGGATCAATTATATTTCCTATTATATCTGTGGTTCTAAACACAAATTTAATTACAGGAAGAATATTTAATCTAGAGCCATGTTGAAGGTACTACTAGATAGGCATTTGACAGAAAAATATTTAGATACTGAAAGAATTTGACAGAGATGGTTCTAAGTGAACTTACTTATGATTTATATAAAAGCAAGTTAGATGAAAGTAAATAGGATGGAAATGTGATGAGTAGAAAAGAACTAAAACTGCCTTCATATTCTTTCATTTCTTAAGAATGATGTTTTTTGGGCAGCTAGGTGGCGCAGTGGGTAGAGCACCGGCCCTGGAATCAGGAGTACCTGAGTTCAAATCCAGCCTCAGACACTTGACACTTACTAGCTATATGACCTTGGGCAAGTCACTTAACCCCAACTGCCTCACACACACACACAAAAAAGAATGATGTTTTTTTCTCTTATCATATCCTTCTATATCATTCTTTTTAAGGGGAATCTTTGTGTGTAGGTTATAAATATGCACATATTCTCTTTCCAACTATACTCCATAAAGGCTGAAATCATGCTAATTCTTGGTCTAAACCTTTCTGCTCTCTCTGCCCTCCTCAATGTCATTAGCAGAATTACTTTTTAATGCCATCTCTTATTTACAAAGTCCTACACTTCTTCCATAGCATTCTTCTTCAATAATATAAAGGGTGTCTCCAAACTCTTAGTGTACTAACAGTTTTGGGATATTGTAAGTGCTAACAAATCAGTCTTTTCAGAAGAATGAACACAGACTGTTTCCAGATTCAGTTCCTCATACATTTCTTCACCAAGAAATGCTTTGTGTCACCAAAAGCTAATGACGTTGTTTATAATCTTTTCTTACAATGATTTAAAAATTGTTAATCATCATTTAGTCATCTCTAAACAGATTCAGGTGAAAGCCGATTTTATTTTATGAAATATTTTTAGATTTATTGCACAATGGAATATAATTTTATGAACCAAAATTTACACCATGACTTTTCTGCACATGGTGTGTGTGTGTGTGTGTGTGTGTGTGTGTGTGTGTGGTGTTGTTGTTGTTGTTGTTTTGTAGGGCAATGAGGGTTAAGTGACTTGCCCAGGGTGACACAGCTAGTAAGTGTCAAGTGTCTGAGGCTGCATTTGAACTCAGGTCCTCCTGAATCCAGGGCCAATACTTTATTCACTAGATCTAATAGATCACATCCCTACTTGATGCTCTGTTATTTTATACCTGAACTATAGCTACTGTGTTGTTGTTGTTATTCAGTCGTTTCAGTCATGACCCCTTTTGAGTTTTTCTTGGCAAAGATACTGCAGTGGTTTGCCATTTCCTTCTCCAGTTCATTTTATAGACAAGGAACTGAGGTGAACTGTGTTAAGTGACTTGCACAGGGTCACATAGTTAATAAGTGTCTGAGACCAGATTTGAACTCAGGAAAATGAGTCTTTCTGACTCAAGGCCCAGCACTCTATCCACTAGGCCACCTAGCTGCCCCTGATGCATAGTCAATATTGTCTAATTTATTTTTATATCCATCCATCCATTCATCCATCCATCCACACATGTTCTCTTTGACCTCCTGGAGTGCAGGCTCTCTTAGGACAAAGGTAACATCCCACTTAGCTCTGGTAAATCACTTAGCCTCTCTAGATCTTGCTTTATGAATTTGTCAAATTAGGGATTGGGGTAATGATCTCAACATTCTCTTCTATCTTTGACCTTCTCTGATTCTATGATTTGTCTTTTTCATCACCACCCATAGTAGGTGTTTAGCAAATAATTCAACAAAAGAACAAAAAGTTGCAGGGCCATAAACTTTCAGAGGTTCACTTGTGACTGAGATGATTTATTCTTTCCTCTCATGTGAGGGACAGAAGTGGGTTTTCTCCCATAACCCCTAAGGGAAGATGTAAATGAAATTGATTGACTTGAAATATGATGGTATATTTGAAGCAACTATTCTGAAAATCCATCATATTTCATCTTAAATAACTGTATTGTGTTCTTCAGCACTCAATTCTCTTGTGTTGATTTTTTGTTGATGCTATTTACTTATATTGGAATAATGTGTTTACCTAGTGCAGAACAGAAAAACCCAAACTTGATTATGGTCCTCAGATTAAATTGATTCTTCAAATACTTTAATTGTAGTCAATAATTTGGTATTTTTCCATGCAACAGATATAAAGGATGTTTTCTAGTCATCCTTCCCCCTTCTTTTTTTTTTTTTTTTGTTAGGGATAAGGTGCTACAGTAACTGCTTACAATTAATTATTTGTTTATATATTGTAAGCCAGAAGTTCTGGGCATTGCTATTTATTTGTTCATTCATTCATTTATCTATTCATTTCATTCATTTATTGTTTGGTTTTTTTGGTGAGGCAATTTGGGGTTAAGTGACATGCTCAGGGTCACACAGCTAGTAAGTCAAGTGTCTGATGCTGGATTTGAACTCAGGTCCTCCTGAATCCAGGGCCAGTGCTTTATCCACTGTGCCACCTAGCTGTCCCTGGGCATTTCTTTTTTAGTGCAAAATATAGATTGAGCAGCCCCTAAGCTGAATTTTAAAAATAATTAATAATTGTGTTAACATTTTGTTGCCTGAAATATTTTTTGCTACAGAAAATAAATGAAAAATATTTTTTATTTAATTTGTGATCAAATTTGTAAAAGGTATGAACTGTTTTTTTTTTTCATTTTTCTCAAACTGTCTCTGTCTCTCTGTCTCTTTTCCCTTTTTCTTTCTTACTCCTCTCCCTCTTTCTTTCTCTCCCCTCTCTCTTTTCCCTCTCTCCCCTCCCTTTCCTTTTCTTCATCTCTCTCTCTTTCTCCTTCCTTTCCCTCTCTTCTTTTCTCTCATTTATGCTGGGGAAGGGGATTTGGTTGTAAAAAAATAACATGGTATTTATAAAATTGAAAGTTATCATGGGGGCAGCTAGATGGCACAGTGAATAAAGCACTGGCCCTGGATTCAGGAGGATCTGACTTCGAATGTGGCATCAGGCACTTGACACTTACTAGCTGTGTGACCCTGGGCAAGTCACTTAATCCTCATTGCCCCACCAAAAAGAAGAAGAAGAAACTTATCAGGGTTGCAATAGGTATAAATGAAAATAATGGGTTTGACTACATGAGGAACTGATATGTGTATGTTATATATTTCTACAAAAATGCTTATTCTTTGCTTTTTTGAGTTTTGATACATTCTATATACAGTCTAAAACACATTAATAAAAATATCTACCTGATTTTTTATAGTAAAAAACAAGGCTATTAGCTAGACTATCAGGAAAAGATTGATAAATCACTATTGAATATCTTGTGCAATTGTATTATTTGGTGACAGGCATCACAAATCTTGGCTAAAGGACCAAGCTTGGAGGTAGGTACAACTAGATTCAAATTCTGCCCCTGATACGCAGTAGCTATGTTACTATAGTCAAATCACTTAACCTTTGCAATGATCTAGTCAACTCTCAGAGATAGTTCCAGACCTTGCTGACCTATACTAAGACTGAAAGTTTCCTCAATGGGAATTTGGTACATTAATTAAGCCATAGGTCTGAATCAAAGAACCAAAACTATTCATTTGTATAGGTGATATGTATTACTAGCTATCTAGTCTGTTTCATTAATTTTTGTGGAAGAGTGTTTATATTATTTTTCATCATTTTTCTCTCTTCTTAGAACTAGCTTCCCCATATATAAACTCCATCATAAAAATTAAATTTCCAAACTGTCACCTTTTACCCACAACCCTTTCTCCATATCTGCCAGCATTCTTCATATTGCATATTAAGACCATACCTACTAAGCCTTTTGTTGTTGTTCAGTCATTTTTCACTCATGTCTGGCTCTTCGTTGACCCCATTTGGGGTTTTCTTGGCAAAGATACTGGAGTGGTTTGCTATTTCCTTCTCCAGCTCATTTTACAGCTGAGGAAACTGAGGGTTAAGTGACTTGACCAGTGTCACACAGTTACTAAATGTCTGAGGCCAGATTTGAACTCAGGAAGATGTCTTCCTGACTCCATGCCCAGCACTTTATCCACAGTGTTGCCTAGTTGCCCAAGTTAGTCCTTATGTCTCCATAATTCCGTAACTATCCTCCTAAAGAACGTGGTGTCATCCCCTTAAAAGTTGGGCAGGTTACTAAGGACAGCCCTGACGAGATTAAAATGGACGAGTGCTCTTTTCATCTCTTTGGTTTCATAGGCCTATTTCTGTCTTTTACTGTATTCACATTTATTCCATTCTCACATCAGTTCATCCAGTTAAGGTCTTGTTCACACATAGTCATAATAGGGTGTGCCATCCTCACCATTGCCCCAGAGTTTCTTATCATCTGTTGAGCATACATATCAGAGGATTTGGTGTGAAGGTTTGGAATTTACCTTTTTCCAGAGGTGTAAATTAATGTGACTCTGTAATCCTCAGGCTAAACATTGAGGTTGATTACTCCACTAAGAAAAAAAAAAATACTTGTAACCAAGCAGAGTTCAGGTAAGCCTTCCAAAAGAAGATTCCTAGCTAGTCTACAGGTGATAATTTGGTAGCTTTCCATTCGCCTCACTCAGATGATACTCTTGGGTCAGCTGGAGAATATCTCCTGGCATTATTTTACTATACTGTAAAAGGCCTTCAGCATACAGAACATATGTGAAGTAAGAAACCTATAGGTACATTTACCGATCACACCATTTAAGAAGTCAAATCTTTCTGTTGGAAGTACAGGTATGTCACTTAATTGCACATAAAAATTGTTTTCTTCAAAGCCAATTGAACCCTGACCTAGTGGCTTCATTAGACTTTTTTTTTTACAGGATATTCCTTGATGATATGCCCTGGTCAGTTTCCTTGAACTTTTTTTTTTTTACATTTTCTTTTGTTCTTTTAGCCTTCCAGTTTTTCCAATACCTCTTTATAACTCAGACTTCCCTACTGACTTACTCATCACCAATATTTAATTCATGTACATACCCACATCATTATTTCATTATCAATTGAGATAATATATGCAAAGCCCTTTGCCAACCTTTAAGTTGTATAAACTGTATAAATGTTAGCTAGTATAGGTCATGTCTCACTGTCAATCAAATTTTAATATAAAATGATAGCACAGCAATGGAGAGGAAGAGGATTTGGCCATACCTGCCTATTACAGTCAGGTGTCAAGTCTGGAAAAAAATGTAGCTGAGTTTTATCAGTTGAAAAAAGACTTTCCAATCTAGGTGAGGATTTTTATGTTTCAAACATCTCTTGTTCTTTAGAAGGGGAAAAAAAGGCATTTGTACCAGGAGCAAAAATTAGAGAAATTTTTGTATAAAAAAAATTTCCCCCACATGTTAGCCAAAATACTCCATTACTTAGAAACCTTTAGAGGCTCCATGTTACTTCTGATAAATAAAAACTCCTCATTCTTGCCCAGGCCCTGGAAAGTCTGTCCCCCACCCTCAAGAATGTAATCATTCTTCACAAAACCCCAGTGGGATCACCAAGAGTAAGACATGGCTGAAATGACCCACAACAACAAAAAAACCCCTCTCTTTATCTTCCTTCAAATGAAGCTCAGGTGCCATTTCCACTGTGAAACCTTTAATGGTTATGCCCACCTAAAGTTGTTGTTGTTGTTGGTGACAATGACGAACATTTAGATAGCACAGTCTCTGGCATATAGTGCTAAGTGCTTTACAATTATTATCTCATTCGATCCGCACAACAACCTTGGGAGGCAAAGTGCTATTATTATCCTCATTTTTACAAGGTAAACAAGGTAAGTGACTTTCCCAGGGTCACACTGATAGTAAACGGCTTCCTGACACCAGACAGGGGCTCAGCCCATTAGCCACCTAGTTGTTTTTTAATGCTCTCCTCTATGGAAGATAAGTTCTTACTAGGCCCCTTGGTGAAAATGATTACTACAGTATTTTGCATGCAGTAAGTACATATTGGTGCTTACTATTAAATGCTTGTCAAATTGAGTATTTAGGGCAATTGCTCTTCTCTCAAATTTAGGCCTCAGCTGATAGAACTTTTTGTTTTGTTTTGTTTTCTATATTATAAAGATATGGTTAATAAAGAGATGGTTTCCCCTTTTTCATAGTGTGTATTTTTTAAAGAGAAAACTAGAAAGTATTTGTATTGTTTTTCCTTTCTTAGGGTAATTAATTGTTATCTTTTGTATGTGGTCATTATCTTGGTCTTTTTTAAAAAAAACAAAAACTTGTTTAACGAGCATACACAAAGCTTTATATGGAGCCTGTATGTATGCATACACAAAAGTTATATGCTTAGTATTCTTATCATGAAGACTGGAATTTATATCTATTAAAAATAAGTTGAGGAGGCAGCTAGGTGGTGCAGTGGATAGAGCACTGTCCCTGGAGTCAGGAGGACCTGAGTTCAAATATGGCCGCAGACACTCAACACTTACTAGCTGTGTGACCCTGGGCAAGTCACTTAACCCCAATTGCCTCATCCCCCCCCCCAAAAAAAGTTGACACCTAAAGTTTGATTTTAGGTTCTTATTCAAAAGGTAGCTTAGACTGTTTAAATTGTAGCTAAGATATAGCCAGCCTCAGGTTTCTGTTCTCTTCTATTAACATAGAAACTGTATTATGAAATCTCAGTTAATTTTGTTAGATTTATTGTTCTCCTTTGGTTTTATATTATTACAGTTGGAATAAATTCAATTCTCTAACAGAATGACTTAGTAAATTTTCCCTTCTCTTTCTCAATCACTCTTAAATCTTCAATCTTGTTACTAAAGGTCACTGCTATTTATGACCTTTTTATAGTATTTATGTCCTTTCTATACAATTTGTGATCTTTATATTTCCATATCACAGGAATTAACTATTGTTTGAGAGGTAATGCCAGAATAAGTAATTGCTTCAATTTATCATATTTTTTTAAAGTTTGAGGGGGCAGCTAGATGGCGCAGTGGATAGAGCACCGGCCTTGGATTCAGGAGTACCTGAGTTCAAATCCAGCCTCAGACACTTAACACTTACTAGCTGTGTGACCCTGGGCAAGTCACTTAACCCCCACTGCCTTACTAAAAAAAAAAAAAAGTTTGCATAGTTCCAATCTCACTTTAAATGTGTTAGTGTTGATTTCCAAAAGGTTTTGTTTTGCCATCCTATGGCTATCAAAATCAATTGCAGCAACAGATGACTGAAATTAACATTATCTATGGATTATTAACAGAGTTGAGGAGGTTTCCTGGTTTTGGAATGCAACAGAGAGACAATCCTAGCTCCCTAGAATCCTAAATTTAGAGCTAGAAGAAATGGAGGTCTAGAGAAGTACTTGCTGAGAGTCACACAGGCAATAAATAGCTCCCCCAGAGCAGGCATTTCAACCAAAGACCTCAGATTCCAAATCTAGTGCTCGTTCCACTGTGCTACAATTCTACTTAATGACTTCCAGTTGAATATTTTCATCCAGAAATGCTTCCTGATTGGGCCTTAAAAATAACTATTATGTTGTCTTAGGGTGAGAAATTTTATCATGTCATATGAGGTTTTCTTATGCCAGGATGAGATTGCCTTAAAAATAAGCAAGCACTACCATTTCAGTCCTTCTTGACTGCTTCCTAGGAGTGATTGCCAGTACAAAGCTTAGAATTCCCCTTCCGTGGGGTTATGGGCTATAGCAGTATATATAGGTAGATTAATTTCTGTAAGATAGTGCTCCAGAAAACTGCAAGACTTTGATTCTACTTTGCCATTCTTTCTCTTCTTTATAGTTTCTCAGATGTTCTTGCTCCCTGTCCTGTAGGTATCTATTTCTTTGTGATGTGTAAGACCACAGTTATGAGGAAAGAGATAGGTAAGCTTTAAAGAGTTATTGAAACAGCTGTTGCAGTGGTTGTTGTTAAGAGTGATCTCACAGTGTTTGGCTTTCAGGAATACTACGTAGGGTATGCAAGAGTGAATGTTATTTCCTTCTGATAACAAGGGGCCTAAGGGAACCACATTCTCTTTCCTATAATATTGGTTTGAGTTTGTGGCTCCCTAAAGACCCTAATAATAGGTAGTGTCTAGGTATATAAACTCACTCAGACGTCTTCAAATCAGTCTAGTCAGAGAATAAGAGAAATATCTTTTCTTTTCTTTTCTTTTTTGCAGTTGTTGCAGGGTTTTCTACAGCTTTGTTATAAGGAATGGTTCGTTGTGAGGTGAAGAGAAGAGATATAGGGGGAAATTCGGGTAGTGATAAAAGATATTAAAATTTATTTTAAAATAAAATACAGTAATTTTAAAAAAGTTTTATGGGGAATATTGAGTCACACAATCACAGTCATTCTGCCTAGACAATGTGACCTGTTCTTCATAGCAACTAATGTGCACTAATGTGCTATAGGATGGACTTGGAACCCTGGGAGACAAAGTCTTTTTTTTTTTTTTTAATTTTTTTTTTAGTGAAGCAGTTGGGGTTAAGTGACTTGCCCATGGTCACACAGCTAGTAAGTGTTAAGTGTCTGAGGCCGCATTTGAACTCAGGTCCTCCTGACTCCAGGGCCAGTACTCTATCCACTGCACCACCTAGCTGCCCCGAGACAAAGTCTTTTAAAAGCCATCTATGTGAAAAATTTGGGAATGCTTCTTAGGCTAGAGAATTTTTCAAGATAAATTATCATTGACTTGGTATAACAATTTGTATATTTGATTTTTAGAATTTCTCTAATACATAATAACCAAGCTTCCTGGCTTTAAAACAAAAAGCATCTATCAAGCCATTTAAGTGCCATAGACCTTTGGTTTTCAAGGGAAAATGTTTCTGAACCTTTAAAATAATGCGTGACTTTAAAAAATATGTTGAATTGCTTTTTCCTCAACTAATAGTGCACTTAGCAGAATATTTTCCTTTGCACTCATTCAGTTCTTCTACCATCATTTACCATGTTTTAGGTACTGTTCTCAGTGCTGGGAATACAGAGACAAAAATGAAACTATTTTTGTCCTCCAGGAGCTTATATTCTTTTGAGGAAAAAGAACATGTACGTGCATACACACACACACACACACACACACACACAAATATAAAATATACATGAACCCCTCTCCAGGGAGAGTACACTAGCAAATGAGTAGAAACAGAATAGGGATTCTATTGGAAATAGGGCTTGAATCTAGCTATAAAGAGAACCAGGGACTCTGTGAGGGTGGAGGTCAAAAGGCAGGGCATCAGAGACAACCTGTACAAAGGCGCAGAGGTGGGAAACAGCAAGTATCATATGGGTGAGTCTTACATGGGAAATGGCAAGTAGTCCAATTGGTAGAGTGCAGGGTAAAAGTCACAAAGTAGAATAAAGATCAGTAAGCTGAGAAAAATAGAGAAGTTCATATTTTATCCTAGAGGCAAGAGAAAGCCACTGGAGCTTCAAAAGCAGAGGCCTGATATGGTCAAACCTGTGATATATGGTCAAAGCTTTAGGAATATCAGACTGATGGCTATGTGGAGGCTAGATTGAAGAAAGGAACTGGATATAGGGGGCTAATTTAAAAAGGAGGCAACAAGTGATAAAGGACTGAACCAGCATGATAGCTGTGAGAAAGGGTCCAATGTGAGCCATACATGGTGGTAGAATCAATAAGTGATCAGATATGAAGAATGAGGGAGAGGGAAGAATCAAGGATGACTCAAGAGGTCACAGATGTAGGTCTATAAGGCTGGCTGGAAGGATGGCACCAAACCCCCTTCCATGGGCTTATGGACTATAGCTATATCTATCTCTCTCTATCTCTCTATCTATCTATGCACACACTATCTTATAGAAATTAATCCACTGATATATACACATATAACTGATCTATATAGATCAGTGGATTAATTTCAGTAAGATAGTGCCCTGAAAAACTGTGGTAAAGGAGAAACTTAGTAAATAGCAATAACAAAAATTGTATCTAATTCTCTTTGAGAATCAGCCTGCTGCATACAGATTTTGTTTTCCTACCTGCCATATAGTAAAAAGAAATATCATTTTCACCTGTGGTTTGCGTTATCCCTTGTTTTACAAATTTATAGATTTCCATCCCTCTACGAAGGGATGGAAATTTTAAAGTTTAAATTTATGATATAGGATTCTAGATTACCATTGACTCAGTAAATTCACACTACCCCAAAAGGCAGAATTGGAGGTAAGAGAAATGATTTGTTCCAGTGTTTACTCCCTCTTAGCTGGAAAAATATAAAAGATACAGATTACTCTCCTGTAAGCAATGAGACAAATTGCCTTTGGAGGTAATTGAATTACAGGATCTTTTTCTTAGTGTGGAAATCAGTTAAGAGCTGCCATTAGTCAGGGATAATGTCACTTCATGATGGCCCAGTTTTCAAATGTTGAGCATTATGGAGGTAGAGTTCAAAATAATAACATTTCAATATGGGTAGTACTGCCTCAGGGCTCAGTGGTTTTCCCAGTCATTGACAGACTTTAAGCAGGAGCTGGAGGATGACTCACCAGGGACTTTGTAGGGGGATTCTAATTAAAGTACCATTTGGTTGAGATGACCCTTGAGTTCTGTTTCAACTCTGAAATTTTCTAACAGTCACTTGTCACTCTCAGCTTTCCAAGAAGTATGTTATCTTCATAACCCGATTTGTTTCTTTGTTTAAATATGTGTGTGTGTAGTCTTTGTTACTATCAACATTCATTCAGCTGGCATGAATTATGAATTTATGAAGTAATATGTATGAATCGTGAAAATGTAATATATGTTAGCCTTGAAAGAAAGGGTTAGATGCTAGATTTTGTTACACCAACAAGGCTTTTCTTCAACTTTCCTTTGGGAGATAAAATCATTCATTGTGGTTGCCAGCCTGGGTTTTTACATGACTGATCAGTAGAAAAGGTTGCCATTATAATTATTGGGGCTAAAATAATTTCTGCTGAAAACTTAATCTTATCTTTAAAAATTGTGAGAACTTTCAAGAGTCTAGTTAGCTACCTATTCAGTACATGCCTTGGGAATAAAAACTGCTGAAAAGCCTATGGTTTATTAAGACAAAAAGGATGAATCCATCACTGTTAAATGACAATGAAATTGACATTAAAGAATAAGAATTGAGTATAATCAATCCTAATTGGAAATTATGCCTCTAACCTCATCACCCTTCCCAGAGAGGAAGGGTAGATGATAAAAGCTAAAATAGTGCTTTGTCCCAAAACAGCAACTGAATACATCCAAGGTTCATTTAACTGATAATGAAAAGAAACCAGTTTCCAATTAGTTTGATCCATACAATAAAGTACTTTCATCTCAAGTTAATAAAAGGGGGTTTAATAAGATCATATGCCTTATGACTGTACTAACCTCTGATTCCTCCTTTCAAAAACAGCAACAACAAATTAAAACCTGAAAATAAACCATTGCCACGTCTTCATAATGATGTTTTGTTTTTATTATTATTTGGGGACACCTGTACTTTTACAGTGGCAAGTCTTAGGATGCCAAAGGTACAGAATGATCTATTTTGAGGGACTTTCCCTTTTAAAAACCACTAAAGGTGATAGGCATCCCAGGAAGAAATGAAGATATTTCAGATTTAGATTTTTGTTTTATAGGTCTTAATTCAGAGTAAGTTTATTTTTTAAATCTCACAAAAATTCCCCTAAATGTTGTTTAAATGGAAAGTATTTTATAGGTTTATGGTGGTGGTGGGGTGTTCGAGATCAGCCTGTGATTTCATTGCTGTTAGGCAACTCCTGATAAGGAAACTTCTTCTATCAATATGCATTGATTGATCTTCGGCTTTTAAACTTAGAATTGCTTGGGGGCATTGAGGGTTTAAGTAATTTATCCAGGGTCACATGGTCAGTGTATTAATTCCCTGATTTAAAACATACACTTATTTTTCAAACATTCATTTGATGCCAATTACTTCTACATCATTGCCTCTTAGGTGAAATAAAACACAATATTGAATAAAAATAATCAACTTTTTTTCATTTGAGTATAATTTTTATTCGGGCAAAGTTGCCAAACATATTCCCATCAGCTGAAAACTTAATTTCAGGTGAAGGTTTCCAGAACTATCACAACATCTGTTGATTGAGACATAGAAAATAAAATGGTCAGAGAAAATGTGTACTTATTTTTTAGCCTCAGCCAGAAATTGATTTAACGACAGCAACAATAGTTTAAGAAATAGGCTCAAAAATAATCTTGACTTATATGGACCATAATAGCTTATGATTTAGTCTGGATACATTGTTTTCTTTGGTATTAATAAGATCCATATAAAGCATATTTGTTATTGTTGTTCAGTCTTCTCAGTTGTGTCCAACTCTTTGTGACCCCATTTGGGATTTTCTTGGCAGATGCTGGAGGGGTTTGCTATTACCTTCTCCAGCTCATTTTATGCATGAAAAAACTGAGGCAAACAGGGTTAAGTGACTGGCCCAGGGTCACACAGCTAGTAAGTGTCTCAGGTCAGGTTTATTATGCCTATTTGACAGATGAGGAATCTGAAGTTTGGAAAAGTAGAGCCTTACTTTATTGAAGTCATATAGCTAATAAATGAAAGAGCCAAGAGTGGAACCCAGGTTTTCTGTCTTGTAGTCCACAGGGTTTATTTCCCCTACTATGCCACACATGATTTTAAATTCATATAGAATTGACATGGTTTTGACAATCTTATATTTTATTCCTCTACTAGAGACAGTCCTAGATTTATTAAGATATTATTTATTAAGAGACTACGATGTGCCAAGTACTATGCTAGGCAGTCGGAATACAACAACAAAGAATGAAATTATTACTATTTGAGCTTGAATATAAATTATATGTAAGCATAGAGAAGGGGGAGGAAGGTACTTACTACAAGTGGAGAGATATCCAAGGTTACCAGTGGATGAATTTAATATCCCTTTGCCTGAGACAGGACTATCTGTAATATTATATCTATTAATGTGCCCTGCTCCTGACCTTCCCTTTCCCCAAGTATGCCCAAGGATTATCCTTATAGTGTAGGTCCTTTTGTGATGGAGCTTCTAGCCAATAATCCCCTTTCATACTCTGCAAATAACTGTATCAGCTTGGTCCTAGACTCACAACTTAGAAAATTCATTTACCTTGCCAAGAAAACTCTAAAAGCACTTCTCCTTTATCAATTTTCATCAAGTACAATCTGGCAAAAAGAAAGAAGATGTCCTGTACAGATAACAAAGACCAAAGAATGGAGCCTTATGCTGATATTACTTTTAAAATTCCAGTCACATAATAACATTCTCTGTTTACCACAAAATTACTGCATAGAAGAGCTTGAGGTCGCAGACAGTTGAGTGAAGGTTCAGTCCACATGACAACAGATGAGAACATTATGCAGTCTAGTGTAAAGAATGAAAGAGGTTTAGAGCCTCACATGAACTCGATGGCTAAGGATTTCTCTGTGCAAAATATCCGTTAATATGGAGAAGCCAAAAGTGCAACAGTAAAGCGAGAAGTAGCCCATACCAGAATTTTACCCACTTCTACCCCAAAGCAAAAGTCTCTTGTCTGTTGGTTTGGATGTTTGTCCTATTCAAGTAGTGCCTAGCATACTATTGAGCACAGGCTGGGCATTTAAAGAGGAATGAATGAAAAAGGATCTGAAAAGAACTTGCAAGAGATGGAAGAAAAATACAGTTCAATTCAGGTAACATTATATGGCTACTCTGTGCTGAGTTCATAGGTACAAAGACAAACAACCCCTGAAAATTCCTGACCACAAGAAGGTTACATTCTAATGGGAAGATTTAACGCATGCACAGAGATGTAAATAAAAGGTACAGTCTACATAACAATTTTGGAAGGGAGGAAGTACTAACTGGCACAGGAGGATAAGGAATTAGAAATATACAACGTCCATGCGTGCATTAAGATTTGCCTACAAAAATGATCATTTTGGGTATTATTCGGAGGATTCTTTAAACCATGTACTGAAAGGGGGAAAAAAGCAGACAGACAAAATAAGTACTTACTATGTTCCAGGCACTGTGCTATCTATCAAACAAGAAATTTGTTAAAAGCACTTAGCATAGTGCCCAGCACATTGTAGGTATCACATAAATGTTTTTTCTCTTCCCCTTTCTTTTTTCTTTTCCTTCCCCTTATCCCTAAGTTCTGGGAATACAAAGAAAAACAGTAAAATGTAAGAATCAATGATCATAAGAAATTCTTACCGAGTATTCACAGCAAAACCTTAATTAAAAAAAAAAACTTGCTGAGTATAACCTGAAATTACCACAAATTCAGTTCAATTTCTTTCAAAATCTAAATCGATACTGCTTCACAACAATTTTTTTCCTTATCTGTAACACTACATAGCCCTCAATCTTCAGATTTTAAAATTATATTCAAAATAATGCACTTCATCAGGAAAGTAGACTCTTATAATTTAGAAAAGTTTGTAAAAACAAGGGTTTCAACCAGATTGGTTAATTTTCAGGCAGCCAGATCTTTTGGTTCACTAGAGTACCCATTTCATAAATGCTTAAGTTAATTGACATTTTATTCTATAGCTGAATAAAACAAAAGATATGCCCTTGAGGAGCTTACATTTTAAAAAGTGAGACAAAAAGAAAGACTCAATAATGAGGATAATCATACTTAAATATAACAAGTCCTTTCTGATTAGAGGAAATGTCCCAAGAGAGTAGCTGCTACTATGTTACCTCATATTCATTAATACTGCTTCTGATGAATATAAAAACATGAATAAGTGTTGATTTGTCATCCATTGTTTGGAAAGAACCCTTCAAAACCACTAATCATAATAAAAGATTAGAAAGGGTCAAGGAAGATAAGGATTCTCAGATGTCCAAAAAAAGCAACTATTCATGCCATCTTCCCCATAATCACTTCCCTTAAACTAAGAGACTGACAGAAACATTCATGTCAAGGACGGGTTTCTTGAGTAAGCATGTTTAAGGAAGCATGTCTAAAAAATAAAATAAAATAAAAAATAAAAAATACATTATTTTTTTTTAAAAGGAAGCATGTCAGTGTGCCTTTACATTTGAATATTTGGCTGATTTTCACCAGTATTGATCTGGACTGAAACGTTCTCAAGGCTTTTATGGAGATGAGTCAATGGACAGTACATTCACATCAAAGGAAATAGATGCCTGGATAACCCCTAAATAATTAATATTTATCCTTCATATGTGTTTTTGTATTGAGTATAAGTTCACTTCATCTGAGAACAAGAAGAATGACTTTATAAGAATAACTTTCTAAGTTATATGTTACATATAAATTATATATAAGAATAACTTTATAAAGAATATATAAAGAATAACCTTATAAATTATATATATAATATTATATATGTGTGTATATATATACATACACATATGCATACTGTGATGTTTAAAATCTATATTGTGTGATCGCCTTCAATTAGAAGATTCAGCACCAGTCTTTGGGCCTTCCATTTATTAAAGCATACAGATATCCACAAGGAGTTCAGAAAGTTAAGAAAAAGCCTATCTAGCCTAAAGTTCCAGCCTGGTTGAGTTCTTCCTCAAGTCCTCCAAGAGCCTGCTTTAATCAGGAACTCCCCAGCAAGCTGATGGTGGAAGCTTTTTATAGGAATGGAACAGAGGCAGTCCTTACACACTGCTTCAAGCTGATTGGTTGGCGTCATCCAAATCCATTGGTTTTGAAGGTGTTCTCAAGTTGAGTTCACAGTCTAGCTTCTGAGAACAATACCTTTTTAAGGGATAGCCAGGTGTGATTACAATCCAGTTAACTTGAAGTAGGCTAATCAGCAGTCAGTCACTCTCACTTGATTCAATCAGTCTAGATTAATCTCCAGGTGGGTCTTTGAGTATCTGCCAAATCCCATTATTTCATCACATTTCCCCCTTTGTTTCTTCTAGGAACAGGTGTTCCTTGATGAAATAGTAAAAAAATAATAATTAAGTCTTTGGAAGTCTTTTCTCAGTTCTCTTGTCTTCTTGGAGTGGTAAGATGTCATCAGGAGGAAGCTGGATTCTGGTCTGGAAAGCTGGGCTCTGGATTCTGGACTGGAAAGTTGGATTCTCTTCTTTAACTGTTTGAATTACTGGATTGTTTTTAGTAAACCTTAGCATAGCATTGTCAATGATCAAATTTAATATATTCCATTGCATTCCCTCCTTTATATAATAGAGGATTGAGGTAGTTATGCGATCTACAACACTTCTTACCCCCATGTGTCTGGATCAAAGCCAAATTTAGTAACGTGTTCATGACACCTGAAAATGTTATGGAAAGGTTATCATACCACATCTCATGGTTTCATTTTCTCATGAAATTGTCTATAACATTTACCATAGTTTCAGCCATTTCCAAGAGGTATGTCATTGTCCTTTGAAAAAACTCTTTCCTCTTTCTTCTGAGGGACTTTTTACTTCTTACGGAACTCTTTTTCTTTTTCTTCCTTTTCACTTTCAGTTTTGGCTCCTTTTGCTCCTAGCTGGACAGGTCACTTTGTGAACTTGGCAGGATTTCTATATCATTACTTGAGTGAGGTAGATTCACATGTTCTGTCACTTGATTCTGGTCCCGTTCTTTTGCCTCTGGGAATTTAGTCTGGAGGTAATGTTCAGGAGGCATTGGATCCAGGAGGTGATTGGTAGTCTGAAATTTACCATGGTCCAGATTCTTAGGTTGACTGTAATTCTTCTCCAGGAATTTACTCTTCCTAGCGGTATCATTGTCACAAACCTTGGCTTTTTCTGAGGTGTCTTTGACTAGAGAATCAGAATTGATTAATCCAATCCCTTGGTTGTGACTCAGCTCATTCTTTTCCTCACTTAATTTTAGCAGGAGGGAATCTAGAATGTCAAATGGGTTTGAGATGTCACTGGTAGACTGAAATGCTCTCCATTTTTCCTCATCTTCAAGTAGACTGTATGTCTTCTGCACACCTTTATCCATGGTGTGTTTTTTTCTACACAATGTGAAGTGAATGAAACCAATGTGAAGATCAGAAGGTTGAGGGGTTCAGCAGTCCCTTCGAGGTCGCCAAACTGTGATGTTTAAAATCTATATTGTGTGATCGCCTTCAATTAAAAGATTCAGCACCAGTCTTTTGGCATTAAACATTTATTAAAGCATACAGATATTCACAAGGAGTTCAGAAAGTTAAGAAAAAGCCTATCTAGCCTAGAGTTCCAGCCTGGTTGGGTTCTTCCTCAAGTCCTCCTCCAAGAGCCTGCTTTAATCAGGAACTCCCCAGCAAGCTGATGGTGGAAGCTTTTTATAGGAATGGAACAGAGGCAGTCCTTACACATTGCTTCAAGCTGATTGGTTGGGTCATCCAAATCCATTAGTTTTGAAGGTGTTCTCAAGTTGAGTTCATATTCTAGCTTCTGAGAACAATACCTTTTTAAGGGATAGCCAGGTGTGATTACAATCCAGTTAACTTGAAGTAGGCTAACCAGCAGTCAATCACTCTCACTTGATTCAATGAGTCTAGATTAATCTCTGGGTGGGTCTTTGAGTATCTGCTAAATCCCATTATTTCATCACAACACACACATATATGTTCACTTCATCTTAAAATAACTTTAGAATTAGCTGGGAAGTTATCCGTTTTCTCCATCCTAACTGCCCAACTCTTACCTAAAACCTATACCATAATGGAAAAGGACTTTTGTTTTTCTCTTTGGACTAATGAGGAGGTGGTTAAGCATTAGACTTTTTTTTGGGGGGGGGGGTGAGGCAATTGGAGTTAAGTGACTTGCCTAGGGTCACACAGCTAGTAAGTGTTAAGTGTCTGAGGTCAGGATTTGAACTCAGGTCCTCCTGAATCCAGGGCCAGTGCTCTATCCGCTGCACCACCTAGCTGCCGCAAGCATTAGACTTTCAAAGAATTTGTGTGTTTTAAAATTGGGGGTCAAAGTTATTGGGTTTTTAAAAAAATTAATCTGCAGTTTTGTAGTTAAGTAGATTACATGATAATCAATTCTATTCAATGTCCATAGAATAGATTATTTCATTTAGTGGATAATTTTGAGATATGTCAAGAGATAAATCACCATGCGTCACTGTGGTTGAAATTCAGGTATATGTATCTCTGGGCTTTTGGCTACTAGAATCAGTGAGTTCCCAGAAATGATTGGTTTTCACGTTGAATACTATTACTACTAATGATAGTTAGCATTTACATAGTGCTTTAAGGTTGGCAAAATGCTTTACAAATATTATCTAATTTTATCACTCAGCATCCCTGTGTGGTAGGTGCTATTATTATCCCCATTTTACAGATACAGAAACTGAGGCAAACAGAAATTAAGTGACTTGTCCAAGATTACAGAGCTTGTAAGTGTCTGAGACAGGATTCGAATTTAGGTTTTTCTGACTCTAGGTCTAGCACTCTTATCTACTGTGCCATTTAGCTGCTGAAAGCTAATAATAATAGAATAATAGAAGTATAATAATAACACAAAGAAGCCTATTATTCATTAATCTACTCTAGAAGGAATAATAAGTAAACAAACTGACCCTGATGAAGCTGGAAAAGCAATTCTGCTATAATTAAATTATAGATAGAATACTAAGAACAAGAGTTCTTCTTTTTCTCAAATTCAGTGTTTTATTTTCAGGACCATTTTCTCTCCCTCTCCTCCATTAAAAAAGCAAATAAAACCCATCATGAACATGGATGGTCAAGCAAAACCCCACATTGGCCATGAGACAAAGAATTCTTGAGTTTTGCTGTTTATCAACCAGTAGACAGGATCATGGCCCTAATTTCACACCAGGAATAAAAATAGATGTTCCTTTTGTGTCTTTCCTAGCACCTCCAACCATAATAAGCAATCTCTTGCCACTTTCCCACTCATCTGTTAATTAGGGAGAAATCAGAAATGAAAGTAGGAAATACTTAGTGATATTGGAAGAAAAGAATTCTGTCCTTAAAATAGTACTCAGTCAAGGAGACCGACTAAATGGGTTCCCATGAAGTGATGATTTGTATGCGATACAAAGAAAAGAACACAGGGAGTCTATATAAGAACAATATGATTCCTCTATTAAAAGTCTTAATGAAGTGAGTAGCTGTTTGTTTCCACCTGTTTGCTTTTTATCTCTCTATTAGCCTGTAAGATCCAGAAAGATAAAGTTTATGACTTATTCATACTCTATCTCTCCTAACACCTAACATGGTACCTTGCATACAGCAGGGGCTTAGTAAACGTGGGTTGAATATGTTGTTGAATTTATCCTCTTTTCTGTATTTTTCTTTGCTCCTTTGACTATAATTTTGTTGAATGAAGGTAACTCTTAATAAATTCATATTTTTATTCTGTGTTGCAGTGAATTATCCTAACATCTTAAGTAATTAATAGAGTCACTTGAATTCTGTAGGTTTTTCTTAAGTGCTTAGTGTATGCTAGCCACTGTGCTAAGAACTGGAAATACAAAGATAATTCAGTTATTGTCCTCAAGTTGCTTATATTCTATTTTGGGTGGATGTGACATGCACATGAATAAGTAAATCCAAGTTAATGTGGGAAGTGTGAGTGCTGACAACTGTGAGGATCAAGAATAGCTCTATAGCCCAGGCAATGGGGTGCTGGAGCCTGCTCCTATAGGCTCTGCTCATTGTTCGGTTATCAGTGAAGGCATTTACACCTCAAAAATGCAAAAGTGAGGGCTCAGTTTGTCACTTCCTTAAGTCTAGACAATCAACAAAATGACAGAGAAAATGTTCGTAATGTAGATTAACCTTTAAAATGTGTCATGTAAATGTTTACCAGCACATCCCTGCTCCCAGGTAACACCTGACCTGCAGATAAGGATTATGAGAGGTGATGTGAAAGAAGAAAAATATTGCAGGCATTGCGAATAGCTTTGTGATGTCACTGAGTCAGCAGATGAGGTACTGAGCTTGGGGAACAACTACTGGTTCAGTTTGGCCTGAAAGTGGCATACAGGAAAGGGAAGTTATTTGCAATTAGGCTAGAAAAGGAAAGTTGGAGTCAGATTACGAAGGGCCTTAGAAAACCTTAGGCATTCGTACTGTGTCCTAGAGCCACTGAGGATTTTTGAGCAGGGTCATGAATACTATGCTTTGGGCAGCTGCATGAAAGATATATTGGGGAATGGAAATGGGGAAGCAGGTAGAGTAACAATTATGAAGGAAGAGATGGGGAGACATGCGAGAACTATTATGAAGGTAGAATCAACAGGCCTTAGCAACTGATTGAACACAAAGGGATGAGAGAGAGAAGGAGACAAAGATGATCTTGAGTTTGCAAACTGAGCAAAGGAGAGAATGGTCATCTCTCAACAGGAATATCATAGTTTGACCTGAGGATTTAGGGGAAACATGTCAGTTCCTCTTCCCTGACCTAGGTGTTCAGGTATATGAGTCATAGAACAATCCACACTGAAGAGACCATGGATTCATTGACTTCCATAAAAAACTAATTTTCTTTGAGTGCCAAAAGATGGGAAGAATAGGAAATGATGAGACTTAGGATGAAATGCAGTTTGTTATAAATAGAAAAGAGGTACTAGAGGGCACAATGAAATGAGAGGGCATAGAAGGATAATGACCTGTGTAGAAGGAGTGGAGCTGAAGTGCAGATGTTGAAGAGAGTTAAAAGGATGAAAAACCCTGTGCCCTTGTGAGTCTTAATCTCAAATTATTTATGAATAGATTACTGACACCACAAGAAAAAGCCACTGGCATCCTTGAAATCATAATTATCTCACAGATTTTTAATACATTTAGAGCAGAGAGGAACTCCAAATTATGTGGGCTTCTTAACCTTTCATATATCCTTTTGGCAATCTGAAGTCTGTGGACCCATCTCAGAAGAATATTTTTAAATGCATAAAATAAAATTGTAGAATTATAGAGTAATTCAATAGTGCTGACATTCACTTATCAAGATTTTTAAAAATAAAAGTATTTTATTATTTTCTAGTTACATGTAGAGATAGTTTTCAACATTTGTTTATATAAGATTTCTGATTTCAAATTTTTCTCCCCCCCCTCCCCTAGACAGCAGGTAATCTAATATAGGTTATATATACATAATAACATTAAACATATTTCTGCATTAGTCATGTTATAAGAGAAGAATCAGAGCAAAAAGGAAGAACTCAAAACAGAAAAACAACAGCACCAAAAACAAAAGAAATAGTATGCTCCAATCAGCATCCATTTTTGACAGTTCCTTTTTTTCTGGTTTTGGAGAGCCTTTTCCATCATGAGTCCTTTGGAACTTTCTTGTACCATTGGGTTGGTGAGAAGAATCTAGTCTATCACAGTTGATCAACACATAATGTTGATGATATTGTATATAATGTTCTTCTGGTTCTGCTCATCTCACTCATCATCAGTTCATGCAAGTCCTTCCAGGTTTCTCTGAACTCCTCCTGCTCATTGTTTCTTACAGCACAATAGTATTCCATTACATTCATATACCACAACTTGTTCAGCCATTCCCCAATTGATAGGCATCCCCTCAACTTCCAATTCCTTGCCACCACAAAAAGAGCAGCTATAAATATTTTTGTACATGTGAGTCCTTTTCCCTTTTCCATGATCTCTTTGGGAAAAAGACCCAAAGGTGGCATTGCTGGGTCGAAGGGTATGCACAGCTTTATAGCCCTTTGGGCATAATTCCAAATTGCTCTCCAGAATGGTTGGATCAGTTCACAGCTCCACCAACAATGCATTAGTGTTCCAATTTTCCCACAGCTTCTCCAACATTTATTATTTTCCTTTTTTGTCATATTAGCCAATCTGATAGGTGTCAGGTGGTACCTCAGAGTTGTTTTAATTTGCATCTCTCTAATCAATAGTGATTTAGAGCATTTTTTTCATATGGGAATAGATAGCTTTGATTTCTTCATCAGAAACTGCCTGTTCATATCCCTTGACCATTTCTCAATTGGGGAATGACTTGGATTCTTATAAATTTGATTTAGTTCCCTATATATTTTAGAAATGAGGCCTTTAGCAGACGTACTGGTCATAAAAATTGTTTCCCAGCTTTCTGCCTCCCTTCTAATTTTGGATGCATTGCTTCTGTTTGTATAAAAACTTTTTAATTTAATGTAATCAAAATCATCCATTTTGCATTTCATAATTTTTTCTATCTCTTGTTTGGTCATAAACTGTTCTCCTTTCCAAAGATCTGAAAGGTAGACTATTCCTTCTCCTAATTTACCTGTGGTATCACTTCTTATGTCTAAATCATGTACCCATTTTGACCTTATTTTAGTATAAGGTGTAAGATGTTGGTCCATGCCTAATTTCTGCCATACTATCTTCCCAGCAGTTTTTGTCAAATACTGAATTCCTATCCCAGAAGTTGGAATCTTTGGGTTTATCAAACAGTACATTACTAATGTCATTTACTACTGTGTCTCCTGTGCCTAGCCTATTCCATTGATCTTGCACTCTATTTCTTAGCCAGTACCAGATAGTTTTGATGACTGCCGCTTTATAGTAGAGCTTCAGATTTGGTACAGCTAACCCACCTTCCTGTGCATTTTTTCCATTATTTCCCTTGATATTCTTGACTTTTTGTTTTTCCAGATGAATTATGTTATTATCTTTTCTAGCTCTATAAAATAATTTTCAGGTAGTCTATCAAGATATTTTTAAAAGAAAAGTTTGCAGACCCCAGGTTAAGAACCCTCTGATTTAGTGGTATATAAAATTCTTGAGGACGGGCAGGTACTGTTTCTTTTTTTGTTTTTGTGTTTCCAACCACTATCAAGAGTACCTTGCATGTTGTAAATGCTTATCAAATACTCATTGACCAATCATTAGATCACAAATCTAGAATTGAATGGGACCTCAGGGTCCATTCGTAAGCATTTATCAAGCACCTCCTATGTGCTAGGCACTGTGCTAAGCAATGGGGGTACAAAGGAAGGTAAAAAACAGTCCTTGCAACCCAGCAGCACACAAACTAATGGAAACAACACAGAGGAAAGATAGGGAGAAATCAACAGAGAGAAGGGACTAGAATTGAAATTAGGAAAGGCTTCCCGTAGAAGGTGGGATTTAAAGGAAGGCAGAGAATCCCAAGAGGCAGAGATGAGGAGAGAAAATATTCCAGGCAAAAGGGAAAGCATAGAGGCAAGAAATGGAATGTCTTTGAGGAAGCCAATGTCACTGGATTGAAGAGTACTTGAGGGGGAGGGGGAAACAAGATCTACAAAAGACTAGAAAAGTAGGAGAGAGCTAGGTTATGAAGGGCTTTGAACAATCAACAGAGGATTTTGTATTTAATCCTCAAGGTGACAGGGAGCCACTGGAGTTTACTGGGGAAGAGGGTTGACATAGATCTATGACTTAGGAAAAATACTTTGGTGGCTAAATGGTAGACCAGAGTAGAGAAAGAGTTGGTGCAGGCAGACCAACTAGCAGGTTATCCCAATAATCCAGGTGTGAGGAAATGAAGACCTGCACAGGGCTGGTGGCAAAATCAGAGGAGAGAAGGGGGCACATTAGAGAAATATTGCAAAAGGGAAATTGACAGGCCTTGGTAACAGATTGGATATGATGGGGTGGGTAGAGAGGAGTCAAGGAAGACACCCAGGTTGTGATCCTGGGAGAGTGAGAAGATGGCAGTGCCTTTGACAGTAATAGGGAAGTTTGGAAGGGGACAAGGGTTGGAGGGAAAGATAATTAATTCACTTTTGGATATGTTGAGTTTAACATGTCTACTGGACATCCACGTTGAGATGTCTGCAGTGTAGTCGGAGATGTGAGACTGTAGGTCAGCAGAGAAGTTTGGGCTGGATAAATAGATTTAACATCATAGGCTCCCTCATTTTACAGATGAAGAAACTGAGGCTCAGGGAAGATAAGGTCACACAGGGAGTAGTAAGCATCAGAGTCAGTATTTAAACCCGGTTCCCCTGACCCCAGAGCCATTGTTCTTGCTACTGCACCATCTACTCCAACATCCTCATTGGTTTTTAAATAATTTTTTTCAATTAACAAAATTTTTTTTTCTTCCCTCTTCTCCCATTGGGAAAAAAAGATGAGGAAAACCCTTGTAATTAATATGTATAGTCCAGCAAACCAAAATCCCATATTTGCCATCTCTAAAATATATATGACTCATTTGGTTTCCTGAGTCTTTCACCAGATACGATTAGCATGCTTCACCTTTGGTCCTCTGGTCATTGCACTGATCAGGATTCTAAGTGCTTCAAAGATATATGTCTTAGGGGCGGCTAGGTGGTGCAGTGGATAGAGCACCGGCCCTGGAGTCAGGAGTACCTGAGTTCAAATCCAGCCTCAGACACTTAACACTTACTAGCTGTGTGACCCTGGGCAAGTCACTTAACCCCAATTGCTTCATTAAAAAAAACAAACAAACAAACAAAAGAAAAAACAAAAACAAAGATATATGTCTTTACATTGTTGTTGTTATATAATTTTTCTCCGGGATTTTCTCACTTCCCTCTGTATGAGTTCATGCAAGTCTTCCTTTCCCAATTTTTTTTTATAGCACAGTACTATGCCATGATATTTATGTGCCATAATTCATTCAGCTATTCCCCAATAGATGAACAGACCCTTAGTTTCTAGTCTTTGCTACCGTAAAAAAAGCTGCTATAAATATTTTTATACTTATGAGCCCTTTGCATCTTTTCTTTATCTCTTTGTGGTTTAGACCTTGTGGTGGTATAGCTGGGCCAAAGAGGGATGCATACTTTGGTAACTTTGGGGGAATAGTTTCAAATTGCTTTCCATCATGGCTGGACCAATTCACAATGCCGTAGTATGCTTGTTTTCCAACGTTTGTCATTTTTCTTTTTTTGGGTCAATCTTGCCCATATGATGCCAACTTCCTATTTTATGGTTTAAGAGACCAAAGCCAAGAAAAGACAACAACTTGACCAAAATCATACTTAAAGGAGCATTAGTTAGGCTTCCAACCCACGTTGTCTGACTCCAGTCTTTCCACTATACTATCTAGCTATACCAAACTCTCATGCTTTTTGATATGACAAGTCATTAAACTTATGATTGTGAATCAAAGTCATATCTGCTTTCTTAGGATCTTGTATTCTTATGGCAGGCGTTTCAAATAATCAAAGCACTGAATATCATGTTTGATACCCACGGGAAAGACTTTGGGAGAAAAATAGCCTGGGCCATTTGCTACTGGTTGAAAAATCCACAAATTGCTCATCATATCTTTTTAAATAAGTGACACATTGTGCTTTTCAAATTTAGTATGTTATAGTTTCAACCTGTGTGCTTTTGAATGGCTTTCACCAATAAGCCCTTTCTTATGGTCATTTGCAGTGCTTTTCCTCTCTGATTTATGTCAATTGCTTTTTAATGCTTTGTGGTACTTGGGCAGGGAGATAAGATAGTAAGGCAGTCACATGTTGGTTGCTTAGTGATGGAATAGCTTGAAAATTTAAAGCCTGTAATAGCTTCAGGTCAGGTTCAGAAGTTCATGTACAGTGCCAGACATTTTAAGACTGATGCAGAGCTTAATCCGTGCCAAAATAATGCCACATTTGTCAAGCTTTGTCCTGGGCAAAAGCTGCTGGAAACCTTACAGTCCTCTTAGCCACTCATTGATGATGAAGCTTGGAGGAACATGAAATACCTACTTAATAGGAATATAGTAAATGGAATACAGTAAATGGTGTCCTCTGTATAAAACAAAAACCTAATTTCTAGTTATTCCTGCCTTAGAAAAATGACTGGCTGATATTAACTTAAACCTATATCCTTGCTGGATGACTTTGGGGACATTTTTTTTAGTTAAGAAGTATGGTTTGAGGTCAGTTGTATTCTTTCAGGATTTTTCTTGTGGGTAGTAATGTGATTGATGATGCTGCGATGTGGGAAGCTTACAGAAAGAAAAGCAGCTTCAGCTGGCATCATCTCTCTGTTTTAACACTTGGCATTTTTTCCCCTAGACTTAATTATTTGACTCCTGACACAAACATTTATCAATGTGCAGATTTTTTACTGCAGGGAAAATTCCCCAATACCTTCATAACTTAAAAAGCTCAATAGTGCATATACTTGAATTATCTAGGGAACTTTTTTCCTCCAAAAAAATAGCTCTGGACTCTCAAAATAGGTACTGTGATCCTTTCATGGAGACAGTTGCATTTTAGAAGGAAAATTGAACTGTATTTCTGAAGATAGAGTTCTCGTTCTAGCTCTGTCACGTGTTCTTGTCAAGTTATTCACCTCTGTCACAATTCTCTCATCAGTCAAGTGAGGTATTAATAATACCTGCTCTACTCATTTCATAGTGATATTATTGGGATATTTCAAAGTAGCCATTTCTAAAGACCTGAGATTTCTTTGGTGTGGTCATATCCTCCACTGATGTAACCTTACAAACCCTTCAACATGTTAGTAATAGATGGTATTTGTGAGTTTCTGTGCCCCCTGCCAAAAAAAATCATCGCCAACCTCTCCTGATAGATAGCCTTAGTTAAACTTGTCCTTAGATGATAGAAAGTCTGTGAAGATAAAAGGAAACAGTAGGTATGCAAGAACTTCTGAAAACTCAAACGATCTGTGCAAATATAAAATGGTATTATTATTCTCCTCTGGTTCTCTCACCCACTCATAAACTTCATAATGAATTCATGAAAGGTTGGATCTTTAAATTAAAATTAAGAACACCATTTTGCCTTCTCTGATTACACATTTACTTAGCCTCCTCTTCACAGGCTCTGGAAGATATGAAAGCTGAGTTTCAAAGGTGTGTGCCTCGGTCTGTCCTTGCAAATAACACCTTTCTTGAGGTAACCACTCACCATATGCAAGGCACAGTACTATACATGGAGGACCCAAAGAAATAGGAGATACTCTTCTTTCCCCATAGTGACTTGAAGTCTCTTTGGAAAGAGAGGGCAATAAAGAGGGACAGGAATGTCAGACTATCAAAGAGGTGAGAGATTCCAAGTAAGTCATGGAAATAACAGACCATGGGGTGAAGACCAGGAAGGGAATTAAGAGTGTGGTAGAGATAGACTGAGGGAGGGGTAGGAATTAGAGATTATGGTTAGGGAGAAGTAAGTGAGAAACCAAGAGAAGCAGTTTTCATGTAGGAAAAAGAACACTATACTTAAGGGTTAGGCAACCTAAGCTCATAGCCCAGCTAAAACATTAACAATCTGGGTGACCATAAAGAAATCATCGCACTTTCCTGGGCTTACTGATGATTCCTCATCTGTAAAATGTCATTACAGTAATTGTACTCTCTACCCCATGATTGTGGGGAAAGTACTTTGCATTTATAAAATGTTACATAAATGAATTGTTATTAGGGAAGGAGAAGAGGTGATTTTTCCAGGCTCACGCAGCTAGTAGGTGTCCAAGGCTAGATTCAGATTCAGCTCTTCGTGAATCTAAGCCCAGCACTCTATCCCCTGCACAACCTAGCTGCCTCTATTATTATTAATGAAAGTTAAGATGGAATATATATATATATATACATACACACACACACATACACACAAACACAAACACACACATAGTGATAATGAAGTTCTTTAGCTCAGAAAAAGGTTGCATTGGAGTATCTTTTTGTAATTGGTTATCAAACTGAAGGGGGAATCACTTCCAAAACAGCAGCAAGCAAAGAATGAATGAATGAATGAATGAATGAATCCCCATTTGATTGTTTTCCGTGTTGCAAAAATACTGAATTGGAGTGACACACTTTAATAATGAAGCAAGCTCATTTTACATGAAAGCCTAGTTATATGTCAGGTATCAGAACACAAAAAGTCACATTTCAGACATGAAAGGTGGTGTTCCTTCTATAGTAAGTGGATTCAGACTGCTTCAGGTTTCAAAACAGCAGATTGATAAAAGAAATAAATTATTTCTGATAAACAGGGAAGATTTTCAGTCCCATGCTTTTCTGGTTCATACTTATTTCCTGCTGAGAATTGCTATAGTCTACCTCCAGTTCAATTTCAAATGGAAGGACAGAGCACGTAATTTAAGATATGTGGGCCAGATGTCCCTGATTTTTTAGAGTCTAAAGTCAAATTCAGCTGATTTCTGAGGAGAGTCAAACCACAGTATAGTGGGAGCCTGAAGGACTCAAGGACTTGTTGAAAAGTGGGAGCAAGTCGAGGGAAGAAAATTGTGTGGATGGTTTGTGGGCTATTATGTGCTTTTGGTATTTTTAGTATCCTGAGAATCCTTTCCTATCATCTGCTTCTTTCTTACTGTCTTGTTATAAAGGCTATCCTCTATCTGATACCATTATTACATTGAGTAACGGTATAGAATCTGGATGCCCCCTTTGCTCACATCTGTTGGGAAATCAGGCATAAACTAAATTTGGAAATTTCATAAGGTAAATTATGGGTGGATGCATAACACACCAAAAAGAAACTGATCTTTTGGGGAATCAAGATCAGGCCTGGTCTCTATGATATTAGAAAATGGGGGAGGGAGGGCTGGGCCATAGGTTGTAAAATATATATACTGATATAATATGTATCAAAAATGGATTTACATAGCAGTATGATAATAAATGGCACATTAAAAAAACTTTCATTTTTGGATGGCTTCTGAAAAGACCATTGCAAATAGTCCAAAGCTGTCAAATCACTTCAAACCAAGCAATATCATCAAGGAAAAAGGACTACTAAACTTGAGAATAAAAGGGGTATCCCATATCCCATGCAATCACTTGAAGTAAAAATGGTATTAGTAACAGAACAGCCTTTTCTTCACCCCACAGGGGAAAAATTAAAAATAACAGAGAAGACACAAAGTATTTTCAGGATGCTAAACATAAACACAGGAAGCACATAAAGATATTCATAAATACTCTATAAACACATACAAAAAGCACATAAAGGCACTCCTAAATAGTCCATAAGCCATCAACATAATTTTATTCCTTCTCTTGTGGGTCTAATTTTTCAACAGGGTCCTAGAGGGTCATACTCAGTGATGCCATTTAGGATGGACTCTACTCAGAAGCCAACTGAACTTGAGGTTACCAGCAGGAGAATGAATACCTTGACATTCTAGTCAATTTCTCTTTCCCATGTTGTTACATTCATAGGCTTTCTCAACTCTTAGTGCTATCCTGTGGGGTTAGACTCTCCCCATAAGGAGAGATGTACTTTGGAGCTGCCTCCTCTATTATTAGATTTGTAGTATCTAAATAATTCCTTGTAATATCAGGGGTTATAGTGTACAGGTATCGAAAAAAGCAAATTCCAGATGGGAAAATATGAGTTGACACTGTTTGGGTTAGTCATATAAATGTTTCAACATATATCATCTTGAGCTTTTTAACTGAGAGAAAACAGATTCTAGGACTAGAAAGATGTTATTATGATGCTGATCCACTTCATTCAGTTTGTAATCTCTTTGATGAGGGTACACCAACAGTGCAGCTCAGTCCATCAATTTCTTTTCAACCTATGCTTTTCTCCACCCATGTTTGCTTAAAAGACGATCTACCCAACATACTGAAGGCTTTTCCTTGGGTCATCTCAAGCAGTCACTACAATGAGGAAACCAAAAAAGCTCAGACCTCACTTTTAGCCAACAAAAACCCCATATCTTTACCAAGTAAAGACAAAACATGGGAGTGATGGCAGTTTAGAACATATCTTCACTTGTAAAGCACTCTACAGCAGGATGGAAGACAATTCTGAGCAGTATTACCTCACAAAGCAGCAGAAAACAGTGAAGGAAAAAACAGTCTATAGAAACTTCATCAGGAACCTTAACATCTCAAGACCCTTCAGGGACTGATCAGAGGAGAATAAAACAGATGTCAGTTTTTCCATCTATTTTTACTCATTGAAACCACTAATTTGGCACCCTAATATTCTAGACCCCAATGACCCTTAGATGGACAAAATTGAGAAGAGTGGCTGGAGTTTAAAAAAAAAGTATATATGGAGGAAATTCATCCAGAGAGTGAAATAATCTGGAAAGCATTCATTGTAGGTGATATCTGCTGGGTGGTCTCCTCACCTTAGGGCTCTCCTGATTGTAGTCTACCCACCACTCAGCTGTCAAATTGATACTCCTGAAATGCAAGTCTGACCACATAAACTCTTCCCCCAACTCCACTTCCTATTCCATAGAATCCATTGGCTTCTTATTATCTAAAATCCTGTTTGGCATTTAAAGACCTTCATAACCTGAATCTTTTTCTACCTTTCTAATCTTTCACCTTGTTCCTCTCCACACTCTGGGATCCAGTGACACTGGCCCCCTTGCAGTCTTTGCAGGAGCCACTCCATGTCATGACTTCAAACACTTCAACTGGCTTTTCTCTTACACCTGGAAATCTCTCCCTCCTCATCTCCACCTTCTGGATACCCTGGCTTCCTTCAAGTCTCAACTAAAATCCCACCATCTGTAAGAAGCCTTTCCAAGTTCTCTTTAATCTTAATGTTTCCTCAGATTATCTCCAATTTATCCCGTATATAACTTGTTTGCACGTAGTTGTTTTCAAGTTGTTTCCCTGCGTTAGACTGTGAGCTCCTTGAGAACAAGGGACTGGTTTTTGCCTTTCTTTGAATCCCCACTGTTTAGCACAGTGCCTGACACATAGTAGGTGCTTAATAAATGTTGGTTGACTATGTTCTGGAAATAGAAAGTAGCAAAAGAATGGATAGAAAGTCATAACTGTTCTACCCAAAATAACCATCTCAAGAACTTCAGTAATTATTACTCCATGCGACTTCTTTCCTATCATTGTGAAACTTCTCTGAGAATGAACTATATGTGTATCAAGGGCATCATTGATGAAAAGGAGAAGGGAATACTCAGGCTTTTATAATTGATTTTTATAGTTGCTCAGGTATTTATTGTACATTGGTTATTTTTTAAAAAAGATTTGCTTTGAAGAACAAAACATAGTTAAAGTGTTTCCTCTTTGCATGTGTGTGTGTTAAAATCATACAAGATTCCTTGACAAATGCAAACAGAAAGAAAACCATATTTAGCCACCCTCTGACTATGGACATCAGCTGAGGTGAAGATGTGTGCTCACCAAAGATGTTTGTCGCTATCAGAAAGAAAGTCCTAAAGATGGCAAACCCTGGGACTGCAGAAATGAAATCTATGATTATGCAAAAAAAAAAATGGGCTTAACAGTATACCCCCATACCAAATAAAAACAAAAAAAACCATGCCCTAAATGGATGAAAAATGCCATATGCCCAGACTATGACACAGCCAAATATATGATTATTCAATTTAATGACTATTTTTAAGTGCTTCCTATGTACTAGGTACTATACTAGGTTTTAGGACTACAAAGACAAAAATGAAATAGTTCCTCCTTTTTTTTTTGGCAGGGCAATGAGGGTTAAGTGACTTCTCCAGGGTCACACAGCTAGTAAGTGTCAAGTGTCTGAGGCTGGATTTGAACTCAGGTCCTCCTGAATCCAGGGCTGGTGTTTTATCCACTTCACCACCTAGTTGCCCTGTAGTTCCTCCTTTTAAGAAGTTTACAGTCTGTTTGGGGAAAATGTGTAGATAAATAAATATAGAACAAATGCCAAGTTTATTTTTGAGGATGGAACACTAACAACTGGGGCAATTAGGAAAGACCTCATTTTCTTGGAAGTAGCAGTTGATCTGAGTCCTGAAGGAAACTGGTTTTTTGTTGTTGTTGTTGTTTTGTTTTGTTTTTAAGAAATAGAAATGAAGAGAAAGAACATTTCCAGTATCAGTGACATCTTGTGCAAAGAAAGGGCAGTAGGAGACAGAATGGTACATATGGGAACAGCAAGTAGGTCAATTTGGCTGGAACACAGAGTGAATGAAAGTGAATATGGGGGGCAGCTAGGTGGCGCAATGGATAAAGCACCAGCCCTGGATTCAGGAGTTCCTGAGTTCAAATCCGGCCTCAGACACTTGACACTTACTAGCTGTGTGACCCTGGGCAAGTCACTTAACCCCAATTGCCTCACCAAAAAAAAAAAAAAAAAAGTGAATAGGTATAATCAGCCTGGAAGGATATAGGCTACAGACAGATCATGCAGGTCCCTCAATGCCAAAGGGAAGAGTTTGTGTTTCATTCTGGAGGCAATAAAGTCACTGATGCTTCTTGAGAAAGGGTATGACGTGGTTGAACCTGTTGGTTTAAGACTATTCATTTGGCAGCTTATATGGAGAATGTATTAGAGACAAGAGGAGCTGGATACAGAATGATTGTCCAGGTGACAGGTACAGGGAGGTGATGATTGGCCCCAAAAGAACTAATGAATTTATGGAAAGAACCCACTAGTATAGTCATACGTACTTAATGGCACAGTGATGATGAATTAGTACTTAAGTAAATATATATTTTATCTGGGACAGGCATTGCCAATACTATCCCCCATCCCAACCAGGCCCATAACAGTTCTTGGCTTGTTCCTGGAAAATCGCCAGAGAAAAGACAAAGAGGGAAGTGGGTACCCAAGGTGATGGGAGTGGAATGAACATGGAGTGTTTCAGGTTATACTAAACAGACCAGACTAAATCATATAAATGGTGTTTAGGAATAGCCTGATTTTCATAGAGAGAAAGCATATCTTAGGTCAGCAAGGCATTTTCCCTACTCTAGGGGACCAGATTAGCTCTGCCAAGAAGAGCATAATTTTATCACTTTTTTTCTTTACCATTCTTGTAAAATCTTTTTATTTAGAATTTTACCCCAATTACATGTAAAACAAAAACAAATTTTTTCCACGTTGATTTTTTAAAACTTTGTGTTCTAAATTTTCTTCTTCCCTCCCTCCTCAACCCTCTCTATGAAATCAAGCAATTCAATATGTCATACATATGCAATTATGCAAAACATCTTCACATTGGTCAGGTTGTGAAAGAAAATAGACAAAATAACTTAAGAAAGAGGAGCTAACAAATAAAATTATACTTCAATCTGTATTCAGATACCATCAGTTCTTCCTCTGTTGATGGTTTGCATTTTTCATATGTCCTTCTGATATCCTGCTCATCATTTCTTTCACAGTTACTATTGCTACATTCTTGAGTCTTATAGACTTCCCCTACAACATTACCATTTCCAAAGCTTCCACCAGTTCTACAACATTTTTCTTTTTACATTTCTGTATATACATCCTCATCTTTGAAAAGAAACTCCAAAATTTCTCTTTCTTTCTGAATAATTCTACCCAAGTAGGTCATTTCCCCCTTCAGCAAAAGTTCTAAACTACTGTATATACTGGAGATACCAAGAAAAAGCCTAAAAGAATTCATATTCTAATGTCTAGTGATGCATCTTTTTAACAGTTGGCATGACCAGGCATGATGCAGCTGTCACTTTTAAAATTCACAGCAGTGGTGTGTAATGTATCAAATCAGTTTTTCAAGTTTACCTATTTTTTGGATGCCTGATTGAAGTGCAGGGATAGGTGGGATTCTTTTAGCTGTTTCTGCCACTAGCTAAAAGGAATTAGATTTTCCTTCCTTCCTTAGAAATGAAAATATTTTACCCCTTAAGTGAATTTGTCATCTCACCAGTGTTGATATTCTCTCCACCAGTGCAGGTCATGGTTTCTCCATGCCTTCCTAGACTGTTAACATTTTTGTCCAGGGCAGCTAGGTGGTGCAGTGGATAGAGTACTGGCCCTGGAGTCAGGAGTACCTGAGTTCAAATCCAGCCCCAGACACTTGACACTTACTAGCTGTGTGACCCTGGGCAAGTCACTTAACCCCATTGCCCCACAAAAAAACCAAAACAAAACAAAAAACTTTTGTCCATTAATTTGTATAAATCCTTCATAGAAGTTCTACATAGGACATTGGAAGCCTTCTTCTGGTTTTTTAAATATTTAATAAGCACAACAATAAGTTTTTCTCTTAATGAATGCCTTACCTTTCCACCCCAACCAATACCTATCCTTGAAAATGTCTTTATGAGACTTCTTAAGCATTTGAACATATGTAGCTGTTGGTAATGGACTGCAGTCTACTTAGAACCACCATTGCAGCTTTCCACTGGCTTCTTGGAACACCCACAATTACACATCTTCTAAGATGTTGATAAAAGTGAAATCTCACAATTCTAATTTTATTCTAATCCAAACCCCAAACATGTCAACACCTCTTCTACCTTTGCACCCTGAACAACCTGAGCTTGGATCGTAATAGGATCTAGATCTGGAAGGTCAGCTATTTCTCCCTGGTTTTTGCAGTAAAAGAACAAAAGGAAATTGGGGTAGGGGAAGAATCTTTTAGAATAAATATAGTAGTATAACCTATATCTGATTGGCGTAACCTATATCTGATTGTTTACCACCTCAGGGAGGAGGGAGGGTGGGGAGGGAGGGAATGAGAGAGGGATAGAATTTGGAACTCAAAACTCTAAATAAATAAATGAATGAATGAATAAACAGACAGATAAATAGATAAATAAAAATAAAGTCAGCTGACTTTAACTTCATTCTCGTAAATAGTTTTCAGCCTTTGAACATTGTTTCAAAATGGTCAGAAGACATTCCTCCCCAAAAGTCTTTGACCTAACTCTCTTGACATGTTCTGCCGAACCCCTGGAAAATCTTAAGCTCTTTTTTAAGACTGGGAAACCTTCCGCATCCTCAAGGGCAGGATGTGGAAAGGATTACTTCAAAACATAAATAATGGCAATAAGGAGTTTCTGATGTAGTTTCTGGGCAGATGCCATACTTTTTAAAAGCGGCATTAAGAAATGGATTACACAAACATATATCATATAAAGTCGTGGACTGATATTAGAAATGTGCATAGCTTGAACACAGCTAGTAAAGTTTTTCTCAAATCCTCAGAGGCATTAAAAATGCAGCATAAAGTGAAACCTTTATTTTGTGAAAATTGCTGAGAACTTTGTCACAGGAAATCAGCAGGGTCTGTGAGTATCCATAATGGATGTCATATGACCATCACCTTATATATGCTAATAAGTGAAGGTCAGAATTGGCTTAGTGGACCCAGACACTGGATTCTTTCTCACAGGCTGACCTCACTGTTTCTTAGCATGAAAGCTCTGACCTGCTCCTTTTCTGACCTGTGCCGGCTTGCCGCTTCTTAGGCAGCCTATTCATCCTCCCCCTAGGGACCTACCATATTGGTGTGGACAATAATTAGTTTTCCTCTTAGTGCATATCAGAGCAGCTAACCTTAAGCAATCTACTAGCCTCAGCCTCCCAGTAGCAGGGATTACAGATATATGCCAGCTTGTCCAGTAGACATTGGATTCTTAAACAAACCAAAGGAATGAATTGGGCGCTAGTTAAACTAGGAACTGTGCCATTGGAATTTATTGTATATGAAAGGTTAATAGATCAGTCATAAGTTTACAGGTCTGACATGTAGCAAATCCCATTTAGCAGTAAATAACGTATTAAGGGCTATAAAATTCAGCATTATATTTCAGTCTGGTTAGCAGTGCCCAAAGGTTGTCAGATTCTGACAGCACATATTGTTACAGGCAGGTTTCCAAACCTCTGGATTGATTAGGGTCCAAAACAAAAGTTTCAGAGGTAATGTGGATATCCTAGCAAGTGTGAGCCTTTTAGTGGTATTTTTTTTTTCTATTTTGGCTTTTATTAGCTGCCCAAGAATAGGGAATACTCCTTTATACTGAGCCAGAACTTTGAAGGAATCCCCCAAGTCCCCAAAGTTCACAGCCTGATATCTATTCTATTACATCACTCCAGATGTGGTTGTACTTCGTAAAGAAGGATTAGGGAGGAAGGCTTCCTTATGTGAAGAAAACTGGAGTTTTCTCAAAAGTGAATGGGTTTGGACTGCCTCTTTCTTAATGACGCAAGCACATTTCTTTATATGAAGCATCATTAATCTGCTAAACAATCCAGGACTTAGAAGTAAAGCACAGGGGTGAAATATATGAGGGCTTAGCCTCAAGCCAAATGCAGTTAAAAAATATGGCAGAAACTTTTCTTCCCAGAGTTCTCCCAATCTATCGATTCAGCAGGTGGATATTTAATTATATCTTGCTTAAGGCAAGCAATGTACTGCTGAGGTTATGTATAAAGCAAATGAATAAGTAGAGTAGTTTTCAATTCTGTGAAGTATTTGTTATTTAAAGGAATGGATAGGCACTATTGCGTGGTTGGAAAAGAACTGATTTTGGAATCAGAAGAGCTGGGTTCAAATGCACTCACTAGCTGTCAGACTTTGGGGAAATCACAACTTCTTTGGTCCTCACTTTCCTCATCTGGAAAATGATGGGGTTGAATTAAATGGTATCTAAGATCTATTTGTGCCCTGATTCTATGGTCCTAAGAATACCTGAGAATTGTCATTCCTAATTGGTCATTTATGCCAAATTGGAGTTTCACATATTGGATATATTCAATATCCAACATATGTATTGTATTTAAAGTCCAGTATTCGCAGATTAGACTTTGGGTGGAGCTGTACCTGTATATCTAATGATCTGTTTAAAACCTATTCTCTTGAATGGGTGCATCAAGTCCAATGTATTTTCTCCCTCCTACGCCACACTGCGTGGTGAGGCAGCATCATTTTATTCTGGGAGGCATCACTGATTCTGATATTTTGTAATGTTCTGGGCCTCAGCCATTTCCTTGCTGCAGATGAATAATGAATGAGCTGTGGGTTGAAAGCTAATGGTTCAAGATGAAATCAGAGCCTCATTGCCACATGGGTAATAATCATTTACCGTCTCCATAGAAACAGCCATTTATCAAGATACTACTATTTCAAAAGACAGCAAGAGAGAGTAACCAGTTTCTGCAACTTCGGGTTGTCTGTTGAAAAACAGATTTAACAACCACAGATTGGAACAGAAAGAAGGAAATAGAAAACCATCTGCACATGGGTGGGTAAGCTTTGATTGGGCTTCCTAAAGCTTTCTTTAAAGAATAAGGACTCAAAATGGACAGGCAAACGAAGCTAAAATACGTGAATTTCTCGTTTCAGTTAGTACTTAAAAAAAACCCCAACACAATGACTGGCATGCCACCTGGGTTGGATTATCCAAAGTGAGGAAGCATGGTGTGATGAAAAGAACACAGGATTTGGAGTCATCTGAGGTTGAAACCTAGCTCCGTATTTCCCCTTTTGGCCACAATTTCTCATCTGTCAAAATGACTAGATCAGATATACTTGACATTGTCTATGCCATGGCCCTCAAGTTCATCTAGTGAAACCTATGGACTCCTTATTGAAATATAAACATCAAAGTATTACACAAGTTCATATGCCTCAGGTTAAGAACCTCAGGACTAGGTGAAAGCCAAGGAACCTTCCCAACTCAGTTTTATAGTCTTAAAACCTAGACCAACAATTAGACATTCTCCTGAGAGATTTTCTGAAGCTGCAGTCGTGGAGTCAGATTAACTAACAGCCAATCTGTGAACAAGCTATTATGCGCCAGCCACTCTGCTAGGTGCTAAGGATACAAAGACAAAGTGAAAATACCTCAAGGAGCTTATAGTCTATCCAAGGGAGATAACGTGGACTTAAATAGTCATCTACAGAATACATATAAAGTGATTTTGAGGGGAATATCTGAAAAGTTGAAGCATCAGGAAGGGCCTCATTGAGACTGAGTTATGAGTGACATAACACTATTATTGTGAATTAGGCTCCATATTGAAATATACCATTGATACCATCATTTTCCCAGCAACATTTCACACTAATACCTTACTGTTCTACAGGCCAGACAAATGAAACTGATCATAATAGGATTTAGTGCCATAAAGAAAATTAGAATTAATCTAGTCCGATCCTCATTGTAGTTGAGCAAACTGAGGCCCATAAAGATTAGATGACTTTCCCAAAGTCACACAAGTAACAAATAACCAGGCTACATTTCAGTCAAAGGCCCAATGACTTTCAATTAGGTGCTTTTCCAATATATTATACAATTGCTTAATTATGGTTTTCTGCTTCCCTCCCTTTCCCCCATACCTGGAATGTCTTTCTTACTTCATCAAGGTTTGCTAAAGCCTAACAGTCCTTGAAAATTTATCTCAGAACTAATTTTATCCCATCAAGGAAGACAGCTAATGATGATGATGATTATAATTACTCACTAGGACTTTAAGATTCACAAAACTCTTTACAAATTTGTGAAGACGGTAATACAACCATTATGATCTGTTTTACAGTTGACAAATTGGAAGGTCAGTGAGACTTGCCTATGATTATGGAGCTAGTAAGTATGTCAAAGCTAGGATTGAATCAAAACAATAAAAAAATCTCCCCAGTCAACCAGGGATGGGACAATAGAACATGTGTGGGCAATCCATCTCTCTGTTGATTCAAAACAGGTATTGAAACGAAAACTGACGAGAACATATAGAGGAAGTGGTCAGAGAAATATTAACAGATAATGACAAGAAATCCCTTAAAAGCATTAGAGACCAGTTTCAGAAACATAGGTGGAAAAGGAAAACTTTCACTATCATCCCTATCGCTGTAGGCAGGAGGGTAGGATCAAAGCCATGTATATAAATGGAAACTTCACATCAGAATAGGGCTGCTGGTGAGACTCAAGCCCAGATTAATTGGGACTGGGAATCAGTGAGTAGGTGGATAGGCCAATTTCCAAGAGAGTTCCAACTTTAATACTCCATTGAATATTGAAAACATCCCTTGATCTTTAAATATCTGTAGTATTCTGTTACCTAAGATCTCCATAGAAATAAGATCATTCTTACGAGAGTGGTAAGTGCATGGAGAGGCTGAACAAAAGATTGCGAAATAATTTAAAGAAATCTCTGTAGGAAAGCTATCATAATGAAGGTTTCCTAGACTAATGATACACTTTGGCCCTAGTCACTCTATAAATCCCCAACACACTTCTGCCTATCTCCAAAACTGGAATCAGTCACAAATACACTTGGATATTTTTGTCATTTTTGACTGTATGTATTATTAGCTCTTGTTTTATATGGAGCTAGGCCACCTTGGGGTTCACTTCATAGTCATTTTGTAACCTGAGATCAAGCTTCCTCCTGTCACCCAGGACATTTCTCATCTACTCCTATTGATGAGACTAAATGGGAAGTCTCCTAAAGAGGGATGAGTAGCTCTCAGAAAATGAAATTCTAAAACCCTAATTCCAAATGATTGTGGTGAGATTTCAGAGGGAGCTTATCCCAGGACTAAGATTTTAAAAGGACACTATGGAATGGGAAGCATGAAATTGAGAAAGAATATAGAGAAATCATATCAAGAAGACTAAAGCTTTGAATAAAGGAATGAGTGAATGAGTAGAAAAGCGTTTATTACTGTGTGTCAAGTGAGGTGCTAGGCCTTAAGGAGACAAAAGAGAAGACAGCATGGTCTTTACCTTCAAAAATCTTACATTCTAGTAGTTTGGGGGAGGCCAGAAACATTTGTTTTAGTTTGAGAAGTTCCTGAGATGGTGTGTGAAAGCATAGGGCATTCCTTCAGTCTGCCCTTTCCAGAGGCAATGGTAGTGTCCATATTTTTACTGCAATAAATGGGAAGAGGGATAATGTATGAGAAGGAGATACTTTCAGTGGAGTCGGATAGAAAATGGCCATGGTGAAGATGAGGTCCCAGAGAATGCAGAACTAAGTGGTTTAGTTCTTCTTGAGAATAGTCTTTATTTATTTATTTATTTATTTGGTTGGGGCAATGGGGGTTAAGTGACTTGCCCAGGGTCACACAGCTAGTAAGTGTCAAGTGTCTGAGGCTGGATTTGAACTTAGGTCCTCCTGAATCCAGGACCAGTGCTTTATTCACTGCACCACCTAGAGCATAGTCTTTGATAGTCTAGTTTAGAGTATAAAAAAGAGCTACAGAGCAGAGGTTTCCAAAGAGCACTAAGGGCAAAAAAGGGGGCTTTTGAAAATGTGTTAAACCTGGAAAGATTTACACAAACTGGTAAAAAGTGAAGTAAGCAGAACCAGGAGAATGCTGTACACAGTAACAGCAATATTGTAAAACGATCAACTCTGAATGACTTGGCTGTTCTCATCAATATAGTGATCCAAGACAATCCCAGAGGACTCATGATGAAAAATTCTATCCTCCTCCAGAGAGAGCACTGATAATGTCCTAATAAAGACTGTTTTTCCACTTTCTTTTTTTTTTGTTCAAGCCTTTTTGCACAAAATGACTAATATGGAAATGTTTTACGTGATTGGACATATATATTGGCCAGATTAGTTACCATTTCAGGAAAGGGGAAGAAAAGGGAGAAGGGGAGAGAATTTGGAACTCAAAACTTTTTTTTTTAAGGATGTTAAAATTGCTTTTACATGTAATTACATGTAAAAGTAAAATGCTATTTAAAAAATGTATTTGAGCTAAGTTGACTTGAAAGACTTACATGAACTGATGCTGAGTGAAGTGAGCATAACCAGGAGAACACTGTGCACAGTAACAGCAACATTGTGATAATCAGCTGGGATAGACTTGGCTATTCTCAGCAATACAGCGATCCAAGATAACTCCAAAAGACTCATGATATAAAATGCTTTCCATATGTAGAACTATGGAGTCTGAATACAGATAGAGGCATACTGTTTTCACTTTTGTTGTTTTTGTTTCTTCTTTCTTGTGTTTCAGATTCTTCTCTTACAACATGACTAATGTGGAAATATGTTTAACATGATTGTAATGTATAACCTCCATCAGATTGCTTGGTGTCTTCGGAAATGGGGAGGAAAGGGAGGGAAGGAGAAACATTAGAAACTCAAAATCTTACAAAAATGAATGTTGAAAACTACTTTTACATGTAATTGGAAAAAATAAAATACTATTTTAAAAAAACAACAACTCTGTTGAGGGTAAGGAAACACTATAGGTCTGGGGGAATGATGTTTTGAAGATACTTTTAAGTGCAACCAGAAGTGGCTTAATGACTACTTCCAAAGGGTGGTCTTTTAAAACAAAAGTTGTCTTTTCTCTCTTTTTTAAGTGTATAACTCTTACAGTTCAAAACTTAACTCCATAGATCTTCATTAGGTGCCTAATGTATGCTGGGTATTGTGTTCTACATATAGTAGGCACTCAGTCAGCAACTAATTTATTTATTCCATAATAATTAATTGAATTATTATTAATTCAAGTTTAATTTTTTCAATAAGTCCAATGGGTATTCTAAATAATAATATTCAGTCACCTTATTAATATTATAACATTAACTTCCAAGACCTGGACCAGAAGGCATTAAGAAGGTAAAAGTTAGTCAATAAGCATTTATTAAGTACCTAATATGTGCTAAGCACAGTGCTAATGACTGGGGATACAAAGAATGGCAAAAGACAGTTCCTGCTCTCAAGGAACTCAGTGAAATAGGGGAGACAACATGAAAACATCTATACAAACAAGATATATACAAGATAAATTGGAGATAATCAGCAGGGCTAAAGCAGGAGCAGTAAAGGGGATCAGAAAAGGCTTCTTGTAGAAAATGGGATTTTAAGTGGGACTTGGAGGCAGCCAGGAACCAGAGATAAAAATGGAGAGTACTCCAGGCTTGGGAAACATCCAGTGAAAATTCTGGGAGACTGGCGATGCGGTATTATGTACAAGGAGTAGCTAGGAAGCCATTGTCTCTGGATAGAAGAATACATATTGGGGAGGAAAGTGTAAGATTGGAAAGGGTAGGAAGAGGGCTAGGTTGTGAAGGGCTTTGAATGCCAAGCAGGATTTTCTGTTTGATCCCCGAGCTGACAGATAGCCACCTGAGTTTATTGGATAGAGGAGGGACATGCACGGTCAGATCTATGCATCTAGAAACTCTGAGTAGGGGAGTGAGTAAGGGAGGAGAATGAGAAGGAAGAGGAGAGAGTTATACCTGAATACATATATATACACTAATTGACTGCTTCACACTTCTTTCTCTTTTGGGTCCCAAACCTAAGACCTTCCTACTGCACTGCCCTATTACTGTTCCATTCCATTTAACCAGGTGGACCCTTCCCTTCTCTGAGTTTCCTTATCTGTAAAATTAAGGAATTGAACTAGATGATTTCCAAAGTCCATACAAGGAAAGTCTCAACATTCCCTAAACATTTTAATCTCTTCTTTAGGCAGGAGTAACAAAAGAAACACCTCACTAAATAGATTTGGCCACATAATCACCTAGGTTCCTGCCTAGGGATCTGTGGATTATCCTTTCAGTCGTTTGCTAATTGCAAAATAAATTAATCATGTGATTCCCTAAATAGGGCCTGGTCTGGGTAAGTGGTATTTATGCCCCTGATTCTCTCAAATTATCCTTACTTAATCACCTATAAAGACCATTCTATTGACCCCTGCTCCCTAAACTGTTTCTCCCTCTGACACTACTCATGTGACTTTGAGAAAGTCACTTAAGCTCCCTCATGCATTCAGTTAGATGATTTCTGAAAAGTCCTTTTAGATCAAAGTCTATGTTCCTATGACTCTCATTATTATTATTTATAGAATAAAAAAATTATATTGGTACCGATACATTTTGTTTTGCAACCTGCCCCCCTCACACACATATATGCATTAATAATAATGACAATAATAGTTAGTATCTATATAGCCCTTTGAGGTAAGTGCTATTATTAATCCATTTTACAGATGAGAAAATTGAGACTGAAAGAATTTTAAATGACTTCCCAGGGTCACCCAGCTATAATTTCTGAAGCAGGATTTTTTTAAAAAATATATTTATTTATTTATTTAGGTTTTCAAACTTTGTTTAGATAAGATTTCCAATTTCAAATTTTTTCTCCCTCCCTCCCCTCCCTACTCCCTTCCCCTAGACAGCAGGTAATCTGATAAACATATTTCTACATTAGTCATGTTGTACAAGAAGAATCAGAGCAAGAAGGAAAATCCTCAAAAAAGAAAAACAACAGCACTAAAAACAAAAGAGATAGTATGGTCCAATCAGCATCCATATTCCACAGTTTCTTTTTTTTTCTCCTGGATTTGGAGAGCCTTTTTCCTCATGAGTCCTTTGGAACTTTCTTGCACCATTGGGTTGGTGAGAAGAATCTAGTCTATCACAGTTGATCAACACATAATGTTGATGATATTGTATATAATGTTCTTCTGGTTCTGCTCATCTCACTCATCATCAGTTCATGCAAGTCCTTCCAGGTTTCTCTGAACTCCTCCTGCTCATTGTTTCTTACAGCACAATAGTATTCCATTACATTCATATACCACAACTTGTTCAGCCATTCCTCAATTGATAGGCATCCCCTCAACTTCCAATTCCTTGCCACCACAAAAAGAGCAGCTATAAATATTTTTGTACATGTGAGTCCTTTTCCCTTTTCCATGATCTCTTTGGGAAAAAGACCCAAAGGTGGCATTGCTGGGTCGAAGGGTATGCACAGCTTTATAGCCCTTTGGGCATAATTCCAAATTGCTCTCCAGAATGGCTGGATCAGTTCACAGCTCCACCAACAATGCATTAGTGTTCCAATTTTCCCACAGCTTCTCCAACATTTATTATTTTCCTTTTTTGTCATTTTAGCCAATCTGATAGGTGTCAGGTGGTACCTCAGAGTTGCTTTAATTTTCATCTCTCTAATCAATAGTGATTTAGAGAATTTTTTTTCATATGGGGATAGCTTTGGTTTCTTCATCAGAAAACTGCCTGTTCATATCCTTTGACCATTTCTCAATTGGGAAATGACTTGGATTCTTATAAATTTGATTTAGTTCCCTATATATTTTAGAAATGAGGCCTTTATCAGAAGTACTGGCCATAAAAACTGTTTCCCAGCTTTCTGCCTCCCTTCTAATTTTGGATACATTGTGAAGCAGGATTTAAACTCTGGTCTTCCTGCATCCGCATTCAACACTAGTAGCCACTATGCCACCTAACTGTATCTCAAAGCATATGACTAAAAACCAGTTCAGAAAAAGCCAAATAAAGTAGAACGTAATGTAGTGGAAAGAGGGCTGGATTTGGAATCAGCAGAGAACTGGATTTCAGTGCCACCTCTGAAACTTATTAATTGTATAACTTGAAGTTATTTAACCTTTCCAGGTCTTGTTTTTTTCATCTGTAAAATGGGGCATTATTAAATGCTGCTAATACCTATGTAAGAAGCTTACTGAAGATCAAATTAAGTCTTGCTATGTGCTTTACAAATCTTGAAAAACCTTTGTAAAGGTTTGGGTAACTGCCACTGCTGCTGCTATACCTCCTCCTAGCACTGGTAGTATTAGAGACAATTTGGTGGCTCAGTGGGTAGAGTGTGGGACCTGAAGTCAGGAAGACTTAAGTTAAAATCCTGCAAGTCACTTACCTTCTGCTTGCCTCAGTTTTCACTTCTATCAAATGGGGATGATAATAGCACCCCTTTATTTCTCAGCATTGTTGTCATGAGGATCAAATGAGATAACACATATGCAGCACTTTGCAAACTTGAAAGCACCACCTAGATGGTATATACCAAATAGCTTTTACCACCACCACATGTCACCATCCTCTTCCGTGGCTTACCATTGGTCCACAGAAAAGGAGCATGTATGTTTCATTTTTTTCCTTCTTTTTATTTTTAAATACTCCAGTGGATGGGAGTGGCTGCTGTGTAGATCACAGTGTCATTTTATGAAACTATTCTAAAGCAATACCTGCTTTTGTGGATACTTATGACCCATAAATCCCTAAAGACAGCTCATCTCTCAGCATTTTTTATTTTCATGCTTCAGTCTATGGTTTCACTGATGCATGTCCTCCCTCTACCCATCCCACATACAACCTCTAGGTATTTTAGTAGGTGAGTCTCTGTTTTGCTGTGACCAAAAATTCATCCCCTGGTGAGGAGCCTGTTTGAATTGAACAGGACCCTATTTGCTATCGATTCTGCCCTAGAGTCTTTTGCAGCTTGGGTAGAATGTGCAGGAGCCTCTGCTAACCTGGCATAAGCCCTGGAGAACTCAGGGTTACCTCCATGCAAAGGAAAGGTACCAGAGAAGGACTTAGTGGAGGATCACTGATACTTGTAACCTATAAATCCCTAAGGATGAGCAATCCCAATAACAAGTGGCCATGCATCCAAGGTCAATGGGTTTTATCAGCTCTTCACATCTCTGATACAAGAAAAGGTAGAAAGAGGAAGTAGGTGGATGTGCAAGGAAAAGGAGCTAGCACCCGGGCTAAATACATCAGTATGCAGAAACATTTCCAGATTTCCCTAATTGCTGTTTTTATTCTCTGAGCTTCTATTTTAAGCACACACACTCACATGCAGATTGACAGTCACTAGCCACAGTAATGACTGTGTCTGTCTGTAGGGCCTCCAGCCCTGTGTTACCATAGCGATAGAAGGCACTGCAGAAAGACACAGTGATTACACCAGCTAGCAGGGAGCAGAACGGCACACTTGAGCCTCCCAAGTGCCAGGAGATTTTGTGCAGTGAGAAGGGAAAGTGGGAAATAGGATTGGGGGGATGGGAAGGTGAGAGAGGAGGGCGGTGGTGACAATTAGCTCGAAGGGATCCCTGGGGAGAAATGCTTTAGAGGTGTGAGATTGGATGAAGTAGGGGGCTAGAAGAGGTGAAAAAAATTGTGGGATATGAGAGAAAAATGAAGGAAGAAATGGGAGATGAAGGGAGAAGGGACCATAAAAGAATAAAAATAGAAGAAACCACTTCTGCAGAGGACTTAAAAAACCAACTCCCATCAGCAAGTGCTGTTCCTAAAACCATAAGAAACAAAAAAGAAAAGGTAGCATTCTCTTAAGAGAGAGAGAGGAAAGAATATATTTGAAAGACAAACACAGGTAAATGGTTACGGCATGTTTTTCTTTGCATTCTATCATCAAAATCATTTCTAGGCTCCAACTCAGTCAACCTCATGGAATTAGTTAAGGGGAAAGGATAGATCTTATTTTTTGGACCAGCTTTTATCCATAAATTCCTTCCTACTGTCCTAGAGAAGAGCCATAGGGAGCATAGAGGTTGTCCACAATTTTCATATAGTGGACTAAATGACGATATGTTAATAACATTCTTAGGTCTTAATACATTGCTTTACTTTTTTTGGTGGGGGGGAGGGCAATGAGGGTTAAGTGACTTGCCCAGGGTCACACAACTAGCAAGTGTCAAGTGTCTGAGGGTAGATTTGAACTCAGGTCTTCCTGAATCCAGAGCCATTGCTTTATCCACTGAACCACCTAGCTGCCCCTCTTAGGTCTTAATACAGGCCAAATCCTGTTATGGAAAATAAAATATCCACATAATTTCATCATAAAATAGATAAATATTGTCTGAAATCACTTTTCCATCTCAACTAGGACACAAGCCCTCAGAGGCTGAGTATAAAATAGAATAGAGGCCCAGCCTTCTTTAGAGAGCTGTCTCTTGTTAGGGCCAGGACAGGCTATTTGTCTACCCAAGGCAAGGTTTGAAAATTCTCTCCCACCCCCCACCATTTTACAAAATTGTGTTCCCTTATATGTTATTATCCACAATAGACTTTGAGCTTTTCCTGAATCACCTGTGACTTCACTTTTTAGTAAATAAATAGCCATAGGTCAGGGAGAGCAGCGTTTTCTGACGTTCATACAATACACTGAATATTTCAAAGCATTTCTCATGAAGCTGCCCTGCATGTTCCATTGAGTGTGGCTGTCTAATTCATCCACCCCAAGTCCCAGCTCTGCTGGTTGCTAAGGCCAAAGTCAGAGAGTTTCCCTTTCTGTGCCTTAATAGGCATAACTCTATAACCTGCTGGACATGGGCAGAAAGATTCAGAATAGGAGCTACTAATAATAACCAGCATTTATTTAGTACTTTACAATTCGCAAAGCATTTTACTTGTTATCTTGTTTAACATAGTTACCTCCATAGTAACAAAAGGGCCGAGCCCGCAGAACAGCCTTTCCCTCTTCTCTGAGCCATATTGAGTTCTTTGGCAGAAGAATCTATCTGCCAGGCAAGTCCTTTGCCTGTCCTTTGGTAAATGGAACAGAGGACTCGTTGGAAGAGAACTTCAGAGGAGGGGCAGCTAGTGGCAGAATAGAGCACCTCACCAGGAGTCAAGAAGTTCAAATTCAACCTCATATACTTCCCGTGTGTCCCTGGGCAAACCACTTAACCTCTGCCTCAGTTTCCTCACCTGTTAAATGAGAATAATAATAATAGTACTTACCTCCCAGGCTTCTTGTGAGGATCAAATGAGATAATATTTGTAAAGTGCTTAGAACAGTGCCTGGCACATAATAGGCAATTAATAAATGTTTGTTTCCTTCTTTCTTGGGAGTTTTGTGTGAGCATTGTTCTTTAAAAGAAAAATAGCCTGGCAAGTAGGCTTCTGAAGATTGAAGTGGCTAAAGTATTAACATTTTTGTTGAATTCAGCGGGCTTAAGTTAGGGACTTAGCAAAAGATGGGATTAGGTTATTTTTCATTTCTGATGACTATTATATGGATGAAAACTGGAAGATGCCCTGAAAGATTAAACAAGCAATTTTTAAACACCTTCTGAGTGCATGGTATTGAGTTAGGTTCTGAGTAAAAGAAAAAATTCACATGAATCATGGCCACTGTCCTCACAAAAGCTTGTAATCTAGGATGTAGCATACATGCAAGAAACTATAATACAAACTGTATATGTATATAGGTAGTGGCATGCAACCAGGTAGTCATTTTAACAAAATTAAACAATGCCTTTGTTCTGGTCCTGAATGCATCTTGCTAGGGTCAGTATGGATACCAAATTGATACCATGTTAAGATTATAGAATCATAGCATGATGATACATAAAGACCATTGAGTCCATCTCCCCTCATTTAAAAATGAGGAAACTATAGTTTAGACAAGTTAATTGATTTACTCAAGGTCACACAGAAAGTACAAAGAACATCAAAAAATCCAGTTTGACTGGACTGCACTGTGTATGAAGAAGGGGTAATGTGCAATTGCTTGGAAGATAGGGTTGGATTAGGTATGATATACTTTAAATACCAGAAAAATGTATATTATCTTCTAGAAGTAATAGGGATGCCCTGAAGTTTATTGAGTTGGAAACTAACCTAGTCAGATATGTGCTTTAGAAAAATCACATTAGTGGTTGTGTGAAGGATAAATTGGAGAGGCGAAAGACCTGAGGCAAGAAGACCAATTAAGTCAATTAGTTCAGATAAGAGATTATGAGAGCCCTAATAAAGTCAGTGATTATATGAGTAGAGAGGAGAAAGATATTGTGGAGGTAGATATGACAATATTTAGCAAATGACTGAATTTGTGGGGGGAAAAGAGAGTGAAGAAACAAAGACGATAGCTAGGTTGTGGACTAGGGTGACTAGAAGGTTGGTGGTGCTCGTGACAGAAATAGGAAATTGCAGGATATGGGTGAGTTTGCAGGGGCGGGGGGGGGGGGTGAAGATAATGGATTCAGATTTAGACTTACTGATTCTGATATGTCTTTGGGATATCTGCTTTGAAATATTCAGTAAGCAGTTGGTAATATGGGACCTAGTGCTCAGGAATAAGATTGTTTAGAAATATAGACCTTAGAATTATCTCCATAAAGATAATAATTAAGTCAATGTGGACTAATGAGATCACCAGGAGAGTATAGCTAGAAGAGAAATTCCAAGACAAAGCTTACCTGTATACTCACAGTTGGGTAAAAATCTAGGAAGGTACCAAACACATTAGGTACATACTCTGTAGCAAAATTTTGGGAGGATATGGAGAAAGAGTTCATAGACTGGTCTGATATGTTTGGGTTGCAATCTGTTGTTGATAGAGGAAAGAGCCAAATCATTGAGATCATAGATGTATTGGAGTTGCTCAATCAACAAACATTTAAGCACCAACTATGTGCCAGACACTATATTAAGCCCTTGGCATACAAGGAAGGCAAAAAACAATCACTGCTTTCAAGGATTTCACAATCTATTGGGGGAGACAACATTCAAAAAACTATGTACAAACAGCATACATACAAGATCAATCAAAAATAATCAACAGAGGGAACAAGCTACCATTAAGGGAGATTGGGAAAGGATCTAGATCCACAGCTTCTTAGAGAAGGTAGATTTTTAGCTGGGATTTTAAGGAAGCTAGGGAAACCAGAAGGTGGATTTGAGGAGGGAAAGAATTCCATCAATGAGGGACAGCCAGCGAAAATGCCTGGAGGAGGGGATAGAGTGTCTTGTGCCAGGGACAGCAAGGAGGCTGGTGTCCCTGGATCACTGAATACGTGGGGAAGGGAGGAAGAAGTAAGGTTTAAGAAGATTGGAAAGTAGGAGGGAGGGCAAGTCTTAAAAGACTTTGAATGTCAGATTTTTTAAATTTGATTTGTGCATTTGGAATCAATGTAAAGATCTATCCTTGGGTTCTAAAAGTCAACTTTCAAAGACACTAGTAAGGAGACATGATTAGTTAGAAGTTCACCTAAAAAGGATGCTGGAATTTTAGTGGATCATAGTCTCAGTATCAGTCAACAGTGTTATGGCAGACAAAAAATATATGTGATTCCAGGTAACAGGACAAGGAACATCATAATCCTACTATAGGGCAGCTAGGTGGCACAGTGGATAAAGCACCAGCCCTGGATTCAGGAGGACCTGAGTTCAAATCCAGCCTCAGACACTTGACACTTACGAGCTGTGTGACCCTAGGCAAGTCACTTAACCCTCATTCCCCCCCCCCCCCCAAAATAATAATCCTACTATAATGTCTTAGTCAAACTGCATCTGGTGGATCATGTTCAGTTCCAAATATCACATCTAGGAAAAGATATTTAATAAGTTGGAAAATGTTCTCTGGAAAGCAGCCAGATCAGTGAAGTTCTCAAGATCATGGCATATAAAGACTCTCCAAAGGAGCTTTCAGCGAGAAGATCCTAGAGAAGATTGGAGGATAGTACAGTGGAGGAAATGGTGGCTTTCTTCAATTATGTGAAGGGCAGTGAAGAAGAATAGGACTGATATCTGTTTCTCAGAGGATGTGGAGCATTGGGTGGAAAATGACAAGAAATTTCCATAGCCTTGATATAAAGATAAGCTTCTTAACAAATAAAGCTATTCAAAAGTGAAATGGCTCATCTAAGGAGTCTCTCATTATAAGTCTTCAAGCAAAGGTTGGATGACAATTTCATGGGCATGTTAGAGAAGGGATCCTTATTCACTTATGGGTTGGGGAGATTGACTCAAATAATAATACTTCCAATTCTGAAATTCTATGAGAGATGCTAAAAAATTAGGACATAAGAGGGGCAACTAGGTGGCTTAGTGGATAGAGCACCAGCCCTGGATTCAGGAGGATCTGAATTCAAAACCGGCCTCAGACACTTGACACTTACTAGCTGTGTGACCTTGGGTAAGTCACTTAACCCCAATTGCCTCACCAAAAAAAAAAAAAAGAAAGAAAGAAAGAAATTAGGACATGAGGTACAAGGGGATGAGGAAAATGTCATTACTAACTTGGATGAGACCCAGAGAGGGAACTAGTACTTTAAATGTCTTTATATGATATATTTTTTAACCATTGAAAAGAACTGTATATTTTTATTATTAGGAGTTTAATAAACTCATAGTTTCCCCTTTTTTGGTTCCCAACTGGTGAAAATTTTCTAGAATGAGACTGTTTCTGGGTGAACATTAGATCGTGGTAGAATTTGACCAACATGACTAATCTAGTCTAATCTAGTCTACTAATCTAGTCTGGATGGAGCTGATTTTTATCCTTAAAGGGATTTGAATAATACCCATACCAAGAAAACTGTCTAGCAGACCAGAGGAGGTAGGCAGCTTGGCTGTGTGGGCCTTTGCAGAGACAAAGATCATTTTCAGCCTCCTTCCCCACATGTCACAGCTCTATGAAGATTCTCAGAACCACAACTGTTAGAATTTAGAATGGACGTAAATACCCATGACTAGCCTGTCCTCATTGGATTTTTGTTCTCTGTGACTCATAGCCATTAGGCCAAGGAGCTGTCTCAGCATCTCTTAAAAAAAAAAAAAAAAAGAAAGAAAGAAAAGAAAATTAATTCCGGTCTGGTTCTTGTAGCCAGAAATGCTGTGACTCACCACTTTGGTGGTGTGATGTTGAAAGCTAGTTGGGGCTGGGGGGCTGGGAGGGGGGGGCGGGTCAGGGTTTTGACTGGAAGAGTAAAGGATCCTTCAGAAAATAATTTAAAAATAATTAATTGCAGATTGATGTTTATTTGGCTGGCATTTCTTTAAGGGGGGGGGGGGTGTTTTGACTTCTCCTTAATTTACCCCCTTCCTTGTCTAAGCCATCTGTGAATTGAGGACATATTAGATAAGGTCTCTTCCTAGGAGCAAGTCTTGTCCTTCCCTCAATAGCGAGCTTCAGCCCCACCTCTCCACAAAGCCTTTCCAGAGAGATCATGCTGATGGCTCCCTCTTGTGGCTCTTGTAAGCAATTATTGTATTCTACTCATTTGACACTTTGGGATACGGACCTTGTCTGTGGTCATTTAGTAGATATGTCCAGTCTCTTCAACCAGATTACAGTTTTTTACAAAGCAGAGTATGTGGCTTACATACATCTTTGTATTAGCTGGTCTTGCACCGGCTATGTCGGGCACTCAAACAAATATTTGTCTTACAAATGTAACTTGAGTTAATTCCTTGTGTCTATGAAGTAGCACCTGGCACACGCTGTCATTTTTAACAGATATTTTAAAAATATGTAGTCAAATGCCTTGGAATGGTGGAACTGTACACGCCAATAGTAGAATGTTTGCTGCAGTGTAATATACAAAAGGTTACCAGAGCGAAACCATTTCTAAATTCAGTGTTTCCTGGGGTTACAGCGACACCATGTGTGTAAGGGGAATTTTACAAGGAAGGCATTCAAAGAAATTATTTTAAATCCTCTTGATGATTTGAAGCCCTACAGGATTCTGCCAAAGGCCACACTCAGAGTTGTTCACATTTCATAATCTTGTTTGAAGTATTAATATTATGGGATATAAAGGGACTATTGTAAAGTTGGTGCAAATAGCATCTAGTGTTATTGCATCAAGAAAGGTGATACCAAGTCCCCAAAGACTGAAAAATCAATTCCCACTAAACAGGGCAATTTTTTTTTCTCATGTATTATTTATGTAAAGTCAATAGAGCATAGTATTAGTTTCAAATCTACACCGACTTATAATTAAAGATTAATGACCAACCATCAGGGTCTCATCTAGGGGATACTGCCAAACATTTCTGCATTAGTTACCTCAGTCTGTAAATAATGCCATAATTATAATGTTTGAACAGCATAAAATGACCACAGTAGTATGTTGGTGGTGTTGGTAGCAAGACAGATGTTGGTTCTCTGCAATTTCCTACTAGTGGCCCTTTGAAACTGTACTGAATGTCACAGATCCACTTTTAATTTTATACCTTCAATCATAGGATCATAGGTTTAGGGAATGACCTCAGATGTCATCTAGTCCAGTCCCTTTGATTTTTTTCAGATTAGGAAACTGAATCTCAGAGAGATTAAGTGAATTGCCTAAGGTTATTCAACAATAAGTAGATATCTTTTTTTTGTACCATGCCACAACCCAATTAGGGCTGTCTCCTCAGGTAGTGTCCCCCGGTTGCTGTGGTAGAAACTGATCAATTCCTTCCCAGCGATATTAGAAAAGGAATTCATATACTGGGAATGGAGTTAGGCTAGATGATCTTTCAGCCCCTTCCACTTTTGAAGTTCTATTATCAGAACAGCATTTAACAGGTGCCTGGTGGTACACTGTGCTGGGGTTTATACAAAGTAAGTTAAGACAGGGCTTCTTAAACTTCTGGGCTCCCAACCCCTCTTCTCCCAGGAAATTTTTTTTTGGTGGGGGCAATGAGGGTTAAGTGACTTGCCCAAGGTCACACAGCTAACAAGTGTCAAATGTCTGAGGCTGGATTTGAACTCAGGTCTTCCTGAATCCAGAGCCATTGCTTTATCCACTGTGCCACCTAACTGTCCCCTCACAGGAAATTTTTGCTGGACCCTGAGTATATAGGTATATAACAAAGCTGCTTAACCTTTTATTGTTGCTGATTTTTTCACCATCCCCACATTCAATTACATGACCCACAGTTTAAGAAGCTAGGAGTTGAGACCTCTTGATCTTATTTTTACTTGGAGACCAGAGAAGATGAAATCCTCCACCCAGGCAACTCCTTCCTCCCTTCCACTCCAACTGTCCCTTTGCTCTCATCCCCTGGAAACACACACACACACACACACACACACACACACACAGAATATAACATACTTTTGTCCTTTGTGGGGAGGGGGGAAAAGAGAATAGGAACAGGAATTAACTCTGAGGTCATTGATATGAGGAATTCCTACGTGAAGAAAGTTCCTCTACATATGAGGGTTGGCTATTTGCGACCTATATTCTTCGATGGTTACTTTGAGCAACCATGTGAGTGACTTGGCAGGGATCACACAGTTAGTATCTGTCAGAGGCTGGATTGGAATTTAAATCTTCTGGACTCTAAGATCTTTAGCTCTCTGTCCACTACCTCACATCATGCCTGGCCAAATTCCTGACTGCTGCATCTTTGTAAAGCTTTCTTTATCACGTAAAAACCCTTTTGGTACTGGGCACATCACTGCAGGGAAGTACTGACTGAAGAGAAAAGCCAAACTGATGACCCAAATTCTTCCAGGCAAAATAACTTTCAGCCTTCTACTGCATGTCACTAATAATTTCCAACCTCCTGCTGTTTTCCACTCAGAAAAGTTTATCCAGGGACTTAGCCCTATTCTCTTGGCCTCAAGAGAATTTCCCCATTCCAGACACCTGCAGGTGTTCCTGTAACAATTTCCTGCCAGGGTTCTTGGGGACAAGTGTGTTTATATATCAACAATAAAAGTATGTTTAAGTTGCAATTTATGTGTAATATATGTGTGCATATATAAGTGTATATATTACCCATAAAAACAATAACATTGATACAATTTTGAATTGTGTCCTAAAATATCTATTTTCAATAATTAAACAAATGATTTAAAACAGTGTGTTAGAATTTTAAAAGAAAACAAGAAAGTACTAGATTTGGAGTTAGAAAATTTTAGTTCAAACTCAAATGCAATATTCATTTGATTAGGCTTCTAGAGAAGGAACAATTATCTTCATGGGGTAGCAGGACACATAGCAAGAAGTGGTGAGGCAGAACATGGAGCATGACTGGGGTAGCCTAGATCCTGTAGACTATGTGAATTCATACTCATGCAGTCACTAACAGGGACAGGGTGGGTCTCAGAGCAGGATTCAAATCCTGACTGCTACTTATTGTACTGTATTGGTCTTGGGGAAATTATTTGACTTTCCATGCCTCAGGTTCTTCATTTGGAAAATAAAAGGGTAGGGGGTAGCTAGGTGGCACAGTGGATAAAGCACCAGCCCTGGATTCAGGAGGACCTGAGTTCAAATTTGGCCTCAGACACTTGACACTAGCTGTGTGACCCTGGCCAAGTCACAACCCTCCCTGGGGGGGGGGGGAAAGGTTGGATGATATTTTCTCCTTTCCCCCCAGTTCAGAGGCTTTGACAATTCCGGATTTACTTCAGGAGCTAATCCAAACCCAGTACTGCCATGGAGCAGAAGATTTGGGTTTAAATCCACCTCTGTCTACCTCCGTGATGCTTGACAAGTCCATCAACCTCTTTGGGCCCCAGTTTTCTCATCTGTAAAATGAGGACATTGAACTAGATGACCTTTGAGGTCCCCTCTAGGGACCTACCATCTAGTTCATTTGAACACTTGCTTTTTCCAAAGTACTTCAGAAACTTGTACATCACCTGTTGAATTTCATCCTAGTTCTGCTGTTTCCTATTAGTGACCTTGTTAAAGTCACTTTACTTTTAGATACCTCAGTTTCCCTATCTTTGAAATTAAGGGTTTGGATTAGATAGCCAGCTTTTGATCCTGCAGTTACAGGAGTATTGGAAGAAGTACTATGAGTTAGTTCTGAGCTTCAACTAAACATTGTGAGATTTCCTAGGGGAATCTTACATTCTGTAGTATCTACTTTGATCAAGTGAAAGGACATAAATGAATAGATAATGTATATAATGAACGTTTTAAAATTAAATTTACTCCACCCCCCACCTTGACTGCTTTTCTTTGGGGTGGGGGACCTATGTGCATTTTTGTTCCATTTTGTCCAATCTACGAATATTCTCTTTGATAAAGAAAACAGAAGCAGAATGGTAATTGAGTGATTCTGCCATCCCCCCTTTTTTTGCAGGGCAATGAGCATTAAGTGACTTGCCCAAGGTCACACAGCTAGTAAGTGTCAAATGTCTGAGGCCAGATTTGAACTCAGGTCCTCCTGAATCCAGGGCCCGTGCTCTATCCGCTGTGCCACCTAGCGGCCCTGATTCTGCCCTTTTAAAAAATGGTACCATTTATTGTTCCATCTACTATAAAACAAGTTTCCTTACACTTAAAAAAAATCTTTAAGTACTGCTTCCAGCATTCCTCTTATTCTTGCAAACATTTTTTTGGATCATAGGACTGAGCAACTAGGAGGCATGTTGATGTTCAATTGTTTCAGTTGTGTCCAATTCTTTGTGACCTCGTTTGGGTATTTTTGGCAAAGATATGGAGATAGTTTTCCATTTCCTTCTCTAGCTCATTTTATAGATAAGGAAACTGAAGTAAATAGGTTTAAGTGACTTGTCCAAGGTCACACAGCAAGTATCTGAGGCCGAATTTTAACTCTGTTCTTCCTGACTCTAGGCTAGAAGCTCTATCTATTGCACCACCGAAGCTGCCCCAACTAGGAGGTAGAGAGGGAATATACTAAGTGAATGTGTATGTATAATATCAAGTGTTTACTATGTATCAAGCATTGTGCTACATGTTAAGGATATGAATACAAAAGTATCAACTGTTCTTAACCTCAAAAAGCTTATATTCTAACAGAGATAACATTTATAAGACAGTGGTAGCCTTGAAGGCGTATTTGGGTTTGGGAAGTCATTGGGATGGTGAGTTGAGCCACAGAAGAGATGTACTTTCCAATAACAAATGCAGTATTAATTTGATTATGGTTCTAGAGAAAGGGACAGTTATGTTCATGGGGTAGCAGGACAGATAGCAAGAAGTGGCGAGATAGAACATGGAGCATGGCTGGGGTAGGCTAGATTCTGTGGGATATGTGAATTTATACTCATGCAGTGATTAACAGCAAGGGTCCCAGAGCAAGAGTTTTAAAACTGACTTCTCCAGGAGCATGCTTCCAAGAAGTCTAGGTATTTAGAGAGAGACATTCAGCAGTAAGGCAGGTAGCAAGATGGCTAATCAGGAATGTGAGGTAAGGTGTTGGCCACCTGTCAGTATAATGAGCCATATGAATTTGTACCTTAGCACTCGCCAATCTTAGCAGAATGGTTCCCGGGACCAGGAGTGCCAACACTGAGCAGATTAGTTCCCCAAGGCATGGTGTCTCAATGTCCAGTGATCCAGAGAGTGTGACAGGGGGATGGCAAGAAAATGTCTGGGAACAAGAGCGTAGGAATTAGGAGCTGGAGTAGATGACTTCTAAAGTTCCTTCCAGAATTACATTTGTGAGCCTAGGATTTCACTTGGGCATTCCATGATTTGGGCAGTTTTAACACTTTTGATAGGATGAGACTGGACCCAGGGAAGGAATGGTGCAATGCGTGAACTGTCTTTATTTTATTCAGCACTTTTCAAAGAGATTTCATGTGTTCTGTTTTAACTAAAACTGTTGATACTAATTGGTAATCCAAGGCTTTCTGCTGATCCAATAGATAGAGATAATCTTTATTTTCTTTTGAAACTCATAGAAGCCTTTGAACAAAATCTGTAACACCATCCCTATACCCCCCTTTTTTTTACATCAAAATTTCAGCAAACAGAAATTCATGAAGTAACAACCTTCATTTGTTTCATCAGAGCCACCCAGTTAGACCCTGGTTCCTCACAGGGTCCTCCCAACAACTGAAATATTTTCCCCAAAAGTTTCCCCAAGCCTAGCTTAACCCCAAAGCAGAAATAAGGTTTACCTTACTTCTTGAGTAATTGGATCACCCCTAGTGCTTTAATATACTGAATATGTATGTAGTTATAGGACTGTCAACTGTACAGTGTATTAGCCCTCACTGTGACTTCCATTTTTATAGTTAATTCAATTCAACCAACATTTATTCACTTATTTTTTTAAATTTAATAAACAGCAAAAACCCATCTCCATGTACAAAAAACTTAGACAACTATATATGAAACTGAATATATCTCTTCCATGCCATTTGTTATATTTTAACACATATAATAAATTTAATTAGTTTTTTTGTGGGGTAATGAGGGTTAAGTAACTTGCCCAGGGTCACACAACTAGTCGAGTGTCTGAGGCCAGATTTGAACTCAGGTCCAGGGCCAGTGCTTTATCCACTGCACCACCTAGCTGCCCTCACATATAATAAATTTTACATGTTACTTTCAAAACTATCCTGCAAAACTTCCTTCTGTTTTCCCTTGTACACTTTAAAAAATATTTCAAAGGATCTTTAAAAAAAAAATTTTAAATCACCATTGCTATTCCTCCTTTCTCCCCACCTACCACCCCCAAATTAAAAACAGGAAAAACAAATACCCCTTGGAACAACTAAGTGTAGCTAAATCAAACAAATCCACAGTGTCCATGTCCAAAAATATGTTTCTTGTACCTTTGTACTACCATCCTCGCCTCTCACTTAGTAGATTATTGGTAGCATGGTTCACCGTAGGCCCTCTTGAGATATGATTGATCATGGCTTTGACCAAGGTTCTTAATTATTTCGAAGTTGTTTTTTTCTTTACCATGTTTGAACCAGCATCTGTTAAGCAACACCATGTGTGAAAGATCATTGTGCCCCCAGGACATAGAGCAGTTTGAACATTTTGTGGTGTACTCCTTCCGTACTTTATTTGCCCATAAATGTGTGAGAGAAGAGAGGAGGAGGAGGAGAAAGAGACACACAGAAAGAATGACTCACTGTTTGAATTGTGTTGATCTGTAGAGACCTACCTATACACTAATAAGTTTGATGTGTACCCCCTTCACCCTTCCTTCAACTTGTTGACAGCTCCCTCCCAGATCTAATTTCTTCAGAGGTGTCATAGTCAGATTACTTTGCAAAAATGAACAAAACAGAAATTCAGTTCACAACTATCTGGTACGTACTGTTTATAGTTTCTTAAGATAAAATTTCTAGTAAACCAGCAGAGAAGACATTTATGATCTACTGCTTGGGGGCTTCCAGGTGGCACAGTGGATAAAGCATTGGCCCTGGATTCAGGAGGACCTGAGTTCAAATTTGGCCTCAGACACTTGACACTTACTAGCTGTGTGGCCCTGGGCAAGTCTCTTAACCCTCATTGCCCCACAAAACAAAACAAACAAAAAAGATCTACTGCTTAACTATTTAACTATTACCTTATTTTATACATTTCCCAATAAAACTTATTTTTGAGATCTCAGGAACCTAAGGTCCATCCCTCTCATCCTATTCCATTACCATATTTTTCCCATATTCTTAGACTCTTTGATCATTATTCTATCTCAACATTAAAACCCATTAGGTTCTCAGGAGGTCCTTCTCCTGTCCTAACAGTGACGTTTTTTATGCTTATTCTCAGTTATCAGCTTTTACTTTCATTTCGTGTATGTGTTCTTCTAAAGTCCAGTGACATATCAGACTGTAACTCTGTGTTCCCTTCCTTAACTTGTATGACCTTTAAGATTGCTTGCCTCCCAAGGTTCTCATCTCCACTTCACCTACCCTTTATCCTTATTGGTCATAATTAGGTTCAAAACAGCAATTCCCCAATCTTTGATTTCTCATTCTCCCTTATGTCTGAGTGCTATAGTTATTCCTCTTTAAAATAGTTCATATTCTTTTCTCTCCATTTTTACTGACACTTACTGACCCTTGTGTAGTAATTCATGTTACTTCAATAGCCTCCTAGTTGAACCCAAATAAATATAGAGCTAAATGAATTTTATTATTTAGGAGGAAAAAAAAACCAACTAAAACCCAGAGAAATAACTTGTTTTGTGCATCTTGAAGGCTTGAAAACAGTAGTGGCATGAAATTTACTATTGCTAACTAGTTTTTTAACCCTCTGCATTATTTAGACTCCCCGACTCCAGTCTTTCTGTGCTCTAATCCATCTTGCATAGGGCAACCAAATTAAGCTGATTAATATTGCTTTTACCCATTTCTCCTCTACTCAAAAACTGACGGTAGCTATCTACTATATTAATTCTAAAGTTTCTTGCCTGACTTCCATTCTGTTGATAAACATTCAGCAAATATTCAGTCAGCCCTCCCTCACTTAAATCCAATTCATCACAAGTCATGACATCACTCCGATGTCATGGTCCTCTTCAGACAAACAGCAGCAACAACAACCTATTATATGCTAGATACTGTGCTAGGTGCCAGATAATCAAATATGAAGAATGAAACGATTCTTGCTCTGAAGGTGCTCACATTGAGTGTCATATTCACATGGTACTGTGCTAATCTCTTTGGAGTATATATAGAAATGTTTTCATTACTCTCTATTTTACCAGAGATGTTAAACTTACAGCCTACAGGCCACATGTGGCCCTCAAACTCCCAAGGCCTGAGCCAAATTGAAATGTAATTGGGAAGTATTTAGAAAAAACACATAAAAATACAATAGAATGTAGATAATGTAAATTTGTGGTTTTTTAAGTCAATATGGGGCCAATAAGCCCCTATTTGCATTTGAGAACATTCTTCTACACATATTACTCTCCCTAGTTCTTTCAGGTTCTTTCTAGACAGTTTATCTGCTTATATTGATCCTGCTGTTTGGAATGCCCTTTCCTAGTAACCTTTTCTAGTCCCTCCAATTATCCAAATCCTACTCATGCCACGAGGCCTACCTCAAGGTCTACTTCCATTAATTCTTGCCTCATTATTCAAAACTTTACTATAAATCATAGAGTTGGAAAGGACCTTAGGAACCATGTAGTTTTACACATACCTCAACAAATCCTCTCTGCAATATATCCAACATGTGGTTATCTGGTATTTTGTCCAAAGATCTCTAGTGAGAAGGAACCAACCATCTTCTGAGGCAGCTCATTATACTTTAGGATAGCTCTAATTGTTAGAAAGTTCTTCCTTCACTCAAGCCTAAATTTGTCCCTTTGAAGTTATTACCAAGTGCTCCTAGTTCTGCCATATGGAATCAAGCAGAATAAACACAATCCTCCTTCCAAGTGACAGCTTTCATATAAAAATCATTATTACTTTCTCTCTAAGTCTTGTCTTTTCCAGGATAAACATCCCCAATTCTTGATCTTCATCTTGTATTTTCTGATGGCCTCATTACACTGCTTGTTTTCCTTTGAACACTCACTTACCTTTCTGTATCTTACCTCAAAAGAGGCACCCCAGCATTGAATACAATACTCTCCTTGTGATCTAACTAAAACTAAGTATAGTTGGGACTGTAACCTCTCTTGTCTTGGGCACTATACTCTCAATGTAGCCTCAAATCACCTTCACTTTTTTTGGCTTCCATATTATACTGTTGACTTACTGAACATGGAATTCATGAAAACTCCAAGATCTTTCAGATGAATTGTCTCTTCCTTTTGCATGTATGAAGTTTTTAAGCTCAAATATGAGACTTCAAATTCATCCCTATTATATTTTATCTTAATTAATTTGATAGAAATTTATTGATCTCATGGCAGCAAAGTAGTCCTTTTATTCCTCTCTAATTGATTTCCTATAGAAGCTACTCCCTACTCCAGACCTTTTCTTTCCTTATCCAGCCTCCCACATCTCTCTTTCCCCATCCTACTATCTCAGTTGAGAAACTTGTTCCTCCTTGTTAAAAAAAAAAAATGAGGTCATTCTTGAGCTCCCTCTGTTCTTATTTTCTTCATCTCAGAATCTCTTGACTTTGTTTTTCATTAGCTCCTTCTCCCCCCCAACCCCCAGTATCTATCTCCTCCCAGCTTTAGAACCTCAGTGTAATCCTTGACTCCACACTCTCTATCACCTGATAAATGCAAGCAATTGCCAAATCATACAGTTTCTATTGTTACTGTATTGCTTGAATATGACTTCTTGTCATTCCTCACACAGTTATCATTGTGTGGTTCAGCTTCATCACCTTTTGCCTAGATTATTGTAATAGCCTCTTAATTAGTGTCCCTGCCTCAAGGCTCTCCCCATTCCAGTCCATACACCACTCAGCTGCCAAAATAGATTTCCTCAAGTGAAGATGTGACTGTTATTCCCTTACTCAATCAATTGTAGTGAATCCCTATTGCTACTAGAATAAGATTGAAACTCCCCCCTCTCAAAGTATATTGTATTTTCATACTTTGTATTTATCTGTAGATCTGCACTTGATATTTATTCTTTTTATAATTATATATACTCTTGGTGTCTCCCCCATTAGAATGTGAGTAGATTGTCTCATTCTTATCTGTATCCCCAGATAAGGGGAGTGGGTGGGGGGAAGTGAATTAAAGTGAAGTTAAAAATTCAACTGATTGTTGAAAGAGACAGTGATATATTTGGTCAAATATATAGGGAGAAGAGAGTAACCTAAAATAGTTGGGTTGAAGGAATTCAAGTATGTGAAAAATGAGTATATGGGTGATGTATTTAACTGTACAAAAAACTGGATAAATAAGACATTCTGGGAATGTCACAGAGGAAAAAGAATAAGGATTCAATCTAGCAGATGGGAGAAAGAACTGTTGAAAGCAACCTTGAAATTCTGTACTTCACATAAGGTGAATTATTTGTGGCTCCCATTCTACCTTGATAATTAATTCTAGGACAAATGAAATAAAATAGAGGAAATACATTCCTTTCAAGCTTTACCGTAGCAGCTACAGAGCCTTGTATTTAGTACCATCAGAAAGTTATTTTTATAATAGACTCTATCAAGTAATTTATCTCCTTTTATTTCAGCATCACTAATAATTGACTTAAGCTGAGTTCATCAAGATTTGGAATGTCCGTTTGGCATCCTTATAATTGAGTTAGGAAAGAACAAAGATAGCTGTAGATGTGTGTGTTTGTTATGTATGTACGTATATATATACACACATATATATATTCTACCTAGTATAAGAAACATGCCAAAGTCAAAATTAACCTTTAGCTCATCTCCCCTTGTTGAGACATCCCATCAGTATTTTAGTCAATTGATTATTATCAGGAGGATGGTATCTTGATGTAGTCTACATAATTGTAAAGTAGAAAATTCATTTAATTAATTGATCAGGCTACATGATGCCAAAAATGTTTTATTATTAATTAAATGTTGATATTGAAGTATAATTGTAAAATTTCCTTTCTCTTGGAGGCAATTGTAAGAATAGAACCAGTCACCAAAAACCAATTTTCTATAACTTTGGTCTTGATAGTTTAGAATAGTAGATTGTTTCTTAGATATTGAATTTTATAGAATCATATAATTAAAGATATCAATCTAAAATGGACCTTAGAGAGCCAACCATCTCATTTTACAAATAATCTCAGAGAGGATGAATTGCTTGGACAGAGTCACACAGTAACTGGTAGACCTGGGTTTTAAACTGAAGTCAAGTCCTCTGACTCTAAATCAAGTGTTCTTATATTTTTAAGAAAAGATCTATTCTAATTAACATTCATTAGAATAACATAGCTGGGGGCAGCTAGGCGGCGCAGTGGATAAAGCACCGGCCCTGGATTCAGGAGTACCTGAGTTCAAATCCGGACTCAGACACTTGACACTTACTAGCTGTGTGCCCCTGGACAAGTCACTTAACCCCCATTGCCCCACACACACACAAAAAAAAGAATAACATAGCTATATGAAACTGCCATCTTCTCTCTATGCACTCGGTGATAAGATTAGTTTTGCCTAAGAAGTTTTAGCACACACTATAGTGATACCTTGGCTTTTTTTTTCTTTCTTCTTGGTTCACTGCAGTGGACCAAGAGTGGAGGTGTTAGCTGGCACTTTCTGGTGCTTATCAGCTATCCTTGTCTCTGTCTCCTCTCCCTCAGCATCATTGATCACAAATTCATAACTAGTAGAAAGACTTACCCACTTCTTATTGGATAGCAACCAATATCCTGTACAGAGTAGCACACTAGATGGAAAAGGAGAGGCAAAGTTCAGATGAGGCACCATCCTTGCCCTCATGGAATCCACAGTCCAGTAGGCTGATACAATACAAGCACTAGTATCTATACTAGACAATATATTAGTACATTAGAGAGCTGTTTAGACAAAGTGCCATGGGAATGCTAAAGAGACAAGTGATGCTCATGAGGAATGAGGGAAGGTTTCATAGAAAAGGTAGGTGGTCTTTGAGTTAGACTTTAAAGATTAAACAGGAGTTCAAGGGGTGAAAGGAGAGCACGAACATTTCAGCAGTGGTGAACAGGGTGTCCAAAGGCACGGACTTAGACTATTGAGTGGGGAGAAAGGAAGCAACTACAGTGTGTCTATAGTTTAGATGACAAGAGAGAGGAACAGAATGGTTGAAAAGGCTGGAAAGATGAAGTGGCAGCAGATTGTACAGCTATTCGATTGTGAACTTAACTTGGTGGCAAAAGGGAAGTACAGCAGACTTTGAATCAAAAGCGTGAAAAAGTGTCTTACGCATAAGGAAGATTATTTTGGATCTATCATGAAGAATGTATTGGTGTGGGAAGAAATCATGGGAAAATTGTTAGAAGGCTATTAAAAAATTCCTAGAGGGGGCAGCTAGGTGGCGCAGTGGATAAAGCACTGGCCCTGGATTCAGGAGTACCTGAGTTCAAATCTGGCCTCAGACACTTAATACTTACTAGCTATGTGACCCTGGGCAAGTCATTTAACCCCCATTGCCCCGTGTAAAAAAAAAAAATTCCTAGAGGTTGGTAGCAACAACCTTTCCTAGGATGTGAGAGTAGAATTAGTTTAAAGAGGATAATTATAAAAGTGACAAGAGGGAAAATTGTGGAAGTGAATTGAATTGACTGGGCTTGGTGCTAATTGATTGGCTATGAGAGGTGGAGGAGAGGGAAGAATTCAAAATAACCTTGTAGTTTACTTAGCTGTATAAAGGAACTCAACATTGATTAGATAGCTTGGGGCGTATTTCATCATCCCCACATTCAAGGGACAGTTAATGAATATTCTCTTCTGCAGGGATTTGGTTGTTTCTAATGTATTTGACATGAATGACTGAACCATAGAAATAGAGCTTTAGGGTCTTTTGTTTTACACCATGCAGATAGATGTTCATTGTAGAAGGAGCTGACCTATAATGAACTTACGCAGTTAAAAAAAAGATTCTTAATGATCTTAAAGTTTTAAAAACACAAAATAAAACAGCATTTGGGATTACTCAGATAAAGTAAATTAAAATTTCCCCCTATGAATTCAATCCTTCTCACTTTTCTCTGCTTTTTGCAGAGAAAGTGCTTAATGTGTTTTTCTTTTTTCTTATTTTTTTCTTTTTACTATGACCTCATTTCCCCATCTTCATTCCTTTTCCCCTCCACAATCATCATTCCAGCTGAATAATAAATGAGGGAATAAATAAACCAGATTTATGATGAGTAAATAGGAACATGACTCTGAGGAAATAATGCAATGAAATCCTGTATTTATGTTATGTTGATCCATATTTGCTTATCATTTAAATGTTTTGGGTCTTTTTCAAAATTTCCATCATCTCAAGAACTACCAGAAAAACAAGAAGGTAGTATATGTTGTTGGGAGAAGCTGTGGACCTCTGAAAGTATGGAAACATAGCTTCTGTTTTGTGCCCTGGTAGGCTGGGCAAAGTGCTTCCCTGTCTTAGGACAGCCAGTGAAGATGTCTAGAGTTGGAAGATTGGTTGTCCTGTGTGAGGAACAGCAACGAGCCAGTGTCACTCTACCATGGAGAGAGACAGACAGAGAGCTAGAGAGATCTATAACTAGAACAAATGAAAGTCCTATAGAATAGGGTCAATGGTCCTATATAATAGTTCAATGATCTTATAACATTTCATAATAAAACTGCAAAGAATGTGAAACTTTGAACCCAAAGGCAACTTCTTTCTTTTTCTTTTTCTTTTCTTTTCTTTCTTTCTTTCCTTATTTCTTTTTTGGAGGGGCAATGAGGGTTAAGTGATTTGCCCAGGGTCACACAGCTAGCAAGTGTTAAGTGTCTGAGGCTGGATTTGAACTCAGGTCCTCCTGAATCCAGGGCCAGTGCTTTATTCACTGCGCCACCTAGTTGCCCCGCAAAGGCAACTTCTACAAATTCTACAGGTGAGTCAAGGCTGAACCAAACCAACTTTAAACAGATAATCACCATCATCTAATTTGGGGGTTTTTAAATGTTCTGAGGGTGCAGAGGTGGAAATTAAAACACTTTGGCTTTAGCCTTAAAACTAAGAGTACCTTTCTCCCACTTTTTATCCCAATGTGACCGACCATCAAGATAATAAATCAGCAGACCTCCTAAAGATTTATTAAATATTCTCATAGCCCATTCCTAGAGAACTAACTAGGAACAAGGCTCAAAAGAGAAGTATATACCCATAGATACCTATAATTCCATTGTTGTGATGACATAACCCCTGTTCAAAGACTAAAGGACAGTTTGTCAAAGGATTCTTTAAACTAAATTTCCTTTTGCTAGGTAGTCCCACCTCCAACTTTTTTTTTAAAACAAAAAACACATATTAATACAATGTTGTTTAAAATGCTTGTGTTCCATTCTGTTTGAGAAAGTTAAATTAGCATCAATAACATGCCACAGAAAAAAATATGTCAAACAAATATATTGTGATTCATAGGGGCTATTAAATTATTGGATTTTTTTTCTAAAAGTACATGATGTGAGGGGAGCAGCTAGGTGGCGCAGTGGATAAAGCACTGGCCCTGGATTCAGGAGGACCTGAGTTCAAGTTCAGCCTCAGACACTTGACACTTAGCTATGTTACCCTGAGCAAGTTACTTAACCCTCATTACCCCACCAGAAAAAGCCAAAAAAAATTTTGAAATATCAGTGTCATTTTTTTACATGACTGTCACTTTCTAATGCAACCCCCTCGGGTCAGACAAGTAGGAAGAGAACAGTATTTTGAAAGACGAGGAAGCATTTAGGAGATGTTTTAGAGTGTCACAGGCTACCAAGAGGTCAAGGAGGCAGCAAGACAAAGACATTAAATTTGACCATTAAGCTATCTCTGCTAATATTGAAGAAAATTGTTTCATTTGAATGACGAGGTCAAAGCCAGACTGCAGAGAGTTTGAAATTGAGTGGGAGAGGAAATGGAGATACCAATTGTAGATAGGAGTGATATAGGATGATAACTAGCAGAGATGGATGGATCAAATGAGAGTATTTTTAAGGATTGGGTAGAAATGAGCATGTAGGGTGCTAGCTACTAGATAGGGAAAGACTGGAGATAGGGGAGAGAGTGGGAATGGTAGCAAAGGCAGTAGTTTGCTGAAGAAGGTAGGAAGGAATGTGATGAAGGGCTCATGTAGGGTTGATTTGGCCAAGGAGAGGGCCAATTCTTTGCATAAAACGGTGAATGAGGACATGGTGAGGGAAGACATCTGGGTGATTAGAGATGGGGGGGGGAAGCTCTCCACCAAAGGCTTCAGTTTGTTTGTTTGTTTACATTGAAGTATGAGGTAAAATCCTCAGCTGAGACGGTGGGTGAGATTGTTGTGTTGTTTGTCGGTCACTATCAGAGAGGACCAGAGTGTGTCCATGTTTGAGAAGAGTGCTACCGAAACCTTAGGAGATTTGAGATGTTTGGAATAGCTATTGTAGTGGCTGGAATAGGAAAACATTTAGGGCAGTGTAAAAGAATTGCCTTGCTTCACTAAAGGCTCATTTGAAATTTTCTAGCATAAATTTGTAGCAGATTGAATCAGCGTGGTTTTATGATCTTCCCCAGCTGCATTAAGCAGCAGGTAGAGATGCACAGGAGTAGTGGATTGTTGGAACAATCCAAGGTTGGAATTTGACAAGGACAATTGGCAATAGGACAAGGGGACAAGGGATTCTAGTGTAGAATTGAACTGGTTCATGAACTCCTTCACTTGTCCTTGAAGATGTTAAAGATTACGCCTAAAGGAATTACACCTCTTTTAGGTAATAATTGTGTTCTGTGACAAATTGGAAATTTTGAAAGAAAGTATAGAAGAGTAATTTTTCATACAATGTGTTCCCTCAGTGGTTTTCTTATATTTTTTTTGGAGCAGAGTTAAGATTTCATTGGTTTGTAGATCTCCCTCTTATACTCTCTTCACCAGTGATGGGCACCTTCTCCATAATGCATAGTCTTAGAGAGTTTCCTGGGTCACTGGGAGGCTGGCTTGGCCAGGGTCACACAGCCAGTTTTCCAACTTGAAAATGCGATACAATGTCTTGCTATAATCCTTACCACTCTGAACTTTTCCACCTGCTAGGAGGCCTCCCTTTAGATGTTGTGTCCTCACACTGTCCTAAAACATCATGTTCCTAGGATATAACAGTGCAAATTATAGAACTCAATAGACTTTACTCACCTGGCAGAGAAACCTAACCACTTTTTATGACATTGTTTCTTTAGAGAGATGTACTCCTGGTTCCAAACAATCAATTTAAAGATGAACTTCTTGTACTGGGTGATAAATACCCAGATTCTTTATATAGATTTTTCATTGCAATTCAAACAAAATTTAACACTGTTCTCAGACCTCACATTCACTCATTTCTTGAGGTCCGGTCTCTTCTAGCCCTTATGGATGAGCTTTTAAGTGTTTAAAAAATAAGAACTATGTATGACTTCTAGTGAAGGTAACCCTGAGAATTGAGGCCAATGGACAGAGTGACAGAGACATTGAGAAGTAAAATCACAGAAGGTTAGAGCTGCAAAGAACCTTACAGATCATTCATCCCAACACTCTCATTTGGTCACTGAAGAAATGCAATCACTTTGCCCCAGATCTGCCATGGTTCAATGTTCTCAGGATATTCCTAGGCTTGGGAACACTAAAATGACTGGCAAGCTGAACTCCACTCCCTAAATAAAAATAGTTTAGAGACACAGAGGAAGAGGAAAAAAGAAAGAGAAGTATAGAAATACAAAAGCATCTATAATGGCTTCTTTGCTCCTTTACCTCTCAGAAAAAGTGAGCCTAAACTAGCGACTTAGTTACCTATCTCCTATTCTTTAAGACATTAATTGCAGGAAATAGCACAGGTTCTTAGTGAACACCTGAATAAAACCTACTCTAATGCTTTGTCACATAACCTGGGTTCTCAAAAGTTATGTCCACAGAACACAAACTCTGGGAGATTCTGCCTCAGAAAGCTTGGTTTAGCACAGGGAGATTTATTACTAGGCTACCAGATGATTCTTTTGGGCCATGGAAATTCATGAAACAGCCAGAAAAAAAACCCCTAAATATATTTGTGAAAATTGATCCATATATATGTAGCATATGCATGCATGTATGTATGTATGTATATGTAATTTCACTGGTGTAGATTTTCTGCTTGTTTTGTCCTTTTCTAAGTATTTTTCCTCATAACTTAAGCATTAAGTGATTCACATTTGATTTATACAGCTATACATTCCTGCTGTCCCACAGAGATTTCATCCTTGTCCCTTCTGAAATGTATTTCACACCTTCTTTGATGGACAATTTCAGTTTTTAAACAGTTGCCTTTCTTTTCCCTTCTCTTCTTTCTCTCCCCCTCCCTGCTACCGACCCCCTACCACAAACCATTTTTCTTACATGTGCTAAGGTAATTTCCTCTTCTATTCTATCTGAAAATGAAGAATTGGTAATAATGATTTTTCAAGACAGTATTAAATCATCTTTTCAAGACAGTATTGAATCATCTTTTTAGTGGTTAAAATAGCCATATGCTTTGAGCCAGAAATCCCACTGCTTAGACATATATCCCAGGGTGATCAGTGATTAAAAGAAAATTCCCAAATAAACTTAAACTATCCAGAGGAGTGCTTTTTGTAACAAAGAACTGGAAACAAAGTAGATACCAAAAAACTGGGGAGTGGCTAGACAATTTGTGACACATGAGTGGCCTCCAAGGTCATATCCAGCTATAAATGTATGATCCTATACTGGGGCTTTAAAAAAACTTTGAAAATGATCAATGCAGAAAAGCATGAAAAGATTTCTAGAAAGTGATATGAAGAGAAGTAAACAGAATCAGAAAAATAATATATAGAATAACTACAGCCATATAAATGGAAAGAAAAACAATAAAAACTGAATTCTGTGAAATTATAATGACAGTGTGGTCCCAGAGGAGGAGACGTAAGACTGCACTCCTCCTGTCTTCCTGAGTGGGGAGTCGTTATGAGGATACAATGAGATAATGTTCATAAAGCACTTTGCAAACCCTGATGTATTATATAAAGACCAGCCGTTATTGTTGCTGTTACCTGGCAGTAGGTGTCTTGATTAATTAATTCTGCTGAACTCCCCCCCCCCCATTCTGATTTTTTTTTATATAAAAGATGATTCTCTGCACAGATAGAGGGAAGGGACTGAGAAATGTAGGTGATGTAAAAACAAAAGACTGAACATTTTAAAAAGCATCCTTTGTCCTCTTTAGGTTATCTTGCTTGCAATCTCTTAATCTTTATGAATGGGATCAACAAAGATGTGGACTTGGGGGTACAACTAAGAAAATGGCATTGTTTGGTAGAGTTTATGAAGCTATTCTTAATTTTGCTGAAATGTAGGTAGCAAACAAGGCTAAGGAAGAGACTGACTGGGCTAGAGGTTTTTGCTGGTGTCATCGATGGATTGCTACATTACTAGTTCTTACATGTTGCATGTTCTTCTTACATGTTACATGTTCTTCATAACGTTCTCTTCTACTTCCCCCTCTTACAAAATGGAATTCTTATCATTCTCTTGTCGGTGAAAACTGCTCCATTTTCCCCCTCCCCTACAAGCCTGTATTATAAATTCTCAGAAACTGGCACTTCACTGAATTTTTCTTTTGAATGTCTTTAATTCACTAATTTGTATCCACCCCCTCTTTGTCTAAATTTAATCCTTTGCCAAAAGCACTGCAAAGAAAGGGAGCTGTAATCATCTTTGATTGTTTCCATTTACCTACTTAGAATTATGCCCCAAAGAAATTTGGTACATTTATAAAAGTTACTTGTGATAGGAAATATTTTAACTCCCTGCTGCCTCAGTGTATACGGGGGTATGAGTATTGAGGTAGTGCAGTGGAAAGAGCACTTGTGCTTGTAGTCAGGATGACTCGAGTTCAAATTCGGCCTCAACTACTTACCAGCTATATGACTCTGGGCAAGTCACTTGACATTCTAGGCCTCAGTTTTCTCATCCATTAAATGAGGAGATTGCTCTAAATCTATCGTGAACCTTATGGTTTGTTCTCTCTGAAGACACCTAGACTATTAAAGAGTTAAGATTCTCTTTAATGCCATTGCCTCTAATAAGCACAGAACTGATTCCATTTTCTTTCTTTCGTTCATTGGCAGGTCTTGATAACATCTGGAATATTTCTTGCATGTCTTTTAGGGCTTTAAATGTTTGTAAAGTCAGTTTCCTATCTCCAGTTAGACAGAACCCTCTTAAAGGGCAATGATTTTGTCAGAGGACAGAGATCTCCCTCACTCCCAGCATGCTCAGCCCTGGTCCTTTCTTCCTTCAGTCACTTGTAGCCCTCAGTAATATTTCAGACCACTGTGTATTAAAAAAGGGGGGGGGGGAGATTAAGAAGGTGATATCCACTGGGTTTCAGACTACAGCTTCAAGGCTTCTGCTTGCCTACCACTGTATTCTGACTGCAGAGGGCGCTCGATAGCATTCCTTATTGGCCAGAAAAGAACTAGGCAGGAGGAAGATATTATCTACATGATAGTAAGATGGTTTTCCTTTTTTTTAAAAAATTAAGTTCTTGCATTTTAAAAATGTGAACATTGGCAGCTTTTTAATGGAATGAACCATGTTTTCCATTTGTTCTCTAAAATCAACTAGGATTTTAAGACAAGGAAAAATAAAACTACTGTGCAGCACACTATTAAAAATCCATCTGTTATTTAATTAAGCTAGGAGCTATTACATTTTGAACCTTCCTTCCTATCTCTGCATTTAAAATAGAATTAAGGTATTCTGCAGGAATTGCCTAAATCAGGGAGGGAGGGAGAAAACAAACAGGAGCAGATTACATTCACAATTTTCCTTATGTTTATGTTTTTGTACAAAATGTTTCCATCATGGAGGAGATACTATTACTACTGATAGAACAATTCTCTGGCCCACTAAGAAAGGTCATGAGAAAACATTCCTGGGGCTCAATAAATATTTTCTACAGTTCTTGTGTCTGGACACTAAAGGGCAGTATAACACCGAAAATAAAACCAGAAAGTAGCAGGGATTTATCCCTGCAAAACTCCTGGTTGGACTAGAGTGTTTTATTGCCTAAGATATCACACATGATTTTGCCATTGGTTAATGCCCTGATAAGAACAAATACCAGGATAGTTAATCTTTGCTACAGAATTCAGCACTAAAATTCTTGCTTCCCATTCATGTTTGCCTAAGAATAGCATTTTGGTTTTAAATATACATCAATTGGCTACGCAGTTGTCATAGTTTAGAAATATTAAATTGCTGTGTTCTGTGACAATTCCTGCTTAGATCTCATTTCTTTACAACCAAGGACAATATGATTGACGTGGACAAATGGATCGGTATCAAGGGAAACATTCAGTCATTCAGTTGTCAGGATTTCTGAAAGGGGATTGTTGATTTTTCTGCATATAAGAGACAAGTGACTTGTATTGTTTTTTACATTTTATTTTCATTATTGACAGTATTGTGTTCTCAGAAGAGAACTAAAAAAATGCTAGTATTAGGCAGAAAGGATTATATACATATATATTAAATATTATAATTACCCATTACACATGTCTTACATTATAATTATATTTTAAGTATATGTAATTTATATCTATGACTGACATTCAAATTGGCTTCATGTCTAACCAATGAGACGATTGATGTGAAGCACTTTATAAATCATAAAATGCTATATAAAATGTCAGTTATCATCAGCATTATCTTTTAGAACAGTTATACCAGAACTAGAACTGTGTAGGTGTTCAGTGCAAACCAACCACATGAGAAAGATAACCATTTAGTTGTTCTGGAACTGATTTTTGTGAAGTTAACTCTTTATATCTAAAGTGAGAAGCATATAGGGTAGTAGATAAAGAGCTGGCTTTAGAGATTAGGAGACCTGGGTTCAAGTTTGTCAGGACATACCTAGCCAAGTGACTGTGGTCAAGTCACTTGACTTCTCCATGCTCCAGTAAATTCTCTGAAGACAAAAAGTTGTGCATATGCCTTAGTAGAAGTGTTTTTTCATGTACTATTAAAGTCCCAATTTAAATGCCAGATGTTAATGACCTAGTACTTGATATTAGCACATTGTTGCATGTGAGCTATTAGTATATGAATACATTTCTTTGCCTATTTTCATCCTGAAATTATTGCTATATATGCCCCAATTTTAAAAAATTCATGAGCACCTGTAAAGCTTAAAACACTTTACAAATGAGTTGTCAGTATTGGGTCCAGTGCTTCAAGAATCCATCATTTTATAGGTATGGGTCGTTCCATTTCCAAGGCTAATCATTAGTCTTTAAGCTCATAAATAAGTCTTAGAGAGTACCTAGAAGACTCAGAAAAGTTAAGTAGCCTGTTTATTCACAGCTAATGAATATCAGAGACAAAATTTGAAACCAGGTCTTTTTGACTCCAAGTCTTACACTCTGTTCTATCCCATGAAATTTCTTTTTATCACTAACACTCAAATTTTCTCACAAAAGTCCTACCCACAACTTGTATAACAATTATGTTCCATGAAAGAAAGTCTGTAAAATATTCATGCTCTTTATTGGTCTAGCAAAAAGCATCTTAATTAAGGTCAATAAACCTTTATTAAGCATCTGCTATAAGCAGAGTACTTGGGGAAGATCAAAGTTTAGGTAAGACAAATCAGTAATTTACTGCACCTTTTCTAGGAGTGCCTCTTTCTTTGTCTTGGAACCTGAATAAATTACTTTTATGTAATTTATTTATTAGTTATTATTTTATTATTAATTTCTTTTATGTATTTGATTTATGTAATACTATCTAAGGATATTTTGAATGTATGATAGATAACAGTTAAAACACTCAGGGCAGTTAGGTGGTACAGTGCTGGATTTGGGAAGACTCATCTTCCTGAGTTCAAATCTGGCCTCAGAAACTTACTAGCTGTGTGACTCTGGGTAGGTCCCTTAACCTGTTTTGCCTCAGTTCCTCATCTATAAAACGAGCTGGAGAAGGAAATGGCAAACCACTACAGTATGTTTGCTAAGAAAACCCCAAATGCAGTCACAAAGAGTTGGACACAACTGAAATGTAAGAACAAAAACACTCATAATTACTGGAATATGATCTATATGTTATAGTAATACTAAGTTTTAGAGGAGTGTAGTAATATTAAGTTTTAGAGAATTTGAATTTTTTTGTTTTTATTATATATTTCATGTGTAACAACTAAGATTCTGAATTCCCTTAGACATGTTTTTGAGAACTCTCATTGTTTGATTTGATTATTGACAAAGCTATTTAAAGTTGTGTTAAGCTCAATTTTGTAGGAAATTTTCCTGGCTGATTACCAGGATCCACACATCAACACAAAATTCTAGCTATGATGTCTAAAATCTAATGAGTGGTCACCTTACATTAGAAAGCGTATAGCACCAATCTTTGGACATTAAGTATTTATTAAAGTGTATTAGGGGTAAGTAAAGAGCAACACATGGATCAAGTATGAAATTTGCTTGCTCTCCCTAATCCTACCTGTCTCTAGCTCCCCTGCCAAAGTCTCCAACCGAAAGAGACTCTTCCTGCTCCTCGGGGGCTTCTTCCTGAAGCCCCCTGCAAAACAGGAAACAGGGCCATCCACACACATAGCTCCAAACTAATCGGCTGGTAACACTGATTGACACAACTAACAGGCAGTTCTATAGATGTAAGTTTCATACTTCCCATATGCTGGTTAACTTCTGGACACTAAAGTCACATGGTTTCTAAATCACATGCTTTCTCCTCATGGCGGATCTTCCCTGCAATATCTTTCCCAACAAGGGGTGCCATTCCAATTCTCATAATATACTTCTAATCTGAAGGGAAACTGAGACTGAAAGGATTTATATGTTACTTTCATTCTCAGCATACCATTTTCCCCATGTCTTCTCTCCTGATCTCCCTTGGTGGTATCTTTCCCCATCAGAACTCATATAGCACTTTGTTGTACAATATTGTATTTATCCTGTAATCTGATTTATTATGTTATCTCTGGGTCTCATTCCTTGTTAATGTCCATGAGGATCACAGGTGGTTTTTGTTGTTCATTTGTTTTCGGTCTTGTCTGACTCTTCATGATCCCATTTGGTGTTTTCTTGGCAAAGATACTGAAGTAGTTTGACATTTCCTTTTTTAGCTCATTTTACAAATGAGGTCACTGAAGCAAACAGGGTTAAGTAACTTGCCCAGGGTCACACAGCTAGTGTCTGAGGCCAAATTTGAACTCAGGAAGATGTCTTCCTGACTTTAGGCTGGGCACTTGTATCCACTGTGCACCTAGCTACGGCTTCCTTACCTAAACTTATTTCCCCTTGTGAGTACCTAATTCATTGATTTGCACATGATTCTTTGTTGAATGAGTTCTTACCTTTGGTCAAAGAATCTCTAAAATCAATGAAAGAATACTGGTTTTTATCAGTAAGCATATTTAAAAGAGGCAGTATGGTATAGTGGATAGTAAGCTGGCTTCAGAGTCAGGAAGACCTGGGTTCACATTCTAGCCACCGAGACATCCTGGCTGGATGACCTTGGGAAAGTCACTCAGGATGTTTGTGCTCCAGGCAGGTCTCTCAGATCACAAGTTGCCCCAAAGTTGTCTATCTACATTGTTAGAGGGAAATTCCTTATCTGGAATTCTTTACACCAATGAAATCACAGGTTTGGACCAAAAATACATAAAGGAAAAAAAAAAGAAAAAGAAGTAAACAAGTAACCACTGACTCAAAACTCACTTCAGAGAATGAATTGAAGGGGCTACCACAAAAAAAAAATGAGAAAAACTCTTTTTGGGGAAGATGTTTTTAATATTTATCTACTTAGCTTTAATCACATCAGATCCTCAAACATAATGGAATAATATGATTGCTAAAAGTGAAATTTCACAGGGGTAGCTAGGTGATGCAGTGGATAAACCACCAGCCTTGGATTCAGGAGGACCTGAGTTCAAATCGGACCTCAGACACTTGACACTTACTAGCTGTGTGACCCTGGGCAAGTCACTTAACCCCAATTACCTCACCAAAAAAAAAAGAAAGAAAGAAAGAAAGAAAGAAAGAAAGAAAGAAAGAAAGAAAGAAAGAAAGAAAGAAAGAAAGAAAGAAAGAAAGAAAGAAAGAAAGAAAGAAAAAGAAATTTCACAATGGCTGAATCATTGCAATGACTGACTAGCCCTCAGTGGTAAGAGCAACAAAATGGAGCCAAGTACACAATGCATTTGGAGATCGAGGCCTCCCTGTCCAAATGAATAAATTAATTTTGGGCAGGAGGAGGTGGCATATGCATGCCAAGTTTTAACTGGAAGCAAATTATAATGGCTAGGTTACTAATTGAGTGAAAAAGGGAGGCAAGTGATAAATGTGGGTCACCTGCCTAAGCTGATCACTGTTTTTTTACAACCATGTTGGGATTTGCTAAGGGTAAAAAGGAGTGCTTTCTAATCACTAGATGCTAGAACCGTGTTGTTCAGACAATGAAATTTTTAATATTTGGCAGGAGAAAGGATTTATTTTCCTTACAAGAATGTGGGACTAGGTGGACAATTTTTATAAGTTTCTCCCCCATTACAATTCCCTCTTTTTTATAAGATTATTCTATTGAACAACACGATGAACATAACCTTTCAGCAGGGGATAGCACAGTATTTCAAAGGCTGTAATAAGACCAAAGACACTTGGTTAATGATACAATGGCTTTGGGGAGTTTAAAACAAAGCCATCACTACCGAAACATGTTCTTTTCTTCATTTGTAGAGGGCACTCTTGTAAAGGAAATACCATTGTAAAAGGCACCACTGGAAACCTCCAATAGCTAGGTGATGTCATTGTCACCATGGAGATCTCGTTCCAAGGAGAGGGAATGAATTCCATGCAGCTCTGCTTTAGAAATGTGTCAATAGCAGATGCCTTTATTGCCTTTGTCTCACTCTCCGCCCTGGCAGAGAAACTTGAGCCGGAAGCAAAGGCAAGAGGAAGTACATATTTGTCAGTAGTGAATTATTTTTTCGTAAGCAGCTTAGTCTCTTGGGATAAATGTGTGTAATGACTGATTAATGAAATAGGTAAGAATAAAGAGTTTCAGCAAAGACAATTAGAAAGATGGATTTCCTCTCCCTGGGTCAGAGGAAATCATTCAACTTGCTTTTTTAAAATTAATACCTCATTTTAGAAGAATGTTCTTTCCATTATATACTATTGTATTTGGTAAAGAAAGTGACTGGTGATTGCAATTTGTACTTTATATGAAATAATGTATCACTTTAAATGGAAATTTAGTGCATATTTAATTATTAGTATACATATTCATGAACTTTAAAATTCTCATAATACTGAATTTTAAAAATCTTTACAACAGTGCCATGTAAGAGAGAATATTTTAATCTCTTTAAATTGCCAGCTATTCTATTTATTTATTTTGCTGGAGTATGAGTATAGGGGGATCTCAGTTTACCATTGTAGATGAGCAGCTTTTCCTGGTTAGGAAAAGAGCTGGGAATCACATAGTATTTGTCAAAGCACATGTCTTCCCATCTCTGGGACCAGTTCTTTATCCATTGGGCCATACAGCCTGTTTTATAGCACTAAATATTCAAATGGAGTTGTGATTCTATTAAGATGAATATACCCCCCAATTATTCATATCATAATCTACCTGTGTCTGAACCTCCAATGGGTCTCTTATCTCGTCTTGCTAAAAGCTCATCATAAGAAGGCTAGTCAATGTGCTTAGGGCTCATCTCACTTCCATATCAAGACATATGGAGAATACTAAGGAAATATGTGGGCTGTCCCCTCCATTTCTCTCACTCTCACCATATGATCAGTTAATTTTCTTTTTCTTTCATACATTTCTTTGATGCCATTCTTGACAATGTTCCCTCTTTGTAATCCTTTGTTTATAATGTGCCACATGCAGCCTGTTTATGTCCAGCATGCAACTTTCCCTTGACCTTTGGATTACTTTCCATTTTGATTCTTCAGAGCCTATTTAGAGTTCTGTGAATTGAAGCCATACATCATTAGAAGTGTGTTGGTCTTAAAATAGCTTCAAGCAGAAGCTTATGGTCATCAAAAGAACTTTGCAATTTCTCCAAATTTTCCCGTCTTCTACATGTTCAAATGTGGATCCAACTCATATCCAATGAAATGTTATTTCTTTCCTTTAGACACATAAACCAACTTCTCCAGATCTTGTTTGTCTCTATTTAACTGCAGTGTCCTTTAGCTTTCTAGTTTCAGGGTAGAAAGAATACGAAAACTTAAAAGAATTCATTTCCTCCAGTCCATTCATTGGTTGCTGGACAAGAATCTTGCATTGAAAGTACCCATACCGGGGCAGCCAGGTGGTGCAGTGGATAATGCACCGGCCCTGGATTCAGGAGTACCTAAATTCAAATCCAGTCTCAGACACTTGACACTTACTAGCTGTGTGACCCTGGGCAAGTCACTTAACCCCCAGTGCCCCGCCAAAAAAAAAAAGTACCCACAGTTAAGCTTTTGTTTATAGATAGCCTAAAAACTTTGATTCTCAGGATCTCCATCCCTGTTTCCTCCACAGTCCCTGCAGAAGTAGAAGGGGACAGTAAAGGACTGATGACCATTTTTGGTTTTTTTCACCATTTCATGTGTTGCCATAGGCAACAAATTCTTTACGTGGGCCCAGCAAACTGGCAGTTTCTTCATCTATAAAATAGAGATATTAGACCAGATGACCCCCAAGGTCCCTTTCATCTTTAAATCTGATAATACTCTATAAAATACAATGAATGGATTTTTTTATTGTTAAAATTTCATGTAATTATTCTGGGGTTTAGGAAGGACTTAAAGGTAATAAAATGTGGTGGGACAGAATAGAGGCAGTATGTTTCAGTGAAAGTGCTGGATTTTAATCCGAGAAGATAGGTTCAAATTCCAGCTGAGCTGCCATATCTTTATGATCTCCAGCCAATTACTTGATCACTCTAGGCTTCAGCTTCATTTATAAGATAAAGGGGTTGGACTAGCTTGCTTCTCAGGTTCTTCCTACTCTCAATCTGTAATCCTGTGATTCTCTGAAATTGACAAACACTTAAAATTCACTTCATTTCAGTAAACATTAATTAAGCTTCTCCTCTATGTACTATGATAGGTATCAGGGATCTAAAGACAAAAATGAAAGTCTCTACCCTCAAGGAACTTACATTCTATGGGATATTTCAGAAGACATATAAATTACCTTAGTACAAGGAAAACTGGGGCAAAAGAGCAAGCTTTTTAAAGGAATTACTTAGGGAAACAAGGAAGGGATCCCAGACTCTTTAAAAAAAAATCAAGATTCTGAGAAGTGGGGACAAGCAGAGAGTACATTCTCAACAGCTTATTAGAATGTATGGGGACCAGATATGGAGATATTGAGCTCAAGGAATGATTATTAGTCCAGTTTAGCCAGAATTCATGAAGGAGAGTGATGTGAAATGAGGCAAGAAAGGCAAGTGAAAGCCTGATTGTGGAGGCTCTTAATGCTGGGCTAAGATTATATTTTAAGCCTGTAGGTAGTTGGAAGCCACTGGAAACTTTTAAGTCATGAGAAAAAGCTCACACTAAAAATAAAGTTGTTAACTTGAAACTTCCTCAGTAATGTTTCATGGTTTCCAGTTCCATTTGCAGTGTAACACTATGTGTGCCAATCAGACAACCTTAGAGGAACTAAAGAATACTGATGGAAACGAATAAGTCTCTACCTTTGACCCTGAGAAATGGATCACTAGTTTATAAAACAGGATGTTACTATAACAAGGAAAATTCACTCACAATCCGCAACTCCATTTTGGTGAAATTTTGGAAATTACAGAAGTGAACTTGGTAATGGTGTCTTCCTTCATATTTAGCTATAGGTAGTAGCATCAGAGCCCTTGAGATTCCTCACCTCAAATCTCATGGAAAATTATGGGTTCAAGCAGGGCTCTTATCACCAATAGTGACAAATACAATCAAGATTAGTCTGAAAGGACCATAGAATTCATAGAATCATAGCTCAAGAGCTAGAAGGGACCTCAGAGGTCATATAGTACAACTCCTTCATTTTGTTGATAAGGAATTCAAGGACTAGGGAAGCTAAATCATTTTCCCAAGGTCACAGACAAGCAATAAGAATGAAAAGTGGTATCAGCAAAGCAACTGCCTTTGTATCAGATTCTATTGAAATTGAACCCTACTGCTGCACTGTACCAAAGAGGTACATTGTCTTGTTAATTTTTTTATTATTTTCCAAAACAGAAGTTCGGTGTACACGGCAAGCAGTTAGAAGTTTAGATAGAATTCGATGACAATTGTGTCAAGGGATATTTTTCTACTTCCAAAGCAATGACACCTAAGGATAAACAATATTATTGTCTTGTCATAAATCTGTGAATACAAAAAGGGATTCTTAAGCAATAAGTATTTTGTAGGTTTTTAAAGCTGTTTGGGCTAATTATTCTTTGGGATTTCATTTTTGATAAAGAATACTTAGCACCCAAACATTTTGGAAGGTGATTTGGAACTATACACAGCTGTATACACCTTGTGACACAGTAATAACACTACTTGGCATATTACCCCCAAAGAGGTCAAAGATAAAGTGAATGGACCCCTAGGTCCAAAAATATTTAAAGTAAATTTGTCGTTGTTGAAGCAAAGATCTGGAAACAGTGGTTATGCATCAGTTGGGAAATGGCTGAATAGATAATAATATATGAATTTAATGGAATATAATTGCCCCATAAGAAATGCCAAGGAGGGGACAAATTTAGTGATACCAGGAAGACTGTCTCAGAGTGAAATTAATAGGACCGGAAGAACAACTCATATACTAACTACAGTGATATAAAGGAAAACAATTTTGAAAAATTTAAGGAATTCTGATCATGGGAGTGATCAGTCGTGATGGATGATGAAGCATGCCTTCTACCTTCTTACAGGGAGATGATGGACTAGAGGTACAGAATGAATGAAATACATATATTTTCAAACAGCAACCAAATTTTTTTTTTAAATTGATTTTATTTATTGGTAACAACCAATAGTAATTGTTGGTAGATAGTGATTCAAAAAAGGAAGAAAAAAAATAATGTCAATGAACGATGAAATATTAATAAACTAGACAGAAAAGAGCAGAAAGAAGTTGAGAAGGTGTCACAATCAAAGATGGCAATGCTAGCATTATTATATTAAGTTTCACGTATACCTAAAAAATAAGGTGTATATAACAATCTCATTCTCATATACAGTTCTTTTCCCCCCTGTTCTTTGTATATGGAAACATTCATGTTTGTTGATGTTAACTAGCTTCATGAAAAAGAAAAAAGAAATAAAGAACACTTCCTGACTATTGATTAGAAGGTTGATTGAGGCTGTAAAATGATAGGGCTCTGGTCAGTTCAGATCTAGCAGAGAAGTCAGCCGTCTGAAGCATGATATATTACCTGGTGAATTTTTATATAATCAGTTTGTCTTAACTGAGGTAATGTACAAAGCAATAAATTCCTTTGATTCTAGTTCTTTACTATGATCATGCTACCCTCCCACCACCTCCCCTAATCCCCCACCACCTGCCTGCTTCTGTCCAAACATTAATCATTTGATAAATATTACATATCTGCTAGTTACAGAGCACTATGCTAGGCACTATGGGGAAATTCAAAGATATGTGAGCCATGCACACTGATCCTTTGAGAAGCTCATAATTTTGTGGGAAAGAAGTGCATATGAAGTTGGAAGGGGCTCGTGCTAAGGGGTGTACATGTTTGAGTTATAAATTAGGAGGAAAAAAGGGTTTGAAAAAGAGTTTGAATTGAAGAAAAGCAATATGGTTGGGAGAATAGGTTGCAGTGAGATTGTAAATTGCCTGGACTGCCTCAGGATGAACTTGAACTTTATTCTGTAGAAAAAGAGGGGATCATTGGACTTTACTGAACATGAGAATGGTTAAACTGAAAATGTTATTGCAGGAAATATTAACTGGTAAGTAAGTATTAGAAGGAGAATTAGAAGGGGCTTATATGCCAGTGGACCATGAGGTGATAAGGACCTGAAATAAGGTACCAATTGTGAAGATGAAAGGGAAAGAGTAAATGTAAGAAAGAATCATCAGAACTTGGTGATAGGTATGGAGTATAATAGTATTTGAGAAGATGCCTAAAAATGATGGCATCCTTTAGAGAAATGAGAATCCAGGAGCACTGAATCAACTTGGCTTTAGATGTGGTGAAATAGGCATGGTGATGTACAGGTAGAAATGTTCAGTAGGAAAATAGGTCTAGGGACAGCTAGGTGGCACAGTGGATAAAGCACCAGCCCTGGATTCAGGAGGACCTGAGTTCAAATCCAGCCTCAGACACTTGACACTTACTAGCTGTGTGACCTTGGGCAAGTCACTTAACCCTCATTGCCCCACCCCCACCCCCAAAGTGAAAATAGATCTAGAGGTTAAGAAGACAAGCAGTTAGGAGAGCTGCTTCAAGGACATAATTAAAGCCCTGTAAGTTGTGAAGTATTCTGATAAAGAAAAGTGTAAAAGGCTAAGAAACGAACCTTGGCCAATGTCCATACATAAGAATGGAAAAAGCAAGAAAGAGAAATTATGCAAGAAGACCAGAAGGAAAAGGAGGAGAACTGGAATGTATCCATAACTATCCCAAAGGCCAAGGTAAGGGAGCATTTCAACAGCACAGGAATGAAATCTCTAAAGCAGATCAGCTTTTGAAGGGACAACACACACTTTAACAAACATTCTTAAGGTGTGCATTTCATATATATTTTCAAAGGACTGCAGAGAAATTTCATGCCAACTTTACATGTACTCGTCTCTGCATTTTTGTTATTTTGCTTGTTTCCCCTGTGCCAAATAGCACTAGCTCCTCATGATCTGGAGTTCATATTTGTGGGGAAATTCTCTGGTAAATCACCAGTCTTGTCTCACTCTGTCCCTAAATAATTTGGTCCTTTTCCCACAGAAACAGAATGAAGGACATCAGCCAACCCCATGGAGTCAGATACTAGGAACCTTTTTTTCTTTTAAAAACATTTTGTTTTGATATTACCTACATTTTCCCCTATATGCTTTCTTCTCTCCTCTAAGAGCTGTTCCACATAAAAAATATTTAAAAAAAAAAAAAGACAGGAAAAAGAGAAAAAAACCTGTAGTTTTTAGGGTGGTGAGACTAGGAACTTGTAAAGTCAACTCAGGTCTAGATATTCAATTCTTTCCCTGCTAACAGAAAGCAAAACACAGAATCAGTAAAAGCATTTAATGAGAACATAAATAGAAAAATAAAACAATGGAAACAATCTTAGCACCCACTTTTAAATCTTTCCAGCCTAGCCCCGGAAGGAAGCTTCCCCCTTCCCGATTCATGCCTATGACTAGGGAAACAGGCTAAAATCTCTGTAGCCTTGCTGCCTAGGACAATCCTTCCTGGAGCCCAGATGTCTACCTTATGAGTCAGGATTTAGAGATCGTCATTTACTCCCACTTGCTCTCAACCACCCACCAATGTTAGCTCCCAGGCATCACTCCACCCCCAGGAGCCTCCCTCCACAGTTTCTACCTCACACTGGCAGATCCTAGCAGTTTTTGCACCTCTGCTGGCTCACAACATGCTCCTTATGGTTTGGACTGCAGCCTGCCTCTCTAGTGCATAGTGACCTCCATTTCTAGATGGCTCCATGACTAGACTTTTTGATTTGTCCACCAAATGGCTAAGATTCTCCTCTCTCTCTCTCCTCTATCTTCTCATTGTGACATTCCCTGTCCTTTCAGTACTACATCTCAAGGGAGTTTTCAGTCTACCTTACTATCAGACCAGACTTTTGGGAGGACTCATGAAAAATGCAAATCCTGTTTGTATTTGTATTGTTGTAGGTATTCAGTTCTTTCCATGCTAACAGAAACCAAAGACAGGCTGGAAATGATTAGGTTTGTCCTAATCTAGCCCTTCTTACATTTAAGTTATAGAATTCAATATGATATACCAAAGAATAAGTTCCAGAAGATCCTGATTCCAGTGCACATGTCTGGCCTGAGAACTTTAGACTGTAGCCTTTTGCTATTAGTCTGTTATATAGCATATATAATACCTTGGAAGGCAAAAAAAAAAAAAATCCTGGAACCCAGGAGATACTGTACAAGATAGGAGAGAGTGTAGGTAAGAAGGGGATGGAAGAATAGCAGCAGCAAGCTTTTTGGCAATGAGGAAATAGGAATAACTAAGCAGCCTTTGAACAATGAAGTGAGGTGATCAGGCAAGAAGCACAAGAACACTGAGCCTGAGCCCTGATCCAAAGCTAGCTGATCAATTCTTTGTCCTAAACACCCTTTGATAGCTGAACCCTTAAAGGCTGCAGTTTCTTTTTCTTTCTGTCTCCATAGTTCCTAACAGAATGTATTTCACATAGTAAATGCTCAATAAATATTATCACCTGGTGGGTCAACAATATCCATAGTCCTGGGAAGATCAAGGATGAGTAACTGCATTTGGCCACATAAAGGTAATTCTTGACCTTCCAGAATGGTACAATACAATAAAACACAATGGTGGCGCAGTGGATAGAGCACCGGCCCTGGAATCAGGAGTACCTGAGTTCAAATCCGGCCTCAGACACTTAACACTTACTAGCTGTGTTACCCAGGGCAAGTCGCTTAACCCCAGTTGCCTCACTAAAAAAAAAAAAAAAAAAAAAAAAAAAAAAAAAAAAAGTTTATGAAGTATCCACTCTATGTAAGGGGTTGGGGGAGATATAAAACCTAGGTTAAGACACAGATAACAGTCTAACAGGGAACTAAGGCAAGACAGATAGCTATTATAAATACATTAGCATTACAGAACAATGTGCTCTGTGCTGTGGGTGGGTAAGTAGGTGAGGAAGCCCTTGAGAAAAGTTGACAAGTGGGAATAATTTGGAGGGACCTTTCCCCCTAAGGCATACTCTTTTCCTTGCAAGTCTGAGTTGAGAACTTTAAAGCACTCAGAGACATCTTGGGGCTACATTTAAAGCCTCATCTGCTACTTCTAATTCAGAAAAGTGCGATTGGTGACAAGATGATGAAGGCTTGATTTCCCAGAGCTAGCCACTTCTGTCTTGCCACCCCCAACATACACAAGCCTTTTCTGTGCCTAGACATGAGGATTTCTATTTCTCCCTTTCACTGTCAACTCCAGACAAACTCAGGCTCCAAGTCATTCCTTTCTGTTTTTTAGAGCAATTTTCACTGGCTAATTCATTGTGAAAGTTGTTGAATGAGACTGATATGCAGAGGAGAACTCAGATCTGTGCAGCCCTCCATATAGTTCTTTTGTTGAATAATTATCCATCACCATTGATTTTCTTCATTTTTCACTACCTCAGACATTGCAAACTTCTAAACTATCTTCCCCCAAAACAGGACAAGTTGCCCACCTAGCACATATACAAGTTGTCAAAAACTGAAATGTCTGGCCACCTTATCCAAATTAAAATCTTTTCCTCTGCATATCAGAGAGCCCCCTTCTGCTCAAACCTGACATCTTCGCTCTTCTCTCCCCACCAGCCCCCAATCCCTGTAAGGGCTTCTTGCACCTGACACCTATGAGTTGACATTTCATTAAAATGATAGGTCAGGTATCCTATCATTCCACAGAATCACTAATGGCCCAGAAGTATTCTTTACCAAATAGCACATTTTATTTTAAAAATAATAATTTGCCAGTGCAGCATTTTGGAAAAATGTCAGAGTTAATCAGCATTAGACATGATATAGGTATTCAAAGATAACACACATAATAACCCTACCTAAAGGACAACTTCTTGGATTGACTGCCCAATGGACAGTATCTGCTACCTAGTATTTCTCACTTAAACAGAATTTGAGTCAACCACGTCAGCAAAGCAATAGCAATTAAGGTATAGAAATAGTCCCAACTAAACTGTGTGCTGAAACAGAACTCATTAAAACAAGCTTCTGATAGTGACATAACCATCCCTTGGTGTTCCTTAGGAAGCCAAACAGTGACTTAAGAAAGGCTCTTAACCTGTATTGTCAGCAAAGCACTTTACATATGTTGTGTCATCGGATTTGAAGAGGCTTGATAGCCAGTAGAGTGTTAGAGTAAATGGGATGCAGGGAAGAACTGATGATTGAAATGCCCAGATAATTCTCGAACATAGTTTTAGCCTTGTTTTTCAAACTTTTACTGGAACTAACCTTTTTTCCAGAGCAAATTGTTAGAGAACTTGTCATTCTCTAACAAATAACCAATCTGGCAAGTGTGAGGTTTTGTCTTCTCTTCCTCTACCCATTCTCTGTTGTAGAAAGCTAGTGAGTTGTGAAGGAGCCTAAAAGGGATGTAAAAAGATAGAAAAGAAGTAAAGGTCAAGAGGATTTCTAGATAGTTCACAAACCAACAAATTCATGTTGTTAAAAATCTGAGAGGTAGATATGTTTTTTGGAAGGGATCTCAAATGATATCACAAATCATTGCTTTGGGAAATGACCGTCTACATGTTTATATACTAAGTCTCAGCATACTTCATAAACAACTTCTAGTTCCCTCTTATGATAGCATGTATGTATGTATGTATACACACATATGAGAGAAGGAATTGTTGAACCACTCTAGTATCTTTACCAAGAAAACCCCAAACAGGGTCACAAAGAGTTGGATGTGACTAAACAATAAATGTGTATGGTATTTTAAAGTTAATAGAGGGCTTTGCACATGTCATTTCATGTGTTTTTCATAATGAGCCTTTGGGGAATATACTAGAAGTGCTATCATCACCATATTACTGATGAAAAACAGGCTTCATTCACTTATAGTCATAGATCTGGTTATCAGTGGCAGAATTTGAACTCAGCCCTTTCCTACCTCTGAGTTAGGTATTCCCATGAGTTAGGTATAGCCCTGCTGTATTCTTCTATACTATCCTTTCATGATGATGTGATTCTAGAAATAATCAAGTTCATCTTTTCTACTTTTCTGCTTCTTATCAGAACTAAGGCTAATATACCCCAAAGAGATTAAAGAGAGAAAAAAATGTACATGAATATATACAAGAATATTGATGGCAACTATTTTTGTCATAGCAAAGAACTGGAAACCAAAGGAGGGGGGTACCTATGAATTGGGGAATCTCTGAAAAAGTTGTGATATATTAATGTAATGAAATATAGAGTGTCTCAGAATCCTTAATATAGTTTTAATTTAAAACTATCAAAGCTACAAACTACACTAAAGTTTTTGGGATACCTTGAATTATTATGTCTATATTATGACTGTAGGCATGGCTTCAGAAAAACCTTGGAAAATATGTATAAACTGACGCAGAGTGAAGTAGACAATATTGTGAAGTAAAACAGCTTGGGTAGACTTGAGAACTTTGTTCACTGCAATGACCAACCATTCTAGAGGACCAGTGATAGTGTGATACCCACCTCCTGTAAGAGGTAGTCAACTCAAAGTACAGAATGAAAGACATTTACAAATTTCAGACATTTACAATGTGAGAATTTGTTTTAGTTGATTATGTATATGTGTTATAAGGATTTTGTTTTTCTTTCTTTTAATTGATGAAGGGGAAGTTGGGAAAGAAAATAGAGGAGTGATATGGTTGGAAAAAAAGGAAGGAAGGAAAGAAAGGAGACAGAAAGGAGAAAGAGAGAGAGGTAGGAAGGAAGGAAAAAAAGACAGAGAGGGTTATTAAGCTTTAAAAAAAAAAACAGAAGAAAACAGAGGGCAGGCCAGAAGGAAATACAAACAAGCAGGACAGCTTTGAAAGTTTCAAGTTGAATTTAATATTTACTTAAAAGAAAAAAGCAAATTGGACGTAATAGAGATGATCTGAATCACATACCTCCCTCCTTTCTTTTATACTCTGTATATAAAAGTGCTCATTTTATTTGGTCTAAAAGTCTAGGGAAAAAAAATTCCCTTTTCACTAAAGAAAAACAAACTAGACATAAATATAAACCAGCCAAACTATTCTGTGCTATTCTTAAATTTTAAGGAGACTCCATCTGCAATACAACATGGTCTAGTTTTTAAGAACCATTTCTGTCAAGAAGGTTTTCCTTATTTGATTTGTGTTTTTTTTTCTTGCGATAATTTAATTTCTTTATTCTATTTTTCTTCTCCATGAAGATGGAGAAAAGCTGGTTGAAGCCTTCTTAGAAACTTGTCTTCAAATAAATTTTTGGTCATTTCTCATTAACATAAAATAAAAACAGAGTTGGCTCTGATCTAGTTAGAATGTAATTAAAAATGTTTTAAATGTGATGTTTCTTTCTTTGTAAAATGAGGAAATTGAACTACTCAATATCCTTTAAGATCCCTTCAGCTCTGGATTCTTTATATTCTCATCCAATAGGTATGCTGAAAGGTTTGTCTTTTCTAGAAAATGACACTTCCTATTATATAAATAAACCATTTTCACATTAGTAACCATGGAAATGTACCTGAATTGAATCATTATGTATGATCTAATTATTTATAGATGATTAAGGTGTAAGAAATCTTTAAATATTTTTGAGATTATTTTAAACAATTGTTCAAATGGTATTGCCTTTGTGGTGACAGAGAAATACCTTTGTTCTTTCTCCTTCCAATTAAGTCTCTGATACTGTCCTCACATCACCATTAAGTCAGTACCCCCAAATGAAGGGACTGAGGTGGGACAGAAATACAAAACTCAGAATGAACTTTCCAGGTAAAGCTGAATGGACTAATGACCACAAGTTGAAAATTTAATAACTGAGAAAGGCTTTTGTTTTGTTGTTTTGTGTTTTGCTGCCTAAACATAGATGGAAATGACTTTACATGATACAGTGAAAAGAGCATTAGAGTGAGAGGATCTGGGTTCAAATCCTGCCTCTGATGCTTCACTATCTCTATGACTTTGGACAAGTCCCTTAAACTCCCTAAACCTCAGATCCCTTCATCTGTAAAGGGAAATGATTGACCCTATAATCCTAGATGGATCATCACTCCGATAATTCAAGGCATTCAGTGGCAATGTGTGAAAAAATGACCTTGAAAGAACTTTAGAAGAAAGAAGAGCCGTAAATAGTCCTAATGTCTTATAATATCATTATTCGTGTTGTAGAGGATGCCATGATTGTATCTCTTCTTAGCACCTTGGAATGTAAACTTAGAAGAGACTTTTGTTGCTGTTGTTCAGTCATTTCAATCATATCTGACTCTTTGTGACCCCATTTGGGGTTTTCTTGGCAAAGCTACTAGAAGTGGTTTGCCATTTCCTTCTCCTGGTCACTCTATAGAAGAAACTGAGACAAGCAGGGTTAAGTGACTTGCTCAGGGTCGCACAGCTAGTGTCTGAAGCTGGATTTGAACTCATGAAGATTAGTCCTCCTGACTCCAAGGGTGGCACTATATCCACTGTGCCACCTAGCAGCCACTGGAAGGAATCTTAAGGGTCATCTATTCCAGGACTCTCATTTTACAAGTGAATAAAAAAAAAAAGAGGTGCACAGGGTCAAAATGACTTAAAGGTAACTAGGTTATAAAGGGCATATGAACCCAGACCCCCTCTGACTCCAAATATCTGTTGTATGCAAGGCATTATGCTAGAGGCTGAAGAGACAAAGAGAAAAATGATGAAGTCTCTGCCTTAAAATGAAATCCTTTTCATTTTATTGTAACTATTCCCCCTAAACAAGAATTACCCATCCATAACTTTTGGGACCTTGAAACTAATTGTCTCCTAGATGTGTAATCCTCAACTAAGTGTGTTTGTAAGAACTTCCGGGAAGTATAGTAATTGAATGAACCTGAAAGATTTAAGTTAGAACTTTGACATTTTCAAATGTCTTAATTTAAAAGAAATAAAATAAATATCCAAGGATTCATTTTAAAATGTTAAAGAAAGAGTGATACATGAAAAAGTTGGGTTTTTTCTTTTAAAATTTGTCTAGAACTGTGAGTATATGATAGCTGTGGTGACAATATCTAATGTATTCTTCTGTTAAAAAATCTTGATGTTAGAAACATGATCTTCCCATGTTATTCCTCTCATGAGGGTACTTTTCCCTAAAAGGGGGAAAGTTATGTAGGGTAGGCATCCTAGTACCTCAGGAATTATCCATAGCGATCTGATTATCATGTGGATACTATTGAATAACCCCCCCCCCAAAAAAAAGAAATTGTTGCTGAAACCATATGCTGACTTTTTACTGCTATCAAGGAGTATTACATTTAAAAGAGTGAAAGGAAACTCATTCCCCACATGTTGCTGCATCTACTCCATTATGAAAACAAAGGCCTCTTACCTCATAGCCTATTGATACATCAAGTAATAAATGTGACAGTTACCGGTTCTATAGCCCTTATTCACCTCTTCCTGCAGAACTGAAACGTAACATGTTCCTTACTCGTAACAGATGGTTTAAACACTCTTTTGAAATTTCTCTGCAGAGGAATCCCTGTTGATTTCATTAAAAGTGGAAAGGTTTTATGCAGATGTAGACTTGCAGGGATTTATTGTTATAATTATTATTATGAGTGACCCCATGCTGAGCGCCATGCTTTTTTCTTGTAGGTGATGTGCCTTCAGGATTTTTTTGGTGACGATGACATTTTTATTGCATGTGGACCAGAGAAGTTCCGTTACCAGGATGATTTCTTGCTAGATGAAAGTGGTAAGAAAAGAAAAAAAAAAGTTCAAAACGGAGGGAAATTTGAGGCAGCTTTTCCAAATGTGCAGTGCTGGGCCAAGATTATGTCAACTCCAAAGCCTACCAAAATCAGTTTCAGATCCAAGACCAGCGTGTCTTTTCCATCACTCTAATTTCTTTGATTTTTGATATAGAAAACAGATGAAAGGATTGGAAAATTTACAATGAGGTTAAAATGTTTAAAAGAATAAATGATTATTGGCTAATTTATATGAACTTCACAATAACTAAATTAATAATTATAGAAAATTATAGGGATGGTTATTACATTTCTAATTATATGATCTTTTCAATAAAATTTAAGTTTTGTGGGATTCATGATCATAAAACTACTGAATATATTTTCTTGGCTCAGCTAGCACTTAGCCTCAATCAAATTCTGTATCAGCCAAGCTAGTTGGTCTTTTTATTCTCTTTATTCCACTAACTATCAGAATCTGTGTTTTGTTAGTTCTCTCTAGCTAGCATTAAAAGATGGAGATATGTCCCACACAAACAGAACCTGAACATTAAAACCAGCTAGCCATGGTAATTGTTGGTGAAAACGGAGGGTCATGGGGAGGGTATGCTTCAAAAGATGAATAGGGAAGATTGTGTCTGTTTTTAGTATGAATTGCTGATGATAAAATTGGTCTCAGAAACATAACTATCTAATAGAGGCCATTGGGCAGGACCAAGAAAAACCTTTCTAATGGTAGCTTTGTTTATAATTTAATTAATGGTTACCATATTCCCATCAGGAAGGAATTAAACATCCACTCATAGTTAGGATTCCCTTTTGTTGAGTGTGCTTTTGAAGTGAAATTGGGTAGGTGCTTTTCTCCCCCCTTTAGGTGAACTCAAGAACAAATTTGGTGACCTATGTTTGATAGAGTAGATGGAAAACGTCTGAGTGCTAACACCAGTAATGGAAGAGGTTGAGGTGAGGGGGAGTGGGAGTTGGAAATGCCAGAAATGTAGCTTGAGAAGGTCTTTCTGCCTCACCAGAATGTGTGTTATATGAATCTGCAGCCTAATATAATTGTTTCATCATGTATAAAGAAGTTAATGTTGGTTGGAGGGAAAGACCATAAGAAGCCCTGCTTTCCCCCCTTTTTAAAAGATAACAAAATGCCTGTGAAAACTAAAAATACCCAATAGTATATGCGGTTGGTTCATTTAAACAAGTCCTAACAAATGGTAATGGTTCCTGGGATAAATAATTTTCATCTCTACCATTATGTGTAATGAAAGTTGCCCTTTGGGGTGAAAATTTCCATAAAAAGTAAGCATAGTCTGCAGCAAAAGAAGTTTCTTTTCCCTGAGGGATAAAACCAGGCTTCTCAGTTCATATAGTACAAAAACACATTCAGTTAAAATATAAGCATGAGATAACAGCTTGGATTTGAGGAAGGCCACCCTACCCTTCATTTTAAAGAAAACTTCTTCTGATGGACTAGACAAAGGGAGACTATCCTGAAAGATAGGTTATGTCACTGGCTTTGTTACAACCAAACTCGACCTGGAGTAACATTCAGCTTCAAATCAAAGCCATTTAGGCTTTGGTCATTGGCTTCTCACCCACTCTCGGTGATTTAGCCACGGTTTTTGCCACTTTTCCTCATGCATCCACATACATACACTCTGACATGATCACACACTACTATTCCACCTGCCCTTCCAGATATTCCTTCACAAAAAACATTCTTCTGGCCCTCCTCTGAACTCAGCTGGTTTCCTGCTAATGTGTCAATCATATAAGTAGCATGCACAAGTGCGTCACTGCATGTTTAAAGCTGAACAGGAAGGCTTAATGAGAATATCAAAAATCCATTCTGATTTCACCACACTGACCCCTCTACCCATTAAAATAAATAGAAGAGAATACCACCACATAAAACTCAAGGGAGAACCTCATATTTATGGAAAGTCATTGCAATTTTGCTAGCTTTTTTGGGTGGGGGGAGGGTGGCTGGCATGACAGTACTAGATAGAATCCTAGCGAGATAGAATAGTCCAAGAAAAGCTCTGTTGTTTAGCTTGTGGGTTGATAATTTAGCTGTTTGGTTGTTGTCCTTTGTTCTCAAAGAGGACCAAGATTACATCACTGTTCTGGGCTCAGGGTACAGTGTGTCTGACTGTGGCTGATCAGACCAATATGAGCTGGGAAGGCTCTACCACAGGTTGGGCACAAATAGTCCATATGAACATTTGGAGTGGAAATGGCTCTAAATTTGTGCATCTCACATTTCTTTTCAACTATTGCAGTTCTGCTTTGCTCATAGAGCGCAGTGCCTTATTTGATGTGGACACGCCATGCTGAACAGTCCTGTGCCAATGATATTTATCTACACTAAACTGGGTACCATATAGAGCACAAATATAGACAATAAGCCTTGCCTTCAGAAGTTCTGGTGCAAGGAAGGGTAATCCAAGATGGTTGAACAGAAGTGTATGTGCATGTGTGCATGCGCACATCCACACACCCACACATACCCATCTTTCTTTCCTTTATGGTCTGATTCCCTTTAAAGGACCTTTGTCAACTTTGTTGTGATTTTCACTTTGCATTCTTTCCTCACTTTCCATACATTACCAAGCAACCAGAGGCTGGGAAATCTTCTCAGTTGGTGATGATGCCATAAGACAGCTAAAATGTATCAATAGGAAAGAAGCTTCAGTCTAAATGAATTTGTCCTGTGACTGAGCCCCTTTCTGATGACTCTGAATATCCTCTTGATTCTCTAGCGTGTTCTTACACTAATGCATTAAAATTTGAACCTGGTTCCCTAAAGTGTTAGGAACATGATTTTGCCCAGATTAGTGGCACTTGCTAAATGGTATTTGCACATTGATGCTTCATTTGCCTTGTTGCCACAGTGGCTCCCTAAAAGGAGTCTCAACTCCTTTTAGGGAGTGCAGACATCTTTAGAATTAATACTATGCCCCCCCACCCCGCTCAGAACCACACTCAATTTAATGACACCAAGATATGGCCTTTTATAATAGCAGCAGTACTTTTATTTTATTTTTCAAAATTAATCCAACTCCCAGCATGTTCAGGATTAGCAATAATATATCCCTCTAATTACTGCTGTGGAAACTCAGAGCAGACGGTCCTTAAGGTCTTCCTGGTAGGGAGTTTTGCCATGTATATTTAATGTGGCTGGGCAAGAAGCACATTGGAAAACAACAAAAAGACTTCTCCCTGCTCCTGAGTTTTTAAAAAGAGTTTCCTTTCCTACTTCAAAATGTAAATTATTTTAGTGGTCTCGCCATCAGTCAGTCAGCTGTGTTTTAACATCTACCAAACGGCTGGCACAGTGCTGGGAGAGAATGGCAGAGGCAAGGAGACTGACATGTTGTTTGCCCACTTGGCCAGCTATCTAATTTTGATGATGAGACAGCACGCCAGAGGAGAGAGGAGGAGGATAATGATCATGCTTATATGTTGATGGCAAAATGGCAAACGTGGGAATTATCACCATTAGCAAGTGCCAAGTTTTAGTTGAGAAATGTCCACTTGGCCGCTGAGGAGTTGAAAATGGCTTTGTAATGATGTTCCAATAACATAACCCCTGCTTCTCACTGAATCAAGTTGAGTCATTTTTCCAGTTGTGTCTTCTGACTCTTCATGACCCCATCTTGGCAAAGATACTGGAGTGATTTGCCATTTCTTTCGCCAGCTCATTTTATAGGTGAAGAACTGAGGTAATCAGGGTTAAATGACTTGCCCAAGGTCACACAGCTAGTATCCAAGGCCAGATTCAAACTAGGGAAGAGTAGTCTTCTTGACTCCAGGTCTGACACTCTTATCCACTGTACCACCTCTCTGCCCACCTCTCCTCCCTACAACCTAGATCAACTTGAAAGCTACTGTTTTTTTTTTCCCCTTAACTTACTTGAATTGCCTCTTCACTCTTCTTAGACCGTTCATGAACACAACTATTTTTTCCTCTTTCCTTTTCCCTTGTTTCTCCATGGATATGTTTTTAAAAAGACAGATTAGTACCTCCTCACCAGAACGGAGAAAGGGAATTTATGTAGGTATTTTTCAAGCCTAAATTAAGCAAGTTAAAAAAATTTTTGGAAATATTTTTGGAACAAATAAAGATGATTTCACAAAGCAATTGTAAAAGCTTACAGGTATACACCACTGGATTTGCTGAAAGTGAGAGATAGTGGTTTGCTTACAGACAGAACCTATGTTAGCTAAGGCCCAAGAAGAATGGAATCAGAATACCTTGTATGGGTGACACCTGATCAATGAAAATTATGCAGTGCAGGGGTAGAAACTGTACGATACAATTGCAGGTTGTAAAATTTTTGCATCTACTAGTACCTAGAATGGAAAGAATTATGCATTAAGAAGCTTGCTATCCCTTAAAACTCCAAAATATCTTTGATAATTGACCAAATAAATTGTGCTGGAAATGTAGCATCATCGCAGGCAGAGTAGTTGCCAACCACCTCCCAGTCACAACACTGATAAAAACTTTAAAATCAAAGTTTTAATGGATATCACCACAGTACTTTTTCCCCCCAGGGCAGTGAAGGTTAAGTGACTTGCCCAGGGTCACACAGCTAGTTAGTGTCAAGTATCTGAAGCCGGATTTGAACTCAGGGCCTCCTGAATCCAGGGCTGGTGCTTTATCCACTGTGCCACCTAGCTGCCCCACCACAATACTCTTAATTTTCAAACAACGTGGAATGAAAGACTTTCAAGATAAAGGCCCAGTAGAAGAAACTCCATCTTTCTCAGCCAATCTCTAGATATTCTATTGAATAGAAAGGCACATACTTTAAATTTGCATCTTTGTGGTTTGGAGTTACACTAAGCAACTGTTTTTCACACTGTAGCTGTGTCTCTACATTCATGCAGAAATGGCTGCTGGCTACATTCTGTTTTAAGTTTCTTAATTAGCAGAACATTTGAAGTCAAAGTGATTATACCTCCTTAGCCCAGCTGTGGTTAATGAAGACCCTGGGCTTTGTACCCTAGTGCCAATGTCACTAACTCTCAAATTTATAACCTTTTCTTAACCTGAAAGCTTTTTTTCTACCAAGGAACCTCTGATAGTAAGAATTCTATGAGGTGGCAAGGAAAGAATATGGGTTCCCCTCTTTCCACACCTCTTTGGAAGGGTTTCTGGATATTTAAGTCATCCCTCTGTGATTAGAGAATTTCATTTCAATTCAGCTCAAATAATTTATAAAGGTGCTAGTATACATTAGGCATTTGGGCTTCAAGGAAGAAAATGGAATGGTCCACATTTGAACCTGGTTCCATTAATCCCTAGAATACAGAAGTAAACTAGGCATCGTCAACCCAACTCATTCATTTTACAGGCAACAAAACTAAGGTTCATTGATTGGATAACTCACTTCTACAGAGGACCCATGTAGGAAATATCAGAGGTAGGGTTCTAACCTGAGGTCCTCTGATTGCTGGGAGGTGGCACGACATAGTAAGTAGAGTGCTGGGCTTAGATTTAGAAAGGCCTGCATTCAGACCTGTCACCAGTATGTGTGGTCATTGGCAAGTTACTCAACTTTGCTAAACCTCAGTTTCTTTCCCCGTAAAAAGGGGACAGTAGTATCTGTAATACATCAAGCTCAAACAAGAGAATTTCACGTACCTTGCAGCCTTTAAAACACTTGTATCAGTGCAGGTCATTACTATTCTTTGTACAACACCAGGCAAGAAACTACTTAAACCTTAGAGGGCTGTTAAATGGCAGGAATTGCCTGGGATACAGCACCTGGGAAAGCAAAGCCTGGAGAGCTCAAGAACTGGGCATTGGAGTATAAATAGTACTATCCCCAATATCACAATAATGCCGATGAGTATGTTTATGCCATGTTATAAGTGAGGTTTACTCTGCATTTTGGGGGGCAGCTAGGGAGTGCAGTGGATAAAGCAGGAGCCCTGGATTCAGGAGTTCAAATCCAGCCTCAGTCACTGGACACTTACTAGCTGTGTGACCCTGGGCAAGTCACTTAACCCTCATTGCCCTGCCCCCCAAAAAGATTTGATGGCTTTTGTTCTATTAATGAGGCTGCTGATACCATGAGGCTATCAATGGCCATTACACAACCTTAGGCCACTCTCAGTTTAATTTTTTATTCACCCCTCACTCACAGGTAATTTTGAGGAAGAGTTAACACTGCAGTTATGAGATGTAATGCAGATGAAACGTACATATATGGATTTTAACACATTTCAAATGCCTTTAGGAATCATCATCCTTTACACTCACTGAGCATCTTAGCTGCTGAACATCTGTACTAAATATCTAAATGTCACTACTATTCCCTGGAGTCCTGATGCTAAAGAGACCATGTCAGGTAAAATGACTGCCATGTCTTGGCAAAAATCAGAGTTTTACATGTATTTAATTTTAATTGGGAATCATAGCAAATTTAAACTTAATGAGTGGACTCTGAGTATGTCACACACCAATGCCACTGTTTCAAAAAAATTATTTTAGTTGGTCCTGATCCATTTGTTCATTTATTTCTTCACTTCACACTTAATGAGTGCCTTCTGTGTACAGGGCACCATGCTAGACATTGAGGCTAATTCAGAGGGCCCTACCAAGGAATTTACAGTTTAATGACCCGACTTCCATTTACAGGAACCACTGATGCCTTGAAATCAGCAATAGTCATCAGGTATCTCAAGGGGGTGATCCTAAATTAGAAGTGTGACTCCTTAGATTATAGAAAAATGAATACCAAAAATTTGTTGCTTCTTTTTTATGAATAATTCTCAAGTTTTGATCATCTGTGATGCCCATATGAGAAAAGGAAATGAAAATCAGTTATTGTCATTTCCATTGGCTTTAACTTATAAAATATATCTTAATATTGGTAGCATCTTGGTGTTAAGTTTAGAAATGGAAAACCTTGGGGCTGTCATGCATTGCCCTTGTCGGCTTGTTAAAACTTATCCATGGTAAAATCACAGTGAGTTCTTAGAACTTTTTCAAATGTAGCTATATGTTCAACCAAAGTGTAAATATAAAATTTACCACAGCAGTGTGACATTTTTAGATTTAATAAATTCCCAGGATATGGAGACATATACCATATCCTATCTTTGAGTTATAACCAAATTCAAACATATGGTGGTCCTTTTACCATACAGAGAGTTTTACATTTAAGAAAACATAACAGCATTCAGTTTGCTTTTTCAAATTTCTCTGCTATCCTCAATATGCTTCCTTTCATGATATATAAGAATAACAACATCAGATATTGGAGAGAATAGATACTGCAGAGGATAAAAATAACAGTCACAGAAACTGAAAAAGTCATAGAGGTTATCTAGTTTAACTTTCATCCCAATGCAAAAATAATCCTAGCAGTTGAACCTCCAGCCTCAGATTGTATTTCTCCAGCGATAAGGAGCTTATTATTGTGATAATCAACTGAGTGGCATTGTTGGACAGCTCTAAATGTTGGGTTTCTTCCATGTATTAAGAGGAAATCTATCTACCTCCTTTTAACTTCCTTTCTTTGATCTTGGTCCTGTCTACTAGACAAAGATTCCATCTGACAAGCCTTCAGATATTTTTAAGATGGGTGATGATGTTTCATCTGATTTTTCCATGGAAAATAGCATAGTGGAAAAAACACTGGGCTTTGGATGAAAAGATCTGAATTCAAGTCCCAGCTCACGTACTTACTAGCTCAAAGCTTGAGCAAAGTCACAATAATCTCTCTGACTCCAATTTCTCCCTAAGCAAAATGAGAAGGATTGGAACAGTTGATCTCAAAAATATCTTCTAACCTAAAATTCATTATCTCCCCAGTTCTCTCAGCCATTCCTCATATGACAGTTTCCAGACTTCTCATGCTCTCATTTATTCTTTTCTGAACATTGTCCAATTTATCAGCATCCCTTTTAAAATGAGAGAAGCATCAGAATGAATAGAAAGCTGACCTTGAAACTAAGAAGACCTGACTTTAAATCCTACCTTTGATGTAAAATGAATCTATGACCATGAGCAAGTCACTTCACTTCTTTGTACTCTATGCAACTCTCTAAGACTAAGTTACAAAGAAGGCACCAACTTTCTGTGGCAGGAGGAATTTCTTCATTCCAGAACTCCCTTTACCAATTAAATCACAGGTCCAATCTCTATATCTATCCCTTTTAAAGTATGGTGCTCAGAATTTAACACATTATTCTAGTTTTGATCTGATCAAAACAGAGTACAGTGAAATACTCCTATTAATGTGGTTCATAATTAATTGGTACTAGGAGGGGGTTGGGTTTTTTTTTTTTGTTTTTTAGTGAGGCAATGGGGATTAAGTGACTTTCCCAGGGTCACACAGCTAGTAAGTGTTAAGTGTCTAAGGCCGGATTTGAACTCAGGTACTCCTGACTCCAGGGCCGGTGCTCTATCAACTGCGCCACCTAGCTGCCCCTGGTACTAGGGTTTTTAAAAACAATTTCATTTGTAGCTCATGTTGGGGTTTCAATAAAAAACCTCCCATCTTTTTTTTTTCATAAGCTGCTGTGAAATCAGGGACTTTTCATCATGTACTTTACATGGTAGGGGGAAAAATCTTTAACTTATAGTATGCCACTAGGCACCTAGTGACAGTGTCAACTGACACTCACTAACCCTCACACTTTGTTTTTTGAACTGTACCCAACTGTACACTACTGAATATCATTCAGGCAACTTTCCTACCTTTTACATAGGAGACTTTTGTAAATATGTCTTCTTTCATTTAACTCACCATTTTTATTATCAATGTACTGAGTACCTTAGAAACTATTTCGCTCCAAACCAGCAAACAATTATTAAGCACCTGCTATGTGCTAGGCACTGTACCAATACTGGAGATACAATTAATAAAAAGAAAGATAGCCCCTGACCTCAAAGAGCTTACAGTCTAATTGGGGGAGACAAAACACAAAAGGAGGCAGGAAATGGGAAAGATGGGTGGGAAATCAGGAAATACCAAGAACATGGATCATCTTGTTCCAAAAAGCTGAAACCAGGAAGGGCAGCAGATGGAAAGTGGAGTGAGTTAGAAGTCCAGTTTTTGCCCTCTATAAAGGAAGACATTGTGAGGACTTTGGAGCTCCATCTTCCAGCCCTCCAATCAGAGGGAAGTGGTGGTGAGATTAAAAGTGATGAACTTATTCCTGTAGGGGCATCTTGTTCCATGGAGTTGAAAGCAGGCAGAGCAACAGATGCAGTAAGGAGGATATTTCATCTTATTCCCTAAGTTTTTATTTCATATTTTTCATGTCCATGCACAAGAACATGTTCAATCAATAGTAAGGTCACAGGATCATGGGTCTTATAAAGGAAATGATTCTATGATAAGGTAATAGGAACTCTATTCTGGATCTGATTCTTACTATACAAGGAGGAAATAGTGGCTAGAGGAGAAGAAGTGGGAAGCTAACCCTTCTAGAGTTTATGGAAGAAGAAAGGAAATCTGGGTAGAAAGCAGATTTCAGGGTTTCAAAGGAAAGAGAGGTAGGATCATATGGACTAAATTTCTCCAAAGAAAGTCAGCCCAGTAGGGATGGGAAATGCTCAAAAATGTAATTTCCATGACACAAAGGGAGATAATTCCATTGAGGAGAAAAAAGGAGATTTATTTGAAGGAACCAATGTGGATGCAGATTTTTTTTTAAATGTACAGAAGATAGGAGTAAGGCCATTTAACAGAGGGTGAAAATGAGCATGGCAACAAATGGTAAAAATAGTATCAGAAGTGCTAAAGCTAAGAATGAGCTGAAGCCAGGAAAGGGAAGATGAAGAAAACAGTAAAGAGGATATTTTAAAAGCCATATTGGGTTGAAACAGAGGATTAAAGAAAGACTAGGGTCTTTGCTTGAGGTGGAGAGGATGATGGAAAGGGGGAGGAAGAGCTGCTCAATTGTTATTTTACTTGTTTTCCCTGACAAAGACATAACCTTTATAGTGAAAAACACAGCAAACACAATTGATTCCCAAGATAAGTAAAGGAAATAGTAAGGGAGTACTTGGTGAATTCTAGTCACCAGGTTTAGTTCTGAAAGACCTGGCAGATACAACTGTTGAACCATGCAGAGAAAAGGGAGGTACTATAAGGAGAAAGGCAAGTGTTGCCCCAAACTTCAAAAAAGTTTATAGAGAAAAGAGCCTGCAAACAAAAGGTCAGATACCTTGATTTTGATTTCTGGGAAATTTCTAAAATAGGTCACTAAAGAGATGGTTGGTTTTGTTTTTTAACCAATTTTTTAAAATACCCCTACTATACTCTACCTTCCTTAGACTTCATCTGTCTTTAAGGTATTGTAATGTTTAAATGACTCGGAGTTCAGGTGAATGCATGTATTTATTAAATGCTGCCTTTCACTTGCATAAGGGACAATGAGAAATGTTAAATTTTAGAAGCATTTCTATATTCCAAGCAGGTGGTTTACACTAGGTCATTCCAAGGTTCCTCCCAACTCTGAAATTCTTTGGAATTTTACAAAGAAGAGAAAAGAATTACAACCTTTGTAAGCAGAAAACTCTTTTTTAGAAAGCTGTTTCTCTTTGTATTAAGGCAACCTAGCATTTATCACTAATCCTTAATAATGTTTTTAATAAGCACCCTAAATTTTCTGCTTAACAGATACTAGGTACTACAGTTTATAAAAACCTAGCTTTCTTCCCTAAAGGTTACTTTTCCACGGATAGTTCCGGTAAGTCAGCAAGCATTTATTAATTTCCTACTACTTCCCAAGCACTGTGTTTGGAGCTGCTGACACAGATATATAATGAACATGATCTTTAGCCAGCAATTACTTGGGTGAATCCATCCTTGCCCTCACAGGGGGAGTCACTGAAAAAGCATTAAGCAACCCCTTTCTTGAAAGCACAGACAGACACAACAGATCTGAGTGCATGCTTCAGAAGCAATTGGACCCAGAATAATTCTGAAACAATCAAAGGAAGTTAGCCAGTTCTAAGGGAAATACCATGATTGGGGACAACCAGTAAGGGCATGTACAAGAGCAGAGCAGGGGTACGAGCAAAAGCAGGCTATTAAATGCAAAAGGTCAGGTTATTGGCTTTGGGTTGGAGCATTGTAAGGAAAGAGAGGAAGATCACTTCGTTAGCTGGCACCATTCTAATCAGAGACTAAAATTCAGCAGTGGGAAGCATCGGGTCATTAAATTACAACCGCATCCAACCATTGGTTTGGCGTACCATAGATATGACTACAGTATCTGACATCTCTCCACTCCACTCCAGTTTATTGAGGTAGTAAAAGTTTGGGGGTTTAATGGTCCTGAAGGAAACAACACTTCATTTTATATATTTGCCAAAGAACCTTAACATTAATTTAGTTGAATTTATGTTTTAATATAGTTTTATCTTTTCACACTTCATAACCTTTCAACAGAGTTATACCAACAGTGATGTTAGTGTTGGGATGACTTACAGACATGAAAGAAAATATGGAAAAAGTAGTGTTTCTCTTTACCACCACCCCCCACTCTGAACTAAAGCATAAAATCCTTTAAAAAAAAAAAGTGAAATTTCCCAAGTCTGAAAAAAAAAATAACATAAAGGCTTGTTCCACATTGAAAATTATAGATTTGTTGATAAAGGAAAGGGTTCGTTTTTTAAGAGGATTCTTTTGAGAGGAATTTCCTGGACTTATGATTCCATTATTATGGGCAAATCCCTACTATGGAATCTCCCTCCACCAATGGAGATCACCAACTCGTCTCTAATTTATAGACTTAAGAGAGCTGATTGAAGCAATGAGATGTTGGTAACTTACTCATGGTCACATTCCTAGCATGTGACAGAGGCCAACTCAGGTATTTATGACTCTGTTTCTGGTTCTCTAGGATGTAACACTGCCTTCGTGTGGTATACATGTAAGTGGGTGTGTATATGGATATATGTGGATGTATGTATATGGATTTTTCTCAATCCAACCAAATAAAATCACAACAATGAAATCAGTGGGCCTGTCAAAATGTAATCATTTTGGCGACCACGAAGGGACAGTGCCATGAATCCTTCAGCCTAGATGGAACAGACTTAAACAAAAAAAATTAAAACTGATCAGAGCACAAATGAAAAAGGGTTTTATCAGATCAGGAGTAAAAATGTGACCGCTGCTGCCTGGAGAGCTGGCCAAGCATGCCGTGTCCAAGGGCACCAACTTCCAGGACAGCAGTTTAAAAACTGAGAAGGAACGGAAGTGGGGGCTCTTTGGTTTTTTAAACTTAGCCGTGGTGGTGCGCGTGTGTGCTGGTTCTCGGCCTGGCAGGCAGTTTGGGATTCAGTGACTTTTATAAAGGAATATAGACTAAGCTTAGATCTAAGATTATTCATTCGTATTTCTACTTTCCTATTTCCCTAATTGGTATCACCTTTTTGTTGTCTAATTAATTCCCAAACAATAAAAACTAATTCCTCACTGATTAAAGCTCAGAGGCTTCTTTTTCTTAGTGGTCTGGGAGATATGTAAGGGAAAAGTTAAAGGGGGAGTTTAATGCCCATATATTCAATTTTAAATTTCACATAGTACATGTGTGTAGATTTCAACAGCATAGGGAACTCCCAGTGTGAAAACCCTCTCCACCAATGCAGATCAGTAGTTCATAACTTAGTGTTAGTTATCTGGGACACTAAGACATTAAGTGACTTGTCCATGCTCATACAGCTAATATGAGCCTTAATGGGGACTTAAACTCAGGTTTTCCTGACTCTAAAACCAGCCATATTCTATGCACTATGCCATCCTGATCTGGACCAAATGTTAAGTCTCATATACACAAACTGGCTCCTTTGTAAATGGACCAGATCATTTGCAGATGGATAGGTGGGGCCTGTACAGATGTACTGAAGATTGTGATTATAGGCTTTCAAAATATTTAAGCATAAAAAAATAACATGTTTCACCAAGTTTAAAATAATGAGCCTAACCAAGTGAGCATTTAAGAGGTAAAAAGAACTAATGTGAAATTGACAGCTCTTTTGTTGAATATTTTTAATTAACATTCATTTTTATACTATGCTAAAATATTCTTTTAAATTAATAGCACCAATTTCACAATCACACAATTTCAGAATTAGATGAGTGCTTAGTGACCATTTAGTTCAAACCATACTAGAATAAGAATGCCACAGAATCCCTGACAAGTGATCTCTTCGCCTTGAAGATCAATCAAGGTGAACCTACATCCTCCGGAGGCAACCCATTGTACTTTGAGATAGCTCTAACTGCTAGCAAGGTTTTAATAATATAAACCCCCAATTTGCCTCTTTGAAACTTCCACCAAATGCTCTTAGTTCTTCCTTATGGGGCCAAACAGGAGAACTCTAATACATACTCTGTGAAAAGTTTTTCAAATACTTAGAGATAGCTGTCATGCCCCCCAGGTCTTTTCTTTTCCATTTGAAACATTGCAGGTTTGTTAAAGGAATGAGCTTCAGACTTTTGCCATTCTAGTTGCCCTCCTCTGAAATGTTCCTCGAGCTATTGTCTTTCTTAAACTATGATGCATCAAATCAGCTATGCTATTTGAGAAGTGGTCTTACCATGGAGAGTAAAGTCAGACTATCATCTCCTTCCTTCAAGCTGTGCCTCTCTCAATGCAGCCCAACACCACATTAGCCTTTTTGACAACCATATTATGCTAGATCTCATATTTAGGAAGCTTATTTTGTGAATCCAATTGTAAGGCTCTCGGTTCTCTTTTTACTCTTAAACTATGATCCCACTATCTGAAATTCCATCTTATCAGATTCAGCTGAAAGTTTTAGCCTGTCAAGAACTTTTTGGATTCTGATTCTGTTATCCAGAGCATTAGCCATCCATCCCTTCCAACTTTGTGTCATCTTAAAATTTAATAAGGAAGCCATAATTCATCTATGCTTTTATCCAAGTCATTAATAAAATGTCAAGTGGAATAGAGACACACACGCAGATCCCTGGGACATTCCATTGGAGACCTCCTTCCAGACTGGCATTGTATCACTAATGATTACTCCTTGAGGCTGCTGGGCCATCAGTTATGAATTCATTGGGTAATACTATCTTCCAGCCCACATTTTCTCTGTCTTTTCCATCAGAATAGCATGAGACACATTATAAAATGCTTGGCTAAAATCTAGGTAAACTGTGAGGATAGCATTGCTCTGGTCTGTGTAAGAAAAGGAAATAAGGTTAGTCTGGCATGACTTGTTGTTAATGAAGCCATGTTGGCTCTTTATAATCCCTGCTCCCTTTTCTAGCTCTTCACTGTCTTTTTATTAATACATTCTAGCAGTGTTAAAATATTCAGAAATAGAAATCAAGCTCATTGGTCTATAGTAGGTAGATTCCATTCTGTTTCTTTTTTTAAAAAAATCAGGATGAAATTTGCTCTTCTCCAGTCCTGTGCTATTTCCAAACACTTCCTCTCTCCCTCCCTCCCCTCTTCCCTCTCACTCTTTTCTGTTTCTCTTTCTCATGTCAGTCTGTCTGCATCTCTATAGACATATGAATATATACACACATACATACATGTGCACTTATATACATAGTCATTCTTTGCACAAACACTCAATCTCTAAACTCCATGCATTTTTATTGGCTATCCATCACACTGAAATACTCTATTTATACTAACTGGCTTTCTTGACTTCCTTCAAGCCAGCTCAAATTCCGCCTTCTGCAGGAGGCTTTTGGTAGTCTCCTCTTCTGCTAGTACCTTCCCTGTAAGATTAGATATTGTGTGTAGATAGATGGTTGGACAACATCTCCCTTATTGGAATGTGAGGTAGTTAAGGGCAGAAAATGTGTTTTTGCCTTTGTTCACATCTCCCATGCACTTGTCATGTAGTACACATGTAACAAATACTTGTTGACTGACCAACTGACTCCCATATTTGGAATTCTTTCAGAGATCACTGACTGTGGTTCAGCAATTACATTTTGCCATTTCTTTCATTATATGGATAATCTAATGTGCCAACTCTTGGGTGTTCTACTACTAATTTTGTCATTTCTCATGTTTGGCTTACAGCCAAAAGTAGGGCTGATCTGTAAGAGTGATTATTTTCTTGTGTTCCTAGTATTCTAGACCTGTGTGATCATTTATATCTCAGAAATCAGCAAATACTACAAATCAGGGCTAGATTTATTGGTGTTCTTTTAAAAATTATCTAGAATGTAATGAGGAAAATGTTAATTATGCAGAATAAACTTAAAAGTGTGTCTTGCATGTGTGTATGTGTGTGCTTGTGTGTAAATTCTGGGAGAGGTGGGGATGGGGAGGAGAAAAGGTTGATAAACATTTACTGACACAACCCTGGTCTCTAGTCTCCAGCAGCTCACAAAGGCAAGTTAGTATATGAGGGGAACGGAATATGTGATTTCTTTCTTTCTTTCTTTCTTTCTTTTTTTTTTTTTTGCTGGGCAATGAGGGTTAAGTGACTTGCCCAGGGTCACACAGCCAGTTAGTGTCAAGTGTCTGAGGCTGGATTTGAACTCAGGTCCTCCTGAATCCAGGGCCGGTGCTTATCCACTGCGCCACCTAGCTGCCCCCTGAATTTTTGATTTCATTGGTATAGGGAATGTCTAATGAAGAAACTCCCTGAACCAATACAGATTGCATATCTTCTTAGTTGCCTAAGACTCTGTGAGGCAGGTAAATGGCACAGTGGATTGAGCTTTGGACCTAGAATCAAGACCACATGAGTTCAAATCAAGCCTCAAACCCTTACTGGTTTTGTAACCCTTGTCTGCCTCAGTTTCGTCTTCTGTAAAATGAGTATAATAACACCACCTACCTCCCAGGGTTTTTGTGAGGATAAAATGAGGTAACATTTGTAAAATGTTTCACAAACCTTACCAGCCTTTATAAATGATCTCATTATTTATTTGTTGTTTATTTTTATTATTTTTTGTTGTTGTTAAGCAACATGCCAGGGTCACATAGCTAGTATTTGTTAGAGTTAAGAATTGAACCTATGTCTTCCTTATGTAGAGGAATTCTTGTTCCAATAGAGGTTGGATTAGATGCAGAGGATGTGTGCCGTGGTAAATGTTTAATAACCAGCTTTCCAGGGAAAATGAAGCCAAGACATGCTTTTGTATTTAATCTGCATAATTAGCCTTTACTCTGTCACTTTTGTTTCCTTTTTTAAGCATTCAAGGTTAAGTGACTTACCTAGGATCACACAGCTAGTAAGTATCTGAGGCCAGATTTGAATTCAGGTCCTCCTGACCCCAAGGCCAGTACTCTAGCCACTGCACCACATAGCTGACCCTCCATCACTTCCTTAAGTTTAGACAATCAACAATACAATAAATGAAGTCCTGATTAGTAGCATTTGCTGATTTCCAGTGTATGTAAATGCTCACACTGAAAATGCAATAATCTGCTGTCATGAGCCAGTGTGAGCTAGCTGGTGAGGATCCCCTGGTGAGGATCAAGAGATAGCATGTACAAAAGCAATTGCAACACTTAAAAGCAGATAGGTGGCACAGTGGATAAAGTACTGGCTCTCAAATCAGGAAAACCTAAGTTCAGATCCAGCTTCTAACACTTTCCCTATGCAAATCACTTCCCCTCTGCCTGCCTCAGTTTCCACATATGTAAAATGCAGATAATGAGAGCACCTACCTCCCAGTGTTGTTAGTATCAGATGAGAATATCTATAAAGCGCTTAGCACATAGTAGGTACTTTAAAATGCTTGCTTCCTTTCTTCCTCTCTCAATTCCTTGTCCAGTTGCCTTCCTTTTGTACCACATTGCACTAAGGTGTAGACAAACTGTAAATGATATCAAATATCTTACCTGGCAATATTCCTTGCAAACAAATAGACTGAGCATGGGAATGGGTTTGAGGCAACATCATGCCCTGTGCAGGGTTTTCATGTGGTGTCTGTGTGTTCCATCTGGGACACTCAAAATTGCCCTTTGTTGGGATCAGGCAAGATGTCAGAGCTCACCGATTCATTCAGCAAGCATTTATTAAGCACCTACTGTATGCCAGATGCATTGTTTCATGCTAGACACCAAAATGACCTGTCTTCCAGGAGCTTATGTTCTATTCACATTAGAAATGTAGGCTAAGGGGCAGCTAGGTGGCATAGTGGATAAAGCACTGGCCCTGGAGTCAGGAGGACCTGAGTTCAAATCCAGCCTCAGACACTTCACACTTACTAGCTGTGTGACCCTGAGCAAGTCACTTAACCCCAATTGCCTCACCCCCCCCAAAAAAAAGAAGAAGCAGTTTGGCACCATTGTGCCTACTATTTCTATTTTCTTTGCCTCATGGATAAAAAATGCAATTTATGAATGGATTCAGCTTAGTTCTTTGATGTATGCTTAAATTGCAGTCCTTTATTAAAGTGACTTGTCCAAGGTCACACATGTAGTAAGTGGCAAAGGAAAGATTTGTTGTTGTTTCTCCAAAGGTAAGATTTTGTTGTTGTTGTTATTGTTTGTTTGTTTGTTTGTTTTTTGGTTGAGCAATGAGGGTTAAGTGACTGTCTGAGGCTGGATTTGAACTCAAGTTCCCCTGACTCCAGGGCCGATGCTTTATCTACTGCGCCACTTAGCTGCCCCCCAAAGGTAAGATTTGAAGCTAGGTCTTTGTGACTTCAAATTCATTGATTTTTCTACCGCCTTATCCTTCCTGTTCTTGTACCACACTAGCATCAGTTTGTACAGGTGCAAGGCCAACTCCAGTGTAAGGATCCCCTTATTCAGAATAACATAATTGTGACACTGAGAAATTCATTTCACCTATTTAAGCCTCATTTCCCTCACTTGTCACCTGCTTAGAGTCAGAACGACCTGAGTTCAGTTCTGCCTTCAGATATTTACTAGCTGTGTGACCCTGGACAAATCACTTGACCTCTGTTTGTCTCAGTTTCTTTAACTGTAAAATGGGGGTAATAACAATACCTGCCACACAGGATTATTGTGAGGATCAAATAAAATAATATTTGTAAAGCACTTACCCATAATAGGGGTTTCAATAAATGCATATTCCCTTCTTTTGCCCTTCCCATGGGAAATGAATATATTGAACTAGATGATCCCTAAGGTCCCTTCTAGCTTTAAAATCTTTGGATTTTTAGGATCCAGTGAGTCTCTCTCTTGGAGTGAAGTCTAGTGACAAAAATTCCTCAAATGTGTTGTTTGTTTTATTGGATGTGAAAAGTTTTGGAGGCCATACGTTTATTTGTTAGTTAGCCTTTTTTTAAAAAAAATCTTCCTGAGGGGAAAAAAAAAAAAAAGCCCAGACCATAAAAACCTCTTAAAGCTTCCTGCCCTTTGCAGATAGAAGCAAGTCAAGGCGGTGCTTTTCTCCTCCCTCAGGACATGACTCACAGTTGAGTCACAAGGCTGAGTGGCTGAGTCCTGGCTCTTGTTTGGCCTGCCCTTTACAGTCTGTGTCACTGGTTTTATCATTGATATTGCAGCCTTCCCACCCCCATCAATATAGCTACACACTGTGCTTGTGACTCACATGATCTCCCTGAGGTTTTCATACAGCTTTGAGACTAAGTAGGTGATGTGACAGCAGCAAGAGACAGAAGACTAGAGACGTGAGGCCCGCTCCGTCTCTGGCCCTACATCCCTGTGTGATTTGGAGCAAGTGATTTCATTGCTGTCCTCATATGCTAAATGAGGGGGTTCAACTGGATGATCTGGGTTTTTTTTGAGTTCTGCAGTGTTGTATCTGAATGGCCACTGTGATCAAAGACCTTCAGACATTTTAGGAATCTGTTTTCATGTTTCCCAGTTCTTGCTTAGCCTTCTGCATTCGCTTTTTGTCCCTTGGTCCCTCCAGAGTCCTCTACATTTTCCAGAAAGTAAGAATAGAGGCAGTGTCATCATCAGCTACAGGACATTAATGTATGCAGATCTGGCACAAGTAGCACCATGGGGGAATAGAGGCCCTCTTTGACCCGGTGTCAGGGAGAGCTGGATTTGAATCCTGTCTCTGAACCTTCTTAGCTGTGTGACCCTGGGCAAATCACTTTAACTCACACCAGCCTCACAAGAATATGTGCAAAGCGGTGGGTTGTTTGTGGTGTTATTAAGCAGCAAGTATTTACTGGGTACCTATGTGTGCTTTCATACACCATACAAAAAATATATCAGACAGGTTTCCGTTAGGAAGCTTACAATCTATCTCAACACGGAAAAAAAAGCAAATACTGGGGGCAGCTAGGTGGCGCAGTGGATAGAGCACCGGCCCTGGAGTCAGGAGTACCTGGGTTCAAATCTGGCCTCAGACACTTAACACTTACTAGCTGTGTGACCCTGGGCAAGTCACTTAACCCCAATTGCCTCACTAAAAAAAAAAAAAAAAAAGCAAATACTAACCGGACTCCAGTGAATCTGTGATCTCTCCTGCAATAAAGATCCTACCTCCCTCCTCCCCCATGCTTGCCTAGACTTTTTGGTTCTTTTTTTTTTTTTTCATTTTTTAAAGCTGTTTCCTCTTTATTTTTTTGACTTTGCAGTTCTTGTGCATGACTTCCCCTGTGGATTTATCACAAGGGACCGCCCAATGTCCTGAGGACTCACCTGTCCTTCTTTTGACACTTTGGTAAGTGCCTGGCTGGTTGGGATCATTTCATTCTTTGTACTGTATCCCCAGGCCCTGGCACATGCTTGATGATGGAGTGTGTGAAGACCAATGAAATGCTATGTTACTGACTCATCTTCTTTTTTATGGTCATTTTTTTTTCTAATGACAATCTTTATACTACTTCATCAGCATATTTTCCGTTTGAAATGTGGTTCAGTCCACCATGAACCTCTCTAGTGCCTTTTGAATAAACCTCTAATTAAATTCTAAAGAGATTGTGGTATTTATTTCACAACCAGCAGCTGTAATTGCATCACCAGAAGAATGCTGGTATTAAAGATGGTCCAGCCCACTCTCCTCCTCCTGGACAATTCTGAACAGAATTTGTCTTCTCTTTGCAATTCTTGTCTAAGATATAGGAAAATACCGATAGATGAGTTGCCTGGATTGTCCATCCCGGGACATATAACGGTCTGGAGAATAGGCATTCTTCATCCAGTTTGTTTTTAGTGTTAGTAGTAAGGCAAACCTCTGAGTGATTATGGATCTTGTTTAGAAGAATCTTTTTTAAAAATCTTCAGTATTTCAAGGTTGGATGTAATGAGCATGATATCATCTTCAAATAGGAGCATCTGGAGGATCTCATTTAAACTCTGCCTTGGTACCTCTCCAATACAATTAAAAACATCTTTGAAGAGCATATATCTCCCTGTTTTATACCTTGCTTGATATTAGTCAGAGGAACATCAAATAAAATTATCTCTGCTATCGTATATTATATTATCAGGCATATGCATAAAAGGCACCCAATTGGAGGAGAGTCTTTATGGTAGCATTTAAGCTAGGTTGCACAGTGCCTACTTGTGCCAGGCATTGTGCTAAACACTTTGGGCCTCACAACAACCCTGGGAGGTAGGTGCTTTCATCCTCATTTTTTTTTTATAGCTGATGAAACTGAGGCAAGTAGGTTAAGTGATTTGCCCAAGGTCACACATCCAGTAAGTGACTGAGGCCAGATTTGAACTCCTCTCTCTGACTCCTGGCATGGTGTCACTTAGCTGCCAGACTGAGTGCTAGATTTGAAGTCAAGATGATCTGAATTCTAACCCTGCCTCAGATTATTAGCTATGAGCTTGGACAAATCTTTATGCCTCAGTTTCTCCATTTGTAAAATGGAAATAATTTCCTTACAGAGGAACCTCACAGAGGTAACAAACAAGAGAACATGTAAAGGACTTTGAAAACCTTAAAGTGCTACCAAAATACAATCTATAATTATTATTTTGGTATACTGAATCACACGCTACTGAAACAAAGACGGCGGCTGCGCTGGCTGGGTCACATGCACTGCATGCAAGACGGGCGCATTCCTAAAGACCTACTCTATGGCGAGTTAGCCTCAGGCCAAAGACCTGCTGGACGCCCCCAGCTTCGCTACAGAGATGTATGCAAGCGAGACTTGAGGGCTCTGGGAATGGACATTGGCAGCTGGGAGGAGATGGCCAAGGACTGCACCTGATGGAGTTCAGTACTCAGGAGCAGCTTGCGCACAACTGAGATGAGCCTTCAAGTTCGGGAGGAAGAAAAACGAATGAGACACAGGAACCAACCGGCAACAGAGAGCACAGTTTTCCAATGTCCTTGTTGCGGCAGGAGCTGCGGCTCCTGTATCAGACTGCACAGCCACAATGTGGCCTGTGGCTCTTCAAGGCACTGATTGATCCATGGTCGTTCGCGACTGGCAGAAGCCTACTACTACTGAATCAGATATTTACAGTAAAACATGCACCTTTGATCCAATCCCTAAAATACCCTGACTTATTTTCCTATCCTTGCTAGTTATTGTCCTATGTCTCTTCCCTTCCATGGTTTAACTACTTGAGAAATTTCAGTTCTCCTTCCCTCTGTCTCTGTCTCTGTCTCTTTCTCTCTCTTCCCCCTCCTCCTTCTTCTCCTCCTATTCCTCCTCCTTCTTCTTCTCTCTCTCAATATTTCTATCAATATATATGCATACATACGTACAATGTGTATGTGTGTGTATATATAAAAACACACACATATCCATTCCTGACTTCTGAGTTCTTGCAATGCCAGCTGCCTTTAAGATTTCTCAAACTAGATATCCCTATACATATCTTAAACTCAGCATATCTAAAACAGAACTCATTATCTTTTCCCCAAACCCTCACCTCTTCCTGGCTTCCTTATTACTCTTTTTTAAAAATAAAAGTATTTTATTATTTTCCAGTTACATGTAGAGATAGTTTTCAATATTTGTTTTTATAAGATTTCCACTTTCAAAATTTTTCCCTCCCTCCTCTCCCTACCCCTCTCCCCAAGACAGCAGGTAATCTGATATAGGTTATATGTGTATAATAACATTAAACATATTTCTGCATTAGTCATGTTATAAGAGAAGAATCAGAGCAAAAAGGAAAAACCTCAAAAAAGAAAAACAACAGCACCAAAAACAAAAGAAATAGTATGCTCCAATCAGCATCCATATTCCACAGTTCTTTTTTTTTTTTTCTGGATTTGGAGAACCTTTTCCATCATGAGTCCTTTGGAACTTTCTTGTATTGTTGTATTGGTGAGAAGAATCTAGTCTATCACAGCTGATCAACACATAATGTTGATGATACTGTATACAGTGTTCTTCTGGTTCTGCTCATCTCACTCATCATCAGTTCATGCAAGTCCTTCCAGGTTTCTCTGAACTCCTCCTGCTCATTGTTTCTTACAGCACAATAGAATTCCATTACATTCATATACCACAACTTATTCAGCCATTCCCCAATTGATGGGCATCCCCTCAATTTCCAATTCCTTGCTACCACAAAAAGAATAACTATAAATATTTTTGTACATTATGGGTCCTTTTCCCTTTTTTATGATGCTTCCCTATTACTCTTTTTTTTTTTTTCAGTGAGGCAGTTGGAGTTAAGTGACTTGCCCAGGGTCACACAGCTAGTAAGTATTAAGTGTCTGAGGCCGGATTTGAACTCAGGTACTCCTGACTCCAGGGCTGGTGCTCTATCCACTGTGCCACCTAGCTGCCCCCCTATTACTCTTGAGTGTATGTACTACTATCCTTTTAGCCACCAAGGATCACAACATCAGTGTCATCTTTAATTCTCACTCACACTCATTCCACATATCCAATCAGGTGTCGAGTCTTGTTTCTGCCTTCACAATGTTTCTTATATCTGTCTCCCTCTCTCCATTCACACAGCTGCTACTGCCCCACAGGCCTTTATCACCTCCTGCCTGGTTGGCAACAGGACTACTCACTCTAAACTATCATCCACTCAGCGACTAAGTTGATCTTCCTGAAGTTCAGATCTGTCCACATCACCCCCTACTCTATCAACTCCAGTGGCTTCCTATTATTTCCATGATCAAATATAAAATCCTCTGTGTTTAGCATTTAATGCTCTTTAAGCAAACCCCTTCCTACTTTATGAACTTTCTTACATTTTATTTCCTTCACATACTCTGTGAACTAGCTACAATGGACTACTTGCTAATCTTTGCACAGAACAAATTTGCTGTTTCCCAGCTCTTCCTTCACTGTTTGTCCCACATTCCTTTTCTCTCCTTGCTTCTGCCTCCTGCCTTTCCTGTATTCCCTCAAAACTGAGCTCAAAATCCACCTTCTACCATAGGCCATACCTCCCAACCCTACCTTTCCTCTGAGAGTTTTGAGCTTACCTTCCATTTACACTACACTTACTGGGTTTACATGTTTTCTCCTCCATTATAATATGAGCTCTTTGAGGACAATGACCATGTTTTTGCTTTTTTTTTTTTTATCCTCCATACATAGCATAGTGCCTGACACAAAATAAGTTCTTAGAGCACCAAGAACTAAGTTAATGCTTATAGATAGTATAGATAGATAAAACATCATCTTGCTCAAAAATCTTCAGTGGTTCAACAGTGCTTAACATTAAATTCACAGCTCTTCTCCTGGCATTTAAACTCTTATTCAGTCTTGCCTCTATCAGTAAATGTTTATTTATTGATTGATTGAATAAATGTTTATTGGTAGCATAAGAGAGTTGGAAACATGCATGGCATGTGTGGGGAAGCAATGAAATGACCAAATATTCAGCTTGGGATTTCTCTTAGTAGTACAAGAAAAAATATGGAGAAGTAAGAACTATATTGTATGATGTTTTGAAAGCCAGGGCAGAGTTTGGGCTTTATCTTGTAGACAATGGGAAGCCTTGGAAAATTAAATATTGTGTATACAGAGTAGTGAAAAACTAATCTTGCATGGGTTTGTAAGATTAGGGACTTCAGAAGGGAAGTGAGTAGATTCAGGGATACCCTTAAGAGGCTAAATGTCCAAGAGTGTCAACCTTGAAGTCTCATCCTTAAATGCCTGATTGGGGTCTCTTGTCAAGCTTTGTTTAAACTAGTGATGAGAACATATATTAGCTTGCCAAGAACCATCAAAGGTTTGAAGATGACTCAATAACTATACAGTCCTATATCTCTTCAGCTTTTCCAAAGAATTGCATGAAAAAGTATAACAAATGCCTTTCTAAAGTCTATATAAACTACCTCCTGACCTCTCAGTTTAGTAAGCTTAGTCTGGGGGCAGCTAGGTGATGCAGTAGATAGAACACCAGTCCTGCAGTCAGGAGGACCTGAGTTCAAATATAGTTTCAGACATTTGATGCTAGCTGTGTGACCCTGGGCAAGTCACTTAATTCCAATTGCCTCACTAAAAACAAAAACAAAACAAAACAAAAAGCTTAGTCTGATATAACTTATCTTTTATGAAGCCATGCTGACTCTGTGCCATCAATACTTCCTTTTCTAAATGTTCACTAACTACCTCTTCAGTGATATGTACTCAAATTTTGTCAGATCCAATAGCCTATAGGTTGCACATTCTATTCTCTTCCCTTTTAGTTTTTTTTTTTAAATTCAGGATTATGCATGTTTATGATATTGATTTATTTTTTGTTATTCATTGGGGGAAATAAAGGCATGTAAGAATAAATAAATACATTTATTTAAGAGAAAAGAAGAAAAACAAGAAAATTGGGATATATCTCTCTCCATTTGTGTAGTTACCTTTCCCATCCCCCTCCATTTTTTCACATAATAGTAACAGTGGCTCAGCAAGCGTATCTCCAAGTTCTTACAGTATCTGACCATACAGTTGATCTGAGTCATGTTATTTGAACTCCTCCTCAGTTCCAGTCCAAATGATAGTATGGTTTGCTTTCTTAAATCCTTCCTTATCTTGGTACTAGTTGGTTTTGTTCTATCTTTTACATTCCCATGCTCTATGGCAGAAAAAAACAAAATTAAAATTGAGTATTTCTGCCTTCTGTCCATCCACCTTGTACAATAATCCTATCCCCTTAATAATCTTATACTTTCCCACAATATAGCTTTTTTAAAAAAAAAAAAAAGCATCTGTTTTGTTTTTAACTTTACTCACCAACCTCAGCTCGTTCTGAGCTTTAGCACTCCCAAAAGTATTCTTTGCCACAGTTTTATATTCTGTACATTTCTTTTAGAAATCTAAGTTGGTGAGTTCCCTATTCATCCACATCTGTCTCTTCAGACAACTCCCCTTTTTTCTCATCAAAATTGTTTCTCTTTATATCTTCAGAATTTCCTTTTTGAGAACCTCCCATCCCAACTGGGATTGACTTCCTGTGTAGAATATTAATCCTTAAACCGCATCTGTCTTTCCTCTAAAATTTTTTAAATCTGTCCTTTTTAAAAGTTTCTGTTTTCTTCTTTTGTTTTTGTTTTTTAAATAAGATATCTAAAATAGAGAGATAACTCACCAAAGGTATACATCATTTCCACCCAAGCAAAGAGTTCCTCTCTCTTTTTGAAACTCAAATTCGAAATAAGATTTCACTTAGGGATCATCCATCCTTTGAAAAATGAAACTTTTTTCAGAAGTGTCAAAAAGTTATTTTCTGTTTTGCTATTGACAGAGTACCAGCATATAGTCCAATTGAAGCTTCCCTTCACTCCTATATCATATATGTCTCTGTGCCAGTTTAAATCAGTTTCCTCAAGCTCCTTTATTCCCCTTTCTGTCCACTCAGTTTGTAGTATTCTCTTGTAACAATATTGCTTGTTTCTCTTTGCATTGATTTTCACCATGCTTCTCTCATACTTGTTCTTGGATTTTCTCACAAAGGCATATCTTCTTAACAGAACACTAGTTCTTACCCACCCCTTTTTTGGGGTTGTAGACCCTTTTGGCATCTAGTGAAGCCTTTGAACTGCTTCTCAGAATACTGTTTTTTTTAAATAATTGAAGGAGTTAATAAATTTTTAGTTATAGGATTAGTAAGAAATAGAAATGTATTTTTTTTTCTTATCCAGGATCATAGATCTCCTACAATCTATCCAAAGATCCCTTGGAGATCCATAGACCCAAATTAAGTACTCCTGGTATAAAATGTCATCCCCTTCCCCTTTTTCTACCACATTTCCTTTAAATAAAGTAACATCCATATTCCAGATGACTATCATCACATCAAGTCTTGGTGATGATTTTGAGGTCAAAATTGCCTCCTTGTCTTAGGACCTCTGATTCATCTTGTATGTTGATGATACTTTGTGCAGCTCTATTTGAGCCTTTTAGTTTTACTACTGCTTTTATTCCCCTTAGATTTTTGTCTCTTTTGAATTTAAAGGTATTTTTATCTAATACCTCCTTGCTAACTTGATGAATCTATAGTGTCAGTTTCTTTTACCCCCTTCCTTCTTGGTTTAAATCCCTTTTAATTCAGGTTGCAAGACTCCCCTTACACATACATCTTGAAAGCCCTTGTTGGATGCATTTGATGCCTAGTCTTGGGTCTGTCATTTCTGTGGTCTATTTTCTCCTTAACCTATCATTCATTTCCCTGGTAGGCAAGTCATTTTTTGGACCCATACTGAATGGACGGGCCTTGGGGTTTGTTTTTCGTTTGTTTGAATTTGGCAACATATTTTGAAATCATTTGTAAGTGAAAATCATTTGTGACCCTTTGCCAAATGGCTTAATATGAACAAAACAATACAAAAGAAGCTACCTTTTTTTCTTAATAAGTACTAAGAAAAAAGAGAATTAGAAATAAGTGAATTTTTTATTTCATCTGTATCGACAATTCAAGATTTCTCTTATTGTAGATAATTTGTTGTACAAGCAGTTTGCTTAATTTTTTCAAAGGAGCTCAATTATTCAAAATCCATAATTCATTAAATTTTGTAGAGAGAGAAAACTTTTATTAAGTCATATGAGGACACATGGAATAGATTGATCTTTTTGATTCATTAAGGTACTTAAAATTGCTAACTCTGAATACATGGAGCCAAAGGAGATTAAGAACAAACGATTCAGTTTTTTTCATTAAAAATTGAAAAATAAGTGCATCTTTTTCCATAAAACATCTGCACAGTTCATGGAAAACTAATAAGCACAATATAGTATTTATATATTGCTGTGAATTCCTGCATAACATAGCTGGAGGTTAGACACATTTGCCTTTCTTTTTTTTTAATACACTGCCTTGTTTTGGGGGCCAGCTTCAGGGAAATGAATGTGGGAATAATATATTTCTGTGTATTCTCTACTCCTACTCTTCTCTCCTCCCTTCCAATTCTCTGGGCATAAAGCAGATTCAGAAATACTTATCAGACCATGCTGTTTGTGTAACCATCAGCCATCTAAAGAAAGTCTTCCAAATTGTGGTTCACCACAGGAAAACACTATGCAAATCTCTGCTTAAAATATTCTCAGGATGAATGACTAATTATTAAGAAAATTTCATGTTGCCATGGTACTTGAAATATGTAGGTGGAGGGTCATGCAGTTGTGCTTTGAATTCTGCAAGTTTCCAGGTTATAAGCTTTTATCCTTATTGTTTAAAAATTTTTGTTTAGTTTTAAAAACATTGATATGAAAATAGAAAAACCAGGCTAAAACTGATTCAGTTTCCTTTTTTCCCTCCTCCCTAGCCACCTCCCCTCCCCCCCTTCTAAGCTACTCATGACTATTGTCTATATGAGGAAAAGGGGACTTGAAAGCCCTTGTTTTCAAAATAGTGGCCAGTTATAAGGGCAGGGGCTTTTTTTTTTCTCTGCTACTCTTCCAAAAGTCAACTACACAGAAATTTTTAAAATGTTATTGCTCTTTTTTTTAGATAAAGAAAAATATGATATTTATCATCTTTTATGGCTAAGACCAAGAAGATAATTATTTATTTCTATAAAGAGAGACAGGGTCCTTTGTTGGCATGACAAGAGCATAGGGCAAAAGTCTCTTTTATAGGTGCCCTTCTAAACAACAGTATACGATTAGGGTCTAGTCTCACCACTGACCATCAATGGTCCAATACAGGGCAAATTAACTAGGACAAAGTAAAATAATTAAGGTTATTAGCAGTAAATTTTAAAACCTTTATATCTTTTTAAAAAATCCTTTAATATAAAATGTGCCCTCCATTTGCTCTCACCATTTTTTCACATTATGTGATACTGAGGTTACAAGATTTTTGACACATTCTGCATTTTTTTATCATGAGATTAGCCATCACATGGGCTATTAAGCATATTTTTGATAACCAGTCCAATTTTCCATGCCTACCTTTGGTCATAACCTATAGTTTTTCAGTTGGGTTTAAATCAGATGCGTTTCCAAGCCACTCTAGCATTTCTGTCTCTCTCTCTTGGATAAATTTTTTAACCATTCAGGATGTGGTATGATACAAGATCATGCTGCTGTATCCTGTCTCTAGTTGGGAATTTCTATAATTCTGTTTTCTCAGTACATCAGTACATTTAATCAAATTCATCTTTTCTTCTATGGGGACAAAACTGGCCCCTCGGAAGTAAAGGGAAAAAACATCCTCCCAAACATCTTTGGAATCAATGTTTTATATTCCGATGAAGATGCTCAAATCTTAAAGCTTATAGGAACATTTAACAATCATTTGAATAGAGACATGAGTTTGATCAGTAAAAATTAACTTTTATGATCTCCAGCACTTCAATCTTTGTATTGTATTGCCAGGCAAAGCACTTTTTCTTCACGGCAAGTTAGCAGCTTTAAAAAAACAAACAAACAAAATGAACAACGAAAATTGGTCTTCTTGCTGTTCTTACAAATCTAAGCTGCTTGTACTTCACTGGCATGAATAAATGATAGCCACTTCAACTGCCAGGCCTCTGAAGGTTTTTGCTTGTTTTCTTATGATTAATTAGGCTATATTTCAGCAATAGCATGATAGTTCTTGGTGTTACTTTTCAGTTTTGGCCACACTTTACTCTTCCCTTTGATGTAGATTCTGTATGGCTTATCTGTTTTTTGTTATAGGCTTGAATAATCCTTGAATCATTTGACTTCACTCATCAGTATCCACTGTCTTTTCTCTAACAGTCACTGAACTATGCTCTTTAAGAACTATAGCTATTGCATATTTCCATGGCATTATATCCATTCTTAAAACCCACAGAATTAAAAGCACAACAAAAGGGTGGCGCCATACTGATATCTTGCACTCACCTGACACAGAGTTCTAAATAAAAGTGGGAAACCAGACAGTCTTTCTTTCTCTCATGCAAGGCTAGATGTCTGAATCTTCTAGTGTCAGAAGCATGGCACAATAAAACTTTGCTGTCACAAATGACAATGCAACAATATCACATTCAAAAAGTTTACAGTGACACTTTACCACAACTACACAAGGCTGCTTTGAATTGAAGGTGCCGATATTGACAATATGTAGGGAATAAAATTGCTACAAATTACCAGCTGGAATTTGAGTAAGAAGAAGAGGAAAATGAAGAAAAAATAATATAACAAATGTAGTTTATTGTTGCAAGGTAACTGTAAATAGTTTACAGCTTAAAACATCACTCTAGCCTAGACCCCACATAAAAATGTCAGTGGATACCTACAGTGCTAATCAGGGTAGGATTAACTTGAAACTAGTACAGTCTTTAAGACATACGGCATAGGCCACCACCAAATGTAATGGTTTCACAGACAACTCCAGACTTGAACAGTAATGTGATTCCAGTGTGGGCGCTAAATAATCATCCGGTGCAATCTGTACCAACAGAACAGATAGGAATCATAAATCAAATAGCAAAACATGCAATTAGAACAGACTGCCAAAGTAAATAACAGAAAATCCAGCAACAAAAATTCTTAACATCCATATGTACGTGGATATAATCATTTATAGATTCTTTATATCTTTTTAAATGGATTATTGGATTTTATTGATATTTTGTTTTTACCCACCCTACTCCATAGCCCTCTCCTTGCTCTGTTCTAAGAGCCATCCCTTATAACCATGAATGATTTAGTATTGTTATTATTATTATTATTATAGTGAGGCAGTTGGGGTTAAGTGACTTGCCCAGGGTCACACAGCTAGTAAGTGTTAAGTGTCTGAGGCCGGATTTGAACTCAGGTCCTCCTGACTCCAGGGCCAGTGCTTATCCACTGTGCCACCTAGCTGTCCCCAACAATGAATTTTGTTAGAAAGAAAAAGAGAAAGATGAGAAAAATTTCAAACAAGATTTAATAAATGTATATGCCTTCATATTAGCAAATATGAAATTCTATGAAAAAAAACTTTGTTCTTCAAAAACTACCCCCCTTCTGTAGCAGAAAACAAATTGCTTGTTCTTGAGAACTTTCCCATCAAGAATTTAGCATAAGCAAATATACCTGTATCATTTTGATGTTTTTGTTAGTGTTTCCAAACTTAATGTACTTCGAAATCAGAATCATTTCTTTATACTCATTTTCATATAATTGTCCTGATGCTCTTCATCACACATTAGTGATCAGAAATGAGGTGTAATTCCCCATTCCCTGCCCACAAGAGACTAAGTAGGTATCTTAATGTAAGTTGAAGGGAGTTCTGCCCTAACTCATGGATTGTGCAAGAATGAATTGACTGCAGATTGATTGTGGTGTGTGTATTTGAAAGCTATTGAATGCAGCTTACAATGTTTAGTAAAAATCTTTATTCTTTTAGTATAAAAAAGATTAATAGATTAAAAACGATCATTATTTTGCAATATTCCTGGCATGGGCCATGTCTCCTCCCTCCACCATCACCTCTGCAAAGCATGAGGGAGGTATTTTCTCAATCTCTTTTTGGTAGCATCAGTTTTATTCTTCATAATATTGTAACCTTATTTTTGTCTTTGTTTTGTGGCTGTAGTTCTTTGCATTCATAATTCATTTGGTATCTTAGTTACACTTACTTCACTCTCCATCAGTTCATGTAAGTCTTTTCTCTGTATCCCACATATGTATATTTTTTCTAGCATGGTACCAATTACATTTGTGCATCACATTTGCCCATAGAATCTTAAACCAGGAATGAAGGATACTATCCCTCAGGTGATTTCTATTCAGAAATGAGAAAGAGTTGCATGGAGAAGAATACCTCTCCAGCTTTGTCAGTTGGCAGCATTTTGCTATTTCATGACTTCATATCTCAGTTCTCTTGGCATTGATGGTTCTGGGTCTCCTTTATTGTTACCATTTCACCCTGCTGTCATCTGCTGATTTTCACATTCAAAAAGTTTCGATTAAGAAAGTGCATGCAGTGAACCAAACATAGAGATGCAACATCTTGCATCCCATGTTGCGATAATATACAAAGTATATGTTATATACATTTGACCAGATGGACACCATCTGGCAGCATGTATAACTTCTTCACCTGTTACCCCCCAGAGTATCTTTCATTCTAGTTATTAACCCAAGAGTCCTGGCACTCTTACAGCATCCTGTTGTCAATTTTATACCTTTGGTATCCTCATATCCATTAACTTGCCTTTCCAAATGTGAGCCTGTAGATAGCCTATGATGACTATTGATGCCTCCTGCCCCCCATCTTATTCTGTAGGTGGTCTCTGTTAAGTTATTATCCCCCTTTGAGGTATTTATCTGTAGAGGAGTTTAGAATATAGATGGCTTGTCTTTTATTTCTGATACCAAAGTAGAATTCCAAAATGAGAGTTTATTTCCTCATGTCATTCGTCAAAAGTCATCATGTATAGTAATATTTAGTATGTGTCTCCTATGAGCAAAACACTCTAATAGATACTAGAAGGGAAGAATTAAAAATATGACAGGACTACTTCCTCTCAAGAGCTTACATGTTAATGGAGGAAGGGGAGAGTAGATAGTACATGGAATGTGCACAGATAAGAATAATAGGTACAAATATGGTGAGGGTAAAAGCAAAATCCAGACAATTTTTAAGGAATATTCGAAGGAGAAATATTTTCATTTGGGACAAGGATCAGGAGGCTTTAAGGAAGAGGTGAAACCTGAGCTGATTTTGGAGGAAGAGAGGGACTCTGAAAGGCAAAGATGGAAGGAGTGCCTTCCAGCATGAAGATGACCTGGACAAATTCCCAGAGATTGGAGATGGAATATTAAGTCCAAGGAACATCTAGTCAGCCACTTGATTTGGACTAGAGAGTGTGTGAATCAGAGTAATGTGGAAAAGATTGGGGAAGGTATGTTGGAGACAGGTTGTGGAATGCTTAAATGTCAGCCAGCACAAGGAGATTATATTTTATCCTATTAGGTATTAGAGAATCAGTGAAGCATTTTGCAGCAGAAGAAAGAGGTTGTGGATATAAAATTGACATTATATGGCACCTGATTAGATGGGTTGGGGAGATGATCGAGAGGAAAGAATCAAAGAAGACTGAGATGGCACCATGGATGGTGCCATCAACAGAAATATGGAAAATAGGAGGGGAAGGGAGAGAAGGGGGGAAAGAAAAGAAAGGAAGAGAAAAACCCAAGCATTTATGTAGAGCCTACTATGTGTCAGGCACTGTGCTAAGTAAAGAAATAGGTACCATTATTATCCTCATTTTACAATTAAGGAAACTAAGACAGAGAGTTTGAGAAACTTACCAAGGATCCCACGGTATCTGAAGCTGGATTCAGGTCTTCCTTAAGGTCTTCATGACTCCAAGCCAGCATTTTAAGCACTGTGCCACCAGCTACCTCAAAGAGGAGGAAAAATATTATTGGGGAAAGAAGAGTTCAGTTTGAGCCATGATAAATTCAAAGTGTCAGAACAACATCTAAGGGAAGATGCTTGCCAGACTATTGGAAATATGCAAAGGAGAGATAGGGCTATAATCATAGATTTGGGAATCTTTATACAGGTAACAGTTGAACCTATGTAAATAGAGGAGATCATCAAGGTAGAGAGTATAATATCATAGAAGCCAAGGTGGGAGAAAGTATTCAGTAGAATAGAGAGTTGTCAGCATTGTCATATCCTATACAAAGGTCAGGAAGGAAGAAGACTGACAAAAGGCCATCAAAGTTAATACTGAGAGGTCTTTTGGTGACTTTTTTTTTTTTGCTTTAAAAGACATTCTTTTTCTAATAATAAATATTTTTATTTATAGTTTTGAGTTCCAAATTTTATTTCTCCTTCCCTCCCCCTTCCCTGAGGTGGTAAGCAATCAGATACAATTTATACATGTGTAATCATGTAAAACATTACCATATTAGTTATTTTGTATAAGAAAATTTGAAAAAGAAAAAATGGAAGTGAAAATAGCATGCTTCAATCTGTGTTTAGTAAATATTGGTTCTTTTTTTGGAGGTGGATAGTAATGCTTCATCATTAGTCCATTGGGATTGTCTTAGATCACTGTATTTTTGAAAATAGTGTCATTCACAGTTCTTCAAACAATATTGCTGTCACTGTGCACAGTGTTCTCTTGGTTCTGCTCACTTCGCTGTACATCAATTCATACAAGTCTTTCCTGGCCTTTCTGAAATCATCCTGCTTGCCATTTCTTATAGCACAATAATATTCCCTCACCATCATATACCACAGCTTGTTTAGCCATTCCCCAATTGATGGACATTCCTTTGATTTCCAATTCTTAGCCACCACAAAAAGAGCTGCTATAAATATTTTTGTATGAATAGGTCTTTTTTTTCTTTTTTGGGATGTCTTTGGTATATAAACTTAGCAGTGGTATTGCTGGATCAAAGGGTATGCACAGTTCTGTAGCCCTTTGGGCATAGTTTTTTGGTAACTTTAAAAAAAATAAACATTTTTATTTATAGTTTTGAGTTCCAAATTTTATAAGTACTTCCCTCCCCTCCCCCTTTCCTGAGGTGGTAAGCAATCAAAAATGGGTTATACATGTACAGTTATGTAAAACATTATTTTGGTGAATTTTTCAGAGAGCAGATTCAGTGGAGTGGTGGGGTTGGAAGTCACATTATAAGAGATTGCTGTGTGATGATGATGTGACGAGTGAGTAGAGGAAGTGAGGTCAGAGTGAGTTCTACATCTAGCAGTAGAAAGAATGATAATTTTGGGGAATGCCAATGTAGAGGGAACATTTTTGAAGGTGAATATAGACTAAAGTATAGTTGTAGGAGTAATCCAATAGAAAAGAAGAGATTGAAGAGAGGGGGAGAGAGAGAGAGAGAGAGAGAGAGAGAGAGAGAGAGAGAGAGAGAGGGACTGATCACAGGAGCAAAGGTTGTTCATGAATATGAAGAAATTTGGGGTTTAGAACTTTTCTTTGGAACATTAGAGGGGTTCAGTTAATTTTTTAGCTGTGGCCAGAAAATCTTTTAACATTGAGTTGTTATTTTGCCTCACAGTCTTGTTCTTTGAAAGATGAGGCTTCCACAAAAGTTCTGCTTTGGTAACACTGATGACATAGAGGTAACCTAGAAGTTCATTGGAGTGCCAATTCTTGCAAGTTCTATCAACTTTAAGGACAGTATAACAGCAGAAAATACAGAAAAGCTCATCAATGAAAGTTTAGGTATGACATAATGAATTCTTTGACAATTGCAATCCATTGAACAGATAAAAACATAAAACGGCTTTCTGTTCATTTCAGGCTCCCCAACTTACTCTCTTCTCCTCCTCCTCTTGTGGTAGAGAAGGAGACCAAGGAGAGAGGGCTTAAAAAATTACGCAGTTTTTACTATCTCTTCAAACATTTTTCCAGATGTGGACAGTAGACTGGAAAGGCAAGGATGGGTTGCAATCCTGATGAATCTATCTACTGAAGAGAAATCAAGTCTCATTGGCTAGATTCTGAAGGTGTTACATTTAGAGTAATCATTTGTGTAATTGTTCAGAACCTTTTTTTCCACCTTGAAATAAATCCAGTTATTTGCACTAGTGTCTTATTGGGACAGAAGCAACCAAAATTAAATGGGCAAAACAGAGGGATGAAGGGGAGAACTTCAGGAATAAATCAGCTAATAGCCATCTAAGCCTCTTCAACTCCTCTGAGTAGTGCACATAGTTAGTTGTACAGCAGGGCTCCAAGGGCACAGTTGGGGAACAAACCTGAATACTTAAGATACTGTACACTAAAGTTAAACAAAATAGGGCTTAGATGTTATCTACCCTTGCTTTAGGTTGTTGTTCCTGTCATCCACTGTAGGTTCATACTAAAGTTGAAGTAAATTGTTTTGTTTTGTTTTGTTTTTAAAGTTTGGGCAGGGGTGGTGAATTTTACAAAGGAGGATGGTCATTAGCAACAAAAACCTTTTTGTTCCTTGTCATCTCTCTAGAATGTTTTCCATTATACAGTCAAAATACTTTTGAAACCTATTTTGGTCCTAATGGTGTCCATGGATAACTGGCAAGGTTTAAAAAAATTTTTTTAATGTCTAACTAACAGATGTATCAATCCGGTGAAGTGGGTTGTGTGTGCGTGTGTGCGATTTTTGTTTTTGTTTTTTGTAAAATGATAGCACAAAGAATTAGCGTTAACATCTTGTAAATTGAGAGAGAGCAGATTCAATTATATCTTTGATCAATCTTCATGACAATGTTAAAGGTCATTTCCAACATTAGTTTTTGTTTCCAACATGATCATTGTTGATTTACCTGGTTGCTTCAGAAATATCCCTTATCTTGCCTTTTTGGTTGCCTAATTCAAGAAAATGATTATCTGCCTTAAAGATTAAAAATTAATAATTCCTTTGCATATGGAACATATGTCCACTATTATGTTCACTCTGCTACAGTTAACCTTAACCTCCTCCTATAATTATATTTTCTCATTTGTTGAATAAAATAATTAATTTTCTCATAGGGGAACTCCATGGACCAATTAATTCTATGTGGATTCCAAAGCACAGTGAAACAATTAATATTGGTGTTTATTTGCTAATTATTGTTGACTTGTGGAAAATAATTTTTAAAGTCTAAATTAGAGAGTTATAAAATTAATTCCTGTACATCAGCAGATCTCACAAATCTAACTTCATTCCCATGATATTTTGCTAAGTCTTCTCTGCTTGTCTACAAAAGCAAACAAAACCATATCTTTTCTGTTCAGATAAAACTAAATTACAATGAAATAGTTCAGGGAAGGAGTCTAGAGGAATTATCACTTCCCTCATCCATGCTGTGAACGCTACCTACCCAACTGAAAACAACAACAACAACAACAACAACAACAAAAAATCCCCAAACCTTTTTTGGTTATCTGCAATTTGCAAGCTATCTAAACTGCCACATTCTATCTCTTTTGTGTTGGATTTCTTCCTACCTATCTGTAACTGTTGTTTCCCCCAGAGGCATAAGCTTTCACTTTCCTAGCATTTTGAAAGTCTCACACACCCAGCATAACAATTTCTGCTAGTTAAAGCCACTTAGCAACAAGAATTATATTTAACCTATTTTCTGTCTAACACCCTAAGGAGAAACAGAGCTGCCAGTGGGTTTTTAAGATGAGGAACAATGTGGTTCAATGAGCTAAGTAGCATAATCAAAGAGAATATGACCTTCCTCTATGTTTCCTCTACTATCCCTCCCTCAAATGGGGTCAACTAAAATAATTTATCTGAGGGAGGACTTAGGAGAAATATGTTTCCAAAAAAAAAAATAGTAAGTGTATTGCCAAACAGTGGTGCCATGGAAATGCTAAATGACTAAGAATTTTGTTAGAGCATTCATATTATAATGCAGTGTGGTCAGGAAAATAAATGGGGAGACTGAAAAAATCAAGTTAAAATCATTGTGAATTTTTGTTGCAGTGAAATTATTTAATCAAAAAGACCCTCTTTGAATTGATTAGAAAGACTATCCTTCTCTTCTTTCTAACTAAGATATTGTGGAGGTGAAAAAAAGAACACTGGATTTTTAAGACAATGATGTCTTTTGGGAATCTCTATGGAGAGGTTCTTGTACCTGAAGCCACTTTTATTAAACTCCTGTGGTCAGGGTTCTGGCAAAGTCATGTGAAATACTGAATGATGTTGGTGCCTTTCCAAATTGTGATTCTTGTCTATATCTTTCCATAAATCAGTCATGGAGGGGCATGCTAGGGTGGCGCAGTGGATAATAAGTCCTGGATTCAGCGAGGACCTGAGTTTTAAATCCAGCTCAGGCATTTGACACTTACTAGCTGTGTGACCCTGGGCAAGTCACTTAACCCCAATTGCCTCACCCCCCTCTAAAAAAAAATCAGTCTTGGAGAAACATTTGAAGAGATAGTATAAACTGCATAATTCTTAAAGCCTTTTCTCCTATGTCCTCTAAGAGATGAAATAAATGCTAAATTCCACACTCTTACTTTAATACATAAATTCTTCAATAACAGTAGACTGTAAAGCACTATGAAAATGCAGTATGTGCTATTATTAATAACAGCAAAATATGGCTACACATTTGAGATCCAGTCCATCCCTCCATCCCTACTCTCCTTATCATTCTTCAGGGTTTCAGTAACAAAAGGAACAAAATTAAATTCTATGGAAAACTAGTTTCTTATAACACTAGCATGTTTTTAAAGTATTCTTCCTTGTTAAAAGTTTCAGTGACATCCCAAGTAGCAGCATTCTCTTCTTTTTGATATATACAAGCTTCAGGAAACATATGTTTTTGTCATACTGCAGTATGGGAAGTGAGTATTTTAGGATATAAGTTCTCCCTTATTCTTTGTTAGGGAAAATCTGTACATATAAATTTCAGTTTCTCAGCACAAAGTTGAAAGAAAAAAAAAACTGTTTGCCAAATCAGTGATAAGACATGAGTACCCAAGGTACAATTTGACTTCTCTTTCTGCCACTTCAGAAGATAAATTGAGAGCTTGGCTGGGTAATCAGATTTAGGCATAGCATGGTACAAGCCAAAGCTCTCATAAGGTGATGTTTTCTCCTTCCTGCCTTCCTCCTACTCACTTCCTTCTCTCTGACTTCCGTCCCCCTCTTCTTTCCCTTTTTTCCTGTCTCTCCCTCTTTTTTTGTGTGTCAGACAAAATATATGAATAATTAAATAACCTTTCTTCTTGGCTGACTAGAAATCTTTTATCTTCCAATGAGAAGTAATGGTATCTGCTAGAAAAAAAAAATTCATCCAGCAGTATGTAGCAGCTATGATTGCTTACACATCTTGCTTATGCCTTCATCCAACCAAGACGTATAAGGAAAAGATTTTATTTTCTTCTATGAGCCATCTGCTATGCATTGCCTGTACTTTGGTAAATCAAACCTGATCAGAACAAGGAAGAAATAGAAAGTTAAGAGTTCCTAAATGAATAATAGCTAGGCTATTATAATGTCAGCATCATTCTATTTTCAGATCTTAAGCTCAGAATTTTATCTTAAGGGTGTGAATATGTCTAGACTAAAATTTCAAATTGGCAGCCCCTGAACAAAAAAGGGGAAGAAATTCTTGTACTTAGGAGTGTTATTCTCTTAACCCTCAGATAGTTATATAATAAAATAATAGTCAGACAAGCAATCTCTGACTTACAAATTATTGTTGTTCAGTCATTTCAGTCATGTCCAACTCTTTGTGACCTGATTTTTCTTGGCAAATATACTGGAATGATTTGCCATTTCTTTTTCCAGCTCATTTTACAGAAGAGAAAACTGAGGCAAACAGGGTTAAATGACTTGCCCAGGATCACACAACTATTAAATTTCTGAGGCCAAATTTGAATAGATAAGTCTTCCTGACTCCAGCCCCAATACTCTATCCATTGCACCACCTAGCTGCTCTGAGTATTTTAGCTGTTATCTATCATATATTCAAAATATCTTTAGCTATGTTCATTACATAATTATTGATTTACATCTTCTAATGAAGATGAGTCTTCCTGGTTCCAAGACCAGTGCTATATAAAATTGTACCACATTGTTATCATTGTTCTTTGCCTGTCATTCTCTAAGAGGACCATGACATGGGAGGTGATGTCATGACTTGCAATGAAATGAGTTTAAATGAGGCAGAGCTGTGCAAAGTTACCAATCTCACTCTCTCCTCCAAAGCCATCTGGGTCCAGTGGCAAGACATAGATCAGGACAACTGAAGACCGTGTCACATAGCTACCCTATGTATGTATATGAATACATGCATATATTTTGTTGTTTGGTTGTTTTTCAGTTGTGTCCAACTCTTTGTGACCCCTTTTGGAGTTTTCTTGACAGAGATACTGGAGTGGTTTGCCATTTCCTTCTCCAGTTCATTTTACAGATGAGGAACTGGGGCAAACAGGGTTAGGTGATTTGCCTGGGATCACACAGTTAATAATGTCTGAGGCCAGATTTGAACTCAGGAAAATGAGTCTTCCTGACTCCAAGCCTGGCACTCTATCTACTATATCACCAACTGCTGAGACTTACTAGTAGTTTCCAAAGTCTGTTATTCTTTAGTTGAGAACTTGAAATGCAATTTCCCATAGGAATTATTTTTTCTGTGGTACTTAGGTTACAAGGCTAGCCCACAAAACCACATTTGACAGATAATCTACTTGAAAATTAATACCAATGGGGGCAGCTAGGTGACACAGTGGATGGAATGTTGTGCCTTGGGTCCAACTTCTACAGTCTTAGAGAGTTGATATGTCTTTGAGAGGTTAAGTGACCTAGCCTGGGTTACATAAGCAAAGTGTGCCAGAGGGAAGATTTGAACCTAACTCTTGATAACTGAGACTAGCTGTCTATCTACTAAGCCTGTGGAGTCAAATTCAATCAAAAGTGCATCTCTGCAGGACACATGTTGACTTAGAAAACAACAAATTTAACATTACATATGTGGTAGTGTATTTTTATTTGTTTTATTAAACATTCCCAATCATATATTAATCTGTTTCCAGCATAACAGGAGTTTTGTTCCATGAGTTTGACACCTCTATTCTGTGCCTTTTTCTTCATTGGTATAAATCAAGACATTATACTTTAGTGTAAGATTAGCAAAGCTTCCCCTCACTTTGAAAGCTAAAATTTTAAACCTACTATGTTATATAAATTATTGGGTCCTCAACTGTTTCTGGCTAAATTACTGGGGGACTAAGCTGGGTTTTCTAAAATATATTTATTATTAAAGTATATTAAATATTAGCAGAGTATTGACTGCGTGTCTCTACATTACCTATACTGGCCTAGGAGGAGAGTGCTCACCAACAGGACATTTCCAGCCTAGAGTGCAAGCCAAGAATGGTGCTCACCTCTTGGTCAGGCTTTTTCTCTGCAATAGAGGCAGCTCCTTACAGGCTGATCAAAGTTAGTTGGCTAGCATCATTCAATTCCATTGGTTGACATGACTTGAGGGTTGTGCATATTATAATAAGCTCTACCATGATGATATCAGGGTTTCATGGGAGACCCCCTGAGGGGGCAAAGGCCCATTCAGATAGGTGTGGTTTAATCCCCTCAATTCACTAAACTAGATGCAAAAAAGTCTGTCTCCATTCTTTGTAAACCTGCACAGGATTAGAACTCCCTCCTAAAAATTGACCTTTAAGTGGGGGATAGAAAGCCAACCAAAACTGGGTCCCTCCTGGGTACCTCCTCAAGAAATCCTCTCTTTTTTTTTTGAGGGACATTGAGGGTTAAGTGACTTGTTTAGGGTCACACAGCTAGTAAGTGTCAAGTGTCTATGGTTGGATTTGAACTCAGGTCCTCCTGAATCTAGGGCCAGTGCTTTATCCACTGTGCCATCTAGCTGCCCCTCCCAGCTTAGTTTTTACAAAAGATTTCCTGGTTCCTTGCCCCATTTCCTCCCAACCCCCCATCCTTTGACAACCCCTTAGTGTTGTCATATAGCAATCATATAGCATTTCTTTTGTGGTAGTGTATTATAGTTCTCTATATTTGTAACTTACCCCTCTGTAATGAGATAAATCAATTTTATTGGAACATGGATCATGTCTATTTAAACTTCCTCCCTCCCCCAGCACCAAGCACAGTGTATTGTTCATACTCGGCCCTAGATACATGTTTGCTGAATGAATTCTCAAGATATCTTAACTTCTACATTCATAACTACAGATCTTCCAGATGCAATTCCCACGCCATCAAAGCTTCTATCTCAAAATAAAACATGTTTCCTGAGATTGTAGCAAAGGATGTTATTACTCTGAATTTAATTTTCACAATGTGAGACCAGATGCTGGGTAGCAGCTGAGCCTTCTCTGTGCCTACCAACTGTGCTCTCACTGAATCTGAAGCCAGACAAGTTTTCATTTCCCTGAAAAGAAGACTAAGTCTACATTTAGATCCACAAAAAAATGTACAGTGCCATTTGTTTTTGAGAGATTCATGATGCTTTCCATTAATTCCTATCTTCAAACTATAGATTATGGACCAATTTCACTAGCTCCAGTTTATGGATGAACTTCAGGTCTGGTGATTGTCTCTAAATAACAACTGTGCAGTCTAAATTTATCACTAGTGGACTAGACCAGGGAAAATCATTGTAATACAAGCCAATCAGAATTACCTTAATTGTATAAGGAAATACTGTCAAACTCAGAAAAGAAGATCCCTAAACTCTTTCTTTTACTAAATCAGAGAATTTGAAAAATTGTACCAATTATATTTTTAAAGACGTTTTCTCCCTGGTAGTTAGGATTTTGTGATTTGCCATAAATATTAACAATAGCCTTACAACCTTCAAATCAATCTGATTCGAAGGACAAATCATACCAATCACAAATAAAGCAAGAATAGCCAGTGGACAAAATGGCCGATTTGGCCAAAAGAAAGAAGGCTCTATTTTCCAACAGCTTTTTCAGGTAGTAGAAGAAGCATGATACAGTAAAAAGAATATAGATTTGGAGTTGGAAGAACTGATCCCAGATCCCTTCTCCACCATTTTGCAGTCTTGGACAATTGATGTTCCGTCTATGGGCCTTAGTTTCTTCATTTGTTACTAAAGGGAATTAGAATAGCTCTCTAAGGTCCTTTCTAGCATTAAACCCAAGAATCTATGATGTCTATTTTTCCATTCCTTTTCCTATTATGACTAGAGTGATTTTAACTATAAATTCAATATGAAAACACACTTATAACTATAAAATCAAGTATTGAAGTGAGACATTTTAAATATGTTACGAATATGCTATTATTTTTGATGAGTTCACCTTCAGGTGTGAATATCTTCAAGAATTGGCTTTTTGGTAATAACTGGTGGTTTTTATGTATTCAATCATTCATTTTTGTTTTGTTTTGTGGGGCAATGAGGGTTAAGTGACTTGCCCAGGGTCACACAGCTAGTGTAAAGTGTTCTGAGGCTGGATTTGAACTCAGGTCCTCCTGAATCCAAGGCCAGTGCTTTATCTACTGAGCCCACCTAGCTGCCCCTCAATCATTCATTTTTAATGCTTAATAGTAATAATGTGTTAGTGGCTAACATATCACTATAAAGTTTGCTAAACACTTCACATATATCATTTCATTTGACCCTCACAAACCCTGTTAATTAAGTGTTTTTATCATCCCCATTTTATGGAGAAGGAAACAGTTCCTTTTTTTTTTTTTGCGGGACAATGGGGGTTAAGTGACTTGCACAGGGTCACATAGCTAGTAAGTGTCAAATGTCTGAGGCCGGATTTGAACTCGGGTACTCCTGAATCCAGGGCCGGTGCTTTATTCCACTGTGCCACCTAGCCGCCCCAAGGAAACAGTTCTTACAGAGGAATTATACAAACTTACAGATCCAACTAGGAGAGGATAAGTGACTTACCCAGGGGCTCACAGCTAGAAAGTTTCTGAAGAAAGATTCTAACTCAGGTCTTTCTAATGCCAAGTTGGCCACTCTATCATAACAGCACAGTATAAACATAAAATGGTATGATGGATATGCCAATGTATCACTTCATAGTTGTATCACTCTTTTTTTTTTTTTTTTTTTGGTGAGGCAATTGGGGTTAAGTGACTTGGCCCAGGGTCACACAGCTAGTAGTGTCAAGTGTCTGAGGCCGAATTTGAACTCAGGTACTCCTGACTCCAGGGCCGTTGCTCTATCCACTGCGCCACCTAGCTGCCCCTTGTATCACTCTTTCTAGATTTGTAGTCTTTTAGCATATATTATCCCACTCAAGTGATGCAATACCTGTGTTAGGTATTATCATCTCTTTTATATATGTGAGATATGTGAGACTCACAGGAGTTAAGTGGCTTATAATATTACATGGCTAGCAAGAGTCCAAGATGTCATTAGACCCCAGTCCTCTGCTATTTATTTGAGGGCTCATAGCATTAGATCATCCCAGAGAGACTTATTGGTAACAGTAGTGATCCAGAAATGGAATTTCATTTTTGTAGATATGTAATTATAGTAAGAATCAGTATTAGAGGGGGCAGCTAGGTGGTGCAGTAGATAAAGCACCGGCCCTGGATAAGGAGGACCTGAGCTCAAATCCATCTTCAGACACTTGACACTTACTCAGCTGTGTGACCCTGGGCAAGTCACTAACCCCCATTGCCCTGCCAAAAAACAAACAAACAAACAAAAAAGAACACCACACCATAGTGGTTGGTTCTTTAAGAGTGGCTTTTAAAACTGTTTGATTTTCTCCATCCATTATCCTTTCATCTTTACTATGCCTCTTTTTCTGATCATATATTTCCTGAATCAAAATCCTTTATGTCACTTCTTACATGCAAACTGTCATGGGTAATGTGCTGCAGCCTACTTATGCCCACCATGTATCTTTCATTTAATGTTTACCATTAGAAAAACTTTATGGCAGTAAAATTTATTTGGGTCTCAGGCAATGAGAAATAATTTAACCTTGTTTTATCATCTGGTCTTTTGGACATTCATTCAGCAACAACCTGGATTAACCAGATCAAAATAATGGGAACTCTCAAATGAAATTTTTTTCAACTATCTTGCATTTTTAAGAGAGGGAAAAAAAATGAGAAGAAAACACATTAATGCTAGACACTAACCAGAGCTCTGTTCTTCCCCCCAACCTTGTAAATGCAAAGTCGACAGCAATTTTTAGAAAAGCCATGAGATTTTCCCCAACGCTTAATGCCTTTTCACTAAGTCTTTGTATCAAGACATGTGAGCATAATAGAACCCACATGCTCAGCTCTTTGGGCTTTTTTTTTTTTTAATAAAGTCAACTTGGGACTCATTCCATGAGTTTATACTTAATAGAAATTTAGCATCTTAGTTGTGTTTATGTTTAGCCACAAGTTATGTACCATCATCTTAAGATCAAAATATTCTTTTGTGTCTTTTTTTAACTGAACTGCTGGAAAACGTCTGTAGCCTAGCATATGGTCAGTCAGTGATGTAATACTAAGCTATGATTTCTTTTGCAAATGATTCACAAATGTTTTCATATTTCTTAACAGATTTTTGGGACCCACAATTTTCAATACTTTGTGCTCAAATAACCTTTTTTAAAAAAAAATGCCAACAAAACAAAAAAGTCCTTTTATTAGATCTACAATCAAAACTTTACCACTAATTGTAATGGATAGTTGCATAAAAGGTCATTTTTCTGTAGCCTTCAAACAATTTTAGTCCGAAGTTGCATTCTAGAAGCATTTTCTTTAATGTTCAGATGCCTGGGATATAGTGAAAGCTATTTGGCTGCCAGCCACAGCCAGTACCAAATATGATCTTTACAACTTGATTCAGTGATGACCAAGACATTGAGCCATAAAAGGTCATTAACTAAGTAGGAAACACTGAATTTAAGGGTTTTAAAGTATATTTATAACAAGAGACCAGTCAGAATGACTTGACAAATCCTATTAGGTACAAGGCATAGAAACAAGCCTGACCGTCGGAGCTTTTTGAAGTTAGAATGCTATCCAACAAGTTGTACGTTACTGTTAATATAACCAGAAAATGCTGGTTGTATCTTTACAACTGGTCATTATGCTCTTCCCAGAGTTCTGTTAAAATGGAAAGAGATCATTTGAGAGCTGAGTGGGTACAAAGAGAGAGAAAATACTTCGCATTGCTAATCTTACTTAGCCAAGGTGGTCTGGTGGATTCTGTCTCACGAAAGTACACCTGGATGTCTTGGAAGTCAAAACTTTCTGCAAAAATTAAGCACCTTATGGCTGTATGCAATCTGAGATGTAGCAAAGTTGTTTATTATCCTTGAAGTTCTTTAGATACAATTTTGTCCATATAATTAAGCCAGGAAGACAAATACTAGACCAATTTTCCCTACTTTCACAACATTTGATATATGAAATTTCAGCTTCAAAACAGATTATCAGGTGATTATTTGTACAAGAAAATTCCTCACTTTTCAAAACAATTCACTACAAGATTCATTTTAAACTGGTGGGGAATCCCTTTATTTCATTGAATCCCAGCAAGTTCTGTTATATCCACTAGTTCACAAGGTAAAGGAAGTCAAAAGGCAGAGGTGGAGTGATGATGAGTCCAAGCAGGGGGACAGCTTGTGCCAAGGGATTGAACAGGGAGATGGATGTCATACAGAGAACATAACATAGACAACCTCGCCTGAATGTAAAAGGGCATGAAGGGAAGTAATGTGAAATCACCTTGGATAGTAGAGTGGCGGGAGCTTGTGAATAGCTGTAAATGTCAAAGAGAGGAGTTTGAATCTTACCCTAGGAACAGTATGGTCCGAGGTGCTTTAGGAATATCATTTTTCTATGAGTTGGGTGAGTTGTAGAGAGGAGAGAGTGCAGGAAAATCCACCTATCACAATAGTTCAGGAGGTAGGTGAGAAGAGCCTGGACTAGTTTGGAGGCCAGGGAGTAAAAGAGAAGGGGACAGATGTGAGGAATGTTGTAGAGGTAGAATTAATTTGGCAGCTAATCGAATGGGGATGGGAATAAAACATGAGCATGAAGAACTGAGGAGGAGTCCCAGGTTGTCAACTTGGGTTGACTAGAAGTATTGTAAAGTCATTCCCTGAAATAGGGAAGTTAGGGAGTATGGTGCTATACAGGGAAAGACAAATGAGATCTGTTTTGGCCATGTTGAATTTGAGATGCCTATGAGACACTGGGTAAAGATGTACAGCAAAAGTTGAAGATGTAAGACTGGACCTGAGGACAGATAAGGGCTGGATGTGTAAATGTCGGAGTCACTTGTATAGAAATGATAGTTGAATACATTGGAACTGATGAGATCATTGAGACACAGAGTATGGAGAGGGAAGAGGAGAGGGCCCTTTATGGAGCCCTCACATACACTAACACATAGGGAGAGAAACATCAATAAAAATCCTGCATTGGGGACAAAAAGGTCAGTGAGACAGGATCACCATGGCAAAGAAGTGTCATAACAATCCAGGGGAAAAGTGTCCAGAAGGAAAGAGTGGTCTACAGTATCAGACTTCCCAGAGAGATGATAAAGAACAAGATTATGTAGAAAATATTATGCTAAGCAAAGTTTCAAGGAATACAGAGATGAGTTTAACTGGAGGCAGCATGATTTAGTGCACAGGTCAGAAAACTATGGCCAGATCCAACAATTTCCTGTGTTTGTATCTTGTTGTTCAGTCATGTCCAACTCTTTGTGACCCCACAGACCATAGCACATGAATAGTCTCCGTAGGTTTTTTTTGGCAAAGATACTGGAGGGGTTTGCCACTTCCTTGTCCAATGGATTAAGGCAAACAGAGGTTAAGGGACTTGTCCAGAGTCACACAGCTATTAGGTGTCTGAGACTGGATTTGAACTCCAGACTTCCTGACTTTAGGCACAACACTCTATCTACTAAGCCACCTAGCTGCCTCCTGTTTTTGTATGACTTGCAAGCTAAGAATGGTTTTTACAAAAACAGGCAGTCATTCATAGTTTGCCAACCCTGATTTAGTAAAAAGTGCCAGAGTCAGAAGGAATTGGATTTGAATCCTGCCCCAGAGTCTTCCTACCTGTATGACCTTGGACAAGTCACTCTCTTAAATTCTCTGGGCCTTATGTTCTTCATCTGTAAAATAAGGGGGTTAGGCTTGACCTCTAAAAGTGTAGTCCAGTTTTAAAGCCATTATCCTATGAGTAAGATGCAGTCCATACCTTCAAGAGGTTTTATAATATAATTGACATAAACCCACATAAGACAAAGTATGACAAATATCACAAGAAATATATAAAGTACCATGAAAACTCACTGTAAGGAGAAATTGTTTTTAGCCTTGAGAATTAGGGAAGATGTCATAGAGGGGATGGCACTTGAGCTTAGCCTCAAAGGATGGATAGTGTTTAAATAGGCTGTTTAAGTAGAAGAAGGAATGTCAACACAGAACAGCTTAAACAAAAGCTAAGTGGAGAGAGGCTCTTCACCACAAGGTTAGTCACCAAGTGATGTTTGTTTATTTGTTTTGCTGGAGGGGCAGCAACTCAGAAAGATTCTCTTCTAAGAGTATATGAGACAGAGGGTGCTGTTTGGGAAGTGGGAGTTTGCATTGGTGCAGTGAGTATAGTTTCTGAATCATGCATCATTTGAAATCTCTGAAGAGTTCACTGACACATTTAATGTTATGCAAAGTTGTCACTGTGTTGTGTGTTAATTAGGCATAGAGTAAGAAATTCATGGATGTGACTGTAATTAGTATTATTTTTACAAATCAAATTTTACACTTTTTTGTTGTTGTTGTTAACTCTCCAGTCTCTAGATAATCATTTTCAATATAGGCAGCTTTTTTTTTCTAATGTACAGTACTAAATATACTTTGTTCCTTATCTCCCTCATATACAAATTGAAAGAAAAAAATACTAGATCAGGCATCTTTGCAGTCACCTTTGCCTTCATCCTTATTTCCCTGTTTCCTCCCCCACCTCCCTCTTCATTGTCCTATGATTCTTGGAGGGCACGTGGATGACTCAACTAGGTTTTTGAGAGTTGTATCATTCTGGAGCTGAGGAAGGGCAGTGAATACTGAAGCTGAGAATGGTGGCATGAGGGAAGAGGAAAAACAGAACTATCATGTCAATTTTGGATCCCTGGCCTCTGGGATTAGGGGGAGGTGGTGAAGAGGGAAGAAAGGGATTTGGGATTAGGCTCTTGAATCATGTTAAAATCAGAATAAGAAGTGGCATAGGTCACTCACAATGTAGAGATGATGGACTCAAGATGGAAAATGGATACATTTTTGGAAACAGCCTATGTGAGAATTGGTTTGGCTTCACTTGACACATTGGTTCCTTGAGCTTTCTCTTTTTCAGTTGGTGGGGTGGGGGTGGAAAAAGGAGCTAACCATAGGATTACTTAGCCCCCCCCCCCAAAAAAAAAGAATGAAAGGAACAAGGGTCATTGAAGCACAGGAAAGAACAAAAGGAAGGCTGGAAAGAAACACAGACAACCTGGACAGCTTTGAAAGCTACATACTGAATTTTTATGTATTTAAAAGGACAAACAAGCTATATATAATAGATTTACAGTGTTCATGGTCAAACCTCTTTTTGTCCTGCTTTACTGTGTATATGGGAAATACCCATTTTATATTAATATTTAAGTTCAGAATTTTAAAAATTAACATTTTTTTAAAGTGGCAGGTCAGGAGGGTTCACAGGGAGGGAATATGTCCTGACAAAGTAGGCACCAAATTTTGGAGGAAACCAAAGGTCATGAATGGCTTTGACATCTCTCCACTGTTAGCAGTTTTGGGGAATAAAACTATGAAAGCTGTTGTAAGGCTAACTCCTGGTTCATATTCCTCGAGACAGGAGGGATATTACTGACAATAGAACCTAACTGATTATTGCTTCCTTACCCTTTGCAATTTTAACTTTAGGACCTGTTTTATACATTCAATTAAAAAAACCACCATTATACATGCCTACAGTATGCCAGACACTATGCTTCTTGTGACAATTGCTTTGCATTAGTTAAACTTCTCAAAGAAATGGTAGCCGTCTGTGTTTTTCCTTTTTGCCTATTTCCCATTTTTCAAAATTTCCAGCTTGTTTTGAACAGAACAGGATGGAACTACTGTTACTGTCTTCCATGTTGTCTTCTCATTTTTATCTTGTATTAAAATTTGATATTGATTTTTTTAACTTTTGCTCTGAACAGTCAGTAATTTGCCTTACACAAACATTTGATTCTGAAATAATTCTCACTTCTAATTAGTTATAAAAATATAATCCACTTCAGTTTTTGTTTGATGTTCCCCATGGCCAACATCTTTGAATCTGTCCTTGAGACAGACGTGATATATAGGGTTTTCTATGTTCATTTTTTCTCATTAGTATCAGCAATGGAACCTCTACATATGGACTCTATGTACTTAGTGTATGTGAAAGTAATATGAGAAAGTGCCATTGGGATTTAAGAAGATGAAGTCATGCATAGTAGCATAAACTAACCAGGTACATACAAAAGAAATCAGTGCTAAAGGTGACATACTTTAAAGGCACATGGATCATTATTTAGATAGATCAGAAGTAAAGATTCCAGAATACTGGTAAAGGCTATGAGTGGTACTTTCCAACCTCCCTCCCGCAAAAAAGGGGGGGGGGGGCAAAAAAACAGAAAACAAAAAACAACAACTAAGATATTAGCAACTACCCAACCATATGCACACTTTCTCACCTCTGTAAAATTTTAATGAGAATGATCTATCTATATACATTGAGTATTATTGATGAAACTATGAGAAGAGAACAGACAAGATTTCACAGATAAATTTCCACAGAGGCCCACATCTTCACAGTCATGCATTGTGAAGGGTAAAGACAATCAGATCCAGCTGTGTCTGTCATTTTTTTTATTTCTTTCATAAAAGGTTTTTTGTCTTCATAGAACAAAATTTAACCTTAAAAGTTATCCTCAAACAAGGTATGACTCCTAAACGTATGTTAAAATCATAGAAGATTATACGATGGATATGTTCACCAAGATAACTTTCTTTACTGATCCTGTATCACCATCAAGGATGGTTTAAAACAGGAATATACTGATCTGAAGTATCTTCCAGGGTCATGAGACATCCTGTCTAGTCTAAATAACAGAAATTCCCTGTATTTGGAGAAGTTCCCCTTTTCATAAATAGCATTATATTTTGAGACACCATGATCATTTACGGCAGTTTTTAGCCTGTCAGGACTATACTACTTATTTTTTTATATTAAATTTTGTTTTGTTTTCAGATCCATTATGCTATCTATTTGATGTGATATATTTCAGTCCTCTTTTGAGGTTTCCTAAGTTAAAATCTTTCTACTTTGTGTGACATAAGCAAGTCACATAAATTTCTCTGACCTTGGTGTCAGTATGTATCAATAAATGGTTTTGGTCAGATGTCCTTTAGGTTCCTTTTTGGTTCTACTTTATGCTTTTAGAACTCAGTGACCTCTCAGGGCCTTTTCAACTCTTGAATCTATGATTCTGATTGTCTACTATTGAGCTGAGGGTACCTGATGTGATGGATTCTCCATGTGTTTCCATCCTTTGCACAGCAATAGCAACATCTCATTATAAAGAAAATGCTGCTGATGGTTCTTTGCTTCCAAGAAAAGAGCTCATTCATCATACTGCAGTTTCTTCATCTACCCATCAAGTTACATCAACATAATTTAAAAACTATGTCTTTATTTCTTGGATGCTTATCTTACCTTTCCACAAAATATTCCCACTAAAGGCCCTCTAACACTCCTGCTCTCTGGAAATGACTATTGAATACTTGATTGCCTCATCAATCTCATACTACTTTTCCTGGACTAATATGAAAATTATTCCCCTTGTTTATATGTATGTGTTTAACAGTATATCCAGAAAGTATTTGTGGATCCAGTGCTTGTGAGAGATACTATCAAAATTCAATACTATAATTGTTTTCTTCTTACAATGTTTGGCAGAACCAAGTGTGGTTAATTGAGATGTAGAGGAAGGAAAAGGCAGGTTTTGTTTTTTTTGGTTTTTGTTTGGTTGGTTTTTTGCTAAGGACATCCTTACTGGTTCTGCATGAGATAGAAATAAACTCCTAACTGTATCATACAGACATTGATTTTACAATCTATAATCCCAATGATGTCACAGCATTAGCCATCTTTATTTCTGGGATTAATTGAATGAAAATCTGCTTGGTAGTAAAAAGGATGACACTTTTCCCCCTTCATAAAATGACCTTTTTTCCCCTTCTCTTCTGTGACAAAGTTTTCTCATTGTACTAAAAATCAGTTTCTCATCAAGCAAATACATACAAATCGTCGATTTCTGGAAGCTTCAGCAGATAGGGATTGCCTTTAAATGATCTAATTTCTAAAAAGGAATAATATCGCATTTTGGAGTTGCTTATCTAAACAGGTTCTTGGAGTCAATTAAATTATAGCTCTGACCAACAATATAAAATCAAAGAAAGCATGACTAGAAATATCTATAATCATTTTAAAGTGTTCTAAGTCCCACAAAATTGGCCTAAGTTCTATACCATACTGTATTCTGATACTATAGATGTTGGTTTTTAAAAATGCCCCAAGGTATTATAAATATATAAACAAAAAATTAAAAATACAACTGTAGTGTATTGTAAATCTGACTTAACAAAAACTCATATACTAGAAAAGCAATCCATGATGAAGGGTTGCTTTTGCCTTCTTAGAATTTAGAAGAGCTTGAGTAATTTTGTTGGTGGTGGTTTTTCTTTTTAGGGATTATTTAGGTGTCCCATTTCTCTTAGGGAAAAAAGTATCTCAGGAAATATTTCTGCACCTTTTGGGGGATAATTTTTTAAAAAATAAACATTTTGTTTAGTTTGATAAATTTCCCTTTGACAATGGAGATGTTCAGAACCATACATATCTGTGTATATGTTTATATATGTGTGTATTATATGTATATGCATCTATATACATACACATATAAAACCTTGGGAATTTTTTTCTTTACTTACAGATATGTTACAAGGCATTTTTCTTTTCTTTTTAACCCTGTGCTAGGGAGACAGAAAGAATATTTGTTTTTAATATGTGGGCAACATGCTACAGATGTGAAATATTAAATGCACTTTCATATGAGGTTACCATATTATTAGTTTTAGCTCTTTACCTCTTTTACTTTGTTACAAGAGATTTCTCATGAAGTGGAAGTAATCTGTAAATGTTTGTAATATAGAAACAAAACATTAAAAAAAAAAGAATCACCCCTATTGCCCAAGAGTCTATTTTTAAATTGAGATTATTCTTTTTTCCCCTTTTTTTCTTTTTCTTTCTTTCTTTCTTTTTTGCAGGGCAACGGAGGTTGTGACTTGCCCAGGGTCACACAGCTAATAAGTGTCAAGTGTCTGAGGCCGGATTTGAACTCAGGTCTTCCTGATCCAGGGCGCGTGCTTTTATCCACTGTGCCACCTAGCTGCGCCAAATTGAGATTATTCTTGATAAGAATAGCCAGGAAGGATCTGACTTGTTCAAATAATCTTTGTGCAAATATATATGTGTGTGTGTGTGTGTTTGTATCATTACTTTTTTCACTCTTATCAAAACCTTTCCATAATATGAATTCCCTATGTGTCAGATTTACTTTATAAACCATGATTTTTTGGATTGTATCCAAAGACATTTTGTTTTTGTGGGGCAGTGAGGGTTAAGTGACTTGTCCAGGGTCACACAGCTAGTGAGTGTCAAGTGTCTGAAACCGGATTTGGACTCAGGTCTTCCTGAATCCAGGGCCAGTGCTTTATCCACTGCGCCACCTAGCTGCCCCCAAAGACATGTTTTAATGATAGCTCCAGAAGTATCCAAGGGAACATCAGTATAACATTGTTTCATGCATAATGTGGTCCCTTAGCAAGGATAGTACCCACCCCACATTCAGTAAACATCTGGTAAGTACTGAGACTGGACAAGAAATTGGGCTAACATACTGAGGGAAATACTAGGAGACAATATCTTAGTCCTCAAGTAGCTGAAACTTTTATAGATGTTATAAGATATGCACAGCTATCATTCTTAAATGTATTCTATTTAAGTAATTACAGAGTACAAAATCATGTGCAGTTAGATATGGTAGAGATTTCTTCTTGCTGGTAAAGAACAGAGAAGACTTCATGGAGGAGATGATGTTCTATTGGGGTCTTTAAGGAGAAGGGTTTTAGTAAGTAGAAATGGGAGTGGTCATTTGTTCCAAGGCCCCCAGAGAATTATCTTCTGTGTGGAGGTCTGTTCCAATCCAAAAAACATTTATTTCGTGATTCTTGTATTCACGGTGCTGGGAATACAAAGATAAAATGTCTTTCATAGTATCTGTCTCCAAGAAGTGGATAATAACCTTGTGGGGCAGCAGGATAAAAGACGTGTTCAAATAAGTATTATACAAAGTAAAGTGTGATCAGGGTAAAACTGATACAGAAGGGGCAGCTAGGTGGCTCAGTGGATAAAGCACAGGCCCTGGATTCAGGAGGACCTGAGTTCAAATCCAGCCTCAGACACTTAACACTTCCTAGCTGTGTGACCCTGGGCAAGTCACTTAACCCCAATTGCCTTCCAAAAAAAACCCAAAAAAAACAAAAAACAAAAAAAAAAACTGATACAGAATATAACATGTTCATAGAAGAGGCAATTTCATAGAAAAAGTAGCATCTAACCTACCTTAAATGAGAAAAATGATTTCAGCAAGTGGAAATGAGGTGAGAGGGTATTTTAGATATGGGTATGCCCTATAGAAATGCACAAAGGTGAGAAATATCAGGCTGAGGCAGTAGTTTAATTTAGCTGAAAATGTAGGTTAAAGTCAGATTGTCAGTAATGCTAAATGCCAAATTAAGAAGTTTATACCTTATCCTAAAAATTTTTGAGCAGAACAGTGACATGGTAAGATGTTGTTTGTCCTTCGTTCTCAAAGAGGACCATGACATCTGTGTGATGTCATGACTTTCACTGATTTGGATTTAATTGAGGGAGGACTGTTTGAGTTCACCAACTTCACTCTCTCCTCCAGAGCCATCTGGGTCCGTTGGCAAGATATACATCAGGACGACTAGAGATGGCCCTGGATGGGTTTTTTAATCATAAAAGTATTTTAATATTTTCCAGTTACATGTAAAGATAGTTTTCAACATCTATTTTTATAAGATTTTTAGTTCCAAATTTTTCTGCCTCCCTCCCTTCCCTTCCCCCTCCCCAAGACAGAAAGCAATCTGATATAGATTTTACATGTACAATCACATTAAACATATTCTGAATTAGTCATGTGTGAAAGAAGAATCAGAACAAAAGGGGAAAAACCTAAAAAAGAAAAAAAGCAAACAAATGAAAGTAGAAACAATAAGGTTCAATCTGCATTCAGATTCCACAGTTCTTTTTTTCTGGTTGTGGAGAGCATTTTCCATCATGAGGTCTCTAGATTGTCGTGGATCATTGCATTGCTGAGAAGAGTTAGGTCTATCATAGTTGATCATTGCAAAAGGTTGTTGTTGCTGTGTATAATGTTCCCCTGGTTCTGCTCGCTTCACTCAGCATCAGTCCACTTAAGTCCTTTCCAAGTTTTTTTGAAATCTGTGTGCTCATCATGTCTTATAGTACAATCGTATTCCATCACATTCATATACCACAACTTGTTCAGCCATTCCTCAATTTATAGGCTTCCCCTCAATTTCCAATTCTTTGGCACCACAAAGGAGCTGCTATAAGTATCTTTGTACATGTGGGTCCTTTCCCTTTTTTTATAATCTCTTTGGGATATAGAATTAGTAATGGTATTGCGGGGTCAAAGGGTTATACATAGTGCCATATCCTTGGGCATAGTTCCAAATTGGTTGGATCAGTTCACAACTCCACCGACAAATTGCATTAGTGTTCCATTTTTCCATAGCTTCTACAACATTATTATTTTCCTTTTATGTCATATTAACCAATCTGGTAGGTGTGAGGTGGTACTTCAGAGTTGTTTTAATTTGCATTTCTCTAATCAATAGTGATTTAGACGCATTTTTTCATATGGCAATAAATAACTGATGTCTTTGTCTAAAAACTGCTGTTCATATCTTTGACCATTTCTCAATTGGGGAATGACTACCTTCTTATAAATTGATTCAGTTCCCTACATATTTTAGAAATGAGGCCTTTATCAGAAACACCTGCTGTAAAAATATATTTCCCAGCTTTCTGCTTCCCTTCTAATTGTGGCTGCATTGCTTCTGTTTGTATAAAACTTTTTAATTTAATGTAATCAAAATCAATCCATTTTGCATTTCATAATATTCTCTATCTCTTGTTTTGTCATAAAATTGTTTCTCCTCTCCATAGATCTGAGAGGTAAACTACTCCTTCCTCTCTAAATTTACCTATGGTATCACCCTTTATGTCTAAATCATGGTCCCATTTTTACCTTATTTTAGTATACCGTATAGATGTTGGTCTGTGCCTAGTTTCTGCCATACTATCTCCTAGTTTTCCCAGAAGTTTTTTGTCAAATAGTAAGTTCCCATCCCAGAAGCTGGAGTCTTTGGGTTTATCAAGCAGTAGATTACTATAGCCATTTACTACTGTGTCTCCTGTGCCTAACCTATTCCATTGATCCACCACTCTATTTCTTAGCCAGTACCAAATAGTTTTGTGAAGGCAATTGGGGTTAAGTGACTTGCCCAGGATCACACAGCTAGTAAGTGTCTGAGGCGAGATTTTAACTCAGGTCTTTCTTACTCCAGGACCAGTGTTTTATCTACTTCACCATCTAGCTGCCCAACATAGTCAGATAGTACAATAGGAATATTATTTTGATAGCTCTGTGAAGGATAGATTAGAGACAGGAGAACCTAAACTCTCTAAATGTAGTATAACCTAATATCCTGTAAGTGAATTGGAATAAATGAGACCACTGAATGGGGGTTGTGCTTTCAAAGTAAGCTGCTTATGAAGTTCCTTCTGTTACTATGGTAATAAATCTAAATATGCCCTTGAGATGCACGAACCTGTACTCACAGACCTCTCCCATCCATTTTTGTTATTAAATCAGAAAGCAAATAATTCCAAATTTAACAATTAGTCTTTCTGTTTTTCATAAATAACATTACAGCTAGTAGCAAGTCAGACCAATGTAGGTCCATTAGGAGTAATGATCTCTGCTTCACTGTATCTTACAGATGACACAAAGCTGGGTGTAAAAGTTAATGCAGTGAATGATAGAATCTGGATTTGGAAAGGTTTTGACAGACAGGAATGATGAGCTGACTTTAATATGAAGAAATGCAAATCCTAACACTTATAGGTTCCCTAATTATGAAAATACAGAATAAGAGAAATCCTGGTAGAGTTACTTAAACAAAAAAATAAAGAAAAATACTCTAGGGCCTTTTTGTCAACTGCAGGCTCAACACATGCCAGCAGTGTGATGCAGCAATCAATTTAAGCTAATGCAGCCTTAGGCTACTTTAATAGAAGTGTAGTGTCTAGAATGAGAGAGGGCACCAGACCCACCACACTCTGCCCTAGTGAAAGGAAATACATTTGGAATATTGCACGTGGTTCTGGTGCCACATTTTAAAAGGGCCATTGACAAAAAGAAACATGGCCAGGAAGACAAATGAGAATGTTAAGATGACACTAAGCAATGTCACAACATGAGGGTCACTTGAAAGAATTTTGAGTGCTGAGCCTAGAGAAGAATTTGGGGAGTGCAGTAGGGAGATATGATTACCAGGCTGCCCGTGAAGGGGATGGAAGGGAGAGAGAGGATAACTCACCTCTTGACGGATTTGACAGCTCTTGATTGGAAGGATTAAACTAATTCTGCCTGGCTCCTTATGGCAGAGTGAGGATCATTGGGGAGGTAGCTTGAAGTTAAAGTTGTCCTGAAATGTAAGGGCTACTTTGTGAAGTAATGACTTCCAGGCCAGTAATGGTTCCTGTAGATTGTGCTGTCCTTGATTTGGGATCCTGTCATTGATTATTCTCTACTTCCACCTAAATAAAGGTACTAAACTCTGGGTTAGGCCCACTATGTTACTTAAATATTTTTATAACAACAAAATAATAACAATAACTTACCTTGATATGATGTTTTAAAGTTTGCAAAGCTCTCTATAGATATTCTCATGTGAGCCTCACAGCTACCCTATTAAGTTGATACAATTTTACCAATGAGGAAATGGAATCTTAGTTCTGGGAGAAGTGACTTGTGCATGGTCACACGAAGCAATAAATATCAGAGACTGAATCTGAATGTCTAACACTCAAAGTTCCCCCATGCCAGGCTGCCTGCCTTGTTTAGATATCTAAGATACAACATGTCAAAGGAGGTGAAAGGGAAAAGATTTTAAGGTTTTCTAATCCTCCCAAAATACTGTTTAAAAAATGTAAACACATCTCTAACGGGGCAGCTAGGTGGCCAGTAGATAGATCCACTGGTTGGGAACCAGGAAGTAATCATCAATTCAAATCTGGCTTCAGACAATTACTAGCTGTGTGACCCTCAGAAGGTCACATTTAACCCTGTTTGCCTCTGTTTTCCTTATCTATAAAGTGAGCTGGAGTAGGAAATGGCAAACCACTACAGTACTTTTACCAGGAAACCCAAATGGGGTCATGAGGAGTCAGACATGACTAAATGGACTTAAATGACTGAACAACAAAAACAACCAAATTTAGGAACAGCAAAGAGGCCAGTGTAGCCAGAACATAAAGTACATATAAAGTTGTAAAGTTTAAGAAAAGTGGAAGAATAGGAAATGGTCAGGTTATGGAGAACTTTTCTCAACACAGTGGATTTTGTATTTGATCCTAGAAGTAATAGGGAGCCATTGACACTTGAACAGAGGGTTAACATGGCCAAACCAATCCTTTTTTGCAAAATTGCCTTGGCAGATGATTAAAGGATAGATTGGAGTGGGAAAAGACAAGACGAGGAGAATAACCAGATGGCTGTTGCAGTAGTCCAGGTGAGAGGTGATGAGGGCCTGAACCAGGGCAGGTGACTGCATAAATAGAAAGAAGGAAACATACGCAGCAGATGTTTTGAAGGTAGAGATGACAGAATTTGGACATAGATTGGATATGTGTAGTGAGTGAGAATGAGGAGTTAAGAACGACGCTAGATTCACAAGCCTGGATAACTGGAAGAATGGTGGTACCCCCACCAATAAAAAGGAATTTTAGAAGATGGGAAGATTCTGGGGGAAAGAGAATCAGTTCTGTTTTGGACATGTTGGGTTTGAGATGCCTATTAAACAACTAGTTTGAGATGTTCAAAAGAGATACTGATGCCTCACTGGAGCTCAAGAAGGATATTAGGACTGGATAAATCTGGGAATCATCTGTATAGAAATGATCATTGAAGTGATGGGAACCGATGAGATCACCAACTCAGAGAGAATAGAGCAAAAAAAAAAAAAAAGAGGGTACAAGATGGAGACTTGGAGTACCCCCAGGATTAGTGGGAATGACAGTAATAAAGGAACAGCATGGTACTATGGAGTGATCACTGGCCTGGAGGCAAAGGACTTGTGTTTAAAATCTTACTCTTGGGGGCAGCTAGATGGCGCAGTAGTTAAAGCGCTGGCCCTGGATTCAGGAGTACCTGAGTTCAAATCCGGCCTCAGACACTTGACACTTACTAGCTGTGTGACCCTGGGCAAGTCACTTAACCCCCATTGTCCCGCCAAAAAAAAAAAAAAATCTTACTCTTGATGTTTTCCACCTGTGTGACTTTGGCCAAATCAATGCACCTCCCTGGACCTCTGTTTCTTCATTGTAAAATGATGGCCTGAGCCAGGGAGTGACTGTATAAGTTAGCATAGATGTCTTTTTAGGGCCCTTTCAGCTCCAGATCCATGAATCTATACAGGATATTTAGAAGGAATGGTCAGGCAGGTAAGAGAGGACCAGGGGAAAGCTGTGTCAGACAGAGAGGAGAAAACAGAAAGGAGGGAGTGTGCAGGAGGAGAAGGTAATTAGCAGCATCCAATACTGTCGAGGGGTCAAAGAATGACGGCTGAGAGAAGGCCATTACATTTGGCAATTAGATTATAGGTAAGTATGGAAAGGGCAATTTCAGATGAATGCTCAGGTTGGAAGCTAAATTGCAGAGGATTTAGAAGAGATCAAATAGAAAGGAAGTGTAGGCACCAAGTCTATGTAGACAGCTTTCTCAAGGAGTTCAGTGCTAGAGAGAAGAGAGATATAGGATGATAACAGGAATGGTCAGATCAATGGAGGATTTTTTTTAAGGATGGGAAAGTCATAAATCTGTTTGTAGGAAGCCTAAGTAGATGGGGCGAGGCTGAAGATAAGAGACTAAGGAGGATAGAGGGGGCAGTCTGCAGAAGATAGAATTAATGGGATGGGTGCATGTTGAATAATTGGCCTTGACCAGAAGGACCACCTCACATGTTTGAATCATGTGAGATGAGGAAGAGAGAAGATGGGAAGGTGTCTTAGCAAATGGCCTCAATTTTTTTTTTTTTTGGAAGTATGAGGAAAGTCCTCAGCTGAGGTGAGGGAGCTGCAGGGAGGGGTAATATAGGAAGCTCAGGCGGAGACAAGGTCTGAAACAGTGGAGAGTGGGAGAGTGAATCAAGGAGTGAAAAATAGGATGTCGGGCTTGCTAAATATCAGCCACACCCATGCAGGCTTCTCTTGGTATAGCATTGAGCTAGAGAGGAAAAAGTAGAAATATAAGAATCTTATTCACAAAAAAAGAAGCTATCTGCTAAAAGAAATTTTGTGAATTACTTTGCCAGGCATAATATGCCTTGTCAATTGTGAGCTGTGAGTCATCGGGTTTATGGATGAAGGCCAACTCTAAATAAAACATCATCTGATTTCAACTATGTTTCAAGTCAGCTATGGTGTCTCCTTCCAGCCAGGGAGTCCTGTAGACTTTAAAATCACAAGCCCTACAAGCAAAAATGTCATATCAGATAGCATTATTTGAAGTACCTGTAATTTTTATTAGTCTTGCAGTTATATAACAACAGAATTGTATAAATGCACTTAGGGTTTATTTCAACTCCCTTTTGAACTACATTTCAAATTATTTTTCTGGTAGGTTTAAGGGAATGAAAACAAATTCAGGCCCCCTATTTTGACTAACTCCAGGAACGAGTTTGAGGATATGATATGGTTGAAAGAACACTGGCCTGGAAGACAGGAGACCAAGGTCCCTATAGACTTCATTTTCTTCCTCTGTAATATAAGGGTCTTGGACGAGATCAGCTCTAGGTCCCTTCTCATTGGTAACTTCTATGTTTCTATGAGTCAACATGCTCCCCTGCCTCCCCATTTGGTTTCCTTAAAGGTTGTCTAAAGTTGCCTATTTTCCACTCTATTTCATATGATCACCCAATGAATTTTGTTAGGCAGTTCCAATTAATCAAGGATCATTTCCTACACTTGAGCTTGCCAGTGAAAATGTGAGACAAATGTACTAGTTAATTTTTATTAAGGCCCCTACCGCATCTGCCATGTTTGTGTACACTAAAACAATCTCAGCTTTAAAAGAACTCTTTTGCTCCTTCAAAATATTAACCATTCAGCAAACACTTGTTAGCACCTATTTACCATCCTTGAGCCACCATATACTAGGAATACAAGGACAGCAAAACAATGCTTACCTTTCAGAAGCCTACGTTTTTTGGGGGCGATATAGTATGTACCCTGCTAAGTAAATCCAAGGTAGTTTCAAGACAACTGGGAATGGCCCAGACTTTTATCTTGCCCCTGGACTTCAATGACTGGAAGAGAGAGTGAGGCTGAAGACTTTGCTCAGCTCTGCCTCACCTAAATGCAGTTCATTCTCAAGTCAACATCACCCCATGATGTCATTGGTCCTCTTAGAGAATGAAGGATGAACAACAGGGAAAGAGTCACTCTTGAGAAGGGGATGAGCCTCTTGGTACTTCAGTTAAGTCCTCAAAAAGGAAATGCTGGGATTGCAATAGAAGTCTGCCTCTTAGAATCCCTGGCTTCAATGAGTCACAAGTTGACTTAAGAACCACCTTCTATTTGGAGACCTTTCCCAGTCCCTTCCCTCTCCCAACAGCTATTATCCTCCCTTTTTACAGGTACCCATAAGGTATTTTCTCTTTATATATCTTTTACATACCTATTCACAATAATAATACTAGCTAGCATTTGTCTAGCCCTTTAAGGTTTGCAAAGTGACTTACAGATATCTCATTTACTGAGATGCATGTTGTCTCCCTCGTTAAAAATTAAGCCCCTTGAAGTCATGGGCTCGTTTCACTTTTCCTTTGTAGGATAAGTGCATTAATAGATACTTACTGATTGATTGGAAAAACCAGCCAGAGCTTGTACTCCACTGACATCACCTTCAAAAGCCCAGGGTTGTTATCTCCACACACTAGAGGGGTGTGTGTGTGTGTGTGTGTGTGTGTGTACGTGATGTTTTGGCATAATGGATAGAGCAGAGGAGTTGGATTCCTGCCTCAGATACTTAGCCCCTCTATGCCTCAGTTTCCTTATCTGTAAAAATTGGGAATAATTTGTTACATACTTGTGTGCTATGTGGCCCTGTGCAAGTTCATTTCAACTCTGCCTGCCTCAGTTCTTTCATCTGTAAAATGGGAGATATGTCATTCAGCTCCCAGGATTGTTGTAAGGATTAAATGACATAATGATATAAGAGCACTTCTCTCACAGGGTTGTTGTGAAGATCAAATATTAACATATGTAAAATGCTTTGCAAACCTTAGCACACCATTTCTTTTGCTACACCTGCGATTTTATATGTAATAAGAACTTCCCTATGAGGAACTTTCCTATGCCGATGCAGGGGGATACATTTTGCTCTGCAACTTAGAATTCTTATACAGTTACCTGGGAGCCCTGAAAGGCAAAGTTACTTGCCCAGGGTCATAAAAGTCAATATGTTTCAGGGGCAGGATTTGAATCCAGGACTTCCTGACACAAAGCTAAGATCTCTATCCACTACACCATGTTTCCTCTTACCCTGCATTTCCCACCCCTAATTAAGGGAGGTTGTATGTTTCAGTAGAAAGGAGTCAGAATTCCTGGATTTGTTCTTCTGCTTCTTATCTATGTGATCTTGATAAAGCATTTCATTTTTTATGTATTTGGTTTTTTCATCTGTAAAACAAAGAATTCAATTCAGAATAGATTCCTTCTATAGCTCCTTCCTTCTTTCAGTCTGTTATCCTTTGTAATTCTGTGACCTGGGCTTGCTGTTCTATGATAACCCAATTAAAGGTAAAGACTAACATGAAATCATGTGGTTGGGTCCCAAGGGCCCAGGGGTGGTTAAATAAGGGAGAATAACTCTAGAATCCTATGTACACAATTCAGTGTACCCTGTGTACAATAAGAGTTATTTCAGCGTCAATAACTGAAAACTGCTCCAAGACTTTGGACACCCCACACCCTATGATCATAGGGATTCCAGAAAGCCCCGTTTCCTTTCACACGTTTGATAAATTTCAAGAAGTACCTTTGGCAGGGAAAGTTTTACAAAATGGTAAAAATTTACCAGAAACCAGAGGCCTTTGAGGTCTCATCCAGCTCTATAATTTTTATGATTCTGTGGAACACCATAAGCAACCTAATTAAATGGAATGCTTTTTGGCAAAAGTTAGGGAAGGAAAATGTTTTCAGAGCAGAACAAATAAAATGATCAGAGTTCTGCAATGTCTTCCTTATCTCACATAAGCATAAAAGAGTAAAGAGGTGAAAAAAAATTTAATTACACCCCCTTTAAGAGAAAGAATTGACTCAATGAAAAAGCCTCACTCCTGGGATTTAAAGCTGGAAGGGGCCTCATGAGTCAGGTCAAATCAGCAGCCATTTATTGTCATTTTATTACTATGCTTCAGGCAGGTCACTGTGATAAGCATTAGGGATGAAAAAAAAGAAAAAGGCAAAAAACAGTCTCTTTCCTCAAATAGCCCACACTCGAAGTAGGGAGACAACATGCACACAACTGTGTAGGCAACATCACAACAGGAGGTTAGGTGATACAGTGAAGAGTGGGCCAGGGCCTCGAGTCAGAAAAGCCAAAGTTTAAATCTGGCCTTAGACACTTAGTAGTTACGTCACCTTGTGCAAGTCATTTTGCCCATGCCTGCCTCAGTTCTTCCATCTATAAAACTGGCATAATAATACCATCTGCCTACTGGGTTGCTGTGAGGATTAAATGAGGTAGTATTTTTTAAAAGTATTGTTGTTGTTATCATTATTGCTATTATCTTATCCAAACAAGATATACAGAATAAATTGGAGGTAATCTCTGGGGGAAGGCACTAGGCATAAAAAAAAGGAACTGGGAAATTTCCTCATTTATAAAATGAAGACGTTGGAGTACATAACCTGCAGAGCCTCTTTCAGTTCTAAACCAGTAATAGCCTAATATTCCATCCTTACTGGATGGCTTGGTCTTCTGCTTTGCTGAAAAGATTTGAGTCCAACTAATGAGAGCTTCCCAAGCCACCCTCCGCTATTTTTTAAACCTTTAATAAACATAAATACCATTGTGATTTGGCTCAAAGAAAACTTTTCAAGGAAAAAAAAAAAAGAGGTTTTAAACCTAATCAGAATTTTGAGACCTAAGTATGGTATGGTGCAGAGTGCTGGTGGAAACACAAAGAAATCCACCGCTAATAAAGGAGAAAGACAACATTTAGCAACCCCTAGAAACAGTTATCAGATGGGAAACCATAGAGTAGTGTTGCTGAAGACCCTGGAAGTTACTTGGGAATTTCTTATTGCAAGAGTAAAGAAGGACTATAAGATTGGCAGCAGGGGCAGAGATATGTGTGATTCTCAGCTCCCCCATAGAGGGTGAAGGAAGGAAGAATGGAACAATAGAAGAGCTCTGAATTTGGAGTCCTAGAACCTGAGTTCAAATCCTGACTCTACAACTTCCTGCAATCTCTTTTTTTAGTGCCTCTCTCTCTCTCTCTCTCTCTCTCTCTCTCTCTCTCTCTCTCTTTCTATATACATATATATATATACATACACACATATACATGATTTATATGTATATATACACACATACATACATACATAGTCATTTATTTAGTTAGTTAGCTATTCACTTATTTATTTCTCCTTCCATCTATTTATTTATTTATTATTAAACATTTTTATTTTAAGTTTTGAATTCCAAACTCTATCACTCATTCTCTCTTTCCCCCCCTCTGCCCTCCCCTGAGGTGGTAAGCAATCAGATAGAGGTTATACATGTTAAATTTTGTAAAACCTTTCCCATATTAGCCATTTTTGTATAAAAAGACTCAGGTAAAAGAAAAATATGAAGGAAAGAAAGTGAAAAATAGCATGCTTCATCATTAATCCTTTGGCATTGTCTTAGATAATTGTATTGCTGAGAATAGTGAAGTTATTCACAGTTTTTCGTCAAACAATGTTGTTGTCACTGTGCACAACATTCTCCTGGTTCTGCTTACTTCACTAGAAATTAGTCCATAATGTTGATGGGCATCTCCTTTGGGTTTCCATTTCTTAGCCACACAAAAAAGAGCTGCTATAAATATTTTTGTATAAATAGGTCTTTCCCTCTTTGGGAAATGTCTTTGGGATATAAACCTAACAGTGGTATTGTAGCCCTTTGGGCATAGTTCTAAATTGCTCTCCAGAAGGGTTGGATTTGTTCACAACTCCACCAACCATGGATTAGCATCTCACTTTTCCCACATCCCATCCAACATTTAACATTTCCCTTTTTTGTTATATTTGCCTTTCTGATAGGTGTGAGGTGGTACCTCAGGGTTGTTTTAAGTTGCATTTTTCTGATCAATAGTGATCTAGGGCATTTTTTCATATGACTATTGATAGCTATGATTTCTTTGTCTGAAAACTACCTTTCATATCCTTTGCCCATTTATCAATTGGGGAATGACTTGTGTTTTTATACATTTGACTCAGTTCTCAATATATTTGAGAAATGAGAACTTTATCAGAGGTACTTATTGCAAAAATTCTTTCCCAGTTTTATGCTTTCCTTATACTTCTGGTTCCATTGGTTTTATTTGTGCAAAAGCTTTTTAAATTTCATGTAATCAAAATGATCTGTTTTACATTTTGTGATGCTCTCTATGTCTTCTTTGGTCCTAAATTCTTCCCCTGTCCATAAATCTGACAGATAAACTATTCCATGTTCTCCTCTGCTATTTCTCTAAAGCTCTAAGCATTATCACCCACTCTCTCCTCTCTCTTTCTTGTCACCAAAGAGAAGGGCTCAATGCCCCTGTTCCATTTACTGTACCCTTGATTCCATTCCCTCCTGCCTCCTCCAGGTCCTCATTCTAGCAGTCATCCTCCCACACCCATGCATCTTTAATTTCCCTCTCTCCACTTGTTCTTTCACATCTGTTTACAGACATACTTAGATCTCCACAATTCTTTAAAAAGAAAAAAAAAACCTTGATCCCTCAACCCATTTAGCTTCCATCCCATTTCTCTCCTCCCTTTCATTGCTAAGATTAAAAGAATTATCTCTATCCATTGCCTCCATTTTTGCATGGTACATACTCTATTTCTTTACAATCAGGCTTCCATCCTTACTACTCTACTGAACTGTTCTAAGGTCACTAATGGAAAAAAATTCAGTGGCAATTCAGAGTCAATTCTTATTCTCAAACTTTCTGTATCTTTTCAGACTGTTGACCATCCTCTTCAACTGGATATTCTCTATTTCCATCACTTCAGAGACTCTTCAGTCTCCTCTTTTCCTCCTACTTAATTCCTCCTCCTACCTAACTGTTCTTTTCTCAGTCACCTCATTTCCCCCCGTCCCCTTTAGCGGGGTATTCCTTCAAGACTCCTTCCTTGAGCCTCTTCTCTCTTTATTTTCTTTCCTTTGGCAGTCTCATTCACCCTTGAGCCTTCAGCCATACCACTACTTCAACTACTATATGTCTGGCTCTGTTCTCTCCTTTGAGATCTAGACCCACGTCTCCAACTGTCTTGAAGGTTTCTCCCCCAAGATGCTTCAACAGCACCTCAAACTCAACATTTCCAAAACTGAACTTAGAAGTTCCTCTTCAACCCTGCTCCTCTTGACGTCCGCTATGTCTGCCAGTTACACCACTTTTCTCATTGTTTTCATTTTGAAAACCCTACTGTCTTAAACTCCTCTTCCTTCCTCATCTCACATATCCAATTAGATGTCATGGCCTATAAATTCTACATTTGTAGTATCTCCAATCACCCCCTCTCTATTCCCATCCCCACTTCTGTAAGTACTGTAAGTATTCAGTACTATTCAGTTTGATTATTTCAGTAGCTTCCTAATTGATATTCTTGTTTCCACTCTCTTTCCTATTTTAGTCTTTCATGTTCTGTCGGACTAATACTACTTATCAATAGATCTGTTTATGTTATTCCTCTGTTCAAAAATATACTACAGGGGCAGCTAGGTGGGGCAGTGGATAGAGCACCAGCCTTGGAGTCAGGAGAACCTGAGTTCAAATCCAGCCTCAGACACTTAACAGTTACTGGTTGTGTGACCCTGAGCAAGTCACTTAACCCCAATTGCCAAAACAAAAACAAAAAAACAAAACAAAAAATATACTCCAGCTGCATATTGTCCCATCAATAAACTCCATAATCCTGCAATTTGCAGTCATTAGCCTTTCCAGTTTTATCTTTTGTACATTATATGTTCACCCAGTTAGTCAAATTGAACTATTACTTAGGTGTCCTGGATAAGCACCAGACTTTCTCACCTCTGTTTGTGTTCATATTGTTGCCTCTACCTTCTTACTTACTTAGCATGTTTACTTCCTATTCTTTGCCTGTTGAAATTCCTACTCATCCTTTAGAAAGCAACTCAGAATGCCACCTCTTCCTTGAAGTCTTTGTCATTGACCCCATCTTTGAAAGCCCTCTGCCTCTGACCTCACATAGCACTTGGTTCTTTGATTTCTTGAACATATGTGGGACTAACAATCATAGTTATTTATGTCTGTATCTTATTCCCTAGATAGAATGATAAAAGCCACAATGTGCTCTCCAAGGCTTTGGGGAACTAAACATAGAAAGCGATTGCTGATTTAGGGAGTTAAGTGGTCATTGTGCCGTACCTTGCCTCTGTTAGCCAACTGTTGTTCTTAATTCTCCATTGTAGCTCTAGCCCTGGCTAAGCTACTTCAGAGTGATACATTTTTAGAATTATTCCAGAAAACAAGAAGTACAGCCGACCATTATTTACTTCTGAAAAACAATCAAGCTACTTTTTAAGGTTCACTGCAGGACCCAGATGGACATCCACTCTTATCTCTACCCCTACATGCCCCTGCCACCACCCCCTGGTGCATCCAACAGCTAACCCAGATACCTAAAGAAACCTGGCAGCCTACACCATTCATGACACAGACATTTCATTTCAGCTTTACCAAATGGTTTTTTAAAGTATCTTAACTAATTGATTGACAGCTGTGAATGGCAGCTTTTTTTTTTTTAATTTGGAGAGATAAATTTTAACTTGATAAAATTTGTGACTAAACCATTCCTCATTTCCGGCTTTGTTTGTGAAGTAAAATAAGAACAGTAGCCAGTTAGGGGCTACCAAGAGCTGAAAATATGACTGTGTGTTTGGGAAAAGGTTAGAAAAGAAGGGAGGGCAAGAGTAGTGAAGATCAAGAGGAAGGTGCGAGAGTGTAAAGTCCTTAGGACTTGTCTTTTGCAGACAATCTGTCAATGAATGTGAGCAGTTTTGTTTTAAGAGATGTTTTACAAAGAATAGCCTAGAAATGGTGACTAGGTGAATATAGTGCTGGTCCTGGAATCTAAAAAACATGGGTTTAGATCCAACCCCAGACACTTACAAGGTGTGTAACCAGGAGGGAGTCACTTAAATTCTTTCTGCCTTAGTTTTCTCAGCTATTAATTGGAATAAATAATATCATCCACTTTCCAGGGTTACTGTGAGAATCAAATGACAATATTTTTAAAGAGCTTAGCACAATGCCCAGCACAAACAACTACTATATTCTTTTTCTGTTTGTTAGCTTATCAACTCCTAGAAGGCAGGGACTGTCTTGGTGTTTACTTGTATCCCCAGCACTTAGCACAGTCCCTTGGCAGATAGTAGGAGCTTTAAAAATGTGTAGTCACTGACTGACTGAAATGGCAGGATACAGAGGCATAAATTATTCACAGAGAACAAATCTGTCTGCAGTACTTAATTTAATTTCTGCATTTTGCCTCCCAGTGGGTAATCCAGAATACTTTGGGAAAGGTAGCATTGTCTATGTAATAATAATAATAATAATAATAATAACAACAACAGCTAGCATTTATATTGTGCTTTAGGGTTTGCAAAGTACTTTACAAATATCTTATTTGATTTTCACAACAATCCTAATAATAGATACTATTATTGTTCCCATTTTTTAGATGAAGAAACTGAGACAGAGAGAGGTTAAATGACTTGTCCAGGGTCCCATATCTAGTGCATCTGAGGCAGAAGTGGAGCTCAGGACTTCTGGACTCCAAGAATAGTCCTCTCTCTGCTATGCCCCCTCACTGTCCAAAGGACTATGCCAGCATGGATTCTTGCTGGAAGGCGCATAGAGTATGTGTTTTAATATGTGATGCTCCTTCAAGCCCCCCCAAAGATATCACAGATTCTATCTGATTGTTGTTTATTTGTTTCAGTCATTTCTGATGCTTGATACTGGAGTGCTTTGCCATTTCCTTCTCTAAGACATTTTACATATGAGGGAACTGAGGCAAACAGGGTTAAGTGACTTGGCCACGGTTACACAGCTAGTAAGTGTCTAATTTGAACCTATGAAGGTGAATCTTTTTTTTGGGGGGGGGGGGCAGGGCAATGAGGGTTAAGTGACTTGCCCAGGGTCACACAGCTAGTAAGTGTCAAGTGTCTGAGGCCGAATTTGAACTCAGGTACTCCTGAATCCAGGGTCGGTGCTTTATTCACTGCGCCACCTAGCTGCCCCCTATGAAGGTGAATCTTTCTGATTCCAAGCCCAGTGCTCCATCTACAGCACCACCTACCTACCAGCAAACAGGTCTACACAATGAGGAAAATAATTTGCCTGCCTTGTCCTTGGGGATAGGTCTCCATGGAAGGAATATATAGCTTTCCTTGGCAACCTGTTCCCGAGTTGATCACTCCTTCTTGTCTAGATACTTTCTCTTGTATCAAAGCCAAATTTCCCCTGCTATAATTTTAGCTGGTTCCGTCTTGTTCTGTCCTTATTTTAGATGTGGAACAGCTTCTTACTGTTTTCCTTATAATAGTTCTTCATGAACTTGAAGATGATTATTAAGCCTCTCCAACTTTTCTCTCCTTCCGAACCTGTCAAGCTTACACATTTTCAGTCCCATTTCCCCAAAGCTTTAGTCATTTAGTTAGTTTCTCTCCTCTGAAGTAATCATCTCTCAAATTCTCTGTATGCCCTTTAAAAGGAGAAGCTGTAACCTAGACACACTACCTTTACCAGGACTTCATCAACTTAATATAGTGATGGAATGATGTTCTGTTTCTTGAATATTAGACTCTTGTTAGTACTTACTGAAACCAGGCCAGCATTGTAATGAGATCTTCAGTCAACTTGTTATTCATTGTAACTTCCAGACTGTTCTCATGTTTATACTTGATTGTTCATTCCTCGTGTGGTTGTAAATTTGTTTCCCCCCCAAAATGCCCATTAATGTACTTGGAACTTTTCTCCCTTATGAGATTGAAGAAGGCCAAAGAAGAATGTATATGGAAGGTCCTAAGCCAGTATTATCTATGCCAAATTCAGCAGAGGATGGGTAAGCAATGAATACAGTTGTTTTCCAACCGTACTCAGACTTGGATATCTTTGGATGGAGGAAGCCCAACCAATGACCTACACCTCAAATGTAGTTTCTGCTTCCTGTTTTCCCACCTATTTCTGTTCCTAGCTGAAACTCCTAGAGTTCAACAGATTTATCCTGTGGTGCCTCAATCACTGTCAAAACTGAATACCCAAGTCACAGAATCCCTGGAATAGAAAATGTGCCTTTCTCACCAACTCTCATGAAGCATGCACTCCTTCTTAAACTCTACTTTCCCAACCTCTCATGGAGATAAATTGGCTTGGTGGTACCTTTCACAAGAAACCAGTCTGTTCTGAGTTTACTGTCCCATCTATTAAAAAGGTGAAAGGAAGGAAGACCTCTGAACTGGAGACTTAGATTTTATTCTATCATTCTTCCCCCTAAGATAAATTCTATCTTCGCCTAAATTTCCCTGTTGCTTAGGATATTCAAATTTACCTGTCCTCCAGTTCCTTTTCATTTGATTTGTTTCCAGTTATATAGTCCCTTATGGAGTCTTTTACAAGCTTCTAGAGGGGTTTCCCTAACCAAAATTGCCCTAGTTCTCTTGGAGAGAATTCGTTTTTTCCCTCAGTATCTAAGATGGAGTTTTGGCGAGTCATTACTCAAGTACTTTCTATTATTTTCTTCTCCTAAAACAAATATTTCATCTGGTACTTGAAGTTCAACTTTTCAGGAGTTTCACAAGCCCTGTCAGGCTGTCATTCATTCGGCCTTCCCCATCGGGAATTTTACTTTATCCCCATATTCACTGAACTGTAAACCACTCCCTAAAGATAGATTCCTCAGCCTATCCTGAAATAGTTTATCTTTTGACCATGTATTTCTAGATTAAATCTTTCTCAAACCGCCTATAAAATCATCCTGTTGTGAGATTGGATGTGTGAAATGGATTACAGAACATCTTTTCTAAGAGCAAAAAATCTCATATTTTATTTTAATTCATGTCACTTTGATTACCACATTTTTGCCCCTGAGGCATACCAGACCCTTTACACGATTCCCACATCATTGGCAATTCTTGCTTGGCTTGACGTCCTTTCCATCTTGGATATGATAAATGCCAGGTGGGCCCTGAATTTGTCTTTCCAGATGATTTCTTGTTATTCTTCCAAGATCATGGGTTTGGCCTAGGGTGGAACCTAGGTCACAGTGACATTTTGGTGTTCTTCCAAAAATAGAGCTTCTGGTCAAATCTGAATCATGGTTGGTAAGTTGTCCTTTTTCCAAGATTGGTTTTCAAGAGGAAGTTTACCTACCTACACATGTTAGTCCATCATTCTCTCTTTCCTTCCTTCTTTCCTTTTGAATAATAACTATTTCAAATACTAAGACTGATTAATTCTTAGTTCATATACCAGATTATTCCCACAAGCTTTTTAAAGTTCTTATGATCAGGCCATCAGGGTTTGTAACATTCATAGGATCTAAGATTGGAGTCGGATGTAGCCTTAGGGGACCTCTAATCACACCTCCCTCACTTTTTAGATGATGTAAATGGAGGCGTTATGATATTAAATGATTTGCCAAGTCACACACACAGTAAGTGGCAGAGGAAGGATTCAAACAAGTCCTTCTGACTCCAAATCCAGGACTTTTTTCACTGCACAATGCTGAATCCCCATATCTATTAAGTGCCTACACTTAGAAGGACCTGGTGGTGTAATGGATTCAGTCCTGGGTCTAGAGTCAAGTTCACTTTCAGCCTCAAATATTTACTAGATGTATGACCCTGGTTTCAAACTTGTTTGCCTTAGTTTCTTTAACTGTAAAATGGGGATAACGGTAGCACTTCTCTTGGAGGATTGTTAGTGAGGATCAAATGGTTATTTGTAAAAAGTGCTTAAACACAATGCCTCCAGCCATAGTAGGTACTTTATAAATGTTCATTCCCCTTCCCTCAAGCATTGGATACCCAAAGACAACAAGAAATCATCCTCACCTTCAGTAAGTTTATAGCTATTCTATATCCCTAAAAGTGGATTAAAAATACAAATTACAGGTATCAGCTAGGTGGCACATGTGGATAAAGCACCAGCCCTGGTGTCAGTGAGGACCTGAGTTCAAATTGGCCTCAGACAATTGACACTTACTAGCTGTGTGGAACCCTGGGCAAGTCACTTAACCCTCATTGCCTAGCAAAGAAAAAACAAAAAAAAATACAAATTACATATAGTTTTGATAATAAACTCTCCTCTCTAGTCAAGAGGACTATGTCCTCTGGCACTAGGTGGAACACTATGGAACAGCTAGGTGGCATAGTGGATATAATGCCATGCCTAGAGTCAGGAAGAACTGAGTTCAAATCCCATCTCAGACACTTACTAGCTAGGCAATACTAGGCAAGTCACTTAACATGTACGCCTCAATTTCCTTATCTGTAACTTGGCAACTATGTCCCAGCACTTATGTCATGAAGATCACATTTGTAAAGTGCATAACACAGAGCCTGGTACATAGTAGATGCTATATCAATATTAGTTTATTATTGTTGTTATTATTATTAATATGCAAGCCATTGTGATTAATGGTACCAATAGATTCTAGGGTAGCCCTAGGAAGAGTCTACAGAGCTCACGGTCTTCCTCTAGAATATCCTCCAAGTAAAGGATAGCTCCTAATCCACAAAAGTTCAATATTCCCCTAACCATCTGTTACTTTGGTTGGATACAACAATCTCCAGATCCAGATCCTCAGTGAGACCTTAGAACCAGCAGATCGCTTAATTCCCTTCTTTGATACCACTAGGATGGTTGGCTACAAATGAAGTAAAATATTACATAATATTCATTCTAAATCAGGGGCTCTCAATCTAGTCTGTCAATTTATCTGTATAGGTAAAGGTATAGATGTATGTATGAATTTTGATAACTTTATAATAATTGATTTTCTTTGTAATCCTGTATATTTTATCAATTTAATAGAATGAATTTTTGAAATTTAAATTTAATTCTGAGCAGTTCACACAGGCTTAGCCAGACTTACAAAAGGAGTCCATGACACAAAATGTAAAGAGCTCTCCTGTGCTAAATAATATCAACAATCTGTACAGTTTTGCAAATCCATTACTTCTGGGTGCTAATGTCTCATTTTCACATCAGAAGGGTTCTGATTATGTTCAATGCCTTCCAAGAACAACCTAGTATCAAACTCAGGTGTCAAGCATGTGTTTATCACAGTCAGTATTTAAAACCAGCTCATTGTCTGGATTCTGTTCTTCATTTTCAAGATGGCATTTATCAATATAAAGGACTGAGTATATTCCATTAACCATCAAGGTGGATTTTCCTTCCAATAATACAAATTACTAACCAGCCATGCCTCCTCATCCTGTAAGGAGTTTTGTCAGTGACAACCCATAAATTCACCACAAAGGATTTGGCTGATGTGTGAGGGATGGAAGTGGGGAAACTCTCTTGATCTCCTGACATTGTGAGGGTAGCAGAGAAATAGATGTATTTTTTCCATCATGCTTTTTTATTTCCTTTACTTCACTTCTTAGAAGTTCCTTATTTGTGATGTGACCTGTTCATACCCAAGCATCTTCCTGTCCACCTTATAATCTTCCCTACCCACTCCAGCCCTGAGACCATAATCAAAACAGGAAAATTTTTGCTACAAGAAAGAATCTGTCAATCTGCTCCACTCACCGCCTCTGTCATTTTCCAAATGAACATGCCCTTCCCTGATCACCATTCCACTAGATGTTGTCTTTATCTTTAGAATATAAACTCCTTAAGGATAAGGACTGTTTGGGTTTTATATCCCTAATATTTAGCACTGTGCTTTGCATAGTAAATGCTTTTCATTTAAATGCCTTTCTATTGCCTTCAGAGTTGATACTCAGAACTATATCTTTTCTATGACTCAACAGCCTTACAATTATATAATCTGAATACAAGCAATATAATAATAATAATAATAATAAACTTAATTAAGGACTGGTAAGAGTTGAGGGTTCAGATAATGAGTTTTTGAACTGCATGGTTAAAGGATTGGTTTTGATATTGAAAATATGAAGGATTGATGGCAGGTACTTGACCAGGTAACCAGTGATGAAATCATAGTTGCAGAAGTATTAATCATGCAACAGTGTACAGAATGAAATAAAGCAGTTTGACCAGTGAGTAGGTGTTTAAGTGATATTAACATATAAACTCTGGACAAGAGTGGGGGAGCTATGGAAGTAGAATAGATGGATCAGATCTGAGACAATAGTGGTTGAAAGAAGTGTCCAGAGATTTATGATTAATTGTAGGTAAGGAATTGGTAAATGAAGATTGCAGGATTGTAAACCTTGGGCATTAGGAATACAAATTTTGCCAGTGGTTGCCTGGGGAAGTTGGGGAAGAGAGCTATTTTGGAAAAGAAGATGAGATCTTGGTTTTTAGATATGTTAAGTTAGTTTCATATTTGGTGGGGAGATTTAGAAGGAGATGACACAAAAGTAATATGAATTATTTAGAAGGTGGGAAACTTTGAGTTGGAGGTAAGTGATCACTCTCTTCTAAAGTTGTGATATAGAAAGAAAGAAAGTACTGGTGGTATAGTCGGACATACAGACTGGATTTGGGAAAGTCAACACAGAAGAATGGGAAACTGTCGAGAATAATGACGACAAAAAGGGAAGCATTTCTGACGAAGAGAAGAACGAAGTTGTTAGAAAGACTGACACTAATACAAAAGGGAAAAAAGACATGGTTTCCAGGAATAAATCAATAGTCACTGTACTCTGCCTTGGTTAGACACATTTGGAAGATTGTGTTCAATATTGGGAAATACAGTGTTGTAAAGGACATGAAAAGCTTGAGAGTTTCTGGGGAGGGGCAGCCAGGATGACGCAGGATCTTGTTTCACTCATTGGCACTTAAGGATTGATGAAGGAATGACCTATGTTTAGTTTGGAGAATAGATGACTCGGTTGGCGGGAAAGGAATGGAAACAGAATCCGTGTGTCCAAATTTCGAAGGTCTGTCATGTGGAAGGGGGATTAAATTTGTCCCACAGAGAGCAGAACTAGAAACAATGGGTAGAAATTTCAAAGAGCATGATTTAGATTAAAGTCAGGAAAAACTGACAAACACTGTAGAGGCATCCAAGAGTGGAATGGACTGCCTTGGTAGTTAATGGGTTTTCCACATTGGAGGTCTTCAGGCAAGGATAGATTATTACTTGTCAGATGTATTTTAATAGGGATTCTTGTAAATTATGGGTTGGATTAGATGGCTGCTGAAGTATTTACCAACTCTAAAACAGTGTAATTGTCTATAGCAACATTTCTGTAGTGCTTTGAGCACTTTGCAAATATCATCTCATTTTATCCTTATGCCAACCCTGGAAGGTTGGCACTCCAGGGAGATAGGTGTCTCTGGGAAGTATTATTATCCCTATTTCATAGATGAGGAAACTGAAGCAGAATTTAAGTGACTTGCTGAGGGTCGCACAGCTAGTAAGTATCTAAGACTGAATTTGGATTTGAAATTCAGTTCTGCCTGACTCCCGGTCCAATGCTCTAGTCCCTGTGCCATAGAGGGCGAGATTTGGCAGGCAGTGGAATAAAGGTGATGGTTGAAATATGAACAGATGAACCCTTAGGGTTTTTTTGGTTTTGTTTTGTTTTGTGGAGCAATGGGGGTTAAGTGACTTGCCCAGCGTCACACAGCTAGTAAGTGTCAAGTGTCTGAGGCCAGATTTGAACTCAGGTACTCCTGAATCCAGGGCCGGTGCTTTATCCACTGCGCCACCTGGCCACCCCCAGAACCCTAGTTTTTAAGAAATAAAGAGAGAGAGAAATCAGGATTGAGCCTTACGGGAGTCTTAGAAGGGCCCAAAATTATTGAATCTTTACAGGAGTCTTAGAAGGGCCCATGGTCAGGAAGAGGAAATGGTGAAGAAGCCAGAGAAGGAACTATCCCAAAGATAGGGAGAGAGCCAGGAGCACTTGCTATCACAAGAGAGATCTCCAAAAGTTTCAAATAATCAGAGCAAGATTTTCAAGGAAAATGGTAAATTAAATTCATCTCAAGTCATTAAACATTGTTAGGTACTTTATGTGTTCCAGGCACTATGCTCGGTACTGGAGATTGAAAAGGAAGGAAGGAAGGAAAGAAGGAAGGGAAGGAAGGAAAGGAAAGGAAAAGAAGGAAGGAAAGAAGAAAAGAAAAGAAATCACTCTTCCTTTTTAGAAGTTTACCTTCTACTGATGAGGTAGAGAGAAACATGTATGCCAATAAGTAACTATACAATCAGTGTAAAGGAAATACAAAACAGTTGGGTGAAATGCATGTGGAGAAGTTATAACAATTGGGAAAAGAGGAGTGGCTTTGTGTAGGAGGTGGCACATCACCTGAATATTAAATGGAGGTAGGAATTCTAAGAAATGGAGAAAGGGGGAGCATTCCAGGCATGAGAGAACAGCTTGTGCTAAAGTATGAGGGGGGGAGGTAGTGGAGGGCACTGAATTATCAGAAGAGAGAACTTTGGTTGGAATTCAGAATAGGGCATTGGTGGGAGAGCATCTTAGATAGTAGAATGTGCTAATAAAGAAAATCTGCGGAGGTATAAAGGGGAAGACGTGCCTAGCAATCTTGTGTGAAGATAAAAGTTAACAGTTGATGCTAACCAGAAGAATAAATATGTAAGGGAGGGAATGGGGACTTCAATGGCAGGGAGAGAAGACCTGGCAGAAGAGGCTGAAGTAGTTAACTTGCTTGTGACATTTAAAATGATTATGGATGTGTGAACAGAGCTATCAGCCATTCTGAATGATCCCTCTTTGATGTCAATATCATAAAAGTCATGGAACCACAAAGCCGTTTGCAGAACTATGTAGGGCTTCTGCAGTCAATTCAGTGAACACTTGGTGCTGCTGCCTCTTACTTTCATGAAGTGCTCTCCAGCCAGCCAGACCACATTTGGCTGTGTTGTGTGCCATCTGGAATGCTTAGCCTGTGACAGAAATAAAAAAGTAAAAAATTATTGACCCAATTTGATGTTTACTGTGCACATATGCATATGAATGAGGATTTGACTTGAATCTCATTTACTAAAATTTTGTACCACAGCTGTCCATCTTTACCACAATATTGATTGCCTGTATAACATTAGGTAAATCAATTTACCTCTCTGTTCCACAGTTTCTTCATCTGGAAAACGAGGCTGTTAGACCAGATAAACTTTCAAGTCTCTTCCACCTCCAGAGCCAATGATTCTTCTTTCCTTAGTGTGCCCTTCCTGTCATTTTCATTTCTTGCATTATCCAAATATACTCATTCCACCGATTGTCCTTCGTTCTTCCCTACGTCAACCCCAGCTTTTGTGGTTTATAAGTTTCATTGCATGTTTCCATTAAATTGAAATTTTAAAATTGTATTATTGGTGAGACATCAAATTATAAGATTTCTGATGGCCAGTTTTGTCCTTTGTCCACTGTTTGAGCCCATTTTTATGGGGTCTTCTAGGACAGAAGGTGTTTTAGGCCCTTATTTGCATATAACAACACAATGAAGGGTAGCTATTTTCCATCTCTTCCTCCATAATAAGGACTTGCACCTTTGCCAAATTTTAAAGGTGCCATATTTCAGTGATTGTCTTTGTAAGTCTGGAACAGTCAGGAACAAAATGCATCTACTGTCCTTGATGGATCCTTATATATGAATTTGTTCTTGTTAAAGTGATTAAATGACTAATGCAGAAATATGTTTAATGTGATCAGACATATATAATCTATATCATATTGCTTTTCATCTTGGGGAAGGGGGGGTGAGAGAAAAATTGGGAACTAAAAATCCTATGAAAACAAATAAAAAACTATGCTTACAGGGGCAGCTAGGTGTTGCAGTGCATAAAGCACCAGCCCAGGATTCAGGAGAACCTGAGTTCAAATCTGGCCTCAGACACTTGACACGTACTAGCTGTGTGACCCTGGGCAAGTCACTTAACCTTCATTGCCCCACCAAAAACAAAACAAAACAAAAAAAAAACTATGCTAACATGTAACTGGAAAATAGTAAAATACTTTAAAAAATAAAGTGATTAAGAATCAAGAATCAAGATAAGATAGCTTTTGAAAGAGAGATCTCATGCAGGCACATGTTAGAAATGGCTCAAAAACGAAGTTCATTATGTGTTTAAAAGTATTATTCAGCAGCTCTACTGCAAGTTTGAAAGAACTCCAATCACTCAAATGACTTCACTTTTTACCTAATAGACACCCAAAAAAAGGAACAGGTAAAATTAAGAGTTAGGCCCAATATGACAATCAAGTTCTCTGGAGGATGCTGGTGATGGCTTTTTATTTATTTATTTATTTTGTTCTTGAAGCGACTCCCAACATTACTTCAACTAGCTTTCCCCACTGTTATGTAGAACAGTGAATATCAACATCAGTTGAAGCTTGAAGAGGCAGGTAGAATTTGTGCCTTCTAGAGTCATTCATTTATTCGGCAAACATTGTAAAATTTTTATTGATCTTTGGTTTTTCTATCCCCTAAATTTCTCAGTCTATCCCTCTTCCCTCCTTCTCTAATAGAGGCATCCCTTATAATACTATCTAAAAGATTAAGAAGAAAGGATGAATAAAGGATTCAGCCAAACTAACCAGCACATTATATGTTCCATGTAGTCCTCCATACCCATAGGCCCCTGACATCTGCAAAGAAGGGAAGGAAATGCATTTTCATACTTCTCTTTGGAGCCAACCTTGGTCATTAGAGTGACATAACATTCAGCTTCAGTTTTTGTTGTTGTTAATGTTTTCCATTTGCACTTCTGTCTCAACAAGCATTTATCCGATTTCTGCTGTGCTCCAACTACTATGCTAGATACTGCAAATTCATGAATGAAAACAAAAGCAGTCCCTGATATCAAGAAATTAGAATACATTGAATTGTAGCAGGATAGAACAGTTCATCCCCACTCTTCTCCTTATATAGTCACTGTCTGTGTGTTTGCCAGGTGCATCCTTTAGTCTGGAGGTATTAGCAACCTGAGATCGGGGATACATTTTAATGTCTCCTACTTTTATAAAGTCCCAGGATACCTTGCCACATTGACTATATGAAGATAATCCTCTTACCAATTGCATGGAGAAGGTAACAGTAACCCTCTGATACTATTCCTGAAGGATGTGGGGGGCTTTTAAAAAGAAAGGCTTAATCAAAAGCACATTTTCAGAGGAAAAATCAAACCTTGCTCATTCTGTCAGAATAAACCGCTAAAGGACAAAGTACTGTTATATGTTCAGGTGGGCAAACTCTCTTGGCACTAGCCACTGTGAATATGAAGACAAAAATGAAACGAAAATGAAACACAAAATGTATACCAAGTGTGATGTTTAAAATCTAAATTGTGGTCGCCTTAAATCAGAAGCTTCAGCACCAATCTAGCCTGGAGTTCCAGCCTGGTGGGTTCTTCCTGAAGTCCTCCTCCATGAGCCTGCTTTAATCAGGAACACTCTAGCAAGTGTTTGTGGAAGCTTTTTATAGATCTGGAACAGAGGTGGTCCTTACACACTGCTTCAAGGTGATGGTTGGCATCATCCAAATCCATTGGCTTTGAAAGGTGTTCTCAAGTTGAGTTCACAGTCTAGTTTCTGAGAACAATACCTTCTTAAGGGATAGCCAGGTGTGATTACAATCCAATTAACTTGAAGTAGACTTAATCAGCAGTCAATCACCTCACTTGATTCAATCAGTATAGATTAATCTCCAGGTGGGTCTTTGAGTATCTGCTAAATCCCATTATTTTCATCACACAAGTAAGTAACTTCAGGGGTACTGGTCTAACATGAAGGATTGCTTGACTACAGAAGGGGTTCAGAATAAACAGTAAAAGAGTAGGGTGGGATGACACGAGAACATAAGAGGGATAGAGCTGATTTGGATACATATGAGGAAGAAGTGATGGCCAGGGAAGCGAGCATCAGCTTGGGCAGTGAGCATCAGCTTGGGCAGTCTCATACCTGGAAATTCGGGAGTTCCCAGCAAAGCCTTAGAGCAGAAGTGTCACCCCCTTCACAGTAACAACAGTCCTGTTAATTTTATTACCAATCCTTTGTCAAGAGGTAAAATAGGGGAAGTAGTACCATCAGGTGAGATGGTAAGGTCTTAGGCATTCCTCTGACAGTCAAGATGATTATAGAGGGTTGAAACATGTTTTAAGTGCTCAGTTTCCATTCATCGGCTGCATTGGCCTTGCCCCAGGGCTTACCCCAGTGCCAAGTAGAAAAATTTCCTTTATGATTCCATGGTTTTGATAAGTCAAGATTTATAGCCACAGTAAAAGAGCTTGAACCACTTGTTCTTACCAGAGACTTACTTAGTGTTCTTTATCATCACCATCCTTATGTACATCTCTCATCATAGCCCCACCAAAATTGCCCTTCCAGAGTAAGGGCTCTATAGATGGGGTTCCAGGGCTTCACCAGAATGCCAAAGGAGCCCATGGTCTCTGTCCTAGAGAGGCAAGTGGTAAAATATAGAGAGAGGTGAGACATAATGAACTGTATCAGCACCACCAAGCATATCCCTAAACCGTGCAGTCCCACAATCAGGCAGGGATTGCAGGACTCTTCCTTGCCAGAATCTTTGACAGAGTTCTTTGTGTCAGCAAATAAGCTTTTGTACTTTCTTGGTCATTTAGATTGCATTATTCACAATGTTTCCAACGTTTGGTTTCCAACAGCCTGAGTTTTGGCATTCTCCCTAAACTAATTAAGCATTGTTCTTCTTCACTGCATTTTTACACTATAAAATATAATACTCATCTAAATTAATTAAAACATTTAAAATCTAAAATTTAAATGGGCAAGAGGTTATTTTGCCTAGGGCTTGGCTCTGAATAGTTTGAAAACTGAATCTACTCTTGATCTAAGAAAAAAGCAGTGATGATAATTTTTTTCATTGTTGTTCTTTTGCTGTTGGGCCTCATCTTTTTATAGTACAAATATAGTCACCAGTGTAAGACCCTTTATGCTTTATTCTTATCCTGAAGGCAAGTAGTAGGAATTATTTTCCAGTCTGGCTGTCTTAGTAATTATCATTCAGTCCCATGTTCTCCTAAGATAAAGTGCCTTTCAGTCTCTATTGTTTGCTCTTCATCCTCAAAGAGGGCCCATGACATCAGGGTAATGTCATGACTTGAACTGAATTGGATTTAAGATGAGAGAGGGCTATGCAAGGTCACCAAGCTCACTCTCCTCCTCAGAGCCATCTGGGTCCAGTGGCAAGGACAGATATCAGGACAACTGGAGATGGTCCCAGATGTTTAAGGCAATTGGGTGTTAAGTGACTTGCTAGGGTTACACAGCTAGTAAGTGTCTGAGGTGAGATTTGAACTCAGGTCCTCCCAACTTAAGAGCTAATGCTCGATGACTGTACCACCTGGGGATGCCTTTTCAGTCTGTAACAGGTAGTGAAGGTGTGAGTTCGCATTAATGTTGTGTGTGTGTGTGTGTGTGTGTGTTTATGGAAGTAGTAGCGTTAGTAGTCATTAGTTTATCAGGCATATTTTCACTCATCAAACAAAGAATTACTATCACAATGAGAGGCGATAACTTTCCATTGGCTGTTCCCATATGCAGCATTCAGATATTTTTGTTCCCCAAACATGCCCTGAATTCCTTCAGTAGCCAGACATAGGCTATTTTCTGAGGGTTTTCACGTTAAGATATTTCTTCTCTGCTAATTATTGTTTCCCTACCTTTCCTCCTACTTAGATTTCACATCTTACTCTTAGTTTTAAAAGTTAGAAGATGAGGAGAAATCATTTTTATTAGCAATAGGTAATTTTCCATGTTCTTTCTTTTTATCTGAAATCTTATGCACGTTTCTATAAGGCTAATGCCAAACTGTATAACCCCATAGGTTATTAGTCAGGCTCTTTTCCGCCATTTATCTCTTTAGTAAACTAAATGACCATGTGCTGATAAGATTTAGGTCATTATATTGGCCAATATCATGGTGTAACTGGTGCAACATTGCAGTTATTTATTTCAACTTTGTGGGGAATAAAGTCTTAGATTAGGAGGACATGTATCGAGATAAGAACAAAAATTCTATCATTGAAATTAAAATATGTGCATGTATAATACATGGCATACACACACACACACACACACGCACACGCACACGCACATACACACTCAAAAGCTAAATAACAGCACAGTGTGGTTTGACCCATTGCTTTGAAATCTTTGAAATTTCTTTTGACCAAATCTCCTGATGTTAGTATTTGCTTTTTCCTTTCTTGGACTTACTTCATTTTTATGTTTGTTGGATGACATTCCATATATGCCCCTCTTCTAAGAAATGGAAAACTTGCTAGAGAAATTTCTTCTGGGAACTTGAAATCCTTGTCATTCCTTAGGGACAAACATTTCAAGGGACTGTTGGGGGTGAAGAGGCCTTGGGTAGCCTCAGGAAGCCAGTAATGAATTTGAGCTTCTTTTGGTACTGAAAACATGAGGAGAAACAACTAATCATAATTCAAGATAGAATTTCCTCCTCCATTTTGGTTTGCCTCCAACAATCTAAGGTCTTTAAATGACAAAAATCTTATCATAGGAGAGGTGTCTCCTACTTCATTCCATCCCTGGTATTTCTAACATCAGCCCAGCATATGCCTACAGTTCTGGGTTTTTTCAACATTCCAAACTTTGGTGCAAGTTTTATTGACAGAATAAATATGAAAGATGTATTTATGGAGGCATTTTAAGTAGAGAAAAAAAAGAAACCATTTTTGTATGTTAAGAAAGAGAAACTGTCTTTGATGTCCATGTCAGTCATTGGAATCCTGTCTGGAACTTTCAATTTGTCTGAATTAGAGCTTAAAGGTATAATCTTGAGTTCAGAAATGCAGATTTGCAAAATGTTGTAACTTGCATAATGTTAATGCAGTTGGCCAACACACAGGACAATAATTCTTTGCTGTTTTAAAATGCTTAAGGTTGGGGGAAGCTAGGTGGTGCAGTGGATAAAGCACCAGCCTGATTCAGGAGGGCCTGAGTTCAAATCCAGCCTCAGACACTTGACACTTATTAGCGTGTGACCCTGGGCAAGTCAGTTTAACCCTCATTTGCCCATGAATAAATAAATAAATAAAATGCTTAATGTTGAATTTAGTAAGCTTTGAAAGCAAAGGATTGAAATTCTGATGAAAAATCAAATTGTTTCTCATCCCTAGGCCAGAAACCATTTTACAGGCATAATGTAAGTGTGCCTACAAAGTTGTGTGGGTGTTTACAAGCTCTAAACCTGAACATCTCCAGTGTCAGTGTAGGACGGCAATATTGCCTCTCCATTGATTTTACTGTTATCTCTTATGAGCAAATAGTGTTATTTCCCTCAAACTGAGATGAACTACATGTTACTGTTTGGGTTATTGTTCACCAGAGGATTATCCAGAAACAACAAACTTGTTTTACTTTACTCAGGCCTGTCATAATTGACAGAAACTTGCGTCACCTCAGAAGTAGTGCTTATGTTTTGATTTATGAGGCTCGCTTTTCCTCTGTCAATTTTTCTTAGAAGAAATAAGAATTCAGATGGGAAAACACACGCAAAGAGAAATACACACTATACTTTTGTTCTGTAGTAGTAGTTCTTCATCTTTTGTGAGCCATGGACCCCTTTGGCAAACTGATGAGGCCTATGGACCTCTTCTCAGAAGAATGTTTTTAAACAATTGAGGAAATGCTAGATTTCACTTAGAAGTTAATGAAATATGCTTAATATGATTGTACATATATAACCTGTATCAGATTGCTTTCAGTCTTGAGGAGGGGAGAGGGAAGAGAGGGAGGGCAGGAGGGAGAAAAAGTTGTAACTAGAAATCTTATAAAACAAATGTTGAAAACTATTGCTACATTATAACTAGAAATATACAAAATACTTTTATGATAAAAAAGAAGTTAATGAAAGTAAAAATAATACTTTTCCATAAAAATTAAGTTCCTAGATCCCCTGAAATATATCCAACGAGCTTTGCAGCCTACTTTAAAAACCCCTGCCCTTTAGGAAAAAGAAGTCATAGCAGCTATAGTAACTCTTCTTAGCAATTGTCATTATTTGTGCATGAAGCAGCTATTCTAACCAAAAGTTTCCCAGCATAAAAGTAATTTGATGCCTGTGGTTAAGACTTAGTTTGATATCAGAGAAAACAACCATATGTCCTTCATAACCTGTCCCGTGGCACCATTGTCAGAGACAAAATCCTAGTTAGATGGATCATAGACCTGACCCATGTCTGTTCTCATGTTTAAATGTGCATCTCTTCCTGGTAATGCTATTTTAATCCCGTATCATCACTGACAATCTCAACATAACCTGTCTTTCTCTTCTATCCCTTAGAATGTCGAGTGGTAAAATCCACCTCCTACACCAAAATTGCTTCAAATCCCGCAGGAGCGCCACCCAAGAGCCCTGGTCCATCAAGACGCAGCAAATCCCCGGCTTCAACCAGCTCAGGTAAAGTGATGAAGAAGACTTTTGTGAAGCAGCTGTCTTTTGTCACTTGAAATTTTTGAATCCCAGTCAACAGGGGCTGTGTGAAGTTTTTGCGTGATGCAAAATTTCAGTTTATTATTGTAGAACTTCATAGTTTATTTCACACAGCTGTTGTTGGATAGCATGTTAGTTCTGGAATTGGCAACGTGATCAGATGAAAAGATAATCCAGTAGATCAATCAGAACTCCCAAAACATTTGAGGGACCATATAAGTCTACCTGTACATCACTGCCCCACCAACTCACTAGGATCCAGAAACTTTCACCCCTAGATTTATCCCTTTGGGTTAAGATGTTGTCTTGAAGAACCAGTGGTAACAATACATGTTCTGCTAGGTGAAGCCCCATGATTATAGGTCCTTGGCCACCATGAATATATTCAAGCATAAATATGATATGTATAAATATATAGCATGACTATAGGGAGATCTTTAGAGGTGTAATGGTTGGAATGACGCTACCTACTGGAGACTGACTATAGGAAAGTTCTGCCATGAAGTGAAAGTCTTTGAGGGCAAGACCAGGAGTCTTTTCTTTGGCGTCAGGAAGTGACGTTGGCTAGTGGAAGGAAGAAGGAAGAGACTGGCGCTCTGTCTCGCTCTTTTCCTGGGGACGCTGGTGGAGAAGGAAGCTAGAAATGCACTCTCCCTTTAATAGATAGAATCTAGGCCTTTCTCTCTCTCTTTATCAAATTCTTATTCTCCTTAATAAATGCTTAAAAGTCTAACTCTTGCTAAAGCTTGTAATTGATTGGCTACATTAGATATTTTAGACAGTTTAGCTAGAATTTTAGCTTTAACAGAGGGGATCTCCCAAAAGTAGATGGAAGGGAAACAGTCAAAGACAAGCAACCAAATTGAAAAAGTATACTCATTTGAACCAAGCCCAGTCCCCGGTTCTAAGAAAAGTCATCCTTGTGACCGCCTTTTTCTCCCCACCACTACCACCTCTGTAGATAATAATAGTTTCCTTTTACCTGAATAATGCATAGGTTATTACGATGGCGAAAGAAATAATGTGGAATATTGATGGCAGCTCTGAAGAAATCGTCATAACTGATTGGTAATAATAGAGAAGGAGCATAACATAATAGATGGCTTTAGAACTAAGAAGGTTCTGATACCTTCTGGCTGTGTGACCCCAAACAAGTCATTTAATCTCTGTGATAGATCTAGGCAGCTAAGACTATAAATTGACAAGAAATTACAGACTTTATCCCTAATACCACTAGTATTATTGTTATAATTCATTAGCAAAATAATAATAATTTATTCAGCATACTTAAGATGATTTCATTTGGAATGATTGAAAAAAGACCTGTTCTCAATCAATTCATATAAAAGCATGTCTGCCATCTTTCACTCTGTGTGTGTTTACTGTGAAACACATAGTATGTATTTGCAAATGTTCTAACCAGTGGCTTTCAGAGAGCTGTATTGCATGTATCCACTCAACAAAAATGTATCAAGTACTTCTCATGTGCCAAGCACCATGCTGTTAATGTTTCCCAATTCCTCATTTATTATATTCTTTCTTTGGCCTCAGGCTTCCTCATCAAACTTACTGGCAATCAGCTATGAGTCTCAGGCAAACAGTAGTGAGAATAATTTAGCTTCCTTAGAGCTGTTGGCTGACTGATTCTGAACCTGCCTCCTGTCAAGAAGACGTGTGGAACTCTCAGGTGGAGGGAGAAAGCCACTTCTTTCCGAGGTTCCCATCATTCCTACTGCAACAATCAGCTCTTCTTTCTTGGTCAGAATCAGATCCAGAATAGCAGTTCCAATGATCACGATCTCCATCTTTTGAAGAGTGATTTTTCCCCTTTAAGACGAGGCAAGAATTTCTCAGCTGCTTTGCTTTCAGGAGGAAAAGACTTCAGGGAGATTTAGTTCATGTTATATTCATATGTGCCTTTTATCTATAGGCCCCTCAACTAAATGTTGGGAATATAAAGGCAAAAATGAAATTACCCCTATATTCAAATTCATAGAGTATACATTCTATAGGAATTAATATTAAAATGACATCATTTGGGGCAACTAGGTGGTGCAGTGGATAAAGCACCAGCCCTGGATTCAGGAGGACCTGAGTTCAGATCCAGCCTCAGTCACTTGACACCCATTAGCTGTGTGACCCTGGGCAAGTCACTTAACCCTCATTGCCCCCGCCAAAAAAAAAAAAGACATCATTTGAGGAAGGATTGTGTGTGTTTGTGTGTGTGTGTATGGGCAGGTGGGGTGGGGGTGGGGGTTCCCATAGGAGATACAGCCTCAACTGAGCCCTGAATATAAATAAGAATCCTAAGAGGTAGAAAATGGTGAGAAGGGAATGGGGTTAAATGTAAGCAATACTTTTTCTTATAATAAACATTTTTATTTAAAGTTTCAGATTCCAAATGTAAGCAGTACTTATTGATAAAAAAAAAATTGGGGGGGGGGTGAAATGGTGAGAAGTTCTAGAATTGGAATCAGAAGTGATCTGGCTTCCAATACACTTTCTGATGCTGAATACCTGGAAAGCCATAGGAAATCAATCAACAAACATTTACTTGGTACCTACTATGTGCTATGCTACTATATACTTTACTATGACAGGCACTGGGTATACAAAACCAAAAATGAAATACCCCTGACCTCCAAGAGCTTACATATCCTCGGAGGAGACAATACATGCATAAATAAAGATATACAAATCATAGAGAAGGTGCAATTGTCTGGAAGAGGGAAGGTACTAGCAGCTTCTTGAGCCTCAATTTCCTTGTCCATAAAATAAGGACAATAATCTTTGCAGTACATCTTTGGCAGGTTTGTGGCAAGGGTCCAATGTAATATATTTGGCAAACTTTCAAATGCTACAAAAATGTAAATTATTATTAATTTTATAGAGCACTTGAGAGATTTTTTTTCTTCTCTTCAAGTATAAGCTCACCTTTGTCTCCTACTTGGGGCAATATGATATAGGGAAGAGACAGAGGGTGCTTAGCTCTATTCCCTGAGCTTCACCATTAATTAGCTATGTAAACCCATGCAAGTCACTTAGAAATTACCCTGGGCTTTGGTTTCTTCCATTGCAAATAAGAAGGTAGGACTAGGATGATCCCTGGGGAAGGGCCCTTGTCTCTCTCTCAAAAGTCTAAGATTCTACATTGCCTTACACTGTCTCCTGATGTCTTTCTCTCCTAGCTCATAGCTAGTATTTAAATCACATTTTAAGGTTTGCAAAGCATTTTTTATGTGTTGCCTCATTGAATTTTCACCACAACTCTGTGAGGTAGGAGTTATTATTATTATTCCCACTTTATAGATGAGGAAACTAAGGTCACACAGCTAGTAAGTGTCTGAGGCAGGATTTGATCTCCGGTCTTCCTTTCTCCAGGCCCAACACCCTGTCCACAGCATCATATAGCTGCCTCCTCCAGCCAGAAGTTATCAAGTGGCCACCTTGCACCAAGCTCTGTGTCCTGTCTCCACAATGTCCTCTACTCCTTCTGAGATGTGTTCTGGTTTTCAGTGCATTCACATACTTTATTTGTACATATGTTGTATTTTAAAATTTTATTCTATATAAATGACAATATACGCAGTTTCAGAATGTGAACTCTTTGAGAGCCACTATTGGGTTTTTTCCTCTCTTTGCATCCCTTGTGCCTGGCACATTGCTTGGCACATTATAGGTGCTTAATAAATAACTGCTGATTGATTGATGGACCAGTGTGTCATCCCATCCCATTATGCATTTGCCTCAACAATGGAGGCCTAAATCTATTTCTCCCTTGCTCTCTCCCCCCCCACCCCCCGCCCAACAGAAGTTGTCCATTTTTTTCTCTAAGAGAAGACTTTTTTTCCACAATGACCTTTCATTTGCTGCTTAACATTTTTTCGTTAGCATTGTCAAAAATCCAACTTTAATAACAAATCAGAGTTTATCCAACAGAACTAACAGAACCAATAAAGTGAAGGAGATATTAAACTAATTTATCACAAAGACTAAAGTTTATCAAAGTATAGTGTGCCCAATAGCCATCCTAGACTAAAGATGTCCAAAACAAGACTCATTATCTTGTCTCCTAAGTTCTCCCCCCACCTTTCCTGCCATAGAGACCAAAACCGTCCCCCTACGCTCTCCCGCTCACAACCTAGGAGTTACCCTTAGTGCCTCACCGTCTCCCACCACCCTCCATCGAGTCCATTACCATGGCCTGGCGATTTCAGCTCTGTAACACCTCCCATAGATGTTCCCTTGTCTCTTCTGACACTGCCACCACTCTAGTCTGGATCTTCATGATTCCAGCAACCAGTATAATTTGGATAAATCCTGGGAAGTTGCCTGAGGCACAGTGACTTGCCCAGGGTAAACAACTAGTAAGTGTCATATATGAGATTTGAGGTCAGATCATACTGTACCAAGAAGCTCCTTCTCTAACATTTAATATTATAACATTAATATTATATAATTATTATTATATAAATTATTATTATATAATAATATAATAATTATTATTATATAAATTATTATATAAATATTATATAATTATATATATTATTAATATAATAACATTTCATATCTTTAAAATATTCTATGATATAAAGTTCATTCTAAGCTTTTGCCTTTTAGGGATTGTAGGATGTAGAATGGGAAGAAACTTTCAGCAATGAGTTTCTGCCGCTTATGGGATTATATATTCTTTTAGTGACATAAAAAATGGAAACAGATATGTTATTTCAAGGAGTCAAAATGTCAACCCAAATCCCTCCAACTCCAAATTCAGTGCTTTCTTCCCATGAAATTCCCATGAATTAGATTAGGAAGGTTCTGTTGCATTCCGCACCAGCTCAGGGTTCTCCACAGAATGGACTGTCTAAATTACAAATTATCCAAGAACTACAAACTTCCACTGTGACCTCCAATCAGTTCAGGTAGGAAGAAACCAAGCAGCTATTATGCAGCATCCTTTCTTCCTGGTGAAGGATCAAGGTTCCTGGGTAGTAAGGAACTTTCTTGCTAGAAGCAAACCTGTTCTCTCCAGGGGAAGGGAGGCTCATTTCTACTTTTATGGACAGCTCATGGAGTCACTGCTTTCCTTTACTACCTAAGCTAGTAAAGGAAAATATCTACACAAAGGGTAGCCCAGTTTTTTCTTTTTTTTTTTTAAGTTAACAAACCATGATCAGAAATCCACATGTAAGCTGCATAGGCCACGTGAATTTTCACAGATGACAAAAAGGTATACAGCTTTCTAGCTATTCGAAAATACATCATTTTAGGGGCAGTTAGGTGGCGCAGCGGCTAAAGCACTGGCCCTGGATTCAGGAGGATCTGAGTTCAAATCTGGCCTCAGAATCTTGACACTTACTAGCTGTGTGACCCTGGGCAAGTCATTTAACCCTCATTGCCCTGCAAAAAAAATCCTTTTTTTCAGCCATTCAAAAAAAATTTAATTTTTAAAATACACAATTTATAGATGGAGTTCTAGTCACTGATCAATTTCAACCAAACCTTTATTAAGCAATTAAGTATTTACCAAGCATTGTATTAAGTACTAAGGATACAAAGAAAAAAATATCATCTTAAAAATATCATCTTTACCCTCAAGAAGTATCTGTTCTGATGGGGGGAATGACAATGTAAGTATAAACAGGTGCCCAAAAGATGCCTAAAGAGGAGACAAAAATAACCTAGAGGTGAAGGTAGTAGCAGTTACAGTAGGGAACTAGAAAAGACCTCTCATAGAAGGCAGTATTTGATGTCAGTATTGAAGGAAGGTATCATTGCAATACCTCATGATTGTTAAAGCCAATTACATTTGTGTTTGTTGCTTGTCCTTTGTTCTCGAAGACCAATAGCATCAGGAGGGTGATGTCTTAATTTGCAAGCGAATTGGATTTTAAGTGAGGCAATCCTGTGCAGCCATTAGCCTCAGCCTCACAATTCCATTTGTGAGGAGGTGAAGAGATACCGAAATTTGACTAATACTTTGTCGCAAAATGTGACTTGCTATTATTAATATTCTTGGGGCAGCTAGATGGCACAGTGAGCACTGGCCCTGGATTCAGGAGTACCTGAGTTCAAATCCAGCCTCAGACACTTAACACTTACTAGCCCTGTGACCCTGGGCAAGTCACTTAACCCCCCCAAAAAAATTCTTGAGCCTAATCATGGTTTTGATCCTGATAATAAAAAATACCAATTTAAAAGAATCTCAAAGACCATTTCTTTTTAGTTTGTGTTAAAACTTCAGTAAACTTTGGTTTACAAATTTTTCATCAGAACATCACTTTAAAATAATATATCATAGCATCATTGTGAGGATCACATGGGTCAGTGTGAAGGGGCATTGCTAAGGCAAAAGTGCTAGATATCCTGCATCATTTTTATGTCCAGTGTCATCCACAAGAAACTCAAGAGAGCAATAGTTCACTTGACTTAAATTTTTGCTATTCTGCCTTTCTCTCTCTTTCCTTTGGTACTGCTAGCAAGCCCTAGAATGGCCAAAATGAAAGCAGTGTGGGGAAAAATGGAGAAGGCAGGGATCTGAGTAACCAGCTGCTAGAGTCTTGGTGATCCATGTAAAGGAACTTATGATGTTGTTTTATAGATATTAAAAGGAGGAATTGAGAGGATATATTATAATATACGAATGTGTATTAACAAATAGGTGTTTGTGGGACATGGTTATTTGTTTGTTTGTTTGTTTTTTGGTGAGGCAATTGGGGTTAAGTGACTTGTCAAGGGTCCATGGCCGGATTTGAACTCAGGTTCTCCTGACTCCAGGGCCCGTGCTCTATCCACTGCGCCACCTAGCTGCCCCAGGACATGGTTATTTCATACAGAAAATGTAGACCATTTAGAATTAAGGTCTAACTAAAACTTTATCTAGATAGGAAAGGAGAGAGGTGTGTCTACAACTTTATAGTCCCTCCAAAAATAAGACTGCAGTATGTGCTAATGGGATATCAGTGAGAGCACCCAGAGTCATTGGGTGACTTTTTTCTTTTACTTTATTTTTTCCTTAATAGGCAAAAGGATGAGAAAAAACACATTTATTTCTTTTGTGTCTTCATTCTTGGACCCTTTTGTCATTTAGATAAAAGATTCTTCATGTGTTGATTGTGTATAGGGGAAAGTCATACATTCTCCTGAGTCCCCAAGAGCACACCTGAATTCTAATAGGTCCTCATTCTCACTTGGATGATTACTCACTTGTTGCAGTTGTGGAAATTTTCAACTGTATCTGATGAATAACACATTTAAGCTTCTTTTTCGAAGTGCTTTAATATAAGAGTTATCGAAGTGTAAATTATAGCATTACCCCTGCCTGATGGGGCGCACTGATGGGGACACATACAAAGTAACAAGAACAAACTGGGCAATAAAACATGCATGCCAAATGTATTTATTTAAATAAATAACATTTATTATAAGTGGGGTTTTGTTCTGGACTACATGGACTTAAAGACCATTTCCAAATCTAAAACCATTATCTTATGTCTCTTTTCTATGGTATGGGCTGAATTATTTTCTCCTTTGAGGGAGGCCATCCCCTCCCCCACTGTCTTTTCCCACTCTTATCTAACATTGATGAATGAATGAGTTTGAGGAACCCTGGGTGTTTAGTAGGGTCAGGAAAGGTGAGATTTGGGGGATTCAGATTGATTTATTCAAATTGTATGTTCTCTACCCCAGACATGCTCACTAGGTAGTGCTATGACTCATTTTCCCACTCATTTTGTACAGTCCCTGGGGGGGAAAGAAGTAGAGGAAGAAGACATGGAAAGTGCCACCATAAAATAATGTAATTGACCTTTTTAACAAATACAACAGAACATATACGTCCCAGTTAACATCAGTAGTATTGTCCAAAGCAGAGGGCAGTGGAAAGTTATATATCTATTTTAGCAATGCAGCTTTTGGGATTTTCTTACAATTAATTATCTTCAGAACTAATAGTACAATCTTTCATATGTTCCCAGTGGTGGCAAATGTTTGTCCTTGTTGGGGGGGGGGCGAAGTTAATGTTTGGACATAGCCAAAAGTCACATGGAGCCAAGCTTGGTCATCAAGTTGCATTAATATTGTTTTTGATAGAGAACAAAGTGTGACTCACAAGAAGACTGATTTTCTTATTTGGCTCATAAATTAGCTCCAAAGGTAAATATGTAAGAGAAGTTCCAAAAGGATTTTAAGCATTATTGAAATATGTGTCTAGCCTCCAAAAAGGATGACATTGGAGGGCAGCCCTTATTTTGGATCTATGAGACCTTATCTCTTTGTTTTTAGTCTCCATGTTACATGCTGTCAAGGTGAGGTCAGATAGATAATAAAACAGTGGCCTTTGTGGTAGAGGTTCAGAGATGAGGACACAAATGTCGTCAGATTTGTTGTGTGTGTGGCTTAGAGTATGGTTCAGTAGGAAGCCAAACAAGCAGTTGAATATTAATAATAAGGCATTATTACATTTACATAAAAGAAGAGCTTATTATAATAGAAGGAGCCCTGGACTATGAGTCTGGAGACCTCACTAGGTTTAAATCATGCTCTACCCATATACCTTGACCTGGAGCAAGCCACTTATGTGAGTCTCAGTTTCTTCATCTATGAAATAGGGATAATGATATTCCTATTTTGTACCTATTTTGTTAACTTCTTGTGAGAATCAGACATTGGAGGTTTTCAAGCAGAGGTTAGGTGTCTCCTTGTCAGGTATGTCATGAGGGAAATTTCTTTTTGGAATCGGTAACCACTGAGTTTACTGCCAGCTCGAAAATTCTCAGACTCTTTGATATTAAAGTGCTAAATAAAGGTCAACTTATATTAGTCCTAGCACGTTAAGATTTGCACAATGACTTCTTATCCCTTTTCAGACTTGATTCTCACAACTCTGTGAGATACACAGATTGACCCAAAAGTCTTAGTGCAGTTGTCAGCTTTACAAAACTTTGTAGGAAGGAACAGAAGGAAAGTTCCTTTGTAAGAAAGGAATGCTTCATGAAGCTTGCAACTGCACTGATATTTTTGTGATAATCTGTATAGGGGAGTTATTATCCCTATTTTATAAATATGATATGAAGAATAAATTGGGACAGAGGGAAGGCTGGAAGACTGGAGACAGGAAGAGCATTTAGGTAACTGTTAAAATAGTGTTTTCTAGAAAATATGAGTCCTTAACTAGGGGTAGAAGAATTGGAGGCATGAGTAGCAGCATAATTTTGTGGATAGAACCCTGAACTTGAAGCAGAAGGACAAGATCAAGTTCAAATCCCATCTCAGGCATTTACTATTTGTGTGACACAGGGTAACTCTGTGCCTCAGTTTCCTTCTATTTCAAATGAGAGAGTTGAATTTGGTGACATTTAAGGTCCCTTCTAGCTCTAATTCTGTAATCTTTTTTTATGATCCTATGACATGTGAAAGTACAATCAACAGACACTTGATAGGATATGTGGGGTGAGGGAGAAGGAAGAGTAAAAAAATGTATGAGCCCGGGTGACTAGGAGGATGGTCATATTTTGTAGAGAAATTGGGGAGAGGGACAGGTTTGTGAGAGTAAGGAGCTGGGTAGGAAGGTGATGATTTCAGCTTCTGGCTTCACTTTGGGTGTTAATAAAAACATCCATGTGGAAACATCAAATAGGAAGTTGGATATGCAAGACCAGTAGTCTGGAAAAAGGTTGGGGGTGGATTTGGGAAATGGAAGTCATTGACCTAGTGATAAGTGCTAATTGAAACCCCTATGGTTGCCTGAGCTCATCAAGAGCAAGTATGAAGAGCAAGAAAGAAGTTGGATCAAGAACAGAAAAATCCCTGTTTAAAGGAGAGAAAGAAGCTAGCAAAACAGGAGAGAGGTCAGAAAGGTAGACGAAAACAGGAAGGCTGTGTGACTCATTTTGGAAGGAAGGGGGACCAAGAAGGATTAAATGATTCACAGAGATAAGTATCACTATGAGGTAATGGAAGATGAGGACAGAATGGGAAAGCCCTGACTAGAGCCATTTCATTGGTTCATCTTGAGCAATAAGAAGAGAGGTTCTGATGTTCTTGGATATAAATTTAATAACAAAAACCTACAGAATACTCTTACCTCTTTTATCAAACATAACAGGAATACCTTTTTTGGCATTTACTTAATATTTATTTATCTACTTTACTATCTTTACTTTCTTTACTATCTTTACTTAATCTACTCTACTATCTTTACTATCATTGTCCATGTCTTTCCTATGGCAATGAGGATGCAATTCTTGGCCTAACGTAAAGAGCTCAACCGATTGCTCAGACACTTACTAACTATGTAACCCTGGGCATATCACAACTTGCATTTGCTGCAATTTCTTTATCTACAAAATAGGGATAATAATAGTAGCTACATCCCTGATTGTTATGAGAATAAAATGAAATACTTGTAAAGCACATTTCCTGGAACATAATGGATGAGATATAAATATTAACTATCATTACTATTATATTATATAAGGAAGGACCTACATATAGTTTGTACGGGGCTTAGAATAGCAATGAATGAAAACAGACATTTAATAAATACTTCTGTGGATGATAATGCAATGAGGGGAGGAGAGAAAGGGAGAAACAGATCATGAAAAATAGGATTGTGAGCATATATGTGTATATGTATGTATGTATATATGTTTACACAAAGAGAAACAGATAAATCACTTATTAAGTGCTTACTATGTGTCAGACACTGTGCTAAGCACTGGGAATACAAACACAAATGAGCCAAACAGTCCCTTCTCTTAAGTTTACAATTGTAAGGTGAGGGAGGGGATAACTTCACCTTCTGCTTGAAGACCTCTGATATCTCATCTGATTCTCACAACAAGCTAATGAGATAGGTACTGTGGGCCAGAAAAAGAGACAGAAGCAAGAAGAAAAAAATAAATGCACAGCATTTGTGTGGTGATGGGGAAATAATGTGGAGGCCCAGTTCGGCACAAGACAAAGCAGAAACTTACCTATCAGGTCCTAGTTTCTTAGGGGCATGGTTCAGAGCTCTCATGGGAGGGAGATGAGGGTGCTATTGGGAATACAGACAGCATGGTTTGGCGATGGCTGATTCAGGACAAGATTAGGAAAAAGCTCACCTCGTTTTCCAAGCTAGAATCTAAGAAATAGAAGAAATAACTCCCTCATTTTCTTCAGATGAGAAAACTGATGCTCAAGACAAGTAAATAAGAGGCTAAGCGACTTGACTGATACGGTAGGCGGTAGCAGAGACAAGAACAGTTCAATCCAACAAATGTGCAGTTTTTGTACTATGTGAAAAGGTGATAAACCAATTTAGATAAGAAATGTCTTTAGTCTCACTGTTCATGAAGCTATCTCTTGCCCTTCAGTCCAGTACTCTTTCTGTTACTGAAACTTGGTGGGACAGTGGTGGTCCATGAATTTGTTTGTGGGGTTTTTAAAAATACTTTGAGGGGGCGGCTAGATAGCACAGTGGATAAAGCACCGGCCCTGGATTCAGGAGTACCTGAGTTCAAATCCGGCCTCAGACACTTGACACTTACTAGCTGTGTGACCCTGGGCAAGTCACTTAACCCCCATTGCCCCGCAAAAAAAAAAAAAAACCACACACACACAAAAAAAAAACCTTTGATAACTATTTCCATTTAATTGATTTTCTTTGTGATCTTATGTATTTTATGAAAGAAGGGACTCATAGGCTTCACCAGACTGTCAAAGGGGGGGGTCATAGACCCCCCCCCAAAAAAAGATTGAAAACTCTTGGCCTAGGGTTCTGTTCCATTGCTCTCCAGAATGCATTTTGAGCCTCTTTCTTCATCAAGGAGTATGTTCTCTCAGCCATTTGGAAGAAAAAAAATGTATCACTATGAAATTATCAACAGATTAATTAAGATTAATTAAGAAGTCAGCATATATTTATGGCTTATACTTAGTCATCATTTTTTAAAAAAGAAAAAGACATTGAAAGCTTCCTGGCCTTTCTACTTATATAAAGATCCAAATTCCCCTGCATTGTACCTCTGTGAATTAGATGCTAGCCACAAAAGGATTAAGTCACAGATGGTGAATGGGTTTTTCACTGATTGCAGGACCATTCTGTGTAATCCCTGAATTTCACCTTTAATCACACTTGCATCCTAAGAATCTAAAATTGCTTCTTACTTAAAATTCAAATTTCACTTCATATAGATTTGAAAAAACTCATCTTGTACAATATGTAAGTAAAGGCAGTAGCCTAAGCTGGGGGTATAGGGAAAACTTTTATTAATTTACCAATGCAGTTTGTCAGATATATGAGAGATCTCTCATCAAAAAATCAAACATCTGGGTCAGCTAGGTGGCACAGTGGATAAAGCACCAGCCCTGGATTCAGGAGGACCTGAGTTCAAATCTGGCCTCAGACACTTGACACTTACTAGCTGTGTGACTCTGGGCAAGTCACTTAACCCTCACTGCCCAGCAAAAAAAAAAAAAATCAATCTTTACATGTCGGTTGTACCAGTCACTTGGAGATTTCATCTTTATATACTCCCTGAAGTGACCCCCCTAGCTACAAGGGAGTTAACTCATAACCTGACTTTTATGGACAAGGTAGGGTACAAAATGCTAATGCATGAAAATTCTCAGTCTCCTTATTGACATGCTACCTTATTGAATACACCTAAAAAGACCATTGTTTTGGGATGCCTACCAAGAGCTGCTGTGTCTGAGATACAAGAATCCCACATACCCATTCTATCACCATGCATTAATGGACATCATTTTCCTTTGTAAGGAAGACAACCTATTGTCAGGTGTGCCTTTTTTATGTTCAACACCCCCAAGCTTAACTCTGGCATTTATCCTAGGGTAGCACCATCGATGGTGTTGGTCATGTTAGAGAGTCCTTAAATGGCTATCTCAGTAGCTACTTCATGAGTCACAGACCTCATACAATGATGTGAGGATGTTTATAGTACCTTGATCTGGTACTGTAAGGAACAAGAAGACAGTAGGCATCCATCTCCTACTTCCTCAATAGTTTTGTCATTCTTGAAGGCCAATCCTGGGGCACAGTAAGCTTTCTCAAATTGATTTTCATTGTTTTTATTCCATCATGTCTGACTCTTTGTGTACCTGTGGACTATAACATGCTAGTACTATCCATGGAATTCTCTTGGCAGAGATACTGGAGTGGTTTGCCATTTCCCTCTCCAGTGGATCCTTTTGTCAGGCAATCAGAGGTTAAATGACATGCTCAGGGTTGCATAGCTAGAAAGTATCTCAGGCTGGATTTTAACTCAGGTCTTCCTGACTCCAGACCCAGTACTCTATCCACTGAGCCACCAACTGTCTCTAAATGTAAGCTGATACAGAAGGACATAGATCTATTGTCCCAGTTTTCCAAAGGTAGCAAGATCATCTTCCTGGAGTGATAATAGAAGACAAGATTGGAGGGTTCAAAAGGAAAATTGAGGAGGCAAAATTTTTCAGGGTCATTCAGCTGGTTTATGTTAGTTGTGACTTACATCCAGCACTCCTGAAAACTGAGTGTGATGTTGAGTTGAAAGATGAACACCATAGTTTCCTAAGTTAGCTCAACACCAGTTTTCTCTATAGTCCTTTAGTGACTATGTGCAAACGGTAACCTTGTGATGATCCAGGTTGGTATTTCTCATTCATTGAGTAGAAGCAGGGAGCAAAAGGGAATGTGGTAAAGAAAGAGTGATTATAAAATCATGCATAGTGGAAAATCAGCATAACTCAAAAGAATTCCTTATTTCCTTCAAACATCACCTTCTATAAAAAAATGTTTCCTGATCCCCTAAATGCTAATGCCATCCCTGGTAAGATTACCTTTTATTTATTCTGTGTACTTATTTATATACATGCTTCCTCCTCTGATAGAAAGCAACTTCCTTGATGATAGAAATGGTTTTTTGGGGTCTTTTTATCCTCAGGGCTTGGTGGAACACCTGACATATCATAGTAGATGAGATACCATTTTTTTAAAAAATGCTTGTTGATTGATTAGCTGGTCAATAGATTTGGTTAATGACATCAGACCAGATTATTAAGACAGATTGTTGCCCAGATGAAATAACTAATTGTACTCTTGGCTGTACCAGACTTGATATGTTGAATTTTAATGAGGTGCATTTCATGGCTAATGGAACAGAGCATAGACAATCTTTTTATATTGGCATTTGGGGACCATTGGCATCATATGATAAAAAAAACAAATGTGTTCATTGTATGTGTCAAAGTTACTCATGTAATAAGATTATTCATCCCAACAATCATTTAACAGTTTGTCATGTGGTATTTCTCCCTAAGAATTAGTCAGCCTGTCAGACAGAAGCATAGACTGTAGATTCAAAGATGTTGAACAGACAAAGGCAAGATTCTCGGTGTAATTCTGACCCCAGGAATACAAACAGCTTCTAGCTCATGACCAGGTTATGTTGCAAAAGTTCACTTTTAAGGTGGTCAGTTGGTGTTAAGAATTTTCCAATCAAAATTGTGGCATAAATGTCAATGAAGTTCCAAAGAAGACCACAAAGATCCACTTAGTGAAAAATATAGCCAGGTCATGATACTCAGAATATCACAGATTCAACCATCATTTAGAATGTAATTTTTGCATGAAAAACGATCATGTCTTCCAAGATGAATGCCAGGAACATATTTTCCCTGGTGGCACCCTGGCGACATTAGTAGAAACAGCTCCTCCTTCCATTCTGCACTTCACCACAGCAATGGAGGGAGGACTCCTGAGGCTCTATCAGGAAGGGGAGAGTAGGGAAAGAAAAGAACAAACCAAAAAATGAACTCCATTGACATTTAAGGAGGAAAGAAAATCTTTTCTAGCAGTGATAGGTGGGGAAATGAGGGACTGGTGAGAACATCCCTTCCTATGTGACATATGCTTATAAATCGAGTCTGCCTGGAGTTCTTTAAGTTTTTTCCCTTTATTTTCATGAATTTATTTAGAGAAGAGATCCTTAAAAAGAAAATGGAGGGGCAGCTAGGTGGCACAGTGGATAAAGCACCGACCCTGGATTCAGGAGAACCTGAGTTCAAATCTGGCTCAGACACTTACTAGCTGTGTGACCCTGGGCAAGTCACTTAATCCCCATTGCCCTGCTAAAATAAAAAGAAAAAGAAAAGAAAAGAAAAAAAAGAAAATGGAGCCATAAGCTTCTAAATATTTTCTCAGTTGTCTATTTCCTCTCCATATGTGCCACCTATTGGCAGTGTAAAGCCCCTACCCAGGGGGCAGGCAGGAAAGAAGGAAATGTGGCCCCGTATCCAACCAGGAAGGTTAATGACTATAGAGAATCCTGTTTTTACCTTAGCATAGAGCCTGGCACATAGTAACAGTTTAACAAATGCTTACTGACTTGACTTGCCCCCTTTAGCCACATCATTCAACATTTCTCCCATTAACTGTGGAAAGTTGTGAGTTTTTAATTTTCTAAGTATCTAATGAGGTTTCAGTTTTAAACCTAGTTTAAAAAAAGATAGGAGTCTGTAAATGCTAGCAAATTAAAGATTTCCTAAATGATCCCCTTTTGTATGGTGCCAGGATGCTGTATAAGTGAAAGAAAAAGCACCAGATGCATCCCCAAGGCAAAAGTAAGATTTGGTAAGGCATGAAGCTGATCCAGGTTGATGGTAAAAGAAAAGAAAAATCTTGCTTGTTTCTCAAGTGATATAGGCCCAGTGCTTTTGTAAAAAAAATACTGTTTTTAAAAAATCAATAAGCATGCTAATTTGCATTGAATTTTTATGAAATAATTATTAGCCAGTAGATGCTAGTCAGCAAAGGTTTTACAAAAGTTATTGTCATTTTAATTTTTCAGATGAGTCACTGGGTATATTGCCCCCAAAGGCATTTCATTATGATTCAGTGTACAACATATGAAATTACTTGGGTTTCTGGGGGCTTTCTCATATCAGGGTGGGGGCAGAGATGGCTCGGCACTCTGATTTGGTGGCATTCTGCTTAATTGACACCTTTGCTATAGCACTAAGACAGCACCTGCACCTCCCACTTCTGCTCCAAAGACGTCAGCCTTACGCAGAAAAGGCATCTGCTGATGAATCCCTGCATCTCGATTCAGCTTGTTCACTGAGCAGCCTTAGCTATCCTTAACTAATCCCACGGCTACCTCTCACTTCTCTCCACTATAGCTTGGCTTAGAGCTGGGAGAGGATGCTCCCTGTTATTATCAGGTTAAAGCCCTAAGACTGTGTCCATGTTAGAACTCATAGAAGGTAAGTTTACATTCCTTCTTGATTCCCCTCGTGCAAAAATGTGTTGTGAACCATTCCGAAATCATGTGTGTTTATTTACTGAATCCCTTTCCTTGCCTGTGCTACTGTACTACTGTCATTCATTGATTGCAAAAGAAAGGCAGCCGGGGTGTCTTTAGCCTACATTTCTTGAAGTGTTTGGGTCTCTTTGGGGAGATGGTCTCAGACAGAAATGAAAAAGAAAACTTGACATGGGTTGTGTTAGTTCAGTTTACTGATCGTTTCTGTAGAAATCCGGAGTAAGGGAAGAAAATGTGAATTTGGGGAGTGTTTAAATATTTGAAGAAACTCATTTTCATGAGAAGCCAAGGCAACCTGTGAGTGGGGGCATATGGGGTCAGTAGCAAATTATTTTATGTTCTACCTGGCAAGTCTATCAGTGTCTATCTATAATGAGGCTACGTTCCAGGCTTATTCAAGTGCAGGGAGTAAGGAATTAATTTTCAGTCTCAGTAATTTATTTTCACAAGTAAATCACTGGTGTGTCCCTTGCAAAGTTCATTTCTGACCAGTATCTCTAAGCAGCTGAATCAATGAAAGCCAAACTGACAAGTACTTTGAGTACCCTTAGCCTACCATTAGCTTACATCCCTAATCTCTTCTGATGGCAAAGGGACTTTGCAGTTAAAGGGGCCATTGAGGAAGTTTGCCTGCAGTTTGTTCAAAATGTATTTTGTACTAAGGTTGATTTTATATTTAATCAATATGTGAGATACTGCTATGTTAAACACTGGGTTGGGAGAATTACTGACTTTCTCAACAAAGTTGTTTTATCAGTTTCTCCATCCCAGGAGCTGATACAATTGACTTGAAGATAAAGTACCTAGAACTTTAGCAGATGTTGGTGTATTTGAAAGAATGAGGTAATATGAACAAAAATCTTTAAAGTGTCATTTTTGTTTCTCTTTCTGATTTTTTGTATTTCTAGTTAATGGAACCCCTGGTAGTCAGCTCTCTACTCCCCGTTCTGGGAAATCTCCAAGCCCATCTCCAACCAGCCCAGGAAGTCTGCGGAAGCAGAGGGTAAGAAAATAAAGGAAAACTACTTTGTAAGTAAGACATGCTAAGCATCAGGTGAAGAAGTTGCAATACAGTTGCCTTCTCTCTCAAGTGCTGCTGCTATTCAAGGGAAATACTGGTATAGGAGACTAACCTCTACAATTCTCTTAATATCTGGGTTAGTATCAATTAACAACTGAACACAGGTGCTGTCTGTCTTTTTAAAAAGCCAGAATTGGCTTCTCTTTGAGAGGAAAATGTTTGGTGCTTCATTTTAAATCTTTTTCCTTCCTCTTCCCTGCCCCCAGTCACCAGACAATTTAGGGATACTCATGCCAACCTGCTTTTAATCTGCTTTTATTGTTCCCTCTACTATCACTTGTAAAAACTGGCCATCTCTCCTTTAATGCAGCATGAAAGTCTCTCTGGTGGACTGAATGAAATTGGTGGTGGTATTGATTTGTTTCATAATATAAAAAGGATGCTCCAATATGGCCCTAGGTCAGAACAACAGTGAGTTGTAAGCTATCCCTAGGGGGAGAACCTGTTTTGTGAATGAAACCCATATGAAGCACCTTTCCTTTTGAAAGGATGTTACTGGTTGCAGTGTTTTTATTGTTGTGGTTTTTGTATAGTTTTGGTTTCCCCCCCACGCCCCTTTGTAATAATTCTGTACCAACTCACCTTGTATGCTGAGCTGAGATCTTAAGATCATTCATATCAGGAAGGAGTAAGCAGGTGACCTGAGGTTAAGTGAAGGCTGTGGGAAGCATTGCTAGTTATATCAGTATAACAAAGAAGAGAGGTGAAGGTCAGACATTCATTCATTCATTCATTTAACAGATATTTAACTAACCCTTTCCACAATCTATCCTGTTTGTCCTCTTGGCTCAAAACAAAATACTAGAACAAAAGAAAGGGGAGGAGGTTTGTGAAGAGTGAAATAGGGGAATATGCAATTTCTTGTTTCTGCTTTTAAGATGAGAACAGATTCTTGGGAGGTTTTCTGTCAAAGACTACTAAACAGTGTTGATTTCAGCAAAGTCTTAGAGACTTGCTTTTTTATGTTATTGGATTTGGGGGGTAGTTGTCTTTGTTCCTCTGCTTTAAAATGAACCTCATACTTCTGACCTACACTCTCTAGTCACATCCAAAAGTCATTTCATTTCCTTTCAGTTGTGTCTATATGATTCCCCTACATAATGCCATTATAGTTGAAAAGTTAAAAACTTAGTCACAAAATAATTGTTGGGTTTGGGGGATTTTTGTTTTTTTGTTTTGGGTGGTTTTTTTTGTCTGTGACACCAAACGTAATTTTATATCATTGAGTGGACTGTTTCTGGCAGCATACAATGGAAGAGGTGCTGGTTGGGTATCAAAAGACCTAGGTTTGAATCTCAATTATGTTGCTGAATGTTTGACTTTGAACAGATGATTTCAATTCTCTGGACCTCAGTTTCCTCATCTGTAAAATGATGGGGTTGGACTAGATGAATTCTAAGGCCCCTTCTAAGTTTAAATACAATGATCCATGCTCATTTTTAGCCTCTTTAGAGTAACTGAAAAGTATGTTATGGAAAGAGAATTGGCCTGGGAATCTACATTCTTGGGGATTAGTCCCAGCTGTCTGGCTACAGCATGAACTTGGGCAAGACAGTACCCTCCCCTGCACCTCAGTTTCCTCATCTACAAAATGATTGATTTGGACTGGATAATCTTTAAAGGTGTCTTCCAGTTCTAACAGAAGGATTCTATGAAAGTTCAGTTGGAATATTTTTATTGTAGTCTTCTTGGCTGCACTATCTTAGTTTTTAAAATTATATTCCCCTAGGTAATAGGATTTTTTCATATTTGTGGAATCACTTTTTAAAAGGTTCAGAAAAACTAATGTCATTTCATGACAAAGGTTGTATCTATGAGGAAATGGTGTTCATTCTTTTCTTGTAAATGTGGCCAGAGAGAGCTCTTAGTTATCTCATATGAAGGGTCTTCACATAGTAGTAATCCTAACAGCTGATGTTTCTAACTTTATTTTACAAAACACTTTCCACACATTTCTTCATTTGTGAGGCAGTTGATACTGGTTTTATTATTGTTATCATCATTGTTATCATCATCATCACCACCATTATGCTCAGGAGGAAACTGAGAAGTTAAGTAACTTTTCTATGGTCAGAAAGTTAGTGTCAGGGGTGAGATATGATTCCATATCTTTTTCCTTTCTCAAAATGTAGCTCTTTCCACTAACCAAGATGCCTCATAAAAAAGTGTTTCCTTGGGGAGCAGCTAGGTGGCGCAGTGGATAGAGCACTGGCCCTGGAATCAGGAGGACCTGAGTTCAAATCCAGCCTCACACCTTTGACACTTACTAGCTGTGTGACCCTGGGCAAGTCACTTAACCCCAATTGCTTCACCAAAAAAAAAAAAAGTGTTTCTTTTTTTTCCAAGTGTTGAGGGAGAAGGGAGGAAAAAAAACCCACCCCACCATTCATATGAGATTCTTTCTAAGTGCCTTATCATAAAGCCCTCTCTCTATCTTTGCAGTGTTTTGTACTTTGTTCAACTTTTCCCTGTGGGACCAGCATAGACAGAGATAGAAATGCAATTCTTCCTGCCATTCTATATTTCTGGTTTAATCCTGATTTTTACTTGTTTGGAGTAGAGAATCCCCTCCTTTCCATAAGTAAAGCCTTTGTGACTATTGAACAGACAGCATCTTTATGCTGCTTATTATGTAATTACCATTATCAATACTCAAAAATTATTATATAATGATTCTCTGCCACATTTTTCCTCTTGTTTTTAAATTACCAAGTGTTCATATCTTGGGAGAAAGACTGGCATAAAATACTTTGGGAAGAAGGGATGCTTTAACACCATCTAAAGACATTTATGGACCAGGAGCATAGAATGTATGTAAAAGCTAAATGAAAAGGCAGATAAAGTCATAAAGAACTTTTAGCTTCCAAATCTTGTAACTTATTGGTCTCAAATATACTTCCTCCTTCCATGTGCTATGCCCCTAAATGAAGATGCTCTCCAGCTACTTGTGTTTCAAATACTACTCCTTCTCCTCCAAGGGAGATCTTTCATCTTACTCTTTAGGCAGCTGTACCATGTGACCCTGACCAGTTTAATGTTCTTGAGCTGTTGGATAAATTCCCGTTCAGGATATACTAAAATAAGTGAAAGATGGTATGTGCTAAAAAGAACTTGAAAGAATAAATTAACTCTTTTTCATTGCAAATTTGAAAACAGCTATTTCTGTTTCTCCACTTGTGTTGCTTAGCAACAAGGTTGAGAAAATGGATGTACTTCACCACCACCCCCTAAAGTGCTCTGGCGCCCGTGCACACACACACACACACACACACACACACACACACACACACAATTTTAAAACACAGAAACTCAGGCCAACAGCAGTTGGCAAGTTCATTTTTTTAAAGGCACATCAAGCATTTGACTTTTTAAAAAACAACAACAAAACAAACTAAACTTCTATGTTTCATGAGAAATAATTAGTGTAAGAAGATGTCCATATCTTTATTAATCCTCATATTTTTCTTCCATTTTCCTAAATCACATTTCTATTTACAACCTTTTTTTGGTATGTTTGTAGATTGGCCTTTTACAGTTCTTTCCTAGTAGATGCTTCCTTCTCAAGCCATCATATATGGATAGCCAAAGCATTTTTCCCACAGATATGTCTAATCTCTTAGCACATATATTCCTTCAGTTTGTAATTTACAAACTTCTGACTGGTTACACAATGACCTGTTACCATCAGTGACCTTTTTAGTCCTATGTTTTAATATATCAGGCAGAAACATGTTATATTGTGTAAATTGAATGAAGCTACCCATTATGCTCCCACATCTCTGGCTTTTGTAGATTATTTGATCAGTCTGAGGATGCTAGGAGTGGGTGTTAAAAAGTAGAAATGAAGCCTACTCCAGACACACTCTCTGCTGAAGTCAACTGCTGGTTGCCAAGCTACCAATAGAGAAAGATCCAGTAAAGAATGGAAGAGGGGAGCAAATTGGGAGGGAAGAAGAATATGAGTGATAAAGGCTTAGGGGAAATGGCACTGAGAAAGAGGAAGAAGTTTTTGGATTCATCATCTTCTCCAAATGGAATATTTCAAAGCCACATTTATGAGGTTCACAATACATACAACTGCAGCAATTGAGCTGCTGAGTAGAAATTGTTAGAAAACTTCTGTGGGACCAGTGAGCTTCAGCTTCTGAGAATTTATTTTGTGAGGTAAGCATATTCCCTTTCTACCCAAAACAAAAAGGGAGGAAGAAAGAAAGGGAGAGAAAAAGTAGCCCAGATCTTTGTAAGTGACAACTCTGCCATTTATGAGACCTCAGTGACTGAGCCATTTCTTTTATTGGTTGTTTGAAGGAAAGAGGAATAAAAAAAAGTCACTTAATCAAGCAATAGTACCAGCAAAAATCAATTTGTTTATTTAAGATGTGGTTTTCAACAGCACAAAATTATTGGCCATTAACAGTCTTTAATAGGAAAGGGGTAATTAAGAAAAACAAAGGACCTCATTTAGGTTTTTGTTTTGTTTTTGTTTTTTTTAGTGAGGCAGTTGGGGTTAAGTGACTTGCCCAGGGTCACACAGCTAGTAAGTGTTAAGTGTTTGAGACAGGATTTGAACTCAGGTACTCCGACTCCAGGGCCCGTGCTCTATCCACTGCACCACCTAGCTGCCCTACAGCTAGTAAATGTTAAGTGTCTGAGGCTGGATTTGAACTCAGGTACTCCTGACTCCAGGGCCGGTGCTCTATCTACTGTACCACCTAGCTGCCCCCCTCATTTAGTTTTGTTCCACACTTAAGTACAAAGCACCAAAGGAAAACGAGTAAACAATTCTATACTGCCCTTCATCTTACAGGACCTGTATCGCCCCCTCTCTTCGGATGATTTGGATTCAGTAGGAGACTCAGTGTAAAAGAGAAAATGGAGCAGTGTATATGGTTTGTGATTTGGTGAAGGTTTAACATTTCCTAAGAGAAATTTTAACAGCAAGATGCACAAAAGAGTTTTGCATACATAATCTTGAAAATATAGGGCCAAAATAATAGATATTATTTATATGGGCATTTTATATTTGTGACCTTAATCTTTAAAGGGGAGATTTTTTTAGCTATCTCTCATTGGGAATTTAATTTGGAGGGTACAAAGGAGGTAACGTATGAACTCAGATTTTGGTATAAGGCCTGGTTTTCCACAAATTTCCTGAAGAGATCAAATATTGAGCAGAGGAACACATTTTAACAACTGAATTAGTAAGATATGCGCATATCTTCAGGAACAGAGTTGTTTTTGAATGTATATAATTAGATGTAGAGAGAAAACTTTTTTAGCATTGCCTATAAGTAAATGAAATGGTGCCCTCAAACTACTTTTTTCTATTTAAAACTGGTACTGTTGATTTGGTTGGATTTTGAAAAGTACCATTATTACAAAAGAAATAAGATTTCTGCTTAGAATTTTTTCCATCATTGAACAATAGACAAATGCATTTATTCTGTAGTTTAATACTTTTAAGGAAAAATGAATGGGAAAGACGTCATATCTCATGAAGGCTTTGATACTGGGTGTTCTTATTTCAGTTGATAAGTAAATTTAAGCAGAAAATTCTGCCTACACTGATGCACCATTGATATCCATTTTGCTGTATGGCAACATGAAAAACATGCACAGTGGCATTGTTGTATTGCAAATGTTATAATTCTTCCCTTCTTGACATATGTGTAATTTTTCAAATATGTAAAGTCTAAGAATACTTTTTTTTAAAAGCTCAGGCACAAAGAAAACATGTTCTGGACTGTTTCCAAGAAATCCATTTGAACCTCCCCCTAAATGGTACTTTATAAATCAGGCCTGCAATATCCAAATCCCCACTCTGATAATGTCTTTATCTTGCTTTTATTTGCAAATTAATATGCAAAACTCATTTTGTGTTACACCAAGTAGGTCTATGGTAATAACTCATTGTTTAACATTAACCTACTAACTCTGCTCCTCTAGTGCTTTATTTTGAAACTTAAAATCAACTTTGCTTAAAGTTAAATTATTTTTAAACCTGAATGTTAAATTTTAATTTTTATTGTATTTAAGCCATATCATCGTGATTACTTGCTTCTCTTAGTTCAGACACTAACCATTTAAGACTTGCAAAGCATGATTTTGATGTTCTGCAGACATGTCATATCTCAGTAGGTGCTAAATTAAATGTTTTCTGCCATTGGGAGGCTTACTGAAATGCTTTGAAAATTGATTTGAAGACTAAAATTTTAAATTTCAAATTTGATTCAAGATGGAGAATAGTTCAGTTGCCATGTCTGATTTTAAATGTTTCTGATTTAGATCCTTAATAAATTGTACAGCTAGCAAATTTTGCCATCTGGTTTATAGTTACATGTGTTACCACCACACTTTCCTACTAAGTAAAATATTCCACCCAAATAAAAAAAAAGTAAATGCCAGGCAACCAAGCCAGACTGAGCATTTGAACACTCCCGTACCCTGTGCCTCCCACCCCCACCGAATAATTAGTACCTCATTATCCTGTCGTTTGAGAAGAGTGCCTGATTTGGCAGCTATTTCAAGAAATGCAAACTGAACCATTCCATCTTGAAAGAAAAGTTCATAATACCTGTGCCAGGCTTCAGGTTTTGTAGCTCTTTCCAGTAGAAATTAACAGAGACCCCTGCTGAGATCAAAAGTCCTCTTTGTGTTAGTGGAAACAGTAAACATCTGTGAAGTTGTCTGTGTTGGTGTCTGCTCCAGTTATGTCTTGGTAAAATTAATTACTTCTTAGAGTATGATCCTGAGTAGATTTAATATACATTTAGCTGAACTATCAAAAATAGGTGGGAAAAAAAGGCAGTAAAAGAGTTAACTTAAATCAGGTGGGGACCAGTTTGTCCAGAATGAAAGTATTCCAGTTACTTTAACCTCCACCCTGTCAATCTTATGGACAACAACTACATAGAAAAGTCCATTAAATGTTGTTTATTCTGGATGGATGGTAGATATTGCCAATTGATCTGGATTCCATGGCTTTGTTTAGATACGGCCAAAAAAAAAAGAAAATTGGACTTCGTACTAATTGTTGATAGATACCTTAGCCAACTTTCCATTCAGGCAGCTCCAAGGGAAATGCAGTTCCACAGCATCTAATCTTTGAAACATATGACTTTTATTAAAGGACTGTTCAGGGGCCATATATATCATTTACTCTTGAAATGAATGTCCCTTAGAGGTTGAAACAACACACCATTTATAGACTTTGAGATATCCTTCGATGCAGAGCATAATTCCATTATACACAAGCAGAAATGAAATATTTCTTAGCAGCAAACCAGGTTTCAGTTCAGTGGTGGAACAGAATTGATATTATATGGACACTTGAGATTTGCTTGCATCTAGCAAAAATTTTTTATCTAAGTACCTTATCTTTTAACTATTTTTACTGAGTAGGAAAACTCTGTAGCATCTTTATGATGTTTGGTGTTTGGGTGTCTCTACCCTTTCAGAACTTACTTAGTATGTGCTATAAAGGGATTGCATTGCAGTTGAAAGTTTGGTACTTTGTAATTTGTAACTTGCTTGTCTTAGTCATTGTGGAAACAAACATTAGAAATATTTCTCTGCTTTTGGCATTTAAAAATTTAATTAATAGTTCAAGTATGAAGTACAGTGTGAATGCAGGGTTAGCAGTTCTGAAATCCATGCAGTCTTTCCTTTATGTCTTGCTTAATGAAATAGATTTAATAGTAAAAAGTAAAATGCTTGCCTCTCTAATGCCTTAGGTATTTAAAAACTTCCATGTACCCCCATCAATACCTAACAGACCTGTGTATATATACTGCTCGTCTTAAATTCAAAAACAAAAACAAAAAAAAACTAGGAAAATATATTTGGGGAACCAACACCAACTAATGGGATTATTTTGGGTTCTCTTACTGCAGATTCACATTGTACTATATTGCAATTGTTTAGCTTTTAAAAAACAAAACTAAACCTAATATCTATATTCCTTAAGGGATAATAATTTTTTAAAAAGCAGTAGTATGATCTTCATAAAAGGCAGAATTTTAAAAAATATTTTTAGTTAATCAAATTTGCTATATAAGCGATTATATCTATACAGGACTGTGGGTGCATGTAAATATGCAGGGCTTGTGTGTGTGCATCAATAATTGAGTATTTGTGTTATGTGTATATACGTAACATGATAAAATAGAGAATTTGTGAGACAGCCTTATAAATTACTGGCTCTTATGGATTGGTCTTTGATAACTTCTTCATGTTATAAATTGTAGCCCTATGGCTTATAAAAGTCAGTAGCTTGATGAAGTTGAAAATTAGTTTGCCACTTGCTCTGGCTAAACAGATCTTTACAACCCTGTTCACTGAAGAGCAGACAAAATTGAAGGATAAGTACCATGCCAGTACAATTTGATGATAGATTTATATTGTTCTGTCTTGGTGTTTACTTAATAAAATCAAAGTATCCCAAGACTCATATTTTTCTATGGTATATGTATAGCTGATAACATAGTAATTTTCACTAGAAATGTTCAGTGAAAATGAGATCTTTGTGTCATAGGTGGGAAAGTAGTTGACTGTTTAAGCATAAAGTCTTGCTGGGGAGAGGGGAAGCAGTATAACTAAATAGTAGAAGTAAGCCAAAATGCCTTTGATTTCTGATTGATTAAGAGCAGAGCCATGTAATCTGCAAGGCAGTACTGCATATGCTTTTGAATCATTGTATTCGTTGTTCTCGATATACTTGGGATGGTTATCTTAGTATACTTACTGTACATGTGTGTATACGTGGAGACATACATACACACATATGTTGAGTGAATGTACACATGCATTTGCCCTTGTGTGCATATTTGCATTCCTCCTGCTAGCACTTGTAATTCTGCATGCATATTAGTGAAACCAGTATATGTTTCAGATACCCCCATAGCAGGATAATGTGGAAATGAATGATATGTTATATTCAGTATACCAATTGTCTGATATAATTTGCCATACTGTTGATTGAAAATGAATGTAATTTTGTGCCTGTAACACGAATGGGGGAAAATGAAAAATTTGAAGCCCTGCCTATTCTGTTTCAGGGTGCATGGTATATGCTATTATTAAATTTGATTCTTTTAAAAAAAGATGATGGATAAATTCCAAGATAGCATAAGTGGTGCATGTAATACATGGGAATGTGTATTATATACAGCTATGGAAGTTTTTGAAATCTGCTATAGGAGGTGGTTCTATCAAGTGTGGAGGTTATAGGCACAGAGCTATGGTCGTTCATCTTGTATATTTTGTTTTCAATTTGCATTCACCTGTAAAAGAAGGACTAATTTTCTTTCTTACAATGTCTCTCTACTTTGCAACTCAATACAATATTGTAAATATTGGCTGAATTTTCCCAGAGAGTTTAACATCACAAATTTGTGCTTATGCTTTTTAGAGTTGCTTGGATGTGTACTCAAAAGATGGCATTTTTGTACTAATGTGTTTTGAAAAACAACTGCTTTTATTATAAAATTCCATTAATCCAACCCATCAGCAAAGTCTGTGAGAATTTCAGGGATGATGCTGATGAAATGTTTCATTTGAACTCACCCATGGACAAAATTCCCAGCGATTTGTGTGGCTGTTTCATTGCGGTCTATTGTATTCACATTTCCCATTGGACCATGTCATTATTCTTGCGATTTACTTTGTGATGCTTACCACTTTAGAATGACTTACATAATAAACAGGAAAAACAAAAAGCCATGTTGTTCGGTGAGTTTCTTTTGGAGAATTTGAAAAGACATTGGAAATCATCTTGAGGGTTTTACCTTTACTTGGGCTCATAGTATTCCTGTGACGGAACTAACTAGGCTGTCAGCAAGTGGTCTTCAGAGGACCTTGTAGATTTCTCCAGAGCGGTTACTCAGGAGCCTCTGAAATATGACCTGCTGACAGTAATACCAAGAGGAATGGGATCTCTGAAAAATTATGTTTCACAAGGTTCCTTTGGAGACAATATGTGTACCTGCCTAGATGTCCTTCCAGTGGAAGTTAGTAGCTGTGTTGGCCACGGGTTGACTTGTAGAACAAGTTTGTTGCGTGTAAGGATTAGCTATCTCCTGGTAAATTCCTTCTGAGTCATCTAATGGTCAGCAAAAAAAAAAAAAATATTGCAAGTTCTAAACACACTGAATTATAGATGTATTACTAAATAAATATTGCTCCTTATTTCATTTGATTTTCATTTTTATTTTAGACCAAATGGAACTGCATTTCACTTAGAGGAATGAGAAAAGAAATCCTGCTTATTTAATAATTTCACATTTAAAAATCATAGTTGAATATAATAACCTTTTCAAATCTATTTTTTTTTCAAATCTATTTTAATTATTCCAATGTATTTAATGATGGGAACAGCTAGGTGGCACAATGAATAGAGTTCTAGGCCTGGAGTCTGGAAGACTCATCTTCCTGAGTTCAAATCCAGCCTCAGACACTTACAGTAGGGTGACCCTGAGCAAGTCACTTAAATCTTTGGCCTTAGTTTTCTCATCTGTAAAATTAACTGGAGAATGAAATGGCAAACCACTCTGATATCTTTGCCAAGAAAATCCCAAATGGGGTCATTAAGAGTGCAACTGAAACAACAATTTAATAATGAAATTATAGTTTATTTTAGTTAGCAATATACTGTTGTTTTTATCATATTAAGCCATAATTCATTTAAATTATGTCCAAAGCAATGGTTGGATAAACTAGAAATTTAGTTAAACTGTTTTTGAAATCAATGTGATTATAAATATTCTTGCTGTTTTTCTTCATTGATTACCCTGGGAACACCCTATCAGTGGAACTGAAGAATTAGTGAGCCTCCATCACTGGAAGTATCAAAGCAAAGGCCAGCTGACCACATGTCAAAGGGTACTAGAGAAAGAATTATATAATTGAGTAGGAGGTTAGCCTACATGGTCTTTAAGGTTCCTTCCAGCTCTGACATTTTATGATTCAGTGGATAACAACTGTCTCTTAAGAAAACCAAAAGAAAAATTTCTCTTCTTAACTATAAATTTCACAACATTCCTGTCCAGAAAACAGTCAGCGTTTGCTTTAAGAGATGTATTTAGGTTTCAATATCTGTAACTCTCAAGATACAGATATGGGCTAAAATAAATACAGGCTGAAATGATTTTGCTTATTTTTTTAATAAACTTTGTGTTGATACAGAATCAGTCAGACTTTTACCCTGCTAATAACTATGTATTTGTTATACTATCTTTTTTTTTTTTGGTGGAGCAATGAGGATTAAGTGACTTGCCCAGGGTCACACTGCTAGTAAGTGTCAAATGTCTGAGGTCGGATTTGAACTTAGGTCCTCCTGAATCCAGGGCTGGTGCTTTATCCACTCCACCACTTAGCTACCCCAATAACTATGTATTTGAGCAGCTTTAGTTCCCTTAGCTTCTTCAGCATTATCACTGCTCTGTCATTCCCATGTTCTTCATTTTATTTTTGTATGGGTGTTTCTTAATTAAAAGATACCCTGACTTTTGGTAGGAACATATATTCCTGGTAAAATTCTGTATGTTCTGGTGTTCATATGTAGCTTTTACAACAGTGTATGACTTACTGTGCTTCCCCGCCCCCCGCCCAAACAAAACAAAACAACATTTAAATGCTTTCTGAACTATATATGTTAATGAGAAAGGTAGAATTTGAGCCTCAAACAATGCATTTTCTTTTGTGTCTTCTTTGTGGATGATGGTGACTTATCCATAAATATGTATTCCTTATGTTAACGTGGTCTCTACCTGCTTGGAAAGAGAACAACTGTATTATGTTTCTTCCTTCACATAGAGTTCATTGACTTTTAGGCTTTTAGCACTAAGCTCATAATTTCCTATGAGATAGTTTCTGTAGATATGAGCTGTTTTCTTCAGATTTTTTCATTCTCAGTAGATCCTGCCCAAAAAGCAAATTACCTTCATAAATTAAAACAAGGAAAAATCCTCTCCTAATGGAAAAGGATCTCTATTTCCCATTCTTGTTTTAATTTTTTAAAATAATTTCCTCTTACAAATTTGAACCAAACATTGATCTTTAATTTCATCATTCTTAAATATACAGTTGTCCTATGAACAAAATATTTTAAATATATTTTCCTTTTAGCAAAATATGGCTTAAAATAATTTGATCATATATACATATACTCCTTCACTTTTGTTGAGAGTATAAGTTCCCTGGAGGTTAAAGATGTCCTAGTAGGATTCAGGGCCTTAGTAGACAAACCATAATTAAAACATTCTCCAAACACTAGCTAGTTGTACATCTTTAAGCCTCCTGTTCCTTCTTTATGAAATCTGTGATTTGACAACTAGATAATTTCTAAGATCATAGCTAACATTCTATGATTCCCAGCCATACTATCCCACTCTCAAAAAAGAGATCTGACATCCTATGAAATGCTGTTCCATTTTCACTTAGGAATGATACAAGTTTTCATATGAAGTTTACTATAATAAGCTTTAACTAAGTTTCCCTAGATAAGTAGATGAGTATTGATTGATCCGCAAAAATTTATACAAATCCTGGTATATTTTCCAAAAGCTAACATCGTATTTTCCTAAGTCCCATTAGGTGTTTTTCATATTTTTTAAAGGTATCTACATGTGATTGTGTGCTATCTGAAGATTTGTGGTAGGATATATTTCAGTAGTGGTGAACTCCTTTAAAACTTTGTCATCTGCCCCCAATTAGCCAATTCTCCTGTCCCCAGAGAGGCAAAACATCATTCTCCCATTCACTGCAAGAATGGTGGAAGTTCCTTAGGACATTTCTACAGATGGAGTTCAAATTTCTCCTTCCATTCTTCATAGTAAGGTGGCATTCCTGTATGTTACTGGACCCTTTTCTTCAACCTTGGCTATGGAGCCAAGAAAAGGGATGTTGTCAGGGATGGGACTGGTTCATTCATAAGACTGATATTTAAGTCATTCACATATATGAAACATAACTCCCCCCAACATACACAAACATGTACCTCTGTGTGTACATGTGCACACATGCATGCGCACACACGCGCACACACACACACTCAGTTTTTTTTCTTTCAGAGTAGAAGACCAAAGTCCTTCTCCATTATGACAGGGAGATGACCATGGTTTGTCAAAGGCTTTGCCAGCAGAGTGAAAGCTTTGACAGGCCCTACCAAGATGGAGAGGCTTTGAAGAGAAGACAAATAATGAACTATGTTTTTGCAGATCAACCTAGCTAAGTTAAGAAGAATCTCATCTTCAGAGGTTTGGTTATCAAGTGATGACTTTCTTTTCAGCTGCACCAATTAAAAAAGCTACCATCTATGCTAAGGCATAGACCAGTTGTGATTCGTTTTGGTGGAGGGAGTACCCACACTGCTCCAAATCTTGCATCCTTCAAGTATTGAAATATGCTAGAAAAACAGAGACCCTTTTGTTATGGGCAACTCAAGGAGTCCACCTGCTCCAAGACAGCATAGTAAAGTGGACAGAGGGCTGACTTTGAGGGTCAGAGGACCTGAATTACTACCTGTGTAAATTAGGGCAAGTCATTTAACCTCTCTGAGACTTGGTTTCTTCTTCAAATGAGTTGAACTAGGTGATGTCTTACATACCTTCTGACTCTCAATCTTAGGTCTTAGGCAAAAAACTGCTCAGATTAACCAGAGTAAAATTTAATACTAGTGCAGAATCTAGAAGGGAGGGAAGACTTTCTCTTCACTTTACATCAACACCCCACTGTAGTACAACTGCAACACCAATCATGGCACAGGGGCCATGAAATCAGGACATACTACAAAGATCTTTTCTATATAGATACTTGATAACTGTACGGTATATACTATTCTATGACTGAGAATATGAATTGGTGTGGTGAATCAAAACTCTCTCTTAACAGAAAACTATTATTCCACAAAAAGAAAGCCACTAAAAATCTGCTGAGTATAAAATAACATTACCAATGATTCAGAAGGCCTTTGATGATGCCTCAACATCAAAATCATTAATGTCAATTATTGCACTACAGAGTTGTGGTCATGCTTGGTCAGTCGCATATTCTGGGTGACAGAAAATTTATGGTGCCAGTGAATCATAAGGCAGCATACTTAACATCACTTTTACTGCCTGCCAAACAGATATTTATTTACCAGTGATGCCAAATTCTAAGGATATATATATATATATACATATACATATATATGTATATGTATATACCTCTTACAAAGCTGCTCTGATGTTACTCTAACTCAAATACTAATATGTACATGTTTTTTTGAATTTCATATTTTAAATGTCCCAATTTCAATTTCTTAGAATTCTATGTTCCTTTGGTGAGTTGAGCCAATTCTTACACTTAAAGTATTTAAATTGGGTATTCTATTTAAAATCCCTAAACTATCTATATTTCCGTGTAGGTTGTATTACTTATTAGTTGTTCAGCATATTCCTTCATAATAGCAAGATACTGAGGATACACCAAACAAAATTTTTGAGAGACTAGAAAATGCTTGCCAATTGTCTTCCCATTGTAACATTGATTACATTAGAAGTAAGTTTCAACTTGCTTTCTGGACCTCCAAATTAATAACAGTCCAAAAAGAGCAATCAGTCTACTCAATATAGAGAGCACAAAGTAAGGTAAGAGTGATATAATGAATTATCCAGCTAAAGGGAGTACTTTGGCATCCTACCTTGATTAAATGAATTGTACCATGTCAATATCTTCACTTCCTGCTGTGTGGACCCCCAGTTGAGTGGCAGTGACAGAATTTGCCCATCTGTCTCTGTTTTTAAATTCTTGATTATTGACTGTATGGTTTATTTAAGGAATCTGGGTAAAATGTGGCTAGAATGATTGTGTCAGCATTTCCATTTACTTTGTGAAGAAGTGTGATATGTTAGCCATCTGTTATGTGAACCTGAACTAAATAGCTACACTGAAGCAATCTTTCTTAAGCAAATGCTTTTTTGAAGGTGTGTCATAAAAGACATCCAGGTGCTAGCAACCTGTACAAATGGTTGGTATTAAATCTTCTAGGAAGTGATGACATTTCAAATGTCACAACATCTCTTAAAGCAGCTAATTGCATTAAATTCCACAGGTTGAAAACATCTTGATCTCATAAGATCTTCCCCCGTCATAATTTTAATGGTGTGTTCAACTGTGCTGCATTGTATTGCATGACTACTTCAGATCCAGCAAGGTAGTTGAGGTAAAGACAAAGCCATGCCAAGCATACACATTCTGTGATGGTTTATCTTTAATCCTAAGTCCCAGATAATTAAAGTACAATTGAAATTCTAAATATTCACATGAATATTTCTAAATATAGATATAAAATTTTAATCTTCCTAATGACTATGCCTATTACAAAAGTCCTACAACTAATACCTCTGTATGGCCTTTAAGAGATCCTGGTTCCTCAACAGTTATGTCAAGAATTCTTAATGAGGGGGCCAGCTAGGTGGCGCAGTGGATAGAGTACCGGCCCTGGAGTCAGGAGGACCTGAATTCAAATGTGACCTCAGACACTTTACACTTACTAGCTGTGTGTGACCTTGGGCAAGTCACTTAACCCTCATTTCCCTGCCAAAAAAAACCCCCAAAACCTTAATAACTCAGAAGGGCCTCAATTATGGACCTGCCTATGGGCTGTGGCCTAGAGATCAGCCTAGCTAAGTTCAGAGAAGCTCACTACAAAAACGTTTGGCTACCTCAATGAATTTTGGCCCTGCCAGCTCAGCCCCATGGACAGTTTGTGATCTGCTTCAGGGGATGGGGTATCACCACTGATGAAATCATGGATCTTTTTAAGTACTGATGTAAAGACCATATATGGATTAACAGGAAATCTGGGTTCAAGTTCTAGGTGTGCCAATCACTAGTTGTATCACCTTGGGTAACTTACTAAATAATCTTCCAGGCTGAAATTTACTCATATGTTAAATAGTGAGTAAAATAGAAAATATTATCTGAGTTCCTTCTAGCTGTAAAACTCTGGTACTAATAAATTTTTGTGCTTATTTCCAAAGAAATAACCTATTTATTGACTATAATTGATGCTAATTATTATTGTTATTCATATCCCGAAATTCTTTTGAATAATATTCTAGCCCTATAAAAACTCAAATATTTTAAAAATAAATAGTCTTGAAAGAGAAGATGATACCCAGTAATGTGGTGCCCTATAAAAAAAGAGTTTAAAAGAAACTTAGTATACTGGTTTTTGGAGAAAAATAAAAGAAAACAGGGATAATATTAGCTGATGTTTATATAGTCCTTTGTTTACAAAGTACTTTATATGTATTACCTCAGCAACCCTATGAAATAAATATTATTATTATTACAGATAAGGAAACTGAGGCTGATGTGTGAAATGACTTTCTTAGGGCAGTACAGTTAGTAAATGTGTAAGACACAATTTGAATTCAGATCTTTCTGTTTCCAAATCCAATGCTCTCTCCCCTGTGTTATCTAAATGTCCCAGAATTTTAGGTGTCAGAGGACACTATGCAACGCATTAATTGTCCTTTAAAAACCATCATTCTCCTCTTATACTTCTCCAGACTGACATTTGCAATGACTTGGAATTAAGTTTTTATGAGTAGTTATCTAGAGTTAAAATCACCTAATTCCACATTTAATCGAACATGTATGAATTCTATTATTTCACCTGGATTCATAAAACCTGGGGATTTGGTTATTAAGATGCAGAAAATGTATTGAGACCTATGAAAATCTATGGTGCACTTAATAGATGTATAATAGTAATTTTGGAAATGGAATAGCCATTAATTAATGCACAAACTTTTTTTCCCTCTGTGTTGTTAGAAAAACATACCTTTGGAATTTATTAGTGCCTGACTTGGAGAAATCTTTGCTGAGAAAGTATTATAGATGTGTTGACACAGGTGCTCATTTTTCAAAATTTGGTTTTTTTATTCTAAAATTAAAAACATTGCATAACAAGACTCCGACTGTCACCTCATACCACAATGTATCAGCTTTGCCAAACACCATTTGCGATGCAGCTAGAGAAAACTCAAGGACCCGAAAGCACAAAAGACAATGTCCAAATTTTAGCTGTGTGGTTGGTGCTTTTCTGCTTGGAACGCTTTTCTGGCTATGCTGAAAAGGATGCCACAAGGAACAAGAACTCTGTGTTCTGGAAAACAGATCCCCAAAAGTGGTAATGTTCTTGTCTATTTTCTCCATACACAGGTGAAATAATTATGCCTCCTTTCTATTGGATTCCAAATTTCAATGAAAAAAGTTTTAACAAAATGAGTATCTATAAGAAAGACTATAGCCAAATGTAAATTTCTCCCAATCCCCCAGTGTGTTTAACAGTCAATAGTTCAAATGAGGAACCTCTTGCTTTGAGACCACAGGCTTTGCATCCTCAGTCATCTTGGGACTGTGTGCTATTGGCCAGAAAGGGAAATGAATGAGAGATTAGCACAAACCCATCCACAGCAATGGAAAAAAACAACTCACCAAGCTCCTTGCTGATGGTGGATTACTTCATATATAGAGGAAAACACATACCCTAAACTATTTGGAATTCAATGCTGTAACAATTGACCATGAAACCTGCAAGAATACCCGACACAGATGAGAATGCCTTGTTAGTGTCAATTTAGGTTTTGTCTACAGAGTGTTGTCACCTATAGTGAACTGATGTACATCTTATTTGTACTCAAATATTGTAGTATTTGTTAGTTGAGAAACCCCTGATCCAATTCAGCTAGCAGTTCCTTAATTCCTCCAGTATTTCATAAAATATAAAACCTTTGAAGAATCCTGCTTGGCTCATGAGTAGGGCATTCTTAGGCATAAAACAACTAAGGACAAGTAGCATTCCTCTTCATCCTTCCCTTCCCAATTCCTCCTTTCAGTTTGGTACAAAATGGGATGAGAGGAGAATAGGAGAAAAGAGAGGTCAGTTGTGCTTTCTCCCTGGCTGCCCCCTTGTCACTTCAGTGACAGATTCTTTCTCTCTTCATTCTGCTCTGCAGTCAGTCAGCACTATGAGCCAATTCCTCCCACTCACCACCTCCTGTTCCCATCAGTACAACTAAGTGGCTACATGGAGAAACCCAAGGGAAACAGAAGGAAGATCATTTAGGGCAAGCTGTGTACACTATTTAGAAATAGCATAAAGAAAATGTGCAAATTGTTTTCTCAAAGGACATATTCCAAAATGGAAACTGTCCATCATGAAAATACTGCCCAATAGTCCCTTCCACTATAAAGTGTTTAGTATTGGTCTTATAGGCTCTCTAGTCTAACAAGTTTTTACCATGTTTGTTTTCATAGAGACTGTTTCTAGGTCAAAACATAGCAAAGGTACTTGAAGGGACTCATCAGACCTAGGTCTTTGATGATAATACACTCTGATTTTCTTTGGGGCTTTTCACAAACTATGAAACTTGCTCCTTACTTGGGTCTTTGTGAGGTAAAAAAAATAATAATCTCACCCTTAACTTTTTCACAAGAATGTAAGGGGAGATACCTCACAAAAATATTACTTCAAGAATCAGAACTCCATGGTGGGGGAGATGTTTTGAACTTCTTCACTTAAAAAACTGCCATATTTGCACCAAGTAGTGTGGGTAATAACCAGTGCTTGGAAGAATTCCAATTCATGAAAGAATGCAATATGGAGGCATGAAATTGGAGGATTGAATTGTGTAAACACAAGTAAGCTTTTGATGAGGGGAGGAAGAGTGATAGGACATCCAGATTCTACAATAATTAGTGTAATATCTGACAAAACCTTTTGGAATTCCAACATGGTGGGAAGAAAGAGATTACACTTGATGAGCCAGCTAGTAATTCCCTTTTCAGCACGCTAATACTAAGTAACCCTACCTGGGGGACTGTAACCCTCTCCAAAGATTTCTGCCCAGTCGTGGCCCTTGGAGACCCAGGTCCACCTTCATCAATTGTTGTGCTTTATCCTCTTTTTCTGTTTACTTGCAGAGCTCTCAGCATGGCGGCTCCTCTACCTCACTAGCGTCCACCAAAGTGTGCAGCTCCATGGATGAAAATGACGGACCTGGAGAAGGTGAAGCGTGTGGTGTTTTTTTTGTTGTTGTTTTTTTCTTTTTTTTTTTTTTTTTAAAACTGAACTGGGTTTTTTTGTTTTTGTTTTTTTAGTGAGGCAATTGGGGTTAAGCAACTTGCCCAGGGTCACACAACTAGTATGTCTTAAGTGTCTGAGGCCGGATTTGAACTCAGGTCCTCCTGACTCCAGGGCCGGTGCTCTATCCACTGCACCACCTAGCTTCCCCAAAGCATGTGTTTTAACTTAATGCCAGGGCAAAAGGTTCAAACTTTATAAAGGACAGATTATATTCACTTTACGTCAGGAGAGTATTATTCCTCCCACTCGCCAGAGAATTATAAAACTAGAGTAAAACTATCTCGAACAAGGGTAGGATAATTGATACTTCTCTTAGGAAGTAAAAAAAAAGAATCCGCAGTTCTATTTGTACCCTTAAACTTTCCAAATCCATATTCACTTTGAATATGTTTAAGGTTTTAATCATTAGAATACTTTAGGAAGAATACACTGATTTTTGCCAAGCCTTATGCATTAGGCTAGATTTACCCCCAAAGGAAAAGGCAAATTAAAGGATAATTAATAGTTTCACAAAATATTGTTTGTTCTGCTGTAGAATTTCTTCATGGTATAGTGTAAAGACCTAAGATTCAGATGAAAGTTATAGCCTCAACTCACAGCCCACTGAATGAACAGAGACTGTCTATATAAAACATAGATGAGGATAAAATAAAAGTGGCATAAAATTCATTACACTTGGATGATCATAATATCATTACTATAAGATTATCATAATGATTCAAGGCATGTGTAACACATAGAGGTCACATTGACCCAGGGCAATTCATATAACCTCAATGGCCCCCCACAGTTCTATTGACCTATGAGTGTCCCTTGTAAGACTTTAAGAGGCAGAGCAGGTGATGATCTGCATTGGGAAAGTGAGTTTTCTCATTCCTGTAGGAGGTCCTTGCACTGATGAAATTGTAGGTCTGGTCCAAAATGTTCCCACCTTAATATGATCCTGATGATGATATTGCTGTTGAGTGACAAGTCTCCTGGGTTTCTTTACAATTATTCAATTTACCAAAAGTAATCAATTTGTACTTTTCAGTATCATACATAGTAAACGTGAATCTTAGCGGCCAAGATTTACATAAAAGACCTAAGCATATACTTTTTTTTTAATTTTTTTTTATTTTTAATGTATAAGGTATTTTTTTTTCCCGTTACATGTAAAGATAGTTCTCAACTTTTGTTTATACAAGCTTTACAATTTCAGATTTTTCTCCCTCCCTCCCCCCTCCCCTAGACAGCAGGTAATCTGATATAGGTTATGTCTATATATCTCTATACATATACATATAGATATAGATATATACACACACATATATATACACATAATAACATTAATCCTATTTCTGCATTAATCCTGTTACAAGAGAAAAAAATCAGAGCAGTGATGCAAAACCTCAAAATAGAAAAAAAAAACAATAGCACCCAAAACAAAAGAAATAATATGGTTCAATCAGCATCTATACTCCACAGTTCTTTCTTTCTTTTTTTTTCTTGGATTTGGAGATCCTCTTCTATCATGAGTTCCCTGGAACTCTTCTGTACCATTGCATTGGTGAGAAGAATATAGTCCATCACAGTAGGTCAACACTCAATGTTGATGATACTGTGTACAATGTTCTTCTGGTTCTGCTAAGCATATACTTTAAAGAGCATGCTAAACACAGAGACCTCAAAGGAATCCTATGGGGTCAATGTCCCAGAAAACAACATCTCAAATGACCTTTGCCCCCCCCCCCAAGCTCCAGGTCCAGAATATCAACCTCACACTTTTCAGTGTCTGCCATGGCCTATAGAGGGAAACTTAGAGAGGAAATCCTAGCATGAGAGGTAAATTCAGGGGCAGCCTATCTTAAACCTTGAGACTGCTTAACAACAACAGACTTGTAATCTGTAGAATCCTGGGACAAACACAACAATCCTGCTCCTATCCATCCTCAAGTAGATAGGAATTCTCTGATCAGTTCTAAAACAAATCCAGGGTCCTTTAGGTTTGTCACCTTTGAGCAGCTTCAGGTGCAGAATTGTAACATTTGTAGGACTTGGGGGGCAAGGAATCAAGGAGCACCAGTCTCCCGACTTAGTATAGAGACCATTGAGAGACTATCTTATCATTTGTAGGTCAGTACCTTCTGCACTGAGTTACTGAAGTTACAAGAAAGGAGAAGCACCACATCTTCTGTATTTCCTTCCCAAAGCTTTCAGGATTTTCATGGACCCCAGAGTTGTGATTACAGAGGCCATTCCCAGAGGCTTTTTAGGAGGGGCGCAAAGTTGGAATAGGGAAGTCTTGAGAAGACATGTGATGTTTATGAGTTTCCTATTTCCAGATTCCTCCACCAGCAACAAAACAAAACTCGACACCAAATGTCGCTAGTTGTGGAGGGGAGTAGAGAAGGGAGGGAGGCCACTGAGCCTTTTGCTGCCTCTGTCATTACCCTGAGAAGTCATTTATAGCCTCAGTAAAATGATCAAAGCACAAAAGAAGAACACATTTAGGCCCCAACCAACAAATCCATCACATTTTGTATGGAATTTGTGGGCAAATCAAAGCTCTGGATTCCATGGACAGTCTAAAAGGGTTGCAAAGCTAGAAGCTGAGATTGATGACTTTCAAGAGTGTGAATTCAAGAGCCATACCTTTAAAAGGATTTTTACATCCAAAGGATGTTAAAGGTTATACAGTGCTTTTATATGGTCCAAACATGGTTTGCTTGAGTTTATGGCCTTTAATGTTAAAAATATTATTAAGCATTTGTAAACTATTACTCCATATGCCCTTTCAAGCCAAAAAGAAAATGGTGCATTAATAGGCACTAAAGTATTGAAAACTACAGAGCTCTTCTGTTTTTCAAGCATAATAGATACTGCTATTTTACCTGAACATCTGCTTTGCAGGTTGACAGTAAAGGTAATGTTATTTGGACCATTTCCTTAAAATCTGCTTATTGGTATGAGGTGGGAGTGAGAGAAAGGATGAGTACATTTTAGGGTCTGTCACAATTTCAAAATGTAAGTAAATGCTAGAATGGTGGCCATCTCTTTTGTGTATTCAGTGACAAGAAAGGCCCAAATCCAATGAAAAGTTCCACTTTTTCTTCATGATGTCTCTTAGTAAAGTCAATTCCTACACACAGTGGCTGCTTACGAACACTGGTAACTAGCACATAGGGGAAAACGGAATTGCCTACTATTTCGGAGTGCATTTTATAATAATGTAGGAAAAGACTGCAACCCATACGTTTCCTTTTATTTTAACATTTGTCTTAGTAAAACCTGTTGAGTATATAACATGTCAGCAGTTAGTGCTTCCCCATGCAGATCTGTAAGATGTTGGTTCTGAATAGGGTCCCAGTCTCTCTGATGCTCGTCCTAACTGCCTGTTCTGGGCCACATCTGGGTTTTCTTTCCTACCAATAAAAATGTACTAATGATTCTTCAGAAGTGTTGGACGAAGGCTTCCAGGTTCCAGCCACAATAGCGGAAAGATATAAAGTCGGGAGGACAATAGGCGATGAAATTTCGCTGTGGTGAAGGAGTGTATAGAAAGGTGAGGAGGATTATTTGCTTCTAACTGCAGAAAAAAAAGTTTTTGGGGGTTGTGTTTCCAAGACTATAGATTGATTTGCAGACTGTGGCACATATGGAAAAAGTCAATGTCTCCATGCCAGATGTTTAGAAAAAAGAGGGAAAAAACCTGCGTAATAACAGCTTTGAAAATCATAGATGACTAGAGACAATTTAGAAATTCAATGCTTTAATTTTCTTCTGAAATCTGCAAAACTGCTGGACATCTCAGTTAAGAATTTTTTTGTTGTGTTTAGAGAGACATTGGACTTCTAAAAAAAATGCATCATGACGTTCCTATACATATTTTCACCCCTAATATGCAGTGACTTGTGTTGAGAATTGTCCTTGAAAAACTTGAAAGCTGGGTGTGGTAGTATACATCCTTGTTGTTGGAGGATGCTGATATTGGTGCAGGTGGATTCCTAGAGTTTAGGGGTTCTGAGCCTAAGAAAAAGGATTAAAGCTAATTGGGTGTCCATACTAATCTAGCACTAAAGTGAATGAACCCCCAGGAAGAGAGGGCCTGCAGCAGCCAAGCAAGGGCCCGAGCCAGCCCCGTCGTGGAAAAATGGCTTAGGCTGAATCTTTTGTGATGATTAATAATTGGCATTGGACCATGAAAGGGTGCTTCCCTCCCAGCCCAGGTGATATAGGGAGATTGCCCAAAATCCCAAAAGAAAGTTAGGCTCAAAAAAGTAAAAGATTTAAAACATTTCATTCATTATTCCTGGTTCATTCCATTAGAAATAGAAATGTATTTGACTATATTAATGAAAAAAATAAACTATGTACCAGCTAAAGGAAGGATTAGGGCTTAATGTATAAGGATACAGTATGGTAGAGTGGAAAAATCATTAAACATAGGAGGAGTCAGGAGACCTAAATAGGAGTTTCAGGTTCTGCCATTTACAAGCTGTTGACCTTGGGCAAGTCACTTAACCTGAGTCTGAGCCTTGGGTTCCTCACCTGTGAGAAGGGGGAATGGTATTTCTTTCACAAGGCTCTTATAAAGAGTGAAGGAGATACAGAATATAAAGCACTTTGTAAAACCTATAGGATTACACAGAGGTCACTGGCATCATACTGATATCATCTTCCCTGACTCAGTGTCCCATGTTCCTTCCCTAATGCCCAATTGCTACCAGAATGTCACAGCCACAGTATGAAAGAATCAAGAAGGAAGGAAGGAAGGAAGGAAAGAAGGAAAGGGAGGGAGGAAGGGAGGGAGGGAGGAAGGAAGGAAGGGAGGGAGGGAGGGAGGGGAGGGAGGAAGGAAGGGAGGAAGGAAGAATCAAAGCTCAGGATAAAGAGAGAATAGAGTTCAGAGAGGGACTGTATGCCTCAGGTTGTCTCTCTGCTGTGCAGGGGTGCAGCTGGTCCACAATGCTCCAATTCAAAGGACATTTAGTAGCTCCTCTGTGCAAGGCACTGCATACTGGACTGCAGTGTCCAAATAGAAACTTGTCAGCCTGCCTGAAGTATCCATGCCATCATTCCTTCATGCTGGATTCCTCTGGGGGAGGGGAGGAAAAGGGCAGGCCCTCTTGACTCTATTTAAAAGGAGCACCCCTCCCTGATGCTAGCTCTTCACACCCCCATTCAAAGGAAAGACCTTCATCTTCTTGTGACTAAACAACTTCTACTTTATAGACTAGAGACATAGAATATACTTTTTGTAATTTCTAAATTCCCCTCCAGTGTTAACTGCCTATGGGCACTTTGGGTAGTGTAGTGGATGGAGTGCTGGACCATGGAATCTGGAAGACCTGAGTTCAAATCCTGTCTCACATGCTTATTATTCTTTCCCCAGCCTCAATTTCCTCATTTTTAAATTGGTGACAATATTGACAGGATTCTTGAGGGGAAGAAATGAGATAACATATAAAGCACCTTAAAAATATTCAAGTGCTATATAAATAGCTATTTATTAGTAATAGTAACTTAGTTGCCTTATTTGCAAACCATTAATTTGTGTGATTTCCATTGTGGCTTCCTCTGTATCTCAGCACGTTCCAGAGAGACTTTCCCAACTTAAGATTATCTTTGACTTGGCTTATGGGACCATTAGGACAACGTTTGTCCCATGAGATCTGAGGTCATTTATTAAATAACAACACAGGAACCAATGAGTTTAACACCCTCCCTTCTCAAGACAAAATCTTCCTCCTGCCTCCCATTACCAAAATCTGCAGATTGCCAAGATTCAATGTGCCCTAAGAGGAGAATTTGCTAAGCCTTAAGCCTTCTCTAAACACCTCATTGTTTTCAAAATGAACTTTCTCTGGCATGTTAGGACCAAAAAACAAAAAATTGCCTCTGTTCTTTTACACATCAGACCAAACTTAGAGGAAATTTCCCCCCAAAAGTTAAATACATGAGTCTCTGTTTCTCATTTGCAAACCTCATTTGCTTTTATCACTTGGAAATTCCAGCCCATTTCTCAGTTTCCTGTTACTATGAAAATGTAATTCTTCACTGAAGTACAGGTCCTAATTTGGGACCCTCTGGCTGTAAGCTAATGCCTAGTTGCTGCATCATCCATCATGATTTTTTATTGTCTTCCTGAAATAATGCATGGGTCAGGCTTATTGTCCTATCAATTACTCACTTATCCATTCAGAATTGCTCTTAAAACTCTTGAGATTTGGACTTGGTTCTTTTTGCATTATTACATCCAGGTTTGCATTATAAACATTCAGTTTCTTTGACAAGTGTCCTGGCTTATGTACCAGTGGGGTTTGTTCCAGCCATGTAAGGATGATAAGGTTTATGTTGTACCTCTCCAGGTAGCAGTGCAATCATTTTATAATGTTTTCTAAAGGACTATGAAAAGGAAACTGACCTGGGAATTGATGAATGGAACATATCACATGTAGGTACATTATGACACTTCTTTAAAGAAATGAATATTTTTTGTTAATGAAACCAATTATTTCCTTGCAATTGTTAACATTCTGTCACACTAATCACCTGGTGCACAACTAAAAGAAAGTCATGATGAAGCCACATACCACTTGTTTCTTTGGCCCTGGGTCAAGTTTATAGAGGGATGAAAAAAGCCTTTAGATTTCTCTGTATCCTAAAATGAATATCAAAAGCCTGTAGCTTAGGAGCAGCTAGGTGGCATAGTGGATAGAGCACTGGCCCTGGATTCAGGAGGACCTGAGTTCAAATTCCACTTCAGACACTTTACACTTACTAGCTGTGTGACCCTAGGCAAGTCACTTAACCCCGATTGCCTCAACAAAAAAAAGAAAGAAAAAACCTGTAGCTTTAGGGGCCCCCTGGTTTATGGTGGAGCAGGCAAAGAGTGGATAGAACATTGTGACCTGAAATCTTCAGGTGCTTCAGGATACCTTCTTAGGACTTTGTTATTCAGTCATCTCTGATGTTTCATGACCCCATATGGGGTTTTCTTGGCAAAGAGACTGGAGTGGTTTGCCATTTCCTTCTCCACTTCTTAGGACCTACTCCAAAAAGACTTTAAAATTTTTCCCTGAGTCAAGAGGATAAGGAGGAGTTTACTTCTTGACATTTCTTTAAATTGGCACCTCAACTCTGCCTTTCCAAGATCCTGTGTCAACAGATGTTATGTGAGAAGATTTTATATACTCCATACCCATTTCTGCACCCACCCAGCTTGCACTGTTTGTATTGATTTAATTTTACTCAATTAGCAAGTGAATATTAAGTAGTTGCTTTGTGCCAGGCATTGTGCTGGGCTCTGGGGGCTACAAAGACAAAAGTGAAATGGTCCTTGCCCTCAAGGTTACAGTCTCATCAATGGGTTATGCTCTACTGCTGCTCACTCTTTCCCTACTGTAGAGAGAGGTAATGTAGCATAATGGACTGATGCCCAATCTCAAAATCAGGATCACCTGGATTCAAGTCTCACTTACTATACATACTAACTGTGTGATCCTGGGCAAGTTGCCCAACCATTTAATGTCCCAGGTAACTCTCGGAACAGTTGCAAAACTGTTGCCCAGGGAGGTCTCTAAATCTGTGAAATCACAATTCTGGATCAAAACAACAACAGCTCCCTTCCCTCAAAACTGAACTTGTACATCAAAGCTTTTGCCCTAACATTGTATCTTCTTGTGTTCAGTAGGGAGTTTCATTTCATCCACTTGTGGCATTTGCCTTCACTGAAATAAGCTGAATCTTCCCTTTAAAAAGCTAGTATTAGCAACTACCTGGCATTTCACCACCTTGGATGGTACTTTACCACAGAAGTCAGTTCCTTTTTCTAATTCTTCCCTATTTCATGGCATCCACTATTTTGCCAATATAGGTCCTCCTTCCACCAGCCTCAACAAGTTACTCATGTCTTCAAGTTCTCCATGTGGGTATCCACCCACCATACCAGAGATGGGAGAAGGAAACAGAGAGAAGAGTGGTGTTTATTTTTGTAAATATCCTTGGGCCTTATGTACCACCAGCCTGCAAATTGATGGGGTTATCACAGCAACAACATAAACCAGAAGTCTAAGACTTCTCTCATAATTCCATGCAATACAAAGTTTAGTAGTAAGTACTAAATGGAAATACAAAGATAAAGAAAACTTCGTCTCCCCTCAGATATCTTCTAAGCTAATATGGAAGGCAATATTTATAACACAAATAGCTACAAATTAATAGAGAATATGATACCTGCCTCTGACAGGCAGGAACAGGTACATAAGAATTTAGAGTAGGGAAGAGATCATTTTTGGCTTAGACTGACTCAAAAGAAAGCTTCATCAAAGAGGGGGCATTTGAGACTGGGACTTGAAAGAATGGAATTCCAGCACCAGTATATAGCCTATAAAATATTTAAGGCTTCCTTAATAATCCACTTGGTATTAATTTTGGTACTTTGATGGATTCATAATTTCGTCAACAACCTCTGCTGATGCTAATGGTAATTTCTTCACACTTCACATTCTATTCCATCCTTGTCCATTTTATAGTAAATCTATAAAGTACCTTCTCAACTTGCTGCAGCACTTCTACTTTTTAGTATCTCTGGGATACGAATGTACCACTTAGTCTATCTCATAGCTCTCATTTTCACCTTGTGACTAGCTCACTTCCTTTCCCTGACAGACATAGCTTAATAGTGTGTCTAACATCTCTTCCTTTATACAAGTTGTCCTTGATCTTTAAAGAACTGAACTTGGAAATTCAATAGCTAAGTTTGAGATCTGGCTCTACCATTTACTAGCTATGTGGACAGTATCAAGCAAAATTCCCAAGTGCAGCCCCAAACAAATTAAAATGTAATTAGGAAATGTTTTAAAAAGGAGCCAGGAAAAAAAAATGTCAGCTTTGATTTATTTCTGGATTGAACTAAAGTAATCAGAGTTTGGCACAAAGTATGGTGTGGTGCAGTTTTTACTCCTGATCTTTATCATTGTGATTATTGAAAAGAGAAGGGGGTGAGAAACAATGATGTGCTAACAGATTATCTGAATTCTGCAACTTTATATCCCTCCCTGTCTTAAAGAAAACCACCTCAAGGTAAAGGACGACCCTGGTTCATCAGAATCACAGAGCCCTCTGCTGGGAAATCCATGACATCAAAGGGACTTTTTTTAATTCAGAAAATATGTTACATAATATACATATTAGAGCAGTGCATTTCAGTTCAATTATTTGCAATGTTCTAGCATTGTCCAAGGCACTGCAGAAATTCCAGTGAGATAGAACACAAAGATTCCTAAGATTTTCATGAAATGTGTTTTCAGCATCTTCCTTTTTACAGGCCAATTTTTCCTGTAATAAGAATATGTAAAAGAAAGAAAGAAAAGAAAAGAAAAGAATATATATAAGAAATCTAAGTTTAACCCTTAGGATTAAAGAAGGGAAAAGATATTGAAGATTTTGTGGTAAATGTATTTCTTTGTTGTATTAATGAAGGTTTCCAATTTATCTCTAAATGGTATGTCAGATTGAGTCTGATTAGCTTTTTGTTAGTTTAAAAAAGCACTAAGCTTTCTAGGTTCTTAAATATTTATACCTCCCTCACCAAAATCAGAATTATAATAGAAATCAAATTTGTGAACTAGTCATTTATGATGATGATTAAATACACATCATGTATTGTGATAACAAAGCGGCTTTTATGCTTAGCAATTCAGTGGGTTTTCTAAATGTTAACCTGTGCATGAAGCACTTAACTTCTGAAGGGAAAAGCTATTTAAAATGTTGCCTGATGACTAACCCCTCCCCACTTCACCTACCAGGCAAGTGGTAGGCAGGATTTACTGTGTTCTGCTAGAGGGACACAGCCCAGGGGTAGCAAATCCTAATTTTAACTGCTACTTTGTAACTCTGGGCAAGACTTTCAGTTTCAATCATCACTTCCCTTGCCTTTCTGCAAAGTTGAGATAGTGAATAAGGACTGATTGATCACTTTAAGATCCTGTGGCCCTTTTGTCCCAGCTGCCCTGACAGAAATCACTCATTCATTCACCATCCCTCACTGAAACAAAACAAAAATGAAGCACACCATTTAAACCACAAATAATCTTTGTTCCAAAAAAAAAAAAGTAATGTAACCCCTTACTTCCTTAGGGAATTGGTGAAAATAAAATGAGAATATCTCATGAAAACACTGAGTTCTTAGGTGAAAAGGTAGAATTTCTTATTATTCATGCTTGCTTCCCTGGTTGAAGTAATTTCTACCTTAGAGCCTCTGTTTAACAGGGTTGTTCCACCTTCCTTATTGTCACTGAGAAGTAAGGTGGTTTTTTTTAATCACATGATAAGTAGCCAAAGTCCTGACTTTGGATTGGCACCAATTTATTGTGAATTCTTCTTAAAGATATGGTTGTACTTAAGAGAAAGAAAGAAAAAAAGGAAAGAAAGAAAAAGAGAGAAACAAAGAAAAGAAAGAAAGCTAGTTTTCCATGGATAGTCTCAGTTTACAGTTTCTTGAGTGGCCCTACCAGATCCACTTCCTTATTTACTTTCTCTGCTTTTGTTCCCTGAGGAATTTCCACTTAATGGAATCATAGTATCAACAAGCCCCTACATAAAGGAAGAGAGACAGTCAGCAGTCACCAATGTTTTGCTCAGTGTATTCTACAAACCAGTGGATTGTACCCATCAAAGATGGCTGGTACAAACCACCGTGGCCTCACACAGAAGGGAGCATCCCTTCCCTCCCAGTGTCTCTACTGGGTTTGAACCTTTCTGACCTTAGGCGAATCACACAACCTCCTGGGCCTTGATTTCCTTATACGTGCACTGAAGCAAATGGTCATGATTGGTGGTTCTCAAACTTTTTGGTCTCAAAAAGTTACACTTTACACTCTTAAAAATTATTGAGGGGGCAGCTAGGTGGCACAGTGGATAAAGCACCGGCCCTATTTTCAGGAGTACCTGAGTTCAAATCCGGCCTGAGACACTTGACACTTACTAGCTGTGTGACCTTGGACAAGTCACTTAACCCCCATTGCCCCACAAACAAACCAAAACCAAACAAAAATTATTGAGGAGCCCCTCTCTAAGAGCTCTTATAAATGTGGATTATATCTATTAATATTTACATATCAGAAATTAAATCATCCTAATATTTTTATGAAAATAGTTCTAATAGAACTCCTGAAGGGTCTCAGGCACCTCTAAGAGGGCCCAACACCATATTTTGATAACTACTGGGCTGTTGTTGCTTTGTTCAGTCATTTCAGTTGTGTCTAACTCCTGGTGACCCCATATAAGGTTTTCTGGGGTCGTTTACTGTTTCCTTCTCCAGGTCATTTTACAGAGGAGGAAACTGAGGTAAACAGGGTTCATTCACTTGCTTAGGGTCATACAGCTAGTATGAGTATGAGACCAGATTTAATCTGGCCTCACTTACTAGCTGTGTGACCTTGGGTAAGTCACTTAACCCTGTTTGCCTTGGTTTCTTCATTTGTAAAATGAGCTGGAGAAGGAAATGCCAAACCACTCTAGTATCTCTGTCAAGAAAACCCCAAATGGGGTCAAGAAGTCAGACACAACTGAACAACAATAACAGAGTTGGTACTTGCATCCAGATCTTTCCAACACCAAACCTAATGTTCTTTTCAACTGGATTGTTCTGTCTCTAATTCCCATCAGTCTCTTCATGAATTAGAAAACTTGCATTTGTTTCTGTTTAAAAAAAAATATTAAGCTCCCTTTTGAAAAAATAGATTCTAGCACATTGGATAAATTATCTAAAGATTTGCTGTTGATGGGGACAAGAATAAAACAAATTGAGGAGGCCTGACAGATGGGCTGAAAACTGTATCAATCAAGAGAGTAGCCAGAGCATTGAGATTAGAAATCTATCCAAGTGTCAAAGTAAAAATCTTTTAGGCAGGACATGAAATTCAAGGAATAAGAAATCAACACCTTAAGAAAATATTCAATTCATCTGAAATTGCTTTTAATTTAAGTACATTCATAACAAGATATGTGTGTGTGTGTATTTTATAGATGTACTTAGTGCATACTTAGTGCATCAGACCTGACACCTAGTAAGAGCTTAGTAAATGTGTGTTGATTGGCTCAGATAGATATAGATGATATATAGATATATGTGTGTATGTGTATGTATACATATTTTATATGTACATATCTATATCTATAATTTCCCTTTGCAGGTCAACTGCTAGAGAATATGCCCTGAAAATCATCAAGAAAAGCAAATGTCGAGGCAAAGTAAGTACTACGCCTCTGTATGTATGTATACTTATGCTTATGAAAAGTGATATTTTCAATAGAACAAAATGGTTATAAAATTACATGTCCAAAATAAACATGATCTATATGATATGATAGCATTTAAACTTGGTGAAATACAGCATGTGTCTGTAGTTGTAATATTAGACCATGTATAAATAAACAGTTCTTAAAACTGCTATAAATATTTGGATATTAGTCCTGTTTCCTATTACATTTTTTTCTTTCCTTCCTTTGGTTTATTCTTTTGCTAGACTGGTATTGGGAAAATATTTGCTCTAATAGTTTCTACAATGTATGAGACTTAGGACATTTTTCAACATTTTATAGATTACTATGATATCTGAAAGCTGTTTTGCTTTATCCTCCCAAAGGAAAAAAAACATTATTCTTATGTACTCACAGAGGTGATTTTTTTCCTTTTGACAGGAGCATATGATCCAGAATGAGGTCTCTATCTTGAGAAGAGTGAAGCACCCCAATATTGTTCTGCTGATTGAGGAGATGGATGTGCCAACTGAGTTGTATCTTGTCATGGAATTAGTAAAGGTATGTACCGAGGAGGAGGAAATTCACCTCCTACAGAAGACAAGATATTTTTCATCTACTCCATAGACAGAATTCTTTCCTACAGGTGTTATCTTTTACAGTTCATGTAATATTTCTGTCTCTGATTTTATGCACTGGCTCAGCAGATTTAATACATATGTACTTCTATCACATTCGATGTATCTAAACTCAGTAGAAGAACATTACTCTGCTTATTTCATTGGTGAAACCCAAAGTCTTCACCATTGTTCATAAAGAGAAGGATTGAATTCTCTTAATCATTAAACTGAAAAGAGAGGGAGAGAGAGAGAGAGAGAGAGAGAGAGAGAGAGAGAGAGAGAGAGAGAAACCACACCAACCAGATATGAATCCACCAAAGTAAAAACACTTTTAACCATGACACCAAGCTTAAGGAATGGGGGAAAAGACCTTAGGAAAATTCTTTAATAGAACAGAAGTTTCTTTTCAGTTAGGTATATACATAGATAGAAATACTATATATGCATACATATACATCCGTGTGTGTGTGTGTGTGTGTGTGTATACACAACCAGATCCCAGTTAGAGTGAATAAGGAATCCCCTAAAGAAACATGACATTATTGAATTTGCACTGCATAATTCAATTGGGCTGGAACCAATTACCATATTTTACAAAATTATAACTTCAAGTACTAAGAATTTGAATACATTTGATCACTTCAAGAGATTCTTTATTCAAAGTACATGGGATCTAACTATATATGTATATATGCATGCATGTATATCAATCAACATTTATTCATGTGCTTAATTGAAAAGGAACCAATTCTATTAGAGAATTTTCCTAGGGTGTTTGTTTCTTATTCCTTAATCTTGGTATCATGGCTAAAAGTATTTTACTTTGATGAATTCATCATCATCTAGTTGATGCAGCTATTCTCTCTGTCTTGCAATTTAATGATTAAAAGACTTCAATTCAGGGCAGCTGGGTGGCACAGTGGATAGAGCACCGGCCCTATAGTCAGGAGTACCTGAGTTCAAATCTGGCCTCAGACACTTAACACTTACTAGCTGTGTGACCCTGGGCAAGTCACTTAACCCCAATTGCCTGACCTAATTAAAAAAAAAAGACTTCAATTTGTGTCTTTACAAGAAATGGTGAAAACTTTGGATTCCACCAATGAAATAAACAAAGTGATGTTCTTCTATTGAACTCAGATACATCAAATGTGATAGGAGTACATATGCATTAAATCTGCTGAGCCAATGCATAAAATGAGAAGCAAAAATATTCGCACTGCATAATTCCACTGGGCTGGAACCAATTACTCTGCTTTATATAATTATAACTTCGAATAGTATGAATTTGAATACATGTGAGCACTTCAGTGGATTCTTTATTCACATTAATCAGGACCTAGCTTAAATAGGTATAAATACATACACATATTACATTCATGCCATAGAATAAGCTTTCCTGTCAAGAATGCAAATGGGCCACATTAATTCAGTCCAAGATAACAGTACCCTTTTATCCCTAATCATATTTTAAAATTCCTATTTTTCAAGACTATTCTCTTTTTTTAGTTTAATTTTACATTAGTTTTAATTTTCCTTTAGTTTAATTTTAAGTGCCATTTACTCTTTCTATTTGTGAGATATTCTAAATTGGCTACTCTTCATTTTTCAAGCTAACAGGTGAAGATTTGTGTCTGTCAGAACCATATTCATAGCTTTGAGCCTTCCCTTCTGAAAAAATGGGAGATAGAATGGTACAGTGAAAAAAAAAATGCTTCATTTTAAGTCACAGGACTTGGGTTCAAATCCCTACCTACTCCGTCATTCACCGTCGCTGTGTCCTTAAGGAAATCATAGTATCTCTCTAGCCTCTGTTTCCTTATCTGCAAAATGAGGAGACTGAACTAAATGACCTCTAAGATCTCATCTGGCTTTAATCTATTGTTATGATATTTACATTATCCCAGCATTTTAAGAATTTAGAGATTGCTTTTGGAAATGGCTAAGATTTATGGTTAATTGAATTGACTTTTAGATAAAAATGAAAAAAAAGTACAGGGATTTGACACAAAACTAATTTATTGCTTTTAGAAAAATTCTATTTGCATATTGAAAAAATCATCTTTTTGAATATTTTGGTTTTGAACTTTCAAGTATGCTTCATACTTAAACCAAACCCATTAGCCTATTTGGTTTGGAATTGTTCATATATAACCTCATTCTCCCTAATGCCATTTTCCATTTTTAAAAATCATCCGTTTTCAAGATAATGTTTAGGGGCAGCTAGGTGATGCAGTGGATAGAGCACCAGCCCTGGAGTCAGGAGTACCTGAGTTCAAATCTGACCTCAGACACTTAACACTTACTAGCTGTGTGACGGGCAAGTCACTTAACCCCAATTGCCTCACTAAAATAAATAAATAAATAAATAAAATAATCAAGATAATGTTTAGACAAGTGCAAATGTTTATCTGGGTTCCCAATTAAGAAGGTTTATTCATTTCACTTATGAGTGGAAGAATGATGACAGGAGTAGAGATCCCTCTTTGGAGTTAGAAAGCCCCAGCTCTAACTCATATTGTGATGTTGGGTAAAGCAGGTGCCAATTTGCATTAGTGGAAGGGGTTTTCTGACTAAGAGATCTTGATACCAATGGTCCAAAGTAACTTCATTTTTCTTTTTGGAATGGTTTTTGTGCTACTTATTTCACTATCAGTTTCATTAAATAAAAATTCTAGAATGTGCTTTTCTCAGCACCAAGGACAGTCTTTTTTACAGCAATATTAACTGTCAGTCCAACAATTGCTGACTGTTTTTGCTACCTACCATGTGTTGTTAGAATCAGCTAACCATCTGTTATTGGCTAACTTTTGAAGATCAGAGTTTAAATCCAGTTTTCAGACAGCAGAGGAATCCAAGTGAAAAAGGCTTGAAATTGTAGAGCATGCTTTGCCAGTTAGTGTGGATTATTGGTCATCATATGTTCACATTATGGCTGCCAGTGAACTCTACAGGTGGGGAAGTGATTTCACTGAATGGTTCCATGGGAACTACTAGGATTCCCAGATGCTAGGATATCTTAGCAACAATTGATTCAGGGGGGTGTTAGTATTAGGGGCATGTAGTTCTTCACTGGACACAAAATAGGCCGAGCCCAAGTCCTAAGAGTTAGTTCTCATTGCTGTGAGAGTATGTCTGGAGGTTTCTCAAGAAGTCCAAATTAGACCTAAGCTGGGCTCAAAAGACTTAAGGAAGGTATCTTATTGAAGTTTAAATTGGCTTAGCAATCAATTCTAAAATATTGGTCTTCCTCACTAGAGCCAAATTTTAGTCATATTTTATTGTTTTCTCTTCTCCATTGCCCATATCCAAGAAATCACTAAATTTTGTTAGCTGCTTCTTCAAAACATCTTCATTAGTCCAGGATCTCATCACCTAATATTCTTTTTTTTACAGCCAAATAACAAAATCAGGTTACAGAACTGATTGTTCTATCCAACAGTTTGCTCTATTATGTGTATTATGTTTATAACTCTGCTCAAATACTATTAGTACATTTAAGTTTAAATTGTATAAGAGGGTTAAAGAGTTGAACCTGGAGCCCAAAACCATCCTTCTATACCTAGGCATTGTAGGATTATCTCTAAAGATTTTCTTACCAAATTAGAAAGGAATAACTATAATTATAAAATAGATTCAAATAGCTAAGGGTACTAGAAACTTGTATTTGAAACATTTTCTTTCCTCTCTCCTTCCTTCATTTGCTCTTTCCTTGTTTTATTCCCTCCTTCCCTTTTTCCTTTATTCCCTTCCTTTCTTCTCTCCTTCCTTTCTTCATTCTTTTTTTCTTTATCCCCTTCCTTCATTCCCTTCTCCTCTCCTCATTCTTTTCCTTCAGTCTCTCCCTCCCTTTTTTTTTAATGGGGCAGTGGGGGTTAAGCGACTTGCCCAGGGTCACACAGCTAGTAAGTGTCAAGTGTCTGAGGCCAGATTTGAACTCAGGTCCTTCTGAATCCAGGGTTGGTGCTTTATCTACTGCGCCACCTAGCTGCCCCGTCTCCCTCCCTTCTTTATTTTTTTTTAACATACTTTCTGATTTTTTCCCTTTTTTTTTTTTCCTCACAAAGAAACATCTTGTATTAAAAAGAAAATGTGATGCCCACCTGCAGTAGGTCTATTTCAAGTAAGCACAATTGGTCTCTTCATTTCAGAAACAATAGAAGACGTTAATAAACATGCATATTATTTCCATAATTCTTGTTTCTCATTTTGAAGGTTGTAAATATGTCTTTTGAGAAAGGTTTATGGATGCATATAATAGTTCAGAGTACATAGGGGGCACAAGGCAGCTTTGGGGACCCATATTCATTAATTAATAAGCAATTAAAAATGGTTTGGGAAATTTTTCTCCCCCTTTCTCCTTTGAGCTAGAGCTCAGGGTAAGGTGAGAGGTGGCAATGGCTTTTTACAGCAGGAAGAGAAGTTACTCTAAGAGGTAAGTGGAAGGGAAATTCTTAAAAATGCCCAAATTCTTGCATCCATCTTTCACTCTCCCTGATATTTGTCAGTTTGCTCTGTAGGTGGCCCCATTAGGCCATCTGCTAATGTGCCATTTTCCTGCTGTTCTCTTCTCAGGGAGGCGACCTTTTTGATGCCATTACCTCCACGAACAAATACACCGAGAGAGATGCCAGCGGGATGCTCTACAATCTGGCCAGTGCCATCAAATACCTGCATAGTTTGAACATTGTTCACAGAGACATCAAACCAGAGAACCTGTTGGTAAGAAGAAATCTAATGTCTAGTCTCATCAAAGCTTGGAAGTTCCTTGAATGCAAGCACTCATTAACCTTTCTGAACTATTTCATTTTCTTTACTTTTAAACCTAAAAATACAACTTGAAGCTGCCACTTCAAGTTAAGTATGAGGAGAGCTAAGACCATCTGTAGTGCTCCCTTAGGGGCCCAGAAAGAGTTAATGTTGCTCATCAGAGTTCTAACTGTTCCCAAGGAAAGACCAAGACACTGAGGAGAGTCTGGATCATTGAAGCACTTCCTTCTTTCATGGATTGGGGCAAGTGTGGGTTATCTGCTCTGAAATCTTTACTGTAGACATCTCAGCACAGGCCCTATTTGTGATCATTATTCTTTTATTGTATAGTTTAAGAAAAGTGTGCGGCAGTTAACATGCCACTGTTCAAACCCAACAAAGCCTTGAGATAAAAAATCTGGTAACACCATTGCCAGGTAACAAGTGGGAAGGGTCACTAAGAAGACCAGAGTTCAAATCCCAGCTTACTAGCATGTGATCATGGGCAAATCACCAAAGCCTCTCTGGACCTTGGTTTCCTTGCCTGTAAATTGAAGAGATTGGACTCAATGCTGTAAGGTCCTTTCCAGCTCTAGTGTATGATCCCATTATCCTGAAACTCAGAGTAAATGGCTAAATGAGCACCATAACTCTGTACGTAACCCTGCTTAACCCCAGCATCCTTTTCCAAAGCACCATTCTGCCTTGGAGCAATGTGAATGTGTAGAAGTTAAATGGAGGCAGATTTCAATTCAGTATAAGAATTAGCTTTCTTATAAGACTTAGCTAACAATGGAACAAGCTTCTCCCAAAGTAGTAAGCTCTTCCTCACTAAAAAATATTCTGGTGATGGCTGAATGACAATCTACCATGGATATTTTCATAGGAATTCTTGGCATTGGGGAAAAATTAGACTAGATAGCCTTTGTGATCCCACTCAACTTCAGAAGTCTCGGATTATCAAGAAAGATGAGTCATGAATCAAAAATATCAAGTTGGATATTCTAAAATATCTGGTTCTATCCGAAAGAATGTTCTTTTGATGTTTTTCCTACTGCCTTCTCCACTGCATGTTCATCCCTAATGCATCTCATTTAAGTCATTTAATTTGCACTACAAGTGATTCCTATATTATCCTTTGTATTCAGTTGACTTTTTTTAAAAAACAAAACCTCGCACACACTCTAAACCTGTTTCTAATGGCAAAACATAAATACATAAACATCTTGAAGATCTAGAAAGTAGATTTTCCTACACATACATTAAAATTTTCACTCATATATACAGATATTGTTGCTTTGCCTTCACTTGATTTTCTTCCCACCTTTGAAATGTCACAGAAAAAGTACAACAGCATGACTTCTGGAAAATGCTTCTCTCCTCAATTTTACCACAAGCCTGAGGCTCAAAAAATATGTGGCTTGAGGAGGAGGGAGCTCCCAGGGAAGAGAGGCAGCATCTCTGAAGGGGGTGAGGTCAGAGGGCAGGCAAAGGGTAAAATTGTTTCCAGCCCAGTATTTTGAAATCTTAATTTTATCTTCTGACTAGATATCCTTGCCCTTCTCTTTCCCCTCTTCTTGATTACAACTTTTTTGTTTGTCCTTATTTCCATCATCTTAAGATTTATTTTATAAATATTTTATCGCCAGTATAACATACTAATATGAATATATTTGAAAATAAGCTAATTTCCTTCTTTTAATTTATTTAGAACCAGGTAGTAATATAAAATTTGCATTTCATCTTTTGAAAAGGAAAGCATTGGTAGGCATTATGGCATAGTGGATGGAGTGCAGGAATGAGAGTCAGGAAAACCTGCTTTCAGCTTCTCCAATGCTTTCCAGCTTTTACCTTATACAAGTCACTTAAGCTCCATCAACCTCAGTTTCCTCATATGTAAAACTGAGCTACTGATACACCTGTAGCACCTACTCCAAGAGATTGTTGAGGAAGTTCAAATCAGATAATAAATTTCTTAAGGCTAAAAAGTGAATAGTTTTTCATGGCTTTAAGAGAATAAGAATAACAGCTATGTACTGATTAAGTTTTATTTTACTTTACTCCTTGGAAGCTGAATAATTTTTAAATGAATCCAGTTACCTGAAAATGAAAGCCTATGATCTAATGTCATGAATTTTTTAACTGGTTGAGTAGGAGTTTCTTTAAAATAAATATTGTATTGTTTTGTATAAGTATTGTTATTATTAATAAGAATTGTATTGTTAAATGCTAGATTAAAATTTTGTCAGCTTCGCAGATGCAAAAAACCCCCAACACACCCCCTTTTGTTTAATCCAGGTTTCAGGTAACCATTTCGAATATCTTTTGAGCCTCTTTACTAGGTAAATAATTCCCAGAATGCCAGTGGTTCTTTGGCCAAAATATCAATAGGGTTATCCCACAGTCCTAGCATAGCAGGGATGGGGATTATGTTTGGTTTGATACATCTGCTATTGTAGTCAGCATTTAGCTCCCTAACACAGGATCACAAGAATATTGAACATTTGTCCTCAGGGTTTGGGGTCATCTGTGGGGTTTCATGTTGTTTTATGATCACCTGCTACATTTTATTACTTTATATTAAAGACATTTTTTTTAAAACACCTTTTCCAAGTGGTCCAGCTTTCCCATCCAAGGCAAATCAGGTCTATATACAAACATCTATTGTTGAGCAAGTTACTGCCGAGTAGTTAAACCCAAAGAAATGAAAAGAGAAAAATCGTCCTTTTTCAGACTCCTAATCTAAAATACCAGTGTGCCAAAAGTCTGCATACCTAACCTTTCACTGTGTCTATTCTTGGTAGGACATGCCTTCATGTTTTAATTGGGCCCTTTTTCATAATTGCTGCTATTTAACACGTTTATTCTGTCAAATCATGGGATGTCTTTATAGCTGTATAATAAACCCTAGAGAACAACTTCTCTGACTGTAGCCATCTGCAATGATCACAAGAGTAGCTTACAAAATACTGACAGTCTTTATAGTAATAGGATACATATGGCAGCCCACAATTATGTGTAGCTGCATTCAATTAGTGCTGTACAATTACACAGTTTTATTGCTTCGTTAAAACAGTGAAAGCACTACATAGTGGGTAATTTGCACTAATCCCCGTCTCTTTAATAGCCCTTCAGCATTTAAATGTAGGAGAGCATCTACAGTATTTATTGTGCCTAAGACGAACATTAAATTATCTCTCACGGTGTGATTACTCCTTGATGAACAATTAATGGTCCCACCACCTCACGTGTGAGTTGTGTTGGTCATGGGCTTTACTTAAAATGTAGTTAGAATGAAAGCAAACTTACTTTCTTATTTTACAAGGAGATCCCATCACTGAAGCAACTTAGATCGAGTTATCTGAGTAGTCTACACTCACAGACTGTGGTTGTCAATTCCAAAGTTATGGTTACATTGAGGAGAGAGGTTGAGGAATAGAGACAAGTGGCTTCAGTCAGTAGTGTATATCCTAAGACTTAGCATTTTAAACATGCACTTGTTAGATGCTTTGAACTAAGTTTTTAATTAAAAGTTAGAGATCTTTAAAGTGGATTTATAGCTGCCATTTGGGAAAATACTTTCTGGAGGTAATTTTTTTTTTGGTGAAACAGATGTATTTAACAATCTGTGGTTTTAACAAAGTTTTAATTAGATTTTTAAATCATGCTACCCATGCCCATCTTTTATTGGTGCAGCAACAGACAAGTATGCCTCCATCTGTAACTGTTGCCTTATCTTATGAGAAAACTCAGTTGTATAAGCTCATTAGAACTCTTGTCCATGGCAAATCTCTCATTGGTCTACAGTATACACTTTTCTTAACTGTTTTCTCTTCTACAGAAGAAAAAATATAATAACCCAGTTTCATACTTCCCCTAAACTACATATCAGCAAGTAAGTGACAAAAAAATTCCTTAAACTGCAGTCCTAAACCTGAAACTCTAGATAGTTGATTTACTCCTGACAAGTTTTTGAAGCATATCTTGTTTGTTTGTGAATAGAAATGTTTCCAATTATGTTCTAAGCTTTGGTCTCCAAGTTGTTATTTTCTCTCCTAAGCAATACCATGACCTGCCCATGTTAATTTTCTTTAAAATTTTGTAGCATAAGTCACAGGAGGAAAAAAGTTTTGATACAGCCTTTAAACATGAAAAAAATGTTTAAGGTAGCATTCTTTTAATAAGAAGTGAAAGAGAGATCAAAAAAGACACTATAACTTGATAACTTTCACATAATAATGCATTCAAATTGTTTCTTAAATTGGATTAGGAACACTTGTTCCTTTGACTCAGTGGATCTTTTACTTGTTTTAAGGTAATATTTTTAGCCTTATCAATAGTTATTGGGGGGGTGCTGCTAGGTGGCACCAGCCCTGGACTCAGGAGGACCCGAGTTCAAATTCGACCACAGACACTTGACACTTACTAGCTGTGTGACCCTGGGTGAGTCACTTAACCCTCATTGCCACGCCCCCCCCCAAAAAAGATTACTTTAAAAAGTAGTTATTGGGGTTTTGAAGTCTATCACAGAACTATATTAAATATTTAGTTTCCATTTTAACACGTGCCGAATTATTGGTATGTTCCACCAGTCCAGCGTTATCAAACTGTCTTCTGTAAAACCCACTGGTCTGGGTGATATAAATAGGCATTCCATGAGAATGTTGATGTTATCTAAGGACAAGAGGGGATGGGTCCTGAGGAGGAACCTCTCAAGAACCAAACCAAATATTGGTCACATACGTCACAGGTACCAGGATGGAATTTGTTGGACCTACTTCACCCCTAGATCTAAAAGAGATAGTCCTGATATAAGGGGAAGCTCAGCCCTTTCCACTCCAACACAACATAAACATCATTTCCCATCATATTGGGCTCAGATGCCCCTCCCATCTTACCTCATGCATCCCCACCCTGTATCTCACATACACCTACATCATGGATTCCCTTCACACTCATTCTCTGACACATATCTCCCTTTCCCCTCAAACTCTCCCCCCACACACACACACAAGAACCATAGTGGGTTACTGTCTAGTTATGTTTCAGAGGGAGTTTGGGTTTTAGGGATTTTTGTTTGTTTGTTTGTTTGGTATGGGTTTGGCAAGATGGCTGTTGATGTCCTTTCCAGTTCTGTGAAGTTTTATGATTCCGTAACTTAGTCTCATACCACTGTCTGTCTCACACACACACACACACACACACACACACACACACACACGCTCTCTCCTCTCATACTCTAACACTTACCTCACCAGCTTTCTCCCACCCTACGTCTGGCACTAACATACACTACAGAATCTCTTTATACAATGTATCTGATAGCCCCATATACACAAACTCATCGACTTTTACCACCTTCTTTCTCTTTTCCTCTCCTTCTCCCTCTCCCCTTCCCTTTCTCTTTCTCTGTCTCTCTTTCTGCCTCCTTTCCCTTCTACTTTTCCCCCTTTTCCTTTTCTGTACCTCCATTCCTTTGCTTTTACTTCTCCCTTCTCCTCTACACACACACACACACACACACACACACACACACACACACACACACACCATGGATGATACCTCACATCACATGTCTATCACACATGCAACTGTCTCCTCTCACATTGTGTCTGGCACACGTGCACCTTCATACAGCGACCTTCAAGAACTGCATTTTGTTCCAAAAGAAAGATGTAACAAAAATACCTTTGGTAAGTACAAAGGAATGACATGATCCTCAGTTAGACCTGGAATGTGATTTATGACTTGCTCCGTAGGTGGCTGCTTTTGTTCTTGGGTTATTGTAGAATGTGGGGTAAGACATGTACAGTTAAAGTAAGCACTGTGTTATGAGAAGAGCCATGGAAACAGAGAAGAAGATGAGACATAGAAAGCAACAATAAGGAGCTAAGTCTACATAATTTGACAAAGCATGTGGCATCAGTATGTGGGTAGCAGTGGAGGAGGGGTAAGGGTTGAAATGCTTTGGTCCATAGAAAGGTAACAATATAATGGAATTATAGAAGCCAGGAGAGTAGACTAGGTGACCTCCAAGGTATTTTCTCTTTCTAGATGCTATGACTAAATAGGAGCATCCATTTAAATTCAAAGGCTGCTCAGTTCTTTGAAGGCATTTAAATATTTTTCTGGAGGACTAGCAGGGTTAACACTTGAGTATCCTGCATATTGAACTCACAGACAAATAGCTATTGAATAGATGAAGGAGAGACTCCCTTTGTCTAGAACACTTATGCAATTTATTATTAATAATAAACACCTATTGTATACAGAGCACTAGGAATAGGTACTAGAGAACAATCTTGGGTCTTCCAGAATTAATGTGTTGAAGCCCTTGACTCTATTATCTATGCTTGGCCAATGTAAGACAACTTCCATGAAGCAAGATGGGTAATTTCCCAGCAGGGTAGCTTAATGGAACAAAATCAACTTGGGTTGATATCCACTTCAGAATACCCCAAGGCTTTGTCCTTGGCCTTGTGCTGCTTGAATTTTTTTCAGTGCATTGGATTAAGGTGTTGATGGCATATTATCATAATTTTTCGGATAACACAAAAACTGAGATAGCTAACACAGCATATGACAATTAGTATACAATGGGATCTTGACAGGCTCAGATGATGAGCTGCATCTAAGAAGATGAAATTTAATGGGAACAAGTGTAGTCTTACCTTTGGATGAAAAAAATCAACTTCACAGGCATAGGATTAGGAGGCATGATATTTTTCATGTTAAATATATATGTGTACACACACATACACACACATATATATATATACACGGGAGTACATATGTTAGCACAGACAGGGCACTGGATTTGGAGTCAAATGATCTGGCCTCAGATTTCTGAGCTGCCACATTGCCCAAGTGACATGGAACAATTTAATCTCAATTCAGTCCTTGAAAAATATATACATCATACTAGATGGTGTGTAAATACTCTTATGACTCTACATCTGTGACCCTATAACTGTTAGCTTAGAATAAGTCACCACATTTTAAGAGGGAAATTGACAAACTGGAATGAATCCAGAGGAATGTGAAGAGGGAACTAGAGTCCAATGAAAGGATCATTTGAAAGATGATCTCTGGGGTAGCTAGGTGGTGCAGTGGATGGAGCACCGACCCTGGATTCAGGAGGACCTGAGTTCAAATCCTGCCTCAGACACTTAATACTTACTAGCTGTGTGACCCCGGGCAAGTCACTTAACCCCAATTGCCTCACCAATAAATAAATATATATATATATATTTTTTTTTTTAAAGACAATCTCCAAAGTAGAGAAAACTTGTCAGGGGAGATAGGAGAGAGGGTATCCTAATTCTCTTCAAGGCTTTGAAGGTCTGTCATTTGGAAGAGGAATGAAGACTTGTTCTGCTTGGACCCTGGTGACAGAATTAGGAGTAATGGTTGGTAATCACTAAGGTAGATTTCATGTTGATGTTAAGAAGTTGTTCCTAACATTAGAGTTATCCAGAAAAGGAATGGATTACTTTAGGATTTAATACATGCCCCTTCACTAGAAGTCTTCAGGATGAAACTAGATATATACTTATTGAGGATGTTATAGAAGAGATTATTGTTTTGGTACAGCTCAGGACAAGGTGACCTCTGAGTTTTTGTGGCCCTGTGATTCACTTTCTGGGAGCAGCAGACAGTTACTACCCTTTAACTTCTATGGACCTCAGGGCAAACCTAACATCTCAAGTGCAAGTTACTCCTTAGGTCTCTGGGTAGATGTTCACTTGCTCTCTAGGTCTTTTCCATAGAAGACCTCAATCCTAATTATGTGTCTGGAATTGGGTTGAGGACTTTCCCTCTCATTCCCAGACTCCCTCTCCCTAAAAGAGAGGGCTTCAAATACCTATTACCACCTAAGCAGCCGGATCTAAATCATCTTTGCTGATGAAACAACTTAGCTAGTCAGACACATCTGCACTTTATGATGCAACAAAATGGGAAGTTAATCTGTTTCCTTCAAAGGAAAGCAGACATGGTGTATATACAGTAGCTGCTCTCCTGATGTGCAGTGAAGTGCCTTGCCATGCACCAGCTTCAGTTGCTGAGGCAAGTAACAGATGATCATAGAGTGATAACAGAAGAACATGTAGGAAATAGCTTCCTTGAAGAATTCTTTTGATGTGAGGAGGAAAATAGTCTTTGTTTTCTTGAAGAAAGAAAAAAATCTCTCGAGGATATCTCTTGCTGGAATCTTTAGTTCTTTCTGTGGTTTTCTTTTTTTCCTTCCTAATTGTTTCTCATGGGGAGCTGAGGGTATGACTCCTGAATGTCTCTGTATTGATTCTTGGAAGACAGAATTTGGGGCATGATTTTTATAATAAATTATATTTCTGGTCATCATAGACTAGCATTAAAGGAATGTGAAATATATAGTTTTTATCAAAAAAAGTGAGTAAAAGTTCTTGATTTGTTAGATGGGAAGATAGAATTTTTTTCCTTATCAATAGCATACTCTTGGGAGAACTCTCAAAGCAGAATATGCTAATAATAATCTTGCTGGTAATGGTTTCAAATCAGCTCAGCTGAAGCTCGAATACTCCCTTCACAGATTAAAACAAAAATTAAAATAAGATGCTGAATGGAGACCGTCAAAATTTGGTGGTATCAAGCACCTAATACCAGAAAGAATTTTAATGAATGTGTGTGTGTAATGAGATGACCTGAAAATTGCTTCCTTTGCTTATTGAAGACCTGATTTTAAAATCTTTTTAATAAAAAACATGAATCAATAGCTCTTAACATAAACCATATGAGACATTTTATAGAATTTAAATGCTATTTCCCCTCATTTCTTCAGTAAAAGACCCTTTTATTTTTCATTGACTTATGATTTTTGCATTTATTTTAGGTTTATGAACACCAAGATGGCAGCAAATCTCTAAAGCTGGGAGATTTTGGCTTGGCGACCATTGTAGATGGCCCACTGTACACTGTCTGTGGTACTCCTACTTATGTGGCTCCAGAAATCATTGCAGAAACTGGGTAACTCCTCTACCATGTTTCTTTTTAATAGCAGTAAGGGATGGAAGCTTGGTTGCTGTTCTTTGTGGGTCTGGCAGAGTTATCAGGCTTCTCTCATCTCACTTTCGTGATCTTTACAGAGAAGGCCTTTTCTGTGTGTTGTTCAAATCGAATCACCAATTACTGCCTTCTTGTTTAAGGCTCTCATTTGCCCTCCGTTAAGGGTTAGCACAGCGATGATTAACCCCAGAGGAGAAAGTCTTCAGACTAACGGTGAAACATACAGTGATAGTAATTAACTCCCTCAAGGAGATAAAAGAAACAAAATCTGCTCTAGATAGAGATTACAGTTTCCTGTGGTTATTTTCCCTGTTGCCCTTAATCTCCAATCACCATCCCATTTTGGTCTTCTTTAGGATCTATTGATTTAATGTAGCATGTAAACACTCACCGGTGGCAGTGAACTAAAGGAAATTTTCAGGTTTCTGTATGCAGAAACTACAGCCATAGACTTTTTCCAGTCCTAGAAGGTGCACCTTTAGTTCACTTCTCTCTCTCCTACCCCCATCCTTCCTATCACTTCCTTTCTCCTCTCCTCTCCTTCTCTTGTCTCTTCCCCTTCCCTTTTCCCCCTCTTTTCTCTCCCTCTCCCTCTCCCTCCCCCTCTCCCCCTCTCTCCCTTTCTGCCTCCCTCTGTTCTTTCTCCCCCCCATATACACCTTCCCCCATGCTCACTCTTTCCAAGCATGCCTGAGTCAGAAAAATTCTTGACACTGAATATTTGTCACCACAAGCAATAGAAAATTACCCATTTTTTTTCTGTGCCTATAGAAAAGGCGGTTTCTGTCTGGTTTACTTTCCTCCTTTTCTTCTCTCTCTTGTTCCTTTCTCATTACCCTCTTGCTTCTCTGTCCCCTATCCTACCCTGCTACCTCAACCTAGTAATCTCTGGGCAGCCCGGAGGTAAATTTTTTCTCCTAGACTTTGGTTGGGAAGACAGTCACAGCATAGGCCAGAGAGAAGAACAGTGAAAACAGAGAGATTATATGGATATGAGAAAATGATAGATTTGTAGTCTTGAGACACCTTGATTCAAACCTTGCTTCTGATACTAAATTTATGTAATTGGAAGAAAGTAACTTAAATTGTCTTAGCCTCTCTAAAGTGGGGATAATGTCTGTATTACCTACTTGATATGGTTATTGTGGGGTCCAAATTGGGCAATACATGCCAGCTATTTTTATACCTGGGAAGAGGAGAGGGACAGGTTGACAGATAGTATAGCAAACAAGGTACTCCCAGAGAATGGCATGGATAAGCAAAGGGTACAGTCTCTTTCTCTGACTGTGACCACAGCAACCATCTCACATTTTCTTTTCTGGCTTACTGAGTCCAAGTTTGACTTCCCCCCTCCAATCCCAATACTTACAGATATCTGCTTATGAGCATGGGTATACTTTCCCTGATTTTTATTCGTGTGCTTTGGATATTATATCTTTTTTCTGCAGTCTCAGTTCATCTAGTGTAAATGTTTTTAATGGGGGGATGGGTAGGAGGGGTAAAGATATTAACGTATCATAGCTGGTGCTATAATTTGCCCTTGCCTGATTTCTCTAAATCACAATATCACTTACATTTTTAGATATGGCCTCAAGGTGGACATCTGGGCAGCTGGTGTGATTACTTATATCCTGCTGTGTGGTTTCCCTCCATTCCGTGGGTATGGACCACAATCTTCTATTCAGCTCCTAACAATGTATTTATCTATTCTCAGAATGGTCCATATGTTTCTCTTGTACTGAATACAAAGAAGTCTGCTGCAGGGGAAAGGGGTTGGGGGGGGAATCTTTATTGGTAATGCCTATTATTTTTTCCATATCATGCATGCTTAATTTATATGATGTTCATAAATCTTCTCTGTGCTATTTTTAAAATTTGTTCATTCTTAAATTTACCAAAACAATTCCTCTTTGACATTATGAATTGCTTAAAAACATACATTTTCCAAAATTTGTTGATGATGCAGAGTAGACAGACATACTCTGAATTTGCTTTTTCCTTTTCTCCCCTCAAACAGAAGTGGTGATGATCAGGAAGTGCTTTTTGATCAGATCTTGATGGGTCAAGTGGACTTTCCTTCTCCATACTGGGACAATGTTTCTGATTCTGCCAAGGTAGATTTTGGAGGATCCTATATTCCTTGTGTACATGAGCATTGGGATCATGGGCAAAGAGACTATTGATATTGTGTATCTCTTTCTGGGCACTTTACATTGGGAGTTATATTGAATAGGTTTTCAAACATTTTACAGTTAGTATAAGCTTTAGCTTCTTAAGTTTTTTTTAATATCTTGATGCTGTGAGTGTAGCACCCATTCTAACAATATGGACTGAGTAGATCTGGATTCAGACCTGAACTTTCTATGTAATTTTAGACAAGTCACTTGACCAAATTGGAAGTTAGATTAGATGATCTTGAAAGTTCCTTCCAGTTTTAGACTCCATGCTTTCGTCTCTCTTGCTCAGTATGAAACCAATTTACTTCCTTTTCCTATCATCTGTATCCTTGATGATGTCTTTTTTGTCAATTTTTGAGGGCAAGGCATCATTAGTAATATACTTGGGCCACTTATATCTACCATGTATCATTCCATTGTACCTTAGGTTGCCTGCAATTTGGATCCTTCTTGTACCATAGTGTTCAATAACCCATAGCCATTTAGTATCACTAGGAGAATAGTAGGGCTACAGGGATGGGTATTGGCAGCAGCAGGCAGACTGGATTCACTAAGATCTTTGTACTGAACCTCACCCATTCTCCAACTTTAGCAGTTGTCTAAGATATGTATGCACTAACTTATAGGACTATCCATTTAGCTATGTGTAATATATATTTTTATCACTTTATTTTTTCCTGGTGTGGGTAGGTAAGCAAAGTACTCTTTTTATGGATTTATACTGCCTAAAATTTCTATGCTGTTCGACAAGCATTTATTGATCACTTGGAGAAACGTGCTTTTAAATCAGTGGAGATTAGAAAGAAATATATGACAGGGTGCCTGTCTTCAAGGCCTTTATGATCTTGTTGGGAATATCAGCCGTGCATACTTAAGAGAATTAAATAATATAATATAATATGTAATCAAATGCCAAAATGTGCCAGCCATGAGGGATTAGAGAAGGAAAAAATTATCATTTAGCTGTAGCTTCATGAGGAAAGAAAGCCTTGATGAGAGAAGCAGAACTGGAACTGGGCCTTGAAGGACAAATAGGACTTGAGTAGATAAAGAAGAGGAGGGGAAGGGGATGTCATTTCATCCCATAAAACCAGGAGATTCACTTGGGAAAAAAAAAATTTCTCACAAATCTGTTAAACAGGAGGCAGCTAGGTGGCGCAGTGGATAGAGCACGGGCCCTGGAGTCAGGAGTACCTGAGTTCAAATCTGGCCTCAGACACTTAACACTTACTAGCTGTGTGACCCTGGGCAAGTCACTTAACCCCAACTGCCTCACTAAAAAAAAAAAATCTATTAAACACTTTCAGTAAGAAAATTAAAAAGCTTCAGAAAATGGCAAACTTTTAGTTGCATTATTTTACATCTGTGCAACTGTCACCAGGACTGACTTAAATTCCAAAAATCTTTTGAATCTGTTTGGGCTATTAAGAAAGAATTATTTAATCTTTTTATCTTTTTTTTATTCCTTCTTCATGAGATGTCCATTTTATTTTGAAAAGTTACAAAGCTGAATATAATTTATTATTGAATACCCCTGGCTCCATCATTTGGCTCCGGTCTATCAGTTCGTATTGAGTTCCAGATTTCTTAATTTTAAGAACAGCCCCATCCCAGATCAGCATGTGGACTCAGGGGAATGGGGGAGCTTGAAGACTATTCAGAAGAGAGCAAATAAGATGAAAGGAATGGGTTGTATGCATCCCAGAGAAGAAAAGGTTCATGGATGACTTAAGAACTATCTTCAAGTATATGTGGCGTTATTACTCACAGACTGAATGATCAGAAATGTGTTTAATCTGCAGCGAAAGGACTTGAAGTTATGCATAAGAAATTATTTCCTTATAATTAAATTTGTCAACTTTGGAATGGGCTGCCATATGGAGTTTGAATACATTCCTCCCCTGGAGGTCTTTTAGAAATGGGATCAATTTTTATCCGTCAAAGATAATTTAGCTGTGTGGGCCTGCCCAGAGATAGGGGGTTAGATGCAATGACCTCACTTGTAACTCTTTGATTCTATCTCATGACTCAGCAGAGGTGTGGCATCTGGTCTCATCTCCAGGATTGAGCATAGGAGATACATTTGGCAAAAAGAGGTTTGCTTGGTTCCTCTCCTTTATGTTGGGGGAATTGGGAAATCAGAGATATGTGGCATAAGGGCAGGGTTTGAAAGCCAAACGTCATGGAATGGATGATTTAAGTATCCAGTGCTATCGTGGATGGTTTGCAGGCTCAACATAGGGAATCAGACTAATAATCCATCTAAAGGAGAATTATTTGATTCTATCACCATCCAAAAATAGAAACATCACATTCAACCCTTTAACACAATTAAAGTAACCAGTAATTCTGCTGCCTTTGTGGCATATTGGCAAATTATACCAGCACCATCAGACTAAATCAAGAATATCCAGCGTATTGTCTGACAGATGAGCCACCACTCAGTTCACTTTTCAACAATTTTCTACTAAGTACCTGTGTTTGCAAGGCACTATGCAAGGGACTGGAGATAGAAAAATGAAGAACAACATTCTTCAAAGAATCTTACATTCTAATAGGTGGCATAAGACATGTCCAAGAAAGAAAGAGAGAAGATAAAAGGTAGAATATGATTATAAAGGAAAAGTCCTGAGAAATTTGAGGATCAAGATGAGATCCCTTTCAGCTGGATTACTCAAGGAAGGCTTTATGAATGTCAATGAATTTTCTATTCTCTGTGTGTCTTCACGACATATTTCCTGCCTGGCCTACGAGTTCCAGCTCCCATCTGGGGAACCTGGCTCCTGACGAATGAGAGTTCTCAATAACTGACCTGACCCAGACACACCATCTAGCTACTCTCCAGTCATTCTCATGCTATGCCACTGCCTAGATTTTTCTGTCTACTGACTAATACTCCCTGTTTTCAATCCCTAGCTCTGAGGACCATAATCAAATCGACAGTAAAGTTCCTGGGAAAGACATGTCAATCAATTCCACTCTAACTCTAGTCACCAAACCTGTAACTTTTTAGTCCAAGAATACCCCTTACATGTGTTATCTTCTCTTATTAGAATGCAGGTTTTTTGAGGGCTAGGATTTTCTTTCTTTTTCTTTTTGTATTTCCAGTACTCCACACAGTGCCTGATAAATAGGAAGCAATTAATAAATGCCTTTTCATTCATTCATTCCAGCTTCCCAATAAATTTCAACAGATACAAGATTAAGGTACTACTGCTGAGGTCTCAGGGAAGCTGGTCATAGTAGTACTCAATGTAGCCTACCATCACACCAAAAGAGAAGAGTGAAGAAACCCAAGCAATCGAATAAATTGCTAGTCAAGTGGTTGGTATGGGCTGAAGGGGAGAAACAGTAAAACCCAAGCATGAAATGGTGGTGAGGCTATTTGGGAAATGACTCTCCAAATAGTCAGGCTGGTGTCCAGCCATCATAGCTCACATGGCTCAGGGGGAACCAAAATGCTGCTGCTTTTGAGGCAGGGATGGAGCGAGGGGACTCAGAGGCCCCTCGCAGCAGTGGCTTTATTAGCTGAGTGAAAAATGAGCTCTAAATCTAAGTGGCATGAAAGATCCTAAAGGTCTCATTAGTCACACCTGTATGCTGGAAAATACACAGGCAGCAGAAGTACGTATTCCACTCCCAACCAACTGGACAGTACCTTGGGTAGGCATTAAACCTAGAAGTCAAACTATTTCTGATTCTTTTGCTATGTAAACTCAAGATCTCTGACCTACTCTGGCCCATACTTTTTACCACTGGGCATGAATTCAAGCAGCATTCAAATTTGTGGGTTAAAAAGGAACTTTTGAAATTACAGATGCTCTTTATTTTAACTAGGAACGGTCCAAATAAATGTTCTCTAGTCAAGTATACTCACTTTCATCTCTCTAAAATGAGGACTCATAAGCAATTCAAGTCCACAAATATTTTTTAAGTATCTACAAAATGCAAAGCACATAAAGACATAAATAAAAGCCTCTGTCTCAAGGACCTTATATTCTTGTTTTGTTTTGTTTTTGCAGGGCAGTGAGTGTTAAGTAACTTGCCCAGGGTCACACAGGTAGTAAGTGTCAAGTGTCTGAGGCTGGATTTAAACTCAGGTCCTCCTGAATGCAGGGCCACTGCTTTATCCTTTGTGCCACCTAGCTGCCCCCTCAAGGACCTTACATTCTTAAAACATACACCAGTAATACAAAGGAATTTCAGGAGGTAGGGAACATTGATAACTCGGGATATTAATAAAGTTGACTTCTTGTCAAATGTGGCACCTGAACTGTGCAGTTTGAAGGAAGATAGGGATTCCCAAAGGCAAAGGTAAAGAATTAATGCACGATGCATGCCTGACATTCAAGGACAGCCAGTACTGTTCTGACTGATCATGGAGTGCATGAAGGGGTAGTAATGTGATAGTAAGTCTAGAAGCGTACAGGAGAATCATATTGTGGAGGTCTTTAAAAGCAACTTGAGGATTTAGTATTTTATGTTAGAAGTAGTAAAGACTCACCAAGGATGTTTGAGGTAAATTGTGAAGAACTAAAAGTTGTACCCTTTTAACCTTTGGTCCCCACAGTTAGAATATTTTAAGAAGAAGGACCAAGATCAATTTTTAATTAGGGAGTGTTAGCTAAGCGGCTCACCGCAATATTGGGGCAAGGAAGGAGACCAGCAGCCTCCCTCAAAACAGAACAGGATTTATTTTAACAAGAATAAACTTTAAAAAACCCCACACAAACAGGATCAGTAGGATCAAGGGAAAGGAAATAAAATGGGGAAAGGGAAATTATACAACCTCAAAAGATACCACCGCCCAGGAATCAGTTGAGAATATGCAGCAGACCTCCTGTTGTTCCAGTGTCCAGCTAGAATGCCCAATTCTCTTCCCCCAATCCCAGAAAAACCCCACACCCGCCCCAGCCAATGGAATGGCTGCTCTGACAGTCACATGACTGCCCTCACTAGGCTTCCAATCATTATAATTTTGCCAGGCCCATGTAGGCGTAGGCGAGTGGTGATGACGTGAGGTGCCAGCACCGTGGCAATGGCTACAACCAGTGAGTCGAGCACCATGCTGTTTGCGGAGCCCCAGGCCAGTGCGCAGAAAACCCTCAAATAACAATTAATTCCTTGCATTCCCTTACCTCTCTGCCTATCAATCTAATTGATTCTTCAATGCCCAGTTGCAGTGTCCCCTTCCTTAATCCCTTCAGACAAGGAGGAAGCAAGATTTCATTCTGCTAAACACCTAAAGGCCTTCTTGTCTGTACTATTCCTAATGCCTTTACTATTTCTTTTCTTGTTTTCCAGTTATTTTCTATGTCTTTTATCTCCCCTAGATTTACCTACCTCCTTGAGGGCAGGTTCTAGTTCATACATATTTTTGTATTTCTCATGGTTCCCCACAAAGTGCCTCAAATTTAGTAAATACTTCCCTAAATGGTTGCTGAATGAATGAACAAATTGTGGGTTTTCTTTAATCATTTAGGACTAATGACAGTGGTGTAACTGACATCTATATAAATGTTTCACAGTACACAGAGTTCTCCATGTGTTACCTCATTTGATTTTCATAGTAGTCCTGTACATTCTACAGTGTAATTATTCCCGTGTTACAAATGAAGACACCAAGAATCCACTTCCTAGAAGTGACCCAGACAGATAGTGAATGACAGAGCAGGCCTTGAAACTAGATCTTCTGACACAAAATCCTCTGGTCTTTCTGCTAACACTACATTGCCTCCCAGGAAAAATCATCACCAAAGAGTATTCAGCATTTGAGTACTGTGACACGATACTGGGTATTTTCAAAGGGAGTTAAGTTTTCTCTGATATCTAGGCATTTACAAGTAAAACAAACTGATTGCTGACACAGCAATCTAACCCAAGCTGTGATTTCAAGATCTCAATGCCTTCGTTAATCCTTGAATTTGTTATCCTTGCTTCAGAACTATCAAGTTATCCAAAAGACATCACATTAACTTCTTAACAAAACTACTGCCATTTAAGCTGTCTCTTCACCTTTGTAGAAAAAGATAGATAGAAATATATAACACATATTACATATATGTGTGTATATTATCTATTTAAATATACACATAATTCATAAATATACATAAGCCATTATCGTGTTCTTTCTTTGTCTTTTCTTTTTAACCTGAACATATATGGTTTCGAGAACAAAAACATTTTCCTTCAAGGGCAAAACTGAATAAAAATGCAGGAAATGTGATTTCTATATTGAGGTAATCTATTTAGAATTTACATTTTTTTACCTCTAGTTTAATACTGTAACTTTGAGAGGATTGCACAATCCATCTACAATAAGATGGCTATTTGTAAAATGGAATTTCAGAATTTTTGTGTCTCACATTTTATTGGATTTTTTTCCCTACAACAAACTAGTGGTTATAAAACTATAATTTTTTAAAAAATCTTTCCAGGCTGGTATCAAAGGATAAATCAGTGTATTTAAGAAAAGATGGAGGGCAGCTAGATGGCGCAGTGGATAGAGCACCCGCCCTGGATTCAGGAGTACCTGAGTTCAAATCCGGCCTCAGACACTTAACACTTACTAGCTGTGTGACCCTGGGCAAGTCACTTAACCCCAATTGCCCCTCAAAAAAACAAAAAAAAAAGAAAAAAAAAAAAGAAAAGATGGAGCAGGGAACAGCTAGATGGTGCAGTGGATAAAGCACCAGCCCTGGATTCAGGAAGACCTGAGTTTAAATCCAGCCTCAGACACTTGACACTTACTAGCTGTGTGACCCTGGGCAAGTCACTTAACCCCCATTGCCCTGCAAAAAAAAAAAAAAACAACAACAAGAAGAAGATGGTAGAGCATTAGAAAACTTTTCCAACTTGGAATAGAAAGTTAGTACTTAAAACCTTTGTTTTTTTGGTTATAAAAGTTATATAAACTGGATCTAATCTTTGGTTTCACAGGAGCTCATTACTATGATGCTGTTGGTAGATGTTGATCAGCGGTTTTCAGCTTTGCAAGTCCTCGAACATCCATGGGTTAATGTAAGTAAATTTTTACCTTTCATATTCAATCTTCACATCTTTTTAAAAATTATTAACAGATTTCCTAATGACTTTTCTCTCTTTAAGACTAAGGCTCAAGAAAAGAAAAGTAACATTTCATGTCCATCACTGAAAAGATTTTTGTGCTCAATGTGAGTAAATAGAAAAAATAAACAGGAAAAAAAAACCCATCGGCCTTCATGGCCTTAAAATTCCATCTTAAAAGTCACTGCAGCATGTCACTACAGAAATTCAAATGAGAAAATACATTCACAAGAATATATGTATGTATATTTATATATCCACACATTCACACACGTTTATATGTAAAAAAACATACATACGTGTATATGTATATGTTTATATGTGTATAGATATATAGATTTTGCTTTTCCCCTTAACTAACAACCTTTTACCTAGAAAATAGGTATTCTCTGGTAAAAATGTGTGTTACTAGTAAGCATAGAACTACCAATGACTCCACCTCAGGCACTGTGGCATTCAAAAATTAGTTCTTCCCTCACCTTGTGGCTCTGGTGATTCTTTAGGAGATATGAAAAATCAATACCAGGGGCAGCTAGGTGGTGCAGTGGATAGAGCACTGGCCCTGGAGTCAGGAGGACCTGAGTTCAAATCCGGCCTCAGACATTTGACACTTACTAGTTGTATGACCCTGGGCAAGTCACTCAACCCCAATTGCCTCACCAAAAAAAAAAAAAAAAATCAATACCCAAGCACCTCCTTGCTTTTAATACTTGTGCATCAGGGCAGCTAGGTGGAGCAGTAGATAAAGAAAGCACCGGCCCTGGATTCAGGAGGACCTGAGTTCAAATCCAGCCTCAAACACTTGACACTAGCTGTGTGACCCTGGGCAAGTCACTTAACCCTCATTGCCCCAGCTCCCCCCGCCCTGCAAAAAAACAACAACAACAAAAAAAAACACTTGTGCTTCTATGAAGTCACAGTGGGAAGAACTCCCTTTTACAGTTTACAGTGTCACAATGGCCCAACTATACTCAGGATCCTGTATAACAAAGGCCTTAATTAATGGTGGCAAGAACCCACTGTGGTCTAATTCCATAGTTGCCAGCGAAGATGAGATTTTTAAAAAGAATCAGGCGCACATGGCAGCATCCAGAATATATTCTTGTTTATCATTTTAAATTCTCAGACAAGTCAGGGTGGAGATAGTTTAAGCAGAGCTTTTAATATTGATCCTTCATCGATTCATCAGGGCTGGCTTGTGTTGTAGAACATGGAGTCACAAACTGAGCAATAAGAAACCTGCAAATCTTGCTGGCCAGTCTTCTCCAACAATCTGCTTCAGGATGTCCTCAATGTTCTACTCCCATCCCCTCAACCTGACCTTCAGTTTAAGGATAATAAGTTGCAGTGATATGATAAATCCCATCCATATGTTCCTACGCTTTTAAGGTATATCAAGTTATATATATATATATATATATCTCTTCCTTATCTCTGCTCAATTTACAGAAATGATCATAATTATAATAATAGCTAACATTGATATAGCTCTATGCACCAGGTACTGCACAAAGCACTTTGCAATTATTATCTCAATTGATCCTCACAACCACCCTGGGAGATGGGTGCTACTATGATTCCCATTTTACAGATGAAGAAATTGAGGCAAACAGAGGCTAAGTGACTTGCCCAGGATCACACAGGTGTGAGTTCTGATTTGAACAGAGATCTTCCTGACTCCAGCCCTTGCCCTCTATTCACCATGCCACCTAGCTGCTAAAGTAGGGTAGTGAAGAAGCTGTATTCATTGCCTTCACTTCCTTACCATGTATTGACTCCTTAACTTCTTGTGACTTCCACCCCCACTGCCCTATTGAAATACCTGTCTCCAGTGACTCCTTAGTTGGTAAATCCATTGGCCCCTTTCTTCAGTCTTCATTCTCCATTACTTTAATGAATTATTTAACATTCCTGACTACCTATCCTTCTTGATATTTCTCTTTTCCCTTAGCTTCTGGAAGCCTCTTCATGCTAACCCCTACTTCTAAACCTCCTGCTTGCTTCATTCTCCCACCTGTGTCTAACTCTGGATATTCCCCAAGACTCTATTCTAGACCCTTTTTATCACTTTAAACTTGTCCATTTGATGATCTTATCTAAGAGTATGACTTCAGTTATCCCCACTGTGCAAATGACTCCTAATTCTACATATCAAACCCCAATTTCTCCCCTGACCTACAGGGTAATGATCTGCTGGACAGCTCTTCCTATTTCCTCCTAGGACCTCAAACTCGATATATCTAAATGGAACTTGGCTATCACTCAACTGAACCTGTTCTTCCCTTCAACTTCTATTTTTCTTTTCATGTCATCACCATCTTCTCCTAGTCACCCAATTCAAAATCTGAGTCATCTTTGGCTCAGTTCACATCCTAGATCTAATCATTTGCTAAGCCCTGTTGCCTCTGCCTCTGATGTTTCTCACATTTGTCTCCATATAATTATAGAAACTTACATCAGCCAGTGTTGCCTCAGCTATTGTAGTAACTTCCTTATTGGTCCTCCTCACTCTATTCTCTCCCTTCTGTCACACACCTTTTACACAGCTGCAAAATATTTCCCTAATTTACAGATCTTAGCATTGTTCCTATCCTCAAAAATCTTCAGTCTTCCCTCTTGCCTCTAGGAAGAAATATGAACTCCTTAACAATCCACCTCCAACTTACTTTATTTCATCTTCTACCTTTTCATATGTCCCAACCAAAGTGGTCTATTGACTCCTCCCCAATTTTATGCTATCCTTTCCTGACTCCATCTATTAGTATCAAACAAACCCTAAAGCCTAAAGAGCACTCCCTCCTCATCTTGACTTGTCAAAACATTCTTTTTTTTCATTGAAGATCCACCTAGCTCAATCACCTACACCTCTCTGAGGACAGGGTGACTTATAAAATTATCTTGGTCCTTTGCCTAACAGTGCACATAATAGGTGCTTAAATGATTGTTGGCTTGCGTGCTAATCAAACTAGCTGATATATAGAACATTTGATTAATAGAGATAGAGGTATACATATAGGTATAGGCATGTGTGTATATATGTGCATTATATATATGTTTATACAGACATATATTATATATAAAACTATATATGTAAGTATATATACTTATTGTATATAATATATATAAAACATAAGTATATGTAACATTATATAATAATGTATAATGTATAAATATATATAATATAATAATATATAAGTAAATATATTTTATATATGTAAGATATGTCCTACAGGAATTACTGTCTCCATTTTACAAATGAAGAAATAGAGCTGCCTGATCTATCCCATCTTCCTCATACAGCTAGTGTCATTGATAGGATGTGAACCCAGTGCTTTTGTTTTTGTTTTGTTTATTTGTTTGTTTGTTTGTTTTGCAGGGCAATGAGGGTTAAGTGACTTACCCAGGGTCACACAGCTAGTAAGTGTCAAGTGTCTGAGGCCAGATTTGAAATCAGGTCCTCCTGAATCCAGGGCCGATGCTTTATCCACTGTGCCATCTAGCTGCAACTGTAACTGCAATTTCAACTCCATCTCAACAAGACTTGTTGAATTAAATCTGTAGTTTCTATAAAACATGCATTTTCTGTATTCTGCTAATTCTGCCTTGTATGTTACAGAAAACACTCATATTTACAGTTGTTATTTTAATTTCTGTGACACAGTGATTCACAGTCATGTCTTGAGACTTTGTAGATGAATTTGATTCAATCAGGAGGCCTACCACAGAACTTTTTTTGTTGTGATTTCAAAGACATCTCACAAAGGGATTAAAAAAATCTTCAACCTTGGAGAGCTAAAGACAGATAAAGCACAGCTACTGATGAGAAATGTCCTTTCAAGCAACCAGTAAATTCATCACATGACTTGGTGTTACAGGGAATTAGTGATAGTTTACATTTTATATTCTACCCCCAGATTGAAGGTAGTACGGTAGTACAGTACAGTCCCTGCCTTCTTTTCACATCATCATTATCACAGCTAAAATTTATAAAGCACAAGTTTATAACATGACAATATGGAGTCAGAAGAATTGAGTCTGAGTCCCAATTCTGCTATTTATTAGCTGCAAGATCTGAACCATAGAGCTAGTGTAAGGTTCATATGTAAACTGTGAAGCCTTATTGGAATTTAAGCTATTAATTTTACTTGAGGCATCATTATTCCCATTTTACAGATGAAAGAAAACTAAGGTTTTGAGAGATTAAATTCCTTATCAAACATCACTTAGATACTACATTATAGAACCAAGAGTTTACTTCTTATTTTCTGACTCCATGTCCAGTATCCTATTCGTTATATCCCCCACCTCTTTGAGAAGCATATTTGCTCTATATAATAATCCCAGACATGAAACTCTTAAATATGTTACCCAATGCAGGCATTTTAAACACAGACCTATTCAGGTTTTGGTGGAAGTTGTGTTCAGTTGTGTTCTCAATGTACTTGAGAATGGAATTTCTCTAATTCTCATTATCCAGTTTTAACAAGATCTCAGCCTCATCACCAGCCAAGATTATGTGTTATATATCAGTAAGTAGATACAGAGATGAATAGTCATTCACATGACCATCCTTTTATGCTTCAGAACAACTCTAGATGGGGGCAGCTAGGTGGCGCAGTGGATAAAGCACCTGCCCTGGATTCAGGAGGACCTGAGTTCAAATGCGGCCTCAGACACTTGACACTTACTAGCTGTGTGGCCCTGGGCAAGTCACTTAACCCTCATTGCCCTGAAAAAAAAAACACACCAAAACAACCCTCTGGATAAAATACCATCCTAGAAGTAAGGACAATACACACCTTAGCCATTCAGAAAGAATTGAACAGTGAAACTGATAAGAAATAGAAATATTACATACACCAAGGCCTTCTCACCCTTCTCCCACATCCATCACTTCTGTGTAAGTAGGCTGGCCAGTTCCAGGATCCCCAGTTCCATCCATGAAAATATCCAACATGAAACAGCAACCCTGTTGATGGATTTTTTCTAAATTCCCTTGGGTAATTACTAAAAATATCCTACTCGATCAAATTTCACTAAAAGCTAGGAGGACCTCAGACAAAGAAAAAGTTCCTCAGTGGAGAATTTCAGGTAGTGATTTTTGCAACCATCTTTGATCCCAGTTAGAGGTAAATCACCACTAAAAACAAATATATTTTCATGAGTCTAGTCAGTGGACAGCTCACTCCTACTCCAACTCCTACCAAGAAGACCTATTACATCACTAGGAAAATCTAATTCTGGAGTAGTCCAATCCTGAGACCAATCCTTCCCCCAAAACACACATCCTTTTTTTTTTAACCTACAAGATAATTTCTTAGGGGCAGCTAGGTGGCGCAGTGGATAAAGCACTGGCCCCGGATTCAGGAGGACCTGAGTTCAAATGCAGCCCCAGACACTTGACACTTACTAGCTGTGTGACCCTGGGCAAGTCACTTAACCCTCATTGCCCTGCAAAAAAAAAAAAAAAAAGATAATTTCTTAGCCTAACCCTGTTTTTCTCGGAAACATATTGGTAAGATTTAGACCAATGCTTTATATGTCTGCACTACCTTTAAATAGAGCTCAAGGTCATAATGGAAGATAAACAAATTGTGGGACACAACATTTATCAAACTATACTGTTTGCCAGTCCACTCAACTAATATTAAAAAAAAAACCCTAATTGTAAAATGTAGGGAAAGATAAAGCCTTTCTACTCACTTGCCTTTGGAAGTCAAATGACAATTTCCAGTGTTATATTACAGAAAAGCTGAAGTAAGTGGCTGTAGAATAAGTTTGGGAACAATATTTAATGCAGGGCATGGCAGCCTTTTGAAAAATGGTATGCCAAGTTACATGTTTCTTCTTGGGGTGCTGGAAATTTTGGGGGGAAGTGAATTCCAGCTACAGTTCCTTTTGGAGGCAGCAACTACAACTCTTATACACTTCTGGAAAGGAGTAAGTTAGCAACAACTGGTTTCAATGGCAGTTAAGAGCAGTTGTCATACCAAAATTAGTGAGCACCTCCATGAGAACCTGTGATAATGGTACAACCCCCACAGAACAAGTCAGAGAAGCTTAAAGTTATGATAGTAGCCTTTTTCTGGACCCTAATGGAGAATGAGCCAAGAGAATTATAGTAAACAAATAACCACTTTACAACTCTAAGTAAAAACTTTCATGCTGGTTATTTACCATCAGATTACTTGGTGAATAACTGATATCTTTGGAATTTATCAGGAGTCTCAATAGGCCCTACCCTAATACATTTTCAGTTTCAGTTTTTATGATAAATATAGTTGGAATGTTGTTGGAAACAGCATAACCTGTTAAGTCCATTCCCAAACCACTAAAACGACCTCATGTCAACCATTTCCCAGATGTTTTTAATTTAAGAAACAAAATTGTGCAGACTTACAACTGTTAGCATTGACATGAATGGACAGCCTGCCCTTTCAGAACTGGAGTTTCTTGGTGCTACCTTGGTTTAGTTTATTTCAATTTCTTTCCTACACAGTATGTCTTAACCCAGTAAGGAAGCTGTGTCACATCTAGAACTCCTCATCTTGATTTTATTTTGATACTTTTAATTTCAAACTCTCAGACTCTCAGAAAATACATGCTAAAATCCAAGACAAGGTATGGACATTTTTCTAGCCCAGATTTAACTAATAAAAGTTTCCTGCATATAATTTGAATTCCAAGACAAACTTTTCCTTACACAAACTATCTGTTCTCAGAGTTTGTCTTTCAGCAAATTTTAAGAAATTCTGATTTGCAAAGATATTTATGTAATTACAGTTCTGTATTACTCAAATTGGCATATTTTTGCCCTGACAAGAAAATAAAGTAGATTAATTTAGACTTTCATACCCATAATTTTGCATTTACTGAGATCTCTGAGAGAAATAAATGAGTAACTAATCAATTAGGAGTAATAAATTAGAAACCAAAAGAGAAGCTCATTGCAACATTCAATTTATGACCACAGGAGAGGAAGTTGTGCAAGAAAACAATCAGAATAATCATTTGAACCCTAAGGAAACACTCAAAACACTTTTCAGGGGCCAGCTAATTCTTTCTCATTTTCTTCCATTATTTCTACAGTAACTTGTTCCCCTGGCACATTTGTTATTGCAGAGAATATTTCCTTTAAGAAGTGGATAGCCAAAGAGTAACCAAAGCCTAGTCACCCAAAACTTACCTGCATTCAACACTGTTTTTACAGGCTTACAGTTTTTGTGCACTTTTACCTTCTATGTACCTATCGCCTATTATCTACTTGCTTACATAAATGCTCTTCTGTCTTAGAACGGATTCGTCAATTAGATCTGTTAAGTCAACAGCTCAGTCAATATATACAGATGCATGAGTGCATTATTGATATACTGTAAACTTTTCTTTAAATGGGTATGGATTATTCTCCTACTACCCTGCACCCTCTCAGAACATTAGCCTTCACTATCAGTTGCTGTCAATTCGTGGAATAAAAACAATTTTAAGAACAACTTAAGCAAAACATAATTAGGGAGGTAAGTTTCTTCCTAATACCAAGCATATATACACATGCATACTTCCTGAGTCCAAATGAGCATTCCACCCATTATACTACACTGTCTCTCTGCAGTAACTTAATAAATAGCCAAAGAGACTTTGACAAGCTTTTTCCAAACTCAAAAATGTGGGTGACTACCTTCTCTGGACCTTGCTCTGCCTCTTCTCAATTCCATAATTCAGTATTATCAAAAATCCCTCATATACACTACTTGGAATTTCTGTTTATATTATCTTCAACAATGACAGTAAAAGAATAAGGAAAATGACAAGAAAAGAATCACTAAGATGATCCTTCCAAAGAGGGACCAAGTTGATCAAGAAAAGACTTCATTGTCCCTGTCCTCTAGTTATATGTGGGTTTGAATAAAACTCTCTGTAAGGAATATAATCCTCTGGATCTAGCAAACCCGTTAAAAATGAAAGGAAATGAAGGCCAGTGGTGGTCTAATAAAGCGACACCCTCCCTCTGCATTCACAAAGACACATTGGGCTTCATAGACCTAACATTTTTATGAGAGATGTTAATCTTCCCCAGATTCTAAGGCAAACCCCAGTTTACTTCAAAAATATTCTCTTCAGGTACAATCTGAATTTAACATTGAGTTTTCCCTACCAGAAATGAGGGACTAGGCTAGAAAAAGGTAAGAGGCACAGGGAGAATGTACAACTGGGGATCATTAACAGCAGTCGTAAAGCAGCAGAACAAGAAAGTGGGAAACCAACTCTCTTGTTTTATGGCACTTTTTTTTAAACCAGGGATTCTTTTAAACCTGAGACACTCCCCTGGTAAATAGTTCAAACTTACAGATACTATTAATCTTCTAGTCCCGGTAATAAATGAATAGGTTAAAATGACATCTATGGGAAGAACTTGGGGACAGTTCAGCAAGACACTGCCCTCAAAATGGTCTTTCTCGGTGGCAAAGGAAGGGAAGAAATGCTTACTAGAGAATAATTCTCTCACCCCACTCCACCCCAGTTGAAAATGGGGAGACAAGGGAATGTTGGCTTTCCAAGAAGCAGCTGCTGTGGCTCATTTTCTGTTTTACACCCTGATTTTTTTTTCTTGTCAGCTGCAATATTCTGCCAAATCATGGATGGGAATTTTTTAATCACAAACCACTAACCTCAAACCACAACCAACCTATGTCAGATTTCAGGAGGTGCTCAAAGCCCAGAATGTGTGTTAGCAATACTGAAACTATTTGCAAAATGCTGCCAGCTTTGTTGTATCCATCCTGAAAACACAGAGCACATTTTTGGCACATTAAAAATAAATACTAATGGGTCCCATTAATTTAACAAGGTATGATTTAAGTTGTTTATTTTATCTGTACAAATAGTCATAAATTCATTGATGTACAACTGGAAGAAACCTTTATGGTTATGTAGTCCAACCCCCTCATTTTACAGATGAAGAAACTGAGGCCCAGGGAAGCTAAGTAACTCACACAAGTAGTTAACTTAGCCAAGCCTATTGGTTGTTATCAGTCAGTGGGGAATAAGTACAACCTATGTCCCCCAAAACACTTGTTTACCCTTAAACTATATTCTGCTAAAAATGTCCAGATGAAATTTATACATGGAAAGAGCAGTTCTGATTACTTATAAGACTTAAATATACTCTAGAGTATAAAAGCATTGTTTTGCCTGAGAAAAGTTCAGGACTTGATTTAAGTCTGAAAGAAAGGTAATTTGCATCTTGTAAGTGGGGCCTGGCACCATCCCCAAAAGACCAGATCTAATGGGGTGCACCTAAAAGACTTGCATAGGTCATTAAGAATTAGGGCTGGGGGGGGGCGGCTAGGTGGTGCAGTGGATTAAGCACCGGCCCTGCATTCAGGAGTACCTGAGTTCAAATCTGGCCTCAGACACTAGACACTTACTAGCTGTGTGACCCTGGGCAAATCACTTAACCCCCATTGCCCTGCAAAAAAAAAAAAGAATAAAAAAAAAAAAGAATTAGGGCTGGGGGGCAGCTAGGTGGCACAGTGGATAAAGTACTGGCCCTGGATTCAGGAGGACCTGAGTTCAAATCCGACCTCAGACACTTAACACTTACTAGCTGTGTGACCCTGGGCAAGTCACTTAACCCCAATTGCCTTACCCAAAAAAAAGAAGAAGAAGAAGAATTAGGGCTGGGATAAGCCTAGAGGTGAAAAAAAAAAAGGTCTGATGAGGGTACCTTTACATAGTAAAGGTGAAAACAGATAAACCCCATTTAGCAGCTAGCAAGAGGTCCTAGCATAAAGTCAGCACTTCATAAATGCCTTTTCTATTCATTTTTTCATTCAGATAGTAGTTTGCTCTGAGGGAGTATTTCCTAACAATTAGAGGTATCTAAAAGTAGAATAGGCTGCCTTTCCCCTCAATCAATATCTCCAGGTGAAGTCTAGATGTTCACTTGATGGTATATTGTAGAGTTTATTCAGGTATAGGTTGCACTGGATGGTCTGTCCCACTGAATTCTGAGATTCTTTGAATTTGTCCTCTCTGAGATTATTCATCATCCTAGTTGCCTCTGAGATCCCATCTAAATCTGAAGTTCTGTGATCTCACTATTCCACGGTGCCACATTTACATAATGCAGAGCTTTGGCCAACTCTGTAAGAAGAGAGCTTGTAGTCAAATTGCTAACCTAGATGTGTGGAGGAAGTTTCCAAACTAGGAATTTCTTATACCAATGAAATTACTGGGGCTCCCTTTCCCCCCTGCAAAAAAAAACAAAACAAAACAAAAAAACACAGCACTGTAAATTAAGGAGCTATCATGATTTTATTAATGTAAGCTGTTATTATTATTGGCCTGTCTCTTCACTTAGAAATAGGACTAAGCAAGTTTTCCATAAGGAACAGTAACCATATTTTTTTGATAACAGAAATGAAGGAATTTCTATTAAAGAATAACAGGAAATGAAGGCAGTGAAGAAGGGAAACAAACTGGTGGAGGGCAATGAAGATGAGTTCGGTGGAGGTTGGATTTGACCCAGTGGTAGCCAGAACTGTGGGTTTTTTCTAAGAGAAGAGTGTCCTGATGAAAACAGCATGTGAGGAAGATTGTTCTAGCAGCTGTGTGTAGGATGGTTCATAGGAAAGAGAATCTGGAGGCAGCAAAACCATTGATGAGGCTGTTGCAATAGTCTGACCAAGATGTGAAGAAGGCCTGAACTCTAAGCCATTAGTTGTAGAAAGGGAAAAGAAGGGTCAGATCTGAAAGTGAGAGCAAAAAAAAAAAATTGTTAGTCACAATAATTGATCAAATATGGAGGAACCAAAAATGACACCACTGAATGATGCTGATAAAATTGGATACAACAATAGAGGATTTCTTCTCTCTTCATTATGGTCATAGATGCCCCTATTTGGGAACCTTCAGCCAAGGATGACTGAGGTTTGCTTATATAAAGCACTGATTCCTTTTTAGAAGGAACCATAGCTGTGGGGGATTGTTGATAACTCTATGTGAGGAAATAACTGTAATAACTCATAATTTAGCCCAGATAAGTATAGGGGTAAATAGATAAATTAACCAGGATTCAAATTATGGATATATTCATGAAATCAAAATTCATTCTTTTCATCAGTGTTGAAAATATTTCTCTATCTTACAGATGGGGAAACTGAGACTCAGAGAAGCTAAATAACTAGCTCTGTCACTGTGGGCAAGTTATCAAACCTCTCAGCCTCAGTTTCCTCATCTATAAAATAGGGATAATAAAAATTATTTTGAGAATCAAATGAGATGATGTGTGTTTAGACTGCTACATAAATTCACACTGTTATTATTATAGCATGGTCACAACTCTTCAGTGTTGTCCATCATAACCATTTATTAGCATATCAGAGGCACTCTAATAGTTTATTCCCATGCATTCATTCTTAGTTGAACAGCATCTGTAAAGATATCATCAACCCCTATTGCAATCTCAGAATGCCCCTGTACTGTACAAACAATGAATTCATATGGCATCCCTTACAAAGTGTGTCATAACAACAGGAGAGAGAGTCTGTGCGATCAGCAAGAAGGATTTAAAATTAAAAGAATTTTCCGACAACAAGGTTTTGTCAGAGAAATCAGATTACTGAAGTACATTGTAGAATCTCCTTTTGACAAGGTCTTAAGGTGAGGCTAGACACCTTTTGTTCTTGAAAGACATAAGTGAGAGATAACATGGTGCAATGGAGAGAGAACTAGATTTGGAAGGAGGAAAATTTAGATTCAAATCTCACCTCAGACGCTTACTAGCTTTTTCATCCTGGGGAAGCCACTTAGTTATTTTGAACCTTGATTTCATCATTGTAAAGAATGAGGGAGTTGGACTAAGGACCTCTGAGGTCCTTTACAAAAATGCATGAAAAAAAAAAAAAGAAAAAAAAGGGGGGGCAGCTAGGTGGCGCAATGGATAAGACACTGGCCTTGGATTCAGGAGTACCGGAGTTCAAATCCGGCTTCAGACACTTAACACTTACTAGCTGCGTGACTCTGGGCAAGTCACTTAACCCCTATTGCCCTGAAAAAAAAAATGCATGAGCCTATTTTTGAAAACTTAGTGATGCAAAAGGAAGAAATCACCCAAAGAAGCAACTCATAAATCTACCCATCTAAACCAGTGTTAGATGGATCTGTGTTTTAAACAAAGCCTGGGTTTGTTCAGTGGCAGAGCACTGAAGCGTACCAATCAGTCCCCATAGATGAGTGCCACAGAATGATGTGCTAGGAAGGTTAGTTGGAGAGGTGCTTACATTAGAGAAGTGATGGTTTTCATTGATTTCTGAGTTTTGAGATCAATTTTATATTTTATATACATGCACTTGGAGCCATATACCTTTGTTATTAGAAATTGTGTAGCATCAGAAAATAAAAAGGTAAGAGCAAGGAGTCATTTTTAAATCATTTTGAGAATTATACCTGAGAATCAAATCACAGAGAGAGTAAAGGCAGATTAATTTTGTAGCAGCTGTGGAAACCAATGGGACCTCTGAGTTATATTTCTAAGAGTGTTGTTTTGGGTTTTGTTTTGTGAGGTTTTTTTAATGGGAAGACAACACGAGGGTTGACTTCTCACATCTTGTGTTTTCTATTTCTAAGATCACTGCTTGTTTCTAGAAAAAACCCTTTAAAAAAAAAACTTATTTTGCATTTCTCTGAGAATTTTTCCTTCTCTCTCCCTTTTTATTTCCTTTCAGGATGATGGCCTCCCTGAGAATGAACATCAGCTGTCAGTAGCTGGAAAGATAAAGAAGCATTTCAACACAGGCCCCAAGCCCAACAGCACAGCAGCCGGGGTTTCTGTCATAGCAGTAAGCATCTGAAATACACAACTATAACATTTTCAAAGGAGCCTGAGAGACAGGCTCTCCTAAGGAGCCTACTCTACCAGTAGACATCAGATTGGGTCATTTCTTTAGACAGCCCTAGCACTTAATGCAACAGAGGAGATTCTGGTTTCTGAGATGTACTGGATACTTTTGCAGATGATTTTTCCCTGTGAGGCACATCATTATCCAACACCTCCAGGGCGTCCTGCAGTATACAGCCATTTTATAATTCATTTTTAAGCAAGAAGTCTCTCCCACACTGGACTTTCCACCAAGACAAGCTTTTTGGCTGGGAGGATTAGTTCATGGTGTCCTTATGCCAAGACCCAAGGGGGTGAGGGGGAGGCTGAGTGAGAGGACATTACAGAGAGAAATTATAGCAAAAAAAGAAAAGACTCTCAAGCTCGTTGTGCTCAGTCATAAATGTTCGTGCAATCAAATTTTTGGTGAAAAAATTCAAATGCTGTGAACACCAAAAGGAGTCCCAGTGGCTTGCTGCTGCTTATAAATTGTCATTCTTATGGTTGAAACTCTTTTAGCGTTTACCATTTTTGAATGCTGCCATGCAAGATTTTTTTTTTCCTTTTGCATACTTTTAGATATACATGACACACAACTTGATAGCAGCTCTAGGCAAAGATTAAATTGGACAGAGAAATGAGGAAACTTCATACTTGCTTGTGTCACATTCTAGTATAAATATAGTCAAGTCCCAAATTATTGGAATTTCTAACATTTCCTATTTTAAAAAAAACTTTCCAAATTTCAGTGGCACATTCAGTATGGAAAAAAAAACACTGATGTGTTTTTCCTTTCCTGGGATGATACATAGGAAAGAAGTTGATGCATGATATATTAAGTTTGAGAGTGTGCGTGCTCCTGAATAGTGCCCATATTCCTAAGAACAAGCCTGAGTTTTTAAATATTATCTCTGGGTGTTTTTGACTTTTAAAAATTCTCTTTCTTCATCTTCAGTACAATGGTTGAGCATGAGATAAAGTTAAAGAAAGTGAAATACCACACTCAACGTGACTCTTCCCATATCTGATTGCTACTCAGTGTTTGTTCCAAGCTTCCATCAACTGCAGATGGCTCATATGTATGCTTTCTCGTCCTGTTTCCACTTTCGTGTTTCTCAGTTCAACCCCTTCCATGGTGGGTTAAATCAGCACGAAGTAAACTTAACTCATGGATTAAATCTGGCTCATAAGGGCAAACGGGTTGTACTGAAGAAATGCATACTCCTCAGATGATCCCTCAGTATTATAAGGATTTAAAATTTCAAGCTGTGCTTCTTACCTTTTCATTTTAGTTTTTCATAAAAACAAATGCCTTACTGCAGAAGCAAATTGTCCCTATTGCTTTCCGTGCTCCTCAGCATTCTGTCTTTACCTAGTATTGTTGATGTACTTTTAAAAATAATGTCCATAATAATTCTCCCAGCATTGCAATTTTGCATACTCATTGTTCATTTGAAACGTGAGCCTATTCTAAACTGTTTGATTCCTAAAATTTTCTTTTGCTATGGATCATCAATCAGCTCACTTTTCCATGAAAAATACTATTCCACTGCTCTTACAAAGGAATTTCAGCTTCTAGAAATGATGCTTTTTGTTGCCTATTACTTTCTTTTGGTTTCTTTTCCATTTTGTTTGGTTTCTCGGTTAAGCCTTCCTCAGTTGTTCACAGTAGTTACGGCAGTTTTGTGATGTCTAAAGATACCAGTATTTCTTTTCCATTGACAAAGAACTAATTGGGTGGAATGGGAACTTCCATTTTTTGTTGAATCTGGAGAAATGCTGGACTCTTACCAAAGAGATTTACTAAAGTCCCACATAAACAGGGCATCAAGACAATACAGGTTTACTATAAAAGAGTCCTGGGGACACTGACATAATTTTTCCAGATATCATAAGACTAGTGTGATTATACTTAAATACCAAATTATCAGTTAATCAATAAACACTCAGATTATAAACTACTCCAAAGGGGAATTAGAAATTGAAAATGGGTTGGGCAATGCTGCGTAAGGGTGATAAACTTTAAAAGCTATAAATTATGAATTATTATTATTATTATTACAACTTTAAACCTTTTAAAATAATCTACTAATATCTGTCTCAAAATTAATAGAAGTCCTTTGGAGAAAACCAATTCAATATTTTTAAAAGCATATTACAGAGTATTGGTGTAAAGCTCAATGGCTATTTTTAAGAAAAATAGAGAATACCAGGCAGAACTTATATATTTATATGCAATTCTAAAAGCCACTTCGCCATGTCTGTACACTAGGAGCTAACAGTGAGTATAACATATATGCTTCTATCCTCCATCATTCATGATGTGTATTTTGAAGTAGGTATAGACAACATGACTAGGATTGGAAAAATTCTTTTCTGGCATAGCATGGGGCAAGCCAATGAATTCTTTAGACCAGCTTTCCCATTTTTTAAAGAAGCTACTCCACCTCAGAGGATGACATAAGGAAAAAATGTGCTAAATATGAAGGATCAAGTCCAACTAAAAGTAAAGCCTAAGCTAAAAGGAACAATGCTTCAGTAATCCAGTCCCCCTCTCATTTATTTAGCAACAATTATGTGCAAGGTGCTGTGTTCAGTACTGTAAATAAGCATCATATAATTGGACAGGAGAATACATGTCCTTTACTAGTGGTTATTTAATAAGTCCCATTTTATATTGAATTTATAATATATTTTGGTTTTTTCACCCTTGGAAATGGTCATAGGGAGAGTCGTACTTTTTATTTCATCAGTGTGGTTTCCCATGCCCTTCACCAACAGGAGATGCAGCACATCTGTAACTTAGAGCTTTCGACAGCTTCTTGGGACACTGAAAAGCTAAGTGACAACAGAATATTGTCAGTGGTAGAACTTGAACCCAGTTCTTACTGACCACTATCCATTATACCATGCTGCTTCTCACAATTTAATTATTAATCTAGCTAAATGCTAAGAAGTTCCATCTTTACTCAGTATTAACTTCTTTTTAATAGATTTTTCTTTGGATTTCAGCATAAAGCTATTCATTCAGAATATACTAAGTAGCTTTGAACCCAGATGGATTTCTAGTTTGGCATAGACCTTTCTCTGACACTTATTCGTTGCCAACATATTTTTAGTAAAATTTCCAGTATCATTTTATTGGTTTTCCACAAATTACACAACTTAATCAAGTGTCCTCATCACATTCCCCCAAGTTTCTTTTTTCTCAGGTTAGGGCACACTGGTCACAACTTATCTAGAAATTATCACTCTTTAAAATTTCAGTAGATGGGGCAGCTAGGTGACTCAGTAGATAAAACAACTGGCCCTGGATTCAGGAAGAGCTGAGTTCAAATCCGGCCTCAGACACTTGATACTTACTACCTGTGTGACCCTGGGCAAGTCACAACTCTCATTACCTCCCCCCGCCCCCCCACACACACAAAATCAGTAGAAAAAGACAGTAGTCTGAAGTGATTATTTATTTAAAAAGAGACAGACAACAGAGCAAGAGAGCAAGCTAAGGTAATGTGGAAAGAATGAGGGATGGTGAAGCCCTTTGCTAATGACACATAGTTGAGGACTGTGCCACTATTTTGTAACCCCACCACCTTGCACATAGTAGACACAGTAAATAATCATCAATGAATTGGAGGAGTAGGGAAAAAGGTTCCCTCCCCCCAAAATGAATTGGTACTTTTGACTGGTGTCTCTCATCACTAAAATTAGAGATCTAGTTATCATTTTTCTATTTTTAAAAGACGTTTATTTTTTTAAAAAGAAATATTTTTGTACTCTGTGACAATTTTTCTTCTGTAGGGCACCAAGAAAAGGAGGCCCAGATTACTTTTGTAATAAATATACTTTAGTATTTAAGGAAGTCATTCATTTCACAGTTAATTAGATATTCAGGTTTTCCCACTGTTAGTCTTTCTTGTTTGTGTTGTTAAACTCTTGTTGGTGTTCTCTTTTTTTTCTTCCTTCATTATGAAGACCAAAGAAAAGACTAATTCCATGAGGTTCAATTGTATGAAAACCATTATTTTGGCTAGAGGAGCAGTGGTTCAGACTGAGGTCCACATTAACTAGGTAGCATTTCAGAGGGACCACTTCAGGTCAGCCCATGTCCGGAGAACCCCTGGCTGTCCTTCCTCATGGCTGCCACCTTCTGCCTCCCAGCCCCAGACACCATTGTCTGGAAAAAGGGACTCTCCCTGCCTTCCCAAAGAGTTAAGCTGTGAGCAAGCAAAACAAAAGACCAGAGAGGGGGAAACAAAGGGTTATTAAAACGCAATCTGGGAACATAGACTAGAATTGGAGATGACATTTTAACAGTGGACTTTTCTTGGGCCCAGGGAGGCGAGGCTGCAGGCTTTATTAGATTTGCTGAGCTTGGTGGAGGACCTATGACAAAGCTGTCTCTTTCAATTTATCCTTCCTTAGTTATTGCTGTTTATCATCTTAACCTCTAATCTCCATAGTACCTAAAAGAAAATTTTTGAATTTTTCTTATGCAAATAGGGTAGTTCAGGCTAATTGAACAAACCTCAACTAATCAGCTAAAAGACCGTCTCCAATAAAGGGGAGAATGGTCGCAATAGCCCCAAGTCCCTCTTTGTGGGCTGGTGTTGTGCCTTTGTTGGACAGTAGATGGCAATAAAGAACTAGCTCTCCCCCTCACTACAAGCTATGAAGGGATGGATACACGCCCTCATTTTCCCAACAGGAAGTATCCTTTGAATTTTTCTAAATGAAATGTATACTTTTTAAATATAAGCTTAAATCTTACACTTGTCCCGTGGACACTGGGTAAAATGTAATTTGTAATCAACATGCTAAATGCCCACCATGGTATGACTAGTACTGATACCTAAACATATTTTTTTAAATCTTTGTGAATTTCTAGTTGAAACTGTCATCAGCATTGCACCAATACTACATCTTAAATAAAGCTTGCAGGAGCTTTTCTCTAAGGAAAAGAAATGGAAGCTCTTGCCTCCTCTGTGGACACTTGTATGGAGGAAGAGAGGAGAAGAGAGGCAAAATATTTTTGTAATGAAATATTTTTTCATGAAAGTGAGTTGTTGCTTACTCACTATTTCCTCATCTATTTCCTCATCTGCCGTTATTGGAGGTTCAATGACTCTTAACAAAAGACAAACCCAAAAAAAGACTGCTTTAAATATATACATACATAGATATAACTTACTGGACAAACGCTTTCATTTCTTTTGTCTCTCTTGTCACAAGGAAAATGTGGGTGGATGCTTTGTGTTGTAATTTTGGACTTCAAACTATTATTCAGATTCAAGTATAAAGGTGAAGCTGTTAGTCATGGCCGAGTAGCCCTGCTTTTGAAGGTTAATACTAAAAAAAAGGAGAAAAGAAAGAAATTTGAGTTACTTTGATTGATGGGGCTATAGAATCTGATTCTTTTCATCATTTCATATTCCATGATTATGAAATAGTCCAATTTAAGCCGTGTGTGTGTGTGTGTGTGTGTGTGCGCGCGCGTGCGCGTGCATTCATGCACTATTCTCTAAGGTGGGCTAGAGCTGATTTCATTATTAAAGTTCCTCATTTAATTGGAAAATATGATTTTCTATTCTCTGCCCACACTGACGAATCTTTGATATATATTCAAGTAAGAGTTATGTTATTAGATATTCAAATGAATGCACTAGGAATATCTGTTTTAGGAATTATTTCAATTCAGAGTAATTGGTTTCTAATTTAACCAATATCTATAGGAGAGGTTAGTTTCTTATCTTTTTTTTCTTTAATTTCAAATGTATAGATTGAGCATGTTAGCCACCTTTCTGATATGAACAATACTTAATATGTACGCTAAATGAGGAACGGCTTGGTCTGGAGTCTTGATTCTTTAGCACAATGTCGATCCACTGAGTTGCCCCATTTCTCTCTGCTCAGCTGGACCACGGGTTTACCATCAAGAGATCAGGGTCTTTGGACTACTACCAACAACCAGGAATGTATTGGATAAGGTATGAGATGGTGCAGCTCCAACAGTCAGTGTTTCCATGGCAACGTGCTGGCAGTCTCCATTAACCAGTTCCTTCAGTGGATAAACATGCTTTTGATTTGTTACCCAGTCCATATGCTGCTTTATCAGTTTCATTTTAATCTTGATTGAGATGCCACACCCCCTCATTCCTTTTCTTCACCCATTATTCACACTGACATTGCCAGCTTTCTTTCCATTGCACATGCTCAGTATCAATTTTCCTTCCTGTTAAAAGGACAGTATATTTAGTGTTAAACGCCAAAGCATTTTCCCCCTCCGTTGCTGGTTAAAGCATCTGTTTGTGATGCTCTTCTGTCATTTAACAAGCGGAGGAGCAGGAGTGCCTTAGTCTATCTTCTTCTCTTCTTGTACAAAATGTAGAATTATATACTGTCATTTTAAAGCCATCAAGCACAATCTTTACCGTCGACGGAACAATGCATTTGCACATTTAGTGTACTACAAGCTCCTCAAAGTACAATGAGTTACACGATGCATTGTGTGTGTTGGTAAGCTTGTGTTTTTCAAACCCTCCACGTTTTTTGTTACTTTTCCTTTTGAAAACCCTCTGTGTAGTAGCTATTGCATGATTTTTATTTGAACATTTTGTAACTGTCAGGGGTTGATGATTTTAGGTGAGTTGATCTTCTCAATCAAAGGGGACTATGGGAGGTATTAACTTTTTTCTTTTAACTGGGTTAAGAATTCTACTGAGATAGATATTCTTAGGATCATTTTCTATGCCAGGCAGCTAGCTCTGGCATTTCCTTCAAGGGGCTATTTGCTATTTATGTCCCTCTAAGTGGTCTATGTGGAGGATTGGCTTTTGATGGCTTGAGAAACTAAATGAGAATCCCTAGTGAATATCATTCTTCTGAACCTCTTTTTAATGGAAATGGAAAGATAGCCATAAAAAGCTATATAATATTTAAGTTCACTATGAAACATTCCACCAGTTTTGTATTTATGTAGCAAAATAGCATCAAGCGTTTGCAAGATTGTTGTAATCTGCCTGACCTCTTTCCATGAATTAGGCTATGACAATCTCACCTAAAAATAGCAGCCCCTTGCTACCATTATTACCTCCAAGTGATTACCACCAACTTTCCCTCCAAAATTAAATAGACAGTCTAACCAGGGTGCTCCAAAAAACAAGAAAAGGCTCTTTTGACAGACAATCTGAAAAAACACTCCAGTCACGCCTACTTCATAATTTAAAGCAAAAGAGACACAATAATCTTTTTTCCATTGGTCTTACAATGAAGTGTTATTTGCCCCTCATGGGCTAATGTGCCCATATGTCAACTCTGTCTTTAGTCAGTGGAGTGAAGTAGCTTAAATAGATGCGAGGAGCATTGCTTTAGACCATTTTTGTTTTCTAGTGAATTCAGTTGTGAGTTCAATATGCTCCATCCCTATCCCCTTTAAGTTGGTACTGGAAAAGATAACATATCTGTGTTTAACTGCACCTCATTTTCCCTCAAATGCATTAACAATACATCAGAGAGAAATCGACGATTAATTTAAAAGAGGAGCAAAACCACAGAGAGAGAGAAACAGAGAAAGAAAATCGGTATACATTTTTAGGACCAAGTATGTAAATAGAAATCTTCCTAGTTCCAGAGAGAGTAAGGCCTGTAGCATCTGAAAGTCAATATTAATAACCAAGTATGGCATGCTGTTTCTAATAGATCTTTTGCATCACCTTGATTTGGGATTGGGAGGGGGGAGTTAAAGGGAAGGAGGAAATCACCCAGGAAATAAATAGTATAATATAGGAGAGGCCATTGGACTAAAATGCTTGTAATGATTTCCATCAGCTGACAAAATGACATATCCTTGAATAATGGGCTGGAGCAGATGGGTGATAATCTCTTTTTTCCACCATACATAAACTGCTCGGTTTTCCAGCTGGGGGCAGTAACAACAATGTTTATAGTTAACGCTGTTCTAAACAGTGCACCCAGTGTGTAAAGCTAAATTAGGAAAATGATGCTAAAAACTCATAGGCAAATATGTTTAATTAGGAAGTTTTATAAGGCTGTTTAGCCACAGAGCTAACATTGGATGGGAACTGATTGCAAATGCTTGCCTTCTATCTCGATGGAAGTGGGAGCATTTGTCTACCCACCGTGGTAGCCAACTTTCTAACATAAACAATCATTACAGTAAGAACATTTTCACTCGGTGATTGTTATGTTTACAAGTTTTCGTGGCTGTTGTAGACTTCTATAAGCAAAACACCAGGGAGTTCATTCCTACTCTTTGATAAACAGCTCACATCACTGCACATGGTATGCAATCAACTCTGTATGCCCAGAATTTGAATTCTCCCCTCATTTACTTGTTGGTAGATGCAGGGGAGAATCATTACCCTCTTTTTCTGTCTAAACCTCATTATTTCATGTTGGGAGCTGGGTGAGCCTTAGCCTCACTAGAACTCCTTAACACCTTTCCTTCCCTGCTCCTAGGCTAGGGACATCACCCTAGTAATAATGAGCTCCTCGTCCCTTCTCTGGATTTTGAGTGTTGAAATTGCCACCATGTTCCATGGCTGTGGAGCCACTAGAAGAGAAAGCATTTCTATTCCGTTACATTTTCCCCTTCCTGAAAATGTTCCTCTCTCCAGAGAGAGAGAAGTAGTCACACACATTTATATATCTCTCAAGTAAAGCTGACACCGTGGCAGGTGGTGTAGCCTGGTAATGGAGTGGTATTATAATGCACAGTGTCTTCAGCATGCAGAACAGAGAAAATGCTAGGATCCTATAACCCAATTAAATAAAGCAAGTATAAAAATAAGACACAGACAGACCCACTAAATAAGATCAAAACACTGACATTAGCTCAATTCCCAAGCATATCCCCAGCAAAACGTGTATCTTATATTAGTGGATTACAGTAAAATACAATTGATGAGGCTGGGCTGGAGCAGCAGTGTGTCTTTTTTGTGAGGCTATTGAATGTTGTCGTGCTCTGTTGTTAAAAGGTATGGATGGGGTCAAGAAAAAAATGCTTCTTACCCCGTGCAACTTTTAAAGAGTGGTTCTCGTAAAGCAGTGGGACTTTGCAGCTTTACAACAGAACAGACCTACGGCCAGCGCCGTTGCCAGCTATTGGGCATCCAATCCTGAGTCGCAAAGTTGCAATGAACTATTTGCTTTGGACTTCTTTAGCTCTTCGGAAAGGAGCTCCCTGCTGAATGTCAAGGCACTGCTGGAAAGACAGATGCCTCTGCATGAGTGCGGGCACTTTCCAATCTCCCTCCCCAGGGACTTAATCTGTAACAGGAAGTTTGGGGCTTTAATCTTGGCTCCCTGGAAAATGGAGAGTAGGAAGAGACTGGTGGGGGCCGCCCGCTTTCTAAGGAAGCATTAACTTTCAAAGCCACCAAATTATGGCTCTAGACAAAGTCTCAAGACAGGGAGAAATGTTTGGTTTTGCAGCTGTGCCTTGACACTGAAGAGCAAGTTATTGGACTGAGATGCCTAAAAGGGTCAGAAGCACCACTTATTGCAACTTACGGGGCCTTGAATGTTCAATAAAAAAATGCTGGAATGGTGTGAGACATCTGCATTGCATTTTAACAAATCAAATCCGGTTACTCACAATTTTCTGAGAGCCCCTCTTTATAGGGATCCCAGTAATTTGAAGATGTCTTTTCTTTGAATTGTGTGTTGCTAGGGCCAATCAGTTGCCATGGGAGTCCAGATCTTAATCCTTTGGGCGTAAGTACTTATGTATGTGAAAATACTGTGTTTTTCTCTGAGATTCTTGATCATGTATTATTGATTCAAAATTGCCTAGAATCTTCTGTGATTTTCAGCTGTGGATTGAACTTGCTTTCTCCTTTCAGATTTAGAAGGAAAATGTAGAATTCTTTTTGTTTATTTTTTTTTACATTTTTTTAACACCCACAGTAACAGTTTGTCTACTGGCACAATAGAATCTGTATCATAAGTGCTCTTGTAGGGAAAAGCTCATCATGTTATCATTATGAAATAATAGTAGCAAATGCCAGAGAATATGTCCATAAAAATTAGAATATTGTCATTTCATTAGAGAACTTTTTGCATCCTCTTTTTAAGTGAAACCTAGATTTCCCCTGGGGGTGCTACATCCCTCACAACTCTCTAAAGCAGGTTACTCCTTGTTCTATTTTACAAGACTTACAGGCAGGAGGAAGGGTTGACATACTTCTCATTCCCTAAAGGCATATTCACACCATTTCCCCCCTAAATAGGCTCTCCTCCTTCAAAATTCATGTAATTAGTGTACCCTCTCCCCTTCTTTACTGCTATCATTTGCCAACCTCTAGGTTAATATCTCCCCTTCTTCAATGACTTGAGCACGATATTATTTTCTTTCAATCCTATCCCCTCTGTCTCATTCCCTATAATCCTACAGAATGTCAAAATTTATGTTGGTGACCATTCTTAGTATGCTTACTCTCATAACCACTCACACTCTTTGATTCTAACAGCCATTTCCTACAACCCACTTTAGCCACACACGTTTATGCTTATGCCAGAGACCTTACCATCACTCCTAAGTATCCCTGGATACTGCAATACCCCAGGATTCTGAGCTTTGAGATTTGGTTCTCTGGCCAAAACTACTACTTCTACCTCTACAACTCCATCACTCATATTCCCTATTTTCTCCCTCATAGTAAACCACTGCTCCCATGGTTCCTTCCTGTTATCCCAGTATATTTTCACCACTATGGTTTTCACTTGCCTCCCTATTAGTTTTTAATCTCACTCTCAATTACTTCAGTGATACAGTGGTCACCAATCGAGAATGGCCTGCCCCCTTGTCTTGCTGCTATTCTTAATCTACTGATCCTTTTTTTCCAGTTCTTTTTTATTTCTGTAAAATATTTCTCTCAGAAGAGCACAGGCCCCCTCTCAGCCCAGAGATGTCTTCTCCTTGAGTCCAGGATAGATGAAATAAATGAGATACTTCCTATGTCTCCTCTGGAAACTACTGATGTTTAACCTAGACAGTCCCTACCATCTTATTACTTAGTCCATGCCCAATTCCAAGATACCAAGTCTTGCTCAAGAAAGTCACATGATCAGGCTGCTTTCATTCTTTCTAAATTGATGCTGTAGAGCCTCAGCTTGACTCTTGTTACTGCTCAGCAAACCTTCTTACTATTACTACTACTACTACTACTAAATGCTTATAGTATTTAAATATTATAATTATATTTTATATATGCATACAAAAAGTAACATTTAATAATAGATAGCATTTATATAGTGCTTAAAGATTTACAAAGCACTTTATATAGATTATTTCATTTCAACCTCACAACCCTATGAAATGATTATTCTTATTTTACACAGAAGAAACTAAGGCTAAAAACAGTTAACAACTTGCACAGTGTGACACAGCTAGTAAGTGACAGGCAAGGTCCCAACTCAGGTCTTCTTGACTCCAAGAACTATACCATGTGGCTTCCCTGTCTCATTCATCAGACCCATAATTCCAAGCCTCCTACCCCACCTCCTCCTTAGACATTCACATCAAGTGACCTCATGTCCTCCTTGACTAAGATCAAGACCTTTCTGTGTAAGCTTCCCTGGCTCCACTGATTAAAACATCTCAATGTTTTTATCCATGTGTTCCTCCTTCCCTCCTACCTCAATGGAAGAAATATTCTTACTTCTTGCTAAAGCTAAATTGTATCCCCATATACCTCCTCCACAACCTAGCTCCATCATTACTTATTTCTCTCAATCACTGTCCTCACCCGTCAGCAAATGTGCTTCATCATATTGAAGAAACCTTACCTCAGTTCTTCTATTCCTTTAAACTACTGGTCAAACAATCAACAAGTATTTATTAAAGCACCTACTATGTGCAAAGCATTCTAAACCGTGCTAGTGATACAAGTCCAAAGAAGGAAATAATCTCTACTTATCAGGAACCTATGCTTTCAATTCAAATAAATCTAAGTAGATATAAATATCAACAGCATAAATATAAAGTGAATAAATATAAATATATAGAAAATAGTTAAATAAAAAGTGTTTGGGAAGGCACTAGCAGTTGAGGACATCAGGAAAGGCTTTATGTAAAAATGGTCCTTTTAGGGACATCTAGGTAATACAGTGAATAGAGCACTGGCCCTGGAGTCAGGAGGACCTGAGTTTAAATCCAGCCTCAGACACTTGACACTTACTAGCTGTGTGACCCTGGGCAAGTCACTTAACCCCCATTGCCCTGCAAAAAAAAAAGAAGAAAGAAAGAAAAGAAAAGAAATGGTCCTTTTAGCTATGTCTTAAAAGAAGAAAGACTATGAGCTAGAGGTAAGGAAGGGTTGAATTCTAGGCATGTGAAATGCTCAGTGCAGTAGAGGACTTAGGGTAAAAGTTAGGTTGAGTAATGAAGGGCTTTAAAAAAAGGGGCTAGTTACTTGATTGAGTAAGGAAGTAACATGATTAGATCTGTGATTAAGGAAAATTAGCAGTAGGGCATAATGGGGACAGGTATAGGGAGGAATTTAAGACAAGTAAACCAGAGAACGCTGTTTTAGTAATCCAGGTGAGAGGTGATAACCACCTGAACTAAGATGGTAGCTGTGTAAATGGAGAAAACAGAATGGTGGAATATTGTGAAGGTAGAAACAGCAAGATTTGTCAAATGATTATATATGTGAAGTTCAGGAGCATAAAGAATCCAGGAAAATACCAAGGTTACAAACCCAAGAAAGATGGTGATACATTCAACAGAAATAAAGAAGTTTAGAATAGGAGAGGGTTTGGGAAGGGGGGATATTAATAAGTTGAGTTTTGGACACCAAGTTTGAAATATCTGGAACATTCAGGTTGAAATGTCCAGTATGCAGTTGTTGCTGTGAAATTGAAGGTCAGAGGAAGGATTGGGTCTAGATATATAGACCTGGGAGTCATCTGTATAGAGATGATAGTTAAACCCATGGCAGTTGATGAGGTTACCAAGATAGCGTGTGTAGAAAAGGTTACCAAGAGGAGAAGGCTAAGGGCAGAACTTTGGGGAAGACCCACACTTAGGAAACATGACATGACATAATGAGTCATAAAAGACACGATGAGCGGAAGTGGATGGACACGTAAAAAGGCAAATAGGAAAGAACAATGTTATGAAGACCCAGAGAATAGTGTCAAATGCATTGCATTAAATAGGTTAAGAATAATGAGGGCTGGGAAAAGACCGTCAGATTTGGTCATGAAGACCTGATTGATAACTTTGGAGCAATTTCAGTGGAGTGATGAGATCAGAAACCATATTGCAAAGGATTGAGGAATGAGAGAAGAGAAAGTGGAAGAAATGAGAGTAGACACATTTTTCTAAGAAGTTAGGCCAAGAAATGGAGGAATGATATAGGATGATAGCCTGGGGAGATAGTATGTTTTAATAAAGGGTTTTTTTAAGGATGGGAGAGACTTAGGTATATTTGAAGGCAATAGGGAAGGAACTAGTAGGTAGATAAGTTGAAGCTTTGGAAAAGGGAAAAGCCTTGGTCACGGATGTAATTAAATGGAGAAGACAAGAAAAGATTGCTATAATCAAGTGTAGAGAGGTTGGCCTCAACAAAGAAAATGGCTGCCTCTTTATCAAAGCATAGGGGAAAGGAAGAGAAGGTAGGAGATCGTGTTAAAGGGTTTTAAGATGAAGAAAATGGGAGAAAAGGGAGCCTCATTTTCTTTTCAGCAAAGTAAGGGCAAGGACCTCAGCTGAAAGGTGGATTGAGGTTGGGGGACTTTTGAGGAGAGGGGAAAAAGGTTTGGAAGAGCCTCTGTAGAGGTCAAGATAGGGGATCAATTAAAGAAGATGAAAAGGACTACTCTGATGTAGGGAGGACACAGCTAGGGTTGGATCACATCGATTTTTTTTTACTTGTTTTTCTTTCTTTTGCAGGGCAATGAGGGTTAAGTGACTTGCCCAGGGTCACACAGCTAGTAAGTGTCAAGTGTCTGAGGCAGGATTTGAACTCAGGTCCTCCTGAATCCAAGGCCAGTGCTTTATCCACTGTGCCACCTAGCTGCCCCTTCACCAACATATTTTTTTTAAGTCTATACCCAATAATTACACTTCCTCACCACTCACCTTTGAGAGAACAATTTCATTAGAGTAACAGAAGCAGAAATCATATTACAAAGGTCACCAATGACCTCGTTAATATAAAATCCAATTACCTTATCCTCCTTAACTTTATTGTATCTTTCAACATGGTTGACTACCCCCTCCTTTGTACTCTCTCCTGATGCTCCTTTCTCTCTAACCGCTCCTTCCTTGTCTTCTTCATTGATTCCTCTTCCTGTTCCTCACCTCTTAATGTTGCTGATCCCCCAAATTCTGTACTTTGTATCTAAACTCTTTTCTTTGCAATCTTATCCTTTTCCACAATTTTAACTTTCACCTCTACAGGGATACGTCCCAAATCTGTCATTAGCCCTGACCTACTTTCTTGACACTCCAGGTCCACATTGCCAACTCACTATCAGATTTCTCCACATGGATATTTTGTCAATTGTTTTAACTCATCATGTCCAGGACCAAACTCGTATTTCTCTCTTTTGGGGGGGGGGGGGAGGGGAAGTGGAGGGGAGGGTTGTGACACAATAAACGTTAAGTGACTTGCCCAGGGTCACACAGCTAGTATGTGTCAATTGTCTGATGTTGAACTCAGGTCCTCCTGAATTCAGGACTGGTGCTCTATCCACTGTGCCACCTAGCTGCCCCCAAAACTCGTATTTCTCAAAACAAAACAAAAAAACAATTCACCAACTATCCTTCATTCTGACTCCCCTATTTATGTCAAAATAACCACTATTTATTCAATCCTGGCCCTTGACCCTTCAATGCTCTCCTCCCTCACCTCCCAAATCCATTCAAGTTGCCAGTCCTATTGATTTTATCTACTTAACGTTTCACATTTTTCATGCCCTTTTTGATGCCATTATCACATTGTAGCCTAGGCACTCATTGCAACTCACCAGGATTACTTGGGAACCATCTCTAGTTCCTTCCCTTCTAATATAGCTGTAGTATCAAGAAAGCTCTTCATTACCCACTGATTTGATAATGTCACTCCTACATTCATATTCCTTCAATTCCCCCCTTCTTGCCTACCAAATATAAAGTCCCTGACTCCTTTTCCTGCTATTCAAGTCCTTCCTTTCCAGTGTTATTTCATACAACTTCCAACCATACATTCTGTGGTCCAACAAAGACTAATCCCTATTCTTCATAGCCATTCTGTTCTTATGAATCCCAGCCATTTTGTTAGTGTCATTCCCAATGTCTGGAAAGCCTATCCCAATCCCAACCTCCCCAAACATATACTATTGTAATCTTACCCTTTCTTCAAAATACAGCTCCCATGCCAACTCCACCATGGAACCTTCCGATTCCTCCTCCCTGAGTTAGATTATCTTTCCTTATTCAGACCTTGCATAGGTACCACATGGTACTTCTATGCACTTACAATTTGTGCCATAACATTAAATATAAGCTCCATGAGGGTTATACCAACCCCGAAGGCTAGCTCAAGGCTCTTTAAAGAATAGAAGCTTAAGGAATGTTTTTTTAAAGGCAGCATGGTAAAATGGATAGAGCAGTGGAATTGGAACCAGGAAAACCCATATTCAAACCCCACTTGACACACTTAGGGATTGTGTGAGCAAGTCACTTGGCTTCTGTAAGTCTCAGTTTCCTTAGTTGTAACCTGGGGTAAATATCAATGTCTGGAATACCTATGGCTTAGGCTTATTGTGCAACTCAAAGGAGATAATATCTATAAAACACTTTAACAAACTTAGTAAGGCTTTTCTAAAAAAAAAAAAGCATCATATGTAAAGTTTAGTTATAATTATAGAATTTCCTCTGGGGAGTGAAGCAGATTAGCTACACAGTCCAGTAGTTCTCAATAGAGAAATGTTGTATGAACTAAAATTTTATAAATGAAATGACTCATTTTTGAAAAATTGGAATTAAAAGTAATCTACTCCATATCATCTATAAGAATGTTATTATAAAAGCTGTCTCTCCCCAAATCATGGCATTGGTAATTAAAAACTGAAAGCAATCATATCTTCCAAAGTTGATTTGGTAATTGTCTTCTATTTTAGTTTTACTAAGACTTTGTTATCAAAATCTCACTTCAAAAGAACTGAACTAAACTCTAATAAATATAGCTTGGCAAACATGTGTCATTCAGAAGACCTGCTTCTGAAATGCCGTTGTTGAAAACTCTTCCAAAGGCATCTGTAAGAGAAAGAATATCTCACCTTCTATAATGTGCAGCATTGGCTGAAAGACGAGAAAATTTAAGTATAATCCTGTCTCAGACATTTACCGACTGGGTGACCCTGGGCAAGTCCCAGAATCCTTCTCTCAAGCCTCTGGTGCAATCGTCTGATAAGTTAGAGACAATATATTACTGACCTTTTGAGTTGTGAGTATCAATGAAATGAAATGATGATGATGATAGCTAACCCGTGCCAAGCACTGTGCTGAGCACTTTGCAATTATTATCTCATATTGATCCTCACAACCACCCTGTGAGAAGTGCTAATTATCCCAATTTGCCATCTGAGGAAACTGAGGCAATAGAGGTTAAATGACTTGATTGGGGTCACACAGCTAGTTAAGTGGTCCTAGGGCAAAAATTGAGCTCCGGTCTATCTGACATTCAGGCCTAGCACTCTGAGTACCACAGTAACCATGCTTTACAAATCTTTTGTTTAGCCCTTTTTCAGTTGTCTGGCTTTCTTGGCAGAGATACTGGAGTGGTTTGCCACTTCCTTCTTCAGCTCATTTTACAGATGAAGAAACTGAGGCAAACAGAGTTAAGTGACTTGCCCAAGGTCACAAATCTTAAAGTACTACATAAATACTAGCTGTTATTAAATTAAGAGTTAGAAGTGCCTTCTGAGGTCATCCAGTCCAAACACCCACATTTTATCCAGTAGAAAGAAACCAGCCCAGAGAAGTGAACTGATTTGCTCGTGGTCACAGGGAGTAAAGAAACTCATCTAAAATTCCAGCCCAGGGCTTGTGACTCTGAAGTCCATGTTCCTTTCATAATATTATGTCAACTTTAACAGTAGATGCATTCCTGAGCAGTTATAAGTAAATCAAATTTTGATAAGTTGTCAACTTTTAGAAATCACTATACTAAAGAACCTTTAGTTTACCTGCTTTTATAAAACTTATAATCCTCTTGTAAATACTTAAGTTCAAATTCATGAGGTTTTTTTATTTTAAAGCAAGGTCCACATGGTTCTTTTTGTCTTTTTTATCGTGAATAATAAGGTAGGAACAAATTCCAATTTAGTTTTTAATATATTTCTAGAACACCTGCTGCTGCTCTGCAGTGAAACAAGTGTTGACCTTTCTCTTCTGAAGATGGGCTCAGAACCCTCCAGAAATCACTAATGAAGATCAATGACTCATTTTCATCATCCAATTTATATATGTCACAAAATGATCCCACATTTTGGCACATTTGAGATTGAGTGAATGAGGGCTGTGTCTAAAAGATAGTTTTGAAAACATATTGAGACACAGGATAAAGCTATAACCCTAAAATGACTTCTTACATAGTATCACCACTCCTAAAGCCATAAAAAGAGTCAATGGACTAATAATTCTGTATCTAGAAATCAGGTTTGAAGGTTTCTCAGTTTCATTCTGTAGAACCACCCTGCTGACTGCATTTATGACCATTTTAACTACTGAAAACTTCTGTATTGTTTGCAAGGATATACATTGTCATCCCTGGCAAGATCCCAAAGTGTGAGAGTGTGAGGGGGTGAGGGGAAGAGGGGAAGAGGGGGAAGCTAGGATTTGGGTGTTCTATTTAATATACATATGAATGCGTATACATGCATATATATAGTTTTAAGTATTATAGTAAGCCAAGTAGAAAAATAAGAGGGCAGAAATTTGGATAGATTTGTCAATTTAATTTTGCCAGCAAGCAAAGCATTTCCGAAATGGCAAGCAAATTGCAGCCATGTCCCTACAGAGTGAGAGAGAGAGACTGAGAGCAAAGGAAAGGGTTTCTTAGATTAATGCATGAACATCTGCATCTACAGCTCAGTCTCCTAGGTAGTATGAATAATGGATGGGCTAAAAAGCAAAATGCACAATAATGTTCTTTTATTAATGAAATGAAGATTTTTTTGATGGCTAGCAATAAATTAAGAGGAGGCAAAAAGAAGAAAGAAACACTCACTATTTGTTTCTGAAAAATGCAGTTACTTAAATCCAATAATTACATGACAGAAAACACTGCTTCATAACTAAGAGGAGATTCTTCCCATTACAACTCTTGCATTTATCCCAGACCAGAAATGCTTGTGGCCTGAAGGCTCAGAATTACAATTTTTGCTAAGAGAAAAGATTAGCAAGGTGCATAGTAGCTATATGATGATGTTAAATTATTACAATTTTGCAGCAGAAAGAGACCTTGGAGATTTTTTGGTCTATTCCTCTCATTTTATAAAGGAGGAAATTGAGGCCCAAAACGGTTTAAGTGACTTGCCAAGACCACAAAGGCAATTAGTGGCAGAATATTCTCCTGACTCAATCTAGTCCTCTTTTGAAGGAATCAAATTTAAAATGGTATGTATGAGAGAGATGTTTGCTAAGTCAGACCACAAAGAAGAAATAGCTAAAACACATCCTATCTTATGTTTTACTCATGCCCAAATGCTTTCCTCATTTGTGCAGAAGGGAGAAATTAGCCCTAGAGAAAGCAAATTCCTCCATAAATTAGACTCTTAGAGAATTGTCTGGTGGGATGGAGACATTAAGTGGCTTGCCCAGGGTCACATAACTAGAACACATCAGAAGCAGGATTTTTATTTTTATTTATTTATTTTTTTCTAGTGAGGCAGTTGGGGTTAAGTGACTTGCCCAGGGTCACACAGCTAATAAGTGTTAAGTGTCTGAGGCCAGATTTGAATTCAGGTACTCCTGACTCCAGGTCCAATGCTCTATCTACTGCGCCACCTAGCTGCCCCAGAAGCAGGATTTTTAAACTCAGGCTTCTTGACTCCAAAGCCTACCCTTATTAGTCTATTATTATGGCTGTATGCTAGAGCATCATATAGCCAGTGCTATTACAGACTTATTTTAAAATAGCAAAGTTAACATTTCATTTAGCTAACAGTAGTAAACTGACTCCTAAAAGTTTCTTTTAGTTGAAAATTAGCACTGTAATGTGATCACACAAGCTCAAGATTTATACTTTCAGAAGCCTTATTTTAAAAATCCTCAAGAAGATTTCGGGTCCTCTTGTGAATTATTAATGATGCCATAACTTACCAAAGAAATTTATGATAAATCTATAGTATAACCCATTCATCATTTGGTTCTTATGCACCAATAAACCTTTCAACCAAATAATGCTTCAATGGATCCAAGATATCATTGATATGGGTCATACCTACAATGGTACAAATTGAGATCCAGGCCTGCTTTCTCATCCTGTTTGAACCTTTCCATGTACTCCCATAAATTCTCTATAGGCATCCATCCAATACAATGGGTGACTTTGGGATCTCTTGATGCCCTGTGGTAAATAATGCAGCAGACTGACTGTCCATCAATTAGCCCTCAATATCGATATTTATAACTAACCATCCTACCTCTTTCTGTGGTCATAAATCTCCTCTATCATGGTCCTTTGGGCCACTTTGTATTTACAAGTCATCATTTATATATGCCATAGTATTCATGCCCACTGTGAATCTCTGCATTGCCATTTGAGTGAACTTCAGTTTTGATCTCTCAAAGATTGTGATAATCCAGGACTCAGTACCATATAACAATATCAGAAGAATGTTGCAATTTTTTAAAAATGTAATTTTATTTCAGGGAAAAGCTGTGATTTATTGTCACAAGTATATAGACATAAATATATATATTATATCACTTTATAACAGTGTATCAAATAAGGAGTGTTCGATTAGGAATCAGATGACCTGAGTTTGAATCCTACTTCAGTTGCCTTCTGCCTGTAAGGCCCTTAGCAAGTCACTAAACATTTGTGTAAAATGAGAGAACTAGATGACCTCTAAAGTATCTTCCAGCTTTGTGAGACTTTGATTTAATCAAAGCACTGTCTTTACCCCAAATGCAATTTCTGTCTGCTCCCCTTCCTCCTAATTGATTCTGGACTCAGTGCATTGTACATTTAACACACACACACACACACACACACACACACACACACACACACACACACACACACATATGGTCTGTCCATCTAACTACTTAGCAAAGGCTAGAGCTAGACTATAAGTATTCATCAATTACTCAGTTCTACTAAGAAACTGAAAAATTGTAACTTTATTAAGCAAAATAAAATATTAACTATCGAGCTTATACCAAATGTATATCTTCTGTAGGGGCACACAAACAGAGGGAGTCTATCTACTCCAATTCTGTATTGGACAAATGAGGAAAATGGGGAGAGAGAGGGAGAGAGAGAGCGGAAGAGGGAGGCCTTAGATATTTTTTGCTGAAAGATCCAGAATTTAAATGATGTTGCCCCTACTATTGGCTGCAGTGCAGATGCCCAGTGTGGTTATAGCTTAATGGATTTCTGGGCAAGTGCCTTCAAATGAGTTCAGTTAAATATTTGGCATTACAGTACTTTTTAGGGATTCATTTTGCCAGGGCATGTACTACCATTTTCTTCATTTCCTCCTATGTTCTGTGTTTTGAAATATCTATGAAAGGATATTCAACTGTAAAAGAAAATGTGTATAGCATATATTTTAAAGCCATTTTATTATAAAAATAGATGAAATCTTAAATGTGTAACCAAGTTCTTGGATCCATCAAACAAGCAAAAATATACAGTCTGATTCTGTATTTAATATGCCTTGGTCCAATAGTCATGTCAAGACTTAAAGTAACATATAAGACTGAATGTAGGGGGCAGCTAGATGGCGCAGTGGTTAAAGCACCGGCCCTTGACTCAGGAGTACCTGAGTTCAAATCCGGCCTCAGACACTTGACACTTACTAGCTGTATGACCCTGGGCAAGTCACTTAACCCCCATTGCCTAAAAAAAAAAAAAAAAAAAAAAAAGACTGAATGTAACAACATCTGAAACTCAGGTTCTCATTTGTTTAGTTATTAAGCACCAGATCTCACAGCTCATAGCTCTAGTTCCTATCCTTACCATCTGTATGCTAAGCCCTTGGGGCTACAAGGCAAAAATCCCTGTCTTCTAGGAGCTCATATACTATTCTATGTGGAAAATAGATAGCTGTAATAGATATGAGGAGGCAAGGGAGTCAAAAAACAGTGAAGTATGGGGCATATACAGAGGATAAATGGTTTGGCTAGAGCAAGGAATCTTAACCATGTTTCATATTATTGGTTTTATTTATAATCTTATATATTTTATTTTATACAACATTACTCTGAGAAAGGGTCCATAGGCTTCACCAGATTGCTAAATAGGTTTCTACCCAAAAATAAATAAATAATTTCAGGACCCCTGGGATAGAATGAGATAAGTCAGAAAAGGTGAATCAGAGCCCAACTGTGTACAAAGAATTGAGTATCAGGCTAAGGAGTTTGGACCTTATTTTGGTAGTCAGTGGAAATGAGGGGAAAGGCATGAAGAGTGTAGGGGCAATAATGAGCAAGACATTCAGAGGACTGTGAGTATCACAGCACAAAACTATGTACAAACAAGATATATATATGAGATAAATAGGGGAAATATCAGAGGGAAAGTACTAAGATTAAGGAGAACTGGAAAGACTTTTTGCAGAAGGTGGGATTTTAGCTAAAATGTGAAGAAAGCCAGGGAAGCTAGGAGGCAGAGATGAGTAGTGAGAGGGCTCCAGCATGGAAACAATCAGGAGATGGTATGTCTAGTTCAAAGAACAGTAAGACAGCCAGGATCACTGGATTTAAGAGTATCTGGAGGTAAGGTGTAAGGAAACTAGGAATATAGGAGGCAGGAGAAGATGGGGGTTTCAACTAGAGTGGTGGCAATATGAAGGCTGAGAAGAGGACAGATGTGGGAGATGTTGACAAAACTAGTAATAAGGAAGGACAGACTCTTGGTTCTGTTGCTTGCTAGTTGTGTAATCTTGGGTCAGTCGCTTAACCTAGAGATGAAAAAATGGCAAAATTCCCAGTGCACAGAGTCAGATTAAAATATAATTGGGAAATGTTTAACAAAATAAAATATTTAAATAGAATATAACAGAGATAACGTTAAGTACAATACAACATAGATAATGTTAATTTGAGGTTTTTGAAGTCATGGGGCTCCATTTCTATTTGAATTTGACACCAGTAGATTAACCTCTTTGGACTTCACTTCCTTCTCTCTAAAATTATCAGGTTAGTCAGATAATCTCTAAGGAATTTAATCAGATTCTATTTTCTATCACATAGGATCATCACACAACCTTGAACCTTAAAAAATAAAGGAAGGCAGGAAACCTAGAAGCTGACCTGTAAGTCTCAGAAAAGCTAAAAGGATGGAGTTTGGAGAAATGGAATAAATGGACAAAATTCAGCGTGAAGGGACTATTATCCATGTCCACTGTTAAGCATTACTCTTAAAACACTAGAAAGAGAAATCCCTTTATGGGGTTAAGAGAACATTAGGGAAGAAACAAGAATAATCCAAGGAGAAATTCGACTTTAAACCTATCAGAGCCATAGCCTAAAGCAAACTTAATTACTCTAAGGTTGGGGAGAGGTATAGGGCCCTAGAGCCTGGCAAACGGTATGGGGGGGGAGGGGGATGGGGGGGAATGGGAATTTACTTCAGTAGATAAAGCTGGTAACGAAAGGGGGAGAGCAATTCAAGGATTTTTAATGTTTAGAAAATCCAGGAAGGGGGAGGGGGATAAAATCCGGGGGAAATAATGGTGACACCAGGAAAGTAGTCATGACAGTTGCTTTTAAGAAAGGTTCTTGAAAATATTTTTCAAAACTCAAATGCTTCCCCTTTTTCTTACTGTTTGCCTAGCCTGTTTTAGCTCTTCCATTTGGTATTTCCAACTACTTTTGTTTTAAATTCCATTCTGTATCCAGTTTTAAAGCAAAAGATCAGTGTTCAGCTTTTATGGCAATGCGGTTTTTTTTTTTCTTTCTTTCTCCAGAAGGTTGAAGTAGAAATATTTTAATTACCAAGTAGAGAGTGTGTCTGACTTTGGGATTAACTGCAGAATGATCATTATGAAATTCAGACTAAATAGACCGCTATTTCTTAGGAACACTCATATATACATAACCAGTAGGTTTTCAGTTTGCCATGGGCTCTTCTTGACTGTGTTTTAAATAAAAGTTAGGAATTTGGTCTTACAATAACAACAAAAAAAAAGATCATAAAAATCAGTAGGCATAAAATCAAGAAATACATACAAGGGTTGAGCTGAATGTAGCAAAGGAATCAAAGGTAAGCATCACTGTGTTAATACTCTGGCCCTGTTATTCAGAAACTAGACATGACTTATTAAAGTTTATCTTCCTCATTGATTCCTAACAATCTTATACAGAGCCTAGATAGGGAAAAAAGGAGCAATTCAGCCTAACTAATCCATTTGCTGTACTCATTCTACACACTGTCTCCCTTTCTCTCTTTATTACTTCATTTGGGGGCTTTGATTGCCCTATTTTAGATCTTAGATTGCCGTAATGCTATTCTGCAGTTGTATGAGGGATTTAGTCCTCACTTTGTTCTCAGAACCAGTCTGGCTATAAATTTATCTCTGTTCTTTGAAGATGTTAACAGTAAATTTTCAAGAGGAAAAATGGTGGCATATATCCCAGTAGAGGAAAAATAATCTCCTGAAAACTGAATAACCTTTAGGCTACATCCTTTTTAAAAGGACTTTCATGGGAGGAAACGTTCAACTTTTATGTGTATTTGATATTTTTCTTTGGTCTTTTTTACTTGCTCTTCTCCTCTCTCTGTTTAAGCTTTCTTTGTGAGACTCTGCCTCCTCTTCCCACACCTGTTAAATCCCTTGTGAAGTCATAAGGTTCCAATTCTGATGTCATAGCCACTTCCAGGGCTGGAGCCAATTATCACACACATGAGCTTATAACTTAGTAGTAGGTTCAAGTAGGAGGAAAAGGATGACTGGAAGAGCCAAGATGTTCAAAGCTATGTAATTCGATGGAGGCCTTCCAAAAAGAATGGATCATATAATTTGTAGATGGAATCAGTGGGGGTGTTCCCACTTCAGTTTGGTTTTATTAAAAAAAAAAAAGAATTAGCTTCATTAAAATTAAACCAATCATAATCAGATTCGCCTGTCCTCAACAGCTAAACAGAAACTGAGGGGGGAGGGGACCAGATCATTTAGCTTGAGGCACCGCGATAAAAGAACTGTAGGAGGAGCTCCTATCTCATTCGCTATGTGTGATGGTTTCATCACCTTTCATCTTGATCAGCCAGAATGTTGATGAACACACCCTACACCCGTTTACCTTAGGTCACATCACACCGACAGCCCTACAGCTAGAGTTTGTCAGTAACTCTCAGGCTAGACTATGAGGGGCAGAGGTTAATCTGTACGTAGCTGAGTTGAAATCTGAATCTCAGACTGTATGAAACTAATGTCCCCCAGAAGTTAAGCATATGGCATCCATCCATGCTGCACACACTTGATGATGCCCTGGCTGTTTCCTCAGTCCCCGGGATCTGTGTTTTTATAAGTTGTGAAGCAGCACAACCAGCTTTATCAACCAGACCGAATGAAAATGGACAGGTTCACGAGGCCTGCATATTCTCCCATATCTCTCACACAATTCCAGAAGGGGGATGGTTTGCATCCATGTTGAATTTCGCCCAGCCTAATTTTATTCTTTCTCATTTTATGCCCCTGCCAGACCACCGCTCTTGATAAGGAGAGGCAGGTTTTCCGACGAAGACGCAACCAGGATGTGAGGAGCCGGTATAAGGCACAGCAAGCTCCCCCTGAACTCAACTCTGAATCGGAAGACTATTCACCAAGTTCATCGGAGACTGTTCGCTCACCTAACTCTCCCTTTTAATAAAAACCCTTTTACAAAAATCACAGCCCTCGCTTAACCCTTTGAGACTCTTAAATTCTCCAAACTTGTGTGAAACAGTTTCATCTGATCTATCTGGCACTAAAATGTTTGAATGACAGAAAAGAAGGTGTGCTTATGGTAACTTTGAACCCATTTCCTTATGATGAATGAGATGACACATGTTCTTTGTTGAGATGGCAACTTGCTGCTAATAGGATCCTCAAAGGGTTAAGTCTATTTTGCGATTACTTTTTCTTTTTCTTTTTCAAGATAGAGGCAATGAATGTTTTCATCAGCCAAGCTAGGATCTGCAGTATGTCAGTATAGCACACGTTAACCCTCTGAGTGCATCAGTTTCTTTAACATTGGAAGCCCTCCTTAGGAAATCATTCAGGCCTTTTTGACTTACACGCACATGTTTCTGTGCTGCTGATTTAGATAGATGGGGTGATGCAGAGTCAGTGACTCAGCTGGACATCCAGAATGTAATCTTGCTCCTTCTTTGTGGGTTTATATAATGGCAGCTTACTAACATGGGTAGGTGTAAGAAATAAAAATCCTCTTAGAAAAGTAAATGGATTTATGATAGCTATCGATGTTGGTCCCGATGGGGTCTGGCTCCTTAAATGGAGGGAACTGGGTTCATGTCAGGGGAAACAGGTGGTGCTCAACCCCAACAAGTCTACTTATGATGGTGTGCTGATGCCCCTGTAAATGCTGCTTCCACATCATCTGCTGCTAGTGCCAATGTAAACTCTCGGGAATAGTTACATCCCATCTTTATCTTAGTGTGTGAGGATCTAATCAGTATCACATTTTTTTTTCTACAAAACAAAACAGAAAATACTGGTAGAAAAAAAAAAAGCAATAATCTTGCCAGTTTCTCTGGAGCCCTGGAATTTCCAGCACAAAGATGGAAAATGATCCAGGTCTTCAGCATTTTGGGTTCCTCCTGCTCTGAAATGTTATGTTCTACCATAAGACTGCTACAAAGGGGAACTGGGAGAAAGGAAGGGAGAGTCTTGCCTTCTTTGCAGGACAGTAGTAAGGGTTAGCTGAAGGGGAGGAAAAAAGAAAGATGATTCTGAACTTTCCTTAAAAGGAGACAGAATAAAAATGCTTTTTGAACCAAAAAATACTGGTGATACTATTTAAACCACATGCATTGCTAGACTACCTACCTAGGCTCTCCCTGGTGACACATCAGCAATCTAGGAAGGCTTAGATAGGAGGCTTGCTGAAGACATAACAACCATCGCCAGCTATGGCTTCCTGGCATACCTGGCAGCAACTTTCACATTCTGAAATGTTGCATTCCCCTCTGCCCCCCCCCACACACATTTGTTCCCCCAAGGGTGTCAGTTCTTGTTACTCCTATTAGCAAGTACATCGCTCTTACCCCATGTCTCTAGTAAATTTCCATTAGCGTGTATGATCTTTGAGAAAGGGGACCTCATACTTCCCTGGTTCAATTAAGATAAGTCACTGCAATGTTCAAAGGAAAATGAAGCCTTGTTTACTTGGAGGCAAGGGCTGAACCAAACGACCTTCTAAGGTCCTCTTCAGCTCTGTGTTTTGTAAAGAAGGAAGCAGTGAATCATCTTTAGGAAATTTGCATTGACTAATTCTACATTAATTTCTTTTCACAGTGTTTTTTGATGCTCTCACCCCTCAGGGTTTTCAAAGATAGTGTAGTATCAGAAATTTTGTTCTGAATTTTGTCTTTGGCTTCTCTACAATCAAGTCTCCCCACCCAATAGATACTGATCTTCAAAGTGTACTTTTTACCCTCTCATCCATGTACCATAGTCCATACTTTTGTATTTTTATATTTAAATTGCAGTGATTTTGGTGACACTGTGTCCCAAAGCATTTTATTTTCCCACTATTAAGTTCGTTTAGTATGAGTCATCTTGACATATGTCAGCAATGTACAATTTATTGGGAGCTGTTTTTCTCCTTTCAAGAGCCTGAGAGAGATAACAGCACATGTGATCATAAGCTACAGTAAATGAGTTGTTGCTGAGGAGTAAAAAGGGTCCCCTTTGTATTTTCAGAGCTCAGTTGAACCCAAAGAATCCATGTTGGTGTGGTTCTGAGTAGATTAAAACCTTTGATTTGGATGAGAAAATTCTTAAATTAGAAATTACAGTACCTTTTCATTAAACAGACTAATTGCTAGTTGAGGACAAAGATCTGGTGAGAAAGAATTGCTTTCTCTAGACCAATGAAGTAAAACACTTTTATAAATCTCAGAAATTGTCATTTAATTGGTCTCTCTTCCTAACACAAAAAGAGGAAGAATCATATGGCCAAACAGCTGTCTGCTCTACAATATGTGTGGTTCTCCTTTCTTCTTTGAGATCATTTGGTTTATAAATTCTATTTTGGGGGTTGGCCCTGAATGTATTTCAACAGCATCCAGTGTGTAAAGTAGGTGAGCCACTCAGTCAAACCTTTGCATCAACAAAGTCTGTGGATCACTCCACAGTCTATATGCAACTTTAGTGCCTAAGCCCAAACATTGCTACTAGACAGATAGCCCCCCAAAAATGCAGGACACCACAGCTATCGGATGGTGTCAGAGATACCGGGACATCTCAATTCTATCTGAGTAACATGTGCTAAATAAACTGTGGAAGAAAAGGCAAACAATTTATCAAGAAGTAATATTGAATAATCCCATAGAATTCAATTTTGATTAGTATTTATTTAGGTCCAGGGAACCAGAGATCATAGCTGTACTCAGAGGGTTAACAGAAAAGCACAAAGCATGCCAATTACATTGGTGTATGCAAACTGCTTCACTTTCTTAAGCCAGCAGTGTATGTCTAGATTTCATTTTTCAGAAAGTAATCCCTAGATGATTTTCCCATTAGAAGATACGTCTATGTTGTTCTTCTACAAGGAATTTCTATAACCAAATTGATCTTCCTTTTTGTTGCACCCATCACAGTGTAAGTCTGTAGTTAAAAATTGGAATTTGAACTCTACCAGTGATTCCAGATCTTTTTTCCTAAGTCCTTGATAATCATTTATGGTGGTGACATAGATGACTGAAGCTGTCTTCCCTTTTGAGTGAAAGAATAACAAAATGCTATTTTCAAGGGAGGTCCAAGATTCTGCTTTGCAGTTGAGTAGTGTACTAGTTAAGGGAAAGCTGCTTTGTTATGCATCATGTAAAATCATCTTTGTCAATGAGAACTGTTCATAGTGATGAACACATCCATTTACTTTTCTTTACATTGTAGCAGAAACCATTTTACTTGTTAACAATTAACCAATATGTGATTTGCTTCAGACTGTTAGAGGGAAAAGTGAGATTCAAGTCTTTGAAAAATGTTATTGCTTTTTACAGTAGCCCTCATCTACTTTCCATGTGGTGCATTTAACTAAAATAAGCAACAAAAACCCTGTGAATAAACTACTGAAAAAGCCTGGTGTCTTGTATTCAATGGGGCCCGCCACCACAGCCCAGTACGGTAGTACAGTAGCGTGTGGTGGTTAGCCAACCTGTCAAGCACTGTTGAAATGAAAGCAATATATCCATGAATGAAAGGTAAATTGCAATCTTTTGCCCTTTGAGGCATATTTCAGCCAGGGAGGGGAACAAAAAGGAAAAAGAAAAAGAAAAATGGGCTCCGAGGGTCACAGTGCTACCATATGACCACAGGTCAAGTACATTAAATCACTGTTATTTGCTGGCCAATGGGCCACATTAGAAAATTGTATCCCCTATATTGAGTTTAGATTGTGGTGAGGGAGATCTTTCTTAGCATTATTGTGGTGCCCGTGAGCCCTGCTCTAGTCAAGGGTCTGTCAGCGTTTCCATTACAAACTCCTATTTTCAAAGGTTTTTTAATATGACCATAAAAAATGTGCTCCCGGCTGAAACTTGGCATGTACTGCCTCAACCTGGGGGTGAAGCAAGGCTTGTTTTCTCAACTTCCCTCCACCCAGCTCTCCCTGCAGAAAAGAGAAAAATTCAGTTTGGCCCTTTCCCGGTGCAGATATAGAAGGGCACCAAAGAAAATCAGACATGTTAAGCTTGAGGGTGGATATTCATTTGCATAGGGTTGGGGGTTTTTGTGTTGTTGCTTTTTTTTTTTTTACCATAAATGAATCACCACCCAGGTCAGTTGGCATGTGCTATGGGTGACATATTCTTTCTGTAATTTGTAAAGTCATCTTTTAAGAAGATTTGGAACTGCTTGATTGACTTTGTTATCCATTCAAAGATTTGCAAGGACTTTGAATAGGCAAAATCATAGGGGTAGGGCTTTCCTTGGTGTTCTCTGCCCAATCCCTTTATAAATTAAAAAGAATCCTCTCCAATAGGCCATCACTTTGCATGCAGTGATAGAGGGTTACACATATGCTTATTTAATAGTGGAGAATGGATTTACACATTAAACTATATGAGTTTCATGGAACCATTTAATTCTGCTAGGCAAAAATGCTCATTAAAAGCACTCCTGTAATTGTTAGCTAAGGTGGAATAGATGTCCTAAAAGGAAGTGTTTTTAACCTTTTAAAATACTTCCTCAAATACTGCACACTGAATGCTTAACCATTTCAAAGATGTTTTATGTTAGCTAACTTTTGCTTATATGTGAGAACATACAGAATGGTTTCACCAAATTTGTCAGAAAAAAATAAAGACATTGGGGGTGCTTTTAACGAGGGCTTTTTTTTTTTTTAATGGTACAAACATAACCCTATCATCTAGTAACATTAAGGGTCATAAACTGGTGGGAAACAGGAAATTCAGTGTAGAGGCTTAGGGTGCCTCTTTGAATTTCCTTGGTTGTACTTCAGAATTGCAGCGACCATGACCATTTTTCAGTGAGCTTCCAAATGGCAGGTGTTTTTAGCAAGAAGTCTGCAGTATCTTGGCCCACTGAGGAAATCAAGGGATCTAATTTCATCCTCCCCTGGAGGGAGGGGACAGCAGTCTTTAAAATTAAACTTTACCTGTAAACTTTACTGGATATTTTCTTTCTTTTGGGGGAGGGGGGTATCAATATAATTAAGATCCTTAATGTTACTTGAATATAAAAGTGTTTCATTTTACTGTGAACATAGTTTGTGTGTTTAACATCTGTCCAGAAACCATCCCTGTTGGTATTAAAAGAAGGTAATCTTTTTAAAAAAAAAAAAGTGATGAGAAAAACACTACAGTGTCAGCTCATTCAAGTCTAATAAAGTATGGTAAGAAAAAGGTCTTGAATAGTTCCCAAGGGACAATTTTTCACTTGCCATTTAATCTTTGGTGTGTTCTCAGAAAGAAAAAAAAATTGAAACTGGTCCAAGGTTAGCAACATCTTCTCTGTAACTTTTTTTAAATTTTATTAGGAAATTAATAATACCATTTTTCATTCTGATTGAAAGAAAATTATTAAAGGATTAGTTGAGTGTGAAATTAAGTAGTATTTTTCTCATGCATGCTAAAGAGGTATGCAAGGAGCTCACTGCATTCAAACAAGTCTCTGAATGGTTTCAATTCTGTGCAAGAAAAAAATTAACTGTTTCCTTTGAAAATACTGAACTTAACAGTTGCTGGGTGGATCAGATGACAGAGGTTAATCTTTAATTTTCAGGAGACTAATGAAATAACTTTCAAATGATTTGTATCGATGATTAAAGCTGGAATGAGGTCCAATTTTTTCTAATCCCTCAGTTTATGCTAACAAATGTAGGTTAATGTGGAATGGAATCATCTGTGATATATTATGTTCATTTCTGAACTCAGCTTTTTTGATGTTGCTTGTTTTTATGTAAAACATGTTCTTTAAATTAATAAAACAGTAGTACTTGGTGTATGAACCACTACAGAATACCTTAGCTGCAGTGTCCATCCTCGGTTTCTGTTGGCATCAGAGCAAATATTACATTTTCGTTCAGTTTGCGATCAACATAGCCCAGGAAGTAGCGTCCAGCTGCACACATGGGGGGGTTTTTCCACATGAGGTTTTAAAAATTTGTCATGCAACCATTTTGCTGCTTTCCCACATACCCTATGTAGCAGAATGTTTGGTGGTCATCATTAAAAAGCATTCTTTTTCATACTTCCCATTCCCCCTACAACTTTCCTGCCTGGGACTGGGGCTTGGATAAACACAGGGAAATTAAATACCAGTTGACCCTTTGTTACCCCCTTCATGCTATGTATGCTAATTCTCAGGAGAAGCATCACTGCCCTCTTGTCCACTAACCTGTAATTTGTTGACACAAGGACAGCAGCTTCCCACTGGGCATTCCATAGGCAATGGTGAAAAAAAATAATCAAAAGAAAGAGAAAACAGCCTAACCCGATGTGACAGACATATTCTTTTCTGTACACAAATAGTTCCAAAGAGATTGGCAAGCCAGTCACCAGGTATAATGATAGGTCCTGTGGAAAGTAGTGCCTGTCCTCTGACACGCTAACACACAAACTCATCATTCCCTAACTTGTCCATCTCTGCTGCTGCTCCCACTTCCCATTTTGTAGCCCAAGTGCTTAAATCGCCCTGTTCTTTTCAAGAAGGTTTGCCTGCTAAGTTTTGCAGCCTCTCCAGACCAATGTGTTGTTTTTTTATCAGAATGGCAATTCAACAAGTGATCTGCCCTGAACGAAAGGGTGTGTGTGTGTGTGTGTGTGGGTGTGTGTGTGTAAGAAACTTATCTAGAAAACTAGGCTAAGGGAATACATTGCAAATGGAAATGGGGTAAGGAGTGCTTTCAACTCTTAACTGTTCACTGAGGCTAGAAAATGGGGCCAAGTGGTGAGTAGCTGTAGGCTAGAGCGGGGCTTCTTAAATTTTTTCCACTATGACCCCTTTTTGTCTGAGGAATTTTTTACACAACTCCTGGGTATATAAAATAAGTATACATTACCTTTTACTGTCGCCAAATTTTTCACATACCCCCCCCCACATATTCAGTGACCTGCAGTTTAAGAAGCTTTAGGCTAGAGTGCCTCTGCTAATTATGCCCCTTGTGACTTGGGGTAAATTAACTTTTAGCCTCAGTTTGTTCACCAGTCAAATGAGAGGGTGGGCATAAAAGAATTCTGAGGTGCATGATGGTCACTAATAGAAGGAATAGTAAAAGACAAGAACATTTTAGATCACCATGGATGGTACTGTGGATAGAGTACTGGGCTTGGAATCAGGAAGACTCATCTTCCTGAATTTAAATCTGGCCTCAGACACTTACTAGCTGTGAGATGCTGAAAACTCTTTTAACCCTGTTTGCCTCAGTTTCCTCATCTGTAAAATGAGCGGGAGAGGAAATGGCAAACCACTCCAGTATCTCTGCCAAGAAAACCACAAATGGGGTCACAAAGAGTCAGACATGACTGGAAATGACTGAACATGGATTTCAACTGAAATGGGAAGTTGTGAAATTCTTCCTTTCAGTTCTTTTCAAATCAAGGAAGGAAAGGAAATAAGTATTTATCAAGTGCCTGTTATTTGCCAGGCACTATGCCAAGCACTTTACAAACATTATCTCATTTGATCCTCACAACCCTGGGATGCAAGCTTGGATTACCATCACCCCCATTTTAACATTTGAAGAGACTGAGGCAAAGAGTGGTTACAAAACTTGCACAGGGTCACCCAGATACTAAGTGGCTGAGGCTGGATTTGAACTCAGTTCTTGCTGACTCCAGCCTCAACACTCTTTCCACTAGCTGCCTGTTGATCAAGGCAACAAGTATTCATTGATTTATTAGCACATGTCAATCAATAAGCATTTATTAAGAACCTATTATGGGGGGGAGGACAGCTAGGTGGTGCAGTGGAAAAAGCACTGCTCCTGAATTCAGGAGTACCTGAGTTCAAATCTGGCCTCAGACACTTGACACTTACTAGCTGTGTGACCCTGGGCAAGTCATTTAACCCTCATTGTCCCACTACAAAAAAAAAAAAGAACCTATTATGGGAAAAAAGGAAGCTCTCTGGCTCTCTCTCACAAAAGGCACTCAAAATCTGTCAAACAAGAAAAAAGGGAAAAGCTCATCTGAAAAAGCAAAAGGCAAATAAATCCTCAAAGTACACCACCACTGGATATTCCTTGACTCTTTACCATATGGAGAAGCTAGAACATGAAGACATCTGTGAATACCATCTGTAACTCTTGTCCTTGCCCTGGTGCCTCTTGTAAATGGCAGGGCTCACTGGGAGCCCTTACTTCCCACCTCATGCATGCTCATAAGAACATCACTACCCTTGAAGGGGAAGACGTCATGTTCTTTGCCACAGACATTAACTTGCCTCGGGCTGTCAATTGGGTGATGATGCAGTCCTGCTTCAGTCATTACTTCGCACTGGTGCTGAAGAAACAAGAGAAGTATGGTGGCCGCCAACAGGTTTTTGCCATCCTGCGGCTCATCAGGACTCAGAAGCAAGCAGAGAACTTTACTTATAGACTGGAACTGAATGACAACAAGCAGAGACTGATCTGGGAAGCCAAACCCCATTGTATCCATGATGGGGTGGCTGCCACCATCTTGAGCAGCGACTGCCTTGTTTTTGATACAGAAATAACTCCTCTCTTTGCTGATAACAGGGACCTCGAGAATCAATGTGACAATTTCAACATGTTGTCCATGACATGTTTTTTGGCATTAGCAAGCTGTAAAGTGGTCAAGGCCTCCTACTTTTACACTTTAATAAAATGTTGTTGTTTTAAAAATTGTACTCAAATATGTCTTCTCCTGTCAGAATTGAAGAGTAGCTGATGTTTTATAACTGCCCAGCTTCCCCCTCCGCCTTGTTCTCCTGTCCCTTCCCCCTTGCTATTTAAGTTTTGTTGCCATATTCACTTTAAGTTTCTAATAAATGTTTTGCAGGGGAACAAAAAGAACCTATTATGGACCAGGTACTAGACTAGATAAGGCAAAAACAACAACAATAATAATGAACTCAAGGAACTCAGTCTAATGGGGAGACAACATGTAGAGAACTATCTTCAAAGAAGATATATATAGAGAGAGGATAAACTGGAAATAATCCCAGAGGGGAGGCAGACTAGGAAAAGCTTCTCATAGAAGGTATGGATTTGGCAGAGACCTGAGAGGAGCCAGGGAAACTTGGAGGTGGAGATGAGTAAGGAGAGAGTTCCAGGTATGGAGGAGAGCCAGAAAAAATGCAAAGAGTTGGGAGACAGAGGGTTGTGTGCAAGGAACAACCAGAAGGCCAGCGTCACTGCATTACAAACTACCTAGAGGGGGCGCAGCTACGTGGTGCAGTGGATAAAGCACTGGCCCTGGATTCAGGAGGATCTGAGTTCAAATCCAGCCTCAAGCACTTGACACTTACTAGCTGTGTGACCCTAGGCAAGTCACTTAACCCTCATTGACCTGAAAAGAAAAAAAAAGGAAAAAGAAAAGAAAAAAGACTTTATTTCCCTCTAGGTAGTTTGTCCTTTAAGATTGGAAATCAAGGAGGGCCAAACAGTGCACAGCAGTGAGTTTTGGCTTAGCATCAAGGTTTAGCAAGAACATGTCCTCTGTCCCATTTTTTAAAAAATTATCCTCGGGGCAGCTAGGTGGCACAGTGGATAGAGCACCAGCCCTGGAGTCAGGAGTACCCGAGTTCAAATCTGACCTCAGACATTTGACACTTACTAGCTATGTAACCCTAGGCAAGTCACTTAACCCCAATTGCCTCACAAAAACAAAAAACAAAAAAAAAACAAACAAGAAAATTATCCTCATAAGGGAGGTGCCTAACCAGTAGTGAAATAAGTAGGGTGATAGTACTAGGAAGAAATGGTAGGAGGTGGGAGAAAGCTCACTCACAGGCCATCTGATCTGTACCCCCTTCATTTTCCAGATGAAGAAACTAAGGAACTTGCTTACCATCACACTATTTATTGACCATTGACACAACTACAGATTTGAATCCAAGTCTCCCTCACTCCAGAAGTCAGTGTTCTTTCCACTATCCCCTCCCCCCAATTCCCTTTATCTTTTTGCGAAAAGTTTATATCTTTTAACGCACCTCTCTATCCTGCAAGACCAGGAGGCCATAGTCTCTTCAGTTTTGTCACCTAATAACCAGCTTTTACCCTCTGCCAGTTTCCAGCTGCACCTGGAGTCCTTCTGAGCCACCTTCATCTTCAGGTGGAGGCCGTAACTCTGAAAGCTTTTCGCCATATGCCATTAACAGGAGAGTTTAACCCCCCACTGCTAGATAAGGACTTTGCCCTGCTTTTATAACTCTTCTCTTCATAACTATAATTCTCTCCCCCCCAAGAAATCTCCTGCCAGTTTTGTCTTCAGCTTGTCTCAGGGAGTATCTTGATTGCCTATCCACCAATGTGTTCAGATTGCCCAGGAATACTTCAGTCTCATGTCTGAGAGACGCAGGAGCCCTCTTTGCCTGAAAATTATGACATCATGGTCCTTGCTCCAACTTACTCAGACTGCACATAAATTACATTTAAGTGATACGTAAATCTGAACGTGGCCCTTGGAACAATTCTGATGAAGATGCTTGAGTTAATAATGACTGGAAGCGTCCAAGACCAGAGGGCTGAGTATTAGTGATGTGAGAACAAAGCAGTAAAATGGTTGGTACTGAAAAGACCATTCAAGGTGGTATCAAAAAGAAAGCTATTCCTCTATAAAAAATGGGAGACTAAGGAGCTGGGAAAGGAAATCCACGTCTCTAGCCTTTGAACTAACAGTTATAAATTCATCAGGATTCATGAGGGGGAAAAAATGAATATAAAAAACTACATGAACTTCAAAAGACCCTGTAAATGCTATCTATTATTATCATCATCATTTAGGAGAACCTCCTTCCCTAGGCAGCAGAATCCATAGAGTGCTGGGCTTGGAGTCAGGGAGACCTGAGTTTGAATCCTGCTTCAGATACTGACTAGCTGTGTAATACTGGGCAAGTCACTTTACCCCTCAGCCTCAGTTTCCTCATCTGTAAGACAGGGTTGATGACAATAGCACCTACCACCCAAGGCTGTTGTGAGGAACAAAGTACTTAATATTTGTAAAGCAGTTTACAAACCTAAAAGTGCTATGTGAATGCTAGCTATTATCATTATAAGAATGTTTTTGACCTTACCAGCCCCATGAAAGGCTTTTAGAGATCCCCAGGGGACCCCGGACCACACATTGAGAACCACTGTTCCAGAATATCTCCACAACAGACTACCTGCCTCCCCTGCCCATCACAGTCTAGACCCACACCACTGGGACCTATATAAACCTGCAGGAACACAGAAGAGATAAATGTTTCCTCTTACCATCAATCACAAGTCAGGTGAAAGGCTTTAAAATGGTACCTTCCCTGAGCCCCTGCAGCAGTGGTGGCTGAAAAAGGAGGAATCCAGTATGGGGGGATGTAGGGGTGGGCAGTGGGAGTGGCACATGTGTATACAAGTGTTTGTTATGGAGGTGTGGAGGGGGTGTGTGGAAGGGGAACAGGCCATGTGGAAGTCGAACAATGGCACTTGATGAGATTACAAAGGGTCCCAAATTGATCAGTGGCTACTAGTAGAGCCAATGCTGTCTTGGGGAGAAATGCAGAGTTTTGGTAGGTGGTGCACAAGAGTGCAAAAGCATTGGTCAAATTCTAACCCACTTTGTAAAAAACATGGTCCTTAGCTATGAGCCCCGTCAACTGAATCCTTGTCAAAAGAGGACTTTCTCTTCCCCTATCCTGTGCTGCTTCACTGAGTTCTAGAAAAAGATAAATCCATTGACCCTGAACATAGCTCTCCCTTCTCCTCCTGGCTATATCCATAATACTATCTCTCTGAGGAGCAGGGTGATAATTAATGTGCCACCAGAGAGAGTTTTCATTATTCCATCAGAATTTCCTATTAATTTTCGAGATTCCTCCGATTAAGCAACAGATTTGACAGTGCCAGTGTCTCGTTCACGGTGGGAATATCTTCTCTATTTCAACAGGTAAATCAAGGCCCAAACCAATCCAGACATTTTCAATTTCCTCTCTTGACACATTCCCCTCAGTCCCCAACATTGTGTATGTTCTGTTTTTTAATAACATTTTCTAAGGGCCCTGCTTTCCTGCAGAGGAAACCATTTTTGCTACATAAATAGCTCCCATTGTTTCCACTTACTTGGTAAAGGAGGGTAACGGATTCTGATGGCTTCTTAAAATTGAAAAGCTGAAAATTTCCACTGGGCCTTGGTGTTAATACATGCAGTTGCTGATTGGTGTTCCCTCAAAATGCTTCTCCCAATCTAGCAGCCCCCTGGGTTGTTTTCAGAAACCCCCCATAGCTTGACATCTTCTCATGAGAACAGAATCAACAGAACACTATTGAGTGGAAGCACCTTAATTTGCTTGGGAAGGCTACCTGTAGGAGTTTTGAGGAACTGACTCTACTGTATTTTGTGCTCCTCCCTATCCCCTAAGGTATTTGTAGAAGTTAAATCTGGATAAAAGAATATCACTAATTCTCAAAAGGGTGTGTATTTGGAAGTGTCAAGGTGCACACCTCCCATAGCAATGAATTTGTGGGTGTGAGAGAGAGACACACACACACACACACACCACACAGAAGCAGAGAGAGAAATATTTTTTTAGGACCATGGAGCAGGAGTTATTTCTTCCCTCCCTCCCAACCTCAGTTGATTCCTTGAGAGCCACTGCCCAGCTGACACCTACTGAGAGAGTCAGCAGCAACAGGGGAAGAAGCCCCAAGACTCTCCCTATAGTGATCCAGATTCCCTAGGGCTTAGAAGCTGAGCTCTGCCTGTCCCGGCCCCTCAGCCTAGCAGTCAGTAAGGCTTACACTGTGAGGCAGATACTTTCTTTTGGGGAAAGAAGAAAGGACTGAGCATACAGACCCTAGATAGGATTCCCACCTCGAGTTTCCTTACTTCCCCATATGCATCCATCCTGAAGGTCATTTATGTTTTAGCAAGAACAGCAGGAGCAAACTACTGGACTGTGTAACTCAAACAGTTCCAGTCTTTAAACTGCTTTTCTCCCCAAAGGCACGTTGGCTGCTGAAGAGCTATGCTGCTACTTTATCACCTGGAGCCAATTCTTTGACCACCACCCCCGCCGCCCCCCCCCTGCCCTGCCCCCTTATGCAGTCCTCTATTGAGGATGGCAAACCTGGGCATCATCTCATCTCACCCCAGCCCAGCCCACCATTAGTGTTCTCATGGGTTATTTCATTACTTTGCAAAGACTTGATTTGGGAATTCGATGGGATTTGCTCCCATCTATAAGGCAAATCATATTTTTATCTGAAGGAAATAAAATCTCTTCAGAAAAGAGGGAGGGGAAGGTGATAGATAAATATGGTCTTGGGCAAGCAATGTTCTGCTAGAAGCAAAGGGAATCTATAACCTGAGATGTATTCTTTTCAATTCTGAAGGGGCTCACAGTCAAACAAGGGAGAGGGAGTAAGCATTTATTCAGTACCTACTATGTTGCCAGACACTGTGTTAAGCACTTTACGAATATTATCTTATTTAATCCTAACAACCCTGACTTGCTATTATCCTCACTTTACAGTTGAGGAAACCAAGGCAAATGGAGATTAAATGACTTGCCCAGGGTCACACAACTGTCAAGTATCTGAGGCTGGATTTGAACTCAGATCTTCCTGACTCTAGCATTTGTTCTAACTAGCTGCCTCTGGTAGAGATAGAGCACTGACACTTTTAGGTCCTCACTGGTTTGGGGAAAGTGACAAAATTCCCAAAACAAGAAGATGAAAGAGAAGGCTTTGACCTTGATAATGATAGAGAATGGGGGGGAAGGGGGATGAGGGATCCTCCTTGCCCAGCCTTCACACTGTGGGTTGAACCATGGGCTGTGCTTCCCAAGTCTGGGAGAAAGGAAAAGGAGCCCTGGGAACAGGGTGTATTGTAAGGAATATCAAAGAAACTCCAGAACCTGCTAGCTCTCATTGTCAACTGGACATTGGAATGGGTGTCTACTGGTCCCAACAACTTGAGCTCCTCTCTCTGCAGCCCTCCCCAGCCCCAGCCCACCCCCAACTAAGAGGCACTCTCCTTTTAACTGTTTTCATGGACTTCCTTTTATCCATCCTCCAGGCAGAGGTGGGGATGAGAAGGGAAGCAGAGCATGCTATTTCTCCTCCCTGCTCTAGCTACTGCTGGAGGAGCTAGTCACTTTAGACTTTTCTCTTTAAGCTTTATTTTTAGTTTTCTTCTACTGAGTGAGATGAAACTGGATAGCCATCTTAGCCGTGCTCATGCTACTTACTTGAATGTAAGTGCAGAAATAAGGAAGGAAGGGGAGAAAAGCCAAAGGGGACAAGATCTAAGTCATGAAGAGCCTATCGATCCAAGTTGGAGCTGCCAGTGCAAAGTGGCTAGGAATGCAAGAGCTCTGAATTTAAGAAAAGCAGAGAAGATAATGCTCAGAACTATATGCTTCTGGTAACACGGGCCAATAAAAACCACAGCTAGGGAACAGAAACTGTTCCCATTCTCCCTTTTCCCTGGGAGGCAACTGTGGTATTGAAAAGAAAGATAGGTCTCCACAAAGAGAGAGACAGTAAATAGCTGGGAATGGAAAGCCATGTTTCCACTGCTGTTTATCCTTTTTTTTTTTTTTTTTTTTTTTTTTTTTTTTTTTTTAGTGAGGCAATTGGGGTTAAGTGACTTGCACAGGGTCACACAGCTAGTAAGTGTTGTGTCTGAGGCCGGATTTGAACTCAGGGAGTCCTGAATCCAGGGCCGGTGCTCTATCCACTGCGCCACCTAGCTGCCCCTTCATTCTTTTTTTTTTTTATCCTTTCTTCTCGAAGATGAGCAATGCTATCACAAGGAACATGAACTGGATTTAAGAGAAGCAGAGCTGCACAAAGTCATCAACCTCACTCTCTCATCCAGAGTCAAAGTCCAGTGGCAAGACAAGAGTCAAGATGCCTCATGATGGCCTGTCTGGGATGGGTGACCTTGGCCTTTCTAAATTAGGGCTTTCCTAGGCCTCAGCTTGTGTGAGGCAATGCCCATTCAGCGACTCGGGACTATCCATATAAGAACTGAGATGGGGGGGCAGCTAGGTGGCACAGTGGTTAAAGCACCAGCCCTGGATTCAGGAGTACCCGAGTTCAAATCCGGCCTCAGAAACTTGACACTTACTAGCTGTGTGACCCTGGGCAAGTCACTTAACCCTCATTGCCCCACAAAAAAAAAAAAAAAAAAAAAAGAACCGAGATGAAAGATAGGCCGATTTACCATCAGAAAACTATCAATTTGGGAGGGGGAAGATCCTTAGCATTTCTGGTCAGATCAGAAAACTTTGCAGGACTTAGAATGACTGTAAATGTCTCCATGAAAGGTGGAGGGAGGGAGTTCCCAGAGCATATCCAAGGAGCCAAGCCATCCTTCAGACTACAGGCTGCTTGCTAGCTCAGTCTGCCCTGCTCACCAGCACCACCTGGTAGGTTATAGCTTCGAGAACCCAGACACATCGAGGTTGAAGGTGTTTGTCTTTTCTTCTGCTCCAGTGTCAATTATCAAGTCTGTTTTCAGCCCAAAACAGGGTCAAGATAGTGACTATTTCTGGAGTTTCCAGTGGGTTTACTATATGATAAGCACAAAGGTATAGTTAGAGTGTGTGTGTGTGTGTGTGTGTGTGTGTGTGTGTGTGTGTTGATGGTAATTCACGCAGCATAAGCCAACAAGTATACACGGGAACAAAGTTCCTGCTGTAGCTTAACTGTTTTTTCAGAGTTCATCATCTGATTACCCATCCTTAGAGATCATCTTCCCTTTCCCACATCAGTCTTAATAGCCTCCTGCAGCCTAGGATCTGGTATTGTGCTAAAGCAGCCTCCTCAGAGCTCAGTTTGCTTTCCAATATTGTGTTTCACCTCATCAGTTGACATAAGAACAGAAGGCAGCCATAGTAACTTGAGATTTGAGTAGTCAGACTCAAAAGTCTTGCTGTAAATTGGGAAGACACATTCTGGCACTTGGAAAATGAAGAGAAAGTCTCTGGTGCAAGATACAATGTTCTCAGTTCAGAGCAAAAATGATCTTTGGCTTTCCCCTGATGCTGACGGCCCTTAGAGATATATACTGTGAAAGGCTGCCTGCTCAATGTCCATCACAAGCTGGGGGAGGAGGGGAGCTCTGCATTTTACTTCACTGTAGCTTTAAAAAGAATCATAGCAGCCCCTAGCTAAGATAAAAATCATTCAGTTGTCCTCAAAAATGGACTCCCCCACCATTCTTTTTTTTTTATTTATTTCATGAAAATTTGTGCTTAAGAAACATTCTGATAAACTTCCATTCTCTTAACCAAGGGATGTGGGAGACCCACTGTTGTCATTCAGCAGAAGAGGGACCACATTCCTAAGACTGAACATGGCTATATTTCCTGGCAAAGATGAAAACTAGTTCCTATCGGTGTTAGAAACTCCACCTATCTGGAACACAACTCCCGATTTGCCTTCTAAACCTATTCCTCCAAACTGGCTTTTTTTTAAGGATACCACTTCACACACTCAGTCATCCTCAAATTTTCTCTCTCCCTATAGCCAATCAGTTGTCCAATATTGTCTAATCCTATGCTTTGAAATAGGGAAGCTAGGTGATGCAGTGGATAGAGTGCCAGGCCTAGAGTTAGGAAGACCTCAGTTCAACTCTAGCCTCAGACACTTACTAGCTGTGTGACCCTGGGCAAGTCACTTCACCCTATTTGTCTCAGTTTCCTCGTCTGTTAAACGAGCTGGAGAAGGAAATGGCAAACCATCCCAGTGTCTTTGCCAAGAAAACCCCAACTGGGGACACGAGTCAGACATGACTGAAAATGCCTAACAAACAAAAGCTTTAAAATAAGGATTATGTTTGTCCTACATTTCTCAAAGGGTTGTTGGGAGGACAGTATTTTTGCAAACCTCAAAGCACTATATAAATATGAGCTGTTAACAAGTGAAAGGGAGACTGTGATTATAGATAGTAAGAAATAACCCACGTTTACATAGCCCTTTAAGGGTTACAAAATACTTTCCTTATACCATCCGGATGAAGTAGCAAGTAATCTTTATTAAAACGGTGTCTGAATTAATGGTGTTTGGAAAAACAATTCCAGAACTCAATTGGGACTCCATCTCATGTATCGAAACATGATAGGGCAGAGGAAATTCTCTTAAAAGTGACCAGCTTTCTTATTTGCTATGGGAGCAAACTTCCTGCTGTGGCTTAACTGTTTTTCAGTGTTCATCATCTTATTACATACCCTTAAAGATTATCTTCCCTTCCCCACAATGTCAGTCTTAATAGTCTTCTGCAATCCAGGGAGACCAGGCAGTCCCTGGGAAATTCTCCTAAGGGCTAGCCCCAGCTTGTTCTGCCCTGGGCAATGGTCCTCCTGCTGTTCAAGCTTCTGCTCTTCACAACACAGATTGCAGTTATAGGAATGTTTCCGGGCTCTTAAAAAAATTTTTTTTAATTAACAGAAAGCTATTTTTCTCTCCCTCCCAACTCCCCATTTCATTAAAAAAAAAAAAAAGCAAGAAAACAAGTGTGTTCCTTATAACAAATATGCATAGTCAAACAAAACAAATTGCCTCTGGTCATTTTCAAAATGTCTCATTCTTTTCATGGAATCCATCACTTCTTTGTCAGGAGCAGGGTAGTACATTTTATCATTAGTACTCTGAAATCATGAATGGTCATTGCATTGGCCAAAATGCATAGTTTTCAAAATGGTTTGTTTTTTACAGTATTGTTACTTCCATGTACTAACTTGTTCTACTTCAGCTCATTTTGTTATTCATCAGGGGTTTTTTTTGTTGTTTTTTTTGTTTTTTTAGGCAACTGGGGTTAAGTGACTTGCCCAGGGTCACACAGCTAGTAAGTGTCAAGTGTCTGAGGCTGGATTTGAACTCAGGAACTCCTGAATCCAGGGCCGGTGATTTATTTGCTATGCCACCTAGCTGCCTATTCATCAGCTTTTACATCAGCTTATACTTCAAAATTGTTGATTTTTATAATGCTGTTGTTATACAATTGTCCTGATTCTTCTCACTTTACTCTGCATCAGTTCATACAAGTCTTTCCATGTCTCTTTGAAATCTCCTCTTTCCTAATTTCTTACAGCACTATTATACTCATACATTCATAAACCACAATTTGTTCAACCAGTCAGTCCCTTGCTCATGGGGCATACCTTTAGTTTCTGGTGTTTTGCCACCGCATATTTATACTAATTCATCTTTATATGAAACTTTAAGCTTTAGAAAGCACCCTTCCCCCATCATCCCTTTGAGCAGGTGCTGCAAATAATATCACCATTTTATAGATGAAAAAAGGCACTGAAAGAGGAATCACAGAATCAGAAGAATGCTTAGAGATTACCTAGTCCAACTTGCAAGTGGAAAGGAATCTCCTCTATGATACACTTGACAAGTGGTCATACAGACTGTTTAAAGCCCTCCAGCAAGAGGTGATACACTGAATTCTGGATTTCCTTACAGCAAATCTAAGACTCTTCCTTTGCAACTTGCACTCTTCATTCCTTGTTCTGTTCCCTGGTGCTGGGCAGAATAAGTCTAATTCTTCCATCACATATAATCTTTCAAATACTAATCACGGACACAGTGCCTTTCAATGCAGCCCAATAAATGTTGGTTCATGTTGAGCAGGATTTGTGTTGAGGTTCTTGATTCCAGTTCAAGCATGCTTTCCAAATAGGGCTTTATGTCCCTTACAACGTTCTCACTTCACCAAGGGAATAATTTGCTACTTGCAATAGATTTCAAATAAAAACATTAAGGGCAAGGCCCTTAATGCCCATGATGAATTCAAGTTACCTAGCCCAAATTAATTAAATCCTAAAGGTACTGAAAGCATGGGCCAATGCAACTGCTGATTCACTGTCGCTGAAAGGTTGTAAAGGGTGGGATAGGTGTCACCGTACTAAAGAAGGATATATGTCCCAATTTTTGAAAAAGAGCCTGTCAATTTGGCTTCAACTCTTGGCAAGATTCTAGAATGTATTATTTTTTTTTTGGTGAGTCAGTTGGGGTTAAGTGACTTGCCCAGGGTCACACAGCTAGTAAGTGTTAAGTGTCTGAGGTCAGATTTGAACTTAGGTCCTCCTGACTCCAGGGCTGGTGATCTATCCACTGCGCCACCTAGCTGCCCCCCTAGAATGTATTATTAAAGGGATGACTAATGAACACCTAGGAAAAGGGAAAAAAAGGAAGCAGTAACTTGGCTTTATCAAGACCAAATCATGGACCTTTTTGGATAGTTAAGAGAATTATAGGTCAGAGGAATAGCGATATACTCTGCCTAGGTCTTAACAAAGCATTCAACTCTTGCTAAGTCACTCATGCTATTCTTATGGAAAAGATGGAGTAATGTGGCTAGACACTAGTGCTATTACATGGATTCTGTACTGATGGAATTAATGATTAGATTCAAAGTTATTAATGGTTCAATAACAATTTGGAAGGCCTAGTGGAGAGCCCAAAGAATCAGTGTTTAGGCTGACAGAGGCAAAAAATTGCATGCTTATCATATTTGCAGATGTTATAAATCTGGGAGAGATAATAAACAAATGGATGACAGAACCAGGATTCAAAAATATCTTGGCAGGTGAGAATGCTTAATGGGAAATAATGTTAAGTCATACTAGGGCTTAAAAATGAATTTCTTAAGTGTAAGATTGTGGAAGCATGCATAAAGAGCAATTCATCTGGAAAAAAAAAGGTGATGTTTCAGTGGACTTACAGTTCAATGTGAGTCAACAGTGTGATGGAGCAGTCACAGAACAAAGGAAAAAAAATAATGGCCAAAAAGAATAGTTGGTTCATTGGTTATTGTGCCAATTTTCAAGAAAAATTCATAATCATGAAACAAAAGATGCACATTTTCAAATACTTCTTAACAGTCCTGATGAGATGTTCCAAGTTCATCTGGTTTTGATAGACCTGTATTAAGAGATCTCACAGTACTTGGTTCTAATCAGATCACATCTAAAACACTTAATGTTAAGTTCTGGGCAGCACATATTTTTGGAAGGGCATTGATAAGCTGGAGAGTGTCCCAAGGAAGGCAAACAGGATAGTGAAGAGGCTCCAGTTAAGAGAGGAGGGAATGTTTTTTACGGGAGAAGAGAAGAATTAACAAGTAGATGATAACTGTCATTAAATATCAGAAGATCTGCCATTTGGAAAATGGATTAGACTAGTTCTGCTTGGACCCAGAGAGTAGAACTAGGAGCAATGCACAGAAGCAAATTTAGGCTTAACATGAGGAAAAACTTCCTAGCAATTAGAGAGTTGTCCAAATATGGAAGTGGCTTCCTAAAGGGATAGAGAGCCCATGACTTCCCCAGGCTCTATGAGAAGCTCAGTAGGATTCTCCAAATTAAATCAATTATACTTTGGAACTTGGTTGTTGTTGTCAAGTCATTTCAGTCATGTCTGACTCTCCCTGACCTCATTTGGGATTTTCTTGGCGGAGATGCTGGAGTGGTTTGACATTTCCTTCTCCAGCTCCAACTAAGGCAAACAGGGTTAAGTGACTTGCCCAGGGTCACACACAGCTAATAAGTGTCTGTGGTTGGACTTGAATCCATGAAGACAAGTCTTTCTGATTCATAGCCCAGTGCTCTATTCACTGCACTGCACCACCCATGCAAAAAGGAGAATAGAACATGGTGCACAATATAATTTGAGGTAAAAACTAAGAGTAACCAAAGATTTTTAGACTGAACAGAAGCCTACATATCATGAATGACTTTTTTCAAAGAAGAATCAGATGGTGCTCGAAATGACACATACCAAAAACAACACAAAAAATGAAAGTAATTCTATTTATAAGACAGGAAGTGACTCATCACTGATGTGGGAGTAGTTTTTGAATCAGCTGTCTCTGTATAGTCAGACCCTTGACTCTTTGGAGTAATGTTCAAAATTATTAAAAAGCTAGAAAATGAGAATGAGAATAAGACATGGCATGTAATTAAAACAACTCAAAACTAACCTACTTAAATAAGTTATTAGTACTGAAACTAGAAAATAGATGGAAGAAGGGATATACATATCAACTAAGATAATTTAATACAAATGTTTAACCAATGTAAATCAGAAGCCATTATAAGGAAAAGGAAAGCAAAAGAGACTAAAAACCTCCTTAGTCAAAAATTAATGGACTTATCCTCCAGAGAAATGACATCCAAAAACAGCAGGAATTTAAAATATAAACTCATTTGGAAAAACTTTGTAAAGAAGGATGACAGATTATGAGTAATGTCATCTAACTTCATGAAACAGCAAGTCAGTGGGGAGAAAAACAAATTTAAAGATAACTTGATAGAAGATCCAACCACACTTTCATAGTTCCTATGTAATAAACCTAATGTTAACTCTAGCACCTAGAATTGATAAGACATAGCAATAGATAAGAAAAGACAATCTTCAGCTTTAATGTGTTTGAATTCATAGAGAGAAATATAAGCTCATTCAATTTTAGCACTGAGAAGTACTCCCCAGCATGGAGACTCAAAAATAATCATTTAAAGCTAAGGTTTGTTTCTAAGGTATCCCCAATGAGGAAAGTGAAAAGGGATTCAATGTACAGAGTAACTCAAGTATATATAGGACAGTTATTTATTTCTACTACAAAAGAAATGCTAAGAACATATACTGACCAAAGAAACATAAGAAGCAGTAGCTAGTCATTACAATTATCATTTCCTAGATGTTTATACATAAAACATCAAAATATGAGGCATTTTGCAAGACTACTGAACCAGCATTTCATCTTTCCTAAGCTATATAGTGTCTGAAAAACTTCCTCTAGGTCCATATTTTCTAGCAAGCCAATCCAGAGAGTAGGTTTATTCTCCTACCCATACCCGTTTTTTTCCAAATTTTACAAAAAATACCACTGGCTTCTTCTGAAGCGTGGGTGTTCAAGACCATCTCACCTCTGGAAATCAAGAAATTGTTTCTAATAATAAAGACATCATCTCAATATTACTGCTGTTACCTACAGTAAACAAAGGAGCATGGCACCCCAGTGTTTGATAAATACAAAAACCCCAGATATTGGAGCAAAAACTCACCATTCAACAAAAAAAATTGGAAAATAGTCTGGCAAAAACTAGGTATTCACCGATATCCCATATTACATAACAACATAAAGTCCAAATGAGTACATAACTTAGACATAAAGGATGACATAATTAGAGAATCAAGGAAAAAATTACCTGTCAGATGTATGGATGGGGAAAAGTTTATGACCAAACAAAAGATCAAAAGGATCACAGAAGATAAAATAAACAACTTTGATTATACAATATTATAAAGTTTTTGCACAAATAAAACCAATGCAGCTAAAATTAGAAGGGAAAAGGCAGAGTGGGAAAAATGTAGCAACTTTCTCCAGTAAACATTTCATTTCCAAGATATATAAGGAAGCTATTCAAATTTATAACAATAATTGATAAATGGTCAAAGGATATGAATAGTTTACAGAGAAATTGATCCAGGCTATCAATAGTAATATGAAAAATGTTCCAAGTCACTAACAATTTTAAAAATGCAAAGTAAAGCAACTCTGTCATTCCACCTCACACCCATCAGTTTGGGAAAGTTAACAAAACCCCATGGCTCCACCCCAAAATGCAAATGAGAAAAGTTGGCATAGCTGTGGGAAAACAGGTACATTAGTGTTCTGTGAATTGGTCTAGGCATTCTGACAAGCAATTTGGAACTATTTTCCAAAAGTTACTAAACTGTCTGTATACTGACCCAGAGATACTACTACTGGGTCTATACCTAGAAAGGTTAAGTGAATGGTTTAAGGTCATATAGGTATTAGGTAACAGAGCTGGGATTTGAACTCAGGTGCTCTGACTTGAAAGGCAGTCCATTTCTCACTGTTTCATGCATGAAGCCTATTGCTCCTTTAATCAGAAAAGGGTACATACAGCACATTCTAACTACAAGAAGAGTATTGACAAAGATCACTATAGCAGCTGTACTTGGTGTCTCTTGCCCTGGAGCAAGAGTAATATTTAGCATCAAGGAGGTAAGTATTTATTAGGCTAGTTCAGGAAAATTTACTCTATAGATACATTTTTTAACATTACAGAGTAAGCTCAAAAACAGGGGGCAGGTAGGTGGCACAGTGGATAAAGCACTGGCCTTGGATTCGGGAGTACCTGAGTTCAAATCCAGCCTCAGACACTTGACACTTACTAGCTGTGTGACCCTGGGCAAGTCACTTAACCCCCATTGCCCACCAAAAACAAAAACAAAGGTGAATTTTTCAACATGATCCCTTATTAGTGAATGTTGGAGAAAAGATCACTTCAGCAATTCTCTTAAGCAAGAAGCAATAATCAACATCAAACCCGCAAGCAAAAGACAGTCACATGAAAGCCAAGGGATTGCTGAGTGTATGGAGACTGAAATCTAGAGAATGTCTCTGACAAAAAGTAGGATATGTATTCCAAATTGTTCTAGAGAAAAATAAAGGCAGAACTTGTGCCTAAATTACTGTATTGTCCTAATGATAGGATCACTAATTACCAAGGTCCCCACCTCCTTCCTCTTCAAAGCTGTCTATCAAAGCTGCCAGTCAATTAGCTTGGAGCTGTGTGTGCATGGGGGGGTGGGGGTGGGGGATGTTCCCAGCTTCACAGGATAGACAGTACCCAGGAACAAACTTTACTTCCTGACGCCAAGGACCTCGACCACATGGCTTGCCCTCAGACACCTTCTCATAATGGTGGAGCTTTCCTATAGTAACTCCAGCAGGTGGCATCATTCCAATCGTTACACTTCTGATTGTACTGGCATGGCTTTCTGATCACCTAATTGTACAAAAACTCCCTCCTACATGGAGTCACAGCCATTCAGGCTTGGTAGAAGTCCCAAGACCATGCAAGTCAACACACTCTTTCCAGCTAACCAGATCCATTTCAATATGGTGGCAAGGGGGGGAAGTCCTATGTAACCAAACTAAAGTCCTACAATGTTCTTGTTGATTAGCCTATGTTTTGGGTTAAAAATTTTTTGTTAACTTCTAAGTGACCAATGAATGTCCCATTTGTTTTGGAACATTCATTTGCCCCTTTCAGTTCTAGGCATAGGTTCAAGCCATGGTGGCTGTGGAGGTAGGATTCCAGGCTAGACATTGCTGCCAGCTCAGAAGGAAAGCCATGAGAAACCAGGGTGCTAGGATGAAAGGAAAGAGGAAGGATGAGGAAGTGTTTGTACTTGGAACTTAATGAGACTGTCAAATTGGAACTGAATTAAACTCAACCTAATGTACCTCCTTTCCCCATAGACTGAGGTGGTGTAAAGGAGGATTAGGCCCCCAGGAAGAAATGTCTGTGTATATATATCTTACTATACCTTTACCTATTCCTTCATAAGAACTAATCTGACTTTTAAGTGGTCCCCTGAACCGCTGTTAAGTATAACTGAGATGCAGAGGACCCCTAATATTGGAAGAATACCATTGGTATTCTTGGGAGTTTAAGCCAATACCAGAGAGAAATAGAAACTTCTAACCCCCTTAAAGGTACTGCAGAACTGTGGAGAAACAGGAAAATGTAACATAGCTCATACTCAGGCAGTGGAGACCAGATTGTCACAGTTACATTGTCATCAACAGAAACAGGGTACTTACGAGGAAGGGAAGGTTTTATGGAACAGATGATGAATTGGACTTTCAATATTTCAAGTCTGAGTCTTATATTCCAACTGCCTGCTGGACATTACCCCTAATATCTCACTCAAGAGAGAAGTCAGAACTTCAGATGTAGATATGAAAGTCATCTGTAGAGGTAATAACAAAGTCTGGAAAGAGATGGGATTGCCATGGAAGATTATATATAAAAGAGAAAGGGACAGAACATTAGTGAAAGCCCCATTTATTAGGGAACAGGAAAATTTAAGACCTCATGAAGGTAGTAGAGGTGTAATGAGATAGGTGGGATAAGAACCAAGAGTGAAATGTTATAGATTCCACAGGATAATGGAATGGGGGGGGGGGAAGAAAGGATAGATTAACAATGTCAAAGGCTACCAAGAGGTTGAGAAAGATGAGCACAGAATAAAAGGCTCTTAGATATAGCAGCAAGGAGATAATTGGTGAGAATGAAAAATTTTTGTTGAGTGGGCAGAATGAGAGCAATAAAGCAAAGGGCTGAGAAGGTCATTTTAGGTGAAGAAGTGGAGTCGTCAAATACTGGCCAGTTAGGGAAGGAGGTAAAAACACCTATACCAATAACAATAAGACAAGGTAGAACTACAAGAGATGTGCAAACACAGTGGTGTGAGAGTTCAGAGAAGGGAGAGATCACTTCAGAGTTGGGAATAAAAAAAATGACCACCCTTTATTTAGTGTTTTAAACTTACAAAACACTGCATTTGAGCCTCCTCATTGGGGTCCCCTGAGGATTTATTGAGAAGTTGACATTTCAGTTAGGCCTTGAAAAACAGACATACAGCATCCTAAAGGTTGCAGGTTGAGGCAATAAGCATTAATCCAGGTATAGGAAACAGTGAAAAAGGTGGGAACATGCAGGTTTTATCTGAGAAATATCAAGTGGTCTTGTTTGGCAAATACTACGGGGCAGAAGATGCAGAGTATGTGTGAGTAAAGGCTGGAAGGTTGGACCCAGGTTGTGACAGCTCTCAAATCCCAAGCTAAGCAGCTTGGCCTCATTTCCAAAGGGAAATCATGGAAGATTTTTGAGCAAGATGGAGACATGGTCAAGGAAGATTAGCCCTGTACCAGTCCATAGTGTATTTGAGTTATTAGATGAACCTATGACCTACAAATCGGGCTAACACTTCTGTTCTCAGCAAACAAAATACTACTTTTCTCAGTTCTGTTCCACTATTCCAGCCACTGGGCCTGTGTGGTCAGAGAATTCCTCAGATTTGTCCGAGGTAAAATCATAGCAGTGCTTATTAAAATAAGCAGAATCAAAAAGATAATGTACATGACCACAATAATGTAAAGGAAAATAACTCTGATAAACATCATGACCAATCATGACTTCAGAGGATTAATGGAGATGCATGTCCCTTCCTCTTTGTGGTTAGGTGATAGAGCAGAGGTTCAGAATGAAACATGTTTTCACATGGCCAATGTGTTAGTTTATTTTGCTTGACTACACTTATTTGCAAAAAGGATGAGTTTTTGACTTGGGGAGGAACTAGAGGTAGTTAGTGGAAAGTGAGAGATGTGGAAAAAAAAATCAATGAAACATAAAATGATGTATAGGGAAAATACACAAGGAAACATGTGGAGTAATTTCTTTACAACCTTGTTTATTTTAGAGAGATACCTAGAACTAAAGGAGAGCTGACCTCAGGGGCATAAAGATTCTATGAAGGGGCAGCTAGATGGCGCAGTGGTAAAGTGCCGGCCCTGGATTCAGGAGTACCTGAGTTCAAATCCGGCCTCAGACACTTGACACTTACTAGCTGTGTGACCCTGGGCAAGTCACTTAACCCTCATTGCCCTGTAAAAACAAAAAAACAAACAAAAAGATTCTATTGAGAGGGTTGCCTCTGACAGTCTTGGACATCACTTAACTATTCATTCTTCTAGGTAGTATTCTATGACTGAGTTACAGAGAAGGTTCTCATCTGCATTAACAAAGGGGATTTCTTCATAGGAGAGTTCCTAGTATCCATGAAATCCCAGGTTTGGTTCTTATTATTGGTTGTTGGGTGGTGTTGAGTGTTGGGTTTGGTGTTGTTTAGTTGATCAGGTGTGTCCAACTCTTTGTGACCCTGTGGACCATGGGATTTTCTTGGCAAAGATACAGGAATGGTTTGCTATTTCCTTCTCCACTGAATCTTTTTGTCAGGCAGAGGTGAAGTGACTTGCCCAGGGTCAGACCATAGCTAGGAAGTATCTGAATCTAGATTTGAACTCAGATCTCTGTCCCATGTTACATTTCATATATATTTTTAGAAACTACATATAACAAAAGTTCCCCCTTTTTATACACAATCTTTTGTTCTTCCTTGTAATAATATCTGCAATGAGCTCACTCTACCCATCTATTTCTTGGATTGGTAGATGACTAAATAAGTGTTCAAGAAGTATCCAAAAGTTCAAAAGCCTCCATCCAATTTGTTCTAATAATCAATTAGCTTTTAGAAAAGATTATTTAGAAAAGGATATGAAGTAGTAATACTAACTAGTAATATTTGGTATAGTTAATTATAACATAATATTTAGTATAGTTAATTATAATAATTAAATATAACTAATTAGTAATAGTATAAAGTCAATTACACCAAAAGTCTAAGACATTCTTTGTCACAAGTACATGTGGAATCCCTGTGGAAAGTGGGCTTCCTTCAGAGACTCAACATGTCATCCTTTGGCAGGAGAGTGCTAGTAAATATTTAACAACTAGCTCCCTGAAAAAAAAGGGTATAAATGACAAATATTTAAGATTAATCTCCATTATTAACATTTTCTCCATCACTTGAGCCCAGGGAGTCAAGAAAACAAGAAATCATGCCCTGATTTGTAGCTTATACTAATTTCTGAGATGCAAATGGTCACTCTGAAAATTTAATAGTAGGCTTTCAGGATCTAGTATGAGCAGCTCTAGCATACCCCTTGTAACGATTGGAATGACGCCACCTGCTGGATACTTACTGTAGAAGAGTTCTGCCCATGAAGGGAAGGTCTTTGAGGGCAAGACCAGGAGTCAGGAAGTGACGCGGGCTAGTGGGAGGAGGAAGGAAGAGACTGGCGCTCAGTCTCGGACTCTTTCCTGAGGACTCTGGCGGAGAAGGGAGCTAGAAATGCGCTCTCCCTTTAATAGATAGGAATCTAGGCCTTTCTCTCTCTCTTTACCAAATTCTTATTCTCCTTAATAAATGCTTAAAAGTCTAACTCTTGCTAAAGCTTATAATTTATTGGCGACCACTCATTAGATATTTTAGACAGTTTAGCTAGAATTTTAGCCCTTAACAGATGGCTGACCACGAAGAGGAAAGCTAACCCTCAGTCTTCTTCTGATCTGCTGGTTGGGTAAGAAATTTCCCCTCCCTCTCCCTTTAACTGCTAAGTACTGGTGTACTGGCTGTGTTTTTCCTTTGAATTTTTTCGAATGGACCTTTTAAACTCCCTAATTATCCTATTTTTGATTTTAGTCTGTTTAACCAGACAAATGGGAGATAAGATCATGTTAATGCTTTGTTTTTGTGGATTTTCTATTTTTCTTTTTATTTTTGTTAGAAGAGCCAGCAACTTACTCACACAAGGAAATATCTCTCCCTCTCCCAACCATGCTTTTTCAGAGAAACCTGAAGAGATTCCTGCAGCTTTTCCCAGTTCTAACAGTAATTGTTGCTCTAATTTTGCATGCCTGGAGGCAATGACCCACCCTCTAGAAGCTTTTAATCCCCTAGCACCTGGAGGCAAAGTGGGGGAAGAGGAATCCAGGCCTGAGTTCAAAATCAAGTCTGATTCAAATTGCTCTGGTCCCTCCCCTCCTCTCCAGACCCCACCCTCTACTCCTCCCATGGCCAAGCCCATTGCTTCCCGGGCCTGGGAAGTCCAGAAATCTAATGCTCATGCGCAACTTTCTCTAACTACATTTGCAGCTTCAGGCTCAGCCCTTCCCCAGCCTGGCTGTGCTTCTGAGACAACCTTAGAAAGCCCTTTAAATTCCAGATATGCTCGTTTTGTTGATAATTTTGCTAACCTGCTTTTGTCTTTCATTAGTAATCTTATAAAGCATTTGTATGGTGAAAAGACTGACAGACAATATAGAGGGGTTAAAGAAGAAAAATTTAAGCTGTATAAGAATGACAATCATCAACATAGTTCAAGACTCTGCTTCTTTTGCCATGGAAGGGTATATATTGTACAGAAATGTAAAAGTAAGGGGCAAGGTATTGATATGAGTGTTGGGGATTTTAGATATCAGAATCAAAAGTGTTCTAAATTCACTCAGATTATTAATAGTATCAGTTCAGAGGTTACATAGGATTTCTATGCTATTACATATACATTTTGAAATTAATGGTATGGGTTTATTTTCATAGAGATTTTCAGGCTTTTGAGATTGTGTCTTATACTTAGTTTTTAAAACAAGGAGGATATTTGTAAAAGCTTTTTATAGTTGTGATCAAGTTTATATTTTATAAGACTCATTAATATTAAGTTCATATTCATTTAGATTTCCTTAGTTTGAATTTCACTGTATTTTATTGTTCCATGTGTATTTTCTTCTATTCATTTGTCTATCTAATTTTGAAACATTGCAAGATGGTTTTGATTTTATTATACAATGTTAATTCTAGGAGTATTGTGCTCCCATATTCTGAGTTATTTGTTTTTGCTTTTTTTTCTCAACTGATTATTTGATCAAACTCTTTAAAGCATTTCCCTGGCAAATTGTTTGCCATGGCAAGTGTAAATTGATTCTAGAAGTATTATTTTCGATAAGCATATTCCAAAAAAAAAAAAAAAAAGAGGGGAACATTTGTAAAAGTCTTCTTTTTTCAAAAAAAAAAAGTTTTCTTTGAGATTCTGTTGTGCTTTAACTTGTATTTAAATATGTTCAGATTTTTCACAAAAGTAATTGTATACTAAGTAAAAAAAAGGTATTATTTGAAATTGTTGCATAATTATATATTATATTCTGAGTCAAGATGTATTCACATTTTTTGCAATCATTTATTATCCTCAATTTTTAAATCCATATGAGACTTGGATTATGGGAACTTATCATTTAAGACACTAATTGCCTTTATTCTGAGTTATCAGATGCCAGTTGGCCAAGATGCCATCCAATCACAAGAGGAATACATGCAAGAGCAGACACTGAATTGTCACATGAGGGGAGACATGCATGAAGTCAAGGTATGGCCGAGGGAACGGCTTTTGACTAATGTTGAGGTTGGAGTCTCTTGGTTTAATATTTTATTTTATTTTTCCCCACAATATTGTACAGATGGCTGGAAGTATTCATCCCACCCATCTTATTCTACGCCTGGCTTCTATGCTCCCTCCTATATGCCTGATGCCATGGACATCTCAATCCCATGCATCTGATTAAGTCTGACTCAGTTTCCTCCAATATGTTCGGTGGCATGGACGTATATTCCATCCACCTATTTTAAGCCTGGCATACTGTATGGGCAGTACATATTGCTCAAGTGTGGGAATGCTCATATCCCATCATTTCTCTGTTCTTTTATGGTAACCCCCATAATTATCTCAGGTGTCATGATAAATAACAGTGTTGAATTTGGCCTTGACATCTGTTACTAATTATATTAGATTTTAAATTTCTCATAATGGCATGAGGATAATTAGGCAGATGATGCAAAAAGTGATAAAACAAAGATAAAAATTATTTTTATTAATTAATATCGCAGCAATTGTCTTCTCAAATACCCTCCATAAGGGGGGACTATAGTAATATTATAATTTTAAAGAATGGTTCAATTTTTGTTTTATTATATGTTTCATGTGTAACAACCAAGATTCTGAATTCCCTTAGACATGTTTTTGAGAACTTTCATTGTTTGATTTGATTATTGACAAAGCTATTTTAAAGTTGTGTTAAGCTCAATTTTGTAGGAAATTTTCCTGGCTGATTACCAGCATCCACACATCAACCCCTGAAAAGACTTCCATTCCACGACTACACCTAGAGGACATCTGAGAAAAGACTTTCAGAGACTTTAAATGAACAGTTTTGGTTTGTTGTTTTTGTTGTTTTTTTCTCTTTCTGTTATAATATACACCATCTGTAACATGTACTCTCTGCAGAGGCCCTCCCTTTGCAAGACTAATGTCAAAGCGTCGGTTCATGAGGACAAAAAAAAAATCGCCCCTCTGGACAAAACTTTCCTCTCTTCCTTTTCTATATTGTTGTTCACATATTGTTAGTTAGCAATAGTTATTATATTGTTTTTACTGTTCCGTCAAGGAAACATTTTGTTTCTTGAGGAACAACAGGGGGGACTGTAACGATTGGAATGACGCCACCTGCTGGATACTTACTGTAGAAGAGTTCTGCCCATGAAGGGAAGGTCTTTGAGGGCAAGACCAGGAGTCAGGAAGTGACGCGGGCTAGTGGGAGGAGGAAGGAAGAGACTGGCGCTCAGTCTCGGACTCTTTCCTGAGGACTCTGGCGGAGAAGGGAGCTAGAAATGCGCTCTCCCTTTAATAGATAGGAATCTAGGCCTTTCTCTCTCTCTTTACCAAATTCTTATTCTCCTTAATAAATGCTTAAAAGTCTAACTCTTGCTAAAGCTTATAATTTATTGGCGACCACTCATTAGATATTTTAGACAGTTTAGCTAGAATTTTAGCCCTTAACACCCTGCTAATTGAAATTCTATGTTGTTGGTCTGATCATTACTTTTATAGATTCCAGAACTGTACTTTTTCTCTATCATAAAGAGATGTGTCTAGTTTGTCTTCTATCAGCTCCCATCTGGTTACTAGTCAGGTCTCTCTGATCAATGAAGATGTGACCAATGATCAATCAAGAGGGAAGAAGATCATGATGCTCACCCTAGACTAACTTTCCTATCCCTTTCTCCCAGTCCAGATGTAAGGGGTCTATACCAGTTCTCAACTTTCTGGCTTCTAGAATCCCTTCTCCGAGCTATCGAAGTCCAGTGTTGACCTTAAATTTCATTGATCAAAACTAATATATTTCCCATGAAGCATCATCTGATTTTATAGAATGACTTGAAGTACTTCACTCCTCCCACAACGAATATTTGTTCCCTTCCATTTCACTGCTTAGAGCAAGTTAGGTGGCATAGTGAATAGAGTGTCAGGCCTGGAGTCAGGAAGACTCATCTGCCTGTGTTCAAATCTGGCTAGCTGTGCTACCCTGGCAAGTCACTTAACCTTATTTACTGCTGTGTTTCCGTTTGCAATTTCCTTTTCCAGCTCATTTTACTGAGAGGGAAACTGAGGTAAACCACTCCTCCAGTATCTTTGCCAAGAAAAACCCAAATGAGGTCAGGAAGAGTCAGACATGGTTGAATGACAGCAAAAATTTTATTGATTGATTCAACTGAGGTGCCAAGAATTGTTCACACCTAGTTTATACTTCTGATTAATTGATTCTGTAATCAAAGATGCATTCTCACCTGACAGGTATCAGAGCTCTTCTTAGTTGCATTAATTAAATGGTGGAAAATGTGGGCTATCCCTCCTCTTACATTTGTTTATTGGAATGTTTCTGTTTGTAGATGATTGAGTTCAAAATTTAAAGAAAAGAACAATTTTAAAGTAATAAGGAGTATAGAAAATTAAACACAATTTATCATTTTGCCAGATTCAACGAACACCACTGTGATGTGGTAACAGCCACTAATTAGACCAGCAACCTTCAGGAGAGGTGCTGACTCAAATTTAGGAAAGACAATTGAAACCAAGTATCAGGGTAAAAAACAAACAAGGGAAAATAATTATGAACTGGCCAGGACTTTAAGGCAGAGGCCCAGTGCTGGAACCTTTCCTTTTGCCTTAGTATTTTTAGCTAGATGACACTGGAAGAAGAGACTGTTAAAAAAAAAAATCCATGTAAACCCAAGTAAAAAAATCCATAAGTTGTAATTTTAACCCTTTATGTCTGAGAAGCCATGAACATAAAAATAAAAGATAAACTAAAATTCTCTAAAAGAGCAGCAATCACCCTTCAAAGAGCAGGTACCTGGCCCACATTTTCATCAGCTTGAGTATGAAGGATATTCTTCAAGGTCGGGGGATTTTGTGGGAACAACACAATACAGATGAAAATGCATTTTAAAGAGGAGAAAACACAACAAATATAGGTTTAGTTCCAGATAAAAGATATACCTGGCTAGGGGGAAATTACACACACACACACACACACACACACACACACACACACACATACACACACGGATTTACAAAAAAAAAATAACTCAGCCTAACCCACCCCACCAAACTAAACTCTTCTATGGTAATAAGAGGAGGACAGAGAAGAGAGGAGAAATGAGCATTTGAACACAGCTGATGAGCAAGTTTTGAACCAGAAAGGAATTAGCAAGAAAGAGGGGCCTGGAGAAAGCCTGAAAGAATGAGCATTCCCTCAAAGAAATAAGAGCTGAGAGGAAAGTTAGTTCCATTGTTTCTCCACAATTGGAAGGGGGATCAGTAACAAGATATTTGCCCTGCAAACATACATTTTCTGGTTAATGGGAATTATGATGTAACAGAAAATTGGGCCAAGGTGACTCTGATTAAATTACTAGGGTATTTAATCCTACAGATGGGGTGGGTTCAACAAGGAAAAGGGGGAGATGTGGTGATAAGTGTGAAAGAAAATATTACACCTAAAGTAATGGCACCATGAAAAGACAATGCTAACACAAATGAAGAGACGAGCACTGGCTCAGGAGTTTAGGCCTAGACAACCCAATCAAAGAGCAAATTAGAAGATAAGACTCAAAAATTCATTTTATGAGCGTAAAATAGGTAGGCAGGAAGTCATTCTGATGGCCTTGAGTTTACCAAGAGAAACTCTGGAACCACCAAAGAGCTTTAAAATACCTCATGCCTCTATAGAGGCAGGTAGGTGGCGCAGTGGACCAGAGGGCTAGACTCAGGAAGGTTACTTTCAGTAGTTCAAACCTCGGACTCAGATGCATTATTAGCTGGGTGACCCTGGGCAAGTAACTGGCACCCCTGTTTACACTCAGTTCCTCATCATGTCAAACGACAGCAGGAGAAGGAAATGGCCACTACCACATCCACTATCTTTGTCAAGAAAACCTCAAACGGGAGTCACATGTCAAAAAAGGAATGACAATTTTACTCAGATTACTGGAATGCTTCATTAGTGAATGTTTCTCAAATTTCTGTAAGGGGCAATTGTGCTTGCTAGTGTTTGGGAAAAAAGGGGGGAGGAGAGGGAAGAGCAAAATATACTTTTGCAATACCGGTCTTGGAGGACAAATTTTTGTATGACTCTCAAGGCATCTTTGCTCTTTCCTTTCTTCCCTCTTTGCCCACCTTTCTCTCTCCCCTTTTCTTCCCCTTCCTCTCTTCTTTTCTCCCTCTCTTACCTCTTCTTTCTTCCTTCTCCCCTCTATCTCCCTCCTCCTTCCTTCCCTTCCATCTTTCCCTTTTTCCCCTCCCTTTCTCTCCCTTCCTCCTTGTCCCTGTGCCTGTCTCTTTATCTTACATACACACATGCACACAATCTTTCCCTATAGTTTCAGAAGAGCCTTTCTTCTCTCCAACTTTTGTAATTAAGAAAGATGTCATCTATGTCATTTCTTCTCTCAAAATGAGTTAGAAGGGAGAAAACAATTGTCAAAGCTTATGAAAGCCTGGAGAACAGAAAGCTTAGGGCACTGTATTAGTAATATTGAAATAGAAACAAAAACAGTGCATTAGTCCTAAGGGACAAAACCAAAAATTAGATAATATATGGTCCTTGACCTCATGGAGTTTATGGTCAATCAATCAATAAGCATTTTATTGAGTTTTTGTGGTGGCGTAAGTGTGTAGTGTATGGAAGGTTCTGTCCCAAAGCTCTGGGGATCCAAAAGGAAGCAAGAAACAGCCCCTGCCCTGCCCTTAAGGAACTAAATGGAGAGGACAACATGTCAAACAAATACCAGACAAAGCAAGCTAAAGATGGAACAAATAGGAAAACAATTTTTTAAAAGGCAAGCACTTGAATTAAGAGGAATTGGGGAAGCTTCCTGTACAAGGTGTGGATTTTTTGAAATAGAAAATTCCAGCATGATTGTGTTCAGTCATTTCCAATTCTTCATTACCCATTTGGAGTTTTCTGGCAAAGAAATTGGAGTTGGTTTGCCATTTCCATCTCTAGCTCATTTTACAGATTAAGAAACTGAGGCAGAGTTAAGTGACTTGCCCAGGTCACTCAGCTACTAAGTGTCTGAGGAAATATTTGAACTCAGGTCCTCTTGACTCCAGGACTGTACTCTATCCACTGTACCACCTAAATGTCCCCATTTCCAGGTATGGGTGATGGCAGGAAGCAGTTCAGAGAAGTGAGCTAGAGTATCTTATTTGTGTAGCAGCCAAAAGGCCACAGTCAGTGGAATGGACAAGTACACATCTGAGAGTAAGGTGTAAGAAGACTGGAAAGATGGGAAGGGTTATAAGTTATGAGAGCTTGTGAAAGCCAAATAGAGAGCATTTTGCATTTGTTCCTGGAGGCATAACAAGCCTCTGGAGTTTAATGAGTATAACATGATCAGACGTTCATGTTAGGAAAATCACTTTAGTAGCTGAGACTTGAGTCACGCAGACCCACCAGTAGGTCATTGAAAATCATCTATGGAGAAATAACAATTGAATTGAGTTAAACTAATGAGATGGTCACTAAGTAAGAGTCACACCCATCATTGAGGCACATGATATAGATAATGACCTAATAGAGGTTAGAAGAGAAAGCATAGTGAGAAAGGTAGGAGAAGGAAGAAAGCAGTGTCATGAAAGCCCACAAAAGAAGGAGCATTCAGAAGTGGGTGTTCAACAGTGTCTAAAAGCTACTACGTTTTATAGAAAGATGAGATTTGGCGATTACTCATTTGATCATTACTAATATGAAGAGAGTAGTTTCCATTGGGCAATGAAGGTGGAAGTGAGACCACAGATTGAGAAGTGAGTCAGAGGAGTGGAAGTGGAGGCAATAAGAGTAGACTTTTTCTGGGAGTCTGAGAAAAGAAGGGAGAATATAGTATGATAGTTTACAGGGTCAGTAGGACCTATTTTGAGTTTCTTCAGGGTGAAGGAGCTTGGCAACAGAGGAGGATGGAGACATTGGAGATTACAGTCAGTGGGAACAATCTAGCAGAGAAAAGAGTATCTTCTAAGTATGATAGATCTAAATATATAGAGAGGGGTTGTCCTTTGTAAGGAGACTGGAGTAAAGGAGGAAATAATCCTGGGTGACTGTGAGCTCCAGAAAGGGAGAAGACTGAGCTCATGGTGAATGGGCTCAGGATGAGGCAAGATCCTCTGCTAAGAGGGGTAAAGTGGTGCGAGATTGAAGAGCAGATTTGTATTTACCTCTAGTGCAGAGGGTGGGAGAGGTAAGGGAGATAAATGATAGTGATCTTATTGTGGTTCATGAGAATCCTTCAGTCAGGTAATTCAAGAACTGGTCCAAGAATAGGTTCAATCATGTCGGACTCTCTGGGACCCCATTTTGGAATTTTTTTGGCAAAGATAATGCAGTTTGCTATTTCCTTCTCCAGCTCATTTTACAGATGAGGAAACTGGGGCAAATAGGGTTAAGTTACTTGCTCAGGGTCACACAGCTGGTGTTTGAGGATGGATTTGAATTTGCAAAGATGAGTCTTCCTGATTCCAAGCCCAATGCTCTATCGTCTGTGCCACCTATCGAATCCTTCCTCCCCTATCAGAATGAAGTATGCAATAAAACCCACAAGAAAAATACGATATAACAGTGTAGCCTCGGTAACAGCTGGGGTTTTGTTTACCTAAGCAAGAACACCCCATATAAATCCGCTCCTCCCCCCCCCCCCCAGTCTATTGAACCTTGGATTTTCTGCAACCCCCGCCAGAGACAGAAAGGGAAAGAAAGCCACAGCTCAGGAAGGGCCCAACGTAACCCTAGGGATCCCAAGTCCAAGTCCAGGACCGCTAATGTGACCCGCAGATGAAAATGCTCACAGCCTCCTCAGCTTCTCTAACGTAGCTAGGAGCTGCCCTCCTCAGCCCGAGCACAAGATCACAAGCCACTCGGACTGACTTGCGGCGCGGCTGGTTAATAGGCCCCTCTTGGTGCCGCTCCTCCACCAGCAGCTGGTGCAGGAGTCACGGGGGAACTTGGGCTGATGCTCAAACCAGAAATGTCAGCAGAGCCAGCCAAGCCCCGCTGCCTGGGGGCATGCTCTAGCCTGCAAGCTGCCAGTGTTTGCCTCCAGACCAAATCCTAATCGCCCGGAGCCCTGGTCTTCGAATTTCCAGGGCTGTGAAAGGGTACCTCCGCCCAAGGTTAAAGAGAAGTAGGTATAGTTGGGGGGGGGGGAATTAATCCTGTTTGCAAAGAGGGGGAGGAGCATGGGAAGGGAACCTGAGTTGGGGCTTGGCATGCTGATGTTCAGTGGCCCACATTTGCATGAGAAAGGGGATTTGGAAGGAACTCGATGGCTGACTACCTTGCCTAGGGAGTGCCATCTGCCAGGAGCAGCCCTCACCAACCCAAACTGCGCAGAGCCACGCCCCCCCAATTAGCATAGGCTCCTGTTTATTAGAAATCATTAATCCACTTAATAGGCATTGTCTTAGCAGTTTTTTCTGTGTCCTAATGGCCTTGTGGAAAACAATTCTTTCCAGCAATCCCAAGGACTTCTTTCATAATTTCAAATCAATTCCCCCTTCGTTTTTTTTCTGTCCTTGATCAGTGCCAGATTCTTCCCCAGCAGCTGTTTTCCCACTGTTGAACACACACACACACACACACACACACACACACACACACACACACACACACACGACTCCCCTTTAGCAAAAAGCTAAACACATTCAACTTGAGTCCTGTGCCTCAGCTTCCTCACAATGTAAAATAGAGGAAAACCTTGCTTCTTATCAATGTGAGGACAGAAAAAAAAAATCACTTTGGAGCAGGCTCCAAAGTTGAGGAATAATTCCTAGCAAAGGCGAGGTGAGAAGGGCCTAACAACTTCTTCCCTTTGGCCACCACAATTGATAAAAATTTTTAAATGGAAAAAAGAGGAAATGTTTAGGGGGAGCTACTTGAGAAATTTAACAGTCTGAAAATGAGCATTTCAAATTCAAATTCAGCCTCTATTAGGGGCCTACTATGTGCAGGACCATGGGAAAGGAACAACAAAGATGAACACTAGCAAATCCAAAAAGACCATTTAGAATGATGGCCTTCAGAGGGATCAGGAAGGTGATGGGGCAGCTTGGAATTTAAGGATTGGCTATTCCAATCTGTCTGAGAGATTCCCACATACCTCTCCCACACCTCTGACTTGAAAAAGCCCAGGACGGCTGTTGGGAAGATGCATGGGAGGATAAACGTGTTTTTTTTTTTTAAGTTCTGCTTGCTTTTTTTGGTGACAAAGTACTTTAACTGCTGCATTATTAATGCCTCTGTTCAAGTGGTTAAAGATTTGTGATTAGGGAAACCTAGGTTAGAATTCTGCCTCTGACGTGCATCAGCTCTGGGACTTCACACCACTTTGTATCTGCTACTCTGCTTGGTTTCAGCATCGTGGAACAAGTTGCCCCCAGCTGGACACCCTCTGGTTCTCCCCCACCACCACTTTCTTGCCTATGTGTTGTCTCCCCCTTTAGAATGTAAGCTCCTGGAGGACAAGGGCTGTCTTTTTATTAACTGGATCCTCAAGGCTTTTAGCACAGTGCCTAGCACTGGATTTGAATGGATCGACTTTAGACAGACCACTTAATCTCTGTGCTTCAATTTCTTTATTTGTAAACAAAGAGAGTTAGACCTATAAGGTCCCTTCCAGCTTTGAATCTATGTTCCTATGATTTAACCTATCAATAGCCCCAGGCAGCTCAAAGTCAAGAAAGTTCCAATTTGCCTGAACTTCCTTTACTAATGAAATAATGAGACCAGTACTGGAGTTGTTTAATGGTGGGATAGGGCACCTGGTATGTGCCAGGCACTTCACTAAGCACTGAGGATGTAAAGGAAGGAATAAGCCACTTGTTGTCCTCAAATTGCCCAAGGTCTAATGGGGGAGATGATACATAAAAAGAAGCTGAAAAGAGAGAGGGGGTTACCTGGCTCAGGCCTGCAGCCTGCTCTGAGGAGGTGAGAAGTTCAGAGATCGGAGGGGAGAGAGGAGAGGAGATGAGCTCCTTGAAAGCAGGCACTGTCTTGTGCATCTCTTTGCAAACCCAGTGCTTAGCACACTGTCTGGCACGTCGTAGGTGCTTAAAAATGTGTTTGTTTGGGTTTTGTTTTTTTTTTTTACCCCATTCAACCTTGATTCCTCACTCTCTCTCCCCCTTGCCCTTTATCTAATCCGTGGCCAGAGTCTGTCATTTTCACCTTTACAAGCTCTCTGGTACACATCTCTTTCTCTCCTCTGACATTACCACCACTCAGCTGCCAAAGTGATTTTCCTAAGGGACAGGTGCAAAGTCAACTCTTCTGCTCCATAAACTCCAGTGGCTCCCTATTACCTCCAGGATCAAATACAAAATCATCTGTTTGGCATTCAAAGCCCTTCATAACCAAGCCCCCTCCTACCTTTCCAGTCTTCTTACACCTTTCTCCCCTCCCCCATACACTCTTCAATCCAGTTACACTGGTCGTCTGGTTATTCCAAGAATAAGACACTCCATCTCCGGACTCTGGACATTTTCTCTGGCTGTTCCTATCATGACTGGGATGTTCTCCCTCCTCATCTCTGCCTAATGGCCTCCCAGGATTCCTTCAAGTCCAAATGAAAATTCATCTACTACAGGAAGGTTTTCCCAACCCCTCTTAATGCTAGTGCCTTTGCTCTTTTATTTCCTATTTATCCTGTATATAGCTAGCTAGTACACATTGGTTTTCTTGTTGTCTGCCCTTTTAGATGGATCTTTTTTTTTTTGGTGGGGCAATGAGGGTTAAGTGACTTGCCCAAGGTCACACTGCTAGTTAATGTCAAGCATCTGAGACTGGATTTGAACTCAGGTCCTCCTGACTCTAGGGCCAGTGCTTTATCCACTGCCACCTAGCTGCTCCCCCCCCCCATTGATCTTTGCAACAAACCTTTTTTAATAGTCCTTGTGCGGTAGGTGTTATTATTCCTAATGTACAATTGAAAAAACTGAGGCAGACATAGATAGGTTTCAATGACTTGCCTAGGGCCACAACTATTGTCCTTGTCAAGATTTGAACTCAGGTCTTCCTGACTCTAGGCCCAGTGCTCTATTCACTAAACTACCTAGCCACCTCCAGAAGGAAATTAGAAGTCAGTTTCCAGTTCTGCATGTATAAAATAAGGAGATTGGACTAAATAGCTTTCCAGGTCTTTCCTACCTCTAGATTTATCACCTTCTACCTCACAGTTATCTAATAACAATATTATTATAATAATAGCTGGCATTTCTATAATACTTACTATGTGCCAGGCACTGTGCAAAATGCAGTCCTTGGAACAACCCTGAGAGGTAGTACATTAGCATTTATACTTAAGAAAAGTGAGAGAAACAGAGATTGACTTGTCCAAAATCACAGGGTCTTGAGGTTAGATTTGAATTCAGGTCTTCCTAACTCTAGGTCCAGAGCTCTATCTACTGTGCCACTCAGCTTATTGATCCAGATAATGCCAATGCTGTGATGTTTCAAGGATGACAGATTCAGGACTGGAAGGGGGCCTTTAGTTCAACCCCCTCATTAAAAATTGATATATTTTGTTTTTCCATTATCTTCATTTCTGAATATATCACAATCCAGTGAGCCATCCCTTATAACAAAAGAGAGAAAAGGCAGTTCAGCAAACCTAACCCACACAGAGTCTGATAGCATATGCAATGTTCTACAACTAAAGTACCTAACCTCTGCAAAGAAGGGGAAGGAGGCACCTTTTTTGAACTCCTCTTAGGCCAAGCTTCTCACCCCAACTGAGGACCAGAGGAATCCAATTACTTGGCCAGCCAACAAGCAGCCAATCTGAGATTTTAACCCAGGTCTCCCCTCCTCCAAATCAAGATCGGTTTCCACTATACCATGTAGCTGCTTGCATTCTGGTGACTAATGTCATAGAAAACTCAATTAACTTTCTCTATGTCTCAAATTCAGATAAACAGAAAAGTTTCTGCCGAGTCATATGGTGCAAGCCTGTTTACAATGCCCTGCAAGATCCTGACATGCCTTCTGAATCATCCTAGGAGATTAAATTATAGTCATGTGGGTATTGAGGCCTAACTGCATTTTATCATTTTCTAATTCTCTGATAATTGGCAATTTGGCCCCAGTGACGCCCATCTTCCAACCATTCTGGACAAAAACGGGAGTTTATGACATCATCCTCCATGAAACCCCAGTGCCCCACAGGGAGAAGAACACGGAGGGTCTGGAGCCCCATTTCAGTTCTAGCATGAACAAACAGCTTGGATTCCCTTCCCAGGTGGCTTTAGATTGTAATCACTTCAAGACAGGGAAGCCAGCCTTTGTTTTGACCCCTTCTGGCCATTGTCAAGGAACAAGCTCATTGTCTACATTACTATAGAAGGAATAATACCTCACAGGTGTATTGCAATAGATTCCTGGGTCAATTTTGCAGGGGACTTTGAAGACTCCAGATATTATATGAATGCAAAATGTTCTTATTATTATTCTACTCCATTAAGCGTGTTTTCTTTTGTTCTCTCCAAACACATGGTCTTAACTTCTAGCAGATCAACTTTCACTCTTCTCTTTCTGTTAGAATTTGCTGCTGTCCTTAGCTGTGAATCCCCCACCCCTTAATTCTTCTGTGAATTTTGTCACCCAGAAGTTCATATTCTGCCTCAAGTTTTTTCAATACATAAAATTGGCCCTGGAACCCCTGGCTTTTCAGAATCCTCTTCTTACTTTTATCAGCACAGACTAGCTTCTGATGATTAAAACCTGCTGTCTTGTCTTTTAGATATCAGAACTTGTCTCTTTTTTCCCCCCCCCAGCTGGTTCCATCTCCAATCTGGCATGAATATCCCTTCTTTGCCCTTTCTGACTGGCTTCCTGTGTGGTACCCAGGATGTCTCCATTCACTGCTTGTCCGTCATTAGTTTGCTGTCACCCTTTTGAATCCTTCAGCTGGGTTTAGTGGGAGAGATCTGCCACCTCCTAAATTGTGTTGGAAAGTAGTTTCCTTTTCCTTTCCAGGCCTAGAGCCATTTTGGAGGTTACCAAAAAAAGCCCCACACTCTCTGTGGGGAGTCCAGCATTTCGCCTCTTTGGGGTAAAGAGGAGAGGGAGGGGGAAGCAGGGTGTGAAGGACGAGGCAGAAGGTCTTTTTAAATATTAGAATGGCCTTGATATGTTTCTAAGTACCATGGAGCTTTCCTTTTTATAGTAAGTAGGAAAGAAAGACTTGGAACCGAATCACTTTCTGTGCCCTTTCCTTGAAAAACCTTGAGACAAATCTTTTCCTCCTGGCTATTTGGTTCTAACATTTTATAACTGTGCTCCATCTACTTTAAACTACTGCTGAAAAAAGAATTTTTTAAACTATTGCTGGCCAGGAGTCTCTTGTTTTGTACACATGGCTATATGGGATTTTTTTTAATCAAAGTTTTAAAAGAATTTACTCTTGTGGAATTTGTCTCTTTTTCAAAGACTTGATTTTGCTCGTCTACTGTTTGAATTGGTTTTTTTCCCCATTCCATTTACAAAGTCCCCAGTCACCAGAGGTCAGAGGAAGCAGTAGGCATAGTATATGGACTCAGTTTTCAGAAAGCATCTGAAAAAGTCCAGCTTCAGAGATTGATGGCTCTCAGCTTTCAGCTTTGGTTTATCTAAGCAGACAACCTACTGGATCCTTGCCTAGGAACACAGATATATATATATATATATATATATATATATATATATTGTCATTGTACTAACATTATGCAAGGGATGCCCCTCTCCCTGCCTCTTGGTGTCAGGTTAGAAAAATGCAAGAAAATAAATTGAATCTTCTGCTGGTTCTCTTGTTAGCCTATACCCCTGCAAGAATGTTATATGACTTAAAATGACTTCTTTGAAATATTCCTGTGAGTGGTCTGTTGAGTATTACTATAGCTAAGTTATTAGAGTCCCTGTATAATTAGGAAAATGAGGTATGATACTATCTATCATCTCATTTCTAAGGCTTCAGGTCAGAAGTCAGACATTTAAAGTTATTTCTCCCGATCATTGTCAGTTTCATTTTGAGTAATGTACCAAGCCATGGTGGGGAAGAATCACTTTCTAGGGCCATTTGCTTCTAAGGAAGAGGTTGAGATTTACTTCTTTTCCCAAAAAGGGAAGTTGTCAGAACTCAAGGTGACCTTGAAGAGAGAAATAACAGCTCCTGTTTCACACTCCATCTCTGATACTTATACCTGTGTGACCCATGAACAAGTCATTTAACCTTTTTCAGCCTCGGTTTCCACGTATGCAAAATAGCTATAATAATAACTGGTACCTAAACCATAGAGTTGTTCTAAGGCTCAAATGAGATACATTTGTAAAGTGTTTTGCAAACCTTAAAGTAATATAATATATTGCAAAGCCCTTCTACCAGAGGATTTAGAGATACTGAGATTAAGCTTGATGATGATGGGAAAGAATCTTCAGTTTGTATTTGATCCACTGACTAAAGGGACTAAAGTTTGTTTGTTTGTTTTGGTGAGGCAATTGGGGTTAAGTGACTTGCCCAGGGTCACACAGCTAGTAAATGTTAAGTGTCTGAAACCGGATTTGAACTCAGGTCTTCCTGAATCCAGGGCCGGTGCTCTATCCATTGTGCCACCTCGCTGCCCCTAAAGGGATTATTTTTTTGAAGTAATGAAAGTTTTTATTTATAGTTTTGTGTTAATTTTTATCCCTTCCTTCCCTCCCCTTTCCTCTTCATGAGGCAGTAAGCCATCAGATATGGGTTATACATGTATGATTATGTAAAACGTTACCATATTAGTCATTTTGTATAAGAAAACTTGAATAAAAGAAAAAATGAAAGAAAGTAAAAGATAGCATGTTTCAGTCTGTGTTCCATCAACATCAGTTCTTTCTTTGGAGATAGATAGTATGTTTCATCAGTATTCCTTTGAGACTGTCTTGGATCATTGTATTGTTGAGAATAGTTAAGTCATTCACAGTTCTTCGTCAAACAATATTGCTGTTTGTGTACAATGTTCTCTTGGTTCTGCTCACTTCATTATACATCAGTTCATATAAGTCTTTCCAGCCCTTTCTGAAATCATCTTGCTTGTCATTTCTTATAGCACAATATATTCCATCACCATCATATACCACAGCTTATTTAGCCATTCCCCAATTGATGGACATCCCTTTGATTTCCAATTCTTAGGCACCACAAAAAAAGAGCTGCTAGAATTTTTTAAAATTAATTATTATTATTATTTTTTTTTTTTTTTTTGCAGGGCAATGAGGGTAAAGTAACTTGCCCAGGGTCACATAGCTAATAAGTGTCAAGTGTCTGAGGCCAGATTCAAACTCAGGTCCTCCTGAATCCAGGTCCAGTGCTTTATCCACTGCACCACCTAGCTGCCCCCTGCTAGAAATATTTTTGTACAAATGGGTGTTTTTCCCTTTTGGGGCATGTCCTAAAGGGATTTTAAATGAGTCTAAATGTTCCCTAACTGAAGGCAAAATCTCACAAGGATGAAGATGTGCTGCTTGAGATCAGGGGTGAGCTCAAATGCTTTTCATTTGGGTTTTAGGAGAAACTTGAACTGACATAGAAGGGGGCCTGGCTGTAAACATTTAAGTAACCACCAATGCCTCTAAGCTTGTTGGGTAGGTGAGCAGACAGAGGCAGGGGACAAGAGAGGTATGTCAGTTTGGACTAGCTCAGTGTTGAATTTTCCATTTGGGAGACCTGATGCTAGACAATGATTGTGCCCATCTTTCTGTACAGAAAAGCTGATATAAAATCCAAAACTTACCCCTTTTTAGGGTCCCCCCCTTCTGTTGAATCAGTATTGAAAACCAATGTAGGGGGCAGCTAGATGGTGCAGTGGACAAAGCACTGGCCCTGGATTCAGGAGGACCCGAGTTTGAATCTGGTCTCAGACACTTGACACTAGCTGTGTGACCCTGGGCAAGTCACTTAACCCTCATAGCCCCACAAAAAGACAAAACAAACGAAAGCCAATGTAATATAAAAGTGCGGTCAACATAATAATTAGGTAGCATCTTAAATAGTACTTTGTGACTTGAAAAGTGTTTTATATAGAAATTACCTCATTTGAACCTCACATCAACCCTTATATATAGGTGTCAATCTTATCCTCATTTTACATATGAGGAAATTGAGGCAGACAGCAGTTAAGTGACTTAACCTGGGTCACACAGCTAATACATGTCTGAGGCTACATTTGAACTCCGGTCTTCCTGACTCCAGGTCCAGTGCTCTATCTAGCTGCCTCTACCCATGAGTGCCTTGAAAATAGGGTCTATTTTGTACTTTTCTTTGTATCCCCAGCCCTTAGTGCCTAGCACACAGCAAGTGCTTAATAAATGCCTTTGGCTTGACTTGATTGAACCACATCAAGTTTTGACTGGTCTATGCTTCCTTATTAGGAGGGGAATGTAGGGGAGAGGCAGTGGCCAGCAGGTAGCACAGAAAGAGGGAATGAGATCAAGAAAATAAACTCTTGGAAATTGTCAGGACCTTCTCATCTGGAGGCTTTAGAACTAGATGAAAGATTCCTATTGATTTATAGTCTATAATATCTCGAAAGCAGGAGCAAGATTAAATTAACTTGGATTTAATGACCCTAGGAAAAGTCAGAGCCACAAGCAAGCATTTTAAGTAATGGGAGGCAGTGGCCCTCAGGCAAATTTTCCTTCTCTTGTTCTCTGGGAATTGAGCTCTGGGAGGAATTCTGTCCTGAGGTGGAGCTGAGGGCAACAACTTGTGAGAAATTCAACCTGAAAAGGAGGCCAAGGCTGGGAAAAAAGCAGATCCTTCCACACAAGGGTGGAGTATGCTGAGCTGAGGAGTAGATAGTTTTCCCTCTCCAGCCAAACACCTCTATCTCCCCAGACATTGACTATATTGTGCTTCCTGGCTTACAAACAATATTTCTCTTATAAGAACCGTGTAAAGTAGATGATGGGATAAACCAGGGTGCAGTACTCTCCATCATTCATGCTTAGAATGCCTCCACCAACACATATGCTGGAGCCAGCTCTAGAACTTGCTAAACAGACAGGCACTACAAAATCAGTGTTTGGTTTTTTTGTTTAGTTGATTGTTCAGACTTCAGAAAGTGTTACTGATTTAGACAGAAAACTATGGGTATACCGCCCCCCCCCCCCGCCCATTGTTCAGTTATGTCTGATTCTTCATGATCCTATTTGGGTTTTCCTTGGCAGAGATATTGGAATGGTTTGCCATTTCCCACTCCAGCTTGTTTTAGAGATGAGGGAACTGAGGAGAACAGGGTTAAATGACTTGCCCAGGGTCATACAGCCAAATTTGAACTCAAGAAATTGAGTCTTCCTGGCTCCAGGTCCCCAGCACTATATCTACTGCACTATGTACCTGCCCTTCCCCTTCCTCCTCCACCACCACCCCCACCTTAGCCCTTTTAAAAAATATTTGCCAGAACATCCCTGTATTGCTTTATAAACATTACTTGAGCTTAGTAGGACCACAGATGACATGGGTTCCTCCCAGACAAGTGAATTTAGCACAATCAATTATCCATGGGGCTTTCTTCCTTCTGTCATACTATATTCTGTAAAAATAACATGCTTTGTGAGGAGCTATCCTTGAAGGAAGGGTTGTTACTGACACCAGTGGTTCACTTTTCCCCCTAAATTAAGACCCCCTAAGAAAATCTCATTGTGCCTGGGCATACTGGTAACTTTGCCCCAGGAACCTTTCATGGTTTTTCCCCCTTCTTTCCACACACAGAGAGAATCTCAAGTTATGCCTTTGGTCATCCACCATGACCTCTTCTGTGTTACATTCACATTTGTTGGGATTTGTAAAATTCAGAGTGGCAATGAAAAAAAATAGTAATTTGAATGTTATTTTGATTTGTCGGGGAGCTATTTGAAACCGTTTAATGAAAATTCTAGAAAAAGAGAGGACTTGAACGTTTAATATTTCCAACTTTGTTGCCTTTGCTACATGTGTTCCATTATGTGTGCACCTTTTTATCATTATGCTATAACTTTGTATACCCCAGGTTTGAGGAGAAATACTTTGATATGCCATATGAATAAATGCCCTTTTCTAAAATTCTCCTGGCAGATATTTAAAAGGAAGCATACCAGTAGGTGCTTAAAAGCTATATTGTTAAGAGTAGTCATGTACAAGGTTACCACAAGAACCTGAAATAACAGTTGTCTCTCTATAGACCCAACTTCCAGTGCCATCAAAATGAAGGGAGAAAGTCCAGAGGGAATGATACATCTTATATAATTCGTTTATTGTAAATCTTGGTAGCTTGACTCCAGAATATTTTATATATATTTATAGCTATTTTAAGTGGAATTTCTCATTCTATCTCCTTCTCCTATGTTTTATGGACAATATACAGAAAGGTTTTCCATTTAAATGGATTATATTCATAGCATTGATATAGTATAGCTAGCATTTTTTGAACTATATCAAATAACAATGATGACAATTGTCTTTTAATTCTAATTGAAAAGTTCTCTAGCATTTCTTCATTACTAATAATGGTGACTTGGTTTTATGTAGATACTATTTATTAAGGAAAGGTCCATTTAAAATGTTATAATGGAGATGGTTGTTGTATTTTGGTAAAAGCTTGTGTAAATATTGATAAGCACGTGATTTTTCTTGTTTTGTTATCATGGTCTATTTTATTTATTGTTTCCTAATACCGAACCCTGAATTCTCAGCATAAATTTAACCTTATCACAGTGTATAGTAATTTTAATTTGTTACTGTAACCCCTTCATTCATAATGTATTAAACATTTCAGAATGGGGAAAAAAACGTGACTTGGGGAATGAAATCATCACCAGACTGGAGTACTACTAATTGCAGGCTAATGATAGTAATTTTCATGGTGGTGTCGATGATTAGTAGTAGTAGTAGTAGTAGTAATGGTAGAGGTACTAGTAGTAACAGTAACAGCAGTAATAGTAGGAGCAACATCAGCAGTAGCAGCAGTAATTACATCCATTATCTGATTTGAGCCTGTACCATCCCACCATCATCTTAGTCATTACAACAACTCAAACAATTGTCTTTCAGCTCCAGTGGCTTCAGCAAAACTGTGCCATGGTCCCTTCTCTCTCAGAATCTCATTCTATTTTTAAAAAACGGGGACAGATTGCTGTAATTTATGGATTACTGGGTAATTTCCCTTTCTTTAACAGGCAGAGTCTCTCCCCCAAGGTTTCCATGGCCATGTCCATGTATAAAGGTCAATATACACTTATTTTAGAATCCTAGGATTTAGGAGCAGGAAGGAATGGAAATAGCACCTAATGCAGAGGTTAACTTTTTTCTCATGGACACCTTTTTTTTTTTTGGCAGGGCAATGGGGGTTAAGTGACTTGCCCAGGGTCACACAGCTAGTAAGTGTCAAGTGTCTGAAGCCGGATTTGAACTCAAGTATTCCTGAATCCAGGGTCAGTGCTTTATCCACTGCACCACCTAGCTGCCCCTTCATGGACACCTTTTCATGTAGGGATGGATTTAATTGATCTTGAGGTATCCCAAAGAATTACACGACTCAGTGACTCCATTTCTAAGTTTTATTAAAAGACTGCATGGCTACAGGGAGAACACCAAAGAAGAAAGGTATCTCAATTAGGGAGATAAAAAAAGGTTATATTCATAATGAAAAATGTAGGTTATTTCCTCATTATCTTAATTTCCTCCTTGTGGGAGGTTCATATCCTATTTTGGAATTTTTTGGGGTGCTAAGACATCCCCCAAGATGGGTACCTTTTTCCTTAGGGGTGTGTTTCTGGGGTTTAAATGTCAGAAGGTAAATTTAAGTATACATTTTATTCTTCTGCGCATGTTCCTAAAACCTGTTTAGACTTGTCAGACCGCAAGGGTCTCTCTGTTTAGGATATATCTTTCTTGTAAGATCTGGTTTGTAGGTACAGTTTCTGTTTCCTGTCATCCAGGATTATTAATCCCAGGCTGCTGTTTCCTTAGGCTTCTGTTGATAGTGTTTGTTGATAAGGACTCAAACCCTCTGGTTACTGTTGATAAGAACTCAGGTCTTAGTTTATCTATTAACCCTTCTGGCCACCTCCATCACTTTGACAGTCAGGTATAAAACCTGTTGGCTCTCAGATTAATGTTCCTAAATACATAATAATAATAGCTAGCATTTATATAGGTCTTTAAGGTTTGCAAAGCATTTTACAAATATTATCTCATTTTATCCTCACAATAATCCTGGGGTGTAGGTGATGTTGTTTCCATTTTACTGATGAGGAATCTGAGGTACACGGACATTAAGTGACTTTCCCAGGGTCACACTGATAGTATCAGGAAGACTTGAATTCAAGTGTGGCCTTGAATACTTACTAAATCCAGACCTTTGTCCACTGATGTATCTTTAAAATAAAACAAAACCACATAGGATTTCAGAGGAAACCAAAAGTTAGAGAAAATAAATATAGGTGGCACAGTCAATAGAGCAGCAGGCCTAGAGTCAGGAGGACCTGAGTTCAGATCAATCCTTCAACACTTATTAGCTGTGTGACCCTGGGCAAGTCACAATCCTAACTGCCTCCAAAAAAATGTGTGTGTGTGTGTATATATATATATATTTCCCATCCATGGACCCAGACCTCCTGAATCTATCCATGGGCACAGTGGGAGGAGTCTAAGGAACCCAGGTCAAGAACCTCTGATCTAGGGGCAGCTAGGTGGCACAATGGATAGAGCACTGGCCCTGGAGTCAGGAGTACCTGAGTTCAAATCTGACCTCAGACACTTAACACTTAGTAGCTGTGTGACCTTGGGCAAGTCACTTAACCCCAATTGCCTCAAAAAAAAAAAAAAAAAAAAAAAAAAAAAAAGAACCTCTGATCTAATCCAACCTCCTCATTTCACAGATAAGAGGTAAAGGGATTTGCTCACAATCACATAAAGTACCTAGTTAATGGCAGAAATGGAATTTGCACTGATCCAGGACACTAAGGTCTCTTTAGTTATGTTTATATGATCCTGTGATTTGATTTTGGATTCCAAGTCCTTTCCACTATACCCTACCATCTCTACTATGAATGGGACCCTTGGAGTATGTATTCATACATAATTTGAGCAGGGTGAGAAAAGTACTTTGGAGCTAAAGTAGGCAAGAAATACATGGTAGCAACAATGACAATGGTCTTATAGCTATTAGAGTAGGTATGGGAGTCTGAGGCACACATGCCCCTTTGTGACTATGTACCAGTCATTTTTCCTTCCTATGTCAAAACACTCTTCTAGGCATATCTGTGTATTTATTCTGTGTGTTTATTACCCAACTTAAATAAAGTATCCATAGTCTGGTTCCTCTACAGAAAATCTTTCCAGTTTATTAGCAACACCTATTTAATTGCTCTTGTTGACAGCTTCTTCCCTATTTCAGCGGCTAGAATGAACTTTGCTGAATTATTTGCTTTAATGACATCTTGCTCTCCTGGTTTATATTTACATTTCCAGGACCTCCTATTTCTTCAGCAAAGCCCTCTGAAGCCCAAACATTTTTGCCACCGTGTTTGCCCAACAAGTTTTGGAAGATAATTTTGTCAAACCTAGGGCTTGGCTTGGCGTTAGCCTGAAAGACAGAGCTGTCTATTCCCAGGATATTGCAAGTGTCAGGGAGGAACTTAGCAGGGGCCAGGAGGGGAAAAATATATGGGCACTTGATATCACTTATAAATCAGGCCTCTGAGGAGGGCTTCATGATGTTTAACATTATCTATATGTGTGTGTACATACATGCATATACACATACAAACATACTATTATACATTTATGTTTCCCCCATTACATGTTAAAATTTTTTTAATTTTTGAAAAATTTTGAGTTCAAAATTTTATCCTTCCCTTACTCTTCTCCCCCCTCCAAGTCAGTAAGCAATAGGTTATACATGTGCAATCATGTAAAACATTTCCATATTAGTAATTTTGCAAAAGGATCTAATAAAAGAAAGTGAAAATTGCATGCTTCAGTCTATAAAACATGATTTTTCTTGAATTGAATTTCACTAAAATCAGATATACTCAAATCCAGCTGTTTGTAGAGAAACTCATTGGCAAAATAGTTGTTTGTTGTTTTTTTTTAATTATCTACACTTCTGTTCTCTTCCAATGGTGCAGATAAAGTGAGGATTGGTAGTGTTTTGCATTCAAATACTGTTGTCTTTTGAAATTAACCAACAACATGTTCCTCTCCAGGCCTACAAGCATGACAATACTTATCAATCCTTAAAAACATTTGGAAAATGAAGAGTTTGAATATCCATTTGAATCCTACAGCTATGTGCTCACGAACAAAGCAGAGAACAGTATGTGTTTATTTAGGGGATTCAGAACACCTGAAATAGTCAATCAGTTACTCCCAGGAAAAAGTGGATTTGAGCATCAGACTGTTGTGGGTAATCGTGCAAACATTGGTTTGAGTCTTCAGCTGTGCATGATGGTCTTTCGAAGGCTTCCTTATCTCTGGTTTGTTCCCACCCCCTTAGCAAGACTCTCTAACTTTGTCCTTATGGATTCAAAAATAAAGTTAATATAAACCAAACAGCTCTTGGTTTGTGAGAAACTCTACAAAAAATAAATGTGAAAGTTAAAATTTTTTTTAAAAACCACCAACTAGCTAAAGGTATCCTTGCCAACCCAATTTCTCTTTAGAAAGATCACTGGACTCATTCAGCAAATCTGAATCTCTAAAACCAAGACCCAGATGTTATTAAGCATAAATATTTATATGACCTATAAAGACCCTGTCTCAGCTCAGATTTGCCTTAATGTGGCGTTGTTTTAAACCCGACTCTCTTGCTTCTTGCAGCCCTTTATAAGGCAGGATACAGTAGAAGATACATTACATTTAGAGAAGGGAGAGGAACCCACTCCTCTTTCATGTTTTATGACCACTTTTTCATTGAGGGGCGCTTGCTTTTCTCAGAAATCACTTCTGGGGCCATTCTTTTCATGAAGTCAATAGAAACTGCTGAGGCTACATCTGTGAATTTTGGGAGCATTGTTATATGGTGAGCACATGCGGAAATATGCATTCTCCATGAGGAAAGGATGGATTTGGGAGTTGGGATCTCTGCTCTTTTCCCAGCTCAATTCCCAATTTACAATAAGCTCTATGTTCTGGATTTCCTCAGTTTCAACATCCATTAAAATACCTCAAATCCATTGTTGATGAAATGAATGTGATAGTTACAGATAAAGTGAAATTTAGTTCAGATTTTTAAAATTTAGACTGTACCCAATATGTAGGGGAAATTTTAGCCATTAGAATAAATGGTTATTTTGTCCATCTTGGTATCTGTCTATTAAATTGGTATTTATGTTTGTTAACATCTATTTTAGTATTTTTTGATGTATGCTAGGCTAGAGGATCATAGGTATGTGGTTTTGCTCAATCAACAAGCATTTGTTAAGTGCATACTGTCAGGCACTGAGCTATATTGTGGAAAGAATTCTGGAGTTAGGAGATACCTATTTGAGCCCTACTCCTGCCACTGGCCACCTACTGGCAGCTTTACCTTATTCCAGTTAAAATCTCACATAACCTCAAGGTTTTCATCCATATAATGGGAGGACAAATTGTCAGACTCTGCTTTTTGGGTTCTGGTCCAGTGGTTTTATTGCCATAAACTGCTGGATAAGAAAACTCCTTCTATCTTGCCTAGTCTTAATGATTTGCTTCTGGAACTAAGATGTTAAGTGACTTGCCCAGTATTGCAACTCCAGTTTGTTTCCAGTGGTACATAAACCCAGATCTTCCTGACTTTTAGGCTTCCTTTTCAAATACCAACCAATGATAATGTAGTTTTGCAAGAGGCAGCCAGGCACATTCATATTTATGAGAGGGAGCTTGGAACAGTGCTAGAAAGCTTACCTCAGAACTGGAGATAGGTAGATCTTAGGAAAGTGACTAAGGCCTGCCTCATTTCCTTCACAATGGGCTAGCAATTATATATAGTACACCACAATATTTCATCTTATCCTCAGAACCACCCAAGGAGGTAGGTGCTATTATTATCTCCATTCTACAGGTAAGAAAATCGAGGCAGAGGTTAAGTGACTTGCTGAGACAAAAAATAAGTGTCTGAGACCCCCTTAGTACTTGGGGTTTCCTGACATTAATTCTAACAATCTATATCCACTGCACCACCTAGCTGCCTCTAGCTGTAAAATGCTGGGGTTGGACTAGACTACCTCTAAGATTCTTTCCAACTCTAAATCTAGGCTAGTTGGTGAGATCTTCCTGTCCAAATGACAGATGCAAAAAATTTGCTGTGATTGATAAAGGACATTTGCCTGAAGGTAGAGTTTGGCTCACACATTTTGAAATAGGAGCTTTAGTTATATGAAATCAGGGTAAATGTTCCTTGCCTGGAAAATTATATTTAATCCATTTGTTAGAGAAAAAAACCTGCAGAGGTTCCTTTCACATTTCTCTCTTAAAGGTTTGCCAGTCTTTTGCTCCTCTGAAGAAGATCAAATGAAATATTTATAAATAGTGCTTAGCACATAGTAGGTGATTATATATATATGCACACAGACATATACATATGCACATACACATGTGTATATAAAATATACATATATTTATGTGTGTATGTGTACACACACACACACACACACACACACACACACACACACACACACACTTCTTCCCTTCTCGCCCCTCCTCTACTGGTGAAATGCAATCTATCAGCTCAGTGCTCAGATAGATACCAGAAGCATTTATTTGAAAGATTAGGAATGCTAAATCCTCCAAGTGGAAAATGAAAGAAAACATGAAGGCCTTTTCCTCCCCTAGCCCCTTAAAAATAAAAGAGGAGCCCCGGATCTTTGGAGGGAGACGCTCTGGCTCCCTCGGGGTAGGCCCGATACTCTCCTTGGCCAGCTGCAGCTGCTTCTGCCTGGGCCCCATATCCTGCCGTTATTTGAAGAGGCATTCCAGGCCGGGAAAGCACGGAGAGCGAGCTGCCACCGCTGCATGTTTCTCTTCCCAAGTACCTGGCTTTGATGGCTTCTCGGCAGGTTTATGAGGCTTCCTCCCCACCCCGCCCCCACTCCGCTCTCTTCTCAGCCTTTTCTGGTTTGTGACTACTCCCGACTGATAATGGACGTCGGCCTGGATAACTGGCTGTGCCTCTAGAAGGCAGCCATCAGCCGGCCTGGAGAAAACGGCCCGCGCCCCACTGCGCCCCATCGCGCAGCGCGGCCAGCCTGCTTTCCCTGATTAATGTAGATGTAAAGATTTTTATCGAAGCCTCTGGCCGCCAGACTTCAAGATGCAATCGCAAAATCAATGTGCGCAGACTAACCGGGAGGGAGGAGTTTCCCCCGGGGCACTCGGCACCACTGCAGGCACTTAATTAATGCACTACACTTAAGCTCCCTCTCCTCCCACCGCCCAGCTAGATTCTGTCCTCTTCGCTCACCGGTACTGCTCCGCTCCCAGGGGTGCACACTCAGACCCAGAACCACCCCTGCCCAGCCTGTAACATTGTTTGGTTACCAAGATCTGAGTTCAAATCTATGGCTCTACCACGTAGGGATTTTGTGGCCTTTTGCGGGCAAATAATTTCATTTCTCTGGGCTTCTGGGTTTCCTCATCTGTAAAATGGGTGCAGTGTGGGGGCGGGGTGTGGCCTTGGAGGTACTTTAGAGCTCAGTCTCTGATTCTATGATAATAGTAGCAAAGGGGACCAAACCTGTGATTTGATCAGAATAGGGAACTCCCTATTCTGAAGAAATTGTCTTCAATTTACTTTATTTTATTTTATTTTTTGCGGGGCAGTGAGGGTTAATTGACTTGCCCAGGGTCACACAGCTAGTACGTGTCAAGTGTCTGAGGCTGAATTTGAACTCAGGTCCTTCTGAATCCAGGACCAGTGCTTTATTTACTGCGACACCTAGCTGCCCCCTTCAACTTATTTTAAATACATAACCCTCATTTTCCCCTCAAGTCTCCTGACCCAGACCTACCACAATGCCCACCATCCACACTTTCATGTCAGCCACTGACTCCCCATCCCTCACCTCCAAATGCAGCTCCCACCCTGGGCCCTTGGGATCCTGAAGGCAAAAAGTTTTCCATATCTAATTGGCCCCAGACCCATCTTGTTGCTCACAGGCCGCTTTCATGCCATGTCACTCTGGCTCCTCCCTAACCCCCAATCATATCAGGCTCTCCCCCCCCCCTCTCTCTCACACACACACACACACACACACACCCAAGTCAACACTCCCATTCCTGGAAAAGACCAGCCAATCATCCTCCCTCTGACCATCACTCACCAACCCTATTACTTCCCATACCAAACAGTCCTCTCTGGCCAGCACTCCCCAACATGTGTTGTCTTCTCCTGTTAGAAAGTAGCAGGAAGGCTGTCCCATGCATGATGCTTAGAGGTACCATAAAAGGAGAAAGAGGAAATAGTTTTCCCTAGAAATAGGTAATATTTTACTCACTGCTTAAATCATTGTGTTTTACCTAAAGTGTTAGAAGAGGACAACCCTCCCACCCCAACCCCAGCTTATGGTTTAAACTCCTGTTAACTTCTAAGGTTGCTGATTGTACATCCCACTCCTTAAAGATATTATGTCTCAGGCAGAATGGTACACTCAGCCCCAAAGGGAAACATAACTACTATAAAGATGTAAATAGCCTGGAAAATTAAAAAGAAAACTGGAGATGATGCCAAGATGATGGTAGCTTCTCAGAGACAAGAAGTTCCTTGAAGACAGAATTTTTTTCTTCCTCAATTCTTCTACCAAGACCTATGATTTCATCATTGAAGAGAGCTGTTGTAAGGGATTTCCTTTCTAATGCAGATCTGTACAACTTACAGTCTTAAAAAGTTGTCTACTGTATAAAGAAGTTAAATGACTTGCCCAGGATCACACAGCCAATAGGTACAAGAAGCAGGCCTTGACCCAGGTCTTTCTTACTCTGAGGCTAGTCTTCTGTCTTAAAATGTTTTAGGCACTGTGGTATCAAGTAGTAGATGTAGTATCTATTATATCTCACAACACCCTTTTTGTACATTGTCTCATTATCATCACAACAGTTTTAAGCCAAGAAGTACATGTATTTTTTTTTTCATTTTACTCCAAGAAGTTGAATTGGCTTACCCAAGGTCACATGGGTATTAGGTGGCAGACCCAAAAACCATAAACATTTCCTGACTTACAGATAACATTCAGGGTCCAAAAATATTTTCACAGGCTAGAATATTGAGCTGAATCTAATAAGATGGAATCAACAGAGATAAATGTAAATTCTTATGCCTGAATTAAAAAAAAATCAATTCTACCACTATAAGAAGGGGGAGATATGGTTAGATAACCTCAGACAGAAAAAGATCTTAAGTTTTTTGTGGACACCAAGCTCCACATGAATCAACTGTATGATATGGAAGTTACAAGGCTATCATTAAGATAGGTATGAAATCTAGCCACAAAATAAATAAGAAAGAAATGAAAGAAGTGAATAGAATACTAGAAAAGTTAGACATGATAGATGTCTGGAGAAAATTGAATGGGGATAGAAAGGAATATACCTTTTTCTCAGCAGTGCATGGCACATTTTCAAAAATTGACCATGTAGGGGCAGCTAGGTGGTACAGTGGATAGAGCACTTGGCCCTGGAGTCAGGAGTACCTGAGTTCAAATCCAACCTCAGACACTTGACACTTACTAGCTGTGTGACCCTGGGCAAGTCACTTAACCCTAACTGCCTCACTAAAAAAAAGAAATAATAAATTTTAAAAAAAAAAATTGACCATGTATTAGGGCACAAAAACATCAGTCAAATGTAAAAAGGCAGAAATAGTAAATACATCCTTCTCAGATCATGATGCAATAAAAATTACATGTAATAAAGAACCATGGAAAGGTAGATTGAAAATCAATTGGAAACTAAATTTCATTCTAAAGAATGAGTGGGTCAAACAACAAATCATAGAAACAATCAATAACTTTATCCAAGAGAAAGACAATAATGAGACAACATACCAAAATCTATGGGATGCAGCCAAAGCAGTGCTTAGGGAAAATTTTATAGTTCTAACTGCTTACATGAATAAAAAAGAGAAAGAGGAGATCAATTAATTGGGCATACAACTTAAAAAGCTAGAAAGAGAACAAATTAGAGATCCCCAATTAAATACTAAATTAGAAATCCTGAAAATTAAAGGATAAATTAATAAAATTGAAAGCAAAAATCTATAGAATTAATCAATAAAACTAGGAGCTGGTTTTTTGAAAAAACAACAATAAAATAGACAAACCATTGGTTAATTTGATTTAAAAAAAGAAAGAAGAAAACCAAATTACCAGTATCAAAAATGAAAGGGGTGATTTTATCATCAATGAAGTAGAAATTAAAGCCCAACTGTATGCCAATAAATTTGACAATCTAAATGAAATGGATAAATACTTACAAAAATACAAACTGCCCAGGTTAACTGAAGAGGAAATAAAATCCTTAAATAAGCCCATATTAGAAAAAAAAATTGAACAAGCCATTAATGAACTCCCTAAGAAAAAATCCCCAGGGTCAGATGGGTTTACAGGTGAATTCTACCAAACATTTAAAGAACAATTAATTCCAATATTATACAAATTATTTGGAAAAATAGGTGAAGAAGGAGTTCTACCAAATTTGTTTTATGACACAAATATGGTGGTGATACCAAAACCAGGCAAAGCAAACACTGAGAAAGAAAATTATAGACCAATTTCCCTAACGAATATTGATGCTAAAATCTTAAAGAAGATATTAGCAAGGAGATTACAGCAAGCGATCACCAGGATAATACACTATGACCAGGTAGGATTTATAGCAGGAATGCAGGGCTGGTTCAACATTAGGAAAACTTAACATAATCAACCACATCAATAAGAAAACTAACCAAAATCATATGATTATCTCAATAGATGCAGAGAAAGCTTTTGATAAAATACAGCACCCATTCCTAATAAAAACACTAGAGAGCATAGGAATAGGCGGAGCTTTCCTTAAAATAATAAGCAGTATCTACCTAAAACCATCAACAAGCATTATATGTAATGGAGATAATTTAGAGGCCTTCCCAATAAGATCAGGGGTGAAACAGGGATGTCCACTATGACCTCTATTATTTAATATTGTACTAGAAATGTTAGCTTTAGCAATCAGAGAAGAAAAAGGAATTAAAGGAATTAGAATAGGCAAGGAGGAAACAAAACTATCACTCTTTGCTAAAGTTGTTAATTGTTTCAAGTAATTTTTGAATTGATTCTCTAGGATTCTCCATGCATATCATATCATCTGCAAAGTAGCAGGATATAAAACAAATCCACATAAATCATTAGCATTTCTATACATGACCAATAAAGTCCAGCAGCAAGAGATAGAAAGAGAAATTCCATTTAAAGTAATGGTAGATAATATAAAATACTTGGGAGTCTACTTGCCAAGACAAACCCAGGAACTCTATGAACAATTACCAAACACTTTTCACACAAATCAAATCAGATCTAAAAAATTGGAAAGATATCAATTGCTCATGGATAGGCCAAGCTAATATAATAAAAATGACAATTCTACCTAAATTAATGCACTTTATTCAGTGCCATACAAATCAGACTACCTAAAAATTATTTTATAGAGCTAGAAAAAAATAACAAAATTCATCTGGAAAAACAAAGTCAAGAATATCAAGGGAAATAATGAAAAAAAAATGCACAGGAAGGTGGGTTAGATGTACCAAATCTGGAGCTTTACTATAAAGTGGCAGTCATCAAAACTATCTGGTACTGGCTAAGAAATAGAGTGGAAGATCAATGGAATAGGCTAGGCACAGGAGACACAGTAGTAATGTAGCATTTGATAAACCCAAAGACTCCAGCTTCTGGGATAGGAACTCAGTATTTGACAAAAACTGCTGGGAAAACTGGAAGATAGTATGGCAGAAACTAGGTATAGACCAACATCTTACATCTTATACTAAAATAAGGTCAAAATGGGTACATGATTTAGACATAAGAGGTGATGCCATAGGCAAATTAGGAGAGGAAGGAATAGTCTACCTTTAAGATCTTTGGAAAGGAAAACAGTTTATGACCAAACAAGAGAGAGAATATTATGAAATGCAAAATGGATGATTTTTATTACATTAAATTAAAAAGGTTTTGTACAAACAGAAGCAATGTATCCAAAATTAGAAGGGAGGCAGAAAGCTGGGAAACAATTTTTATGGCCAGTACTTCTGATAAAGGTCTCATTTCTAAAATATATAGGGAACGAATTCAAATTTACAAGAATCCAAGTCATTTCCCAATTAAGAAATGGGCAAAGGATATGAACAGGCAGTTTTCTGATGAAGAAGCCAAAGCTATCTATTCCCATATGAAAAAAATGCTCTAAATCACTATTGATTAGAGAGATGCAAATTAAAACAACTCTGAGGTACCACCTGACACCTATCAGATTGGCTAAAATGACAAAAAAGGAAAATAATAAATGTTGGAGAAGCTGTGGGAAAATTGGAACACTAATGCATTGTTGGTGGAGCTGTGAACTGATCCAACCATTCTGGAGAGCAATCTGCAATTATGCCCAAAGGGCTATAAAGCTGTGCATACCCTTTGACCCAGCAATACCACTTTTGGGTCTTTTTCCCAAAGAGATCGTAAAAAAGGGAAAAGGACCCACATGTACAAAAATATTTATAGCTGCTCTTTTTGTTGTGGCAAGGAATTGGAAATTGAGGAGTGGCCCATCAATTGGGGAATGGCTGAACAAGTTGTGGTATATGAATGTAATAGAATTCTATTGTGCTATAAGAAACAATGAACAGAAGGAGTTCAGAGAAACCTGGAAAGATTTGCATGAACTGATGAGTGAGATGAGCAGAACCAGGAGAACATTATATACAGTATCATCAATATTGTGTGTTGATCAACTGTGATGGACTAGATTCTTCTCACCAGTGCAATGGTACAGGAGAGTTCCAGGGGACTCATGATGGAAGGGGATCTCCAAATCCAGGAAAAAAAAAAAAAGAACTGTGAATTATGGATGCTGATTGAACAATACTATTTCTTTTGTTTTGGGGGCTGTTTTTCTATTTTGAGGTTTTTCCTTACTGCTCTGATTTTTCTCTTATAACATGACTAATGCAGAAATATGTTTAATGTTATGTTATTTATATATATATATATAAACCTATATCTGATTACCTGCTGTCTAGGGGAGGGGGGGAGGGAGGGAGAAAGATTTGAAATTGAAAATCTTATATAAACAAATGTTGAAAACTATCTTTACATGTAACTGGAAAAAAATAAAATACTTTTATCAAAATAAAAAAAGATAGGTATGGCTTTGTGGGGCTATGTAAACCATTGACCCACTCAATATACCTTGCCCCTATTCAAACAACATCTGAGTACTGTATTTAGTTCTTAGTTCCATCCAAAGAAGGGCAACAAAGATGGTGAAGAAAGGCCCTATCACATGAAGAATGATTAGAGGATTTGTGAGATGTTCAACCTGAAACAGCAAAGACTGTATTTGAAGGAACATCACATGGAAGAACAATTTGATTTGTTCTACTTGGCTTTGGAATGGTAGAACTAGAACCATTGGGTGAAAGTTGCAAAGTGGAAAATTTAGGTTTAGTGTCAGGAAAAACTTCCTAACATTAGAGCTGTTCATAAGTAGAAGGATCTACCTCTGGATGTAGTGCTTATTGGAAGTCTTCAAGGAGAGACTGGATGACCATTTCTTGGTATGTTCAGGGGTGTGATGGAGCTTGATACAACAAGCTCAATAATAATAGCTGATATCTATATAGTGCTTGCTATGTTCCAGATGCTGTGCTAAGCACTTTATAATTATCTCATTTGGCTCTCTCAACAACCCTGGAACATAAATGCTATCATTATTCCCATTTTACAGATTCAGAAAACTGAGGCAGAGAGGAAGTGATTTGCCCAGGATCACACAACTAGGAAGTGTCCGAGGTTGGATTTGGACTCAAGTCTTCCCGACTCCAGGCCCAGTGTTCTATTCACCTCTCACCCAACCGCCCTATTGTAATTGCCAATTGTAAGATTTTCAGTGTGAGCATTTATACCACAGAAATAAAAAGATGCTCCAAATCAGGGCTTGATTTATTTTTTCATCGATTGTTTAGATTTAAGAAAGTGATGGAGGAAGATTTAATAAAGCAGATTAAACTGGAAAGTGTCACAAGCCCATTCCTTTTTTTATGGAGTCTAGTTTGTTAAATATTTATCAGCATGCCTTTGGGTATGTTGTAGGGAGCATTACTGTTGTCAGTTTAGGTTGGCCTGAATGGCAGCTAAGATCACTTCCAGTTCTCAAATTCAATGATTCTATGACTCGACTTCCTGTTGCATCATAGCTGAAGACAACCTAAATATGCCATCATTGGGAATTCACAGCAAGCAGAGAGCAAAATGAAGATCAGAGTCTTCATCTTAGATTCCAGCCTCTTTCTTAGAAGGTACACCAAGCTCCTGTCTTTGTGGCTTCCATGTGTCATGGCTGGTGCTTGGTGACCCAGAACAGCTGGTAGCATTGATGGCCATGTACAATCACATGTCATTCCTGCATGGTTTCTGAGGGGTTGCTCTTTCTTCCTTGCTATTCACCTCTCTACAGATCCAAATGAAGTGGTAACTCAGGAAGGAAGGTTAAGGAGAGGGAGGGGGCAGGGTTCTCTGGATATCACTCAGGCTTCCCATTGAGGCTGCCTGGAGACTCCCCTGCATCCCAGAAACAAAGAGTGACATGCTTCATCCTCTTCCCAAATAAATCTTCTCTGAGCCACATTCTCCAAGGAAAGAAAGCCCTGTCAAGGACTCGGCCTTGGGCTCATTCAAAACCCCATTCAATTGCCAAGTTTCCCAGATGTTTGCATGGTAGGCTTTCTGTTTTGCAATATTCCAGAGTTGTTCCCAAGTGACAATCATCCATTCACCAAGTTAATGCTTATTAAGAATGATCTATAAATTGTGACAGTGCCAAAGGATCATAGAGGGAAAGAACTGCCCCCAATGAGAACAGCTGAGCAAAGGAAAAAAAAAAAAAAAGAGCAGCAGTGTTATAGATCGAGGGAGGCCCAGAAAAGGGAACGTGTATAACTTATAGGAATGAAATGAGGAGGAGGATATTGCTCATTTATGGCCAGGCATTTATTAATTTTTCTCTGGAGTGTTACGGGGCCTCAACGTTGCCATTGAAAATTCATATGCTGTACCAGAATTAGGATCAAGTAGCTTTAGAGTTGGGTGTAGCAACCTCCTGTGGCTGCCAATGTTACAGAAAAGAGGTTTGTTCTCAAAGAAAGTAATATTGTATTAACCACATTTTGCAAAACATGTTGGCATGCATCAGGTGCTGAACTTGGAATCTGGATTCATGGGACCTGAGTTTAAACTGTAGTTCTACCACTAACTTATGAGATCTTGGTCAACTTATCTGAGTTACGGTTTCTTTATCAGTAAAATGAAGTGACTGGACTAGATGGCTTCTAAGGTCACTTCAAGTTCCAGGCTGTATGTACTCCTCTGGGCTTTTCCATCATGCCCCAGAAACCTCTTCATTCATGAAGACCACTATGGACCAGGATATCACCCCTTGGAAGTACCCTCTTACCCCTGTTGGCCCCTCCCTCTAATTAGGATGGCTCTTCCTACAACTTTCATTTTAAAATGTCACAAGCCAGCCACCTCTATTTTCTACCAGCCTGGAGTCTTCTGGACTTCATCATGCCATCACCTGGGTACCTTCTTGCTGAACCCCACCCTCATTTTCAGATTCCTTGTGTTATCCTCCTAAATAGGATATGAGTTCCTTGAGTACAAACACTGGCTCTCTTTTTGTTTGTATAAGCACTTAATAAATGTTTGTTCTAATTCTGGCTCTACCAGTCAGTCAACAAAGGTCTCTTGATTTCTACTCTCAGGGTTTTTCCATTGCCCCATGTTAAACATTTTGCCGAATACTAAGAATTCCTGCTCAATAGCATGGAGGAACTAAAGATTTCATTGTATCCCACAGTGATAGAAGAGATTAAGTGAATTCTGAAAATAAAATGAGGACAGTGCTCTTGGCAAAATACTTTACACATATTGTGTCATTTGACAATTAAAATAACCCTTCAAAGAAGGTGCTCTTGTTATGCCCATAAAGCAGACTTCACACCTCATGGGAATGGGCCTATAACAGCCATCTGATGAGGTGTGTACCTTCCCTGGAAATTTCTAGAGAACCCAGGGATATATGTGGGTTCAATGCTGAAAGGGCTTGATGCTTTGAGATAATGAAGTAACCCTCTTATTCGCTTCTGGGGTGGAATTGTAAAGAGACAAAGGAATGTTTTTTTTTTTTTAAATAGAGCTTAAGGGGCAGCTAAGTGGTGCAGTGGATAGAGCACTGACCCTGGATTCAGGAGGACCCGAGTTCAAATCCAGCCTCAGACACTTAACACTTACTAGCTGTGTGACCCTGGGCAAGTCACTTAACTCCAACTGCCTCATCAAAAAAAAATTAAAATGAATAAGTAGAGCTTAAAATCTGGAATTCAGAGCTTTAAATAAAAATGTTTATAAATTTTTTAAAAATAGAGCTTGATAAACAAGTTGTGGTATATGAATGTAATGAAATACTATTATGCTGTAAGAAACGATAAGCAGGTAGACTTCAGAAAAACCTGGAAAGACTTACATGAGTTGATTCTGAGTGAAATGAGCAGAACCAGGATAACATTGTACATAGTATCAACAACATTGGAATTATCTTGGATCATTGTATTGCTGAAAAGAGTTAAGTCTATCACAGTTGATCATCACACAAAGGACTCATGAAAGAAAATGCTCTCCACATCAAGAAAAAAGAATTGTGGCACCTGGATGCAGATTGAACCATACTGGTTCTCCTTTTTTTGTTTTGAGGTTTTTCCTTTTTGTTCTGATTCCTCTTTCACAACATGATTAATGCAGAAATATGTTTAATGTGATTGTATATATACAATCTATATCATATTGCTTTCTGTCTTGAGAAGGGGGAAGGGAAAGAGGGAGAAGGAGAAAATTTTGGAACTTGAAAACTTGTAAAAACAAACTCTTTACATGTCACTAGAAAATAATAAAATACTTTTATGATTAAAAAATAGAGCTTGAACTTTTTTTTGGTAATTAGTCTCCCCACAGAACTGAACTTGGTCCTTGTGCTACCTCCTTCCTCAAATTATGTTGTATTTACCATATATATATATATATATATATATATATATATATATATATATATATATATATATATATATATATCCCAGACCACTAAGAAAAAGAAGCCTCTGAACTTTAATCTGTGAGGGATTAGTTTTTATTGCTTGGGAATTAATTAGATAACAAAAGGTGATAGCAATTAGGGAAATAGGGAAGTAGAAATACGAATGAATAATCTTAGATCTAAGCTTAGTCTATTTTCCTTTATAAAACTCACTGAAGGGGCAGTCCCTCATTAGACACAAAAGGGATAAAACTTGGGCAAAAGTATAGTGATCACCCAAGCAATTCCTACAGTATCTGGGGCCCCATGAAGCAAGTCCTCAAATCTATGGTGCATTAATGAGGGCATTTCTAAGGGCTAGTTGCTGAGTGGGCCTCAATCCCTCTTGGTAAAGTTTTACCTAAGGTTCCCAACTTAAACCTGATACCACAAGATAAAGGCTACTTTTGGCTAATAGATGGTGCTATCTTTCTATCCTTTGTCATTACCCAGGATGGAAAACGCTCCCCAAATCCTGCTCTCTGGTGGGTTGATGGTCAGGGAGATGAGGTAAAATGGAATTATGAAGAGCTGGCCATCCAATCCAGGAAAACAGCCAATGTTTTGTCCAGAGTATGCAACCTGCGGCCAGGGGATTGATTGCTGGTAATTCTCCCCAGGATACCTGAATGGTGGTTGGTGAACGTGGCTTGTATGAGAACAGGTCAGTGTTTGTACATGTCATTTCCCCACTTGGAAATGGGTCTACTTTTGGTTCTACTTTTGTATTTCTAGTGTCCAGAACATAGCTGACATGGAAGGTTTAACATAATATTTAAGGTGGTAGGAGTATGCTGAAGCCAACTCAAATTGATCATGAGAGCCGATTGTTAAATTTTCAGTGTGAGCATTTACACCTCAGAAATCAGCAAATGCTACAAATCAGGGTTTGATTTATTGTTTGTTGGTTGTCTAGACTTGAGAAAGTGATGGAGAAAATGTTACAAGGCAAATTAAACTTCAAAGTATGTCATGTATTTTCAGAGAGCTGTTTATCAAATATTTACCAGCACATTTCTAAGGGGGAGGTGGGGCGGGAAAGGAAGATGTGGTTTTACATACTCACTCAGTGGATACAATCCCAAATGATAAGGTATTTAATGTTTTAACAAGGTGATAAATACTTAATGATTGATTTTTGCAGTGTGGATACCTTTTCCTGAATGAAATAGAAAGTGAAGAACACTTTAGATGAACAACAATTGACCACATACCTAGGTGACTTTAAAAAAGTAGTCAATGCACTTACTAGCTGTGTGACCCTGGGCAAGTCACTTAACCCCATTGCCCTGGGGGGAAAACTATACTTAATAAATTGATATTTTTTTAAAAAGTAGTCAATCAAGTTGAAGAACACAAAGCAGGTCAGGATAGGATGGGAGCCAGAAGTGAGAAAGAACCAGGGCCCTGAAAGGGAATTAATCTTGGGGGCAAAGGAAAGATTTCTCCCTTTTCTCCTCTCTTTCCATTGTTCCATATCTAGCAGTGGAGACATTTACCCAGGAGATTTCATACAACACTTGGAAATTAAGTTAGAGTTTGAGATTTGGTGAGGGAACAAAGACAGACAAACATGGACCCAGCAGCATTCAAGTTGCTTCAAGGAGTAGGGCCTTTGATAGGAGAGAAGAGAGATATTTATGTACTGAAGGGAGAGCTAGCCCCAACAATGAAGAGTTAAGCTGCGGAAAAGACTACAGGAGACAAGAAAGGACATCAAGGCTCCATAGCTTTGGGGTCATAAATTGCATTGGCCATGTCTCATTGCCATTGTATGGTTGTACTCACTCTTTCCACAGATTCTGTGTGCATTTGTGGAAGAGTATATCCCAGGATTATGGGGAAGGATGTTTTGTAACTACTGTTCCAACAACTTCATCTTGGTAAATGCCTTTTCTTTGACCTAATTTTTTTTTTTTTAGGTCAGGCAATTGGGATTAAGTGACTTGCCCAGGGTCACACAGCTAGTAAGTGTTAAGTGTCTGAGGCTGGATTTGAACTCAGGTACTCCTGACTCCAGGGCCGGTGCTTATCCACTGGGCCACCTAGCTGCCCCCATCTTAGACCTAATTTTATCTATTGGCTCATAGTTAAGGAGAAGAACTCTGATAGAAGCTCATGAGCTATAGTTTTAGCAGCTAGGTGGTACAGTGGATAAAACACTAGCCCTGGATTCAGGAGGACCCAAGTTCAAATACGGCTTCAGACACTTGACACTTACTAGCTGTGTGACCCTGGACAAGTCACTTAACCCTAACTGCCCCCACAAAAAAAATGTTTATACACACACACACACACACACGTATGCACACATACACACACATATGAATGACACTTTCAAATTGAGCTAGTAGCCACATTCTGGGAAAGTAATCCAGAAAGGGGGTGAGGCTACACAAACTTATTGAATGCAATTTAATTTTTGATAATCAAACATGTACCATTGAGAGTTACTATGGTTTAAGAAATCAAAAGAAGAGTAAAATAATTAAAGATTCTAAATGGTTATAGGAAGTTATAGAGTCCACAACCAATTTATATTAATACATTGATCACTAAAATTTCTTAGTCTCATCAGAAAAAAAATTATAAACACAACAACTTTTTACTATATTAAAAGACACACACATATGCATGGATTAACTTTCCAAAACTATTCATGGTTAATGGAACAGGCACTGTTTCCACTGAGATGGAATAAGTGGCTTGCTGGGGGAATTTTACTTTATCTATACACATACGTATATGTATATATGCGTACAACCCTACACAGAAGTTGTTTTGCCATTCAGCATGTGTGTGAGTAGAATATACATTTAATGATGGCCTCTTTCCCCACCCTCAGGTGACTAACCATTTAATTATTCTCAGTCATGGGCACTTGTCCCAATTCAAGAAGGCAATTTGGTCTAGAGTAGAAGGAGAAACACACACACACACACACACACACACACACACACACACACATCCCTGGCAGTTCCAAGTTCCTTAATACTTTACCTATGCTACCTCAAGTCTGGAAGCTAGCTGCAATGGCACACCCAGGGTCAACCCCAATACCATGAATGATAATGGGACAAAATGTCCACAAATAAATTTTGTTTGTCAATGCCAAAAAAAAAATTAATCATACACTAGTTTGTTATTGCTGTTTCTTACTTAGGTGTATGTTTTATACTTGGGTGAAAATAGGATTGCTTTATTTTCTTTGAATACTATTTGATTTTTCCAATTGCATGTAAAAATTTTTTAACACTTAAAAATTTTGAGTTCCAAAGTCTCTCCCTCCCTCCCTCCCTCCCTTTTCTCCTTGCTCCCTGAGATGGATTTTGATATAGGTTATACATGTGCACTCATGAAAAACATATTTCTATATTGGTCATGTTGTAAAAGAAAACACAAACAAAACCCAAGAAAAATAAAGAAAAAAATTTTAAAAGTATGTTTCACACTCCATCAGTTCTTTCTCTGGAGATGAATAGTGTTTTTCATCATAAGTCCTTTGGAATGGTCTTGGATCTATTGCTGAGAATAGCTAAGTCATTTAGATTTGACCATCATACTGTTACTGTGTACAATGTTCTCCTGGTTCTGCTCACTTCACTTTGCTTCAGTTCATGTAAATCTTTTCAGGTTTTTTTCTAAAATATGCCTCCTCATCATTTCTTACAGCACATTACATTCATATACTACAACTTGTTTAGCCATTCTCCAATTGATGGACATCCCCTCAATTTCCAATCTTTGCTACCACTAAAAGAGCTGCTATAAATACTTTTGTACATATAGATCCTTTTACTTTTTGTTTTTTATCTCTTTGAGAAAAGAGACCCAGTAGTTGTATTCCTTGGTCAAAGGGTATGCATGGTCTTATTGCCCTTTGGGCATAACTAAAAATTGCTCTCCAGAATGGCTGAATCAGTATACAACTTCAACAATGCATTAGTGTTTTAGTTTTCCCACATCCCCTCCAACATTTGTCATTTTCCTTTTGTGTCATATTAGCCAATCTCGTAAGTATGAGGTGGTACCTCAGAATTGTTTTAATTTGCATTTCTCTAATCAATAGTGATTTAGAGCATTTTATTTTCATATGACTATAGGTATCTTTGATTTTTTCCATCTGAAAACTCCTGTTCATATTCTTTGACCATTTTCAACTGGTGAATGACTTGTAATCTTATACATTTGACTCAGTTGAGGCCTTTATCAGAGACATTTGCTGTAAAAATGTTTTCCCAGCTTTCTGCTTTTCTTCTGATTTTAACTGCATTGATTTTGTTTGTGCGAAACCTTTTCAATATAATTAAACTCATCCATTTTACATCTCGTAATGCTCTGTCTCTTGTTTGGTCATAAATCCTTATTCATAAATCTTAGAGGTAAACTATTCCATGCTTTCCTAATTTGCTTATGGTATCACCCTTTATATTTAAAATCATGGAAAAAAATAAAATCATGTACCCATTTTGATTGTATCTTGGTATATGGTGTAAGATGTTGATCTATACCTAGTTTCTCCTAAACTGCTTTCCAGCTTCCCCAGCAGTTTTCCAAACAATGAGTTCTTGTCCCAAAATCTTGTATCTTTGGATTTATCAAATATTTGATTACTATGGTCATTTCTACTGTGCATTGTATACCTAATCTGTTCTGATGATTACCACTTTATAATATAGTTTGAGGTCTGGTACAACTAGGTCACCTTCTTTCACTTTTTTTCCCATTAATTCCGTTGATATTTTTTACCTTTTGTTCTTCGAGATGAATTTTGTTATTTTTTCTAGCTCTACAAAATGTTTTTGGAAGTTTGGTATGGCACTAAGTATATTAATTCAGGTAGAATTGTAATCTTTATTATATTGGCTTGTCCTATCCATAAGCAATTAATATTTTTCCAATTGTTCAGATCTGACTTTGTGTAAAAAGTGTCTTGTAATTGTTTTCATATGGTTCCTGGGTTTGTCTTGGCAGTTAGCCTTCCAAGTATTTTATATTATCTACAGTTATTCTAAGTGGAATTTTTCTTTCTCTTGCTAATGAGCTTTGTTCATAATATATAGGAATGCTAATAAATTATGTGGGTTTATTTTATACCTCCAACTTTGCTAAAGTTGTTCATTGTTTCAACTAGTTTTTTAGTTGATCCTCTAGGATTCTCTAAGTATTCCCCCATCACATCATCCGCAGAGTGATAGTTTTGTTTCCTCATTGTCTATTCTAATTCCTTCAATTTCTTTTTCTTATCTTATTGTGATAGCCAGCATTTCTAATACAATATTGAATAATAGTGGTGATAGGGGGCAGTTAGGTGGCGCAGTGTATAAAGCACTGGCCCTGGATTCAGGAGTACCAGAGTTCAAATCCAGCCTCAGACACATGACACTTGCTAGATGTGTGACCTTGGGCAAGTCACTTAACCCTCATTGCCCCACCAAAGTAAAAAAAAAAATAGTGGTGATAATGGGCATCCTCGCTTTACCTCCAATATTACTGGTAAGGCTTCTAGAGCTTATTTCCATTACAGCAGGTAATGCCTGCTGATGGTTTTAGAGAGATACTACTTATTTTATTTATTCCTATGTTCTCTAGTGTTTTGTTTTGTTTTTTAACAGGAATGGGTACTCTATATTTTGTTAAAAGCTTTTTCAGCATCTATCTTTCAGAGATGTTCATATTTACAGTGCTGTTATTATTATAGATAACATTGTTCTCTTGGTTCTACTCACTTCACTCTGCATCAATCCATGCAGGTCTTCCCATGTTTCTAGATTAGGGTTGGTATAAATGGGAGATGTGAAAAGACATGGAGATCAGAATAGAAAACTGATAGGAAGTGGGGCTAAGGGGAAAAGAAGGTCCAAAATGGCCCTGAGGTTTCAAAAATTTTGTGGTCTAGAAGGAACATTGTGCTATCCACAGAATTAGAAAGATTGAAAGGAGAGGCAGGTTTAGGAGAGAAGATAATGTGCTGTATTCTGGGGTGTAACAGAAAGACCACTGTATTTGGAATTGTGTTCAAACACTAGCTCTTTCATTCCTGACCTCTATGACCTTGGCCAAGTTGCTCCACCTTTTGAAGCCTCAGTTTTTTTCATTCAGAAAATGACAGGGTAGGGCTAGATGATCTTAGGTGGCTTCCATTTTAAAATTTATAATATTATAGTCTTATGGAAATTTAAATTTGGCACATGTTGAGTTTGAGATGTCAGGGAACATTTAGGAGGCATCCAAAAAATGTTTATCAGTCTGTTAGAGCCATCAACCAATTGATAACCATTTATTAAACTATTTGCCAGTTACTATGCTAAGTGCTGGTGATGCAAAAAAAGGCAAAAGGTTTATGCTCTCAAAGAGCATTATAATGCAGTGAGAGAGAAAACCTGCAGATGAATGTATACAAAACAAACTATATAGGGGATAAATAGGAAGTAATTCCCAAAGGGAAGGTACTAGAATTAAGAGGGTTTGGGGCAGGCTTCCAGTAAAAGAAGCTGTTTTTAGGTAGGTAAGTGGAGTGGAAGGAGAGTATTCTAGGCTTGGGGAACAACCATAGAAAACACTCGGAGCAGGGAGACAGAATGTCTTGTTCATGGAATGGCCAGGAGGCCAGTGTCACTGGATCAGAGTACATGTCAGGGAGTAAGGTATAAGAAGACTAGAGAGGTAGGAGGGAATCTAGGTTATGAAGGGCTTTGAATATGAAACAGAGCATTTTGTATTTGATCCTGGAGGCAATAGGGAGCCCCTGGAGTTTGTTGAGTTGGGGAGTGACATGGTCTGACATGTCTTTTTTTTTTTTTTAAGTGAGGCAATTGGGGTTAAGTGACTTGCCCAGGGTCACACAGCTAGTAAGTGTCAAGTGTCTGAGGCTGGATTTGAACTCAGATCCTCCTGAATCCAGGGCCAGTGCTCTATCCACTGTGCCACCTAGCTGCCCCTCTGATGTGCTTTTTAGGAAAATCACCTCAGTGACTGAATAGAGAATGGACTGGAAGAGGCAGATATTTGAGGTAGGCATACCCAGCAGCAGCCCATTATAATAGAGCAGATGTGAGGTGATGAGGGCCTGAATAAGAGTGGTAGCAGTGTCAGAAGAGAAAGGGGGCATATTTGAAAGCTGTTGGAAAGGTGAAATTGATAGATTGGTAATAGATTGGATATGGGGGGGGCAGTGAGAGATAGTGAGGATAACAGGACAACTCTTAACTTAGCTTGTGAGCCTGGGGGATGGGAAGGATGAGTCACGGCTAGACTTCAGGGGAGAGGAGAGAGCTGAACATACTGAGGCTTATTGGATTTGTTGAAATGGCTAGGCATGGGGGCAGCTAGGTGGTGCAGTGGATAAAACACTGGCCCTGGATTCAGGAGTGCCCGAGTTCAAATCTGGCCTCGGACACTTGACACTTACTAGCTGTGTGACCCTGGGCAAGTCACTTAACCCCCATTGCCCCACAAAAACCACAAAAAAAAACCCCAAAACAAAATGGCTAGGCTTGCCCCACAAAGAGATCAAACAAGGAGGAAAAGGATCCAGATATACAAAAATATTTATTGTGGCTCTTTTTGTGGTGGTAAAGAACAGGAAATTAAGGGGGCATCCATTGGGAAATGGCTAAACTAACTATAGTTCATAAATATAGTAGAATTCTATTGTACCATAAGAAATGAAGAAGGTGATGGCTTCAGAGAAACCTGAGAAGACTTTAAGAACTCACACAGAGTGAAGTGAACAGAACCAGGAGAACACTTTATACAATAACATCATTTGTGTGTGTGTGGGGGGGGGGCAACGGGTTAAGTGACTTGCCCAGGGTCACACAGCTAGTAAGTGTCAAGTGTCTGAGGCTGGATTTGAACTCAGGTGCTCCTGCCTCACCTAGCCGCCCCACACAATAACACCATTTTAAAGAAAAAATGCTGATGAGAACACTGATCAATACTGTGATCAATCATAATCCTAGGAGACATGTGCTAACATATTTCCTACCTCCTAACAAATAAATGATTGACTTAAGAAGCAGAATGAGACATTTCTGGACATGGCCAATGTGGGAATTTGTTTTGTTCAACTGTGCGTATTTGTCACAAGAGATTTGTGTTTCTCTTTTTTTCTCTCGCTTTCTTCTTGTAGTGGGGGGAAAAGGGGGAGGATGGAGGAACAGAAAATAAATTCTTTTTCAATGAAAAAGTTTTAAAAATTACTTTTTTCTGAGCTAAGCCTTTTTTAAAATGTAACTTAGTTATCTGGGAAAAAGTCTGATGCTTTTAGAAAAAATTCTTTACTACTCCACTTGGGACTATGAAGAATGAGTAACTTCCTAAAAAAAGAACACAGTATGAGACAGAGAAGAACCACATTCTGGAAAAAATAGCTTCTTTATTATAGATGTTAAGTGCTGGTGCATCTCAAAGTCGAAGAGTTACATAAACTTGAGTGATCATGACGTCTTGAAGAGGATCATCTTAGGACAGTCAGTTGGGACTTTGACCATTTCAAAAGCACAGGTTATCATGAGACCAGACTCAGGTAAAGAAGAAGGGGAGGTAGTAGCCAGATTGAACATTGAACATCTTTTTCTGAGGAGGACTGACTAACTGGGTCTACATAGTCCCAAGTGAGGCATTAGTAGTAGTTAACGTCCCTAAGGAGAGTGAAGGGTGACAAAAATGTCTAAGTTGTCCATTACTGGGACCATATGGCATTTGCTAGAGAATTCCAGAGGAAACTGTGGAAAGTGATGTGGCTGCTGCTTTGAGAACACAGAATGTATTTTAGAAAATTGGAAGGATGCTCCTGTGCAGAGGCCATGCTTAATGTACAGGAACCAACGACCTTACCTTGTGTCCACAGAGACTATCAGGCAAATGGGTCTCCTGGGTCATGGCCCAATCCACTTGAAGGACATGATCAGGGATGCTGCATCACCAGCAGGATTGAAACTGGGAGGCTGGGAAGAGGTGACTTACAAAGATGCTATGGTAGTTGTACAGTTTGTATGTCCAACTGTTAGAAATCCATGCTTTAACACTTAAGGTCAGAGCTAGAGATGCAAGGAAGTTAAGAGGCCTTTTAGTCACACAGGTACTATACATGTGAGGCAAGACTTAAACACAAATCCTCTTGGCTCTAGCATGGGTGTTCCTTCCACTGCATGATACTGTCTTGACAAGATAGCAATACCTTCTCTCAAAAGAGTTTCAAACACGGTTGAAATTCCTTCTGGTCAAGACTTAGTTGAAATACATTCTGGTTACTATTTTCTTATAGCATCACAGGAGCTCAAAGTTAGAACAGATTCAATGACTGAAGGTTCCTTACAACTGATTCCATGTTTCTGTATGACCTTAGACATCTCAGGGTAGCATAGTATAGTGTGGATGGGGTCCTAGCTTTGGAAGCAGGAAGATTAGGGTTCAAATTCCACCTCTGACCCTGGGTAGCCACTAAACCTCTCTGTCAATCTCTGAAACAAGGAGGGACTTGACTCCATCACCCCTAAAATCCCTTCCAGTTCTAAATCTAAAACCCTATAATCCTAAACTCCTACTCTAACCAAGACTTACTAGCATTCTTGATAAGATCATGTGGTTCTTAATTCAATCTAAAAAAACCCAAAATTTTCCAACAAACCTGTATAATCACACAAAGAAAATTCCCTCAATGGCTATATGTCAAGATGTTGTGTTCAGTTATGTTTTTCCATTTTAGAATATTGATGTTATAGTATCAGTTGTTCTTCTGATTCGGTTCACAGAATTCTTTATCAGTTCATAGAAGTCATTCTATATCTTCATTTCTTGCCACATAGTATGATTCTACCATGTTTATATAACATGACAACTTATTTAGCCACATCATCAATTTCCAGATTTTTTTTGTTTGTTTTACCACTATAAAAAGATTTACTATAAATATTTTTTGTGCCAATAGGACATTTTCTTCTTTAAATTTGATTCAATTCAATAAACACTTATTAAGCACCTATTATGTGCCAGGTACTGTGCTAAGCACTGGGAACACAAATAAGAAAAAGAAAGACAGTCAAGTTCTCAAGGAGCTTAAACTCTAATGTGATCATATGAAAAAAAATGCTCTAAATCACTATTAATCAAAGAAATGAAAATTAAAACAACCGAGGTACCACCTCACACCTACCAGAGTGGCTAATGTAACAAAAAAAGAAAATGTTGGATATTGGAGGGGATGTGGGAAAAATTGTGATGTTAATCTACCTTTGGTAGAGTTGTAAACTGATCCAACCATTCTGAAGAACATTTTGGAACTATGCACAGAGGGCCATCAAATTGTGCATACTCTTTGATCCAGCAATATCACAGCTAGGTTTATATCCCCTCCGCCACACAAAAAAAACGCATATTTAAAAAAAAATTTATATAGCAGCTCTTTTTTGTGGTGACTAAGAATTGGAAACTAAAGGGATGCCGATCAATTGGGGAATGGCTGAACAAGTGGTGGTATATGATTGTAATGGAATATTATTGTGCTATAAGAAATGACAAGCAGAATGACTTCAGAAAGGTCTCAAAAGATTTATATGAAGTGATGTATAGTGAAATGAGCAGAACCAGAAAATTGTGCACAATGACAGCAGTATTGTTTTATGAAGAACTGTGAACGACAACTATTCTCAGCAATACAATGATCCAAGGCAATCCAGGATTAATGATGAAGCATATTTTCTACCTCCAAAGAAAGAATTGATATTGAATGAACAAAGACTGAAACATGCTATTTTTCACTTTCATTTTTTCCTTTTGTTTGAGTCTTCTTATACAAAAGGACTAAAATGGTAATGTTTTACATAATTGTACATGTATAAACTCTGCTTACCACCTCAGGGAGAGGGGAGAGATGAAAGAGGGAAGAAGGGATAGAGTTTGGAACACAAAATTTTAAATAAAAATGTTTATTAAAAAATCTAATGTGGAAAGATAACACATAGAAGAAAGCTAGAAAGAGGGAAAGGAATGTAAAATGACAGGGGGGTACTTGACAAGGGGGCCTTTTCCCTGGAGTTCAAACCAAGCAGAGCTGAAGATGGAAAGTGGCAATTTAGCTGGAGTCCAGATCTAGTCTTCTATAAAGGAAAGCTTTGGGAATAATTTAGGGCTCCAGCCCTCTAATCAGAAGAGAGAGGAGGCTGAGGGAGTTGGGAAGATATTCATTTCCAAAGCCGAGTTAAACAGCATGATGATGAAATTTCAGGTGATCCTGGGTGGAACATCATGTTCCTTGCAGTTCAAACCAAGCAGAGCTGCAGATGGAAAATGGAAAGTTAGCTCTTTGATTTCTTTTATAGACTTAGCAGTCATATAGAGATATGTGAGAGGGTAAGTTAGTAACTTTTAATGTATAATTACAAATTTCTTTCTAGAATGGTTATGCCCATTCACAGGTCTTATTTATTCTTTTTCTTTTTTTTGTTATCTTTGCCACTCTGATGGTTGAGGTATAATTTCTGAATTGCTTTAATCTGCAACTCTCTAATTAGTAATTATTTGGAGTATTATTTCATATTGCTATAGATAGCTTAGGTTCCTATTTCTGTTCATATCCTTAGATCATTTATCAACTGAATAATGGTTCTTTTTCTTATAAATTTGAACCAGTTCCTTATATAATTTCATTTCCAAGTTATTATCGGAGAAACTTGCTACAAAGATTTTTTTCTCCAGTGCCCTCTTAATCTTAGATTTATTAGATTTGCCTGCAAAAAAACATTTTAATTTCCATTTTATCCTTTGGGATCCTCTCTATTCCTTGCTTGATGATGAACTTTTATTCTATCCATAGATCTGATAGGTAACTTTTTCTTTTTTTCTTTAATTTGTTTATGAGGTATGACCTTTTATCTCCAGGCCATGTATCCACTTGGAGCTTATCTGGTATAAGGTGTGATGTATTGGTCTAAATTCTAATTTCTTCTATACTTCTAATGTTCCCAGAACTGTCCCAGAAGTAAAATATGTGTTCAGTAGCCCCCACAGTAGCCCTGGGAGTTTTGCCAAGTGATACATTATTTTTCCTTTATCATGTCCTAATTTTTTTTGCTAATGTGTGCTTATGAGTCTTTTGTATTTTAATCATTTCTTTGTCATAGAAAAAACAAAGAACTTATCCTATACCTGATATTTATGACTTTGTACAGAGAATACCTTTCAAAAAGGGATTCTATTCATGTTTTGGTGGGAGACCCTAAATATGAACTATGCTTTAAGCTATATTCCCTGGAACTTTAGACTGGAACCATAACAAATCAGAGAGTGCAAGAAAAAGCTAGAACCCTCCTTCTTTATGGTCAAGCTTTCCAAAGACTAAACCCAGATCTGTGTCCAAAGCAAAAATCCTTGCAAGTCAACAGATATTTATTTTATATATTCATTCTGTGTGAGAAATCTCTCCTCCCATCCCTATCTCAGACCCTGAGTTCAAAGCTTATTAAAGTGCCTGGCATTTTTCTAGGCACTATGATCATTGCAAAGAAGCATGTGCCACATCCACGGTCCCTTGCCTTTCTTGAGAGATAGACTTTCCAGTATTAAAACAAAATAGTATTTAATCAAGTACTAATTTCACTCTATGAAAGATTAAAACATGCCCTACGGATAGTGAGTGCCATGGAATCAGTGTTGTCTGGAGCTATCACAGAAGCTCTCCTTGGAATAGCTGAGGCTTGAGATAAACTTTGAAGGATTAATAGGACTTAACTGGAAATCAGGGAGGGCTTTCTAGTAGCATGGCACAAACTCCTCCTATTCTGGGCCCTACCCAGAAGTAGGGGAGTATGAGCCACAAACTTACAAAACTTGAGTATGGAGGGGTAGCTGAATCTCCACCAAGGTCCAGTGCCATGAGCCTGAGACTAACAGTAAGTTGAAGGAATGGGCAGAAAGAAATCAGGCTTTCCTGAAGCACATAACTAGGAAGTGTCAAGTGTCTGAGGCTGGATTTGAACTCAGGTCCTCCTGAATCCAGGGCCAGTGCTTTATCTACTGCACCACCTATCTGCCCCCATAACCTTTTACTGTTGCCAAATTTTTTGTGACCCCCCACATTCAGTTATTCAACCCCAATATGGGATGTGACCCAGTTTAAGAAGCTAGGCCCTAGACCTGATAGACTTTGGGCACTAAGGGTTCAGACTGTGGCCATCACTACCAACTCTCCAGAGTACAAAGATCAGTAAGGACTCTTGTGTGCTTGGCTGGTAGATTGTGGTGGAAACTTGGCTCGGATGAATCGACTCAAGGGGTTCTCAATGCCTACCACTGTGGAATAATAGCTTTCTCCTGCTTATGACTAATCAATCTTCTTTTGTTAACTGTTAAATGACTTACAAGTGTATCCTTTTGTTCAAATATAGAACCAAGGTACCAGTCAGGCCCAGTGCAAAATAAGGGAGTTGGACCAAATAAGTCTTTGAATCCCTTCCAGCTCAAAACCTATTATTCTATGAGGGTCTGCTACAACAGTTATAAAGGATCAGAGGCAGAAGAGCAAATCTATAACATTGGAAGGTATGTTGGAGGGCTATTCATGATGGAATGAGAAAAAAATACAAGTAGTATTGGATCAAGCAAGAGAGACTTGTACAGTGGATAAAAGCAGTGATGAACATGAGTTCAGAGAAGAGCAGAGGCAGATAATAGACAGCCTTAAAGGCCACTATGAGGAGTTTGGACTTGACTAAACTATGGTGGAAGGAGATCTCCAGAGCCTCTGAATCAGCTGAAGCACCAGTGTCATCTGGAACTAAGCTCACAGTCTGGTGAGTGGGCTGAGCCCTGGGCAGGGGAGAGACTACAGGGGTCTATGCTGGTGCTAAAGCAGAACTTGGATTTTACACCCCTGCTGAGAACCAGGAGGTAGGCTCAAGTAGCAGTGGCCCAGGTGGGGGAGGGGCACAGGCTTGTTGGAGCTAACAACCACAACACACAAAGCTGGTCAATTGGCAAATTGGTCTGGGGTCATCTAGGACCAGGGAACAGGCTGGGCGAGTGAAGAACCTGATTCTCCTTAAATCATACCACCTGGGACTTCTTAAGCTTGGGATACTGCAGCCTGGAAACAATGTCCCACTTTAAGGAGATAAAAGTCTAGTAAAAGAAAGGCAAAATGAGCTGACAGAGAAAGGTGAGGACCATAGAAAGTTTCTTCAGTAACAAGGAAGACCAAGGGGCACCCTCAGAGGAAGATGTCAACATCAGGGCCCCTATATCTAAAGCTTCCAAGAAAAATATGAATTGGTTTCAGGCCATAGAGGTGCTCAAAAAGGACTTTGAAGATAAAATTAGAGAGGTAAAGGAAAAAATGGAAAGAGAAAAGAGGGTGATGCAGGAAAGACATGAGAAAAAACTCAACAGCTTGAAAAGTCAAATGGAAAAGGAGGTACAAAAGCTCTCTGATGAAAATAATTGCCTAAGAATTAGGCTTGAACAAATGGAAGCCAGTGACTTTATGAGAAACCAAGACACAATAAAGCAAATGAATAAAAAAATAGAGGGCAATGTGAAATATCTTCTGGGAAAAACTGCCAACCTGGAAAATAGGTCCAGGAGAGAGAATTTGAAAATTATTGGTCTACCTGAAAACCATGATCAAGGAAAGAGCTTAGACACCATCTTCCAAGATATTCTCAGGGAAAATTGCCCTGAAATTCTAGAAGAAGCTAAAATAGAAATTGAAAGAATCCACTGATCACCTCCAGAAAGAGATCCCAAAAAGAAAACTCCTTATAATATTATAGCCAAATTCCAGAGCTCTCAGGTCAAGGAGAAAATATTGCAAGCTGCCAAAAAGAAAGAATTCAAGTACTGTGGAGTCCCAGTCAGGATAGCACAAGATCTAGCAGCTTCTACATTAAAGGACCAAAGGGGCATGGAATATGATATTCCAAAGGGCAAAGGAAATGGGATTACAACCAAGAATCACCTACCCAGCAAAACTCATCATTATCTTTCAGCTGAAAAAATGGGACTTTAATGAAAAAGAAAACTTTCAGATATTTGTGATGAAAAGACCTGAACTGAATGGCAAATTTGACTTTCAAATACAAGACCCTAGAGAACCATAAAAAAAAATTGTAGCTGTGTCCGAGGCCAGGTTTTGGCTGGGATCCCCCTGGGTCCAGGGGTGATGATTTGTCCACTGTGTCACTTAGCTAGATGATAACATCTTTAGGGTTAAATTGAGGGGCGAAGGGCAGAAGTGAAATCCTACATGAAAGTATCAGGAAAAGGCTTATGGAGTGGTGGAAGAGATGGGAGAGGAACAGGGCAGTAAATGAATTTTACACTCATCAGAAAAGGCTCAAAGACCTTAAACTCATCAGAGCTGCCTCAAGGAGGGACTAACAGACACACCCAACTGGGTGGAATAATCTATTTAATCTGGGCAGTAAATGAGCCTAACACTCAACAGAATTGGCTCAAAGACCTCAATCTCATTAGAATTGGCTCAAGGAGGGAATAATGTACTCACTCAATTGGGTGGAGTAATCTCTCTAACCCTACAGGAAAATAGGAGGGGAAAGGGATAAAGAGAGAGGGGCAAAAGAAGGAAGGGCAGAGTGGGGGAGGGGACAGACAGAAGCAAATCCCTTTTGAAGAGTGATAGGATGAAAGAAGATGGATAATAGAATAAATATCATGGGAAAGGGAATAGGATGGAAGGGAAACAGTTAACAATAGTAATCATGAAAAAGAAAAGGGGGAAAAATTGTACAAAAAATATTTATAGCAACTTTTGATGGAGGCTAAGAATTGAGAATCAAGGGAATGTCCATCAATTGAGGAATGATGGAAAAAGCTGTGCTATATGATTGTAGTGGAATGGACTTGTGCTACAGGAAATGACAAACAGGATGATCCCCAAAAACCTTGAAAGACTAATAAACATCGATATATAGTGAAGTGAGCAGAGCTGAGAGAACATTGTGCATAGTGACAGCAGTATTGTTCAATGAGTAATTATGAATGACTTAACTACTCTCAGCAGTGCAATGATCCAAGACAATCCCAAGGAACTAATGAGGAAGCTTACTATGCTCCCCTATAGAAAGAACTGATAAAAAGAACACTTGTGGATTGTACATATATAACCTGATTGCAATCTTGTGGAGGGGGGGAGGAAAGGGAGGGAGGGAGGCAGAAAAATTTGGAACTCTAAATCTTATGAAAATGAATGTTGAAAACTACCCTTACATGTAAATGGAAAATAAAGCAAATGTTTGTTGAAAGTGAAAAAAAAAGTAAAAAAAATACTAAGTTATATGTATTAGAATATATCTAGGTATATCTAAATGTAAAAAACTTGCATTATATATGTCATCTATGTATGTATGTAAAATTTTTTTTAAAAAATCTGTTTAATAAGAGGAATGAGAAATCCATTTCCCAGCTGCAGTCCTCCCCCATTTATCCCAGGAACAGCTAGTAAAAGACAGCTTTGCTCATGATGTTAGAAAGCTGGGTTGCTTGCAGCCTTATCACCTAAGACCTGGGACTTCCTAGTCTCTGCAGCATCATTGCACTGCCTGGTGCATTAGCATTAAAAATTATGATGATAACATGATGTTCTTCAGAAAGAAAAAGACTCAAAGCCAAAAAGCCTTCTTTCTCTTCCAGGAAACCTGAGGAGATGTAATTTAGACGCAGGGTATAGCCTGACACATGGATATATTGAATAAGAGCAATTCACACCAGCTGGGATTTCAGTAGGGGAGAAAAGCACTTCTCTCACCTTCTACATGAGCCAGTAGATAAAAATGATTTGACTACTTTCGATAAATTCCATTTTAAGGGTATGTTGGGCGGGGGTGGGGAATGGGACCCACAGGAGAATGGACCAAGCACTGGAGCAGATTAAAAACTGGCTTTGAAAAGGAGAAACCTTTCAAAGAGCTGCAAAAATCTGGGGAGCGAAGGTGACTTTGCCTGCCTCTGGGAACTCAGTGGATACAGAGGTATTTAATGCCCCTGCAAGTGATAAAGATATTTTATTAGACAGTAAGCAGGTTCAGTTTGTAGATGCCTCCTTTTTTATTTGGTTGATGGGAAGGAGGGAAGACTGCAAGAAGCATATTTCCACACACTTTGGGTCATCGGGAGGCAAAATAAGAGAGGGAATATAAGGTTTTGGTGGGGATAGAAAGAGGAGGGAAAGGAGAGAGCAGTTTATTTACTCTAAATTAGCACTTCAGCCTTCAGGAAGTCCACAGGAAGATGTCTGTCTAGTTTAATGACTGTCCAAGGTCCTGAATCAAAGGATTTAGAGCTGAAAAGTTCTTCAAAGGTCACTGACCCTCATTTTACAGATAAGGAAGTAGAGGCCCAAAAGGTGAAGAGTCATGTCCAAGGTCAAAGAGAAAGTAAGTAAGAGAGCCACTAAAAATTGAACTCAGATCTATACCACAGCAGCTGTACCTTGGGAGAAATAGCTGCTACCATCTCCTTTCCTTCAGGGCATTTATTTGAGGTGATGCTAGCCGTGTCACTACTTGTATCTTTGATGTGATGTCCATTCAGTTCAACAAACCACAGATTTACATGTCTAGTAAATGGCAGCATTAAATTATTGTCCCTATATTCTTACCCAGATCCATTGCCAAGGGAAGTCATGACTAAGAAGAAGGAGTAACTGAATTTAAATCGTGACTTTATAAGATGGATGGTGAAGTACAACTCCCTCTTCTTAGCAAATAAGTGATGGGCTATGGTATGGAAACATATAGGCAGCTAGGCAGCACAGTAGACAGAGTGCTGGACTTGATGTTAGTCGAGTTCAAATAGAATTTCAGAAACTTGCTAGTTCTGTGTGATCCAAGGCAATTTCTTAGAGGACTGTCTTGGTTTCCTCATCTATAAGGTGGGTTGTTGTGAGAATCAAATAAGGAAATATTTGCAGAGTGCTTTTTGAACCTTAAAGTGCTATATAATTGCTAGTTATTATTCTTAGCACTCAAGTCTCATTCTTATTGTGAAATATTTAAGAAATAATACTTTCGGGCAGCTAGATGGCGCAGTGGTTAAAGCACCAGCCCTGGATTCAGGAGTACCTGAGTTCAAATCCGGCCTCAGACACTTGATACTTACTAGCTGTGTGACCATGGGCAAGTCACTTAACCCCCATTGCCTAAAAAAAAAAAAATAATACTTTCACAGTATTATGAAGTCCTTGGTCTCACCTGAATGAAAATCCTAATCAGGCTTCTTTGAATAGAAGACTTAATCAGTGCCAAGAAGATAGTGTCCTACTAACTTGATTCCCTGAAACAGAGAGAGAGAGAGAGAGAGAGAGAGAGGTTTTTGTGGTTAGTCAACAATCATTTATTAATCAATTACTATGTGCCAGGCACTGCCTAAGCAATAATACCAAGAAACAGACCCTGCCTTTATTGGATTTCACATCCTAATATGAGATATAGCATGTAACTAACTAGACATACACAAGATGCATAATCATACCGAGTAGATGGAAGGTTATTTCAAAGGATAAAGCACTAGCAGCTTGGGGATCAGGGAAGGCCTCCTGAACAAGGTAGAAGCCAGGAAAGCTAAAAGATAAAGGTGAGAAGAAGGCAGAACTTTCCAGGTGTGGGGGACAGTCAAACAAAGGTACAATCAGAAGGAGGGTCAAATTCTATGAAAAGCTAATAGGCCAGTATAGTAGGATAGAGTTTGTGGAAGGAAGAAAAGTACAAAAAGACTGGAAAGAGTGTGGAAATTTATTTTGATTTGGGGACCCTACCTTTGGGCTGAGATTAGAAAGCCTTAGGCCTTCAGGGTCTCTTCCGTGTGGGAGGTGCTGGTGCCCCTCCCCCTCCCCTTCAGCTGAGCCAAAAAGCCCCATGGGCTGCATGAGATGCCAGGTCAGATAGCTGGGGGCTGCGAAGCCCCCAGCTCCCTCTGACCTTAGGGGAATCTATCCCAGAGATCCTGGGCTTGTCCAGGCCAGGCTCTAGCATAGCCTGTGCTGAGGCACTTGATGCTCAAGTGTCCCCCCAGAACCAGCTGCAGCCCTGGCTGATGGATTAGCTTGGTCTGTGGGGACACAAAAAGCCCCAAGATTTGAGTGGAGAAAAGGTTGGAGAAGAAAGATGGGGAACGGGAACAGATAGGGAGGCCAAAGGACAAGATAGGGAGGCTGACAAGATTAGAGGGGCGGCAAAGGCAGCAGAGGGCAGACTGACAGAGCAGGAGGCAGCTGAGAGCACAGAAGCTGTCAGCACAGGGTACAGGTTGGAGAAAGTGAAGATTAAGAGAACAGTAAGGGGGAGCAGCTAGGTGGCGCAGTGGATAGAGCACCAGCCCTGGAGTCAGTTGTACCAGAGTTCAAATCTGGCCTCAGACACTTAACACTTACTAGCTGTGTGACCCTGGGCAAGTCACTTAACCCCAATTGCCTCACTAAAAAAAAAAAAAAAGAGAGAGAGAACAGTAAGGAGAGGAAAGTTAGAAGCAGGGGGATAGACAAAGTGAAAGGGGCTTGGAGTTAGAATAAAGGACCTGAGTAGTGAAAGTGGAACATACCCTAAGGCAAGAGGCAGCAACGGCCCTTATTGTATTAAAAAAGTTCCAGGCACAACAGATGGGAAGAGACTACAGGAACAGTCAGGTTGTACATTTTATTTCCCTGTATTTTTATGTTTAAATTGTATCTCATAAATAAACTCTGCTTTGATTATTTAGTTAAGAGGCTTCTTAATCTTTTGCTTATCAATTTTGGGAGTGGAGCAGTGTGGTGGAACTTTATAAACAGCCCATATTAAATTAATAGCAGTCAGATAGCCAGTGAGTCAAAAGTCCCCAGATAAGTCCTCCAATAGATTTAGGCCCTCCAAATTAGGCCCAGTAAGTCAAATATTTCTACATTTGAATGGTGACCGCAGCAGGACTTACGCCCAATTATAATTTTTATAAACTTATAATTTTTCATAAGTACAATTATAATTTTTCAGATTAGAATAGCTAGTTAATAATTTTTTTTACAAGAGGAATAGACCAGGTTAAGAAGCACTCTAAATATCATTGTCTTTGTTTTGTTTTGTTTTTTGGGCAAGGCAATAAGGGTTAAGTGACTTGCCCAGGATCACACAGCTAGTAAGGGTCAAGTGTCTGAGGCTGGATTTGAACTCAGGTCCTCCTGAATCCAGGGCCGGTGCTTTATCCACTGAGCCACCTAGCTGCCCCCTATCATTGTCTTTTAATTAATTCAAGAGTCTCTTTGTACATACTTGATGACATTGAAAAAATAGTTTGATTTCAAAAAATATTTCTCCAAGAGTCCCCCCAAATTAGTATTACTGTTGTTCTGTTTAAGCAAATCAAAACCCTAAACCTAAGCTATGCCTTTTTTCCCCCATAGTTTTTAGGGATTTTTATGTTTTTCTATTTTAAAATTTGTTAAACATTTTCTTTTAAAATTTTGAGTTCCAAATTCTCTCTCCCTTTCACCTCTTCCCCACCCATGAAGAAGGCAAGTAAAATCATATTAATTATGCATATGAAATCATGCAAACATATTTCTATTAGCCCTGTCACAAAAAAAGCAAAAAAATAAAAGGAAAGAAAGCAAGAGAATTATATTTCCATTTGCACTGAGAGTACAGCAGTTCTCTCTCTGGACATGGGCAGCATTTTTTCATCATGAGCCCCTTGGAATTGTCTTGGATCATTGTATTCAAAGTAGCCAAGTCTTTTACAGTTGATCATCATTATAACATTGCTGTTACTTCACACATTGATCATTCATCTCCCAGTTGTTCTCACTTCACTTTGTATCAGTTTGTATGTCTTGCCATGATTTCTGAAACTGCCCACCTTGTCATTCCTTATAGCACAACAGTATTCCATCATAATCACATGCCACAACTTGTCCATCCATTGCCCAATTCTCTCCAATTTCCAATTCTTTGAAAAGAGATGCTACAATTATTTGTTCATATCAGTAATCTCCCTTTTGCTTTTATCTCTTTGGGGCACAGATCTAGTGGTGATTTTGCTGAGTCAAAAGGTATGCATAGTTTTATAGCCCCCATTTGTTCTCCAGAATGGTTAGACCAGTTCATAACTCCACCGATAGTTTATAAGTATCTATTTTTTATCATCCCCATCAGTATGTCATTTCTGATAGGTGTGAGGTGGTACCTAAGTGATTTTAATTTGTCTCTCTCTAATTAATAGTGATCTAGAGTACTTTTTCATATAACTATAGATAACTGATTTCTTTTTCTTAAAACTGTTTATATCCTTTTACATTTATCAATTGGGGAATGGCTCTTATTTTTATAAATTTGATTTGGTTTCCTATATATTTGAGAAATGAGGCCTTTATCAAAGAAACTTGCTGTAAGATGTTTGATATTAATCTTCATTATCTATGGTACCTTTCAACACCTTTCCCCAAGTATGTTTTTAAATTATGTCTATTTGTTCTTTTGCTTTGTCTGACATCATAATTGCCACCCCTGCCTTTTTTACATTAGCTGGAGCATAACAGATTTTGCTCCATGCCCTCTGTTGTGTTTCTATCTGTTTCAAGTGTGTCTCTTGTAAACAACATATTGTTGGATTGTGGTTTCTAATCCACTCTGCTTCCATTTTATGGGTGAACTTATCCCATTTGCATTCATAGTTATGATTACTAACCCTGTATTTCCCTTCAACCTATTTTCTTCTGTTTATCCTTGTCTCTCTTTTATCCTGTCCTTCAAAAGTCAGTTTGGCTTCTGATCACTAACTCTTTTAATCCACCCTCCTTTTTATCATTCCCCCCCATCTCTCTTATTTACCATTCTTTTTCTCTATTGGGTAATATAGATTCCTATATCCAACTAAGTGTGTGTGTGTGTGTGTGTGTGTGTGTGTGTGTGTGTATACATCTATATAGAAGCACATTTACACTTCCCACTTTGAACCAATTTCAATGAGTGAGGTTCAAACATTGTCCACTCCCCCTCCATTATAAAAGCTCTTTTGTGCTTATGTGAGAAAATTTTCACATTCTACCTTTTCTTTCCCCCTTCTCCCAGTGCATCCTTCTTTCTCTTCAATTTTCCTTCAATTTTTCTTTTGGAGATCACTCCAACATAATCAACTCACACACATGCCCTCTATGTAAACTCCTTTTAACTGCCCTAATAAAGTTCTTAGGAGTTATGTATATCTTCCCATATAGGAATGTAAATGGTTTAACTTTATTGAGTCTCTTATAATTACTCTTTCAGGTTTACCTTTTTATGCTTCTCTTGAGTCTTGTGTTCAAATGTCAAATTTTCTTTTCAGCTCTGATCTTTCCATCAAGAATATTTACAAACCTTATATTTCGCTAAATATCCATTTTCCCCCTGTAGGATTATACAGATATTTCTCACTTTACGTAAGTGAATTATTCTACAAACCACTACATAAATTTTTTTTTTTACATAATGTGAACTTGCCCATGGATATGGGGAAGGAAGCCAGGGAAGGAGGTATGAATGGGATCACACAACCATGGAGAGACAAAGGACATGTGGGAGTTAGAAAGTGGGAACAGGAAGAACAACATGTGGGGGGCTGGCCAGAACCTAATTTTTAAGGGTCTTTTTTGTGGTCATGGAAGCATGGGAAACCATGGAGAGTCAAGCCAAAGGGCAGTAGAGAGAGCATGCACAGTATCGTACAGTAAAGTGGACACAGGTGTTTTTCCAGAATGTTGATTTCTTTCAGAATTCTTTAAGTAAAGTAGAATGTGTGATGCAGATTTACATAAAACAACAATTGTCTATTCAGTTTTGCTGGGTAGGTTATTCTTGGTTGAAATCCTAGCTCCTCTTCCTTCCAGAGTATCATATTCCAGACCCTCTCTGCTCCTTTAACATGGAAGCTGCTAAATCTTGTGGGATCTTGACTTTGGCTCCAAGATGGTTTCTTTCCAGCTGTTTACAATACTTTCTCCTTGATCTGGGAACTCTGGAATTTTGCAATAATATTCCTGGAAGTTTTCATTTTGGGATCTCTTTCAGTAGGTGATAGATGGATTCTTTCCATTTCTATGTTGCTCTCTGGATCTAATATATTAGGGCAGTTTTTCTTTATGGTTTCTTATTATGTCAAGGCTTTTTAAAAAAATCAGTTTTCAGATACTCCAATAATTCTTAAATTACCTCTCCTGGATCTATTTGTCAGGTCACTTGTTTTTCCCATGAGATTTAAGATTTTCTTCTATTTTGTCATTCTTTTGTCTTTGTTTTATTGTTTCTTGGTGTTTCATGGAGTCAGCTTCCATTTGCCCAATTCTAATTTTTAAGGAATTGTTTTCTTCTGTGAGCTTTTGTACCTCTTTTTCAGTTTGGCCAATTCTGGTTTTAAGGTAATATTTTCTTCAGTAATTTTGTGCCTCTTTTACCAAGATGTTAATTCTCTTCTCATGATTTTCCTGCATTACTCTAATTTCTTTTCCCAGTTTTTACTCTATTACTTTTATCTCAATCTTGAACTCTTCCAAGAATTCTTTGCTGGGCTTGGGTCCAATTAGCATTTCCTTTGATGCTTTGCTTGTAGCTCTTTTCACATTGTTGTCTTCTGAGATTATACTTTAGTCTTCTCTGCTGCCATTGTATTTTTTTTTTTTTAGTGAGGCAACTGGGGTTAAGTGACTTGCCCAGGCTCACACAGCTAGTAAGTGTTAAGTGTCTGAGGCCGGATTTGAACTCGGGTACTCCTGACTCCAGGGCCGGTGCTCTATCCACTGCGCCACCTAGCTGTCCCCATTGTATCTTTTTAATGGCCAAGTTCTTTTGCTCATTTTTTCCCAACCTACTTCCTAATTTTAATTTTATTAAATTATTGATCTTGAATCCTTAATTTTACTTTTTAAATTGGGCTCTTCTCACCTGAGAATGGGGAAGCACTATCCCAAGCTTCATGCTTTTTTTGGTGCTGTTTTCAGAGGTAGTTCTGGGGGTCTTGAAGTTTTTGGTGCTTCCAAGATAGTGTGATCTAGGGAGAGGTATAGTCACTACTCCCCTGGTCTGTGCTCTGGTGCTTACCCAGGGAGGTCCTCTACTCCTCTATAGCCAGAAACACTAGTGCTCCTCTCTGTCTTGGAACTGTGACCAGGGTCCTTGCTCTCAATTGCAACCCCAAACTGTTTATGGCAAATAGAGTTGCACCAACCTGGTGTCACAGAGCTCTCCTGCCAATCTCCAAAGTTGTCAGAGTAAAAACTGGATGACTAACAAGCATGCTCAGTGAGCTCAGTCTGATGTGATCTTCCACAAGGACTTTGTTGCATGCATAGGTATTCTTCGACTGTTTCCAGCCTGCTTACTATGTGGTTTAGGAAGGCTTTTCAATTGGCTTCTGAGCTGTAACTAAGCAGGGATGCAAAAAGCTCCAATGACTCAACCTTGCTCTAACTTTCCTCCTGATCATGTTCAAGTGAGGAGGCAAAGACTTCTGTAAGTCTCCAGGTGAAAAAACAGGGCTAATGACAGCAGTCTATTATTTCCACCTGAGTTGACATGAAGCAGTGAACACATGGCCCTTTGTTGCGCCTATCCCTGTTGTGTTTTTTCTTTCCTTCCTTAAGAGGAGGGGTAGTAGAGACAGAAGTTATTAGGCTGAGACCTTGTAAGCTTTAATAGGTTGGGAGAACACCCGCCATTCAGTGGCTGAAATCAATGCCAGAGGATGTGAGCTGCTGAGGAGCCCATGGAGAAGCAAAGCCCGGAGGGATCTATTCAGTCCAGCCCAGATAAGGAAGTGACTTCATCAGCTGTGCTTTTGGAGGCAAATGCTTCATAGCAACAACGTTAAGTTTGAATCAATTGTCTCGGGGGACCAAGGTGAGCCTGCTCCAGTTTGAGAGGAATGTTTTGTACTTTTGTTCTTGATCTTAATTGATTTAATGGTTCAAAGGCACTAATAAATGTTATTGACAATACTGAGGCAATATTAACCAACTCTGGTTAGAGGACATGGAAAAGATAACTGAGTAACTGATAGTAAGGTGAACACACCAGAATTGAAAATCCATCCAATAGCACTAGAAAGATAGCCCCATCTTTCAGAGGTACCCCTGCCCTGGAATCTTGAGGAGGGCGGGAGGATTAACCTCACCTCTGGAACCCAACATCACTTCTAGTAGCTATTAGAGTAAGGACTCCCAGGGCTTATAGAAGGAGCTGTAGAGCTGTGGGACTAGATTGCTCTTGAAATCCCTTTCGATACTAAGCCACCATGATTTTGTGTTGGAATGTATTGAAGACATTATTCACTGACCTGTAAAAAAGCTTAAGAATTCAAGTCCTGTATTTACCCTCTAAGGTATCAGGTCATCAAGATTCCATCCAGTCCATCCCCTGATGAGACATGCCTGAAAGTTTTGCTTTTCCACTTATAGTAAGGGTTTAAAGGCCTTGTTACAAGCCATGGTGGCATGTCAAAAGCCTGAAATGAGAACCAAAGGTTTTAGGCAATGTACCTCCCAGTGCTTCAAGTTGACTTACACATTTAGTTTCTTTCCCCCAGGAATTAGTTTTCCCTAGCTTCCAACTCTTCCCTAAAAATAAGACTGACCTCTGTCACTTTTTCCTAGCTCCTTCCCTCCAAACCCAATTCTCCACAAGGCCCTTACAGTGATCAGTGTACGACAGTGAAAAAGCTCAATCCAAGTCACTAGAGAACTAAGTATTTTCCATCTAGTCTCCTTTTGGAGTTAAAAAAAAAAATACCTTCCCCATGAGTGGGGCTTCAGATAATCCAGGATCTATCATATTACATGACACATGACTGTTGGGGCTACTGGCCAGGGGCCCAGTGTCTGCAGTCTCTAAGGAAGGGACCTGTTAGTTGGTACTCGTTTCTGGCTGTTGTTGAAACAAGTTTGGATTTACTCTTTAATTGCAAGTCATAGGAGGAGCCATAGGTTTCATAGCTTTAGACCTGGGAATAACCTTGGAGGTCATCTAGTCCAGCCTTTTCATTTTACATTTGAGGAAACTGAAGCCCAGTAAGGTTACACAGGTATGGAGTGGCTCAGAGACAGCATTCAAATCTAGTGCTCCTGATTGTTGCTTCTCAATATAATCACTTTGTATGGCTTAATTCAATCCTGATCAATGACAGGCTACCCTGTCAGACTAAAACAAAGATGACAATGGCGACGTTCCTTCTAGGCTGTATATGTTTAAAGCTGTAGGAGACAACACCCAGTCTTCTTTAACCCTCTCTTTCGGGCTGGGTTCTACACACAAGGTCCCCTCATAGTTTGTTCTATATTGGAACAAAATGTGACATTTATCAGTTATTCCAATTAATAAAAAGAAATTTACGTGGCTACAACAGCCAAAGGATATTTAACAATAATTGAATTGAGAACACCCTCCCTTGCCTGAATTGCCCATAACTTTCAATTAGTTAAGAATCAGAGTGCATCAAGGCTCCTTCCTGGCTTTGTATTCAGGTGACCGACCAGGAAGTGATGCCAATAGCGTGAGCCTTTCATTCTTTGAGAAAAGCAGGTCTTAAAGATAGCCAGTACCTTTTCAGGAAAAACTTACCTAACTTGCATGGGGAAAAGCAGTTAGGACATCCAACTGGCCATAGACAAATGTGTATAGAGCACATGTTTGTGTGTGTCTATGTCTACATATTTGAACTTTTCAGTGTTCTTTTTCTTCCCCCGTCTTCCCTCTCCCAAGCAGCTACCCCAATCCTGCTTTTCTAACTTCTCCCTACCATCAAAACTAATATCATTTATACTAGATTGGTTTAGGGTGAATCATGTGTTGCCTGAAAGAGAATGTTGGGGGTAAGAGAGTATCATGGAAAGAGTTCAAGCCTCAAGTTCTTTCTTCTGTAAAACCCCTACTTCAAAAGGTTGTGAGAAAAAATGATGTATGTGAATCGATATGCAAACCTTAAAGGGCTATATAAATGTAAGTTAGAATTAGCATTTGGACGTAGAAGAACTGTGTTTGAACCCTAAATCTCCTTCTTATTATGTTTACTTTTTCATCTTATTGGGCTTCAATCTACTCATGTAGAACAACATTTCTTAAACTGTGGGTTGTGGCCCCATATGGGGTCACTTAACTGAATGTGGGGGTCACAAAAATTTGGCAACAGTAAAAGATTATATATGTCTGTTTTATATACCTATATACCTGGGGTCGCATAAAAGTCTCAGGTGAAAAGGGGTCACAAATGGAAAAAGTTTAAGATGCCCTGAACTATAAAATGATGGGGTTGAAATAGATTATCCCTAAGGACCCGTATGGCTTTAAATCGATACAACAAGGACCTTTTAATAGTAAAAGACTTTGTTCCTTCTTGAAGGAATTTCAGGAATCTGCCAGTAGATGGAGAGAAATTTCATTTTATATGACTAGCTGAGAATCACAGTTCATCAGTGAATGGGAAGATTCATTTGTTCCTATATTCATTTCTTCAAAAAAGAATTAAGTGCCTACTACATCATAGGAAGTGGGAAAGACAGTTGAGATAAGACAAGATCACTGCCTACTTAGGTATTATACAAAGATAAGCTACAAACACAAATTATAATTAAAAGTATATATAATATTAAAATTATATATAATTAAGAAGTCACATGGTAAGTGCATAATAAAAGTTAAAAACAAAGTGCTTTGTGACTTAAGAGAATAGTTATTATCTACAGAGGCTTTGGAAGGCGGTGGACAAAGTGCTTTGTGACTTAAGAGAAAGGTTATTACCTACAGAGGCTTTGGAAGGCGGTGGGAATCTGTACAAACCTTAGGATGCTATGCAAATGTTATTATTTTTATGATTATTATTATTAAGAACTGTCTTTATTCCCTCTCTGGGCTTTCCTCCATACTTTCCAGATCTCTTTCTCCACTTTGATCTAATAGAAGATCCCTCTACTCCTCTGGCTTTTTCCTTTGATAGGTCAGTTCCCCCCAGAACCAGAATTTTAAGGAAAATATCTAAGATGATCATGTTCAGGCTTTCATTCCTTTCTATACCCCATTCAATTTTCCTGGCTTCTTTTTTCATCTGTCCCCCTTCCAGGTACCTTCTCTCTGCTTCCCTTTTTTTTCTTTTATGTGTTATCTTCCTCCATTCGAATGCAAACTCCTTGAGAGCAGGAAATATTTTTCTTTTTGCTTATATTTGTATTCCTAGCACTTAGTATAGTATCTGCCAAATAGGAAGTGCTTATCAAATGCTTGTTGACTTATTGATGACTGTTTTTACAAAATTTCTATTCCAAAGTTTCCCCAAAATACAGAGGTGACATAAGGTTTTTGAAGTTTATGCTACGGTACTTCTGGCCGATTCCACCAAGCTGGAAAGGCTTGACAAATTGTTGCCTGAAGCAGAGAACCAACCAACAAGCAAGGAACAACCAACAGGTTGGCTGATAGGTGATAAATTCTTTGGCCATGGGAACCTATGAAACAAATATTGAATGGCCCTCAGTTGTGTAGCCAACTTCTATTTCTTCAGCAATGGAGGACAAGTGACAGAAAAGGGAAAAGAATGTGTGAAGGAAGAATCACAATTTTTAGTCTATCTACAAACATTTGGTTAGCTCTAAGTTAATTATAAAGAACACTGGCTTAGGAGAAAAAGGTTCAAATGCTGCTGCTAATGCTTCTACCAAGGTGACCTTAGTTAAGTCAACCTCCCACAACCTCAGTTATCACTAATCTTTTCTAAATGATGAGGGTTTTGGACTAGATGCCTTCTGAGGCTCCTTCTGGCTCTAAATTTATGATCTTATGACCCGTCTCAGACACTTACCAGCCTTTCCATTGTTGAGGAAGAATGGAGAATTAGATAAGAGAATGGAAAATTCCTTCAAAGAGAAAACAAATAAAATTGTTCTGAGGAGGTAAAGACTTGTCATAATTTGTGTCTAGTGATTGAAAGGTAGAAGAATGAAAAACGGAGAAGGGGGAAAAACACTGAATTCTTAGAGTTATGCAGTGAGTCAAGGAGACTTCCTGTTGTTGAGTCATTTCAGTCATGTCTGACTCTTTGTATCCCCATTTTGGGGTTTTCTTGGCAAAAATACTGGAATGGTTTGCCATTTCCTTCTTCAGCTCATTTTATAGATGAGGAACTGTGGCAAACAGGGTTAAGTGACTTGCCCAGGATCCCACAGCTAAGAACTGTCTGGGGCCAGGTTTGAACTCATGAAAATGAGTCTTACTGATTCCTAGCCCAGTGCTCTTTCCACTGTGACACTTAGCTGCCCCCTGTAGAAGACAGGGGGCTAACAAGAAAGCAATTTTTAGTGGTCTTAGGAATAATGACATTGATTCTCAAATGCTGCCAAAGTGTCATCCAAGAATAGACAGAAGATGGGTTGAATAGTGGCGATTGGTAAATCTTTGCCAAGGGAGACTGAGGCAGTTCTTTGCTGCCTTCTCATAAATAACAATGTGCCTCTGGTCTACTTCGTATGCCTATCTTTGACACAAGAGTAGTACATCAAAGACTTATCAAGCCTGATTACTTTTATCCGCCCTTTATGATTCATGTGGGAATAAATGGCATTGCCAGAAGGAATCTAGAAAGCAGGTTTCAAAAAAAAAAATCCAAGTACATGGCAGTATCCACCATTGTTAAAGGGATGAAAACAATTATAAAGGGTAGTAGTGATCACAAAAAAAACATAATGATTTCATTAAGACCATGTCATGCCCTGTATGAAATGATGCAGACTGAAGTAAACAGAACCAGGAAACAAATATACACAGTGACTATAACAATATAAACAAAACTAACGATAAAATGAAAATGAATGATATGTAATTATAAAGGGCTAAGCTTGGCTCCAGATAAGAAATGAAAATGTATAACTTCTTTCATTGAAGAAGTAGGGGATTCAGAGTATGCAATGTCACATATACTGCCAAATATGGTTGATATACTAGTCTCATTAGAAGTCTCAGTGGTTACATAAGAGAGAATGATATACCCAGAAATGACTGATATATAAAGATAAAAAGTATTCATAAAACATTTTTAAAAAGACATTCCAGACTAACCTAATTTCCCTTTTGTTAGGGTTATTAAACTCTTGTACCAGGGAAAGACAGTCTACCTAGATTTTAGCAATATATTTGGTCAATTATCTCATGTTCTCCTTGGGGAAAAAAATGGAGGGATGTGGGCTAGATGATACTAAAGTTGGATGGGTTTAAGAGTAGGTGGAGGGGCAGCTAGATGGCGCAGTGGTTAAAGCACCGGCCCAGGATTCAGGAGTACCTGAGTTCAAATCCGGCCTCAGACATTTGACACTTACTAGCTGTGTGACCATGGGCAAGTCACTTAACCCCCATTGCCTAAAAAAAAAAGAAAAAAAGAAAAAAAAAACAATTATATAAGAGTAGGTGGAAAATTGGGACCAAAGACTAGTAATTAATGGTGTCAATGTTAACCCAGAGGAAGGACAATAATGGAGAGTTGCAGGAATCCATTCTCAGACTGTTCTAGAACACTTTTTCTAGTCATTGACTTGGATAAAGAGCTAGATTGCCCATTTATTAGACTGGCAGATGGCAAGAAGGTAGAAGGGGTGAGTTAGTACCTAAGATGACAGATTCTAGATCTAAAAAAGAAAATCCCAACAGGCTAAAGCAGAGGACTAAATTTTATATAATCTCAAATTTGTTATATCTAGTGATAACCACTCACATTTACATGGCACTTTAAAATTGCAAAGCATTTTCCTTATAGGGATAAATGTAATATCCATTGAAGGGTGAAAACTATACAAGTATAAGATGATGATAGCTAAAATGTACATAGTGCTTTAAGGTTTGCAAAGTGCTTTATAAATATTATTTCATTTGATCTTCATAACAACCTGGTAGGTAGGTGCCATTCTTTTTTTTTTTTTTTTTTTTTTGCAGGGCAGTGAGGGTTAAGTGACTTGCCCAGGGTCACACAGCTAGCAAGTTTCAAGTACCTGAGGCTGGATTTGAACTCAGATCCTCCTGAATCCAAGGTCGGTGCTTTATCCACTGTGTCACCTAGTGCCCCCTAGGTAGGTGTCATTCTTATCCCCATTTTACAGATAAGGAAACCGAGGTAGACAGAAGTTAACTGACTTGTCTAGGGTCACACAGATGGTATGAGGCTATATTTGAACTCGGGTCTTACTGAAGTCCAGTAATCTATTCACTTTGCCACTTAGTAGTTCATGTGAGGGGGAAAAAAGTCTCCAAATTCAAAATGAGTCAACAGTGTGGCATGGCAGTGGAAAAAAAAGTCTCATTTGTTCTTAGTGTCTAAGAGAGGCAGAATGCCCATAATAAGGCAAACAGCAGTCATGCCAAATTCTACCCGGCTCATACGACTTCGGGAGTCCTGTGTTCAGTTCAGGGAGGCCTATTTTAGGAAGGAGATCCACAAACTGGAGCCCATCCAGAAGAAGGAAACCCACACGGTTGGAGCAACAGAATCAATACCATATGAGGATTGGGTGAAGGAACTAGGATGTTCAGTCTGGAGAAGAGATTCAGCCGGCGGCGATGATAGCTGTCTTCTAGCATTTGAAGGGCTGTCACGTAAGAGAAGGATCAGACTAGTTCCGCTCAGCCCCACAGGGCAGAATGAGGAACAATGGTTAGAAGTTACAGAGAGGCAGATTTTGGCTGATGTGAGGGAAAGCTTCCTAACAATTAGAGCTATGCAGAAGTGGAATGAACTACCATAGGATGTAGTGGAGTCTCTAAATAGAGACTGGAAGACCTCTTTTTGGAGATATTGGGGGGCAGGGCGGGGAGGAGGTGTCTTTATTTCGTTATACATTGGTCTGGAAAGCCTGAGGTTACATCCAACCCTGGGGTCCTGACTGATGTCTCGCTAGTTCTGAAAAAAAAAAATTCTCTTAATCCTCTTACCCTACCGAATTACTGGTCTCTACCTCTGCTACCGTACTCATTTTTGTGTAACCCATTTTTTTGTAGATCCACCAAAAGGCTTGTAATGGAAAAAGAGACTTAAGATCCTCTACCCTTGGAAGGGGGTTTGATCAGATTTGACCCGATGGCAAACGACCTAGATTACAATTGATTTTGATCTTGAATGCCATGCTGGCTTTGGGGGGCGGGGTGTAGGATATATGAATATAAGGGAAGACAGGAGACTCTGATAATGGCAGAGGTTGGAACCAACCCCAACAATTCCAGCTGGAGTCCATAAATATGTTCAACTTTGCCACTGTGGTTTGAGCTCCATTATCCTTAATGGTGAAAAGAGTTTGTTATAAAAATCTTTTAAGATCTTTTCTATCTTTTGTTTTTCTTTGTTGTCCTCCTAGTTTTATCCTTAAGTATTCTTGGAGTTAAATCTGCTTAATTGGGTCTCTTGACAAGCTTTCTTTCAACTTGTTTTTCTTCTTTATGTTTCTCAGGTTTATGAGGGAATACTCTTTTTTTTTTTTTTGAGATAATTTATTTTTTCCGTTACATGTAAAGATAGTTCTCAACTTTTGTTTATACATGCTTTACAATTTCAGATTTTTCTCCCTCCCTCCCTCCCCTCCCTCCCCCCTCCCCTAGACAGCAGGTAATCTGATATAGGTTATATCTATATATATCCATACATATACATATAGATACATATATACACACACATATATACACATAATAACATTAATCCTATTTCTGCATTAATCCTGTTACAAGAGAAAGAATCAGAGCAGTGATGCAAAACCTCAAAATAGAAAAAAAAAACAACAGCACCCAAAACAAAAGAAATAATATGGTTCAATCAGCATCTATACTCCACAGTTCTTTCTTTCTTTTTTTTTCTTGGATTTGGAGATCCTCTTCCATCATGAGTTCCCTGGAACTCTTCTGTACCATTGCATTGGTGAGAAGAATATAGTCCATCACAGTAGGTCAACACTCAATGTTGATGACACTGTGTACAATGTTCTTCTGGTTCTGCTCATCTCACTCATCATCAGCTCACGCAAGACCCTCCAGGTTTCTCTGAACTCTTCCTGCTCATCATTTCTTACAGCACAATAGTATTCCATTGTATTCATATACCACAACTTGTCCAGCCATTCCCCAATTGATGGGCACCCCCTCAACTTCCAATTCCTTGCTACCACGTAAAGAGCAGCTATAAATATTTTTGTACATGTGGGTCCCTTTCCCCCTTCCATGATTTCTTTGGGCAAAAGACCTAAAAGTGGGATTGCTGGGTCAAAGGGTATGCACAGCTTTATCGCCCTTTGGGCATAATTCCAAATTGCTCTCCAGAATGGTTGGATCAGCTCACAGCTCCACCAACAATGCATTAGTGTTCCAATTTTCCCACAGCCTCGAGGGAATACTCTTAACGAACTCCTGCATTAGATTGGCATCATCCCAGAACCCCAGAACCAGTGACTATATTCACTGTGCCTCTCATTAAACTTGTTTTCCCCCATGATGTTCCCAACATAAGGTCTCTTCTCCAGAATAAAGATAACCTCTAGTGCTCTAGTTCTGACCCTGCACCCCCTTCATTCCCTCACTCCACCAGTGGCCTGCCCCTACTTCCTTTTCTTTTTTTTTTTTTTGAGATATTTTATTTTTTCCGTTACATGTAAAGATAGTTTTCAACTTTTGTTTATACATGCTTTACAATTTCAGATTTTTCTCCCTCCCTCCCCCCTCCCCTAGACAGCAGGTAATCTGATATAGGTTATATCTATATATCTCTATACATATACATATAGATATACATATATAGATATATATATACACATAATAACATTAATCCTATTTCTGCATTAATCCTGTTACAAGAGAAAGAATCAGAGCAGTGATGCAAAACCTCAAAATAGAAAAAAAAACAACAGCACCCAAAACAAAAGAAATAATATGGTTCAATCAGCATCTATACTCCACAGTTCGTTCTTTCTTTTTTCTTTCTTGGATTTGGAGATCCTCTTCTATCATGAGTTCCCTGGAACTCTTCTGTGCCATTGCATTGGTGAGAAGAATATAGTCCATCACAGTAGGTCAACACTCAATGTTGATGACACTGTGTACAATGTTCTTCTGGTTCTGCTCATCTCACTCATCATCAGCTCACGCAAGACCCTCCAGGTTTCTCTGAACTCTTCCTGCTCATCATTTCTTACAGCACAATAGTATTCCATTGTATTCATATACCACAACTTGTCCAGCCATTCCCCAATTGATGGGCACCCCCTCAACTTCCAATTCCTTGCTACCACGTAAAGAGCAGCTATAAATATTTTTGTACATGTGGGTCCCTTTCCCCCTTCCATGATTTCTTTGGGCAAAAGACCTAAAAGTGGGATTGCTGGGTCAAAGGGTATGCACAGCTTTATCGCCCTTTGGGCATAATTCCAAATTGCTCTCCAGAATGGTTGGATCAGCTCACAGCTCCACCAACAATGCATTAGTGTTCCAATTTTCCCACAGCCTCGAGGGAATACTCTTAACGAACTCCTGCATTAGATTGGCATCATCCCAGAACCCCAGAACCAGTGACTATATTCACTGTGCCTCTCATTAAACTTGTTTTCCCCCATGATGTTCCCAACATAAGGTCTCTTCTCCAGAATAAAGATAACCTCTAGTGCTCTAGTTCTGACCCTGCACCCCCTTCATTCCCTCACTCCACCAGTGGCCTGCCCCTACTTCCTTTTCTTTTTTTTTTTTTTTTGAGATATTTTATTTTTTCCGTTACATGTAAAGATAGTTTTCAACTTTTGTTTATACATGCTTTACAATTTCAGATTTTTCTCCCTCCCTCCCCCCTCCCCTAGACAGCAGGTAATCTGATATAGGTTATATCTATATATCTCTATACATATACATATAGATATATATATATAGATATATATATACACATAACATTAATCCTATTTCTGCATTAATCCTGTTACAAGAGAAAGAATCAGAGCAGTGATGCAAAACCTCAAAATAGAAAAAAAAACAACAGCACCCAAAACAAAAGAAATAATATGGTTCAATCAGCATCTATACTCCACAGTTCGTTCTTTCTTTTTTCTTTCTTGGATTTGGAGATCCTCTTCTATCATGAGTTCCCTGGAACTCTTCTGTGCCATTGCATTGGTGAGAAGAATATAGTCCATCACAGTAGGTCAACACTCAATGTTGATGATACTGTGTACAATGTTCCTCTGGTTCTGCTCATCTCACTCATCATCAGCTCACGTAAGACCCTCCAGGTTTCTCTGAACTCTTCCTGCTCATCATTTCTTACAGCACAATAGTATTCCATTGTATTCATATACCACAACTTGTCCAGCCCCCTACTTCCTTTTCACTGGTTGAGTTCAGAAGGCAGAAACCCTTGAATCTAATAGGCAACGAGCACAAATTCTTGCTCGATCTTTAGTGGCTCCAACTACTTCATTGCTCTCAGTTTGCAGTATGTGGCTCATCTCCTATCCCGGGACTGTCTCATGAGAAGCTAGAATTACAAACTGGGGGCGAGTGGTGTGGTAGCTCCTTCAATAGTCCGGATATATCAATAGAATACCCTTACCTTCCCACCCCCACCCCCCTTCAACATCATGACGTTAATGTTTAGCAACACAGGCTAGTGGACAGAATTTTTTTTGGTCAAGGTTTGGGGAAAATGGATTCACTTTTTTCATAAATATTTATGAAGAATCTATAATATCTAGAATACATAACTAGGTACATTTAGAGGAGATACAAATTTAAGATAAGGTGCATACATTTCTTTCATAAAGCCTGAAGGTTAGTAGGGAGATAAGAAAAAAACAGATAATTATGTGAAGACCTTTACCACAGGCAAGGTTTTTTTAATTAAGGTATATAAATTTAAAAAATAGGAATGTAGAAAGTATATTCCTGCTGGCTTCACCTAAACCATTTGTTTTTTACCTTATGTTCGTTTGCAGGCCAATCAGAGGGTATTGTGGGAATTGAGGGGAGTCTCATTGCTTCCATACAACTAATATGGGGTTGTCTTTTTTTTTTAAGGAACTTTGTTTTAATGACTTAACAAACGAAATTACAAAGAACATTAACAGGGATTGGTTGGTTGTGGGGATAGGCGAGGACACACAAGATCACAGGAAGAGAAATTTTTTTTTAAGATTTCCCTTACAAAACCTCAAAGGCTCACATAGCAGCAAAATTCTTACCCGATTAAAAAAAAACAACAACAAACAAAATACTACAACCTGGAATATAAATAGTATTGTCCTTCCTTCTTTTAAACAAATATTCTCTGGCATTCCCACTGCCCAGTCACAACCTTCCCTTTTAAAAAGGGTCAGGCATTCTCACAATGACTTCTAACCCTAAGCCCTACCCTAATATGGGGTTTTCTTGTAGGTAGGAATGATAGCTAAACAATAAAATGAGGATGATGCCAGCACTTTGCACAGTACCTGGCACATAGTAGGTGCTTTATAAAAGTTAGCAATTATTAATAACAATCATAGCTAGCATTTATATAGCACTTTAAGGGAGACAAAATGCTTTACAAATATTATTTCCGCTTACCCTCCTAATCATGAAAGGCAGATGCTATTGTTTCCCTGATTTTATAGTTGTGGAAAGTGAATTAAGGCAGCTATTAAGTGACTTGGCACAAGGTTGTACAAGTAGTATCAGAGGCTAGATTTGAACTCAGGAGTTCCTGACTCCAGGTCCAGTGTTCCATCCACTGAAACTGGCTGGAGTGAAGAAACGTGAAGTAGGCACCAGTCAAAAGAGTAGACAATCTTAGCCTAGCTAACTGTGGTAGATAGTACTTGGCTATTCAATTAAAGAGCTTCTCTTGCTAGGGAGTTTATTACTAGTTTGCTTCTAGTGTATGTGATCCAGCAGATAGAGACAAAGAACAGGTAGCTCTAAAAAGACAGAAGTATAAAAAGGATGAAAGTAGTTTAATGACACTAAGACCAGTGGAAATACCCTGGGGAAAGCAACATAAAACAATGCAATGACATTGCCCAATAGTCCTACAGGATTGGAGATGTGAGTTGCCCCACCTACACATGCATCCTTACCATATGCACCTTACTGTGTACCCCTTCGTGTGTTTTCTGACCATACGTATTTGTGCTCTCCATCTATGCTACCTGGTCAAATGCTTCTCTACATGTATGAACTCTAGGTGCACTCCCTAGACTGTTGGAGACTGCATCCTATGAACATAAGGGTAGATCTTTTATCATTTATTTTGATGTTTTAATTAAATGTCTTTTGCTCTGTACTAATATGTCCTCTGGCTTTATAAAAGCAACCACACTTGTTGCGGCTCATGCACTATGGTTTTGAAAGTACCTCAAGCTTAACATCAAAGACACTAAGATCTTGGCAACTGATCCCATCACTTCCTGGCAAATAGTAGGAGAAGAAATGGAAGCAGTGTCAGATTTTATATTCATGGGCCCACAGATTACTGCAGATGGTTACTGAAGCCATGAAATTAAAAGATACCTGCTTCTTGGAAGGAGAGCTATGGCAAATCTGGACAGCATACTAAAAAAAACAAAACAAAACACACACGCACAAAAACCCAGAGCCATCACCTTGCTGACAAAAATCCATATGGTCAATGCTGTGTTTTTTCTAGTAAAAATGTATGGCTGTGACAGTTGGTGGAATAAGGAAAGCCAAGTGCTCCTTTCGAATTGTGGCACTGAAGACTTTTGAAAGTCCATTGGAGGGGCAGCTAGGTGGCACAATGGATAGAGCACCAGCCCTGGAGTCAGGAGGACCCAAATTCAAATCTGACCTCAGACACTTGACACTTACTAGCTGTGCGACCCTGGGGCAAGTCACTTAACCCCGATTGCCTCACACACAAAAAAAAAAAGAAAAGAAAAGAAAAAGAAAGTCCATTGTACAGCAAGAAGATCAAATCTTTTTTTTTTTTTACTTTCCCCCCCATTTATTTTTTTTTGCAGGGCAATGAGGGTTAAGTGACTTGCCCAGGGTCACACACAGCTCATTAAGTGTCAAGTGTCTGAGGGCAGATTTGAATTCAGGTCCTCTTGAATCCAAGGCCAGTGCTTTATCTGCTGTGCCACCTAGCTGCCCCCAAATCAGTCAATTCTTAAAGAAATAATTTTATGCTATTCACTGAAAGGTCAAATACTGAAGTTTAAATACTTTGGCCACATGAGAAGATGATACTCATAGAAAAAAGACCCTGATGTTGGAAAAGACCAAAGGCAAGAGGAAAAAGGGATAGCAGGGGATGAGGTGGGTAGATGGTGTCATAAAACAATGACTATGAGAGGTTGGACAGATTGAGAGATAGTGGAGGATAGAAAAGCCTGGCATGTTACAGTCCATGGGATCATAAGGAATCTGACATGACCAAATGACTGAAGAGCAAATGAGCTTGGAGTAGCTTTTTAGGAGACCATCCTTGGAGGGGGCCCTGGTTGTTATAATTGTGTGATGAGGGGGCAGCTAGCTGTCACAGTGGATAGAGCACCAGCCCTAGATTCAGGAGGGCCCAAGTTCACATCTGATCTCAGACACTTGACACTAGCTGTGTAACCCTGGACAAGTCATTCGACCCTCATTGCCCCACAAAAAAACAAAACCAAAAAAAAAAATATTATAGTACCTGCTCCACAGTGAATGATAAGAAAATTGATGTTCAAAGATGGTCCTAATAAATTTAATTGTGTGATGAGTGTTTTAGAGTAGTACAAAACAAAGCAGTGAAACCTGAAGAGGATAATGGAGATGAAACAAAGAAGGCTTCTTTTTGAGTCGGGCTTCAGAGAATGAGAAAGAATTCAAAAGATAGAGTGAGAAGAAAGGACATTCCAAGTATCAGGAACAGTGTGGAAAAAAAGAAAGAGGTGGCAGAGCACAGGGAACATTCAGATGACATAGTCCAAGTTTGACTAGAATGTAAATAAAGTGTAAGAGCAATACAAGAAAAACCTGAAAGGGCAAGGTGGCACCAAATTATGGAGGTTCTTAAATGCTAGGCAAAAGAGGAAGAATTTTGTGTAGTAAGCAGGAACCTCTGAAGATTTCTGAGCATATCTGTAACATGAGCAGATCTACATAAAGATCCAAGATCAAATAGTTTTGAGTAGAACAATTCTGTTTAAAACATCAAAGGAATAACTTTAGGGAATAGACCTAGAAACTAAAGGCAAGAGGGAGAAGAGGACTTGGCCTGAGGGTAGAAGTAGATTGAAAGAGCAAGAAAAGACCCAAAGAGTTACCCCAAATATAGGCTAGAGAGGAGTCGAGATGAAACAAAGGAGTAGCACGAGCCTCTTTAATGTTTTAATTTGCACCAGACTAAATGAATAATATGTCTGTGATGCTGTATATGGTTTATAGACCAAGATTCTTCTCTATAGTAGTAAAGACAGCTGCAATTTTTAATGTGGCCAGCACTGTGCAATTTATCGTAGTGGCCAAAGTAGAAGGATTCCAAAGGAAACAGAAGGAAAGGAAGAAAAGCACAAATTCCATTGGCCATCAAATCCTAAATTTAGAGCTTGGAGCAGCATGGCATAGTATTTAGCGTGCTAAACTCAAGAGCTGAGAAGGGCATTCTTTTCCAGGTATGGATTAGATTAGGAGCGCTCCAATTCTCTTCCAATTCTAACATTGGGGGTTTTTTTGTTTTTTTGTTTTTTTAGTGAGGCAATTGGGGTTAAGTGACTTGCCCAGGCTCACACAGCTAGTAAGTGTTGTAAATGTTAAGTGTCTGAGGTCGGATTTGAACTCGGGTACTCCCGACTTCAGGGCCGGTGCTCTATCCACAGCGCCACCTAGCTGCCCCCAAACATTGTTTTATTCTGTGATTGGAAGACAGAATGTAAATTCAAATCCCATATTACTACTTGCCAGCTGTGTGAACATTAGTAAATCAATTAATCCTTCAGATCCTCATCTATAAAATGCTAATAATAACTAGAGTGCCTACCTCATAGGGTTGGTGTGAGGCTCAAAGGAGGCAATGCCCAACAGATGTCACTGAGGAGGACAATTTTTATGAGGAGCACTTTTACCTTCTATCTGTGCCCCCCCCAAACCAGCCCTCTGTTCCCCCCAACACCCACAGGTGTGGAACTGATTTACCCAGATCATACCTAACTATCTAGCATTGTTTTGGCTTCTTGTGGGCTCTATTTTCCCCCCTCCTATATCACCTAGGTCTCAGAGATGAAATTAGCTCGTGAGGGTTTTAGTCTAGAACAAAGGTCCTAGTTCCACATGGCTTCCTTCCTCTAAAAAGCTAGGTGCCTTTGAAAATACAGGTTATAAGGGCAGCTAGGTGGTGCAGTGGATAGAGCACCAGCCCTGGAGTCAGGAAGACCCGAGTTCAAATCTTACTTCAGACACTTAACACTTACTGGCTGTGTGACCCTGGGCAAGTCACTTAACCCCAATTGCCTCACCCCCCCCCAAAAAAAAAAGAAGAAAAGAAAATACAGGTTATAAATAAAATTCATTAAATGCTCTGATCCCACACACTATCTGTTGCTTGCCAAAGAGAGAGGGTGGTCTTTTAGCCAGTTGAATTTGATGTAATTAATTATAGAGAAATTTCCCTCTCCATCCATAACACTCACTAGACCAAGCCAGGACATGCTTAAAACCATCTTGGTCTTTTATCTAGTAAAAAAAAAAAACAAAACCCTTTTTAAAAAAAAATGCAAAAAAACCCCACATGTAAAAATTAAAAATAAGAGAAACAATTAGCAATGAATTATGTTACCCACTAAACTAAAACAGAAAGGAGAAATAGAGAACAGAATATATGCACCATATTCTAACATTTCCTCCAAGTAGCCACAATTCATTCACTCCCCGCTGGATTTTCTTAATAAGCTGAGTGGTGAGCCAGGCAAAGCAGAAAGCTTTAGATGCTGCTGGGCTTTAGAGCCAACATCCTGGAAAGCATCCTCCTGGAAAACATCCTCCATCTGCTGCTGCTCCTGCTGCAATTCTCTCTCCCCCTAGTACTTCTCTGGAGAGATTTAGAAATTCTCACCAGAACAGGAAGACTCTGCTTCCCAATTCCAATTCCCCCAAAGCTTCATTTCTTCCCAAGCTGGGAAATACTATTCCCAGGGTCTTTAGCAACCTAGGCTTCCTCAACAGGCAGTCAGTTTAAGCCTGTTACAAAATTACTGTTACAGAGGAGAAATTTTCAAAGTACTGAATGAATCTTATTTTAAGATATTTAATCCCCTTCATTTTAAAATGGGAAAACTGAGGCCTGGAAAGGTTGCTACCTTGCCCAAGGTAAAGACTAATAATAAGCAGAGCTCATATTTGTGTTTTTTTGGGGGTTTTTTGGTGAGCCAATTGAGGTTAAGTGACATGCCCAGGGTCACACAGCTAGTAAGTGTCAAGTGTCTGAGGCCAGATTTGAACTCAGGTCCTCCTGAATCCAGGGCTGGTGCTCTATCCACTGCGCCACCTAGCTGCCCCTAGCAGAGCTCATATTTGAACCCTAGTCCTTTGACTAGGATTCACAGTCACAAAATGTCAGAATCAGAAAGGGTCTTTGAGGTCCGTCTAGTCCACCACATATCTGGGCAAAGAGAAATCTTCCTCACAATTTTGCTGATGAGAAGTCATCCAGCCACTATCAGATCTCCTGTGAAAGGAAAGCTACTACTCCTAGAGGTACCTCGTTCTACTTTTGTACAGTTCATTAACAACTCTGAAGGAATGATACTTGAAGGTATCTCTTAAGCTTCATTCAACCATCTCTTTTCTAGTTTTAACATTACCTTTTCCTTTGAAAGATCCTTATATATCATAGCCTTGATTATCCTTTTTCACCTTGCTGCTTTGTTTCAGATGAGCTCCAACTACCACCGGCCTTCCTAAAGTATGGCAACCAAGAATTGAATACAACACTCCAGCCACACGTCTGTGTCCAAGTACTAAAGGGAACTATCACTTTCATTATGGACATCATGTTCTTCCAATGATCCCCCATATGGTCTTTGGAATAGAATGGATTCAACATGAGGGGGCTAGAGTATATCTCAGATCCAGCTTGGAATAGTATTCCCTTCTTTTCACAGGAATGAATAAATAAAGAAGGAATCGACTTTTGCATAGCTATTCTTGGTGCCTAATCTTTTTTCTTTTCTTTTTTCTACAAAGAAATATCTTCTCCTAGATATTGTCCGCAAACAGTTCACTCAACAATAACGGAGTTAGGACCCGGCCAGAGAATCTCCTTTTCAATTATCGTTGGCATTGGTTTCATTTAATTCAATTCAGTTCAACAAATATTTTTAATGCCTGGGACATGCAGGGTATTTTTGCTACCGTAGGTGCTAAGGATACAAAGACAAGGTAAAAAAAAAAATTCCAAAGTGCTAATAACTTAAGTCAGAGTCTGACTTTGAACTACGCCTTGGTAGGAAATGTATTAGTCCTATTGACAGAAAGGTTCTGCATACGGTTCATTTACAGCTAACATTTTGCTGTTTATTATTAAAACCCAGAAGAGCCACACTCAAAAGAGGTTGTCTATGCTATCCACAAAGGAAAACAAGATGAAGAATGCATGTTGCCTAGATTATAAATTCAATTAAATAGTTAACATGTTTGTGCAGGTGCTGTAGAGAAGCAATGAGCTGGGCCCTGGATTTTACAGCAGAAAGACATTAGAATCACATTTCTGTGATCTCAAACTGCTCAGAGTCCCAAAAGCCTTTATATTCTTAGTACCAATATTCTACCAAAATTCTACAGGATCAGGGATGGGCCTTTCATAAGATCATAAAATGATCCATCTAGAGCTAGAAGGGAACTTCATAAGGTCTGGTCCAAGACCTTCATTTTTCTGAGGACACTGAATTACAGGGTAAGTTATTAGCAATTTGGTCAGAGTGTGACGAGTTTTTCAGCCACTGGAATTCCCAAAGTTTGCCTATTAGAGGATGGGGGGTGGGAGGGAGTAGCCACACAGATGGAACCATGGATTATTAAAATACTGAAATAGTCTCCTAGTGAGTATAGCATGCTGGCTAGATAAATGATAGGTAGGTAGGTATGTATGTAGGTAGGTAGTCAGGCAGGTGTGCAGGTAGGTAGATCAATCTTAAGTCACAACTCCCCTGGGCCCCAGTTTCCTCATTTGTAAAACAAAGGATGAAATGAACTTTGACATTCCTTTGTGGTTCTGGTTCTGTGTGATTCATGTCCTAGAGCTGTTATCCACTTCCTCTTGAAATTACCATAATTGTTCTGTAAGTATTTAGTTCTCAAAAATTATTAGTTTGCATATATAGCTATATCCCTCAGTAAAATATAAGTTCCTTGACCACAGGGATTTCGGGTTCTGTTTGTTTGGGAGTTTTGTTTTTGGTTTTGTTTTTTTTGTTGTTGGTCTTTTTTTAATCCATAAAGACTAGCAGTACTTTGCAGATATCAGGTGCTTAATATGTAAGCTAATTGATGGCAGGGATTTTCACTTGTCTTTGTTTCCCCAGTGCCTAGCAAGGTGCCTAGCACGTAATAGGTGCTTAATAAATGTTTTTTTTTTTTAAAAAAGGTAGTTGCTGAATTGACGGTTATATAAAAAACCAAAGAGAAAATAGTCCTAAGAATGATTCAGTATAACAGCGACATATTGGGAGATTGTCCTCAGGTTTTCAGGTACTCTAATTGGTTTGTAGCAGAAAGATGAACCAAGTGAGAAAGGTGTTTGGGGGGCCCTCCTCTTTAGCTCAAGTCGTTTATAAAGGGCGATTCAGATGTACCAATCTAACTCCGTAAGAATAAAGGAATCGGTACCACTACTGATTGCTTCTGAAAAGCATGTGTCAATTGGTCCCTTAGTACAACAGTTCCACTGAATTACCAAACCAAAACACCCCTCCCAGCTTATCACTGCCTCATATCCTCTTCTACAGTTACTCGAATGTCAGCTGCGATTCTCTTGCTTTATGTTATCTTGAGGGCTTAGTATAGTATTCGACACGTAGCATACATTCAGTTTTGGAGTTGTGGTCTTGGCTAGCTTTATTCTTTCTTTCCGGAAACCGAGGTCCTCGGTAGAAAAATAAATGGACTCTCCTTCCTCTACCTTAGCGGTACACACACATTGTGCAATGGCTTGGTCTTTTAGAAATTATGAAATAGACACTTTCTCCCACCCCTAATTCAGCAGAATAAATAATCACGTATGATCCGAACTTCCTTTCCTGGGCTTGCTTTCTATGCCCTCTCTTTAGAGAAGCTCTCACTTTCTAGGTTTAGAATCCTCACTCTTCATTCTTGCCTGTTTATTTTTCTCTTGCATTTTAAAGGCTTCCCTGAGCTGTTTTGTTTCCAACTGTCCTTTCACTTTCTTTTACTTCTTTGTTCTCCTCTCTGGATTCCAACTTCTATGGCCCTTTGTGTATATGTGTGTGTATGTGCGTGCACGCGCGCGCCGTGTATGCTGTTATTCCTTATTTTGATAGGAATGAGCTGCTGCTCCCTGGATCTCTATGGCAGCACTTCTGCTGGTAGCTGGACGGGCAGACAAAACTCCCGTTTCCTTCTTTCTCTGTAGGTGTCTCAGGGGAAGGGTCCTATGGGTTGACCCTGAGATGTGTTCTGGCCCCTCCAAATCGATTGTAGCCCCAACAGCACATGTTTACTTAGACACTTCAGTGTCACTGAGACACATTTGGGGTTCTCTTCGTGAAAGAAAACGATCCTTCCGCCGTCAGGTGGTACGACGATGGGGCGGGGCTTTCTTATTAGTTCCTGGTGCCCACGTTCTACGTGCCTCTCAGACCAAATATAATCAATTTATCGTGTGTGGGTGCGCGTGCGCGCGCAAAACCGCAAGGTCCAGCTGTAGGTGAAAGCAGATTTACACGCCCAAATCAAAAGGAGCCGTCCTTTGCTGCATTCCACCACGATAAATGGTGACAATAAAGGGTCACAGGATGGAGGGCTACTAGCTAGAGTTCTCGAAACCCTTTTATTCTTTCTCACAGTGTTTAGTTTGGAAAGAAAATTAGTTTCCAAATGTGCCCCTCTCTCCCTCTCACACATGTAAAATAAAAATGTTCATTTCGGGACAGGGGAGGAGGCCACATGTAAACAAAGGCCGCATAAACGAACAGGCGCCTTGTAATTGAGGAGGCGTATGCTCAGTGTCATGCGGTTTTCCTTAAACTGATGTGTAAGGACGTTTATGAGAATTCTTATGAGTGTGTGTGTTTGAGTTCAGGGAGTCGTCCTGCCCTTCTGAAGTCTACGCGGTATACCTAACACTGTGTTGGGGGGGGGGGAGAGGGGGTTTGGATTGTTAAGGGGGAAAAGGGAGTCTCCCACCCATCCACCCCCACCCCATGTGGGAGTATTGGGATGAGGCAACTAAGGTACAAACCTGATATCTTGGGCCATGCAACACGAAAAATAAAACAATTATGCAAAATTGAAAAGGGGTGGGGGGGAGGAGAAAAACGCTGTGAAAAGTTTCCATGGAGCTGTATATTTGGAAATATAAAGTAGTCAGACCTAAGCATAGCGCATATTTGCATACAACGTAATGTACAAAGTATGAATGTGTCACATTTTGGCTCCTCAAAGTAATGCACCAGGGTTTGCTTCACAAAAGCAGCTGCTAAACCAACCACTGACCCCGTTTTCAGACTCGAGTGTTCTCAGAAGGAAAGACAACTGTAGACTTAAAAAGGAACATTTTTTCCATATGAAACGGAATCGCTGGGATTTGGGTGTGTTTTTTTTCTTATGCCTTGAAGAAGAAAAGCAGTTTTCCACTTGCTGTGGTGAATTCATCCTCTAAAAATGAATGGAAAGGGGTGTCCCAAAGAAGTGTGTGTGTGTGGGGGGGAGGGTGGCTTGTGAAAACATGTGTTCTTGTTTATTGAGGGGAGGTGCTTTGTGAAAAATCAAGAGTAAAAAATTGGGGGAGGAGGTCAAAATGGAGAAGGGTTACTTATTTTTTCCATTTGTATATCTTTAGAAAAAGTACAAGTGCTTTCATTATGGGGGGTGGGGGTGGGGGTTCTAAAAAGTCCCAGAATAGAGACCATAGACTCACTGATGAGACACAAGGAGTTTGCCTGATTGGCTGCATTCCCCAGCACTGGAGAAAACTCCAAGATCTGTTTAAAAGCTCCACCCTCCCCGCCCATATGTTTTCGTAGGGAAGTGAATGAATCCGGACCCAGGATTTCACTCCTCCCCGAGGCAGATTAGCAAACGCTCTGCAATTTTTAGCAAGTTGCCTGGGGCGCTAAGAAGTTAAGCAATTTGCCCGAGGTTCCACAGCCGGGTAGGTCAGAGGCGGATTTGAACCAAGGTCTTGTTTGCAAGGCCAGGTCTCTAGCCAGGGCGCTTTGCTGTTGCTCTCTCCCTGGGGTTGCAGGTGATTAAATTTAGCCACTTCAGGTAAATTAACCCCAATGTATCTGCAGTACTTAGCACGGTGCCTGCCAGGCTCCTAGTAAATTTAATAAATGCTTATTGACGGACTGACCTTCCCTCCTCCCCTCTTTGAATAGAGGAGATGCTTCCCCGCCTTGTGTCTCCTTACAGATGGCTCTCCCCGGGTCCATAATTGAGATGGTGGAAATGGGCTTGAGTTTGTACTGTATAAATTTGCACTTGTGATCTGTTGCCCTGTCAGTCTGTGACAGACCTTCCAGAGCGCCTGCTGTGTGGAGACTATTGTAGTAGGAAGGGAAAAGGAAAGGCACGTAAGAAGTAAAAGGGATGGGCTGTGGCGCCCCTCCCCTCCCCCAAGGAGCCATATAAACGTCTTTCAAACATTTGAAAAGATCTGGGGTGGGGAGGAGGGTATGATCCTTTTTTCTCGCTGTCTCTCTCCCCCGCCCCCTCCCCCCACTACCTCCTTCCCCAGGCATCATAGAGGCAGGGAATTTTAATTCTTTTGAATTCTAATATCTGGTAGGGTGCTTTGCAGTCAAAAATAATTTATCGACCTCATAGTCCTCATTTTCGTTGTCAGCAACATTTTCAATATTTATTCTGTAACTGCAATGTATGCCAAGCCTTGGGGAGATACCTAACTGATTAAATCACAGGCCCTGATTTTATGGAGCTTGGGTTTGGCTTTTTTTTGGGGGGGGGGAGGGCAATTGGCATTAAGTGACTTGTCCAAGGTCACACAGCTATCAAGTGTCTGAAGCTGAATTTGAACTTGGGTCCTCCTGGCTCCAGGCCCTGTGCTCTATCCACATCGACACCTTGCTGCCCCCCCCACCTTCCCCAAGCTTGCTTTCTAATGATAGAAATACTGAATGCTTAAAGAATCTGTGATCCCGGTGTTGGGTACTCTCTCTGCTACCAACAAAAATCAACTGTATGATTTAGTAGATAAACTTTAGGAAGTTACCTGAGGTACATAAATGTTAAGTCACTTGCCCAAGGTCACACAACTATAAGTGACAGAGGGAGGGAGCACTCAGTCCACAACTGCCAGTTGGCTTCCAAGTTGTGAAGAATAGGGTGAAATGCTTGTCTGATCTCAAGGTTCTCCTTCCCTTCCAAGATTTCTTATGTGAAACCCCTCTTTAATGTAATACTAGTCTGCTCTGTATCATGTTTCCTTATTGTTATATAGGGATATAGACAAGATCTATAATTTCATTGATTCAGGGAGTTCCCAGGTGCAGAAACTTCCCCTACAAATGCAGGTCAGTGCCTTTTCCACAAACTTGAGTGCAGAGAGCTTGTGTCCTGCCCATGTTCCAAAAACCAGTCCTGTCAAAGGCAAGACTTGAACCCAGGTCTCCCTGGCTATCTATACTATCAAGAGCTCTATACTATGCGACCTCTCAAATAACAGTACCTTGCATGTATATAGCACTTTAAGGTTTTAAAAATGCTTTCCTCTCAACCACCCTGTGACATAGGTAGTAGAATGTTTTGCTCACAGTCGCATAGCTAATGTGTTAAAGTCTGAATTTGAACTCATAAACCCTGATTCTAGTCAAATGTTCCTTCTACTATAACATCTTTGTGCTATGAAATCAATAGACGAAAATTTGTGAATGCCTGTTGTGCAAGGTGTTTCACTGGGCATGGGGGTGTGATTAGGAGATGTGGAGCTCCAGAGATGTGAAAGACTGGGCACCTTTGAACATTTTTTCATGAGCCACAGAGAAGTGAGCATTGATAGGTAGGAGAGGATTTAACAGCAAGACACATGAATAAATCACATTACCCTGTATACTTACAAAATAATTGTCCTAATACAGTACCAGAGGTACAGGAATTAAAATACCATCTATTTATCCAGAACTGTTCCAGCCATGTGGACTATAAACTTCGTGAAGGCAGGTACAATTCTTCATTTTGTCTTCACATCTTTAGCACAGAATGCTGTGTTTTACTTGGAGTAGGCACTTAAGAAATGCTTGGTGCCTTTGATTCTAAGTAAGTAGCTCATTTGTCTTGGTCATTCTTTGGACAGGGAGAACATCTGTATAAATTAATAAAATGAAGGGGGAAGAGTTTGAGATGGAGAAGAAAAATTTAAATGGTCCCATTGCCCAAGGCTTCCCAACTGAAACCCTGCCCCCTTCCCTCACCCTGTGAGCAATGGAAACAGAAGAAGAGGAAAGGGGGGGGGGTCCACAGTTATTTGTACTCTGTTGTAAGTTGGTGCCCAGTTCCAAGTCCAGTTTTTTGTGACTCCCTCCCCACACATGGATGCCTTTGGCTTCATGTCCTGTAGCATTCCATTGTGTTCTGCCCCACTCGGTTGGACTTTCACAAGTGTTCCCTTGTATTTTTCCCCATACATATGTGATTTTTCTTCACCTAAACAGGGATGCACCTCGAGGGTAGGGATAGTATTTTGTCTTTGTTTTTCCCATGACACGCTAGGAAAAAATGAAGATGAGAAGGAACAAAAGGAAATAAAATTCCCCAAAGAAGAGCCAGAACACAGCCATCTCTAAGGAACAGAGGTTCTTCTTTTCCCTATCTTCCAGCCTAGGGTGATGGTCAGAGGAAGCTAGGAAGGGAAAACAGAGGGAGAAAAGACTAATGGCTGAAATACCCTTCAAACTGTATTGTAAAATCCTTTAGGACAGGGAATATGTAGTTTCTTCAACTTTTTTATTCTTCGATACGACACATAGCAGGTGCTCAAAAAGTGTTTATTAAACTTAAAAACTTCAACCAGGAAATAATGGATGCTCATTTCTAAAGAATCTCAAAGCTAGAAGAGTCCTTAAGATCACCTGGTCCAACCTTCCTCCCCTACTCCCATTTTAGAGATGAGAAAACTAAAGGTTCCTATGGCTAGTAAGTACATAGCCAAGGTTTGAATACAGGTCTTGTGCCCTTTCCACCTTAATCTGGGAGCCTTCAGTGCTGTATATTGATATGCAAATGAATGTCTATGTAATAGAATTTATTCCTGCCTGAACTTATTTCCCCATAAAGGCTGAGGTAGAAAAAAAAATAAGAGGGCGTGTTTCTGGCTCTGGTGGGTTCCTATTCTTTGAGGTGGGGTGGGTGGGAAGAAAAGGGTAAGGGGAGAGTTCCAGACCATGATTTAATCTTTATCCACCATCCAGGCTGACTTTAGTGCTAAATTGCTCCTCATTATTTAGGATAGTCAGTATTTGTGCAAATGAAGCCAAATTCAAAGTGTGATTGTTGCGTAGATGGATTTGTCCCTCATAGAGAAAAGCCTTTTCTAAGGACTACAGATTATATTCCTAATTCCAGCCATTGTTCACCATTGCAAATGTATACAAGAGAGGGTACAAATATGACTGTGATTAGGAAAAAAAAACACATCACCTACCACTGTCGGTCCACAAGCATTTATTAAATGCTAACTGTGTGCCAGGTAGTATGTTTAAGTGCTGGGGATACAAAGAAAGAAAGACAGTCCTTGCTCTCAAGGAGTTTATAGTTTAATGCTTAGAGAGTGTCATTAAAATGTAACCACTTTGCTTCCATCATAAAATTTTAGAGTTAGAAGGAAGATTTTCTGGTCTCAAACCTTCATTTTATAGCCTATGAACCTGAGGACCACAGAGGTTAAATAACTTGCCGAGGACAAGTTGGAGCCAGGACACTCATTTCTTTTGGCTCTCCGGCCAGTGCCTGACTGGCAATAAAGTTTTTAAAGGCTTTGTACTCATACAAGAAATAAACTACAGAAACTTTGCAGAGCTGGGACCATTCTTTTTAATTATTCCATTTTTCTGAGCATGAAGACACTCTCTCAGTAACCATTATCTGTGGGTATATGTACCAGAGGACTTAACCTCAGTTCTTGATCTTTTGTTTTCCCAGGTTCACAGGGACTCACAAATTTGCAAAGTTTACATGCAGTGCTGAATTTGGGCCATTCTCTTCTCTTCTGTTACTTGTAGCTCCACTTACTCAAGCAGTTTAGAATGAGTATTAGAAGAGAGTGGATACTGATACTTCAAATCCTCACCTGTTCCTAACTTCTCTCCAGCCCCCCAGGCTCACAACATAGGTGTCACCCTCTACTCTTACCTCTCACCCCCCTCTCCTCCCCAATCCAGTTGGTTACTAAATCCTATGGTTCCTGCCTTTGTAACTTCTCTTGTGCCTGCCTCCTTCTGTCTTTGGACACCACCCTGGTCCAGGCTCTCATTACCTCATGCTTGGACTACTGTAATAGCTATATGGTTGATCTCCCTGCCTCAGGTCTCTTTCCATTCCAATCTATCCTTCACTCAGCTGCCAAACTGATCTTAAAAATAGATGTCTTGGGGGGGGGGTGCGCGGCAGCTAGTTGGCACAGTGGATAAAGCACTGGCCTTGGATTCAGGAGGACCTGAGTTCAAATCCAGCCTCAGACACTTGACACTTACTAGCTGTGTGACCCTGGGCAAGTCACTTAACCCTCATTGTCCTGCCCCCCCCCAAAATATATACATAGGTCTGGCCTTGTCATCCATGCCCAACCCCATTCGATCAATTCCAATGGCTCCCTGTGACCTCAAAGCTAAGATAATACAATCCTCTATCCCTACTTGAGAGCAGGGACTATTTTGTTTCATTTTGTCTTCATTTCTTTGTATCTCCAGCACTTACCATGGTGGCTGGCGCATAGTAGACACTGAATTCTAGTTGACTGCTTGACTCGGTTTGGCTTTTAAAACACTTCATCATCTGGCCCTTTCCTATCTTTTCAGTCTTCTTACACCTTACTGTCCTCCACATGACTATGTGATCTATTGCTATTAGCCTCCTTTCAGTTCCCTTAAAACAGATACTCCAGCTCCTGGCAATTCCACTGACTGTACCCCTTGCCTGGGACTCTTTCCCTCCTCTCCTCTGTCTCCTGGATTCCCTGGCTTCCTTCAGATCTCAGCTAACGGTCCACATGCTGGAATAAGCCTTTTCCATTCCTCCTTAACCTTAGTGTCTTCTCTCTGACTCTGTTCACTTTGCACTGTATCTGTCTTGCTTGTCCATAGCTGTTTGCATGTTGTTTTCCCCCTTAGATTGTCAGCTCCTTTAGACACAAATAGATGTAAAAATGATTCTCTATATTTATCAGTTTTTTCTCTGGATGCAAATAGCCTTTTTCCCTATGTCCTTTATAGTTCTTTTGGGCATTTATAATAGTCAAGTCATTCTGAAAACAATAATGTTCTTACTGTCTTACTGACGGTTTTTGTTTTTATTTCTTTGTATCCATAGCACTTAGCACAGTACTTGGCACACAACAGTCATTTAATATATGGTGTTTTGGTGTGCTAAACTTTCATAAGAATAAAAAAACCCACCTTAATTTCACTGAAGTATAAAGTGAACCAAACTAGCAAACTCCCATATGTAGATTGCCTGGCCCCTTAAGAGACACCACTAATGGATTAATACTGGAATCACCTGCTGGGTGATTATGACCCCCCCCCCCCCCAAGCCCCTTTATTTTTAAAGTAAACTGCCAAGATAGAAGGACGTGCCAAGTTATTAAAGGGAAGTTTCTGGAGAAGGAAGTGCCTCAAACTCAGCTGAAAGTCCTAGCGTTAATCTCAAATCCCAACTAGCATTTCCAGGTTGCATTTAAAGGTTGCTGGGAGCATTTAAATGTTTCTAATCCAGGGAACTATCAACATGAGAGCCCACAGAACAGGGGGAAAAAATATTTCCGGTGTCTTTACTCTGGGAAAGAAAATAACCATTAGCTGATGTTATTGAGCATAGTTTGAGTAGTTGCAAAGGAAGTAATTTTTGTTGTTGTTTGGGTATGTTAATTACCAAGGAACAGCTCATGGCTTCATGCTGGTCTTTGATAGGAGCCATAGACCAAGTAGATCTTTACTGAAGAGGCTAAAGTGGTGCCCCTTGATGAAGCTGTTGTTTAAATCTAGGCCAGAGCAGCACAGAATTTGGGGTGGGATTGGGCTGGGCCTGAATGTGCTTCTTAATACTCCCTTTCCCCCCCTTTCCTCTTTGAATGCTTGGGGGAAATCCCTTTCCACTATTGTATGGTATTAGTAGACAACATGGTGGTATAGTCAGAGTCCTGGTCTCTGTCCCCATGTCAGGTAGGACTCCTGCTAGCCACTTGCAGAGGCATCTGGGAACCAAGTACAGATGACTTCTGTTTTGACTCTTCATTTTCTCACATTTTTCCCTTCTTTTAAAGGTTGCCTGTCTTCTATCTCTCTTTCTTATTTTTGTGTCTTTCTCCCCAATTCTGTTCCTCTTCAACATAATTTTAAAGTGAAAACACATGGCTGAAACCCTGCCCCTCTCCATTTACTCAGCTGCACCTACTTATTCAATTTTAACTGGAGGACCAGTTTACAAACTTTCAAAAATAAATCCAGGGCCAGTGCAGAGAACTACATAAACAAAGGTCTGATTTCATTTTTACTTGTTTCATAAAGTTTGGGTTTTCCTACCCTCACCCTCTTTCACAAATGACCTTCCTAGTATTTAAAAGACCTGTCCTTTCCCCTCCTCTTTTTTTCTACAAGTTTCCCCTTGACTTCTAAGGCAGTGACAAAATTAATAGGCCTTAGGAAGAAATGGGAGAGTTTAAAATTGATGGCTTCTGGCAAACTGTCAACTGATATTAGTGATATCATTCAACAGAGTGTCAATTTGAGAAGCTTCAGCACAGGGCATTAGAATGTTAGAAACCTGATTAAAGGATTAAATGAATTCTACTTTATCTCTCAGCAAAGGACTTGTAAAACTAGTTCACTTGACTGGCTAATCCTTGCTAACTTTTGGAAGGAACAGGAAGGGGGCCTTCAGAAAAAAAGTGCCCAGGGAGGGAGAAAGTCATTTCCGGCTAGTTTAGCTACCCACATTTCAGTGCAAGAGAACCAAGAGAGGAAAATTAACCTATTGTGTATCATAAAGGAAATAATCAAATGAAAACTTTTGGAAATGAGACAGCTGTTCTAGCCTACAATAAGTATCATCAGAATCCCTGCCTTTCTTTTCTCCTTTGGGAATGGAACTTAGACCTGATTTTTATTTCTGTAAGAAACTATCTACCAATGTATATCCACACTTTTCCTACAATTTATAGTGTGAGAGCAGTCTGGGAGAACTGAGAGATTAAGTGACTGCTAGTATGTGTCAAAGTGGGAAGGAACTTGAACCTGAGTCTTTTCAAACCCAAGTTGGGCCCTTTATTCATTATACACTACCTCTCTTTTGGCTCTGATGAATAAGGCCATTTTGATTAAAGAGCAAACATTTTCCTGGATTGTGTCTCCAGAAAAGAGCTCTGTTAAGGCTTCAGTCTTCCTTAACATAGACAAATAGTCTATTTTTTAAAAAAAATTATTTGATGATAATGATGATGAGAGTAGTAATAGAATTTATATTGAACTTTATGGTTTACAAAGCTCATTACATTTCATTTTATCCTTACAAAAATCCTACTTTTACTCCCATTTATAGATGGGCGAACTGACACAAACTGATATTGTGACTTGACTATGGTCACATACCTAGTAAGTGTCTGAGTACAAATTTGAACTCAGATCTTCCTGACTCCAGGTCCAAGATTCTGCTCAATGCATCACCTAGCTGCCTAATTTGATGTTCATGAATATACTAATTCTAATCCTACTATTCATGACTGTACATCCAACTATTATCCAAGTATGGACAAATAATTGCTTATGCTTAGTTTTTGAGTGTAATTCCTTTTTTTCACCCAACAGATTTGACCTTTTTCTACCCAGTCAAAGGAAAAAAGCAATGCTATTTTTGATCCTGTGGTTTTTCTTCTTCCTCCTGCCCCACCCCCTTTTGAATTGTTTGCGATCCTTCATTTAGCTGTGCTTTTAAAAAATTTTTTTAATAACTATATTCCTTGAGGTATTCCTCCACTCAAAAGCTTTCACAGTAGCCCTCTGCCTATAGGATAAATTCTAAACTCCCTAGATGTGAAAACAAATGTAGGGAATAGAAAAAAATCTAAGGACAACAAAAGGTTTTTGCTTTATTGTTGTTTTTAAGCTCTGTTAAGGAAAAGAGACTAAAAGAGAAATAAAAATAGAGAATCACCAGTGGTGGCCAGAAAATTGAGAAAAAGCAGAACTTCTCCATTCAGGCTTTGCTTTTGTTTTCTTTGCCTATATAGTGTTCTTTACACTGGAGGATTGAGACAGTAAGAGGGCACCCATCTGCCTTTAATGAGTTCAGGTCACCCTGTCCAGATGACTGACATGTCAGTATACCGTAATAACTTGTGGACATGATTGTTGAACCTCAGTCAGTGATCTTTAGGAGATTTTGGAAGATAGGGTAGCAGATATTCTGAAGAAAGACATTTAATCTTCAGGCTATAAGCCTGTGAGTTTTACTTTGGTTCTTGGCCAATTCTGGAATGTATTATTAAAAGGACAGTTATTGAACATTTAGAAAAAGCAGCAGGAAACATAAAACTTGCCTGGCTTCAAGAAGGAACAGGTCATATTAGATTCATCTTACTTTCCTGTTCTGAGAGAGGAAGCTATGCAGTGCAGTGGATAAGGTTCTGGTCATGGAGGCATGAAGAGCTGAATTCAAATTCAGCCATTAGTTATGTGACCCTGAAAAAGTCATTTAACTTCCTTCTGCTTCAGTTTCCTTATATGTAAAATGGGAATGATAAAGCACCTCCTTCCCAGGGTTGTGGTGACGATCAAATAAGATAACATTTGTAAAGTGCTTTTGTAGTCCTTAAAGCACTATTATTCACTATTATTAGTTATTAAAAGATAAGATTGCCCGTAAAGGAAATGCCATAGACATAGTTTAGCTAGATTTTTAACAAAGAATTTTTTTTTTTTTAGTGAGGCAATTGGGGTTAAGCGACTTGCCCAGAGTCACACAGCTAGTAAGTGTTAAGTGTCTGAGGTTGGATTTGAACTCAAATACTCCTGACTCCAGGGCCGGTGCTCTATCCACTGTGCCACATAGTTGCCCCAAAGAATTTTTTAAAAGTCTATTTTTGTCATCTTTTCAGAATAGATGGAAAGATTCAGTGGGCTTGGTAATAGTACAGTTGAGTAGTCTCAGATTTGTGGAATGGTTATTCCTAGAATATCTATGAATAGTTTGATATCAATCTGGAAAATAAAGCATTTATTAAGCATTCATTTATGTTTATGGTCCTAATCTCTGGGGATCCAAATACAAGTAAGCAAGCCAGTCCCTGCCCTCAAGGATCTTACATTCTAATGGGGGAAGACAACAATGGAGTAGGAATTTGGGGGAGGAGAGGTACACAAGAGATGGAAGGACTGGAGATAGCCTGAAAACATTGGGGAGACGTGGAATAAGCAAAAGAAGGCCAAAACAAGATCAAGACAAAGTTGGCCTCTCAGTTTCAGGGGGGAGAGTCTCATTCTCTGGTGGAGGGGTATGTGGTTATTACACTACTTAATTACTTAAGAGGACCAGTGACGACATGATGATAATATCAAGGTAAAGTGCATTCAACTGTGACTGATCAGCCCGATACAAGGTCAAAAGGCTCTACTACAGATCAGTCACCAGTAGACTCTTAGAACAGGGCTGCTGCTTTTTTTAAAATAGTATTTTATCTTTTTCCAGTTACACATAAGGATATTTTTCAGCATTAGTTTTTTGTTTTTTGTTTTTTATTTTTGCAGGCAATGGGGGTTAAGTGACTTGCCCAGGGTCACACAGCTAGTAAGTGTCAAGTGTCTAAGGCCGGATTTAAACTCAGGTACTCCTGAATCCAGGGCCGGTGCTTTATCCACTGGGCCACCTAGCCGCCCCTCAGCATTAGTTTTTATGGGATTTTGAGTTCCAAAATTTTCTCCCTCCCTTCATTCCTTTCCCTCTGCCCAAGACAGCAAGCAGTCTGATTTAGGTTATATACGTACAATCACATTAAACATATTTCTGCATTAGTCATGCTGTGAAAGAAGAATCAGAACAAAAGGGAAAAACCTCAAGAAAGAGAGGGGGAAAAAAGAAAAAGTAAAAACAGTATGGTTCAATCTACATTCAGATTCCACAGTACTTTTTCCGAATGTGGAGAACAATTCCCATCATGAGTCCTTTGGAAATATCTTGGATCATTGTATTGCTGAGAAAGGTAAAGTCTATCACAGCTGATCATCACACAGTGTTACTGTTACTGTATATAATGTTCTCCTGGTTTTGTTCACTTCACCCATCAGTCCATTTAAATCTTTCCAGGTTTTTCTAGAATAGGGCTGCTTAAACTTTTTCCATTTACAAACCCTTTTTGCCCCAGAAAGTTTTACACAACCTTGGGTATGTGGATATATAAAATAGGTATATAAATCAAGCATTTGCTGCCAAATTTTTCAGGACCCCCAACATTCAGTTACTAGACCATAGTTTAAGAAGCTTTGCCATAGAACATTCAGAATGGAGATGTCTCTGGATTTGTGCAGCTCACATTTCCTTTGTGCTATTTCAATTCTGCTTTGCTCATAGAACACAGTGGCGCCTTTGATATGGGGCCATGCTGGGTGTTCCTTTGCAAGCATCTCCCATGTCTCACGATCTATACTAAAATTTCTCAGAGACCTTGAGTACCTTTCTGACCTCAGTGTGAGCCCTTGCCTTATGTGAGTTTTCTGTAAAATAATCTTAAGTAAACTTGTGTTTGGCATTCTGGCTACTTGGCCAGCCAAGGTCTTTAGCTCTAGAGAGGGCCTCAGTGTCTGGTACCTTCTCTTGCCAGGTGATCTTCATAATCTTCCCAAGATAATTCAAATGGAAGTGGTGCTGGTAAACTATTCAGCTTTCACAGGCATGTAACAGTGTAATCAGCATAATGGTTGTGTAGATTTTCGGTTTGATAGGCAGCCTAATAACTCTTCTCTCCTATACTTTGTTCCAGAGACTCCCAAAGGTTACACTAGCTCTGACAATGCGTGCATCACTCCTATCATGTTGTAGACATCCCTGGAAAGTATACTACCAAGGTCAGTGAACTTCTCCACAACGTTCAAAATGTCTCCATTTACTGTGACCAGTGATTTTACATATGTAGGCCGGTGGAGAACCTCTATTTTCTTGGTGTTGATTTGTCAGGACAAAATGAGCACAAGTGGCAGAGAATCGATCAATCCATTTTCTGCTGCATCTCAGCCTGGGAGGCTACATGGAGTGTACAATCATCTGAGAACAAAAAGTTGCCCACTAATTGTCCTTCAATTTCGGTCTTGGCTTATAGCCTTTGCATCCTGGGCCACCACCAGTTGTCTTGCCCCTGGACTAAGCTGACTAGAAGAGAGAGTGAGGCTGACAACTTTGCACAACTATGCCCCACGTAAATCTAATTCACAGGCCATTGTTTTACTATTTAATCATCTTATCGTTTTACTTGACTTGTAGTCCTGTGGTGATGGGCAAGTGATGAAGTAGCAAATGTGGATACACTGGGAACTAAAGCCACAACCCTGCACGGGTGTTCCAAGGGCACAGCTCACCTCCTACAAGGAGGAAGGAGCTAGAAAAGGTGCCCTAAAATTGTCTGCTTCACCCAACCCTGGCCTGATTACCAGAGCAGACGGGAGTCCCACCCTGTGGTTGAAACACAACAAAAGTACAAAAAATTTTTTTTGAAGATAATTTCACTCACTATTGGCACATGGAATGTATGAACACTCATGGGCAATACAAAATCCAGCAGACCTGAGAGACAGCTTTTGTTGTGAGAGAATAGAGCAGGGGAGTAAAATATAGTACAGAGATATAGGTGGAAAACTTTTTTTGGTGTATTTTGTTTTGCTATTCAACATTTTTATCAATGTTTTTGGATAAAGGGATGTGTTGGAGGCCGGTTCTTTCTTTCTTCAGACAAAGGTCAAGACAACTGGTGATGCCCAGGATGCAAAGGCTATGCCAAGACCAAGGTTGAGGGACAATTCAGTGGGCAGCTTTTTGTTCTCAGATGATTCCTCAGGTTTGATTTTGGAAGAAAAATGAGGTATTAGCAAATCATCAAACAGTTAACAAAAGGAGTCTTATCTTGCCGTTGCATAGCAAGGATATACAATAGGGATACAGTGGAATTTAGGTTATTAGGTTTGATCAGCTGGGCAGGATCCAATGAAGGACATGGTGACTTGAGTGGCCTCAGGCACACACCGAGTCTCAGAGACTTCACATAACCAGGACTTTCTAAGCCTTTTGTTGACCACTGAGCTGTGTCAGAGAAAATGGGGCCAATTGCCCTATGGTTGTCGACTTTTAGAGGAAGTTAATGCCTATTGCAGGAGGGGCCTGAACCTGCTTTATGGGGTGGAGTTGATTAAGAGAAGCCTGGGCCAATTAGATGCCTGGGCAATTTGGTCTCCTTTTAGGGAAAGATAATCCCTATAGATTAAGAAAGGAGGAGGGGTCTCCTCCTCCTGTTATATGAAGGGGAATTGTAGCATCAGGGAAACCATGGGAAATATTAGTGCTATCGCAGCACGGTAGGCATGCTTACCACATATGTAGGTGCCACAAAACTAGGAGGGAATACACTGAGTAATCAAGTAAGGAACCTAGAGAATCTTGACAGGATAGAATACTGGCCTGATTCTAATAAGCTTTTTTTTTTTTTAATCAGACCTGTGATTTTATTGCTGTAGGGACCTTCTTCGAAGGAAATGCAAATCTGTTATAACTAGGCAATTTATAGCCTTATAGAGTTGCCTGGGGGGCACCAAGAGGTTAAGTGACTTGACCAGGGTCACCCTGCCAGGATATGTAGGAAGCAGAACCCAAGCTTCAGTATTCTTGCCTTTAAGGCCAGTTCTTCCTCCTCCTCCTCCTGCTCCACTACCTTCTTGTTCTTCTGTCTCTCTCTCTCTCTCCCCTCTGTTTTCTTTTATCTTCACTGTTAGCACTGAATCTGTGCCATTCAACTTTGGCATTTTACTTCAGGCAAGGTAACAGGAAGGTCAAAGATCAATTGGATTATATATGTATATACATATGTGTGCGAATATACACACACACACACACACACACATAGATTTGTATATATGTATGTGTGTATGTATTTAGAGCTAAAAGGGACCTTACCAGCCATCTAGTTCAACTTTCTCATTTCAAAGATAAAGAAACTGAGGTGAAGAGAGTTTAAATGTCTTGCCTAAGGTGACAAGAGGACTGTCGACTGTCTCAGGAGAAAGCGGGGCCCGACGCCTGAGGTCACCCAGCTGCCATGTCGGCCCATCTGCAGCGGAGGGTCCTCCGGAACTGCTCCAGCTTCCTCATCAAGCTGAACAACCTCAAGGCCCGAAACTCCTTCCCTACAATGGGCTGATCCACCAGAAGACAGTGGGCATTGGTCCCTGATGGCAAGGGTATCATGGTGGTGCAGAAGTGGCAGGCAGGTCAGAGGAAGCCTGCCACTTCCTACGTGAGGACCACTATCAACAAAAATGCTGGGCCACGCTCAACAGCATATCCAGCACATCATCCGAAAGAACAAATACCGGAAAGATCTCCGAATGGCTGCTCTGCACCAGGCTAGTGCCATCCTGCGGAGCTAGAAGCCAGTGGTGGTGAAGAAGAAGCAAATTTGCCCACCCAAGAGCACTTTAGGGTGCCAGACCTGCCTTTGGCTAATAAAGTCAAACTGCTCAAAAAAAGAGGACTGTGGAGAGGGACATGGAGTGAGATGGTTCTCCATTGTTTGCAGGGGAAGACCCTTAAATGATGCCATAATGCCTCCTTATAGGCAAAGCAGTATAAGCTGTAGGGAGAAAAGCATTGGATTCAGAATATTAGGACCCAAGTTTGAATCTTCATTCTGCTATTAGACTACCTAACAATGCGTGTAGCCTAAAGTACTGTCCTGGGCCCTCTTCTCCCTTTATAATCTTTTTGTAATCTAATTAACTTCTGTGGGTTCAATTATCATCTCTGTGTATGTCTCCCAGAACTGTAAACTCAGCCTTAGTCTCTCTCCTGAGTCCGGTTCCATATCACCAACTTCTTGGTTGTTAAGACATCTTAACCAGATGTCCTGTAGATGTCTCAAACACAACACACACAAAAGAAAACTCATCCCTGCTCCCCCACCCCCACCCAACCTAACTTTCAAACTGTCCCTTATCTATTGATGGCCCTACTACCATTCTAGTTAAGTAAATTTGTCACCTTGGAGGCATCCTTGACATTTCCTTCTCCTTTACCCCACCAAATCTAATTCATGGTTAAATCTTGTTATTTATACCTCCATAATATCTAGCATCCTTTCCTTTCATTCATACTTTACTCAGGTTCTCATTATCTCTCCCCTAGATGATTATTGTGTCAGTGAATTAATTCATCTTCCCCCATCCAGTCTCTCCATTCATCCTTGGCACCACTGCCAAAATAATTTTTCCTAAAGTAGGAATTATTAATTCACCTCTACATCTATAATCCTATGATTTAGACTTCCTTTGGAATGTAAAGATACTTTGGGGGCTGCTGCCCATGCAGTCCCCTTCCCATCAGGCCTGCAGTGTCTGAATACCCCACTGGCTTGGTTCTCCCAGTAGCATGAACGACAGAAAGTATGTGGCTCATCCTCTTCTTTCTCCAAGAAGCATGCTGGGTCAGGAAATTCTCTGACCAAAAGTTCTTAACCTTGTTTGTGACATGGACCCAATTGGAAGCTTGGTAGAGCCTATACATCCATTCTCAGAATAATGTATAAAATGTATAACATGAAATATATAGGATTACTAAGGAAACAGATTATATTGAAATACAGTTATCAAAATATTTTTTAAAAATTCATGGAACCTCCAAAATATCTTCACAGATGCCTTGGGGTTTGGGGAACCCTGGTGAAGAATCCCTACTCTGGACAGACAGATCCATGAACTCTCCAACTCAAGTACTACTCCATCCATAGACTTCTGCAAGCAATCTGTCAGTGCCCCCTGGACACTACAATCTCTTGAACTGGGGGAGGTCAACTTTCAAGTCTGGTCTCTCACCTATGTTCAGCAAAAGGTATAAAATTAGAAGGCAGCCAAGAACCTGAAGTCCAGGAACACTTTTCTCAGGCAAGCACATGTGGCTTGCTTCTGCTGCGAATCCCTTTTAACTAGGGCAAAGGGAGAAGGGAACAACACTACATATGGGTAGAGGCTTTCCTCCTCCCAGAGGCAGTGGTCCATGCTACTGTATTCCAATCTGTCTTCCAAAAAGGAAGTGAAAAGAAGAGAAATGATGAAGACTGAGAATCTATCAGCCAATCATCAGGAACCTCTTAAATGTATGTGTAAAATCTTATGGAGAAGGATTATTATGAGCACTGCCATCTCATAAAATAAGCAGTGGAAGAAAAAATAAATTTAAAGAAAGTTTGAGCATCACAAAACATGTAAAAAGGAATAAAAAAAAGGTTGTCCAGAAATCCAGCTAGGAAAATCATACCATAGGCATTTAAGGATGAAACCAGGAGGAGCTGGGCTCAGAATTGAATAGGAAGAGGGGGGTGGACTATATAGCAAATTAGAACTTGCATAACACTTTTATCGATCTCCAGTTTCTCCCTGAAACAAAATTCATCCTTTTAATATCTATCTTTCACTTTACGTACAGTGTCTTGAACTCAATAGATCCTTACTAATTTATTGAATAGAGTAAAAATTGCCAACAACTTGAGATGTGTTTGACTGGAAAGGGAGGGTGGGCTGTTCTTAGGGGAAGATCAAAAGATAACAGATGTTGAACTGATCTCCCTAGAATGTTAGAAGAACAAAGCTTCGGGGTCTTAGTTGAGTCTTTTATGAAGGATTTAAGAAACAACATCCACTAGAATGAATCACAATAAGAAAGTATAAAGGGGCATAAGACCAGTAAGTAGGTGAAACATTCTCAGTGATGTACCCAAGTACCTAGGGAGGATAGTAACTCACATTTATGCAACCTGCTAAGGTTGACAAAGCCCTCTCTTCATAAGCTACATATGAGGTGGTTAGCACAAGTATTAATTGTTTTTATGAACTAGAAAATCATTGGTATTCCCAATGTAGAATGTTCTTTTTTTCTCATTCCTGCCTCTTAGAACTTGTGGCTTCATTCAAGACTCGGCCCAAATGCCAGCTTTAAAAAAAATATATATTTTATTTTATTCTTCCAATTATATGTAAAAATAAATTTTAACATTAAAAATTAAAATTAAATTAAAATTAAAATTATTATTTTTTTTGATTTCTCAAATGCTACCTTCTGCAGGAGGCATTTTTTGGTCCTTTTCCCCCCTCCCCCCCAGCTGCTAGTGCCTTCTCCTTTAAGGTTACTTTGTAGCTACTCTGTGTGAATCTTATATGTACCTATTTTTGTAAATGCTATGTCCATTAGAGAAGAAGCTCCCTAAAGGTAGGGAGTGTTTTTGCTTTATCTTTGTATGCCCTGTGTTTACCTAATACAGTGCCTTACACTTAATGTTTGTTGATTGACTGGTTGATGATGATTTATCACTTTTCTTTTTGTCTGGTCTTAAAGCAAATCCTCCCTTTCTAAATTCTTCCTTTTATCCGCCTTTATATTTATTTCAAAGTCCTGGAGTAAATTCTTTATTCTGAACCTTCTAAAATCCTCATAATCTGGTTTCTGTTTAATCTATTAGAAATGTTTTCATTAATTGTAATGTGAAAATTCCATAATACTTATTATCTACTAAAAAGCTTTGAACAGCTCTTCTACACCCTTGCTCTAGAATTTTTAGGGTTATTATTCTGCCTGTGTAGGAAGAGACCATTCACTGAATCATGGGGACAAGATAAGGCAGGAAGTCCTCTTGTCTCTTTTCAGGAGGGCTTGAGTCTGTTTTTCCAGCTAGTTTTTGTTGGTTGGTGAAGCTTTGGGTAAACCCTTGCTCTCCAGCTGAAATCATATTCAAGTTACCAGTTTTTAAAAGCATGCTGGATATTTAAAGGTTAAAACAACCTCCATCTGGACCTTTTACATATGTATGCATGTATATTATATTTGCATATATGAATATTGTATTTGCATATATTTATACATGCACACATTGTATTCGCACATATAATAAATACATGATAAATATAACAAATGTAATAAAATATGACCCCATGGGATAGCTTTTATTTTATTATTATTTTACCATAAATTATATATTTGTCATATATGTATACATATTCTTGCTTTCTCTCCTTTTCCTACCTCATGGGCTATCTACTGTTCTATTAGATTTCTAGAATTCTAAGGCTCCCACTTCTCATGGTTCTTTTCTCCTCTTCTCTATGGCAGGGATTCTTATCCTGGGGTCCACACCTCTGGTCTCTGTGGATAGATTTCAGGGGGTTCAGGAACTTGAATAGGAAAAAGATTACATCTTCAGTATAATTAGTTTCCTATGTGATCTATTTTATATGCACTTTAAAACACTTAGGTGTCCATAGATGTTGTCCAACTGCCAAAGTCGTCTATAGCACTAAAAATGGCAACAAATTTCTGCCCCATCAGGACACTCTCATTTTCTCTGTAGTGATTGTTTTTTACCCTTCTCCTCTAGGGTCACCAGTCATTCTTTTTTCATTGACTTTCTTCCTAAGGCTTCAAATTCCATACCTAATGCCTTAACAACTTTTGTTGAAATTTTGATGGTGACAGCTTTTATTACCAGGGTATCTCTCTTTGCTAAGATGGCGCCATAGTGACCTGGGCCCTAAGCCGGAAGACTTGAGTTCAAATGTAGCCTCGGACACTTACTAGCTCTGTGGCCCTGGGAAGGTCACTTAACCTCTGTCTAACTCGGTTTCCTCTACTACAAAATGAGGATAATAATAGCACCTACCTACCTACCTCACAAGATTGTTGAGGATCAAATTGGATAGCATTTGTAACATGGCATAGTACAGTGCCAGGCATATAGTAGACATTACTTACAGACCCTCTTCTTAGTCTTAGAACCTTAGTATCTGGGAAGGCAGATCCCTTCGAACAAGTCAAGTGAAGAATATCACTTAAATATTTTTCAAGTTAACATGCAATTATTTATCTAATCATAGGAAGAAGTAGAATGAGAGAAAACCTTAATGACCATGTTGTCCAAACTCCTCATGTAATTTCATGATTTTCTAATTCATACTTAAACTTTGGCCCCTTGGGTTCTTTCTGTTCCTTGATAGTCTCGTTTTTTTTTTCTTTTGCCCCATAAGTAAACTTTCTAAATTAAAAATTAAGTTAGGAAAAAAACTTCTTAAGATAGGATAATTGATATCATTACTTATTCATTTCTTGATCATTGTATTCTTTATCTTTCTTTTTTCTCTTTTTGGAGGGGGGCACAGAGTTTTTTTATGCACCATTCTTCATTCTTATCGTTGTCCTTCCCCTAGCCCCTGTCCAATGAGCTAACTTTGGGATGCAAAGCATTAGAAGTGATATATGATGCGGCAGAGAGGGTAGTGGCTGAAGGTTAGAGGACATCAGGATATGACAATGTCAGGATTCTCCTTGCTGGGGCTACCCCACCCCCAGCACCATGAGGATGATCTAGTTGATGACAAACACCTGGAGCCCTTAGCCATGACAGGACAGATGAGAATGAAAAAGTTGTTGGTCCTGCAATCATTTCTCCCGTCCCCAAGGTCTATGCCCACATCCAGAGGAGGGGCCAAGAGGTCCTAGGTCTAAAGTTCCTGGTTTTCTATTTTTGGCCCTATGAGGAGCATGGGTTGACTGCTGAGTCTTGAACAGTGTTTACTGTTCCCACTGCCTTCTCACTGAAGAATACCTGTGGAGAAAAATAAACTCAAATTTTATACATCTTAGAACTCCTGGATTTGAAGTGGCCTTTTATACATCACTTTAGCCTTCTGGGCTCTGGCAGAGTCTGTGAGCCACACCCCTGGCAGTAGAGGTTTGGTTATACATTATTCTATAGCTGTCATGTATTACTCTATTGTTCTACTTGATTCTAGGCCAAAACTAATACTTTTATGCAGTTAAGCACGTTGGCTTCTGTGGAGAATGAATTCAGGCCACACACTTGCAATGATTTTAATGAAGACTATTTCTAGGAGTTTTAAATAAGGAGACTTGATCATTTTCTCCCATCCATTTCTATTACTATATTTGGTGACAAGGGCCTCTGTAATGAACAATGATGTTGTAAACCAGCATCTGTACCAGGGAAAGAAAAAGGAGAAAACTCATGCAGAAGACTTATGGGTCCAAATAAAATTTATTGAAAGATATTCTTTATAGCTGGCAGGAGATGTGAGGGAGACTACAGTCCTCCAATTCAGCATCCAGATGGGTGGAAAAACAGTTCCCAAGATGACTTCCCAGCTTTCCCCTTTTGTTCAGAAGTCCTATTTCTGACATGTGTTAGGGATACTCCCTCAGTTTTGAGAGGCTCTAACGTGGTGATTGATGGGAAACAAGATAATTATCTGTTACTTCTGTTTCCAGATCAAAACTTTGGAAATTTTGAACGCTGTAATCAGTTGAAGAGGACGTGAAGCATAAGATTTGAACGCAGTTTCTGTCCCCATCCCCCAATCTACTTGAGGTCTGCTAGCAAGAGATATGTGAATAATTTCCTTCAGACTCCAGGTTTGAAGGGTTTTTTGCATCTGGGTGGATACTATTCTATGAAGTTATATTTGAATCAATGGGGAAACCTTGGCTGGTTTTAGGGATAAAAGCAAATGACAGCACAAAGAAATCAAGAGTATGTAGGTATATGCAGTAATAATCAATTAATGTGGGCATAAATCTTCCCAGGGAGTTCTGTTTTTAAATTGTGCCTCATTTTATTTTATTTTTTTGCAAGGCAGTGAGGGTTAAGTGACTTGCCCAGGGTCACACAGCTAGTAAGTGTCAAGTGTCTGAGGCCGGATTTGAACTCGGGTCTTCCTGAATCCAGGGCCAGTGCTTTATCCACTGTGCCACCTAGCTGCCCCTTGTGCCTCATTATTAATAGGAAGAAAGTCTTAAGCTGAATTTCTGAAAAGTTCTCCCATATACAGGCAGTCATTAGATCAAACAAAAACCAAAGAAATAATTTTTTTCATGGCCTGAATTTCTGATTTTACTCTTCCTGAGCTAGTCTCTAAATCATGCTATAGCAACAATGAACTAGTTAACATTCATTCTGGGCTTATAGTTTGGTGGTATTTCATGTATTGGGATTTCTTGCACCTTTGAAATGGGCCAGTAGGTAATTACTTGTATTAATAATGGGCTATGAGACAGGGGATGACTGCTTGATACCAGTCATGTGACGAGCTCACTCAATATATCCAGATTCAGGAGGAGGAGGGACTTAATGGATCATTGGTTACTCGGAGCTGGGGTGTGTGTGTGTGTGTGTGTGTGTGTGTGTGTGTGTGTGTGTGTGTAAACAGCTGAGTATATATATATATATATATACATGCACACACATAATATGTGTTTATACAAATGTATATATAGACACATGTATATATCCATAAATCTACATACTTTTCTATAATGAATTGGTGAAGTACTGAAGAGAGGCAGAGCTGAGGAATAGAAGAACCCTAGGAAACTTGGTGCTTACTTGGCATTTTTACCACATAAGCTGACATCACAAATCAATCAATGACACTGGAAGGCCAGGATTGGCATCTCTTCTCTAAAATGAATAGTGGCCAGCAACACCACTTGGTGGTTAGATACAGATAAAAAAAAATCAGACAGGTTAAGTGACTTGCCCATGACACATAACTTTTAAACATCAGAGCCAGAATTCAAACCCAGGGCTTCTAACTCCAATTCCTCCTACACTACATACTACCAATAAATGACTATTGAATTGATCAGGAAAAGGTCTTGCAGTGACCAGGTTACTTTCCCCCCACTCTTTTTCTCTACCTATTTCCTTGGCCCATTCCTTCTGAAGAGTGGCTTTCCCTTCAAGATAGGCCCATGAAAATGGCAGAAGCCTAACCAGTGGCTGCCCCAGTCACAGCTATTGACTTATTTGTTCAGAGAAACCATGGTAAACTTTATTCAAGGAAGTTGTATAAAGGAATCCCCTTCCCTTTCACTGCCTTTGCACAGGGGCCCTGCTAATCTCTCTATCATTCCAGTTTCAGTATATGTGCTGCCAAAGCTAGCACTCAATAGCTTTCTTTTTTTAGCTCTGAGATCCCATGCAAAGACTGTGTTCTGGTTTGAAATTTTTCTCTCTCTTCTTCTTGCCAAAGCCTCTCAGTGATATTGTAACAACACACATGGAGATTATCAATGTGAGCAGTTAACAGCTTTATCAAGCTTGCCTTCTTAAGAGGCAAAGTGAACATTTATGCAAAAAAGTACATGAACTTTAGAAAAACAAGATTGAACCTCCTTAGGTGGTCCTGAGACAGGACCCCACTGAGTCAGGAGAGGGCAGTGGGTTGTGCTAGAGTGGTTCCATTCAATGACCTATTCTTGATCTTCCCAACCCTTCTTTTGTGGTCCTCTTTTTGTGGGGTTTGTGAACAAACTTCTTTTCATCTTTCATCTTCCTTATTTCTTCCATCTTTTGGCCCTCACTGAGAACTGGGTCCCTCCTGATTTCATAACTTCCCTGTATACCTTTCTTGGTACTAGTTACTTTTTCTCTCATCCCATCCCATCCCACACCAATTTGCTAGTCCCAATGGGAGTCAGAAGACTCTTTGCTCCACAGTGCCATTTCCAGACTTTCCATCTATCACCTTCACTAAGCAAACGTTCCTCCTTTGAGGTTCATGCTATCCAAATCTATCACTTAATCAGAATCCTGGTGGCCATTATCTGTTCACCCCAAGTACATTCTCATTTTGTCTTTACAAGTATAGTGCCTGACTCAGTCTTTCTTTCCTCCCCATCTCATGCCTTCATACTAGAAGACTTCAGCATTAATTTTGATCTGCCCTCAAATACTCGAAGTTTTGAGTTTCACGTTCTATTTAGTTCCCATGACCTATTCCATTCTATCTCAGCCACACACACAAAGATGGATACATTAATCTTGCCATCACCCACCAGTATTCAACTTTTTTGTTAATGAGCCCAGAATTTATCTGATCATAGTTTTTTTTTATCAATTCATCTTTCTCTCTGCCTTTTGACCCCTAATCCTATTCTTTGTCTTCCATTTCCTCTACCCCTCTGTTCTTTTTCAGATTATCATCCCAGAACTGCTTGTACTCTCCTCTGTTCTCTATCTCAGCCTCTTGGTTAACTACCTCAACTCTACACTAAGTCTCCACTTCAGTATTCCTTGCCCCCCTTGTCATGCTTTGACCTAGATCAGTCCTAGAGTTTATTTACTAGTCCCTTATTGGTGTGCTGTTGAGTGGAGGTATAGGAAATCACAGCACCATGCTGATTGAGTCCACTACAAATATAAATGATCTAATCTCACCTGAGCTCTCACTGTAGCAAAGCAAACATTGTATTTCTCCCTAATCATTTGACTCACTCACCACTTTGGCTGTTGCAAAGCTTCTCATTTTTCTTCAGCCTCCCATAATACCCCCAATCCCACTCTTTTAACCAAAGACCCCAAGTCATACTTCAAAGAAAAAATTTAGGCCATTCGCTGAAGGCTCTTTCTTCCTTTCTCTGTCTCACATCATTCAGATATCTTTCCCCATTATCTTTTTGTTTTCCAGTTAACACAAATTAAAATTTTTTTTTTACAACTTTTTCCCTCTACCTTCTGCTCCCATTTAAAAAGAAAGAAAAACAAAATCTTTGGGACAAATACACAGTTGAGCAAAACTAGTTCTTACATTGGCTACACACCAAAATATATGCCTTAATCTGCACCTTGAGAGCATCACTTCTCTGTCAGGAATAGCATTTGCATGTGAGTCTTTTGGATTCATGGTTGATCATGGTGTTGGTAATTTAAAAATTTATTTTTTTATCAACTTTGTCAATTTGATGTGTGTGGGGTCTAACCAGAGTTTCTTACACTGCACCCATCCCCCACATCAATATCAAAACCTGAAAACTGACTATTCATTGACCATTTGTCAGTTGATAAATGGCTCTGTTTCTTACAAATCTGAGCCAGTTCCTTGCATATTATGGAAATGAGACTTTTATCAGAGAAACTTCCTGCAAAGACTTCTATTGTTTTCTTCACTTACCCTTTTCTCTTCTAGCTGTACTGGTTTCATTTGTACAAAAACTTTTAAATTTTATATAATAAAAATTTTCCATTTTATCTTATGTTTGACTATGAACCGTCCTCCTATCCATAATCTGAAAGGTGACTTCTTTTTCTTCTATTTTTTTGGGGGGTGGTGGTGGTGGCAAAGTTAAGTGACTTGCCCAGTCACACAGATAGTAAAGTGTCTGAGGTCAGATTTGAACTTGGGTCCTCCTGATTCCAGGGCCCATGCTCTATCTGCTGTGCCACCCAGCTGCTCCCCTAATTTGTTTTTGGTATCATTGTTTATGTCTAACTAGTGTAGCTATTTGGAGCTTATCTTGGTATATGGCATATTGTTTATGCAAAAGCTTTTAATTTTATATAATCAAACTATCATTCTATCTCCTAGGATCCCACATTATCTTCTTTACTCCAGTCTTGGATGAAGATATAGCCCTTCTTGCTGAAACCAGTATCTTTCTCTACATGTAACCTCAATTCTATCCTTTCCCAGCTCTACCAGCAGTTTTTGTCCTTGATACACTATTTATTCTCTCCCTTATCTCCAATCTTTCTTAAATGTAGTCAGGTCTTTAGCTGAACAGAAAACACCAAACAACAGATAATACAAAAATCATTTCTATTTAACTCTAAAACACAATCTAGTCCCATGGTCTGTGCCAGCTTTAATTTATCCCTCAGGATTCTCTTCCAACTTGGTTTTGTAGTCTCAAGGGAGCAATGTATTACATTGGAAAGACTACTTCATTTGGAGACTTCAAGTCTCATTTCTGCTATATATTACCTGTATGACCTTGGCAAGTCACTTGACATCTCTAGGCCTCATATTTTCTTCATATTTAGAATGAAGGAGGGGGATTAAGTGACCTCCATTGTTCCTTCCTGTTCTAGATCTATGATATGATCCTGTGAGTGCTTTAATTGTACATGGTGTTGGGATAAGCTTTGTATATGTGGATTTTATTTGTTATGGCCAGATAAATGTTGGCTTGGCCTCTATCAGCCAAGAGTAATTTAGTTATTAATAATTAGCAGAATATTTTAAATAATTAATACAATTGTAGGCAATAATGGTTGATTCTTTTAGAATTCACAAGCCTGGCAAACATCTCATTTGGTTTTCACAATCCTGTGGAGTAGGGCTAATATCTTCATTTTACAGACAGGGAAACTAAGTCTTAGAAAGGTTAGAGGACTCACTTAGTCTGAGCACGTCCAGCATGTCTAAGTTAAGATTTGAACTCGGCTTTCCTGATTCCTAATCCAGTATGCTACCAAGTATACAACAATGCTTACCTTGTACAAACCAGGTGCTCAAAAAAATTAATTGACTTTAGATAATAGTAAACAAAATGGTGAAAAAATTATTAAAAATGGAATCCCTATCTTCTCAAAAGGACAGAATTAAGAAAGAACTTTAAAAAAACATACAGACTGTAAGTGGAATATTGGATTCTAGAGTAAGTGGAAAGGAATAAGAAAGAGAATGAATTAAATGAACTTTTTATTTTTGAAAGGAGAGCCACAAATGAAAGTTATTTGAACATAGAGTGGATGAGGGAGTAGTGGCAATGGGTAAAGAGGATCCTATACAAGAAAGAAAAGATAACTAACTCCTAAAACAAAAACAAAGCCCAATAACCACAAGGTTGTCTCTTCTCTCTTCATTCTGTTCTCAAGGATGCTTAGGGGAGGGAGGTTGAGAAAAGGGTACTCTGCAATAGAAATATGATGCATGAGGTCTTTTTTTTTTTTTGTAGAGGGGTCTTTGGCCTGAACTGAAAGACCAGGGAAGGACTGGTTTTCCCCTTGGCAGCATTCATTCAGGGCATCCTATATGCAAGGTATTGTACTAGCTGCTGGAGATAGATGAAATGAATAAAATGAAAAAAAGGCTCTGCTTCCCGAAGCCCATGTTCTGCTGGAATACTCTACAACTTGACATAGCATGCACACGTGTGTATACACACACACACACACACACACACACACTCACCCTCTCTCTCTCACTCTCAAATGTTGTTTGAAGAGATACTGGTTTGGTGATATGATTGTGTAAAGTTGGGAAAGAACAGGGGGCCTTCTCCCTCCTGCCACTCCTCACTCGGGAAGTCTATGAAGTAATGAATCTACTAGGTGCCCGCAATGGAAGGCCAAAACAAAGGCCAGAGCTTTCCTTACAAAGCCTAATAGAGTGTAGAGTTAGAGTCTCTTCCAAGTTGCCAGTGATGATTTTCTGTGTGGAATTCTGTGTTCACTTTCAAGTGTAGGGATTAACATTCTGGATAATGAAGGTATAAGGGGTAGCTTGTCATGCTGGAGCACTGGATTAGGGTTTGGGGGATCTGGATATGATTTCTAACTTACTGTGTGACCATAAACAAATCTATAGTCAGAGTAAGAGAAAATGAGTTTGGATCCTGGCTCTGCTACTTATTATGTGACCTTGAGTAAGTTACTTAACTTCATTGACTCTGTTTCGTCATCTATAAAATGAGAAGACTGGGCTATGTGATGTCTATCTAGGGAATCCCTCCAGGTCTAACTCTGTGAAATCACTTCAGTGTTCTGAGTCAGTTTCTCTGGGAAATGAGGAGGTATAAAATGTTTTGCAAATTTGAAAGTAATATATAAATGTTAGCTATTATTTTTATTGGACTTGGTGATTTCTAAGGTTCTTTCCAGCTTCAGAAATAGTTTTTCTTTCTCTAGCACCTACTCTGGCTGTTTGGCAGGACTGATGTCTTAGTCCAAACAAGGGAAGCATGGAAAAAGTCTCTCACATTTTAAACACTTTAGGTGTGCAAATAAAAGGCAGGGGATTAGTATGACATTTCTCCCCACATCCCCTACTGTGAACCTTTAGCTTGTAAATCACTTCTGACTGATATTGCCTTACTTTCCCTGCTATAGGAGGAAGTCCCTTCAGACCTTTCAAAACTGAGTTTGTATCTCAGATCTGGGTACTGGATTGGCCTAGATGCTATTTATCCCTGACGGGGGGAATGTTTGCTGAGTTCTTACTCTTTTGTCAGTGAGACCCAAACAACAGTTCCTAAGTAGATTGGAAGAGAAACTCCCTTAGCTGAGCCATTACTCAAAAAAGGGGTAGCCCAAGAAATTGGCTGAGTTAGACTCCCCCCACCCCCCTCTCTGGTCATTTGATAAGGCTGTTTTCCTTCCTGGCATAGAGTTTGCTTCTTCTTCTTCTTCTTCTTCTTCTTCTTCTTCTTCTTCTTCTTCTTCTTCTTCTTCTTCTTTTTTTTTTTTTAGTGAGGCAATTGGGGTTAAGTGACTTGCCCAGGGTCACACAGCTAGTAAGTGTTAAGTGTCTGAGGCCAGATTTGAACTCAGGTACTCCTAACTCCAGGGCCGGTGCTCTATCCACTGCGCCATCTAGCTGCCCCCATAGAGTTTGCTTCTTAAAGTTGACACTGGGATTGTGTTCCACCTCTACTATTTATTGCCTTTACTTCTTGGAGACCTGAATCTATAAAATGAGATGCCTTCCAGTTCTAAACCAATGAGCCTTATGGTAAGGAAAGGGATCTGACCCCCCCCCCCCATCAACACTTATGATAGGCTTTTAAAACATGTAAACAAGATTGTCTACATGCTCTGATCTCTTTACAAGGTCCTCTTTAATTGGGTCAAGAAGGGAATGTGGTTGGGGCTAATCAAATAAAGGAGCTATTAAATAGCAGGGTAAAAATTTTAGTAGTAGTTTTCAAGTGGCAACCCAGCAGGGAGGACTCCACATTTAGGAGGATCATTCTTTGGAGTTGGGGGTGGTTTTCTATCTTTCCCTCTTCCTCACCTCCCATCTTTCCTTTCCCCAACCCCCTCCATTTACCATGTATTGGGAGAATGGGACATTAGCAGACATATCTGCTTCTATAGACCAACATGAACACAGATACAGAAAGTCACTCAAGGGAGGAAGTGGCTTCAAGGAGTATGTCTCATTAGGGTAGAGAAAAGTGTTAGTTTTGTACTCCCCAGGCAACCACCTTAGAGCCCAAACCATATAGAGAGCTATACCTAAGGGGAATTTTGTAAAGATACTACAGAAGGATTAAAGGGCTTCCAGGAAGCAGAAGATGTGCATTACCTCTTTGTAGACTTAAATGAGAAGTACATAGGTAGTGAGGTATATGGCAGTTATCACTTCCACATCACGACTTTCCCCATCATGGTTTTGATCTATGGTGGGTTGGCATAAGAAATTAAATGGAAATTTGGGGGGAGTTTTGCTGAAGCCACAGATGACACATGAAGATCGGAAGATAACACGGAAAAGTTTAGAGAGGCAAAAATACATAAAATATATGTACAATATTATATAATATCAACATATTTTATCTTTTAATGCCCTAAAAAAATCAGATTTCCTCTGTGGTATGAAGGGCCAAAAACCTTTGTGGATTTTCCAGATATTGTGTGTGTGTGTGTGTGTGTGTGTGTGTGTGTGTGTGTGTGTGCGCGCACGCGCGTGCCTGTCTAACCCCTTGATATGAAAGGGAGAACCATAGTTTCTTCAGGGAACTTGTATGTGTACAAGGAAAAATACATTCTTAATTTGGCAAAAACTTTTTTTTTAATAGTTATGGCTTTTATTATGCTTTTTCAGTAAATTCTTTTTTTTCTAAAAGCTAATTAAGTCTGACTGGCAATTGTCAATGGATATGCCACTAATAGGGTCTTAGGAGTGATAGTACTAGAGCCCCTGCCTCTTATTTCTTAAAGTCTGAGAATATTAAATAATTGTTAGGAAGACTCGTGTTCCCAAGTTCAAATCTGGCCTCAGACATTTACTAGCTGCGTGACCCTGGGCAAGTCACTTAACCCTGTTTGCCTCAGTTTGCTCCTCTGTACAATGAATTGGAGAAGGAAATGGCAAAGCACTCCAGCATCTTTGTCAAGAAAACCTCAAATGGTATCATGAATAGTCAGACTCAACTGAAATGAATGAACGACAAAAAAGCTGCTTTCTGGAGGATCAAACCTACCAGTCTAAATCTGGGAGATTGGAACTGGGGGGAGGGGCATTTTACACTGATACTCTTAAGAGTTTGGGTAGGGAGTAATTCTTAGTCTCCCAGTTGATTAATGGACTGCTAAAATTTCTTCCCACCATTTAAAGTACCTAGAAATTTTGGTTTTCTCATTTGGCTAGCCAATCATGCTGTTCCCTCTTGACCGAATTAAAGAGGAGTTCACACATGATAAAAGGGATCACAGGATGTTACCATTTAAAAACCCAATTATGTCTGATGATTCAGGCAGTGGTATATTCCCTTAAAATTAGTTGCTTAAAGAATTTGGTCAATGTCTTTTTCTAACTTGGGCTGTTTTAAGTGACTTGAGAAACTGGCTAATGCTGTGCAGTCACAATGACACTGTGGAGATCATCAAAGAACTGCATAGATTTTGTTACTTGGCTACTTTGCCTGGAGAATCACCTCTGTGACAAAATTGGGTTGGGACTCGGTTGTAAGTTGCTACTCCTTGGATTACTGTGTATCCCAGGAGTTCTTTTCACTTTGAGTAAAAAAGTCTGTCTTTAACAGACTGAACTGATGCTTGGAGTTTTGCTGCCTTGCTCTCTCCAGCAGTCCAGTGTCGTGGTGCTGAACAAGCCTCTTCTGTACTTGTCCCTTGTGTCCCCTTATGGGGGAAATCTGTCCTATAGCCAGGGAGACCTGTGATGCAGCTGCTTGAGTGTATCCTGAGCAGTGCTCCTGTACACTGGGATCCTGATTGCTCACTGTTCAATTAACTACTCTGTAAACCACAAATAGCATTAGTTCAAACCAATGTTAATACTTGGCGATGACACTCAGCAGGTATATATCTTTCACTATTAGTCAAATTTATGTGTGTATGCACGCGCGCGCGCGCACACACACACACACGGAGACGGAGAGACAGGAGAAGGTCACTGATGGTCCAAAGCTCTGCCACATGGCCCAGGAGAATATTTCAGCAAATTACTAAATCTCATTAGGATTTTGTTTTGTGTTTTAGATACTGTAGACATTGCATAGAAGGGAGTATTTAATTTCTTAAAGTTGTATGACATTATCATCAATTCATGTTAGTGAAATTCTTAATGAAATATGAAACAATCAGTGAATTCTTTGCATATTTTATTTTTCTTTTTTGATTTCCAACTCACACACATCTGGCATATTTTACATCTTTGCAATAAAACATGGTTACAATAGCTTAAGGAATTTATATATCCAAAATATTTCACCATGGTCTCAAGATGAAATGAACTTGTCTTCCAGATGTTCAGTATTCTCCCGATTCTAAGCTACAAAACTCAAATATTGCTTACAGACTGGTGATGAATAACTTAAGCATTACTTTGATTCCCCATGATTTCAGAATCTCATAAATACAAACAACAGTGAAGAAGGAATTCAGTGCTAAAACTTACTAATACAAGGTGGGGAACAAATAAGTAATCACAGCAATAAATAATGATATGTTTCTGGTGCAAAGTGCCAATACAAAGAATCCATTATCTTGTTTTATCTTTTAAATAAATGACTGCAAGTGAGTGTAAATTCTGAGAAAATTACATTCCTGTTACATGCCTCATAGCCCTACCGACACAATATGTACATCTATGACAATACAGTCACCAAATATACAAAGAAGAAACATGAAGTAAGGTGTATGTACCCCAGGTGTGTAACTTGATCAGTACAATGTATGGAAAATAATTTGATAGCCATTGTTTAATATCATAAAAGATGAAATGCCTTAGGCTGAGAATGTGGATTTAGAGGAAAATTTCTCAAGAACTTGAAAAGAATTCAATCATTACAATGAAGTCCAACTTGTTTTTAAAGAAACCAAGCTATCTGAAGAAATAAAGAGAAAAATGTGAATATCTGATCCCCAAAATAAGCCAATGGGTTGACTTCAGAAGTATAGCACTCTTGACACATTATGATGGGGAGTCATTTAAGTACTAGGGAATTGAACAAGCATGACTCCTGCTTATACAATGAAAACCAGAACTGTATCCCTAAGCCCCCGTTTTGCTTGGTCTTTAAATTAAGGAAAGGATTTAATTTTCATTGTATAAAATGGCAAATAATGAATCAATATCCAAATGCTTTATGAGCAAAACTTCACTTAGAAGGGATGAATTTAGATTTAAAAGTGTGAACCATGTTTTTGTGAGAATGTCAAAAATTACTGATTGAGTCCAAATTCAACCCTTTAACACAAGCCGTGCCCTCGGACAAATCTCCAGTTTAATTTGTGTGAACGCACCTGTTCCATCAAGACATTGGGTTTAAAGTACATGCAAGTTGTAACTCCACAATAAAATTAAGAAACGTTTTGTTCTTTATACAAGGTTTTACTTTTACAAAAGTATCCCTTTAAAGTTAAGATGCATCTGATGTACAAAGTATCAAACGTATTTTTTTTTTCTCAGCTTGAAAAAAGGCTGGAAATGGGATGTAGATTAGGTTCCTAGCGTAAGCATTGTAACAACTGGACACAAGGTTCCTCAGAATTTTCAAAAGTCTCTTGTGACGGTCCTACAACCTTTTCTCAATAAACAACAATATATGAAATAATTACCAAAACATCTCCTAATTCATATAATTTACATGATACAAGCTTGCTCGGTAGCAGCTGGTGTTCGGTTGTGAAAAAACACACAAAGTAAAATGGTTGCTTACTACAATGTACAGCTATTGCTGGGTGTAATGGAATGTACAACGGAGGCCAATGGAGACGTGTTTTTCCACCAGAGATAACGTCCTTCATTGTAGCACTTGTGCTCTCAGCTTTCACTTAGATTTCAGTTCTCCATCCATCTTCAGTATCTGTTTTGATGCTCATAATGCCATCGATTAAAATCTATATTAAAAGCTACAATGCTACCAGAAGCCATGCCAGTTATCAGTGTCCTGGAAAAGCAGAGATGTTTGTTAAGTATTTGTTTACACCAATATTCAGACACATTAGGAACTTCCCACTTTGTATAGCAAAACCTCATTCATTCAGGATCTCACTAGCTTGGAATATGCAACAATTAGGATGGGGTTAAAAATGCAGAAAAGGGGATAGCCTTGACAGATCCAGATTTTTAAAAAACATCCTGGGGGCAGCTAGGTGGCGCAGTGGATAGAGCATTGGCCCTGGATTCAGGAGGACCTGAGTTCAAATGTGACTTCAGACACTTGACATTCACTAGCTGTGTGACCCTGGGCAAGTCACTTAACCCTCATTGCCCCCCACAAAAAACATCCTGAGGTATTTAAGTTGAAGAAAACAGGGAAAATTAGAACACAATGTTAGAAGGATGATCATGCTAGAGCTGGAATTGGCTTTAGACATTCTAATCTCCCTTTATGAAAATGCCAAAGCCCACCCAGAGAGGTTAGGTGACCTTTGTGGTTAGACAGTGATGTCCCTGAGAGTAGGAACTTTTTGTTTTAAAAAGTGCTTAGCACACAGTAGGCACTTAATAAATGCTGATTTATTGATTAAAGGAGATCATTAACCTCTAATTAGGCATAGCCCTTCTCTGATTTTCAGATTCTCTGAATGATTCTCTAATTCCTACCCTCAGGGATAAGAAGCTTTGTCTTCTTCAGGAGGAGGGGCTGAAATCAGACCAAAATTCAGGAGAATGAAGGAATGGAGAAATCCTTCTCACCTCAATCCTGCCCCCCAACCAACACACACCACAATACTTAACCCCAAGGAAACCTACCCCCTTCTGCATACATATAATGCATGCCTGCACTTACACCCCTGACCTCCTGACCTAGAGGATGGTCATCATTCTTCCTCTTCCTCAATCAGTTTCTTATGTCAGCAATTGCCATCTAGAAATGTAATTTTATCTAAAAGCACAATAATCAGTGTGGAATTACATGCCACATTAAGCCTTTTAAAGCTTATTTTATTTCTTAGCAAAAGCCTTGACTTTGAAGTTAGGACCTGGCTGTGAATCTACTACTCTGCCCCTGTGTTTTCTGAGGGTCTCTGTTTCCTCGTATTTAAAGTAAGGTGGCTGGACTAGAAGCTCTCTAGGGTTCTTTCTCAATCTGTGACCTGACCAACCTCCAAGCCACAAAATCTAGCTGTATTTTTGGTTATCTCTACTATTCTATGCACTTTGCACAAATCTAGTGCCTTGTATTCATCACAAATAAGAATAATCTAATTGCCAATTGAGTAGTAATCACAAATAATTTGAAAAAAATTATATCAAATAAGAGATGCAATCCAATATCCATTAAGTCTCTACTGGTAAATCGATTGCATATTCCTGGGCACACTAGTTGGCTGGGTACCATGCCCCATTCTAGAACTAATTTCTGTTTTACTGTAAATTGGTTTTTTACTTGAGAAATGCTGGGTAATGCTCATTTGAACTACTGAATTTAGGAAGGTGGATTGAGTTATAAGGAGTGGTTATTAAAAAAATTATTAACTTAATTATTATTCAAAACAATTTACAATAAAATATACCTGAACACACACATGGCAACAACAACTTATCTATAGTACTTTAAATGTGAATCATAGGAGAAGTGGAGAAGGAAGGTAACTGAGTCTGTCAGTTCTAGGGGCTGACCTTCCCAGTTGTCTAGAGTTCACATTTCTTGACCCCATTGCTTTTGCTTCTCTTGCTTTTTAGCAGTACTGTTCCTGTGGTCATTTTCTCACTACTTAATTGCTCTTATTCAGGTACAGCTTCATTCCCTTTGGATCCTGGTTCTCCCTCAGGGCATACATGGCAGGAGAGTACACTAACAGCAGCATTATGGAACTTACATTTTACCGGTTCATGTGCAAAGGATCCTTTGCCACAATTCCTAATAAATAGGTTTCTTCTTTGCAGCAGCTCACCTTTGATCATGGGACAAATCCATTGCCCTAATGCCAGCATCACATCCAGGATAAATATAAAGCTGTTTGAAGTCACAAGCCTGCCACACTTCCACAACTCCGTTGTCTCCTCCAGTGACCAGGTTCTGTCCATCGCTGCTCAGGAGGACAGCCTGTAGAAAACACAGAAAATCAAACAACCTTTTCTCAATAAACAACAATATTTGAAATTCCTGATGTTCTTACAAAGATAAAACTTACTGTAGCAGAGAGCTACAGTAACTTTTCCCATATATGCAATAATATCTTATGCATATGAAGTACTTTTACATTTTCCAAAGTGTTTTTATAAGCATTTATCTTACATAAGGTTAAATGGACAATATTATTATTTCCATTTTGATGAAACAAGGTTAATGTTAAGTGACTTTCCCGAGTCTAGTGAAATCTGACTCCAAATATGTTCACTAAAGTTCCCTTTAATTTACAAAGTTTATTAAAACTAAATTTGTTACAAAGTAATTAAATTTGCCTTCATCTGAGAGTTATGGCAACACAGGTTATTTGCTGCAAAGATCCCTTCTCTCAATTACAAAACCTATTATCAATGATGGAGTTCATAATGAAGATATTTTCTTCCGAAGTTCTAGTGTGAAACTGAGATTTTTACCCTGGTTGAATCATTGATCTCCATTTGAGCTAAAAGTTTCCCGTTAATGCTGAAATTACTGAATCGTCCTCGTTCATAGTATATGATACAGTGGCCTTCACTGGACACAGAAATCAGCCTAGGGAATAGACAGTTTTCTGGTCCCTCCAGTGCTCTCAGTAAATCTCCTGTGATTGTATGTACGAGGCAAGGACCTTCTGAAAGAGAAAATAACAGCAACATTTAGATATCAATGGTAACTACAAACCAGAGAGCTACTTGTCCAAAATCTAAATAGTATACCCATGCTCTGATTTATCATTATGAAAACATAAAAGAGAATAGTGGTGTATTAACTAAAAGTCAAAAGTTTGCATATTTCAAAGCTTTTGGGGAATGGGAGTTCCTAGATGAAGATTGTGTTTTACTTTTCTTTGTATCCCCAGCACTCAGCACAGTGCTAGGTACATAGTACATAGTAAGTGCTTAATAAATGCTTGTTGATGATATATAATGGGGAAGGGAAGACCAAGAAATTAGATATACTTCTGAACCCTCAAACATAAACGCAAGCCTAATTCCAGCCACCCAACATTAAGGATCAATACAGTGGGTTGGAAATTATGTTCTGATAATCAAAAAGTACCATAGAGAATTTAATTAATTAATTAATTATACTAGCTACTAGTTTAAATGTTGGAACTAAGCAGCTAGAGAATTGATAGTAATTATAATTGTTTATTGGGAGTTTATAATTGAATGGAAAAATACTCACCAAAAGAAAATTCTACATTTTCAAAAGGATTAAAATAATTTCTAACCTTTAGCACCACTGATAACAAGTCCCAGTTCTGCACAGACTGATACACAGACAACTTCATGGTCATGCCCTGTAAGGACAGCTCGTGGAGCAGGATAATCACCTGTAAAAGCCAGAAACAGTTTGTCAATATATGCCAATGCTGGGAAATAAACTTGTGACTTTTAGAAAGGTACAAAATTTGTCTCCAATAGTAAGGTGGAATGTAGAATTTATTCATAAGAGATATGATGTTGCTTTAAGTTGATAACAGATACCAGTTTTTTTCACACTTCTAGCCTGGGTCAGTGGAGAGAACTAGTCTCAGAAAAAGGAGAAAGGGAAAGGGAGAGTGAGGGGGGAGAGAAAGAGATTGTACAGTTTTTATATTTGCTCAGATATAGCCCAAAAATCAGGCCTGATATATCTGCATAATATTCTAACTTGCTCTAAACGCCCATATTTTCTTAAAATGAAAAGGCATGTCTGAATTTTCCTGTATTTTTAGATTTTTCTGAAGCACATACATATATTTAAAATAATATATGCTTCAGAAAAACTCTGAATGACTCAGTTAAGTGGCATAATTTAAATACAATTGTACAAAGTTTATGTTTATGACCAACTATTAAAGTGACGTTTTAGAGGAAAAATCTTTTAATTACACAATAAATTGTCTCAGTATGAGCTTATATAAAGTAAAGGCAGAGCATTAGAAGAATTTTCATCAAGACATTTCCTTTCACATGTTAGAAAACCAAATAATTCTACTGCTAATGTTATTCTGGAAAAAAAAAGCAAACCTAAAAACAAAGATATCTGTTAAAATGGTCAAAATCATCTTGTGGAAAAAGTAAATAAGACTATTATTCAAAATGTAACACCCATGATATAAAGCTAATATTAAAAATTTCTCATTTGTATGGAAAGTAAAAATTTCTTTATATCTGCTTGATTTAGGAATTTCAAAATGTTTTTATTTCATTATAATGTCATCTTTTGGATAAATTGTGGAAGCTGATAATTTTAATAGTGGTTTTCTGGTTTCTGAAACCACTTTTTCCTTCAGGTTCAATAAAAGGAAATATATATACATATATATATATACATATATATATGTCTATAATGTTATTCAGGGTTCTTGGAGTTAGTAAACCAGCAGCACTGGGAAGGAACCTTTCCTATATTTCATTTCACTGACAGGGACAGATGTCACACACCCCAGCAGTCATTTCAGATCTTAAGCACTATCCCGTCACTGTCCCATCAACTGATGGAGGGAGATGGAGGCGAAAGGTTACACAGGAGGGAGCTGCAGGTGATATCACCCTATGAAGAACAGAAACGCTCACTTTCACTCCAGAATCACTTCCTCCAAGTGAGGATCTCCATCTGTGATGGAATTATGAGAAGGGAAAAGGACTCACGGGTCCAAATTTGAGATCCCTTGTATCTGAAGAGCTGTTGTAGGAAGTGATGTTGACATTACATACATACCATCTTATCATTATCCAGAATAACTAACATTTAATTTCTTTTTACAAGGAGTGCTTTTTAAAAAGTACCTCAAAGTGAGGGCTTAGAAGAATGTGAAAGTATTAAATGCTGCTTTACAAAAAAAAAAAGTTTTTGGTAAGAATGAATGTTGAAATTGCTAGAGTTGTTCATAGTTCCTACAATAGTAATCTTGGTTATTGGGGCTAGAAATTGTATCTAAAGGAATTTTTCATCCTTTTGTAGTGAAGAGAGAACAAGAGAAGGTGCTGTGCCAAACCCTGTTTGGTCATGGTGCTGTTGTCCTGAATGAGGAGACTGCCCCTGGAATGTCGTCAGCATCATATTGGCTCTTGTGACCTCTGTATACAGGGAAGGAAAATAATGCGCCCATCTCAAAGGATCACATTTCTGCTTGCTCTTATAGTTAGATAAAATGGGCTGAAAGTTTGCTGCAAGCTCTTAGAGCTGAGAGATTCAAAGTATTCTCATTCTTCTTTTTTCCCCCCCAGGGTTCCATTTAACAATGCCACAACAGAGGGTTCCTAGCACATCAGGATTATTAGGCATGAATCAGCATGTTGGTGAGTCATATCAATAGAAGTATAATCATGATTTGATAAAGGACAGCTTCAGAAATATCATAAAGAATAATGATGAACGGGCCCAGAATTATTCATGTAGCACAACTTTAAGCAAAAATTTATTCAGGTGGAAAAAGTCAAAATATGTATTTGCTGCTATTTCATATTTATTACACAATTCTCCAAATCTCACATGCTTTTCTGTTTGATTTCCCCTATTCATTCTGTAAGTTTATTGAGTGTAGGTCAAGCACCTAACAGGATGCTTTTTACAATAAGCATTTAATATATATTATTTGAAATAAATTGGATAGACATATGGGACAGGGGAACAAATCTATAGTATTATCAGACAAGTTGGAAATATGAAAAATTTGTTTCCTTCCTTCCTTTCTTTCTTTGGCTATGGGGGTTAAGTGACTTGCCCAGAGTCACACAGCTAGTAAGTGTCAAGTGTCTGAGGCAGGATTTCAACTCAGGTCCTCCTGAATCCAGGGCCAGTGCTTTATTCACTGCGCCACCTAGCTGCCCTCTGTTTCCTTTCTTAAGGTATAATTATATGTACCACCTTCTCCTCTGAGTATGTCTTTTGTCAATAAAATCCCATATATTTAAAAGATAAACACAGGGAATGAAGTCATAGCATTCTCCTGGGCCTATCTTATTCATTCTCAAATTAAGTTATACATGGAAGGAAGGTTCCACATAGCATAAGAGTGTCCTTCACCTTGACAAACATTGTCCCATACACTTAAGGTCCCTGGAGATAAGATCTCGAAGTAGCACCAACTTTTATATTATATCTTGCCCCTCTTCCCGCCCCTTTATCAGAACTTAAACCCCATTTCCCTATGTGGGAGGAGAGAGAACAGAGCCAAATGGTGAGAAGCTGTACTTCAATCACCACTGCTTGGTGGGTGTGTAGTGAAACAAGATATTTCATTCAAACTAGAATCTGGGTGTAGAAAGAACCCATGGAACACTAGGCTATAACTTTTAGAGAGAAAGGAAAAGAAACGTCTCTTTTTATGCTAAGCGGACAGGAGAACCTGTTCCCAGAAGAAGGAACATCAGTCATTCAGTAACAAGTGTTAAGTGTTTACTCTGTGCCAAGCACAGTTCCAAGTGTTGGGGATACAAAGAAAGGAAAAGTTCTAGTAGGATCTGTGTTCCTTGTTACACCAATGTTGGGACTGAAACACTGGCATCAAAATTATGACTATAATGTAAACAAATACCTTTTGTGTGAAAATATAATTTGACATGATCAAACCCTATAAGGCCTATAGAAGTTAGAATATACATGGTATTATAAATCACCCTTCTCTAAGAAGCTTAAGAATTCTAGGAAAAAATGAATTTACACATCACTTTCTGTGCATTTAAAAAAATTCATTGGTCAGTTGAGAAAGTGGGCTTGGGTATTAGGGAATTGGGGAAGGTAGGAAGGAAAGAAAAGGAGAAACAAGGCTTTGCAAATGTTTAGTAGTGGGTGATAGGTTTGAAGGGCAGTGGCTGGTATTGAAAAGTAAAAATTGGGAATTAAGAGAAAGTATGGACTAAAGTTTTCTGATTTTCATGTCGGTTTCTTATTTTATGGTTTGAAAAATAAGGGAATGAAAATTTTTCCTTGAATAAAAATAGGAAGAGGAAAGCACCTAGTAGATTATAGATGCTGAAATGCTCATTTGTCTCCATTTGAAGAGGACAATAGATTTTCTTATAAATTATTTTTAAAACATAGCAGCAACAAATTTTATTATATCTTATGAAGTTTATTTTAAGTACTTTAAATAAAACTCTTCCTACTTTAAAAGTTTATTGTACTTTATCAATGCAGATTGAGTTTTGATTTTCAATCCTAGTATTTTTTTTTTTAAGTGGCTAACCAAGAAGCAGCAATGTTAACCTGCATCTTTTGTGACTCTCCTCTTGGAAGCTACAGTATATAATGAGAAATGTCAAGTTCCAAGATCAATAAGATTTCAGACTCTAGGGATACAACAGGAATAGCATTGATCCTCTTAAAGAACACCAGTCAGAGGCAGAATGTAATATATTGCAAAGAGAGGCTCGAGAGGATAAACGGCCAAGTCCAACATACCTAACTGACAAAAAATTCAATCAGCTTTTCCTACAAGCTGCCTGCTCTCCTCTCCTTTCTTTCATGCAGGAGACTGCTTCCAATTAAAGTGTGCAAATTAATTTTTATCACTTCCAAATTAGTTTCTGAATTTGTGTAAAAGTCTGTTTCAGATGAAAGCATCTGTCCCTCACTTTTCTTCAATTCTATCATCTAGTCAGGTATGTATTCCAAGCCTCCAAGATAATTTTCTGTGCTCAAAATCAGAGTTTAAAGATTAACATTCAATAAAGAGATCATAAAATATATAAATAAAAGTTACAATCAAAGTGTAATGTATTTGATGTAATCTTTGGCTGTAACATTTATGATTTGAAACTATCCTATGTGGATCACTCTGTTTATAAATTACCCTGATGAGTCAATATGGTAAGTTCTTAAAAATCATTTAAAGAAAGATTAGCAGAGGTGGTAATGGCAATTTAAAAGTCTGAGTTGAGATGCCTGAGTTATTCACTAGAGGATTTAAAATACAATGACAGACTGTTTCTCCACCTACAAGATAAATGTACAAAAATGACTTTTTTCTCTAGGATATAAAAAAAACTATCAATCTTTTTAAAATATAAAGAATAAAAGAATGCAAACACAAAACCAAACCACTTAGGCTTTCTTTTTAGAAATCTCATGGTTTGTGCACATGGGGTTAAGGAATAAATAATATAATTTCACAATGATACTGATAAAGGATCCTATGAAAGAGAATAAACAGGGAAGGGAATAAACATTTATTGTTAGTGCCCTAACAATGTATGCCAAGATCTGTGCTAAGCACTTTACAAATATTCCATTTGATCTTCACAACAACCCTGGGAGGTAGGTGCTTCTATTATCTCTATTTTACAGTTGAAGAAACTGAGGCAGACAGAGGTTAAGTGACTTGCTCCGAGTTACACAGCTGTTAAGTGTGCCTGAGAGTGGATTTGAACTAAGATCTGCTTGACTCTAGACCCATTGTTCCAGCCATTGTACCACTTGGCTGCCTAAGAGTTTGCCTGTTTGGCCCATGATGAAGTATTCAACCTCCATACTAACACCTCAAATTAGGCTAGCGCATAGAAATCTGGGGTAGCCTAACAGATCCTGTTAAACTGAAAGATATTAATGTAGCTATAGCTAGGGTTTTTTCCTCTTTTCATAATAATTTATTATGCCCAAATCTCTGACTTGTAGTCTGGCAAACAGGGTGTATGTCTTAAATTTATACAGACGTCCTCCAAGTACTTATATGGTTCAAGAGAAAGAGTTTTGCCCTAAAAGAGTTACAATAAGGGGAAAAAATATCACATAAAAAACTAAAATTGTAAGCTTTTTGTGTTTAGTGACTGTGCCAACACACCTGAATAGATCATTGTGAAGGCAATTTATTCAAACAATGTGACTTAAAAAAAAACTTTGCTTAATGTTTTACTGATATAGACATCGTATAGAGCTGATCTGGCTCTGTGTATTTGAATCTACAATCACAGAATCTCAGAACCTCAGAAGCCATTGAATTGATCCTTCCCTCTTGCCCCTTCTCCCATTTTATAGATAAATAAACTAAAAAGTCCTGGGTTGTTAATGACTTGCCCATGACCACATAAGTAGTAATTCTCAGACATGAGATTTAAAGCCATGACCTTGGACTAGTGATTTCCCATTGTACTACACAACTTTCTGAGGAGGTGATCCGGTATCTCCTTTTCTCCCCTTGGCCTTTGCTTCTGGGCACAGGGAAAGCAATTTACATTTCTTTGTTTTAAACATTTACTTTGTCTCTATAAACACTGTTAACCACAGAGTTTTGCCAATCTAGGTGGAAATGCAGTTCAAAAGAGGCAGTGGAGATGGGAGGTAGAGGGAGGAACACCTTCAGGAAGAGGGAAAGATGGATCTAACATTGAGGTGTTGCTAGAATGTTATTTCTGCCTGAGGATTCATACCTAAAAAAAGTGAGAAATCCAGTTTTGGGAATTCCAACTTTTCATAGCAGATGAGCATTTATATCAGAAAACCCATCTAAACAACGAGTCAGCGGTAGGATGAGAAAGGTAAATAGAAGAGTTAAAACACTTGAACAAGCAACATTCCAATTTAATCCATATTTTAGTTGGATTTGATTATCCAATGGCTAAAATGGTTGTCCATAAAAATACAAATTTTAAGGAATCTCCAACGTGGACTTGATGTGTAGCTGTATACGTTGTGTATGTTCTTTAAATATTTGTTGACTCTCAGATGTTAGATGGCGACAATTTATGATTCAGGCAATATATATTCAAATGAATAGATCATTTTCTTCCCAGCAGGAAAAGCAGCTTTATAAGCAGCTCTTTTTCCTTACATTATAAATTTGTTTGTTCAATCCTGATTATTGTGAAATGGTTTCTTACGTTATAGACCATAAACATGATGATAACATTAAAGTTCAGTAGAGATTTCTGTTTGAGTGTAATGAGACAGATTTAGGTATGTAATGCACCTCCATATATAGCTGCAGAATTTAAATAGGTAAAATAAATTCTCAGATACTACAGTCTATGCTATACAAATATAAAAGATAGCTAGATGATCTGCCATAATGATAGATATCTATATTGTAATATGCCACTATAAGAATGATTTATTAACACAGTGGCACTTTCAGTAAATATCCTGAATGCTTTTAAGTGACATTTTAAAATATTTATATATATATATATATGCATTAAAATAACTTAAGGGCATTAACATACCTTCTTTTGTTGGGGATTTGCAGGTCTTTATGAACATTGCTAATTTTAATGGAATAAGTATCTCTTAAAACTCTTCTTGCTAATTGGCAACACAGAAGCTAAAGTCAATAATTAACTATCTTTTGGTTAAAAGATCATTATATAATAAAGCGCCAAACCCAGATAATTACTATAATCTGACATTTTTCTTTGAATTCTTCACCTCCTTGAAGTCTATTATATACAATATCTTATCTCAGCTACCAGATGACAGCTTTTAAGAAACTAATCCTTTTCTGAAATATCATTTGCATCATTTTTAGCTCAATTCTGAGGATACTACCTAATTGGATTTAACCTATGTTCCATACTTAAAAAAAACCCCAATAAATCCTAGTCATTAGCTATAGTTATATTTATACATATACACACAGATAAAATGTTGCACACATATACAGTATATATTATATGTAGCATATCTAGTAATACACACACATATATGATGCAACATAGAAAAATACTGCTTAATAGAACTTCTTCAAGATTTAATACTAATATATGAAACAAACTTCTGAAAATCAATGTATAGAGATAATTCCGGGGTTATGAACCTATCAGTGCTTGAGAATGACAAATCTGTCACATGTAATAAAATGTTGTCAAATCTAGAAGTCTGCCTATATGAAGGGTTATAATTTCTTTAGAAAGCTCATTTTAAAACAAGATTTTTTAAAAAGTATACAAATGTGTTAAGATGTTAACATTTATGACTTCATAATAATATTGTACATAGTGCAAATCAATAGTAACATTGATTCACAATCCTAGGTAGGAACTGCTATATTATACACTCCTTTATCTTTCTCTGTACACATTCCTCACATCCCACTTTTAGCTTATTTAGCTATAGTGTTCACATCTGCATGTTTCTCTCTTTGTCTCTCTTTGTGTATGTCTGTCTCTATACACATATACATATGTATACAGGTTGTCCCAAAACTGCACTAACACTTGTGTATGTGTGATATAAACACACAAAACCAGATTTCATAAACTTATTTAGATAGAACCTTAAATCATATAACCTCCAACTTTTTTTCTACATTTGACAGATGACCATTCACTCAAAGGGGTGTGTGTGGGTATATATGTATAATTTTTAGAAACAATAGTTTTAAAACTTGAAAAAGTTCTATTTAGCAGTATTTTTATGTTGCCTCTTTCTTTGGCTATCTCCCTTACGTATTTTCTTCTTTTCTTGCTTCACTATCACTGGTAAAAGGTTATTGCCTATCCCCTCTGCTTCTCATAGATGAGGGGAACTCTTGAGGGATTATGAGGGTGTATCTCATCTACTTTCAAAGTCTGCTATAGACCAATTGTGCTGGTCTATAGGGGAGCAGCTGTGCTTAATCAAGCTATCCCAGAAGGACTTGCATGTGGTGCACCTCTTCCATGGCCTATCCACCCAGACGAGATCACTTTATGCCCATATTTTGGCTGGCAGCCGGGCAGGAGGTACAAATCTATATTCTTTTAGGATTCATTCTGTTGTGTCACAAGTATTCAAATAAATTGAAATTTGGTAGTTAAGTTGGACATGGGAAAGAACATCTTTGAAGCTGTGTATTCAAGCCATGGAGGGCAAAAGGCAAATAGGGGCAGCTAGGTGGTGTAGTGGAAAAAGCACCAACCCTGGATTCAGGAGGACCTGAGTTCAAATCAAGTCTCAAAGACTTGACACTTACTAGCTGTGTGACCCTGGGCAAGTCACTTAACCCTCATTGCCACTCCCCCCAATAATAATAATAATAATAATGTACTATTTATATATGTTTTTTACATGTTAACATTTTAAAAAAATGTTTTAAAAAATTTTGAATTCCAAATTCTCTCTCTCCCCTTTTCTCCACTCCCCACCCCCTCCCACTGAAAAGGCAAGCAATCTGATATAGGCTATACATTTTATTATTTATATTAATTACTGTATGCGTATTTGAACTCTGATTTGCCTGAGTAGTTGAAAGGCACCCTTGACTAAAAATAGTAGCTTGATAATAAAATCATTAACTGCTTGAAATTAATAGTACCAAATTAGTTGTTTATTTACAAAGAAATACTTAGAAATTCATTAGATTAGCTAGAAGCAATTTTCAATTTTCAAAATAATATAAACATTAAAATGAATGAGACAGTTAGTTGGAAAATCGGGGGCAGGATATAATAAAATAAATTAATTCTCTGATAAGACAATTTATATATAAGTACTTACTGCTATTGGGGTTATCTCCTATGATATGATGTCTTCCACTCCAGTACCAGAGCAGGAGTGTGGCATCTCGGGAACCAGACACAATATAGCAGTCTCCTCCTATGTAGGATTCAGATCTGGCCAGACAAGTGACTACATCCCAATGGCCAAATACAATCTGAGTTAATTTCCCTGTATTCAAAACATAACAAGTTCATTTGTATTTGTTACTTTTTAAAAATAAAAGCATGCATATTTTGATTCCAGTATAATTAGGGGAAAGAAGACTAGTTATCAATCAAATATACTTATCAGCCCAACAGGGATGTGTGCTTATTTCTGAAAAGTGATAGTAGAGGGTCAACACCCAGATTTCATGAAATAGGATATTAAAATAATACAATAATATAAGGAATTTTCTTTCTGGAGTTTGGCACTGGCTAGCCTCAGGGAGTTCTGTGCTTCATTAAGTCTGTTTGGAGAAGATAGACAGTGGATTTTGAATTCCTTAATCAGAACAGGGTTCATAGTCGGGGAGGTGATATAATTAGCCATTCAACTTTCTTTTCTAAAATATATATTTTTCTCAATTAGGAAAAATCTGCCCAAAACTCCCAAAGAAAAACAAAACCTTTCTTATAAACATATGTGATAAAGCAAAACAAATTTCTGCATTGGCTAATGTCTAAAAAAAAAAAAGCTTTCATTCTGCACTTTGAGTCTTTCACTTCTTTATCAGGAATGGGGTAGCATGTTTCATTATTAATCCTTGGGAATAACGGTTTGGCCACTGCATTGATCAGAGTTTTTCATTCTTTCAGTTATTTGTCTTTAGCATATTGTTGTCATTGTACAAATTATTGTCCTAGTTCTGTTTACTTCACTTTGCACAATTCATAAAAGTCTTCCCTGATTTCTCTGAAACCATCCCCTTCCTTAAAAAACAATGGTATTTTATCACATTCATGTCTCATGACTTGTTTAGCCATTCCTCAACTGATAGTAAAATCTTCTCAGATTTCCATTCTTTGCCACCTTAAAAAGAACTACAAACATTCTGGTACATCTTATTTAGAATTGATTTTGTTTTGGACAAATCTCATTTTCAATCTACTCTCCCCCTAGGCGACTACATGTTGTCATAGTACATCAAGTACAGGGCCTGGAGTCAGGAAGATCTGAGTTCAAATATGGCCTCAGACATGTGCTAGCTGCATGACCTAAGTTCTGTTTGTCTCGGTTACCTCATCTGTAAAATAAGGATAAAAATAGCACCCACCTCCTATGATTACTGTGAGGATCAAATGAAGTAATATTTGTAAAGCCTTGAACACAGTGCCTGGTACATAATAGGTACTCAATACACAGTATCAGCTCTCTGTATATACGCATGTGTTCTTTTCTCCTCAGACCAGTTCGGATGAGAGTGAGGTTCAGATGTTACCTGTTCTTCCACTCCCTCCTCTTTGTTTATTAAAATATTTACTTGCACACCCTGGTTCTGTGAGATACTTTCCCCCTATCTTTCCTTTGCTTTCCCCAGCAGTGCATTCCTCTTCTCTCCCTTCTTCTCATAGGCCTTGTCTCATTAGGCTTCTTTGACCCCTGATGACGTTAGAGTTCAGAGGGGATGCAAGTATCAGCCCCCATATTAGAATGTAAGTAGTTTATCCTTGTTTAGTCCCTTATGATTGTTCATTTGTATTTACCTTTTTATGTTTCTCTTAACTCCTGTGGTTGAATTTAAATATTTTTATGTAGCTCTGGTCTTTTTATTAGAAATGTTTGGAAGACCTGTATTTAATTAAAAGTCCACTTATCCCCCTATAGCATTATACTCAGTATTTTTGGCTAAGTTATTCTTGGCTCTAAGCCTATATCCCTTGTCTTTTGGAATATCATGTTCCACACTTTCTGCTTCTTTACAATGGTGGCTACTAAATCATGTGTGAACCTATCTCCTTGATACTTGAATTCCTTCTTTATGGCTGCTTGTATTTTTTTTTTCTTTGACCTAGAATCTCTGGATTTTGGCTATCATGTTTCTGAGTTTTTTTCAGGGGAAGACCAATGGATTCTTTCTATTTCCACTTGGCCCTCTGGTTCTAAGAGTTGACAAAATATGGCCCATGGGCCAAATCTAGTCTGCTGCCTCTTTTTTGTGAGCCAATGAGCTAAGAACAATTTTTACATTTTAAATGGTTAAAACAAAACTGAAGAAGGGTATTTTTTGTGGTGTAAAAATTATATGAAATTCAGATTTCAGCAACCATAAATAAATAACATTCTGTTAGAACATACCCATGGTGGGCAGCTAGGTACGCAGTAGATAAAGCACCAGCCCTGGATTCAGGAGGACCCGAGTTCAAATCTGACCTCAGAACACTTGATACTTACTAGCTATGTGACCCCGGGCAAGTCACTTAACCCTCACAGTCCCACCAAAAACCCCCAAACATACCCATGCTTACTCATTTATTTATGGTCTATTGCTTTTGCATAACAGCAGCCAACTTGACTGGTTATTACAGAGATTATTATGTGGTGCTCTTCATACTGCTGCTTGGCACACTTCAAATTGTAGTGATGCAGTTTTAACTGGACAGCATTTCAAATACCATGTATTTCTATGTACCATGGCATTTTTTAAATGACCAGTGTATACCCATTATTATGATTTTTTGAGCTCAGGGCTGAGGCAGAAATTTTTCTGAATGAGAACCTTACTTAACCATTATTATTGAATACTGAATGGCTTTGGATATTTGGCTTTGCTGTAGACTTGGTGTTTTTTTAATGAATTCAACCAAAAATTACAAGGCAAAATAGTGCTTATGTGAAACTTACACTGCAGTAAAGTCAATTCAATGATAACTAATGTTATTTTAATCACAGTATCAAACTACTTTATATATACATTTCCCAAGAAGGAAGATCTTGATTCCCACACATATTTGCAGTAGATATATTGTCTGAGCTCAAACTACAGTTCTAGCAGTGTTCTTCAGACTTCAATACAAGTGTAAAAGAAATTTACATATTTAAAAATCCATTTAACTGAAATTAAAACTACTCTCAGCAATGCAATGATCCAAGACAATCCCAAGGGACTAATGAGGAAGCTTACTATCCACTGCCATAGAAAGAACTGATAAAAAGAACACTTGTGGATTATACATATATAACCTGGTTGTGATCTTGTGGAGAGGGGAGGAAAGGGAGGGAGAAAAATTTGGAACTCTAAATCTTATGAAAATGAATGTTTAAAACTACCCTTACATGTAACTGGAAAAAATAAAATAAATGTTTGTTGCAAAAAATAAATAAATTAAAAAAAAGAAAAATGAAAAAATAACTGAAATTGAGGAACTTCTATCTAACCCTCAATTGGAAGGATTAATGTACAATATAATAACGTACTAATAGGCAAATAAGAAGAGAAGAATCTAACAGAATTCTGAAAATGCTTCTAAGTGATCAATAGGCTTAATGAATAACATAGGCTCATGGAAAAATTTTTTTTCAAAGAAAAAATTTGCAAAATCTTACAGATGAGCAACATTTGCAATTTTGAATAAAGGGAATCCTAAATTTGAACCCCAACTAAGCAAAATATGAATCTCCTCCAAAAGAATTCCATTCTTCTCATTATATCTATCTTACACAAAACTGTTTTCAATTACTATTTTGAATTTTGTCAATTAAAATTTTGTGAAAATTTGTTCTTATTTGTTATATAGATGTTATGTAGATACAAAGACAAAAATGAAGCAATCTCTGTCCTAAAGAAACTTATGTTCTATTGGTGGTACACAATGTGTCCATTGAAAAGCAAATGCAAAATATATACAGAGTAGATACAAATTAATTTTGTGAGGGAGGGTACTAACAGCTAGGGGATTAGGACAGGCCTTCTATAGAAGATGGCCCTTGAGCTGAGTTTTGAAAGAAGCTGGCAATTCCATGAGATGAAGGTGAAGGAGAACAGAACCTGGCATATGGGAAATAGCCTGTGAAAGTGAATGAGATGGCATGTCATGGATAGTAAATAGCAAATCAGTCAAATTTGGCTGAAGATAGAGTGTGAGGGAAAGTAATGTGCAATAAGCCTGGAAAATTATCAATGATCCTTCAGTTGCCAAATCCAATGACCTTTTCTCAATCCTTATTCTCCTTGACCTCTCTGCAGCTGCTGACACTGTTGATCATTCTCTCTTCCTTGAAGCTCTCTTCTCTTTATTTTTTTAGGATACCACCCTCTCCTGGTTCTCCTCCTACCTATCTGATCACTCTTCCTCTGTCTCCTTTGCTGGATCCTCCTCCAGATCAGGCCCAATAATTGTAGGTGTCCCTAGAGATTCTGTCCTGGATCCTCTTCTTTATTCCGTTTCACTTGGTGACCTTATCAATTTCCTTGGATTTAATTATGATCTCTATGCTAATGATTCTTAAGCCCACCATTCCTGCCCCAGTTTCTCTTCTGACCTTCAATCTTGTATGTCCAACTGCTTTTCAGACATCTTGAACTGGATGTACAGAAAACACTTTAAACTCACTATCTCCAAAACAGAACTCGGTATTTTTTCCTCAAAACCCTCCTCCCTTTCCTATTGCTGCTACATTATCCTCCCACTTCCTCAACCTAGGAGTCATTGTGGATTACTCACTATCTCTCACCCTCCATATCCAAGCTTTTGCCAAGGTTTGTTGATTTAATCTTTGTAACATCTCTTCAACATACCTTCTTCTCTCCTGCTACCACTCTGGTTCAAGCCCTCATCACCTTACACCTGGACCACTGCAATAGCCTGCTAGTAGGTCTGCCTCAAGTCTCTCTCTCCTCATTCCAGTCCATCCTCCATTCAGTCACTAAAGTGATTGTCCTAAAACACAGGTCTGATCATGTCAGCCCCCTACTCAGTAAACTCCAATGGTTCCCTATTGCCTTAAGGAGCAAATATAAAATGCTCTATTTGGAATTCAAAGCCCTTCATAACCTAGGCCCCTCCTACCTTTCTAGTCTTCTTGTATCTTGCTCCCTGGCACACGTTCTTCAATCTAGTGACAATGGTCTCATGGCTGTTCCACAAATGAGACACTTAATTTCTCAGCTACGGGCATTTTTTCCCCTCCTTGTCTCCCGTGCCTGGAATACTCTCCCTCTTTCACTCTGACTGATGACCTCCCTGGCTTTTTTTCAAGTTCCAACTAAAATCCCTTTTTTTACTAGAAGCTTCTACCAATCTCTCTTTATTCCAGTGCCTTTCCTCAGTTAAATCACCTCCAACTTATATACAGCTTGTTTTTTACACACAGAGACACACACATATTTATCCATCCATTCATTCATTCATTTATTTATTTATTTTTTGGTTTGTTTGCAAGTCGTCTCTGCCATTAGATTGTAAGCTTCTTGAGGACAGGGACTGTTCTTTTGCATCTTTTTTGTATCCCCAGAGATTGGGACAGGGTACAGCACATAATTTAGGTGCGCAATAAATGTTTATTTATTGATTGATTGATTGAAAGGTAGGCTGGAGTCAGATTGTGAAGGACTTTACCTGTTTCTGTAGAATAAACTCTAAAACTCTTATCCCAGAAGCCACAAATAAGAATGTATCGATTATCTGCGGTGACAACAAAACAATGTGCATTGATTTGTATACTCTGATCCACAAGGTCTGTGATCTGCCGTTTGTTCACACCAGAGTTATTTGCTGTAATAAATAAAAACAAAGTTAATAAGTAAATTATTCTTATAATTTCGCTATGAAATTATGGAAGAAAATACCGATGTTTAAATTTTAATGAATCGTGAATTTGTTGTGTATTTTTAAAATGAACATTTAAAAGTACTGATACTGTCAGAAATATAAGATTGCTGTGATCTTGAGGTTTCTCTTTAAGGAAAATAAACTTTTCCTAGTGGTGGCAATTATTATAAAACTACTTCACATATATTAAAATATACATCAGCAATTTAAGTACGCTAAAAATGAGAAATTAAGGAAAACATTTTAAAAACAATAAAAAGTCGATTACATTTTTTAGATATGTATAAGTTTAAAAGTATCTAGTAAAAAAAATAAAACAAAACCATTAAGAGGTAATTGTTAATGAGTAAATGATATATCTGGTCATATTTATATAATGAAAATATATTTAAATATTCAGAATGTTATTTTCTGACTGAATTTGATGTTTACATGAAATAGAGACTTGTACAAAAAATTTGTTTCCTGGGCAGTGCCACAGGGGAGCTTTAAAAACCTCGATTGTCAAGCAACAGAAGGTCTTTCCAGAATTGGTTTGAGTGAGAAAGGGGAAAAAATAAAAGGAATGGGGAGGAATAGAGGAGGAAGAATAGAGAGTATCAGTGTACAGCATTGGGGTTAAATCTGAATAAAGCCAGGAACCTGGAGAAAGTATGATTTCCCTAGTGCCCGTCTTTTTGCTTGTCTGTCCCCTATACTTCTCTACTCTTTCAGGATATATCACTGCTGAAGCCTTCTATATGTACATGCTTAAGATCACCATCCTGCCTTAGCACTCATTAAATCTAAATGCTCTTTTCAGATACTCTAACTTTAAAAATGTTGAATAGTGAAATAACTCAAGGATAGGCAACAGTAGAAAATTACTAATCTTTGAATATTTAGTATTTAATGGTAATTTTAATTTTTCTATCACACGTTCTACTGTGATTGCTTGACAGTCACAATGGCAATGACTTCTAGATCCCAAACTGTGTCAGAGTATCCTAAAATATCCTTGATACTAACACTAATGCTTCCTAAAAAGCATTTGAATATGATTTTATGAAAAGGTGTCAAGTAACTCCTGAAGTGATTACATCCTATCTCATTTTTAGCCTTAAACACCAGGGTAGATCTAATGAGATAATATTTTGCATTTAAATATGCTTTGTAGTTTACATGAAGCATCTCGTTTGATTTTCAGTACCAATAGTTGGTGAAGCAGACCAGGGCAAATCATATTAGTATTACTACTACAGGTTGTAGAGAAATGGAGGCTCACTGAGATTAAATGACTTCCCTCAGGTCACAGAGCTAGTGAGTGGCAAAGATAGGACTGTAATTTAGGCTTTCTGCCTCCTGTGCACTTTCTCTTTAAACCCTTGGCCTCTAGGCAACATGCATACTGATGTAAGTGGGTATATTCTGTGCAGTGTTAAAAAAAGAACAGCCACATTTTGTGGGTCACTTAGGTCTTTATGTGGGTCAGATAGGTCTCATAGTAACCCCTCAGTACTGATTGATTATCATGTAAAAATATATGACAATTGGGTCCAGGGAGTGAATGTTAACACAAATCCATCATAACTAATAGAAAAACAATTCAAAGGGCATGCCTTATTAATGGTGGGCCAGTAGTGCCATTTTCTTATATAAAGGGTTGAACTGATACTGGCTAAGTGTACTACAAAAGCACCAGAATGTGTGTAATTCACATAATTTTCAGTTTTCCCCCCCAAGTCACCTTCAAAATGCTTACACAATGAGATCAACTGAAAGCTTGTTTTTATCACTATTAAAATCCTCTATTCAATTTATAGGAGAAGAAGTATGGAGAAGAGGATAGTAGTTAGAATGACCTAGGCTCATAGCCTTTCTGGGGCTGGTTGTAATCACAGACTGCTTCAGGCACCCAAGACAATAAGCTTTTACTGATTTAGAGGTTCATTGGAGACAGAGCTCATTATTACATAGATGAAATAACAAAAAGAAATAACCTACCCCTCTCCTGCACAATTCAAACCAGTTTATACTAGGAATAACCTAATACCTTGGAGTTGTTAGGTACAACGTCTAACATGGAAACCTTTATTATCTTCATTTAAAATTTTGTGTTTTAGCCTTATTTGAGCATTTTCAAGACAAGCTTTGATTCTGTATCTCTTTGGATTCACTGTCTCCACTTCCTCACCTCTCAATCACTTCTCAGCTCCTTGAAATATGGCTTCACACCTGACCTCTCTAATGAAACTGCTCTTGGCAAATCTGCAAATGATTTCAATGGTTATACTCCTAAGTATTTTCTGGCCCTAATCCCTCTGGATCTCCCACCCACTTTTTATATAATTGACCACCCATTACTGGGCACTTTCTTCTCCCCTAGCTTTCATGTCACTGTTCTCTATAGGTCTTTTCCTTCTCCTCTGATCATGCCTCAGTGTCCCTTGCTGGATCATTGTTCATCTCCTTTTTTAGTATGGATGTTTGCCAAGGGCTCTGTCCTGGGCCTTCTCCTTTTTCTCTCCACATTCTTTCCTAGAGATTTCAAAAGCTTCCAAGGATTCAAGTATGATCTTTACCCTGATGACTTCCAGATTTCTATCTAACCTTAATTTCTCTGTTGAACTCTAGTTCTATATTACCAGCTCATGCTGGGTAGCCTCTCCTGGATGTCTCACAGACATCTCAATCTCAAAATGTTAAGAAAGGTGCTCATTATCTTCAAATCCCTCCACCAAACCTTGCCCTCTTTCTGACTTCTCTCCTTCTGTTTAGGGCACCTTCTAGTTGCCCAGATTCTTTCTATATCTTGAGTGAAGGATCATGGAGCATAGATTTAGAGCTAGAAGGGGCTTTAGAAGTAATTTCATCCCACTGCTCCATTTTATTGATGAGAAGAGTGAGGTCCAGTTGGATTTAATGCCTTATTCATTGGTACAGATATATAGTAAGAGTTGTAATTTTAATTTTATTATAATAAATTAAAATTTAGCTCTTTGTAAAACATGGTCATATAAAAATATGGAGATTTAACATCCTTGGAAGTGTTTTAAACTGTAACCATATGTTCATCTTCTACATACCAATTAAAGGATCCATTTCAATGGGAAGATGATGGGCTTGATCCAAGGAATATCCTGGGGCTCCCCTGAGGCCTAAAGATAAAAGAATGAATAAAATAATTATAAACTATTATGTAAAATTATTTTTTACCAATTAATAGTCTTAAGATTATGTACTATATGTGCATAATATACACATATGTATAATTTACACACACACACATGTATCCTCTTTGGACAAAATTATTTTACAACGTCTAAGGATAAGAGTAATAACATTTATGTAGTGCCTTCCAAAGTGTTTTATGTATGTTATATTATTTGAGTAATACACTATGCTGTTTTTACAGATAACCTTTGAGGGTTATAATTTTTGGGGGGCGGGGCAACGAGGGTTAAGTGACTTGCCTAGGGTCACACAGCTAGTAAGTGCCAAGTGTCTGAGGCTGGATTTGAACTCAGGTCCTCCTGAATCCAGGGCCAGTGCTTTATCCACTGCGCCACCTAGCTGGAAGGTTATCATTAAAGATAGTTTAAAAAATAACCTTTTCTAACACAAATGCTGAGAAAATAGTTGCAATTTTTATATTTATGCAGTGAAAATACATGGTTGTACACTTTTTAAAAAGTGTGACTGCACATATAAAATGATATGAAAATCTGAGACATTTATAATTTTGGATCAACTATTTATATAATTTGGCTGAAGGTGTTTGGGTCTTAACCAGGAATTTGCCTTAAATTCTCTCTTTCATTTTGGGTGTGTAGATAGTCTTAATCCCCTTTTCATTTTCCTCATACTAAAACATTCCATTCCTTTAGTTGGAAGTTGCTCAAATTCCAAAAACTTGACAGTGAGAATTCAGAGGTCTATTGATTAAAAATGTAGGAATAGTAAATGGACCTGTGATATCATTGGTACTGGTAACTCCTGAATGAGGACATTCCCTCTTTGCAGGTTGGCATCTTTTCTGCAACTTACAGTCTTAGATGTTCAGAGCAGTGAGAGATGAAGTAATGTGGCTAATCACACAGCCATGAAGTGTCATGGGGTAAACTGAATCAAGATCCTCCTGGTTCTATTCTGAATTCTCCTGGATGGCAACAATGGCTCAGATGAAGCTTCTTATGTTGATTATAATAATAGTGAATAGGGATGGTGATTGAGACTCTCTTCCCATTTATTGAGTAAGATAGATTTTATCCATAAGAATCTGGAAAGAGTGTCTACATTGAACCTGAATTTAATGTCATATAGTAACATCCCTTTTAAGAATGAAACCAGATCTCCATGACCTGGGGCTGAGAGTGCTTCCTGGACTGAGCTGCCCAAGAGTTCCTACCCTCCTATGGTTAGGCATTCTAAGAGCATCTTTCATACTTCTGGCATCTCTCTCATGCTTTCAGTGCTTACTAATAGATTAAGGTTTTTATCATTCCCTTTGAGGTTGCCAATAGTCTCTTCATTTTGTAGATTGGCAAACTAATGAAGAGAAAATTAAAAATTACTAATTCCAAAGCACATAGTGAGTCAATCACATATCAAAAGATAATTTAATAACAGTAGACCATAACAATAAGAAGAGCTGGACATGGCTGAACTAAATGAGCAATGACAATAGCAACAGCAAGAGCTGCCAAATAGACCTCCAAGGTTTGCAAAGATCCTTATGTAAATTATCTCCAAACTGTATAACTTCCACTTGGATTTCTGTCTCTGTTCTTAAATGGGATGGATGAGCATTTGTCCCCTTGTTATTTGAATGCTTTCTCCCCCATTAGAATGTGGGCTCCTTGAGTATAGGCACTCCGTTTTTGTCTTTCTTTGTATCCCTGGTGCTTACCACAGTGCCTACCAAATAATAAGTACTTAATAAATTCTTGTTGACTGTTCACTGACTAAATCCTGGATGAAACCAGGTGAAAACATTCTTCTTGGTCTCTCATGGGAAAGGGATGTGGATTCTGAAGTAGATCAGGCCTTGGCTTAGCTAAAATTACAATTTGAAAGGATTAATTTTTAGCTTTATAGTTTCCTGTGCACTAATGTGATGGACAAATGGTTAAAAACAATCAAATATTTTTATGATATTATTGCTATATATTTCAAAGTGGATGAAGGGAACTTTCCCTCATTACATGTGGTGATAGTAAAATCAACCAAGAAAACATTTTAAAGAATTTTCATGAGACAAGCTGAAAAAGATGGCTGTCTAATTCTAAATCAAAAGCTATGTATGTTAGAAAGATTCAGTTAAATCAATTTAACATGCCTATATAATTCGTCCCTGGCTGGAACTTGTATGGGTTATTTTAATAAACATTAGTAAATTTAGATAATCAAATTATTTGGTCATATTTAGTTCTGCCATGGCTATATTATGACTCAATGTAACATTCTTCTTGTAGTGGCTGGAATTATGACCTCACAAAAAGCAGTGCAAAGTTACCAAACAGTTTAGCCTATGTCTACAAATGCCAAAGTGAAGAAGAAAACTGAGACGATTATCCAGAGGATTCAGGTATAAAAACACATTCATATAAATTCAATGTTTCTTAAACTAAAGTCAAACTGTCTTTAGGTATCTGAATTATTTTAAAAATTGCTTCAATTGTCTACTTTGTTTTATCTGTGCTGGTGTGTAACTAACGCTTTTGAGAGATTTCAGATAGTTTGGTCTTTTAGGTAATGAAGCACATTTTTATATTCACAATTATTGCTACTCAAGAAATATTTAATAAATCATTTACTTCTGAGCACATACCTACTGTGTTGTGCCATCTATTCACTGCAAAAAGTCTGCTGCAAGTCACAGTTACCACTGCAGGAATGGTAAGGTGTGGAAGAGTGTTGGCTGCCACATGTGTGACTGGAGAATTTGATGGAAATTTCAGCACCATTATAACATCCTGTTGCATCTGATCTTTAAACATGAGTGGACTCTGTGGAAGGAAACACTGTTGAATAGAAAGGAGAGGAAAGCAGAAGGAAACAGAAGGGATAACAGTTAGTGAGGAGGTCCAGGCAAAATGAGGTTAAATAGAGTATGGGTACAAACAGGTAAAATGGAGCAATCTCAAGTAGCAACATATGACAGAAGGAGGAGAGCTTTGACATAAGGACAAAGCCTGCAGATTCATATTCAGAAGGAATCATAAGGGTCTATAAGGTCAATATCATGGGTTACAAAGTAAAATACTCAGTACAAAATCAAATGTAGCTGTCAAACAAATGAAAAGCCAGGCTATGGCTATCTCCTTTTTGATGTCTAATTAACTAGTAAATTCAGGTGATTTGGCTAAAAAGCAGTTGTCCTGATGAAAAAAAATGAGTTAATGAATTGTTAGTTAGCATATACCCTTATACCTCTATAAAACAAACCAACCTATTTACAAAATTATAATGTTTGGGTGTTACATGAACAATTTCTACACTGATGTTTATAGTTATGAACTATAAGTAAAATATGTTGATAAACATTTAATCAAAACCATACAAATCAACATACAAAATAATTGAATGACTGTTATGTGTAAAGGACGTGAAAAATACAACCTTAAAAATAACCATTATTTGGTGTACACAGAACTTTCATGGTACAGTTCTTTGTAATCACTTGTGTTAGCTAATAATTCCCTATTACATGAACTCAGAAAGTTTAGACATTCTAGCTTAACAATTCCACATCAATTTAAATTCTAATAATGTCCCCCAGGAAATCAATGATTGTGACTGGGCATTTCTCCAGGATAAGCATTTTTTAAATATGAGAAGACTAACCTGGGAATAAAACTCCTTTGCCAAACTTTTTCAAAAAATGAAGTGTTGGTGATGATTCCCTGACCAATTCCCTGAAAATACTTTACACTCTGTATTAAGAGGTCCTTTAGTAATTTCTACACAATATTCATATATTTTATGAGAAGGAATTAACTGCTATGTAGTTGGAAGGAGTTTGTTAATGGTAAAACTTGATTCATCTAAGGGAAAATTTCAGCAAAATGCTTAACTAAAAATTAATTAAGTCTATCTCAGTAAAGGATTTCATCCAGTATATGGGTTATCATGCAGCCATAATTATTTTGCTCACCTGACCTGGTGCCCCTGCCTTTTCATTGCAAATTATGATGAAAACTGAAACGGAAGGGAACCCCCTCCCCACCACACAACATACTTGATTTTGCTAAGAGTATGATTAAATATGTATCATTGGTAAATGTATGGCCTTAATCACCAAATAAATAATTAAATAGAGGGACAGTTGACATGTGTGTTATGGGCCATAATCTGAAGTTCCTTTTTTGAATAAGGCTCTCCTTGCTTTTATGACTACAAATGGTCAGATACTTTGATACTATGTAAACACAGTTTTATTAGTTCACTGCTAACATAAAAGTCACTGAAAATTATAATTGTTAAATATATTAAAGTTTCTCAGCAAATTTCAATTTGAAAGGGCACTGAAAACAAAGCCTTTACTACCTGAATGTATATACATCTAATAGACCTATTTTCTCAAAACTATTTATAAAAAAGATCAATATTTTGTCTTTGGGAATAAATTTTATTGTTTCAGACTAAAATGTGAAGAATGTCTCTACTGTTTTCCCTGAATAATGGGAAGAATTTCAAATAACTTGGCTACTAATTCTTTACTTTCATCATGTACAGATAATCACAAATTTTTTTAATGTTTATTCCTTTTCTTGAAATGTGGCATGAGTGTGTGGATATACAACAAGAGTATGAGTGTGGGTATATACAAAAAACATGGAAGATAAGTAAAAGGTAAAATGCTTCTGTGAATGCAAAAGAGGGCAGTGCAATAAAGTATACACAAACACACACATAGAAATCCAACTTTTTTCAGGAGAATCAAGATGTAAGTAACTATAGATATACAGGTAAGTGAATGAAGTAAAAAACATTTTTAAAAGTGTTGCTTAAACAGGTATTCCATATGACCTATAAAAGATATTGAGGTAAAAAGGAAATAAAAAGTTTCCTACAGGCTGATGTCTCACCAGGTGCATGGCAGAGCTCCGAGGTGGATGTGGCTCAATAAGCAACTGAGATGGCGTCTGTCCAAAGTTCTGTATCTGTGCCTCCATGGCCTGCAGGGAAAGAAGAGTGATTGTCATAATCAATATGCATCAAAGAGGTAGGTCAACATACTATCTGACAATGCAAGCACATCCCAAGTCAGCCATGAAAAAAGTCTAGAAGATTCACGTGGTGCCCTTCTCCCAGGGCGCAGACTTATCCAAGTGTTAGTATTTTGTAGACAAGCTTTGCTTCTCTTTTCAAGCATGCTGCAGTTACCCAGCTAACCATTCTTATTTCCAGTAGCTAAGGGTACATGTGAGAATGTTAACCTGTGATGACATGCAGCTAAGGACTGGGGAGATTTCTCAACACTAACGTCAACACAGATACCTTGATAAAATCCTTTGTAAGAAGAAAAGTATGAGGATCTCTAATAAAATAAGCTTCTGGAATCTTAATAGGAAGAAATGGAAAAGTGAAACCCATAAATAACATAAAATAAAACCCAAAAGAATCACATTTCTCATCAACCATGTCTGAGGATACCAAAGCAGAATACCAAACACATCTGTGTAATGATCTGACTTAGGAAACCCTTATTTTTTTTTAAAGATATCATAATATTTTAACTTATTGTACTATGTCTGTTAGAATTTGATGATTATTTTTGAGAAGGCTACTTCAATCTGTCATAATTTTAAATCAAATCTCAGACTGAACTCCCCAAAGGCGGAGATAAGGGAAATATGTAAAGCACCCTGAGCGACTGGCTATTTCTTAAAATTCTACATAGAAATGGTAACAATTTTTGGTTACTTCCCAGTGAAAAAAATACTTTTAGACTTTAATCTCAAATGAACATGTGGATTCTTGGCTTCATAATACATTCTACTGTTCTTGTGTGGGTGAGACAGTTTTCTAAAGGATTATTAAATGATATTTCTTCTACACTTTAAAATTTGAGGAGCAAAATACTTCAGTGTATTTGCTAGACTCACAGAGAAATATTTTTTCTTGAAATATAAGTATGTAATTTAAGTCAACAAGCAGAAACTTAGTATTTATTATGATCATTATTGTGTTACCACACTTATTTTCTCCTGAAAATTGTGTGCAATTTGGTTGCTCATAAAAGTGAAATACGAAAAGCACTGGTTAGGGCTTTAAAAAGTCAGGTAAGTTGGTGGAGGTCTCATAATATAGTGTTGCTACTAACTAATTGTATCAGCTTCTGCAATTCTCATTTAAAAAGTGCTAAAATTTAACAATTTGTCTGCCTGGACTACATTTCAAGAAAATGTTTATCAATAAAAATGTGAACTGTTAAATTTATTAGCAATATTAAACATGAACGCATCATTAGCCACCATATTTTAATGGGTGCATAAATGGAACTTCGGTTCTTTTGCTTGTGTAGGCACTGAAGTGAATTATTATATCTCTAAATGCTGTCCAATTTTAATGTACACATTTGTTTGCATGGTGTCCACTCATAAGCAAAGTCTAATTCAACTAAATTCTATTTCTATAAATATTATTTGACTTTGCAGCCAAATGCAAGATTTATGATAATAAGAGGTTGGGGAAGGAGAGTTTATCTGTTTAAATTCATTTGTATTACAAACATTTAAAGATTATTTGAAAAAAGGAAACAGTAATTTTATGGTTAAGAATGTCCTATAAAGCAAATGCCCATTACCTGGTTTAATGTATTAGTAGTAGCAAAATGCTCTCTAATAATAAATACTGATTGAAGTCCGTGTTTCTACTAAAAAAAAAAAAAGGCAGCACTGGGCATATTTCACATTTTTCCAACTTGACTGGGCCTTAATTTTGCTCATGAAAAGGAAGAATTAAAATTATGCTAGCAATTGCAATGGAAGTATGAACTTCTCTTTTACCATGATTATGTGGCGACTAGGTTCAGTGTGGAAAGCACCTGGTCTCTAATAAGGTCAGAATGCTTTGACCATCTTCTTTGGCTCATTCTATTTTTCACCCTGGTGCCCCTGGGATAATTACTTATAGGGCAGGTTTAGCTCTCCTCTAGGGTCTCCCAAAAGGGCAGAGTAGAAAGGTACTTGATGTACAGTATGATTCAGGAACACTTTGTTTTCTTTATACAAAAGAAATGCTAACATCCACAAGACCCTAAAGTGTAGATGGACAGAATGACTTAAAACAGTACATGGTAACATTAACAAAACTACTGTTTGATCTTCTTTGACAAGATATGATTTCATCACCATAATCAGATAACAATTACTAAAAACCCTCAGGTAGTCTTTCATTATAGATACTTTCCAACAATCTAATTATGTTAAGGGCACATGGTAAAATGGATTTTTAAAAGCATCTGGCATGTAGTATTTTAAATCTTTCAAAAGTAAAACCTTAAATGATATTTTCCCCTTATGCATCATCATCATCATTACTATTAATAATAATAGCTAGCATTTATATAGTGTCTAAGTGCCAGGCACTGTGGTATACTTTTTACAAATGTTATCTCATTTGATCCTTACAATAACCCTGGGAAATAGGTGCTATTATTATCCCCATTTCATAGTTGAGGAAACTAAAGTAAACAGAGGTTAAGTGATTTGCCCAAGGTTATGCAGCTAGTAAGTGTCTGAGACTGGATTTGAACTCTCCAAGAAGGAATGACCTTTTTTGTTCCTGTCTATGTGTTTTCAGTGTTTGCATAATACTTGACACAGAATAGGTGCTTATTAATAAATATGTCTGTTGAATGAATAGGTCATTCACTGATTTAAGACCCACACAAAATTAGTTCTGTAGCCAAAAAACAAAAAAGCACACCACATTTTAAATTGTTTGAAAATGTATTAAAAATTAGGAGTTACAATTTCTGAATATTTTTGTTATACTAATCCAAAATATTCTTGTTATTAGAGTACAATTGTTAGATGATATATAATAGTGAATATTTGATGTTTTAATTAAATTTTATTTAATTTTAGTGCTTTAGAAATTTTAATTTTAGTACTCTAGAAAAATTCATATATGTAGCATCTTAAGATGTAAATGACCATTCATTCATTAAACAATTCAATAAATAGGTATGTATTTTAATTAAATTGGCTATGTAAAAGGAGAAAGAAGACAAGTCCCTAATGTAGACTCTAGCAAATAACTGAAAGGGTAAGAGAAAGATCAACGACCAAGAAGACCAAAGAGAGACCTGGTCTATAATAGCAGCACCCACAAATCACTACATAAGGAAAAAGAACTAAGCAATGCCTACCTGGGAACACTTGGAGCCATTGTAAGAAAAAATATCAGAACTACACCAGGAGATGGAAGCAAGGGGAAAAAAAGACAGATTAACATGGCACCTTTGTGGGACCATAAAATGTGGAGACAGAAACCAGGGATTTCAGGAAGACAGCAGGGTCTGACCCCAGTCAACCCCATCCAGAATTCTAGAGGCAGCATCCAAACTACTGAAGGGACAATACTTTATCCAATGATGGGGGGTGGGGGTTGGAGATTGGCCTTAGCACAAAACCTCAATCTAGAAACTGAGGCTGAAGAAGTGAGTAAATAGAAGAAAACACTAAACATGATGAAGAAATACTGTGGCTTAAAAGAAGCTAAAGAAGCTAACCCTCCAAAAGAAAGCAACTTTACAGCAAATACAAGTAAAGCCCCAGAGAAAAGGATGGTTTGGTCACAAAGAATCCAAGTATGGCTGGAAAAAAATGAAGCATGATATAAAAATGAAATTAGAACTCGAGTAAAACATGGGAAGAATACATCCTATGGAAGAGGGCACCTGTCACTTGACCCAATCCCAGTGGTTCCATACAGTATACATCAGCATGTTTGGTTGTGTAGGAGGCCAGGCAGCCTTCTTCAGGTATGATGATGGGAATGGAAGGGCCTCAGAGAGCCTCTGGAACACATGGAGACATTTTGACTCTGGTAACCAGATGGCCAACGACAACCTCTTTAATTCATTGCTGTTGCATAACTGGAAACTTGGGGGGCATCTTCAAAAATCCTTTTCTGGTCTTGCTTTTCTCTGTTGTTTGGACCTCTGCTCTTGGTTTGACTCTGACTTACTATCTGGTAAGAAACAATTCTATAAAGGGAGGAGCCCTCTCCTTCCAGGACTGACACATGGTTCAGTGAATATGGACCTCTGTTCTTTGTTTTGGTATTTTGTGTTTTTTGTTTAAGATGAAAGAATTTAGGGGTTATAATCTTATGAGTTTCAAAAAGGTCAGGAGAGTGAGCTAAGGAAGGTCTAGGAGCATAGTAGTTGAGCCCATGCTGGATCTTGCTGCCAGCCTAACACTGATGCCCTGAGAAGTGAAGAGTAACCCTGAGGATCCAGCCCAGTAGAGTGGAGACCAGGGCTTGTTGGTCAGAAATGCTGCATTTGGATGTGAACTTTGTGGGATCAATGATATGTACCTCCCTAGAGACCAAGGTAGTATAGGGGAGGTGTGATCCAAAGTATTTATGGAGAAATGTATATTTCTGTTCTTGCTATAGTTATGAAGTGAATGGCTCTTTTTGTAAAAGCTAATTAATTGATTTTAATTGGCTAGATGGAACTGGAGTGCTAGTCAGTCATTGACACCCAACAGTCATTGACACAGCAGGAATAGGGGCTTATATTTCAGAGGGGAAAAAAACAACTATTCCAGTAGCTCAGGAGGATTTCTGGATTGGGAGGGAGGGGGGAGATGGAACAGCATGACTCTGGGCTAGTGAGCCCAGAATGATACTAGCATATTATAATTAGAAGGCAGAAAATAGAAAACCATGATTTTATGAGATCAGAAATACTACAATATTGTCAAAAGACTGAAAAAAATAGTAAGGCATCTGCTATCAAAAGCAACTGAGGAAACAAGTGGAAGAAATTTGAAGTGAAGGAAATACTGGCTTCACAAAGGTTAGTTCAGGACAGCATAAGCATACACAGATCCTACCAACATGGAAATACTGCAAGGTTGGGCTTGAAAGACTATATGTCTGTTGTCCAAAGACCAGCTTAGGTAAGCTGAATAAGGCTCATCACCAGACTGATCAGGGGTGATGAATTATTATTTTTTAATCATAACTCATGAAGACCTTTTAGCTAATCATAGAAGAATTTCAATCTATGTCTGGGCAAAGAACCCACACCAATAAAATTATAGGCCAGCTAAGTTTTGAAGTGAATGTGAGCATGGCCTCATTTATGTAACTTTAAAAAAAATTCTCAGGTACATGTTTTTTCTACATTAACCTGTCACCTTTTAAGACTATCATCTTAAATTGCTTATAGGAGATATAGATATCCCACTGACAAAATTAACATGCTGAAGGTAGCTTATAACTTATCTCTCTAAGGGGTACCTAGATGGCCCAAGGGATAGAACGCCTGGCCTGGAGTCAGGAAAACTCATCTTCCTGGGTTAAAAATCAGGCTTCACACATACTAGCAGTGTGACCCTGGGCAAGTCATTTAACTCTGTTTGCCTTGGTTTCCTCATCTATAAAATGAAATGGGGGGCAGTTAGGTGGCGCAGTGGATAAAGCACTGGCCCTGGATTCAGGAGTACCTGAGTTCAAATGCGGCCTCAGATGCTTGACACTTACTAGCTGTGTGACCCTGGGCAAGTCACTTAACGCCCATTGCCCCACAACCCCCCCCCCCCCAAAAAAAAAAAACGAAATGGAGAAGTAAATGACAAACCACTCCAGTATATTTGCCAAGAAAATCCCAAATAGGGTCTGGAAAGAATCAGATCAACTGCAGAACGGCTATCTCCGCTGTCTCCTCCATTAGATTTTAAGCTCCCTGAAGGAAAGGGGCTGCCTTTTGCCTCTCTTTGTATCTGCAGTGCTTAGCACAGTGCCTGGCACAGAGAAGGTACTTCATACATAGATGCTAGTTGGCTGACAAAGCTGCTAAAGTGATTTTCCTAAAATATAAAGCTAGATCATATTAATACCCAACAATAAATTCCACTTGTACCTTATGAACTGGAGAACAGAAGACTTAGAGGGGACATAAAAAGAGCAGAATTAGGAGCCATGGATGGAAGTTGCAAAAGAAGGATTTGGGATTGACATATGGGCAAACTTTCTGATAAGAGAGTTGTTTTAAACATGGAATGAACTGGTAAGGGGCAAAGGCATTCTCCTTAACAGCAGGTTTTCAAGTGCAGCTGTATGACCATTATTTTCAATATTGTAGAGGGGACTCAAGAAGGCACAGATTGGACTAACTGGGGTTTAGGGTTCCTTGTAAAAGAGATTTCATGTTTAACATGATTGCACATGTATAACCGATCTCAAATTGCTTGCTGTCTTGGGGAGGGCTAAGGAGAGGGAGAAATATTTGGAACTCAAAATCTTATAAAAAATGAATGTTGAAAACTCTTTGCATGTAATTACTAGAATTTTTTAAAAATTGGAACATTAAAAAATAAGAGATTTTATAAATATATAATATCCTAAAAGGCCAAAAGAAGGCCTCTTGCGTGCTGTGTAGATCCTCTAAAGGAAGGGTTCTTAACCTAGGATCTATCAACTTGTCTATACACATGCGCACATGCACAACCATACATACACAACTGTATTTAATATTCTTGGTCTCCATTGTAATGCTATGTATTGTAGTATGCATTTAAAAATATTATTCCGAGGAGTTCATAGGCTTCACCAGACTGCCACAGTAGTCCAAGACACAAAAAATTCTTAAGAACTCTTGCTCTAAAGGGAATTATGGGATAATGTGGACAACAATTGCATGTATAATGCATAAAGTAATAGCAATCTGCACACTTCATGAGGGTGTCTAAATAACAGCAAACTTTCATTTAAGTAACAATGCACAAAATCAATAGGTCCTAAAAACAGATAAGAAAAAACCCTATAAAATCCCTTTCTGAACATCTTTTTACATCATTTAGGCTAATTTTTTTGAGATTAGGTCTCCCCATCTTGCAGGTATACACGGGGCCAATCCCATTACTGAACAGAACAAGTTTGACCTGCTTCATTTCCAGCCTGGGTCAGTTTACCCTTCCTTAGGTATCAGGGTAGCATCCTGTTGGGTTGGTTTTTATTTTTGTTTTTATTTTTTTGTGAGGCAATTGGGGTTAAGTGACTTGCCAGGGTCACACAGCTAGTAAGTGTTAAGTGTCTGAGACCAGATTTGAACTCAGGTCCTCCTGACTCCAGGGCCAGTGCTCTATCCACTGTGCCACCTAGCTGCCCTGGGTTGGTTTTTACATAAAAAGAATACTAATTCCTAGTATTCTTGGTTTTACCCAACAAACACAATCGATAGTCCCCAAATATTGGGCTTGTTAGGACAAATGTGATTGGCTACTGTTTGAAAGCTGTAAAACTTGCAAATGTTATTATTATGTACTAGTGATAGCAGATTTTGCTTTTACACATTTTCCCTATTGTTTGGTAAATGGCAACATTATCTTCATTACTTTTGATAAGTTGAGGTACAAATCTTGTTTTCTACTGTGTATTATTTATACATATCTATCTCATGGAGATGCCCACTGGAATGTCAACTAGTGTGGATCCACAGAGCTGAGGTATGCTCTAATATGCTGTTTTAAAATTTTTTCTATTCAAGGTGTTCAAAAAATGCAAATATAAAGGAACATATTTTAAAATATGAATTAAAAGATCAGTTTCAGTTTCTTAATGTGTTTGGGTCTTATTTCTATTTCTAGTTATAACATGTCTAAAGAGAAATAATCTCAAAGCTCAGGCTGTAATCATAGAAAGCAAAGGGCCCATAATGAGGTGTTAAATAAACATTAAAAATGTGGTCATGGCCAGTGCTCCCTTTATGAACCCTAATCAAATCCTTTGAATCAGAAAGGGAGCAATGCCAGTGGCCAAGTAATGAATGGCCCCATTCCCAGATAGTGTTAAAATGGTAGTGGCAGAGGAATAGTTGGAAATGATGGCATTTTGAATGAGTTCAGTGAATGAAGCCAACCCTCAATGAGATGTAAAGACTATGCACAAGAATTGGAAATGGGGAGGACCCCCAAGAAGCTGTGTAGACTGGAAGAGTAGGAGTACACGCAGAGGCAGCCACTATGAAGAGTCATCACCAGGTCTTTGGGGAGGAGGCCGTGTGAGCAGAAAGGACACGAGGAGCTTTTGGACAGATGCTGTGTCATTAGGAGTAATGGGACAGATTCTTGGTTATTGACCCTCTCTCCATCCTCCAATGCTCCTATCACATACTCCAAGATGGTAGTTCTTGGTTGTTATTTCCTTTCTTTTCTTGGTATCCTTCAGGAAAGTCTAAAGTCTTTTCCCCCAGGCACAGGAAAAAATATGTTTCTTAAAAGTATATTTACATTTCTTTGTTTTAAACATTTACTTTGTCTTCATGGATAGTTCAATAAAAGACATTTGCTTCTTGCCTGAGCATACTTATTGGGACTGCAGTGAGGAGGAGATGATGGAGGTCTATGCATTCTGAGGGAGGACAGGGAGAAATTTAGACCTGAGGTGTTATGTCAAAGTGCTATCTCTGTCTGGGGCTTAAAGTCCAGAAAAAAATTATAGAAAAAGAATTATAGATTGTTTTGTTACAAGTTCCTAGAGAGAAAAAAATATTTATACTGGGAAACCCACCTAGGAAATGAACCATTAATGGAGAAGGGACAGGTGAATAGAGAAAGCTGCTCAATTTATAATCCCCACAATGGTATATATAGATAGATCCCTAAATTAAAGGAAAATTTCAAAGATTAAAAACTTTTCCTCTTGGAGAAGTTTTAAAATGAACGTTTTCATCTTCAAAATGAGGAACAAGGGGGGCAGCTAGGTGGCACAGTGGATAAAGCACCGGCCCTGGATTCGGGAGGACCTGAGTTAAAATCTGGCCTCTGACACTTGATAACTTACTAGGCAAGTCACTTAGCCCTCATTGCCCCGCAAAAAAAAAAGAACAAGAACTAGATGATCTCTAAGGTCTCTTTCAGACTTAAATCTGATGAGCCTATGAATATTAATTTTTTTCTATTAGTGATATTCTTTCCAAGGCAGAACAGTAAGAGCTCTGGACTTGGAGTCAGATAATGCTGAATTCTGACAATTATAGTCACTTAAAAACTCCATCAGGGCAGCTAGGTGGAGCAGCAGATAGAGAGCTGGGCCTAGAGTCAGGAAGACTTTTCAAATTTGGCTTCAGACATTTAGCTGTGTGACTCTGGGCAAGTAACTAAACCCTGTTTGCGTCAGTTTCCTCATCCATAAAATTAGCTGAGAAGAATAATGCAAACTTACTCCAGTATCTCTTCCAAAAAAACCTCAAAAAGAGTCATGAAAAGTCAGACATGACTAAAAACAACTAAACAACAACAAAGAACTCTGTCCCTGGGTCATATAAGTCCCTTCGCCTCTTTGGCCTCAATTTCCTCATATGTATAAAAATAATAATAGCAGTAGTATCTGCCTTACTGGGTTTTTGTGAGGCTCGAATTGAAGAATTCCATGCAGAGCTCTTTATAAATGTAGCTCTCCCCTTCTTTTTGTTTGCATCTCCTTTTCCTCTGTTTCCATTCATTAATGCCTCCAACCCCCTCAATTATACATACTTTCCTCCTAACTAAAATACAGATTTTACAAAACAATATTACTATATTACTTTCCCCCCCCCATTTCCTGTTGCAATTATCTATTAGGATTTTTCTGTACTTCCCCCTAGTCTGCCTCTTCTACTCTAGTCAGGTCATTTTCACTCCCATTCACACAAACCAAGCTCATGCTGCCTGTGTTTTTGCCCATATTCCTTCTGCTTCTCCTCCTCCTCTCTATCAGTTTCACCAATACCCTTCTTTCAAGGCCCAGCTTATTACCTCTTACCCACTAAGCTTTTCCAGAATAATTATAGCAAACAACAATTTTACTTTAAAAAATTTCTTTAGCATTTATACTTGATTCTCTACAGTCTAGTAATTGATCATCAACAGGAGGATACTGAGTTTCCTCTAGTAGGTGTTCATCTTCAAAAAATAGACAAATTCTCCCTGGAGGAAGTGATATGTACACATGCCTATTGGTATGATTGAATACAGGGATTAGAAAAACCTGGAGAGGAGGCATGGTACGGTGAATAGACAGGTGGCGGGAAGCTTCAAGGACTTCCTTGGACAGACCAATACTGCCTGTGTGATTCTAGCCTCTCAGTGCTCTAGTTAACTCTCTAAGACTCTATCTAAGTTGCAGAGAAGGTACCTAGGATTTGACTCATTCAGGAATTTCCCATATCAATGAAACCATACTTTCAGTTCTTTTTTCTTATATGAAAAATAAATCACCCCAGAATGACCCTAGGTCTTGTTTCTGGAAAAAAAAAAGGAGGGAAAAATAGGTCTCCAAATTCTTATTCTAGAGTTACTTTTTAAAAAATAGCTGTGGGGGCAGCTAGGTAATGCAGTGGATAAAGCACTGGCTCTAGATTCAGGAGGACCTGAGTTCAAATGTGGCCTCAGACACTTGACACTTACTAGCTGTGTGATCCTGGGAAAGTCACTTAACCCCAACTGCCTCACCAAAAACAAAAACAACCCATCGACTTCAAAAGTAGCTATGTAAGTAGGAGTGTCTAGTATGATGTTTATTTCTCCCCTTTGTGTCTGGTGAGGCACCATTAATATATCCTTTTCGCACGGGGAGGACAGGAAAGCTGTCATTTGCTAAACCTCCAAATGACTCTTTGGCCTTGCTTTTGAACCAAACCCAGAGATGCTCTTCTATCACGGCTTTATAATTGAATGTTGTCTCCCACTTCCCCATGCTTTACTCCAAAACATTACTTTTCAGGTAAGTTATCACGCTGAGAATGTTTGGCAAGAGAAGGCTGGATAAAATCCAAAGCTTAATATAATGATTCTGGCCACCAAGTGGCTAGTTTAATTCCTTCTTTCCTATATTTGAGCCATAAGAGTTTTTGAATTTGGTTTCCATACATCACCTACCTCTTTACAGAGGGATAAAAGGCTTAGTGAAGAATGAGATGTACTTCTTTTTTTGGACATGGCCAGTGAGGAAATGCTTTGCTTGACTATATATGTTTACAAAAGTTTTCTTTTTCTTTTTTTTTTTTTTCATTTGTGGGAGAGTGTTGGGAGAGAAGGTGGATTTTTGCTGATAAATAAAATAAAAAATAAATTTGGCTGAGAAAAATCAGCACATGGTTTAAAAATGAAACAGGTTACTTCTATCAATGCAGGATAATATTTTGTGTTACCAAACATGAAAATAATTGATCAATTCAATTAAAAAACTAGTAAAGAAAGGAATCATACTGGTTTTCTGCTGCATGCAAAGAGAGTATTTTACTTTGCAACTAAAGTTTTGAGTAACATAAATAAATAAAAAGAAAATAAAAAGAAAACTCTATAAGATAAAACACAGGGGGAAGCTAGGTGGTGCAGTGGATAAAGCACTGGCCTTGGATTCAGGAGTACCCGAGTTCAAATCCAACCTCAGACACTTGACACTTAACTAGCTGTGTGACCCTGGGCAAGTCACTTAACCCTCATTGCCCTGTAAAAATAAAAAAAATTTAAAAAAGATAAAACACAGCATCTGAGTGTCTTTATTATTATGCCTGACAGTAGAAAACAGTATTTTTCTTTTCTTACGTGGATTGAAATAGATAATTCAGTTCTCTAGAAAATACTTCATCCCCTTCAGGCAAAAAAGGACATATAGTTTACACTGTAGTTTTCTATACCTTTAAGACAATACTCAATACAAAGAAAAATGTAGAAGCAAGAGACTGATGGATTTTGAAAAGTTTGAAATAATAATAGGAAGAGTACTTCACAGCAGAAAGTATTTTTAAGTGACAACATGTTGGCTTCTGGTTTATTGTTATAATAAGGCAAGATCATATACGGCATTATTTTTTAATTCTAGAAGAATAAAAGCAAAGTAGATCAGGGAAATAATATCTATATTTTATTATTTCTTGCTTTATAAACATTAGACTATATAAAAAATTAAAATGTGATCTTATATTCTACTCTATCTAGAGACCCTGTAGAAATAGCAGAACAGCAGACTGAGAGTCTCTTCTCTCTTTTTCTTTATAATGAAATGAAGGCTAAGTCTAAGTATTAGCAGAGAGAATTTAAACATCTAGCAAAATGCAGATAATTTAAAAAATAAACTATTGCTTTGCCTCATTTTTTAGGATATTGTTTGACCAAATATAGGAATTAGAAAAACCTGAAGAGGAAGCATGGTGTAGTGAATAGAGAGGTGGCCTTAAAATTAGGGAGATGTGGATTCAAATCCTGCCTTGGACAGACAAATACTGCCTGTGTGACTCTGGCCATGTTACTTAAGCTTCTCAGTGCTCTAGTTAACTCTATTTTCTTTTCTTTCTTTTCTTTTCTTTTTTTTTTCTGGTGAGGCAATGAGGGTTAAGTGACTTGCCCAGGGTCACACGGCTAGTAAGTGTCAAGTATTTGAGACCAGATTTGAACTCAGGCCCTCCTGACTCCAGGGCTGATGCTCTATCCACTGTGCCACCTAGCTGCTCCACTTTTTTTTTTCTAGTTAACTCTCTAAGACTCTAAGTTACAGAGAAGGTGCCAAGGAGTTGACTCATTCAGGAATTCCCCATATCAATGAAATCACAGCATTTGGTTTTGCTCTTGGTCTGCATCATTCCCATGCTGTTGTAGTTCTTAGACAGCTTATTACTGAGCTTTAACTAAAGTTGGGATTTTTTTCTTTCATGTCAAAAAGACTTTTATCTCCTCATTGTTAAATTATAATGACATACTACAATTGACTTATTTATTGGGCAAAATGACTCTTCTCCTTTGTAAGTGGAGACACTATGTATTTCTAACAGTCTTCAAGAATAATCCCCCTTCTTATGGCATTTAAAAAGGAGTGCCAAGAAACTGAAATGCATCTTTATGTGAGTGACTGTAGTTAGTGGTATACATCAATTAGAGTTGTTTAATCTGAAGAATATGACTGGGGGTAGGGTTGGAATGAGGAGGACAGAATGATTCACTGTTCCACATGAAGGCCACTGATAAGTTGCTATCTGTGTCTGAAGACTGAAGGTGGTTGTGGTGGTGTTCAGTTATTTTTCAATCATGTTCAAGTCTTCATAACCCCATTTGGAGTTTTTTTTGGCAGAAATATTGGAATGGTTTGCCATTTCCTTCTCCAGCTCATTTTACTGATGAGGAAACTGAGGCAAACAGGGTTAAGTGACTTGCCCAGGGTCACACAGCTAGTAAGTGTCTGAGGCCAGATGTGAACTGAGGAAGATGAGTCTTTCTGACTCCAGGCCTGTCACTATAGAACTTCTAGTTTGGGTGATAAAGCAGGATATGTATGAGCCAGTGAAAGAAGGTGTAATATCTTTTGCTCATTCATGTTTTTCTTCAAGAAAAGAACTGAAGCAGGGCAGCTAAGTGGCACAGTGGATAAAGCACCGGCCCTGGATTTAGGAAGACCTGAGTTCAAATACAGGCTTAACATTTAACTAGCTGTGTGACCCTGGGCAAGTCACTTAACCCTCATTGCCTTGCCAAAAAAAAGAAAGAAAGAAAGAAAGAAAAGAACTGAAGCATAAACGTGGTAACTCACACTAAGACCTGAAAGAAGAAGCTATGGATTTACCCATTAGGCCAGGAAGGGTGAGTAGCACATAGGCAGAATAACTCCACTCATTCTGTGTACAGCACTGTTTTTGGTGCTTGAGAGATACAATGTTTGGATAACATACTATCCTGCCCTCATGTAGCTTACTGTCATAAATGCATATGTTGAAGGCAGTCTTCTTTGACAAATTATTGCTGGTGTACCAATTCAAGTTCAAGTGAACCCTATCCTTATTGCCTCAGGGTTTATATAGCTGAGCCTGTTGCAGATATGAATTATATATAACAAAGGAGGAAAAGTAACCTTTCTTTCTTATATACAAATTGGGGGAAAAAAAGTAGTTAACATCGAAGTTCGATTTACTAAAAGGTAAAAAATCCCCATAAAAATAGCTGAGCTTAACTTATATAAACATATGTGTTATGGTTTAGAGACAAAAATTCACTTTGTAGGCAGGTGGTATAATTATTCCAAGCCAAAATTATGTACTTATGTTTAATTGAATTTCCATTTTAAGGAAATAATTAGGCTTGGTTATAGGCAGCAGGACATGCTTTAAAACATTCCTCTCTATTCTTGACATAAATGGAAAACCATAATTTAGATATACTGTACAGATTTCAAATGGCTTTAAGTAGGCACATTATCAATATGTTTAAAACCTTTAAAAAACAAGCTTTGAGCATCTCTAACTGAAATGGCTAGGTACTTAGACTGAGTAATATCTACTTCAACAAATTGAGGCAAGACAATGTGCTTTGAATAATTGTTAATTTATGCTGAGGTAACAACTGTGTAATATAACTGAAATCTATGTTAATAGAAGAAAAGGAAATCCCTTCCAGCTATTTCTGTTACAATCAGCAGGCCATAATTTTCACCCCCTCTTCCCTCGAGTAAAATATGACTTTAAATGCATGTTAAAGTGTTTGCTGTTAATTTCTGAAAATCAATAATTAGCACTTCTCAACACCACACAATAAAAATAGCACAAGGATGAAGAAAAGCACATCTCATATAAATGGCCTACATTATTCTTGGAATATCTGCATTATTTATGCTTTTCTACTAAAAGGCAGACAACCAATGGGTTTGAATTGGCTAAGAATCATTCTAATTACTAGGGGAAAAGATAACTAAACTAAACCAACTATAGATTTATTTACTAATCAAAATAAATTTGATGTCATTATTTACTTGATACTAATTCTGTTCTCAAATGGAAGGGTGACATCTCAGTCCCACAAGTTTTATTTCAGAATAGAAATATGTAGGACTACAAGATCTCTTAAGATCTTTTCCAGTCTAACTTCAAGGGTCATATTCTTTTCAAAAAAATAACTTTTATGAAATTCAAGAGAATCTCAATTTGATCCCAGGATCTTATCTTTGGGATTTTTTAAAATTTCATTTCCATTATGATTTTTGCTTTTGAATTTATTAGGTCTTTTATTTCAGGAAAATTCGCAATTATTACAATTATTGCAGAAACAAACTAAAGACTTTTGGAAATCTTTATTGACTGTCTCTCGCTAGTTATAATCTCTTCATGAAATTACTTCCCTGGAGAAGTATATCTCCCATGCCATATATGGAGACAATTAGGCCTTGCTGAATTTGTAAATAGGCAGTGCTGTGGCTATGATTTACTCAAGCAGATCTAGAAGGGTGGTTTTGAAATCCCTTGTCAGATCAAAGAAATCAGAAATGGGGGGGGGGAACCCCACCATCACTAAGCAAGAAAAAAAAGAAAGCTAGGGTAAGCAATTCATACCAAGAACAAATGATTGTAGAGGCTAGCATCAGAAGTCACTATTAAAACTTAATACCAGAATGGTAAAGTGTATTAATTTTTTCCTCATAAATTTTATGGGTTCAACTACTAGGGAAGGCCAGGATTCCAGATCCTGTCCAAAAACATATCTGTCTTGTTGGTTCTTGACAGCCATATCATGTCAGTTCTCTGTAGTAGCAAGGAATATTTCAGTAAGAAAATAAAGTGAAAACTGATGTGATCTATTCTGTGTCCTGTGGGCATATTTTCACTATAACAGATCCAAAGGGATGCTTTGTTATTCTTGTCAGATCAAAGAAAGAGATAAAAGAAGAAAATATAATCTAGAAAAGTAAAACCCAGAAAATCAGTAACAGAAAAGTAGAATAAAAGACCACATTTAATGATTTTATATAACTTAAATATGATCAATATTGAATTCTGAGTTTAAAAAGCAGCCCTAAACCAGAAATTTTTCATCAACCATATACTTTAGTGGCTGCTAGTAAAACTATACTGTAGGATTAGCTTTTAGGAATAACAACTCATTGTCAAACGGTAGTCATTTTAACCATTTTTCATTTTGGCCACATGGGCTGTAGGTTTGCTTACGTAGTTTGATAAAATGACTGTTCAGAACAAACCTCCAACCATGGCATAGTGAGAGTTTTGACAAAATGTGCAAATATGCAATAGAAATGGCTTAGTGAAGCTGATTTTATATAGTGCTACAAAAGTTCTTGAAATTTTTTTAATGAATGCTTTAGCTACATGACCAAAGAACCAGTTTAATTATTTTTAATGGATTAATATTGTTGACTGGTTGTCTTGAAAACAAATACACTTTTGTAGTCATTTAAAGATCATTTTAGTTCTGCTTTTAGACACAAAACATATTGACTATGAGAAGATGAATCCTAGTACAGCTATTTCTATGATCATCAATGTGATTAATCATTTATTTTTTATTTTATTTTTTCTAATCATTTAAAAATAAAAATTTTCCACTGTTAAAGTGAAAGTACAGTTAAAACCCCCCATGCCTAGTTTATATAATCTCATGTGCTTTCCTGAAATCTCCACAATCAGCACTTTAATGCTCTGCCATTCAAAGCAAAGCAATGCTAAAAATGATGAAGCACCAAAAAATCCCAAAGGGTATTATGATTTATCAAATAATTACTAAATCCTATTCACTGTAGTATAATTATTTGCTATGGTTTGGCAATAAACCAACAATCTCTCATAGGAGGAGCAACCTGCTTACCTTCAGCAATATCCATCATTTCGGCTGTAGGATGCTACCTTTTTAGACCACATGATCTCTCAAAATTTTTTATTGAGAAGAGGGACAACCTCCATGGGGAGAGTTCCCACACTTATGCTGCCCCAGTTCCTTAAGGTATTAAAGCTTAAATGTCTAAAAGTACTCTATTCTCATTTTTTCAAAAAAGTGTGGTAGGAAAAAAAAATACTGGCCTAGGGGTTAGGAGGTCTTAGTTCTTGTTCCAGCCTTGTCACTAATTAGATGTAGAGGCTAGAGTATACCTTAACATGTGAAGCAAAGAATGGAATATAATGAATAAGATGGACAAAATTGAATGTGATATTCTCAAGAATTTCTTCTAAGCATTAGCATTCTAAACTCTACTTAAACCAGTTGAGCTCATCCATGGAAAAAGTGTTTAGATTATGATGTAAATCAAGGGCTGAGACAATTTGAAATATCATCAAATATCCACTATATTTGGTGTTTACATATTGAGGAGAGAGATACCGGCTTTGTACCAGGACTGTTCTGTCATGTTTCTCCACAGGAGAAGGCTGTCATGATAAAGTTCATTATCAATTACTGCTTTACAAGTACAAGATGAGTTAAGCTGTCATAATTTTCTCAGCCAGAGATCCTATGCTGTCAAAGTGTCAATTTTTAATCTGACATAGGAAAGAAAATTATCTGTTATTCTGACCTCTAATTTCTTGACATTTTAATGCCATAATTGCTGTGGTTAGTGCTGTTACCATGATTTCACCTGTCAAAGAAGAATGAATCAATAACCTTAGGCTGCTCTTCAAGGTTTAACATTTATTTCAAAGCTCAAAGTTATGTGTATGTTTTAACAAAAGAGACCAATTACATAGGTACATACACATAAATTAGAGATATAGTCATTTTATACCTAATCCCCAAACTGTTGTTTCCTTTAACTTAACTATTGCTCAAAATCACAAAATTGTAAGATCTACTGAAAATAAGGGAGACTATTTGCTAAAATGTTATAGTGATTGTAGTGACCTTAAAATAGAAACATACATTTAATTTAAAAAGTGGACTATTAACTATTAAAACATGAGAGAAAAATAATTTATTCTTTTAAGAAGTTAGTAAATTCAGATAATATCTTAAAAGTTCTAATTTTGTTTTGGCATTCTGGGAGATCGATTAACTCTCCTACCTGCTGGTATACAAATGCAGATTTCAAGAAACAGGAGCCTCCTGAAAAAGTTAATGTCCTGGCCAGAGTTACTATATTCACTCTTGGGAATAACTCATATATTAGGAGGATCTAATTAGACACCAAATTAAAACCGTACTTTGTTCTACTGCATTTGTTCTCAATATGGTACTTATGAAAAGAGGCTCTAAGAGATTTTCGGGAAGGAAACACATGTTATTTATTATTTCAACTTTACAGTAAGAACAATTGAGGTAGAGAAAAATTAAGTGAGTTGCCCAAGTTCACAAAGAAAACTAGCAGAAACAGGATTATGTTGTATCTCTCTGCTCTAACAATGCAACCTTTATATTCTTTTCTTTTTTGGGCAGGGCAAAGAGGGTTAAGTGACTTGCCCAGGGTCACACAGCTAGTAAGTGTCAAGTGTCTGAGGCTGGATTTGAATTCAGGTCTGTGACTCAACAGGGGGCTACTGGTAAGAATATTCTCACAGGTCCTCCTGAGTCCAGGACCGGTGCTTTATCCACTGTGCCACCTAGCTGCCCCTTAACCTTTATGTTCTTAAAAGTCCTACTGTAGGGGCAGCTAGGTGGCACAGTGGATAAAGCATTGGTCCTGGATTCAGGAGGACCTGAGTTCAAAACCCAGCCTCAGACATTTGACACTTACTAGCTGTGTGACCCTGGGCAAGTCACTTAACCCCAATTGCCTCACTAAAAAAAAAAAGTCTTACTGTACTAAATACAAAATTACTTTGTGGAAATAAGGTTCTTGAGAGGCACATTAAGCTGGCAAGGACCATTTACTAAGTTAGAGGTACAGTGGCCTTCTAGTAGTCTTAGGAGATAATATTTCTTTTTAAGTAATTTGATTTGACATTTTAATTTAAAGTCAAGGTGAACAATATGTCCTCTGTGATAACATCACAGGACCTATATTGGCTTACTTGGGGGAAAAGAAGTATGTGGGCATATTCTAAGTATGTCTTCCAGATACCTGTTAACTCTTTAACTAAGATAAAAAGAATTCTCTTAATAATGGAATAGTACTGCAAGTGATTTAGAGAGTTATACTTAATACCTCCTGGGATTTCCTAGGACACCTATAATCCCATTCTGAATAATCTGGTGTTCATGTTTGCCCATGGGAAGAAAAAGGGGCAGGTAGAAACCTCTAAATAAGACTATCTGAAGCATGGGCTACTGTGCTTACCACTATGTATGTGCCAGTCATCCTGATGAATCATCTGGAACAATCACCAAACAATAGTTAGAAGAATGTTTTAGTTGTCTATAGCATAAGCAAGCATTTTAGCTGGAAACTTCCAGTCGTGACAACAGTCTATTGATCTGAAAGGACTAATTTTATTAAATTTTTATTAGCTGACAGGTAGCTCAGATCAGGGCACACAGATTTAGATCTGGACAAGACTTCTGAGTTCAACTACTCCAACTTCATCCTATACTTGTGGAAACACCTCCAGGAAAGCTATGGTACTTGCCCAAAGTGAGTGGTAGGTGGGACTATTAGGATACTACTATCCATCCCTATACAAATCAGTTTATTCTTTGCCACAATAATGATCTGCAGTTTGGCAGAGCCCATAGCTATTAATATAGAATAGAGTATCATGGGGACCTCAGAGGCAGAGAGATCTGGGTTCAGGTTCTGCCTCTGACACATAAAGACAGTTTTCGCTTTATGTGGACTGACTGCAGACCTCCACATAAAATGATTTGAACCTAATGTGATTTTGCCCAGGGATGGGGAAGCGGGGGAGCAAGGTAGCAAAGGGCCCATGGGCTCATGAAGGGAGGGAGCCAACACACAGTTCAAGGATATGTGGGGGCCCCAGACAGAGAGGGGAAAGAAGGAAGAGGCACATGCAAGGGTGGGGTCAGATTATGGACAGACAGGAGAGAGTGGCCTACACTGGTGTGGGGAACAGATATGGTAGTACCCAAGCACAGATGAGGGAAGGTTGGAAGTAGCCAGACTTGGGGGTGGGTGATCTCCTCAAGGTGTCATTTCTTGGCTCCAGAGATCTCAAGTAAAGCCCCTGATAGGCAGCAACTACAAGTCTGTCCTTCTGCTTTCACTTGGAGGCTTTTTAGTTAGCCTTTCCTTTCTTTTTATTTTTTTGGGGGGGTTTATTTTGGTTGGGGAGTGGGAGGTCCAGGGAGCTGAGGGGCAGGAGCAGAGAGAGCGAGAGAGCGAGAGAGCGAGAGAGCGAGAGAGTGTGAGAGAGAGAGAGAGCTCAAGTGCACACAGAGTAATGTATAGTAAAATTAACATTTTTTTTTTGGAATAGATATTTCTTTCAGAATTCTCTAGGTAAAGTGGAATTTTTGTAAAGTGAAAACAGCCTGTATTAGCAATGTGATCCTGGACAAGTCTCTTAATTTCTCAGTAGTTCAGTAATCTCTTAGACTGTAAGTTCCAAAACAGTTACTGATATTCATTGGTGGAGAGAGTTTGCTCACTGGGAATTCTCTGCATATCCACAAAATCACAGTAAAGAGATGAAGATACCAGAAATGTAGTAATCAAATATTGTATTACTCTACTGTTCAGAAAAATCTGCTCTCTTTCCATATTATCTGTTAACTTTATTTTTCTTGGGGGATTGTAGAAGTTTGGGGTTTTTTTTGGAGGGGAGCTAGATCTTAAACAAAAATATACTTATTTTAAACCAAAGAATACTTTTATCTCAGTGTTAGAATAGAAACATAAAATTTTCTTTCCTTTTAGTTTGTTGGTTAAACAATTAAATGTCATATATAAGACCAGAAATAGATTGTACATTCAAGTACGTAACAAGTCCAACCTACAGTATAATTTATAAGCTTAGGCTCCTGTCTCTGAAAATCTGGTTATAGGTCTGTGTACAATTGGGACACTAAGTCAGGTATGCTGGTAAACAAAACAATTTCCTAATTTTTAGTCATTCAGTACTTGGCTTCTCATTTTTGCTTTAGGAAATAATTCTATTTCTTTATGAATGTAATTTTGTACAATGTTGCCCCTAATTACATCCTTACAATGTGTTCTCTGAATATTTAGCTTAAGGGTCTAATACTTAAAAGGTTTCTCCTACTTTTTTCTGTATCTCAGCTATTCAAAGTAAATTGATTTTTAAAAGAAAAAATATAAAAAAATAACATATATAGATGTAAATGTTCCTTTAGTAGTTATTAATTTCCAAAATCCACAATTTTTCCAGCCTTGAGATTGAAAAAAATTCCATAGCCTTGCAATATATAAATGCTTTTTCATACAGCAGATGGAGGCTATCTCAGGGAATAGAACATGGGGAGGCCATTTGGTTGCAGCAGCACTTATCTAGCAGCTGTTGCATCTCCATACTTTTCACTTATTTAAAAAACCTTTTTATGTACTGTTGTAGTGATTCCAATAAGGTTTTACATGAATAATCTCCCTAAAAATACATATACACATAATATAGGTACACAATTCAATTTTTCAAACTGTAAACATTCGAATGTATTGAAAAATAAAACATTTATAAAGGAATTTTTCCGTTTTATTGAAACATTTTTTGCTGTATTATTTGCCTAGAATATTGCAATTTTACTTTTATATCTTAAAACTGTACCACCATATTTTCATATGAAATATTTATATTTAAAACATTCACATAAGTTTTATGAATGAATAACATACATAATAAGTACTTAATTCACCTTCTAAAAGAGACTAGAAAGTAAAAGAAAGTGAATACAGTATATTGAAATGTACCATCTGATGTATGTCAGAAATTCTGAGAGAACAACAACATATTGACCTCATTCCTTGTTTCTGACATCTAACAAATTCATTTTTTCAGATTTGTCAAGAGCCTGAAATTCAATGTTTTGTATAAAGCCATGCTGTCGAGAAATTTGCTCTAAAAAAGAAGGTAAATCAAATTCACGTTTTAGGAATGACAGAAAAATTTAGAATAATATGGTATTTAACACCTACCTCCCTGAGCACTGGATCAGTGATACTATCCAGGTTCACAGAGCCTTCATATGTTAGGTAGTGAAAAACATTCAGGGCACGGACTGCTTCTGGTCCTCGCTGTTTGTAGCCAAATATAAGGTCAATCCACTGATGGAGCTGGCAGGAGACAAACTCACTTTCTAGGGCCTGAAATGAGGAAACAAAGAAATGAAAAATATGCAGATAATTTTTTTTTCTTATGTGGGTACTTAGGAACATTCTAAAACATGTTCTTTGTAGTTAATATACTTCTGATCAGAACTTCTGGTAGCTAGAAAAAGAAAACAAATATCTTAGGAGTAATCATCCATCTATGTGAAGACTTTTTTTCTTATTTCTAAAGACAGTCTAGTTTCATTTATTTATATGATTCAAGTAAATGCTATTCATGTAAGATCCAATACAATTTAACATAATTTAAATCAAAGATGCTTATGAGAGCTCATTTTTGTTTAGGAGAAAGATAACTTCAAACACCAATTTTAATGCTATTTTTCATAACACACAATTGCTTAATTTTCAGCATTATTAATAGTTTAAATCAAAGTTATACTTTAAAACTTCAGGATGCTGTTTTTCCTATTCATTTCTTTTTTGGGTGGGGCAGTGAGGGTTAAGTGACTTGCCCAGGGTCACACGGCTAGTAAGTGTCAAGTGTCTGAGGCCAGATTTGAACTCAGGTCCTCCTGAATCCAAGGCTGGTGCTTTATCCACTGTGCCACCTAACTCCCCTTCCTTTTCATTTCTAAAGAATAAAAAAAACCCAACCTTGAATGTTGCTTGTGTCCTCTAGTTATACAAATGAATGATGTTTCAGTAAATAGTTTTGTTAGATGCATGTGAGGCATTCTGGTACAACGGAACAAGGAATGTCTTTGAAGCCAGAGGGCCAGATTGAATCCTGGCTCTTTACCTTGTGTGGCCTTAGTCAAGATGCTGAACCTCTCTGGGCAGTCATATTTATACTCTGACCTCTGACATAACTTCCAGTTCTAAATGACACAATGCTACATGGTGATAGATATGATCTAATTGTCAAAGAAAAAGTCTTGGGAAAAGAACACTGGAGGCTGGTGGTACTGATGGCAGCACAGGAGTAATGATAACAGCCGCAATGATAATTAAAAGCACTTTATATAGTGCTTTATAGTTTATGAAGTGTGTTCTTCACAATAACCAGATGAACTTGGTAATGCTAGCACTAAAATGCTAGCACTGAAGCCTTTGAAACTCTGAGGCTCAAAGATGGTCAGAAACTGACACACGATAGAACAGACTCCATTTGAACACATCTATTGATAAAGAACTCCCTATCCAGAAGAGAGGATGATGGAAATATATGCTTTAGGAAGGCTCCTTAGAGATCACTGAGTGCAATTTCCTCATTATAGAGCTTGGAGAACTCGAGCCCTCACAAGATGAAATGACTTGCCTGAGGTTACATGGGTAGTAACCATCAGAACTAGTGTCTGATGCATGTTCCTCTGACTTTGTGTTCTCTGCATTCTGCCATTATACTTTTGGAGGGGACATAGTTCATTTTTAGGCAGATTATACTAAACTGAAAACTTGTTTTGATAATGGCCCTGACCTCCTTTATTTGTGCAGATGCCCTGCTTGGTATAATAACTGGTGAGTTATTTGCTCCCCAGTCTTCTAACGATAGGAAGTGGTCAAGTACAAGCTAAGGTGCCATTTGCCAAGGACAAAGAGAGGAATCTGACACAGCTGTAGACTAGACTGTATGACCACAAGGGCTCTTTCCCAGGGAGAAGAGTGGGGATATGGAGGTAGAAATAGAGAGGGGACATTTGAAGACCTAAGTATAACCATTAAACATCAGAAAAAATCATGCCAATCCCTGTATATATGCTGGGGTGCAAGGTGTGGGAGAGTGGTAGACTGGGTTTAGAATCAGGAAGATTTGGGTTTGAATTATGCCTCAGACATTAACAGAGATGCTCTGGACAAGTCAGTTATTTTCTTTGAACCTCATTTTCCTCAACTGTAAAATGGGGATGCTAAGACTGTTAACCTCCCAGGGTTGTACTTAGCACAATACTTGGTACCTACTAAGAGTTATTTGTTAGCTATTATTATTATGATTACTATAAAATGAGATAATATACATAAAGTATGTATATAAATGAGAGCTATTTTATTTTCATCTTGTTTTGATGGGTTTGATGAGAATAAAAATAAATAGATTAAGTTTCTTGCCTAGTGTCACACAGGTGTTAAATGTCTGTGGCTAAATTTGAACTCAGATCTTCTTGATTTTAGGCTTAGCACTCTACTGTGCTACATATCTGCCTCATGAGCCTTAGTACTTGGTAGATAAAATTACTTCTTTTTGTAGCTGAAGAATAGTATTAGGATGTAAGCTTTTCCTCTATGATTTCACCAATAGCATCTTTGGTATACTCCAGTAGCAGGCAGAAGAAGAGTGATGGTATGCATCGTTTCCTGTTCCTACATGATACACTAGTTCTAGAATCCTATGGACTCTGTTCTTGCCCAGGGAGTTCCTGCCCTTTACTTAGCTTTGGCTCTCTTTCAGTGCCTGGGTGTTAGTGTGCCCAGTGTGTTCTTGGCCAAATATCATCGCCCCTAGTATCTGCAGGCTACCTGCCTGTCTCCCTGAGCCATCATTGGCTAGAAAAAAGATTCATTGTGCCTTTGTCTTGGCTTTCACAATCAGAATTCAATCTGGTGTGGTTTTTTTCTTTTACTTTAAAAAAATTTCCACAATTACATGTAAAAATAGTTTTCAGCATTCATTTTTGTAAAATTTTGAGTTCCAAACTTTTCTCCCTCCCTTCCAGTAAGCAATCTGATGTATGTTATATATGTAAAATAACATTAAACATATTTCCACATTAGTTATGTTGTGAAAGAAGAATCAGAAGAAAAGGGAAAAATCACAGGAAAGAAAAAAGAACAACAAATAAAGAGAAAATCGTATGCTTCCATTTGCATTCAGACTCCACAGTTCTTTTTCTAGATATGGAGAGCATTTTCCATCATGAGTCTTTTGGAATTCCCTTGGATCCTTGTCTTGCTGAGAAGAGCTAAGTCTATAACAGTCATCACACAATGTTGCTATCCAGTGTTCTCTTGGTTCTTCTCATTTCACTCAGCATCAGTTCATGTGAGTCTTTCCAGATTTTTCTGAAATCTGCCTGCTCACCATTTCTTACAGCATAATAGTATTCCATAACATTCATATACCACAACTTGTTCAGCCATTCCCCAATTGATGGGTATCACCTTAATTTCAAATTCTTTGCCACCACAAAAAGAGCTGCTGTAAATATTTTTGTACATGTGTGTCCTTTCCCTTCTTCTATGATCTCTTTGGGATACAGACCTAGTAGTGGTATTGCTAGGTCAAAGGGTATGCAGTTTTATAGTCCTTTGGGCATAGTACCAAATTGCTCTCCAGAATGGTTAGATCAATTCACAACTCCACCAACAATGCATTAATGTTCCAATTTTTCCATATCTTATCCAACATTTATCATTTTCCTTTTTTGTCATATTAGCCAATCTGATAGGTGTAAGGTGGTAGGTACCTCAGAGTAGTTTTAATTTGTATTTCTCTAGTCAATAGTGATTGAGAACATTTTTCAATATGACTATATTTTCAATTTCTTTAATTTCTTCATCTAAAACTGCCTATTCATATCCTTTGACCATTTCTCCATTGGGGAATGACTTGTATTCTTAGAAATTTGATTCAGTTCTCTATGTATTTGAGAAACGAGGCCTTTATCAGAAACACTGGTTGTAAAAATTGTTTCCCAGCTTTCTGTTTCCCTTCTGATCTTGGCTGCATTGGTTGGTGTGTTTTTTTGATCTTTGCTGGGGAGGTTTGATTAGGGAGCTAGGCTCAGTGTCTTCCTACCACTTTACCATATTGACTCCTCCCCCTCCAGTTCTGTTATGCTATAGTATTCACCATAAGGAAAGAATTCATTTCTTATGTGCATTTCATGCACAGTCATAGCTTGCCTGCATCAATGAGTGGTCAGTGTCACTGGCAGCCTTTCCAGTGGTGAGGTATTAGTATTTATGACTTGTTTCAATGTAACTTGCAGAGACAAAGGTACACTGGTTACTCTGCTGTGTCTAGGTCAAGCTGATCATCAGAGTGTTTTTAAGTAGGGCAAGCCTACAATCCTATGTATGTTTATTTCTTAAATTCATAGGAGCACTTTCATCACACTAATTGGGGTACTGACCTCACATATGGTATCACCAAAGCCCGAATGGTCAGGCTTTCAAGGATTTTTCAGGACTTCACAGCTACTACAGTGGTCTCAAGACACATAAAAATCCCCCCTGTACATTTCCCTGGCTAGAATTCCCTTATGTTTTATTGCTCCCTAATGCCATGGACAAAGGATTGGGCTTTTGGGAGTTAGTAACATCATTTATTAAATCTATGAACACACAAAAAAATCTATAAACTCTTATAAGAAAGCACTAAATTGACTTGAGGAGCAAAAAGGATGTGCCAAAAAGGCCCAGGGGTATGTAGCACAACTTATTGATTCAGTAATTATTAAACAAGATGCCCAGAAGTGTAGTAACATTTGTACTGTTGTACTGAACATTTGTTCATTATAGCAAAATCTTCAATTTAGTTTTGCACTGATGGCTTATTCACATACTTCAAATATAAAATAGACTAAAATACAGTGAGAATACCAAAGTATTTTATGTCCACATGTAAAACTGTTCTCTATTTAAAACATACCACCAACACAAGAATGTCAAGAACGGACTTTTACTTTCCTTCCTTCCTTCCTTCCTTCTTTCTTTCTTTCTTTCTTTCTTTCTTTCTTTCTTTCTTTCTTTCTTTCTTTCTTTCTTTCTTTCTTTCTTTCTTTCTTTCTTTCTGTCTTTCTGTCTTTCTGTCTTTCTTTCTTTCTGTCTTTCTGTCTGTCTGTCTGTCTTTGTGGGGCAATGAGGGTTAAGTGACTTGCCTGGGGTCACATAGCTAGTAAGTGTCAAGTATCTGAAGCTGGATTTGAACTCAGGTCCTCCTGAATCCAGGGCTGGTGCTTTATCCACTGTGCCACCTAACATAGAATTTTTCAAAGAGACAGATTCAGTGTACTTTTTAAAAAAGCCTCATCAAATCCATTATCATTTCTACTAAATAAAGTGGTATTTTCAAAATTAGAGAAAGTTAAATTAAAACATGTTATGAATCACTTGATATACATACATAGCTCCTTCATCTCATGAAACCTCTCTAATTATATAAAATATCATTTGGAGTTGATATGTGTAAAATTCTTAACATCTGAGAATGAAAGATAGAGACTGAAGGCTTCAAGTTTTAATCTAGAGGTCAGATTGAACCAGTGGATGATGGCACTATCTCCAAATACCTTGGCCTCATCTAGGTAGGGCACAGCGAGTATGAATAAGTTAAGTTACTAACATCCTGAAATCAAAGGTGAATAGGAAGAACACATTTGCCAATCAATAATTAACACTTGTTCAATATCAGTCTTAATGTACAATTTTAGAACTGTAAAATGAGCCATAACAAATTTGGAAAGTATCTTAACAAAGTCTCATATGGTATTAACAAAACACTGGTCTCATCAGCCTAAGGCTGACTGATAGCTGCTTAGAGCACATGATAACAGATCAAAATTACTGAAATACTTTTGGAATAAACAAATGTCATCTACATGAACTCGGTCAACAATATGTGGAGAAAGAAAATCATATTGACAACTGACCATTAGCACAGACCAAACTGTTGCCCACAATTACCAGGGTGAACATTGATCCATAAAAACATAATGATGTCACCACTTCAAAAATGAATAATTTCCAACCTACATGTGATAAAAAGCTTTCAAAATATAGAGACCTAGCAGAGGGTATGGGAATGGGCACCATCTGGTTGTTAAGTCCCCCACTACTCAGTTCTCAGGTGAACTAAGAGGGAGATCTACAAAAAGAAGTGGTAGAGAGGAGTGTACTAGTGGCCTTTGTTGTGTGCTGAACAAGGAACAAGTTCAGACAAACAGTAGCTGTTTGGCCTAATATAGTAGAATAACAATGGCAAGAGTCCCAGACTAAAGGAGAGGCTGGTCACTCAAACTTGCAGAATATCTTACTGTATCAACTGTGGTGAAATCCACCAATAATCTATTGAAACTCTTAACCAGGTACTAGCTCAGAAATTTACAGAAGGAGGGCAGTGAGCAGACCTTGTCCTGATCACATCATTTTGGGAGCACTAAAAACTTGTAAGCCCTCAGACTGAGCTGTGAAATTAATAGCAGGACTTATGAAGACAGGAGCTCAGATCAGGCATTACTGCTCAGAAGTGCAGCACTCACATAAAGTCCAAAATCCAAAGAAATAGGGTGGAAGAATGAGCTAAGAAAAAAAAGAATCTAACCATAAAGAGCCATTATGGGAAAAGAGAAGCTCAAGACATAAACCCAGAAGAGAATGACTTGAAAAGGTTTACAACCTAAGCCGCAAAACAAACAAACAAACAAACAAAAAACCCATCTTGAATACAAGTCCAACCATAATTCCTGGAAGTTAAATCAAAAATTAAAAATAACACACACACAAGAACCAAAAATGATTTTAAAATCCAAATCAAAGCAGTAAAGGAAAAAAATGAGAAAAGAAACAAGAGCTATAGAAGAAAAGAAAGGGAATAAACAGCTTGGAACGAAAGGTACAAAGCCTTACCTAAGAAAATAACTCCTGAAAGATTAAAGTAGACCAAATGGAAGACAATGACTCCATGAGAAAACAAGAAATATCAAAACAAAATCAAAAGACTTAAAAAAAGAGAAATGTTACGTATTTTGTAGAAAAAACAACTGATGAAGAAGAGATAATTTAAGAATCACTGGACTATCTGAAAGTCACGACTAAAAAAAGCACCTATACATCACATATTAAGAAATCTTAAAAAGAAAACTGCCCAGATCTTTTAGAATCAGAGGGCAAAGTAGAAATTGAAAGAAGACACTGGTCACCTTCTGAAGAAAACCTCAAAATGAAAGTTCTCAAGAATAGTATTGTCAATATCCAGAGCTCTCAGTCAAGAAAAAAAAAATACTGCAAGCAGCCAGAAAGAAAGAATTCAAGTACCAAGGAGTCATGGTCAAGATCACACATGAATTAGAAGCCACCACTCTAAAGGAAGGAAAGTTTGGAATATGATTTTCCAGAAGGCAAAGGATATGTACTTACAGCTAGGAATAACTCATCCAGCAAAACTGAGTATAATCCTGTGGGTGGTGGCAGGGGAAATGACCCTTTAATGAAATAGAGAACTTCTAAACATTTCTGATGAAAAAGTCCAGAAATGTGCAGAAAACTTGAAGTATAAATACAGGAATCAAGGTAAACATGAATGGACAATAATAAAGAACTAAACAAGAAAAAAATGTTCACATTAAATTATGGAGAGATGATACATATATGTTCCCTTTGAACCCTATCACCATCAGAGGTCACAGAGGGAGTCTTATATAGAATGCCTGGGAGTGATTCTATTACGTCTTGATCTTAAAAAGAATGGAGGGACAGCTAGGTGGCGCAGTGGATAGAGCACCAGCCCTGGATTCAGGAGGACCTGAGTTCAAATCTGACCTCAGACATTTAACACTTACTAGCTGTGTGACCCTGGGCAAGTCACTTAACCCCAATGGCCTCGCCAAAAAAAAAAAAAAAAAGAATGGAAAGGAAGGGGAAGAGGAAGAGGAAGAGGAATACACTGGAGGGAGATGGGATAAGAGGGGAAAGGAAAGGAATGTTGGGGAAAATTATCTCACACAGTTGTAGTGCTCAAGTAGAGGTCTATAGAAATAAGGGGTGTGATGGCTAACACTTGAAACTCATTCTTATATGAACTGGTCAAAGGAGGGAAGAATACATACATACAGGTGGGTACAGAAGTAGACTTTACTCAATAGGTAAATAGGAAGAAAAAAGGAAGAGGGAGAATCAGAATGTAGATTAAGAGAGGAATTAAGCCTAAGTAAAATAAATACTAAGGCTATACAGACACATTTATAGCTCTTTTTAAAATAGAAAATCATATAAATCTGAGAGGGTACCCATCAATTAAGGAATGACTGAACAAAATAAGGTATATTAATATAATACTATTAAGAAATGAAGGAAATGGTTGCAAAGAAACCTAGGGAGACTGGGGGAACTGTTGTAGAATGAAGTGTAGAATGAATCATAAAAAGACAATAATGTGGTAAAGACAATAAAAATAAAATTCCAGTAGATCCCTGATGCCTCCAGAATCAAATACAAAATCCCCTGCATTCAAAGGCCTTCATAACCCAGCCTCATCCTGCCTTTCCAGGCTCTTTATGCCTTGCTCTCTGCCAGGTGACACTAGTAAACTGGCTCTTTCACTAATTGACTGCTCCATCTTTTAGCTCCAGGCATTTTCCATGACTGTCTTCCAGGCTTAGAATTCTCTCCCTCCTGATCTCCATCTCCTGGTTTCCTAGGCTTCCTTTAAATCTCAACTAAAATCTCTCTCTCTCTTTTTTTTCACAGGAAGTCTTTCTCAACTCCTCTTACTTCTAGTGTTTGTACACATTTGTTTGTTTATTTAGACTGTGAGCTTTCTGAGGGCAGGGGTGATCTTTTACCTCTTTTTATATCCCCAGTGCTTAGAACAGTATCTGGAATGTAGTAGGTGTTTAATTAATGTTTATTTACTAAAGACAAACAACTTTGAAAAAATTAGGAACTCTTATCAGTGTCCTGACCAACTATAATTGCAGAAGTCTAATGATGAAACATGTTATCCACTTCTTAATATAGAGGTAGATTCAGAGCACAGAATAAGACATGTATCTATGTATATATACACACATGGATATGACCAATGTGGAAATTTGTTTTGCTTGCTTGTAACAAGGATTTTGTTTTCCTTTTGTTCTTTGATGGGGTGGGGATGGGGGATAGGGGAGGGAAGGGAAGATAGGGCTGAAGAGGAGATAAAGGGAACTTTTTCCTTTCTGGAAAAAAAATGCTTTAAAAATACTATTGTAATTTCCCCATTTATCTCTTTTAATCATGTTTATTTTTACTGCTGCCTTTTCTGCTATATCTGCTTTTCTGAAGTCACCTAAAGCATAATAAAATTCTGTTGTAGTCTCTTACTTTAATTTTGTCTTCTTTAAGCATCTGGCTTAGAATATTAGTTTAAATTGCTAGAATCAATGGAAGCTTCTTTTCTCAAACACTTATTTACTTATTCCTTCCTACTTCCTCCACTTATTCATTGGCTGGGCTTTCCTGCAGGAATAGGACAGAAATATTATTACATTGTACTCTCCATTGGTTCCTTTACTGGAGCCTCTTAATACCTCAAGAGGACACCATACTGAGACCAACCCCTAGTGGTGGTGTTAGTAACCTTCCTGAACTCATTTGTAAGAGATTAACGAACTCCCACCTGGTCATATCCTTCCCATCCTAGTGATCCAGAACCCCCAGCTATCTTTATACAAATCCTGTTCTCCATTCCCCACTATCCCCTCTTTTATTTCCATTCCCCTTAATCCAATCCTCTAAAGCTATCTACCCCTTCCACTGTGCCTGCTCCATAGACAAACTTGTTTTCATCTTAAAGCTTTTCCCTTCCTGCTCCTTTTATCTTGTACTGCTCTAGATGCCCCAGTCTCTCCGGCCACCTCTCTAGCACTTGCTGCACTTTCACTCATTCCTCCTCAGCTCATTAGTTGAGAGAGAGGAGTTGGAATACTCCTTGCTCCCCGCTGCTGCCACTTCAGGCTCTCTCTCTCTCTCTCTCTCTCTCTCTCTCTCTCTCTCTCTCTCTCTCTCTCTCTCTCTCTCTCTCTCTCTTTATTTTAAGGTGAGGCAATTGTGGTTAAGTGCCTTGCCCAGGGTCACACAAGTGACCAAGTATCTGAGATCAGATGTGAACTCAGGACCTCCTGAATCCAGGGCCGGTGCTCTATCCACTGTACCACCTAGCTGCCCTGCAAGTTTTCTTACTACCATCATCACAGAGCATTTCCACCTTGTAGATTCACTCAATCCATCTCTATCACCCAATCGAAATTTTGGTAGTTGCTGTCTACTGACTTCCAGGACATTTCCCTTCTTTCCTCAATGAGTTCAGTATCTGACTTTCTGTCTTTCCTCCCCAAATTCTGTTCTAATACCAAGGGATTTTGACATACATACTAACATTCCTTCAAGAAACTTTATCCTTACTAGTTACTAAATTTACTAATTTCCCATGAAATACTCTTCTACCCCAGCTACACAAAAAGATGGTTATGTCCTTCATCTTGCTATCATCCACAGATATTACACTTTTATGTTCAAGAATTCTGAAATTCTCTTATTTGATCATATTGATATTCTTCTCCCTCTATCTTGCAATTTCAAACACTGTTCTTCATCCTTCAGCTTCTTAGTTCTTTCTGAGTTTATCACCTCTGCACTAGCTACACTCATCTTAACACTTTGATGAACCAGTTCAACTGTACACTGTCCTCTTCTCTTGATTTCTTTCTTCCTTGCCCCCTTGTTATATCACTGATCTTGCCCTGCCAAGTCCCAGACTTGGTTCACTCCCACCATCTGCTGCCTTTTCCCCATTAAGGATGTGCTGCTGGCTGAAGCTGGACAAAAATCACAAAACTACGCTGACTGGAGCCACTATACATTTATGTTATATAACCTCCATTGAGCCCTCACTGCTGTAAAGGAACCCCTTTACACCTCTGTAATTAATTCATTATCCCACTTATCACAGTGTTTCTCCCAAACCTTTTTATCCCTCCTCTAATCTCCCATGGCTTCTCTTCCCTCCATTCTCTCAGCTGAGAAGCACATGTCATATTTTCTTGAAAGAACTGAGGCTATGTCCTAAGAGCTCCTAGCCATCCTCTTCCTCATCTCATATCACCCAGATGCCTTCTGCCATTTTCTCTTCTTTCACCCCTGCTTCACATGAAGAAGCAGCCCATCTTTTTGCCAAGGCAAACCCCTCTACATGCACAAGTGATCTCATTGTATCCCATAGTCTCCAACAAATTGCCATTTTTTTCACTTATCTCCAGTCTACTTATCCCTGTCTAAGGACTATTTCCCTACAAACATGTCCATGTCTCTCCCATTTTCAAAAAACTCTCACTTGATCTTTCTATCTGTAAGCATTAAAATTAGTCTCAGGCTCCCTGAATGGAGCCACACTTCCCACTCCGTTTCAGTTGCCATGGGCCTCTGAGCCAGGCTAAGCAATGTGGATGAAAACCCTGGACCCCAGGCGTGGTGCAGCACGGCCCATGTGGAGGCCCCCTGCACAGCGGTGAGGCAAACCAGAGGCCTGAGGGACTCTAGAGCTTGCTTCACCCAGCCCCCTGCTCCTGGTGCACACGGGCTTTGTCATGGCCCTGTGGCGGCCAACCCAAGTTTCACCTGAGGGAGGAGGTTAATAAAAAAGAGACTAAAGATGCTAGGAGGGATAAAGGGAGGATGCTAGAAGAAGAGGCTGACAATGAAAGGAAAGCAAGTAGAGAAGACGTAGTGAGAGAAGAGACCCTGAGAAAGGAGAGGAAGTACTGAGGATCCTATGGAGGAGGGCTGACAGTGAAAATGGAGGAGGACACTAAGAGAGTTGCAGGCCCGGCTGACAGTGAAAGGGTCAGACTGGGCAAGAAGAGGTCGGTAGTAAGCGCAGGCAGCTGTGGCAGTGGCCAGCATACCCTCAGGAGAGAGAAGCGCAGGCAGCAGGAGAGAAAGTTAAAAGAGAAAGTGGAGAGTCCATTTTGGCCAAGGTTTTAGGTCATATACTTTACATTTCTTTACCATTATCTCTCACATTTATTCTCATAAATAAACCCTTGTGCTTTAATTGAAAAACAAGGCATTTGCTTTTCAATTTGGGAGAAGCAGTGTGGGAATTTTTAAATGGCCCATACTAAATTAAAAGTAGTCAGATAGCTAGCCAGGAGTCCACAAATTAGGCCCACCAGTTAGTTAAATATTTTTTACACATCCTGGCTAGCTATTGTCCAACATCTCTCCTCCCTTATGAGGCTAAACTCCCTAAGAAGGATGTCTATGATATGTATCTCCAATCACTTTCCTCTCACTCTCTTCATAACTTGTTTTCCTTCTTTATAATTCATCTGAAACTGTTCTCTCCAAATAACCTCTTAATTGTCAGATCTGATGGTCTTTTCTTGATCCCCATCTTTATTGACTTTCTCAATCATCATTTTTCTTGCCTTTTATACTTGATCACTCTCTTCTCCTTAACACTCTTTTCCCTCTAGGTTCTCATGACATTACTCTTTCCTGGTTCTCCATCAGACTGCTGCTCAGTATCCTTTATGGGATCTTCATGCCTGCTATCTGTGGGTATCCCACAAGATTTTGTCTGAACCTTTCCCTTTATACTATATTTCACTTGGTAATCTCATCAGCTTTCATGGATTCAATTATCATCTTTATGCTGATTGTCAAATCAGCCCTAATCTCTCTTCTGATCTCTGGTCTCCCATATCCAACTGCCTATTGGACATCTTGAAATGGAGATCTCAAAGATATCTTAAATTTAACATGTTCAAAACTGAACTCTTTCTCCCCCCAAAAAATCTGCCTTCCAAACTTCCCTATTCCTTTCAAGGGCACCAGCATCCTCCTGCCTGTCAGCCTGGCTCATAACTGGGATGTCATCTTTCACTGTTCACTTTCCCTCACCCCGTGCTTCTGTCCAATCCAATCTGCTGCCAAGGTCTGGAGATTTACCTTCACAATATCTCTTGCATATGCTTCCTACCCTTCTGCAACCCTGGTCTAGGCCCTCAGCACCTCACTTTTAGACTATTGCAATAATCTGCTAGTTAGTTTCCCTGACAAGAGTCCATCTAATATAGTTCATCCTCTCCTCAGCTGTCAAAGTGATATTCTCAAATCTCATGTCTTACTATTCCTCCCCCTCCCCTGAACTCCATAAACTCCAGTGGCTCCTTATCACCTCCAGAATCAAATATAAAATCTTGTTTGCCCCCCTCCCTGCTTCCAGTTTTTATACCCTTTCCCCCTCTCCCCCACTCTGTGATTTAGTTACAATAGCTGCTCCCCCTCCCCCATTGCCTGGAATGTTATCCCTCCTTATTTTTGCCTCCTGGTTTCCTTTAAGTCCCAGCTAAATTCCACCTTCCATAGAAAGTCTTTCCCAATCCCCCTTAATTCTAGTGTCCTCCTTCTGTTGATTATTTCCAGCTGTTATCATGTTGTCTACCCCATGAGACTGGGAGCTTCTTGAGAACAGGGACTGTCTTTTACCTTTTTTTGTATACTCAGTACTAAGCACTGTGTTTGGAACATAGTAGGTGCTTAATAAATGGTTATTGACTGATTTTGTTTTCTGGTTCTTAAAGATATAGAAAATTTTCATATAGAGATTCTTAAAATATGATATCCAGGCTTTTTGTTTTTTTCTTTGGTTTAGTTGTGATTTTCTGGTAGTCTAATGATTCTTAGATTATGTCTCCTTGGCTTGTTTTCCAGATAATTCTTTTTTTTTTTTGTGGGGCAATGGGGGTTAAGTGACTTGCCCAGGGTCACACAGCTAGTAAGTGTCAAGTGTCTGAGGCCGGATTTGAACTCAGGTACTCCTGAATCCAGGGCCGGTGCTCTATCCACTACGCCACCTAGCCGCCCCTAGATAATTCTTTTTAATTAAGAGATACTTATATTTCCTTCTTAAAAAATGTTCCTAGTCCATAGAGTCCCTTTCTAATTGTCAGAGTCTGTTCCTTGGCTAAGATTTTACATGTCCTGTAATAAAATGATTATTCCAATTCTTTCTTATAGAGTTTTCATTTCATTTATAATATCCTTTTTATATTCTGTTTCATCTTTTCCAGGAATTCTTTGAGATTCTTGTCAGTAAGCCATAGCTTTATTTGATGCTCTGCTCATAGTCATTGTGGAGTTATTCTTTTCCTCTAGGCTTGTGTCTTGGGGCTTCCCTGGAGCCAAAATTTTTCTGTATTGTCGGTGTATTCTTCTGAACATTCATTAGCTTTCCTTACTGACCTTTTTTTCCCAGGGCAAGGCTTATTGTTGTTGCACACTTAGATGGAATGCTGGGCCTGTTTTGCTTCAGTCTGTATTTTCTGAGGTCCTCTCCCTTGGCCTCCCAGTCTCTAGTGTGTGCTGTGCATAAAGTGTTGGTAGGTCCTGGATTGGTGTGTATCCTCCAGAGGGTGGATGTTGAGCTCTTCGAGGCCATCAGGGGCCACTGAGATCAGTGTTACAAACTTTCAGGGCCCTAAAGGCATTTGGATTGATGGCTGCCCTCTAAGTGGGAACTCTGGCTACTTAAATGCTGGGGAACCTCCTTGTTGAAGTCCTGTCTTCTCATCTTTCTGGCTAAAGCTAGATTGACCTGAGTTTCCTGATTAGAGTACTTGGAGGCTATAGGAATTGAAGGCCTTCAGCTTCAGCTTTTCTTCTTGGTGCATTCAGAGGGCCTCTGTTTGATGAAGTACTCATTGTAGTTTCTTTTTATTTCTAAGTCATCATTTGATGATGATGCTGTTTTATCATTTCTAGAGGATATATATATATATATATATATATATATATATATGAATTGCATTGTTTCCACTTTGTTTCTAGCTCTTTGCTATGACAATTATTTTGCTTTATATGTGTTTTCTTTCTCTTTTTGGGGGGACTTATTTGGAAGTAAGTGTATATACATACATGCATACACACACATATATGTATACACACACACACTGATTCCATTTTAATTCTAACTTGCTGATTTAATTTGTGGCAAAACCTTTTCAAATTTAGGTGATCAAAATTTTTGTTTTTATCCCTGTGGTTAACTCTATTTCTGATGTGCTCACAAATTCTTCTTCAAGTCAATACTACCTCCTTCTATGCTTCCCTAATTTGATTATTTTTTTTGCGGGGCAATGGGGGTTAAGTGACTTGCCCAGGGTCACACAGCTAGTAAGTGTCAAGTGTCTGAGACTGGATTTGAACTCAGGTACTCCTGAATCCAGGGCCGGTGCTTTATCTACTGCGTCACCTAGCCGCCCCTCTAATTTGATTTTGATGTCCTTTTATATTTAGGGCATGTAATCTCATTTTGCTTTTTGTGATAAGTAGTATGAGATGCTGATTTAGTCTTAATTTCTGCCAGGCTGCTTTTCAGTTTTCTCAGTAGTTTTTGGTCCAGCTGTGAGTTGTCATATTCTATGATACTGCATTGCTTCTTGGTCTTATAAAACTAATCTTTTCCAGTGGTGTTTTTAAAACTTATTAGTAGCAAATAGTTTTGCTTTTTATTACTTTGTGGGATAGTCTGACATCAGGCACTGCTAGATCTCCTTTGTTCTATTTTTTTTTCATTTTTCTCAAGATTTTTCATCTTTTATACCTCCAGATGAGTTCTACTATTATTGTTCTAATTCTATAAAATAATTATTTAGTAGTTTAACTGGTATGGCACTAAATTTCTGAATTAATTTAAGTATTTGTCATTTTTATTATGTTGGCATAGCCCAACCATGAGTAATGAATAAATATCTTTCTAATTATTTAAGTATTCCTGTGTGACACAGGTTTTAAGGCTGGAGCATTTACATAAGACTCATAATTGGTACAGGGAATGATTCTATGTGTGTTTATGTGAGAGGGAGTTTGTTGAATAGCTTTGGAGAGGAGAAACAGTCTTCTTCATTCTTGCTTGAGATAGTACACAGGAGATTTCAGACTCTATGGGCCCGACTCCAGGGATCAAGAGAAAAGATTCTGAAAGGCAGGCATTTAGGGGAAAACTAATTCCTCAATATGTCTCTGATTTCCAGCTTGTCTCCCTAGAGAATGGAGAATTTCCCCTTGGGTGAGATCAATGCCTTCTTTAGTTAAACTGAGAGATCTTATTCTCATCTAAAGAGCTCATTCAATCTCCATATTTTCTGATACATTCTAATCTGTATAATTTCTCCGATTTCTGTTTGCTTTCTGCTTGGATAAATGGAGTTGCTTACTAGTTATTATTTTCAATGGCCCTCCATTTAATAAATACTTGGAGAGGAGTCAAGCTTACACACTTAAGCTCAGGGTAACCCTTCTCCTTTATAGAATGGTGACCAAGAAAGTAACTTGAATAAAAAAAAATTCCCTTAGATCAGAAATATTTTTTGGGGGGAGATAGATATAATTCTAGTCTGTTACTTTGCTTGCTATAGAATATATACATACATGTACATATTTACACATAACTAAATTAGTAATGCTTTGTTAGGATTTCTATGCATTGGGAGTCTATTCTCTTTCTTCTATGGAATCTGAGTAAACATTTCACATGTAGAATCCCAAAGAAAAAAAAAACCACAAGTGCCAAAGAGATCTCCGATTCTTCATTTGAGAAAACCAAAGAAAATTCTCTTGCCATAGTAATGTATGGCTGTAAGAGTTGGACTACAAGGAAAGCTGAGTGCTACAGAGTCAACACTTTTGAATTGTGGTACTAGAGAAAACTTTTGAGAGTCCCTTGGACAGCAAGGAGATCAGATTGGTCAATATTTAAATTATTGGAAGGTCAAATTCTGAAGCTGAAGCTATACTTTGACCACATAATGAGAAGACAGGACTCATTGTAAAAAAACCCTGATGTTGGGAAAAATTGAAGGCAAAGGGAGGATGGCAGAGAATGAGATGGAAAGATAGAATCAAGGCATCAATGAACATGAAGCTGGACAGAATTTAAGAGATAATGGATGGGGCAGCTGGGTGGTGTAGTGGATAAAGCACTGGCTCTGGATTCAGGAGGACTTGAGTTCAAATTCAGGCTCAGACACTTGACACTAGTTGTGTGACCCTGGGCAAACCACTTAACCCTCATTGCCGAGAGAGAGAGAGAGAGAGAGAGAGAGAGAGAGAGAGAGAGAGAGAGAGAGAGAGAGAGAGAGAGAGAGAGAGAATGAGAATGGAGGATAGAAGGGCCTGGTGTACTATGATCCACGGGTTCAGTCAGACATGACTGAATGACTGAACAAAAACAACTTGGCATATACCCTAAGTATTAACTGTTTCTTGCCCTTTGCCTCTACACTTAAAACTGCCCGAGGAGTCTCTTTTGCCCAATAATAACATTATAGATAAATGTTCATCTGTATTCAGATACTTCTATAGCATCTGGCATCTTAAATAAGGTCTATATCTCTCTTGTTTACTAACCTTGGGTAAATCAGAACACAGTTCAGTTCTATATTCTCATTTCCCTCAATTAATTACTCCTCCCAAAGATCCCAAAGTAACTGCTCTTCAATAATCATCATCCTGGATCCTGAAAAAGGAAGGATCATCTCTTAATCTCTTACATACATCGGGGTCAGGACTACACCAACCCAATCTGGGGGACTACCACATCATGCCAAATCTGGACACAGATTTTTTTTTGGGGGGGGCAGCATCTCGCTCTTCTAGTTGGCTACAAAGCATATCTATTACATTATATAGATCTCTTTTGGATCCATAAATCATGGATTTCCTCTTCTTACTAGTGAGGATGCTTGTGTGGCCAAATGAGCCATAAACTGAAGAAGCATTTGTCACCATATAAATTGAAAAGAGGAGGAGAAATTGATCAAATCTCACACTTAAGGAACCCTCATTCCAATAGCTGCAAGTGAGTGGCCTTACTTCAACAGGCCAGTGTGGCCTTGGGGTGCATTAAGAGAGGATCAGATTCCAGGAATAGGGGATCACAATCATTCTGTATTCTACACTGGTAGATTATGCATGGTTTAGGCTGGCACATGTTAGGGAGGACATTGATAAGCTTGAGAGTCTAGAAAAAAGGCAACTAGGGTGGTGAAGAGCCTGAAATTTATACCATATCAGGACTAGCTGAAGGCACTAGAGATGTTTAATCAGGAGGAGTATAGAGATTTAGATATGATACTGTTATTTTAGTTATTTGAAGAGGTTCCATGCACAAGGTTTCTTAACCTGGGGCCCATGAAATTATTTGTAAAATATTTTGATGATTATATTTCAACATAATTGGTTTCTTTTGTTATACTATATATTTTTTGCACTAAAAATTTTATCTGAGGTGTCCATAGGTTTTGCCAGACTGCCAAAGAGGACCATGACACAAAAAAGGTTAGAACATCTGGCCTCGTGGAAGAAGAGTTAGAACTTTAGTTTGGGAAGTGACCCTGAACTGGGAACAATGGGTAGAAATTACAAAAGGGAAAATTTAATCTTGATATATGGAAAATCTTCCTAATAGTTAGAACTATGCAAAAGTGGAAAGGCAGATTATAGAATTTAAGATGACTATTAAAGGAAGTCAGGGAAGCAAGGAAATGGAGGTGACGAGGAAGAGCATTCCAGGAAGGGGGGCCAACCATTGCAAATAGAGTCAGAGGAAGGAGTGTCACTGGAGTGGAATCATACTGTGCATGGAAGAAAGCAAAGAGTAAGAATGTTGGAAAGGTAGGAAGAGGCCAGGTTATGAAGGTTTTCAATTCAAATAGGAATTTCTATTTGATCTTGAAAGTAACAGGAAGTCACTAGAGTTAACTGAGAGATGCAGATGACATGGTCAGATCTGAACTTGAAGATCATTTTGGCAGTTGAGTGGAAAATGGACTGAAGCGGGGGAGAGATTTTGAGGCAGGGAAAGCAATTTAGAAAGCTAGTGCAGTAGTTCAGATGAAAGGTAATGAGAGGATAATACATTCCAGGAATGAGGGATAGCTAGCTTAGTTTGGCTGGACTGTTGAACCTGTGAAGGAGAGAGGCCAGAAATGTAGAACGGAGGGAAACAATATGCACTGAGAAGAAAAATCCATTATACCACAGAACTGTCAAAAGACAAACTAGTAAAACCCTTCTCCCCTTCTTACATCTTAAACTTTTTCTATGAATATTTTCAAATAGATAAAATCCTCATTTGTTAGAGCAAAAAAGAAATATATTGATTATTTAATATCAACATAACAGCTCAAGCAGAAACCAAAATCTCTCTTACCATTCTGTTGATTCGCACAAAGTCTTCCGGTTTCTTTGCCCATGGGGGAAGGTCAACATCATTTACAATAACTTCATCTTCTCTAACTCCCAAATTATATCCATTACTGTTGACAAACATCTCGGGTAGGTAGTAAAACTCTGGAATTAATTCCTGTCAGTGATAAAAGTATAGCATATTACATGTACTACACAAAAAATCTGAAACACTCTTGAACATGTTCTAGATAATGTATATATCTAGATATGTAAATATGTATGTGTATATCTATATATGTACATATGTGTGTGTATAAACACAAGACAACCCCTCCCTCTATTTTTTTTCTCTCGGAAAAGATATTCAAGGAAGATATGATTAAATTTCCTTTTGTACTATGTTTTGAACATTCCTTTTACAACATGTATTATTCTAAAAGTTCATCTTTCCTCAATAATGTTTCCCAAACATATGTATTAAAGAGAACATACTTATGAAAAAATAGGGCACAATAGCATCAAGGAATGGAATATTTTTATAACAGCAGAAAACTTTTTGATTAATAAAAACTTCTCTAAAATATTTTGTAAATTGTAAAATAATATACAAATGTGAGCTAATATTATTAAGTCTAAGATACTGACTTTAAGAAATCAAATTTCACTCAATTAAAAAAACCCAAAGTTCTCTGAATGATTAATCAAGACTGCATCAAGAAAAATAAAACTATGTACAGTATTTAAAATACAAATTTCTGTTATTTTTTCTTTTCATTTTTTCAGTTGCATTATCAATTATTACATACTTCGATTATTATTTTGGTTTTTTTGGGTTTTTTTTTTTTTTGGTGCAGGGCAATGGGGGTTAAGTGACTTGCCCAGGGTCACACAGTTAGTAAGTGTCAAGTGTCTGAGGCTGGCTTTGAACTCAGGTCCTCCTGAATCCAGGGCCAGCGCTTTATCTATTGCGCCACCTAGCTGCCCCTCATACTTCGATTATGATGGACTTTTAAAAATGCAATTAATAATTTACTATTTGAATCTGGCAAAGGAAAAGCCCAAATCATAGTTTTTTATATTCACTATTGGATACTATGAAAAGAAAATTATAAATATAATAAATAGTTCAAAATATTTAATATATGAGACTTGAATTGTGAGTACTTAATATGAAAGCAAGGAAAGAATACCTGGGATGCTCGGATTCATGTCTGCAATAAATTTATTGGAAATGTGTGATGCCTAATGTGTGATTTATGTCACTTTGAAGAAAAAATGAAAAAGAAATGTAGTGATTTTAAAACCATAAATATCTCCACTTACAGTTGTATTGGTTAAGCAGCTGGCCTAGAATTAGAATTTAAAATGTTTGTCTCAATGAGCATCTCTTTTCTCAAGTATCTATTTTCTTATTCTTTCCTCCTATTTTCACCAATCTCCCACTGGTCTCCTTGCCTGAACTGCTTAACACCCCAAGACATCACACCAAGGCCAAACCCAAGGTGATATTAATAACCCTTCTGAACATATTCAACAGTGATTAACCAACTCTTACCTGCTCATACTCCCCAGTGCAGCACTTTCCTCTTAAAGCTTTTCCTTTTCTGCTCCTTTTATTCTGTGGCCCTTCCTGAGACTTGGCTCCACAGCCTCCATGGCTACTCTCTCTGGCACTGCTTACATTTTTACTCACTCTCCCTCAGAATCACTAGTTGAGGTAGAAGAGTTATAATGCCCCTTGATTCCTATTGCCACTTCTAAGCAATCCTGCTAAATTACCTCTGGACTAGCTGCACTTTCTTCTGTTCTCTCTGCCCTGACCTTTATGTAAATTAGTTCAGATTTATACGCTACTACAAATTTCTGTTATATAATCTCAACTGGGCCCTCACTGCAGGTAGGTAATCCTTTTATACCTCCCTAATCAATTGTCTGTCTCAGTCTTACAGTAGCTATTCTAGACATTCTTGCTTTTCCTCAAGTCTTCCATCGGGCTCTCTCAAGCCCCTTAGTTCAAGATTTTGTCTCGTGCTTCACTGAAAAAACTGAGGCAGTTTATTAAGAGCTACCTCATCTGATTTTTTGAAACCAGATATAGCACTTTAAATTTAACTCTATTAAATTTAGACTTATGAGATTTGCCCCATCACTTTAGAATGTTAAGAACTTTTCAAACCTGGTCCTAGAATAGGACCAGCAGAGTCAATTCCTATGTAAGTGTTAGCTGAGATATCAGAATTACTTGACAAATAAATACATGATACAGGGGCTTTTCTTGTATAATTCTTTGTTGGTGAGATGTGGCAAACTACCAGAGCCATAAATAGTCATTCTGGTGCCTGGGAAATCATGGGAAGAGACACCCAGGCTATTTATTGCTGGAGGAGGGCAGAGCAAGAGAGGAGCTCATCAGGGGTTCAGGAAGCCCTTAGGAGTTCCACCTCTGGCACATACTGACCTTCACCTTTAGGGTATAATGGGTAAATTTTGTTTAAGCTGTTAGGAGGGATTGTAATGCCTGCACCCTCCCCTCTGCCTCTGCCTCATCCTCAAAGTCTGCCCTTTCAGGAATCTCACTGATAAGGAAGAGGTAGCAGGCTGAAGTGTTATGCACTCCTATGATATGTCTGGGATACCACGAATAGGAAGAAGGCAGGAGGATTTTTTTTATTACTGTAGAAAGTCTAGAAATATAGTATAATTTGTTAAACTAAATAATTTTCTGTTTCTAAAAGGCCTGCTAATTTATTTGCTCCCTGCCTACATCAATCCATTTTTCCCTTAATGGAATTCATCTTATAAGGCCTAATTAAATCAAATGCTCCCCTTTTCACAGTGATCTCTCCTTCATAGTACTTCATGTATTTGCTTCTTATATTCTTTATAGTAGTTCTTGTATTGGCTTATCATATTCTGACGTTTATTATCACTCTTTGCATACACTTCAGGCTTATACCCCTATCAGATGAGTGACTCCTTCAGGACAGGGATCACATTGTATTTATCTTTGTAATTCACACAGTACTTAGCACAGAGTATCTTACATAATAAGAGCTTAATACATGTTTACCAAATCAATGAAAGGATAAATGAATTTTATATGGATGCGAGAAATACCTCCATAGTAGAATCAACAGAGCTTAGCAACTGTCAGGCCAAAGGAGATGAGGAAGAAGGAAAAATCAATATGATTCTAAGACTTTGAGTAAAAGAGACTATAAGGATGTGGAAGGCTAAGGAGATGGTCAGGTTTGTAGGGGAAAGTGAGAATAGGATTTTTGACATTGCAAAGATACCAACAGAGCATACAGGATGTGTCTTAGTTATCCTGCATAGGATCTACATGACTAATGCACCTTCTCTGCCAATCATATACCTCTCTATTAATACTCTTTTCACTGCTTTTCCTGTATAATTTTTTACTGGCAATATGTTGTAAACGACCAGAGCCATAATTAGTCATGCTGGTACTTAGGAAATTGTGGGGAAGAGCATTGGGGAGAGCTTCCAGCTGGGGTGGCTACTGCTGAGGCAAAGAAAATCAAGAAAGGAACTCACCAGGGGTTCATGGCACATTCTGGCCTTCACCTTCATGATATAATGGTAACTTTTATTTAAGTCACTAGAAGGTACAATAATGCCTGTATTGCAACCTCCCCCACTTGAGGTCTGCCCTGTAACAAGAGTGCAGCTAATGACCCATAATCCCTGACTCTCTAATCCTTAACAAGGAGGTGGAACTCTAGGAGAGTCAGAAGAATGCAAGGTGGAGGGAGAAGGGAAGGGAGATTATCCTGGGGGAAAACGTGGTGGTAGCCATTTCTCTTGACAATGGGATACAGTAATAATGTACAGCAGGTGAAGCAGGGGCCCAAAGGACGTGACAGTAGGGGTGCAACACAGGTGTACTAGTCTAGGGATTTAATGAGGAGTCATATTGGGGATGTGCTGCTGGACTGGCAAAGGATGTTTTTGATGTATCATGTTTAAGGTTTTAGTATATTTATGGGGAGATATGTAGCAGGCAGTCAGAAATATAGGGCCATAACTTAGATCTATTTATATAGATTATATAATTTGGTTCTAAAGGGTTTGGTGTCATTTGCATATAGAGGTCAACTATTCCACTAAAACTGCTTTGTTGAAGGTTGGCAATAATTTCTTTTTTTTTTTTTTTTTGCGGGGCAATGGGGGTTAAGTGACTTGCCCAAGGGTCACACAGCTAGTAAGTGTCAAGTGTCTGAGCCTGGATTTGAACTCAGGTCCTCCTGAATCCAGGGCTGGTGCTTTATGCCACCTAGCCGCCCCCTGGCAATGATTTCTTAATCACTAAATCCAATGGTCTTTCTTCAGTTCTCATCCTTAGTCTTTCTGCTGGTATCACACAACTGACTGCTCATTTCCTCCTTCCTATCCTCTTCTCTGACTTCTATCATGTTGCTATCTCCTGGTTCCTTTCTGATCAGTCTGAACACTTCCTTTCATTTGCTAGTTCATCTTCCCCTTTTGGTTCTAGAAATAAAGGTGCTTCCAAAATTATATCTTGGTTTACACAGTTGTTTTTGTGTCCTCCTCCATTATAAAGTGAAGAGACTGTCTTCTTTCTGCTTTTCTTTGTATCGCCAGTATTTAGCATAGTGCCTGACATCAAGAAGTGATGAATAAATGTTTGCTGAACAAATGACTCGTTGACTATAAAGATACAATCATGTAAAGGAATTAGAACTTGGAGCTACATAAGGGCATTCATACTCTATGTTCCAAAATAGCTTATAGAGTTCTGATCCCTTAAAAATATTTCCAGACACGTCTCAGTGAATACCACTTACGGAAAGTGAATAGAGTAGGCAGTATAGCATTCTGGAAATCACAGTGATACTGGACAACTCATTTACCACCTCTAAGTTTTGGGTTTAACTGCAAAAAGAGGGATTTTGACTATATGATTTTTTTAGGGTCTCCTCCAATTCCATGTTTATAATCCTATAATCTAGCACTTAGAAATAATAACAGCAGTTTGCACCCATATAACACTTCAAGGCTAACAGAGCACTTTAATCTCTTACTGATACTGAAAAGGAGAATAGGAGGGGAAATCTCTAATATATTAAAAGCCTCTAGTGCAACTACTACTAACATATTTCAGTAATACTGCAGAGAAATCTGTGCTACACATGAAAGTACTTTCATTGAACAAAAGTTACCATTTAAGAATGATTTGGATTTATGAGTATCAGAGGAAGTCAAATAATCTAATTACATTGGTAAGCCAAACTTTAAAATAAATTACAAATCCAAGAATGTAGTTATAGCTCTGTCCCTTCATTACTACCTTGAACTTTAAAAGCCTGATGATCCTATAACCTAAAGAATGTATTTATGGTCACTAAATAAGCAGCTATATACAAGGAAAAAAGGAAAAGTTTTAGAAATAAATTGAAAAAAAAATGGATTTTCCAAATCAGTTTTACCATTTTATAATTCATTTGACAATGACGTTTGTAACAAAATGTCATAGGAATTACTCATTTAAGTCTACTAAGGTTTTACTTGGATGCCTCACTGTAGTATGGGGCTGATCCGGGATTCTTAAATATTGTGTGTCATTGTACTTTTGGCAGCTACTGAGCTAGACAGACTTCAAGTACAGCCCTGGCAACAGATTATGTGTGTGTGATCTGAGAACCAGCCAAGATAAATATAGACAAGCTCATCGCCAGAAGTTTGTTTGACAGGTAATCTATTTGTTTATTTTTGCTATGTGGATTCATGAAAAAGTCAACTAAGACATAAAGAGGTTGTAACCCTCATATAAATCACAGCACAGATTTGTGAAATTTTAAAGCATGTGCATAGTATAAAAAAGTTTATGACTAAAGAGATTTATAACTTTTTTGGGACTTGAATATACTTTGGCCATTTCTATCAAATCAGTTGAAAAATTTAAAATTTCATCCAACAACATTTTTCTATATGATGAAAAATAAAGAGGTAGGGAAGAGGATTAGCTTTGGAAGCATGAAGATTTGGGTTCAAATTTTGACTTTAAAACATATTATAATCAAGTTACAATCTGTGTCCCAGGCTATATATCTGTGTCTAAGACTATATAAATTATCGAGGAGTTGTTGGTCTATTTTAGTGATGAAATCTGATCAAATCAAAGGTCTGTCTCCACACACCTTCAGGTTTGCTGGTAAATGTTTAATAAAAGGCTCTCCAAGAAAAAAAAAAAGAAAATGTGCCCACTTTGCATTATTAACATTTCCCTCATCACTTTCTTAGGTCTAGATTATCAAGAAAATAATAAATTGAATCCTGATTTAGAGTATTTACTGATTTCTGAGGTATAAATGCTCATGGTGAAAATTTAATAATCAACTGAGTTCAAGGTGGCTCTACACAGTTGGGCCCCTACACCAGCAGGAAAAACGACAGTTTAGAAATGGAATTTTTCATTGAGCTCCCTATCTGATAGAAGTGATGGCTATTTTGAGATAATCTGGAGGGTAACAGGCTTGGTTACTATGTTTCCTTCATAAAAATCTAAATTTTATTATAGATTTCATTATTTTGTTATAGAATTTGTTATAATGTCATACTATTTAATGTTGGTAAGTATTTTAAATCGAAGTGCTATAGAAATTAAAAATCCCATTGAACTTTAATATTTTCCTCAATTTATTATGCTCCACTATTTTAAAATATTTTTCATACTAGTAATCTCTTTCATTTCTTTTCATGTACCTACTCAGTAAAACAGGTTAGATTTCCATTTTTCAATAGAAATATAATTTTTAAAGGATCTCATGTAACTTAAAATATCTTAAATAAAAAATAATGCTAAAACCCAAATGTTGTTAGAGAAATGACAAAATGAGTATCATAACAGACATTTTGTATCTGTAAATGTGATTCCTAGTTTATTTTAATAGCTATGCTAAAACCCCAAGGTACAGTTAATAATATTATATGCCTTCTGTCTACATATAAGAAAACATCCTCAAACACATTTTCTAATTTACAAGCTTATGACAAGTTCAAGCTGCTGAGAAATTAGACTTAAAAGTATGTCTTAGAGTGATAGAAGACCACTATTAACACTATCATAATTGTATACCTTTTACATCAAATCTGACATTTCAGTTTAATATGTTTTGCTAAGGGACTATACCACTTTATGGTTTTTCAGTGAAATCAAATCCATTCCAGACGTTTCCACTTTTCTAATATAATTCACTGAAAGGCTTTAAAGCTGCCATCTTTTTTTCTTTCTCTTTTTCAAAAGATTAATCCCAGGACATCCATTAATTCTGCAAGAGCCTCATTATGGGTCAATGAGCCAGTGGTGAGCACCTCCATTAACTGTATGAATTTATACTATGTCACCTTAATGACATTTTGTCACTACTACCTCTTCTGACATCTATTGAAAAAGTAGCATAACAGGTTTGTGAAGCATTAGGAAATATTAGTGCAAGAAAAATAAATTATTTAGATTTCAATACTATCAAAAACTGTCCTAGGAGAGGGAGGAGTAAATGTTTGAAAGATAACTAGTCAAACTAAGGCTATTTCTAGACAAGTTGCATCTAGAAAGGTCAGTTTACTAAGACATATCCTTTCCCCAACTTGTACTCACTACCACAGGACAAGGTTGACATTAATAAAGATACAATAAAACTATCTATTTTATGCCAGTTTTCTCTTGTGTATTACCAGGCTAATAAAAATATATGCTCTATTGATCGAATTCAAATCAAGACAGAATACACTTTCTTGGATCATCTGCAAATAAAAGCATTCATTCCCTAATATGTCAGTGAAAACAAGTAAAGGAATTCTTGTTTACTATGTATGCTTAATAAAGACCAAGACATAAACAAGTTAATATTAATGCAGTGTATGTTTATAAACATAAAGAAGATTAGAAAAATTATACCTTTTTAGTAATACATCTGGTTATTTTGAAAACAATGCTGTCAATTGACTAGGGATTGATTTTTAAAATTTATTTATTTTTATTATTATTAATTTTTTTTGGCGGGGCTATAGGGGTTAAGTGAATTGCCCAGGGTCACACAGCTAGTCAAGTGTCTGAGGCCAGATTTGAACTCAGGTACTCCTGGATCCAGGGCTGGTGCTTTATCCACTGTGCTACCTAGCTGCCCCCTAGGGATTGATTTTTAATTGATTATGTTTGAATGAATTCAGCCATTCTCTTTTCATAAGCTTCAGCAGTGTGGGGCATAAACAATAAGCTATTTGCTCTATGATTTGCATCTTAGTTCTGAAAATACTTTTATATAAACAAAACACAAAGAAAACTGGACTATTCAAATATGTTCACTCTGACAGTTATATGCAATATGTACAAGAAATATCTTTCAAATTTTTGCATATAAAGGTCTATATTTTAAATGTTAAAAATAAAATTTAATTTTTTCAATCAGCAAAATTCCATCCTCTCTTCCCAATTTAAGTCTGGGAAAAATTGTCAAAAACATGTACAGACAAGCAAGGGAAATTTCTGCATTTTCCATGTCGGAAATATAAATATATGTATAGCACATATAAATATATATACATGGGTATGTCTGTGTATAGTTGATATATATTGTCTATACTTTGATGTGTGTGTGTGTGTGAGAGTACGTGAGACTCTGTACTATGAATCTTTCACCTATCAGAAGGTGGGTATCATATTTCATCACTAATCCTTTGAAATTGTGGCTGATTATTATACTGATCAGAGTTTCTATGTCTTAAAGTTGCTTTTATCTTCTGTTATTGTATAAATTGTTCTCTTGGTTCTGTTTACTTGGTGTTGGTTTCTACAAGTCTTCCCAGGCTTCTCTGAAACCATTCCCTAAATCACTTCTTATAGCACAATAGTAAAAATTCTATCACATACAGTGCTAAAACTGATTATGTGCTGTTATAAACTAGAATTTCAAATGCAAACAGTGTTTTCTGTAAGGACCCTTGTCAGCTCTAATAGTCTTTGGTTCTCTGACTCTAAAAGAGAAAGAAATGTGTCCGGTCATACTATTATTGCTATTAACTTTAAGAACAATTAATAGGATACCCCTTATATATTATTAACAATGATTACTATTTATGAAATAAAATATATTATAGTTTAATCAGAGAATTAGGATAAGAATTTGGACTATTTGTAAGGTGCCCCCAATACATATCACACCTCCTTTTAAAAAATCCTCGTTTTATCCTTGCTATGTCTATTTCAGTATAATAGAGGGACAGTTGAACATTATTGGTATTTCAATAGAATTACAATGGGATTCTTCATTATAATCCTACTATAAAATAAAAACCAGTTTTTAAAATGTTTGTTTTGAGTTGTGACTCAATGTCAATTCTGGTATAAAACATTTGGGTGAAGCTACTAGATAAATAGCTATGCTGTTCGTCAATTCTGTCCAGATAGTGAAGGAGTCTTAACCTAAGCAGGAAAGTGGTAAAGATGGGGCAATACTGAAAGATGTAGCAATCCTTTAGTCAGATTTTCGTTGTAAAATAAATAGGCTTTACATAACCTTCTTTGCACTTACAAAGCAACTAACCTAGTTCATATCCTCATCACTTCTTTTGTTTTGTTTTGGTTGGGCAATGAGGGTTAAGTGACTAGTAAGTGTCAAGTGTCTGAGGCCGAATTTGAACTCAGGTCCTTCTGAATCCAGGACTGGTGCTTTATCCACTGCGCCACCTAGTGTCCCCCTCATCACTTCTTAACTGGACTACTGTCTAATCTGTCTTCCTGCCTCAAGTCTCTCCTTGTACCAAACTGTTTTCCACACAGATACCCTTATAAGAAATACAAACTACTATGTCTGGTATTTAAAACCCTTTACAATCTGGTTCTATCCTGCCTTTCTAGACTTTTAAGAAAATATTCTCAACTTATGCTGCAACAGAGCCAAACTAATGTGCTTATTCTTCACACATGAATTCCATTGCTGTGTTTCCATGCTTTCTCCCATGCTGTCCCCTACACCTACACCTCACCTTGATCTCTTAGATTTCCTTCAAAACTCCTTCAAAAGCCATCTTTTACCAGAGGCCTTTCGTGATTATCCTAGCTGCTAGTGCCTCTCTCCCAAATAACTCTGTATTTATTTTGAATATACTTATTTCGTACATTCTTATCTTTATACCGGTTGTTCCCCCTCCAGCTGTGTGGAGGGCAGGGACTGTTTTATTTTTTTATCTTTATATCCCCAGTGCCTACAATCTAGCGCATAGTAGGTACTGAATAAATGTATATTGATTGCTTGATTTGCCAGCCACTCTTCCTTCGAACTTCCAAAAGAGATGGGATTAAAGAGTCAGTGAAATCATATCCACTTACAATCCTAGATCTCTTTTAGCCCAACTAAAATAAAAATTCTAACAATACAACTGAAGTTCTACAAAAACAATTTTACTATTTCACCTTTATAATTTTTTTTGCAAAAATGCAGAGCTATTTTCCAAAAACTCTTTGAGATCTGCTTTTAATTTTAATTATTTACACACTATGATGTCAATTAACTAATAAACATTTATTAAGTGCCTACTATGTGCCAGGCACTCTGTTAAGCACTTGGGATTTAAAAATGAGACAAAAGTCAGTTACTGACCTCAAGAAGCTTACAATCCATAACATATTTTAGCATGACAGAATACATTTCTTATAAATCTTATTTCTGGGAGTTTGTCTCAATAGCTTTTTCGTTTCCTCAGAACTAGGATAGGAATATCAGTTCTTAGTATGGGGTGGTAGAAAAGGGTACTGAACTTGAAATCAGATGCCCTTGACAAAAGTGTTACATGCTTATATAGAGATACTCAGTTTAAGTATCAGTCTTTAATTTATATCTTCTGGAATTTTCCACTTAGCAAGTTCCATGTCATTTTCCATTGTGTGGCTGAAAGCACTAGGAGCAGTCTTTCCTACCTGAGAGTTCATGGTGGGGGCAGGGAGGATGGGGCAGAGGAAGCCATTCAAATAAAGGTTAAGATTGTTGTCATATGCCTTGGGGCAAAAGTTCTTAACCTGGGGATTGTGAACTTGTTTTTAAAAAATATTTTGATGGCTGTATTTCAATATACTTGGTCTCCTTTGTAATTCTATGTACTTTATTTCATGCATTTAAAAATATTACTTCTGAGAAGGCTTCCACCAGACAAAGGAGTCCATGGTATAAAAAAAGGTTAAATTTCAGGAGAAAAAAAGATTCTTTAAATCTTTAGGTCAACTTACAGTGAAAGATTACATTGATGGGAGAAAAATGTAAGCTTTTAGAGTTTCAAAAATTTGGGATATACTTTAGTTTTTTTTTTTTTATCTTGCCTAATCATGCATGTGCATTATTTATACATTAATACCTGAGAAAATGCCTACTGATAGGAATAAAACCCACATGCCTCATACTTAGATAAAGGATTATGATGTTTTTTCCTTAAAAAAAAAAGCCAGGATTGCTGTTTTATCTTTACAAAATCCTCTTATACCTAAGTAGCATAGTAGTTGCCATTCTGAGGTGTTTTGCAGAGTATCCACAAATAAAGGAAGTAAAAGGCAACTGTAAGTTTACTATCTTTCGGTAGTTTAAGTCAAACCTTAAAAGGTTTCATGACATCAACTTTATATCCCATAATATGAAAGTAATGAAACAAATTTACTTTAAAATGAGGGCTTAAAATGAGGCACACCTAAACTTGTGTACAAATCTGATCATGTAGCCTTATTATCAGAGAAAATGAGAACCATGAGAATAAGGAAAAGATTTTATTGTTCAGAATCCTGAAAGATTTTTTTTACAAGATTCCATGTAAATGTACAATAAACCTTTGTATTTAACAATAGTTAAGTAATAACGACTGTAAAATTACTCTGCTCTTGGCTGTTTCTGTATATTGTGTGTATGTTGGTTTAATCTAATGCGTATTGTTGCATAATATCCCCAGGCACAGTCAAGTAAAAGCTAAAGCTGTACAGAAAAGCCTACATTTTAAATGGGTCTTGTCATTAATGCTTTATTAATTGCCCCAGGCTATGCAAACCCAAGACTGGGCAAGCTATAACAATATGACACTTTAAGGTCAAATCCAATTCCTGCTGTGTTTTATGGAATAGACCAAATATTGAATTAACAGCAGGAAAGAGCAATTTATTGGGCTTTTCTCCATCTCCTGATTATTTGATCTAAATTAGATTGGATTTTTTAAAGAACAAAACACCTTAACCATAGAATAAAAAAGAACCTTTAATCATTTTCTATTGTATGCAAGATTATTTTCAGAACCTTAGATGTATAGTATATTTTAATATTATGGTAATATGGTGAGAATGAAATGTAAAAATTTTCTTATTCCCATTTGAAAAAAAAGAAATATCAAAATTGAAAGCACATAATTTAGGTTTCAGTAGGGGCAATGCAGGAAAATATACTGTAGTCCCTAACTTCCCTAAAGCTTACCTTTACATCTGATGTATCTCTTTGGCTTGTTCTCCAAGATCTTGCAACTGATGAGAAGGTTCGATCTGGATGGTCAAATTTTCCATCATTTGCATTGAGAAAAAATGTTGTGAAAGGTTCCTAAATTAAAAAAACACACACACATCCCATATTAATTATCATACAACACCATAGTAGATGATGGGAATCTTTTCAAGTTGTAGTGATAATCACCTTGCATTACTATGGTACATTGAAATTTCCATTAATTTCAGGATTCCCTCTACTGATGCAGGTTGCAACCTTTTGAAATTATTTTATCTACTTGTTTACCCATGTTCAAATTTTTTTAATACCAAGAAGAAACTGTTATCTATTTGCTTTTTCCCCTTTAATAAAGTAATTTTTCTTAACATATGTGTATATGCATATACAAAGAGAAAAAGAGGAGAGAGGGAAGGAAAGGAAAGGGAGAAAGGAAGAGGGGCAAGGAGGGGAGAAAGATGAAGAGGAGAAGGAGGAAGAGAAGAGAAACAGTTATTTTGGAGTGAGTTATGAAGCATATACTTCTTAGTGATGTGAAGAGTAGAGAAATATTATGAAAGTGACAACAGAAAAAAAATGAGATGAGTATGCCTGGGGCTTCATTGGTTACTGATCCAAAATGTATATTTATGACTAGATAATGATGAAGTTACCAAGAAATGTCTTCTGTAAATTATGTGAGATATAGCCCCTTCATTGAAATTATTATTGCAGACAATAATATAAAAAACAACAACCTTAAAAGACATCAGAACTCAATTCAATGCAATGGGTAGTATTGACTACAAAGAACTGATGATAAAACATTCTCCCTCCTCTAAACAGAGAGGTATGAGAATGGAATGAAACACACCTTGTCAAACAAAATCAATGTTTTGGCTTGTTTTGCTTAACTGTACCTTGTTACAAAAGGGATTTTATTGGGAATTCATAGTGATGCTAAGGATACAAAAAGCATAAATAAAATATTAAAGAGAAAGAATTAAAATTAAGTTGAGAGAAGATGCTTTTTTGGAACTTTTTTCACCACATTTGCTTTGTTGGCACTTCAGTAACTACTTAAAAGTGGTTGTTAGGAAGGAAATTCTTGGTGATTTACTATATCTTATTCCCAAATTAGTTCAATCAAACAAATTGCCAATGTTTACAGAACTGTGATGGTGCAGTAGATTCTCCAATCCTCATATTTCCCTATTATATTATTATATGGTTCTGACTCTGAAGTCAACAAAGTCAAGGAGAAACATCCATGAATAAATTAGAAATTCCATATTTGCATTCAAAAAGCATCTTCTCCCTGTGGATTTAATTAACAGAATTTTAATATTCTTTTCTACATGGAATTTTATTTCTGATGAGTCAACAGTACCTAACACAGTGGTCTGTATTCATTCGGTGACTGATAAATATTTGTTGAATAAATGATGGAAACATGCTAGATTGAGCCAGCCAAACCAATCTAATAAACATGGGCATTCACTTAACAAAAAGAAAGACAGCCCCTGCCCTCAGTTTATTTTATTTTTTTGTGGGGCAATATGTGAGGGATAAATGACTTGCCCAGGGTCACACAGCTAGTAAGTGGCAAGTGTTTGAGGCTGGATTTGAACTCAGGTCCTCTTGAATCCAGGGCCAGTGCTTTATCTACTGTGCCACCTAGCTGCCCTCAAAGAGTTTATAATCTAAAGGATTAAAGCCAAATATTAAAGTTCTGTATAAAAGTAACTATTATATCAGTAGATTCAACACATTTAGTGAGTGCTGGAGCCAAGATGGTGGAATAAGTAGGAAATCACCTGAACTCTCCCAAATTCACCTCCAAACAACAATAAAATAGTGCCTCAAAACAAATTCTGCAACATAGAACAAACAAAAAAACTAGGGTGAAACAATTTTCAAGCCTAAGATAAGTTGGAAGGTTGGCAAGAAAAGTCTGTCTCATTTGAGTAAAAGGGTAGTACAGGGCAAGCACTGTCCTGGTAAGCTAGCAGCATGTTTTGCCTCAACAGAAGGAGGCCCTAAGCCCCAGTACAGGTCAGTCAGTACTCATCACTATGAGACCCAGTGGACCCAGTACAGGATCAGGTGAGTAGCCAGGCCTCCTGACCTCCATGGCCCCATTGCAGCCCCCACTATGGGTCTTGGCACAGCACCAGGAGAATGTCCAGATCCCACACAGCCCTGCCCCACCAAAGCACCATACCCTGTGGACCCCAGTGAAACAGCAGGCCCATTGAAGGCCCCAGAGCAGCAGTAGGAGAGTGGTCCAGGCCCCCTGTGGTACCAGTGTAGCAGTCAAAATATCTGACCCCTACCCTCAAAGACCTGATGCAGTACCAGGTGAGTAGAGTAGCCAGGCCTCCTGTGATACCTGTGTAACACCAGGCAACCAGCTAGGATCTGCAACCCCTGGCAAAAGAAGTTTGGGACAGTGATCTCTCCACCTAAGGAGCAGAGCTCAGCTTTAAAGGTAATAAAAATAGGGTGGAAAAATGAGCAAAAGAAAACCAAAAAAAGAACTTGACCACAGAAAGTTACTATGGTGAGAGGGAAGATCAAAACAAACTCAGAAGAGCATAATGGTGTCAAAATGCCTACATGCAAAGCCTCAAAGAAAAATGTGAATTGGTTTTAGGCCCAAAAGAGAACTGGAAGATCTCAAAAAAGATTTTTAAAATCAATAAGAGAGGTAGAAGAAAAATTGGGAAAAGAAATGCAGGTGGTACAAAAGAATCATGAAAAAAGAGTCAATAACTTCATAAGGGAAGTACAAAAAATGGGAAAATATGTAAAAAAATTTACTGAAGAGAACAATCTCTTAAAGAGTAGAATTGGCCAAAAGGAAAAGGAGGTAAAAAGCTAACTGAAAAAAATAACTTCTTAAAAATTAGAATTGGACAAGTAGCTGCTAATGATTCCATGACATCAAGAATCAAACAAAATCAAAACAATGAAAAAAAGAAGAAAATGTGAAATATCTCATTGTAAAAAGAACTAACCTGGAAAACAGATCCAGGAGATATAATTTATGAATTATTGGAAATAATAAGAATTATTTGAAACAAGCTGAAAAACATAATCAAATAATTTAAGAATTATTGGAAATAATAGGAATTATTGGAAATAAGCCGAAAACCATGTTTGAAAAAAGGACCAAGACATCATGTTTCAAGAAATAATCAGGGGCAGCTAGGTGGCTCAGTGGATAAAGCACTGGCCCTGGATTCAGGAGGACCTGAGTTCAAATCTGACCTCAGACACTTAACACTTACTAGCTGTGTGACCCTGGGCAAGTCACTTAACCCCAATTGCCTCACTTAAAAAAAATCAAAGAAAACTGCTCTAATATCCTAGAAACAGAGGGTAAAATAGACATTGAAAGAATACACTGATATATATATATATATATATATATATATCAGATTACCTGCTATCTAGGGGAGGGGGGGAGGGAGGGAGAAAAATCTGAAATTGGAAAGCTTATATAAACAAAAGTTGAGAACTATCTTTGCATGTAACGGGGAAAAAAATAAAATACTTTATTAATTAAAAAAAGAAAGAAAGAATACACTGATCACTTCCTGAAAGAGATCCCCAAATGAAAACTATGAGGAACATTATTGCTAAATTTCAGAACTCCTAGGGCAAGGAGAAAATATTGTAAGCAACCAGAAAGAAATAATTCAAATATTATGGAACCACAATCAGGATTACACAGGATTTAGCTCTACTTTAAAGGATTTGGAGGGCATGGAATATGATATCCAGAAAGTAAAGGAGCTAGGATTACAACCAAGAATCACCTACCCAATGAAACTGGCATCCTCTTTCAAGGGGGAAAATGGTCATTCAATGAAATAGAGGACTCTAAAGCTTTCCTGATGAAAATACCAGAGATGAATAAGAAAACCTGATTTTCAAATGTAAGATTCAAGAGAAGCATAAAAAGGTAAAAAGAGAAGAGAAAACATTAGGGATTCAATAAGGCTAAACTGTTTGTATTACTGCATAAGATAATGATATTTGAAACACTTAAGAACTGTCTTACTATTAGTGCAGTTAGAAAGAATATACATTGCACTGGGAACAGAAGGAAGAGGTAGAATAGGGTAAATTATCTCACATGAAGAGGTACAAAAGAGCTATTACAGTGGAGGGGAAGATGGAGGGGGTGGTGGTGGGCATCTCTTGAACTGTACTGATTCAAAGAGGGAATATCATACACAATCAGTTTGGTGTAGAAATCTGTCTTACCCTATAGGGAAGTAGGAGAAGAGGCTAAGAAAAGGAGAGGGGGCAGAGGGAAGAGACTGATAGAAGGGAGGGCAAATTGGGGGAGACAATGGTCAGAAGTAAAACAATGGTAAGGAGGGAAAGGGTGAAAAGAGAGAAGAAAAGGGCAAATAGGAGGAAAAATAGGATGAAGGGAAATACACAGTTAGTAATCATAACTATGAATGTGAATAAGATGAACTCACCCATAAAATGGAATCAGATAGCAGAGTGGATTAAAAACCACATTTATTGAGTGCCACTATATACATAGAGCACTCTGTGAGGTTCATTCAGATAAGGAATACTTCTTAGGATCATCATAATTCAACAAAGAAAAGGACCTTAAACATCACTTAGTTCAACCTTCTTATTTTATAGATAAGGAAACAGGTTCAGAATGGTTTAAGTGACATTCCCAAGGGCACACTGCCAGTACCTGGCAGAGTCACACCCTGATGCTGGGAAAGACTGAAGGTAAAAGGAAAAGGGGAATGCAGAGGACGAGTTGGATAGATAGTATCATGGAAACAACTAACATGAACTTGAACAGACTTCAGGAGATAGTAAAGAATAAATGGCCTGGCATGCTATGGGTATATAAAATCACAAAGAGTCAGATATGATTTAATGGCTGAACAGCAGCAGGAGGCAGAGTCAGAATTTGAATTCAGGCTCTCTGACTCAAATCAAGTGCTTCTTCCACTATACAATATCTTTTCCTCTTACAGTTAAAGAAATAAGGGACAGAAACACAAGAAGTTAAAATAATAGCATAAGGGGCAGCTAGGTGGAGCACTGGCCCTGGATTCAGGAGGACCTGAATTCAAATCCGGCCTCAGACACTTGACACTTACTAGCTGTGTCACCCTGGGCAAGTCACTTAACCCTCATTGCCCCACAAAAAAAAAAACTCCAACCAAACAAACAAAAATAATAGCATAAGAGTTATATAAGATAAGAATATGAATGATATCTTGTGACAACATGGATCCTTCTAAGTTATTATGATCCAGCCCATAAACGTATTGAACAAATGAAGGATTGGTGACATTTTATCTCTCCTAACTCACATAGACCTAGAAGTCACTCTTACATGCTCTTATTTTCAACCCTGCTCACTCATGATTGCAACCAAACTATCCTAAACTTATACTATCCATTGGTAGGCGACAATGTAAAGTATATGTCAGTGTCTTCTCCCTACCGCTTTTCTTCTTATTTTTTCACTGAGAGAAGGCATTCTTTTCTTTCTTATAAATATATCTATTCTATTTTGTTTTTTCTTTTAAAAATATTTTTATTTATTTCATTAAATATTTCCCAATTACGATAAAAATTTTTAAATATTCATTTCAAAAACTTTTAAGTTCCAAATTTTCTCCCTCCCTCTCACACCTTTCCCACTCTTGCTATGTACAGTAACACTGAGCAAGCCACTTCCCTTCTCCGGTATGTGTCATCTACAAGATGAAAAAGTTGGATAAGCAATCCATAATGGGACTTCCAGATCTAACTTTTCACATTCTTTTCCATATGCCATACAGACATTATAAAAGTACAGTAGTATAAAATGCAGGCTATCAGCACCTTAAGCCCCTTCCTCACTACCTAGCCCATGTTTCTTTTTATCTACAATTTATACTGTCAGAGTTTTTACTAATTTGGGGCTTTGCTCATGTCTTCCCCTAATATCTCCTTCATTCTTGCCTCACACGAAGAGGTAAGCCCTTCTCCTTGCTAAGGCAAACATTTGCACAAACACAAGAGATCTTAATCCATTATATTTCCTTTAGCCATTCTCCTTAGCAAAAAGATATTTCTAAAGCATGTGTCTAACCATTTCACTTGTTCACTTAAAAAGCTTCAGAAGGTCCCTATTTCCTTTAGGATTTAAAAAACAAAGAAATAAAAAACCCTGTTGACCTGGTATCTCATGCCCTTTGCAATATGGTTCAAACTTATTTTTCAGATTGATATCCTATTATTCCCTTTCATGCAGGTTGTTGTTTCTGCTAAACTGGCCTACTTATGTGACAACCCATGTCCTACTTCCATGACATTGTACAGTCTGTCCCTGTGCTTAAAATGTTCTCTCTTCATTTCTGCCTTATGGAATCCCAAGCTTTCTTTAAATTATAACTTATATACTACCCCCTATAGGAGGTCATGTCTGATCAGAGGAACATAGTGCTGGAAGGGTCTCAGGTCATCTTTTTCATTTTATAGATGAGGAATTGAGACCTGGAGAGATGATCTATTTTCTAATGGAACTGTATCCAGGAATAAGCTGCCAAAGGTTTCTAAAGAGTGGCTTTATTTGATAACACACAGAACACTAGTTAAGTACTATGGATTCTAGTGAACTGCAGGGTTAGCATTAGTTGACAATGTGTTGGGACTACCGAAAAAAGCTAATAAGGACTTTTATATTAATAGAAACCCAGAGTTAGGGAAGTAAAGATCATTATAATTTATTCTGATCAGGAAACATCTAGGGTCCTTTACAGTTTTGTATAATGTTGCATTAGAAAGGTGACAACAAGCTGGGACACAGTCAGACAAAGTTTGGCAGGATGACAAGGCTGCTCAAAATCATTCTGTGTGAAGATAAGTTGAATGAAGAAGGAATATTTAACATGGAGAAAAGGCTTAGGAGGAGAGGTAACAGGCTTAAAATGAATTAACAATGAGAGAAAACTTTGTACTACATTGAACCACCAGCTGGTGAGGTAGGCACCTGGGGGTGTGATAGTGCTGAAGCTGGAGTCAGGAAGACCTGGATTAAAATCCAGCCTCTAGGGGCAGCTAGGTGGCGCAGTGGATAGAGCACTGGCCCTGGATTCAGGAGGACTTGAGTTCAAATCCAATCTTAGACACTTGACACTTACTAGCTGTGTGACCCTGGGTAAGTCACTTAACCCCAATTTCTTCACAAAAACAAAAAACAAAAAATAAAAACAAACAAAAAAATCCAGCTTCTAAGACCTGGTTAGGTCACTTAACCTTTATCCCTCTGTTTTCTTTTCTGTAAAATGGAGATAATAGAAGGCACTTTCTCCCATGTTAATCTTCCCAGAGGGTCAAAATGGGATATTTGTAAAGCAATTGGCAAACCTTTAAAACCTTATACAGACCATGGCAAATTTTATTAAAGTACTACATAAATGTTAGCTATTATTATTGTCGTTGTTGTTGTTGCTAAATAAATGCACCCAATACATTTGTGTTTACATTTGTCTTTACAGGTTTAAGTTGGTAAAGGATACATTTGTCATAAACAAGTAGCCACTTATATGATAGTCAAAAAATTAGAAGCAAAGTGGATTCCTATTAATTGAGGAAAAGTTGAACAAATTGTGAAATAATGCAATTATATTGTGTTGTAAGAAATGATGAATATAAGGAGTTTAGAGAAACATGAGAAGACTTGTATGAACTCATGCAAGATGGAGAGAGCAGAACCAGGACAGCAATACAGACAATGACTACAACAATGAAGATGAAAATATTAAGGGAAGCTGAACTCAGATTAAAGGCAAAATTGATTCCAGAAGACAAATGACTGAACTCAAACCTCCCAACTTTGCTCTATAGAGAGGTGGGGGCAGGGGGAATATTGGTGCTGAATGTTGCATACATTTATGTGGTCACTGTGTTAGTTGGTTTTGATTAAGTGTTTTTCTTTGTTACAGGGGAGGATTCAGAGGGGGTTGAGTGGGAAGGCTAATATATCAGGAAATGACGAGTATAAAAACAGATGTTAACAATACAACTTATTAAAAAAAAGTTATAGGATACTTCAGAGAGTGAATTGCCATAAAAAACAAAGTTAATAAACATCTCAAATAATACTGGCTAGTATAATAAAAATAAAAATGTATTTCAGGTGGTGCATTATTGTACACTTGTTTATCATAAGGATTAAAGAGGGTTAGGGTAGGTGTTTAGGATAAGATTTTGTACATTATATATACATATTTTAAATGTTTTGTATAATATAAATAACTTTAAGTTAATTGGCTAAAAGTTGTTACAAAATGTGAGAAATAGATATATTTTAATTGTTTTGCATTAAAAAACTTAGCCTTCAGTTTTAAACATGAAAAAAGTAAAAATTCTGCCTCTAATTCTAAATAAGAAGCTACAAGAACTTTAAAAAAATCATGTCCTAAAGTCTCAGAGAACAGTATTTTTGAGATATTATAATTAGAACTCAAAAGTTTTTTTTTAAATGAGACACTTTCTATTTTCATTAACAGGGTATGGAAGTAACTTGAACTTCTAATTTTCCTTTGTTTTCCTCATGTTTGTTAAGATATTTTTTGTCCATATACATGTACATAAAAAAGACTATAATAAACACCAGTACTTTTTTTTCTACAGGAATGAGAAAACTCTACCACTTAAACATTTAAAAAATGCAAAATAATGGAGCACTAAGAATGGAAAATGGATACCTCCTTTAGACATATGTGCATTTCAATGCTTATTATACAGATTAACGTAATTTAATGAAATGGTCTAGAGGGTTGAGTCAGAGGATGTACAAATTAATCAATTTCAAAAGTTCTTTCTGAACAGTAAAGAAAAAAATTGGCCAGCAATTTAAAAAAAAAAACTTCATTGGTATAGAGAAGTCCCAGTGAAGTCTTTCTATCACCACATCAGTGACTTTCTGTGACTTAACATCTTAGAAAGTTGCCTGGGGGGAACTAAAAATTTACTTTGACTTGTCCAGAATCACAAACGCAAGATCTCAGAAGTAGGCCTTGAATCCAGGTTTTCCTGACTCAGAGGCTTGCTCTCTATCTTAGAAAATCCCAAGAAAATGAAGTGAAATAGAAAACGAAGTATCTGTACAATTCCTAGATCTATTTATGGACAGCTAGACGTATACTGATAAGCTTGGCATTTATAGAAAAGGAAAAGCAAATACATGGAGTTTTCATTTTTCTATGGATACCACTTTGGTGGCTCACAGAAAAAATGAGGGTAAGAGAAAAGAGAGTCCTTAGAAATAAATTTACGTATAGCAGTAAGGTTAAGTGCATATCTGAAGTCCTGTGGAAGAATATTCAACTATTTAAAGTCAATGTAATATATAATAAATATCTAACTTGAATTTAGTTTTTCCTTTAATAACTAAAGGCCCATGGTTATTTTGATATTTTTCATGGAAGAAAGCAAATTTCAAAACTTATGCAATTTATCTTTATGCAGCTTTTTCTGATATACATTTTTGACACTGATTTTGAGTCAGTAATCTCAATCCTTAAGTAGCATAGTTATCATTTTGTGTTCTTTCTACTTAGTATGATAATTTTTAATAAAGAAATTTAAATCATACAATCACTAAACTTTAACAACTCTTGGCTGTTATCGTGGCCTAAGGAGAGTTGTCATTATTTCTGTGGTACAGCATTTTGAGGACATATGTTTAAAAATAACAAAGAATATGCTACTTATAATGAAATATATTTAATCCAATCTATCCAATGCTTAATAGAAGCATTAGGCTGGGCACTAGAGATACAAAAGTTCAATAAGAACTCTTGTCCTTGCTCTGTGTCCTCAAAATGCTTGCAATCACCCACTACTTCAATGTGTTGGCTTTCTTGGAATGTTACTCTTTCTTATACCTATAAAATATTCCATATATGCATACAAAGAAGAGACTATAATAGACACCAGCACTTTGTACAGGAATGAGAAAACTCTGCCACTTAAACATAAAACAATGTAAAAATAATAGGGCACTAAGAATGGAAAATGGATTTTCTGCTTTAGACATATGTGCATTTTAATGCCTATCACACAGATTAACATAATTTAATAAAATGGTCTTGAAGGTTGAGTCAGAGGATGTATAAATTAATCAGTTTCAAAAGTTCTTTCTGGAAAGGAAAGAAAAAAAAATTGACTGGCAAAGTAACTGGCATCTTATGGAAGAGAAAATAGAGAGTTTTCAATTTTAATGAAATCAGTCTTGGGTCAAAATAACCAGAACCTTCAAGAACTGGGAATAGTGTGTGTATATATACATATATCTATATATGATTTTCCTATTCTAACTGGATAAGAATTTTAGTCTTTAGATTACACTGATTTCTGCTTCTGGAGCCTCATCTTTCTCACATCTATAACACCTACTCTCTGTCTTTTTATATTAGAAATGAATGTGACAACAGAAGATAAATATTTTTTTAACCTCGAATCAGTTTTTGACTATTCAAGTCAATGTCACTGAAATAACACAAAAAATTTACTTTGATTAAAATTTAGTTATTAATGGTGTCTAAAATGAATTTGCACCTCTGGTACAACTCTTGTGGAGCCACTGATGCATAATAATTAACTCAGAAAACAAGATGAGATGGGAGAACCAACAGAGTTGTATAATGTACAAAATGGATATTCAATCTGAGTCCTCTGAGTTATGTTTTGACTGTCTCTACCATAGTACTAGAAACATCTTAATACTGAACTAAAATAATTTCTTTTTTTTTTAAACAGAAACACCCTTTTATCTCCTTCCACCCCCCACCCCAACAAAAATCAATTCAGACTAAGGCAAGCACAACAACAAAATCCATCAGGGTTTAAAACTTCAATTAGTACAGAAAATTGAGCTCCTGTGTAAGCGAGAATTTTATAAGTCCGTGTGCTATAAATAATAGAGGTTCTGTGATGAAAAAGCTATTTTGCCAGATTTCTTCATATACAACTAATGAATGCCTGAAAGCAACGAAAGAGAATTAGAAAACCATCAGTGAGGTTTTGTGAGCCATAATATTTAGTTTAATATTTTACTTTTATCTAAGGGAGGATGTAAAAGCCCACATAAATTCTTGGATATTACTTCTGAATTCCAATATGACTGAATATTTTATTTGCATTTAGTTCATGTGTTATTTTATTAAATAGGATACTATATGGATGAATTTTACAATTAGCTTTCTTTCCTGAATTATATATAATTTTGCTGGGATTATGAGGCAATCTTTTTATTTTGGCACTTAGGAATCTATTTCCCCCTCAATATTTTAGGTAATTTAAACGTGTTCTACTTGAAGGTTTTTTGTTATATTTATCAAACTCAGGCTAAATGAACAGCAATAAAAACAAAAATTTAGAACACCTATGAAGAATGAGGAAGAATCATTTGCTTTTGTGATTGTCCATACAGAAGATTGAGAGAAATAATAGTATGTAAAATAGGGAGCCAGCCTTGCAGCCAGAAAGACCTGTGCTCTGGTCTTGCCTCAGACACTTAATAGTTATATGATAACTTACAGTTGTAAGTCACTTAACCACTCTGCTGGGCCTTAGTTTTTTAATCTGTAAACTGAGGGGATAGGAGCAGATAACCTCTGAGGTCCCTTCAATCTCTTCCATCTAGGTTTACAATCCTATGAACTTCTTGAATGCTTCTCTAACAGGCTTTCCAAGTCCCTCTTACTCTAATCGATTTGCAATAACATTGGCACTACTAAAATATGTTGCAAGGTATTTTGACTTCATGTTAATAACCAATTACTAACGTATGAGGGGGAATGCGGGGAGGGAGGAAGCTAAGGTTTTTTCTCTTTCTGTTTTCTCATTCAAAGCCCAATCCTTGTGAAGGACATTGCTGATAGAAGAGATTGTCCAAATCCTCTGAATCCTTGTTTCTTGCCCGACTCAAGTAGAAGACTTTACAAAGGGAATCGAATCTAGGTGAATTTGGGCTCACTGTTTTCTACTCAGATGGGACTAGGGACCTTTTGTCTTGAGGACCCAAGATGTGGGCTGGTTGCAGAGTTGAGTGAAAATAACATATTCAAAGTCATGTGCCCCAGCCTCTCATGAGAATAGGTCTACCTTTCATTATAATGCTCATTCTCTCATTAATTGTTAACCAATCAGAGTTGATTTCTGCCTGTTGGGAACACCTTCCCTTCTAAGAGTATAAAAGTGTGAGTGGTCTCCATTATTCATCTTTGGTCCCCGAGAGTGCCAATGACCCCTTTTATTAATTATTTGCTAGTTATCATTAGTAAAATGATTGTTAATTACCCAGAAATTGTCTCTCAGATTTTTCATATGTCACATAAATTAGGATACTGACAAAATGCCATTATAGCCCAGTTAAAGAATAGAATATATCCCTCTTTCTTTTCTTGCAGCACCAGAGAACCAATTCCAACTAAAGAAAATTTCAGGGTAATGTTGAGGTCTAGAATTCTTTAAACATTATCTAGTCCAACCCCCTTATTTTACAGACGAGGAAACAAAGATGAATAGGTATTAGTTGATTTGCCCTTCAGAAACAGTACAGAAAGCACAGAATTATGGATTTATAGAATTTGAAGAGACCTCAACAGCCTTGTGATCTAACTATATTCAGAAGGAATCCCTGTTAAAAACAGATAAGAAATCATCCAGCCTAGACTTGAATACCAATAAGACTGAATATTAGCAATGGGGACATTTAATAAGGAGGAACCCACCATTTCTAGAGGGATGGCTTAACCAGCTTTTGGACAGCTCTAGTTTTTAGAAAGCTTTTCTAGGCATCAAGTCTAAACTGGCCTGTCTGCAACATCTACCCATTGCTTGTGGTTTTGCCCTCCAGGGCCAACCCAGTCATTTCTAATCTCGCCTCCAAATGTCATCCCTTTTAAATACTTAAAGACAGCTATTATGTCACACCTAAGTTTTCTTTCCAAGCTAAAAAATCTCTAGTTCCTTTAATTCATTTTCAGATGTCATAGACTCAGGGAGGCCTTTCCCTATCCTGGTTGTCTTTTGGATGCTCTCCAGTTTACTAGTGTCCTTCTTAGAGTACCCAGAAAGGAAATAATACGCTAGCTGTAGCCTGAACAAGGTCAAATATAGTATGACTATTACTGCTTTATTTCTTTAAAATTAAGTAAAAAATAAATGTAACAGTTACCAGCAAACACAAATATTTTCCACATACAAAGAATAAGAATACTGCATAAAAACTGAATTTCTGTTACATGTTATTTTTTAAAGTTTATATTGAATTTAACAAGGCTGTATCAAAATTCATGTTCCCATCTGTACTTTTTTCTTATGTTAAAATGGCTGATTGATGCTTTTTTGGTATTTTTATCACAGATCACTAACCATCCCCTGTCCCTCTGCCGAAGAAGTCCTCACTTAAAACAAATACATATAGTAAAACAAAACAAACCAATAGACTGGCCATTTCTGAGATCGCGTATACCATCCCGCATCTCCAGTTTCTTGCTTCTCTCTTTCTGGAGGTCATAGGACCCTAGACCTAGAAGTTAAAGGAAGCTTAGAGATCATCTGGTTCAACCCTCTCATTTTACCTATTGGGAAAGCAGGGAGGTAAAGCAACTTTTCCAAAGTCACAGAGGGAGTCAGCATCAGGGAAAGGGTTTGAACCCAGATCTTCTGACTCCAGGGCCAGCGCCTTCCCCACTGAGTCAAACTGCCGGTGGCAGGCTTCAGTGTCTTCTGGAAGGTTTGTCTTTATGGATGAAGCCTAAGATTGCATTACTGCTGTCTCATACTGAACTTGGAGACAACTAAATCTCTCAGATCTATTCCCCTCCCCCCAAACAAACCACTATCTTACTCCATCTTATACTTATGAAAGTGATGTATTGAACCTAAATGTAAAACTTTGTATTTATTCTTTTTAGGGGGTGGGGTGAGGCGATTGGGGTTAAGTGACTTGCCCAGGGTCACACAGCTAGTAAGTGTCAAGTGTCTGAGGCTGGATTTGAACTCAGGTCCTCCTGACTCCAGGGCCGGTGCTCTATCCACTAGCTGCCCCCTTTATATTCATTCTTATGGAAGCTCATCTTACTGGATTTGGGTAGCTAAGCGGTACAGTGGATAGAGCAATGAGAGTGGGTTCAAATCTGGCCTCAGACACTTCCTAGTTGTGTGATTATGAGTAAGCCTATGTCTACCTCACTTTCCTCCTTTGTAAAGTGGAGGAATAGCACCCACCTCTCTGGGCTGTTGTGAGGATAGAATGAATGAATATTTATAAAATACTTTGCAAACCTCAAAGTGCCATATATAAATCATCATCGGCATTGCTATTGTTATGATTCCCAGTGCTCCAGTCTGTCAGTATTCTTTTGTATCCTGACTGTGTCATCCAATGTTTTAGCTATCCCTCCCTGCTCAATGTCATTTAAAAATCTGATGAATATATCATCTATACTTTTATCCAAGTCAATGATAACAATATTAAACAGCACAGAGCCAAGCACAGAATCCTGGAATATTCCACTGCAGACTTCTTATCAAGCTGACATTGAATCATTAACAACTACTCTTTGGGTATAGCCATTCAACTAGCTATAAATGGACCTCATTGTATTATGATCTAGTCCACATTATTTCCTATATATTTTTTGGAAAAATAATGAGATACTTTTATAACTGCTTACATTGCCCTGATCTCCTACGTTAGTAAAACTCTTTCCAAAAAGGAAATATGATTAGTCTATTGTTCTTGATGAAACCGTGCTCAGTCTTTGTAATCATGGCTTCTTTTTTTTAGGTAGGTGCCCAATGACCATCTATTTTAAAGATTCATTCTGGAATTTCATTTTCCCAGGAATTGAAATGAAGCTCTTTGAAAAGGGGTCTGGCATCAAAGACTCATAAAGCCTATGTTTTTGCCCCAATTCTGCCACTGACTAGTTATAGTACTCTAGTCAGATAACCTCTAAGGTCTATTGCCTGATGTTTGGAAAGGCATTTTACAAAATTTAAAGTGCTATATAATGTCATGATGATGATGATCCCCACTGTCTAACATGGTGCCTGCATAAAGTGGGAATTTAATGAATACATGTTTCTTGGGCTACCAACACAGAAATAATATTTTTCTTCAGAAACTGCTTGGAACTTTTTTACCTCTCAATATTTACTATATTTCATTCTATACTATGGTTTTATCTCCTTTATGGTACTGTAAGTTTCAAAGGAGGCAGAGATAATTCTTAATTATCTTTTTATTACAACCAGCACATAACACAAAATATTACATATCAGCATTTAATATTTGTCTGTTTAACTGAATTGTAGAACGTGGTTCCATAGTATTCCAGATATGGTCTAACAGGGCAGGATATAGTATACTTATCACCTCCAGTGTTGTGGATATTATATGCATTTTAATGAAGTTTAATACATGGTAGCCACTTCACCTGGTGACACAATGGAATTCTGGTTAAGTGAAATTCCAGATTTTTTTTTTTTAGTGAGGCAATTGGGGTTAAGTGACTTGCCCAGGGTCACACAGCTAGTAAGTATTAAGTGTCTGAGGCTGGACTTGAACTCAGGTCCTCCTGACTCCAGGGCCGGTGCTCTATCCACTGCGCCACCTAGTTGCCTGAAATTCCAGATTTTTAAAAGTGAACAGTTAATCTAGGGATGTCTGCCCTTGTGCTAGTGACTGGCCTTAGTGATTTATTCAATTTAGCCAAATCTTCCAACATTTTGATATCTTTAGGGGGCTCTTATTATATCATTTAACATATTAGTTATGCTTCCCATCTTCATGTCATTGGCAAACTGATAAGGTCACCATTAGTAGTGTCTCCTTTAAATAGTTCATTATTTCAATAAAAGCGTGATATTTTCAACTTGGGTATTCCCTCAATTGGTACAGATTGAAACTCACATATGCATAATACATGAGATCAAGATTTGTTGGATAAATTCACTTCTAAGCTCTTTTGGCTTCTTTTTGTCTTGGCAATTTTTATACTAGTTAAACTTTTGCAGAAAATGGTGATACTCAAGTGGCTAACCTCTCTCCCCTTTCCAATCCATCCATTCTTCAGATGGCTGCCACTGTTATTTTCTTCAAGTACAATTGTGACCATGTCTTTTTCTCTTTCATATACTGAAATGGCTCCCTTTAGCCTCTAGGATCAAATATAAGTTCTGATAAGTTTTTAAAATTCTGTTCCAAATATGCCTTTCTTTTAAACTTTATTATCAATTACTGCCCTTCTAATAATATTGTTCAGTCAACTCGGCCTTCCTGTTATTTTCACTCTCTTCCTCCTGGACATTAACTCCCACCTTAAGTCTCTAAGAATGCCTTGTTTCTTTCAAAATTCTGCTTGATGCAATCTTCTGCACGAAGTCTTTCCTTATTTCCCCAGTATTTTCCTCTCTTCCTCAATTACCTTCTATTTGTTTTGTAAATACTTATTTATGAACCTGTTGTTTCCCTGGAAAAAATATAAGCTCTTTGGGGGCAGGGTCTATATTTGGTTTGGTATCTACTGTTTTCTCCCACTTCCAGGCACAGTACCTGGTACAAAGTAGGTGCTTAACAAATTTTTGTCAAATGACTAATTTGCCTTTTTCCATTTCTACTTTCTCTTTACTGACTAATTTGAATGTCAGTTATTGCAATAGTTCACAATATCTTCTCATCTTTATCTTTTCTTTTGATTTGATGCTAATTTGGCCTTTGTTCCAACTAGACAATGTTCTAATTGCATGTAGACAGCTGATTTTGACATGATTCCTACTTTTGGTTACGATTCATTCTCTGTCTGTTAATATACTATTAATTCCAACTTTTATGATATAGTTTGTGCTCATTATATTTATGGCCTTTTAGAAAAAAATATTTATGATATATAAATTTGAGAGTTCTAAGGAGTTCAACGTCTTTAATTTCTTTTGTTTTTCAAAACAAGCCATATTTACCAGTAAATTTTTCATCATTTTCCTTTCTATACACCTTTACATCGAAATCACTGACTATAAAATTAGAAGTTGACATCAATTCCTTAATAAAAACAGTGGAAAAAATGGTTGAGATGATCTTGTGATACAGCACTAAAGATACACATATCTGCAGCTTGACATTATCCTATTAATCAGCATTTCTTGGATGTTATTTAACAAGTTTTAAGTTCATTTAACCCTATTTTCCAGTCATTTCTCCATCTTATTTATAATGCTATCATCAGAATCTGTAAAGTGTATTGCTGACAAATCCACATATACTGTTATACCTAAATACCTATCTACACACACACACACACACACACACACTTTATTTAAAGCATTCATTTGTTCTACCAGTCTAAAACCCTTGTCCAAAAGGGCAGTGAGATTAGGCATAACCTGATCTAGATGAACTCTGGGAGTTCCCTTTTTACCTTTCTCATGATTTGCAAATCTAAAACAAGTCACTAAGCATTTATTAAATGCTTTCTAGGAGCAGACATCTTGCTAAGAACTGAGAATACAAATACAAGCAAGAATAAAGATAGTCCCTGCCCTCAAAGAGCTTGTGTTCTAAGGGAAAAAGACAACACATAAAAAGGAGATGAAAAGTAGAGAGGTGTGAGGAAGTTATCCATATAGGGATGAAAAAGTATGTCATGGGATTTAAACCAAACGGATTTTCTGGTCCTCCTATACAATACTCTATCTCTGATTTCTCTTTTATGGATATTGTTCCCCATTCCTGAAATGAACTTCTTTACCCCTGCCTATAAAATGGTTATCTCTTTTCAAAATTCAATTAAGTAGTCCCCTCCTTCCTACATGAGACCTTTTCTGATTCTCCTGGGAAAACTTCCACTGCTCCATTACCTTGTTTTACTTTATAAATGCTTATAGGTATACATGTTGTCTCCTTTGACAGAATGTAAGGTACTTGAAGGCAGGAACAGTTTCTTTGTTTCCATATTTCTAGTACCTAACAGTGTTTTGAACATAGTAAGTGCTTAATGTTTATTTACTGATAATGCACACAGTAATATCTAAGACATACTCAAAAATATAAAAGAAATATTTGGGGATAGATGTGGGGTTTGGGGATAAGGTAGGTAGTCTCCAAAGCCTCTAAATTCCTGGGATTGAGATTTTATATTCATATTTACTAATAATACATTTCAAATTGTGAGGATAAAATTAGAAAGTTATATAAAATGCTTTCAGATCTTTGGAGAAAGGGAGTTTAGGAATACCAAGTACTTTCATACTTAAGAAAAGTATTTTTAAAAAAAATCAAATAGTCACTAGGAAATTTCAGAGGTCATCAGAAATATTTCATTTGATTTTTAAAACTGTGTAAATTTTTTGGTTTTAAATACCAAAATTTTAGATTCTAGCTTATATTCAAATTAAAAATAAGACCATATGTTTTTAATAATATATACCAAATGCACATAATTTATTTTGTGCTAACAAATTTGATATGGTCACTTCACTCAAAAAATTACAGTAAAATCAAATTATGAATCTAAGAAGCCTAGAATTCCTACAAGTTAGGTAACAGCCCTTTGCACAGATTGTCCCTCATGCCTAGAGCACTCTCCCTCCTCCCTTTCACCTTTCTGTTTCCCTGGTTTCTGTCAAAGTTTAAGCTCAAATCCTGCCTTCTGCTGGTGGTCTTTCCCGTCCCCCAGATGCTAGGGTCTTGCCCTCTGGGATTGCCTTCAATCTGCTCTTTCTGCATCTCTGTCTCTCCTCTGTCCTCACTCATTCTCTTTATTTTTTATCTTCTTTTTGTTGCTCTCTGCTCTGTCTCTGTGTGTGTGTCACACACACACACACACACACACACACACACACACACACACACCCCTAGTTATTTTCATGGTGTCCTTCTGATTTGAATGTAAACTCCTTGAGGGCAGGGACTGTTTTTACTTTCCTTTCTGGTTAGTAAGTTTTTAGCACATAGTAAACATTTAATACAAGCTTGTTGACTATTTATTGACATTATTTTCTAATCCCTGAATTCAGGAATCATTTACTGCTTCTCTAATTTTTCTCCCTATTAAGAAATACAATAAAAAATAGCAAATATCATTATGGATCACAGGATCATAGACAGAACAGTCAGGGAGCTAAAAGGTCTTTTATTTCAACACTCGTTTTTACATACAAGAAAAGTGAGCCTTAGAGAGATTAAGTATCTTGTTCACAGCCACATAGCTGGTAAGTGGCAGGCCTGGGATTTGTACCCAAGTATTCTGAGTCCAAACCCACCATTTTTTCAACTGTATTTATTACTCATGAAGCATAAAAATACAGCTAATCAGAAAATTCTCAACTCTATATTGGCAAAGATACATAAATGGTTTGCTATTTTCTTCTCTGGCTCATTTTATAGCTGAGGAAACAGGCAAACATGAATTGCACAGGGTCACAGAATGAGACCAGATTTGAACTTAAGTCTTCTTGATTCCAGATGGGTATTCCATCCACTGCACTACCTAGCTGTCCTTTCAACAAGAAAATTCTTAAAATAATGGATAGATGGATGGACAGATGGATGGATGGATAGATAGATAACACATTTCAATCAATATACTTTGCTGCCAGGACATGTTAATGAAAGTTTTTAATGTTAACATTATCTTGAGTCAGTGTGGTACATACACTGAATAGAGATCTGGTCTCACAATAAGGAAAACTTGGGTTCATATCCCACCCAGCTCTGAAAAATACTTGCTGTGTGATTCATGGTGACCTTTAAATGACTCAGGAAACTCTCTAAGACTTTAGGTTGCAGAACAGTTGTGGATCTGCATTGGTAGAAGGAGTTTTTCTACTGGGATTTCCTTATACAAATGAAATCACAAGCAGGCCCGATTTTTTTTTTTTTTAGTGAGGTAATTGGGGTTAAGTGACTTGCCCAGGGTCACACAGCTAGTAAGTGTTAAGTGTCTGAGGCCGGATTTGAATTCAGATACTCCTGAATCCAGGGCCGGTGCTTTATCCACTGCGCCACCTAGCTGCCCCAAGCAGGCCCGATTTTTAAAAATTACATACCTGTCAATGCAATAATCAAGGAATAGGAGAAGTAGATAAGTATAAGATCAATTTAAGTGGGTTTAAATACTGGCAAGTTTGAAGAGAGGCAATGAAAGTGAGTAAAACCAGAAACCAGGAATGTTCCTCATAATTTATTGGGGGCAGAGAGTGTGTGAAGAACCTAGAAGTATCAGCTAGAACCAAACCCAAACAGATTAAAAACATAAGAAGAAACCATATGTTAAGTTTACTTAGACATTTAAAACAAAACAAAACAAAATAAAACACAATACCTGATCTCAAATATTAAAGTCAGGAAACAAGGATAAGCTTCATTGGTCTAGAAATTGGATTAGAACTTTAAACTCTTAAATTCCAAGACCCTAGAATACAAAAATGCCTTTTTTGTGACTGAATAGTCACAAGTTCTGTAGCTAAAAAGTTTCCATGAAAGTACTTACAATTCGAAGTAGCCAGGATAGCGTAGATGGTGCTGTTGAATAGTGTGTGCTATAGTGGCAGGGTGGGCTCTGATCATCTTCCCAAGTCTCATAGCGCTCTGCATAAAAAACTGCTCTTTTGGGATTCAAAGCACCAACTGGCTATAAAGAAAAGAAATCCTGTTGCTTAGTAAGTTAGAATAGCATGTTCCAGATAATCACATTATGTATTCTTATAAAAGTATGGTTTTTTCCATTAATGAATTTAGCTCACATAGCACAGATACATTATATTCTAATGCATATATACCAAAGCTGGATTTCGAGTTCCCTTTCAAAGGATAGAATTTATGGACCTGAAATACAGTTTCCCTTGCAGTTAAGAAAAACCTTTCTCCATTGTTTAAGCAACAATGCAAGATTAAAAATAATTTAAATACATATGGAATATCTGTGAGATTTAATACCATCTTCTGAACTTCTTTATTATCATGCATCCAGTCATCCAGGCTCGCAACCTTGGTGTCATCCCCGAATCTTCATTCTCATTCACCTACATACCCAGCTGTTGCCACATCTTATTTTTACCTTCAGTCTCTCATATATGTTCCCTTCTCTTCCCTCACATAGCCACCACCCAATTTCCAAGTCCCCATTAACTTTTGTCCAGAATGTTGCAAGGTCTTCCCATTAGTCGTCCCAGCTCTCTCCACTCTAATCAATTCTCCACTCAGCTGCCAAAGTGTTTTTTCTGAAGTGTAGGCCTGACCATGCCACCCTCTACTTAAAAAACTTCCAGCAACTCCTTATCACCTCGAGCTCTAATTTTTGAAGTTTTTCTTGGCCTCAAGGCTAAATTTGCCTCTCAGCAACTTCTATTCATCACTCCTGGTTCTCCCTCAGGAGTCAAACAGAATAAATATAATTCCTCCTCCACATGATGATGCTACAAATATTTGAATAATCTATCCTTGAGTCATCTTTTTTTTGGGTTAAACATGCCCATCTCTTTAAGAAGATAATGAATTCCTTCAAATGATACTCATTCCTTCATATGATATGACATGAACTAAAGGTCTTAGATAATCCTTATTGCCTGCTTCTGGACTTTTGGTTATAGCACAGTGAAGTACAGATCCCTTGGCTACTCCATTAGGACCTCCTGTCCCACTGACACTAAACAACTAACAGTTATTCCAATCCCTTCAAACTGATGCCAAATAGATATTCCTCAAGCACAGGTCTGAACATATCACTCCCCTGCTCAAGAAGTTTTAGTGGCTCCCTATTTCTGACTATCCAAACAATTCTGAAGCAATTCTTATTTTTGCATCTCTAGCCTAGCACATAGAAAGTACTAAATAAATGCTTATTGAATTGAATTGTTGAAGACATTTTTAAATTGTCCAGAGAGCATTGAATAGGCCTGAGAAGCAGTAGTCTAATTTATGCTAGTCTTAAATAACTTGTTTAATAATTATCCAATAACATAATGAATGACAGCAACTACCAGACAAATGTATGTTGTTTGTTAACACCCATATTATGCATTTGTATTGATTCCCTACAGACTTAAAAGTTAAGTCAGTTGTATAGAATTCCATTGATTGACCCATGACTTCATTAGTGTGGTTACACACTTCATCGGTATAGATCATAACCCCTCCAAACCTTTATAGAGAATAGACCTAATTCTATATAGCTCTTCTGATTCTCTTAATGTCAAGAAAGTACCAAAATGTTTTTTCAAACTTTTTGGGCATCTTATTCTTGTTATAAAACTGGCTCATCTCCTTTAGTATTCATATATATCCTCAAAGTTCTCTTTTAAGTAATTCTTCACACAGAATTCATTGTTGGTAATATGTTATAGTCATGTGTCTTTACTTTGAGCAGCTTGATTATGTGTTCTATATAGCATCCCTGGAAGAATATTGGTGTTAAAAACATGAGCTTTTGCTACACACCAGCAATTTAGGATAACAAACAATGTATCAATGTGACCCAGCTCAATCTCTTCCCATAACTCTATTCCGGGGGTAATCTTTAATGTCTATACAAGTGATGTATTCTGATACACTAACTCTATAGGTTGCCATGCATCTGTTTGTAACATATGGGTAATATATCTCCATAATATATTTTTCCTTCACTTTGTTTTTCCAACAGATAGTTGGATCCTTTTTTTGCATATTGCCATAGGTTTCATTGGAACAGCTTTGTAGTCTTTTAGGGTTCAAAGGTATTAATACAATGGTATGTATGAGCAAGTGTATTAAAAGAATCTTCTGATCAATATGCAGTTCTTTTGTTTGGATTCTTCTAAAGCCATATTAATGCCAAATATTTAAATTATTCACAAGTACATCTTGATACTAATGACTCAGTGCAAAGATAAGCACAGAGAAAGATAGAAACTATGTTGGAAAATATCATTAATAATAAAGAAATGAAAGGCTTGCAGACTATTAAGTAGACTTAAATAGACAGGATGTAAATTTTCTTTAAAATAGTTGTCAGAGGGGCAGGTAGATGGCACAGTGGATAGAGCACCAGCCCTGGATCCAGGAAGACCTGAGTTTAAATCTGGCCTCAGACACTTGACATTTACTAGCTGTGTGACCCTGGGCAAGTCACTTAACCCCAACTGTCTCACCAAAATAAAATAAAATAGTTGTCAGGTACTAATAGTAGAGTGCATGGAACAAAATAAAAAAATGAAATTGAGAGGAAATAACTAGTTATCTATACAGTAGTTATTACACAATTAACTTTTTGACTAAGCAGATAAATGATCAGTTAGAGTAAAGGTAAAGATCAATACAAAAATAGAAGAAAAAAGATACAAAGTTAATGTAATACAATTATACTACCTCAAACATGACCTTTTCAATAAACTATCGATTTCCCCAAATGATCAATGAATAAAAGTAAAGATATAACAATTCCCTGGAGTTTAGTCAATTAAAAGGGTTGCTACAACAAGGAGGCTGAAAGAACATAGAAACTACCTCAGCCAGTGGACATGAATTCCTTGCCAAAGAGAGAAATACATAACAGTTAAGAATAAAACTGCTTTATAATCCAGGTTCACTTATAAAATATTACAATATGGCATGATATAATAAGAACTGGCACTTTGTACACAAACAGTATGAAAAGTGATGAAAATGCGGTTTAAAGTGGTTGAAGTGAAATCTACCTGTAGTTGAAGGGAAAACAATCCTGTAGAGAGCCTGATATGAGATTATCCTTGTAACATTTGTAGATTAAATTGGAAGAGGATGTGAAATAGAACATTTTAAGTATCAGACAGGCTTTTTGGATTTTATCACTATAAAATAACACTACTTGAATATTCATAGTATATTAATTATACAGATTTAGTTTTCAACCCTTAAAAATTAGGTGACAGCTTCATTCTTTAAGAAATTTGATGAGTCATTTGTAGTCACTTTAAGTTTATGATTAAAAGCGGATTTAATCTCCTTAAATATGACAGCAAATATTTACATTAGGATTTACTACAAGTATAGTTATTGATTTTATATGTTCTGTAAAACAAAAAAAGTACTTCCATTAAAGTTTTATGTAATTTTTCAGTAAATGAACTAAAATAGTAACCTTTTCTAAATGAGGTAATTAATAGCCTAAATATTTTATTTATATTGTTTTATGTAGTTGATGTCCTCAAGGGACACCAGTCCAAACCCCTCATTTTACAGATAAAGGAAACCAAGGCCCAGGGAAGCCTAGGAGATCTTAAAATCAAAAGCAAGTATTGGGGCCAGAATCTGATTCTAAGATCTCTAATTCCAAATTAAGTGCTTATCCCATAGTAACACCACATGAAGAACTGGGCCCCAAACCAAGTAGTAGTAGTACATCAGCCTGGACTGCATTTGGGAAATTATGCTATATGTTTAATGATACTAAGCTACTCAAAACAAAAACATCTGTTTGAAACAGATACTCTCAAAGGGATATGTATACCTGAAAATAAGAGAAATAAATGATTTCAGAAAAAACAAACTTGCAAGTTCTTAATAGGTCAATGGAAAGACATACTGTGAGTATAAGTAGGCTTGGGGATATTACCAACAATGAATTTTGTACAAGATGACAGATAAAATACATCATCGTACTATTAGACAGTTTTGCTTGTTTGGGGAGGAATATTCTTTGGTTTATATGTATATGTGTTCATCTGTTGTGTCAAAACAAAATGTTCTAATAATTATTAAAAAATATTTATGATCAGAAAATGAGGTAGTATAGTTGTATAACAAGTATGAGGTTAATGAGATGAACAACCAAAGTACTGTAATGCTATCTAGAATATTAGTATCACAGTCAATACCAGCATTTTTGGAAATATGTATGCATATATTTGTACATATATATGAATTATTTATTATGTAACATTAGGATTTGGGAGGGGCGGGGCAGTGAGGGTTAAGTGACTTGCCCAGGGTCACACAGCTAGTAAGTGTCATGTGTCTGAGGCCGGATTTGAACTCAGGTCCTCCTGAATCCAGTGCTGGTGCTTTATCTACTGCACCACCTAGCTGTCCTCTGAATTATTTATTATCAACAGGCATTATGAGGCAGTAAGGTAATTTGATAGAGTACTGGGCCTGAAGTCAGGAAAACCTGAGTTAAAATCCAGCCTCAGATACTTACTAGCTTAAGGAAGTCACTTGTTTCCTTATCTATAAAATAAGGGAATTAACTACCTCACAGGGTTGTTAATGAAGATCAAATGAGATAATATTTGGAAAGTGCTTAACACAGTGTCAGACACATAGTTGGTGCAATGTAAATGCTACCCATGATGATGAATGGGTTGAAATCTGTATTTTTGAAGAGAGTGCTATGCATATAGTAGAATCATCAAAGTGTTGATGTATTTAAATTCTCTATGATGCCTGTTGAAAAGCATATTTTCTAAGGCAACACTGCTGTAATTCAGGCTGAAGTAGTTTTTTCAAACCTATATTATTTGTATAATTGCCTTGAATCTCCATAGGGACCCAGACATTAATAATTAAAAGCTTGTAGCCCTCCTGATTTCAAATTCAGGATGGTAATAGTAACATTCACCTGATTTTGGTCTGGTGGTCTTAAGCTATAAAAAGTCGTTTTTTTTTCAACTGTACACCATTAAAAGAAGTATTTTAGAGGATAAATGATTAGATGAGTAATATGTATCATATCTAATTACTTTATTTCATAATTTAATGTTAATAGAATTCTGCAAAGTTTCCCCTAAGGCTTAATTTTGACACTAAAATTAGGACAAAAATTAGGACTTCAAAAAGGGAAATATCACACAAGGGAAAGGAATTAGCTAATAAATGGCTCAAGAGATTTTCCTTTTGCTCCCAGAAGGCTAATTTGTATAATACAACAAAACAAGCAGTTAATGAGTCAGGATTCTTGAGCTGAATATAAAATTTACTTATTGGTTTGGTTAATTTCTTTTCTAAAGCTTATATGTGACTTCACCCAAAATAATTAATTTAAACAATCAACTAACAGTACCTAAACTATAATTCTAGTAAAAAGGTTATTAACATCTTAAGTTTCATAGAATTTTTGGATTTTATTATTTTAATAAATACATGACTTGAATATACATTCTATAATTGTGCAGATTAAGTTTGAATATTTAAAGATTGTGTAACATCATCCTTCTTTAATAAATATAATGAGCTATTCACAGTCACCTTAAGTTTCTGATGAAAAGCTGATTTAATCTCCCTAAACATAACATCAAATATTTACAGTAGGATTGACTAGAAGTAATTAGTTATTAATTTATTCTATAAAAACAAAACCCTTCAATTAAAACAATGTAACTTTTCTATAAATATATGAAAAGATAGCCTTTTTGTTTTAAATTAGGTAATCAATAACCCAAATGCTTTATATTGTTTTATATGTATGGATTATAAAGATTCAGGGACATAGTATTTTAAGTTTTCTAAGACTTTTTAGTACTGTCAACTGTCAATCACAACTTCAGGAAATTCATGTGAAAACTAGATATTACAAGAGAAATGGACATGCATGTGGGACCCTAAGATTTCATAATTCATAAAGAAGTTTGCATATTTATGACAGCAAGACAAAGGAAGGAGAAACACAAAACTCCAAAGGGTCATGGCATGGGAGGAGGGGAAAGGTACAATAAAGGTAGGAAAAGGACAAAATCCCATCCAAAGGGGTGGAACAAGGTAACCACTAAAGCCATATTATTTTCTCTTGGAAAGTGCTAAACTATGAAGATATGATGGTCTCTCTATTACAAGAGCCCAGGTGCACAAGCCTATCGAAGACTGATTGTGTTTTTGGGAGTCAAGACAGGTGCCAAAGTTCAGTTTGGGATGTAAACAACAAATTATATCAGTTGCGGGGCAGGAAGGGACTTCGTCTTTGACACATTCAAGGTCTCCTGTATGTTCTTGGTCCCATGTTTCTGGAAAATATGGCAACTCAAAAAGGCAAGTTCAGGGGACCCCTTAACAGTTCTTAACAGTCCCCTACCCCGTCGGTCAAAAATAGTACTTAGTGCATTTTACCGTGTCATACTAATGCTAACCTATTTTTCACATGTATAAAATGTCAAAATAAACCCTAAGTATCAACCTTATCTGATAGTTTGCTCTAGAAACATCACAAAATATTAAGAAAGAACACCATAACCTCCACCCTCATCTTTTTCACTTTTCTTCAACTACTGGAAAAGGGATCAAGTAAATGTTTATTTTTTTTTGTTTTACTCAAGTTTCAATCAAAGTTATTCTCTTTTAAAAACAGTACTTATGTAAGAAACATCTACATATTAATAATTTTGCATTTTAAGTCCCCTAACAAATAAAAATTTATTAAATGATATTTTTATTTAATTTCTATTATCTTCTCACTAATGAGTAAAAAGCCCATAAATTAATTTTACAAAACTCATGGTCTAATTATGTGTTGACATTTGTTATTTCAACATTCATTACCATTTTTCATTTCCTTCCAAGGAATCATGAATCTCTAAAGGAAGGGGCACTTCTAAAATTTTGCTTGGAAAATAAATATTTCATTATAGCTTAAGGTTCCTTTTCTAAGACTGCTGGATAAAGCAAGTACAGCATAAATTTGGAGTTTGATCCTTAGAAATCCAAAGGTAATACAACTGTAACTTGGTTATTCTTTTAAAATGTACATTAATAAATAGATGATCACCAGATTTTAATTTTAGTAAATGATTAATGGAGAATAGGAAATTTTGTAATGTGAAATTCTATAAAGCAAAGTTAACAACTTACAACCAAGAATGACTTAATCTGTAAAACCTAAGTATAATTCTAAAAGGTAAAAAATAAATGACCTTTAATTAAATAAGAGAAAATTCAAGCATTCAAGATGAAAAGACTAAAGCTAAGTAAAAACTCTGAAATTCAAACACAAGTCAAGAGGAATGTAGAAAGGAAAATATATTTAAGTCTTTGGAAAAGGTTTATGCTCTAAAAAGTCCTTATGTTCTAAAAGAGACAAAGAAACAAATGTTCTTTCAGAACCATAATATCATTAAGGATCACAAAAGTGGGTTAACTAAGAGGGTTTGGGTTTGGGACTGGGATTGGGATTCTATTTTGATGACCTTGAGAAGAAGAACAAGGAACAAAAAAGGATACATTGCAGAAGAAAGGAGAAACAATAATAGCTAACAGTTATATAGCTTATTAAAGTTTGTAAAGAATTTTACAAATACTCTCATGACTACTCTGGCATATAGGTGCTATTATAATCCAAATTTTACAAGTAAGGAAGCTAAGGCAGATAAAAGATTAAGTGACTTTCCCAGAATCACACAGCTAGTAAATTTGTGAGGGCATATTTGAACTTAGGTCTTCCTGACTCCAGGTCCAAAGTTTCATCCATTGCACCACAGAAAAAAAAGAAGAAAAGGGTGGAACTTATTCTCATAATTGGGGTGCATGGGAAGAACAACATACAAATTTGGAGGAAGGGGTAGGGAGAGTGGGCTTCATATGAACCTCACTATTCTTTAAAGCGGGAAAAGAAGGGTTAAATATACATAGACACACAAAGAGTTTGATGTAAAAATACATTACACTCAAAAGGTGAGAGAGAGAGAGAGAGAGAGAGAGAGAGAGAGAGAGAGAGAGAGAGAATATGAGGAAAATCATAAGGGGCTTTTCACTTATACATCTCTCAAATACACCCTCTTCTCTCCTCTGATTCTGCTAGTACCCTGGTGCAGGCCCCCATCAGCTCATACTTAGACTAAAGCAATAGCCTCCTGGTGGGTCTGCCTGACTCAAGAGTCTCCCCACTCCAAGCTATCCTACATTTGGCTGTCAGTGATTTTCCTAAGACAAAGGTATAACCATGTCACCTCCCCCTACTCAGTACACTACTGTCAAATACAAAGTCCTCTATTTGACATTGAAAAACTCATCACACCAAACCACCACTTCTGCACTTGTCCCCCTTTCTAGTGTTTTTGTTGGGGTTTTTTGTTTGTTTTTGGTTTTTTGTGAGGCAACTGGGGTTAAGTGACTTGCCCAGGGTCACACAGCCAGTAAGTGTTAAGTGTCTGAGGCCAGATTTGAACTCAGGTCCTCCTGACTCCAGGGCCGGTGCTCTATCCACTGTGCCATCTAGCTGCCCCCTTTTCTAGTGTTTTTAAACTTTAAAATGTGTGTTCTTTGATCCAATGACATTTGCATCTGTGAGCATTGGGGATTTTCTCTGGCCCTCTCCCATACCTGGAATGTTCTTTCTCCTCATCTTTGCCCCCTGGCTTTCTTTAAGTCTCAACTAAAATATCATTCATTTTCTGCAGGAAGTCTTTCCCAACCCATTAATTCTAATGCCTTCCCTCTCTTATTTTCCTATTTGTCCTGTATATTAGCTTGTTTGTTGTTTGTTTGTTGTCTCCTCCATTACGCTTCTTGAGGGAAAAGACTTGCTTTTTATTGAATCCCTGATGTTTAGTACAGTGTCTGGCACATGTTGAGTTGTTTCAGCTGCATCTAACTCTTTGTGACTCCATTTGGAGTTTTCTTGGCAAATATACTGGAATGGTTTGCCATTTTCTTCTCCACTTACAGACGGGGAACAGAGGTAAACAGGGTTAAGTGAGTCGCCCAACGTCAGACAACTACAAAGTGTCTGAGGCCAGATTTAAACTCAGGAAGATGAGTCTTCCGGTCTTCAGGTCTGGCACTCTATCTACTGTACCACCTAGCAACCCATCTGACACATAGTAAGTGCTTAATAAATGTTTACTGTAATGATTGGAATGACGCCACCTGCTGGAGACTTACTGTAGAAGAGTTCCGCCCATGAAACGAAGGTCTTTGAGGGCAGGACCAGGAGTCTTTTCTTTGGCGTCAGGAAGTGACGCGGACTAGTGGGAGGAGAAAGGAAGAGACTGGCACTCGGTCTCACTCTTTTTCCTAGGGACTCTGGTGGAGAGCGGAGCTAGAAATGTGCTCTCCCTTTAATAGATAGGAATCTAGGCCTTTCTCTCTCTCTTTACCAAATTCTTATTCTCCTTAATAAATGCTTAAAAGTCTAACTCTTGCTAAAGCTTATAATTTATTGGCGACCACTCATTAGATATTTTAGACAGTTTAGCTAGAATTTTAGCCCTTAACATTACTTACTGACTGGATATGATAGAAGGAAATACACAATTAACAATGATAATGGAGAGAGGGAGAAGATAAGGTAACAAGGATAGGGTAAAAAGAGAAGTGGAGAAAGAAAATAGAGAGTGAAAATAAGATTGAGGTAAATTAACAAATAGTAATTATAACTTTGGGTGTGAATGGGATGTTTATAGCAGCTCTCTTTGTGTTTTTTTTTTTAAGTGAGGCAAATGGGGTTAAGTGACTTGCCCAGGGTCACACAGCTAGTAAGTGTTAAGTGTCTGAGGCCAGATTTGAACTCAGGTCCTCCTGACTCCAGGGCCGGTGCTCTATCCACTGCGCCACCTAGTTGCCCCTCTCTTTGTGTTTTAAAAGAACTAGAAATTGCAAAGATCCCCATCAGTTGGGGAATGGCTGAATAAGTTGTTGTATATGGTTGTGATGGAATACCATTGTGCTATAAGAAATGATGAGCTCGATGTTAGAAGGACATGGAAGACTTGCACAAAATGGTGAAGAATGAAGTAAGCAGAACCAGGAGAACATTGTGTACAGTAATAGTAATATTTTTTTTGGTGGGGTGATGAGGGTTAAGTGACTTGCCCAGGGTCAAACAGCTAGGAAGTGTCAAGTGTCTGAGGTAAGATTTGAACTCAGGTCCTCCTGAATCCAGGGCCGATGCTTTATCCAATGTGCCACCTAGCTGCCCTCAGCAATATTACTTTAAGAACAACTTTAAGTCATTTTGACTACTATAACTATACAAATAAAAAATAAAGGACAAAGGAAAAAAGATGCTATCTACATCCAGAGAAAGAACTGATAGACGTATGTATAAAATAATTTTACACACACACACACACACACACACACACACACACACACACACACACGTGTGTGTATCTATATATGTAACTGTACTATGTGTCTAATGGTAGCTATCTCTAAGGTAGGGTGGAGGAAGAAAAAAAGTGAAAAAAGAGAAATTTACATAATAATTTTGTTGTATATTTGGAAGGAATAGTAAGATATATGTGGTAGATATGCAGTTTCATATGCAGTAATCTTATTTATTGTACTGTCTTACAGAAATGCTTGTTTTGTTCCATTAATTGAAAATAAAATAAAAATTTAAAAAACCAAAAATACAATGACAATGGAATGTGAATTGGATGAACACATCTATCAAATAGAAGTTATTAGAAGAATGGATTAGAAAGAAGGGGAAAGGGGGAAGCTAGGTATTGCAGTGGATAAAGCACTGACCCTGGATTCAGGAGGACCTGAGTTCAAATCTGGCCTCAGACATTTGACACTTACTAGCTGTGTGACCCTGGGCAAGTCACTGAACCCTCATTGCGCTGCCCCCCCCCCAAAAAAAAGGAAAGAAGGGGGAAAAATAGGTGGATTATACGAAGCACAAAGATTCATATAGAACTTAAATGAGGATATATACTTTAGGTGAATTCAGAGAAGCAAGGATAGGAGGCAAAAATAAAAGTAGACAAGACTAAAAGAGATGAACAGAGAAATTACATTATGCTTAAAAGCACAATAGATAAATGGCATATTATCTGAGTAATTTTAGGAAAAAAATCAACCAAATTACAGGGAGAAAAATGCAGCTAAACAATTATTGATCAGAACTTCAATGTACCACTTCTGGACTTAGAAAAAATTATCAAAAACACAAACAAGTAAATGACCTGAATAAAATTTTAGAAAAGGTATATATGAAAGAGCTCTGAAAAGTACTGAATGGGAATAGAAAGAAATATACATAATCTCATTTGTTCATGGCAACTTTATGAAAACTAATTATAAATAGAGCATAAAAACTTCATAAAAATGCAGAAAGAGGAAAAAATTAAATATTTAATTTATTGACCATAACATAATAAAATTACAATCAATAAAGGGGTTCTGAAGAAATGATTCAGACTTAAAAGGAGATTAAATAATTTAATTCTAAAGAATTTATTGGTCAAAGGAAGAATACATAATTTCATTAAGGACAATAAAACAGTGAAACATTATGCCAAATATTTTGGATGTAGTTAAAGAAGTCTTTAATTAATAAATTGGGCATGTAATTCAAAAAAAGAAAAAAAAAAGTAACAAATAAAATAGTCTAAATAAATTCCAAAATAGAAATGCCAATAATATTTTCTTTTAAAAAAAGAGATGAGCAAAATTGAAAGCATAAAGATCACTAAATTGATATACAAAAGTAGGCACCTTAGTTGCTATCTTTTTTTTGGGGGGGGGGCAGGGCAATGAAGGTTAAATGACTTGCCCAAGGTCACACAGCTATTAAGTGTCAAGTGTCTGAGGCTAGATTTGAACTCAGGTTCTCCTGAATCCAGGGCTGGTGTTTTATCCACTGCACCACCTAGCTGCCCCCTAAAAGTAGGCACTTTAAAGAAAAAAAACTAATAAATTTGAATTATTAACTACTTTGATTGCAAAACAGGAAAACTAAACTGATAGTATAGAAAAAGGTCAATAAACAACAATTTAGAGGAAATAAAGAGAAACTCTTCTACCCAATTATATGCCAACAAAGCTCATAACAAATAAAACAGGTCAATGGTTAGAAAAAATATAAAACTATTTGATTTGACAAGTAGAGAATTTAAATAATAAAATATCAGTCTACATTTTAAAAGGCTGTCAATAATTACTGCCTCCACTTCCTTTCTATTTATACTCTTTTTAATCCTCACAAGTCTGACTTCAAAATTCAAATGAAACAACTCTCACCAAAATCAACAATGTTCTCTTAACTGTTAATTTATCTTAATTGTTAATGGTCTTTTCTAAATTCTCAAGCCTCTTGACCTCTCTGCAACTTTTCATGTTGTTTATCATTTTCTAGATTCTCTGTTTTTATGATAGGGGTATGGTGAAGGGGTATGGGGAAAACAGATACATTAATGCACTGTTGTGAAACCATGAACTGGACTAGCCATTTTAGGGAAGAATTTGGATCTATGCCCAAAAAGCCATTAAACTGTGTATAACCTTTCCCCTAGTGATACCATTACTAGGTTTACACCACAAAGAGATCAAAGAAAGAGGAAAAAGACTCATATATGTGCAAAAATTTTTATAGCAATTCTTTTCATGGTAGTAAAGTATTAGAAACTGAGAAGGAGCCCATCAATTGGGGAATGGCTAAACAAGTTATGGTATATGAAAGTGACAGAATACTATTGTGTTTTAAGAAATGATGAAGGAGATGGTTTTAGAAAAACCTGGGAAGACATATTGAACTGATACAAAGTAAGCACAACAAAAATGTTTAAAAAAAAAAATAAAACTCTTTAGCTCCCTTACCCACCCCCCAAATCCTTCCTTCTTCCCAACTTTCCTATTACTGTAGAAAGTACCATTATCCTTTCAGTCACCCAAGTCCAAAACCTTCAAGTTAATCCTTGATTTCTCAATCATCCCATATATCCATTCTGTCATATCCCATATATCCAATCTTGTCATTTACATCTTCACAATATCTCTAATATATGTCCCCTTCTCTGTAGTCACACAGCACCATAGTTCAAGCCCTCCCTCATCAACTCTTGAAGTTGCTCTCTAAATGGTGCTCTTACCATAAAACTCTCCCAACTCCAGTCCTTTCTCAGTTGCCAAAGTAATTTTTCTAACTCAAAGGTCTGACTATGCCATCACTCTCCTCAATGAGCTAAAGTGGCTCCTATCATCTCCAGGATAATTTCTTTAGCATTTAAGAATTAGGTAAAAGGCTTGTGAGGGATTGGGGATGGCATTCCTAATCATTTGAACTGTTCCTTAAACATGTCACTGTGTCTTTGGTTTTTGCGCCTTTGCACTGGCTATCTTTCTTATCTGGAATGTCTTGTCCATTCACCTCCACCTCTTAGCTTCCCCCAGCTTGCTTTAAGACTCAACTCAAAACCCACCTTTTACAGGAGGACTTTCCTGGATTCCTCATATATGAATCATTTCTGTCCTTGAGATGGATTTTAACAGATTTTGTGTATACCTGGATATTTTCATATTGTTTCCCTCAACAGAGTGTAAGCTCCTTGGAGGGAGGGACTATTCTTTGCCTTTTAAAAAAAATATACGTAGAATTCAGCACAATTCCTGGTATATAGTAAGTACTTGCTGATTAACTGAAGTATTCTTGTTAATAGTGTTCAGTTCTTTTGATACCTATATCTATTAGGGAAAGGCTTTTGGTCTTCTGTGTTCCTTTTATCTATATCTGTATGTAAGATCTAGAAATAGCAAATTTGATAAATACCCCTTCATCAGAGAACTGACAGAAATGTGGAGCAAGATAAAGACAAGGATCAAGAGCCCTGTAATTTTCAACTTGGAGTTTCCACTAAGATTGACATTTATAAATGAATCTTTAAGTACCATTTTTGTAACCAACTGTGAATTTATTTATTGGTACAGTTAATCTAAATTTCACCATCATATTCATAAGGACACAACCAGAGACAATTAGAAGAGGAAAAAATGATGTAAAGTTACAAGGTCTGGAACTAATTAAGGGACCTTTCCTCTTTTTTTCTCTCTTGTTACATCTCGTGCCCCAATGCCTTTGTAAGTATATTGTTGTCTTCCTTGACTAGCAGGAATTTTCTCAAGCTATTTCATCCCTATTAATTCACTTTCCCTGACCACATTAACAAAAGCTTTAGGATCCCAATATCATCAACTCTGGATCCTGGCCACATGTCAGCAGTAATAGCTTGAAAATGGATGAATAAATAGGTATATGGTCACACAAAATGCTGAGACTGCAGTATGAATAAGGATACCCTGACTTTTCCTATACATATATTTGTCACCTGGAAGACAATATGTTATGTTGTAGAGAGAAAAAGGGTCCATTAAGACTCTGGACACAAATAGAGTGGGATGGGAAGCCATTCACTTTTGGAAATGATAGTTTTGCTTTTAGGGAATGCAGGCCGTCTGGCAAGCAAATTCACAGTATTCAGAAAGAAATATTCTACACCAGATATCCAAAATACCTGACTTTCGGCTACCACCACCTCTGTGTTGTACATATCTGTATGTAGAAGAGATCCCTATCAAATACCCAATAGGTCCTAAGGTCTCAGTTGAAGACATATACACAAAGCAAAATCCCCCAAATTTCTGATAATTCAATGTCAGATGTAATGGTCCTATGAATCTCAGCAGAAAGAACTGGCTAAGAAGTGCAGCCTTATCACACTACATAAAGGAAAGAAGTTATCATATTCTGGTAATCAGTTGTTATAAAGGCTGTGGGAGGGCAGAAAGATTTAGGAATTGAAGGGAGGAGACATGTCTTGTCTCTCTACTGGAGAAAAACTGAGCTAAGCAAAGAGAAGTAGGGAATGTGAAATGCTCAAGAACCATCTCTTCAAATTTTACCAATTCTTCAAAGTCCAGATAAAATCTGTTAGGAGTCTAGACAAAGGGTAGGAAACTTTAAAAAATGTTTGTTAAATTAAGTTGGTTTGAACATGTGAAGTGGCAGTGAGATACAAATACAAAGAATAATATCTTCTAATATGACTGACTTTTTATAAATTAACATATTTATTTTAATGCCATAAAATTCCAGTTTCCAGGGCAGTACATATTTGTTTTGTAAATAGATTACCTCCTCTACAATCCTCTCTTTTGATGCTTTGGGAAGTGATTCTGTAAGGCTATTACAGTAAAGCATTAAGCTTTGCAAATAAGCACAAGGACAGACTTTGTCTCTTTCATCTGAGGAATGATTTCACTAATCGTGAATTAAGTTGTCCACAAGTAAGAACTACTTTCTGTCATATCAACTCACAAAGAACATCTTCTAGGTGGCTGGGGTACATAGTAAGCCCGTAGTAAATATTTTATCTTTCTAAGGCAGAGAGAGGTCGAAAGATTTCAACCTACATCACTAGAGAGTATCCACACACATGAAAATAAAGATCCTCTAAGCAATGAAGTAAATCAAATCATGTTAGAGTATGAAGGTTCCAAGTCTCTGAGGGTGGAGAATAAACACCAAAATGCTCTCAATGAGTTCAAATCATCATGCCTAAACCAACTCCCAGATGTGATTTGCTGATATTGCTGTCAATAATCTTTGGGAAATCAGGGAAAACAGTACAGGTGTCACTGGGCTAGAGAAAGACAAATTTTGTTTTAATAATTTAATCTTATTAATCACATTTATTTCTGGCTAGACCCTTCCCTGTCTCCCTACCCAGGGAACTACACCTAGTAACAAAGATTAAAAAGAGAAAAAAACCAGCTAACCAAACCAACTGACATTTTCATTATGTCTGACAATATATACAATATTTCATACCCAAAGTTCCTAACTCTGTAATGAAGTGAGAGAGGGACAGTTTCCCAATTCTTCTTTGGATCCAAACTGGTTCATAATTTAATAGCAATAAGTATCTTTCTCCCATTTACATTCTTTTAGTCATTCTGTATATTGTTTTCCTAGTTCTGCTTACTTACATGCATAAATTCATATAATTCTTTCAATGCATTTCTAAATTTTTCAAAGAGCTTTTTATTGCATAAAAATATTTCATTACATTAAACAAGTACAATTTGTTTAGTATTCAAATGAGATAATATTTGTAAAGCACAGAGCATAATGCCTGGTACACAGCAGATATTAATACTTAAACACTTGTTCCTTCTTCCCTCCCCCATTCGCCAATCGGTGGCACCTATAATGGTCAGCTACATGCATACAGTAATTCTGTTCATTAATAATTTCCCTCATAGATAACACCAAAGTATTCTATTTAGTGCTTTATACCAAAACTAAAGAGAACTTAATTACTTCCTGTTGTTAAATTATCTTCTAATGAAAGCCTTCTAATTTAAGCCAAAAGTTTAAAAGGAACATGCACCAACATTTCTAGTTTGAGATCTTTCCCTCTCCTCATTTACAATGTAAACTTTGTTATATACAGAACACAGAGATTTGGCAGTTTCAAGAGTAGCTTGTTGAAGAGTATTCATTCACACTTCAGTGCCTTCATTTGCATTATTACATTTAGAAGCCTCAAGGCATTATCACTTCCTTTTTTTTAAAGTGCCATAATAATTTCAGAGAATGGTTATGCTTATCATCATCTGTCAGTCAAACAACTCCTATATTAACAAAATATATTTTTCTACTCAATGGATGGTTATATGTGATATTTCATATACATGTCAATATTAGTAGAATTTTCTCTTCTGATGAAACTATCTTATTTAACTGAGTGCATGACTGAAAGTAAATGAGGAAAAATTCCAATTTATACTTTAATAAGCAGAGACAATATGATGTTGGAAATGTCAAACTCATGCAATCACCATTATTTTGGAATCAAGTTCAAAATGACTGTATACAACTGAAATATCAATGTACAACCTACATTTTATCTATTTCACTATATTGGTGTATTTTAAAAACCGATAAAGGAGAAAAATGGGCATGTTGTTTCATATGTTGATACTGAATGATTATCTATGACAGCTTATTTCATCAGCTTTCTATTCTGTCAAACAATAAATACAACCTCTAATGAATAAAACTTTAACCTATGCTGTCTCAACAAATGAAAAATTCAACATATCTTACTGATAAAAAATGCTGATTGATCCCTATGCCATCCTTTCATAATGTTCAACTAAATGGCGCAAGGAAAATAAATAATTAGAAAATACAAGGAGATATTTTGACCAATATGGACCTTTAACTTTAATATTTGAACTAAACTGTAATATTGCTTAATGCTTAATAATGAATATGCCATGTTATTGGAAAATTATTCAATTTTTGGAAAACTAAAGAGGACTAAAATGACATCAGCTACTTAATCATTGTTATAAACTATTACTTGTAACTATTTGCACATATCATTTTATATAATCTGAATTTTCCATAAGAGTCATGGCTTCACAAATAGGATTTTTTCAATCCTATCATTGTTGGTAAAGTTCAATTTGCCATTATTAAGATTATAAGACTGACCACTGGGCATGAGCGCAAATACACAGATGGCATTCAAACCACAATCTGAAGACAAATAAACTTGGCATTTTTAGAATAATCACTTCTGGCACCTGGTGCTGAGGGTGGAAACCCTATTCTAAAGTCAAAGATTTGCCTTATAATATGAATAGCAAATAAGTAAGCATTGATTGAGGCACACAGGTGTAAATGCAAAGTCCTGCTAGTTACTTTTTCTGAGCCCTACCAGTGGTATATGGTACAAAGATAATACATAAACCTAAACTTTTTCTATACAAACAACATTCATTCATTCATTCAACACATTTTTATCATTTGTTTATTTTATTAGATGCTATGGGAAGTCAAACAACCACTGTGTTTAGCCTATGAGGTCTCTGATGAGAAGTAAGTAGGTAGCCTATGAACCAGGATTAGGTGGAAGAGACAATTAGGTGCAGCCAAATACTCATTATGATAATAAAAACTAGCATTTATATAACCTTTTAAAATTTGCAAAGTGCCTTATAAATACTATCTAATTTTATGCTCATAACCCTGGAAGGTATTTTTTTTATCAACTATGTCACATGAGGAAACTGAAGCTGACAAAGGTTACACATCTTGTCCTCTTCCTCCATTTAAGTATTCCTTAACTATCTTAGAGGTACCTAGGTAGCTCAGTGGATAGAGCACTGGGCTTGGAGTCAGGAAGACCTGAGTTCAAATCTGCTCTCAGACACTAGTTGTAGGACACTGGGCAAATCATTTAACCTCTGTTTGCCTTAATCCACTGGAGAAGGAAATGGCAAACTATCCCAGCATCTTTGTCAAGAAACCCCATGGACTATATAGTCAATGGGGTCATGAAGAGTTGGACACTACTGAATGATGACAAATTATCCTAGAGGTGACATAACAAAATAGGTAAAACTTAGATTAAGAACTTGGTGTTCGAATCCTGCTTTGAGCATTTATTAGCTGAGTAATACATGGCAACTCATTTTTCCCCTATCAAACTCAGTGACTTCTTTTGCAAAATTAGGGGGCAATAGCATTACTGTCCTAGGATAGTTGTAAACATCAATGAGATAATATTTGTAAAGTTTATTTAAGGCAAACCTTAAAGCACTATATAAATCTCAGTCATTTTTTAATGTGACATCTCCTTCCCCTCACTTCTATAACACTTACTGTCTATACCACCAGCCATTTATTGGCACCTATTTATACCTGGTTCTATTGGTTATGCTATATCGTGCATATGTATTATTTCCACATATGTATTTAAGCTATTTGAGAGAAGAGATGAGGTCTTCACTTTCTTTGTCTCTCTTAAGCACACAACAGGCATGTGATGACTGACTGCTGCTCTTCTACCTTTCTAGCCCCTCCCTTGCTTAAGTCTGAAATATGATGAATTTCTGCTTATTAATTGTCAGTTAATTTCTCAACCTGTATCCATGATTCTGTTACTTTTTGCTCCTCTCGAACCTTGCTTCTTCAATCTTTTCTCTCACTCATCTTTATGTCTTTTCACTAGTTATTTTTCATCTGTATAAAACATGCACAGTTTTCTCCAAACCCCAAAAAAGTCTTTACTTGATAGTTTTTTGCCTTCCAGCTATTGTCCCATTTCTCTTTTTCTATTTATTCCTCAACTCTTATAAAATAGTAGTCTACATCTGCTATATCTATTTCCTTATTATCCACTTACCTCTAAATACCTTGTCATCTGACTTGTCTATTCACTGCTCTCTAGTGAAATTACTTTTTCAAAGGTCACCAATAGGCTCCTCATGGCCAAATCCAATTGGCTTTTGCTTTACATTATTTCATAAGTCTTGTAAGATTTCTTTATAGTACTTATTTGTCTTAATTACATTATAATATTTTATTACACTTATATGTAAGATAGCCATTCCCCTATTCTTGGTTATATAAGTAAAATCCAGGGATTTTTTGCAATTATAAATAATGTTGTTATGAAAATCTTTGAACATATCTTTCATTTTGATTTTGATAACACTTTCAGAGTTTGATGCCCTAAGTGGAATTACTGGGCCAAATGTGTGATTATTTTTATAATTTTTACTTTGTATTTCTAGATCACATCCCCAAAAGATTGTAAAAGTTTCCAACTCTGCCTGACACAAAGTAGGCACTTGTTAAATGCTTACTGATTGTTTCTTCACATCCCTGCCAGAATTAAATAGCATTTCTTTGAATGATTTTTGCCAATTTGATGGGTGTGAAGTAGCATCTCAACACTATTTGAATTTGCATCTCTTTGACTACTGATGATTTTGTTTTGAGAAAATTGTTTTTATAGCAATTTCCAGTTCTTTATATATTTTAAATACCATGTTTTATTTGCCACATTATTTCCTAATCTGTTCTTTTATAGAATAGATTTATTTTGGTGTACTTAAGTAGTCTCTGCCTTGTCTCTAATAATTTCTTCTATTTTCAGAATAAGAAAGTTATCTTCTTTACATAATTCAGATAAACATATCATTTTGTTTTCTTTTTTAATAACTGTCTTGTTATGTTTTAATTTATTGTCCATTTGGAATGCACTAAGGTATGTATTAACATATCTAAGTATAATTTATTTCCTACCCAAATGATAACTAATTATTCCAAGTTCATTGGTTAAATGATTCCCTTTTCCAGGTTTTTTTATCTTTAGTAGACTTAACTAATAGAACTAAAAAAATGCCTAACACAGAGTAGAAGAAATCTAAAATGACTGATAAATTATTAGAAGCTATGAAACCCAGGGCAGCTAGGTGGTGCAGTGGATAGAGCACTGGCCCTGGAGTCAGGAGGACCCGAGTTCAAATACGGCTTCAGACACTTGACACTTACTAGCTGTGTGACCCTGGGCAAGTCACTTAACCCTCATTTCCCTGTCCACAAAAAAAAAAAAGAAAAGAAAAGAAAAAGAAAAGAAAAAAAGTTATGAAACCCTCATTGCCCTGCAAAAAAAAAGAAGTAATGAAACACTTGAAGTCCAACTTTTACCTATGTTTAATATGTAATAGAAATGGATACAAAATAAGCTATAAATCTTTTGTTAACTATAATAGAAACAAACTGGTCTTAATATGAGAGAGAAACAAATTCTAAAATGCATTCCTATCTGGTGGCCAGGTGGCAACTTGAGTTCGAATTTGAACTCAGTAATTTATTATTTATGTGACCCATGGCAAGTTACTTAACCTCTATCTGCTTCAAGTTCTTCAACTGTAAAAGGGGGGTTAAGAATAGCATCTACCTCTCAGGGCTGTTGTGAAGATGAAATGAGATAATGTTTCCAAAATGCTCAACACAGTGCCTGGCACACAGTAGGTACTTTAAAAATGCTTTTTTCTCTCCCTCTCTATCTCCTTAAATATAACTAAAAATACATCTTAAGTTTTAGCCATTTAAAGTAATTATTACGAATAAAAATTAGCACATTGGTCTGCAATACAGTGATGCCCTCCACAGTTGTTGAGGTAAATCAAACTGTACCAATACTACATGGCCTTCAACTGCTCCCATTAGTATTATTTTTGTTTAGTCCCTTTCTTGCTATCACCTGTTACCACATCAAATTGTAGAAGACCCTATATTCCTTCACCTCCCCTCTCTATGTGTTGAGTCTAAAAGTTTCTGGCTGGAGAGCTCAACAACAACGGTTATTAGAATTATGTGTAAAACAGGCACACCTACATTCTGAATGAGAGTCAGAGCTTCACTAGCTTCACTAGCTTCAATAGGTGGACTCTGACTCCTGTTTGTTGTTTGGAAGTTTGAGTTTTTGACTATGTTTGAGTGATGGAAATTTTTAGATATAGGTGGTATTGTTAAGAAGAGTTTTGCTAAAAAATTTTTTCTAAGTCCTTGATAGACTATGCAAACTTCACCTCATCAATACTTAGTTCACCACATTCTATCTTTTAAAAAATGGCATGTCATTTTATTTGCCTGTGATTCCTAACACATTACCTATCTCATCATATTTCAGAAAATACTATTCTTCACACTTTGCATTAACACTAGGTCTCTTATCCTATTTTAAAATTTAGGCTATCAGGAACAAACCTTTAATTATCTATATTCTTTGTAGTATAAGCTTTCCATTTTGCCTAGGCTGAGATGTTAAACATTTATTATCCCAAAGACTGCTCCCTATACTTAAAATGTCTAAGTCAGACATTTATTGCAAAGGGTAAAAGAAACAAACTGGCATGTACACATCCTTCTTGAGTCTCAATAAAACAAAATCATAAAAATATGCCTTTTTTATAATCAGTTTTGAAGTTTTTTTAGGAGCATTTATACATATCATTGGATTGCTCTAACAACTCTGAGCTAAAATTCCATTTTTAGTGATAAGGGAAACTAAGGGTCAGTGACATTAAGTTACTTGCCTGAGGTGATGAAGCTGGTATAAGACAGACCAAGGTCCTAGGGATGCTAATTTAGTGCTCTTTTCATTATTCTCTTAATTGGATGCTATTAGAATTATGTCTTTAATCATCATGAAACAAATATGCTCTTTCAAGCATAATGTGTATGTGTATGTATATATATATATATATATATATATATATATATATATATATATATATATATATATATATATATATATATATATATATTTGTGTGTGTGAATAAATTAGTTTTCTGTTAAAAGATACCTTTGAAAGATCTCTGAAGTTTCCTGGAAGGGTCAGGTCTAATTCTTCTGATTCATAGTTTGTTAATACCCAGGGAAATACTGGATATTGGTTCAGATCGTTGTATGTTCGTCCTGGTAAAGAAAAAAAGGATGTGAAATAGTTTCAATTGAATAATTATTAAATGTTATATATGTGTGGGGGTGTATATATATATCAGAGAATAAACTGGTATTGCAAATTTACTTTTCATTTGTCAAACTGTGACTTGTCTTCAATTAAAAACTATTCGTCTATCTCACTGTGTTTATTAATTAAATTATAAATTAGGTATCAATAGATATCTTTTATGAAATATAAGACAAATATTCAAGACTACAAAAATTAATTAATATAATACTACTAGTTCATGTCTATACAAAGCAAATCCTTTCAATTATAGCATTTTTTAAAATATAAGACACAACCTACCTATACAACAAGGAAGGATAAAAATTTCAAAACTTTATGTATCAGTATCTTAGACCATCTATCTGCATCAGGATTTAGGTATTATGAAAAGGAGTTCCAATATACCACAGGGATTCAGTGGAATGAAACCTTCCTCAACTCTCTCTCTTGCAACCTCACTTCCTTCCATTCACTGACAACAATAAGGGCAGATACCATATTTAAATTATCTTTTTAATTTTGCTAAGCATTTTATCTTGCTAGTCAAGATAAAAAGATAATTAAAAATGATACCTACTCTTATGGAGCTTAAAAATTAGGGGATAGGACATATACAAGTAAGCTACAATGCAGGAAAAATTATGGTAACTATTACAAGAGGCAATAAAGTACTATTCAAGGACCAAAAGGAAGGACCTTTGACTCTTCCAGGTATAGTTAATGTTGTGTGTAAAGGCATTAAGTATGGGTATATTTTTATGAGTTTGGTCAGAGCACTGTAAATGTGTTGAGAAAAATAATGTTATCTAAGACTAGAGAAGTAGGGTGGCAGAGGGTCTTGAATACTTGTCTTATAGTTAAGATATATCATAGGTGTGATGTGCTACCTTCTGCCTGTATTTTACCCCCTGCCCTAGGATGGTGTTGAACCACATTGCTATAGGTACACCTAAGAGTTTGGATTTGCTGGCAATCCATTTGTTTTCAACTTGATTTGGTCAATGACATAAAAATAAACCATCCTACATATTAAAATTAATAAATTTATTAATAAAAATTAATAAAGAGCTAGGAGGCAGGAAGACCTGATTTTAAATCTGGCTTCATGCACTCACAGGCCATGTGACCCCAGGAAAGTCACTTAATCCGCTTGAGAAGGAAATGGCAAATCACTCCTGTATCTTTGCCAAGAAAAGATACACCAAGAGGTCATGGAGAGTGGGGGTCATGAAGAGTAAGACAAAACTGAACAACTGGACAACAACAATTGTGAGGATCGAATGAAATAATGTAAATGAAAGAAAGATATACAGTGCTACAAAATATAATGTATCATTATTACTACTAAAAGAATTCACAAAATAAGTATTACGCTGCCCAGGGTTAGTTCCACTGAATGTGATACAAATGTATATATTAAAAACCAATTATATAACTTTTGGTTACTTTATTAAAGTATTTATAATTTTTAATTCATAATCCTTTATGATTTAAATAAAGAACACTAAAAATATCAAATTAAAGGCATAAATTTTTAATTAGAATTATTCCCTATACTACTTGATATATAGGGAAAAGGAGATAATATAAACAACAAAGGAATATCTTTAAAATATTAAATTGTTCCAAATGAAATTTAAAACTGAAAACATATGGCTATCATTTTGATGATAGGGAAGATGAAATATGCAATGATGTGAAATAATGTTCTCAATTTAAAATGGAGATTATTAAAGAAAAGATTCATGTTAATTGTTTACCAAGCTAAAAGCCACATTTTGACATTTGCCATTTACCTTAAATAAATATGACTATAGATTTACACGTATAAACTCTTCTTTTAGCTCATAAAGCCCTTTGCAAGCCAGTCCCAACTTTTCTCTGTAGCCTGACTAGACATTACCCCTCCTCTCACACTGTGTGATCTAGCCAAAATGGCCTCTCTATTCCTCATATAAGATGCTCAATCTCCCAACATTCACTTCTTCTGCATTTCTTCCTCAGAGAAACCCTCTAAGATGAAGCTCAAGATGCATCTTCTATATGATCTCTTATTGTGACTCAGAATACTAGTGAAATGACTGTAAAAGTTTTTGTTTTTTAAAAAATTATGCTAATAATTAAATATAGTCAACCATAATTACCAAGACATTAATTCAAGTAAATATTATATTATGTACAAATAAATGTGTTAAGGGATCTTCATTAATAGAAGTTGTAAATTTAAAATTTTTGCACAAAAGGATAGGAAAGTATGTGAGTTTGAATTAAATATATATTTAAGAATATAATCATATATGACTGTGACTGCAAGTTATTAGGGGCCCAAAATTTTTAATAATGAATAAGGTCTACTATTTTAATCTTCTCAAATATTAATTACCATTATTTTTAAAAATGGCTGGTTGTTATTCATTAAATCACTTAAAATAATTAATTTTTAATAGCAATACTTGTTTGGTTCTTATATAACAGATGTATAGTTTTATTTTTTTGATGAATTAATTCAGTAGATTAACTTGTACAGTTGGTAGATTCCACACCTTCTTGAGCAGTGGCAAGAGCAGATTTTTCAACAAACAGGCTTATAGAGATTAATGTTAAAGGCTGAATATTAAATATTGTAAGCCTATGACACTAATCTACTTGAACAATAAAAGTGAGGCACAGTAAATGAGATCTCAGAAATACTGGGTATGTTTCTTCATTATAAAAAAAAGGTAAAAAAAACTTTTTAATTAAACCATCCAATTTAATGTTTTTATATGGCACTTTAGTTTTGAAGGTAAAGTGATCTAGAGACAGCTGACAAAGAAATTATAACTGCAATTCCTTGGTGAAAATGTTAATGACAGCAAAATATTGTTTAATTAGATGATTGCAGCATCTGGATTAACACTCTTTAAGAGCGATGTTCCTATGCTTGTCTGCTTCTTCACACTTTACAGACATTTTGTCATCTCTAGGTCATTAGGAAAGAATTTTTAATGATTTTTCTAGAAGCAAGCAGTTCAAGTTACATCTAATTAGATGACAATAATAAGCCCAACACATGCAGTAGCTAAATATATACATAATTAACCAGTGAGGGCTTGTACATCACAGGGTAAAAAAGTGGAAAATGCTAAACAGGAGAAAAAGGTTGGGGTAGGGGAAAGTTATGCTGAATTCATTAGCTGATCATATAAAAATTTCACAAACCTTTACAAAAAGTTTAGTTAGAGGGGATCATTTATAAGAAGCTATGTTGGAAATAATTGCATTATTTTTAAAAGGCAAGACAGTGAATTTTTTAATATTTTTTAATGTCACTCAAGTAACGTAAGGAAAAAAGGTATTATATTTCAGCAACATATTCAACCAAAATAAAGGAAAACAGAAATTATAAAGTGAAACTAGGTTTTAATCAAATGCTAGTTATCATGAGATTCAGGGCACAGATAATCAAAAAAGGTACAACTTTCAAATAAATAAGTTTTCATTAAGACCAAATTACAATTTAAGTGGCTTATCTTCTTTTCCCATAAATAATATTTAGCTATTTGAAGACCCACTTTTGGGGGTCTTCATGTATTATAGTGTAAAGAGATCTACTGTTTACTTAATTCATTAAAGTACATGATACATACTTGTATACCTAAATTAATATCTTTAGAAGACAGAAAAAAAAATTAATTACATAATGTATGTAAAATCAGAAGCACTAGCTAACATTGAGTTCAAAATGAGTATCGGATTGTTATATGTTGTTTTTAAATGCAGTGGAAAAATACTCAATCCAGAAGTCTTCAGAAGGATGTAAAGAGATCAAACTGAGCTCACAAAATTCTAGCAAACAAGAAGCCCGTGAAAGGCTCAAAATCATAGATAATGTTAAGAACGAAAGTTGTAGCCACTAGTTTCATTTCCTTAGCCTAGGCTACAATGTCAAAATCTTAAAAATTCTGAAGAAAAACTGGAAAAGAAACTTGAGGTGAAGTCACATTTTTAAGACAAACCAACCAATAAGCATTTTAAGTGCTTAAGGTTAACTCAATTGAATAAATAGTTATTGTTTTGTATACTCTGTAGGCTAAAGAGGAAATATGAGATCTATTTCTTTGTCCTTAAGAAAGTCACATACTCACTGGGATAATAATCTAACCTGAGAATGTCTTTGCCTTAGAGCCTTTGTTCAGTTCTATACTGACCATTCCTAGGGCCAGACCAGGGCAACCCTTCTTCAAACTTCCATCCTTGCCCCTAAGGACTTCAGTTGGCCACCTGTAATTTCTTCCTCCTGTCTCACTACTAAATCCCTCAGATTCCCTCCACCTATTGCTGCTTGCTGTGAGGCAAGGCCTTCCAAGACACAACATCACAACTTGCCATGATGTTACAACTTAGGGGACAATGTTGAACAGTTTAATTATCTGCCTCTTAATTATCTGCAATGGATAGAGTGCTGGGCCTGTCATCTAACCTCATAACCAAGTCATCTAACCTCATTTGCCTCAGTTTCCTTATCTGTAAAATGACCTGGAGAAAGAAATGGCAAAACTACTCCAGTATCTTTGACAAGAAAACACCAAATTGAGTCATAAAGAGTCAGACATAACTGACAATGACTAAACAACAACAGAATTTCTTAATGGTTAGTATAATCCCAACCCCTTATGCTCTCCCTATCCAGTGGTTCTACTCTCCTGCCCTTACATGTACAAAGTCATATGCTTCCTCTGCCTGCTTCTTCATTCCTGTCCCTCTCAATCCTACCTGCCTCTCCCAACATCAATGCCCCACTGTAGACCTGCCTTCTACTTGCACTGTGCTCTCTGGTAAACACACTGAATAATTAAACTTATTCAATTATTAATTAAAATTAAAATTTCCCTTTTCTCCTAAACCTTTTCATTTCTCATCCATTCCATCTTCTGGTATTCACTGAGATCTGGGCTCCCTGGACATGCTGTCCAAAACTAGTTGTTCTTTCACTCACACCTTGACTTTGCTTATTACAGTGAAGGAGCCAGAATACTCCTTGCTCCCAAATGCCTCTCTAGACTCTTCAACATCATTAATCTGCAACCACTCCTTCTCAGGGATTCATTCAATCCAAATTTATCATCCAATCAAGATTCTGGTGGCTGTTATCCATCAACCTCTAGGTCATTCTCAATGAGTTCAGTGCTGGGCTCAGAGTCCTCTCCACTCTAATGTTTATTCATACTAGTGAATTTCAACATATATTAGCTTCCTCAAATACCCTACTGTCAAAGTTCTTCAATCTACATTCCCAACACATAATCCTCCATTGCATTTTTGCTCTAACACAGGAGATTATCACATCTTTGATCTCACCATTACTCACAAAGGTTTAATTTCCATGGCCACGAACTATGAAATTTATCTAATCATAATCTTTTGTCATTCCATCACTCTCTCTGTTCTGTGATGCCAAACTCTATTCTTCATCTTCACTGTTACCTCTATTCTCTTAACTCCTCAGTTCTTTGCTAGGCTATCACTAGGACACTAGCAATCTTCTCATATCTACCCTACCTTGACTCCTTGGTGTTGTTTAATTATGTTGTGTCCAACAATTCATGACACCTTTGGGTTTTGTTTTTATTTTGACAAGCATACTGGAGTGGCTTGCTATTTCTTTCTCCAACTCATGTTACAGATGAGGAAACTGAGGCAAACAGGGTTAAGTGACTTGCCCAGGGTCACTCAGCTAGGAAGTGTCTGAGGCCACATCTGAACTCAGGTCCTTCTGACTCTAGGGCTGGAACTCTATCCACTGCTTTCTTGGTGACCAACTCAGCTCTATACCATCCTTTATTCTTGAATCCCTTTGGTGCCCCCCAACCCCCCGTCTTTTATCATTCTTGGCCAAATGTCCACCCTGGAAAGAAGGGCTAGAGGGACCAAGATAGAAGAGAAGAAGGGAACATAGCTCAGCCCTCTCCTACTACTAAACAACAACCTGATTAAGACACAACTCACCCTGCTCCCACCCCACCCCCTTTCCCTGACAAGCAGGAGGAAACTGAAGATGAGTTTGGCATGAAGAGTGAAGAAAAACCCCTCAATGTTGGCTGGTTTTCACTTAAAAGAATAAATAAAAGACTTTTAGGATACGAAGAATTTCTAAGTCACAAACCCAGAGGACGACAATAACTCAAAAATACCTATAAGCAAAGCTTCAAAGAAAAAAAAATACCCACAAGATCAATTAGAATTCCTAAGACATGATGTAAGAGTTTTAATAATTTAAAAATTACATTATTAAAATATAGGAGACTTGGAAAAATAATTAATAGTTTAATGCATGAGGTATAAGACCTTTAGTAATAGATGCCTTAAAAAATGGAATGAATCAAATAGAAGTTAATGACTTCAGGAGAAAAGAAATATTAAAAACAGAGACAAAAGACTGAAAAAAATAGAAGAAAATATAAAGTACTTGATACATTAAAAACAATTGACCTAGAAAAGAGATCAAGGAGAGATTTTCTTCTCTTATCACCTCATTTCTATAATGAAGAGGTAGCCCTTCTCTTGCAAAGGCAAAAGTTATTACATTGACACTTTTATCAATATTCCATCACTTTAACATATTCTGACTTGTTCAATGATTCCCCAATTTATGGATACCCCTTCAAATTTCCACACCCACTCCCACACCCACACATACCTATGTCTATATGTAGGTGTAGACATATAATATATCTCTCTATATATTACATGCTTAGAGTTTTGCTTAGGACTAATCCCTCCCTCAAGCTACTCTACATTTAGTTTTCTTACCCCATTCTCACCATTTCCTCTTATTTTCCTGTTAAGCAAAATGTATTTCTGTACTCAACTCTGTGTGTATGTGTGTGTATTCTTCCTTATTTTGAGCAGTTTGGATGAGATTGAGGTACAAATGTCAGCTATTCCCTGCCCCTCTCATTGTTTGTAGAAACGACTACTTCCACACCCTGAATGTGTGAGGTGATTTTGACTAGTCTTTCTTTTCCTACTCCATCCACCAACCAGTTAATTCTTCTTCCCCACTCTGTCCATTCTTAAGATCATCAACACATAACAGAATCACTCCTAGGCCATGTCTAATTGGACTCCCTCTATGACCCTTGATATTAGGATTTAGAGAAGACACATGTATCATCTCTCCATTTTGAATGTAAGAAGTTTATCCTTGTTTAGTCCTCCATAATTTTTTCATTCATATTTACTTGTTTACATTTTTCTTCATGCCTATGTTTGAACTTCAAAGTTTCTCTTCAGTGCTGGTCTCTTCATCAGGAATTTTCGAAAGCCCTCTATTTCATAAAAGGTCCTTCTCCCTCCTGTAGCTTCATGCTCAAATTTGGTGGATAAATAGCCTTTGCCTTCTGGAATACTGTATTGTAAATTCTCTGCTCCTTTACAATGATGGCTGCTAACTCATGTTTGATCCTGACTATATCTCTTCAGTACTTGAAATCTTTCTGGCCCCTTTAAGTATTTTTTCTTTGACCTGGAAACTCTGGATTTTGGCTATGATGTTCTTGGGAGTTTTCATTTTGGTATTTATTTCCAGAAGTGACTGGTGGATTATATTTCCACTTTGCTCTCTGGTTTTAAGAGATCTGGGCAGTTTTCTTTTAAGATTTGTTGAAATAGAATATCTTGGCTCTTTTTTTGGTCATAGCAGTCAAATAGCCTAAAATCCCCCCCTTCCCCCACAAGATCAATCTTAGTCATAATTCTATAGCATTCAGTTTCTTTTTTGAATTTTTTTCCCTTTTAGAATGTTGTAGTGGATGTTGTGAATATTGTTCTTATTCTTTCACTCTGGCTCAGTTTAAATAAGTCTTATCAAGTTTCTCTGAATCCTTAACATGTATCCTCTTATACTGCAGCAATATTCCACTACATTTGTGGGTCACAATTTGCTCCTAACGGGTCACTCTACCTCTACATCCCTGCTATCCAATATGTCTTTGAGATGTAATCTTTCTCAATATAGACTAATCATGTCACTTTTTTATGCATCTCTGGAGTTTTATGTTTGGATGTCAGATTTTCTATTCAACTCTAGTCTTTTCATCAGGAATGCCTGGAAGTCCTCTATTTCATTAATAATCAATCCCCGCCCCCCCCCCCCCCCCCCGCCGCAGTATTATACTCAGTTTGGCTGGATAGGTTATTCTTGGTTATAGTCTTAGCTTCTTTGCTTTCCAAAATATTATATTCAAAGCTCTCTAATCCTTTAGAGTGGTAGCTGCTAAATCTTGTGTGATTCTGACTTTGGCTCCATGGCATTTGAATGGTTTCTGGTTGCTTGCAATATTTTCTACTTCACCTGGGAAGTCTGAGATTTGGCTATACTATTCCTGGCAGTTTTCATTTTGGGATCTCATTCAAGAAGTGATTGGTAGATTCTTTAAATTTCTATTTTGCCCTTTGGATCTAAGATATCTGGGCAGTTTTTCTTTATAACTTCTAGAAATGTGATGTCTAAGGTAATCCAGTAATTCTTTTTTTTTTGTTTTTGTTTTTTAGTGAGGCAATTGGGGTTAAGAGACTTGCCCAAGGTCACACAGCTAGTAAGTGTTAAGTGTCTTGAGGCCAGATTTGAACTCAGGTACCTCCTGACTCCAGGGCCGGTGGTCTATCCACTGCACCACCTAGCTGCCCCTAGTCCAGTAATTCTTAAATTATCTCTCCTTGATTTATTTTATAGGCTCATTTTCATTCTGATGAGATATTTCAGAATTTCTTCCAATTTTTTCATTCTTTTGACTTTGTTTTATTGTTTCTTGGTGTCTTATAGAATCATTAGCTTCAACTTGACCAAATAATTTTTAAGGAATTATTTTCTTTAATGAGGCTCTGTAACTCTTTTTCCATCTGGCCTCTTTTGCTTTTTAAGAAGCTAATTTTCTTTATTGAGATTTTATACCTCTTTTTTCATCTGGCCTATTATTGTGTTTTTTAAGGAGTTAACTTTAGTGAGTTTTATAACTTTTATCATTTGACAAAATCTGTTTAGGAATTATTTTGTTCACAATTTTTTTGTGTCTCTTTTACAAAGCTGTGAATTCTTCTATCATAGTTTTCTTGCATTGCTCTCATTTCTTTTCCCAATTTTTCCCTTTACTTCTCTTGATTTTTAAAATTAATTTCCTTGTTGCTTTTAAAAACACCCAACTCTTTACCTCTTTTAGGAATTCTTATAGTGCTTGTGTTCAATCTGCATTTTTCTTTGAGGTTTTGTTTGTAAACATTTTAATGTCACTGTCTTCTTCTGAGTTTGTGTCTTAAGCTTACCTGTCATCATAGCAGCTTTTTATAGTCAAGTCATTTTTGTTTTTGTTGTTTGCTCATTTTCCCAGCCTATTTCTTGACTTTGAACTTTATGTTAGAGCTTGGCCCTGTTCACCTGGTGGGGTGAATCACTGTCCCAAGCTTTGAGCTTTTTTGTCCTGCTATTTTCAAAGTTAGTTTTGGGGGCTTGTAAGTTTTTGGTGCCTCCAAAGTGTTGTGATCCATGGAGAAGTATGGTCACTGCTATCCTGGTCTGTGTTCTAGTCCTTACCCAGGAAGGGTTTCTACTCTCTTGCAAATACAATTCCTCTCCTCTCTGATAAACTACAACCTGTAACTAGAGTCCCTGTCTCTTGCATCCACAACCACTTCTCTCCACTCTGGAATTAGGTAATGGCCAACAGAGTTGCCAAATGGTGCCCAGTCCTGGTAGAAAGGAACCCTGGAATCTCTTTCCAACTAACTTTTCAATCCCCTTATCACCTCTGAGCAGTGAGAGCTACTGTTACTGCTACTGCTTCCTCCAAGGGCCATAGTTAGTTTCACTAACATGTTACAATCCTGGTAAGCCTGCACCCTAGTGCCCCAGATCCATCCTCTTTCTTCTATGACCTTTAGTTGGTTTGTCACTTTGGAATTCAATTTGACATATTATTTTACATTTGTTTAGAGGTAAATGTTGGGAAAGTTTGGATAGAATGATTTGTTTACTCTGGCATGTTGGCTCTTCCCCACCCTCCATCCCCATTTTTCAAAGCTTAGTTCTTAAGTTTTTTCTTTTCTGTTTTCCAAGGTCATGTGCTTTTGCTATTCACATTTTCTTATGATTTTTTTCAGGCTCTTGGTATTTCTTGTTGCCTCATGGAGTCATTGTTTTGTTTTGTTTTGTTTGTGGGGCAGTGAGGATTAAGTGACTTGTCTAGGGTCACACAGCTAGTAAGTGTCAAGTGTCTGAGGCTGGATTTGAACTCAGGTCCTCCTGAATCCAGGGCCAGTACTTTAACCACTGCATCACCTAGCTGCTCCTGGAATCATTGTTTGTTTTTTTTTTAAATCTAGACCATTCTAATTTTCAGGCAGTTTGTTGCTTGGGCAAAGTTTTATACCTCTTGTGTTAAGCTGTTAATTAGCCTTGACAATTCTTTCTTCCATAGCTCTCATTTCTTTTCCATTTTCCCCCTCCAGTGTTCTCATTCCATTTATAATTTTTTAATGCTTTTTAAAGATTCTTGCTTCATCTCTTCCAAAAATTCTAGTTGAGTTTGTCCCTAAGTTGTATCTTTAATCTGAAGCTTTGTTTGTAGGTGTTTCAGAGTCATTTTTGTCTTCTGGGTTTGTATCTTTTGCTTCCTTGCTACTGTAATTACTCTTTATGGTGGGATTCCTTTTTGTTTGCTTATTCTTTCAGCCTACTTTTTGACTATGTACTTATTGTTAGGGCTGGGTTCTGTAGCACTTGTGGAGGGATGGTATCAGCTAGTCCAGTTGCTCCTTTCTTATGGCATGGAGTGTTGTGTTATTCTAGGGTTTGAGAGACAGGCTGGGGGTCAGCAAGCTTTCAGCTCCCAAAGTAGTCTGATTCAGGACAAAATCTGATTGCTGAACCCCCTAGTCTGAATTCTACTAGTTCTTGACCTGGGTTTGGATCTGATCAACAGCAGACTTCTATTGGATTCAGTTCCTATGATATAGCTGAAAAGTTCTGTTGGTTCAGAATGGCAGAATTGTAGGATCCTTTTGTTCTGAGATTCCTGCCCTGGTTATTCCTCTGTAAACTGGACTATATACTAAAAATGAGATCCTGCTTTATGCCTGGTATTTGAGGCAGACTGCTATTGTTGCTGCTATTCCTGCCGCAGGCTTATATACTTCCTCCTTTGTCACTACAGCCTTACACCATAATGCTGAAGGTCCCATTCTCAGTTTGACCTGGATCTGTGATCTGGAACGGGGTAGTGGGTGACAAGATTGCCAATTTGCATCTGTCCATGCCATGGTATCTTGCTAAGGGTCTGGAAGTGTTCCAGTTTGAGTCTGGAGGAATTGCCAGGCTGGGAATTACCCACAGTGATAAAATCATAGGCTCAAACCAAACTACTCAATCTTCCCAATCCTCGCTAAAAAACAAATAAAAACTCAGCACTTCAAGATATTCAGAAAAGTAAAACTACAAATTAGGATGAACTACTACCCTTTTAGATGTATATAAATTCTGAGCAGCATATTCTATATAAAAAATTCACCTTTTTAGTATATACTAAAACAAATAAATGAGTGTAGCAGTAAATATTTGTTTCATGAATAAATGAAGTACCACAAGATAAAACAACTTAATTTCCTTTGAATTTGTGTCTCTGGTAGGAATGTTAACATCTGGGAAGGAACTAGGACCCCCCAAGATAAGATATTGTTTCACTAAGTCTCTAATACTGTACATAATTAGAGAATTTTCTATGACTATTTGGGTGGCTTCCTTTGACTAGGATGTTATTATTATTGTTGCTGTTATTGATATTATTCTTTCTTTTTTCTTTTCAGTTCCAAATTCTCTCCCTCCTTCCAACCCCTTCCCCACCAACTGGGAAGGCAAGGATTTTGATATTCAGTATATGTTCGAAGTCACATAAACCATATTTCCATATTAGCTATGTTAAAAAAGAAAAAGAAAATTTTAAAAATTTGCTTCAACCCAGAATTCATCAGGTCTCTTTCTAGAGGTGGGTAGCATTTTTCATCATGAGTTCTTTGGAACTGTCTTGGATCATTGTTTTGATCAGAGTAGATAAGTCTTTCACAGCTGAGCACCCCTATAATATCGCTGTTGCTGTGCACAATGTTCTCCTGGTTCTTTCCATTTCACTTGGCATCAGTTCACATATTCAGTTCATACATTATTAGGTTTTTCTGAAACCATTCCCTTTACCACTTGTTATATAACATAACAGTATTCTATCACAATCATATACCATAACTTGTTTAGTCTTTCCTCAATTGATGGGCACCCCCCTCAATTTCAATTATTTCAATTAAATCCAAACTCCACCACAGTGAAATTACAGGAAATACATAACTTAATCCCACTTTCCCTATTCAATTTATTTACCAGTAATGCCAAAATAAGCTCTCAATTACAGTTTTCATTGTTCCTTGAACATGCCATATTACTTCTATCTCTGTACTTCTTGCCAATGTTGTTTGAATGCATTCTCTACTTATCTAAGGTCTACACTCAACTTTGGAACTCCAGTCTTTGGGCCATTAATAAATAAGCACACTAATGCACTATTACAAGTAGAAAGTACATGGACACAAATTAACATTCCACTCCAGACATCTTCTTGCCACCTGCCCTGCTGCTACATGCACACTCCCTACTGTGTGACATCTCCCTTCCTCTAGCCTCACTCTATTTCTACCTTCCTCTTCTCTAGAGATCTATAATCAAACCAGTATTGCCATTTATACTGGAAGGGAAATGTCCATCAGCTCCCCTATTGTTCTATTTACCCTCCTTAAGGTTACAGACCAAAATACTCTTCTCTGGCTATAACTTCTCTTATTCAGGATATTCCCCACCCCTCAAAAAAAAAAACAACCCAAACACCTTAGTTTAGGTTTAAGTTTATTTTTTTTATTATAAGTATATATAATATATACTTATGGTATGCCATATACCATAAGAATATATAATACATATAAAATGAATAGAAGTACCTTGAAGGCTTATACTGATTTTTATATTTCTGTGCTTAGCACACCCAATACTTAGCACAGTACTTGGCATATGGCAAAAGCTTAATAAATGTCTTTTCATTCATTTCTATGCCTAAAGATGTATCTCAAATCCCACTTCTGCAGAAAGCCCTCTTTGACTCTTTCAGCTCACATTAATTGGACACTTCTCTAACTCTCATAGCATTCATTGATCTGTATGCCACACAATATAATATATTGGTATTTTACTCATATTAAAAAGCTTCATGAGTATTGTATCGTTTTTCTAGCTAAATTGTGATCTCCTTGAAGATGTAGGCTGCCTCATATTTCTCTGTATTGCTCATAGTACCTAGTCTATTCTTTTGCATTTTTCCTTGCCATTCTATTCCTATTATTTCAGCTTATATCTTTGTTATCCTAGACTTTTTGAAAGTCTCTCAACTGTTCCCCCAGATTAACCTCTCCTTCCTCCAATCCTCATTGAACATTTTTGCAAAAATAATCTCTTCCAAACAATGTTCTGTATGTGCTAAAACACACAATAGATGGGGACATGAATATGTGATTTCATTAATACAGGTTACCTTTCAAATAAGGAAACCTTTTCCACCAATGTAGGTCAGCAAGTTCTCTGTGATTTTTAACCTTAAAGAATTACCTAAAACACAGAAGGAAGGTGACTTGTCCACTTCCATAGTCAACTTGTATCAGAGTCAGGATAAGAATGAACAAGTTCTTAGTTACAATGTCAGTTCTCTATCCATCCATACATATATATGGCTCTCTGCCATACATACACAATTGTGTATACATACATGATATATACATATACTGTTTCTTTGTATTCTTAATGTCTCCCTATTCCAATGCCTGGAATAAAGTAAGCTCTCAACAAATAATTGTTTACTGACTAGCTATTTAGGATTGCTAGAAGAAGTTATTAGGTTCTACTACCTCTCCACCTTAATTGGAAGGAAGTATATGCAAGGAAGCTCTTCTCCTTAATGTTATAGAGATGGTAAATTACAATTAGTCTCCTGGACTAGAGAGTTAGAGTACATTAAGAATTTGTCTCCCACAAAGGGAAAGGAAGTAGAAGAATTTTCTTTGGTCTAAGAGGGAGAGTTTTGAGGTTTTTTTCCTCCCTAAAAGACATGTTTTAGAAGGGTGGGCCAAGATTACATTCTGCAATGTAGTCAATAAATTCATGATTTATTTCCTTAAAGGAAATGATCTTGCACAAAAGTTCATATCTATGTCACAATTAAGCAGGACCTAATTGTTAATATGAAGTATCAAGATTACTTAACTGAAACGGAAACCTCACCTAGGATCACAAAGTTAATAAGTCTTTCAGGCAGAATTTAAACTCGGATCTTCAAGTCCAGAATAGCCTATTATATAACACCTAGATTCTTCTAATACCCTATTAGGGATATAGTATATTTAAAAGAAATTACTTAAAGTAGCCTAATATAACTTTTTCTAAAGACAATGTCAGCAAAGTAGTTTCTTACTTCGTATATAATAAGATTGCTGCAAGGTTATGTTTCTTCAAAATGACATCACCCAAAGCACTAAAATAATACATACTTAGACTATATGATAGCTGATTAATAATTAAATAATATTATTGATTGCTACACCACTCATACTTCCTTTTTTGGTTTGTAGGAAAAATTGCCTAGGTTTAGAGGAGTTATTTTCCAGCTGATAATTTTGCCAGAGACCAAATTTGAAGATAGTGATCAATGCCAGTTAGTCAAAGCCTTAATTATATTTGTAAAATGAAAGGAATAAAAGGAATTGATTTAAAAGTAACATGACTAATCTTCTGCTACACTTGTGTGTAGCACTTGAGAAAAAGATTTAAGCTGGGCTGTGCTGTCCATATTTTTGAATAGCTACAAAGATCTCTGGAATCATCAGTCTGAGCAAATGTAAGACATATAGTACCTACTACCAGGACACTATAGTACTCCCACCTCAGAGTACAGGACTATGGGGTTTATTGGTAAAGTTAAAGATGATCATTTTCTTCTACAGCAAGAGTGACTTTTCACTGTTTTTGGAATCTTTATATGCTGAAGAATTAATGATAGTATATAAGATTCTATAAGTTTTTATTCACAATGAATAAAATTAAAATAATTTCTTTCCAATTGGTGCTATGGTTTAGAAATAAAACGTATAGAGAAGTCTCACATACATGCTTTTAATTCGTGCCATTTACTAGATTAGCAAAAATACCACTGCCTCCTTTTAATGTCTGTGCTGATGGCAGCTATTCACTATTTGAAAGAGCTAATCTGATTTTGTATTTTATTTTGAAGGTCTGAAGAAGAAAAGATCCTGTAACCTAATCATGCCACAATGTAGGTGACATCTGTACTAGGCAGAATACTGTTGTTATTCTCCTGTCTAGTTGCTGTTGCTGAAAATGACGAGGGAGTGAAATTATACTTTCCCATTATTATTTCCAGACACTCCCTGGCAAAGGTTTGTTGACTCTAATAAAGCTTCAGACAAAGCTGTCAGAAATGGAAATGGCAGAGGGAGAGCACAGAACAGTCTCTTCATCAATATACAAGTCCAAAACTTAGGTGCTAGGCTGTGCATTTTCTGATAAAACTTAAAATGAATGTTTTACAATCTAGTATAAGATTGTAGATGAATTTGAAAGATAAAAATTTATTATATCAATGATGGTAACTGATGATTTTGACAAACATTAACATATATATATATAAGGGATTAAAGATTCAGATGCCTTACCTGCTATGGTATTGAGGAACATTAAATATTCAAAGTTAGAGATCTCTCGTCTTTGCCAACGCTGAGTCATATTGGAAGATTTATAAAGCTGTCGGGGAGTGGCCAAGGATATTCTCCTAGTAATTAAATATAAATTAGATGCTTTGAAGCTACAAGTGTTTTCAATTCATAATGCACTAAATATGTTCTGTTATACAAATTCATATTAATAATTTTAATGATCATTATTAGAGAACTAAGTAGTTTCAACTATTATTTTATCAACGAACACTAACTATATTTAAAATTAAATTCTATATTTGACCAACACTGGAAAGATTTGTTACTGAGAAGACTTAATGTTATATTTCACATGATATATAATGCCTATTTTTAAAGTAACCCTATTTAATGCTTGAAATATACCATAGTCAAAAACATGGATCCTTCAAACAGTCAAAAATCAGAAGCTAGCCTATGAAAAATATATTAACAAGAGTAGATAGTTATGGAAATTGTGTCAAAATCACTAATCAACAGAAAATAGGTTTGCTATCCAAACTTCCAAATAGCTTATAAATAAGAATAATTGCCACTGTGCTGCTCTAATCTTCTCCATTAAAATCTTCAATGTTCTCTCTATCTTATGTGTTTATAGAGGCAGTTAGATAGAGTGCAGTGGACAGAGTGCTGGGCCTACAGTGAGGAAGTTTAAATTCAGCATTAGATACTTACTAGCTGTGTGACACCTTGAGTAAATCACTTAACCTCTATTTGCCTCAGTTTCCTTAATGTAAAATGGGGATAATAATAGCTCTCATCTCCCAAGATTGTTCTGAGGATCACAGAGGTTAAATGACTTGACAAATGTCACACAGCTAGTAAGTATGCAAGGCTAGATTTGAACTCAGGGCTTCCTAACTCCAAACCCAGAGCTTTATCTACTGCACAACCTGTCACTACCTTGTACTTGCGGCCTCAATGTTTAGTGTAGTTTTTGGCACTTAGGAGAACCTTAAATACTTGTTTATTAAATACACATTATGATATTCTAAGAGTTTTATTAGCTAACAAAGAAATTTTTCATATAGAATATGGGAAATATAATTTCCTTTATGTACAATATCTCTTAACAGATTTTTTAGTATGCCATGCATAGTTGAGAAAGTTTTTCAAGCACAATAAAGATAATCAACTTAAATTTTTAGGCTATAATTTATATATATATTTGCAGAATATTCTTAGTATTCTGTATTTAGTATTTCTCAAAGTTCTTATCCTAGCTCTTTGTTTTCTCTCTATTTATTTCCATAATTGACAATATCATTCACTCTCATGGTTTCAACTATAACCTTTGCTTCTATCCCTGACCTTTCTTCTGAGCTTCAGACCCATTTCTCCTACTGTCTATGGGACATATTCTCATGAATATCCCACTGGTATCTCAACATCGATGTATTCAAAACTGAGCTGGTTACCTAAACCTATTCTTCTTTATGATTTCACTATTCACTCAGGCTCCCCTGTTCAACATTCTGGGTTTATCTTTAACTATTTCTTCTTTACTTCTCGTATCCTATTACAGTTATCAAATTCTATTGCTTCTCCTTCCAAAACATTCCTTACTGTCATGCCCTTTATTCCTTTTTTCTTTTTTTTTAGTCAGGAAATTGGGGTTAAGTGACTTGCCCAGGGTCACACAGCTAGTAAGTGTTAAGTGTCTGAGGCCGGATTTGAACTCGGATACTCCTGATTCCAGGGCCGGTGCTCTATCCACTGCGCCACCTAGCTGCCCCTATGCCCTTTATTCTTAATGCTGCCTCTGAAGAGGTCTCCTCCTGGACTTTGTTCACAATGTCTCGCCTTGAAAACTCCCTACAGTTTTAGACCTCATGCAGTGGAAGCACCCTCGGCCTTGTGTATTCTCCCTCTAATTGGCTGGTTTCTTTTAGAACTTCCACTCTAAAGAGAATGTCCAGGCTAGCCATATCTTCAATCCTCTCTAGGCTGCACTCTTGACCCTTAACTCAGACTTTGCCCATAATGTTCCAGAAATCTCCTCACTCTGAAAGCTTACTTTAGTCCTTCTGCTCTCCATGTCTTCATTCCTCCCTCCAGTCTCTCCTCCTGACTCTCTTCCAGGACTTTCTCTACAATTACAGGTATCTTCATCTTTCCAGCTTTTTTTAATGGTACTATTTTTCTTCCTTAGAATGTAAGCTCTTTGAGGGCAACGGTTGTCTTTCTACTTGCATTTGTATTCTTAGAGCTTAGCACAGTGCTTGTCACATAGCCAGCACTTAATAAATAGTACTGAGCACAAAGTAGGATCTTGATACATGTTTGTTGACTGACTCCCTCCTTTCTACTATCAATTCTTTCTACTGAATCTTTAATGAACTGTCATAATATAGCTTGTAGTTGCAGAAATAGCGGATTTTCCTTCATATAATTTATAAATAGAGGATATTCCTTTATTCCTGAAAGTAAGCATAACTTATTAATTATAATGGTACAACTACTCTATAGCTATTAAATTGAATCTGAACTATATAAAGAAAGCACAAAAAACCTATAACATGGCACAATTACCTGGCTTGTGGCAAACCATAGCTGGTTCCTACACCAACCCGAGGCAAGCTATACACAACTTTTTTTACTGTTGCTTGGTCAGGAAAGTTAAACATTACTGAGGCTGTGTGAGAAGAGAAAACACAATTTAGAAAACAAGAAAATCACAAAACAAATTTCACAATATAATTTTCAAGTATTTATCATGATATATTTGTTATAGTAATGCATTATCTTATAAAACAATTTTTTTACTCTATTCAGACAGTAATTAGGTTCAAAACCAGAACTAGTTTTTCTTGGATATAAGCAGGGCAAATGAAAGAAAGAAAAGGAATCAAGAATAATTTCAAACAACATTCAAGAATTAAAATTATTAAAGTTATGAATATAACTTTCCATGAAATATGAAAAGACATACTTCTGTTTGCCATAAACACTTCCAGAGCAGTATTCTGTAGTAGATAACGTCTTGAAAATACAGCTCGAATCTCGCTGAACATCCATTTCCCATGAAGTCCCTCTGTGTATGCAAGAACCTAAAATAAAAGGTTAAAAAGGTTACCATATGTATACATATACACACATATATGACTAGTTTTATATTGTCTCTTAGTCAATATCAGTACCATTTCAGAGCTTCTGTTTGAATTTATGACAGTCTGAATACACCACTAATTGTTTACTCCCTATTACCAAAAGGTACGATTTTCTAGTTTTTAACAATATCACTGATGAGGAAATGCAAGAGGATACAGATTAAGTTACTAGTGATTAAACAGCTTAGACATTATTTGAGTATTAGTATATGGACCATGTAACTACTATAAACATAACATTCCTAAAAATGCAGATATAACAAGTAGTGTTGGGTGGTTCAGTAGATAGGGTGCTGGGCCTGGAGTAAGGCATACTCATCTTCATGAGTTCAAATTTGGCTTAAACACTTACTATCTGTTTGACCATAGGTAAGTCATTTATTCCTTTTTGCCTCAGTTTCCTCATCTATAAAAGCTAGAAAAGGAAACGGCAAGCTACTACTCCAGTATCTCTACCAAGAAAACCCCAAATGGGGTCATGAAGAATCAGACATGACTGAAACAACTGAACAACAGTAACAAGAAATACTAAAGTGAAAAATCATATTAGAGTAAACTATCAATATGCTTAATAGGATAAGGTCTCTTTTCAGAGCTGATATTTGACATGGTTACTAAATGACCCTAATCATAAAGTAATAGGCAAACAACAGGGCCACCAAATGACCTCTACCATAAAAAGGCATTTTGTGTCAGCATGCAAAAAAAAGAATATTGTTCCCAGCCTTTCTTGGGAAGAGCCAGGACACAGCAAAATAGTGGTTTTACAAAGTTGAGAGCCAGTCAATAGACACAGAAGTTACTCTAGTCAGAGAAAGAGCCAGGAAGTCAGTGGCTTGGAAATGGAGTACTGAAAGAAAAGAAGGCTAGGGGACTACAGGAGAGACTGAAGAAATGGAGAGACAAAGTGATCTGCTCATGACCATAAAGAAAATCTGGTTTAGGATCAGGCAAACATTTCTTATACATGGAACATAATTTGGGTCTAAGTTTAAGAAAGAGTCCAAAACAAATGGTTACACTTATCATTTTTAGGGATGCATGTGTGTTTTACCACTTCAGCCTGAAAGATTAGGATTCATCTGTATTTATAAGGTTTGAGAAGGGAATAGGCAGCTTCTACAAATTATATTCTAAAGTATACCATGTTTTTAGAGTTACAAATTGGCCAGAAGGTTTAGAAAATAATGTCATACTAGAGTTATTACAATTTTTTTATTTGGTAGAACAAAAATATGTTAATGGTTTTACTACAACAAGGTATCAATCATGCAAAAGTCAAAATCAGTAAAAGACACACTAAAACAATGGAAATAACCTGCTTCACAGCCCTTTGAGGCATAAACTGGGGAGATGCTTGACAAAAGCATTTACCATCATCATGAAGGATACCCAGCATAGTCTATAACCAGAGACAGCTATCATGATGCTCCTATTTATAAATGACACTGTAGTGACTGCATCAAGCCCTGGAACATTGCAGAGCCTTCTAAATAAGATCCATAATTATTCAAAGGGTTAAGCCAATCTACAGAAGTGTAAAGGTGACCAAAAAAGCCTGTAAACAAGATGATGACCCTTGTTGTAAAGAAACAATGATCTGGGGGCAGCTAGGGGGCACAGTGAATAAGGCACCGGCCTTGGATTCAGGAGGACCTGAGTTCAAATCGGGCCTCAGACACTTGACACTTACTAGCTGTGTGACCCTGGGCAAGTCACTTAACCCTCATTGCCCTGCAAAAAAAAAAAAAAGAAAAGAAAGAAAAAAAAAAGAAACAATGACCTGAGCCCTGAATTGAAGAGGAGGTGAAGAAGAAGTTGAACTGCCTCGGGAAATTGTAGAGTTCTTTTAATGACTTGAAGCTTCTCCCAGAAACAAGAGCATATCTGTTTTTTCAAATTTCTTTTTGTGATGGCTTCAAGTTTTGAAATACCCTGTCCTTCAATTGAGAGGAAAATAGTACAAATAAGAAATTATGCAGGAAGAATGATGTAGAATTTAGCAGGGAAATAGATGACCATGCCTCCTGCCTCTTAGCAAAGGGGTGGTGGACTATGCAGTATGAATAGAATGAGGTATACATTTTCAGATATGTTTGTATTCATTTGTTTTGCTTAACTGGTTAGCACAGTGCCTAGAACAGTAAGGGGTTTTTTTATTGTAATTATTTTTTATTGGAAAACAAATATACTACTTGGAATAGATTTGAGACAAATTGTGCCATAAGCAGATTTTTAAAAAATAAGTGGCTAAACAAAGTTTAAAAAGCAAGTAACAACAGAAGAAAATGTTTTCTGGTACAGGACTAGCAGTACAAAAAAATAGTGTATGAGTACCTGGATAATACACCCGTTTTGCGATAGTGCAACTTTAAGTACATATTGTTGACTGTCCATAGTCCACGCAGAGTTACAACTCCACACTTCAACAACATGCTGACAGCTCCTAAAGAAAACTACTTCTTTTTTTTTTTTTTTTTTGGTGAGGCAATTGGGGTTAAGTGACTTGCCCAGGGCCACACAGCTAGTAAGTGTCAAGTGTCTGAGGCTGGATTTGAACTCAGGTCCTCCTGACTCCAGAGCTGGTGCTCTATCCACTAAGTGACTTGCCCAGGGTCACACAGCTAGTAAGTGTTAAGTGTCTGAGGCCGGACTTGAACTCAGGTACTCCTGACTCCAAGGCTGGTGCTCTATCCACTGTGCCACCTAGCTGCCCCTGAAAACCACTTCTTAAAAAAAAAGAAAGGCATAACCCAGATGTTCCTTCATTTGACCAACTCCATCTAAGTTTAGATGTGCAGAAGGGTTTGGATATATGTTTAATACGTACTTTTGCATTCATTCATATAAGAGAGGTCAGGTATTATGGGTTTTTTTGGGGGGGAGGGAGGTGAAATAGAATATTGAGTAAATAGGAACTGAAAGTGATAGAAGAAAACACCGATATGACATTTTGATGTACTTGAGAGAGATCAGGGGATACCTCATCTGAAGAAATGATGGAACATAAAGGGCAGATAAGGGAGACAATCCAGCGTTATGGTCTTAAAGGAAATGAAAAGATGTATTCATACTTGTACTTTGTTATCCCTTTAGGAGGCAAGAAGATGTTGCTCAATTAAATTTGATAGAATTATAGGGCAGACAACCATTGAAGGGCCAGAGGATCAACCACCTCCTGGTGGACTTCAAAAAACAAAGAATTCTCTGAGGAGTGATTTGAGGCCAGAGGTAGCTCTGAGGAGTGTAGGCTCTGTAGTTAGCTAAGAACAGAGCCAGTGGCCAAAGAAAAATCTAGTTCTTTAGAGATAACTGCTTCTTGCCTCTTGGAAAGTGAGCTGCGGAGTGGATAAAGTTCAGGTATCCCAGCTAAGTAACATGTTCAGCCAAGAATGGACCTGGGGGAGCCTATGAGAATACCACGAGAAGTGAAAGCACAGTGGCATCTTAAAGTACCAGAGGTATGAGTTGTCTTGGTCATACATGTTCTCTACATATATACCTGTTCTAGAGTACTTTAGGTGTGTGCCCACTCTTCCCACTGATACTTTTTGTTCTTAGAGTGCATGCCATGCTTATGGGGGGTGATGTTCTTTATTGTGGGGCAATGAGGGTTAAATGACTTGCCCAGGGTCACACAGCTGTCTGGGGACAGATTTGAACTCAGTCCTCCTGAATCCAAGGCCAGTGCTTTATCCACTGCACCACCTAGCTGCCCCGGTGATGTTCTTTTAATATTGTTCATGTTATGCTATTTCAATAAGGGTTTTTGCTTTGAACTAATTACATCTACTATGTAAACACCCAAGTGAGAACTTCTGAACTATAACTTTAGAAGTGTGGACCTTGAACCAGAGGTATATGCTTCCTGTTAGATTCAACCCATGAGCGTAAGCTTGGATGAGGGGGTACCTTAGACAGAGTGCTATACTCATTCAGTATATATTTGTGATGTCAGCTGTGTTTCCTGGAAAAATAATTATTTTTATTTTCTTTTGTTTTCAGACTGAAATCAGTTCTCTAATACAATTCTTTTACAAGTTAGGCTGGCACCTTTAATATAATTTTTACATGGTTGAATGCCTAAGTATTTAATATCTGTTGTAGTTCTGTGTGTGTTGCAAGTGCAGGGGCTCATGTGAGCATCTCAGACTCTTGGTAGCTTGCAATGCATTTATAATACATTATTTTTTTCTGGAGGCAATTTATGGATTCTTTCAGTTCGTACTTTGTTTTATGTATTAAGAAGTTCTGGGCAGTTGGTTACCTTGTATTATTTTTTGCATTAGTGTGTTCAGGTTTTTTGACTTGTGTTCTTCTGGGAGACCAACAATGCTAAAGTTGACTCTCTTTGAGACCAATATATTTTGCTTGTATGGAGATCATGTTATCTTTTAACATTATTGCTTTTTGCTTATCTTTCCCCACATTGTCCTTTACTTCTGTGTATTTGCTTCCCCACTCAGTTGTTCCCTTTTTGTGTTTCTCATACACCATAGATTCAAGTTCTTCTGCTGTTTTTGTTGTTGTTGTGCAGGCCATAACTTTTGTTTCATACTTTTTATTTCTCTCTCTCTCTCTCTCTCCCTCTCTCTCTCTGGTGAGGCAATTGGGCTTGCCCAGGGTCACACAGAAAGTAAGTGTCAAATGTCTGAGGCCAGATTTGAACTCAGGTCCTTCTGAATCCAGGGCTGGTGTTTTATCCACTGTGCCACTTAGCTGCCCCTATTTCTATATCCTGCTGTGGTTCCATGTTCTCTTGAAGATCTACAGAGGACTCTGCCTCATGGAGGTATTAATTCAATTTCCTTTGTCTTGAATTTTTTATTCATAGATATATGGACTCTTTTAGCTGATCTGGAGGCCTTATTTCCTCCTGTTATTACTATCTTCCTTATAGGTTTAGATGCTTGTGCTCAAGGTCTTAAACTGAGTTTTCTTCCTCTTCAGATCATTGGAAATTTCGATCTATTTTCTTTTTCCTTAAAGCCACCCACAAAAAAGACCTCTACTTTCTCACCTTTCATTCTCTTCTTCATTCCCTATAATCTGGTTTCCTACCTCATCACTGAAACTCCTCTCTTCAAAGATTCCAATGATTTCCTAATTGAATAATACAATAGTGTTTTCTTAATCTTCATTTTCCTCAGCCTTTCTGAACCTTTGATACTGTCAATCTCCCTTTACTCCATGATACTCTTGACTCTCTAAGTTTTCAGGACAATGCTTTCTCCTGGTTTTCCTACTGCCTGATAACTCCTTTTTTAGACTCCTTTGCTGACTCTTGATCCAGGTAAGGCCTAATCACCAGGTGTCCCATGGCAGTCTAGGCTAGGCCCTCTTCTCTTTCTATATCATTTTGCTTGGTGATCTCATTCACTCTCACAGATTTAATTATCATCTTTCTGCTGATGATTCTCAAACCTACCTATCCAGGTCTCTGCTGACCTCCAATTTCATATCTCCAACTGCCTTTCAGATATCTGGAACTGGATGTCCTACAGACATGTCCAAAATTGGACTAATTTTTTTTCTCCATAAACCCTACCCCATTCTCCAAACTTCCCTATTACTACTGAGAGCACTATCCTCCTACCAGTCCTTCAAGATTGAAGTGTCACTCTTGACTTTTTACTCTCTCTCGCTCCTCTCGTTCTATCTGTTGCAAAGGTTTGTTGATTTTACCTTTGCAACATTTCTTGAACACTCTCCCTTCTTTTGTATGAGATACTGCCACCATCCTGGTGCAGGCCCATATCTCCTTATGCATAGACTACTGCAAAAATCTCCTGGTTGGTCTGCTTGCCACAAGTCTCTCCCCACTTCAGTCCACCTTCCACTTAGCCACCAAAGTGCTTTTCTTAAAGGACAGGTCCAACCATGTCACTCTCCCTATTCAATACCTTCTAGTGGTTCCCTATTACCTTCAAGATCAATGACAAAACCCTCTTTTTAGCATCCAAAGCCCTTCATAGCTGTGCAATGCTCTTCTTTCCCTCTTTTTCCATTTCAGTGACACCAGCTTCCTTGCTATTCTGTGAACAAAGCACTCCATCTCTCATCTCCTGGCATTTTCACTGGCTGTCCCCCTTGCCTGGAATGCTCTTCTTCTTCATCTTCATCTCCTGGCTTCCTTCAAGTCCTAACTCAAAGGTCACCTTCTACATGAATCTTTTTCCAATTCTTTTTTTTTTCTTTCAGTGAGGCAATTGGGGTTAAGTGACTTGCCCAGGGTCACACAGCTAGTAAGTGTTAAGTGTCTGAGGACAGATTTGAACTCAGGTACTCCTGACTCCAGGGATGGTGCTCTATCCACTGCGCCACCTAGCTGCCCCCTTTCCAATTCTTTTTAATGCTATTATTTCCTATATATTTCCTCTATCAATTACTTCCTATATATCCCGTATATGGTTGTACATGTTTACTTGTTGTCTAAGCCACTAACTTGTAAGCTCCTTGAGGGCAGGGACTGTCTTTTGCCTGTCTTTGTACTCAAAGCACTTAACACTGTGCTTAGCACATAGCAAGCACTTAATAAAGGCTTAATGACATACTGGCAGATTCTCTTGCTCACTTTTTAACTTATTCACCTTTTATGCAGTTTCCTTTCACTTTGAGAGATGTACCTCAAAGCATTTTTTATCTTCTGCCCATGCTGGGCAATTTATATTTCACTGGCCCCAGCCTCTGTCCCAAGTTACTTTTGGGAGGAAAGAACAAGCCCTAGCTGGATCTCTTTAGGTCTAGGGGACACACCCACACCCTGGCGTCCTGGCACAATCCCCTCAATTCTCCGGCTAAGTATCACATACCAGTTCCTGCCAAAGTAATAGTTTGCCTCTTGGTTTTCTGTGGCATAGGGAGGAGGAATGGGCAAAGTTAAATTCTATGGTAATCCTGTGGGTTAGCTTGTGCCACCTTGCCAGTGTGGTGGTTTGTGGGGGAGGGGATACTGAATAAACTCCCAGGGTTCAGGGATTAGCTTTCTTTGTTGATAGTTCATCAGATTAGGGTTATTGGTATTTTAGGCTGGTAGAGTTCAATCAATAAATCAATCAATATTTATTAAGCATCTACTATGTACCAGGCACAGGAAAAGAGGCAAAAGACAGTCCTTATTTTTAAAAATTTTTTTAAAGTTTTCTTTTTTTTTCAGGGCAATGAGGGTTAAGTGACTTGCCCAGCGTCACACAGCTAGCAAGTGTCAAGTATCAAGTGTCTGAGGCCAGATTTGAACTCAGGTTCTCCTGAATCCAGGGCCGGTGCTTTATCCACTGTGCCACCTAGCTGCTCCAACAGTCCTTATTCTTAAGGAGCTTAAAATCTAATATGGAGTTAAAGTTGTTCTATTTCTTTTGCGTAATTTCTATTTTGGAGATGTTTGAGACGTCATGAAGAATGGAGTCTAGTCCACCAGTTTGCCAGTCATGTGACTTAAACAAATAAACAAACAAAAAAACCCTTTGAGACTATATAAACAACTTGCCTTATTCTGGTTAACTTCTGGCAGGGCAACTTGTCTGACATCCTCATGGATGGTAGTTTCACAGGATAAGGATAGCCTGATGACCTAGAAACCCTCAGCAATCAGCCTCAAGTGATTAATACCCTTTTGGAAACTCCATCCCTTTTCAGGGTGGGGGGGAATGGGGTTTGGGGGTGGAGGGTAGGTAGTGATAGTGGTGTGAAGAATTTCTGAGTTTGATTTCTTTTTAAGCTAATCTGCTTGTTTGAACCAGCAGTTGGAATAGCCTATGTGTTGCAGAAATCCCTTGAAGAAATTTCAGGTGCTCTATGCATTCCTAGAACCCAGGGGAATTTTTACTCCAAACTGCTTTTTTTATATTCCAGAAGGTTAGGTGGTGAGTTCTCATCAACCCAGATCCTCTATTTATTTTAAGAGTTTTGTTTCTCTTTGAGGCAACAATTAAATTTTCTTTTGATTTTTGGATTGGAAGAGCCTTTTGCAAAAATTAAGAGAGGTAAGAATTTTATGAAATGTTATGTGTTTAAAAAAAACAAAAAAAAATCTTAAATGTTATGTGTTTGTTATAAAACCATATATAAGAGAGTACAGGGGCAGCTAGGTGGCGCAGTGGATAGAGCACCGGCCCTGGATTCAGGAGGACCTGAGTACAAATCCGACCTCAGACATTTAACACTTACTGGCTGTGTGATCCTGGACAAATCACTTAACCCCATTTGCCTCACCAAAAAAAAAAAAAAAGGAGTACAGTGTGAATCAAGCACACCAGCTATGGTAGACCTGAACCCTCCTGAAAGATTTTGTTTTCAAACTGTATTGGAATACATGGACTTTGCTGAGACTCTTCAATATAAGGCACTGGGGGACGCACTCAAAAAGACAATGCTTGAGTCTACCCAAATCACCAGATAAACATCCAGAGTTGGGGCTATGGATAAGTATGCCAAAAGGACCCCAGGGGATTTGCTGGAAACAGTAAATATTAAACTGATTCCCCACAGGGATAGACAGAGGCAGCATGATGAAAAGGATGGAGTGCTGGGCAAAGAGTTTGGAAGACCTAGGTCCCTTCTCTTATTAGAAGTATTACTCTGGGGGCAGCTAGGTGGCGCAGTGGATAGAGCCCTGGAGTCAGGAGTACCTGAGTTCAAGTCCGGCCTCAGACACTTAACACTTACTAGCTGTGTGACCCTGGGCAAGTCACTTAAGCCCAATTGCCTCACTAAAAAAACAAACACAAACAACAACAACAACAACAAAAGAAGTATTACTCTGGGTAAGTCACTTAACTTCTAGGTATAACTTTCTCTATTCAGGACTTTGCCACCTCTAACTTATTTGATTGAACATCCCAAAAGGTTTTACTGCATCTAATTAATTTCCTTAAGGCAGGTCTGACCATGAATGTCATTCCTCTGCTCAAAAATCTACAGTGGTGCCATATTGGCCTCTAGGATAAATCATATATAACTGAGCCTGGCATTTAATGACCTTCACAATCTGGTTCTAGACATTCTGCCCTAGTGAACCCTCACAACTCGTTTATTTGCTGTTACCAGGAGTTGGGATTCCATCTTCCATTTCTAATGTACATGTTAGTAACATACCTAGAATAATATACTCTACACCTTAAAATCTCTAGGTTCTTTTAAGACTCAGTTTATCAGACATCTCCCAAGGGAAGCCTTCCCTGATTTGTTATTTAGTGCTTTCTTAAGCCATCTTCTGCTCATTTATCTGTATATAGTTAGCATATTCCCAATAGAATGTAAACTCTTTGAGGGAAGGGATTATCTTTTCATCCTAAAACCCAAGAACATAGAAACCCTTAATAAATGTTTGTTTCCTTATGCTGAATACAAAGAAAGATGAGAAATGAAGGAAGAAGGAATGACTTCTAGTTGGGAAGTGGATTGGGGGGAGTCTAACTGAGGAGGTAGCAAATGTGCTGGGCTTCATCAAAAACAGAATTTCACGGTGAGTCATTCTATTTTATAGAGAACATGTTCCAGAGAATGTATTCAAAGACTTGGAGGAAAGAAAGGACAGAATTAAATCAGGTTTCAGTTTGGCTGGAACATAAAATGTATAAAAGGGTATATGTAGTATGAAATAAGGTTGATGCCAGACAGCAAGACTCTTAAATGCCACTTTAAGGTTTTTTGTTGTGTTTTTTTTTTATTCTGTAGATAACATTGAAACAGTGAAGGCTTTTGAACAAGTTCTGATATAATCACTTTATATGTTCATTTTTAATAAGGTTACTATAAATAGATCTGAAATAATGAGACCCTGAAAATATTAAAATATTTTATAATTTAGAGCATATGGGTATTATATAACAACAAAGCAATATTTGGAAAGTTGATTTACCAGTGAAAATAAAAGTGGGAGATTCATGTGGAGCTAGTTTTAATGTAGATTATATCCATTCCATGCATTCCCACCCTGCCAAAATATTTGCTCCTAACCTGCATTTTCTAACCATTTGAGGGTTCACTGACATACAAAAGCTGCTTGATTGGCTATCAGTGGGTGAAGCAGCTAGGTTTCCACTTTAAATTGCCATTAAAACTCTCTCTAAAGACAGGAAAACTCTTTTGTGATAAATTATTCAATAGGCCTAGAAACCTTAAGTCCCTACTATGAAGAAAGCAAGGTGCTAGGAATACAGAGACAAAAAACATACCATCACCACCAACACCTCCAAATCTTGAAAAAGGCTATCAGCGCTAACACAGTTACAAATAAAATCTCCAGCTAATGGGAAGCCTATGTACCAACCTCTCAAACAGGTAAGATACATACACAGAGCTGGGTGTATTAACAAAGAGAATGGTACAAAATATTAAAAAAGGCAACTCTTCTGTGCACAGGCCTTCACATGTCTGGGTAGGAAGATTTTATTTTAACCAAGATTCAAGACAGAAGCAATGAAGGGTTTTGAATAGGGTTCTGGTTAGGTCTGTTCCTTAGGTAATTTGGCAGCTGTGTGGAGAGTAGACTGGAGAAGGGAGATGGTGGAAACAGTAAGACTACTTAGGATACTGGTTATAACAACTTTGGGAAAGAGGATCGAGAGATGTGAACTGGTGATAATTATGTGTGTGAAGAGTAGCAGAATGTTATGAAAGATGTTGGGGAAGGTAAAGTTGACAGAAATTGGCAACTGATTAGGTGTGGGAAGCTCAGAGAAGTGAGATTCACAAATGACATGAGACTACAAAATTTGGGCATATGGGAGGATGGTAGTGGCCTCAAGAGAAATAAGCAAGTTTGGAGGACAGTGGGGTTTTGGGGGAAGGTTGATAATGTCCATTTTGAGTAACTTGTATTTGAGACACTGTTAGGCTCTAAAGATGAAGGTGTCCAAGACACAGTTAGCAAAATTGGGCTACAGTTCAAGAGTGAAGTTAGGGAGAGAACGTAGATTAGAAGTTAGCTGCTTAAAGATAATAATAAATCTATGCATGCCTGCATGCTATGAAGGAGCTTATTAATAGAGACTAAATTTAAAGGTTGGTAGGGAAATAATCACTTGGGGAACTCAATCAATTAGTAAATATTTATTATGCTAGGCACTGTGCTCAGCACTAGGTGCTACTAAGTGAGAGGTTGGTATTTTTTTCCACAGAGACTAGAATAAATGAGAGAAGAGGTAAAAATGTAGAGGGATCTATATAAAGAAGACTTTGTTACTTTAACAAACTAGATCTTAGATTTTTTTAAAAGAATATGATAGGATACCATTCCTAATAAATGGCTGAGTTATGGTTATACTCATAGATGTTTTTAAAGCTTTACTCTCAAAAAACCTGTAGTTATATCTAGAAGACTAAAAAATATTTGTAATAGTAGTTGCCAAGACTGACATTCTTTTCTAAAATTTCCATAATTGTAATAGCTCATACTTATAAATTTCTTTAAGATTTACAAAGCACTTTTCTCAAAAAAACAAAAAACAACCCCTGTAAGTTAGGCAATAAAAGTAATGTTTTTTTTTCTTCTTTTCATTTTGCAAATGAGAAAGAAGTGAAATGACTTTCACGTGTCATTTAGTGAGCTTGTTCTGTTTAAGACAATTCAAATGCAGGTCTCCTAATGCTAGATCAAGCTCTTCACCCACTATACCCCACACATTCTTTTTTATTCATATATGCCTACACAAATATAATTGAATTTATAACTTGTGAGCATACAAATCAGAAATCTCAAAGGAACATTATGACAAAGCAATTACTTCCTTCAATCTAAGGTACCCCCAAATTGAACAAAACAATACACTCAATGTCCAATCAATATTTTAATTTTATTTTTGAGTTATGTCATAAATATTAATAATGGACTCACCTAATATAAATTCAATATTATGTGAAAAAAATTAATAGGCATTGGAATATAGCATGAGGTAAGATTTATTTCCACCAACCATTTTTAAAGTATGTTTCCCTTTCAGTGATGTTTTTATTTTATTATTTTTATCTGACTGAAATCTATTTTTAATGTGACAGAGGAATAAAATATTTTAATTCAACTTAAAAGAAAATTCTTAGCCTCTCACAAATTCCAGGTATTAAAAAGCAATTCAAAAGTTAAGTTAAAGCTAAGTAAAAATTATACACCCTTGAACTTTTTAGCACTGAAATAGGTTACCTTCATATCAGTTTTAAAAAGAAAATCCAACATGTGATAGCTGACAATTGCAAACTAATCCCTACCTTACTTTCTATTTCTTTTGTGAACTGCAAAGTAAGGCCAATAGACAGCCTATGATGGATCTTGGGTCCAGTACAAGCTTTTCAAGCCTAATCAAAGGGGTGTAAAAATATAAATAAAAAGATGAAAGTGTCTTTGCTTTTACATATGGCAAAAAAAAAAAAATCAGTGAAAGGCTAGGAAAGAAGTGAGATGTTCCATAGGGGAAGGTTAAGTCTGATGCTAATGCTTACTTAAAATGGTGACAGTCTGGAGTAGTGAAGCCTTGCTGGGCTGCTTTAATTTCTCCCTGGAATAGCTCTCTCCCAACCTTCTGCAGCACATCAAAGTCTCTGGAGCTCAATTAAAATTGGATTATATTGAAATGCTCTATCTACAGGCCTGTGTGCTCACTAACACTTTTCTCTCAGTAATACTCCAGATGACAGTTGCCCATCCCAATTTAAACAGTTGTCATAGAGACGGTGAACTAAAGCAGCAGTAACTAACAATACAAAGGAAAGGTAAGCGTGAGGCTTTCTGTGAATGAAGGGCTTGCTTTTCAACAATGCTGTTTATGCCACCAACGGCTAAACAGAACAGACAGAAAAACACTATCAAGATCTATACAGATATAAATATAGCTAAGCTTTTCAATTAGCTTATTTTACTATACAATGCTCACATATTTTAACACTTTGATATGTATTAACTACTTTAAAATACCTAGAATTTTATGGTTTTCCCAAAGGAGGGTAGCTATCAGATACTATGTTATAGACTATAACTAATACTTTGTAAATTAAAGATGTCAATATATTCTTTCTAATTATAAATTCACCATGATAAGACTAGTCATCTGATGAAGAGTTTTTCCCCAACCATAGTGTTTAAATTCCAGTTATGAAATAACACTTGGTAGTATATGTATAAAAATTATTTTGTTGCAAATTTGTTACTTTCAAATGATCTACAATCACTGAAGAAGCAACATTTACTTCTAAATCACAATTCAGAATTTATTTCTGGTTTTAATTAGTAAGTAGTTTACAATCTTGTATAATTTTACTTTATGAAATCAAGTTCAATCAACACACCCAGAAAATTCTGGCAGCTTCCTAAAAGACCAAGAATGAAGATAGTTTAAAGTTCTGGCAGCACTAGAGTGCAATGTATTTGACCATGTCAATTGCTAGTAATGATATTATGTTCTCATGTAGATGGCATGTTTCTGGCACTATAAAAGCTCTTAACCTTTTTTTGTAATTGGCTTATTGCAAGTCCCCAGATTGTTTTTTCTACCATTGTGCTGATCACCATGGAAATGTGTAATTATTACTATTTTACAGTATTGTACAATATTTCTTTTAAGCCTTCACTAACTGTGCTCTTGCTCTCCTGGGAAGGCTGTGTTAGGATTTTGAAGCAGCAACAAGGCCGAGTGCACAAAGTGCAGGCCAAAGGGGAAGAAAACAAAAATGTGTCAGAAAATCTAAAAACTGCACAGATCAAAATTTGTCAAAACAAGGCCCTGGTTTAAACCAACAAGAAGGGCCCCTCCAGCTCAGGCCTTGACAAAGCATAGCCTTTATATTTATTTATTTTTTTATTTTTAGCCCAGCTGTAGAAAATACCATCTAATGAACCTGTCTGGGGCGGCTGTCCCCATCCTGTCAGGCATGTCAGGAAATGACAAGCACTGGGGACAGGCCGCCGCCAGTCATCGACAGGCCTGCCAGCTGGAGAGTTCAGCCCCAATCTAATCACACCACCAGAAAATAACTTCACCGCTTTCAGCCTGACAGGATGGACTCAAGGAAAAAAAAAAATTAGGGCTGGAAACAATGCTTTTTGTTTCAATTACATACCTTTTTCACACAGTAATTAAAAAGAATCTACTGGCACATGCATTTCATGCTGCTTCATATTAATGCAACTCAGTGTAAATGTCATTATTAAAATAAAGAAGCAGATGCGGAAGTTGTCTAGATGATATGGATAGAGAAGAAACAGGAGTAAGACTATCTGTCACTTCTTTGAAAACTATAGTTCTGAAATGTCATTCAAAATATTTTAGTTTTTATGGTTTAAATTGTAGCCCTGCCTATAAACACAGTCAGGTGTATGATCTATAGATGAGACAGAGTCACTGCTTTCCTTTTATTTGAGAGCTGAAAAGAGTAATAGGAGACACTAGTGTTTTCCCAAAGCAGTAGAATATTTTCTGTGTTTTGTTGTATTTGGAAGGAAAATATCATTAAGAACAAAATTTAGGAGATGGAGGATACGTGACTCCAATAAAAGGGGTTAAAAATGTATGTGTGTAGAAATGATTCAAAGCTCTCTGTATTTGTCTATACTCTCGGATAACATATTAGCAAATTTATTCATTGCTTTGATCAGTTGTTTTAGATGCTAATCAATTTATTGTTTTGGAATCAGAGAGGCAACAGTTGAAATTATTGAATATTCTGAATGACAATAGATTAGTTATATGAAAACATAGCTAGACATCAAAAGATATGACTATATTTGTTCATTATATGCCTAAGTATAAGTAAATGAAGATGCACTTATATATACACTTCCTTCATACATACTGGTATTTTTAAGGAATATTTCACGATGTATTGTCAACATTCAACATTGAAAACTCTGCCAAGTATTTAAATAAATAAATAAAATTTTTATTTATAATATACATCTATAAACACATACCCACAATCTAAAGCAATGTATATGTGCATGCATATATGTACATGTACATATATGCATGTACACATGGATGTGTTTGCTTAGAATGTATTTTGAATGACAATCAATTTATTATTTTTAAAAAGGACTCATTATTTCCAGTCAAAATTATAATTTCCTAAATAGAAGACTAACGAGTTCCAGAAAGTTAAGCAAATAAAGGTAGCAAAACTACATTTAACATGGGTTTCTTCTTACATGGATCACATTAGCATAGGGAACTCCCAGACAACGAAAGTCCCTCTTATCAATGCAGGTCATCACTTTCTTTGAAACTCAGAGAGTTATAAAGAGAATTGAGAAGTTAACTGACGTGTTGAGAGGTCACACATCCAGTATGCGTCAGAGGTAGAAATGGAATCCAGGTCTTTCTGGTGTGAAGGTGCTCTCTATTCACTATGCCACAATGTCTTTCTAGTTTAACAGAAAGAAATATAATGATATTATATATGTGTGTGTGTGTGTGTGTGTGTGTGTGTGTATAATATTAAATTCAAATCTATTTCTCAAACTGGTTTTTACAATTACTGTGTTGAAATCATGGAGTATACTATATATTAATCTTACACACCTACATTTACCTGAATGACCCCAAAGCATATGGTTTATACAGTATAAAAATCAGTTCACCCACTAAATGATTCGTTTCAATGGAACACCATGCTTATTATATGAGTTATATTAAGAACTCTGAAATACAATCTTTTTATCAAGTTGATGTCACAAACAGATGTACTAACTGAAACAGAAATACTTCTAGAAGACCAAAGTTAACAATCTTATTTAAAAGTGCCACAAGATGACAGGAATTCCATTTTATATTCCATTTGGAAGATAAAAGGGGTGAAAAGGGCATACTTAGCAATTTCATGTATCCATCAATCTATCTATATATATGCATATATGTATGAAAATATATACACATATACATATACATACACACACGCGTACACACATATTTCGAATGTGTAGTAATTTTATTCAAGCATCCATGAATGCTTTTGTCATTAGCTTATTCAGTACTGCTTTATTGTTGCTTTATTTAATTCACTTCATTCATGTAGGTGCAAGAAGAGGTATGGCCTCTTGACCCCAATTTTCACTTAAAGAAACAAATTTCTTTTTTGCAAACTAATGTAATTTTTCTTCTGTCAACCTTCAACCCTTAAAATATTAACCCCATTCTTATTACAGTAAATATTCATGTTTTGTCACCCAAATTTACTTACAATTAATGAAAATTCCTAGTTTTAATTAAGTGATGGAATTGTTTCTGTTCTTATTTATACCAACATGATTAAAAAGAGTTGTATTGTAATGAGTTACTTTTTTGTTTCTCCATAAACATAATTTAATTTATGTCCATTTATATTCAGAATTCCTTAGTATTAGGAATAATCTAGAGGGAGAAGAGGCAAGTACAGTTAAGGTCTGCTAATGGATTTTCTGACAAATATCAATGCATGTAAACAACTAGGCAGCCAAGTGGAAGAGCCAATGTAGTGTTGATCTGGTGTCAGTAAAATCAGAATTCATATGCTATTTTAATCATTTCCATGTGGTGATCCTGGTCAAGTAACTAAAGTGCTCTTAGCCTCAGTTTTCTCATCTATAAAATGGGGATAATAACACCATCTATCTCATAGGGTTATTGTGAAGAGCAGGAGATAGCATGTGTAAACTGCTTCACAAACCTGAAAAGAACATATAAATACCAGCTATTACTAGCTATTGTTCATGACAATGACTTGAAGTATGCTTCTGGGAATCAGTTTTACTTTTCTGTTCCTCCTGGATTCAACATGTAAGAAAAAGATTAAACCAACAAAATGGAAAATCATGTATATATCCAAAAAGTTTCAAATAAATCTACTGTATAAATAAGATGATTAGCTGAAAGTAGGAAGTAAGTGCAAATCTATTCCACTGATAAACTTCTTAAATATATAATCAACAAGGTGGGGTCTTTCATGTCAGTTAAATGGATACCTTTTAGAATAGTAATCATTTCAGTGTTAGAAAAAAACGAAGTCAGTCAATATACTTAATAGAATTTAATAGTGAGTAATCACAGACATGGCTAAATTTCATAATTATGAATTATGTGATTTACTAAAACTTCCCATAAAGATGAAATGTTAAATAAATACTTAGAAACATTACATTTCTAAAATACAAACAGGACCATAAAATGACCCAGACACTTTGGAAATGTCAATATAATGCCAACCATTTTGATAATTAGCAACGAATAGATGACTGTCTACATTTTTCAGCATTAAAATGAATAGTTAACATACAGTAGACATATATTTCATTTAAAATGGGTTGAATAATAATAATGATAGATTATATTCATATAGTGTTTGAAGATTTGGGTTTATGAAACATGTTCCTTACATTATCTTATTTTATTTTAACAACTTTGTTACATAAATGCTATGGTTATTAGTATCTCCATTTTACAGATGAATAAACTAAGGCCCAGGGAAATTAAATGTTAAAGAACCAATAAGTTGCAGAGGTGGATTTTGAACCCAAACCTTCCTGACTACAAGGTCAATACTTTCCTAGTATGCCATGTCATTTGCTAAGAAGAGCAAATGAGCTTATTTTTAAAGTTAAAAACACAATAATGAATGCTATTTCAATTATTTTATAAATATACATCAATATGGGAATCTCACAATGTGGGGAGATCACCTGAGGCACATGTCAGTTAAATGACCTGCCCAAAGTTAAATACTTATTAAAAATTTATTTGGTGGGGAGGGGGAAAGCTAGGTGGTGCAGTAGATAAAGCACCAGCCCTGGATTCAGGAGGACCTGAGTTCAAATCCAGCCTCAGACACTTGACACTTACTAGCTGTGTGACCCTGGGCAAGTCACTCAACCCTCATTCCCTCACCCCACCCCCCAAAAAGTTTATAGGGTATGCAAGGATATGATAAATTCAAAGTAGCATGGGAAGTTGAATTGAGATTAGTTTAAAAGAATACAACTGGGGGTAGCTAGGTGGCGCAGCGGATAGAGCACTGGCCCTGGAGTCAAGAGGACCTGAATTCAAATCCAGTCTCAGACACTTGACACTTATTAGCTGTGTGACCTTGGACAAGTCACTTAACCCCAATTGCCTCACCCCCCCCCAAAAAGGAATCAATAAAAGAATACAACTGTGTCCTCAAGTTACACAAGCAGTTGAACTCCTGAAAAGTACTGTGTATATTAATGTATTTATTTGGTCATGAGAGGCAGCAAATGAATTCTGTTTACTTGGAATACTATTGGATACGTAGGAATGGGGCAAAGAGGGTAAAAAAAGACAAGTGGGAGAAGGAAATAAAAAGTACATAAAAAGATGGTATACCATTTTGGACTGGCCCTGATTTCTCTGAGAGACTTAATGAAAAGAAGCTTCATTCTTTGGAAAAATATAACTAGGAAGGAAGGGGCCTACCTGCCTCCAGTCTGTTTCATAATCATACCCTAGATCAAAAATATTAACTCACTACAAATCATATTCATCTGTCTTAATCAGCTTTTAAAAAAATGTAAATAATTCCTAGAAAAGTTAGGCCTTCTGGTTCTTCACATATTAATAAAATTGTTTTGTTTTGTTTTTATAACGGTGAGATACAGCTTCCTGCTACTCTAAAGGTCCTTAAGTTGATCATATTAGAGCTTAGAGCCCAAGTCACAGAACTCTAGCAACTGCTGGGCCAGCTATCTTTGGATCTGGCTATACTCCAGGGAGGATTCAAGCACCTCGATGGTTGATAGCAGGCTTGCCATGTTGGGCTTCAACATGACCCTGGCTCCTAGTCTAGGGGTGCAATGCCATACTGGCCAATATAAACAACAGAACCAAGAATTACTTCTATGATGGGCCTTCTACCAACCTAGTTCTAAAAGAAAACTTCTGGCTCATGGTCTAAATCAATCAACCAGCAAGTACTCATTAAGTGCCACTATAAGCCAAGTACTATTTTAGGTGCTAGAAGTATAAACAGTGAAATAATTATTAGTTTATAAAAAGCTTATGCTCCAATAGGGGAGACCAGCAAATATTAAAAATACATGGAGCATAAAGTGATTAAATACAAATTTATACAGAGCAGTGAAATATAAGGTAGTTTTAGAGGTAGGACACTAATAGTTGAGGGACTTAAGAAAGGTTTCATGAAGATAATGGTGGCTTAACTGCATCCTAAAGGAAGAAAGGAACTGTTCTGTGTGAGTAAAAGAAGGAGATGGATGTATGAGATGTTATAGGGGAAGAAATGGCAAGATTTGACAACTAATTGATTATGTGTGGTGAAGAGAGTGGAGGAGTCCATGGCACTGTCAAAATTATGAACTTGACAGACTGGAAGGATGATGATGCCTTCAAACAGAAAACCAGGGAAGTTTGAAAGAAGGGAAGATTTGGGGAGAAAACACAATGAGATCAGTTTTTGGATGGGTGATTTCTGAAGCAACTAGAGATGTAGACTTGAAGTTCAAATCTGGCTGAGAAAGGCAGGAAGGGATATAGGACAATAGCTTGAGGGGATTGTAGGATGTAGTGAAAGTTTTTAAGGATATGGGGAGACTAAGGCATATTAGAAGTTAATGGGGAAGGAGCCAGTTGAAAGAGTTTGAAGATTCAAATGGTAATACTGGATTTTATTATTGACTTGCCACATTGCAGGGACAAGGATGATATTACCAGTTGTGGCAAAAATGGCTTACTTCTGTGGTGGACCTACCAGTGTTGCTGAAACTGTCCAACTCTTTCTGAAATACATTTTTTGGCTCCATAGTTTTCCTTTTCATCTGATCAAGGGCCTCAATTTGCCTTTGATTTCACTATTCATGATTCTTCCGGTAAAAATTCCCTACTCATGGCATAGCACTTCTTTGTCAGATTGGCATAGTAGATAAACTAGATTCTTGAACAGAACGTCAAATTCTACCCAGACTACCATTAAAGAAAACCAGTTATCCTATTTCCTACCATGAAATTGTTATAATAATGCTTATTCATCTATTCAAAATGTAAACTACAATATGGTTTCCATCTCTAGTTGTCCCCTGTAGTCACCTAGTTCCTGCAACTATTGATAAATAGGGGAAATTGAACACTTTACCATATTCAGGATCATATCTGGCTTTCCTCCTAATACTTACACACTACTAGGCTTTCCTGGTAACTAGTCAACTAATTAATTGGTCTCTTTTCCATCTTCAGATACTAGGCCTATGGCCTAACTGGAGAGGATTATTAGTTTTTTTTATCCTCTACTCTATATTCTTTTTTTTTTTTTTGGCAGGGCAATGAGGGTAAGTGACTTGCCCAGGGTCACACAGCTAGTAAATGTCAAGTGTCTGAAGCCAGATTTGAACTCTGGTCCTCCTGAATCTAGGGCTGGGTGCTTTAGCCACTGCACCACCTAGCTGCCCCCATCTACTCTATATCCTAACAGCTCTTGTTGTGTATGCCTCCACTTCTGTGCCAAACCATATCTGTTTAAATCCTTGTCCAATCTGATCACTCAGAAGATGAGAATAATAAGACATTTCAGAGGTCATAGACTCACAGGTTGTTGAATTACAGGACTGGCAGGGACCTAGACTTCAAGAGAGAAGATGTTGTCATGGGGCACAGAGCACCCCAGAAGTTCTCTGGGGACACCAAGGAATCTTCTCCTTGAGAAACTAAACCAGGGGACAGAAAACGCCTAGAGAGATAAGGGGAACCAAGTCGGACTGAGCTGCTTGGGATTTTCTACCCTTCATTCTGGTCTCCCTGGCCACTCCTCACCCAATTCCTCTAGTCACTGCCAGTGGGGATGGTCCTCCACTCCTCACCCAATTCCCCCAGCTACCTCCAGTGGGGGATGGTCCCTCTCTCACTAAAGGAACTTTTCACAGGCAGATGGGCCACCCCCATCAGTCCGCTATAAAAGTACCTTCCAGTCTCTTGTTTGAGGAGATTTGGTACCTCTGAGTCATGTGCTTTATGCCAATCTCCCATGAAAAGTCCAAGGATTTCTTTCATGGTTTCCCTCCCCCCACCCTTCCCTTGCTCCTAAATAAACTACCACCTTATTCTAACGACTTTTTGTGTGCAAGAGGGTGTAATTCTTTAAAGAGGAATTCCTGGGGCAGCTAGGTGGCGCAGTGGATAGAGCACTGGCCCTTGATTCAGGAGTACCTGAGTTCAAATCCAGCCACAGACACTTAACACTTACTAGCTGTGTGACCCTAGGCAAGTCACTTAACCCCAATTGCCTCACTAAAAAAAAAAAAAAAGAGGAATTCCTAAGAACTCCAACCCGTACCCCATTCCCCCCATATCAATGTGAACCAAGATACAACATATATGCTTCATAAACAATAGGAGCTTTCCACCAACACAACCCCACTAAACATTGCCCTTGAGTTCTATCCAGGCATTCAAAGGTGGGCGGAGGGGACACACACACATATATGGATGTATCTACATCCATGTCCATACTGATGTAGTTTACAAAGGAGAGAGTATGAAAAGAAACCAATACCACTGGGGGAAAAAAAAGTTGCTTCTGGAAAAATCATTTGTTCACATTTTATAATTGTTCTATTACTAGTTCTGTCTGGCTAGCCCCCACTGACAGCTTCACCACTGTTCTGGCCTCTATTTCATGACCCTTGTTCTCACAGTTACCTACTTTGATTTGAGATCAGCACAACAACTTTTATGCCTATTCTTCTCAGTTCAATGGATTTTCTGTCTCTCTCCCTTCCTGCTCCACAGGTATGCTCACTTTTTCTAGGCCTCTTCATTGCCCGTAAACACCAATATTCCTTGAATCCATCATTATAAAGGATTAAAACCTTAAAAAATATGCAGCTGATGTTTTTGTGTCTAAGAATAGACCTCTTTATCACTATTAACTTTCATCAGTTTAAAATTTAGGCCATCATTCCAACCTCTCAAAATGGCTTTAGATATTGTTTCTGCCATCTAATACATGAAGTGCTTCTCAAAGTTTTATGTCACTTACAAATTTGATGAAAATTCCTTCAGCTGAGAAATTGATAAAATGTTTTGAACATAGTAAAGCAAAAGAGAAAGCCTGGTGACATTCCAGATGTTCTTTTTGGGTCAACATCAATCTATTAATCAAAATCCATTTAACCACTTATGAATACCCCTAATTGGTTATATATTCAGCTCATATTCCGTCATCTCATTCACTAGGCTCTAATGAGATTTATCAACTTTCTTACTGAAATAATAATAGCAATAATTCACATCTGTATTGTGCTTTATAATTTGTAAAAACATTCTAAGCACAACAAGTCTTGCCAAGTTGGTATGTTAAATAGCATTACTAGAATCTAGAATCCCTAACTCCCTTTGGAAGGTCATCTCAAGTGCCATCTTCCTACAATGAGTCTTTTTTGATACTCCCAGGGTGCCAGTGCTTCATATTTTGTAGATACCCACATGCGCTCATGTTGTTTGTTCTTGTTAGAACAATGTCATTTTCAAGGAGATCCAGTTTCACTTTTGTTTTTTTATCCTCATTACCAAGTATATAGTAGTTGCTCATTAAGTGCTTAGTGATTAATCACCATTTACAAATTATGAAGTTGCAGTTATGATTTGCCCACTGTCATATGGCTAATATAAATGCTAGAGCCAGGATTTTTACTCTAGTTTTTTTTTATTTCAGGGTCTTTTTTCCTCCCACTAAACTAAGATACCCCTCTGAAATTTGCATGTACAGTACTGTGTGCTTAGTTCCCACGAACTAATTAATTAGCACCTGATATTTGGGTGAGGGAATGGATCAGAGAAAGCTTCTGTTCAACAAGGACCTAGCTTCTCTGATCCTTCAGAGTAAAAACATGCCTAGTTTCCTTGACAGCAAACAGCATACACCTGACTGCCTCACGTAAGATGAACATTGCAAAGGGCCTTCCCACAAATGTGACTGTTATAGTGCTACACCTCTGAACTTAACTTGGCTCCCATTTTCCTTTTAGTCTCTTATGTAATGTTTTTTCAAGCTGTAGAATGGTAACCACTAATGCTCTCCAAAGATGCTACCAGTCCTTGTTCATCTATTTTCCTCCCTTAAGTACTATGGTTACGTATTTCTGGACAAAAGCACCAAACCAAGCAGTTTGCCATTGCCTTGGCATGTCCCAAAGAAGTCTCTATGGTGTTGTCTCCATTGTGCTTTCCTGTGTCAGAACCCTGCTGTGCTTTTTCCTCCTCACTAGACAGCTGTAGTATTCAAAGATGTATCAATCCAGTAATAATGATAATCATTCACACAATGTGTAGCATACAATAAAGTGCTTTAAGTACATTATCTTATTTGTTCCTCACAACATTCTTGTGAGGTAGGTAGTATAAATACAATACCTAGTTAGGTTTGCAAAGCTATGGCTAAAATTCTGATATTCTAAGTCAGGGGCTCTTACCTATACCACAAGAGTCTCATCAATTCTACCTAGTTCTGGCATGGGCAGAAGTGTTCCAAGGCAGTTTTCATGGAGTAATCTAACCTGTACTATACTCCCTCAGGATCCTCAGGCTAATTCCCACTACAATTTTCTGACAATATGTCTACAGCATTACCTTGGCCTAAAATCCAATATAAATAAATAAATAATAAATAGACAAATGAAAAAATAAATAATAATAAGAATCTAATAGTATAGCAATGATAATCATATTGCTATTCTTACCACTTAATATTTTAAATATTTATTTACATATAGTCTATGATAACCTGAGAAGAATTGAGAAGAACTCAAACTTGAGGTTATTTCAAGTGTTATTTCTCCATTTTATAGTTGAGAAAACTGAGGCTTAAAAATCTTAATTAGACAATAAATTTGTTTCAGCAAAGTCGGGTTTCAAATCTAGGTCCTGTTAATTGATTATATGTCTAGTGCTCCTTCTAATATAACAGTGGATAAGAAGAAAAATAGGCTTAATCTGGCATTACTGTATTTAAATACCCACTAGGTATAAGGCATTGTGGAAAGTGTCCACCCCTCTCCTCACATGACATAGTATCAGACCTTAGGTGTTTAAGTTCTACTTGAGAAAGGGAAGGGAAACATGAAATGAATAACAAGGGGACAGAAAGAAAATTCTCAACTAGGGGTAGGAGGTTGGAGGTTCAGGAAGGCTTGCAGAGCCTTGATGCTGAAGGAAGAGAAGGATTTCAGAGAGATGAAAAGGGAGTACACTCCAAGTGTGGGAGATAGTAAATGAAAAAGCAAGGGAACAGGTTGGCTTATTTTTACTGAATACATACTTTGTTCTTATCAAGTTCATGTAGCTCACTACTTCCCTAAGTGTTCACAGAACATATTTAAAATAATACATTCTAGAATTTTGCCAAGCACATTGTTAAGTTTGAGGGAATCTTCTTTATGACCTTAAAAAAACTCAGACCTTTTATATATATATATATATATATATACACACACACACACACACACATGTATGTATGTATGTATTATCCAGTAGCATCTCTGTTCTTCATGACTTCTCAGGGATCATTAAATAACAATTCAATAATCATAATCTGCATGTTTATTTCACCATCCAGGGATTTAAGATACTCCTCCAGATCATGAGATCATTTAGGATAGCTTATGTGTCCTCTTATTTTGAATGTTTAATCCTCTCTTAGCAATTTTTGTTTTATTCTTTTCAGTATAAAGATAATTCTCTTTGCAAGAAAAAATGGAGAAGCTAGTATCAAGAGAGATTAAGGTGATTGCCCTGGGTAACATTATAGTTAAGTTACAGTCTAATACTAGAACCTAAGCCTAACATTCATTTAAATGTAAAGCCAACCTTGGAGATATTAGTATATAGAATTTGTATTTAGGTTTTAAAAACGAAGTAGGTCACTAAATTTTTTACATTGTACCCAACTGACTAAAAAACTAGCACTTAAAAAAAAAATTTGGAATAGCCATGACAAATTTAAAAGTGGTCAGAAGGCAAACTAAGAAGGAATAACATCTATATGTACAAAAATATTTATAGTGGCTCCTTTTTGCAGTGAAAAATTGGAAACTTAAGGAAATGTCCTTTACTTTGGGAATGGCTAAACAATTATAGTATGGAATATTACTGTGCCATGAAAAATGAATTGGGAAAGAACTTTATTAACTGATTACATAGTGAAGTGAGAAGAAATAAGAGAATAACTTTATGATAATAAAATTGAGAAAAACAACTCTGAAAGCTGTTGAGAAGTATATCAACACAAATATAAACCACAATTCTAAAAGAATGAAGATAAAATACACTGCTCACCCCATTACAAAGAAGTGATGAACTTAAAATGAAAGAAGACCACGCAATTTTGGACACAGCTAATGTGGGAATTGCTTTGCCAGATTATGGTAGACATGTAACGAGGAATATGTTTTTTCAGATTAGTTTTAAAAAATTGCTCAATGGTACAAGGAATAGTAGGAAGGACAGATGAATACAAATACTTTTATTTTTTTTTAAACCAAACTAATATAAAAATTTACTGTGTGTGGTTTAAACTTCCCAGTTATGCTGTGAAATTCTAGAAAATACTGCATCAGCTAATCCATATATAAACTGAAAAAATTTATAAAAATATTGGGAAATACCCTAAGGAAAGACTAAGGAATTGGGTTATTTGGGCAAGAGCAAAGAAGGCTAAAGAAAGACTTCAACATTACCACCAAAAATATTTATGTATCTGATTATTTGGTGACAATACATCAGGTTTAGTAACTCGTGTTCTCTAGGAGCTTTGAAACTAAGACCAGCATCGTGATAGACAAAATGTTTAGGATATAAATTATCAGTCCTCAAGACTCTGAAAGGATAATTATGAAGAGAAATGATAGAGGATCTTTTCTGACTGAGAACAGGGAAAAGGGATGAGCTTAAAGAGTGGCAAGAGAAAATTAGGTTAGGCATTAGAACAACTCCTTGACTATAACTGTATAAGGATAGAAGAAATACTTAGTTTCAATGCAGTATTTCCTAGACAAGGGAAAAAACTAGAAAAAGGAAACTATTTTCTATAGCAAGATTGTCTTTTCTCTTACTGCATAGTCTAAGATGAAAGAAAATTCCATTTCAGAGAATGTATATCTAAGAATTAAATATGTCCTAATGCACACTTCTCAACCAGTATGTCATAACTCTGCCATATGAGGCTTTTTATGTATTATAAATGAAAATTTCCTCATGCTCCTTTGCTAGTTTTAGAAAAAAATAGGGATGGTATTAATCACTGTGAAGGGGAGGAAAGAAAAGCTAACAAATATTTTAATTTGAAATTGTATATTCATAAAAAATAAACAGTGTATTCACATAATATATAATGGTTCTGGACAGTATAACTAACATGATATATTTGATTAGGAGTAAGAAAAGGGAAGAGGAAGAAGGTGGGACAAATGGATTACAGATGAACTTGTATGATATGTTTTGTGTAGTTAATAAGTTCACAAATTCTGAAAAAAATTGGAAACCACTATACTACAAATGTATCTACAGCTGTAGCCTTATAAAATTTCCTCTATCATAAACCCCTTCATTATTTTTTCCTTCTTAGGTACCTTGCCAGTATTTTAACATTGTGGGATAAAATAACAGATATTGATAGGAGGGAGACAGTTTTCATATTTCCCAAAATGGAATAAATGGCCCATAAAAGACAGTTTATATCCATGAAACGAGAACAATCTGCTATTAAAAAAATTGTAATATCCTTTAGAAGAATAAAATGTACTTATTTTCATTTGTCTATGCCTAGGAAACCTAATCTCAATTTAAATGATTAATTCATCATCAAAAGTCCTTACTGTGAGGTCTAAGGCCTCATAATTTCAGTGATTACTAGAACAGAACAAAAATGAACAAATATATCTAAATAGAACAGTGTTAATAATATACAAGATGAATACAATATGGTACTGTAATGATTGGAATGACGCCATCTGCTGGAGACTTACTGTCAGAAAGCTCCACCATGAGGAGAAGGTGTCTGAGGGCAAGACGTGGCTTTTATTTGGCATCAAGAAGTGATGTTTGCTTGTGGGAGGAAGAGGGGGTGAGGCTGGCTCTCTCATTATCTTTCGCCAGAACTCTCATGGAGAGTGGGGCTGGAGAACTGTAGCTCCCCGAGATAGATAGCTCAATCTAGGCCTCTTTCTCTTTCTCTTCACCAAATTCTTATTTTCCTTAATAAATGCTTAAAAGTCATACTCTTTCTAAAGCTTATAATTTATTGGCGACCACTCATTAGATTTTAGATTGTATAGCTAGAATTTTAGCCCCTTACAGTACACTGGACAGAAGGATATCCTTGGGAGTCAGAAAGCCCTATATTCAAGTCCATTCTCCGGTAGTAGCTGTGAGACCCAGGGCAAGTCACTTAACCTATCAATAATGCCCTCCTCATTCCCAACCCTCAAAATTTCTAAGAATAAAGTTATGGATGAATTGCCTATGTGGAATAAATTTCTACAATAGGAGATGTATATCCTGATGAAGTCATAGATCTGAATACTCTGTCATTATTCCCTCTCCTAAAGAGGGAAACCCCCTCAAAATACCAAATCAAGAGCAAATTGAAAGTACCAGCAAGGAATACCAGCAATTTGTGAAAGAATAAGTGAATCAGGGGTCATAGGGTTTAGGTAACGAAGACAGAAAACTACCTTTCTTAGAGCTGAGATTTAATTGTGGAGGCCAGAATTAGTTAACTTATATGAAGAAAAGGAAGAGATATGGCCTTCAGCTTTGAAAAGCAAATAGTCTAGGACTATGATATAGCTTGAGGGAACACTTGGAAGGAAAGACAGAACTTTATTGGCCAACCTCATAACATTCAACTCAATTCTTTACAAAGGAGAATAAAAGTTCAGAAAATAAGGGAAGACTACCCTTTTGCTTATGGTCATTCACATTAAAAATCTTCCAATCTTCAGCCATTTAATATGTGTGTGTGTGTGTGTGTGTGTGTGTGTGTGTGTGTGAGAGAGAGAGAGAGAGAGAGAGAGAGAGAGAGAGAGAGAGAGAGAGTGAGAGAGCGCAGCATGCTACTACAAAATCAGAAGGAAAGCCAGATGCAATGCCGGCCCCAGTGCTATCCTCATGCTGGCACCAGATGATGCACATAGCAGAACTGCTAAGTAGAACAACTATGCTCTGCTTGCTCACACATTTAAGCTATAGAGGGTAGCCTTTTGCATGTTACTCAAGTCTATTAATTATCCCTCAACTATAAAATGAAGAAAATGAATATTAATCCCTGGAATAACCTAGTAAAAAGCCCATGCAAAGACCCTTCTTTTGGAAATATTTCTATACAAAGTAGTTATAAAATGTATTAAATCTTTTTTATTATATACTAAGAACACACAATAATCAAAATATGTGAGTATATATATCAAGATTTTCTCTAAAAGAAGATATGAACTGCTAATTATATTCTCAGATTATTAATAAATTGGAATGTATTACAAAATAAGGAAAAGACAAAATTCTCCATGGTTTGGATATTAGAAATATGGTTTGATGCCCAAAAGTTCAGATAAATTAATATCTGGAGAAAAATAATCCAAATCCAAAACATTAATTACATTAACTAAAAAGTTGTAATGTGGTAAAAGATAAATAATTAACACCTGAATAAAGGGATTCAAAACACAATCCAGAATAGTAAAGGTTTAGGTATACATACAGCGGCTAGCAGTAATGGTCTCTGTATAGAGATGATAAAGTTATATATATGAGCTTGCAAGAATAGGATACTCTTTTAATCCAGAAATATTTAAGATAACTGTGAAGACAAACATTAAAAATAATGAAGTATTGGACAGTTAGGTGGCTCAGTGGATAAAGCACCAGCTCTGGATTCAGGAGGACCTGAGTTCAAATCCAGCCTCAGACACTTGACACTTACTAGCTGTGTGACCCTAGGCTAGTCACTTAACCCCAATTCCCCACACAAAAAAAAAAAAAAAGAAAAAGAAAGAAAGAAAAATATTTAAAGTTTTACTTTAGAGTGAATGACAGGGTACACAATGAGATGTTCCTGCATATACATCACAGAAAACACTGAGCTATTATTGTTACTAGTGGAAGAAAGTGTATTTAGCTTGGTTTTTAGTTCTCATGATCATTTAAATCTTCCCTCTTTGTTATCTTTATGTCCATAGGAACTCCTGTATGTATGGGAAGGGCATAAAATTGAGTCATTGTTCTTCAATTAGGCTTCAAGTCTTGTAATCTATTGAGTATACACTAAGCCTTGAAGTCTGATAACTTGACTCACCTATGAGTTAAATACACAGGAATTTTTAAGTGGCTGCAACAGTTAAAAAGTTGATTCCATAGCTAGAATATACAGGTCATTCAGAATTAGAAGGGAATTTTAGTCTCCAAAGGTTTTAAGGTTTAGGCAAAACACTTCTGTTGTTATTATGAGATCAAAAAGATTGTTAGTATAATTACTGAATTGTATTAGTACATTAAACATGTTTCTGAATAACTGACAAAACGAAAATAATATATGAAAAAGTTAATGGGAAATTGATATATGAATTGACATAAATAATGTCATAATTTAAACTACACTAATTACATCCACAATAATATATAACAGGAGGAAAGGGTCAAAAGGGTTTTCTATTCTGTAAGAAAAATAGCTGTTCCTATAAAAGGCAAATATTCACAGGAAAATGAAGAGTCAAAATTGATCAAAGAACTTATTGGGCCTTCTTCTTAATTATGTACATCTCAGTCCAGTCAAGAAAACGCTCTAATGCAATTTAATCTTAATCAATCCTCCATTCTAATCTCCAAGTAGCTTTTGAGCACCGCTGTTGCTCTTATGCCTACACGGATGTAGAAGCCAAAAATACTGCATACAGCTAATGCATTTCCAAATCCTATAATACAGATAATTTTTAAGGTCATGACTACTAATGGTAGCTGCTATAAAGAATAAAACATCCATTGGTTTTATACTGTAGCTGTAGAACATTTAAGAGGTAATAGCCATTGTGTATTTTTACAAACAGGGAGGTGACTAAAAAGTGCCCTGTCAGTTTTCTGCTCCTTCTTGCCAACTGCATTAAAATGCAGCTCTGAGCATTTTTTTTTGTCTGGAATTTCAGGAGCAAAGAGTACAAAAGAGCTGATGAGCAATGAATGCTTCACCCTTCCTCAATTAATCTTGTCTCTCTACCTTTGCTTTTGCTTTCCCTCTACATGAAGGTAATAATGACACCCTCATCCATTATCCTTTTATCCCTGTTATTCTCGTGAAATTGCTTAATAATATGTTACAGATTCGTCTTCACTCACATAATTCTTCCTGTCATTTGCAGTATATCATCCTGCAAACATACAGCCCACTTTCACTGGCCGTTCTTTGAAGATTATTGTCAGTGACATCTTCAGGATGCGTTTGGAATCTGGAGCATCATTTCTGTTGCGATGGGGAATTACACTGACTTATCTGTCATTGCCAAAAGCACAACAAGCAATTCAGTGTTAATGCAAAGGTAACATGGGTTTTTATCATGCCGCCAGAACAAGAGCGCTTGTAAATTTATGCTAATATGGCCCTTTTATAGTTTAATAACCTCCTCCCCTACTGGAAAAAGACATACACATACTCAAGCACTCACACAAACACGCCCAAATATATGCTCACACATCCTGGTATTTTGCTAATCTGTTTCACAGTGTGGTAGGTAATTTGTAGCTGATCCTCTTGTAATTATTTATTTTAAATCTTTTTATGAATGCTAATCTCACATAGAATAGCATATCCTTCAGTATGTTAGCTAGAGGAAATATTAGGAAGCAAGACTTTATTCTTCTAACCAATATATTAAGTTATTTTTGATGGATTTCTTTTACTTAAATAATTTATAAAAGTGTTTCAGGGTTGCTGATTAACTTTGTTGCTTTCTTCAACAAGAGTTCAGGACCACTACAAATGAGCAGTTTTCCCTGATTCAGGGTGGCATTCCAGAGGGACCCAGGCTATCCAACGTGTATGCCAAATCTGACAACACATGACAAGCTGGTCGGCGTGCAGTAATTTGACTAATTATACCGGATTAGAGCATATTAATGCAAGCTGTTTTCTCCAGAGTTAATGACCTGCTGACTGGGTTCTGTAAGGCCCCACTAGGTCTGCTGGCAGCTAAAAAACAAAACCCTGTTTTCTAAGCCCTCGTCATTTCACATCAGCAAATGAGTATATCAAACTACTGAGCAGCAAAATGCAAGCGACATTTTGTGGCTACAAACCCATGCAGCCTTTCCTAACTTTCCACCTCAAGGGCTTCCTTTTATAAAAATAAAATCAGTTTCTTTTTTTTTTTTTCCCCTGGGGGGAGGAGTCTAGGAAACAAAGTCTAAGAAGAGAAGAAATATTTTCAGGAGGTACTAGAGTGGTATTTTTGGAACAGACACTTGGGTGAAAATAAATTAAGAACAGTAAAACTAAGTTAATTTTATAGTGTATTTATAATTTTATACTTACCACCTATAATTAGGGCATTAACTAAGGTAGAACAAGATTTTATCAATACAACAATTATAATGAAGAATTTATGCAGAATAAAAAGGATTTTTTAAAAAAGCATTTAAGTCTCTTTAAATTTCCTTTAAAATGTTATTAGGCCAAAGGAGAATTTATATATCAAAAGAAAATGACTGAAATATATTAAATTATGTATAAACTAAAGTATTTTTCAACTATTAATATTTTTTAAAACTTGCCCTATTTCTTTCTTTTTAGCTCATATTTAATTTTGAATCTTCTATGAATGTCAAAATGTACCTATGGACACATTACTTCTTTATACCTTTGAAAAAACAAGATGTAAGACTGTATGTATATATATATATATATGTAGGCTTTATTAAATGTGTTATTTTCTAGGCCTTCATAAATCCATGTTACGAATGATTACATTTAAGAATTGAAAATTAAAGCTGGTAGGACTAAATTTTAATATCTCATCACTTATGCATAAAAAATACATTGAATTTTCACTGTCAATTAGATATATAAATTTGAGCAAATTAGTATGGAGTAAATGTACATGTTGTAGTCAAGGTCTGGTGAACACTGACAGTAGCAGCCTACATGGATAACCAATTCAAGAGTTATTAGTGAATGCTGATTGTTCTATCATTTTTTCAATTTTTGAAATTCATATATGCTGCTGAAATTTATATTGGTTCAAATGGAAATATAAGTTTACTCTCTATTTTATGTCTTGAAATTTTAACTCAACTGAAAATAAACTGAATGCCTATGCACAGAATTAAAGAAAAAAGTAAAGAATTATGAAAAATGTTAACAAATAAATATTTTTCAATCCTTAAATACTTGAGAAAGTTTCCACTTTGCATTGATTTTAGCTAACAAATAATATACTCCATTAGAAATTCTCCCAAGCAACTAGGAAGTAGCATTATATAGCAGACCTTTAATAAATGTATTTACTAAAGTAAAGTAATAAGTGAATGGAAATGATTAAATATATTCAATGAATATATAAATTTCTCAAATTGTTCAATTTATGCTGAATGTTTCCTGTTATTGTCAATATTTGTCTCCATATTGTCAAAGATTTACTTAAAAAAAATTTAATCTGTAAATGCACATTGCTTCAGTTGCACATGCATGTCTATGCAAATTATACCTTTACCTTCATTCAGTGTCATATTAATTTTATGTTTTATCCTTATAATTGTCCATTTTTATCTTCTAATATTTGGAATATATTTGAAATATATTTGATAGTTAACAGGCAATAGAACAGAAACCAGGAAAAATATATTACACATTTTATGTTACCTTGATCTCCTTCATCTTTAAAGAACAGATAATAACATATGGTACTGTATAAGTTACAATACAGATCAATCAATCAATAAGTGCTAGGCATTGTGCTAAGCATTAAGGTACAAGCACAAAGAATAAAACAAACCTTACAAGGCATTCCAATCCATATACATATATACAGATTAAATACAGAGAACAAGAAATAAATACAAAGTAGTTTAAATAGAAGGTAGCTTAGGGAAATGGGTGCTAGCAGTTAGAAGAATATGGAAAGACTTCAGGTGCTTGGATCCTATTAGGAGGTTAGGAGGAAATGCATTCTAGGTATGTGGGGTGAAAGATGCCAAAAATATGTTTACCACTCTGAACGAAGCACTGGACTTATGGGCTACTTCTACAACTTGGACTTCTGTTCCTAGAGGGAAGTTACTACTCCAAAGTTCTAAGTATAGTTTGTAGGGATACTCTTCTAAAACTAAAGTTTATGATACCCTATAGCTAATCTTTCCATTAACAATCAGCCAGAAGGTACAATTAGCTTGAAGCAGCTGCACTTACTAAAATGGCACAGTGACATAACAGCTATAAAATATTCCCCCCATAAACGTGGGGCACACTCTCCAGCAAACATATAAAGAATCTAGAAAGGGTGGGCACAAATTTAGAGAAGAATTGTAATGAAGCATGCAAGGAACATGTGGCCAAGGGAACTCAGATCTTCAAGTTCACTACAAATGTATGTTTCATAATCTCAGTCCGGCCCTCATTATGATAATGCAATCCTTTTGTACCACCCTAATTCATCACCCACTCACCAAACCTTTTCATCTCTCAAATTTCTCATGTCTCACTCTCTTCTCACTCTCTCAGTTGAACACCTTGTTTCACATTTCCTTGCCAGATATTGAGACTATTCATGAGAGCTTCTTCTTATCCCTGCCTCATTTCACACCACTCATATGCCTTACTTCACCCCGTCTCACATGAAGATATGGCTCTTCTTGCATGGCAAACCCATCTATTTGGACAAGTGTTCCCTGTATCACCAGACCTGCTTCCATCCCAGCTGCCAGTCATCAATGAGGGGGGAAATCATTGTGGAGAAGGGGCCCATGTTCCTCATAACTACCAGCAGGCAGGCAACAGGCAAAAAAGCCCTAGGAGTGGAAGCACCCACTAGGGTTTTGCTTCCAGTACAGCCTTTACAGTCATCAAGACCCTGATGGCAACAGTCCAGGACTCTGAACCCAAAAGCCTTCGAAAGAGCAATGCCTCCAGCACAGTGTCAACAGCCACTGGTCTGCCCTGTGGAGATGTAGCCTGGCAACTGCTTCTGCAGGTGCTACAGCCACATCTATTGAAGACTCAGAAAGAAAGTTTTGCTACCAAAGTTCTTGGTGCTGTCAAATGGTACAACATCAGAAAGTAAACTGATTTTATCAGTAGAAATTACAGTAAAGAAGATTTGCTTTGCCATTGCACTCTAAGAACCATGGAGCCTTTCCAAATGACTTGAAGCTAAAACCTTTCATATGTGTTGTCTTTCTCACTAAAATGTGAGCTCTTTTAAGCAGGGGGCTGACTCAGTTTTCTATTTGAATTCTTAGTGCTGATCAATCATAGTGCTTTTTTACATAGAAGTGCTTAATAAGTGCTTTATTCATTCATATATTCATTGCAGATGGCACCCCTGCACCATCCCCACTCTCTTACTCACCCCTGTCCCCCCAGCCCCAGTCTACTGGTTGCTTCCCATGCCGATGTCTACTCTATCCTCAAAAAACTCACTTGATCCATACATCTCTACTAGCTTCTGTCCTATATCTCTCCCCCTTCAAACCCACACTCGTTAAGAAGGCCATCTACATACAGTCAGTACCTCCACTTCCTTTCCTCTCACTCTTTTAACTGTACGCTGGCTTTAGACATCACCATTCAACTGAAAGTTCTTTTTTCTTTTTTTTGGGTGAGGCAATTGGGGTTAAGTGACTTGCCCAGGGTCACACAGCTAGCAAGTGTTAAGTGTCTGAGGCCGGATTTGAACTCAGGTACTCCTGACTCCAGGGCCGGTGCTTTATCCACTGCGCCATCACCTAGCTGCCCCTCCAAAGTTCTTTTAATCACCAAACCTAGTGGCCCTTTCTCAATCCTTATTCTTTTTGACTTCTCTGTACCCTCTGACACTGCCAATCACCCTCTTCTCCTTGATATTTTCTTCTCTCTGTTTTCACAACACTGCTCTTTTACAGCAGTGGGTGTCCCCCAATGCCCTGTCCTGGACCCCTTTCTTCCTCTGTTCTATTTGGCTTGGTGATATTATTAGATCCCTTAGATCCAATTATCATTTCTATATAGGTATTTATTTATCCCGCCCTAAATCTCTCTCTTGCTCTCCAGTCTCCATTTCCAATTGCCTATTCAACATCTTGAACTAGATGTTCAGTACATATTTTAAACTTAAACACATTCCCAAACTGAAGTCATTATTCCCTGCCCCCCCCATTCCAACTCTCCCTTCTTCCTAAAGTCACTTTTACTATCAAGGGCACTAACATCCTTCCAGTCATCCAGGCTTGCAATCTAGGTGTCATCCTGGATGCCTCTCTCTGTTACCCCTCTAGTCAATCGGATGCCAAGTTCTGTTGATTTTGTCTTCCTAATTTCTCTCATACATGCCCTATTCTCTCTTCTGACAGTGATAATACCTTGGTGTAGGCCCTCACCATGCCTGGATTATTTCAATATCCTGGTGGTTGGTCTCCCTGCCTCAAATCTCTTCTCACTCTAGTTCATCTTTCTCTCAAGCTGTCAAATATATCTTCCTAAATAAAGTACAGGTCTGACCATGTCATTCCTCTATTCAATCACCTACAGTGGCTCCCTATTACCTCTACTACTGAATATAAACACAGGAGTTGTTTCCATTTAAAAAAAAAAACAAATTGATCATTCGACGAATATGAAGTGCCTAGTATATATGCCAGGCTGAGAGGATATATAGGCAAAAAATCAAAGAGTTCCTGCTATGGTAATGCAATCCTTTTGTACCACCCTAATTCATTACCCTCTGTTAAAGGCTAAAATTCTAGCTAGACTGTCTAAAATATCTAACGAGTGGTCACCAATAAATTATAAGCTTTAGCAAGAGTTAGACTTTTAAGCATTTATTAAGGAGAATAAGAATTTGGTAAAGAGAGAAGGAAAGGCCTACATTCATCTATCTATTAAAGGGAGAGCACATTTCTAGCTCCCTTCTCCGCCAGAGTCCCCAGGAAAAAGCACTGAGTCAGAGCACCAGTGCTCCACCTTCCTCTCCCACAAGCAAACATCCCTTCCTGACACCAAAGGAAAGACGCATGGTCTTGCCCTCAAAGACCATCACCTCATGGGTGGAGCTCTTCTACAGTAAGTCTCCAGCAGGTGGCGTCATTCCAATCATTATACCCACTCACCAAACCATTTTCTCTCTCAAATTTCCCATGTCTCATTCTCTTCCCACTAGCAATTGGTAGGTGTAGGTGCTTGAGTGGGGCTTTGAAAAGAAACTAGGGACTTAAGAGGTGAAGGTGAGGAAGGAATACATTCCAAACAAAGGGAAGAGGGAGGGTCGTCAGGCTGTGAAAAGGCATGGAGAAAATCTGGCCTCAGACACTTAACACTTACTAGCTGTGTGACCCTGAGCAAGTCACTTAACACCAATTGCCTCACTTAAAAAAAAAAAAAAGAAAAGAAAAGGCATGCAGACAGAATGTTATGTGAAGAACATCAAGATGACCAGTTTGGTTGAACCATAAACCACGTGTGAACACAAGATATTCAATCTTGAAAAGGATAGTTTGGAGCCAGACTGAAGAGATTTAAATTCCAGATGAGGTGGGGTTTTTTGGTCTTGTTTGTTTTTGGATATGAGACATTGAAGCTTATATGAACAATGAAATAAAGTATTTATATGCTCACTTTAGAAATGACCACTTTGGCATCTGTGTAGAAGATGTACTGAGGAAAGGGAAAGGGGAGAGATGAGATGGAAAGTTCTATTCCAGTAAGCCAGGAGAGGGGTGATAAGGATCTTAGATCTATGGTTGTGGTGAGGAGAGATCAACCAGAGATTTGTTGGTTGAGGGAGAATGAAGAATTGAGGACAAATAAGAAGGTATGAATCTGGTTGACTGGAAAAATGGTAGTGCTCTTAATAGAAACAGAAAAATTTAGAAGAGGAGTAGGTTTAATAAATACTTGATGATGTATAATACTACAAGAAAATTTTTATAATGATAATTCTTTTTCTTTTCTCCTAGGCAATAACATTGTTGAGTTATAGGCTTGGTATTAATATTCCAGGGCAGCTAGGTGGCCTGATAGATAGAGTACCAGGGCTGGAATCAGTAAGACCTGAGTTCAAATCTGGCCTTAGATACTATGTGACCTTGGGCAAGTCACTAAACCCTGTTTGCCTCAGCTTCCTCATCTACAAAATGAGTTGGAGAAGGAAATGACAAATTTATCCAATATCTCTGCCAAGGAAACCTCCAAATGGGGTCCCAAAGAGTTTGATGCAACTGAAACAACTGAACAGCAACATCAATGTTCTTGGGACAAGAGCATGAATAGCTTTACAACCAAAGGAAAGCCAATATTACATCTGAAACAAAAATCAATTTGATTACAAATAAGGGTTTAAAAAGAAAAATGGTAAGATCTTTATATGGAATTATTTTACTCATTAGAAAAAGTGATATGGGAAAAGAATCTAAAACTCTTAAAATAAATAAAAAATTATTTATTAGAGAAAAAAATCAACTTCCATCTAATCTATTAGAAAAGAAAAATCAGCCTCCAATCTAATCATGTTATCTAATATTTTACTGAAAATTTTATATATTTCAAACCTATACAGCAGGTATAGATAGGCATACTAATGTAAGTGTGCCCAAACAATAACATTGTTAATGGCAGGGTAGGGGTGGGGTGGGGTAGAAGGGTCCTATTTGGATCTGGGAAGGCATTTCTATATCTAAAGATTTGAAAATTGAGTCAGAATGTTTATATTGGGGTTTTTGACCACTGTAACACATAAAATTTGACCTACTGGGGCAGCTAGGTGGCGCAGTGGATAGAGCACCGGCCCTGGAATCAGGAGTATCCGAGTTCAAATCCGGCCTCAGACACTTAACACTTACTAGCTGTGTGACCCTGGGCAAGTCACTTAACCCCAATTGCCTCACTAAAAAAAAAAAAATTTGACCTACCAAAAAAATAAATATGCACCTATTATATGGGACAGAGTTTCATTTTAAAATGTCCCTAATTGACTTTAATCATTGCAATGACCAACCATGATTCCAAAAAATCAATGATAAAACATGCTGCTCCAGAAAAAAAAATGATGGATTCAAGATGCAGAATATACTTTTGGGATATGGTCAATGGGGGAATTTGTTTTGCTTTACTGTGGCATATTTATTACATACAGGCATGTTGTTTTTCCTTTCCTTTTTCTCAATAGGGAGGGTTAGAAGAAAACATATTTTTGTTCATTGAAAAAAATTAAATCTCCCTTATTTTGCCCCTCACTATATTAATCCTTAAACTTCTGATTGCTGTACCTATCCCTAGACTTGCTCTCTTAGCATTCCAAAACAAAGGGAAAAATCCAAAAACATCAAAGATGAGACTTCTCTGGATTGATTCTTTGCATCTTATAATGCTATGTTAAATATCAGAATTGGTGGGGGCAGCTAGGTGGCGCAGTGGATAAAGCACTGGCCCTGGATTCAGGAGTACCTGAGTTCAAATCCGGCCTCAGACACTTGACATGTACTAGCTGTGTGACCCTGGGCAAGTCACTTAACCCCCATAGTCCCACAAAAAAAAAAAAAGAAAAGAAAAAAAAAGAATTGGTAAAATAAAATAGTTTTTAAAACATGGATCTAGGTCAGCATTTGTTTAGAAATTTATTTTTACAGACCTTTTAATTCTGGTGATTCTCTTGCTAGAGAGCAAAATAATACCACCACCACATCTTAATTAGTTCTTTGGTCACAAACAATATTGGGTTTTGTTAAACAAAAGCTGCCCAGACCTTAAAATCAATTCTTTTTCCTTTCTCCCCAAAATTTTGACACCACATAACTATATCTCATTAAGTGAATGGATTATACTTATCCCATTCAAATGGATAGTAATATAAGACTTTGCTGGGCAGGACAATTTCAAGTTTATGGGCTGTGGGTGCAATGTAATTCCAATAAAAAAGCTGTATTTTTGGTGATTCAATCTTAAAAACAAAGGATTTACTATTGGATAATTAGGCTAGCAGTCCAGTAATATACCTCCATACTTACCCATCTGGTAATACACAAGAAACAAACAAAAATTTCTAATTAACTGATAAATTGTGTTTGCTCTGACATCTCAAATAGCAATCATCATAAACCCAGAGATGTAATCATTTAACATTTATAGAATTTTTGATCTGAGAATATTTATACAGAGTAGGTCTCAAAGGGTAGATGACATTTTTAACCACATTTTTACATATCCAGAAATTAAAGAATACATTAAGCCATATTTTTCCCCATCTAAATTTGATTTCACTAATAAAGGGAACTCCCTGGTGAGGAAACTCCCAGTAGCAATGTACATCAGCAATTGTTCTGCAATGTATAGTCTTAGAGCCTGGGATACTTTGAGAAGTTAAATGACTTGCCCAGAGTCACACAGCTACTATAAATTAGAGGTAAAACTGGAATCTAGGTATTTCTAATTAGGAGGTCAGATTTCTAGTCAATCATAATATTGGTTATATATGCTCAAATATAATATTGATTAACTGAATCTAAGTAAAAGAATGTGTTGAGGTGGATAGGGTAATATAAAAATGAGTTCTGTTCTAAACATGTTGAGCTTGAGATGTCTTTCAGGACATCTTGTTTGAAATGTTCAGTAAACATAGAAATAGATACACACACACAAACACACACACACACATATATACACTCAAGTATATATGTTCATAAAATATACTGTTATTAATTTAAAAAGGAGAAAAGGCTAGTTTGATATCTTCTCATTAATTTCCTGAAAGACAATCAGTTCTATTACCACTTATGCCTTTGCAATGCCCTGACTGTCAATTAATCCTACATCTCTCTCTCTCCTCTGCTCCTAATAACAAGCCCTTGAAGATGGAGGAAATCACACAGGTGAACTTGCTGGTCTATTACAAATTTATGTTATCTAATCTCAACTAGGACCTTATCACAATAAGATAAGCCTTTTGTTTTTCCCCATATCACTCCCCCAGGAGGCCATTCCAAAGCTTTTTCCTCAAGTTTGCTACATATTCAGCTTTCCATGCCTTCTTAGTTTAAGGCCTCATTCTTGACTAAGAAAAGACACCATATATTGTGAATTTCCTCTCTTTCACTTTTCATCTTAAACTCCTTAACATGCCTTCCCCTCCATCTTTCTTCCTTTTCTCCAATCTATTTCAAAGCATCCAAGGCTAAGTCTTTTACATGGGTGCTGGATACCATCTTCTCTAGCAGACTGAAGTCTCAATTATCCCCTCTCCATAGTTTTCAACATCTTTTTATCTACAGCTTCCTTTTTTCTTTGCTTTTCCTGGTACACAACATTCTGTCTCCCAATTCTGGATATTTTCACTGGCTGTCCTCCAGGTCTGGAAGGCTTTCCCTCCTCACCTCCACCTCCTGGCTTGCTTCAAGTTTCAGCTAAAGTCACTCCTTCAAGAAGCATTTCCTGATTATCTTTAATCTTAGTGTATTCCCTTTGAGATCATCTCCAATTTATCTAGTCTATACCTTGTTTGTACATAGTGCTTTGCATAGAGTTCCCTCATTAGATTGTGAGGTCCTTAAGAAAAGGAACAGTTGGGGTTTTTTTTGCTTGTTTTTTGCCTTCCTTTGTGTCCTTTGTCCTTGACATAGTGCCTGGCATATAGTAGTTGGTTAATTAATATTTGCTGATTTAATTTGTTGACTCCTCTACAGCCTTCAAATATGTCCAATTTTTCATTATCCTTACAAAAATCTTTACAACACCCTGCCATCCCTTCAATCTATCCTTTTACATCTTTCTTCTCCTCTCTTAGACACACTCTGAGAAAAAGCTGTCATTTCTTGTTGTATCTACTTCCTTTCCCATTCACTTTGCATTATGGCTTCCTGACCTCAACACAACTGAAACTTCCCTCTCCAAAGTTATCAGTGAACTGTTAATTGCAAATATGATAGTATTTTCTTAGTCTTAATCTTAACCTCCCATACTTTTACACTGGTGATCACTTTTTCCTTCCTACCTCTATCCCAGTTCTCCTTTTATTTTTCTGATTGCTTGATTGTTGCTTAGTCCTGTCCAACTCTTCTTGATTCCATTCGAGGTGTTCTTGGCAGAGAGACCTGGGTAGTTTGTTATTTCCTTCTCCAGCTCATTTTACAAATGAGGAACTGAAGCAAAGAGGGCTAAATGACTTGCCCAGGGCCACACAGCTATTAAGTCTCTGAGACCGGATTTGAATTTATGTCTTCAAGACTCCAGTCCTGGTGCTTTATCCACTGCACCACCTAGCTGCCCCTTCTGATTGACTGTAACTGCAGGCATTTCCCCAAGGTTCTGTTCTTGGCCCACTTTTCCTCCCTACTCTTTGTCTCTCTCTGTTACTCTCAATGGCCTTATCAGCATCCAATGTTTTATTAGCTCTATGTAGGTGACTCCCACATTCTCTGTCATACACATATACATATTGCTTATCTCTTTCCTGAGTCCCATATCTCCATGTTTACTGGACATTTCAAGCAGGATGTCCTGTAATACATCTCAAACTCATCATGTTTAAAACAGAACTCATCTTTATATCACCTAATCCACCTCAACCCATTCTTTTACTTAGATTCAATCAATCATTATTTATTAAGTGCCCACTATGTGCCAGGCACTGTGCTAAGTGCTGGGATACAAAAGGAGGCAAAAGATGGCCCCTGCCTTCAAGGAGCTTACAATCTAATGGGTGAGACAATATGCAAACAAATATATACAAAGCAAACTGTATACAGAATAAATAGCAAATAATTAATAGAGGGAAGGCACTAGAATTAAGAGGTATAGGGGAAGGCTTCCTGTAGGTGATATTTTAGTTGGGACTTTAAAAATTCAGGGAGGTCAGTAGTTGGAGCAGAGGAGGGAGTGTTCCAGACATGAGGGATAGGCAAAGAAAATGTCTAAAAGCAAGACTCCCTACTTCTCTGCACTACCATCCTTTGGTTCTAGGTTCATAACCTCAGGGTTATACTTGAATGCCCCATTTCCCCTTACTCCATATACACAACAAATTGCCAAATCTTACCATTTTCCCCTCTATAATGTCTCTTGTTTCCATCCCTTTTTTTCACTACCTTCAAATACCAACCAAGTTCTGGCCCTTATCTCCTCCTAGACTATTGCAATGGCTTCTTAATTTGTCTCTCTGACTTGTTTCTCCCTACTCCAAATGATACTCTACCCAGCTCTTAAGCACGGGCCTGACCATGTCATTCCCTACTCAATAAACTCTAGTGGCTCTCTATTGCCTCTGGGATCAAATACAAGCTCTTCTATTTGGCTTTTTAAAGCATTTTACATTCTGGTTCCAACTTTTCTTTCTAGTAACCAAAATGGTTTTCTCTCTGTTCCTAACTCATATAACTTCATCTCTAATCTTCGTGCCTTTGCACTGGCTGAATCGTAGATCTCTTTTTAATATGCATCCCATGGAATCCTTTATTCCTTCAAGAGTCAGCTCAAATACTGCCTTTTTCTACAAGAAGCCTTTCCTGAGTTCAAACTCTACCTGTCACAGAGTGATTTTAGATCAGTTAATTTCTGTGCCTAGTTTCCTCATCTGTAAAATGATGAGGTTTGGACACAAGTGCTAAATCAATGATTCTGAGTTTATTTCCCTAACCAAAGGTCTGGAAGTCACTAACTTTACTAGGGTCCTGGCTCCTCATGAGGTAGATCCTGAATAAGGTTACATATTGTAGCATAAACTCATTTCTCTTTGAAATTATTATTCTCCATCTATTCTATGTATATGTTGTATGTACTTGGTGTTCCCCTGCTGCCACCCCCAATAGAATTTCAGCTCCCTGGGGGCAGGAACATTTTTTGAGGGAAGGGGGTGTGGGGGTGGTTTCTTTGTAGCCCCAGAACTAAATGAACTGCCTGGTACATAGTAGGAACTTAATAAATGCCTGTTGACTTGATAATGCCATATATTCAAACAATTTTTATTATAAATGCTAAAGAACTCTTTGAATATACAGCATTATCAAGTGAAATTGACAAGCATTTATAAGAGCTTTCCCTGATGTCAAGGAAGTCACAATCTAATGGATGGGATAACATGTAAACAACTAAGTTTGAATAAGACATATATGAAATAAAATGGAATAAATAACAATAAATACAATATAGTACACAATAAATTGGAGGAATTATTCACATGTTCTGACCCTATTCTTCAATAACTCAGCAATATCATTTCATCACACTATCCTTATTGTTTCCTTTATTCCTAATTTTCAGGTTATGAACGTTCATTCAAAAATGTGTGTGTGTGTATATATATATATATATGTATATGTATATGTATGTATATATATACACACACACACACACACACACACACACACACACACACACACACACCACACACAATACTTCAGCAATTCAGAGGAAAATAAAAATAGATAAGTTTTGGGAGTGTTTATATTTGTTTTTACACTGACATTTTCTCAGAAGCTATGGATAACTAATTAGGACCCCAATATTTTAAAGTTATAATTTCACTCTGATTTAAAAAATAAAGGCTTTATCATCCATAGTGAACGGAAAAGAGATAGATACCTCCACAGACTTTAAGTAGCCAAATGACTTGATCCTATATTTAAAAGTATAGCAATAAAACTTAATGCAGGGGCAGCTAGGTGATGCAATGGATAAAGCACCGGCCCTGGAGTCAGGAGGACCTGAGTTCAAATCCTACCTCAGACACTTGACACTTACTAGCTTTGTGACCCTGGGCAAGTCACTTAACCCCAATTGCCTCACCCCCCCCCCAAAAAAAACCTTAAAAAACCCCACCTTAATGCAATTAAGTGGAATTTCAGCAAACAAGCTTACTTTTAAGTCAAGACTACTTTACGTTCTTATGCATTAGTAACTTCAAAAGTCAGCTTAGTATGATAAAGTCACTGATTATCTTCAATTAACAAGGTACTAAAATTAGAAGGAATACATTTAAGTCTGTACAGACTTTACTTCAAGATCCTTGTAATAACTCAGTAATTATGGTTAGGGTTATGGTGTCTTCATTTATGGCAAGATACATTACATCTATTTAAAATGTATCTCCAAAGAAAAATTGTTCTGAACTAAAAAAAAGTGTAAATTTTTTCAATAAATTTCCTCCTATAAATAGGTTAGAAAATAGATTTTGGAATAACAAAATTATAGGCCAAGTTTAAAATGATTTGTTGTCAGTGAAGATTGTTGTACCCTGTACCAATACTTCAGAGACAGATAAGCTGCAGGCTGCTAGGCTAGAAGCCCCAGTCATTGTTGTCCAAATGTAAACAAAGATATAATTGACTAAGGCAAAATCAACTATAAAGCATGATTGCTATTTACCATGCACCCTTTATTAGTGGCCTAAATTCTCAGCAAATCAAATGCTTAAGAGAAAGCTTTGAAAAATCAGCATCTTAAAGGGCATTAAAGTTTTTAATTCAATAGACAACCCAAAATGCAATCCTCGAGCTATTAAGCATTACCTAATAATGATGCCAATATATATTTTTTTTAAACTGGAAAGCTGTAGTATTAGAAGACAACAAAAACGACTTACATCAGAGACTCCATTAAACATTTAGCTCGCATTTTCCACACATTGCTCCAGTGAAAAAGGGTAAGCTGTAAAAATGTGCTTCTGAGAGTTTCAAACCATATTGTACAGAAGTCACATCAAATTAATACTGAGGACCATTTAGAGCCTTTATTCTGAAAAGCTTTTGAAAAGGGATTAAACTATGAAAACTCACATGATACTAAAGTACCTATTAATGGGTTGGGGGGAAGAAAGGAACAATGAAAGTGTTATTTTTAGATAAATCGTTACTTTGTATGTAGCACAAAGCATTTGCTGAAGAGGCATTGCAACCTAGCAATATCCCACACATCTAAGAACTGATTAGCAGAATTTTGTTGTTTTTTCACAAACCGTATTATGAAAAAAGGGTCTCGGTCCTGTCACTTTTTTTTTTAAACAGGAACAGAAAATAGTTAAAACATACTAACAAGGTCTAAAATATAACTTGTGGTCATGGAAGAACTAAGCAATAAGGTATTCTAAGGAATGGATTTCTTCAGAGAAGACAATTTTCATTGCAGTGTTTTCTTGAATAACATGAAGCTGGTCTTCCCAAAGCCTCTAATGTGCTAGCCCTTTAAATAAATCGCTTCAATTCCATATGAAATACTTAACAGAAGGAACAATTATGTTTTCAAAAATAGCAGGAAATAGTATGAAGAGTGAGAACAAGAACCTACATAGTTGTCATCTCATCAAAAATAATGAATGCTCAAGAGGTTTCTAAATTCATATCTTCCTAGTCATTTGTCCAATAACAATAGGATACCAGGAGAGAGAAGAGTTGGTATGAAACATACTCGTTTTCTTCGGTCCTAGCTAGCACCTGTAACCTCCAAACCACTCTGCACCAGCTGATTCTACAAGACAACAACCCCCAAAGATAACTGGAAATGTTGTTGGTAGCCTGCTGCGCCTGCATTCAGTGAAGGGCTGCACCACATGGTGGATGACAGACAGCTTTGTGTCCGTCCCATCTTGCAGCCTTTCCCCCTTTCCCCTGACACACAGTCATGCACGCACAGAACAGTCTTATGGCTAATGATGCAAACATGAAGTGTAAAGTCTCCTTAATTTGACCCTTGTTAAACTCCTAATTGGATTGAGGCAGGCTCCAAGAGGAAAGCAACCCTGGATTATTCAAAAAAGCTCTTACAAAATGAAGACCAAATTACAAAAGGCTGTTCTGGTTGCAGGACACCACAAAGAGCAGGCAATGAATTGCAGCTGTCACTTAAGTTAAAAATCTCATCAATTGCCTTTTTTAAACAGGTAACTTTTTGAACAGTTTCTTCATTGTGATATTCTTCAGAGTGCGCTTGACCCAAATTTAATAAGCTGCTATTAAAGCAGAAGAGCAGCTGTAGAGCAAACACTGTAGACTGATACTGTGCATTCAGAGTCTTAATGATTTTAAAATGACTACAACCACTGCTTCATTCAAGAGGAACAAAGCTCAGGGCTCTTTGCTCAACAATGTCTTAACACAAACTGTCTGAACAGACAGCATTCATTTGTCCTTCATGAACCCAGAAGGTCAGCTTCATTGCTGAGAACATCTCAACAGTTTAATTGTGTTTTGTCTGTAGGAAGTCTGAGGAGAAACTTAGGGACTCCTTGTATAAGAAAAATCGCTTTTCTGCAAGGAAATATACAGCTTAAGTACAGAGACAAGGGTTGCATGATATGCAGACAGGTGTAAAACATGAAGTAATTATAGAAGCTCAAATTAGTTCATAGGCCTCAGGCAAAAAGGAGAACAGTGCCTTGACAAAAGGGAATAGCAAATAAGGGTAGCAAACAAAAAATGGCTTGAATGTGTAAATTAGCAAGAAAAATGAGACAGAAAAGCAGCTTTACTCTACTATTATTCACCACATGAGAACAGAGCAGCTGAACATGATCAAGAGGGCTTTGGAGGAGAGAGGCAGGCATCAACACGGAAATGAAGCCAAAGAGTGGCAGGCTCCGCACTTTCTAGTCAGTCACTCATTATGTGGTGAAGTGCTCTTGAGAAGCGCCTCTTATACTTGACCTATCATATTACTTCGTCTGTAAACACATAATCCCTGCTTGTTAGGTGGTGTCAACACTAGCATTCATTCACTGTGGTACTCCTTTTGTGTAGAGATACTTTAGAAGTGCTGCCAAAACCAAAGAATTGACACCATAATAAAACAATCTGAATTTCAACCAGGTAAACAGATACTGTGCTTTTCCGTAAAAGAGCAGTATAGAGACAAGCATTACCTCAGGTTTCTCATATTTGGGAAAAAGAATGTGCTTATGAAGCAAGATGATTTCTTTTTTAAAGGCGATGATGCTTCAGCTGGGCTATCGACCCAAAGTTGAAGACATACCTATACTCTTACATTTCACAGCATGGTCACAGAAACTCATTTACACAATTTGAGTTTTATCAAAAAGAGAAAGAACTGAACTAAAGCCTACTACTTAAGTTCATGCATAACTCATTAATTATATCTAAATAATAAATGCAGCCTGTGGAAACTATATATGAAAGGAAGTTACTAGGGAAAAAAAGAAAATGGAGGTTTTGTCATATCTGTTCTTCAGCAAACACATGTAGCATAAGAATACTACAATTCTAATGTATTCAGTGAATAAATATTAAATATTTGTTACTTTAAAGTTTCATGTCCCAGTACTTTAAAGCATGACTTTGCTACTAAGATATATATTTAAAGAAATAATTTTATTTGGGTTGCATGTGTCATGCTGAAGAATTTTAATTCTTTAAAGAAAATTTCCTGTTTTGTAAGTATATTTTGTAATTTTATGACTAGAAATATAATTAAAACTTTACTAGTTGTAAATAGAATCAATATAAAATGCTGAATATACAGGTAGGAATGATTGGTTTCACACTGAATTTCTCTTCAAGCTATTCTGAAATTGTTTTTGAAAGGTATAACTTAAATAATCACTATCTCAGTCCATTAAGAGAAGTAGCTCATTATTTAGCATTCCTGAAAACATCTACAAAATAACATCAAGCAGTGATGTCTTCATGTTCTAAAGTCATGAGTTGTCATTTTAACTAAATTCTATCAGGCACCAAAACCACAGGTCTCTTTCCTTTGGACCCTAGCCTCTGCCTACTGAACAGGAATAGACGATTAGCACTGGAATGAAACTGAACAGCTTTTATTTTCCCCACCCTCTGAAAGCCATTTAGGTAACTGCTCCTTTGTTCATTCTTAATGACACTTAAATAAAGCAAGAACACCAATGAAATACTTATAATTTCAGGATAAATTTTTATAAGGCAGTGATGTCACAGGTTAAGTATCTTACATCTATGAGCACAATATCTATGTAGGTAGGAAATCCACAGAGTTAAGGGTATTTTCTGCTTTCAAAAAGTAAGATGCCTAAAATTTACATATAAGAACATAGGAAAGTCACTATTTTAACAATTTAAACAAAAATATTTCCTTGTCCTAAATGCTTTTTGAAAGTAAGAGTTATTTCCCCTTCCTGACTAGAACAGTGCTACATACATAGGTGTTCATTTGATAAATGATCAATTCAGTGTCATATTAGCAATATGAAAACTCATAAAATCTAACTAGTATTTTGAATCTACAATCTTCTTTTCTTCAATTAATGAGGGTGAATGTACTAAAAAGTTATAGTTTCCTAATACATAAAACAAGGAAACTGAATTGAATGAAATTCAATCCAACAAACAGGTAAGCTAAGCTCTGTGTTAGATTTGGTAATACAAAGTTTAAAAAAAATAATCTTTGCTCTTAAGGAACTTATATTTTACGGAGATGGGGGATATAACGTGCAAAGTATATACAAAATACATGCAAAGTAATTTCAGCCCTTCAAGGAGAGGGTACCAGCAAATGGGAGGGATCCACATAGATTTCCTGAAGGATATGGCACATGAACAGAACTTGGAAGGAATCGAAGAATTTTATGAGGTGGTAGTGAGTAAAAAATACATTATAGGCATGGTGGAATAGTTTGTACATAAGCAGAGAGACATGAGATTCAATACGCTAAATGTAAGACAGCAAGGAGGTCAGTTTGTGTTTTGTTTGTTTGTTATTTTAATAGTATTTTATTTTATTTTTTTCCAATTACACGTAAAGATAATTTTCAACCTTCATTTTTGTTAGATTTTGAGTTCCTTTTTCTCCTTCCCTCTCTTCCTTCTTCTCTCCTCCTCCCAAAACCAGCAAGCAATCTGATAGAGGTTATAATTACAATCATTTTAAATATATTTCCACATTAGTCCTGCTGTGCGAGAAGAATCAGAACAAAAGAAAAAAAAAACACAATAAAAAAGGAAGGAAGGAAGGAAGAAAGAAAGAAAGAGCGAGCAACAACGAATGTAAAAATAGGATGCTTCAATCTGCATTCAGACTCCACAGTTCTTTTTCTGGATGTGGAGAGCATTTTCTACCATGAGTCTTTCAGGACTGTCTTAGATGGTTGTATTTTGGGGATGAGCCAAGCTATTCATAGTTGATCACTGTAATGATACATAGTGATATTGCTGTTACTGTGTACAATGTTCTCCTGGTTCTGCTCATTTTACTCAGCATCAGTTTATTTGTGAGTCTTTTCAGGTTTTTCTGAAAGCCTGTTGCTCATCATTTCTTACAGCACAACAGTATTCCATTACATTCATATACCACAACTTGTTTAGCCATTCCCCAATTGATGGGCTTCCCCTCAATTTCCAATTCTTTGCCACCACAAAAAGAGCAGTTATAAATATTTTTGTATGTCTGTCCTTTTCCCTTTTTCATGATTTCTTTGGGCTATAGACCTAGTAGCGGTACAGCTTTATAGACTTTTGGGCATGGTTTCAAACTGTTCTCCAGAATGGTTGGATCAGTTCACAACTCCACCAACACTGTATTAGTGTTCTAATTTTCCCACATCTTCACCAGCATTTATCATTTTCCTTTTTTATAAGGTGACACTTCAGGGTAGTTTTAATTTGTATTTCTCTAATCAATAGTGATTGAGAACATTTTTTTATATGTCTATAGATAGCTTTGATTCCTTCATCTGAAAACTGCCTGTTTATATCCTTTGACCATTCTCAATTGGGGAATGACTTGTATTCTTACGTATTTGCTTCAGTTCTCCATTTATTTTAGAAATGAAGCTTTTATCAGAAACACTGACTATAAAAATTGTTTCCCAGCTTTCTGTTTTCCTTCCAATGTTGTTTGTGCAAACCCTTTTTCATTTAATGTAATGAAAATTATCCATTTTATATTTCATAATGTTCTTTATCTTGTCTTTGGTCATAAATTCTTTCCTTTTCCATAAATCTGAAAAGTAAACTATCCCTTCCTTTTCTAATTTGCCTATGGTATAACCCTTTATATTTAGAACATGTACCCATTTTGACTTTACTTTGGTATATGGTATAAGACGTTGGTCTATGCTTAGTTTCTGCCATACTATTTTCCAGTTTTTTCCAGCATTTTTTGTCAATCAGGTCAGTTTGACTGGAACACAGCATGTATAAAGAGGAATGAAGGAAAATTAAACTGGAAAAGTAGGCTGCATCCAGATTTTGAAGGGCTGGAAAAGCCAATTAGAGGAGTTGGAATTTGATCTTATCAGTAATAGAGTTGTTATTTCCTACCCAATTGCATCATGGACTTCATCATGGTCTTTAGAAATTCTTCATTGTGCAAGATCACATCAACTCTGAAACTCACATCTCATTATCCCCTACCCTGAGGCCCCTCCCTCCCTCTGATTGCAGAGGGTGGACATTAGAGAGCTCCTCTCATATCTTCCATTTAAGGAGGGCACCCAAGCCAGCTACTTCATCATTTCTTCATCCTACTAACCTTCTTTGCTCTTCATCATTCCCAGCACAGAGTAGTCCCCTTCTTCCCCTGATTCATTTCAGCATCTTTCCCCATTAGAAAGTGAGTTCCTTAAGGGCAGGGATTGTCTTTTGCCTTTCTTTGTATCCCCAGAATTTAGTACAGTGCCTGTTGCAAAGTAGGTACTTTATAAATTTTTTTTGGAGTTTTCTGAATAGGGGAAATGTCAGTCAGACTTATGCTTTAGGAGTATAAATTTGCTAACTGTGTGGAGGATGAATTGGAGAGGGGAGAGAGAGAGAGACCAGAGACAGAGATCATTTAGGAAGCAACTGTAAGAGTAAAGGTAAGGGTGGCAGCTAGGTGGTGCAGTGGATAAAACCACCAGCCCTGGATTCAGGAGGACCTGAGTTCAAATATGACCTCAGACACTCGACACATACTAGCTGTGTGACCTTGAGCAAGTCACTTGACCCTCATTGCCCTGCCCCCCCCCAAAAGAATATAGGTAAGAAGTGATAAAGATATGAACTAAGGTGGGTTTAGTGTAACTGGAGAGAAGGGAATGGTTTTGAGAGATATTATGGTGGTAGGATGGGCAAGACTTGAAAGTGACTAGAAAGATGGTGATACCTTCAACAAGGAATAGAAAAATTAGGAAGGGGTTTAGATGGTAGGGGGCAGGGGAGAGAGAAAAGGTATTAAATTCTCTCTAAGTGGTTGGCCTATGCTACAAAAAAAGTTATAAATAGAAATTTACAAAATATTTTGCCTCAAATACTTACTAGCTATGTGACCCTAGGCAAGTCACTTATGTCTGCCTCTCAGTTTCCTTATCTGTAAAATGGGAATAATGATAGCATCTACCTCCTAGTTCCTTGGTTCCAAAGGTTGTCATGCCGGGATAGGAGTGGGGATAAACTCCCACTCTCTATAAAATGCTCCAATGGTGTGCGTCTCAAATAGCCTCTGACAACCAAAGCCCAACTCCTGACCTTCTTGAGGTGGAACTGTTTCCACTAACAGAAGAAAGGGCAAAGGCGAGTCACTGGCCTTAAAAACCAATCACTTCCAGCAGGTGGGGCTCATTAGCCTTGGCAGGCAACTCCCTAGGGGAAGGAAAATCCTGATTTTAAACCTCTGCTACCTTGAGGCTATACCCATATATGGGAAAGGTTCTGGAATTAACCCCGAGGAAAAAATCAGGAGTTGGAGTCCCTTAGGCAGTTGGATGTTGGACATCACATCCCTCTGGCAACTCCTGCAGCAGCACTGGTGCCAAACTGTATTGGCTCTGCCTCTCCTTTGGATCCACCAATGTGGCGGAGAGGGAAAACCTGCTTCATGGGCAACAGCTTATTTTCCATATTGATCCGCCCAGGCCAGCGCCCTGGAGAGGATACTCCAGCTACTCCTCATGGCATAGATACAACTGCACAGCCACACTGTGGCCTGTGGCTCTTCAAGGCGCTGATCCATGGTGGTCCACGATGGAAACCTGCTACCTCCTAGTTTTGTTATAGGAATCAAATGAGACATTTATAAAGGAAGACTTATACACGAATGGGAAAGAAATATTATAAATAAGAATTTGCAAAATATTTCTCCACTTTGAAATGTGTTGGGGGGGAGAAATAATAATATTATTATTATTCCCCCCCTTTTTTTGGATGTAGGACAATGAAGGTCAAGTGACTTGCCCAAGGTCACACAGCTAGTAAGTGTCAAGTGTCTGAGGCTGGGTTTGAACTCAGGTCCTCCTGAATCCAGGGCCGGTGCTTTATCTACTGTGCCACCTAGCTGCTGCTTAAATAATATTATTTAAGAAAATCTTTGATATTTACTTCTCCATGATTTTAATGTTAACTTCTTAACTCCTACATTGAATTTGTTAATAACAGGAAGTACAAAAAGAATTATGGGCTTTACATATATAAGGTGTGCCCAGAAACCCTGGTGGATCTTAGAGTTGGCTTTATCTACATACAAAAGAGGTCAGGAATTTGGTTGGGCAGGTAGGAGATGTTAACCTCAACCCTTGGGCTAAGCTTTAGTCTATACTTAATCATCCACTTGGAAGATGGGAAAAATCTTAGGGCTTTAAAAACATGAAACCTTAAAAATCCAGAGTTGTTTGGTAGTTATTGGGAAAATAATAATTACCTTAGCACACTTGAAAAAGTCAATTTTGTTTTCATTAGCCTTTTTCACAAGCCTCAGATATTTCTGGAGTTGTTTTACTTCCATATTCTCTTATGGTTAACTGTTGTAGGAACAACTAGGGAGCAGTTTTCCTTTTTTTTTTTTTTTTTTTTTTTTTTGGTGGGGCAATTGGGGTTAATGACTTGCCCAGGATCACACAGCTAGTAATTGTTAAGTGTCTGAGGCCGGATTTGAACTCAGGTCCTCCTGAATCCAGGGCCGGTGCTCTATCCACTGCGCCACCTAGCTGCCTCAGGAGTAGTTTTTCGATGCCTCATTTTTGGTATTGTCAAAAGGATAACTAAGTTTATTTTCTTTATTTTTCTACCTCTTAGAGTACTCAATGAATTAATGAACTAATATTTAGAAAAGAGAAAGTTATCTGAAAATGTCTTTTAATCCAGATCTTTCTGTATCTAATCTAAATAAATGTAGTAATCTGGATAAATTTTAACTTCTTAAAGGCACTAAAAAATCACCTGAGTTCTTGGAAAAGTAATATGCTAGGGGGCAGCTAGGTGGTGCAGTGGATGGAGCACTGGCCCTGGATTCAGGAGGAGCTAAGTTCAAATCTGGCCTCAGACACTTAACACTTACTAGCTGTGTGACCTTGGGTAAGTCACTTAACCCCAATTGCCTCACTTAAAAATAAATAAATTTTTAAAAAAAAGTAATATGCTAGGACACCATGACTTGCTCCAAGATAGTGATTAATATACTACCAGAATATAACTGACAAATCCTACAGAATTTATTACATTTTAATTCTATTAACAATAATATAATTTATATAGTGTTTTAATGTTTTCAAAGTCATTCACAAATATCTCCTTTGATCCTCATAACAACCTCAGGAGGTAGGTGCTCTTTTTATCATCCTCATTTTACAGATAAGGAAACTAAGACAGGCAGAGATTAAGTGACTTCCCTAGGATCATATAGCTAGTAAGTATTTGAAGCAAATTTGAACTCGGGTTTTCTTGATTTCTGGCACGGCTCTCCAATGCTCTATGTTGCCACCTCTTAAAAGTAGCATACATAAGGACTTTGTGATTTGCTAAACACTTTCCAAATATTATCTCATTTGATCTCCAAAACAATACTGTGAGGTAGGTGCTGTTATTTATCCCCATTTTAGGTTTGAGGAAACTGAGGCTGAGAGAAGTAGGGTGACTTGCCCAGGGTCACACAGTTAAATCTCTGAGGCAGGACTGAACTCAGGTCTTTCTGACTCCAGACCTGATGCTCTATCCACTGTACTACCTAGCTACCAGTAACAGAGAGTCTACTGGTTTTTGAGGCAATCCATTGCATTTAGAACAGCTCTAGTTATAAGATATGTTATTATTGAGCTAAAATCTATCTTCCCATACCTTCTTTCAAATATTCTGAATTATAGAATGCATGATGAACAAGAATTTTAAAGCCTATGTGTGAAGGACTGGGAATATAAAGGAAAAAATGAGACAGTTCTTGCTTGCAAAGAACTTACATCCTAATGGGGGTGACAAAACATTATAGGAGAGTCATGGATAGGGAGTGGTATTTTGTTTGGGGAAGTCACAGGGATCATGGGTAGAGCCAGAGGGGAAAACCATGGAATTTCAGAGTTGGTTGAGACTTCAGTTGCCTTCTAATTCAACTCATAGTTTCCTGATTAGTTGAGGGGCATTGATTCCTTATTCTTGGAAGTAAAGTCTTTCAATGAAGTCAGAGTATATAAGCTTTTTTTGGTTGCCACATCATCTGGCTGAATCCTATGGATCTTGAAGTCCATTAAACACCTAGACTTTTCCCAGACAAACTGCTATGTAACCATACTTCAATTACTTTGTAAGTCATCCTCTTCCTAATCCAAAATGTAGGAATTTACATTTAACCCTTTTCAATTTTATCTTCTCAAATTTAGTCCAATTATCTAGCCTATTGAGATACATTTTTAGATCTTCTCTTTCAATAATGTTGCTATTGCTCCCAGCTTGGTCTCACCTGCATATTTGATAAGTAGACCATCTATGTTTTGGGAACCAGAAAAATTATAAAAATTTTTTAATAGGTCCAAACACAGATATTCAGGGCCCTCCATAAACCTCCAGAATTATAGGGTAGCATCACCCTTTGAGTCTAGTCATTTAACTAGTTGTGAATTCATCTAATTGTACAATCATTTAGCTCAGAGGTGTGAAACATGGGGCCAAACTGTGAGCAATACTCCCAGATTAAAATATAATTGGAAAACATTAAAGAAAAAGTATAAAAATATAATGGAACACAGAACATGTTACAAGTGAATTTCTAAGTTAATATACAGCTTGCAGGGACCCTTATGTACAGTTTGGTGGCCACTATTTTTATTTGAGTTTGATACCATTATCTTGCCATTGTTTCCACAGAGTTAGCATTAGAGATTATATTAAATGCTTTATTAAAATCTAGGTGAACTACATTTACAGAATTCCCTTGATTGATCAGTTCAGTAGTCTTATAAGGAAATAGTCTATGAAAAAGACTGTCTATTTTTTATGGATGAATGCTGGGCTCTTTGTGGTCACTGAATTCCCCCCTGGTTTTTCCACTAACTATATTAACACATTTTAGAAATTTCCCAGGAAACAAATTTGTCAACCTGAAAATTAATGAAAAAAGTCAACATAACAAAATTAAGGTCTTTAGTTGGGACAGAGGAGTTGCAACTCATAATACCACATAGCAGGTGCTAAGAGTACCTGAAGAAAGGAACTTGGGACAGGGTTTATATGAGGTACCAAAACAGAGAGAGTAATGAGATTGCCTTTGGGAAGAGAAAGTTTCTCACAGTTTCACTAAATGGGTTCCTCTGCATAATAAGTTAAACCCAGGAAGAAACTTAGGTAATCTCAGAAGGGGGAAGTTTGGGAGATCTACAAAATAATCAGAGCCTGGAATTGACAAAAATATGGACAGGCCCAGGCATTTCATTGGTCTGGGCATGGAGACCAGGGCAGCTTCAGTTGTTCTCTGTCAAGTGAGTTTGTTAAATTTATGTTTATCATAGGATAAAAGCATCATAGATTTAGATCTTAAAGGTCATCTAGTCCAATACTCTCATTTTATAAAGAATTGAGGTCCAGAAAGCAATAGCATGACTTATTCAAGGTAATACAGTTGTAAGTGATAAAGCCCAGATTTGAATGCATGTTGTCAGACTTCCACCAAAACAATGCTTTTGCCATAATTTTATTATCTTTAAAAAAAAAGTGGGACATTTGTCCTTTTCTATTTCCATGCCACCTTTTTTATTCTCTACTTTCTTTCACATATTGCTCTCAGAGACAGCAATCATACCTGTTGTTAATTTTAGAACCTAAGGATTAATTTAATTTGGGCCAGGTGAAATGAATTCATCAAAGGCTCTCCTCTTTCTTATCCTAGGTATTGAGGGCAGTGAGATGGTGTAGTGGATAAAGCACTGGCCCTAGAGTCAGGAGGATCTGAGTTCAAAATCTACCTCAGATATTTGACGCTTACTAGCAGTGTTACCTTGGGCAAGTCACTTAACTCCAATTGCCTTAAAATATATGGGCCTATCTCCACTTGTTATGGAGAGCTTTTGTGAAAAATAATAAGTTCAGTTATGGACATGTTGAGTTTGAGATATCTACAAGAAACTAACTTCAAGATGTCCAAGAGCCAGTTGATGATAGGAGACTGGAGTTCAGGGGAGAGGCTAGGTCAGGATAAACAAATCTGATAATCATGTGCATAGATGTGATAAGGGAGTAGATGAGTTTACCAAGAAAGATAATATAGAAAGGGAAGAAAAACAGGTCTAGGAAACAGCCTAGGTTAGTGGGCTTGAATTGTGTAAAGATCCAGCAAAGGAAGGAGTAGCGAGATATATAGGAGAAACAGCAAAGAGGAGTATCATGAAAATCTAGAAAGGAGAGATTTCCAGGAGGAGATGGTGACCAATATTATGCTGCAGAGATGTCAAGAAGGACGAGGACTAAAAAAAGGCCATTAGATGTGGCAATTAAGAGATCACTGGTAACTTGTAGAAAGCAGTTCCAGTTGAATGATGACAGAAAGATTGATACATAGAAGAGTGGGCATGTATTAAGTGCTTACTATATATTGTGCTAAGCACTAGGGATAACAAAAGCAAGAAAACAAGACAGTGCTTACTCTCGAGAAGCTTACACTCTTTTTTCTAAATCATAAAAGTATTTTATTATTTTCCAGTTGATGTAGGAGGCAAAAAAAAGGGTTAACAGAAAAACCTAAGACCCAAGCTTTAACTCAGATATTAGCTCAAAAAGGGAGTCAGACCCCAGTTAATGGATAATTTATAAGCCAGGATGCTGGGTTCTTATGCCCACCCATAACAGGAACAGAGGGACCTAGGCCATGGAGACCTGACTACAATAAAGGAATTGATAGCCTATAGAAATTCAGACCAGAAATAAAAGAAAAATGATTATGTTTTGAAACTAGTCATGGGAAACAGAAAGAGACATATGCAGAAAAGGCCAAATTTGTCCCCAGATTCACCTTATGACGTGTAAACCCCTAAAACACACTTCCACAGAAAAAGGTACCCACCTCGGGGGTTGGCTTAGGACCCCAGGAACTCCAAATTAGGATAAGCCCTCCTCTGTAACACCCCAAGGTGGAGAATATTATAATGAGTAGGACAGACCCTCCCTTGTACCTCCCCAAGGTGGAAATTATTATAATGAGAATGATAATCAATTTATCCATACTATAAATATAACTGTCTTTCCTTTCCTTATTTGAGAGATACCTTTCCACTTTTCTGGTTCTCCCCCTGTGATCACTCATAGCATTGCAATAAAATTTGGGAAACTGAGTCATTGAGTCTTGTAATTCTTTTGGGATGACTCACGATCAATTTGACCACAAATTTCTTGCCCACATCACAGTTACATGTAAACGTAGTTTTCAACATTTGTTTTTATAAGATTTCTAGTTCCACATTTTTCTCCCTTCCTTCTGATGTGAGATGGAATCTGGGGTCAAATTGATTGTGAGTTGTCCCAAAAGAATTACAAGACTCAGTGACTCAGTTTCCCAAGTTTTATTGTAATACTGTGGGTGACCACAGGGAGAGAACCAGAATAGTGGAAAGGTATCTCTCAAATAAGGAAAGGAAAGACAGTTACATTTATAGTATGGATAAACTGATTATCAGTCTCATTATAATAATCTCCACCTTGGGGTTTTACAGAGGAGGGCTTATCCTAATTTGGAGTTCCTGGGGACCTAAGCCACCCCCCCCCAGGTGGGTACCTTTTTCTGTGGAGGTGTGTTTTGGGGGTTTACATGTCATAAGGTGAATCTGGGGACAAATTTGGCCTTTTCTGCACATGTCTCTTTCTGGTTCCCATGGCTAGTTTCAAAACATATTCATTTTTCATTTATTTCTCTATAGTCTTGTCAGGTCTCCACAGCCTAGTTCCCTCTGTTCCCATTATGGGTACTGATCACTGTGGGTATGATAACCTAGCATAAGTTATCCATTAACTGGGGTCTAACTCTCTTTTGGAGCTAATATCTGAATTAGAGCTTGGATCTTAGGTTTTTCTATTAACCCCTTTTTGCCTCCTACATCACTTCCTTTCCTCCTCCCTCCCCAAGACAGGAAGCAATCTGATAGAGGTTATATATGTACAATCACATTAAACTTATTTCTGCATTAGTCATGTTATGAAAGAAGAATCAGAACAAAAAGGAAAAACCTCAAGAAAGAAAAAACAACAACAACAAAGTGGAAACAGTATGGGTGCATTCAGAATCCACAGTTCTTTTTTCTGGATGTGGAGAACATTTTCCATCATGAGTCTTTTGGAATTGTCTTGGATCATTGTATTGCTGAGAAGAGCTAAGTGTATCACAGTTGATCATTATGCAACATGGCTCTTACTGTGTACAATGCTCTAATGGTTCTGCTCAGTTCCCTCAGCATTAGTCCACTTAAGTCTTTCCAGGTTTTTCTGAAATCTGCCTGCTCATCATTTCTTACAACACAATAGTATTTCATTACATTCATATACCCCAACTTGTTCAGCTATTCCCCAATTGATGGACATTCCCTCAATTTCCAATTCTTTGCCACGACAAAGAGAGCTGCTATAAGTATTTTTGTACAGAGATGTGAGACCCTGGGCAAGTCACTTAACCCTCATTGCCCCACAAATTTTTTTTTGTACATATGGGTCCTTTTCCCCTTTTTTATGATCTCTTTGGGATACAGACCTAGTAGTAGGTATTACTGGGTTAAAGAATATGCACGGTCCCATAGCCCTTTGGGCATAGTTCCAAATTGCTTTCCAGAATGGCTGGATCAGTTCTTAAATCTACCAACAATGCATCAGTGTTCCAATTTTTCCACAGTGAGAAGCTTACATTCTAATAGGGTAAGACAAAATATAAAGGGAAGCTGACAAGTTGAGGGTTTGGGTAGGAGGCAGCTGGTATGGTGGTAGAATGGCCTCAAGGGTGAATTGTGATAACCACAAATTTACTGAGAATTGACTGATTCCCACCTACTCCCCCTGCCCAGGCCAATGAATTGCCTGGGGTTAACCAATCTTGCTCAATTCCAGACTCTTGATAAACTTATGGACCTCCCCCAAGCAAAATGATCCCCCACCTTACTTCCAGGACTTTGTTACTATGTAAAAGGATTCACCTACATTAACTGGTTTCTATTTAGAGTTAAGTAGCATCTATCTAAACTCAGGAGCAGTTCTATAGTTTCTTTTGTTAAAGGTTAGTAGTTAGGGCTGGATTTGGGCTCTGGGCCTCCTGGGCCCAGGGCTAGTGCTTTGTCCACTCTGCCACCTAGTTAACCCATGATGACATCTTTAAAATAGGGTTGAGGGGTAGGAGGAATGCACTGGGGGAGGGGGAAAGGGAGAGGTGGACTGGGAAGAGGTATCTCACATGAAGGAAACAAGAAAAAAGCTAATGGAGGGGAGGAGAAGAGGGGGAAGGAGTGGGGGAGTGAGTGAACCTCACTATCCTCAGAATTGGCTCAAAGAGGGAATAACATACATACTCAAGCAGGTATAGTAATATATTTTTGCCCTGAGGAAAAGTGGGAGGGGAATGAGTTGGGGGGGGGTGGAGAAGAAGGGAAGGAGGGGTGGGAAGTTTGGGGCAGGGAGCTGTAAAAAGCAAAACACTTTTGAGGAAGGTAGAGACATTCAGCATAATACCATGTGTATGACATATTGAATTGCTTGATTTCATAGGGAGAGTTGAGGAGGGAGGGAGGAAGAAAAATTTAGAAAATAGAATTAACTCATAGGCTTTAACCTCATCAGAGTGGGCTCAAGGAGGGAATAACACACACACCCAATTGGGAAGAGTAATCTATTTAACCCTACAGGAAAGTAGGAGGGGAAGAGGATAAGGAGGGAAGGGTGAATGAAGGGAGGATAGAGCGGGGGAGGGGGAAGTCAGTAGCAAAACACTTTTGAGGAGGAATAGGGCAAAATAAGATAGACAATAGAGTAAATATCATTGGAAGAGAATGGGATGGAGGGAAATAGTTATGATGATTGACTACAGTGTCAAAATGTATGGTACCTACTCTGCTGGGCTATTGTGAAGAAAATTCTTTGTCAAGTTCAAGGTACTATATAAAAATTATGATGAACAGGATACTATCAGAAAAACCTGGAAAGATCCACATGAATTGAGGCAGAGAGAAATATACTGTATACAAAATAACAGCATTAGTGTAAGATGATCTGCTGGGAAGCATGTGGTTATTTTCAGCAAGGCAATGATCCAGTATAACTCTGAAGAACTTATGAAAATTGCAGTCCATATACAAAGAACTGATGATATCTGAAAACAAACTGAAACACTTTTTTTTGACAATTCCTTAATCTGAAGTTTTGTTTTTATATGTTTTCTCTCACAACCTAGCTAATGTAGAGTTGTTTTCCATGACTACTCATGTATAATTTATATTGAATTGCTTGAGTTCTTGGGGTGGGGGTGGGAAGGGAGGGAGGAAGAGAAGTTGAAACACAAAGTTTTAAAAGAAAAATTGATGTCAAAAATTAGCTTTTACATGTAATTTGGAAAATAAAATTCTAAAAAAAAAAAAGGTTAGTAGTTTCTGTAAGTGACTCTGGAACAGTCTTTTGGTTCCCTTCTGTTCTGCTACCCTATAAAACCCCTGTCCTTGGTTCCCTTCTTTGGGTATTCCTAGCTTCTTGCTTTGTGATACCACAAGCTATAGTTCCTCTGCCCCAATTACAGACCTTATTTTCTCCTATATTGATTGTTTCATTAATTTCCAGGTTAACAACTAGAAGTGGAAAGTGAGCAATGTGACTAGATACTCTAATAATGAGGCTCCAGGTAGGGACTCACCAATCACTGAACTGGTTTTAGGGTTAAATAAGGTTGGAAGCCAGAAAGCAAGGGGTTTAGAATAGAGGAAAAAGGAGGAGATGGAGGTATCAATTGCAGATAGCTTCCTAAAGAAGCTTAGCCACAAAGAGGAGGGCAGATAATAGGGACAATAAACTGGTTGGGGACAGTAGAGTTCAGGTGTGGATTTTTTGAAGATGGGGAAGATATGGATGTGTTTGTCGAAAACAAGGAAACAGCCAGCAGAGAGAGAGAAACTTTCAAGATTAGTAATAAAGTAGGGATAATTGAAGGGCAATTTACTGCAAAAGACTGGATGAAATGGAATTAAGAGAGCATGTTAGAGGGGTTTCCCTAGGAAAGGAGGACAACCTCTTCATGTGAACCAGAAGTGAAGGAGATAGAGGGGAAAGACATATGAGTGATAGATAAAGAAAAAGGGGAGAAGGGGTAGTTCTTGGTGAATGGCCTCAATCTTTTCATTGATATAATATATGAGGGGATATCCTTATGTAAGAAGGTGAAGAGATTTCCACAGGAGGCTTGAGGAGGACTAAAAAGGTTTGAAACTACCAGTGAGGCAAGTGGGATAGCAAGTGCATTAGGAAAATATAAAAGATTGCACTGTAGGGGCAGCTAGGTGGCACAGTGGATAGAGTACCAGCCCTGGATTCAGGAGGAGCTAAGTTCAAATCTGGCCTCAGACACTTAACAATTACTAGCTGTGTGACCCTGGGCAAGTCACTTAACCACAGTTGCCTCACCAAAAAAAAAAAAAAGAAAAAAAAAGATTGCACTGTAATAGTGAAGACAATTGAACTGACATAATATAAACTTATGGTGGATTCAGTCAGTATAGCATGGTGGTTGTTCATAAGATGATTAGCTATGGGGAGGCAGCTAGGTGGCGCAGTGGATAAAGCACGGGCCCTGGATTCAGGAGGACCTGAGTTCAAATCCAACTCAAGACACTTGACACTTACTACGTGTTGGTTAGCAATGATTGACTATACTACCTGACTATACAAGAGAGGAAGGAAAAGCAAATTAGTGAGGTGACAGAGAATTTTTTTAAAGCATCAATAACAGCAATCAACCCAGAGGGGGGGAAACAATAAAAGTTCAGAAGGCACAAATAGTACAATTTTATTACAATTTTGCTAAATTGAATATATACTTGTTGTAAGCTAACAGAAGTTTATAGTTTCATATATGATCCTTTCTGGGGTTTGTGTTATTGATGATGGCTAAGTTCATAATAAAAATTAAATTAACAATATTTTCCCATTAGTCATTTTTGTTTGTCCTTTCACACCCAAAGGTCATGCTTGTTAGTGCAGAAAAGAGAAGCAAAGTAATAAGTGAGTAGGAGCCTAGCCTCCTTTGTTCTCCATTACTGTCACCCTTCTTCCACTCAATGGTTCTATCCTTCTTTCGATCTTCCTCTTTTTCCTAATAAATGTTTGTCTTTAGCTTTCCTTGCCAGACTTAGTTCACTATGAAGTTTAGCACTCTAAATGCTGTTCCTTATCTGACAATGACCATGGTTTTTTCATTCATTATCTGTCACTTGCTTTTGGTTCCATCTCTTTTGACAATCTAAGTTGATTAACAAGCTTTCTGTGTAGCCATATGAACCTCTTCAGACATTTCCAATTTTCTCCCTAATGAAAATAGTTCCTCTTTGTGTTCTTATTATATAATTTTAAAGTATTTCTTCTCTCCCAACTACTCTTGATCCCACCATGAACTTACCCTACAGAATGTTACTTCCTGAATCCTCTTTCCATGAAACCTTTAAAATCAGTTCCCAAATTTAAGATGTATGGCTGATTATGCTTGACTGTCTATTTCATCTTTCTTTTCTTAAATTTTATTTTTTAATTATCAAGGATTCAGTTATTTTTCTCTTTCCCATCTCTACAATATATATAAAAACCCAAACCTCTTTCTTGTGAAATAAGTGCATAATCAAGAAGAGCAAATTCCCATATTGGCCAAAAATGTGTGTCATTTTACATATTTAATCCGTTATCTCTAGCAAGAAGTGGGTAGTATTTTTTTTATCATTGATCATCTGTAACCATGGTTAATCAGAAGCCTTAAGTCTTTGAAAATTGCTCCTTTTGTAATGTTGTTAAAGTATAAAATGTTCTGGTTCTGCTCACTTGATTCTGGATCAGTTTATACAGGTCTTCCCCGGTTTCACTGAATCTGTCCCTTTTATCATTTCTTATGGCACATTAGTATTCCATTCCATTTATATAATATAATATGTTTAGCCACTCTACCCCCACCCCACCCCCAAGGTACCCTCTTAATTTGCAGATTTTAGCACAAAAAACAGAGTTGCTGTAAAAGTTTTTGTACATATAGGACCCTTGTTTTCTTTGGGATATAGGCCTAGTAGTGATAGTGCTGAGCCAAAGGGCACACACAGTCTTGTAACTTTGGGGGCAGATTTTCAGCATGTTTGTACTAATTCACAGTTCCCCCAACAGTGTGTCAATGTGCCTATTTTCCTGTAGTCTCTCCAACATTTGTCATTTTCCTTTTTTTGGTCACGATTGCTCATTAGTTAGGTTTGATGTGGAACTTCAGAGTTGTTTTTATTTGTATTTCTCTATTAGTAAATTTTTCATATGGTAATAGAATGCTTGGATTTCTTCCCTTGAAAAGTAACTGTTCATAGCCTTTGACTATTTATCAATTGGAAAATAGCTCTTTTTTTTCTGAAATATTTGAACCACCTCCTCACATATCTTGGAAATGAGAACTTTGTGAGAAAAACTTGCTCTGGTTTTTACCCAGTAAACTTTCCCTTCCAATCTAAGTTGCATTGGTTTTGTTCGTGTGAAAGCTTTTAAAATTTTATCTAATCAAAATGATCAATTCTTTCTTCTGTGCACCTCTTTTTCTTGTTTGATAATGAATACTTCCAATATCTATAGAAAAAAAAAGGAATTTTCTCCCTTAGACTTCCAATTTGTTTATAATGTGACCTTTTAGATAATTTTTTTCTTTGCCTATTCTTTTTCCCCCTTTTTCTTCTTATTTCTGTAACTAGGATATCTAAACAAATACTAGTGGTGATAATGGACAACTATCTTTGCTTTACCCCTGATTTTATTGGAAAAGACTCCACCTCTTGGTAATATGTGTGTGTATATGTGTGTGTGTGTGTGTGTGTTTATGTATGGTATACGGTGGGAGGTATCATTCAAAATCTAATTTCTGCTATACTATTTATCCAATTTCATATCTGTTTTTGTCAAATAATGAGCTTTTACCCCAGTATCTAGGTCTTCGGGTTTACTGAACATTAGGCTTACTAAGGATTTTTTGTATCTTTAAATTGGGTATTTAACCTGTTTCATGGATCAAACTTTCTATGTTTTTTAACCAGTACCAAATCATTCTGACAATTACTGCCTTGTTTTTAGTTGAGATCTTGTACTCCTAGTCTTTTTCTTGCCAATTTTCCCCCCATTATTTTCCTTGAGATTCTTGATCTTTTACTCTAATGGATGAATTTCATTAATTTTTCCAATTCTTTAAAGTAATCTTTTCATAATTTGATTGGTATGGCACTGAATAAATAAATTTACACAATATTATCATGAGCAATTAATTTTTCTTCCATTTTTAAGGGGAAAGGGACCCACATGTACAAAAATATTTATAACTGCTCTTTATGTGGTGGCAAGGAATTGCAAGTAGAGGGGATGCCCATCAATTGGGGAATGGCTGGACAAGTTGTGGTATATGAATACAATGGAATACTATTGTGCTGTAAGAAACGATGAGCAGGAGGAGGTAGAGAAACCTGGAGGTTCTTGCGTGGGCTGATGATGAGTGAGATGAGCAGAACCAGAAGAACATTGTACAATTCTTCTCACCAATGCAATGGTACAGAAGAGTTCCAGGGAACTCATGAGGGAAGAGGATCTCCAAATCCAAGAAAAAAAAAGAACTGTGGAGTATAGATGCTGAATGACCCATACTATTTCTTTTGTTTTTGGTGCTGTTGTTTTTTCTATTTTGAGGTTTTTCATCATTGCTCTGATTTTTCTCATAACACGACTAATGCAGAAATAGGATTAATGTTATTATGTGTGTATATATATGTATACATATGTATATATATATATATATGTATATATATGTGTATATATATAAAACCTATATCAGATTACCTGCTGTCTAGGGGAGGGGGGAGGGAGGGAGAAAAATCTGAAATTGGAAAGCTTGTATAAACAAAAGTTGAGAACTATCTTTACATGTAACAGGAAAAAAATAAAATACTTTATTAATTAAAAAATATTTCTTCCATTTTTAAAGAAAAGGTTTTTTTGTTATTGTATTCATACAGTTTCTGTATATTGTAAGGTAGGTTCCCAAGTGTTTTATACATCCTATAGTTTTGGGGTTTTTTTTTGGGGGGGGGGTTGAGAGGCAGAGTTAAATGACTTGCCCAGGATCACACAGCTAGTTAAGTGTCCAAGTGTCCAAGGCCAAATTTGAACTCAGGTCCTCCTGACTCGAGGGCCAGTACTCTATCCATTTTACCACCCAGCTGCCCCCATCCTATACTTATTTTAAATGCGATTTCCTTATTTATTGTTAACATAAAGAAATGCTGATAAATTATATGGATTTATTTTACATTTCAAAATTTTGTCAAAGTTATTGTTTCAATTAATTTTGTGGTTAGCTCCAGGGTTCTCTAACCATCATGCCATTTGCAAAAGACATTTTTTTTCTTCTTTGCCTATTCTTATTCCCTTATTTTTTTCTTATTATTTCTATAACTAGGATATCTAAACAAATATTAGTGGTGATAATGGACAACTATCTTTGCTTTACCCCTGATGTTATTGGAAAAGACTCTGCCTCTTGGTGATATGTGTATGTGTGTGTGTATATACATACACACATACACACATACACATATAAACACCATTTTAAGGAGAATTCCATTTATTATTGCTATGTTTTCTAGATTATTTTAAAAACAGAAATGGGCATTGTATTTTATAAAAGGTTTATTTTTACTGATTGTTAAGATGGTAATTATGTTTATAGTTTTTCTAATATTGAACCCACCTGGCATTCCTGGTATAAATCCAAACTAGTCATAGTGTATAATATTTGGAACATTCTGCTGTACTTTACTAATACTTTATTAAAATGTTCTGCATCCATTATGGATACTGGTCTATAGTTTTCTTTCTTTGTTTTGACTCTCTCTGGTTTGGGTATCAAGACCATATTTGTAGGATACCCTCTCTTTTCCTTTTTTAGCAAGCATTTGTAGAATACTCGGATCGATTTTTTTTTTAATCTCTAATAGAATTTGTTTGCAAATTCATCTAGTTCAGGTTTTTTTTCTTTAGGAATTCATTTATGGCTTATTCAATTTCTTTTTCTGAAACTGGGTTGATTAGACTCAATTTCTTGTTTTGATCATTTGAGTATTTTCTATTTTTCTAAATAGTTATTCATGTCTTTTACTTAAACTGCTGTTTTACTGACATATAGTAGGACAAGATTGTAATAGTACACTTTGTTTCAAATTCATTTTTCATTATGTTTTTATTTTGCGGGGCAATGAGGATTAAGCGACTTGCCCAGGGTCACACAGTTAGTAAGTGTCAAGTGTCTGAGACTGGATTTGAACTCAGGTCCTCCTGAATCCAGGGCCAGTGCTTTATCCACTGCACCACCTAGCTGCCCCCTCAAATTCTTTTTTTTTTTTTTGGTGAGGCAATTGGGGTTAAGTGACTTGCCCAGGGTCACACAGCTAGTAAGTGTCTGAGGCTGGATTTGAACTCAGGTACTCCTGAATCCAGGGCCGGTGCTTATCCACTGCGCCATCTAGCTGCCCCATAAATTCATTTTTAATGAACTCTCCATTTTCATTTCTAATGCTGGAATTTTGTTTTTTTTCCTGTTTTGATTAAATCAGCCAGTGGTTTATTTATTTTGCTTTAAACAATTCCTAGTTTTAGTTATGAATTTTATGGTTTTTTTAAACTTTCAATTTTATTAAACTCTTCTTTTATTACTAAAATTTCTATTGTTTTGTTTAGTTGTTTTTTTTTAAACTTGCTGATTTCTCCTCCTCTTCTTCTTCCTCCTCCCTCTTCCTTCTCCTCCTTCAAGAAATAAGCTTTCCCCTTAGGGGTACTTTGGAAGCATGCCCAAAATTTTGCATCATTGTCATTATCTTCTATGAAATTATCCATAGTTTGCATTTTTTTGTTCTCTAACTCATTCATTCTTAGTTCTTTTTTTTTTTTTCTGGTGAGGTAATTAGGGTTAAGTGACTTGCCTAGGGTCACACAGCTAGTAAGTATCTAGTGTTTGAGGCCAGATTTGAGCACAGGTCCTCCTGAATCCAGGGCCAGTGCTCTATCCACTGTGCCACCTAGCTGCCCCAACTCATTCATTCTTTAGGATTGTTATTTATTCCCCAATTTATTTTTAGTCTTTTCTTCAATAGCCCTTTATTGAATATAATTTTATCACACTGTTCAATAAAATATTTTTTAAAATTAAATTTTACTTTTTTTCAATGAGCAAAAATCCACCTTCTCTTCCTCCCACATTACCCCAATTGAAGACAAAAGAAAAACAAAACCCTTGTGACAAATATAGTTAAGCAAAATGAATTTCACATTGGCCATGTCCAGAAAAACATATTCATTCTGCAATGTCTTTATCTCTTTATCAATCATGAGATAGGTAGCATATTTCATCATTAATGGTCTGGAATCATGGTTGGTGATTATACTGATCAGAATTCTAATTCATTCAAAGTTATCTTTACCATATTGTTGTCATTTTATACTGTTCTCTTGATTCTGTTCACTATCCATCAGGTCACATAAAAAAGATGTGTTTAATACTGCTTTTCTATATTTGTAAGGTTTTTATGTGGTTAATTTTTGTAAAAGTGCCATTCAGAGCTGAGAAATACGTATACTCCTTTTTCTATTCAGTCACTAGAGTTCTATTCAGGTTCTTAATTTCTTTTTTGTTTATATTTTAATTAGCTAGCTTTGTCAGGCTCTGGAAGGAATACATTGAAATTCCCTGCTATGAAAGTTTGTTGTCTGTTTCTCCCTGTAGGTTTTTTAACTTTTCATTTAAGCATTTTGATGCTATGCCACGTGGGACATAGGTGTTAAATAGTAAAATTAATTCATTGTCTAAAACAGGGCTTCTTAAACTTTTTCCACTCAAGACTCCTTTTTGCCTGAGAAATGTAGACACAACTCCAGCTCTATAGGTATGTAAAATAGGTATAACCTGTGACTGTTGCCATATTTTTCTTGACCTCCACATTTAGTTACATGACACTATATATAAGGTTGAGACCCACAGTTTAAGAAACTTTGGTCTAGGATACCTGTCAGAAAAATGTAGTTTCCTTGTTTATCTGCTTAAGCCTATTTTTGTTGTTGCCATATCTGAGATCATGATTTCTACCCTTGCTTTTTTTCTTTCAGCTGCAGTATGATATTTTGCTTCAGCTCATTTTAACTCTGTTCAAGTCCTTATGTCTCAATTGTAAAACTTATAATCAACACATCGATGGAATCTGCTCTGGAGGCAGAATTTGGTTTAAGCTTCCATTTATGACTTCCTTTCTTTCCATTCCATTCTCTTGTACTTTTTTTTTCCCTCTTGGCTTTCCATCCACTCTTTTTTTTTTTTTGTGATAAAGTATTTTATTTTTTTCTCTCCATCCACTCTTTATTGGTGCTTAGCACCAATGCCCCTTTTCACTTCCCTTCACTTAAACCCTGATCAGAGGTTTTACTCATCTATTGTTCTTTCTTTCCTTCCAAACTCCTGATTGTGAACCCCTCTCCAAGCTTAAAGTTTTCTTGGCTTATTACTAATCCCTTCTTGAATCTATCTACCCTCTTATTCCTTTTTCTCTACTTTCCTTGTTTCTTCCTGTTTCCCTCTTGAGGTGAATGCATTCGAAATACAAGTAAAATTCCAAATTCCAAATGTATTACTATATTGTTTGTCCTTCATTCTTTTTTTTTTTTTTTTGGTGGGGCAAAGTGACTTGCCAAGGGTCACACAGCTAGTAAGTGTCAAATGTCTGAGGCCGGATTTGAACTCAGATACTCCTGAATCCAGGGCCCGTGCTTTATCCACTGCACCACCTAGCTGCCCCCTGTCCTTCATTCCTGAAGAGAACTTGCACTGAATTGGATTTAAGTGAGGGAGGACTGTGCTAGGTCACCAGATGGCTCCAGAGCCATCTGGGTCCTGTGGTAAGATATACATCACAACTGGAGGTGGTCCAGAATGTTTAAGGCAATTGGTGTAAGTGACTTGCCCAGTGTCACACTGCTAGTATGTGTCTGAGGTGAGATTTGAACTCAAGCCCTCCCAACTTCAAGGCCAGTGCTCTATCCACTGCACTGCCTTGGGCAGTTTAGATAAAACCAAGTTTCAAGTAACACTTTCCCTTCCTCATTTATATGGATTTTTAATTGCACAGCCAGGTTATGTGAGATAACTTCTCTCCCAATAATCCCTAGTCTTTCCTTCCCGGCTCTTTCATCTTTTAAACCTAATCACAACAGAGGAAAACTATTCTAGGCCCTCTCTCTTATTTGCCTTCCTCTATAACCCATGTTGATATTAAGATTCTGAGTAGATACAAGTATCAACCCCACCATCATGAGAATGTAAACATTTTATCTTTATGAAATCCCTTTCAATTGTTCACTCATGAAAAGATAAACCTTTTTATGTTCCCCTTTACTCCCTTATTTGTACTTCAAATTTTCTACTTAGCTGTGATATTTTCATCAGGAATGCTGGGATGGTCTTCTATTTTAGTTGGGATTTCAGGTGTGAATTATCATGTCCAACTTTCATGATTTCTTAAAATTTGATAAAGAGTCTCTTTTTTTGGTCATGGCTTTCTGGTAATCCACTGATTCTTGAATTACTGCTCTATGATGTGTTTTCTAGGTCAGTTATTTTATATGAGCGACTTTCCAATTTTACCCCCAATCTTTTTGACTTTGTTAATATTTTTTTGATACTCATGGAATCATTAACATCAGAGAGTCTATTACTTGGATAAGGTTATGCACCTCTTGTGATAATATCTCTTTCCAAGTCTTTCCTCCACTGAAATGAAATAATTATTAGTTTGTCCCTCCATTGATCTTCACCCAAATACTCTCCACCAGTTTCGCCATGCTCATTCCTGCATTTGTTCACATTAATATATTGTAAAGTTGCTATCTAACTATACTGTCTAAAATATCTGATGAGTGGTCGCCAATAAATTATAAGCTTTAGCAAGAGTTTAGACTTTTAAGCATTTATTAAGAAGAATAAGAATTTGGTGAAGAGAGAGAAAGAGGCCTAGATGCCTACAGCTATCTCAGGGAGCCAGCATTTCTAGCTCCCCTCCCCATGAGGTCTAAATGAGAGAGAATGAATTGCACCTTCTTCATCCCACAAGCCTCCTGTCTAACCTGGAAACATCAAACGTCACTTCCTGACGCCAAGGAACTGACCTCCCAAGCCACATGGCATGCCCTCAGACAACTTCTCCTCATGGCAGAGCTTTCCTACAGTAATTCTCCAGCAGGTGGTGTCACTCCAATTGTTACAATATCCAGTTATTATAGTCTACTATAATACCACTCCTCATCTTGCTTTTACCTATATTTTACCTTTGAATAGGGTATACCCATTCAAGGTTACATTCCAATCATGTGTCTCATGCTATAATGACAGTAATCAGTGGTCACAGTGGTCAGATTTATCTCATTGCTAATTGAAGACCTTTAATTCTGGCCTTTGAAGATATTCAAATTAAGTCCATTCCCTCTTAAATCTCTTAAAATATATGAGGACAACTTTCATGTTCTTCCTATGTCTTCTCTTCTATAGGCTTATCATTTCTGATACTATTATTTTTCATTTGTTACAGTTCTGAGTTCTCTTCAACCTGCTCATGAATGGCCATTAAATCTGTCATATTTATTAATCTAATTTCAAAACCATCTAAATATATTAGTACCTATTCCATTTCTCCACATTTTTTCTACAAGTATTGCATGAGAGACTTTTGTCAAATACTTTGTCAAAATCTATGTATATTTTGTATGGGAAATAGCATTCCCCAGATTCAGAAATCTACCATATCAAAAGAGAAAATGAAATTTATTGTTGTTGTTTAATTGTTTCAGTCATTTCCCACTCTTTGTGACCTCATTTGGGGTTTTCTTGCCAAAGATACTGGAATATTTGCCATTTTAGTCTTTAGCTCATTTTGTAGATGAGGAAACTGAAGCAGACAGGGTTAAGTAACTTGCCCAGGGTCATATAGCTAGTGTTTGAAACCGATTTTGAACTAAGGTCTTCCTGACTACAGGCTTGGTGATCTGGCCACTGGGCAGGCCACTTGGCTGTCCCTTACCATAACCTGTTATTGTTGAAATCAAGCTGATTTTGATCACTGATTTTTTTGTTAAGGACATATACCCTTAAGAAGGAATTCTAGGGGTGGCTAGGTGGCACAGTGGATAAAGCTCCGGCCCTGGATTCAGGAGTACCTGAGTTCAAATCCGGCCTCAGACACTTGACATTTACCAGCTGTGTGACCCTGGGCAAGTCACTTAACCCCCATTGCCCCACAAAAACAAAACAACAACAACAACAAAAAACAAAGAATGAATTCTAGGGGCAGCTAGGTGGTGCAGTGGATAGAGCACTGGCCCTGGATTCAGGAGGACCTGAGTTCAAATCCGGCCTCAGACACTTGACACTTACTAGCTGTGTGACCCTGGGCAAGTCACTTAACTACCACCAAAAAAAGAAAAAGAAAAAAAAAGAATGAATTCTGTAACGATTGGAATAACGCCACCTGCTGGATACTTACTGTAGAAGAGTTCTGCCCATGAAGGGAAGGTCTTTGAGGGCAAGACCAGGAGTCAGGAAGTGACGCGGACTAGTGGGAGGAGGAAGGAAGAGACTGGCGCTGACTCTGGGGCTCTTTCCTGGGGACGCTGGCGGAGAAGGGAGCTAAAAATGTGCTCTCCCTTTAATAGATAGAAATCTAGGCCTTTCTCTCTCTCTTTACCAAATTCTTATTCTCCTTAATAAATGCTTAAAAGCCTAACTCTTGCTAAAGCTTATAATTTATTGGTGACCACTCATTAGATATTTTAGACAGACTAGCTAGAATTTTAGCCCTTAACAATTCTAAATATGTCTCTACACTCAAAAGAGAGCAAAGAAGCAAATGATCAATATATATATATAAATTATAACAGCTCCTTTTTTTTTTTTGGTGGTAGTAAAGAACTTTACTGGAGTCCTAAATAAATCCTGTATCTGGGATTGTTTTCAGACACCAAGTACATTGTTATGAATCCTTTGGATGCTAAAGAAATATTCAACTGAATTTTATTATTTTCATTAAATATATTGAAGCTTACCTGGGTATAGAAACAGGATTGTTTTTATAATAACAATAGTGGCTCACATTTACCCAGTATTTTGTCATTTTAAATAACTTAACATTCATTCTATCTCATTGATCCTCACAATAAATTCTTTTGAAGGTTAAAAAATATATTACTTTCATTTTACAGATGAATTATAGACCAAAGTGACAAAACTACTCACTCTCATAGCCAGGATTTCTAACTCCAAGATGAGTACCTTTTGTTCTTATAATCAAGGTATTGTGTTATGAAAAACAGTAGGGGTTTCCTTTCCTTTTCCTTTTGATTTTTTTTGGGGGGGAGGTGGGGGTTAATGTATGTGAATGCCATTTATTTGTGCAATCACCATACGATGCCCAACAATATTTTGCACTCAAGAAGTTTATATTATGAGCTCTAGAGTTTGTTTAGTATTAAATTATGTTGAGATTAATAGATGCTTGAGTCATGAAAATGGGGTCTAAGTATGGTCACTACTAGACCAAGCAGAACATGGATTCCAAAAATTGTCTACCACTTAATAGACTTCAGTATCTTTGCTGGGTTTAAGTCTTAACAAAGTTGTCTTTTTCCCCCCTCCAACCAGTGTGTCTGTTCTCATTCTGGTATCTCTTCAGCAAACTACCAAATCTTAATTTGTACAGAAGTGCCATTCAAAGCAAAGTTATAACGGGAAAGTAGGGACAAGATCATGAAATTTAAAGCAATTTTGAAGTCCTAGATTTTTACAAGCCATTGGGGCACTGAATATTTGGTAAGGGCATGTTAAGAAAGGAGAGTTTCATTTAGTACATAGAAGCTATATTAACTAAAGATAAGTCTGATACATGAAAGCTATTTGTAATAGGGCTTTTCTTTATTTCAGACCACTTTTAGAACTCTAATTCAAAAATTGTAATCATATTAATCTTCCAAGAAGATTATGTATAATCTTTATTCTTGGACTTTGCTTCCCAAATGAATACTTTCCCTAATACATCCTCTTGTTTATTTATTTTACTCATATGTCTTGAAAATGAACTTAAATGAATTACAACACAAATATGATAATGAGACCAAATAACTTGATTCTCATTTTATTTTGAATGTATATGCTTTCAGGTAAGATCAAGTTAATTACATGTATTTATCTCTAACAGAAGTTTCTTGAGGGAAAAGACTATCTTAATCCTCTCAGATCTTCTGAATGATAACAGCAGCAATGATCAAATCTGACATTTATAGTATCTTAAGGGTACTGCTGAGCACCTTACATATTATTTCCTCTGGTCCTTGAAACAGACTGTAGCATTTTTATTATCTCCATTTTAGAGGTGTGGAAACTGAGGTTAAGAGAGAGATTAAGTGACTTGCCCCTGGTTTCACAGGCATTAAGGTCTTCCTGATTTCAAAAACAGTACCCTATTTATTTACCATGCCACACTTCATCTCTATCATAACACTTTGTACATAAAGGGTGCTCAATAAATGCCTGTTGAATTTTAGTTGTACATTTTCTCAATTTTTCAAACTCGTAATTGAATCTAAATGTTTACTGAAAAGATAGTCATAATATAAACCACCAATAATAAAGTCAGGGGAAAATGGCATAAAATATTATAATTTTCAAAAAATCTCAAGAATCAAGACAATAGAATACAAATAAATCACTTAAAGAACAAACTGTGTTCCAGGCTTCATTAGTTATAATTACCCCTGAACTGTGCTCATCAGAGTACACATGTGTCAGCTGGGAATGACACACAATAGAGTGGGCAACTTATAAACTCCTCTAAGCCCAGAAAGAGTTCATAAAACAACTGCTTGTGCATTTGGATTCATGCAATAATACCTCCTCTCTTGCATCAACTACTAGATGACACAGATGGGGCAACCCTATCTGTGGGAGTGTTTCTTTTGTGGAAACATTGGACTTTGTAATCCATTCAAGAAATAAACTACAAGAAAGCCAAATACTGGACATGATGTCTTTGTGCTTTATTGCTCAGATGTCATAATTTTATAACATGATGTACTAATCATTCGCCTATATTTAGTAAGAAATTTAGGCAAACAAAAGAGTTGCCTAAACACATACACACATGTGCACACATGTACACACACTCATGTACACACATGAATCTAATGATTCAAAAACCATTTCATTTAAGGATGAATGCTCTTTTCTGGCTTCTACACTTACCCCAAGTAGTATTTGCTGCAATTTGCCCCTGACTATACAGTAACAAAAAAGACATACAAGAAGCAAGTTTTATCATTGTGCCTATTAAATCCATTTCAAATTCTTTTTTTCCATATTCCAAATGTTTTAATATAACTTTAACAGGTAGTTATTACTGACAAATAATTTAAAACTTTTTTCTTCCTATAAATTTCTATTGAATGAAAATTATTTTGTTATGAAACATTAATTCACTGTATTTACATTAAGTTATAATATTCTCTAAAGAATATTATATTATTGAAGCATCAATATGCTCCTGTAGTACTATAAAACCTGTGTTATAAATGCACTATGACAAACCTTTTGTAAAAAAGTTTCTCTGTATTTTCAAGTAGTCTGCCTATATATTCAATCTGTATTTGTAAAAATACACATATATTTATTGACACATTTATATTTGTCAATATATGACAAATGTTAAAATAGTAAATATTTTCTTTCACCAGGAACATCACTTATTGGGTTGTATTTATATATGTATAACTTTTACAACATGGCCTTGAAGGTTTAGAATAATTACTATTTAAATATTACTGATAAAAGACCATATGCCAATGCATGAACATACTTGTTCAATATCTAGGGAATTTAAGGCTATACATTTCATTAAAATGGTATAGTTACAGAAATAGTAGCTACATGAAAATTTCAAAATCACTGCAGTAAAGTTCCACTTTATTTTGTTTGTGATAGATGTAGCATAGTAGTAATTTTAAAAAGATGTTATGCCTGATAATGCCTATTACATACATAGGCCAATATAGAAGTTCCTTATAACGCAGTTTGTTATTATGCAGATTCACAAGTGACATACTGGTCTCTGAAACCCAGCACAGAGTAAAAGGTGTGATATGACATGGAGAGTCCATAAAATAGAATTTGTCCCATATTCTCCAAGCCAATATTATTATAAACAGCCTACATGCACATACATATACACAAATTCCTAATCAAACTTCCATTCCATATTCTAGACACATTTTTATTATAGAAATAATTCTGTTGAACAGCATATCCTTAGAAGTAGGATTTTATAAGTAATGTTTATGTAAGTGACACTTTAAAAAATTTAAAATTTGGAAAATGTTCCTTACACCATGATATCTGTGACTAAAGAAAAGGCCACAGAGAAATAAATAACTAATGTATATGTATTTCATGCAAAAAAAATTCACTTTAAATTCATGCTAAATAGAAATTTGTTTTAAAAGTGTTGACCTTTAAATATATATAATCTAGCTCAAGTACACTTGTACAACTCTTTAACAAAGAGTAAAACCTCAAATGAATAAACTTTCATAAATAATAATGAAACAGTTGCTTATATTTTTGTTTTATATCTTAGGAGTCTGTTTAATCTCGGTGAGTCATATTTTGGGGTGGTTCACTTTATGTGATATTAGACCACTTCAGTTTTCTGGCCAATTTTTATATTTCCAAAATACAGTTTTACTTTATGAAAACATATCCATAAGCAATATAGTATTCTTAAGCAAAATGCATTTTAAATATAAAAGTAAATTTGTTATAATGCTTACTCAGTAAAAAGCACTTCCATGACAAAAATTTATTTTTAAAAGAAACAAATGTATACATCACTAAAATATAAAGCTTTGGGCTTCATTTTTAGTATTAATTTCACTTATATTTCAGTAAAGTCTATTATACCATAAAATATTAATGAAAGCTATTTACTACTACTCATCTTATGTAGACAACTACATCATTTCTAAGGCAAAAAATGTCTCCAATGGAAATGCTCAAATTAAAAATACTTGGATAGAGATCCATTTGTTAGTATAATGTTCTCAGAAATTTTATTGTTAAGTAGTCCATCTAACTTTTAAGAGCTATTTAAGAAATCTGTTATAAATTCTCAGACCTCTCTCTCTCTCTCTCTCTCTCTCTCTCTCTCTCTCTCACACACACACACACACACACACACACACACACACACACACACACACACACACACACGGAAAGCTGAGGCAATCACCTGGATCATTCAATTCAAAAATCAAAAGTTTTTCTTCAATTATCCAAATGTCTGGTTCTCCTTTGGCCTAAATGAACTGTATAATTATATTATTTCTTCACTATATTGGGTGTATTTAGACAAAATCATAATGAACTGTGTTCAAGAGATAATATTGTACCTTTGAAGTTAAAAACTCATTCAGGAAAATTATCAACAACATTAAAGTATAGAATTATGTAAATGTGAAAGGAGTATGGAAGATACCTAAAAATGTGAGCCTGTACCATTTGAGAAGTTTGTGATTTCAGTTTTAAAAGACACAGATATTGAAACTATCATAGCTGATAATTTCATTCTGACATGAGTTTAAAAGGTTAAGTTACTATCTGAAGTAAGGTAATCTGGTTGCCTTTCACAGCAGCCTGCAAGCTCTGCAATCTGCATAGAGAGGGGCATTTGTCATCATTAGCTAAGCAGTGACAGCTGGCACCCAGGGTGTCCCAGATTCAAGAAGTGGCAGAAGCACTCTCTTAGTTTAAGTTGCCATTAAGTACATGTTTCATGAGGATCAAGGATTTCTTTATGCAAAACTTTATGATGTAACACCAGTGAACATATTTGAATTTTCCATAACATGTATAATACAATGATAGCACACAATTAGCAGGTTGCCTCTAGACAACAAGATGCCAGAATACAGTATGAATAAACATCCCCTGCCTGCTACCAAAGAGATGTTTACAGCATTTAACCAGCTAAGGTTGTGTATTTTTCTACTGCTGTTTTAAGAAGCTCAATTCGTTGTCTACCTGAGGCAAAAAAAAGAGGGGGAGGGGCCTCTAAAAAAGTGGGGTTTTTCCCACCTGATAAATTTATATTTCATGATTAACAAGTTTTAGTTCACCACATATAATCTACGAAAAGTGTCAACCAAATTTACAGTAATTTCTTTTCTTTGTGTTCCAGTGCCTAACATAATACCTTGTCTGTAGTAGGCACTTAATAATGTTTGTTCAATAATTCAATTTAAAAATTTATAAATGGCCTATTACTTGCAAGACACTCTTTCTGGGCATGACACAAATACTCCCCTACCCCCAAAAATGAAAAGAAAAAGACAGTTCCTTCCTTGAATTCAATTCACATCTGGAATATGACATGAAATCATTCAAAATTAGGCAACCACCATGTTCTGTATGTCCAAAATGCTACAGATGAAGATATTCAATTGTCCAAATAACCTGGATCATACAGATTAATGATTTGCTTGAAAGCATTTCTTTTGAGAAATGTTTAAAAAGGAGGTTTTATAATAAGCTAGATCAACTAGAGATGAATGTGTCTAAAAGTTATAATCGATGTGACTTTTCAGAGAAAAAAATAAAAGCCCTTAATAATCATACAACTATAATTTGGGGTATGTTTTTTTTTATTCAAGGGTTTACAAGGCAAAAGAAAGTTTAAATATTGAAATGATTTCATCTAAAAGCATTTATTTGAAAGAATAAGAAAATTACATTCCTTGTAAGAAAGTCACCTTCAATGTTTGGAAATGTAATCAATAACACTAGAGTTTTATATTATTATGTAAACTAGTTTTCACAAATAAAACTAATTTTTGTGTTAATGTAAAATCTATGCAAATACATGCAGTCATTTATCAGGAAAGCTGACAAGCATTCCATATTGGAGGGGGAAAATGAAACTGCCTCAAGAATAGAGGCAATTAATTATTTCTGTATTTTCTCTTCCTCTGTCTTGAGGCACAAAAGTTATCCATCCAGTTAAAACAGCAAATGAAATAAAGAGTTTTTTTTTATTTAAACACATATGGCTTTTGCCTGCAATACTGATCACCACAAGGTCTACAGATGCCCGTGGCTAAATTGTACACTGGCAGATGCACACAGGGGAAAACTGTGCTAATGCAGCGTGGAGAGCAAAACAAATGAAGAACTGAATTTGCAGAGAGAAAAACACTTTTTCCCCATTGAGTTATGCATTTTGACTACCAAATGCAGATTAAGGTTACAATAAAACTAAATTTAGTTTGCTACATCAAAACAGAAAACAACTTTAAGTTTACACATACATATACATATACATATATGTTAAAGTTGTTTTGCAGAAAACTGGATAGGTAAATATTTAAATTATTTTCACAATTAAAAGCCAACACATTTCAAACCAATGCAGCATATATATATATATATATATATACACACACACATACACACACACATATATATACACACACACACACACACATATATATATGTTTGTAGATACTCTTATTATGAAGGTACAACTGAAAATTGGAAGAATTTAGCAAATGTGATATTAGTTACTTCCTTAGTACTAAGAAGAATTCTATAGCTATTAGCTATTTCTTCTTGCCAGGATCATTAAAGATCAAATAATGAGATGTCATGTTTTTTTACAGTATCTGAAATTTGTTTTTGTTTTATGAGAAAAAATAAGCATTACAGTAAACATTACTGGAAATATTTCAAAATTATTGGGAATGTATTAATTACTGGGAGGCATGAATATAAAATTATTTTTAAAAAGAAAAGAATCATCAAAATAATTTGTCTATTAAGGGAAGAAAAAAAGAATGGAATACCCTTTTTGAATTTTAAATAAAAGTAATAGAAAGAATTTTTCATGCCTGCTGATTATAAATATTTTTCAAGGACCTACTACTTTCAGGGCACTGAGCTAGGCACTTGGAGAAACTTAGGAGCAAGAGAAATTAATAAAAACCTTAATTACACTTATATTTGATATTTGTAACCATTTAAATTTAAATGCAAACTAACATTTCAAAAAACTGATATAAAAAGCATTTTATTTAATATATATGTATTGACTAATACTGGCTCCAGAAAAAAATAAAAAGGACTTACTCATGAAAAATAAGAAGCAAAATTACTATTTAAACTTGAAAAGACTTTTCCCCCAGGGAACAACACAAGTGGATTATCAATTATGCTATAAATGTTTTTTCCTTTATAGTACGCTCGGGTTTTCAAGTCTGTGTTTGGTGAACAAAGTATAAAAATCCTCATTTGTCTAATTTGTATAAAGTATACTAGCATAACTTTATGAGCATTTTCCTTTGGGGAAAAAGCCATGAAAACCCCAACTGTTTGTCAAACAAGTTAAAAATGACCTCCATTCAAAACAAATTGTTTATTACATATGACATCAATAAGGGATATCTCAATAATTGCTATTCCTAAATTAGATGCTATATGATACTGTAATTTCTTTTGCTTAAAACCATTAATTCTAAATATGCCAATAGAAAATTTTAACTGTATCAAGAAAAAGGCTCATGGTTTCAAGACACCTGCATGTAAAAGTTTCATGTGAGACTAAGGTGAAGAGCACCAAAATTATTTCAATTGGCCAAATGAATGAAACATTAATCACTAACTACAATGATAGTAAAATTATGAAGAAAATAAAGCTGAAGCTACAACTTTAATTGCACTGGACTCTCAAATTTTCTAAGACACATGAAAACATGAAAATTCTTCACATTTGCATCTTTCATTTAGAAAGGTACATCTTAAAACATAAAGAATCACATAAGCATTTACTTCCAATACTACTTCCCTTGATCAACTCTTTTTGTCCAACCATTATTAAGAACAAAATGGAACATTATTGATTCTAATTAGTATCAGTGAGTAGATTGTAAAGAAATATATTAGGTACATTATATCTTTTATAATCTATATAATCATCAGCTCAAAAAACAATGGATAAAAGATTTATTATTTAATACACTAATTTTGTGCTTTCCCCCTTTGAATGGCTCCATTATGTTGAATATAATGTAATAAAAATAATTTAATCATTTTATAGTTACTATAATTATTTTTAGGCTTATAATTGCATTTTTATATCAATTAAAACACTGGGTTATGAGATGTTTCATTAAAAAGTCAACTTCAAAAACTATAACTTTTGAATAGAAATGGACATGTAGTCACTGGAAGCTGATCATCATAGAGCTGTATTCTCAAGGTCAACATTGTATATTTTCCATTGTTTAATAATATACAGCATGAAACAATAATGAGAGTTCTTTAGTCCTGAATGACCCACTACAAATGTAGTAGAATATATATAAACCCTTACTGATTCCATACTTTTCTCCAGGTATAACAAAAAAAGAGCATTTTGGATAGTTGCTAAGACTTAAAATATAAATATGTATATAACCTGGGTGAGGTTTGTTTTAAGGAACACTTAATTTGCTGCAATCTATTTAGAAAAAGAGTCATATGAAACAAATCCTGTCTGAATATTCCTAAAATTTGCAAACAAAACAAAATACAACCTATTCCCATACAAAATGAATTTAAAATTAATAATGAAATTGATGACTTTGGAGTATATGTTAAAAGTAGGTATGCATAAACTCAACATTTGTTTCATTATGCTCAATAAATCAGGAGCTTTAACATATACTGTTATTAAGAAAGTTTAGAGGCATTCACCTTATATTGTAATATGACCAATATATATTTATGATATAACTTTAATATTAATGATGAAACTCAGAAGACTCTTGAGCCTCTGTTTATATTCCCAAGTGAAACGGGGAACTGGAGCATTATCCAGTTAATTTAAGTCAGAAAAAAACAAAAATCTTCTGATAAATATCAAGATAAGTTGAAGTAATTGCAGGTCTTTAAAAAAATCAGATCTGGATAACTGTTACAATTTTTTACTTGTATCTGAGTGTGAAGACACTTCTATAGTATATTTATAAATTTAATCTTTAATGTTAAAATTATTATCCCTTCAACATCTGGTACCACCAATAGAAAATTTGATAATCACTATGGCAAATAGGATATAGAAAAACAAAGATATAATTATGTACATCTCTGGCTGTGTCTATATGAGTGAATAGGTAAAGTGAGGCAGTTAATCTTGATGACCCAAGCAAAGAATTCCCTCCCCCACCCAGAAATATATATTTTAACCACACTTAACTGGATAATTCAGGTAAAGAAATGTTGAAGGTACCTAATTTATTGAAATGCTTCATTCGTTGTCCATATTCTTTCATAGACTTGGTAAAACAAACATGCTTCCATAGACCCATGATGTCATCCATGTGGGTCTTCCATCAGTGAGTACAAAAACATGAAACAATCAGTTTAGAAAACTACTGGAACTTTTAAAGGTTTCAGACTATTTTTTTTGTTTCAGATGTTCTTATATTATATGCCACAATAGGTATGGGAGAAGGTGCAGGTGCTATCAAATTGAATTTTCAGAAAAGGTCCCTCTACTTTACTTTATATAATGTGACACATAAAGAAAACTCCCCACAAATATCTGTCTTAAATTTCTCTAGTGTAACAAAAAATGTATTGTGGCTGGCAGAACAAAACAGATGAAATAGTCTGGATGTATTAAAAAAAAAGTATGAAAGAAAGGTGGGGGTGGGGTGGGGGTAGGAAGGAAGAACGGAAATAAGATCTATTCAATGAGCCTTCAAAGCCACTCCAGCAATAGGGATAAATAATTTAATAAACTCAACTTCATATTCTTTTTTATCTCCCTGGTGCAATAAACAGATATTAAAAAAAAAACCTTTAAATTCATGAATACTGGTATATAGAATCATAGCCAGCAGATAATGAAAAAACACAGGAAGTAATATCTCCACAAGCACTTAACATATATGTGCATATACTCTAACTAACCATTATTTTTCCCACATGAAAAGACACTATTGTGGAAATTTATGAGCCTGAAACTCAATTTTTCAAATTAGGTTTATTAAAACACAGAAACCTTTTATTCATACATTCCTCAACATAATTGGGCTTTTTCTGTATGTATGCACTAATAAGGTGGCTATTTACATGTCACTTTGTCTACAGCATGTATGTACAAAGGACTAGATAATGGGGGTAGGGATAACTAGGGAATCATACTTCAGGAAATATACCTTCCCTTCTGTTTCATATTTTTGTTGAAATTTTTGGAGAATAAAAACATTTATTTTAGTTACATTAATAGTAATATAATTCATGATAAAAATGGCATGTGTCTGCTTGCTATCTAACTCTGTCACATTTTCAAAATGTTAGACCAGGGGGGTGACCAATTAAGTTCAATTCATAGTCATAGAACAAAAAAATTTCTAAAATGGAGTCTGTTATACCTCAGGGTCCCAAATACCATACAAATGTAAACATTTCAGTCATTAAATCATGAGATTCTTGGTCTCCCTTCAATTAGGTCAGTTTTCAACAATTATCATGCTATTATTAGCTCATGTCAAGAATGTCTGCATACATACCATTTAAAACAATTCAGCATTTATTTCTTCAAGCTGGGGAGACTTTAATAAGCAGACTTTTACTGCAATACTAACAATTAAATGCTCTTACATATTAAGCAAATATATATATTTAAAATTATTATTAAAGATGAACGACAGAACATTTTTGTAAGTTCACCAAGTATGTTAATCAAAGCATTTTATGTTATCTTGGTATATTATTCTATGATTTTGAAACAGTTTATTTTAGAGGAAAAGTGCATCTTTTAAAAGAAATGATGCATAAAATGTTTCAATATTCAAAACATAGAAAAACATTTTAACTGAATTTATGAACAAACCAATATGCTAGCAACTCTACAGATTGACCATCTCCCCTTCATGGGACTTTACAATTATAAGAGAAAGAGGATACACTACTTCACTGAAGACTTTAATTTTAATTTTCTTTTCAGCAATGACTGGTGTCTAAGATCAGCTGAAAGGTTTTTGCTACACAAGGCAATTCATTTCACGTGTTCATTGTAACAGAAAATCACTGTGTTGCAGCAACAAGCAGGACTTGCGCAGGAGTAATATTATAGGTCGTCCAGTTCACCAACAGTGACAGCAGCAGATCTGTGAATCTTGTGTTATGTAAATCACTGTCAGCTCCATATGTGAAGGGTGCTCAGAAAAGCAGCACAGAAAACAGAAGCAGACTCACTTTCCTTGAAACTGAATTACTTCACTTTCCTGGAATACACTTTGACTAACAAGTTACCCTAGTACCATCTCACTCTCCATTTTTCTTCCTCAAAGTGCAAATCGTTAGTGAAAAGCCCCAGGTTGCACCAATTAGTTTGCACAAAATGTTTCGTTGTTTAGCTTCGTTTTAACCCAATTAGACCGAATAGGCTAGAGAGTCTCTAAGATCTACCACCTGCGTGTCTGGGTTTTTCAGAGGGTCTATGTCTATGGCTCCCGCCCACTGCATCCCCATACCGTTTCACATTAAACCCAACTGGAGGGCTGATTGAGCACGGATACAAACATATTAAATCACCCCAGTAGGTGTTAATGTCTCCCAAAACTGCCTGGGGGATTTATCTGCCCCCATATTCCATCACATCCAGAATCAAACATGTTCATTTCCAGGTAGACAAAAAAAAAAGGTCAAAATCAAAATTTCCATCATAATAGACACATGCACAGATAGAAGAGTCTATGGATGTCTGGGTCTTCTTCAAAAATAAAATAACTTCATTCCACTTTGAACTAGGAAAAAATAGCTGAGAGATTTCAACTATAAGTAGATAAAAATTGAGAACAATTCAAGGGAATTCATGTAGGGTTTGGTTCATGCGTGACTGCTGGTCACTGAGGTAAAGCACAGTTAGAGGGAAAACAGGAAGGAAAGGGGATAGGAAAACCGGCAAGCAACAAGGAAAGTGGTGGGGGATGAGACCCACAGAGACAGAGAAAAGACCTCGGGAGAGAGACAGAGGTAGAGATGCAAAGGCAGAAACTGATGCAACGGAGAGAGGAAGGGAGGGAAACAAACAGAAGCAGATAGGTGCAGGACAGTTAGAGAGAGAAGAGTTTAGGGGTTAAGGACTGGAGAAGCAGCAGCGGGTGGGGGGGGGGAGCAAAAGACAGTGAAGAAGGGCAGGAGGCAAAAAGCAGTTTCCACTAGGTTAGGCAGCTTCTTCCTTTTTCCCTGAGAGGCAACAGCAATACATTTTGCTAGTCAGAACTACTCTGATTTGTCTCCTCTTGCCCTCCTTTTTGTTTACTAGTAACTGAAAATTAGGCAAAGATGAAGAGGGGAATTTAAAGAGTGCTTTTAAATTTAATTCCCAATTCTACCAGAAGGAACAGTGTTTGAGTAAGGAGATCTATGGATGATAGGAGCCCCAAATTTATCTCATCATTTCCACCTAGTAACAGAATTTATCAGTATTCTCGACAGATTACCGGAAAGGGCAAAGAATATATGGTTTTGTGATCTTTAAGAAAAAAGTGTAAAAAATAAGTTACAAAATGTGAACAGTTAACATTTTTGTTTTGTAGGAATAGTCAAATAGGGAAGGTCTCTTGAGACCAATTACCTATAAATGGGCGTGGGGGGAGGGAGAGGGAAGGGTGTCCATGGGGAAGAGGCAGATGAACTATTTTAAACTAGGAAAGAAAAAAAAATTTAAAATTAGTTTCCCATGAAATGTGATTGAAAATTACTGGAAATTAATTTGGGCATTTCAAAATCCATCCTAGTTTTAAAATATAATGGCAAACCCTAATGAGTATAGCTTCATTTTTTTTTGCACTTTGCCAAAACAAAACAAAACACCAAAAAATCAAAGAAATGCTATGAGTTTTCTTCTTTCCTATATTAAAAAATTATGATTAATTCTTAATTATATTAAAATTGTCAAAATGAAACATTTCTTTATTGGGGTTTGATTCATCTTAAAATATGATAAACTGTTCCTTCTGAAGGATATCAGAGGAAGCAGAGATGCTACAAAGTAAGATTTAGCAGTCTTTACACTCTGGAAATTCAAGCCACCATTGTGGACTTTTAAAAGAGATAGTTCCTTAAATATAGACATACAAACAAACCCAACATTCCCAACCTTCAAACTGTCAGGTTAGTGATATGCCAGCATATCTACAACCTCTTTTGTACCCACATTTATTACAACACAGTTTGAAATAAGTTCACATTAAAATAAACTATACACGGAAATAATTTGCTATTTATTTTTCAAGTATTTTCCAAGGCTCCATATATATTACATAGCTCGGCATACTGATAATGATGGAGAAAAGCCTGTAATCACAGAAGAGGAGAAACAAGGAGTTGGGGGAAGGTTCACTAAGTATTTAACTTTTTTTACTTAATTAATCAGGGAGAGAAATTACCAGACACTTTAACAACTGGGATTGTAAAAATTTGTTTCAACTGCCATAAATGAATAAGCCAAATAAAGATCATACAAAATATGTATAACTTAAAAAAAACCAAGTCTAACCCAGTGGAACAAGTTAAGTGTTATTTAAAAGCTATTTCATAGTTACTTACTATCTTAAAAGACAACTTCAAAACTGAAAAATTACAAACATCTACGAAGTCAAAAGGAACAAAATAATCTGACAGCAAACACAAGTTAATAAATTTGTCTATGAAAACTCCCTTCTAGTTCACCAACTGATGGATGACCATCAAATACACCTGCAGTCACATTTCAGCCGTAGAGATACAACCAGGGTTTCACTGCAGAAGAGAAGGATTTTGCCAAGTTCGTTCAAAACGTCAATATGCTTTCAAGTAACACCAAAGCTAAGAGATTCCTCTTGATTTCCGAAAGTATCTAGGTAGCCTGGGTGGTTTTCTGCCGGCAGCAGCCTCCTACCTTTGGTTTGCGTGTCTATATCCAAGAGGGGGGATTAATTAACCGGGTTTGAGCTGAAGTAGGCTGCGGTGACGAGCCCAGTGGCGATTGGCCGCCCGCCTGCCTGGCCCTGCCTTTATAATTTCCACTCGAGTGCATCTGGGCTCTTATACAAACCAACAGCAGCTTCTTCTGACATACACACACACATACACACACAGACAGACATCCAACACTTTTACACCATCTGATTAACAGCCTGGCACACACTGTGATTACAGGAAAACATAAATAAATACGAAAACAGTTGATTATTTTGACTACTGGAAGAGCTTTTCTGTGTCTCAGTGCAACTTTTGTTTTTATTGCTGGGAAGGTGATCTCTCCATGCATTTCTCTCACACACGGATTCTTTAAAAGAGGGAGAGGAAGAGAGACAGACAGACACAGAGAAAGAGAGCCAGACGGGGGGAGGTGGTGGGGAAAAGTAATCTTTCCCTTTAAAACCGGCTGGGCTCAAAGATAAAAGGAACTGGAAAACAGCAACTGAGAAACAACAGCTACAACGCTTTGGAAAGATTTTTTTTTTTGGGGGGGTTCCGTTTCAGAGGATAGCAGCCTGTTTCTCCTCTGAAGTTGGCTCCAGCTTTAGCAGCCGCATTGGATCCCACAGCCTATTGTGAGACTCCGGTGTACAATCCGGATCTCTGCCCCAACATGATCGCGGCCCAGGCCAAGTTGGTTTATCATCTGAATAAATACTACAATGAAAAATGCCAAGCCAGGAAAGCTGCCATCGCCAAAACTATCCGAGAAGTCTGCAAAGTAGTTTCGGATGTGTTGAAGGAAGTGGAAGTGCAGGAGCCCCGTTTCATCAGTTCTCTCAATGAAATGGACAATCGTTATGAGGGTCTGGAGGTCATTTCACCAACAGAATTTGAAGTGGTGCTTTATCTTAATCAAATGGGGGTCTTCAACTTTGTGGATGACGGTTCCCTGCCGGGATGTGCCGTGCTCAAGTTAAGCGATGGGCGTAAAAGAAGCATGTCTCTTTGGGTGGAGTTCATAACAGCCTCTGGTTACCTCTCTGCTCGGAAAATCAGGTCCAGATTTCAGACCCTGGTGGCTCAAGCAGTGGATAAATGTAGTTACAGGGATGTGGTAAAGATGGTGGCAGATACCAGCGAAGTGAAACTGAGAATAAGAGATAGATATGTAGTGCAGATTACCCCAGCTTTTAAGTGCACGGGGATCTGGCCAAGAAGTGCTGCCCACTGGCCACTTCCCCACATCCCTTGGCCGGGACCCAACAGAGTAGCAGAGGTCAAAGCTGAAGGGTTCAACCTCTTATCCAAGGAGTGCCACTCTCTAGCAGGCAAACAGAGTTCAGCGGAGAGTGATGCCTGGGTCCTGCAGTTCGCAGAAGCAGAGAACAGACTACAGATGGGAGGCTGCAGAAAGAAATGCCTCTCGATTCTCAAAACCTTACGGGATCGACACCTGGAACTGCCAGGACAGCCCCTGAACAATTACCATATGAAGACTCTGGTTTCTTACGAGTGTGAAAAGCACCCCCGGGAATCGGATTGGGACGAATCTTGCCTGGGCGATCGCCTCAACGGAATTTTACTTCAACTTATATCCTGCCTACAATGCAGGCGATGTCCTCACTACTTCTTACCAAACTTAGATCTCTTTCAGGGCAAACCTCATTCAGCCCTGGAAAATGCTGCCAAACAAACGTGGCGACTGGCTAGAGAGATACTTACTAATCCCAAAAGTTTGGAAAAACTTTAGAGGACAAGTTTAAGAAGGGCCGAAATGATTCCCAAGTCCTGATGAAAATTAAACTTCCTGTTTGAATCACAGTCAAATATTCCACTTGACAATGCAAACAACAGCTTCTTTAAAAAGGAATATACCTCTTATGCATCGTGGGGGGTGGGGGTGGGGGGGTGGGGAGAACGGGAAAAGGGCGGGGGGGAAGGATTCAAATTCGAGAGTACTGAGACTTCTTTTCAAAGCATTTTTCGTCTCCCCAGAAAAACCCACAACACCTGGAAACAACTCGGCTCTAAAACAACACGATAGTGACTATTCTGCCTATAACATCAATGGATTATAACAACCTCTGGTGATTTTAGGTTACCTCTGTCAGTGAGTAAATGATATTTGGATGCGTCATCTGAACAAAAGTCTAATGTACATTTTAATTTGTATCAAATATTGTGATCTCACATTGTCTTTGAAAGTGTGGATGTTGGTGTTTTGTGATTTGGTGAACAGAAGCTAAATTGCCATTTTTGGATACTTCAGGACATTCTCTGCTAATGGAGATACCATTTAAAGGTAGATTTTTCTCATGGTACTTTTGTTAACTGTCTTTGAAATTGTCTGAACTTTAAAGTTTACATTTTTGTTTCAAATATATTGCTTGTTCTATTTCTAACATTCCATAAATATACTTGAAATGTTATTTAAATATATTCAGAAGAAATTTGGATTCTGCTTATATAATAACGCTTGAATATCTGAATTATATATTTGAAAAAATGCACTTGAAATACACTGGATAATTACTTTTGTGAATTAGATTTTAATTTCTGTTGCTGGTTTTTATTTAATTACAAGCTAATAAATGAAGTAAAAGAAAAGTTATGTGTTTCAATTCAAAATTAATTTTTTCCTATTTGAAAATTTGTTGATATGCTTCATTTTGAAAATTAAGCCTACACATACCTCAGAAATGGACAAGTGTAATCAGAGAAAAGAAATATAACTTGAAATATTGGTGAAAGCCACCACAACTTTAACTACTAAAGACTATCAACAATTGTCAATTTCTTAAGTTGTAATTAATTATCAGAATAGCAGTATAACTTTTTACAGGAGTCAAAATATAATTCCACCTAGGAAAGATGTTCTTATTCAGTTAGGTTTTCATTAGGAATATTAAGGAAAAGTCAGCTCATTAGAGCAAAGGCTATTGAATCTGGCTAATTTTTATGAAATTCACCTTAATATTTGAAGCAAAGAATGATACAATAAAGGCAGATGATTAATAGATGAAGTCTAGCCAGTAATAATAAGATAAAGATTATTTCTGACCTACAATGATATTTTTCTTGATAAAGATGCCAGCAGAATCCTAAAATCAGAAATCTAACCAGCCCATACCTAAAGCAATGATAAAATATAATACAAATGATGACAATTACTTAATATTAAAATGTTTTTTAAATGAAAGAGAAAAAAGTTTGAAGAACATCCTGCTTAAATTAAATATTTATAGTCAACAAGTGTTGAAAGGAGCAGACCAACTATATATAGAACCTTTAGTTAAAAGATGTGCTTCATGATTTTTAATATGGCAAATACTGTTTTCCAAAAACCAATTCTGTGATATTTGTTTTATTTTTCTGGTCAGAATATGGACACTAGACAGCCCAGTCCCCATTCTATCTTTGAAAATAGTGGAATAATTATTCCTGAGAAATATTTTAATGAAAGATCTCTGCAAACTGGAGCAAAAGATTCCTTTCCCACCTCCATTCTCAAATACAGAAAATTTTGTTTACAAATGTGCTGTGATATGAATATGAAAAAAAAAACTGGCTGTAGAAAACAAAGTACTTTGGTACAAGCAAATCCTAAAACCAGATCCTCTTCCATAACCCTCTAAAGTAGTACCCGATAAACAAAATACAATAATTTGTTATTTTAAATGTAACCAACTATTTTGTAGTTTCATACACAAATATACACACCTTTCAAAAATAGTTTAAAATCAAACGCAAAAGTCAAGGGTTTTTAAAAAAAGAAAATCCGTTTTTTGAAGCTTTTGGGAAAGCTTAAATCTACTATTTTAAGGAATATTTTAAATTAAAAAATCGATTTAAAAATACAGGTAACCATTGTCTTTAAGGTTTTTCCTTCAGTTTCAACATAAGCTTTCAGTAAATGATCCACATTGCTTCTATTTACACTTTTTTGGAGGGGGTGGGGTATTAAAGGCATTATAATAAAACCGACTCTTAGAGAAAAGCCCATCATGTCTTTTGAGACAGTATGAGATCGCTGTTACCCCTAGGGATTTCAGAGCAATTGGCTTAACTACCAAATCTGCCCAAGTTCATACAAAGGCATTTACTGAAAGACTGTAAAACTGTTCCTGCTGTGGTAATAGAGGATTTAAAATTATGAATATATTTGACTTTCATCATCTCAACGCGAGTTAAAGAAACAGAATTGCAGATATATTGCACCCATTTCCTTTTCAACTAGAAAAGAAGAACACACTCCTTTCCCTCTCACTGGTTATTTTAAAAAATTAAGTCCACCAACACCACTTCCCTCCATCCACGTAAGAACTAAAATCATGCCACAAATCACTAACGGTGTCAATAAGTCATTGAAGTACTTGTACTCACTTTGGGGTCGATCTTCTTAAAGCCAGGTTCGTCTTCCTCTACCTCAAAGTAAATTTCCGTCGTGGTGATGGAGAGTGTCCCCTTGGCCACCACCACAGGGGCTATGAGCTGAGCCGGCGTGCTGAGGACCACGGGGCCTGCAAGACAAGCACAGGGTGTCATCCACTGGACAAGCCGCCGAAGTCTTCACCTTCCCGAAGGAAGGGCTCCAGCACTAACTACAGGTTTGACCAAGAGGCATTTGCAAGAATGTTGCCTTATCTCATTTCAATACTTAAGTTCGAAGAACCCTGCCGGTCTGAAAAAATCGAAACAATTTTTACTCCTTATTCTCTCATCAGTCCCAGAATAAAATATAATTTTGCAAAACACTAAAAGCTGCCCCTCAGCAGCGCTAACCTTTCCCCAGAAAGACTGTATGGTAGGCTAAGGTGCCAGCATTAACCACTTTGGAGGCGCAGGGAGACATCGCGCTCAGATTTTCCAATGAAAGTGCAATCTTTCCGAAGGGCTCAGACGGTCACAGTTACCCCAAAGACACGGGATTATGCAGAACGGTGCCAGGGTCGAGAAAGTCGAGCTTCTCAAGGGACGCCGAGGCGAGGGGGTAGGGAGATAGAGGCTAAAGAGGGAAGCCACAGTATTCGGGTTTCGCATCCTTTTAGCAAGGTCAAATTAATATCAACTGTATAGAAACTCAAAGGAGCAAATACTTATCAAGCCACTTCTCATTTGGAAGAGAGTGAAAACACTAACAGTGATCTTTTCAGGGAGTTTATTAAGGCTGAAAATGGAGAAGAAACTGTAACAAGAACCATCTCCTCAAAAAACCGTCAGTGGCCACTCGTGAGGCTTCAACTTTTCAAAGAGAGGGAGCTGGACTTAGGGGCAAAAGGGCCTCTGAAAGTGTGCGGGGCAACAAGCGGAGGTTTAGCGACGGATTTAATGGACCCGAGCGAAACTCAAGAATTAGGGAATTCGTGTATTGGAAAGACCCCCCTCCCCCCCCCCCATTCTGAATTGGTCATGCACGAGAAAGAGACCCGGAAACGGGAAGTAAGTGAGTCCTCGTTCAGACGCCAGGTAGCTCTTCTACACCGTTCTAAGAACTGGGCCTGCTCCCTTCCGAACAAAGCGTCAACTTAATCCGATAAAATGACCCATACTAGCGATAGTTAGGCTGTAAACCAGGTCCCCTCTTCCCAGCCCCGAGCTCTCCAGGAGCCGGCAGGGGAAAGGAGAAAACGTCCAGATGAGTGGGTTTGGACTGGGAGAGGGGAGCGGGGCGCGTGTCTGGGCCTCGGGTGGCCGCGGCTCCCCACACAGTTTCCGGGAGGAGGGATCAGGCCCTTGCACAGGCTGCCTTTATTCATTCCCTCCTTTTCACAATAAGCACATAGACCAAATTAGCCCCGTATCATAGTATCTAACTGTCACGTTGTTTATGTTTTACTTTGGTTTAACACTCAATTTGCGATCCTACTGCACAGCAAAGTGTCAATTCCTTTGCCGAATTAAAAGAAAGGAGAGTAATTTATTTCGTGTATAAAGGAGTATTTGAAACAAACTGTTTCAGTGACAGCTTTCAGCTTCTGATTGTGACAGTTTGGATACTATTGATGCAAACTCTATTTTCTTTCATTTTATTGTTTTCTATCCCTTAATAAGCCAGCGTAGCCTCTTGACCCTAGTCAGCTGAGGTGGATCACATGTGCCCGGTTGCCGGGTTCATTTTCCCTTTTGCCCTCCATCTTCTTTCCGTTATTTCCACAGTGGGAGCCAAGCAGAATCGAGATCCACCTTGGCCCAGCAATGTTTTTCTTTCCAAAGGGCAAGGCGATCGATCCGAAGCGCCACTTTAAAGGCTCATCAATCTTAATCTAGGTTGCTCAAGTAATTATGCCTGATTCCCTTGTACGATTACAAGTGGATTTGGGTTTCTATTCCCCAGGCCCCTCTTCTTTGTGTTTATTGAAAGATTCGTACAGACAGCAGTTCCCTGATTTGCTGATCCATTTGCCCCTTTAAAGAGAACATCCAAACACCTCCTTTAACTCTTCAGCACCCAGATTCCTTCGCCACAGAATTTCCTTTCTATTCATGTTACTAATGGATCTTGGCAAAGAAAGAAATAAGGATAGAGATTTGGGGGAAAGTGGGGAAAAAAGATTGAGGTGATTTTGTTAGAAAACAATGAGTCCCACTAAATCCTTTTCTAGTCCTTGCTAATTTTCAGAAGACTCCATAAATTGGTTGGTGATTTCTGGTTTTATGCAGAGAACTGTTACTTCATCACTCAGGATAGTTTTAATTTAAAAAAAAAAAAGGAAAAAGTTCCTTCTAGGAACTTAAACGGAAGAATAAATGTTAAATCTTTAAATTGAGAAAAATCAATGAAATTTTAAGATTAAAAAAAATAAATTCCACATTATTGGAAAATCTGTAAAAATCATATTTAACCATACTTTTTGATTTTCTGATTATCACATCTAATTACTAAAGTGTACATTTTCAATAACTCCTAATGAGAACATATTTTTCTACTCCATACTTTGCATTCCAAAAATAGGAAAGAGGTTCCTTCAGCTTTAATTCCAGTTTAGCTCCAGGGGTTTAAGACATTTTCTGAGGGAAGTGGTGACTTTGAAAGGTCTCAGAGTGAGTCCCTCTTTAAGAAAACTACAAAATAAAACATTCGGTTTCAAGAGTGTGTCATTTTTACACTTGTCCTTTGGAAATCTCCAATTACAACTTCCTGTACCATAGCATGTTTAAAGAGCATTGAGTCTTTTTTGTTACAACCTTCAGGGAACAAACCAACGATTGAGGGAAAATGGAGTTAATCCATTACTGCTATGTAGAGAAAATTATGTTTTAATCCCCTTTAGGGGAAACTCTGGGTTTTAAGGATCTGATATTAAACTGTTTACATAAGGCATAATAATAATAACAGCAACAACTATAATAACTGCAGCACTTCCATTGGACCCCCAGCTATCTGCATTACAAAAACTGCCAAACATAAATGCTCATCAAAAACAAAAGAACACAATTTCCAAAAACCAGGCAGAGGATATTCTGGCTGACTATTCTAGAAAGATAATGTGAGTGGCTACAAATGTAACTCTTTACTGTGTTTTGGGGGTTGAACCTAAATATATTCATTGCTATCAGCACTGTTGTAATAAAAAAAAGTGTGAATGATGGTTACCCAGTAGGCCTTAACATAAATAGTACTTAGGTACAGTAATACAAATGGATAATACTAAACCTCCTCCCCATTGTGCTATAAACCAAGGATTACAATCTCCCACCTGAGATGGTAATAAAAGATTTTGTTTCCTCCTGGAATTTGCAACTGAGCAAAAGACAGGTGTCATCATATTGGATGTTCATTAACAAATATTCTGAGAAAAGATCACTCTTTAAAAGTGAAAAGAATAGCAAACAACAACAACACTGCAATTCAATATTTAGTCCCAAGGGTTCTGGAGTCAGTTGAGTTGTTGAACTTCTTTTTGGATATAGTTTGGTAAATATAGGTTTTGCATTTGTTAAGGGAAGTGTTAGTTAAATATATTGAAGAGATAGGATTTTTTTTTTAAATTGATACTTTGGAAAAGTACTTTTAAAATCAGGAGATTAAATTTATTACTGCTTCCTACCCAACAATTTGATATTCACAAGCTCAAAATTAAATCAATAAGGATCATGTGAATTAAAGTTTTAAGAACTATCAATTAATAAAGCATAAAGGATGAAGCAAACACTGTCCTTGGTCTTCTCAATTTTTATCTCAGTTACTGAATTTTAGAAAATGTTAGAAGTAAGAAGGATTTTTTATAAAGAAAGAATTCCTAGGGGCAGCTAGATGGCGAAGTGAATAGAGCACTGGCCCTGGAGTCAGGAGGATCTGAGTTCAAATCTGGCACCAGACACATAACACTTACTGGCTCTGTGACCCTGGGCAAGTCACTTGACCCCAATTACTTCCCGAAGAAAGAAAGGAAGAAAGAAAGAAAGAAAGAAAAGAAAGAAAGAAAGAATTCCTATTAATTTGGCAAATACTTGATAAATAGGAATGAGAAAAAGATAGTTATTGCATAGAGCATTACATATTATGTTTATGACAGTGATAAACTGCTAAATTATATGGATTCCCTGCCCATGAATTTTTCAGTTTTTAAAACTGAGTTTGTTTTTTGCAATATGTCAAAGAATGTAATTTTGGGGGGTACCATTTCACCCCAGCAAAGGGATGAAATTTAAGATCCTGACAGTTGCCAGATGATAAGGTTGTTTCCATACTTAGAAAAAGAATAAAAATCAAGAAAATTTTAGTTTACATAAATCTGTAACATTCTACTTGTTCCTTTTTGAGGTTAATATGTCTAAAATGAGGCAACTAGATATTTCAGTAGATAGAGTACTGAGCCTGGAGCAAGGAAGACCTGTGACCCTGAGCAAGTCATTTAACCTCTATTTGCCTTAATCTAAGGGAGAAGGAAATAGCAAACTACTCTAGTATCTCTGCCAAGAAAAGCTATCGGTCAAATACGGTCTGTGGGATCATGAAGAATTGGATACCACTGAATAACAATATCTAAAATGAACATTTTAAAGGAAACTAAGTATAAGTAACTGAACATCATGTTTTAAAATAATAGTATTATTTCAAAACTCCATTGTGAGGGAGGGGGGAAATGGTAAAGGCAGCCTGGGGAAATGGATAGAGAGTAATGCTTGCAGTCAGGAAAACCTAGGTTCAAATTCTCACTTCTGATATTTACTAAGTTTGTGATCCTGAACTAGTTATTTAATCTCTTTGTACTCTAGGAAGAAGAAATGGTTGCTATCTGCATTGGCTGAAGGATTTCCCACATCAGAATTCTTTAGACAGAGGAAATCATAGTATTTGGATACCTGTATTTTTAAATAAAGTAAAAGGGCTTTAATATCAATTAATTGACTAGTATTTATCAAGCACCTACTCTATGCCAGGCACTGTGCAGAGCCCTAGGTATACAAAGAAAAGCAAGAATAAATAATTAAAAAACCCCAGTTGTTGCTCTCACTCAAAATAGCTTAAAATTAAGTATTGAACCACCTCTAAAGAGTATAGATATATGCTTGTTTGTTTGAGGGAAAGGAAGGGAAAGGGAAATGGTGAAGAAGGTGAAGCCTAAAGCTTTAAAATAAATTGTAGGACTCCAGGTTTATAAATTTATCAGGCCCATGCCTTTGCTTTGATTCTCAAACATCTAAATCTCCTCTCCCCAGGGGAAAAAAAAATACCTTAATAAAACAATCTAGAAAAACTTTCACTTTTAAAGAGTGTTGATGTTTGATAAAAAAATACAAAATTATCTAGGGAAAATATAGTTGACTTATTCTTAAGCATTCAAGCATTCAAGAAATGATGAGGAAGTCATGTCTATATATTTAAATTTCAGGTCTCTAAAAAAGACTTTGTCAAAGAATCCACTGACCCCAGAAATATCCTATTCGTGTACCTGGGTGACTTTTTGGACAGATTCTATATCTGAGTTTTGGACTGACATCTATGGTCCCTTACAGCTTTAATTCTACTATTCTACCTTCCAAAGCAAGTCAAGTGTTTAAAAAGGTACCTTATCTTTTCAGGACTCAGTGCACCTCTCAAAGCACCTAACTTATCTAGAAGGAATAACAAGTTGAGGGGAACACAGTAGTTCTTTTTCTTTTGAGCAATTACTATAATTTGATATTCATTCTACCACATCAGAAAATTATAATAATGTTCCCTATTTTAGATTAAAATTATACTCCTTTTGATGTATTAATTTACCTTAGTGTTTCTCTTGAAAAATAGGAAAGCTAACTTTTATGATGGAGCATACTATAACAAAGCCTGGTAGGCTCCAACTATAATCCTCTGTTTTTCTCTTATGTGGAGAAATCTGTAGTGCATGCTCTATTTCCAAACTCAGGTGAGGTGAGGGATCTCTAAAAATCTCTTTGATCATATATTTAGTAAACTGTTAAGTGAGCTGGATATTACTAGCATGAGTACTAATAAATTCAGAAACACTCAAGCATTTGTTAAGTGAGTGCCTATTGTGTTCTAGGTACTTTGCTAGCATGAGGGATACTAAACCAAAAGTGAATCAGTCCCTGTCCTTATGGAATCTGCATACAAAGAGAACAGACAACATCTACCAAAATGAGTTCCATATAAGCCATGCAAATTCAAACAAGGTAGTTTTGGTTAGGAGGGCACCAGAAGCTAGAAGGATAAGAAAAGACTTTGTGTAGAAGAGGACACTTGAGCTTAGTTTTAAAAGACAGCAGGATTTCCAAGACGTGTAGGTGAGGAAGGAGTTCATTCCAGTCACTGGGGACAACCAATGCATAGACAGAGAGAAAGGAAAGGGAGTAAAAAAACATCATATACTTGTATGGCCACAAAGGAGTAACATGTAACAAGACTGAAAAGATAGGTATGCACCATGCTTTAAATAACAGAAAGAAGGATTTATATTTGATCTGAGAACAGAGCTTTTAAACCTTTTTTGCGTGTGATGGACCTTTTTGGCAGTCTAGTGAAATCTATGGAACCCTTCTCAGAATCAGATTTTTAATTTTATAAAATAAAAAGGAAACCAGTTATATTGAAATACAGTTATCAAATTATAATTTTTTAAAAAATTACAAACCACAGGTTAAGAACTCCTTTTCCTAGAAGTAATAGGAAGGCACCAGAGTTTAACATGGTCAGATCAAAGCTTTAGGGAAATCATGTTGGCAGTAATGGATTGGTGTGGGGAAGGTTTTGAGGTAGAGCCTAAATAGGAAGCTATTACAATAATTTATAAGAGAAGTGATGAGTTCAGTGGTGGCCATGTCAGTAAAGTGAAGGGCCCATTTATGAATAGCTTTGTGAAAAGAGAAGAGATACAATTTGACAGCTGATTAGATATGTGGGGTAAGTGAAGGTGAGGGCAGGGAGAATAAAGACATTGAAGTTTTGACCTGGGTGATTTGGGAGATGGTGATATACTTAAGTAATAAAAGTAACAACTCTCTTATAGCACTAAAGTAGCACTTAATAAAGTTTTTAAAAACCTTAAAATTTGACTATTATCTCATTAAGCTACTAAAAGGTATTATCAAATAAGATACTATTTTTATGTTTGTTTTTTTGCAGGGCAATGAGGGTTAAGTGACTTGCCCGGGGTCACACAGCTAGTAAGTGTCAAGTGTCTGAGGCTGGATTTGAACTCAGGTACTCCTGAATCCAGGGCTGGTGCTTTATCCACTGCGCTACCTAGCTGCCCTAAAATACTATTTTTAAAGCACTCACACAGTACCTGGAACAGTAGGTGTTTAATAAATGCTTGTTCCCTTCTCCTATTGGTTAATACTTATGCACTAATATGTAGAATATAGTAATAATAAATTATACATGTTGTTTTATTTATACAGTCTGTGTTTAAAAGACCATTTAAAATATTGTATTATGGAGGAGCCTCCTTCAGAGCTGCCCTGAGAATGAGGCCAATTCCAGAATGTCCAAGAGAAGATGTTTCCATGGGACATCTGTGACTCAAGATGAAGAGTGCTGATTAAGTGAACATTGGAAATAGGTTACCAGGTTACAATGAGACTTGATGTTATTTAATAATGATGATCATTATTGTATTACTTTCCCCCCCACAGTGTTCATGTTTACTAAATTTTCTTGGTTACTTTGGTGATATGCAAATTCCCCCTCATTTCCACACCCCTTGGCGTGACAGAGTTCTGGCCAGGTTGAGTGAATGAATCATCTGGAACTTAAGGCCTTGCTTGGTAAACTCTACAGGGAGATACACCTGAGTTGGCCTGAGGCCTTACCCCTCACTTTACTTTACTTTTATTTAGTAGACCATGGGGAACTTTGCTTTTTGACCTTTGATATACTATTTGCCCATCCTCCTATTATTGCTAAACCCTTTACCCCAGTTTATACCTCACTGGTAGAGAATGAAGCATCACTCCCTTCTTATATTCCCTCATTCCCATAGCCCTACCTCACCATGTAAGACTGCTTCTAGTGACTATTGAAGCTTATGTCTATGCCTGTAGATTACTCCAACCTCCAGTGTCTCAGGCTACATCAGACTTTCTCAAGGTAACTGGCAGACCTACAAGCCTTTTGAAGCTCTAGGTCCAAAGGGAGAAATTATAACTGTTAGACCAAAGTGACTCCATTTTTGGACTAGCCCTCTATTTTATAAGTTTCGCCTCTCAATACCAATGTGTCTGTCCTGTAAATGTTTTCTGTAAAACCCCAACTCCTGAGACAACAGGACATGCCCATATCTAATCATTGATTGACTGTTCCCCTCTTGTACCATATAAAAATCACATAAAAGTCAAAGAACCATGAGCCTCTGGGAGCTTGGCCAGACTGAGAGCCTTGGATCTAATCTGTTTTTGCAAATGCATGGCTTGCTAAATAAATTATTGTCTGCTTATAAAAAATAAAACTCCCAAAACACAAAAAAGAAAAAAAAACTTGATTACACTTTGTTAATTTATTTAGTGAAATGGTTTAAACTCTTATTAATAAAGAAATATTTGAAAAAGTTTTAAAATTAGAATAGATAGAAAAGACCCCCCCCAAAAGGCCTGAAAAACTGACAATTTTTATATAATGGTTCAGTTTATAAGTTCTTTGACTAGATTAAAAACAACAACAACAACTATCTTCTATTTATTTTCTAGTGATAGAACATGAAAAAGTACAAATTTATGTAATTTTCAAACAAGATGTGCCCATGAGAAGAGGATAAACATAATAGTGTCACTTTCCATTTTCCTTGACTGCTTAAGTAACATCCTGATGAGTTTATTACATTAAAGCCAAAATATTTTGAAAGGGTACAAAAATGGTCAATTGGTGGTTATTAAAATCCTAAGCCTTTTTTTAAAAACCAAAACCAGAATTTAGCATTATCAAGAAAGTTGATTTGGTTAGATTTTTCTTTTTTCTCTTCTTCCTGAGCTAGGTACCAACTTGACTGCCTGACAGCTAGGAACAGATTGGCAAAGTCTATGAGGGTAGTTCTTTGTTTAGTGACTCTGGTTATGCAAATACTGTACAATCCTTGCCCTTTCTGCTACAGTGTTTAGCTGAAGTACTTCTAAGCTCCTTCGTTGGCTTGACAGGTAACTCAGAGTACATGGAAGTAGAAGCACTCAATCAAATATTTTCAGGGCACAGTTTTTGTTGCTATTGAACAGATCAGATGCCAAATAATAATAATAATGGTAGCAAGCTTCTTACGAAAACGTTTTGAGTCACTTTCTTCTGATATAGTTACAGTCTTTCAAAATACTAAGAGACTACTGTGGGCAACAGCAATGAATTAATGCAAACTTCAATGACCTTTTTCTTCCTTCTAATATCTAATTTAGCAGGATGACAGAATAAATGAAAAACATCATTTAATTGATTACTATATGAAAGCTCTACTAAGTGCTGAGGGATACAAATAGGAAAAGTAATAACTAGAAATAAAAATACATTTTTCAAAGGATTATAGATTTAGAGGTAGAAGGTACCTCAGAGGCTATCAAGTCCAAATCTTGAACTTTACAGTTGAGGAAACTGATTCCCTGGGTAGTGAAGACTTGCTCACAATCACATAGGCCCTAATCATTAGTGATAGACTTTGACCTCCAGGTACTCTAATGCCAGAACCAGAAAGTGGTCTAATTTAATTTATATAGTGTTTTATCTTTTACAAAGCACTTTGAATAAATTATCGGATTGGACCTTGAAAACAATGGTGTGAGATAAAACAAGAATTATAATCCTTATTTTACAGATTAAGAAACAAACTCAGAGTAAAGATCCTAAGTCACAGAGACAGAAATGGAAGCCAGGTCAACTGATTTCAAATGAAGTGCTCTTTGTACTAATAATAGAGCTGCCCCTACCAATTTACTACCAAGACATTTAGGAAGCAGGGGTAATAAAAAGTACTATTTCTCATTGTTGTTTAATTTTAATCCACATAGGTCTGATTAAAATAATTTGATGAAGTACTAGTCCAGATGTAGAGGGATGTTTTCAGTGGGAGCATATAGGCATTGGAAGTCAGCAACTGTTACAAATCAGGGTTTGATTTATTGTTTTGTTGATTGTCTAGACTTTAAGAAGTGGTAAAGAATTAATAATGTAGATTAAGTTTAAAAGTGTGTCCTGTACTTTCAGAGCTGGTTGTTAAACACTGATCAACACACTATAGTAAGTGTGTTAGAAACCTAGTTGAAAATCATATTACAAGTCTGTAGTACCCCCAAATTTCCAGGGTGGTATTAAATTTGTTTCTGTTTGAAAGCATTTTTGAATGTAAGTCTATTTCACAATAAAGAAAAGAAGTCATTAAAGGAAAAAAAAAGCCCCAAATGTGAGATGATTTATAAGACTAAGTATTATTTTGAAAAACTTATGAGATCTGAGATTGGTGAAATATCAAAAGATGGATTCCATTTTAAAAAACCAATTGAATAAAGTTATATAATGGTATCATGCTTTTATGCTATTTAGGCAATTATATTCTTTTAACATAATTTAAAATTCTGTACTTTGTAGTATGGCAAAACAAAGGTAAATACTCAGAGTATTTTAAAGTCATGAATGTTTTTGTATTTTGCAAAACTGGATTCAGCAAGGGTTTTTTTTTGGTTTGTTTGTTTGTTTTTTTGGTTAAACAGAATCTGAGTTGACTTTTACATAGTTTTCCAGGGTTTGCATAGACTTCCATTATAGAATTGAAGAGCAAGGGCAAGGAGGTTAGAGTTTAAGGGCAAAATGTTTATTATTTTGTCTGGTCCTATATAAAACTTTAAAAACCTAAAGCTGGAAATTTAAAGATACCATTTGTTAGAAGTAGCAATGGGTGAATGTGGATTTTCAACTTTAGAAGTTTGTGGCTTCTAAGTTTCAAACTGAACTTGAATCCTTTGGGAATAGTATTTATGACTGGCAAAACAACTTCCTGATTCAAAGAGGGAAAAAAAAAGGCTTATAAAAAGGCTCATAAGGCTTGTTGGACATCAAATAGCTTTTACAAAACAACATTTTGATGAGTTAAGTGTGAGTGAGTAAGGAACATATGGATTAAATTTCCCTTGAATACACATGGGTTTAAAAATTAAGGGGAAAGAAGTAGACAAAAATGCATTTGGGGTTTCAGTGAACCTAAAATGTTTAAAAGACACTCTGATACATAATCTTAAACTCTTGCAATTCTAGTAAGAAATCAGTAACTTAAAATATATGAAAAAATATGATGAAACTTCTTTATGATGTAATGTTGTAGAATAGATATGTTTCAGAAGATATAATCTGACCCAAAATATAGTTGAATCTATATGATAACTAGATATTAATTAACATTTTGGGTACTGTTTTGATCCCAACCTATTTCTCTTTTATTATTCAAATTCTCTCTGAAAAAATTTAGCTTTTACAAATGTGTCCTTGCATACAAACTCATGTTCAAGAATCTTCAACTATTTTGTCTTTTTCCCCTTCCCCAGGATTTTGTCCAACTTTTTTCCTGAGTTCAGTTCTATATAAGAAAAGTGAAGTAGAGGAGCAATTTACCTACTCTATTTGGTTAGGAGAGACCTAACTATTCACTGTAATAAATACTTAGTTATTCCAGTTGCTAAAGGTAGAATTATCATGGTCTTTAAGTCCTTTGAGGCATAAGTCAACCATATGGAAATAAAAGACACTCAAATATTCCTAGAAAGAATGAATGAAAGAATGTAATCAAAGATAAGGAAATAGAAAGGGACTCTGTTAGGAAGAATCTAGGTTTCATACCTACTCACTCCCTTGATCTAGTAGGTAAAATGTAAACACAATCTTTGAATAACTAAAAAAATGACAAAATTGAATTAAGTCTCTAAGAGCAGTGACCTTTAGGCATTTGATTGAAATGAAGGTAAACATCATTTTGGATAACTTCACATTGACTCTATCTTGTTTCTTTGAATATACACCTACTATATTAACTGTTTCTCTCTTTTTCTCCTAAATTCAGGGAACACATTTTCTCTGAGCTCAAAGGCACTTGCCCACAAAACCTATCTTTTTTTGGGCCCCAAACTTTTAGGAATATTCCTTTTTTATTTATTTTTTTTTGGGGGGGGCAGGGCAATTAGGGTTAAGTGACTTGTCCAGGGTCACACAGCTAGTAAGTGTCAAGTGTCTGAGGCTGGATTTGAACTCAGGTACTCCTGAATCCAGGGCTGGTGCTTTATCCACTGTGCCACCTAGCTGCTCCTGCCTATTCCTTTTAAAATCCTCTTGTGTTTTTTCCAAGTCTTTATTACACTTAAAATAACACCATGAACCTGTAGCTTTATAGCTTTAGCTTTGCAGCAGATAATATAAGACCATGCTATTATTTTAGAGTAATTTTATGACATTTTGTGTATTATATAAATACATTATTTATAGTAATTTACATTATTTAGAGTGATTTACAGGTTTTTCTTTTGCTACTTCTACTAGATGGGTGGGTTTCTTTCTTTCCTTTCTTCCTTCTTAATGGGTTAAATAATTTTTTGAATAATTTTTGAATAATTCATTTTTATTTTCACTTCCAAATTCTTTCCCTTTCATATATCCCTCTCCCCTTGAGAAAGCATAAATAAAACACATTAGAAACATGTACAGTTAAGCAAACTAAATTCCTGTATTAGCCATATACAAAAAAATAATAGCTTCAATCTTCATTCTTGAGTCCATTAGCTCTCTATCTGGAGATAGGTAGTGTGTTTCATCATGAGATGGTAGGTATGTTTATTTTTTCAAAAATGTTATTACCAACAACAGTAACATACTGTCCTTGAAAACAAAACCCCAGGAGACAAAAGGATGAATAATTTATTGTGGCATCTTGAGTAAATTATTAGAATAGCATGGAATGGAATAAGGTTCTTGACTTTTAGAACATGTTTCATAGTCAGAATAAAGCTGAGAATTGGGCAATTATATGGATAATTCAATCGATATTAACAGCTAACCTGGATAATATAAGCCAAAAGAACAATATTTTCTTTCAACAATGGGGGTTTTCTTTGCCTAAATTTACTGGATAATTATCTCAATTATCCAGTTTTTCTTTTATGTAAATTAATTAATAATTTTTTTCAGAGCCTATTTAATAAAGGTGCTATGCTCGGTACCTTAGGAACAAAAATATGTATAAGGCATGATGCCTGCCATCAAAGAACTTATAATTCAGTGTGGGAAATAATATAGGTATAGAAACAATGAAACTAGAAGGTAATAATTGTCACAACAGAGGTACAACCAAGATTGTATGTAAATTCAGGGGAGGGATAGATCACTTTTTTCAGGAATAACCATGGTAAACTTCATGGAGGAAATAGCATTTGAGATGGATCTTGAAATATGGGGAGAATTTCAAAAGGAAGAGAGGAGAGGAGTGAATAGAAAGAATGGCATACCCTGCTCCAGTATATGATTAAAGAACAGGTTTTGAGTTTTTCACAGAATTAAAGAGTCTGAGAGTCCTCAAGACAGAGTCCTCAAAAGCCAACTTATTCAAACCATGCATAAAAGCAATTCCCACCCTAATATACTGGAACAGGTCATCTAGCCTCAACAACAACAACAACAACAACAACAAGCATTTATTAAGTGCCTACTATTTGCTAGGCACTGTGCTAAGTAACGGGGATATAAAGAAAAGCAAAAAAGAAAAGTCAAAAACAGCTCCTGTTCTCAAACTCAGTCCAATGGTGGAGACAACATGTAAACAACTATTTAAAAAACCCCAAGATACATATGAAATAAATTGGAGGTAATCTCAGATGGAAGAAACTAAAGAGAATTAGGAAAGGCTTCTTATAGAAAATAGGACTTTAGCTGAGACTTAAAGGAAGCCAGAAGGTGAGGATGTGGAGGAAAAGACTTCTAAGCATGGGGGATAGTAATTGAAAATGCCTGGAGCTGGAAGATGGGAGTGTCATATTCAAAGAAAAGGAAGAAGCCCAGTGTCACTGAAGTACAGAATAAATGGAAGGTGAATAAAGTATAAGTAGACCAGAAAGGTAGGAAGGGGTTAGGTGATGGGCTTTAAAAGCCAAAAAGAGGATTTATATTTGATCCTTTAGGTAATAGGAAGCCATCAGATGGGAAGGGGAAGGCCAATATGGTCAGACCAGTATTTTAGGAAGATCAATTTGGACGTTCAAGGGAAGATTTGAAGGTTGTGGGGAGAAACATGAAGCAGGGAGACCAAGTAGGCTATTGTAATAACCGCCGCATCAGGTGATGAGGGCCTGCACTGGGAGGTAGCAGTGTCAGAGGAGAGAAGGGGCTGTATGCCTGATATTTTGTGAAGGTAGAAAGAGGACATGGGAACTGAATTGGTATGGGGGGTGGTGGTGAGAGAGTGTTGAGTTTAGGATTATACCTACATTGGGAACTAGAGTAATTGGAAAATATGGTGATACCTTGGACAGGAATGGGGAAGTTTGGAAGAGGGGAGGGTTTGGGGTGAAAGATGAGTTCACTCTGATGAGATTAAGGTCTTTGAGCTAATTCTGTGTTCTAAATTTTTCTTCCTCCCTCCTTCCCCAACCCTCCCTATGAAATCAAGCAATTCAATATGTCATACTTGTGCAGTAATGCAGAATAGCTTCACCTTCCTTGAAAGTGTTTTGCTTTTTACTGCTCTCTCCCCCAATGTGCCCTTTCCTCCCCCAATCTCCCTCCCCACCTTAAGGCAAAAATATATTACTATACCTACTTGACTATGTATGTTAGTCCTTCTTTGAGCCAATTCTGATGATATTAAGGTTCGCCCACTCCCCAACTCCTTCCCCCTCTTCCCCTCCCCACCATAAGCTTTTTTCTTGTTTCCTTCATGTGAACTACCTCTTCCCAAATCATTTCTTCCCTTTCCCCTCCCCCAGTCTATTCCTCCTACACCTCAACCCTATTTTAAAGATGTCATCATGGGTTAGTTAGGTGGTACATTGGACAAAGTACCAGCCCTGGACCCAGGAGGCCCCAAGCCCAAATCCAGCCCCAGACATAAGACACCCCACCCTGTCTGCCCCACAAAGAACAAAGCATAAATGCTTTACAGATATCATCCCTTCATATTCAGTTCAGACCTGTGTCTGTCTTCTGTGAATTCCTTACTGAGATAGTTCTTATGAGTTTGAAGTATTATCTTCCCATGTAGGAATGTAAACAGTTTGATCTTTTAATATCCCTCATGAAGTCTTTTTCCTGTTTACCTTTTTATGCTTCTCCAGGGTCTTATATTTGAAAGTCAAATTTTCTATTCAGTTCAGGTCTTTTCATCACAAATGCCTGAAAAACCTCTTTTTCATTGAAATCCCATTTTTCCTCTGAAAGATTGTGCTGGGTACGTGATTTTTGGCTCTGAGTGGGCTCATGGAGGGAATAACATTCATACCCATTTGGGAGGAGTAATCTATTTAACCCTACAGGAAAGTAGGAAGGGAAGATGATAAGGAAGGAAGGGTGAAAAAAGGGAGTGCAGAGTGGGGGAGGGGGAAGTCAGTAGCAAAACACTTTTGAGGAGGAATAGGGCAAAATAAGATAGACAACAGAGTAAATATCATTGGAAGGGAATGGGATGGAGGGAAATAGTTATGATGATTGATTACAATGGCAAAACGTATGGTACCTATTTTGCTAGGCTATTATGAAGAAAATTCTCTGTCAAGTTTAAGGTACTATATACAGGTTATGATGAACAGGATACTATCAGAAAAACCTGGAAAGATCTACATGAACTAAAGCAGAGTGAAATGTAATGTATACAAAATACCAGCAATAGTGTAACAGGATCTGCTGGGAAGCATGTGGTTATTTTCAGCAAGACAATGACCCAATATAACCCTGAAGGACTTACGAAAATTGCAACCCATCTACAGAGAAAGAACTGATAATATCTGAAAACAGATGGAAACACATTTTAAAAATTAAATTAAAATTTTTTTCTTCCTCTTTGACAATTCCTTAATCTGAAGTTTTGGGTTTTTTGACTGTTTTCTCTCACAACCTAGCTAATGTGGGAATATTTTCCATGACTACTCATGTATAAATTATTTTGAATTGTTTGAATTCTTGTGGGTGGGGGGTGGAATGGGAGGGAAGAAGAGAAGCTGGAACACAAAGTTTTAAAAAATTGATGTTAAAATTTGTTTTTACCTATATTTTGGAAAATAAAATTCTATTTAAAAGGGAAAAAAAAAAGAAAGATGAGTTCAGTTTTGGATATGAAGATTTTAAGATTGCTATGACACATTCAGTTTGAAATGTCCAGTAGAAAGAGATACAAGACCAGAGGTCAGGACAGAGGTTAGGTATGAAAATCCTTTGTATAGATATGGTAATTGAATCCATGGGAGCTGATGTGATTATCAAGAAAAATAGCATTGAGGAAGAAAACAAGAGGGTCCAGATAGAGACTTGGAAGACAACCATGATAGCTTAGGAACTTGGATGAAGATCTAGCAAAAGAGACTGAGAAGGAGTAGTCAGGCAGGTAGGAGGAGAACCAGGAGAAAAAATATTATGAAAACTTAGAAGACAGAATCAAGGAGATAAGGGTAGTTGACAGTGTCAAAAATTGTAGAGAGGTAAAGAAGCATGAGTAGTAAGGAAAGGTCATTAGATTAGGTAAAAAAGGGATCATTAGTACTTTTAGAGAATAATTTTGGCTGAATGATAAGGCTGGAAACTAAAGAATTGAGAAAGAGTGAGGAAAGTATATGAAGGTACCTATTGTAGACATCCTCAAGGAGTTTAGGCACTAAAGGGAGGAGAGGTAGGATGATAGGCAGCAGGAATGGATGGGGCATAAAAAATTGGGGGGTAAGACATGGGCATATTTTTATGTATTAGGGAAGCAGCTAGTAGAAAGGGAGAGATTGAAGTTTCATGAGACAGTAGGGATAATGGAGGGGGAAATCTACTGCAGAAGACAGGATAGAATGGGATAACTAGTGCATGTAGAGGGTTAGCCTTGGCAAGGAGAAGGGATACCTCTTCATATGAGAAAGGGATGGAGAAGGCAATTGAGTGATATGAGATGAGGAGGTGGGTAGAAGAGGAAGTTCTTAGCAAATAGATTTTCCCCCCAGTCAAACAAGTCAAGGTCATCAGCTAGAAGGTGGGGGAAGAGAAGCCATGGGAGGTTAGAGGAGAGAAGAAAAGGTTTTGCTTAAAAGACTCTGCTTGGGGGGCAGCTAGGTGGTGCAGTGGATAGAGCACCGGCCCTGGATTCAGGAGGACCTGAGTTCAAATCCAGCCTGAGACACTTGACACTTAATAGCTGTGTGACCCTGGGCAAGTCACTTAACCCCAGTTGCCTCACCAAAAAAAAAAAAAAAGAAAGAAAAAAAAAAAAAGACTATGCTTGAGAGTTCCAGGGGCAGAGTCAAGATGGTGGAGAGAAACCAGGAAGCTGCCTGAGCTTTCTGTGTTTCCCTCACAAACAACATTAAATCAAGCCTCTAAACAGATTCTGGAACTACAGAACCTACAAAAAGACAAAGAGACAAATCCTCCTACTTGAGATAATTTAGAAGACTTCAGGAAAGGTCCCTCTCACCTGGGCAAAAGGGGTGGGTGGCTCAGCTGACTCACAGACTCACCCATAGCTCAAAACAGCTGCAGCTCAACACTGCTGAGAGTGGGGCAGCTGAGAGCAGTAAGAAGCTTGCAACAGTGACCCTTGTGGTCCAAGATCTGACTTCATCTTTATAAGTTTCAAAATAGGCTACAATATGAGTAAGAAACAAAAAAGAACCTTTATCATTGACAACTTCTACGGTGAAAGGGAAGACCAAAAGTCAAACTCAGATGAGTTTGTCAAAATGTCTAGAAGTGAAGACTCAAGTGGAAAGATGAACTTGTCTCAAGACAAAAAAGCCTTCATTGAAGAGCTCAAAAAGGCTTTTAAAAACCAAATGAGTGGGGCAGCTAGGTGGCACAGTGGATAAAGCACCGGCCCTGGATTGAGGAATACCTGAGTTCAAATTCGGCCTCAGACACTTGACACTTACTAGCTGTGTGACACTGGGCAAGTCATTTAATCCCCATTGCCCTGCAAACAAAACAAAACAAAACAAAAAACAAATGAGAGAGAAGAAAAATGGAAAAAAATGAGAGAAATGAGAGTTACTCTGGAAAAAGCACAAAAATTGACTGAAGAAAACAATTCCTTAAAAAATTCATTTGGCCAAATGGAAAAGGAGGTGCAAAAGCTTCCTGAAGAAAACAATGCCTTAAAATTTTGAATTGGACAGATGACTAATGACTAAACTAATGACTCCATGAGACACCAGGAATTAGTCAAACAGAATCAAAAGAATGAAAAAATAGAAGAAAATGTGAAATACTTCATTGGAAAGACAACTGATCTGGAAAATACATCCAGGAGAGATAATTTGTAAGTGGACTACCTGAAAGCCATGATCAGAAAAAGAGTCTAGATACCATACTGCAGGAAATTATCAAGGAAAACTGCCCTGATATTGTAGAATCAGAGGATAAAATTGTCATTGAAAGAATCCACCAATCACCTCCTGAAAGAGACCTCAAAAGGAGAATGCCAAGGAATATTGTAGCCAAGCTCCAAAATTATCAGGTGAAGGAGAAAATACTCCAAACAGCCAGAAAGAAACAATTTAAATAGCATGGAAACACAGTTAGGATTGCACAGAATCTGGCAGTTTCAACATTAAAGGAGGGAGGTTGTTCAATGAGATTAAACTGTTTACATCTCTATGAGGGAGGATAATACTTTTAACTCTTGGGATCTGTATCTCTATTAAGGTATTGTTATTAAATTGACTTTGATGTAATGATATAAAGAAACTTAAGGGACAGAATAAAAGGAGACTAGTTGGAGGAGAGGAAGGGGGAAGTAGGAATGGGGTTAATTATATCATTTAAAGAGACACAAAAAGAACCCATTACAATAGAGGGAAAGAAGGGAGGAGTGAGCATTGTTTCAACCATACTCTCATCAGATTTGGTTCAGGGAGGGAATAACACACTCTCATTTGTATAAAGAAACTAAACTTACTCTATAAGGAAGCAAAAGGGGAAGAAGAAAAGGGTGCTATTGAGAGAAGGGAGGGCAGAAGCAGGGGAAAAAAGGGCAGGGGGAAAAAAGGAAGGGCAGCTGATAAAAGGGAGGGCAGATTGAGGGAGGCAGTAGTCAGAAGCAAAACACTGGTCAGGAGGAATAGGGTGAAAGAAGGGAAAAAAGAATACAAACATAGGGGAAAAGAGGATGGAGGGAAATACAGTTAATAATATTAACTGTGAATGTGAATGTGAATGGGATGAACTCTCCCATAAAAAGGAAGAAAATAGAAGAATGGATTAAAAATCAGAATCCTATAATATGTTATTTACAAGAAACACATTTGAAGCAGAGAGAGATATATACAGAGTAAAGGTAAAAGGTTGGAGCAGAATATATTATGCTTCAGGTGATGTCCAAAAAGCAGGGGTAGCAATTCTTATCTCAGACAAAGCAAAAGCAAAAATAGATCTAATTAAAAGAGATAAGGAAGGAAACTACATTTTGCTAAAAGATACAATAGAAAATGAAGTAATATCAATACTAAACATGTATATACCAAGTGGTTTAGCATCCAAATTCTTAGAGAATATTAGAGGAAATAGGCAGCAAAACTATACTAGTGGGGGATCTGAACCTTCCCCTCTCAGAATCAGATAAATATAACCACAAAATAAATAAGAAAGAAGTTAAAGAGTTGAATAGAATGTTAGAAAAGTTAGATATGATAGATGTCTGGAGAAAACTGAACGGGGAGAGAAAGGAATATACCTTTTCCTCAGCAGTACATGGCACATATTAAAAAACTGACCATGTAATAGGGCACAAAAATCTCATGGTCAAGTGTAGAAAGGCAGAAATGGTAAATGAATCCTTTTCAGATCATGATGCAATAAAAATTACATGTAATAAAGAGCCATGGAAAGGTAGACTGAAAATTAACTGGAAACTAAATAATCTCATCCTAAAGAATGAGTGGGCCAAGCATCAAATCATAGAAACAATCAGTAACTTCATCCAAGAGAATGACAATAATGAGACAACATACCAAAACCTATGGGATGCAAGTGCTAAGGCGAAATTTTATATCTCTAAATGCTTACATGAATAAAAAAGAGAAAGAGGAGATCCATGAATTGGGCATGCAAGTAAAAAAGCTAGAAAAAGAACAAATTTAAAATCCCCAATTAAATACTAATTTAGAAATCCTGAAAATTAAAGGAGAAATTAATAAAATTGAAAGCAAGAAAACTATAGAATTAATCAATAAAACTAAGAGCTGGTTTTTATGAAAAAAGCCAATAAAATAGATAAACCTTTGGTTAATTTGATTTAAAAAAAGAAAGAAAACCAAATCACCACTAAACAAAATGAAAGGGGTGAATTCACCACCAATGAAGTGGAAATTAAAGCAATAATTAGGAGCTATTTTGCCCAACTGTGTGCCAATAAATTTGACAATCTAAATGAAATGGATAAATCTTTACAAAAATCCAAATTGCCCAGGTTAACTGAAGAGGAAATAAAATCCTTAAATAGGCCCATTTTAGAAAAAGAAGTTGAACAAGCCATTAATGAACTCCCTAAGAAAAAATCTCCAGGGCCAGATGGGTTTACAAGTGAATTCTACCAAACATTTAAAGAACAATTAATTCTAATACTATACAAATTATTTGGAAAAATAAGTAAAGAAGGAGTTCTGCCAAATTCCTTTTATGACACTAATATGGTATTGATACCTAAACCAGGCAGAGTCAAAACAGAGAAAGAAATTACAGACCAATTTCCCTAATGAATATTGATGCAAAAATCTTAAATAAGATATTAGCAAGGAGATTACAGCAAATGATCATCAGGATAATAAACTACGACCAGGTGGGATTTATGCCAGGAATTCAAGACTAGTTCCACATCAGGAAAACTATCAACATAACCACATCAATAACAAAACTAATCAAAATCATATGATTATCTCAATAGATGCAGAGAAAGCATTTGACAAAATACAACACTCATTCCTATTAAAAACCCTAGAGAAAAAAAACAAACGAACCCTTAGAGAGCATAAGTGGAGCTTTCCTTAAAATAATAAGCAGTATTTACCTAAAACCATCAGCAAACATTATATGTAATGAGGATTTGTTAGAGGCATTCCCAATAAAATCAGGGGTGAAACAGGGATGTCCATTATCACCTCTATTATTTAAGATTGTACTAGAAATGTTAGTTTTAGCAGTAAGAGAAGAAAAAGGAATTTAAGGAATTAGAATAGGCAAGGAGGAAACAAAACTTTCACTCTTTGCAGATAACATGATGGTATATTTACAGAATCCTAAAGAATCAACTAAAAAACTACTTGAAACAATTAAGAACTTTAGCAAAGTTGCAGGATATAAAATAAACCCACATCAATCATCAGAATTTCTATACATGACCAACAAAGCTCAGCAGCAAGAGATAGAAAGAGAAATGCCATTTGAAGTAATGGTACACAATATAAAATACTTGGGAGTCTACCTGCCAAGACAAACCCAGGAACTCTATGAACACAATTACAAAACACTTTTCACACAAATAAAATCAGATCTATATAACTGGAAAAATATCAATTTCTCACAGATAAGCTGAGCTAATATAATAAAAATGATAATTCCACCTAAATTAATATACTTATTCAGTGTCATACCAATCAGACTACCTAAAAATTATTTTATATAGTTAGAAAAAACAATAACAAAATTCATCTGGAAGAACAAAAAGTCAAGAATATCAAGTGAACTAATAAAAAAATTCACAGGAAAGTGGGCTAGCTGTACCAAATTTGAAGCTATACTATAAAGCAGCAGTCATCAAAATTATTTGGTAGTGGTTAATAAATAGAACAGTGGATCAATGAAGTAGGTTAGGCACAAGAGACACAGTAGTAAATGACCATAATAATCTACTGTTTGATAAATCCAAAGACTCCAGTTTTGGGGATAGGAACTCAGTATTTGACAAAAACTGCTGGGAAAACTGGAAGACAGTATGGCAGAAACTAGGCATAGACCAACATTTTACACTGTATACAAAAATAAGGTAAAAAATGGGTACAAGAATTAGATATAAAGGGTGATACCATAGATAAATTAGGAGAGGAAGGAGTAGTTTACCTTTCAGATTTATGGAGAGGAAAACAATTTATGTCCAAACAAGAGATAGAGAATATTATTAAATGCAAGATGGATGACTTTGATTACATTAAATTAAAAAGCTTTTGTACAAACAGAAGCAATGCAGCCAAAATTAGAAGGGGGGCAGAAAGCTGGGAAATAATTTTTACAGCTAGCATTTCTGATAAAGGCCTCATTTCTAAAATACATAGGGAACTAAATCAAATTTATAAGAATGTAAGTCATTCCCCAATTGAGAAATGGTCAAAGGATATGAACAGGTAATTTTCTGATGAAGAAATCAAAGTTATCCATTGCCATGTGAAAAAATGTTCTAAATCACTATTTTGGGGGTGGAGCGGGGCTGTGGGGGTTGACTTGCCTAGGGTCACACAGCTAGTAAGTGTCAAGTGTCTGAGGCTGGATTTGAACACAGGTCCTTCTGAATCCTAGCTGCCCCCTCTAAATCATTATTGATTAGAAAAATGCAAATTAAAACAAATCTGAGGTGCCACCTCACACCTATCAGATTGGGTAATATGACAAAAAAGGAAAATAATAAATGTTGGAGAAGCTGTGGAAAAAATGGAAAACTAATGCACTGTTGGTGGAGCTTTGAACTGCTGCAAACATTTTGGAGAGCAATTTGGAACTATGCCCAAAGGGCTATGGGAATATTCATACCCTTTGACCTAGTGGTACCACTGCTAGGCCTGTATCACAAAGAGATCATGGAGAAGGGAAAAGGACTCACATGTACAAAAATATTTATAGCAGCTCTCTTTGTGGTCGCAAAGAATTGGAAATTGAAGAAATGCCCATCAATTGGGGAATGGCTAAACAAGCTTTGGTATATGAAGGTAATAAAATACTATTGTGCTGTAAGAAATAACAAGCAGAGAAACCTGGAAGGACTTACATGAACTGATGCTGACTGAGAGGAGCAGAACCAGGAGAACACTGTACACAATAACAGCAACATTGTGTGATGAACAATGGCGATAGACTTGGCTTTTCTCAGCAGTGCAAGGATCCAAAACAATTTCAAAGAACTCATGATAGAAAATGTTCTCAAAATCCAGAAAAAAAGAACTGTGGATTATAAGTGCAGATTGAACCATACTGTTTCTACTTTTGGGCCATGATTTTTTCCCCTTCTTTTTTGAAGTTTTTCCCTTGTACTCTGATTCTTCTTTCACAATATGACTCATGCAGAAATATGTTTAATGTGATTGCACATATATAAACTATATCAGATTCCTTCCCATCTTGGGGAGAAGGGAGGGAAGGGAGGATGGGAGAGAAATTTGGAACTAGAAATCTTATGAAAACAAGTGTTGAAAACTATCTTTATATGTAACTGGAAAATAAAATACTTAAAAAAAAAAGACTATGCTTGAATATCTCCAAGAAGGGGGAATCCATCATCTCTTGAAGTAGCTCATTGCACTTTAGGACAGTTCTAATTCCTACAATGTCTTCTTTACATCAAGCCTATATTAGACTCTTTGCAACCTCCTTTCATTGCTCCCAGTTCTGTCCTCCAGGACAAAATAAAACAAGTCTAATCCCTCCTTTACATGACAATCCTTCAAGTTCTAGAAGACAACTAACACTCCTCCCTACCCCTCACCCCCAGGTTTATTCTCTCCAGCCTGATTTTATATGCCTTGGATATTAACTCCCTATTTGTCATCTTTATCCTGTTATTTCCTGTGTAAAAAGATCATGCTCATTTGCAGGAAAAACAAACAACCAACAGCAACAACAAAAAAAGATTTGGGCAGCTCTGCATTCTCCAGTGATCATCCTTTACTTTAAAAGCAAATATCCCATCCCTTTCTATTATCTTCTCTTTTCTCCCTGTGTAGTTAAAACCTCTTTTTGAACTGTTCTGCTAGCTTCAATTCATTCTGAGCTTCAACATTCTTTTTTTTAAATTTAATTTAATTTTTAAAAAGTTTTCTCTGTTTAGAATTTTATTTTCCAAATTACATGTAAAAACAAATTTTGACATCAATTTTTTAAAACTTTGTGTTTCAGAGCTTCAACATTCTTGAAACTGTTTTGACAACATGCTGCCATCGTCTTATATTTATCCTATTACCTTACCTTGATTCCCAATTCTGACATTTTTTTAAAAGTCTAAGGTGGTTGGTTTCTACTATGAATCCATATCAATCTTCAGATAAATTCAACTTTCCCCCTTCATTAGAATTGTTTCCTTTTATATTTTCAGAATTTCATTCTTGAACATCTCTCATCTTTCCTGGGACTGAATTTCCCTTAAGTATTTTGCTTTATAGAATTCTTTGTATCATCTGAATCCTTTGAATCTGCTTTCCCCAAGTCTAAACTAAAAACCTTTTTTTTTTTTTTTTTTTTTTTTTTTTTTTTTTAGTTTAAAGCCCTTTGGATTAGATTTGTGAAACACCTGGAAAATCTTTATAAACCTTTATTGGGTATACTCCATCTGTGGCCAGGAATCTGACATCCCTATATTTTATGGATACTACATGGAGGGATGGATTGCTATTGAAAGGGGAGAGGAATTACATGTAAGCACATTAAATAAAATAATTATATATTATTACATTGCCAAGAAGCATTGGAAGGAATAGTATCTAAAAACTGTTTGACCAGTCAGTCAATACATATTTAATTGTCAGGCAATGAGTTTAAAAAATGAGGATACAAAGAAAGGTAGAAAACAGTTTTTGCTACCGAGGAGCTCAAAGACTAAATGGAAGCAACACCATACAAACAAGCTATATAAATTGAGCATAATCCACAAAGAGAAGGCACCAGAATTAAGAGAGATTGAGAAAGACTTCCTGTAGACATCTTTCCATGGGGATTTTAGTTGGGACTTGCAGGAAGTCAGGAGGCAGAGGCGAGAAGGGAAAGAATTCCATGCATGGGGAACAGCCAGTGAAAATGCTGAAAATTGGGAGATGCAGTGTGTAAGGAATAAAAAAGAGAAGAGTATCACTGGATATGCATGCAGAGTATGGGGATGGGGTGTACAGTGAAATAATATTGTAAAGGTAGGCAGGAGTCAGGTTATAAGGGGCTTTGAATACCAAAGAGAATTTTATTTTTGATCCTGGATATGATAGGGAACCACTGGCATTTACTGAGTAGTGGGTGACATGGTTAGAGTTTAGGAAGATCAATCAGAAAGCTATTGTAGTAATAGTCCAGTCATGAGGTGATGATGGCCTGAACCAAGGTGGTAGCAATATAAGAAGAAAAAGGGAGATGTTAGGAAGGTAAAATCTGCAAGAAATGGGGCAGTTACATGGTAACAGTGAGGGGAAAAAAGATGGAAAGCAGAAGTGCTACACTGGTAATCACCTAATATAAGAAGATCCAAATTAAAATCTGTAGAACCTTTAGAATCTCTACAGAATTTTTTAAAAAGAATGCAGATAAACTTGGCACCAAATGTGAAAACATGGCTATGTTCTGTACTGCAAAGATGGAGAAAGTATTTATTACATGATGAAATCATAGATGCATTAAAGTTGTTGTTATTAAGTCATTTGAGTTGTGTCCAACTCTTCGTGACCCCATTTTGGAGTTTTCTTGGCAAAGATACTAGAGTGCTTTGCCATTTCCTTTTCCAACTCATTTTACTCATGAGAAATAGAAGCAAACAGCTAGGAACTGTCTGAGACGAGATTTGAACTCATGCAGACGTGTCTTCCTGGTTCTAAGCCCAGTGCTCTATCTGCTTTGCCCTCTAAGTATAATTATAATGCAGGTGATAATAGAAAAACAAAGGATTATCATTATCACAATAATTTTCAATGACATCTGTACTTTAGTTACAGTTCAAGGACCTATAAAAACTGTAGTTTGAATTTTGATAAGGAGATTTTAGATGAAATGCAATTCTACAACATTACTTTTCATTGTTGCCAGATGTGCCAAGAAAAAACATTTCAATGCAAATGAACTGTATGTCATATGTTGGACACAGAATCTATCAGTTGAAAAATATCATTCATTTCTAACTTCACATAGTAAACAAATCAACTGTAAATTTCTTATTCTTTATTTTGTGAAACAAACCACACTCTCAAAGGAAAACCTGAGTCAAAAGTGAAATATGGTTATTTCTGTCTGAAATCACTCTAAAATTTTTGTGAATTAATATCCTAGCAAATTGCAATTTTTAGATGGTTGGGGCAACTAGGTGGCACAGTAGATAAAGCACTGTCCTTGGATTCAGGAGGACCTGAGTTCAAATCCAGCCTCAGACACTTGATAATTACTAGCTGTGTGACCCTGGGCAAGTCACTTAACCCTCATTGCCCCACCAAAAAAAATTTTTTTTTAGATGGTTGAGGAAATCCTAAATGTAATTGTGCTTCAGTGACTCACTAAAAAATTTAAAAGGCAAATAAAGTCAATGAAAATAAATAGAATGTGTTATTATGAATATAAAACTATTTGTGGAGCCAGAGCCAAGATGGCGGAGAGAAGTCAGCAAGTTGTCCGAGCTCTCTTGCATTTTCCTCAAAAAGAACATTAAATCAAGTCTCTAAACAGATTCTGAAACTACAAAACCTACAAAGAGAAAGAGAGGCACAATCTTCCAACTAGATATAATTTAGAAGATTTCAGGAAAGGTCAGTTTCACTTAGGCAAAAGGGGAGCGCAGTGCAGCATGGAGGGGGTCTGGACAAGTCACCAGGAAGCTCTTGGCCACACTGGAGCAACTGAGGCCCCTTGATCCTGGCTCAGCAAAGTGGTGGCACAGTGGGACAGTTGTGAGATCCATCAGCACCAGCTGAGAGGGTAGGCTGCCACCTAGAGGGCCACCCACAGGACAAGTATGATCAGGCCTGGCCATCCCAGCACCTAGAGCAAGCACAGGGCAAGGGCAGTGAGGAATCTACTAGCCATAGAGGTCTCAGAGTAGAAAGCTAGTGACACAGCCCCTATCCCCCAGCACAAGAAGCTTGAAACAGTGACTCTTGTCAGTGATCCTTGTGCCCCAGGAGCAGACCTCAACTTAAAAAAAAAAAAGCTGAATATAGCTATTTGTTTGGCATATCTTTAGCATTCATTTACAGTAGCAGTTCACTACAGCAGTCATTAGTAATCACATATGTGACTTGCCTCTTGAAGTAAATATCTTGGAAAGGGAGGATGCTAAAACTGAAATAGATAATAATAAGATATTTAAAGAGCTATTCTATTCTATAGCAATGTAGAATTGATGATATCTTTACCAAATTTGAAAACTTCAAAAAAATTTTAGGATGTATGGAAGTAAAACTGTTCCATTATAATTGATTTTTAAATTGATAAGTTTTTCTACTTACTGAAGTAAAATTATTTATTTTAAATAATTAATTTAGTCTATTCATATATCAAGTGAAAAATGAACATTTTTTTGGGGTGGGGCGATGAGGGTTGACTTGCCCAGGGTCACATAGCTAGAAAGTGTCAAGTGTGTGAGTCTGAATTTGAACTCAAGTCCTCCTGAATCCAGGGCCAGTGCTTTATCCACTGCACCACCTAGCTGCCTCCAAAATAAACATTTTTTAAAGTATAAAGCAATGCAACTATCCCTTATAACAAAAAGCTAATATTTAATCACTTAAATTACATTTAAGTATTTTTAAAATATTCATCAATAGGTGTGAGATGAAAACAATAGAGTATCTTATAAATCAATATACTAGATATACTCATTTATAGAAGCTGATGACATTTATTAAAGCTTAATAGGCAAAAAAAAAAAAAAGCAGGAGCGGGGGTGGGGGGGTCAGCTAGGTGGTGCAGTGGATAGCACACCAGCCCTAGAGTCAGGAGGGCCTGAATTCAAAATCAATCTCAGACCCTAACCACGTCATCTACTACATATTGACTATAAAAAAAAAAAAAGCAACTTAATATAAAGAACCAGCAATGAAGATTCATCTACTTTCCTATTTATTTCTGATATACAAAGAAAAGGGTTCTTTTTAGGTTTGAATATTATAGACCATTGTATTTCTTTTTCCCTCAGGTTATTGTGATCCTAATGTTACCCATTTTAATGCATTACCTTCTAATGCAGTGACCTCAATGGTCTAATGTCTATAATAAAACAAGAACAAGGATTTGAGAAATATGAGGAAAAGAGAAATGTTTATTCTGGCTTTTAAGTATTATTAATTATTATTACTAAGTATTATCAGCTTTTAAGTAGCATTACTTTTAAGTGTTATTAAGTATATTAAGTAATAATAACCATTATTAAGAATATTGTATTCTTTTACATGAAACCTGTCATTTTGAATTATTTCATTTCAAAAAAAGCACTAAGAATTTTATATTTTAGAAATATACTTTATATGTTAGTAATAATGATATTTATTAAAAACAATCTTTAAAAATAGTCCTGTCAGAGAAATAAAGTTAATTTCATCCAAGAGACTGGAAATAGAAAGTTGAGATTTTATTCACAATTTCTGAGGCTCAAAGTGGGGTAGATTATCATATGTCTAGTATTGCTTGGTTTTAATTTTGTACTTGGATTTCTTGAATTCTGCTGTAGATATTTACTATGAGGACTTATATTATTGAGAAAGGAATTATTTGACTGTGGGATTGCAGTAATATCTAATTTATTAGACTACAAAGCTCAATGAAGGTAGGGACTAAGTCTTACCTAAACATTTTATTTTACCCTGACCCTTAGCATTGTCCTACAAAATCATTGCAGACATTTAATTAATGTTTTTTGAATTTAGTTATTTTTTGCCCTAAATTCTGGTGAACCTGAGACATAGGATAATAATTAACTTGATGTAAATTCTTTGGAGGTACCTTCTAAAGGTTCTACTACTCTATTCCCCATTTTCCACCAGGTCCACTGCCTTTGGGCTTCTTTAAGACTCTCCATCATGCCTTCCTTTGACTAGTGGACAGAGCCATGGGCTCTAGGGCCTCCATTTTAGGAGAGGATTCAGCATAGTTTTCTCCCCATTTCCTCCCAGATATATTGCTTTTGGACTTCTTTGGGTAACTTCTCCCTTGTACTTGTCCATCCCCACTCCAAACTCTCTACAAATTTTTAGCTTCCTTTTGTGTGCCGTTTTCCCGAGTCAGATTGTAAGCTCCTTGAGGACAGGGACTGTCTTTTTGTATTAGTTATCTCCATCAGTTATCACAGTGCCTGGCACAGAGCAGTTGCTTAATATGTGTTTACTGATTGAATATTGAATTCCTCTGATCAGAATCTATTTAAAACATTATACATATTTAAAAATCTTGTGGTTGTTCAGTCCTGTCCAACTTTTTGTGAGGCCATATCGGGTGTTCTTAGCAAGATTACTGAAGATTTGCCGTTTCCTTCTCCAGGAGATTAAGGCAAACAGAAGTTAAGTGATTTACCCAGGGTCACAAAGGTAGTGAGTGTCTGAGGCTGAATTTGAACTGAGATCTTCCTGACTCAAGGCCCAGTGTTCTAGCCACTGAGCAACATAGCTGCCTAATATCAATTTTACAAAGTTATTAATAAGGGATTTTATTTGCTTAGAATTGCTGACAGGATAACCATGGATCTGACTTTTCTGGGCTTTTGTGATTATTACATATATTTTGTTTACTTTAGTTTTTGCATCTGAAAGAAAAAGGAGTTAATTATACCTACTCACTGATAAATATTAACTACTTAATTCACAATTTATTACCATGGTTTGAGGAAGTAACCAATATTTAAGACTGTTCTGAAGCTTCCTGAGATTTAAGGACTCCCTTATAAGAGGAAGTCTTGAGGAACAGGGGGTGACTGGATCTACCTCTCAGGAAATTTATTCTAAGTTAAAAGTCTAGCTGTCTCCTTAGAGGAATATTAGCAACGGTATTTTACCAATTTTTTTCAAGCATACTTTCTGTGTAACGATGCTACTTGCCATCTCTGTTTAGCTTTTTATCTTTAAGCACCTTGTAAATATAAGAATTAAATAAAATTATATCATTTGAAATGATGCTTGCTTAGAAAGGCTGGCCTAATTTGTGCATTAATGCACATTTAGTATTACAGAAAAGTCCTATAATAATAACTTCAAGGGAAATGTCCAAATGATTTTATTTTACTAGAATTTTATTGTATTGAATATTTCTCCAAAGATGGCTCTAAGAATTATAGACCTGTAAGTTTTCCTAACTGGCTACTTGAGACAGAGTGGTACACTATGAAGAAAGTAGGAAAAAGGCCATGCATGGACTTGGAGCCAAAAGATCTCAAATGGAATTTTGGCTCTGATACATACATCTCTCTGAGACTCACTTTTGCAACCAGGAAGGCTGTGGCCCCCCTTCCCCCCAATAATAATAGGCACCATTGGGTAGGATATAAGGAACAAATAAAAATATACCCCATAATCTTAGCCTGCACAAAATTATAGTAAATCTAAACCTAAATACTTTGCACAAGTCTGGTTACCAGTCAAGGAAGACATGCTAAGATTTGGAATAACTGAAAACATAATATATGTACTATCAAACCTGTCAAAAGTCATACATGTAAAGAGTGTTATATGTTTCAGCTTTTAGGCTAATGCCAAACATGGAATGCACAACTCAACAAGTTCAGGAATATATTCTCTTTCCCTTTACCTTGCTACAAATTCTCTCCTGTCCTTTCCCATTAAGGAATCCTTTCAAAAATAAGCAGGTAAAAATCAGTGGTAGGTCTGAGATCAGTGATGGGATGAAGAATTTCGTGTTATACATCCAAAATTTATTTATGTTTTACTCATTAAAACATGATAAACCAGAAAAGCAGCACTTTTCTTTATCATCCTTAATTCCTAAGGTAATAAATTCCACAGGGAATAAAGCACTGGTCCTGAAGTTGAGAGGATCTGAGTTCGAATTATACCTCAGACACTTACAAGCTGTGTGACCCTGGGCAAGTCACTTAATCCTAGTTGCCTTAAACATCAGGGGCTATCTCCAGTCATCGTGATCTATATCTCGTCACTGGACCCAGATGGCTCTGGAGGAGAAAGTGAGGCTGGTGACTTTGTACAGCCCTTACTCACATAAATCCAATTTACTGCAAGTTATAACATCTGTCATGGTCTTCTTCAAGAATGAAGGAAAAATATTTAAAATAAACAATTCTCCATTTTTTCCATTACAACACCTTTCTCTATAGAAACAATTCCTGGTACTAAAGCATGAAGCAAACTCAATTCAATTCAACAAACACTGAGTCCTATTATGTAAGGAGTTGAAAAAAGACCAAGTTTTGATCAGATATTTTATCTTCCTACCTGGCAGTTTGTCTACTATCCAACACACATACTAATATTCCTATGAGTTTATATCCCACAAAATGCCTAGCACGAATAAAGCACTTAATATTTACTGAGTGAAGGAAAATAAATTATGAGTTTCAACTCAGGTTTCTAGAAACAAAAGTACTCTACGCTATAGCAGTATTTTGAGCAACCTTGCCTAAAGTAGGTAAAGGATTTCTCTAATTCAATAAGCATTTATTCAACACCTATTACATGCAAAATACTGTGATGGGGGGATATGAAGATGAAAATGAAAAACATTTCTCCCCTAAGGTAGGGCTGGGGAGATCAAAGAGTGGAAATGAAAAAAGTAAGAGGTTAGAAGTAAAAGACTGGAGGGAGGATGGGTAGACCCTCTTTAGGGCAGAAAACTCTAAGAGCTATAAGTCTCCATTCTAGGAGGGTTCTCTATGAATTTTATTTATTTTTTCTTTTGATGTGTGCCTACCTGCTTTTCTTTCTACAGTCATCAAACATTATTTCTGGTTAGAGTTTCACAACTCTTGGGCTTAATGCAGAACAGTTCTTAGCCATTTTGTGTTAGACCCCTTTGGAAAAGATTCCTTCTCAAAATTGTGTTTTAAATGCATAAATATAAGATATAGGATTATAATGGAAATGAATTATATTGAAATACAATTATTGAAATATTAAAGTTTTCCTGATGTGGTGTAAAACACAAATTAGCTTCTTATATACAGTCTCTGCTTTTGAGGAAACCACAAAACCCTTTTGTGATTTTTCAGTTTTAACTTGTAGTAACTACAGAAAAACAAAAGGCAAAAATGCCTCCCTTAGCTTTCCGTTTTGGCCTTAGACCTGCTTGGGAGGAAAAAAGGGGGTATAAATAAGTAATAGGGAGTACATATGGGGTACCTAAAATATGGGATTGGGGGCAGCTAGGTGGTGCAGTGGATAAAGCACTGGCCCTGGATTCAGGAGGACCTGAGTTCAAATCCAGCCTCAGACAACACTCACAAGCTGTGTGACCCTGGGCAAGTCACTTAATCCTCATTGCCCTCAAAAAAAGAAAGAAAGAAAGGAAGGAAGGAAGAAAGAACATGGGATTATAGGTATAAGAGCTTGGGATGAGGAGTAGGATGGGGACTAGTGGTTGGAGAGGGCATAAGGAAATGAGAGAAGGCTGGAAGTGTTGTTAGTGAGACCAGGAACCAACAATGGAGCTTGGGGGAGCAGCAGCGCAGGAAATGGGGAAGAAAGAGCAACAGCTATATTTTTCAATCTCAGGTAGTAGAAGTATTGACAACTGTTAGGGAGCATGAAAAGCCTCAAGAATGGCAATGAGGAGGGAATGGAATAAAAGTTCTTGTGGCCAGGAGCAGCATCATGTTCAAGGCAGCAATTACAATGTAAACAGAATATATTAGACAGGGATCGGTGGACACATTGTGTGTAATTTTCAATATGATTTTTCTACTAAGAAGGTAGAATTTATTCTATTGTAAAGTTCCTCTAATGCTAGGAATGTAACATACTGAGTCACTAGCATACATTTTTCATTCCCATGATAAGAGTTGGAAATGCAGTATATAGTTATGGCATAGCTTTTCTATGTACACACAAACACGTGTACATGTACATATGGATATGGATGGATTTCTGTATATGTACACTTGGAAACAGACAGCCAAATAGTCTCATCCTTTATAAATGCATGAGAAATATTAAAATGTTACCTGCAAGGTTGTCAATTTCTTTTTCCTGTAGTAAACTGACTGCATCATCATCTCCTTCTAGCATGAGCTCTGTTTCTGCATTTTGGTTCACCACAGCTTGACTTCTAAATGTTTTCTTTGACTTGAGTACATCTTCTTCAGTGCCTGAGAACAATAAAATATTATAATTTAGGTCATCCATTTTCAGTTTTTTTTAAGTGAATAAATATTAGAAAGTTGGTTCTTATAATAGCATCATACTAAAGGAAGATATTATAACTTGTCCTTCATTACCTTACAATTAATTGCAAAAATGTCAGTTATTTCAGGTGGTCATAATAGATGTCTATGTTTTAACCTATAATTAGAGGCTGGGTGGTTAAGGAGACAAATTGCTGAGTTTTCAGTTAGGAAGACCTGGGTTAAAATTCTACATATGATACTAGCTGTCTGATGTAGGCAAGTCATTTAACATTTATATATGTGGTAAATTCTTTAGAACTTTGCTGTCAAGTGACAATCTGCATTAGTGGAGGAATTCTAATACTGGGATTCTAGAGAAAGGATCACAGATCCTTCATGTATATTTCACTTATATTATTTACATATCTGTGAATATATGTGCCTCTTACACATACTAGCCGTGACACTGGGCAAGTCACTCAACCTTTTAATATCCCTGGCAAATCTCTAAGAGTATTAATTGAAGAGCAGATGCCATCTGCATTAATGCAAGGAGTTTCTCATGGGTGTAGGTACAGAGAAGGGTGTTATGGTTCAATTATTACTGCTGTGTCAAACTCTTCATAGACACGGGTGTACCATACAACAATGAAATAATAACTTTGATTTACATGTATCTTTGTCACATATGTATGTATGCATGTAGGTATGTATCTATCATCCATCCATCCATCCATCCATCCATCCATCCATCCATCCATCCATCCATCCATCCATCCATCCATCATATCTCCACTTAAATCCTACCTACTATGGTGGTTCATCATGGCACACAGTGACTTAGTTATTGAATGTTAATATAACTTGAACTTTTTTAAGGTCTCATGCCAAGACGAAAAGGCTTTAATATAGTATAGTCATCTAAGAACACATTAACTGAAGTTTGGTGAGGCTTATCATCAGGAGATTGGATACTTGTTAAAGATATATATGTAGGGGGGCAGCTAGGTGGCGCAGTGGATAGAGGACCGGCTCTGGAGTCAGGAATACCTGAGTTCAAATCCGACCTCAGACACTTAACACTTACTAGCTGTGTGACCCTGGGCAAGTCACTTAACCCCAATTGCCTCACTAAAAGAAAAAAATAAATAAAAAAAAAGATATATGTGTATATGTACATTCACACACATACACACACACAAGAGGGGCAGCATGTTGTAGGAGTTCAAGTGCTAAACTTGAAGTAAGGAATATCTGGGTTCAAATTCTGCCTCAGACACTTACTATGTAATAAGCATGAATGATTAACTTAACCTTTATAAGACTCAGTTTAGTAATTTGTTAAATAGGGATAACTATATTGCCCATCTAAAAAGATATGTGTATAAAATGTTGTAAACATATAAACTTTTTTGTAAAATGAAATGTTTTATATATTTATATATCACCTTAAAAGTGCTATATTAGGGGGCGACTAGATAGCACAGTGGATAAAGCACTGGCCCTGGATTCAGGAGTACCTGAGTTCAAATCCGGCCTCAGACACTTGACACTTACTAGCTGTGTGACCCTGGGCAAGTCACTTAACCCCCATTGCCCCGCAAAAAAACAAACAAACAAAAAAAGTGCTAATGTTTTTACTGGCCACAATGATTAACACAGAACATTTATAAGGCATAGCAGAATTGCAATCTACAAGGCAAGGAATAGCCACATAAATGAAATCACTAAAGTATTGAAATGTACATTGTCAAACAAATGAAATAACTAAAGTATTTAAGTATACATTGTCAAATTTAATAATTGCCTGTCTAAAAGGCATTTAAACTTGAATAATGCTCATAAAGTTTAAGAAAATTAAATACTATAGGATAAGGCTTCTCTTATGAGTAGCAGCTTCTCTAGAGGTATGACTTCACAACATATATGTACAAAAATATCTGCCCTAACTGGCTATCAAGATTTGAAAGTCCAAAACTGGACATACATTCTTTTGATTTAAGGGGATTGTTTTGGGACAGCTAGGTGGTGCAGTGGATAAAGTACTGGCCCTGGATTCAGGAGGACCTGAGTTCAAATCCGGCCTCAGACACTTGACACTTACTAGCTGTGTGACCTTGGGCAAGTCACTTAACCCTTATTGACCCACCAAAAAAAAAATAAAGGGATTGTTTCCTTTTAAAATGCAAACAGCCCTAGGAAAGTTAACACATTGAATTTCACCCATCATTTATATATCTTGTGTGAATAACTATATTATGTCCTTTCCTGAGAGCAGGTTTTCATATGGATGAAGAAAATATGAAGAGACAGTGGGAAAGTATAGTAGAAAGAACAACTGGATTTGGACTTGAGGTCAGAAAGACTTCTTCCATTTATGAGTTATATTGCTGTATGCAAGTCAATTAATTTTTGTGCCTCAGTTTATTCATCTGAAAAATGAGGATGGAAATAAGTGTTGTACTTATTTCATGAGCTTGCTATAAGGCTTAAATTAGACAATGTATGTAAAGCAGTTGGCAAAAAAATTGCCAAATAAATTTCAATTATTATAATTATTATTAGGAAGGTACTAGAAACAGTAAGGGAGGAACAGCAGGGAAAGAATCAGGGGTGACAAAGACAAACTTTACTTATTTTTTCATTATTTTTTTCAAACTTTACTTATTTGTTAATTTTAAAGTACTGACACTGATATGATTATTATTTAACTATCTCTACCAGTCCTACCTCAACTTTTTTACTTGTAAGTATCTCATTATAAGTTTGATGAAATAATTCAAGAACTTATCCTCTACTTAGAAAGAAACTCATAAGTATTATCAGTAGTAATGGCTAATTTGCTTTAAAGTGAAACTGCTTGGATTAGTTGTATAAGTAGGTTTTTCAGTTAATGAAATATAGATTTTTCTAATATTACTTTTCCTTCCATATTAAAATAAAATGATGACAAAGCCATATCCATGAACAAATAAAACACTACAAAGGAGATTGAAATCTGGAATCTTTGGACCACAAAATTTAAAATTTGGAAGGTACTTCAGTGCTTACATAGTCCAACAAATCCATAAAAATATTCATTGTTATAACATATCCCATAAATGGGGGACTGTGAAAACCTCTGAGGAAGAACTCTTGGATAGTTCATTTCACTTTGGGACATCTTTAATTGTTGGGAAGTATTTCTTGATATCAAGCTTTAAGTGGCCTCTTTGCAATTTGTATGTGTGCAACACTCACGGTTTTAGCTCAAGTAGAGTCAAAATGTGGTCTAATTTACCCTCACCCACATGATTGCATGCACCCCTGGAGCCATTTCTGTAAGCCAAATATGCCTGGATCTTTCAATTGCTCTTCATCTATTATGGACCCAGCACTCTTCACCACCCTGGTTGCCCTTTTCTGAATATTCTCTAGTTTACAATATCTTTTTTAAGTGGTGGTGCCCAGAAAAGAATATAGTATTCTAGACAAGGTCTGACAAAAGTGTGTGTGTGTGTGTGTGTGTACGCGCGCGCACGCGCGCGTTGGGGGGTTGTCGGGGTGGGGATGGTTCACTTCCCTCTTTCTGGAAGTTATGCCTCTCTTAATGAGGCCCAAGATCACAATAGCTTTTTTGGCTGCCATGTCACACTACTGATATATTCTGAATTTGCAGTCCATTAAAACTCCAAAATCTTTTTTCAAAATACCTGATGCGTTTTCCATTTTATACTTGTAAAGTTAATTTTTTTTTTACTCAAGTGTATGGATTTACATTGTTCTCTATGGAGTCATCTTATTTGAATCAATCTAAAACTCTAGATCTTGATTCTACCATCCAATGTCAGCTATTCCTCTGTAAATCTGATGAAAATGCCATTTATGCCTTTATCTAAGTCATATATACGAATGCTAACCTAGAGCTAACTATAGGTCCTTGGAATATTCCACTGGACATCTTTGAATCTTCTCATCCATTTATTCTGAATACACTGACACTAATTTCTCAATGGATCAGCTTCCTATTTAGTAATTTAAAGTATTGGGGCACATTTCCTTTTGGTTCTACTGGATAGGTACCTTTGGCCACAGTAAAAAGTTTCATGAAACATCCTATACTTATGACTCAGTCTGTGAGTAGGGATAATTTCTTTCTTGACACTGTCCTCAGTCATTTGTATGAATGCCTTTTTAACGGTGAATAAAAATACTAAAGCAATATTTTTATGGGAAGACAAATACCTTGTTAATGTGCTAGGTTAGTGAAAAAATGCTAAGTTGTTTTACACAGTTGAAATTAATGAACACATAAAAGACAATAAAAAGCATTGTTAAACCAATTTGGACCTAAAAAAAATCTATATTAACCCTTGAAAACAACTTAATTTTACAGCCATAAAATAAACATCTATCCAAAAGAGATATATATATATACATACATACATATACATATACATATACATATATATATATATATATATATACTCACTTCCCTTGACTATGACCTCACTTCTGCTGGTTTGTTAAAATATAACACATAGCTGTGTCAAGCTACTTGGTTTTGTCATCCTTTACCATACATTTATCTAAATCAAAGTGTATGGCTTTTTAATCACTAGATCTTTTATGAATTAAGGTTCCATTTGTCAAAATTATAGGCTAGAAGAGGTAAAGCCTCAAAGGGCTGTCTCATTATAAAGATTGCAAACACTGTCCTTAGAAAGAATCGGTGTAATACCCAACAAATCAAAAACTGGTTGGGAAGAAAATTTATTTGTGATCATCTCTTTTCAGAAGACATGTTGTACTAAAGTGTATATCTGGGCTTCTCAATCCATTCATCAATAAATTAACAAGCAAATACCACCAACCAGATCTTTCTTGAATTTGAAAATGTAAATTATATTTAAAGCTGAATCAGTCAGAGCCTTCATATTCTTGTTTTTCTAAGAAAATTTCAAAGTATTCTAAAGTAGGCTTCTCTAATTTTAATAAACATACATAAAAATAAAAGAATATATAATACAAAAATATTTAACATAAAATTCCCTGTTGGCATTTTCAACTTCATCTAAAGAATAAGTGACAACATTCTTCATACTTTAGAATTCACAGTACAATATATCTAGTTGTTGAAACTATTTGAAACTCTTCTTTTTTTCTAAGATTAAATAACATAAACCAAATAGTGTTCTTCCCTTTTTTCACTTCCATAAGATTCTACCGAGAATTAATTAAAGTAAGTACAGCAATAACAATGAAATAACTTAGAAAACTGAACAGCAGAGTATTTCAGTATATTAGAGCTGGTCCCCTGATAAAAAACAAAAACAAAATAAAAATGAAAGCCAACTAACCAACACAATATAGCTATCCCTACATACTACAAGTGGGTAACTGAAGAAATTAAATTATATATGGATAATTTTTACTAAAAATTACCTTTGCCTGAAACGTCCAGAGGCATTTCATTTGACATTTAGATACTGCTTATGTGGTGAAAATACATTAGACAATTTAATCTATTCTGTATGAGAAATTAATAGCCAATTTTTGATCACATATACTAATGGAAAGGAAAAGAGAATTAGAAGGAACCCCAAACAAAGGGGATTCCCAAATTATTTAAATGTAGCTTTGAAATGCCAGCCATTTCTTTTATCAATGCAAATCATAACCCCTAAGTTCTAAAGCAGATGGTTTGGGTGAGTTACTATAGCTGAAAAAATGAATTTGGGAACTAACACAGTAATAATAAGCCTCTCCAAATTTTGTTAAAATCTGAAGATAAAGATATAATTGTTGTTTGTCCTTTGATCTCAAAAAGGAACATGACATTGGGGTGATGTCATGACTTGCAGTGAATTGGATTTAAGTGAGGGAGGGCTATGCAAGGTCAGCAATCTCACTTTTTCTTCCAGAGCCATCCCAGTCCAGCAGCAAGATATATATATTAGGACAAGTGGAGATGGCTCTGGATGTTTAAGGCAATTGGGGTTAAGTGACTTGCCCAGGGTCACACAGCTAGTAAGTGTCTGAGGTGAGATTTGAACTCTGGTCCTCCCAACTTCAAGGCTTGTGCTTTATCTACTTTGCCACCTGACTGCTGTATAGATATAAGGGCAGCTAGGTGGTACAGTAGTTTCCTCATTTGTAAAATGAGCTACAGAAGGAAACGGCCAACCACTCCAGTATCTTTGCCAAGAAAACCCCAAACAGGTTCATGGAGCCAAATTCTACAGAAATGAATGAACAACAAAGAATAAATAATAAATTGCTAGGTGCCTAACTAGACAGCAGTCAGTTTGCCTGAGGGCACTTTTTATGGCCACTCAAACTTAAAAGCAGTCACCCTAAACAAGACCAATGAACACCCTTTCTCCACCTATTTTTTCAGCTACCTGATGTTGCCTGATAACTTGGCACAACTCTACCCCAGGCCTAACCTCTATGGACAATGATATTCATATTCACTCCTAAATTACAGACACATTCTCTGCCATTTCCTCTGAATCCCAATGATTCAGAATCCCTGGATGCCAGGGTTCAAACACTGTTTTTGTCCCTTCTTTGATTGCTCCCTTATTCCCATTCCTCTCAACCCAACCCCACCGATATCCCAATCTAAAGCTATCTAGTTAGGTGGTGCAGTAGATGGAAAGCTAGGTCTAGAGCCAGGAAAACCAGAGTTCAAATCCAGCTTCAGACACTTACTAGCTGAGTGACCATTGGAAAATCACATAACCTCAGCCTGCATCAGTTTCCTCAACTGAAAAATACTGTCTGCCTTGCAGAGTTGTGAGGATTAAATGAGCTATTTGTAAAGCCCTTAGCATGGTGCCTGGTGCTTAATAAATGCTTGTTGCTTGTTCCTTTTCCTTCCTTTTCCTAGTTTTCCTATCTGTTCTTTCTCAGTTTCCTTTACTGGATCTTTAGGTCAAGCCCATTAACCATGACTCCTATTCAGTTAACTCCAATGATTCCCTACTTGCCTCCAGGATCAAATATAATTTTTTTTTTTTGGTTTGGCTTTTCAGTCCCTCCATAATCTGGTGCCTTCCGACTTTTTCACTCATCTAACATGTTACATCCACCTCACACCCTCCCACATATTCTGTGGTCCAGTGATGCTGGCTTTGGTGTTCCTTGTCCTAGACACTCATCTCTGGACACTGCATCCCCCAGCTCCAGGCATTTTCAGACTGGAACTCATCACTGCCTAACTTCCTACAAATCTCAGCAAAAGATATACCTACCCTCTGAAAGAAGTTTTCTGATCCCTCTTAATGCTAGTTCCTTCCCTCTCTGATTATCTCCAAATTATCTTGTTTGTACATAGTTGTTTTCATGTTGTCTCCTTCAGCAGACTGTAAGTTCCTTGAGAGCAGAAACTATCTTTTGTCTTCCTTTGTATCCTGAGCAATTAGCACAGTGCCTGACACACAGTGGGGGGTTTAATAAATGTTTGTTAATTGTCTACTTGACACCTTTTCTTCCAGTTTTAATTCTATGATTCTGTTCTTTTAAATTATAAATATCTTTGTGTTTATCAATAAGAAATCTTAGTGTCCTTTATAACCACTTTAATATTTTTAATTTATTCTGATATACAAAAGATTTGGGATGAAAAATGCTATCTACCTCCAGATAGAGAACTGATGGACTCGGACTGCAGATTGAAGCATTTTTTCCTTTATTTTTCTTGCTCTACCCCACCCCACCAAACCTTGGACTATAGGTCATGTAGAAATATGTTTTGCATGACATTATATGTATGAATACTGATTTCTTGGGGGAAGGGTAGAGGGAATGACAGGATCTGAAACTGAAAAATAAATAAAATTTAAATATTCTGAGATCTAATTTATTATCCTACAGCTATAGTTTTTAGAGACAAATGAAATAAACTTCAATGAATGAATTATCAATATAATCTATATAACAATCAACTACTGAATATAGCAATCATATGTATTAAATAATTTGTACTTATTTTCATTAATTTCTTTGAGCTCTAGTCTTGTTCATTTTGAATGATCAAATTTGAAATTAATCTACACAAGTTTTTGAAGTGTCTCAGTTTATGTCAACTTTGAAACCTCCTAGGAATGAGAAGACCTGGGTTCTTGCCATAACTGTACAACTTCCTATACTAGGAGTTCAGAAAAGTTTCCTGACTCTTATTTAGCTTTAGCTTCTCCACCTATAAAATAAAGATGTATTACCTATCCTGCAGAGTTGATAAAAATATTATGAACACTAACTGAGATCACTTTTGTGACACGCAACATAATTAATTTTCAGTGTACAGCATTTTGAGCATCAACAAATTCAATAAGCAGAAAGATTTTTTTTTTACATAGAGGAAATGAAGTATTTTGTTTATATCTACTGTAATTTAATAAATCTAGGTAGCTAGTCTGGGAGAATCAGAACCTAACTTCCTTATTCATGAACAACATATTTTCTAGTTTGAAATAATTGGATAACAGCCTAAAATGCTCATTTTGTTACATGTAAGATTTAGATGAAATAATCAAGATAGTTATTGCCTACATTATTGTTAAATTTTTTGAAAAGCCAACTTCAAATTTGTGATGTATTTGCCTCACAAATAGTATATATTATCACTCAAAATTGCTCACAATCACTTAAATGCAAAATTAAGCACTAAGAGGAGATTAGAAATATAACAATTCCAGTCTTTTTAAACTCAGTTATTTTCTAAAGTGTTTTCTATGTGACTAGAGAGTAAGTGCAACATTCTTTCCAGTTTACTACAATGTATCAAGTATGAAATAAGGTAAAATTTCCAGGGTCTAAGTAAAGGTGTATGTTAGTATTCTGAACATTAATGAAAATTCCATGGAAATAGCAGTGATTTCAAGTGGCGAACACAATATACAGATCAGTTATGCTTGCAAATAATTTTAAAGGTTGAATAATAACAGAAGAAAATACCTAACCCCAATAGTTATTGCTCAATGGAAAGGACATCAAGGACACTTGCAAGTAAAAAAAAACTGGATCAATATTAACGCGATTTTCATTTCATGCTTCCCCAACTCCAGTAAGCTGACAATATACTCTGATTATGTGAACTGGCTGAGAGTAACATAGAAAAGGTTATTAGAGCAAGAGGTGGAAATGGAATGCACTTTTTATATTGACAGGTCTGCTAATAGAGTATACTGATTTTCAAAGACATGCAATGCATTTTTACAATTTGGTTCTGACAGCAAAAAAAAGGAATTTCATTTATTTCTAATTCAAAATATTCATATGTAAGCAAGATTTCTTAGGACAGACCACCAAAAAGGATGTTCATAAATAGCAAATGTTTTCAATAGAAAAATGCAATTAAAAAAGGTGAAAGAAAATATGATTGAATTTAAATGTAGCACTACGTAAGTATGAAATGTTAATGCAATAATCTTCTTAATAGAGTGAATATAGAAAAATGCATTCTATGCTTTTCAAAGGAAATTTGATAAACCGTGCTTTTAAGAATATATATGATAGCAAATATGGAATCTTTTTGCATTTAGGACTGGATGTTATTTTGGTAGGATTTTGATTAGCTACCTAGTAAAGAATTTTAAAGAAAAATTTAAAACAAGGTTACATTATACAGAAAAATAAAACCACAGTTCTTACTTGTGAAAGAAAATCTAGAATGCTCTGGGATTCAGTTTCTCCATCTATGAAATAAATGTGTTAACCTAGCTGAATTCTAAAGTTCCAGGAGCAATAAAACACAAATGATAACAAATCCATTTTTAAAAAATAGTAATGTATAGGTCAGTTGATACACCTAGATTGTAAAAGCCAAGACTATTGGTTCTTAGCATGGCCTATTGGTTTTTGTTGGTTGCCAGGATCTAAGGAGAATAAACATAATAGATGGAGAGTATTTCACCTTCTTTGTCTAGTTGAAAACTCTCCCTGAGGGGTAGCTAGGTGGTACAGTGGATAAAGCACTGGCTCTGGATTCAGGAGGTCCTGAGTTCAAATTCGGCCTCAGACACTTGACACTAGCTGTGTGACTCTGGGCAAGTCACTTAACCCTCACTGTCCCGCAAAAAAAGGGGAGAAAAACAAAAGAAAAGTCCCAGAAAACTCTCCCTGAAACATACTGACAGGGATGGATGACTTCTATCAGTCTTCTTCATTATCAGAGAGATTATTTTTTTCTGTTAAAATTTAGAACGTTGGTATATGAAAAGAAAATGAAGGTCTAATTCAGCTGGTAAAAGTTTAATATAACAGGATCACAGATTTAGGGCTTAAAAGAAACTTCAAGGCCACCTACTCCAATGACCACATTATACAGGTAAGGAAACCGAAGCCCAGAGGGTAAGGTGACTTATCTATCTAATGTCACGCAAGTTGTTGAGCAGCAGAGGTCATGAAACAACCTGAGGTCCTTTAATTCCAAATACAGAACTCTTTCCACTATACATCTGTGCCCTGACTGAGGTAGGATTATAACCAAGAGGATTTAATAGTGTTGAATGATGCCTTCCCAGATGAAGAAGGGAGGGATAGTCAGCAAGGGGCTGGGGGTGGTGCAGAACACTGATGTTAATAAGTACTTACTGGCATCCACCCTCCATGGAGACATGAGATAGGACTAAAAACAGTACACAGGAAAAAAAAATATATATATATATATATATATATATATATATATATATATATACACACTTACTAGCTGTGTAACCTGGGGCAAGTCATTTAACCTTGGTTTGTATGTATATGCAGCCAAAAAAAAAGCTGCAGGAGGTCTTAGAGTAAGGAAATGCAAAGAAGGTACCCTACTTTGATCCAGCATCATTTTCTCCTGTTGTGGTTGAGGAAAGTAAAGTGGCTACTCATCCTAGAGCTGCCCAAATAATATTCCTAAATCATGGGTCTGATCATACCATGCTCAAAAAGCTCCAGTGGCTTCCTTTTGCCTCTAGGATCAAGTACAAATTCCTGTGTCCTAGCATTTAAAGTCCTTCACCCTATGGATCCAGTGCTGAATGTGGAGCTGTGAAGGCCTGAGTTTAGATCTGGTCCAGATACTTACTAGCTGTGTAGCCTGGGACAAGTCATTTAACCTTGGTTTTGCCTCAGTTTCCTAATGTGTAAAACTAAACAACTTGACTTGTGGTTCAGTAAAATAGAGAACTAAGCCTCTAAGGTACCTTCTAGCTCTAAATCTATAATACTCAGATCCTAATTTTCCCAGATTTATTATATATTACTCCTCTTCATATATTCTCTATTCCAGACAATCTGATTCTACTTGTTCCTCTTATGTGATAGTCTACTTTCCTCCTTCATGTCCTTACCAAGACTGCCATACCCTGAATGCTTTTTCCCTTCACTTCTGTCTCTTGGAATCCCCATTCTTAGATCAGTTCAAGTACTTCCTACCACATAAGCGACTTTGTTAATTCCCTCTCCCCCAATTCAATGCCTACCTCTCCATTATCTTGAACTGACTTTGAATATATTGTGTATTTACTTAATAATAATAACATCTAATACTTATGAAACACTTTTAGGTTTGCAAAGCATTTTACATATATTATCTTATTTCATCCACACTTTGACCTTGTGTAGTAAGGGCTATTATTATCCCCATTTTACAGACAAGGAAACTGAGGCTGAGAGAGTTTAAGTGGCTTGTTTGGCAAGTAAGTGTCTGAGACAGGATTCAATTCATGTCTTCCTGATTTTAAGTCTAGAACTCTATATGGTATGCCTCCTATATGTCTGAATATTTTCCCTCAGTAGAATGTAAACTTCTTGAAGACAGATTTTTTTTTCTTTGCCTCATCATGGTTAAACACAGTACTTGGGAAGCAAAGTAAGTTTTTTAATAAACATGTGCTGCTAGACTAATAGCTAGCTGGTAAAAGAAGCTTTGAAGTTGAATGGCCTTGAAAGCTGAGAAAAACTTTAATGAATCTTTTTCTTTAATGCCAGGGTAAGTGGAATAAATTAGAAAATAATATTCCAGTCAAGGTAAAAGAATATCATATTGAAAATAACTTGATTACAACTTTTGTGGGGAAGGTAGGGCAAAGGCACTGACTTGTATGTTAAGCATATATTTCTTTAAAAAGCTATTTCAAAGTAAGAATTTACAATATTCTTTTGTGTAATCACATTAAGAATGCACTATTAAAGGTGTTTTCATTAAATAAAAAAAATGAGTGGAACAATATCCAGGGTTAATCTAGGGTTTGGAGCTTCAGTAGAAAACTCTTTCTAAATCTCTAAGTATTTAAGAACATTAAACTAAGAAAATGCCACAATATTATAGCAGTGTCTATAAATTAAAGGCTTAGTGCCTTTTTTTTAAAAAAAAATTGGAAATGGGAGGAGGTAGGAGGAATAAGTCTATGGAACTGAGTGCCAACCTTAAAACAGGATATGCTAACAACCATTATAAACAGATTTCTGTTACAAAAGTAATGGTAAGGATTAAACCAGTTCCTTTGTGAAGACATTGCTATTAAATACAATCCAATGAGCTGATTTCTATAATTTGAAAATATTCACTTCTTCAGATACCTATAGCCATGGTTTTGGTGTGGATGTTTATTTTGTTAGAACATTTGTACTGTTTCTATAAAACTGGTATCTTATTCTGCTATTTAGAGTTTACATAAGCCATCCTAGTTATTTTAAGAGACTGCAAACACTGCAGGATGATGAAAAGGTCTATGCATCTATGATATACCATGGATTAAAAAAAGTAGTCAAAAGGATATTTCCCTGGGTCATTTTTTCCTAATTTATGTAATTTGATTTTATTAGAAACCTTTAACCTATAATCACATCTAATGCTTCAACCCAAATACAAATAAAGTAGCTAAAAACAATTTAACATAATAGAAAAAAACACTATAATAAACTCAGCATTATACAAAAAAAAATTCTGTGCCTTCTCAATGGGGGAGGAGAGAATATTAAATTTAAAATTTAAAAAGAACAAATGTTAAAAATTATTTTTATATGTAATTGGGGGAAATAAAATCTTAAAAAAAGCTTGGAAAAATTATTTTATAGTCCTTGAAAATTAAAAATGATGTTTAATGAGCAGACATGACTGACAGTTGTCAGAGTAACCTTGTCAACTCTTTTTTTCTTTATATACCCATGAATAGCTAAATTTTCTATATTACTTTCTCAAATGTGTATATAACCAAATTAAATTTTTTGCTCCAGATAATTCTTATTCCTTGTTGATTAAAAGCACTACATTATTAGAGTAGCCATATATGTATGTACACACATACATACCATCAATATAGATTTAATTTCAAATCTGTCATACAGAAGCTTTTTACTCATCAAGGTCATATTTTGATGGCTTCACAAGCTCAGATAAATCAGGTGTTAAACAGATTCATCTCTGAGGAACCTACAAACGCTCTCATCTGCAGGCCTCAGCATATCTCATTATTTATTGCCAAAGAAACGACTGATTAACTTTGTCATCATTGCTCTGTGTTTTTTTCCTCCTGCAGAAGTTGCCAGCACTCTCCTGCAATGCCTGATCAAATCTATTTAAGTTGATGCCTCTGATCATAGACAAGGAGGAGCTTGCTGTTTTGGGGGCCTTAATAACACTCTTTTACTATAATATTATGGGGAAGAAATAAAAGCTTAAATGACACCTGACAGTCAACATAGTTTACCAAAATTTAGGAGAAATTGTTCATGCTCCTTTTGATAACTAAAGAAACATCTTCACTGAGTCATCCTAGGCTAGATTCAATTTCACTATACAATGACTTCCAAAGCCTTTCAAAATAATTTTCTCAGTAGTCATCTTGCTCTATGGAAATAAAAAACTCGTTTTTTTCTCATATTTTTGTCCCTCTGTACTTTGAGATTCTCTATAATCAAATAAATTAGTGGTTTTATAGCATTTCATTAGAAAATACACAAATAATGTTTTAAAAAAAGGAAAATTAACATCATGGAAAAAATTACAAGTCTCTAGCTTTTTATTAATCACATTCTAATACCAGAGGCAGAAAGTACATCAAACTACACGCCAAATCTTTCTCACATGACAATCTCATAAATTATTCAACTAATTAGTATTGCAGAAAGGAATTTTTAAAATCTCATTAGTGCTAAAGAGATTTTCTTACAGAAAGAGGTCAACTAAACATTTTTAATATTGTAATTTATGAGAAATATCTGAAAAGTAAATATAAGATAAAATCTACTTTATAACTTTAAAATTTTATTTACACTGCTGAATCTTATTATTTCATCTTTTAATGGGAAACTTATTATCAATACCTCTGTTTTAATGCTGTCAAAAGAGAAGAGTTATTAATGTTATTGTAATTTAGTTCATAGTCAGAAATTCTTATTCCTTCCTAACAAGCTTTAAACGCAACTTAAGGTATAATGCTTTAAAAAGGAAGAGAGGGGAAATGGCTTAAACCATTTTAATGGAATATTCAGTCACATTAAGGCAGTCAAAGCAGTTTGATTCATTTTATTCTAATGTAGGATCCCTCTCTTGCTACCTGATGGATATTAATGGCTGGAAGTGACTGACAAGTATATCAAGCCTCAATGGGGCTTGCTTTATAAAGTAGGTTTATGGCTATATAAATAGTCTATGCTTAAACAATTCCAGACAGCTCTCTGAGGCTTCATACAACTTAGCCAAAATCAAGAAAGATAGAACCTGTGATGTGGAGGACGGACAAAGAGGAGATTGGAGTACTTCTAGGTACATATATGATACCACTGAAGAAGTGGTGCCAAGAAGGTGAACTGCAGTGCTTAATTTAATGAACTGATAACAGGTACTTCTAATTAGAAGCTACATTAATAGTGCTTTTTAGATAATTCATAAGATTAAATACTTTAAAAGTTGGTCCCTTCAGTTGGCTAAACATGTCTCTTGCAATACTATTCTGCTCTTCAATTTCCCAGAAAACCCTTTCTTCAAATAGGCAAATAGCACAAATCCACTTAAGTCCTAAAATATGAACAATAAATGGCATATATATATATTTTACCTTAAATAGAGAAACTACAGATGTTATTTGTATTAAGATATTTACTGATGCTTTGAAGTCCAATAAATAAGTTATATGGCTGTCCATTGTACTGGGTTAATTTTATAACACTGAGTATTTTAGTGAGCATTTAAAAAAAATTATAAGTAACTATTTTATTATGCAATTCTATCAAGGATATAAATGTCATTGCATTAAATCTGTCTTGTGATTTAATTTACAAAGAGATCCTCAGTGATTTAGAACTTTATTCTGCTCTGGATTCAGCAAACCTTTAAGTGTTTACAATGTCCAAGATACTTTGGTAGGTACTGATAATACAAAGAAGGCCCTAAAGACCTCTAAAATCCATGAAATATATGAAAACTGACATAAAAGAAAAACACAAACAAGTATGTGTAAGCACAGATAAAGCAACAACATTGTATTTACTGTATATCAAAGATGTATGAAATATTTGGCTAAAAATACAAATGAGAGATAGACCTGTATTTCTTTCTCCTGAAAAACAAAAAATAGATGAATAAATCTAAACTATGTTCATTTTATCATTAAAAATAAGTCTGATGGTCAGAAAAACAATACGAGTCTATCCCAGATTTTTGACCGGGCAACAATGAGTATAGATTTTGCCACAGTGGCAGGTTTGTAATGGTGACATATGATACCTGCAATGTACAGGAGACCAGTTTTCCTCTGGCTTCAGTTTCTCAAGCTGTAAAAGAGGCTATGATGAAATTTGATAATAATTAACTAGGTCAATACTGTTGACCTATCAAAGACAAATGCTGTAGCCTCTGAGGGAATTTCTGAGTTACCAGAAACACAGAGGTTGTAAAATGGGGAAAAAATCTTTGTTAATTCCCCAAAAACTATGAATTCTCAACCACAGGTAGGCACATAAACAAACTGAAATCTTTTTACATAATAGGTAAAAGTACTAACCATATTCTGTGGCAGCTTTGAGCAAGGCTTCAGCATGAGTAGAACCAAATGCATTGCGAACAAATCTTCTCCGTCTACGCAGGTCATCTTCCCAATAATCTAAGCGCCAGAAATCATGCAGTTGGCTAGAAAGTGGAAATGAAATCCCACAACATAGTAAATATAATATTTATAAGAAATTAATAATTTGAAAAATACTATTTTCTCAAAATTTAGGTTTTTCTACTTTTTCATAAGTCAAATGTGAGAACTTTACAAATATGTCACATAAACATTTGTATGAAAAATATTTTTAAAAACTTACATTCTGCTATATATAGTTCTGCTATTTTGGCATTAATATATTCAACTCTGTCTTCTTCAAAATGCACTTACTACTACTAAAAACATAATCAGCATGAGGTCAATAACAAATGCAGCATCAAATTACAAGTATTAATGGCACAACCTGTTTTGTTTTATAGTGTTTTAACAAGGCTTGTAAATCATAGGATAGACTTCAGTGCAAATAGTTTGCAATTTAATGACTATGGTCCCTGAGTAGTCTGAACTTAGAAGTATAAAATATTGCCCACTTGAATTTTGTGGAGCTATGATTAAAATAATGTGCTGAAATATTCATTGAAATAATTCCCCACCGCCCCTAGCAACCTGAAAAAGTGCAATTTTATTCATTATTAATAATACTGAATTAGCACTGCACCAAAATTCCAGCATGTGGTAATTGTCTTGGTAAATTATTATTCTAACACTAACAGAGTCTTTGGATGATTTTATAGCTTCCAGCTAATACAAACCATTAAAAACCATGACCACCATCACCAGGTTACAATGCCTTTTAACATTCAAAGCTAATATTAAAGGGCCATGAAATACTCCAGAAACTACAATCAATCTACATCCAGTTGAACATCTGAGTCAGTATTATCATTTTGATCTTCAAATCAATATAAAGAACCACCTTCCTGAAAGCCAAGACTTAACAATATGATTTTATATAATTTTCTGAATATTTGGCATAAGAGAACATTTATACTCTCACTTTATTTCTGTGCTTTGTTAATAGTGGTTTCGAGAAAGCATACCAAACTTCTAATCAGTCAATCAATAAATATTTATTAAGTGCCTTCTATGTCCCAAGCATTCTGCTAAAATATACATGGTATATTTTGTCCTGAATGATTTTGGGCTTTGGGGGGGTTCAGTTTATAAAATTTATGCTGAAAACATATGATTTTAATAAGTTTGGGGGGAAACACACAATTCTTTGTTTTGTGTGAACAATAATGGGTCATATATGAATTTAAACAAAAATTCACATCTCAGAAATACTATGATTATAGCTTTTCAAAGTTTACTTTATACCATTTGAAGATATTTTAAAATAGCAAAAGACTGAAAAAAATTAAAAAATAACTTCCCATTTATAAGCATTTGACATGCAAGCAGCATATTAAGGTGTTTTTTTAGAATTTATTTTTTTTTAAATAGTTATTTTAATTTATTTTATTTTTGGTAGGCCAATGGGGGTTAAGTGATTTGCCCAAGGTCACACAGCCAGTAAGTATCAAGTGTCTGAGGCCAGATTTGAACTCAAGTCCTCCTGAATCCAGGGCTAGTGTTTTATCCACTGCACCAACTAGCAGCCCCAGCATATTAAGTTTTTTACTGTTTCTTTAAATCATAATGGAGTCAGCTATTTTAGAGCTTTCAAGGGATTTTACAAACTCATTCTAATTTACTTGTTACGTAGGAATTTATGGTTTAAAATATTTTCCTTTTTATTGTGATTTATGTTTCCTTCGACAAATTATTAAATATAAATAGTAATTCTGTCATTATTCATTAAGTAGGATCAATTCTTCTGAATAAACAGGGACATTCTTGACCACATTAAATGTTGGTTATAATGATGTCAATGGGATTTATAAACATTTTTAGTGAAATTACATGATAATAAGGTAGTTACATCTAAAAGGGGTCATAAGCAGGCATATTTAGATATAATAATATATATTCTAGTGGACAATATTAGAGTAATGTTCTAATCAAGAGATGTACATATGTGTATGTTTTTATACATAAACAGTTGAACTTTAAAAACCCATTTTTTGTATGTTCAAAGGAATTACCCTCTATTGTGATATCACCTTTTATACTTGTGAAGTTGATTTTTAAAAATAAATATTTTTATTTAAAGTTTTGAGTTCCAAATTCTATCCCTCCTTCCCTCCTTCCCCTCTCCTCTCCCTGAGGCAATAAGCAATCAGATATAGGTTATGCATGTGCAATTATGTAAAACATTACCATATTAGTCATTTTCTATAATCAGACTTGAATAACAGAAAAACAATGAAAGTAAGCAAGTGAAAAACAGCATGTTTCAGTATGTGTTCAATCAATATCAGTTCTTTCTTTGGAGGTGGATAGCATGCTTTGATGTCACTTTCCTATATGACCCATTGGTTACATTTGATATTCTGATGTTCTCTTATCTATGGGATATGTGAAACTGTTCTTTCATGGTTCAATTTCCACCTAATAGTTTCTTTTTATTTGCTATCACTATCCAGATTTTGCCCCTAATTGTGGACATTCTTCAAGGTTCTGTCCTGAATTGTCTTCTCCCTCCACTTTTGGTAATTTTATCAGCTCCCATGGATTTAACTATGGCCTCTATGCAGATGAGTCACAGGACTATGTAGCTAACCTCAGTCTTATCCACAGTGCAATATCACCAATTGCTTATTGAACACTTCAAATTGTTCTTCTGGGAGATATTTCAAAGTGGGAAAGGTGAGAAGAAAAGTAATATAGGAGTGGGGGAAGAGAAATGTTAAAAATTTTGATACCTATGGGACATAACAGTTAAAATATCCAGTAGGAAACTAAGGAGATGTCCAAGTGGGAAATGGCTGAACAAATTATGGCATACGAATATAATGAAACACTATAGTGCTGTAAGAAATGATAAAAGAAGTAGTTTCAGAGAAACCTGGGATTACTTGTATGAAATAATACAGAGTGAAGTGAGAAGAACCAGGAGAACAAATTATTCTATAATAACACTGTGAAAAGAACAATTATGAAAGATATAAGAACTCTGATCAATGCAGTGATCAAACATGATCGTGGAGGATCAATGATGCAGAATGCTATACATTTCTCTGACAAAGAGGTGAGAAGAGTAAATATGCAGAATGAGACATTTTTGGACATGTCAAATATGCTAATTTCCTAACTGTGTATATTTAGTTTTTCTTCTCTTTCTTTTCCCCACCCCTTGGGGCAGGATGGGGATAGAGTTGGAAGAGGAAAGAGAAAAAAATAAATGCACGATAATTGAAAAAAATTTAATTAAAAAAATCCACTAGACAATAATAATACATGCCCAAGTGGAGCTTAGAACGGAGAATAAGTTTAGATATATAGATTTAGGAGTCATCTGTATGGAAATGATAATTAAATCAATGGGGTAGATGTCACCAAGTGAGAGGGTAGAAAGAATTGAAGTAGACTTAGCACATAGCTCTGGGGTACAACCACACTTAGTGGTCATGACATAAATGATCAATCAGCAAAGGAGACTAAGAAAAGTCAGAAGTAGGTAGACAACCAAGATAAAGCAGTATTATGGAGGGGCAGCTAGGTGGCACAGTGGATAGAGCACCGGCCCTGGATTCAGGAGGACCTGAGTTCAAATCCGACCTCAGACACTTAACACTTAACACTTAACTAGCTGTGTGACCCTGGGCAAGTCACTTAACCTTCATTGCCTCACCAACCCCCCCGGCCGAAAAACCCAAACCTAATATCTTGCCAACTGATCCTATCATGTCCTGGCAAAGAGAAGGAGAAGAAATGAAAGCACTGTCATATTTTATATTCTTGGGCTCAAATATCATTGCGGATAGTGACTGAAGCAATGAAATTAAAAATAGCATACTAAAAATCAGACATCAACTTGTGGTCAAATCTATGGTTTTCCCAGTAGCAATGTATAGTTGTGAGAGTTGAACTATAATGAAAGCTGAGCACCACACTGTGGTGCTGGATGAGACTTTTCAGAATCCTTTGGACAGCAAAGAGATCAAATCAGTTAATTCTTTTTTTTTTTTGGCAGGACAGTTGGGGTTAAGTGACTTGCCCAGGGTCACACAGCTAATAAGTGATAAGTGTCTGAGGCCGGATTTGAACTCAGGTCCTCCTGAATCCAGGGCTGGTGCTCTCTATCCACTGCACCACCTAGCTGCCCCAAATCAGTTAATTCTTAAAGAAACAATTCAGGTTATTCACTGGAAGGTCAAATACTGAAGCTGAAGCTTAAATACTTAGGCTATAGAATGAGAAAATGGGAGTCATTGGAAAGGAACCTGATGTTGGGAAAGATTGAAGGCAAAAGGAGAAGGGGATAACAGAGGATGCGATGGATAGATAGTATCATGGAAACAATGAACATGAAGCTGGACAGACTTTGAAATATAGTGTAGGGTAAAAGGGCCTGTTGTGCTATGGTTCATGGTTTCAAGGGGAGTCAGAAGTGACTGACTCAATGAACAACAACAAACAACAAAATAATTGCCTTACTTGATCAAAAGTCCAAATGAGATTAGATTACATAAATCTGAATAGGATTTAGTTGGCTCAGTTGAACCAAATGTATTTGTTAAATTTATAATCCATCATGGCATGGAGACGAACTGGAATTCTTAGAGGAATAGTTCCTACCAAACTGGAGAAGATTCAAGTGTGCTTTTAGATGGTCTACAATCCAAGGACCAACCTAGCTAAGTTTAAAGAAGGGTTCCTTAACAAAAAATTGGTCACTAAGTGATACAATTTCCCAATTACCACAATTCAACTGTCTAATGAATTATACTAAACATAATACTACACAACATAAAACATAAAAGTATACATACATTTATGAATACCACAGAATCTGAAATATATGCTAAATATACTAACAAAATCTTTGAATCACTGAATTATTCAGTTGTTTGTAGGAGGAATTGGAAGCAAAATGAGGGAAAAGATGAAGAATTTAAGTAACACATAATGCCCTACCAGCACTACTTCCCTGGCTTCAACTTCTATTCTAATTTTTTTTAATATCAAATTTTTAAATTTAGGTTAATGAGCATTTAATAAGGATATTTTAACTTTTCAGGAATTAGTCCTTATGTTGAAGGACATCAAAACCTGTTTCTGTATTCTAGACATAAGGTCAGCATCTGTGAAGGTTATATTATTCATTCTTTCTGTTTAGTACTACAAGAGAAATAACAAAGTGTAAGTCAATGCCAAAACGGAGAACTTGTAACTCCCATGTATCTAGCACTTGACATTTTACAAAGTACTTTTTCCACCACAGCAGAATGTGGTGACAATGAAAGCATTATAATTCTGATTTTGTCATTTGTAAATTAAGTCTTAGAAAGTGAAATGACCAGCTCATACCTAGCAAGCTCAGACTCAACTCCAGCTCATCTGACTCAGCCTCAAAATGATAAAAGCATAAGGCCAAAAGCAAAGCAAAAATTCAACTCATGAGGGAGCTGTGAGTCCATTATTAATTTTACATCCAAAGCCTACATAGATGCTCATCTCCCATTTTCTGTCAGTGGAACCAGTAGTTATCTATGTGCAAAATCTAAGTCTTATTTTTGGTTTTTCCCTATTCTTTATCTCTAATAGCAACCAGCTACAAATTCTGTCAGCTCTCCCTCTGTTATATTTATCTTTCCTCTCCTTTTTCTTTCCATTGCCACAATCCTATTACATATCCTCATCATTACCCATCTGGCCTATTGCAATAGCCTCTCAGTCCAATCTCATGTCCAAAACCCTTGTCCCCTTCAAACAAATTTGACTTAACTGATTTGACAAAAAAGGAGAAATTGGTTGTTGCAGGTGGTAACTAGATGACACAGTGGATAGAGTCCTGGACCTGGAGTCAGGAAGAGATCAGTGCAAATCTAGTTTCAGACACCAGCTATATGACCCCGGGCAAGTAACTTCACCCTGTTTGCCTCAGTTTCCTCATCTGTAAAATTGAGATAATAATAGCATCTACCTCCCAGGAATGTTGTGAGGATAAAATGAGACAATAATTATAAAGTATTTGGCACAAGGTTAAATATTATATAAATCTTAAGCTATTCTTGTTTTTTTGTTTTTTGTTGAAGCAACTGGGGTTAAGTGACTTGTCCAGGGTCACACAGCTACTAAGTATCAAGGGTCTGAGGCCGGATTTGAACTCAGGTCCTCTTGAATCCAGGGCTGGTGCTCTGCGCCACCTAGCTGCCCCCAATCTTAGCTATTCTTACAAATGAAACTTTGGGAGGAAGTGTCTGCTCTTAGAATTTTCGATAAAAAAAGAAAGTCATATGAAATCTTACAGATATTCTAGATTGTGAAAGAGTAGAGTTCTGAAGTTGAGAGAACCAATGAATGGGATCATATGGCCTAAAAGTTGAGAAGTTCCAAAGACTGAAATTTAAATGATAAAAACATAAACTATTATTCTATTATATAGACACAGAGACTAGTAAGAGTTGAAAAGGGACTTAGGAATTATGCAGTTCAATTCAATCTCAATCTGAATAAGAATGTTGTTTAAAAAATATCCAGTGCGAGGGGCAGCTAGGTGGCACAGTGGATAGAGCACCGGCCCTGGAGTCAGGAGTACCTGAGTTCAAATCCGGCCTCAGACACTTAACACTTACTAGCTGTGTGACCCTGGGAAAGTCACTTAACCCCAATTGCCTCACTAAAAAACAAAAACAAAAACAAAACCAAAAAAAAAATATCCAGTGAGTGGTCATCTAGCCCTTGTTAGAAGACTGCCAGTGAGGGATAACTTATAACTGTTTGATGCTGCACATTCCAGTTTTGAATAGTATAAAATCTTTTTTGATTGTTGTTTTTGTGGGGCAATGAGGGTTAAATGACTTCTTCAGGGTCTGTGTCAGCATGATCTCGGGGTTGGGCTCTACTCACACAGTCAGTAAGTGTCTATTGTTTGAGGTCACATTTGAACTCAGATCATCCTGAATCCAGGGCCAATGCTTTATCCACTGTGCCACCTAGCTGCCCCTAATAGTACAAAATCTTAGTAAATGTTTCCTTAATTTTTTTGGGGGGGGTAGATGGGTTGGGAGGGGAGTTCCTACAAATTAATACTTTGATCAATGGGCTCAGAGTTTTGAAAATTATAGAAAGTAATATAACATGTTTATACAATTAATATAAAAATTTACAAAACTTCATAGTATCTATAAGAAATACAATAAAGGAGAGGTTTTACTTATATTTTATGGGTAAACTAATAATAACAATAATGATTATAATTAATATTTATATATCACTTTAGGGTTTGCAAAGCACTTTAAAATATCTCATTTTATCCTCACAACAAACTTCAGGGATAGATACTTATAATCTCCACTTTAAAGATGAGAAAACAGTGAGGCAGAGGTTAAATGATTTACCCAGGGTCACGCAGCTAGAAAGTGTTTGCCAGATATGAATTCGGTTCTTCCTGACTACAGGTCCAGCATTCTACCTACAACTCCAAGTTATTGTAGTTATTCAGTTGTTTTCAGTCATGTCCAACTATCTGTGACCCTATTTGGGGTTTTCTTGGGAAAGATACTGGATCATTTTACAGATAAGAAAATGATGGCAGGCAGAGGTTAAATGATTTTCCCAGGGTCACACAGCTAGTAACTATCTGAGGCCAGATTTGAACTCAAGTCTACCTGACTCAAGGCCCAACACTCTATCCACTGTGCCACCCAGCTGCCCCTATTGTACAACCTACCTGCCTCTATTCTAATGTTCCATAAGCCATATATATACATTTTCTGATTTTAATTCTCAAAATTTGTTTCAAACTATAATTTTTAAACTTCTAAGTTATTTTGACTGAGATTCTTAATCAAGTTGAAGAAATTTATAATTATGATATAAAATAATTAGTAATTTTTATTTGTACTTATATCAGAAATGGATGAAGTGTAATAATTAAATAAGTCATTATTTGTATTTTTAATCAAAAGTTATATGTGTTCAATGAATATTATGTAACTAAAGGCTGGTGGTTCATAATAATTGTTAAATTCTATATAGCAAATGTTGACTTGAAAGCTCCTCCTAATTTATCATGTTAAACAAATATTTTAATAAGGAAGGTAAAGATGCTATCTAATTGGACGTCTTCTGGTGATCTCATAATGAAAGACTCATCACATTTGCAAAAAGATCACTATGAAAAAAATTTCAGCTAATGAAGCAGCACTTATGGCTGAAAATAAAGATGTAGAGACTAAAAAATTGTATGACACACCAAATTAAATCAACATATATTTAAGTCATTTAAATGCAAAGGTGGGAATTGGTAAGGAAAGAGAGACATTTATAAGAAAATATGGTTCAAGAAGAAGGATTGAGAAAGCCACATGCCTTTACTTCAGGAATCCTTCCTTTGTTAAATAATCAATAAGCACTGGAAATAAAAGGTACTGAATAGCATAACAAAACTAACATACAGGAAAAGTCTCATTATTGACAAGGAATTTTTCCCCATTTAACTGTCTGTGAACAATGTAACCAGCAACTGCTGTAGTAAAGAATTAGTAGTATCAAGTTAGAAGGAAGAATAATAACGAGGAAAAGATGTGGCAGAGAGTTTAAAGCACTCAGTCTTGACCTATTTAAAGAGGTTATTGAAAATTGAATAATGGATAGTAAAAATATTCACATTGGTTTTAATAATTTTACAAACAAATTTAAATTATGTAAATCAATGGTCATAAGAAAATAAACAAAAGACCCTTAAAAGTGCCTCAGTCATCAACTACTTGATTTCCTTTGCCAAGCAGGGGAAAAGAGTGGCTAAAGGAAACACTGGTTTAGAATAAAAACAGGTAATATTTCTTTTTTTGTTTGTTTTTTTATTAATAAAGTACTTTATTTTTTTCCCATTACATGTAAAGATAGTTCTCAACTTTTGTTTATACAAACTTTCCAATTTCAGATTTTTCTCCTTCCCTCCCCTCCCTCCCCCCCTCCCCTAGACAGCAGGTAATCTGATATAGGTTTTATATATATATATATATATACACACACATATATACATATACATATATATATATATATACACACACATAATAACATTAAACATATTTCTGCATTAGTCATGTTATAAGAGAAAAATCAGAGCAATGACGAAAAACCTCAAAATAGAAAAACAACAGCACCAAAAACAAAAGAAATAGTATGGTTCATTCAGCATCTATACTCCATAGTTCTAGTTCTTTTTTTTTCCCCCTGGATTTGGAGATTCTCTTCTATCAGGAGTTCCCTGGAACTCTTCAGTACCACTGCATTGGTGAGAAGAATATAGTCCATCACAGTAGATCAACACTCAATGTTGATGATACTGTGTACAATGTTCTTCTGGTTCTGCTCATCTCACTCATCATCAGCCCACACAAGGACCCCCAGGTTTCTCTGAACTCCTCCTGCTCATCAGAACATCAACATTCAATGAGAAGAATGATGGAAGAGTATTGTTTCATAAAAGCAGAGAGAAACGATGGAGGTTAAAAATAGTTTAAAGAAAGCGTGGAAAAAGACAAAATTGTGGCAAATCATTCTAAAAGGACCTTGAAATATGAAAATTGAAGGAAAACTATAAGAAGAAAAAATGGAAAGGATCTTCAAAGATTTTGACAGTTTTTGCCATAAAGGACAGTAGAGCCCCAAATTCTTAATATAGTTGTCCTGGATGTGCCTACAGGAGAATTAAAATTGGAACTAAAAAGAAGAGATGGGAAAAACAGTCAGATTTAATCAATGTACATGGAGGAGATCCATGTTTAAGGCGACACAACTGTGATGGTGGAGGAAAGGCAGTAAGCTCCCGGAACTCATGACATGATTGTTCAAAAAAACCTCCAAATAATGCCATAGGACAATTCCTGTTGCAGCAGAACCTACAAAAGAATGGGCTGAGATTATTTTCCAGCTAAAGATGGCATAGAAGGTCAGCGGGCGGGGGGGAGGGGGCTGCTGTGCTGGGGCAGGAGGAGCCCAACCCTGAGATCATGCTGACACAGATCCAGTCCCAGGCAGACCTGGCCAGAGAAAGAGACTTCTGGAGCCTCTGAATCAGCTGCAGCACCAGTGTCATTTGGAACTAAGCTCATGGTGTAGTGAGAGGGCTGAATGGTTGGCTGGGGGGATATTACAGGGGTCTCTGCTGGTGCTGAGGCAGAACTTGGGTGTTTCAACCCTGGTGGGAACCATGAAGTAGGTTTGAGTAGTAGTGGCCCAGGTGGTAAAGGGGAACAGGCCCGTTGGAGCTGACAACCACAGCATACAAAGTTTTGCTGCCTGGTTAATTAGCAAGTTGGTCCATAGACCAGAGAACAGGTGAGTAAAGAACCTGCCCTTCCTTAAACACCACCTTAGACCCTCTGAAGCTTGGAACAGTACATCCTGGAACTCAAGTAAAAGACTGTCACAATGAGCAGACAGAGAAAGATGAGGACCATAGAAAATTTCTTTAGTGACAAGGAAGATCAAGGTACACCCTCAGAAGAGGATAGCAATGTCAGGGCTCCTATATCCAAAGCTTCCAAGAAAAATATGAATTGGTCTCAGGCCATAGGAATACTCAAAAAGGACTTTGAAGATAAATTAAGAGAAGTAGAGGGAAAAGTAAGAGAGGTAGAGCAAAAAATGGAAAGAGAAATGAGAGTGATGAAGGAGGGTCATAGAAATAAAAGCCAACAGCTTGAAAAGCCAAATTTGCCAAATGGAAAAGGAGGTACAAAAGCTCTCTGAAGAAAATGATTGCTTAAAAATTAGAATTGAACAAATAGAAGCAAATGACTTTATGAGAAATCAAGACACAATAAAGTAAATCCAAATGAATAAAAAAATAGAAGGCAATGTGAAATATCTCCTTGGAAAAACAGCTGACTGGAAAACAGATCCAGGAGAGATAATTTGAAAATTACTGGACTACCTGAAAATCATGATCAAAATAAGAGCTTAGACATTCTTCCAGGAAATTGTCAGGGAAAACTGCCCTGATATTCTAGAAGCAGAAGGTAAAATAGAAATTGAAAGAATTCACCAATCACCTCCTGAAAGAGATCCCAAAAGGAAAACTTCCAGGAATATCATAGCCAAATTCCAGAGCTCCCAGGTCAAGGAGAAAATATTGCAAGAAGCCAGAAAGAAACAATTCAAGTACTGTGAAGCCACAGTCGGGATAGCACAAGATCCAGCAACTTCTACATTAAAGGATCAGAGGGCATGAGCTATGATATTCCAGAGGGCAAAGGAATTAGGATTACAATAAAAAATCACCCACCCAGCAAAACTTCATATAATCTTTCAGGGGAAAAAATAGGATTTCAATGAAAAGGGGGAATTTCAGGTATTCATGATGAAAAGATCTGAACTGAATGGAAAATTTGACTTTCAAATACAAGACCCTAGAGAAGCATAAAAAGGTAAACAGGAAAAAAGACATTAAGAAGGATGTTAAAAGGTTTAACTGCTTACATTCCTAAGATGATATGACTAATTTATAAGAACTTTCTCAGTATTAGGGCAGATGATAGAAATAAATTTAGACAGAGGGCACAGATGGGAATTGATTATGAAAGGATGATATTTGTAAAGCAATTTTTTTGTTTCTTTTTTCTTTTTTTTTTTTGGGTGGGGTGCTCGGAGTTGGGTGACATGCCTGGGGATGAGCAGTGGGTGAATGTCTTGTGACTGGGGCTGGATTTGGGCTCGTGTCCTCCTGAGTCCAGGGTGGGTGCTTTGTCCACTGTGTCACCTAGCTACCCCATAATGACATCTTTAGGGTAAAACTGAGGGGTGAGAGGACTACACTGGGGGAAGGGGAAGGGGAAGGGGAGAAGTAGAATGGGGGTGAAATACCACATGAAAGAAATTAGAAAGGGCTTATGGAGTAGGGGGAGAGATGAGGGAGGAGTGGGGCACTGAATGAACCTCACATTCATCAGAACTGGATCAAAGAACTTAATCTCATCATAGTTGGCTCAAGGAGGGATTACCATACACACTTAATTGGGTGGAGTAATCTATCTAACCCTTCAGGGAAGTAGAAGGGGAAGGAGATAAGAAGGGAGGGGTGAAAGAAGGAAAGGCAGATGGGGGGCAGTCAGAAGCAAATCCCTTTTGAGGAGGAATAGGGTGAAAGAAGATAGATAATAGAGTAAATATCATGGGGAAGGGAATAGGATGGAGGGAAACAGTTAAAAATAGTAACTGTGAAAGAGATAAAAGGAAAATAATTGTACAAAAAACATTTATGGCAACTCTTTGTGGTGGCTAAGAATTGGAGATTGAGGGAATGCCCATCAGTTTTGTGAATGACTGAAAAGGCTGTGATGTGTGATTGTGGTGGAATATTATTGTGCTATGGGAAATGATGGGCAGGATGATTTTGAAAAAACCTGGAAAGACTAATATGAACTGATGTATAGTGAGCAGAACCAGGAGAACACTGTGCACAGTGACAGCTTTAGTGTTCTGTGAGCAATTATGAATGACTTAACTATTCTCAGTAATACAATGATCTAAGACAATCCCAGAGGACTAATGATGAAGCATACTATCCACCTCCACAAAAGAACTGATATTGAATGAACACAGACTGAAGCATGCTACTTTGCATTTTCTTCTTTTTTTTTTTAACTTAAGTCTTTTTATATTAAATGACTAATATGGTAATGTTTTTTAAAAAAAGAATTAACAAGGCATTTAAAAGAGAAGACAGCAAAATGGTGGAAAGTATTTTAGATTATATTAGTACTGAAAATAGATGAACAAATGACCATTGATGACTACCGACTCATTATACCTATCTTCTCATCTATATAAAATTTTTATCAGAATCATCTCCATTCATGCTTAAGGACATTTTTGATGACTATTAATAAGGAATAGGCAGACCTCCATAAGTGATATTCCAGAGTGGACCATAACTTTACCATCTTGCCTGGTATATAAAAGATGCTTAATAAATGTTGGGGATACCAAAAAAGGGCAAAATATGGACACTGCCCACAAGGAGTTCATATTCTAATGGAGGAGATGCCAGGCAAATAACTAGGTATGTACGAGATATATTTGCGGGGGAATAGAAGATTGTAAAAAGCCTCCTACAGAAGGTGAATCTGTGGAGTCTTGAAGGAAACCAGGGAAACTAGGAGTTAAAGGTAAGTAGAGAGATTATTCCAGGCATGGAAATCGGCCAGTGAAAAGGCATGGAGTTAGGCTATGAAGTGACATATGTGAGTACTGAACAAAACTATGAACATGTCAGTCAGTATAGCAGGATTGTAGATGGTGTGGAGGTAAGGAAGGTGTAAAAAGAAAGTAAAGGTAGGAATGGGACAGGTTGTGAAGGGCTATAAAAGACAAAGAGAGAATTTTATATTTGATCATGAAGTATGTAACAGAAAACCACTAGAGTTTGTTCAGTAGAGGAGTGACATGGTCTGTTCGGCACTTAAGGAAAATAATTTTGACAGCCGAGTTGAAGGATGGATTAGATTGAGGAGAGACTTTAAGCAGGGAAACCGATCCAGGGTACTGTAATAGTTCACATGGGAGGTGAAAAAGGCCTGCACAAGGTTGGTAGTTGTGTGAGTGAAGAGAAATGGGACCTATGAGACAGATATGAAGATTGTTGTTTGTTTTGCAGGGCAATGATGGTTAAGTGACTTGCCCAGGGTCACACACCTAGTAAGTGTCAAGTGTCTGAGGCCAGATTTGAACTCAGGTCCTCTTGAATCCAGGGTTGGTGCTTTATCCACTGTGCCACCTAGCTGTCCTCTCAGATATGAAGATTAGAACAATAAAGTCTGACCAGAATGGATAAATGAGGTGGGTACAAGTGAGGAGTCAAGAATGACAAAGAAGTTATGAGTCTTGGTGACTATGAGCATAGTTGTCCCTCAAAAGAACAGTAGCTGGGAAGAGAGGAGAGTTGTTGTTGTTGTTGTTGTTGTTGTTTGGGGGCGGTAATGAGTTCTGTTTTGGGCATGTTGCATTTTACATGTCTATGAGATGATGTTTAATTCAAGAGGTCCAAAAGACATTTAACATGGAAATGGAGCAAGCAAGCGAGTGAGCGAGAGAGAGAGAGAGAGAGAGATTAGGTCTGGATACATAGATGTGGAAATCATCTACATAGAGTAGTGATGACAGTAGGACCAATATGCTGGGATCAAGTCTGCACGTAGAGAGAAAGGAGAAGAATGACTTCTTCATAGGAGATAGGGGTGAAGAAGATAGTAGGGGAAGATGTCTGAATGATGCAAGACAAGGGAATTCCTACTGAATGGCCTCAGTTTTTTTTAAATTTAGTGGATTATGAATCAAGGTCCTCAGTTGAGAGGAATGCCATAGGAAGATTGAACAGTGGCGAAAAGGTTTGCAATAGTTAATATAATAAGTAGGATAGAAAATTGATGATTTAAAATGATTTCTTTGCAATCCATGGGAAGCAGGCTTAGAACCTGTGTCTACTTAAGTCCATGTCCAACCTCCTTTCCACTGTACTGAGATAGTGACAACTATTGACCAAGTGCCATCAACAGGCAGATCTGCACAAGAGCCCTGAGAGAGGCTGTACCCTTTTCTCAGACCACTGTCTCCACTTCCAGCCCAGTATTCCTCATGACCACCATTCAGCAAAACACTGATCTGCTCTCTCCACCAAACATCACTCGAAAGGCAGGTACACCAGCCTAACTGAAGTAGCAGGGTATCCTGAGGGAGAGGTAGGTGGCAGGATGTGCCAAGCAAGTTAGACCACCATCACCACCTTGACAATCATCTCCCCTTAAGTCTCAAAGAAGAAAGTTCTGCAAACTGATCCCAAGAGCCTTGGGAATAACAATGCTTCCAATCAATGCCCACAGTCATCATCCTGGGAAGTAACCCCTATGGAGATGCAGCTGGCAACTAATAGAGACACTAAAGCCTTATCAATTGTAGACAGAGAAAAGAAGTTCTTGGCACCAAAGTCCTTAGAGCTATCAAATAGCTCAAAATAAAAAATGAAAATTATTTTTATCAGTGGAAATGACATTAAAGAGGAGGCACTAATATCTGCTTTGTTGCTGCACCCTAAGGATCTTGGGGACCATGAGACCTTTCCATCTGACTTTCACCGGAAACCTTCCACATGTGTTGTCTTCCTCATTAGAATGTGAGCAGGGATTGCCTTACTTTTCTATTTCTGTCTCCAGAGCTTAACATAGTGTTTTGTATACAGTAACCTTTAATTTTTTTCCATACAGTGAGCTTTTAATAAATACTTCATTCATTCATGATGATTTTCTTTGTTTAGGCCCTCATTACATCTCACCTGGCTACTGGTCTCCCTGCCTTCAATGTCTGCTCTCTTCAATCCAGCCTTCATATGTCTACCCAAAAAACTTTCCTAACGTCCAGAGGTCTGGATATACATATGATTCCCCAGCTTAAAAGCCTTCAGAGATTCCATATTGCCTACAGGATAAAATAGAAATGCTTTAGTTTGGTATTCTGAGTCCAACCAAATTTGTATAATATTCTCCTTCAAGTATTCTGTTCCTCCCAATTGAGCTCCCTGAAATTCACATTTTCAACTATCTTCAACATCGATTATAGAATCATAAGTTGAGGTGGAAGGAACTTTAGAGGCCATTTAGTTCCACCAGTTTATTTTACAAATAAATAAGCTGAGGCCCAGGTATGTCACACCTTAAGTAACTGGCAGAGACAGGATTCAAAAGAAGGTCCAAATCTAGCACCCCTTTGACTGTACCACAGTGTATAGGCAGCTAGGTGGTATAGTGGATAGAGCACTGAATTCAGAGGCAGGAAGACCTGAGGTCAAATCCAATCTCAGATAATTACTAGCTATGTGATGTGACCCTGGGCAAGTGTGCCTCAGTTTCCTCATTTATAAAATGGGGATAACAATAACACCTAGCTCATGGAGTTCTTGTGAAGACAAAATGACATTTTTTGTAAAGTGCTTTGGAGACCATAAAGTGCTATATAAATGATAGCTATTATGATGACTATTTTTATCATCATTATTATTAAGATTTCCAAGGACTAGTCAGACAGGAAGGAAAACCAGGAGAAAGTGTTATAAAATTATTAAATACTGAAGGTTTCAACTTTTCTAAAAAAATCTAGCCACCTGGCAGAGTAAGTTTGGTAAAGGTAAGTAAGCATTAATCATCTTGATTTTGGCTAGCATCAGGCTGTCCCAATTTGAACTCAGGTTCCTTTTAAGATGAATTTGACATGACTCAAATTCTACCTGGCCAACTGTTAATCTTCTAAATGCTATATTCTCAAATTATCCATCAGTTGATATAACAATTTTGGAATTCTTAAAAGTCAGGAATTGCAAATAGTTTTGATTTTGCTCATCTACAGAAAATCTAGTTTTGTAAAACTATTAACTCATGTTATTTCTCAACCGACTGAACTAAAGAAGAAAATAACTAGTCAAACACAGTTATCAACATAATCTTATAATATTAAATAAATAGTAGCCTGAAAAAATAAGATAATGAGGAATTATAACCTGTTTGGCTGAAAAAGGATGCAAATGCTTACCATGCACTAAGCAGCTATATGGCACAGTAGATAGAGTGCCAGGTATAGAGTCAGGAAGACTCTTCTTTGTGACTTCAAAGCTGGTCTCAGACATTCACCATGTGACCCTGGACAAGTCACTTAACCCTGCTTGCCTTAGTTTCCTCATTTGTAAAATGAATTGGAGAGGGAAATGGTAAACCACTCCAGCATCTTTGCCAAGAAAACCCCAAATGGTGTCATGGAGAGTTGGACACAATTAAACAACAAATTTTATTAGGTAGTGCAGTGGATAGGGTGCATGGCCTAGAGTCATGAAGTTGTTGTTCAGTCATTTCTCTTGTGTCTGACTCTTTGGAGTTTTCTTGACAGAGATACTGGAGTAGTTTGCTCATTTTACAGATGAGGAAACTGAGGGTAACAGGATTAAGTGACTTGTCCAGGATCACACAGCTACTAAGTGTCTGAGACCAGATTTGAATTCAGGGAAGTGAGTCTTCTTGACTCCAAACCCAGTGCTCTATCCACTGTGCCACCTAGCTGTTCCAGAGTCAGGAAGACCTGAGTTCAAGTTCTCAGAGTTCCACAGTGCCTGCTTCAGGCACTTTCATAGCAGTTGGAACAAATTATTTTCATCCACCCTTTCTGCTGAGGGAAGTCTTCACATGCTTGGTGTAGACATCCCCCTAGCTCATTGATGGGTTCAAGAGGTCCACTAGTTACCCTCAACCTGGTTTACCCATCTTCTGAGATGATTTCTACCAGTGTGTGGCTGCCTCATATGCTATAACATCTTGGAGCCAGCCACAAGTGAGAGCTGGGTCAAGGTGGATACCAAAGGTAGATGAGCAGCTCCAAAAAGAGCTCAGCAAGCCCTCACACCAGAGGTGCTAGTCCTCTCTGAATACCCTAAAGATTTCTCTGTCTGTGGAAGATGACACATAAAGAAAGGGAAAGGGAAAGTAGTGGAAATAGCCTTGAAGTGGCATGAATGCCAAGTTTTCAGAAAGATATGGTAGTTATAATTATGGTAGATATAGTTCTCACCTATAAGAGTGTGAGAACTGGAATGACACCCCCTGCTTGGAGGGACATTGTGAGCTCTGGCCTGAAAAGAAACCATGCGACATTGGTGTCTGGAAGTGATGTCTGCTGCCCATGGGTCTTGTCAATCAGTGTTACCAGACAATTAGCTTGGAGCTATGTGTATGGGCAGCCCTGTTTCCAGTTTCACAGGAGGCTTCTGGGAGAAGCCACTTAGGAGCGAGGTCCTTTCATTTCTGTACTTTGGAGTGGTGGGGGACTTCACATGGGCTGCTAGGAAAGGAAGGTTTTTTCTGTTTGGCTACACCGAATAGATCTAAACTAGGATTTCCCATGCTATAAGGAATCTGTTCTCAATTTCTCTTCATTATCATCATCTTCTTCTTCTTCTTCTTCTTTTTGATGTGTATGTGGGATAATGAGGGTTAAGTGACTTGCCCAGAGTCACACAGCTAGTAAGTATCAAGTGTCTGAGACAGGATTTGAACTCAGGTCTTGCTGAATCCAGGGCCAGTGCTTTATCCACTGCACCACCTAGCTGCCCCCTCTTCATTAACTTCTTCTTCTTCTTTTTTTTTTTTTTTTTTTAGTGAGGCGATTGGGGTTAAGTGACTTGCCCAGGGTCACACAGCTAGTAAGTGTTAAGTGTCTGAGGCTGGATTTACTCCTGACTCCAGGGCTGGTGCTCTATCCACTGCGCCACCTAGCTGCCCCTCTTCATTAACTTCTAATGCACTTTAATAAATACTTAAAAGGCTAAACTCTTGCTAAAGCTTCTAATTTAAGGTGACCACTCATTAGATTTTAGACATCACAGCTAGAATTTTAGGCCCTTACAAGAGCCCAGGGCCCTAAGGGAAAAGTCTGATTTCCAGTGAGAGAAGGATGAAGAAGACCAGATAGCATGGTTTGGAAACATTTCTATTTAGTAGACTATAAGCTCCTTGAGGGCACAGGTATTTTCACTTTTTTATATGTATATAGTAAGCACTTGTCTAGGTGGTTAAAACAGGTCTTTTTTTTTTTTAAAGCTAAACTGAACTACAGAGAAATCAGTCATTCATTAATTATCTATGTGCTCAAGTTAGATACCCAGATCATTTGAAAGTGATAATTTACACCTTAAATTTATGTTGATCCTTGATATAGTGCTGACTCTAAGTCTGATGATGCCTGCAACCCATAAAGTTAGACACAGGAGCTAAAGTGGACTTGATGAGAATACCTACAAAATATCTTTTAGGGGCCACCATCTATTCCTGAAATGCATTTTCTGTTAATCTCTTCTTACCCAAATCCTTTCTTTCTTTTAGTCTCAGCTTTAGTGAAACTTCCTTGATGAAGTCTTCCCTAATCTCCTTTCACTCTTTATATTTTACTTGGGTACTCTGTTTCTGTCCTTTCCTTGTCTCTATCATATCAAATCTAGTATCATAACGCATCACCAAAATCCAAGGAGAATTAAAGAATAGGGATTGTGCCATTTTTAATCATTATATCACCAGTACCTATCATAGAGTCTTATACATAGCAAACACTTAAATGTTTGTCAAATTGAATTCAACAAGACGTTATTCTAAAATTCTATTATTCTATTGACCTCAATAAGATCTTATTCTTATTGAGGTCAGGGAATGTGTTTTATACTTTGTATTTCCCATAGTATCTCTCATAGTGCTTTACATAGAGTAGGAAGTAAACAATATCGCTGAGTTAATTGTCATTTTGTTTAGTGATGTCTTTTCTTTTCTTTTTCTTTTTTGGTGAGGCAATCGGGGTTAAGTGACTTGCCCAGGGTCACACAGCTATTATGTGTCAAGTGTCTGAGGCCGGATTTGAACTCAGGTCCTCCTGACTCCAGGGCCAGTGCTCTATCCACTGTGCCACCTAGCTGCCCCTAGTGGTGTCTTTTCAAAAGAAACTGTTAATCATTCTCTACTCTCTAGGTCTTCAGGATATCACTGTCTCCTGGTTCTTCTACCACCTGTCTGACCACTCCTTCTCTGTCTCCTTTGCTGGATCCCCATCCATGTCATGTCTGCTAATAGTGGATTCCCCCTATATGGCTCATTCTTTTTTATTTTTTATAATTCTTAATTTTAATTTTTATTTAGAATTTTCCCCAAGTTACATGTAAGAAAAGAAAAAAACCAATTTTTTTTCACATTGATTTTTAAAAACTTTGTGTTCTAAATTTTCTTCCTCCCTCCCTCTTCCACCCTTCCTATACAATGAAGCAATTCAATATAAGTCATACATGTGCAGTTATGCAAAACATCTTCACATTAGCCAAGGTGCGAAAGAAAACAGACAAAATAACTTTAGAAAGAGGAACTAACAAATAAAATTATACATCAATCTGTATTCAGATTCTATCAGTTCTTCCTCTGTTGATGGTTTGCATGTTTCATATGTCCTTCTGATAGCATCTTTCACAGTTACTATTGCTACCTGTATAACCCTCCATCCTATTCCCTCCCCTTGATACTTACTCTATTTTCTATCTTCTTTCACCCTATCCCTCCTTGAAAGTGTTTTGCTTTTTACTGCCCTCTCCCCCAATCTGCCTACCCTTCCTTTGCCTCTCCACCCCTTTTCCCCATCCCCTCCCACTTTCCCTAAGGGCAAAATCTATTACTATATGCACTTGAGTGTGTATGTTATTCCTTCTCTGAGCCAATTCTGATGAAAGTAAGGCTCACTCACTCCCTGACTCCTTCCCCATCTTCCCCTCTACTCCATAAGCTTTTTCTTGTTTCTTTTATGTGCGCTACTTTACTCCTCTTCTACCTTTCCCTTTCCCTTTCTTACAGTGCATTCTTCTTACCCCTTAACTTTATTTTAAAGATGTCATCATGGGTCATCTAGGTGATACAGTGGACAAAGCACCAATCCTGGAACCAGGAGGCCCTGAGCCCAAATTCAGCCCCAGACATAAGCCACCCCGCAACCTGCCCCACAAAAAACAAGGATAAACAAAAAATAAATGCTTTACAGATATCATCTCTTCATGTTCATTTCATACCTGTGCCTTCTAAGTAAATTCCTTTCAGCTTCGCTAATACTGAGAAAGTTCTTATGAGTTGGGAGTATTATCTTCTCATGTAAGAATATAGTTTATCCTTTTAAAGTCCCTCATGCTTTCTTTATCCTACTCATATTTGAAAGTCAAATTTTCTATTCAGTTCAGGTCTTTTCATCACAGATACCTGGAAGTCCTATTTTTCATTGGTCTCATTTTCCCCCTGAAAGATTATACTCAGTTTTGCTGGGTAGGTGATTTTTGGTTGTAGTCCCAGTTCCTATGCCTTCTGGAATATCATATTTCATACCCTCTGGTCCTTTAATGTAGATGCTGCTAGATCTTCTGTTATTCTTACTGTAGCTCCACAGTATTTGAATTCCTTTTTTCTAGCTGCTTGCAATATTTTCTCCTTGACCTGGGATCTCTGGAATTTGGCTATAATATTCCTGGAAGTTTGGGGGATTTCATTCAGGATGTGATTGTTGGATTCTTTTAATTTCTATTTTAGCTTCTACTTCTAGTATATCAGGGCAATTTCCCCTGAAAATTTCTTGGAAGATGATGTCTAAGCTCTTATTTTGATCATGGTTTTCAGGTAGTCCAATAATTTTCAAATGATCTCTCCTCGATATATTTTCCAAGTCAGCTGTTTTTCCAAGGAAATATTTCATATTGCCCTCTGTTTGTTGCTGTTGTTTTTGTTGTTACTGTTGCTGAGGCAGTTGGGGTTAAGTGACTTGCCCAGTGTCACACAGCTAGTAAGTGTCAAGTGTCTGAGTCTGGGGATTTGAACTCAGATTCTCCTGAATCCAGCGCCAGTGCTTTATTCACTGCGCCACCTAGCTGCCATCCCTCTATTTTTTATTCATTTGGGTTTGCTTTATTGTATCTTGTTTTCTCATAAAGTCACTAGCTTCCATTTGTTCAATCTTAATTCTTAGGCAATAATTTTCTTCAGAGAGCTTTTGTAGCTTCTTTTCCATTTGGCTTTTCAAGCTGTTGACTTTTTTTCTCATGACTCTCCTGCATTGCTCTCATTTCTCTTTCCATTCTTTCTTCCATCTCTCTAAATCTTCTTTCCATCTCTCCTACTTTCTCTTCATAGTCCCTTTTGAGTGCTTCCATGGCCTAAGACCAATTCATAATTTTCTTGGAAGCTTTGGATGTTGGAGCTTTGCCTTTGTTATTATCTTCTTCTGAGGGTGTATTCTAGTATACCTTGCCCCCAAAGAAGCTTGTGATGGTCTGCTGCTTTCTCTGCCTACTCATCTTCACTGTTTATTTCTTGGCTTTTAACTCTGTCTTAATGTGTGGTGCTGCTTCCAGGATGGACTGTCCCAAGCAACAGGGGGTGATTAGGGTTGTTCTCAGCCTGCCTGGCCTGTACTGTATGTAACCACAGACACTTTCTCTTTGACCTGGAAGCTGATGTCTGATTGAAATCTGATTCTCTATGGTCAGATGCTTGGCATGCCTGTGCTCCACCCCCACTGGGTGGCTACCTCTCAAGTTTGCTTTGCTGGTTCAGAACATGGGTGCCCCACCCCTATTCCAGCAGAAACCACAGTTATTCCCCCCAACTGCTGGACCCCCTCATTGGTCCATGAGCTGATCTTCAGAAGAAACAGCTGAAGATTCTGAGGCGTTGGAGGCACCACCTGCCTGAGGCTGGTCCTGCTCCACATGCTGTGCTCCTTTTTCAGCCCAAACAGCAGGTGATCCCAGTTGACTAATTAAGCTGTTTTTGACTGGAAAATAGTCTCACTCTGTTCTTATGTGGGTTATGCCGCTCCAGGAGTTATCTTATGGCATTATTTTTTGGAGTGTGTGGACAGGTTTGTTGGGAGTGGGGAGAGTCACAGCCTTTCCTCTGCCATCTGCAATACCTTGCTATTTGGTCTCCTTGCCTCAAATCTCTCCCAACTATAATCCACCTCAGTTGTCAAACTGATCTTCCTAAAATGTAGGTCTCACCATGTCACTGCCCTCTGTCTTCTTCTCACTCCTATTAAAAAAACTCCAGTGTTGCCCCATTACATCCAGCATCAAATCTAAAATCCTTTGTTTGTCTTTTAAAGGCACTCCTAACCTGGACCTGTCCTACCTTTCTCATCTTTTTACATCTTACTTCCCTCCACATAATCTGTGATTCAATGACACTGCTCTCCTTGCTATTCCTTGCACACACCACTTTATCTCCTGACTCTGAGCATTTTCAATGGCTATCCCTTATGATTGTCAGTCAGTAAGAATTTTGGAAGAGCTTACTCAGGGTCAGCCACAGTGCTAAGCCATGCCTGAAAAGGTCTCCCTACTTATCTCTTCCTCCTGACTTTCCTAGCTTCCTTCAGCTCCCATTAAAAATTCTACCTTCTGTAAAAAGCTTTTCCTAGTCCTCCTTAAACATAATGCATCCCCTGTGTGACTACCCCCCACAAACCAATTTATCTTTTATATCTTGTTTAGACATAGTTATTTGCATGTAAGTCCCTAGAAGTTGGGGGAGGGGGGAGAGAGACTTTTTTGAGGTAGGCTTGCTTTGTATGCCCACCACTTAGCACACCACCTGGCACATAGTAGGGAGTTAATAAATGCTATGTGATAAAACAATGGAATTTGGCAGATACCCAAGGGTCCCACCTGAATGATCTAGTATTGTTTGGGAAACCGGCTAGGTGCCTACTTGGGATGATTGGATATGGGCCACACCTGGCCTGTCTTGAGTGACATGGGACCTCCCTTTTAGGGGAAGGAGAGAAAAAATAGAAAAGGGAACACTCCCTGAGGGGAGAGTTTCTTTCCTCTCCATGAGCTTTAGAGAGCAGACTGCAGAGGGACTGCCAGCTCTTTTAATTAGCTGAGCTGGAAGCAAGTTTGGGGATTGTGTCAGTCTTTGGTAGAGCCAGGGAGCTTATCCATTTTTCTCTTCCCTTATTCCTCTGTCCTTGACTTTATTAATTTCACCTTTGTTATATATTTGATTCCCATTAATAAAACCTGATTTGTTTGTAGAAAAGAGGCTGTTAATCTCCTTTCTTATTGGCCTGGGAGAAATAATTTAAAAAGGCAGTTTGGAAGGGAGGAAACTTTGGACCTAGATGTCCCTCATTATTTTCTGAACCCCAATATTACAGTGAGCCACCCAATTAACTCTCCCCATATTAAATTTGGCCCCTACAGCTAGCAGACTGTAGATTTCACTTCGAAAAATACAGAGATATAAATATTTAAAGGCTAACTAAGGCTATTACATATTCAATACATTGTTTTACTTATGAAATTCAGCAGGAACATATACATTCTTTTCCACTGAGTGTACTATTAAGTAGATTGCAAACACTGTATCCTACAAATGTACCCTGGATTGATGGAATTCATTACTTTCCTTTTTACACATTATTCCCCCATACTATGGGATGGTTTGCTAGAGACCATGCATATCTGAACCGGAATTTAAAGAACTGGCAAACTAAGATCATGGTGGCAATATTTATTCAGAATTGGCTGCTTTTGTGGAATTTCCCTTAGGCAAACAAACAGCTGAATAATCAAATAAAAATCAATCTATTTGAATTTTAGTCTATCTTTTCTGAAATTCATATAGAAAATAAAAATGTTTCCATATAAATTCATACTATCTTACACATTTTTAAAAGTAATTGAAAAATTAGGTTGGTTATTTTAAAATATTTTCTACCTAGAGTACAAGTTCTAAATTATGCATCTTTCTCAAAATAACTGGCTTTGTGCTTTTCTTTTTTGAATGCCAAACATTAAAAACATAAACCTATCCACAATAATAACTTTAAAACAGGCATTATGTAAATGAAAGAAGAGATAATAAGATAATGAATAAAGAGAATACATAAGAGTCAGGAAGATATAGGTTCAAATTCAACGTCTGACCCATTTTGACAATTTACTTATCCTCTTAGTGCCCTAATTTCTCTAAGCCTATACCTTACAGAAGACTTGGCCACCATTTTTAGTAGAGGTTGTTCCTTCACTGAGAGTTCACTATATTAAAATCTAGATAAAAAAAATTAAGTAATATATTTTACCTTGCATTCTTCTTTAGAACTAGACCTTAAAAGCTAAAATAAAAGTATAATGCAACATATATGACATATATATACCTCCATATATAGCCATGTATAAATTTACTTACCCTCAATTAATTAAATTTAAGTACAAATGTGAGATTAGGTTTAAAATAGAAAATTGATGGAAAATACTCTATGGAATCCTTAATTCTGAAGTGAGCATAATTACATTTCTTTTCTATTTTTGTTTCTTGATAAAATTTTACTTTAGTTTCCACTCTCCCCACTTGTACTGGGCTTGAAATTTCATTGATGTTGGGAACCCAGTGAGGGACTAACATTTATAGGCCATATATGACAACTCACAGATGGATACTCCAAACTCAATGCTCTAATTAATTTCATATTTCCCCCTTTCAGGGGAAGTCTTATAATACTGACAAAGACACGTGAATAGAAAATTTACAAGATCATAGTTCACAATTCTCCATTCCAGACTCTATTAATTGGACCTTAAAGTGAATTTCTTTGACAACATGTGACTATGAAAATATCCAACAGAATAATGAAGTTGGTGTTATACTACTGGTAAAAGTAAAAAGCCAAGAACGTTAACTGAAATACTTGCTGTTGATAACCCTAATAGTCCACTTCAGTCTTATCCTGTGTCACTATGTTATTTCTTTTCTTTCTTTTCAACTGTTGTGAATTCTACTTTTACATTTTGTGTGTGTGTGTGTGTGTGTGTGAGAGAGAGAGAGAGAGAGGCAACTGGGGTTAAGTGACTTGCTCAGGGTCACACAGCTAGTAAGTGTCAAGTGTCTGAGTCTGAATTTGAACTCAGGTCCTCCTGAATCCAGGGCCAGTGCTCTATCCACTGCGCCACCTAGCTACCCTCTACTTTTACATTTTTGATACTGTTAATCTGGCTTTCCCCTGTCATTTAAAATAATCAAATTAACTAATGGTTTATCTATTTTATTGCTTTTTAAAAAAATTGCTTATTCATTAAAATAATTCACTTCATCATTTTTTACATCACAAAAGTATTACATACACCCATATGACATAATTTGTTTGGCCATTCTTCATTTTTATTTCTGTATTTGTATGTGTATGTGGGTTCTTCCCTCCTTTGATTAGTTCAAAAAAGAGTGATGTTCAAGTGTTAGTTAGGCCCCTCCCAGGTCCTTGTCCTTGTTTATATAAATGATTATTTATGCACCCTGATTATATGAGATAATTTTCCCTAACCTTTCTTTACCTTTCCTCTCTCTTCTTCTTTTGTTTCATTCATTTTTTAAGATCATCAAAATATAAAAGAATCGGGGGCAGCTAGGTGGCGCAGTGGATAGAGCACTGGACCTGGATTTAGGAGGACCTAAGTTCAAATCTGACCTCAGATACTTGACACTAACTGTGTGACCCTGGGCAAATCACTTAACCCTCATTGCCCTGTTTAAATATATAAGAACCATTCTCATGTCTATTGTCTAATTAGACTCCCTTTATGAGCCTTAGTAATGATGATATAGTTAAGAAGGGACACATTTATTATTTCCCTGTATTAAAATATAAGGCGCTTATCCTTGTTTAGTCCTTTATAACTGCTTATTTGTTTCCTTTTTAACATTTCTTTTAACCACTCTGTTCGAATTTCAAAGTTCCCATATAGCTCTGGTCTTTTTATCAGGAATGCTTGGAAGTTCTCTATTTCATTAATAATTTATTTCCCCTCCCCCAGCAGGATTATACTTAGTTTTGCTAGGTAAGTTATTCTTGGCTGTAAATCTATATCCTTTGCCTTCTGGAATATAATTTTTCAAGATTTCTACTCCCTTATATAGTGGTGGCTGCTAAATGTGTGATCCTGACTGTGGCTCATTGATACTTGAATTCTTTCTTTGTTCAGCTTAAAGTATTTTTTTTCCTTTGATCTGGAATATCTGAATTTTGGCTATGATGTTCCTGGGAATTTTTATTTTGGAGTCTCTTTGTCAAAGTGCCTGGCAGTTATTATTTCAACTTTTCAACTTTTCCTTTTGTTTCTAAGAGATCTGGGCAGTTTTAAGATTTCTTAAAATATGATGAAGAGGGTCTCTCTCTCTCTCTGTCTCACACACACACACACACACACACAGAGTCATGTGTTCAGGTGGTTAATGATTCTTAAATTTTTTCCCCTTGTTCTCTTTTTCAGGCTAGTATGTTTTTGCACATTTTCTTCTATTCTTTTTTTAGTCTTTTGATTTTGTTTTAATATTTCTTTTTCTCTCATGGAGCCAATGGCTTCTACTTGGTAAAGTCTGATTTTCAGGGAGTTTGTTGCATGAGCAAGATTTTGTATCTCTTGTGACAAGCTGTTAATTTCCTTTGCAATTCTTTCTTCCATAACTCTATTTCTTTTCCATTTTCCACCTCTATCACTTATTTCATTTATAAAAACATTTTTTTAAATTTTTTAAAAAAACTTTTACTTTATCTATTCCAGATAGATATGTTTTTCTTTGAGGCTTTGCTTGTAGATGTTTTGGAGTTATTCTTTCTCATCTTCTAGATTTGTGTCTTAAGAATTCCTATCAGCATAATAACTTTTTATGGTGATATTCATTTACTGTTTGTTCATTCTTCCAGGCTACTTTATGACTTCAGACTTGATGTGAGGGCATCAAGTACTTCCAGAGGGAAGATTTGGGACAATCTTGCTATTGCTTTCTTTGGGGTATTATTATGTTATTCTAGGATCTTAGGAATAGTTCTAGGTGGGAATCTGCTAGCTTTCAGTACTCTCAAAGTGGTCTGATCCAGGGGAAAGCCTGATTGCTGCACCTTGCCCTCCCTTCCACACTCCACCCCAGTCTGCTCCACAAGTTCTTGACCTGAGCAACAGGGAATTACTTCTATAATCAGCCATTATTTGCCAGATGGGAAGCCCTGTTGGTTCACGGTGATGCAACTGGAGACTTCCCTTTGGTCTGGGATTTTTGCCCTGGCTATTACTCTAAAGGGTTCAGAATGAGCTCGGAGTTGGAACTAAGACTTCCTCTTGGGAGGTAACCTCAACTGCTCCTTACCTCAGAATGTCATCCCTGGATGCAAATCCTCTCCCCACTCCACCCTGTTTTTATGATTCAGAGCTTGCTAATGGGCAAAGAGTTGCCCATTAGCACCTGTTCTACCACTGTACATATGGTCTTGCCTGAGTATGGGGTATGGGTGTAGGATCTTGTCCCAGTTTATAGCCTCTCCCTGCACTGGAGTAATCCACATGGCACTATCCTGGCCAGATTCTATCTCCAGTACACAAAGACCTTTCTTTCTGTATCATTAAGCCATTTTGGGGCAGAAAAAAATGACTCACTCTGCCTTTCTCTTGGATTTCCCTATCGTGATTCTGTCTGGCATTATTTTCTCGTTTTTTGGATCACCTGGGGTGATGAGGACGTGACATATTTCAGCCCCCATGACTGTGCCATTACTTTCCTTTTCAAAGTCCCTAATTCCCATCACATAGCCTTTATTTGTTCTCTGGTCTTTATTTTTTGCTACTGTCTGCAGCACAGGCAGAAAGTATTCAGAGACTAGTATCTTTACTTTCATCCCAACACTCTTGAGTTTCCCTAAGACCTTGCATACCTCAGCATTGGTTGGATGGACTATGTCCTTAGACTCCCCAATCCAGCTAAATGATATTCCTTGGGAAATAGATATCTTCACCCACTTGGTATTTTTTCCCTATACATACTGTTGAGTCTATTTTTTAAAAAGCAGTCATGAATTTGTTTAAGAAGTCCCTGTATTAAAAAAAAAAAGAGGTCCCTGTATTATTTTGAGGCTTGATGCACCCAGAGCTATAATAATATGTACAAATAATAACATCTTGCGTATTTTACCCTCTATAGGGAATAATCCTTCTTCTAGTTGGATTCCCAGCAGGACATCCTTCATGCCAAAGGTGACACTTTTGGTAAACATACCTATTTTACTACTTGCTTGATAATGACATTTCAGATTCCTGAACTTGAATCTATGGATTTTAAAAAATCTTTACATGTACATGGAGATAACTTATTGAAAGAGATCCCTGAAGGTTATATTTTGCTTTAAGACAAATTCTTTTTTATGACTGCTAACAATAATCACAAGTGGAACTTACATTTTCTATATTTTCCTATCAACCGTGTTACCCTAAAGATATAGTCCACTATATAATCAGCTGCAAAAGTCTGCTAGTTCTCTTCTCATATTTTCATTAATGGGATGCATGTGTGCTTCATTCTCATGAAGATTTTATGAAGATGTGGAAGTAGGCATATGGAATATCAGTTATTTATGTCCTGCTGATTGCCTTATTTTGGTAGTAAGAAAGTTGGGAAAAAACCCGATGACACTTTCCCCCCTTATTTGGCAAGCATGGGTGTCCTGTGTGCACTTGGGGTAGTTGCTTTTTCTGATTTCATTTTTTTTTGGGGGGGGTGCTATTTCTACTTTCTCATATAGAACATCAGAGACAACATGAGACCAAAGGCAGTGGAACAACTATTATAAATGATGACAATAGGTCACTGTAAAAAGCTTGCCATGTTTGTTCCATTTTCTGTCTTTGCTCTCCTCCCAGCTCTGGGATGATTCCTTAGTTGGGTTTGTGCCACATTCTAAGCCTGCTTGTTTACCTCTCCACTCCCCACTGCTGTTTTATGATACAACCCTGCTTCTAAGCTTCTACCATCATCTTTTGTAATGCCGCGTAAACAGTTTCTGTTAAAAAACCAACATTGTCCTTGGCTTCCATATCTCTCCACTTGGCACAGAGATCAAGTGTGTGTTAGTTGAGGCAACTTGTGAGCTTTTGGCCTTTTCATTGTAGGAATTACTTAGCATTAGTTAAACTTCTGTTGGAAATGACAGCACTTCTTTTCCTTGACATTATTGAGGGTACAAATACATAAAGGACAAGTATTTATCATAAATTTTGTGATGAAAAGATCCTTTTACTCAATGGTTCCCATAATTATTACTTCAGCCAACCAGATAATCTTTATTAGTAAGAATCATCATTTTCATAGTCTTATGAACAGAAAGGGATCTTTAAAATACTATAATCCAAGGTCTCCCTTTTTTCAGGTGAGTTATTCAAGGTTATAGAGTAATAAGGAGAGCCAAGATTCAAATTCAAGTACTCTAACTTAAATTCTTTTCATAATTGATTTTATTACTTTTTTGTTTGTTTTTAACTACCCCAATTTCCCCCTATATTCTTCATGAACCCCAGACAGCCATACCTCCCAAGATTTTTTTTAAAGGGAAGAGAAAAAACAATTAGCAAATCTGTCAATGCATTAAAAAATAAGCTGATATTATATGTAAAGTTCCATAATAAGAATTTTCTACCTCTGCAAAGGAATGTCAGGAGATAGATATCTTCTCATACATCTTCTCTGGGGCCTAGCTTGCTTTTTATATTTTTGTAATATTCAGTTTGAACTGCTTGGTACTTGTTCTTTCCATTTATATCATTAGAGTCATTGTGAATATTGTTTTCACTTGGTGATTATTTCACTTAGAATCAGTTAATGTAAAACTTTCCATACTTCCACCCAAATTATGGGCATCTACTCTCAAGTTTTTTGATACCATGAAGAGTGCTGCTAAAAATATTTTAATGTATATGAAGCCCTTCTTTTTCTTCACTGGAATTCTAACATTCTTTTTATTCTACCAAATGAGGTCCAGGATATCAGTTCAGTTCATTGTGTGAAAAAAAAAATATATATATGTCCATACATATATTATAAGCTATATAATACTCATTATGATTATTATAAACTTTTTGACAAGCATGTGGGTAGGGAACTGACCTAAGAATCACATGCATACATACACACATGCACTTATGTGTGTATACATATAAACAGACATACATGTACATAATAAATAATATAATATAATATAATATATAGATAGATATAGATATATATACAGATATTACAATGAACATAAACTTAATTACAGGCATAATATAGTGTATAGAGAGCTGGCCTCAGATGCAGGAAATTCTGAATTCAAGTCCCATCTCTAACATATACTGGCTGTGTGACCCTAAAAAGTAAATTAATTTTTTTATATTCTATGCAATGCTTAGACTCTAAGTTTCAAAGAAAGTGCTAGACTACATTAATAAAGAGAATTTTCTTGTCGGGTAGTCCCCTATAGTTCAGTCATGATCCCCATCCCTAGTCATAAATAAAGAAAATAGACAAATAAATAAGTCAAATAAAGAACTGGATCTCTTAAGACATTTAGCATTTAAAATGACAGAAGCAAGAAAATAAATAAATGACGAACAAGAAATGGGCTTATTGTGTTCCTTTCAAATTTCAGCTAATGTTTTACTATTTTAGCTTTGCTTTCTTTTTTGCATGGTAGTCCACTTATAATTCTTAAGGTGATCTTATATTGAATTAATTCATATAGGCTTTACTTACTTTATCATTTTGCGGGAGGGATCATGCCACAAGATAATTGATTTATTTTTCTAAATTTCCTGAGATGTCAGTAATGTTGAGATTTCTGAATCTTAATCTAGCCTCCAAATCACTATTATGAGAAAGAAACAGAGATAGAGAGGAACACTATTCTCTAGCCACCAGTCCTCCTTATATGTTTTTATCCCTTATTAAAATATAAGCACCTTGATGGAAGCACTATCTAGTTCATTTATATCTGTGTACCTAGTACTTAGCACAGTTTGCTTAATTAATGCTCATTCATTCATTCATTCATTCAGTTCTGCATGTTTTCTCATCATTTAAATAATATATTTACTATTTTAAAAAATGATGAGCAGGATGCTATCAGAAAAACCTGGAAAGACCAACATGAACTGATGCAAAGTGAGATGTACTGTATACAAAATAAAAATTCTAAATAAAAAAGGAAAAAAAAACCAAAACAAAAGAAATAATTCAGTGATTTTCTATAAGTTTTTCCTCCAGGTCTCAGTATTAACTATAGCTTTCTTTTCTAATGTAGTTAAATTTGGTTTTTGTTGATTTTATTGACTCTTTCAGGCATTCTGTTTTATAATATATTAAAAACTATTGTATTATAATTATTTCATGATTTTTTTTCTCTACCTTAATCCTTCCCCTATGTTTTACTTTCTTCAAATTCTTCTTCTTCTTTTTCTTTTTTTTGATCTGGTGATTCTGGTACCAATGATAAATCTTAGATATTAGGGTCACTTTGTTTATTTCCTATTTTGATTGATTTTAATTTTATTGCAAAGTTTTTAAAACCAATTTTCATCTGTATTTCTACTTTAAGGTATTTTATTTATTTCTTTTTCCGTTACATGTAAAGATAGTTCTCAACTTTTGTTTATACTATATTTCTACTTTAAAACAAAGGAGATATGAGGAATTTAGCACTCTTCAGAGTCTCATTTTAAGATTTCATCAGGAAAATCTAATTCCTCTTCTTTTTTGAAGAATTAAATTTTCATTAAGCACAGGAAAGAATGTATACATGTAATGCCACTAGGTACTGAAATGGATAGAGTGCCTGGAGTCAGGAAGACTCATCTTTTTGAGTTCAAAATTGGCCTCAGACACCAGAATGGGACCTTGGGTGAGTCGCTTAATCATGTTTGCCTGAGTTTCCTCATCTATAAAATGAGCTAGAGAAGGAAATGGCAAACCACTCCAGTATCTTTGCCAAAAAAATAATAACAAAACAACAACCCCCCCCCCAAAAAAAAATAACTCCAAAGAGGACAGGGAGAGTCAGAAAAGGCTAGAAAATGACTGAACAATAACAAAGAATGTATACAATACTAAAATGGATCTATATTCTCATCAATTTGATTTGATTTCCTATAGTAATGTAGATTGCAACCCATTCCTGCTTTTCCTTCTCTGTGTCTTGCTGATTTCTTTCCATAAGTCTGTCACAGGAAGTGGTCACATGCTAGAGGATTTTCTACTTCTGACACCATGAGGATACAGTAGAACAAATTGGGTATCATCTACTTACCCTTCAATGATATTGCTCCATGCAATACCAAGGAGGAAGTAGCTGCTTGCATATTGACAAAAAGACAACTCCAAGAGATGTCCAAATACCTGAAGTCCTCCAACATTATATTGCAATTGATGTACTTTATGGAATCTAATATGATAAAAAATAGGGAGTTTTCTTCCCGACCCTTCCTTATTACTTTTCAGTTTAAATCCCTACTGATAAGATCCACAAGATCCCAAGCAAATATAATTTTTTATCATTCCTTTTGGGTATTATCCATTACTGGCCAAGAGTTGCTCATTCCTATATTTTAATATGTGTTCCAAAGATTAAAATCTTGTTATCATATACCCTTGTACAACTCCTCACTTCTCAAATCTGTCCTTCTTTTCTGGAGCCTTCACCTTCAATCAGAAGCAAGGATGAAAATACCATGTGTACCCCTTAGGTCTTCAGTTTCTTGAGCCTTGGACTTCATAATTCCTAGCAATGATTTCTAAGTTACTTTTGGCAGTATCATTTTATCCACTGGAAATGAATAGTAGCTGTCAGGTTTAATATAATTTGAGGCTTTTTATCACATCTGGATACATGTCTACAGCAGGCGTTGAACCTTCCAATTAATGTCAAGTCAACAAATAGCTTCTTTGATACTGTTCATCAATGAGTTATCAGTGAAAACTATTCTTCCCCTGACCCTTACTAGGGGAGCTCTTTCAAAGTCAGCAGGTTCTGAAGGATGTGGTTGCAGGGGATGGAAGAGGGAGAAAAAGATGGTGATGGTGGTTTAACCTCTCTGACATTATCTTGCTTCCTATCTCTCCCTCATGAGATATTTTGCAATTACCAGTCACTTCTTGGCATTTCTTTCTCTGCTATCTTCTAATCATCTATTTTCCCTGATCGGGTTTTTGGAAGCCTCTTCCCATTTTCTCCCTTGTCTGCCAATAACTTATTGCTACTGACCTATACCTACCCTTGCCAAACAGGAAGCCTTTCTCTTCCATCTACCAGAATGCAGAGCTATGGAATTTTCTGCTCCTTTATCAAATATTTGTTCCCCTTGCCAGGTTGAGAGAAATAGCAGCCAAGGAAGTACAAGACAATTTTCTAATATAAACCCATTGACAAAATTCTAATACAATCCACCTCTCATCCTCTCAGTTGAGAACCTTGACTCATTTTTCATTGAAAAAAATGAAGCAATCCACAGAAATCCCTCTTCTGCCCTCTGCTTCATTTCATATCTCCCCGATCCCTAGTGCCACCATGTCTTTCTTTACGCATTTCACATAAATAAATGGCTCTCTGACAAAGCAAACCCCTATACATGCACAAGGATTTATTCTATCCCATCTTCTCCAATAGGCCATCCCTCTATTATCTCTAGCCTTTGACTAATCTTAAATTGCTCCAGCTACTGGATGCTTCCTTTCTGCCTATAAACAAGCCCAGTGTCTCACCTATTCTAAAAAAAGCCTCACTTGATCTATCTGTTAACTATTAATTATCCTTTACCTTTTGTCCTCCCTTTTGTGGCTACTCTCCTTGAGAAGAACATCTTTAATCTGTGCCTCCACTTTCCTTTGCTTCAACTCTGTTCTTATCTCTGCAATTTGGCTTCTGATCTCATCAATCAATGAAAATTGTTCTCTCTAAAGTTACTAATGATCTCAACTGCCAAATTAAAGGCCTTTTCTCAGTTCTCATTCTTGTTGACCTCTCTTCAGCCTCTGAGACTGTCAACTACCGTTTTCTTGATATTCCTTTATTTTGTGACACTGCTCTGTCCTGGTAATTCTACCCATATGACCACTCTTTTGCAGGATCTTCATCCATGTAATTCCATGAACTATACCATTTCATTTGGTGATCTCAGCAGCTCCCACGGTTTCGATGATATTCTCTATGCAGATAAATCTTAGATCTATTTGTCTAGTCCTTAACTTCTCTCCTGACCTCCAGTCTTGCATTTTCCACTGCCTACTGGATATTTCAAACTAGATAAACCACAGATATCTTAGCATCAACATGTGTTAAACTGAACTCATTATCTTTTCCCCCCAAACCCTCCCATCTTCCTAATTTTCAATGATTCTACCATTGCCCCAGTCACCCAGGCTTGCAACCTAGGTGTCATCCTAGACTCTGTATTCTTTCTCAACCTCCCATATCCAATCAGTTGTCAAGTCCTGTCATTTCTAACTTCACATCATTTATCATTTATATCCTCTTCTCTCTTATGACACTGCCATTACACTGGTGCAGGTCTTTACACCTAGAATATTGCATTACACTGCTGTTTTATTTCCCTGTTTCAAGTCTCTCCTCACTCTAGCCCATTTTCCACTCATCTGTTGAACTGATCTTCTTAAAATGAAGGTGTGAGCCATCTCACTCTCCTCTACCTATACCCCCCCCCCCCCCCCGCAGTAGCTCCTATTACCTCCAGGAACAAATCTAAAATCCTCTGTTTGGCTTTCAAAACTCTTCAAAATTTAACTTGTTCCTACCTTTCTAGTCTTCTTACATCTTATTCCCCTCCATTTAATCTATGATCCAGTGACACTGGCCTCCTTACTTTTTCCCACATAAATCACTTCCTCTCCCAATTCCAACAGTTTTCACTAGTTTTCTCCCATGGCTAGAATGTTTTCCCTCTTCATTTTTTCCTCCTATCTTCCCTGGCTTCCTCCAAATCTTACCTAAATTTCCAACTTTTTTTGGGGGGGCAGGGCAATGGGGGTTAAGTGACTTGCCCAGGGTCACACAGCCAATAAGTGTCAAGTGTCTGAGGCCAGATTTGGTCGGTGCTTTATCCACTGTACCACCTAGCCGCCCCAATTCCCACCTTTTGAAAGAAGCCTTTCCTACTCCTCTTTAATGTTAGTAACTCTTCTCTGAAACTAAACCTGCTCCCCCCCATCCTGTATATATCTTATTTAATACATAGTTGCTTGTATAGTGTCTCCTTCATTAGACTACAAGCCACTGGAAAGCAGGGATTCCACACTGCCCCACCCCCTAGGGCCTTATATCCCCAGCACTATGAGCTTGAACATAGTGGGTGCTTAATAAATGCTATCTGATTTACTAACTTATTTGTAAAATCTGAAGTAGATATGGAAAGTTAAAGAGCAGTATACTCTCATTAAACAGTAAGAAGACAAAGAAAATTTAAAGCAGTCTTTTTGAGAAACTCAGTTGATCCAGAATATTCCAATGAAACTAGAATGACAATAAAAAGATTTTTTAAAAACACAAAAAGATTTGTCAAGATTAAAGGAGTAATTGCCTTTGGACTTTATCACAATTCTTGATGTGCGACATGAGGAAGCAGAAATGGTACTGGAAAAGCAAAACATACTTAGCTAAGAGTCATCTAGCATTTACTTTAATATCTTCAGTAATGGGGGGTGGGAGGACTACAATATCCTTAGCAAATACAGTTCTGATTTCTGAACAGTTCTAATTATTAGGAAGTTGTTCTTTTCATTAATCCTATATTTGCCTCACTAAAATTTTTACTCACTGTTCCTGGTTCTGCTTCTAGAGATAAGGAGAACATGTCTAACTCTTCCTTCTAAATAACAACCCTTCATAGTCTTGAAACAACTATCACATCCCCAAATTATATCTTCTAGGGTGTAAACATCTCCAGTCCTTTCAACGAATCTTCATATGGCATGATCTCAAGGCCCATCATTCTCCCAACTACCCTTTTTTAGATGCCTCTTCAGCATATCAGTATCTTTCTTAAATGTAGCATCAAGAACTAAATGCAATATTCCATATACCACCTTACCAGGGCAGAGTACACAGCTACAATACAATCTGTAGTTTTGCATCCTATGCCTTTTTAAGTGCAGTAGATAAGATCACACTTTTCCGCCTGCTATATAACTCTCAAGTCATATTGAGCCTTCAGTACATGAAAAGCCTCAAACCTTTTTCAGACAAAGTGGTATTTAGTTATGCTTCCTCAAAACTGTGTTTGCATAGTTGATTTTTTTGAACTCATGTATAAGGCTCATTTATTCTACTGAATTTCATCTTACTAGATTGTACCCAGTATTTTACCCTGTTAAAATCTTTTTGAATCCAATGTTTTAACCATCACTCCCATTTTTGGGTATGCCTTTATTCAAGTCATTGAATAAAATGTTACATAGCATGTGACCCCTCCGACCCTCCTCACTCTAGTAGTTTCTTTTGCCTCCAGGATCAACTACAAAATCCTCTGGTTTTCAAAGCCCTCATAACCTAGTCCCGTACTACCATTTTGATCTTTTTACACCTTCTTTTTCTTTCTTTCTTTTTGGTGAGGCAATTGGGGTTAAGTGACTTGCCCAGGGTCACACAGCTAGTAAGTGTCAAGTGTCTGAGGCCGGATTTAAACTCAGGTCCTCCTGAATCCAGGGTCAGTGCTCTATCCACTGCACCACCTAGCTGCCCCCGGAAACAAACATTTCTACTCATTTTTAGTATTTTATCAGGGAAGTGAATTACTAATACTAGCAGATTAATTACTGTAACAGATGAACTAGTTATATAAGAGGTTCACAGCATCTACATAAATCATTTCAGAGGCAATACACTGTGCTATAGAGTTAGAAAGAGTTGGAGATCAAAATAGGAATCTCAGCTCTTATATGTATTAGCTGTGTGAGGTTACTCAATAATCTGTCTATGGTTATGATTATCTGGAAATTGGAAATCATAATACTTGCATAGGGTTGTTCTGAGGAAAGTTATTGTGATTTATTATCACTATATGATCATCATCAGTAGAAGTAGTAGTAGCATTCACAAAGTAAAATATGACATTAAAATAAGAAAATATTTGCTTTTTGGTGAAAAAGATATAGACCTGAAAATCCTGAAACCAATGCCAGTTTCTCCACAATTTCAATTGCTATTTATTTGCACAAATGCTGAACATATAGAAATGTAATAAACTGGTGAAATGTTTTCAGTAAACAGACTTTACTGAAACAATTTGAAACCTTAGCAATAAAAACTACTCAAGAAAAAGAACTGAGTTACAAGATTAGTACACTGAGCTAGCAGTTAAACCTTCTGTAAAAAGCATGGCTTCATTTGGGCTCCTCCCTTTGCAAAATTCAATAAACTGCCATTATATTTCTTTTAAATGGTTCCATTATAAGAATTCTATAATAACGGACTAATCTCCTGATAATTACAACAAATGTCTGTAATCAAAGCAGGAATTATTCAAAATAAGGAGAAAGGCTGTTTTCGATCAAAGGCATTGTAGGTCTGTAACCTCTAAAGCATTTGGCTGCATTATATACTATCACTTTTCACTACCATACAGCTTTAAATCTAATATTATTCAAATGGGCTTATTTAGTGATCATTCTGAGGCACTTTGAGAATTGTCTTCAAATTCTGAATCTCATGAAACATTTAAAAGAAAAGGATCTATCTTTGCAAAATATATTTGCAAAAATATCTTTGCTAGAATTCAAATAAAAAATTAAATGGACATTTTTTTAAAAAGTGCATAAGCAGTGTTCCCCTTGAAGGAGGGACATAGCAACAACTATTTTAGAAAAATCTTACTTTATTTTGAGGATCTATACATATGAATGACTTTATGGAAGTATTATTTTCCTAAAAGACAGTATATCTCAACACAAAACTTGGTATTCACTTGAACAAACAATGATTTCCAGAGATCCTTTAAGTAACTGAAGCCTGATAAAATTACGGGAAATGACTATATATGATCAGAATGGCTTTCATCTGCATTTTGTTAGACCAAGCATCGATTTCACTTTTCAGCTGTGAACAGCAAGAGGCCAGCTGTGGCCAAGGAGGAAGCAAATCCTGAACTAAGGTCACACCAGAGGCTGAATTTTCAGAAAATTTAACACTTTTAATGAATAAATACCAGTAAAATCCTCCTAGTTACAAACTATTCAAACAAATACATATACACACAGCAGATCTGACAAACTGTCAAACAACGGAGGTTTTAATTTATGACAAAATGAAACCTTTGAACTTCAGTTATGTGAATAAACAGAATTACGTGAAGGAAATAAATAAAGTGGGGAAAATATAAAATATACTGCCTTCAAGGCAGAAACAACTACATTTGGCTTGTTATTCCCAGATGTGCTAAGGGGAAATTTATGACAGCACAGTGGAAAGCAAGATTCCCTTTGTGAAACCTTTTACATTTATTTAACTAAGCACAATCACTGAAAATGACCTTTATCCAAACTCTTCACAGCTGTCTTAAAAATGATCTAAAACTATTGCCAGATATTTTTTATATAACATTACTTAACAAAAAGTCATTACCCAGGGGCCATATTACAGTACTGGCAAGTAACAACAAATCCATTTTCAACAATGTGCTACAAAGTCTTAATGAAAAATTGATAACACATTGAACACCCCTATTAAAAGTCTGACAAACAAAACAAATCACCTTAGTTTTTCAGAACTAGTAACAAATGTATGATTTTCACATTCATGACATCCTATATGTCACTTTCTAGGGAAAGCATATATAGAAAAATATCTGAGAAATCTAAATGGTATTTTTAAAGTTTTAAAAATCTATAACAAACATATTATATTTATTCTCTGATAAAGCATTCCCCCTTAATATGAAATAGATTATTTTACAGTTACAGAGTTCAAAATTGCATAGGCTTTAGACAAAATTTTTTAAAAAAATTCTCTACAATGTACCTCAGGTACTTCTAGGTTGTCAAAATAAGGGTATAAGGTTTAGACATGTATCGAGGTTTTTCCCCCCTTATTTAAACAGAAAATGCAAGGTCAAAAGCGTGATAGGCAGGTCAAGGACAACTGATAGATTCTAAAAATAATTTATATTTGTGCATTACAAATTTTAAAATGTGTTTTTCTCTTTTCATAATATAGTCTGTTTTAGTTAGCAGAAACTGGGCATGCTCTGAAGAAAGACTCTTCTATTAAGAAGATGATTAGTTCAGTAAATCATGGCTTTCAGATAAAGATGATTACAGTATCTCCTTGATGGAAGAAGGAGAAGGGTACAGGAGGTTCATTTCACCACAAAGTAATTATGCTGAGCCAGAATGTTACCATTTATCATGGCTGAAAGATGACACTCACTGTTAGCCAAGGGAAGCTGCTGCTCAACTGTTTCCATCGAGATCAATACACATGGCATTTTTTTCTCCAGCAAAAAAGTAATTATACAATAGAAAACTTCACAATCAATACCTGCTTGAGCTAACTTAAGATCTGCTGTTCAAGCATGAAGCTATGGCACTGTCAGCTAGCAGTAAGGTATCCTACATTAAATCCAAAGGAAAGCAGTACATTTTTGCTTGTAATCAGTCTGTCATAATCTTTTTTTCAAGTGTTCACTATTATTTCTTGGAAAATAAGAAGGCACTGAATGCCAAACATTGTACTAAAGATCATACTAAATAAGCATTTTAACTACATAACTACACAGGATAATTGTTATCAATTAACCCATAAAGATTTTTCAAAAAGCAAAAAAATAATACTTGAAAGAAAAAAAATCAATCCATGAGGCAAGAAATCAATTTCTTTGCTTACTCAATGCAAGTTAAAATACTTCCTGAAGCACTATTTCTGAATCTGCCAGTTGAGACCCTGACCTTTTCTGAACTTTCAAGAACAGAGAGAAAAGCAGAAATTTATGTTTAGGAAATACTACGCTAAAGTGTTCCAAGATTGTAATAAAAGAAAGCAAAATAAAACAAAATTTAATTAATACCTTCAGTGTGTCTATGTATACACATTTGTAACATACATATAAGCAAGCAGAAGAAAATGTTTGAAAATGTATAAACGTCAGATTTGACAACTACTTTTACTAAGATAGAGCTTAGTCTTATAAACCAATCTAATATATCAAGAAAGGTTAAAGGGCACAGAAAAATCACTCCTTCAGTGAAAAAAATTTGACATCCAATTTTCAAGCTGATTTATCAGTGGAAAGCTAAAATTGATAGTTTGCCATTACTAGGGAGCAGTCTGTCTAAGAAAGCTGTTAAAAAAAAAAACCTCTCGTTTTGATTTAGTCACATAGATCAATACAAACCTATACTGTTTCAATTTTTTTAAATATTGATTTTCTGATATAACCTTCGTATAAGAACATTTATCAAAAAACACTAAAAAGACAGCATTTTTTCACAAAATTCTGTTTTATTCAACCAAATGTATTAAGTGATCAAGTAAAACATAGATTTCTATTTCCTTTGTTGCTAATCATTTATATTGCACCAAATATTAAAATTATTTTTACTTAAAAAAATTTAAGACCCTTAAAAATTCAAGACCCTTTCAGAGTCTGCAAAAGCAAAACAACTGTCATAATACTGACACTTCAATTTCTAGTAAAAATATTTCTAAAAGTAAATATAATAATATTTAAATATCTAATATGGTAAATAATCTACATAAACATAAACAAAAGCTCTTTGAGGTCCTCAATAATTTTTAAGAATAAAAGGGAATCCTAAAACCAAATGGTTTGAAAACCACGAATCTACTATAACCCCCTAACTTTTCAAATGAGGAAAAGGAGTCTGAGAAAGGGCAAGTGACTTGCCGAAGGTCATAAAGATGGTAAGTTGCAGAGTCAAAATTGAAATATAGGAATTTGAATTCCAAGTTCTCTGTTCTTTCCACTATACTAGGCTTCTTGAATGCTTCTGTTATTTAATTTCTTCATCTCTAAAATGGGAAAATAATAGCTTTCCTACTTATTTCATGGAGTGTTATGAGGAAAGGGTGTTGCAAATCTTTAATCTAAGTTATTAGTATTATTACAAAGTTCTTGTAAGAATTAAAAATCTCAAGGTATACAGAATATTTTCTAATTATGGTGGCATGTAAATGTGAGACTATTATAAAAACAATCATATCATTATAAAGTAATCATATAATTTTTAGTGTCACAGCAGCTTTCTAGAAATATTATTATTATTATTATTTTTGGTGAGGCAATTGGGGTTAAGTGACTTGCCCAGGGTCACACAGCTAGTAAATGTCAAGTGTCAGGCTGCATTTGAACTCAGGTCCTCCTGACTCCAGGGCTGGTGCTCTATCCACTGCACCACCTAGCGGTCCTTGGAAACATTATTTTTGACATTGCCATTCATGAAATGGGGCAGATTGTTGGAGTGAGTTAAGCACCATTTAAAGTTAAAGATTCTATAAAAACAATTTTTGTTCACAGACACCTTTCCAGGGTTTTTGAAAGCCCACCACATTGTATATACATGATTGGTTCTGCTGTAAAAGATGAATTCTGATCAACCAGTATATTTTATGCCACTAGCATCTTCACAGAAATTAGAGACTCAAACAGTAGGCAACTGCAAGGATTCAGACATTTTTACATGATATAAGAAACAAAAGGTATTTTTCCCCCCACTATTATGGGAAGGTAGCATAGTATAATGGAAAGCATGCTGGATCTGAAGTCAGAAGATCTGAGGTGGAATACTGACTTGGCCCAAATGAGCCTGGGTCGTAGTTTCTTCATGTTTAAAGTCGGGAAAATATGTCATACTAAGTGGCCTGTAAGGACACTTCTAGCTCTAAATATATGTATGTGTTACCTGCACCCTACAATAGTGTAAGCTTATTATTTAAATATATAAATAAGCCATATAAGGATCAAAGATTTAAAACAACATCAAACCAAGATGATTCCACAGCACTCATGATGGAAAACGCTTTCCACATCCAGAGAAAGAACTGATGGGAGTCTGAATGCAGATTTAAGCATAGTATTTTCACTTTCTTTAAATTTCTTGTGTTTTGGGGGCAGCTAGGTGGCGCAGTGGATAAAGCACCAGCCCTGGTTTCAGGAGTACCTGAGTTCAAATCTGGCCTCAGACACTTGACACTTATGGGCAAGTCACTTAACCCCCATTGCCCAGGAAAAAAAAATTTCTTGTGTTTTTATTCTTTTGATCTGTTTCTTTTGTTCTTGTTGTTTTGCAGGGCAATGAGGGTTAAATGACTTGCCCAGGGTTACACAGCTATGAATTTTCAATTACCCTAACACTCAAATATTAAATATCATATTAAATAAATCCAGCCTTACTACCTGAATATTTATAAAGTGTTCTCTTCAAAGGTCTGCTTGAAATAGATGTTGTCTGTTTATTTTTTAGCAGAAATTCTTTTTTTTTTAATTTTGGTGTCTCTTTTTATTTTATTTTATTTTTTTGTGGGGCAATGGGGGTTAAGTGACTTGCCCAGGGTCACACAGCTAGTAAGTGTCAAGTGTCTGAGGCCGGATTTGAACTCAGGTACTCCTGAATCTAGAGCCGGTGCTTTATCCACTGCACCACCTAGCTGCCCCTGTCTGTTTATTTTTAACATAATAATTCTAATATAAAGTTAAACAAACATTTTTATAACATCTCTTGTCTTTTGTTGAATCATTTCAATCCGGTTCAATTCTCTCTGACCCCATTTGGGGTTTTCTTAGCAAAAATATTGGAGTGATTTGCCATTTCTTCTCCAGTTCATGAGGAACTGGGGCAAAAAAGGTTAAATGACCTGTCCAGTGTTACACAGCTAATAAGTGTCTGAAGCCAGATTTGAATTCCTGACTCCAGGCTAAAATCCCACATAGCTTGTCCTAAAGCCCTTCAAATATGTCTGTATAATTGACACTATTAACTTGCTTAATAAACTTTTAGAAATAGATTATACAAAAGTGAACTTCAGCCTAATTCTTCTTGAATTAGCTCAAATTCCGATTAAATAAAATCTAAATTAATCAGGTTTTAGATTCTTTCTTCAGTGGAAACTAGCCCAAATTTAGAGGTGGAAGTGTGGTTTCAAGGCCAAAGTACTTAGTCAACAGTTTCAGTTTTGACAAAAATTATTTGTGTTTGATAATTTCGAATGCATATATTGATGTAAAATGGATAACATATTCCAAATTGGATTCCATTCTAACTATTCTCAAGGTAGGTTATATTTAAATTTGGGGAGTCATGCAATATTTTCTTTTTTTTTTTTTTTGCAATATTTTCATATATCCAGAAAAGCTAATATCATTAGTGAATCAATTTTGTGAAGCCTAGGAGAAAACTGACAACAAACCTTAAAAAGACCATTTTAATGTTTTCATTGTAAGTTTTCACTGGTTGAAGTTCAGCTTTTCTTTTAACATTTGTCTGATTTTTTGGTAAGGCATTAGGAATAGAACATTGACAATAAAAATGAATAAATTACTTCCTTGGTAGAAGTTAAGCACCTCTCAGGTATCATTTAATGCCCCAGAGGAATAATTTACTGCTCCAGAATTTTCACTGAGGGCAGAATATATTTAAACAATTTTCAACTTATTGCTTAAAAATATTGGGATAAAGATGCTTTCTAACTTGTCATCAAGTACTTTCATGGTTTAGCCAGTATTGACCAGGCAGGTCAAACTACCCCCACCACTCCTACCTTGACTACCACCTTTCTTCAGACACTGGTAGAAACAGGCATTCAAGCCACAGGAATAGCCGTTTTCCCTACACCCATGATCTTGATTCCACTCTGTCCCCTGGATCACCATTTGGGTAGGTGTATATTATGAAGACAGACATACCAACCGCCCCTGCTGTTGCTTCTTTAGTGGTCACAACTACTGATGACTTGGAAAAGAATGCTCTTGATAGCAAAGTCTTTGTCATTATCAAATGATTCAAAACTAGAAAAAGATATAGTTTCACCAATGAAAATAACAGTAATGGAAATGAACTACAATTTTCCTTGATGTTTCCCAATAAAGACCACCAGTTCTTTCCATCTGCTTTTCAGTAAAATTCTGGAATTTATGCTGTCATACTCTATTAGTATGTGAACTTCTTAAGAATAGGATTTGCTTTGCTTTGCTTTTTGCCACCAGAACTATGCAAAGTACTTAACAAATGTTAAGTTCTTAATAGAACAATTATTTATCAAAGCCTAAGAAGCACTATGCTAAGTGCTAGAGATACAAAGAAAGGGAAAAACAGCCCCTGAGCTCAAGGAGCTCACATTTTAATTGGTGAGACAAGTATGTATATACAAGATATACATAAAGTAAAAATGAGAGGTAATCTCAGAGAGAAGAGGGGGAGGGGGCAGGGTTGTAAAGCTAGGATAGGTACTGACAAGGAAAGGTCTCCCTGAGAAAATGGGATTTGATCTAAGTCTTAAAAGAAGTCAGGAAAGCCAGAATGCAGAGTCAAGGAGGGAAAGAATTCTGGGAATGAGAAATAGTCAATGAAAAGGCAAGGCATTGAGAGACGGGGAGTCTTGTTAGAAAAACAAGTAGGACAATGTTGCTGGATCAAGAGTATGTGGAAAGTGTTAAGCAGAGTAGAAATGTAGTGATTGACTAAATTGTGAAGGACTTTAAAAGTCAAACAGAGGGGCAGCTAGGTGGCACAGTGGATAAAGCACTGGCCCTGGATTCAGAGGACCTGAGTTCAAATCCAGCCTCAGACACTTGACACTTACTAGCTGTGTGACCTTGGGCAGGTCACTTAACCCTCATTGCCCTGCCAAAAAAAAAAAAAAGCCAAACAGAGATTTTATAACTAGTCCTGGAGGTAATAAGGAGCCATTGGAATTTATTGAGTGTGTGTATGTGTTGGCAAGCAGGGGACATAATATGGTCAGACTTGTACTTTAACATCACTTTGGTAGCGGAGTACAAAATGGACTGGAAAAGGAAGAGACTTGAGGCAAGAAGAATAGCCAGCAAGTTCATAAAATAGTCCCAGTGTGAAATAAGGAAGGTTTGTACAAGGATGTCAGCTGTGTTGGAGAAGGAAATGGGAACATATATTATAGATGTTGCAAAGGTAGAAAAGTTAGCATTTAGCAGAGATTAGATATATGAGGTAAGTGTGACTGAATAATCCAGGAGGACACTGAGGTTGCAATACTGAATAAGTAAGAGGATGCTGATGCCATTGACAAGTTGTAGTTTGGAAGAGAGAAAGATTTGAGAGGAAAGATAATTAGCTTTATTTTGAATATGTTGAATTCAAGATATTTATAGACATCTAGTTCCTATTCAGATCTAGTGCAAAGGCAGTTGATCATGCAGGAATAGAAGTGAGGGATGAATAAATTTCATCTGCACAGACATAACTGAATTCATGGAAACTGAGGAGATTACCAAGTGATTACAGTATGTATATATAGAGAGAGGAGGGGCCAGGACAGAACCTTGAGAGACACCGATGGTTAGCATTCTTTGTCCTGGATAAAGATCCAGCAAAGGAGATTGAGTGGTTAGAAAGGTAGGAAGAAAATCAGGAGAGCGGCATCATGAAAACCTAGAGTGAAGAGAGTATCAAGAAGAGGGTGATCAACATTGGCAAAGGCTGAATTAAAATCAAGAAGGATGAGGAGTGAGAAAAGGACAACAGATTTGGCAATTAAGAGATCATTGGTTCATTCCAGATAACTACAAAGTGTATAAAGTATCTGGGGATCAATCTACCAAAGCACAAAAAGTACTTATACAGATTCAATTAGAAAGTGCTCCATAAAAAACAACCTAAACAGCTAGAGGAATTTTCAGTGCTCATGCTCATTCAGGACCATGTCAATATAATAAAAACAAAAATACCTCCAAAGTTAATTTATAATATTAATGTGACACCAAATTACTAAAGGAATACTTTACAGAAGTCAACAGAATAATGGTAAAATTTATTTGGAAAAATAAAAGATTTAGAGAATCAGAAGAAATAATGAAAAGAGTTAGGGACAAAGAAGGGAAGAGCACTTTCAGATCTCCAAGCAGCAATAATGAAAAGCATTTGGTATTGGCTAAAAATAGAGAAGTATATCTATCTATCTATTTTTTTATTTGTTGGGGGGGGGGAGATGAGGGTTAAGTGACTTGCCCAGGGTCACACAGCTACTAAGTATCAAGTGTTTGAGGCCAGATTTGAACTCAGGTCCTCCTGAATCCAGGGCCAGTGCTTTATCCACTGTGCCACCCTAGCTGCCCAAAAAAAGAGAAGTATATCAATAGAACACATTATACAAGAGAGAATCAGGAACAACAGAACTATTTAATAATTCAATGTTCAATGAACAAGAAAACACAACTTACTGAGGAAAGAAACAACTATTTGGAAAAAACCTAGAAAAACTAGGCTTAGACCAACACTTTACATCGTATTTCACAAAATATTCTAAATGGATATGACTTTAATACTAAATATCATACTATAAAAAATTCTTTGAGAAGGACATCATCTACCTTTTCAAGTTATGGACAAGAGATTCATTCTTCACATGACAGAAATTACAGGAAATTATGGAAGATAATGTAAATGATTTTGATTATATAAAATTTACTTCTAAACAAAATTAATGCACCTAGGATAAGTAGAGAAGGGATTAAATGAGGGAAAATCTTTGTATGAAATTTCTCTGATTATGGGTTTGGAATCTAGTATAAACATAGATATACATTTATATCAGAATCTAATGCACATATATACATTTAAATATACATATATAATACGAGAGTATATGTATATACACATACATATATGTCAAACTAAAAGTTATTCTCTAATAGATAAGTAATGAAGATAATAGAATGGAAAGAAGCACAAGCAACCAAGACAGGTTTGAAAGCTACTGGTTATGTCAAAATATGGGTTATGGGTCATGGATTATGACAGAAGTCATTGAACAGTCATTTATAAAGTTCATAATATGGGCCAAGCACAGTGTCAAAGGCTGGGAATAACAATGCAAGGAGAAAGACAGCATACTTTCAAGGCACTTACATTCTAATGGAGGAAGACAAAACATAAAAGCAAGCTAAAAAGGAGACAAAGGCAGACAGTAAGGGTGCATAGTAGAGAAAGTCTGGAATGCAGCCTAGAGATGAAGACTTGGTTGGTCTGGGACATCAAACTCACTATTTCCTAGGGATGTTTAAGAAGACTAAAGCAATGACCACAATGAGGAGGCAAAAAAGAGGCTTGAGGCCACTTCTGCCAGCAAACACTTATAGCTATCGTTTTCCAGGTTCTTTAAAACATAAACTCATTTGTTAAATCTTGTTGAAGAGGATTGTGGGAGATTGCAAGTGATTTTGCCTCATAAAAACAAGTAGCAACAGAGGGGAAAATGAACATATAGTTTGAAGTCATGAAACCCAATTTAATCAGATCACCTGAGAGTATTTAGAGAAGGAAATGACAGGCAATGATAGACCAAAAAAAAAAAAAGATGTATGAAGAATTCTGTAACAAATTATTTTCTCTATCAGCGGACAGTGGAACTACTGTGTAGGCCTCCATCAGTCACGGACAACCATGGATCAGCACCTTGAAGAACCACAGGCCACAGTGTGGCTGTGCAGTCTGATATGGGAGCCACAGCTCCTGAGTGACTTATAACTGGTAACTGCCACATCCCGTGTTGTATCTACCCCATGAGGAGTAGCTGGAGTGTCCTCTCCAGGGCGCTGGCCTGGACGGATCAATATGGAAAACAAGCTGTTGCCCATGCAGCAGGTTTTCCCTCTCCAAGACATTGGTGGATCCAAAGGAGAGGCAGAGCCAATACAGTTTGGCACCAGTGCCACCGCAGGAGTTGCCAGAGGGATGTGATGTCCAACATCCAACTGCCTCAGGGACTCCAACTCCTGATTTTTCCTTAGGGTTAACTCCCAACGCCTTTCCCACAGATGGGTATAGCCGCAAGGCAGCGAAGGTTTAAAATCAGGGTTTCCTTCCCCTAGGTGGGTTGCCTGCCAAGGCTAACGAGCCCCACCTGCCCAAAGTGGAACCACTACATATATACTTTAACATCACATTCTCTGATGTTCTGTAGGAAGGGGAAATGACACTAAAGAACTAAATGATGGGATGAACTGCTGACTCAGAAGCTGACTCTGTTTTTTAACCAAGTATTCACAGAGGAACTCTGCTGGAGGTAATACAGTTTTCAGGGCATAGAGGAATTGCTTCTTAAGCTTTCTGAAAAAGGAAAAGATACTGAATAATCTGGGAAAAAAACATGGATATAGTTATGATTACAAAAAAGTAATGGAAATGATACTACTAATCCATATACCTTCAAAATCTTCATGAGAATATTTTTATTTGTTTTTTTTTTTTTTTTTTTTGGTGAGGCAATTGGGGTTAAGTGACTTGCCCAGGGTCACACAGCTAGTAAGTGTTAAGTGTCTGAGGCCGGATTTGAACTCAGGTACTCCTGACTCCAGGGCCGGTGCTTATCCACTGCTCCACCTAGCTGCCCCTAGAATATTTTTATAAATTAAGAAAAATCCATGATGGAAGTATGGGAAGGAAAACCATATTATATGTTAGATTGTGTCTTAACAGTCACACAATTGATGGAAAGGTAGGGAGAACATAAAATGATTTGTTTCCTACAAAGCATTTTTAAGGGAAACAAAATGTAGTTCTTTAGGTTATCTCCAAAAAAGGTAATCCCCCATAAATATGTTGAGATTATATGGCATTCTTTGATACAATAAAGAGATAACTTTGTCTGATGAATTTGGGGATGCAGAGAGAAATGTATGCTGGCCTAAGGTATTGGCCCTTGAGAAGGAAAATGTCCAGTAAAAAGGCCAAGTAGAAGAGGTACTCCTTATAAATGATGAGGTCCTTCAGATAGCTCTGTTTACCAATGACATTGTACTGATTGCATTAAGTCCTAAAACAATGCAGAATCTCCTAAATGAGAGGCATAATCACTCAAAAGACTTCAGTCTAACAATTCACATAGGAAAAACCAAGTGGATGAAGAACGCTGACAGTTTAAACTATGATATACAGCTGAGTATACAGTACATATTACTTAGGCAGACACTTCAGATATATATTATAAACTGGGCTCTGGATAATGTTATGGGCCCAGAGCACCCCAGAAGTTCTCTGGGGCACATCAAGGAATCTTCTCCTTGAGAAACTAAACCAGAGGACAGATACTCCTAGAGAGATAAGCAGAATCAGTTCTGACTGAGTTAGCTTGGAACCTCCACCCTTCATTCAAGTCTCCCTCAACCCTGGAGAGACAAAATTAGGTGTGGCTGCTTCCTTTGTGTTGAAGAGATCTGCAGCCACCCCTCACCCAAATTCTTCCAGCCACCACCAGTGGCAGATGGTCTTCCCTCACTAAAGGAACTTTCCACTGTGAGATGGTCACCCCCATCAGTCCCCTATAAAAGTACCTGCCAGTCTCCTGCTCGAGGAGATTGGTATCTCAGAGCCATGCGCTTTGTGCCATGCTTCTCTCCCCAGGAGAAGTCCAAGGATTTCTCTTGGTTTCCCTTCCCTTCCCTTAGCCCTGAAATAAACTACTATCTTATTCTAACTACTTTTGTGTGCAAGAGGGTGTAATTCTTTAAAGAGGAATTCCTAAGGACCCCAAACCCCAACCCCGACCCCAAACCCTGTATCCCATTTTCCCCATGACAACTGAACAAAAGGAAAATGATGAACTGGACTGTGCTTGGAAATTTGTGCAGCACCCTGAATAATTCAAAGCTCCTCTTTCAAACAAAAATCCATCTTTCCAACAACAATATACTTAATAGTGATGCCAGAAATTAAAACTGTGAATTAGGCAAAGGGCAATAGAGAGACGCAGTATGGGTACAAACAGACTTCAACATATTACCTATGAATTATTTGCAAAAGGTAGTGTTAAAAATATATCAGAAAGATGTATAACCAGAAGAGTTTGGGAACTGGTCGTGTAGTGAAAGCAAAGAGTAACAGAAGAATAGTCCATACAATTCAGTCAAAAAGCATTTATTATGCACATACTATTTGCCAGGCATTGTACATTCAAAGCTCTTTAATGGCCTGGCCCCTTCCTACCTTTATGGTCTTACATCTTACTCTCTGAAAAGTACTCTTTGATCCAGTGACAATGGCTTCCTGGTTGTTCCATGAACAAGACACCTCATCTCTCCACTTCAGGCATTTTCTCTGGCTGTCCCCCATGCCTGGAATACTCTGCCTCCTCAACTCTGCCTACTGACTTCCCTGATTTCCTTTATTTTATTTATTTATTTTTGCAGCACAATGAGGGTTAAGTGACTTGCCTAGGGTCACACAGCTAGTAAATGTCAAGTGTCTGAGGTTGGATTTGAACTCAGGGTCTCCTGAATCCAGGGCTGGTACTTTATTCACTCTTCCACCTAGCTGCCCCCACCTGACTTTCTTTAAATCCCAACTACTATCTCATTTTTTACAGGAAGGCTTTCCCAACCCATCTTTTCTAGTGCTTTTTCTCTGTTAATTATGTTCTCTTTATCCTGTGTATAACTAACTTTGCATATATTGGTTTTGGGCTGTCTCCCCCATTCAACTAAGCTCCTTGAGAGCAAGGCCTATCGGGACTCTTTTTGTGTCCCTAGCACTTAGCACAGTGCCTGGAACAAATTAAGTGCTTAATAAATGTTGATTGACTGAATGTTAAGTTCTGGGGATAAAAATAAAGGCAAAGGACAAGGAACTCAAAAATTGAAGAGACAACATGCAAACCATGTAGAACTTAAACATACATGATAGAGATCATTAAAAAGGGAAGGTACTGGCACTGAGCTGGACTGGTAAAGGCTTTTCTGTAGAAGATGGAGTTTTTGTTGGGACTTGAAGGAAGACAGAAAGAAGAAAGAAGGACACATATAATATCAAGAGATCTAGAACTAGACCCCCAGGATATTGGGTGGACTCTGGAAAATTTAGAGTTAGACAAGGACAGGAAACATGAAGGAAGAAAAGATGTGTATAAATTATGATCCATATTGCTTGATGGGATATCCACAATGACTAGGCCACAGAATTATTGAAAAAACATTATCTCATCCATCTCCTCTCTATTCACAAGGCTGTTACCAACATTCAGGCCCTCATTGCCTCTTAATTGGTTTCTCTTCCATGAGTCTCTCTTCTGTTTAAGCAGTTCTCAACATAGTGGTCAAATTAACATTCTAAAAAGTACAGGTCTCAACATGTCATTGCTTTGCTCAAAAAGCTACAGTAGGAGCTTCGTCTGCCTCTACCATAAAATACAATTTCCTCTTTTTCAAATTTAAAGGCTTGGGGCAGCTAGGTGGTGTAGTGGATAGAGCACTGGCCCTGGAGTCAGGAGGACCTGAGTTCAGGTCCGGCCTCAGACACTTAACACTTACTAGCTGTGTGACCCTGGGCAAGTCACTTAACCCCAATTGCCTCACACACACACACACACACACACACACACACACACACACACACACACACACACACACACACACACATTAAAGGCTTTCCTAATCTGCTCCAACCTATTATTGTTGAAAGGTTTGTGGGAACACAGACACACTAGTGCATTGTTGCTGGAGCTGAGTCAGTAGAACCATTCTGGAAAATTATTTGGAATTATGCCAGAAAGTGATTTAAAATGTTCATATATTTTGACCCAGAGATTTTATTACTAGGCTTTTGGTTTTATTACTAGGGTATCTATGAGAAGAAAGTCTTCATATACACAAAAATATTTATAGCATCACTTTTTGTGATAGCAAAGAATTGGAAATAAAATAGATGCTCATTGATGGGGAAAGTCTAAAAAATTATGGTACATGAATGTAATGGAATATTACTGTGCTATAAGAAATGGTGAATGTGAAGAATACAAAAAAACCTTTGGAGCTGATGGAATCACTGATTGAAATAGTATTTGTTTTTTTGTATTCTTCACATTCACCATTTCTTATAGCACAGTAATATTCCAAAGGTTTTAATTATCATTTCTATATTGATGATTCTCAAATATATATATATATATGTATGTATGTGTGTGTGTAGACACACACACACACACACATTTATTTATCTATCCTTAACTTCTCCGCTGATGTAGTCTTGCAACTCTGTGCCCTTCTCTTCTCTGACACTGCCACCACCCTCTTGCAGGCACTTATCAGCTCAAGTTTGGACTACGGAAATAGACTGCTTTTGTGTGCCTGTCATTTCAAATATGTCCCTATGCCAGCCCCTCATTCACTCAGCTATCAATGGAAGCTTCCTAAAGTATAGGTCTGATTGTGTCATACCCCTACTCAATAAATTTTAGTGGCTCCCATCTCCTCCAAAATAAAACAAAATATAATATAATATTCTCTATTTAGCATTCAAAGCACTTCATAACCAGACATTCCCCTAATTTCCAGTATTCATACTCCTGAACCCACTCCCATTCCACTAGATACTTTGTGATCCAATAACATGGGTTTCTTTGCTGTTCCTTGAAAAAAGACACTCCCTCTTCAAAATCTGGACATTTTCACTGGCCATCCCCATGCCTGAAATTCTCTTGTTCTTCATCTCTTCCTCTTGGCTTCCCTAGCTTCCTTCAAGTCCTAGCTAAAATCCCTCTTTCTACAGGAAGCCTTTTACAATTCTTAATTCTGGCGCTTTCCTGTTGTTGATTATTTCTAATTTATTCTAATAATACATACTTATTTGTATACTTTCTCCCATTAGACTGAAAATGCTTTGAGAGCATGCTTGGCTTTTACCTTTCTCTGTATTCCAAGTGCTTAACAAAGTGCCTGGCATATAATATATATTTAATAAATGTTTACTGACTGACTGACTGACCTGGAAGGATGTGCGTGAACTGAAGAGTAAAGGAAGCAGAACCAAGAAGACAATATACACATTGCAAGCTTGGATGACTGGAAGGATACTAGAGTTCTTGTAAGTAACGTGTCAGGGCAGCTAGGTGGTACAGTGGATAAAGCACCAGCCCTGGATTCAGGAGTTCAAATCCAGCCTCAGACACTTGACACTTACTAGCTGTGTGACCCCTAGGCAAGTCACTTAACCCTCATTGCCCCTCCCCCCCCAAAAAAAGACTGTAGGTCAGCAGAGGTTAGGGCTGGATAAGATTGAGAATTTTCAGCACAGACATGATAATGAAAACCACTGAAGCTTATGAGATCCCAAGTGAAAAAGAATAGATGAAAGAGAAAACAGAGTCCAAGACACAGCCCTGAGGGACACCCATAGCTAGCTGGTGAGACCTTGATGATGATCTAGCAAAGGTTGTTAATTTTGTATAGGTATACCTGAGAGCACAGTGGAAGGGGTGGGTAGATCTAGAATGAGGCATTTGGGAGGGGGGTTGAGTGGGATCGTAATGAGTTATCAAGCAAATGCTTCATTCATTCCTTTATTCCTTTGTTCTTTTCACCATATTCTGATAACTTTAGTGTGGCTCATTTAGTGGCTTCTTCATTTTCCTTATTCCATATAAGGGATCCTCCCCAAATTCCATTCCAGGACTACTTTTTCCCTCTTTTCATCTGAAGTAATCCTATTTATCAATCAACTAATTATCATTTTTTAAGAACTAACCATATGACAGACACTGTGATCTATGCTGGTAGTATAAAGACAAAAACAAAACTCCTGCCCTTGGGAAACTTACATTCTAAAGGAGGAGATATGTACATACATAGGCACATGGAAAACATATACAAAGTAGATCCAAGGTAACCTTACTGGAGTGGGGACAAGGACAGACATCAGGCATGAAGAAAAGCATGAAGAAAAGAGATGGCATGTCATATGTGAAAAAGGGCAGAAGGCAAGTATGGATAACCAATAAAAGATGGGCCATATTTGCTTATAACTTCCCAAATGCAGCTTTCTCATATTGTCTTTCTAATCATAACAAAAACATTAATAAACTAATAACTAATATTAATATAGGTTTTACTATATGCCGGGCACTGTGCTAAGAACTTTGGTTATTATCTCAGTTGATCCTTAGAACAGTCCTTTAAGGTAAATGTTTTTATTCCCATATATTATTATTATTATTATCATCCCCATATATTATTAACCCACAGGTGAAGAAACTGAGGCAGACAGAGGTGAATTGACTTGCTAAAGGTCATATAGCTAGAAAGTGTCTGCGGCTAGATTTGAGCTTAGGTCTTCCTAACTCAAGGCCCAGTGCTCTATTCTGTACTAATTCACTTCATTAGTTATCTAACTGTATGACTGTTAACACCATTATCACCTCAAGCAAAACATGGACAAAAAAAAGTCCCTAAAATTTCTCCTTAAAAATTTTTTTTAAAATTGTTCACCACTATCTTTGTTGTCATCTAGGCTCATAATTTTGATGCCTCTTGTTTTCTTTTTCTTTTCTTTTTTTTTGGGGGGGTGAGGTTAAGTGACTTGCCCAGGGTCACACAGCTAGTAAATGTCAAGTGCCTGAGGCTGAATTTGAACTCAGGTCCTCCTGAATACAGGGCCAGTGCTTTATCCACTGTGCCATCTAGCTGCCCTCCAGGCTCATAATTTTAAAATCATTTCATTTTTCTTTTATGCCAACTTAATTTAATCATGTTATGTTGCCTTTTTTTCAGCAACATCACTGTAAATCTTTTATTCATAAAGCTTGATCATCTTACCCTCAGGTTTTCTTCCTATTATTCTTCCTTTAATTATTCCACAATTTTATTTGAAGGTTTTCCCCCCCTAGTTAGACATTTTAACAATAACAAATGTCTTAAACAAAGTCTTCCATTGGTTTCCTATGAGCATATGAATCTAATTCAGAAGATCTTAAAATTTCTTCTCTTTGGGCTTTAAGGGTATCCATAATTTAAATTTCCTTACCACTGATTCATCCAATCCTTTCATTCAGATCACACAGGATTTCCAGTTAGGTTAGCTAAGTTTGAAGGACCTAACCTCAAATAAACTTTTGTTTAATTAGCTTTTAACAAAGCATTCATATTAAATTTACCAAATTAGAAAAAAAATTTTTAAAAAGAAAAAGAGAAAGGAAAAATCTCTGCTATACTTTTATGCATGATCAATGTAAGTGCAATGTGTTTAGTTTAAATGCTAAGAATCCAAAAGGGAGTAAATATATGTGAATATGTTCTATGTAACATTTAACCAATTATGCTTACTAAAACATTAAATATTGATGATATCAAATTGGTTACCAATGTGTTGATAGAGAAAGTCTAGACTGGGAATTTCCCATTTTAAGTTTTCTTTACATATGTATTTTTGGGGACCCGAAGAAGCATTAAGTGCCTACTAGGTGACAACCACTGAGCTAAGCACTTTACAAATATCTCATTTGATCAAGTTGATAAAGGTGTGAGGGGGTCTGATATAAAGCTTAACTTCGGGGCTTATTTAGCAACAAATATATGATACAAGTTCAGCTATATAGGTGAAGCACCCTAGAACAATATGCATTAGATTGGCACTGGAATCAGAAAGACTTGATTTTAAGTCTTTAAATATTAACTCTGCCACCACTGGCAAGTTCCTTTGTAATCTTTCAATGCCCCAAGTAATTCTCAAGTTTCAATCAATTGCACTCTACATCAGAGGAGTGAATTTCCATACCAGGAATTTCCCATAAGACCAAACTTACCTCTACCTCCTTTATAAAAATGTGTATATAGCACCCTTTCCCCATTAAGAATTTGTACATTTTTCCTTTTTGTGCACTTCCACTGACTTTAGGGTAAAGGATGTTTTATTTTCTCTGAGTATTAAGATTACTTAACACCAGAAAAAGGAATAAAAATGACAGTTTCTTATTTAAAATGGCATGTGCTTTTTGTATTAGGAAAATACTGTGAAACATAAATTTCACTGTGTGAAAAAAAGGATAAAGAAATCATCACTAGAAGCTGTGATTCAAAGGGAATAAGGTATTCAGTGGAATTCTGGTATCTTGAATATTACCAGGAAAAAAAAAACACCACCACCCAACAACCTAGTTATCATGTCATCACTGCTTTAGCAAGGAATGATAAATGATAAATATACTGACTCCTACTTCATACAAGCCTTTTTCACTTTCATATATCACTCGTGAGTACTATCTTGCTTACTTCCTTTTCCCGAATGGCCTATGACCTCATTTTAACAATAAATATCATATGGCACGAATGTCTGTATGTCAGTCAAAGCTACAAAATCTTTTTTTTTCTGTCAAGCCCCAGCTCAAATATCATGCTTTCCAAAATTTCCCTTATTCTTTCCAAAGGGATCTCTTTTTTTTCTTCCTCTTCTATCACTGCCTATCTTGCCCATTTCTTATCAATGCATATCATAGAACTGAGCTTAGGCAAAGTAGGAGAAAAAAGAAAAAAGAAAAGGAAATACATGAATGTATAAAATTATATTAATGTTTTTAATGCTTGTACAGTAATATATCAGAGAAACCCCTATTGTGGAGTCTTTATATTATAAAAATTCAATTTAATTAAATTTAATAAGCATCTATTAAGTACTTACTAGACCATGAACTCCAGGCTCTAGGAATATAGAGAATAAAATAAAATAGCTTTTCCCCTTATGAAGCTTGCCCTAATTATTATTATTTTTTCAACTTCAATACAGTTTTATTTAACTATTATTAATAGCAGTACCTACTATGTGAAAAGATCTGTTCTAAGGAATTGAAGACAAAAATGAAATAGTCCCAGTAATTGAAGATAGTTTTTGTTGTTGTTTTTCCTTTGTTCTTGAAGAGGACTATGACAACGAGAGGTGATGTCAGGACTTACAATGAACTGGATTCAAAAAAACACGCAATAGTTTTATTTAAAATTTTGAATTCTAAATTCTATCCCTCTTTCCTTTCCTCCCTTGTCCCCTCTTCCTGAGGTGTGTAAAAACAATCAGATATAGGATATAGATGTGCAATTATGTAAGACATTACCATAATAGTCATTTTGTATAAGAAAACTTGAAAAGGAAAAAAAAATGAAATAAAGTGAAAAATAGCATGCTCCAGTCTGGGTTCAATCAATATCAGTTCTTTCTCTGGAAGTGGATAGTATGCTTCATTATTAGTCCTTTGGGATGTTTTAGATCATTGTATTGCTGAGAATAGTTAAGTCATTCACAGTTCTTCATCAAATAATAGTCACGGTGCACATTTTCCTGGTTCTGCTCCCTTCACTATACATCAATTCATACAAGTCTTTCCAGGGCTTTCTGAAGTCATCCTGCTTGTCATTGCTTATAGCAAAATAATATTCCATTACAATCATATACCACAGCTCGTTTAGCCATTCCCCAATTGATGGGCATTCCTTTCATTTCCAATTCTTAGCTACCACAAAAAGAGATGATTTTATATATATATTTGGGGGGGGTGGCAATGAGGGTTAAGTGACTTGCCCAGGGTCACACAGCTAGTAAGTGTCAAGTATCTGAGGCCAAATATGAACTCAGGTCCTCATGAATCCAGGACCAGTGCTTTATCCACTGCACCACCTAGCTGCCCCCAATATTTTTGTACAAATAGGTCTTTTTCTCTTTTTTGGGATGTCTTTGGCTTGCCCTAATTATTATTCCTAACACTTGTTCTGATTTTCTTTTACTAAAGGTAGCTTACTTGATTTTTTTAGGGTCTGAGTTTTTTCAACTATGATCTACAATGATGTTATTTATTATAGCTAGCCTTGTAATTAGAACAGAAAAAAACTTACCCTATTGATAACTGGTCAAAGCATATCATTAGGCAGTTTCCAGAGGAAGAAATTCAAGGTATCAAGAGGCATATGAAAAAAAATGATCTAAACCAGTAATAGAGAAATGCAAATTAAAACAACTCTGAGGTCCCACCTCACAATGAAAAGAATGGTAAAGTTGACAAAAAAAGAAAATCACAAATGCTGGAGGTCCTAGAGGAAAACAGGTATTCAATATACCTTGGTGGAGCTGTGAATTACTGGCCTACTTATTTTGGAAAGCAAATTGGAACTATACTCCCAAAACTATTAAATTGTTCATCCCCTTTGACCTAGTAATACTATACCCCAAAGAGATCAGAGAAAGAGAAAAAGGACCCATACATATAAAAATATTTGCAGCAATTCTTTTTTGTGCTAGAAAAGGATTGGAAATTAAGGGTGCCCATCAACTGGGTAGTGGCTGAACAAGATAAGGTATATGAAGGTAATGAAACAGAATTGCACTCTAAGAAATGATGTAGAGATTGGTTTCAGAAAAACCTGAATACAGTAGTATGAAATGATAAAAAGTAAAGTGACCAGAACCAGGAGAATAATTTATAATATAACAATAATACAGTAAGGAAAAACAGCTTTAAAATATTTAGGAACTGATCAACTAGTGTGGTTACAAACCAACCCCAGGTTCAGAGGACTCATGATGAAAAATGTTATCCACTTCCAGATAGGGAAATAGATGGTGGATTCAGAGTGTAGATTAAAACATTTTTGGTTGGTTTTCTTTTGGACATGGTTAACGTAGGAATTTTTTTTTTTGGTTCAACTATACAAATTTGTAGCAAGTTTGGGTTTTAGTGCTTTCTCAATGGGTGGGAGAAGCAGAAGTGGGATGGAGAGATAATGGAAATGAAAATAAAATTCTATGATCCAAGACAATCCCAAAGGACTCATGATGGAAAAAAACTATCCACTCCCAGAGTGATGGAGTCTAAATGCAGATTGAAGCATACTATTTTCACTTATTTTTTCACATTTTTTCCTTTCGATCAGACATATATGGAAATATATTTTACATGATTGCATATATATAACCTACATAAAATTGCTTTCTGTTTTAGGAAGGGGGTAGGGAGGGAGAGAGGGAGAAAAATTTGGATCTCAAAAATTTTTAAATGAATATTAATAAAATGTCTTTACATGTAATTGGAAAAAATTAAAAATAAATTTAAAAATATTTAAAAATAAATTAAAATAAATTTTATTTTTTAAAAAAGAAACAGGGAAGTTAAGGAGAAGGAATGGTTGAGGGAAAAGATAATAGGTTCTGTTTTAGAACAGTCAAAATGTGACTTTTGAGATGGCTATGAGACACTCTTAAAAATACAACAGTCAGGTGTGAATCCATGTGAGAGGAGTATGACAGTACAGAGTGCTGAATTTGGAGTCAAATCATCTGAGTTCAAATCCTGTCTCTGCCACTTCTTGGGTGAAATGAGACAAGTTATTACGTTTCCTCATCTGTAAATGTACTAGATGACTTCTAATATTATTTATAGTCATCTGTGATCCTATGTGACTGGTTAAGAAGAAAGATTAAGGACTGGGAATTATCTACCTAAAGGTGATAGTTGAAAACTGTTCTTGGAAGGTGATGAGATCACAATGCAACAGTGTTCAATAAGGGTAAAAATATCAAATTGCCAATCAATCAACAAGTATTTATTAAATAAATACTATGTACTAGGAACCATGATAGGCATTAGTAATAAAAATACAAAAATAAATCAGTGTTCTTAAGAACTTTACATTCTTTAGGGGGAATTAAACATGTATGCAATAATTACATTATACATGTATATGTATGTGTGTATGTTATTTAGTTACATATAACTCTTCATTGCCTCCTTTGGAGTTTTCTTAGCAAAAATACTGGTGCGGTTTGCCATTTACTTCTCTAGTTCATTTTACAGATGAGGTGCAAACAGTTAAGTGACTAGCCCAGGGTCACACAGCTAGTAAGTATCTGAGGCTGGAACTGAACTTATGAAAGAGTCTTCCTGAGTGCAAGCTCAGTGCTCTATTCACTGTGCCACTTAGCTGCCCCATGCAAATGAGCATGAATACATACTTATATTTTGTTTAGTTGTTTTTCAGTTGTTTCTGACTCTTCGTGACCTCCTTTGGAAGTTTTCTTGGGAAAGATACTGGAGTGGTTTGCCATTTCCTTCTCTAGCTCATTTTACAGATGAGGACCCAAGGCAAAAGGGGTAAGTGACTTGCCTAGAGTCACCCAGCTACTAAATGTCTGAGGCCAGATCTGAATTCAGGAAGAAGAGTCCTTCTAACTCTGGGCCTGGGGCTCTATCCACTGAGTCACCTAACTGCCCCAATACACTCACTCAACTCTCCTCTCTCTACTCTCACGCTTTCTCTCCCTCTCCCTCTCCCTCTCCCTCTCCCTCTCCCTCCCTCCCTCTCTCTCTCTCTCTCTCTCTCTCTCTCTCTCTCTCTCTCTCTCTCTCTCTCTCTCTCTCTCTCTCTCTCACACACACACACACACACACACACACACACACACACACACATCCCCTAAAGAAATCATCTGTCTAGAAGTTTTAATATGGTTGGTAATTTGAAAAGATGTTTATGTATCTCAATGTAGTGTACGTAGCAGTCTAGCATAATTAGATTCATGGAGGTGGAGGGGATGCAAAAAGATGACTAGCAAGTTATATATTATATAAACAGAAGGTAAAGCAGTTGTTGTGACACCTATAATGAGAAATGGCAATAAAAGGGCCCTCAAATAGTTTTCTATGCTGAGAGAAATGGAAAGAAAGGGATAATGGAGGTCCTACTGGAAAATATTAAGATTTTCAAAGGAAGAAGCTGATGGTTTTGAAGAGAGGCATGACATAGAAGGTATTATAGTCTATGTTATTTAACAATAATAAGAAAACAACTTTAATCACTTTTTCAACCAAATTGAAGAACTACATAGTTGAAGGTAAGCAGGCTGTTGAAAATTCCAAGTATAGCTGATTCAGATGTAAAGCACAGACTTATTTAATTGCTATAGTGCAAGTGGATCTAGATAAGTGCTGAAAAAGACGTAATCTCTTGGCAACTTATCAAGTTAATACTCTGCAATTACATTTATACATGAAAATGTCAGATGAAAAAGTTTTAAACCATATTCTGGTAGGAAATTGCCTTCTAATATGACTAAAAATATATAAAAATCTAGTCTATCACCTAACAATTACTTTGTTCTTTTTACTTTAACAAATTTTTTTCATATACTCATTAGTGAAAATGTTTACTGATTTACCAAATAGCACAATTAATTTTAGCTACACTAAAAAATGTAGCAAACAGCACTCAAAAAAAGTCATGCAGATTATTACTACAGTATGTTGGTAATACTTAAATATAACAATGACAAAAATAGACAAATACCAGAAAGCAACTTCATAATCATTAGGGCTTCTTATTTTTTATTAAGGGGAAATTTATTGTAGCACTGAATAACAGTGAGATGCTCAGCTGCTTATGTAAAACCATTACATCAAGGAAATGATGTATCATTTATCTTTCCCCATTGACTTCTTGAATAATAGCTAAAAAACAACAACCCCAAACACTTTTTTTTTTTTTTTGGTGAGGCAGTTGGGGGTAAGTGACTTGCCCAGGGTCACACAGCCAGTAAGTGTTAAGTGTCTGAGGTGGGATTTGAACTCAGGTCCTCCCGACTCCAGGGCCGGTGCTCTATCCACTGCGCCACCTAGCTACCCTTCAAACCAAATTTTAAAAAAGCATTTTCTCAAGTATACAATTAATAGCTAGGGAACAGCATATTAGTTAGATATGTTAGCTTTACTAATGCTCCTGGAGGAAAAAAAACTTAAATGAACTAATTTAAAATATTAAACTAGTACCAAACTGCCAATGAAGATTACTTATAACTAAAAATAAATTACTGTGGAAATGAGTTTATTACTTCAGGTTACTATATATAAAACACATAGTTTCAATATTCTTTCTGAATGCCTTTTCTCTTCTGAGTAAAAGGCAACATATCTTAGATAATTTAGTTTTCACCAACCAAAGTTCACTTCACTTGTATAAATTACACTGGACATTTTAGCATCAAAATTGATATATACACTTAACTTTTGCTATTTGTATCTGAAAACATTACAGTCTGCTGCCTATTTGAAGGTATTACTGATGAATCATGTTATTAGAGGATTTAAATCATATTTATATTAAATAAAAACATTAGTGAAAATGTCTTCTGTGTAGTATATGTAAAAATTGAATGAAAGGTGTTAATCTTTATGATCAGAGGATAATTCATTTAAGGTTGGGAAGAAATTATAGAAAAATCTTGTTTCTACTTTATTAGAAAAATAAGTTTTCACATACTTTTAACAGAAAGCCATGACAAATTCATTAAGCAGATTTATTTAAGAAATTTCAAAATCAAAACAACTCTGAGGTACCACCTCAAACCTATCAGAGTGGCTAATATGACAAAAAAAGGAAAACGTTGTATGTTGGAGGGGATGTGGGAAAACGAGAATACTAATGTACTTTTGGTGGAGTTGTGAACTGATCCAACCATTCTGGAGAACAATTTGGAACTATGCCCAAAGGGATATAAAACTGTGCAATACCCTTTGATCCAACAATACCACTGCTGTGTCTATATCCTAAAGACATCCAAAAAAGGGGAAAGGACCCATTTGCACAAACATATTTACAGTAGTTCTTTTTGTGGTGGCTAAGAATTGGAAATTGTGGGGATGCCCACCAACTGGGGAATGGCTAAACAAGCTGTGGTATATGACTGTAATGGAGTATTATTGTGCTGTGAGAAATGACAAGAAGGATGATTTCAGAAAAACCTGGAAAGACTTACATGAACTGAATGCATAGTAAAGTGAACAGAAGCAGGAGAGCACAGAACACAGTAACAACAATATTGTTCAATGAAGAACTCTTCATGACTTCAGTATTCTCAGCAATACAATGATCCAAGACAATCTCAAAGGATTAATGATGAAGCATACTTTTTGCTTCCAGAGAAAGAACTGATATTGCATGCTATTTTTCACTCTCGATTTTTCTTTCATTTGATTCTTCTTATACTAAATGATTAATACAGAAATCTTTTAAATAATTGCTTACCATCTCAGGGAAAAGGGAGCAGAGGGAGGGATAGAATTTAGAACTTAAAACTTTATATAACGAATGTTTAAAAATTGGAAAAATATAATCTTTTGATATTTAAAAAAGTATGATTTAAGAGGGACCTTAGTTTTAATGTTTTAAATGAGACAGAGACCAAAAGGAGTCTCGAATAAAATAAGAATTCAAAGGTAGAGTATCTTAGTTTGATTCACTGAGTAGAACTGACTGGGAAGTACTACATGCAGATTAATGTTTTCTCTGGGTGTAACAAAAATTTGAAGATATATATACATACCATCAAGGAAGCTATTTAAAGACCACATTCATATAAAAAAGCAAAAGAAATAATGTTACTTGTAGGACTGAAACATCTAACACAATTTATGAGGACTACAAGTAATTTACCACAGCCTGTACACATGAGTAAAGTTGCTGATAGCAGAACAAGATTAGCAGAGAAACAATAGTCTAACTTGATTGGAAGCTAAGGTGTTTAAAGAAAAATAATGTAAGATTAAGCTCACATATATTTTGATAAGCTCACATATAGTTTGTGAGATAAAGGTAGTTTGGATTTAGACTGTGGAGGGCCTACAATGCCAGGATAAAGTATTTGCATTTTATACTATTATTTGTGTGTGTCTGTATAATCTGATAAAGGAGTCATATTACATGGTAATATCAAAGAATAGTTAGTTATATGGCTTTCAGAAGAAAGATGAGGTAGTAATTTCAAAATAAAAACAAAAATATGGAGCCATTGAAGGTTTTTGAGCAGGGAAGTTACAGTCAGGTCTATGTGCTATAATAACTGAAAGTTATTTATAAGATAAAATTTAAAAAGGAGAAATTGGAGACCAATTCAGAAATTATTGCAATAGTTGAGGACAGAGGTGAGGAGAACCTGAATTAAGGTAATAGAAATGTGAGTGGAAAGAAGGAAGGAAGGCAACAAGTGTTTATTAAATGCCTGAGTGATTGGGAAAATGGTGGTGCATTAATAAAAGTTCTAAAGAAGAATAAGTTTAGGGGAAAAGATGAGTTCAGTTTTGAACATGTCAAGTCTGATGTGCTTGTATCAGAAGAATATCATATACTTTTGGACAGATTGGGTTTATTTGTGTCTGGAGGCACAGGTGTAGATTAGAGAAAGATGCATTTGGAAGATATTTTCCATGTCTTGCTAGATCTAGTTTCAACATTTTATGCCAAAACAAACAAACAAACAAACAAATAATAAGAATGAAACAAAATCTCATTAGTCTAGGTGAATAACTTGCTCTAAGTTAAATACTTTTGTTTGCTGTAACAGAAGAAGAGCTACCTTATTATAGAAATATAATAGTATATTGTAGAGTGAGGTCAAATAACTTCTTCACCTGGAAGAATATTTCAAAATGGTTTAGGCAGAAGATGTATTACTACAGGAGAAGGGAGTATCATTATATGATACCAAAGGCCAGTCTGTTATACCGAACAGGACAAAGGCGAGGTAGTCATTTGAAAATCAAAGTAAGTTAATTTATGAAATTGGCAATTCTATTAAAAATTTGAGTTTAAAACTAAGAACTAGGGGCAGCTAGGTGACTCAGTGGAAAGCACACTGGCCCTGGAGTCAGGAGGACCCGAGTTCAAATCTGACCTCAGACACTTGACACTTACTAGCTGTGTGACCCTGGGCAAGTCACTTAACCCCAATTGCCTTGCAAAACAAAAACAAACAAAAACCTAAGAACTATTTTAGTTTTGCACTACAACAAATTTGTACAATCTGTAGGAGAAGAGAATAGTCACTAGAGAAAGCTGAGAAGAGATTTAAGGAAACAGCACTAAAGGGAAATTGTAAACATAGTTCTATACTTGTTCAAAGTTTATTTGGATATAAATTTTAAGGATAAGGTATAGAAGTATACCCTCGAATTGTGAACTGATCATGTATATGCATACAGAATATTTTTCAATTCAGTTCAATTAGAAAAATATTTTTACTGAGCATCTACTATGTAATGGATACCAAGAATAAAAGACTCAACATTCCTTGTTCTTAAAGAGCTTACATTCCTAAAAATCATAGAACGATAATTGTTTTATATTACCTTTAGATTTCCAATTAAATAAGTACAAAGAAGATGGCCTTCAAGGTACTTTCTATCTGAAAAAGGATGGAAATCTCAACGTTTGAGACATTTACTAATAGACAGTAACAACATATTGCCATACAAATGGTTAAATAGTGAAAAACGTGTTTAATCTAAACAATGTCGACCAAGTACCTCTGCTGAATTGGCCATTTGTTTTGCTTATCACCTATAAAAAAGGTGTATTAACACAAGCCAGGTGGACACTGCATATAGCAAAGTACACTAAAAGGTATTCTCAAAAAGTCCTTTACTCTCTTGGAGACAGCTGGTCTATAAGGTGTAAAGATGTCCAGATGATATCTTATTTTGGAGTATTTTATTTTTAACCCCAAAATTTCTTTGTTGAAATGGTTGCTATATTTAATTTCATATGATTTATAGAATAAAAGGAATTCTCATTTGATACTCAAAGGAGACAAAATGCTGTTTCATATAATGTGCTTTTCTCTACCTCTGGGCAGTATTTTCATCTACTGAATGTTTGACTGCAACTTGATACAGTGAATAATGATTGTGGAAAAGAGCTGTGTTTATTTTCAGAGAAAACAGTTTGTGTTCTAACCCTGTCCACAAGGAGACATAATAATTTGCAGCTTCCAGATAAATTATATGAGCCACATTTTTATGATCTATTTTGACCTGAAAAGCTGTTAAATGGAGGGATTACTTTTCTCATTCCAATAGTTGTCTAAACCTGAAGTAGCTATTTATTTACTAGCACATATCAACCTTTGCTGCATAAAATATTTTTCCCCATTCATTTCAATGCTAGTGTCTAAGGTTAAATCAGTAAAGATGGCTGATTGAATTTGCTTTCCTGGAGACACATCTTGCTGGTGTTTGCTTTTCTTTTCTGACAGGTATCAATCACTTTATTTTCTCAGCTTTTGTCTCAATAGTTTAACAAGAACCTGTTAATATTGTCATTGAAAGTAATTTAAAGCTAATATGCTATTTCCTCCTTTTCTTTACACAAAACACATTCTGACCAAAAAATAACTATCCAAAGTTTTAGTCTGTAATTTTCCCCAAAGTAACCTGAATTATAACAAAGAAGCAACCCAGTATAGTGTATAGAGACATACCCTAAAGATCAGGAAGACCTAGATTCATTATCCCACCTCTTAATATTTACTGGCTATGTGACTGTGGAAGAGTCACTTAACCTCTCATTGCTTTAGGCAACTCTGAGATAATAAATTACAGAGAAGGAGCTGACTAGCAGTGGTAGAAGGAGTTTCCTCATCCAGGGAATTTATACCAATGAAATCACAGATTCTATCACTAAGCCTATGTTTTATTATATACAGAAATAAAACACCACCAATTTAAATTTAGCTCAAAGAATTATTTTTTTTTCCTCATTGGGAAAACAGTGGAAGACAAATACAACTTTTTGTAATTTCATATCATGATAGAGATAAGCAGTTATAGGGTCATGAAGAGTTGCACATGACTGAAACCACTCAACAACAATAACATAAACCAATAATGAATGAATTTGATTTGCTCAGAGCAATAAAAGAAAACCGTAGTTTTTGTAAAGTTGGCATACTAAACACATTGGGTAGGTTCATCAGAATTAAGACATCTTGATTTCTTCTATTAATCTTTCTGTCTAAATATTTATTTTTTCATTATGACTTTCTGATGTCACTTTATTTTTTGTTTGCCAACATGAAGACATGAAACACTCAAAAGATACAGTTAAAATGAAGTGGGGGCAGCTAGGTGGCGCAGTGGATAGAGCACACAGCTCTGGATTCAGGAGTACCTGAGTTCAAATCCAGCCTCAGACACTTAACACTTACTAGCTGTGTGACCCTGGGCAAGTCACTTAACCCCAATTGCCTCACTTAAAAAAAAAACAAACCACAACAATAAAATGAAGTGAATCAACTTTTTTGCGTGTCTAAATATTTATAAAAAATAACATTAATTAAAATAGTTTTCTATTCATTTATGAAAAGAGTCAAAAGCCAAGTCAAAAGTGGAGAGACATCTAATATTGACAGAAAATTCAGTTTTGAAAAAATGCAATCCCTAAGCTAACATTAAAAAATAAAGAATATGGGAAAAGAAAAGTTACTATAAATATCTAAAACTGAACTGAACTTCCCTATTATTAGAGAGATTATCATTATCTTCCCAGTATCCTAGGTCTGAACTCTGTCATCCTTTATCCCTTACTTTGCTTTCCACTCAAAACCAAGCAATTGTCAAGTCCTCTATTTTCCACCTTCTTAATATCTCTTTCTCACCCCTGCTTTCTTTTCTCTGAAATTTTAACCACCCTAGTGTAGGCCTTAGCCATCTCTTGCCTAGATGATTACAACAGCCTTCTGGTTGCTCCCCCTCTCTTGTCTACCCCCATTCCTTCATCTCACATCTTTCACTCAATTGTCCAATTATCTTCCTAAAACTCAAGTCTGACCATATAACTTTCCTATTCAATAAAGTATAGTGGCTTTCTAGTACCTTCAGGAAGAAATATAAAATTCTCTGTTTCGCTTTTAAAGGCCTTTATAAACTGGCCCCTTCTTAACTTTCTGGTCTTCTTATACCTTTACTCCTCTTACATGTACTATGTGATGCAGTGTCACTTGCAATTCATTATGCAAAACACTCCATTTCTTAAGTAAACATTTTCTCTGACTGTCCCTCAAGCCAAGAATGTTCACTCTCCTAATCTGGACCTTCCTGCTTTCCTGGTTTCCTTCAAGGCTCAGCTAAAGTGCCACCTTCTGTAACAAGCCTTTCCAAATCCTCCTTAATCTCAGTGACTTCCCTATGAGATTCTACACTTTATCTGGAATACACTTGTTTTTTACACTTTGTTGCATGTAGTTTCCCTTGTCAGACTGTGAACTCCTTAACTCTCTGACCCCATTTTTTGCCTTTCTTAGTCCTTAACACAGTGACTAACACAAAGTAGGTACTTAACAAGTGCTAGCTGATTGACTAACAAGAATATAAAGGACTTTTAAAAGATAGTACAGGGGCAGCTAGGTGGCACAGTGGATCAAGCACCAGCCCTGGATTCAGGTCAACCTGAGTTCAAATCCAGCTTCAGACACTTGACACTTACTAACTGTGTGAATCTAGGCAAGTCACTTAACCCTCATTGTCCCCCCCCCTCCAAAGACAGTACAAAATAAATCGATGTTAAAATTATCAGGGGAAATGAAAGTTGTATTATTGCTATTTATAATCAATATCAAACCGACTAATCTCAAATAACTTTTTAGTAGTTTCCCTTTATAAGCAAAGTATCTCTATTTTTTGCTAAAAATTGGTAGTATATTTTATAGTATTCAGTATTTATGCCATATTTACATCATAATACAATTACTTTCTCAAATATTTTTTTTTTCTGGTGAGGCAGTTGGGGTCATGTGACTTGCCCAAGGTCACACAGCTAGTTAAGTGTCAAGTGTCTGAGGCCCGATCTGAACTCAGGTCCTCCTGAATCCAGGGCCAGTGCTCCATCCACTGTGCCACCTAGCTGCCCCTACTTTCTCAAATCTAAACTAATCATTAAGTTCTGATGCTTATCTGTTTTATGGAAAGAGCATTAAGGGAGCTTTCTGGGAGCACTATAATGTCAAGGTCACAGGATTAAGTGAACAGTGACGACAGTAAAAAAGTAATTTTTGTATATTCCAAAGGGTTTTACTAAGTTGCTTAAAATGCCATAAACATAAATAGTCTTCTTTCTCTATGACATCCATGACAGTTAACTTCAAAATACAGTACTCTAGGGCAAGAAAGCTTTCCAATCTAACCAAGATCCTTTGTTATTGACAAAAGAGATTAATGTATAGGGACTACAAATATCAAGAGACGCTTATAGTCTAATACATTATCATACTTTTCTTTTGGGTGCATATACAATGTAAAATTATTATAAATGCATTTTATTTCTATAGCGAAGACAATATATATTATGTGCACATGTAAATGAGCAAAATATTTGCAAAGAAAAAAACCACTGATTAAACCATGTTATATACCTACATAAACCCCCCAAGTCTATTTTCTATCTTCCATGACATTTAAAAGTAAATTAAGGGGCAGCTAGGTGGCACAGTGGATAGAGCACCCGCCCTGGATTCAGGAGTACCTGAGTTCAAATCTGGCCTCAGACACTTAACACTTACTAGCTGTGTGACCCTGGGCAAGCCACTTGACCCCAATTGCCTCACCAAAAAAAAAAAAAAAAGTAAATTAAGCAGACTTAAGGCCAACATGTTATTTTATAGAATGCAGAAAAATATAAATAAAAATCTTCTAAACTGAGAGACAAGCTCAAAAAAAGCCACATCAAAAGAGGCTTGAGATTTCCTCACTAGTTTAATAATGTAGTATCTCCAATGATTGCAATAGAAATGCAGTAGACATCTGCCAAAAAGCCAGATGTTGCTGCTTGAAATGTATTTTCTACAGCTTGGTATAGATTTCATAATTAGCATCTAAACAAAGAATGATAGAATATGATAATTTAGCTATAACCTAAGGTACTTGTTATAAAATGGTGAAAATTTGTAAGTTTTATGCCATTTGTGGGCTAAATAGTGGATAAGGATACTTCAGAAATAAAATTTACACACATATTCTTTTTTATTAAAAATACAAATGCATTTTTCTGAGGCTTTGGGAGGTATTCCAACATAAGCAATGGGCCTAATTTTAGTTTCCTAACTACTGATTATATTCTTTATTCCTAGTCACTTCATTATTTCATGGTGATAATTTTTTGTTTGTTTGAGTAGCCATTTAAAATTTTAAAATAATTTTTTTCATATTTTATTTCCCCCCAATTACATGTAAAAAACCAATTCTTTAACATTCAATTTAAAAATTTTAAGGTCCAAATTCTCTCACTTCCTCCTACCCCTTATTTCTAAAATATATAGGAAACCAAATCAAGACCTCATTTGTAAACTATATAGGGAACTAAATCAAGGCCTCATTTGTAAAATATATAGGGAACTAAATCAAATTATAAGAATGCAAGTCATTCTCCAATTGAGAAATGCTCAAAGGATATGCACAGGCAGTTTTCAGATGAAGAATTCAAAGCTATCTATTGCCAAATGCTCTAAATCACTATTGATTAGAGAAATACAAATGAAAACAACTCTTAGGTACCACCTCACACCTATCACATTGGCTAATATGACAACAATGAGAAAACAAATAGGTCCTTTTCCTTTTTGTTTGTTTGGTTTTTTTTTAATCTCTTTTTGTATACAGACTTAATAGAGGTACTGCTAGGTCAAAGAATATGCATGGTTTTATAGCCCCTTGGGCATAGTTCCAAATTGATCTCCAGAAAGGTTGAATCAGTTTACAATTCCACCAACAGTACATTAATGTCTCATTTTCCCCACATCCCCTCCAATATTTGTCATTTTCCTCTTCTGTCCTATTAGTCAATCTAATAGGTAAGAAGTAGTACCAGAGAATTATTTTTATATGCATCTCTCCAATCAATAGTGAATTAGAGAATTTTTTTTCATGTGGCTATAGATAGCTTTAATTAGTTCTTCTGAAACTGTTCCTATCTTTTGATCATTTAAATAATAAAGTAAGATCTAAACAACTGAAAAACTATCAATTGCTCATGGGTAGGCTGAGCCACTATATTACAAACTACAATTCTACCTAAATTAATCTACTTATTCAGTGCCATATAGATCAAATTACCAAAAATTGTTTTATAGGGTCAGAAAAAATATTTTAAAAATTCATCTGGAAGATCAAAAGGTTAAGAATATCAACAGAACCAATAAAAAAATGTGAAGGAAGGTAGCTAATTGTACCAGATCTCAAACTGTATTAAAAAACAGTAATTATCAAAACAATCTAGTACTGGCTACAAAGTGGAATGATAGATCAGTGGAATAGATTAGATGCATGACACATTGTAGTAAATCACCATAGTAATCTAGTGTTTGATAAACCCAAAGATCCAAACTTTTGGGACAAAACCTTATTATTTGACAAAAACTGCTAGGAAAACTGGAAAACTGTATGGTAGAAACTAGGTATGGATTAATATCTTACACTGTGTACCAGAATAAGGTCAAAATGGGTACATGATTTACACATAAAGTGTGATAACATAAGCAAATTGGGAGAACATAAAAGAGTTTACCTCTCAGACCTATGGATAATGGAAGAGTTTAGTACCAAACAAGATATAGAGAGCATTACAAAATATAAAATGGATCATTTTGATTACATAAAATTAAAAAGGTTTTACACAAACAAAACCAATGCAATCAAGAAAGGAAAACAAAAAACTGGGAAAAATTTTTACATCAAGTATCTCTGATACAGTACTCAATTTTCAAATATATAGGGAACTGAGTCAAATTTATAAGAAAACAAATCATTCCCCAATTGATAAATGGTCAAAGGATATGAACAAGCACTTTTCTTTTTTTTCTTTTTCTTTCTTTCTTTCTTTTTTTTTTACAGGACAATGGGGGTTAAGAGACTTGCCCAGGGGGTCACAGAGCTTGTAACTGTCAAGTGCCTGAGGTCACATTTGAACTCAGGTCCTTCTGAATTCAGGGCCAGTGCTCTATCCACTGTGCCACCTAGTTGCCCCCAAACAGGCACTTTTCAAGTGAAGAAATCAAAGCAATCTATAGTCACATGAAAAAATGCTCTAAATAACTACTGACTAGAGAAATGTAAATTAAAACAACTCTGAAGTACCGTCTCCCATCTATCAGATTAGCTAATATGACCAAAAAAAAAAAAAAAGGAAAATAATAAATATTGGAGGTGATGTGGAAAAACTGGGATACTAATGCATTGATTGTGGAATTGTGAACTGATCCAATCATTCTGGAAATCAATTTGGAACTATGCACAAAGGGTTATAAAACTGTGCATATTCTTTAAACCTCCAATGCTACTGATAGGTCTGTAATCCACAGAGATCTGGGGGTGGGGAAGGAAAAGGACCTATTTTACAAATAGGTAATTACAGCATAAGATAATTACAGCAGCTCTTTTTGAGGTAGGTAGGAATTGGAAATCAAGGGGATGCCCATCAATTGGGGAATGACTGAACAGGTTATGGTATATTATTATAATGGCATACTATTCTGACAAGCAGGATGATTTAAAAAAAAACCTGGAAAGACACACATGAACTGATAAAAAGTAAAGTGTGCATAATGAGGAGAACATTGTTCACAGTTATAGCAATATGGTATGATGAACAACTCTGAATTACTTGGCTATTTCCAGGAATTCAATGATCCAAGAAAATTCCAAAGGATTCATGATGAAGCATGCTACCTGCCTCCAGAGAAAGAAATGTCTGAATATTGACTGAAGCATTCTTTCTTTCTCTGTTTCTTTCTATTCTTTTTCTTTTCTTTTCTTCTTTCCTTTCTCTTTTCTCTTTTCCCTACCTCCCTCCTTCTCTCCTTCCCTCCTTTCCTTCAATATGACTAATATGGAAATGTTTTACATAAATGCATATGTATAACCTATATCATATTGCTTACTGTCTAGGCAGAGGGGCAGGAAAGGAAGAAGGTATAGAATTTGGAACTTAAAACTTAAAAAATCATTTTTACATGTAATTGGGGGAAAATATTATTAAAAATAAAATGAATTACCACCTCAAAAAAAAAAAGTTGAATGGAAGTAGTTATCCAATTGGTTTTCACTTAATTCCCATTCATTTTACCCATGACTATTTTTGTTGATTAGATATTACTGGTGGGCTTGTTTTTTGTCACCGTTGGCTCCTAATAAATATATGTGCCACTTTTGTGAAAACAATGTAATATATAAAATTTTAAACTAGGTAGGGAAGTTTGTTGTGTTTAAAACAGATTCCTACTTTTACTGGCCGATATTATTATTTTCTTTCTTTTCTTTTCTTTTTTTTTTTTTGTGAGGCAATTGGAGTTAAGTGACTTGCCCAGGGTCACATAGCTAGTAAGTGTCAAGTTTCTGAGGTCACATTTGAACTCAGGTCCTCCTGACTCCAAGGCCAGTGCTTTATCCACTGTGCCACCTAGCTACCCCTAACATTATTATTTTCATATCCTCCTTCAGATTTCCCTTCTGTTTTTATATTCTCAGTCTCAATTCAAACTACTCTCTTCTACATGAAATTGATTGGTTGTCCTTCTAACTCAATGTGCAACACTGTACTCATATGTCTCTGTGTTCCACAACGCTGATGAACCCATACTGTTTCTTTGGGATTACCACTACTTCCTTTATTCACTAACTATGCCTTTAATTCTAGAATTACTCCAGGAATTGAATTCAAATTTACTGACCTATTAGTTTGCTAATATAATTCTCTTCTTTTCAGATATCTTCAGGAAGGTACTTGACCTTTTCCAGTCTTATTGCATCATTTCTTTTTTCCTGTATCTTCATAAAATTACTGCCCATGGATCAATAATCCCATACGACAATGTTTTTTTACTAGTCTGGGATATAATTTGCCTGAGTCTGGCATACTGAACTCATCAGCTATGGGACCTATTACCAACTCTTTACTTGGGTTTCAGTTTCCTATTGGCCTATATGTGTTCTGTCCTTTCCATTTCTAAGATTATTCTCCTTAAAAGAGAAAGCAGCAGTCAGAGTCAAAATGGCAGAGTATCAGGAGGAATTATAGTCATGATTCTCCAACATAAGCCCTCCAAAAGATATAGAAAACACAGAGTCCTGATTGATAAATCGAGGAAAGAATCATGGTGAGTAATTTTTTGGCCAAGGTTGGCATACACAGAGAGATGTATGCTGCATGGAACAAGTCTAGAACACAAGAACTAAAAGAGCAGTGAGGTTGTGCACTGAAGCATGAAGAGATCCCAGGGGGTGAATGTAAGATATCTCATAGTAAAAACTTGGAAAATGGATGGAGGCTAGGTAATTTAACTGGACTATCAGAAATCATGACCATGGTTCAGGTCCTCATCATCTTTTATCTGAACTCCTGAAAGAGCCTGTTAATTAGTTTCCTTCCACAAGTCTCTCCCATTTATCCTCCACAGAGTCATCAAAGTGATAGTTCTAAAGTAAAGGTCTGTCCATGTCACTTCCCTGATGACAAACCTCCAGTGGGCTCACTACTGTGTTTCTAGGATAAAATATATATTCCTCTGTTTGGCATTTAATGCCTTTTATAGCCTATATTCAGGTCACTTTTCCTCGATTATCACATTATCACTTGTTTCCTCTGTTCCAAAGAACAAACTAACCTAGCTTCCTCACTATTTCTCACACATAATGCTGCATCTTCTGTTTCTGTGCCTTGTTCACAGGCTTTCTCTGTGCCTGAAAAGCACTGTCTGTTCTCACCTCTACCACTCAGAATCCTCAGAATTGCTTCAAATCTCAGCTCATTTGCTGCTTCCACATGAGCCTTTTGTGGTCTTCCCAGATGCTAGTGCTTCCCCTTCCCAAATCATCTTAAATCTACTTTGCATATGTTTTAAATTTTCTTATGGGAGTACATGTTGTTTCCTAGTAAAATGTAGGCTCCCTGAGGGCAAAGACTGTTGTTTTCCTTTGTAATCCAATACCTAGCAGTGTTTGGCACACAGCAAATGCATAATAAATGCTAGATGATCTGTCAGTTCCTGCCAAACAAAATTTTAGGCCTAATGGCAGAGTATGTGTATATTGTACAAAGGACAGCCTGGTTAAGTAAAGAAAGTCATCTCATTAGAATGTTAATCTTACAAATATCTCATCTGATCATCACTACATTTTGAAGTAGCTGATGCTATTATCATCCCCCTTTTACAGTTGAGGAAATTGAGGCAAATAGAGGTTAAGTGACATGCCCAGGGTCACATATTTGCTAAGTGTCTGAGGTCAGAACTCAGGTCTTCTTGACTTGAAGTCCAGTGTTCTGTCCACTGCACCCAACCTTGAACAGGGGGACAAACCAACCAACCAACCAACCAACCAACCAACCAACCAACCAACCAACCAATCAACCAACCAAAAAAAAACCCTCTCAGCTATTTCTTGAGGTGATAAGTCCATAAATGACAAATGACTACTGAGGAAAAGAAAAAAGAACGAGATCCCTATAATCAAAATAATATATAGCACTTTAAGGTTTATGCAGCATTTTATAAACATCTCAGCTAAGCCTCACAATAACTCTGAGGTAGGTGATACAGACATTTTTGTGCCCACTTACCTCTGGGAAATTTGCCCATGGTCACTCAGCTAGGAAGTATTAAAGGTGGGATCTGAATAACTCTGTCCATAATTCATAGTTCCCAAGGGCACATAAATATAGGCATTTAAAAAGTATATTGGATATGGAGTCAAAATGGTTATATGTTTCGTATATCTTAAGAAAGGAAGTGTTAGAGTTAGGATCTGAAGCCAAGCAGTTAGGAATTCAGATCCATCTCTGTGCCTCACAAGAAGGAGGCAGCCATTCTGGTTCTTTCTGACACTTCACAGAAGAAAATCTTTACAATGAATAAGCAACCACTTTTTCTCATATTTGAGGAACTGTAAATACTCTAGAAGAATGCATTGGGCGAGATGGAAACCTTTCCATGAAAAATTAAACTTTCTTCTTCCAAAAGCCAGATTTTAAAAAGATTAGCCAAAAATCAAGAAGAAAAAAAATTGTTTTTGTAAAATGGAGCAATCTTTGTGTGATACAAATTAAATAAGTCAAACAGTAAATAGTTCTGAAAGAAGTGTTTTAGTTTACTTTTTTAGGTCATCCACATATTTTGAAGGATGATTTGAAAGATAAAGGTGAAATGCTTGCATATGAGCCTCTGAAAAGCTTGTATAAGAAAACCTTGTTAAAATGGGCCACTGAACAATTTCTAGAGGAAAACAAATAACTGGCAAAGAATATTTAAAACTGCTTCCTAATTAGTATTATTAGTTTTGTCATATTTTGCTTTTCTAAAGACTCATACTAGAAACTTACCTGTGAGATACAGCTCCCCAAGCCCCATGTTTATTTGTAAGAATATTAAGAATCTTTTGCTTCAGCTGATTGGCTGTGACATGATCTCGATGCTTAGCAGCACTGATAAGGTGGTCACACATCTTTTCTTCTTCTCTTCGGTCAGCAGCATACTGGGCACACTGTGACTACAAAATAACACAATGGACAATGATTAATTTTTCTGCTTTTATAAAACAGAATTACATTTCAACCTAAATAAAAGGAGGAAATAAGTAACTCCATATAAAAATTCAGTTGTTAATACAGATTTTGTTTTTCAAGAATTGGGTTTTTTTTTCTTTTTTCTTTTTCTTTTGCTCAGATTACACAATTAGAGACATTCACATTATACGATTATAGGATCTCATGATCCTAATACAATCTCCTCAACTGCTAGGCCTTTGACTACGAATAAGGTCTTGGAAGACTTAACCCTTTCATCTCTGATCTTTGACTCTGAGCTCCCATTCTATGTAGTGAGTGCCTCAAATGGTCCCTCATATCAGTTCAGGCTATCTTCTATTTGTGTTTCACTTCACTCTCTAGCCATTTCCCCAGCAGCTTGTGGTGATCTGGTTGCCTGAGCCAAGGATTATGCTTTAGACCCTTTTCAATCACTGGAATTCCTACCTAGTACCCTAAGATGGTAATGCTTCATGTGGTTCACAATATGAGCCCAGTCTGGCTCCAGTTATGCTTCCTTATACTCTCTGTCGCTTATATCATGACCTGCTTTATCACTGACATGTATACTTCATGTCCCTCCTCCTACTGCTTTTGGGTGCCAGAACCATAATCAAATCAATACTGGCATTGCTATTAGAAGGGCTGGATTAATCTTCTTGACAACCCTAACTCTCCTTGTAACTTCAAATTGAAATGTTGCTTCGTGGTCACAACTTTATTTTATGTGTTGTCTTCTCCTATTGAATGCAATCTCCTAGAGGACAGAGACCCATCTTCGCTTCTGCATATGTATTTGAAGTATTCAGTTCAATGCTTGGTACATAGTAAATACTTAATAAATGTTTTGTTGCTATGCATTTCCAGAATTTCAGGTAGTCTTCTCAAATTACAGAGGAAGTTACTAAACAGCAAAGAATTGGCCAAAGTCCCCAAGTCTTCTGATATGAATTCCAGGATCTAATATATAGCATACCTGTAGTTACATTACTAGAATATGGTATAGTGCAGGGCTCCTGAACTTTTTCTATTCATAACCCTTTTTTGCCAGAGAAATTTTTATGTGACCCTTGCTATATAAGTATATAAAATAGGTATACATAACCTTTTACTGCAGCCAAATTTTTGATGACCCCCACATTCAGTTTAAGAAACTTTGGAAAAGTGGATAGAGTGCTGTTCTAATCCCACATCTGATAAGTCCTAACTGGGTGAGCTGGCACATTTTCCTCAACTGTAAAAACTATAGTGTGTATATACACAATATATATACATGCATATATACACATACATACATATATACAGTGAATACATCCATAAACTGTGGAAGAATATTTAAAATCTTATTTTTAGTAAAAATGACTATATTAAAGAATAATATATATATTTTTTCTAACACTCTTTCCAATTTCTTAGGAAAAACCTCTTCAGTTAGGCATGGTATACTATAAATTTGGAGAAAAGGACTATGATCTTGGCTCTGCTGAGTGTAGGACTTTGCAAAAGTTTTCTCTGTACTTCAGTTTCCTCACATGTTAAGTGATGGTATGGGATTATATGATTTCTAAAGTCTTTTCCAGCTTTAAAATTCCATTAATATTTGTATTTAAGCAGAATATTACAGTGCAGTTGTTACTGAACTCTGAACTAGAGACACTGAGGGGCTTCAGTTATTGAAAGGAATCCAAGAATGCAGATGTATATTAAAGATGGTCATGCTGATGCATGTAGCATATACATGCTTTTAAATAATTATTTTGCTCTTTGATACTTTGATGGATCTGTGATCTCATCAATATAGATACTCTCAAATAACAAAGATTGTGACATATCCATACCTATGTAACGATCGGAATGACGCCACCTGCTGGAGACTTACTGTAGAAGAGTTCCACCTATGAAGTGAAGGTCTTTGAGGGCAAGACCAGGAGTCTTTTCTTTGGCGTAAGGAAGTGATGTTGGCTAGTGGGAGGAAGAAGGAAGAGACTGGCGTTCTGTCTCTCTCTTTCCTTTGGACTCTGGTGGAGAGCGGGGCTAGAAATATGCTCTCACTTTAATAGATAGATGAATGTAGGCCTTTCTCTCTCTTCACCAAATTCTTATTCTCCTTAATAAATGCTTGAAAGCCTAACTCTTGCTAAAGCTTATAATTTATTGGTGACCACTCATCAGATATTTTAGACAGTTTAGCTAGAATTTTAGCCCTTAACACCTACTATGTTGTGTGACTCACTGTCCGTGATCTACTGTAACTCCTCTACAGGGATCTAGCCAGGATGCTGGGGACTTCTTTTGGCTCTCTTGACATTATGACAAATAAGCTGACCATTGGTTAGCTTTTTCTACTTAAACAACTCCCACTTTTCCTCTTTCTTTAGAAATTTTTGCTCACTAACTCCTAGTTCTCTTATCTCCTGTATCAGAGGAAGAGGTAGTCTTTCTCATTTCCATGGCAAATCCTTCTCTATGGGTCCTTGATCTCATCCCATCCCATCCCACCTTCTCCAGAAAATTGCCCCCATTAACCTTCACTTTCTTCTGTATATTGGTTTCTTTTCTGCTGCTTACAAACATGCCCATGTCTCCTCTATTATTAAAAGGCAACTAGAACAACTACTATTATGTGGGCATCTATATATGTGATGTTGCAATGGGATAATTATAGCCAAAACTGTTGGGAACTGTGGATTTGGAACAAAATAATATCAGTTTGAGCCTTGGCTCATACTTATTAGCTATGTGATCTTAGATATGTCACTGAACTTCCTGGAATCTCAATGTTTCTCTTTAAAATGGGAACTATGACATTTGCATTTAAAAGAAATCATTCTAGAATGTCTGAAGGATTGATTTTGGAGTAAGGAAGACCCACGTTCAAGTCCTAATTCAGATATTTAGTAGCCATGTGACTTTTGGCAAATCATTGAATCTTTCTATAACCTAATAGATAAATGACAGACAACTTGGTGATCTTTAGCAGAGGATGGAATTTTCCCACATCAATGAAATCACAGATCCATATGAAAAATTTAAAAAATACTTGTACCTCTATCACAGGGTTTTTGTGAGGTAAGCGAAGTATAAACATTAAAATTATATCTAAATTTGAGTTATCTTCATTATTTATTGCTGATACCTCCTCTATCCTTCATTTTTCCCTACCCATTCCAGTTGTCTTTTGGGATATATTTATTCATATCTATGACAAATCTTAGCTACACAGAGAAACAGCTGAATAGTGGATCCTCCTGGGTACTGAAAAATTCTCTAAGAGTAAATGAACATGCAGTGACAGTCTTTTTGTTAGTTTGGATTTCTGCATAATAAAGGGATAGTGTATTGAGAAGCAATATAATAAGAGCACAGGATAGTGATAGGCAGTGTGGCAGAGGAGATAAAGTACTGTCCTCAAGTGTGGAAGGTCTTTGTTCAATTCAACTCTGAGCAAGTCACTCAAATTCTCAGTGCCTCAGGAAACTCTTTAATCCTACAAATTGAAGAAGAGTTTCTTATCTCTATTAGTTGAAGGTATTTCCTAATAGCTGCCCACTTGGATGAAATCACAGGTCCAGACCAAAAAAAAAAAAAAAAGGAGATTTTAGTATAGAGAAGATCACTTGGACATTTTAATATCTCCGAGTTCTTTCTCAGTGGTTAACAATTAATAATGGGAAAAAAAGAGGTGACTTGCTGCACACTAGCGTTTCATAAGGCTGAACAACATTATTCTTGGGGCGGGGGGAGAATGTTTTGTTGTAGATACTTCAGCATTTTAATATTTCCCCGTACGCAGTACAGACCACTATTCTAGTTTATTTCTTTTGAAGAGTAGCCACTATAGCAATCTATAAAGGGTTAATTCATTTTTCAATTTATCTTCTTGTACAGGGAAGCACCAATTAGTACAATTATCTGCCTCAGTAATGAGGTTAATATTTCATCAGCTCATTGGACAGTAAAATTAAATTTTCATTTTTCTTCCTTAACAATTACAGAGACTAACCAAATGAATGTTAACTATGAAGTTACCATCACAAACTAAATCTGGCATTTCTTATTCATTTGAGACTTACAAGGCAAGCTTTACAAAATTCCTACAAATATTCCTTTAACTTCTTAAAAATCCTTGATTTATAGAATTATGAAATAATAATTTTTTTACAATGGTAAAACCTGCATTCATTTATTGTCAGTTCCAGTCTAATAAGGTAGAACAGTTTAGTTTGAAAAGCCAGTTACATTTATTGAGCAAACCCTAGTAACAATATACTATATTCATTTTTCTTAAGATACAAAATTATATTCATTATAAGTTTATAATCTATAACTAATATTTCAAAAAGTTCCAAAACATCATAAAATCTTCTCAATGACAGTAGAATTATCATGGACCTACTGGTTAACTAAGTGTTAAACCTGATAAGTATTATCTTTTTGTTTTAAATCCCATTTTAGAATTTTTCATATGACAAATACAATTAAAATGTTTATATCCCATAAAACATCTTGGTTTTCTTACTGGAAAGGAAGATTGACTTAAGGCTGTTCCTTTAGGGAATTTAGTTAATATTCCAAATCTTATTTGCTAACAGAAGCTGAAAGTTAATTGAATATTTTCATTTTGTCTAGAGTTCTGACAGATCGTATACTTAAACACATTCTTCATAGAACAGATAACTCGATCTTTTCTTGTCATCTTAGGTTATGGCATCATATCCTGATAAAGATCCAATGTTCTTTATTGTTGAGGCAATAAAACTTCACTGTGATATATACTTTTTTGTAAATTTGCTTTTTATCAAAGTTTAAAATATCTAGTATATAGATGGTAATAAAGTTGTTGCAGTCCCATATGACAAGTGTCTGATGTCTGGACTGACAAAGTGAAGTAAAGGTTAGGTCTACTGAAAACGACAACAGATATCTCTGTGTCTCATACTTTACAGCAAGGTTAAAGAGCAAAAGAACTAGTACATCAAATTGTAGGTTTGAGAGAGCTGCTTCACTTAGATAAGAACCTCATCAAAACTGAGAACATGGTCTCTAATTCCCAAACAAACCATACTTGTTGGTGTACCAGACATGTTAGTAAAATAGCACAGCTATTTTTTCCCCTTCATTGTGATAGTTCAAACCCAATGTAACATAAGGCCACCCAAATATGTTAGATACTAATATGAGAGTGTAGTAAATTTGGTTTTATAAAGGGAATGTAGCACATTATTGCCTATTGAAAATATTTAAAATAATGATTTGAGGAGATTTTGAATAGAATATATACTAGATTAACAACATAGAACAGGGCAAATAATTAATGAAAATTTAGAGCCACAAAATAACATTTTAAAATATTTTGGATGTTCCTCTAAAAACGGGCATTTTGAATATCACATCTTTCTTTACACTGAACAGAGATGAAAGGCATCTTTCAAACTATTCTTAGTACTTAATAACTTTAAAAACTAGCTGACAAAAGAGCAATGCTTTAGAAGTAATCTTTTAGATAATATATGAGTAAAGAAATGAAAAACAAATTAATGCTATACTAAACTAAATATTGTGTTGAAAAGTAGAACAATTTGCAGAATGTTTAATAAAACTATTGGTTCATTTATATAACCACCCCATTAACCTTAGCATCTTTCTATTGGTTTAGAAAATCTGGCTTTAATAACAGATATAGCTAAATCTATTATAGCCAGACTTTCTAAACAAATAAAAATATATTTTCTAAACCAATAGAAATATATATATATATATAAACACCTACATATAGACACATATACATATATATTTATGAGTGTTTATATATTTCAATTTTTATTTAGATTTTCCTTTAAAAAGTTAGTAAAATTCCATTTAAATATTTGAAATGCTGTCATAGTGAATTATTAGGCACTCTGATTAAGGAATTTCTTCAAGCTGTGAATATTCTCTTGGATTTCGGTGAGACAGACAAGAAAATACACTAGTTCTTTGTGTTTCACATTTAACCACTTTTAAAAATTGGTCTAAAATGCCTTTGAAGTAGTTTTTTTTTTCTTTTTCAAAAATAAAAAACAATCAATCTTTTTTGGCTAGGATTACACATATGTGATGACTGACTAAAACCCGAAAAGCTGGCTCTCCATCTTTTCTCAAAAACTTACCTCAAATTCTGCATGTTTGTGCACATCCTCAGCCCTCTGTCGATTCAAAATAAACTCTGCTTCATTGGCAACACGCACAATATGATCTTTCATAGCATGGCACAACAATCTGAAGACAAAAATAGTCTGATTAAGCCCACTTTATAGTTTTGGCTCTTCTAAATTCTTTCAATGATTAGTTTTATAATACAACAAATATAAAACTATCATAAATACTGTATGATTAAACTATTAAGCAAAATTATTTTTGTGTTGGTTTCTATTTCAGAGTACTTTTTTGGGGTGGTGAGGGGGAAGACAATGAGGGCTAAGTGACTTGCCCGTAGTCATACAGCTAATGTTAAGTGTCTGAGGCTGGATTTGAACTCAGGTCTTCCTGAATCCAGGGCTGGTGCTTTATCCACTGCGCCACCTAGCTGCTCCCCAGAGTACTTTTTAAACAGAAAATATACCATTAAGTTCTTATAGAAATGTGAAAATCATGATATATCTTATAAACACAATTTGTTAATGAAATGTTTTTAGAAAGATTTTAAACTGAAGAAAAAGAAAAGTTTTTGTTAAAACAAAAGTTTGATGACTATTTTTAGGGGTACTATAGAAGGGATTCCTACAATGAAGGGGAAGGTGGAATAGATGATATCTAAGGGGTTTGCCAGTTCTAAAATTCTTCAATTTCTACGAAAAGGAATAATCCTATTACTTTGACCAGGACAACTTTCAAAATGAGTGAATAAATTACTCCCATTGAGGACTGCTTAGTCTCTACCAGGATTCCCCACAACAGTAATAGTCCTATAATTATAAAATCTAATTTTGTAATCTCTGTAATTCATCATGTAAATATACTCTTTTGAGCTGATTTGATTTCATCTGCATTTTCTTATTTGTCAACATTTTTCTCTAATGGACTATATTTTAATATTTTTAAAAATGATTTTTAGTATCTGGTTTGTATCATCTACAAATTTGGTAGGTCCATAATTTCTGTGTTCCAAGTCAGTTATGTAAGTATTGAGAATAATTCAATTCAAGAGAGTTCTCAGTAGAAGTCTTTTAAAAAATAAATGTCTTGTCTGACATAGAGTTAATTACTCTATGATGAGATTTGGGTTAAAAAACTTCCCTGTCACTCTTGGGCTAGTGAGAATGGTGCTGGCAACTCTGAGAGAGGCAGTAGTGACAAGCTTTGACAACAGGAGGAGAGGTAAGACAGTTACCCGGCAATATTCAAAAGTAATCCTTCTATACCAAGTGAGAATAACATGGACATATTCCAATGGGAATTCTCTTTAGTCTTCAGGAAAAATAAAGATAAATGCAGCAAAAGATATTAAATTACTATAAGGATTGAAAAAATGTATTACATCTATAATTTGTGGAAGAATCAAATTGTATCTAAGAAAATAATTAAAAATACCAGATTATTAGACATAGAGAACCCTAATCTCAATCACATGAAATACATTTGAAAGTGAGAGGATATTCTCTTTCACTGAAAAATATTCGCCCAAAATTTGCAACGAAGCTCAATAGAAGAGGCACAGAGATTTTTGAATATTTGTGTTAAAGTCTCTGGATCTTAGACCTTTTTTTCTTCAAGACTAGTGCTATACACGTAATAGTTAACAAATTTTTGTTCGATCAATTGGAAGGACAAGGAGAACGTTGTGAGACAATGAATTCTAACTGCTAACAGTCTGGCTACTTGGCAGAGGCTAGCTGAAAAACAAAAATAAACTTTGAAACAAATGAAAACGTACCACTTTCACTACCTCTATCACTTTTACCACCACCGCAGTGGCAAAATGCATAATAAACAGTTTACTATAAATAATTTTCAAGAGAGTCATGGAAATGTAGCTTACATAACAAGCATTTGTTGTTGTCTAGTACATTTGTGATATACCAAACATTGTGCTAGGCCTAGAAGCCTATTTATAGAGCATCTATTAAGTGCCAGGCACTGTGCTAAGTGTTTTACAAGAAAGGGGAAAAACAGGACCCCTGCCTTCAAAGAGCTCTCATTTGAAGGGGGGAGACGATATGCAATTGGCTGCAGCTCTAAGGTATAAGTAGAATAGGGTGAAAGTAATTTGAATGAGGAGGGCAATAGCAAGAGGGAGGACTGGAAAAGGCCTTATGCAGAAGATAAGTAAAATAGCACACTGTCTATTGAATCAATGGACTGTAGCTACAGCTTAGAACTGAGTCTTGAAGGAGGCCAAGGAAGGCAGGAGGTGTAGGTGATACACGGAAGGAAGGAAGGCAGATGGAAAATAAGGAAGGAAAGGCAAGAGATGGGGAAGGGAAGGGAGAAGAGGAGCGGGCAGGGAAGGGGAGGAGTATTCATACAGCATCTATTATGTGCCAGGCACCATACTTGGCACTTTACAAATATCAACTCATTTGATCCTCACAACAACCCTGTGAGGTGAGTGTTATTATTATTCCCATTTTACAGTTGAAGAAAGTGAGGCAGACAACATGACTAATGTGAAAATATGTTTAACATGATTGTACATATATAGCCTCTATCAAATTGCTTTCTGTCTTGGGGAGGGGGGAAGAGATAAATTTGGAACTTAAAATCTTATAAAAATGAATACTGAAAACTATCTTTACAAGTAATTGAAAAAATATTAAGTAATTACTGTAAATTAACATTACTAAAATACTATTAATTAATAAAAAAGAAAGTGAGGCAGAGAGAGGTTAAATAACTTTCCTAGGGTCCCTCAGCTAGTAAGTGTCTGAGGCTAGATTTGAACTCAGGTCATCCTAACTCATCTTCCTGACACTTACTAACTTATACATTACTTAACCCTGTTTGCTTCAGTTTTCTCATCTGTAAAATGAGCCGAAGAAGGAAATGACAAACCACTCCAGTATCTTTGCCAAGAAAACCCCAAAATGGTTCACCAAGAGTTAGACATAACTGAAACTACTGAACAAAAACAAATTCCTGACTTTAGGCCTAGCACTCTATCCACTGCACCCCCTAGCTACTTTTAGCTATAGATATAGCCCACCTTGATTTAACAGACATTGTTCCATTGGCCTGCAAGATATCAATTCTACTCTACCACCTGAGGTAATTCACTAAATAAAAATGTCATCAATGAATCAACAAGCATTTATTATGCTCTTACTATTTATCAGTCAATGAGGTAGGCAATGGGAATAGAAAGGCAAAAATAAAACCTTTTCTGAGCTTAAGAAGCTTAAATTCTGAGATCTATTCAGTTTTCTATCTCCAAGTGCCTATTGGACATCTCATACTGGATCTCAAAGACATCTTAAACTCAGTATTTCTGAAACAAATTCATTATCTCTTTCCAAACCCTTCTTTGTTCCTAACTTCCTTATTATTGAGGAAGCCTATATCCTCCCAGTCACTCATGCTTGCAATCTAGATGTCTTCCTTGACTCCTCCCATATCCAATCTATTATCAAATCCTGTAGATATGCAACATATCTTGTACATGTCTCTTTTTCTCCATTCAGACAGCTGCCACTCTGGTGCAGGCCCTCATCACCTATGACCTTGACTACTGAAATAACCTTCTGATTGGTCTCCCTTTTTCAAGTCTCTCCCCACTCTAGTCCATACTCTGTTCAGTTATGAAAATGATATTCCTAAAGCACAAGGCACAAGTAACAACCACACTTCATCCAATAAATACTAGTAGCCTCCTTTAATGATCCAGATCAAATATAAAGTCTTTTGCTGGCTTTTAAAACCCCTTTTTTTCTTCCCAATCTTATAATTTTCTCCCTTCCATGTCTGCTATGATGCACAAGGTACTCAGTCCCCCTACTTTGTGTCTTTTCATTGGCTGCTCTTATGCCTGGAATTTTTCTTCTCACCTCTACCTACTGGCTTCTTTCAGGCCTTAGCTAAAATCCCATCTTTTCCAAGAAGGCTTTCTTGGCTCTTTTTAATGCCAGTGCCTTCCCTCTGAGACTGCCTCCTATTTATCTTGTATATACATGATTGTTTGTATGTTTTCTCCCTCAGTAGATTGTGCGTTCCTTTAAGGCAGGTAGTGCTTTTGCCTTTCCTTGTCTCTTTAATTCTTAGTATAATCTCTGGAACATGGTAGCTGCTTAATAAATGCTTGCTGACTTTATTTGACTTAGGAGAAAGTTTTGAGACAAGGAAAACATTTAGGTGACTACTTCAATAGTACAAAAAAGGGGTTGAATTAATGTGGTGGCTGTGTGAACAGTAAGAAGGGTCAAGGTGCAAGAAATACTGGGGAGCAAGAAAGAAAATTTGGCAACTTGAATGATATATGGTATGAGAGTGGAGTTAAAAAGGACTGAAAATTGACTAACCTGGTGACTGGAACGACAGTGGTGTCCTTGACAGTAAGTAATAAGGAAGTGCAGAAAAGAGGTGAATTTTTGAAGAATGATAATGAGTTATATTTTAGACATGTTGAGTTGAAATGCCTAGTGCACATCCAGTTCAAAATGTCCAGTAGGAAGTCCATGATGCAGGATTAGAGTTACTAGGGCTGGTTATATAGACACAGGATTCATTTGCATAGAAAAAATACTTAATCCTTGGAAACTAAAGAGATTACCCAGTCAGAATATAGAGGGAAAAGAAGAGAGAGGCCAAGACAAAATATATATATGTGTATATATGTATATATGTATGTATGTGTGTATATATATATGTGTGTGTGTATATGTATGTGTGTGTGTGTATAAAAAATGCTTCAGGAGGATGAGAACTGACCTCAGGTTTTTGGAGGGCTCTTCCTTAAAATAGGAATTAGGCTTGTTCTCCTTAGTTCCTACTAAAACAATCAATGAGTGCCAGGTAAAAAGAAGAAAATTGAGGTTAGATACTACAAGGTAGTTCTTAAAGAAAAAAAATTACTGAAGGCCAAATCACCAGTCAGTTGTTTTCAATGTTCCCACCATTTCTGGTTTCTTCCTGCTTCTTTATCTATTACTCCAGCCTGAGGCATCAGAATAACCTTGTGCCTGCTGCCCTTTTTGACACTGTTTTTTTTTGGAATTAATTTATGGCAGTATGCTACTATAAGGAGGAATGGAGGGCATGAAGTAGACCAGCCCAGAATTCTCAGAGGAAGGGAATTTGTGGAGGAGTATGGAGCCTGGGGATAAGAAAATGGAGAAGGGCAGAGCATACAAAAACAACGATGAACAAAATTATACATAATGCACACACACATACACACATACATTTATAGAAACCCCCTAATGTACAAGCATATCCACTATAATCTCTTTATTTTATGAAATATTAAGAAATAACACCTTGATTAGGGCAACTACATGGTACACTGGATAGAATGCTGGGCTGGAGTCAGGAAGACATCCTCCTAAGTTCAAATCTAGCCTCAGACACTTACCACCTGTGTGACCCTGGGCAAGTCAACTTACCATCTCTTTTCCTGAGTTTTCTCATCGGAAAATGAGCTGGAGAAGTAAATCCCAAATGGGATCACAAAGAGTAGGACAGGAATGAAAAATGACGGAACAACAATAAAATCTTGTATCACAAGATGAAGTCCTTGGTTGAATCAAAGACCTAATCAGTTTTTAATAACAAAAAGCCTGATCAATTTCAGGGAGGAATCCTACTTTCCTGAAACTAAGAGAGGTAATGCCTGTAAACTAAAGGATGTGTCCTTTACTGTCTCTGAAACTGAACGGAGAGGTAACCATTTTATTTACCCTGGATTAGACTTGAAAAGGGGAAATGTCTCTATTTAATTCAATTAGGGATATACCTTTTAATGTACCTTTGCAAGGACTGAAAGGGAAATCTGTAGAGAGAGTGGTTAAAGAAGGAATAAATGGTTTCAGGAAGGTATTTATTCTATGATAGGCCAACACTGACATTACTATTGTTAGGTTTAACTAAATCAGAAACCCTAAAATTAAATTTTGTACCTCCTTTTTATCTTTTAAAACTTTGTCTTTTTTCATGATTATAATAAATTGTAAGCTTGTGTCAGGGATAATTTTCAATAGCAGGGGGAAAGTACCCATTAGAATCTTGCTCTGAGCAGGAATGTTTGTATATTAGTTATCTCTGAAAAAAATTAGCCAAAAATGCAGAGTATAGAGATTTTCTTCAACACTAGCTAGAAGAAAAAAAGTAGAGAAGGGTGGCAAAAAGGCCCAATCACAAAGGCTTCTCCAGGGCTTAGCACAGTGCCTAGCACATACTACTTACTTAATAATGTTTATTAACTGATTGATTCTCAGAGTATCCATCTTAGTAGCATTTTGGATCATCCCCTGACCATACTCTTTGGAACCACAACTAGGGACAAGGTCTAGGGACTCAAGAAAATCAGTTGCTGAAATGATGGTAGAACCTAGAAAAGTAAGACAGACAAAGGTAAAGAATAGGTCTTAATTCAGTAGTTATTTGGAGTCTCCCTAAAGCAGTGTACCAATTGACAGCATCAATTCTCCAAGGGAAACAGACCTCATTCAGTCCTGAGCATCAGAGAAAACAAGCAGCAAGAGCTGAAGGCAGGACATAATAGGGCTGGCCTTCTAAAAGTAAAGATTTGTGTTCATTAATGCCATATTTCCAGCAAGAACACAAGAAAAATGAGCGGAATATTTCAGACCTATTAAAAGCAATGAGCAAACATTTGAAGAAAAAGTTTCAGCTCAGTGGATAAAAAGTACTCTGAAACAAATGAAGGTGAGTCAAAATCTCTTGAGGAAGGTAAAGAAAGTGTAACTAATTCTGCAAGGTCACTTGAAATAACAATAGAACATCTCTTATAGAGCATCTCTATCAACTTCCAGAACAGTTAAGAACAATCAAATAAGTAAGAATAGCACAGCAATGACAATTAATAATTGGAGTTCTTAAGGAAGAAGTTAACATATCTAATTAAAAACTAGAGAATTTAGGACAAAAGGCAGAAACATTTCACCCATCTCTGTGTGGTACCATATTGCTATGACTCATGAAGCAATATGACATAAGATGCAAAACTGTTGGTGTCCTGAAAGGTAACAAAGGCATGTGGACAGGGAAGCTACAGTCTATAACCAATAATGATTTGTATGCAAGACATTATTTAGAATACAGATCATTGTAACATGACGTGGAAAGTTTATGGAGTAAAGTTAAGATGATAGCTTGATTCTAAAAGATATCACTGGAATAATAAAGAGGCATGTTGTGTAAATCCTTTATAGAGGCTTTATGGAAATCTATCTACAAAGCGGTAGGGGATGAGTAGATATAATGGTGTTGTGATCTGTTCTAGTAGGAGAAACCATACTATTGATATCACAGACACTGACTTATTAGTGCAGATAACTGAATGGGGGATTAAAGCAGTAGGATAAAATATGAAGGTATAATGATTTAATTCAATTCGACTAACATTAAGTGCCTAATTTTTGCAAGGCACAAGGATGGGGTAGCACCTAACAGAGTCTTGAAGGAAGACAATGATTCTGAGGATTAAAGAAGATGGAGTATGCATTATAGATGTGAGGAATGGCTTCTGAAAGTTGAAAGTGGCAAGAGAAAGAATATGGCACTGGGTTTGCATTAGTTTGCTGGGAATACAGAATTTATGAAGGGAAAAATTGTGAAAAGCAGTTAATTCTTTATGAAAACCATTGAACTGTTTGGAGTCTGCATATGGAAGATCTGAGAAATAACACCTTGAGGAGTCTGGAGGTGGAGCCAAGATGGCAAAGTGAAACCAGGAAGCTGCCTGAGTTCTCCCAAATTTCCCTCAGAATCTCAATAGATTCTGAAGCTGTAAAACCTGCAAAAAAAACACCCCAGAGTGAAACAATCGTCTGACTTAAGATAACCTAGAAGATCTTCAGGAAAGGTCTGTTTCCTCTGGGTAAAAGGGAAGCACAGCTCAGCATAGAGGGTGTCTGGGAGAGCCAGCAAAAGGCACAGATTAGCAGCTGAGCAGCCAGCCAAGATCGTAGCTCAGGAAGCAGGCCAGCAGGTCAGTTGTGAGGCCTCCAGTCCCAATGCTGCTGATGCCTCAGCAGAAAGCTGGTGACTTGGCCTCCAGCCCCCAGGCCAAAGAAACTTTGAACAGTACACGCTGTACCCCAGGGGCAGAATTCAACCTTAAAAGGCACAAAAGAGGCTAAATATAAATAAAAATATGAATAAGAACCAAAAAACGAGCCCTCACCATTGACAGTTACTATGGTGACAGGGAGGATCAAAACATAAACTCAGAGGAAGACAATAATGATAAAACTCCTACATGTGACACATTAAAGGGGAAGAAGAATTAGTCTTGAGAGAAATAAAATCTTATTCAAGAAGATAAAGAGAACCATTGAAAGTTTTTGAACAAGGGAATGAAAGGACCAGCCCTATTCCTTAGAAAGATTTTTTGGGGGGCAGCTTTTTGTATTATTTGTTGGAGAGAGAGAGAGATTGGAAGCAATTAGCCCAGTTACAGGGCTAATAAAGCTTAGGAATGAGGTGATAGTCCTGTGAGTGAATAGAAGGAGAGGATGCAAGATATGTTGTGCAGGTAGAATGCACAAGACAAGGCAATTAATTGGACATTGAGGGTGAAGGGAAAAATAAGCATTACAAATGAATCTGAAGTTACTGAGTTTGGGTGTGACCAGAATGACAGTACTGTTCTCAACAGATGTAATGAAGGAGGCAAGAAGAAAGTGGGACAGGAGGTTGAAAGAAATATGATTATTAAAAACGCAAACATATAGTTATAGCATAATACTTTGTTTTATAAAATTTGCCTTCAGTATGAAGATATATTTTTTTTTTGCAAATTAGTAGAACAATTTGTTCTCCAGTTCTGCAGTCCATCTCCTAATCTCCAGATCACTGAGGTAACTTCAGACTTTTGGTAGAATTATGTGTAAGGGAAAAGCTACCATGCCATTACACATGTCCATACATATTTATGTTTATTATGTTCAGAATAGTTGTCACAGCATCAGAACCTCACTTTTAGTTTTCTCTTAAGTTCTCAATGCCCTCTTGGTGGCTTAGGTCCTTCTCCAATTCAGAGACATCCAGAGTATCTAAAGGTATCAATGAAATACAAAACAACTGCTTTTAGTCTGGTAACAAAATCTCTTTACTGTGAAGTATTCTGGCTGCTAAGTACTATAACGATTGGAATGACGCCACCTGCTGGAGACTTACTGTAAGAAAGCTCCACTATGAGGGCAAGGATCCTGAGGGCAAGACATGCGGCTTTTCTTTGGCGTCTGGAAGTGACTTTTGCTTGTGGGAGGAAGAGGGAGCGAGGCTGGCTCTCTCATGCTCTTTCACCAGGACTTTTGTGGAGAGCAGAACAGGAGAACTGTAGCTCCCGGAGATAGATGAATCTAGGCCTTTCTCTCTTCACCAAATTCTTATTCTCCTTAATAAATGCTTAAAAGTCTAACTTGTGCCAAAGCTTATAATTTATTGGTGACCACTCATTAGATATTTTAGACAGACTAGCTAGAATTTTAGCCCCTTACAGATGGCTGACCACGAAGAGGAAAGCTGAATCTCTGTCTTCTAATTTTCCAGTTGGGTAAAATTTCCCCTACCCTGTACCCTTAAATTGGAAAGTACTGCTAAATATCGGCTGTTTTCACTTTAAATTTTCAAATGGATCTTTTAAACTCTCTAAGTACCCTGTTCCTGATTTTAGTCTGTTTAACCAGACAAATGTGGATAAGATCATGTTAATGCTTTGTTTTTATGGATTGTTTTTATTTTTGTTAGAAGAGCGAGCAAGGTGTTCACACAAGGGAATATAAATATCCATAACCCCCCTCCCCCAACCATGCCTTTTCAGAGAAACCTCTAACTCCTGCAGCTTTTCCAAATTCTAACACTAATTGTTGCTCTAATTTTGCATGCCTGCAAGCAACAACTCAGCCTCTAGAAGCCTTTAATCTCCTAGAAAGGGGGGGTGGGGGGAAGGGGAACCCAGGCTTGAGTTTGAAACCAAGCCTGATTCAAATTGCCCTTCCCCTCCTCTTGGGACCCCTCCACCCTCCTCAGATCCTGAGCTTGAGCTTGAGCATGCGCAGCTTTCTCTACCCTACAATTGCAGCTTCTACTCAGTTACCAGAGCAGTCAGGCTCGGCCCTTCTCCAGTCTGTGATTCTAACTTGACCTACTGTGGTTCTCCCAAACCAACCTTAGAAAACCCTTTAAATTCCAGATATGCTTGTTTTGTTCATAATTTTGTTAACCTGCTTTTGTCTTTAATTAGTAACCTTATAAAGCATTTATATTATGAAAGGACCAACAAAGAAAATAGAGGGATTAAAGAAGACAAACTTAAGCTGAATAAAAATGACAATCATCATCATATTTCAAGAAAACATATTTTACAGAAATGTAGAAGTAAGCAGCAAGGTACTGATATGAGTATTGGGGATTTTAGATATCGGAATCAAAAGTGTTCTAAATTCACTCAGAGAAATAATGTCAGTTCAGAGGTTACATAGGATTTCTATACATCTACATTTTGAAATTAACAGTATGGGTTTATTTTCATAGAGATTTTCATGCTTTTAAGATTGTGTTTTATACTTAGTCAAAAAAAGGGAGAATATTTGTAAGAGCTTTTTATAGTCATGTGATCAAGTTTATATTTTGTAATACTCTTATTAATATTAAGTTCATATTCATTTAGATTTCCCTAGTTTGAATTTCATTGAATTTTATTCTTTCATGTGTATTTTCTTCTATTCATTCATCTATCTAATTTTGAAACAATGCAAGATGGTTTTTATTTCATAATACAATGTTTTGGGTTTGTTTTTGTTTTTGTTTTGTTGTAGCAACAAACATTTATTTTATTTTTTCCAGTTACATGTAAGGGTAGTTTTCAACATTCATTTTCATAAGATTTAGAGTTCCAAATTTTTCTCCCTCACTCCCTCCCTTCCCTCCCCCCTCCACAAGATTGCAACCAGGTTATATGTGTACAATCCACAAGTGTTCTTTTTATCAATTCTTTCTATGGGGGTATATAGTAAGCTTCCTCATTAGTTCCTTGGGATTGTCTTGGATCATTGCATTGCTGGGAGTAGTTAAGTCATTCACAATTGCTCACTGAACAATACTGCTGTCACTATGCACAATGTCCTCCCAGCTCTGCTCACTTCACTATACATCGATGTTCATTAGTCTTTCCAGGTTTTTCCGGGATCATCCTGTTTGTCATTTCCTATAGCACAAGACCATTCCACTACAATCATATAGCACAGCTTTTTCCATCATTCCTCAAGTGATGGACATTCCCTTGATTCTCAATTCTTAGCCTCCACCAAGAGTTGCTATAAATATTTTTTGTACAATTTTCCCCCCTTTTCTCTTTTTCATGATTACTATTGTTAACTGTTTCCCTTCCATCCTATTTTCTTCCCCATGATATTTATTCTATTATTCATCTTCTTTCATCCTATCACTCTTCAAAAGGGATTTGCTTCTGACTGTCCCCTCCCCCACTCTGCCCTTCCTTCTTTTGCCCCTCTCTCTTTATCCCCTTCCCTTCCTATTTTCCTGTAGGGTTATAGAGATTACTCCACCCAATTGAGTACATTATTCCCTCCTTGAGCCAATTCTAATGAATCTTTGAGCCAATTCTGATGTGTGTTAGGCTCATTTACTGCCCAGATTAAATAGATTACTCCACCCAGTTGGGTGTGTGTGTGTGTTAGTCCCTCCTTGAGGTAGCTCTGATGAGTTTAAGGTCTTTGAGCCTTTTCTGATGAGTGTAAAATTCATTTACTGCCCTGCTCCTCTCCCATCTCTTCCCCCACTCCATAAGCCTTTTCCTCTTTCTTTCATGTAGGATTTCACCTCTGCCCTTCCACTTCTCCCAATGCATTCCCTTCACCCCTCAATTTAACTCTAAAGATGTCAACACCTAGCTAGGTGACACAGTGGACAAAGCATCACCCCTGGACCCAGGGGGATCCCAGCCAAAACCCAGCCTCAGACACAAGACAGTTGCCCACTGAACAACCCCAGGTATGTCCCCCAGCTCCAGTTTTTTATGGTTCTCTAGGGTCTTGTATTTGAAAGTCAAATTTGCCATTCAGTTCAGGTCTTTTCATCATGAATACCTGAAAGTCCTCTTTTTCATTAAAGTCCCATTTTTTTCTGCTGAAAGTTTCTGCTGAGTTTTGCTGGGTAGGTGATTCTTGTTTGTAATCCCATTTCCTTTGCCCTCTGGAATATACTCATTGCTATAATAATGAATTGAGGAACAAGGTATCCCCTACACTGCTTCCATTGCCTGCAAAATTCTTTTGGTGAAAAAGAACAATAGGATAGTAATGGGATACTGACAGAGTGGGGAAGGAAATGTGCTGTGATTCTAGTTTTAATTTCATTAAAAAAACAAAACAAAACAACAACTTCATTTTACATCATGAGGAATAGGAAAAACTAGTTCCAGATCTTCTTCCCACTGAACAATTTCCAAGCTCTGACTCTCCCAGTCTCCAAATCTGGCTTATATTCTGTGGGTATTAGTAGCAGGAGAAACAGTTTGATTAGAGAAAAGGGCAGGTGCATACCTCAAGATCTATGGATGTGTGATATGAGTCTATTACCCAGATCAGAAGAGCTGAAGATATTTTAAATTAAACACCTGGGGGGCAGCTAGGTGGCACAGTGCATAAATCACAGGGCCTGGATTCAGGATGATCTGAGTTCAAATCTGATCTCAGACACTTGACACTTACTAGCTGTGTGACCCTGGGCAAGTCACTTAACCCTCATTGTATATGTACATACACATGTGTATGTGGGCTCTAGATGTGCCTACACACATGCACATTCTTATATGTGTGTGCATGTATGAACCCAGAACTTGATTTTTAGAATACCTAGCACTTTTTGTCTAGTGTCCTTTGAGATGTATATCTTCTATGAGGAATTCATTATCTACTGTAGCCCTCAATGACTTCACCATGTTCTGAAACATCTGCACAACTCATTTGAAATTAAAGTTACCTATCTTCTTAGGACATATCTTTATAGTTTTAAACTTAATTTTAATTTAACTTCTTGCGTCTGCACATCAGGTTTGACCCAACAGACTACAAATCCCTAAATGATAGGAACCAGTTATGTTTAACAGAATCTCCCCACAGTACTCTACATATAAACATTTGTTGAATAAATATACTGAGGTAAACTTTTCCTCATTCCATGGATATGAAGAGAAAAGAGTGGGAGCAGGACCTTTCAGTTTAATTCAATAAGTACATATTAAGCACCAATTGTGTGTCAGGCACATTAAATGCCAGAAATACAAAGAGATGAATGAATGTAACCAGACAGATACAAAGGATATACAAAGTAATTATAATTTTGGAAAGGAGGAAACATTAACAACTGGGCAGAATGATAAAAGACTTCCTAACAGAGATGGCAGTAAACTTGAATCTAAGAGGGAATAAAAGGGGCAGCTAGATGACGCAGTGGATAAAGCACTGGCCCTGAATTCAGGAGGACCTGAGTTCAAATCTGGCCTCAGACACTCGATACTTGTTAACTGTGTGACCCTGGGCAAGTCACTTAACCCTCATTGCCCAGCAAAAAACAAACAAACAAACAAACGAATAAATAAAAGAAGGAATGAAGAATTCTGAGAGGCAGAGGTGAAGTCAAGTCAACAAGCATAGTAAGCACAGGACTGTGCTAAGAGTAAGATATACAAAGAAAGGTAAAAACACTATCTTCAAGGAGCTCACAATCTAATGTAGAAAACAATTTGCAAATACCTGTACAAATAAGGTATACATGAGATAAATTTCAGATAATTAACAGAGGGAAAGCTTTAGCTATGACAGGGGTGGGGGGAGAGATGGAAAGATTTCTTGTAAAAACTAGGATTTTAGCCATGTCTTGAAAAGATCCAGGGAAGCCAACAGGTGAAGACAAGGAGGAAAAACATTCTATGCATGGGGAGCAGTCACTGAAAAGGTACAGTCAGGATATAGGGTGCCTAATGTAAAGAACAGCAAGGAGGCGAGTGTCACTGGATTAAAGAGGATATAATGGGGAGAAAATTATGAAAAGACTGGAAAAGCAGGAAGGGGTCATGTGATAAAGGGACTTAAAAGTCAAAGAGAGTGTCTGTATGTGTGTGTATCCTTCATTGTGGAGGTAACAGGAGAGCACTAGAGTTTATTGAATGGGGTAAGAGGGTGACATGGACAGATGGCAAGATGATTTTCACATCTTGGTGGAGGACAGACTAGAGTAGGGAGAAAACTGTATCAGGAATAGAAACCATAAGGTTATTCCAATAGCTAGCTGCTCACCAAGCCTAGAATGCACTACCACTTTGCTTCTGCCATTTTTTGTTTGTTTGTTTTTCTGGAGACTAGGCCTCCATATCTCACTGAGGCTGGGAGTAGAGAAGACATCCACAGGTTCAATATCAATGCTAAGTGGCGTAGAAGCATTAACCTGCTTTGTTTTGGTTCTCCTTAGGCACTGTGGAGGTCCTCCACTCCCAGGGATGGAACATATTAGTACCATACTTGATGTGGACACCTGATCAGCTTTTGCCATACTGAAGCTCAGAACTCTTGACTCAGCTCAAATCCCACCTTCTTCAAGAAGCCTCTCCTGGGTACCACTGCTACAGTTTTCTCCTTCAATCTACTGTGTGTGTGTGTGTGTGTGTGTGTGTGTGTGTGTGTGTGTGTGTGTGAGAGAGAGAGAGAGAGAGAGAGACAGAGAGAGAGACAGAGAGAGAGAGAGAGAGAGAGAGAGAGAGAGAGAGAGTGTAATATACCTAATTATTTAAATGTTATTTCCTACATTAAAATGTAACTTCCCAGAAGGCAGAGATTGTTTTTACCTTACTTTGAATCCCCAACATTTTAGCACAGTAGACACCACATAATAAATACTTAATAAATGCTTACTGACTGACTGAATTAAGAAAAGGTAGCATGGGTTAGTAGAAAAAAATAATGGCTCTGAAATCAGAAAATGTAGAACCAAACCTTAGTTCTGATATTTAATAGCTGAATGACATCTGGCAAATTACCTTTCTGAGGCTGAGAATATGTATACCATTTTCATCACAGTATTGTGAAGAAAATATTTTGTGAACCTTAAAATGCTATAGAAATGTTAGCTATTGTTATTCAAGTACATTAAAAGGGCTAGATTAAGATAAACCCTAAATTCACATAAAATTCATTAACCCCAAATAATTTTGAAATGTCTGGTATTTCAAGTATCTTATTATGAAATGTAATTTATTTACTGATTTTATTAGTAAAAGAATAATTTTATGTATCTTAATTTCTATGAGTATATTTTAAAATTAGATACATTGATACATCTATGATCTCATGAATATGATTACTTGTCCCAACTATTCAAATTAAAAATCTTTCCCTTCCCTGTTCTTATGTTCTCTCCAAAACCATTCACAGGAAATTTCCTTAATATGCTAGGAATCTTCCTCTAGTCCCTTGATACTGGGTAGATATTTGTTATCCTTTCTGTCAAGTAAATTACTCACCTTCTTTTCTGTTCATATCTCTTATTTTAAAATATACATATATGCATATTAGATATATGTTCATATGTGTATATATATATTTTGAAAGCTTATTAAAGTTTAAAACTGCAGTAAGGCTTTTGGGATACTATAAATATTATAAATATATATACACCACTTAAGGAACACATATACATATTTTAGACCTAATCTATGCAAATTAAAGACATATATGTATAAATTTATATCAGATCTCATATATTTTTTAATGATATACATAAAATGGGTCTAAAATTAAAAATCTAAATAAGTGATTTTTTTTAAAAAGCATACATTTCTTGATTTTGTGTTTCTCATCTCTGTATTAAATTCAGAATATTTCCTGGTATGAAATTAATTAAGAATGGCATGAAAAAACACAATTCACATGCAGAGATTAGATTATCTCAAAAAGAACAAAGAAGGCGAGCAGAGGAGGTGGTAGGTAAAGTTCTTGTTTATGTGCTTTACGCTAGTTTTTAGCAATTCAGCTTCAAATGAAAGTCATAAATATTTACTTAAACAAAATATATGTATGACCAAGTTTTTGTTTGTTATTATTGAATAAGATTTTTTAAATCAGAATTAAAAAAAAATTAAACAGGTATATAGTATGATAGACTCCCTCTATCCACCCCCCCCAAGAACCATTAGTTATTGTTTTAGATAATTTAACCTAATTTTTTATGTGTTAAGCTGGTTACCTGAATTCTACAGTTTAATTCTTTAAAACTCTTCTAATTCTTCAATTCATATTTTAATAATTTTAAATGAGACCATTATTGCATAAAGATAATAAGCAATTTTACATCTCATTAACCTTGCTTTGTTTTAATTACAAAGATCTTTTGTTAGATTCCTTTAAATGATCCAGTTTATAATTTCAGTCTGTCCTAGGGAGTATTTCAATTCAACTGCACATTCATCAACTGTTTTTGTCCTGTTAATTGTCGACAACAGCACAATTATACTCTCTAGCAATGATTGATGAATTATATTCCTAAATTTAGATGTTAAATAGGATAAATATTTATAACAATTTCCACTTAAAGATTCTTATCTTCACCTTCACTAAAAGCATTAGAGATTGAAATTCTACCAGTAGAAAGAATATATGTAAGTTTATATCCCATTTAAATCTTTGAAAATATCAGGTGAAAGAAGATATATTTTTAGATACACTAGAGAGACCTTCATGCTATTTATGAAGAAAATTCTCACATATGATATTTTAGAGCTGAAATTCACCAGTATATTTATGATAGTAAGAGATTAAAAGAAGAACAGTGAACCACTGGAGTTATAAGACCAGTTCTGTTAGTGATTGGTTGTGTGACCTTAAAACCAAATTACTTATGGCCTCTGGGACATATCGCTTCATTTGTGAAATAAGAGGGTTAGAAAAGAAACTCTCTAAATGTCCTTTTCAACTATTAAATTTGGATACAGAAAGGAGTAGAAGATATATTTTTTCCCTTATTAAGGAGCTTCTAATCTAATGTGGGAGATAAAATTCATACTTAATAAACAACTAAGCTGGCACCAGCATTATTGGCCCATGAATTAATGTTGGTTAGTAAATGAAGGAGAATGAATGCAATGTACTCATCTTCTGATGGTCCATATGTGTTCTCTCAGGAACAAATATTTGTAAAAAGGATAAAAAATTCTAGTATATATATATATATATATAAACTGAGTTGGGTTTTGTTTTCAAATAATCTGAGCATTAATAATAATAATAATTATTATTATTATTTTGAAAGTCTAAAAGACTCATGATTTAAAGGGTTCGGGTGCTCTCACCATAGAAAGTAATTTCAATGCCTATGTTTCATATACTGCTATGGTAAAAAATATATTAACTACAGTTCAATATTCTAGTGATAAAGCTCTCTGAACTTCTCTAGGCTGATCCTTAGATGAGAAACACAAAATCATTCAGTTAAAACATAACATTTTCATCTTAGTAAATACCTCCCAGATGAGAAACAATGTTATAGAGTGGCTAGCAGGATAGATAAACTTGGGGTAAAGGCCTACTTCTTATACATAGTAGCTGTGTGACCACCATGAAGTCTCATAGCATCTTAGCTCCCCAGGCAACTCTTCAAAGGCTCCAAATTGCTTATTCATATCAATTTAGGTACAACTATACAGGGAATTCCTAGCAAGGATGAAAACCAAAAATATCCCCCTGTGCTTACATTGTCCTGTACAAACTGAGAATAAAGGGTTACCCAGCACTTCTCAGATGACACTTTAGACCACAAGGTCTAAAGACCTATTTGGAGTAAGAAAAAAAATCTCCCCCAAAGTTTTCTCAATACACATTAAAAAAGAAGAGAAGGGGCGGCTAGGTGGCGCAGTGGATAGAGCACCGGCCCTGGATTCAGGAGTACCTGAGTTCAAATCCGGCCTCAGACACTTGACTTACTAGCTGTGTGACCCTGGGCAAGTCGCTTAACCCCCATTGCCCAGCCAAAAAAAGAAGAGAAACCTCCATGTTTATACTTGAATTTTATTTTTGGTGGACTGTGATGTTGTACAAAATGGTGGAGCAGTAAAAACATTTGGGACCCAGTGATAAACTAATCAAGTAGATGAGTGAAAAATACATTACGGTTTTAAAAACTGTTTCAACTGTGACTCTGGTTTTAAAAAAGTATTCTTACCACCCTTCCCTAGTCCTTATAGAAATGCTTTGGGATATTTATTAGAGGAGCAGATAAAAAAATTTTTTTTTAAACAACCAACTTTGAAGTGGCAAGCTTAAGCTTTCAACGTAGTAGCCAGGACATGGTCTACAGGTAGATGTTACCCAATACAATAGTTCTCTACACCTTTTCCAGACACTTAAAACAACAAATTCTCAACTATCTTACCAAAGCAAATGCCTTACCTTAAGTTTTAACCTCTCTTCCTTCATTCTCTTTCCAATAAAGAAAATGTAAACTATCAAACAGCAAAATAACAAAATTTTATGGAAATTTAAGAATATTTTCATAAAGTTTACAAAAGTGAAAGTCAAGAATTCTGCCTCAGCAGTTTAGGGATTAACAAAATTGTGTACATACAGCATGAGGGAAAGGAGTTCTTACAAAATTCTGAGGATTGTAGTCAACCATAAGGCTAGTATGAAAAAATGGTATGATAAAACTGCTGAGAAAAGTGATCTAATATTCTGCTACCGAATTAAAAAATACATACAATCCAAACGAAAAGAACTACTCCTTTTATGCTGTTAGGATACATAAGTAATCAATTCACTTTAGGTAAGATTGTGAAACTTAGAATTCAAGCCAAAAGTAGGAGGAAGTTGAAGAGTTTAGAAATCATACCCTTAGAAGAGGTATTAGTTCAAGAATCTAGGAAAGTTCAACTTGGAGGAAGGACTGAGGGGAAGACATGGTAAAATGCCTGCATATACTTGAAGCAATCTCCATTAGAAGAGAAGAGCTTTTTAGGTTGCTTCAAAGGCCAGAACTAAGACAACTGGTTGAATATTTTCTTCTCTTTAGAGAGCAAAAAACAAAACAAAACATACTAGAGCTAAAAATTAAATGGCTGATTCCTGATAATGACTTTCTTGTTATTGGGAGTATTCAAGGAGGATGCGCCACCACCAAGGATGCTATAGAAGTGATTTCTACATTTAGTAGGGAGTTTGAGGCAGCATGGAATATTGAGAAGAGTGCCAGGCCTAGAGTTAAAAGAGACATGGCTTTTACATCCCAACTCAAATACTAGCTGTGTTACTATGAACAATTCATTTAACCTCTCTGGGCCTCAGTTTCCTCACATGTAAAATAGGGATAATATTACCCAAAGTAATTATCTCAAAAGGTAAATGTAAAGACTGAATATGACAATCTATGTAAAAATCACTATGAGAACTTTAATACATCTTATTGTTACTTTAATCCAAGGTCAGGAAGGAGAGTGAAAATCAAACACGATCATAATTTCTGCTACCTATTAGTACTTCTGTAAAAAAAAAAAAGTGGCGGAGGTTGAAACTATTGGATGAAATGATATTTTCACAATTTCAATTTCCATGTTCCCCCTGCCCTGAACCACCAAAGAAAGTTAAGGAAGACTATATTGCAGTGCTTTTAAGGAAATTCATAGCTAGTGGTCTAAGCTTAATGTTTGTTTTTCAGGGCTTTTTCTCCTTTTTCCTTAATCTCCTTTTTTATAGATATGCTTTCTGGAGAGGATCACAAGGATTATGTATACAAGATATTACAAGACATGTTACGATGTGTGTCCTGTATGTTTTTGTGATTTGCAAGGAAACAATTCAAATCACACATGCACAATCCTATACTTCCCATTCTCCTGTGTACCACTCCAACTTCCAAAAAAGGCCCCTCAAATTATTTAAATACATTTCCCACTTCTGTTTAGCAGTAGGTATGAAGAAATATACTGGTTTCAAAGAAATAGCACCAGCTTTAAAAGCCTATGAAATTCCACCCAGTTTAAGCTCTAGGTGCTCATTTCTATAATCATATAGATCATTACTGATGAATAGAAACATCTTTTAAGGTCATGGGATTAGGAACTGGAGGGAATCTTAGAGATCATTTAGTCTTACTTCCATATTTAACAGATGAAAAATGGAAGCCCAGAAGGCAAGGAATTCTACTTATATGAATTAATATAGCTGTATGAGGCAAGGGATCTGAATTCTTAGCTCAAAACTAACATGTCTTCTGTATAACCTTGACTTTATTCAGTTCTTCATCTATGAATATGGTTTATAATATATTATTTGCCCACCAAAAATAATTTTTGAGATTGCTAGTAGTAATATCATATAAACCATAAATATTATTAGTGTATAAAGAGAATTTATCTTTTTTAAGCATTTCTCACCCCATCACATTGAATAGAGGTTCATGTTTAATCCAGTCCACACTATAAAAAAATTTTAAAATTCATAGAATAAAAAAAAATAAGAAAAGAACAATTGGAAATACTTTTCAGCAACACAGTCTAGTTTCAAGAAGTAATCTTGGAAGAAAAATAGTAATAGTGACCAAAATGTATCCTAGAATTTTAATTTTTATTTAAAGTGGGTTGTGAAGAATTTAAGTCTCTGGCTTAGAAGCCACACATGTCATCGAAGAGATAGGTACATCTGTCTTGACGTGTCCACTGCCAACTAAGCCAAAGAAAGCCCATTACTAGTCAACTGTAAATAAAGCAATGGAAAATAAGGGCAAACAAAATGACAGCTAAAAGACAGGATGTGAATCCAAGTATAGAATAAATATGACATTTTATATGATCAAATTTATGGCAGAAGCATTCAATATTTTGCATATTTTGGGTATATGACAAATAGTCTGAAATGTTCAGGTAAAATTAATTCATATGAATTGATAAAAAATGAGGACGTATGCAGTAAACACTATGCTCCCCAAACAGATGGAGTGGCAGATGGGTTTACAGATTGAATTCTCTTGATCCTCTGTGTAAAAACTTGCTACTCAGTGAGATAGTGGCTCAAATCTCAAATAAACCTCATAAACCTTTCTGGACCTTTTGCTTTGTGTAAGGTTTTTGGGTAAATAAATGAGCCTAGCATTTTATATTTTAATAAAATAAATATAAATTCCTATACAGTAACTTCTTTAATTTAAAAATGACTTTTCAAGTCCTTTTGGAGAGATGGTTAAAAGATATAGTCACCTAGTGGACTAAAATATAAAATGACTACTTGTCTAAAAACTTGAAAATAATTACCTTCCTTCATTGATGAGCTCAATAAATGCAAGTCCTGCATTCTTCTGAATTGAGTTTTGCCATTCCTAAATGGAAAACAAACAAATCAAAGCATGTTTAAAGAAGCAACAGTAGCAGTAGAGTAGTAATATATTTGACTTTCCTATCTAAGAGGAACATGAACAATGGAAATGTGATGGTTTGGTCTTTTAAACCTCCACATATGATTTTATTTCAAAATTACTTCAAACTTGATTGGGATAAAAACACATATATGTATAAATGCATATGTGCAATTATATTATGTGCTATTATATTACATATAAATACTATGGTAAGGTGGGCTCTTAGTAAAAATCCCACTCCCAAATGATTAATACTAGTTTTTGGAGTCAACATAAATATTTGGGATTAAAATTAAACAATTCAATGCAGAAATATCACTTTAAATGATCAGCTCTCATACTTCTAATGATTTTTAAAGTGAAAAATAAAATATACAGTGAATACCTGTTTATTTAGAATGGCTAGAAAAGGAAATATTCTGATTACTATAATATTCTAGTTGATTCAAAGTTACCATATGGTTATCATAAATGAAATTTTTGAAAACAGGGAATATATACAATATTAAAACCATACTATACAAAACAACCTTAATAATGATTTAAAAGAGATGATGGGACCTTGGGAGTGCCTCTGGGTCATTATGAACATCATTTATCAGTGGATTATGCTGAACCTGTACTGATTCTATGATATCCTCAAAGAAGTTGCTCTGAATATAAATCCCCTGACAAAATCTTTTTCCTTTTATATTTTTCTGCATTCTAAAAGTGAACAAAACAATTACAATGATAGTAGGTATTCCATAAACAAATGCCAAATTAAAGAGGCAATTCCAATTCTATTCATAAACCTTTAGTAATACCCATAATCTTGGCACACAATATTGTGCATAAAGATAAAGACATAATATTAAAAGAGTTCCTGCACTATTACAGGCTATATCAGGAGGTGGAGGAAAAGAAGGGAGCAATTGACCAGAGTAACCAAAACTGATTCAAGGATTCATTTGAAATTTCACTGGACCAACCCTGTGTACTTAGACACAATTTTTGAGACAAGCAATAGGTCTCCTAAATTCTCTTCCATTATATGGCATCCTTACACAACCATTTAATTTAATTTAATTTAATTTATTTTTTTTGCGGGGCAATGGGGGTTAAGTGACTTGCCCAGGGTCACACAGCTAGTATCAAGTGTCTGAGGTTGGATTTGAACTCAGGTACTCCTGAATCCAGGGCCGGTGCTTTATCCACTGTGCCACCTAGCTGCCCCAAAAGTTTTTTATTTATTTTTTGGGGGGTGGTGGTGAGGCAATTGTAGTTAAGTGACTTGCCCAGGGTCACACAGCTAGTAAGTGTTAAGTATCTGAGGCCGCATTTGAACTCAGGTCCTCCTGAATCCAGGGCCGGTGCTCTATCCACTGCGCCACCTAGCTGCCCCTCTTACACAACCATTTTAAAGACTTGTTCTAACAGCTAATAATAACTAGAACTTATATAGTGCCTCAAGGTTTGAAAAGAATTTTTATCTTATTTTTTCTTTAATATGTTAAATCGTTTGATCCTAACAACCGTGTGAGGTTAATTCCATTATCATCCCCCTTTTAAAGATGAGAAAACAGGCAGAGAGAGCTTGACTAAGTTGCTCAGGATCCCACAACTAGTAAGAGCCTCAATTAGGAAGGGATCATGTTGTGAAGGGCTTTAACAGAAGACTTATTATACATGATCCTGAAGGTAGTAGGTAGTTACTGCAGTTCGTTGAATGAGAAGGGAAGTATGTGTGTAAGATGGTCATGCCTACATTTTAGAAAAATCACTCTGGTAGGTAAGTGAAGGATGTACTGGAAGGAGGAGAGACTTTGAGGTAAGGAGATCAGCTAAAAGTCCACTGCTATGGTCCAGATGTGAGGTAATGAGGGCCTGAACCAGTGTTGTAACTATGTGAGTATATAGAAGGGGGATTTGAGAACTTTTGTGAAGATAGCAATGACTTGGCAACTGAATAGGAAACTGAGATTGCCTGGGGAACTGAAAAGATTAGTGTTTCCCTTAACCATAATATGGAATTTCTGAAGAAGGTTAATTTTAGAGGCAAGGCAATATATTGTGGGGTAAATTAGGTGGTACAGTGGATATAATGCCAGGCCTGAAATCAGGAAAACTTCAAGAGATAGTAAAGGACAGAAGAACATGGCATGCTATGGTCCACAGGGTCAAAGAGAGTAGGAATTGACTCAGTAACAACAACAACAACAACAACAACAACAACAACAACAACAACAAAAACAGCAGCAACAAAAACGTAATTTATATTGTCTGTTTCTCTATCAATGGATCTTTATTTTTTTTTCCTCTTGCAAGTTGGGCCTTTAAATAATATATAGTGTACAAAGTTGTTCTTCCATTAGGTCCTGGGTTCAAGTTCTGATTCTGACTTAGTAAGGCTACATAATCACAAGTCACATTCTTCCAGTATTCCAGGCAACTTTCTAAAACTACAGAGGAGCTGACAATCTGAGCCATCAGAAACTATTTTCATAACAGGTGTATTTCCCATACCAAAGAAATCACCAACTACCCACCAACTGTCAACTTGTCCTTTGACTGCTTAACTGTTGGGGTGGGGGTGGGGGAAGACTGACATACTAGAAATTTAGAGTTGGAAAGGTCCTTAGAGGCCTTGTAATAAATAATATCTGAGTACTCTTGATAGGAATGAGTAGTTAGCCAAACATTGACTGAAAGACCTTCTAATGAAAGTGAAGTCTCTAACCTGCCAAGACAGATCAAACACCATACTTTTGAAAAGCTCTAACAATTAATTCTTTAATTCTTAACAATTAAAGAAGATTTTCTTACATTTTGCCAAAATATTCCTTTCTGGAACTTCTAGCCATTACTCCTACTGTCCTTTGAAGTCAAACAGACTAAGCCTAACCTTTCTGTCATTTATGACAGCTATAATGGCATCTCTAGTCTACCTCAGCAACCACAAGGATGGCTATATCTTTCACCTTAGTATCACCAATAACTGCACTAGCTCCATGATCCACAACTTTGAAATTCTTCTCTGATCCTAGCTTCCCTGGCTTCCTCCAAGTCTCAGCTAAAATTCCCATCTATAGTCTTTCCTGGTTCTCCTTAATGTTAGTACCTTCCCTCTGAGATTATTTCTAGTTTATCCTGTATATATCTTCTTTGTACATAACTGATCACATCACACCCCCATTACATTGTGAGGTTCTTGAGGGGAAAGGCTGTTTTTGGCTTTTTTCCCATTTACCGCACTGCTGAGACTAGTTTTGGGCACACAGTAGGCACTTAACAAAGATTACCTCTTCCTTCTTCTGAACCTTATTCTTTGCTGAATGAATGAAGCAAAGAATGAAAAAGAATTTATTAAACTCTTACTACATGTAAAGCACTGTGCTAGGTGCTGGGGATACAAATAGAAAATAAAGACAGTTGCTGTTCTCGAGGAGCTCATATTCAAATAAAGGAGGCAACCAATGTAGAAGTTGCAGGTCATATAGGAAGGTCATATGTTCCTTAGAGAATAGCAACAAAGCAGAGAATAATGCTTTTTATTTTATGTCATTTCCACTGGTAAAATCCTATTAGCTTCTGATGAACCACTTGAGGTGCCCAACAAATTGAGAGAGAGAATGTAGTGTCTGATGCACTTAAGTGAGAAGTGAAAGGCTCAGTAAACATTGAAATGATCATTAAATGGATACATTTTTGTCACATTACGTTTAGGTTTGTTCTCACCAAATTAAGACCTCTAGTCACTCTACCACTTCCTCCTTTCCTAGACTAATCACTGGTTTGGCCTTTGGAGGTCCATCTTTCTCCCTTAACAGTCTTCATTATGTAAGTTAATCAGGTAAATTAGACATTGTTTCCTACCTTTCAATCCTTTGAGCCCCTTATACTTTTTTCCTTGGCAAAGTTCATCAAAACCTTGTTCCTTTGGTCATTCTCTATTTTTTCCTCGTTTGAAACTGTTTTATATTTGCTGCTGTCTAGAAAGATGTGCAGGACTCTAACATCTTTTAAAACAACAGTAACAATGACAACAATGTTTCCTTAAATGAGTTGTTCCCCCAAACTATCTTCATATACATTTACTCTTTTCAATGAACTCATTTCCTCACTTCCCACTTTTCAATCTGTTGCAAGGTTGCTTCTGAGCATACACTCTGCCCTAAAACTGCTCTCTCCAAGATTAGTAATTAAGGATTCTTACCTGCTAAAACTTTGATGGTCTTTTCTCATCAATACATTCTTCTAGACACTGCTGCAGCTTCTGACACTGTTGACTATGTCCTAATCTCTTCTTCCCTCCTGATGTCATATCACCCAGATGTCTTTTGCCACTACCTAGTCCTTCATCTCTATCTCACATGAATAGGTGGCCCTTCAAGTTAAAGCCAACTCCTCTACAAGCACAAGTGATTTCATTGCATTCCATTTTGTCTAACAGACATCTACCATCCCTACTCTCACTTTCAATCACTCCCTGTCTACTAGCTGTTTCACTACTGCCTACTGTTCATATCTTGCTCATCCTCAAAAAATACTACCATCCCTGATAACTATCAACCCATATCTCTTCTGACATTTCTGGCTAAATTTGAGAAGGTAGTTTACAATATGTACCTCCACTTCCTCTCCTCTCTAGTCTGGTTTCTAACCTAATGATTCAGAGTTGTGGTCTTTAAAATTACCAATGATCCCTTAATTTTCAAATCCAATGTGCTTTTCTCCTTCCTCATCCTACTTTCCTTCTCTGCAGCCTCTGCCACTATCATCCTCTTCTCTTTGATATTCTCTTCTTCCAAAGTTTTCAGGACTCTACCCTCTTGTTCTCCTGCTTGTATGACTGTCTCCTTTAGTGAGTCTTCATCCTGGTCAGCTCCTCTAACTTTGGGTGGCCCACAGGGCCACCCAAAAGTGCTAAGTCTTCTTCTTTTTGCCCTTTATCCTATTTTACTCACTTATCAGTGCCCATGGATTCAATTATCAACTCTCTGCTGATTAAACTTAAAACCACTTTATCCATCCCCCATTTCTCTGTTGACCTCATTTCACAACTCCAACTGTCCATTAGACATCTCCAACTTGATGTCCCACAGATATCTTAAAATTAACATATCCAAAACTGAACTTAATAACTTCTCTGAATCCTCTCCCCTTCCTATTACTATACTTTCCTCTTACTCTTGATGGCACCACCATCTCCCAGGCCTCTAGTATTGAAAACTAGGTGTCATCTCTGACTCTTCCCTTTCTCTCATTCTCCATATATAATCTGTTGTCAAGGCTTGTTGTTGTTGCACCTGTAACAATTATATGCCCTTTATTCTTTTCTGATACTGCCACCTCCAGTACAGTAGAGTGCAGACCCTTATGTCCTCACACCTGGATTACTGCAATAGTCAGCTGTTTGGTATACCTGCCACAAGTCTCTTCCCATTATCTTCCACTCAGCTGTTAAAAGTGAACTGAGGGGCAGCTAGGTGGCGCAGTGGATAGAGCACTGGCCCTGGAGTCAGGAGTACCTGAGTTCAAATCCGGCCTCAGACACTTAAGACTTACTAGCTGTGTGACCCAGGGCAAGTCACTTAACCTCAATTGCCTCACTAAAAAAAACAAACAAAAGTGAACTGAAATCCTCACAATAACATATCAAATGATTATCCATCTTCTACTTGATAACCTATTATGAGGGGGAACCTTGGTTTTCTGACTTCAAATCCAGCAAATTTTCTATTATCATGATCTAAGAACTATAAACTCCGTAAGGACAAGGACTATAATTTTTCCCTCATCTCTACCCCCATGGTCTAGTGGAGTACCATGCATTTGTATTACATTTTAATTAATTTTAATTGTATTATATTTAAAAATATTTGTTGAAGAAAGACAACATGACAGAGTAGACAATATACCAGAATTGTATTCAAAGGATTAGGGTACAAATCCTGGCTTTACTATTTATTCTACTGTGAAACTTTTGGAAAGTCACTTAACCTCTGTTGGGTTCTGGGAATTTGTGAAATCTTGTCCTTTTTGCCTCCTCTCCTGTATCTGTCCTTTTCTTCCTATTCACTCTGTCCCTCCCCTAATTCTACCCTCACAATCTCTCACCTGGACTACTGGAAGAACCTCCTAATTGACCAACCATATTAATTCTTGCAAAAAAATATTTTAATCTCCTTTATTGTGGATACTTTCTTCATGGATTCATATCAAGATCCCTTCATAACTTAGTCAGTGGTCTTCATGAGTTGATGTATGAAATTTTAAAAAAATTATCATCTTTCTAGTGATGAGCCTCTTAAATTTAGGTTGGTCTTTGGACACAGAACAAAATCTCTTGCTTGACCCATACTAGAAGTTTCTTTCTGGATAACACAACAGCAGAAGAAAAATCATATTGAGGAAAAAAATCAAATTTCATATGCATGAAAAGCTAGTGGGAGGTAGGAAGAAGTCTGGCACATAGTTGGACTTAATAAATGTTTATTGATTTATTTCTACTGTGGGTTGGACCCAGAGTGTGTACTTTACTAACATAGATTTTAAGAAGCCATGATAACTCTAGATTTATGTTGAGGACTTTTATAGAAGTTTAGGGATAGCAGGAGAGATAATCTACTCTTCTAGCCTTATTGCACATTACTCCTTTTTAGGTTGTGGTCATATGAAGACAAACTCATAATGCCAAATGAAGCAGTTTATATTTGATCCATGAAAATCTAGAACTTTAAGGTTTGCTTTCTGTGACTTGCCACAGAGTCCATTCTTGCATTATCTTTCTTGTTATTTTGATAAATTTATACACAGAGCATAACAAATGTATATGAAGGCTAAAGTATTAAGGTAAGCACCAAATTGCCATTTAGTGATAATTCCTTTTGTTCTTCTTGTGGAAGAACCACAAAACAAATACAATTTTTTTTTCCAACTTACTCAGTCAACAAAAATTATTTGGGCTAAATTTCTAAGATGTCATTATAATAGTTAAAACATGTACACATGTTCCAATTAAAGTTGGAGTAGTTTTCTAGCACTTATGTAAATGATGTAGAGGTGTGTATGTGTGTATGTGTGTATGTGCGTGCGCACACGCATTTGTGTTCTTTATAAGTCAAAAGGCCTGATCTTATATTCTTCATGAAATCAATCTAGCTTTTATCCTTCAGAAAATTGCCAGAACTTAATGTGGTTTTTCAGCTTTTAAAAATATCTAATGACAAAAGCAAAAATAGTAAAGTGATTTCATGTCATCTAATATTCATAAATACCTTAAACTGAGGCCCCTAGGGAGTTTATATAACAGGAGAAATACATATGTATAAAAACATTGGAGGAATGAGTAAGGAGGCAGAACTGCAAAGTTAGAAACAAACAGGAAAAAGTATATTATAACTAAAGAGGAAGAGCTGGCACTACCTCCTTTTGTATTCTATGGCTGAAGAAGACTTTTAGGACCTCACCCTTACAAGAGTGAATAATACAATGCTCATAGCTTGATGATGGTAAAAGAACAATACCCATGCATGCCAATCAAAAAGAAGAAAAATGCCATTTATAATTGCAACCAGGGGATAGAAGAAGTCCTCATTGATACTTTCTATTTTTATTTTTGCTCTACTTAAGAGAGAAGAATTTTATTTTTCCTATTAAATGCTACTTTCTGGTAATAGCTTAGAAGTTGAACTCTTTCAAATTATGGCATTATTAATTTCACTTCTTTTCTTATAGCCTAAATAAATATGCATATGAAAGTTCCTATCAAAAAATAACATAGTAATTGAACAAATTTGGATTTTGATATACATATTTCTCTTCAAGCAGGTTAACTCTATGGAACTTACATGATAAAGTTTGCCATATGTTTAAGGTAATAAAACTCAGTAGTTAAAATCACTAAATCATCTTACTAATGTACATAATGCTTTCAGGTTTGGAAAGTGCTTTATATATATTTTCTCATTTGGTCCTCACAAAAACTCCCTGAAGTAGGTGTTCTCTCCATTTTACAGATAAGGAAAACAGCTAAAAGAAAGTCATTAATTGACTCAGAGTCACACAGTTTGTAAGGCAGAACTGTCATCAGTCAGGCCCTTCTGGCCCCCAGTACAGCATTCAAACCACTCCGCCACCCAGCTGTTTGAATAAAGGGTTCATAGGACTTTGACCTAAAAGGAACTTGAGATATCACTTAGTTATAGACACATAATGTCAAGGCTGGAAGGTATATTAAACATAATCTAGCTCAAGATCTTTATTTTATGGATGAGAAATGTGAAGCTCCTTGCACAAGGTCACAAGGAGTAATTGGCAGAACCAGAATTCCAGGTCTTTTGATTCTCAATTCAAAGTTCTTTCCCCAGTATTATGCCCCTTCAACAAGACTGTATTGCTTTATGACATGATCAATTACTCATGATCACATTTTCTTGTATAATGCCATTTTATTTCTATAATACCTTTAAGTTTACAAAGTGCTTCCTTTCCCTATATTTCCTAGTTTGATCTTCACAACACTCTCATGGGCTTGGGTAAAGCAAATTATATCCACATTTTATAGATGAGAAAGTAAAGACAAGAGGGTAAATAATTGGCATATGGTTTACACAACTAAGTGTGAACTGATATAGAATTTGCACCCAGTTTTGAATCCAAGGGACTAAAAATTATTCATATAATGAGTATAGCTATCAGAATCCAAGGTCAGATAAAATATTTATGTATTAATTATTGATGAAAAATAATAATTATTTAAAAAATTTTCTTAAAGATTCACAAAGTATGATTTCTTTGTACTAACACCAGAGCTTCAAATAAAAAATTTACACATGACACAAGATATGAAAAAAGAAAAGAATGAAAAAAATAATACCTTTTACATGATAACCAAAACTGTGTCTATTTTGATTGTTACCAAAGAACCAGTATAATGAAAAAGGAAGCAAACCTTGGTGCCTACAATTATACTGTCATTGTTTCCTTGATAAAATAAAAAATCTTATTTTTTTAAATAGAGAAAGAAATAAAGGAATTATTCTAGCAAGACCTGATGACAGATTGTGAAATGAAGGATAATGGGCAAATGCTTGGCTTAAACCCCATTGACTGAGAGGTGTATTTCAAATTAGGTCTTACAGTTAATTAAATAATTTTTCTTTTCTCTTTTTGGGGGAAGGGGAGTATGAAGGTTTATTTAAAGGACTGGACAAATTCAAGAAGGTATTCCAAAGAAAAGGTGTAAATTACCCCTAGCATCAAATAATTATCTTCACCAATAGAAATACTTAACCTTGAATGTCTATGGGGGGGTACCAAGTCTATATCTGACACAATTCTTTAGCTCTTCTTCATGGAAACATAAAATTTCCTTAAGATGAAGGGCTTTTCTAGGGAACTGGATCTCATATTAAAGATCCTTTGAAAACAAACACTTTGAAGACAAATAAGTTCCAGAAGGATGACTATAAAATCCCTATGTTTTGTTCACAATGAGGTAGATAACCTGGTAGAAATCTCAGCCCATGAACTTTACTTTAAAAACTGAAATAAATCAGCATGAACACCCAGACAGGCAGACAGACAGAGACAGAGAGAAAGAGAGACAGAGAAAGACAAAGACAGAGAGAAACACAGAAAGAGAATGAAAAAAAAAAAAAAACCAGTGACAGATCATTTCATCCTAGTCATTTCAGATGAATATACATTTTGTACCTCCTCTCTTGTATCCATTAAAATAACTATATTTAAGACCAATAATATCAACAGACGCTTAGTAACCAGGGAGTATTAACCATTGATAGTCATTAATATTCTGGGGCAGCTAGGTGGCGCAGTAGATAGAGCACTGGCCCTGGATTCAGGAGGACCTGAGTTCAAATCTGACCTCAGACACTTGACACTGGGCAAGTCACTTAACCCTCATTGCCCTGCCCTGCCTCCAAAAAATAGTCATTAATATTCCTAGATGACAGGACACCTAGAAACCAGATCTTAAAGTTAAGAGATACCATAAACAGAGAGACCCTCTGGCTCTGATAAGATTGAACATGTCTTTATGAACATGCACAGAAAGAACAAGGTGTGTCCTTAGGTCCACCTTATGATGTGTAAACCCCCAAAACATACCCTTAGTGAGAAAGGTACCCACCTTGGGGGATGTTTTAGGACCCCAGGAAGTCCAAAATAGGATATGAATCTCCCATAAACCTCCCACAAGGAAGAGACTAAGACAATGAGGAGATAACCTAATTTTCTCACTATAAATGTAACCATTTTTCCTCTACCTATTCGAGACACCTCCTGGTGGTCTCCCTGTGGCCTCACAGTCTTTTTTTTTTTTTTTTTTTTTTGGTGAGGCAATTGGGGTTAAGTGACTTGCCCAGGGTCACACAGCTAGTAAGTGTCAAGGGTCTGAGGTCGGACTTGAACTCAGGTCCTCCTGAATCCAGGGCCAGTGCTCTATCCATTGTGCCACCTAGCTGCTCCTGGCCTAACAGTCTTTTAATAAAATTTGGGAAATGGAGTCACTGAGTCTTGTAATTCTTTGGGATGCCTCATGATCAATTTGATCAATTAAATCCATCCCTACATCACAGTTATTCCAAGAACTTGGTCATATTTCTGCTGTACTAAAATATTCAGTAGAATGTTTTTAGAATCACAATATAACTTTCATCCAAAATATGGTATAGCAGGAATAATTTGAGCTACACATTGACTATAAGACAAATACAGGCATAAGATCAAGACATCTATACTCTTATTATAGCCCACAAGGCAATTTTTTAAACAAATTTAGTCTTAGTCCATATTTTCTATTTAGCTATGCTTGAGTAAGCAATGAAGACTTAGTAGCTGGTGTCAGAATGTTTTGGACAGACTCATAGAATTCAATCGATTAATCATTAAACATTTATTAATCACTTGTTATGGATGAGGTATTGTGTTATGTTCTAGGGATACAAAAAGCAACTAAAGATAGTCGCTGCTCTGAAGGACTTTACAATTTAACATAGAAGAAAACATGCAAATAAATATATATAAAGCAATGTACATACAGGATAATTGAGAAATTGTTAAAAGAGGAAAAGAAGGTGGAACTTAAAGGAAGTCCAGGAAGGTCAGTAGTTTGAGCAGAGGAGGGCAATGGGGAGAGCCAGAGAAAATGCTGAAGCCAAGAAATGGAGTGTCTTGTTTGTGAAACAGGCAGGAGGCCAGTGTTAACTTGATCAAAGGTATGAGAATGATGTAGGAGGCAAAAAAGTGGTTAACAGAAAAACCTAAGACCCAAGCTCTAATTCAGACGGGAACTCTAAGGGGGATTCGGACCCCAGGTAATGGATAACTTACAAGTCAGGAAGCTAGGCTTTCATACCCACAGTAATTAGTACCCATAACGGAAACATAAAAGGGGCAGGTCATATAACAATGATAAAATGACAGCCTATAGAAACTCAAACTAAGAATAAATGAAAAATGAAGATGTTTTGAAACTAGCCATGGGAATCAGAAAGAGACATACACAGAAAAGGCCAAATTTTCCCCCAGATTCACTTTATGATGTGTAAACCCCCCAAAACACACCTCCATGGAAAAAGGTACCTGTATCTGGGGTTGGCTTAGGAACCCAGGAACTCCAAATTAGGATGGGCCCTGTACCTCCCAAAGGTGAAGATTATTATAATGAGTAGGACAGGCCCTCCCCGTACCTCCCTAAGGTGAAGAATATTATAATGAGACTGATAAATCAATTTATCTATACTATAAATATAACTGTCTTTCCTTTCCTTTTTCGAGAGATACCTTTCCACTTTTCTGGTTCTCTCCCTGTGGTCACCCACAGTATTGCAATAAAACTTGGGAAACTGAGTCACTGAGTGTTGTAATTCTTTTGGGATGACTCATGATCAATTTGACCCCAAATTCCATCCCACATCAAGGGGACTAGAAAGGTAAGAGGCTAGGTTTTGAAAAGCTTTGAATGCTCAACAGAGCATTCTATATTCCTGGAGGCAAAAGGAAGCCACTGGAGTTTATTTGGGGGTTTGATAAGACCTGTTTTTCAGGAATATCACTTTAGTGGCTGAATGGAGAATGGGCTGAAGTAGGGCAGGCTATTGAAATAAGGTGTAAAGGTAATGAGGGCTTGCCCTAAAGTGGAAGCAAAATCAAAGGAAAGAGGGTGTGTTCAAAAGATGTTACAAAGGTGAAAATGGCAAGTGCTGGCAATAGCCTGGATATGGGGGTGAGAGAAAGGTGAGGAATCAAGGATAACTCCTAGGTTATAAGCCTGAGGGAATGGAAGGATGGTGTTGCCCTGTATAGTAACAGAGCAGGTAGGAGGACTGGAGGTTTAGGGGAAAAAATAATTAGTTCTGTTTCAGAAATACTGAGTTTAAGATGTCTACTGCATATGCAGTTTAAATCACAGAATCATGAAAATGAAAGGTAATTTTATCCAACCCCTTTTGCCCAATGGTAGAATCCCTTTTTACATCATCATTAAGAGATGATCACAGAATTTGAGAGTTGGAAGGGTCTTCATTAACTATCTAGTCTGACTCATATTTGAAAGAAATCTTGACTTTAACGTATCTGATATGTGATTATACAGTTTCTACTTGAAGACCTCCATGAAGTAGGAACCCACCATCTCTCAGAAAACAGAATTTTACTTTCATACAGCCTTAATTCTTTTTTGTAAAATAAAAGTATTTTATTATTTTCCAGTTACACGTAGAAATAGTTTTCAACATTTGTTTATATAAGATTTCCAATTTCAAATTTTTCTCCCTCCCTCCCCTCCCTTCTCCCCTCCCCTAGACAGCAGGTAATCTGATATAGGTTTTTTGGTTTTTTTTTTTTCCTTTTTGGTGAGGCAATTGGGGTTAAGTGACTTGCCCAGGGTCACACAGGTGTTAAGTGTCTGAGGCCGGATTTGAACTCAGGTACTCCTGACTTCAGGGCCGGTGCTCTATCCACTGTGCCACCTAGCTGCCCCATGATATAGGTTTTATATATATATATATATATATATATATATATATATATATATATATATATATATATATATATATATATATATATATATACACACACACACACACACACACACACACACACACATATGTAATAACATTAAGCATATTTCTGAATTAGTCATGTTATAAGAGAAGAATCAGAGCAAAAAGGAAAAATCTCAAAAAAGAGAACCAACAGCACCAAAAATAAAAGAAATAGTATGGTCCAATCAGCATCCATATTCCACAGTTCCTTTTTTTTTTCTTTTCTGGATTTGGAGAGCCTTTCCATCATTAGTCCTTTGGAATTTTCTTGTACTGTTGTATTGGCGATACAGCCTTAATTCTTAGGAAGTTTTTCTTGACACCAAGCTTAAGTTTTCTTCTTGGAAACTACCATCCGTTGCTCCTAGAGTTGCCCTCTGGGGCCAAATATTAGAAGTCTACTGCTTGCTCTACATGACAGCCATTCAAATACATGGAGATAACTATCATGTTCCTCCCTATGGTTCTTCCCCACCCACCTCAATTCCCGGTCTTTTCTCCAAGCTGAAAAAAGTTAGTTCTTAATCCAATCCTCATCCACCATGAACTCACTAAAGACCATCCACTATGCTGAGTGTTCTCTTTTGGAACCTTCCCAATTTACCAACTACATGGCACAGTGGACAGGGTCTGGAGTCAGGAATAGCTGAGTTCAAATCTTGCCTCAGATACTTAAGAGCTGTGTAACCTTGGGCAATTTACTTAAACTCTGTTTGTCTCATTTGTAAAATAGAGATAATAATAGCATTTACTTCCAAGCTTTAAGGATCAAATAAGATGATAATTGTAAAGTGTTTAGTACAGTCCATAGTATATAGTTAAGCGCTATGTAAATGTTCTTAGCATCATCACCACTACCACCACCACCACCACCACCACCACCACCACCATCACCATCACCACCACCACCACCATCACCATCACCACCACCACCACCATCACCATCACCACCACCATCACCATCATCAATGCCACTCTTAAACCTGGGTGCCCAGAACTGAAAATAGTACTACAGACAAGGACTAAAGGTAAAATGGGTCTATCACCTTCCTAGAAATTATCACCCTCTTAAGGTAATGCAAGATTATATTAGCTTTTTTTGGCTGCCACATCACACTGATGACTCATATTGTTCTTTCAGTCTACTAAAATACCCACATCTTTTTCAGAATAACTGGTATCTATGCTTCCCTTGATCATATATTTTAAAAGTTGAATTTTTGTAGCAAAATATGAGACTTTACATTTATTCCTATTAAGTTTCATCATATTAGGTTCAACTCAATAGTTGAACCTGTCAAAATCCTTTTCCTTCTAAATCTATCACCCACTGTGTTCACTATCGCACTCAGCTTTGGATCACCTTCAAATCAGATTAAAAAACAAATAAATGTGCCTTTTTCCAACTTATTGTTAAAAATGTTTAATAGCCAAGGCCAGGCACAGATAGCCAGGTTAATTCACTGGAGAACTTTAGTCATATTGAACAACTACTCTGGAGTCCAGACTTCCAGCTACTTCTGAGTCTAGCTGACTGTATTGTTATCTAAACCATATCATTTCATCTCAAGCACAGTAGAAGAGATACTTTGTGAAAAGCTTTACTACAGCCTATATATACAAGATCCACAGCATTCCAGTAGGTACTAATTTAATGATCTTTTATAAAAAAAGAAATGAGGTTAATCTAGGATGACCTGTCCTTAATGAAGCTATGCTGGTTTTCTCAGTAGGAATTTAACAATGATCTCTTTAATAAGCCTTTCTAGAATTTTCCCACAAATTGAGAAGTCAATTGACGTACAATTTATGGGTTATTCTTTTTCTCCCTGACCTACAGTTTTCAAACTCTGTTCTTTTTCTTTTTAAAAAAATTGGAATAACATTTCCCTTCTCCAGACTTGCAGAACATCTACTTTTCCATGATCTTTCATATGTCACTGACAGTAGCTAAGAAATCACATCTGCCAGTTCTTTCAGGAATCAAGGAGGTAGTTTCTTTGGTTCAGGTGACTATCTGTTTTTTTATCTTGGGTGTAAACTCCTTGTTAATTTTTGTTCTGTCATTTTCAATGCAAAGGTCATTCTATTTTTCAAAACAAACAAGAAATAAAATGAGTTGAGCAGTATTGGTTTCTTTCTATTGTCAGCTATCATTAACCTATCCTCCCCTCGCACAAAGATCTTATCTCTTCTTTGATACTTTTTAAAATATATAGCTTAAAAAATATTATGTTGTCCTTGCTTCTCTTGCCAGGCTCAGTTCACTCAGATCTTTGGAAACTTACTGTTTGTGCAGTAAATCCATGTGATGTAGGATTGTAAATAGTTGATCAGATTGATTGTGAGGCGTCCCAAAAGAATTACAAGATTCAGGGATTCAGTTTCCTAACTTTTATTGAAAGACTGTGATGACCACAGGGAGAATGCCAGAAAAATGAGAAAGGTATTTCAAATAGAAAAGGAAAGATGGTTATATTTATAATCAGCAAATAATTGATCATTTCCTCATTATACTCATCTCCACCTTAGGGAGGTACAGTGGAGGTCTTATCCTAATTTGGACTTCCTGGGGTCCTAAGAAAACCAATGAGGTGGGTACCTTTTTTCCTGGAGGTGTGTTTTTGGGGTTTACATGTCATAAGGTAAACTTAAGGACACATCTGGCCTTTTCTGCACATGTTCCTAAAGACATGCTTAAACTTGTCAGGTCCGGAGGGTCTCTGTGTTTATGATATTTCTTTACTTAAGATCTGTTTTTTAGGTGTCCTGTCATCTAGGAATATTAATGGCTATTAATGGTTAATGGTCCCTAGTTACTGTCTCTCTTGATGGTGAGGGTTGGCAGGGACAAACTCTCTTGGTTACTATAAGAACACAAACCTTAGTTTGTCTGTTAACCCTTTTAGGTACTACTGATAAGGACTCAAGCCTCAGTTTAACTGTAAATCCCTTTTTGCCTCCTCCATCACATGTTATACACTTATATCCATCTTCTGTTACCTGACCTTGGTTTTTATACTTTGAAAGAAATATTAGGGTGGGACATGAGGTCTCTGTGCATCCATATTGGTCTCTCCAGACAAATGACATTATTTCTCCTCACAGAAACTGTTTTCCTTTATATTTTCAGAATTTTATTCTGTGGCATCTCCTATTCCTCCTGAAAAGCCTTCCCCTGAAGCATTTTAGTTCATCAAACCTTTCCTCCCAACTTTTTTTGAAATTTATTCCCCTAATATTGTAGGTACGTGTAAGACAAGGTCAAGATTTCCTCTCCTTCACCATCACAAACTCTAGCATAGAGTAGTCACTTCCCCAAAAAGTTCCCATCATTCATTTATACTCCAGCAACAAGTTCATTCCTGTTACTGAGGAAGCAAGTAGAGAATAGAATTTCTTCTTATTGCATTTTCCACCTTTTGAAGAAAAAAATAAGTCAAGAAATTATTTGCTCCTTTGCTTTTGGCTGAGGGAGAACTCCAGTCCTCCATCATTACTACATCATGCCTCTTTGTCAGGCCTAGAGTCTGTTTCCCAAACATTTATTCTTTCTGTTCAGGTGGTTTAAAGACCAAAATCCCTTCCTTCTGTTTCTCCCCCTTTTGACTTTGACACAAATATTTTCCATCATGCTTGCCTCCCTCCCTCCAACAATAAGTATCCTTTTGTAATATATAATGCAGTCCCTTTACCATCCTCCACCCCATCTCTTTTACTTATTGTTTCTTCTGGACAAGAACTACTCATCCAGAACAATGCTCCAGTCATGAATTTCCTCTTTTGGGTTAGGATCTCTGATTCACATTTTATTGTTGCTGCTGTTGCTGTTGCTGTTGCTGTACCTTTGGGGCTACAGGTTTTAACTACTGGCTCTTTTTTCAGATTTTGTCTCCTATGTACTTCTGGATATTGAAGCTGCTGTACTTTCTTCTTTGTGGCTACTGTTTTTGTATTTCCTTGTATTCCCAGTGCTTAGCACAGTGCCTGGCACATAGTAAGTAAGTGCTTAATAAATACTTACTGACTGATTTAAGGGATATAAATGTCATCTCCCTTTCTCATCATTTTAAGTTTTCAATCCTTTTGGTTAGATCTGGCAAAAATCCTGCTAAATCTATTTTTATCAGCCTTTGTTAGGTATACTCCATCTCTTACCAGAAGTCTGTCAACCCCATATTGTAAACTTTAATCCAGAAATCCAAATCCCCTTCTCAGTTACTACTTTCTTAGCCAGCTGATAACTTTTTATTTATATTTTCTTTTGCAACTTTCGCCTTCATTAGGCAACAGTGAGGAGAATAATCTGGGACTCTGGGGTCTTTGTTTCTTCCTGAAGACTTGAAATCATTCGCAATACTTTCTAGTTTCCTTTTAGTTTTCTTTGTTTGTTTTGTGGGGGTGATGGAGGAGAGGATCAAGGGATTTAGAGGCAATCAGGATTAAGTGACTCGGCCAGGGTCACACAGCTAGTAAGGGTCTTATGCCAGATTTCAACTCAGGTCCTCCTGACTCCAGGGAAGGTGTTCGATCCACTGAGTTACCAAGATGTCCCTTAGGTTCCTTTTGGGGGTGTTATTCTGTGAATTACTACAAGGAGGTAAGTGTCTTCTAATTAGGTCTTTGATTATTTTTGGCTTAAAAACTTTACTACCCCTAGGGTAATCTGTTTCACTGTTAGCCAATTACTAACTGACAACTGAGAATCATAGAATTTTACAACTGTAAAGGATCAGAGAGATCAATTAGCTAATAAATGCTTGTTAACTACTTAATCTTGAAAAAATTGTTAAATTTCACACAGGCATTCTCAGTTACACCATAAACACATAATACACATTAGTAAATGTCATCTTTGAAAATTTAGGATTGAGATAATTTTTTGCTTTTTTAGAATACATAACTATTTTTTAAAATTATGATAAAACTTTAATCTCAACTCATAGTATTATCTTACAGCTTATTTATAATGAATAATAGTTATACATGTTCTTTGAAGATACTAAAATTATGCTGTATAACAAGCCAACAGATCTGTCAGATTTATGAAGAATTGAAAAATTATGGCATAACAGATACTTAGTCATTTCTTCAGCTAGCCCATACATTTCCATTTATCACAAGGTGAAACTTTATAATTATGGTAACAATGAATTTATATTATTTAGTAATAAAATTATGAATGTTAAATCTCTCTGAATATTTGGAGATTAAATGTACAATCACATTCCCAATACTTTTTGGGTTCCATTAAATGTACAAGAGAAATTTTGTACATAACAGCAATCTATTCCAATTCCAACATGGGGTGACTCACCTCAAAATAACCAAATTATATAATAAAATAATATGAAAAAATTGTAATAAAATATTGATAGTTTACATTTATATAGTACTTCGTAGTTTCAATTCCCCATGTATTATCTGACAATCTTTCAACAAGCTTGAGTTGGTCATGGTAGTAGCTAAAACATCAGGGGCAATGACACAAATGACATTTACATAGTGTTATACAATTTGCAAAACAACAGTATTTATAATAAGCTTATGGTGTGGTAGTATTAATGATATTTGCTAGTGAATCAGTCAATAAGTTAGTTAGCACCTACTACATGACAGGCAGGCAATAAGCACTTGGGATATAAAGAGGCAAAAGAAAGTCCCTGACCTCAAGGAGTTAACAGTTTAATGGGGGAGACAACAAGCAAATATGTGCAAACAAGCTATAGACAGGATTAAGTGAAAGAAGGACTAAGAGCAATAACATTTGAACAGCTATTATTCTTTTTATATTTCTTTCTTTTTGGGGGGTAATGAGGGTTAAGTGATATGCCCAAGGTCCACTAGCTAGTAAGTATCAAGTATCTTGAGGGCGTATTTGAATTCAGGTCCTCCTGAATCCAGGGCTAGTGCTTTATCCGCTGTGCCACCTAGCTGTCCCTTCTTTTTATATTTCAATGCAAATCTTTATAGATTCAAGCTAATATAAGTTGGAGGTCAAGATATGAAAATATTACAAAATGGTGAGATTTGTTAGCCAAGAGATGGAACCTTTTAATTTGATTAAGATACTTTATGATTCAGTGTCCAGGGGGAATAGAAAATATTCTTCCTACTAATCATGTTTAAATCTGAAAACACCTGAAGATTCCTGAATCAACTGCTAAGATTTATTGGGTTTGTTTACATAATACCAAATGCTCAACTATTTCACATTTTGAAGCCTATTATGTGGAAAAGCACAGTACAAGCTGGAATAGGGAGTTCCAGAAGAAAAACAAGGCATGTCTCATTTCTTAAAGAACTTTATGATTTAATACAAAAAAAATGGGGTGGGGGGAATCCAGGTTCATTTAGAATAACCTCTCTATAAGAAATTTAATAATAACAGCACACATTCAATAACTAGCATTTATATTGTACCCATTTGCGAGGCACTGTATTTGACATTATAATCATTCTGTAAGTTATGTGATCTGAGTAGTCTACATTTTAAAGGTGAGAAGACCAAAGTACAGTGAGGTATTATCATTTGCCTAGTAGCTAGGGAAAGGAAGACAAATTGCAAGTCATCTGGATTTCCTAGAAGGTAGTTAAGTATCAGAAAAGGACTTAAAACCTAGGTCTTGTGATTCTACAGCAAACATTTGTTCTACTTCACAGCAACTGCCTCATGCAAAGAAAAACATTTAACAGATATCCAGATCTGCACATACAGTAGTGGAAGATATTTTAAAGATTCTAGATACTATTTTTATTGAGAGTGATTGTTAAATGGAGAGGCACCAGAGATAACATTCTACAACTTCAATACAATGAGTATTTCTTATTCTCCTGTAAGTACAATGTTAGTCACTATGTATAGAAAGGTGAGATACAACAGTCTCTGGCTTCAAGGATCATATATCCTAGTGCAGACATTCACTGGGGTCTGTGTACTTTTAAAAAATTGATAACTTTATTTTAATATAATTGGTTACCTTTGTAATTCTAATGTATTTTAGTTAATGTATTTCAAAACATTTTTCTGAGGTGTCCATAGGCTTTACCTAATTGCCAGAGGGGTCTATGATACAAGAAAGGTTGGGAAACTCTGTTATGGTGTGTGTATAAAATAAGACAAGTACATAGATAAGTTTAGAAAACATTAAAATATGTTAACAGGAAAGGTCTAACAGAGTGGTATGAGAAACCTGAAGAGGCTAAGTTCATTTATAGCTTGGAAGATCAGAGAGGAGTTCATGAAAGAGATGGTAAATGAACTGGCCACTTAAAAGCAAGAGATGCATTTCAAAAGATAGAGAGACAATTTCCTAATTTGGGCTGGCAGTAGGATACAGAGTCCAGGTGGAAGGAAAAGGTGGGGAAAGAAAGGAAAATGACCAACCATCTGGATTCCCTAGAAGGTAAAGAGGTATATAGTAATGCTGGAAATTAGTAGAAAGCTACTAAAAGTTTATGAGCATGGGAGTAGCATAATGAGATGACACAAAATGTTAATAGCTGATTTTGGAGGGAATATGAAAAGACACCAACACACTACTGGTAGAGCTGTAAACTGGCCAAACATTCTGGAAAGTTAAATAGAATTATGCTTTAAAAAAAGCATGTAAAATGTCCAAAGCTTTCTGGCCACACGGCTAGGCATATACTCCAAGAAGTTCAACAATAAAAATGGAAGTTCCCAAATATGACAAAATATGCATAGCAGCACTATGTAATAGCAAAGAACTGGAAACAAACAGGATATCCACTGATAAGGCAATGACTAAATAAACTGTGGCATACAAATGTAATGGAATATTACTATGCTTTAATACATGATGAATATTAAGAACACAGAGAGCTATGGCAATACTTATATGAATTGATATAAAGAGAAACAAATACAAATAGGAAAACAATTTATATGATAAGGATGTAAATGGAAACAACATCCCCAAATAGAAACTGAATACTGTGAAATAATAATGACCAATTTGTAAAGCCTTCATTTATTTCCCTAGTTCTAAGTGCTATCTTTCTCATATTGTCTTTCATTCACTCAGCTATGTATATGTATATCATCCAGTAGAGTATAAGCTCCTTAAGGCAAGGTTCAATTTAATTTTTGTTTTTGTATCCTCAGAAACCACAAAAGTGTAGGTACTCCATTTTAGGAGGGTACCCAAGACAGCCATCTCATAATTTCCCATCTGGTATACTCCTCTGGACTTTATCCATGCCCACCCACGATCTCCTCATCTTGCAAGATCACATCAACCCTGACATTCAAAACTCATTACTCCCTGCTCTTGAGGACCCTTCCTTCATCTGATTGGAGAGGATTGAGAGTGGACAAGGGGGAACTCCTCTGATTCTCCATTTAAGGACCAATTATTGACTGACTACTTAATAGACGGTTGCTGAATTAAATGTAGTTATGTTGTTCACCATGCCTACAATGTTTTCCTCTATTGTCTTCTGCCTATACGAATTCTATCCATCTTTCAAGGCCTATGTAAAATCTGCCTCTTTCTATAACTCCAGCTTAATTTCTCCCCTTTTCTATGGCCAATTACGCTTATTTTAAATTATTTAAAATGTAGCATTTGTCTGGTGTTTTATTCTGTATTTATGTCTAATTTATTACATGTCTATATATTTTCTAAGACTAATTCCTTGAAGACAATTTCCATACACATTTTCTTCTATGCCTAATAGTGCTAGGCAAGTAGTAGTTTCTCAAGAAGCATTTGTTTAAGGGAATCTGACATTTCTTCTCATGATGATTTGTACTTCCTAATACTTCTGTGATGCCAGGGAAAAAATGCAATACAGGATAGTACTTTGCATATAATAGAAACTTAATAAATGTTTAGTGAATACAATCTGTTGCAAATTCTTTAATGGATCATAGCATTTAAAAAAAGCCACGTTACTATTTGACTATCAAGTAAAAAAGACATGAATCTGATACTACATTTTGACACTCAAAAATACCATTGACACTGGTCTTATTGGATATGGTAGGTTAAAAAGGATAATAGATGAGAGAAATGACTATTAATAACCAATGATTTGGGGAGATTCAGATTTTCCCCTTTTTCATTTATCCTCATTTCAAGACCTCAGTCTCTGAAGGTTGAGGTAACCTTTTGCTCTATCTAGACCCCACCCTGGTAAGGAAGCCATTGTGCCCTACTCAGGTTTGGCCAAGGATCAATTCTTCAAATAGATTGTCCAAGGGTAGGGGCAACTTAGAAGTAAATGACAATCAAAATTTGGGTCCAGCCCCTCACTGTAATATTCATTCTCTCATTAATTCTTAACCATTTGGAGTTAATTGCCAACGTTGGGGAAACCACTCTTCCAATGGGCATATAAGCAATAAGTCCTCCTCATGATGGTCTTTGATAGAAGAAAGAGGTAGCCAAATGGTGATTCTTTTATTAAAATTAATAATAAAATGATTAAATTACCCAGAGATTATCTCTTGAAACTTTTTAGTTACCACATTCATGACCAAGAGTCCTTGTCACAAAAACTGTCCACAAGCATTATGTAATCTGCATAGATAGGCAACTTTTCCTATGTCTACTGTTCCCCACATTCAAAAACAATTTTCATTTCTTCCTATACCTGAAGGCATATCCATGGGGAAAATGATCCAAAATTTTAAATATTCAAGATTTGATCTCTGTTGGGGGAAAAAAAGGAGCTCTTTCTTTAATTGAGGTTTTTTTGAAAGTACCTTTAAAAAAATCTAGGTTTATGGCCTTGATCAAACTGATGGCTGAATTATGAAAGTCCTTTTCATTTAAGGATACAGATTATTTGTGGAAAGAATAAAGTAAAAGAAAACAAAACAATTGCTTAGTAACCTATGTGCACAGTGTTTTAAAAAATTACTATGCTTTAAAGCCATTGCTACTTTATTTTATGTTATTTTTAGGTTTTAATGAATTTATATTTATGCAATTAAATGTTTATTTGTATATTCAGTGTTTTCAAGCAGCTAAAAATATGCTGACACATTACTTTTTCCATAACATTTACCTTATAACAAAACCTTTTTTCTTGACATGTATAGCACAGAAAAAAATGCAAGTGACATCTGCTATGGTTTTACTTATGAAAACTTAAAGAATCCTATGGGATAACATCACTCAATCTCTCTAAGAGTACCTCTAAAGGAGAACTTCCTTTAAAAAATCTGGAAATAATTAAAAATGATTATAGTACTTTCAAAAAGTTTACATGAAACCCCAATCTGCTACATATCAAAGAAGGAAATGCAGTAAGAAGAAGGTAAAGCAAATTTTAGCCCCCTTCCCCAAATTACACACATATTGTAAAAAAAAAAAATTCTGTTAACAACATTATCAACAATGTGACACATTAAAGAACACTATACAAAACAAAGACTAACTGATCACACACTGACCTTGTCAACTATACATCTTAATTATTCCACTTGAAAACATGTTACTTTTAAAATGAGAGGCAATCTAATTCCCCCCCCACACACACACATACTGTGTTAGTTATTGCAACTCTAACTTGTTACTGTTTACAGAAATGAAAGTACCACAATGTGAGGGAGGAAAATGGATCACCACATTGTATACAATGAGAAGGAAAAAATGGAACTAAATAGAAAAAAAACTGTAATTTTTTTGTATCTTAATTCCAGTGTCTTAAACAAAGTATTTATTTGTAACAGTAAGACTGACAATCATGATAATGATTACCATTTGAATAGCACTTGCAGGTTTAAAAAGCATTGTACTGACTACTTATATGATCCCAACAACCCATCCAGGTACATACTACAGTAATTATTATGCCCATTTAACAAAAGAAGAAATGATGAATCAGAGTGATTAAGTGACTTTTCTACACATACATAGCTGCTAAGTCACTTAACCTCTCTTAGCTTCAGTTTTCTTATCTGCAAAATGAAGATAATACCAAAGGTTTCTCCATAAGACCAAACATGTTTCAGGTTTAGAATTAAAACACAGCCTCCTCCCCTTCCCATCTCCTACTCTTGTCCAAATGACATACTATGCCTACAGGAGCATTTTTAAAGCTTATTATATTTTCCACAGAGACCTAAAATTCCTTTGGGGAAACTGACTTGATTGCATATCCTTCAGAGTTTAAAAGGCTGACCATATGAACTGAATTATCCATGACATGTACCTTCAGACGTTTGTAATGTGATATTTCATGTAAATTTAGACCATACTTTAGAGGAGCTGCTGGCAACAGTAAGTTTATTCAGGAGCTCAGATAAGGAAAAAAAAAATCTGACATCCTTGCTAATCTGTAGTTGTTAACATGGAATTTCCAACATAAGAAGCATAAAAACATCTAATTTGCTATAGCAAATTAAAGAAAAACAAAAGATGCATTTCTTTCCCCTTTTTTATTTGTCCATAGTTACTAGTCTATGAAAATGAGATTTAACTTTTTAAAGGTCTCCATGGTGTCATCTATTTTTTTCTATTAAAAGAAAAACATTTCAAACTTAAATAAACTAGAAAATGTAATTCACTTTGAAGACCTATTTTAACTAAGGATTAAATTACATTATACACAATATATCATGAGCTATGAAATGGTGTAAGCTTCTTCAAGATGGTTGTTCACTGAGTGTTTTTCTTAATATTAATACTATTTATCATAATATGTAGCTGGTGTCTGTTTAAAGAGGCAGACTATGAAAGGGAACTATTAATGCAACTCTGAAAAGTCCAGCTTTAAAGACACATTAGTAGGGGTGTGGCAGACACCCTGGCTTGGTGGATATATTGAAGTAATGATACATTCAGCTCTAGAAGAGAGAATCATGTTATACTGTCAAAAGACTGCTTTGCTAAACAATCTCTATATTAAACTAGTTCTTTCTTCTTTTCTAAAGGTCTAATATAACTTTAGTGGCATTGCTCTGGGCAAAAATATGGTAATGGGCTTGAGAATTAAACAATTGTGAAAACCAGCAACAACTGGCACATCATCTGAAAGGAATCTGAAGGCATTCCTGTAATTATTCAGACTTTTTCTATCCTTAAATCAAATGTCTTAAATATCTTTAGAACAATCACTTTGTTACCTGATAGTTCTAAGAATCTTCTAAAATTTAATACTTATTTAGCATTAAGATATAGGATGATTATTCATATGGAAATAATTCTATTATATGGACAGTACTAAATCACAATTTTGAAAAAAAAAAAGCATTTGGAATGATGGATTTTAGTCTCTCCAAACTAGACCAAATTACTGTCTTCAGTGCACATGTATTTTCCCCCTTAAATGAGTAACAATGAACTAAGAAAACAAAGACCCATGAATACACACACATGCACATGCGTGCATGTATATATAACATATGTGTTTATGTATACACACATAGGAAACTATAATGTTCAAAATAAATATCAAAATTAGCCGTTTCATTTGTTACCCTGCTTCACTGAAACCTCTAATAAAAGTGCACTGCAAAGAGAGCTTGAATTTCTCACTCTTCCTTTCAATCAATATCTGAGGCAAAGTTTCATCTCTAGGGCCCTTAATGGCAGGAATTCATGGAGCCAGCAAATGAGTAATGTTAAACCTATGATTAGATGATGAGGCCATCAAAGACACTAGACCCTAATGCTACATTCCTCTATATTCTTCTGAACTGCAGGGAAACCCAAGGCTAAGGAAGAAGGCACTGCAAGTCATTCCTTTTCTGAAACTCTTCAAAAGCTGTTTAAAAGATACAGCACAACATGAAACTTAAGGCCTATAAATGATCTCTTGGAATTTCTCTTGAACCTAGAACTTAACCGTTAGGTAACAAATTTTTCAAGTACCCTTCTGGAGATGGTTTGAAGATTGAACCCCATTGAGGATTCCTGCCAGTGATGCATTTTTCTTTAGATTTTTCTGAACTAATATTCATACCGGCTAACAGAAAGGAAACAAAACAAAACAAAACACATACGCACACATGAAAATGAACCTAATTATTTCCTTATGGATACAGGCTTGAAGAAATGAAATCTAAGGAATGGAACCCAAAAGGTAAGTTTAAAAAGATGAACTAAATTCATATTTTTTGTTCATTTGGGATAGTTATACAATTAGGGGATTTTACCAGGAATAATTTAGATGTATATTGCTTTTCAGAGCATAAAATGTGGATGATTTAATCATTCTTAGTAGTCATGCAATCTATTTTCAACATACATATTTTCATTATTCTAATTATTACTGGAAATGTTAATGTATACATGACATTAAATAATTTATTTCTTTTGTGGGGAAGAATTTCTATTAATTGAAGAATTTATAAAATAAAATAACAATGAAGGCCTATAATAACCCATAATAACACCCCCAACCCATCCTGATAAGGTAATTGTCAATTGTAAAAAAGAAATGAGATGACAAACATTAATAATAATATCCAATGATTTGAATTCTACTTTAATTCTGGTTATTAACAAATATGAGAAATAGTGACAATGCTCTTAAAGAGTTAAAGTTCTCACTTTTTTGTTTTTAACTGAAATCATACTAAAAGCCTACAGTGTAAACTTTTATATATAAAAAGGAAAGATTAAAGTTTTATTTATCAGACTATTCATTAATGGAAAATCTTATACAGGTTGTTTTTTTTTTTAAATACTGAGGGAAAGTATCATACTTTTCCTTAGTTTAAGAGGTACATACTAAAGGTCAAGGTTTCCAAAAGCACTAAACTCCCCACAAGACTAAATCAGGCATATAAAAATTCAACATATTATATGATTGCACATGTATAACCTATATCAGATCACTTGCTGTCTTGGGGAAGGGGGATGGAAGGGAAGGAGAAAAAATTTGAAACTCAAAATCTTATAAAAATTAAGGTTGAAAACTATTTTTACATGTAATTGGAAAAAAGAATAAAAATGCTGGGGAAATACATTTTTAAAAATGTATATAAAAGTAGAAATATTTTACAAAAATATTTTCATATGAAAACCTTTATATAAAGATAGATAAAATTATATGCATGTGAATATATTATATTAATATAGCTATGCATATATCACATATTCTAAGGAGGTACTTTTTCCAGTGATAGAATAAATGCAAATGCCCATGTCTTTCTCCTTTCTCTCTGTCTCCTCCTTCTCCTTCCTCTGTATATATATGCACACACATATCCTCAGAGAACAAAGTAAACACTACATTTTTAGCAAATAATTGAAAAAATAAATGAACAAGCTATCCTCATGAGCGGATATGAAAGAATTTAATGAAATATCATATAATTATTAAAGGAAAAAGGCTTACCTGGGAACAAAGCAACATAACAAGTTCAACCACAGATGTGCTGGACTTCATACACACAAGGCCTGAAACAAGCAAATATTTAAATGAAACACCATGATTAGATTATCCAAAGAGATAATTTTTAGGTAAAGTCAAATTTTCCAGTAAGAAAGTCTTGACACACAAAAATTATATAACTCAAGTTATATCCTTACTTAAAAATAGGGAATTCAATGACTAATTGGTTAAATATTTCAAAGCCTTCAAAGAAAAAAAATTCAACAATATATTGAGGGAGAAAGGAAAAATCATTTACACATCTCAAGATAGATTATTTTTCAAGATATTTCCAACATGTAAACATTTCTCATGAAGCTAATAAAGTTTATTAGCTACAAAAAATCTAATTTCATTTTAACCAAAATTTACCACAGGCCTATTTCCTGAACTAAAGATTTCTTGTCACTCAGTTTCAAAATGAGTATCAAAATATTCTTTCCAAAAGGTCTAACAAAAACATAATTTCCATAGTATGACATCAATAAAACTTATATAGATTACAAACTTCAGATTAAATATTTTAAAGAATATTTAAGTACTGTTTTATTTAATCCCTTATCCTTCTACTGCCTAATATAAGTTCTGAAGGAAAAAAAGCAATATGATTTAATATTATACCAGTACGTAGTAGCTTTATTCTTTTCTTAGGGAAGAACTGAACAAGACTTACTCATAACAAAACAAAATTTACTTATAACGAATTTACTTTTCAAATTCAAAGGTAACCATTCCACAAAAGTTTATGTACACATTTAAAAAAATGCATTTTAATTCGCTGTTTTGGAAATGCCAATAGGCTAGAATATATTTATAAGATCTTATTAAAATTAGGACTCTTAGAAGGGGCTAACAATGATTTTCTCTCACTTGAAAAAAAATTAATGTTAGTATTTGATAATTTATTTTATTTTAACTTATTTTATTTTATCCTTATTTTAAATGATACTCATTAGTTTTGATAAACTGGTCATTTAAAATTTAAAAAAAAATCCTACAGTAGAAGGAAAATCAAGTCATCAAAAAAGGGAGCAGATAGAAAAAAAATGTCATGCACTAAATGTAAAGTTGGATCCCAAAGATTTGTGGATAATTGGATTTCAACAAATAGGGTGGTAGAGTCAAATGCCTTCCACAGAAAACCATGTATATTTATTGCGGATAACAGATAAATACACTTTTGTGTCCACTTTGCTAATATTCCTATCCTTATTGTATAAGGAGACAGAACAAGCTATAAAAAGCCTCTAGTACTCTATCTTATCAGTTCTTTCAGCAGACAGTTAACTAATGAAATAAGAGGCAGATGTGTAAAGCTCATTTAAGGGAGACAATTGCTATAATTGATCAGCAATTCTCATCCTCCTACATTAAAAGATCCAGAAGATTAAAATGGCACACTTATCAACTGCAGGTAACCTAACTATTTGAACATAACACAGGAAGACTAAATGAAAGATTAAACTACATACCTACACTATTACAATTTACATGACCACTAAATAGACTGTATTAGACTGGCAAAGAGTCACTGCATAATCTGATCAAAATAAATACTTGCTTCCCCCCTCCCTGAGCAATATTAATGAGTCAATAAACATTTATTTAACACCTACTGTGTTTAAGGACTGTGTTAAGTGCTACGGATACAAAGAAAGGCAAAAGACAGTCTCAGCTCTCAAGGAGCTTACAATCTAATGCGGGAAGACTACATATAAAAAAAGCTCAAAAGGATTGGAGGAGAGGAGGGAAAGAGAGGGAGTAACCATTGTGGGGTGATGCCAGGTGGGAAATGATAAGATACCTGTAATGGGCCCCCTCCTTAAACAGAAGATCTGGGAGGAGTTCTCTGATATCTACTCTCCACCTTCTCCAATCAATGGGAGAGAGGGGCCCAAGGGGTATGGGGTACTGAAGAAATATGAGTTTTAGAGCTGATGTGATCTGGTAGGAAGATGAGTTTTTAGAAGCAGTGACAAAGTACAAGCAAGCGGTAAGGTGGAAATAAAATGTACATTTCCCCAAAAGTAAGGAAAATATGTAATTTGTAGTAATAATTTATGATACAATTTTTGTGACTTGTTAAAACAATTTGCTACACACACACACACACACACACACACACACACACACACACACACACACACTCCAAACACATCTTCCCTTAAATAGGTGATGAAGCAACTTGACAGAAAAGTAGTTAGGCCAGAAATATACATTTAAAAAACAGAAAATATTGTAAGAACTTCACAGGAAAAAAGGTTAACTGCACAAAGTTGCCTAACTCTATCAGAGTGTATTAAGAAAATAAGCGTTGTTGGGATCTTGGTTTGATGTGTTGTGACCCACAGTGGTTAGAAGAATTAGCTGATTCATCACTGTCTATAGAGTGGTCACAAGTTTTTTGCAATGGGAAGAGTCAAAGATAGTTAAGACCTAATCTTCCAAGAATGGAAACACATGCACAAGGCATGAACACACACCAAAGTGGTTAAATTTCTTGCAGCAGTTTCTGAGATGTTGAAAAAAATAGAAACTATGTAAAGAACATATGTCTAAGAAGACAATCTTCACATCCCAATGTTAGAATAAGAGCTTTATTAGAGCTACTTAATACAAGAATGATCTGACAATGAACAACTAACTCATAAAATATGTGAAGTAAGAAGCCTAGACAGATAAGATAGAGTTACCTACCCAATTCATCAGATGAGATATGTATGCATGTCCAGGGTTTTCCCTTAAACCAGGTTCAAGTTCAACATGTCTAAAATATAACATTACTTTTACCTTCAAATTCAATCCTCTTGCAATCTTGCCTTTTTCTGTTAAAGGCACTAAAATCCTTTAAGTAACCCAATTTTAAACTTTCACGTAGTTGTTAATGTGTTATTTAATCCACCATTGCTTAAACCATCATCTCTGGACTATGTCAAAAAGATGATTCACCATAAACAAGTTGGATTTATAAATGGAATATAGGGGTGGCTAAACATTTGGAAAGAAATAACACATCACATTAAGAACAAAAATTAAAATCATGGGGCAGTTGGGTGGCGCAGTGGGGGCAGGGAATCAACATAGTTTTTGCCCTCAAGGGACTAATAAAGGGATATGTACAAATCTCTCATGTACATGCCCTTCTCACACTACTCTACTTCTGACCTTCATTCTCTCTTCTCCTGAATTATTACAATAGCCTTTTAATTGGGCTCCCTATGTCACCTCTCTCCCTACTCCAACTGAGCTTCCACTCAGCTGCCAAAATTATTTTTCCTAAAGATGTAGTTCTGACTATGTCACTTCGCACACCCAACACAAACTCTAGTAGCTCCCCATTACCTTCAGGATAAAATACAAAATCCTCTGTTTGGCATTTAAAGCTCTTCATAATCTGGCCCTTTCTTATCTTTTCACTTTTCATATATTTTATTCCTCTGCATGCATACTATGATTCAACAATATCCCCAAACAATGAATAAATGTTTTTTGACTGTTTGTCACTGAATATCAAATCTGCTTTGGATGATTCAGTAATTGTGTTAATTAAACATAATGGTTTGACTTCAGAATCCATGTACAATTTTTACTGTAAAAAGAAAATATATCAATAATTTTAAAAGAAGAAATAGTTTTAAATGGCTTTTGCATTCTTGAGAACAAGCAAAACCATTGATTTTTCTTTCTTTTTCACATTTTTTCTTATGTATAGTGATTACAATGAGCTATATCACAAATTTTAAAACGCAAAATAGAGAAAATACTTTTTCCTTCATTGCTAATATACCCAGTCATTAAATAAATTAAAGTGACAATTAAAATATACTTAGAGCATATTTTTACTTATAAAAAGATTACTTAACATAGTCTATCTGAATAGGTTTTGCATAGTTTGTAATGTGGAAATTTATTTTGATTTGGGGACCCTGTCTTTGAGCTGAGATTAGAAAGCCTTAGGCCCTCAGGGTCTCTTCTGTGTGGGAGGTGCTGGTGCCCCTCCCCCTCTGCTTCAGCTGAGCCAAAAAAGGCCCTTGGGCTGTACAAGATGCCAGGTGGTTCCCTCCACCCTGAGCAGATCTATCTGAGAGATCCTGGGCTTGTCCAGGCCCGGCTCTGGCGTAGCCCGTGTGAGGTCCCAGGCATGCAGCAGGGGGCACGGCCCCTGGAGCCCTGGGTATGGTACACATGGGAGGCTCAAGTGCCCCTGGACCTCAGCCCCAGCTGGAGCCCTGGCTGGCGGATTAGCTTGGTGTGTATGGGGGCGTAAAAAGCCCTGAGATTTGAGTGGAGAGAAGATATATATATATATATATATATATAGACCTGGGAGTTAGATGGCAAGGGAGGCCAAAGGACAAGATTAAGGGGAGCTGACAAGATTAGAAGAAGGAGAGGGGTGGCAAAGGCAGCAGAGGGCAGACTGAGGGAGCAGACAGACAGACAGACAGAACTGGAGGCAGCAGAGAGCACAGAAGTGGTCAACACAGGGTACAGGCGGAGTTAGAAGAAAGTAGCTGAGTAGTGAAAGTGGAACATACCCTAAGGCAAGAGGCAGCAACCACCCTTATTGTATTAAAAAATTCCACTTGGGGGCAGCTAGGTGGTGCAGTGGATAGAGCACCAGCCCTGAAGTCAGGAGTACCTGAGTTCAAATCTGACCTCAGACACTTAACACTTACTAGCTGTGTGACCCTGGGCAAGTCACTTACCCCCAATTGCCTCGCTAAAAAAAAAAAAAAAATTCCACCTGCTGCCCCTGGACCTTTTTTTTTTTTTAATACAATATATAGGAATACATAGCCCTTTAACCCTACCTTCCTCAACAAGCCCTGATAACTTACAACTTTTGTCAATAAAGTAATGATGTTTACTCTATTTTACTTAAGAAGGCAAGAAAGTAAGTCATATATTTTATAAAGATTTTTGAGATACATTTCAAAAGTAATAGTATTTATAGATTTTATCAACTTTCTATAATTCAAAAAATGCATCTATGCAGAATGTTATATTCAGAATAATATATACAATGACATGGAAGCTCTTCAGAGTTGAGATTTTAATATGCAACAAAATTGAAAATTCATTGCTAGAAATGTCTTTGAATAGCAGACACAATGCTTTTTATACACAAACATTTGTATTTTTGAAAAAAATCAAAATAGGTGTAAAAGATTTAATTATGTCTTTGTGTGTTTACATGGGTATGACATAATACCAAAAAAAAGGTTAATAAAGATAAGAAGAAAGATAAGATTTGGGAAAAAAATTTCTTTAGAGGAATGAATTTCTCATACATCAAAAATAGGTTCACTAATTGTTACTGAGTCATAGAACTAGTCAAGTCACCTGACAGAGGTGGCAAGTAATGTTAACAAAGAATATGGGAATAGTGATCATTATTGATGTCAATCTCAAAGTTGAGATACCACAAAACATTCTAGTTTCATTACTAAGTATGCCTTAAGATTTTGTGACTTAAAAAAAAATACTTTCTGACTTCAGACCTTTATAATGCATGTTGAGTCCCCTAAAAATTTCATATATTTGTTATGCAATCAAATTCTAGCACTATGGAATTCACTGAACTTCAAATGCAAGTTGGCATTGATATTATGTCTACTGTTCAAAATTTTACAAACTTATCTTTCTGAACAGACATCTTTTTTGTCACTACTTAAAATCACTGTTGCTTTGATTAATCTAATTATTTTTCTCTGTTTCCTTTGTCTTTGTTATATAGTTCTTTTACTGTAAAATTCCAGGTGTACATATATTATAATTTTATACTTCAGTGAACCTTGTCAAAGTAAGTACTGTCTCCAATGGTACAAATGGAAATTCCTCCACAATTTTTATCCTGTACATTTTTTGTTTGTGTCTATAGTTTTCCATAATAAGATACTTTATATTTTGTTTCCAATAATTATGATAAAAACAATGAGAAATAATGGAGAATAAAATGTTATATTTGGAATCCAGAAGAGGATCCAAATCATGCCTTGGTCATTCAAAAGCTGGGAATCTCCTGGTAACCCACTTAATCATTTAGAGCATTAAGGCAATTCTAAGACTCAAAGTTATATAAGGTTTACCTAAAGCATTTTGTTGGCCTCATTCTCACTCACCACCCTCATCTATCGAATTAATTGCCATATCCTACTGTTTTTATCTCCACATGTCATATCTGTCCCCTTCTCTCCACGAGTAAGTTCTCTGCACCTCTTGCCTATACTATTACAATAACCTTATCGACCTCGTTGCCTCAAATCTATCCTCTATCCAATCAATCCCCCAGCCTCATTCTACATTATTTATACATGGCTCTTCTCCATCTATGCTATCGTCTAGCCACACTGGCATTCTTGCCATTCTTCACATCTCCTGAATCTATGTCTTTACTCAGGTACTCACGCCTGAAAGGCTCTACCGACACATCCTTACTTTTTGTAACCCTGGACTTCATCCTAGATTCAGATTAAGTAGATCCTCCAAGCCTTCCCCAAGTTCTCCCTCTCAAGCTTACCTTACTTTGTATACGTTTTTTTAAAATAATCAACATTTTTATTTATAGTTTGAGGTTCTGATTTTTATCCCTTTTTCCCTTCCTTCCCTTCTCCCTCTCTGAGGCAGCAAACACTCAGATATGGGTTATACATGTATGATTATGTAAAATATTACCCTATTTGTCACTTTGTATATGTTTTGTATAACTGTAATTCATGAGGGCAGACTTATTTCCACTTCTGTCTTTGTAGGCTGCCTCTTACTAATATATATATATATATATATATATGTGCCATATTCCCCATTAGAATGTAAGCTCTTTGAGTGAAGGGGCTGATTTTACTTTTTGATTTATATTCTGAGATGGTGTTTGGCACATAGTAAGCAGTTAATAAATGCTGGTTGATTAACTGAAGACTTAAATCATAACTGAACTAGAGAATAAAATAAAATAGAGAAACTATTAAAACATTTTCATATATAAAAGAACCCATACATCCCTTTTCTGTTTCTGAGTTCTCAATCTATAACAACCCCCCCAATCAATTATAACTCCATTTTCCTAATAAAAATATAAACAAATTACATCTAACAGTTATCACCTTTATCCAAATATATATTTGTTGTTATTGTTAAGTCATTTTTCAGTCATGTCCGCCTCTTCATGACCCCATTTGGAGTTTTCATGGCAAAGATACTAGACTGTTTTGCCATTTCCTTCTCCAGCTCATTTTATAGATGAGGAACTGAGGCAAACAGTATTAAATAAATGACTTGCTCAGGATTCCACAGATAGTAGTTGTCTGAGGTCAGATTTGAACTTGGGAAGATGAATCTTCCTGACTCTAAACCAAGTGCTCTATCCAACTGCACTTTGGCTGCCCAAATGTATATTTACCCTTTCAAATAACTCACACCAATATATTTATTTTTTTCATTCTATGATTATCTGTTCCTTTTTTTTTTAATAATAAGCATTTTGGGGGGATGGGGCAATGAGGGTTAAGTGACTTGCCTGGGATCACACAGCTAGTAAGTGTCAAGTGTCTGAGGTCAAATTTGAACTCAGGTCCTCCTAAATCCACTGCTGGTGCTTTATCCACTGTGCCACCTAGTGCCCCAATAATAAGCATTTTTATTTATAGCTTTGAGTTCCAAATTTCATCCCTCCTTCCTTCCTGCCCCTCCCCACTCCCTGAGGAGGTAAGCTATCAGCTGTGGCTTATACATATGCAATTATGTAAAACATTACCATATTAGTCATTGTGTAAAAGAAAATATGAATAAAAGAAAAAATGAAAGAAAATGAAAAAAATAGGATACTTCCCAATATATTTATTAAAAAAATAAGTGAGAAAGTAGAGTGACATAGCAGAAAGGTCACTGGATTCATTGTGAGGACATGTGTTTGAATCCCACTAATTTATTTAATGACCTGGGCAGGTCACTTTTTCTGTGCCTCAACTGACTTGTCTATAAAATGAGCACTAGCCTAGACAGATGTTGAGGTTCCTTCCAACTCTAGATTAGGATTCTACGTTTTTGCCTTTATAGAAATCATATAGCCTTTCCACGTAATTCATGTTTGCTTAAGAATATAAATGATTCAATTTAAAATGGGATTCTACCATTTTCAAATATTTCAATGAGATATTCTATTGTGTTCCCCAGGGTTCTCTCTGACCTTCCTTTGAGTAAGGATTACACTGGAAACATACCATTCCTCAATAGCTAATTATATTTACAGACTACACCTGTTGGCTAAGTATTTTAAAATTTTACCCTACACCTGTTGGCTAAGTATTTTTAAATTTTACCCTTGTGTTCCTTTAAAATTCTTGACTGTATTCCAATTAATCCTTAAGATTTACCTCATCCATTAAGATTCCATCTATAAATTTGAAATTTATTGTAGTATAGGCCTCCAGAATGCAAGTTTTCTGAGGACAGGGATTTTTTGTTTTTTTTGGTCTTGGATATCCCTAGCTTAGTTTAACAATGTGGATAAGAAAAAACCCAGTGCATTTATCACCGTTTTACTTTCTGCTACCACCATGTTAATTTCATGGGATATAGTGCAAGTAGGACACTTTCTATCTACATTCTCTCCTTTTGGATTATTGAGTTCAATTGTATTATGATCACAATTATGTATTGGTTTGCCCCAATTATTTCCTGTAATAATTCCTATCCACTACATAGGGCCAACTGCAACATACTGAGTCTATTATCAGCAGGCCATAAATTACAGGCAGTACTCTATTTACAATCAGAAAATGCTTTCCCATTAAGAAGTCACCCATTATTCATGAATTTAACTTTCAAAATATGCACACAATGGAGAGAGGCAGGCAGAGAAACAATGTGGAAAATAATTCACTAAATGACATCATTTATAATCTCTAAGAAATGTTTGAATGCTGGATTAACTTTTTCTTTTATTATATCAACAATAACTGAAAGGAGGTATAGCTTATAAGTTATTTTTCCCTGTGATAAAGGGCCAAACAGGAACCATCTTAAGATTCTAAAAAGTAATTTTATATATAGCCTCAAGCATGGCATTGCTAAATCCTTTCTTTGCTATATAATCTTTTGTATAAGGCTTCTTATGCTCTGAATTTTTCCTATGAAAATGTCATTCATTGACGATGAATGTTATTCGTTACAATGTACTAATATTTAAATTTATTTATATGCCAAAATTTGTCAAACCACTTCCCCATAATTAATTGTATATTGTTTCTAGCCTTATTTTTAATACAAATGATGCTACCATGAACATTTTTGTATATAGAGATCTTTCCTTGGTGCCAATGATCTCTTTCATATATAGTCTCAAGAAAGGATCTCTAAAAGGCTACAAACAAGTAATATGTCTTGCATAATTACAAATTGTTTATCTGAACAGTGTAACCAATTCATAACTCTACCAGGAGTAGATTAATATAGCTGTCTTCCAGGGCAGCTAGGTGGCGCAATGGATAGAGCACTGGCCCTGGAGTCAGGAGGACCTGAGTTCAAATCCAGCCTCAGACACTTAACACTTACTAGCTGTGTGACCCTGGGCAAGTCACTTAATCTCAATTGCCTCACAAAAAAAAAGAAAAAGGAAAAGGCTCTCCAAATCCAGAAAAAAAACAACCTGTGGAATATAGATGCTCTTCTGTTTTTGGTGCTGTTGTTTTTCTTTTTTGAGGTTTTCCCTTCTTGCTCTGATTCTTCTTGTATAACATGACTAATGCAGAAATATGTTTAATGTTATATATCAGATTACCTGCTATCTAGGGGACGGGAGAGAGGGAGAAAAAAATTTGAAATTTGAAAACTTATCTAAACAAAGGTTGAAAACTTAAAATTAAATTAAAAAAAAAAGAGTGTATCTAAGGGGGCAGCTAGGTGGCACAGTGGATAAAGCAATGGCCTTGGATTACAGAGAACCTGAGTTCAAATCCAGCCTCAGACACTTGACACTTACTAGCTGTGAGACCCTGGGCAAGTCACTTAACCCTCACTGCCCCACAAAACAAAACACAAAAAACAAAACAAAACAAAATGTATCTACTGGTGAAGACCTCTTCCTAATTCTGTCTCAATCAATTTATTTCCTTCTGATTTCTACACTAATTTGATTTGTGCAGAAACCTTTATAATTTCATATAATTAGAATTGTCTGTCTTCTGTGAATTACAATTTTCCCCCTATCGAATATCATTAAAAATTGTTCTGTTCTAGATTTTAATATGTCTTTTTGTGTCACTTACCCATTTGGAATTTTTGTGGCATAGGCCTATAGAATACAAGCTTTTTGAGGACAGGGACTTTTATTTTTGTCTTTGTATTCTTAGTGTTTAACATGAAAGATGCTTAACAGATGCTTAATTGAATATAAGGTATAAGATTCTGGGCTAAATCTACATGTTGGAAAGTCTTTAAGTCCTAACTCTGACATACTAGCAGATTTACCCTGAGTAAGTCGCAACCATGTGTGCTCCCAGACAAGTATCTATAATTTGTAGTGTTTGTTGAGTCATTTCAGTCATGTCTGACTCTCCCTGACTCCATTTGGGATTTTCCTGGCAAAGACACTGGAATGGTTTGTCATTTGCTTCTCCAGCTCATCTTATAGATGAGGAACTGAGGCAAACAGGGTTAAGTGACTTGCTCAGGGTCACATAACTAGTATATACCTATATCTATATCTATCACAGATAGATATAGATATAGATATAGATATTTTTTTAGTGAGGCAATTGGGGCTAAGTGACTTGCCCAGGGTCACACAGCTAGTAAGTGTTAAGTGTCTTAGGCCAGATTTGAACTCAGGTACTCCTGACTCCAGGGCCAGTGCTCTATCCACTGTGCCACCTAGCTGCCCCCCTCAGGTACAATGTTAAAGAGAAAATACCAGAAAATTGGGCTGAATCAGGCCCAACCTGGAACAATATGCTTGCTTTATCTCTGGTTTTGTTGGGAAAGTGTCCAGTGTTTTTGTTTTAAGACATAATAGCTCATTATTTTAGATTTTTAAAAAATCATGTTAAGAAAAGTTCATGTTATTTCTATGATTTTTGTTTATAACATTGGTACTGTATTTTCTATAAGGCCTTTTATAACTATTAATATAATCTTGATTTTTATTTTATATTATACTTTTATTAAAGTTAGTTTTTCTATTGTTGAATCATCCTTGGATTCCTAGTATGTCAAAACTAGTCTTTGCAAACTTTTGCTAATATATTTTTCAATATGTTTTCATCAATATTCATTAGTGTGATTGATCTGGCATTGTAATTTTTCTCTTTCAGGTTTTGCTTTTAGGGCTATTTATTCTTACAGAAGGAGTTTGGGAAAGAGCCTTCTTTCTCTACTTCTGTGGATAGTTTTAGTAGCATAAGCATTATTTATCTGCTAAATGTTTCACTGAATTTTCTAGTGAATTCCAACTTATCTCTGTGTCTCCCTTCCCTGTCCCTCTGGGGATAAAAGTTTATACTATTGTTGGCACAGAATTCAGAATAGTAGAATACAAGTTGTTTAAAAGCAGGAATTATTTTTTTCTTATTTATTTTGCCACTTCAATATTATGGAAAGTTCATCCTATTTTCATTCATGGTTATGATTATCAGGTTTATTTTTATTTCCAGTAAATACTTTTATTTCTTATTATTTGGGGTGAGGAGGGAGGGAGGAAGAAAGAGGGAGAGAGAGATGGGCAGGGAGAATAGTGGGAGGGAAAAAGAGAACGAGAATTTGTATTGCTTAGTTCTCCCAGCTTTCTCCTACCTTCTCAGATAGAGACTCAAATTACTGGATCTTGTCTTTGATTTTCTTTAAAAGAATTTTAAGTAAGGTCTCCATTGCTCTTAGATAACTTCGACCCTCAACCCCTCCCCACAAGTATAGTTTAATATGCAGCTTACTTTATGGTATTTAAAGTTCTTTCTTTCCTTGGCTTCTGTACACATGTATTATATCCCCACATTAGACTTTAAGCAGCTTATCTTTAGTCTTTATAATTGTTTGTTAACATTTGCTTTTTTTATGTTTCTCTTAACTCCTATATTTGAACTTAAAATTTTCTATACACCTCCAACCTTTACATCAGGAATGCTTAGAACTGCTCTATTTTGTTTTTGCCCCTGTAGGGATTATACTCAATTTTGGCAGGTAAGTAATTCTTGACAGTACTCATATATTGTATGCCTACTGGATTATTGCATTCAAAATTCTCTGCTCCTTTATAATGGTAGCTGATAAATCACATGTGAACTTAACAATCGCTCCTTGGTACTTGAATTCTTTTGTTTCTGGTTGAAGTAATTTTTTTTCTTTGTCCTAGACTCTATGGAGTTTGGCTATGATGTTTTAGGAGTTTTCATTTAGGGTTTCTTTCAGGAAATGACTAGTGGATTCTGTTTCCACTTTACCCTCTGGTTCTAAGAGCTCTGGGCAGTCTGCCTTTGTGCTTTATGATTTTTTTGGGGGGTGGGAATATGATATCTAACAATGTTCAGGTTGTCTAATGATGCTCATTTTTTCCCCCTTGATCTGTTTTCCAGGGCATTTTACTTTTGCAGCCAGAGAACATATATTTTCTTCTATTTTTTCAGTCTTTTAAATTTGTTTTAATATTTCTTGTCTCATGGAGCTTCTATTTGGTCCATTATAATTTGCAGGTAGTTTGTTGCTTGAGCAAGGTTTTGTATCTCTTCTGAGCCATCTTGGCTCCATGCCCATCCTTTCTGACATACAGAACCCTCTGCCCTAGTTCAGATACTCTTCATCACTTTCTTAGAAAATTGTCTTATGAACTGGTCTCTCCATTTCCTCCCTCCCCCAATCAATAATCTCTATAGCTGTCAAAGTGATATTCCTATAACAAAGATCCAAGCATATTATCCCCAATTAAAACATCTCCATTCATATTCTAAAATATCTTCTATTCATTGCCTTTAGGATAAAATTCAAACCACCTGATCTGGTATTTAAGGCATATTCTCACAATCTTATCTTCCAATCTTATCTCACTAGTCACTACAGTTTGCTTTTTGCCAGTTCAGTCAAACTGACTTGCTAGTTAGGTCCAGGGCACCGGGATTATTTCCCATCCCACCCCTCTGCCCCTGTACAGATGGTTTTTCATCTCTGAAATGTACTTCATTGTGCCTCATATAAACACTAGCTTCTATCAATGCTCAGGTACCACTTCCTGTACGGTGTTTTTTTTTTCTTTTCTGTTCCCATTCTACTCCTATCACTAGCACTCTCGCTCTCAAAATTATTTTTATATACTTATTATTTTTATGTGAAGATGTAGCAGACTCTCTCATGCCAGAAGAACATAAGCTCCTTGAGGGCAAAGGCTATTTCATTGTTTTTCTACACAGCACAAGTGCCTAAAACAAGACCTTGCAAATAACAGGTATGTAATGCCTACTTTAATACATGTGTGTTGAATACGTGTAACCTAATACCATTTGTAAGGTCCAGATAAGAGTGGGGTTCATGACATCCCTATTACTTCCTGACTCCCTTCCACCTATATTTTTTCAATGATCTTCACCTATGGTGCTCCAATTACAAATAATAAAATTTTACAGTCTTCCCTCTCCATTTCTAGGATTGTTTGAACACTAAAATCCACATTTTGAATCTTCATTCACAGACCCTTAGACAAAAGTGGGACTCTAAAGGTATAAAATGGGATTTTTTCCTTCTCTTTAAAAATGTAAGCACTGGATCATCACTTAGCTTTTTGGAGCTGTTCAAACATATTAATAACTTGGTGGTGGGGAGGGAGGTGGTTTGGCCTGTGTTTGCATTTCCAAGATTCTGTCCAGCTCTTGCTTTTTAAAAAGGAATATAGAGAAGTAATCAATTCAGCCAGAAATCCTTCTCCCCCAAGGATTATGCTCAACTTTTTATGAACTATTCAGTATGTTATTCCACATTTTACTTTCATTTCTCATTGTATTGTAGTGGTCTTGGGTGTTTTTGACTGGAGCCCCATGCTCCACCATCTGTCTTTTCCTGACTGCTTACAATATTTTCTTTTTGACCGGGGAGACCTTCAGCTTGGTAATCCATATCATATCAGCAAAAAATGTATTCCTGTTCTAAACTTTGCCCTTTACTTTCAATAATTGTGACTTCTTCAGTTTCTCAGCTGCCTTCCCCCTATCCCCTACCCCCCACCCCCCCACCCCAATCAGATCTTCTTTATGGGGACTTCTTTTCTTATCATCTTTAGGTGATTTATTGATTTAAAATTTTTTTTTAACAGGGCAATGGGGGTTAAGTGACTTGCCCAGGGTCACATAGCTAGTAAGTGTTAAGTGTCTGAGCCGGATTTGAACTCAGGTGCTCCTGAATCCAGGGCCGGTGCTTTATCCACTGTGTCACCTAGCTACCCCCTGATTTTCAAATTTAAATGTCTAAATTTCATCCATTTCTACTTGTTTTGAGGTAAAGAGGTGCGATTACATTCATATACAACCAATCATTTAACCATTTGCCAGAAGTCTCTTCCTTTCTGTCCCAGATATAGTTTGAACTACGTCTGGTTCTACTCTTTCATCCAAGGATGCCTTCTCTTTCTTGCCCAGATCATTTGGTTTGGAGAAACACATGAACATCATCCTGCTGAAGATTAGAGAAATCTGGGAGACCAGCTGCTGAAGGTGGACTCTAAGAGACAATGAAAGATGTTGGGATGGCTGTTTGAGTCAACTAAGTTCCAGGTACTGTTCTAAGTGCTGGATATGCAAAGAAAGGCTAAATCAATTCCTACTCACAAGAATCTCACAGTATACTGTGGGAAATAACATGAAAATAACTATGTACAAGTAAGTTTTATACAAGATAAATAAGAGATACTCACAGAGGGAAGACATTAGCATTAAGTGAGATAACAAAAGGCTTCTTATAAGTGCTGGGATTTAACTTTGACCAGAAGGAAGCCAGGGAAACCAGGAGATGGAGATAAATAGGAAAATAATTCCAGGATCAGGGGTTACAATGGAAAAGTTTGGAGTTCGGCTATAGATTATTCTGTGCAAGGAACAAAAATGAGACCATCATCACTGCATCATAGAGTATATGTAGAAGAATAAGGTGTAAGAAGACTAGAAAGGTAGGAAGGGGCCATGTTGTGAAGGGTTTTAAAAATCAAACAGAAGTTTTCATATCTGATTTTGAAGGAAATAGGAAGCCATTATAGTTTATTGAAGAGGAGGAAGATATGGGTAGATTTGTACTTTAGAAGGATCATTTAAAAAGCTGAAGGGAGGATGGATTGGAATGGGGAAAGATTTTAAGAAAGATCAACTAGTATGCTATTTCAACTTGCATCAGGGTGATGGTTCTGTCAAAGAAGAGAAGGGGGCATATATAAGAGATGTTAAGAAGGTGGACTAGATAGAATCTAACAACTGATTGAATATACAGGATGAGAGAGAATGAATAGAAGAGCATGACCCCTCACTTGTGACACTGGGGTGACAGGGAGGAGATGGTGAATTCCTGGACAATAGAAAGGATATTAGGAAGGGGGGAGGGATTAAGGGGAAAACAATGAGGCCAGGTTTTTGACATGCTGAGTTTTAGATGTGTACTAGACATCCATTTAAAGATGTCCAGTAGGCAAGAGAATGTAAGTCAGGAGAGAGTTTAAGACTAGATAAGTAGAACTGAGAATCACACACATAGTTACAATAATTGATTATATGAGAGCAACCTGGATGAAGATCCAGCAAAAAACTGAGAGGCAGTCAGATAAGCAGCAGGAGAACCAAGAGGGAGCAGTCTCACAAAAATTTAGAGAGGAGAGAGTATCATGGATAAAAGGGTGATCAATAGTGTCACAAGCTGCAGAAGGGTCAAGAAAGGATGAGGATTAAGAAAAAGGTCACAGATTTAACAATTAATAGGTGACTGTTAATTTTGGATAGAGATGTTTCAGTTAAATTATGAGCCCAAGGGGCATCTAGGTGGCACAGTGGATAAAGCACTGGCCCTGGATTCAGGAGTACCTGAGTTCAAATCCAGCCTCAGACACTTGACACTTACTAGCTGTGTGACCCTGGGCAAGTCATTTAACCCTCATTGCCCCCCCCAATAAAATAAAATAAAATAAATACATAAATACATTATGAGCCCAGAGGAGAGAAGATAGTTAGTGGGGACGGTTGGATCAAGGGAGGGTTTTTATAAGATAAGGGAGACATAGGTATGTTTGTAGGCAATAGGGAATGAGCCAGTAGACAGGAAGAGACTGACAATTAGTGAGAGAATGGGAATGGTAGTGTAGAAATCTGTTGGAGAAAACTAGATGGAAATAATTTGCCAGGGTCATGTAGCTAGAAAGTGCTGGAGTCAGGATTCAAATGCAGTTCTTCTGATTGATTCCAAGTCCAAGGTTCTTTCCATTAAAACAACAATAACAACAACAAAAAATGACTGTTAAAAATGGCTATTCAAAATTTATTATACTTTTGACAGATATAGAAGATAACTTAAGTACATGCTGATCAAGATACAAGATATAGCTTCTAATCATTCAGTTGGTAGTTCTCAAACTTTTAGTGCAAATAATCCTTTCTGGACTCCATGTAAATTTTCTTCTCATTTTATTTTTGTATTTCTCTTTCCTCTCACAGGTCCTTTATCATATTCTTCATCTTTTCTCTTCCTCTACTATTCATAAAAACCTATGAGTTTCACCTCATTCTCTCTTAAAAGCATCACATTTAGTGTTAATTTCTACTCATTCAGAAAAATTCTCATTCATTCTCATTCTCTCTCTCTCTCTCTCCCTCTCCCTCCCTCCTTCCCTCTCCCCTTTCCCCTCACTCCATTCCCACTAAAGTATAGCCTTCAGGAGTCTCAATGAGCACCCTGCAAAAGTCAGAGGAATGTTGTAATACTATTTCATTTGCTCTATCCTGAGAAGAGAGCTGCAAAATAAATTTTGCTGAAAGAATGGAATCTAAGGAAAGAATATCATAGTATCTTCTAAATAAACTTTACCTCTACTTTTCCTGCAGCATCAGAGAAGGGAGCAAATCACATAGATCCATCCCCTGCTTCTTAAGTTTCAGAAAAATTTTTAAAGTTTTAAAACCCAGGACTTAGGAAGATCTGAATCCCAGAAAAAAAAACATATCATGTTGGGGGGGGCAGGGCAATGAGGGTTAAGTGACTTGTCTAGGGTTACACAGGTAGCAAATGTCAAGTGTCTGAGGCTGGATTTGAACACAGGTCCTCCTGAATCCAGGGCTGGTACTTTATCCACTGTGTCACCTAGCTGCCCCGACATTTATTTGGGGCGGGGGGCAATGAGGGTTAAGTGGCTTGCCCAGGGTCACATAGCTAGTAAGTGTCAAGTGTCTGAGGCTAAATTTGAACTCGGATCCTTCTGAATCCAAGGCCAGTGCTTTATCCACTGTGCCACCTAGCTGCTCCTACCCTGACATTTTTTTTAAAAAAGAGTAAGTTTTCAAATAAAATATGATAGTGGTCTTAAGTATGAATAACTAAAATGTCACCAGTAATAAACAAAAGCAAAGGGGAAAATGAGTTTTTACATGTTGATTTTTGAGAAAAGCAAGATATATATAGAAATGTCCAACAAGCAGATGGAGATACAGGGCTAGAATTTAAAAATAATTAGGGCTGGCAATGCCTTGTATACAGCATGGTACAATGGAAAGAACAATGGCTCTGAGATCAGAAGATGTGAGTGTTTAAAGAGCATTTCTCACACTTAGTATCAATGTTAACTTTCACTTAATCCCCTTGGGCCTCATTTTTCTTATGTTAAAAATAAGAGGGTTGTATCAGAAGGCCTCTGAAGTCCTTCCTAGATCTAGATCTATAACTTTATGATCCTATGGTCCTTCAGGTCTAATTCTTACCTAAGATCCCTAATGTGACTCTCTCAAACTATTGCACAGCCTGAGAAGTTTTCTTAAGACTATTTTCTCCATATCAAATCAGTATTATCTTCCTTATGTAATGATCTAACAATGACACTATTCAAATAGTTTCAATAGCAGTCTATTATTGTCTATGAAATTTCAAACTCTTTAGCCAAGCATTTGAGGTCTTCTATATTTACTTCTGTTTCTATGCCTTTGTTCATATTCCCTTCACCTTGATTTTCCTTTCCTCTGTCACCCTTCAAGGCTCAGCTCAATTCCTACTTACTCTATGAAGTAATCTGATCTTGCTTTTGTTTAGCCAATAAGTGCTCTAGTAAGTTATTGTATTATATATTGTCTTTTTGGTTTAATATATTATTTCAGGTGTGGTAGGTAGTCTTTTCTCCAAACTATACTATAAGTAACTTAAGGGAAAGATAATACCCTATACTTCTGTATTCTCCATAGAAATCTAAAAGATATCCCTAGCAGAATTGAAAAAGTAATAGGTAATGAGTAAATATTTGGTTACTGAATGATTAGTATCTAAAGACCAGCTCTGAAGATGTTACATAGGCTTTTTTCATAGGTGTCTCACTTGAAATCTCTAGTCACAGCTGAGGGACCAGAAATCTCTGGTAGTTGTTTTAAAAAAAAGATAATAATTTTATATGGTAGCAGTGAACATCAACTGGACTTTATTGTGGGATCAAAGAATGAGCATGAGAGGGGACTTCAGTAGTCATCTAGTCCATTTTACAGACTGGGAAATTGAAGTTCAGAGAAAGAAAGCTGTGCAAGATCAGAGTAAAGTAATGGGATCACAAGATTAAATATCAATAGGTGTCTTGGTGCCTTAGGAACTAGAAAAGCTGATAAATGATAGCCAGCATTTATTAAATAGCCAATGTGCCAGCCACTCTGCTAAGTGCTTTACAAATATTATATCATTTGATCCTCACAACAATCCTGACAGGTATGTGCTATTATTATCCTCATTTTATAGTCAAGGTGTTAAGGGGTAAAATTCTAGCTAAACTGTCTAAAATATCTAATGAGTGGTCGCCAATAAATTATAAGCTTTAGCAAGAGTTAGACTTTTAAGCATTTATTAAGGAGAATAAGAATTTGGTAAAGAGAGAGAAAAAGGCCTAGATTTCTATCTATTAAAGGGAGAGCACATTTCTAGCTCCCTTCTCCACCAGAGTCCAGAGGACAGAGAGCCAGACCGAGCGCCAGTCTCTTCCTTCCTCCTCCCACTAGTCTGCGTCACTTCCTCCCCGCCAAAGAAAAGACTCCTGGTCTTGCCCTCAAAGACCTTCGCTTCATGGGCAGAACTCTTCTACAGTAAGTATCCAGCAGGTGGCGTCATTCCAATCGTTACAAAGGAAACTGAGGCAAACAGTGCATAAGTAACTTGCCCAAAGTTACTGTGAGTGAGATTGGATTTGATCTTCAAGGCACAATTCTTTAAGCCCTGTGGCCCCTAGCTGCCCAGAAGGTCAAATGTCTTTTCTAAGATCACATGGGTTCTAGTAGAAGGGCTTGGCCAGGAAGACTTCTTATCTATATCTATGTATCTATCTATATATAAAAATATCAAAATGAAGAACAACAAATTGACACTGATATCAAACCTTCATTCTTTTCTGTTATATTACTGTTGTTGTCTCTGGAAAAAATTTGCCTTCAATTATTTAGATAAGGTCATACTTTGGGGTAGAGAATGAATAGGTCATAAATTCTTTAAGATGAAAAGTTCATGAATTCTTTAAGATAAAATTTACATTTTATGCAAATTTCTAGTCCTGCATAAGAAAATAGAAAGGAAACTTGGTATAAGTACTCAAAAATAGTTTTGAAACCTTTACAAGAGTCAAATAACAAAGGCAGTTATTAATAATTCAATTCAATAAATATTTATTAAGGCATTTACTATGTGCCATGCACTGTGCTAAGAGCTGGGGATATAAATAAATAAAAAAAGAAAGAAAGAAAGAAAGCCCTTATCCTTAAGGAGCTTAAATTCAATACTGGAAGACAATACACCAAAGAAAACTGAGAAGGGAGGAGGAGGAGGAGGAGGAGGTGGCAGAGAAGGGTCCTGTCCTAAATGGTACTAAGAGGGCCTCTGGACCTTCTTTAATAGGGACTTTGGGGGGAGTTTTTTGCTCCACTCTTTAGCCCTCCAATCAGACAGGCAGGAACTAGTGAAGGTACAGATTAGGTGTGAATACCAAAAGTGGTACAGTCTCCACAATAATGAATTTCCTGATGATGAGCTTTTGCTGGGAGCATGATGATGATAAGAGTTGAATTCAAGGAATACAGCTAGTAAGAAATTATTATCAGGACTGGGTCTGTTTGATATTTTGCTTGAATTTGTAGAGAGTGATAAAGAAAACGAACTAACATATTTTTATCAGGATGATAACCAAATAATCTGAATCAATGATTTCAGTATAAATTTCTTTAATTCATCTTAAGTATTTTTTCTGAGTTTTCTACTTAATTATAAGTAACTTGAGTCAATCTGCATGTAATTCAGATGAAGGCTAGTGGTCTTATTTATGTTTTTTAATTTAAAATATTTTAGTGTAATAACCACAAAACATCTCCATATATAAAGTAGAAGAGAAAATATGGATTACATATGAAATCATAAATCTCTATTCCACACTACTTGCCTTTTAAAAAACTATATAATAAATTTAAACTCTAACTTTTAAAACTGTTCTGCTTGTATGTGCTTCTTTCAGAAATTCTTTCTGTAATTCTGTGTACTTTTAAAAATGTTTCAATAACCTTTTTATTTTATTTATGGCATGATCTTAAGTACCTCCCTTCTCCACCCCAATTAAAAACAGGAAAAAAAGTATTTAAAAATATGTATTATCAAATAAAATAAAGCCACACCAGGGCCAAAAATGGGTCACATACTTCATCACATCTAGAAACATAATTCATCCTTCCTTCATTTTAAAGTTGTTGTTAACAATGTTGTTTTCCTTGAGCAAATTGTTTTCCTGGTTCTGTTCACTTTAATCTTTACAAGTTCCTACTTCCCAAGTGTCTCTAAAATAATCTCTTTTGTCATTTTGCATGGCAAAATGGTAATATTCCATTACCATCTTATACTATAATACGTTCAGCCATTCCCCAATTTAAGAGTATTCCCTTCATTTCCAGGTGTTTTCTTTCCTTTTCCCCACTTTTAATCCAGCTTTTGGGATTAAAGAATGAGGATCATTTGCTGTCAGATACCACCACTTCTTTTTGCATGTGTGCATATTCTTTTCCTAAATCCAAATTATGAGAAAGAGGAAGTTCCACCCAAATTTACCTGTTTTCTACTTTAGTGTATTTCTTTTATTCTCCCTTTTTCTTTCCCCTCTTGGAGCCTCAGAGAAAAATAAATCCAACCCCACAGTGAGTTCTTAATTTATGAAATACCCTTTGAAGACATTCAAGGTTCCTAAAGATACTAGTTTCTTCTCCCCTATTAGAATATTAACCTTTTATTGACAAGACCCTTCAATTGTCCTCTATTTGATGAAATGCCCAAATATTTCCCATTTATTTTGACTCAGCTTTTTAGGACAAATTATTCTTGGTTGTAAGTCTTTATCTTTTGCAATATTGTATTTCAAGGTTTTCTCTGATGTATTACAGAGGCTACCAGATCCTAGCTGATGCTGATTGTGGTTCTTTACCATTTTAATGCCATAATGCTAGGGGATTATATCATTGAAAAATCAGCCTATGGGGGTGGAGCAAAGATGGTGGAGAAGAAGCAGCAACCCAGAAGAACTCAGCATTCCTCTGGAAACAATTTAAAAATAACACCTCAAAACAATTTTTGGAGCAGCAGAGGCAACCAAAATTCTGGGTGAGTTATTTTTCCAGCCTAAGACAACTAAAGAGGTGGCAGGAGAGGTTTGTGACACAAAGGTGGGGTCTAGCCCAGAGTGCATGTTGGTGGCAGTACTGGCAATAAACCTTGGAGGCATCTTAGACAGCAGTAGCAGCAAATTCTGGACCTTGCAGCCCAGAGAGGGAAAGAAGTTTGAATAACTGATCAGAAAGAGATTACAAGGGAACCTTTTGCTGGCTCTTGGTGTAGTTGGTGCTGATTAGCAATTCTATTCCCAATACAAAATAATGGATAATGGTTCCAGAGCAGAGGGAAGAGCTAGTACTTGCTGCTTCAGGAGAGCAGGGGACCTGGCTACATTAAAGAGCCAATAAGAGCACTAGTATTGGTGGCTAAAAGAGAATAGGAGGCTTTTCAGGATACAAATCAGAGCACAAAACAGGAGAGCAATGATCACACCTCTATCAGGATAACACCATCTTAAAAGTAATGAAAATTTGCATACCCCCAGAACTAGCTCAGAAAACAGTGGCACAAAAAAGACTGAAGTTTCTCCATCCCTAAGTAAGCAGAGGCCAACTTTAATATAAAGTTTAAAGTAAAAAAATATGCTGGGAAAATGAGCAAACAACAACAACATAAAGAATGTGACAATAAAAAGCTACTACATTAGCAGGTAAGACCAAGACACAAACTCAGAAGACAATAATAATATAAAAATAGCTACAAACAAAGTCTAAAAGAAAAAAAAATTGGAAACAATCCCAATAAGAATTACTGAAAGAGTTAAAGAAATAGCTAAGAGTGGTTTAGGAAAAATTAGGGGAAAATGAGAATGATGTAAAAAAATTGTGTAAAAAGAGTCAACAGCTTGGTAAAAGAGGCACAAAAAATACTGAAGAAAATAATACTTTAAAAAATAGAACTGGCCTCCTGGTAAATGAGATACAAAAACTCACTGAAGAAAAGAACTCCTAAAAAATCAAAATAGGTCAAATGGAAAAGGAGGTGCAAAAATTCACTGAAGAAAATAATTCCCTAAAAACAAATCAGGCAAAAGGAAAAAGAGGTACAAGAGCTCTCTGAAGAAAATAATTCCTTAAAAATTAAAATTGGACAAGTAGCATCTAATGACTTCATGAGACATCAAAAAACAATAAAAGTTTTTAAAATAAAAAACATGAAATATCTCATCAGAAAAACAACTGACCTCGAAAACAGATGTGTGTTCAGTCATTTTCAGTTGTGACTGACTCTTCTTTTGGGGTTTTTGGGGCAAAGATACTAGAATGGTTTGTCATTTCCTTCCCCAGCTCATTTTATGTATGAGGAAATTGAAGCAAATAGGGTTAAATGACTTGCATAAGGTCATACAGTTAATAAGTGTGGGAGGCCACATTTGAACTCAGGAAGATGAGTCTTCCTGACTTTAGGCATGGCACTCTATTTACTGTACCACCTAGGTATCCAAGGAAAATAGATATAGGAGAAATAATTTAAGAATTCTTGGACTACCTGAAAACCATTATCAGAGAAAAGGCCTAGACATAACATTTAATTAATTTGTAAAGGAAAACTGCCTTATTATCATAGATCCAGGAATAAAATATAAATTGATAGGATCCATTGATCACTTTCTGAAAGAGATCCCAAAATGAAAACTCTCCAATATTAAAGCCACATTCCAGAAACTCCAAAATATGAAGAAAATACTGTAAATATTAAGAAAAAAACTGTTCAAATATCATGGCACCACAATCAGAATCACACAAGATTTAACAGCTACCATGTTAAAGGACTAGAGGGCTTAGAATGATATTCTGGAAGGTGAAGAAGCTATGATTACAACCAAGAATAACATACCCAGCAAAAATAAGTATAATCTTTCAGGGGAAAAAAACCAACTTTTCATGAAGTAGAGTACTTTCAAGCATTCCTGATTAAATAGAAAATTTGACATTCAAATGAAAGATCCAAGAAAAGCATAAAAAGGTAACCATGAAAGAAAGCATATGGAACTCAATAAAGTTAAACTGTTTAGATTTCTATATGGGAAGATGATACATGTAATGCCTAAGAATGTTATTATTATCAGGGCAATTAGAAGGAATTTACATAGATGCGGGTGTGTCAATTATGTGGGGATGATCTCAAAAAAATTGTGGGGGTGAGAAAGGGGAATGCACTAGGAGAAGGGGTAAGGGAGAGGTAGAATGGGAAAATTTTCTCACATAAAAGAGGTACACAACAAAGAGCTTTTATAGTGGAGGGAAAAAGGAAGGGGCAGGCAGTGCTTAAATCTCACTCTTATAAGAATTGGTTCAAAGAGAGAAGACTATATATGCATATTCATCTGGGTATAGAAATCTATTTTGCCAAACAGGGGAAAGGAGAAGGGACAAGACGGCAGGGGGAATGGGAAAAGAGAGGGTGGATTAAGGCAGGCAGTAGAAGATGCAAAAGACTTTTGAGGAAGGACAGAATAAAAGGATGGAGAATAAAAGGACAGAAAATTGGATGGAGGGAAATGCTCAGTTTGCAATCATAACTGCAAATTGGAATGGCATGGCCTCACACATAAAACAGAAGGAGACAGCAGAATCAATTAGAAACTAGGTTCTAACAATATGTTGGTTACAAAATACACACTTGAAACAGAAAGGAACAGAGTTGCAATAAGGGGCTAGAACAGAATCTATTAAGTTTCAGTTGAAGTAAAAAAATGCAAGGGTAGCAATCATGATTTCAGACAAAGCAAAAGCAAAAAAAAGGCCTAAGGAAAAAAAGACAATCAAGGAAACTACATTTTGCTAAAAGGTATCACAGACAGTGAATATAAAAAAAATTTATAACAAGTTTCTCTGATAAAGGTCTCATTTATCAAATATATAGGAAACTGAGTCAAATTTATCAAAAATAAGAGTCATTCTGCAATTGACAGCTAGTCAATGAATATGAACAGGCAGTTTTCAGAAAAAGAAATTAAAACTATATAAAGTCATATAAAAATGCTCTAAATCACTATTGATCAGAGAAACACAAATTAAAACAGCTCTGTGGTATCACTTCACACCTATCAGAAATGACAAATGCTGGAGAGGATTAGGAAAACTAGGTAAACTAATGAAATGCTGGTGGAATTGTGAACTGATTCAACCATTCTAGAGAACAATTTAGAGCTATGCCCAAAGACCTACAAAACTTGTGTGCACTCTGACCCAGTAATACCACGACTGGGTCTATGTCCCAAAAACATTAAAAAAGGAAAAGATAAAAAAAAAAAAAGGAAAAGGATCTCTATGTACAAAATATTTATAGCAGCTCTTTTTATGTTGGCAAAGAACTGGAAACTTAGAGGATATTCTTTAAATGGGGAATGGCTGAACAAGTTGTGGTACATTATTGTGACAGAGTACTATTGTACTGCAAGAAATGACAGGTGAGATGGTTTCAGAAAAACATAAGTTCTATATGAACTAGGGTAAAGTGAATTCAGCAGAACTAAAAGACCATTGTGCACAGTAACAATGATCAATTGTAAAAAAATCCCCCAGATCTTTCCTGAGTGCTCATGTGTCCAGTTATGCAAGGAAATGAGAAAATCATGTTGATTGCATCTCTTGTCTTCTCCAGGAGCTGCCTCTAATTATCATCCTCCATCCCCAAATAAGAACTCTCTATCCTCAAAGTCGACTTATCAACAAATTCCTTATGCCTACTGACTCTTAAAATAATTTTACTTGACTCAACTATTCTTTCGCATTATTATTCTTTTTCTCCCCTTCTTTCCAAAATAAAATTCTTATAACTATTTATACTTTCCACTTAACCATCTAAAGTCCTTACTATCTGGTTTCTGACCCAATCACTCAACTGCAACTTCTTTTTCTCCATGTCTTACTACATTCCTAGAATGCAACAATTCCTTACTTTTGCTTCCTAGAGAATCTTAAGCTTAATTCATGATTCAGATGCCCGTTTCTATAGTGTCCATTGTCATCAGTGATTCTCAACCTTTGCTTCCTAACATCACAGCCATGAATAATTGTCTTACACTGAGGGAAAGTTGAGAGATTTGTTCAAGGCCAAATGATTGTGAATGATGGTTCCATGTAATTGTCAATACACCTAGACAACCCTCAAGGAATACTAATGGGGCGCAACACATTGTTTGAGAGTAGATGTTAGTGTTCTCTCCAACCTCATATAACTTTGTATTGACTCATCTGTTTATATGCTGTGTCTCCAAGTAGAACGTAAACCCTTTGAGAGCAGGAACTGTGGTTTTTTTCTTTGTTTCTGTAGGTCTTTAGATGGTACCTTACACTGTGGGAACGTAATATATAGTTACTGAACTGCAGAGGAAAAGCCTTGAAGGTAGAGGGACTTGAGAGCTGGTTAAGTTTCTGAATGGCTGTTATATATGAGAAATGTGAATGGTTTTGCTTGGCCCCAGAGGAAAGATGTAGGGATGTGCTGAGGAGAAAATTTGGGTTTGGGATAAGGAATAAATATCCTAAAGATTAGGGCTGTTCAAAGATGTAATGGTTGTCTCAGAGTGTAGTAGGTTCCTAATCAATGTTGTTCTTTAGGGAGAGTTAGGATAACTACTTCCTTAGGAATACTGTAGGTGGACTAGGGACTCTGCAGTCCCTTCCAACCCTAAATTTCCTCAAGTAATGTATTATTTTACTCCCATATGACCTTCTGCCAAATAACAGTATGCTGGCTTATCTATGAAAGAAGATGAAAACATTATTGCATAATGTTGCTGTGATTAGAATTAGATGTTTCATATCCTATAACTCATAAAATCAGTCAAAACCATAATCAATAAGAAGAGCAGTTCTTTTTTAGTATAACCACCCAGGTTGTCCACTTCCAACTCTCAAAATTTGTTATAAGTAAACTCTTTTCCAAAAAAGAGATAATTGGTGGTACAGTGGATAGACAACTGGGTCTGGAATCAGGAAGAAATAAGTTTAAATCTGGTCTCAGACATTTATCTGACCAAGGGAAAATCACTTAACTTCTGTTTACCTGTTTCCTCAACTATAAGATAGGGATAATAGTAGTACTTAATGGCCAGGGAAGTTGTGAAAACTCAAAATGAGAAAATATTTGTGAAAAGCAATTAACACATTGCCTGACACATAGTTGGTGTTATATCAATGTTTATTCCATCCCCTACTCCAAAAGATTATTCAACTGGACTTCAGACTAAGTATTATTTTCCAAAGTATTCAAATGTGGCCAAGACATATGAGATCACAACAGAGCAAATTATAATATTCATTATTTATGAATGGCTTTAAGTGGTTTGCATTTTATTTCTGTAGAATCATATATAGTAAATAGATTAAAATGGACAATTTATTTAAATGATCCAGAAAATTTTAATAAAATAATGTTAACTTGTATTATAAAGAGTACAAAAAGAAAGACTGTCAAAAAGAAGCTAATGACTGCTTGGAAAGTTAAAAGTTTCTAAGGAGTAACTAAAATATTAACTATAATATTTAATTAATTTAAAAAGTTGTTACAATTTCCTTAAAACAATATAATAATTCTGCCCCTGACCACCCTGGGAACCAGCCTTCATTCCATTTACTACACTTTTCTAATTATTCCCCAATGTGGGTTATCTTTTTCCCCTCCTTTCCAGAAACCCTTTATATGTTATCTTCCCCCATTAGAATATAAACTCCTACATACCACCAACTGTTTTCTTGGCTTATGCTTGTGTAGTCAGTTTTTAACACAGTGCCTGGCAAATGTAAAGATCTTAAATGCTCTATCTCCCTTCTCATTGGGGTATTACTATTTACTGACCTAATTTCAGCTTTATTAAATGAAAGAATGAAGGAATTATTAAATGCCTTCATGTACAAAGCACCGTGCTATCACTTTTCTGCATGGGCCAATCAAGTAAAGTTGTTGGACGGTCAATTTGTTAAGTACCCACCATGTATGCTTAATACTATATGCTAAGCTTTGGGGATATAAAGATAAATTTAAAAAAACAACAGTTCCTGCTCTCAAGGAGCTCATAGTCTAATGAGAGAGACAATATATATGTTACCAAGACAACAAGCTTAAGACAATGCATGTCCTAGAGGCAAGCAGTTCAATACTGTAAATGAACAATCTGATATATTTTTAAGATTTTTAAAATTAATATTCACATCTAGACTTCCTCGTTCCTTTTAAATAAATTTGTCCAGAACTGAGAGGTGAAGCAAGAAAGGTAGTAGTAACCATGTTAGAGAAAAAAAAGACAGGGACCTAGTATGTATGTAGCTAAGTAGCAGGATAAAGTAATTAGCTAGCTAGAACAGTGCCTTGTACATATTAGGTTCTTAATAAATGATTGCTGGGGGGCATCTAGGTGGTGCAGTGGATAAAGCACCAGTCCTGGATTCAGGAGGACTTGAGTTCAAAAGCACCGGCCCTGGATTCAGGAAGACCTGAGTTCAAATCCAGCCTCAGACACTTAACACTTACTAGCTGTGTGACCCTGGGCAAGTCACTTAAACTCTCATTGCCCCATTAAAAAAAAGAAAAGAAAAGAAAAAGAATAAATGATTGCTGGCTTGACATGAGTAGATAGCTATACATACAGTGTCATATTAATGAGATTGGGATATGCTCCCATAGAACATAATAGTTTTGTTTCTTTTTCTTATTTCTAAATTTATATTAATCAAGAATTAGTTTTCACTGACTTTTTTTTTCTTTAAGTTCTGTTCTAATTGATCATGGAATTAATGAAGTCTGACTGGAAAAACATACATTTTGACCAGTTCTAATACAGATGCTAGATTTAAGCTGTTTTCCCAGTTCCTTCCCACTTGACCTCCAAGAATGTGTTTTTTATTCATTTTCTTTATACATTCATTAAGTTATGCTCCCCACTGCATATGGAATTACTTAAATGACTTGAAATTTAATTCAGGAAACATTTATTAGACACTTGACAGTGTCATGTGCATTGAGTAGTGGTTGCTTTTTGATGAGCTTCCGCACCATCCTTTACTGGTTTTTCTCTTGATCCATAGAACATATTTCCCAAATGCCTAAGCCAGGCTTAAAGTTGGAGTCTGTGGCTATGGAACAAAGCAGATACTAACTTTCCTATTTATATTTGTGTAAACTTTGTACTATTACTGGAGATCATATTTCTTTTCTTTTTAAATTTTTTTTTTGGAGGGGGTGGGGCTGGGCAATGAGGGTTATGACTTGCCCAGGGTCACAAAGCTAGTAAGTATCAAGTGTCTGTGCTCAGATTTAAATTCAGGTCCTCCTAAATCCAGGGCTGGTGCTTTATCCACTGCACCACCTAGCTGCCCCCAGGATATCATATTTCTTTAGCAATTTTCTTTCAAAAATATATGCCACCTTAAAGCACACAGGTTTGTGAGAAAATGATTATTAATAATGGAAACCCAGAGATCAGTCCTTTCTCTCCCCAGTCCCCAAGCCAGAAAGTCCAGTTCTCCTAGTAGGGGAAAAACCCAAAGGAACAAAAGAAATGGAGATGGATTCTTTTGTCTAGCTAAGTGAAGGATCACACCTAAATAATGAACTTTGCCTTGGGCAACTTGAGTGAGGGTCTTCCCTTATATCATCTGTAGGGTTCATTTTAATTTAGACCACCCTCAAGTCATGTCAACCAATGGAATTGAATAATGCTAACCAATTAGCTTTGATCCATGTATAAGACCCACATCTGTCAAAAGAGAATAAAAGCCTTGGCCATGCCATGGTCTTTCTCTTGGCTCTTTAGGCTTTTGGCTCTCTCTCCGGACAAGCATTCTTGGCTTGGCCCTCCCTCTTAGGACAATGTAAATCTGAAGGTCTGAGACCATTAGAAGTTAGGGAGACACATGTTCGATTCCTTATTGGTATATATAATATCATTTAATAACAACTGCTTACTAAAAAAAAAAATAATAAAAACTGCTTACTGTCCAAACTGGTTCAATAGCAACTAAATAGCTAATAAAAAACAGTTTTAGCCTACTAATTTTGAAAAATACAGGGCTAATATACAGGAAAAATACTTAGCATAGACATAGTTTAAAAAAAAATAGAAACTGTACCTTCAATCAACAGCTCTTGTCCATGACTACCAAGTAGTGTGCGAGAGAGGAATGGGGCAAAGTCTACAAATATTTCACGAAGAAGAGGGGCAACTTTTTCTAAAGCTCTTTCAAGTTTTGCAGTGATGCTGTTGAAAATAAGATATGAAAACTAATTAACACAAGTAATTGCAAACAGTAATGATGTTCATTCATGTCATTCTTTAAAATGTGCAATTTGCTTTCCATTTATTGTATCATTCAAGCTTCACAATATGATGATGATATGATATAAATATCAAGGTATTGATATAAATATTATCTCTATTTTCAAAATGAGAAAACTAAGGATCACAGAGGTAAAGTGACTTGCCCAAGGTTCCATAAATGCCAAATATCAGGTGGTAGGATTTGAACCCAAATGTTCCTGCCTCCAAACCCAACACTACACCCACTATATGACATTACTAACCTTAGTTTTTAAATTATTTTTTTCCCCAAAAAGGTTATCAAAGCACATTTCTCCACCCAATGGACTGGAGACCAATATCAAGAAAGCTAATGATGAGAAACAAAATAGTTTTTCATAGAGAAAGAAGAATACCTAAAATATATGCATCAAAGCAAAGTAGACTTCTGCATATTCCAAGGCTATATAAGTAAGAATGGCTATAAGAGTAGACATTAGTATCTCTAACCTGAGAAGGCTATAACACCGTCATAACTAAAAGTTCCATATGAAATGGGTTTCGATTTCTAGTGGGGGATTAGAAATGGATGATTGCTATAACCACAATGCCTCTACCTTTGAATCATATGATAAAACATTCTGTATACCAAAAGGCCTATAAAACTGTGCATACTCTTTGATCCAGTAATACCACTGCTAGGTTTATATCCCAAAGACATCCCCCAAAAGTGAAAACGACCTATCTGTACAAACATATTTATAGCAGCTCTTTTTATGGTTGACTAAGAATTGGAAATTGTGGGAATATCCATCAACTGGGAAATGGCTAAATAAGCTGTGGTATATGATTGTGATGGAATATTATTGTGCTATAAGAAATGACAAGCAGGATGATTTCAGAAAGGCCTGGAAAGACTTGTATGAACTGATGTATAGTGAAGTGAACAGAACCAGGAGAGTGTTGCACACAGTGACAGCAGTAATGTTTGATGAAAAACTGTAAATCACTTAGCTGTTCTCAGCAATGCAATGATCTGAAACAATCTCAAAGGACTAATAATGAAGCATACTATCCAATTCCAAAAAAAGAAATGATATTGATTGATATTTTCTTCATTATTTTTTGTGCCTCTTTTACCAAACTGGGGATTCTTTTTTTCATTATTTTCTTACATCACTGTCATTTCCTTTGCCCATTATCCTTCTACCTCTCTTATTTGATTTTTAAAATCATTTTTTACACTTTCTAGGAATTCTTGTTGGGCTTGTATTCAATTCACATTTTTCTTTGAGGCTTTAGTTGTAGCAGTTTTGATATTGTTGTCTACTTTTGAATTTGTATCTTGATCTTTCCTGTCACCATAGTAACTCTTTATTGTCAGTTTTGTTTTTGTTTTGTTGTTTGCTGACTTTTTTCGTATTTTTCTTCATTTTTAACTTTACATTAAAGTTGGGCTGTCCTGCTGTGGTGAAGGGGCCACTATCCCAACTTTTTAGGTTTTTCATGCTGCTGTTTTCAGAGCTAATTCTGTATTTCTCATGGTATGATCTAAGGAGAAGTGTGGTCACTGCTCTCCTGGGCTATGCTCTGGTCTTTAGTCAGGAAAAGACCTTGTTTCCTTGAAGCCACAAGCACTTCTCTTGGCCCTGGAAATGTGACCAAGTACCCAGCTTTCCTGCAGCCTCAATCACTAGTGCTGCTTTCTGTCTTGGAATTGTGATCAAGGTCCCTGCTCCTCTTCAGCTGCAAGTGCTCCTTTACACCCCAGGACTGCAACCTGGACCTGCAGATAGGCAATGCAAAAGGGTCTTCCAGTCAGTACCAGCAAAGGGTCCACTGTATTTTCTTTTGGACCACTTGTCTGACCCCCCTACCCCCACCCCCACCCTGTATCAGTGGGCTGAGAGTTGTGGAAAGTGCTGCTAATGGTTGTGTAGCCACCACTAAGGCCTATTGCACACACTACAGAAGAACGTGCATTGTGTTACAGGTCACCTTCCACTACAGTGAGACAGATCTTCCATGCCAACCTTCTAAGTCATCTTGAACTGGAAAATTGTTTCACTTGACCTTTATTTTGGTTTTGTCACTCCAGAATTAAATTTGAGGAATTATTTTAAAGTTGTTTGGAGGGAAATATGGAAGGATTCAGTTGAGTTCCTCTTTCTACTCTGCCATCTTGGTTCCAAACTCTTTGTTACAAAAGTTTTAATCTCAGGTTGCTTTTCCTTAATACATAATATAATCCTAGACTCTTTCTCCCTCCATCAGTTGTTTTAAATAAATGTCACTTTTAGTTAATCTATTGTTTTCAATTATCTACATTTCTGCTTTTGAATGAAGACAATCAAGCTTGGATTATATAATTAGTCAAGTAGAATGAACCAAGTCTTTGAGCATATGTACCTATATGTAGTAGGCTGCCTAGGAAGGGATAAAGAACATTTTGGAACATGAATTTTTTTTAATTAATAAACATTTTTATATAAAGTTTTGAGTTCCAAATTCTTTTCCTCCTTCCCTCCCCTGTCCCCATAGGCAACAAGCAATCAGAGATGGGTTATATATGTGCAATTATGTAAAACATTACTATATTGATAATTTTGCATAAGAAAACTCAAAAGGAAATAAAAAGTGAAAAATAGCATACGAAATAGGATTACAATCAAGAAACACCTATCCAGCAAAAGTAAGGATAATCCTTCAGTGGGAAAAATGGATATTTAAGGAGTTTTGAGCATTCCTGATGAAAAGACCACAGTGAACAGAAAATCTGACTTGTAAGTTGCCTTTTTTTTTTTCAAGTGAGGCAATTGGGGTTAAGTGACTTGCCCAGGGTCACACAGCTAGTAAGTGTTAAGTGTCTGAGGTCGGGTTTGAACTCAGGTACTCCTGACTCCAGGGCCAGTGCTCTATCTACTGCGCCACCTAGCTGCCCAAATCTGACTTGTAAATAAAAGACTTGGGAATCATAAAAATGTAAATAGGAAAGAGAATCATAAAGGATTCAATAAAGTTAAACTGCTTATATTCTTATATGGAAAGATAATAATTATAATTCCTAAGAATTTTATCATTACCAGGGCAGTTAGACAGAATATACACAAGTGCACACACTTGTGAGAGCTAGTTATGATGGGATGATTTAAAAAAACTAAGGGGTGAGATAGAGATGCACTGGGAGAAAGGGGGAGAGAAAGAACAGGGAAAATTAACTCACATAAAAGAGGTATAAAAGAAAAAGTTTCTACAATGGAATGGAATATGGAGGTTAAAGAGGTGGACAATGCTTAAATCTTAATCTCATTGTTATTAGCTCAAAGAGAAAATAACATACATACTCAGTTGCATATTTTAGACTACAGCAAAACAGATGGGGAAGAAGACAAAGGAAGGTAGGGGGAATGATAGAAGTGAGAGTGGGTTAAAGGAAGCAGTAGTCAGAAGCAAAACAGACTTTTGAGGAGGGACAAGGGGAAAAGAGAGAAAAATAACACACATACACACAAATAGGATGGTGGGAAGTACACATGCCCGTGAATGTGAATGGGATGAACTCACCCATAACATGGAAGTAGACAGCAGACTGGCTTATAAATCAGAATGTAACAATATTTTGTTTGCAAGAAACATACTTTAAACAGAGAGACACACAGAGTAAGGGGCTGAAGCTTTGGGTGAGGCAAAGGGGGAAAAAAGGAACAGAGTCTCAGAGTCTCAGGAAAGTTATTTTGGTAGCTCTATAGAATATTGACTGAAAGGGAAGGGACTGAAAGTAGAGAACTAATTAAGTAGTTAGCAAAACTCTAGAAAAGAAGTAATGAGGAACTGAATTAAAGTGTTAACCATGTTAGTAGAGAGAAGGGTACCGATACAAAGAGTTTTTTTGGAGGAAAAATTGACAAGACATAAATAAAGGCTAATTGGATATGACAGTGAATGAAAATGAAGAATTAAGAATATTTCCAAGGTTGTGAAACTGGATGAACAGAATTGGAATGTGAAGAACAGAGGTGGGTTTAAAGGGTAAAAATGATTTCTGTTTTGCACATGTTCAATTTCAGAAATCTTTGGGATATCCATTTGGAAATATACAATAAGTAGTTGTCAATGCTGAACCACAAAGTGGTTCTTGGATGGGGAGGAAGGGGAGAAGCCTAGCACAAAGGCTGAATATGCATCCACATTTGGGGTAGAACACAGTTAAAAATAGAGCAAAAGAGACTGAGAATTGTTCAGACAGACAAGGAGAACCAAGAAAGAGCAATATCTGTACTTAATTGTTTCTCAGTTGTATCATACCTAAACCCCCGGCTGTTTATCTTTGGCTGCTCCAATTAGTACTGCTTCAGGGTGGGAAATAGAGCTAAAATTCTAGAATTACAAAACTAGAAGAAACCTCAAAGACTATTTACTTTAATCTTCCCTTAAACCATGAATCTGTTTCCTTATCAAAGCAAAGGGGGATTCAAGGCAATAAGCCCTATGACTAATAAAGTAATAGAGTACTTGTGAAGGTATGGATTAAAAGTTGAAGGCCTTTTAACGTTTTGGGGATTGATACATGCAATATAACATATCCTCAAACAGGAGAATTTGTTCAAATTATTATTCAAAAGAGACTGACCTAAAAATCTACACAGGAAAATGAAAAAGATGAAATGTCTATTGTCCAGACAATGACATGCATTGTAAGACCATTTAGTACATCTTTGATAGGTATTGAAGAAGCACAAGGTGCTGAGCCAAACCTTTGCCTCTCCATTCTTCTAGGTTGCCTTCCTATCAGGGAAAATTCTCTCTAATCCATCTTCCATACATCACTCCCCTATTAAAGAAGCTTCAGGGGCACCTAGGTGGTGCAGTAGATAGAGTACTGGCCCTGGAGTCAGGAGGACCTGAGTTCAAATCCGGACTCAGACACTTAACACGTACTAGCTGTGTGACCCTGGGCAAGTCACTTAAACCCAATTGCGAAGAAAGAAGAAGAAGGAGGAGGAGAAGGAGGAGGAGAAGGAGAAGGAGAAGGAGAAGCAGCTTCAGTGACTCCCTAATGCTTCAATGATAAAATATACAATCAGATGGCATTAAAGGCCTTTATCAATCTGATTGAAAATTATTTTTCTAGCTTAATTTTAAATTATTCTCTCATGCATTCTGTAGTCTATCTAAACAGGCCTACTGGTAGTCCAGAAAATGAAACATTATCTTCCAAAAGTGAGAACTAGGCAAAAAAAAAAAGTGAAATAGTTAGACCCATTACTTAAATATATATATATATATATTTATGTATGTATATATATATATATGTTATTATATGGAGGATTGCACAAAGTAAAAACAAAAAGAAAGACTGATTATTATCTATTAAAATTGTCCATTAACAGAGGAAAGGGTGGTGGTTATGTGAGCAAATAGAAGGGGATAAATGGGAAATGTGGAAGGAGAATAAACAAGACTTGTCAACTAAATTGAAAGGGGGAAAGGGGGAGAGGGAGGAAAGAAGACTGAAGGATGATTTCAAGATTATAAATAGGTAGGTAAAAATGGTGGTACTCTTAAAATTTTCTTTAGTTTTTTATGTACTTATTTTTAGCATTCTTTTAAAAAAAATTAAGTTTCAAATTCCCTTTCTTCCATGATCAAGAAGGCAATCAATGATACCCACTATACAAATGTAGTCATGCAAAACATATTTCTAAGTGAGATATGTTGCCCCCCCCCCAAAAAAAAGCCCAAGGGAAAAAAAATGTATGCTTCAATATGCATTCAGATTCTATCACTTCTTTCACTGGAGATGGAAAGCTTTTTACATCAAAAGTCCTTTGGAATTGTCTTGGATCATTGTATTGATGAGAATAGATCACAATTGATCACTACACAATTACTGTTAGCATGTACAATAGTCTCTTGGTAATGTTCCCTTCACTTTGCATCAGTTCATGTAAGTCTTCCTAGGTTTTTCTGAAACCATCCCACTTGTCATTTCTTAGAGCACAATAGGATCCCATTATAATCACATACCACAATTTGTTCACTAGTTCCCAAATTGATGGGTATCCCCTCAACATTCAATTCTTTGCCACCACAAAAAGAGCTATCATTTTTTTTATGCATTTAGGTTCTTTTTACTTTTCTTTGATCTCTTTGTGATACAGACCCAGTAGTGGTATTGCTGGGTCAAAAATTATGCACAGCTTTATAGCTCATTGGGCATAGTTCCAAATTGGTCTCCAGAATGGTTGGATCACTTCACAACTCCACCAATGGTGCATTAGTGTCTCTATTTTTCCACATCCCCTCTAACATGCAATATTTTCCTTTCCTGTTATGGTAACCAGTCTGATAGGGTGTGAGTTAGTTGGTAAATGGTGGTGCTCTTAATAGAATTAAGGAAATTATTAAGATTAGCAATTTTAAAGGGAGATTAATCCCCTGATTTTAGATGAAGACTGACAAGGCATGGTAATCAGAACAGGACAACAAAAGATTTAAGGGTAAAGGATAGTGCATAGCACACTTATCACCCTTAAATCTCCTCTATCTCTAGCCATAGTAATAAAAATAAACTTCCAGAAGGAGCATTTCAATAATTTGTTCTGTGAACTATATCACCATCCTTGTGACCAAAAGTACATTGCATAGCGACTACTTTTCTGTATGTATTGCATTTCCCACTAGAATATAATAAACTCCTTAAGGGCAGTGAAAGCCATAGTTTTGTATTTGTAAACCCAGGATTTAACACAGTAACTAAAACAAAGTACTTAATAAATGACTTTCCACTCCATCCATTTCCTTCATTCATACATTTATTCGCTCATTCTAGAGCTATCTGTAAAAGGACAATGAGGACCAAAAAAAAAAAGATGATGATGTAGTAGGAGAGCAGGAAAGGAGAGAGAAATTGAAGCACCCAGGGAAGAAAAATATTAGGTTTAATAGAAGTAAAAGAAGAAAGAAAGCACCCACAAACATTTACTAAATTTCTATCCTATACCAGAATACTATGCTAGGCACTGAGATAAGAAAGACAAAAATGAACAGGTTCCTACTCCCAAAGAATTTAAATTCTTGAGGGAGACAACACGTATACATGTTAGTATTTACAGAAGAAATACAAAATAGGATCATATCAGTATACATTTATATCTAGAAGGGTATATATAAACCTTATAAGACATTCATTCCAATATTCTCAATTTACAAATGAGGAACTAAAACCAAGAGATTAAGTTTCTTTCCCAAGGTCACAGAGCTACTAAATGAGACAGTATTTTAATCTAGAACTTTGTGACTCCAAGTACCTACAGCAGCCCTCTACCCACTAAACCACACTGCAATTAACAAAATAGTTAAATACAAATTAAGGAGAGAGGACACTAGAAGTAGGGGAAAGGAGTATTTTTGTAAATGAAAGGTTTTTATGTCAAGGCTGGTACTTGAGCTGTCATCTGGAAAAAAAGGAGGAGTTAAGGGGAAGGGTGGTGGTAAAAGAGAAGAGTACATTTCAGGGATGACCAGTACAAAGGCACAGATAAAGAAAATGGAATACAATATAGAAGGAACAGAGTAATCAGGACCTTAGATTGGAGAAAGGAGAATAATTTGCACAATGATGCTGGAAAGATTTGTTGGGGATAGTTTGTGAAGGGCTTTAACAATCAGAGAGGTTTATGTTAGAATGTCACTCCCATTCCTTTCTCATTTAGTTCAATACCTGACTCAAAATCTTTCTCTCCTCCCTAACTCTTGCGTTCTTACCAGGGGACTATAATATACATATAGATTCTTCTTTAAATATCCCAATCATTCAATTTCTCAACCTACTTATTTCATGCCCTGGCAATCCTCATTATCTATTCATTTCCACTTTACCGTAGCCATACACAAATGGTCATACAAGTGATCTTGCTACCACCCCAAAATGTACCCCTTCTATGTTCTAGAATTCTGAAATTCCCCTATCCAAACATAATCTATTAGCTTTCGACCTTTCTCTGCCTTTCCTTACTAAAATTCTACTGTTTGCTCACACCATGACTCCTCAGTTTTCTTCCTGGCCAATTTCTCTTGCACTAGCCATTCTCTCCTGCTTTCTCTATCTTAGCCCTGGGTTAACCAATTCATCTCTACACCTTCTCTCTGGAATCCACAGACCCCTTATCATTTCTCTGATAGCACCCTGCCAAGCCTCAGCTTTGGATCACTCCCACTTCCATTCTCTACCTCACACATGTGCTACTGAGTGAACATGAAGAAAATCACACAGTTCTAAGGCCACTACAAATTTGTTACACAACCTCAACTGGGGCTTCACTGTTGATAGGCAATACTACCATAACTTCCTTCTCAATTTACTATACTACTTTCCATAGGAGCTCTTCCAAACTTTTTCATTCCTCCTCCTACCTCCCTTGGGTTTCATTCCCCAAACACTCTCAGCTAAGAATCTTTTCTCAAATTTTACAGAAAAATGCAGGATATTCACCACAAGCTCCCTCTTCTTTATACCATATAGACAGACAGATGATGTAGATATAATATATATGTTATGTATATATACCTTCTGCCACTATATATTCAGCCCTGTCTCACTGAGATGGCCTTATTCCTTACCAAATCTAACCCCTCTAATTGTTCAAGCAATGAAGATTTGTTCAAATAATGATTTTATTTAACTCCAAAAATAGCATCTATTTTATCCACCAAATTGATCAAATGTTAAACAATAGCAAAATACTGGCTTATTATCCCAGGACCATTTCTATCTGCACTCCACTGAACAAGATAAAACCAGAAATGTTTCTATAATAGTTTATACCAATAACAATGGGTCAGTCAAACTAAGGCAGCAACAGAAAGATTAACAGTTAATTACTAAAAAGGAGGAAAAGGATCAATAAACATTCGCACAACAGTTTATGTAATGTTAAGTATAAAAGAATGTCAGCCAGAAAGTGATATGTCCCAGGGACATGGTCTATCTGAACCCCAATGGAAAAAAAAAAAAGAGAGATGATAATGTAAAATACTTGGAAAGGTTTAAATTGATAGCATTTATTAGCTCATATCAACCCAGTGAGATAGGTACTATAGACATTATTATCCCTATATTACAGATGAGAAAACTGAAGTTTAGTGAATATAAAATGTATAAGCAATATTGCAAATTTATCAGTTTTTGATTTAGAACTCCTCTCGACAAAAAGTTAATTCTGTTTCTGTTTAGAATACTGTAAAAACTGTGGGCTCCAGTTCTAATAAGCTCCCTTATAGTTATGTCTATTCATAAAATTAAGTATACATTGTTTTTTTTTTGTCTGTTAAAAGCTAACCTGGGGCAATTCTACAAAGTGCTTAGTAAAATACTTCTTTGGTAGAAGCCACAACAAAGATATGCTGCAATGTTTTAAATTTAATTTGGTGCTACAGTGGTTTGAGAAAATGCTTCTATTGGTTGCAGCTGCCTTGTGTTACTCTGAATGTTTTCACTACAACTGTTTCAACTCTGCATAGCAATAAATGTAACTGACTTATAACAGAAAATTGAGCACTATAGTGAAGGAATATTGTTGCAGTAGGTTAGAAAATAAATAATAAATGCATCTTGGAACAAAAAAACTGTACAATTTAGAAGAACAATCTTACAACTAGAAATAACTTCAGGGATAATTATATCCAAAACATACCAAGTAGTAATCACTTCTAGGAGATTTCATACCACACACTACTGGTTATAAGGCTGTGGACAGAGGAGTTAACCATATACCCATGGGGGCATATAAAATTTAGAACCGAAAGGGGGGCAGCGAGGTGGCACAGTGGATAAAGCACTGGCCCTGGATTCAGAAGAATCTGAGTTCAAATCCAACCTCAGACACTTGACACTTACTAGCTGTGTGACCCTGGGCAAGTCACTTAACCCTCATTGCCCCGCCAAAGAAAAAAAAAAAGAACTGAAAGGGACCTTCACGGTCACTTACTCCAATCCACTCATTTTACAAAGGAAAAAAATTGATGCCTAGAGAGGTTAGGTGACTTAAAATTTGTGCAGGTGGTAAAGAACAAAATCTGAATTCAAATCCAGATCTTCTGATTCCAAATTAAGTATTCTGTTCACTGAACCACACTAAAATTTTTTGTTATGGAAAAAATTGGTACAACTAATGAACTCCAATACAAGTAGAATAAGCAATTTCCTGACCTTATATAATATGGCCAAAAGAACTATTTAAGAAATGTTATTAGTATTAATTATGTAACATTTGTTTATAAAACATTTTATAATGTTTTAATAATTATGTTTTATAACCACTAAGGAATATGTAATACCTTCAGTGCATATTGAGGAACCTAATATATAGAAAGGTTAGGTGAAATGTTCAAATAAACAAAGAGGAAAAGATGAAGTTAAGATGCTGGCTTATACAAAAAAGCCTATATACTAAAATAATTTATTAAAAATAAAAATGACCAGCTAGGAGTTTTATCAATGAAATGACAATCACCTGGTGTAACTCTTCCCCCCCCCCAACTGAATTGACTACTTACACAGGATTAATTGTGTCTAAATGCCTGTATTATGTTAACACAATTTCAGAATTTGTAACACAGCATTACCAAAGTAATATAACTTATTTTGGTTGTAATCACTAAACAGCAACAAAATTGCTAATAAAAATGCATTCATTTTATTCAATTCAATATTTAAAATTAAAATCTGACTTTTATTTTTCCTCCATGCCTTTTGAATGGATTTACTAACCAACATAAAACCTTTAAATGTCATGTATGCTCAAAGAAATCAGATAAGGTTACCAGGAAATTAAAAAATGGAAGCTAAATACTATCCGTCTTTGTTCAAGAAGAAGTTTACTGCCTTTATATGGTATGCTGAATTCCAAATAAACATGTTTCAGGTTTTATTGAATTTAATGCATCTCTAGGGATGTCCCCAGATAACCGTAAAAGCTTCCTGGAGTGCATGTTTGGGAATTAGTAATTGCTTGTTTTGCAGAAATGGAAGGAAACTAAAATGTAAATGGAGCTAAGGAAGAGAAGAAGACTGAAGAGGAAAAACTTAATTTCCAATTAACATATCAAATGAAACTCCACAAAAATTACTAAGCTGAAATTTAGGTAGGACTTCCAAAATACTGTGCAACAAAATGATACATAACAAAATAAATACAAACCATAAAGTTGATGATGTCAGAAATTTCTATAGCAAATGTAAAAAGTGAAATAGATGTAGTATCAAAAAGGCTTAATTTATTTTTGTCTACTACTAGTTTCTAATAAGATTTTGGAAGAGAATAATTATAGAAATCTCAGTTAATATTTTGGACTTTTTTTTTTAAGTGAGGCAATTGGGGTTAAGTGACTTGCCTAGGGTCACACAGCTAGTAAGTGTTAAGTGTCTGAGGCAGGATTTGAACTCAGGTACTCCTGACTCCAGGGCTGGTGCTCTATCCACTGCACCACCTAGCTGCCCAATTTTGGACTCTTTTAAAGATCTCAACTGGTAAGTAACTTGGAAAATTTATGATTCTCTAATTTCAATCTGAGAAAATGTTAAACTTAAATAGATTGTCTATAAGCTTTAGTATGTTTGAAAATTGCTGAATTTTTTTCTTACTAAATGTATGTGTGTATATGTGTGCATGCATATTCAAATATGTGTCATCAAAGAAATGAAGGATACAAAAAAAGATGGGTGAGTCACATGACAACAGTGAGGGATAAAAGATGGAAAAACGACAGCCAAAGTGTTCCCCTGGTATGCTTACAATGTCCGGAGAAATTGAAGAAAAGCATCCAGCATGGTGAGTGGAACCGCTGTAGATAACTTATAGTAGTAGTCTGTTGTTGGTTGTCCTTCATTCTAGAGGAGGACCATGACAGATGTTGTGACTTACAATGAATTGGATTTAAGTGAGGAAGGGTTATGCAAAGCCATCAGTCTCTCTGCTCCAGAGCCATCTGTGTTCAGTGGCAAGATATATTATCAGGATGAATGAAGATGACCCTGGATGTATAAGGCAATTGGGGTGAAGTGACTTGTCCAAGGTCAAACAGTTGATAAGTATCTGAGGCCGCATTTGAACTTGGGTCTTCCTTACTTCAGGGCCAGTGCTCTAGCCACTGTGCCACCCAGCTGCCCAGGACTTAGATAAGAGTCATACAGGATAGTGAGGCTTAGTTGTTTATAAGGATTTCCAAATGGATAAAATCACAGATACATTTGATTGAGTATATGTCTGAAATAAAAATTTTCCATCTTACTGGGAGGATTTTTGATAGCATAATATTGGTAACTAAAAATAAAATGCTAATTATAGACCTAAATGTTAGAATTGACTTGAAATATTAAATTCACCTCCAGGAACAGAACTGAATAACATTCTTTGCCATATACAAGTTAACAAAATTAAAGAGGTTTATCCATAGCTAAAACCTAAACACAAATTAGGAAATTTGGCAATAAACATGAAAATACATAGCCTTATCATTGATATTTTAGTCATATAAAAACAATTATGATATACTCTGATGTTTATCTTACTTCACTGTATAATTTAGGCATCATCATTTAAAAGAAACTTACAGTAATGATTGTCAGGAACACATTTTGATTTAGAGCAAGTATACAGTGCCAATGTGCGAAGCCATCCAGTACTTAAAAAATTCTGAGTGTTGGTGCTTTTATTTTTATATATGTGTATTATTTGTATGTTAAGTATAATTGTGTAAATGTTTGTGAATATATGTAGGAAGGTATAATACAAAAATAGCTAGTATTTACATAGCACTTCAGAGTATACAAAGCATTTCAATATATATCACTTGATACTCACAAACCCCCCAGGCAGCATGTACCACCCCCATTTTACAGATAAAGAAATTGAGGCATAAAGCAGTTAGGTGACTTAACCAGGGTAAAATACCTAGTACTTGTTTGATTCAGGATTCAAACTCAGGTTTATCTGACTCCAAGTTTAATACTGTGGCAACTAGCTACCTATATAATATAAATATACGAATGGATATATATATATATATATATATATATATATATATATACACACACACACACACACATATATACATATATATATCGATGTATTTTCATGTATAGATGAGAATGTATATATTTATACGTGTGAATCAGTGTGCACGTGGTAAATTCCTAATTATCAGTGTCTGCAGTTTCCATCACCGAATTACTAGGTGAGTATAGCTTCTTGAGACAATAAGCTTTCCTACAGTCAGGAAGTGCATGCTCAATGATTACAAACTTGTTTTGATACAAAGTTTACCAAAAAATTGATTAAGACAAAAATATTTTTAAAAACCAAGCAGCTAAGTGGCAAAGTGGATAAAGCACCGGCCCTGGATTCAGGAAGACCTGACTTCAAATCTGGCCTCAGACACTTGACACTTATTAGCTGTGTGTCCCTGGGCAAGTCACTTAACCTCTATTGCCCTGCAAAAAACTAAAACAAAACAAAACAAAAAACCAAGCTATAGCAAATACAATGAGTTTTGGTCATCTATTTGGAATTACCTATGATAACATTTCTTTATCCTAGTTCAATATACTATAAATTGACTTGAAAGTGAAAGTAAGTTTTAAAGACTTGGGAAGAGGAAGAAATGTTTTCAATAGTTGGCTCAATAAATTGCAAGCAATTAGAATTCTCTCTCTCTCTCTCTCTCTCTCTCTCTCACACACACACACACACACACACACACACTTCAAAGGACCAATAAGATGTAAACGAAAACATAATCAGAGAATCAAAAAATCAAAGAATCTGAGAGCTGAACAATACCTCAGAGACCATCTAATCTAACCAGTACCTAAGCAAGTATACCCTATATATCACTGACAAGGGGTTATTCCAATTTATGAATACATACTCTTCCTTGTCAAGAGTATGATTCCATTACTCCTGGAGGCCTTGCATTCCACTTGTCTACAACTCTAGTTTTTTTTAATATAAGTGTTTGATTGATGGTTTTTGAAACATTGTTGTCATGTCCCAATAACAGTGTTCTCTCTACTCTCCACCCTGAACACTTTCTTGCAACAAAAATCAAAGTTAAATAAACAAAAATAATGGTAATGTCTGACAATGCCTTATTCCATACCTATAACTCAATATTCTTCTGCTGAAAGGTTTCTTTTTCAGAAGACTGTTTCACTGTCAAGCTTCTAAAGAAAAAAATTGCTCATTGCAATAACAATGATTCTGATTTTTTTTTTTTGGTGTGGTTTTCCTTTATACTACAGTGGTTAACTCCATAAATTTATCTTGATTTTGCTTACTTCACTTTGTATCAATTCATACAAGTGATTCCCAATTTTCTCCATTCTTCATATTTTTTTATTAACAATACAATAATAGGGACAGCTAGGTGGTGCAGTGGATAGAGCACTGGCCCTGGAGTCAGGAGGATCTGAGTTCAAATCTGGCCTCAGACACTTAACACTTACTAGCTGTGTGACCTTAGGCAAGTCACTTAACCCCAATTGCCTCATGAAAAAAACAAAACAAAACAAAAACAATACAATAATATATCATTACATTCACATATTCCAATTTGTTCAGTCACTGCCAAATCAATGCATAAACACTTTTATTCTCAGATTTGTGCTACTATGAAAAGTATGGCTATGAATATTTTTGTATGTATGAAACCTTCCCCTTCTCAAGAACTCTAAGCATTAGGAAGTTTTTCCTTACTTCAAGTGTAAATCTGCTTCTTCAACTTAGGTTAATATTTAGAGCTAAAAGGCAATATAGCAATCATGTAGCCCAATCCTTACATTTTATACATGAGGAAATTAAGGTCCAGAGAGATTAAGTGAATTACCCCACATCCCACAAGAAAGTAGCACAGCAAAGATTTAACCCAGGTGCTCTAACTCAAGACACAGTTGCTTCTAGTTCTTCTCCTGAGTTTAAATGGAACAAATTTAATCTTTTTTCCATACAGCAGCTCTTTAAATACTATTTTCTTTTTGCCAGCCAGGCTAAAAACTCCTAATCCCTTCAAACAATCTTCATATAACATATTCCCCAGTACTCTTACCATCCTGGTCTCTGTTGTCTGAACATGTTCCAGCTTATTGTAAAATATGCTGTGCAAAACTCAACTGGGTCCAGATGTGGTCTTTCCAAGCCAGATTATGGCCAGAAAACACCTTTCTCCTCTTCTCCCCCATCATTCTAGATGCTATGCTCCTCTTACTGCAGTCTAGATTAGTATTGGATTGGTCACATTGTTTGTATATACTGAGTTTCCAATTTACTAAACACTCCCTTTCCCCAACTTTTTTTGCATGAACAACTGTCTAACAATGGCTCCCATATCCTACACTAATGAAGTTGATTTTTTAAAACCTTTTGTAGAATATAAACATTTATCCTTATTAAATGTTATCGAATTAGATTGGGATAAGTGGTCTAGCCTGTTAAGATCTTTTCAGAGTCTATTTTGTCTGTTAGCTATTCTTACCAGATAACAAACCACTGGTGAATCTAATATACCATTTATGCCCATGTGCAAGTCACTGATAAAATTGTTCAGCAGCCACAAGATCAGGAAAAGATTCCCTAGTAAATTCCACTACAAACCTCCCTCTAAGTTGACCTGTAATCATTAATGACTACTTTTTGGAGGTGGTCATTTATCCATTTCCATATCTGCCTGACCATCTAGTCACATATCTATTTCTCAAAGATAGCATGAAGCTATGTAAAATACTTTGTTGAAATATGATGTTGCCTTAATTTACCAATCTAGTTGGAGAGAAAGCTGATTCTGGAGTCAGTAATACCTGAATTTGAATCCTGCTCATAAAATGACATTAATCTGGTATGACTATTCTTTTTTATTTATTTATTTGTTTATTTTTGCAGGGCAATGAGGGTTAAGTGACTTGCCCAGGGTCACACAGCTAGTAAGTGTCAAGTGTCTGAGGCCGCATTTGAACTTAGGTCCTCCTGAATTCAGAGCCAGTGCTTTATCCACTGTGCCACCTAGCTGCCCTGGTATGACTATTCTTAGCAAAGCCATGCAGACTTTAGGATCATTACTTTCCCTTTTATGTGTTTAATGACTATCCACTTAATTTTATATATATAATAAGTAATGTGTTGAATTCTGCTAAGAATTGAAATTAATGCAAATTACAAATCCCTTGCTTTACTGAATATCAGGACATTTTTCCTTCTCCAGTCCCATAGTATCTCTTTCCATTCTCCATTATCTTTCAAAGATCAATGACAGTGGGTCAAAAATTGTTCAGTGCTCTGAGATCAAATCTGCTTATCATTTCCATATATATATATATATATATCTATATATATATCTATATATCTATATATATCTTTGGTTTTAATTCTACTACATATTTTTGTACTACTTTCCAATCCAAAAAAATCATTCTTCTTCTTCTTCTTCTTTTTTTATTTTTGCGGGGCAATGAGGGTTAAGTGACTTGCCCAGGGTCACAGAGCTAGTAGGTGTCAAGTGTCTGAGGCCACATTTGAACTCAGGTCCTCCTGAATCCACGGCTGGTGCTTTATCTACTGCACCACCTACCTGCCCCCAAAATCATCCTTCTTGATAAAGAAAACAGAAACAAAATAAAGAAATGTTCTGCCCAAGTAATAAGAAATTATTTTTAGGTCAGAACAATGGTGTTTTTTAGAACTCTTAAAATTCCCTTCAAGTATGGAAAGTTTTATTCAGTTCAAATTTCTGTTGTATCAGAGAAAATTTAATATTATCAAAGAGTCACTATATGAAATCATTTTTTAAATGATTTTGGAGCAACCAGCCCCTTAACATTTTATTGTATAATTGATATCATCACATCACAATTTGATTTTGGAAACATTATTTCATTGTAGCACTGTAACAGAATTCAGGCACCCAGGGTAAATTCAGAGAAGTGGGCAAAGTGGGAGAGGCAGAGTTCAGAATATAACCCAAGGCCAGTGTGTAATGCCAGAGTCATTGGCCTCAAGCCAATATGAGTCCTTTAATCAAGTGGAATGAAATTAGTCTATGGTGTCAGGTGCAATTGAACTATGGCAGTCTTAACAGGTAGGCCCTGGAAAGGGGCATGATCATGGTGAGATATTTGGAATTTTAGGAACAAAGGGAGGTATGCTTTCTCTGACCAGGGTGCCTACATATTGGCACTGAGGTACATACAATACCTGTCACAACACCTAAAGGATAGAAGTGCTCACCACTAAGCTGGGGCCTGGAAGAGGTAGCATGACAGTAACTATGTTAGTGTCCTGTGGCAAAGCTTCACTGTTTCCAAGATAATTACATCTCACTTTTACTATGCTATAGTACATATTTAGCAAATTAAAAAACTATTGCTGATATTAAGTAGTCTGATAAAATAACACTATTAAATTTGTACTGTAATACCAACTATTCTATTCCATGAGTTCAATCAATACTTTGAAATTGCTGTTTTTCCTTCATGCAGGTAACTTCCTTCTATATTTGTTTCATTAGTACTAAGACAACAAACAAAATAAAAATGCTTTAGTTAACACAGAAATATGTAAGAGAGAAGCTGTTAGTTTTTAAGAAGTAAACAATTTAGAAATCAAATTTCACGTGTAAAGGTTATTTGTTATTTAGGTCAACAATATAATAAACATTTAGCATTCACTTTTTTTTTTTTTTGGCAGTACAATGAGGGTTAAGTGACTTGCCCAGGGTCACACAGCTAGTACCTGTCAAGTGTCTGAGGCCAGATTTGAAGTCAGATGCTCCTGAATCAAAGGCCAGTGCTTTAGCCACTATGCCACCTAGCTGCCCCCCTTTTAATCATAAACGTATTTCATTATTTTCTAGTTACACAGAGATAGTTTTCAACATTTGTTTTTGTAAGATTTCTAGTTCCAAATTTTTCTCCCTTTCTCCCTTCCCTCCCCCCTCCCCAAGACAGCAAACAATCTTATACATCACCTTCTTTTTGCAATGCACTGTGTGAGTCAATGGTCAAGGTACAAAATTTAGATAAGACATGATTCCCTTCTCTGGAGGAGCTTACAGTCTGACAGTTAAATCTAAGGCATAGAGTTAGCTATGTATATATATTATGTGACGAATACATGAAAAGTTACAAAACAAAGTTTTAGATGTTATATGTCTAAGGGACAACATTGTTACTGCCTGTAGGAACTGGGAAGATTTTCTACAGGAGGTGGCATTTCAGATGGGATTCCAAGGATGGGTTCAGTAGGGAAAGAAGGAGAGAGAAGGGGGTATTTGAGGCTCTGGAAATAGTCTAAAGAAAGGTGCAAAGTTAAGTGAACATAATGCTTGTCTGAAGTTCATTGCATACCTGAGGCAAAGAACTATCCAATCTGAATGGTACATAGAAGTTCTAAGAGGATTAATGGGAAATCAGGGTGAGAAATTAGAATGGTGACAGATTATAGAAGGCTTGAATGCCAGAAAAGAGCTTGTATTTTACTTGGGAGGCAACAGGGAATCCAGGAATATCTTTAAGTAAAAAAGCAATATGACTATATCTATGTATAAACAAGACTATCACGGCAGAGGTATCTAGGATGGTTTAGAGGGCGCAATAATGGAAGCAGGAATACCTGTAAAGAGGTTATGAGAACAGTTCAGGCTTGTAATGAGTATCTGTACTAGAGCAATGATAGTAAGAATAGAGAAGGGGGAGAGATCTGAGAGAGATTTTGGAGAAGTTATCAACCCAGTAATTTATAAGCTAGGAGAGGTAAGGGTAAAGAGGATCAAATGACTAGAAATATAAGGCAAATTTAGAGGCCATCTAGCCCAATCCCCTCATTCTCTAGATGAGGAAGTTTTAGCAATGGAAAGTAACAGAACTTCCCAAGCTTTTCCAGGTGATAAAGAGAAGGAAGTATCCAAAAATAGGCCCATATTAGCAAACATGGGAGACCAAATGAATGAAGATTAAGTATTGAAATAAAATTAAGTAAATGGTAAAAAATCAAACTTGTGCCTTTCATACCTCATATTTTCAGCCGAATCCTCTGGCATTGGAGCCACAGTTTGTACAGCTGGAAGGTTTTTGCTGGTAGCACCATTCACAAAACTAGAGGAGGAGGAGGATGAAGATGACCCCGAATCCACTGCACCTGTTTCCAAAACAATACTACTTTCAGTCTTAAAAATATAATTAGTTGTAGAATTAACAGAACAACTCTTAGTTTTATGGCTTTCTTTTCTGGTTTTGAAAAAATTATCTCAATTTTTAACCAAAACAGTACAATACTGTTTAAAAACAAACAATTAGCTATTAGTATACTTTATAATCCTTTGTAAATTTAAACAGCATTTGCTGCACTAACAATTCAATTTACACAGCTGTCTAGCAAAAACAAACATTACAAAATGGGATATATTTTAACACAAAATGAAAGACAACAGATGAAAATAAACTTCAGCATAAAATGATACTGATAAAAAAAACTTTCAAAACAATGCAAATTCTGAAGCAGGAAATTTCCCTTCTTTTGTTGCTATGTTATAAAATATTTGCTTTTTTTTAATCTCTGAATTACATTTCTTGTCTAAATTTTGCTTAAGCTATAGTGTATTTGATGAAATCTTTCTAAGATTTTAAAATACTGTTACTAAACAACTTCTTCCATGACAAAGTATTATTTCAGAACAGTTGTTAATGATATACTATAGAAGCATCGTAAATAGAACTGGAGTTGAGGGACATCTAGTGTCCCTACTTATTATCAAATCATATAGCATTTTCCAAAACAAAAAAACTGCTTCTTATGGAATCTTTAAAGACTACAGCTGGCAATTAAATCAGGGTAGAGTGGAAATACACAATATATTCCTACAGAATATGTGTATCTAAAATTGACCACAACAAGATATCCTATATGAACTGTGAGTATCGTGGACAAAATGCTGGATTTAGAGTCATTCGCCCTGGGTTTAACTCTAACTCTGCCCCACACAGGACAAGTCAATTAATGCCTTCTGGGCCTCAGTTTCCTCATCTGTAAAATGAGGGTCTTGCACTGATCTCTGAAGTACAATCCAACTCTAAATCTTTATTCCAATGCAACCCCTATACTTCTTATTCATTTATTGAAACAGAAGCTAACTGGAAAAAAAATCAGGATTTGTCTTTCATAAGAGTCATAAAAGGAGAAAATAATTTGTGACATAACCTGTCTCTCAATAATGAAGACAGATAAAAGTAATTGTTAACTACATCAGCAGTATGGAATACATATATACTTTTTCTTAATATGTTGTTATTTTTTTAAAGAACCCATGCTGGGTAAATGTTTATAGTATATGACATTAAAACGTGCTCATTTTTACACTGAGAAGAGTGAAAAAAAAAGATAAGGAATTGAAGTTGGGAAAAGAAGACTTTAAATCAAATCTTCCAACAAGCTAGATGTTTCAAAAAACAAACAAAAACCTTTACAAAACAGATAATTCCTAAACTGCAAATCACTCTTTTATACCAGGTCAAAGATTAATTTCACTGTCGTTGTGAATATAATTAAGCTCGACAAAATTAGGAGCACTTTCTTTTCTAACTAATCCCATAAATGCACTGTAGATGGTTTGTCAGACTCAAAGGTAGGATGATAAACAAGATACAGAAAGCACAAAATTAATCAAAATGGGAAGGGTCTAAGTAATGATGATAGATGGAAAAATTTAAGGCTATACAGTTTGGAGAAGAGAAGGCTACTATAGTCAGGGAAGGAAAGGCAGGGATCATCTTGCGTTGTATAAATACCTAAAAGGGAATCACAAAGATTTGGGTAAGGATTTATTTGACTTTTTTTTTTTTTTTTTTTTTTTTTGGTTTTGTTTTTTAATTTAGTGAGGCAATTGGGGTTAAGTGACTTGCCCAGGGTCACACAGCTAGTAAGTGTTTGAGGCCAGATTTGAACTCAGGTACTCCTGATTCCAGGGCCGGTGCTTTATCCACTGCACCACCTAGCTGCCCGGTAAGGATTTATTTGAACTAAGCATCAACAGGAACATTCCTGGAAATTAAAAAAAAAAAAGTTAACTTCAGTAGGGCTTTTAAAAATTCAAGCTGTGGAATTTTCTGTGATAAAGAGTCTTTTGGAAAAGGCAGCCAATGACCTGGACTGCAACATAATCTCAGATTATAAATTAATTCAATGACAAATAAGGGCTATTCTTGTTAACATGCACTTTTTATCAATTTTTAATCTAGGTAGGAAGGTATCCTCTGAGTAGATTGCCAGGGACCTTAAGGAAATATTGGCATTCCTTGTGGGACTTAGCAGAGATCATCCATTAGAACTGAATTATACATCTATATGGCTATAGATATATAGATATGTAATCTCAAAGCCATTTTCTATCAGTGAAAGGGGCTAAGATGTTGATTAATGATATATACTATAACTTTCTGAAATAATTCCCCATTTACATAATGCTGTCTTAAAGGTTTAAAACTTTTGTACCCCATATATCTTTCAGTATGTAGATTTCCCTTTGAAAATAAATGGCACAGTTCTGAGAGATAAATGGGGAGTGGAGGAAAAAAAAATGCAAGCATGGACTTTAAAACAGTAAGCAAAGGATTCTAAGACTGTAGGCAAATTCCCCCCAATACTATTAACTCTGACTCCCAGAAAAATCAAAAGAGCCTTAACTATTCAAGGTGTTTATTTTTACATATCAAAAAAGAAGAAAAGGAAGAAGAAAGAAAACAGAAAGCAAAAGATGAGGGTTCACAAAAATATTTAAGGACAATACCTGTTGTATTAATCATACTTTTTGGTGTAGCTCCAGTAGCAGCAAATATATTAGGTGTACTGCCTGCAGGCAGCCCACTTCCAGCAGTAGCAGCTCCTACAGTGGTAACAGCCAGACTACCAGGAGGAGCCTTCTTCACAGGTACCACAACACTCCTACAAAGAAAGAAAGAATGATGCAATTTATATTGGATTTAAGTTCTACACGTGGACATGACAATACATCCAAAAAACTTGTTTTCAAATTTATGAATCTACCTGTATTATGTTAAATGTTTAAAGGTGCTATAACTAAGGAAATATAGTTACTATGTTACAGGGCTTCTTAAACTTTTTCCACTTTTCCTTTTTGCCTGAGAACTTTTATGCGACTCCAGGTAGACAGATATATAAAATAGGTATACAAATCAAACATTTACTGCCAAATTCTTCACAAACCCTGCATTGTTACATGACCCCTTATGGGATCATGACCCACGGTTTAAGCAGCTTTACTCTATTATATGTTCCAAGAGGATAATACATGTGTAGTATATGGAGTTTTCAAATCTTTGAAAAAAAGTCAAGTAAACTTTAAAAATAAATCTACAGATACTAAAGAAAAATATGCTCAATAGCATATTTTAAAGCTATAAATATTGGGAATTTCTTAAGAAGTATACATAAAATATCCTCCCCCATAATATGTAAAACCACAATAATAATTTTTAAAACCTAAGGTTTTTGTTTCAAGGAAATATTTGTTTTTAATAAGTCAAAAGAGATACATAAATCTGTGGTCAAAATTAGCAGCTCCTATTTACTTTTCACTTATCTGTTCTCTTGTTGCTAACAAGCTCTTAACCAGCAAATCTAATGGCCTTTTCTCAATCTCCATCCTACTACTTGACCTCTCTGCTGCCCTCAATCCCCCTCTTCTTGATAATTTCTTCTTCCTAGGTTGTCAGGACACTACTTTCTCCTGGTTCTACTCCTACTTATCTGACCATTCCTTTTCAGTCTCCTTTGCTTGGATCTTCATCCAGTTCATGACCACTAACCATGAATGTCACACTACCTGGGCTCTTTTCTTTCTATATTATTTCATTTGGTGATCTCATCAGCAACCAGGGTTTCAATTATAATCACCTTGCTAATGATTCCCACATATAGTCAGCCCTATCCTCTCTCCTGACTTGAATTCAATAGTCTCCAACTGCTTTTCAGATATATCAAACTGGATGTCCTACAGACATATTAAACTTGACATGTCCAAAACTGAACTCATCTTTTCCCCAAACCTTCTCCCCTTCCAAATTTTGTAATTACTATTGAAGTCATCACTTTTTATCTTCCCCAGACTTACAACCTGAGTGTCATCTTTAATTACTCACGCTCACTCTCCACACCCAATCTATTGCCAAGGCCTGTAAATTTCATATTTTCAATATTTCTCAAAAAAACCCCTTCTCTCCTCTGTTAATGCCACCACTCTAGTATAGGCCCTCAGCTATGGACTACTGCTATAGCCTGTTGGTTCTGTCTCCCTGCCACAGATTTCTCTCCATTCTACTCAATCCTCCACTCAACTACCAAAGTGATTTTCCTAAAATATACATCCATCCATGTCAACCTTCCTTCTAAATAAACTACAGTGGCTCACTATCACCTGCAGGATCAAAAAGAAAATTATTTGGCATCCAAAGTCCTTCAACAACCAGTCCCTTCCTTCTACCTTTCCAGTTTTCTTACATTTTACACTCCACACTCTACAATATATTTTCCTAGGTAGATAGATGTGACAGTAGAGAGAATGCTGACCCTGGAATCAGAAGACCTGATTATAAATCCAGTCTCAGACTTTAAGAGCTATGTGACCCTGGACAATTAAAACCTCTGTCGGCCTCACTTTCCTCAACTGTAAAATAGTACTTACCTTGCAGGGTTGCTGCGAAATAATATTTGTAAAGCACTTTGCAAGGACCTCTGGCACATAGTAGACATTTATTAAATTATTCTTTCTATACATCCTTTCTTCCTTCAACACTGACTCTCTTTCTGTTCCTCAAGCAAGATATTCTATTTTCCAACTCCAGCCATTTTCACTAATTGGCCATCATACACGGAACACTTTCCCATCTCACTTCTACCACTTCCTACAGGAAGTCTTTCCTAATCCCTCTTAATTCTAGTATCTTCCTTTTGTTGATTACATCTTATTATTTTTTTACATATCTTGTTTATATAATTGTTTGCATATTATCTCCCCCATAGATTATGAGCCTCTAGTAGAAAGGAGTTATCTTTTGCATTTCTTTATATTCCCAGTGTTCAGCACAATACCTGGCATACAGAAGACACATATAAATGTCTATTGATTTACTGACTAAACACAGCTACTTTATTTTCTAAACAAAAATACTTAGTTTTTAGTTTTTCATACAGAAACAGAAATAATATCACAATGTTGTAAAATATTTCCATACTATCAAGGAGATTACAGAAATGTTCACAAGAATAATACACTATGGGGTCAGCTAGTTGGCACAGTGGATAAAGCACCGACCTTGGATTCAGCAGGACCTGAGTTCAAATCTAGACTCAGACACTTGCCACTTACTAGCTGTGTGACCCTGGGCAAGTCACTTAACCCTCATTGCCCTGCGGGTGGTGGTGGGGAAGAATAATACACTATGACTAGGTGTGATTTATACCAAAAATGGAGGGCTAGTTCAATATTAGGAAAACTATCAGCATAATCAACCATATCAATATAAAACCAATAAAAATAGTACGATTAAATCAATAAATGCCCAAAAAGCCTCTGACAAAATACAACACCATTTCCTAATTAAAAAACAAACAAACACTAGAGAACAAAAGAATAAAGGGTACTTTTCTTAAGATGATAAGTAACATTTATCCAAAACCATCAGCAAGCATTAGCTGTATTGTAATGGGGATAAGCTAGAAGCATTCCCAATAAGATCAGGGGTGAAGCAAGGATGCCCTTTATCACCTCTTTTAGTCAATATTTTAATAGAAATGTTAGCTATAGCAATAAGAGAAGAAAAAGAAATTGAGGCAATTGAAAAGAAATGAGCAATCACTTTGCAGATAATATGATGGTAACACAGAGAATCCTACAAAATCAACTAAAAACCTACTTGAAATAATAACTTTAGCAAAGTTGTAGGATACAAAATAAACACACAAATCATCAGCATTTCTTTATACTGCCAACAAAGCCTGGCAGCAAGAGATAGAGAAATTTCTCCTAAAATAATTCTAAACAATGTAGAATACTTGGGAGTCTCTCTGCCAAGACAAACTCAGGAACTATGTGAACACAATTACAAAATACTATTCACACAAATAAAGTCAGATCTAAGCAACTGTAAAAATGTTAATTGTTTATGGGTAGGCCAAGCCAATATAATAAAAATGACAATTTTACCTAAATTAATCTATTTATTCATTGCCATACCAAAAATAATTTATAGACTTAAAGATAATGACAAAATTCATCTGGAAAACAGAAGGTCAAGGATATCAAATAGATCAATGAAAAACTATCAGAAGGTACTTTATCTGTACAAGATCTAAAACTGTATTATAAAGCAGCAATTATCAAAATCTGGTACAGGCTAAGAAAGAGGGGTAGATCACTGCAATAGATTAGGTATATATTACATTATAATAAATGGCCATAGTAATATAGTATATGATGAACCCAAAGATCCAAGCTTTTGGAACAAAAACTCATTATCTGACAAAAACTGCTGGGAAAACTAGAAAATAGTATAATAAAAAATGCTCTAAGTTACTATTGATTAGAGAAATGAGGTACTACTTCATACCTATAAGACTGGCTAATATGATAAAAAAGAAAAATGATAAATGTTGGAGGGGATATGGGAAAACTGGGATACTAAATGCACTGTTGGTGACTGTGAACTGATCCAACCATTTTGGAGAGCAATTTGGAACTATACCCAAAGGGCTATAAGACTGTGCATACCTTTTGATCCAGCAATACCATGGCTAGGTCTATATCTCAAAGACATGAAAACAGAGAAAAGAACCTATTTATATAAAAACATTTAGACCAGCTCTATTCATGGTGGCTAATAATTTGAAACTGAGTGGATGTCCATAAACTTGGGAATGGTTAAACAGGCTGCAGTATATGATTGTGATGGAATATTACTGTGCTGTAAGAAATGACAATGACAGGATGGTTTCAGAAAAACCTAGAAAGACTTACATGAACTGATACAAAGTGAAAGGAGCAGAACCAGGAGAATGTTATACACAGTAACAGCAAAATTATACAATGATAAACTGTGAATGACTTAGCTATTCTAGGCAAAACAATGATACTAAACAATCCAAAAGGATGACCAATGAAACATACTATCTGACTCCAGAGAAAGAACTAATACTATCTGAATAGACTGAAGTATGTTATTTTTCACTCTTTTTTAATTCAAGTCTTCTTTTACAAAATGACTAATATGGAAATATTTTACATGATTGCACATGTATAAAGTATATCTAATTGCTTACCACCTCAGGGAGACAGAGAATAGGGAATGAGGGAGAAATAGAATTTGGAACTCAAAACTTTTTTAAAGAATCTTTTAAAAATTGTTTTAACATGTAATTAGGAGAAAATTATATTTTAAAATTTAAAAAATACATGCATTAAGCACCCAAAAAAAGTTTCTGAAAAATTAAGTAAATAAGATCCTTCTTGGGATACTTGAATTTAATTCTACACTTATTTTAATTCCTTTATCAAGAGCTTTCAATATTTTCCAAAGTTCTTTAGAAGAATATTTTTCAAAGTTCTTTAGAAATTCTCAGCAAAAAGTTCTGCATTCCATATTCTATTAAGCTTAACAATGAATAAATGATAATTAGCAAAACTAGTCCTTTGATTTCTATTCATGACTAAATTCTAAATTATCTAGGAATATAAACATCAATGTGATTAATAGTTGCAAGCAGCTAGTCTTAAAACAATTGACAGTGTTATAAGCCAGATTTAACCAATTTTTTCAGAATATTTTTCAACTTTAATTTACTATTAAGAAAAAATGAACTTTAAATCGAACTTAATAATAATGGAGAAAGTATTTAAATAGCTATTGCTACTTAACTTAAAAGCAATTACATGAGTAATCTAGAAAGGATCATAAAAATTGTGTAGTTTTAACACAGCATTTTCCCAAATAAATTAAACTAATCACAGAGTGCTCTTTTAGAGTAACTATAATCGTGATGTTCATTATGATAGTCTAAAATCAAACCAGTGCCTAAGTTAATTATTTATGCTATGAAATAACTGAATAAATGTTTATTGTGACTCTCCAATGAGCTAATGGAATAATGGTTCAAATGACCTTTTTGCTGTCAAATGTAATTTTCAATACTTGTTCCACTCCTCTCATAATTAATGCCAGTTATAATTTAATGGATAACTTTTTCTTCCATGAACTCTTTTTCTGACCACTATTTTCAAGTGATTTTCCTAAAAAGGTGTGAGGGGCTAAAATTCTAGCTATAATGTCTAAAATATCTAATGAGTTGTAGCCAATAAATTATAAGCTTTAGCAAGAGTTAGACTTTTAAGCATTTATTAAGGAGAATAAGAATTTGGTAAAGAGAGAGAGAAAGGCCTAGATTCATCTGTCTATTAAAGGGAGAGAGCATTCCTAGCTCCGCTCTCCACCAGAGTCCACACAAAAGAGCGCGAGTCAGAGCCCCAGCCTCCCTCTTCTTCCTGCCACAAGCCAACGTCACTTCCTCACGCCTAAGAAAAACCACATGGTCCTGCCCTCAGAGGGCAACCAATCTTACTCTCTTCTTCAGTGCCATCTAGGTCCAGTGGCAAGATATACATTAGGATGCATGTATATGGCCCTAGATGTTTGAGGCAATCGGGTTAATAAGTGACTTGCCCAGGGTCACACAGCAGAAGTGTCTGAGGCTAGATTTGAACTCAAGTCCTCCTGACTCCAAGGTCAGTGCTCTATCCATTGCACCACCTAACTGCCCCTAACCAAGTGCTATTTTGCAATACAATTACTTATAAAGTACTGACTATGTAATACTTAGGGCACAGGTGCTATGAATATAAATGTAGAAAGAGATATGTTCTCTGGACGCAAAGAAATAACTGTTTTCATGGGGGTGAGTCAGGAGAATACTGTATATATACAGGTAAATATATTAAAAGTTAAAGTGTTAAGTAAAAATGTAGTCAGCCCATGAATATTAGTACCTTCTAACCCATACTAATACCTCAGATGCTGCATCTAATCTCAGTGGGTATGACTGGCCTGAAAAAAGCTGCTGAACCTCTCTTTCCCTTCTTCGCCCAAGTAAGAAGTTCTGTGTATGCAACACTGCAGATCCTGTCAGACTCAGTGGATGTATCTGTTAGTTTAGCTGAATGCTTTAAAAAAATCTTTTTCCCCTTCATTATAAAGGATGGCTCTCTGGATAAGGGAAGAATATATTTGTAAATAAGGGTTAGGTAAATACAAAATATATAAATAAAATTAATATGAAAAAGAAAAAAGTTAAGTGTTATGAAGGTAAAGGAGACATTTAGACAAAATGCTCTAGGAACATCTGAGGAATGAGAGAAGACTCAAAGTGGGGGTGGAGAGAGGAGGCTATACAAAAGAAGTGACACCTAAACTGATCCTTGAAGAAAGAGACATTTTTGAAAGGAGAGAGAAGGCAGTGTATGGGAGACAGTAGCCTATACAAAATCCAGGAGAAATAATAAAGAAATACAAATCATGCACAAAAAGGGCTCACATTGTAATAGGGAGAGACAAAGATACATAGAAGATTCAGCTACAAGTGAGATGGAAAGGCTCCATAATCCTTAGATTGTAGAAGCAAATGAGATGGTATTACAGCTTCTTTACTGTCATTTTAATTGATAAAACATCTATTTCAGATGCTAAAGAATTTGACAGTGGCACTGACTTTGATGTTGAGAACTTTTTTTTCCTAGATTTTTAGTAGCTAAAGCTGCTGAGCAGCTGAGGGCTACAATATCTGGTTTTATATATTTAATCATATCCCTAAAGACAAGATATTCTAAGCACTTTTAAGCTACTAAAGCGATTTTATTATAGTTTAAAACTTCACTAAGACTTTTAGAATGCCTGGCTTATCTAGGTCTAAAACCTAATTTCCCCATAACTATTTTCCAGTAGTTTTTATAAATTAGGTGTTTCTTCAACAAGTAATTTATGTTCTCAGGTTAATGAACACTGGGTTTTTGAATTCAATTGTTTTGGATACACCTTTATCTAATCAATGTAGTAATTCTTATTTTTGGCCTATTCAAATAGTTTTGAGGATTATTTCTTCACAAATAAAATGAGGCCTGCAAGTTGACAGTCTTCCTTCATTCCCACTTCCCCCCACCCCCAATATTTCCCTTGCAATTCTAGACCTTTTGTTCATTCACAGGAATTACATTATTTTCTCCTTCTTTACAAAGTGTCCTTTTATCAGTTTAGTACCACTAAATCTATTAATTAATTTTAGGTAGTTTCATAATTTTTATTATGTTGATGAAATCCAACTAGGAGCAATGAATATTTCCCTAAATTTTTGTCTATATGTTAAAAAGTTTTAAATTAATATTTATATAAGCTTTTATTGTGTCAAAGTAGTCAATTCAGAGATATCTTTTGTATTTCATATTTTGTATGAGAATGTTTTATGATTTTTCTCCTAAGTTATTTATTACAATTCTTAAAAAGCTGTTTATTTTTGTAGCTTTATTGTGTACCTTTACTAAAGGGGTCAATTATCTCGGTAAGAGTATCTGTTAAGTTGCTGGAGTTTTCTAAGTAAATTAGGTTGTGAGCAAAGAGGGATGATAGTTTTTCAGCTATGCTTATGCCTTTAACTTATTTTTTGACATTGCTATTGCTAGCATTTCTTTTTTTTTTTTTTTTTAAGTGAGGCAATTGGGGTTAAGTGACTTGCCCAGGGTCACACAGCTAGTGAGTGTTAAGTGTCCGAGGCTGGATTTGAACTCAGGTACTCCTGACTCCAGGGCCAGTGCTCTATCCTCTGCGCCACCTAGCTGCCCCTATTGCTAGCATTTCTAAGACTATGTCAAACAACAGTGGCAATGAGAGCAATTTTGCTTTATGCCTATATTTATTTGGAAAGCTTCTAGTGTCTCCCCTATTGTAAATGATGCCAGTTTTTTATTTCTGACATATCATTTTTATCATATTAAAATAAGTCCTTCTATGCTTATGTGTAGGTTTCTTTTTTCTTAGAATAAATGAGTGCAATACCATCAAAGGCTTTTTCTGTATCTATTAATATAATCAAGTGACTCAGGAAGTTTTGTTTTTAATATGATTAAGTTGATTATTTTTATGATGTTGAACCATCCTTGCTTGTCATCCAGGTGGCAGCCAGGCTTGGAGTCAGGGAGTCCTGAGTTCAAATCTGGCCTCAGACTCGTCATTTAACTTGTTTGCCTCAGTTTGCTCATCTGCAAAATGGGGATAGTAGCACCTAGCTCTGTGAGAAAATAATTATTAATAATGGATTTTTTTTGGGGGGGGGGACCCAGAAGAGATCAGTTGCAGGTTCCCCCCATCAAAGTCTAGTTCTTTAGGAACTTCGATAAATCTTGTCTGGGACAAATCCAAGGGAACAACAACAAAAAAAAAAAATGAAGACAGACTCTTTTTGTCTAGCTCAGTGAACTGATGGGATCAAACCACACCTAGATACTAGACTTCACCTTTGCTCTTCAGGGATGGTCTTTTGCATACTTTCCCCTTATGTCATTGGTAGAGTTAATTTTAATTTGGACCACCCTCAATTCATGTCACCCAATGGAACTGAATGATGCTAACCAATTAACTTTGATCAATGTATAATGACCTGCCTTTATCAAAAGATGATAAAACCCTTGACCACACGAGGGTCGCTCTCTTAGCTCCCTTGGCTCAGAATGCTTTCCCTTGGTGTGTGTTCTTCCTCTTAGGATTATATAGGTATGAAGGCCTGAGACTATGAAAAATTAGGGAGACACGTAGTTAATACTGATATCCAATATTAATTGATAATAAATGCTTACACCAAAAACTGGTGTAATAGCAATTAATATATAAATAGCAACCAATTAATAAAATACAGTATTAGCAATAATTTAAAAAACACAACTCCTAGGATTGCTAATTATAAAGTGCTTAGTGCAGTACCTGGCACATGGCAAGTATTCTATAAATGTTGTTATTATTATTCATATCGTCATTATCATAACAGCCACAATGAATTTTTGTACATAGTGCAACTGTTTTTTTGTTTGTTTTTTTTGTTTGTTTTTTTACTGGGGTTTTATTACAATTGTTTGCATTGACATGATTCCTCAACATATAAGCTCACATTTGTCAGGGTGGTCTACTGACTTTCCCTCATGTTCATCTAACATTCATGTCTTGGACATCTGTTCTTCCTCTTTGTCTATTCAAATTCTACCAATCCCTTCAAGGCTCATATCAATCTGTCATGAAACATTTTTATGACAAATTTAATCAATACTGATACCTTACCTTTTACAGCCTATAGAATTTATTTTCTATATCATTTTAGCTGAATATCTTTTATTATGTTTTTTGTTTGTTTGTTTGTTTTTTCCAGGGGAATTGGGGTTAAGTGACTTGCCCAGGGTCACACAGCTAGTAAGTGTCAAATGGCTGAGGTCGAATTTGAACTCAGGTCCTCCTGACTTCAACACTGGTGCTCTATCCACTGCGCCACCTAGCTGCCCCACTATGTATTTTAAAAGATCAATAAATAGGATCTTGTTAAGGCTATTTAACTCTTAATAGGTCTCTTAGAAAACCTTTTTTCAAATCTTGAATCTTGGTTTCCTAATTTGTAAAGTGGGAAGACAATGTAGTATGGTGTATAGAAAATTGGCCTCAAGTCTGAAAGACTTGGGTAAGTCATTTAACTTGGTGTCTACCAGAGAAAACTAGATATATTGCAGTACAGCTGCTGATCTTCCATGGTAGAAGATGGTTCTTCATAAAGACTCCTATATACTAATGAAATCATAGGTCTAAAGGAAAAAGATAGGCATAATGATACTATGCTGCCTATGCCACAGGACTATTGTGAGGAAAACTGCTGATACTAGTAAATGTAAGTCAATTTTGAAAAGTCTCTTGGATGTAGTATCAACATTATTTGGCAAATATAAGTTGAATGAACTAGAAAATGGAAAAATATCCAATTATATTATACAGCCTGATAAAGGGCATAAAAGCAATAAAAAATAAATAGCCATTTCATAATTCTATGGTTTAAAAAAGATGTAACTATTTTTAATGAGAGCTTTTTTATTTAGTAATATCAAGCAAGGCATAAAACAAGAAGATATATTTTTGCCAAAGGTAAGTCTGTCATCATAATGGAAGATATCCAGGGGAGAAATTTTTTTTTTTAAAGGAATTCCCTATAGCTTTAAAGTCCTCCAACTACTTAGATTGAATTATGCTAATTGCATCAAGCAAAAGAATATTGCAGAGCTCCTAAATGAGATCAATAATGATGCAAAAATTTGATCTAAAAATACAGAGGAAAAACCTAGTAGTTGAAAACAACCTGCCATACAGGCTGTGATATGAATTTGGACAACTATAGACCTTCTGGGAAGTGGAGTGAACTGGATTTCCTCTGGAAAGCCATTTAGCTGAACAAGCTGTGACACATGATTGAGATGGGATACTACTGTGTTATAAGAAATGATTGAGTTCAATGACCTTAGAAAAACATGGAAATTCTTGCATGAAGTAATGAAGAAAGAAATGAGCAGAACCAAGAGAACATTGTATAAAGCAATATTACATTGTATACAGCAATATTATTTTAAGAATGACTTTGAAAGAATAAGTAATTTTGACTCTTATAAATACCCCCTAATTAACTATAAAGAACATATGAAGAAAGGTATTACCTGCATTTAGAGAAAGAACTGACAAACAGAAGTATTTATAGAAATTAACATATCTATATCTATATACACACACAGAGACACACCCATATTTGTATTAGATGGTAGCCATCTCTAGGATAGGGAAGGTGGGAAAAAAGAAATTTACATGAGAATTTTGTTGTACATAAGGAATAGCAAGTTGTGCATAGTAGATTTGTAGTTTCATGTACAATCATCTTTTTTTATTGCAGCATGTTATGGAAATGCTTGTTTTTATCCCATAAAGATGTATTTATTAAATAAAAGGGAAAAAATTAAATATATTTTAAGTAGAAAACAATGTAATACTTTTTTCCCATGTAGCTATTTTAATGTCCCCAAAACTCTCCCTGAAATGAGGCCTATTTTTTTAACAATATTCTTCTAGTGACACTGGATAGTTGACAATAAGTCACAAATTATCACAGACTTCAAGAACAAAAATTGACAATATTCAAAGGGGAAATGAAAGGTGACTGTTAATGAAGAATGATATGAGTTAAGTCTTCAGTGAGAGGTATGACTAGAAAAAAAGGTAGGACCACTCACATAACAAGAATTAGGGATAGCTGAAAGATATATCAAGCTGTCCACTGACATTTGTCCAATATCAACAGAGCTAGAGGAAGGCATATTAAATAAACTACCAGTGAAACTTTTATATAGAAGGATACACAGAGTGAGTTGGCCAGAAAGGGAAAGCTTGGAAAGCTCATGATCTGGAATGTCAGATGTCTCCACAATGAGGAGGACAAAGATCCATCAAAATAATAAAATATGACACATAAACAATATAAACAAGAATGTATTACTTGTGCCAGGAACTATAGGCTCTGGGGATACAAAAACATGTCAGATAGTCCTTGCCCTCAACGTTTCATATTCTATTCAGATGGGGTCCTATTTAAACATCATTAAATTGATTGTGTTGATTCTGGAATTAGAAATAGAAGGGACTTCAGCTATCACTTAGATGATATATCTAAAACATTTTGTAAATATGAAGAATGTATAAATGTGCATAATTGTCAATAACTTAAATGTATCATTGCTATTCTATTTTAGAAGACTTGGATCATTTCACTATGAGAAACATCCAAACGTTGTAGTTTCAACTACTCTCACAATCATCACCAATGATAATGGTGATGATAGCATTTTCTAAAATGATTTAAGGTTTGTAAAGTGCTTTTTCCACTTAATCCTCATAAAAACCCTGGGAGGTATTTGTTATTATTATTCCCATTTTACATAGGAGGAAAGCAAGGCTGACTGAAGTTAAGCGATTTGTCCAGGGTCACACAGATAATAATTATCTTAAGCCAAATATGAACTTGGGTTGTTCTTACTCTGAGTCTAGCAGTCGATCCACTGAGGCACCCTGATAACAACTTCAATTAGAAACCTTTTGATAAGCTAGATATAGCAGACTCAGATTTGTCTAGGCTGACTAGGTTAATTAAAACTGATCATTATAGATTATTATAAATTATCCATCTAATTTTTTCTAGTTCAAATAATGCTTCATGGCAATCCATTTCCAATCCATGCATACTACCATTATCAAAGGCATCTACTCAATCTATTTTTTTATTAGTAAAGTATTTTTTTTCCCGTTACATGTAAAGATAGTTCTCAACTTTTGTTTACACAAGCTTTCTAATTTCAGATTTTTCTCCCTCCCTCCCCTCTCCCCTAGACAGCAGATAATCTGTCAATCTATTTTTAATACCAATAATCAAGCAGACACTTATGCATTATTATAATCAACAATCATTAAAATAACCCAGAAGCAACTAAGTTAGTGTCTCAAAAAAGATTAAATCCCATTTGTTACTGCTATTGTTTAGTTGTTTGTTTTTTGTGTTTTTTTAAAGTGAGGCAATTGGAGTTAAGTGACTTGCCCAGGGTCACACAGCTAGTAAGTGTTAAGTGTCTGAAAATTGGTTTTGTTTTTTTTTAAGTGAGGCAATTGGGGTTAAGTGACTTGCCCAGGGTCACACAGCTAGTAAGTATTAAGTGTCTGAGGCCGGATTTGAACTCAGGTACTCCTGGTGTGGATAGGCTGGTGCTCTATCCACTGCGCCACCTAGCTGCCCTGTTTAGTTGTTTTTAATTGTGTCTGGCTCTTCATCACCCCATTAGGGGTTTTCTTGGCAAAGATACTGGGGTAGTTTGCTATTACCTTCTAAAACTCATTTTATAGATGAGAAAACTTAGGTAGATAAGATAGAATTAAATGACTTGCCCAGGGTCACACTGCGAGTAAGGGTCTGAGGCCTGATTTGAATTCAGGTCTTCCTGACTCCAGTCCCAGCACTCTTATCCACTGCTCCACCTAGCTGCTGTCATTTGGTACTAGCTACTTCAAAACTCCAAGCAAAAGAGACTTTGGAAACTAGTGTTAAATTGACTTGGTCACATATTGATCAGATAAAATTCATTTGATAGAATACTAAATGTTTTTATGCTCAGGAACTCCTAATATTTCTGTAACTTGCTCTAAGTAACCCACCATAACTTTGTGTGTGTGTGTGTGTGTGTGTGTGTGTGTGTGTGTGTGTGTGTGTGTGTGTGTGTGTTTGACTCTGAAAAGAACTCAGGTCCTCCTGTTCTTTGAAAGATACAATTCAATTATAAATTCATCTGGTCAAATCATTAGCTGTTCCACTAGAAACTTCCATTCCCTGCACTGGCCCTGAAATTCATTAATAGTAGGTTCAAGTTCTCTTTTTGCTACTAATTTTGCTATTAATCTGGGAATTTTATATTTTTTATAAGTATTGATTCATTCCATCTAGGTTATTACGGGTTTTTGTTTTTATTTTTGTTTTGGCCTATAATTGGGAGAAATAATTTCTTTTTTTTTTTTTTAAAGTGAGGCAATTGGGGTTAAATGACTTGCCCAGGGTCACACAGCTAGTAAGTGTTAAGTGTCTGAGGCCAGATTTGAACTCAGGTACTCCTGACTCCAGGGCCGTTGCTCCATCCACTGCGCCACCTAGCTTTCCCAATAATTTCTAATAGTTTATTTATTCTGCTTTGTTAAGAATTATTTTATCATTTCTTATTTAAAAATTCAGTTTTCCTCAAATAAGAAAAATAAGTCAATACTTATAAAAGCACAGTGCCTCAGATTTCATCGGTATAAGAATGATGATATTAATAATAATAATAAATGCTTATTCCTTTCCTTTTTTCCTTGTTTTCCCCTTCCCTCCCTTTTTAAATAAAATTTGTTAATGTTTTTACTAGTTTTTGCCAAAACATACCAGATAATTGTTATATTTATCTATTCAATGATTTTTTCGCTTTCAACTTTATTAATCTCTTCTTTGAACTTCAGCAATTTTCAGTTTCAAGATAGCAGTTTTGACTTATTGCATCTCTAGGTTTGGGGGGTGATTTTTTGGGTATTTCTAGGTTTTTTTAACTACATGCCAAATTCATTAATTTTTTCTTTCAGTTTTGTTGATGAAAGCATGTAGACATATACGTTTTCCCCTAAGTATAGCTTTAACCATATTTTTAAAAACTTTTAATTTCATTTCATTGTTAATCATTTTCTTTGAAAAAATTTTATATTGTTTCCATGTTTTGTTCTTTCAGCCATCACTTCTTTAGGATTAAGTTATTTTAATTTTTTTTCTTCAAAGCCTTTTTATTGAATAGAACTTTTATTGCAGTGTGATCAATAAAGTATATGCTTAGTGTGTTGACTTTTTCTATTTTTGTGAGGCTTTTATAAGCCAATACATGGTGAGGTATTTTTATAAAGTAGAAGTGGAAGGGTATAAGGAGTTATAGTGTACCTACTATGTACCAGGTATTAAACTAAGTGCTTTCTACAAAGTATTACTTCATTTGAGACTTACAAACAACCTTTTAAGGTAGGCGTTGTTATCCCCTTTTTACAGTTGGGAAAACTAAGGAAAACAGAAATTAAGTATCTTGCCCAGGGTCACATAGCTGGTAAATAAGTGTCTGGAAGCTGGATTTGAACTTAGTTCTTCCTGAAAACAGGCCCAACCTTCTCTCTACTATACCCCAACTCTCTCTAAAGGTGCTGTGCTCAGCTAAAAATTATTTACACTACTTTCTGTTTCCATTTAGTAATTTCTAGGGATCTACACACTCCACTTTTTCTATAGTCCCTAATTCTCTGCTTTTCTTCTCCTAAGACTATCAAAACAGAACAAACCATTCCCAGGCCCTCTTCCTAACTTGTTAACTTTCTTGATGACCGTTGGAAAACTTAGGGCTCTGAAAGGCCACTTTTTCCTTTTCCCCCATTAGCATGTAAATTCATTTTTACATGGTCTATTTCAATTGATCAAATGTGTGTACCTTTCTATGTTTCTTCTGTCTCTTGCATTTCTATCAAGTTTTGGCCCTTTTACCAGGAATGCTTGGAAATTCTATATTTTATGAAACATACTCTCCTTCTCCCCCACCCTCTGTAGCAATATATTCAGTTTTACTGGAAAGATTATTTTTTGTTTTCTTTTTTAAGGACAGCTATGTGTCTCAGTGAATAGAGTACTGGGCCTTGAGTCAAAAACACTCATCTTCTTGAGTTTAAATCTGGCCTCAGACACTTACCCTGGGGAAGCCATTTAACTGCCTCAGTTCCTCATTTGTAAAATAAGCAGGAGAAAGAAATAGCAAACCATTCCAGTATCTTTACCAAGAAAACTCCAAATGCTTTAATGAAGATTCAGAAATGACTGAAAAAAGACTAAATAAAAACATCCTTTGTCTTTTGGACCTTTACATATCAACCTCTCCTCTCATTGATCATAGCAGCAAAGTTTTGGTGATTTTTTTTTTCTTTGATTTAGAAGTTTTTAATTTTGGCTCTGACATTCCTAGAACTTTTTAATGTGAAGATTTCTTTCAGGACTTGGGTTATAGATTCTTTCTATTTTCACTTTGACTTCAGATTTTAAAATATCTAGGCAGTTTTCATTTATAATTTCTTAAAATATGGTATCCAATACAGGGGCAGGGAGATGATTCTCAAGCAGTTCAGTGGTGTTTAGATTACTTCATGCCATTTATTGATACTTTGTACTCTGTTTTTTCTTTTTTCAATTTTTCAATTTTGTTTTATTATCTTTTCATGGAGTCATTTTCTATTTGTACTATTCTAACTTTCAGGTAGTTCAATTCTTTTGTCATATTTATCACTCTCTAAGTGATTAATTTTTCTTGCCATTACTTTTTTTTATCTTCTAGCTAGTTCATGTTGTATGTCTTGTTTCATTCTTTTAGGTTCTCTTCTAGACTTTATGTTCAGGATAGTCATTTCTCTGAGCTTTTATTTTGCCTTGTGTGGAATTTACTCTTTTTGTATGTTTATTCCTTAGGCTTCTCTCAGTCTAAGGTATTTCTTCATTGTGTTCCACGTTTTGTTTTGTTTTGTTTTTTTTCTGTTTATATCTCCAGTCTTAGTTTCTGGATTGGGGGCTTGTACTTCCGTTAAACTCTGCTTCCATACTCCTGGATAATATGAATAGATCTTGCTTGATCCTGAGTTAACTATATAAGACCAGGCTCTGCCTTCTGCGAGAATTGTCTAGTCTTGCCTCCTGCTGTTGTTTAGGCCCAGGCTGCCTACATAATGGGCAGAGCGAATGCTATCTATCTGCCAGGGCAAGCTGGGAATCCTTCATGGAGATTAAGAATTAACTTGCTGTTAGGAGTAGCTGTCTCCTTATATAAGAGAGAAGGAATAAAAGCCATCAAAAGGTTAATGAAGAACCAAGAGATCCAGGCAAGCATGAGGGGTTTGTCCAAAAAGGTAATGAACCCTGGGATCATAGAGCAAATGTTAGCAGACACTTTGGAAAGTATCAAGAGGAAATGGTGGTAGAAGCAGCAATGGAGAGTAACAGAATTCTCTTTGTGGTTACAGAAAGAGGTCTTAGACAAAACAACTGATAAAGCAAGAGATCATCTTCAAGAGCTCCAACTACAGGTCAGGAAGATGAGAATGACACTGAAGCCATGCAGTCCCAATCAGTCACTCCCTACAGCCAGGAGTGTAGTTTCTGGGTGCATATTTTTGTTTGGCTACTACTGCCTGACAATCCTTACTCTGAAATGCACAACTTTTTACATCTCTCTCTTAAAACACTATTTGCATTTGCTGTCCCATCAAAGAGGTTATTTATACTGATCTTTGTTTAACTCTGCAAAGATGATGGGGCTGTCCAAGGTGATAAACAAGTTACAATTAACCAAAGATTACCTATGACAAGTTAATGTATAACTTCCAGATATAAAATAAAAGTGTTTTGTTTAGGAGGAGAAAATTCTCTCAAGCAAGTAATGTCTTCCCCAAAAGTACTTTAAGTATTCCACTACCTGATTTTAATATTCTCCACATTTTAACACTATAAATGCATTTTAATAAAGTTCTGTTGGAAAAAAAAAAGAGTTCTTTCTTTAGGGGGCAGCTAGGTAGCACAGTGGATAAAGTACCAACTGTATCCATTCAGAAGGACCCGAGTTCAAATCTGACACTTGACACTAGCTGTGTCACCCTGGGTAAGTCACTTAACCCTCACTGCCCCCCCCCCAAAGTTCTGTTGGCCTGGGCTGTCTCAAAGATATGAATGAGGATCCTAAGTCATCCCTCTAGGTGCTATTGTGCTAGGAGCTGGTTTGGCTGTATCTTTATTTTGTCTTCTACCTACCCAACTTGTTCAGACTTCCACAAGAGTCTAGAAATTATTTTTTGCAGTCTGAGACTAGGAGGAGTAGTTTATAGCTGATTTTACTGGGTCTTGTTTATCATTGTTCTTTCTGATGCATGGTAAGAGACTCACTGAGGTGTTTTCAGGGAACTAGACTAATCTATGTCTTAACACTCCGCCACATTCCTATACCTTCTACTACTTTAGCATCAGTGGTTGTGCTTCCTCATGTCTTACCACACAAGGCCCTAAAGTGACAGTAGCAATGACTTCAGGAGAAAGCAACAATACATAGCAAACAGGGAGAAAAAGCAAAAAGCAAGGCTGACTACTGAGGAACCTCAAGTGTACACAACTCTGGGGGTGGTCAGACTGCTGCTATTCTATATTTCCTGCAGCTATCTGTAACTGCCTGATAAATTCAAGTCTTCAGGCCCAGATAAACTATATTACCAGGTACTAAAAGAACAGTTTTAGGCAATGACTAATGTAGTGTTAATAATATCTGAAAGACCAGGGAAAATGGGAATGGTACAACAGTACTAGATAAGGATAATGTCCTGATTTTCAAAAAAAGGGAAGAGAACAGCATGTGCAAACTATAGACCAGAGGACATGACTTAATTCCCAGGAAAATTCTAACAAATCATTATAAAAAATGATCAATAAATATCAAAAAAGGAAAACAGTGATTACAAAGAACAAGTACGGCTTCATTAAGAACAGCTCATAACAGATTAATGTTATTTTATTTTTTGACAGGATTGTGAAACTAGTAGCTGAGGAGAGCCCTATGAATATATTTCACCTGTATATAAGCAAAGTTTTTGATAAAGTATTTAATAATATGTAGACTAGATAAGGACTTAGATGGATTCAGAATTCATTGGATGGCTATACTCAAAGAATAGGTGTTGCAAAGTCAAGATGGTAAGTGGTCTCAAGTGGAGTACCTCAGGGATCTTTGCTTGGCCTTGGGCTGTTTAACATTTTTATAACTGACCTGGATAATACCATGTTCTCCAGTGACACAAAGCTGAGAGCGACAGTTAATACTGTGTGACAGGCATGGTCCAAAAAGTTCTAAAGAATATAGAGCACTGAGGTAATTTTCATAATATAGATGTCAACAAGGATAAATGAAAAGTTTCAGTACACTTGGGTACAAAAAATCAACTTCACAAGAACAAGATGGGGGAGGAATAGTAATATAGCAACTGTTCTGAAAAAACTCTGGGAATTTTAGTGGATATCAAGCTTAATGAGTCAGCAGTATAATGGAGCAGCCAAAAAAGCGAATGCAGTCTTGGGATGCATTAAGAGATGTAGAGGTAAGTGATAATTCCATTGTATTCTGCTTTCATCAGACTTGATTTGAAATATTGTGTTCAATGGAATATGCTGTTCAGGTCTGGAGGCCACTTAAGAAGGACACTCATAATCTAGAGAATACCCAGAGAAAAGGAACAAAGATAGTGGAGAGAAGATTCATAGTCATTTGCCAATGGTTGAAGGGCTGTCATGTGGAAAAGGAATTACACTTGTTTTGTTTTGCCTCAGAAAGCATGACCAGTAACAATGTTTAGAAGGTGCAAATAAGTGAATTTAGGCTTGATATTGTAATGATTGGAATGACGCCACCTGCTGGAGACTTACTGTAGAAGAGTTCCGCCCATGAAGCGAAGGTCTTTGAGGGCAAGTCTTTTCTTTGGGTATCAGGAAGTGACGTTGGCTAGTGGGAGGAAGAAGGAAGAGACTGGCACTCGGTCTCGCGCTTTTTCCTGGGGATGCTGGTGGAGAAGGCAGCTAGAAATGCGCTCTCCCTTTAACAGATAGAGGAATCTAGGCTTTCTCTCTCTTTACCAAATTCTTATTCTCCTTAATAAATGCCTAAAAGTCTAACTCTTGCTAAAGCTTATAATTTATTGGCGACCACTCATTAGATATTTTAGACAGTCTAGATAGAATTTTAGCCCTTAACAATATGAAGTAAACTTCTCTTAGGAATGTCCAAAAGTATAATGGGCTACTTTGAAAAGTGACCTATGAAATGTCCTCTGAGGACATCTTCAAGAAGAGGCTGAATAACTACTTGTTCTATACATTATTATGGGGATTCTTTTGATGTATGAGTTAGAATACTTGACCACTGAGGTACTCTCAAATTCTGTGATTCTGCTTCTACTAATTTAGATAGACTAAGAGAGCTACACACCACAGAATTATGTAAATTCTTAGTGTCAGGTTGACTAACTGAATACACATCAATTCTATAAAATTACTCATACCATACTGCCATAAAACTAAAGATATCTGTAATGACATTTAATGAAACTTGGCTTTTTGAAGCAAATGAGAATGGCAGAAAGAGCACTAGAGGGAAAATTAGAGACCCGGGTTCCAGTTCTATTTGAGCCACTGATTTACCTTGGACAAATCACTTGAAATCTGGCTCACAGTTTTCTCATCTGTAAAATGAAATGTGCTGGAATAGATACATATTACATTCAATTTCCAGTAAATCATCATTAAAGTGGACATAGTTATAATATAACTTAAATGACAGAGACATTTCCCACTTTTCACCACTTTCAATATTTTACTCATTCTATGTTATTTGATTTATTCCAGTTATAGATAGTCAAGGATGGTATAAACCAATATCCCAACATAAAAGGGGCAACAATTCAAGCAAAATCACTATCTATCAAACATACAGTTAGGATTTTGTCTTAGAGCAAATGACTTTAAAAGATAATATCCAGCAATATGTTGTATCTAAAGATAAGGAATGATTTAGTGATAGGCAGAACAAAACAGAACAGAATAGAAGTAATAATGATTTAATCTATTTATATTCTAACCTAAAACTAATATAAAATACTTTAAAATAGGAAATATTAGTTTTAGAACCTTCTGCAGGTTTTTTTAGTCTTCAAATAAGATTAATAGATTCTAGCCAATCATCATACAGTTAAAGATCTCAAAATGAAAGGATTACAACATATCTCTAAATTACTCTAGTATCAGCAGCAGCAATTTTCAATTTTAAGCACCAAATTAAAGCAAAATGACAATATAGGTCATAAAGATGAAAAATGCCAAATCATCTTAAGTATTAGCCTAAAAATAAGACTGTACATATATTTTACCTCTACTTTATTTATAGGAAACACTAGGTAGAGAAGCAGTAGACCAAAATTAAAACAGAAAGCAGTGGGCATAATAAATTAGTTTACCTGTGAATAAGTAGAAACCTTGGGATTTATTAACAAACAAAAATACTTTTATTAATACTACTCTCATTATTAACAACAATAATGACAACATGATGCTTTAAAACCAAATAATATTTTTAAAACAAAAGCAGCATAAAATACTTTATTAACCAAAGAAACTACTCTTGAAGTTACTTTCTGGCACTAACATTCTGTGATTCTACTACAAAGACAAATGGAAGAAACAGTTATAAACTGTCTGTGGTAGGGAAATTCTTTCTTACCATGTTAGCAATGAGACTACACACAAAAGACTTTACCACTTTTTTTTTGTTTTTTTTCTGGTCCCAAACCTGAAGGGAACAAGAGGAGCAAAAAAAAAAAAAAGTGTGTATGTGTATGTTCTCAGAAGATGAAAATCATCTAAATAATACTCCACTGCTTTCCCTTGTTACTATGTTCAGGAAAAGGGATTCAATTTCAACTAAAATTTTAGCTTAAAAGATAAGGATGTATGCCTAAAATATCAATTTTGGAAAAAACCCACAACACTTTGGTTGCATGTTGCATGTGTTGATATATTAGTGATGGTAGGCACTAAAACATAATTGCTCAATTATAATATTTTCTACATATTTAAACAAAGGGGAAAGTTAAACAATAGAGTGACATAAAACGTTATGGGTGGTGAAACTCTAAGACAATGGTGTAATTTGGTAGAATAAAGCTTTCTTGAAAGCTGTTCATTTATATGAATTGACACATTTCATTAAAATTTGATAATTTCAAAATTGAATTTACTTTATACATACAAATAAAATTAATATTAGATAATGTTAGCACATTCACTACCTTTCATTTAATAAACTTTCATGTCATAGTGCATTATCAGCATACTCAGAAGTATACAAATGCGAATGGTTCATTCTGAGACAGAAATAAAGATATATAAGAACCATTTGTGACAATCCCTAAACACATAACTTGTAAGTATATAAAATCTGAAAATAAAATCATTTGAAAAGCATCATATAAAAAACAATTACTTTTTAAAAACTTAGAAACACTGAAAAAAGTAAACACTAAGTTTTGAAAACATTCTGGGAAGAGTACAAATAATATTTCTTTATCCCAGTGAAGAGAAGACTCATAGTTGTCTTCCAATAACTGAAGGGCTATCATGTGGAGGTAGAATTATACTTGTTTTGTTTTGCTCCAAGAAGCCAAGACCAGGAACAATGTGCAGAAGCTTTCAAGCTGAAAGACTAGTAATATAGAAAAGGAAAAACTTTTCTGCAAAACTGGAAAAATGCTGTTTAAAAAAAAAAAGTAAAGCCCTGAGTGATTTCCATGGGGATTTTCAAATAATATTATGAAATATGATTCATCCATTTGGAATAGTTAAGTTATTTCATATATTTCAAGTGAAGATAAGAATGAAAAATGGATTATTAGCAGGGTCAGTTCTATTATAATTCTTTGTATCAAACTAGTACAATTCAGAACTTTGGTTCTAAAATCCATCACCTTAAATCCTATTTTCAAGGAATTCAATCTGATGTCAAAAGACATGTCATAACTTAGATTTCAGACTCTAGTGTCTCAAATCTGTTTATATAGCTCATAATGTAATTACAGCTACCTTAAGACAGATGAGGCAGAAGGCAGCAATATAGTAAAATCTAATTGAAAAATGCAGTTGTCCAGAAGCACTTGTGGGGAAGAGGTCTCTGAAAAGCTGCTCAGAGCTTCAGAGTTTGAAGTGAAATTTTTGATGTTGTCACTCTCAATCTATTGAATGGCTGACAGACAATCAAACCCGTCTGGCTGGCTGGCAGCTCATTTTGCTGGCAGGTGGCAAACAATTAGACACACCAATTTGTGCCTCCTGATGACATTAAAGCATGAAACTAAGTTGTATGCAGGGCCTAGTGATTTGTGTGAAAGCATTTCAAAAATAATACTCTTTGCCGTGGCAACTCATTTCAGACTGCCACCTCCCATTATGGCTTTGAGCAGTGAAGACGACAGACTTGAGTTACGTGCAGAGCAAGGCCGCTTCTGTTCAATCCCTCATCAGCGCCCCTCGAGACCTCAATCCCCTCCTTTCATCAATATCACCTCATCATTTACATTTGATAGTACTTCAGCTCCTGCATATATTAACTATACAGGAGTCCGTTTTCCTAATATGACTTAGAAAACGCTTTGTGCTCTGCTACCTCACTCCTACTTGTACAATTTAGAAAATAAATGCACTCCTCTATATTTTCTAGGTATTACTTGGAACAACATGAAAGTTTTGTGATTTTTAAAACTCAATGTTATAGATATAGACATGCTATTGGGAACATTGTTTTGTAAAACTTTAATCTTTAGTGTGAATGAAATTAGGAGTTAAAATTATTCCAACTGAAATCCATACTAAAATGTATAGCAAATTTGAAATATATTCTTACTCATTCTATATTGGATTTGGCTTCTCTTAAAAGAATTTTAATAACTCTTCACAAGTTAACCTTTTTATCAAAATGTTAGCCCATATTTATAACTTTTAAATAAACTATTACATAAAACTTGAAAAATAATGGTTTAAAATAAATTTTTACATATTTTCATGGAAATATGTTCTGTATTTTTAAAAGATATGTCATTGATTTATTATTCTTCATGGCTTAAAGTATGTTTTTTTAAAAACTGTATATCTGGATACTAGAATAGTATCATTACAAGATCAAATGTGTAACTTTTAAGACACTTTCTTCCTCAAAAAATTTATAAATTCATTTCAATATTCATGTTACCCAACAAAATCTTAACCAGCACAAATCCCTTCAAAATTCTTAAAAGTTTTTACAAGTATAGTTATTTTTTCTATATTTCACTAGAAGTGATGACATTATTTTCAACATTAATACAAAAACAAAGCTTCAATATGCCAAGGAAAATTAACATTAAAGACAGAATTTCCTTGTCACCTAATTTCTTAAAAACATATGAAATAATAAAAATTTGAAACCATGAATGACATATATACTCTCCCCCACCTACAAAATATTTGTCAAAATTGTTTCTATGTGTACATTTCTATATGTAATATATTATAAAAATAAATCATGACAAAATCTTTACTCTCAAATCATTAGAAATCTATTGATAAGGAGCAGAAAAGTATAAAATGGAGTTTTCAATAAATAGGCTAAAAAAGTAATTTGCTGCGAAATTTGGAAGAAAATTTCATTAAAATAACTTTCTAAATATATATGAAATAAGATTTATTGGTATACTTATGCATTTCTATTCCTCCTGTTTTCAATGTCATCTTATTAATTCTTGTATCATTCCTTTTTTTTCACCAAAACAAATAAGACAACCCCCCCCTTTAAACTAGTCACTGCCACACATTTATATTTCTTTAGATACTTTGATACTTTCAAAATTCAATGATTGCCAATTTAATACATTATTATTTTAGTACTGGACATGGGCATCATTAATTCTAGAATTTCATGTAAAGTATAACTTCAAAAAAAAAAGAAGACTTTTCCCTATACATGCATTATCTTAGATTGTTGAGGTAGAAAGTTACTTCAGGTAAAAATTCTCATTGTATTTTTACTTATTACTATTGCCTTTTATCCTCCATGGATGTATATTTAGCTTCTGAATAAAATAAAAATTACTGCAAATATCCTTGAAACATTTCAACACTTTGTCAGCTCTTAGAATTTTCTAATCTGGCTAAATGAACCTAGTCTCTGTCTTTCATAGGTATTTTAAAAATCTGGCAACAATAATCTTATATCTTACAATGAAACTTATATTTCACAGTGAAGCTCTTCCATTAGTTAATGCTGACTCCAGGAGAAAGGTGGTCACAGAAGCTTCTGTTTCCTCTTCAAATGTGACATTTAAAAATGAAATATGACCTCTAAATAACTGGGTGACTGTCTAGTATAATATTTTCATACAATGTATGAACCATAGCAACCAGAAGGTATATTAACTTGTCCATTTTACAGGTGAGGAAGCTGGGGTCCAGGGATATTGTCTTAGCAAATGCCCTAGTCAAAGGAATTCTGGAATAAAATCTAAGTCTCCTGCCTAGTTCAATATATTCCATTCATATCATACTGCCTCCTATTTTTAAGTATCTTATAAATTAATATTAATTAAATTATAAAATCGCTTTCTATGAAATTCTAAAGGTTGGTCCTTTCAATTTGATGACCTGAATTCAATTACAGTATTGTGATCGACATAGACTACAAAACACTTTTATTAGACTCAATTGCTAATTAATTAGTACTTAAATGATCAGATTCCAAGTATTTTTGAAGTATCATGATCTAATTATGCATGTTTACTTATAACAATATGAGTAATAAGCTCAGTACATACCTGTCAAAGGAATGAAACTGCATAGGAAGAATAGCATGGGCTTCCCTCTTCAATGCAGGATCTGGGTAAGGGATAGGGTCAGGACCACATTCTGGAATTTCGACTGGGGCAGCCACAAGGCTCTTTAGTATTTCTTTGACATTAATGCCTTTGGTTTGGCTGATGCTAGATATGGATGGTGCAGGCTTGAGAATTTCATTAGGGCTTTCAGTTAAGCTTTCTTGTGATTTTTTCACCTCAGAAGACAAAGTAGACAATAATTCACTCATGGCATCAGGACCTGCACTAGTCTCTAGTTCTGCTCCATTCAAGATGCTAGGTATCTGTTCCTCTCCAATTCCTGAGTCTGTATGAGGAATTGAACTTTCCAGCTGAATCTCTTCCCCAGGTGTCGGTGCTTCTTTTTCTTTCATGTTATCCTGAAATGCAGCTGGAGTTTCTGTATTCAAAGAAGTAGGTATAAAATGTTTAAGAAATTTAAATTATACCTGTGATTTATATGCATTTGAATATTTTAATACTTCAATACATTAGAATGAAAGATAGGCAGGAACCAGCTCAAAACAACTCCTGAGAGCTGACCATTACATTTTCAATGGGAGCATTTACATCTCAGAAATTTACAAATATAACAAATAAGAGTATAATTTGTTGTTGTGTTTATTGTCTAGAGTTAAAAAAGAGATGGAGAAAATGTTAACAAAGTAGATTAAATGTAAAAGTGTGTTGTGGGCCTTTTTTTCTGTCAGAGCCAATTGTTAAACATTTTCCAGAACATTAATGATTAAAATATAACAATAAAATAAAGATTGTAAGAATAAAAAAATGTAAGTGAAAAACAGCAATAACATATGTCTACAAAATTATTTTTTAAAAATATATAGAAATATTCTGCATAATAAATATCTAATTATATTGGAAATAGCCACTTAGCACATCAGCTGGGCAAGAAAATTGACACTTATTAAAGCATTAGGAAATATCATTTATAAATACTTTTGCATAGTGGCTTATTAGAAATTGTTATATTAGTGGGTTTTTTAAGTCTTCAGTTATTTTCATATTACAGATGCAACTGAATTCCTGATATTTTGCTAGAAATTTCAAAAAGCCTATCAAGTTATAATTTCTTTAAAAACAACCATGTGAAAGAGACAACCTAACCATTCAAATGCAATAAAGGTGTTTGCTCAAGATATTAAAACCTATATAATAATAAGCTTACATTTATAAGCAAAAAAAAAGTTTATATTAGATTAGAACAAGGTAAGTGGAATAAGAAATTGGAGTCCATGAATTATTACATGTTTTCAAAGTGGTATAAATAGTGGAACTATATGTAACAGATAATTCTTATGAAATAGATCATAGATTTAGAGTTGGAAGGAACCTTGGAGGTTTAGTCTGATCTCATAATTTAATAGATGAGATAACTGAGAAATAGAGAGGTTTAATGGCTTGTCCATAGTCACACACGTAATGAATGCTATTGCCAGGACCCCAGGGTCTCTGACACCAAATCCAAGGCTCTATATTTGAAGTCAGGGATTGTTAACTTTTAAAAATTTATATTTACTAAGAAGAATTGGGCCCTCACTTACTGACATGTATACTTTTATAGAAGGTGCTCTATTATATTCTCTGTAATGGGTATACAGACACTCATATTTCCTTTTAAGAGTCTGCCATAGTCAATAAACATTTAATAAGCACCTACTATGTGCCAGCCACTGTAGTAAGTTCTAAGGATACAAAGAATGGTATAAGAGTTCTTGCCCTCAAGGAGCTCCCAATCTGATGGGGGGTGGGGAGGGTGTGAAGACAACATATAAAATGAAGCTTAAAAAGCGGGTACTGGGGATCTGGAGGAGCATAGTGCTGTCTCAGCAGAGTCTTGCTTCTGACCTCACTGAAAAGAGAGACTATTCAATTTGAGCTCCTTCTTCTTCCCTATTACATACCTCAAAACTTCTAAACATAATCCTCTATTCTGTCTTCCTTTGTTCCCTTCTCTGATGAAGAGGTATACTTTGCTTTGCTAAATCTTAACCCTCTATTTGTGTCCTTCCTCATTATCTCCAAAGCTTTCTGAGAACCTGACCCTTCAATCTTCTCTTTTATCTCCAATTTCTGCTTATCAACTATGTCCTTTCTTATGGACCGTAAGCATGACTAGGTCTCTCTTATCCTTTAAAAAATATTTTTTTAGAAGATGGCAGAGAGGAGTCAGCAAGCTGCCTGAGCTCTCCTTCTGTTCCCTATTAAATCAAGCCTCTGGAAGGATTGTGAAACTACAGAATCTGCAAAAAGACAAAGAGACACAGTCTTCCAACCAGAGATAATTTAGAAGGCTTCAGGAAAGGTCGGTCTGACTCGGGCAAAAGGGAGGCGCAGTGCAGGGTGGCAGCGCAGCGCCAAGGGGGTAGGGGAAGTCAGCAGGAAGCTGTGGACCATAGCCAAGCAACTGAGGCCCCTGGATCCTGGCTCAAAAATCTGGTGGTACAGGACAGTGGCAAAACCCACCTGAACCAACTGAGAAGGCGTGTTGCCAGCTGGAGGGCCATGCACAGGATAGGCACGACCAGGCCTACTGATCCCAGCGCGCTCTGACAGGAAGTTCAGGGTGGGGAAAAATCCACAAGCCATAGAGGCCTCAGTGTAAAAAGCCAGTGCCACAGTCCCTATACCCCAGAACAAGAAGCTTGAAACAGGGACCCTGGTGCCCCCAGAGCAGACCTCAACTTTAACAATAAATAAATAAATAATATATTTTTTTAAAAACCATTTTGGTTAGTCCTGTCATACTCTCAAGCTATCTTCCACTATCTCTTTGCTTTTTCAATCTACCTTTCTAGATTTATTACACATTATCCCCCCTTCACACATTCAACATTCTAGCCAAATTGGCTATAGATCAAACAATAATAAATCAAAGTAGTTGCAGTCAAATGACTGAAAGTCAGTTTGTCAGGGGATATCCAGGGGAATACCCCAGAGATCTGCGCTTAGTTCTGTGCTATTTAAATATTTTTATCAACAACTTGGAAAAAGAGATAGATAATATTTTCAAACTTATAAGGCTCAAGTGTTTGTACTTGGACTCTGCTCAGCCTATACTACCTCACTTGGTGATATCATGATCTATGATGGTTTTTTTTTTTCTTTCTTTCTTTCTTTTTTTTTTTTTTGCAGGGCAACGAAGATTAAGTGACTTGCCCAGGGTCACACAGCTAGTAAAGTGTCATGTGTCTGAAGCTGGATTTGAACTCAGGTCCTCCTGAATCCAAGGACGGTGCTTTATCCACTGGGCCACCTAGCTGCCCCCTACCATGGTTTCAATTATCATCTCCATGCAAATATTTCATAGAGCTAATATTCAGCCATAGTCTCTTGACTGAGCTATAGTGATATATTTCCAAATTCCTGAACACCTGAAACTGAATGTCCCATAGGTATCTCAAACTCAACATGTCCAAAACAGAACTCATTATCTTTCCCTAAAAACCCTCCTTCCTACTGAAATTTCCTATTACTCTCTAGGGTACCACCATTCTCCCAGTCACTCAGGCCCACAACCTTAGTGTAAATCCTCCACTCCTCAGTCATTATACATATCCATTCCATTGACAAATCTTGTCATTTGTAATTCCACATCTCTAATATATTCCCTACCTTCAGAACTTCATCACCAAGAACCTGAATTACTGCAATAGACTTCTTGTTTTGTTTTTGTTTTTGTGGGGCAATCAGGGTTAAGTGACTTCCCCAGGGTTACACAGCTAGTAAGTGTCAAGTGTTTGAGGTTGGATTTGAACTCAGGTCCTCCTGAATCCAGGGATGGTCCTTTATCCACTGTGCCACCTAGCTGCCCCCTGCAATAGACTTCTAACAGTTCTTGCCAGTCTAATTCATCCTACACTATGCTTCCAAGACGATTTTTCTAAAACATAGGTCTGACCATGGTCACCCCTAAGATCAAAGAGTTCAAATGCCTTCTTATTGCCTTTAAGACAAAATAAAAGTTTCTGTTTGACATTAAAACTCTACATAAATTGGGTCCTCATACATTTCCAGCCTTTTTATACTTTACCCACTTCCACATGCCTACAACTATCTAGACCAAAGCTTCTTAAATTATGGATCCTATATGGGGTTATGTAAAAGAATGTGGGGGTTGTGAAAAATTTGGCAACAATAAAAGGTTATATATACCTATTTTCTATACTTATATACTCTGGGTCATGTAAAAATTTCTCAAGCAAAAAGGGGTCATGAATGGACAAAGTTTAGGAAACCCTGATCTACATTACTTGTTTCCTTCAATATGACAATCCATATCTCATCTCAGTGCATTTGCCTTGGCTGTCCCCTCTGCCTGTAATCCTTTGTTCTCTTATCTTTGTCTCAAAGTTTCCCTGGCCTCTATCAAGAATTAGCTCGAAACCAACCTTTTTCAGGAGATCTTTCCTGTTCCCCTTCCTTACCCCTTCAACAGCTAATGTATTCCCTTTTCAAATTACCTTCATATACTCTACATTTGTAGCACAGCAACTGGCATATAAAATATGCCCTTAATAAGTACTTGTTTATCATTGCCCAACTGATAAATGGTCAAAGAATATGAATAGGAACTTTTCAAATGAAGAAATCAAAGCTATCTATTAAAATGCTCTAAATTATTATTGATTAGAGAAATGAAAATTAAAATAAAACTGAGACACCATGTCACAACTATCAGATTGGCTAAGATGAGTAAAAAAAAGTAAATAATGAATATTGGAGATGTTGGAAAATTGGGTCACTAATTAATGCACTGTTGTTGGACCTTTGAACTGATCCAACCATTCTAGTGAGCAATTTGGAACACAAAGGACTATAAAATTGTAAATACCTTTGATCTAGAAATACTAATACTACTAGATCTGTATCCCAAATAGATTAATAAAAGGGGGTGTGATGATGAAAAATATTGAGAGACATAGTATCTGTGTAATTTAATCATTTTATTAATATGGTTGTTGGGTTATTAAAAAATGAAGTCTATGGCTGTCTCTCAGACCAAAACCCCTTCCTTGTGGTCGGGTCTGGGTTCATATACTTTTCCACTATAAGAGGTCTATCACAAAGTAAACAAATCTAATTGGTTAGCATTATTCAAACCTAATTGGTTGACATGATTTGAAGGTGAGTTATATTAAAATTAAGTCTATGGATGACATCAGAGAAAGGAATACAAGACCCCCATTCAAGCTATTCAGGGCAAAATGTTTCATCTAGGTGTGGTTTAATTTCATCAACAAAGTCCTTGGGCTATCTACAGAAAAGAATCTGTCTCTACCTAAGGCTCCTTTTGTGAGCTTGGGGTTGGGGTGAGTTTGATCTAGATTAGATTTGATTGAATTTCTCTAGGAGAGCTTGCTTTTAAGGGGAGGGTGAGGAAGAACTAAGAAAGAGAGATATCTGGGTCCCCCAAGATATTGATTATTTGTTTGGTTGGGTTTTTTGAAGGGCAATGAGGGTCAAGTGACTTGCTCAGGGTCACACAGCTAGTAAGTGTCAAGTGTCTGAGACCAAATTTGAACTCAGGTCCTCCTGAATCCAGAGCTGGTGCTTTATCCACTGCACCACCTAGCTGCCCCCCTCAAGATATTGATTATTAATAATTATTTCTTACAATCCCCCATCTGATTCTAATTGAGAAGCAAAGCTTCCTCAATGAATCACTAACTGATATTATTTAAATACAATTAATCAAAGGATCTTAACTATGGGTTCATGATGGGTAATAATGTGATGGGAAAAAAAGGAACAATTGAGCAACATATTGACAAACAGTAAAGGGGGCAGTCCCCTTTACTAAGTGGACCTTGCAGATAATACACACAAAGGGAAAAAGTAAACAATGAAAAAAAAGTCCATTTAAGTCTCCCAAAGTCTCTTATCTCATATGTCTGATTCTCAGGACATCATCTTGATGCAGCTCTCCATTCCAGATGTGATCTCCAAGCAGCTCCTCCCAGTTATCTTCCATAGATTCTCTTCCTTAGTTGAAAATCAACTACAAAATGGATCTTAACACAACTTTAAATCACTTTGCCAATAACCCAGTCAGATAAAGAAAGTTAGCTCAAAACCTTATGTCTCATATAATTTGGAACCTTTTAGCTTAGATTTTTTTTTTTTACGGTTTTTGGTTATCCAGTTGTTACATATGAAACTCAGACATAAACAGAAAATTAAAACCCAGGTTTTTTATACTTGGCATTCAATCCTCCATCTGGAAGCTAAGATTCCACTAAGGAATCACAGACTCCTTTATATAAGAAGATGGACCCTGGTACAAAAATGAATTCATATAAAAGTTGCCAGATTAACTTCATTTGTAACAAAAAGTTCAGGGATGAAATACAAAAGTACATTAAATAATTTCACAACAGTGCATATTAATATTTTCAACTCTGGGCCATGTGTAAATGAATAATCCCTAATAAAAATGGATATCTCTTTAAGGCAAGATAAACTGCAAGACATGCTAATATGCCCTTCTTTAACATAGAACTGAGACAATTGTGCTATTTACTAAATTAAAAAAAAATCTCATCCTTTGCATCATTTGCATAATCATCCTCATATCATTCATTATGAGGAATTAAATGACCTAATATAGCTAGTAACATGTCAAAATGTAAAGGATAAATCAAATACTGTGTTCCTCATATGACATCTGACATGATTACAGGAATTTCCCATAAAAGAATAAGGGCATAATTATACAGTAAGGGAAAATAAATCTCTCCCTAACTTCATGACAATTCCAGGCAAAAGTTATATCAATAGCCAAGTGCATTGAGCCAGGCCCAAAGTCAGCCAGGTGGTATATGTTTCCACTCCATGTGTCATATGGGAGAAATTGAGTCAGGAGAATCTTACCTCAGCCCTTGCCAAAAGTCGTTCTCCCAAACTTTCCCATGACTCCACTTGCAATTCATGCATGTAAAACCCCATAGGGCTGCTGGCACCATGGCTCATTGGCTCAGTAGTATTCCTTGATGATCATAACTAGAGTCAGACTCAGAATAATATCAGTTAACAGTCCCATAATGTCTTAAATATTAAATTCCAATAATCAAAGCCTCATATGGATTTAACTATTGAGGATAACAATAGTAACAAAGAATGTAAATTAGCTTCTTGACTCAGAATATAGTTGTAATATACAACAATTCCAAATATAATTCTATTAATATATAATTACAAATCACATATAAATTTACAATTGTGAATGATTAGCAACATTATTCATTAGTTCATAATTTCCATCAATACATTAATGATTTAATTTACATGACCTCAAAAATCAACTTAAACTGTCCATGAATCCCTTATCTATAAACAAAGTCCATAAAATCATTAGCATATTCATTATATAAAAGTTTCTCCTTTGGCAAGAAACCAGAACATATCCTAGTACAACAGCTAAAGCACAATTTAAAAAAGATAACAATCCCAAGGATAATAAGAGCCCATTTAACTAAAACTAGCAATAGAACAGACCCCTATAACCAGATGAACCACAAAAGAGGGGTCCCACCATGAGCCCTTATTAGTTGTCCCATGTGTTTTCTTCACAATTTGCTGAGTGTCATTCATAGTTCTCTAAAGCTGATAGACATTTGTAACAATCTCCCCTAACCTATTAACATAGGAACAATAGGATTGATTAATGACAGCACAGGCTCCCTCATTCCCCTGTACCTGCACTGAGAAGGTGAAATCAGTTTGAAAATAAAGTTCACCAAATACTAAGAAGGAAACAGACATAAAGACACATATGAAAACTAACAAAGAAATAGGCTGGGTCCCCCAAGATAGTGATTATTAATAATTATTTCTTACATGGGAAAGGATCTATTTATAAAAGACATAATTTTGATCATATTAAATTAAAAACCTTTTGAACAAATAAAACCAATGCAACCAAAATTAGAAGAAAAGCAGAAAACTGGGGAGAAAATGTTTTTGCAGCAAGTATCTGATAAAAGCCTCATTTCTCAAATATATAGAGAATTGAAACAAATTTATAAGAATACAAGTCATTCCCCAACTGATAAATGGTCAAAGGATATGAACAGGCACTTTGCAAACAAACAAATCAAAGCTCTCTATAGTCATATACAAAGTGCTCTATATCACTAATCATTATTGAGAAATCCAAATTAAAACAACTTTGAGATATCATCTCATACCTATTAGGTTAGTTAATATTAAAAAGAGGAAAATGACAAATGTTGGAGGGAATATAGGAAAACTGGGACTATGCCCAAAGGGCTATAAAACTGTGTACTCTTTGATCAAGCAATAACACTGCTTTGTCCGTATCCCAAAGAGATGTATTTTTTTAAAAAAGGACATATTTGTACAAAAATATTTATAGCAGCTTTTTTGTTGTTGTTGTTGTGTTGTTGCTAAGAATTAAAAACTGAGGTGATACCCACCACTTGGGAAATGGCTGAACACGTTGTGGTATATGACTGTTATGGAATTTTACTGTGCTATAAGAAATGACAAGCAGGATGATTTCAGAAAATCCTGGTAATACTTGCATGTGAAGTGAGCAGAACCAGAAGTACACTATACACATCAAAGCAATATTGTACAATGAAGAATTATGAATGACTTAGCTATTCTCAGCAATATAATCCAAGACAATCCCAAAGGACTCATGATAAAGCATGCTATCTATCTCCAGAGAAAGAACTGATAGTCTATGAATACAGACTGAAGCATACTATTTTTTCCACTTTCTTTCATACTTTTTGTTGTTGTTGTTGAAGCCTTCTTTTACAAAATGACTAATAAGAAAATGTTTTACATGATTGCACATGTAGGACCTATTTCAGAAATGTTTACCATCTCAAGGAGTGGTAAAGGAAAGGAGGGATATAAATTGGAATTCAAAACTTTTTAGAAAATGGTTTAAAATTGTTTTAACATGTAATTAGGGGGATTAAAAATAAAGTATCTTATTACTTTACAACTATACCTCATAAAAAAACTAATGTGAAATTTGACCAAAATTTGTGAGAAACAAAGAATTCTTGTCAATTGTCCCATAAATATCTGGTTTCTTTAATAGCTATGGCTTACCTAGATAAAATAACTATTAAAAATATATAAAACAATTTAACATAGCTTTTGACATCATAAGTCATGAAATGATTGACAGTAGAGAATCTAAGTGTAAAATCAATAGCTACACAATCTTGGTGATGGTATTAAACTACTCCTACCCCAATTCCATCACCAAGCCAAAAAGTGTTAGCATCACCAGTGAATACTTTTTTATAGAAATCTAGATTTCTAAATTACAAAGTTTGAAACTTTGGGTAGTTAGAGAGAGAATCAAACCAAATGCGAAGATCTGATGCTAACAATATAAAGAAAGAAAGAGACAAAAGAAGTAAGGAGGCTGAGAGAAAGAAGAGGCAGTGGCCACACCAGAATCCTGAAAGGAAGAAAGGATGGCAACAGGAACAATTTCTCTACCTTTCTCTCTTGCTAGCAAAGAAGCATAATTAGAGGAATAAGTTTAATGAATTAGACATGCAGTGAAAACAAGAATGAGAATGATTAGTGGAACAACAACATGTAAGGTATATATTTGTTTTTATTGTTGCCACAATCTCTGCTGTGCTGTCTATTCCCCTCTTCACTGAAGCAGAAAACAGTTGATTCCTGTGTTGCAGGGCATTTTAAGGAATAAATGAGGCTAACTTTGCAGAAAGTGATAATTAAATTACCAAGGGAAAGAGAAAGGGACATAGTTTAACTTTAAAAAAAGTCAGTTTAATGCCTATGCTCAGTTATAATGACAATGTCTTTATGTAAGAGGAGTTACCACAACAAAAACAAATTTATAATTAAAAAAGGATTAAAAGGAGAGACAGAATTAAATTTGATTTTACTTAGTCTCTACTTACATACAAATTTGTATAATTTTACATGAAATCAATTCATATAATACTATCATTCATTCATGCAGACAAAAATATTTTGAAAAAGTCTATGTCTGAGGCAGCAAAAAAAATATTTAGACAACTAATAGTGTAACATTTTAAATAATATATCAATACTGAATAAGCAGTATTCTAAAGCAAGTGTTCTTAACCTGGAGTTCATGAACTTGTTTTTTTAAACTATCTTGATAAATTTATTTCAATCTAATTATTTTCTTTTGTAATTTTTTGCATTTAATGCATTTAAAAACATTATTCTGAAAAGGCTTCCATAGGCTTCACCAGCCTAAGAAGGGATACATAACACAAAAAAAAGTTAAGAATTCCTTATATAAAAGGAATATGCAAATTGAAAAGGGTTTAGTGATGGTGACTAAAGGATAAAATTAATTTTATCATCATCCTTAACTTTTAAAAATCTTACCTTTTTACATACATCCTAGGTTTGTGTCTATGACTAATTATGACAATCACATAAGAAAACATTCTCTACATTATTCAAATAAAGAAAAAGCAGCTTATAAATTTCTTTGCTGATATTTAGCTATAAGATCCATACATTTATTTACTATTTTCACTGTTCCTAAAACAAAACAATGAAATAACCTAGCAACATCTCAAACTTACCCATTGATATTACAGCATCAACTACTTTAACTTGCAACCAAAGTCTTATATTGACAAATTAAAATATGAAAAAATAACTTCTAAGTGGCCAATATATTTTTCTCTGTAACAAAAAAATAATGAATCTACCTTCTTATTTGAAATGAAATCAAGAATAGTCCTATTTTTGATACTTCTTTCTATCATGCTTTTTTGAGGCTCTTAACTTATCTCACCAGATCCAGTTTACAGTGGACACAGTGAACAATAAACAGCATCTGCATCTAGGGAGTAAACCTTAGACACAGAAAAAGAGATCTTTTCATTGTCACTTTTGTGGTTTTTATACTTTAGAAATCATAATAAATAAAAGCATGAAAGGCTCCTCAAAATTGCACATATCTCCTGTTTATAAAACACTTTCCTAACAACCACTCTGTGAGGCAGGCAGGGCAAGAATAATTACTCCTTTTGACAAGTGGAGAAATTAAGGTTCAAAGATGCACTTGGGAGATCAGGAGTAGGGTAGGATATTAAGTGTCAGGGATAAGCCTCAAACCAAAATCCTATGACTGCTCAAAGAAGTTCTCTTCCCACAAGGCCATGCCACTGCACCACTCAAATGGCCAAGATGTTTGAGAATGTCACATGAAGTTAGAAATCATAATAGATGATTTCATTTTTAAAAAGTCTATATCTATATCTTTTCTTTATTTTCCTTGGCATTTTTATTTCACATATGCATAAACTACACTGTTGAAACTATTACAAGTCCACAAATCAAGTCAGGTAAAATTAGTTATTTCATACACACAACTTCCCTTTAATTACTAGAAAGCATATGGTCCACAATAGCCTTTACTCTGAATTTGGCTGACTTATGGAATTAGTTTAGATGCTTAGCTTTACTTTAGCAGGGTATCTAGGCATCTGTGATTATTTATAGTATGTTTTTAAAGCAGGAGAGCTACAAGAAACATGTGACTATAATGAGCAGACTTTTAAGTTACATCAGGCAAACAGGGGAAATTGGTTAGCAATAAAGATATTCAGAAATATTTTTATTTAATGCATCTGTATTGAGAAAAGAACTTTTTGGGGACCAAAAAATTATATTCTTTACCTTCTTGGATGGCAAAGTACAGCTGACCCTTAATTATATACATATACATACATACATATATACATACATACACACACACACACACACACACATATATATATATATATATATATATTCTGTACCCTTATATCCCAAGTAGTGTTTTCCCTCTGTTAATTATTTCCTATTTTCCCTGTATATAACTTGTATATTTGTTGTCTTCCCCATTAGACTGTGAGTTCCATATGGGTAGGGACTGTCTTTTGCCTTTTTAAAAAAAAATTTATCTCCAGTGCTTAGACATAGTGCCTAAGACATAGTAGGAGCTTAATAAATGATTACTGATAGACTAATATATGCATAATTGCATAAATGCAATTCCTTGCAAATAAAATGTACAATGTAAAAACTTTTAGTAATAGTAAATAGAAAATAAATTCTAAATTATATATATCACTGCAAATCTTGTATACTACCTCAATTTAACAAAAGAATATCAAGCCAGAAAAATGATCTGAATTAATAGTATTTCATGAAAATAAATTCATATTAAAACTAAAATATATATTTGCAGAAAGATTTTAATCAGAAACAAATAATTAAGTATTTTAGAATATAAAGTTATGAAAAATTTTATCAGTTTTCAAACCTATATTAATACATTAATTTTATTAGTGTTTTTACAGAATTTAAAATTACTATTAAAGGAAGTGCTTCCAATTTTGCTGTCAATTAAAAGCTTGTTTCTTTAACCTTTCTCTATTTTATACTGCTCATTTATGATACTAAAGAACCTTGAGTGTTTAACCCAATTCATTTAAATGGGAAGTTAAGTATGAACAGCAACAAAAGTATAATTGATTACATCTGTGTATGTTATAACAATGACAGTAGGCTTGTAAATTTTCAACAGTTCTCATCAGTTTCTGTTGCAATAGGCCATGTCAGTATACAAAATAGGAACATTACTAGCCTGAGTGATCTTAACCTTGTCAGAAACAGGCAGTTGGATGCCAGATGCTTCATTTTCTTACTGTTTTTCATTGAATCTAATGAGTTTGTCTATTACTTTTAGGGGGAAATATGAGCTTAAATTCAGAAAATGACATGGTGTCTACATGGTGACCTCATCTGTCACATTTCTTCCTAAAAATATCTTGTTTTACTCTGATTTATGAAGTGCTTTTCAGTATTTATTACCTATTAAGTTACTCAAATAGCTGTTTTCCAAAATGTCTACACAAGGAAAAATAGGAAATAAGATTTAGGCAGTTTTGAAAATTATTCTTGCTGCTTTTTGATTAAAATATTTTAAAAAGATTTATCTCTATTTAGTTTTTCAAATAAATTCATAAAAGCCAAAAAAAAAAGTGCTAGAAAAGTCAAAATAAAAGAAGGAATGATCACCAAAGTGCACCCTCCACTTCCACCCTTAGGATTTCTAATCATCTATTCTAGGAAGGACAAACTTTTAAAATGTGATTTTTTAAAATGTGATTTTCCTATGTTTTTAAAAATATTTACATGGAAATTATAAAAAATAAGAGTAATAATTTCAACAAGTGTTAGTTATATGCTATTAAAGTTATAAAACATAAATTTAGGGAAATGCTACTGAGGAAAAATGCTAGTTTAATTTATGCTTTTAAACTTTTCCCTAAAGTATTTCTCAGGGACTGAATTCTACATATTATTCTCCATTAGAATGTTAGCTCATTTAAGGCAGGAACTACATTTTTGCCTTTGTTGTATTCCACCTATTAAGTGCTTAATAAATTCTTGTTGACTGATTTTTCTTCTGCCCCAAACCAGCAAACATGGTAGGGGACAAATGGGACTTTGTTATAGGTACCAAAATTTTAAGGACTTCATTTCCTCACCTGGCTGGAAGTCATAAACAGCATAGCTATTGGCATAAATAGAAAAATAGCTAGACCACAAAGGGTACTAAATTTGCTTTTCAAATAATTAGTCTAATACAGGCTATGGAAGGGATATTTCCTTATGCTTGACCTTAACTTCTACACTGAATCAGCTATTTGGGGAGAAGGGGAATGGAGAGAGGGGGAAAGGGATAGAAAAGGCTATTTTTTCAAATCCTCTATTCTAGAGGCACATGCAAAACAGAAATTCTTCTTTAAACATGACAAACCTTTTATAGCCAAAGCCTCCACAAATTTAATTTTTTTTTAAGTGAGGCAATTGGGGTTAAGTGACTTGCCCAGGGTCACACAGCTAGTAAGTGTTAAGTGTCTGAGGCCAGATTTGAACTCAGGTACTCCTGACTCCAGGGCCAGTGCTCTTTCCACTGCGCCACCTAGCTGCCCCCACAAATTTAAATTTTTATAGGGATTTACACCTATGTATTTATCTCCAGGGGAAAAGACTTACATTATAAGTAAAGACCATTATCAATTTAAAGCAATTTCCCTTAGCATGTAAACTTAAGAGTTCCTACACATGCAGGTATGTGCTCTTGCACGTGCGCGCGCGCGCGCGCACACACACACACACACACGAAAACCCCACATTCCTTCTAGTCACTTAATTTCCAACATCTAAGGCAAACAGAGGGGAAGATTTCAAACACTGACTTGTCCAAGAGACCTGAGAGAGAGAATTATCATACCTATGTAGTCTGCATGATGTACAATTTTTTAAAAAATTGTTTATCCTTGTTTTTAATGGAAATATCATACTTATTATTTTTGTGGCTTAAAATTCTTTCTAGCCCCAGTTCACTTTATATTCCTATTAATGGACTGCTAACCACTGAAAAGAATCACTAGTCAATATGTTCATCACTTTGAGTAATAAACAAAAATCAATCACTGTTTTTCCTTTCAAGGAGCTTAAAAATCTAACCTTAAAAAAAAAAAAAAAAACTTGAGTATAATAAAGAACTTGAGAACTTCTTGGAGACAAATTAATATCATGGGAGAGATTACTTCTGGTCTAGGAGGCTCAGGGAAGACTATTTACTTGGAGGAGGTAGAAATTGAAGGATATTTTGAAGAACTGACAAGTAGAGATCCAACTCAGTTCAACAAGTATTTTATGAAAGGTCTATTAAGTGAAAGATCAGTGCATTAAGAATTGAGATAATGAAATTTTTAAAAAAATTATTCCCTTATGTCATGTAGCTAAAACCTAATAAGCAGTAAGAGAAATAAATAGCTATAATAATAGATGATGAGTAATTACATAAATAATTTAGAGCATTATAAGTAAATCAAGGAGAGAAGGGTTACTTTAAGACAGAAGGCTTTTCCAAGTAGGGACTCAAAGGAAGATAATTTTTTTCTAATGGGGAGAGGAAAAGATGAAAAACCATTCTTATCCACATGGAATAGCATGAAAAATACTTGGAGACAGTAAAAGGCAGAAAGAGATCATGATAAAGTGAGTTTGGCTGGAAAAATAGTATGACATAAATTTAGAAAAGCAGACTAGAGTCAGATTACAGACATCAATGGCTGTTATGAAAAATAAGCTAGAAAGAGAACAGGAAGTCACTTAATTTGGGAGGGGGGGTTTCTTAAATTTTTGTAGAGGAGAACTGCAATTAGACTTAAAATTAGGAAGATATTTTTAAGAGTAAAAGAAGTAGGGGCAGCTAGATGGCACAGTGGATAGAGCACCGGCCCTGGAGTCAGGAGTACCTGAGTTCAAATCCGACCTCAGACACTTAACACTTACTAGCTGTGTGACCCTGGGCAAGTCATTTAACCCCAATTGCCTCACTTTAAAAAAAAAAGAATAAAATAAGTGATGAATTGGAAAAGAAAGGCTGGAAATAAGGAGACCAGTGATAAGGCTGCTATCTAGGTAAGGTACAGAAACAAGGAAAATGAAAAGGAAGTGACAGACATGAGAAATATTGTCAAAGAAGACTGAAGGGGACTAGACAACTATTTGGAGAGGAAACTGATAGGGTAATCAAATTGTGTTGACTAAAATAGTTTTGCAATGAATAGAAATAGGGAAGTTAGAAGACTGGGCAGACAGTAGATGGTAGTTGAGTTTGAGGTTTGGGTAGCACACTTAGGTTGAGACATCCAATAGACCACTGGGGACTTGAGACTAGCTTCTAAGGAAAGGATGGAAATGCAGATATGATTTGGAAATCATCTACATACAGGTGATAATTAAAATTACAGTAGTGAAAAAAGTCACCAAGAGAGAGAATGTAGAGGGTAAAAAGACAGAACATTAGGGGACTTCTACATTTAAAGAAAAAAGGGGAAGAAGAAGAAGAACCAGTCCAAAGGGGATTGACTGAGTGGTAGTGAAAGAGGCAGAGAAATAACCATAAGAAAGTAAAGTCACAGAATCCAAGAGTGGAAAATTATCAAGGAGGTGGTAGTTAACAGTGTAAAACAAGGCAAATAAAGTCAGAGAGTGAAGCCTAAGAATAAATCATTGGATTTGGGATTTAGGTTATCTAAGAAACTAATTTCATTCAAATATATTCCCTAAAAGAGAAACCAGATTATAGAAGGTTGAAAACTGGTAAGGAAATAGAAGCAGTGAGCACATACTACTCTTTTAGATACTAAGGAAAAGACAGATACTAAGGAAAGGACAATAGCTTGACAAGGTGAGAAGAAAACAATTGCTCCCCCCTCTTTTTCTTAAAAGAAAAAGGAGGCTTGATCATGTTTGTAAAGAAGATGAAAGGGCCAAGAAAGAGTTGAGAACTATGGAACAATGCCCTGAAAAAGGCAGAAGGCAATGGGGTTGTAAGGTTTATGAAGAAAAGGAAAAGGAGAGAAAAGGAAGAGCATGGTAAGAATTATACCCATTTAACAAATAAGGAAACGGGTTCAAAAAGGTAAAAAGATTTGCTTATGACCATAGTTTTTATAAATCAGAGAGCAGACACTAGAACCTAGGATTTCTGATTTCAAATCCAGTAATCTTTCCACTACATCTTGCTAACAGGGGTTAGGTTTGGCAAGAAAGTGGGGCACCTCATCCTTTGGACTGGAGGGAAAGAGAAATCAATGGTAAATGATTGTAATGGACTATTATTGTACTATAAGAAATGACAAGTAGGATGATTTCAGAAAGGCCTAGAAAGACTTATGTGAACTAATGTATAATGACATGAGCAGAAACAGGAGAACATTGTGCATAGTGACAGCAATACTGTTTAATGAAAAACTGTGAATAACTTAATTATTCTCAGCAATACAATGATCCAAGACAATCCCAAAGGACTAATGATGAAGCATACTATCCTCCTCCAAAGAAAGAACTGATATTGATTGAACACAGACTTAAGCATGCTATGTTTTACTTTTTCATTTTTTCTTATATTAATCTTATACTAAATAACTAATATGGTAACACATCACATAACTAATAATTAATGTGGTAACATATTACATAATTGTACATGTATAATCTATATCTGATTGCTTATTAAATACCTCAGAGAGGGGCGAGGGAGAGAAGGAGAGATCCCAAAACTTGAAAATTTAAAAAAACAATGTTAAAAATTGTTTTTACATGCAAAAGGGAAAAAAATAAAATGCTATTTTTAAAAAGAAAGAAACATTTGGTGGGAAATATTCCCTGCCTTCCACTCATCTAAGTAAAGAAAACCTGAAGCTAGCTACCTGGTCTTCTTAATATTGTGGAGTGGCCTTTTTGGGGATGGTCCCCAACCCAATTATACAGAGGATACATAAGTCAGTGACCCAGACAGTAGTACTCCCATTAATGAATGATAAAATCATGTGAACTCTATTTGTTATCTTCCTCTTGCCAAACCAAAGAAAAGGCCCTCTTAAAGAGTCCTGTACCTTAATCATGGTAGCTACCATCTATTTTGTCATAATGATGCAGTCACTGAGGAAACCAGCACTTGCCTCAAGTCCCTTCTCATTCTGTCCTGTTAAAAGGAGATTGTTCCTAGAAGATGTTATTTAAATGTATAATGTAATTGTGTGTGTGTGTGTGTGTGTGTGTGTGTGTGTGTGTGTGTGTGTAACCTATATCAGATTGCTTATCATCTTGGGGAGAGGAAAGGGAAGAAAGGAAGAGAGAAAATTTTGGAATTCAAAATCTTATGAAAATGAATGTGAAAAACTATCTTTACATGTAACTGGAAAAAATACTATTAAGATTAGAAATAACCTGCCCTTCACTATGTACCAAATTAAAAAAAAAAATCCTTAGTTTGGCATTCAAGGTGCTTCATAATCTGGCATGAACTTATTTTTGTAGGCTTATTTCTCACTGATTCTCTCCGCTTTTTTTAAACATTAAAACTATACTACACATCATTCCCTGATCTGATTCTGCCCTCTGCAGACTGAGCAAACCTGGCAGTGCAAACAAAAGCCAATGTTAAAAACAAAACAAAAAACTCTCAAAGTCCATTCCTAATGATAAGGAAATAAACAGCACTATCTTTTTATATGAAAGACAAAATATTTATCGAAAGATCTTCATGATTTTTAGTTCACATATAATAAACTTAAAAATGGTTGATAATTTTATATTATGAAAAATGAACTTCCCAAAACATATACAACCCTTTGAGTTGACAGAACAAAAACCAGGTATTTGAAATGAAAATAAATTTCCGAAAACAATTCACAGAAGCACTATTCAGGACTATAGAGGCTTGTGAAAAATGGAGGCAATGGTTAAATGAGAAAGATCTTTCTGCAGCCTAAAGCTGCTTTCTTTTTTCCTTTAGTTTAAAATAGCTATAGTTTAAATTTCCTCCTATTGCAACCTACATTCTCTTCTTTCTTGTCTGAGTACTTCAACTTAATGTGATTCTATTTATCATTTTCTATTTAGCAAAGAAGTAATGCCAATCTCTCTCTCTCTCTCTGGATGTCTCATTATAGAAAGACAGGAATAAGAATTAAGGAGAAGGTATAGAGGTGTTTCAATATTCTGTGATCTGGCCAGTGCGGCTACTTTCTCCACTGGAGTTTACTTAAATATTCAAAAATAAACTGCTTGATACATTGGGTATTAATTACTTTTTAAGGTACACCATTATAATTCACAGCAGATATAGGGAACCTCTCTCCTAGAGCTTAAATTCTTTGGGTCCACAGTACAATTAGCAAGGTGTAAGATGAAATATAGCTTTAAATACCTTAAAAGATACTAAAAAATGTCTAAAACTAAACCTTACTCTGAAATTATTCCTCTCTCCTCACTTTACTGTATCTTAGTTTCAAAGTCTCAGAGGCGTCATTTAATCTTTTCTCCTGACCTCCACATCCAACAAATCAGAAATACTATGAATTTTTTACTTTGCAATTTTTTTTCATTCCAAGTACCATCACCCTAGATTACACCTTTGTCAACTTAAGGCAAATAGTCTTTTAAGTGTTCAGTCTAATTACAGTTTATTCATACTGCATTTCACTGCAAGACCAATTCCAGGAATAATATTTACCTTAATGACCCTTTGCCTTTGCAAAAGATACCTGGAATGTACTTCTTTCTCATCTTTGCCTCTTAAAATCCCTAGATTCCTTCAAAACTCAAGTGGTACTTCTCACATGAGGCCTTTCCTTATCTCCCTAGTTGTTAGTGTCTCCCCACCAAATGACTGTATACTTATTTTGTATAGACTTATATGTATACCTTTTATTTCCTTTGATAAAACCTATGGCTGTTCTCTATTCTTGAAGAGGGCAAAAATGGCATCACTATATTGGGGTCAAGGTTATTATAGTGTTTACAACTGTCATTGATCAGACCAGAAACTCATGGTAGGATACAAATAGTATATATGAACATTCGGAGTGGAGAAATCTCTAAATTTGAGCATCTCACATTTCTTTTGACCTACTGCAATATCCTATAACATATCTTAACTGAAATATTATATACAGGACATATTGTCTGAGGAAGGGAACTGTTTCATTTTTTATTTTTGTATGCCCAACACCAAGCATAGGGTCACTTTTGTAATCAGGACTCAATGAATGTTTATAAATTATTTGAATGAAATGTAATTTTCCTACCCCAAAATCTTTAATGACCTTCCATTACCTAAAGGGTAAAAAACAAAATCCTTCTCCTATAATTCAACATCCTTTTATATTCTGGTCCCAAACTCATCTCTAATATTTACCTCACAAAACACACTGATCCAGCTAAAAGGGTAGCTTCTGCCCCTAAGTATATAACACAGTGCCCCTACTCCCAAACTGCAATCAGTTTATTCATTTGGAATAATGCCCTTTGACTCTTCTTCTCAACCTAGTTAAATTCTAATCCTTTTTCAAGATCTAGGTTACTTAATTCCTCTCTAATTATTTTACCTGAAAATCTTCCCTTAAAATGAGCATTTCATTTTTCCTTTGTGTAGCAATTACTATCTATATAACTTATTTGGAAATAAATGCTAGGCTGTCATAGCAGGCCATGTCATCTGAAGTATGCTTAATGACTTGATCTTTGCAGAGATTACCTATCTAATTCTGTCTGGTCACCAGTGGAAAACAGGGTAGGGCTGGAGTGATGAGGAATTCTGTTGAAGATGATAAGCCAAAGAGTAAAAATGCCCATTTGATGGCCTTTAAGACAAAATGGGAAGAAACAGTCTCCCCAGCCCCATGTCTCTCTTCTCCTTACCCTCTCCCCTCTCCTTCATTATTCTTGTATGTGTGTGTATGTGTTCAGAATTTCTCTTCCCTCCTATCCAGATGCAAGATGCTACAAGCAAATGACAGCAAGAATGTGTTTCTGCTTAAATAAGCCTGAGTCCTTGACTTCCCTCTGATTTTTCCTGTCTTCTTCACTGTGTATACAAATCAAAACTAAAATTTGTTTTAGAAATTTATTTTGAGTTATTCCAGAGTGGAGACAGTGAACCAGAGACACAGTGAAAAGGCGGACAATTACTTCACCTCCCTCTTCAGAGTGGGCCCCAAGTCCTTGCTTAGTCCAGGACCAGAGCACCTTGTAGGAGGTGTGTCCTCTGAGCCAAAAGTTATATGAATGTGTAGATATCATCTGATGGATGGCTATCATCTGATCTTTACAACTGATTTTAAGCTCATTCAGGTCAAAGAATATTCTTATCTTCTTTATATCTTCCACAATACTTAACAGTGCTTGCACAGAGTAGGCAGTCAATAATTAAACAGCAGTAGACAATGTGGTTTGATTTGCTGACAATATCATAAAAGGCCACTAGATGGTGATGTTAATATATGAAAGTAGTCTTTCCAGAGCAGGAAGTTTCTCTGCTCATATAAGGAGGGATAAAGCAAAGGGAAGGTGTACCATGAGGAGAATGCAAAGGAATGGGCACACAGGAGGCCCCCAGAAAGTTATTGACTAATAGGAAGAGCCCACCACAGAGTTCTGAGTAAACCTTATCAAGCCTACCTCCTACAGTCAGGGAATGTCTTCTCTGTCTCTCCCATAGCACCTATCACAGGGCTAGGAGCCCAATAGATAGTTGGAAACCCTTTTTTTCATTGTCAACAATAGAAATCATAAAACCTTCAGTAACAAGAAGGTGATTACTTAATTAAACCACATGCCAAATTTAAAAAGTTCAAATTAGAACTATCTGTGACCCTAAACACAACTCTCCTCAAAACTTCCTATTTCTGCTTGAGGGTTGTACTGAATTCCTTCCCATCACTCAGGTTTGCAAATTGAGAATCATTTTAGGGGGTAGCTAGGTGGCACTGTGGATAAAGCACCAGCCCTGGATTCAGGAGGACCTGAGTTCAATTCCAGCCTCAGACACTTGACACTTATTAGCTGTGTGACTCTGGGCAAGTCACTTGACCCTCACTGCCCATAAAAAAAGAAAAGAAAATCATCTTGACGCTTTGCTCACTTTCAAGATCCTCTACACCTCCATCTCCAATCAGTTGCCAAATTTTGTCATTTCTACCTCCATAAAATCCCTCTAATGTCTCTTTATTCTACTTTCTGGGGAACCATTTTCATTGCCTCTTACCCAGATTATTACAAGAAGCTTATAAGTGGATGCTTCCTTCAAGTCTCTCCCTTCTTCAATCTATCGTCCAAACTACAGCTAAAATGTTCTTCTACTAGAACAAGGGTATGACTTTGATGGTCAAGAGTCTTCAGTAACTCTATACTATGTTTAAGATAAAATACAATGTTCTTAGTGTGTTATGTAAATACCTTCAATCTGGCTCTAGCCTACCTCTGAAGGATTACTTCACATTATTCTCATTCACAAAATTTATGTTCAAGCTAATTGGACCTACTTGTCCTAACTGCTGCATCTCCGCATATCAATCGTGGAGACTCAACTTGAACACTCAACTACAAAAGTTATTTCCTATGGGAGATTTTTCCTGATCCTCACAGTTGATAATGTTTCCCTGTTTCCAAAAATTATCTTTTTAAATTTCCCCAAAAGAATGCAAACTCTTTGAGGCCAGGAAATTTTTATACACCTATTAGCATAGTATATGCATAGTAAGAACATATTAAATGCTTCCTGAATGTCAAGGGAATTTTTGTGGGGGGGGGGGCAATGAGGGTTAAGTAATTTGCCCAGGGGCACTCAGCTACTAAGTGTCAAGTGTCTGAGGCCAGATTTGAACTCAGGTCCTCCTGAATCCAGGGCTGGTGCCTTATCCACTGTGCCACCTAGCTGCCTCCAAATGTCAAAGGAATTCAATGAAGGAGTGGAGGAAAGAAAAAGGAAGTAGAAATGTCAGAGGGATGAAAGAGGAAGATGTAGAGGATGATACAGAAGATGTGAATAATCTGTTACTTCTAAAATTAAGGCATCTCATGCTTCTAATAGATTCATACAATAATTACTTGTAATTTGAAATCTATAGTTTAATTAATTCTCCATTTCCATTAACTACTGTACCCAAGCAAACAATAACATTAAAAAACAGATTGAACCTCTGAATACATGGGCTTTTAACATTGAATTTTCCTGGATTCCACATTCCCAAATTTTATGAGTTCATGAGTGTCCCCTAAGGATCAATTCTCTCCCTATACTATTTCACTTGGTGATCTCAACACCTCCTATTGGTTCAATTATCAGCTCTTTGCAAGAGATTATTTGAAATTGGATATCCAACAGGGACCACAGATTCAACATATGTAAAAAACTCATTATCTTTTTACCTAATTCTCCCACTTCTAACTTTCCTATTATTATTGAGCATGTTGAGAAACCACCATTATTGAGACATTTTCCCCTTTCCCCCATTACCTGAGCTCCTATTTCAGATTTATCCTCTATTCCTCATGGACACTCATCCCACATATTCAAACTGTTGTTTCTACCTTGACAACATCTCTCCAATCACATAACCATAATTCTAGTATAGGCCCTCACCCTCATCACCCCATATCTCCAATAGCCTGCTGGATGGTCCATTTGCCACAACTGTCTACCCAGTTCAGTCCATTATCCACTCACCTACCAAAGTGATCTTCCTAAAGTACAGATTCAACTGTGTTACTTTCTTACTCAATAAACTTTAGTGGCTCCCCATCACCTCCAAAATAAAATATAAAATCTTTCTGTTTGGATTATTTTGTTTCTTATACTCATAAATTCCAAGTCTCTTCAATAGCAGTCCTCCTGGCTTTCCTGGGCTTCTAATAAAACAGCACAAATTTTACCTTTTTGTAGGAGGCCTTTCCCGATCTATTGTCCTATGCCCTTTTAGTGCCATACTTCTGAGAGTATTTACTGTAGAAGTTGCTAAATTTTGTGTTATCCTGATTGTGACTCCATGATATTTGAACTGTTTCTTTCTGGTTGCTTGTAATATTTTCTCCTTGACCCAGGAGCATTAGACTTTTACTATAACATTCCTGGTAGTGTTCATGGTGGATCTCCTTCAGGTGACTGGTGGATTCTTTCAATTTCTAGTTTCTCCCCTAGTTCTAGGATATCAGGGAAATTTTCCTTGGCAATATCTTTAAATATGATGTCTAGGCTCTTTTTTTCATCATAGTTTTCAAAGAGTCTAAAAAATTATCTCTCCTGGAGCCATTTTCCAGGTCAGTTGTTTTTCTGATAAGATGTTTCATATTTTCTTTTTATTTTTAATCATTTCTTGATGTCTCATGGAATCATTAGCTTGCATTTCCCCATTTTTTATTTTTAAGAAATTATTATCAGTGAGCTCTTTGTATCTCCTTTTCCATTTGGCCAATTCTACTTTTTAAGGAGTTCTTCTCTTTGGTGGATTTTTGTGTCTCTTTTACCATTTGACTCATTCTGTTTTTTGAAGTATTTTTTTCTTCAGAATTTTTTGTGCCTCCTTTACCAAACTATTTACTCTTTTTTTAAAGACTTTCTTGCATCACTTTCATTTCTCTTCCCAATTTTCATCAACCTCTTTTACTTCATTTTTTAAAATGCTTTTCAAGCTCTTCCATGGCGTGAAACCAATTCATATATTTCTTTGATGCTTTGGATGTAGCAGTTTTAACTTTGTTTTCTTCTGAGTTTATGTTTTGGTCTTCTCTGTCACCATAGTTACTTTCTATGGTCAGGTTCTTTTGTTTTTTGCTTATTTTCCCAGCCTATTTCTTGACTTTTAAGTTTATGCTTAAGTTGGTCTCTACTCCTGGGGTAGAGGTCCTGTCCCAAATTTCTGATTTTTGGTGCTACTGCTTTCAGAGCTATTTCAAGAGCTTGTGGGGGTTTGGGGAGTGTCTGTAAGTTTTTAGTTCTTCCACAGATCTGAGAAGTATGGTCATTATTTTTCTGGCCTGTGGTCTGGTCTGAGAAGCCATAAGCACTCTTTTTAGCCCTCAGTCTGTGATGAGGGATCCCCACTCCACTGCAGCTGCAAGTTCTATGAGCCAGTATTCCTCCTTGCCCTGGGACTGAGACCCAGGACTGTAACCTGGATCTGCATTGGGGAAATACAACAGAGTCCTGTACCCAGTGTCAGTAAAAGGACTTCTGTAATCTCCTTCTGACCAGCAGTCTGGCTTCCTTACCAACTGTGGGCTGAGAGCTCTGGAAGTAGCTCCTGCCAATTCATTTGACCCTATGACCTGCTGTTGACTTATTGCCTATGCTGGGATGTACTCTACTCTCATGACAATGCAATGGACCTTTCCCACAAATCTTCTAAGTTATCCTGGGCTAGAAAGTATTTCACCCTGTCCTTTTGTGGGTTTTGCCACTCCAGAATTCATTTTGAAGCATTATTTGAAGTTGTTTGAAGGGGAATTTGGGAGAATTGAAGCCAGCCCCTACCTTTTCTCTGTCATCTTGATTCTAACCTATTATAAATATTCAAAAAAATTTCACATATTTTGGACTTATGTTTCCATCTCTGATCTCATTCTGGACATGCCTAGCAATGAGACATCCAAATCAACATCTATGTACATTTTAGTAACTTTCTTAGCCTAATTCCAAATTATTTCATGGTAAACATACCATAAAAGCTAGTTGATTCACTGATGAGAATGGGATGAATGCAGGCAGGTGGGAAGAGTAATCCAGGATTCCAGAAACTGGCAAATCAGGTAAACAATAAGCAATGGGGTAAGGGAATCCAGGGTAAAGGACAGCTCAGAGATGACTTAGTTCACAAAGGAGTAAGAATAAGAAAGGGAAGAGAGTGTTGTCAAATGGAAAAGTGGTGACCTGGGAATGAAATGAGGGGTGGAGATAATGGAGGTCATGAAGGATGAAGAATAGGAATAGGAATCATATAGCATAAGAAAAGATGGGATGAAAACATTATAATAATATAAGAGAATTTTGGAATTCATGAACATAGAAAATATATGTATACATGTGTATATATATGTATATGTATGTGCATGTGTATGTATGTATTTAGCCAGCCTGGTGGACCTGTTGCTTTTCAAGGTTCACCATATTGATGTCAGACATAGGACAGACACCTAATTGGCATTAGCACTACTAAAGCTCAGAAGTTTCATGTTCCAATTGCATGTTAATGAATTCCAAAATTCCCTTATATGATTATAATGTTTTGAACATCAAGTCCCTATGCTCAATAGCTTCCTTTTTGTGTTGTCTTCCCCCATTAGATTGTTTTCTTCTTGAGAGCAAACTGTCTTTTTCTTTTTTTGTATCCCTAGCACATATCCCACTGCTTGACACATAGTAGACATTTAATAATGTTTATTGAATTGATATAAATTACTTTTAAAATATGTACAAAATTTTTAAAAATACTTGGGAGTTTACTTATGATTAGGACCCATATGAGTACAACTACAAAACACTGAAGAAATAAAAGATTCAAATGATTTGAGAAATATGAATGATCATAGTTGGGCTGTGTCCATATAATAATAAAAAGATACCTAAATTAATTTACAGATTTAGTGCCATAGCAGTGAAACAAACAAATATTTACTATATAAATTTAGATAAAGTAACAAAAAAACTCAACTGAGGGAACAAAAGACAAGGAATCTCAAGAAAACTAATAAAAAAAAGTAGGAATGAAGGGGACTAAACAGTACAAGATAACCCAAACTATGAAATAGTAATCATCAAAACTATTTGCTACTTGCTGACAAATATGGGGGGAAATGATCAGTAGAATAGATTATATAAATAAGATCAAGAAGCAATCAAAGATAGTAGCACAGTATTTGATTAAATTCAAGATCACCAACTACTTGGATAAGAAGTATTCAGCAAAAGTATTGGGAAAACAAAAATTAGCTGGCAGAAATTAAGTTTTAGACTTATGTTATATAACACAAAATTCTTTAATTGTACATAGGACCTAAATATAAACTGTCATATCATTAAAAAAAATCAGGAAGGAAAGGAGAAATATTTTACAACTTTGGATAGAAGTGTTCTTGACAAACAAGTGATTGGGAGGATTACAGGAGATTAATTTTGATTACCCCAAACAGAAAACCATTTGCACAAGCAAAATAAATGCAGTTATAATTGTTTAACAAAAATAATAACAACATTGCAGCAAATTCTCTTATAAAGGTCTTGTGCCCCCCAATTATATAAAATTTGGTAGAAACATGGAAGAACAAGAGTTATATATCTATAGAAAAATGATTAAAGAACATAAGATTATTTTTCAAATAAGGAAATTAAAACAATAAGCATATGAAGAAATGTTCTGATTTACTACTTCCAATATAAATGCATATTATAACATCACTGAGGGGTCCATCTCCTGTCAATTTCAATGAAATGACAAAGATGATAAAAAATGAAAAAAAAAAAAGGCTTACTATAGGACAGGCACACTACAGTTTTTAACTATATTCCCAAACTAAACACCTAAATACCACCACTAGATACATATTCCCCAAAGAATCAAAGAAACAGGGGAAAGGACTCATACTGCAAATACAAAAATAAGTATAGCAGTACTCTTATTGACAGTAATAATAATATCACAGTAACAACAGTAAAGCAAATCAAAAGAGCATAAATAAAACATTAAAAATACAATGAAAAAAATTCAGAGGGTTACACTAATAAAGAGGGTAATTTTCTTATTGGCTAGGTTAACTTTTATACTGTACTTTTAAAAAATCTACTGGACTTAACAGAAGGATACAGTTTCACAAATAATGCCTTTTTGTGTGTTTCCTTGTATATTGAAATGTTTGTACTCAATGACTGTTAAATTCATACTAACTAGAAAATTTTAAAATAAATTTATTGGAGATAAATAAAAAGTAAAGAAAAATCAATTGTGTAAGTAGAAAGGAGGGAAGCATGGCTACATAATAGTTCATGTAGGAAAATGGGCTATGTTGAAATGAACCTATTATCCAGGGAAAAAAAGTAATTAATAAGTTCTGCTGTACTCCATCATTCTGACATAGTCAGACCACATTTTTCAAGCAGGATTTGATGTCCTGTTTTATGAACAATGACAAAATGGATGGCATACTGTAATGTATACATTAGGATGGTGAATGGTATGAAGTAGATTTTAGAGATGAAAAGTCTACTTTAAAATGAGAAAGGTGAAGGACTAATTAATGTTTTATGTATATATTTTACTTGGCTCCAGACGAAAGAACTAGTAACCATGGGTAGAAGTTGCAAAGAAGCAGAGTTCAGCTCAATTCAAGTAGACACTAAGAAATAGAGCTGTCCAAAAGTAGAGTACATTTCAAACAGAAGCTGGATAATCACTTATTGGCACTATAGTGGATTTTTATTCAGGTCAGGTTGTGATAAATGTGATCTCATGTTTCTTCTAAGTCTGAAATAGAATGGATTTTCTCATTTTTTAAAATATGTTGTTTTGATTGTTATTATTGATTAGCCCAAGGTTGGAGATGAGATTGGAACCCAGGTCGTTCTAAACTTCAAGACTATCTCTCTATGCACTATGTTGCCTTTCAGGTAGCTATTTTTGTTGCTTATTGCTCAGATGTTTTTCAATCATATCTGACTCTTCATGGCTCCATTTGGGGTTTTCTTGTCAAAAATATTGGAGTGGTTTTGCCATCTCCTTTTCCAGATCATTTTACAGATGAGGAACTTAGGTAAACAGGATTAAGTGACTTTCCCAGGGTCACACAGCTAGTAAATATCTAAGGCCTTATTTGAACCCAGGAGGATGACAGTGAGTTTTCCTAATGTCAAACCTGGTACTCCATCCACTGTGCCAACTAGCTGCCTTTTCAGGTAGCTACCATTAGCAAATGGATCGATGTTTCCAAAATTTTAGCATAAACATTTATATGTACATTATATTTAGCATAAAGGTAAAACCTTTAGAATCTCACAGGAATTTTTTTTTTAAACTTTTCAGCTTAAAATTGGAAAAAGGGGGGGGGCAGCTAGGTGGCACAGCAGATATAGCACTGGCCTTGGATTCAGGAGGACCTGAGTTCAAATCTGGCCTCAGACACTTGACACTTACTAGCTGTGTGACCCTGGGCAAGTCACTTAATCCTCATTGCCCTGCAAAAAAAAATTTGAAAAAAAATTGTTTGCAAATACAGAAAAGATTTATTTTACTGAAAAACACTTAAAAATTTTAAAGAAGAATGTCATATGCACAGCCTAAGTGACTGCTATGATGTGAGTATAATAATTACAGTGTCATATGAATTTCCCTTTTGTTCTTTCTCCTTCCCCTTTGTGAGTCTCTACATCTTTCTCAGTATGTTTCTCTGACTTCTTGTATTTATTTACAAATGCATTGCTTATTTCTGCCAAACAGAAAGAATTCAATTAAACTTTTAAGGGGTTGGGATATGATAATGTTTTGATAAAAAAAACTATATCTTAGTAATGTCACAATGAAAAATGTTATCCTTAGCTCCTAAAATAAAACCTTCAAACTATGTAATATGTGCATTAACATGGGGGAAAAATCCTATGAAATTTTAAGTCAGAATAGCTTTTAAAAATTAAAGTATTTCAATTTAAGGTGTGATCTATATAAAATGACAGTAGAAATGTTCACATTAAATAGACAAATCTATCTGTTCTCATCACTAAAATGATAAGCCAGTCCTAACAAATAATTACTGCATTCAATTTAACATTTTATACAGACTGAAAACTGACTACCTTTGGATGTCCAAAAGAAAATGGATAATTTAACTGTTGACTGATTGGATAAAGCATTCACAGACAAGGAATAGTCCCCATTGCATCCTGGTAATAGCTAGCAATTTACCTCTTCTAGGGAGCCAAATGTTACTCTAACTAATGTACAGAACCAGTAAAATGACTTTATATATGTGAATATGTTACTCTGGCAAATCATTTTCTGACTATTCATGAATATATACAAATGTTTAGGAAAGCAAATTATTTGCTAATAAATGAAAATTTTTTTAGGAAAAATACATGCAAAAGGCAACACTATAATAATATAAATATTCACATGTCAGTATTTTCCATTCACTAAAAATATTATAAAATACTATGGTAATGAGCCATTTTTCTCTGTGAAACTCTTTCATAATATCTTATGTTGAAAGATTATTTATAAAAATAAAAAATGTTGAAGGGAGATAAATGAAATGAAATAGAGTATGTAAAAGTGCTTTGTTACAAAAGTTTTATACAAATACAAAAAGTATTAGTAATATTTTATTTTAAAAATATGTATTTTAATTTACTTCATACACATTTAATATAAACATTTCTTAATTCTGTAGATGTTACTGAAAGGACCATAAAGAGTACAAATGGAAAAGCTAGAATCTCTTCAGACACAGATGTTATATGTCAAAAGATTGCTAGATCTTCATGAAAACTCAGGCACATTTTTCTTTATAAAATATTACATTATGATTATTTTTTGAATTATAATTTGTTAAATAAAAATACCAAAATGGGTCAGGAGATATCAGTATTACCTTTGTAAAATGAGTGGGCAAAGCTCTGCTCAGGAATTAACTTGGCAAGGAATCCATGGTTCAAACTTGGATGAGGGATAGATGGTATGACCACAACTGTGAAGAAAATCATGAATCAAGTGTGAGCCAGCTTGTAACAGCCTGTGGCCTGGTCTCTTATGGATCCATGACAAAAGTCCTATCTCATTACAACATGCAAATATGACACCATCAACAAAGAATGCATCTCTGAAGGAAAGAAACAAGTTATGTGTTAAGAGATAGGAAACAACATTAAGAACTATACTTTTTCAAACATAAAGAGAATAGAAAAGACAAATAAACAATCAGATCAGAATAGGTCAGATTCATTATAATGGGACTTTCCCATTCCAGCATCATGAGTACATTAAACATGAAATAAAATGGCTATTTCTTTACAAAATAAACGACAATCCAAACACTTTTAAATTGAAAGACCAGAATTTTATTTAAAGACTTAAAAAATATAAGGTATATAATGTTGATGATGACTAAAAATAATAATGTTGATGATGACTAAAAATAAGGATGAAATGTTGGCATGCTATTATAGGGAAAGTACAAATGTTAACAGCTCAAAAATAACAAACAAAAACCCAACAACATGACACCACTCCAGAAGGTGAGATGATGATTCATGAAGAACACCATGCAGAGATTTGACCACTGATTTCTACTCACTTTTTAAAAATCCATTTATTTGTTATATAGCTTTTCTAAAAAGGAAAATATAAACCACGAGCCAATCCAGCACAATAAGGAATGGCCACTGAATCAGAAAACTAACATTAGAAATAATACTGATCTAAAACTCCCAACAAGCAATGCAGCTGAAAGATAGCAACACTCAAGGCTAAGACATCAACTGTAAGAAAACATTAAAACAACTCTCTAAAGTTTCCAGCATTTGTTTATAGCTTCCCAAAGGGAAGAAGACAAAGCCAATAAAGGCAACCAATACTATAATACTTGATTTTAATGAACCTTTCTATTATGCCAACAGAAAACTAGAGTGTAAGACTCAGCAAGAGGAACAGTGCATGCATTATTTGATTTTTTCAAAAAGTTTTCATTGTTTGCCAAATCAACTTAAGTATATATGTTTACATAATACTGAATTCAGACTGAATGTTTGGATACTGACAGAGCAAGTAAATAATGTCCCATTCCCCCCTCAAAAAATGTTTGTTTGTTCTGATAGGCTTATTGTAAATTCTGCCATAACTCTGCAGGAGCCTCTCCCTCTTGTGTCATATAAAGATTTTATAAGAACACCTAAAATGTATGAAAACCATCTACAGATTCAAAAGTAGTAATGAAAATAAAAAACTTATTAATATAAAACAAATATCAAAATAAAAGCAGTGATGAGAAAAATAGCAAATAGCATGTAGTTAGTCTTCACATTCTTTCTACAACGTAGGTTTGATGTATATGTATGTATATATGTGTTTATGGCCCACTGACTTCCAAAAGGATTTAAAGCAGCTAGAAACATCAGTTTTATACATTTTTAATATTTAAAAAGTTAGATGAAACATGTTGAATAATTAAATAAGAAAAAAAAGTACCTGTACTTGTTGGCGAATTTATTTCTTGTCTCATGTTTCTACCTGCCTGGCTTCCAGATCGTGTAGTTTCCCGCTGGGGTTCTAGTATGTCACGATATTTGGAGACCATCAGAACAGAAATGAAGTAAACAACAGCCAAAGCTAAAAATTGAGCCTGTTTGCTATCATCCTATGTGAAAGGAAAAGATTGATATCAGAATAAAAATTTATACATTTGTAGGATGTTTCTAGATTAAGAAAATGTGTTCTGAAGAAAGGAAATGAAGATACACAATATGCTCTGATGTGATATCACTTTAGCATGAAAATATAAAGATCTTTTTTGACTAAACATATTCTCTTCAAATAAGCTATGAATAGCAATTCTGCTACAAATTGCCAAATGTTCATCCTGTCCTATTTGTGGCATTCTCTCATTCCTATCTTTTCATACCATTTCCTAGCCTAAATTACTTCTCTGCTCCACACTCACCGTCAACCATCTTGCTCTAGCCTTCACTATTATACTTTAAGGGGTTCCTCAAAATTACCTTTCTCCATTAAACCAGTGGAACAGTGGATTAGAGATCATTTAGGAAACTAATGAGCTGAGAGTTTAACCACCTTACCCAAGGTTAGACAATTAATTAGTGATTCAGAAGGAAATTGAATCTAATAGGTCTGTTGATTACAATGCTAGGGCTCTTTCCACTGAACCAATTGCCTGCTTTTAAAAGAATTTATGTTCCTAGATGGTATCAGTTTTTCAGTTGCTTTCTTCAGGGTACTCCAACATAAATTATTTATTTAATATATCCATCATCATCATCATCATCAATATGACTTCCCCTTATGCTTATTAAATTATAAGAGGGAATCATTTTATCCATCTGTGCAACAGTCCATAGAGCATTAAGTATAGAATAATGTTAGGCTAGCAACTTGCCCTTGATTATTTCTAAAGGATTCAAAAAAATTATGAGAACTGATGACAACAACAACAATAAATTGTTTCTACCTGAGCCCCAGTGAAAATGAGGCAAAGAAAAAAAATAATAAAAAACAATTATAGTAACCGACATTTATTAAGGCTTTAAACTTTGCAAAGCACATTTAAATATGTTATTTCCTTTGAACCTCACAATAACTATGACATATTATTTCTATATTACTGATGCGGAAATTAAGATTCAGAAATTAAGTAACTTTGGAAGTGGGTACTCATTCTTGGCTCTGAGTCCAGTTACTAGTATAGCTCTTAAAATATATGAGCATAAATCCACTAGTAATTTAGCTTTGGGTATTATAATTGAAATTTTAGAAAACTCAATGTTAGGCTCTTACTGAATAAAGTAACAGAATTTGGAGAGAAGTCTCTTCTTGAGCTACAGGCTTCTAGTCTTGCTCTTCTACTATTAAACCTTTTTTCATCAACCACTTAACAACCAACACAATAAAAGAAGAGGAAGAGGAGGATTCTGGACTTCTAAGGCCACAGGTGGAAATCAGAAAACTGGTCAGAAAGAGATTACAGAGGAAAAAAAGAAAGAAAGAGATTACAGGGGACACCTTGTTGGCACTTGGTACAGGACTCTGTTGCACAGCCAATACATGGTTCTGGATCAGAGTTCCAGAACAAGGAGGAACACTAGCAAGAAAAGGGACCCTGTACTTATGGTTGCTCATAGATCAGAGCATAGACCAGAGGAGCAGTGACCACACCTCTCTTTAAATCACACCACCTTGGAGGAACTAAAAACTTCGAGACCCCCCCATAACTGGCTCTGAAAATAGCAGTACTAAAAAACCTGAAGTTTGGAACAGTGCCCCCCCACCCTTTGCTGTGGAAGCAAAGCCCAACTTTAACAAAAAGTTAAGGCTGGAAAAATGAGCAAACAACAAAAATAGAACGTGAACATGAAAAGTTACTATGGTGACAGGGAAGATAAAAAAAAAACAACAAAAAACAAAAACAACCAACTCAGAAGACAACAAAGTGAAAACTGCTATATCCAAAGCCTCAAAAAAAAAAGAGCTCTAAATACTATTATGTGACAGAGCTTTAAGCAAAGTGGCAGAGTTAAAAAGGAATGGACAAAACCATTCTAAAATGTGATTATATTATGGAATGAGATTTCTGTACGTTAGTAAAGGATTTAACTAAATGAAAATTTAGGAAATAGAGCCACAAACAGCAACAAGCTATTAAAATTAATACTGTATAACGGGTATCATATTGTTTGTTTTCTCAATGGGTAGGGAAGGATCTGTAATAGAAAGATTTTGGAACTCAAAATAAAGACATGAATATTAAAAAGAAAAGAAAAGAAAAAATGACTGCTATAGGTAAGCCAAGGACAAGCTTGATATGAGCACAACATATAAAGGACTTCTCATGGCAAAAGCTTTTTCAATCACACTCACACAGAATATTTCCTCACTCTCAATTTCATTTTTGAAAAGGAAGGCCAATAAAATGTAGAGAACCAATATTTTTTCATGAATTTGCTGATTTCAAAAGAAATTTTAGTTTCATGTAGAGATGGTAGCTCTCCAGTTCTCTTCCTCTGCTTTCATATGGGATGTCCAACCTCCATGAGATCCTCAGAATGTACTTTGGAAATTCTTTATAATTTGAATCTTCAATAGGGATAAGGGACTGGACAACTTGTGGTCTTGCTAGTATAGGGAACACTCAAATGAGCAAACTTCCTCCAACAATGCAAGTCAGAATTGTCTCTGAACCTTGAGAGTCTTCTAGAATTCCCTAGAGAACTAGAAATTAAGTGGCTTACACAGGGTCATACAACAATGTGTCAGAGGCAGGACTTGAATCTTTGTATTCCTGTCTTAAGGCCCATTTTTTATCTACTCTACCAGACAGTTTCTGTTCAAGAGTGAGTTAAAAAGGCTCTCCAAAGGGCCTTTTAAAAGCAAATTTTAGCTACTTTCAAGATACACATGATCTCCTCATACTTTTCAAGGGGAATAAAGGACATGTCCATTTTCTTTTGAAGTATGACTTGTGGGAAAGCACTAGAAACAATCTCCCCCCCAAAAAAATGCAGCATAGTGAAGTGAAAAGTAAACTAGACACAAAATTTAAGTTTTTGGTTTGAGGCTTTAACTGGGCCATTCATTACTATTTGTGTGACCTTGGGCTAATGTTTCTCTTTGAGCATCACTTTTTTCATCAGTCAAATTGGACTAAATCTTAAATAGTCTTTCTAGGATCTGATCTGTAATTCTGTAATAAATGAGTAAAATAATTAATATTTATATTCTTTAAAACAGCTATTGATTTTCAACAAAACTCACTTTAACATGCTATAAAATCATCAAATCTAAGCCTTGGAAGAAACTTCAAAGAATATCCATTCCAACTCACAGCTGAGTCATAATCACCTCTATAATTTACTTAGCAAGTAAATTCAATCTTTTCTTGAGGAACTCCAGTTGGGGAGAACTAATTACCTAATGAGGAAGCCCATTTCATTTTTTAATAATTTTAATTGTTGGATGAATTTTCCTAACAATCTAACTAGTTTAACTAAATTCTGTCTTTCTATAACTTTCTACTCACAGTTTCTAGTTCTGCTTTCTGTGGTGAAGCAGAATTCTAATCCCTTGCTAACATTTTTATGTAAATATTTTATTTCATATAAATATTAAAATATAGCATTCATTTTCTCTTCTATATTCTTTCCCAAATAAATACTCTAAGTCCCTCCAAATGATCTTCAAAAGGCAATTTACCTTCTATCTAGATTGAAGGTATCCAGTTTCCTGGGACACTCTACTAGATACCTCTTTCTAAGTTGACATCAGACCAGTAACCACTACCCTATGGGTCTAGTTAGTCAACCGGTTCTGAGTGTATATGACTGTTCTATCATCCAGTCTATATCTTTCCATCTTTATGAAATAAGAGAATGAGAGATTATCAACTGCTTTGTGAAATACTAGAAAAACTTTTCCTCAGGCATGGGGAACAATTACTACAATGGCATGAACAAAGGATACAAGGAGATAGAATGTTACAGATGAGGAACAGCAAGTATGTCGGTACTGCCAGGCTATAGACTATGTCTGAATAATGGATAAAAATACTTGAAAGGTAGGTAGAGGCCACATTATGAAGAGCTTTAAATGTCAAATGAGTACTAGAAAGCCACTGGAGTTTAATAAGTAAGGAGATGACATGGTTAGACCTATACTTTAGGAAAATCATTGGCAACTGAGTGAAGGAGGGATTATAGTGGGGAGAGACAGGAGGCAATATGATGAAATGGAAGACTACTAAAATAATTCAGGTTAAAGGTTATAAGGACTTCAATTAGGGTTTTGGTTATATGAGTAGAAAGAAGGGGACATGTGAAAGAACTATTGTGGTAGAAAAATAAGAGTTGGCAACAGGGCAGATAATTGGATGAGAGTACGAAATTGAAGATGACACAGAAGTTTGCAATCTCAGTGACTAGGGGATGATTGTGCCTTGCATAGTAACAAGGAAGTCTTGAAGAATGGAAGATTTGGGGGGAAAGATAATGAGTTCTGGATATGCTGAGTTTGAGATGCCTACAGGACACCCATTTTCCATGATCTTTACAACATGGTTGAAAATTGTTCTGGAATCCCATCTTCCATAACTTTGTAATTTTAGGATTATTTGGGCTTGCTTCCTCGAACTCCCTAATGGCAGTTAGATATTCTCTGCTCCCCTATTAATCTTGATCCTAACTCTATTATCCATTTTTGTTCTTTCCAGTTGGAAGACTATTCTCTTTAGCAGAGAAAATAGATACAGAGTAGGAACTGAGAGACTGACTTTTTCCCCATCATATCATTGACTTGAGCAGGGTCCTCATCCCATTTTTTGATCCTCTTCTTTTTTCCAATAGAGTTATTCTTAAATCCCTTCACCTTCAATTTCTTCCCTCTCTAATGTAGCCTTTATACTATTGCTAAAGTAATATTCCTAATGTACAGGTATGGTACTTGGCACCTCTGTTCAAAATGCTTCATTAATTGTCACTCTCTTTGGGATAATGATTCAATATCCTCCACAACCTGGCTGCAAACTACCTTCTGGCCTTGTTCATACTTCTTCCCTACAAACATTAAGGTAATACCTCTATCATGCTCAGATTTCTCAAATCTAAACATGCTCTATGCACTATGCCTAATAGTACTCTCCTACCATATCCATTTATTGAAATAGTTCTTCTTCCTTCAAGACCTAGTTCAAATATCACCGAGTCCACAAATCCTCATCTTGTGCTCTCCTTTCTTTTCCATTACACTGTTCATCATAGTCATTTACTGTTTAAGTTACATGGAAATGTTATTTCCTTCAGGCTGTTATTCTAATCAATTTATCTTTTCTCTCTAAATTCTTTACATACAATCTGATTGGTTTTTTTACTAAAATGGGATAATACTAATAAGAATTTAATCAGTGCTGATTATAGATAGGAAACTAAGTCATGATTATTTCCAACAAACAGAATTCAGCATTATATTTCATTTTTAACAAACCTCATTCTCTTGTATGCAATTTATGTTCCATCACAATAATCCAAAGTCTCTCTTACCATACGTAGGAGCAACAGGTGACTTTCCATTTTCATGTACAGTCTATTTTTCCTCCAAAAGCAAACTCCAAAATGACCTCTTTGTTTTGACTTCAGGTCAACACCTCACCAAAGTGGTACTTTCAGGCAGTACTTTCTTGATTGGCTTTAAGGTAATTAGTTTTTCTCCTACATCTATTCTTGGGAGCCATCTACTAAGGTGTAAATGAGTTTTAATCTTAAAGAGTGGAGGAAGCACCCACATGGATGAAATCATGAATCCTTAAAGCATCAAAGTGGAAGATATTCTCCAGTAAGAAAAGAAAAATAAAACCATAACTTACCACATCACGAAATACAACTGCACGCAGACGATTAATGTCTACATCCTGAAGAAGTCTATCAGGATCTTTTATGGGAGAAAGATTACCAGGAACACTTTCAAGTGGAGTCTAAAACAATTAAACAGAATGCTAATGGGATCATTTATTTGAGGAAATAAGATTCTAAACACTGAATTAAATCAACTATAGATATGGACTATAAAATCTTATAAAGTTGTATTTTTTTAATGCTTTATATAAAATGTTAATATAGCATAGTTAGATAGAATACTGGACTTGGATTCAGGAAGAGGAAAATCTAGAAAGAGGGGCACCAAGTTGCAGGAGGGCATTGAAAGATAGAAGAATATGGAGTTTAGTCAGTGTTTACATTAGCTATGCAGAAGTTATAATAATGAAAACTGTTATAACACATTTAACCAAATCCAATTATAGTCATACCTTGCCAAAAAAAAAATTATAGAGAATCATAGTCTGAAGACTGAAGGGACTTTAAAGGTCATCTAGTTAGTCCAAGCATCCACTTTACAGATGAGAAAACCAAGGCCCAGAAAGTTAAGTGAATTCCCAAAAATCATATGGTCAGTAAGTGGCAGAACTGGGATAAAACACATGTTCTCTGACTCCAAATCCACTCTCATTTGTTGTTGTTGGGTCATTTCAAACAAGTCTAACTCTTGGTGACCCCAGCCAGATTTGAACACAGGAAGATTCCTGTGTTCCTGGTTCCAAATGCAGTGCTTTAGCAAATGTGCCACCTAGCTGTCCTTAAGGAAATTCCTTAAGACTAATGTATACATTTGAGATTAGTCAAATCCACCTCAGAGATTCACAACTTTACAATGGCATTTGGTTAATTATGTATTGGCAATGTTAACATTTTTATGTTTGGTTATTGTTTCTTCAGTCATGTCCAACTCTTTGTAACCCCATTTGGCGTTTGTCATTTCTTTCTCCAGATCTTTTTATAGATGAGGAAACTCAGGCATAAAGGGTTAAGTGAATTGCCAAGTACCACACAGCTAGTAAGTTTCCGAGGCTAGATCTGAATTCAGGGAGATGAGTCTTCCTGACTCCAAGCCTGGCACTCTATCTACTCTGAGATACCTAGGATCTGTGATCTCATCAATGTATATGCTCCCTCCACCACTACAGGTCACAACTTCTCCTAGTCTTCCTATACTGTACAATTTTCATCATTATATTTCCTCTACACATGATCTCCCAATAAAGTAGAAAATATTCCTGTGATTTTTTTCTGAAAAATATTTTTAATTGATATTTTTTGCTTTTACCTCACTAGATTTGCCCTTGGATTTTTCTTCTTCTCCCTCCAAGAGCCAGTTCTTATAAAAAAATAATTTAAGAAAAAAGAGAAAAAAACCCTTCAAAACCAATCAACATATTTATAAAATCTGATGTTGTATGCAAATATTAAATTTCACAATCAGTTTTGGTTTCATTTTTTTGCATGTGTGTGACTACTACTCTATTTATACTATTGTGGTCACTGTGAGTATTGTTCACTGGCTCTGTTTACTTCATTTTGTATTAGTTTATTTAAGTCCTTCCAAATTTTTCTGTATCATCACAGTCATCATTTCTTATAAAACAACAATATTCCAAGACATTCGTATCTGACAATTTGTTTAGTCATTTCATAATTTCTGGGCAGCCACTTCATTTCCAGTCCTTTGCTACCACAAAAAGTGTTGCTTTAACTATTTTGATATATATGGGAACTTCTGTAGTTCTTTTATTTTCTTGAGGATATTAATGGAGCACAAACTTTAGACTATGATGATATAGATATGAGGAAAGTGATTATTCCACTGTACTATTTTGTACTAATCAGCCTACAAATTCTTTTTTTTCTTTCTTTTTCTTATGAGGCAATCGGGGTTAAGTGACTTGCCCAGGGTCAAAGAGCCAGTAAGTGTTAAGTATCTGAGGCCACATTTGAACTCAGGTCCTCCTGCCTCCAGGGCCGGTGCTCTATCCACTGTGCCATCTAGCTGCCCCTAGCCTACAAATTCTTGCAATATAATTACAAACCGTACAGTATACAAAGGAGGCTAAATGAGATGGTGAGAGGACTGAAGACATGAATATCGGCTGAAGGAAAATGGATCGTCTAACTTGAATAAAAAAAGATTTAATAAGCAAATGCTAGTTTTCCAGCATTTTTAAGTGTCTTGTTTTTCATTCTTGAAGAGGATCAATGACAACAGGAAGGTGATGTCTTGAATTGCAAGTGGACTGAATTTAAGTGAGTCAAGGCCATGCAAAGTCACCAACCTCACTCTCTCCTCCAGAGTCATCTGGGTTCAGGGGCCAGATATAGATCAGAATGATTGGAGATGGTCCTGAATACAACGGGAAAACTTGGCTTTTTTTTTTTTAACTAGACAAAAGAGGCGATTTCTTAGTGTCTAGCTATCACATAGAAGAGAGATTAGTCTTCTTCTATGTGGCCCTAGATTGCTAAGGGAATGGGGGTAGGGAGAGGAATTGGGGACAGAAATTAAGGCAAAAGAAATCAGTTTCTGGAAAATATATTTCAGCTCAATAAAAGGAAAATCTTAACAAATGGTCAAAAATTGGAATGGGAAGCTTCAAGTCTAATAGGCTACCCATAACTAAAAATCTTCAATTGGAGGTTTGTCTGAAATGTTGCAAAAGAAATTCTTCTTCAAGCACAGATAGAGCTAGATAAACTATGAAATCTTTGAATTTTGTCATTCATAGAGGCAAGAGATTAGAGTTGGGAGAAAAGTTATAAGGAAAGAAGTGCAAAATTTTCAACAATTTCAACAATTATTTTTTTTTGACAAAGTTTCAGATTTTCCCTGCTCACTTCTTTGGTTCACTTTTCAGGAAGATCACAAACACAACCTATTCCTGAGAATACAATTTTAGTTACCTTTGAAGTTGCTGCTGCAGTCACACTTTGGGGAGCTTCTTGAGGTTTACTGCTGATAAGGGAAGATTTGTTCACCCTTTCTCTTTGCCTCTGTCGACATTCTAAGCAGTTTCTCACAGCAACACAGCAAACTGTAAGAGTATATAAAGCAATAAAAATACATTGTAGCCTTTTAAAATGCTAATAGAAGGTACTTAATTTATTTCAATGACTAGACTTAAAAATAACAATATTAAATGAAACAGACAACTTTAATAATATATGTTCATTTAATTAGCAAACTATCAATTTCTTAAAACAATTTGTTTCCAGTATCAGGTAAAGTGAACATATTTAATACTAAAATGACACTGAGCCTAACATTTCACACTTGAGTAAAAATGAATAAGCAGGATTCACAAAACTCTGAAAATCCCTTCACCTTTCCTCAGGTTATACTTCCTTATTCCCATCCTACAGAATATAATCAGGGACAGCTGCCTATCTATTCCTCTTCAGAATCCTAAGGATGAAAAGTAGAGAGAAGCAAAGCCTTTGAACAGGTTTAAACTGGCAGAGTGCTGGACCTGGAGTCAGTAAAGTCCAAATTCAAATCTGGCCTCAGATACTTATTGACCTAGTATGACCCTGGGCAAATCACTTAACCTCTCTGCCTCAATTTCCTCATCTGTAAAATGGGAATGATAATAGCATGTCCCTCTTAGGGTTGTTAAGTGCTTAGAGTCTTACCATAGTTAAGTATGATATAAATTCCTATTCCTTTCCCTTCCCCTTAATTTATAGTTACCAAGAGCTATACCACAAATACTGGTATTAAAATGTATACTTAAAATACTGTAGAAAGAGAAAGCCTGAATTTTCCAAAAAACAAAGAGACAAGCTGGAATTTTTTTTTTTTTAAGAACCCTCTGCTTGGTAAAATCTCATTCTTTTCTTTGGAAAGATCCCTCTCCTCTGTGGTCCTATTCTTTTGACCCACATAGGTTGCCTTTAAGTCATTATTCTCCAAGGAAGGCATTACCCCTTCTTTGATAGAAAGAAGGAATCTCTCTATAACCTCACTTCAATCTATTCAAATGGTCATTAAAGGGAATGTACATAAGGATTTCCTTTCTGCTCCATCACAGTTGAATCAATGCTCTCAGTTATAAATATTAATTAAGTCAGTATGAATACTACTGATGTTGCTATACCCTTGTCTCAGGCTCCAGGTCCCATTTAAAAATAAAGCAACAATGTTTTGTTTTGTTTTTTCCCCATTAGGAATGAATGATCCCTTCTAAAAATGAGCACACCTCCCACTGCTATCATAGTATAAGATTTCCTAGTCATAAACTTTCTCTGCTTTGTGAAAATCTAGGAAGCATATTCTAGGTTTATAAGGTAGAGTGAATCCAGTTCAATCCATTTTTGCCTTTGGATGTTACATGACCAGCCTTATGATATATATTTTTAGCCCCAAAATCTAACGCATCATTGCACTTAAACAGAGTTCAGACATGAATCTCTATTAAATCATTTTTAGTGGAAAACGGTAACATGCTAGGGAGTCTGAAAATCTTTTAAAATTTCACAGTAATTTAAACAGCCCAAATACCACCAAATCAGAGTAAAATTTTAAATTCTATTTTAAAATCTTAATAAATTTGAACTATTGCAAGAACGTTATCACATGTTAAAAAAAGGCTAATTTGTATTGTAACTACACTATACTTAACGATTTTTAGAACACTGATCAATGGGTAGGTAGTAACTTAATAACTACTAGACTTACCAAGCCTCAGACACTGTCGCATTAAACCTCCAGAAGACATGTTTTTTTCAGCTTCAATCTCACTAAAATTTAGAGAGCTGGCAAACACCAGGACATCAACCATGGCCATCAGTCGGCTGAGGAAAGTCACTGCTGTCTCAGCTGACATGCCTTGTGTCACTTCAATATTTTCCAATTCCGTCTTTAAAAGAAGTAGTAGTTAGCTATAAGCTTTGTATGCAATACATTATTAAAATCTCATTATTTAACTGAACAATGATTTAGTATATTACATTTCCAAAAACCTATAAAACAGATGATAGCACAATCAACAACTTTTATAATAAAAAACACCAACCTTAAATCAGTCGCCTCAAAGTACATACTGTTATTAGAATTTGTATTTGTTAAAAGTGAATTTGAATTTCAAAATTATGACAATAAGAAAAGACTGAAATTATGGTCATTTGTTCTATAATTAAGAATTAAAACTGAGATTTCCTCTTGGGTTCCCAAACTATAACAAAAATTGCTTTGGCTATTTTAAAAAATAATTCTAAGTTAAACAATATGAAAATGGAACAAAGTGTTCGAACAAGATAATTAACTAATAACTTGCATTGATACAAAAATAGAAAATGCTTATAAGTCATAAAGTATATTAATTTCACACCCAATTTGGATATGGATGACACTACTAAATATATGCATAGGTACAATATATGTATAGGTACAACTCAGTTGTTAGATTAGTATATGTATGATGGTTACTCCTATAATGAAACAGACAAAATAAAAAAAGAACTGGAGAAATTCTGAAATCAGTGAAATGAAGTTTTATTAAAATACCATGACAATATTTACTTTTACTTTTTGGGCAAGTACCAAAAGGTTTTCTGCACCTTGCACCTGCTAAAATGTGGTCACTTCATGGTTTTATACATAAGTTTCAATGAGAAAATAATTCTACATGCTATTCTGTCTTTTGTTTTTAATATTTTTCATGCTACAAAATCTGTCACCATTTTCTCTATGCTTAAAGGACCTTAAAATATATTTCATAAATAATAGTTTCAATCATTTGAATATTCTTAAAATGCTTCATAACTAATAGAATTATTGAATTAATTTTATTATAAACTTCTCTACTAGGTAGAGACATAACTACATCGGTTCCATCTTCTTTCCATCTCATATTAAGAACGCTTTTACCTGCCTACTTGATAGAACAGTAAAATGACTATTGAATTGACAGCTTAAGACTTATTTTCTTTCAGTCAAACTATTTTTCTATCATAAAACTAGAATGAAATTCTACTCTCTGAAATGTACTCATGTTACAATAGGTTTAACTTTGCAGCTACTGACTTAAAACAGTAAGTTAATACAGTCAATATACAATGAGGAAGAAATTTTGAATATTATACTAAGTATTTGAGTGTTTGTAGTTTATCCTTATCCCATTAATATTATGCATACCAATGAGATGAAAACTTATATATGCTATGAATCTGAACAGTAGTTACCATAAAACCATACATTTAGTATGGTTTACATTTAGCTTTTCTTATCTACATATTTCTTAACTATTTACTAATTAAATTATTTTAAGAATCCAATACTACACACTTTATATCTTAACCAATGAACAATTATTTCGCTATTATGATATAAAAACTTAAAAGGAAAAGGGAAAATTTGCTATTTTATAAGATATATTAAATATGGTGCAATAAATAAGATAGTAGGCTTGAAATTGAGGTATCTGTACTTGAATCATGCCTTGAATAAATATTAGCTGCAAGTCATTTACTCTCTCAGAGGTACACTACGGTTTCCTTCTCAGTAAAAGAGAGCCAAAATCACTTGAACTATTCACCTCGAGGGGCAGCTAGGTTGCACAGTGGATAAAGCACTGGGCTTGAAATCAGGATGATTCATCTTCTTGAGTTCAAATCTAACCTCAGACACTTAATAGCTGTGTGACCCTGGGCAAGTCATTTAACCCAATTTGCCTCAGTTACCTCATCTGTAAAATGAGCTAGAGAAGGAAATGGCAAACCACTTGGACACAACTGAACAACAACAAAATCTGCCTCAAAGACTTCTTGTTAAGAACTCATTGTACAAACCTCAAATAGCTATACAGGTGGGAGGAGGAAGAATATAATCCTACCACTGCATGATTACAAATTTAGAGTTAGAAGGGACCTCAGAAATAATCTAGTGTATCCCACTCATTTTAGAGAGGGGAAGAAAATGAGGCATCAGGAGATTAAATGATCTGCTACAAAGTCACAAAGGTAATAAACTCAGGTCCTTTGACTCTACAGTAAGTATTCTTTCCACTGGGTTCTTTTTCCCAAAAACTAGTTTTCATAACAGATTTGTAGAACAGGAACACCTGACCACTGTTTTATTTTCAAACAGCATGAACTACTTTCCAAATTGTCTAATCTATACAGAAAATGTGATCTACAATTTTTTTAGTTTATACTTATGTTATGATAGTGTTGCTATATGAGGATATTGAGCACCTAGTACAAAAGACTTTTTTTTTTTTTTTTGGTGGGGCAATGGGGGTTAAATGACTTGCCCAGGGTCACACAGCTCGCAAGTGTCAAGTGTCTGAGGCCGAATTTGAACTCAGGTACTCCTGAATCCAGGGCCAGTGCTTTATCCACAGCACCACCTAGCTGCCCCTACAATAGACTTTAACTTTAAAACATTTCATTTAATGTCGAATAATTCCTAATTCCTAATTATGAAGACCTATAATGAATATCTTAATATGTGTATTTTCACAAAATAAGCACATGACTTTTAGTGCATCTTTAAATTGCCCCTTTAAAAATAATGACATGATAAAACTTTATACACATAATATAAAAAGCAGTGGTAGATATCTGATTCACCTTTCAATAGGTTTATTTTTAAAATACTATGGTACTACATTTTCTAGCCAACTTCCCTTAGCTAGAACCTGTCACCATCTGATTTACTGCTTGGCTGAGCCATTTTTGGGGAGTATATTTAATTTACTCTTTGTGAGGAAAAATTTTAAACTGTTAAATAATGTATTGGTAAAATAATAATCTTCATGAAACTTTTAGTCCTTCATGTTGCATATATGATATGGCAACTCAAAATAGAACCACGTCAAAAATAATAAATATTTAAAACTAAAAAACTGAAACTTATAGTAGTAATACTAACCTTAGAACCCTGGACATGCATTAGACAAAACAGACAACAGATCAAAACAGTACAAGAAAAAGAAAAATATTAAAATCAAATGAAAATACAATGTAAAATTGAAACATAAATATATTTTGAAATTATATAACATTTTTATTAAAAGCAAAAATGTTCACTTGCATGAAATAAAAACTTCCAATGAAAAGAATATACTTTAAAAATACCAGTAGTATTTTGTTTCCATTAAAAAGGCTCTCTTCAAGTGACAATATATATGGATATTTGGGGGAAGGAGGGTGGTAGGTGATACTGGATGTATGTATTGGTGTAGGAAGTTCCTTGTAAAGACATTCTTCTACCAGGGGAGATCAGAAACTTCTTTGTATTTGTAGTCATAGGGAGTAGACTGGGACACTGAGAGGTTACATGACTTGACTAAAGTCATCCAGTCAGCATGTGTCCCAGTGACTGGGACTTGAACCTAGGTCTTTCTTCCTGGGTCCAAGACCAGTTCTCTACTATACCCCAATACCTTTCCTATATGTATATCCATATATTTATCATCACGAACATGTAAAACTTTACAGATAGTTTACTTTTTTTAGTAGTTCTGGTGAAATATAGAGTAACTAAATGATTATTTTCTAATATTCACATAATCTCTCTGCAAAGGCCAAGCATAAGATAACTTGGGGAGACTGGTAGCTTATTCCTGACTTATGTATATCAAGAAGGATTCAAGGTTATTATTTTCATAAACCTCAAGTCTATACCACCAAACTAGATCATGTACTAGAATAGAAGCCAATTTACAGGCCTCAGGGTTTATATGGTATCAGTAATCATTTTCCCACAAAACACAAAAAAGTTTTTGTGTAAGAGATGAAAATTGAATTTTTCTTCTAGGATTGTCACAGACACATCATTTTCTAACTCCTGACATAAATTACAAAAAAATTAAACCAAATATACCCACAATGTTGAGTATCATTAAGTCTCTTCCCTACTCTTTTCTTAGGCAGCAATTTGAAAAGAAGAAAACATTTTCTTTTCATGAAATCTTATGGAGTATAATTCATTTAAAATAATGACACTGAGAATGTGGTCCATTCAATGCCACAGAAAGCAGATATTATTTCTAAAATATTTAATCCACCAGCTAAATCAAATCGCCAACTATGAGATAGAAATAAATGGAATATAAAATTGTCAGAATCTTATTTTGGTTCCTATCACAGGATGATCATAAAGGTATCTGACATTAGGTATAAAGTTTCTGAGAATTCAATACTTTGATCTTATCATTTCTCTTATAATACAAATTTTTAGGAAAGCCCAAGAAAGAAATATATGTTTTAATTTCCAGATAGAGAGAACATGCTATAAGTATTATATAACATTTGCCCTTAAATTCCAGGATTCAGAATGACTGAAGTCAACTGTCATTTATTCTGAGACTTCATATAACAGAAGTACAGTTCCTTGTACATAACAGACACTATGAACTGAATTTCTGTGAATTATGCAATTTGTAGATAATGTATTCCTTTGTTTATCTTTCCTTTACATCTAGTTGCTGGTTATTATTATTCATTATCATTTGCAGCAAGAAGTAGGAATAGTAAATGTGAGACCTCAACTAATCAGTCAACCTTACCTCAAGTATTCAGCTTGGTTTCTCTCCCCTTCCTTCTCCCCCACCCCTGGGACATACAGATACAGATTCTAATCAGTCAATCTAATTATCTCTTAACAAGTCTTTTAAACATTTTGGTGGTGATAAATTGAAAACAATTATCTAAAATTAGGTCTTCATATTATTTTCCCATGTCAAAATTTTATCCTTTATCATAGACATATTTAAATAACTGAAAACAAAAAGACATGTGTAAAAAGGATTATATTTCTTGTCCCTTAAGGGAAAAACTAGTATCAATAAATGGGTGGGACTTTTAGAAAAGTAAACCCTCACCCCCCACCCCCACAGGTCCTCCTGAATCCAGGGCTGGTACTTTATCCACTGCCACTTAGCTGTCCCCTCAATATATTTATTTTTGGGTTTTGGGTTTTTTTGGGGAGGCGGGGGAGGGCAATTGGGGTTAAGTGACTTGCCCAGGGTCACACAGCGGGTCCCTCAATATATTAACAAAAAATAAAAAGAAACCCTTTTCCAAACAGTTGTTGAAAAAATGGAATGACCTTCTCAAGAAGTATTGAGTTCTTATCGCTAGAACTTTTTAAAAAGTAAATCCCCAAGGATTCTATAAGCTAATGACATCCCTTAGTGGTTGATAGGCTTCCAATGTTCCTGTATTCACTTATTTAACTTCCAGTTTTTTTTCCAGTTTTCTGCACCTTTAAATTAAATTCAAAGCGTTTTCTCTTTCTTTCTCTTAGTAGTCTCATATTACATTTTACCAAAAGCGCTACAGAAGAGACTAAGTATACAAACAGTACAAATGATGTTTCACATAGACTTCAAATGGGGGAAGATAAATCTCAAACAAGAAAAGGAGCAATGTTTATGGCTCTTTTTTTTTAAGAGGTGATTTATTTATGATATCAGCAGTTACACAGAATCTGGCATTCCACTGGACAAAAAGACTGAAAAATAAGGGGATACATAGTGCTAAAAGCTACCACAGCAAAATCCTGAACTACTATGGAGTTCTATTTGGATGCTTCAAATTCCAATCCAGTGAGGTAAAAAATTTAAAGTAGTAATTAGACTGCAAGAATTAAAAATGTCTTTGAACAAATTGACTACATGTATTAGTATATTCATTCTGAAATGGACAAATAAACATTCACTAAGAAAGGTATTATGTTAGTGTTATTAATTATTTTTGTTAATTTAAAACAATTCATTTATCATTTATTTGCTATAATGGAACGAGTTCTGACTTATAGTCAAGACATCTGGCTTTAAATTCTAGGAATTTCATTATATGTGGTCATGTCCAAGTCACTTTAATTTTTCTAAGCCGTAACTTCTTCATTTATAGAAAGGGTAAAAATGCTTGTTATATTCACCTTGCAAGACTGTTGTGAAAAAAATACATTAACTTTAAATATTACAAACTAAAACAATGAGCTATTTCAATACTATTAGTGTCTTAAAATTTTAATATTTCATTGTGATTATTTCATCAGGAACAAATAATTTTAAAGTAATCTATAGAAGGCATTGTGTAAAATCACTTACTTTAAAATAAAACTGATTCTAAACTATTAAAACTAAATAACTAAATATGATTATATAGAGGGAAATGAAAAGGTCAGGGAGAGGTATAAGCATACAGCAACATATAAACAAATAAGGAGTTCTGAATAACAAGAATAAAAGATGTCATCAAGGAATCATATCTCAGAAAGAGAATATGAGGGAGTCATGTAGCAATAGTAAGGGATGACCATGAGAATGGCCAGAATGCTTCACTGCTACCCTCATGATACTGGGAGAAGTTGTGAGCAAAGCCTCCAGAATGTTGGGAGAAGCCCTAGGCTGACTTTGAGGAGAAATGGATAGGAGTTTCATAGGGTCAACAAGCATAGATGGGTTGGGATCTACATCAATGGAAGGAACTTCTGAATTGAGGAAATCAGTTCCATTTAAGCATCTGAATATACAATATTAAATTGGCAAACAACACAGGAAAAGTACTGCTAGCAATTTTTATACTCTTATATAATCACTTATGGATTATAGGGTAATATTTTTTGAGCAATCTGAACAAAGTCACAAAAGCACACTAACAAAAATGATTAAATGCAATCATATCAAGTTTTAAAATTTTAAATATTTTTCATTTTGCAAGGTAGCATATGGAACTTCCATAGAGGAACTAGATCTTAGAAAATGAGAAATTTTTTTCCTCTTAGGAACAGAGATTTTAAAATCACAATCTCCTTAAAAATTTCTTTTTAGGAAAGGAAAGAGAATCGAATAAACATTTAGATAGTGCCAACTATGTGCCAGACACTGTGCTAAGCATTTTCCACAAATATTATCTCATTTGATACTTTCAACACTATTGTATAGTTAGCTATATTTATTTATGGAATAACTTTTTATTTTAAAATGATGCTCTAAGATTACTTAATATGCCTTCAACTTAAGACATAGTAAGAAGAATGCTTGATTTTGACTCAGTGGAAAATTGGGTTAAAAAACAGCTTCAAATATTTATTAGCTTTTTTGACCAATGATGAGCAAGTCACTTAAATTTACTTAAAAATAAAACATCAGTAGAATAAAGACACTTGGCATGCCTATCAAACAGGGTTAACTAAAAGATGAAATTTTATAATTTTATGTTGAGTATTTTTGTAAACCTTGAAGTGAATGATTTATAATTGTCAACTCTGATCGTTATACTCCACATATGGAGTCCATAATTATTTAAAACAACCTTTAAAATTGAATTAATATGTAATTTCATTTTATATGACAATAAATATATACTTTTACTGCACCTTCCCTCTTGAAATTACTTTGCAATGTTATAACTTTGTATTTAGTTAAATTTATACATGCTTTATTCTTCTAATAGAATATACATTGCTCAGGGCACTTCATCTTTCTCTCTCTAGATCCTCAATAAGTAGCACAGTGCCTTGTACATATTAAGCGCTTAATAAATGTGGAATTAAATTTAATTATTTCCACCATGTCAAATAGTCAGTGAAGAGTTGCTGTAATCCTAAAATACTTTTAATCTATAATTGGCTGAACAAGTGCATTTTAATCTGAATCTATAAACTTTTTTTCTTTTAAGTTTTTCCTGTATTTCCTAGTGCTCTTATATGGTTCATATTTCTGTTCTTCATTATTATTTTTTTTTTTAGTGAGGCAATTGGGGTTAAGTGACTTGCCCAGGGTCACACAGCTAGTAAGTATCAAGTGTCTGAGGCCGGACTTGAACTCAGGTACTCCTGACTCCAAGGCTGGTGCTCTATCCACTGCACCACCTAGCTGCCCCTCTGTTCTTCATTATTAAGGGATGAAGTTAAGGAAGATACTTAAAAGGTAAAAAACGAGTGAGCTAAAACAGCAGTTTTGTTATAAAAAATATAAAAAATAAGATGCAGATGGAAATGATGAGGCAGTCATTTGGTCATTTGTGGGGTTTTAGGATTTTTTAAAAAAGGATTCTAGTAGTTTTTTGGGACAGTTTTAAGATTCAACAGCTTATAAGCACATGAAGACTTCTGATACACCCTATATATTACTATAGAGTTCTATATCAATACATATGCAAATACACATATTTTAAAAATATCATTGCTAGTCAATTAAAAAAAATAGATGTTTCTGTAAACCCTGGTAAAAAATTATGTCTGATATATTAGTGTCAGAAGTTGCAGAGCAAAGATGTCAAACAAATATTCCAACCCTTTTCTCCCTCCATCAATTAGTTCTTTCTTCATGGTTCCCGTGTCCCTCCATGGCCACATGTTTCCTAACAGGGTATTAAATGGCACTGGCAGTGTTCCCTAGCAAGCACATTAGGGGCTAAAAGGAAGGAAGAAAGAAATACAAGCTGCCTGCCACCAATGCTGGTATATTTGAAAAAAATGGTGTCCCTAACAACTAACATAAATTATAATTTTTATTACCACAGTTATGGGGGCAAGAAAGTTGAGTATGAGTATTGTAAGGCAGCCATGGCTGCCAAGCGTCCTAAAAAGAGCACCAGTCTCTCCCTCTTGGACTTTCTGCTGGTACTTTATCAAAGCAGAAAGAAATAGAAGCTCTGGGCTGGCATTTTTAAATGGGCACCTTACAAGTGACCTCCATGACAGCTTTAACTATTGGTCTCTGCATTGTTCCAAGTTATATGGGAAACTAGGAAAATTTGCTATATGAGACCATGCTGAGAGGTACATGAGAAAAACAAAAGGATTCAGGCAATGATTACTGCATTGTTATAAGACCATAGACAGTTATATCCATGAGAACACCCTCTAAGCACTTCCCTACTTTAGGCATTGTATTAGAGGATGAAGAACCTTGGTAGTCAAAGGTCATGTGACCATTACAATCTTTCTTTGAAATACCTAAAGACCTAGTATGAGTGATGTATTATCATTATGCAGAAGTGATCTAAGATTCTCGAAGACAATGCCATGGTAATATGAGCTTTGAGGAATCCTACCACATTGAAAAGGTTTTTAGTTTTGTGCCTGTTGCCCCAGGATTCATCCAATGATCAAAGTTCAAAGAAGTTCATTATTAAATATTTGGCCTTCAAATGATTCCTTAAGGGAGGTGGGAATAGGAGTGGAGGCATTATTATTGAAGTTTGTGAAGAATATTTAATAAGGTAAAAAAGTGTTGCAAATCAAAGATCTTTAAATGTATAGAAGTTTTTATTAAAATACTGATGTGTGTTATACGGAACAGGGTGCTGCATTTAAAGAATTAGGAACACCTACATTTAAATCTCATTTCAGAGACATTATCTGGGAAACTGAGGAAAACTCACAACTTTTATCATGTGATATGAGGATCAAATAAGATAATCTATTTTTTAAAACTTAAAATAGCAAAATATGGAGTTTAGTATTCAATAAACTCTAGAACACAAACTACTGAAGAAAATTCTATATTAAACAAAAACTGCTAGGAAAACTGGAAAGGCACATTTTTAGAAATAAAATTTAGATCAGCATCTGACACCATATAGCACAAAAAGGCTCATAATAGTTATGAGACCAAAATACAAAAAAAAGTCATTTTTCTTAATAAAAAGTTTATGAGAGAATTGAAGGCTATGCCTTTCAAAACCATAACTAAAGAGGAAATTCATAAGCAAAGGACAAAGGTCATAAAAGATAGGGTGGACAATTTTGAGTACATAAAATTAAATAGTTTTTTAATCAACAAAATCAACGCAGCTAAAAATAAGAAATAATCTATTGGGAAAATGTTTGCAGCAAACATATCAGATCATCCCATTCTTATTTCTAAGATATATAGGGAACTGACAACAAACCAAATATATGACCAAAACTCATTCCCCAATAAATGGTCAAAAGAGATTAAAAAAATAGAAAAATCACAAACCATAAATAATCCCATTTAAAAAATGCTTAAAATCATTAGTAACAGGATAAATGTAATTAAGATATCTCAGAGATTTAATCTCACATCCTTCGAAGTAGAAAAGATGACCAAAATCAATGTTGATGGGACTAGAAGAAGACAGTACACATGTATTACATAGTTGGTGAGGTGTGAACAGTACAACCATTCTGAACAACTTCAAATTATGAAAAAAAAAGTTACTTAAGTATTACTATCCTTTGATCCAGAAATATCCTTCCTGGTCATTTATCCCAGTGAGATCAAAGTTAGAGGTGAAGTTCTTATACACACCAAAATATAGCTATGGTTTTTGTTCTTATAAAAAACTTGAAATAAAGTGGGTGCTTGTCAACTGAAAAATTACTGAATGAACTGTATATGAATATACTGAAATATTACTGCAATATCAGTAATAAATGTGAGAAATTCAGAAGGCAAACATTCTGAGGTTTGGGCAAATTGTTGAAAACTGAAGTAAAAAGAACCAGAAAAACAATCTATACATAATAATGTAAACAAAAATAGCAAAAGGCAGTCAAAATTTGATTAACTGTACTGATTAAATTTGATCACAGATGGCTCAGTCAACTAACACTTATGAAGGGTCTACTATGTTCCAGGGACTGTGTTAAGCACCGGATATACAAAGAAAGGGGAAAAATAAACACTGCTCTCAAATACAGTCTGATGGTAGAGATAACTTAAAATTATTTACAAATAAGATTTATACGGTATAAACTGGAGACAATCTCAGAAGGCAAACACAGAAGATGGGATTTTAGTTCAGACTTGAAGGAGGCCAGGGAAGCTAAGAAGCAGAGGAGGGAATGTTCTAAGTATGGGGAAACAGCCAATGAAAAAATCCAGATTCCAGAGACTGAACTATCACTGTATCTCCGGAAGCGAGTAAAGAGTAAGAAGACTGAAAATGTAGGAAGGGAATATGTTATGAAGGGCTTTAAAAACCAACAAGAGGATTTTCTATTTGATCTTGGAGGTAACCAGCAGCCAGTGACATTTTTTGAAAAGGGGAGTGATACAATTAGACTAGTGTTTTAGGAAGGTCTGTTTTACAGCTGAGTGAAGGATAGATTGGAACAGGAAGATCTGAGGCAGAAAGACAAACCTGCAGTCTACTATGGTTGTCAAGGCCTGAGGTGATGGTGGCTTGCACTGGGGTGGTGGTAGTGACAGAGGAGAGAAAGAGGTATATAAGAAAGATGCTGAAAAGGTAAAAATTCTTGGGCTTGTGAGAAAGTGAGAATGTAAAGTATGACACTTAGTTTGTAAGCATGGATGACTGGAAAGATGGTGGTATCCTCAACAGGAATAGGGAAGTTAGGAAGAGAGGAGGAATTGGAAAGAAAGATAACGAGTTCAGTTTTGGACATGGTGAGTTTAAGATGTTTACAAGACATTCAGTCAGAGGCATCTAATTATCCATTGGAGATGTAAGACTGAAGAGTTAAAAGGAGAATGAGATGAAAGAAAATAGAGGTACCTAGCCTTCTCAAAGAGTTTTGCCACAAAAGAGTATTATAGCTGGTGGAGATGTATGGATCTAGTGAAGATTTTCCAAATTATTTGATGATGAAATATACCTGCCTCTTCTAAATAGAGAGGGGTGAAAGTACAGATGTGGGGCATGGAATATGTTGTAAGACAGCCATTGTATCGATTGCTTTTGCTTAAATGTTTTTCTTTCTCATAAAGGGGAAGGATAGGGAGGAGATAAACTTTTACTAAGAACTTACTATGTGCCAGGCATGGTGCTAAGAAAGTTACAAATATGATCTCATTTGATCTTCACAAAAATACTGTGAGTTAGGTGCTGTTCCCATTTTATAATTGAGGCAACTAAGATAGACAAAAGATAAGTGACTTGCTCAGGGTCACAGAACTAATATATGTTTGAAGCAGGATTTGAACTCATGTTTTCTTGACTATAGGCCCCAAGGGAATTGAAGATGGCGGAGAAAAAGGTCAGGGGAAATGACTGTGATGTAAGAACAAAATGCATCAGGGCAGCTAGGTGGTACAATGGATAAAGCACTGGCCCTGGATTCAGGAGGACCTGAGTTCAGATCTGGCTTCAGACACTTCACACATACTAGCTGTGTGACCATGGGCAAGTCACTTAACCCTCACTGCCCCACAAAAAACAAAACAAAACAAAACAAAAAAATGCATTGATAAAATTTCCCCCTAGAGCTACTTAAAATGCTATATAAATGTCAAGTGTCCCACCTCTTCCCTACCCCCAGTCATACTGGACCTGATTAGTAGATTATTATGGAGAACTTGACTCTACCAATGAAAACTGGCATCTGACCTGAAACTTCTAGTTTTAGAATTGCCTGGGAGACTGAGAAGTTAAGTGATTTGCCCAGAGTTACAACTAGTGTATGTTCAAAGTCTTCTGGAGTCCAAGACCAGTTTTCTATCCATTATGTCATTCTATCCCAATTATTATTCATACTTAGGATATATTAAAAACCATATGATATAGGGAATAGCTATGAACTGGTTTCCTATAACAAGAATGGGGGAAACCTGGGAACAATACGAAGACCACCATCATCACCACAACAAAGGCCTTTGCCAGGGATGTGTCCAAAGGGTTTCTAATATACTAAAAAGTACAAGTTGAAACATTCCTAGCCTTCCTCATTCAGGTTGGCAGAATCTGTAATTTAATTTTGAAATAAGTATGGATACATTAATTGTAAAATAGAGTTGATATATTTTTGTACACATAAAATTACAAATCACATATGCCTTTTAAATTAATATTTTGCTAATAGCACATAATTACGTACACAGTGAAGAAAATATTAAACGTATACTGTACTAAAATTTATATTTAAAAAAGTGAGTAAAGCTCCATTTAAACTTGGTATTAGAAGTAATTCAACTAGGATTTTTCAAGTGTGTGAAGCTCTTCTACTCAATGAGATAACTTTACAATATTTTAAATATCAGACTTTGAAGATGCTTGGAAATTCAGAAAACATGAGAGAGTATTAGACAATTTATTTATCAAGAGACTGTAGCAAAAAATAGCTTTGCCAATAGTTCTGACATATGAAAATAGTTTGGTTCCATTTATGAAATAATTATTACTATCTTTGATCATATGTAACATTACAGGAAAAAACATGGCATCTCTAAGTATAATCCTTTCCTGTTGCTATATTTATGAATATCATTTCATGCAGTTCTCCATTAGCACTTGTATTTCTAACTTAAATTATGACTTTTCAAAAATTTCTATTTTCTATCATGTATAGAACACAATTAATGAAACAATAAGCTTACATTTCAAACAATAAAATCTAAAGAATAAAGTATTTACTTAATTTATTAAGCTAACCAAATTTATAAGACAAAAGCATACATAGAAAGCTCATTCATTTGTATTAGAGATCACTACGGAAAAGCTCCTAGGGGTATAATTTTAGAAGATGGCCACTAGATGGAAGTATTGTACTTACAGTTGGAGATGTAGCAGCAGAGAGCAAAGGTAAAATTCCTCCACAAGCAATGATGATGTTGTCTACCATCTGAGAAATGAGGTGAATTGTGTTGTGTACAAAAATAATATTTTCATTGCTATTGACAAAATCCATTACAGACTTTGTGGAATGGCTACAAAAAATGGGAAAAAACTCATGAATGAACACAAATTTAATTTAGGGAAAAACATACAGACTTTATACTTTTATACTACTTTGTCACTAAAGTTTACTGCTTCATTGGAAATATGTATACCGTATCTAAAATTAAATTACAATATTACTTTATTATAAGCCCAAAATGCATATAAAATGAGCATTAAAAGAAATCTAAATTAAAATTAGCATCTGTCTGTATTATTAAAAAGGACCTGAAGAAAAATATAATCTATGGTTTAAGATTAAAAGTACACAACTGAAATATTGTAGATTTTTTTTAATATGGACTACAGGTGTCAGGCAAACATTTAATTTAGTCAATTTGTTTTTTTAAAAATGGTTTTTTTAAAAATCAAGGTGGGGCAACTAGGTGGCGCAGTGGATAGAGCACCCGCCCTGGAGTCAGGAGTACCTGAGTTCAAATCTGGCCTCAGACACTTAACACTTACTAACTGTGTGACCCTAGGTAAGTCACTTAACCCCAATTGCCTCACTAAAAAAAAAAAAAAGTCAAGGTAATTGGGTTTACAGAGACAAAAATGTTTGAGTAATAACCTTTCAGTCAGTTTTACTTATGCCATGTGGATAGTTAGCACAGATAATTAGTAATATGCAACTAAATTAATAGATTTTGATCCCCACGTGAGTCAGTTTCAGAATTACTGATTAGGCCTCACAGCACAATATTTTATACATAGTAATCACTGAAATTTCAGATTTAAACTATTGTTTCCAGTATAAAATACAAACCCTTTGTGGAATTAAAAACCTTTAACCAAGCCCAGTGGCTATTTCTTACATAAGACAGTCCCATCTCCACTCTTTAAGTGTTTCTATCCACTGTCCTTAATCCGTAGAAGAAACTCTCCACACTTCTCTTTAAAACACCTGTTTTCTTCAAGAATAAGATCGAGTATGACCTTTTACATTCACTACTATTGCCCTTCCTTGCAGTTAGCTTTTATTGATTTCACATATATTTTATATATACTTATTTTTGTCTTCCCTAATAGAATGTGAGCTCCTTGAGGGCAGAGAATATTACACTGTTGTTTTTATATCCCACGTGCTTGACACACAATAAGCACATTAAAAAATCCTTAATGGTTGATTAATGGTTAGAGAAGAAAATGAGAAAAGTAAGTCATTGTTTGATAAAAAAAAAAAAGGCCAGTGAATTCCATACAATGATGAATGTATCAGTAATTGACACTATCCCAAGATCCTGAAAAAGTCAATGTATCGCCCTTAGACATTAAAGCAGAAAAAGAATAGCCACAGGATATACAGAACATGATCTGAGCTCAACTGAATAAAATGAGTATTGATAACTTTTAAAAATGAGCTTATTTTAAGCAAGAAAATTGTATTTTTTAGAATATATACAATAATAAAATATGTAGAGCATCACAGCCATAAAAATAAGTGTAAAAGCTAATTCAAAATTGTTATGTCATCATATTTATCATGAGAAGCTAATACTAGAAAGCAAAGATTGTGTTAACTTATTTCAAGTTATTTTTTATGAAGAAATTCTATCTAAACTGATATGCTATTTTGATAATGAGCTTTAAAATGTTAGATATGGGTTTATCTTTTAATTAATTTTCACATGATTTAATTACAATAGAAATTTAACTTAACACAGAGAATCTCCTGAGCTGTCCAAAAAATGCATTTCTTTATACATTCTCCTTAATGTATTAAAAAGAAAAAACAGAATCTGTTTGAAAACCCAAGATTTTGATCTAATCCCTAGTTCTATAACTATAGAACAGTTACATTATACATAACAGATACATCATTTTAATATCTAAAAAGTTTTGAATACGTGGTTCAATCAATATACTATCAATTTATACTTTTAATAAAATGGTTTGTTTTAAAATGAATATTGTTTTATTTATTCCAAAGAAATCTTTCTACCTCCTCCAAACATGTACATCTGTCTCTAAAGCAAACAGCAAGTCCGTGAGGAGCCTCTGGTGCATTGGAGACCATTTAAACTCAGGAATCCGAAACATCGTTGTGCGTGGACCTGGACTAAACTGACGTCGCTGTTCCTCAGTCATTGGCATTCCTCGAAATCCTAAATCAACTCTGAGATCTCTGTCTTGTTGAGTGATAGACCGTCCCTGAACCGCCTAAACAAAAGATATCTTTTTAAGTGCACATAATCTGTTTTCAAAAATGTTAAGAATAAATTAGCCATAACTTCAAGTATAGATGTATAACAGTTGAGTAGAATATATCTTTTGTACATGATTTCTATAAGAATCCCTGTATAAGCATCTTTGAGAGTTAAACAGAGAACTCTCATTTTATTTTACAGATTAACAAAAAAAGTAAGACAGGGAAAGTAATGATTATGGATACTTTCAAAGTCTAAACTGGAACCGAATATTCCTAAATCTTATTTATCCACAGCAGTCTATATAATGTAGATTCCCTATGAAATATGTTATATATAAATAAAACATCTTCCATACTTCAACAAAATCTAATTTTATCTATATGATTATTACTCCCTCCCCTCCCCCCCCCACGCCAACCATCCTCTCACAACTAGTACAGATCTCAACTCAATGCTTCAGTAGACAATTTTCATGAACTCTTATGGCCAAATATATATATATATATATGTATATATATGTATATATATGTATGTGTGTATGTATATGTACATGTATGTGTGTATGTATATGTATATTTACATGTATGTGTATATGTATGTGTGTATATATTTATTTATTTGTTTGTTTATTTGCCTGATGGACAACTTTCAGGTGATAAAAATTTTTATACTAAGTGAGATCAGACCTCTGAATATTGTGGATTGTGAAGGTACTATACTGTAAATCTTTGGTCTCAGCAGGAATTAGCCAAAGAACTTGTCTTCTGGTAGCAGAACCTTCCAAAACCCAGAACTATCAGAATAATTCATGAATCCTTGGAGTAAGAACTTAGAAGTTAAATAATACAGTCAAGGAAACTGTACATATATTATTAATGAATTATCATTTATAACAATGAGCTGAAAGAAACATTATTAATCATGAAAAATAAGATAATAGGTTGCATCATTTCCTTCGATGTAAGAAATGTAAATAACAGGGCAGCTAGGTGGCACAGAGGATAGAGCACTGACCCTGGAGTCAGGAGTACCTGAGTTCAAATCTGGCCTCAGACACTTAACATTTACTAGCTGTGTGACCCTGGGCAAGTCACTTAACCCCAATTGCCTCACTAAAAAAAAACAAACTAAAAACTAAAAAAAAAGAAATGTAAATAACAAAAGAGGTATAGGCTATCTCAAAACACACTCTATATTGAATGCATTTCTCATAAATACAGTACAAATAAATTTCTGGGAGTGTTCTAACATTGTCATGATCAGTGATCACTATATTTTTCTTAGTTAAATAATATCTACAAAATAAAACTATAACTGTCATACATGTCAGTTTCTGACAGGAATAGACATGCCTTTTCTATGAAGAGTATCTTTATGGAGTTATAGTCAAAGTGAAAAATTTGACAATAACAAGGAAACGTTAATATAAAGGTAAATAAAGCAAGGATTACTTGTTTAATAGAATCTCAGGCTCACAGAATTTCAGAGTTAGAAGGAACTTTAGAAGTCATCTAATCTAATCAATACCTCAAAATATCCCCTACTTGTCACATGTCATCCGACCTCTGCCTGAAGACTATAAATGGAGAACCCCTTAATCACCTCCAAAGGCATTCCATTTCATTTCTGAACAAATCTGTTAAGAAATTGGATAAATCTAACTGTTGGCAGCTAGGTGGTACAGTGGATAAAGGTGCAGGGCCTGTAGTCACAAAGATTGGCCTCAGACACTAGTTGTGTGACCCTGTTTGCCTCAGTTTACTCATCTGTAAATGAGTTTGAGAAGGAAATGGCAGAGCAAGTCACTTATCTTTTGTCTATCTTAGTTGCCTCAATTATAAAATGGGAACAGCACCTAACTCAAAGAAAACCCCAAATGAGGTCATGAAAAATCAGTTATGACTGAACAACAGCAATTGTTAAGAAATTCTTCCTAACATTAAATTTAAATTGGTATTTTTACAGTTTCTACCCATTTATTGTTTCTACTTCTGTCATTGGGGGCCAAAGAGAAAAATTCTAATCCCTCTCACATATGATACCTCTTTAAATACATTTATATAGATAACTATCATGTCCCCCTCCCCAGTCTTCTCCTCGTCATTCCCAAATTCTTCAACTTATCTTCATGTAATATGAACTCAAGGCTCTTTCATGATCCCAATTGTCAGATGTACTTAGCTCAAAGGAGTGTACAGAGGGGCAATTATCTCTTTACTGTCTTCTTTATTCAGGCCAAGATTACATTGACTTTTTGACTGCCACATCATATCACTAACTCACAATGAGTGCATGGTACACTAAAACAATAAGATCTTTTTTATCAAACTAATATATGACCATATCTCACCTAATTTTTACATTTTGAAGAGGTGATTTCTTTGAACCCAATTATGAAAACCTTAATTATAATATACCAATTTCGTTCTCAAAAACATTTTTAAAACCATGGAAAGTTAAGAAGATATTAAAAAAAAATCACTGAAGAATTAACACAGTTGCTATTCCTATAACCTTTGCATCCAAGAACTATTTAGCTCAAAAAAAGAGAGAGGCCTAAGGAAGAAATGAGAGTCTTGAGGAATATACACAGATATTTTATTAACTATTAAAGTAAAATGCTGTAAGCACAGGAATGGTATCTAATCTGTGTCCTTTGCAATCTGTTCTGTGTTGGATTGGGAGTCAAATGACAGGGGTTCAAATCTCCATTCTGGTATTGACCACCTCTATGTCCTTAAGGCAAGTCACTTTCTAGGTCTTTGTTCCCTTATCTGTAGAACAAGTGGGTTGGACTAGATGGCCTTTCCAGCTCTAAATCTATGATCCTATGATCTGACTAAACCTTGCTGCATAAAGATTCTTCTGAAATATTTGATGAATGAAATGAATAACTTAAAGTTTAATAATTACAATCCCTTAGTTAATTACTTCGTTTGTTAACTATGCTAGTCCAGCAACTATATAAGAAAATTTTCTGAAGTCACTTTTTCCTTTGTTTTCTTTACATTAAAAATTGGACAATTCAGCCGTGATGTTTCTGCACATCATTCCCCCCCTCACCCAACCCCACCCCTGTGGTAGAAAATTAAGCAAGCATTGCTAACTATTAGGTAAATCTAGTAAGTCAAAATGAGTATGGTGTTAATAATGGAGCTTTGGCCAAGAAACACATTTAGTCAGTTCTAAGCAACATTTTATTTTACAAAGATATGACCATTAATCATATGGAATAATTAAAATAATAATTTGATATAAGAAAGATATTACAAATAATATTTCAGGTACATTTTTCATTTATTTTTTAGAGTTCATGTTGTATCACTTACTTGAGTTGTAGTAGTAGTCTGGATCTTCCTGATTTCCTTTCCTGCTTCTTTACCATCATCAGATCTTTCAGTGTCTGAAATTATGCTTCCTGCATCAATATTAGGCACAATTTTACTACCAGAAGACTCTGTTTCAAGTGTTGTAGCCGTCATCTCAGCATATTCTAAACCTTTAGAGGATGAAGCTAATTCCCTCTCAGAAATGCTACTCATTCCATCTGAAGTTGTATGGATTTTGAATTCTTTTTCTTCTATTATGCTTGATGTACAAGTTAAGTCAACATTACTAGTCATATGAGCAAGCAGTCCAAGATCATCACTAACACTAAGATGTACTTGCGTTTCCTGCACATTAGGAATAATATGATTACTAGAGAGCTCAGGAAGAAGTTTTTCTTCTTGGCTTGGAATTTTGTCAAAAATGAATGAGGTACTATTATTGGTAGGTTCATCTTTCTCATCAGCCAATGTTATCAATGGGCCATTATCCTTTTCTTCATTCTTTTTAATGATGCCAACACTTCCATGGACGTTGTTTTGAAGTTTCTCCACAGCAGCACTATATACATTATCCAACAAAGATTCAACCTCCACAAGTGCACCATTTTCTCCAGTAACTAAAGTCTCAGGTGACAAATCCATATCATCAAGCTTTACTTCTGTTGCTTCCACTTTCTCTGCTTTTATATCCACTAAAAGATCATGTACTTCCACATGTACACCACCTCCTGGTCTATCTGAATTTCCCAGAACATCATCTGATACTTTTGTTGCCATGAGCAAGTCCCTGGTATCTGTGCTGACAGGGTAATCAGTTTCACTTTCTGGGCTTTGACTTTGTGAAAGATCGTCTATTTCTCTGATTTCCATTCCACCTTTTGCCCCAGTTGCCTGAGATGAAAGACCTGATATAGTGCTCACATTCCCTTTCTTTCCCTTTTTAATGTTTTCCTCCTCTTGTCTTTGATACTCTTCATACATTTTGGCTAAATATTCCTTGTGAGCTTCATAGGTGACCTTAAAAATAAGACAGATAAATTATTTTTAAAAGACATACCTTTTATGTACAAAATAGAAATATTGTGATTGATGAGACCAGTAAGGTGAGATTATGATAGTAAAAATATTCCTATAACAAAAAAAATTTAAGTTTTAAAATATATCACATTTTATTTTTCAATGAGAAGGCATGACATAATGGATAGAGAGGTAGCTTTCAAATCAAAATGGCTTGGATTCAAATTATATCTCTGAGACATACTAGCTATGTGATTATGGAGAAATTCCTTAACCTCTTGGTACTCCCAAGCAATGCTCTAAAGAAGTGTCTAAGACTTCTGTGAAGGGTAGCTAGGTGGCACAATTGAGAGAGTGCTGGGTCTGGCATCAGGAAAATTTATCTTCCTGAGTTCAAATCTGGCTTCAGACACAAGCTGTGTGACTTTGGACAAGTTGATTAACCTTGTTTGCCTCAGTTTCCTCATCTGTAAAATGAAGTGAGAAGGAAATGGCAAAGTACTCCATATCTTTACCAAGAAAATCCTAAATGAGATCATGAAGAATTGGACATGATTGAAAATGTCTGAACAACAAAAACAAGAACTATAAGTCTCTAAGACTATTGTAGAAAAGCCATTCCTCCAATATTAAAAGGAATTGTTTACACTAAGAATTCTAGACTGATAAAATACAAGGTTTTCTCTCCTCAAATGCTCAATAAGGAGGGTACAATGAGTTTAAACTAATCAATGTATAGTCAAACCAAGGAGAGGCGGTAGAAAGGGTCTTAGTAAAAAAACAACAAATAATCTAGGATCTTAGAATCAATCACTGGAATGAAAGGGGGCAGGGACCTTATGGATCATCTAGCACAATTCATTCTACAGTTTAGAAAAATAATGTCTCAAGAAGTAAAGTGGCTTAGGCAAAGTCACAATGATAGTAAGTGGTAAGAGTCAAAATTCAAACTCAAGTCTTGTGACGTAAATTCCCATGCTCTTTTCTACTTCCTACTCACTTAAAGTCTGTTATGCTGCACTCTCCTCAAGGTCTCACATTTAATCCTCCCCCTACTTTGAGATACTAGTAAACTAAAACATGGGCATATACTTACAATATAAAAATTATTAGAGGATTAAGTTTTATTAATTACATCTAAAATGTATAGTGGAGAAAAAAGGCACATATGTTTATTTGAAAATCATTGCATTTATAAAAGTACAAAACTGTCTATTTTGGGTTCACTGTGAAGCCAAAATAATATTCTTAGCCTGAGTAGGGTCAGGACAAAAATCACATGATAGGAATTTAATTTCTTTTTTTTTTGTCCCCTTGTGCTATCATGTACTCACCATGTGCGATCATGTCTAATAATATAATGAAGTAATGAAGATAGAGAAAATAAGTACCTTTCTAAAAATAGCTCATATCAAATAGCAAACTATAGTATTAAAAATCACTAAAGCTTAAACCTTTTTAATGATGAATTAACACTGAGAAGAAAGAATTAGAGAATTTTAATGCTCAAAGCAGCTGTGTAGAAAACTCTAAAATAGTAACTCATTTTAAAGATGAAGTTTGATTTGCTGAAGTTCTCACACAATTTGTGGCAGAGCCAAAGCAAGCTAGAATAGATCTCCTGACTCCCAATTTAGTATTATAACTATTACACAACAAAATGAGTGATGTTAATTTAAAATTTTCAGAGTCTAATAAGTTTAAAATTGCCAATTTAACTGCTAATTTCAAAAACTATTAAAATTTGCATGAGCAGGACTCCAGAGAAGCTTAGAAATTAAAGTCAATTTGGGAAGCCATATGGAAATAAAAACTATGAGATACAAGACAATTTGATCTAGTGATCTCTTCCTATGACTATACCCCATTTTTAGTAAAAGGAGGGAAAAAAGATCAATCTGTATAAAATATTAATAGCAGCTTTAACAATAATAACAAAAAACCCTTGAAACTACCAATAGACAAGTGAGGAACTAATGACCAAATTTCAGTCTATGAAAAGGAATTATTGTGTCATAAGAAATGACAAATGTGAATAATACAAAGAAATTTGGAAAGATTACTATGAATTGATACAAAATGAAGAAAGTTGAATCAGACCAATAAATACTAATTGTGGCTTTGTAAAAATCTAGTAAAATTAATAGTACATCAACAAATTTAAAAGCTCACAAAGAAGAAAAGAAGAGATTATGAAAATAGGATCAAATGAAAACATAGAAGCATTTTGTGAAATTTAAAAGGTTATTTAAATGTATGGTAATGTTACTTTTACAAATTGCAAATAACTTGAACCTGTGGTTTTAGCTATGTTTTCTTTTTTAAATGAAAAGAAATATGGGGCAGTAGAAAAAGTGCTAGACTTATGGTAAGGAGACCTGGGTTTGAATTCTGTCTCATATTTAACAAGCTATATAACCATGAGCAAGTGACAACTTCTCAGAGTCTGTTTCCTCATCTGAAAAACAAAGAAATGGGCATAATAATGCTATTATACTGTATGCCTAAGAAGGCTGTTGTGAGAAAAGCACTCTGCAAATCTGAAAGCAATGCATAAAGGTAATTAATTTTCATAAGTTAATAGGCAAAGTCTTTTAACAATTGTTTATTCGACAAAGAGAGCCAGCATAGTGTAATTGAAAGAGAATTGGACTCTGAGTCAAAAAAACCTGATTTGACTCTAACCTCCAATGCTTCCAAACAATGTAAACATTTCACCTGAGACAATTTCCTCATTAGTAAAAATTTACTAATTTACTAATTATTGATTTACTCACAATAGTATAAACCTCACAGGATTACTACTATGAGGGTTACATGAAATTAATGTAACTAAAAGCATAGGCTATCATTATTAAAATGTAAAAAAAAGTTTGAACTTATGATGTCATATGATCATTTTAATGTAATTTAATTTTTAGTGTCATTCTAAACAAAAATTAAAATAAAATTTATAATAACTATCACTGCCAATCTGATCTTAATTTAACATTTTCAGAAATATTATATTTAAAATCTAGATACAAAGATTGTCTCCTAGAATTAAGGAGAAAAGAAAATGCTGTGCCATAGCTACAAACACATTTAAAATATATTTAATTCTGGTCATTTCATTGGACAGAAAAACAATTATATCTCAAATTATAGTTCATTAATAAATTCTATCAGAAAAAAAAAACTCAGAACAAGTTGTTATTTTGTGTCAGAGAACCAGGGTTTGAATCTTGGTCCTATAATTTATGATGCATAAACTTGGAAAAGTCATTTACCTGTTCTAAGCTTCAGTTTCCTCATCTGTAAAATGTGGGGATTTGAACTAATGACCCCAAAGGCTTTAAGTTTACTTTTATAATACTGCACTAAATATAAATAAAACTGGCATTGACGTTTGCGCATGCACACACACACACACACACACACACACACACACACACACACACGCACATACAGATAAAATGAGATGGTTAGACTACATCTCTTAGGTCCCTTTAAAATAAAATTATTCTCTTTTTAAAAATACAACACATACCCACAAACCTTTTCTTTTAACTAACTCGGCCATAATTTGCGCTATCCACAAGATGGCACTAAACTATTTTTTAAAGGGCCAGAAATCCAAAATGATTTGACATAAAATTTTCAAATTAGTTAGTACCTTTGAATGGGCTATTGAGAGTGTATCCACCCAGACTCTCCAGCCGCCCCATTCATACTTTATTGCATGATACAAAAGGATCCGAAAAATATTGTAAACCATTTCTGTAATCTTCTGTTCTTCAGAATTTTTGGGATTAATATAGCCAAGAGAAAACATCCAGTCCTGCCATACTGAACACTGAAGTAAACATCTGGAGGAAAAAAGATTTTTTTTTTAAAGAATGCAAATAAAATGTCAAATTGACATATTTTGAATGAAATAAATGTTCTACTTTTGAAAAATATGTAAACTATGCCAAATATTGACCATGGTCTTAAAAGGGGAGAATGGAAATTTTTTTTTTACAAAAGTAAAAAAAATATGGGTAAAACAGCAAGAAAATATTAATATTGGTAATAACTTATAGTGAACAAGAAAACGGAAACTGGAAGGGACACCATTAATTTTTCCTATCATATACAATCAAAATGTTAACAATAATAATGTTTAAAATGTAAATGACCTATGTAATCTGAGAGTAGACAAGGCTGTATAGGCAAGCAAGACCATTTTCTGTTCTGGGATAGCCTATGATTTCACAAAACATGTTACTCCGTAAAGGAAAGAAATTTAGAGAGTGACAAAAGAGACTGTTACTCTAAAATAATTTATTTTATTGTTTTGATTCAATAATAGACTGGCTTTGAACTCTATATACCCAATAATATTTCTCTATTCCAAGGTCACAAAATACACCCTAACAATTCAGTTAATGCACAAACTCTGTCATAACTGAAACTGGGAAGAAGTATTCAAACCCATCACCAAACTGGAAAAACAAGACTAAGTGCTATTTATAGCCCATCAGTATAATTTTCACATATATAAATGAGATACACATATACTTATTCATGTGTGTATATAGAAATGTGTGCATGTCCTATGCACATATGTGCATGTGTGTGTACATGGTATATATGTAAACTGAAATAAAATTTTCGCCAACTATATAAAGAAGCAAATTTGGCTAAAAAAAGTTCATAATCTGATATTAAACAGATACTCTAATAATTTAAAATATCCTATTAATCCATAGCAGGAGAAAATTAAGAATCAAAGTTGGAAAGAGAAAAAAAAGATTAATTAATCACAAAATATTCAAAGTATATACCTCCTGTTTTCACGGCTATTGCTGAAAAGTTTTATCATGTCAGATAAAAATAAACGGCGGACTTCCATTAGTTCTGCACTTGGTGTAGAGTTTTTTAACAAGGTTGCCACAACTTTAAGAATCACTGTAAATGAGCAAAAAAGTTATAATAAAATTAAAATCATATAAAATTTACTTATGCAATTCAATAATTATTTATCAATCACTACTTCTGTGGCAAGGATTGTCAGCCATGACAGTCATGAGATTTCCAAAAAAAAATAAGATTCTGATCATTGAAAAAAAAGCCCTTATGATCCAAGTAATCCAAATTAATCAGATTACAAAAAGATATTAAGATTTACTTACTTGGATTCTGAATTTTTACTGTAGAATCTGGCTCTGGATGTGGCTTATGTACAACTTGAGTGCACACTTGCTCTGTCAAAATCTAAAATATAAAGAATGTAGTTCACATTAACAAAAAATAATTTTTAAAATCAAGATGTTATATTAAAACATGAAGGAAATCTCCCCTCTAATACATACAACTCACTCATAAAACAATAGGCACATATAAATAAATGGACTTTTTCTTATATATGAGAAACAACAGTTATTGAAAACTAGGAGCTAGTATTACTTTTTTCACCAATAAGTGATGGCTATTTTGTTAATTTTAATAACAGCATCATCATTAATGCCATTTTCTTATATAAAGCTTTGTAATTTTTAAAGTGCTGTCCCTATATCATCTCATTTAATTCTTATAGGTTACATACAAAAATTATTTATAGATTATCAATATTTACAATTCCCATCACCAAAAGAGAACCAGAATAGAATTCCTACAGACCTTATGCATCAACTTCTTGTAAAATCAATAATCTCAAATTCTTATTTTTTTCCTTTACTATTTCATTCTCCTCCTTTCCCCAATGCCTTCTAGGTGGTTCATTTTTTTATATGGGAAATAATTATTAATAATCTATATCCAGGGGGGACCCAGATATCTTCCCTCCTTTCTTAGTTCTTCCTCCCCCTCCATACAAAGGCAAACTCTCCTTCAGAGATTCTATTATCTTATCTAGGTCAAACCCAACCCAACCTCCAGCTCACAAAAGGAACCCTAGGTGGAGACATTCTTTTGTCTTGATAGCCCAAGAACTTTACTGATGAGATTAAACCACATAGAGATGAAAACTATTTTGCTCTAATCTGCTTGAGTGGGGGTCTTGTATTACTTTCTCTGATGTCATCCTTGGACTTCATTTTAATAAAACCTACCTTCAAATCATGTCAACCACTTTAATTTGAATGATGCTAACCAATTAGATTTGTTTCCTGTGTAATGGACCTCCTACAGTGGAAGGGTATATGAACCCAGGGTCCTTTGGTCTGAGAGGGACAGCCATAGACCAGCCTCTTATTGAAAAGGGATAAAAAAAGAAAACCTGGACAAGGAGGCATGTATACACTCTTGGGACCACAAGAAATTAAGGAGACACTTGGTCAATCCCTTGCTGGTAGACATTGATAATAAGCTTACCCAAAACTTGTGTCTATAGTAATTAATTTAACAAGTCACATATACCTCAGAATCTCTGCCAAACCACAGAGTCTTTTATCTCAAATATTATACATCTCACACTCCATCCTTCCTCATACTTTGCCTCTCCTTTCTCAGCTTCCTGTCATGTGTTGCACTAGTAGTATTTCTAATGGCAATACAAGATGTCATTTTGGTAAGTAAAGCAAGTGGTCAAGAGCAAGCATATCTACTATAATTGATATTATTCAGTATAGTTCTAAAAAACCTAGCTATAGCAAAAAGGAAGGAAGGGAAGGAGGGTGGGAGGGACTAAGAGAACAAGAGGCAAAGAAAAAGCAAAATTAACTATCTGAATAGGATATGATAGTTTACTTAGAGAATCCCAAAGATTCAATTAAAAAAAATATAATTTATAACCAGTAAAGTATCAGGTTATAAAATAACACCACAGGGGGCAGCTAGGTGGCACAGTGAATAAAGCACCGACCCTGGATTCAGGAGGACCTGAGTTCAAATCCAATCCCAGACACTTGACATTTACTAGCTGTGTGACTCTGGGCAAGTCACTTAACCCCCACTGCCCATAAAAAAACAAACAAAAAAACACCTCAGATCAGCCTTTCTATATATTACTGCCAAAATGATAGCTAGTGGAAGTAAAAAAGGAAATCCTACTCAAAATAGCTACAAAATGTATAAAAATATTTGTGAGTAATTGTACCAGGACACAACCAGGACTTATACAACTCTAAAACATTCCTGATAGAAATTTAAAAAGACTAAAATAATAAAAGACACAATCATGGTACATGATTAGTCTATAACAAACTAAGAGAGAGGATATAACCTCAATTAATTTATAGATTTTGTGCCATTAATCAAAATACCATGGTACTGAAATACCATACAATAAATAAATTCTGGATGAACAGAGTTTAAGAATCACAAGAAAAATAATGAAAAGAATAGGAAGAAAGGGAACCTATTATTATGAAGCTAAAGAAGGAAATACTGAGCCACTCCAGTATCTTTGCCAAGACTTAATGACAACAAAATAGGAACATTTTATAAATATGGAATGTGGGCAAATGTGGGCCCTCCCCATAAAAGTTGAAAATGCTAATATTCACAAATGGGGGTCCTGGCTCCTCCAAGTCTAAAAAGGGGCTGCCTCCCCTCCCCCTCCCCTGTGAACCGAATCACATGATGAGAGAGACCCAAGGCTGATGGGGGAGGAGTTTAGAGGGCTGTCTCTGTGTTGCCTCCCCCCATTGGCTACACTGCCTTCTGATTGACTAGTTTTTGGTGCAGTGTCTTAGAGGGAAGATTGTAACTGAGGAAGAAAGGAGGGGCCAGTCATGTTAAAGGATAAAAGGACTCAGGGTCCCACATTTTGCCACCATTCCATTAGGGAACGGGCCCATTCTCAGGAAACTATAGATTAAGACCTTTGATACTTCTCCAGCCCTGAATCCCATAAGTTGTTGTTGTTTTTTTTGTTTTTGTTTTTTTAGGCAATGGGGGTTAAGTGACTTGCCCAGAGTCACACAGCTAGTAAGTGTCAAGTGTCTGAGGCCGGATTTGAACTCAGGTACTCCTGAATCCAGGGCTGGTGCTTTAACCACTGCGCCATCTAGCTGCCCCCAATCCCATAAGTTTTTGAATGGGGTTTCTCACAATTTTGGCACCCAATGTGGCGCTGGTCTGGGATTTTATGAAATTATGATTTGAAAGGAACCCTTTGCCAGGCCTCCAAGTCCAATTCTCCCAGACAAGACCGTCCAGCTGAGCTCTTATCAGCGGTCGGGTGAAAACTGGACCTGGAGGCATGAGTGGTTCCAATTAAGGGAAGGGACTTGTGCAATTTTTGGAAAAGTCTCAAAATGCAGATGGATTAAATGAACTCACAAAAAGGATTAATCAGAAAAAAGGAACAGGAAAAATATTTTGGGGTGAATAAGGATTTATCAGAGAAGGAATCAGGAACTGAGGAAGGGCGCTGAACGTTTATGTAAGTCTATGTGCATAGATCCCCATGGAATGAAATGGCTGTTGCGTGAATTCTTTCCAGGGATGGTCTTGGCAGTTTGGGTAAATCTAAGCAAACCCTACCTGTCTATAAAGCTAGGCTGTTAGAATCAGTGGGCGATGGTAACGCTGTGCAGTTGGAGTCTGTGGGCAATGGAGGGGAAAGAGGGGGTTATAGAGAACCCCTGAAAACCCAGTGTGGGTTCGTGGGACCTCTGGGAGATGAGCCCCTCCCAGTGGGTGGTAAGGGAAAGGAGTGGAACCCTGTTGGTGCTGACAGTGGAAAAGGAATGAGGTAAAGTGTTTTGGAGTGAAGGGGTTTGAGTTGGGGGGGGACGGGGGACGCCACGTGTTCTGCCCCCCTTTCACATGGTGGTTTCTGCTATGGGAGAGGTGAAGGACGGAGGAAGGAAGTTTCAAAGGGATAGAAATTGTCTGAGAGTGTCTGGGTCTTGTGTATGTGAATATATGAAATTGTCTTACGTGTTCAAGTCTCTGTAAAAATGTGTAAGTTCGTGTTTTAAAAGCTTGAGATGTGAGCTAGACTAAGAAAGTGGGGATTAAGGAAAAGGGGAGTGTATTGGGTCGGGGCCCCTGAAGTTTCCGGGAAGCCAAGGAGTGGTCGAGTTTAATTGGAAAACTAAAATACTATTGGTCTGTGAGAGACACAGGAACAGAGAAGGCAAGAAAGGAAAGAAAGAAAAGAAAGGGACAGACAGAGACAGAGAGGGCAGGAAAAAAAAAACCCTAGTGAGATGGATTGTAGGGAAAGGAGATTTGTGTATGGAGCAATGTAGTTAAAAAGGAAGGGTCTGAGAAAGAAAAGTCTTGTGGGTGAATGGAGAGCATGAATCCAGGCCAGGAGGAGGGGAGGCTGAGGCTGCTGCTACTGCAGCCCAGAGTGTGGATAGTCAGCAGCCCACGAGGAAGGAGCAAGGTGTGAGTGAGAGATGGCTAGCTGGCTGGAGAAAAGTGTAGAAAAGCCCCAAAAGGAAAAAAACAGTAGGTGGAGAGTGAGGTATGCTAAAGACTGTCCAAAGGAGAGGCAGGTGGCTGAAATTTAGGGGAGAGAGAGAGAGAGAGACAGAGAGACAGAAAGGGGGAGAGAGAGAGAGAGAGAGAGAGAGAGAGAGAGAGAGAGAGAGAGAGAGAGAGTGTGTGTGTGTGTGTGTGTGTGTGTGTGTGTGTGTGTGTGTGTGTGTGTGTGTGTGTGAGTCAGTCATTGGAGAGGAGACTTCCAGGAAAAGAGAGGTAGAATGTAAGAGAAAGTGAATCTGGAGAGAGGCATGGTGAAATCAGGTGTATGGCAAAAGCAATTTGTGACTGGACAAAAGTTAGCTTGACATGTGCGTAGTGAGGTGAGGTCTGTGAAAAGCAGAAGAGCAGAGTGGGGAGAGTAAAGAGTTGACTATGATTAACAGGTGATAGTTCTGGAGAGGAAGGCATGCAAAGAGACAGGTCAACAGTGAGGGCCAAATAAGTGGTGAAGCACAGAGATGGGAGCCAAGATTGAGAACCTGGGTTGGGGGTGCAGGGAGAATAGTGGTGCCCTCCACAAAAATAGGGAAGTTTGGAGAGGCATGGGGATTTAGAGTTGGCTGGAAGTATGTGGATTGGAGAGGTGAGGACAGTTGAAGCAAAAAGCAGGAGTGGAAGGAAAGAGTGGGATTTGGAGATAGTAAGAACCTTTTACTTTCAAACTCTCTTTAGTTTCCAGCTGGCGAAGGTTGGATGGGTTTCACCAATGGAATGGGAAGAAAAGATGCTCAGGACAGAGAGAAGGATTGACCTCCATAGGCAAAATGGGTAACGGTTTCTCCCCCCCTTTTCTTCATAGACAGGATTTAAGGTGTAGAGGACTAAAAATTGGTATGGAGGTAGATTCTCATGGTGGGGATGTCAGGGCTATGCATCTTTTGCAGGGGTATTGTGTGAATTTATGACTTTCTCTTTTGCAAATGCAGAGTATTAGGGCATAGTACTGATGTAGGAGGCAAAAAGGGGTTAATAGAAAAACCTAAGACCCAAGTTTTAATTCAGATATTAGCTCCAAAAGGGAGTTAGACCTCAGTTAATGAATAACTTATGCTAGGTTCTTGTACCCACATAAATCAGTACCCATAATGGGAACAGAGGGACCTAGGCTGAGGAGACCTGAAGATTATAACAATGATAAAATGACAAGGGTATCGAAATTCTACTGAAAAATGGAGATATTTTGAAACTAGTCATGGGAACCAGAAAAAGACATGTGCAGAAAAGGCCAAATTTGTCTCCAGATTCACGTTATGACATGTAAACCCCCAAAACATACCTCCCCTGAAAAAGGTACCTGCCTCCGGTTGGCATAGGACCCCAGGAACTCCAAATTAGGATAAGACCTCCCCTGTAACACCCCAAGGTGGAGAATATTATAATGAGTAGGACAGGCCCTCCCCTGTACCTCCCTAAGATGGAGATTACTATAATGAGACTGATAATCAATTTATCCATACTATAAATATAACTGTCTTTCCTTTCACTATTTGAGAGATACCTTTCCACTATTCTGGTTCTCTCCCTGTGGTCACTCACAGTATTGCAATAAAACTTGGGAAACTGAGTCACTGAGTCTTGTAATTCTTTTGGTACGACTCATGATCAATTTGACCCCAAATTTCTGCCTATATCAGTACTAGTCAGTTTACTTTTCTGTAATAAAGCTTACCTCCCAGGGTTGTGAGGATCACATTGTAAAGTGTTTAGCTTAGGGCGAGTGTAATATAAATGATTTTCTGTGTAAAGTATAGAGCAAAATGTTATAGGGGTTCTTAGGAATTCCTCTTTGAAGAACTGCACCCTCTTGCATACAAATCCAATTGGAGTGAAATAATGGTTTATTTGGGGGGAGAAGCCAGGAGAGAGGTCCCTGAACTTCTCATGAGGAGAGAGCATGGTATGAAGGCATGGCTCTCTGGGATGCCTTTCTCCCTGAATGGGAGATGAGCAGACATTTTTTTTTTTTTGTGGGGGGTGGTGGTCTGGTGGGGTCATCATCTGACTGTGAAGGATTCCCTTGTAAGGGGAGGACCATCCCCTACTGGTGGTGGCTGAGAAAGGTTGGGTGAGGGGTGGCTCCAGATCTCTCAAGCCATCTCTCTCCCTCTCACACCACAAAGACAGCAGCCACACCTAATCTTATCTTCCCCTGGGGTAGGGGAGACTGGAAAGAAGGATGGTAGTCTTGGAGTTAACTCAATCTTGGCCCATTAAAACAAAATAAAGTAAAGCAAAAAAACCATGGAACTGAATTGGCAATTGATGGGTTTTGCTTCAAGTTTTAAAAATTCCTAATGCTTTAAGGTATTATGTTTCTGGATTTTCTTATAGTGTACAATGGTATCAGCTGCTATGTGAAACCTCTTACATGTGTGTGTCTTCTGGTAAAAACTATTTCTTATTGCAATTATAAGATATAAGCAGAATGCAAGTATGTAGGATTTTGCTGTTTTCAGTCTAATGGTGTGATTAAAGAGAGAGAGGGAGCATTTTATCTCATATGATTGTCCTGATGAGAACATATCCAATAGAATTATTTCAAGTATTTCTGTGCACAAGAGAAAATATAATCTGTTCACTGTGAGTCTATGTTTTGATTGGTAAATAATTGTTGATGGATGGAAATTATGTATTAATTATTTTTATGGTAATATTTAGAAACTTTTGCAAGTTATTCATAGAGATTTTTATTCTTTTAAGATTGTGTTTTGGGAGAGCTAGGTGGCACAGTGGATAAAGCACTGGCCCTGGATTCGGGAGGACCTGAGTTCAAATCGGGCCTCAGCCATTTGACACTTACTAGCTGTGTGACCCCAGGCAAGTCACTTAACCCTCATTGCCCAACAAAAACAAAACAAAACAAAAAAAAGATTGTGTTTTAAGCCAGTTTGAATTTCATTGTCTTTTATTTTTCCATGTGTATTTTGTTCTATTTAACCAATGCAAGATGATATTAGTCTGAAAATGTTATTCTCCCATATTCTACCCATGACCTTCTGCATCCTCTTAGGCATTAGGGATTTGCTTTGATGTTTTCTCCAGAGGAGAGTGAGGCTGTAGACTTTGTACAGCCTGCCTCACTTAAATCTAATTCACTAAATTGTTTGTTTTTCCAACTGATTATTTCCTTGGTAAATTGGTTGACATGGCAAGTGTAAATTAATTCTATTTTATTTATTAATGCACTCATAGAAATTATATATTTGTAGTTATTATTTGGAATTATTGCACATTGTATATTATATTCTGAGTCAAAGCAAATTCACATTTTTTGTGGTCATCATTATCTTCAGTTGTTAAATCCATATGAAACTTAGATTATGGGAATTTACTATTTGAGATGTTAATTGCCTGTATTCTGAGTTATCAGGTAAGAGCAGCCAACGGACTGTCACAGGAGGGGAGGGACACATGAAGTCTGGGGTATTGTACCACTTTGGGAAAGGCCGAGAGAACAGCCTTTGACAAGAGTTGAGGTGGGATTCTCTTGGTTTGATTTCCCCCCACATAGTACTGGATGGATGGCTTTGACACCCCACCCCACCCCCCCCGCCATATGCCTAATGCCATGGACATCTCAATCCCATGCATCCCATTAAGCCTGACTCAGTTTCCCCTCCACATACTGCATTGGCTTCCACGAGGCTTGGCAACTTTTGTTCTCTTATGATAACCCCCATAATCAGCCCAGGTGTCATGATAAACACAATGTTGAAGTTAGCCATGGCATCTGGTACCAGTGGTATTAGATTCTTTAACTGGGTAGTTGATTAATTTATAACATGAGCTTAGTTGGGAAACAGTCGTATTTGCTTTTAAGATCTGTTTTGTAAGAGATTTTTTTTTTTGGTGAGTATAAAAAAAATTATTAACTAGCTAATCTTAATCTGAAAAATTATATAACTATACTTATATGAAAAATTATGATTATATGAAAAACTATATCTATAGAAAAATTATAATCCTGCTGCAGTCGCCATTCAATGTAAGAATATTTTTAAATGACTAGCTGGGCCTAATTTGGGGGGACTAATCTGGGAATGACTAATCTGGGGATTTTTGACTGGCTGCCTATCTGACTATTAATTTAATATGGGCCGTTTATAAAGTTCCACTACACTTGTTCCTCCCAAATTGATAAGCAAAAGATTAAGAAGCCTCTTAATTAAATAACCAAGGCAGAATTTATTTATAAAAATCAATGTAAACTATAAAAGTTAAGAAATGTAAATTATACAACCTGACTGCTTTTAATATAATAAAGGCCATTGATGCCTCTTGCCTTAGGGTATGTTCCATCTTTCTCTTTCTTAGCTTTTTTTCCTTCACTCCAACTCCCCTGTGCTGACCGCCCCCACTGAATAGCCTCCTGATTCATTCTTTAACTTCTCTCTCACTACTGTAGCAATGAACCCCTGAAAAACCCCTTACTCCATACTGCTCCTTCCTCTGTCTGTCTCCTCTCTTATTCTTGTCAGCGGGAGTTCTTTCTCGCTTTCTCCAACCTCTGTACTGTTCTTCTGTTCTCTTAATCTTCTGGCCTCCCTCTCAGTTTCTCAAGCATCCCTTTCTCATCGACCTCTCAGTGTCTCTAGTATCCAGAGTTCTCTTCTCTTAATCTTCCGGCCTCCCCCGTGCTGACTTTTTCCCTGTATATATGTTCCTTCTCTCCTCCCAAACCTCGGCTCCCTGTGCCCCGGCACGCCAAGCTAATCCGCTGGCTGTGTTAGGACTGTGGCCAGTGGGGCTCGACCATACCCAGGGGCGTGCCCCCACTGCATGCCTGGGACCTCTGCACAGGCCACATCAGAGGCCAGCCTGGACAAGCCCAGGATCTCTGGGATAGATCCACTCAGGATGGAGGGAGCTGGGGCTTTTTCCCCCAGCTATCTGACTTGTTGTCTCATAAAGCCCACAGGGTTTTTTGGCTCAGCTGAAGCTGAGGGGGAGGGGCACCAGCCCCTCTTACACAGGAAAACCTGAGGGCCTAAGGCTTTTTAATCTCATCCCAAAGGGAGGGTCTCCAAATCAAAATAAATTCCCATATGAGGCAATTGGGGTTAAGTGACTTGCCTAGGGTCCCACAGCTAGTAAGTGTTAAGTGTCTGAGGCCAGATTTGAACTCAGGTCCTCCTGACTCCAGGGTCAATGCTCTATCCACTGTGCCACCTAGCTACCCTGTTTTGTAAGAGATTTTAACTGAACAAGTAATTTGAAACCAGAGAAGTGAATCCACTAGAGAAGTGCCCTGGAGACATCTTCTAGACTGCCCTAAGGAAAGTAGTTCCAGAAACCTGACATCTACATCTAAGATCCATGATGAAATTTCAAACTTAATGGACACTGGGGGTGGTGTGTGTTACTGAAACCACAAATATGATGTTAGCAGAGGACTGAGGGGGGCCCCAATGGTCAAAAACAAAGAGGAGGGATTGTGGGAAAATGTGGGCCCCCCCTCAAAAGTTGAAAATGCTAATATCCACAAACGGGGGCCTGGCTCCTCCAAGTCTAAAAGGGGGCTGCCTCCTCTCCCCCTCCCCAGTGAACCGAATCACATGATGAGGGAGACCCAAGGCTGGTCACATGGGGGAGGAGTTTAGAGGGCTGTCTCAGTGTCACCTCCCCCCATTGGCTATACTGCCTTCTGATTGGCTAGTTTTTGGTGCCAGTGTCTTGGAGCAAAGATTGTAACAGGGGAAGAAGGGAGGGGCCAGCCATGTTAAAGGATAAAAGGGCTCAGGGGCCCATGTTTCATCGCCATTCCATTAGGGAACTATAAATAAAGACCTTTGATACTTCTCCAACCCTGAGTCCCAGAAATTTTTAAATGGGGCTTTTCACATGCAATATAAATGACAAATATATAAGAACAAAAGCTATTTCTCTATAAGCTGTCAAAGAATATAAACAACTTTGCAAAAAATAACTAAAACTATAAGCAGCCATAACAGAATGTTTCAAATTATAGTAAGAGAAAGAAAAATTTGAAAAACTAACAGATTCTTAAATTTTACCTTATACCCAATGAATTAACAAAGATGATAAAAGATGAAAATGGTAAATGTCCAAATGTCTGTGGAAAATGGCATACTGATAGAGTTGTGAATTGTCTGTCCAAGTTATTTTCAAAAAAATAATTTGGAACTATATTTTAAAAGTCATTACTCAATAAACACTCATTTACCAAGTAAAACTACTACCAGTAATAAAGGTATCCTAAAAGTCTTAGTACAGTTTTAAACTTCTAATGCTTAAAGATACAGTAATGTTTTTTAAACACCCTATATACACTAAGGAGGTCAAACACAGAGATAAAGATCAATTACAACACTATTTTTTGCAGTAAAAAAGAACTAGAAACAAGCTGGGTGCTAATAAATTGGGAAATGGCTGAACAAATTTTGATTATAAATATGAAATATTATTGCATTATAAAAATAAAGAATATGAAGAATTTAGAATAACTTAGGAAAATTTTTATAAGCTGACAGTAAAGTAAGTAAAGACTAAGGAACAATTTAAACAATGATGATAATAATGCAGAGAAAAAACTCTGAGACAAGCCAATGGTTCAATTCCATGACCAGCTATAACCTCAAAGGACAAAAGGTAAGGAATGTTTCCCTCTTCTTGTCGAAGAAGTGGGAGGTTATATGCTTGAATGCAGGTATTTGTTTTCTGAGGTCAAGGTGTTGATTTGTTTTATTTTTGTACATTTTTTTAAAATAGAGCAGAGTTCTGTTTGGTTGGGGGAGATTAAAAGGAAGTGTCAGGTTAAGTTTATAAAACAATCAATAAATCTAAACAAAAGCACTTTATTCTGGAGATTTTTATGGTAAAGAAGTGGTGTGATGTAAAAAACCACTTGCAAAAGCCCACCTGATCCCTTCTAATACCTCATCAAGGAGGTCTTTGATGAACACATAGATTACTTTCCACATACGTATGTATTTGTGTGTGTGCATGAAAATAAACATAAGGGTGAGCAGTTATTGATGTTCTCTTGGTCAGCTTTTTTTAGTAGTAATAATATGCAAAAGTTTTTCTACAAGTTTGTACAATGTTTTCCTTTAGATACACTGATCTACCAATCCCTCAACATACTCACAAATGTGTCACTTCCTCTGGTTTATTCAGTTGCTTTTCTCACATGTTTTCTCTAGTTCCACTTCCATTTTGGCTAGAAGCATATCCAGGACTATGATATTAAAAGTCCAAATGTATGTAGCTTTACTATTCTTGATCATAAAGAATTTAATGAAAACTTACGCAGGACTTTTCTATACTTACTTTGTTTTTTATCAAACCAATCAATTCACAAACAAGTATTAAATGTTTACTAGGGGTGGCATTGGGACTTAAAGTACAAAAGTGAGACAACCTCTATTCTCAAGGAGCTTACTTACATTCTCCTAGATATAACACATACTTGATGACTATAGGTCAGGCATTAGGATGTTTTATACAGGCAGTTACAAGTATTGAAATGGAAAGTGCATGTGCATGCATGCACACACATTTATGAGTGCACATTGTGGGGGAAGAAGTAAGATAGGGGTATGCAGAGATACACGTCATGTGTAGAAAAAGCAAAGCAGAGAACAAGATACCAGTTCCTTCCACTCCAGTGTTGGTCCCAAAATAGAATGAATTAATTTATGGGCCTTTGTCTGGAACACATCATCATCCCCAGTAGGGAAAAGTGGGCAGTGGCAGGGGAGATATTAGATGCTTATTCTGGTTAAGTCCTGAAGTTCTAATCTCCTTATATTTAAATGCTTCAATTCTTTTGGATTGATTTTCCTTAGTTGGTATTCATGCTAACATTCATTTAAATTTTTTTTCCTTCCACTGTTAGGTATCTCCAACTGCCTCACAGACATCTTTAATTAGATGTCGTATATCTATTAGACACATGTCCAAAGTTTGATGCACTGGAAAAGAACTGGAAATTGAGGGGATGCCCATCAATTGGGGAATGACTGAACAAGTTGTGATATATGAGTGTAATGGAAAACTATTGTGCTATGAGAAATGATGAGCAGTCAGATTTCAGAAAAACCTGGAAAGACTTACATGAACTGATGCTTAGTGAAGTGAGCAGAACCAGGAGACTACTGTACATAGTAACAGCAACATTGTGTGATGATCAACTATGATGGACTTAGCTCTTTTCAGCAATACAATGATGCAAAATGCTTTCCACATCCAGAAAAAGAATTATGAAGTCTGAATGTATATCTAAGCATACTATTTTCACTTTTTAAAAGTTTAAAAGTTTGTTTTTGTTTTCTCCTCCTTGTGGTTTTCCCCTTTTGTTCTGATTCTTCTTTCACAACATGACTAATGTGGAAATATGTTTACAAGCATGATTGTGCATGTATAACCTATATCAGATTGCTTGCTGTCTCAGGGAGGGGTGAAGGAATGGAAGGAGGGAGAGAAAATTGGAACTCAAAATCTTTTGTTTTCCTTGGGGGGCGGGGCAGGGCAATGAGGGTTAAGTGACAAGTGTCTGAGGCTGGATTTGAGCTCAGGTCCTCCTGATTCCAGGGCTGGTGCTCTATCCACTGCACCACCCAGCTGCCCCACACAATCTTACAAAAATGAATGTTGAAAACCATCTTTTCATGTAATTGGGAAAAAAATAAAATACTAATATGTGAAAAAAAATTTTACTCATTAACTATACCTCCAAACCATCCCTTCTTCTTAACTTCCCTAGTACTGTTAAGTACTCCCAATCACCCAGGCTCAAAACCTAGGTGACTAATGACCTACTTACTCATAAATCAAATGAATAATTTTTCTTCCTCTATTCTTTGACTTCTATGTAGCATCTGACACTATTGTCCATTCCCCTTTATTATCTTTTCCCTTATTTTCCCTGACCACTCACTCTCTTGGTTTTCATCCTTCCTCTCTGACCATTCTTTGTTCCTTTGCTGTCTCTTCATATTGTTCCTGTCCCTTTAAAATGTGTATCACCAGGGCAGCTAGGTGGCGCAGTGGATAGAGCACCGGCCCTGGAGTCAGGAGAACCTGAGTTCAAATCCGGCCTCAGACACTTAACACTTACTAGCTGTGTGACCCTGGGCAAGTCACTTTACCCCAATTGCCTCACAAAAACAAACAAATAAAAAAAACCCAAGTGTATCACCCAAAATTCATTCGTTGGTCTTTATTTATTTTCTCATTACACTCCCTTCCCTGAAGTTCAAATGCAAACTCCAATAATGTAACTGACACCCAAATCTCCATCTTCACTCCCAATCTTTCCCTAGAATTTGAAATCCATATTTTCAACTGCCTTTATCATATTCCCACCTGGATATATTTCAGATTCAACATGCCCCAAATGAAACTTCTCATCCTTCTCCCAAGTTGTACCCTATCTGCTGACACATTGCTATTGACAGTAATGCCATTCTTCTTGTTACCCCATCTCATAACTATGGCATCACCCATGATTCCTGTTTCTCCCTTACTCTTTACACAACTAATCAACTGACAGGTCCTCAGTATTCTATATCTGCAGTATTGATTCTGTCTCTTACTCTTATTTTCCACCACAACTGTTTTTTAAGGCTTTTATATCTGTCACTTAGACAAATAATCTATCTCATCCCGAATCCATTCTTCACAACACTGTTTAATGTACCACTTTGAACAAGCTACTTCTCTATTCAAAAACCTTTAGTAGCTACTCACCACCTAACTGAATAAACTCCTGATTCCAATATCCAAGTCCTCCCTAAATGTGTTCCTGACTACTTTTCTGTACTTGCCTCATAGAGTCCATTTGTCTATATATTTTAGACAAATGGGACTACTTTCATCTAGCCCTTTCCTATTTATGTGGCTTTGAATAAGCTGCTAGAAACAGATTCTCCTTGTCTTCATCCTTTTGTGTCCCTTATTTCATTCAAAGATGCTTCAAACACCATCTCTTCCATGGAACATTCCTAAATTCCTGCAGATGAAAAAGATCTTCAATTCTTCAAACTTCTCACAGCACTTTGGCTTCACTTTTCCTTTGAATCATAATTGTCTCTGTATGTGTTTTCTCCCATTAGACTTTAAATTTGCTTAAATTTAAGGAAAGTAAAGTCTATGATATATTCCCCAGCACAAACATAGACAGTGAATTAGATACAACTAATGCTTAATAAATGGTCAATTAATTTGTTGTTGAATCCTATGAATATGAAATTATACAAAACAAACTCAAAGGCATTCATAAATTTGTTAAGATTAAAAAAGATTATCCATATGTTTTTATCTATTATTTTTCTTTTACCTCATAAAGTGTGTTGTATGTAGTAACAGTCACAGTATTTGTATGCAGCATCAATCTCTCTCCAAGAAGAGTAAAAAGACTGTGGGTGTGCATAATTTCAACTTTTCTCCTACAGAGGAAACAAAACCACAACACAATTGATTCTCTGATCATAAAACAATGGGAAAAAAGACATCTACAAACAAATGTGTACCTGCCTGAGATACTCATAAAAAGTGCATGTACACAAATTAAAATTTTAATGGAAAAAATGTCATCAAAAGTTCACACTACTATTTAACTATTTAAATACTAACTAATGGCTTTAATACTCCAGAATTAATTTTTAAAATAACTTTTAGCACTATATTTTCATATCACTTACATTTCTAATTCTTTCTAGAGAGGTAGCACATACAGTCAAATATTTTAAAAGAGCCATGTAGAAATAAGAAATTCAATAAGAGTAACCAGCATACAAAAAAGTCTGATATGAAACATTGCATATCTATGGTGCCCCTATTCTACAATGGAGCCCATTCTACGGTAATTCTATCAATGTGGTAACCCAGGGTGAGGGTGAGTGGTATAGGTTATAGATGCTTTTTTCTGATGCTTTTCCCCCATTATTTTTATGGTTGAGACTAGTTAGGAGTAGTTTGCTTTCACCTGGGAAGGAGTCCAATATACCTTCATCATCCTTCCTCAGAGCTACCTAAAGTCACCCTCAAACTGCCACAATGTAGGGATCAGAGGTCTGGGAGAGCCTTCCCTTCCTCAGGGCACTGTGGTATACTAATATACTAATGACACAATGTTGCCAGAGCTCCTAAACCAGAAGATGGCCCACCTCAAGAACACAAAGTGGGGAAAATGACCCCAAGAAAATTCGGAGTCCAGTGCATTTAGCCAAATTTTGAGGAAAACAGTGGGTAGTAAGTATCCAGATGATTTTGGACATAGTTTGGAATAAATTATTGACACTGGATCTCCCACAATCTAAAAAGGAAGCAGAAAAACTTATAGGACATTACTGGTTCTTAAGCAATCATATTTACTATTTATGTATCCTGATGGTCCCCATTCACCAACTCTCGTACAAGTCTAACTCTTTCAAGGGGGACCCAGAACAAGACATGGCACTGAAAGACCTAAAGAAGGCCATTCAGCAGTTTCTCCCTCTGGGCCTTTCAGATCTTGTGGGATCCGCATTATTAGAGGTCTATTCACAAAGATCAAACAAGATGGAACCTTTGGTAGGTACTTAGAAGCAGCCAAACCAAATGACCATTAGGTTTATAGAGTTGCAAACTTTTTTAAGCAGTCACTTGACAAAACACTTTTGAAATGAAGATACTCTCCTACTGCTGGGCTCTAGTTGCTACTTACTGGATGATTTAAGATTATACCATCAACCTTTGCCCAGAGTTACCCATTATGAGTTGGAAGATGCAAGAGACTGAGGCACCAAGTTCAAAACCCAATTGTCTAACTCCTCAATGACATCAACAGGCTCTGGCCTATGAGGATATGTCTCCTGAGAAACATTGTTTTGCCTGGTTATCAATGGTTCTATCAATTGCAAGAGGCAGATGAAGCTGGGCTGCTTTAGCAGACATTAATCTGCTAACAGGATATTCTGAGTGATGGAAGTCATGGCAAGTGCTCCAAAAAAGCTAAGTTGGTAGGTGAGAGGGCCTTAAGAAAATGTGGCAGACAAGAATGTCATCTATACTGATTCCTGGGCAGTGGCTACATGTCTAGCCAAATAGTTTAGAGCTTGGAAAGAAGAGCCCTTAGGGAAAAGGCTCAATGAAGGAATGAAGGATGCTTCCCACATATACAGTTGTTTATGGAACATGTCACTGCACATCAAAGACATCATATACTCTCCTCTGAACAGAATAAACAGGGTGATACCTTTATGAGAATAGCAGAGGTTGAGTGACTGGTTAAATAATCAGTTTGGATAAGGGGGAGTGATGTCATGTTGTTGTAGGTGCAGAGGTTATATGCATCCCCTAACAAAAGATGAGGAAAATACTTTTGTCCAATTATGTTCCTTATGCTAATCAAAATGCCCACCTCTGAAAAACCAGCATAATCTTGAATACCTTCCAACTTTACAACTGGCAAATTAGTAATGTTGCCCCCTCCCCCCATTACATTTCAGGGCAAATGGTTTGTCCTTGTCCCTGCTGGTACCCATTCAGGTTATGGCACTGGAAGGCCATTCAAATTTCCCACCATGACAACAACTATTACATTTTCCACAAAACAAATCCTGCCCTTCCTTATGGACCTCCTCCATCACTTGTGCTTCTGATCAGAGGCCCCAGTTCACTAAAAAGTCAGAGATTAGACCTACTGCTTGATTTTCCATCTCTTGCACCATGCTCAAGCAGATAGCAAAGCTGAAAACTGGAATGAGCTCCTGAAATAATCATTTTATCACCATGCTTTTTGTAATGCTTATGCTACTTGTCTCTCACAGCTGGGTGTGCCATCTCTCAAAAGTCATGTCCTCAGGGAGCAGCTAGGTGGCACAGTAGATAAAAGCACCAGCTCTGGATTCAGGAGGACCTGAGTTCAAATCCAGCCTCGGACACTTGACACTTACTAGTTGTGTGACCCTGGGCAAGTCACTTAACCCTCATTGCCCGGCCCCGCAAAAAACAAACAAAAAAAACCCAAATCATGTCCTCAACAAATCAGTGCTAATCCAAGAAGAGGCAAGTTTTCTCCAGTAAAGCTATTTCTTGGTTCTGACTTCCAGAAAGACTTATCTGATAACAATGGACTGCTTATAGATACAGCTCCAATTGACCTTCTCAATGCCTTACCTTGTTCACTCCACTGTGAAAGGAGTCACATGGGGCTTCCAGGCTCCTGGTCACTCAGTGGGCTCAATACAAACAGGGAAAATAACTTAAGACCCTTTAATTGGTAGATTTCTTTTTCCCCAGGATAGTTCAGAAAATTCCTTTCCACTAAAAGTTAGGGGGAACATAGAGTGGAATTATTGGAAGGTGCCCTACTTGCTATAACAGAGGTGAAAGTCTTTCTGAATAATTACAGTGGCTGGGGATTTAAATGAAAGAAAGGAGATACCATAGCAAATTTAGCAATAATTCTGAGTGGCAGGGAAAAAGTCCAAAGAAGCAGCAAAGGGTAATCAAACTCATTCTTTTGTTTGTTTTCTTTTTGTGAGGCAATTTAGGTTAAGTAACTTGCCCAGGGTAACAGAACTAATATCTGTCAAGTGTCTGAGGCCAGATTTGAACTCAGGTCCTTCTGACTACAGGGCCTGTGCTCTATCCACCGCACCTCCTACCTTCCCCAAACTCATTCATTTTTGTTGTTGTTGTTTGTTTGTTTGGGGCAGGGCAATAAGGGTTAAGTGACTTGCTCAAGGTCACACAGCTAGTAAGTGTCAAGTGTCTGAGGCCGCATTTGAACTCAGGTCCTTCTGAATCCAGGGCCAGTGCTCTATCCACTGCACCACTTAGCTGCCCCCCGTAACTTATTCTTAACTAGTCACAAAATCTGATACTACAGACAGAATCCCTCCAATCTTTCTTTTAAGAAATAAAAGTAATACTCTGAATACAAATTAAGGAAACAGAGAAAGAAATCCATCTCTTCTCAGTTCTGAGATCTTTGTGCAAACCTTATTTTGGTGGATAATTGCCAATACAAGAGATGGCATGAGCTTTGAAGACTTCAACTACAGCACAAATAGGCTTACCTCTGAGTCAATTAACTCTTTAGTATATGCAATCTACCCTACTAAGTGCTATGAGAGAAACAATACTCACATTTTCCCAGCTATAATATAATGTACAGTATTTTAAAAAAATTTTTACTCTAGGGGGCAGCGAGGTAGCGCAGTGGATAAAGAACCAGCCCTAGATTCAGGAAGACCTGAATTCAAATCTGGCCTCAGACACTTGACACTTACTAACTGAGTGACCCTGGGCAAGTCACTTAACCCTTATTGCCCCCTCCCCCCCAAAAAGTTTTACTCTACTATATAGTATTACATAAACGATAAACAGAGAAAACAATTATTTAACTGATACCTAAAAAAAGCTTACATTGGGGGCAGCTAGGTGGCACAGTGGGTAAAGCATAGGCCCTGGATTCAGGAGGACCTGAGTTCAAATCCGACCTCAGACACTTGACATTTACTAGCTGTATGACCCTGGACAAGTCACTTAACCCTCATTGCCCCACCAAAAAAACCCAAACAAAGAAACAAAAAGCTTATATCAAACCTTTTCTAGAAAATAATTTTGCCTTTTTATTCTGTTAGATTTTTCAGCAACTGTAATTAACCTTAATATCAATTAATTTGAATTAATAAGGCTGTATTATATAAGATGCATACCAAAACAGGATACAACCCTAGTGTGGACTCTGATTGGTATATCTTGTCGACACAACAAAGTTACAAAAATAACATGGGAAGTGGATACCAGAGGAACCAGCAGAAAGAAAACACTTGTGCTATGCTTTGTTCTTTTAAGATTTTGAGGTTTTGAGACTGACTCTTTGTACTGAGGTTTTATATTGTTTATTGGCATACCAGTACTGATTCAACCCAGGTAGCTTTCAGTGCCCACACTTTATTTAACTACATTACTCAAGTTGTCCATACTTGACTCTGGGCACCCACTGCACCACTAGCTAATTGACTGTGGTATCTTTCAGTAAACAAAGCTCTGATGTTGCCAAGCAGTGGCTTTTGGTTCTTTAAGTTAGATGCAGTTGAGATTTGCAAGTGGCTTCTAGCTCTAGTAGAATATGGACTTCTTATGGGAAATAAAATATTTTTCTCTTTTCTTTCAACGCCCAGCATTCAGCGCAAATGCCTGGCATATAGTAAGCATATAAAATGCTTATTGATCAAGTGACTGACTTGTTTCCCTGGGTTAGGAGAAACCAAGATGAGTTCACAAGATTTCACCCTAGTGGTCTGACCAATACCCTAAGTACTGGGAATGCTTGAGAATAGTAAAATTTCTTGACATAACAAGGCTTGATATTTTAAGAAAACTATTATTACTTTTAACTATAATGTAAAATCTAGGTGATCCTAAATGGCTAAATATAAATAGGAGGCATTTCTAATAATCAGGGGCTAATCTCAGAGTATTTTAAACAGGTTTTTCCTCTGGGGAAAAGAAACAGGAAAACAAAAATCCCTTCTTCCTATAAGTACTGTACTATTTAATTCAACAAATATTTATTAAGCACTGTGTTAGGTTCTGGGGATACAAAATAAGAAATGAAACAATCCCTGCCACCAAAATGCTTATATTCTTCTGGAGTGATATGCTATCTTCACAAGTAAATCCAGCATTTATATAATGTAATTTCAAGAAGAAAAGTGCTAGTAATTGGGTTTGGGCGATGGAATAAGAAGGGGTCTCACAGAGATATGTCACGTGAATTGTGTATGGAAGGAAGCTAAAGATTCTAGAAGGTATACGTGAAGACAGAGAGCATCCAGACATGAGTAACCACTTGTGCAAATGCATACAAGTAGACAGAATGTTAGATAGGAAACAGCTAGTAAGATGTTTTTAATGTACCACAGATTGGATAAAGAGGAAAAATATTAAGTAAAACTAGAAAAGTAGGTGGGAGCCAGGTTACGTTGTGGAGGGCTGCTAGATGAGGAGCTAGCAAATTCTAGAGGAAAACAAAGGGAAGCCAATGAAAATTTTTCCATGGTCAAATATGTGTTTCAGGAAAATCAATTAGCAAGTTATAGGATAGATGTATTGGAAAAGAAAGATTAGAGATTGGGAGGCCAATTAAGATGCCATTAAAATCATCCAGCTGAGAGCTAAAGAGGGGGTAAACTAGGGTAGAGGCTATATCAGTAGGAAAACAATGCAAGAGATTTTTCTGAAGGTAGAATCAATAAGACTTGAAAATTTACTACAAATTGGAAGTTGAAGAAGAGGAAGGAGTCAAGGATTATTTCAAGGCTGTGAACATAGGGTCTAGAAGAATGGTAAAGTTTACCAAAAAGTGTGAAAGTTTAAAAAACTATGTTTGAGGAAAATAAGTTTCATTTTCACCATGCTGAATTTAAAATCTGTGTACACCAAAGTTAAGATGTGCAGAATTAGATGGTAATTCGAGACTGGAATTCAAGAGAGAAGACAACCCACACATGCATAGATATAGATAAAGATATGCATTTTATGTATGCATAAACACACACACACACACACACACACACACACACACACACACACACACACAGAGCTTAGAGATAACTGAATCCATGGGAGAAAATGAGAAAAAAATGTAGAAAGAAGAAAATCTCTAGAATAGTCTTGGGGGATTCACACCTTGTGGTTGGGAAGAGTTTGAGAAGTGAAATAACTTACAGAAGATGCCATAGCTAGTTAGCAGTACTATGATGAGAAGGCTTTTAGGATAACTGAGCAAGTAAACACAGGGGGAAAAGATAAAGCAAGGATTTATAGCCTTTTTTATGACAGACCTCTTTGACAGTCTGGTGAATGCAACAGAATCCCTTTTTCAAAATAATGTTTTTAAATAAAATATATGGGATTTCAAAGAAAACTAATTAGTATAAAATTCAGTTATCAAAATAATTTTAAAAACCAACTTCATAGGCCTCTGTTTAAGAATCCTGGATTAAGAAGCAGATACAGCACTTAAAAGACTTTTAGGAAAACAGGAATAATATATCTTATACTTCAGTGCACAGAAAGACAGACCTGTTGTTGTGGAGGGCTTAGCTAAAACACTGAATGACAGAGGCAAGATTAGAAAAGAGATTTTGACAGGTCTAGAACATTAGGCCAAATCTAATAAAACTACATTTAATTAGGGAAAAAAAATGTAGTTATACACTTGACTTCAAAAATTCACCTTCCTAAGTAAAAAGGAGGCATAGCTAGAAAACAATTTCTCCAAATAACACCTATAGGTTCTAGAAGACTATAACCTTAAGAGTGGACTGACTCTAAGTGTGATATAGCAGCCTTAGAAGGCTAATGTGATCTGAGTCCATATTAAGAGAACACTGTGCTCCATGTATAACCTACATTTGATTGCTTACTGCCTCAGGGAGGGGTAAGGAAAGGGACAGAATTTGGAACTCAAAACTTTAAATAAAAATGGTAAAAACAAAACAAAACACTGTGCTCAGAACTAGGTCAATGACAATTCCATTGTTTTCTGCCACTGTAAAATGACATTTGGCACACTCACACATGTTGAGTTCAGGGCATTGCCTTTTAAGAAAGGCAATAATAAGCTAAAAAGCATCCAGACAAGGGTTAATGACATATGAGATCCAAGGAACTAGTGATATTCAACTTGAAGAGATGAAGTAGTTGGGGGACATAACAGCTATGTTCAAGCAATTGAAGAACTATCATCTAGAAGACAAATTAGATTTTTCTCCATCAAACATGGCAGGCCAAGAACATCATTGGTTAATCTTTACCGGGTGCTAGTTCTCTGCATTGTTCCCTGGGCTCTCCTAGACTTGGCACATGCTGACACATTTCTCAGCTAGGTTTTGCTCCCTGCTACTATCTGTTGGATCAGACAAACCTTCACGTCCAGTCATCCGAATATGATGTCTAGAATTTCTCCCCGATAAGCAAAAAAAGACCCCTCTCTCTTTAGTCACAACCACCATATAAAGCTAACAAAAGTCAGGAAGGGTATATTATGGCTATGATTAACTCTTTTCTTTTCATCCCCAATTTCTGCTTTCCAGATGAAAGCCTTCTGTTAACAGATAATAATCTAATTATGGCTAGCTACTCTTGCATAGACCTAAGATCCTCTTGGGCTTAGCTACAAATTAATTTGAATGAGGAAAAAAGGTAAGCACAAGTGGTAAGGTCTGTGGTCTCTAGCCACCCAGAATATATTCTTACCTTTATGATGAAGATTTATAAGCAACACCACCTGACTGATTTTGCACTATATTTTGTTCGGTCTCTCAATCTAGGTTATCAAATCTTGACTGAGTCCTAATGGAAGCCAGGAAATCCTTTTCCTCCTCCCTGTTTCTCTATTTCACATAAAGCTGTTTTTAACTGCATGCTATATCTTTTTCAATTTGATTCTTTCTTCTAGCTTTGCATTATTTAGCACCACTCCTAGTATATTCAAAGTATTAGATCTGTAACAAGTAGGTGACCTCCACAGAGTGGAGAGAGTGAGTAGAGCCTAGACACAAGGAAAGCAGTCAGGAGACCATGGCAACCATCTGAGTGTGACAGTTGATGAGGACCGGTGCTATAGTGGTAGCCATGTAAATGGAGAATGAGGAGTAGAGGGATATGAGAATGAATGAATGAATGAATGAATGAATGAATGAATGAATGATTTATTAAGCACTTACTATGAACACAGCACTGTGCCAGGCACTAGAGATACAAATAAAAAACCAGACAATCCCTGCTCTCAATGAACTCATTATAATAGGAGAAACAACTCATATGGAAGGTTTCAGATACAAGTCATGTAGAAACATCCCATGGTCTTTAGCGTGCAGTGACAAAGCAAATGGTAATGACTCTTCTTTAATGTCACTTCCAATGATAATAAATCGTATCGGTTTCTAATGTTGAACCATTTAACAGTGCCAAAGACTTTGGTGGCATGAACTTTTTTTTTTTTCTTGGTCTTCAATAGATTGTAAAAGGATCCTGTATAGATTTATATAAATTCTAGTATCTTATGATTTTAGTTACCCAACAAGCCATTAACATACAGAAACATACATCATGAGAAACAAGAAATATCACCCATTCCTTCTTCATATTAACAACTTATCACTCTTGAGCAACAATGCTCACTCATATCACTCACTGAAGTCTGTAAACAGTCACATTTTCCATTTATCCTGAGTAAAAGACAGAATGATATTACTATAGACGCAACATATTATAAACAACTGCTTACCAAAAAAGATCACGAATTAAAACCAAAGCATTTTATAGAATTTACTACAAAAAAATTATAAAATTGCCTTCACTTAAACTCTTCCCCCCCCCCCCCCGTATCATGTGAGCCAATTCAATATCTTTGGGCATAATTGTGACACCAGATGTGCTTCACTAGCCTCTTGAAGGGCACTCCTAGCATCAATTTGGAATTCCAAGTATTTTGAAGTCCTGAGAAAATCTCCTTTGTCAGCCTTTGGAAAGGAAGCTGCCTGATCAAAAGCTCTCTTGAATTCCGGTAAGGGCAACTTTCACAAAGGGCTATAATCCCAGGCTGGTAACAATTTGGCTACTTGGCCCTGCCAGCAGAGGGAGTTGTTCTCTTGGCAGCCTTTTGTTGGTGCTGGGCTGTCCCACCTGTGGATGTATGAGTAGTAGTCTACTTTGTCTCATTTTACCAAATGAACATTTGATAGTTCCTCCACAGAATTCACTGCTGACATCACTTCTGTCTGCTCCACTGCCTTGTTCACATAACTAAAGTTGAGGAATGCTCCTGCTCTGCTCAATGACCAAACTGCTCTGCATTTTTCATTGCAGCTTCTAACATAATTGATAAACACCTCTTTCTGGATAGTTTTTCAAGTCCCATGCCTGCAGCCATTATGCTAGTAAGCAATACCCTATGGCGATACAGTCTTTCAACTGCTCTTGCAGGTGCTATAGCCATATCTAGAGAGTTCAGAATGAGGCATGGGTATTTTGAGGGGCAAAATAGGGGAGAATAAGGTAAAAGGGATTGCCTCTATATTCTCAAGGAAGAAAGAAAAGATGTCCTTTTGCTGAAAGGGAGGGAGGGAAATGGTGGCAAAGGATTTTGAAGAGACATGGTTTAGAACAACCTCAGGAATAGAAAATGGAAAAAAGAGTGGAATAAAATAAGTTGGAGTCTGACCAGAACCAGATATGGGAAACCTAGTAGTTTAGGGTTTGATAGGACCCAATGAAGTTTTTAAAGGAGAAGAAGAACATGATCAGAGTTACTCATTAGGATAATTACTTGGGCAATTTTTTAAAGGAAGGATTAAAAAATGTCTGGCTTGGAATCAGGAAGGACAGTTATCAAGTTATAACTAAAATCTAGGCAAAAAGGGAGGAAAGTTGTTAGAGAACAGCAGGAATTAAAAGGAAAGGGCAGAAGTAAGATACTGTAGTCAAAGGACTAACAAGACTTTGCAACTAGTAGAATATGAAGAACAAGAGAAAGTCTGAGTGTATGGGTGGAAGTGACAGTTTTAAGGATTATTCCAGTTCATATATATTAAATATGAAGTATCAACTAATTATTCAGGTAGATGTGTTCAACAGCCAAATAAAAATAAGACAATAGAGTTCTGGAGAAAAGTTGAGTGGAAAAATACAGACTTGACAAACATCTTGATAGAGGTGATTATCAAAGTTATGGTAACAGAGACTAACATGGAAGAGAGTATGGAGAGGGAAGAGAAGAGATCCAAGAATAGAACCTTGGAGGAATGAGGCACTGGAAAAGGAAAAGCAAAAGTGACAAAGGAATGGTCGAAAAGATACTACAAGGGGGATGTAAGGGGAAGGGAGTAGACAGTCAAGACCATGAAGGGGAAATAAAGGTATTAGGAAGGGGTTATCAGCTGTGTCAAATGCTACAGAAAGGTAGGGGAGAAGGAGAATTCAATTAATGAAGTCTGACAAAAGCTCTTTTGATTTAGTGACATAAAGTTTATCAGTACCCTAAAAGAAAGATATTTCAATAGAATGGTAAAACATTTTATCATTAGAAATAAACATGAGAATTTAAAAATATTTTAAATACCAATGACCCTTAAAATTAGAAGCTTAATCAGTCTAATTTTAAAATCATTACAATTACTTTCACTTCACACATAGTAGTTACTATGTTGCTTCTGATGTACTCCTTCAACTCATTTTATAAAACCAATGTTGGCATTAAAAAAGCAAAACATAGAACTATGTCTACTTGATGTTCCTATAATTTGTTTTAAAAAGTAATTAACTTACTTGTGACCCAAGTGCTTGAGAAAGTATCCTAATACTTTCAGAGCCTGAACCCAAATACTTTCGCTTTTGGAAGCCAATAATTTGTAGATCACTCTAAGAAGAAACAAAATATTCATATCATTAGTTATTTGCTAATAACAAAAACAAATATTTCCTTAGTATCTGCTTCTTAAGAAGAAACAGAAAAATATGAAATGTCACTCAATATTTCTATAATCATAGAAATTATGACAATGGGTATTTGCATTAGCATATCTTTAGTATTTTTAATTCTAAATTAATGTAAACACCAAGAGCATTTCCAAATACTCTTGAATCTCAATTTCATGCCACTTGTTTTTCTTAAGTATATAATAAAGCCCACATGTTACTTTTCAAATTATCCTGCTATCTTTGCTGACTTCTGAACTCCTTTCTGTGTATTTTTTAAAAAAATGTTTCAATGATCTCTTTTCTTTACATCACAACTGCTAACACTTCTCCCCGCTACACTACCCCAAGTAAAAAAAAAAAAAGGTTAAAAAGAAAATCCAACCTCATAACAAGTATAGTCAAGCACAACAAAGCCATGCAATTACAATGTTCAAAAATACCTTTTTGAACTATGAGCTAAGTCACCTCTCTCTCAGGAAGCAGAAAACATGCTTTATCATAAGTTTTCTGGAAACCTAACTGATCACTGCTTTGATTAGAGTTCTTAAGTCATGCAAAATTGTTTTCATTATAATGTTGTCTTTGTATAAATTGTTCTCCTGTTTCTACTCACTTCAATATGCTTCAGTACATACCATTGGGACTTTCTGAAACCATATCTTTCATCATTTCTTACAGTACAAAAATATTTTATCATATTAAGAACAAGTTCTGTTCATTCACATCACAATTTTAAGATACTCTCTTCTTTTTCTTCTTCCTTTTAACTCCCTCTTTGAGCTGAGGAATTTTGTTCTGCTTAAGAATATTCTCCAACTGGTGCTATCTTTCCTCTTATCTTCACTACCCTTGCCCTCACCCAAACAAGTATATCTTATGTCCATTCTCTCCACCCCTTCTTCCATGTTTTAATACTCTCCTTAGGTAGCCCAATTATGAGAAATAGCAAATTAAAGCTCCTTCTTCCACCTTTCAACAGACCTCATAACACATTATTTTGTAACTTATTATACTTGTTATATAATGAGTTGCTTCTCTAATAAGAGAACAAGCTACTTGATGACAGAAACACTGTTTTATCTAAATATTTTACATCCTGTAAGGTCTAGCACAGTATTCTGTACAAACTACAAATTTAAAAACTGTTTCTTTGTTGGTCAACGTAGTCTAATTAGGAGATTTCATAGATGTTTTACTCCCTAGTTTTTGTAAATTCCATTTTGGTGTGAATTGCATCATATCAAAGTTGAAAGAGACCTAAAGGCCACCAGGGTTCAGCTCATATCTGAATATCCAACAAGCATTTATCAAGTGCTTGTTGTTATTCTCAGTAATACAGTGATCTAAAGCAATTGCAAAGTACTTGAGAGGAAAAATGCTATCTATTTCCAGAGAAAGAAATGATGTATTCTTACTGCAGATAGAAACATACTTTTTAAAAAAACTTTATTTTTCTTGGGTTGTTTTTTTTTTGGTCTGTTTTCTTTTGCAACATGACTAATATGGAAATGTTTTTGCATAACTGCACATGTATAAAGCCTTTATCAAATTGCTTGCCTTCTCTATGAGGAAAGCCAGTAAGGAGGGAAGAAAAATATTTGTAACTCACAATTTTAAAAAACAAATGTTAAATGTATGTCTCTAAAAGGTGATATCATAGGTAAATTAGGAGAGGAAGGAATAGTTTACCTCTCAGATTTATGGAAAGAACAGTTTGTGACCAAACAAGAGGTAGAGAATATTATGAAATGCAAAATGGATGATTTTCATTACATTAAATTAAAAAGTTTTTCTACAAACAGAAGCAATGCATTCAAAATTAGGAGGGAGGCAGAAAGCTGGGAAACAATTTTTATAGCCAGTACTTCTGATAAAGGCCTCATTACTAAAATATATAAGGAACTAAATCAAATTTATAAGTATCCATGTCAGTCCCCAATTGAGATATGGTCAAAGCATTTGAGCAGGCAGTTTTCTGATGAAGAAAGCAAAGTTATCTATTGCCATATGAAAAAATGCTCTAAATCACTACTGATCAGAAAATGCAAATCAAAACAATTCTGAGGTGCCACCTCAAACCTATCAGATTGGCTCATATGACAAAGAAAACGAAAATAAAATATGTTGGAGAAGTTGTGGAAAAATTGGAACACTAATCCATTGTTGGTGGAGCTGTGAACTGATCTAACCACTCTGCAGAGCAGTTTGGAACTATGCCCAAAGGGCTATAAAGTTGTGCATACCCTTTGACCCTGCAATACTACTATTAGGTCTTTTTCCCAAGGAGATCATAAAAAGGGGAAAAGGACCTACACGTACAAAAATATTTATAGCTGTTCTTTTTGTGGTGGCAAGGAATTGGAAATTGAGGGGCTGTCCATCAATTGGGGAATGGCTGAACAAGTTGTGGTATATGAATGTAATGGAATACTATTGTGACGTAAGAAACGATGAGCAGGCGGTTTTCAGAGAAACCTGGAAGGACTTGCATGAACTGATGATGAGTGAGATGAGCAGAGCCAGGAGAGCATTATATACAGTATCAACAACATTATGTGTTGATCAACTGTGATAGACTTGATTCTTCTCAGCCATACCATGGTCCAAGACAATTCCAAAGGACTCATAATGGAAAATGCTCTCCAAATCCAGAAAAAAACAAACTGTGGAATCTAGATCGAACTATACTATTTCTATTGTTTTTTGTTGTTGTTTTTCTTTTTTGAGGTTTTCCTTTTTGCTCTGATTCTTCTCGCATAACATGACTAATGCAGAAATATGTTTAATGTTATTGTGCATATATAACTTATATCAGATTACTTGCTTTGTTGGGAAGGGGAGAGGGAGGGAGAATTTTTTTGGGGGGGTGGGGGGGAGGCGGGGCAATGAGGGTTAAGTAACTTGCCCAGGGTCACACAGCTAGTAAATGTCAAGTGTCTGAGGCCGGATTTGAACTCAGGTACTCCTGAATCCAGTGCCAGTGCTTTATCCACTGTGCCACCTAGCTGCCCCCTTGAGGGAGAAAAATTTGAAACTAGAAATCTTATAAAAAAACAAATATTGTGGGGCGGCTAGGTGGCGCAGTGGATAAAGCACTGGCACTGGATTCAGGAGTACCTGAGTTCAAATCCGGCCTCAGACACTTGACACTTACTAGCTGTGTGACCCTGGGCAAGTCACTTAACCCCCATCGCCCTGCAAAAAAACAAAAAAAAAAACCCCAAAACCCCCACAAATATTGAAAACTATCCTTAAATGTAACTGGAAAATAATAAAATGTTTATATAAAAAAAAGACAACTTAGACAAAGTAAAAAAAAAATAAAAGTATGTCTCATTCTACATCTTGAAGCCATCAACTTGCTTACAGGAGGTAGGTAGTATGTGTTCTCATGGAATTCTAATTGGTTATTATACATTATTCAGTTTCTCAATATTTCAAAGCTGTTTATAGTTACTTTGTTTTTGTCCATTTATAAACTGTTTTCATGCTTCTGTTCATTTCATATACATTAATTCATAGAAGTATTATTCCCATGTATATCTGAACTCTTCCCTCCATTTCATCACTTCTTCTGTCACAATAGTATTCTATTACATGCATATACCACAATTTGTTCAGCTATTCCCCATTCTTCCAGTTCTTTACCACAACAAAAAGAGCTACAATAAATATTCTTGTACATATAGGTCCTTTTTCCCTAATTTGATCTCTTTGGAATACAGACCTAGTAATGGTATTGCTGGGTCAAAGTGTATTTAATTACAGTTCAGTAACTCGGGGGCATAACTTCAAATTTATTTACAGAATATCTGGTCTAATTCATGGAATCATTAACAGTGTTTTTCATTTGATTCTTAAAGTAAAGCAGAGAAACTAAGGCACAGGTGAGATGAATCTAGACACTGGGGATAGTTATTACAAAGGTCTGAAAAAATAAACACAGAATTCAGATTGCTTAAACTAAGAAATGGGTTACTTCAGATAAAAAAAAGTTAAGAAGATTCATAAATTCTCTTAGACGTGGTACTATTTCCAATACTGAAAATGACTCTAGAAATCTTTATTTTATCAATATCTCTCCTTTAGAAAATACTACTATCCACTGCTAGGTGGCGCAGTGGAGAGAGCACCAGCCCTGGATTCAGGAGGACCTGAGTTCAAATTTGACATCAGACACTTAACACTTACTAGCTGTGTGACCCTTAGCAAGTCACTTAACCCCAATTGCCTCACCAAGAAAAAAAAAAAGAAAATATTACTATACCTTTATTCACATTATGTCACCTTTAAATCTTTTTCCTCACTTACCTCTTCCTATCCATATAAAATTTAATGGAATACTTTTATTTTCCTAAAATCTCACTTATTTTATTATCTCATAAATATATAGTATTTATTCCATTTCGTTCCATAACAAATAAAAGATTTTCCTAAATTTTATTATTTTACTTCCCTCATCTGTAAGAATGAGCCAATCAGACAAATATTTTTCTGTGTAGCTCTGCAAACACACAATGTTGATACCTAACAATACTATTATCTTACCGTATCCCATTTCTTTGATCAAAGGCAGGTATCATTGAGGCTGGGTGTTCTGACATCAATGCCACTAATAATTGCAACACATCATGTATGTTTTCATCCTACAAGGAATGAAAAGCAATATTTTAGATGTTAAATTTAATTATACTATACATTATAAAATAAAGAATTCAAAGAATACCCATAAATCTTACCTCATGCATTGTTAATAAATAATTTAATATACTCTGAAGTTCATCTTCCTTGACCCCTCGATCCTAATAGAAAGGTGGTATTTTTTTGGTTAAATAAAATCCAAAATGTTTACCTTTTAGTAAAGAAAACTATAGAATGACTGCTTTTTAAAAGAAAACAAATTACAGCCAAATGGTAATTATTTCATAGACATCAAAATTATTTCATACTTCACAGAATAAAAACAGCTTCAAAGTTATAAACCTTAATCATAATTAAATTTAAGTAAATCAATAACCAAAATATTACATTTAAATGGAAAATAAACCACTAAAAATGTCCATTTACTTTCAGGTAACTTATGATTACATTTTTCTTATTCATTATATGTTAAGGAATTTTCCCTATACTATAAGGTATATGTTCAAATGACATGTTTACATAGACAACTTTCTTTCCTATTCAACATCTAGACTCCCTGTGAGAATTATTTTCTTAAAATAAATATGAGAAATATTAAGTTCTACAAAAATTCATGGGCAGTTTATGTTATTTTGATAAAACTAAAAAAATTCTGGTAGGTTATTTCTTAGCACATGATAGGGATATGTATTACTCTTAGACATTAAAACCTAAAAGCTGCAATTTCTTTCAAAAAAAAAAACCCAACAAATTACAATTAAGTTTACCTTTAATATAAGCTGCTTCAAAAAAAGCAGCATAAATGCCCGTAATGATATAATTTCTTTTTGTGAGGGTCGGGGACCATCTAGAATAAAACACAAACAATGCTTTTTTAAATTATCTTTATGCAATTATTTTAAAGATTATCAGACTTTTCTATGTTTCAGAGATCATATGACAATGTTTCCTATAAAGTACACAACATCATATAAATGAATGCTTTCTTGAGAAAATTTCAACTCTAGTGATATTTTCCTTTCAAAAACTGAAAACATGTAATTATGAGTGTACCGAAAATGCTCATTAAATGTATGAAAATGTGTTTAAATTTTCTCTATATGCCTTTAAGAATTCCCCAAAACCTACTTTATCCTGTGAATATACATCAGATCTGGAAGAATATGATTTTAGAGTACAATCTTTGTATTTCAATCCACAAAATAGTTCAAGACCAAACAATTTAGAAAATGCAACTGTACACTTTTACAAAAACATCATGGAATCCAACTTTTAAACTTGTCATGCTTTATCAATTTGAAATGATTAATGGCCAATACACCTCAAATTATACAAGGATTATAGTGGGAAGAACAAAGGAAAATAAATTCTAATTTAAAAATCACTTTCAGTTTTCAGTGATTCTCAACAGAAGAATTCAATAAAGGGATATGAAGATCTGCTTACTTCAACATTCCCCAAACCTTAGGGAACTTAGAGGTCATTAATCTAACCTTCACTCAAAGAGGAATTCCCTTTAAATATGTAAATTCATCCTATTCTACATAGAGGCTTCCAATGATTTAGACACCACTAAGCTTCTAAATTAGCTCATTCCATTTCTAGACAAATCTAACTCTTGAAAAGCTATTGGTGGTTTTTTTTTTTCCTTCTCTTAACTGAAGCTAAATTAAACTTTCAAGTTTCTCCTCATTAGTCTAAGAACTGAGCTGTGGCATTGAGTAGAAAAAATATACTCCCTTGTCAACAGAACAGCCCTTTAAAAACCTAAATGGCTATCTTCTTTTAAAAATTTTATTTTTTTCGATGAACAAATTTTCTCTCCTGCCTTCTCAAAAAGAAAGATAATATGAACATTCAAGCAAAACAAATTCCAGAACTGGCCCTGTCCAAAAACATGCCCCTGTCCATCTTAAATTCATAAAGACAAGCAATTAAAACTCTGATAAATGCAATGAGCAACCTCAATTCCAGAGGACTAATGGAAAACTATCATTTTGTGACTAAATATCTCGATTTATTTGAACTAATCCTTGAAAAGAATGCCACCTAAAACTCTCATAATTCTGGCTGACCTTCTTTGAACATGCTCCAATTTGTTTATGTCACTGAAAACAACCCAGAATTAAATATAATATGCTAAATGTAGTCAGCAAATAATTTATTAAGCACCTACTATGTGCTAATTAAGCACTGTGATACCAGGGATACCAAGAAAGGCAAAAAAACAGTTCCTTCTCTCAAGGAGCTCACATTTTAATTGGAGAATAGAACAATACATAAAAGCATGTCCTAACAAAATATAAAGCATCCCAGAAGTCTTTGTGCAGTCTTAAGGTTATATATACAGGATAAAGTGAGGACAATCCCAGAAGGAAGCCACTAAGACTAAGAAGAACTGGGAAAGGCTTCTTTCAGAAATTGGAACTTTAGCTGAAATTTGAAGAATGATAGAGAGGCTAGGAGGTAGAGATAAAAAGGTGAGCATTTAAGGTCCAAGGGACAACCAATGAAAATGCCCCATCAGGAGATGTAATCTCATGTGAGGGAGATGAAGCCATCAAACCTCTTTGTCATTACTTTCCTCCCTAAATGCTTTTTAAAAAAATCTGTTAAATAAAGAATTCTTGAAAAAAAAAGTATTCTAGAACTTATAGCAATTAAAGACAAGCACAGTGGCCTAGAATTTATAGACTATACCCTATGCTTTTTTTTTTTAAAGGGCCATTTTTCCCCTTTTTCATTTCTGTGACACATACATGTTCAAAGAACAGAGTTTTGTTTTCCCTAATTATACTGGGCTGTAGAATTCATGCAGGCCCTGTGAAATGAAGTCATCTAAAGTATCAATGCTAACCACTTTTGTTCTATCCATCTCAACCTAAAGATTATTTTCCAAAGCAGAAAAATCACAAGAAGATCCAACCAGCACAATATCATCTACATATAAGGACATCGGAAGAACTGCATCTACAATATATACCTCTTCAGATTAGACTCTTTGTTGAATCTAGTTGTTGTTCAGCTGTTTTCAGTTCTGACTGACAATTCATTACCCCATCTGGGGTTTTCTTAGCAACATACTGGAATGGTTTGCCATTTCTTTCTCCAACTCATTTACAGATGATGAAACTGAGGCAAATCTAGTTAAGTGTCTCGCTGAGTTTCCCACTGCCAACAAATGTCTGAGGCCAGATTTGAAGTGAGGAAGATGAATCTTCCTGACTTCAGGCCTGGTACTTTATTCACTGTACCACCTAGCTGCCCTTTATATTTTTCATATACTTTATATTTACTTAGCTATGTGCTCTTCTGCTTCCCTCTTCTCAAAGAAGGCAAAGTAGGAATTCTGGTCTCTAGACTTATTCCTAGCACCTTAGCATTATAACAAACACTTGATGAATTTGATTGAACACTATGATTCTTCCTATTAGAAATTATATTTTCATTTCAGGATTTCAAATATTATAGTACTGCACTATACTCTTACTACAAACATTTTAATGACACTGTTATTATTAAATCCATTTTATACCCTATTGAAAATTTAGTTGTCCAGATACACTATCACTTTGCCTTGCTCCCACCTACCCACATACCACGAGAGTGTCTTGCTCTCATAATTTAAAATGCCCTTTACTAGACTTGTCTCCAAGAACTTACTAGAACATAACTTCCTTTCTAGGCTACAATCTTCTGAAGGGCAAGCAAAGTATCGTGTTTTATCTTTATTTCTACCAGTCTAGCTCAGTATATGGCAGACAATGGATACTAAATGAATATTTGTTAAATAGAGAGAAGCCATCTATCACCTTTGCCTTCAGAAGAATTAGTTTTCCTTGGGAAAAGCATTTCCTTTTCTTCTCTTCCCAGCATAAGAATAATTTAGCTAAAATATTCAAATAATTAAGACTTTTGCTTTAAGCAAGCATCAGCATAAAATTTAACATTATTTTTAAATGTGTTAAAGCAAATTTGCATATTTATCTTTATACTTAATTTTCTTTTATATATATATAGTTCTTTGAGTCTATTCTGAAGAAAAAATAAAAGATGTTTTCCATCATATGCCACCCTCTCCCCATCCATCAACCATCACTACTAAAGGCATCCACTGTCAGTAGCAAAAGGCATATTTGATTTAAAATTATTCCATTTTTCTCTATTTTTTCTGAGATTATATCATTATAATAACTTTGATTAGTGCTTGCTTAGAGTAAAATACAAGTCTGTGAGTTTATTAATCCTTTATAATCAGAATCCTTATGTTTTATATGAAGGGAATTAAAGATCACTATGAAAATGCTGATGTCTGTGAGTTTTTCAAAGGAAATTTTGAAATAAAAATTACATGACAAAAATTCTTCTTGGAGAATTTTTGGTATGAAAACAAACTTACTTCCCTTTTATTTTACTGAAAAATTCTCCCAACTGTCTTTATCCTAGGGATATTTCATAGCTCCAAACTTATACTTCCTGGTACCACCAATAAATTTCAACCAACAAATTGTTTCATACCCAAATTAATTTAGGAACCAATGTTCTAGGCAGCCCTTATGTTGGTCTGAAGCAAACTATAGCTTTACTTCAGTAGTGGGACCAAGTAAATAATCTCATCTGGTTCACTAATCTTTTAAGTCTGTATATATATAGAAAAAGGGCTTTTTTGTTTCATTCCTATCTCTGGGAAATTAAATATTTTATTTGGCATTCAAATAATAATATTTTACATACATATGTAAAGTAATTATTTGGTTTAAAAATTTGGCTTGAGTCTTAGAAATAAATGACTGTCAATTTACATGGCTGTCAACTAAACACAGAAAAATTCCTTTGATATTCAAATACTAACAGATTGTCTCATAATTTCTGTCCTTTTGTAGATTAGGGTATCCTGTTCATGTAAACACATTTTTAAGATTATAGGGAAATATTGGCTAGACTTATTTTAACACTGACTTTTTGGAAGATTAAATATAAATCAGCCTACTGTAATTCAAGAGTCAGTATAAAACACATATAGATGACTAATGCAGAAGCATATTAAAACACATATTTTACTCTGACTGAAAATATTATGAAACAAATTATTTCCCCAGCCTAAAATCCTCAGACTTCTCCCTATAAGAAAAAGTGTGGAAGATGGTGGGAAAAAAAGGGGACTCATTGAGTTCTCCCAAATTCCTTTCCAAACAATTTTAAAATAATACCTCAATATGAAATCTGGATTGGTAGAATGAACAAAAGGGCAGCAAAAAACAATTCTCCAGCCCAAGACAAACTAGATGGTTAATAGGAAAGGTCTTTCACATTAGGGTCAAAGTGGAGCACAGTCCAGGGAAAGCCAACACCAGGCCTAGGGAGGTGAGATGGGGGTCAGACTTGGGGACAACTGAATCCACAGCAGCTGTTTCCAGAGTGCTCAGCCCATAGACTGCAAATGGGTGAGACATCAGAAGGAGATTACAGGGGTCCCTTTGCTAGCACTGGGTAGGGGACTGTTGTATTGACCATGGAGAGATGTGAGCTATAGTCCTGGGTCACAGTCCCAAGGCAAGAAGGAGTACGAACACGCCAGAGCTGCAGAGGGACCAGAACCCTGGCCACAGCTCCAAGGTGGGAAAGAGTGCTTATAGTCACTTATAGACAAGAGAACAGGCCAGGAAAACACTGACTACACCTCTCCTTAGATCATATTCTTGGAAGAACTAAAAATGTGTAGACCATCCCCCGCCAGCACTCCCAGAACTAACTCTGAAAACAGCTACACAAAAATCCTGAAGCTTAAGACAGTGCCACCTTACCCCAGGGAACAGAGCTCAACTTTAACACAAAGTTAAAAGTCAAGAAATTGGCTGGGAAAATGAGCAAACAACAAAAAATTGAACCTGACCAAAGAAAGCTATGATGGTGACAAGGAATATCAAAAGACAAATTCAGAAGAAGACAACAAACTCAAAACTGCTATATCAAAAGCCTCAAAAAAAAAAATGTAAATTGCTCTCAGGCTCAAAAAAAATATTCTGGAAGAGCTCAAAAAGGATTTTAAAAACCAAATAAGGGAGGGGCAGCTAGGTTGCACAGTAGATAAAGCACGGGCCCTGAAATCAGGAGTACCTGAGTTCAAATCCAGCCTCAGACACTTGACACTTACTAGCTGTGTGACTCTGGGCAAGTCACTTAACCCCCAATGCCCTGCAAAAAAACACACACAAAAAAACCCAAAAACAAACAAAAAAAGGGAGTTGAAAGAAAGATGGAGAAAAGAAATGGAAGTGAAGTAAGAAAATAATGAAAAAAAAATCAACAATTTGGTAAAGGAAGAACAAAAGTAGTACCTTAAAAAACAGAATAGGCCAAATGGTAAAAGAAGCACCAAAGTCCACTAAAGAGAAGAACTCCTTGAAAAGCAGAAGGCACTGGGCAGCTAACTGGCACAGTGGATAGAATACCAGGCCTGAAGTCAAGAAGACTCAATATTCCCTGAGTTCAAATCTGGCCTCAGAAACTTATTAGGTATGTGACCCTGAGCAAGTCACTTAACCCCATTTGCCTCAGTTTCCTCATCTGTAAAATGAGCTGGAGAAGGAAATGCCAAATCACTCCATTATCTTTGTCAAGAAAACCCTAAATGAGATCACATAAAGTCAGATAAAATTGAAAACTATTGAACAACAAGAGATAGCTGATAATCTAGCAGAATCATCATTTAAGTGACCTCTGAATAAAATAATTTTATTCAAGGGCCAACTCCTAAGAAAAGGTTTTCTTGATTCTTCTAGCTGTTTCTGCCAGCTGCTCAAATTCTTATACACCTACATGTCAAGCCACCCAAATGGAACATAAGCTTCATGAGCTTTTCATTTCATTTTGCCTTTCATTTTGTCCCAAGACTTTCATAGACTGCAAGATTAACACACTTTATGGATCAGATGGAATTGGATTTTCAAAGAGAACCAATGCATATGTGGAATCCATAGTAACCTGAAATGCAAGGCTATCAATAATAAATTTTACTTGTTCCTCTATTGTGTATGTAATATAGAAAAGGAAAGAAAGACCAAAATATATGGGATACTTGGAGGTGTTTCCATTATGCAGTTACATATTTTAATGGATTCTGATAAGTTATTGACTGGAATTTTTTTTACTTGGTTTAATTTCAAAAATTAGAATTTAAATTATATATGGTATTTAAAATAGTAAAATTATTAAACTTATAATCCAGATAAGTACTTAAAACATCTTCCTTGCTTTTATAAAAGCAGTGATCCTGTGGTTCAGAAAAAAACTAGCACATAAATTTAGAGACCAAAGGAAATGCAAGGGTAGAAAAAGCACTAAATTATGATAAGGAATTGGATCTGCTACTTCACTTAACACCTTTTCTCTTCTCCTTTAGGCTATCAAAGACCTGAATGGGAGAATGAAGGTATTGGTCTCACTGACTTGTAAAAGTCCTTCCAACTCTAACATGGTAAGACTGTGAGCCTTTCTTAAAACTACAAGCAAACTAAAGAAGTCACTTGGATAATTTGTCATGTCTATAAATTTCGATTTGTTGATGTGAGAAAAAAACAAATCAAATAACATACAGTGTTATGATCAATTACAGGGTGAGGTAAAAATCACATTTACTATTACAGTACTTGATTTGTACCATACAAAATTCCACATATTTCCATATAATAAATTACAAAAAATAAACAGTGTCCTTACAACATATACATGTAGCTATGCCATAGACCTTTAAGGCTTTTGGCTTTTAGTAAATGTTTTTAGTGACAAATAAATAGAACATAGTAAAAATGGTCAAAAGGCCTACTTTTTAAACTATTACCAAAATATTCAATAGAAACACAAGCACAGAGCAAGAAACACTAACTTGTCAAGGATATAGAGATGCTTATGGTTAATATAGATTCTAATTAATTATACATACAAAACAATCAATAAATCAATAAATAAACATTTATTAAGCACTCTCTATGTGCCAGGCACTGTGCTAAGCACTGGAAATACAAAAAAAAAAAAAAGTCAAAAGATAATCCCTGCCTTTAAGGAGTTCACAGTCTAATGGAGGACAAGAAAAATATACAGAGACAAAGGAAGATATAGACAGGATAAAAAATAATTAACAGAGGAAAAGTACTGGAATTAAGAGGGGTTGAAGAAGGCTTTCTGCAGGAGGGAGAATTTGAGTTGAGACTTAAAAGAAGCCAGAGACGTTAGAGCATAAGAGGAGCATTCCAGATGCTTTCCAGTCTCCATCTGAAGCTCTCTAGTCCTCCTCATAGGAGATAGCTAGAAAAAAAATGCCCAGAGATGAGAGATGAGGTGTTTTGTTTGTAGAACAGCCAGGAGATCAATGTCAAGGGATAAAAGAGTACATGTTCAGGAGTTAGGTATAAGAAAACTAGAAAGGTGAGAGGGGACTAAGTGAAGGACTATGAATTCTAAAACAGAGCATTTTTGCATTTGACCCCAAAGGCAATAAGAAGAGTTTGAGTAGATGGGGGTGACATGATTAGACCTGTGTTTTAGAGATATCACTTGAGTAGCTGAATGGATCAGATTGGGCAGATCCACCAGCAGGTTATGGCAATAGTTATGGTTTAATGTGATGAGGGTCTACACTAGAGGGGTGGCAGTGTCAAAGGAGAGAAGGGGGATTATTTGGGAGATCTTACAAAAGATGAAACTGGCAGGCTTTAAATATTTCTTCTAGTTGCTTATAAATCTTGGCTATCAGACTCTTAAGAGAAATAGACATTTTATTTCTCTGAGATGCCTTATTTTACTAGCCAAACTTTTTGAATACAAATAATAGTATCTTAAATGTTTATCTTCACATCTTCCCTAAGAGATTCATACTGTGGCTAAAATACTTTAGGTGCTTACACATACTTGTTGAATTGAATTTTCTGTTAAGATATGCAATACTGCAAAGATTTCACAGTATGGATCCAATACACTTTTATATATTAAACATACTGCAAGTTGATTAAATGTGTTGATTTCTAATATATTGTCTATAATAACCAATGTATGAATTAGTTTAATCATAAAGATAGAAGAAAACCACATATTGACCAGATTATGACATGTAGCTGGATAGATGGTCTGTAGAATTAGTCTACCAAAAGGTGTATCTCAGATGTTCTCCAGGTGGATGATTTGTGTGCAGAACTGTAGAAGGGGAAATTTTCAGAACTACAAATGAGAAACTGCTTAGTATATTCAACAATCTCTTTTCTAAATTAGGATTTCCCCCTCTTCTTCTGTAAATTTATTTTATTTCTTTAGTTATTTTAATCTAATTTAAGGCAACCCTATTCTCACTGGCTATATTCCCCTTAACCTCAAGCTCCACTGCTTTTCATTTGTTATCCTTTCTCCAGTTTTGCTTATTTGTTCTTTTTTCCTTCCTTTTAACTCATTATTTAATGATGCCCCACTCTTTTCCTGAGTTAAGCAATCTAGTAAAATTCCCTTTCCTCTTTCCCCCTTAAACTTGTTTTCTTCATTATTTTTTAATATTTCACTTTTTGTACTTTTTAGTGCAGAATCCTTTTTAAGAATTTCCCCCTCATTTTCTTCCCTTTATTTCTATACTAAATTTTGAGTCTTTGATTCATGGCCCTTAAACTTCTTTAGTCTTTGTATTCCCCAAGGAATTAAGAATCCTAAAATAGTTATTTTAGATTCCCCCTTCTAAACAATTTCTATGTTACTGCCTTGTAGATCTTTCTCCTTAATCACCCTTTTCTGTTGTTACTCACTCTTAGAAAGAGTTCCTTCAAGTAATAGAGAAGATGTTGTCCCATAGCAAGAATATTTGTATGTCCCTGTTTCTGCAATTCATTATTATTCTTTGCCCTCCCATAGTCATTTTTCCCCTTTGCCTTTAAATTTGCTCCCTGGATCTATGCCTTCTCAATCTGTGTCATTTGCCCCCAGGAGCTCCAATTTTCCTTCTGGGGTAGGATAAATGGTCTCTAAACACTAAATCCAGGTAGATTAAATCATGGTAAGGTCCCCATTTCCCTTTAAAGAATATCTCTCTTCTCCCCTGGGACCATTCATCAGTCATACCTCATTTCCATCATAGAAAGAAGTTTTCCCCATTTTCCCCATGTTTCAATCCTTCCCTTTGTCTCTTTGTACCTTCTCCATTACATCCCTTTAATCCTGAGAGATTACAAGATTTATTTTCTGTTACTTTTTAGCCCTTGACATAATACAGGTAAATTGCATATTCCCCTCTGTCTTCTTCCCTTCACACTTTTTATGCAGCCTCCTACTCTGTAAATAGGTTTGCCTATAGGCAGCTATTGAAAAGCGGGGTCTTGGATGTCTCAGGTCAGTTTCTCTACTATCATTTTTATTTGACTTTTGCTTTCACCCTTATGCACTCCCTTGTGTACTTATAGAATGAAAAAATTTCATAATGTCTGTTGTTATTTTATTACTATCCTTGCTACTTGTGTTTCTTTTACTGGATGTCCATCTTTTTAAATGAATATTTAGGCTCTGGTTTGAAGAGTATGTCACCTTGGGATGCTTGGTGAGCTCCTATCTCTTTTGCAAGCTCAAAATACAGTATTCCATTCCTTCAAACAATTACTAGTAGGTGAAGAATAGTCTTGAGCTATTAAAATTTTCTTTCTTTTATATTTGAAGAGTTTTTCCCCAGATCACTTTAAGAATATGTAGTCACTAGAATTATTAAACACTATGTATCTTGGTATTTAACATTCATCTGCTCCTAATCCCCAGAGGCAATCTGTGGAGCCTTTAGACTGGTATTTTGTTTTCTGTGTCCAGAAGTTTTGAGTAGTTTTCTTGTATGATTTTTTGCATTATATTTTTTTTTCAGGTTTCTTGACTTGCCGTGCACTTCTGGGATACCTATGATCCTTATATTGTATCAATGGAATCCGTCTTTGAAATCACTATGTTTCAGTGGTATGAGGATCAGTTTTTCTTTTATTATTATTACCTTTTGCTTCTCTTCTAGGTTGTCTTTCATTTCTGTGTATTGGCAACCCCATTCATTTATTCTCTCTTTTATTTCTTTGGCCAGACTTGTAGCTGTGTATTAAAGTTTCTCTGTTCTACCAATCATTTCTACTGTGTAGGATATAAATTCTGTTTTCACAGTTTCTCTTTTAAACCATCAAGAAGACCTTGCTGTGATCCCTTCTGCCTTGGAAATCCATGGTGTCCTCTGCCTCATAAAGTATTGATTTGTTTCCCTTTGTCTTGCAATAGTTATTGATAAACATCTGGACTTGTTTAGCTGAACTAGAAGCCATAATCCTTTCTGTTTTTAATAACTTCTCTGTTGGTTTATCTCCTTTTGTTCAAGGTCTTCAATTAAATTTTATTACTCCTAAGATCTTTACTAATTTCAATCTTTTTTTTCTCATATTCCCCTATCACTCACTTCTGCCTCCTTCCCCCTTGATGGTAGTTTCAGTTTGGCTATACTTCAAAACTTTCTTAGTCTCCTCTCATTCTGGGAAATTCACATTACCAGGCCTCAGTCTCAGCCTCAAGTGGTTTTTGGGGGGGATAGACTTGGCCCCAGATTATGTGCTTTTAACTTCAATTTAGTCGAGTACCACAGGGCCACACATGTATCCTACCCAAATTTCCTTTGTTTCTCAGTTCTCTGGCTAAACTCTGTTGCTCAGGAGCCACTGCAACATTATTCCAGTCCAATCATGCTTTGGCCTTTTCATTTGGCACTGGGAGGAGAATAGAGGGAGGGCAGAATTGAACAGCTGATGATGAGGTCCTGAGTGAATACATTAGCAGTTAAGGATTTGTTTCCTCTGCTGTTAGTTCACTGAATTATTACCTCATTGGGATTCCTGGTGACTTAAACTATGTTGTCAGATAAACTTCCTTTATGGCTTGTGCATAATTGCTATTTTGGAAAGGTTGGCAAGGTTTGAAACGTCATAAAAATTAGAGAATATGTCTAGTCCTCCATCTTGTTGGTTTTGTGACCCTCAATTAAACAAAATTTAACACCAAATGTCCTGATGATACTCAATATTTTCTCAATTGCCACAGTTTCTTCTCCACTCTGATTGAAGGACTGAATGGTAGAGAAATAAGTTCCTCCTAATGCTTTTATAGAGGGCTCAGAACTTAGCAGGTAACTCTCCATTGTCCATCAGACTTAGTTTCCACTCCATGAAACATCATGCTGTCCCCATCCATTATTTCAGCTTCCTTTTGATGTTGTCATCCCTGTTAGTGTATAAGCTCCTTGAGGTCAGGAATTGCTTTTCTTTTTCTTATTTGAATCCTCAGCATTTAGCACAATACCTGGCACACAATAGGTACTTAATAAATGTTTACTGAATTGAAATGAATTTATAACTTGAGGGTAAAATATGTTAATTTAACAAGAATTTATTTAATTCTCAGATATTCCTAATAACAGTAAAATCCTTCTTTCTCAGGACATAGAGGAGAATTTGGAGAGGATGCCCCTATTTGGTCAAGGGCACCACCATTCTTCCAGTGTCCTGGGTTCATACCCTTAGTATTATCCTCAAATCTTCATTTTCCCTCGCCCCATATATCTAATCAATTGCTAAGTCTTGCTGTCCCTACCTCCATATCTCTCACATCCACACTGCTCACCTTACTTAGTAATACCTATTACTCACACAGCTGCCATTGTAGTTCAGGCCTTCATCATACTGCTCTCCTACTTCAAGTCTACCCTGACTCCAGTTCGTCTAGCACAAAGCTCGAATAAAATGATTTTCCTTAAGCCGCACATGATCATATTGCTCCTCTACTCAATCAATTCCCTATAGCCTCTAAGCAAATTCTTTTGTTCAGTTTTTAAAGTCCTTCAAAATGTCTCCAATGTATCTTTCCAGCCTGACTGGACATTATTCTATTCCCTGTACTCCATGATGCAAGTAAATTTGCTTTCTCTATTCCTCATACATAACTATGCCTTTTGTACTGACTATTCTCAATGCCAGGAATATACCTAATATAATCCTTTTCTTTCTTCAAGACATAGATCAAGCACTACCTTCTATATAAGACCTATTTTGTATTTATTTGTACTTATTCTCTTTATATTCCATCTGTATTTATTTATTTCTTGCCTCTCCTATTAGAATGTAAGTTCCTTTTATGAACAAATGAACTCTTGCTGAATACAGTAAATACTAACTAAAACCAAGAGCAAGAATTATATGGAAATATAATAGATAAACAGACAAAAAATAAATAAATGGATGGGTGAGCAAATAAATAAATAGATGGATAGGATGGGAAAAAGTCAAAGGTTTTATCAACAAGAACAGTGGCAAAGTGATGCTAAGCTAAGGAAACAAAAAGAGAAACTGAAGGAATAAACATAGGCAAAGAAGAAATAAATATATTTTCTTACATATGATGTAATTGATGGCCTGTCTAGAAAAGTCTAAAGCATCAATTAAAAATTAACTGAAATAAATGGCAAATTCAGCAAAATTTTGGAATATGAAATAAATCTACATAAATCATAAAAACATAAATCATTAGCATTCTTGTACATAAATCCAGAAAGAGATAGAGAGAAAAATTCCATTAAAAATAATTAGAGAACTGTATGTCCCAAGACATACCCAGGAACTATTTTAATCCAATTACAAAACAATCTTTTCAGAAATAAAGATAGTCATAAATAACTGGAGAAACTTAAACATTGTTTATGTCTAAGTTGTGACAGTATAATAAAATTGACAATATCACCTAAATTAATTTAGTTATGCAGTGTTATATTAAGCCTCTAGAAGAAATAATATGTTAAGAATATCCAGTGAAATGTTGAAAAAAATAATCAGATCTGCCTCTCTTCTTTCAAGATGAAGCTCAAGACCGGGCAGCTAGGTGGTGCAGTGGATAGAGCACCGGCCCTGGATTGAGGAGGACCTGAGTCCAAATCTGGACTCAGACCCTTAACACTTACTAGCTGTGTGACCCTGGGTAAGTCACTTAACCCCAATTCTCTCTCTCTCTCTCTCTCTCTCACACACACACACACACACACACACAAACACAGCTCAAGAAACGCCTTCTGCAAAAAGTCATACCTCCAACTTCTAGTGCCCTCTCTCCCTAACAACCTTGTACTAATTTCTATTTGCTTCATAACCTATATTTGTAATGGTGTTTCTCTCCCCATAGAATGAAAGGTCGTCGAGAGGAAATACTGTCTTATTGTTTTATATTTTAAAGTTCAGAGCCTAGACCATTTTCTGGTGAAAGCAGGTGTTTGATGTCATTTGATTGATTTATTATTAACTCCAAATCCAGAATTCTAAACATCATGCAATAATGCCTTTCATCAAAGGCAAAACAGAAAAGGGAATGGCTGGTGAAATCTGTGGTAGCTTCTACAGAAAAAAGACTATAATATATGTTGAATATTACAGCTCACTAAGATCCTAAAACTTAACCCTTTAGAATGATTACAATAGAACATTATAATAGACAAGTATTATGGGGAGAAAAAAAAACAAAGACTCTGAATACTTAAAAACAAAAACACTCAAATATACTTAACAGAATAATTCATTGAAATGCCTCCTTTTAAAAATAAGATATAATAGTAATAGTTTTCTACATAAATTGTGGGAGGTATTGGGGGGAGACAAATGGCATAATAGCTAGAATTTATATGGCATTTTAAGGTTTGCAAAGATCTCTACGAATATCATTTCCTTTTATCCATTAAACAACCCTGGGAGGTAGGTGCTATAATTTTCCCAATTTTACAGACATAGGTATACAAAGTTTAAGTGACTTGCTCAGGGTCACATACAATGAGTAAGTGTCTGAAGCATTTTTTAAACTCAAGTCTTCCTAATTTCAAGCCCTGTGCTCCATCCACTATACCACCTAGTTCCCTCTATGTATCATAATAATAGTGTAACAAGAAATTGACCTCTTCACTGGACACAATTCTTCTCAATATGCCTTTCCTTCATTTAACAACACATTCATCTATACTGTGCATTTCCAAGGCAGTATTAACCTATAAAATGAGACATTTAATCATATATGCATATTAAATAAGTAAAACATAAATGTTGCAATATTGTACTTACCTAATCCTTTAGGAGTAATACCACTACTATCAGCAGGATTAATAACCCAATAGTAATATTTCAATGTGTGCATTAGCTGTAATACTGTTCCAACTCTGCGTATGGTAGTGTAGATAGTAGCAGTTCCAATGAATTCAGCGGATAAATAGGTATACAGAGAAAGTTGAACCTAATAAATAATATAGAATATGAATGCCTAGGAATTAAGGGAACTGAAAGGATAAGCATTAATAGCTATTTGTTATAAATATTCATTTTAAGTTAAATATAAATATATATTTAAAAGTATAAACAAAATATTCAATTATTCCCCTAAGTCTCCTTCAAAATATTTGGGTATTCATTTTCTATTCAAATTTCCTTTTATATGGTCTCTGTACTCTGCTTTGGTTCTGTTATAACAACTGAATTATTTCCATTACATTGATCTACTACAATTCATTAGAACATTTTCCCATCATTGGCTATTTTTGTTTTTCCCAGTTTTGTATAATTACAAATAACAGCACTATAGCAATTTTTTAAAAGATTTCTCACTATTCCCCTCCTCAACAACTCCTTTAAGGCATATTTCCAACAAAAGAATTACTGGTAAAAAAAAAAGAGAGAGATAGCATGATTGTTTTTGTAATTTTTACTATTTACCAACAGAATGCTTTCCAAAGGATTCTACTATTTTTCAATTCAACAGTCATAACAGCATACGTGTTTCTATGAAACTCACAAATAAAACTTAGTTCCTTTATATTTTTTTGCCAAATGAAGGACTATGAGATGGTACCACAACACTGATTTAACTGAATTTCTTCATGAATGAAAATGAGTTTATTTTAAATGACTAACACTAAGGAGTTTCTTCTGAAACTGTCTTTGTTTCATTTGCTCCTTGAAGACTAGGAGTTTATATAGTATACTATGAAAATCCAAATCCATTTCTCACCAAAATGCTAAATTATTTTTCTAGAATATATTTTGCTAATTACTAAATAAATCCCTCAATCTTTATTTTCTATATATTTATTGAAAACTGTTCTTTTGCATATGTTTGGTTAGACTCTGCTTCTCGGATATTCTCTATTATCTCTGTGATATGTTTAAAAGAATGGGGGCAGCTATGTGGCACAGTGGTTAAAGCACCGGCCCTGGATTCAGGAGGACCTGAGTTCAAATCCAACCTCAGACACTTGACACTTACTAGCTGTGTGACCCTGGGGCAAGTCACTTAACCCTCATTGTTGTCCCCCACCGCTACCCCCCAAAAGAATCAGTGTATATTTTAGTTTTTTAGGATCACTAATTCAGTCAGTTGTATACATTTATTAAGTACCTACTATGTCCCTATATTATAAATAAAGATCCTGTTGTAATCACAAAATAGGTTTCCATACCACTCCATCCCCTTCAAAGAGCACTACTACTACAACTACTACTGCTGCTGCCACCTCCTCCTCTTTTTTCTTTCCCCAAATTGATACAGTATTTTAGAACTGAAATTTTAGTTCCTTACAATGCTGCTATAGATGCTTTGGTGGCTGATTTTTTTTTTTGCTTTGTTCTTTTTTTAATGTGCTGGAAGAAGTACTTAAATTCAGATTTTCCTAACTCTGAAGCCAGTTCTGTATCCACTAAAAACCCTTGGTTTTCATGAATTAGTTCCTATATACATGCCCCTATTTTACAAATATGGAAATTAAAGTTCAGGGAGGTTAAAAGATTTGTCCATGGTAACAGCAGGGATTAAAACCCACAACCCCTGATTTTAAGTTCAATGTTCTTTACACTAGCTCATGCAAGCCCAACACATTAAATACATTTTCTCAGCCCAAAGCAGTACAAAATTAAAAACAAACAAACAAACAAACAAAAACCCTTCCTTTCCTTCAGGAAAAGGAACTAGGTTGAAAAAAATCTTCTAGGACATTTCTTCTTGACAGACAGTATGGCACAGTGAGTAGAAGATTTGCCTTGTTGTCAGCAAGAGTAGGGTCCAACCCTGACTGACACATACTGGCTATATGACAAAGGGTCAGACCACTTGATCCCTTAGTCTTCCTAAGCAAGGTTATAGAGGAGTCTCCTAACTGCATCAGGAGACTTAGATTCCACACCAGATATTGTAAAAATCAGTCCCAGAGAAAAACAAAAGCCTTCAATCCTAAAAGCTAAAAATGACTTGGAAAAAAAATCATTTAACTTCATAAGATAAAATTAATTTATTAAAAGGTAATAACCTCTTAGATGGTTTCATTTGGATATTTTAATTAGAGCTATTCAAAACCATTCCTTAGAACAAGAGGAATATGAATAATATTAAGTAAATACCTTTGCAGGAGTATGTATCCAGATAGCTGGGTTGAAAAGAATGTGATCACAAAGCTGCTTCAGTAATGGTGCTCCATGAGATAAACCATCAAGATATTTTGCAAAGGACAAAAACTGTTCCAGAACTGCTCTGGTTATATGAACCCTGGATGACTAAAAAAATAAAATAAAATAAAATTCTTGTTAGAATCAAGTTTCTTCCCAGAATATCACACTGGAAAATGTTGGACGTAGTAAAAGAAAAAGGTTTTGGCCACATATTTAAATAGTTGAGGGTTTTTTCATAATCCCTTTAGGCTCTGTAAGTAAGAAGTTTAATTATTTTAATTTGGTCTGCTTTTTAAAATATTCTATCTTTGGAGAAGATGGTGGAATCTAAAGATAATTATATTTTGAGGCAGTATGTATCAACTATTGCTAGGGATAACTTTGGCTAAATAAATTCAGTATATACGTAATGTACTATACTCAGTACAATTTAAAAAAGCAAAATAAGAAAGGCAAAAACAAAGTTTCATTTTCAATCTAGAGAACAAAATGGTAGGAAAATATTTTGTAACTGAAGGGATCTCCCTAAATTTGGGTTTTTATGATTAAATTAACATACACTTTAATAATTTGTGACTTCAAAGAAAAGGCAGACATAGGGAAAGATAGTTTTAAAAGACTGGAAAATATGGCTGAGTAAGAAACAAGAAAAGTCAAAGGCTTATAGACCATACAGAAGCATTGTATCTATACAATAAATCAATTAAATTCAGTAAACATGTATTAAGTGCCTATTATGTGCTAGGCACTGTGCTAAGGGCTGGGGATACAAAAAGAGGCAAAAGAGAGTCTCATAGAGCTTACAGTATAATGGGAGAGACAACTCAGAAATAAATATCTACAAGGATATAATAAATAAACATATACAGGATAAATAGGAGAGGTTGAGAAAGGCTTCCTGTTGGAGGTGGGATTTTAGCTGGGACTTAAAGGAAGCCAAGAAGGTCAGTAGTCAGAGTGGAGAAGGAAAAGCATTCCAGATATAAAGGACAGCCACAGAGAATGCCAGGAGCCAAGAAACAGAATGTCTTGTTCCTGAAATAGCCAGGAGTCGGGTATAATTGGATTGAAGAGTACATGTTGGAGAGTAAAGTGTAAGAAGACTGGAAAGGTAGGGGTTAGATTATAAGAGAGTTTGAATGCCAAAGAGAGCATTCTATATTTTCTCCTAGAGGCAATAGGAAGTCATTGGAATTTATTTGGGGGGGGACGGGGACGGTGAGGAAAGAGAGAAGGTCTGGGAATGATCCAACCTGCATTTTAGGAAAATTACTTTAGTGGCTGAATGGAAAATGTATTAGAATGAGAAGAGACTTGAGGCTGGCAGATCCACCAGCAGGCTATTGCAGAAATCAAGGTTTGAGGTGTTGAGGGCTTCCACTAGAATGGTGGCAGTGTCAGAAGAGAGAATGGGACATATTGGGGGAATGTTGCAGAGGTATTGACAACAGCTTGGGTATGGAGGGTGAGAGTGAGGAATCCAGAAAGACTCCCAAGTTGCAAGCTGGACTGAAATGATAGTGTTCCCCTTTATAGTAATAGGGAAGGTATTGCGGGGGAAGATTTTAGGAGAAAAGATCATGAGTTCAATTTTGGATATATTGAGTTTAAGATGTCTACTGGACATCCAGTTCAAGATGTCTAAAAGGCAATTAATTGGAGAAACAAGATTGGAGGTCAGCAGAGACACTGGGGTAGAAAAGGTAGATTTGAGAATTATCAGCATAATATAATAATTATATAAAAAATGCTTTAAGGGGGCGGCTAGGTGGCGCAGTGGATAAAGTACCGGCCCTGGATTCAGGAGTACCTGAGTTCAAATCCGACCTCAGACACTTACTAGCTGTGTGACCCTGGGCAAGTCACTTAACCCTCATTGCCCCGCAAAAAAAAAAAAAAAAAGCTTTAAGAATGTAAGCAATGGGGTCGAAGTGGAGAGAGCACCAGCCCTTGAGTCAGGAGTACCGAAGTTCAAATCCAGCCTCAGACACTTGACACTTACTAGCTGTGTGACCCTGAGCAAGTAGCAAGTCACTTAACCCCAACTGCCTCACCAAAAAAAAAAAAAAAAAAAAAAAGAATGTAAGCAATGAACACGGCAGGAATCAAATAATTTTTCTTTTGGGGGGGGGAACAGGGCAATGGGGGTTAAGTGACTTTTTTTAAAAAATGAAATTTACTATACTTTTAACAGATATGAAATGACAGTTAATGATGTATCATTTCTGGATCCACATCTGATTCATTTCTGTATCAAACTCTTTGCTCAAGTCAATACCAAACTAGAATAAAAGTGAGAAAACAGTCAATTAAGGGTAGTCCTACCTGACCTATGTAAACAATATGTTCATGCCGAAAAGTGGGTAAAAGAGCAACAAATACACCTTTTCTTAAGAAAGTTAACCTAAGAAAGAAGCCCAGAAAGCATCTCAGCCAGCAAATAATTTATCTTCTTAAAGATTACATAAACATGAAAGCTGAAAGCAATACAAATTTAGAATTTAAGCTCTGGGAAATAAAGGATGAAACTGGAAGACTAGACAAAGAGAATGAGAGAGATCAGAAAAGATGTTTTATGATAAACACTTTACTCTATCAATGCGAGGGGGGAAAGCAGATTTAGACCTTTACTGCCAGCATGAGAAAACAGAAATAGCACTTAACTGGCCAAATCCAAGTACATACAATAGGCACATATGCTAGAGATGACAACATTTTGAGGCTGGTGAGGAAGGGATAGATTAGCAAAGTATCTAAAAGAAAGTAGGTTATCAAATGCCTGGCGGGGAGGGGGGGGGGGGGAATCTGGACTTTTCTTTTACAAAAAAACCCCAAAACAACCAAACTAACAACAAAAAAAGCAAACAAACAAACAAACAAAAACCCCACTAGGAATACATTAACTTGTAAACTATATACGCAGAAAGACCTGGAGGGACCTGCATTAGCTGATGCAAAATGAATACAAAATATCAGTAATATTCTGAGATGATCCTACTGTGAATGATTTGTTATTTTCAGCAACGCAATGATCCTAGACAACTCTGAAGGTCTTATGAAAAATGCAAGTCATCTACAGAGAGAGAACTGATGGTATTTGAATACAGATTGAAACATAATTTTTTTTGTGTTAGTTACTTTATCAGAAACAAAAAAAAAAAAGAAAAAAAAAGATGAGCAGGATGCTATTAGAAAAACCTGGAAAGACCTATATGAACTGATGCAGAGTGAAATGTACTGTATACAAAATAACAGCAATATTGTAAGATGATCTGCTGTGAATGACTTGGTTACTTAAAGCAATGCAATGATCCAAGATAATTCTGAAGGATTTATGAAAATTGCAATCAATCTACAGAAAAAGAACTGATGGTATCTGAAAACAGATTGAAGCATGATTTTTTTTCATAGTTCCTTAATCTGAAGTTTTGTTTTTGACTTTTTTTCCCCCACAACCTGGCTAATGTGGAGATGTTTTGCATGGGTACTCATGTATAATTTATATTGAATTGCTTGAATTCTTGGGGGTAGGGGGTGGGAAGAGAGAGAAAAAGAAAAGTTGGAACACAAATTTTTAAAAAAACCGATGTCAAAATTTGTTTTTACATGTAATTTGGAAAATAAAACTCTAAATATAAAAATATAAACTATATATACACAGTTTCTTAACTCTACCAAATTCTCCTAAGAATAATCTATACATTCATCAAGAATTTGCCTGAAGAAGGTAATATAAGGGAACAGGCAGGCTTCTACAAATGATATTTTACAGTAGACCGCATATTTAGTCACACAATTGACAGAAAGCTGTGTCAAAACAAGATCTATGTTTAAATTTGTATTTGGTTGACCAGAGAAATAAAGTAAAGCCTTATAAGCTACCTTCTATAGAAGCGTTCCCTAACCCCTCTAAATTCCAGAGCTTTCCTTCTTTTAATTATTCCCTATTTATCCTATAAATAGCTTGCTTCATACTTATTTGTTTACATGTTGTCTCTCCCATTCTATTGTAAGCTCCCTGAGGGCAAGCCTCTTTTTATGTCCCCAGCACTTACTTAGCACATATTTGGGGTTTAATGAAAGTTTATTGAATCATTTACTAAAAGAGCAAACCGAAGCAAACAATGCCTATGTGCCAAGACAGTTCTTAGTAGTGAAGATACAAAGATAGATCAAAACAAAACAAAACAAAAAACAGTCTCTGCTCTAAAGAAGCTCACACTGAAATGGGAAAAAGGGGGGAAAACAATCTGTAATAACTAACTACAAACAAGATATAAAAGGGATAAACTGAAGATAATATCTGGAGACACTAAGATTAAAGAGGACTAGGAAAGGCCTCTTAAAAAGGCTGAGACTTTAGCTAAGATTTGAAGTGTGTTTCTCATCCATTTGTCAATAATAAACATGAGGCACAGAATAGAAACACACATACTCACAAAAGCATTTGGTCTTTTCACAGAGGCTGTCTAGCACAGAATCTGAATATAAAATAGATTTGCTATTAAAAAGTAAAGTCCCCGTATGCTCCTTTTTCCAAATGACACTGAGCTGGGTTATAGCATGTCCTAGAGTACTGCAGATTTCCTAATGAAATCTGTGATCCCTCAATAGAGTACAGAATTTAGCCAATCCACCTACAAAGTTAAAACCAGGTGGATGAAAAATGCCTACTGTCCAAATTCGTGTGTGTGTGTGTGTGTGTGTGTGTGTGTGTTTGTGTGTGTGTGTGTGTGTGTGTGTGTGTGTGTGTGTGTGTGTGTGTAAAGGAAAGTGAACATGGACAATGAAGAGTTTGGTGCAGGATAGAATAGTAAACAGAGAGTGGGCTGGATTGCTTTCATGAAAATACTCAGTATATTTAACAAACCCAAGATTCTCCCAGAAACAAAAGCCCATCACTTTAAAGTCAATATTCTTCTGGTATTCTTGTATAGTGACCAATCAAGGAAAACCAATCTCAGAAGAATTAAAATTGAATCAAAATTAAAATGGAGGCAGGGGCAGTGACCCCAAAATGTAAAATATTAGCATAATGTAACATTTTAATCTCATCTAGCAGTTTCTTCCTCTAGACTGGGAAAGATAAATCTTTTGGCTATAGAAGAAAAGATAGAAGGATTTCTATGGTAAAAATAAATTAATAGGAAAAGTTTTTAATACAAAGTTAAACAGATGTATAAGCCAATGCTACTTCTAAAGTCAAGGAAAAAGAGAAAAGCCTAAAATGGTCATAATTTAGAAACAAAGAACAAAGATTATGTAGAACTTATGATTTTATTTGTGCTTTTTTTGTTTTTAGTTTTTAAAGTTTACTCAAGACATCTGTTTTGATGTCTGTTTAGTTGTTTAATTTTCTACAAAGAGATTATTTTTTGATAAATAATCAAGGAAGAAGAGGAGAAATAAAGTCAGTCAGAAAGATAACATGACAATTATGATTCACAAATGTCTTGAATAGTTGGAATTAGATGAAATTTAAGAAGGAAAAATTTAAATCTTACATTTCTTTATAAATTAAGTACACTAGTATGAGCTGAAGAGAAATGTCTTGACAGCAATTTATTTTCTATTTTACACTGCCTCGTGAAAATTTGCCATGTTTCTCTGAATTTTTCAGTAATGTTTATGTTTTTTAAATATGTAAAACAATCTTTGTGGAATAAGGTTTTCATGGTCACTCCCCATCTCATTAAAAGAATTTAAAGATTAAAAAACAAAAAAATCATGCACAACTAATCAATTACGTTGTTTGTTCACTCCCCAATCATGGGATGCCCATTTGTTTCCAGAATTATCATACAGAGTTGGACTATAAACATTTTTCTTATATATTAGACCTTTCCTCTGGCATTTGCCCTCCTTAAGGTACGTCACCAATGGTGGAACTGATGGTATAAAAGGTATAAACAAGTTTTATGACAGTTCTCACATAAAGACAAATTGCTTTCCAGAACACTTGAAACAATTCACATTTCCACTCCCAGTACATTAGTGCACTTGTCTTCCCTGGGCCTCTATTCCCATTGACTATTTCCATTTTACCCCACATTATCAATTTGATGAGTATAAACATCAAAATTGTTTGAATATGCAATTTTCTATTTGTTAGTGATTTGGAGCTGCTGATTAATGATTTTGGCTGTGATAGCCTACAATTCTTCTTTTAAAAACAATTTGTATGCTTTGAGCACTTTTCTATTTGGGAATGTCTTTTTGTCTTCTATATCTGTCAATTTCTTATATATTTTGGATGGCAAAAATATTTAATGCAATGATTTTTCCACACTTTAAAATGTATCCTCAATGCTAGCTGCATCGATTATGTTACTACAAAAGCTTTTAAAATTTGTAACATAAAAATTATCTATTTTGTTTTCTGTGATTTCTTCTGTTTTATCTTTGGCTATGATTCTTGAATGATGCTTCCTTCTAATTTTCCTATGGTATTTATGATGATACATCTTTTATATCTGGACAGCTCATCCATTTGGAGTTTAACATAATACAATGCATAAAATACTAATGTTAGCCTATTTTCACAGCCAAATTGCCTTGCGATTTTCACAGCAGACCTTTCCTAAAAGATTTGCTTCCCCCTAGTTTTTGTTCTTGGACTACTCTTTTACTATCCTTCAGGTGTTCATGGTTAATTTTCCCACTGAACAACATTTCAGTTTTAGTGACAGGCCCACATATCACTATTATTTTCATATGGTTTGACATTGGTTTTTTCCTCTACTCTTGGTTCCCAAAGAGGACCAAGTGGTGTTTACCTCAAGTATAAAAACGAGAATTTCATAAATGTATAACCCTTTTATTTTATTTTAAAATCCAAAAGTTTAGACAAAACTAAAACATTGGGGTATTTTAGATAAGTTCTGAACAAAAACATGTTTAAACAATAGACAAGCTATTTTAGGAAAACAATAGAATAAGCTTAAACTACACTACATGAAACATGAAATAAAGTAAATGAACTAAATTTCCTTTGTGAATTTGATTTCTAAGATTCTTTTACTCAAAAATGTTTAATAACTTAAAATCCTAAGAACATATAGCTTGAAATAAATCATAACTGAGTCTGTCTGGATAGGAGAGAATAGAAAAAAAATTAATTAGAAGTATGTTCTATCTGCTATATTTTTGAAGTTGTAAAGTAAAAATCATTACTTACCTTCTCAAGTAGGTAACCAATGACTAGAAAGCCTTTTCCACCCAGCATCTGTTCTTGCATGGCCACTGAACTCTTCAGCAATTCAACGAGGAATGCCAAAAGAGTCGCACTGTATACAAAGTATAGTTATATACATAATGAACAAAATTGGATTATAAGTAGATTTCTATTTATACTATCATTTTATTAGACAAAAGATGGTAAAATAACATTCAAATCTAACAAAGTTTATTTTCTCACATTACCTTTCATAATCAAAATATTAAAAATTATACTTTCATACTTTAAGTTTCTATCAAACTTATTTTATATTAGAGACCACCTGATAGTCATGATGCCATGTTTAGCAAGTAGAACATAAGACTTTGACATAGACAAGGTCTAAACTTACAAAGTTTTTACACATACACAACTATTCTATTTTAAACAAATCCAAACATGAAACTCCGAATTTGTAAAACTACATCAGAGGTTGAACCCTTTTACCAAAGGCAACACTAATGGCCTCCTTTAAAATTATAAAATACCGATGTGTTTAAAATATAAACAAAGACATGACTTAAGGAAAACCTCTATTGTCTAAAATTGTGTGTCACATTATATGCACACATATACATATACGTGACATGTGCACTCATTTTAAGCAAAGAATATGAAAAAATGGAAAAGTTTTAAAAATTAAATTATTAGGTTTCAAACAAATGAAGATGTACAAACATGTATACTGAAAAAAACTTGTATTCATTAAATTTCATAAAAAACTTGATAAATTAACCATAAAGAACACATTTTAAAAATATTCTTGAAATATAAATATATTAGGATCAATTATGAATGTTTTGATCATTTACACTCTTACCACAGAATTATAATAATCAGCAGATTTAAAAGAAAAGACTTACTAACATTCAAAAAATATCCTACTTATATTTTTAAATTTCCACCAAATACTAACAAATTGACACATTTGAGTAAAAGAAGCTAATTAAAGTAATTTGAAAATTAATTTTAAGTTAATACAGTTAAAATTTTTATATCCTATTATCAACATAAAATTTTATTATATGATGAAAGGTTGAAAATTATCCCAGAAATAAGATAAGCTATTAACTTTACTCCATAAACTCATTTTAAACAAAAAATTTCATGTTTCTTTATAGTTGCCATACAATGCACTGTTAAATTTATGTTTAGTAATATTCATCATGTTCAAAGTCAGGCCTACAATCAAGGACAGGATTAATGTCAAAATTAGAAAAATTATAAGAAAAGACAGAAAGGCTGTTGATACATTATATATGGGTAAGATAAAAATACTATCCAAAAATCAAAGACTCCTTTACCAGAAAATAAAGTTTTATATACAAGATAGCAAAAATATTAGCTGGCCCTACAGTATGAAACCACAAAATTTTAATTACTACACAATTTTGCAATTCAGTAATATTCTAGTAACTTCCTCCTTCAAAGTATTGATAACTTTCCCCATAAAGACACAAATACTAAATAATCAAATTAAAGCTAATAAGGAATCACTTTCTATTTAAATGAAACAAGCAAAAAAGGCAAGGGCACTTTATGAGTGTTAGCTTCTTAAATGCTGTTGCACCTAACACTTTTGTCTGATTGACTGTAAAGATCAATAACACCTGTAACATGTATATTGCATGATTTCCTATACTATGCATGGAACTCAGAGAAATATGAAAGGGATTTTAGGGGCAGGAGGGGGGAGGAGGTGAATAAAGTTCCTAAATATTAATATTTCCAAATAGAAAGACAAGAAAAGCCTCACAATGGTCCATCAAATAATTCAAAAAACTATATTGGATACTAGAGATACCTCTCCTATGAAGAATCACTATAAATTACAAGGATGTCATGGGTTTCCTCATTTTGTTTCATGACTAACTGTCTCTTCAAGCATCCAATAAATTAAATCTGACCTCCAAACACAATGGACTTTAATCACAAAGAAAAGAAGCCATTAATTTCATTATCTATTATCCCCAAATCATAAAACTTAGCTAGCTGGAATTTTAAAAGACTTCAACATCAATTAAGTCAGCAACTGAAAAGACAAATGCATTTACTAAGTAAAATCTTTCAGAACTTATAGATGCAACCAATGGACATATTAGCAATACCATATCATTTTAAAGAACCTTCAAAATAGGTTAGAGTTGACATGGTGGAAGTAAAAGTAATTAGATGGCCATCTTCCAAGAGGAACATTTTCAAACAGAATTTAACAAACTTACCAGTAACTAAAATGCATCGGTTTGCTGCAGGGCTCACATTAAACTTGCAAAATTCTGTGTACTGCCATACAAAATTTCTCTCCATTCTTGCCTATTTCCAACTCCCCTAGATACAAAGGCAAATATAAAGGATACTTCAGCCCATTCCTATACTCCTACAAACCACTTCCTGTCAAGAACACATCAGGTCATCTACTGAGCAACTAAATATATATACCAAATAACAAGTATCCATGTCAACCAGAACTAATATAGGCAAAATAAAGGATTCTGTTGAAAAGTATAACAATATTAGGAAGTAATTTTTAGAGATATTTATCTAACAAGCAAGAAATATATTAATTCTTATATTATAAAATTGCTAAACTTTTCAACAGATAACACTATGCTATAGTATATTCTTGAAATGGAAAGAATAAAATCTGCTTTAAGAGTGCCTTTTCTTCTCACCTACCTCTTAAGGAATATGGATGGCATTGATAATCTAATACTAAAATTTTCCTTAAAATTTTTTAATCCTAAAATCCTTAACAAGTTACAGTTAAGTTAGGAAGTAATGTTTCTCTGCAATTTCACACTTTTAAAAGGAAGATTTCTTGGGAATAATCAAGAAGATAATGACAACCCTCCCCCCAAGTTTCTTGTTTATTTCCTCTGTCTATAGCTCTCTACCCTATTATTCATAGACACTATCATATTCCTAGCATACATGCAAAATACTCAGGAAACATTTAGAAACTATGTATAAACACAAATTTTTCTAATTAATCTTTGAGCTATATTTTGATGCTACTAAAAACCTAACAAATATGGATTCTTTAATAGTTATTTAGAAATTACTTATTAAAATTATTTTACTGTTTAATATAATTACCAATGAAAAATGATTGATAAATTATCACATGGTAGCCATAATCTCAAGAGCTTTAGGAAATATTGACTTTTTATTCATTACATGAAGCAAAATACCATGAAAAACAGTACATTTGGAAAACATTTTGACTTAAATAAGAATAAATAAAGTCAGTAGTAATATGAAGAAAGTTCCTAAAGAGCAGAACATCTCTGTTTAACTTGCTTTTTGTGTTGGAACTGGCAAGAACTATAAAGAGAGCACTTCAATAAATGCTAATTTATTTTAAAATCGAGAGAAATTCAGTAAGATGGATTCTGATATTTATAATATCTCCTTTTTAAAGATATTTAAAAGCTTAAAGCAGTTTTTAAGGCTGGTAAAACCTACTCGCAATAGATAATTGATCAGTAAATTCTTTAAGGTCAGAATAAAAAGTTTCAAATGAAATTTAAACACTATAAACTACAGGAAGAGGAGAAACACAAAACACTTTACTTTGCCCTGTACAGAAGATCCAATTAACTTTAGCACTAATAAATACTTTACAAAAATCATTTGGTATTGAGAACATATTCCACTTCTCTAGAATGAAATGACACCATATTTTCTACCCCTAACTAAAAGCAAAACTCTTCCTAAATAAAGATGAAACCAGCAACAAGAAGTCAGCATGAAGAAAACCATTTTAGGTCACATCAAAGATAATTCTTCCCTAATTACTCAAAAATCCTTTTGAAAGTTTGCAAATTTTTTTCTTTGGCAGTTCAATAAATAAAAGAATGATTTAAAAGAAGTATAGATAGATAATCCTAGCTATATGTGGTCCTCAATTTTAGATAAATACATCACAGGGGAACATATTGAAGACAATTATCTTAAAGCAATTCACTACCAAAGGAAATACTTAATGCATTTGCTTTTGCTGTCCTTTCTTTAGATATATTAATGCTCCTTAAAAGCAGGGATTATTTCCTTTTTTTTCTTATTCCTGTTTTTTTCTTTGATTCCTCAGCACCAAGCACAAAGCCTGGCACAGATGCTTAGAAATTCTAAGTCAGTGAGGTCAAACTCAGATAGAAAGAGATCCCTACTGACGCCTATAATGACTTAGAAAATCACAAATTAACATAGTGTTGTATTGTGTTTTTATTTATTTTCTAATTGGATTTTAATGTAGTTCAGGCTCACTCAGGAGATTTTCAGGCACTAAGTTTGACACCTCAACTCTTGGCATTTCATTTATTATCAGCCCTCTCTTCAGGCACTTTAGAAATTTAAAGGGGACTCACTGTCAAGGATTCCATGGTGGCTCTCTCTTTTGAGTCCAACCAGATACCAACTAGAATTTAGTTTCAGTATATAGTCAATCAGAATGATAACAATCTATAAAGGGATATTGCAATACTTTTGCCACTACCAAAACTGATAAAATAAAAATTTATACACTCTTGATGTTATAGATAATGTAGTTTTTTGCATTTGACAAAAACATTTATTAATGGTACATATGACTGCTACACTGACCTTTAACATGGCAAAATTTTGGATTTTTGAAAGTTATTCCAGTGGATCAAAGGATTACAGGATCATAAATAGATTAGTGCTGGAAGGGATGTTAGATAGCTTTTATCCAACACTTTCATTTGAAAAGCTAAGTAACTGGGCAGGTAGGTGGCGCAGTGGATAAAGCACTGACCCTGGATTCAGGAGGACCTGAGTTCAAATCCAGCCTCAGACACTTGACACTTTCTAGCTGTGTGACCCTGGGCAAGTCACTTAACCCTCATTGCCCTGCCCCCAAAAAAAAGAAAAGAAAAGAAAAAGAAAAAAAGAAAAGGAAAGCTAAGTAATTAAAGTCCAGAGGAAAGTGATTTACTCAGTCATACCATTAGTAAAAGGGAAAGCTGGGATGGAAACCCAGGTTCTATGATTTAAATCTGCCATTCATTTCAGGACTCACAATTCTGGCAGGTCCAATTACTGGAAAAGTTTTAACTATAAACTCTATAACATACTATATTCAAAGGCAAGCCTAGGTAGATTTAGAACTCAACACTAAATGACTGACCATAGGTAGGCAAAAAGTCATAGTTTGGTGTTTGGGAGAACTTCTTTGGTCACAATATGTTAGGAAACCTCAACTCACAGAATGACGTAGTATAGACAACTCATAAAGCCCATATACTAAGGTGTGGAAGAATTTGCCATCTGTATCAGTGTAATAATATTCACAATAATGAATCATAGATCACTAAAGTATATGGAATGCACAGGAGCTCCCAGTTGGAGATATCTTGCTCCAAAGAATCTCATCTACAACAATTTCTTCTTATTCCTTTGTTTCCCTTTACCCAAACCTAAATGCTTCCCTCAACACATATCAATTAGGTATTAGGGGAAAAAATCTGACTAAATTAATCCACACTAATGATAAATGACTCATATCTCATACTCTTTTAATCCTGTCATCAATATTTCCTTATTAATCCAATTTGCTAATTAGTAAAATTTGTAGAGCTATTGTGGTAAGGATACATTACTAACAAAGCTCAAACATCTGCTTTACTCCACTTCTACCCTAAAAAGGGAAAAATATTTAGGCCTTAGCACCTTCCCTCTAACAGGTAGCCCAGCCGCCTCAAGTTCCAGAAAAGACTCCAATATGAAAGGAGGAGGAGTATGAATGTCATATAAAGACCACAACTACTACTTTGCCTTTCCGTCTTTGCAAGTGTTTTTCAGGAAGAAAGAGTCAGTGATTTTTTTTTCTATTTTCTCACCAATTGTTGCCTAGAATCTAAGCTGCCTAAATATTTTTAGCAAGCAGTGGTGAAACATGAGGACATGGGGGGCTTCCACAGCAGAGAAAAGGGTATCGTTTTGACTTAAGTTGAGTGTGCCCCAGAACTTTAGTGACTGATCTATTTTGGTGTCTAACATCTAAAGCAGCTGTACTTCTCATCTTGTACATTTCAAAATGTCCAGGCTATAGTTATTACTTCCTAGAAAGGAGGGGAAGGAAATTGAACCTGGCCACCAATAATTGGTTTCTTCTATACTGTGAAACCAGGGCTTTTCATGGGAACCTCAAGAAGGTATGCTGCTCTATAAAGGTACCACAGTGGATATGCTCTCTAGATCCTCATTTCTCAGGCAATCCATAGTTTATCCCCAGGACTAGTACCCAATCTGTTCCTTTGTCTTCCTGGCAATTAAACTGTAGTTCATTGAATGACTTTGACAACATGTTTATTTCCCTAAGTCACTAAAGAACCGACACTTATTAAAGTCATCTCCAAGCAAAAGCCCAGGGTGGGTTCCCCAGATTGCAGGGAATGGAATAAAAATATCTTAGCTACATATTTGGGACCTTCATCTGTCTGGAATGCCTATGAATAATAATAATGATACAGTGTATTATAATATGTGTGTGTGTGTGTGTGTGTGTGTGTGTATATATATATATATATATATATAAAATAGATCACTCATACTATAATAAAGTAAAAAACAATTTGATTATTCCACTGTAAAAACCCAATAATGTTGGCATCCTAAATACGAAAATGAGATAAAATAAGAAATTCCATTCAATATGTCTAATCTTCATAATTTTTGCCTCATGAAATAGCTATTTGATTAAAAAAAAATTTCAATAAGAGAAGGAACAGTGCTCTTAATAGCAAAGAAAATACATATACAATGAATAATCCAAGATGGTATTGTAATGAACTTTCAGGACCAAAAAAGAAAACAAAAAAACCCATTTCATTACAATTTAAGAGGAAAAGTAAAAAAAAAAAAGATCTGATTTAACCAACTATAATAAATGCTTGTGGGAAAATAGCAAAATAGAAAAAAATACAAGTATTGGCTCCAAAAAGGCAAATAAAACAAGTTGGAGGTGATTTAAAATGAAAATAATTTTTAGGAAAATCATTCAGAACTGAGGATGATATATCATAATAAAACTAGATGCAAAAGAAAGGTAGCATTTTAAAAAATAAAAAATTAAAATAGGAAACTATTACACCTCCAACCTCAGTAAATTAAACCAACCCAACCCCCCCCCCCAAACCAAACAAAACCCCATTAAAAATGAACAATAAACATGGGGAGGCTAGGTGGCGCAGTGGATAAAGCACCGGCCCTGGATTCAGGAGTACCTGAGTTCAAATCTGGCCTCAGACACTTGATACTTACTAGCTGTGTGACCCTGGGCAAGTCATTTAATCCCCATTGCCCCCCCCAAAAAAAAGATCATTAAAAATGAACAATAAACATCACGAGGAGCATGGGTCCCTGGATAATAATATGCTATATACATCTGAAAATAAATCATGCCCCCCAAAATGATTACTTTTTGAAAGAATTGCTAAGTATAGTGAATAGAATACTTAATTTTAGAGAATCATTTTAAGTATGTTAAAATTAATACCAATTTTATATTAGTTAATTAAATTTATTATTTAATATTAACTTAAATATTGGCTCAATATCTGAATTTTAAAGTGATTTTATATGAGTACTATGACATTTAAAACTTCCTAAATAAGAGTAAACAAATAGAAAATAATAATGAATTGACTTAAAAGACAGTGCACCTAGTTATATATACATGCTGCATCCTCATCAGCATGTAAGTGTCTATAGGGCAAATGTTTCTGCTTTTCTTCATATGCCAAGCAATTAAGTCTGAATAGGCAAGTAATAAGCACTTAATAAATTCTTATTGACTGGCTCACTGTATGTAGAGAAGTATATGTAGAGAAGTTCCTTCTTTTACTCAAAGTATGTATTGCTCAAAGTTTGTATCTCAGTGAATTTTTGCAAATTTAGTGCTTTTAATAATAACAATAACAGTTAACATTTACATATTTACTATGCTAAGTACTTTATAATTATCATCTCTTTGACCTTCACAATAACCCTGGGAAATAAGTCTTATTATTATCCTATTTTATAGATAAGGAAACTGAGGCTGAGAAAGGTTAAATGATTTACTTACCCAGGATCTCAGAGTTAGTAAACATCCAAGATCAAATCTGAACTTAGGTTTTCCTGACTCCAAGCCTGAGGCTCTATCCACTGTGCCACCTAGTTGCCTCATTTTAAATTCACAAGGAGAGCTAGCTCTTTAAAACAAACTTTAGCATTTACATTTCTTTAAAGTGAGAAATCATACTTTAATTTCATCTGTTCTGTAAATTTAGATTTCAGGATATTAAAAATAGGTTACATGGTTTCTAATTGGATTTCTGTGCAATATGACAATTCTATAATAATTTAAAGAATAGGGAAAATGCTAACAATTAAGAACAAAGCTAACCTCCAATTAATGCCTTTAAGGGCCAAATAAAAGGCTATATATAACTAATTAATACAACAGAACTACTACTAAAGAAGATAATTCAATGAAAATATAAAGATTGAGACATTAAAGGACCTAATGAAAAGTAAAGAAATAAGCTGCTTTAATAAAAGGTGGCTAAGGTGTTGTCTGCCTATGGTAAGCATTTTATAATCATCATACATCCACACAAATACACACACAGAGGTAATAATATAGAGTATTTGACTCAAAATATTTCTCAAGACTTTTCTGCACAATCAGCCCAAAAAAAAAAAAGCAGCAAAAATGAGTCTGGCTCAAATAATAAAATAATATAACAGGCCCACCAGGCAAAAACGGCTAGTGAAAATATTATATTGTAATGTTTCTATTTTTGCTCATTTTTTCATCCTCAACAGAAATTATGCTTTATCTCTGAAATATACAATATGATAGTTTTTAAAAATTTGCTTAATTCTAATTAATAACAGACTATTATAAAGCCATTGAACAAGAATCACAAGCAGTTATGCCAACCTCCCAAACAGGCAGGATAGCATACAGGATAAAGAGTAGTTTGTTTCTTCCTCTCACTTATATTCAATACTTTAGGGCTTCTTACTTTCTTCTTTCTTGTAGTCCTAAATTCTTCTTATCCTTGTAAAACTTAGAACCTTTTAAAGTATTTTAAAATATATTCATTTTCACTTGCATGTATTATGCTATGTACATATAAAATTCTGGTTTGGACAATCAATAAACTAATACACATACACACATACACACTTTGGGCAGTATTTTCCCTTTTTCCCCCAAATTACTGTTAATAAGAAAACAAATACAGAAAGAAGGAAACACGGGGAAATTTATACATGTATTTATGCTTAAATTGTAGTATAAGGCCTGGTTTTGGCTAATTGGCCCAGACTCAGTTTTGAAGGCTGTGGTCCCAATTACTGCTTTGTGTGTTGGAATCTACACTTGTTTGTGGCTAAACATGGTTAATTCTTAATATTTTATTCAAATGGAATATCATTTGGAACCTAGGAAATTAATCTATTCATATACTATAATTCCTAATAATAAGGACGTTCCAAAATTTGACAAATCAGGGGTACTACCATGCTCCCAGTCACTCAGGCTCTGAGAGGTATAATCCTCAAATATCTCAATCTCTCTCATTCCTTCATATCCATTCAGCTGCAAAGTCCTATTGTTTCAAAATTCTTAATATTTCTTATATATGTTTCATTCTCTCTTCTGACATTGGCACAAAACTGGTATAAGACTCCCTCATCCGCTCATGCCTGGGCTATTGCAAGCCTTCTAGTTGATTTCCTTGACTCAAATATAATGCCTCTGCTAAGTCCTTATCCTTCCTGACCTCTCCACAACCTCTGCTACTGTTGATCACTATCTTCTCCTTGATACTCTCCCCACTTTAGGTTTTTGTAACATTGTTTTCTCCTGGTCTCCTCTTGTAAGAAGACAGCTTCTTACTGTCCTTTTCTGGATCTTCAGCCAGGTCATGCCTGTTAACCAAGAGTGTCCCCAAGGCTCTCTCTTAAGTCTTTAGCTCTTCTCCCTTTATGCTACAATAATAATAATAACAGCTAGCATTTACAGAGCTCTTGTTATGTGCCAGGCTCTTAATTAGTACCAGCACAAAGCACTTTACAATTATTATCTCCTTTCATCCTCACAACAACCCTGAGAGGTAGGTACAACAATTATCTCCATTTTATAGAAGAAGAAACAAGTGAAGACGCCACACAGCTACTAAGTATCTGAGACTGAACTTAAACTCAGGTCTTTCTGACTGGAGGCCCCACACTGCAATTAACAGATGCTTGTTCAGATGGCTAAACAAGCCAACTTTCAAACATCATCTCCATGCAGATGACTCTCAGATCTATTTGTCCAGCCCTAACTTCTCCTGACCTCTAGTCCCATATACTAACTGCTTACTAGGCATTGTAAACATGTAAGTCTTTAACTCAACATGTCCAAAATTAAACTATCTTTCCCTGAAAAGCCGCCCCTCTTCCATACTTCCCTATTATAGCAAATGATACGATCATCATCCAAGTCACCCACGCTCACAACCTTGGTGTCATCCTTAACTCTTCAATCTCTTTCGCCTCCATTCCATATGCAATCAATGGTAAGAGCTGTCAGTTCTACTTCCAAAAAAATCCCTTTTGCTCCTTTAACACTCACACCTATATAAATAGCTTATTGGTTCATCTTCCTGCCACAAGTCTCTCCCAATTCCATTCCATACCACTCAGCTTTCAAATTATTTATCCTGAAAAAAGCTCAGGTCTGACTATGTCACTTTTTTTTTTTGCTTGTCACTTTCTTTTTAAATAAACACCAGTAGTTACCTATTGCCTCTCTGATAAAATATAAAAGCCTCTATTTGGCTTTTAATGCCCTCCATTACTTGGTCTCTTCCTATCTTTCTTGTTTCATCACATTTTATTCACCCACACATACTCCATGATGGACCTACATTAGCCTCCTTCCTGTTCCTCAGCCTCTCTCCATTCCACGCATTTTCTCTAGCTGTCCTTTATGCTTGCCATGTTCTTCTCTCCGCATCTCCATTTCCTAGATTCTCTGGCTTCCTTCAAGTATCATTTAAAGTGCTACATTCTACAAGAAGCCTTTCCTCATACACCAGAAAGCTAGTGCCTTCCCTCTGTTGATTATCTCCAATTTATCCTGAATATATGCTGTTTTTTCATCGTTACTTGCATGTTTTCTTGTCCTGTTAGTCTATGAACTCCTTGAAGACAGGGACTATCTTTTGCTTTTCTTTGTATCTCCACTGCTTCTTAGCACAGTGTGTGAAACTTAATATATGTGAGCATCTTAGATCCCCTTTAAAGGAAGTCTCACAATTGAAGATAGATGCCCATTTGTCAGGGATGGTCCTAGTTACAGAGAAGTTGGCCTAAATGACCTAAGTTCCTTTCTAATTGTGATTACCTACAGTCCATTTACCTGCATTGATAGGGAAAGGAAGACAAGATGAGAGAGACCAGGCAGGCTGGAGTTATTCACTTGTATTAGTCCCAAGTATTATAAGAAAATGTTCATGTCTTTCTAAAGATACAGGTTGAATGTAGCCAGGTAAAAACACACTTAGTATAAACAAGTCATTTTTCTCATATATTATTATGTCAACTTAGTCATGTTCACAATGATTGTCATAAAGTTCAAAGTCAATGAAATAATTTTGATCTTTTTGTTTCCATATCCACTATGTAAACTCATAGAACAGTGACAAAAGCTAGTGTACTAATAAAGAAAAAACAAAAAACAACTGTTCAGTGCTCTGGAAATCACAATGCTTGAAATAATAGAGTAAGGAAATATGATTAATCATACTGCAGAGGCAATAATGAAGGAAGCTACAATAGATTTTAGGAGCTTTTACAAAGTTTATATTTCTAAACTCACATATGGCTCAATCAAGCCTTAGGCAGTCAGCCTTATTGTGAATAAGCTATTGTTGGTCAATTGTAACCACCTCAGGCCTCAAAATTTGCTATTAAGAAAAAAGAAATTTTAAAATATTTTTCTACAAATGCAATCTCTTAGAGGGAAAGAAGTAATTTCAAAAGCAATAGGAAGGGGGGCAGCTAGGTGGCACAGTGGATAAAGCACTGGCCCTGGATTCAGGAGGACCTGAGTTCAAATCCAGCCTCAGACACTTGACACTTACTAGCTGTATGACTTTGGGCAAGTCACTTAACCCTCATTGCCCAGCCAAAAAAAAAAAAGCAATAGGAAGAAAACACTTAAAATTAGACTGAAATTAAAGGCAATTATTCAGGAACTGAAAAGAAACATCTTAGAAGTATGGTGGGAATATCATCACTTAAGCCAAGAGAAAGCATTTTTAAAAAACAACACTATAGGCAACAAGTTAAGCTGATTGCATGGTAGATTAAAAACCCTAATTCTGGAATAGAACAAAGAATTATTTCTAATTAATGCTCAACAAACTCATTAAATACTTAGATGTACCATTATATTTATTAGATACTTTCTATAAAGAATCCACAGAGTATTAAGGTCTGGCTAGCAAAAAAAGACAAGACCCTCTGAATACTGCATTACAATTCTTCTACAACGCGTCAAATAAACTAGTCAATGTAATTTATTTTATTACTCTTTACAAATTAATTTGCATAACAGACAATATAAATCCTATTCCACTGCACTGAAAACTGAAAGAATTTCTTAGTTAGCTTTCTATATACATTTGGCATATTTCATGTGCTTTATACTCCAAGAAACTTTTCCCTTCTCAATTAAACAAATTAAAAGACCAAAAAGATAAAACAACAAATGATAGAAACAATTCAAGATTCAAAATTATTTAGGTAATAAAGATTTGAAAATGAAGATTCCTTAAATAGGTTACAAAAGAAAGAATATTGTTAAGAATCTCTTTGGAAATATAAATTATAGAGTCTTCTAGAATGAAAAGTAATTAAATCAAATAGGGTAATAATTTTGTTTTTCTTTACTGTTATGTTTTTAAATATAGCTTACAAAAGAAAAAACGGCAACAACTTGATTTTGGATGGTAGAGGACTGCTTTTTTTTTTTTAACTTTATCTCCACAAAGTTTAACGGTGTGTGGCTCATGCTAAGTGCTGAAGAAATGCTTGTGGATTGAATGATTTTTAATTACTGAAGAGATGATTAGGTAGTTTATTAACTTTCCAGGTTCAGAAGATTTTCAGAAGAACAAAAGAAACAATAGATCATAAGACTCAAATTGGCTAAAAACATTACTGTTTAGCAGCTCTTTAAAAGACAGATTTCAGGATGAATTCAGAAAACTATAGATATGATCTCACTCTAAGAAATCCAAGTATCCAAAATGTAAACTCATCAAACTTATTAAAATTTCACAGTGAAAAGTTTTCTGCTTTACCACAAGACTGGCATGATTCCTTTAAGAGTTCCTTTATGAGTTAATTTAACTGTCTATAAATCACTGTTTATAAAAATTTAAATAATAATCAACTTTCAGACAAAAAAATCAAACCCAGAAAAGCTATATGTTGTATGAATCATGAATCAAATTCACATAGTTCTTTTAGAATCATAACGACCTTATAAATACATGTTAATTACCGAGGAGTAAGCTAAAAGGATGACAAACTACAAAACAGGTTTTGAACTATACACTTCCTTTTTCCATTCAATCCCTTACCTAAAACTCCAAAGCTTCATCTTCCCTAGCTTTACTTAAAATAAGCTCACAGATGGCTTTTTTAAAAAAGCCAGCCACTTTTCTCCAAAATACTTGCATTCAGAATATTTATCTTTCACATATATTATGCTGTGACATTTAATATTTGTATTTATTGACTTTTCCTTTTTCCTCCAGCTGTGTGTTTCATTATCAATGTGTGATCTTTTGGAGATCTTTAATTCATCTTCCTGCTTATGAGCAGATAAAAGTGGCTTCCAGATCTCCCTGTAGTCTCTGCTTTCCCTCACCCACATTAATTCCAGATCCATACCCAAATCCCAAGACAAAATCTGCAAAAGGTTAGTAGGATATGGTACAGTTTGGAAGGAATGTGTGGGGATATGAAAGAGTAACTATATTAACCTATTCATACCACTACAAACATAATAAAAACTATCATATATTATACCTCCCTTTTTGCGTCTACTAATTGTTTTTTCTTATTTTTATGAACCCAAAGTCAACATATTAGTACTGAAGACAGAAAACAAATGATCTGGTCATACCACTTCAAAAACAGTAGAGATTCAAGAAATTCTAGTTGCTAGTTAAGTGTAATAAGAAATAATGTTGTTGGTACTGTTTGACTTAAAAATTATAACAATGCAATGACCATGATATCAAAAAAACCCTGATGATGATCTGTGCTACTCGTGTCCTAAAAAGTGTTGATAGACTCAAGATGCAGAATAAGACATACATTTTTGGACAGGGACAATGTTGGAATTTGTTTTGCTTGACTATGCATATATTTACAAGGGTTTCAGGTTTCTTTAAATTGGGGACTGGGATGGGAAAGAGAGAAAATATTTATTAATTGAAACAGTAAATAAAAAGAAAGAAAAATGTAAACAAATGAACAATTCACCCTTATATCCTTTCTACCACCTCAGCCTCAGACTTCAGTTTCCAGTCTTAGGCTACCATCTAATAGTTTTTAGGCACCAACATAGAGATAAAAAGGTAAATGATTCAAAACAAATTATCATCACTACTACAAAAAATCTCATGCATAAGTCCTGCAGAAAAATGAGAATTCCATGACAATACACATTATCACACTGAAGCATTCAAGCCACTGATGACACAAAATACCTTCTGAACATCAAACTGTGACTGAATAGAACTATGCAGTCTCTTAAAGAAGCAAGCCATATAAATCATTCCAGAGAAATAAAATTCTAAACCACCGTGCAATATTCTGAAAAATGAAATGTTTTTGGTAAAAGCCATACCAATCTTTAAAAACATATAAGAAAAAAGGACTCTGCTCCTGTTGGATATTTTGTTTCACATTAAACCTTTTCAATTCCTTCTATACAACTATAATACTCAATCTCATAAGTGAAATAAAATAACCATTCTAAAAATATCCAAAAACCAAAACACTAAAACACAGCCTTCAGAGTCCAACTGAAAATAAAAGGGATTCTTGGCATAACTTATCTACTTTATAAAACAGCCCAACCTTTTCTGGCCTCAAACACAGACTGACCACATGTTTCTAGTATTTAGAATAAGTTTAGCTTCAGAAATCTTCACAGTAGACCTCTCATCTCCAAGATTTATAAGCCCATGGACTGCTGTAATATATAAATGTCCTGAACAACCAGCAGGTAACAAGCAAAAATTTTAAAGGGAATCAGGAATGAGAATCACGGGAAGGGACTGCACTAGAAGTATTCAGGGGATGGAATAGGAAGTAGAATGTTGTATGCTGAAATAAGAAGACAAAGGGCTAACAATCTACAATGCTATAGAGAGAACAGGTGATAACCAATGTTTTTTTAGTAAGATTTCAAAATCTTCAAAGTAAGTTGCATTTTGCATTAGAATGAAATGTAGCAAGAATGAGTACCTAAATCTTCTTCCATGATTTTAAGAATAAAATAGAAGACACCATTAGGCATGTTGCTGACTAAAAGAAGAATAATTGTCTTTTCAAGGTCCCTTTCAATTCAATGAATATATATATTTTAAATCAGGAAGTGCTAAAGATTCTTGGTTTATGTCCACATATCTATGATCTTTAAGTACAGGAAAGGCAGTACTGAATAACTTAATTGAAATGTTCTAAAATCTTCTCTTTAAAATTCTTTTGTTATGAGTAACTAATGCATATATCTGTATAGAAAACGTAATTTATTTGGTAATCAAGAAAAATAAAGTAATAATTCAACTGGAAGAATTAATCACATAATAGACACAACAGTAGTCTCAAAACTATATATATATATATATATATATATATATATATGCCTAAGAAATAAATGATAGCCTTGTAGGATGATATCTTTTAGTATATAATCTAATCCCAACAGAGAAGGTTCAAATAGCTGAAGCTCCTCAAGGTGAAGACAGGGAGGGGAAAAGGAAGAATTGAACACTAAAATATTCAAGTTTATTTAATACAAGGCAGAATTGAGGTGTTTAGGTTATATATAAGAATTCATGTCCTCATTTACAAAACTGAAACAGGAATCTAGGGGAGGTGGCAAAAACTTGGTACCTTCAGATTTTAAAGAAATGTGACTGACAACATATATTAAATTTAGCCCTGATGTGAGGCAAAGGAATATATGAATAACTGAGAACATTTACATCTCTAGGACTATTAAAAAAAGATCAGTTACATGTTATCTTCTTCATGGGACACAAATTCATACACATTATCCTGCTAATTCCCTTCCCTAATCTTCAAATTTTATGATTCCGTGCCTAGCATAGCTCCTTGAACATAGTAAATATTTAATAAATGCTAGATTGATGATAAATAAAATTTATGATCTATATTATTTCAAGGCAAATATTTAGTAACAGAATTACACAGCAACTTCTATATTAGAAATTTTGTTCAGAGTACTTTAATCACATTAAATTACTATTAAGTATATTTCTCAATAAAGCAAGGGAAAAAAGTATCCTCCTTATAGTAAAAACATAAAGGTTATAAGAATTACAAAGTCACATATCAAGTCTGTATCATAATAGGGACAAACCACAGAATTACTGATTTTCTTTGCATAATACATAAAAAGTAACTGAACAATAGAAAGAAGTTGCATGATTTAACTTTAGAGTCTTTTTGTTAACTCTGTCATTTGATGGAACTACATGTAACATTTCTATTATGGGGGCAATATTATTGAGACTGACATAAGCTGAATAAGCAAAATGCATACTCATAGAAAAATGGATTTTTCTTCATACCCTAGTTTTGTTAATTTTTCTCCGATTCAAAAATTTTCAAATATGGGCATCCTATACATGTATATAAATTCATGACATTTTCTTGTACTGGTATCTAAATAAAACACTGATGCTCCTATATCTCAATTCTCTTTTAAATTAACCTAAAAGTAAATGAAATTTCATATATGGGATTCCTCATTTCAAATTTTATTTCTAGTGTATATTATTCTAATGTGTAACATTATATTAGACTGTATTAACTGAATTATTTTAAAATCCAAAACAACTTTTAAGAATTTGCTTCTAGGGGGCAGCTAGGTGGCACAGTGGATAAAGCACTGGCCCTGAATTCAGGAGTGCCTGAGTTCAAATCCGACCTCAGACACTTGACACTTACTAGCTAGCTGTGTGACCCTGGGAAAATCACTTAACCCTTATTGCCCTGCAGCAGCAGCAGCAGCAGCAGCAGCAGCAGCAGCAGCAGCAGCAGCAGCAGCAGCAGAAGAAGAAGAAGAAGAAGAAGAAGAAGAAGAAGAAGAAGAAGAAGAAGAAGAAGAAGAAGAAGAAGAAGAAGAAGAAGAGAGAATCTGCTCCTAAAACTCATATAGAGAACTCTACTAAAACCTATCATTATTGCATGGTGTTATATAAACCATGGTCAGATCATGTTTTCCCTGAAATATAACTACAAATAGCAGAAGTCTGGGGGAAAAAACCTCACTAAGTGGCATACTTCTTTCCCTGTGCCTTGACAACACGATTACAAAGCAATTTCACTATTTGAGAAAAAAATTATATACCTTTCTGTCAAATCATTATAGAAATAGGTAAACATGTTTTCAGTATTCTTTTAAATTAAGCAGAACTCCTATAGGTAACCCAAACAAACAATAACTTGTAAAGGTGACTCTAGTTCTGAACTTTTACTCTAAATTGTATTTTAGAAGTTTGAACTGATGATGATTTTTGATAGCCCATCTAGCAAGTCTTCCCTTCAGGTGGTTAGGAAAGTTTGAGTATTTTTAAAACTTTATATTATCATTTCAAATATCAAGAGCCAGGTTTTATGGCTGTGTTTTTTTAAGAATGCTACCAATGAACTCTAAGTGTTAAATATCAATAATTGTATATACATATAACAAAGAAAACTTACCAGACTGTTGTTTCCATTTGACTATCATTGAGTTGACGATTGTCCAGTTGTGCAAAAAGAGGAAAAAGTACTTGAATACCTCCAATTGAGTGAATTGCACTGTGAATTGAGTGTGTTACTATAGCTTTCACATCCTATGTTTAAAAAACACAAGTATTAAATATTTATTTAATATTCTCCATAACCCTGCACTACTATATGTTAATAAGTAATATACGTGCAACATTCTTTTTAAACAGCCTTCAAATTTTAATATATAATTATGAAATATTAGAACATAGTATAGAATAACATAATACAATATCATATAAAATACAATTAGGATCATATATCAAGCTGGGAATAGATCAAGAAGGGACCTGAAGGGCTTTCTAGACCACCCCATTATTTTACAGATAAAAAACTAGGACCCCTGAAAATTAAATCTGAATGTATGAGTTGGCCTAGATGGCCTCTGAGATCCTTTCCTCTCTCAAACTCTCTGATTCTATAAACAACTTGCCCAATATCACACTAATAATGTGTCAGAATTGGGATATGAATCCAGGAACTCTGACTGCAGAGTCATGATACTTATTGCCTTCATGAAATAACTAGGATATATTCATCTAAATAAAAAAAATTTAAATTTATATCAAATAAGTTAATTAAATTAAACTAGATACAATGGCTATGCAATAAAGGTGCTATAAAAAGGTGATAAAGTAAATTTTTAAATAGAAGAAAATTATATACCCTAAGAAAATAGTAGATAATAACTTAAGCCAAATAAAAGAGAGCAGAGGTTATAGCAGTATACATTAGATTATTATTATTTTGACATTATACAGAACATGAAAACCAACCTGGAGCATGAGAGCATGTGGGGAGTGTACAAAAATAGATGCATTTTCTTTGGGTGATGATTCGAGGCATAGCTGAGCATCAGTAGCCTTAGCATTATATGTAAAGGCAATACTACTTGCAAGTTTCCCATCATACAGAACCTGTTTATGATGTTCAGCAAGGTGAATATCACTCTCAGATTTAAATTTGAAAGTGCTCTGTAAAAAACAATTGGAAAATAAATGTTCTAAAAATAAAAACAACATTTAGTATTCAGACTTTTTTTTTCAATTGACAAGAATTTCTTTTCTCCTACTGAAACTTGTTCCTTCATTTAAAAAAATAAAGGTAAAACAAAATCCTTGTAAAAACATGTGGATAGTTAAGCAAGACAAATTGCTTCACTGGCCATGTTAAAAAATAAATGTCTGATCTATGTATCCTAATTCCAACACTTCTTGGTCAGGAGGTAAGCAGCATGTACCATCAAAGATTCTCTGAAACAAGGTTGGTCTGCATTCATCAGAGTTCTCAAATTCTAAAGAGGTTTGTCTTTACGATGCTGTTATTGTATAAATTGTTCTCCTAGTTCTGCTTATTTCATTTATTTCTATATCAGTTCACAGAAGTATTCCTAGGTTTCTTTTAAACATTCCCTTTATTCATTTATTATGGCACAACAGTATTTCATTACATTCTCATAATATAATTTTTTAGTTCTTCTCCAACTTGTTTCCAGTTCTTTGCCATTATAAAAAGAACTAATATAAACATACATATACAGAGAGGAGGAGGAAGAAGGAAGGGGAGAGAACATACATGTAGGTTTTTTTCTTCTTCTTTGATTTTTTTAGGGTATACACCTGGCAGTCATACCACTAGGTCGAAAGGTATTCACAGTTTAGCAGCTTTAAAGGCATTGTTCCAAATTGTTTTCCAGAAGGGCTGGACTAATTCACATCTCCAACACATATCACTGTGCTTTTCTTGTAGTCCTTTCAACATTTGTCATTTTCTTGTTATGTCATCCTCCCCAATGTGATTGGTATAAGGTAGAACATCAGAGTTGATTTAATTGGCATCTTTCTGATTATTATTGATTTGGATTTCTTCCTTTGAAAACTTTCCATTCAAATCCTCTGACCATTTGTCAATGGACAAGCAGCTTTCTAATTACTTATATATCTTTTTAAAAAGACCTTTATCAGAGAAATTTGCTGCAATGATTTTTTTTTGGCCTAGTAAACTAAATCCCTTCTAATTTTAACAATATTGGCTTTGTCTGTGACAAAATATTTTAATTTTATGAAATGAAAATTGTCCATCTGAACCAAAAGTATACAAGTAAATGTTTAACAAAGGGTCTTCAGGGAGAAAAAAAGTGTACACAAGACAAACTTTTAAATTTCATCTGCATAAGCATTTTCTCAATTATGTCTAGGCAATCAACAAAACAATAAGCCAATCCCTTATTTATAGTGTTTGCCCTATTTCTGAGGTGTAAATGTACATAATGAGAATTTTTAAAAATTTAAGAAATGCTGAGATATAGTTCAAGCTGGTGCCAACATACCACTGATTTTATCTTCTCTGATTCTCTTTGATCATTAACTCTTCCCCTATCCATAGATCTGACAGGAAACATCTTCCTTGTTTCTCTAATTTATCAGGTTACTTTTTTTTTTTTTGTGAGGCAATTGGGCTTACATGACTTGCTCAGGGTCACACAGCTAATAAGTGTCAAGTATCTGAGGCCAGACTTGAACTCAGGTCCTCCTGAATCCAGGGCCAGTGCTCTATCCACTGTGCCACCTAGCTGCCCCATATGTTTCTTTGTTTTTTTTTTTTTTTTAGTCTGGCAATTGGGGTTAAGTGACTTGCCCAGGGTCACACAGCTAGTAAGTGTTAAGTGTCTGAGGCCGGATTTGAACCCAGGTACTCCTGACTCCAGGGCCGGTGCTCTATCCACTGCGCCACCTAGCTGCCCCTCCATATGTTTCTTAATGTGTCTGTATATAATGACTCCCAACTCCTACCGATCAAATTTTCTTTATACATGAAACTCTGATCAAGGTACCTGGCCCTCATGCCTCTCCTAACCTAGAGTTCAATAGGTCTCTCTTGGGAATTTCCACTTGAATAGTTCTCAAACAGAACTAATTATATCCCTCACTCCAGCTCAAACGTACGCTTCCTCCAAATTCCTCTATTTTTGTTGGATACCACCATCTTTCTAGTCACCCATGTTCATAACCTTTTATTTGGATATAATCTGAGTTTTCCTACTTCTTTAACCTCCATATCCATTTAGTTTCCAAATTCCATAAATAATACTTTTAGAACATGTCTCACATAGGTATTTTCTTTATTCACAAGGCACAAACCTGGTTCAAATCTTTATTATCTCTCAACTGAATTACTTAGAATAACTTTTAATTAGTCTCTAAAATGATAGCTCAAATCCAATCCACCCCTCAAACAGCTGCCAAAATAATCCATCTCATTTTTTCTACTAAAAAAGCTAGTTGGCTCCATGGATACGGTGCCAAAAGTGGAGTCGAGAAGACCTACATTCAAATGTGGACTCAGACACTTGTGAGCTGTGTGAAACTGATCATAATTAAGTCATTTAACCTTTCAAAGTTTTAATTCTCATATGTAAAATAGGCATAATAATATTTGCATTATCTAAAGCAAAGGATTGCTATGAGCAAAGCACTTGATAATCCTTTAAGTGTTATACCAACAAACTGTTATTTTTGAATATATTTCTAGTCTAACTTTTAACAATAGCATCCAATGCAGTGCCTAAAGTACTGGTTTTTATTAAGGGTATAGCTAAAAATGCTGAGCAGTGAACAAAAATTACAGAAATGTCCTTATTTCCTAATATAAATTCCAAAATAAACAGACCTCCATTGGAGAATGTCTCTCCTTTATTCCACAACTGAGAGCTAAATATGATCTTAATAGTCTTTTTGGTAGGACTAACTTATAATTTCAGAAAGAGGATCAGACCTTTTTTTAAAAAATATCCTGAAGAGTATTTTATAACATCTGTTAAGAATGTCACAATCTTTCTAGGTGGAGAATTTTAACATAAGATTTAAATCCTTCCATTTTTAGAGGTCACCTTATATTATAAAATTTCCTACCAAGCTTGAAAGATTTCAGGTAAAGGCCTAGTAAGGAAAAGTCCTCTGAGAATCAGCATAATATAATGCTCAGAAATAATATTAGAATATAAGAAATATTATAGGAAATGCTAAATCACCAAAACTTTGATCATCAAGTGAATTTTGAAGAACACAAAAATTCATGGAAACCGTCTATTAAGCTGCATGATTACAAATAATGATAAAACAATGAATCTTTAGAATCATGAAGTATTTCAAATAATGAAATTTACATTTATTTTCTTGATCAGGTCTCAGTAGAAAGTAAAAAATTAGAATCAAATGATCAATTCTTGTGTAAAGCCATAATACCATTTATGTAGTCTATTCTGAACCCAATTTAACTTTTTACCCTTAAAAAATATAACTTGCTTTAGTTCTTTCCTCCTCAATCATTCCTTTAAATTTATTCACCAAATGCTGTTGTTTTTCTATTTTGAGGTTTTTCCTCATTGCTCTGATTTTTCTCTTATAACATGACTAATGCAGAAATATGTTTAATGTTATTATATATTTAAAAAACCCTATATCAGATTACCTGCTGTCTAAGGGAGGGGAGAGGGAGGGAGAAAAATCTGAAATTGGAAAACTTGTATAAACAAAAGTGGAGAACTATCTTTACATGTAATGGGAAAAATAAATAAATAAAATACTTTAAAAAAATTTATTCAACAAAGCAAAAACTTTCGTTTAAATGTAATGATGATGTTATGTTTAGAAAATTATAGTACCACAGAATTGATTATTTGAAAGTTAAAACTATCCTTAAGTTACACCAATTGAATTTATTCATCCACCAGAAGAAAACAAACAAAAAATGTTAGGGAAATCAGGTTCTGTCTACAATCTTCTACCCAGATAAATAAGGAATAGCATATAAAGGAGAAAAAGCATTTTTTTCCATCTCCCATAGTATTTCCAGAGGGGTAGGTGTGGGAGGGAGAGAATCCTAACTATGTCTTTGGTATGCAAATTAGCTCAGGAATAAACTACATAATTCCTGAAGAAATCGTGTTGGAGTAGAAATATGTGATAAGCAATCAAATGATGAAAACATATTAGGTCATTTTAAAACTCAGAATCTCTGCATCACTAAACAGAGATTTCCTATAAATGTTATATGGGACTAACAAAAGAAGAGTGGATGCGTTATGATGTGAAATTGTCTGACAAGGCAAGAAAAAATAAAAGGGCAGATAATTTATACTGAATAGACAGGGTGAGTAAAAGCCAGAGATATTATTATCATCTGTTGTGGCATATTGTGGTATAACTAGAAAGAAGGGGGAATTCTATGTAAATGTTGTACAGGGCTAGCAAAATGGCACAAAAGGAGGCAACAGTGATTATTATTAAGAGAACATGTATAAAATGGGTGCAGTTCTTACAGGTCATTCCATTTACTCTCCTCAAATTCCCTCTACCACAACTCCAAATTTAAATACTACCTACCAAGTCTTTAATATTGAAAATAATGGTCAATAAAAATTTATTTCCAAACAAGATGATGTATGAAGAAAAATTAAGATAAACTGAACTTTCCCTTATTAAATGGATAAAGATATTTCGGCTAATAAGTTTGCTATGAATTCCTATTAAGTGATCCTTTTTTCCCACTGATTTCCACTTTAAAAATACCAAGTTCACTGTCTGGTAAATACTTTGAATGAGGTATAAAAATTATACTTAATGCAGGGAAACTTGTAAAAACTATCTACGTAAAAGAAAAAGAGCAATGAGATAATAGTAACCTGGGAGTCAGAAAGACCCATATAGGTTCAAGTTCTACCTGAGACATATAAATCTGTTTGATGAGGGGTAAATCACTCAACTCCCAAAGTCCTGGATAATGCTGTAAGACTATGAGTAACAGTCAAGATGCTTATCTACATTGGTAAACAGTTTCCATACCAGCAGTTTCTGATAGCAATGAAATCAAAGGAAAAGAAAAGCAAAAAAGTTCCACAAGAAATCAGTTAAAATATTTTTAAATGACTATTTTACATAAAAGAAACTTAAGGTGGGGCAGCTAGGTGGTGCAGTGGATAGAGCACTGGCCCTGGAGTCAGGAGTACCTGAGTTCAAACCCAGCCTCAGACACTTAACACTTCCTAACTGTGACCCTGAGCAATTCACTTAACCCCAATTGCCTCACTTCAAAAAAAAAAAAGAAAGAAACTTAAGGTAAAACACAGCAATTGCAGAAAATCTAACATTATGATCATTTAATTCACTCATATTCTTCACAAAGTAGCAAACAATGAATCTCATTTAAGATTTAAACAACTTTAGTGATAACAACTTTAACCACAGTGATCCTTTTTATTTGTTCTTATTTTGTAAGTTTTCCCCAATCGCTTGAATTTCTTAGCCTCTTTCCAGGAAGTTCACCTGAAGAGACCTCTGTACAATGTGTGACAACATCTCAGTGATATGAGGGAGGATATAGAACAAAGAATTCACTGTGGTATGATAAAAACTCACTGGACTAAATCAGGATGAATTAGGGTCCTTTACCAAATCTGATATTAACCTTGTGACCTTGGGTAAGCTATTTAATTTCTATGGGTGCAGGTTTTATCTTTTTTTTTAGACAGACTTAGAAACTGTAAACTCCCTTTCAGTTCTAAGATCTAATCTCCCTACCTAAAATGCCCAATCCTTGCCAAACCATGAAGATTTGTACAATTTTCTGTTGCAACATTTAATGATCAGACTATCAGCAAATAGCAGGAAATTATTCTAGAGCTTTGTTAAATATGGTCACTAAAATTTACATCAGTGACCCAGCTTCCAAAGAATAAGGTTATAATAAAAAATAGCCTTGCAGGGGGCATCTAGGTGGCACAGTGGATAAAGCACCAGCCCTGGATTCAGGAGGACCTGAATCCAAATCTGGCCTCAGACACTTGACATTTATTAGCTGTGTGACCCTGGGCAAGTCACTTAACCCTCATTGCACAGCCCCCCAAAAAAACCCACAAAAACAAAAACCAACTACAACAACAAAAAAAACCATCCCCAAAACAAACAAAACCCAGCCTTGCAAGGAAAAAAGATCCTTGGTCCATCAGTAACATGAAATGTTCAAAGGACCAAACTTAAACTAATTACAATATAAATAAAACTGTTAAAGAAAGACTGAATGAGATGATCATTTCATTGACAAGTCATGATTTCTTTATTAACAATCCTCTCATTCTGGACCATGCTCACAAATGTACTACTTTCTAGAGGATAATATAACTATGCTACAATATCAAAAAATTCTATATCTATTATTAGTACTATATATATTAAGTAAATTTGAGAGTAAATTTAACTCCCTAAACTTAAGAGTTTTAGGTAATGAATAGCATACCCTACATTTCAGCCAATAATGTCATTTTTTAAAAACATTACTTTTAAATCTCGAGTAGGCAGACTCTTAGCACAAACAAGTACCTCTTCTTTGAAGGACTATTGTGAACTACAATTTAGACAAAATCTGTTCATTACGTCTAGATGGTTCTTTAATCTCAAGATTGTTCATGGCTTCTTAGGTCAATTGTAAAGAATTCTATGGTAAGGAGAACATTATAGGAACTTAAATGTATAAACTGAATTGAAGTTAATAGATTTAACTCCTCTATAAGACAAATGACAGTTGTTCCACAGCTACAGAGTACATGTATGATTCTAGCCAGATTTCTTACAAATGGTATCAAGAGTAATCAAGTGATATATAAACAGAAAAAAAAAGTCAGCTGCAAATAAATCTCTACGGTAAAAAAAATCAATTCAAAACCCAGGCCTTATAGAAGATCATAAAATCACAGGATAAAAGATTTAGAACTAGAAGTCATCTAATCTAAACCCTCTATTTTCCAGTGAGGAAACATAAGAAGATTAAGCTATTTATCCAAGGCCATACAGGTAGTTGACATCATGGACAGGATTTGAACTCATGTCCTCTGACTCCAGAGAAAGTATATTTTACTCTGTACCTCATTACCTCTCCCTCTCAATAAGACAGTGTGATAATCTCCTCATATAGAGGACAAATTATTACAATCCTAGTACTGATGTGGAATTGGCACATTCACCAAGAACAAAATTTTTTGCTTAAACAAAATACAATTTTTTATATTTTAATTTTTATATTTTCAAAATTATTACAAAATATAGTAGAGAAAAAATTTTAAAAACATTTTTTCAAAAGAACTTCTGGAATGATATATTAGTTTCAGAGAGTAAAAAAAGTATTTCTAAAAATTTGGTACCTCTGCTTTATGTCACTTAGAATTTATTACTTCAATATTAAGTTTTATTAAAAATCAAGTTATATCAATGCTATACAATAGGGTTGTAAGGACTATAATGGGAATGCATAATATAATCTTAAAATATTAAGTTAGGATTTTGGATGTTATTATGTCCAATGTGAATTAAATGAAAGCATCCTATTTCCCTAATGTAATACACTCTGGACATTCTTCACAGTCTTCATATTCAATTTCTTTCCTAACACAACTAAGTAAGTGCTAGTGAGAGTCTGCAAACTATAGAACACTGGAAGCACAATAAAATAATTATATCCCTCAAAAGGTATAAAAATATAGGAAAGATTCTATTATAGACAGAATAGAAAGTGAACAAATTCATACAAAATATTTTAGTTTTATTAAATTCTTTGTATATAGTCTTTACTGAGGCTGAGGTGTTAAGGGAATTGAAGTTTGAACATTTCAGGATAAAACAATTTTACCTACCTTAATTTACACACCTTTTCTCATTTTCTTTGTTGTCTCTTTGCCCTAAATCTAAACAGTACTAAATCAATTCACACAGGGATTTGTAAAAATTTTATTTTAGCTCTCCTTATTGCCTTTTTTTGCCAATTATTTTTTCCAGTCTCATAAAAATAAGTTTTATCAGGTTTATTATTTTTGAATAGCAGATTAACAAAATATTTTGTCAATATTATAAAATTCAATGTAGGGTAAATACACAAGAACACGGGGGTAAAAAAAAGCTTAAAGGAGAGAAATAAAAATGAAAATTGTATAAATTGTATAAAATGCCAGATTTTAATTCCAAAAATTATGACTGCTTCTAGTTTAATTTAAATAAGAGCTTACACTAGGTACAATAGTAAATAACATTTACTATTAATTTTAATAAATAATTAATTAATAATAATTAAATTTAATAAATTTAATGTTATTTAACATTAAATAACATTTTACATCTGCAGTTTCATATTGCTCATAAAAATTTTAATAAGATACTAATTACCACCTTATATCCAGGTCCTAACTGATGTATTGCAAATATCTGTGCTGGGTTGAGTGCTTCACTGAATACATAAACTGCACCAAGTTGACCACAGAATACTCTATTTGCATCAGCGGTTTCTGAAGATCCAAGAAAGCACTTATCATAGCTCTGTTTAAAAATAAAAAAGTACATATATAATGTCAAATAAACTATTTTTGAATGACATCAAAACAAAAGTTTGTTCCCTTCATCACTATAAAATATAGCAATATCATGATTTTTTTAAAAAATCAAGATCAAATAAACCTTCAGCAGTAGCTTTCTTTAAATAATGCTCACATTCCTCCTACTTAAAAAAAATGAAATATACTTACTTCTGTTTTCAGTATCCATTGATAACTTCTCAATGATCACCATCATCTTAGTTCTAATCACACCAAAATAGTAAAAATAATTGACAGACAAAAAGCTTAAAAAATAATATAGAAAATAAACTTACATCATTTGTGTTAACATGCCAAGCCATGTCACCATATGAGACCAGCTGACCATTAACATAACATCGTATTTCACTATTTCTCCAACGGTTGTAGATATGAACAATGCTGATCATGTACCACTTAAGGGAATGGAAAAAAAAAGGGTGGAACAATGTATATAATTTTTTTTTAGTAATTACAACAAGTAAAAAGTATTAAAATGTTCATATCACATAAGATGATAAAATTCAATTTATCATAGAAAAAAATATAATTCAAGTTTAAAGCAAATGATTCCAACTATGTATTTCAGACTGGCAAAAATAAAGTAGTTTGTTTTATCAAATATTTAGCTAATTGCTAAATATTTATGAATTGTTTTTGAATTTTGTTATCATAATTAGGTATAGGTGAATAGGAAGAGATGAAATTTGTTCTTAATTCATCACTATCATTTAATAAATGTTTTAAAATAGATATCAAAAAGAATGTTTTATATTAACGCAAAAACCCCACTAAGACTTTATAATCTAAAACCAAATTCTACCACTTCTCTCTGAAACCTCTTTTTTTTAATCTAACTATTGCTGTTAATACTGATACCTTTCTCTTTATCCTCCAACTTCCCTGAATAGCAAATTTAAAAGTTGTAGCAAATGTATCTTCAGAATAGATCTTGCATCTGTCTGTCCATTCCATTTGAAATGTTAACACCTTAATTTAGGCTTAGACTTTTTCTAATAGCTTTCTGCTCTCAAGTCTAATGAGGGAGACAAGTAAAAAAACTACGTACAAACAAGATATATACAAAATAAACTGAGGGTAATTTCAGAGAAAAGACATTAAAGTTAAGGAGAAATGGGAAAGATGTCTTACTTCATAAGGTGGGACTTTAATTGAGACAAAGGAAATCAAGGAAAACAGGAGGCAGAGGTAAGGAGTTAAGATGCATGGAGGATAGACAGTAAAAATTCCTGGTATCAGGAGATGGAGAGTCTAGTTCAATGAACAGAAAGGAGGCCTATGTCACTGGATCTCACATCCTGTGGACTATGAAGGAGTATGTAAGGACATGGTCAGATCTGCTTTTTCAGATAAATTTGACAGCTTAGAGGAGCATACACTGGAACACAAAGAGACTTAAGGTAGGGAGACCAATCAGAAAGTTATTGTAATAGTCCAGGTGTGAGGTGGTGATGGCCTGCAGTAGGGTGGTGGCAGTATCAGTGGAGAGAAGAAAGCATATACAAGAGATGCTATGATGATAGAAACAAAAGGGCTTGACAATTGGATGGAGGTGGGAGCAGGATGAGAACAACTGGGTTAAGGATGAAATTTAAGTTGAGAGCCTTAGTGGCTAGGAGAATGGTAGTGCCCTGGAAAGTAATAGGAAGTTCAGAAGAGGGGAGGTTTAGGGGGAAAGATAATGAGTCTAGTTTTTGAATTGTTGATTGTAAGATGTCTATGAGATAACCAGTTTGAGACGTTCAATAAGCAGTCAGAAAAGTGAGACTAGAGGTTGGGAAAGAGGTTAAAGCTAAACAAATGGATTGAAAATCAATAAGTGAATCAATGGGAGTTGAGATTACCAAGGGCAATAGTATAGAAGCAAGAAGAGAAGAGAAGAGACTTAGGACAAAACCTTCAGAGACCCCTATAATGAAATGGATAAAGATCCAGCATGGGAGCCTAAGAACAAGAGACAAACTCTATATCGTATCTCTGAAACCAATTCAGAGAGGCAGGAGGAGAACCAGAAGAGAGCAGTATCATGAAAATCTAAAGAGGATCAAGTATCAAGGAGAAGAGGGTGACTGAAAGTGTCAAAGGACATAGAGAGGTTCAGAAGGATGACTGACAAAAGGCAATTAGATTTGGCATTTTTAAAGGGCATTAGTAACTTTAGTGAAAGCAATTTCAGTTGAATGATGAAGAGTAGGCAAGAAAAGTAGACCCCCATCTCTGTGAGAATAGGCTCAACCGTGTTAGCCACAGGGGTAAATCAGAATCTCATCCCTATTCCTTTTCTCTGTTTTGTCCTCATACAAAAATCATCAAAAGGTCTTTTAAAACATTTTTTTAAAGATCCAAAAGAGGGGTAACAGAGAATATTTTCTCTCCCTATAAATCACTGCCAAGATATCTAAGGAGGAAAATTGATGAAATATCACTAAAATATCAGTTATGAGACTTTTGCTGTATGCAAAAGGAAGCTGGGAAAACATCTTTACTACTGCTGTACCTTATCCCAACTCACACCATAGGCAGCCAATGAGACTGCTAATTGGGGTGCAGCCCTGAAAATCTCAGTATACACCACATTTATCTCTGAAGCCTCAGATCACTCAGATGTCTTCCCCTACTATTTCCTCCTTTACCTCATCTCACATGAAGAGGTGGTCCTTCTCTTTGTCAAGGTTAACTACTCTACATTCCCCACCTTGATCCAATTCTATATTACTCTCATTCAGCAAACTGCCTTCTCTACCATCCTCATCACTAAATTTCAACCTATTTCTACATATTGATTGTATCACTGATGCCTCCAAACATGCCTATATCTCCCCACCAAATATATTTTTAAAGCCTCAAATTGATTTAACTATCACTGCTAATTATCATTCTATATCTTTCATGCATTCTCAACTATAGTTTCTTAAAAACCCATTTAGAATCAGTGACTCTACTTCCTCTCTTCTCACTCTTTTTTAAGCCCTCGATAATCTGACTTCTAACCTCAACATTCAACTTAAAATGCTCTATACAATTACCAATGATGCCTTCAAATTTTTCTATTTTGCTAATTATTTCTGCTTTGAAGGCCATAAATTTTGCTTTCAAAATCTGTATTTTTCTTTTAAACCATTTAGGAACATATCTTTCTATAGTTTCATGCTGTCTTGAGAATCAAGAGGAACTTCTACTTTATAAAATATTAATTTGTTTTCCTTTGTCTTGCCATATTTATTCATAGATGTCTGCAGTCTTTTACCTGATCTGAGTCTATACTCCTGTTATTAATATCTTTCCTGCTGGCATATTTGCTTATGCTCAAGGTCTGTAATTCTTCTTCCTCCAGATTTTTGGCAACTTCAGGTTGTTGTTGTTGTTGTTGTTGTTGTTAATTTCCCAATCACTCATTCTCTTACACTTTCTCCTTTGATGGTAATTTTCCAGGGAGCTAGACTTGAAAGCCTTCTCAGCTTCCTCCCAAGCCAGGTAAATCACAGATAATTCATATGTAAAGATAAAACTGGCCCAGCTGGATGCTGGACTCTTTCCCTCAGTTGAATATTCCACTGCCTCCCATATGTGTCCAGAGTTTCCTTTGTTTAGTTCTCTAGCTAAGCTTTGTTGGAGAACAGATAACTGCCATGCTGTCTCAGCCTAATTAACCTTCCACTTTTTGGTTTGCTGTAACTCAAAGCACAGGGGGTAGAGTTAAGTTTTTTTGGAGATCTGGTTATGCAGCCCAGATACTGAAATGTGGTGGGTAATAAGAGAGGGGGTATGGAGAAAACATGTTAAGGATTGGGGATTAGCCTTCTCTGCAATTTTTTTCATTGAATTGTTGCCTTGTTTGTCTTCTTAATATCTGGAGATATTGATATTGCTTGATCTCGTGAATAATTCCTATTAAGGAAAGGTTGGACAGTTCATGAAGATCAGAAGAATGTCAGGGGCAGCTAGGTGGTGCAGTGGATAGTGCATTGCCCCTATAGTTAGGAGTACCTGAGTTCAAATCTGGCCTCAGACACTTGACACTTACTAGCTGTGTGACCCTGACCAAGTCACTTAACCACAATTGTCTCACAAAACAACAACAAAAACAAACAAAACTAAACAAAATTAAAAAAAGAAAAAAGAAAAATGTCTAGTCTTCAATCTTGTTGAATGGAATGAACTTGAAATCTAAATTATCTCCCTGCAGCCTTTGACACTGTCGTTCACCCTCTTCTCCTAGATAATTGATCCTCTCTAAAAGCATCATCCTCATGTTGCTTTTCTTCTACTTCATCTACATGGCAGAAGACTACTTTTCTGACTTATTTTCTAAATTCTTCACCACAATTCCTTAAGGATCCAACCTGCATCTTTTCTTCTTCTTTCATACTATTTACTTTGGTGTTCTTATAAGGTTCCATGGATTCCATTATTAACCATTAGCAGGTGATTCTGAGATCTATTTGTTCAGATTTAACCTCTCTCCTGACCTACAGTCTAATACTGCCAAAAGTTTCTTGGCCATCTCAAACTGAATGTCCCATAGGCATTCCAAACTCACTATGGCTAAAACAGTTCTTCTAATCATCCTTCTAATCACCTGAGCTCATAACCTCTTTGTCATTCTCAACTCCTCATTCACTCCACATTCATACTCTGTTGCTAAGTTTTGGTTTTTTTTAATTAAGCCTTCACAATATCTCTAATATATGATTCCTCTACATGCACACAGCAGCCACTATAGTGGCAAGTCTTCATTACTGCACACCAGAAAATTGTCTTCTGATTGAACTCCCTACCTAAAGTTTTTCCTCATTCTCTACTCAGAAACACCAAAGTAATATGTCCATGTCACCTCCTTATGCAATGAAGCCCAGTGGTTCACAATTACCTCTAAGATCTAAGATCAACTCTCTATTTGGCTTTTAAAGTCCTTCATGACCTGGGTCCTTCCTACCTTTCTAGTTTTCTTAGATCTTATTACCCTCCAAATGCTCTAAAATTTAGTTGACAGTGACCTTACACAAGGCACTCTATACTGCACAACCATATCTAGGTGTTTTCAGTGGATATTCACTATACTTGGAATGCCTTCCCTCATCTTTCCCTCCTGGCTTCCTTCAAATCTCAGCTGAAATATCACTTCCTGAAAGCAGCTTTCCTTGTCCTCTTTCATATTAGAGGTTTCCCTTTAGGATTGTTTCCAATTTATTTTGTGTAAACTGTCCCAAAATGGCATGAGGTCTCTTTGGATCTAGAGATTCAGTAATAACTTATTTTTTATAGTAATATATCAGTCGGATCGCACAGGAAATAAAACTGTCCATTTGCAAAAATATGAAAGTTTGGTGGGCCATTCAAGCCATTAAAAACATTAGAACTAATGAATTATATATATGTGTGTGTGTGTGTGTGTGTGTGTGAGAAAAATTTAAAAAACATTATTTCAAAAGAACTAGAATGATGTATTACTTTCAGAGAGTAAAAAAAGTATTTCTAAAAATTTAGTACCTCTGCTTTATGTCACTTAGAATTTATTACTTCAATATTAAGTTTTATTCAAAATCAAGTCATATCAATGCTATACAAAAGGGTTGTAAGGACTGTAATGGGAATGCATATTATAATCTTAAAATATTAAGTTAGGATTTTGGATGTTATTCTGTCCAATGTGAATTAAATGAAAGCATCCTATTTCCCTAATGTAATACACTCTGGACATTCTTCACAGTCTTCATATTCAATGTCTTTCCTAACACAACTAAGTAAGTGCTAGAGAGAGTCTGCAAACTATAGAATACTGGAAGCACAATAAAATAATTATATCCCTCAAAAGGTATAAAAGTATGGGAAAGATTCTATTATAGACAGAATAGAAAGTGAACAAATTCATACAAAATATTTGTTTTATTAAGTTCTTTGTATAGTCTTTACTGAGGCTGAGGTGTTAAAGGGATTGAAGTCTGATTATCAAAGTAATCAGAGCAAAGGTCTCAAATTCCAAATGTCTTAGGATTTATTCCTCCCTCATTAAAAGTGCTGCATTTAAGTGACAATGAATAAAAATTAATTCTATTTTGAAAATGTCAAACTACCTTTTTAGATAAATGGAAAAACACAGAGGTATCACAAAATGAGTATTGGGTATCACTATTCCACCAGTGTTCAATGTTTTAGTTTGCACTGTTAGTTTATTCTGTTCAACTAAAGTCAAAGGTGATGGTGACATGTAATAATTACCCTCCACAATATGGTGACATTTAATTTAGCCTTGGTGATTATACATTTCTGTGTAAACCCACAATTGGCCAATATAAAGTTTCAAGGATAAGCATAACCTACACCACAGTTAAACCAAGGAAAAACTTTAGGGAGGAATGATAAAAATCTTCAATTTGAAGAGCTATCACCTGGAAGAAGGGAGAGACTTTGTTCTAGTTGGTCCAGAGGACAGAATTATGACCATTCAGTTGAAGATCCAAAGAAGAAAATTAATAAATATTGAGGTGAGGAAAAACTTCCTAATACGGAGATTTATATAAAAATGAAAGAGGATATCTTGGGAGGGAGTGGGTTTCTCTTCCTTGGAACTCTTCAAGTAAAGGCTAAATAGTAATATCATCATTTATCATCATGATAACAAATATTTATGTTGTACTTCAATGTTTGCAAAGTGCTTTACAAACATTTCCTTTGTCAACTATTAAATAGAGAACACTCTTATTTGTGGATGAGTTAAACTGGATGGTACCTTCCAACTCACATTATTTACAGTATGAACTAATTGCTTTTCCAGTTAGAGGCCTCATCTCCACAAACTTCAGTGACTTCAACATCAAATTTCTCTTATTTCTAAAATTTGTCTTTTATTTTGCCTCTTACCCATATGTTGTGAATCTATAAAAATATCTGAGGCCATAGGTTTAATGAATGGTTTCTTTATCTGATTTTAGGTCTTCTGAACTTCCAGACCAAGTAAAATATATCCAAGATACAAAAGACTTTCCAATTTATACTGTAAAGTTTAGGAATAAAAATACTTCACCTAAAAGAAACAATCTAAAAACATTTTCATTTTTACTTACCTTTCGTGGTTGAAAATCATATTTCACACAGTGCTGAAAACCTTTGCCCTTTGACTTCAGTGAAGTAACTATTAAACAGTTGCCAACAAAATGAGCAGAATAACCAACACCTTTGCTAGTACGAAAACTGTTAAAAAAAATAGAATAAGGAATTAAACTGAATAGTATCAAACTCCTATTAAAGACATATAGGTACACAAAACTTGTCATATGGCATAGAATAGGTATATACTTGCAGACAAAACAATACAATCTAACATTCTGAAACTATTTGTGTGTTGGGGGGTGGAGTGAAGTGCATAGAGGCAATGGTCTGAACTACTGAAAAGTAAGATTTAAATTATTTTATTAATTAATTTTAATGTTATATTCAAGTACACAGAGTAACAAATTACTGGCTGACAAATACTAACAGAGGTCCTGGCCTGACCACTAAAGGTCATTATCCCACCTTAGGATTGTGAAAGAGTAATAGCTGTACATTTAGATGACATTTTAAGTTTTGTGAGCAGCTTTACATACATCACCTCAATTGATCATCACAGTAATCCTGTAAATACCACATATCTAACTGCCCTCATTTTATAGATGAAAAAACTGAGGCACACAAAGGTAAATGCCTTTCCCAGTAATCACAGAGCTAGTCAATAAGAAACTACCCTAATATTTACCTACTAAATCATAATCATAAATGTGTCCATTAGAGGAGCTCCTGCTCTGGAAGTTCCCAATTATCAATGAAATCATAACTCCTTTGCAAATTTGCTTATACACAAGTACAGTACAAGGTAAAGTGTTGTGATACAAATTTAAAATAAAAAATGTCCCTATAGCTCTCATTCTACCTGACCAGAATCAAAGAATTTATACAGATAGAAACACAAGATAATTTAAGGAAGGAGAAAGCATTAATAACTAGGGAGATCAGGGAAAGCTTCTGACAGGAGGTTGCAAATAAGGTAACATTTGTGAAAGAGCTTTTTCCATTTGAAGACCTGAGTTCAAATATGACCTCAAATACTAGCTTCAGGCAAGTCAGTTAACTTCTATTTGCATCAGTTTCCTCAAATGTAAGATGGAGGCTAGGGGGCGGGCAGCAGAAGATAAGAGCACCTACCTCACAGGGTTGTTATGGGGATCAAATGAGATAATATTTGTAAAAAGCACTTAGCACCATGCCTGACACATAGTGGACACTATAAAAATACTAATTCCGTTTCCCCTTCTCTTTTTAAAGTGTAGCACAAATCAGAATGGCATTGTTATAGTTATTTCTCTTCCAGCCATGAAACTTTCTTTAGCACCTGTGTCCTTCTCACCCTGGAACATCCCTTAGCTATGCTAGACCCCTTCTTCCAATTGTGACTAACTCCCAGGCCTCCATTTTAGCAAGGGTTGCAGGCCAGCCTTCCATCAATCCTCTTCTGGCTCTGCTTCGGGATCTCTGGATTTGGCCAACATGCCTCAGCAGCTGTCTCAACCTCAAACTTCACTCAGAGGCTGGTGTTTTCTTTTTCTGGAAGCATCTTTCTGCCATTCTCCCTTTTCTCCCATTTTTTAGTTCATACTGGAGCCTCCATGTTGGAGAAGAGTCTAGTTGACCATCCTTTATATCTTTACCAGCTCTGATTCTGATTCTCTAAACTCTGACATGACATTCTGATAGGTACCTTTCTATTGGCTCCCTACTTGTATTCTTTTGTATCCTACCTTCCCCCATTAGATCATAAGTGCATTGAGGGTAGGCATTGTGTTTCTTTTTCTTGTATTTGTATACCCAGCACATGAAAGTTTCTGTCACATTGTTATGACCCCATGGTAGGCCTTTCTATCCTCCGTTACCTCCTGAAGTTTGTCCAAGCTCATGTTCCTTGTTTCCATGTTGCTATCTATCAATCTCATCCTCTGCCAGCCCCTCACCTTTTGCCTTCAATCTTTCCCAATATCAGGGGCTTTTCTAACATGTACTGTTTTCTCATTATGTGATTTAAGCTTCAGCTTCAGAACTTGACTCCCCAGTGAATAGCCTGAATTAATTTATTTAAGTATTGACTGATTTGATCTCCTTGCTGTCCAAATGGCTCTCAAGTCTTCTCCAGCACCACAATTTGAAAGTGCAGATTCTGCAGTGCTCAGCTTTCCTTTACTCCAGCTCTCACAGCCATACATTGCTACTGGAAAGACCATAGCTTTGACTATATAGAGCTTTGTCAACAAGGTAATGCCTCTGCTTTTTAGCATGTTGTCCATATTTGCCATAATTTTCCTTCCAAGGTGCAAGTATTTTTTAATTTCATGGCAGCAGTCACCATCTACAGTGATCTTTGAGCCCAAGAATATAAAATCTGACTCTGATTCCATTTTTTTCTCCATCTATTTGTCAGGAAGTGATATGACCAGTTGCTAAGACCTTAAGGTTTTTGTTTTTCTTTTTTTTTAATGTTAAGCTTCAAGCTAGCCTTTACCTCTCCTCTTTCACTTTCATCAAGAGGCTTCTTAATTTCTCACTTTCTGCCATCAGAATGGTATTGTCTGCATATCTGAGATTGTTGATATTTCCCCCAGCAACCATAATTCCAGTTTTTGATTCATCCAGCCTGAAATTTTGTATGATATACCCTGCATATAAGTAAATGAATAAGGTGACAATGCACAGTCTTGTCATATTCCTTTTCCAATCTTAAACTAATCACCTGTTCCATGTTCAGTTCTAACTGTTACTCCCTGGTCCCCATACAGGTTCCTTAGGAGACAAGTAAGATGATCTGGCACTCCTGTTTCTTTGAGGACTTGCAATATTTTGTTGTGATCCACATAGTTAAAGGCTTTAGTGTAGTCAATGAAGCAGATGTAAATGTTTTTTGTCAAACTCCCTTGCTTTCTCAATGATCTAGTGAATGCTGGCAATTTGGTCTCTAGTTCCTCTGCCTCTTAATTTCTTCTGCTTCTGTTAAGTGCCTACCATCTTTGTCTTTTATCATGTCCATTTTTGCATGAAACATTCCCTTCATATCTCTGATTTTCTTGAGGTGACCTCGTCTTTCCCATTCTATTGCTTTCTTCTATTTCTTTGAATTGTTCATTTAAGAGAACTTTTGTGACTCTCTTTACTATTCCTTGGAATTCTGCATTGCACTGGATATATCTTTCCCTTTTTCCTTTCCCTTTTGCCTTTCTTCTTTCCTCAGCTATTTGTAAAACCTCCTCAGTTGTTTTGCTTTCTTGATCTTCTTTTTCTTTAGGATGTTTTTGTTGCCATTGCCTCTAAAATGTTTCAAAGTTCTGTCCATATAGGTCTTCAGGCACTCTTCTACCAGATCTAATCCCTTAAATCTATTCATCACCTCCACTTCATATTCATAAGAGATGTATGGTCTGATGCTTTTCCCTATTTTTTTAAGTCTGAATTTTGTAATAAGAAGCTCATTATTTGAGCCATGGTCACATAATAACTAAGCACTTAATAAATGCTTGTTTCCTATTAGCTATAATAATCCCAGTTATGGCATCCAGTTATGATTTTTTTAAAGTTAGCTAGCTCTCTTAGAGAGGCAGGATGGCAATTGTGGACAAAAAGATAGTCCCAGAAGCAGAAAGTCTTGGTTCAAGTCCTCTGACACTTGACAGGTTTAAGTCCTCTGACACATTTGTTGTGTAACCCTTGGAAAGTCAATGAATCTCTCAGTACTCAAGGCAACTCTCTAAGACTATAAATTGCAAAGAAAGTGCCAGCCCTGTCTTGCATTGGTTAAGCAGCCAGACATAAGAACAATCAAATAACATTAAGAATCAATGTTATTTATAAAGTGATTAGGCTAGAATTATAGTTTTAAGTCATGAAAGAGGTAAAACTATAAAATAATCATACTTATTTGATGTTTTATAAACTGCTCTGAAGGTAACTACAAAAGAAGTTTCTAAAACATTTCCATGTGAAAGATCTAGAATGAATACTTGTGCATGTATGCATACTTTTTGTGAGCTGCATGTGAGCACAATCTCTGTCTCTCTTTCTCTCTCTCATCTGTCACTGCTTCCTGTCTGTTGACCAGGTGATAAAAAGGTATCTTTTTGATTGTCAATGAAGCCAGATCAGAGGTTCATTCCAAAGGCACTCGTCAGCCCAGGTCTCTCTCTTAGTCTGGCTTTTTACTGTCTCCCATATTCAGGTGAGAAGCCTGGAAGTGGAAGGATTGAGGCAATCAAGCCTTTATCTTTTTACTTATGCCAGCACATTGAGCCCATGGCTCAGGTGTTACTTCTGTTGCTGTTGTGTCTATTCTTTCTGCTTTGGGGAGAAAAAGGCTAAAGATGGCTACAATCTTGTAAATTTCAAAAGGTCAGGAGAGTGAACCAGTCTCTTAAGGCAGTCCATGAGTATAATCCAAACTGGGTTTTGCAGTTGGCCAGTCTAACACTAAAGCCCCATGGATCCAGAAGCAGTAGTGAGGACAGGGAATCATCCAGTGGCAATAGTTCACTTGACCATGAACTCGGTGGGATCAATGATAGGTTGAAACTGTAATAAGTATGAGCCTACACTTCCTATAGACAGAGACAGTTTAAGGAAGAGCATACCCTACCCCAGGTGTTGGAAGAAATAATTATACTTCTGTTCTAGCTATATCTTCAAAGGAAATATCCCTGTGCAAAACCGAATAAATGTTAACTGTTTAAGTGGAACTGGGGAGTTAATTACTGGCTGTTAACAGTAGGGAAGACAGACCAGAATGGGAGTGAATTCAAGTTAGTAGCATAAGAGAAAGACACTCCTAAACCCTCAGGTATATGCCTAGAAGCCTGAGTGGATAATATAGTTGGCTTAGCTCTGGAACAATAAAACCAGAAAATCACTACACATATATTTTCAAATTCATGTGGAAAAAAATACACAGATTTAGTCTTCTCTTGATATCTTTTATTTATGTAGTTGAAGCAGCATAGCATAATGGAAAGAGTACCTTATTTTAGTGAGAGCTAGTTTCAAATCTAGTTATTTAGTGTCTGTCACTTAATCTCCCTGAGCCTCTATTACTTCATCTATAAAGTAAAAATAATAATACCTATACAACCTATCTTAAAGGACTGTTGTGGGAGGAAAAAGTGCTTTGTAAAATAAAGCTGTATGCAAATGTAAATTGTTCATTTTAACATAAATGTGCTCTTATAAATGGTATAAGTAAAACAGATTTTTAAAATATATGTTCAGATTTAAAGAGGTTACTTACCAATAGAGATAAGGTTTATCTTTATCAACATTGATGTTATTTAATGGATCCATACGAAACCAAGTATTCAGTGTAAACCCATTTTGGTAAGGCCACTTTGCTATAGGAGGCAATGCAATTGCCTACCCCCCCAAAAAAAGAAAGAAGAAAAAAGAAAAAAGAAAAAAAGAAAAGTATCAATTAACAATGAATGGAAATAAGTCATAAATATTATCAAACATTTCTATATCAGTTATAACATTTAATATTTTTATAAAAATACACAAGAATATGTATTTCTACTATATAGGTATGTAATTACATGTAAATACCACATAAATACAATGGCATATGTAAGTACATATAGAATATAAAATGCAAAAAATACCACCAAATGTTAATTCAATACCTCTACCATGAAGAAAAATTAGAAAATATAATTAGCAGATAAATTTTTTGAGATGATACTGATAGCTTAGAAATAAAAAGTATTAAATTTCTTTGGCAGATTATATCAATAGCCATTTTTTTTTAAGAGTAAGACTTGAGGAATAAAAGAATGATGTTAAAAGTCTTCTCTAAAAATGTAACAAGTAGAAGTTCATCATGTTATGCCACCTAATATTAAGGGATCAATGAGTAATAATTTCTTAGAAGACAAAAGATAGCTTAAGGTCTCTTTAGGAAACCCTTCCACTACCACCCCTCACCCCCCCCCACAGACCCCGACTCACATGTACAGTTGATCTAATCATTGTCCAATGATTTATGGTTTTAGAAGTAGAGGAAGAGGTGAATTAAGTATGGATTAGATGTTTGAGTAATGAGAAAGTTGTAGGGAGGGGCCAGATAAGAGGAAGTGAAGTAAATTATGGGTGAGACTTTCCAGAAACAGTGTTCCTTGAAAGTGAAGTTCCAAGGCTGAAGTTTTACCAGGGTTTGGTCTCTGGCAGGGGCAGGTATGTGGTTAGCAGTAGGTTGTAGAGCAGGTTACAAGGAAGGAGACAACTACGTATCATATTTCATATTGATCAAAATAAAGGTGGCAATTTAATTCTCCAAATCTGGTTTGTGTAAACCAGAAAAAAGGTAATTAGAATAAGAGCCTTAATTTTTAAGTAATTAAATTTTTGTTAAAATATTATGAAAGTCACATATTGAGAAATGCCTTGCGTTAGTTATTGGTCTAAATGCTAATTATATAAAATTCATATTAACAATGCAATGTCTGCTAAAATTTCTCTAAACTGAATGACAACATTCTATATCATCTTTCATGAATATAAAAATGAGAACAAAAAAACATTTATTGATCACAGAGCAATGTAATAAAGATATTTGATAGGACGAAAACATTATTTAGCAAACATATAGGGTTGCTTAGAGATGCCAAACTCACCCAAATGCCAGCAAAACTACTAAGAAAGGCCAGAAACATCTTAAATGTAATTAGGAAATGTTAAAAATAAAATAAAACTTATATGATGTTAACTCATGGTTTTCTAAGTCAATAAGTACTCTGTAGAGTTCTATTTCTATTTGAGTTTTTGATACCACTGGTTTAAAGAATAGATAACAAACTTGACATTGAAACTAGATATACAATAACTAAAAGGATGGTAATTATATGTCTCACTGGATTCCTTACCTGCAAAATTATAATGAAATAGAATGTTAATTTATTTTCCTGTTTTGCAACTAGTGCATCATATATAGATCTTCAAATATTTGCTGAATGCTCATTTCATATAAAAGCCATTTGATTAAAGATGAATTTCATAATTTTTTTTTAAGTGAGGCAATTGGGGTTAAGTGACTTGCCCAGGGTCACACAGCTAGTAAGTGTTAAGTGTCTGAGACTAGATTTGAACTCCTGTCTCCAGGGGCGGTGCTCTATCCACTGCGCCACCTACCTGCCCCTGAACTTCATAATTTTTAAAATCATGAGCCCAAGAAAATTCATCCAGATAACTAAAAACAGTAATGACTATTAGAAGTTCTGCAAAGTGGGAATGTTAGAATTCAGCAAGATGTTTTACACAACAAATTTTGCATTGGTCATTACAAAAACATAGTATTTTATTATTCGGTCCAAAGAAGCCTAGAACATTGTTAATCAAAGTTTATTGTTTTAATGTATACTTTCTTATGCAGTTTCTAAATTATTTCATATATTTATTTCTTGTCTTCTCAACAACACTCTGAAAACAGGGATCACGCATATATTTTGTATGATGATTTAATAGTTTCTCAAAAATACTTATAGAATTTAAATGAATTGATAAGATTATATTTGTTCTTTTCTAAACCACAACAAAGCTGAACATATTTATAAAAGAGAATAGTTCTCTTTCTACCAGTCTGACAGCTCCTTCTCAGTCTCAATTTCATAGTTTGTTATTTTCTTCCTAGGAGTAGGAGTCCTTCCAAGGAAATATCCCAGGCCATCTTCTTTGTCCCTCTAAACTTTTATAACCTGGCAGTCCCATCTACTCCTATAGGTTAAAATACCATTTCTACACAAATTACTCCTAAATCTATCTTAATTCTAAACTGCTGCTCTGAGTTAAGGAACCTTATCTATAAAGGCCTACTAAACCACTCTACCTTGATATTTACAAGATGGTTAGATTTGGTTTATCTAAAATTGAAATCATAATACTGTGGTAAAAATTAATATCGAAGGTTTTAGCTGAATCATTTGAGAGGGGCCACACCTGGCCCACCCTGAGATTGTACATGCTACTGCGCAGCTTTTGAAGGCCCCTCCCCTTTTGGGGGAGGAAAACTTGACCAGAAGGGAGGGAACTTTCAGCAGGAGGGGCATGTTCAAAAGTTTGCGCTCTTTCACCATGAGGACCACCGAACACCCTGGAGAGTCAACCATGCATGAAAAACAACTTGAAACATCTTTAACCTGACCTATTCAATGAAGTTATTGTTGAAGAAAATGCAAAAGTAATGTGCTACAGTTTCCCAAATACAGGATAGTCTACTTTTTTCTGCATATATGATCCCCAGCCCAACTCAATAAACATCTGCAATGTCTATTCCAGATATATGAACTGATGTACTTATTTGCATATTACATTCTGAACAATAGGTATTTTCATCCATCCATTTTTTCCTAAATAGAAGCCCTATAATGTTTCAGAGTTCATGTTATATTCCTCTGCCTGAAATCACCAATTATAAAATATAACAGTTATTCTAAACACAATGTTCTTCTCTCTGTGATCCTATATGTTCAAAATCTTAGAACATTGCAATTTCTGAAGAATCAAAGTTTTCACCAAATCCAAGTGCAACTGAGAGTTAGTTATCTAGTGGGCAAAAGTGCCTATTTTGACTAATAACCAGTGTTTATGATTATAAAAGGTTATGGCTTAACCCTCATGGCCCCACAAAAAAATTATGGTAAGAAAGGGAAATCAAAGATAGGAAAAGAAGATAGACAAGTCCTGTAGTAGGCATTAGGGAATAACAGATGGACAATCTAAGTGATGAACTGATACCCACAAAATATTAAAATGTCAGAGAAAGGCACATTGGGTAGCTTTGTGGAGAATATGAGAGAACAGGGGAAAGAACCAAATATGACTTATAAGGCAAAGATTAAGCACCAATGGAGGGCACATCCTCATGCATGAGATCATAGACTGACTGAAGTGTTGGGAGGACAGCATAACACTTTTATAGTTAAGGAGCCAGAGTCATATTACAAAAAGCTGGAGAAGAGAAACACTTTATCTTAAGATTTTCACTAATATAATTTCAAAAATAAATTTGCTTCCCTAATAAAATGATTTTTCACATTAAAAAAAAGACTGAATGAAGAGGAAAAAGATAAAGTAGTTGGAGAGGCAAAGAAAGAATGAGTAGAATATATTAGACAATAAAGCAAACTGTAAAAGTGTATTAGTAGGTAAGATAAGCTAGTGAAACTGATAAGTTGACACAAGTAGGTTGATGCTACTATGGAATGGTTTAGGTTAATAAAAAAGATACTTGTGTGGAACTTTCAAGTTAACACAGGATAACTTGCAGTAAAGAACTTGGATGCTTAGAGGTGAGGTATAAACAGCCACGGGTAGCTTTCTTTTTTTTCTTTTTTTTTTGCGGGGCAATGGGGGTTAAGTGACTTGCCCAGGGTCACACAGCCAGTAAGTGTCAAGTGTCTGAGGCAGGATTTGAACTCAGGTACTCCTGACTCCAGGGCCGGTGCTCTATCCACTGTGCCACCTAGCTGCCCCCTTCACAGGTAGCTTTCTTAAAATTAGACTGAGGGGGCAGCTAGGTGGCGCAGTGGATAAAACACCGGCCCTGGATTCAGGAGTACCCAAGTTCAAATCCAGCCTCAGACACTGATACTTACTAGCTATGTGACCCTGGGCAAGTCACTTAACCCCCATTGCCACCCCCCCCAAAAAAATTAGACTGAAAATCTCAATCATCATGGAAACATTTCTGCAGAAATGTGAAATGAGCATGTGATGCTTGCATTAAGGCCACATACAAGTAACTGTGTTCCAAGTGTACACTATTTTCCCTCTTGGAAGAGAAGTGAAAGATCTCAAGAACTATCTTTCCACACTCTTGGTTGGGGATAATGAAGTGTTTCTAAAAGAAAAAAATCAGTTCTTAATGGGAGAAGGAAGAGATGCCTGGGAGAAGGGGAAACTTCATTCTAGGTAAGATATTAGAGAATCAAAGAGTACCACATAAAGAAGGAATGGAAGGAAAAGGACAGGTGTGTCTACTCAGTGAAAACCAAAACCAAAACCAAAAACCCAATGAACATCTTCATTAAGAAAGAAAAATGTTCTGAGAATGAAGCACATCTTATCTTCTAAGAAATTATGTAAAAGACCCACAAACGCTGCCAGATAAGAAATCATACAATGAGGGATATAAAGAAAAAATAGTGGCAATTTGGTTATTCTCTACTCAAGGATATTAAGGCACCTATGTCATGACATAACAACAGTAGAGGAGATCATTGTCTTCCTAGGGCATATAGCCAAGACTCAACACAGTTGGTGAGTTCTACCCACTTCTTCCAGGAGGAGCCTAAAAACTATTACCAAAGATTATGAAATTGTGGACAAAAAAACTGAGGTTATAAGTCTTAGTTTGGTATAGTTTTTAAATGGTTTAGGGTTGGTTTGTTGTTTTTTTTTTTCCTCAGTGTAGCCTATTGAGGACAAAGCATGTAGGAAAAAAATGATTTCTGAAGTTGGCGAATAGCTAAAAAGGGAGTAATGATGTGAAAATAGTATACTATATTTGGACTTCTGGAACATGGCTTACAATACAGAGAGCAGACTCCTAGTCAGTAGTGCAATACATCAAAAATCTATTAAGAGGAAATGTTTCAGGGCGGCGCCTAGATGGCAGAAGAAAGGCTATAACTCTTCCAGCTCCGGAAAACCTGTCCACATACCTCCAAAAATAATGTGATAAGACAACTCTTGGAGCAACACAACCCACATAAGAACATAGTGACACTCTTTTCCAGCCAAAGACAGCTTAATTAGGTGACTGAGATCACCTGCTGTTCAGGCTGAGAGCGGAGCACAGAATGCGGAGCACAGAATGCAGAGCAGGACCAACCTCGAGCAGGCTGTGCTTCCAGAGCCTCAGAATCTTCAGCTGCTTCTTCTGAAGCTCAGCTTGTAGATTAGTGAAGGGGTCCAGCAGTTGGGCGTGGAATAACTGCAGTCTCTGCTAGAACTGGGGCAGGGCGCCCACACTCTACACCAGCAAGGAAAGTTGAGAGACAGACCCAGTGGGGGAGGGGCACAGGCATGCCAAGCTTTTGACCATAGAGAATCAGATTTCAATCAGACTTCTGTTTCCGGATCAAAGTGAAAGCAGGCCATGGTTACTCACAGGTCAGGCAGGCTGAGAAAAAGCCCAATCACGCCCTGGGCCAAGCTGTAGCTCAGAACAGTGTGTCCTGGAAGCAACACTACACTTTAAGAAGGAGTTAAAAGCAAAGAAATAGGGGATCAAGATGAGTAAGCAGAAAAAACAGCAGATAATCGAAAGCTGCTTTGAGGGCAAGCTAGACCAGAATACACCCTCAGAAGAAGAAGATAATTACAAAGTTAAAGCTCCTCCATCCAAAGCTTCAAAAAAAAAAAATATGAATTGGTCTCAGGCCCTGGAAGTGCTCAAAAGGGACTTTTTGAAGAGAAAGTAGGATTAAAGGTAATACTGTTAGCAATAGTAACTGTGAAAGAAATGATGAGCAGGATGCTATCAGAAGGACATTTGAAAAATGAAAAGCATCAACAGAGGAAGAACTGATGGTATCTGAATACAGACTGAAGTATAATTTTATTTGTTAGTTCCTCTTGCTAAAGCTATTCTATTTTCTTTTACAACTTGAGTAATATGAAGATGCTTGGCATAATTGCACATATATGACTTATATTGAATTGCTTAATTCCATATGGAGGGTTGAGGAGGGAAGGAGGAAGAAAACTTAGAACACAAAGTTTTAAAGAAATCAATGTGAAGAAACGATGAGTAGGTGGATTTCAGAGAAACCTGGAAAGACTTACATGAACTGATGCTGAGTGAGATGAGCAGAACCAGGAGAACATTGTACACAGTATCAACAACATTGTGTGTTGGTCAATTGTGATACTCTTGACTCTTCTCAGCAACACAATGGTCCAAGATAGTTTCAAAGGATTCATGAGAGAAAATGCTCTCTAAATCCAGAAAAAAAGAACTGTGGAATCTAGATGCATACTGCAACATACTATTTCCACTTTTTTTGTTTTCCTTTTATGAGGTTTTTTCCTTTTGCTCTGATTCTTCTTTCACAGCATGACTAATGCAGAAATATGTTTAATGTGATTGTACATATATAACCTATATCAGATTGCTTGCTGTCTTGGGGAGGGAGTGTGAGAGGAGGGAAGGAGAAAAATTTGAAACTAGAAATCCTATAGAAACAAATGTTGAAAACTATCTCTACCTGTAACTAGAAAATAATAAAATACTATATTAAAATATATATTAAGAAAAGAAGTAAGAATGGTAAGAACACATTTGCCTGGTATCTTGAAAATCTAATGAAAATGTCATTACAATTAAAAAGTTGAGGTAGAATGGGAAAAAAATTATCTAAAACCGCCAAGCTAAACACCAGAGAGAACAACTACAATGAAGGAAGATGAATAGCAATTGAGATACCCAGAAATTTATAAGACAGAATTTAAGAAAGGAGACAACCGTAAAACCCATGACCAAAGTTTAGGCAACAAATAAGAGGAACTAGAAGTTCAAAAATATAAGGAGGCAGATTTGATCTCATAATTATCATTGAAATTTTTTCTTCATCCAATAAAAAGCCACAATTTTATTAATAGAACCAGTATACATTTCAAATCGGGTTGCATTTAACCTTCTATGAAACAGTGAAAAAATGTCCTTGTCTCCAGATTGTTACATTGTTAATTCCATAATAGCATCTACAATTTCATTACTCTTGTTCTTTAGGGCTCAGAAAACCTTTGTTCTAGATACATTTGCTTGGGACATGACAAATTTTATGTCCTTAAGCTCCACACCTGTTTCATCAACCTCTTCCTCTTCACTTTCTTCTTACACAGTCGGTGTTTGTGTATTGTCCTATATGACTGAGGCAGCTTCACCCTCAACTTTCAATTTTTCAGTAGCAGCTAGCTGTGCTTGCTGAGAGAGCTCCTTAATCCTGGCTTCTCCAGAAACTAGGTATCTAAAGCTGGACTCTTGTAGACATCTGGTTTTGTGATGATAGAAGATATTATGAGATTCTGGATGGCAACTCTAGTAACCCCTGTCATTTGCTGCAGTCCCAGTTAGAACATATTCTTTCACCCTTTTTTTTCCACTTTGACTTTGTTTTGCTTTACCAACTGGTTCCTCATTGATCTCAGAAATTGCTGCCAACTGGGCCTCTTGAGTGGTTGCCCTGTAGAATCCTGCTCCTCAGTTCTGGTATTGATTCATCACTATCAGATTCTGTTACAGACCCTGACTCAGCCTGGGTCTATTGCAACTCTTGCTCTGTGTCTGGGATGATTTCTATTGCTCTACCAGACATTTTGTAAAGGTAACATAGATTGAAGATGGTTGCAAAAAGATCTCACCACTGAAATTTGTGACAAAAATCATGAGATTAATATGGCTCTGGATGGGCATACCTTTATTCAAAAGAGACAGAACAGATAAAAAGGGTGCATGGGAGAGAGAAAAATCATTTTTAAAAAGATGAACTCATGTGGAAAAAAAAAAACTAAGAACAAGACAGAAGCAGCATGGCAGAGAATATTTAGGTAAAGATCCATAAAAAGAAAAAGAGAAGTGATTGCCATCAAAGTTTACAACATACTGCCTGTCCATAAAAAGGAAATAAATGAGCTCAGGAAACAGATCAAAATTCTGCCTAATATAGTATAGGCATAATATAGCACAGACAGGAGATTTCAATTATCTACACATCAAAAGATCTCTCTCTGCAAAGCAATTAATAACTTTTTTTAAACTTGCCTTAATGATAAACTAATTCTTCAAAAGATGGAAGGACAAAGGGAAATTTTAAACTGTATCAGATTTTTACTAACAAGAAAAAAAGTGGTTTTAGGAATGGACACGATAAGACTCTTACGACCACTACCTCGAAGGATTTATGATAGAAGAAAAGAAAGCCAAGGCATAGTCTTATATGCTTTGATTTCTGGGAAGCAGATTTCAAAAGGTTCAAAGGAAGGATAAGTAGGATCCTGTGTCAAAAATACTACAATGAAAGTCTGTCCAGAAAATTAAATTCTGAGGAAATTAAGGTAAACAACTCAAGCAAGGAGGAAAAATGGGAGTTGTCTAAAGAGAGCCAGGTGGGTAGACAGAAACTCAGCAACCAATTCAGATTTTTTTAAAGATATAAACATAAGAACAATGTGAAGCAAGTAATAAAAGATAAATATGTGTGGAATGATTCTGTTTAAAAAAAAAAAAAAAAGGAATCCGGAGTATTAAATCTGAGAATTAGCAAGTAGTTTCAAGAGAAGTAAACATCAACAAAGGGGATTAGTTTTTTTCCTTCTTTTTGAAAAACTATATTAGAGAAAAGAGAAGAATGAAAAAAGGGATGGAGTTTAAAGTGGATCAGATGATAAGTGGCAACAGAAAGAAGGCACAACTGTTTAATTATTTTACTTGTTTTTCCTGCCAAGGCTAATAATTAAAAACAACTGAACAAAAATGGATAAGAGTAAGCTGATAACCAAGATAAGAAAGGAGATAGTAACAGAGTACCTAGTTGTCCTTGATGAACTCAAGTCATTTGATCCAGATGAACTATCTCCTCAGATACTGAAAGAACTGACAGATATGACTGCTAAGTCACTCTTAGTTTTGTCTAAAAGATCATGGAAAACAGGAGAGATACCAATGAATTGGAGGTGGGCAAATGTACCAATTTTCAAAAATTGACAAATGAAGAATCTAAAAACTATAGGCCAGTTGAGTTTGACTTCAATTCCTTGGAAGATTCTAGAATGGATGCTTAATAGAATGGTTAGTGAAATCTAGCAAGACAGGTATTTAGTATGAAGAAATATCATATTGTCATCAAAGACAGGGCATGTCAAATTTCCCTAGTTTCCTTTTCTGACAGTTATTACCCTAGCATATTATATTTACCTATTGTAGATTTTAGCAAAGCATGACATAAATTTCATACTATTCTTATGGAGAAATATACACTGGCTGGTAATACAATAAGATGGATTCCAAACTGGTTGACCATCACATTCAGAGAATAGTGCCCCAAGTGGCCAGAGGAACAGGCAAGCAGAGACTCAACACAGAGTTTCTTAACTTTTTTCAAGTCATGGCCCATTTGGCTGTCAGATTACGTTCATGGACACCTTCCCAGAATGTTTTCAAATACATAAAAAATATATACAAAGGATTGCAAAAGAAACCAATTATTTTGAAACTCGGTTATTAATGCTTTTTTTTTTTTTAACTCACAGATCCCAGGTTAAAAACCCCAGTCATAGTGACTGCCCACATTCCTAGGACAATGGCTCCAAGACTTCAAGGTAGAATCACTGAGCTTTCTAAATCATCTATTAACCTTTACTACCCCTAAGGCTATAAAAACTCCCACAAGCTATTACTCTTCATCCTAAAAGTAAATTACTCCCAATAATCACTTCCTATATTCCCTGGACAGCCCCTGGTGTCAGTGCTGGGGGAGAAGCCAAGTGACCTGCCCATAGTCACAGCTAGTAAAAATCTGAGGCAGAATTTGCACTTAGATCTTCCTGACACCAATTCCAGCACTTTTCCCACTATATCACCTGCCTGCCTCATATGCAAAAAACTTTTTCCTCACAAAGCTATAGAAACTTTGTTAACCTCTTCTTTCTGCCTCTATACTTAGTGGGTATCTACTTTCTCTTCTGTCATTTACCTCTCAACTTTTTGTAATGTGGTCTTCAACCTTGTCATACTTATCAGAAAATGCTCACTCCAAAATTACCAAAGTTTTCTTAATTGCTAAATCTGATAATCTTTCCCTGTCCCCATAGCTCTTGCCTTCTTTGCAACATTTGACACAGCTAAATACCACAAATTAATTACCACACTCTAACCTATTTCTCTTACTTAATTATATCTCTCCTTTGCTGCTCATCATGTATTCGATGCCCTACTGGGATAGAACTGGGTATGGGGCAGTGAGGTGGTGCAGTGGATAGAGCGCCAGGCCTAGAGTCAGGAACCCCTGAGTTCAGTCAGCCTCAAATACCTTAAACACTTTGTCCACAAACACAAGGTGTGAGACCCTCTGGGCAAATCATTTACCCCTCTTTGTTTCAGTTTCCTCATCTGTAAAATGAGCTGGAGAAGGAAATGGCATACCATTCCAATATCTTTGTCAAGACAACCCCAAAAGGGAACACAAAAGAGTTGGACCTGACTGAAATGGCTGAACAAAAATGACAGGTATTTGGGGAAATTGATTTCAATAATGAAATCACATCACTTATAGATAGATAAAACATTGTGTTTACTATATAACATGCACTGTGCCAAGCGCCAAAGATTCAGATACAAACTGGTAGGACTGTTCTTAACCTCTATAAGCTTACAGTTTATCCCTGAATTAATGTGACTGAAAAAGAACTGAACAACAACTGGATTTATTCTAGGACTCTATCTTGGTCACTATTCTCTTACTATCCTCGTTCATTTGGTGGCCTCATCAAAATCAATGGATTTTATTATCTCTATTTATATTACAAGATCTATATATCCAGCTCTATTTTCCTCCCTCAACTTCAGTCCCACATCACCAACTACCTATTCAACATTTCAAACTGAATGACCTGTACGCATTTTAAATTCCATATGTCTAAAAAAAAGAACTTTTTAAATGTCACATTGATGTTTTGTTTTGTCTTTTTTTTAATCCTGAAAAAGACTTGCTTAAAGAGCAGGGTACCCTAAAAGAGAGAGGAGACAGCAAGTGCCAGGAAAGTCAAACTACCACCACCACTACCACCTTGATCCCTACCTCTATTCAGAGATGATGGAGATAATCCCAGACCCCGCCCCCAAAAGACAGGAATAGCAATACCTCCCAGGCAACCAAACTTGCTTCCACCCCAGTATCCACAGCCACCATTGAGGGGAAAGTACATTTTGGAAGGGGGTGGAAGGAACAGTCCACCCTCCTAAAAAACCACCAACAATAACTGGATCTGTTACAGATCGAATCCTGTGCATCCAACAAGAAGCAAGTTCAGAAGCTGTGTGGCTCTGACCCCCAAGAGTAAAGCAAGGTTTCATTTCCAGATTCTAACCTAATATGAAGCTTGCAGAGGAATAAGTGTGGCAGGAATCCCAATCCGAAAGGAAAGTTTACAATTCTTTCTCTCTGGCCAAGCAGAGCTTTCTAGATGACTGATAGCAGTGGAATCCAGACCCAAACTCAGATCACAAATTTGTGGAGCTGAGACCATGGTGGCAGGGATCAGACTTTCCTCTGGATCAGACCATCTTAGGAGAACTGAAATCTTGCTGGTTTCCACTCAGAGCTGCCTCTGAAGGCATGGAATATCACAATACTAAAAAAATCCAAGAAAGGGGCAGGCATGAACAGCTAAGACATTCCTTCCAGAAGTGTGCAGAGCCTGCTCCTAACATAAAGTCCAAAGTCAGAAAGCAGGCTAGAAAAATGGGCAAATGAAAAAAGAATCCTACAAAAAGTCAATTGGCTATTTTTGTTTGTTTGTTTGTTTGTGAGTTTAAATGCAAGTAGGAAAGGGAATTACCTAGTGCATAGGATTAGGTAGCAATATCCGAAACAAAGTCAATGGCTCTACCTAAACTTCGGTGCTCTGTTTTGTCTTCTGTGCTGTAAAGTGTGAAGCACTGGTACCACTACTGATATTTGTAAGAACCACAAAATACTCCGACAAAATAAATTATTTAGTTTTAAAAAATAAATTCATTTAAAAACTTACTGCAGCACTACAGCCAGGGAAATTGAAAAAAGTATCAGGCCCATGTCTCTGTGGCATCTGATTAAGGACTGACAATAATTTAACCGCATGTCTTGGCTGAGGAAACAATAAAATAGAAGAACTGTCAGTGTACTCACACAGTAATAATATCTTACATGCCATGTTAGCCAAAAGACCGTTTTCCAACTAAACAGTAAATTAATTTTAAATCAGTTGCTAAAATTTCTTTTAGAGAAACATTCAATTAACATTAAAAATTTAAGTTTATAGTTCTCTAGAGACAATTTATTGAACCACAAGCACTAATGCACCAATACTTAAAACTTCTCTATCTCATTATAGCTTACCCAGATTCCACTTTCTCCTCGAAGCATGCTGAACAAAAGCTTCAATTCCTTGACAGTGATGCTGTAGCTTGCAAGAACCCCCAACATATCAACTAGGAGATCTTTAAAGGAAAATAAAGTTATTCTGAACTGTAGTTGCAACCGGGAATTAGTCAAAGTAATATTTTTATAAAAGAGAAAATATGTACATTAAAAAGTTTCATGAACAAATCAGAACATGAATATAAATATCCACTATAACACCATAGTTGTTTATTGAATATCCACTTCAATAAAGAGCAGAAGCATAAGTAATACAAGTATCAAGTAATGATTTATTACAAATATTATTTTTATTACAAATTATGTCTAAAAGTGCTTCTAGAAGACTAATATTAAAATTGTCCTTTCTGAGCAAATACCAACAATTATAGGAAGAAATGGATCAGAAATATTATGGCAAAAGGTTTTAACATTTAACCTGAAAAATACCCCAAGTGAGTAACTAAGAACTAACTATGCCACATGCACAACTTCCTTTCTAAAGTAATGCTATGCTCTGAACATTATGTCTCAGTTCCAAAAGCCACGAAAATACACCAATGCTTCCATAAAGTTACTTTAAATACATAGTTTATATCATATCATATAAGCTCACCAAATAATGAAAAAAATTACACACTCAACACCTACTCTAAGAAATTTCCCAAATGTTCTTTGAAATACTTAAGTATCCACATATTTATATTCACTTTTTTATTAGACTTTATTTTATATGCACATAAAGAAATTTTGAAAAGCTGGTGGTAGTGCTCAATTATAGTAAACAATAAGTATTTCTAAAAACTTTCCCAGCAAACATATCTCTTCATATATAATTTGGGGGTATGTTAATAATAATTTCATTATGTATGTAAATGGCCCAAGACTCTTAATTATTTCATATTTAACCATTCTCATAACAACAAATAATTGACCCTTATATGAATACATACAAAGCACACAGTATTTGAAAATGGAAAATGAACAAGGAAATTTTAATGGCATAATGAATAAGTTTCAGTTTCTACAAAGACTAATCTTTCAGAATGTAAGTGAAATAATCAGAATTAGCAGTTGAGTGTCCATCCCCTGAGCCACTCAAATAACACAACCTGTAGCTTTTTTTGAAGTACCTTAAAGATCATGGCTAATGTGAGGTAGTATTAATCATTGTATTTGGAATAATGAGACAGGATGGTTTAAGTCTTCCTCCTAAAGTCATACAATTTGACAAACACTACAAAAATGTAGGTATGAAGGGTAGTAAATAAGTAGTTACTGAAAATTTTTATTTCATTTTAAAATATGAATCAAATTACACAATATAGAAATGGAATCTGTAGAAAAAAATTTCCACAAATTCAGCCATAAATACTTTACTTAAAGAAACTGAACTTCTTTCTCTCCTAAGGATGTCATACACCAAGTGAGTTACTATTGCTATTCCATTTATCAGTTAAAATATATTTGTTAACGAATATATTTTAAAAGAACACCGAATGGGGTAGAGGAGTTAGAAGGTCTAGGTTTGAGTTCAAGCTCTGAATACACTATGTGGCCCTGGACAAATCTTTTAACTTCTCTGAGCCTCAATTTTTTTATATCACAAGGTTTTTGTGAGTAAAGCACTTAGTAAGTCATAAAGCATTATATAAATGCTAGTTAGCATTTCATATATAACAGAATAAAACAAAAGGATTTTTTTTTGAGTGGGGATGGGGTATAGGATGCCAGGGGATGGAAATGAGGAAGGCAAATAAAACAATAAGCTTTACAATATAGTATTAAACCATATCAGAATATGAACTTTTATACTGCTATCAATTTGACCTCAAAAAGGAAGTGTCTTATACATTAAGCAGCAATGACCTTAAAAGCATACTATTCTATCTCACAGATTATTCTGTACTTTTTGAAAAGAAAAAATATTTCAAAACTAAAATTTTTGTTTGCAAAGATTAAATATGTAAAACCTTTAAAAATGCCAATTTATACACAAGAATTCTTTTGTGATAACTGCTAGAATATCTTGAAAAAAAGTGCTGTATCTTCCTTTCATCAAATAATTGGTTTTTGCTTTTTTAGTATTTAACTGGTATCAGATACTCCTTTAGCTATATCAATCAATGATGAGTATAAAAAAGGAGATATTTTTAATCATCCTAAATACAAGTATGTATATCTGCTTGAAAAAAACTAGAAGTCAGTTTACTACTGGTAAGATGAAAACTTTTTTTTAGTAAAGAGAACTTTTTAATTAAAACAACTCAGCACCTTATTTTTCCTACCAAATATTATGTTGTCCAAATGTATAATCACCTCACAAAATGGATTAAAATCACAAGGGAAAATGAAATTATACAGCTTAGATCTGATGTACAAAATATTATTTATATCCAGTTTCCAAAAAGAATTTGTTATATAAATCAGAACAATTTAAAATAACAATATAAAATAAATAAAAATAATCTTTCAAGTCCTTTATAAATGTAAAAGAAGATAAGCATTAAGTTTAGAGGGGAAAAAGTAGAGACAAAAAGTACTCATCATTTCTTCCATAAAATACCACTGGGAAATGAAAAGTTTATAAAATTCTTCTTCTTCTTCTATGACAGAATTTCACTTGATTACCATGAAGAAAGGAAGTAGAAGAATCCTGACCATTTACTAATAACTGTTTTAAGTTTCATTAGTTATTAACAAAACTTGAAATTGATCATAAATAAAGCTGTGTGTGTAAATGTTTGAATTTTTTAAGTTTGAGAGACCAAATCTTTCTGTTGTAGATGGTGAACCAGATATTTAAGAGAACCATATATGCAATTTCAAGCTTTTATGGCAGTCATTCAGTATACTAATACATAAAATATTTGCTGAAAAAAAAAATTTACCTGTCTCATCAGTTTGCCTTGATCATCCTCCAAATTTCACCCCTCCCCTGCCAACTATGGTTGTATGACAAGGCTTTTTTTCCCCCTTTGAACCTAATGGTCATCTTCTCAAGGGTTCTGAACCCTTTTCTCTCTACATTCTCTGGGTGACTTCATCAATTCTCCTGGGTTCAATCATCTCTACAGAGTTAACTTCTAGATCTAGACAAAGATCTAGTCTGTTTCCCCAACTCCAGTCCTGCGTTACCAACTGTCTACTATACATATCCAGTAGATATCCTGGAAGTATTTCAAACTCACTGAAAATAAGTCACCATCTCCCCCCTCCCTCCCCCCAAAAAAACACAACACACAATCCCTCTTTAGAATTTCCTTATTTCTGCTGAAGACATCATAATTCCTCAAGTCAAGGCTCTCAGTTTCAAAGTCATTCTCAACTCCTCACTCTACTTCACCCCATATATCCAAGTAAATTGCCGAGTCTTGTCAAATCTTTCTACATATATTTTCTCATAGCTGTTCCTCTCCACTGACTCAGCCATCATCCTAGTTCAAGTCCAGGTCTCATCCCAAGTATTACAATGGTTTCCTAGTTGGTCCCCCTACCTCAATATCTTCATCTCCCCCATCTGTCCTCCATACAGCAACCAAAATGTTATTTATAAATTTATAAAGCCAACTTTTATTATATCACTCCTCTATTCAAGCTCCAGTGACTCTCGTAGGAGTCATTCAAAAACTTTCAAAACCTATTTCCAAACTATCTTTCAAAGCGTCTTAAACACTCTATGTTCCAGCCAAAGTTGCCTTCTTGCACTTCCTTACATATGACAATCCATCTCCAGTCTCTGTGGCTTTGCACAGGTTGTTCCCCTATGCCTACAATGCACTCCCTCCATACCTCTCCCTCTTAGAAAATCTCTAGTTTCCTTCAAAGAAGATCACACACTACTTTTGGCCTTTCTTGGTCCCACAGCTGCCAGTGCTTCTAACTTTGTATTTCTTTTCTAAATACTTTGTGTAGATAAGAGCACATGTTGTCTCCCTAATAAAATAGAATTTTCATAAAAGTAAAGACTATTTATTTCATTTTTGTCTTTCTATACCTAGGGCTTAGCACTGTGCCCTGAAAATACTTCATAAATGAGTGATGACTGCTTATACTGAATAAATAAGAATAAATAAGTCCAAAAGTATTCAACTAATATTTTTAAATGTCATACTTAACGCTAAGAATTTTCTAGGAGAAGCTTGGTAAATATTCATTGTTATAAAACAATTGTATATTGTAACATTTAATTCTATTAAAAACACACTGAAATTTTTAGTTTGTTGCAAAAAAAATTTTTAGTTTTCTTACCAATCAAAACAAAAATAGCTAACATTGATATAACCCATTAAGGCTTACCAATTATTTCAAATGCATTTTCTCATTTGATCCCCATAACAACCCTAGGATATATATATTATTATTATATCATTATTATCCCCATTTTATGGATGTGGAAACAGATTCAGAGAAGTTATATGACTTGCACATGATCACATTACTAGAAAGTACAAGAGGAAGGATTTAAAGTCAGGTCTCTCCTAACTCCAAGTGCAATACTCTTTCCACTACACCACCCTGCCTCTCAATTTTATGTTGTATAGTGAATATTAAGAGGCAGGTTGGTGAACTGGAAAATTACAATACTGAAACTAAATAAAACTAGAATATTAAAATATTATATGTGTTCTTAAATAAGTAGCATCAACAATTCACTGATCGCCACCAAATTATTCAAAGTCTAATGAAGAGGATGCTTTCAATTTCATGATTTCCTTTTAAAAATAAAATGCAAATACTGTTCCATATATTTCAGATGACTCTACATAATTTCAAGTAGCTAGCCAAACAATCTTTATGAATGTTAAAATTAACATTTCTCATGTAACTCATACCTGCTATCATGTCATCTACAGTACTCATTTTCAGCAATACTTGCTCAATTAAGCCAACTTCTGTGCTGGTCTGCAAGTTACGGACACTTTTTCGTAGAATGGCAGTAAACATGCTCCAAATTTCTGCTTGACATGTTACATCACAATGCTCCAAAAGCTCTGACATGCAAGTTATACTTTCAGCATCCTGGATTATAAAGTTCATCTCCAAATCGAATTCCCCACCAACAAGCTGGAAAGAAAAATAAAAACTATTACTCAGAATATACAAAATCTAGTACTACTTCCAAAAATATCACAGATCATAGAAATAGACCAAGAACTGGAAGGAAACTCAGAGGTCATCCAGTACAACCCCCTAAATTTACAAATGTAAAATCATGGCAGAGCCATGATTTGGACCTCAGTCTTTTGAATTCCAGGCCCATTCTACTGCACCACACTATAACACCCTATTATAACAAACTATTAAAAATGCGGTTAGTTCATTAGTTCATATAAAATAGCAAATGCCTATCATGTTTGCTGAAAGGGACATGAACTTTAGATATAGTTCTCTTCCCTAAGGGAAGGGATATATATTAATTTAATATATACATTTAAACATCAAAATGAAATGATTTTCCTGCATCCCAATAACACTACATTATTTTTTAAAGTTCCTGTACGTTTTACAGTCTCCGAGTTCAGTTTAATAACACAATCATCATAAAACTTAAAATTTAATAGAAAATGAATTATAAAAATTCATTGAATAATGCAGTATCTCCAGAAATGACTATTCTGTAATTTCTAACTTCTACTTTTTTCTATTGTAGTAAAATAAAACATATGAATATTTCATAGCCATAGGTACAAATGAATTGAAACAGAAAACATGAAGAATCTAAAAGGGGAATATAGAATTCTTTCAATAACTTAAGTATATTTTAAAAAAAATTTAAACCTATGATTTACCATAATATTGTCACATTTCACTACTTTAGTTGATTTAGAAACTTTATAAAATAACTTGCCAATAATCACTAATTTGGTTTTTTTCAAACTGCAATTGCCTGACAGCAGCTCTTTAATGCTTTTTAATGACAGTCCAATATTTCATATAAGTAATACCTATTTTCATATAAAAACCCCAATGAAAAGCATTCCATTGTTTTAAAATATTATTTCAAGGCCTTCAGCATTGACTTAAGGTTTTCTGTCTTCATTATTTTAAAAAACTGGTCCTTTTTGCCCAAATCTTTCTAGGTACATTATATTTCCTTTCCACAAATTCCCATTTCCCAAATTTTCCCAATAATCCTTTTTATTCCCTCTCTTCTATCTCTCCAGCCTGCTTCTCCTACAGATTTTCCCTTATTTTCTATAACAAAAAAATTTGGGGGGGGGGAAGGGAATAAGTGTTAAGTGACTTGCCCAGGGTCACACAGCTAGTAAGTGTCAAGTGTCTGAGGCTGGATTTGAACTCAGGTCCTCCTGAATTCAGGGCCAGTGCTCTATCCACTGCACCACCTAGCTGCCCCTTTCTATAACAAACTTTTAAAAAGAACTTTCCTTCTCACACTCTTTCTCATTTAAAACATTTTAAGTTTGGTTTTAAATGATATTATAACCACCAATTTAAAAATATTCTCAACCTTTTTTGTCCACTAATTTTCTTCCATTAAAAAAATTCAATGCAACTGTGTTTTTAATGGAAAAGCTACAATTATAAACTTTAATAGAGATTAAGTAACTTGAGGTGTTTAACATAACTTCAAAGGTCAAAGCTGAAGAATGGGATGTTGTTCTTCAGTTGTATCAGTTGTCTGAAGTCAATACTAGAGAGGTTTGCCATTTCTTTCTCCAGCTCATTTTACAAATAAGGACACTGAGGCAAACAGGGTTAAGTGACTTGCCCAGGACTACACAACTAGTTAGTGTCTAAGGCCAGATTTTTCTGAGTCATCCTGACTCCAAGTGTGGCACTCTAGCTGCCCCAAAGAATAGCATAGTAAACTGGGGAAAACACAGATCTAGTAAGAAAACCTGGATTCAAATACCACCTCTGAGACATTACATGTGACCTTGAGGAAATCAATAATCCTGTGAATATAAATCCTGTACATGCCAAGATTACTCACAACTGAAAAACAGTATGGAAAAAAATATTAGCAGGCAGATAGGATGCATTTATTTACAGACAAAAGACATTTTGTCAAATACTAATGAACTGCATGATCTTCAGCAAGTTACTTAACCTCATCTATAAAACGTGTGGGTTGGACTCTTAAGGTGTCTTAAAGTTCTAAAATTCTGTGTCTAAACCAAAATGCAATGTTGTCTGCAAAAAAGAGTTTCTATTCAGTGAATCCTATTTTTTATTCCATTATTGACCTCCATTAAAAATTTAGAAATGATTTGTGATCAGTCTGGGTATACTCACTACCAACACAATCACAGCCCTTCTAAGTCTTAGTTGACAACCCCAATGAACTACTATGGTTAAAAATCCACCATCTTATGCACAACGTTTTTGTAAGTGTTTGTCCAACGATGTACTTCACTGAACTGAGTAGGCAAGTCCTCAGTTAAGAGACATAGTCTGTCACTGAGACCACAGGAAAGCATTATGCTTGAAAAATACATAATCCATGAATACAATAAACCTTATATATAAAGATTTTATTCCTCTCCATGCTGTACACTAAACCAGAGGAATCAAACTGTTGACAAAACTCACTAGTGGGAGCCCAAACCAAATTAAAATAGAAATGGAAAATGTTTAACAAAATAAATAAAAATATAATATAGATTATGTCAATTTGAAGTTTTCTAGGTAGAGATTGGTTTCTGGGGCGGCTAGGTGGCACAGTGGATAAAGCACTGGCCCTGGATTCAGGAGTACCTGAGTTCAAATCCGGCCTCAGACACTTGACACTTAACTAGCTGTGTGACCCTGGGCAAGTCACTTAACCCCCATTGCCCTGCCAAAAAAAAAAAAAAAAAAAAAGAGAGATTGGTTTCTGAGTTTGATATCATTGCTCTTGCCTCTCCAGAACTATCTCCACCATGCCCCACAAATCTCTCCATCCAGGATGTTCACACCAGACCTGGAATTCACATATTGAAGTACCCATAGGTCCTTGTGACCTCTCCCTCTGATCTGCCTCTCCCTCTAATGGGATGGTTCCTCCCAGAATCCCATTTTAAGACTGCCAAAGCCAGCCATGTCTTCAGTCCCCACTAGACTGTAATCCTTACTCATTCAGAGTACCCCAGCCTTTCAGTTCCCTTTTTTGTGTTATCTTCTTCCATTAGAATGTAATCTCCTTGAGAGGAGTAATTATCTTTCTTTCTGCTTGTATTTATATTCCAAGAGTTTAGTACAGGGCCTAGAAAATAGTTAAGTGCTTAATAAGAGCTAGTTGACTGATGGTACATGTTTTTCATTTATAGCTTACTTGCATTTGGGTAAAAGACAATTTTCTGAAAAAATTAACTCAAGGCATGAAACAATTTATCCCACCACTTTCAGGACTCCTAGAACTCAAAGCTAATATTTTACTACTAAAACTTCGGACACATGATGAATTAGGGGTGTGTGTATGTTGGGGGGGGGTGGGTACTATTTATAACATGGTTTCTATGGGGAAAGATATTATGATTGTTAATCAACTGAATTTCAATAAGTTATCAGAAACTAAGGTTTGCTTGTACTAAAAGTATTTAAAACACTGCAGCATACAAATGATGCTTCTCTTACTTCTCTGCTTAGCTCTCTGACCACCTATCAGTCTCCTTTTACTGGATCATCATCCTTATGGCTGCACCTGAAGACCCTAAACTAGAATTTCTATTCTCTCTATACTATCTCCCTAGGGGACCCATCAAACACCATCAGCTCAATTATCATCTCTGTTCAGATAACACCCAAATTTATAAAACTAGCTATGGTGTCTCTTCTGAGATCCAGTCATCCATCTTCAACTACCTATTGCCTATTTCAAATATGATGTCCCACAGCATCTAAAACTCAATATGCCCAAAAGTGACTTCATTATCTTTTTCCTATTTCCAAATTTCACTTATTTCTAGCACAGTTGCCAGCATCCTTCTGGTCACCCAGGTTTGCAACTCTTAACATTTCATATACAATCAGTGGCCCAATCTGGTCATTTTAACTCCAAAATATCTCTTGCATCCAACAACTTTTCTTCTAATCAGAAGGATAACATTATTAGAAATTGGAGAAAAAGGAGATTAAAGGGGATAACATCAAGGGATTCTGATAAAAAAGAAAAGGAGAGAGCATGATGTGGAGCTATGAGAAGAAAAGGTCTGGAATCTTACTTTCTTTGGAAGTGAGATGTGGAGTTAATCAAAATAGGGAAAAAAAGGAGTGCTTTGCAACTATTAACTGCTATAAGTATTTTTTTTAACATAAGACCTTTTCCTATTTCTATGATCATTCTTGAGTATAGATATAGTAGTGATATAGCTAGGTAAAAGGGAATGCAAGTTTAACAACTTTTTGTGTATAAATCCAAATTGCTTTCTAGAACGGTTGTGCCCATTTATAGGTTCACAACCATTAAATCAATGTGCCTGTTTTCCTACACCCCCTCTAATTTGTATCATTTTCCTTTGTTATGAACTTTGCCGATATGAAGGGGGTGAAGTGGAATCTCAGAATTATTTTTATTTATATTTTTCTGATTAGTTAAGTCATCTAATAAACATTTATTAAACACTAAGTGCCAGGCAGGCAATGTGTTAAGCCCTGGAGTTGCAAAGAAATACAAAACAACAACAACAACAAACAAACCTAGTCCCTACTCTGAAGGAGCTCAAAGTCTAAATTGGGAGACAACAGGCAAACAACTATGTACAACAAATATGAGAGAGAGTGAGAGAGAGAGAGAGAGAGAGAGAGAATGTGTGTGTATATATATGCCTACACATACATATATACACACATACACAGATATACATATATACATACACATGCAGAATAAAATAGAAAAAAATCAAGAGGGAAAACACTAGAATTAAAGGAAATTAGGAAAGGCTTCATGTAGAAGGCAGAATTTTAGCTGAGACTTGAAGAAATCCAAGGAAGTCAGGAGGCAGAAACAAATACACTCCGCATTCCTGATGTGGGGGATAACCAGTGAAAATTCCTGGAGTCAGGAGATGAAGTATCATAGAGGTCTGTGTCACTGGATCAAGCAGTAATGGGGGAAGGGTCATAGGGGCACTGTTTGGGGGTGTAGTTAAGATGTAAGAAAACTAAAAAGAAGGGAAGAACAGGTTATGTAAGGCTTTAAAAGCCAAACAGATGGTTTTACCTTTCATCCTGGAGGTGATAAAAAAGTCAATAGTCCCAAGTAAGTGGGAAAGGGGAGTTATAATACAGTCAAACCTATTCTTTAGAAAATCATTTTGACATCTGAGTAGAGCCTGGACTGAAGTAAGCAGCCTTGTAGTAGGAAAACTCACCAATATGCTATTATTGCAACAGAACAGGCATGAGGTGATCAGGGTATGCCCCAGGGTGGTGGCAGTAACAGATGAGTGAAGGGGAAGGATTTGAAAGATGTTACAAGGGTAAAATCAACAGGCCTTGGAACGCATTGGCTATGGAGGATGAGAGTGAGGAATTGAGTATGACACCTAGGTTGTGACTTTGATTCTAAGTTAACCATCACATCATTTGCAAAAAAATGATAATTTTCTTTCTTTACCTATATTTGAATAAATTTCTTTTTCTAGCCTTCTTACTATACCTAGCATTTCTAGATGCCCCAAAACATCACTAAATTATACACAATCGTTAATCCAGTTTATAACATCAGTTTTGCTAGGATGGGGGGGGGTAGGGGGAGTATTTTAAGAGGTATTAGAGAGTAACAGTGATTATGGGGCATGGGGGGGAAGAAGCATCAATGACAAATTTAAAACACAAAGAAAAAAGATAAAGGAAATTCAGAGGGGGCATATATACTACCAAATTATTTTTAAGCTGAACATTATACATAATTACAGTTTCACATACAATCCTTTATGTTCTTTTGTACATGGAAATATTCATGTTGGCTAATGTTTGTAAAGTTAATAAAAATGTCCAAAAGAGTTGTTTTTTTTTTTAAAAAAGACTCTGCTTTCCCCAAATTCACTTCAATACCAGAAATAAATCCCATAACAACTGGTCATTATGCTCCAAAAAAATAGCACTAAGCATATTGGACATAAGCCTATTACTGAACTTGGCAGTTTTGAAAAGACATGGTGGGGGCAGCTAGGTGGCACAGTGGATAGAGCACTGGCTTTGGACTTGGGAGGACCTGAGTTCAAATCTGGCCTCAGACACTTAACACCTACTAGCTGTGTGACCCTGGGTAAGTCACTTAACCCCAATTGCCTCACTAAAAAAAAAAAAAGAAAGAAAGAAAGAAAAGAAAAGACATGGTAGATAGAGTACTAGCCTTGGAATCAGGAAGACATAGGGGTCAAATAACACCTCTGACACTAGATATGTGACTATGGAAAAGGGCCAGTGGTATCACAGAATCTCAAAGTAGGATGAAATCTACCAGACCACCCTCTACCTGAACAAGAATCTCCTTTAAAATGTACCTACCAAGTGGTTATCTATGTTTTCCTTGAAAACTTCAAATGAGAAGGAACCAACTACCTTCAGAAGAAGCCCACACTTCACCCTGAGATAGCCTCTAATCACTAGGAATTTTCTCTGGATTTCTAAATTTTTTCTCCCTGCAATTTGTATTCACTGCTTCTCATTTTTTCTTCTCAAGCCATGGAGAATAACAAGTCTAATTCTATTCCTCATGATAGCTTGCCAAACAACCTCCAAAGACAGTCATCACATCCCTTATCTCCCCTGGCTAAATATCCCAGTTCCCTCAAACTGTCCTAATATGACATGAACTAACTTTAGGCCCTTTAGCATCCTAGTTGCCCTCCTACAGATGTTTTTTGGCCTATCAGCATGCCTCCCAAAATGTGCTTCTAAAACTAAACATAACACTCTAGATGGGGACTGAGACTTATTTTCTTCATCTGTAAAATGAGGTAGTTGAATTAGGTGGCTCTCCAAGGTCCCTCCCTTCTTGATCTATGATCTTATGAATAAATATCACTATCTCTTGGGCAACCTGTGAAAGAATGGAAAATCGAACTCCTTAACTCCTTTCAAATTCCCGAGACATTTCCAAGCATTGTAATCACAAGTTCAAGAATCTTAATGTACCCCAAATCAAACCAACTAAGAACTGAAAGACTCGTACCCAATTCTCAAGACTCCTAGAGAACTTCTGACCTTATTTTGACCACATAATGCCCACAGTAATATCTATCAACATCAAAATTTTACCATTGGTTCTCTATTCTACTATGCTTCACAGGGGATTTGTTGGTAAGAGTATTTTTTCCTCAAACACCATATTCATCACATTACTCTGTTATTCAAGAACCTAAAGCAACTGTTTATTCCCTATCATAACTAATCCAAACCCTTTTGTTTGACCTACATGCCCCCTGTACATTTCTTATCAAACTCACCCTGATTATTCTATGCCATGGATTCCCTGATTCTATCAACTTGATGTGCCTATCGCAAATGATTTTTTCATTTCTATAACTGTGTATTTGACTTTAATATTACTTAAAAGTTTTGGATAAGTCTGAGGTACTCACCAATAGCAACATGAAAACGTCCTAAAAAACAGCTAAAAACACATGGATGAAATTCAGAATAGATGCTAGGAATGTAAATATAGCATTTGGGAGTCATTCATACAGCAATGATAGCTGAAAACAAAGGAATAGATGAGACTGCCAAAGGAGAAAATATAGAAAGGAAAAAAAAATAAGAACAAATGCAGAATTTTTAGGCACAGCCAGAGACTGAATTATCAAAAAGAGAAGCCAGTGAAAAAGAAAAACGTACAAGCACCAGAAAAGCACAGAGATGTAAAAGGAGAACCAGGAAAGTGGAATGTCTCTAAATGCAAAGAGAAACTATTCAATAGGATAAGCTGGCCAATCATATCAAATGCCACAAAAAGGTGAAAGAGGATGTGAACCCCACTCCACCCCACCAAAAAAAAAGTCAACTGTATTTGAAACTGTGGTAGGTACTAGTGATCTCCAGGATATCAATTTCATAAGAGTGAAGCCAGAATGCAATGAGGAGACAAAGTAATGGTCAGTGAAGAGATAGAAATATTAGATAAGGTACAGGAAACTTTTTAATTAAGTTTAGCACTGACAGGGAAAAGCAAAAAGGGACAAAAGCAAGATTCCATAGATGGACAGGCAGATGGAATGAATCATTTAGGAAATAATAAAAATACATGAGGGGATGATTCTTTTACACCCCACCCTACCTCCACATACACATACACTCCCCACATTAGGATTTTTCTTCTTAATTTTACCTGTACTAGGGCAACTAGGTGGCACCGTGGATAAAGCACCAGCCCTTGATTCAGGAGAACCTGAGTTCAAATCCGGCCTCAGACACTTAACACTTACTAGCTGTGTGACCCTGGGCAAGTCATTTAACCCCCCATAACCCCGCAAAAAAAAAAAAAAGTTAATTTGATCTTTGGGGGCAGCTAGGTGGCGCAGTGGAAAGCACTGGCCTTGCATTCAGGAGAACCTGAGTTCAAATCCAGTTCAGACACTTGACACTAGCTGTGTGACCCTAGTCAAGTCACTTAACTCTCACTGCCCGGCCAAAAAAAAAAAAATTGAGACTGTTTCATTCAGGTCTTTCTATCCCCAAAACCTAGCACAGTGCCAAGAGATACTTAAACAATGTTGTTTTTTTAACTGGGCTTGCAACTGCAAAACATGAACTCCCATTTTCCATGAGCAACTTTGCTTGGACTTGATTCCATAGAACAAGCTTTCCTCACCCTCCTTTGTCCTCCCTCCATAAGTGGATCATCTGAAATTTCATCACCATAAAGAATGAATCAAGTCTTGATACTGTGTCAAGATAATGGAATATGATAGATGAGATTTAGCAGGTACTCAGGGGGCCACCTGGAGATGACTAGATTGTAAACCCATCTGGATGGTGCTTAAGAAGGCATGGTACTTAAGAAGCTAAAAACTTTGAACTTTACATCTAGACTACCTTTGGGTCCAGTGAACCAATGAATTTGAAAGACACTAGCCGATCAGCTTGAAGAACCTCCCATTTCTGGGAGGGGAACATGAAGCAGCAAGCAGATGCTGGGAAGGGTCTTCTTCCTCTTTTGGTGTGAGACATCAGTGTGGTGGCAGAGGACTTCAGAAGTGGGAGGTTTAGGAAGGCAAGGATTTCCAGGTTATAGGAAATCTGCTCTCAATATTTCTCTTTCTTTTACTATCTTTCAATAAACCCTTAAAAAACCTAAACTCATTTATCAGTGATTTTAGTCAGTTTCCCCCCAAAACTGGGGGGACAGATTAGAACCCACATTTAGAATTTCAAATTACACAATAATTTAAACTTTTTCAACTCACCTTCAGCTGCCTCTCCTCTCTGATTAGAGAGCTGAAGGGCAAAAAACTAAACTCTTTCCAAAACCTTTTTTATATAGAGCTCATAAGTTTCCTAGTAACTACATTTTCCATCATCTGCTCTGTTTGGCTTGGACACCACAAAACAATATGCCCCCATATGAGGTAAGCCACCCCCACACTGCATGCCATCCTACCCTGAGCCTTCCCTTCACAGACTTTTCAGTTACTTTTTTTTTTTAAGTGAGGCAATTGGGGTTAAGTGACTTGCCCAGGGTCACACAGCTAGTAAGTGTTAAGTGTCTGAGGCTGGATTTGAATTCAGGTCCTCCTGAATTCAGGGCCAGTGCTCTATCCACTGCACCACCTCAGCTACTTTTTGTATGTCATCTTCCTCTTTAGACAGTAAGTTCCTTGAGAGAAAGGACTATCTCTTCTTTCTAACTTGTATCCCCAGTGCTTAGCACAGTACTTGCAGTGTACACAGAAGGAGCTTAATCAGCCATTACTGAATTGAATAACAAATAAAAAATCCCCACCTAAGCAATAAAGCAGAAATTCTAAAAATTAAAGATGAGATTAACAAAATTGAAAGCAAGAGGCCACTGAATTGTTAAATTAATCCAGAAGCTGGATGGGGGGGGCAAAGAAATAGAAAAAATTAATCTCATTTTTTTAAAAGAGAGAAGGGGCAGCTAGGTGGCACAGTGGATAAAGCACCTGCCCTGGATTCAGGAGGACTTGAGTTCAAATTCAGCTTCAGACACTTGACACTTACTAGCTGTGTGACCTTGGGCAACTCACTTATCCCTTACTGCCCTGCAAAAAAAAAAAAAAGAAAGAAAAAGAGAGAAACCAAATTATTTCTATCAAAAATGAAAAAAGGAGAACTCATTACAATTAAAGGAAAAACAACAACAAAGGAAATCATCAGAAAGTACTTTAGTCAATTATATGCAAACAAAACTGAAAACTATAAGAAAATTGATGAAAATTTATAAAATATAAAATAGGCACATCAACAAAAGTAGAAATTGCCAACTAAATAGTTCAACATCAAAAAAACAAATTGAACAAGCCAAAAAAATGGATACTCAAAGGAATAAACTCTATCACAAGATGAGTTTAAAAGTAAATTCTATCAAACATTCTAAGAACATTTAACTTCAATGTTATACAAATTTTTAACAGGAGAAAAAATCTTTCAGTATCTTCCTTTGATTAAATATGGTCACTATGTTTTGTTTTGTTTTGTTTGGGGGGATGGACAATGAGAGTTAAGTGACTTGCCCAGGGTCACACAGCTAGTGTCAAGTGTCTGAGGCCAGATTTGAATGGTCACTTTATTTAAATGAAAACCAGACAAAATGGAGAAAAAAATACAGACCAATACTCCTAATGAACACTGACATAAAAACTGTATATAAAATATTAGCAAGTAGGTCAAAATATCATATAAGAAAAATGTTATAAACTATGACCATGTTGGGTTTCTTCTAGAAATTCAGTGTTAGGTCCACACAAGATTATCAACACACTAAACCATTATAATAATATAGATAACAACCATATGATTAAACAATAGATGATGAAAAGATTTTTCACAAAATCTAGCACCAATTTCTCCTGAAAACTGTTAAGGGCTAAAATTCTAGCTAGTCTGTCTAAAATATCTAATGAGTGGTCACCAATAAATTATACGCTTTAGCAAGAGTTAGGCTTTTAAGCATTTATTAAGGAAAACAAGAATTTGGTTAAGAGAGAGAAAAAGGCCTAGATTCCTATCTATTAAAGGGAGAGCACATTTCTAGCTCCGCTCTCCACCAGAGTCCAAAGGAAAGAGCCTGAGACGAGCGCCAGTCTCTTCCCTCCTCCTCCCACCAGCCCACGTTACTTCCTGACACCAAAGAAAAGACTCCTGGTCTTGCCCTCAAAGACCTTCGCTTCATGGGCAGAACTCCTCCACAGCAAGTCTCCAGCAGGTGTCGTCATTCCAATCGTTACAAAACTCTAGAAAACTTTGGAATACATGGCCATTTTCTTAATATAGTAAATAAAATCAATCTAAATCAAGAGCAAACAAATACAGAATAAATTGAGGGGTCTTTCCAATAATTTCACAACTAAAGCAAGGATACCCACCACTATTTAATTACATAGTGCTAGAAAAGCTAGCTGTAGCAATAAGAGAAGAAAAATCAAAGGAATAGCATGAGAAAAGAGGAAACAAAATTATGACTTTTTTGTAGTTGATAGAATGATTTCTATAGAAACCCTAAAAAGTCCATTGGGCAACGAGGGGATACGGTCTCCTGAAGTCGCCAAGACTCATCTTCCTAAGTTCAAATCTGGCCTCAGACACTGTGTGACCCTGAGCAAGCCACTTAATTTTTTGCCCCAGTTCCTCATCTATAAAATGAGCTGGAGAAGAAAATGCAAAGCACCCCAGTATCTTTGTCAAGAAAAACCCCCAATGGGTTATATATAAGGAACTGCTTCTTGCTTGCGTAATGATTGGAATGACGCCACCTGCCGGAGACTTACTGTAGAAAAGCTCTGCGATGAAGTGAAGGTCTTTGAGGGCAAGACCAGGAGTCTTTTCTTTGGTGTCAGGAAGTGATGTATGCTTGTGGGAGGAAAAAGGGAAGAACCTGGTGCTCTGACTGGCTCTCTTTCCTTTGGACTCTGGTGGAGAGCGGAGCTAGAAATGTGCTCTCCCTTTAATAGACAGATGAATGTAGGCCTTTTTCTCTCTCTCTCTCTCTTTTTTTTTTTTTTTGCGGGGCAATGGGGGTTAAGTGACTTGCCCAGGGTCACAGAGCTAGTAAGTGTCAAGTGTCTGAGGCCAGATTTGAACTCAGGTACTCCTGAATCCAGGGCCGGTGCTTAATCCACTGCGCCACCTAGCCGCCCCCTTTCTCTCTTTACCAAATTCTTATTCTCCTTAATAAATGCTTAAAAGCCTAACTCTTGCTAAAGCTTATAATTTATTGGTGACCACTCATTAGATATTTTAGACAGACTAGCTAGAATTTTAGCCTTTAACACTTGACTAAGCAGAGTTTCTTGCACGTAGCATTATCTTAACAAATGATTGTTGACTGATTGAGAGAAAAGAGAAAATATTAGAGTAAAGGCTTCTCAATCCTCCCCATTTGAGACCAACAAGTGGTCCAATAAATTCAGTGAACCTCCATACTTTTCCTCGGTGTTTGGATTCAGCAAACGATATTAATTTGTAGGGTACAACTTTGAGTTTGGGAAGAAAAGGAAAATGATATAGCCAAGATCTAGGAGTCTGGGCATCAAGTCTTGGCTAGATTTTGCTACCAAATCTGAATCAACACTCTAGGGAGTAGGGCTCTACTCAGCAGTAGTTGAAAGATGTTGCTATGATATACATTTGAAATTAGCTTTACCAATCATAATATTCTGTAGGTATTTTAGGAAATCTAAATTTATAAACAGAAAAAAATCAGTATTCTAGTTCGAATTTTTCAAAAGTTATATTAAATCTGGCCCCATGTTCTGCACAAGAAAATGATATATAGGAGAAAGACTTTCCCACTACCACCACCACAAGTGAGTGAGGGGGAATCTTTCTACTTCAATTCTTGCTACATCTTCAAAGTAACTATCTCTTTGTAAAAGCTAATTGATTTAATTGCAAAAGCTAATTTATGTTAATTGGTTAATGGAACTAAGAAATTAGTGGCTGACACCTAAAGTAGAGGGAAATCACACCAGAATGGGGAGCTCAAGCTGACAGCAACAGAAAAGAGAGACTCTAGGGAATACCCTAGAATTCTGAGGAAGAGATGTAGCCAGTCTGACTCTAGGATAGTTAGCCCAGACTATTCACAAAACCAAGTTCTCTCATTACTGATGGACCATAACTGGAGAAAGGTGTTCAATTCTGAGAGTCTTATTGAAAGAAGGACTTTGATGACCTGTAAACCAAAGCAGACATTTTCTTTAGGGAATTTAGATCTCTTTTTTCCCCCAAAGGGGGACACAAAATACATACATACATACATACGCACATACTTTTTAAACAAATGAAGGTTAAGAATTTATGGGGCAAAGTGGGCTCAAAAAGGAATGAGTGAGGGCAGCTGGGTGGCGCAGTGGGTGGAGCACTGGCCCTGAATTCGAGAGGAGCTGGGTTCGAATCCGGCCTCGGACACTTGACACTTGCTGGCTGTGTGACCCTGGGCAAGTCACTTGGCCCCAGTTGCCTCACCAAAAATAAAAAATAAAATAAAATAAAATTTTAAAAAAAGAAAGGAATGAGTTAATGTTAGAGCTGTAAGGGGCTAAAATTCTAACTATACTACATAAAATCTAATGAGTGGTTGCCAATAAATTATAAGCTTTAGCAAGAGTATTTAAGTATTTAAATATTTGTTAGAGAGCATTAGGATCTAATGATCAGAGAGAAAGGTAAAAACCTAACTATTTCTAAATGACCCCAGTATCCGGCCTGCCATGGTGAGGTCAGGAACCAAAAAGAGGAAGCACCCCTCCACCAGTGTCCACTTCCTACTTCTTGTCATCCTCCCAGAAATGGGAGGCTCCTCAAGTTGATTGGCTGGTAGCTTTGATAGACAGTACCCACAAGCAAACGTCACTTCCTGATGCCAAGGAACTGACCACATGGCTTGTCCTCAGAAGCCTTCTCATGGCGGAGCTTTCCTACAGTAGCTCTCCAGCAGGAGGCGTCATTCCAATCATTACAGAGCTGTGACTCTTTGATACACAAATCAGAAGGCATTCTTGATAATGAGCAGTCAGTTCAAGATAGTTCAAAGCTTAAGGACAGACAAAAAGATAAGAGGATTTCTCCAAAAACCATACAACAAACTATGTCTGAGAGCCCTATTACCCACAGTTAGGGGAATCTCTGAAGATAAGGATGTCTCTTGAAGGTCCATAAGCCACCAAATGGCTCAGGGTCTGCTTCAAAGCTGGTATGAGCTCAATTGGCTTCAGAGTTGCTGGTTTTCTGCATATCCAGCTGGGTCTAACCAAAAAAAAAAAGATTGTGGGTATATCATGCCTCTGTGTCTTAGTTAATATAGTCAGTCCTCATAGAGCTCTTCTCAGTTAGCTGGACAATTGGGGAGCTCAAGCAAGTAGAGGTATTTAGTATACTCATTTACAGAAGCACTCATATGATATTCGATAGAGAAAGAACAGAATATGTAGGAAATTCAAAAGAGCATATGCACACATTGTCAGGACCAGATTAAGTGTTTAGTCTGAAAAAAAGAATTACAAATAGCAAAACATCATCTTCAAATAGCCCAAAAAGGATTAATTTTATTTTATTTGGCCTAGAGGATCAAACTAGAACTAATGGGTAGAAGCTACCAGAAAACATCATTTAGAAGAACTTCTACAATGAAAACCTATTCATAAATCGAATGAGCTCCTTTGTGAACCACTTTGGTACCACCAAAAGTTTTCCAGAAGCAGGTCAGTGAATAGCATATAAAAAGAGTCATATTTGTGTGAAGTGGTATATGGTGAAGTGAGCAGAAACAGAACACTGTGGACATACTGTTCAAAGAAAAGGTGTGAATGATTTAACTATTCTCAGCAATACAATGATCCAAGACAATTCCAAAGGACTAAAGATGAAGCATACTATCCAACTCCAAAGAAAGACCTGATAATGACTGAACATAGACTGAAGTATGCGATTTCTCATTTTCTTTTATTCAAGGCTTCTTATACAAAATGACTAATATGGTAATATTCTCGATAATTTAAACATGTATAACCTATATCTGATTGCTTACTGCCTCAGGCAAGAGAGAGGGGAAAGAAGGATAAAATTTATAACTCAAAACTTTTAAAAAAATGTTTGGGTTTTTTTAAGTCTTATGCTGTTTGAGAGGTCAGCCTGAAATATCTCTAAAGCCCTTGTCAAATTCTAAAATTACATGGCTCATAAGTAATATACTAGTGATGTTCTGAGCAGGCAGGCAGACAAAAAGTGTTTATTTAGCACTTACTAGATATCAGGCAATGTATTAAGTACTGGGTATACAAATACATAAAAAAAATCTCCCCAAAGACTTCAAGGTCTAAAACCCCAGCCCTCAAAGCAGCTTACATTCTAATGGAGGAAGACGGAAAAAGAGGGGAGGGAGAAAGGACTTGGGGGGAGGGGGGGGCGGGTTGGTAAATCCTGGGATAGACTTGTCTTGACAAGGGACTAGATGGTGACTACTTCAAACATAATTCACTCTACCCAAGCCAACACTCTACCAAACATTATTGTGGATAAGAGAGAACCAGGAATTTTCATGGTAGACAGCATGTCTAACTCTGTCACTTAACGGACATCAGCACACTAGGCCCTTTTATCCTCCACTTTCTCCCAAAGTCTGTCTAAGCTCACATTCATTGTTTCCATGTTACTATCTATCCTTTTCCTTTTGCCTTCGATCTTGCCCAATTCAAAGATATTTTCTAATATGTATTGTCTTCTCATGTGGCCAAAGGATTTAAACACAGCTTCAGTATTTGACCTTCCAGTGAACAGAGTGGATTAATTTCTTTAAGTATTGACTGATTTGGTCTCCTTGGTGTCCAAGGGACTCTCAAAAGTCTTCTTCAGAAACACAATTTCAAAGTGTTGGTGAGCTTTCCTTATTATCCAAATCTCACAGCCATACATTACTACAAGAAAACCCATAGCTTTGACTATACAGACCTTTGTCAACAAGGAGATATCTCTGCTTTTTAGTATGCTGTCCAGATTTGCCATAGCTTTCCCGCCAAGCAACAAGCATCTTTTTAATTTCATGGCTGCAGTTGCCATCTGCAATGATGTCTGAGCCCAAGAATATAAAATCTGACACTGCTTCTATTTCTTCTCCTTCTATATGCTTGGAATAGGACCCATTGCGAAGATCTTAGTTTTTTTGCTGTGAAGCTTCAAGCTAGCTTTTAAACTCTCTTCTTTCACACCCCTCAAGAGGCTTCTTAACTCCTCTCTGCCATCAGAGTAGTATGATCTGCATATCTGAGATTTTTTATATTTCTCCCAATTCTGGCTTTAGAGTGATGAAGCCTAGCATTTTGCATGATGTATTCTGCATATAAGTTAAATAAATAAGGTAATAATACACAGTCTTGTCATACTCTTTTTCCAATCATAAACCAACCAGTTGTTCCATGATCAGTTCTGTTATTTCTTGGTCCTTATTCAGGTTCCTCAGAAGAAAAGTAAGATGACCTGGTACTCCCATATCTTTAAGAACTTGCCACATTTTGTTATGATACACAAAGTCAAACACTTTAGTGTAGTCAATGAAGTAGAAGTAGATTTTTTTTTTCTGGAACTCCCTTGTTTTCTCTATAATCCAGCAAATATTAGTGATTTGGTCTCTAACTCCACTGATTTCCTCTGAAACCAACCTGATCTGGTAATTCTCAGTTCACATATTGCTATTACAGAATCTTAAAGCATTACCTTGCAGGCATGTGAAATGAGTGCAATTGTTTGGTGATCTGAAAATGCCCTGGCATTGCTCTTTTTTAAAATTATGATGTAAATTGGTCTTTTCCAATCCAGTGGCCACTGTTGAATTTTCCAAATTTGCTGTCATATGGAGTACAACACTTTAACAGCATCATCCTTTAGGATTTTAAATAGCTCAGCTTTATTGTTAGTAATGTTTCCTAAGGCCTGAGAGAAATGATTATTAATAAACAATGATTAGGGAGATCCAGGGTTCCCCCTTTTTCTGAAGTCTTCATTTTAAAGCTCAGTCTCTGAAGACTGAACTTTCTCCTCAATAACTGGTCAGACCAACCTTAAAAGGAATTTAATCTAAAGTGGGGAAGCCCATTGTACTCTTCTCAGGTTTGGGTAAGGATAAATGTTTTGATTAGATTGCCCAAGGCTGGACTAATTCAGAAGTAAATTACATAATCCAAGCCCTTCCTCATCACAAAATCTCTCATTGTAATATTCATTCTTCCATTAATTGTGAACCAATCAAAGTTGATTGCCACTCTAAGGAAGACCAACTTTGTCAGGGGCATATTAGCCCTGAGCCCTCAACCATGAGGGTCTTTGGCATTCAAAAGTGTTATTGACCTCTTTTTATTGATCAGGCATTGGCACAATTAATAAAATGATTAATTACTCAGATTAATTTAAAAATTTCTCAAATTTTTTTAATGTCCCCATTTGGTTTCAATCTTCAGGATTAACCACACCATTGTGGTTATCAGTGATTGTGGTTATCACTTTTTCTTAATCTCTTCTGTTTCTCTTAAATCCCTACAATTTTTGACTTTCACCATGCCTATTTTTGCATGAAACATTCCCAGTATATTTAATTTTGTTGAAGAGATCTCATCTTTTCCCTTCTATTGTTTTCTTCCATTTCTTTACAGTGATCATTAAAAACAAAAACAAAAACCTTGTCTCTCCCTGCTATGTGTTCAAGGAGGACTAACACCTCTGGTGTGAGAATCTGCCAAGCTCTTTTCAAGGCAGCCTTTTTCTGGACACCTTTAGTGCCCACCCAGCACTTAACTCTCACCTATAGCTCCAAGAAGCTGTAGAATGCTCAGTAACCACACCCCAGGAAAACTGTCTCAGCAAACAGGCTAAAAACCAGGTTGAGGGCCACAAACCCTAACCCAGTTAGGGGGGTATCTACCTCAAGCATGTAAACACTTCCCCTGGCAAAATGAACAGATAAGAACAATCTGTTCTAACAGCCATGAAGGCAGCTGTGTAGTACTTATAATTTGATCAGACAGTGAAAACGCCAAGGTCATCCACTGCAACCAAGGCCACTGCCAGGTGTTCTAACTTTTGTCTTGCCACTGGACTTCAATGACTCTAGAAGAGAGGCTGAAGCTGACAACTCTGTGCAACACTACCTCATTTAAATCCAATCACACAGGAATCAAGATATAACCCTGTGATGTCATTGGTCCTTGTTGAAAATGAAAGACACAAAACAAAATTCTCTGAAACTGCATTCAGAAGACCAGAGCTGAATAAAAATACAAAATACAAAATACAAAAAACTTGCTCTTCAAATACAAAACTCAAAAGAAACATAAAAAGGGGGAAAAAAAGAAAGAAGAAAAAGAAAATATAAGAGATTCAATAAGGTTAAACTATTTATATTCCCACATGGCAAGATGAAATTTGTAACTCTTAAAATCTTTATCACCATAACAGCAATTAGAAGGTGTACAGACAGAGGGTACAAGTGTGAGATGAACAAAATGAAATAATGTCCAAAAAAATTAAGAGGTGAGAAGATTGCACTGGGAGAAGAGGGAAGGGGTAAATTGAATAAGGTAAATTATCTCATTTAAAAAAGAGGCATGATAGAGCTATTTCAGTGAAGGGGGAAGATGGGGGAGGGGAGTAGCAAGCAAAAGCTTGAACCTTAGTCTCATCAGAATTGGCTCAAAGAAGGACTAACATACATACTCAAGTAGGTATAGTAATATGTTTTTGGCCTGAGGGAGGGGAGGGAGATAAGGATGGGGGGGAAGAAGGGAAGGAGGGAAGGGCAGATTGGGGGAGAGAGCAGTAAAAGGCAAAACACTTTCAAGGAAGATGAAGATGTTCTGCATTACTGCACCAGTATGACATACTGAATTGCTTGATCTCATAGGGAGGGTTGAGGAGGGAAGGAGGAAGAAATATTTAGAATTAGCTCAGGGACCCTGATCTCACTGCAGTGGGCTCATGGAGGGAATAGCATTCATACCTAATTGGGAGGAGTAATCTATTTAACCCTGCAGGAAAGTAGGAGGGGAGGAGGATAAGGAAGGAAGGGTGAAAAAAGGGAGTGAAGAGTAGGGGAGGGGACAGTCAGAAGTAAAACACTTTTGAGGAGGAATAGGTAAAAAGAAGATAGAGTAAATGTCATGAGAAGGGAATGGGATGGAGGGAAATAGTTATGATGATTGATTTTAATGGCAAAACCTTTGGTACCTACTTTGCTGGGCTTTTATGAAGAAAATTTTCTGTCAAGCTTAAGGTACTATATACAGGTAATGATGAACAGGATACTATCAGAAAAACCTGGAAAGACCTACTTGAACTGGAGCAGAGTGAAATGTACTGTATACAAAATAACAGCAATAGTGGGGAATGATCTGCTGGGAAGCATGTGGTTATTTTCGGCAAGGCAATGATCCAATATAACCCTGAAGGACTTTTGAAGATTGCAGCCCATCTGTAGAGAAAGAACTGATAGTATCTGAAAACAGATGGAAACACATTTAGAAAAATTTTTTTTTCTTTTCCTCTTTGACAATTCCTTAATCTGAAGTTGGGGGGGGGGGGGGTTGACTGTTTTCTCTCACAACTAGATAATATGGGAATTGTTCCATGACTACTCATGTATAACTTATTTTGAATTGCTTGAGTTCTTGTGGGTGGGGGGTGGGAATGGAGGGAGGAAGGGAAGTTGAAACACAAAGTTTTTAAAAATTGATGTTAAAATTTGTTTTTACATATATTTTGAAAAATAAAATTCTATTCAAAGCAAAAAAAAAGAATTGGCTCAATAAGGAAATAACACAACAGTTGAATATAGAAATCTATCTTACCCTATAAGGAAGTAAAAATGGATGAGAAAAAGAGAAGGGGGCAGGGGACTCATAGAAGGGAGGGCACACTGGAGGAGGTGGTTATCAGAAGTAAAACACTTGTGAGAAGGTATGGGTGTAACGATTGGAATGATGCCACCTGCTGGAGACTTACTGTAGGAAAGCTCCAACATGAGGAGAGGGCCTCTGAGGGCAGGACCAGGCAGCTTTCTTTGGCGTCAGGAAGTGACGTTGGCTTGTGGGAGGAAGAAGGGGGAGACTGGCGCTCTGTGCTCTCCCTTTAATAAATAAATGAATCTAGGCCTCTCTCTCTCTTTACCAAATTCTTATTCTCCTTAATAAATGCTTAAAAGACTAACTCCTGCTAAAGCTTATAATTTATTGGCTACCACTCATTAGATATTTTAGACAGCATAGCTAGAATTTTAGTCCTTACATGGGTAAGAAAAAGTAAGAGAGGTAAGAGACTGAGACAAAGACAGACAGAGACAGAGTGAGAGGGAGGGAAGTGGGGAAGAAAATAAGGGGAAAACAGGATGGAGAAAAATACAGCTAGCTAACATAAATTTAAATGTGAATGGGTTGAACTCACACATAAAACAGAAGCAAATGGAGAATAGATTAAATACTAGAATCCTCCAATATGTTGTTTATAAGAAACCCATTTGAAGCACAGAGACACACAGAGTAAAGAAAAGAGACTAGAACAGAATCTATTATACTTTATCTAAAAGTTAAAAAAAAAAGTAGGGGTAAGTAGGGATAATAATCCTATCTCAGACAAAGCAAAAACCAAACAGATTTAATTAAAATGACCAAGTATTAGGGTACAAAACCCTCACAAAAAATGCAGAAAAGCAGAAATATTAAATGCATTCTTTCAGATCATAATACAATAAAAATTGTAATAAATAAAGGGCAGTAGAAAGACAGAATGAAAATTTATTAGAAAATAAATAATCTAATCCTAAAGAACGAATGGGTCAAAGAAAAAATCATAGAAAAAATTAATAATTTCATTAAAGAGAATGACAGCGAGACAACAAATCAAAATTTATCAGAGCCAGCCAAAGCAGTACTGAAGGTAAATTTTCTCTCTCTAAATGCTTATCTCTCTAAGTCAATAAAACAAAGAAAGAACAAACCAATTAATTTAGGGGTGGGGGAAGAATCTCCAATTAAACTCCAAGTTGGAAATCCAGAAAATCAAAGAAGAGATTAATAAAACTGAAAGTAAGAAAACCATTGAACAAATAAATAAAACTAGAAGTTGGTTTTATGAAAAATAACAATAATAAAACAGATAAACCATTGCTTGATTTAATTTTAAAAAGGTTAAGATAGGGGGCAGCTATTGGATAAAGCAGTGGTCCTGGATTCAGGAAGACCTGAGTTCAGATCCAGCCTCAGACACTTGGCACTTACTAGCTGTGTGACCCTGGCCAAGTCACTTAACCCCTTATTGCCTCGGGGGGAAAAAAAGTTTAAGAGAAAAACCAAATTACCAGTATCAAAAAACCGAAAGGGATGAATTTGCTGTCAAAGAAATGGAAATTAAAACAACTACTAGGAAAAAACGGGGGGGGGGGGGGCAGCTAGGTGGCGCAGTAGATAAAACACAGGCCCTGGATTCAGGAGTACCTGAGTTCAAATCCAGCCTCAGACCCTTGACACTTACTAGCTGTGTGACCCTGGGCAAGTCACTTAACCCCCATTGCCCCGCCCCCCCTCCCCCACAAAAACAACTACTAGGAGCTATTTTGCCCAATTAGATGCTAATAAATCTGACCATCTAAATTAAATGGATGAATATTTACAAAAAATATAAATTGCTCAGATTAATAGAAAAGGAAATAGAATACTTAACCAAATCTTACAAAAATAAATTGAACTGTCAATGAATTTCCTAAGGAAAAATCCTCAAGGCCAGATGGATTCACAAATGAATTTTATCAAACATTTAAAGATTAATCCCAATATAATTTAAACTATTTGGAAAAACAGGTGAAGGAATCCTACCAAATTCCTTTTACCATGCAAATATGGTGCTTATACCCAACACAGGAAGAGCCAGAAGAGAAAAAGAAAACTATAGACCAATTTCCTTAATGAATATTGATGCAAAAACTTTAAATAAAATACTAGCAAGGAGATTACAGGTAAATATCACAAAGATCTTACAATGTGACCAGGTAGGATTTATACCAGGAATGCAAGACTAGTTCAGTATCAGAAAAACTATCAGCATAACAGACTAAATAAAAACAACAATCACCACCACCAAAATCATATGATTATCTAAAATAGATGCAGAAAAAACCATTTGACAAAATACAACACCCATTCCTATTAAAAACACTAGAGAAAATAGGGATAAATGGAGCTTTCCTTAAAATAATAAGTAATATTTATCTAAAACCACAAGCAAGCATTACCTGTAATGGGGATAAGCCAGAAGCCTTCCCAATACAATAAAGGGTGAAGCAAGGGTGCTCATTATCACCGCTATCATTCAATATTATACTAGAAATGCTTGCTATAGCACTAAGAGAAGAAAAAAGAAATTGAAGGAATTAGAATAGGCAATGAGGAAACAAAACTATCACTCTTTGCAGATGATATGGTGATATACTTAGAGAACCCTACAGAATCAACTAAAAAACTACCTGAAATAATTAACAACTTGAACAAAGTTGCAGAATATAATATATACGCACATAAATCATTAGCATTTCTATATATTACCAACAAAGTCCAGCAGCAAGAAATAGAAAGAGAAATTCCATTTAAAATAACTGTAGACAATATAAAAGATTCAGGAGTGTACCTGCCAAGACAAACCCAGAAACTATAGCAACACAATTACAACACTTTCGCACCAATAAAATGAGATCTAAACAACTGGGAAATATTAAATGCTCATGGATAGGCTGAGCCAATATAATAAAAATTATAGTTCTACCTAAATTAGTCCACCAATAATGCCAATCAAAGTACCAAAAAATTATTTTATAGAACTAGAAAAAATAACAAAATTTATCTGGAAGAATAAAAAGGTAAAGAATAGAAAGAGAATAAATGGAAAAAAAAATGTGAAGGAAAGTGGCCTAGCCATACCAGATCTCAAACTGTATTATAAAGCAGTAATTATCAAAACAAACTGGTACAGGCTAAGAGGCATAATGGTGGATCATTGGAATATATTAGATTACACATTTTAATCTAGTGTTTTATGAACCCAAAGATCCATGCTTTTAGGACAAAAACTCATTATTTGACAAAAACTGCTGGGAAAACTAGAAAACAGTATGGCAGAAACTAGGTATAGACCATTTTCTCATATTGTATACCAAAATAGGATCAAAATGAGAACATGATTTAGATATAAAGGGTGACACCATAAGCAAATTAGGAAAGCACAGAATAGTTTAGTTGTCAGATCTATGGACAAAGGAGAACTTTAGGACCAAAAAAGATATAGAGTACATTATGAAAAAAGAATCATTTTGATTATACAAAATTTTTAAATTTTGTACAAACAAAATGAAAAGGAAAGCAGAAAACTAGGGAAAAAATTTTTACAGCAAGAATCTCAAATATATAGAGAACAGAGTCAATTTTCTAAGACTACAAGTCATTCAAATTATCATTTAATTTCCTACTTTATTATTCTAATCCCTTATGATGAATATGACATTTTGGGGGTGTTATTTCTATTAGATGTTGGTTTCCATAGAACCAATCAACTTGGGCCTCTTTTGCATCAGCGGTTGTAGTACAGACTTGTATTACTGTGATGTTAAATGGTTTGCCTTGGATTCAAACAGATATTATTCTGTCACTTTTGAGATATCTCAGTACTGCTTTTTTCACCCTTTTAGTGACTAAGAGTGATGTAGGAGGCAAAAGATGGGTTAACAGAAAAACCTAAGACCCAAGCTCTAAATCATATATGAGCTCTAAGAGGAATTCAGACCCCAGTTAATGAATAACTTACAAGTCAGGATGCTAAGTTCTCTTACCTACATAAATCAGTACCCATAACAGGAACATAGGGATGCAGGCCATGAAGACCTTAAACAATAACAATGATATACTGACAAGCTATAGAAATCCAAACTAGGGGGCAGCTAGGTGGTGCAGTGGATAAAGCACCGGCCCTGGATTCAGGAGGACCTGAGTTCAAATTCAGCATCAGACGCTTGACACTTACTAGCTGTGTGACCCTGGGCAAGTCACTTAACCCTCACTGCCCTGAAAGAAAGAAAGAAAGAAAGAAAGAAAGAAAGAAAGAAAGAAAGAAAGAAAGAAAGAAAGAAAGAAAGAAAGAAAGAAAAAGAAAGAAAGAAATTCAAACTAGAAATAAATGATAAATGAAGATACTTTGAAAACTGGGCATGGGTATCAGAAAGAGACACGCAGAAAAGGCCAAATTTGTCTCCCAGATTCACCCTATGATGTGTAAACCCCCAAAACACACCTCCATGGAAAAAGGTACCTGCCTTGGGGGTTGGCTTAAGCCCCCAGGAACTCCAAATTAGGATAAACCCTCCCCTGTACCTCCCTAACGTGAAGATTATTATAATGAGTAAAACAAGCCCTCCCCTGTAAATCCCAAAGGTGGATTATTATAATGAGACTGATAATCAATTTATTCATACTATAAATGTAACTAGCTTTTCTTTCAAAATTTGAGATATATCTTTCCACTATTCTGATTCTCTCCCTGTGGTCACTTTACAGTATTGCAATAGAACTTGGGAAACTGAGTCACTGAGTCTTGTAATTCTTTTGGGACAACTCACAATCAATTTGACCTTAATTCCATCCCACATCAAGAGGGCTACTCCATTTCTTTTTAAGGAATTCTTGCCCAAAATAGTGTAGTGTGTAGTGGTCAACTGAATTATTCAACCATTCCCAATGATTGAGTTCACTGATGCCCAAGATGTCAATATTTCATCTTTCCATCTTCTGTTTGTACACATCTGGCTTATGTTGGTTCATAGAGCTTACATTCCAGGTCCCTATGCAAAAGATCAAAAATGATCTTTAAAGCATCAGACTTTTCTTTCATAACCAGATGCACCCACAATAACATCATCATCTCTGTCCTTTTCCTTCTGTAACCTTATCACACTTTCCATTGTTCCCTCTGTAATCTGGATTATTAATTGTCCTTCATATTAACTTATCCTCTCCCTCAGAAATAATTTTGAATATATTTTGTATTTAATTTTATATGTGCATGTTGTTCCCCCAATAGAGGGGAAGGACTGTTCCATTTCTATCATTTTATAGCTAGCACTTAGAAGACTGCCTGGTATACAGTAGGCACTTAATAAATACCTGTTAAATTGAATTTATCAGCTAATAATTAGAAAACTTCAGCAAGGAATTATGAATTGTCCAACATATACTTATTTAAACATATTTGGTGAAATAAAGACTTACATTGTTTTTTCACTGGTACACAATTCTGGACCAGACCTATGATTGTACTCTTTGCAAATAATTCATAAAAGTAATTCACTGTAAAAAATACTACTTTAAACATATACATGCTATTCACCTTAAGGTATCTAAAAGTTTTCCATTTGCTTAGGTTTCCTATGAATAAATGAATTAATGAATGAATGAGAATTTATTAAGTGCATACTTTTTGTCAAGCACTATAGGAAGCATTTGTGGTATAAAAAGTAAAAGAAGATAGTTCCTGCTCTCAAAGAACTCCCATTCTTAACTGGAGAAGATAATATATTACTAGGCTTCAGCTAAAGGTCAAACATCCTTAGGATGAATCAATATAAAACCACTGGAGCAGAGGTTCTTAATCTTTTTTGTGTCTTAGACTCCTTTAGCATGTAGTGTAGCCTTTGGGCGCTATCTCAGAAAAACGCTTTTAAATGTACAAACTATATAAAAGATTACAAAGGAAACCAGTTACATGGAAAAACAATCAGTAAATTATTTTAGCAATATATCTAGCAACAGGTCTAATAATTACAGTAATTTTGAAGCAGCCATGAGTGTAAATGACATGGATATTTCAGTAACAACTGTAATGTGATATAATATCTATGATTTCTATTGATGATGAAGTCACAACTACTGCTAATAACTACTGTGGTTCATTGCCTACATTCATAACTGAGAAAAATGCTGAATTTTTGGTTAAAGGTGAATGAAAATAAAGATATAATTATTTTCTCATCAATTTTAACAAAACTCCCTGAAATTTATCTACAATTCTCCCCACCTTTTGCGGTGTGTGGGGCGGGGGGTAGGGATGAGGGGGGTGTGTAATGATTGGAATGACGCCACCTGCTGGAGACTTACTGTAGAAGAGTTCCACCCATGAAGTGAAGGTCTTTGAGGGCAAGACCAGGAGTCTTTTCTTTGGCGTCAGGAAGTGACATGGGCTAGTGGGAGGAGGAAGGAAGAGACTGGCACTAGGTCTCACTCTTTCCTGAGGACGCTGGTGGAGAGGGGAGCCAGAAATGCGCTCTCCCTTTAATAGATAGGAATCTAGGCCTTTCTCTCTCTCTTTACCAAATTCTTATTCTCCTTAATAAACGCTTAAAAGTCTAACTCTTGCTAAAGCTTATAATTTATTGGCAACCACTTATTGGATATTTTAGACAGACTAGCTGGAATTTTAGCCCTTAACAGGTGGAAGGATGGACCTCAGGTTAAGAGCTCCTGCCCTAAAGTAAATTGAGACTAAAACTGTGAAGGAAAATATTTAAATCAACTCCAAATTCAATTTTAGCAAATACTGTATTCCCTAGTAATTACCAAATTTAGGAACTCTTGGCTGACTAATCACTTTCTGGAAATAGTAATCAGATCATTACCCACTTCTGAAGATAAAACTAAGGTGACTTATAGAATAATATAGCTTCCATTCCTTGTATATGGTGATATATCAAAATATATAGGAACCACTATCACCATGGAGAAGTGAACCCCTAAACTAGAAAGAGAAGGATTTGATGTGGCAAAGGCAAGAGAGTAGTTTCCAGACATGGTAGTAGGCTAGGCAAATTTGAAAAGACAGGAAAATACTAGATGAATTCAGGAAAAAGATATTAGTCCAATTCAGGAGCCATTCTCAAATTACCCACTCTTTCAAAGGCACCATCTTTGTTTTCTTTCTCCTACATCAATAAGTTCAAGTAAACTTTGGCTGCTCCCTCAAGTTTTCCCTCTAAATTCAGTCATTAACAAAAGCACTGACAACGCTTCTTCCTCATTATTTAGATTCAAATTTTCCTCATTTTCAAAGCTGACAAATTAAATTAAATCCCAAATTCTCTCATATACAGCATCATCAAGCTGAAATTTGATTCCCAATAATTTAAATCCACTAATTTAAATCCACTGGAATCAACTATGCCTTATGATGCAATTGCAAAGGGAAAATAGGCATGCTGATAGGCCTATGAATTGGTCCAGACACTCTGGAAAGCAGTTTTGAGTTATATCCCAAAAGTTACCAAACTGTATATCCTTTATCCCAGATATAGCACTGGTAGGCTTACAGTCTCAAAGAAATCAAAGACGGGGCGGCTAGGTGGCTCAGTGGATAAAGCACTGGCCCTGGATTCAGGAGTACCTGAGTTCAAATCTGGCCTCAGACACTTGACACTTACTAGCTGTGTGACCCTGGGCAAGTCACTTAACCCCCATTGCCCCGAAAAAACAAAACAAAACAAGAAATCAAAGAAAAAGGACATAAATATTAATGTACAAAAATATTTCTATAAGCTTTTTTTAACAGTAGTGAAAAGCTGAAAGCTAAGAGGGTGTCCATCTATTAAGTAATAGTCAAATGCTGAAAACTATGGGGATATCCCTCTATTAAGAAATTGCTAAGTGACCCTGGGCAAGTCACTTAATCCCAATTGCCTCACCAAAAAAAAAGAAAGAAAGAAAGAAAGAAAGAAAGAAAGAAAGAAAGAAAGAAAGAAAGAAAGAAAGAAAGAAAGAGCTAAACAAATGATGCTATGTGAATGTAATAGATTATTGTGCCATAAGAAATAACCAAATGAACAGTTTCAGAGCAAACTGGGAAGCCCTCTATGAAATGATACAGAAAGAAATGAACAGAACTAGGAGAATAATTTATATAAAGATGACATCATAAAGAAACACTACTATAAAAGACTTGAAGACTCTGATCAATGAAATGATAAATCATGACTGCAAAGAAGTGGAGGTAGGCAGACAGGTAGGCAGTGGGCTGGAAGTCAGGAATACCTGAGTTCAAATCTGGCCTCAGGCACTTACTAGCTATGAAATCTTGAATAAGTCACTTAATTTCTGTCTGCTTCAGTTTCCTCTCAACTGTAAAATAGGGATCACAATAACACCTGCACTTACTTCCAAGTGTTGTTGTAAGGAACAAATGAGATGATATTTGTAAAGTGCTTAGCACAGTGCCTGTCACAGAGAAGGCACTTAATAAATGTTTGTAACATCTCTTACCACTCTCCGCCCCCTCCTCACCCCCCATCATCCAGTGTCCCTGGAGCAAGAAGAAATGCAGGAAGCTGTGAACACCATTTTTCTTCTAAAACATGAAGGTGGCAAGGAGGGAGGGAGGGAAGGAGGGAGGGAGGGAGGGAGGGAGGGAGGGAGGAAGGAAGGAAGGAAGGAAGGAAGGAAGGAAGGAAGGAAGGAAGGAAGGAAGGAAGGAAGGAAGGAAGGAAGGAAGGAAGGAAGGAAGGAAGGAAGGAAGGGAGGAAGGAAGGGAGGAAGGAAGGGAGGAAGGAAGGGAGGAAGGGAGGGAGGAAGGGAGGGAGGGGAAAGGAAGGGAGGGGAAAGGAAGGGAGGGAAAGAAGGAAAGACAGACAGCAAAACTTATTGTTTCCCTTTCAAAAAGATTTCACTTTAAACGCATAGACTATATTCAGACCAATAATGTACTAGTGATACTAGCTTAAAAATAAATAATGAAGCAAGCTTAGTTTTAATATATTGTTCGATTTGGGGTTTTTTAAGGATTCTCCACTGCCTGAAAATAACTGAAATTAAAATATTTCTGTGGAGTCTTTTTCTCTGATGAAGTTTAATGGTATATCTACCTACTGACTCATCAAGAGCCCCTCTCTTCCCTCTTCCTCATCTCATATCACTGAGACATCTTCCCCCACTACTTCACTTCAGCCTCTCTCCTCACCAAGACATATATCAAAATGTGCACCCTTTTCCCCATTCCATTTCATCTTCTCTAGCAAATTGCCCCTACTATCACACCCACTCTCTCTTTTATTTTCAGTCTCTCCCTCTTTAATCCCTACTACCTAAAAAAATGCCCATGTCCTCACCATTCTTTTTTTTTTTTGAGTGAGGCAATTGGGGTTAAGTGACTTGTCCAGGGTCACACAGCCAGCAAGTGTCAAGTGTTTGAGGCCAGATTTTAACTCAGGTCCTCCTGACTCCAGGCCGGTGCTCGATCCACTGCGCCACCTAGCTGCCACTCTTCACTATTTTTATTTTATTTTATTTTTTGGTGAGGCAAGTGGGCTTAAGTGACTTGCCCAGGGTCACACAGTCAGTTCTTCACTATTCTTAAAAGAAAATCCTCACTTGCTTGGTTGCTATCTATCCTATAACCTATCATCCTCTATTCTTCTCCCTTGCACAGCAAAACTTGAGAAATCAATCTATAATCAGTATCTCCACTTCATCTGTTCTCACTTGAATCTAAACTATCAACTACCACGGCTTCAATTATTATCTCTATGCAGAAGACTGATTACAGATCTATATATCTCTAGTCTGAGTTGAAATCCAATCTCACATTTTAACTGCCTCTTCAACATCTCAAGCTCAATATATCTCAAACCAACTCATTATCTTTTCCCCAAAATGCTCCCCACTTCTGAGTGTCCCTATCATTGTCAAGGTTACCCCCATCTTCCCAATAAACCAGATGTTGAGTCTGTTCCAACTCTGACTTCTCACTTGAATTCATTCCACTTATCCAATCTGTTAAACCTTGTCATTTTTACCTTCGTAACAACTCTAATATATTATCTTCTCTCTACTACCATAGCCACCACCTTTACATAGGCTTTCATTAATCACTTCTTGTTTTCTCTCCCTGCATAGTTTCTCCTCACCTCCAGTCTGTCTTCCACTCAAGTATCAAACCTATTTTCCTAAATTGAAGATCTTACCAAGTCCTGCCCCAACCCCTCAACAAAGTCCATTTGTCCCCATTATACATAAAATATAAAATCCTTTGTTTGACTTTTAAAGTTATTCATAAAATGGTCTGTTCCTATACCTTACTCCTCTTACATACTCTACAATCCAGATACACTAGGGTACCTGCAGTACCTGACACATCACTCCCTCTTCCATTTCTACGCCTTTCCAGTGGCTGTATAACATGCCTAAACCTCTACCTAGTACTTTCCCTGGCTTCTTTCAAGCTGTCACTCAAATATTACCTTCTACAAGAGGCCTTTCAGATTACTTTTTGTATATCATATATATATATATCTCCAAGTTGTTTTCCTTCATTTTCCTTGTTCCTTGAGATCAGGGATTGGTTTTTGCCTTTCTTTGTCTCCCCAGAACTTAGGATAGTGACTGACACATTATAAATGCTTAATAAATCTTTGTTGATTGATTTCAAAGCAATTCTTCTAATCATAAAAATCAATTTGGTGTTTGAGTCAGGGGTGTGTGTGTGTGTGTGTGTGTGTGTGTGTGTGTGTGTGTGTGTGTGTGTGTGTGTGTGTGTGTGTATGTGCACATGCAACACAGCTAGAGTATGTAAATTCAAGTGTCTTTTATCTGACAGAATAAAGGTATAAAGACAGGAAATGGGACTTGATCTGTGTTTCATTGGCAGAAAGAACACAGTACAATCTCCAGTAAAGCAGATCTGCTACAGGTGTTACACTTAAGTTCTCAACCAGGCAATTCAGATTTCTATCTATAGCCATATCTTTATCTGTTGACTGTTTCCAAGACAAAATGACAAATATATCCACCAAGTTCCTTTCATCTGTTCTCCAATTAGTACTGCAAAATGCAGAATATGTACATGGAAAGAGGATGCACTAATTTCTGTTTTCAACATTAATTCTGAGAAGGTCTCTAAGTTTGTTTACATTTCAAAACTTTTCTGTTACATATGCCTTAAATAAAATTCCAAATTCTACTCTAAAATTCTTGGATAGTAGGTAAAACTAAAACATTTCCATTTGTTATGCTGGCACACTTTAATGGACAGAATTTGGTACTTCCATTTGAATAATAAATTGCTGTCTCAGAACTCCATGCATTCTCCCCAAGCACTCCTTCCTTGTTTTCATTCAATTAAATCCTACCTTAAAATTAGGATTCAGGTTACATCTCTACAAAGCCTTTCCAGATCTTCCCCCATCCTCTAGCTAAAAGTGCTTCTTCCATCCTAAAATTCTGCTAGTGTACTTTTCTGGATCTCTTCTTTGTTCCTATCATAATGATAAACACAATTATTGAGAACTGACTGACCATCTAGTTTGGTTCCCAAGCAATTGAATTGCCTGGGGCTGACCAGACTTTGTCAATTTTCTGATTATTTTGTAGATCGCCCAAAACTCTCCCTTCCAAAAAAATCTCAAGCTTTATGTTGTTATTGTTTGTCCTTCCGTTTTTGAAGAGGACCATGAGAGGATGTCATGACTTGCAATGACTTAGATTTAAGTGAGGGAGCACTGTGCAAGGTCATCAACCTCACTCTCTCCTCCAGAGCCATCTGAGTTCAGTGGCAATATATACATCAGGATGACTAGAGATGGTCCCCAGATGTTTAAGGTAATTGGGGTTAAGTGATTTGCCCAGGGTCACACAGCTAGTGCCTGAGCTCAAATTTGAACTCAGGTCCTCTTGACTCCAGGGCCAGTGCTTTATCCACTGACACCTAGCTATACATTTGCTTGTTATGTAAAACAACTTTCTTTGTGAAACTATTCCCTATTTAATCCTCACAAAAATAATCTCATCACTACCTCAACTTCTTATGTAAAATAATTTAGCAGGTGAAACTATGAGGCAAATTAACCCAGAGGCAATCTTTTCCCTCCCTCTCTGTTATGTTAGCCCATATAAACCCTGTCCCCAGTTCCCATCTTTGGGTATTCCTAGCACTCACTATGGAGGTATCCCAAGTTATTCCTCCTCTTCCCCAATTAAAAGCCTTAATTTTTATTTTCAGGTTAACAGTACTAGACTTTGTAAGGTTCCCAGAGGGCATGATCATTTCACCTTTGTGTCTTTAGCATACTGACTTGAACATAGGAAATGCTAAATTTTGAATACTTAAAGGATTTGAAATTTGTTGAATTTTCCCTCCAACAATTCAGCTTACAATCAATCTATAACTTATTAGATAGGTAGGTAGATAATTCAGTAGATAGTAAACAGGGCTACTGAAATTGAAAGATTATATGAAAAGTATTTCCAAGTTTTCCATACAACACAGCTGACTAAACAGAAGCAGACATTCCACTTCCCACATACCTACTCCAAAAACAAAACAAAACAAAAAACCTTAAAATTCACACCAGACCAAATAATAATTAAGGCCACTGAAAGACTACAATAAATGACTGTTTCAATCAAAGGACTTTCTTTCTCTCTCTTTCTTTCTCTCTCTCTCTCTCTCTCTCTCTCTCTCTCTCTCTGTCACACACACACACACACACACACACACACACACACACACACACACACATATATTCAACAGCCCCCAGGCAATAAGAAAGAAAGCTACCAGCAAAGTCAGCCCCAAATGACTCTCAGCATAACAGAAGATGAGCCAGACACAAGTACACTTCACAAAGATCTCAGCTCAGAGGGCCACCTGGGAAAACTCCAGCATGGAATTATAGCAAGCAAAAGTTGATAGTTCATAACAGCCTAATCTACTCCAGGCACTGAGCTAAATGCAGGGGGTACAAAAAAAGGCATCGAAGGCATAAAACTAGTCCATGCCCTCAAAGTACTGACAATCTAATAGGGGAAGAAAACACATAAAAAGAAGCTGAAAGGGAAGAACACAGAGAAAGGGGCTTGAAGAAATGACGAAGGAGGCAACAGAGAAACTGAGGCTTGAGTCCTTATCAATAGTACCTAAAAGGGTTAAAAGAGAAACTAAGGTTTGTGTTCTTACAATAACCAAGAGGGCTTGTCCCTATCAACCAACACCATCAACAGAGACAGTAACTAGGAACCATTAACTATTAATAGCCATTAATATTCCTAGATGTCAGGACACCTAGAAACCAGATCTTAAGAGATATCAAAAATACAGAGACCCTCTGGGTCTGACAAGTTTAAGCATGTCTTTAGGAACATGTGCAGAGAAGGCCAAATGTGTCCTTGAACAGGTTCACCTTATGACATGTAAACCCCAAAAACACACCTCCAAGGAAAAAGGTACCGGCCTGGGGGTTGTCTTGGTACCCCAGGAAGTCCAAATTAGAATAAGACCTCCCATGTACCTCCTTAAGAAGGAGAGTAAAATAATGAGGAGATAAATTTTTCTCACTATAAATATAACCATTTTGTTCTCCCTCCTTTGGGTGATTCTCCCTGTAGTTAGCACACTATTTCAATAAAACTTAGGAAACTGAGTTACTGAGTCTTGTCATTCTTTTGGGATGTCTCACGATCAATTTGATAATTAAATCCTACACTACGCTACAGAAATGCTTCATTAAGGACGGGAAATGATCTGAGAAAGTAAGACAACATATGAACAAATATATATAAAGCAAGCTATATACTGGATAAATAGGAAATAATTAATGAGGAAAGACACAAGAATCAAGAGAGGACTGCTTCCTATAGAAGCTGGGAGTTTAGCTGGGGCTTAAAAGAAGTGAGGGAGGTCAGTAGGTGAAGCAGAGGAGGGACAACATTTCAGACATGGAGGACAAAGAAAATTAACAACTTCTGAGAAGACAGATTTAAGGTATAGATAAATATTTTTTCCCCGACATGTCCTTTTCCCTGACTATGCTTATTTATTAGGAAGCTTTTGTTTTCTCTTGTTTTAGTTTAAGATTTAATAGATTTAGGGGGCTAGGAGGAAATCTAGGGGAAAGGTTGGTTAGCAATAATGATGACCAAAAATAAAGGCCAATCGATTTTTTTAATGGAAAGCAGAAAAGAGGAGATATAGAAGGAAACATAATGAGCAATACAGTTTTGAAAATAACTCTTGGTTTTTAAAATGTTAATGCAGCCTACAGCAAACCGACTAAAGCTGACTAAAGCTAACCTAGTGCCAATTCCCAGAACCATGAATTGCCTCAGGCTGACCAGACACTATCACTCCCAGCCACTACTATTTTGTAAATGTTTTAAACACTCCTCTCCCAAATTAAGAGCTTTCTCTAGGGAGTTTTGGTTGTTAAACAAAACAACTTATCTAGAGAAACAGTGGAATGTCCCAATCCCTTCCCATCAGCAGTCCCTCTCCCACATTCTGAATACTTTATTTGTTTTGGTTTTTTGCAAGGCAATGAGGGTTAAGTGACTAGCCCAGGGTCACATAGCTAATAAGTGTCAAGTGTCTGAGGTCAGATTTGAACTCAGGTCCTCCTGAATCCAGGGACAGCGCTCTATCCACTGTGCCACCTAGCTGCCCCTATAAACTTATTTTTAAAAATTAAAAAGATGGGGCAGCTAGGTGGCGCAGTGGATAGAGCGCTGGCCCTGGATTCAGGAGGACCTGAGTTCAAATCCGGCCTCAGACACTGGGCAAGTCACTTAACCCCCAACTGCCTCCCCCCCCAAAAAAAAAATGAAAAAGAAGTAATTAGTTTCTCCAAATGTAGCTAGGCTGATCCACTTAAAACAGACACCATCAGGTATGTATGGAAAGTTATTCTTCCTTAGGGAGACCTGCTAGAGTTTTTATTTTATTAAACTAGTTATCAAGAACTCAGGGTCACTCCTAAACCAAGCTAAGGCATCATAATAGGACTTTAGTGGGAAAAGAATCTTAAGACTAATAAAAATATTTGTGAGGAGATCTTTGGTTTCATGATTGCAGGTACTATCTTATGGTGTCAGCTAGGTTGCACCCTAAAATCAGGAATAGCAGAGTTCAAATTTGATCTCAGACACTAGCTGTGTGACTTTGGGCAAGTCACTTAACCCCAATTACCTCAAACATCCAGGGCCATCTCCAGTCAACCTGATATATATCTTGCCACTGGACCCAGATGGCTCTGGAGGAGTGAGGCTGGTAACTCTGCACAGCCCTCCCTCATTTAAATTCAATTCACTGCAAGTCATGACGTCACTACCTGATGTCATGGTCCTCTTCAAGAATGAACAGATAACAAACAACAACTATTTTATGCCACAGCTGCTGATCCATATCAGAGAAGAGTTTCCACATTGGTGATTAGGCATACTGATAAAAATCACAAGCCTAGAAAAAAAAATTATTTATGAATGTAAATCAAATTGTTTTATTCCTACATGACTGAAATTTTCACTATTTAAAAAATATAACATGAAAGCTAATTACCTTTCTTTATCTTTACTATTTCCTAAAACAGAATTTTTGCAAAAGACATCTAACTTGCTCATTTTATAAATGAGGGAAAGAACCCAGGGAGTTCATTCAACAATTATTTATTTATTGATCGCCTACATAAAACCATAAACACAAAAGGTTAAAATCTAGTAGGAGGAGAAACTGCATCAGTGACAGGAGCAATATCCAAGTCCCTTCCCTCATGCAATTTAGAATAGTTTTTTTTCTTAAAAAGTATTTGATCAATCAATCAGTCAACATTTATTAAGTGCCTAGTAAGAGCCAAGATCAGTAATGAGCACCAGGAATACCAAAAAAAAAAAAAAAAAAAGACAGTCCCTGACCTCAAGGAGTTCACAAGCCAATGGGGGAGAAAACATGTAAACAAATGCATACAAAGCAAGCGATCTACAGGATAAATGGGAAATAATTAAAATTGGGAAGGCACTAGAATTAATAGATGTTAGAAAAGGCTTCCTGCAGAAGATGGGATTTTAGTTGAGACTAAAAAGAAGCCAGGCAAGTCAACAGGTGAAGTTAAGGAATAAGAGTATTCCAGACTGGGGGGGACACCCAGAGAAACTTGAAGTATGCAGATGAGCTGACCCATTAGCGGACTATTGCAGTAGTCCAATGATGAAGTGATAAGGGCCTACACTAAGGTAGTGGCAGTATCAGAAGACAGAAGGGAGAATGTATTCAAGATGTTGCAAAGGTGAAATTCACAAGCCTTCTCAACAGATTAGATATAGGGAAGGTGAGAGATAGTAAGTAACTGATGATTCTATGATTGTAAGACTAGGAGGAGGATAGGAGGATTTTGTCCTCAATAATAATAGGGAAAGTAGGAGGCAGAGAGGGTTTGAGGAAAGGCTAAATGAGTGATGTTTTGGACAAACTGAGTTTAAGATGTCTACTGGACATCCAGTTCAAGATGGCTGAAAGGCAGTTGGACATGAGATTGGAGGTCAGCAGAGAGGTTATGGCAGGATAGGCAGATTTGAGAATCATCAGCACCAGACATGGTAATTAAAGCCATCGGTGCTGATGAGAGCACCAGGTGAAGTAGTATGAGGGCACAAGACAGAACCCTGAAAGACACCTATGGTTAGAAAGCATGATGTGTATAAGGATCCAACAAAGGAGACTTAGGAATGGTCAGAAGAACCAGGAGAAAGTGGCATTCTAAAAACCTAGAAAGAAAGAATATAAAGGAAGAGTGGGTGATAAAGAGCATCAAAGGCTGCAGAGAAGTTGAGGAGACAGGACTGAGATAAGGCCATGTGGATTTGGCAACTAAAAAATCTTTGGACAGAACCATTTCAGTGGGCCCATAAGGCCAGAAACTGAATTGTAAAGGGTTAAGAAAAGAATGAAAGGAAACAAAGTGGAGGCATCCATTATAGACAGGCTTTTTTCAAGGAGTTTAACCATAATGGGCAGAGAGATAGAGAACAAGTAACCTATAGTTAGCAAAGATGGAAGAATCAAGTGAGGGGTTTTTGAGAATGGAAAAAACATTAGGCATATTTGTAGGTAGTAGGGAGGAGTCAATAAAGAGGGAGAGAATAAAGATTAGTGAGAAAGTAGGGCAGCTGAGTGGTATGAGACAAGGAGGAGGGAAGAAAAGGGAGCTCATGGACAATGGCCTCAATTTTTTCTATAAAACATGAGGTTTCTCAATTGAGATATAGGGAGGAGGAGCTATGGAGGGTTTGAAGAGGAATGAAAACATCTGGAAAAGCCACTATGGTGAGTGAGATACTAAGTCAATAAGAGAGGCAGATACAATACAATTACCTAGCAGCAAAGAGGGCCCAGTTGAAGTTATAGAACATAAATTTGCAGTAGACCCAATCATAATGGTTGCATGATTTACTCCACTTCTGTTCAGAAGCACGTGTTGGAGCTAAGGCAGTAAAACTATTTTCAAGACTTGATGAGCTCAAGGATGTGGACATCACTTACTTGTCAATGAAGAAAAAAATTGCCAGAGACCCTCAGACTGCACAATGGGAAACTTGAGCAAAGAAATTTCACTGAGCTGAATCAACTTGTGGTGTCTTCAATGCATACCCTTGGTAAATATCCTTTCCCTGCTAAAGCTAAGTAAATCCTTTTTGTTAACTGCAGAATGACCTAAAAATGTCCCAGTTTGTTCCAATATCTAATACAAACTACTAATGACTGAGGTAGGCCTAGGCAGAATTTGTATATATTTTTTTACAAACAATAAGACAGATAACAAGAAACCATTGCAAACAATAAGCAGGATGACATCAGAAGAGGAAGAATACTATGTGTTAAATTAGTCCCACACAAATCATTCTTGATTTTTCTAGAAAATATGTGCATAGTTTGAACTACAGGCTTACACCACCATCTACCCTATCCCTGTTACTGGCCATTTTTTCTATGGAAACATGACATTAGGTAAAATATGTTACAAAGGGCAATTAATTCTACATATATAATAGCATTAACGAGCAATCAGCCAAATAGTTATTCTAATGTTCATGACAACCATTTGTTTATGAGGTATTAAAACATAACTGTAGGGCAGCTAGGTGGCGAAGTGGATAAAGCACTGGCCCTGGATTCAGAAGGGCCTGAGTTCAAATCCAGCCTCAGACACTTGGCACTTACTAGCTGTGTGACCCTGTGCAAGTCACTTAACCCTCACTGCCCTGTCGCCCCCCCCAAATATGTAATTGGGGAAATACTTAACAAAACAAATAAAAATACAATAAAATACAGATAATGTTAATACACGGTTTTCTAAGTCAATATGTATCCACTGGTATCTTTATATTCAGTTTCTTTTTAAAGACTTAAACTGATAAAAAGGAGAAATATAGGATGACGGCTAGTGTCTGGTAAGATTTTTTCCCAAATAGAGAAAACTGGGGATTGTTAGTAGACAGGAGAAAAGAAACCAGTATGTAGAAAGATTAAAGAAAGAGATATGATTATGATGGTAGTAAGTTGGAGATCATAGAGTTTGGGAACAAAAATGCATATAGAACATAAAACGGGAAAGGAGTGTTTGGACTTGCAAGGGAGCTCAAGTATACACCCTAGCCTCCATTTCCTCCCACTGCATTGGAGATCCAACCCTAAAAGGCAGAAATTTGCCCAAGCTGTAACAGTACCAGTGTGAAAGCACTCTGCACTACTGCTGGGGAGCACAGGAAAATGGAGGGGGAAAGTGTATAAGAAGCCCATTTTGTCCTCCCAAAAGTCACTTTGAGTTGAAACCCAGTCTGGTTAACTGAATTGCCTAGCATGGGAAGACGCTGAGGCGCACTTATATTCAGCTCCATAGAAACCACCATTAGAGGAGATAGAGTATCACTTTCTGTGAGGAAAGTGAGGAAAATAAGCAAAAAAAAAAAAAAAAAAGACTGAAAATACCAAATATCTTAGGACAAAACTCAAAGACCTTAAGTATAAGCAGATAAACCAACAGAGAAAACATCAACATCAGAAAGAAAAATGGCCTTCAATATCTAAAAACTTAGTTCAGGCATCTACAAATAAATACTGCAAAACACAGGAAAATGATTCAACATCTGAAGATGGAGATTCTGAGGAGAGTATGGTACCATACCACATTGTTAAACTACACAGTTTAAAACAGAAATGAAAACTGTGAGAGAAGAACTTATAGTCGGCACTACAGGAATAATTGGCAGGATAGTAAACTTGAACACTGAGTAGCAATTCTTAACAAAGACATAAAAATTCGGGCAAATGACTAGGAATCCAAATATATAGAAGTTAAAAATAATCTGGAAGAAGAGAAGCAAAAATCAATAATATAAAAAGAAAACATTCTCCATACAAGCAAAACATATTGATCTTAAAGACAAGATATGTAGATACAAATTATGTATTACAGGTCTCCCAGAAGAATACAAGTTTAAAAATATGAACATCATAATACAAGAAAAATAAAACTGCCCAGAACACAGAAGATAAAGTGCCAATAGAAAGAATTCACGGATCATCTTCAGAGAAAAATCCAAGGATGCAAATTTCAAGACATAGTGGCTAAATTTAACAATTCTACTGACATAATCATTGTAAAGTACTTATCAAAGTACCTGGCATATAATAAGCACATAGAAATGTTAGCTTTCATTATTATTAGAAAGAACAAATTCTACAAGTGACCAGGAGAAAGATTTTCAAATAAAAAGAAAAGGAAATTCAAATAATGTAAGAATCTTCTGTGCCCACCAGAAAATGCAGAAGGAAATGGAATGATGTGTTCTAAAGAGCAATGGAGCTCAAGATGAAGCCCTCTGAAACCAAACCTGAAAATCTGAGTTTACTCATAAGTGAAAAAAGATATATGTTCAAAAATAGACATCCAAAACATTCTTGGAAAGAAAACCAGACCTGAAGTGATCCTTTGCTTCTCAAACACCCCTAACAACAGAGAATACAGGAGAGGTAAACAAATACAGCAGTCAGTCAAGGACAACAATAGCTACAAAGAGACAGCAAAGAGTAAGAAACTTTAAAAATCTATACAAAGAGGGGCAGCTAGGTGGTGCAGTGGATAGAGCACCAGCCCTGGAGTCAGGAGTACCTGAGTTCAAATCCAGCCTCAGACACTTAACACTTACTAGCTGTGTGACCCTGGGCAAGTCACTTAACCCCAATTGCCTCACTTAAAAAAAAAATCTATACAAAGAGACTGGAGTGAAAGCAGGAGTAGGTAGCCATAATGGTGGAGAAGCAGGCCTGGGGTATAACAGACTATAAACCTCTAGGCATCCTGCCAAACCAACAGGTGAATCAAAGTTTTCTGTGAGATTAAATTACAAAATGGGAGAATACATGGAAGAGAAGGGAGGCAGAGGATAGAGAGGAATATCTGATGTGCCCTGATATAGTTGAAGGATACCAATGAGGGGAAGGTGACTTCTGTGATCTGTCAAGAAAAGAAGAGCTTGTAGGAAAGTGGTGAGGAGGTGGGAAATTTAAAAGAGGGGGAAGGGAGGAAATCTTTGTTTTGGTGGTGTGAGTAGGTGCCACTAATGAATGCTCCTATGGGTAAGGACAAATATCCCATGAATCAAAATGCAGACCTTGCACTGGATAATGGTGCTTGGAGAGACTGCTATCCTACCTCAGGAGGAGAGAGGGGGTAGTCAAAGTTCCTATGGGGCAACTTGAGTCTGGAGGAATGAGAGGGCAGGGGCACCGTGAATAGATTTTGAGACTCATACAGAGGGAATATGACTATAGGGAGAATAAAGGTCAATGTTTAAATGCTTCATCAGGGATACTGGGGGCAGCTGTGGGGACTAGGGGTAAGGGCGGGGTAGGAGAGTATGGCCATGGAACAGTGTCCTCTCTATCACTTGCAGGAATTTGTCTTCTTTACAGAATGAGGCACAAAGGCAAAGAGGGCCAGAAAGCAGAGAGGAAGCTTTACAAAACAGTGTCGGAAACTTTTGCTTGGAAGAGAGAGACCAGAATGATTACCTCCAAAGTTTTGATGCTATGAAATATATGGAGAATAGAGAGGAAGTAGTTAAGTATAGGAGACATGAACCAGAGAACAGGGGTCTAGAAGACAGAAGGAAGATAAAAAGTGAAGAGAGTGAGGGAAGAGAAATCCTCTCTGGAAAATATGAAATTTTAAAAAACCAATCAGACAAGCTGGGAAGGGAAGGAAGAATACTACTTAACTGACTGAGAGGAAAAAGAGAGAGGAAGAATTAAATAACCAGATAAAAGCAAGGAGGGGAAAAAAACCCAACCAAATAAGCAAAACTCTAAAAGGAAAGGAGTAACACAGGAAGGGGAGACAAAGGGATTAGGGGAAGAGACCTGGTGAGAATTGGGCATAGAAGAAAGTTGAAACTAAAGTAATTTAAGAGATATAATTCCATATTTACAGTGGAAATGGGTAAAATATCTTAATTCAAAAAAAACTATTAGAGACAAATGAAGAATAATATAAACCTAACTTTCATAACTTTAAGTAAAAAAAGTTAAAATCCAATAAAACAAAAAAGAATGACACTTTATAAGAAAACAAAACTCCATAATTTGTTGTATACGAGAAATACATTTAAAGAGCAAAGATAGACATACAATAAAACTGAGAGGTTTTCTCACCTTTCAGGATATCAGTAGCTTCTAGTCTTCAAATTAATCATCTTTCTAATTCTCCCTATCCCTATTCCGCTGGTTGCCAACCCAAAACCTTAGGATCACTGTGATAAATTGGTGTGTTGATCACTACCTCAGGACTATCTGGTACCTAGCCCAGTGACACTGTAATCTCAAGTCTCTCAAGAAGTTATGTTGTATAGCTGGACCTGGAGTCTGAAAGACCTGAATTAAAATCTGGTCTTAGATACTTACTAGCTGTGTGACCCTGTGCAAGTCACAACCTCTGCTTACCTCAGTATCATCAGCATAATAGCACCTACCTCCAAAGATGGTTGTGATGATAAATATTTGTTGTGAAAAAAAATATTTGTAATAGCACTGTGCCAGGCACACAGAAAACACTATATAAATGTTAGCTATTATTATTATTATTAAAAACTAAATTTATGATTGATCTCCTAAGTTAAAATTTTAACTTCCATTTATAATATGATTACTATGGAATTAATTGCATCCTGAAACACTATTTTACTTAAAATATTGTTTAAATGAATTAAAAGGATTAAGTGAGGTATATTTTAATCTTCCAAACTATAAGCATACTAGAATGCATAAAACCTTAAATTAATTAAATGTTATGCCAATTTTATAGTTGGTTATAGTCATTTATAAGTGAAAGGTTTACATTTAAACCTACTTAAAAATATAAAACATTGTTATAAATATAGTCTAGAAGAGTAAAAGCAGTTTTATTCTTCAGACTTTATAAATACTTATTAAAGTCAACAGTTATAGAACATTTCTAATAATAATAAGTTTGTGTCCATGCATATTGCTTTGTTAGTTATATGAATTTATCAAATCTACACAGAACTGTTTAATTCTCTCAGAAGCATGATGCTAAGGATGCACACAAAATGGAATTAAAGTGAGCCAGCTGGCACTATGCAAAAGTCACTATTGTGTGTCTCTTTAGTGTCATTATAGCAAGGTCATTTGAGACAGCCAATGAGTAAAATAACACAAAAGCTTGTGGGATATCAGAAACCCTTTTGTTAGTACTTAATAAGTACAATGTGAGGGCAGCTGACAGTAGAAGCAGGTGGGTAGGTTACCAATAACTGCAGGCAATGAATGCAAATTTGAACACTGCTATCACAGTATTCACAGACACCAGGAGGTGAGAATTAAAAAAATTTTAAAAATCTTAGAATAGCTCCCAAAAAAAGATGGAAAAAATGGACAACTTTTATTACTTTTAATAACCTAGAAATAACAGAAAACTTGCATTTAGATCTATAATATTTTTAATCATGGTATTTGTAGACATTTATCAACATCAAAACATCTTGGCATATCCTGTTGTGATTGCAGTCAATAAAGCAAAATGCTTAAAATTTCATTACTACTATTAGTAGTAAAAACAAAAATATCCCAGTAAAATAAACAAAGGTCATATTGCTGTTAAGCTACAGAGTGCAAAGCTAAAAAGTTAGAAAACAATGAGCCCAAACTTCTCATTTTAGAGATGAAAAAACTGATCCATAGAAAAGCTGGTACAATGAAAAGAGTGTTATTTGGAGTTGGAAGACCAGGAGTTCCAATTCTTGGTTGGCCATTTACTGGCCATGAGGTCATGGGCAGACACCATTTCATTATATCTTAGTTTACACATCTTTAAAATAAGGGAACTGAATTAAATAACTTCTAAATGCTAATCGAATCCCTTCCAGCTCTAATACAAAATCCTAAGTAATTTGAAATAACTAGTTAGCTGCAGAACTGAAACTAGAATAAACATTTGCCCAACGCAGTCCTCTGATACTATACAGAGGACATAAAAAATTATTTTCATAGGATCAGAAATTTTTTACTTTATTTGCTTTTCCATGTTTCCACTTTCATCCTAATCTATTTCTATTTTTGACTAATTATTGCCAAAGCAAATTCAAAAGGAAAAAAGTATGTGAAAAAGAGGGGCAGCTAGGTGGCGCAGTGGATAAAGCACCAGCCTTGGATTCAGGAGTACCTGAGTTCAAATCCGGCCTCAGACACTTGACACTTACTAGCTGTGTGACCTTGGGCAAGTCACTTAACCCCCATTGCCCCGCAAAACAAAACAAAACAAACAAAAAACAAAAAACAAACCAAAAAAAAAAAGTATATGAAAAAATTCTCTCTGCCAATTACCAAACTCATTTTTTTCTTCACATTGCCTTTCCTCCCTTAATCCAAATCCCAGCTGCTTCTTATTATTCTTAACTTGTATATATCATCATTGATAACCACTCTGAACATTACCAGGTGGTCAATAACTATGGACATGCCATCACAAACTGGAAAATAGATAATTTAACAAAGAAATGAATGGCTTTCATGACACTGACATTTCTGTTTAATTATTTTACATTTATGACATATCTGAGTTTATTTTGTGACTCATGGGTAATGTTTCTCCAAGAACCATTTTTAGTCCATTCAAATGAATAAAATTATGATTTTCAATGCTAATTATTGGAAAAATTCCTCCTTACAACCAAATATCTGCTTCTGTACCACTAGATGGTTCTAGTTTTATACTCTGGAACAATGGTTCTTAAACTCTTTTCATGTGAAGGTCACTTTTAAATGCAAAAATTGTGTGAAACCCCACATGATAAATGCTATTAACATGCATATGCTTAGGAAATAAATGGTAATCAATGTGTGAAGGTTTTGTCAAAAGAGTGCAAGTTTTGGCAGGCTCTATCATACTAGAATGGTTTCAAGTAATGGTCCCCAAAGCAAACTGTTTTGTGAGAACCAGCTTAGCTAGGAATGGAAAATGTTCATTAGTATAAGTTGACCACTTGATGAAGAACTCTGTAGCTATGACAACCCATTAAAAAAAAGAAAAATACAAAATGTTGCTCAGTAGCCCTCTTCCACTTTTACAGTCATGATGGTAAAGTGGCAGAAGGGGGGATATAAGGGCCACTAGAAATCAAGCAGTATTTTGACCATTTATAAACTTAAACAGCTGTTGGTACTCTAAAGGTAAGATCCTTATCCAATTACCAATGGAATTAAATAATATTAATGTTTACATTTTCACTCTAAACAAAACCAGAAGACAAAAGATATAGATGAAAAGGATGCTTTGCAGATCTTCCATGTATATGTGAAGCTGCAGGAGTTGGTTTTAGCAAAATGTGTCCCAAAAGTAAGTAACATTTCATAGGACAATTGGTTATCTAATATTGCACCATTCGATCAACACACACTTATTAAATGCCTACCATACACCAGGCACTATGTTAAGTGCTAAGAATAGAAAGACAAAAATGAAAAAGTCCCTGTCCTCAAGGAGCTTACTAGATAAAATGTACATATAAATATATGCAAAATAAAAACGTGGTAACTTCAGAGAGAAGCACACGTTTATTTGAATCCTCTTATACAAAATGACTAATATAGAAATGTTTTACAAAATAGCACATATATAACCTATATCTGATTGCTTACTGCCCCAGGAAGGGTGGGGGAGGGAAGGAGAGCAGAGTATAATCTGAAACTCAGAACTTTTAAAAAATGTTTATTTTTTTAAAAGGGGGGGTGGTCTGATATCCAAGATATATATAGGTAATTTTAAAATATGTAAAAATAAAATGTACAAATTATGTGAACAAAAGAATACTCAAAAGAACTGCAAATTTGTGAAACTATATGAAAGTTCATTAAAGGTAAGAGAAATGCAAATCAAAATGACTGAAATTTTACTTCATGCCTATGAAAATGATGACAGAACATGGGAAGAATTAATCTTGGAGAGCTCATGGAAAGAGGTAAACTAATTTACCACTTGTGGCACTGTGAATTATTTTGACCATTCTGAAAATCAATTTTGAATTATTCTAAGAAAGCATCTAAAATGTCCATAAAAGACAGGAAAAAAGGGAGAGAGGGATTCCAGACTAAATTCTTTTCTGTTTTTTTTTACATGATTACTAAATTAATAAATGAGAAGAATGTAGTGGATAAAGTTCACTTAAATTTAAGCAAAACTGTGAAAGAATCTCATGATATTTTCATGATAGAGAAAAACGAAGAGATTATATAATACAACTAGATGGATTCAGAACTACTTGGATGTCTAGGTTCAAAGAGTATATGTTAATGATTCAATGTCAACAAGGCATAAGGTTTCCATTGGAATGCTCCATGGATCTATGCTTGCCCTGTACTTTTTATCATTTTTGTCAATGACTTGGAAAAACATGTATGTGGTACACTCATCAAATTTATAAATGAAACTAAACCAGAAGGATATTTAGAAAACTGAATGATCCAATCCAAAAAGGATCTTGGCAGGTTAGAGCATTGGCCTGAAGTCAATAAAAAGAAATTAAATAAGGACAAATATAAGTTCTTACAGTTGGGTGCATGAATATTCAACATCACAATACAAGATGAAGAAAATGGTTAAAGAGTGGTTGTTCTGAAAAAGATCTGGGTTTCAGTCAACTAGAAGTTCAGTGAGTATAATGGGAAAGTGGAAAAAGTTAATGTAATCTTGAACTGCATTAAGAGAAGCAAGCTTCAGAGGGGCAGCTAGGTGGCACAGTGGATAGAGCACTGGCCCTGGAGTCAGGAGTAGAGAGAGAGAGAAGCAAGTTTTTAACTAAGAGAGGAATATGAAGACTATACTCTGCCCTCATCAGATTTCATGGAGGGTATCATGTCTATTATTAGGGTACTAGTGTTTCAATGGTTGTGAGAAACACAAGTTTAAAAAAAGGACACTAATAAGATGGAGTCCAGTGTGGTAAAGAGCCTTGACCCCCATTTCATATGAGGATCATTAATTAAAGGAATTAGAAGAGTATATCCTGGAAAAAAGAAGATTCAGGGGAAATATGACATCAGTCTTCAAATATTTAATGGAGTGTCATGTGGAACAGAGAATGGACTTGTTCTGTTTGGCCCCAAATGACAGAAACTAGGAGAAATTTGTAGGAGATGCAAAGAAGCCAGTTTAGGTTTAGTGTCAAGATATATTTATTACAATTCAAACTGTCCAAAAGTGAAATGAGCTACTTTGAGAGATTGAGTATATGGGTTGGAGTAGATGTCTGCTGAGGTCCCTTTCAATACTCAAATTCTATTATTCTATAATTAATACCAGGGAAAGCAAATACCAAGGCCATGGGACATGGGGGGGGGGGGGTACAAAGAAATCAATTAAATATTTGTTGATGATTATGGTTATATGCTAAGTACTGTGAAAACAAGAGGGAAAAGTTAAGGGCCAGAGGTATGTAAGACAAGTTGGAAAGTAATCACCATATCCATGCTACTTAAATCTCTAAATGGTACTTTCTGAGGAATCATTGCAAACAGGTAGGAATTCCTTATACCATAAAGTAGACTGCATGATTTATTTTCTTGTTACAGGAATAAAAGAAAGTAAGGGATAAATGAAAGAGCAGTGTACATTGAAATTATTCAAGATACTAAAATCATAAGCCTTTCATTTTCAAAGAACAGCACAATAACAAAATTTATCCTTCAACTTTTATTTATGTGTTTTATCAGTTCATCAAAAGAAGCTAAAAGTAATTTCACTTTACAAAGAGGAAGGTGGTTTCACTGAATTCACATTTATCAAACCTAGTCTAGTATATTCCCTCTGTTGAATAGTTTCAATTTTATATAGTTTGTATGTTGCCTCCTCCAACTAGACTGTGAGCTCCTTTAGAGCAGGAATTATCTTTTGCTTTTCTTTGTAACCCTCTGAGCTGAGCACATAGAAGGAGTTTAATCAATTATAACTAACTGTCATACAGAAAGCACTGCAGTATCAGGTTTGGGGGATGGGGAGAATAAACAGATACAAATGAGAAGACAGAAACAAAATCAGAATAAATGTTCTTAGGATCATACAATTTTTTTTTCTCAACTAGTCAACAGCAATGAGAATTTTTCATCTTTTTATCATTATTCAATAAACTAACCTTAAAAATAAATAAATAAATGAACTCACTTTTACTTAACTTGGAGTTTGATGTCACATTTGGTATTACTGGCCTCAATAAGTAAATACTGACTTTCTTTTTTTTTTTTTGTGGGGCAATTGGGGTTAAGTGACTTGCCCAGGGTCACACAGCTAGTAAGTGTCTGAGGCCAGATTTGAACTCAGGTACTCCTGAATCCAGGGCTGGTGCTCTATCCACTGCGCCATCTAGCTCCCCTATACTGACTTTCTTAATCCAGTTTTGTAGTTAGTTATAAGTTGGTCTTAACTAAACAGCTCTACTGTGGCTGAATACACAGCAAAAGAATTACAGGAAAAATATTAGTCTTTGTAACCAATGCCAACCAAGATCTAGATATATTATATGGATCCTTAGCGAAGGTTGGTGCAAAATGAAAGCCTTTAGAAATTTCTGTGGGAGCTTTGCAAACACTATAATTTTGCACAGCATATTCATAGGCAAAGTTCCATATAGCATTCACCACCAAGGCAGTTATGGAATGATACTAATTTTTTAAAAATAATACTCACTACCCAATGAAATAGAAGAATTTCACAAAAACAATAGCTACATACTACCATCAATTTCTGCATTACTATGAGGGCTAGCCTAAGGTCATAGAACTATTTAGAAAATAATTTGATACACATTTAGCATCTCCATAGGCTGTATTAAATATTAAATCCCACCTATGAAAGACTATATGATAATTATAGATTAAAACAAATATTTTTAAACTTATACAACACTCTGCTGTTAGTAAAGTTTAATACTACATATATACACCTGGAAAGACTTACATGAACTGAAGCAAAGTGAAGTGAGCAGAACCATATGAATATGAAAACAGTAACAGCAATATTATAGGATGATCAACTGCAATAAAATGATCCAAGACAATTCTAAAGGATTCATGATGAAAAATGCTATCCACCTCCAAAGAAAAAACTAATAGTCTGAATAAAGATTGAAGCACATAATTTTTCACTCACTGTATTTTTTCATGGATTTTTTTCCTTTGGGTCTGCATCTTCTTTCACAACATGACTAATATGGTAATATATTTTGCATGATTGAACAAGTATATCCTGTATCAAATTGCTTAATGTCTCAGGGAAGGGAGAGATGAGGAAGGGGAAGAGAAAATTTGGAACTCAAAATTTTTTTTAAATGAATGTTAAAATTTGTCTTTAACATCCAAAAGAGAGAGAGAAAGACCTATTTGTACAAAAATATTTACAGCAGCTCTTTTTGTGGTGGCTAAGAATTGGAAATACAAGGAATGCCCATCAATTGGGGAATGGCTAAACAAGCCGTGTTATATGATTGTAATGGAATATTATTGTGCTATAAGAAATGACAAGTAGGATGATTTCAGAAAGGCTTGGAAAGACATATGAACTAATGTATAGTAAAGTGAACAGAACCAGGAAAATGTTGTGCACAGTTATAGTAATATTGTTCAATGAATAACTGTGAATGACTTAACTATCTTCAGCAATACAATGATCCAAGACAATCCTAAAGGACTAATGATGCATATTATCCAACTCCAAAGAAAGAACTGATATTGATTGAATACAGACTAAAACGTGCTATTTTTCACTTTTTTCATTTTTTTATTCAAGTCTTATACAAAATGACTAATATATGGAAACGTTTTAGATAATTGCATATGTATAACCTATATCTGATTGCTTAATGCCTTAGGGAGGGAGGGAAAGAGATAGAATTTGGAACTCTAAACTTTAAATAAAAATGTTTTATTAAAAGAAAAATATTTGGGGGCAACCAGGTGGCACAGTGGATTACGCACCAGCCCTGGATTCAGTAGTACCTGAGTTCAAATCCAGCCTCAGACACTTGACAATTACTAGCTGTGTGACCCTGGGCAAGTCACTTAACCCCCATTGCCCCGCAAAATAAAAAAGAAAAATATTTAATTGTCTACATGTAGGTGGGAAAAAATAAAATATTATTTAATAATAATAACAATACATTTATCATTCTGAAAACAAAACTTTAATTTGCTTCAATTTGTTTTCCAAAGTCCTCCAATAAAACAATTAGAATAATACTGGAAACAGTACTTATACTGTTAATACATTTTAAGTGCTATCTATGTTTTAATGAGAACAAAAAAGGTTTTAACTCATGTTTACAACTATTTACAATAATCAACTAGATTGATCCCCAGATATTTATGCATTTTGTATTGCATTTTGTAGTTATTTAGAATGGGATTTTCCTTTCTATTATTGCATCCTATGTTTTTTTTTAATCATTATATAGGAATGCTATTAATTTTTGAGGATTTATTTTGTAGCCTACAACTTTGATAATACTATTAATTGTATCATTTCGTATCTTTGTTGATTCTCTGAGGTTTTCCAAGTAAACCATCATATCATCAACAAACAGGAATAGTTTTAGCTCCTCTTTACCTCCTTTACTCATTTAATTCCTTTCTCTCATCTTATTGCTATTTCTAGCATTTCCAGAACTATATCAAATAATTGTGGGGAGCATGTCTAGGAATGAACTTCTCAAGGCTCACAAAAGACCTGTATAGATTCAATTAGAAAGTGCTCTTTAAATAATTAAATAAGAAAAAAAGAGGGAAAAAATAAATAAAGAACTTACATAGTTGGAAGAATATCAGTACTCATGGATAGGCCATGCCAATATAATAAAAGTACAATATTGCCAATATTAATTTACACTTTTAATGCTATACCAATAAGATTATCAAATTAATACTTTACAGAGATTGATAAAATAATAATAAAATTCATTTGGAAAAACAAAAGATCTAAAATATTGGAATGATTGGAATGATGCCACCTACTGGAAACTTACTATAGAAAAGCTCCACCATGAAGGAAGGTCTTTGAGGGCAAGACCAGGAGTCTTTTCTTTGGTGTCAGGAAGTGACATGTGCTGGTGGGAGGAGGAAGGGGTAGCCGGGCACTCTGCCTCTTTTTCCTGGGGACTCTGGCGGAGAGTGGAGCTAGAAACGTGCTCTCCCTTTAATAGATAGATGAATGTAGGCCTTTCCTTCTCTCTTTACCAAATTCTTATTCTCCTTAATAAATGTTTAAAAGTCTAACTCTTGCTAAAGCTTATAATTTATTGGCAACCACTCATTAGCTATTTTAGACAGACTAGCTAGAATTTTAGCCGTAACAATATCAAGGGAAATGATGAAAAGAAACAAAGATGGGGAATAGCCCTTTAAGATCTCAAATTATAATATAAAGCAATATTCATCAAAACCCATTTGACACTGGTTAAAGAATAGAGAGATCAATGGAATATACTAGAAAGGGCAGATTTAAAAATGATAGAAATCAATAACCCAGTGTTTTATAAAGTGGAAAATATATGTTACCTGGAGGAAAACTCTTTATCTGATAGAAATTACTGACAAAACTGTAAGTTGGTCTGGCAGAAATCAGGTTTAGACCAATACCTCATACAACACTCCATAATACATTCTATATGAACACGTGACCGTAATATAAAAGATTATCCTATTAAACGATTAGAAAAGAAACTGTTAATATGCATCTCATAGATATGAGTAAAATAAGAATTCTTAACCAAGCAAGATAAGAATTACAGTAGATAAAATAGATAACTTTGATTACTTGAAACTGAGAAGTTTCTGCATAAACAATATTAATGACTCTGGGTTAGAAAGGAAAGTGGCTGAATAGGGGAGAATCTTTCATACATATATAGACATAGATAGATCACTGTGTGTGTGTGATGTGACACATGTGTGTATTAGACTAATAGTCATTACCCAATAGGTCAATGTTCAAAAGATATAAACAGTTTTTAAAAGAACTTCAAAGTATTCACAACCATAAGAAAAAATGCTCCAAATCAATAACAGTAAAAGAAAAGAAAATCAAATCAACCTTGCAATTTCAACTGACACCCTAAAAATTGAAAAAAAAATGACAAAAAATGGCAATAGTCTACATTGGAAGGGGTATGGGGAGATAGCCATAATAATACATTGATGGTGGAGCTATAAAATGATACAGCCATTTTGGAAAGCAATTTGAAATTATGCAAATAAAGTGACTAAAATGTCTATACTCTTTGAACCTAAGACTACATTACTGGGCTTATACTTCAAGGAAGTAATAAAAAAAAAAATCCCTATAAACTCCAAAATATTTGTAGCAGCCCTTTTTATGCCAGATAAGAAGTGGAAACAAAGTAGACCACCATAAACTGGGGAATGGCTAATCAAATCATGGTATATGAATATAATAGAATACTACTGTATTGTAAGAAATGATGTATGTATGAGTACAAAGAATTATCTATATAAACTAATGCAAACTGAAGTAAGAAAAGAAAACAATATATACAGTAAAAATAATTTAAATGGAAAGAACACACCAAAAAAAATTAAAATTAATGTAACAAAATTATAAAGATCAAATGGGATTCAAATGAAGAGCTATGAAAAGACACCACCAACCTACCCCTTAGAGGAGATGGGAGGTCAACAGGTTTTACACATAGCACATGTTTTCATACTTTCTCAATATATTGATCAATTTTCTGACTCTTTTTCCTTCCAAAAATCATAGCATTGTCATATGGCATAGCTCTGAGGGAGAGGTAGGGATATATAGAATACCTTGGTAAAATTAGAAACAAAAAATATCAATAAAAAATTAGGGTAAAAAACCAACTATATCCTGTTATTTATATTCTTATGTGAATAGTCCACATTTTGCCAAATAGATTATAAGTTCCACATTTTAGGGGTAATTCTAATGGGTCTGAGGGATAATTTCTCATGTGATTTCTCACCACCTCCCACAAACATGGTTCCCCCAATGATTATCAATTGCTATCAGTCAGCTAGACAATTAACTTTTAGAAAAAGGAATTTACCTAGGTGGTATAGTAAGGACAGTGGATAGAACATTTTTCTGCAAAAGTCTATGATACATTCTTTCACCAATACATATAGAATCAAGGAGAAAGTGAGCTTAAGTTTAAAGACATGTGACAAATGGATAACTTGGCTCCTGAAGTCCTCAAGATGCTGAGTATGGAATAGCTTCTGGTTTCCTTATAGAATTCTGAAGCTTTCTTCAAAGTGTCTAATTTGTCCTCAGCTCTTGTTGCTGCCACCACCACCAGTTACACTGTTCCCAGGACAGTGTTAGGATACTAATGTGACATTCCAAATCTCAAGCTCTCCAAAGTTCACAAGGTTCCAACAGAAAGAACAAAAACACTTTCTCCCATCCCAAGCAATTCCTTTTGAGGGACTTGCTGTAAGGCTTCTACAACTAAGTTACTAGACTTATTATGTTCAAATGTAAGATTACAAACTAGTTTTCTGGGTTTATAAAAGCTACTCAGGAGAAATCTTTTAAACAAAACCCAAACAAACTTCCAGTTGTACATAGTTCAAGTGTCTTTGAGTATTAATTAAATAGAGGCCTTCTCCATGATCAGACAATTTGACTCAATGGAAGTGTTCTCATGTCAACTGACAAGTTGTCAATTACTTTAAGGCCTGTGAGTGAGTGGAGTGATTAATTCATTAAAACAACTGATCCCCAGACTTATACCAGCAAGAAAATAAAAGTAAATGCTCTCATTACCAATCTTTAATTCCTCCCCCAAATAGTTTATTTTTATTTTGTACTTCCATCCATCCAATAAATGATCTGAACTAAAAGCATAGCTTCGCCTGAAAATCTAATTAATAAACTTTAAGAAATTACTTAGTTTGGAGAAGCTGTGGAAAAATTGGAACACTAATGAATTGTTGGTGGAGTTGTGAATTGATCCAACCATTCTGGAGAACAATTTGGAACTATGCCCAAAGGGCTAAAAAGGTGTGCATACCCTTTGACCCAGCAATACCACTCTTAGGTCTTTTTCCCAAAGAGATCATAAAAAAGGGAAAAGGACCCACATGTAAAAAAATATTTATAGCTGCTCTTTTTATGATGGCAAGAAATTGGAAATTGAGGGGATGACTATCAATTGGGGAATGGATGAACAAGTTGTGGTATATGAATGTAATGGAATACTATTGTGCTGTAAGAAACGATGAGCAGGCAGTTTTCAGAGAAACCTGGAAGGACTTGTGAAAGGTAAATGAATATTAGAAGATCATCCAGGTATAGGCCTAGCTCACAAGCCTGTGTTTGCCCCCTCTATGAACTCTCAGATGTTTTCTGTGAACTTTAACTATAGCTTAACGTGGGAAATCACCCCTGTTTTGACAGAGAGTGGGAACATTAAGGAGGATACCCTGCTGGGATCTTGGCCGGGTCCCTTCTAGGCATATCTCACTGATTAACTGCCTAAAGTTACCAGGAACTAGCCATTCCTAGGGACTATAAACAATTCCAGGAGTAGTCCTGGAGGGTTGGCTCCCCCTCAGGAGTATGTCCTGAGAAACTAAATGTTTATTACAACTTCTCTGCCAGTGATCCTGCGCAAACTCACTTGGTATCAATCATAAAATTAGTTCATCATAAAAGCTGCTATTGGTGGCTTCAAGCTACTTTTGTTTAAAGTCCTATATAAGTCAAAGTAAAGCTCCCACCTCTTTGGAGTCTCATCCGTGGAGAGGATGCTCTGCCTGGGGATATTCCCACTGGGACTCTGGGAGGCTATACTGGGACGCACAGCCAATAGACCCAGGAGTTGGTGCTTCCCTGATTTGGTGATGTAATTCACTCTGAATATTTACATAGTGGTCACTTTTGCTTTAATAGTTACATTGTTAGGCTGCTTACTTTATTGCTGCTGCAAAAACTAATATCTCTTTTCCTGTACTATAATATTCATTAAATCTAATTTTCTTCACCTGGTGTTAGAGTGTCATTTTTGTAGGAGGGAATCCAAACATTATCCTTAATGATACAACTTGCATGGACTGATGCTGAGTGAAATGAGCAGAACCAGGAGAACATTATACACACTATCAACAACATTGTGTGTTGATCAACTGTGATAGACTTGACTCTTCTCAGCAATACAAAGGTCCAAGATTGTTCTAAAGGACTCATGATGGAAAATGCTCCTCAAATCCAGAAAAAAAAAAAAAAGAACTGTGGAATCTAGATGTAGATTGAACCATACTATTTCTATTTTTTTGTTTTTCCTTTTTGAGGTTTTTCCTTTTTTCTCTGATTCTTCTTTCACTGCATGACTAATACAGAAATATGTTTAATGTGATTGTACACATATAACCTATATCAGATTGCTTGCTGTTTTGGGGAGGGGGAAGGGAGGGAGAAAAAATTGAAACTAGAAATCTTATAAAGAAAAATGTTGAAAATAATCTCTACATGTAACTGGAAAGTAATAAAATACTTTTTTTTTTTGGTGAGGCAATTGGGGTTAAGTGACTTGCCCAGGGCCACACAGCTAGTAAGTTGTGAAGTGTGTGAGGCCAGATTTCAACTCAGGTACTCCTGAATCCAGGGCTGGTACTCTAACCACTGCACCACCTAGCTACCCCTAAAATACTTTTATGGGAAAAAATTACTTAGTATCCATTCTCTATTCATTCTTTGTTTTTGTTTTTGTTTTGTTTTGTTTTGTTTGCGGGGCAATGGGGGTTAAGTAACTTGCCCACGGTCACACAGCTAGTAAGTGTCAAGTATCTGAGGCCGAATTTGAACTCAGATACTCCTGAATCCAGGGCCGGTGCTTTATCCACTGTGCCACCTAGCCGCCCCTCCATTCTTAAAACTGTGTGGTCAATGTATTGTAAAAGAACAAAACTAACATATATGAAATTGAATTATTACTTCTAACATATAACAAATCCTATTTAAAGACCATGGAAGTAAATTTTAGAAAATAACTGGAATAAGGAAGGCATTTAGGAAACTTAGTTTTACAATTGGGGTAATACATTTTTAATAAGCAGGTAACAAGAGTTCTCTGTGTGCCAGACATTACACTAAGCACCAGATACCAAGAAAAAGGTGAGTCCCTGACCTTAAGAAGCTTATATATGGTAATAGGGAAGCAACATGGATATAAGCTAGATATAGAAAATTAGAGAGGGAGACATTAATAATTGTGAGAAAGGCCTCTTGAAGAAAGCAGAGTTTAAATGAATCTTGAAGGATTTTAAGGAATCTTGAAGGATTAGAATCTTGAAGAAGTCTGCAAGGCAAAAATGAGCAGTATGTGTTCTATAAATGTGGGACAGCCAGTCCAAGTAGGCTGGTATAGCCAGACCTAGAATGTACACAGGGTAGTAATGGTGAAGAAAGCTAGGAAGGGGCCAGATTGTGAAATGCTTCATTTAAATACATAAATAAATAAAATTTTATTGCAGTTTTTTTTTATTTTACAGGCATACTTCTTTTTATTTGCTTCACATTACTGTATTTCAAAGATAACTGGTTTTTTACAAATTGAAGGTTTGTGGCCACCTTTCATCAAGCACCATTTTTCTAATAGCATGTGCTCACATTCTGACTCTGTCAAATTTTGGTCATTCTCACAATATTTCAAACTTTTTCATTATATCTATTATGGTGATTTGTGGTCAGTGATCTTTAACATTACAATTGTAATTGTTTTGAGGAACCATAAACCACACCCACATAAGATAGCAAACAATGTATAAATGTTGTGTGTTCTGACTGCTCCACTCACCCACTGTTCAGCTAGTCACTATTCCTCTCCTCAAGTCTCCCAATTCCCTATAACATAACAATATTGAAGTTAGGCCAACTAATAACCCTACAATGGCCTTTAAGTGTTCAAGTGAAAAGAAAAGTTGGGGCAGTTAGGTGGTGCAGTGGATAAAGCACCAGCCCTGAATTCAGGAGGGCCTGAGTTCAAATTTGGCCTCAGACACTTGACATTTACTAGCTGTGTGACCCTGGGCAACTCACTTAACCCCCACTGCCCCACAAAAAACCCCCAACAACAACAACAACAACAAACAACACAAAACAAAACAAAAACAAGTGAAAAGTCAATTAATAATCAATGTAACAAACTTCATTACTATCTTATTTTAAAGAAATTGCCATTGCCACCCCAACCTTCTGCAACCACCACCCTGATCAGTCAGCAGTCATCAGCATCAAGGCAAGATCCTACAACAGAAAAAAGATAAGGATTCGCTGAAGGCTCAAGTGATGATTACCTTTTCTTTTTTTTTTTAAGCAATGAAGTATTTTTTAATTAAGGTATGTACATTGGGGTTTTATTTTTTAGACAATAATATTGCATAAACATAACTTTTACATACACTGGGAAACCACAAAATTTGTATGACTTGCTTTATTGCAATATTCACTTTATTGCAGTGGTCTAGAACCAAACCCACAATATCTGCAAGGTATGCCTGTACATCCTAGGATCCTTCTCCATTCCTTTTCCCCTAGAGCCATTCCATAGAACAACTGATTTTTTTAAGGAAAAAGAAGGGAAAAAATCAACAATGTTGATCATTACATTGAAAAAGTTTGAAAATATATTCAATATTCCAAACCTGTGGACCTCCCACTGCTGTAAAGAAAGTGTAGTAAGGGTGTAGGTAAGGATATCTTCTCATAATTCTTCTTTGGGGCTATGCTTGTTCTTTATAATTTTGCAATATTAATTTCTAATTGGTTTGTAGTCATTATTCTATACATCTTACATTGTTATAATCATTGTGAATATTGTTTTCTTGGCTCTGCTTAACTTCACTCTGCCAACATCAGTTCATTTGAGTTTTTCCATGCTCCTCTGCATGTTCATTATTTCACTGTAATATGCCTATATATGCATGTACCACAATCTGTTTAGCCATTCCAATCTATAGGCATCGCGTTTATTTCCAGTTCTTTGGCTACTACAGAAGGTGCTGTTATAAATATGAGAAATACAAGAACTAAAGAAGAACTAAAAAAGAATAGGAGCCATGAATCAAAGAACCAGAGTCTAAAATAAAGAGAAAGGGAAGAGAACAAAGAAAAGAAATTCTTTCTTTTTTTTTTTTTTTCAGAAAAAGGCCCAGAAAATGAAAGAAAAAAACTAACACATTGATTGAGAGAAGAGAAAGGGATATTTGACTTGACTATTACTTACTGTGAGAAAAAAGAAGAGGGAGCTTAAATAATGAGATAAAAGAAATTCATAAGTTAAGCAAAACTCCAAAAACTAGGAAAAGGAAGGACAAACAGGATGGAGGCAGGTTTGTGTGAGTCTAAGGATGAAGGTACAAGAGGCAAGGGAACAAGGTTGCTTTAAATTGGATTAAATTAAAATAACTGAAAAGAAATAGTACTGTCTTCACAGAGGAAATTGGAGGAAAGGGAAAGATACTATTTTGGAAAAACAGGAACAAATGGAAGAAATATAAACCCAGTTCTCATAACTTTAAATGTGAATGATTAAACAAGACAATAAAAGAAAAAAGAGTGACATTGGATAAGAAAACAAAAAGCCACATTCTGTTGACTATAAGAAACACACCTAAAAAGAAAGATAAGGAGCTGGAACAAAATTTATGATGCAGCAGGTTAATTTAAAAAACAAAAAGCTGGAGTTGTAATCATTCTATCAAACGAAGCAAAAAAACTAAATTATTAGCATAAAGAGTTGAACAAGTAAACTATATTATGCTGAAAGGAACCATAGACAGCAAACCAATATCAATGTTAATGTTATATGCTCCAAATTCCTTAGCATCTAAATTCACAATGGAAAAATCAACTGAATTACAAAAAGACATAGACTTGGGGGCAGCTAGGTGGCACGGTGGATAAAGCACTGGCCCTGTATTCAGGAGGACCTGAGTTCAAATCCAGCCTCAGACACTTGACACTTACTAGCTGTGTGACCCTGGGCATGTCACTTAATCCTCATTGCCCACAAAAAGCAAAACAAAACAAAACAAAAAAGACAGACTTCTGTAACATAAGTGACAGAATTCAATCTCTCAAATTTATATAACAAAAAGATAATAAAAAAGAAAATAATTGAATAAACTGCAGGAAAAACTAGAGTTCAAATAATTTTGTATCCACTTAACCGCAATTGCCTCACTAAAAAAAAAAAAATGGTATCTTATAAGGGAGACTGCTATAGAATACATATATTTCTCAGCACCAACCAAACTTATACAAAAATTTACCATGTGTTAGGGCACAGATAGCAATCAACTTAGGAATACACCAAACCTAATAGAGAACCAATGATGAAAACTTAAACAAATCATAGAAACAACTAATGTAATATGAGAGAAATTCATATTAATCAAACCATACAGCAAAATTTAAGATGCCTCTAAAGTAATGCCCAGGGGAAAAACTCTATTCCTATAAAAATACATTAACAAAATATAAAAGGAAAGAAAAATGCCAACAAACACAAACTGAAAATAAATACAAAAAAGATGTTTAAAATTAGATAAAAATTTTAAAAATTGGAAACCAAATATAAAAATGATAAAATTAAAAGCTGGTTCTTTGAAAAGACTAAAAAAATTATTAACCTTCAGCCAATCTGATTAAAGAGGGCAGAAAATCAAATTAATAAATCTTGTTCATACATAGTAAATGCTTAATATAATTTTGTTTGAATAGTTCATTAGTGAGTATGAAGGAGTTTTTTGTTAATATCTTTAGGTCTTCTGATAATGGAACAATAAACATATAATAATTATAACACCACACAGTTAACACTTAATTTGAATTTATGATGATCTGTAGCCTTAGTAAAGTCAAGTTATGATCATAGTACCTAAAGTTAATTTGCTAAGATGTTTAACAGTATAAATATGAAGAGTCGTACACAAATTATTTATAATAAATACAAATCATGGCTCACTAGCCCCTCACAAAAAACACATTTTCTTAGAACGAGTTGGCAAATAGTTATATTATAATTTTGAAAAGTAAATTTGTACTGATACCTTTGGGTTGTTTGTTTTTTAATATCACCAAAAATTCCCTCTTTTATGCTTCGCTCATCCAGAGAACCATCCCATATCCAGCTTCCCCACTCATCCAATTAGCTGTCAAATTCTGCCATTTCTACCTTTATCACCCTGGTGCAAACCTTCAGTGCCTCATATCTAGACTAGTTTAACAGCATGCCAGCTGGCCTCCCTGCCTCACATCTCTCCTCACTATAATCTATCCTCCACCCAAGGTGATAGCTGTTAAGTAAGATAGGATGTGAAGATGTGATAGGATGAAGACAAAAGAAGATATAAATGACAAATGTTATAAAGCTAGAAATTATATTATTTGGCAAGTATCTGAATATGCAGAATGAGGAGTTGAGGACAATGCTGACATTACAAACCCGTGACTAGAATGATGCCGCTGCCTTCAACAATAATAGTGAAGTTCTGAATAAGGGTAGGTTTGGGGAGAAATATAAAGTCTATCTATTCTGGACATGTTGAAAGTTTGAGATGCCTACAAAACATCAAGTTTGAAATGTTTAAAAGGCAGCTGGTAATGAGTGGTTAGAATTCAGAAAAGAGACTATAACTAGATATATAGATCTGGAAATAAGCAGCACAGAGATGAAATCTTGGAAGGTGATGAGATCACAAAGTGAGATGGTATACAGAGAAAAGAGAAGATGACCCAGGGGAGAGACTTGAAAGATTCCCACATGTGGGCATGCCTTGGATGAATCCAGCAAAGGAGAGTTAAGAAAGAACTGTCAGAGAAAGAGAGAACAATGTCATGAAAACATAGAGAAAAAAGAGTATCCAGAAGGTGAAGTAGTGTAAATAGGAGTAGTATAAATAAATAAGTAGTAGTAGTAAATAAGTAGTAGTAAAAGTAAAGTAGTGGCAAATGCTACAGAAGTGTCAAGAAAGATGAAGACTGAAAAAAAAAACCCAGAAGATTTAGTAACTACATGATTATTGGTAACTGTGGAGAGTTATTTCAGCTAAACAGTGCATTAGAAGCCACATTGTAGAGAATGTTTAAAACAGAATGAGAGGCAAGGAAGTAGGGGCACTAAATACGTATGGCTTTTTAAAGAGTTTAACTGACAAGGGAGATAGAGGTGGCTAAGATGGTAGGTCCTACTGCAAGTCTTTAAGGACACAGAAGATGTGTCTGTGTGTTTGTAGTTAGCAAGGAAGGAACAAGTACAGAAAGAGACACTGAAGATTAAAAAAAAAGGGAAGATGGGACAGTCGGGACAATATCCTAGAGAAGTCAAGAGGAGAAGGGATAAAGTGTTCATGTAGAGGGGTTGCCCCTAACAAAGAGAAACGCCATCTCTTAATGAGACTGAATTAAATGAACAGATATTGGGGAATGTGAAATGAGAAGAAAAGCAGAAGTGGTTCTCAGAAAATGTTGGTCTTGATATTATTGTTCTTAGCTAAGAAGATAAGGAAGGGGATGCAACAAGAAGCTTCTTCAGGCCTCATCTATAAAATGAGAGAACTGGACAAAATTCTCTCTAAGATTTCATCCAGCTCCAAGAGTTAATGATGAAGATTCAATATAACTGGAACCTCTGAGTAGTGAAGGAGACATGTTGAAAATGATTTAGGACCAGGGTTTGGTAAGTTATGATCAGCAACAGGCCAAGGGAATGAGGGATTTGAGAATGGAGGATTATAATGTAATATGATATGATATGATATAATATAATATAATGGCATTAATATAAACTGTACCTTTCACTCCTTTAAATGTGACTAATTTTTTCACCATCCTCCCATAATTTCCTTCACATCAAAAAATCACCATATTTCAATACCTCAGTGTCTGCTTTAAAAATACTTGTTGAACGATCAAAGTGTATTTAAGTTAGTATGAAGTATCTTCTCACATTTATCATACACTTTCTCTACTCCATCCTTTTCAACAAACACTGGCACATGAGCTACAATGATCCACATGATGGTCACTGGATCATAAAAGCTAAAACCACATTAACCATTTTCTTCTCAATAACATGGCTGTAGAAATTAAATAAGAATCCTTTGCTATACATCCATATTCCTAGTAAACCATGTCTAGTGCTGGTTGAAATGCCCTATAGCAAAGTATGTTATTCCAAGTTAGATACCTAAGAGCAGAGATTCTTACTCTGTGGTTTTTTAACTTTAAAAGAAAAAAATTATAATTGTATTTCAGTATGGTTTCCTTCAAAATCCTATGTTTTATCTTAGGCATTTAAAAACATTATAACGAGAAGGGAGTCAAAGGCTTCACCAGACAATAAAAAGGAACTGTGACACTCAAAAAAGATTAAGGTCCCCTGCCTTGGAGTAGCTGCAAAAGAAATAAGAAGAACATAGTCAACATATGCAGAAATTGCCAGGAGACAAAATCCAAGGAGGTAGAAGCAACAAATGGCCTCAAATGTCTGTACATAAATGTTTGGGCAACAAATGAGAACTAATGGTTCCAATACAAGGAGGCAAATTTACCTTATAATTATGATTAATAATAATTGTTAATACGCATATGGGGCCTTAAGGTGAGCAAAACATCATGTGTGTATGTGTGTGAGTGTATGTATGTATGTGTATAGATATAGAGACAGAGATATAAAGATATATATCACATTTGATCCTTATAATAATCCTGTGAGGTAGTTGCAATTATTGTCACCATTTTAAAGATGAAAGAAATGAACATCAAAGAGGTTAAGTGACCTGCCCAGGGTCATATGTAAATGTTTGAAGCAGGAGTTGAACCTAGATATTCCTGACTACAAGTATAGTACTTTATTCCCATATTCATCATGAAATTTATAAGATGAGATAAATAAGTATACTATAAACTATTTTTTGTTACTTTTGAGTATGTGATGAAACCAACTCAATTAAATCATTTGCCTTGAAGAAAGCCAATCAAGTCTATCAGTTACCCTCTTGTCATTTAGTCACAATGTTTTTTGTCTTCTGATTTTATTATAAAATATCGATAATGATAGTTTAGTTTTTGTAGCATATCAATTTCTTAGTCACCATACAAAGATAACAAATTTAAAGTACCTAAAGTTTCTAAACCATCTTAAAACAGTATATTTCTTAAGACCCTTTCCCCTTTTCTGCCACTCTACCACCATCACTATGGAAGCAGGAGCCATTTTTATTTTTCACTGATTCATGGATTGCCATAATCAAAGAATTAACAATAACCTAGAGGCGATGAGTCTCTTCATTCCTATATAGGTTGGTCCTTAGACATCAGACTTAGTTTGACAGATAGATAGACATCAGAAAAGAGATGGATAGATAGGTAGACAATGTGTACATATATATCTAAATATGCTGCTAGGTAGTACAATGAATAGAGCGCTGGGCCTAGAGTCAGGGAAGACCCAAGATCAAATCCAGGCTCAGAAACTTCCTAGCTGTGTGACCCTGGGCAAGTCACTTAACCCTTTTTGCCTCAGTTTCCTCTTCTGTAAAATGAGCTGGTGAAGGAAATTGCAAACCACTCCAATATCTTTGCCAAGAAAACCCTAAAAGGGGCCATGAAGAGTCAGGCATAACTGAAAAACAACTAAAACAACAACATATCTAAATATACATTTCCAGAAGACAACAGATAACACTATTAATAACATCCACAACTATTTGATAATTCAGCCTAACAATCCACATGGGAAAAAGTAAATAAAATATTCTTATTGTTCAGACTATGTATGACAAGTGGTTGTATGTCCACTGAGTTATACATTAAGTTTATGTCTTGGATAAACATGTCAGATGGATAATGAGCTAACCTCATTAACAAAATAGGAAGAAAAGACTAAGCTATATTGCATTTGGTAAATTGCGCAGTGCTTTCAGCAATCTCAAATTGCTCCCTGAAAATGAAATTTTTAAAAATTCCATTATTCTTTAGCTAATGCTGCATGCCAGTAAATCACAAAATATCATAATCTTCAAAGAATCAAAATTTTTGTTGACTCAAATGGTAATAAAGAGATTTGTCTTGGGCATAAATAGGTTGCAACGCATTAGCAATGATGACTTACACACAAGAACTAATATAAAACAGATCATCCAGAAACATACAACCTGAAAAAAGGGCTGGGCTAATCATGTAGCAGAACTGAGGGAGTTATTTTCATGCTGTCTCCCCAACTGAAATGTGATCCCTTTGAAGAAGGGACTGTTTTTGCCTTTCTTTGTAACACTAGCATCTAAGCACAGTGCCTGGAACAGAGTAAGTACTTGTTGACTGAGTTGGGTGGATTCTTTATGAATTATTTGTGAGAAGACATAAGTGAAAGTCATGAGGTGCAAAAGTATGGATGGGTTGCAATCAGCACTAATAAGAAAGTATTCACAATCAGTGAGAACACAGATCTACTGAAACATTTTCACACATATGCATATACATACACATTCCTATACGTATAAGTTTATACAGATGCACAGAGGGAATCAATATGCAATATGAATCTCTCATGCCATCATTTTGGTCCTCTTTTGAGAATGAATGGCAACATCTCTCTCTCTCTCCCTCCCTCCCTCCCACTCACTCACATACATGTAATATGTAGATAAATATAACAGACTGGTGTTTACATTTACTTATATAAATATAATTTATAGATATAAATGCATCTCACATGTAAAAAAGTGTTAAAAATAAAATATCTAATTGTACAATTTAAAATACCAGAATATAACCAAGAATGCAACCAAGTACTTAGTAGAGACTCATCTGCAAAATAAACTAATGTCCTGTGCAAAGGAAATTTGCAGCTGCCAGAGACTGTGGTAAATATAATATTCAGAATAGATATCAGAATATATACGTACACAAAAAATATTGCACATTTATGCAATAAAAACATTGTTCAAAATAACCATTCCTACGCAAGAAATATAACACTGAAATTAAAAAGAAAATCCAGGACAACTGCTTCCTGGGGCTTGTCTGCTCTTGTTTCCCATGCCTCCAGATTGGAATGTGCAACAGACAGTTACTGAAGCTGGCCTCTCTGCTGGGCAGTGTGAGTTTACTGAGGTTTCTCAGGCAGATAAGTAAGCTAGAGCAGCACCACAGAACCAGACTAGTGGTTCTTGTTTTACCTGCAACCAGTTCAGCCATCAGGAGAATGTCAAAAATAAGGAGATCCTGAATTCCTTTAACTACATCTTCCTGAGCAATGGGTTGAACTGGAGTTCATGCTGTTTTGAGAAGTACAAGGTGAACTGAAAGAAATCCCATCTCCCCCTCTTGGCCTTCCTAAAAGAGGCAAAACCAGATCTCAGTGATGAAACTGATGACCAATCTAAGTTCATTAGTTGGTCTGTCATGTGAAGGAATGATATATATCTCCTAGAACTTAGAGAAGTTCCTAGTAGGTCATGATGGTATACAGGTAAGGAGGTGGAGCAGGAACTTTGAAGTCATAAATATTAAAGACTATCAAAGCACTTCCAGCTAAGGTCCCTAAGGTAATCTCCAAGAAAATACAACAGAAATTATGCACCCAAGTTAAAAGAATCCCAGCTGTTTCCATGATTTAACATATTCAGAATCCAAAAGAAAGTTTTTAAAAATCCCCCAAAACTCAGAAACTGAAGCTCACTGACCCTGAGCTTACTCAGAACCCTCTTCCCATACCGCCAGCAGCAAGGCTGTGCTAGGAGATCCAATGCCACAATACAGGTTTATAACAAAACCCATCTTTGCACCCTGGTCCCTCCTCCTCCTTTCTGTGAGGACACAGATTTCAGTTTGCAGAAGCTTACTTGGTCCTCGACAACTTGACCATGGATTTTTTTTGTTTTTTTGTTTTTTTGGTTTTTTGTGAGGCAATTGGGGTTAAGTGACTTGCCAAGGGTCACACAGCCAGTAAGTGTTAAGTGTCTGAGGCCAGATTTGAACTCAGGTACTCCTGACTCCAGGGCCGGTGCTCTATCGACTGTGCCATCTAGCTGCCCCCATAGATTTTCAAGATAAAAGCCTGCCAGGGGCAGCAACCTGGAAGCACCAGCACTGCAAAGTTCTGAACTACCGGTACCTCTGAATGTAAGCTTTGCACTGCTGGTATAGGGTCAGAAAATTGAAGAAGAGAGGGAGTGGGACAAGTCTCAGGCCATGGAAGAGCTTAAAAATCCAAAATGGAAGGGGTAGGTAGGTGATGCAGTGGATTAAGCACCAGCCCTGGATTCAGGAGGACCTGAGTTCAAATTCGGACTCAGACACTTCCTAGCTGTGTGACCCTGGGGCAAGACATTTAACCCTCATTGACCCACACACACACACACACACACACAAAATCCAAAATGGATTTTAAAAATCAAATAAGAGAGATAGAGGAAAAATTGGAAAAAGAAATGACAGTGACCTAAGAAAACCATGAAAAGAAAGAGTCAACAGCTTGGTAAAAGAGGCACAAAAAATACTGAAGAAAATAACATCTCAAAAACCAGAATAGGCCAAATGGTAAAAGAGGCACAAAAATCCACTGAACAGAAGAATAGCTTAAAAAGAAGAATTGCCCACATGAAAAAGATGTACAAAAATTTCATTAAAGAAAAGAACTCCTTAAAAAGTGATTGACCAAAAAGAAGACACAAAACCTTGATGAAGAAAAAGTTTACTTAAAAATTAGAATTGGGCAAATGGAAGTTAATACACCATGAAACAATAAGAAACATTAACACAAAACCAAAAGAAGGGGGGAAGAAAATGTTAAATAAAACATTGGAAAAACAACTGATCTGCAAAATAGAATGGGGAGAAATAATTTAAGGATTACTAGACTACTTGAAAGTCATGATAAAAAAAAAAAAAGCCTAGACATCATCTTTCCAAAAACTGTCAAGGAAAACTGCCCTGATATTCTAGAACCAGAAGGTAAAATAGAAATTGAAAGAATCCACTAATCACCTCTTGGAAGAGATCACAAAGTGAAAAGTCCCAGGAATATTATAGTCAAATTCCAGAGCTTCCAGGTCAAGGAGAAAATATTACAAGCAGCCAGAAAGAAACAATTCAAATATCATAGAGCTACAGTAAGGATAATATATGATTTAACAGCTACAACATTAAAGTATCAAAGGGCTTGGAATATGATATTCAAGAGGGCAAAGGAGCTGGGATTGCAACCGAGAATCATCTACCCAGAAAAACTGAGCATAATCCTTCCGGGGGAAAATGGACATTTTATGAAATAAGAGGACTTTCAAAGCACTCCTGATGAAAAGACGAGAGCTGAATAAAAACTGGGCTTTCAAATACAAGACTCAAGAGAAGTATAAAAAGGAAAACAAGAAAGAGAAAACATAAGGGATTCAATAAGGGTAAATTGTTTTTATTCATATATGGGAAGATGATACTTGTAACTTCTGAGAATTTTCTCATCATTAAGGCAGGTAGTAGGAATATACATAGAAAGAGGGTGTTAGTAGAATATAATGGGATGATATCTTAAAAAAAACACTAAGGGGTGAGAAAGGAATACAGTGAGAAAAGAGGAAAGGGAGAGATAGAATGGGGTAAATTATCTCACATAAAAAAGACAAGCAAAAGCTTTTACAGTGATGGGGAACATGTGGGAAATAGGAGGCCAATGCTTGAACCTTATTCTCACAGGAATTAGCTCAAAGAGGGAAAAATATATACACTCAGTAGAGTATAGAAAGCTAACTCACCCTACAGGAAAGTAGGAAAGAAAGCAGGTAAGAGAAGTGGGAGTTGAGGGTGGGGCGCTGATAGAAGGAGGGCAGATGGGGAAAGGCAGCAGTCAAACAAAACACTTGAGAATAGACAGGGTAAAAGGAGAAAGAGAGTAGGATAAAGGGGGAAAATAAGATGGACAGAAACACATCGTAACTGTGAAAAATATTTTTACAGCAAGTTTCTCTGATAAAAATCTCATTCTTCAACTATATAGAGAACTGAGTCAAAATTATAAAAAATAAGAGCCATTTCCCAGTTGATAAATAGTCAAAGAATATTAACAGGCAGTTTTTAGATGAAGTAATCAAAGCTATCTATAGTCATATGAAAATGCTCCAAATCACTAGTGATTAGAGAAATAAAAATTGAAACAACTTGGAGGTACCACCCTACACCTATCAGGTTGACTAACATGACAGAAAAGGAAAATGACAAATATTGGAGGGGATGTGGGGATAAGGGAAAATTGAGACTCTAATGCACTATTGGTGGACTGGTAGGCACTAATGTACATTCTGGAGAGCAATTTGGAACTAAACCCAAAGGGCTACAAAACTGTATGTACCTTTTAAAACAGCTATACTACCACTAGGTCTGTATTCCAAAGAGATCAAAGGAAAAGGAAAAGGACAAATATGTACAAAAGTATTTATAGCAGCTCTTTTATGGTGTCAAAGAATTAGACACTGAGGGGGATGCCCATTAATTGGGCAATGGGTAAACAAATTGTGGTATATGGTTGTGATGGAATACTATTATATTATAAGAAATGAACAACTTTTTCTGGTGGCAAACAATTAGACATTGAGAGGGATGCCCATCAATTTGGGAACGGCTGAACAAGCTGTGGTATATGAAAATGATGGAATATTATTGTGCTGTAAGAAATGATGAGCAAGTGGATTTCAGAAAAACCTGAGAAAACTTACATGAATTATGCTGAGTAAAGTGAACAGAACCAGGAAAACATTGTACACAGTAACAGCAACATTGTATGATGATCAACTATGACTGACTTAGCTCTTCTCAGCAATATAATGATCAAAGACAATTCCAAAAAGCTCATGATTTAAAATGCTATCCCTAAAAAAAAACCAAAAACCAAAAAAACCCCCCCAACTATTCCCACCCAGAGAAAGAACTGATGGAGTCTGAATTTAGATAGAAGCATGCTGCTTTCACTTTTTTGTATTGTTCATTCTTTCACAACATGACTAATGTGGAAATTTTTTACATGATTGCACATGTGTAACCTATATCAGATTGCTTGCCTTCTGGAGGAAGTAGGAGGGGTGGGAGACAGAGAGAAAAATTTGCAATTCAAAAAATGAATGCTGAAAATTATCTTTACGTGTAATTGGAAAAAAATGAAATAATTTTTAAAAAAACAATGATAGAGGCAGCTAGATAGCGCAGTGGATAAAGCACCGGCCCTGAATTCAGGAGGACCTGAGTTCAAATCTGGCCTCAGACACCTGTCACTTGCTAGCTGGGCAAGTCACTTGCCCCCAACTGCCCCACAAAAATCAACAACAACAAAAAAACAAAAGCAATGATAAACAAGAGGCTCTCAGCAGAACTTGGAAAGACTTACCTGAACAGGTCCAAAGTGAAATGAGCAGAAGCAGGAGAACTTTGTACATAGTAACAGCAATATTATAAAATGATCAACTGTGAAGGACTTAGGTAGTCTCAGTAATATAATGAACCAAATCAATCCTGAAGATCTTTTGATGAAAAATGCTATCCATCTCCAGAGAAAGAACCAATAAGAGTTTGAATACAGAATGAAGCCTATTTTAAAAAAAATTTTTTTTTTTGGTGAGGCAATTGGGGTTAAGTGACTTGCCCAGGATCACACAGCTAGTAAGTGACACTGCACCACCTAGCTGCCCCAAAGCCTATTTTTAAAACTTTTTAAATTTTACTTGTTTTTTCTTGAGGGGAAAGAAGGTTGTCTTTGTTTTCTTTCAACCTGACGAATATAGAAATGTTTGTATGACTGCACATGTATAACCTATGTAAAACTGCTTGCCTTTTCAATGAAGGGGGAAGACAAGATAGAGGGAGCAAATTTGAAACTCAAAATGTTGGGGCATCTAGGTGGCGCAGTGGATAGAGCACCGGCCCTGGAGTCAGGAGGACCTGAGTTCAAATCCGACCTCAGACACTTAACACTTATTAGCTGTGTGACCCTGGGCAAGTCACTTAACCCCAATTACCTCACTTAATAAAAAAGAAAAGAAAAAAAAGAAAAACTAATGTTAATTGTTTTTCAATTGCTTAATTTGATTTTTTTTAAAGAGAGAAGAAAACCAAATCAATAGTATTAAAATGAAAAGGGTGAATATATCAACAATGAAGATGAAATTAAAGCAATTATAAAGAGTTATTTTGTTCAATTACATTAATAAATTTAACAATCTAAGTGAAATGGAAGAATATTTACAAAAATATAAATTGCCTAGATTAGCAGAAGAAGAAACTATCTAAATAAACCTATTTTAGAAAAAGAAATTGAACAGGCCATAAAAGAGCTTCCTAAGAGAAAAGTACCAGGACCAGATGGATTTACAAGTAAATTCTATCAAACATTTAAAGATCAACTAATTCTAATATTAAATAAATTATTTGGAATAATAGGTAAAGAAAGGATTCTACCAAACTTCTTTTATGAAACAGGGGGACTAAAAACAGAAAAAGAAAATTATAGACAAATTTCATTAATTAAAATGCATGCAAAAATCCTAAATAAAATACCAGCTAAAAGATTACAAGAATATATTACAAAGGTCACACATTATGATCAAGTAGGATTGATATGAAGAATGCAGCAATGGTTTAACATAAGGAAAACTATTAATGTAGTTGATTATATCAATAATAAAAGGTTTTAAAATCATATGATTTATTAATAGGTACAGAAAAAGTTTTACAAAGTTCAACATTCATTTCTATTATGAAGACTTGAAAATATGGGTATAAATGGTTTTTCCTTAAATTGATATAAAGCATTTATCGAAAACCATCAGCAAGCATTATTCATAATGGGAAAAAACTAGAGGCCTCCCCTGTAAGACCAGGTGTGAAACAAGAATGCCCATTGTCACCAATATTATTCAATATTATACTAGAAATCCTAGCAATAGGAATAAGAAAAAGAATTTGAAGAAATCAGAATAGGGAATAAGGTGATATAGGATCTCTTTTTTGCTGACGATATGATGATATTATTGGAAGATCCCCAAAAATAAAATGTTAGTTGAAACAATAATTTTAGTAAAGTAGTAGGATACAAATCAAATCCATATAAATTATCTGCATTCCTAAATATCACAAACAAAACTCTGCAAAAAAAGATAGTTTTAAATCCCATTTAAATACTTCTAAACTGTATAAAATATTGTATAATAATAATTAAATACAGTATAAAATAAATTTTATATGGAATTGGGGAAAAGAGAATATTAAATATGTATATTTTAAAAAATACTACAAATGACCATTATCTGTTTTATTCTATTTTTATTTTGTTAAACATTTCCCAAATCTATTTTAATCTCTTTCATGCTCCATGCTGGAGCCCTCAAGGGCAGCAAGTAATACCTCTACTGTACATTACTTCCTATCTTTACACAAGCTGTCCAACATTCCTGGAATTTACCCCCCTCCTCATTTCCACTTCATAGAATCCACAGAGCTTTCTGGTTTCAACCCTGGTGTTACCTCCTGAACCATGAAATTTTACAAGTTTGCTAAACCTCCTCCAAAAAATTGCTTGGTACTTTTTACATACTTTATATTTAAATAACTTTTATAAACATGTTGTTTCTCCCCAAAACATTTAATATGAGCTTCTTGAGGGCAAGGATAATACCTGGAACACTGTAGGTGATTAACAAATGTTTATTTAATAAATGACTTGGTCATTTAAGATATGTAACTTTTGCTACCATTTTATACTACCTATAGACCAAAATGAAAAACCAGAACTGAGAAGCTGTTTCATTTAATCTAAAACACTGTCAGTTACTTCAGCATACTAAAGACAAATGCCATTGAAAACACCAATTAGAGAATGGAAAAACTAAAGTACAAGAAGGTACTGTAATGGAATATTACTATAAGAAACAACTCTGAAGAATTCTAACAACCCTGGGAAGGCTTAAATGGACTGATGCAGAATGAACTAAACAGAAAAAAGGAAAATAACATACATAATGACTACAAAATTTTAAGGGGAAACAAAACTAAACTAAATTCTGGGTGATTATACTGACCAAGCTTGGACCCAGAGAACTGAGAAAATCTAACAGAGAATCAGCCTGGCCAAGTAGATACAGAGCTAAAGGGGCACCTCTGACACATACGTGAATACCTGTAGAAAAGTCACATAAACTCTTCGTGTCTCAGGCAACTCTCTAAGACTCCAAATTGCAGAACAAGTGTCAATATACATTTGGAAAGGCAGTTTCTCACAAGGAACCTCTTAAACAGTGATAAAATCACAGACTTGACTTTAAAAGAAAAAAAAATGTATCCCCATTTCATTTAAAGGAGTTTGGAATACTACATATGCTGCCAGATAATTGTTATTTTTGCTAAACACTTTACCTCTTGTTGGGTACAGACTGGGGGATGGGAATTACTCAGAAATTAACTTGATTTAAAAACAAAAGGCATCTTAATAAAAATGCCAGATGATCCATGAAAAAACTGGGCAAGTTCCAGACACCTACTTTACAGATCATTTATACCACATCACTATGTATTTGCTATTAAAGTAACTGCTATTTTTCAGTCTTCCAGTCATGTCCAACTCTCTGTAACTCTGCAGACCATAATGTCCATTTCTTGGCAAAGATACTGGAATGATTTGCCATTTCCTATTCCGGTGAATTAAGGCAAACAGGTTTAGTGACTTGCCCAGGGTCACACAGCTGGTGAGTGTATGAGGTCAGATTTTAACTCAGGTCTTCCTGACTCCAGGCCCAGTGCTCTTCTATCCACTGGGCCACCTTTTAAAGTGACAGTTACATTTTGGTTTTTTTAAATCAGTTAAGTAGCTCCTTCTTGTTGTTGTTCTTGTTGTAATTGTTGTTTGTCCTTTGTTCTCGAAAAATACCATGACATCAGGGTGATTGCACTGAATTGGATTTAAGCGAGGGAGGGCTGTACAAGATCACCAATCTCACTCTCTCCTCCAGAGTCATCTGGGTCCAGTGGCAAGATACATATCAGGCTGACTGGAGATGGCCTGGATTAAGGCAACTGAAGTTAAATAACTTGCCTAGGATCACACAGTTAGTAAGTGTCTGAGGTAAAATTTGAATTCAGGTCTTCTTGACTCCAGGGGTAGGTGCTCTATCCACTATGCCACCTAGCTGCCCCAAGTATCTCATAGCCCAGCTGCAAAAGAACTATTTTCTTCCTTTGGACTATTTAAAATAAAAAATCACTTTCACTTGGAAAAAGCAGAAAAGCTCATTTTTCTTTACTTATCTACAAACAAGTTTTTTAATTGCTTAATAAGGTTCTCATATTGATTCTACTCTCATAATTTTTATCACTAAGCACTTAAAATTTAAAAATATATGATTTATCAAAGTAATCCCATTTTTAAGTATATTGAAAATACAGAAACATTTCTTTTTAAAAAAATAAATGTCGGGGCAGCTAGGTGGCGCAGTGGATAAAGCACCGGCCCTGGAGTCAGGAGTACCTGAGTTCAAATCCAGCCTCAGACACTTAACACTTACTAGCTGTGTGACCCTGGGTAAGTCACTCAACCACAATTGCCTCACTAAAAAAAAAAAGTCTACTGCTTTTAGCAATAATTGTGGTCATTCTTATGTAGCATAGCAAATACATTGCTCTAATAATTATGATTCTATTGAACTAGAAAAGGGTCAGTTATTGCCCAATGACTTCATACTTTCTTCTTTTGGGGGGGCAGGGCAATGAGGGTTAAGTGACTTGCCCAGGGTCACACAGCTAGTAACTGTCAAGTGTCTGAGGCTGGATTTGAACTCAGGTCCTCCAGAATCCAAGGATGGGGGCTTTATCTACTGTGCCACCCAGCTGCCCCCTCATACTTACTTTCAATTAGGCTTGGTAAACAAAATAAAATAAAATTTGGAAGCTACAATCAGAAAAAAGTCTAAGTAAAACTGCTTTAAAATCTATTGTACATAATGCATAAAAATAATCATCTCAAAATGCATATTATTTATAATTTAATGATTTCATTATGGCATTCTTTTCCTTTATCCTTTACCATATTCTCCAACTCAATCCTTTCTGCTGTTATCAGGAATAGTTTTGTAGGACACAATCCTTCAAATAAGGATACAATTTGACAAGTCACTTAATACAGAAACAAAAGATTAATTTTAGTTCAATATTTCAAACTGACTAAATCACTAAAATTCTATTAATTCTCCTCTTAGCCCAGAAGTGATCATAAGTTGTTGAAGATCAAGCTCTGGAAGAGCTAAGTTGGCTCTTAGCAAGAAGTGACAACAAGCTGTCAACCAAGGCCCAACCTAGCAGAAATATAAGGTTAATCACCAGAGAATTGGCTAATAGATGATTCTCTGTTCATCCAACCCAAGTCTCTCATTAAACTAAGGCAGTTTTCCAAACTGTGAGGCACAGAGTAATGGCCAAAATTATATTTTCTACTACAACTAACCTGCATAAATACACTTTGAAAATAATAAAGTTCAAACCAAAGGAAAAAGAGAGTAACATTATTAATTCAATCCAATAGACAAAGAATAAAACATCAATTATTAAATACTATGTGTGTAAATGAAATCAAATTTCAATTGGCCCATATCCAATCTCAATGTGATCACCATCTACTGGTTCTAGGTTCATGACACTGCTAAATTGTGTTGTAGCACTGCTTGCTACAGTTGAATATAAAGCAGGTATATTCTAAATTTTAAAGTTTATTGTACCTACTGTATTTCTCAATATCATTTTGATAAGCACAATAAAATAAGCTGGTTTATAAAAATGGGATTTCTTCAAAAACTAAAATTACTCAACAGAGACATTTGAAATTTTCAAAAACCAAATTTAAATCTGCTTGTCAAGATTTTTTTTTTATTGTCCCAAATTTTCTTAAAGTAAAAAATAAGGGGACAGCTAGGTGGCGCAGTGGATAAAGCATCGGCCCTGGATTCAGGAGGACCTGAGTTCAAATAGAATCTCAGACACTTGACACTTACTAGCTGTGTGACCCTGGGCAAGTCACTTAACCCCCACTGCAGCACAAAACAAAACAAAAGTAAAAAATAAGATCACTTTATTACAGACAAATACATAATATGTTTGAAGGGAAAATCTAATGGAGCAGCTGAAACCAATAAAAGCAAAGATCAAACAGTTTAAGCAACAGAAATGTAAAAGTAAAGTAAAAGGCCTTAATCTAGGAAAAAACTATATCACTGAGATTCAAAATGCTACTATTATCAAGAAAAAAGATCATGGTGTTTGCTTTATACAAATGTTTTTGCCATAGATAGAGTGAAACCTCGCAAACTGAACAACATTTTAAAAGCATTCATGCAAAGTAAACTGTTATGGCAAGTAAATTTTTCAAGAAAAGATTAACTGTTTTTAAATGGATAAAAACAAAAAATTTCAAAGAGTGTTCCAGTTACATCAAAACAATTGTTACCATCATAAAAGCAGTCTACAAGATTGTCAAATATAAAGACTCACTGGAAAAGAGAAACCCTACAAAATTTTATTTTTTTGTGAAATTGTATGATTCAAAAATATAAATTTAAAAATTTTTAAATAAATTTTATGATCAATGGGGGAAAAGCATAAGGCATTCTATATTTTTGTGAAACACACTGACTTTCTCATGTCAAAGTATTCCCAACAGTTTTTGAACTAAAAGAAGAAACTGACATTTTTATTAATGATAAAAGATGAAACATTTACTAAAAGTATTCTGAAATTTGCATAGTTAGTGGGTATTCTTGAAAAACTGAGTACTTTAAAATATTATTCAAAGAAAAAAAGTAGAAAAACTGAGTACTTATTCTAAATGAGCCAGTACAAGGTCCTCAAATTCAACCTGTTATCCAGGAATATAAAAAATTATTTTAAAATTACAGTTATGGATAATAAAAAATTTTAAATATTTTCTATATTTCCTAATTTTACAAATGCTTGTCCTGTAAATGAAATAGAATAAATATCTGGTTCTTAGTTGGGTTTCAGAAGGAATTCTCATTTTATTTTAAAGACTTGGGTATTTCTAGATAGTAATATATAAGGAACCCATTTGCTCAAATGTGGTGTTACTGTATGAATAAGAATTTTTGAAAATACTAAAAGTACTAAAGAGAGTTTAAAGCTGAAAATCTTGTTATGTTTTGACCACAGGTGAGCTGTCTACAATATCCAACAAAATAATACAAATTTACTACCATTCATAACATCATATTTGCATGTAACAAGGTTCCTTTGCAATAGCTGTTATAAAGACAAAATATCAATCCCAATTAGTGGTTAAAAAACATGGGAAATAATACCAATGACCTCAAATTTTGAGAAACTTTGTGCAAAAAGACAAGTCTAACTCTCACATTATTATTTTAGTTAACATTTAATGTTATAAATAAATAATACATATGCACCTTAATGTTATTTTATTGTATGCTTAAGGCTTAAGCATAACAAATGTGCTATAAAATTATAATAACTTTACCTAACAAATGACCTAATAAAATTATATGGGTATATTATTTTATGAATGCATATGAACTTTTTTCAAGAAAAATAAGAAATGGTGTCAATATAATGAATTTGGGAGCCACCTATCTAGGTTATGAAGTAGTTAAGATTGGTAACAGTGGAAGAAAAGTGCATGTACTAATTTCATTGTGCATCATTTAAGTATTAATAATGGATCACATTTACATAGTATTTTCCTCATAACAACCTGTGTGATAATAGTACAAAAAATATTCTCCATAAGTTGGGGGACAAGAGGGAAAGAAAAGAAAAGGAAAAAGCACTTTGATATAGCACCTACTACTATGTGTGCCAGACACAGTTTAAATGACTTTCCCAGGATCTCATACTTACTAATAGTTTGAGGAGCACTCTTGCTACTTTGCCATGCTAAAAAGGTCAATGTACTGAAAAACTGTAGGACTGAAAATGAAACTGCCCAATATAAGAGAGGACCTCAAGGACACACAAAATTGCAGCCTGATCAATTTCACTATACTGGTTAAAATGCACAAGTCAATAACAAAAAGTAGAATCATCTAAAACAAATTAGAAATACATTATTTTTCTGCCTGAGAAAAGCATGCTGCCTTATTTAAAATGATACAACTACCTAACCTTTACCAATGACATTTAGAAGCATAATTTCCTTAGAGGTCTCTATTGTCAAGAGCTTGGTTCAAGTAGGCTAGATGGGCCAATAACTATAGCCTTAGGAATGATTTCCTGAAAATGCACCTCATTCTTCAAGAAAGTAGGAGTGCTGATGTGCCCTTAAACAATTCACTTCACCTCTGAGTCTAAATCTTATGTAAAATAAAGGGTTGGAACTAGATAATTTCTGAGGTCCCTTCCCAACTTAAATTTCAACAACCCTTAAATATAAGATATGTAAGACAAAAAAAAATTTTTGTTTTAAATTTAACCCATGAACCTACACACACACACACACACACACACACACACAGGATAACTAGAAAAGGTACAAGTTATAAAAACCAATAAGGTCTAAAAAATGATAGTAATTAACAACATTAAATAGCTACCAGTCTAACTCCTTCAAGGAAAAAGAAAGAAAGAAAGAGAGAGAGAGAGAGAGAGAGAGAGAGAAAGAAAGAAAGAAAGAAAGAAAGAAAGAAGAAAGAAAGAAAGAAAGAAAGAAAGAAAGAAAGAAAGAAAGAAAGAAAGAAAGAAAGAAAGAAAGAAAGAAAGAAAGAAAGAAAGAAAGGAAGAAAGAAAGAAAGAAAGAGAAAATGTTTAATAAGATACCCTGAAAGACTTTATAAATTCCAATTCTCATCAAGGGTCAGATAACAGTCTTAAGGATGTAGTTGTATTTAAAGCAGTAAAGAGCATTATCTCAGACCTACAAGTAAGATTGAATAACAACTATAAGTAATTCATTTACCTGTCATTTCCCACCAATTTCTACAGTTGTTTCTGCCTGAATTTTTCAAGAAGTAAACTATAATTCTTATGTGAGGAAAATTTGACTCATACTCTAAATTTATTCTACCACCTGAATTCCAGAGGCAAGAGATGAACATTTTGATCAGTTTCTCTTTAAAGCCAAGTAAGTACTTTAACAAGTGCTTTCTTAGAATTATTTTCCAGAGCCACTGATAGCTTTTTATTTTCCTAAAAAAAATTGTTTTTTTTTCATTTCTCACCACTTTCAACATCCTGCTTATGTTAAGTTTGAGAAAAATATTTTGTTTTCTTTTTCTGTCGTCTTGTTACTATTAGCTGAAGTTAAAAACAACTTCAACTTTTTAATTTTATGAGTTTACTTATACCAAGAATTGACAATGAAGCTCAGTTTAGTTACTAGACTTAAGATTAATGGCTTACAAAGCACTATATTTCTAAAAATATATAAATAAGAAATCAATCAATCCAACTATCCCTGAGAAGAACAATGCAGGGCTTTCGTTTTTGTTTTCCTCTAGGCAGTTTTACTTCATAGTCCTTATTAACCAGGACATTCCATCTTACCATTCACCAACCAGAAAACTAACTGAAGCAGCACTGTTTATGTCTCCATATGTTCTTCATATATTTAAGTCTGAATCAATATTTTCTATTTTAGAACAAACTCCCAAAGAGGCAGAAATCATGACTATTTGGAAGATTTAATAAATTTTACTTCATAAATAATAACAAATATTCCAGTGGGAGAAATATCCATAGATGACTCATATTGTGTCTCACCAGATTAAAAAAAATTATTTTTAAAAATTTAAACATATGAATTTCCAAAAGATCTTCAAAATCAGACCTTATGGTTGTTACAGTGCCAAGAATATAAGGGAATCACAGGATCATAGAGCTGGAAGAAACTTCAGCAGTCATTAGTTCGACAAATGCCCAAAAGACTTCCCTCTACAATATACCTGATAAATAACCAGCCTCTACTTGAAGACCTTCAGAAAGAAAATCCAGCTATTCCCAAAGCAACACTTTCCACATCTGGACAAGTCTAACTTGTTAGATTTTTCCTGATGACACACTAAATTTGCCTCTTTTCAACTCAGGCATATTGTTCCTTGTTCTGCCCAGAATCTAAACATAACAAATCTAATCCCTCCAACTTCCACACCTCAGTCCTTCAAATACATGTAGAGAGCTAGTCTCCCAGTACCCACCCTGCCCTGCCCCCCACTCTCCTTTTCTCCAGGCTAACCATCTCCTGTCCATACTGACCTCCAGTGTCTTCATCATTTTAGTAGCCCTCCTCTGGACATTTTGCATATTATCAATATCTTTCCTAAGGCATGGCACCCAGAAGTGAACTTTAACTTTCATTTTTCTCCATCTGTGACAATATGACAGCAGTGACAAGATAGTTCTAAGTTGTTTTCACTTCTTATTGTTTCTCTTAGTGATTTTGAGAAGTTTTTCTTATGATTATTGCTCACATTTGTAATGGGGGAAAATGGGATATGGGGTTGGGTTAGGGGTTGAGTTTCTTAGGAATTCCTCTTTAAAGAATTACACGCTCTTGCACACAAAAGTAGTTAGAATAAGGTGGTAGTTTATTTTAGAAAACAGCTAATACACATTTAACACTTCTTTGTTAGAAGATTTTAGTCTTATAGAGTTCTATCAATTTTCTATAGGTTTTAGTCAGACTTTTAATCAAAGATTTTCAATACATTCTCTTTTCCTCCAATTAATAATGTTTCTTATTCTAACTGCATTGATTTCATTTGTGCAAAAGAGTTTTGGATTAGGAGTGAAGGGACCTGGTTCAAAATCCAACTGATCCATTTACTACCTATATTACATTATGTTATGTTATGTTACATTATATTATATTTTACAAGTCTCATAAATCTCTCTTAGTTTCAAGTATCATTTATAAAATGAGATGATTGGATTTTATTACTTCAAAAATCCTTTCCAGTTCTAAATTTGATGCTATAAAACTGTATGTGTTTGTCTTTTATAATTTCATTTATCTCACTAAATTTCTTTATCCCCAACTGTAAAAGTTGTTCTCCTCTAGTTGGTTTGTTTTCCCTTTCTTTTTTTTTTTTAAAGTGAGGCATTTGGGGTTAAGTGACTTGCCCAGGGTCACACAGCTAGTAAGTGTTAAGTGTCTGAGGCCGGACCTGAACTCAGGTCTTCCTGACTCCAGGGCCAGTGCTCTATCCACTGCCCCAGTTTTTTTTTTTTAATTAGAAAAAATAGGTGGAAATGTTTATGTTTATATCTTTTATAGATTTGGAATTTTTTTCTCTGATAAAAATCTTCTCTTATGGTATCAGACACTGGTTGAAATCTAGCTTATCCTCAAAGTGCTTTCCCATTTTCTAAGCAGTTCTTGTTAAATAGTCTCCCAACTAGTTTGTGTTCTTGAGTTTACTAAACTAACTAAGCAGCTGTACATATCTGCTTCTCAGTCTTGTCTATCTAATCTATTACACTGATCTACTTTTCTACTTAAATAGCAGACACTTTTAATAACTATTGCTTTGTAACAACTTAAAATCTAATATTGGAAGGATTTCTTCATTCTCACTTTCCCCCCACTATTTCCCTTGGCCTTTTGTTTCTTTATGTAAATTTCATTATTGTGTTTTGTTCTAGAAAGTAAAAAGCTTTTTCTAACACTTCAAGCTATAGACTACCACATTCTCTAAAGAATTAAAAACAACTATCACCCACAGAACAATGGAGAATAACATGGTGAATATGAACAGGCTGTAACACATTAGAACAAGTATTATGAAGAATCAAAGTAAAGAATGTCACCAAGGAAATGTATGATTGGAACAAAAAAGTGGGTCAGTCATGTGGCAAGAGTGAAGGATAACAGATCCACTAGTGAACTACCAAAAAGGAAAGGAGGGCCCCTTAGTAGGTTAGGTGGCACTCTGTGGTGAACCTAGGGTAGATATGGCCAAGAGTCACATAGAATGGGCAGGACATATCTGCCTAAAATAATCATCAAAAATGGTCATCATTAAATTTAAAAGGCTGGAGACAGGAGAAATAATAATAGCTATCATTTTTATAATGTTTTGAGGTTTACAAAGGACTTTATAAATGTTACCTCATTTTAACCTCACAATAATCCCAGAATGGAGGTGCTCATATTACAGTCCAAGAACTGAGGCAAAGGTTATATGACTTGCCCAGGGTCATACAACTAGGAAATGTCTCAGGCTGAATTCAAACTCACAACTTACTAACTCCAAGTCTAGCACTCTACCCACTATGCTACCTAGCCACTTCAATATGTTTACCTACTAAGCTAAGTGAAATAGAGAATTGCTACAACATTTAAAAATATATATACCAATTGAGACATCTGGGTTCCTGGAAATTCATAGGAAAATCCAAGACTGAAGCTTGTTTTAAAAAACAACAATCATGTCCTCAAATGTCCATTTACAAAGTTTAGGTAACAAGGAAGATGAACCAGAGCACCTAATTCACTAAAATACATGTCACTGGGACACATGACTGAAATGTGATTTTTAATTTGGTATACCCTATTTAAAACAAATTGGGTGAGTAAAAAAGAGGTAGGGCAGAAGATAGTATTATATATTAAGAAGGTAAATTCATCTGAAGAAATCTAGAACTAGAGGAAAGAAGCATGATATAAAGAATAGGAGGGGGAAAAGGGAATGAATGTCAACAAAGGATAAAACATTAGTGCTGCTATAACTGGTAGAACTGAAGTATGCTATAATAAACTATATTCTAATATCTAATATAGGGAAGCAGGTGGCAAAGTAAATAGAGCACAGGGCCTACACTCAAGAAGATCGGAGTTCAAATCCAGTCTAAGCCACTGTGACCATGGGCAAGTCATTTAACCCTGTTGGCCTCAGAAAGTCCAGATGGGATCATAAAGAGTCAGTCACAACTGAACAACAACAAACATAGCTAGTATATTATATACTTTAGAAAGAGAAAGTAGATGAGTTCAGCAGATAACAAATTTAGTAGAGTAATGATGTCAGTGATAAGGAGACTTCAATTATATGAACATCTGCTAGATGGTTTTTTCTGCAAAATTCAGAGCAGCTAATAATTTCTTGAGTTGTCTTCATTATAACTTCATCCTTCAAAAGGTGAAGCAACCAAGCTCGGAAAAAACGTATTCTGAAGACAACCCTGGCTAACAGGGAGGAACTGGTCACTAAGAGTGAAAACTGAAAATCTTGGCCACTCATTCCCTCTCTCTCTTTTTTTTTTTTTTGGTGAGGCAATTGGGGTTAAGTGACTTGCCCAGGGTCACACAGCTAGTAAGTGTCAATGTTCTGAGGTCGGATTTGAACTCAGGTACTCCTGATTCCAGGGCCAGTGCTCTATCCACTTCGCCACCTAGCTGCCCCTCATTCCCATTGTTTATAGCAGCACTAATGTTTCATTTTATGTTGATCTTCTTCCCTGCCTTTTCTATCATGCTTCCTTAGTTCCTCACATGAGTATACCTTCTTAACATACAATGTGACTTCTTCCCCCTCTACCTTTTACCTACTCAATTTCTTTTAAATAGAGACACCAACATCCATCCACCCTACATTTTGGGAGGACAAATTTCAAACAGATTAGGGGAAGGGTAAGTGGGATATAATGACTAAAATTCTACAAGAAAAGTAACCCAAGGAAGGACAGGAAATTCTTAACAATGTAGTTCTAAAAACAAAAAGGGGAACAATTCCGAAGAGGAATTGTGGTACCACAGAGAACTCACTAAATAAAATGGATTTGAAAAAGATAATCAACAAACATTTATTAAACACCTGTGTGCCAAGTACTGTATTTGGTGCTGGGGATACAAAGAAAAAAAATTAAATTTTCCTGCCCTCTAGCAGCTTACATTCTATACACCTCATATTAATACCATCTCCCATCTCTTGACCTTTGTTTCTCGCTATTCTGCCACTGCCACCCTTCAAATGCACTTCCACATCATTTTCACCTCTCAAAATCCATTTTCTTCAAAACTCTTCTCATGTTCTACATGAAGCCTTTTGAGATCTTTCCAATTGCTAGCAATGTTTTTCCCTCCAAAAAAAAATCCCTTTATTTTGTATGTATTTATATATACTTATATATATGATGTCTAATCCTAATATAATGTAAGTTCCTTTAAAAGTTAGAAGTTTTATTTTTTTATCTTCATACACCAGACCCTAGCACAGTTCTTAACACATGGCAGACTCTTATTAAATGCTGACTGATGAAGAATGAACAAACTTCAGACTATACTGCAAGAGTTCTGTGTTTCTGTGACTACTACTTATCTTTTCCCTAAATTGCCTTAACATTTTCAAACAAGAGGTAAGGATGAATGGTAACTTCTTTGAATGAGAAAATATTAACACTAGAGTTTCAAAAATATTACTACTGGAAATCACTTAATATTCTTATGAATGACCAAGAAGAAGGAGAATTAACTGAAATTTTACTTTTCCCAATGACAAATCATTCTAGGTAGTGAAATTATAAGCAGGTAAATAACATGAAAACATCATAAAGTCAAAAACTGGAATTAGGCTAAAAACTAGAAAAATGTCAATATGGGCAAGTGACTATGGGGGAGGAATAATTAAAAACAATACTTAAAAATCAGATCACTCTGAGCTATCAATTACAATCCAAGAAGATGACCTGGGAGTGCTTAAAAAAAAAAAAGGCTTTTCCTTGAATACAGTCAATGTGCCACTAAAAACAAAAAACATGCTAGTCATCATTGCAAAGAATAGTCATCATCAAATTCTTTGCAAAGTCATTTAACCTCTCTAGGACTCAGCTTCTTAATCTGTAATGACTATGTCATGTACCTCACAGCTACACCTCAATAAATATATAATGGAAGAGAATATCTGTAGAGTAGCTTTCCTAGAAGGTTTTAAAAAATGAATATTTTAGTCTCTAAAGATAAAAAGTGGTGGGGTTGGAAGGGGCAATGATAAAAATATCTTTTTTAAGTTATCAAGTATAAGCACAGGATATCACAATTCATGTTTCATTAAGGGAAAATTAGGATTTAAAGCACAGGGATAAATAAATCCCTGACCCCCTTTCATTGCTAATACTTACCCATGTTAAAATTTTTCTACCATTTTTAGCCTAATTCCAGTTTGAGGACTTTTGAAGTCTTTTTCAAGGATAAAATAACAGAAAACAACTAAGCCTTCCCATAAGCATTGCTTGGTGATGCTGTCAAACATATTAGCAAAATATATTATGAAAATACTTAAATGTAAACCATGAAGCCATTTATGCTTCAATTTAAAGTTTTATTAAGACACATACTTCTATACTTGCATCCAGAATGCAACAATTACCTATTTTTAAAAACTGACCTAATTCAAACTCAAGTTGCTATTTTCTTGCCAAAATTCTAAGTATCGAAAAAAATAAAAATTATTTCAGTTACCCAAACAAGAGAAAAATTTTAAAGTAAAAAAGTTATATCCAAATGTAAGTTTTAATATGCCTTTTAATCTGCTTTTAAAAAAAAATAAACATGTAGACACACAAGATTCTCTGAGGACAATTCTCAAACTCTTGTGGACTCCAAAGAGTCCCACAATTCCTGAGTATTGGAAGTTTTCTCCCTTTGAGGAGAAACTCATACAATTTCCTTTAGATATCTCTTTCTTTGACTCTGTGAGGATCAAAGTAGAGTCCAGAAACTTTCTGGATATGCTAGTTTGTCCTTAGCATGTCTCTCAACTCCAGATGAAGACACTGCCACAAACTACTGTTTCCTGGGGTTCCCTGCTATTGTTGCCAATGAGAATTCCAGATCTTTGACCCAAATTCACAAGCTTATCACTTGGTCAAAGCTTAGGAGAGGAGGAGGAGAGAAAAATTAATCATCACTGGACCCTCCCCAATATCCCCCCAACACAAACACACACAATTCCCAGGACTCACTGATCCTGGAATCTCCATCTGGAAATGTTTCTGAGTTTTTTTTGATAAATCCCAATACATTTCTCATATATTCATTTTATTTCAGCCAATGGTCAAAGTATTTCTCTACTCCCAAAATGATTAAAGACTTGTTAAGACCTATTTTATAACTTTGACTGATGGATTCAAGTGAGAAGTCTGGGTTTTTAATATTATTTAGGGGGAGAGGGGAGAGGCTCACTCTTAAGTATAAATGTATATACAAAACAGATACAAGTTAAGGGAGACAGTTCCTAAGGAGACAGGCACTAGCTACTGGGAATGGAGTTATGGGAGAGAAAATGAGGAAAGCCTTAATATAAAAACCTGAATCTTGAAGGACCCTAAGAATTTTAAAGAGGAAGAGGTAAAGAGTACTTTACTGGAATGGGGAACATCCTACAGATAACAGATAAAGTACATGGAGTAGTATGTATGAGGAATAGTTAAAAAGGCCAGTCTGGTTAAACTGGGCCATAAAGTGCAGGAAGGAGAGTAATTTGTAAGAAAGATAGAAAAGTAGGTTGTAACCAAGCTATGAAGGTCTTGAAATACAAACTAGAAAAGTACATATTTTATTCCAATGTAATTCAGAGTCTTTGGAGTTTACCAAGTAGGGAGGTAATATGGTCAGACCAGTACTTTAAGAAAATCAGCTAAGTGGAGAATAGATTAGAGTAGAAAGATATATGAGGCAGGGAGAGTAAACAGGAGACTCTCACAATAGCCCAGGTGAGAGGTAATGAGGACTTGAATTCAGGTGGTAACTATATGAATAGAGAAAGGGGGATGTATAGGAGAGATGGTATAGAGGTTGAAATAACAAATTTGGCAAATGATGGCAGAATAAGTGAGGCATCAAGAATGTCAAGATTGGGGGACAGCTAGGTGGCGCAGTGGATAGAGCACCGGCTCTGGATTCAGGAGTACCTGAGTTCAAATCTGGCCTCAGACACTTAACACTAGCTGTATGACCCTGGGCAAGTCACTTAACCCCAATTGCCTCACTTAAAATTTAAAAAAAAAAAAAAAGAAGAATGTCCAGTTTACCTACGTAAACTGGAAGGACAGTATCCTTCACAGAATGACAGAAATAGGGGAGTTCAGAAGACTGGATGGGGAGGTAGGGTTTGGCAGGGGGAAGCAGAGATAATGAATTTGGTTTTGGACATGTTGAATTTGAGGTGTCTATAAGACATCCAGTTCAAAGTGTCCAATAAGTAATATGGAAGTAAAGAACAAGAGAGTGACTGGATAGTATACAAATCTTGGAATCGCAATCATCTTCTTAGAGATAATTAAACCTTTGAGAGCAGATGAGGTCACCAAAAAAGAGTACAGAGAGAAAAGGCGGCCCAGGACAGAGCTTTGGGGGGTATGCCCACAGATAGAGAACATTCAATGAATGATGATCCAGTAAAAGGAACATGCTCTCCTCTCCTCATCTCTAGCTCTCTTCAAAGTTCAGCTCAAATTTTACTTCTTACATAAGGCCTCTTCTGCTGCCTGAGGTTATTAATGATCTCCCCACTGCCCAGAAATTAATGTCAGTCAGCCAGAATTTATTAAATACTATGTGTGAAACACTGTGCTAAGAGCTAGAAACAACAACAACAAAAAAGGCAAAACCACAGATCTTACCTATAAAGATGATTCTAATGGAGGAAACAATATTCAAACAAGTATGTGTATATATACAAGATACATTCAGTGTAGATGGGTGATAACTACAGAAGGAAGGTACAGTGGAGAGGTCTGGAAAAGGCGGGAAGGCGGAGGTAGGGAATGCATTTCAAGCATGGGGGACAACCACTCTCAAATTTCTCACCAGTTAGAGTATGCCCTGAGGGGAAGGAAAGTTGCGTTTTCATCTTTGTATCCTCCCCAACTAACACAGAGTCTGACACATAACACAGTAAGTAGTGAAGAGGATAGGCACAGGGCCTGGAGTCAGGAAAACTCATCTTCCTGAGTTCAAATCTGCTTTCAAAAACTTGACCCTGGGCAAGTCACTTTACCCTGATTACCTCAGTTTTCTCATCTGTAAATGAGCCAGACAAGGAAATGACAAAACACTCCACTATCTTTGCCAAGAAAACCCCAAAGGGGTCATGAAGAGTTGGACACAACTGAAAAACAACTAACGACCAAAAAAAAATGCTTGTTGAATTGAATCGAATTATTAAGAACAAAATCTGTGCACAGCATTACAATGTGAAAATATGAACATTCGAAAAAAGTTTTCTCAACATAGTAACCTCTGCTCTTCTCTAATCCCAAAAACTATGATAAAATTCTTTTTTTCAGCAGGAACTCTTATAACTCAATGTAAATACCTCAACCCATACAGGCCAAAGAGCAATGGAATGTACCCTTGGTATTCTTGCAATGTCAGAAAAAAAGCAAGGAAAGTCCACTGACCATAGGGTGAACAGCCTGTAGCAAACTTAAGGAGGGGAACAAGAGTCAAGCAGAAGCCAAATCTTAAGAAAGTTTTTTCTTGATAGCCAGAATTCAAATACTTCTATCAAAGCAAAACTAGAACCATTTTAGCAGTATACTTTATTTTCCACCACAATTTTACATCAATTAATTTATTAATTTTCCAATATTAAACATAAATTAGATTATCTAGGCAAATTTAATATAAACAGAAATGTATATACAGGTACAAGACTCCACAAAAGTCCTACTCCTTACAGCTTATAACTTACCCTGGCTTCTTAAAGGCTATTGCCAGAGGAACACAAGCTATATATGGGAGGTTCTACCCAAGAAAGGCAGGCTTTGAGTAGAGAAACCTGGTAATGGAACTGTATGTTTACTGTCTAAGGACATGTTTACTGCCTAAATATAGAGAGGCTAATCACTATGTTGGCTTCAGGGAGATGAATTTGAGCTGCAATCTGAAATGGTAAAAAGGAATTCCCACATATCAGTGATATTAAGGATCCTCAAAGTATGTTTAATTAACCCAGTTCATTTTTTCTTAATGTGCTAGGTATAGCTTGGTAAATTCCATGATCTTGGTGATGATTCTCATCAATTCCTCTTCCCATCTTGGCAAAAGAAATAACTCTCATCTCTACCATGCATTAGAATTACCAACTTCATCCATAGGCATGACAAAAGACATTCTTTTATTTTTATTTATCGAAATAAGGAGGGCTGGGTTCAAATCCCAGCTCTGTCGGAGTCAAGTGATTATCTGCCTCAGAAAAGTCACTTGACATCTGTGAGGTAGGTAAAAATGAAGATTTTGGACTAGATGATCCCTTCCAATTCTAACATCCTATGACTCTCCCCATTTTACAAATGGGAAAATAAGATAGAGAAGATGACAATTAAAGATGTTTATCAGGAAAGCTACTTTATAAACTACAAATCCTCAAATTTAAAAAAAAAAGTCTTTTTTTCTAATGTTTTGCTTACTATCTCAACATAGTAACTTTGATCTTCATTACCATACAATCTTTTACAGACTGTTACTTGGGTATTTCTAGGGTAATTGTCTTTTAATCTCCTCTCTTGTAATATGATTGGCCTTAAAAAAATCCTGTTAAGAAATCAAACTGCAAACTGAAGCAATCATTTAAAATATTTTTACTTGATTGAAAAATCTGAGCCACAGAAACAGGATCCTTAAATGTGCTTCATCATAATTCACAAAATAACTAGAATTAAGATTACATAATTATTAAGAACACACACTGCCTTAGGCAGTTCCAAATACTTAGCTTGAATTAAAGGGTTCATCTCAAAGTTAAAATAGTGCAACACTTCTAATGATCAATTCATATGCCACTAAACTCATAAATGATAAATATAACCAATTATTTTCTCCAATGTTACAGTCAAAAAAATCATCATTCTTTAAAAAAAATACAGAAAAATTAACCAAAGTTTTTATCCCCAAAATCAATAATGCAACAACAAAGCCTTCAGTTGATATAGGAATGGACCATTTTAGTTTTTATCTCCTTGTTTCTAACTTCGTATTTAAGTTTAAAGTGGTTTGGATAATTTAAACTTTTAAAGATGTTTTCATGTTGAAACTTCACATAAGATTTTCACTTCACTGACAGTAAATCATCTTTTCAGATCAAATAATTATTTCATTCTCTTTCTTAATCCATTGTACATCTATGAAGCCCATCTGTTAGGCAATGACTGATCTAGCATACATTGCTAGTGCAGCAGCTTCCCAACTGGTTTCCACATTTAGATCAGTTCCCAGTTTGTTAAAGCTTTATTCGATTTACCTGACACCAACCTATTAACATAAGTGTATAAATTCACAAAACTGAAAATAACTTAAAAACACATAACCTAAAAGTATAAATTTTTTGAAAAGGGTTGTTAAATAAAAAAATTGAAAGATAAACTGGTGTTGATTCCAATTTATAGATCCAGAATTGCTAATATATTAACATTTTAAGATTTAATATTTTTTTTCCAATTTAGGAGAAAAAAATAATCAACCACTAACACCCCTATTAGTAGCTAGTTAAAACAAGGATTAAGTTGTATTTCTATTACTTTCTAGAAAGAATAGCACTGTATATCACAAAATGGTGAGCATCCTCTAACTTAGAATGACTTTATGGAGTAATTTATTTGAAGGCTTATTTTGTGTGCATGTCTTTATGAAAAGAGATGTTTGACTTAGAAACAGTAATAGAATATAAATGAAAAGGAAACCTCCTGAGCAGTGCTTTCTCATCCTCAGATTTAAACACATTCACCAAACTAATAATCAGTTTTAACTTTTCTGTGAATTTGAGAAATAAACAGTAAAATATAATACATGCCCTTTCAACACCACATTGCTGCAGCTGCAGTTCTTTCAGCTTTCTAGTAGGTCAAATGCAAACAGTTGAATAATATTAGAAAATCACATTACCTTCAAATACCAGAGAACCTTAACTCAATTCACTTACTTTTGTTTCTTTAAAAAATAATAAAATGCACAGAACAGTGAAGTTTTAAAGTATCCTTAAAAGCATATTATAAAATTCCCATGACTCCACACTAAATACAATAGACAACTGATTGCCACTGAGTTTTAAGCCATGCTTTCTCACCCTACATTACATGCAGAAGACTGAATGTTGCAGATTGAATTGCTTCAAAAGCTATGCTGCAGTAAAAACTGAATTCATAAGAAATAGAAAACTGTAGTTAAAGGATTCACTTATGAATCTCTTTTTCTTATTTCCTATGACATCTTGGAGGTTTCTCAGCCTTTCTAGTTAGCGCAAAACATTAAGTCATACAGTCCTGCAGTAAGTCCTTACCACGAAGGGAAAAAAACCCCGAAAGGACTACATTTGATATCTTTCCCTTAGTCTTTACAAACATGCCATGGTCTCCAAACACAATGGCCATTTAAACAAACCTGTTCAATTTCAATACATCTGACACTTCAATTTCAACCCCACAGTATATACAAATTATAGGCAGTAAATAAACTCAGGAGGGTGGGGGAGAAGGTGTGAAGAAAGAGGAAAAAATCCTAAGTCTCTATCATACACTAATATAATGATTAGACACTTAAGATAGATGCAAACCCGCATCTTCTTTTCCTCTTCACTGGAAAACATCACACCCAACTAAAGCTTAATGCTTCTCACATTCCTCCAACACTAGGGAATTTCAGTAACCCTTCATCTTCAGGGAGCCACACTAGACATATTTTAAGGAAGCCTTGGGAAAGAACCCCAAAGACAACGCACCCTCTCACCCAGTGACCAAACTCCGGGGCCCAACAGAACCCTACAACGATCAATATTTCTCATAGCCACTCGTGATCACAATGAGTGGTACCAAGCAGTGTTAAGTTGGACACTGTACTCAAATCACAGGAGGGGACAGGGAGGGACTACAGGGTGCAGCTCAGAGTACATATGGATCACCCACTGGGCGATACAGGCTGGACGATCTGGGCTCCAGGAGACGTGATGCGTTTGTTATACGGGGGGGGGGGGGGAGGGGGCGGGGGAGTGGAAGATGGGGTGGGTGTGGAGGGAGTTATTGGAGAGATATTCCCAGAGACACATGCCCATTTCTCTTACCAGGTTGAGCACCGTCTCCACGATGTCCCGGTTGCTGACCTCCCCGACCTGTATGAGTCCAATCAACACCGCGAATTTCATCCGGATGTTGCGGATCGGAACCGATGGGTTAATCATCCCCGCGGGGAGCACCATGGAGCCGGAGCCGGACGCCCCTCTCAGCTCCCCCAAACCACTAACCCCGCCGCCACCGCCGCTGCAGCTGCCGCCTCCAGGGCCACCTCCAGCTCCGGCCCCGACGGCGATGAGCCCTGCAGGCTGAGGCTCCGATCCCGGGCCGGGCCCCGGGCCGGGCTTCTCGCTCGCCATTTACCCCTCTCCCGCGGAGGAGGAGGAGGTGGAGGATGAGGGTGAGGAGAAGGGAGGAGGCGCTGCCGCCACAGCCGCTGGTACCGTTATACCTGGCTCAGCCCCCGCCCCCCCCGCCCCCGGCCGCCGAGCCCCAGCATCCACCAGCGCCGCACCGCGGCGCCGGCCAGGGCAACCCGGGCTGCTGAGGAGCCCGAGCCTGGGAGCGCGCGCCGGCGGCGGCAGCGAGCTAATCCCGGAGTGATTCTCCGCGGCGGCAGCGGCGACGGCTGCCCCGCTAGCAACGGTGCCAGCCTCTCTCGGTCCGGCTCGACCCGGCCCGCCCCCCGCGGGGATGCTGCTGGAGCTCCGAAGGAGCCGTCGCCAAGGGAGGAGGTGAAGGGGCGGGAGACGCAGGCAGTGGACGCCAGCTGGTTCTGAAGCTGTGGCCGCCGCACCAGACGCGACCGTCGCCACCACCACCACCACCGTCGCCGCCGCCGCTGCTGCTGCTGCCGCTGTTGTTGTGAAGCCCCGACGCCGCCGCTCACTCCGCCATGTTGCCGCCCCCTGCCTGCGGTAGCGGTCGCTACGCCTGCGCAGAGCCACCAGGGGGCGGAGCCCTAGGAGCAGCCCCCTCCCCGGTCCAGCCCTCCTCTCCTTACCACCCCCACCACGCATACACCACCCCAGCACCCTTCATCCCTCCCCTAACCACACAAAACGGATAGGCAGGTGAGCAGGTGCACAGCGACTGCTGCCAGTGACTAGGGCTAGCTGGCAGGGGAGGGGCGGGTATTGGCTTCCATTTAGTATTCCCTTGAGGGTAAATTTTCCCTCTAGGGAAAGACACAGCATGTAGCTTGCCTTCTCTGTAGCCTCCTTCTTTTAACATCCTCTTGCTAGGAGGAAGAGGATGCACCATCATCAGGGTTGTATCTCCTGCTGCTTCTGTCGTTTCTGGGTGCCCAGGAAGAGTAGGGAGTGGCAGGCGACCTCTTTCTGTTCCTTTTCATCATCCCTCCCTCGCCCACCCGCCCTGCAACTTCCCAAGAGGAAAACTGGCTGGGCAAAGCAGAAACAGACATACCGTGGGGAACAATCCTGCATTGTCAGGAGGAAGAATATAGATGGAGTCTAATAGGTCTTTTCTATGGCTATAAAAGAGGCTGACACCTGCACACACGCGAGCAACTTAAAATAGAACTTGTCACACGGTAACCCATTCTGTATAGAACTCTGAACAACAAATAGTTCTTGCGGTTGTCCTCCAGCCGGTGAGGATGTAGCCACATAACATCCTAGAGTAGTTTGATGGGAACAAAGCTTTGCTTTAAAATATTTTCTTAACTTCTCTCTTGTGGACTACAGATTAATGATGCCTCCCTCCCTACTGAGAGATGTACACAGCACAGAGGCTTTGAAATAACATGAAAATATAACTCCCACTCCAGCCCTAGGGTTGGGATAAAGTTTGCTTCTGAAAAGAAGCAAATCTTACAAGCACAAGCAAAAGTTATCTATTTTTTTTTTTTAGTGAGGCAATTGGGGTTAAATGACTTGCCCAGGGTCACACAGCTAGTAAGTGTTTAAGTGTCTGAGGCCAGATTCGAACTCAGGTACTCCTGACTCCAGGGCTGGTGCTCTATCCACTGTGCCACCTAGCTGCCCCCGAAAAGTTATCTATTTTAACAATGAGCTTTGAAATATAATTTTTGCTGCAAGTCTGTAATTAAGGCTGAACAGGTACGATTGCAGTTTTTCCTATCAAAATGAAATAGCAGAACAAAAGTGATTCTTTTGCTAACATTCTTACTCTGAGTCCTCTCCAATAAATATATTTTATAAGATATCAGTAATGTTACTTATTGTGAAGTAGCAGGTGTAATATTGTTTTTAGTTGAATGTATAGATATTAGGAATGAGGGGAATAAGCATTTATGAAGCACCTACTATGTGTGAGGCACTGTGCTAAGTGCTTTACAGATATCTCACTTGATCCTATTAAATTGATATTGATCCAATGTGATCCTATTAGATCATTTGACCCTGTTATATCGATATTGATCACATTAGAGTTAACATCATGTCCCCTGGAAAATACAAAAAATCCATTTTTAGTTAAACCCTCTATCACAAAGATTCAGATATACCATTGAGCAAATTATATCCCACATAATATGTGTATTTAATAACAACAATAGCATCACATAGCACAGGTACTCTAATTCAACAAAAACATTTAATAAGTACCTACTATGTTCAAGATACTGTTCTAATCTGAAGAGCTCTTTCTCCTGTCTTCCACACCACAATTATAGGAGAATTCCACTATATTGGGTTTGTGGAAGAATTTTTAGGAAATATTTATTGAGGTAAATTAATTTGTTGATTCATAAATATTCTCTTCTGAAAAAAAAATTCATATATATGACATTTTAAGAGTAACACCAAATACTGTTATAAACTGCTAAAATGGTTGAAAATTAAATATGAAAAAAGGGAGGAAAAACTACAAAATCTAAAACCACAAAGCATGAAAATTAAGACCTACTGTATTTAAGAATCCTATCAAAGTTTACACAAACCAACAGCATCTTATCTCGATTTATTCATTGGTAACTTTATTTTCAGCTACTCCACCTCCATGCAGAAATTGAAAATAATATATATTTTAAAGTGAGTAAATATAAATGAAAAGATAATCTCCAGTTTACCCTGCTGTTCATACACATGTCAGGAAATGATAACATTTGCTGGTTTTAGACACCACCCTCCCCCTAACTTCCACAGGATATTTAGGAAATGAAAACCAAAACTAGATTGCCTTTTAGTATATGTAATTTAGCATTCCTGAAGCAGTTTTGCTTTTCCCTTTAGTCTTTTCCTTGCATTTTTTCAGAGAGAGATGGAATGAAGCTGTCAGGATTTCAAAATCCAGGTGTTTTCTGTACCTCTTATAGTTTCAGAACCATTTAAATGAGCACTCTAGTAAATGGGATGGTCACTGTAATTAATCTCAGTGGAATCATGATAGACCAATTATAACTGTATTGAAATCTTCATTCTATTGTATTATCATTCACAAAAATATGAAAAGTGCTGTCTACATAGGTTACATATTAGTCAGAAGGAAATTTCCTGGCTATTTTCAATGCATTTTTAGTAGAGGAAAAAAGTAGGTATCAGGCTCATATTCTCATACTTGTAAAACATATTACTGAGAGGTATACCCAAATTTAAGCATTTTCATTAAATTCATGCCTTGGAAAGGTATGTTTAAGACATCAAAAGAACCTTTAAGATGTTTTGCATTAATACAATCATAGAGTAGTTAGAACTATTTAACTACATTAATAAAGATCACCAAAACGATAATTTAAAAATCTCTAGAATTGACTAACTTTGATTTGGAAGTAGGGAGCTATTCCTGGAGAAACAGTCTAAATCTTGTGTTTTTACACAATACTAAACAAATATTAAAAGTTTTAATGTTAATTTTAATGACCATTTACAAAAAAGTATCATACCAAATTTATGCAAAGTATGAATTGTGAAGTTTTGTATTAAGATAATAAATTTTCAAAAATCCATTAAAGTGGAAAAAAGTCATTTGGAAAATCATTTGAAATGATAGTCAACTCAATTATACATAAATGAACTTCTGGCTATATTCAGATTTATTTATAGTTTACTCCTGTTCTACAAAAGAACTTGATTTGTAGTAATCTTCTTTCAAGTCAATGAGTGATAGCATATAATTAGCATAATTGCTTCTTGGTTGACACTTCATCCACTTCTATTTACTTTTATTTAAATATATATGTAACATATGCACATACATACATATTCAACTATTGGTTCCATTATGGGAAAGTTTTAAGGAAATGCAAAACTTTAATTGTTCTGATGCTTTGATGAGAGACTAAACACAGTGAGCAGCTAGAGGAATTAAGCAGAGGTTAAAATGGGAAGCAGGAGGACTTCCCAAACCTTCCAGAATAAGGAAAGGTTTATTGTGTGACTTCATTATTTTCTTTGAAGTGGATTCCCAGAAAATTAGACACACCCATATTAAAATGTAAGTGTTAAAACACATTCTGGAAACAAGTAGGAACAATTTATGAATTATGAGTGACCTATATGAGATTCTCTATATCTCTTTTTCCTGCCATTAATAGAAATTAGCGAGAGTTTAATGTATTTCAATTATTTTTATTTGGCATAAATGTTTTAACTACATTGGAAAATTAAAATACCAATTAACAAGGTCATTTGGGGAGGGGCATTTTTTGTATTTCCAAATACAGGAGGTACCTGTAACATAAAGTGGAGGGCAATCTTTCACACTTTATTCAAAAACAGTTTCTTCAACAATTACCCACACCAGCAATCCATCAACAAACCTATGTTTTCAGACACTGACAGTTATCTTCAAGCATAATATAAATGTTTTATATATATTCTAAAATATATATTGTTTGTTCTTTTTTAGTTAAATGGCTGGGATATAAATGCTAATTAATCAATCATTAAATGTCTGAACTTCTACCACATAATACCAGGCAAAAAAGATAGTTGTGGTGTATTCAGAGAATTGTAATACATAGTTCCTTCCCTTAAAGCTTGCAATCAAGTTGGAGTGATATGTAGATGATTCCCAAATCTATATATCCAGCCCATATTTCTCCTGAGCTTCAGTCCCAACTGCTTAATGAACATTTCAAACTGGACATTCCATGGGCATTTCAAACTCAACATGTCCAAAACAAAACTCTTTATATTCCCCCTCCCCCCAAAAAGCAACCCACAACACCCCACTTCTTCTGAACTTTGCTATTATTGTCCAAGAAACACTTATCCTTCAACTTACCTAGGTTTACAACATCAATGTCATCCTCAATTCCCTGCTCTTCCTTGCCCCACATATCCAGTCAGTACCCAAATTTTTTCATTTCTATCTCTACACCATCTAAAATATCCATCCCCTTTTATGGATGGTTTCAGAAAAAAAAAACTTAGGAAGATTTATATGAATTGATGCAAAGTGAAATAAGGAGAACTAGGAGAACATTTTATATAGTAAAGCAATATTATAACAACAATCCACTGTGAAAAACTTAGTTACTCTAATTAATACAGACACATTGACAATGCCAAAGGACTCATGATGGAAAAATGCTATCTACTTCCAAAGAGAGAGAGGACTGATGAACTCTGAGTGCAGATTGAAGAATATTTTTTTATTTTCTTTTTCTTGCTTTTTTTTTTGCAACATGGATAAAATGGAAATGTTTTGCATGACTTCACATGTATAATGGGTATCATATTCCTTACCTTCTGAATGGGTGGGCTGAAAGGAGAGAGAAAATTTCAAACTGAAAACAAAAATTTTAATAAGTAAAAATTAAGTAAACTGATGGCAGTACCCCTATCAACAATTTTTAAAAAAATATAATCATTCTTTTCTCTCCATTTACAAAGTCTTGTCAAGTCCTCAATGCCTCTTGCCAAGACTGTTGCAGTAAATTCCTGTAACTTCTTCCTACCTCAAATCTCCCCCTATTCCAATACATCCTGAACTCAGCTGCCATAATGATTTTCCTAAAACACAGATCTAGCAATGTTATAACCTCTCCTCTACTCAATAAACTCCATTGGCTCCATCTTACCTCTAGGATCAAATATAGAATCCTCTGTTTGGCGTTTAAAGTTCTTCCCAACCTGATCCCTTCCTCTCTTTCCAGGCTTCTTATTTTATTACTCTTCCGAGGCCTCACAAGTCAATCATACTGGCTATGTGCTAGTCTTAAACACAATAATCCACTCTTATCTTCATGCCTTTGTCTTGGTTGTCACCCATATTTTGAATGCTCTTCCTTTTCTCCTCAGCCTTTTAGAATAACTAGCTTCTTTCAAATAATCCTTTCCTGGTCTCCCAGCTACTAGTGTCTTCTCTAAAATTACCTTGTATGTATCTCAAATACATGTATGTATTCTCTTTCCCATTAAAATGTAACTTTTTTGAATGCATGGACTGGTTTTGGTGGGGTTTTTTGTTATTGTTTGTTGTTTGTTTTTTTCTTTACATCCCCAGGGTTTAGTAGTGTCTGGCATAGTAAGGGTTAAATGTTACTTGACTGATGAGATGTTAGCTAAAGACACAAGATAATACATAAAATGTGTCAAGAGAATTGTGTAAGCACTAAATCCTATAAAAATTCAAGGAAATAGCATTATAATTTGAAGTGGCCATAGAATCATAGTCCATAGGCCATCTAGTCCAACCTCCACATTTTACAGATGAGAAAACTGAGGCTCAAGGAGATTAGGTGACATACCCAAAGGTCACAAAGGTAGGTGGTATCAGAGTTGATATCTGAAGCCAAGTCTTCTGATTCCAGAGGTAATGGTCATTCACCTGGTAGGTTAGCTTGGATCTGAGTTAGACCTTGAAATCAGGGTAAGTTTTGGATGGATTGAGAAGAATAGAGAGTGTACTTCAATGCTCTGCTATATGTTTTCACCTGAATGTCATATCAGTACCCTAAATTCAACATACGTAAAATCATAATACTTAGCTCTTCCCCCAAAATCTTTTTTCCTTCTCATTTTTCTATTTCACTTAATGGTACCATCATTCTACAGTTACCCAGGCTTAAAAAAAAAAAAAAGGAATCATCTTTGAACATCACCTTTATATAGGCAGAGGAGTCATTTATTAACTTCTTACCATATGCCAGGCACTGCGGTTTTACCCTATACTGTTCTCTTCCCAATCTGTTGTTTATCCTTCATTTTCGAAGAGAACCAATGACATCACAGGGTGATGCACATAAATTGGATTTAAGTAAGGCAGAGTTGCACAAAGTCATCAGCCTTACTCTTTCTTCCAGAATCATTGAAGTTCAGTGACAAGACAAAAGTCAGGATGACTTGCAATGGCCTAGGATGCAGTAGATGAAGCTTGGCATCTTTGATGTCTGACCAAGCTCTAAGGACTCCACATACCCTACTTTAGCCACCTTCATGGCCATTAGAACAAATTGTTCTCATCAGACCATTCTGCCAAGGGAAGTCTTTACATGCTTTGGATAGATATCTCTTCCCTACCCCCAACTCACAGATGAGTTTGAGGTCTGTCAGTTACCCTCAATCTGGTTTAGCCCATCAGCCAAGACAGTTTTACTTGGGTATGGCCACTGAGTATGCTATAGCTTCTTGGAGCCACAGGTGAGAGTTGAGTGAAGGTAGACCACAAAGCTGGATGAGCAGCCCTGAAAAGGCAAATTTTTATACCAGAGGTGCCAATCTTCCCTGAACATTGTAATGATTGGAATAACGCCACCTGCTGAAGACTTACTGTAGAAGAGTTCCACCCATGAAGCGAAGGTCTTTGAGGGCAAGACCAGGAGTCTTTTCTTTGGCGTCACTGACGCGGGCTAGTGGGAGGAGGAAGGAAGAGACTGGCGCTCAGTCTCACTCTCTTTCCTTTGGACTCTGGTGGAGAGCAGAGCTAGAAATGCGCTCTCCCTTTAATAGATAGGAATCTAGGCCTTTCTCTCTCTCTTTACCAAATTCTTATTCTCCTTAATAAATGCTTAAAAGTCTAACTCTTGCTAAAGCTTATAATTTATTGGTGACCACTCATTAGATATTTTAGACAGTTAGCTAGAATTTTAGCCCTTAACAACATCCAATATGTGTCCCTTCTTCCCAATATAATCAGTAATTAAGTCCCATGCCAATTCAATTCTCTCATGTCTATATTCTTTTTCTTTCCTTCCTTCCTTCCTTCCTTCCTTCCTTCCTTCCTTCCTTCCTTCCTTCCTTCCTTCCTTCCTTCCTTCCTTCCTTCTTTCTTTCTTTCTTTCTTTCTTTCTTTTTTGGCAGGGCAATGAGGGTTGAGTGACTTGCCCAGGGTCACACAGCTAGTAAGTGTCAAGTGTCTGAGGCCGCATTTGAACTCAGGTCTTCCTGAATCCAGGGCCGGTGCTATATCCACTGTGCCCCCTAGCTGCCCCCTCTCATGTTTATATTGATGTGACATTTTGACTAGTCCCTTCATCTCTCAATTTGGCTCATCCTATAGTTCATGCCATTAACTACCATGAGTTTAAATAGAGCATCACTATGGCTGTGTCATTAGCCTGTCCCAAAATCTTTGATGGCTCTCAATTGTTTTTGAGAAAAAGTCCAAATTCCATAGCCAGATATTGAAGTCCCTTCACAATTTTTATAATAAGATTACCTTTATAATCTTATTTCCCAGAGATATCCAACATGAACCCTACATTTTAACCAATCTGGGATATACATACACATACATACACATACACACAGAGAGATATATAAATAGATAGATATGTATAAAATGAATGGAGATGATCAGATCCTACAGATAAAAGTTACTCATGAAAATAGAGGTGATTTTTTAACAATGAAATATATTCTTATGTTTGGTATAGTTTGGTGAAACTATCCTACAAGTAGATGAGTTTTAACATGTATTCCAGTTTTATTTTTCTGTGTTGGTATAGTTGCTATATAGATTCCAGCCTATGGTCTATTTTAGCACAGACAGGGAAGGAGCATGGGATAATGGGAAAAGACCCCTGGACTTAGAATCAGGAGAGACCTAGTTCAAATCTTCCTTCTAATACTTAATAATTGCTTGAAGAAGGTTGTCATTTAATCTTTCTGACTTTCAATTTCCTCATCTTAGAACCTAGCATAGTGCCTGACATATAGTAGGTGATTAATAAATGTTGATTGATTGATCGTTCTGTAAAATAAGAATTATAGGAATTATAGTACCTAACAGTCTTATTGTACAGATCAAATGAAATAATGAATGTGAAATACTTTGTAAACCTTCAAGTGCTATAAGAATATCCACTACTGTTATTATTAGAAAATTCCATCAGTAACAGTTTTTAGGAATTATCTGGCATAAGAAGTACATTTCACAAAAATCTGAACTGCAAATATTATTTTAAATTATACTCACTATAATTAAACCACATTTAATATTATGGTCAAATCACATGAATGTATATTATGAATCATTGCAAAAGATTTTTAGACTTAGCCAATAGCCCAGAGGACTGAGAACTTAAGTGACTTTCCCAGGGTCACACAACATTCAAAAGGAGGGGTCAAATCTAGGATTTTCTGGCTTTGAGGTCAGCTCTCTATCCACTATGCCACAATGCCTATCATTTTAATGTAATTATACTGAGAATACTTTGATGGATTCAATGGACTTTGGATCTCATCAGGAAGGGTATTTCTAAAAATGGATCATATCACAACCGCTCTTTTTCATGATATGGAAATCTTACCCATGCCTTTCTGTAAATCCTCCATAAATCTGTACAACAGGTTGGAGGCCTTCCTCTGGTTCCTTTATTAACAGCATTCACTTGGGATGTCCAACTATGATCCCTCACTCTTGCCGCATGACAGCTTACATTATTTTTTGATCATCCATAGCCTTTATGCTGTATTTTATACCAATTTCCATATATCAACATTGGTAATATGCTGTAAGCTACTTAATACACAATGTATATGTAATAACTTGTGATTTTTGTTTCTTTTGAGTTCATAGTGTTCCATGATTCTTGGACCTACAGAACAACTGTGAAAATATTGGTGATAAAAAGACACACACACAAAAAAATCTTATGGCTGCTAGCCCCTTGGAGCATTGAAAAGTATACAATCGGGGGCAGCTAGGTGGTGCAGTGGATAAAGCACCGGCCCTGGATTCAGGAGTACTTGAGTTCAAATCCGGCCTCAGATACTTGACACTTACTAGCTGTATGACCCTGGACAAGTCACTTAACTCCCCATTGCCCTGCCAAACAAAACAAAACAAAACAAAAAAGAAAAGTATACAATTCCCCCAAATGCAATACAACTCCATTCTCTTTCTCAGTTCTGGGTCCAGCTCATGGTTCATCTGCAGCACTTCTTCAAGCTTTCTGTGCTGATTGGCTAATTCAGTGGACTTCTCCTTCAAGTTCCACCTCATAATCTGAATAGTACATGTTTTAAAATTCACTTTGTTTTTCTGGTGAGCCATTAATTTTTGAGTTAATATGGATCTCTCTGAAGAGGTCCTATAATGTTCCAGGCAATAGGCCCAGTGTCATCTGCAATAAGAAACATTTGGAAAACCTTACTATGATGAACTTGGAATGCTATGGATCTGAGAAAAGAAGAAAAGCTCATGGGCTCCCTTTCAGGAAGATTTATTTCTCTTGAAGGGGTGGCTACAAAAGGAAGCAAGTGATTGTAATTGGGCTGTCAAGAAAGTGGAGGAAATTAGGGAGATCAGGAAGTAGAGTGCTCCTGTATGTTGTTTAGAGACCAGTCTGGGTACTGTAAGAATAACATCATGGAGGGAAAGTTGATGGTTGAAGTGTGTGCATTAGGAATAAGAAGGAAAGGCTTTTGGAGAAAATTATGGTGAGCTTGAGAATGGATTTGGGATTGAGTATGAGGGGGAAAACTTACATAGATGCAATGAATTTTGGAAATTATCTCTTGGAGGAAGAGCAGATGAAAGAACATTGTGAATATAGGGAATATAGTTCAAGAATGGCCTGGGTGTAAGTGTATGGCTGAGAGCTTGAGAAAGTTCAATGCTTTTTGGAGAGTGACCCAAGAGGGAAGAATGAGTTATAGTAGAGATTTGCATTGGGGACAAAGCCTGTGTGAGATAAAAAATTGGATATTAGATCATAAATCTCCCCTCTTTAACCTTTCCCTTAATTTATCTCCCAGACTAGTAAATGGAAGAAGCTTTTGGTTTTCTAGTTAGAGCTTTATTGCGTGGTAGTTGCCAGGTGATGTTGATTAGAGGGATAGGAAAGTAGAAATACAAAACAAATAGTCTTAAGTCTAAGCTTAGTCTATATTCCGTATAAAACTCACCAAAAGCCCAAGGCCACCTTTTGGGAGAGAGAGAGAGACCGAGTCAAGCGCGTGCTGCTAACCGCGAGCCGGGCCGAGTCGCACTCCAGTCAGCATCTGTCTGTGCCGCGCAGTCAAGAGACCAGCAGAGCAGGAAAAAGATCCCACTTCCATTCTCTCCTTGCCTTTTAAGCTTGCACCCCGGAAGTCGAGTGCTTAGCAGGCAGTCTGGCGTGCATAGCTCATGCCGTTGGTCTCCTCCCCGAAAGGGTGGTCCTTAAAAAAACTGGCATCTCTCCATTATCGCTAACCTACTGTTAAAACTTTTTACCACACCTGTAACCTTCCACACTATATATACAAGTAAAGAATGAACAATGGTAAGTGATAAGGTCAGATTTCTGTCTAGTAACATTTATTTGAATCATGCATACAATTCAGGCTTTCTCTAAGTTTACATTTCAGATGAAGATTTCCTAGTATAGGGGAGAAAACAATTGAGGAAGGAAATACCAAGTAACCTTACACTCACCATTGGTAGGAAATTCCTTTTTGATTTGAACTTTATACAGGACACTTCAGGACACTGTTAAATATTTTTCATGTGCACATATTACCTGGTGATATTCTATGGTTTCTTAAAGAAATTTATCTCTGTGCTCTGATTTGTCATGGGATCTTGTAAAAGTTTACAATTGTATCGGAAATACCTTATTTGAACAGAAATTTTAAGGTATCATTTTGTTCTACTGAATAAAATGGTTAAATAGTAGCAAGTGATTGTAATTGGGCTGTCAAGAAAGTAGAGGAAATTAGGGAGATCAGGAAGTAGAGTGCTCCTGTATGTTGTTTAGAGACCAGTCTGGGTACTGTAAGAATAACATTGGACATTTTTTGCACCCTATACCACTCAATCTTTGTATTACAGAAAATATGGTTTGCTGTAGAAAATTGTCTGAGAAAATCTGCCTATTCCTTTCTTATGTTCATCAAGGATAACGTCTATGTCTGCATAGGACATTCCTATTAAAGAAATGAGAAAGTAGGCATTTGTCAACAGTATAAATTCTTAACTCCCTTTTGGGAGGGTGAAGGGGAACAGAGTAAGAAGTCTTAATAGCATCTATATTCTTTTCTATTCTTTTGTAGTCTTTCCCTCTTTGCAATATCTTAGAATATCATTCCCTATCTTTAGAATCATGTAACTTCCAGTACAAAGTTCTTCTGTATGTATTAGATTGCACCCAACCAGTTTTTCCAACTATATATTCTTTTATGTTACTGCCACTTTGTTAACATGATACCTTGAATAATGAGGTGGTGGAATCCAAATGTATTAGTTCCAGTGTCATCATTAATGAGAAGTGAATACTGTAGCAATACCAGCAGATCTGTTCCATGTCTTATCTATTTGTTTCCCTCTTTATTTTATAAACTTGTATACCACCCTCTTTGGGCTCACTCTCCCAACTCCCACTTGAATTGGTAGGTTAGGTTACCAGAGGGCATTGGTTCTCCACCCCCCTGCCCCAGGATTCTAAAAGTAACCCTAAAGAGCTAGGAGTTTCTAACAATATGGTTCATGAGCCTTCATCCTCTTTGCTCCACCTTGTATTGACTGACCAGGGGACACTAATCAGCATCTACAAAAGGATATTTACTAAGAAGGTATATCAAGAACAAAAGCTGAAAAAAACATGCTCCTAAACCAGGGTTGCACTCTCCCCTCTGCACACACTTGATCCCTAAGAAAATTGGGCTCAAATTTAAAACACGAAGGCACTCACATAAAGTGCACAAGTATTCAAGGGGTACTTACTAGCCCTGGAAGTCCCTTTTTTTTGGTTCACTTCTCAGAGTACTAACCAAGTTCACTTCTGGTGAAGAGTTGCAGTAGATAAATCTAATGCAATAAATGAGTTGTGATGAGTTCAATGGATGACTTGCACCCTTCTCAGCTGGGCTAACTTGGTAGGACTTCACGTGTTGATTGCTGGGTCAATCTACTGCTGGTATGAGTAAAGCGGGTCATTTGGTCACTGTACTGGCCCCTCACTGGACTTAACTCCAGGACTTTGGTTGGTGGGGGTACCTTGAATGGATTTTCTGATCTCTCTAGTCATCTGGCTTCTCATTCACCTAAGATCAGTTAAGAAGAGACACCACAAGAACAGAACAGAAAAGCTTTGTAAGCACATACCCATGGCAGTTAGGTGATAGATGGGGCCTCCTTCCTTCTAGGGCAGTTCACAGCAATACCTTTCACTTGAAAGTTGCCAGAAAAGAGAAAAAGGTGAAAAACCCTGGGGAAGGGGTGTATCGATTGTTTAATAAATGAACTCAGTTCTGTCTGTCATTAGGCCTTCCAACTTTAAGGGCAACCAGAAAATTACTCATTACTACACAGTACCAGCCCTTTAGTCCTCAGGCCCCTGCAGTCAGGCTTTCCATAGAAGGTTCCCCCAAATTCCATGTGTTAGTCAGAAAAAAGGTAGGGGATATTTCTTATTCTCTAAGAACTGATCTCTCAATGACCATTTCCCTCCTATACTTGTTTCCCCCCAAATGCTTTTCAGTATTTGTGAAGTAATGTTCCATTTTCCTTCTCCATGATATTTTGCAAATTAATTTTACAGGAATATACTTTTGCCTTGGGTATCCATGTCTATTTACTGAACAAGGATATCAGGAACTTGCTAGCTTGACAGTTTCAAGCTTCTTGTTTTGGCAATTGCTTTATATTACTCAAATGTTATTAGGAAATGATAATAGATTTAAGGTCTTTATTTTTGTTTATCCCCCTCCTTTTAAGTGGAAGCTTGTTTAAACAGGTATTTCAGCAGCTGCACATATAGACTCCAGCTTCTTAAACTGTGGGTTGTTGACTCCATATGGGATCACATAACTGGATGTGGGGGTTGTGAAAAATTTGACAACAGTAGAAGGTTATGTATACTTATTTTATATACCTATATACCCAGGGTTGTGTAAAAATATCTCAGGCAAAAGGGGGTCATGAGTAGAAAAAGTTTACGAAGCCCTGATACAGACAATAACTTCTGATTTTTGTCCTAATTTGAAATCAATTTGGGCCTTTGGTTATAGATTGACTATTAAATCTGTCTTTTAAGAAGAAAATTGGAAGGTGCTGAATGTAGTAAGCAACAAATGGTAAAACTCACCCCCAAAATGAAATTGACTATATATTTTTTTCAAGCAGAAAATGACTGGTTATCACTATGGGGATCACTTTTCATGAAAAATATGCACTTATAAACAAAAAAGATCAATAGAAGAAATAACAGTTTTCTGGAAAAGTTCAATTGCCTTCCACCAACAGGTTGTTGGTCACCTATTCATAATCTGACTAATTTCCTTGTGTTCCAAGTATTGCACTGGTTGAGAGCACATCTGGTAAGCATTATAGCTTTTCCCTTGTTCATGGGGTATTGGCTAGGTTGAGGCTGTTGTTATGTGGCGTCTATCCAGCTGTAAACTACAGTATTTCTTTGGCTTTATCTGTCATTCTGGTTTATCATATGACAGGTTGTAGATGGGGCCACTCTCAGACCTGTGAACTTGCCTCTCTAAGATCTAACAAGTGGGAATATACTTTCAGAGCAAAAAGATAGAGGGGGAAAGGGAATGAGAAAGTCTAATCTATAACTACATGGATCCCTTTGATCCTACCTTGCATATATGTACATGCAACTTCAAATAAATAGGATTGTATTATTACCATGAGAATTAATTTCAGCAGAAAATAGGAGAAAAGAGAAGAAAAGGAGAGATAAGACAGCTCTCAAGGATGCATCTAGTACATCCACTTTTCATTGTTCAGTTCTGTGTCTGGTAGATGAACATACTTTATAAATTATTTCTGTTTGAAATGCAATTGATGAGTAAATCCAATGATAATGTGCACATAGTATATGTTGCTGGACACAGTTTAATTACTACTCTCTTTACTTGAATTAAAACAATTGTAGCCAGATTAAGTTTACATTGAATGTAACAATGTTGCACTATCATCAAGATGATTATGGTTTAAAATGTTGCTCTATCTATTGACTAGGATTTAAGAGAACAGTGGCCACATAGCTTGCTCTCATGATGTCACATATCTCTAGTGTTCTTTTCAACAAGTATAATAGTTTTAGCATAAAATAACACTTAGAAAAGAAAGTAACTTCTATCCCCACTTCTGTATGCTCTCTGCCTTTGCTTCTCCCTCTGAAGTGGAAAAAGTGATGGATATCTGACTGTGGACAAGTCATTTAACTTCTCTGGGTCTCAGTTTCTCTATCTTTAATGTCAGGTGGTTTGACTTGAGGACCTTTAGTGTCCTTTCCAACTTTAAAAATCTATGATATTATGATTTGGCTGACTTTCTATAGAGAAGGAAAAAAAGAGGAAAGGAAGATGGCACAATGGATAGAGCACTGGGCCTAGAGTTAGGAAGACCTAAATTCAAATCCAGCCTCAGCCCCTTATTAGCTATGTGACTGACCCTGGACAAGAAACTTAACTGTTTGGCTCAGTTCCCTCATCTGTAAAATGTGAATAACAATAGCACCTACCTCCCTGATTGTTGTAAGGAGCAAATGAGATAATATCCGCAAAGTGCTTAGCATAGTGCCTGACACATAGCAAGCTCTGCATCAGTGTTAATTATTATTTGTTGTTGTTGTTATGAGTCCAGACTAGTGGTTGAATCAGGAATGAGAACTCCATGTAAAGAAATTTTCCCTACCAACACAGAATCCCCACTTCGTCCAAACGAGCATTTGAGAGAGCTGACTGGGAGCCCTGAGAAGCAAAGTGAACTTGTCCCATGATTCCCACAGCTAAAATGTGGTAGAGGCAAGGCGTGAACCATGTCTTCCTGACTCCAAGGTGGCCTTAGATCCACTATACCACACCACTTCCCAAAAAAAAAAGAGGAATAAGAATAACTTTGAAATAATTAGATGTCAACATGAATAACTTGCAGTTCTAAAGTGGCAGTTGGTAACCCAATGATTAGAGCACTGAGCCTGGGAGGCAGGAAAGACCTAGGTTCAAATTGGACTCAAGCACGTACGAATGGGGACCTTGAGGAAGTCACTTAACCCTGTTTGGCTTTCAGTTTCCTCATCTGCAAAAGGATGATAAAAATAATACCCTACTAGGGGCAGCTAGGTGCACAGTGGATAGAGACCGGCCCTGGAGTCAGGAGTACCTGAGTTCAAAGCCGACCTCAGACACTTAACACCTTACTAGCGGTGTGACCCTGGGCAAGTCACTTATACCCCAATTGCCTCCTAAAAAAACAATAATAATACCTACTCCCTTGGATTGGTGTGAGGCGCAAATGAGATACATTGTAAAGTGTTTCCTTAGCCACAAAGCACTTTATGTATACTTGGCTCAATTTCAATACAACAACCTTAGTGTTAGATAGGATGAATCATCACTGTATCCAGTTACACATGGGAAAATGGACTCAGAGAGGTTAAGCAATGTGGCCTTATATCCTATACACACCAAGTTTTACAACGGGGACTTGAATTTTAGCACTCCAAACCAAATTAACTGGATTCAATAAATTCGTCTTATGAATAACTATTAATGTAGCAAGGTGTCAGTAAGGTTCATTAAGTGGTAACTAGTACAATTACTAGGAATACAAACACATAATAAAAACAAAAAGCAAAGACAGTCCCTCCCTTAAAGACGTTACATTCTAATAGGAGACAGCATGTATATGTAAAGAGGTTTGTGCAAAATATCCACAGGTGTACCACTTTGTTTTGTTATCACCTTCACAGAGCTAGGCTGGCTAGATCTTCCCACTAAGGGTTCTAGTAGTACCCTGAGGGATTAGGGATCTCTCATGCTATTGGATCAATTCCCATCCTCCTGTATTCCATTGTCAAATGCCAATAATGTACATCTCACGGTCTATTTAACCACTTAACATTGATTAGTTTTTACAAAGGGAGAATTCCCTAGTTCCCAATACCCCTACCCCACCCCAATACCTTTGTCCCTGGAGAGAATGGGCTCAGACTTAATGCCCTTTCTACAAAGCATGGGAGACCTCAACTTCATGCTGAAATATGAAATAACTGCTGCTGGATGAATCTTTGTCCTAGCTACCCACAGGCTGGGTCCCAAAGGTTGTTCTTTGCCTCAAAAGCTCAGTGTTGGATTGGCTATAGAACCCATGTGGATTCTACTCCCAGACCCCAGGTGGCTGACTTTCTTGACCTCTCAAAGCTTAAAAAAAAAAAAGCCTCTAATCTTCATCTCTAAACTCTTTTATCTAAAACAAAAGAGCAAACACTAAGTCAAAAAACCATGGTTGATATTCAAAATTAATATCCTCAGAAGGGGAAGTTCTGAGACCTCTCTCGTTAGAACATTGTCATTCATCTCTCACTGGAATGCTACCAGATAGGAAAAAGATAGTCCACTAAGAAGTGGCTCTGATTGACTAGAGCCTTTTGAATATACCCTCAGTTTTAGCTACACAGCCAGTCAAAAAAGCTCTTATTCATTATTTGACTAGAAGACCAAAACTATTTACAGACTATCTCCACATGCTCAACAATCTAGATGGAGATCATTATGAGCCAAGCAACCTGTACATGCTCATAAGGACTGGGCTCATTGGCTCCTTCCCCATTACATGGGTAACCTTTGCTTCTCCCTCAACTGAAGAAAGGTCTCCTATAGGACATAGCATTTGAATTGAGTCTTAAAGGAAAACAAGGATTCAAAGAGGTGGAGGTGAAGAAAGGGTACGTTCCAAGTATGGGTTACAGTCTGTGTAAATGCACAGATGTGGAAAATGAAGCATTATAGATAAGGAATAGCAATTAGGTCAATATGACTGGACCAATGAGTTTGTGGAGAGGTGAAATATGTACAAAGAAGAGAAAGATAGGAAAAGATCAGGTTATGAAGAGCTTTTAATAAATAGAGGAACTGATATATTATTGTAGATGTAATAAGAAACCATCATGGTTTGTTAAGTAAGGGAATAACATGGTCAACTCAACAATTTTAGCAAAATTGTTGACTTTTGTATAGCATATGCATTGGAGTAGAGAACTTGAAGCATGGTGACCTAATATGAAGTTATTACAATAGTCTGGGCAAGAAGTGATAAGGGACTAAACCAAAGTGGTGACTATGTCAATGCCAGAAAAGGGAAACTTTTGTAAAAGAAGTTGCAGAGAAACAGACTCTCAGCTGAGAAGATAGGGAGAAGGTGGCATAGGAGACTTGAAGAGAGAAAAAGTTTCTAACAATTTGGAGTAGGAAAAGATGAATCAATGAAATCAACCCGAAGGCACCTAACATCCAGGTGATGAGAGCCTACATCAAAGTGGTGGCAGTGTGAGAGAAGGGGATGGATACTGAAGATGCAATGAAAGTAGAAACTCCAAAACATTGCAATGGATTGGGTTTGTGGAGCAAATGAGAGAAAGCAAGAATGACCCTGAAGTTGTAAGCTTATGCTCCTATGGTGTTCAGAATTTTACCCAAAATAGCTTAATTGGATGATTTAAGTCAAAATATAAGCAGTTAGATGGTAAATCCCTGGCATGCAGGCCTTGGAGTCAGGAGGACTTTGCAAGCCTTAAAGTGTTATGTTATTGGGAAAGATGACAGATCATACCTACTATTTGATTTTGTTCTCTTTAAAGATTTTTGTAAAAAATGAATTGAAGGGCAAAAAAAAGTAATAAAATTAAAACTACTATATAACATTAATATATCTCAAAAATTAACACCATCTGCCAAAATTGACCTGTTGGATGATAGCAGACTTTCCCTACCCTCCCCCTGCCCTTTCTAGTACAACAAGGAACTGGCCAACAAAAGCACTTGCTTATTTTTATTCCTTGCTTGCCATCTCTACTCCTTTTTTTTGCAGAGAGTATAAAGGGTTGCATAAGATGATTTCTGAGGTTCCTTCCAACTTTAAGATTCACTAAAATAGTGACTACTTACAAATTAGATATCAAGATAAAGGACTTTGGTGACTTCTTGAAAGAAACAATAGTATCTTAAGGTATTAATCTTTCCCCCTTTTTTTATTTCCACCGTAATAGATCTTTTTTTCTTTCTTTCAATTTTTCTTCTTAGCTCTGTCATCACTCATGTCTGGAATCATTGGGCAGTCTCAGTGTGTTAATGAACACTGGAGTTCAGTGAAACTTTTTGCCCTACTTAATAATTTCATCTTGTAGATATGTTTGTTTGAAGTGATTCTTTTATCTATGAAATAAAATATCATGGAAAAACACAGGTGACATTATGAACCATTACACTCCTAGTTGTTGCTTAGGCATCTCAAAGGGTTTCCATGAATTTTCTTTCTAACAAGATATTTGGGAAATAGAAAATATGAATCGAATATGTTTGTATCATTAGTTGTATCAGGAAATTAGGACAGTGAGAGCATAAAATAGATAGTTCCTGCTATGATTCCTGGGGTAATTGATGGGGTAGGGGATGTAAGAAGTTCCATGTAGATATCAGTGAGCAAGGAAATAGATGAGTACATGAGTAGTGGATTTAACTAGCAGCTAGTAGAAGAAGGAGATGAGGTCCTTCTTTCCAACTATACAACTACTACCCAACTTCAGATACTTACCCACTTATGGTGTGGAATGCTATTATAACCTCCTTACCGGTTCTACTTCTGGCCTCCTTTTCTCTAATCCGTCCTCCAATAGCTGATAAAACAGTTGTCCTAAAGCCTATATCTCACCATGTTAAAAACTGCAATGGGACAGAGATAAGGTTCAAGGAACTCTCAGGTGAGAAAATTCATTCTTTGAATGCTGTACAGTAACTTCACTGCACAATGGATAGAGATTGGGGGCAGCTAGGTGGCACAGTGGATAAAGCACCAGCCCTAGATTCAGGAGGATCTGAGTTCAAATTTGACCTCAGACAGTAGACATTTACTAACTGTGTGGCCCTGGCCAATTCACTTAACCCTCATTGCTCCCCCCTCCCCACAAAAAAATGACATAAAATAAATAACCATGGATAGAGAGTAAACTTTGGAACCAAGATCACACAGTCAGGCGTGCCACTAAATTGAGAGGTGAACCGTGGGGGTTGCCGGCTGTTCAAGTTGGACGCGCGAGTGCTGTCATAGGCTGCAGTATGGTGAGCTCGATCTAAATTTGCCTGCGTATTAAAGGTAAACGTGATGGGTCCTGGTGGTGGTATAGAGTTGGTGAGGGGGTCTGTGCAGGGAATGACTGATAATATCGTGCGTAGCTGTGGTATTCTAGAATGGGGAGAAGCAGGCCTGTGTTGTTAGCCAAAACTACTGATATAAAAAAAGGTAAGGTACAGTAGAAGGGTGGAGGACAGTATATCGGACAGCTCAGTAACTCTAACCAGATGCACGGGCAGTTGCTCTCAAACAGCTATATGTAGGGCTACTATGATCTAGCTGACAGTTCTCTACCATGTCGATAGGATTGATCACAAGAGACTGTCAGTGTGTCTGATTAGAAACGGAGATATACTATGTTAGGCAGATTTGTGCTTAATAGATTAGTCTAACCTCACGTCCTTTTTATGGTTAATGTGTTGGGATAGGGTTACTAGATTCACTACCTCAAAAGACCATCAGCATAGATATAAATATTCAAGAATGAAGAAGATACAGGTTTAGAGGGAAAGATAATAGACTTAATTTGAAATGCTTTAAATCAAATTGAGGATGGGACATTATTAGGAAGTTGGAAATGTAGATCTGGAACTCAGAAGAGAGATGAACAATGAAAACAGAGATTTAGTGCACAGAGCTAGTGTTTGAAGCCACAAGAGACTACCAAAGGAGACGCTGTCAAGTAGAGACAGATAAAACAATAATCAAATACACCTTTGTGTTTGAATCAAGTTGTGCAATATGGAAGTTGAGAAAGCACCAACGGAAAAGGAATCACTATTTAGAGAAATAAGAGGAGAGCAAGGAGAGTATGACAATCTCTGAAAGTAAGAATGAGAAAGTATCCAGTTGGAAGAGTTGGTAAACCATGTCAAAGACTGCAGTTGAAGATGATAAAGACTGAAAAAAAGGCCATTTTGATGTAGGAGGCAAAAAAAGGGGTTAACAGAAAAACCTAAGACCTAAGCTTTAATTTAGATATGATTTCTAAAAGGAATTCAGACCCCAGTTAATGGATAACTTAAGACTCGAGTCTTCATTAATACAAGTTGGGGCCTAGTTTCTCATTACCCACATTAATCAGCACCCATAACAAGAACACAAAGAGGCAGGTCTTAGAGACCTTAACTATAACAATGATACACAGGCAGGGCATAGAAATTCAAACTGATAAGTGAAAATATTTTTAAACTAAGCATGGGAATGAAAAGGTAACATGTGCAGAAAAGGCCAAATTTGTCCCCAGATTCACCTTATGATGTGTACACCCCCAAAACACACCTCCACGGAAAAAGGTACCCACCTCGGAGGTTGGCTCAAGCCCACAGGAACTCCAAATTAGGATAAACCCTCCCTTGTACCTCCCTAAGGTGGAGATTATTATAATGAGACTGATAATCAATTTATCCATACTATCAATATAACTGTCCTTCCTTTCCCTATTCGAGAGATACCTTTCCATTTCTTTCTGGTTCTCTCCCTGTGTTCACTCACAGTATTGCAATAAAACTTGGGAAACTGAGTCACTGAGTCTTGTAATTCTTTTGGGGGCAACTCATGACCAATTTGACCCTAAATCCATTGCATATCAATTGATTTGGCATTCAGGAAGTCACAGGTGATGTGAGAGAGAATTGCTTCAGTAAAGTAAGAGCACAAATGTATTTGAAACTGAGTAGATCTTACTTCTTTACTTACTTCTTTAGAGAAAAAGTCCCACTTACATCATTTGTCAGTAAAGTTTTGCCTGCAGCCTGGCCTTGGAGGTTTGAGACACATTGATTGGCCAGGGTTCAGTGAGCTTATAGTTAGTCTTTTCTGAATTCATGTTTAATCTCTTGGGTATCTTGATGTTAGTGCACATTAAACACCCCCAGTTGCTTGAGACATGGCTGCTCTTATCTGGGTGGCAGGCCAGTAGTAGACAGTTTTGCATAATTAGGCCAAATATGACATATTCAATAACTTTGGGAGAGAGTTATTATTTCAGGGTGAGCAGTCTGTCAATGCCAGTTCTAATATTTATCATGACAATGGCATCAGAATAAACTACTATTATCCTAGAATAAGGAGCAGGGAGGAAAGCCCACTAAAGCTATAAAGGGGGAAAATGTTTTGATATTTTCATAATGCTATTTTAAAGTATATATGATGACTTTGAGTATAATTTTGACTATCAATTTTTATTGTTGCTTTATTCCAAGGCACAATTAGTACACCTGCTTTTCTGGAGTTAGTGGAAGTATAATAGATTTTGTTATATATCCAAATTTCTCCCTGTATGTAGCACATAACAGACACATTTAGAGCATCTTTCCATGCAGCAAATTGTAGAGTTTTAAAGTTTCTCAAATAAATATATAAATAAATATACAAAATTGCCATATAAATATACTTTATCAATATATTTTATTTGCACATTGACTAAATTCTTCCTCTAAATCCCTTTTCTCTTCCCACAAAGTCATCCAACCTGACATTGAATTTTTTTTTTTTGCGGGGCAATGGGGATTAAGTGACTTGCACAGGGTCACACAGCTAGTAAGTGTCAAGTGTCTGAGGCCGGATTTGAACTCAGGTACTCCTGAATCCAGGGCCAGTGCTTTATCCACTGCACAACCTAGCCGCCCCCTGACATTGAATTTTTTAAAAGAAAAAAAAAAATGATTAAACCAGTAAGATCAATCAATATACTGAAAAAAATAATCTGAAAATATATGAAATCCACAATCATGTACCTTCTCCCCACTTCTGCAAAGGAGTTGGAGAAGTTGTCTTCCCTTTTCTCTTCTTTGGGGTCATTCTTATTCTTTATAATTTTTTTACATTAATTTTTAAATGTTTTGTGGTTTTTCTTCCAACTTACATTGTTTCCATTATGTCTATCGTTTTCTTAGCTCTACACTTTACATCAGTTCATATAAGTCTTTCCATGCTTTGTCCTCATCATATTCATTGTTTCTTTCAGCACAGGAATATTCCATTACATTCATGTACCATTCCCCAGATGATGAGCATCTACTTTATTTTCAGTTCTTTGCTACCACTAGTAGATTTTATCTCATCCTTTCATTTTCACCTTGTATCTATCTGCATGTTTTAAAAGCAAATTATTGGTCTGAAAAAACAGTAATTCTATTTTCTTTATTTTTTATTGAAGAATTCAATTCATTCACATTTTAGGTTATAATTAAGTTTATATTTCTTTCCATGATAAATGTTTTTATTTTTCTCTTCTCTTAAGTAAGCACTTTGTTTCTGTGAATTGTTTTGCTTACATTTATCTGATTCCCCATCTCGTCCACTTATCTCTCCCTCACTCCAGTTACTTAACCAAACCCAAATTCCTTGAGTTTACTTTTATTGTCATTCTATTTTTGTTTGTTTTACCCTTCCCTTTCTAAACTCAGATAAGAGGGCTATCATACCAAATCTTTGCTTTCCACCCCCATGCACTTTCCCATCTCATCTTTCTCTTAATTTCAATTATAGTAAGTTGTAGTACCTCTCCCCCCAAAATAACTTTATTCTGCAGTCTTTGTTATTTCATTCCCTTTTTAGGAATGTAAATTCTTTTTTTTTTAAGTGAGGCAATTGGGGTTAAGTGACTTTCCCAGGGTCACACAGCTAGTAAGTGTTAAGTGTCTGAGGCTGGATTTGAACTCAGTTACTCCTGACTCCAGGGCCAGTGCTCTATCCACTGCACCACCAGCTGCCCCAGGAATGTAAATTCTTAACAGAAATAGCTGAGTACAACGAGAAATGCACCATATATCACATACTTTGTTGTTGTTTAGTTGTTTCAATTGTGTCTGACACTTCATGACCCCTTTTGGGAGTTTTCTTGGAAAAACTACTGGAGTGATATGCCATTTCTTTCTGCAGCTCATGAGGAACTGAGGCAAACAAGGTTAAGTGATTTACCCAGGGTCACACAACTAATAAGTATCTGAGACCAGATTTGAACTCAGGTCTTCCTGAAACCTGGCTGGCCCTCTAACCATTGTACCACCTAGCTGCCCTCACATACTTTGGGCCTGATCCCAGTCTTTCTTTTTTCCTCTTTCACTTATTCTTTTTCATATCATTAAATTTAGGGTACCCTCTTGAATCTTCTTTGAATCATTAGCTTTCTCTCCTGAGTCCAAACCACTTTCTTCCCCTGATTAAAGTTTGGTAATGAGATGCTAGCATGATTCTGGCTTCAAAAATCTGTTCTCCTGAAGTGCACAATCCCATCTGCTACCTCTATCACAAGTAGGGTTCATTAGAAGATCTATTTCACTCCTTCCTTCCTCTGTATAGTCATTTTAGGGTATTTCAAGTGTTCTTTTTCTTTGGGCAGTACCAAAACCCCAATTTTCTCTTTGTGATTTCTTCCTAAGTGTTCTAGCCTTACAATCTCACCACTGCAAAGGCAGGGAGAGAAATCAAATGCCTTTCACTTATCTCTCCTTTTTTGTTCTGAGCAGTCTTTTCCTGAGCACCACTTTCTGATCATCTTCACTACCTAAGAAGAGTTCCAGTGTATTATCATATCACCAAGCAATATTGATTAACTAATGAGGGAAAGATATATTTTATCTCTAAAGTAATAATTCACTTCTTCCTCTTATTGTCTTTTTGACTTTCTCTATACATTTTTCTCCTTAGATTCTTTAGCCTATTAATAGTATGTTTCTCTTCTCGACATCTCTCAGACAAGGTACAATTTTTTTTCTAAAGAAACAAATAAAAACATTCCCTCTCCAGCCCAAATTTGTCACATTATCTAGACTTAATAACATGAAAGCAAACATTTCATTTCTATCTCAAAGTATTGTTCTTCTATTTGATTAGTTTGCTTTGCTTTGGAGGAATATCTTGAATCCTTCCATTTTGCTAAAAGTCTAGCTATTTTTTTCTGGTGTTTTGGCTACATTTGCAAGAGATGTTATAATATTTCCTCTGATTTCCTCTAAACAATGAATAATCATGCATTGTTTTCAAGTGATTATCTTTAGGATGTGAAAGATTTTTTCCCTAGCTGCCTGCAAAACTTTTTGTTTGATATTGTATAGCCAGGACTAGATTAGTTGCAAACAAAGGATCCCATGAAGTCATTGAATTATTTTAATTTCTTGCATGTTTCCATTGAGCTGGAACCAATACTTTATTTAATTATAACTTTGAACAGTGTGAATTAGAATGCATGTGACTAATTCTCAGTATTAATTATTTGTACTATTTGAGACCTACATGTAATCCTTAACTTTAACTACAATGCTTCTTATGAGTTAAATTTGTTGTTTCTGTTGTGGTCTTCTCTATTCTCCAAATCTCTAGTTGGCCATCTGCTTTCTATATTTCTGGGCAAGAAACATTTCTTGAGAAAGCAATAACCTGTATGATTGCCCTGAAATACTGTGTTAAAGTTTTCTTTTTCTTGATGTTTTTCTTAAACACCTATAATATTGGAGAGTGTGTTCCACCCAAATTTCAATTCATGTAATCAAAGAAGGTCCAAAGACTTCCATTGAATTAATCAATCAATTGTACAAACTAGATGTTAAGGAATTTTCCTTCAATCATGCTATAAAGTGTAAGTCATTAATTCAAGAAGAAGAATGAAGGTAGATAGATGGTGTCATATAGGAAATATCTTATGACTTGCTCAAAAGACCAGACATACAGGAGTATATGGGCTTATGTATAAAACTGATGGTTAGTCTAGCAATGGACCACTTCATTTTTAGAGGATTCCAACTTTTAAGAGAATTTCAGAGTTGGAGCTAGACTCAACTAGGACCCTTACTTACCGTGTGATGTTGGCTTTATTTCCCTGAATCTCATTTTTCTCATCCAAACTAATTCCCTGAAGTACTGATTCTCCCCTAAAGCCCTACTCCAGTACCTTATCATGGTATAGAGGAAACCTTGGACTCTTAAAAGTGAGGCTAAAGAAAAATGGACCCTGTCAGATCCTACTAAGCTGGAAAGTCTTAGAATATAGACTCAGCAGAGGACAACAATATTATGTGTTTGGAAAGCCTCTCCCCAAAAAGGATAGCTTGTATGTAGTGATATTTTTTTAAAACCACAGTAACTCGTGGTAACTATGTGCTAAGACAGAATTGTAATCTGCATTAATGAAGGGAGTACCTACAAGATCAAAACTATAAATCACTGAAGTATTGAATTAAATAAAATGGAACTAATAAATACCAAATACTAATACCTTGCTCACAGGGTTGTTTGAGGACCACATTAGTTGATATGCATCTAGGTCTTAAATCCAGTGACATTTTCCATATTTTTTAAAATATGCACTTTTTCCATTGGGCTGGAACTATATTTTACCAAATTATAGCTTCAAATAGTGTGAATTCAAATACATAAAACCACTTCATGGGATCGGACTGTACTTAAAACACTTCTAGTTGCAAAGCATCAATGTAAATATTTCACAATCATGCATATAGATAAGCATAAGAAGCAGCAAAGTACAGTGGATAGATAGAGCAGATTTCAAGGCAACTGAATAGAAGAGCATTGCTTTCCCTCAGGGGTTCCCCTAGAGACATGAGAAGATGTAGCCAGACAAGCTCTAGTGACCTGACCTGCTAGGGTACATGTAGATTAGGAGTGTAAATTGAGAGTCTCATGACATAGGTATATATATATATATATTTTGATTTACAATACTACTCTGCCACTCCTTAACTGTTCTGTTTACTTTAACGGTATAATATCCCTCCCCTGTTACATTCTAGTTTTGAAATCTTCCACTTAATTTTAGTGATGTATATGTTATATTCACCTCCCTCAAATAAAATGTTGAGTTCATTTTAATTATTAGCCATTTAAATGTGCTTTTGTAAGTAAATATAGGGTCAGAGGATCATAGATGTAGATATGGAAGCCATCTTAGTGATTATGTAGTCTAGCTACTCATTTTTACAAGAGAAACTGAGTGTATTTTTTCACTAAGTTACACCATGTAGTATGTAGTAGAGCTGTGATATTGAATTCAGATATTTCTGTTTACAAATCCAGCATTTTTCCCCACTCATGATAGATAAGGGCCATAGGTATCTTCTAATGTATTTCTAAGTTATTATTTTTTTTCCCCTAAATGTTACATTTCACTTAACTACTTACTTTTCTTTTCTTTATTATACTATTTTTTTTTTTTGGTGAGTCAATTGGGGTTTAAGTGAACGTTGAGCCCAGGGTTACACAGTAAGTGTTAAGTGTCTGAAGCCAAATTTGAACTCAGGTCCATCCTGACTCCAGGGCTGGTGCTCTATCACAGCACCACCTAGCTGCCCTACTTAAGCTACTTCTATAGCACTTGGCTAAACATTTTTATCTGGGTACTTTTTCTCACTCTATTTTCATTTAAAAATTCTCTGATTAGATTGACAATTTCCCACCAAATCATGTTCTTCCATGAAATGCACTCCTTCCCTCCCTGATTTCATCATTTCAGTAGCATATACCATGATCTAGAAAACTAAATCCTGCTTCCTGACATAATCTACATAGCAAAATGTTCACTTTCTAAAATGTCCTAATTTTCCCAAAACACATGAACTTCAATTGGTGCAAGAACTACAAGCATCACTTTTGGCTTTAAATCATTTAGCTTAGCTTAGGTATTTTTGTTTTGTTTTGTTTTTCACTCTGGACAGATACTTTCAACTCCTTCTCCCACTGTGGTATCATTCATTCTCACATGAATCAGAAGAAATGGGTATGAGTCAGTGGGACTGATGTGTCCTGGCAGGCTCTCCATCATATCTCAGATGCCTGCTACAGGAAAGTAGGACATCTCCAAGTTGATTTGTCAGATCTGCATATAGCTGCTTCTGCAATCCTCAGAAGGGTGTCATCAACCATTAAAGATGCATTTTATTCCTCTTAGGGCTAATTAACAGTTTTATTTACACCTGGGTTGTTCTTATTGTTCTCAGGAGCATGGGATACTGTTTCTTTAGAAGGTTGGGATTCAGTCTATGAAAATAGCTCATGCTTGTCACATAGTTCCAGTGCAGTTTCGTCTCTGTCCTTCATCCTCTATGTTGCATTCTTCCACTTATCAACCTTTTGATGTGGCATTAGACTTCATTGCTACCTCCCAATCATTTTCCTCCTGGATTCCTTCAAATTATCTCTTCCATGATCTCTGGAAAAATTTCATTCTCTCTTATTAGTGAGAGTATAGAGACATTCATCAAGGCCTTTTGCCTTCTCAGCCAGGGAAATGTTTGTGTTTAGTCCACACGTATAGTTGGTGAGTGCTTCTGGTAAGAAGACAAACATAATGAAATGCTGCAGGTCTCCCTTGCTTTTTTTTTTTTAATCCCTCCTCCCCCCCTTCCAGGATCCCAAGTGGGACTATAGTTCTTCATAGCTTCCCCTGAAAATTTCCCTTGCTAATTGATAAGACACTCTGCCTCTTTGCTATGTTTGCCACAGCCCAGAGCTCAGAACTGCACAAAGGCTCTGATAATGACATATTTAAATGAACTATTCTACTCCTACTGACCTCTATTTAAGACCCAACTAATATCCCACATTATACAGAAAGCCTTTGCCAAGCATTCGTAATTCTGATGCCTTCCCTCTGTTAATTATTTACTATTTATCTTATATGTAGCTTGCTTTGTATGTATTTGTTTGCATATTATTTTCCCCATTAGATTGTAAACTCCTTGAGGGCAGGAACTGTCTTTTGTCTCTTTTCACATCTCCAGAGTTTAGCACAATAGAGGGCACTTAATTGTTTATTGATAAATTAATTGGTTGCTTCCTTTTCTGCCTGGCTCTGCTCAGGATGAGCAATTTGCACTAATTTGAGTCTACTACTCAGCTAAGTATCAGCCCCATCTTTTAAAGCTACCGTTAGGCCTAATCAGATAACAGAAAACCCCTAACTAGAATACTTAAAAGTCTCTCCCTTTTTGCTTCCCATCTCTTGAATAGGGAAAGAGAAGTTAGTTTTATAGAATGGATAAATTGATTATCAGTCTTATTATTATAATTTCCACCTTAGGGAGGTACAGGGGAGGGCCTATCCTAATTTGGAGTTCCTGGGGGCTTAAGCCAACCCCCAGGTGGGTACCTTTTTTTGTGGAGGTGTGTTTTTGGGATTTCCCTAGGGACAAACTTGGCCTTTTCTGTGCATGTTACCTCAACTTGCCAAGCTCAGAGCGTCCCTATGTTTTTCATTCCCAGGCCTAGTTTCTGGGTATTAACATTTATCAATTAGGATTTCTATAGCCTGTCTCTATGTTTTTGTTGTAGTTAGGGTCTCTGTGACCTGCCTCTTTATGTTCTTGTTATGAGTGGTGATTAATGGGGATAATTAATAGGAGCCAGATCCCCAGGTACCAGTTAATAAGAACCTAGGCTCTGACTTGTATTGATGAAGCCCCAAGTCTTAGTTATCCATTAATCCCTTTCAGAACTGGGGTCTTAAGTTAGAGCCCCTCGTGGAGCTCAGATCTAAATTAGAGCTCAGGGCTTAGGTTTTTTCTGTTTAACCCTTTTAGGTACTATTGATAGCTACTATTGATAGGTTATCTGTTATACTCTTTTAGCCTTGAAAGGTAGGAGGGGGATTAAGTTATACAAGGCTTGAAGGGGAAACAGGATCTTATATTTGGTCCTGGAGGTGATGGTGAGCCACTGGAGTGTATTGAGTAGGGGTGTAACATGTTTTTGGACCTGCACTTTAGGGAAAATCACTTTAGTGGCTGAATGGAAGATGAAGTAGGAGAGACTTGAGACAGGCAGATCCCCAGCAGCCTATTAATAATAAACCAAGTGTGAGGTGATGAGGGCCTAAAACAGAGTAATAAACAGTGTCAAGGAGAAAAGGGACTCATAGTGGAGGGGGTGTTGCAGAGGTGAAATCTACAGGGCTTTGCAACCAAATGAAGTATTCAAGAACTCAAAATTAGAAGCACAACATTCACTTGTTGATTCTCAGGCCAACAGAAAAGACTGCTGGCCTTTGTGATAAGGATGTGTTTTCACTTCATGTCACTAGTGTGCTATAAAGAATATAATCCAGGGACAACTACATGGCCCACTGAATAGAGCACCAGCCCTGGAGTCGGGAAGACCTGAGTTCAAATCTGACCTTAGATACTTCATCCTTACTAGCTCTGTGACCCTGGGCAAGTCATTTAACCCCACCACCTTTTTATTTTTTTGTTTTTTGGTAAGGCAATTGGGGTTGTGACTTGTCCAGGGTCACACAGCTAGTAAGTGTTAAGTGTCTGAGGCTGGATTTGAACTCAGGTCCTCCTGAATCCAGGGCTGGTGCTCTATCCACTGTGCCACCTAGCTGCCCCTTTTTTGTTTGCTTTTTGTTTGTTCCCACCACCTTTTTGAAAATGAGAGAGAGAGAGAATTATAGTCCTTAAAAAATTTTTTTTTTAAAAACCCAAATATATTACAAGAGAATGGTACTATTACCCTAAACATGGCAACATTTAGATTAGGTACAATTCTACTAATCAATAGATATTTATTAAGCACCTAACAAAAAATGTCTTAAAATATGTCAGTTAGGTGGTGAAGTGGATAGTGTCTTGCCTAGAGTTTGGAAGACTCATTTTCTGGAGTTCAAATCCAGTCTCAGACACTGACTGTGACCCTGGCAAGTAACTTAACCCTGTTTGCCTCAGTTTCCTTATCTGTAAAATGTCAGAGAAGGAAATGGCAAGCTACTTCAGTATCGTTGCCAAGAAAACCCCAAATGGGGTCACAAAGAGTCAGACATGAATGAAAAAGAATAAACAATTAAAAAAAAGCCACTTACTGTGTCAGACACTGCGTTATGCTGTGGATACAAAAAAGAGGCAAAATATAAATCAAATATAAATGTCAATAAAAAGATACTGTCTCTGACATTCATTTGTAGATTAAGCTAGCAACAACTGAACTGATACTTCACAGAAAATTTCATTTTGAAATGAACTATATCATATTTCAATAGATTCATTGTCTTTTCAATATAGGCACTCTCTCCAACAATTCAGATGGCTACCCATCCACAACTTCTTATATAGGTCATATCATCCTCAAAATACTCAATAGGGGGTACAGCTAAAATGTCGGAGGTCTTTATATCTGTCTTTCAACATTTTGTGTACCAGTGAAGTCACTGAGCTGACCGTGTTCCTTATACTCTCTATGATCAGCAAACCTTTTCTGATTATATATTTTCTGATCAATATCTTTCATGCCACATCTTATATATACACAAGGTAAAAGTTGCTGGTATGTTGTATATAATTTCCTATATTTCTTTTGCAACATCCCTCTGATATGCCCTTCTGCTATTGCCACCACCCTGGGGTATACCCTCTTTACCTCACTATTGTAAAGAGCTTGCAGGGGTAATCTGCCTGCCTCACATCTCTCTCCATTTCAATCCATCCCCAATTCAACAACCAGAGTGATTTTTCTAAAGCTCAGGTCTGACCATGTCTCCTCCCTACCCCCACACATATACATAGATGCTCAATGTCCAAAGGCTCCCTATTGCCCCCAGAATCAAAGACAAAGTCCTCTGATTGGCATTCATAGTCCTTTAATGACCTCACCTCCTCCTACCTTTGGAGTCTTCTTACAATTGCTACATATTCTTCAAACCACTTAACACTGGTCTTCTGGCTATTCCATGAAAGGTACATTCCATCTCTAGGCTCTGGGCATTTCCTCTGGTTGTCTCACATGCCTGGAATGTTTTCCCACTTCATCTCTGCCTACTAGTTTCTATGGCTTCCTTTTAAGTTCTAACTAAAAACCCATCTTCCACAGCAGTGGTAGAAAACTCATAGACTTAGAAAACCGCAAATCATTACTATCAATATTGTACTGTATTCTATTTATATTAATTTTATTAAACATTTTCCAATGACATTTTAATCTTGCTAGAGTTTTGCAAGAGGAGGTATTGATACTTCCCTTCCATAGGAAGCCTTTTCCAACTCTTCTTAATTCTAATCTCTTCACTTTCATAATTATTTTCTATTTATTCTGTAAATGGGCCAGATAGGTGGTATAGTAAATAGAGCACTTGACCTGGAATCAGAAAGACCTGGGGCGGCTAGGAGGCGCAGTGGATAGAGCACCGGCCCTGGAGTCAGGAGTACCTGAGTTCAAATCCGGCCTCAGACACTTAACACTTACTAGCTGTGTGACCCTGGGCAAGTCACTTAACCCCAATTTCCTCACTAAAAAAAAAAAAAAAAGAAAAAGAAAAGGAAGACCTAAGCTCAAATCCAGTCTAAGACACTTCCAGCTCTGTGACCCTGGACAAGTCATTTAACACCGTTTGCCTCAGTTTCTCATCTATAAAATGAGCTGGAGAAAGAAATGGCAAACTATTACAATATCTTTGCCAAGAAAACCTCAAATGGGGTCACAAAGAGTTGTACATAATTGAAAAATTACTCAATTTATTGTGTATATAGCTTGTTTGTTCATATTGCTTGTTATCTCCCTTGTTAGATCGTGAGCTTCTTGAGGATAGAGCCTGTCTTTTGCTTTTTTTTTTTTTTTAATTTAAAATCCACAGGGCTTAGTACTGTTCCTGGCACATAGATGGTGGTTAGTAAAAGTTTATTGACTGATTGACCATAATATTCCCAGTGAATATTAAGGCATATGTATAATGAAGGCTAAAACTAGATGTACTTAAAGAAGTTCAAGTTGAAAAAAGCTGGAACTTTGAGTCATACTTATTTGAGTTTGCATTTTACAGGGGATAAGGTGAGGGGAATAATATGCACACAGATAGGTAAGTACAAATTCATAAAAAATAAATACAAAGAAAATTGGGGGAAGAAGTGGAGTATTATTAACTAGTGGAATCAGAAAAGACTTCTTGTAGGAGGTGACACTTAAGCAGAGATATTAAGGAAGTCTAGGGTTCTGAGAGGAGGAGGTGAAAAGGAAAGTATTTTAGACATGGAGAATTGTGCAGGATAGGTTGGAGCCAGATAGTGAATAGCTTTAAAAGCCAAACAGAAGAGTTTGTATTTGATCCTATAGGCGATAAGGAGCAGTCCTTCAAAGTTTATTGAGTAGGGAGGTGACATGGTCCAATCTGCACATCAGGGAGATCACTTTGGCAGCTGAACAGAGGAAAAAGTGGAGTAGAGAAAGAATTGAGGTAGGGATACAAACCAGAAAGCAAAGAACAGGTCACATGTTGACTTCAAAAGGGAATGATGCACATCCTCTTCCTTTACAGCATTGCCTCTTACTAGACAGCTAACAGACTGGCATCAATCAATAAACATTAAATGACTACAATGTGTCAGGCACTGTGATAAACTAAGGATACAAAAAAAAATGGCAAAAGATAGTCCCTGCCCTCAAAGAACTCCCAATCCAATGGCAGAGACAACATTTAAACAAATATATACATAGCATGCTATATACAGGATAAATGAAAAATCATTAATAGAGAGAAGGTGCCAGAATTAAGGGAGACTGGGCAAGGCTTCTCATAAAAGGTGGGATTTTAGTTGGGATTCACACTAAAAAGAAGAAATAAGGCCAACTAAAGCTTTTTGGCCTTACCCAAACTTCTAGCTATACAGTCAAAGAGGATCCTATTTGGAATATGGTTAACAGACTGTAACCATTTATAGGATGTTTACATATGCTCCAAAGTCTGTGACAGAATTGTATGAGTTAACGAAGATACACAAGGTGGTAAGTTCTGGAATCATTGGTCAGTTCCTTTTATTGGCTTCACCACAATGCAGAATGAGAGGGGTTCAGTTCCCACTTACATTTTCAGATAGGGAGTAGTATGGAAACAAAGCAGGCCTTTTCACTCTAAGACTATGAAGTTTTCTTTTTTTTTTTTTTACAAAATTTTCTAAAGAAATTCCAACAATAAATTAATTCAAACCGATTATATTAACAGCTTTACTTCTTTTCTAATTACAAGGAGCAGAAAAGAAGACATACAATTGTTAATACTAGAAATATAAATGCCAACAAGTTGGTTTAGAGAACTAACAAAATAGCACTCGGAGAAAATGTATAAAACCTTTGTGCTGTGAGCCTTAGAGAACAAAGAAATCTAGCCTGCAGGGTTCTGTAAACAGAGACAAGATGGTCAGTCTGTATTCTATTTCACTTCTAGCTCAAAGGGAGGCCTCCACTATTTTAGAAACCTTTCCCACGTAGATATTCTGATGGATTTAACCAAGGCCTCCGGCACCACCGAGAAGATCTGAAGTGATTAACTAAGGGAAACATCCCGATCAGAACAAACCTGATTGTAGGCAACAAGGTTATCAAGTTAAAACAAGGTTAGAACAATCTCCACCCTCTCCGTCCCCCCCCCCCCCTTCACCTAATCTCTTGCCCCTATCATTCAAAGTCCCAAATATGGAAAAAGACTGAACAGATTCACTCAAAAGGCTTCTTTTGCCATCCGTCCTAAGGCTATGTAAAACCCTATATTGTACTGTTATGAGTGTTATCTCCCTTTTTTCTTCTTCAGAGTTTCTAGCAACTGTTCATCAGCTGATACTAATTAAACTTTTTATCTTCTTTAGTCTTGTCTCTTGATTTATTGACCTCCAGTCAAAGGCATGAATGTGGGAAGAATTACTCTCCAACTGGAGTTTAGGAACTCAGAGTTGAGAAATTCCACAATACCATCAAAGCAAGGCAGGGGATCTAGCACCAAGTAAACAGAGTACTAAGATACTGAATGAAAGCTAGTAGTTAGAATCATGTGGGCAAGCCAGGATTAAGATATATATGACAAGAGAGAGTCAAGGGAAGAAGCATTAAGTCAGAATCCAGGCAATGAGATGAAAACCAGGACAATGGAGATGTTTTTCAATCGATGAAAAACCATGAGATGTCAAAGAGCTGAAGGGGCATAACCAAAATCAAAAGTTTAGGTAGTCCTTTAAGAACTGAAAAGACAGCATTGAAGAAGGAGATTAGGTTTGAGTCACTAAGAGCAAAGGAAGACCTTTATAACTGAAGCAGTTTTTCTCCTGGTTCAAAACTTTCCTTCTGTTAAACAGGGAATGAATCCAAAAGTATCCAGCCCAGGCCAACCAGGTCATTAGAAATACCTGACCGAGGTAAAGACCTGTGGGCAAACAAATCCTGATAACTACTATAAACCAATCTCTGAGACTGTTTCCTCTCCAAGAGCTCCAAGAACTAGAGCTATGGTCCCATTTGGGCATTGATGGAAACACTCTGAGGTTATAAGCTTATTTCCCCTATGATAGTACTACTAGTGGCAGTTCACATCTATGTAATATTTAGAGCTGGATAGAAATTTGGCTGAGTGCTGTATGTGGGTTTAATTGGAAAAAAAAATACACCAACTTCAACCTCTCACTGCTACTAGTTCATTTCCTTTGTATGCCTGTTTCTCTAGGCTCATAAAGCAGTCTGGGGAATGGATACCTCAAATATGACTGACCCAAACTGCAGAAGTTATTTCCCTATTTTCTTTAAAGCGCACCCCCCCCCCATATTCCTGGGCTGAGGAATATCTCCTCTCACTTTTGGGTGATTTCAACTCTCTTGATCACAAACCAAGGCCTGGATTCAAGTCAGTAATAATGGCCATGCATCTTTATAGCAATTTTCGATAGCCTAGAACACAAACAAGCACTAAATGTAAGGTATAACAAACTATAATATGACATACACTGGAGGGCAGTTGAATTCCTTTTCCCTAACCCCTTCCTACCCACTGATGAAAGGGAAGAGCTACTTATTAAAAAAGTGGTTGTACAGGTAAATGTAGTGTGGCTTCTGTGGACAGTGTTCCAGGAAAACAGGAGAAACACAGGTACTATGGACTGTAGTCTGGTAGTTTCACTAGTTTGCTCTCCTTTCCAGTTCGCCCTCTTTGCCTCATTCTATCATTTCTCACCCCACTCTTCATGAACGCTCTGCTACACCACAGAAAGAAGCATGGAGAAGCATGTCTGTGTCTGTCTGAAATGCATGGCTTCTCTCCCAGAAGGAAGTCTTTTCTAAGATAAACAAATGAACAAACAAACAAGAACCCGGGAACTCAAAGAACTTTGGGTAATATCTGAGCACTAGCATTGCTACCCCATCAAAGGTTCCATGGCAACGACCTCGAAGGAGGGATTACAGGTACATTATTTCATTTGATCTTAACAACAAGATTCAGCTCAAGTACCATGTTGAAATGAAATGTTTCCTGTTCCATCTCAGGGATCACCTCCCTTTTGAAATTAGTGAGTCAACAAACATTTATTAACCATTATTATATTCAAAACTTATCTACTAAAGGCTTTTCCTGGTTACCTCTCTCTTTTAATGCCTTCCTTCTGAGGTGACCTCCCAAAGAAATTGTAAATATCTTGTATGTACATACATGTTTGCATGTTCTCTCCCTTATTAAAACATGAGGTCTTTGAGGGCAGGGGGGTGTTCTTCTTTCTTTCTTTCCTTTTTTTCTTTTTTCTTTTTATATATTCAGCACCTAGCACAATGCCTGGCACATAATAAGAACAAATGTGATTTCAAGTTTAGTGCTCTTTCCATTGTACCATCCTGCCCAAGTCATTTTCTGTTTTATGTCTCTCCAGCTCCATTTACAGATTAAGAACTGAGGCAAACGGGGTTAAGTGATTTGCCCAGAGCCCTAGAGCTAGTAAGTGTCTGAGACTAGATTTCAACTCTGGAAGTTGAGTTTTCCTGATTCCAGCCCCAGCACTCAATTCATTGTGCCAACTAGCTGCATGATGATGATGGTGGTGATGGTGGTGGTGGTGGTGGTGGTGATGATGATGATAACAATAATAATAGTCTACTCTGCACTTTAGGCACAAGTCTGCCTGAAACATTTTTAAAGTTAATTTAACATTAATTTAATATCTATGCATTTCTAGGCTAGAAAGACATGTCAAAAGCATTATAAGTCCCATTTATAGGAATTGTGAACAAGGAAAAATGCTATAATATGTTAAAATACAGTTTAGGGTTAATATTCAGCTTCAAAAACAGAATGAAAAAGATGACTCTTTCCTCTGAATGGAAAAGACAGCACTTTTCATGAGTCCCAGGCTAAAGTTTCTGGGCTAGAGGAAGGCAATGAGTCTAAGTAGATGAGAAGTGCTCTTTGTTCAAGGTATGTTTTTTACCCTGAACCCATTTCCCTTACAAAGGCCTTTATTTTTGGTCTCCTACACTGTTTCAATTATCATAGTTAACATTTATATAGCACTTACTATGTGCCATGCTCCATGCTAAGTTTTTTTTTTGTTGTTGTTTTGTTTTTTTGCAGGGCAATGGGGGTTAAGTGACCTGCCCAGGGTCACACAGCTATTAAGTGTCAAGTGTCTGAGGTCAGATTTGAACCCGGGTACTCCTGAATCCAAGGCTGGTGCTTTATCCACTGTGCCACCTAGCTGCCCCCCCATGCTAAGTTTTTACGATTATTATTTCATTTGATTCTCGCCACCTAGCTGCCCCCTTTGGTTTAGTTTCAAGGAGATGGTTCCTTGATTTCCCCCGGAAAACTTCTGAGGTACCCCACGCCCATAACAGTTCCAAAATATCATTTGGGGAAAGAAACCAATGAGAGTGCTGGGACCAATGAAGTACCATGAAAAATCTTAATGTGCAGGGTTTCTGTAAGCCTATTTGTAATTATATTTACTTTTGGAAATGTTTGAATATATTTTAAATTTGCCCTTAAAGATCCTTGTTTTTCCTTGTTTTTTGTTTGTTGAAGCAAAAAACATCACTCAAATTTTCATTTGTGGAGGTGTGGCATGCATGCATGCATGCATACATACATATACACACACATCATTTTATTAACAATGCAAGACAAGAATATGAAGAGAATTCTGGTATTGTAAATTACCTTTTTTTTCCCTTTTTGGTATTTTCAAGCAAAGTGCATTTTGTCTATAACATTAATTACATTTTCCAGGCATAAAGCACATGTATTGTTTGTCTCATGCTACAAACGTGTGGAATATGGGAAGACCTGTAATGCCATATTGGATTTGTGTGTTTCAGTTTGTCCAGGTTAATAGTATTATAAGAATGTTAATAGGCAAAGAAAAATAGTTCAAACTCTAACTGGAGTATTTTTGTATTCTATTTTCCAATTTTCTGTCTTTGCATAGATGGTCCCCCATATCTGGAATGTACTACTTGTCTCACCTCTGCTGGTAGAAGCATAGCCCAGGCACAATCTCCCATACAAGTCCTTTCATGGACCTCTATAACCCTTGTGTCAGCTCTCTCACCCTCTAGAAATTACCCAGGGGAGGGGAGGTCATCACTTTGAAGATATTTTATGTCCATTAGTCTGTCTGCATGTTGTAAAATTCTCAGTAAAATATAAACTCCCTAAAGCAGAACCTACTCTAATCATGTCTTTTTATCCCCATAACTTAGCACAGTGCTTTGAACATAGTAGGTTCTTAATGAATGCTCATTGATTTGAACTACACTCATATACATAAACTTATTTGGATATAAAACTTTTGTTTCAGCAAGAGACTGGCAATCAAGAGTACTTAGGAAGCAGCTGGATAAATGGTATTGTGCTCCCAAAGAAAAGAGCTGGAGAAATGCCTAGTGAAATGTTTCTAGGTCTCCCAGCGTAAATTTGGAGTAAAAAGACTTCACACATTGCCCAGAGGAAATTGCAACTCTCCTAAACAAAGATTGATTGCAATGTAACTAATATTAACTGTAGAACTTTAGGGATAGGCATCAATCAATCAGTAAGGATCTATTAAACACCTACTCTGTGCTAGTAGCTAGGGATATAACAAAGATGAAACAGTCCCTGTCCTTTAGGAGCTTATTTTCCATCTGTAGAAATAACACACAAAGAAATCTGTCAAAATGTATTCAAAGAAAATACAGGGTACTTTCTGGAGGGGAGTGGACAGACTAGCTGATAAGGGGAAGCAAGAAAGGCCTCCAGGAGATGACACCTGAACTGAGCTTTGAAGGAAGTTCTCATATGGTCACTTAGTCTAATATATCTGCCTTTAGGTGAGTCACACCTAAATCTTTCCAGATAGCTGGTAACATACCTGGCAAAGACTAATGACATATTTAGCCCAAGAGGTTTACCTTCCCCATAACAGTATATTATCTTTTCAGAAGAAAGATTACTGAATTCCCATATTTTGTAACTAACAAAATGTAGTCAATAAAAACAGGCATATTTTTATTGACCATCTTAAACAAATAGACATAAGAAATGTAATATTTAAGATTAAGGTAGACACACAAGGAATATGATGTTTAATAGGAATAATATCAATTTGTCAATTCCATATTTTCCATGAATGGGCATAGCCTAGAAAACATTTTTCATTTTTCATCCACAAGGCCTATTTAATAAAAAATGGCACCAGGAATTGGGGCTTTCTGAAGAGTAGGGAAGGACATAATCCAGATAATTACTTTCCCATTTTTGCTCACATATAGTGCTATTTTTGATGCTGAGACAAAGTAGTAATTATATTACCTTCTGTGTTATAGAAATCTACATAATTTTGAATTTAATAAGTGAAATCACATCATTTTTGGCATCCATTAAATATATTAATTGAATATACTGCCATTTCATGTATCACCAGAATGCAGGAAGTAAAAAGAGCAATGCATTTGGAATTAGAGGACCCAGATTCCAATCCTATCTCAGGCACTTCCTTCCTGTTTCACCTTAGGTAAGTCACTTAATCTCTCTGTGTCTCAGTTTCCTCATCTGTAAAGTGAAGGGACAGTACTAGATGGTTGCTTGAGGTTCCTGCTATCCCTAGATTCTTGATCTTATGATCACACACACATACATACATGCACATTGAATAAGAGAATTCTCTCTCACTTTAAGTACTAACAATTCATCAATGTTCATATCTCATACTGTTAATGGAGTTCAGAAGTAATTTGGATAGGGGGGTAGCTAGGTGGCACAGCAGATAAAGCACTGGCCCTGGATTCAGGAGGACCTGAGTTAAAATCTAGCCTCAGATACTTGACACTTACTAGCTGTGTGACCCTGGGCAAGTCACTTAACCCTCATTGCCCCCCCCAAAGAAGTAATTTGGACAGATACTTTTAAAATTGCTACACTTGTGACAGATTTATTGATCATTAAATTTTAAAGAGATTGGACTTTACATTTGAGAACAATCCTAGATTTGTTTGTTTAGGTAAAAGTTATTGGAGATCTTAACAGCTTTCCATTATTTAAAAAGAGTTTTCTTTTGGATTTTCTCTATTATTTTAATTTCTCTTATTATGTTATATGTTAGTTGGCATTTGCTTTAGGTTATCAGAATCATGGGTTTGCTATTAAAACCAAGAACCTGTAGTTTAATATTGATGCTGCAATATAACCAATCTCCATTGTATGTTGTTAGTTTGCACTCTAGGCATACAATATCTGAGAATGTGTGGAGATATTGTTCTCTTGTGATAATTTAATGATAGTTCTTTTTATTGGTTTTTGATCAAATAAAAGCAAGAGCTATCTTTTTGTAATATATCATCTTATATTTGATATATTATTGAAAATGTTCATGTCATTAAACCCTATTATTATTTTTCTTCCATAAAATACTGCTATTTCCCTTGTATGTATCAACCATGACTATATTACTTGTTAACAATAATGCTTTTGCTGTATTCTTTGAGTTTTATTCCCTTAAGGCAAGAGAATCTGCTTTATAATTTGCAATTGAATGTAGAAGTCTCATCTAATGTATTTACTACCTTGACAAAAATGATTTCTCTTCCTAGTTGAGTAACATAGTAACTAATAACATGGTCTAATGTGTTTTTCCCCCTTTCCCTTTTTGGCCTTAATAAAATCAAGAAACAATTGTCAAGGGAGAAAAGTATCATTTCTTCTTGCCCTATACAATCTTAAACCTTTTCTCCTCACTTTAGAAAAATATAATGGAACTGTCTGGAGACTAAAAAAAATTAATAGTAACTCATACTTACATAACACTTTAAGGCTTATAAAAGACAACCATCCTATTAATTAGGAAGAGCAAGTATTTTTATGCTCATTTTAGATATGAAGCAATTGAGGGTCAGACAAATTAGATTTTGAAGCACAGGGTCACACTGTCACTAAGTGCTGGAGATAGTATTTGATTGTCTCCAAGTCTTTTGCTGTTACCACATAATACTGCTTCTATGTATACCCTGTATATGAAAAGAGATAGAATTTGTTCATATGTAAAGGAGAAAATTCCATAGGTGATAGTAGATTACTCTGACATATTGATGTATCTGTGATCTCATCAATGTGGGGAATCTTGCCAGTGTTGCATATGGCAACCAATATTTGCTTTTTCATACTATGTGCATCTTGACCATGTCCTCCTATATATCTTTCAAAGAAGGGGATCAATCTACATGTAATCAAAGGTTACCAATGATTTCTTCTTCTTCTTCTTCTTGGTGAGGCAATGAGGGTTAAGTGACTTGCCCAGGGTTACACAGCTAGTGTCAAGTGTCTGAGTCCGGATTTGAACTCAGGTCCCTCTGAATCCAGGGCCAGTTCTTTATCCACTGTGCCACCTAGCTGCCCCCCTTATCAATGATTTCTTACTTGTGAAATGGTCTTTTATTTCTTTTTTCTTTTCTTTCCTTTTTTTTTTTTTTGCAGGGCAATGGGGGTTAAGTGACTTGCCCAGGGTCACACAGCTAGTAAGTGTGAAGTGTCTGAGGCCAGATTTGAACTCAGGAACTCCTGAATCCAGGGCTGGTGCTTTATCCACTGTGCCACCTAGCTGCCCCCTTTTATTTCTTTTTTAAAAAAATTATTTCTTTTTTATTTAGATAAGCATCTGCTATCCCTCCTATTCTTCCTAAACACACACAACTGAACAATAATAAAAAAAAGCAAAACCATCACACAAAAATACACATAGTCCAGCATAACAAATTTCCCCATTACCATGTCCAATATGCATGTCTCCAACTGTTTTTTGTTTTCTCTTCATTGTTAAGCTCCAGTGACTAGTACCCTAATTCCATGTAACTATTTAATTAATATCAATTAGCCTGATGTTTACTTTGATCATATAGCAAGAATAAAAGTGTAAGCATTTCCTCCAAACACCTTAAAGGATATGTTGTCCCCTATCCCACCTCAGTCTCTGGGAAGAGTGGCTTCAAACTTAGTTCAATTCCCACTTAGCACTGGTCCTACCAAGTTCATGTTCAGATACAGCATATCTGTGGGAGGGATCCTTGGCTCATAACTACTGGTCTATGTTCAAAAGGTCAACTCTTTGCTATTCAGGGCATTGATGCTGAACTGGCCAGAAAATCTAGATGCTGGGGTGCCTGGGCATCACTCTCCCTTCACTTAAAATGGAAAAGAATAAATTTAGAGGAAGGCAAAGAACCCAAGTTTCGATTTACAGGGCTCTGGGCATTAGAAGGAGGCCTTGTAACCTACTATTTCTATTCTTTCCTTCTTAAATTATGATGAAAACGATTGAAGGTGAGTAAACAAGGAAAGATAAGTGTGAGCAAGGCAGAGGGCTGTTAAAACCAGCATTTGGGACCTAATGGGCACTATATATGCAATAACTACTAAATAGATTTTTGTTTTAATGTATTTTGGATAGTTGAATGTGTTAGGTTGAGATAGGACATAATCTAATATTTATTATTAACATTATGGATTTCCTTGGCTAAGAATGAGCTTTCTTCAAATTTTCTTATAGCATTTTCTTCCATTGTCCTTTATCTTACATCCTACTTGCTAGTAGGACTAGGACCTCTGGTGTAAGGGCTTGCTGAGACCTTTTTGGGGCTGCTCATCCACCTTTGGTGTTCACCTTCACCCATCTCTCACCTGTGGCACAAAGAAGCTGTAGCATGATGGCAGATGGGCTAAATCACTGAGGGTAACCAATAGACCTCACACCCATCAGTGAATTAGGGGGATGTCTACCCCAAACATATGAAGACATCCTTCAGTGGAATGGGTGGATGAGAACAATTTGTTCCAATGGCCATGAAGGCAGCTGAAGAAGGTGTTGTGGAGTGGTCAGACATCAAAGATGCCAAGGTTATCCACTGCCTCTTGGGCCATCACCAGTTGTCCTGATTTTTCTCTTGCTACTGGACTTCAATGACTATGGAAAAGGGAGTGAAGCTGATACTTTGCACAGTTCTACTTCACTTAAATCCAATTCAGGCTTCAGTTAAGACATCACCTGTTATGTCATTGGTCCTCTTCAAAAATGAAGGATGAACAACAATATATCCTAATTATTTTTACACAGGTAGCTCTTGATCATTTTGATCAATGTATCATGTAGGCTTGGTGAGTGCAAAAACTATTCACATTTTTATCTTTGTACCCCCTGTCCCTAACACAGTGCATTGCATATGGTAGGTGCTTTCATATTGTTTAATTGTTTTTTCAGTCTGGTCCAACTCTTTGTGACCCCATTTGGGGTTTTCTTGGCAAAGGTACTACAGTGGTTTACCTTCCTTGGGTGCTTTATATTTATTTATTAAATTCAATCCTTGTAAAATCTCATTAAAATCTGAATTTCAAAAAAGTGAACAAGGTTTCTTTCTAAAACACGCATATTCATTTTTCATTGAATTTGGAGATCTTGAAAATATCTTATTGGGGCAGAAAAAATGTTAAAATATACATTTAGCATGACTTTGTGCAGTACATGCACAGGGGTACAATTAAAAGGCATATGTCATTAAAGCATATTATAATGGTGAAAAGGAGAACTCTAATGAGATTAAAAGTAATTTTGAGTTTGTTTTTCAGCAGAGTCCATTGCTTGTCATTTGAGTCAAAAGATGAGTCTGTGGTCTTACACATTACTATCTCTGAATCACTCTCCCGAGTCCTTGAAAGTTTAATATCTTCTATCAGAGGAGGCATAGATGTGCTTTCTTAGTGCCACCATGCTTTGGAGTGAGGCCAAGAGATGCACAGTAGTAGAGTTGAGCTTGGTGGGCAGGCTCCAGTTCTATTGGTTTTAGAGCCCCTGCAGCCCATTGATTATTATTTCTGAAGGACAAGCACCTTCAGAAACAAACTAGAAGATGTATACTCTAATAACAATCTTTCAGAATATGAAAGTGGTATTATATAGGTCATGATGGCCAGCTGTTTTTCATCTGCAGTGAGGCTTATGGAAAGGGATATGGGCTTCAGTGCAATTTTAGGGATTCACTTTGGATATAAAAATGAGAGTTATTAGACTTTAGGATGGACTACTGAGGGAACTTCTTTCCCTAGTGGTCTTTAAAAACAGAATGTGCCATTATTTTTTCCGTATACTCTCCCTTGGTGATTTCATGCAATTCCATGGCTTCAATTATCACCTCCATACTAGACTACACCTCTACTAGAATTACTCCCAAATCTCTATTTCCAGCCCTCAGGGCTAGTCCCACATTCTTAACTATCTGTTGAATATTTCTAGTTGGTTATTTTGTTGGCCCTTCCAAACCAGCATGTTCCAAATGGAAATTATTTTTTTCCTAAGTCTTCTCCTTCCTAACTTTTCTATCTCCATTATTCTTTCAGCCACAAAGGCTTAAAATCTTGGGATTTTCTTTTTTCTCTCTCCCTCACCCTCTACAATCAAGAACTACCACTCCTCATTTCTTGAATCCATTTCTTTTCAGTCTTACTTTTACCACCTAATTAAGTCATCATCACCTCTCACTTGGACTATAGTAATGTAAATGGTATAAGTATCTTTCTTTGCCTAAGTGTCAGAAATACTGGGCAAAGGTTGCCAGGTCTCTATCTCTCTTTCACAGAATACTAAATGTTTCCTTAATTAAGATTTACTGAAATTTAGAGGTAATTTGCCTAGCAAAAGTCCTAGTTTCCTAAGGCAGGATAAAAGCTGAAAGTAATCTACTGAAAGTAATCTACTTCCTCTAACCCTTCTAGGACTAATTTCTACTTTTTTTTTTTTTGAAGTGGGGAGTCTGCTGTGGTTCAGTCATATCTGATTCTTCTTGACCCTGGTTTTTTTTTTTTTTTGTTTTTGTTTTTTTGGGTTTTTTTTGGCAAAGATACTGGAGTGCTTTTCCATTTCCTTCTCCAGTTCATTTTACAGATGAAGAAACTGAGGCAAACAGGGTTAAATGACTTCTTCAGGGTCACACAGCCCTAGTGTCTGAGAGCTAGGGATACAAAGGCAAAACAACAAACACAAAAAAACTCCAAAATAAAACACCCCCTCTCCCCCCCAAAAAACAAAACCCCAAAACAAAACAAAAACTAACAACAACAACCCAAAACACTTCCAGTTCTCAAGGAACTCAGAGTCTAATAAGAAGACAACATAAAAACAACCACTGTATGTACAAACAGATAGAGACAGGTTAAACTGGGGGTAATTTCAGAGGTAAGGCACTAAGATTGAGAAGGACTAGGAAAGGCTTCTTGCAGAAGGTGAGAATTCAGCTAAAACTCGAAAGAAGCCAGGTAAGCTAGGAAGCAGAGATAAATGAGGAAGATCACTCCAGGGATGGGGGATATCCAGAGTAAACATCTGGAGTCAGGAGATGATGTGTCATGTGGGAGAAATAGCAAGAAGGTCTGTATCACTGGATATAAAAGAAAGGTGTATGGATATGTGTGTGTGTGTATGTGTGTGTGGGGGCAGTTAAAGTGTTAGGAGTCTGGACAAATAGGAAAAGACTAGGTTCATCCTTCATTTTCAAAGAGGAACAACAACCTGGAGTGATATCTTGATTTGCTCTTGAAATGAAGTGAGGTAGAGTTGCACAGTCATCAGCCTCACTCTCTATTTCTGTCATCAAAGTCAAGTGGCAGGACATAAGTCAAGATGATTGAAAATCACCCTGGATTCAGTGAATGACCATGACATCTTTGATGTCTGACCAATCTCTAAGTGCTTCACAGTGTTCTCAAGTACCTATTCTGCTGGGGGAAGTCTTTATGTGCTTGGGGTAGATACTTCCCCTAACTCACAAATGGGCTTGAGATTTGTCTTTGAGGCCTATTGGATCCCCTCAATCTGCTATAGCCCTTCTTCTAAGACAGTTTACTGGGGCGTGGCCACTGGGGATGCTACAGTTTCTTTGAGTCACAGGTGCGAGTTGAGTGGCAGGTAGACATCAAAGGTAGATGAACAGCCTTGAAAAGGGCTTGGCAAGTCTTCACACCAAAGGTTTTAGTCCTCCCTGAACACCCCCATAAACTCCATGAAGGGCTTTAAAAGTGAAACAGAATTTTTTATATTTGATCCTGGAGGTGGTAGAGGGCCAGTAGAATTTATTGAATAGGTTAGATTTGCATTTTAGAAAGATCAATTTGACAGCTGGGTGGAGGATGGATTACAGTGTAGAGAGACTGGAAGTAGGCCATTGTAATACTCCTGAAACAGAGAGCTAGTGGTGTCAAAAGAGAGAATGGGGCACCAATGGAGTGAAACAAGGCTGTGTGCTTGCTCCCATGCTTTTTGGTATGATGTTTTCAAATGCCTTCAATGAGGATGAACATGACATCAGACTAAAGTGGAGGGAGTGTTTTCTTTTTCTTTCTTTTTTTTGTGTATGATTTTTTGATTTGTGTGATATTTTGTTTGTAGATGATTGTGCACTCAATGCAGCCTCTGAAGCTGAGGTGCAAAAAAAAGTATGGATTGATTCTCTGATGCTTGTGCTAATTTTGGCCTAACAATCAACACCAAGAAAATATAAGTGCTCCATCAGTCAGCACCATGCCATGTATGTGTGAACCATCCATTACAGCAAATGGAGAAATCTTGAATACTGTGGATAAGTTCACTTACTTTGGCAGTATACCTTCCAGTGATGTGTGCATTGATAATGAGACTGATGCACACACTGCTAGACCTAGCTCAGCATTTGGGAGGTTCTGAAGAAAAGTGCGGGAGATAAGAGGTATTTGACTGACTACCAAACTGAAGGTCTACAGAGCTATTGTGCTGACCTCATTGTTGTATGCCTGTGAAACCTGGATGGTCTACCAAGTGCCATTTTAGGAAACAATCACTTCCATTTGAATTGTTTTAGGAAGGTACTGAAGATCATGTGGCAACATAAATACCAGACACTGAGGTTGTCTCTTGAACTAAACTGTCAAGCATTCGAACTCTACTTCAGAGAATGCAACTCCAATGCCTGGCCACATTTTTTGAATGTCAAACTTACACTTGCCTAAAAGACTATTTTATGTAGAAGTCACAGAAGGCAAGTGCTTACATGGTGGTCAGAAAAAGTGATATAAGGACATTCTCAAGGTCTCTCAAGAACTTTGGAATTGATTACTTGACATGATATTCACTGGCACAGGACTGCCCAGCGTGGCATGCCTTCATTAAAGAAGGTGCTGTGCTCTATGAGCAAAGCAGAATAGAAGTAGCTCAAAAGTGAGATGTGCAAATTTAGAGAATCTAATCCAACTGTTCCCATGGATCATATGTTTCTGACCTGTGGTAGAGCATTCTGAGCTCATATTGGTCTGATAAACCAGAGTTGGACACACTGTAATTTGACATTAACATACTGATGTCATTTTGGTCCTCTTTGAGAACAAAGGACAACAACCAACCAACCAACCAACCAACCAGCAGCAACTTGGCTAAAAAGAATTGATAGTATTTTCAGGGGCAGATAAAATTAGAAAGAAAAGGAAATGGAGGGGAACTGTTTCAAGAACACAGCCAGGAAACACAGTCAGGAGAAGTCTACACAACTTTCCTAACTCAGGAATTTGTTTTGTCTATGGAATGTTCCCTCTTCTACTAGTATAGCTTGGGAGTCTGAGAGGCTGTACTTTTTAAAAATATGGTGAGTAGAATATTTTTTACCACTTCGTTTCTCTTTTTCACTTTGGTATTCTGTGCGATTTCATTTATGGTACTGCTTTCTCTTTTGGCAGAGAAGTCATTGAATAGAGACTTGAGCCATATTTGCACAATTGTGATCAACTACATTGAGTCCAACTTAGTGGGAATTTGCAGAATGAAATGGGACAGTTTCAGTAAAAGCCTCCTAAGGGGTCTCCTTGTCTGGGTCACTCCCCTCTTTAATTTATGCAGCCACAGTTATCTTTCTAAGATTTATGTCTGAGCCTGATCAGTCATTACACTGCTCAAAAGCATTCAGTGGCTATTGTTTGCAGGACAGAATAACAATTCCTTATCCAGATAAGCAAAGCTCTCCACATTCTGGCTCCAAATTACCTTTGCAGTCCTCTGGACTACTTTCCTTTGTGCATCCTCTGTTGTGGACAAATGGGACCACTAGCTATGATCTGATTTCATCCAATTTCCTACCAAATTTGTGCATTTGTGCAGACTATCCCCTGTACTTAGAACAGAAACTCTCTATATTACTGCTTGTTGAAATGCTTTCTTTTAAGATTCAGTTTTAACACCTTCCCTGATTCTCCTAGTTAGAATGAATTCCTTTTTTCAGAATCTCTCATTTCTTCCTGTATGGTTTCTTTTGATTACTTAACACTTGGATTTTAGCTATTCATGAGCATGCCATATCTCCCTACTAGGCTATAAGTTCCTTGAGAAGTGGGAACTAATTCTGTATCTCCAGTGCCTAGCACAATATTTTGCCTATGGTAGTTGCTTAATAAATATTTGTTGAATGGTGATTTAAGTGCAGGACTATAGTAGGAATATATGGGTATAGGTATGTATGTAAACATACACATTCATGTATGTCTATACACACACACTCACACACACAGAGTTAGGTGGTAGAGTGGATAGAATGTGGGCCTGGAGTTGTGTGACCCGAGCGAGGTAAAGGCCTTTCTTCATCTGTAAAATGAGCCAGAGAAGGAAATGGCAAACTACTCCAGTATCTTTGCCAAGAAAACCCCAAATGGGGTCATGAAGAGTCAGACAGGACTGAAAAATGACTGAACAACAACATATATAACATATACATGTATATGGGTGTAAATAAATGGGTATGTGTATATGTGTGGATTGTGCTTTTAAAGTTTCAAAGAAGGATACCTTATATATGTGTGTGTACAGTTATTCCTTCCATAGCATGACTTTCCCTATGTCAAGATAATGGAATGTGATAGATGAGATTTGGCAGATACTCAGGAGCCCACCTGAGTGGATTACTGGCTGATTTGACTGGATTAGTAGTTGACTAGATTCTAAGCACATCTGGCTGGTACTTGAGAGTACTTAAGAAAGCATGGCTCTCAAAATCTAAAAAAACTTTGAATTTCTGGCCCAATCAACCAACCAGCTTGAAGAACCTCCCCATTCTGGGAGGGAACAGGAAGGAGGAAAGGGGAGCCTGCCAGAAGAGTGCTGTCTTTTTGGTTCCTGACTTGGTGGTGATGGCAGAGAACGACAGAGTGGAGCTGAGGAAAGATAGGATTGTGAGGTTGTAGGAATTCTGTTCTCAATCTTTCTCTTTCTATCTTTCAATAAACCCTTAAAAATCTAAACTCGTTTTATCAGTGATTTTAGTCAGTTTCCCCCAAAACTGGGGGAACAGATTAGAACCCACATTTAGAATTTTAAATTACACACCTATCACAGTTTCAATATATTGCAGGTTGGCATACAAAATTAAATGGGAACTTTTGGGGTGTTTTGCAGAAGCTGCAGATGACATGGGAAGGCCAGTAGACAACACAGAAAAAGTTTAGAAACTCAGAAATGCATAAAATGTATGTATAGTATTATATAATATCAACATATTTAATTTTTAATACCATAATAATTCAAACTTCTTCTTTGGGTCAAAAATTCTTACACACATTTTCTAGATCATGAGGGTGCCTCATCTCTAACCCCAGTGTTGTGGGAGGGATAACTGTATATACATATGCAACATAGACATACGCATAAATATATACACATGTACACATATACACATATACATACACATGCATTTATGTTTCTTCATCTGTATAATGGAGATGGTAATAGCATTTATCCAGAGTTGTTGTGAGGAGAAAATGAGTTCATGTACTTTGCAAATCTTAAAGTGCATTATAAATGCTAGCTATTCTATGTAATTTATGAAGCATCAGTATGTGCCAAACACCATACCAAGCACTGGGGGTACCAATACAAGGAAACAAGACCATTCCTGCCCTCAAGAAGCATGGTTTAGGGATGGTGGCTAGCAAGTAAGGTGGAGGCCTAATTCAAAGTTAAACTTGATGCCTTTTCAAGGTCCCATTTATCTCTGTGATTATATTATCAGGAAAGTAATTTGGAAAGAAGCTTAAACCTTCATTCTGCTGACCTCTACCTCTACTCTTATTGAGGCTATAATTCCATCAATGATTTTTAGTAACATCAGGAACTATAGGGATGAAACAACAGTTTTTCTCAAGCTTTTTACATCCTTTAAACCCATACCATTTCAAGCTTTCGAGTTGAAGTTACCAGCAAAACCTTAGGATATGTGATAGAGTGAATTTTAAATTAAACTTTAAAATAATAAAGATGTCATTGTAAAGGTTACTTAAAAAGTGGTAACTCCCCCTACCCCCCCTTTTTTTTTGCCAAATTTTTCAATCTATTTTTACAGAGGAAACTTTGTCCTGTACTTATGGTAGTATTTTATACTTTAATGGATAGCCAAGTAAATTAATAATTCACTTGCCAGTCAAGACGCTTATTTGTAAAAACTGGTCTTTGTCCAAGGATCATCTATTTAGTCATAAACACATCGAGCACATTATTGAGCTAGACAAAGGTAATAATTACATTCCCATTCTTATTTGTGCTTGAATTAATGCAGAAATGCTGAAGCACACTGTAAGATATGCCATAATCATTGAGTCCCTGAGGGATTCTTTTTCTGACAGAAGCACTGAAGGGTGGTTTGTGGGGAGATTTGAGTGGTTGTCTTCTAAAAGTTGCACCTCAAAAATCTAGATCTTTAAATCATTTTTTTAAAAAAAAGCTTCATTATGCACCTGACTGCTTTTTATTCTTTACTCCCTCTTAGAATGATGAGTTCCATACATTTGCTACTTATTTAAATAAAAGACATATCTTAAATTGACCTCTTTCAGAATTCTTAGAATGTAATTTCATTTTAATATTCTTGCATATGGTAAATATATCTGTACTCACCACATTCATTCCATTCACAAGTTCTTCAATGTCATCTCTACTCAGTTTTTGTCTTTCCTGACAGAACCGGTTTTTTTTTTTTATGTTGTCCTTCCTCATATGGTGATATCCTTCTTCTAGTCCCCCAAACTCCATAGTCATCTTAGATGCCTTTCTCTGCACTCTATCAGGTCCCGGCACTTTCAGTAGGGAGGTTTCTTGTAATTCCTAGGAGTGAGAGGGGAAACTATGCATTGGTGTACTTTAATAGTCAGAAATTCAGGGGTTGGGAAGAGAAGTGCTCCTGAAGTCTGGACAGTCAGATGAGTTGGATATTAAGACTGAACCATACCCAGGCCATCTGCCAACATAATGTGTGGCTGATCTAAAAGGGAGGAACATGGGGGATGTGGAATTATAATGTCCTTGGCATGTCTGAACTCATGAAATCTGGGTGTTTTTTTTCTGGGGCATTGAGGGTTAAGTGACTTGCCCAGGGTCACACAGCTATTAAGTGTCAAGTGTCTGAGGACGAATTTGAATTCAGGTCCTCCTGAATCCAGGGCTGGTGCTTTATCCACTGCACCATCTAGCTGCCCCCGGAAATCTGAATCCTTAAGTTCAAGGCTACTGAGAGCCTTGAATGAATCTTTGTCCTTAATGCTCACCCTTTGTTCTTTGTGTGAGAGTATGATGAGGACCTTAATTTAAACATCCTCTTCCCAATGGTAATGGGACTCTAGGGACAGATTTAAGGCTTTTTGTGCTTTCTTCCTCCTTATTCCTTCAGGGACTGTTCTTGCTTAAATGATGCGGGAGCACCTGCTTCAGTCTGGGTTCAATTGCCTTATGAACATTTTGGAGCAGCTTCCAAGATACTAGGCAAATCAAAATAAAAGGAAAAAAACTGCATGATTTGCTGTTGACTACAGCATTCTTCTAGTAGAAAATTCACTTAATTCATGAAAATGTAGATATTAGAGGTGGGGAGTGGAAACTGAGTGGGATAAGGAAAGTATAAATTAGTAGATTTCATAGAGTTATAGCTTTAGTACTAGAAGGCACATTAGAAAAGGGTTTCTTAACTTTGTGTGTGTGTGTGTGTGTGTGTGTGTGTGTGTATTTTGGACCCCTTTGGCAATTTGGTGAAGCCTAGCAATCTCTTCTCATAATGTTTTTAAATGCATAAAATACATAGACTTACAAAGGAATCCAATTCTCTTGAAATACTAAAAAACAAATTATAGCTCTGAGGTTAAAAACCCCTTCCTGAGAGGCTGTCTTGTCCAATACCCACATTTTACAGCTAGGGGCTTAGAGTGCTGGCCTTAGAATCAGAAAGACCTGGGCAGCTAGATGGTGCAGTAGATAGAGCACCGGCCCTGGATTCAGGAGGACCTGAGTTCAAATCTGACCTCGGACAATTGACACTTACTAGCTGTGTGACCCTGGGCAAGTCACTTAACCCCAATTGCCTCACCAAAAACAAAAAAAGAAGAATCAGAAAGACCTTAGAATCTTGCTCAGATATTTGCCAGCTATGTGATCCTGGACAAATCACTGAAACTGCTTCAGTTTCCTCATCTATAAAATGGGATAATAGCACCTAATAACAATACCTCCCAGGGTTACTGTGAGGACAAAGTGCAATAATAAAAAGAAACCTTTGAAAATTAAAGCACTCTATAAACCCTAGCAATAGCTGTTGTTAAATAAAGGAAACAAGGCTGGTTAAGTGAATTACTCAAAGATTAAGTGAATTACTCAAAGGCTTACAAAGTAGTTAGTGGCCACATTGAGATTTGCACCCATTTCCTCAACTCAAATTTCCATTTTGTACATGCTGTTTATTCAGTTCTTATGCTCTTTTCCCCCTGAACAATTCACTGTCTCTGTTGCACACCCTACTTTTTGTTTTGTTTTGTTTTTTGTTTTTGTGGGGCAATGGGGGTTAAGTGACTTGCCCAGGGTCACACAGCTAGTAAGTGTGAAGTGTCTGAGGCCGGATTTGAACTCAGGTACTCCCGAATCCAGGGCCGGTGCTTTATCCACTGTGCCACCTAGCTGCCCCACACCCTACTTTTTAATATTGGACAACCATTGGCTGCTAGTTCTTGGTGATTCAAAAATGATATGACCTCAAGTAAAATGATATGACCTCAAGCAAGTTGGTTAGTAGACAGCAGACTGAACTACAATTTGTAATTGTTTGGAGGAATAAAATAACTTTTGTATTTTGTAAATAAAGTGCCAAAATCTAGAATCCCAAGCTTCTACATGAGAGCTGATTTACCTAATGCCATCTCGGTGACTCAGCTTAAAATTCAAAAGTACAGGTTGCCAGACCACTTAGCTGTGGCTTCTTGATGGAAATAAAGTGCTGCCTTCAGGGAGTCCACCACAAAGGGCTCAGGAAAAAAAAAAGAAAAGAAAAATCCAATACCTATTTGTCAGTAAAGACATGTGAAGTTTGATGGGTCTGTTGGGACTGAACCACTAGACAGAGGTTTTTAAAATAGAATTAAGTGGAATATAGATGCTGAAAGTCTCAAGAGTCCTTGAAAGAATGAAATGTGAAAGATGGTGCCAGTGTCAGTGTAAGATCTGGTTACTCTTGAGCTCTTGTCTTTGAGCCAGATTTATAAAACTTGGCCTGAGTTCATAGTCATTCTGCACTTGGAAGTGCAGTTATGAAATGGCTTGTGCTTATGCCCCAGTTAAAGAGCAACTCTCTTTAACAATGAGCTGGGGGTTGACTCCAAGCCCTGTACCAGGAAAAGTCATTGTCCTGTGTGGCTCCTGTTGTACCCTCATGCTATAAACAAAGGGACACCAAGCAACATAAGAGCAGCATCATCACTGGTATTTATGGGAAATAATATTAAATCTGGAAAATATATTCTTTAAGAGAATTAAAAAAGAATAAAACGCATGCAATTTAGGAAGAGTAAGGCAAGGATACAATAGAGATCACTTGTAACTTGAGGCTGGTTTCAAGCACAACAACACGGTTCCATGCCTTTGCACTTGTCCATTTAGATGTCATTATTCATGGTCTTGAAGAATGGAACTGAAGATATGGGGAACACCAAATGCCATGATCACATTGTTGCCATGGGCAGTCTAACACCTCTCTATTTTCCTGTAGTTCCTTTAAACTCCTGCCTTATGTAAAGGACCTCCACTCTCCTACCTGAGGTCTGATCTCTCATTAGTTTCCTCTCTTCTCATCCTGGGAAGAATTATATACAAATCACAGGGTCTATGTGGCCAGCCAATGCCTTGCAGCAAGGTGGTGCAGTGGATAGAGCTCCAGGTAGAGTCAGGAAGACCTGAGTTCAACTACAATCTCAGGCACTTACCTACTGTTGCACCCTGGGAAAGTCACTTAACCCTGTTTACCTCAGTTTCCTTATCTGTAAAATGAGTTGCAGAAGGAAATGGCAAAGAAAACCCCCCCAAATGGAGCTGGTATTAGGTAAATGAGCTCTCTGTTGTAGAAACTTGCAATTCTAGATTTTGGCATTTTGTTTATAAAAAGCAAAAGTCATTTTATTCCTTCCAATATGATCTTTATTGTACCCCTGCCTTAATCCTGCTTAATTGCATGGTTTTTATTAAAAAATCCTACTAAAGAATATATTTGCCAGATTTAATATTATTTCCCATAAACACAAGTGGTGACACTGTTCTTATGTTGTTTGGTGTCCCTTTATTTATAGCACGAAGGTACAGTAGGTGCCACATGGCTTAAAACCACTGAACAACAATACCTTGCTAGAGGTTGTTATATTAGCAAATGGGTTCTTCATAGAACAGAATACTTAGAGGTACTTATGAGTAGAATGCCATACAAAGAGAAGACTGCAGGAAATAGGGGCAGTCTATTGCAAAATATGAGTGCTCTCTCTTGACTAGAAGAAAGGAATTTGAGGACAAACATCCTCCTAGCAATACTTAGAATATCTCCTTTGAGCATCAATCATCTAACAGCCAAATGCTTTGACAAGTATACTATTTTGGAATTAAATTATGTTACTATGAAAAAAATGTATGAAGAAACATGCAGATTAAGGAATAAATGACTTTAAATTTTGTAACTTTATCATATCAAATAACACTTTTGTGAAATATGAATGTGTTTATGATTCTCTCCTCTAAGATCCTTTGAAACTTCCTTGTGATATGGAGAGAACCCTGTCCCAGAAGCCTAAGCCAGTGGAACACAAATTCTGATGGGTCCTACTAAGCTATGGGGTGTCAAGTACAGGCCTGAAACATAAAATCATTTGTCACTGGATGACCTGCCTAGCTAAATTCACAGAGGCTCATTTCCAGAAGGCTGGTGGCCAGGTAATAGGTTGTTTTGTTGTTTTTGTTGTTGTTTGTTTGTTGTTTTTCTGATACTAAGTCATAGAGGTGTTGAGAGGAGTTTAGGCTTACACAAAGAACAAAGTGTCTGTTAGGAGAGTACTCATACTGATGAAATCAGGCATCCTTTAAATATTTTTGTCAACCATTTCTAGTATCTTTTACCTTTTAGAAAATATCACATGAAGGACCCTGAAAATCAAAGATGAGGCTGTTTAGAATTTTTGCATCTCCTGTTCCTCCCTTCCTCTAATACTTTGGACATCTTAGGATCTTAGAGTTAGAAGGGATCTTAGAGGCTCTTCTAGGACAACTGCCTCATTTTATAGTTCACAAGCATACAGATGGTAAGGAGAAGGGTCAGGCTTTGAACCCAGGTGCTCTAACTCTAAATTCAGCCCATTTTCTACTATGCCATATTATCTCTCTATAGAAGCTCCATAATAAATATTCATTGAATAGAATTGAACGTACAGTTAATAAATCCTGCCCTTCTTTTGTCAGACTTGTTAAAGTAGAAATATTACTTGCTTAAAGTAAAAGACCAAATTTAAGGCAGTCCTTTGTCACAGTAAAATGGCTCACACTAGCAACTTTAAAGTATTAAGAAACTTAACACAGTTTAAAAGTGGGTAACACAGTTTGAGTCCACACTTAACTAGGCAATTTACAAACTGTGCAGTAAGGGTGTCACAGAATCTTGGTCACATCTTTCTTGAGGCAGCAACAGTTGCATTGCACACAGTTCTTTCAAATGTCTACAGATCTATGTAAAACTGTTCTTTCCCCTCCATGGAGGGAACAGAAGAAGGAGAGAGACAGATATTTATAGAGTAGCTACTATGTGCCAAGTACTGTGTTAAGTAAGCACTTTACAAATCTTGTACCTTCAGGGAAGGGGGAGGGGAGGGAAGGAGGGATAAAATTTGGAACTTAAAACTTTAAATAAAAATGTTTATTATTAAAATAAAAAAGAATATATATTTAGCATCTGTGTGTGGGATGAATTGGAGAGGAGAGAAACCAGTTCCAGAGTGGATAGAGTGTCAGCTTTGGAATCAGCAAGACCTGAGTTTAAATTCAGTTTTATATTACTATCTTTGTGACCCTGGGCAAGTCTCTTTACCTTTATTTGCCTCAGTTTCTTGGGGGAAGATATGGGGATAATAATAGCACCTACCTCCAAGGGTTGTTGTGAGGATCAAATGAGATAATAATAGTATTTAGTACAGTGCCTGGCACATAGTAAGCATCACATAAACGTTAACTATTATTATTACTTAAGTTACAAACATTGTAATTCAGTTCAACCAGGATGTACCTGTCAGGAACAGTTTTGATTATCTGCTTCATGATTAGCTAAAATAGGAAAACCCAAGTAAGGTAAGCAGAAGAAAGACAGACATGTGACAAAGCGATGGTGAAAATAAAAGTTTTTTACATCAAAGGCAGAACATCTATCCCTGGGTGTGTGTGTGTGTGTGTGTGTGTGTGTGTGTGTGTGTGTGTGATTCATCACTAACTTTAAACTGTGAGTGGAAATGTGGCCTTATGTTACTTCCCTTCACATACTCTATGTTCCAGCCATACTGGTCTACTTCCTCTAAGGAAATATGCAATTTCCTTTCTTCTTTCTGGGACTTTGTTTGTAATGCCTAAAGTCTCCTTCTTCCCATTTACCTAATATCTTTTTTTTTCCTGTTGATTATCTCTAATTTATCCTCTAATATATCCTGTTTGAACATAGTTCTTTGCATGTTGTCTCCCCCATTAGATTGTGAGCTCCTCAAAGGTGGGGGCTGTTTTTTGTCTATTTTTGTACCTCTAGTGCTTAGCACACTTCCTGGCACACAGTAAATGCTTAATATAAATGGTCACTGACTTGTCCCAATTTGAATTCCTTACACAGCCTTTAAAGCCCAATTCAGATAGCCCTTCCTCTAAGAAGAGTTTCCTTTTCTCCCTAGTTGATAATGATATTACCTCTGAGATTTCACCTCTGGGTTTTGCACCTCCCTAAGATATTTATCATGTATTATTTTATATGAATGTATTTATTTAGAAACATATTTTATTTTCTTACTAGACTAGATTTACTAGAACATATTTTATTCCTTTAGTACCCTCTGTAAGGGGCTAAAATTCTAGTTATACTATCTAAAATCTAATGAGTGGTTGCCAATAAATTATAAGGTTTAGCAAGAGTATTTAAGTGTTTAAGTATTTATTAAAGAGCATTAGGATCAGAGAGAAAGGTAAAATTCTAACTATTTCTAAGAGACCCTATCATCCGACCCACCATGGCGAGGTCAGGAACCAAAAGAGACAGAACCCCTCCGCCAGCATCCACTTCCTACTTCATGTCCTCCTTCCAGAAATGGGAGGCTCCTCAAGTTGATTGGCTGGTAGCCTTGATAGACAGTACCCACGAGCAAACATCACTTCCTGACAGCAAAGAAAAGCCGCATAGCCTTGCCCTCAGAGGCCTTCTCCTCATGGTGGAGCTTTCCTACAGTAAGTCTCCAGCTGGTGGCGTCATTCCAATCATTACACCTACATGAGGGCAGGAACTGTATTTGTTTTTTCTAGACTTTGAATAAGTGCCTAATAGTGCTCTCAACTACTCTAAAGTTAGTAAATATTTGTCAAATTAAATTATTGAAGCAGAGGTAGAGATTGTGGCTCAAAGCCCTTTTAGTCCTGAATATATTTTTCCTACTATCCTACCTTTAAAAAAATGTGAGTCTCCAAACCTGGAATGCTTGCTACTTGCTCCTTATCTATTCATGATTGACAAAAACCAACCAATTTTTCCAGGTTTAGTTTAAATTCTACCTCCTTGGGGCAGCTAGGTGGTGCAGTGGATAGAGCACTGGCCCTGGATTCAGGAGGACCTGAGTTCAAATCCGGCCTCAGACCCTTGACACTTACTAGCTGTGTGACCCAGGGCAACTCACTTAGCCCCAATTGCCTCACCAGAAAACAAAAAACAAGGATAAATTCTACCTCCTCCATAAAAGTTTTCCTTGGATTTCTCAGTTGGAGGTCCTCTTTCCTTACGCTGAATTCTTATAGAATTTTATTTGTACATCTATTGTGGAACTTTACATCTTCTAATTTATTCTATTGTTATTTGTGGACATGACTTATCTGTCCAATTGTAAGCTTTTTGAGGGAATGCTTTATATCTAATTCCTTTCCGTATCTTCTCTCTCCCATACAGAGGCAGCTAGATAGCCCAGTGGATAGAATACTGGGCCTGGAGTCAGGAAGACCTGATTTAAATTCAGCCTCAGACACTTGTTAGCTGTGAGACCCTGGGCAAGTCATTTAATTTCTAGTTGCCTTAATCTACTGCAGAAGCAAAGAGCAAATCACTCCAGGACCTTTGACAAGAAAACCATAATGACAGTATGGTAAGCAGTGTCACAAAGAGTCAGATATGAGTAAGTGACTGAACAATAACATCTCTCTCAGAACCTAACAGTGTTTTGCACATAGTGGGCATTCAGTAAATGTTTGCTAAAGGGATGAATTAATGTTTAATCTTAACTTTGCATTAACTAGGGGGTTCTGATGTGGGAACTACAATAATACCAACACCGTAATTTTCTTATTATTTGCTGAGTGTTTCAATTGCTACTTCTATACTGCTGACATTTGTAATGAACAATAATAAGAAGTTATGCCACTACTATAAATAAAAAAAGAAACATAAAATGTTATTAGTTACTGAACATTGGAAGCATCCATGTGAGTTGCTATAAATGCTGGTTTTAAAGCAAAATTAATGATCAAAAAGTAACTTTCAGAAGTATACCTGTAATGACTTTGGTTTTTACTTTTTACTGAATGAGCTAAATTGAGAGCATTATAAAAATCTAATACAGATTATTTAAAGAAAATTGAAACTTAAAAGCTGAAACAAAAGCTTCAACTAACTGACGATTAGAGTTTTTAAATTCCATGAGAGAATAGTTCCAGAACAGCAGAAGATTTCTGGGAAGCCTCAGGGAGGGAAATGAAACAATGCTTTACATACATACTATTTAAAATATTGTTCTACATAGCTTTTGAAAACTGTAATTATTTTGGGGGGGGGACTTACCTCTAAAACCATTAATAAATACCTCAGACTATTTTATGGCTAATTGTTAAGGGCTAAAATTCTAGCTAAACTGTCTAAAATATCTAATGAGTGGTCGCCAATAAATTATAAGCTTTAGCAAGAGTTAGACTTTTAAGCATTTATTAAGGAGAATAAGAATTTGATAAAGAGAGAAAGGCCTAGATTTCTATCTATTAAAGGGAGAGCACATTTCTAGCCCCACTCTCCACCAGCGTCCTCAGGAAAGAGAGACCGAGAAAGAGACCCAGTCTCTTCCTTCCTCCTCCCACAAGCAGATGTCACTTCCTGATGCCAAAGAAAAGGCTCCTGGTCTTGCCCTCAAAGACCTTCGCTTCATGGGCGGAACTCTTCTACAGTAAGTGTCCAGCAGGTGGTGTCATTCCAATCGTTACACTAATACTATTCATATCATCCGGGGACATAAAGTGCACCTCAGTGGGATGATCCCCATATAGTAAGCACCTAAATCCTTCCTGCAGAACTAGGCTTACTCTCAGTGTGAGCAGGTAGTCTCTTATGTGGTATGATTTGAGGGGTGCTGGTATGATCTGAGGCCCCCAGCAAAGATAGTCTTTAATCACTTGCCACACTGCCTGTAATTCTACCATTAGAGATTCATTCCTTGTTTTAAACATAACTTCTTATACTGTGGAGTTGATTGATTTATTCAGCCAAGTCACTTCATCCAACTCAAAGTAAGAAGATGCTCTGATTACCTTAACAACATGAGAATAATGCATCTCTAAGCAATACAGACTCTGGCTTCCCTCTAAAAGAGTGAATCATTTCAAAGATTGGTGCCAAAGCAACGATATAGTAAAACCCTTGACTAGGAACCAGTGGGGAGAAGAGAAAGGACTTAGTGTTGGCCCGGACCTAGGTCTTCTCTCTTTACCCTTACCAAGAGGAGGGACTTTTAAGCATTGAAGAGTTCATAGGATTTTGGAGTCTCTATCTTCACTGGTAACCTAGTAGCATTCCCTGATTATCTGACAGCTGTCTGTATAAGAAGTCCAAGGTAGATTGGATATAAAGAGACCATCAAAGAAGCTACAACATGACTAAGGATGAATTTCTTGAGTACTCCACAAAGGGTAGAGAAAGACTTCCAGCAACCAAGAGCCATGGGTCACCCTTTTGCCACATGTACTCTCTAAGCTTGATCCTATGTTCCCTTGAACTCTGCATCTATTGATGAGACAGTATGTCATAGACTTTTTTTTTTTTGGTGAGGCAATTGGGGTTAAGTGACTTGCCCAGGGTCACACAGCTAGTAAGTGTTGTGTCTGAGGCCGGATTTGAACTCAGGTACTCCTGACTCCAGGGCCAGTGCTCTATCCACTGTGCCACCTAGCTGCCCCTGTCATAGACTTTTGGGGGCAAGTTTTGTATCAAACCTTATTATACCATCTTAGTAAATACCACTTCCTAAAAACTGTATGTTTGGCTTACTAAATGCTTAATGAGGGGCGGCTGGGTGGCACAGTGGATAAAGCACCAGCCCTGAATTCAGGAGGACCTGAGTTCAAATCTGGCCTCAGACACCTGACACTTACTAGATGTGTGACCGTGGCCAAGTCACTTAACCCTCATTGCCCTACACATGCAAAAAAAGACTAAATGCTTAATGATTAAACCCATAATCGTGGGGAGAAAATATTAGAATTTTATCTTGAGCCAAAGCATTTGACAAACATATCCCTGAGCCCTCTGAGTAGCCCTAGAGCCCCAAGGGGGCATAGTAACTACATTCTGGCTATCCAATCTATCATTGTGAATGAGGGTTGGGATAAACACTTCAAAGCAAGTGTTATACTCTTTAAAAATGTAAGTATTCCACAGAACACATGAAACATTAAATGGTTATCAGTTATTTACATGTGAATTTAGATTATAGTTTTAGAGTTGGAAATAATCTTGCAGGCCATCTTGTCTACTCATCACTACATTTTACAAATGAGGAAACAGAAATCCAGAGAGGTAGCAAGGTCACATGAAGTAAATGGCAGAACCAGGACTTGATCCCTCTCCTTTGATACCAAATCCAGGTTTCTTCCCATTGCATCATGACACTTCTCTCCCATAAATAATAGTACCTCACATTTTTTCCCAAGGATGTATAACAATCTTTGCTTTTGTTTTATGGAAATTTAACTGTACCTTAATTTACATTATTATTATTATTACTTTGCTATCCTCATATTTTAGAGCTGAAAGAGATCTTCCTGGTCAGTTTTCCCATTCCAAAAAAGTTTTGAGTATATATATATATATATATATATATATATATATATATATATATAGAGAGAGAGAGAGAGAGAGAGAGAGAGAGAGAGATAGGTGACTCACCTGCTATGCTCTGAAAGCTTCCCTTCATTTCTATTAGGTACATGGTAAACTTGTAAGGTAAAGCAGGAGTTGAAGCTAACTCCTTTCCTTTCTACCTCTTCTACTTTTTTTTTTTTGGTGAGGCAATTGGGGTTAAGTGACTTGCTCAGGGTCACACAGCTAGTAAGTGTTAAGTATTTGAGGCTGGATTTGAACTCAGGTCCTCCTGACTCCAGGGCCAGTGCTCTATCCTCTGTGCCACCTAGCTGCCCCTCCTTTCCACCTCTTCAATGAAATATAATGCTCAAAGAACCCAGAACATGGATTTGGGAATGGATGAAACAAATAATAACTCAGTTCCCCACCAATTAAAATGCTAGAAAGTCTAAAATGAGATTGGAAAGTGGGGAAGCAGAAAACGATACGAAAAGACAGCTTCCTAAGAAGTCTAGAAAACAGGTCATTATGTATGCTTTCTGACCTTAACACAAGAGAAAGCTTACTAATTAGTGGGGCTGAAGATTAGTCTCAAAAGTATAATGGTCATGTTGGAAGCAGTCATGGTCTGACATCTTTCTCCTTTCATCATAGAACTTAACCAGCTATGCTGTATTCCTTAATAAATCTCTAGGATATGTGAGATTTCTGTATAGATTATCTTTTTGTTTCTTCACTATGCTGGAAGACTTACCACATAATCATCCATTCAGGGAGCAGTTGCTTCTAAATGAAGGGGAATGTACAATAAAGACTGATCATTTCTCTAGTATCTAAAAATTAGTCTTTCAAACCTAGAATAATTCTCCTCTGTCCCTGGATAGTGGTAAAAGTGGACTTCATCACATGCCTCATTGTAGACTGAACTGTTCATTATCCCTACTAAATGATCCATTTTCCCATGGCATATCACCTTCAATCTGATGGGGAAATGGGAAACATGAACTGTACCCAGAAACGTTATTTTAGGAGCAACATCTCCTACCATCAAGATGACCAGATTGTCCTAGAAGTGTGAAATTATAACATAGTTTACTCATACACTCAGAATATACCCTTTTGCCATGATGCCATCTCTCTTTTTTCTTTGCACTTATTCCATTCACTGTGTTCTCTATTGTTGCTAGTAAGATGTTGGTCTGACTAATTTTCAATACATTCAATCGGTAGCTGAGATGATGAAAAATTGGCTAGCATCACCAGCCTAGAGTGTTCCTTTGGAAAGGGGATTATATCATATTGTCTTTTCTAAATCCAAGGATAACTAAATCTTTCTCCTAGTTGGTGGACGTGCTCATCTGGCAAGCTTCAAGGCATATTGATAAGAATTACTTTTATCTCTATGCAATCATTCTATGTTCTATAAGTTCTTGGTGCAGTGGTCTCACTTTGACCCTGAACTATAGTCATTGAATCTTCGCCTATCTCCTTTTAGTTGTGGAAAAGGAAAAGGAATACATAGGGAAGAAAATTCTATATTTATGATGGTGATGGGGCTACTTCTAGGATCTACCAGACTGACAGGGATTAAGGGGCCAAGAAGAGGACACGTCAGTGGTACAAACATGCAAAGTTAGTAGAAGTTTTCTATCAATTTTAACCAACAAAACTGTTATGAGTTCCTGGGAGCCATTTGGGGGAGGAATGGTACATGGGATTATGGCAATGCTAACAGAATGGAGTAAGGAGGACATGTGGCTAGCACACTCCCATCATAAAAGAATGCTTTCTTGGGTAGAGAAATTGCATGAGACTGACTACTATTTTGCTAATAGCTACTGCTCCCTTGTTAATATCAATCTATAAACATTATAACCAATCAATTAAAAAACATTTATTAAATACATACTATATATCAGGCACTATGCTAAGTACTAGAGATAAAAAAGAGGCAAAAGATAGTCTCTGTCCTCAAGGAGCTTATAAGCCAAAGGTGGATCTTCCAGTCTAATATGTTGACTTTGATGTACTTGAATTCCTAGAATCTATCACTGTACCTGACACACACCATGTACTTAATAAACATTTGTTCATTCATTGATTGATTCTGCCTTCAGATTGTTGCCACAGAGTTATTTGTCTGTCTTTCCTGCTTAGACCTTGAATTTGGTGACACCATAAATTCTGACTTGACTCACTGACATCCTGTTTATTCTCTGACATCATGACTTTGATCATACCTTATTTTTCCTCTGGAGGGGTTTTTCTTTGTTGATTGGCCCCCAATCACCAGCATGCATTGGAAAGGGTAGTGGACTATTTGCAGAGGAGGCTGTATATTTGAGACTTCTGTTTCAAAGGACTCAGTGGGGCTAGCTTTCTCTGAGACAGCAGTTTTTTTTTAACAGTGCAATTAGAGGAGAGTACCCTACTCTCCTCATTTCCTACCCTAACAATTCAAGAACCTAGCAAAATATATCATAAGCAATTGTTCTGCCATTTCTGGTGACAAGCAGTAGTGTTAGCCAGGGCATTAAAAGTCATTGCCAGTTGTTGTTGACTGATACTTTATTGCCATTGGGCTATTTTGCTTATTTGAGGAGAGAAAGTAAGAACCATGTCAGCCTTCTGGGCTCTAGAAGGACATGGCTGCATCGTCAGAGTCTCCCAAGGTGTGGATGTGTTTCTCCATCCTTCCTCTTGTGGGCTGACTGGCAGGAAGACAGCCTGAGGAACACTATGCTGCATATGTTTCCTTTTCCTGGATCCCTTGTGTATTGTGGCTATCCTTGGTACTTCTGGCACTACAGTGGTCAGTTTCCAAATAAGAGCTGAGTCTGTGAGAATAAAACAATTCAGATAATCCCCAGGCTGGAGCGGTTTATTCTGAGAGTCTGCTTCATCACTTAAAGGACTACTAAACAGCCCCAGATATAACAGAGGGAAAGAAAAGATGTTCAAAGATTCAGAAAATAGAGGCAATGAAGAAGCTATTGTGATAGGTCTCCCAACTGTTCCATGAACAAGACATTCTATTTCTTGGTTCTAGGCTTTTTTTTTTCTGGCTATAACCCCATGTCTGGAACCTTCTCCCTCTTCTGTTCGAACTACTAACCTTCCTGGCATCCTTTAAGTCCCAACTAAAATTCCTTCCATAGGAAACCTTCCTCAAACCCTCTAAATTTCAGTGCCTTCCTTCTATTAGTTATTTCCTATTTATCCTGTATATAGCTTGCTTTGTATATATTTGTTTGCATGTTCTCTCCCCCATTATATTGTAAGCTCCCTAAGGGCAAAGATTCTTTTACCTCTTTTTTATCCCCAGCACTTAGCACAATGCCAAGCACATAGTAAGCACTTAATAAATGTTTATTGATTGATTGAAATATAAATCATTGGTTCAGCTTTTAACGTCCTTAGCAAATTGAACCAGTCTACCTTTCCCATCTTGTTATACATTACTCCTCTTTCCATATTCTGATATATAGCCAGATTTGCTTCTTACTGTTCATCACACATGCCACTCCATCTCCCGTCTCAGGATTTTTCACTGGCTGTCTTCTATGTCTAGAATGAACTCTTTCCTCATTTCCTGTAAGAATCTTAGTTTTATTCAAAGTTCAGCTCAAATACCTCATATTACAGGAAACATTTCTTGATCCCCTCAGGTACTAGTTCCCTCCCTCACCCCCCACTTTACTTTGTATTTATTTTGTATGTACTTACATATGTATGTGTTGTGTGCCCCAATATAATATAAGTTCCTTAGGGTCAAGAACTGTTTTATTTTTGCATTTTTTATCCTCAGTACCTCATCTTCTAAAATCTTAGTGTCTAATGAAGGTGTTTTTCTTTTTTGCATATAATAGGAGTTTAATAAATATTTGATGAATTGTGGAGGCGTATATCTAATAAAAAAACTGATCCCAGTTCTACTACTTCATATCTATGTGACCTTAGGCAAGTCATTTAACCTCCTTAGGCTTCAGTTTCCTTATCTGTAAAATAATGAGATTGGACTTCAAGGTCCTTTCTCATTCTAAAGCAATGATGATAATATCATACATTAATATGAACATACATAGTTCTGTGGGGTTAATATTTTACTACACCTTTCTTGCATTTGTCATCTCTATAGAAGGAAGTAATTAATGCAGTAAAAATAATTACATTTTTCAATTTGTTCTTTACATGGATTTTTACCATTACTCTGTATAATAAAGATTCCATACTTAGTATTTAATAATATTCTTATTCTTAAGTGCAACTCATTTTTCATAAGTGAAATATTCTGTCATAGATTAAAATATTTAATAATATGAAACCCAATTGGTTTAAGAAGTTAAACTTTGCTATGATATAGTAATCTAACATGGGAAGTTAGGAAAAATTGCCTTTAGAGTTCAAACAAAAAGATTGCTGGACTCTTTTCCTTTTTTAGTATTGAATTTATTAGGTTTGTATGCATATTGAGCTAGAGACAAAGACAGCTCATCATTTTTATAGTGAATATCATAGCTCTGCACATCTGAAATTTAGAGAAACTGAAAAGGAATCACAGAACACATGAGTTGTGAAATAGCTGAAGAGGAGGCAATTGAAATGACAAGTTACCTTACCCCTGCAAAATAATTCTTCAGTGAACACTATGGAGCATGTGGTGATAGAAGCAGAAATCATGCCACTTCTGCAAAGATTGTGCGGCACCTCACTCTTCCCTTAGAGCTTGTTGAAATTTGGCAGTAGCAGAGAAGGTCAAGACTTAGGTTTCCTGTTTGGGACCATTGCATTGTGGGAGCATGCAAAAGTTCAGATCTATGCAATTCTTCCTAGAATTTGGGACTGTTTCTGAAAGGTTGGAATTTTTTACGTGCTCTAGATATCACAGCTTACGGGACTCTTAAAAATGACCACAAGACTAAGATTTTTCAATGTCAGGTGATTCTTGGTGTGAATTAGTGAACTTAGAGTTTCCAAAAAATTAATACTTTAAATATTGGAAGAAATTTAGGTTCTATACTGGTATCAAATATGATTTGTTATGTTTGAAAGAAGTACATTCAAAACTTACAAATTTAGGAAATTTCTATATTTAAATGCTAAACCTTAACTAATTGTATGGTAAAGAATATTTAAGACAGTTCTTACTTCCACAGTAGGATGTAAATGTCTTGAAAGAAAGGATAACCGATTTTGTATTTATATTCCTTGCACTGTATATGGCACCTAATAAATTGGCACTTAATGCTTGATGATTGATAAATTAGAGGAAGAACAAAAACATCAAGGGAACATGAGAAACTATTCCTTTGTCTTATGCTCTCTCTAATAGGGTGGAAATTCAGAGACTGATATGGATAATCACTATATTTTTATTTATATGCATTAGTCAAGACAAATAGGAGTAGAGATAGAAGGTTTTAGTTCCTATGCACCCAGGTATCAAAGCCCATGCTCAGTAGGACCCTAAGTATTATCATTACAAAAAAAAAAGTCCTAATGTTTTATTTGCTCAGCCTCAAAACCTGAAATGTGTTGAAGTAAACAATGAGACAAAACAATAGAATCCCATGCTGGGGAGTCATTGAGTTGGAGGAGACTACAGGTGTGACTTCTGAGAATCTTTTGTTTAGGAATGAGTGAACTGATAAATAATTTGGAATAATAGCAATTGGAAGACAATATGTTTAAGTAATAAAAGCACATTAAATGTTCCTAATTTCTCATTTGTTTAAAATCTGGCTCTTTGTTATTGTTTTTTAGTAGTGTTTAGTAGCCAATTGGTTAATTCCCAGTTATATTTTTGTAACAAAGAATATTTTTTTTTCACTTAACATAAAAGTGGCCTTATGGCATTAGATTTCTTTGAATTACTGGTTATCAGTGTCTGAAGACATTTCTAAGTATGAAATATTTGGGCATGAGAATAAGCATTTATGTAGTACCTACTACGGGCCAGACACTGTGCTAAGAGATTTATCTCATTTGATCTATATCCTGTGAGGTAGGTGCTATTATTAGCCCCACTTTACAGCTGAAAAAACTGAGACAAACAGAGGCTAAGCAATTTCCTCAGGGTCAAACAGCTAGTAAATGATTGAGAACACATTTGAACTCAGATCTTCTTGACTCCAAGCCCAGAACCCTATCCACTGTATCTATCACCAGCTGTCTTTTTGCTCTATGATGTTAACACCATGATTGGTAAACCTTCCAAATAACAGAAAAATTATGACTTAAAAAACCCTCAAAGAATTTGTGTTCATTTTACTTAACACTATTTATTGACCTATAAAACAAGATTGAGGCCCAGTAAATAACATAACAAAACAAAACAAAAAAACTTTTGACTTTCAAGCGCAATTAGTATATTAGAAAGTAAAAACTAATTTATTGTCAAAAATAGTAAATTGAGAGTCCCTAAAATATTTCTCCTCCCTCTCTTGAGGACGTCCTTCTTGGTACTTTCTTTTCTCTTTTGAAATTATATCACATAATGATGAAGATTATAGTACCATAGTCAGAGATAAATTATGAGGATGAAAGCATTATTTCAAAGCAATAAGACGTTTCTAGAACTGTTTGGCTTTGTTTTGTTCATCAGTATCAATTTAGTATATGTTTTTCTTGAGTCAAATGTGTCATTGGGGATGTTTCCAAAAGAACCCCCCCCACCTCAAAAAACCCCCCCAAACACTAAAACTGGACTTAGCAGAAGACCCAGATTTTAGTCAACTTTGAAAGTTACTTTTTGTTAATGCTGTCAGTACTAATCTTGCAAAAGGAGGCTACAGTAGGTCAATTTTTTTTGGGGGTGGGGCAGGGCAATGACGGTTAAGTGACTTGCCCAAGGTCACACAGCTAGTAAGTGTCAATTTTTTACTTCTCTCAAATACTAAGTATTGTCAGATTTGGGGCGTGACCTAAGAAACAAAATAGCTTAATATATACTACCCAGTCACATAGTTAGGGCTTTAATAAATGAAAGGTAGAAGAGGTGTTTTAGGGAAAAGTAACTTGTCTTTTACAATTTACATTCATCTTTAAATAGGAGATCTTTTGAGGTTTCACCTGATTTAAGCTCTGACAAAAAAAAAGAGAAAATTTTTGTAGTTTTAGAGAATTTTACTCAGAAAATTAGTTCCTCACAGAACTCTTTCTACTCGAAAAACTCTATCTTCTGAAAATGTATTATTTACTCTGAAAATTAAATTAAAAATAAGAAATTTGCATGTTTCAAAGGATGAAGAAAAATAGGCTATAACCCATATTAACAAATAGGAAAAGTAGAGAAAAAATTTTTTTAAAGAACATGATATTATAGAAATTATGGCTTATATTGTAAATATTTTCAAAAAGAAAATAGGATAAGTAATTATACAACTAAATTCTCCAAGGAAAGAAATGGATTGCTGATAGCAAATAAACATGTCATTGCTTTTTTTCTGTATTTCAGTTTTCTCATATATAAAAATTTAAAATTAGATATAGGTCACATTTACATATTGCTTCAAGGTTTGAAGGTTTGCAAAGTTATTTAGGGTGGGGAAGGGAACATTAAACATCTACCATGTACCAGGTACAGTGTAAGGGGTTTTATAATATTATCTCATTTGACTCTCACAACAACCCTGTGAAGTAGGTGCTATTATTGTCTCTGTTTTAGAGTTGAAGAAACTGAGACCAGTAGAGGTTAAGTGACATGCTCAGAGTCACACAACCAGTAAAGTGTCTGTCTGGATTTGAACTCAGGTCTTCCTGAGTCCAGGCCCAGGGCCTGGATCCATCTACCATGTCATGTAGCTACTTCCATTATCTCATTTGATTGAAACAAATATTTGAATAATTACTTGTTATTATCTCCATTTTATTGCTGATGAAACTGAGGATAAGTGAGCTTCCCAGTGTCACAAACCCAGATTTTCCTGACTTCAAATCGAGCACTTTATGGACCATACCATGAGTGGTTCAGACTAGATCTTTTCTAAGGCCCCTTCCAGTTGTAGCATTCCATGATTCTATGAGTTAGCTTTTTCTTCCCCTTACTCATTGCAATATTTTCTACTTAACCTGAGAGCTTTGGAATTTGGTTATAATATTCCTGGAGCTTTTCCTTTGGGGATCTCTTTCTGGAGGTGAACAGTGCATTGTTTCAATTTATATTTTGCCTTCTGCTTCTAGAATATCAGGGCAATTTTCCCTGATAATTTCTTGGAAGATGATGTCTAAACTATTATTTTGGTCATGGTTTTCAGGGAGTTGAATGATTTTCAAATTATCTCTCCTGGATCTATTTTCCAGGTCAGCTGTTTTTTCGAGGAGATATTTCATATTGCCCTCTATTTTTTTTATTCATTTGCATTTGCTTTACTGTGTCTTGGTTTCTCATAAAGTCACTAACTGCCATTTGTTCAATCCTAATTCTTAGGCAATTATTTTCTTCTGAGAGCTTTTGTATCTCTTTTTCCATTTGGCTTTTCAAGCTGTTCACTTTTTTCCCTCATGACTCCCCTCCATTACTAATCATGTTATTTCTTTGTTCAAAAACCTTTCAATAGAGCACTATTGCCTATAGCTTAAAATGCAAACTCCTTACTTAGCTTGGCTTTTAAGAGCTTCCACAATCTTATTCAAATCTACCTTTCCAGTATTATTTTTTATTACTCTCCTTTACACTCTCTAAGTTTGAGATAAAATGTACCACTAGCTTTGCTCACTCTGATGTAGCAAACTCCTGCCTCTTGGTATTCACAAAAGCCATCTTCCATGTCCCGAATGAACTTCTTCCTCATTTACGGAAATCCTTTTTTTCCATCAAGGTCCTGCCCACAACCCATCTCTTTTATAATTTATTTCCTGATCCACTAAGCTGATAGTAATCTTGCTCCTCTTCATATTTTCCTACAGAAATTTGGACAAAGAATATGGAGGGTGACTAAAAAAAAAGAGGTGGATGATTAGATTTAATTAGATAGAGCTTTGCTGTTAAATGGATTTCTTCAGATTTATGTAGAGGATATTGTGAGGCAGCTTTCTGTGGATCATGGATTGTTAGGAAGCTACTAATTGCTAATCAAAAACAGCTGAGCAGAGATGGTATTGTGATATCACCTAAAAAGACAGGATGCCTATCATAAATAAAGCATGGGGCAGCTAGATGGTGCAGTGGATAAAGCACCGGCCCCAGATTCAGGAGGACCTGAGTTCAAATTCAACCTCAGACATTTGACATTTACTAGCTGTGTGACCCTGGGCAAGTCACTTAACTCTCATTGTCCCACAAATAAAATAAAGCATCACACAATATCTAACTTCCAATAAAATAAATAAGAATGGTAAAGAGCAATTTTCCATGAATTGACCCCAATATCAACCAAACAAAACCACAAAAGGATTAAAAATTCTAGAGTAAAAGGAAACAGAGGAATTTATTGATTAGGGCTAACATGGTGAGACTTCTGCTTGATTAGTGGGAATGGGGAAAGATAAGACAGGGAGGAAAATTAGGATGTTATTACAATAAGGTGAGAGATGATGAGGGTCTGAGCTATGGTGATGTCATATGATTAGGAGACCTGTGAGAGATACAGTGCAGTTAGAAATAACAAGCTTGGGGTTTTTATAACAAGAAATACCAACACTGGATGTGTGTGGTGAGCAAGAGTGAGGAGTTGAGTATAATACTGAGGCTGAAAAACTGGATGAGGAGGATTTTATGGGAGATTTGGAAGAGGGGGTAGATTTTGGGGAAAAGATGAGTTCTATTTTGAAATTGTGGAATTTGGGGTGCCTATAGAATATCCAGTTCTGAATGTCCAATAGAAAGTTGGTGATGCAGGAATGAAACTCAGAAGAGAGAGTAGGGTTGGGTATATAGAGATATGTCATATTCATAGATATAATTAAGTTGAAGTAATTGATAAAGTAACCAAGTGAGAGTGCAGAGAAAAGAGAAGAGGGCCCATGACAGAGACTTTGGGCACATTCAGTTAAGTGGACATGACATGGATAATGATCCAATTAAAGAGACTGAATAAGGAGAGTGAAATAAAGGAGACTGAAAAGGATCAGTCAGACAGGTACCAAGAAAAGCCAAGAGAGAGAAGTGAGGGTCATGTCTCTCTGTCTCTGTCTGTCTGTCTCTCTCATTCACTCTTTCTTTCATCTTCTACAAAATAACCAAGATAGAAATGTTTTACATGATTAAACATGTATAACCTATATCAGATTGCTTACCAAATCAGGGAATGGGTAGGGGAGGGAGAGAGGGATAAAATTTGGAACTTAACACTTTAAAAAGAATGTTAAGAATTGTTTTAACATGTAATTGGGGGAAAAGAAAATATCTAAAAAACAAACTGGTGTTTAGAAGTAATAAGGCAAAGGGAGAGATGGAATGAAAGTTTATGTTTTTATAAAGGGATTTCAGAGTGAAATATTTCTCTGTGTGACCACTATGTATAGCTGAATATCATCATTATTATGTTGCTGTTATTTCCATATATTTGATATGGCAGCATCATTTGGAAAGCAGTACTCCTTACTCATTTCTTCCTCTACAGCACTGCTGGGTTGCCCTGGTTACGTGCTAACCAAGTATCAGTAAGAAAATTACTTTTTCTATTGAATGACACAACATATGGGACCAAGTAGTTTAACTGTGAAATAGATATAGAAAAAGTACTAGTATTGAAGTCAGGAGACCAAGATTGAGTCTAGACTTTGTCACTTTTTACTTATGTGACTTTGGTCACCTAATCACTTAATCTGTCTAAGCCTCAGTTTCCTGATATGTGAAATAAAGGGGTTGAAGTAGATGGCCTTTGAAGTTCATTGTGAACTCAAAATATCAATAAATAACTTCCTCTCAACAAATTAAAAACCATTTGTCATAATAACGAAAAAGTCACTTTAGGTTTTTGTTTTTGCTAAAATCTATGAATGCTTATGAATCAACATTTTGCTTGCTTTTAAAAATGTCTTCACATTGCAATACTTTTGGAAAAGCAGACATTTCAGCAAATATGCAGAGATTCAAGAAGGATAAACTTAGGTAAGGCAGAAATGTGGTTTGTTTTTCTAGTTCATTATGTTGCAAAATAAAATTGTGAGTTGAATATCGTGAGTTCAGAAGTTTTTTCATAGTCACAGTTTTATATATTTTGGACATGCTTGCTATCAATTCAGTGTCTTATTTCATTAGCACACCATGAATGCTAATAAGAACAGTGCAAACATTTACCAAAATTTCCTTTAGAAATACAAAGTATAGGGGGGCAGCTAGGTGGCGCAGTGGATAAAGCGCCAGCCCTGGATTCAGGAGGACATGAGTTCAAATCCAACCTCAGACACTTGACACATTAGCTGTGTGACCCTGGGCAAGTCACTTAACCCTCATTGCCCTGCAAAAAAAAAAAGAAAGAAAAAAGAAAAAAAGAAAGAAATACAAAGTATAGCATTGTGGGACTTGGTTAGCATTGCACATGTTAGAAGTCATTTATAGCTTCAAGATCTCATACATAATTAGAAATTCATATTTGAAGATAATCCTGAACTGGATTGATGCACAAAAATAAATTGTGTATCTATGTTTTAACATTTTACCAGCGCAATGACCAGGTGGACCATCTATAGAAAGGAAGTTCTTATCTATTTTGCCAAAACTAACGTTTCATCAGTTTGAAAAAATGTTTTGATAACAACTCACATTTAACAATGCTAGAACCCTTCTCATTCCCAACCACCTTCCCTGACTTTTTATATTTCTTTTATGAGAAGAGAATTTAAGAATCTTCCTGTGACATACAGTTATGTGCACACTCACACATGGATCAAGTAACACCTTTGTTTGATCCTTGGACCTTTTTGCAGCTGTTCATATTATTGGCAATTTTTACTTGATATTTTTCTCCTTCAGTTTCCATGATATTATCTTCTGGTTTACCCTTTCATATGAAATTTTCAGTTGTGTAAAAGAGTCACCTGAAAGAGTGATTATCAATCATGCTTTCCATTTCAAGACAATCATGGGAAGGAATGATTATTAGATACCCTTTGCCTTCTGTACATACTACCTTGAGAGAGAGGTCCTTTCATTTGAGAATATAAAAATAAATTCTCAGGAAGAATCAGATATTTGTTAAAATATGTATTATATATATTCGAATTATACACGTATTATTAGTCAATAATGATGCAACATGGGGCAGCTAGGTGGCTGGTTTATAAGAAAGGGCAAGATTCATACCCTTGGAAAACTCCTTTCCCAACCTAACTGTTGGCACTTATACTAATGGGATGGGGAATGGGTATAAAACCAGGGACACCACAGGCTTAGCAGAACACATTCCAATTTCAAGTGTCCTGGGCCCAAATTAATAACTGTGTTCATCCCATCCTGCCATAATTCTTCAAACCTGAAAATAGCAAACTTTGTCCCAACAAATTTGGTTTTAGATATATATATATATTTTGTGAGTGGGTTGTCTTTAATTTTTCTGATATAGCTATTGACACTAGAAATTTCTCTTATTTACAGAGCATTTGTTGCTAAGTAGTGGGGGAGGTTAATATGTATCTCAAACTCCCCTTTCATCCTTATTAGGAACAACATAGTGCTATAATGTTCTATTTATATTTTTAAAAATCCCCATAATATTCCATGACCTCCATCCCAGCACACTTTTTTTCCCCTTTTATCTTTGCTAATTTGAAATGGCTGCTGTTAATCATAGCCCTTTTAAGCCTGACATGACTGATAACAAATGATAGAGATTCTATGGATCAATCCCTGGATGCCATTGGTTGCAACAATAGTACTGGATTCTTAGGATAATATTGTGAAAATGCAATTATTTCTTCCTATATTAGAGAGGAAGCAGAATTACAAATACTACTATGTATTACAACCAACACACTGTGAAACTTAAAAACCATAGTAGTAGAAGCTGTGGAAGTTCCATTTCCTCTCTACAAAAATCATTAGGGTCCTGTATCATTTCACAGCTAGAGAATGAGTAACTTAGATAAAAGTACTTTATTGCGAGAAAGGAAAGAAGTTATATATCCTTTAGTAAGTGGGGATGGAAATAGATTCATAAAGGACAATGAAGGTAGCTTACTGGCAGACCCCAGAATACCTTTGTTAATGTCAGATTTCTGTATTTTTGCCAGCTGTAAAATACCTCCCCCTCCCCATTCCCTCCACTGCTTCCTACCATGTTCCATTTACAATAAAAATATCAGGGGAAGTTATGCAAGTAAATATAGCAATGTACTTTTTATTGGGCAAAAGAAAATAAAATCTTTGCCACTGCCAGAGTTATCTCAAGTTAGTAATTAATGAAGTCCAAATTAATGAGATTTTGTTATAGTTCTGAATGATGTTACAGTTCACTTATGTGACTAAGGCTGCTTTACAAGCTTTCATGTTTTGGCTCTTTTTATATGTACCATTGAAAGGCATATTTCAAAGTCATTTGCCAATTTACAAGGACAAACTGAGGCAGAATACCATCATCACAAAGTACTCCCTTAGGCTCCATGGTACAGTGGGAAGAACAATGGATTTAGAGTTGTAGCACCTGGGTTTGAATTCCAGCATTGTTACCACCTGTGTGACCTTGGACAAGTCAGCTGACCTTTCCAGTCCTCAGTTTCCTCATCTGTAAAATTAGAGGTTTGGACTAAATGATCTCTAAGGCTTCCTTCAGGGTACCATTTATTCTCCCAGTCACCCAAGCTTGCAAACTCGATGTCATTCTTTTTTTTTTTTTTTTGGGGTGAGGCAATTGGGGTTAAGTGACATGCCCAGGGTCACACAGCTAGTTAAGTGTCAAGTGTCTGAGGCCGGATTTGAACTCAGGTTCTCCTGAATCCAGGGCCAGTGCTCTATCCACTGTACCACCTAGCTGCCCCTTGATGTCATTCTTTTTTTTTTTAATTGATAAAGTATTTAATTTTCCCCCCGTTACATGTAAAGATAGTTCTCAACTTTCATTTATACAAGCTTTCCAATTTCAGATTTTTCTCCCTTCCTCCCCTCCCTCCCCTCCCTCCCCCCTCCCCTAGACAGCAGGTAATCTGATATAGGTTTTATATATATACACATAATAACACCTTGATGTAATTTTTGACTCTCTTCTTGCATTCACTCCACATATCCAGTTGTGGAATCTTGTAGTTTTTACCACCACATCATCTCTTGTATAGGTTCCTTTTTTCTCACTCCCTGTGATTCTATTTACATAGCCATCATCCTAGAGCCATCATCAACTCACACCTGTCCTACTGTAGTAGCCTTCTGATTTCTCTCCTTGCCTAAAGTATTTCTCCATTTCAGTTTGACATCCATCCACTCAGCTGCTGAAGTGATCTTTCTAAATCACAATTCTGACTACATCAACTCCACATTCAACAAACTTCAGTGGCTCTCTATAATTACCTCTAGGATTAAATATGAAATTTTTTATTTGGCTTTTTAAACTCTTTATGACATGACTTCTTCCTACTTTCCTAGTCTTATACTTTCCCTATAAGCTCCAGTGACACTGGACTTCTTGCTTTTCCTAGAAAATGATACACCATCTCCCTAGAAAATGATACCCTAAAAAATAACCATGTCTTTTCATTGGCTGTCTCTCATAAGCCTGGAATGCTCTTTTTCTCACCTTGAATTCCTGGTTTCCTTTAATAATATTCAGCTTAAATTCTACATTATGGAAGAAGTTTTTCCTGGCCTCTTCCCTTCTCTCCATTCCCTCCCCCCTCCCCCCCCAACCATATGGCTTCCCTTTGGGCTTATGTCCCATTTACATTGTATATATTTTATGTATACATAGTTATTTATATGTTTTCCCCCTTTAGAATAGGAACTTTCTCAAAACATATTAGGAAAATATACAGGGTTTTTTTGCCTTTCTTTGTATCCTCAGAACTTAGCACAATGCCTAGTAAATAGAAAATGGGTAATGAATGCTTGTTGATTCATTGATTGATTTTTAAACTTTGTTCCTATGAAAAACAATTGGTTTCCCAGTTCCTAAGATCCTGAGCTAGCATCCTAATCTTTTGCTTGAGGGGTGTAACTCTCGAGATTACTGCGACTGGATATTTTACAACTTGCTGCTGGTCTCTGCAAGCTCAGACATTTTCAGCTTCGAACAGAGAGTACAAATGTAGCTAAGTGTTAATTAAAAAGAACATCTTGAGTGTAAACATTAAAAATTGATCACCTTCTGTGAGCAATTTAATTTATGAGCATTAACATATTCTAAGCTGATGTCTTGAATTTAACTAGAACATCCCTTAGCACATAATAAGGGGGGGGGGGGGAGAGGGAGGAGAAAAAAATCCTCCCTCCATGAATGCATTAAAATTTCCCTTTTCTCAGCTAGTCCAAGTGTGCAAATCCTGAGGCCAGAACACCACCACCTCAGCGAGTTCTAGCTATGCCAGCCGCAACAGCCACCACCCCAGCAGTCAGTCCCCTGCCCCCCACAGCACGATTCCCACAATCACTATTGATGTCAGCTGCAATCGTTTTTGGCAAAGTGGAAGACCTCATGGGCCGCTGAGTAATCCTGGCAGCTTTCCTTTCTTTTTGTGTTCATTTAAATCATTAATGAATGCATTTATTTACCAATTTTCCAGCTTGTTCAATAAGGTGTGTTTGGAGGGAAGAAAAAAGAATAAATTAGATTTCAACATGAAAGTGAGAACTGCTCCTCTGTTAGCACAACCTAGGAGATGTTTTTCCTTCCTTCGTAGCCATGCATTTATCTGTTTTTAATGTTCTGCTTCTGACACTGTATTTCTAGAAAATAGCAAGGGCCCTGCTCCAAAGTGTGAATAAAGTGAGGGCTGTTTTAAAAATGATTTTTATGGCCCTTTCGAGGTCCTAAAGGGGTCCTCTCTCCCATCTCTTTTAGCCCCTTTCCACCTTTGTTGGTCTAGAGGCCAGTTCCATATATTATTATTTACTGACAGGCCAGTAAGAGTGAGGTTTAGGAAGAGGGGGCATTTCCCACATGGCTGATCTTCGGGATTTCATGATCTTTAGAAATATCATTCTGCAAGATGAAATCAACTCCCAAACCCACCCTGCCTCAGCACCCCCTGCCCCAGGAGCCCATCCCTCCCTCTGATTGGAGTGGATGAAGGCTGGACATTGGATAGCTCCTCCCAGATCCTCTCTACCATTTAAGGAGGGTTCCAAGGGAATTAACCACCTCGTTTCTGATTGGGTAGAGCCCCTGGATTTCATGATCTGCAGAAAATCGTAATTCTTTTTTTATCATAAAAGTATTTTATTATTTTCTAGTTACATGTTGATATAGTTTTCACCATTTGTTTTTGTTTTTGTTTTTTTCTGGTGAGGCAATTGGGGTTAAGTGACTTGCCCAGGGTCACACTGCTAGTAAGTGTTAAGTGTCTGAGGCCGGATCTGAACTCAGGTACTCCTGACTCCAGGGCCAGTGCTCTATCCACTGAGCCACCTAGCTGCCCCACCATTTGTTTTTATAAGATTTCTAGTTCCAAATTTTTCTCCCTCTCTTCCTCCCCTCCCCCTTCCCCAAGATACAAAGCAATCTTATATAGCTTATATATGTACAATCACATTAAACATATTTCTGCATTAGTCATATTGTGAAAGAAGAATCAGAACAAAAGGGGAAACCTCAAAAAAAAAAAAGAAAACAACCAAAACATCTACATTCAGAATCTACAATTCTTTTTTTTCCTGGATGTGGAGAGCGTTTTCCATCATGAGTCCTTTGGAACTATCTTGGACCACTGTACTGCTGAGAAGAGTTAAGTCTATCACAGTTGATCAACACACAATGTTGTTGATACTGTGTACAGCGTTCTCCTGGTTCTGCTCATCTCACTCAGCATCAGTTCATGCAAGTCCTTCCAGGCAGAAACTCATAATTCTGCAAGATAAATTTAACTCTGTAACTCACACTTCCTTAGATAATTTCCCACCCCTCCTGCTGGACTTCGTCATGCCCACCCGTACCCCCTTTAGCTTCTTTTCATGTGCTATCTTCCCGCCCCATTAGATTGTAAACTCCTTGAAGATGGAGACTGCCATGCCTTTCTTTGTATCCCTATAGTTTAGCACAGTGGCTGGCAAGCTTAGCAACATTTAAGTTTATTTACTCTGACTCTGGATACCTTTAAATCACACTACATAGGGGTTCACTTACTCTGCCTTTACAGGACCAGGTCGGTTACGCAATTTAGATAGGTTACTTCAGCTTACTCATGTCTGTGTAAGACAGAAGTCGGTAGGGACAAAATTAGCTTTAGGTCTTATTATAGGGACTTGGAATTTAGAATCTAGTGACAATTTAAAAAGCCTTTTATGTTTCTACATGCCAAACAGGACATTCATTTACCATATAACCTATGTTTTCACTCATGTGAGTGTGAAGAATCAATACATGATCCTGATTCGTATTTCTGTGAGAAAGTCTAAAATGGTTTGATCCTTATCAGAAAACTTTTAAAAATATGTGAAAATAATAAATTAAAAGCACACTAGGCTTCAGTGACGTGTCCTATTTCTTTAGAATAAAGATCTCTTGGAAGTAGCAGCAAGTAGTTTCAAACGTACTCTTCGTTTTACCTTGAGGTTGCTGCTCATTGGTAGCTGGTCAAAGAAGAGGTAGACACCATCCAGATAGCATTCAAGGAAATAAAAATTGAATAGGTTGCTTACTTTTGTTTCTTCAGGTATTTGTAAAAGATTTATATTAGTATAAATTAGAAAACAGTTTGGGAGGCATGATAGAATAGTGGCTAGAGAGTTGGCTTTACAGTTAGGAAGGTATGGGGTTAAGTCTCACTTCTGATACCGGCTGTCTTACCCTGAGCGAGTCACTTAACTTCTCAGTGACCCCAGAAACTCTGAACTGAAGAGCAGATGATAATCTACATTAATAGATGAAGTTTCTTTATCAGGAGTCTCCTACTTGAATGAAATGACAAGACCAGTATCACCCTCCCTCCCAGAACAAAACAAAATAAAACACCCTGGGCTGCCAGTGAGTTTTTAAAATGAGTGTTTTTAAATTTTTAATGTGTTATTAAAAATATCATATTTCTCTATAGCAGTGTTCCCCAAACATTGCTCCACAGAGTCATTACAATAAAATGAATAGGATACTACTGTGTACAGAAGATTCCATATGGACCTCTCTGGGACTGGGGTTAGGGGACACAGACAATTGAATTTAGTGGTAGCTGATTGCCCTGGCACTTCTACCAGGATTTTTATGGGACGTAAACAGTGGAAGGAGGCTGGCGATATTTTGGATTAAATACAATTTCTGGTGATGAGGAGCGAATGGTGAGGGTAAGTGGAGTGAGGTCAGGGTCAAGGTCAGTTAAGACTGAGAGAGCAACATATCTAAAGCAGCAGCAGTGTTTATCTTTGACTTGCATTGCAGTAGGCAGTGGTGAACAATTGGAGCGTGGTGTAGAGTAATTATTTGATCAGAGAAAAGCATTAGAGTGGATATACAGGCCATGAGGTGAAAGACAGATTGGAAATAGGGTTTCCATAATGAAGGAAGTGATGTTCCTAATTCATTCTGAGGGAGTTACATTACATTGGAATTATTGTTTAGTAATCAACATTTTAGGAGCAACTGACAAGTTAGAGCACATTCATAAGAGAGTGACCAAGACAATAGGGAGATGCTGAACCACTGAAAGAAATGTGAATATCTAAAAGAGAAGGCTGGAGGAAGGGGCAGATTGGCAGGAAGGCTATCTTCAAATATGTAATGGGGATCATCAAGGGACTCATTCCTTGATCTCTGATCTGGTTGGACCTCTTCCTATGGAGCCGAGTATGTGCCCTGGCCACTTCCAGTTACTTATGTGATCTGCCTGGAGCTCTTCTCATGGAGCTGGGCATATACCCCAGCCCTTTCTGGTGACTCCATGATCAGGTCATTTCTGATAACACTTATATCCTGGATTCTTGCTAACATGCATTTGAAGTCAAAGGCTTCTAGATGATCCCTTGTCCAGGGGTGTTCTGGAGCCAACTCCAATGCCTTTAATTGTTAAGTCTTCATTGTTAGCATTTATACCTCAGAAATCAGCACACTACAGATCAGGGATTGATTTGTTGTCTTATCATTGGGTAGACTTCAGAAAGTGAGGAAAAAAATGCTAATAATGCAGATGAAATCAATTTATTTTTTTAATTAAAAAAAGAATGTTTTTACAATTTTTTCTCAGTTACATGAAAAGACAATTTAAACCTTTTTATGTAATTTTTGAGTTCCAAATTCTCTCTCTTCCCTCTCCCCTCCTTGAGAAGGCGAGCTCTTTGATATAGATTATATTTGCGCAGTCATGAAAAACATATTTCCACATTAGTCATGTTTCAAAAGAGAACACAAAGAAAAAACCCAAGAAAAATAAAGTTTAAAAAAGTAAGCTTTGATCTGTATTCAGATTTCATTACTTCTTTCTCTGGAGGTGGATAGAATTTTTCAACATAAGTCCTTAAGGGGGATAGCTAGGTGGTGCTGTAGATAAAGCACTGGCTCTGGATTCAGGAGGACCTGTGTTCAAATTCAGCCTCAGACACTTGACACTTACTAGCTGTGTGACCCTGGGCAAGTCACTTAACCCTCATTGCCCTGCAAAACAAAAACAAAAACATAAGTCCTTCAGAATTGTCTCCTATCAGTGTATTGCTGAGAATAGCTAAGTCATTCACAACTGATCATTGTACACTATTTCTGTTACTGTACAATGATCTCCTGGCTCTGCTCATTTCACTTTGTACCAGTTCACATAAGTCTTTCTAGGTTTTTCTGAGAACATCCTGCTCATCATTTCTTATAGCACAATAGTATCATCACAACCATATACTATAACTTGTTTAGCCATTCCCCAACTGATGCGCATCCCCTCAATGTCCAATTCTTTGCCACTACAAGAAGAGCTGCTATAAATATATTTGTACATATTGGACCTTTTCCTTTTTCTTTGATCTCTTTGAGATTCAGATAGTATAGTGGTATTGCTGGATCAAAGGGTGTGTGCAGTTTCGTAGCCCTTTGAGCATAGTTCCAAATTGCTCTCCAGCATGGCTGAAGGAATCACTTTGCAACTCCACCAAGAGTGCATTAGTGTTCCAATTTTTCCACATCCCTTCCAACATTTGTTCTTTTCCTTTTCTGTAATATTAACTAATCTGATAGGTATGTGGTGGTACCTCAGAATTGTTTTATGCAGATGCAATTTAAAAGTGAGTTGTACCATTTTGGTGAGCTGGTTGTTAAACATTTCCCAGCATAATCCTATTTGTTCCAATTCCATTAATGATGGGATTGGGAGGAAGGGTTATGTTGAAGAGGACTAACTACTTGACTGGGAAGAGCCTAAGAGTATTTGAAAGGGAGAGACAACTTCACTCTCACTCTTTTTTCTTTTCTTCTGATTGGCAAGGACTCTGCCAACTCTCTTGGATTTCCAGGAGGGATAAAAGGATTTCTCTTTCCTCTTCTGGGCCACTATGACAATTTCTTGCATGTGGCAGTAAAATCTTGTGCTGTCTTGGAGAGTCTAAGACTGGATCTCAAGGTCTCAGTGCATCTTTGTTTCTTTCACTGAGCAGGTGATTGAACTTTGATCCTATGTGTTTCTAGATTTTTCAGCAGCCTTGTGAATTCTCAAGGTTGAGAGGTGCTGGGTCTGGCTGCTGCTTGCTCAGTAGGAGATTACCTGTACAAACAGCTTCTCAGAGGAGGTTTACTAAATTGCTTGGACAGCAAAGAGCTAAGATGAAGATAGTATGTGTGAAATTAAAAATTGATACCCCACTTTCTTCTGTATTATTTATCAATTATTGACTGAGAATTGTATCGAATCACTGGAATAACACTTAGGAATTAGTTTGATTTAAAGAGACAGATTGACTTCTTAATATTAGTCTATAAAATAGTTTGACTTCTTATATATAAGAGTTTAACTTCCCCATTTCTCTGGGCTCTAGCCCAGAGAACCTATCTTAACCAGAAGAGGAGGAGGGAGGATGAATTGACTTGGTCATAAAATATTCTGTCTCGACTAGCACTGGACCATTCTGGTATAGGGGGTCTCAGAAATGGGATTTTCCATACTTTGCAGAGGATGTTGACCATCTCTGTGGTTTCCCTTTACCATGGACTTTGGAAACCCCCCTTTTGCAAGTCAACGTGATTTAGTCAAATGTAAGCCCATCTTTGCCTGTGACATAATCCAATCGTAGTCTTAGTTTAGTTTGTGGCATTGGACCTTATGTAACCAACTGTATAAAAAGCTGTTCTGTCAAGTGTGTCCCTGGCTGCAGAGGGGCTTTTGGATCTCACTTATTGGCAAATGCTAGACTTACTAACAAATAATCATGCTTGGTATTTTGTGCCTCAGTTTCTTTTCATTATAGATTTTTTTTTAATCATGGCATATGCCTATTCGGTAATCTCACAGTGTTTCATGTAATGAATGACTATATTGCATTTTAAATTTTGTCAATATTTTTTGTTTTTTAAGAATTCCTGTTTAGTTGGAGGAAATTAACAGCTGTTTTATACCTAATCTACTTTGTACAATGACTACTTTTTTTTTTTTTAGAAAGAACCATTGGCAGTTGCCACCTGGGAGTTTCTCTTGCTTTATCTCTGGTCCCCCATGGCCTCGAAGAACTGAGACCTGGTTGCTGCCATCGTTGCCGCAGCCTCCCATAAAGGGGCTGAGCCTGCCAATCTGTGGGCAAGAGGTTACAGCAGGAATTGATGGCCCTAATGCTGTCTGGAGACAAAGGAATTTCTGCCTTCCCAGAGTCTGGCTATCTCTTCAAATGGGTTGGGAACATCCATGGGGCTGCTGAGACAGTATGTGAAGACCTGAGGTACAAGCTCTCCCTGGAGTTCCCCAGTGACTACCCATATAATGCTCCCACTGTGAAATTTTTCACACCTTGTTACCATCCTAATGTAATACCCAAGGCAATATATGTTTGGACATCCTCAAGGACAAGTGGTCAGTTCTGTATGATGTCAGAACCATTCTACTATCTATCCAGAGCCTGCTGGAAGAACCCAACATTGACAGCTCAATGAACACACATGCTGCTGAACTTTGGACAAACCCCACAGACTTTAAAAGTACCTGCTGGAAACCTACATGAAGCAGGTGACTAGCCAGGAGCCCTGACCTCAGCTGCCCAGCCTATCTTCCCTTCATCTTGTTCATATGTGTATGTGTGTGCGTGTATCTTTTCCCCTTCCTCATAACCTGTCTTCTCTCTTCTGTACAGGACTGAATCATACTATTTTCCTTTTTTCTTAAACTCTAGTCTAGCCCTTAACATTAATGTATAAATAAATTTATTTTTGTTTTTTTTTTTTTAAAGGAAAAAGAAAGAACCATTTTATTCTTTTCCCCCACAATTAGTATTTTATTTTTTCCTAGTTACACATAAAGTTTTCAACATTAATTTTTGTAAGGTTTTGAGTTCTAAATTTTTCTCCTTCTTTTCCTCTCCTCCCTCCCCAGGACAGCAAGCAATATGATATAGGTTATACAGTAGTATTAGGGCTCCACCAGTCCCAGATGACCATGGATCAGTGCCTTGAAGAGCCACAGACCACAGTGTGGCTATGCAGTTTGATACGGGAGCCGCAGCTCCTGAGTGACTAATAACCGGTAACTGCCACATTCCGCGTTGTATCTACCCCATGAGGAGTAGCTGGATTGTCCTCTCCAGGGTGCTGGCCTGGGCAGATCAATATGGAAAACAAGCTGTTGCCCATGCAGCAGGTTTTCCCTCTCCGAGACACTGGTAGATCCAAAGGAGAGGCAGAGCCAATACAGTTTGGCACCAGTGCCACCGCAGGAGTTGCAGAGGGATGTGATGTCCAACATCCAACTGCCTAAGGGACTCCAACTCCTGATTTTTCCTCGGGGTTAACTACCGAAGCCTTTCCCATATATGGGTATAGCCACAAGGCAGCGGAGGTTTAAAATCAGGGTTCCTTCCCCTAGGCAGGTTGCCTGCAAAGGCTAACGAGCCCCACCTGCCCAAAGCGACTGGTTTTAAGGCACCAGTGATTCACCTTTGCCCCTTCTCCTATTAGTGGAAATAGTTCCTCCATGAGAAGGCCAGGAGTTGGGCTTCGGTTGTCAGAGGCTATTTGAGACGTAGGCTATTGGAGCATTTTATAGAGAGTGGGAGCTTATCCCCACTCCCACCCTGGCATGGCAATCATGTCAAACATATTTCCATATTAGTCATGTTGTAAAAGAAAAATCAGAACAAAAGGGAAAAACCATGAGAAAGAAAAAACAAAAAACTAAAGAAAAAAATTGAAAATAGTATGTCTCCATCTGCATTTGGATCCCATAGTTCTTTTTCTGGAGGTGGAGAGCATTTTCTATCATGAGTCTTTTGGAATTGTCTTGGATCATTGTATTGCTGAGAAGAGCTAAATCTATCAAAGTTGATCATTGCACAATGTTGCTGTTACTGTGTATAATGTTCTTCTGGTTCTGCTCACTTCACTTAGCATAAAGAACTCTTTCATTTTTTGGGAGGATACTTTAGGTATGAGTTGACCATAAGACTAAAAGAATTTCTTCAGGGATTCAACATGTGGTATAAAGAACAAGAGATTTTGTGAAAAGTCTGACTCTGCTCTTTGAAGACAGTCTCTCCCAAAACAAAACCAGGTCTACCTGAGTACCAAGCTAGGAGTGGGAAAGGGTATTTTGATCCCATGGGTCATAGAACCTTATGCCTATTTCAAAGGCTATCATGTGAAAGAAGAATTGGATGTGGTTCTACAGGGCAGAATAAGGCCAAAGGGCAGAATTTATAGAGAAATAGGTTTTGGTTCAACATGTGACTTTCTACCCCTTAATTTGCCTTCACAGAGGACATGCTCCATCCCTGGAATGCACCTTTGTCTAGCAAAAGTTTTCCTTCCATGCTCTTCACAAGGTAGACCACCTTCCTGTGAAGCTTTGCTTATTTTTCCAGTTTTTCAGATTTTCCTCCATTATTTTCTTTTTCTCCTTTGTCTCCATCATACTCTACCTTTGAGGTACATGCCATTCTTGTCCCCCACTCCCAAAAGAATGCAAGCTCCTTGAGGACAGGGACCATGTAATTAAAAAAAAATTTTGTATCTCCAGTGTCTAGTTGTTGTTTGTCCTTTATTTCTGAAATGGACTATGACATCAGGGTAATGTTATGACTTACACTGAATTGGATTTAAGTGAGGGAGGGCTGTGCAAAATCACCAACCTCATTGTCTCCTCCAGAGCCATTTGGGTCCAGTGGTGAGATATATATGAGGATGACTGGAGATGGCCCTGGATGTTTAAGGCAATTGGGGTTAAGTGATTTGCCCAAGGTCACACAGCTAGTAAGTGTCTGAGGTCAGATTTGAACTTAGGTCCTCCCAACTTTAGGGCCAGTGCTCTATCCTCTGCTCTACCTAGCTGCCCCCTACTCCCACCCCCACCCCAGGCCAATGCCTTGAACCCAGGAGGCACATACTAAATATTTGTGGAATTGAATTCTTTGCTCCTGGACCTTTCTCTCCTTCTATTATTGTGGTGAGTGGGAGCATTAATAGGTATCTGTTTCTGAATGGGATGGTGGTTCCTGATGCTCCAGTGCCTCCTTATAGTGCCATCAGAATTAAAGAAATAAATGAGAAAGCTGGCGTCAGATCCTGGCTAGGGCTTCTTAACTGAATTATGCGATTGGGGCTGACTCCTTATCCATCATCATCAGGAAAGGGTGCTTAGGCTTGGGCTTCATACCTGACAGATGGAGTTTTGCCATCCACATGATATGAATAGAGGTTCTGTAAGAATTTTTGATGCTAGTGATAGTCACAAAATATTAAATAGGAAATTAAACCTGTATCCAATTATATAATGTGAGTAATGATTTCTAGTATGAAAATTAGTTGACATTCCTATATTCTGCGCCAAAATTTTTCTAACCTTCATTGATCCTGGGGTTGGATTCATATTTCCAGGTCCCACTGGGGTAACACTTGTGAAATGTGTCAATATATTTCAGGCCCTCAAAAGACCAAATTATCTGAGGAATGTTGTTTTATAGCCACATAATTCTCCAACAGAAGATAATTTATTTTCCTCAAATCTCACAATATCATTCAATTCATATCAGTAAAGGCTAATCCTTCACTTAAAGAGTAACTTCAATTGATAATTTTTTCATAGCTCTATGCTTGTATACGTTTATGAAAATAGAATATCTGTGTGAAAATAGTATTTTATTCACAACCTGTTTTTAAAAAATTATTCTATAGCTCTTTCTAGGTATTTTACCAAATTTCTATAAATAAATTACATTAACTATAATTTTTTTAATAAAAGGATATCTTCAATATCTTAGAATGCCTGAGTATTCTAATAGAATAATATCCTTTGTTGATGGGCATTAGACTATAGTCAAGTGCTTACGTATAATTTCTGTGTCCTTTAAAACATAGAGAAACATTTAACTAGTCATACTGTTGCAGCTAGGTGGCACAGTGGATAGAATGCTGGGTCTTGATTCAGGAGGACCCAAATTAAAATTTAGCCTCAGACATTTACTAGTTCTGTGACCCTGGGAAAATGACTTCACCTCTGCTTGCTTCGGCCTCCCCATCTATAAAATGGGCATAGTAATAGTATCTAGCTCACAGGATTATTGTGAACATCAGAATGAGACCATAATTGGAAAGTGTTTGGCACAATACCTGGCACAGAGTAAACACTATATAAATGTTAGTTATTATTATTATTATTATTTTTGGTGGGGTAATGAGGGTTAAGTGACTTGCCCAGGGTCACACAGCTAGTAAGTGTCAAGTGTCTGAGGCTGGATTTGAACTCAGGTCCTCTTGAATCCAGGGCCAGTGCTTTATCCACTGCGCCACCTAGCTGCCCCAGCTATTATTATTATAATGCTCCAATGGGCATTTTCCAGGTGGTACATTTTTCAGGTGGTTAGATCTGGAACTAGAGGTTGAATACAGTGGTGTTGGTATTCAGCTCCTAATCTATGTTGAAGAAGATATCGGCCTCACCCTAGAGGACAAGTACATTAAGTAGGACTTCCAGAACTAACACTGGCTCCTGTTTTCCATGCAATCTATATCCTTGTTTCAAAGGTAAGAGTGGAAATTTACAATTCACAGGGGAAGTATGAAGTATTTCACTTCTTCTCTGCCTTCCCTCAATGACTCAACAATACCTTCCTCAGCCAAGGAAACAGTTGTTAAGAGCTGCTTAAGCAATGGAAGATGTAAATATGGTGTGAAACATATTTGAAGTCTCAATCTCTGAAAGACTCATTTCCCAAAGTTCCACCCTCTTAAGCTTCACGCAGAGGTCTGGCAGCTTGAAGAATTAGTTTTAGTAGTAAGTCTAGAACAGGGCTAAATGGTCAATTATTGAGTATTTATAAATTTATAAAGGGTTATTCAAATTTAAATACAGTTGTAGGTGAAATAAAGTAATTATCATGTATAGTTATTTTAAAGAGTATTTTTTCCAATTACATATAAAGATGATTTTTAATGTTCATTAAACATTTTTACTTCCAAAATTTTCACCCTTCTTTCTTCTCCTTTCATGCTAAAAATTCTTCAATGGCACCTTCCTTAAGCAAGAGATAATTTTTTTGGGGAGGGGTAGGGCAATGAGAGTTAAGTGACTTGCCCAGGGTCACACAGCTAGTAAGTGTCAAGTGTCTGAGGCCAGATTTGTTCTCAGTTACTCCTGAATCAAGGGCCAGTGCTTTATCCATTGTGCCACCTAGCTGCCCCTGAGCAAGAGACAGATAACTGTAAAGAATATTATGAATCATGTATTAAATTATTCTGGGAGTTCACAATAATTTGTTGTTACCTAAAGAGTTTTGTAGAACAAGAAAATAATGGGAAACCACTTGGATAGTATAAGAGCTCCTAGACAGACCTGAGGCTGCAAATGTACCCCCAAAAATCAGACAAAAGGGGAATCATAGTTTTAAAGCTGGAAGATGACCTTAGAGGTCATTTAGTCCAACCTTATCATTTTATAGATGAAGAAACTGAGTCCTGGAGAGGTTAAATGACTTGCTCAGGATCACAGAGGTAGGAGAGTAGTAGGAGAGCCTAGTTTTGAACCCAGGCCCATTGACTCCAAATTTAGCACTTTCCCTGAGAGAAAGCTGTTAGCACAATGAATAGAAAGCTGGTCCTGAAGTCAAGAAGACCTGAGTTCAAATCTAATCTCAGATAATTACTAGCTGTGTGACTTTGTCAAGATGAGGACATCTGTAAAATGAGAATAATAATAACATCTACCTCCCAGGGTTGTTGTGAGGATCAAATGAAATAATAATTGTAAAGCACTTAGTACTGGGCACATAGTAAGTGCTTAATAATTACCTATTATTATTAATATTTATATGTCACTTAGTACAGTACCTGGAATATAGTGAGTGGTATATAAATACATTGCCATATAAATGTTATTAATATTTGTATAAATCACTTACTTAGTACAATACCTGGCACATAGTAGGTATATAAATGCTTATCTTCTTCCCCCTGTATTTAGATAAAAAGGCAGAAATGTTAAATTGATTATTTCCCCCCAACTACCTCATTATCAATTTTTTTTGGCCTGTATTCATGAGACCTGTGTAATTAACAACATATAACAATACATGTGGGTTTTTAGTTTTAGTTTTTAGTTTTTGGCCTGAATTGTTCAAATAACTGCCTTCATTTCCTTGCTTACCTCCTCTAGGGTTACCTTGAACAAGTAGCTTATGTTGAAAATGGGGAGAGGCAATTTGTCATCCAAGGAAATAATGTGCATCACAGTGGTTCTATTCAGTCTGTTAAGCACAGAATGTTCCATGCTCAAGTGAAAACACATATACACACATACACACACAGACACAAATGAAGCTAGTCACCAAGAGAAAAACCAAAATGAAAGTCTTCATTCACCACATCCAAAGTAGGTGCTGCCAGGACCTTAAGGCATAAATAGAGAATGTTTATATACCAAAGCTTAGTGTCAGCTTCAGCCACACACCTGCCTGCCACCTTCCTCACAGTTGCCTGGTCTGTCCCAATAGTCTCCCCGCTGCTAGCTTGTATCCTTCCACCTTCTGGGGAATCAGATGCTGGCTGCCAATTATGATTGTCCACATTCCCCCCAAGGAACTCATGCTGTTCTATTAAAGACTAATTGGTGGGTTGTTGGCAGCAGTTTCAGGGCAACCTAGGGCAGGTTTTTAATCCCTTGCTTGGCAGGCATTATGCAGAATTGCCTACCTGGTTGCAAATATAGAATCATATCACAGAAATAAATATGGTGTGACCAACGTGAATCAAATAGCTTTCAAAGCTCTAGAGCCTTGGCCTCAAGATGATTCAAGCTTTCATTTCTTTCCAGCATAGCACAGTAATACCTAAGAGCCAAGAAAAACAATAGGAGGAGTGGAAAGGGTGGGGGAAGATTCAGATTTTACCATTAATTAATGTAGAAATGTGTCTACTCTGTGTTTTGATTAGAAGAATGAATGGGGGAATAAAAGAATGAATGGAAGAAGAGTGACGATGTCTTTTGTTGTATTGACCACAAAATGGTTTGTCCTCATTCAGTTTTCTTTAGTGGAAATCTGTTTCTCCTTTATTCCCCCCACCCAAATTAAATAAAAAGAAATATTTTTGCTTTGAATAGTTTCATGTTCTAATTTATGAATTATTATTGTTCTTTATTATTATTTATAGTACAATAAAAACCATTGTATATATCTATTGAAGTTTGACCCCCTCAATACACTTCCCCACCCAAATCCATGATAGTTCAGTTCTTAGAATTTTCTCTATGGGCTTGAAAGGAGACAAGAAAATCAAAGCATGATTTATTGGAAGAAGAGGAAAAGGGTTTGGGTTATTTGAGATGGAGACAAATTATGGAGATTTAGTACCCTGAAGGAATTTAAATGATTTAAATGACTGGGACTCTAGTCCCAGGTAGCCTTAGTTTCTCACCTTTTTTCTTTCCTTAAACTTCCTTTTTAAATTTGGAAAATAGGATTTAATCCTCCCTTGCCCAATGGATCTCATTTAGAAAGTCTTTGAGCAGTGAAGAGGTTGGCATTTTTGTGATTTGGTAAAAAGAGATTTGGTATCAGAGAATCAAATATCAGCTCTTACTTCCTTTCTTGTGTAACCTTGGACACTTTATCTCTTTGTATATCTTTCAAGTCTACAAAGTGAGGAGGTTGGGCTTGCTGATTTATAAAGTAACTTCTAACCTTGAACCTAAGATCCTGTGAACTCCTGGCCCTAATTCTTCCCTGAACCAAAATGTAGCCCCAGTTCTCAGAAAGTGGAAGGGAGGAAAAGGAAGAGGATGGAATGACCACTTTCCCATGCTCCTCAGAGAGCTTCTTTCACTATCAATAAGATAGTCAAACAACAAAATGATACACCAGCTAATCAACTTTCTTTTTAAGGAATAGTTTATGTTTTCCAATTACATGTAAAAACAAATTTTAACATTTGTTTTTTAAAATTTTGAGTTCCAAATTCTTTTCCTCCCTCCTTACCCTCTTCCCCTTACCAAGAAGGCAAACAACTTGATATAGGTTATACATATGCAGTCATGCAAAACATATTTCTATATTAGTCATGTTGTGGAAGAAAACACAAACACAGAAAAACCCCCAAGAAAATAAAGTTTAAAAAAAAGCGTATTTCAAGCTGCATTAAGACTCCATCAGTTCTTTTTGTGGAGGTGGATAGCATTTTTCATCATAAGTCCTTCAGAATTGTTTTAGATCATTGTATGCATGAGAATAGCTAAGTCATGTATAGTCAATCATCATACAATATTATTGTTAGTATGGTCAATGTGCTCCTTGTTCTGTTTACTTCACTTTACATCAGTTTATGTAAGTCTTTCCAGTTTGTTCTGAAAGCATCCTGCTTGGAGGAGAGAAGTTCCTAAGGTTGATCCCTGAACAGAATTCAGAAAATAACAGTAAGGAGGACCTGAGACCTGGGCACCATTATCCACAACTTGGGATGAAAACTTGATACAATAATAAGCTGCTGAAAAAATAAAACAAAATAAAAATAAAAATTAGTAAGCAAAGGAAAAAGAACCTAACCATAGATAGCTACTAGGGTATAAAAGAAGATCTGGGTTCATATTCAGAAGAAGATAGTGAAGTGGAGAAAGCCATTCTTACTCCATGTCAAATGGTAACAAGCCCAAAAAGAATTCTTAGAAAAACTTAAAAAGGACTTTAAAAATCAAATAAAAGAGACCAAGGAAAAATTAGAGGAAAAAAAAGAAATCTAAGAAAATTATGAGAAGAAAGTTAACCAATTGGAAAAAGAAGTCCAAAATCTTAAGGAAGAAAATAATTCCTTGAAACTATAATTGGGCAAGGGGAATCAAATGACATTGTAAGATTCTAAGAAATAATAAAACTAGGAAAAATGGAAGAGAATCTGAAACACCTTAATAGAAAAACAACTTGTCTGGAGAACAGATCAAGGAGATATAATATAAGAATTGTTGGACCATATGAAAGTTATGAATAGAAAAAGAATCTTGATACAACATTGCAAAAATTAAGGAAAATGGCCTCAAAGTTATAGAACAAGAGGGTAAAGTAGAAATAGGAAAAAAATCTAGTGTTTACCACCTGAAAGAGATCCCAAGAAGAAAACTTACAGGAATGTCATAGCCAAGTCTCAAAACTCCCACGTTAATAAGAAAATATTGCAAGGAACAAAAAAGAAAGAATTTAAATACTGCAGAAATATAATCAGGATTTCACAAAACCTAGGAGTTTCCAAACTAAAAAACCATAGGTCTTAGAACATTACATTTTAATGATTATACATTATGATCAAGTGGGATTTATACCAGGACTGCAGGAATGGTTTTATGTAAGGAATACTATTAACATAATTGATTATATCAATAATAAAAGCTTAAAAACATATGATTATATCCCTAGAAGCTTTTGATAAAGTTCAACACTCTTTTCTATTACAAATACTTGAGAGTATTGGCATAAATGAATTTTTCCTTAAATTGATAAAAAGAATTTATCTAAAATCATCAGCAAGGATTATTTATAACGGGGATAAGCTAGAAGCTTTCCCAGTAAGATTAGGTGTGAAACAAGGATGTCCACTGTCACCAATATTATTCAATATTGTATTGGAAATCCTCTCAATAGCAATAAGAGAAGAAAAAGTAGAAGGAATTAGAATAGGGAATGAGGTAATAAAGCTATCTCTTTTTGTAGATGATATGATATACTTGGGCAATCACAAAGACAACTAAAAAGTTAGCTGAAACAATAATTTTAGTAAAATAGCAGGATATAATGTAAGTCCACATAAATCATCAACATTTCTAGATATCACTATTAGGTCTATTTCCAAAGATGATTAGGCAAAAAGGAAAGGAAAGGAACTTTCATGTTCTAAAATATTTATAGCAGCTTTCTTTGTGGTTGCAAAAAACTGGAAATTGTGGGGATATCCATCAATTGGGGAATGGCTGAACAAATTATGGTATATAATCACGATAGAATACTACTGTGCTATAAGATATGATGAGCTCATTTATTTTAGAAAAACATGGATCGACTTCATGAAATAATGAAGAATAAAAATGAGCAGAAACAAGGGAACACTGAATACAGTAGTAGCAATGCTGGGTCAAAGAATATACACAGCTTTATAGCCCTTTGGCCCTAGTTCCAAATTGTTCTTCAGAATGGTTGGATTAGTTCACAGCTCTACCAAGAGTGCATTGGTGTCCCCATTTTTCTCCATCCCCTCCAACATTTTTCATTTTCCTTTCCTGTCATATTAGCCAATCTGATAGTTATGAGGTTGTACCTTGGAGTTGTTTTAATTTGCATCTCTCTAATCAATAATTATTTAGAGCATTTTTTTATATGACTACAAATAGCTTTGGTTTCTTCATCTGAAAGCTGATTATTCATATCTTAGGATCATTTATCATTTGGGGAATAACATTCTTATAAAATTGACTTGCTTCTCCATATATTTGAGAAATGAGGCCTTTATCAGATAAACTTGCTCTAAAGTCCTACCCCCACCCCTCAGTTTTCTGCTTTCCTTCTAATCTTGGCTACATTGGTTTTATTTGTGTGAAAATTTTTAATTGGATGTAATCAAAATTATCCCATAATGCTCTCTATCTCTTTCTTGGTCATAAATTCTTCCATTAGAAAGGTAAACTCTCCCATGTCTACCAATTTACTTATGGTACTACCCTTTATGTGTAAATCATGCACCCATTTTGACATTATCTTGGTATTGGTAGATTCTTTCAATTTCTATTTTACCTTCTGGTTCTAGGATATCAGGGAAATTTTCCTTAATAATTTTTTGAAATATTATGGCTAGACTCTTACTTTGATCATGGCTTTCCGATAGATAGTGCAATAATTCTTAAATGATCTTTCCTGGATCTATTTTGCAGGTTAGTTGTTTTTCCAATGAGATATTTCACATTTTCTTCTACTTCTTTTCATTCTTTTGATTTTGTTTTATTGCAGCTACCATTTGCCCAATTCTAATTTTTAAGGAATTATATTCTTATTGAACTTTTGTATCTCTTTTTCCATTTGGCCAATTCTACTTTTTAAGGAGTTCTTTTTGGTGAAGTTTTGTACCTTTTGTTTTATTTGGCCAATTCTACTTTTTAAGGAGTTCTCTTCAGTGTATTTTGTGCCTCTTTTACCATTTGGCCTATTCTGCTTTCTAAGACATTATTTTCTTCAGTTTTTTTTTTTTTTTGGTGCCTCCTTTATTAAGTTGTTGACTCTTTTTTCATGATTTTTTGCATTGCTCTAATTTCTTTTCTTATTTTTTTTCTCTACTCCTTTTATTTGATTTTTTTTTTGTTGAGGCAGTTGGGGTTAAGTGGCTTGCCCAGGGTCACACAGCTAGTAAGTGTCAAGTGTCTGAGGCCGGATTTGAACTCAGGTCCTCCTGAATCCAGGGCTGGTGCTCTATCCACTGTGCCACCTAGCTGCCCCCTATTTGATTTTTAAAAATGCATTTTTTTGAGTTCCAAATTCTATTCCTTCTTCCCTCCCTGCCTTCTCTCCTCCCTGAGGTGGTAAGCAATCAGATATAGGTTATACATATGCAATTATATAAAACATTACCATATTAGTCATTTTGTACAAGAAAACTTGAATAAAAGAAAAAAATCAGAGTGAAAAATAACATGCTTCAGTCTTTGTTCATTAATATCAGTTATTTTTCTATGGAGGTGGATAGTATGCTTCATCATTAATCCTTTGGGATTGTCTTGGATCATTGTATTGTTGAGAATAGTTAAGTCATTCACAGTTCTTCATCTAACAATATTTCTGTCACTGTGCACATTATTCTCCTGGTTCTGCTCACTTCATTATACATCAGTTCACACAAGTCTTTTCAGGCCCTTCTGAAATCACCCTGCTTATAATTTCTTATAGGACAATAATATTTCTTTTTTTTTTCCTTTTTTTTTTTGTGAGGCAATTGGGGTTAAGTGACTTGCCCAGGGTCACACAGCTAGTAAGTGTCAAGTGTCTGAGGCTGGATTTGAGCTCAGGTCCTCCTGAATCCAGGGGTGGTGCTTTATCCACAGCACAATAATATTTCATCACAATCAAAAACCACATTTTGTTTAGCCATTTCCCAATTGATGGGCATCCCTTTGATTTCTCATTCTTAGCCACCACAAAAAAGAGCTGCTATAAATATTTTTATACAAATAGGTCTTTTCTCTTTTTGGGGATGTCTATGGGATATAAATGTAGCAGTGGTATTGCTGGATCAAAGGTTTGCACAGTTCTATAGCCTTTTGGCCATAGTTCCAAATTGCTCTCCAGAATGGCTGTATCTTTTCACAGCTCCACCAAGAGTAGATTAGTGTCCCAGTTTTCCCACATTGCTTCCACCATCCAATTTTTTCCTTTTTTGTTATATTTGTCACTCTTATAGGTGTGAGATGATACCTCAGAATTCTTTTAGTTTTCATTTATCTGATCAATAGTGATCTAGAGCATTTTTTTGTATGACTATAGATAGATTTAATAGCTTTGTCTGAAAACTGCCTGTTCATATCCTTTGACCATCTATCAATTGTGGAATGATATATTTTTATAGATTTGACTCAGTCTCTATATATTTGAGAAATGAGGCCTTTATCAGAAATATTTGTTTCAAAAATCCCATTTTCTGCTTCCCATATAACCTTGGTTTACAGTAGTTTTGTTTGTGCAAAAAACCTTTTAATTTTACATAATCAAAATGATCTATTTTACATTTTGTATTGCTCTCGCTATTTTTTTTCCCCTCTGTCCATAAATCTGACAGATAAACTATTCCATGCTCTCAATTTGATTATGGTATCACCTGTTATATGTAAATCATATACCCATCTCGACCTTATTTTAGTGAAATGTTGTTCTATAACTAGTTTCTGTTTAAAATCCTTTTTGACTTTTACCAGGAATTCTTTTTTTGGGGGGTGGGGTGGGGGGGAAGGAGGGCTGAGGCCACTTCACATTTTCTTTGAAGCTTTGCATCTATCTGTTTTGACATTGTTATCTTCTGGGTTAGTTTTGATTTTCCTTGTCATCATAGTAAAGAAATGACTTTTTTGTTGTTTCCTCACTATTCTATTACTATTAACTTTATTTTAAAGTTGGGCTCTGCTCCCTGGGTAAAGGGAACACTGTCCTATGCTTCAAGTTTTTCATGCTGTTTTTCAGAACTAGTTTTGGGGTGTCTGTAAGTTTTCAGTTCTTCTAAGGAGAAGTATGTTCACTGTTCTCCTGGTTTGTGCTCTGGTCTGTGAGACCACAAGTACTTTTTTTCCCATGGAACTATGACCAGGGTCATCATTCCTGTTGATATTTCTCTTTTACCTGCACTGTGACCAGGTACTATGTGTGAGTGATGCAACAGAGTCTTGCTCCCATTGCCATCAAAGGGTCTTGTGTAATCTCCTGCCCAGTTATCTGATCTCTTTACTGTCTGTGGGCTGAGAGTTCTGGAAGCCACTGCTGCTGATTTAGTTTTCCCCAATGCCTGCTGCTAGCCTGCTAGGGTGGGGCCTACACTGGACTGTACTCCACTCTCACCCCAGTGTGATAGAACTTTCCTGTCAACCCTTTAATTTGTTTTATGCTGGAAAAATCTTTCAATACATCTTTTTATTGTTTCTACTGCTTCAGAATTCATCTGGGGGCATTATTTTAATATTGGTTGGAGGGGAATTTGGGAGAGCTCAGGCATTTCCTAGACTTTTCTCCACCATTTTCATTCCAACCCCAAATCACCCTTCAACTGATCATTTTAAGTTAATTGCAAGCACAATATCTCAAAAAATCTCATGGTTTCTCACATGTATGCCATTGTGTATTTGTATTGAAGTTTACTTTAGAAAAAGTCCCTATGGGGAAAGAATTTTAGCTTAATAAAGAGGCAGAGAATTGAAGTTGAGATAGAAAATAAAGCTTTTTTATACATAAAGAAATACTGTGTAACTTAGCATATTTTCATACTGACCTACAAAGCAAATATAAAGTCAGATATCCTTTTCATGATGGAAAAGTCAGGTCACCAATCTTAGTGAGCTCTTGAAACCACTTCTAATAAGAACATAATGTTGCCTGAAACCACTTTCTACTCAGAATGCTTGGATGAAGTTTGGGTTAGCCTATGTTTTTGACCCAGTCACTAGATTAAACTTTGTTTCTGAACTTATGGTCTTTTCTGGAACTTGCCATTAATTTTGTATTTTCTGGGTTAATAATCCCTGTACATCCTATATTCAAGCAAATAAAAATGATGAATATGCTTCTTTATTACAATAGCACTTATGGTCTTAGCTAATATGCGATATTAATTTTCTAAGATAAAGCAGGCAAGAGATGCTTAAGCAAATACACATTTGAAATGCTCAAACAAAGGAACCAAGTTAGCGCACTGATTGACCTAAACAGGATTCACAGGCCCAGTGGTTTGCCTTTGCCTCATATAAACAGAAGGAGAAGCATTTACTTTTGGAGAGTGATTGGAAATAGTGGAACTTGGTAGAGATAAAGTTCTTTAGACTAGTCAAAACAGTGATCCATTACAGACCAACAAACTGAAAACTTTGGCTTTAATACCAGCTAATTCAAATAGAATCCATCAGGAATATTTGGTAGGAACTCAATAATAATTGCTAGCATTTATATAACACTTTGCAAAGTGCTTTAAATATCTTATTTAATCTTGACAACAACCCTGTTGAGGTATTATTATCCTTATTTTACAGATGAGATTTTGAAAATAGAAGCTGAGAGAATTTAGGTGATTTACCCAGCATTACACAGGTGGTGTTAAGAGCAAGATTTAAACTCAGGTCTTCTTGATTCCAAGTGACCACCAAGTTGCCTCTAACAAATGTAATCTCTTGATCCTCACAATAACTTAGTTAGGTGAGTGTTATTATCTCCTTTTATGCATAAGGAAACTAAAATCAAGAGAAGTTGGTCAAAGGATTTGTACAGAGTCACACTTGGTAAGTGTCCAAAGAAAGATTTGAACTCATCTTGCAGATTCCCAGTTCAATGCTATCTATTACATCAGCAAGCTTCCTTGAATGAACTCAGTTGTTTTGTTCTTGATCACTGGTATCATTTTGCAGGCCCAATACTAACTCCCTGCTAGCTTAGATAATCAGTTAGAAAAATAGGAACACAAAATAACTGCTGTTTTATAACAGTTTGTTTATAAAGAGCTTTCCATTCTCTTCCTCCTTTTCCTTCTCCTCCTCTTCCTCCTTCCCCTCTTTCCCTGCATAGCTAACATTTTTATAGCACTTAATATGTGCCAGGCACTGTGCTGAGTGATTTAAATGATGATTTCATATGATCCTCACAACAACTATGGGAGGTAGGTGCTATTATTAAATATACATTTTACAGTTGAGCAAAATGAGGCAAAGGTTAAATGATTTGCCTAGGGACACACAGCTAGTGAATGTTAGAGGTCAGATTTGAACTTAGGTTTTGACTCCAGGCCCAGTGCTCAGTCCATTGTGCCACATACTTTCATTCAATCTGCACAAAAGCCTTAAGTAGCATGTACAATATTATCCCTGTTTTACAGAGAAAGAAACTGCTGCATTTGATGCTGTTGGCTGACTTTTCCTCCTCTTTAGGAATCTGTGACATTCTTTTCTCCTGGTTCTACTCTTCCCCTTCTGACTAGTTTTTTTCCAGTCTTCTTTCCTGGCTCATTATTATTTCACACCCCTTAATAGTGGGTATTCTCCAGACTTCTGCGGTAAGCCCTTTTTTCTTTCCCTATGCTTTCTCTTGGTAACCACTACTGTATCTATAAGAATAATGCAGTTTTATATATGTCTAGCTTGTTTCTTCCCTGAATTTCAGTCCCACATCACACACTGGCTATTGGATATTTCAAACTGGATGTCCTGGAGATACCTTAAACTCAACATGGTTCAAAACTGAACTCATTATCTTTCTCCCAACCTTTCCCCTCCTCTAAACTTTTTTATTTCTGTCAAAGATACCACCATCCACTCAGTCTCCTATATTTGAAATGCAGTCATTATCTAGTCTACAGTCCTCATTGTCCTTCACCTCAGGTAAACTGTCAGTTGTCAGATCTTGTAATCTCTACTTTCAAAACATCTTTTGCACTCCAGCCCTTTATCTCCACTCACATAGCTGCCATTAAAGTTGAAGTCCTCATTATCTCTTTGCCAGATTATTACAACAATCTCCTAATTGGTCTTCCTGACTCAAAATTCTCACTTCTCCAATCCATCCTACACATTGTTCCCCAAGTAATTGTCCTTAAGTGCAAATCTGATCATAATACTCTCTTATCAGACTCCAGTGGCTCTTTCTATTGCCTTTAGGATAAAGTCCTCCATTTAGCTTTTAAAGTCCTGAACATAGGTCTTCTATGTTATAAACCCCTTATATTTCTAGCCCCATTTGACATTAATTTTCCTCCAACACTTTGTGATCCAGCTAAAGTGGATCTTCTATTCTTCATACATAACCCTCCATATCCCATCTCCATACCTTATCTCTGGCTATCTCACCTTCCTAGAATGCACTTTCTCCTTGCCTCTACGTTATAGAGTTAGTCTCTTCCTTTAAGACACCTGTCTTATATTTTAAGATGCCTCTTATTTGTGAGGCCTTTGTTGATCCCTCCTTCTGTAATAACTCCATTACAAACCATTTTGAATATATTTATATTTATCTACTGTGTAGTCAAGCTATATATGTATATATGTGTTTGCTGTCTCCTTGATAGTATGGATTATTTCATTCTTTGTACTTGTATACTGAGCATGTAGCAGGATTTGAACTAAGGTCTTATTTTAACTCCAACTCTAGTTCTTCCAGTACTCTTTCCACCATACCATGCTTTCTACTTTGACAAACTGAAGGGAAAAAAGAAGCAACTATGAACTGTGAACAATTGCCAAATTCACCCAGCAGTGGCCATGTGCAAAACAGAGTGGAACACGTGGTTCATATTTAAAAATATATTGGTTTTGACCAAAACCCCCAAAAAACCAATGAAAAAGAAAAAAGAAAAAGGCAAAGCTTTGAGAAATGAAAGCTGGTCCACCTTCCCCCATAATGTGTAGGTGGTGTCAGTCAAAAGTTTAACAAACTAGTTTCATGAACACAGGTGGTCACTTTATTTGTAATTCTTCATAGTGGAAAATAATGAGAAAAGCTGTTACTTTTATTTTCAATAGTCGGGTTACATCTGAGCCATCTGCATTCAAAATTGGATTTAACATTTTCTTATCTCCATCTTCCAGAGATTATATTCAGGATGGAGAGAGCTGTTTCTGAAAAAGAATATTGAATGTAATCACATTCTGTTTTAGAAACAGTCAAACATTCTAGCTCTTCCAAGTAAACCCATATTAATGTTTGAGTATGATTTTAATATTAGAAAACTTTTAAAAAAAGCTTTTTATCTATCACATGGTAGGTTCAGTCACATAGTGAATATAGGAATGTTGTAAATCCTCTTCAAGGAATGAAAATGAGTTCTTGCCCAAGAAGTAAACTCTTCCTTGAATTTATATAAAATATATATTAATTCTTTAAGGATACATGAGTGCATTTGTTGTAGTTACATTGTATTTTATAAACCAGCATCTCCTCATATCTCTTTTTTTTTTTTTTTGCGGGGCAATAGGGGTTAAGTGACTTGCCCAGGGTCACACAGCCAGTAAGTGTCAAGTGTCTGAGGCCGGATCTGAACTCAGGTACTCCTGAATCCAGGGCCAGCGCTTTAACCACTTCGCCATCTAGCTGCCCCCCCTTCATATCTCTTTATAGATCAAAAAGTTCTGTCTAGTCCAACTTATACTTGAATCAGAATCCTTTATGTACTATACCTAACAAATAGTAATCAAGGCTTGGCATGAAGATCTCCACTTAGGGAAAACCTACTTGTAAGTCAGGTAGCCCGATCCACTTCTGGATTATTCTAGTTGTTAGGAAGTTTCCACTTAAGTCAAGTCCATATCTACCCATCTTCATCTTCTATTCTTTGTGGTTAACACACAAATAGGACTAATTGTTCCTCTACATGACAAGTTTTCAAATTTCAAAATACTTAAGACATCCATTTGTCCACACTAAGTCTTCTCTTCCATAGGCTAGACATCTCTAATTCCTTCAAGTAGTCCTCATATGACATGATCTTGAGGCTCTTTACTGTCCTGATCTGCCTTCCCTGAAGATTCTCCAGTTTATCAATGTTCTTCCTAAGATGTGGTTACCCAGAATGGAACAAAATATTTCAGATATGATCTAAAAAGGGCAGAGTATGGTGGAATGATCACCTCTCATTGTGGAGGTGATATTTTTCTTAATGTAGCCTATTTTCCCACAAACTTTTTCTATAGCTATGCCTACTGTTGACTCATATTAACATTGTAGTCCACTAATATCCTCATATTTTTTTCAGATGAACTGCTCTCTAGTCATACTAGTCCTGTCTTTCCCCTATATTTTTCGTCTGTCCTCATTGGCCATCTTCTTGCAACCGTTTTGCTGCTGAACCCTTTGGAATGCTTGATCTACAGATATCATGCCCTAGGAGACTTAATTCATGCAGTTTTAGAATTGTGACCCTGGTTCTTAGTTGTCCTGATTGGTAAATCAGTGAACTCGAATAGTACATTTTATTTATCTAGCTCCACAATACCAGAATATGTTTCTCACCAGTCACTTGGGCTATCTTCTTGTCACTAACCCTGCTTCTATATTCTGTTCCTCCTCCTAATCTCTTACTCTGGGAAATATTAAATCAATGCTACCATTGCTTCTGGAAAAGGAGGTATAGTTTGATTCCCCAATAGCTCTACTCATAATCCCTTTGACTTCTCAGACCAAAAGATGCTTCCTTAGCCATTACTTCCCTATATGTATTGTATCCTATTAGAATGTAAAATCATTAATGGAAAGGATTATGGTGCCTTTATATTTGTGTCTCCAGTGTTTAACACAATTCTTGGCACACTGTAAGCACTAAATAAAAGCTTTTCCATTCTTTCTTCATTTCATTCATTTATCTTGTCCTTGCGAAGTCGATTTTTTTGAGGTCAACTGTAAGACTTTATAGTTTTAATTTTAGATTTGGCCTAATGTTCAATATGTTCAATAATACCACTCTGACGGCAGAAAGTGAAGAAGAATTAAGAAGCCTCTTGATGAAAGTAAGAGAGTGTAAAAGCTGTCTTGAAGCTTAGCATCAAAAAAACCAAGATCTTGGCTACTGCTTTCATCACTTCCAGGCAAATAGAGAGAGAAGAAATGGAAGCAGTGTCAGGTTTTTTTTATTCTTGGTCTCAAAGATGGCAACTGAAGCCATTAAATTAAGACACTTGCTCCTCAGAAGGAAAGGTATGGCAAATCTGGGCAGCATACTAAAAAGCAGAGACATCACTTTGCTGACGAAGATCCATATAATCAAAGCTATAGTTTTTCTGGTAGCAATGTATGGTTTTGAGAATTAGACTATAAGGAAAGCAGAGTGCTACAGAATCTGTGCTTTCAAATTGTAGTGTTGGGGAAGACTTTTGGGAGTTCCTTCAACAGAAAGGAGATCAAATCAGTCAATGGTTTATATAAGTTAATTCTGATAAAGTAACTGATAAAATGTTAAATAGTACAGGAAGTATACTATAAACCTTCCAAGCTAACATTACCCAATTGATGATTGCTTTTTGGGACTGGTCACGTAAATTTTTCTGATTCTACCTAATTGAATTATTTAGCCTATATCGTCAACCTTTACCATAAAGATAGCATGAGAAGCTTTGTTAAATATTTTTCTGGAATTAAGATAAAATATATATTATATATATAGTATTATACTAATACTTTTTTTTGTGTGTGTGAGGCAATTGGGGTTAAGTGACTTGCCCAGGGTCACACAGCTAGTTAGTAAGTGTTAAGTGTCTGAGGCCAGCTTTGAACTCAGGTCCTCCTGAATCCAGGGCTAGTGCTCTATCCGCTGTGCCACCTAGCTGCCCCTATACTAATACTTTTTGTTAAAAAAAGAAATGAGACTAGTATAACATGATTTATTCTTGATGGAGATGAGGTTTTGTGTTTGTTTTTTTAGGGTTTAAATTTTAAATATCATATTCTAAAACTATCAAACATTAATAAACATATACACAAAGAAGATTAGAATAAGTAGATTTCATATGAAACTACAAATATCTATTATGTTCATATTTTTTAAAAGTACAGAGAAAATTCAAAATAAGTTCTAAGGCTGTAAGCACTTTGTCCTCTTGGATTTTTGATCTATTTTTTGCATTTATTTAAAATGTTTCTTTGAATTTCTTTTTAGTTTTTTTGGTCATTTTTTTAAATCATAAAGGTATTTTATTATTTTCCAGTTGCATGCAAAGATAGTTTTCAATATTTATTTTCACAAGATTTTTAGTTCCAAATTTTTCTCCCTCCCTCTCTTCTCTTCCCCTCCCCAAGACAGAAAGAAATCCAATATAGGTTATATATGTATAATCACATTAAATATATTTCTGCATTAGGCATGTTGTGAAAGAAGAATCAGAAAACAAGGGAAAACCTCAAAAAACCCCAACAATAACCAAAAAGTAGAAAGAGTATGGTTCAATCTGCATTCATAATCCATAGCTCTTTTTTCTGGATGTGGAGAATATTTTCCATCATGAGTTCTTTGGGATTGTCTTAGATCATTGCATTGCTGAGAAGAGCCAAGTCTATCATAGTTGATCATCACACAATGTTGCTGTTACTGTGTACAATGTTCTCCTGATTCTGCTTACTTCACTCAGCATCAGTCCACTTAAGTCTTTCTAGGTATTTCTGAAATCTGCCTGCTCATCATTTCTTATAGCACAATAGTATTCCATTACATTCATATACCACAACTTGTTCAGCCATTCCCCAATTTATAGACATTCCCTCGATTTCCAATTCCTTGCCACCACAAAGAGAACTGCTATAAATATTTTTGCACATGTGGGGCCTTTTCTTTTTTTGGTCATTATTACCATTAGTACCCTTCTTTCCTCCCCCAAGTCTTATCTATTCCAAAAAAAAAAACCCCACCAAAAAAACCCCAAACCTTCTTTGTACAAGAAAACTTAGTCAAACAATATTGGATAAGTGTGAAAACACATATCTCAGTGCTGCACCTCTAGCCCATCACCTTTCTAACAAGAGGTAGCATACATCATCATTGGTCCACTAGAGTGGTGACTGGTTCTTTCCTTTTTTGATCATCTTTGCCCATCTGATGGTTATAAGTTGTTTTAATTTTTTATTGTTAGTGATTTGGAACATTTTTATTGATTATTGATCATTTGCATTTGATGCATCTTTGTCATCTCCACTTCTTTTTTTTTTCTATTAGTAATACATTATAGAATTCTGCCACCAATCAAAATCAGGTTTACTGGCTAAAACAAAGATTTTGAAAGTGAATAGGCTAACTTAAATATTAAATAATTCAGATTCAAAAAATATTAATTGGCTTCTGTCTTCACAGCACTGTTAGACATTTGGCAAAATATAAAATGATGTGACGTGGTCCATGTTCTTATGGAACTTATACTCTAGGAAGGAATAAGATTATAATACATACATGCATACATATGTGTATATGCACGTATATGTACATATATAAGATATCAATTATATGGACTTTATACTTTTGGAAGGAATGATATAATTATAATACAAAATAATATCTCATAAATGCATTGGGGAGGTGCAAAATAAAACACTTGTTGAAGCCTTAGGGGGAAGGTAATTACATACAAATGACATCAGGAAAGCATTTAGAGAATAGGTAGTATTTGAGTTGGACTTTAAAGGATGGATGTTAATTCAACAGGTGATGAATGAGTGAGGGTGTTCCAGACATAGGGAACTCTATGAATAATGACACGAAGGTGCCAAAAATGCAGATTCTTTTGAAAGGAAAGAGTTTGGCTAAAGCACAGTGAATATGCAGAAAGGTTTATGAGATAAAGGCAGAAAGGAAGGGTACTGCCAGATTGTTGGAAGGCTTTGGATGATAAATGAAAGTCTTTGAAGTCATCTAAGAGGCAATAGGGAGCCACTAAAGATTTGTGAGTGAAGAAAGTGAAATGACTGGGGCTATGAAAATGGAAAAATGGTCTGGCAGCCTAGGGAAAAATTGTCTTTCACAAAGAGAATAAAATAGTCAGTGGAGTTTGTTTTATTAGGCAGACAAAAATCAATGAGAAGCAATTTTACTGAAATCATGTTGAAAAATGTTTATAAAATGTCTACTATGTGCCAGGTATCATGCTAGATGCTGGCATTACATATCTAACAATAAGAAGTGTTTCTGTGCCCAAAGTGCTACCACTAATGGGCCCCTCTGCTCTGGATACATGCATGTGGTCCAGACTGGGTTCAGCATTGGGGATGCTGGCTTCTACCATGGATTATACCCCCTTTATTCACACTTTTCAGCTTCTACTACCCACACCCCAGTGACCCAGAAATGATTTACTTAAAGCTTAGGTTTTAAGTCATATCTAAGCTCTTCCTTAAGGGGGAGTAGAAAGGTACTCAATGTACAATATTAAACCAGGTATGTGACGGGTATTTTATTTCCTACACACAAAAGTAGGTACACAGTATACTCATAAGCATGCATCTGACAGAAACAAACATAAATAAGTGGTAGTACTATTTTCTGTTATACTCTCCCAGGAGAGTGATACTTAAACTTTGTGTAAGCAATTAAACTTTTTTTAAAAAGACATTTTTGTGGGGCCTCTGAGAAGAACTTTTATATTTCATCTTGACTCTGCACTATCCCCCTTATGGTGTTGCATTGTCCTTCATTTTCTAAGATGAATGACTCATGGGGTGATAGTTAGACTCATGCACTTATAGGATTTCAGTGAGCCTGAATTGCTCAAAGTCTTCAGCCTCACTCTCTTTCCTGAGTCATCAGAAGACAAAGTCAGGATGACTGGTGATGGCCCAGGAGGCAGTAAATGACCTTGGGGTCAATGTCTGACTGAGTTCTAAGCATTCCCCCGCACTTATTTCCTCCATCTTCATGGTCATTGAAACATATTGTTCTCATCCATCCATTCAGCTTGGGGAAGTCTTCACATGCTTGGTGTAAACATCCCCCTAACTCACTGACAGGTCTGAGACCTGTTAGTTACCCTTAACATAGGTTAGCCCATATTTTGAGATGGATTTACTGGAATGAGGCCGCTGGGCATGCTACAGCTTCTTGGAGCCACAGTTGGAGTTGGCTGAAGGTTGATACCAAAGGTGGATGAGCAGCCCTGAAAAGGGCTTAGCAAGCCCTCACACCAGAGATGCTCATTCTCCCTGGAGACTCCATACACTCCACATTTCTTCTTTTATGATAGATGTCTTCTGGAAAGCCAGGTTAGGGATAGGGTTCATCCTTATATTAATGGCTATCTTCTCTAAGAGCACTGCTGTAGTTACTGGGGATTCCTCCCCTTTCCAACAGTCAGGTATGACTCTCAGCATTACTAAACCTGGACTTGTCCATCTCAAGATCAATCCCTGTTCACCTATCATCAGGTAAACATGCAAACATAAACAGAATATCTCAAATCCCATGCATAGGCTCTACTAGGCAGGATATATGCTTTAGCAGCTTTTTGTTTCTGCTGTGGAGGGGGAGAAGGGCAGTCTCCCTCCCTATCCCTTATGGAAAAGACATCTGCCACATGGAGATTCCAAGGAAGAAGAGAGTGAGGGGTGGTGATCCTACTTTTCTTAGGTTCATCTAATAAGAGAATGCCTTGTCATCTAAAGTACCAAGCTCCCTCAGCCTTGAGTCACATGTGAATTGGCCAGAAGTTAGAAGAACCTTTTCAAACCTAGATGATACATAGATTAAAAAAATGAAAGACCCTTTTCCCCCAAAAGCTTATATTCTGTTGGGAGAAAAAACATGTAAAAAGACAAATAAATAGCTGTTAATTTCAGTAGGGAGAAATCCCTAAGAAATGGGAGAATCAGGGAAGGATCTATGAAGAAGATGGCACTTAGAGAATTTCATTGTTGAATATTTTCCCAAAAACAATTCCTTACAAAGGCAGAATAAATTGTCAAAAAAAATCACATTCCTTCATTTCTTCCCTGGTTAGTTAGTAAGCTCAGCAAAGAAACCTGAGCCTTTGAGTATATCAAATTTCAGCTTTAGGAGTAAATGACTCTGCTGTTCAGCAATGTGGTCAGTGCCCACCAAAAATGTCATCAATGGCCATCACATTTTAAAAGCTTATAAATAAGACAGGCCACTTTCAAATGCAGTCTCATTAGTTCAGAGGCCCTTGGCAGACCATGTTGACAGTAATTTGGAACTTTTTAAAAGCTCATTCACAAAGTCTTCTTTCGAATGCTAAACAACCATGATAGAGAAAAGGTCATATACTTACAGAATTTGAACAATTTTGAAGAGAACCTTTTTTTTTAATAGCAGGCAACTCTCCTGATTCTATTGTTACTTTCATGCCAAGACAAAAAGAAATAATCCAAACCAAAATAACCTCCTCACCTTCCCCCTCCCCCAAAGAAACGGAAAACCCAATAAAATATATTTGGGCTTTTAAGCAGCATTTCAGTAGGAATGACAACAACACTCAGATAAGGAGAAATGTCAAGTAAGATAGTGATAGTAATTCTGAAAACTTTCAATAACTGGGCTGACCTCAAGAGCTGGTCACTAACATGGGATAGTCTGAGAGGACCCTGGCAGAAACTTCTGCTCACAATATCAGCCACCACCTCCTATTATTATACTACAACTCTATTTCTTGGATCTTTATGAAATTCTTTAGTGGGTAGAGAGAGGGCTGGCCTTTGGCGTCAGAAAAACCTGGCTTCAAGAGCTGACTTTGGGGGCAGCTAGGTGGTGCAGTGGATAAAACACCAGCCTTGGATTCAGGAGTACCTGAGTTCAAATCCTGCCTCAGACACTTGACACTTACTAGCTGTGTGACCCTGGGCAGGTCACTTAACCCCCATTGCCCTGTAAAACAAACAAACAAACAAACAAAAAACCAAAACAAACAGAAAAAATGTGACTTTGACACATGCTAGCTGTAGAACCATGCGTAGGACAGAGTGGGCAATCTTCCAGAGAAGAAGAAGAAGAAGATGATGATGATGATGATGAGGACAACGACAACTAATATTTCTATAGAGCTTACTATGTCTAGACACTGTTAGGCACTTTAAAATTATTATTATCTCATTTGATCCTCACAACAATCCTAGGAGGTAGATACTATTATTGTCTCCATTTTACAGTTGGGGAAACTGAAGGAGATAGGAGTTAAATGACTTGCCCAGGGTCACATAGCTGGTAAGTGTCTGAGGCTGGATTTGAACTCAGGTTTCCCTAACTCCAGGCCTGGTAACTTTATCCACTGTGTCATCTAATTGCTTCTGCAGCTGGCATGGAAAGGGATCACTTGAAACATGTAGAGGGGTTTGCCTTGGTGAGAAGAGGCGCTTTATTATGTGAGATAGGGTGAAGGAAGAGATTATGATAGAAGGCGTCTGGGAAATGTGAGCTGAGGAGGAGGGGAGAAGAGGAAGCTCTCAATGAAATGGCCTCAATATTTTCAGTGAAATATGAAGCAAAGGTCTCAGCTGGGAAGGAGAGTGATAGGAGGTAAGAGGAAGGATGAAAAGGTTTAGAAAAGTTGATATGGCTAGTGGACAGTGAGTCAATTAGGAGACTACGAAAGGATTGCCTTGCTGTAATGAGGGCCCAGTTGAGAGTGTTAACATAAATTGGGTCCAGTCAGGCACAGTTGAAAGATTTTCTCCACATTCCATTCAGCACTGTGTGAAAAAGGATCAAGGGCAGAGGGTACTGGGAGTGATCCAGGGCTGAGATTTGGCAGAGCAAGATTAGCAATAGCATATGGGGGGCAGGGATTCAGAAGAGGATAGTGTAGAATTGAATTGATTCATTAAAGGATTGAGATGGGGAGCAAACAAAAGTATTGCCAGTGTCGGGGTGATGACCTGGAAAGAAAATGGGTCAGGGATTATAGGGACAGTGAAGATGAACAACAAGGTTTGGTTTGCAAGGCATAGAGAAAGGTGGGATGCCAAGAATTTTGATCAATAAAGGAAATTCAGAGTTCATAAATATGGAAGAGGAGCACATGTGCTTGATGTGTTAAGATCAAGGGTATGCCATTCTCTGTATAGCTAGATAGGGTATAGGAGTAGGCCACAGGAAAGAGACAAGTTGAGGAAATGGGAGGTTAGGGTATTTGAGAGAATATCAATATATCTATATCTTTCTATCTATCTCTACTTTGATGTCTTCTAGTAGAGGACTGCAGTTGTAGAGTAAAGATTCTGAACCTGGCATTGAACACATTGAGGAAAGAAGGAAGTGTCTCAGGGGTCAATAGGCATAAGTTACAAGAATTCTGATTAAGTGGTAGAAATGTATTGAGGGACCTAAAGGAGGAGAGCATGTTGAGTGATAGAAGTAGGGAAGAGCCTGGAAGTGGCCATGGAGATCAACGGTGAATTCCATCTCCTTACTTTGACCAATAAATTGGAGGGAATGAGTGAAATGATAACAAAAGTGAAAGGAGTATGAGAGAGAGAAATATTTAAGATGAAAGAAAATTTGTTATTTACAGAGGGACTATTTCATGGAGTGCAGTGAAGGGTGGGTTGCTTTAGAATGTAAAATGGAGTGGGGTTAGGTTGATGGGAATAAGAATAAGGGGGCAGGCAGTGGGGATATGGAGAACAGGTCTTGCATAATGACAAAAGGAGGTTTAGAATCATTATGAGGGGAAGGTATAATCAGGTAGAAGTTTGATAATCATTGCTGAATTACTTCAGAAAGATTATTAGTATCTCTAGGAATTTGTCTTAGGTTTGAGGACCAATGTGGGAAACTGATGGAACAGCCATTCCATGCTATCCCTGCAGGCATACTAGACCAGGAGGGGGAAAGAAGAGCATCTTTGTCCCTTGCAGGCACAGTTGTCTGCAAGCTCATAGAAGGTCGACCTATGGGATCAGCAGGTTAATGGAATGATGTCTCTCTGATCCATTGCAGCTGGAAGGATCCCAAATAATCATGAAGAGGCCCTCATAAGGGGCAGGTGATGGAATGGTGTTTTCTCTGATCCCTTGCAAGCAGGAAGAGGAGAGTAGCATAGAGTAGTACAATGACATGACTGGAAGGGACATCAGCATCTCTTCAGCAGAGATGTAAATTGCCCCAGTCATGCATTTACATATTTTCACAGTGAATGCTTTTCACATGTACCACAGGCACCATATATTCCTTATGCATGTATCTGCCAAATATGTTCCCTGTCATGTGTATCCTTTCATGCATGCCCTCCTCTAGTTGTGGTAATCTGCAGGAGAATGTTCCTTCTTATGTACAACAGAGGATAGATTCATTTTGCTAGTTTTCTGTTGCTATGCTATTGATTAAATGTCTTTGTTTAGAACTGATGTATCCTCTGCCAGGCAGGTACAATAAACACATCCATGGGAGTTTTTAAGCTCCAATTTTAAGTGGGTACCTTGATTTGGGGGTAGCTATTCTGTGTGCTCACTTATTTGTTTGTCATTCATCATTCATTCAACAAATACTTGTTTATTCTTGCTTCTTTTGTATCTACTCATAGCACCAAGTATAGGGCTCTGCAGTTGGAACAATCCTCAATAAATGATTTTACTGGAATGGAATTTTAACATCTAGTTCTTGGCCTTTTCCCTATCCCACAATCTACATTTATTCTAATATAATGCTCTTTCTCTTTCAGTTTAATGCTCTGTAACAGAGCACAGGACTCATAGGGATTACAGACAATATGACAGAAGCCAACTATTATCTGGCTAACGCTGAGAGTTCTGTTTCACAGGAATGCATTTCACCCCAGATCCCAGGAAGACAACAGATATCATAGATTCAGGAGAAGAGGAAAATAACCTCTTGGCCATTCTTTTTTTTTTTGGGGGGGGAGGGGGTTAAGTGACTTGCCCAGGGTCACACAGCTAGTAAGTGTCAAGTGTCTGAGGTCAGATTTGAACTCAGTTACTCCTGAATCCAGGACCAGTGTTCTATCCACTGCGCCACCTAGCCGCCCCACATCTTGGTCATTCTAACCAAATCTGAGGAAAAATACTATGTGAGTATTTTATAGCTCCATTTTTCATATGTTAATAATTTAAATTTATTTTCTCTTGGTCTCCACATGTGTCATTGGTGGTCAAATCTCAAGCAGTCCTCAATTCCTTTTTTCCCAATCTTGATAATATTTTTTTTTCCTAGTGACATGTAAAGATAATTTTTCAGCCTTCCTTTTTATAGGATTTTGAGTTTCCAATTTTCTCCCTCCTTCCCTTCCCTCTCCCCTCCACAAGACAGCAACCAATCTGATATAGGTTATATATGTACAATCATGTTAAACATATTTCTACATTAGTCATGTTATGACATAAGAATCAGAAAAAGAGGGAAAAACTTCAAGAAAGAAAAAGAAACACAACAAAGTGAAATTAGTATGCATCAATTTGCATTAGCTTCTACAATTCTTTTTCTGGATGTGGAGAGCATTTTCCGTCATGAGTACTTTGGAATTGTCTTGGATCATTGTATTGTTGATAAGAGCCAAATCTATGCAGCTGACTTATACATGTTGCTGTTACTGTGTATAATGCTCTTCGTTCTGCTCACTTCATTCAGCTCAGTCCACTTAAGTCTTTCAAGTTTTTCTGAAATGTGTCTGCTCATCATTTCTTATAGCACAGATAGTATTCCATCACAATTCATATACCATCAACTTGTTCAGTCATTCCTCAATTGATGGGCATCAAAAAAAATTGATGGGCATCCTCTCGATTTCTAATCTTTGCCACCACAAAAAGAGCAGCTATGAATATTTTTGTACATGTGGGTTCTTTCCCCCTTTTTATGATCTCTTTGGGATACAGCAGACCAAGTAGTGTTCTCAATTCCCGTTTTTGTAATACAATTTGAACCAGAGAGAAGCCAAGTAACTTTTCCCTGGATTCATTCCATGGGCTAGAGCTGACCTAGAGCTTTGCCTTAGAAACACAAAATGTAATTATAATGTCATGGGGGTCCATTATTTGGACAAAGGTTTTATTAGCTTGTTTTGATTTCTAGCTCATGGTTCCCTGAGTTCAAACAAAGCATTGACTGATTATCCCTTTGGCTCTCTTCCTACTACCTGAAACTATTCCCGGATATCTCACTACTTATCTCCAACAGATGGCACCTGGATTGGTTCTGCAAAAGCTCTCCTTTTTCTTGAATTGATCTTTTTTCAGATGACATATAGTACCATGGTTAAGAATCAGGAGTAATTCTACATAATATGTTTTTTACCCTCATTCTTAATGATGTGTGGGTAGTGAAATGGAACACACAGTGGAAACATGAGAAAGAAAGAAAAAAGATTTAAAATGTACTGTGAAAGGACAGAAATTAAATAGGCTTACTATGATTTCCCAGGCTATTCCACACTATGACCAGTGAGAAAAGAACAATTTGGTGACGGCTACTATGAAAGTTAGTGTCCAGAAGCCCACTGGGATTTTACAGTAATGTTATATAGTGACTACAAGATAAAACATTATTCCCATAATCTTCCCTCTTATCAGTGCCTTTTAAGATCAGTTTAAAAAAAAAAACTTTTGGTGTGTACCTGTGATTTCATAAGGGAGCACTTGTTGAGAAATTGTCCTTGTACCAAAGCAGATCAGCAAACTGCTCTAATTTATAAGCCTAGAGTTGCCGTGGGGGTGTGGTTACTATCGAGAGTTAGATGACTTTCCCCAGAGTCAAACTGAAAATATGTTTCAGGAGTAGGAATGAACCAGGTTTTCCTTTCTCTGAATCCAGCTCTCTAACTGGCTACTCCATACTGACTTATGGTCAAAGGTTGCATAGATTGAAGCTAGATTTATCTAAGCACCCTGTTAAGCCTATACAGCTATAGCTAAAAGCTGCAGGGAATAAGGGTTTTGGTTTTTTTTTTGGTGCTCATAAGGCTCAAGACCAATTTGCCCTATGGTTACAGCATCTTAGGGCTATTAAAGGCTAGCATCTCTGGGCCTCTAAATTTACTGCTCCTCTGCTTATATTCAGATTTTTGTGGAAATGGTTAGATGGATTTCATGACTAATATCTTTTAATATCCTTTTCTCTTGTGGCCACAGGAAAGCCTCAGTGATTATCTTGTGAAATGTCCCTCAAGGCTTGGTCTATTATGGCAAATACCATTGGGGGCCTCTATTTCATATCCCCAAAGGCAAGGGTAGAGTGAAAATGCTCACAGCCTAACTCTCCTGCTCTTTAGCTTTTAAAAAAATTTTTATTATTTTTAACTGAATAATGGTATCAGTGAGCTTATCACAATTGCTTTCTTTCCTCACCTAATGTCTTTTGGAAACCTTAGCTCCCTTTTAGATGCAGCTCAGATACTCTTCCTACCAAGGATTTTGAATATATTTTGCCTTTGCTTATATAATATTGCTTGTCTGGGCCTGTCTAGATTGCCTAACACAGAGGCTCTTTAAATCTCCTGCACAAGTGTGGGGTAGCTTCCTTTGGTTGTATAGCCAGAAAGCCCATGTTCTTAAAAAACCGATTAAACTGGAACTTCTCTCTCTTTCCTGCAATGCTCATCCTGCTGTGTTCAGAGGACAGAGATAACAGCTTGCCCATAGCAGGGCACCATTGAACTGAACAGGTGAGAGAAGAGGGATTTCCCTATCCTGAACTCTCTCTTATCTCTTAGCTCTGACATATTTCTTGGCCTGGAATTGGTTCTGTTCTGTTTCTTTTGTCCTTCTTAGTTTCTCAGGTGCTGGACAGTGATCTCCACCAGAACTGGGAGTCAAAGCAATAATGACTTGGAGCTAGGATTTAGAGGCAGATGTTGCAGCCAGCCCAGCAGGGAAGCCCTGAGAAGCTTGGACTCCTGGGACTCAGCCTTAAGTGGGGTTTTGTGCTTGTAACTGGGACTGTACTCTTTTGAAGCTGAGCTAACTGTGAATGTAGTCCCTTTCCCAGAAATGTGTAGTGCAAGGGCGAGTTGGGAGGTAAATTTGTGTATTGCGATTATGCTGTACCTCTTGAAATAAATATTCCTTTGTAAAAGCTACTCTGACTATTAAGTAGCTAAATGGAACTGGGGTGCAGGGAACTTACACCTACAATTGAGGGAATACCATCAGTGAGGGCTCGAGCCTTTTGCAGAGAGATTAGATAGCCTTATACTCCCTTAAGGTACTGGGGGAGGGCTGAAAATTACCCTATCTGGCCCCTTGGCAGTGGGAGCCAGGGTGGTTAGTGTTATATTACACTAATATGTGTTCAAGCTGTATCCCTCAGAAGAATATAACCCCTTGAGGACAGAGACTGTTTTAATTTTTATCTTTGTTTCATCAAAATTGCTTTTGAGCAAGAACTTCCACATTCCAAAATGCTTTGTGCCAAGTAGCTGCTTAATAGCACTTATTGGAATAAATTAACATTGTAGATACCCATCTGGCAGCCTTCAATGGAGTTTTTCTATGACTGGTATTTAGAAATCTAGAGATTCCCCCCCCCCCCATTAACTGCAAAAATCCAAGATTACAATGACTTTCCTCCAAAGGCCAAGGCTCCCACTGCATCCAGGGCAATCTCCAGTCATCCTGATCTATGTCTTGCACTGGACACAGATGCTCCAGAGGAGGAGTGAAGCTGGTGACTTTGCATACATACACCCTGCCTCACTTAATCCAATTCTTTTCAAGTCAAGACATCACCTTCCTGATGCCATTGGTCCTCTTCAAGAACAAAGGACAAACAACAAACAGGAGTGGTGACACTAATATATAGTCGTCCTATAAGTAATTGGAAATTCCCAATATAAATAGTGACATTCTTCCCCCTCATCCCCAATAATAAAGGATTAATTTATCCCAGTATTTCATCAGCAACCTTTCATTTGTAGATCTTCATTTTTTGTGTTCTTTTACCTGAGCTACGATTGTAAACTGGAAACAAAAGTTAATCATTTGGCTATCCTTCCTTTATTACATAAGTACTTAATGCAGTCACAACATAGCTAAATAGGGTAAAAAAAAGGGCAACTCTGAGAAAAGTGCAATGGAAGTAGGGTGTGGAACTGGCTTCAGGAAGACGGGTATTCAAATTTCACCTCATATTACTGGGTTATTGGCTGTGAGATTTTGGGCAAAGCAATTCACCTCTCTGAACCTCCAGTCTCTTGTCTATAAAATGGACACGATGATAATATCTGCATTATCTATTTCTCAGGGTTATTGAGACATGGGTAAATACTATATAAATGTCAAATAGTATTAAAAGTAAAGGTCAAAAGAGGCAAAATCAAGAGATTAAAGAATCAATTGTATTTTTAACCTTCGATAGCCTGGTAGCAAATCCAATTTTCTTCAAACCTGGTTCTTCAAGATCCTCCATCAACTCTCCAATTTGTTTCATTTATTCTTGGCCTTCTACTTAAAATTAAATAAATCTGTTTGTCCTCCTTTGTATAAATGTAACTTATTTTCCACTCCTGTCTTTGCATATGCAAACTGGTTTTCTGGGATCCCTGCCCAGATAGTATTGTTGTGGAGATGGGGGACTCAGGCAGATGCTATTCTAGAATTCACCAGTTTGGAGGCTACTGGAAAGAGGAAGCTGAAAGAGAGGAGTTAGATTGTCAGCTGTGCCATTGATAGGGTCTAGCGACTCGTGATTTCTATATGCAACATTCCTGTTTTCCTCCTTTCACCCTCAGATGGATATAGCAAACAGGATAGAAATTCTTGGAACTGTGTGTGTGGGAGGGGAATAGGGACCCACCATCATTTTTGACATCTTGGTGGACTAACAAGATAGAAATCCCCCAACTACCCGGTAGTCTAATATTAGAAGTGTCTTACCCCTATGCAAGAGCACAGTAAAGCAGATCTTCTTGTCCACTGTTGTAACAACTACTTGTCATTAGATAAAAGACTGTGCAGTTTGGTCTAAAAGGACTTCTTTCCACAGTTGTAAAAGTATTTGGTCTCTCCCCTATGTCTCCTGCCCTTAACAGAGAAGCATATTTTCTTATTCTTAGAGTAATCTTGCTACTTACATTCCAAAATCTTTTTTCTTCCTTGACTGTTCTCTTTCTTTACTCCTCTCTTTCTACTAGAAAAGCTTTACTTTTCTATCAAAATTGCCTTAGAAGTAGGAGTGGCCTAGGTTATAAAAGGCTTTGAATGTCAAACAGAATATTTTCTATTTGACCCTAGAGGCAATAGGAAACCATTTTGCCTATTGATTGGGGGTGGGTGAGGGTGAGGTGGGGTGTTGACAGATCAGACTTGCACTTTAGGAAATCACTTTAGTGTCTGAATAGAGGATGGATTAGAATGGAGAGAGACTTGAGGTAGGAGACCCACCAGCTGGCTATTGCAATAATCTAGGCATGATGTTATGAGGACATGCATTACAGTGGTGGCAGTGTCAGATGAGAGAAGGAGGCATGTTCAAGAGATATTTAAAGGGTAAAATCAGCAACCTTAGCAATAGCTTGGATCTAAGGGGTGATATATAGTGAAGAATCCAGGATGACTCCTCGGTTGTGAATCTGAGGGACTGGGAGGGTAGTGTTGTCTTCTACAGTAATGGGGAAGGTAAGAGACAGAGGGTGTTTAGAGGGAAAGATGAGTTTCATTTTAGATACATAGAGTTTAAACTGTCTATTGGACCTCCAATTCAAGATATCTGAAAGAAAGGTGGAAAGGTGATATTGCAGGTCAGCAGAGAGATATTGCAGACCAGAAAAGGTAGATTTGAGAATCATCAGCATGGAGACGGTAATTAGATTTATGGGATCTTAAGAGATTCCCCAAGTGAAGTAGTATAGAGGGCAAACAGGGCCCAGGACAGAATATTGGGGGACACTTGTGGCTAGAGAGCATGATCTGGAGGAGGATTCAGCAAACTAGAAAAAAGGAGTGGTCAGATAGGTAGGAGGAAACAAGGAGAGAGCGGTCCTCCCTAAAACTTAGAGAGAAGAATTATCTTGCTATTCCATTTTCCTAGGATGCTCTTTCCTCACCTATTGGCCAGCTTATGACTTATTTCTTTTTAAATGGCTTTTAAAAATCACTTCTAGAAACATTTTCTAATTTATACAATAGAACTTTGTCTGTACCTCTGCTTGACTACTTCAGTACTCAATATCTGCTGTACTTTATTGCCTTCGGTTTATAATTTGTAATCCCTTCCCTACAAATATGTTCTTTGGTATTTGAACATCTCCACTCCCTAGATAATAAATACATCAGAGTCCACACACTTTCTTGTATAGAATTATAGAACTTGAGAAGTGGAAGGGAACACAGAAGTCCTCCAAGTTTAAGATTTCACCCACCAAAAGCAAGAGCCTTCCCTACATATCACTGGCAAAGATCTTGTGATTTCTGCTCAAATGCTTCTAGTTACTAAAGTTCATTACTTTGTCAAGCAGCCATTGTTGGATTGATTTTTTCCTAAGATTGAGCTGCCCTAATACATGCATCCATTGTTCTTAGTTATGGCTTTAGAACTACAGAAAATAGATCAAGTCCCTTTCACTGACAGTCTTAAATAGCAGAAGAAAAATATTGCACTCCTCTTAGTCTTTTTTCGAGATTTAATCACACCCCATTGCTTGAAACTTTCCTCACATAATATATAGTTTTGATCCCTGTTACAATGCCTTCCTTCTTCTGGATGTTCCCTGATAGACGGTGCCCTTTCTTTATTAATATGGTGTCTACAATCAAGTAAACTATTTCTTCAAGTTTTATGTGACCATCCTAGAATAGAGTAAGACTGTGATATCTTTGCATTTGGGACATTAGTTTCCATTAATGTAGTCTAATTCAATGATCATTTAGCCCACTTCTTTTGGTTCATTTTGTCTAGAGGATATTATGCGATACTTGATCAAATCTTGGATGAAATGGAATTATATATTTTATTATATATTATATGATATATATAATATCATATTATATAAACATTCATCTGCTTTATCATTGTCCCAGGAGGAAAAAGTGATGAATTTAGAGTAGTTAAATCCTGACTCTTCAATTTACTTCTATGTGACATTGTACAAAATCACTTAATCACTCTGTACTTGGATTTCCACATCTGGGAAAAGAGGAAGCTAGAACAGATCAGACTAGACTAACTAGACTAGACTAGATCACCTCTAAATTTCTTTCCCATTTAACTAGGAGTGTTTGAGCAGAAATCAGATGATTATTTGTCAGTAATACTATAGTGGAAGGCTATTACTTCACTTCTACCTCTTAAGTTCTAGATTTTTTTTTTGCAGGGCAATGAGGGTTAAGTGACTTGCCCAGGGTCACACAGCTAGTTAAGTGTCAAGTGTCTGAGCCTGGATTTGAACTCAGGTCCTCCTGAATCCAAGGGCCAGTGCTTTATCCACTGCGTCACCTAGCTGCCCCCAAGTTCTAGGATTTTATACATGAAAGACATGGTCTCTGAAATGTTTACAACAATTCTATTACTTTTCCCTTCTTTAAATCTGGCTGAATGGTTTTTACCCAAATTTGACTAGGTGAGTGCCATAGGTATTTCAATTTTATTAGTGCATAGGAAGTCTTAAAATAAAGGAATGAATTTCTAACTATAGAATTTGATATGGGGCAGTCAGGATGATCTTCTCCAGCCACACTAAAATGGACTATTCTGTCAAAGCATAAAGCTGACCTATGATCAGAGTCATTATATAAGTGTTTTAGCAGGAACACCTAGGTAGTTTAGTAGTAAGAGTGATAGGCCTGGAGTCAGGAATACCTGAATTCATATCTGGCCTCGAGAAACTCGCTATCTGTGTGATTTTAGGCAAGTCACTTAACTGCCTGTTTGCCTTAGTTTTGTGAGAATTGGAATGATACCCCCTGCTGGGAGGGACATTGTGAGTTCTGGCCTGAAAAGAAACCATGTGACTTTAGCATCCAGAAGTGACCTTTCTGGGGTTTTGAAGGTCAGATCAGTGTCAGGAAGTGATGTTTTGCTGCCCTGTGGGTCCCTGTCAATCAGAGCTACCAATCAATTAGCTTGGATCTGTGAGTGTGTGTGTGTGTTGTGTGTGTGTGTGTGTGTGGTACAGCCCTGTTTCCTATTTCACAGGAGGCTTCTGGGAGGTGTGAGGCTCTTTTGTTGCTGGACGGGCTTGGTGGCAGAGACAGGCAAGAAAGGGAGACCAGGCAAATCTCATACTTTATCCATGTGTTTCTCTTTACTAACCCCTAATAATACTTTAATAAATGCTTAATGCCCAAAGGTTGGTGCTATATGTTTTCTAATTTAAGGCGACCACTCATTAGATTTTGGACATCATAGCTAGAATTTTTAGGCCCTTACAGTTTCCTCATATGCAAAATAGAGATAAAAATAGCACCCATCTCCTAGGAATTTTGTGAGGATCAAATGAGATAATAATTGTAAAGGGTTTAACACAGTGCTCTAGGCACATATTAAGCACTAGATAAATGTTATCTATTATTACTGTTACTGTTGTTGTTAGAAAAGTCTAAACCTTCCAGATACAGTGGTCCATACATTTTAAAGTAGGCTTCAGATTTTGAAAAGAAATTCAGCATAGAAAGTAATTCTCTTTTTTTTTTTTTAAAAAAGATTGATTACAATGCCTGAGTTTGTTGTTTTAGTAATCTCTATATGAAGGAAAAAAGAATCAGGAAAAACTAATATCCCAGTGAGTTTTTTCTTTAGTTAGAAACTGAATGGTTGCTGATTGCCACAGACTGAATTCTACCTTATTTATCTAGTAACATCTTTGTTACTAGTAGACCATACTTCATATTTAGTACTTTCTTATGAAAAACAAAATGTATCTTTATTTCCCAGGCAGGTATCCATTGGCTATTGAAACTTTTGTATGCTGTTCCCCAAACCATTTTCTGATAATTCTGTTATACATATTTAATTTGTTTCAAAGATGGTTTTGCTTCAATCCTTTGAAGCAGATTTATATTGTACACACTAACCAATTGATTGTGACTTTGAAAATGTTTGCAAACCTGTTTCATATTCTCGAGGAACTGCTGTGTCAAGTCAGCTAATGTTTTTAAGGTCATTGTTATACGTCTTTCTCACTTCACTACCAGTGAGTGGCTTGGACTTGAGAACTAAATAGACTCCTTTGATGAAAAGTGGCAGCAACCTGATCATTCATTTTTTGTTAGGTTCAAGGCTTGCTACTTGCCTTGAAATTCTGCAGCTCCATTATTCTTATAGCATTTAAAAAATTATATTTGCAAAGAACTTCTAAGAAGGTATTAGGCAATATTTTCAACTCCACCCCCATCTGAAACCTCCCTCCCCCACCCCACATGAATATATAGGTATTATTAGCCCTCATTTTAGAGATGGAGGAACTAAGAGTAAGTGACTTTTCAGTTCACAGTAGAGTTAAAATATATAGTTAGGCAGGCTACTATGGTAAAAAAGAACCCCACCCCCCCAACAAAATTCTAAAAACCATTAAGCTTGGTTTTTTTTTTTTTAAGTGAGGCAATTGGGGTTAAGTGACTTGCCCAGGGTCACACAGCTAGTAAGTGTTAAGTGTCAGAGGCTGGATTTGAACTCAGGTACTCCTGACTCAGGGCTGGTGCTTTTTTCCACTGCGCCACCTAGCTGCCCCCCCATTAAGCTTGTTATGGAAACATGTTGCCCATTCTCTAGGAGAACTATTAGTTAGAATATAAACACACACACACACATACACACACAAACCCCCCAAAACAAAACCCTGATGATCCCATGTCCAGCAAGGATAGAGGGAATTAGGGTTGTGTTGGAGTCAGGTCAATAGGAGAGCTGATTATTAAATTTTCAGTATGAATATTTACACCCTCAGAAAGTGGAAAGATACAAATCTGGACTTGATTTATTGTTTTGTTGATTGTTTAGACTTAAGAAAGTAATGGAAAAATGTTAATAATGCAGATTAGACTTCTAAGCGTGCTGTATGTAAGTTCACTCCTCGTGCTCTGAAGTTGTTAAATATTTAAAAGTATACCTATAAGAGAGAAGGATGAAATTTGCAGTACCCAGCATAGTGGGGAAAGTTTGTATTTCTGACACTGTCAAATGACTTAGCTGTATTCATACTGTGGGGTGGGCTAGAGAAGGAGGCAAAGAGGGATGAAGGAGCACTTCTCTATTTTCTAAGTTATTGTGGAGAATGGAGTATTCTTTAAACTAAATAGGACTCCCTTACTCAAAGAGTAATTCTATCCCTTCACTCAGAAGCAGGACAATGATATCTACCAATAAGGAGAGTCCCATACCAGTGGTCTTTAGGACTGGGGTTACATTCCTCCCATGGGCTGAGACCATTTCTAGTTCCTTGCAAAGATCAGTTGGGTCAAATAAAAAACCTGTAAGTATACAGTATAAATGCAAACACCAGTGTTTTAAAACAAAAGGATTATTTTCCTGGTATCCCAAGAAACTAACCTTTAATGAAAATAAAACAAATACACATTAACAGGACATTTAGTAAACATGGCTCCAAATAGATCTAGGAGGATACTATAGTGAAACATACTTAACTACATTACTGACATGATACATACACATTTCAGAAGTACATGTATATCCATAGTATACAGCAATGACTCAAAAGCAATAGGCATGTAAAGTACTGGCCCTGGATTCAAGAAGACCTGAGTTCAAATCCAGCCTCAGACACTTGACACTTACTAGCTGTGTGACCCTGGGCAAGTCACTTAACCCTCATTGTGGGGGTTGGGGGGGAAGAGGTGGGGAAAAGCAATAGGCTTGGCTAACAGCAATATTGCTAACTGCAATAATGACAACAGCATCAATAGGTCTATATGTATAAAATACAACTTGGCCATAATCAGTAGTGGGTGTTTCTGACTTTCATTTTCAAGAGATAAAATGGGTGATGCTAATACCACTTCAGGTTACCGAAGGAAAAGACTCTGGGAAGATATGAAAGGGTCTGACAGTCTTCATTAAGTCCCTATCCCCAATTTGCTAAACTAAAGACTTTGGGGGAATTTCCCCTGGGGTGAGATCTTTTAACAGACTTTCTCTTGGTTGAGCTGAGTTACTTTGCTCCCAATGGTATAGGTCCTTCTCGATATATTTTCTGGTATATATTCTCATATGTAGGTTTTCTCCAAATTCTGTTATCAAATTGGATAAATGGGTTGCTTTCATAAAAAATAGGAAAGATTCAATATGAAAATAAGGAAGAAAAAGGAAGTAAAGAAATAAACATTTATTAAATACTATGTGCCAGGCAATGTGCTAAGCACTTTACAAATATCTCATTTGATCCTCTCAACAATCCTCTGGGGTAAATGCTATAATTATCCCCATTTTATAGTAGATGAAACCTGAGAGGACAGAGGTTAGTGTGAGAAAATAAGTATTAAGAATGGATTTCTAGGCAAGATCCAGACAGCAGTTTTAGTTGCTCTCTCCCTCTCACCCCAGAAAGTTTAGTTCCCGCCAGGGATGAGCCCAGGGGAACAAAGGAAATGCAAATTGACTCTTTTGTTTAGCTAGGGGAAGAAATACACCTAGTCAAAGGAATTTACCCTTTTGTATAACTCTTTAGACCACCCTCAAGTCATGTAAATCAATGGAACTGAATGATGCTGTAACCAATTAGTTTAGATCAATGGTAATGACCCACCTCTATCTAAGGAGGATAAAACCCCTGAGGACACCAGGGTCAATCTCTCTTTTGCTCTGAGCCCTCCCTTGGCTTTCTGGATCAACTCCCTTGGCCCTGAAGGCTGTCAGTACCCTGTCAGTATGCTGTCTCTCTGAGAGAAAAAAATGGGTCTGGGTCTTTTCTTCTGCTTGTCCTAACTGCTACTAGGCCAATTCTTTACTGCTATATATTATATTAATTATAAATGCTTACTGCCAAAATGGGTGCAATAGCCAATCATGTAAGCAATTAATTTATAAAACACACTTTAGCACAAATAATTTTAAAAGCACAATAGATAGTGTCCTAGGCCAGATTGGAATTCAGATCTTTTTGACCCTCAAGTTCAGCACTCTATCCACTGTGCTACCCTACTGAAGAATCTTAGTACCAAATATGAGACAGGATAGAAAAAAATGGAATATTTTGTGGCAAAACTCAAAAGAAAAAGGTCTAGTCAGGAAAAACAAAAACTATCTTGCAAAGCTGATCTTAATTGTATATGGACTTAAAAAAAATCTTTAATAGAATTGTTGGCTTCTAAGTATTCCTATCAAGAGAACCAGGATTGGTTAGAATTTTCAAATGGAAATGTAAGAGATAAGAAAAAGAAAGATAAGCAAGTTAAAGCAATTTGAAAAGGCTAAAATTAAATGTTTACATATGGAGAAGGAGAGAATAGATCCTTATGAAAGTCCTCCAATATCTCAAAGGGCCAGTGAGGGAATATTGTCATACAAAAAGGGATAAAAATAAAGAAAAAACAATCCTAGGGATAGAATGGCAGGAGAAGAAAGGAGGAACTTACTACTTTTTGTAATTAGAGTACCACAGGAGAAGAATATAGGATATTCATGAAGTGTGTGAAGATTGGTGGTCTTATGAACTTTGCTTTTGTGTGAGCCCATTCAGAGTAAGGTTGGGAAGAAAATATGGAGTGGAAATACAATAAAGGAATATCGCCTGAATAAGGGAGAGGGGAGAGTCTTGATAGAGGGTAGCATCACAGAGAGAATAATCATAGTTGTATGTGGTGTCAAAAGAGAGAGAGAAACAGAGAGAAAGCTCAGGGATCTGAATCTGGGCTGGGGGGGAGAAGAGACGGAGAAGATAAAAGACAGATTATCAGAATGTTCCAGACACAAATAGCTAATGCTGATTTAATTTCCTTATGTCTCCTTTTATTTTATTCTTATCCTTTTTAATATAGGGATAGAGGGCAAAGAGAAGAAACATTATAATGGAATATGAGGGTAGTAATAATGAGAAGATGAATGGGAGAAATGCACATAAAATGTTTTAAGAAGTTTTAATTTAAAAAAAAATTTAATAAACATTTATATTTTAAGTTTTGAGTTGCAAATTCTATCCCTCCCTCTCTCCCCTTCCCCCTCCCTGAGGCAGTAAGCAATCAGATATAGGTTACACATGTGAAATTATGTAAAACACTACCATATTAGTAATTTTGTATAAGAAGACTCAAATAAAAGAAAAAAAAGAAAGTGAAAAATAGCATGCCTCACTCTGTGTTCAATAAGTATCAGTTCTTTCTTTGGAGGGGGGTATTATGCTTCATCATTTGTCCTTTGGGATTGTCTTGGATAATTGTTTTGCTCAGAATAGATAAATCTTTCAGAGTTCTTCTTAGAACAATATTGTTGTTCTCCTGGCTCTGTTCACTTCATTATACGTCAGTTCATGTGAGTTTTCCAGGTTTTTCTGAAATCATCCTGCTTGTCATTTCTTATAGCACAATAATATTCTATTACAATTATGTATGTACTACAGATTGTTTAGCCATTCCCCAATTGATGGGCATTCCTTTGATTTCCAATTCTTAGCTGCCACAAAAAGAGCTGCTATAAATATTAAAAAAATGCACACAAAATTGAGAGGATTGGAAGAATGTGTCTAAATAAAAACCAACAAATTTTTATTTATAAGAAACACAGTTCACAAATAATTATTCCTTCAGTGTTAATGAGGTATTGTAGTACACCTTATTATACCTCAACTAAATACAAAAAAGTAAATGTGGTAATCATATTCTCAAGTGAGGTAGCAGTAAAATGAGATGGTTAAGTAACACAAATAGGAAAGCCCCATCATGCTTAAAGACACCAGAAAAAAAGAAAATATATCAATATTAAATATATATATGCATCAAATGGTATAAGAAACAAGTACTTAAAGGAAAAACTAGTCAAACTATAGGAAGATCTATATAGAAAAACAATATTCAATGTATTCCTTTCAAACTATAAAGCCTAAAATTCTGACTATGATGTCTAAAAATCTAATGAGTGGTCGTCTTAAATTAGAAACATTTAGAACCAATCTTTGGGCATTAAGTATTTATTAAAGTATATTAGGGGTTAGTAAAGAGAACATATGGAGAAAGAAAGAAAAGAAACCTCACTCCCTCCTGCACCTGAAGCTGCCCCTCTTGCCACCTCTAACAGAAAGCCCTTATTCCACCCCCCCCTCCCCCGCCCTTTTTTCCTGACCAGGAGAGGTCCCTACAAACACAGCTCCAAGCTAATTGGCTGATAGCATTGATAGACAAGACTTACAGGTGGTAACTTCCAGACGCTTAGTCACATGTTTTCTTTTTTTGGGGGAGGGAGGGGCATCGCCCTGGTTCTCACAATGTCCCTTTCAGCAGGGTGGTAGCACTCTGATTCTCACAAAACTTAAATAAATTTTTTTTTTTTGCGGGGCAATGGGGGGGTTAAGTGACTTGCCCAGGGTCAAATAGCTAGTAAGTGTCAAGTGTCTGAGGTTGGATTTGAACTTAGGTACTCCTGAATCCAGGGCTGGTTCTTTATCTGCTGTGCCACCTAGCCGCCCCCTAGATAAAACTAATAAAAATAAATAGAAATGAAGTTAAAGATTTTAACAGGCATAAATCTTAGGTATGATAAATCTTTGATGATGATTGAATGAAAGCTGTAAGAAATATACATACATACGTATACATATACGTATACATACACATACACATACATAGCAAAAGTAAACCATGTACCAGGGCATAAAAAACACATTAAAAATGTAGGAGGCCAGAAATATTAAGTACTTTTAAAAACAGACAATATAACAAAATCATTATCAATAATGGAAAGTTGCAGAAAAGATTGGGACTAAAGTGAAGACTAAATAATGTAACCATAAAGAATAAACATATGGTAAAACACATGATAGAATGAAAATTTATGACAAATGAAGTGAAGTCAATGGGATAGAATACCAAAACTTATGGGATATAGCCTTAATTAGTTTTTAAGGGAAAACCTATATTTATACAGAATGATATCAACAAAAGAGTGAAACATGAGATTGATGAATTGACTCTGCAAGTAAAATAAAAGTAGAGGAAGAACAAATTACTAATCCTAAATAAAAAAATTCTGAAAATCAAGGAAGAGGTAAAATGTAAAATAAAATAGAGATGAAAAAGAACAATTAACTAGACAAACTTTAACAAAAATATTTTAGTAAAAAAGGAAAGCAAAACTGAATTTGCAAAATCAAAAATGAAAATTAAGAATTCAAAACAAATGACAGTGAAATAAAGACAACTGTCAGAATCTATTTTAACCAATTATATTCCAACAAAACAGAAAAATATAAAGGAAATGGAAGAATATTTATAAATATATGAATAAATTGTTAGGTTAACAGAACAAGAAATAGAAAATAAAAACAATTTGTCAGAAATATAAGTTGAATAAGCCATAATTGATCTACCCCCAAATAAATTCCAAGATGGGAATGACATCAAGTAAATTATATCAAACATTTAAAGAATAACCAAGAATAAATTTCTTTCATAGAGGTAGAAGACAACTTTCCACATTCCTTCTATGAAAAAAAGTTGTTTTGATACTTAAACCAAGGAGAGATAAGGTAGAGAAAGAATGTCACTAATGTCAGTAATGAATATTGATGCAAAAATTCTTTAAAAATTACCTAAGGCAATAGCAATATTTTTTAAAGAATTACTATGAATTTGTACTAGGAATTTGGGAGTGGGATGGTTCAGTATTAGAAACATTATAAACATATGAAAGAAAAACAACTAATAATACACATACATGTATTAAGAGATTCAGAAAAAAGCCTTTGACAAAATATGTGTTAAAAATACTGAAAATCCTAGAAGTAAACAGACTTTTCTTTAATGTATGATAAAAGCATCTATCTTAAACCGAGAGCTAGCATTATTTTCAAGTGGGAAATACTGGAATATTTTCCCAATACGATCAGGGGAAAAGCAAGAATGTACATTGTCACCACTATTTTTCAGTATACTTCTAAAAATGTTTACAAAAAGAGAAGAAAAATAAATTGCTTAAATATGCAAGGAAAATGAATAGGCAAAATTATCTATATTTGTAGCTGATATGATGAGTTGCATAGAGAATGCCAGAGAATCAACTAAAAAATCATTCAAAACATTTAATCACATCACTGAATTTGCAGGTTATAAAAGAAACTCATAAAGTTATCTATTTATTATATATATATATTTTTTGTGGGGCAACGGGGGTTAAGTGACTTGCCCAGGGTCACACAGCTAGTAAGTGTCAAGTGTCTGAGGCTGGATTTGAACTCAGGTACTCCTGAATCCAGGGCCAGTGCTTTAACCATTGCACCATCTAGCTGCTCCCTATTATATATTGTTGAATATTAAAATATAGTTTTTGTATCTGCTTGTCTCCTACAAACATCATAAAAATAATCTTTAATCCCTCCTACAAAGTTAATAAACAGATCAGAGAAATTACAATATCTTATAATATCTCCTATAGAACTAATCAGATCAGAGAACATGATACCTGTCCTCCTATGAAACAGATCAGAGACAGACACTGAGAAGAAAGATAACACAACCTGATCATGTGGAGACTTCCCTCCTAAGAGAGAAACTCAGGGGACTCCCCATTTCTAAGGGTATATATGGTTTTAGTCCACTGATTACAAGGCATTGTCACTTTCAATAGTATGATACAGAAATCAACCCAGAAGCAAAAAGCAATTTAACAATTTCAGTTATCACAAGTATGAAGGGAATACAGACGTATCATGATAAGACTACATGATTACAAAAAAGGGTTTGGCAAGGATGAGGATGCCCAGATGTTACCATAAAATAGGGTCTTACTATCCTGAGGGAAAAGAAGTCACTAGGTAGGGTCTTTTATCTGCTAGCTATCTGAGTTCAGGTTTGGAGTTCAGTTGAAGGACATTTTGCTCCTATTAATCCTATTAATTCAGGGTTTCATAAGAATACTTTTGGATAATAAGGTACCTCCATCAAATCCAGTTGATCTGTATGTTCATTTACCAATATGTATATGTACACACATACACACACACACACACACAGACACACACACATATTATATAAGGAAAACCATCAGGAAGAGATACAAAAATAAATTTCATTCAAAATAAATATAAATGGCATAAAATATCTATGAGTTAACTTACCAAGATATATTGAGGACTTGTAAGAATACAGTAACATTTCTTTACAGAAATAAAAGAGTATAAATGAAAGTATTTTCAGTGTTTATGTCTCATATCAATGTGATAAAATGGTATTATTAAAATTATTCTACATATTTATTGCTGTATCAGTTTGGCTACTAAGGGTTTACTTTATAGTGTAAGAGCCAAATTTAATATGGGGAGTGTTAATTGGGTGGCTCGCCGTAATATTGGGGTAAGAAAAGGAGATTAACAGCTTCTTTAAAAAGACAAAACAGGGTTTTTTAATGGGAACAAATTTAAAACACAAGTGAGGTTAATAAAACTAGGGACAATGAAAAAGGGAATAGGGGAAGGAAAAAAAATACAATCTGCAACTGACCACCACCCGGAAATCAGCAGTTCCAAAGAGGACCAGCTGCTTAGCCTCTGACTCCCTCCCTTCTCTCTCCTAGAAGCCCCCTCTCCCACAGGAAACAGGGCCGACCACACACACAGCCCCAAGCTAATTGGCTGGCAGCTCTGATTGACAGAACTAACAAGTGGCTCTACAAATGCCAGCCCCCAGCTTCTGGATGCTGAAGATCACCTGACCTGTCCTCACTAGGCTTCTAGTCATGGTGGGGCCTCCCTCATTATAATTTGGCCAGGCCCATGTAGGCATGTGGGTGTCTGGAGCGAGGTCAGGGTGCACGGGTTTCTAATTTTAGGTAAAGATGGGGTCATAGAAACCCCAAATCACAATTAATTCCTTACAATAGAATGAGAACAAAAAGTGGCATTTTTATCTAGAGGAACAGGTAAAAAATATCAAGAGATTTTTTAAAAGTGGGAATGATGATGGTAGTAATTCTCAAAATTATTTGGTATTGCATTAAAAATAGAAAAGTTGATCAGGTTAGATTTCATAAATAAGTTCCAGAAGTAATGGAATTCAGTTGCCTAAAGTTTAACAATTCCAGGAATACAAATTATTGGGGTAAGAACTTATTCTATAAAGTGGGAAAATTATAAAGCAATTTTGGCAAAAAATAAGAGTTAGACATTTTGCACGATATATACCACAATAAGCTTCAAATGTATGAGTCCTAATTATAAAAGAACACAGTAAAAGTTAGGGGAAAATGTTGTTTACTATGACTATTGGAAGAATTCTTAAACCAGTAGGGTAGAGAGTTGTTTATAAAAGATAAAATAAATAATTTCCAATTGTGGTACACTGTGCCTAATATATAGAAAACATGTAATAAAAACTTTTTCATTCATTCATTCATTCAAGAACATTAATCATCTAAGAAGGTATCCAAAAATGTATAAACAGGATAGAGAAATGCCTTGAAATTGGGCCAAAAGAGGAACGTACAATGTTTATCCTGGAGAAGGAAGTTGGGTCTTCAGGGAGCATGACAGCAGTCTCCTAGTATTTGAAGGCTGTCATTAAAAAAAAAAAATCATTGAACTGCTGTTCTTGGTACCAGAGTTCACTAGGAGCAATGGGTAGAAATTGCAGAGAGGCATATTTAGGCTTAATATATGAAATACCTTTTTTAAAAAATAAGATTTTATTTTTTTCCAATTACATGTAAAGATATTTTTCAACATTCATTTTTCTCCCACTCTTCATTTCCTCCCTCCTCTGGAGGCCAGCAAGCAATCTGATATAGGTCATACATTACAATCCTGTTAAACATATATCCACATTAGTCATGTTGTGAGAAGGATCAGAACAAAAGGAAAAAAAACACAATAAAGAAGAAAAAACAATAACAAAAAAAGTGAAAATAGTATGCTTCAATCTGCATTCAGACCCCACAGTTCTTTTTCTGGATGTGGAGAGCATTTTCCATCATGAGTCTTTTTGCATTGTCTTAGACCATTGTATTGTTGAGAAGAGCTAAGTTGATCACAGTTGATCATTACACAATGTTTTTCCTGTGTACAATGGTCTCTTGTTTCTGATCATTTCACTTACCATAGGAATATATATATATATATATACATATATATATATATACATATATATATATATATACATATATATATATATTTTTTAGTGAGGCAGTTGGGGTTAAGTGACTTGCCCAGGGTCACACAGCTAGTAAGTGTTAAGTGTCTGAGGCCAGATTTGAACTCAGGTCCTCCTGAATCCAGGGCCGGTGCTCTATCCACTGTGCCACCTAGCTGCCCCGGAATATTTTTTTTTTTAATAGAGATCCAACAGTGGAGTGGATTGCTGTGGCTTATAAAGAGATTGCTTCCATTCATGGAAGATCTTCAAGCAAAGACTAGATGATTGCTTCTTTAGTAGATTGTAGATATTCTGCTTCAGGGAGGTGTTGGAATAAATGATCTTAGAACCCATCCAACTCTGTACTTCTGTGATTCAATTATGTAATGTCAATCAATAAATCACATAAATAAATAAATTTCTTACTTTCACTCTGTTTTCTTACCTGAAAAGTATTGTCTACTGGTACTAGAAAAAGTTTCTTTGCATTATTTTGGATTAAGATACAGGTTGAGGAAGAGAAAGTAAATACTTAACTCTTCTCCCTTCAAAAAATGTCTAATACTTTAGACTGTTTGATAACATAATTACTCCTTTCAGAAATCTTATGTTAAATGTTTGTCACAACTTTTGTGAATATTCATGATGGAATTAAAGCACCGTAAGATTACATTTTATCCTGCTACAATGCATTCTGTTTCAGTACTAAGAACTAAATGCTTTATTTTCCTTTAACAAGTAGAAATGATTCACATTGACCTTACTTTGAATTTCCCCTTGACTGTGTGATATTTCCCAGGTGTGTTATATTTATCAAGAGATTTCCTTCTGAGAAGAATAAGAACCTTCTCTGTCCTCTATTCAATAAACTTCAGTGACTCCCTATTACCTCCAGGATCAAATATAAAATCCTCACTCAGGTACTCCTGACTCCAGGGCCGGTGCTCTATCCACTGCACCACCTAGCTGCCCCTCACTTAAGCTTTAAAAGTCCTTCGTATCTGGTTCCATTCTTACCTTTCCAGTCTTTCACTTTAATCCTGTCCACATACTCTGTGATCCAGTGACATTGGCTGTCCCCCAAGCCTAGAATGCTACCTTTCCTCATTCCTGCCTCCTGACTTCTCTGACTTTCTTCAAGTCTCAACTGAAGTCCCACTTTCTGCAAGAAACCTTTCCTGGTTCTCTTTGATCTTGATGCATTCCTTCTGTTGATTATCTTCATTTTATCCTCTTTATATCTTGTTTGGACATAGCTGTTTGCTTGTTGTCTCTCCCATTAGTCTGTGAGAAGAGATATCTTTTTTTTTAAACTTTTGTTTATATTCCCAGGATTTAGCACAAAGCCTGGATCATAGTAGGTTCTTAATAAGTTCTAGTTCATTGAATGATAGTTGAGTCATTAATTTTTAACTCCTAGAAGGTAAATTGCTTTTAATAACCTCTTATTACAAAGTGGCTTAAAATGGGGGTTTGGGTAAATATACTCAAGAATAATTCAAGGGGCGGCTAGGTGGCACAGTGGATAAAGCATGGGCCCTGGATTAAGGAGTACCTGAGTTCAAATCCGGCCTCAGACACTTGACACTCACTAGCTGTGTGACCCTGGGCAAGTCACTTAACTCCCATTGCCTCTCACAAAAAAAAAAAAAAGAATAATTCAAGAGAAACTAGAGCCCCAAATACAAAGTGCTATTGCTTTTTCTCAAGTTGTCTATACACATGTGCACTTGTGTATACACACACATACACAGACACGGAAAATTTACACAGAAAGTGCATAGGCATGCTGGATTATCATTTGGTTGGGGAGAGGGACAGAAATTTCCTAATCTGCTAATCTATAGCTAGCCTTCAGGATCCAATGCTGAATTAACTTTCTCTTTTGGTTGGCTTTCTTCAAGACCTAATAGCAATGGAAAGCAAAACATAGGGATTAGATGCAATTGATGATTTTTACTGAAATGGAAGCTTTTTTTCTAAAATGGCACTACTCACATCAAGAAAGCAAGAATAGTGGCAGCTAGGTGCCACAGTGAATAAAGCACCGGCCCTGGATTCAGGAGGACCTGAGTTCAAAATCTGGCTTTAGACACTTGACACTTACTAGCTGTGTGACCTTGGGCAAGTCACTTAACCCTCATTGCCCTGTGTAAAAAAAAAAAAGGAAAGAAAGCAAGAATATAATGCCCTCTCTTTTTTGCCACAAACCCTTTTGTGCATCCATAAGAAACTTAACCAGTGATTTTTTCAGACACTGTTTCCTGGGCTAAACACTGGGGATATAAAGAAGGGAAAGGATAATTCCTGCCTTTGAGGAGTTCACAGTCTAATGGAGGAAGACAACATATAAAAAGAAGCACCCCCTGCCCTGAGGGAGCAGGAGGATCTGGAAGGAACTCTCCAATGTCTATCCCTGACTGCCCCATAGGCAGGGTGTGCCAAGGAGATTGGTGTGATCTTGTAGGACAAAGAATTTCTGGAGGCTGTAATGATGTCCAGGAGAACAGTGGGACATTCTTCTCCTTTTCATTTTAGGTAACACTTTGAGGATTATCCTGGGTTCTCCAAAGCTATCCTAGGGAATATTGTAGAGAAATGGGTTCTGTCAAGCTAAAAAGACTTTGAGTATTTCTTTGTTATAGACTCCATATCTGTCATCTGAGGACCAGTCCAACCTGAGTTTTCGGAGTCTTATTTCTAGTTGGTAAATGTTGGTAGTTGGTAAATTTTTTAAGTTGTTGGAATTAGTGATGACTAGCTATCTACTAAGGTACAGAGGGGTTTCTGCCTGTGCTCAGTGGAGCAAGTCCCCACATTGACAAGATCCTTGAAGTGTCTTTTGTAATTGTCTTGTTAAATTAAATTGTTCACACCTGAAGTATGTTTTTGCTTCAGGTTTTTCAGGGTTAGGTTTACAGTGAATAATGAGCATTTATTGAGTCCCTCAGGCTTGTTACTGAACATTACTCAAAACATCTGAATGCATAAATACTCACAAGTATAAAGAGGGAAAGGGGACTTTATTTTTTTTTTCTCCACATGTGCCTATCTTGACGCCTCAGAACAAAACAATGCTAGATTTTCAGACAGGCACATTTGGCAAGTACCTAAGTGACCTTCAAGTCAACAGAAGTGTTGTGAATAGCAAGTAGTATCTAAATTGGCTTTTTCCAGTGGAAGCTCTGCTGAACAAAACCAAGATGTTTTTGGTTTATCATGGTTGAACTCCTTCTCCCCCTTCCTATTCACTAACTACCCTTTTGTAGGAGATTTGGAGCACAAATTCTAGGTCCTGAACTGGCACAGTACTCTCTGGACAAAGAATATGTTCCAGGTCACTATTGTCCTCATTTGCCATGGTCTTGGAGGTCTTCCCAGGTGCATCAAGTTTTAATCCAATACCACGTCCAGTGCAGAGCAATGATGGAAAACCTCAAAATAGAAAAAACCAACAGCACCTAAAACAAAAGAAATAGTATGGCTCATTCAGCATCTATACTCCACAGTTTTTTTTTTCTTGGATTTGGAGATCCTCTTCTATCATGAGTTCCCTGGAACTCTTCTGTACCATTGCATTGGTGAGAAGAATATAGTCCATCACAGTAGATCAACACTCAATGTTGATGATACTGTGTACAATGTTCTTCTGGTTCTGCTCATCTTACTCATCATCAGCTCACGTAAGACCCTCCAGGTTTCTCTGAACTCCTCCTGCTCATCATTTCTTACAGCACAATAGTATTCCATTGTATTCATATACCACAACTTGTCCAGCCATTCCCCAATTGATGGGCATCCCCTCAACTTCCAATTCCTTGCCACCACATAAAGAGCAGCTATAAATATTTTTGTGCATGTGGGTCCCTTTCCCCTTTCCATGATTTCTTTGGGAAAAAGACCCAAAAGTGGTATTGCTGGGTCAAAGGGTATGCACAGCTTTATCGCCCTTTGGGCATAATTCCAAATTGCTCTCCATAATGGTTGGATCAGTTCACAGCTCCACCAACAATGCATTAGTGTTCCAATTTTCCCACAGCTTTTCCAACATTTATTATTTTCCTTTTTTGTCATTTTAGCCAATCTGATAGGTGTCAGGTGGTACCTCAGAGTTATTTTAATTTGCATCTCTCTAATCATTAGAGATTTAGAGCATTTTTTCATATGGGAATAGATAGCTTTGGTTTCTTCATCAGAAAACTGCCTGTTCATATCCTTCGACCATTTCTCAATTGGGGAATGACTTGGATTCTTATAAATTTGATTTAGTTCCCTATAGCTAATATGATTTTTATACTTTATTAATTCATCTTTTGTTTTACAAATTTATAAATTCTTGCTCTGCTTTAACAATAAAATAGAGCAGTACTAATTTCTTGTATGTATATTCTTTGAATAAAAATTAAAATGTTAAGAGCAAAAGAAATGAAATATTTCTGATTTCATATATTGCTTAAGACTTGAAAACAATTATTAGCTCTTTTGACAATAGGACTGTTTTTCAATTTAAAGAGCATCGTAATATATTTTAAAATGAGTTTTCTACAATATCACAATTGTTTTGTTTTGCTTTTTAACATTGTAAATTTTGAGGAAAGATCTCCAAAATCTTGGTACTGTATGGCCCCAGAGGGTTTTATTTCTGGAACAAATAATCCTCTTGGGTTTGACCTGGGTCATAAGTGAATTCTTCATTTATTTGCATGTGGTGTTTCCACCAAATGGGACATTGTCACATATTGACCTGAGATATTAATAGGGTGCTCACTGTGCTCAGGGAGATATACTATGCATTGGACTTATTAAATATCCAGTTAGTGATTCTATTCAGCTACAATGCATATTCTATATAATAAAATTGATGGATGAGGTAGAAAATTTTATTTCTGTCCTGCCTATTCTCTCTCTAAATCTACTTAGGTAGAGTTGCCAAAAATTCCTGCATTGTTAAAGGAAATAAAAAACCTTGCAGCTATTTTTAGAGTGATGATGATGATGATTTTGGTCAATGAAGAAGGTAACTAACAGGTTCTTTTTTATGATTTCTCCTCCTAGGCAAGCTAAATCACTTCTGTGGCACTTTAGGTATATATCTCTCCCTAGATACTGATGAAGACAAGGCAGAAGTAGGTCCATTTTCTGGGGATGACTGGCATACATAGCACTAAACAAGACTCCACTTTCTCATTTGATGGTTCTCATTTCTGATTCAATGTATGCCAGACTTTGGGGGGGATGTTTTCTATTTTTTTTGTTAGGCAATTGGGGTTAAGTGACTTGCCCAGGGTCACACAGCTAGTAAGTGTCAAGTGTCTGATGCTGGATTTGAACCCAGGTCTTCCTGACTCCAGCGCCGGTGCTCTATCCACTGTGCCACCTAGCTGCCCCAGGGGGATGTTTTAAAAAGATTTTTTTGGTTTTATTATTAGATAGGCTTTTGCTAAAATAGATTGTTCTTCACACAGCCTTCAGTAGAGCACAAGAAAGTAACACAATGATGATAAGTTGTTATACTGACATTGGTGGTAGTGTGGTATTTTGGGGGGAAGGCTGAGAGCAGCATACTTTTCTCTGTGCTCTTGTCCTTAAACCACTCCCACCACTTCTCCCAAGGTCTGGCAACCTCTCTCAGGAGAGGACTGCTCACCAAAATTTCATTTTTGCTGCTTCTTCAGATTGGAAGATCAAAGCCCAAAGAATAGGGAAGAGATGTGGCAGAGTAGAAGACATGACTGATTCCCATCCACAATATTCTTGTTATAGAGAAATATGACTGTGGTTGGGGGAGTCTGATAGGGGAGGTTAAGCTCTCATTATGCCTTCCTATCCCATCTAGCCTTGAATTTAGGCCCCTTTGACATTTCCTCTCATGTTCCCCTTCAGTACCTCCTTCCACCAACCTGCAACAGCACTTTTAGACAGGATCTCCAGAGACCACTCCCTCCCCTCTCTTGGGGAGATAGATAATCTACTCAGTTTTGGAAATCAGCTCTGTCTGTCCTGACTGGTCAATGAGAGAGTCATTGCAAAGCTTCCTTACCTATTATATCTATTTGGCAACAGACCATACTTCAGGTGGCATGCTGGTATCCATCCTGGCCATCTTGCTCTCTGCCCTGCTGTTGTGGAACCCATTTCCAGACCCTAATTTCTACCTCTTGCTCTGGGAACTGTAATCAAATCAGTCTTGGAAAAGGTGTGATCATTGTGAGTCCTGTGCAGCTAAAGTTCTGATCCCTGTGACTCCTCACACCAAAACTTCCTTTGTCGACCATTGTTCCCCATATGTATTTTCTCTTTCTATTAGAATATAAGTCTTTTGAAGACAGGAACTATCTTACTTTTGTATTTGTATCCTTAGTACCCAGCATAGTACCTTGCAGATATTCTCAATTGGATGTGTGACATCATGGAATCAGGAATTACCTTCAACAATGCAGATTGAAATCTCTCTGTAGTTACCCATCCTGTGCAGTTCTTGCCCATGTCCATATATATACACATACATACATACATATATATATATATACACACATACATACATATATATATACACATACATACATACATACATACATACATATATATATATATATATATATATATATATATATATGTCTACCCAATATGCCAGGGTACTATCTAGATTTCTCTTAATATCACAAGAGTATCAGTGAAATACTCTGCCTCTTGACCTGTCATCCTTTTACCCTTATGACATGACTAGCTGATTTTCTCTTCCTTTCACATAGTTCCTTGATACCTTTTACTACTATTTTTCTTTAGAGTTCCTCATTGGTTACATGTTGAAGGCTGCCTGCTCATATCCACCAGTGCCTTTCTGTTTTTAATTCTTTTAATTTTTAATCCTTAGGAGCTTGTTTTTAGGCAGGAGCTTAATAATTTTTTTTCATTTATTCATCTATCCATCCATTCATCCATCCATTCTTTCATTTAGGATATTCTCCACTCAGTCTCAAAGGATTAACATAATATCTCAAGAAATGAGCCTGGGACCAAGAAGCCCCCTTCAGGATGTACAGTATTCACTCCTTCTCCAGTAACCTCTTCCTCCTGGGACCCCAACTGGAACTGGATGCATATTCCTGGGTATTGTAGAGGCAATGTCTATTTTCCTACCATGACACACTTTTGACTCTGAACAAAGAGCCAGCCAATAAATGTCAAAGTTTGCATCTGTGAAGTCCATAAGCTCTAGGAAAGCTAGAATTACAGTGAGTTAAGTCAACAAGCATTTATTAACTGCTTACTATATATTTCACTGCCTTTGGCGCATCCTTGGCATATCTTGGTCAGATAGGATCCCCAACACAGAAGTGCTCCAATGCGCGCAACTTCCGAGCATTTACATGCTACTGAAACAAAGACAGCTGCGCTGGCTCAGTCATGTGCACTGCATGCAAGACAGGTGCATTCCTAAAGACCTACTCTATGGTGAGTTAGCCTCAAGCCAAAGACCTGCTGGATGCCACCAGCTTCGCTACAGAATGTATGCAAGCGAGATTTGAGGGCTCTGGGAATAGACACCAGTAGCTGCGAGGAGATGGCCAAGGACTGCGTCCAATGGAGTTCAGTACTCAGGAGCAGTTTGCACGCAGCTGAGATGGGCCTCCAAGCTCTAGTGGAAGAAAAACGAATGAGACACAGGACCCAACGGCAACAGAAAGGATAGTTTTCTGATGTCCTTGTTGCGGCAGGAGCTGCGGCTCCCGTATTGGACTGCACAGCCACACTGTGGCCTGTGGCTCTTCAAGGCGCTGATCCATGGTCGTCTGTGACTAGCGGAAGCCTACTACTATATATTGGCACTGTGTTAAGTGCTAGAGATACAAAAAAAGGCAAACAATAGTCCCTGCTCTTAAGATGTTCATGGCCTAGTGAGAGAGACTATGTACAAACAAAATATTCAGGATTAATTGGGAGATAATTTAGAGGATAGTATGATGGAGGAGGTCTGATCTGTTCCGTGCTTGTAGGTACATGGTTCCCAATGTAAAGTGGGGAGACAAGCAGACTACTAGAAATTAATTTCAGTATTAAGGCCATTTACATTGATGCTAAGTACATAACTTCTGTTTGTATGCCCCAACTGATCCTATAGTGCTGCTGTTAAATTTGTATCTAATGAAGTTAGAATCAGTATACATTTATTTATTTATTTATTGGGCAATGAGGGTTAAGTGACTTGCCTAGGGTCACACAGCTAGTAAGTGTCAAGTGTCTGAGGCCAGATTTGAACTCAGGTACTCCTGAATCCAGGGCTGATGCTTTATCCACTGCACCACCTAGCTACCCCCTACCAGTATACGTTTATTAAATTCATACTCTGTGCCAGGCACTGTGATAAGCACTGGAGATACAAAAAAAGGCATGACAGTCCATGCCATCAAGGAGCTTACAATCTAATGAAGTAAACAAGGTTCTGGGAAAGTCAAATTAAATTGGCACTAATATTGTACTTTTAACAAATCTGCTTTCTAATCACCCTCAGTTCACCATAGCTCTTCTTTTAACCTTTGGTCACATAGCTTGAAAGTGTCTGAGTATAGATTTGAATTTAGGTCCTCTTGACTCCATACGTGGTGCTTTTCCTACATTTTTATTGATTTAGAATGTGTAATTTTATTAAAAAAAACTAATGTTAGAATGTGTAATTTCCTCAAATTTGTATATAAATTCATTCTATTACTATATTCAATCATATGAACTAGGTAACATAATTATCATTATCCCTGTTTAAAGATGAAGAACAGAGACATTAAGTGACTTTCCCAGGAAAATATAATTACTAAATGTTAGAGCCAGGATCTGAATTCAGGTCATGGACTCCAATACTAAAAGGATTTTCTTCTTTACCATGGTACCTCTTACAACACCACTGGCTTGAAACTGCTAGAAAGCTGATTTGCAATCAGAATTTCTATCATCTGTTTTTTTTAAAGACATTTATAGCCTTCATCTGTGAAATTTAAAATTGGATATTAGATCATAAATCTCCCCTACTTAACTTTTCCCTTAATTTATCTCCCAGACTAGTAAATGGAAGCTTCTGGTTTTCTAGATAGAGCCTTTATTGTATATAAGGTGTTGTTGATTAGAAGGATAGGAAAGTAGAAATACAGTAGAAATCGTCTTAAATCTAGGCTTAGTCTATATTTCTTATAAAAACTCACCAAACCAAAAAAGGCCACCTTTGGAGTGAGGGAGACCGTCTGTCCTGCGCCGCCAGGAGTCCCGCCAAGCAGGCAAAAAGGCCTCTTCCGTTCTCTCCACCCCGGAAGTCAAAAAAAAACCCCGGCAGGCAGTCTGACATGCGCAGCAGGCGGACTGCACCCGGCAGGCAGTCTGACATGCGCAGCAGGCGGACTGTTCATCTCCTCCCCAAAAGGGTGGTCCTTGAAAAACTGGCGTCCTTCAGTTATCCTAACCGACTGTTAAAAACTTTCATATTTTACTACATTTCCCCCCTTTGCTTCCTCAAGAAATGGAATGTTTCCTTGATGGAACAGTAAAAAGAATATAATAACCTTTGCTGACTAATAATATGCGAACAACAATACAGAAAAGGAAGAGAGGAAAGTTTTGTCCAGAGGGGCGATTTTTTTTTCTTTCCTCATGAACCGACGCTTTGACATTTGTCTTGCAAAGGGAGAGCCTCTGCAGAGAGTACATGTTACAGATAGTATATAACAGAAAGGAGATAGTAAAAGCTAATAAAGCAAAACAGTTCATATAAAGTCTCTGAGTTCTCTTGTCTTCTTGAAGTGGTAAGATGTCATCAGGAGGAAACTGGATTCTGGTCTGGAAAACTGGATTCTGGACTCTGGTCTGGATTCTGGACTCTGGACTCTGGTCTGGAAAGCTGGATTTCTTCTTTAACTGTTTGAATTGCTGTATTTTTTTTTTTTTTAACTAAACCTTAGCATAGCATTTTGCAATCAGTAACACTTTTTACCACCATGTGTCTGGATCAAAGCAAATTTAGTATGTGTTCATGACACCTGAAAATGTTATGGAAAGGTTATCATACCATATCTCATGGTTCCGAGACAGCCAGTGATTGTGCTAGGCCACAGGTGAGTTCAACTGAGTGAGATAAAAAGATAAATAAGTTCAGTTAAATTAGGTTAAATTAGGAGGGAGAGAGGATGAATACTGGACTGTGCCTAGTAATTGTGCTCTACATAGTCACCATCATAAGCAAACCATGGACTTATGTATACCTGTCTCTCCTTATATTCTCTCCAGGGCCTGCATCAGAGTTCACAGCAAGTTAGTCTCTGAAATGATAAGTTTCCATATTTCTGAAATCTCATTAATTTCACCAAAGACAATATGATGGTAAAAATGTGTGCTATGCTGCATAACTGAGAATATATTAGTGATATATACAATAATTCCAAACCATACCCAGAGTATAATGACATATAAATAATAAATGAATGTAAATAGCTGATTATATTAGACATTGTTACATAATCTTCTTTTAGACATTATTACATAATCTTCTTTTAGCAAGTAGACCACATCATCTTATACATGAATTCTCTAGTATAACAGTAGCAGATACTTAAAGTGGTGATTAATTCATCAAAAAGAAATAAGACTTCAATTAGCAAGATTCGATATTCAATAGCATATACTTAAAATGTCTTTGAAAAGTCACTTAGTTTACAAAATCGGGTTTTTAAAGAAAAGCAAAAGAAACAAAAGTAAAAAAAAAAAAAAAAGCAAAACCAAAAACCAAAAATAAAAGGCAAAAGATTCGCTAAGCACCCTTTTGTGCTCTTAAAGAATTTAAAGGTGTGGTGAATTCCAGGTCTTTTCAGTGCCTTTCAAAAGTCAAAACAAAACAAAAAGCAAAAAGGATTAAAAAAAAAATAGGTATAGGGTAGGGAAAAGGGTGGGAGAAATTGAGGTGGGCCAGAAAACTAGGCCATGTGCTTCAGTGCTTTTGCCTGTGGAAGGAAATGCTTGTTAAATTTTAAGGTATTTAAGCTGCTAGAGTTTGGGGTATGCCACATTGTTTTAACTGGTTCCCCAATTCTCTGCATGCCAAAGTGGCAGGGGTTTCTGAATTGTCATTGATCTTTCTAATGCTGTCATAATGTTCTTTATGGTAGAAAATGTGGAGTTCTCTAGCATCAGTTTTGTCTGTGCCACTGATTCTCAATAAAGGCTGATTTAATTGATGAACCACAACATTCAGCTGATGCTGCTTAGCAAATGCTACAATTGTATCATTTCCTCCCCACTTTCCAAATTTCTTTAATTCATCAACATATTCTTCAAAAGGGGAGTCATTTACTATAAAAGACTCAAACTCTTGTCTATGGTTAATCATATAAGAAGCAGCTTCTTGTCTGTGTCTGAGATGATTTCTACAGTGACCTTCTAGCTGGTCTGCTAAAGCCCTAAAAAGGCAATTTCCGTCTCCTGATACTTTACGAAGACTGAGTCCCAAAGCATTTAACTGATCAGTGGGATTCTTAAATGGGAACTGCCTGTTTCCTCTGAACTTTCTTTGCTCTTTAACAGTTGCTATCGTTAGGGTTTTTACCTCTTTAGCGTCTACCTCAGGTCTATCTGAAATGTCTTCACCTATGAATGGTGCAGGCTTTATATGAGAGCAATGAATCCATGAGTCTTTTTCACCAATTTTAATGGCAGTAGGAGTTGTCAATAATACCTGAAAAGGTCCTTCCCAGGCAGGTTGAGTTCCACTGGTTCTCTGAAAATTCTTTACATATATTTTATCTCCTGGGTTGAAGTTATGCAATGAAAAGTCTAATGGTCCTGCCTGGACCACAGCTCCTGCCTCATGGAGTTCACGTAGCCTGGTTTGTAATTCCTGTATATAGGAAGCAACAGAAGTATCACCTCCCACCAGTGATGTATAAACTGGGGAAAAAGTTTTAGCTTGGATAGGAGGGTGACCAAAAAGCATTTCATAAGGAGATATATGAAGTTCTCCTCTTGGTCTACTTCGTAGATAGAATAATGCCAATGGTAGAACATCAGGCCATTTCAAATGGGTTTCAGTACATAATTTGCCAATCATACTCTTAAGCTCTTTATTCATACGTTCAACTTGGCCTGAACTTTGTGGATGGTAGGGCGTGTGGAATTTTGGAGTCACTCCCAAGAAAGAGTAGATTTGGGATAAAATCGAATCAGTGAAATGTGTGCCTTTGTCAGAATCGATGCGGGCTGGTGGGCCAAAACGAGGTACTATCTCTTTAAGGAGAATTTTGGCAACAAAGGCAGCTGTGGCTCGGGGGCTGGGAAAGGCCTCCACCCACCGAGTGAGCTGATCAACTATAACAAGGCAAAATTTATAATGTCCTGCTTTTGGCATAGTAATATAATCAATTTGTAAGTGCTCAAAAGGTGTATATGCTAGAGGACGCCCTCCATAAGCTTTGGCCTTAAAAGCATACTGATTATAAGACTGACATGTGGAGCAGCCCGAGCAGATTCGAGATGCTGTATTAGTCACACCTGGTGCTATCCAGGTTCTCTTAATAGAGTCTACAATGCCTTGTGTACCAAAATGGCCTTTTCTGTGAACAGAGAGGCATACCTGGTGGTAGAATTTCCGGGGAAGAAATGGCTTACCTTCCGGAGACACCCAGATGCCATTGATCTGTTTCGCCTTAAATTTCTTTTTCCACTTTTCTACTTCAGAATCGTCATAGGTTAGGTTGGAAGGAATATCCTCAGAAGGTGAAAGGTTAAATACATGTTCAGGAGCTTCTAATGCAGCAAGCTTGGCTGCAGAATCGGCTCGTGCATTTCCCTTTGAAACAGGATCACTATTCCCTGTGTGGGCAGGGCAATGTACAACAGCTAGGGAAGAAGGCAGTTTCAGGGCATCTAAGAGGTCCTTGATAAGGTCCCCATTGGCAATAGCCTTGCCCGAGGATGTTAGAAAGCCTCGTTGACGCCAAATCATACCAATAAAGTGGCATATGCCAAAGCCATATTTCGAGTCAGTAAAAATAGTGGCACTCTTACCTTTGGCTATATTACAGGCCTGTGTAAGAGCCACAAGTTCAGCAGCCTGTGCACTAAAATGGCAAGGCAGAGAAGCTGCCCAGAGGGTGTCATAATCAGAAACTACAGCAGCTCCAGTAAAACGGGTTCCCTCTCTCATAAATGAGGAACCATCTGTATAGAGGACAAGATCAGGATTTTCTAAAGGTGTATCAAAAAGATCATCACGGGGTTTTTCAGCCATATCAACTAAAGAAGCACAGTCATGCAACGGTTCCCCCGAGAATGGTAAATTAGGGAGTAGTGTTGCTGGATTAAGAACTGTGCAGCGTTTTAAAGTGATATTCTCATTACCTAACAGGGTTATTTCATACTTAGCCAGCCTTTGATCTGAAAAGGCTTGTGTCCTGTGACGTAGTAAGAGAGCCTCCACTTCATGAGGGCATTGCACAGTTAGAGGGTTACCTAGGACCAAATCAGAGGCTTTTTCTACCAAAAGCGCTGTGGCCGCCACTGCTCTAAGGCAAGGTGGCACTCCAGCCGCTACAGGGTCCAGCTGAATTGAATAGTAGGCTATAGGACGCTGGTTAGGCCCCAGTGACTGAGTCAGGACTCCAGAAGCCACCCCCCTTTGTTCATGCACAAAGAGAGTGAAAGGCTTACTATAATCTGGCAGTCCTAGGGCAGGTGCTGATAACAAGGCCCGTTTTAATTCTTTTATGGCTGAGAGATGCTGGGGATCCAACTGTAAACTGTCTGGAACAGAACTTTTTGTAAGAGCTATGAGGGGTTTAGTAATTTCACCAAAAGAGGGTATCCATTGTCTACAGTACCCGGCTGCTCCTAGAATGGCTCTCAACTGCCTCTTAGTAGTGGGGGCAGAGAGTTGTTGAATGGCCTGGACTCGCTTAGAAGAGACAGAGCGAGTTCCAGCAGCCAAAATAAATCCTAAATATTCTACCTGGGGCAAACACCATTGTACCTTTGTCTTGGAAACCTTGTGTCCTCTCTTGTGCAGCTCCAGCAGTAAGTGACGGCTATCTTCCTGACAAATTTCAGCATTAGGAGAGGCCAAAAGTAAGTCATCAACATATTGTACTAGTGTGGAGGCTTTAAAGGTAATAGAGGCCAGATCCTGCTGTAAAATTTGGGAAAATAATGTGGGACTGTCTACAAATCCCTGTGGGAGTCTAGTCCAGGTCCACTGTCTATTTTTCCAGGTAAAAGCAAATAAATATTGGAAGTCCTCATGTACTGGTATGGAGAAAAAGGCAGAGCAAAGGTCTACCACTGTGAAACATGTAGATTCATAGGGAATTGAGGAAATTATCATAGCCGGATTTGCGACTATAGAATGTCTAGGAATAACATAATTATTAATCGCTCTAAGATCTTGCACAAAGCGATAAACAGGTTTACCATCTGGCCCAGGCTTGGGTTTTTTAACTGGCAAAATGGGAGTATTGCATGGAGAGTGATGACATGGAATAATAATACCCTGGCTTTTCAAAGCCTCAATTATAGGGGTGATCCCTTCTATTGCTTCCCTAGACAATGGATACTGTGGAATGGAGGGGGGTGGTCCCCCCTTAACTTTAAAGGTAACAGGCATGGCAGACTTAAGGAGCCCCACCTCATTAGGGGATGAGGCCCATAAAGACTCAGGAATGTCAGAGGGGATTTTGGATACCTCCCCTGCTGTTCCTTGAGCTTCTGTAAGTAAAATTGGTAATAAATGAACAGTATCCTCTGGCAATTGTAAGGAGACAGCCCCATCTGGAGCACAAGATATGGTTGCTCTAAGCTTGCAAAGGAGATCACGACCTAATAAATTTACAGGGGCATCAGGCATGAGTAAAAATGAATGTTCTACTGTTAAGGGCCCCATAGATACCATGCGAGGATTCAATTTTGCCACTCTCTGGCTCTTTCCTGAGACTCCCACTACATTTAAATATCCTACAGGTCTACACCCAGCATCTGGTTTGCTTACTAATACTGATTTAGAGGCTCCTGTGTCTAGCAGACAATCATAATAAGTCTCCCCCACTTTTAAGGTGACATGTGGTTCATTACTCTGGGGAGGTGAATGGACTGGCACAAGTGCATTCAAAAAATCCGGATCTGGGAATATATGGCTTTCATTATCTATGTTCCATTCCTCCCCAAGACACCGTCATTCCTGTGTCCTCTTCTGAGGGGGACCTTGGTTACCATTATTCTGGTACTGCCTTTCTGTATTCCTCCGAAAAGATCTATTTCTATTTTGATTTCGCCTGTAATTAGAATTAGAATTTCTTCTCCAAGTCCTACATTCTCTCAATTCATGCCCCTCCTTACGACAGTAACAACACACCTTAGTGTCCTTGCTCCGGTGTTCACATGGCTGACTAGGAATCGCTGGTGCCAGAATGCTCTGTTTAGGGTGATCTGGATCTTCCTCACGTGAGTCAAAGACATAATTTGCAAGTTCCTTAATTCTATCTACTGTGAGATTTCTCCAGTCTGGACATTGTTTCAGAAAGTATCTGCGTATTTCTGGCAGTGAATTATAAACAAATGTGTTGAGAACGATATAGGAATCTCTTAAATCTACTGGATCCAATCTGGTGTACTGTCTAGCGGCCTCACAAAGTCTATCATAAAATCTGTTTGGTCTTTCATTAGCCTCCTGAGGTAGGCTTAAAAATTTCTGCCAGTTTTCCGGTTTTCTAGAGCAAGATTCCATTCCCTTCAGAAGTGTTTCTCTAGCATCTTTTAATCTTTGGAAATCCCTATCATCATTATAATTCCACTCTGGATCCTTTAGAGGCCATTCCACATTGGCCTTACCTTTCGCAACAAGGGCATTTCCTGCTGAGATAATATCTGTAATCTCAGTTGGGGACAGTAAAGTTTCCAAAAGGCAAGTAACATCAGCCCAACTGGGTTGATATGCATTAAATATAGTCCTTAACTGTGAAATTACAGTGTTTGGATTTTTCTCAAAACTAGGGATGAAAGATTTCCATGCGCTCAAGTCACTTGGTCTAAAGGGGCTATATTTTCTGACTTGAATTGGCACTCCCTTTTTACTATGTTCTATAGCTTCCTGCAGAGGGAGTAGTTTCTGTTGATCTGATTCTAAACTTGGATCATCTCTAGTAGAAACAGCCATTTTGAGGTCTCTCTCCATATGTGAGAATTTCATTTCGAGGTCTCTCTCCATATGTGAGAATTTCATTTTGAGGTCTCTCTCCATATGTGAGTATTTCATTTTGAGGACTCTCTCCATATGTGAGAATTTCCCCCATATCATAACAATGATAATAACAAAAACAAAACAAGACAAAAAAAACCCAAAAAAAAATAAAATCCTTAGTCGTATGAACTATGGATGTGGTATTAAAAGGTATTTCAATTGCAGGCATAAAATTTCTACTTATATTAAACGTATTTTCCCAAAGATTCTCACTTATACTATTATACAAAAAACTTTTTGCTGCCTGAATGAGGAAAAAACCAATAATGTTTTGAAGGACCATTGAGTAAACTATTCCTCTAAGTCGGGACGTTATGCTGTCCCAATACATTCCGATGAGAAAAATCAAAGGGATAGTAGAATATTCGAGCATCTTGCCCTTTAAACTGGGCTGGCTTTTCTGTTTAAAGCAAGACTTTTAGAGGCTTAAAGTCTTTAAGGGAGATTAGACAAAGGGAAAGTCCGTGGCGGGGGGGGGGGGGGGGTATTCGGAAAATCCACCGAATTAGCCGGCTTATGGCCAAACTAGGGAGGGTGGGAGGGTCCTTAAGGTCCCTTCGGGGTCGCCAAACTGTGAAATTTAAAATTGGATATTAGATCATAAATCTCCCCTACTTAACTTTTCCCTTAATTTATCTCCCAGACTAGTAAATGGAAGCTTCTGGTTTTCTAGATAGAGCCTTTATTGTATATAAGGTGTTGTTGATTAGAAGGATAGGAAAGTAGAAATACAGTAGAAATCGTCTTAAATCTAGGCTTAGTCTATATTTCTTATAAAAACTCACCAAACCAAAAAAGGCCACCTTTGGAGTGAGGGAGACCGTCTGTCCTGCGCCGCCAGGAGTCCCGCCAAGCAGGCAAAAAGGCCTCTTCCGTTCTCTCCACCCCGGAAGTCAAAAAAAAACCCCGGCAGGCAGTCTGACATGCGCAGCAGGCGGACTGCACCCGGCAGGCAGTCTGACATGCGCAGCAGGCGGACTGTTCATCTCCTCCCCAAAAGGGTGGTCCTTGAAAAACTGGCGTCCTTCAGTTATCCTAACCGACTGTTAAAAACTTTCATATTTTACTACACATCTGACTGACCTCTTTTATATTTTCTGTACCACCAGGTATTTGCATCCCTTATCCTTTTTTTCATCTTCCAAAGTCAAGACTTTCAAATGGAAGAAATGATGAAAACACCACCTCTGCCTCAAAGTCCTTTAGTTTCCTATGTAGGGTATCTACAACATGAGAAGTATGTTCTAGGTTTGCTTCTCACTTTATTATGTATTTCCACAATGATCATGGATCATGTAGAAATGCGTAATGGTCAGTAGGTTTGATGAGCTGTTTCTTTGATATCTACTTCTCCTGCCTCAAGGGCTTTCATCTCTCTTTCTAGCAGAAAGGCTACCCTAAATTTGCAGTACACACAAAATCACCAACTACCTCCAGACAAAAAACCCAAAACATGCACATTAGCACATGGCCAGCAAATAGCCTCAATGTCCATAATTTCTGGGGATCGAACTTAATTATAATCCTTAGTAGCTTCCCCTAGAAATTGCCACACAATCTGCTTGTTTCTGTTAAATGTTCCCAATTCTCAAAAGTGAGGGCTATTCCTGGAATATGATATTTTATGACTAATTATTCTACCTACCCTTCCTTACCTCTTAACTAGTCAACCTTATCAAGTGTCAGCAATTAACAAGGTATCAGTTGTCTAGATGGATTCATTTGCACAATATGTTAAAGAACCTCCCAAGAGAATCAGCCAACCCTATCCTCCATCTTTTGCAGACAGTCTGCACAGGAACAAGTTGTTCCCAGCTGTCTGAGAACATGAACATTGTTCATTGATTGTTTGCAACTGTGAGACTCTCTTCGTCTTTACCATCAAGGAAGAACACCTGAGGAAGAAGACCATTTATTACAAAAATAGTATGAAGGTAATCTATTCCCCAAAGAATGGAAGATTCTTGATAGTAGGGACTGTTTGTTGTGTTTTTTTTTTTTGTCCTTGTATCCTCAGTTTATCTCATAGTGCCTGGGACATGAATGTTTATTATTTGATTGGTTGATTGAATTACAGTACTGATGGGGCAAGGGACTTTGACAATCCAAAAATCTGCTGAAAGTCTAAAAAGAGGATATTTGGTAAATTTTTGACTTGTTTTGCTCTCAAAAAGGAGAGGAAGCAACCAGAGCCTGATGTTCTGGACTTAATTCTGACTAATGAGAAAAAAATGGTTGATGGTGTAGAAGTGACAGGAATCCTGGGCGAAAGTGATCAAACCAGCTTGAAGCTCACAATCATGACAAAAGCCAGACAGAAACCTTAGATTTTCAGAGGTCAGTTTTTTTCAAATTAAAAAAAAAGTGTGTGTGTGTGTGTAATACTATGTACTGAGACTCTATAAGAGTAATTTTTTTTATACAAACATGGATTTACAGAATGTTCAAGCTGCATATCACCTTTTGAGTTCAATCAAGATTTTACAAATGAGGAAACTGGAGCCAAGAGAGGTGACATGATTTGGCCAATGATATACAGTTAGTAAATAGTAGATTAAGAACTTGAATTCCAGATTGTCCTAATCTTTAGGCTCTGAGTCTAGTTTTTTCTACTAAACTATGCTCCTTATTCAGAAGTGATAAAGAAACAACAAAAAGGTGGTGACATCTAATGATAACAATATTGATGAACAAGGAGAGCTGAGATTTAAAAGGAACAGTTATTCAGTATAGAAGGAGGGATGAGTATTTCAATACTTCAGACAGCTGTAATTTCATCAATATGTCTATTTTCTTCATCGACTTAAATCACAGTCTCTCAATATCTTAGTAAATAGTTGTCATGAATGGCTATTGCAAAATAAACAATGCCCCCCCACCACTACAAAAACCCCCAAGCCAATGGACTAAACAAAAATAGTTCCCCACAGCACAAAACCCAAACCAACCAACCAAAATGAAACTATAATCTCATGATAGTCTTCTATAGATGAGCCTTCCTACACTTAACCAGGCTGGTTCTCAAATGATAGATCTCCAGCCCATTTCTGGGTCCAATCTTTGGGTTTTTTTTTTCAACTTGGAAGGATCCTCCAGAAGTTGTATTCCCCAGGAAAAGTCTTTGATAACCTAAGGTCATCTCCAAGCCCTGTTGAGGTAGAACTTTTGTTCAGATGACTTCAAGTTCACAATGGTCATGCCGGAAGAGAGAAAGATAGTAAAGGACAAACACAAAATAAAGTCATAAACACTGAAGAAAGAAGGTGTGTGAGAAAGCTGAGACCTGTGAAAAATGGAAAAGGATAAGTGACAAAGGTTAATTATTTATCTGTGAATTATCCTGATTCTGCGCAATCAATCAACTTAAGGGGTGATCCTTGGGATGTGGGTTCTTCAGGGGTTTCTATACTTCAGGACCTTGTGTTCCCCCCCTCCTTTCCCTCACAATGTAGTCAACAGAAGGGATCCTACTTGGAAAACATTATTTACAGGTTCTAATTAGAATCTTTTCCCTCTTTGAACTCCCCTTGTCCTACAGCTAACAACTTCTTACCTATTCTTTTAATCGTTGTGATTCAGAACTGCATTGCAGAAAGTTCTTCTCCCTTGACCCCCCTCTTCACATTCTTATCCTTTCCCAACTCAGCCCTACCCTTTCTTTGCTCTCTTCTTCCACTGTGCCTTTTGGAATTTCTTTCACTTTTAGAGAGAAATTCTTCTTGTCGAAGATCCCTTCCTCTCAAATTCTTTACATTTTCTGGACTCAATGAAATCTAATTTTCCTCGAAGGATACCATAACCCCTCTCCATTGCTCTGCTGTAATGCCCCTAGACATATAGGGTCAAGAGAATGAATTACTTTTTATTGCTTTGTCTTGACACTTAAAAGACCTCACCTTCTTTGAACATTACTCAGCAACCTCTCCTTCTTGAAGTTCTCACGATTTATCTACCTATATCAACCTATGAAGATTCTTATTTCTCTCCTTTGTCCCTGAGTTAAGTACTTGATGAATGTTGATGTCCATATTCATAATAATGAAACTTTGAAACCCTGGCTTATCCTCAACTTCTTCAGCTCCCAAGAATTTTGTTTCTTTCTCAGTGCCCATAAGGGCCATAGAACAATAGAATTGAGAGCTGGAAGGGAACTTAAAAGCCACTGGGGCCAATCTCTTTACTTTACAGATGAGGAAAATGAGATGCAAAGAGTTTAAGCAACCTGCCCAACATCAAATGGCTGGTAAGTGTCTGGGAACTCAGGTCTTCCTGATTCCAAGTTCAGCACTAAATCCATTATATCTTACTATCACTCCAAAACTTGCCCTTCTTCTTTCCTCTTATTTCTGCAAAATCTATTCTTCCTTCTACTTACAGTCTGTTAGCTTCCTTTCTGTTCTCAGAGTCTACTAGCTCTCCTCTGACTTCTTTTTCTGCCCTTTACAATACTGGCTCTAAAGTTAACCATTTCAACAAGGCACTGTTATCTACCCTTAAATCATTCCCCACTTTGCCCTTCTGCTATTCATACCCTGCTAATCCTCAATCCTAGGTCATTCCCTGACTCTCCCCTCTCTGCTCCTTTTCATGAGCTGCTGAACACTGCTGGAGGAAGTTACAGAATTGTGTGGACTAGGTCAACTCGAAACTGATCCACCCTTTTATTCATCTCTGACTGATTATGTTGTTCTCTATAGAAGTTGTTTCAAACTTTTTCTCCTCAAGTCCCCAAATTGATTCACTCTCTTTTCCTTCAGGAAATGACTCCAACTGTTACTTTCCTGAGATTGAGGTCATCCATCATTGAATTTCCTTTTTTCATCTCTCTCTCTCTCTCTCTCTCTCTCTCTCTCTCTCTCTCTCTCTCTCTCTTGAGATAGGTAGATAGAGATAGAGATGATATAAATAGATATAGATATATAGATATACAGATACATATAAACCTCTTTACATCTCTTTCCATTCTCCCTTAATTCAATCTCACAGGATAGGCTATTTTTTCTCCATGTCTTGAGACTGTTTCTCCTAATCTTCTTCAGGAACTTGCTCCATTAACCATTCCCTTTCCCCCATCTTTAGCTTCCCCTGATTGACTGGCTCCCTACAAACATACTTCAGTCTTTCTATACTTAAAAATCTTGCCCTACATCTGTCCATCTCTTCATGTTTTTGTCCTAGATCACTCCATCATTTTTCTCTTAGCAATACTTCTTTCAATTAATTTAGTCCTTAACACCTTGCTATTTGTCTTTTTACTCCATTACTCTCCTGAACCTACCCTCTCTAGGGTCACTAGTGTTCTCCTAATTGCTAAATTTGATGGACTTTTCTCTCTTCATCCTCCTTGACTTTTCTGCAGTGTTCAACAGTAGAATATAGAGCAAATGAAAACAACTCTGAGGTATCACCTCACACCTATTAGAGTACAAATGTAACAAAAAAGGAAAATATTGGATATTGGAGGGGATATGGGGAAACTGGGGCACTAATCCACTGTTTTTAGACTTGTAAAAAGATCCAACCATTCTAGAGAGCAATTTGGAACTATGCCCAAATGGCTATAGAACTGTGCATACCTTTTGATCTAGCAATACCACTGCAAGGTTTATATCCCAAAGACAATCCCCCCCCCCAAAGAGAAAAAGACCTATTTGTACAAAAATATTTATAACAGTTCTATGGTGGCGAAAATTTGGAAAACAAAGGAACATCCATCAATTGAGGAATGGCTAAACAAGCTGTGGCATATAATAGTGATGGAATATTATCATGCTATAAGAAATGACAAACAGGATGATTCCAGAAAGTCCTAGAAAGACTTGTATGGACTGATGTACAGTGAAGTTAGTAGAACCAGGAGAACAATGTGCACAGTGACAGGAATATTATCTGATGAAGAACTGTGAATGCCAATTATTCTCAGCAATACAAGGATCCAAGAAAATCCCAAAGTACTAATGATGAAGCATAGTATCCACCTCCAAAGAAAGAACTGATAATGATTGAACACAGACTGAAGCATACAATTTTTACTTTATTTCTTTCATTTTTAAAAATTCATTTTTTTCTTGTACAAAATCACCAATATGGTAATGTTTTAAATAATTGCACATGTATAACCTATATTTCAATGTTTGCCACCTTGGGGAGGGGGAAGGGAAGGAAAGAAAGGAGGGCTAGAATTTAGAACTCAAAACTTCAAATAAAAATGTTTATTAAAAAAATAAAGTTTCTTGAGCCAAGTTAAAAAAAAAATCAAAGAAACAACCTCATTATTCCATTCTACATAGTGACTTTTCCAAACCTTTTCATTCTTTCTCAAACATGAATTTCCCTCCCTCTACCCATTCAGCTGAAAATCTTATTTCATGTTTCACTGAAAAATTGAGGCCATTTACTGAGTACTCCCTTTTCTCCTTTCCTCATCTCATATCACCCAGAGGCCTTCTGACTCTATCTCCTTCACATGAAGAGGTGGCTCTTCTCCTTGCCATAGCATACCTCCCTTTATGCACAAATGATCACATTTCATTTCATCTTCTTCAGCAGATAGCTGCCTCAATTTGTCCCATACTTTCATGTCTTCAGTCTCTCCAACTATATGTTCTTTTCCTGCTTTCTACAAACATGCCCATGTCTTCCCCATTCTGATAACAAACTAGAAAAAAATTAAAAATCAAAACAAAAAAAATCCACAATCATCACTTGATGTAATGATTTTATTAGCTATTGTCCCATATCTCTATTATCTTTTATTTTCCTTGAGAAGACCATCTACAATTGGTGTCTTCTACCTTTTATAAGAAGCCTTTCCTGATCCCCCTTAGTTCTGCTTCATTCCTGCTTCTGATTATTGACAATTTATGCTATATATATATATTTTTTGTACAAAGTTATTTGTATGTTGTCTTCCACATTTGAGTTTAAGCTCCTTATGAACAGGGGTTGCCTTTGGCATTTCTTTGTATCACTAGTGCTTAGCTTACTGCATGGCACATAAGATAATAAATATTTGTTGATTTGACTTGACACAGTTTCCTCTTTGGTCACTCTTTGTGACAATATTTGGGGTTTTTCTCAGCAAAGATAGTGGAGTGGTTTGCCATTTCCTTCTCCAGTTTACTTTTTAGATGGGGCAAATGATGCAAATGGTTAATAGTTAGCAATTGTCTGAGGCTGGATTTGAACTCAGGTCTTCCTTACTTCAGGCCTAGTGCTCTATCCACTGAGTTATCTAGATTTCCTAGAGATAGAAGTAACCAAAAAGAGGGATTGGTGGCAGAGAAGAAGTCTGATTCAGAAACATGTGATACCAGAGTATGAGGGACAGGCAAATAAATATATCCTAAGATCAGATTTAAAATTGAGAATATAAAAGAAGCAACTAAGTCTCAATCTTCTTAATAAGTTTGGGATAATTTGCTACACTGAGAATCTTGCACTCATTAGAAGTAAGATTTTGTCTTCTACCTTCCCCTAAATTAGCTTTAGTAGCACAACTTCCTCTTATAACTAGTATCATTAACTTAGGAGAAGATGGCCATCTCTGTATTCTGTCCAGCCTGTCAATGTCTTTATATCTACAAGATGTAGTTGGGAGCAGAGTCCGATGGAATTATATTCTGAATGCTTTAATTTTATTAATGCAGCCTACAAGTCCATTAGCTATTTTGATTACTGTAACTAAGGCTTTGACAGTAGAGTGTTGTTAACATATTATTAGTTAGCCGGCCCATCCGGTCTCCTCCCCGAAAGGGTGGTCCTTCAAAAACTGGCGTCTCTCCATTATCGCTAACCGACTGTTAAAAACTTTTTACCACAAGAGCAAATGCTCTAATATGCTTTTTTTTTTTTTGGCCAGGCAATGAGGGTTAAATGACTTGCCCAGGTTCACACAGCTAGCAAGTGTCAAGTGGTCAAGTGTCTGTGGTCGGATTTGAACTCAGATCCTCCTGAATCCAGGGCCAGTGCTTTCTCCACTGTGTCACCTAGCTGCCCCTCTAATATACTTTTGCTAGAAAGACTTGAAGTACAATATTGGAAACAGAATGTATGCTTTCTGAGGAACAGCCCAGACAAATATAGAGAAGTTAATCACTACTGGGCAACCCACGAGACAGAAAAGTACAAAAGTGCCTTCAGTCCTATGTGGCTTGCTTCCATTTCTACACAGATTATGGCAGAATGGTAGAAATGGGGGGAAAATCTGTAAAGAATAAACAGTTTTTGGATGTCTATAAAATTACTCTAAATATGAAGCCAATGTTTAGTCTTCAGCAAATAGATATATTGTTAAAGACATCAAATCATATCAATTTTGACATTATTATTTTAAATGAAAGCAGCATACAAAAGAAAATTGCAGCTAAATGGAAGGATGGCTCATAGGTTCAATCAACAAAGCAAATAAAAGTTCATAGGAGAATTATAGATCTAGAATTGAAAATTGTGGAAGTTGGTTTTATTATGCATCCAGAAGCAACAAGAAATATAACTTCATGGAACATTTGGTCATCTTGTATTGCAGTGCTTATCATAAGTATTTGCCAAAAAATAGATCATGAAAATAATTGCATCTTTTGTATTAACATCTTTTGATGAAAAGGTAGATAAATTCTATAGAGCCTGATAAAACCCATCATTTTAAATCAATGTAGATTTTGATGTAAAGATAGATATAGTTGGGGATGGTGAAAAAATGTTGAAATATATTGTTCAGGAATAAGAAATGAGAAAGACCAAGACTTTGTAGATTGCAAAGACATCTAATGTTTATACATTATGAATATTTTTTTTCAGAGAAGAATTAGAAGGTGCCAGACATCTCAAATGCTGAACATTACAAGAAATACAGTTGATTATATTTAAACGGACAGGAAATGTCTTGTTACTGGTGTAGGAGTGATTTCTGAATTAGATCACTGAACAGTTAGAACAAAAATAAAAATTAATATACAGGTAGATGAAAGAATAAAAGTAGGGAAAAGATGTGGCATGTAATTAAAACAATTCAACCTGACTAGTTTAAACAAGTTATTGATGCTGAAAAATGGGAAACAGATGGAAGAGAGGACATCAACGCTGATTATAATGATTCCCCACAGAAGTTTATTGGATGGAAATCAATTGTTATAATGAGGAGAACAAAGGAGTCTAAAAACTACCACAATCAGCAAATTTTTGACATACTGGCCAAACAGAGAAGTGTTATAGTCAAGGACAAGGCTGGTTTAGAATATAAACTCCTTTTAAAATCTGATGGAGAAGGATGGTTAGTCAGTCAACACAAGCATTTATTTATTTATTTTTTGGTGGGGCAATAAGGGTTAAGTGACTTGTCCAGGGTCACACAACTACTAAGCAGCAAGTGTTTGAGATTGGATTTAAATTCAGGTCCTCCTGAATCCAGGGCTGGTGCTTTATCCACTGTGCTATCTAGCTGCCCCTCAACACAAGCATTTATTAAGGGTGATTATGAACAATGTTAATAAAATAGGAGAAAGCAGTGGAGAGAGAAACTATTAAAAGAAAATTTGGTAAGAGATCCAATTAATTGAAGCAAGGTCAAGGACATTCAAGGATGAAAATGGGACAACAAGCAGATAAAAGAAAGAAAAGATCTGAGAAGATTTTCTTAGCATACTTTTGGCACCATTCAAGAAATTGGATCTACCAGTTGTGGACTCCAAAATTATAGTTCTGGATATTTTCATGAAAGAAGTGGAAATCACACTAAAGAAAATAAAAATGGTAAAAAATAAATGGATTAACTTAAGTAAACACAGAGGATACCCATTCCAGAACCAATACAATTTTGAGAGTGCTCAGGGTTCAATTCTCATGGTATCTAGAGGTAGGGAAATTACCAAAAGCATAGAAAAAATTGAAATCTTAGTAACCTAAGAATAATAACTAAGAGAATATCATCAGTACTTTTAATTTTATATTTTCCTTAAAGTAAGCTACACTTACCTTTACGAGAGTAACAGAAAGGAACAATTAGACTTATTGTGAGTGGTTGTCCAATATTATAGTCCATATATTTACTCTCACCCAATTGGCTGAGAAATGTAGGGAATACATGATATTACTGTTCTTATTTTTCATTGATTATTAAAAAGAGCATTTCATTCAATAGAATAAAACATCACCCAAAATATTATCCTCCAACAAGGTCCTCTCATACCTAGGTAAAAACAATACAAGATTCCTTGAAGGGTAAAGCAATTTAGATAACTGTAATTGATGACCTCTGATTATTAACATTAATCAAGGAATAAAATAGGCAGATGTGTACTTGTAAAAAGAGGCCACTACTATCACGGAGGAGTTATAGTGCAGACATCCAAGTTAAAGTGTTGTAGATGGCTAGGTACTCCAGATGCTCCTCTTTGCAAATGATACTGTCCCTATTGCAACATCACAGAGCCTGCCAAATGATATCCATAAAGATTCAGAAGGGTTTGGCCTAACAATCCATTTACGAAAAACCAAGTGGATAAAGTGCCTATTGAATAGATTATATTTATATGGATAGACAACATGTAAAACACACCTGTCAGCAAGTATATCTCTGGCAAATGCTACAAATGGATAATGAGTTGGGCCCCAAATAGAAGAGGAAGAGGAGAGAAACTGGACATTTGCAAAGTTCTTTTAATTACTCTAAAAGGTTTGTGTATGAAATTGTGAAATTCAGTGGTTTAGTTCATTTCCCCCAAAAAATATACACCAAATTTAACATATTAGTTCCAAAAGTTGTCCTGTTTGCTTCCCACTGAACATCCTTCTGTTCAGTGTATTTATTAAAAAAATGTTTAATTAACACACTTTAAAAAATGTAATGTTGGAATTAATTGTTCTTTGAGTGTTTGATAGAATCCACTTGTAAATCCATCTGTTCCTGTATTTTTTTTCCTTAGGCAGATCATTTATGAATTTGAAATTTTATTTTTCTGATCTTAAGTTCCTTAAGTAATTATTTTCTTATTCTATTAATGTGGATATTTTATATTTTTGTAAACATTTCTGAATTTCACTTAAGCTACCGACTTTTTTTGGCATGTAATTAGGCAAAACAAATTTTTAATAATTTTCTTTATTTCCTTTGCATTTGTTGGGATTAAATTAAAAAAATATATTGTTAATTTAATTTTTCTCTCTTAAAAATCAGATTGGCTAATGATTTCTCAGTTATTTAACTTTATTAGTTCACTTGTATTTGCTTTCCGTGTTGTTAAACTTATCCTTGAGCTTTTTGAATGATAACACATTTATCATTTTCCCTGCTTGGTTTGGATTCCATGAACATTATGCCTTTCTCCCAGGATAAGCTTATTACCTGAAATCTCATCATCACAGAGATTGATCCAGCTTTGATACTCAATACCTTTTCAGCACCCTCAGCTGCCTCTTCTCTCTGATTAGAGGGCTGGAGGGTGGGGCAATAAAACTGCCAAGTCTTCCTTTATAATGGGCACAGGACTTCTTAGCTAAACTCTTCATTTTCTATCAGTTGCTCTGCTTGGTTTGGACTCCATGAACATCATGCCCCTGCACTGGGAACTCTCCGGCAGATGTTCTTGCCTCCCCTCTATTTTCATTTTCCTTTTGTATATTGTCTTCCCCCATTAGATTTTTAGCTCCTTGAGGGCTTTTTCTTTTTAGTATTTTTGTCCCCAGCACTTAGTACACTGCTTGGCACATGGCTGGCATTTAATAAATGCTTATTGTGGGGGGCAGCTAGATGGCACAGTGGTTAAAGCACTGGCCCTGGATTCAGGAGTACCTGAGTTCAAATCCGGCCTCAGACACTTGACACTTACTAGCTGTGTGACCCCTGGGCAAGTCACTTAACCCCCATTGCCTAAAAAAAAATGCTTATTGACTAGTTCTTTCTTTGTGTCAAGCACTGATATAAATACAAGAAAGCAAAATAGTCACTGCTCTGAAGGACTTTACGTTCTTTTAAAAATTTCTTTCTTTGCTTTTTTTAAAATTAAAATTTATTTTCCAATCAATCTGTCCTCTTTTCCTCATACCTATTGCCCCCACTTGAGAAAGAAATTAAAAAACAAAACAAAACCCTGTTACAGACAAGTATAGTCCAGCAAAGAAAATTTCTGTATTATCTATGTTTAAAAAAAAAAAAGTGTCAGGGAAGCTAGGTGGCGCAGTGGATAGAGCACTGGCCCTAGAGTCAGGAGTACCTGGGTTCAAATCTGGCCTCAGATACTTAACACTTACTAGCTGTGTGACCCTGGGTAAGTCACTTAACCCCAATTGCCTCACTTAAAAAAAAAGTGTCACATTGAGATTCCATTTCTTTATTTAGAAGTGGATAGATAGCATGTTTTTTCATGGGTCCTCTAGAATCATGGCTGTTTATTGTATTGAAAAGAGTTCTCAAGGCTTTCAAAAAGTTGTTTGTTTTTAAAACATATGAACTGCTCTTCTGGTTCTGTTTGCTTCAGTCTATATTACTTTGTATACATCTTCCTAGGTTTCTCTCTAGGAAACCATACACCTCATAATTTCTTATAGCACAATAGTATCCTTCAGATTTATATGCCATAATTTGTTTAGCCATGCCCCAATTGAAGGGCACGTCCTTAATCTTCAATTATTTGAACAGAGGGAGCATAAAATATATAAATATTTTTGTATACATGGGTCATTTTCTTCTTTCTTTGATCTTTTTCAGGTATAGACCTATTAGTGGTATTTTTCTGGATTAGAGGGTAAGCAAGGTTTAATAACTTTGGGGGCATAGTTCCAAATTACTTTCCAGAATGGCTAGCCAGGGCACAGTTCCAACAATAGTGCATTAATGTGCCCATCACTCCCCACTCACCCAATTTATCCAGCATTTGTTATTTTCCCCTCTTTTTTGGTCAACATTCCCAATCTTATGGATATGAGGGGAAGAGTATGGACTTGGTGAATCTATAGTTTCAATGTATACTTCTAATTATTAGTTATTGTGAGCATTTTTTATATGGCTATTGTTACTTTGGATTTATTCCTCTGAAAAGTGCCTGTTCTCATCATTTGTCCATTTATTAATCGGGCATGACTGTATCAGTTTTCAATATATCTTAAACATAAATCTTTTATCAGAGGAACTTGTTAGAAAGGTATTTATCCCCTTTACTTATTTCTCTTCTAATTATAGCTGCATTGTTTTTGTGCAATGCCTTTTACATTTTATGTAATCAAGATTATCCTTTTTATCTCCTATAATCTCTATCTCTTCTTTGGTAATGAAATACTCCCCTATCTATAGAATGGACAGGTAATTTTTTTCTTGTTCCTCTAATCTATTTTTGATGTAATCTTTTTGCCTAAGTCATGTACCAATTTAGATTTGTCCTGGCATATGGTGTGAGGTTTTGATCTATCCCTGATTTATGCCAGACTGCTTTCCAATTTTCACATAGTCATGGAGTCACTTCTTGCCCCAGTAGCTGGTATCCTAGACTTTATCAAACACTAGGCTACTATATGTGTTTGCCTCTGTCTATTGCAAACCTAATCTGCTCCACTGACTAACCAGTAACATAGCCAGTACTAAATTGTTTTGATGATTATTGCTTTGTAGTATAGTTTGTTATTCAGTCATGTCTGACTTCATGACCCCATGGCTTAGTGACCAAAGCACTGGGCCTGGAATCAGGAAAATCTGAGTTCAAATCCAGCTACAGACACTTATGGGCTGTGTGACCTTGGACAAGTTACTTAACCCTCTGTGTGCTTATTCCACTGGAGAGGAAAATGGCAAGCTTCTGCAGTATCTTTGTCAAGAAAACTTTCTGGACAGTTTGGTCCATGGGGTCATGAAGAGTCAGATATGACTGAATGACTGAACAACAACAGTATAGTTTGACATCTTATACTTCTAGTACCAGATTTGTACAAGTTTGACTTCTGGTACTTCCTTTTATCCTTCCTTTTATTTTCATTTCCTTTGAAATTCTTGACTTTGTCTTCTTCCAGACAAGTTTTATTTTCTTTTTCTAGCTCTAAAAAGTAAACCTTTAGTAGTCTGGTTGGTATCTTGCTGAAAAAGTAAATTTACTGGGGCAGCTAGGTGGCACAGTGCATAAAACACAGGCCCTGGACTCAGGAGGACCTGAGTTCAAATCCGGCCTCAGACACTTGACACTTAGTAGCTATGTGACCCTGGGCACGTCACTTAAACCTCATTTCCCTGGAAAAAAAAAAAGAAGTAAATTTACTTAGGTAGCATTTTGTTGGCTTGGTCTACCCATGAGCAGTTAATGTTTCTCTGAATATTTAGATTCATCTTTATTCGCCTAAAAGTGTTTTGTAGTTGTATTGATATATTATCTCTATTAATATATGTTTTGTGTGTGTCTTGGCAAGTAGACTCCTAAGTATTTTGAACTTTCTATAGTTTTAAACTTTCTGTAGTTATTTACAATGGATTTCCCTTTCTCCTCCTACTGGATTTTGTTGCTAATATAAAGAAATGCTGATGATTTGTGTGAGTTTATTTCATATCCTGGAACTTTACTGAAGTAAATTGTTTGAATTAATTTTTAGTTGATTCTCTAGGTTCTTTAAGACAGTGGTGTCAAAATCATATAGAAATGTTGTTGTCATTCAGTCATTTCAATTTTGTTCAACTCTTTATGACCCCATTTGAGATGTTCTTGTCAAAGATACTAGAATGATTTGCCATTTCATTTTAGCTCCTTTTATAGATGGGGAATGGAGGCAAATGGTTAAGTGACTTGCTCAGGGTCACACAGCTAGTGAGTGTCTGAGGCCACATTTGAACTCAGGAAGATGAATCTTCCTGACTTCAGGGCCATTACTCTATCTACTGTGTCACCTAGCTGCTCCTCAAATAGAAATAAGGACCACTAAACCTCATATAATGATCTCTGTGATCTGCATATTGATTTAGAAAATAGTACCTATGTTCTATTTAATTTAAACATTGGAAAAAAATTCCTAATTATATTTTATTATGGTTCAGGTTGCACTCAAGAGAATTATAGTTTGTTTCTTCATTGCCTATGTTTATTCCTTTAATTCCTTTTTATTGTTTTGTTTTTACAGTTAGGATTTAGCCATAAAATTATGTAACCATAATATCTCTTTATGTTGGGATACCTTTTTTGTTCACTCATTCTTCCAATCTGCTTACTGACTTCAGATTTTATGTTGAGGTGGTTCTCTGCACACTTCTCTAAGGAATGTCTGGGCCAATCTCATGTTCCCTTGCATCCTTCTATTTTCCTGATGTATTGATTGTTCTATTATTCTAAGATCTCAGGGACATTTCAGGCTGTGAATCTATAAGCTTTCAAAGCTTATAGTGTGTGTGGTATGATTCAGGACAAAGTGTGATCACTGCCTCAGTGATGTGAATTCTACCAGTTTCTGTCCTTGTTTGAGTCTGAGCAATGGGTCTGTGAAATTTCTTGTGGTTGAAGCTTTCAGTAGACTGCAACTGGACTCAGTCACTCTGAGTATTTGTAAAGCTTTACAGGTTCAGAATGATATAATTGCAGGCTTCCCTTTGGTGTGGGACTCGTTCTATTTTTTTTCTGCTGTAGGCTTAAGACTGAACTGGGGGTTGGAACTGAGACTCCACTCTACTCCTGGGATCAGATACACACAGTTTCTGCCTGCTAATGAACTTGTTTCTTGTTTAATACACAGTCCGGGACCTATGGCCCCTCTTTATCCTGGACAGTCATCCCTAGGGACAGATCCCCTTTCCAATCTGCCTTGGTCAGTTACCCAGAACTAGGTAATGACTAATAGAGCTGCCAGTTGGCAGCAGTCTGGAACCTTTTTTTAGCCATGGTAAATTTCTCTGGTTCTCGTATAGCCACTGCGTTGGAATGCTCTATGAAGCTATGCCTGGATAGACCTTGCCCCCAATGTCTGTTGACTTCTGTTTGTTTCCCTATGCTGCCCTTAGCTGAAAAAATGACTGTAATTTTTTTTTCCCTTGGATTTCTCAATCAGGATTTGATCTGGTACATTTTCTAGATCTCTGCAGAGGACATTTCAGCTACACCACTTCCTGCTACTCTGTCATCTTGGCTTTGTCTCTTTGTCTTTAATCTTTCAGAATGTTTAATTTTGTGTTTAGATGTGGTATCTTATTAGTTGCTTTTCTGATTTAGTCATCTTATTTAGTTGGATGCCCAATTCATTGAATTACTCTTTCCTTGGTGAAAATTTTTACCAATATATATTTCTCTGAGGGCTATTTTTACTACATTTTAGACAATTTTAGTATGTTGTTTCTGTTTCATTTTTCTTTGATCCACAAAGTTTTATGGCTTAAATTATTTAGTCTTCTTTTAAGTTTGAATTATTTTTTTTAAAAGATTCTGTATCAATGATAATTTTTATTGCACTTTGGTCCATATGTGTTAAATAATTGTTTCTTTAAATTTGTCTTTGAGGTTTTAATACCTTGCACATGGTCAATTTTTGTAAAGGTTCCGTGTATGTACGTATATGTGTGTGTATGTATTCCATTCTATTCCCATCTAATTATCTCTATAAAGTAATCATATTTAATTTTTCTAAAGTTCCATGTAGCTCCTTAACTTCTTTCATGTCTTTATTTTATTAGATTCATCTATGTTTAAAGGGAAGGGGAAAGAAATAAACATTTATTAAATATCTACTATGTGACAGGTTTTATACTAAGTACTTTACTAGTATCATCTCATTTTATCTCCACAAAAATCTTGTGACTTAGGTACTATAATGATCCTCATTTTTAAATTGAGGAAAATGAGGCAGATAGTGTTTAAGTGTCTTGTCTAAGGCTGGGTTTGAACTCAAATCTTCCCAGTGCCCTATCCACTATACCACCTAGCTACCTGTCTCTGAGAGGTTTTACACTATGGTCCCCAATTCTTATAACTTTTCTATTTCTTCCTGTAATTCAAGTAACCTTTCCTTTAACTATTTAGATGACATGCCACTGGGTACATGCATACATACATACATACATACATATATAGTATTGATACTATTTAGTTGTCTATAGGTCCTTTAAGCATACATTTTAAAGTATAATTTTGTTCATCTCTTAATCATTTCTATTTTTTATTATTGACCTCACTCAGATTTTAATTGCTCCTCCTATTTTTTATTTTGTTCACTTAAAGTACAATAAACTTTACTCCAACCTCTCACTTTAATTCTGTGTAAGTCTTTCTATCTTGCAAACAACATTGTTGGACTATGCTTTTCATTCTACTATTGTCTTCCATTTCATGAGTGAGTTCATTCCATTCACATTCATCCTTATAAGTATCTATCATATCCTCTTTTAGTTTTCCTTTTCCCCTCTACTTCACACATAGAAAAAGTTGGTGAAAATGAAGAAAGGTGATCACTATTAGCAATTTGCTTCCTTTTGACTGCTTACCCTCTCTTCTCTTTGCCAAGACTTTGAACACTGATTCTTATACTTAACTTATCAGTCCTCAGGCCTCTGCAACTGTCAGTCATGCCCACTAACTTCTTCACTACTTCCTTTCACTCTTCCACTCTTCTTCTACTGTCAGCCACCCTGCTCTCTCCATACTGTCCCCCCTTACCATCTAACTTCCCTGGTATATAAAAGACCTCTCTTTGGGAACCCGGGACCAAGCCGCCACACACATCAAGCCAATTGGTTGGCAGCCCCAGGCCACACTTAAGGCTTGCTTGGGGCTCTGAGACTCTGTGCTGGGTGCCAAAGGCTGGGTGGAGGAAGCTGGGGCTTGCCTGAGGCCCTTCATGCACATCCCTACTGAGCAGGGTATGGGCTGGGCATGGTTTGCCACCTGTGGTGGTTTCAGGGAGAGCAGTTGCCCTGGGGGAGGATCAGCCCATTTGGGGTGCCCTAGGCTAATTTTAGCTGCTTACACTGGGTTATGAAGGGCTTTGAACACCAAACAGGATTTTGCATTTGATCTTGGAGGTGACAGGGAGCTAATTGAATTAATTTAGCATTGAGGTTACCTGGCAAACCCTAGACTTGACAAATGAACAAGCATTTATTAAGCTTTTACTACATGCCATGCTCTGTGTTAAGTGCCAAGGATGCAAATGAAAGTAAAAAAGACAGTTCTTGAACTCATGGAATTTATGTTCTCATAGGAGAAGGAAGCATATAAAAAGAAGAGTTGAGAAGAACTTGGAGCTATAGTCATTTAAGAATTGTCAATTTGAGGAATTATAGCCACAGCACTGGGGCTCAGCTATTAGAGTCACAATATTCAAAAAGGAACCTTACAATAGGTTGGAATGCTGGGCTATGGCTGACAAGATGAAATTAGACATAAATGTAAAGTCCTATATTTAGGTTAAAAAAAATCAACACCAGGGGACAGCTAGGTGGTGCAGTGGATAAAGCTCTGGCTCTGGATTCAGGAGGACTTGAGTTCAAATCTGGTCTCAAATACTTGACACTTACTAGCTGTATGACCCTGGGCAAGTCACTTAACCCTCATTGTCCTGCAAAAAAGAAAAAAAAAGAAAGAAAAAAGAAAAAAAAGAAAAAGAAAGAAAAAGAAAAAAACATCAACACCACAAGTTTTGGATGGGGGAGATGTGATTAGAAAGTATTTCCTGTGAGGAAAACAGGCAAACAAACCCTAAATCAATGTGCTCCTCTAATGCTGTGAGGGAGAACACTCCTAAATGAGAGCAGAACCAGATTAAAATGTAATTGGGAAACATTTAACAACAACAACAACAAAATACAATAGAACTTAGATGATGTTAGTGTGTGCATTTTTAAGTCAACATGAAGCCCAAAGGGATCCTTATGTATGGTTTAGTGGCCCCCATTTCAATTGAGTTATACTCTACTGCTCTAAGAGATCTACAATGAGGGAGTTGGACTATATGGCTTTTGAATTTCCTTCTTTGTCTAGGTCTACAATTCTATAATAGGAATATTCCCTGAAATGGTGCATATTGCAACCCATATACAACTGCCCATTGTATGCAGTTCTCATTGATGAGTTCTACCATCCTCTCCTTTGCTCCATTGTCTGAAAAGGAGGTGTCATCCTCTTTACCATAACCTACCTTTTTATTTGTTCCCTTGATTCTTTTCTCTCCCATCTTCTCTAAGATATTTCTCTATGAATCATTTCCTCTTTTTTTCCATCTCCATCCTCTCCTTATCTACTGGTTCTTTCCCTGCTATCTATAGATATGATTAGATTTCCCCATCCTTAAAACAAACAAATGTACAAAATCCAACCCCCCCCCCCAAAAAAAACCCTCAATCACATTTTATTTCTCCCACTTTTTTCTGCCAAATTTCCAGAAAGAGTTATCTACTACTTGTACCTCCGCTCTCAACCCTTGAAATCTGGCTTCTGACCCCACCACTCTACTGTGACTGCTTTCTCAAAGGTTTTTTATAATATATTAATTTGCTAAACCTGATTGCCTTTTTTCAGTCCTCATTTTCCATGAGTTCCTATAACTTTTGACACTGTCAACCATTTCCTTTTCCTCTCCTCCTTGTCCCTTGGTTATATGATACTTCACTTATCTGGCTTTCCCCCAGCATGATCTGCAAATCAACTAGGGCAAAGTAAAATCATTGGGTTATGTAATAAATCTTATAAATCCTTACATTTGAAAAGTTTAATATGCAATATATTATCCTTTTGTTTTAATCAGTTGTCTTACACAACTTAGTATTGTGTTTTCATGATTTTGACACATTTTCTTTAATTATTCATTATGAAATCATACTTCTATATATTTAACCCAAATAGAATTCCAGTCCCATACCATAAACTAACTGCTCAATATCACATGGATATCTGGACTGTCAACAATGCAAACCCAACATATCCACAAAGGCACTTATCTTCATACTCCTTATCCCTAAACCTGCTCCTCCTCTAAATGTTTTTATTTCAGTTGATACTATTCAGCCCTCTTAGTTTTCCAGGTTGAGAACCATGGAGTCATTGTTCCATGATTACTTCTTTGTTACCTTCACATTCAGTCAATTGCCTGGTCTTTTCAATACTTACCTTCATCACTTTTCTCAAATTTTTCCTTTCTTTTTATTCACACGGATACTATTATAATTCAGACCCTCATTACTTCTCACTATTGTTTTTTGAAATATATTTTTATCGATGGTGTCTTTTTAAAAAAACACCAGAATTTCCCTCAGTATCTTTTCTTGCCCTCCCAGGTAACCTGGGAGGATCTTGTTACTGTATACCCAATAGCATTTTTTTAAAGACCAAAAAGAAAAAAAGAGACAAAAAGAGGAAAAATCAGCAAAATTGATTAATTGCTCGAAAGTGTGAAAACATGTGCAATGTATGACACTTAGGAACCTCTGTCCTTTGCAAAGGACTTGTGGTAAGGGTGTCTCCTTTGCAAATTATTCTTGTTAGTTATTTTGAAACATTTACTTTTGATTTTTGAGGTTGATTTATATTGTTGTAGTCATTGTGTATTTTGTTTTCTTGGCTCTGCTTGCTTCACTTTGCATTAGTTCATGTTGTTCTTTCTAGGAAAGTACCTGCGGAAAGAATGATAGAGAAGTTCAAAGGAGTATATCTGGGAGGGAAATGAAAAGATGATTGGCCTGGGTACCCTACCTAAATGAAGGCTCTAGCAGGATGTCTCTGTTTTGTCTCCAGTCAGAGGGGCACCAGAGGCAGAGGATGAATACAGATAAGGTATGATGTTCCAGTTCCAGGGCTAATGGGATTTTTCAGGATGAAGAAGCTTCTGGGGAATGATGAGAAAGAGTACAGCTGGGTGAGAAAAGGCTTTTTCTGAACCTATTGAGATAATCATATGATTTTGAATTAAAAAAAATGTAATTATGTTGGTTACTTCCTTAATGCTGAACAATATGTGCATCTCTGTTATAAATAGAACTTGGTTATGATGAAAGATTTCTTGGATAAATCTCTTTAGTCTTACAGGATTTTATTTAAAAATTTTAATTGATAGTTACTAATGACATTGCTCAGTTAAGTGGTGTAGTGGATAGAGTACTAGGCTTGGCATCAGGAACATTCATCTTCATGAATTCAAATTTGGCCTCAGACACTTATTAGCTGTGTGACTCCCTCCAACTCACTTAATCCTGTTTGCCTCAGTTTCCTCATCTGTAAAATGAGCTAGAGAAAGAAAAGACAAACTACTCCAGTATTTCTGCCAAGAAAACGTTAAAATGGGGTCTTGTATTTGGACACGACTGAAAAACAACTGAACAACAACAAATGATATTGGTCTATACCTCTTCTGTGCTTTATCCATGTTCCTCTTGGCTCTGACCTTCACATCTTGGATTTCGAAATAATACTAATACCTAGGCAGAGAGGTGGCATAGTGGATAAAGTCCTGGACTTGGAGTCAGGAAGACATGAATTGAAATGTAGCCTCAGACTCTTACAAATTGTGTGACTCTGGGAAAGTTACTTCTCATTTTCTTTATCTGTAAAATGGGGATAATAACAACATATGTCTCACAGGGTTGATATAAGGATAAAAATGAAAAAAAATGGTAAAGTGCTTTATAAACCTTAACTTGCTACACAAATGCTGGCTATTAGCTATTATATTACTGCTGGCTCATCCTGGAATTTCCCTTAGAACCTAAGATCATCATACCCTGAAATAGTCTATCAGCCCCTGACATTCCTGGAATGTCTTTCCATAAAGCTTGCTCCTCTTCTTTCATTGGTGAGTTTCTCTTGGAATTTCTATTTTGCAGAAAAGCCCAGGTGAGACTGCTTTAATTTCCTTCAGATTGCTCTTCCTCACTTTCTGGACTTCAAAACCACACCTCCTCGACTATTGATTCTTCTTAGAGCTTCCATCAACTTGGGGCCTCCTCATTTGTAGAACAATAATCTACTATGCCTGTGGCCTACTCACCCTAGAATATCCCTTAAAAAGGTCTGCCCCTGCTTCACCTATTAGCAATTTACTCCTGGGCCTCCATTTTGTGGAATGGCCTGCTTTATTCCTCTCCTGGCCTTGTTCCTAATTTTCTGGTCTTTAAAACTAAGCTGGATACCTACCCTTTCCCTGTGCCTTCCCTCACTTTTCAGCTTTCTTTTATGTTTCTTCTTATCCCATTAGAATCTAAGTTCCTTGAAGGTATGGAATGTCTTTGCTTGCATTTGTATCTTTAGCACTTAGCACAGTGCCTAGCACAGAGTAAGTGCTTAATAAATGCTTGTTTCCTTTCTTCCTTCCTTCCCTTAAGTTAATATCATTATAATTGTTCCATAAAAGGAATATGGAAGGGTACTTTCTCAATTTGTGATAATAATTTGTGAAATATTGTTACTCATTATAAATTTGATTGATTGCCCCATTGAATACATTAGGACTAGGTGTATTTTTCTTTGGGAATTCCTTTACAATTATTTCTTTTTCTGAAGCTGGATTATTTAAGACCTGTATGTGGTTTTCTTAGTTTGAGTATTTTATATTTTTGAAGACATTCCTTTTTATTTCTTTTGTGTTCTCAGTTTTGCGAGTATGGTACTGTGTCTAGTAGGTTGTGGTAATTCTTTGTATTTCTTCTGGTATTGTTGTGATTCACTTTGTTCATTTGTTTTTTGTTGATTTGATTTTGTCTTCTTTTAAATCATCTTGGACTGTTATGACAGTTTCTTCATCTTTTCCAGCCTCTCCTCTGTCCAATATATCCTCTAATATATCCTATACACACATATGTATATACACATACATATACACACATATTTGTACACACATATAGTGATTTTTACAAGTTGGGTGCTTAATAATGTTTGTTCACTTAATTAATGTTTTATGTATGCTGAATACAAATAAACCCCAGACTATGCTATATTAAAAATTATTGGCCACATTTAGCCTTGAAAAGAGATGACTAAAGAGGGAATGGTAGCTGTTTAGCTGTGTGACCCTTGCAAATCATTTAACTCCTTTAGGCTTTAGAATAGAATATAAAATACAAATTATAGATAATCTTAAGGCCTTTTTCCTTTCATGAAAATAAGAAGGTCCCTTACATCTCTAAAATTCTTTAGAATTTAAAAAAGGTGGGGGAGTAGTAGGAGAAGTAGACTTATTTACATTGTTTCAGAGGTTGGAAACTAAACAACAGATAGGAATTAGCTGACAGAAGATTTCAGCTCAAAACAAGGAAAAACTTTCTAAAAATTAGAGCCATAAAAAATTGCAATAGGCTTATAAAGTAGTGAGATGATCTCTGGAAGTGTTCAAGTAGAAGCTGGATGTTGGGGCAGCTAGGTGGCACAGTGGATAGAGCACCGGCCCTGGAGTCAGGAGTACCTGAGTTCAAATCCGGCCTCAGACACTTAACACTTACTAGCTGTGTGACCTTGGGCAAGTCACTTAACCCCAATTGCCTCACTAAAAAAAAAAAAAAAGAAAGAAGCTGGATGTCAGGGATGCTGCAGAAGGAAGCCTATATTTGGAAGGATTTTGGATTCAATGGTCAATTAATTCCCTTCTCTAAAGGAATTCATATCATTGGGGATTTAGAACTCAAGATATCTTCCAAATTCCATGTTTTACAGACAAAGAATCAGAAGCCAGGGGAAGTTATTACTTATGTAAAGACATACAGGTAATAAGGGGCTGAGCCAAAATTTTATCCCAAGTCATTTAACTCCAAATACAGCACTCTTTCCATGGCACTATAGAATGTCTACTCTTTCTTTTGTTTTTGGGGGGGCCAATCTACCCAACCAAGTGCAGATTGGGTAAACTATATACTTATTACCCATATCCTAAAATGTTCACTATTATAGAAATTACTTTTTCTCAAACTAGGGCTGATTATATCTATTAATTTTGTTTACCTTGTGATGAATTTGATCAGATTTTCTGACATTTGTCCTATAAAACCCACATTGGCAATTACTTGGCTTCTACTTTGTTTCCAAGTCATTAATATTTTTATTACTTATGAAACATTAAAAAAATAGTCTCCATTCGCACCGAGAGGTACAGAGTATGGAACTTACTCACCACTCTAATTAGCATGGATGTGATGTGGTCCTGACATTTGGGCATGGATTTAAATATATGACATTCATTTGCATTATTTTTGCTGGAAGCTATCTTCATTTTGAAGAGAAAATGTAGCAGAGTTCTACCAATGTGATACGTCTGCCTCCATGCTTCCTGTGATTAATGATGACAATGCCTGTCCCTGGAGTCCATCATTAGGCTTCTTCCTGTTGGCCATGAAGGGCCACTAAAAAGTTGGCAGCTATGATTTGAATTTAGCTTATTCCAGCTGGGCTGTCAGAAACCAGAGTTCATATACACATACATATATACATACATATAAATATACATGCATATATACATAATTACATTTAATGTTTTCAATTAACAAAGATCTATTGTTCTTCATCTCACTTCTTCCCCCACACAATGAAAAAGAAAAACAAAACCTTTGTAACAAATATGTATAGTGAAACAAAACAAATTCTTGAATTGTCCCTGTCCAAAAATAGATTTCTCATTTTGTACCTTAAACCCATCACTTCTCCATCAAGAGGTGGGTAGCTTGATCTCATTTTCTGGAATCATGATTGCTCATTGCATCAATCAGAGTTCTTAAGCTATTCAAAATTGCTTGTCTTTACAATTTTGTTATTACACAACTTCTTCTGGTTATTCTTACTGTACTCTGCATCACTTCATATAAATCTTACCAGTTTTCTTTGAAACCACCCCTTTCACCATTTCTTTTAGCACAATATGCCACTGTATTCATATATCACACTTTGTTCATTTATTTCCCAACTGATGGACACTAACTTAGATTCCAGTTCTTTGCTGCTACAAAAAGAGCTGCTATTAAAATATTTTCATAATATAGATGCTTTTCCTTTTTCTAGTTCTAGTAGTGGTATTGATGGGTCAAAGGAAAAGTCAGAGTAATAGAGGCATGAGAAACAATGACTGTGATTCAATGCCTTCACAACTCAGGAAATTAATGCAAGGGATTAGGTAACTGAAAGGACTTCTTTTAGCAACAAGGGAAGCTGGAGGGACCATCAAAGGATGAAACTTTCATTTCTTTGCTAAATATCAATAAAGGAAGTGGCTTAGGGGGCATATTGCTGATATTAGATATCAGCACATAACCGATCAGCAGGCAAATAACAGTTGATCTTGTTATAATGTGGTGATTTCATTCTCTCTTCCAACTGTAGGTGTTAAAATTTGCCTACAAAGAGACTCAACATTCAATAACCAACTACTCATTATAGATCCAGATATGCTGACCTTGACAAACTTAGTTACAGAAGTGCCTTCAAAGCAAACAGTGCACATGGAAGAGACCAAAATATGTAAAGCTGTAAGGGCCATTTGAGGCCATCTAATCTAACATGATAATTTTACTGATGAGGGAACTGAGGTCCAGAATGATGAGGTTACTTACCAAGGCCACACAATTAGTAAATGGTGGTGGTGAAGTTCAAGCCCAGGTTTTTCCAAATTCTAATTCAATGCCCTTAACAAAAACACTACACCATGCCAATATAAGAGGAATGTATGTATATGATAGAATGTGTTAATCCCAATTTTCTATGGCAGATTGAACAATGGTGCTTGAAAGTTATGATAAAAATTAGGTCTTCATCTTTTGATTTGATCTTTGTGAATTTATATTTGAATAATGTTATACTTTTGTACTCAAGGATCCATGACTTCATCAATGTGGATAGTACTACCACTAGTGCAGAACATCACCACTCTAGGCCTTAATAGATTGTCTTTGTGAATTTCAAGGGTTTAAAAGTTCATCATGCCCTTTTGTCAACCTGATGATGAACTTCTCCAAACTCAGTCAGGATGATCTTTAGCCAATGCACATTTGATTTATGCCTCTGAAGCATGGATTTGAAATCTTTCCAATCTGGAAGGTCTTCTTGGAGCTTGAGCTGTATTGACATAATATCCCTGCTAATTTCCATGTCATGATAAGGCATTGGATTAGGCATTGATAGAGATGTATTAAAGTAAAATGGCAGGTGTTTTAAAAAATAAGATGATTTACAAGGTCATGATTTGTTTAAAATTGCCCATGGGAGAAAATTGTTTGCTAGGAAGAAAATATTTATCTGTAGACTGGGGAAAAAGAAATAATAATGGCTTCTAATAATATACTACATTTTTTATAGAACTTTATTTTTATATACTTTTTCATATCATATTGGCTAGAATCTAGGTCCCTCTTGAATTTAGGCCACACTTTTTTTTTTTGTGGGGCAATGGGGGTTAAGTGACTTGCCCAGGGTCACACAGCTAGTTGTGTCAGGTGTCTGAGGCCAAATTTGAACTCAGGTCCTCCTGAATCCAGGGGTGGTGCTTTATCCACTGTGCCACCTAGCTACCCCCTAGGCCACACTTTTGAATAAGATTTCTTAGAAAGGGAAAAAACCCATAAATAACACTGAGAGAGAGTGCTGATTAGAAGTTATAGTCAGATTTTATTTGGTTGTTTACCTAATTTGATCCTTATAAAAATCTTGTAAGGTAAGTAGTACAAAAAGAGGTAGTATAGTCAAAACAGCATTATACTTATAATCAAAAGACAGCTTCAAATAACAACTCTGCCACTATCTATGTATGGACCTTGGACTAATTTCCCTACTCCAGGCCTCAGTTTCTTCAGCTATAAAATTAGGTGGTTGGAACAGATGACTTCTATGATTCTTTCTAGCTTGAAATCTAGAATCCTAAGTATTAGCATTTTCATTTTATGGATGAGGAAATTAAGGTGCATAGCTAGTAAGTGGATAAATCGCAATTTGATTCCAGGTCTTTTGGCTTCAATATTATTATTACCCTAACTCTGCCCTAGGTTATAACTCCTTGGCAATCTGTTCCCTACAGAGGAATGGGTGAGCTAGTAATTTATTTTAAGCTATTTACAAATAAATTATTTTAAGAGTAAAATTCCATTACCATTAATAATGGTTATACCCAATTTCCTTTATGCAATTATTTATATATTATTTATATGATTAGGGTTATTTACATATCTTGTATTTCTGTAATCAAATCAAATCAACAAACATTTATGAAGCAGAATAGAAATGAACACATGGATAACATGTGCTTCATTGAGCATAAGTGAGAGTGTGGTACATTATAATAAACAGAGGGACTTGGAATTAGATGATATGGTTTGAATCTGGGAATTGCTATTTACCATCTGCATGACCTTGGCTTTAGACCTCTTTTTTTTGCCATGTGTTGTATTAAGTGATTTAGGACCTATTTCACCCTACCCCCAACTCCAATTCCCTGATCTTCAATAATTTATATTCAAAGAAGAAAGACCAACTGTTTTATTCCTCCTTTAAAAAACATTAGAAAGCACATGATAAAATATATTGACATGGAAACTGGGCAAAGTATATTTATGCTGAGGTGATAGTTACTATTGCCATGAGCATAGAAGAACAATATAAAGATGAGGGCATTAAGAAAGGAACATATGGAATGATTTGTAAAAGACAAAAGCATAGATTCATGAAAAAGGTTTAAGCAACCCAATTTTTGTATCCTAAAGAAAAGAGTACTTGGTAGAATTACAAATACTTAAAAAGTAGACATGATTTAGTCTGATAGAGTTAACACTAAGAGCAACAATAGATTGAAATGAAGTTATTAACAAATTATGTTGAATATCAATACTGAGACTGAGAAATGATTTCTCCCCAGTTGTGAAAGTGGATGTCTTGCCAAAACATCAGTTGTGGAGAAAAGTGTTAAAGGTCTTTCACAATCTGCCTCCAGCCTACTTTTCTAAGCTTCTTTCACGTTGTTTCTCTTCATACTTTCTGCCTCAGACAAACTGGCCTATTAGCTATTCCTTGGAGTTGTACTTTATTCTTTTACACAGGCCTGTAAAGGCATACCTAGTTTTATTGAGCTTTGCCTTGTTGCACTTCACAGATGTGTGTGTGTGTGTGTGTGTGTGTTTTTAACAAATTGAATGTTTGTGGCAACCCTGTGTTGAGTGAGTATATCAGTGCCATTTTTCCAAGAGTATGTGCTCAATCATGTCTCTCTGTCACATCTTGCTAGTTCTCCCAATATTTCAAACCTTTTCATTATTATTATATGTTATGGTGATCTGTGATCAAGTGATCTTTGATGTTACCACTGTTTTGGGGCACCACAAACTGTACCCATGTAAGACAGCAAACTTAATTGATAAATGTTGTATGTGTTCTGACTGTTCCTCCAAAAGGCTGTTCCTCCATCTCTCTCCCTCTCTTCAGGCCTCCTATTCCCTGAGACACAACAATATTGAAATTAGGCCAATTAATAACCTTACAATGGCTTCTAAGTGAAGGGAAGAGTCCATTTCTAAGGCAAATTTCATTGCTGTCTTATTTTGGGAAATTTCCACAGCCACCCCAACCTTTAGCAACCACCGCTTGATCAGTAGTCAGCCTTCAACATCAAGGTGAATCCCTTGACCAGCAAAATGATTACAACTTGCTAAGGGTTCAGATGATAGTATTTTTTTTTAGCAATAAAGTATTTAAATTTATTTTTTAGTGCAGCAATTGGGGTTAAGTGACTTGCCTAGGGTCACACAGCTAGCAAGTATTAAGTGTCTGAGGCTGGATTTGAACTCAGGTCCTCCTGAATCCAGGGCTGGTGCTTTATCCACTGTGCCACCTAGCTGCCTCAGGCAATAAAGTATTTTAAAATAAGGCATATACATTGTTTTTTAGACAATACTATTGCATACTTAGTAGATTACATTATAGTGTAAACATGGCTTTTATAAGCACTGGGAAAGTAAAAAAAATTGAGTGACTCACTTTATCATGAGATTTGTTTTATTATCATGGTCTGTACCAAACCCACAATATCTCTGAGATATGCCTGCAATATATCTCATCCTCATGTCAGTCTTAGAGAAGTCCCGTCATCCTTCAAGTATCAGTTTATGTGTCCCCTCCTTTACAGAAAACCTTTCCTGATTTTCCTAGTTGTTACTGCTTTCCCTCCAGTAGAATGCAAGTTACTTGAGGGCAAGAACTGGTTTTTAAAAAACTTATATCCACAATGCCTAGCCTAGTGCTTTGCACTTAGAACAGTTATTTAATAAATACTCAATTGAATCTCTATTAAAAGCTATGAATTCTTAAAGCTCTTTTGAAATTGATAAGCACTTATTTTTTAATTGAATTAAATTGGATTTATATATTTAAGTTAGTATGGATTTTATAAATTAGTTATAACAGCCTCCTAATTGGTCTTCTTGTATCTAGTCTCTCCCCTTTCTAGTTCATCCTTCAAAAAGCAGCCAAAATTATATTTCTAAAGCATAGGTCTGACCATGTCACTCCCTTGCTCAGAAGCTTCCATGGCTTCCTATCACCTTCAGGATAAAATAAAAATTCCTTTTATTTGGTCAATAAATACTCCTTTATTATTTGCCTTAGGCCTGTCATTCTAGCCTGATTACTAATTACTCCCCTATATCCATTCTATGCTCCAGGTGAATTGGCCTACTACCTCTTCTGATATATAACATTCCATCTTGGGCCCATGTACCTGTGCCTGTAATGCTCTTACTCCTCACCGTCACTGTTTAGAACCACTGTGACTCCTTTCAAGGTTCTTTTCAAATTCTACTTCCTTTAAGAGACCTTTCCTGACACACTCAATTGTTAACCCCTCTTTTCCTCCAAAATTGCATATTTATTTTGTATATATTCTTCATTTTCTTATCTGTGTGTACATTGAATTCTTCTGGTAGAATATAAGCTCTTTGAGACTAAGAATTTTTTTTCATTTTTGCCTTTGTATCCAGTGCTAAGCACAAATTCTGGCACATAGTAGGCATTTTGAAATGTTTATTGATTGATTAGTCAGCAAGAGAGGCAATACTAAGACCCAGTTCTCATGGCTCTTGATCCAAGGTACATAGAATGGCAGTCACTAATATAGCTTTCAAATACCTTGCCAAATGGCTTAGGGAAACCAAGGGGAAGAAGCATGTGGACAGAGTTGTCTGTAGAACTGGGGTTGTTATCCTTGAGCCTCTCTCATTACTCTAAACTACTTTTTATTTATTTATCTGTGTAAATGGTCTTTTCTCCTTTAGTAGAATATAAACTCTTTGAGTGCAGCTACTGTTTAATTGTTGTCTGTATATCACCAATACCTAGCACATAACAGAAATTTAGTTGTTGAACTGAATTATCTTTCTTTTGCCTCTTCGTTGGGGAATTAAAGCTTCTTGTGCCTTTTCCCTTTTTTTTTGTGAGGCAATGAAGGTTAAGTGACTTGCACAGGGTCACACAGCTAGCAAGTGTCAAGTGTCTGAGGTCGGATTTAAACTCAGGTACTCGTGAATCCAGGGATGGTGCTTTATCCACTGTGCCACCTAGCTGCCCCACCTCTTCCCTTTTGAAAGATATTCTAGATATGGCAGTGGTCACATGCTTTCTGACTTGGCAGACTGTCCTGGGATGAAGGATAAATGTTCAGCCAGAATTTCTCCAGGCATGAAAAAAAAGATTTAAATATGACAAATCTTTTCCAAAGGTTTTCTTTTGCTCTTTTTGGTTAATATCTCATTACACATTAGATTAGTTGGACACAAAAAGAGTGGCAGGCTTGGATTTTCCAACTGAAGAGATAATTTCCTTCTAAGTTCATTGCCATTTTCTGAATCTTTAGCCTCTCAGGAACATTTGAGAAAAAAAAGTTACATATTCCTTATCAGTCATTGGTAACCAAACATCCATATGGGGGATTTGAGGAATTCTAGTCAACATTCAATTCCTTAGGAAGTATCACACATCATCTTGGTAAAGTAACATCAATACAAGTGACCATCTTCTGATTAGCTGTGAATGACTTCACTATTCTCAGAAATACAATGATCCAAGAGAACTCTGAAGGACATGATGAAGAATGCTATCTATCCCCAGAGAAAGAACTGATGGTGTTTGAATATAGATGGAAGCATACTTTAAAATGATGAATAACCATCTTCGTAGATTTCTTTGTTGATCATTTATTTCCATAAGGGGAGTTAATTGGAAGAAGCATTTCACAAAAGCCTTTAGTTGCCAGAAGTCAAGCTAATGACATTCCAAAAAATCCCCATAGTCCTTTCTTCAGTATGGAGTTCATTTTAAACTCCTTTTTCCTCATGCCTATCTGTAAGGGTAGCAGATATAGGAATGTATAGAATCCTTTCCTACTTAATAATACCTTCCATTCATGATGATGGAGTTAGGAGTTATTTTTAGAAGCTGATGATTTTCTTTTTCTGTTATAGACCCTTTCCTGCCCCTTACTTCTCTTCTTATGCCCCAAACCTCCCCCCAAACTCTCTGGGCCTCCCTCCCCTCCTACACTCATGCTCTAAATCTGGGTCAAATTATGCCCTTTTGGATATTCTTTTTTCATCTATAGAGACTATTCATGGCAAAATACATACTGACTAACAGATTTAAACCTGTAAGGGGTCTTAGATGCTATCAAGTATACAGCTTTCATTTTACAGATGAGGAAACTGAGTCACAGAGAGATTAAATGATTTGCTCAGAGTCACACAGTTGTATCTGAAGCAGGATTCAAATCAAGTATTCTTGCCTCTAATTCTGGTACCTTATTCACTACACTGCATTGCTTCTTATACTGTACTAGAACCCAGGGCTATTCAAACAATTCATATAGCCACACAACCAAGGGACATCAATTTCTTGTTGTTTTAGAACCCTCATTTCTCATGGATCCACACTTCATGTAACATTTGCACACAGAATCTGCTGCTTCCTCCTTTGGGACTGGCAGATGCCTATCCTAGGTTCACACTCAGATTTGCAAAACTAACTCTCAAATTGTACAGGGATTACCAACCAATCACTGCCTCCTGTCAAAACTTCTCTCTCCAAACCACCCCACCTACCACATAGCAATGACTCCAAATAAGCACAAAATCTCTATCTTCTGTACCCTCTGGCTTTATTCCATTCTTTTTTTTTTTTTTTGTGGGGCAATGGGGGTCACACAGCTAGTAAGTGTCAAGTGTCCAAGGCTGGATTTGAACTTAAGTACTCCTGAATCCAGGGCGAGTGCTTTATCCACTGCACCACCTAGCTGCCCTCCATTCTTTTCTTTTTAAAAAAAATTTTTTTAGTGAGGCAATTGGGGTTAAGTGACTTGCCCAGGGTCATACAGCTAGGAAGTGTGTGTTAAGTGTCTGAGGTCGGATTTGAACTCAGGTACTCCTGACTCCAGGGTGGGTGCTCTATCCACTGTGCCACCTAGCTGCCCCCCCATTCTTTTTTTTTTTTTTTTTTGGCAGGGCAATGGGGTTAAGTGACTTGCCCCTCACACAGCTAGTAAGTGTCAAGTGTCTGAGGCCAGATTTGAACTCAGGTACTCCTGACTCCAGGGCCTGTGCTCTATCCACTGCGCCACCTAGCTGCCTCCCCCATTCTTTATCATAAATATCTGTGGGGTACATTGTTTACTCCACTATCAGCATCAGTAGAATGTTTTCAAGCTTTCATATAGTCCTGAGCTAATGCATTTATTTCAATTATATAAACATATAGTAAGTGCCTATTATGTGAAGGGCTACTTAAGGGTTATTGGATGGAGACCACACCTGGTTTGACTAGGTGCCAGGGATACAAAGACAAAAATGAAACAGTCCCTGCCCTCAAGGAGTTTACATTTTCTTGGAAGGATATAATAGATAAACAAGTAAATATGAAGCAAGGTAAACTGAGGGAGGAAAAATTAGCTAGGGGGAACAGAAGAAATCAGAGAAGACATGGTATTTGAGATAAACCTTGAAGAGAGTCAATTATTCTGAGATGTTGAATCAGTAGGGAGTGATTCTAGGCAATGGTAAGGCTTGTGCAAATGCAGATGTAAGAAATACAGTATTAAGTTTAGGAAATTCTACTAATCCAGTTTGACTAGAATATAGATAGAGTTTATGTAGAGGATAAGAGATAAGATTGGAAGCATAGCTAGAAGCTAGGTTGTAGAGGGTCATATTTTATCTTAGGGACAATGGGGATCCCCTAAAGTTTCTTGAGCAGAGGAGAGAGGTAGAAAGACGTGTGCTTTAGGAATATCAATTTGGCAGCTGTGTGGAGGATGCATTAGAGAAAGAAGAGACTGGGTGCAGGGAAATCAATTAGGAAGCTATTGGAACAATCCACTAAAGATGTTCTAAACTAGGATTGTTAAACAAATTCCGAAAATCTGGTTATATATGTTTTAGTCAGTTCAGATACCTTTTGGGTTTTCCTTGACCTGGAATTTAAAAATGGTTAATTTTGAAAACTTATAGTATGGAAATGCAATAAAAGCAAGAATCTGACCATTCTTTTTGTTCTTACATTTATTGGACACAGATAATTGGATATTGAGAGCTTTTGAGTTCAAAAGCATGTTAGCTTGGATATAGAATTGATAATTATTAAATATCCATGAGGAATTAATATGGAAACCTAAAATATAAAGTTGGAATTTTAACTCCCTCCCTTTGGTTTTGGATAATAAATTTCATCCAGAAGATTAGAAAACACTATCCCATCCACTTCATTAATACAACGTACTTGGGTCTTGAGGTCAGGAAAACCTGATTTCAGATCCAGTCTCAGAAATGTAAAAGTTGTGTGACCCTGGGCAAGGCACTTATCCACTGTCTACCTGTGTCCTCAAATGCAAGATGGGCATAGGCAGCTAGGTGGCGCAGTGGAGGGAGAACTGGGTTTCAAATGAGCAAGATGAATCTTCCTGAGTTCAAATCTGGCTTCAGACACTATCTGTGTGACCTTGGACAAGCCACTTAGCACTGTTTGCCTTAGTTTCCTCACCTGTAAAATGAGCTAGAGAAAGATAAGGCAAATCACACCAATATCTTTGCCAAGAAAACACTAAGTGGGGTCATGGAGAGTTGGAAATGACTTAAAAACCCAACAAATTAACAACAAAATCGGGATAATAATAGTAGCTACCTTCTAGAATTTTGCTTATTTTAAAATTTGTGCCTTTGTGTGTCTTATTTATTTTTTTTTTGAGGGGAGGAGAGCTAGAGAAAGTAGATTCTCCCCTATTCCTTAGGATACTTAGCTCATTTTAAATTCAACTTAAGAAAAATAAAACACCTCTTTTCTTAAAAAAAAAGAAAAAAGGGGCAGCTAGGTGGTGCAGTGGATAAAGCACTGGCCCTGGATTCAGGAGTACTTGAGTTCAAATCTGGCCTCAGACACTTGACACTTACTAGCTGTGTGACCCTGGGCAAGTCACTTAACCCCCATTGTCCCACAAAAAAAAAAAAAGAAAAAAGATGTGGCCAGCTCTCCAGCCTTAGGAAGAAATCTCAGGTATCCTTAAAATAGGTCTGGGTGCCTTCCCTCATAGGGGTATGGACATCTTGGAATAATAAGAAAATTGGAGGTGATGGTGGAAGGGAGTATTATTTTGCAACTAGATTTTAAGTGTGGGGAAAAAGGAGTTTCTTTTTTAAGAAGCTATTAATTGTCCATGTTATAAGATAATGATATGTTTGGTTGATTCACTTAAAAAATAAAATTGGAAAAGGCAAAAAAGAGATATTTGTAAAACATGGACTATCTTCATTACTCTAGCTCAAACCCCTCCATGACTGGGTAGATTCTGAAAAAGTTATCACCCCTGGGACAGCTAGGTGGCGCAGTGGATAGAGCACCAGCTCTGGAGTCAGGAGGACCTGAATTCAAATGTGACCTCAGACACTTAACACTTACTACCTGTGTGACCCTGGGCAAGTCACTTAACCCCAATTGCTTCACAAAAAAACAAAAAGAAAAAGGAAAAGTTATCATAATAGTATTTTTTTCCAGTTACATGTAAAGATAGTTTTAGAAATTTTTCATTTATCTAGAATTTTATTTTTCCCCAATTACATGTAAAAACAATTTTAATGTCCATTTTAAAACAAACATATGTTTTTAATAAGATTTTGAGTTACAATTTTTTCTCCCTTCCTCCCCTCCCTCTTCCCCAAGATAGAAAGCAATCTGATTTAGGTTATGTGTTGTTTAAAATCTAAATGGGGGTTCTAATCTCCCCCCCCCAAATTTTTTTTGGGGGAAAGCTGACTAAAATCACTAATAAATTCAGCAAGAGTTTAAACTTTTAAAGATTTATTAAAATACATTTTAAGTTAGTGAAGAGAGAGAGAAAGGTTGAGAATAGATTCCTTATAGCATGGAAATCCTAGCTTGGATCTATTTGGTATAGCCAGAGAGAAAGAAATCTTCTTCCTTTCATAGCAGCCCACATGAAATTCCTCACCACACCAAAAGTCCTGGACAACCAGGGGGACCCTCCTTTTTCTCCCATCTGCCACCATGCCAGTTCCTCAATGAAAAAGAGGAAGAGACAGCCTGCTAACCTCCACTTCCTACTTTCTCTCTCCCTCCCTGAAAGGGGAGGTCCTTCAAGCTGATTGGCTGAGAGTGGTTTCTTGCTGATGTCAGTAGTACACTGCCTCTGAGAATAACACTTCACTCAGGGTCAACCAGGTGTGGTCTCTATCCAATAACCCTTAAGTAGGTACTCAGCCAGTTTCTCAGTCTCACCCAATTCCAACAATTCTAAATCAATCCTCAGGTGGGGCCCCTGGGTGTCTGCCAAATCCCATTATTTTATCACAGTTATATATGAACAATCACATTAAACATATTTCCATATTAGTAGTGAAATGTGAAAAAGAATCAGAACAAAAGGAAAAAAACCTCAGAAAAGAAAAAAAAAACCCAAAGTAGAAATAGTATGGTTCAATCTGCATTCAGATTCCACAGTTCTTTTTCCTGGATATGGAAAGCATTTTCTATCATGAGTTCTTTGGAATAGTCTTTGATCATTGTGTTGCTGAGAAGAGCTAAGTCTATCATGGTTGATCATCACACAATGTTGCTGTTATTCTGTACAATGTTCTCCTAGTTCTGCTCACTTCACTCAGCATCAGTCCACTTAAGTTTTTCCAGGTTTTTCTGAAATCTGTCTGCTCATCATTTTTTATAGAGCAATAGTATTCCATTGCATTCATATACCACGACTTGTTCAGCTATTCCCCAACTGATGGGCACATCCTCAATTTCCAATTCTTTGTGTGGCATATGATTGTAATGGAATATTATTGTGCCATAACAAATGACAAGTAGGTTGGTTTCAAAAAGACCTTAAACGGCTCACATGAACTGATGTATAGTGAAGTGAGTAGAACTAGGAGAATGTTGTGCACAGTGACAGCAGTATTGTTTGATGAAGAACTATGAATGACTTAACTATTCTCAGCAATACAATGATCTAAGATGATCTCAAAGGACTAATGATGAAGCATGATATCCACCGCCAAAGAAAGAACTGATATTGGTTGAACACAGACTAAAGCATGATATTTTTCACTTTCTTTCATTTGATTCTTATACAAAATAGCTAATATGGAAATGTTTTACAGAATTGCACATGTACAATCTATATCTGATTGCTTACCACTTCAGGGAGGGGGGAAGGAAGGGAGGAAAGGAGGGACAGAATTTAGAACTCAAAACTTTAAATAAAAATGTTTATTATTTAAAAAAAGAAAAATATACTTTCAATTTGAAAAGTGATCTCCTTTATTTTGTTCTCTTTCTGTTCTGAGTGCATTTCTAACAAATATTTCTTTTCTTTTTTCTTTTTGGTTGTTTCCCTCCAAGAACTATTAAATTTATAAGTTTGCAAAGTTAGTAGCTGATAAGAAATAGATTGACTATTGGATTGCTTCTGACAAGTTTAAGAACAACACATTAAAAACAGAGTGAGGAAGGATTATGATTATTCTTTTAAAATGCTTTGTTGGAGTATGACAAAGGAATTATGGATTTAGAAGTGAAAGGTTGTCCACTTGCAGGTCATCTGGGATCATTTCACAAATGAAAAAACTGAGAGTCAGAGAAACCTGCCTAAAGTCACATAACTAATAAGTGACACTCAGGTTTTGAACCTAGATCCTTTGTCTGCAAAATCAGTGTTTTCCCTCCTGTACCACACCCATGAAGATACCCTTGCCAACTTTCAGGATTTTGCCCTCTTCAGACAACTATGGAAAACCTGCTGTTGTTGTTTTTTTTTAATTACCTCAGAGATGATGACTGAACAATAATTATCCCAGATTCTATCAGCTGAGGGCTTTCAGAAGTTGCGGGAGAGGCTGAAGAAACTAACCTTTTTTTCTTAGGATAAGTAGTAAATTGTTAAGATTCCTTTTCTGGGAATTGGAATATAGCCATTTATTTTATCTGCAGGTTGGGCAACTACTTCTCCTGCCCATTGTCTTCTCTCCTCTTCTTGCTTCCCTGTCTTCCTCTCCCTAAGTGTTTTTCTTTATTAAGTACTTAAGAATGTTAACTCACTTTGGAGTGATTGCTGTAATATTGTTCTTACTGCAGGCATCTGTTTTTTTTTTTGTCAGGAATTGCCTTAAAGGGGAAGTGATAGTTTCTGTAGTGGATGGAGTGGTGATATTCAAGACAAGGACAAAAACAGCTGGATCTCTTTATTCTAAAAATTGACAACAATTTATTATTTTGATATTTGTGTTTCAATAAAATTGGTTTCTTTTGTAATCCCGTATTTTATTATATGCATTTAAAAACATGGTTCAGTTAATGGATCCATAGGCTTCATAAGGCTGTCAAAGGGGTCCATGACACAAAAGAGTTAAGAGCCCCTGCTCCAGATGCCCTTTAAAGGTCCTTTTCAAGTCTTAGAGTCTGTGATTCTATTATTCAATGATAAATTTGCTGATATTGCAGCAGTGATTAAGTAAGAAGACAATTACCACCAATGTTGTCAATTTGATCTTGTGAATTAGACCAGTGGCATTTGATGTGAAGCACTTGGAGGCAACATGCCGTTCTAAATGTTTTCAAGGGAATAGTCAATAAATATACAGAATCGTCCCTAGGCTAGACTTTGAAATACCCAAAGCTCTCCTGTCTTTTCCAACTTATCTTTCAGTGCTTCTCTCCAGGGCTTTGCATTACCAGGATCCCATTGTTCTGAACATAGAGAATGAAATACCAATTGAAAGAATTCACAAGATTGGCTACAAAGATACATAGTGGTTAAATTTAACAATTTACTTCAGACAAATTCTGCAAGCAATCAGGAGAAAGTTCTTCATTTGTTACAAAGGAAAGGAAATTTGTACAACTTAAGACCATGCTGTCCCCATTAGAAAACACAGGAGCCGTACTATGTGTTCTGAAGAGCAATGGAGCTCATGATGCATATTAGGTTGGCCTATTCTTCAAATTTGTGCTTAACCATCAATAATAAAGATTAATATAAAATAATAAAGAGGTATTTGGAACATTCTTAGAAAGAAAACCAGACACAAAGAGAATATTTGCTTCTCAAATGCCCCCAACAATAGAAATGCTGGAGTGGTAAGTGACTGCAGCAGCCAAGGACAGCAATGGTAACAGAATGTCAGCAGAGAGAACAGGAAGAAATTTCTTACTTTTGATATTGTTTAGTCATTCAAAGCATGTTAGATTCTTCATGACCCCATTTTTTGCATTTTCTTGGAAAATATACTAGAGTGATTTGCCATTTCCTTCTGCAGCTCATTTTACAAATGAGGAAACTGAGGCAAACAGGGTTAAGTGACTTGTCCAGGGTCACACAGCTAGTAACTGTCTGAGGACAGATTTGAACTTGTGAATATGAGTCTTCCTGATTTGAAACCCAGTGCTCTCTCCCTGTGCCAGCTAATTGCCAGTTTTCTTTCTAAATGTACAAAAAGAGAAAGGAGTGAAGGTGGAAATCAGGTGTCAGTAACAATGAAGTGATGAACCTGGAGCATTATGGGCAGAACCTGGTGACATCATCTGCCTGTCATCTGGAAAATATAATAATAGCTCACATTTCTATAATGCCTTGAAGCTTGCAAAACCCTTTGCATATATCATCTCATTTGATACTTATGACAACCCAGTGAGAAGTCTGATCAATTCAATGACCAAACTTGATTCCAGAGGACCAAAGCATGCTAACCACTTCCTGATAGAGAGGTGATGGACTCAGGGTGAAAAATGAGATATATATTTTAGGATATGACAAGATTTCAGAGTTGGTTTGGTTTCAGATTTGGAAGGTACTCTAAAATTACATACAATGTAGGTGGTCACTTGTTCTTCCAATCTGCATATGTGAGCTGATTATAGTTGAAGTATAGAACCCATCTTAAAGAACAGTATAGAAACCAACTCAAAGCCTCGAGGTAATGTTGTAAATTTTAATGGAAAGAGTTATCTGGTATTAAGAATGGCCTTTAATCTTCATTCAAAGAATCATTTTTTCTCCTGGAGAGGATTTTCTCATACCAACTATTTATGCACAATACCATAAGACTGAGTACTTTTACTATAATTCAGTCTGGTTCATGTTTATCATATTTTATAATTAATATGGGAAAACAAGTTAGTAGTCAAGTCATCAAAGTGACATAAATCTATAGAAAATTTCCATCTTCAAGTAAAGTTATTCCAATGTACATTTCTTTATGTTACTGATATAATTGAATAAATGATGTGAGAGTTTTAAAGGTTCTGTCATTTAGTCACCAGGGAAAGCTTTTAGGAATATTTTTCATTTGACAATTGCAAAAGAAATTTGACATGGATTTTAAAAAAGTAGAATTGCTGTCAGTTTATAATTTTATGGTTATCATCTGGGGGTAAAATAAATTATATTTTAATATGACAGTTTTTAAAATAAAAATTAATCCTGAATTTGTGTGGGTATTATGTAGGCAAAAGTCATATTGAACTAAAGTGTTCATATATTAATAGACTCATAGAATCTTAGAGTTGGAAGAAACCTCTGAAGCCTTTTAGTCCAAATCCCACCTGAAGCATGAATCCTCTTAACAAAAGGTTGAACGGGTAATCATCCAGCCTCTTTTCGAAGTGCTAAGCAATTCACTACCTATTAACACAGTCCATTCAACTTTTGGGCATCTCTAAGTATTAGGAAATGTTTCTTTGTATTGAGTCAAAACCTGTCTTTCCACAGCTTCCTTTCATTGGTTATGTTTCTGGCTTTTCTGAACAAATCTAATCTCTTTTCCATATGACAGCCCTTGAAATATTTGAAAGCAGCAATCACATCTCTTTGTCCTGCTAACTGTGCCAACTTGATTCAATCAATGCATGACACTGCTTTGAGTCACCATTCCCTCCCAGACTCATTTAAGTATGTCTTTGTCTTTATTAAAATGTGGCATCCAAAACTGGACACAATATTCCGGATGGTCTGACTGGGATAGAATATAACCTCCTTTGTTCTGAACACTTCTTGGGTATTTTGGTGTATCTTTGGTTTCATGGGGATAAACATTCCTTGACATTCTATGTAATTCTTTCCATGTTTCCTATAAAATCTAGGGCCTCCCCTCTTGTTCTTCAAGTACATCAGAGATACTGCTATACCACTAGGGCTGTCCATTTATCTCTCATTTTCATAACCTGTTCCTGTCCTTACCTTTACAGTATTCTTACACCTTATGCCTTCCCCCTTCCTCCTTTCTGCAATCCAGTGACACCGGCCTATTTGATATTCCTCTCACAAGATCTTCCATCTCCTCACTCCTAACTCAGCATTTCCCCTGGCTGTCTTTCATACCTGGAATTCTCTCCCTCCTCATTTCCACTTATTGGCTTCCTTGATTTCCTTGAAGTCTTATCTACCCCCACCTTCTAAAAAGTCATTCCATTTCTCTAAATTCTAGTGGCTTCCCTCTTTTGATGATCTCCAATTTATCCTATGATCTAGACTGTGATCTCCTTAAAAACAGGGACTGTCTTTTGTCTTTCTTTGTATTTCCAAAATTTAGCATGGGGCCTGACAAAAAATAGGCACTTACAAATGTTTATTTACTGCTTTATGTCCTTTTACAACCATATATGTCTTTGATGTTTTTCATATTACTTCAACATTAACAGCAAGATCATCGCTCATTTATATAATGATTTATAGTTTACAAAGTGCTTTCCACACAGCAACCCTATGAGGTTGGTAGAGAAGGTATTTTTGTCACCATTTTATATTTGAGGAAACAGCTAAGAAGTGTTCAGTGACTAGTTCAAGGCCACATAGAGAGTAAATGGCAGAACAGGAATTCAAACTCAGTACTCCTGAATTTTACTCTTTCCATTACAGTACATCCAATACTAACTTTTTACGTGCTAAGCCATTGTCGTTCTAATTTTATTTTGTCTGATATAACATTTCCATAATATACAGTCATATATCATTGTCTAGAGCGTATTGGTGTTAAAGAGATGGATTTGTGTAGCAGTAGATAGGTTGGTATTATTGAAAGCATTGCATAATTTTCTGAGGGCTAGCCAATTCAACTCTCTTCAGTTCAACCCTATTCAATTCTAGGGTTGTATGACTGTCATTATTTACTGAGGGAATTAATTCAAAGCATTGCCCATAAAGATATATTAGCATTAGATGTATAATATATGGATGCATGCACTAAGATGTATAGCATTATCTAAGCAAAATATGGTTTTTATGCAAATTGGTTCTCCAGGGGGCAGCTAGGTGGCACAGTGCATAAAGCACTGGCCCTAGATTCAGGAGGACCTGAGTTCAAACCTGGCCTCAGATACTTGACACTAGCTGTGTGACCCTGGGCAAGTCACTTAACCCCCATTGCCCCGCAAAAACAAACACCCCCCCCCAAAACCAAATTGATTCTCCAGTATGCATGGCTAGACCAATCAGTTTCATATTTTTATGACTTCTGTTGAAGAAGTTTGGTGGAGTTCCAGAAGAGGTATGCTAAAGTCAGCTTTAAGAAGCCCAGGACAATCCCTGTGGTCAGAGTTCCTCTTGTTCAATTATCTCCCAAAGTACATACTTATCTTCCCCCAGGCTTCTCAAGCTTACATTTTTTTTTTCAGTCTGACCACAATGAAGCAAAGATAGAATTATGAAAACCCCAAATCACAATTAATTCCTTACAATACACACACACACACACACACACACACACATATATATGTATATCAAATATATACATATGTGTATATATGTATATCAGTATATATGTTTATATTTGTGCATGTTTAGAGATATCTATGTGTATGTATATATAAATCCACATTTAATTGTAGTTTTCTTTAGGGCTGGGAGGAACAAGGAAGGAGAAAAGTAAAGTAAAGTAAAGAAAAGTAAAGTAAAAAGTAACCAGCAGTGGGTGGGAAGGGAGGGAGGACAAGAAATTGGAACACAAAGTTTTAAAAAATTGATGTCAAAATTTGTTTTTTCATGTAATTTGGAAAATGAAATTCTACACATCAAAAAAAAAAAAGAAAAGAAAAAGAAAAAGTAAACAGCAGAGAACAAAAAGAAAACCTACAAGGAAGTAAAGAAAAGCTGGATAGCTTTGAAAACAATGCATAGTATTTATTATATAGGTTTTCTTAAAATGGAAATTTGTTTCACATTGAATCTTCTTTTATGTTCTGCTGTATATATGGCAATGTTCTTTTGTTTTCTTCTTTTCTTGTTTTGCATTTAAGTTTAAATTAATTTTAAAATTTACAAAACAAGTAAAATAGTAAATAAAAAAGTATTTTACACAAAACTGTGAATCCCTATTATGCATAGCTTACTTTGTACCCTACCTTCCCATGAACTTTGTTATCCAGTGACACTGGCTTCACACAAGACACTCCATCTCCTAGTTCTGGTCATTTTTTCCTTTGTTCTATGCATATGTTTCCTATGCTAGGAATGTTCTCTTCTCTCATCTTCACCTCCTGACTTCCTTGACTTCCTTCAAGTTCCAGATAAAATTTTACCTTTTATGGAAAGTTTTCCCTAGCATCCTTAATTCTAGTACTTTTCCTCTGTTGATTATTTCCTATTTATCTTGTATATATCTTTTTTGTACAGTTGTATGCATTTTGTCTTCCCCATTAGACTGTGAGCACCTTAAGGTCAAGGGCTGTCTTTAGCCTTTCTTTGTATCCCCAGCCCTTAGCATAGTACCTGGCAATTAATAGGCATTTAAATATTTATTGACCAACTGATTAACAAACAAATTAAATAAACAAATAGTTCTAAATAGTTTTCTGGTTCTTTTCACTTTATTCTGCATGTGTTTATGTGAATCTTTTCAGATTTTTCTGAAGCAGTTCCTTTAGTCATTTCTTATGGCACAATGATATTTCATTACATAGATATGCTAGCCATTCCTCATCTTATGGCTAGCATCTTAGTATTTAGTTATTTGTTATAACAAAAAGAGGTACTATAAATATTTTTTTTTGGTATATATGAATCCTTTTCCTTTTCCTTATTTTTTTGGGGGTGTATAGTACTTGCTGAGACAAAGTGGGGGCACAGTTTCATTACTTTTGGGGTATAGTTATCAATTGTTTTTCTGATTTGTTTTTATTTACCTATTCATTAGGGATATTATTTGATTTCCAATTAATTTTTAGTCTTTCTTCCAAAGGCCTTTGCTGAATATAATTTTACTGTGTTGTGGTCAGTAAAGGATGTCTTTAAATTTCTATTTTTATGTATTTGTTTAGGAGGCTGTTTTGCCTGAACACTTGGTCAATTTTTGTAAAGGTGCCATGTATTGGTATAGAATATGAAAACTCTTAATTCAGTAAATAATAGAGCTAGATCATATATAACTTTTATAAAATCCTATTTGAATCTTTAGGATCTTTTTTGTTTACCTTTTTGTTAGATTTGTGTAGGTCTGAGAAGGGTATGTTGAGATCTCAATATCAACTAATAAATTTTACTTTAAGTTTGTAGAAGCTATGCAATTTGGTAAATATATTAAGCATTGATATTAATTCCTTGTTTATGGTGTCTTTAAACATGTAGTTTTCCTGTTTATGTTTTAAGTTATATCTATCTTTACTTTTTCATTGTCTCAGACAATAATTGCTACACCTGCTTTTTTGAGTTTTTTAAAAAGTTATTTTAACTCTGTATGAATCTTTATGTTTCAAGAATATTTCTTGTAAGCACCATATTGTTGGAATCTGCTATGCTTTTCCATTTTATGGTGAGGTCATCCCAATGACATTCATGGTTTTGATTGTTAATTGTATATTTCTTTTCATCCTATCATCCCATACTTTTTACTCTCTTTGCCCTTTGACCCCACAACTTTTTTTTTTTTAACTAAGAGAGGGCTATTAGAAAAGTATGCTTAGCATACCATCACCACTGATCATCATCAGCAGCAGCAGCAATAAACATTTAAGTGCTTACTATGTGAATGACTCTCTAAGTATTAGGAATACAAAAAAGATAAAAACAAAATCCTTGCTCCCAAGGAGTGCACATTCTATTGGATGAGACAATATGCAAACAACTATGCACATATAATCTATAAACACAATGTAAATGGAAGGTTCTTTTTGTTCATACTTCAGTTTTTGAAGAGGATGAATGACATTGTGCTTGATGTCTTGATGTGTTTGTGAACTGGATTTTAGTAAGGCAGAGTTGCACATAATCATTAGCCTCAATATCTCTACCTGACCTTGATGTCTTCCATGTTTGACCAAGAAAATGAGATAGGATTACAACCAAGAATAATTTACCCGGCAAAACTGAATATAATCCTTCAGGAGAAAAAATGGACATTTAATGAATTGGTTCAAAGAGGAAAGGACACACACACACACACACACACACACACACACACACTCATTTGGTTATAGAACTCTATATTCCTCAACAGGGAAGTAGTAGAAGAGGAAGAGAATAAGAAGCAGGGGAGGAGAGGTAGGGGAGGATGTGATAAAAGAGAGGGTGGGTTAAGGGAGGAAGTGGTCAGAAGCAAAACAGACTTTTTGAGGAGGGATGGGGTGGGGAGAGAGAGACAAAGAGTGATAGAGAGAGTGGAATAAACAGAAGAAAATAGGATGGGGGGGGGTGAAATATACAGTTAGTAATCATAACTGTGAATGTAAATGGGATAAACTCACCCATAAAATGGAAACAGATAGAAATCACAATCCAACAATAATAAATTTCTAATAAATACGTTTGAAACAGAAAGAAACATATAGAGTAAAAATAAGGGACAAGAGTGAAATCTATTATGCTTTAGCTGAGGTAAAAAAGGCAGGGATAGGGGCAGCTAGATGGCGCAGTGGTTAAAGCACCGGCCCTGGATTCAGGAGTACCTGAGTTCAAATCCAGCCTCAGACACTTGACACTTACTAGCTGTGTGACCCTGGGCAAGTCAGTTAACCCCCCATTGCCTAAAAAAAAAAAAAAGGCAGGGATAGCAATCATGATTTCAGACAAAGCAACAGCAAAATTAGCCCTACTTGAAAGCAATAATCCGGGAAACCACATTTTGCAAAAAGGTACCATAGATGATAAAGTGCTATAAAAAACTTTTACAGTAAGTTTTTCTGACAAGGGCCTAATTTCTAAAATATACTGATTTAACTCTATAACTGAATTAAAATTATAAAAATAAGATCCATTTCCCAATTGATAAATGGACAATGGATATGAATGGGCAGTTTTCAGAAGAAATCAAAGCTATCTATAATCATATGAAAAAAAGGTCTAAATCACTATTTATTAGAGAAATGCAAATTAAAACAACTCTGAGATACCACCTAACACATGTTACGTTGATTAACATGATGGAAAAGAAAATAACAAATTCTAGAGAGTTAGTGGAAAAATAGGGACACTAATATACTGTTGGTGGAGTTGTGAACTAGTCCAGTCATTCTGGAGAATTATTTGGAACTATGCTCAAAGGGCTAGAAAACCGTACACAATCTTTGATTCTGCAATACCACTACTAGATTTTTATCCCAAAGAGATCAAAGGAAAAGAAAAAGTATCTATATGTACAAAAATATTTATACCAGCTCTTTTTATGTTGGCAAAGAATTAGAAATTGAGGGGATGACTATCAATTGAAGAATGGTCTGATCAAGTTGTGGTATATGATTGTGATAGAATATTTTTGTTCTATAAGAACTATGAGCAGAATGGTTTCAGAAAAACCTGGGAAAATCTATATAAATTAATGTAGAGTGAAGTGATCAGAACCAATATCAGCAATATTGTAACAGTGATCAACTGTGAAAGACTTAGTTATTCTGATCAATACAATAATCCAAGATAATTGTGAAGCATGATGATTTTTCATAATGAAAAATGCTATCCAGTTCCAGAGAGAGAACTGATGAAGTCTGAGTGCAAACTAAAGTATACCTTTTCCCCACTTTATTTTCCTTGCTTTTTGAATGGTTAATATGGAAATATATTTTGCATGATTTCACATGTATAATAGATATCATATTGCTTGCCTTTCCAATGGGTAGGGGCAATGTAGGTAGGAGAGGGAAAATTTGGAATGTATTTTAAAAAATAGCATGGAGAAATAAATAAATCATAAATTAATCACTAAAAAGAGAGAAATAAGTGAGAGTGTAGGGTAAATAGAAGAGGGCAATCTGCTAGAGAAGATGGGATAGAATGGAATTGCTTGTGTATGCAAAGGGATTTCCTTTGGCAAGGAGAAGTGTCAACTTTTCATGTGAAAAAAGGGTGGAGGAAAATATTGTGGGATATGGGAGAAGATATCTAATTATTGGAGATGAAGAGAAGGAGATGAAAGGGAGTGCTTGGCAAATGGCTTCAAGTATGAGGCCACCAGTATGAAGTATAAGGCAGGGTTTTCTGCTGAGAGGGTAAGAGTGGGTGGGGTGGGTGGGGGGTGTCATTGCGGATTTCAATAGAGATAAAGAGGTTCGGAATAGCCACTGTGGTCAGTAGAAAAGTGAATTTATTAGAGATATAAAATAAACACTTTTTTTTTCAGTGTGGACCCAATCATGTAAGATAAATTTGTAGTGGACCTAGTCAGCATAGTTTTCTGATTTTCTCCATCTTTTTTCAGCAGCACACAAACAGCAGAAAAGGCACTAGGCAGTGGAAATAATCCAAGAAAATGGTTTATAAAGGCACGACTGGCAATAGAATAACAGGTCCAGGGGCTGGACTATAGCGAACAATATATAGTTGATCTGGTTCACCACTGAGTTGATAGGGAAGGGAAGAGAATGCAGCCAATGTGAAGGTGATGAAGCCAATGCACCACTGATCTATCTTTAATGCAATCTATTTCCACTACCCTTTTGCTTTCCCTTTCTGTACCTTTGTTCAAAGTCCATTTGCAGGTTCTTTTTCTTTCTTTCCATTTAATCCTTCTCTTAACAATCCATACTCTGAGTCTGTAGTTTGTTTTCTCATGACTAATTCCTTCCTAAATCTAATTTCCCTTATATTCTCCTCTTCCCCCTCTATCAGTGCCTCTTTTTTTCACTGTTGAATGGAATGTGTTCTATATCAAATGCTTTGTGTGTATGTGTGTGTGTGTGTGTTCAACTTCCCTTTGTCCAGTCTCAATTAATGTTCGAGTGAGGCCTGCTTTTCTACCCTTTCTTCCACATTTGCAATGTCTTCTTCTTGCTCACTTGGATAATGTGAGATAATAAATTCACTCTTTCTTCTATTGTGTATTCTTTTTCATTTTTGTTTCTTTTAAAAATATTATTAAACACAATAAAACAATGCCTAGCCATCAGTCTTATTTAACTTCTTCTCTGACACTTGATGACAAGGGGGTTCTGAGGGGATAGTTGTTTCTTTCTCATTAGAATGTAAACACTTCATTCTTCCAAGTGCTCAAAGTTATTTAGTTTTTTAGGTTTCTTTTGACTCTTGTGTTTGCATTTCAAAGGTTATACTCGGCGCTGATCTTTTGATCAAGAATGCTTAGAAGTCTTATATTTCATTAAAGGTCCTTCCTTCTCCTTCTCCTCCCTGCACCAGGATTATAACTATTTTTTCCAGGTAAGTAATTTTTGGTGGTAAACTTTTTTATTTTGTCTTTTGGTATATTATAATCTAAATTATTCTGTCCTTAAAGGAGTAGCTGCCAAATCTGTGATCCTGCTTGTTGCTACTTGGTTTGTTGTTTGTAGTTGTTTTCACTTGTGTCTGACTCTTCATGACCCCATTTGGGGTTTTCTTGGCAAAGATAGTGGAGTGGTTGGCCATTTCTGTCTCCAGCTCATTTTACAGATGAGGAAACTGAAGTAAACAGTGTTAAGTGACTTGCCTAGGGTCCCACAGCTAGTAAGTATTTGAGGTGATACTTGAACTCATGAAGACAAGTCTTCCTGATTCCAGGCTATTCTATTTACTGGGTCACCTACCTGCCTTTATTGCTTTTTGGTAACTGAACTCTTTATTTCTGCCTACCTACAGTAATTTTTCTTTTATGTGGAATTCTTGTATTTGGGCTATGATATGCATGGGAGTTTTCATTTTTGACATTTCCTTCAGAAGGTGACAGGTGGATTCTTTCTTCTTCTTTTTTCCCTTTGCTCTTTGGTTCTTATGGATTTTGACTGTTTTAATTCACAATTTCTTGAAATATTGTATTCAGTTTTTTTAATTGGGGGTGGGGATTCATGGTTTCCAGGGTATCCAGTGATTCTTAGGTTTTTTTCTCCTTGACCTGTTTTCCAGGTCAGTTATTTTAGATAGTAGATACTTTACATTTTCTTTCATTTTCTTTTTCAGTCTTTTGATCTTATTCTACCACTTCTTATCCCATTCTAATTTTCAGGGGTTTGTTACTTAAGCGAGGTTTGAGGCTCTGCTTCTAGATCTCATGAACCTATTTTCTTCTGGGTTTGTGTATTGGGCATCCCTATTGCCATAATATCATTGGTGTCTTTTGTTTATTTGTTTTTCTAGCTTTAGTTCCTAGATTGGGGTTTGTGTCAAGGTATCCTCTGTGTACTATTGGAAGGAATGGTGAGGATTTGTTTGCCTGTAATCTTTAGTATGGTGGGTTCTGTCACTGCTTCTTCTAAGTGCTGTTTTCCTCCAGGTCCTCAGGGGTGGCTCCAACTTCTTGCTGTAAGAAGTCTGGTCTAAGTTATAGTCTAATCACTATCTTCCTGTTCTGAACTGTTCAGGCTCCTAAATCTAGTTTAGCATCTGAGGTACATTGTTTCAAACTTATACCTGGTTGGAGCTTCAAGAGATAGCTACTGGTTCATGGAAACATGCTAGCAAGTTTCACAGAATCAGAATAAATATTTCAGGCTCTGTACTGGTTTTTGTTTGTCCCAGTACATAGCTTTTGACTTGAGCCCTGGTTTGTGCTTTGGAAGACTCTGCATGGTCAGATTTATAGAACTGCAAGCTTGTCCCGTGTTGGGGTTTCTTCTTGATAAATAGCTGCAGACCCTATCTAGGGTCATAGCAACATAGCTATAGCTGTATCCTGGTTAATGTTCCTCATTCTTGGTACATAGCTCCAGATTGGGTCCACATTCTGCAAGGCTTCTGAGAGAGCCTTCCTGGCTGGACCTCTCTCTCCCTTTGCCAATTTTGGCTGGAAAGCCTCTGTAGTTTCTCCTTGGATTGCCTGATCACTGCTTTGTCTAGTGATACTCTTCAATCTTTTCTGGCATATGTGAACAAGGGTATTGAGCCGTATTGCTTCCTATTACTCTGGCATTTTTGTAAGTCTCCAGGCAAATGCTTTCTTAATATCAGTAAATACTAAACACAGCCAAATCTTAGATTCTCCATAATTCTCAGACAGTTAAAAATTGCTTATGAAAGACTGCTTATGCTCTTCTTATGTTTGCCACAAAGATATCTCCTGTTGATATGTGCATATACTATACACACACTCTCTTAATTCACATATACATCCATACATCAAACATACATACATATCTATGTACATGTAGATTTGGTTTTCTTGACTTTGAGGCTTGATTTTTATCTATTACTTTTTTGAAAATCTTAAACCCTCATAAATGTATTAGTTGGAGAATGTATGGCTTTTCCTGAGCCAAGTCTTAGTCTGGTAGACAGCTATTAATGTGAGAAATTCTGACAGTATGGGATTGGGAGGGGGAAGGGAGAGGACTTAGGAAGTATCATGACTCTGCCTGAATGAGTTGCAACTCCTGTGATGGGGGAAAGATGGGGGAAAAAAGAGGAATATTCAAATTTCCATTTAGGCAGAAATTTCTTTAGATTTAAATTCAGGCTGGGTCTTGATTCTACTGCTAGGGTAAATGACGACTTGGGTTCCTTTTCCATATACATATTAATGCCAACCTGAGCTATTAAAGGGGAGCACTGGGGTGTAGTTGTTGAATTTTTCCATTGAACTTAGAGTCATAGGATCTGAGTTTGAATTCTGGCTCTGTCACTTACTACCTGTTTGATCTTCAGTAAATGACAACATCTCTGGGCCTCAATTTCCTAATCTATAAAATAAAAAGGTTCGACAAAATGGCCTTTGAGATCCTTTCCAGTTCTAAATCTATAAGTCTAGTAAGGTGAGTTTGATGATCCTTGAAGATATTCTTTCATTTACAGATGCATCATGGGAACATTGTTGACCTGGAAATGGCTCCTGAGTGTTTCTCTGTGATATTGCTCTCCTGGAATTTGCCAAATGCGGTTATACCAGCAAGTTCCTGGCACTCATTATGGAGCGCTTGATTAAATATCTTTACTCTTGAATTTTGGTGACCAGAACATAACAGGCAATTGCACTTGACAGGTAGAATGCTTGTGAATTATGCTGATTGGATTTATTTTTGTTTGCTGAATGACAGTAAACTAGAACAGGCATAGTGTGTTACATGAAAAGATAATCATCACTTTTTATGGAAGCCTAGCAAAGATGCTTAAATCACTTCTGTGTCTTTAAAACCTATTGTTGTTTCCCAAGGAGTTCACTGTCATGTCAGAAAAAATGCACTTTAATTCTGGTTCCATACTATAACCCTACCCTTTCTAGGTTTTTTATAAGCAATAGAGACTCAAAAATGTACCTGTTCTCTTTGAAATATAGAATTTAAGGCCTTCCAAATTTGCAAGAGTTTGGTTTCATAGCCAAGTAATAGTTGTCTCTTCACATAGAGCTTTTTTTGAAAGGGAGTTCCCATTGAATGAGAGTTATTTCTGGGTTTAGGGCAAAATGAAAGTGAACTTGGACTTGTCTAAAAAGAATCAGGATGTTTCACTACATCTCTAATATCCTCACTCAAAAGTTATATAACCCACTAGAAAGTGACCTTAAAGAAAAAAAAAATCTCTTTAGAAAAAAAAACTCATTTTCAATCAGTGAGAAGTAAGTTTTTTTTATCAATTGGGGAAGCACTGATCAACAAAGGAAAATATGGATAGACTCTTCAATGTGGTTTCATATGCCAATTGTGTTTTAGGGAAATAGGACTAGTTTATTTTCTACTAAAGGTCTATCACTTTTGAATTTACTTTTTAATTGTCTAAAGTTAGTTGTCTCCATTGGTTGTAGCATCTTGCTAATGATAGTGAGGTATTATTGTTGTTGAGTCATTTCTGTTGTGTATATGCAACTCTTTGGGACCTCATTTGGGGTTTTCTTGGCAAAGACCCTTGAGCGGTTTGCCGTTTCCTTCTCCAGCTCATATTATAGATGAGAAACTGAGGCTAACAGGGTTAGGTGACTTGCCCAAGGTCACATAGCTAGTAAGTGTCTGAGACCATATTTGAATTCATGAAGATGAGTTTTCCTGACTTTAGGCCCAGAGCTCTAGCTACTGCGCCTCCTAGCTGAAGTACAGACCCTAATTCTTCTTCTTCTTCTTCTGGGCAATGAGGGTTAAGTGACTTGCTCAGGGTCACACAGTCAGTAAGTGTCAATTGTCAGGGACTGGATTTGAACTCAGGTCTTCCAGAATCCAGGGTTGGTGCTTTATCCACTGTGCCACCTAGCTGCCCTCCAGACCCTAATTCTTAGAAATATTAAGGAGCCTAGCTAGTCTCACTGGATCTCATTGTTCCTGGGGTAAGTAAGGTAGAAAAAGACTGGGAAATTAGGAAAGGACCAGGTTAGGAAGGGCTTTGAACATCAAACAGAAGATTTTACATTTGATGCTGGAGGTGTTACGGAACTATTTGAGTTTACTTAACAAGGATGGGGATAGGGGTAGGTGGGGGTGAAATGATCAGACCTGTACTTTAGGAAGATCACTCTGGCAGCTTAGTGGAGGGTAGACTAAAGTAGAGAAAGACTTGAGGTAGACAGTCCAACCAGTAGGCTATTAAAATAGTTCTGATGTGGGGTAATGAGGGTCAATACCAGAATGGTGGCAATATCAGAAGACAGAAGGAAGCATATTTGAGAGATATTACAAAGGTAGAATTGACAGGACTTGGCAATAGATTGGATACAGGCGGTGAGAGCATGGTAATTGGAGGTTGACACAAAGCTTGTCATCCTGGAAGATATGAGGATTTCAGTCCCCTTTATAGCAATAGATAAATTGAGAGGTGGAGAGATCTTTCTGGGAAAGGCAATAAACATTTATTAAACACCTACTATGTGCTTGGGACTGTGCTAAATGTTCTGCAAATATTATCTCAGCTGTCCTCATGATAACCTTGTGAGATAGGTGCTATTATGTTTCCCATTTTATAGTTTAGGAAACTGGGGCAGACAGGTTAAGTGACTTGCCCAGGGTCACACAGTTAGTAAATGTCTGAGGCTGGATTTGAACTCAGCTTTTCCTAATTCCAGGGTCAGTTCTTTATCCACTTTAGCACTTAGCTGCTTTAAAGATAATGTGTTGATGGGGGCAGCTAGGTGGATAAAGCACTGACTCTGGATTCAGGAGGATCTGAGTTCAAACCCAGCCTCAGACACTTGACACTCACAACCTGTGTGACCCTGGGCAAGTCACTTAACCCTCATTGCCCCACAAAACAAAGATAATATGTTGTTTCAGATATACTAAGTTTAAGATATTTATAACACATCCAGTTTGAGATGTCTATTATGCAGTTGGTTATGCAAATCTGGAAATAAAGAAGAGAGGTTTGTAGATTTGACAATCATCAGCATAGCGATGATACTTTAATCCATGGTTTCTGGTGAGAACACTACGTGAAAGAATATAGAGAAAAAAAGAAGAGGGCCCAGGACAGAGTCTTGAGTGACATCCACTGTAGGTAGTTGTGACCTGCATGAAGGTCTAGCAAAGGAGGTTGAGAAGGAACAAGTCAGGTAGGAAGAGAACCAGTAGAGAGTAGCATCATGAAAACTTAGAGATAAAACAGTATGAAGGTAAAGAGGGTGATTAACAGTGACAAAGGCTGAAGGGGGTCAAAAAAAGTGAGGATGGAAAGGAGGCAGTTGGATTTGGCAATTAAAAGATCATGGGTAACTTTGGAGAGAGTGGTTTCAGTTGAATAAAGAGGTTAGAAGCCAGTTTGTAGAATATTAAGTAGAGTTGGAAGAAAGGAAATGGAGACTCTAATTGTAAATAGAGTTTAGCCACAAATGAGAAAGGAGACATGGGATGATAGCTAGTAGGGATGAACAGATTAAGTGAAGATTCATTGAAGATAGGGAGACGTGAATATTTGTAGGTAGTTGAGAAGCGGCCAGAAGACAGGAAGAGACTGAATATTAGGAAGATGTTGGGAATGATAGACATGGAAATCTGCTGGTGGAGAAGGGATGGAATAAGATCATTTGTCCATGTAGATGGTTTTGCCTTGATAAAGAGAAGGGTCATCTCTTTATGTGAAAAATGAAGGAGGATTATTTTGGGGGAAGGCAACTAAGTGATGTGTGATGAGGAAGACAGTGGAGAGGAAGAGGGAGCTTTTCATGAATGACCTAAAATTTTTTTCATTAAAATATGAAGCAAGGTTCTCTACTGAGAGGGTGGGAGAAGAGAGTACTCATGTAAGACTTAAGGAGGGATGAAAACATTTGGTAAATTTTGTTATGTGGAATGGGAGAGTGATTCAATTAGGAATATAAAAAAGGATTGTCTTTTCTCAGTGAGGACCCAGTTGAAATTAGGGAATATTATTTGTAGTGGACCCAGGTCAGCATAGTTTTTAATATTCTCCAGGTATTTCTAATAGCATTTGCATAAAAGTGAAGGCAGCAGATGGTGGGAGTAATCCAAGGTGGAGGCATAGCAAGGCTAGATGGATGATAGGATAAACTGCAGGGGACTTGAGAGAAGAGGAAAATGTAGAGTTGAACTAGTTCACCAAGGAGTGAATTAGGGAAAGGAAGAAGAGTATAGCTAGTGCAGGGGTGATGACTTGGGAAAGAACTGAGGGATGGAGGGATTCTGGAGGTTGCAGTGAGGATGAAGTGAAAATTTTACCATATTGCTCCCCTACTCATGTCACTCCAGTGACTCCTTATTATTTCAGGATATCTTTTAAGATTATCTTTTTGACTTTTAGAATTCTTTACAGCCTTATCCCTATTTACTTTGTTTTTTCCTTACTGCCAACACTTCATGTACCAATTCTAGGCATTTTTACCAGCTGTCTTCCATGCCTGGAATTTTTATCCTTTTTTTTCTATGACTGGTTCCCCTTAATACTAGTGCCTTTCCTCTAAAATTGTCTTCAATTTACTATATATATATGTATGTATGTGTGTATATATGTTTATATATGTGGTTTGTGATAAGTGTACTATGTGATATAGTATAGAGGGAGAATATACATATATATGTACTTGCATATATACATATATATGATGTGTATGTACCTATCCATCTCTCTCTCTCTCTCTCTCTCTCTCTCTCTTTCTCTCTCTCTCTCTCTCTCTCTCTCTCTTATATAAACTCATGTTTATTAGAATATGAGCTCCTTGAGAGCAAGAATTATTTTTGTCTTTATTTATATATACATTACTTAGCACAGTGCTTGGCAAGTAATGAGTACTTAATAAATGTTTGGTGACTTGATTTGACAAGACAAATATCAAAATACTGCATTAAGAAACCTGAGAGAAATTAGTCTGTCATATTCTCAGACCTTCTGACTGGTCAGGGCCTAGTGGATCTAAAATCTAGTTTTGAAAAGCAAATGAAAAAATCTTCACCAAACATGAGCAAGGTATCATTACCATCAGTTCAAATTTTGATTGTGTGCCAGGGACTCTTCAAGATGCAGATGTGATATAGCCACTGCCTCTAAGGATTGTGTCCAAATGACCCAAACCAAAAGCAAATCTATAAGGAGAGATTTAAAAAATAAATCATGGGAGCAGGTTTCCTTAAGTCATGATCAGTATTTATGCTCAATATCCTTTGCTTAATATTTATATTAGAAAGCAAGCAACACACTACAAAGATTTAAAGTGCTCATCTTAAGAGACTTTACTTCCAGTTTCTTCTGCCCTCAATATGTCATCTCCTTCTCCCCAATGGATCTAATTCATTGAAATGTGAAGGTGAATGAGGTTGAGGGGGCATCTTCTAGTAAAATCCTAAGGACTATAGGTATTGGGTTTTGTTTTGTTTTGTTTTGTTTTTTTTTGTGGGGCATTGGGGGTTAAGTGACTTGCCCAGGGTCACACAGCCAGTAAGTGTCAAGTGTCTGGGGCCGGATTTGAACTCAGGAACTCCTGAATCCAGGGCTGGTGCTTTATCCATTATGCCACCTAGCTGCCCCCATAGGTATTGTTTTCAAACAAAACTAATTAAGATGGAACCTCCCAAGCCAAACGATACTTTGGATTGTAAACTAGTTTGGTGAAAAAGGAGGGAAAAAAGAACCTTCCCAGTGTGTTATAATGTGTTCTAAGTTCCTAGAGGCATGCAGTAAAGGAATTTCCATTTGAGGGAAAATTCTAAGTGTCACAACTAAGGTGCTCCTTGGCAGAAATTAAGGAACAATTTTTTGGAAGTCAATCTCGACAGATACAAGTTTAGGTCTCATGCAGGGTGAAAATCTCTCTTATGCAGCCAACCCTGCCAGCCTGTCCAGAAAAATGTACTGGAAAACATTTAGCCTCATGTTGCTGCATTTTATTTATAAACTCAAGCAAGATTGGCCTCTTTTTGGAAGAACTTCCTAAAGGGCTAGAAATGTCAACTGTGTGTATAGTTCCACAACCACTGAGGACACTACAAAAGATAAAAGATTTTTTTTAAAAAAGGAGACTCTTGCATCCCTTCCATTCAAATTATGTACCTTGGCTCTTTCTCAAGCACCTGACCAATAATTTACTGTATTATGTACTGGTGTATAGCACATGTGGTCTCTAGAGATACTCTTTTTTAAAGAGTCTTAGCTAAGTCTCAACTGTCTGAGTGTCAAGGTCTTAATCCTACAAGAAAGTACATTTATGATAGCCCAACTAGAATAGGGCCACGTTTTATCTTTTGATACAAAAATGAAAGGTCTATGAAGGTTAAAAAAGGGCAGATTTTGCCCTCTGTTATTCAACTGCTACGTATTGAAATCAATGGAGTAAGTGACTTTTGCAAGTAGGTTTCATGTATTATTTATGCAGACTGCATATGACCTTGAATGAAAATAAGGGTGAGAAGAAATGGTGTTCTGACTAGTCAACAAAAATGATTCTCTCTTTTTGCCAGATGTTACTCACTTAGGTCAGATTGTTGTTGTTGTTTTTCTGAGAAGGAGGGGACTCTGTATCAAAGGTGGGCTCTGCGGAAGGATTATATTTCTATTTAGAAATAATACTGCTTCATGGGATCATGGCTTTAGAGCTGGAGAGGACCTTGGAGGCCAATCTATTACAATCCCCTCCTTTTACAAAAAAGTAAATTAAAGTACTGTGAGATCAAGTGCCTTCCTAAGGTTACAGGGCAATAAATTGAAAAGCTGGGATTTGAACTGAGGTCCTCTAACTCCAAATGCAGTATCCCTTCTAGCTCTTTTTTGTGGTGCCAATTTTAAGTAGATTTTATTCTCCAGAATGAGAATCGCATTTCCATGGTTTACAGTACTGATAAAGTGTGATGTTGCTCACTTCTCTCCCTCTGCACAAATTTAAGTATTCAGAATGCCCAGATTTACACAGTAGTTTAAGTGTTGCTTTCAAAATGCTACTGCCTTGGCTATAATTTTGACTCATTTTCTGGAAAGTTGTATGGAATGCTCTTTCTTCTGGTGCATTTAGTTGACCTCTTCAGTGATGGGTCAGGAAGAAGCACCGTTGGATGGGGCTGCTCCACCCCCTGGGAACCTACCAGGCATGCCTCCTGGCATGCCCTCTACACTCATGATACAGCTTAGTAATGATGGGGTTGCAGACCTCCATTTCTTTCTGTTGATTCTCAGATTTTTCCTTCTTAGCAGTCTGGTTCTTATCTAGTCAGTTGATTATTTCATTAAATTTGTCAAGGACCTTCTGTTTGTCTTCATCACCAATTCTGCCTTGGAGTTTCTCATTCTCTATGTTAGCTTTCATGTTGAAATCATAAAGTCCAGGAGAATTCTTGGAATCCACCTTGTCTTTATGCTTCTCATCTTTAGCCTTGCATTTCTTAGCCTCCTGGAATATACACTTAATGTCTTTTTTGCTCAGACAACCTTTGGCATTGATGATGGTGATCTTATTCTCCTTGCCTGTGCTCTTATCCACAGTAGAAACATTCAGGATACATTTGCATCAATGTCAAATGTTATTTCAATCTGAGGAACACCCCTGGGGGAACAGGGGCTGGAGGTGGGTCCTCTGAGCTCAAACTTGCCTTTGTCATTGCTTTCTCACCTTCATAAACTTGAATAAGTACACCAGACTGGTTATGTGAGTAGGTGGTAAAAGTCTGAATCTGCTTGGTAGGGATGGTGGTATTGCATTTGATGAGAACTGTCATAACTTCACCAGAAGTTTCAATTCTAAGGGAAAGAGAAATGATGCTCAATAATAATTAAGTCCTACATATAACTCAGATTTGTTTCCAGACAAGATAGCAGCTTGGACAGCTGTACCATAGGCAAAACCTCACCAGGATTGACATTCTTGTTAAGTTTTTTTTAACACTGAAAAAGTCCCGTAGAAGTTTTTGGAATCTGAGAGGAGCCACCCATAGAGATGATGTCACAAATCTGTGATTTATCTATATGGACATCTCTTAGGGTCTTTCCCATAAGGTCCAGGAAGAGGTCAGCATTCAGCCCTTTGAAACAGGCATGAGTGATAGAGGTGTAGAAGTCAATACCTCCATAGAGGAAGCCAATCTCAATACTGGCCTGGGTACTTCAGAAGTGGTGTGCAGAAGGCAGACAGCACTTTTGTTCCCACTGATGTCCTTGTGCTTTTGCTTGAACTCAGAAATGAAATGGTTGACTGTGTAGTTGTCAAAGTCCTCCCCACCCAAATAGATATCCCCAGCTGTGGACCTGACTTCAAAGAAGACTTCAGTGGTAAGAAGAGAGGCATTGATGCTACCAGCTTCAAGATAAAAGATCAACGCATTTCTCTCAGCACCAACCATTTTGTCCATAAGCAATAACAACAGTAACAGCTGGCTCATTGATGCTTTGGAGCACATTAAAACCAGCCACATTTCCAGCATCTTTGGTGGCTTGACATTGGGAATCATTGAAGTAGGCTGGTATTGTGACCAGAGCATTTGTGAATCTTCCCAAGGTAAGGTTCAGAAATTGTTTTCATCTTGGGCAAAACCATAGAATATACTTCTCCTTTATAAAAACTTTTGGTTTCCCTTTTGTCCTCCACTAGGACCTTAGGCCTACCTACATTAATGACTGTGTTGGTGGGGTTCATTGCAACTTGATTCTTTGCAGCATAACCAATTGATCATTCTGTGTCAGTGAAGGTGACATAGTTTGGGGTGGTCCTGTTTCCTTGGTCATTAGCAATGATCTCCACTTTCCCATGTTAAAAGACTCCTACATAGTAATAAGTGGTGCCAAGATCAATGCCAAGTATGAGTCCCTTTGACATGGTTTCTGGGGTATTGAGGGTTATAGCTGATCACTGTGGAATAGAAAGAGCTGCTGCTGTACTGAGTAGAGCCTTTCTAGATCTTTTCTTCATTATGTGCTTAGAGGAAATCTCTTGAAATAAGCAAGGGTAAATGCTATTTCCAGTGCCCTGATACAAACACACACACACACACACACACACACACACACACACACACACACACACACACACACACACGTTCTTTGCTATTGCCAGGGTCGATTCTTGGTAGAGACATAGAAGCAGATGGGAAGGAGTCAGAAGTGTGTAATAATGATGCCTCTGAGAGGCTGTGATTTGACTGGTATGTATGATAAATACATTCACCCTCATTCAACCTTGTAGCTCACAATAAATGTTATGTAGAAATTGTGGGCTTTGAATTTCCTTGTGACAGCTAAGTGGTTCAGTGGATAGAGTACTGGGTCTTTGGGTGAAGAGTTTGATGCTTCTGGTCTAATCTGTTAACCTCATTTTACAACTGAGGAAACTGGGGTCCACAGAAGTTACATTTCCTGTTCGCAGGTAATAAATGGCAGAACTGTATTTTGGATAGAGGTCTGCTGATTTTCACTACCCTTGTTATATGCAATGTTGGCTAAAGGCAATGTTGGCTAGATGTAGAGAAAAATAGGAGGGGAAAGCCTCTTTCTTGACTGTATCTGCCTTTCACTAAAGGCCCTCTTTGGCATCCCACAAATTATTCTATGAGTTCTCTTTATATTACAAAAAAGTGTAGGAGAAATTGCCAGAAAAGTGACAAATAGATCCCAGTATTTTTTCTGATATTTTTAGAGTAAAACATCAATCAATCAAAAGTATTTTTAAGTGCCAGATATGTGCCAGGTATTAAGTAAGCACTACAGTTAAAGACAAAGAATGAAACAGTTCCTACTCTCAAGGAACTTACAAAAGAGATATGTATTTGTTTGCTTTGGAGAAAGTACACTTGATTGACTTAGAATTTTTGAGCTCTTAGCTTTTGCCAAAGTATATGACTTAAGATGCATTCCATTTCTTCTTCTTCTTCTTTTTTGTGGGGCAATTGGGATTAAGTGACTTCCCCAGGGTCACACAGCTAGTAAGTGTTAAGTGTCTGAGGCTGGATTTGAACTCAGGTCCTCCTGAATCCAGGGCTGGTGCTCTATCCACTGTGCCACCTAGCTGCTCCTATTCCATTTCTTCTTAGCTCAGAAGAATTTATATGAACATGGAAGCAAGATTTTCTGAACATCAGTATTTTTTTTTTTTGTGGGGCAATGAGGGTTAAGTTACTTTCCCAGGGTCACATAGCTAGTAAGTGTCAAGTGTCTGAGGATGGATTTGAACTCAGGTCCTCCTGACTCCAGGGCCGGTGCTTTATCCACTGTGCCACCTAACTGCCCCCATCAGTATATTTATTGATTTTGGTGGGGGGTGAAGTAGAAAGGATGGAAGGCCAGTCTCCCAACAGCAATTTGCTTTGCTACTCATAGATAGCTTCCTTGTGTCCCTGGCAGCCTATCTCTAAATGGGAATAATATTATTTATATAACTGATAATCCAATAGTGTCATAAAACTTAAACAGTGATTGACTTAGTAGGGTATATTAATGTATGTGGTTCTAGGTGGCTGTTTAAATTCTACCATATAAAAATGGTGAGGTCATAGTCAGTGTGGTGAACATGGTTCACCATCCTTCCTCCCATGTGTTTTCATGTTCCCACAGTTGTCCTCCTTCAGTGACTCTTGTCCTGAAATTCCTACTGTCAGTTTATTACCTCCTTCTGCAACAAAAGCCCAATATTTACTCTCTACCTTCATTTTTAGCAGTATTTCATTTCACTGCCAACTTTTCCATCTCTCTCTATAGCCAATAGGGTACTTCTTAGCACAATGCCAGGCAAATAGTAAGTGATTAATAAATCTTTGTTTGCTTTGCCATGCCTAAACCTTTTTTTTTTTTTTTGGTGAGGCAATTTGGGTTAAATGACTTGCCCAGGGTCACACAGCTAGTAAGTGTCAAGTGTCTGAGGCCTAATTTGAACTCAGGTCCTCCTGAATCCAGGGCTGGTGCTCTATCCACTGCGCCACCTAGCTGCCCCATACCTAAACCTTTTATAACTAAAGTACCACTCTGAATTTAGCTCCAGCTCTCCTCAACTCAAAGGGCTTCTTACTAACTGGGGTTCATTATGTACCAATATTTTCTTTGCTCTGTTTGTTGTAGCTACTTCTGAACACTTCCTCTTTGGTCTAATATTACTGCGTGGGGATGCAAGGAGGTGTTCAGTGAGGATTTGAACCTTTGATGTGAGAGCTTGCCAAGCTCTTTTCAGGGCTGCTCACCCATCTTTGTCACCCAATTCTTATCCGTGGCTCCAAGAAGTGGTAGTATGTGCAGTGGCTGCACCCCAATAAAATCATCTTGGCAGACAAGCTAAACCTGGTTGAGGTTCAGCTCAACTGTGAGTTAGCAGGATGTCTACGCTAAGCATGTGAAGACTTCCCCCAGTGGAAGGAGTAGAAGAGAAAAATTTGTTCCAAAGGTCATGGAGGTAGTTGAAGCAGGCACTGTGGAGGATCTAGATCTTGGTCAGATATTGAAGATGCCAAGGTCATCCATTGCACCTTGGGTCATTGCCAAACATCTTGATTTTTGTCTTGTCATTTGATTTTGATTTGTCAGGAAGAGAGAGTGAGGCTGATGACTTTGTACCACTCTGTCACACTTAAATACAATTAATTCACAAAGGAGTCAAGACGTCACCCTGTGATGTCATCGGTCCTCTATGAAAATGAAGGATGAATAATGAACAACACCCCAACTCAACAACAAAAACTCAACACCATCCCATCTCAACATAGATCATCATATTTAATCTTCAATCATAGCTTCAGGTCACACAGGCTTTATCCTTTGGGTCTGACTCCTAATCATTGTAGTGTTAGAAGAACTGGGTGTGAAGCCTAGAGTCTTGAGTTTGAATTCTGCTTTTGCTACTTGCTACCTGCAATATCTTTGACAAGTCATTTTACCCCTTAAGTCCCAGTTTCCTTGTCTATGGAAGAGAAGCTCCTTAAAAGGAGATGTTTTGTTTTTATTTTTCTTTTGTAGCATGCAGGGTATTACCATCTCAAGCTCTGGGCTCCCAGAATAGCTACAGTAGAATCAAGATACTTTGGAAGTTCATACCTATTAAATATTTTACCCTATAACCTCTCATTGAGAACATTTTTGAAATGAAATAAGATAGTGATAAAAGTAGCAGTAAAACATTTCCCCATTAACATGGTAGCACACTGATACTCAAAGTCATACACCTCTGTCTGCTTCAGTTTCTTCAACTATAAAATGGGAATAATAATCCTATCTACCTTACAGGGTTGTTGTGAGGATTGGATGAGATATTTGTAAAGTAAGTGTTTAATAAATGCTTCTTCCCTTTCCCTTCCTCCCAGGATCCGCATCCCCATCATTGAGAAGAGTAGAATACAGAGATATCATAAATTAGGAGCTCATGTTAGTGGCATATGGAATCAGGGGAAATATTGGAGGGCCAACTAATGTTTCTAATAATGATGGGTTATCTATGCCTCTTGGTAATATTATCTTACTATTCTCTCTGGACTTGATTCCTGCAATAAAATTATTTCTCCTGGGCCTGCACATGGCTTTATTGTCTCTGTTGTTCCCTCCTCTAACTCTCTACTGGGATTCTCTATTCTCTGTTGGGCAACTTGTTCAGCTGGTGTCATAGTCTCTGTTGGACTTGATAGCCATCTCAGCTCCAGGTTTCAAGAGTTTCATAACTATATCTATTTTTCTTAATACAGGTAAGCTGATAGTTCTTTAATTATAGTCATATCACACCCTGAAGAATGTTAAAGAACTAGAAACTAAGGGGGTATCCATCATGTGGGTGAATAGGTGAACAAATTATGGCATATAAATGAGAAGAAGTCAAAGAAGTCCAATATTCATGCATCTAGGTGGGAAATGCCATATCAAGGTGGATAGCATGCTTTATGAGTGGTATTTTGGAAGCACGGGTAGTCATTATATCGATCAGATAAGTCTTTTACATTAAATTACAAGAATTATTCTCCTACTCTCCTTTAAAAAACCAGACAGAAGGCCCCCATTATAAGATTTTCTTTCTATCCTCTTTATATAGAGTAGACCCTTTTCATTGTTTCTTTAAAAAATTACTTTTTGGGGCAGCTAGATGGCACAGTGGATAGAGCACCGGCCCTGGAGTCAGGAGTACCTGAGTTCAAATCCGGCCTCAGACACTTAATACTTACTAGCTGTGTGACCCTGGGCAAGTCACTTAACCCCAATTGCCTCACTAAAAAAAAAATAAATAAAAAATTACTTTTTGGGGCAGCTAGGTGGTTCAGTGGATAAAGCACTGGCTCTGGATTGAGGAGGACCTGAGTTCAAATATGACCTCAGACACTTGACATGTACTAGCTGTGTAACCCTGGGCAAGTCACTTAACCCTCATTGCCCTGCAAAAAAAGTAAAATTAATTTTTAAAATTCTGAACATAATCAACAACAAATAAAATGAATATTTCTACATACAAAATAGAACAAAACAAAGAATTGTATATGAAACTGAATCCGTGCTATGTATAGGTTATTTCTTTTTAAGTATATAACAATTCAACATATAACAATCAAAGCTGACATACTTGTTTGTGTTTCTTTTTCCTTCCTTCTATTATCTTCTGTGCATATAAAAATGTTCCTATGACCCTTTAGTTTTTCTTTTTCTTTTAGTGACTCCATCACTATCTCCATTCTTCCTCCCATCTTCAGCTCATTGAAAAATGAAAAGAAAAATAAAGCCCTTATAACAAATATGCATAGTCAAAGAAAAAAATACCTATATTGATTGCATTTAAAAATGTATCTCATTCTGTATCTTTCATTCCTATTAATATTCATTGATCAATTTATCTTCTGTAATCCTATCTTTTATTTGGTGATGAACTCTTCCCCTATTCATAGTAACAAAACATATTTCCTTCTTTGATACTCTAATTTGTTTACAATGTGACTTTTTAGATGTGACATTTTTATATCTGTCATGTGTACATTTGGAGCTCAACTTTATATGTAAGATATTGGTCTTTACCTAATTTCTGCCAGACTGATTTCCACTTTTCCCACAAGTTTTTGTTGAATAAGGAGGGCCCAATTGCAAGGGTCTTTAAGTTAATTGAAAACTTTGCTACTATATTTGTATGCTTATGTATTTTGTGGACCTAGTGTGTTCCACTGATTAATTTCTTGGTTTTTTTATTGAGTACTAAATAATTTTGATGATTACTATTTTGTAGTATAGTTTCTTCTTACTCCTTTTCATTTTTCCCCTTAAGATTTTTCCCACTTTATTTCTCCACATTCACTTTTGTACAGCTCTAAATGTTAGAATTTTTAAAAAATGTCAAACTGAAGTCTTCCTCCTTTCAGCTTCTAGCTATTGCTCCTAGTTTTGCTCTTTTGGGCCAAGAGGAACAAATTGAATTCCATTTCTATGTAATATTCTTTCTTGAAGATAGTTCTTCTATTCTAACTAAACCTTCCCCTCCCCAAGCTAAACACAACCAATTCTTTGTACCATATTTTGACGTGGACTTCATGGTTCTTTTCAATCCTTTCTGGACATGTTGCATTTCAAAATATCCTTCCTAAAATGTGGCACCTGGAAGTGACCACAATAATCTCACCTTCCTCAGGGGGTTATCATGAAAATAAAAAGAGATAACCTACATAGGGTATTTTGTAATCCTTAAAGCACTCTGTAAATATTTTTGTTGTTATTGTCGTTATAATTATTACTCTAGATGTGATCTAATATAAAGTATTGTAGGAGTATTAACAGTCTGGATGTGAGGTAATGAAGACCAGCATTAGGACACTGGCAGTGTCAGAGGAAAGAAGGGGATGTCCTTGTTATGAAAGGAAAAGGCTATAGGACTTTTTAACTGATAGCCAGTAATGGAAGGAATTGTCTAGTAGAGGGTGTAGGGATCTGTGGTTACCCTCTGCTGTTTCACAATTTTTATCAGTAATATAAAGGCAGAGATTTCATGTTTATTAAATTTGTAGGTGACATGATGCTGGGAGAGATACCTAACACTTAAATTGACAAAAGCAGAATCCATAAAGACCTCAACAGGTGGAAATCTGGGACAAATCTAAGAAGATAAATATACTAAAGATAAATGTGAAGCCTTAAATTTGGGTTAAAAATCAATTTAGCAAGTACAATATATATGAAGACTGCCTAGGAAGTTGTTTAAAAAGAGCTGTGGGTTTAGGTAGTTTGCTGGTCAGAATATGAATTGGTATGTGAAAAAGGTAATGCAATATTTTGCTTAATTCTAAGAAGCATAGAGTTTAGGACTCAGAAAAGGATAATCTCCCTGTTTTCTGTACTGGTCAGATCACACCTGTAGTTTTGTCTTCATATCTAAACACTATATTTCAGGAAGATGAGGACTTCACAGAATCTATCCCTTAGCCCCATGCCTGACACATAGTAGGTGCTTAATAAATGTTTATTGATGAAATCATAATCACAAAATCTCAGAGATAGAAGGAAGGCATCACAGAAGTCATCAAGTTCAGTTGTTGAACAAGAATCCTCTCCACAATATATCCAATAATTGGGCACCTTGCCTTTCATTAGATACTTCTAGTGGGAGAAAGTGGATGGGAGCCACCTCCTTCCTAGGAAGCAAATTTTATTGAATACTTCTGTTAGGAAAAGTTTCATAAGTTAGCATCACTGCTAGTCAAATACCATAAATACTGTGGCTGAGGCCATAGGGGCTGGTGAGCTTTGTCTGCTGGGGTCAAACAGAAGAAGCCCAATCTCCTCCTCAAGGCAGCCCTTCAGATACAATTGTCATGTCCTTTCCCAACCCCAAGATTTTTCTTCACCAAGCTCTCTAGTGTCAGTTTTTTTCAACTGATCCTTACATGGGATTATCTTGAGGTCCTTATTCATCCTGATTGTTTTCTTCTGGACACTCAAAAAATCATTTTCTCTGATATCTTATACAGATGCAAGGGATTTCCTCAGAAATTTTGCTTTATCTTCTAACATGCTCATATGTAGTTGTTACTTGGCACTGTTGGAAACAAAACTGTTTTGTTTTCTGCAAGGTATTGCAGTATACTCCTGTCCTTCACACTTGCTAGGAGCAAGAAACTCTGGCCCTTAACATTCTTGTTCATAGCACTTGTATATGATTTCTATGACAGACTTTGGCAAATTGCTTCAGTTATACTAGGGACTCCTTAATGATGCTTTATTTATTTCTAGCAGGCCTCCTGCCTTTCTTGTGATATGAAAAGTGTATTTTTCAATCCACCTCATTGTCACTCACCTGACCACCACATGCCAGAACTTCCTGTGCTCCTGTATTCCAGCATGCTAGATGTGATATTTGTTCATGAATAGATGGAGCCTTAGAATCCATATTGTAGCTCTCCTCTTGACATAATCTAAGGACTTTGTAAATCACTTCCCCCCCCCCCTCAGTATCTTCAATGAAGTTGGTTGTAGCAGAATGTATACCTAGAATTTATGATAATAGCTTGCATTTATCTGGCACTGTGTGCTAGGCACTGTGTTAAGCACTTTACAAATATTACCTTATTGGATCTGGAATATGCATCTTTTTTATGTAAGACATAATGTACTTTGAAAGTAAAAAGCCAATAAGATAAATGCTAAACATTTTCATTTGATTCTTGAAGTGGAAAAAATGAGATTTGTTGTTGTTGGAAGTCATGAGCTGCATATTGGTATTAGCTGTCATGGAAGCAGCAGAACACAAGAGAGACTAAGAAGAAGGTGTGTGTGTGTGTGTGTGTGTGTGTGTGTGTGTGTGTGTATGTACCTGTGTGCACACCAGGTGTTGACAGAATTATCTTACCAGGTCTTCTGGTGTGGTTGTTGCTATTTATAGTTTATTATTCTTAAACAACCATTATGTAATTTATTGAATTGCCTTTTTGTATTTTCCCTGCACAGTCCTTGATCAGGAGGTTAAGCAAGCAGACCGTTGTTCCTGTTTGAGTGTTACTAACAAAAGTGACTGGGAATTCAAGTCCCAGTCCTGCTCTGTGGGGCTGGTCATGTATCAAAGTTGATCTGTGCTTTTTGAATGAGACAGATGAAAACTATTACCCAGCCACATCTAAAACAATAATCCCATCTCAGAAGAGCTAGCCCTCTCCTCACAGAAGACAAAGAAACACTAGAGCTCTCCTAGTTCATTTGTATTCATTCTTGATATCCTATCACCTCTCTGAATGGGAAATGAGATGGATTTCCCCTGTCCTCCAATCTATCTAAAATACAACTCCCAGGATTCCCTCTCCATTTTCAACCCTACAAAAATATACCCTTCCAAGTGCTTGTACTTGAGAAAATACTTTTTCTTCTTTCAGGAATTTGTTTAGGGTTGAGCGGTTTGTGTTATAGGGAGTGTCCATTTCTGTCATTGTCTAAGATGGTTAGTTTCTTGAGGGCAGGGATGGTCTGCTTTGTGTTCTGGATAGTACAATTTCCCTGTGGACATTGGTTCAGGCATTTCATGAGTAATGATAAATTATGCTGTCTGGAAAGATGGAATGGAAAGTAAATTTCAAAAGCAAGTGACTTTATCATAAGAAAATATATGTCTGGTTATCCTTATAGAAACATGGTCAAATGAACTGTGGTCTTTTTTTTTAAATGTAGTAGCGAATATAAATTTGAAACAATACCTTTGTGGTGGCTATTCATTCATTCAACAAGTATTTCTCAAGTACCTGCTATCTATGAAGTACTGTGTTCAAATTGAGAATTGTGGGATTGCCAATGGATGAATATTGTGGTAATAAATATTACTGAGATTAAAAAAGATAAAGGAGGAAAGGGGAGATTCCCACACCCTCTCTACCCCCAATTGCAAGCTTACAAATGAGAAAGGCATTCCCAAGAAGGGTGAGATGCTGCCTTTCTCAAGGGGCAGAAATTAATGGCACTCTGCAGGACATTAGTATTACTGAGATCAAGATGGAAAAGCAGCCTTTGTGCTTTTAGAAATGTTTTCTTTAAAAAGAGAAATTTGCGGTGGTTGGCATAGTGCCAATTTAGTGATAAATACCTAAGACTAATATTTATGCTTTAAATAAGATGCATGTTGTCTTCCAAAGAGCTATACAGAAAACAGTTCATTGCCCATGACAGTGGAGTTCACACTTTTCAGTTTGTTCCCAGGCTTTGGAGAGTAGGCTTTTTAACAGCTGTGAATTTTAAGAGTATTCTGGGGACCAACATGTAAATGAGCAGTCCAATATCCCATTCCCTTTAGGACCATTCCTGCAAAGTGGGCTGCCTGACCTATTTAACTCATCTGTAGGTCAATCTCCTGTCATCTTCCATTTCATAGATATTTCCCATAAGATCAGAGCAAAATGGAATTCTTGGGGAGGTGCTTATATCTGTTTTTTAGAATAAACCCACAATTGGTGTTGACTTCTTTTCCATTGCACTTAAGAAGGAATTTTTTCAAATATATAGATGAGCTTTCTCAAAATCATCTGGTTACTGTTTATTTATTTATTTTTTTGGAAAGGCTATTTTCATTCCTAAACCCTTCCTTCCTTCCTTCTTTCTTTTCTATTTTCCATCATATTCTGAGTTGGAAGCTATGTAGGTATAACTCTGATGCATTTCAAGTGGATATAAGGTATGCTTCCTCACTTTTAATTCATATCTAATCAATGAATGAATAAATAATTTCATGTGCAGTTTTCTAAGCACTTACTACTTGTGCATTAAGCAATAGAAAACATAATTTTCTGAGAGCCACAGTTCATGAAAAAAGTATAAGATACAATATCTGGGGTTCTTTTACATGTCTTCTTATGGTAGGTAGAAGGTGTAATCTATGCTTCCTTTCTCCTCCACAGTCTCAATGCTAAAAATGTTATTTAATGCTTTATTTCAGAACACTGGGTACTGCAAAACAGCTTTGATATGGGGCATCTGTTGCATGCCTGTACTGACACCTCTTTCCCAGTCTTATTAGTTGACTATACGAGTCTGGGTGTATATAAGTATGTTGTCTATGTAATTACCTGCTGCCATTACTCCAACTCAAAATTTTAGAATTAAGATAGGAAGTGGAACTCTATGTGCATGAAATGAGTACATTCTTTGTATAAAGCAGAATTTTGGCAGACCATGGCAATGAGAACTAGCATAAAAAAATGTGGACAGGAATAGATGGGAATGAATTATAGTTAACAAATTAATTATTTCAATATGTTTTTTAAAGCTCTGTCTGTCTAATGCTTAGGCTAGTTAAAGGGGAGATAGCAGATAATTGAGACATGGTCTTGGCCCTCAAAAAGCTTACAATATATTAGGGGCAATATGATGTGTAAATGGGCATATATAATACAAGCTTGAAGAATACCAAATTCCTAAGATCAGAAGAGAGAAACAGCCTTTCCCTCTGGAGTTTAGTGATTTTTATCAGTGTAAAGAATTAATTGTTATTTGAAGTTTTTATGCCTCAGCGTGCACTGGCCTGGGGCTCCACAAACTGCACTGGTTGTAGCCATTGCCAGGGCTCTGGCACCTCACGTCATCACCACTCGCAGATGCCCACATGGGTCTGGCAAAATTATAATGATTGGAAGCCTAGTGAGGGCAGTCATGTGACTGTCAGAGTGGCCATCCCATTGGCTGGGACTGAGTGGGGGTATTTCTAGGTTTGGGGGAGGAGAATTGGGCATTCTATGTGGAAGCTGGAAAGCGACAGGAGTTCTGCTGTGTATTTTCAGCTGATTCCTGGGCGGTGGTATTTTTTCAGGCATTATTATTTCCCTTTCCCCATTTTATTTCCTTTCCCTTGATCCTACTGATCCTGTTTGTGTTTTTTTAAAAGTTCGTTCTTGTTAAAATAAATCTTGTTCTGTTTTGAGGGAGGCTGCCGGTCTCCTTCCTTGCCCCAATATTGCAGCGAGCCGCTTAGCTAGCACTCCCCAATTAAAAATTGGTCCCCACATCAGGTAGAATGTGATCTGGTTCTAGAATAATAGTATATGTACAGTCAAATCCCAGGTAGGAGGAGAAGGCTTCGTAGAAATAGAGCATGAGAAAAGGTGTGGCAATAGTTTTGTATATCAATTATGGTATGTTTGGGGGATAGCAAGTTATCTGCTTAGGCCAGAACATGAAGTTTGTGAGAGGGAGTAGAAGGAGATAAAGTTGAAAAGATCAGTTTGAGCCAGATTGTGAGGGTCTTGAATGCCTTCTAGATCATTGTCATTGCTATCATCATCATTGAAAACTATTATGTATTGAATTTCCAAATTAGAGAAATTGTACTTATGGAAAATGCAGAATTCCTGACGTATGGCTATTAGAAATTTGATCTGTATTCGTGGGTTTTCTAGTAGAATGCTAATAATTTATTCTATGTGCTGATCTGGGCTTTAACAGCATAAAATAGCTTCCTAAATAAGGGGCTACATAAATATTTATTGTTATGTTAGTTTAACGGGTCCTGTTGAAGATGAACATTTATGATAGAATGTGAGAATGGGTTAGATATGTGGTGGTTCTGTTGTGGCAAGGTGTTGATGTATGTAAAGATATTTTGAGGTTAGGAGAAGGAGGAATCTGATTGAGATTATAAGGGAAACAGCACTTTAAATATATGTGGCAAACAAATATCACAGAATCTCAAAGTTAGAAGGCCAATTAGTCTAACCCCATATCTGTGTTTAAATTGTCTCCCTATCATATCTGATAAGTGAATTGCAGCTTTTGTTAAAATTCTTCCAATACAAAAAATCTACTAGGTAGAACCAATTATTAGGAAGTTTACATGAAGCCTAAAATAGTCATTATGACCCAGTGGATAGAGTGTTAGTCATGGTATCACAAAGATCTGAGTTCATATTCAGCTTTACACATTTTTGTGGGCCAGTCACTTAACCTGTGTCAGCCTCAGTTGTTTTTATGGTCTCTTTCCCATTAAACTGTGAGCTTCTAGAGAATAGGGACTGTCTTTTGCCTTTTTGTATTGCTATCACTTAGCAAGTGTTGGGCACATAGGAGAAGTTTAATAAATGCCTATTGGAGAAGGAAATGGTAAACTATTACAGTATCTTTGCAAAGAAAACTCTGTAAGGGGTCATGAAGAGATTGACATGACTAAAATGACTGAATAACAACAAATGCTTGTTGAGTATTTGACTGACCTGTGAAATAGAGATAATAATAGCATGTACATTATGGAATGGTTCTGATACTTCATATGAGACAATGTATATTAAAGAGATTCGGGGCTTAAAATACTTAAATGTCAGGTATTATTAACATTATTAAATTTTTCTTCTTGCCAATTTTCATTTATATATGTATTTGTCTGTCTTTCTATCTGTTTATCTATCTATTTATTTGTTGGTTTGTTTATTTATTTTTTAGGGCAACGAGGGTTAAGTGACTTCCCAGGGTTACATAGCTAGTAAGTATCAAGTGTTTGAGGCCAGATTTTAACCGACATCCTCCTAAATCCAGGGCCAGAACTTTATCCACTGCGTCACCTAGCTGCTCCCGTCTCATTAACTTTCAATGTCTGCTCCTGGTTCTGCCTCCTGGGACTGAGCAGAAAATGTTTAATGTGTTAGTGCTTCAAATACCTAGAGACAGCTAGTCTGTCCTTCCTTAAATTTTCCTTTCTTCAGAGAATATAATGGGTAGAATCCAGTTTTGAGTTACTTGGATTCATAATGCACCATGGATAGGTAGGCCAATGAATGAACTTAGCAAACATGGATAGAGTTAATGGAAGATTTTTGGACCAGAAAGGTTTTTTAGGCCAGAGTAAGCCATTTATCTATATAAGGATCTCTAAAAAGGTAGATCCTGAAGTTCAATTCAATTGAAAAAGTACTTATTATACACATATTTCATGTTAGGTACTTTGTTAGTCACTGGAGACGCAATAACGAAGAGGAAAAAATCTCCTGTTTCCATGAACTTATAGTCTATTGGAGAACTCAAGACATACAGCAATTCTTGGAGGACGTATTCTAGAATCCTCAGAAGTTTAATTCCAGTGCTCTGTTGTGACATGGAAGTGACCTTGGTTTTTCAAAAGTATTGCCAGTGATGTGTACAATGTTGAAAGAATCTACCAAAATGGCATAATAAGTGTATCTCCTGTTCAAGGACAAGATTATCTAAGTAAAGCAAGTATTATTACTAGCATCTTATTCATTAAGTGGTGAATTCTTTGGTCATGATGAAATATAAAAAATATAAAAATAATAAAATAAAAAATATAAAAAAAATCATCTCTTCTGTGGGGGTCCTTTCCTATTCCAAAATTATAGCTACTGATTGGTAGAAAAGAAGGGAGAGGATGCTAAGAATCAACTGTTTTTAGATTATCTGTGAACATTAGTTTAACTTTGTTATTTTAAGGACAATATATTTGTCCAATGAGAAATGAGTTGATATACCACTATAGGATCTCAATCATATCAATGTTGATTTTCTTGCTATAAGGTAAAAGCAGGAGATACAATAAAATTGTAGTTTAGTGGTGGGACCATTTTCCATATTCTTCTTGGAGAAGCAAATGAAAGGGTTAGTTTCTTTGTGCAAGAAGAAATAGAATTCCATGGGATGCTTGGTCATGTAGTGCACATGATGAGTGAAGGCAAGAGTATCACCATGATTGTAATTGTAATTAATACACCAACATCTGGGACAGAAGAAGAAGAAGCAGAGGGATGTTAGTAAGAACTCAAAACAAAGTCAACATATGCCTAGATACTCAGTGACCTTGTGAAAGAGGGAAAATAGGGCAATGGTACAAAATATGGTTCAAGATTAAGAAAGTGGCCAAGAGAAGCTTGTGGTTCACTCAGATATATCTGGTCTGTATATTATGTATACCTTGTGGTTCTTGACAAGGTAAATAGTTAGACTCTTAATTCCACAACAGTTGTAAAAGGAAATAGAAGGGCACTCGAGAAAATGAAATCTTCCCTTGATGACTACAGCTCCAACCCGGCCACATACATGAAGCCAGAGAAGGGGAAGAAGTACTTAGATTACATCAACAAATTGATTAATATCTTCTTTGCAAACTGCAAAATCTTTGTTGGAGAGAATATCCTGAGAGTGAAAACCTATCCAATACTGAGTAGACAAAACAAAGCACAAAACAAAACAAATCTTCAATAGCTTCCCTTTGGTTACCAAATAAAGGCTCCGATTTTCTTTTTCATCTTTATTGTGTGTACCCTATGTTCCAGTCAAGCTAGATTAATCATTCCTAAATCTAGTATTGTCATTTCTTGCTTTGTTGCCCTTGTTTGTACTGTTGTCCATGTTTGGAATATTCTCCATCCATATCTCTGGCTATTAAAAACCTTCTCTTCCTTCAAGGGCAGCTCTGGTGTACCTCCTTCATGAAGCCCTTCCTCATTTCTGTTTCCTTCTTGAATTTTTCATATTACTCTATTTGAACTTTTATACTTTCAATTGTATTATAAGTGTTTGTGTATTTGTCTCATCTACTAGATTTCAAACTCCTTGAGGGCAATAACTACATTTTGTTTTACTTTTTTACTTGCAATGTTTAGTAAGTGCCTAATAAACTAATAAATGTTTGTTAATGGATTGGTTGCTTAGCACAGTTTAGTGCATATTTATTTTGTCTAATACTATGATTTTATCAGTGTAGGAAACTGTGTAACAAGATCATGCTTTGACTACATACAATTCAGGATAGCCTTAATATCAAGAATGAGTTTTTTTTCCAATAAAGAACTTTTTGGTGATATTATTCAGCTCTTAACATGCATACACAATGTTTTGATTTTTTCCTCTAAGGAATATTCATTGACTATAGGCATGAGGCTTCTCTGGATTCTGTAGATGTTTGGCCTCCCTCTTTCCTCAATCCTGATCCCCCTCTCTCTTTGACTCTCTGTCTTTCTCTTTCTCTCTCTGTTAATGTATATATTTTCTTTCTTTCTTTTTTTTTTTGGTGAGGCAATTGGGGTTAAGTGACTTGCCCAGGGTCACACAGCTAATAAGTGTCAAGTGTCTGAGGCTGGATTTGAACTCAGGTCCTCCTGAGGAGCAGTGCTCTATCTGCTGCACCACCTAGCTGCCCCTGTTAATGTATATATTACAAATCACACACATATTTGCCAACATATTATGTATTTACCAATAGTTATCAATATATCAATATCTCTATATTTTCCAATCTCATCAACTCCCACTTTGAAATTACTGAGTATCAAAGCATGTACTGCTTTAAATTAGGTTTTATTTTACTATCCTTGTAGAATTTCTTTACTTCATCTTCTACAGATATTGGTGCATAAACTGCAATTATTTTCTGCGGCCTCTCTTTGTAAATATTTATCATGAGCCCTGCAATATTCTTAGTGATTCAAAAGTTCCATGAAATTCTATTTGGTATTGTCTTTGAATGCACAATACAACCAAATCTGCCAACTCATTTATTTGCCTCTCCATTTAACTGCAACTTCCTTCTGTCTTTTTGTTCTGTTTACATTGAGAATGTCAAGATTGCTATGATCCAGTTTTTCCAGTCATTGGATGAGGATCTCATTTCTAGCAACAACAACTAAGCTAAAGTGTATAGAGAGAATTACAATATAAAAATTGAAACTCTTAGAACTCTCTGTCCCACTTTTCAAAAATATGTCAAATGACACTGCAGAGGGTAAAGGGGATTGAGTATTATATTTTCCCATGTTTCATAGGTCACCAAGCATAAATAATTCATCATTAAGTAGTCAAACTATTAGGGAAGGTTCTTCCTTTATTTGACTAGGCTTTGTTTTCAGAAACCAGACTGAATCTATTGTCAAGACTGTATTAAAACCTTTTTTAGCACGGCAGGATTTGCCCAATATTACTCTACTGGCATAGTCTTTTAGAAGAAAGTGTAGAAATAAGTAAAAAATAAGGGTTTTAGTTAACTTTAACATGACCAATTTGATGAAATACTAAAAAATAGGATATAGATGGAAGAAGGAGCCTAGACACAGACTACAATAATTCATATATAAGTTAAGCAATGGGGGGCAGCTAGGTTGTGCAGTGGATAAAGCACCAGCCCTGGATTCAGGAGGACCTGAGTTCAAAACCAGCCTCAGACACTTGACACCAACTAGCTGTGTGATGCTGACCAAGTCACTTAACCCTCATTGCCCCACCAAAAAAAGCAAAAAGCAAAAAACAACCAAAAAAGGAATAATAAAAAAAAAGTTAACCGATGTAAATCAATTGCCATCATGAGGGGAACAAAAGTCTAATCAACACTAGTTATACTTTCCAAGTACAGATATAATACATCTGAGAGCAACTCAGCTTTAGAACATAAACTTTTTTTTAAACATTTAAAGAAAAGGGTAGTGGAATATTCTAAATAGTATCATTCCATAAAACAAAGAGAAGCAGTGAAGCCGGGCTGGAAACCCACTAAAACAAAAGCATTTCAATGGCATTTAAGGACAAAACTGTAAGGAAGAAAACAGATAAGGATGGAAATAATCTGCAAGGATTTTTAGTAAATAAGACTTTTGGAAATCAAGGATAGTGAAGTCATCCTACTTGGGATCTAATGTCACAGTTCTGGTGGTGATGATAAAAGTAGAAATGTTTCTAAAGGGAACAAAAAAAGGAAAACCTCCTGGATTAGTTCAAGTGTACATAGATGACATTGTTGCTAAAGGCGACACATTAATACACTAGGATATAGGGAATAATTCACAAAATACCTGAAAGAAGGAAGATACCAAAGGTGGGGAAAATTCTAAGACCTTATTAGCACACCAAAAAGATGACAGGGAGAACATCTGACTACCAATTTATATTTCTACTTTCTCATCTTTATAAAATTTTTTTTGAGAATAATCTACATATTTATCAAGGGCATCTTTGGTGATGATATTTATATGAAACAGGGAAGCTTTTGAAAGTGATATTTTAGGCAGCTAGGTGGCACAGTGGACAGAGCACTAGCCCTGGAGTCAGGAGAACCTGAGCCCAAAACTGACCTCGGACACTTGACATTTACTAGTTGTGTGACCCTGGACAAGTCACTTAATCCTCATTGCCCTGCAAAAAAGTGATAATTCATAGCAGGCCATATCTTATCATCACACAATTGACTGAAATACATACAGAATGTACAATCTCATTGTAATTACTTGTATGTTGATTATAGAGAAAAATGTTATCTTAAAAGCTCTTTTCTAACAAAATTTATCTATGCATATCTCAAAATTTTGCAAGATTTAAAAAAATAAAACAACTGAAATAATAATAAGATTAGTAATATCAGATAAGATATGACATTGGGATAAAAACATGTAATTGGTTGTTGTCCTCTGTTCTTGAAGAGAACCAAAATGACATCATTATGTTGGAGTCCAAGGTATGGTGTGTCAGACTGTGGCAATCAGACCAATAAAAGCTTGGAAGACTCTATCATAAGTCAGGCACAAATAGTTCACGTGAATATTTGTACGAAATTGTCTAAATTTATACATCTCATGCTACTTTTGAGCTCCTACGATTCTGCTTTGTTCATTGAGCATAGTACTTTCTTTGATGCAGACATACCAACCTTTGCCAGTGTCTCCCATATCATGCAATTGATTCTAAAGTTCTTCAGAGAGACATTGAAAAAAAGGCATATACTCACTCTATCTTTGAAGGTATTTTCTACCCTCATAGAGGAGATCCATCACATAGTCCAGATTGAAGAGGATTCCTTATATGTGGGAAGGTCCTTCACATGTTCCTGTTTGTAGATGACATTTTGTTTATTGAATCAAATCCCAGAACATCACACAACATAACTTCTGGAATATGTGCTTATGTATAGTGGCTGGCACATAATAGATGCTTAATAAATGTTTGTTGATTGAATGACTGATTCATAATCACTCAAAAGAATTTGACAACTATCCACATAGGAAAAACCAAGTGGATTAAGGATGTCTTTTGTCTAAATTATGACATAGAGTTAGATGTACAACCCATAGAGCTCCTCCATTAGTATTTATCCTGGACAGACATTGAAAATGGGCATTGAATTTGGCTAAGAAATAAACAAGAGGATGAGAGTAGGCTAGATTTCCTTCAAGAAATAGCAAAGCTTCTTTACCCCCACACTTCTTTTTTTTCTTTTCTTTTTTTTTTTTTGGTGAGGCAATTGGGGTTAAGTGATTTGCCCAGGGTCATACAGCTAGTACGTGTCAAGTGTCTGAGGTCCTCCTGAATCCAGGGCCAGTGCTTTATCCACTGCACCACCTAGCTGCCCCTACCCCAACACTTCTTGAAATAAAGTTCTATCTTTTTAATATCAATAGTCTACTACTGTTATATGACTGAATGTCATGGAGTACTACAGGCTCTGAGGTATTCAAATGAGCATGATTCAGAGGGAAATATAGAAGCAGGTAGTACATCTCTGAAGGCTTCAAGACATAAATTGGAAACAATTAAGAACAAGAGTAAAGAGTATCATCAAAGAAAAGTATGGTAGAACAAAGAAAATGGAATGGTCCTATGAGAGCAAAGGATAATTAATGGACAGACCTTGTGCTTCACTGGTATCCTTGGGCTTTTAAGAGAAAGTGAGGAAGGCCTCTCCTTAGATGGCAGACCCTATGTGGCAAACATAGAAAGAGGGTTGGACAAGGGTTATACGGGATAAGTAAGCATGGATGGATAGGTTGTGATCTGTATCTTTAAAGGAATCATCTACACTATTGAGATCACTAAGCCTTTGGAATATTTCAAGGTACTCTGGATATAGAAGCCCTCTCTCCCAACACAGATTGGTAACTTGGGCTACAACCTATAAACTTTAGTAGTTTCCTGGGACTCTGAGAGTTTGTGACACATGTGGTCATGTCACTAATTTTTGTTGGAGGTAGAAGTTGCATCTAGATCTTTTGGATCCCAGTGCAGTTTCCAATCCTCTACACCAGGGCTTCTTACTGTTTTCCACTCACATCCTCTTTTTGCCCAGGACATTTTTACACGACCCTGCTTATATAGGCATATAAAATAGGTATATATAACCTTTGATGTTAATAAATTTTTTGTGACCCTCCTGTATTCAATTTTATGACCCTGTTTGGGGTTGTGACCCAAAGTTTAAGAAACTTTGCTCTACACCAAGCCATCTTTCATATTGTACCTAGTGTGAACTTAATAAATTCCATAAAATTTAAATGAATTGTCATCAGGGAGCTTAAATTTTGGTTGTGAAGAAAGCCCCAAGAAAAAATAATAATGCAGTGTGAGATGTGACATAGAAGTGAAAGAATCAAAATAATTCTAAGAATCTATTTATTTTCTCTTTTGTAAAGCAAGATATTCCATTTTCCCTTAATATTTCCCAAATATGTTGTTTTCTTTGGGGATTTTTTTTTGGTCAGCTTATTTTGATATCTGGATATGATTTTTTTAGAGGGACAGACTGGTGGACAGTCAGAATGCTCCACTGTTACCCTTATGATATTAGGAGAAATCAAGGTAGCCTCCAGCACCATAAAGACTATTATGTGACAACATTCTACACTCCTTCCTCTGCTGATACCCTTCCCTAATGGCTCTGAATTCAACATGTTCAACATGGTGGGTACTCTCTTCATCAGCTCAAATTATGATCCTCTTCAGCCTTCCAGAGATGATCCTTATGAATTGCTATGGCTGAAAAATTCATCATTCTGAAGGTGATGGTGATGTCTTCTTGAACTTAGTTAAGCATAGTCTCTGACAACAGGCAAAGATTTCACCTTCAGTATGGTCCCCTGGCTTTCAAAAACTCAGGGTCACCTCCATTTCACAAGGAAGTCTAGGGTACCACTCTACCCTCAGTTACCCCGTCTGGAAACTTAGGTGCATCTTCTGTTTTTCACTCTAACTTTCCCTACATATCTATTCTATTGTCCAATATTGTTTTTACCTTTACTGTCACCATCCTAATTCACACTCAATTGCAAAAGAAATTTTACTAAAATGTAGGTCTGAGTAAAGTGTTCTCTCCCCCCACCCAAGAATCTTCAATCTCTAATGGCTCCCTATTACCTAAAGGATCAAATAAAAAGTCTCCTTTTTAGTATTTAAAACTATTGTAACATGGTCCTTTCCTATCTATTTAATCTTCTTATACTTTATTCCTCTCTATACGCACAACAATCCAGTTATATTGACCCACTTATTATTCCTCACAAAGAACATCCCATCTAGTTTCTCCATGTTTTTCTACTGACTTTATCCTGTGCCTGGAATTCATTTACTTCTCTTTTGTCTCAGTTTTCCTGGCTTCCTTCAAACCTCTGACTAAATCTTATCTTTTGCAGGAGACCTTTACCCAGTCTCCCCCAGTGACTTGTACTTTCTTCTCTAAGATTACCTTTTATCTACACTGTATAGATCATGTATGTATCTAATTATTTACAAGATGTCTCCCTGATTAAAATATAAGCTTTTTGAGGACAAGGATAATTTTGGCCTTTCCTTGTGTTATTATGTGCACAGTGCCTGGCACATAGTAAGCACTTAATAAGTGCTTGTTGACTGACTGAATAATATTGAAAAGGATCATGATAATAATAATAATTAAAACTCACCTAAGTTGCTTTAAGGTTTTCAAAACACATTCCTCACAACAATCTGACATATTCATTATAGACTGTTGAATATTATAGGCAATAGGAGGTCATGTAAGTTAATTATACCATTCCCTTTACCATTTAATAAGGAACATAGTTACCATGGAGATGGTGACTGCACATGGTACTTAACTTCTGCTATAAAACCTCTTTTGAAAGGAATGTGTTGAGTATGTCATGGTTGTTCTTTTATACTATTTGAAAGGGAACAATGGCTTATAAAGAAAATGGGGCATCATGTTTTGGATTTTTATGTTGATATTAATAGTGTTGAAGATTTTTGTATTTCAGAGTAGAGAAACCATTTTGGAAACATATTTGGGAGGACTTAGGGTTCTTATTTGACCTAAATATAAAAGATTGGCCTTCTAAATGAGATCTGTTACATTAATAATCCATTTTTTTGTATAGGCCTTTCTTAAAATATCAGGTCTTTGAGGGGAACAGATTATGCCATTTTTAGTCTCTTCATGTGATGTGCACATGGAATTGGCCAATACATTTTTAGAGAAGAGGTTGCTCCAGATCCAGAGGATTCTTGGATCTGAGCACACAATGGTGTTACCCCTTGCTGAGTTGGAAGGGGGTCTCAGTTTGCCAGGGACTGAGTCTCTTCATGAGACAATAGACAATTTATCTAACTCCCCAACTCTCCCTTGGTGTGTGTTTTCACCCAGATTTTGCTTTATATGTGACCTCATTTACCTCCCCAGTCTACAAATTTGTATCTGATTCTCTTAAATTTAGATTATTTTTTTTCTACCTAATTCCTTGGTTCTATTAATGTCTGATTAAAAATATTAAAAATGTTCATTTTTTATTTCCTTTATTTCCAAAGATATCCTTTCCACCTCCCCTATGTATAGTCACCTATTGAATAAAAAATGACAAAAAGAAAAAACAAAGCAGTTCAGAAAAAAGTAACCCATACATTGATTGTTTAACAGTATATTCAGTGTCACTAACTCATATTCCCCTACTTCTGAAAAGAAGGCAAGGAAGTTCATTTTCTAATCTCTACAGTAGGAATAAGCTTGGTCATTGTAATTACATAGCATTCAACTTTCTTTTTTTGTTCTCTCCATTTCCTTTGTTATAGTCTTGTATATTATATTCTTTGTTATGCTTATTTCACTTGGCACCAGTTCTTATAAGTCTTCCTTTGCTTCTCTTAGTTCTTCATATACATTGTTTCTTAAAGTGAAAGGATATTCTGTTGTATTCCTGTACCACAATTTATTTAGCTTTTCTCTAATAGATGGGCATTTATTTTTCTCTCTCCCCATTTCTTTGTTGCTACCAAAAAAAATGCTGCTAGAAACAGTCTGGTTTATATGAAAATTTTCTACATTTCTCTCTCTCTCTGTCTTTGTCTTTTTCCTTAGAGTTTATACATAGCAATGGTATCCTTGGGCCAAAAGGTATGGCCATTTTATTTTAAAAAAATCATAATCACAAATTGCTTGCCAGAATGGTTTGACCAATTCATAGCTCTACCTACAGTGCAAATCTTTTGAACTAGCTGTACTTCTGTAGCACCTGCCTCTCCATGGACACAGTCTACTATAAGAATAATAATATAGATTATACTCCAGAAGAGGAAAGGGAAGTCAGAATGGGATTTAACATCACATGAAGAAGCACAAAAGACCTATTATAATAGAGGGAAAGAAGGGAGGGGTAAGCTTTGTTTCTACCTTACTCTCATCTGATTTGGCTCAAAGAGGGAATAACATACACATTCAGTTGAGAATAGATTTTATCTTACCTAGAGGGAAGTAAAAGGAGAAAGGGGAAAGAAAAGGGTGGGGTGCTGATAAAAGGGAAAATAAAACTAAGAGGTGAAAGGGGAAAGGGCAAAAGGGAGGTGGGGCTCATAGAAGAGAGGGTAGACTGAGGGAAGTGGTAGCCAGAAACAGTAATCATAACTGTGAATGTGAATGGGATGAACTCTCCTATAAAATGGAAGCAGATAGCAGAATGGATTAAAACCCAGAATCCTACAATATATTATTTACAAGAAGCACATTTGAAGCAGAGAGATAAACACAGAGTAAAGATAAAAGGCTGGAGCAGAATATATTATACTTCAGATGAAGTAAAAAAAGCAGGGGTAGCAATCCTTATCTCAGACAAAGCAAAAGCAAAAATAGACCTAATTAAAAGAAATAAGGAAGGAAACTACATTTTGCTAAAAGGTAACATAGGAAATGAAGTAATATCAAAACTAAACATATATACACTAAGTAGTACAGCATCAAAATTCTTAGAGAACTTAAGTGAGTTACAGGAAGAAATAGACAGCAAAACTATATTAGAGGGGGACCTCAGCTTCCCCCTCTTAGAACTAGATAAATCTAACCACAAAATAAATAAGAAAGAAGTTAAGGAGGTGAATAGAATTTTAGAAAAATGAAATATGATAGACCTCTGGAGAAAACTGAATAGGGATAGAAGAGAATATATCTCTCAGTGGTAGATGGCACTGATGCAAAAATTGACCATGTATTAGGGCATAAAAACCTCACAGTCAAATGCAGAAAGGCAGAAATAGTAAATACATCCTTTTCAGATCACGATGCAATAAAAATTATGTGTAATAAAGGGTCATGGGAAGATAGACCAAAAATTAATTGGAAACTAAATAATATCATCCTAAAGAATGAGTGGGTCAAATGACAAATCATAGAAACTATCAATAACTTCATCCAAGAGCATGACAATAATGAGACAACATACTAAAACTAATGGGATGCAGCCAAAGCAGTTATTAGGGGAAATTTTATATCTCTAAATGCCTATATGAATAAAATAGAGTAAGAGGAGATCAATGAATTGGGTGTGCAACTAAAAAAACTAGTAAAATAACAAATTAAAACCCCCCAATTAAATACAAAATTAGAAATTCTGAAATTAAAGGAGAGATTAATAAAAGTAAAAATAAGAAAACTATAACACTAATAAATAAAACTAAGAGCTGGTTCGATGAATAAACAAAAAAATAGATAAACCTTTCATTAATTTGATTAAAAAAAGAAAGAAGAAAACCAAATTATCAGCATCAAAAATGAAAAGGGTGAACTCACCACCAATGAAGAGAAAATTAAAGCAATAATTAGTAGCTATTTTGCCCAACTATATGCCAATAAATTTGACAATCTAAAGAAAATGGATGCATATTTACAAAAATATAAATGGCCCAGGTTAACAGAAGAAGAAATAAAATCTTTAAATAAGCCCATTTTTAGAAAAAAGAAATTGAACAAGGCATCAATGAACTCCCTAAGAAAAAATCTCCAGGGCCAGATGGGTTTACAAGTGAATTCTACCAAATATTTAAAGAAAAATTAATTCCAATATCATGCATCCTATTTGGAGAAATAGGTGAAGGAATCCTACCAAATTCCTTTTATGAGAAAATATAGTGCTCTTACCTAAACCAGGAAGAGCAAAAACAGAGAAAGAAAATTATAGACCAATCTCCTGTGTAATTTAAGATTCTAAATGTGGATTCTAATCTGTTTCCCCAGGTTTGGGGGAAACTGACTAAAATCACTGATAAAACGAGTTTAGGTTTTTAAGGGTTTATTGGAAAATAGAAAGAAAAAGATTGAGAACAGAATTCCAACAGCCTGGCATTTCTATCTTTCCTCAAATTTCCTGTGAAGTCCTCTGCCGCCACCACCACCAAGTCAGGAACCCAAAAGCGCCAGAACTCTCCACGCAGGCTCCCTCCCCTCCTTCCTGTCTCCTCCCAGAAAATAGGAGGCTCCTCAAGTTGATTGGCTGGTAGCCTTGATAGACAGCACCCATGAGCAAACGTCATTTCCTGACGCCAAGGAAAAGCCACAATGCCTCTGAGGCATTTTCCTCATGGTGGAGCTTTCCCACAGCAAGTCTCTAGTAGGTGGCATCATTCCAATCATTACACTCCCTAATGCATATAGATGCAAAAATTCTAAATAGAGTATTAGCGAAAAGATTACAGCAATTCACCACCAGAATAATACACTATGACCTTGTGGGATTTATACCAGGAATGCAGGGCTGGTTCAATATTAGGAAAACTGTCAACATAATTGACCACATCAATAACAAAACTAACCAAAATTATATGATTATCTCAATAGATGCAGAGAAAGCTTTTGACAAAATACATTACCCATTCCTATTAAAAACACTAGAAAGCACAGGAATAAATAGAACTTTCCTTAAAATGATAAGGAATATCTATCTTAAACCATCAGCAAGCATTATATGTAATGGGGAAAAGTTAGAAGTGTTCCCAATAAGATTAGGGGTGAAACAAGGATGTCCATTATTACCACTATTATACAATATTGTACTAGAAATGTTAGCCTTAGCAATAAGAGAAGAAAAAAAAATGGAAGGAATTTGAATAAGTAAAGAAGAAACAAAACAATCACTCTTTGCAGATTATATGATGGTATACTTAGAGAATCCTAAATAATCAATTTAAAAACTATTTAAAATAATTAACAACTTTAGGAAAGTAGCAGGATATAAAATAAACCCACATAAATCATCAGCATTTCTATATATGACCAACAAATTCCAGCAGCAAGAGATAGAAAGGGAAATTCTATTTAAAATAACTGTAGACAATATAAAGTATCTGGGAGTCTACCTGCTAAGGCAAACCCAGGAACTATAGGAACACAGTTACAGAACCTTTTTCACACAAATACAATCAGATCAAAACAAATGGAAAAATATCAATTGCTCATGGATAGGCTCTGCTAATTTAATAAAATGACAATTCTACCTAAATTAATTTACTTATTCAGTGCCACATCAATCAAACTACCAAAAATTATTTCATAGAGTCAGAAAAATATTAACAAAATTCATATGGAAGAACAAAAGGTCAAGAATATTAAGGGGATTAATGAAAAAAATGCAAAGGAAGATGGCCTAGTTGTAACAGATCTAAAACTATAGTATAAAACAACAACTATCAAAACTATTTGGTACTGGCTGAGAAATAAAGTGGTGGATCAGTGGAATAGGTTAGGCACACAAAACAGAGCTGTAAATTATTATAGTTATCTCCTGTATGATAAACCCAAAGACTCTAGCCTCCAGGATTTGACAAAAACTGCTGGAAAACTGGAAAATAGTATGGCAGAAACTAGGCATAGACCAACATCTTACACTGTACCCCAAAGTAAAGTCAAAATGGGTACATGATCTAGACATAAAGGGTGATACCATAGGAAAATTAGAAAAGGATGGAACAGTGTACTTATCAAATCTATGGAGAGGGGAAAATTTATGATCAAAGATGAGATAGAAAACATTATGAAATGCAAAATAGATCATTTTGACTATATTAAATTAAAAACTTGTTGTACAAACAAAACAAGTGCAAACAAGATTAGAAGGAAAGCAGAAAGCTGGGAAACAATTTTACCACCAGTGTTTCTGATAAAGGCCTCATATCTAAAATATATAGAGAACTGAATCAAATATATAAGAATACAAGTCATTCCCCAATTAAGAAATGGCCAAAGGATATTAACAGGCAATTTTCAGATGAAGAAATTAATGCTATCTATAGCCATATGAAAAATGTTCTCAATCACTACTGATGGTACCACTTCCACCTGTCCAATTGTCTAATATGACAAAAAAGGAAAATGATAAATGTTGGAGAAAATATGGGAAAATTAGAACACTAATGCACTGTTGGTGGAGACATGAACTGCTCCAGCCATTGTGGAGAGTAATTCAGAACCATGCCCAAAAGGCTATAAAACTATGCATACCCGTTTGACCCAACAATACCACTAAGTCTATATCCCAAAGAGATCATAAAAAAGGGAAAAGGACCCACATATACAAGAATAGTTATAGCTGCTCTTTTTGTGGTGGGAAAGGAAAATTGAGGGGATGATCATCAGTTGGGGAATGGCTAAACTAGTTGTGCTTTGTAAATGTAATGGAATATTATTGTGCTGTAAGAAATGATAAACAGATGGATTTTGGAAAAACCTGGAAAGACTCAGATGAATTGATACTGAGTGAAATGAGCAGAACCAAGAGAACACTGTACATGTTACCAACAACATTGTGTGATGATTAACTGTGATAGACTTAACTCTCAAAGTAATACAATGATAGAAAACAATGACAAAAGACTCATGATGGAAAATTCTCTCCACATTCAGAAAAAGAAATATGGAGTCTGAATGCAGATTGAAGCATACTACTTTCACTTTTGTTATTGCTTTTTTGTTGTTCTTGTTTCTTGCATTCTTTTCCCTCATGTTCTGATTCTTCTCTTACAACACAACTAATGTGGAAATATGCTTAACATGATTGTAATGTATAACCAATATCAGATTGCTTGGTAACTTTGGGAGAGGGGAGGGAAAGGAGAGTGGGGGAAAAATTTGGAATTCAAAAAATATCTTTACATGTAATTGGAAAAAATTTAAAATACATTAATTAAAAAATATACGTTCACATTTCTATAGCACTGGTTTACAAAAGGCTTTATGTACTATATTACTTAGGATTAGAACACTCATTTCACCTCCTTTTCACTCCCATCATTTTAATTGTGGTGCTTGCAAATCTTAATGATCAATCAGAAAGCTGATGACTTTTGTTGACAGAAATAAAGTTGCTGCTCTCCTTAAAAAAAAAAAAGGAAAAATAAGGCTAAAAATGTATCATGTTGACAACAACCCATTATATATCCCACCTACCTATGCACATTAAAAAAAGGAAATTTAGGGTATAACTGGGATATAATAATGCTTCTCCAATTATTTGTTTATGTTCCCTGTTTGAATCCCTGGATTTCTCAGTTGTGACATACTTTTTCTCTCTGTACTGTGCTCTAGTCTCTGATGTTGCAGAGACAGCAAACAATGGAACCTGGCCCTTCCAAGTCTCATTCTCTTCAGTATTCAGAGTTTTATTCTTTGTCCCTCAAGATGATCAACTTTTAAAAATTGTTTTTTTTTTTCTTACTCCATTCTGTTGTCTATCACCCCTGAAGCCTGAGAATATATTTATTTACTTCATGGGAAGTAGTTTCCTATAAGTAAGTATTGGTGATGGAGACTTACAGATTTGCAGCTATGTTGTTGATTTCTGTGTGATCTTGGGGTGTGTGTGTATGTATTGAGAGTGAGGAATGCTCATGCTAAATGTCTTAAGAATGACCACTACTTTTTTTCCTTTTGTTCTGTTTCTACTTACACATATGGCAATGTTTTACATGATTGAACAGATATAACCTATATCAAATTGCTTACTGTCTTAGGGAGAGGAAAGGAGAGGAAGGGAGAAAATTTGGAACTCAAAAATTTTATTAAAAAAAGAAAGCTAAAAATTATATTTGCATGTAATTGGAAAAAATAAAATACTATTAAAAAAAGAATGACCACCATCAGTAATTTAGCAATTGGACATATTTTCAAATATTTAAAATTGTCCTGTAAACAGGTACAAAATTAAGCTATATCTAACTCTTCCTTATTCCAAGAATTACATTAGGGATAAAATAAGTGAAATTAATATTTTAATCTCATGCCAAAAAAATTGTTACTTGTAATGATGGATAAATTAGCCATTTTCAAGATCAACCTAAAATTATTTTTTACAAAGAATTAAAAGATGATATAAGGATAAAGCATCCTTAAAGTCTTCTTTCAGAGACCGTGTAAGTGATAACACTATCTCATATTTTGACACTCAGTATCTTTAAAAATGAAAGGGATTTTATTAATTTAAAAATTGTACCTGAAATTATAATATTATTTCATCTTTTCCTTTACTTTAGGAGTACAACTAGAAGCAAAGGGCTTTCATCACTGATTTCTATTTAAGGTGCTGTCTCTTCCCCTTATTTGGTGACAGTCACACACAGATACCATTTATAATTTGGAAGATAGCATATTGTTTTTGGTTAAATTTTCTCATGGAAAGAGGATTGAAAATATTAATTGTGAATGCTTTAGTTCAGCTTCTGGGTCTCCCAGAGATGTCAGTGATGGGCATGATATAGCTCTTTTGTTGTGAATGAGTCAGCAGTAATTTAAAAGAAGCAACCAAAGTGAATTATAGAAGATGAGTGTGGATAATCGGTTGAGTTGGAAAGTGGGGTAATGTGTAAATTAGCTATATTATATGCAGAAGATATCATGGAAGAGCATATTATCTCAGAACTGTTAATAATATAAAATAATCTTAAGTAAATCCTCCTTTAGCCTGCATTTTCTGATAACACATCATGTCATCTGAAGTGTCATATTAATGATGCGTCTGATGACAGGAAGTATATATTGACAAGCTTAAGAGGATTCTTACCAGTACAGTTTTAAATTTATTCTAAAATCTAAAATTTAATTTGTTCTAAAATTCTAAAATTTATTCTAAAACTTGCCCATAGCCTTATTTCTTATGATACTTGACCTAACTTCTTCCAAGCATTAGACATTTGTTTATTTGTTCATCTGGTCTACAAATATTTCTATATCAAACTGAGTTTGCTAAAATCATAGCTGGAAAGATGATTCTGTGAATACTGCCACACTTTCCAAGAAGAGGGGAGGACTTTTTTTTTGAGATTTTGCATATTATAAGCTTGTGGAAAATATGTGACTTGTAATGCAAAAGAAGGATAACATGAAAATATCTTTAAAATAGGCATACAGATAAGAATGCCCTCCCCCTCTTTTATACTCATGCCCCACTTATGATTAATTTTCATGCAGAAAATAGAAAGTAATTTCATGAAGTACTGATTTTAATCAACTGGCATGTATACAAGGACCTCTATCTCCCTACTTTCATCTCCTAGTAGGTAATTTCCCTCTTCTATGCACTACCCTCTCCCAAGGTTGGATGTGTCTGTCATATCCCTCCCACCACACTATTAAATGCAATGATCTGTTTTCTCTGGTTTCAGCAACTGCCTCTGCATGTGAATGGTTGACATAGTGATCTGGATGACATGAATATGGACTTTCAATGAATGTATTTAATTGTAATGAAGTGCAAGGGAGGCATAGTTTTTTACTAATTTTACATGTCAAGAAAGGTATGTTTAGTTTGTCAGATGTCAAAATAAAAACAGGCTGCCTACCAAAAAGGATAATAGAACTTGAGAATTCAGGACCGTTGTGAAAAGACAAAATGTCTTGTTTTCTTCCTGTGTGTTTTTATAAGTCCTGCATGCTAAGGAAGCAAATACTGGCTCGCATTTTCACTCCTTCCGCAAGAATATTTTCCCAGGTTGTCATGATTGATGAGTGTTGCGCCTGACAGATTCTAAGGACCTTGGATGAATCAAAAGTCCTTTGAAAGAGTTAGAAAGCAGGATGGCCTATAGTCTAAATCCAGCCTTAATGTGTTTTCCTTAGTTTCAGTGTTTTGATGCCAGGTAAATTTTGAGCAAGTAGAACTAGAAACAATAGCTGAAGGAGGATGCCTTGGTTTCACTTGTAGGCACTCTTGGAACTGTCTTTCAAGCTACTTCAGTCATAGAGGCTGCTCCCTGGGTTGCAGACAACACTTCTGTTATGTGCCCTGAATCCTGGGTTATTTGTGTACCCAGAAACCTTTCTAGACTGAATATACCCATAATTTTGGATATAGTGATGTTGATTTAAGATGTGTCTAATTCCTAGGAAGCAGGACATTGGGTGAAAATGAAAGGGAATGCGCTTACTCCTGGCCATAAATATTCTAGTAACTCTTCTAACCACCTGTTTTTTTTTTAAATTCCTTCTGCCTCAATAATTGCCTTTCAATCTACTAAATATATAGGTTGTATAGCAATCAATCAATGAATGATAATTTATTAAGCACTATGTGGCAGGTCCTGTGCAATAACTGTAATAGCAATAATGAGTCTTTAATTAAAGTAATGGAATAAAACATAATGAGTTTTTGTTGGTACTAGACTAGGACATCTGGTACCATTCCTGGGAATATGGAATAATTAGTGAATCCCAACTATGTAGATCTTTGTTCAAAAGTAAGAGGTGGGACCTATTTCTGTGCTTTAGGGTAGGGTTCTTTAATATTTTTGGTGGGCCATGGACCCCTTTGGCAGTCTGAAAAAGCCTATGGACTCCTATTCAGAATCATGTTTTTAAGTGAATAAAAATATGTAGAATGACAAAGAAAATCAATTCTATTGAAATATGTTGCAAAAATATTTTCTTTAAAAAAGCAAAAGTTCATAAGCCTTAGATTTGGAATCCCTGCTCTAGACCTTCTGATGAGATGGCCATGATTTTTTAAAAAATGCACTTGTGGTTGTATTTCATTGTTAACTTGAACAGGTTTTCATTGTTCATATTCTCCAGCTGTGGAACTCACCAGAGTGGAAATCAAATTAATCTTAGAAATAATGGTATTTAGAATATGCTTTGAAGCTTTGACCTTCCTCCTGCTTGAAACATGAAACATAAGTTAGTCTCCCACAGGACTTGGGCAGGCAATAGTCTGGATACCTGAGCATTCAAGGGGCTTCCAAGGCACTCTGACACAGTGCCCTGTCTCTCCACCCAAGCACCAAGTCAGAAGCCTTTCAGGTTACCACTCCCAGCTGTAGGGTTGTCCTGGAACCAAAGACTTGATTGGCTAAGCCAAGTTGAAGTAAAAAATCTGAGATGAAGGCCAGACTGTACATAACCTCTTTTCTTTCCCTTGATCCAGAAGCATTTATTCTTTGACAAGTGTGAGAACTCAGCTGATGGTTCATTTTTTCTCTTTTCCTGATAGTGGATCTGGCTGTTTTGCCCTCTCTGTTATCGAAATAGGTCTAAATTGAAATAGTATCTCAGCTTCAAATCCATAACATTCAATACAGCCCATGCCTTTAAAATGTCTAAAATAATTATTTTACAAGCCAGAATTTAAGTTGATCAGATAATTGTTAGGTTGATTAGCATCTATACCCAAAGACATCTGTGTATGATGCATTGGCATAGATACAATTAAGGGATAGGGGACTGAACTTATGATTTCACTGGTATAGGAAATTCTGGATTAGGAAACTCCTTCTGCCAAAGCAAGTTGGTACTTTCTTTGAAACTTACAGTCTTTAAGAGTTTTCAGATCTCTGAAAAATTAAATGACTTTCCCAGGGTTAACACAGCTAGTATATGTCAGAGGTGGGTCTTGAATTCAGGTCCTCTGGTCTTCAAAGTCAGCTCTGTATTCACTCCAGTGCACACTGTCCATAGGTATATAAAGGTAGAGCTATAAATCATGTAGGAAAAAACCCCAATGAGAAGGTACAAGGCTTAGGTGATTTTCTCCCCTTAAGGAGTTATAGAATAAATCTAACAATTAAAAACATCCAATAAATCATCTACAATGTTTTGGGTTATGGGGATTCAAAGACAAAGATGGAACAATCCCTTAGGCTAATGTCTACAAATACAATGTGAAGTGGAAGACTGAGTAATTATTTGATAAATTTTGTCAATGCTGGGATGGACTGGGTTTAAACTAGGGTTAAAATCAATAGTCCTGAACACTTGATTTAATGATCCCATTTCCCCCATAGAATATGCATATCTATATGTTCTAAATTTAATACAGATTCTTTTCAATGCATTGGTAGATGTAGATTTCATTTTTAGGGGACCCTTATTATACATGTAGAAGCAGTGATTTATCTTGGTATTTTCAGATTAATTTTGCAACTATATTGGGAAATTGAATAATGATTTGGCTATTTTATTTACCAAAGTTAATTGAAGCATATATTTGTGAAGACACTGGGAGGCAAGCCATTGGAACATAACTGACTAATCAGATATTGGGCTATCCTTTTGCTAAACTGTATTAGAAGCATAAAATTTATTACCACAAGAGATCAGGCATTTACATTTTATCTAAAATTATTTGCTTATGTATTCTTGATTTTTTCTTAAATAACAAATATATATTTCTCTGTGTATATGAACATGTACAGATGGCTAATCACATGGATTTGTGAACTCATCATCCCCTCCCCAACACCTAAATTCAGGGCCCCACCCCCACTCCTTTCTGTTGCTGTAGAGTACAATACTACCCTCCTGGGGCCCTCAGGCTTGCAACCTAGGAGTTACCTTGGATTCCTTACTATCTCTCACCCCCCATATTTAAGTTGTTGCCAAGGAATGCCTATTTCACCTATGTAGCATCTCTTGAATACTATCCCTTCTCTGCTCTGACACTTCCACCACTGTGGTGCAGACTCTTATCATCTCATGTCTTGATTGGCATGAATAGTCTGCTGGTGTGTCTGTCTTTCTCAAGCTTCTTCCCCACTCCAATCCATTTTCCATTCAGCTGCTAATTTTCCTAAAATGCAAGTTTGATCATGCCATTTCCCTACTCAAATTTTAGTGGCTTCCTATTGCTTCTAGGAGCAAATACAAAATTTTGCTATTTTGGCATTCAAAGCCCTTCATAATCTACCCCTTCCCCCTACTTTCCCAGTCTTCTGACATCTTATTTCCCAATGTTTACTTTTCTTTTTTTTCTTTTTTCTTTTTGGTGAGGCAATTGGGGTTAAGTCACTTGCCCAGTGTCACACAGCTAGTAAGCGTCAAGGGTTTGAGGCTGGATTTGAACTCAGGTCCTCCTGAATCCAGGGCTGGTGCTCTATCCACTGTGCCACCTAGCTGCTCCCCCCCCCCCAATGTTTACTTTTCAATCCAGTGATACTGGCCTCCTGGCTTTTCCAAAGCAAGAAACACCATCTCTCAGGCTGTTCCTCATGCCTAGAACATTCTTCTTCCTCTGCTTTGATTACCATCCTCCCTGGTTTCCATTAAGTTCTGACTAAAATTCCACCTTCTACAGGAAGCCTTCCTTAACCCCTCAAATCCAAGGCTTTCCCTCTTTTGATTATTCTGCATATAGCTTGTTTTGTATATATTACTGTGCACATTTCCTCCCCCTAAAATTGTAAATTCCTTGAGGGCAGGAACTGCCTTTTCTATTTGATCCTGGAGGTGACAATAGGCTTATTCTCTAAGCCTCCAACTTGGCAGAAACTTTCAACCTTGTTGTTACCATTAGATTGGTTCTGAAAATATTTCTCTTCAAAGTATTACTCGCCTACACAATCCATCAAAATTTAAGTAAAAGTTTTTATTATTTGGCACACAGACATATGGCTGAGAGAAGAAGCCTAGACTTCAACTCTTGGGGAGGAACAGGTTTATGGCATATTCCTTAATGAGGCAGCCATAGAGGTATGGCTGGGAGAAGTTTAACTTCAACTCCTCAAACAAAGAAGAAGATGACAATTTTATAGAGACGAGAAGGGGGTGGGGGGAGAGAGACCTAAGACTGAAAAGTTACAACAGTCTGGAAAATGAGGATGTTAGCTATTTGGATATATGAATAATAAAAACTCCACATTTCTAACTTGAGATTATTGTCACTACCTGGTCCTAATCACATAGCAAAACACAAATGGCACCCAACTAAGATCTTGTTGTAAATGCAAGGTGCCCAGCTTTCTGGATGTCCCTGACATGTGTACTTTATTATCTATTTGACTAACCACTACCAAGTTAATCAACTTCTTTGCTTCTCCAAGGAAAGAGTAATTTCTAACTGACCGCAGCAAGCTGATCAACCATATTTCTCCATGGTCATAGTGTCCCTCTCAGGGCCAGAGCATCCCTAACTGGACTCAAGCCTACCAGGCTTCTACTACATTGGTATCTAGCCTAGATGAAACTGTAAGATCTCCATCTTGTCCTTATAAAATTTAATTTTTGAACCCAAGGATAAATGTTTACATTTATCTCTATTAATGTTATCTTAATGGAGCCAGTTAATAATTTTTGCCTACTCAGAAACTTTTTGGATGCCCACTTTGACATACAATATGTTATTCTTCTCTCCTAGTTTTGTGTCATCTGTGCATTTATTAAATGTGCCTTCTTTAACTCACATTATTAATAAAAGTGGCAAACAGTACAGGACCATGGAAAGACCTCTAGAATGTTCCATTAGAGACATTCCTCCATGTTGATGTTAAATTGATTAACCTATAATCTTTGGATTTGGTTTTGCAGCTAGTACTGAATCTCCCTAACAGTACTATTGTCTAGTCAGTATTTCTTCATTTTTTTTCACAGATAACATGAAATTGTTTTTGTCTGGACCCAGGATTTAATTGAAACAGGAATCTCCTGATATGTAAATTCATTCTTCTTGTTTAGGAATTCCTTTCAGTCTTTGAGTATTTGTTAGTTCCTTACTGTTCTGTGGTTGAATTATGTACCTGCATAGTCTTCTCTCTATAGACCTGAGTTCCTATGTGTGACTGGCTCTCTGACCTCGATACTACTGAGATTCTGCGCTTTCATTTAAAGGCCAAACCCAAGGCTTTATATGTTTATTAACTTGAAGTGAATTAATATCAATATTAAAATGGTATCAATGGGACAACAAGTATCCAGAAGTAGAAGGCTTCATACCTTATCAAAGAGTTAACCTCATTAAGGAAATTTCACATTTAAGGAGATGTTATAAATGTCAGAACAAAGTCTTCATCAATGGGAGAGAAGAATATAGCATGGCAAGAGGGCACTCCCTTTATAGTAATATTAAAAAAAATTGGTGTCTATTTATTTTGGTCAATATCACTATTCCTCACGGGATTAGGGTATGGGGGAAGGGCGGATTGTTGCTCTCTTGAGACAATTGCTCCAGTTCTTTGCCTTATTCTACCAGCATAGATATAGCGTAGGTGGCATGGGATTTCATTTTCCACATTCCTGCAACCTCAAACTATGTTTTCCAACATAGGATGACACTGAATGGAGACTTTGTGATCTGTGTCACTATTAGTTAGCAACAATGCTCTGGTTCTCTGAACCTGAAGCCTTGAACCACAGGGTAATTGAAATCATTTTCATTTTGTCTTCCTTGCCAGAAAGAGATTCAAATATTTTTCCATTAAAAACACTGGCTCACTAAATGGCCCATTTCACCTCATTTTTAATGAAATGACTTATTGTTCTACTGATTGGCTTTGTCAGTCTCAGCCTGTAAGTGCTTCTCATAATGGAAAAGTGCTGCAACTTACAGTTACCTATTGATTTCATCCGTGGCCTAAAGGTGACTGCCAGGGTTTATCTTTTGTGTACTGTTTCCTTTGCTGAATACTTATATATAAGAAAGGTGACACTATCATCTTGTTAAGCCAAATTAGTTGGGGGTTAATGGGAGCATTGGCTCCAACACAGGTGTGTTCCATTCTTGGAAAATCTACTATACAACAATCTTACTTACACAATACATTGGTGAGTGGCTATGCATTTTTACAAAAGAATTCAGCCAAAGGAGGTTCCTTTAAATTTGATTTAAATATACTCTAAGTTCACTCCATCCTGGCATTGTCTAAGTCTGCTAAATAATTACTCAGGGTTCTTAACCTAGGTCAATGAACTTGTTTGTAAAATATATTAGAAATATTTAATTTGAATATTTTAACATTTTTATAACATTTAAATATAGTTGGCTTGCTTTGTAATCCTCTATACTTTCTTTAATATATTTAAGCACATTATTCTGAGAAGGGGTCCACAGCCTTCACCAGACTGCGAAAGTAGTCTGGGACACAAAAAAGATTAAAAAGTCTTGCTTTAAATAGAGATTAACATAGTAAAAACTAAAATATTAAAATATATTTCAAGTTATAAAGTCGTGACAACTTTTTTTAGAAGTATATTTTGCTGAACAAAGGTATACATATAAAGGATGAAGCAAGGTTGAAAAATATAAGCAATGTGAATTGAAACATGTATGTGGTTATTTAAATTGTGGGGTCAAAGTTTATTCAAAAATGGAGAATTTCATTTATTAATAGTCTAAACCTTGGGTTGGGGAACTGTCTTGCTATTCCTTTGTTCACTTGTATTGCTTCCTGCTTCATTTCCTATTTGTAGAGAAGATTACATGGGGTGAGTAGGGCCATTAAGAGATGTCATTTGCAGCATGGTAGGGGGCTGGAATCAATTCCTAAAGAACCACCCTTTTGTACCATTAAATACAGCTCCTCTTATCTTTTGGTGTCTCTATAGTTTTTTGAGTAATAAAGCATTGATTTTTTTTAGCCTGTTAAGTTTTTTTGGCCTGTGAGGCAGGAATAGAATGAAGAATCAAACTCTGGGTCCTTTTGACCTAAGTAGCAACTGGTGACTCAGAAAATGCCATATAGGCATTCCCGTCTCCTGGGAACCAAAATTACTTTCTTTTGTGACATCCTGGAGGTCAAACACAGACTATCATTGGAACAGGGCCAAAGGTAAAAGCCAATGGGAGCTGGTGATGTAACACTCTTGCTTTGGATGGGTCACAGCCATCAGAAATAACTGAGCTACTATTCAGGTCTGCCTCAGGGAGAAAATCCAGAGGAGTACTTCCTATCTGCAGTTAGCTTAACTATTGCAAAACTAGGGACCTCTAAATCTTGCAAAATTACAGCATCATGTAGGTGGCTTCAAGACTAGACACAGAAAGAAAAATCTAAGGGCAACACAGCTAGCATTCAATATATTTTATTCACTGGCCCAATTAAGAGGACTTTACACAAATGGCGAATCAATGACAGCAGCTTGATATAGTAGAAACAGAGTTGGATTTGAATCAGAAGAAAATGAGTTCATAATCCTGGCTGTCACTTACTGCAGAGAAACAGATGCATTTTGGGTAAATCTTTGGTAATCTCTCTGGACATGAAATTCTTCTATGTAAAATAAAGACATCAGAGTTAGATGTTCTTGAGGATTCCCTTCATTTTAGTTCTTAATGAAACTTTATAGTTCGTAATAGTAGGTCTGACCACATCATTCTCTTGCCCAAATTAACGAGCAGAACCTTCTATTACATTAGGGATCAAATATAAAGTTTCTTTGGCTCTTCCTAACTTGATTCCTCTTGCTTTGCTTATTGTTCTTAAACTTTACTCTCACTTTAATATGCTAGAGCCATTGATATTTGTTTACTTACTATTTCTTGCACTTGAAATTCCATCTCTTATCTGTGTTGCTTTTCATAACTGTCTTCCACTCCTGAACTTTTCTTCTTCCTCACCTTTATTTTGATTCCTTTAAGACTCATTCAAATGCTATCTTCTGCAGGAGACCTTTCCTAATCCCCAAGGTGCTAGATAGAGCCTTCTCCTCTATATGTAAATGAAACAAAGTTGTTATTCTGGTTCAGTATGTCTGACTCTTTGTGATGCCTTGAATCATAGCATGCCAATACTGTCTGTAGAGTTTTCTTGGCAAGAGATACTGGAGTGGTTTTTCCATTTCCTTCTCTATAGATAAGGCAAATAGAGGTTAAATGACTTGCTGAGGGTCATACAGCTATAAGTATCTGAGGCTGGATTTGAACTCAGGTCTTCCTGACTCCAGGCCCAGCACTCTATCTACTCTACTTCACCATCCAGCTGCCCAAAATGAACAAAATTTTCATAATGAGATGGACAAGAAGAGGATATGTACTAAATGGGAGGGACTTGATCATTTTTACAGATTATCTATAAGGATATGGCATGGGTTATTCCACAGATGTTACTTTTCCCACCAATTCTATACTAGCCTATAGTCTATAGATATCTGACCTTTGACTTTCTTAGTATAGGAGTCTTCTGGTTGAGAAAATTCCCTTTACCGATGTACGTTGGCATCTTCTTTATAATTTGCTGTTAGAGAATTGCCTAGAACATTAGGAGGTTAAATGAATTGTCCAGGGTCACACAGGTATATATGTCAGAGTTGGGATGAACATGATCATTGTATAAGCAGAATTAGTTCAGAACCATTCCAGGGGAGAATGCTGGGCTTCTTACAGCTGAATTGTGTTGGTCACAATTACAGGTACACAGCAACGGGACGTAGTTTAAGAGGATGTAAGGAAGAAGAAGAGTAGAGATCATTTAATACAAGCTTCTCAGTTTATATATGAGGAAACTGAGACCCAAGGAAAGTGGATCTCAGTTTCTCGTGTAATTCCCTTGTTCAAGATTATAAATGTAATAAGTAGCAAAACTGGATTTGAATCTTGGCCTTCTAACTCCAAATCCAACAGTCTCCGTCTGTTCCATGCTTCAGTCAACTATAATTCTAGCCTAATCGTAATAACTTTGTCATGTAAAAAACTAATAAAATATTGCCAATGTTAGGATACACTTAAAATTGTGGAATGATGTATGTAAATTTAAAAAAATTTCACAACTGAGTTACTGAAAATGAATGCATGCCTCTTTTAATGGGTAAATTTATAAACATAAATAAGTTCCTGCAGTCAGTTGTCAATAGCAATTTTTGCAAAGTCTTCAGTTTTTTTCTAATGGCCAGTTCTTTTTCTGGTTGTTGTTTTTTTTTGTTGTTGGTCCTTCATTTTCAAAGAGGACTAGTGACATCCACAAGGTGATTAGTGACACTCGACTTGGTGTGAATAGACTTTTTAAGTGAGTCAGAGTTGCACATATTAAAAAAAATGGAATCAAAATTGTTATTCATCACCTCCTACCTCAGAGGACATTGTGAATTGTTAGTGACTGTTTTTGTTGTTTCTCCATTTCAAAGCAGATGGATGACATTATGGGTGATTTCTGACTTGCACATGAATTGGATTTAAGTGAGGCAGAGTTTCACAAAGCTGGCAGCCTTACCCTCTTCCAGAGTCATTGAAGTCCAGTGCAGGACGAAAGTCAGCATGACTGCTATGGCCCAGGATACAGTGGATTACCTTGGTGTCTTTGATGTCTGACCAAGTTCTAAGTGCTTCATAGAACCTGCTTCAGCCACCTTCCAGGCCATTGAAACAAATTGTTCTGCTCTACCCATTCCACTGGCACGTTCTGGACATGCTTGGGGTAGACATCTCCCTAACTCACCAATGGGTTTGAGACCTGGCAGTTATACTAAACCTGGTTTAGCCCATTGGCAGAGATGTTTTAGTGGGGTGTGGCTACTGAACATTTGACAGTTTCTTGGAGCCACAGGTGAAAATTGGGTGACAGGTAGAAACCAAAGGTGGATGAGTAGCCCTGAAAAGGGCTTGGTGAGCCCTCACACCAGAGGTGCTAGTCTTCCTTAAACACCCTATACATCCCTTTTTTCTTGGTAAAGTAATACTGAAAGCAGGAATTAAATAGTGAATTTTTTTTGGGGGGGATGAATTAAATAGTGTAACTATTATAGACTCAACATGGCAATCACCCCCTTATATTTATCAAGATTCCAGTTTTCTGTCTAGTCCATCTTTGTCCACATTAGGAAACATGGTTGTTTACTTTAGCTTTTATTCACTTGACTGCCCCTCTCTTTTCCTACAGCTTTGAGATGATACATCATATTTCTGACTGAATCACTTCTTTGCCTCTCCATTTTCAATACTGTCATAGTGAACTTCACCTTTCAAGACTTACAGAACCATAGCATTACAGAATCTTAGAGTTAAAAGGGACCCCAGAGACCACCTAATCCAAACCATTCTTGAAAAAGAATTTTTTCTATGATATACTAAACAAAATCAATTCAAAATGATTTGGAGGTAGGAGTGGGAACACTGGAGAAAATCTGGAAAGTCCTCTTGAAAGAGGTAGCCCTTGACCTGAGCCTTGAGGCCCTGATAAAGGAGAAGGGCATTGCAGATTTGTATGACAACCTAGGCAATGGTGAGAGATGGGGAGTCTAAGGTGAAGAGAAGTAATTTCCCTGGAATGTATATTGTGAAGAAAGTCATTTCCCTGAAGCACAGTGTACATAGGAGAGAGATAAGTCTTAGAACTGTGATTTCATCAATAGAAGAAATGCCTGGATGAGGAAATGCTCTCTACATGAAGGCCAGCATTTTCCCTCCACCATATCATCTTAAAGAGTTGCTTAGACTATGGAGAAGTTAAGTGACTTGCCCAGAGTCACAGTAGTTGTCAGAAGACCCAAGGCTTTGAGGCTAGCTCTCTCACCACCATATGGCACTGCCTTTTGTGCATGCATGAAACAGAGTCATGTGTAATCAGACTGGGAAGATAGTCTGAAACTAGATTGTGATAGGTTTTAAATGCCAAACAGAGGAGTTTGTGTTTATCATAGAGGCACTTGGGAGGCTCTGAAATTTTTTGAATAGAGGAGTGAGGATTGGAAAGAACTGACCATGTTTTTAGACAGCAGGGTAGGAACAAATATAAAGGGATAGTAGGGAAGGAATGATCACTGGCACAAGCAAGCTCCTGGAAGAGGCAAAAGGTGATGGATTTAAGGATATAAGTTGAGCTGTTAGTTCTGAGAAGGAGAAGGGTCACTTCTTTAGAGATAGAAGCAAAGGAAGAAAGGATATGCTAAGATGTATAGTACTTTTAAGGAGTGGAATAGGAGAGATGAGGGAGCTCATGAAAGACATTTTCAATTTTCTCAGTAAAGTAGGAGGGAAGGTTATTTGTTGAGAGATGGAAGTAGGGGAGGCCTTGAAGCCTTGGAGAGAGGCAGGAAATGGTTCATAACTGCTTTGTGGAGTGTGACAAAGAATTAATCAGGGAAGAATAAAAGGATTGTGTGGCAGTTGAAGGCCCAGTTGAGATTTACATAAATTTATAGTGGACCCATTTGCAATGGTTACCTGACTTTCTGAAAGCTCATGAAGTTATTCCTTAATTCTTGTCAAAATCTTAATCTCCTTGTTTATTTTTGAATCAGGATTATATTACAATCTACTTAACACCTGACTTTGGTCATGTCATCATTGACATTTGAGATCAACTAGTCAATCTCCCTTATTTCACAGATGAGGAAAACTGAAACCTATTGAGAGAAAAGGACTTAACTAAAATGTTAAGTCTTTACTGAAATGTCCTAGGGATCTATAATTGGTCCTGGGCTGGTCAAAATTTATATTAATGACTTAGAGGAAGTTACATATGAGGCCCCTATCAAGTTTGGAGATGATTTAAAGTTTTGAGAGATAGCTAACATATTGACTGACAGAGTCCAGATCCAAAGCATCCTAACTAGCTAGCTAGCTAGAATGAAGTGAAAAAGATGAAGTGTAATAGGGTGAAATACAAAGTTCTATATAGAGTTGAGGTAGAAAAAGATCAACATTACAGATACAGATAGAGAAGGCATGCTGTAGACAATAGTTTCTGTGAAAAAAGAGCTCGAGATTTTAAATAATTTCAAGCTCAATGTGAGTCAATAACATCAGATGACAAGCAATAAATTAATTTTATATGAGTGAGTTGATATTTCCACTATACTATGCCATGAGGAGGCCCCTTATGAAATACTGGGATCAGGTCTAGGCATTGCATTTAGGAAAGGCACAGATAAGCTGGGTCATGTGCAGAGTTGGACAGCCAGGATGGTGAGAAAATTGGAAACATGTTATGATCAGTTGAAGGAAATAAGGTACTTAATCTGGAGAAGACTCAAAGGGAACACAGAATCATGGATCATCAGCATAGAGCTGGCCCACATCTCAGAAGCTTTCTGGTCCTCATTTTACAGATGAGGAAACTGAAGGCCAAAGAGATTAAGGGACTTGCCCAATGTCACACAGATAGTAGGTGGTAAGACAGGACAATGTTATTAGGAAGACTTCCACTTAGAAGTTGGCCCTAGAGGGCAGAACTAGCAGCAATTGTTAGAAGAGTTAGTCCTGACTTAAGAAAAATCTTCCTAACCATTATAGGTCTCCCAAAGTGGAAGATGCTGACATGAGTGGTAGTATCGTTTCCCTCATTGGAATTCAAGTTGAAGTTAGATGGGCATTTATTGGGGATTTTGCATAGAGGATTCTTGTCCATATTTGGGTTGGACTAGATCCTTATAGTCTGTGATACTGTGACTGAGGTCATTTAGCTAGCTAGTGGCAGATCCAGGCTGAAAGTCCAGTCCTGCGACATCCAGTCAGTGCTCTTGTTCTTCCTGAATTAACAATGATAAGTGAAAATAGCAACTTGAAGTCAGTAGGCATAGTGAAAGAATTCTGACTGACATCATAAGAATTTTAGTTTTAGTACTAGTTCTGCACTAATTAGCTTTATGATTTTAAGTCATTTAACTTCTCTGAACCTCAGTTTACCCATCTATAAAATGAGAACATAGGACTAGATGACCTTTCACCTCTGACCTTGTATGAGATATGTAATCAGTCAATTGATCAATCAGTAAACATATATTAAAATAGCTACTATGTGTCAGGCATAGTGCTAAGCATTGGGGTTACAGGACAAGGCAAAAGATAATCCCTGCTCTAAAAGAGTTTACAATCTGGTTGTAATCTAAATGGGAGGGGGAAATCTGTAATTAAAAAAATAGAGATGGGGGCAGCTAGGTGGTGCAGTGGATAAAGCACTGGCCCTGGATTCAGGAGTATCTGAGTTCAAATCCGGCCTCAGACACTTGTCACTTACTAGCTGTGTGACCCTGGGCAAGTCACTTAACCCCATTCCCCCACCAAAAAAAAATAGAGATGGATAACAGTTATTGGGATTTTTTCAGTTCCTTGAACTTCTATCAAGATATTACAAAATCTTCCTTTAAAAATGTGAGGTGAGGGTTATACCTAAAAATGTTGGCTAATGCTTCCTCAAATGTTGACACCCTTCTGAGACCTCTTTAAGTTTTTAAAATGGGGCTGTGTCTATTAAAGATACAGGAATTGAAACCTGATTTCTAGGGCATCCCGAATAAGCTAAAAAAATGAGATTTCAGTGACAGCTGTCTTTACAGTATTTTGACATTTCCTGTCTCAATCAGATGTCATTATTCGAAAGACCACCAGTATAGGGCCATATGAAAGTAAACATATCTGTGTCCTCTAACAACTACCACCTTGGTGGTTAAGCTCCTTGAAAGTTTCTCCTTTGGTACAGTTTGGCCTGTAGACCTCTCAGTATCTCTCAGGGTTTATTTTATCCAGATTCCTTTGCCCAGCAGTAATTGTTTGTAATCTTGCTGGTGAGCCTGGCAGACTGCAGAGTTTCAGCAATGAGCAAACAGTTTCTCAGCAGGTGTGCCACTTATGACTAGAGTCACTTCAAAAACTCCATCAATAGGCAAGTGGAGTTAGATGATCATTGCTTTCAAGAACAAACAAAAAAGGTAGAGAAATTTTTAAAAAAATCTGCTAAAATGGATGTTCAAAAGTGGGACCAATTATAGAGCAAGTAAGTTTATGCAGTGTCTACATTTTAAAAGCATAATGATGCATCAAAAGAACTGAGAGGGTTTTGTCTTTAACGACTGAATAAGGTCCCTTATTAAATACTTTAATTGAATCTTCTAAGTATCAAAAAATGATGGGAGGTACTAAAGATACAGGGATGACTGAAGTGCCATCAAGTAAATACCAAGAAGGAGACAATTTCTTATATTTCTGTAAACCAGAAAGGCTAAAATGTCTAAATAACACTGAAACCCCTTCTAATTGTGAGGAAAAAATGGAAAATAATAATGGGAAAATCTTCATGGAAACCCAAGAAGAAAAAAATATTTCAGGAAGAAATAGTCACTTTACTTGAACCTTCTGGTGAAGCCTTTGAAGACTCATAGATTGTTAGAGGGACCTCAGAGCTCAATATTCCATCTGGATTGTTTTATAGATGAGGAAATTGACAAGTGACTTTTTTCAAGGTCATACAGGTTCTTAGTGGCAAACCTGGTCTAAGGATCTTTCCATGGAAAACACGGTCCATTGGAGTACTAGCTCTCTGAAACATGGAGAGTTCTTATCTTGAAATACCTCTTTTCTATCATACAGAGGCTCAGGATCACTCACCAGAAATGATTTCGAGAAACCATCTAACTGCATGATGCCGGGGAAAGGAGGATGAGGAGAATCTTTTCATGTCTCCAGTTCCCAGGCTCATTCCTTCCAGCCAATTAATTGCCAAGCACTTATTAAGCACCTACTATATCCCCAGATACTGTGCTAGGTGCTGGGGATAAAAAAGTAAAAAAATAGTACTGTCCTTGCCCTTGGAAAACTTATGTTCCATCAGTTTGTAATAACTTACTACAAGTGTCTACAGTGTAGTATATTGGGCTCATTTCATTTCCTATCTTTGTAACATACAATAAAAATATTTTTTTCGCCTTGTGATTTTTCAATTTTCCTTGGAAACCTCCCCTCACAACCCAGTTTATTTGGGTTTCCAAAACAAAATCTGCAAAAAATCATCGACTTCCATTTCCTCCTCTTTTTATTTTATGTACAATCTCACCAAATCCTGACACTTCTTCTAAAACTTCTTTAATCCCTAGATTGGGCCTTGGTCATGAGCTGTTGGCCAGTCTTCTCCTTATCTATGTATTTCTAAAAGCACTCCCTTGATCTTTAATCATGTCTGTTCTAAAAAAAAATAACCTTAGTTGGCCAGGATCAAGCTTTTCAAACCATCTTCAAAGCCAAACTATGCAGGACAGCCCTTGATTCTTTTTCACTTCATTCTGCACCAAAAAAAAAATTCTCTTCATCATAAAAATGTCACTAATTTAGGGTGGCCTGACTCCAAACATTGGGTACAGAAAAGCAAGGACTTTACAGTCTATAATAAGGCCTTATAATCTGAAGCACATTTGGATAGCCTCTTAGTGGTCAGATCATATGTAGGGTTCTCAAACACATTTAGAAAAGGGGTTTCCAGAAATTCTCATGCTGCATAGCCTTGGATCCAAGGCTTTTGTTATGGCAAAATTAATGTACCAATTTTCAGTAGTTCACGGCATTGGAAAGAGCCTAAACAAATATGTGGAGATCATGAGAAATTAATTGTTTTCAGAAATTTGTTTATTATTATATATTTACATTCTGGGGAGTTGGCAAGAAAGATTGCTTGTGTCTTGGATAAGCCTTTTATTATTTTCTTTTATTTTGTGCTATTAAATAATACTGAGGTGGTGAGTGATAATGATTATGGTGAATAATGTTAATTTTTTCATCTTTAGCATGGTAATTCCTTTGTAGAACCACACTACTCATCAACTTGTACAGAATCTCATTGACTATTTGCTGTTTCATGCATGAAGTGTGAAGCACGGATAAATTTATAAATGATCAACTTTTTAGAAGGAAGAAGGAATACATAAATTTAACAGATTTGTAGATAGGTTTACTGGCCAATTAATTTTTCCCCTCAGCTCAGGACATTTTAGCATAATCTTCTTCTAGTACAGAGAGTATGTCATTCATTCATTCACTTCAAGTATTTAATTAGTAATTAAGTAATTTTGAATCCCTACTGGGTGGCATATAGGCACTGAGGTTGAAAGGGCAAAAAATTAAAACATGATTCTTGTCTTTTAGGAATTTAAATTTGCTTGGAGAGACAAGGCATACAAATATTTTTAGTGAACTAATAATGCAAGGCATTATATAATTAAATGTTTTTAAAAAGTGAAACAAAATGATATAGGAAGTTGGAAAGGGGAGCGATCACTAGAAGCCAGTGGACATAGAATTGTTGAATAATTCTCCTTAAATACATTCAATAATCCCTATTAATGAATGAAGTTCAAACTCCTTTGCCTGGCAATAAGGCCTTCTGGGAATTTGGTGCTATCTTACCTTTTCAGCCTCATGTAATTTCCTCTATATTTTATGCTCCAACCAAATTGTAATACTCCACGTTCCTAGACATATATGACAGTGTGTTCTGTACTTTTGTTTAAAGTATTCCCTATGGCAACTATTCACATGGTCCTTTAAAGGCCAACTCAAAAGTCATTTCTTTCAGGAAGCCTTCCCTGATCTCCTCTGCCAGTAAGCCTCTTTCTTTAGACCTCACAGTTTAAAAATTTTTTGCCATACTCCAATTTGCTTATCATATATTATTGTGGATATAAAAAACCCCAACAACCTTGCCATATATATCAATTACTTATACATGCAAGAATTCATGACTGTAAGTGTATGTCTTATGTCCCTATTGCTCTAGAAACACCATCAGGGCAAGGATCATATCGTATCTAAGCTTTATTTAATTTGCCCCACTTCTTGCTCATGCTTAGCATATTATCTACTTCAGTGGCCTCAAACTCAAACAGAAACAGGCCACTCATCTGTCCTTAAGGATCCTTCTTGCCTGCTATATTGGCTTAGAAAACCACGTGTTGACATCATCTATGTTCTATTGTATTTTATTTATTTTGTTAAATACTTCCCAAATAAATCAAAGAAAGAGGAGGCAGACTTATTTATACAAAAATATTTATAGCATCTTTTTTTTTTTTTTTTTTGGTGGGGCAATGGGGGTTAAGTGACTTGCCCAGGGTCACACAGCTAGTAAGTGTCAAGTGTCTGAGGCCGGATTTGAACTCAGGTACTCCTGAATCTAGGGCCAGTGCTTTATCCACTGCGCCACCTAGCTGCCCCTATAGCATCTTTTTTGTGGTGGCAAAGAAATGGAAATCAAGAAAGTGACCTATCAGTGAGAGAGTGGGTGAACAAATTATGGTACATGAAAATACTGGAGTATTGTTGTACTTGGTCTGGTTTTAGAGAAACCAACCTGGGAAAACTTATATGAACTAATGTAAAGTAAACAGAACCAGAAGAACATTTTATACAACTAAACACAATTCCAGAGGGCACAAGATAAAATGTATTCCTACCAAGAGACAGAGAGTGATGATTCAGGGTGCAGAGTGAGGACAGGCATAGATAACTTTTGGACATGCCCAATGTGGGAATTAGTTTTGCTTGACTATGCATATTTGTTAAATGACATAATACTTGTAAAGTGCTCAGTTCAGTGACTGGCACATAGTAGGTACATATAACTGCTTCTTCTCTTTCTCTCATGGCTATGGCATTCCCTTGACCTACTGGTTTGGTAACTGATAATGATGATACACAATAAAATAAGGATGAAGTGAGCATTTATTGTGGTATCTTAAATCTCATTTATTTTTACTGTTTCATCAAGGAAACACTCCGTGTTCCTCAAAGAAAAAAAGGAGGGAATGTGATAAAATAATGGAATTTGGCAGACGTGCAGTGGTCCCACCTGAATGATCTAGTACTGTTTGGGAAGCTGGCTAGGGATAATTGGATATGAGCCACACCTGGCCTGCCCTGAGTGACATATGCTGCTGATGTCAGCAGGGGAACCACTCTCCACATTCAGCTTGAAAGACCTCCCTTTTGGGGGAGGGCGAGTAAAAGTAGAAAAGGGAATGATCACTGAGGGGAGCTCGTCTTTCCTGTTGGTGAGCTTCCAGGAGCAGATGGCTGAGAGGCTGAACAGCTGTTTCCTATTGAAACTATGGACCCCAGGTGGTGAGTTAATAAAAATGAGTCTGGCTCTTTGAATTAGCTGAGCTGGAAGCAAGTTTGGGGATTGTGTTAGCCTTTGCTAGAGCCAGGGAGCTTATACATTTTCCTCTTTCCCTATTTCCTTGTCATTGGCTTAATTGATTTAACCTTTGCTGTGTATTTTATTCCCATTAATAAAACCTGATTTCTTTGTGGAAAAGAGGCTGTTAAGCTCCTTTCTTATTGGCCTGGGAGAAATAACTAAAAAAGGCAGTTTGGAGGGGAGGAAACTTTGGACCTAGAGGTCCCTCATTATTTTCTGAACCCCAATATTTGGTGAGCCACCCAATTAACTCTCCCCATATTAAATTTGGCCCCTATACGTCAAAATATTTTAAATGAACTACTCCATATTCCTTTAAATCAGAATGAAGGGGAATTGCATCTAGACCAGGGGGTTAATTAGGGAAGAGTTGTGAGAGTAGATATAACTTGCCTTTGGAGGAGAGACTTGGGTTAAGGGCCTGGCAATCCTTCCCTCTCCTCTTTGGAAAAGGCACTCGTAGATAATTGGGAGGTAAGCCAAACAATTGGAAAGAAAGCAGAAGGGAAGAGGAAATGGACACCACAGTGAGTAGATTGTGGGAATATGGGGCCATCAAAAGTGGGGTGGTGGAGGCTTTAAGAAATCACAAAGGGTCCTGAGCCCAGACAGTGAGGATGCTTTAAGTATAAACTAAGTCCTGGATGAATCCCATGCCACAGATCCAGCTTGGTCTAGGGATGCAAGCCTTTCTTTCTCTCTCCTTTCCTCCTATCTTTACAGTGTTAATATATTGTGAATAATTATCACTTATCCAGTAGAAACTCTCTCTGCTTCCTTCTGGGTTTGGGAGGTGTTAACCTTTTGTTTTCAAAAATTTACTTAAGATGGCAAATGTGATAAACTGTCCTTCCATAGACATGAAAAGCAGGTGTGTTGCATCTTAGTTAATGCTCAGAAAGCTGGAGGAAGAGAAGAATCATTCCTTATGCTAAACACTTACTGGATAGATCTCTCTCTTTTTTTTTTTGTGGGGTAATTGGGGTTAAGTGACTTGCCCAGGGTCACACAGCTAGTAAGTGTTAAGTGTCTGAGGCCGGATTTGAACTCAGGTACTCCTGAATCCAGGGCTGGTGCTCTATCCACTGTGCCATCTAGCTGCCCCCTGGATAGGTCTCTTAACCTCTGTTTACCTCAGTTTTTTTAGCCATAAAATAGTGGTAACAACAGCACCTATTTCCCATGGTTGTTGTGAAATTAAATTACATAATATTTGTAAAGTGCTTAGCCTAGGGCCTGGCACATCACAGACACTTAATAAATGCTTCTTTCCTACTTGCTGCTCAATAAATACTTGGTGATTGACTGTTGCAAATAATAAGCACAAAAATGTCTGGGGAGATTTTTTTTTAGTCCTAGAGCCCAGAAGCCTATATTATGACATTGACTTTTCTCTATGTACTTGGAGGGTGCTGGGCCTTTGAAGAAAGATGCATTTGAATGTTAAGTCATACTTGGACTATAAATCCTACAAGAAAGCATCGTGATGTACATAGTGGGTATATTTTATTTATGACTGTATACAATAAAGAATGACTTCTGTGTTTCATATGAAGATTAATATACTCTCTTCATTGTCAAAAGATGAATTATTTTCAATAAATGGTTCAAGTTTCTCCTTTTGACAGTTTAGCTTAACACTTTATAATATCCACGATTAAAAAAAAGAAAGTTGGGTGTCATTTTTTAAGTTTATAAGAAACTTGGATGTACTTGTTTATCTACTAGATAAACTGCTCATTTCATTCTCCTACCTGTTAATTTTGGTGACCCACTAGCATGTATGATTCTTACTAAAATAGACTCTTCTAGTTCTAAATCTACAATACAATTTAGTTAGAATTAGTCTAACCCTCTCCTTTTACAGATGAGGAAACTAAGGCCCCAAAAGTAGAAGTGACTTGCCCAAAGTCACAGAGGTAGTAAGTGGCAGAGCCTGGAATCTGCACCCAGATTCTGTGATTCCAAACAGAAACTTTCCATTGTACTAATATCTTTATCTATATCCACATCTATACCCACACCCACATTTCTCTTTCTTTCTCTCTTCGTCCCTCCCTATCTCCATATCTATCTACTTATCTATCTCTCATCTATCTTTCTTTCTATCATCTATCTATCATCTATGTCTATCTGTATATAGAAAATTCTCATTTATGAGTATTCCTAAAAATTGTCAATTCATCTTTATTTTGAAACAGAAGTTTCTGAATACATTTATTTTAAATCTCCTGAGTGATTGATTAATCACACACAAAAGGAGACAGAGTCTCCCCAGTACCCAAGACACTTCCTGGTAGTTAGTGAGACACTTAAGGAAAAGAATTCATTTTTTTTCTCATTCTATACATGGAACACTTGATGTATTAGTACCCAATAATTTTTTTTGTTACATAAAAGAAATAAATTTCTTTATGTATAATAAATACATTTGCATTTTCCTTCTGAATATGAATAATGAAAGAGTTTGCTTTCTGAAGCCTGCTGCCATTAAGGCTCACTTTTTTGCCTTCCAATGAAAAACCGAATCCCAATATCAGAATTTTGCAAGTCCCATCATGCTACAAAACAGTAATTTCATAGTTACTGCACAAATTCCCATAAGATCCAATACAAAAATGTTACCATCTCTCAAGACTTCCCTACCTTTTTATAATTTGCCTCAGAATTTTATTTTGGGACATTATACACAGTATCAACTGTAAGATTTCACATGCCCATTTAGTACTTGGGCTTCACTTAAGCCATAATCTCATTCTAGTTTCTCTCTGAAGGCTCATGTTCCCTTTTCTCTAAATCAATTGCTGCCTTGAACTTTGAAAAGATAAAAAATAAAAGATTTAACATTCTCATGTAGAAAAATATTATTGGAAAATGTAGACTCAGTAACATTCTATAGAGTATACTTTGTTCAAGCTCTATGCCCTCTATCCACCTACCAATCTTTCTCGAAATTCAGAAATGGTTATTTCAGAGCTGAAGTTCCATTTCATCACTTATTAGCCACCATTTTGTTTCAAGATGGTGGATTCAACTATAGCTTGAATTTAAGGTATATATTGATACTATTTCATGCTAAATTTCCTTTTTTTGTGGGGCAATGAGGGTTAAGTGACTTGCTCAGGGTCACACAGCTAGTAAGTGTTAAGTGTCTGAGGCTGCATTTGAACTCAGGTCCTCCTGAATACAGGGCCAGTGCTTTATCCACTGTGCCACCTAGCTGCCCCCCTCATGCTAAATTTCAAGAAAACAAACAAATCAACACCTTTAAAAGATATCCAAAGACAAAGAGGCAAACATAAAACATTAAAGTCACATTGAAATACTGTCAAAATCTCATTTATTATGGTGTAAAAGAGTCAACATGCAAACCAACATATGAAATTGTCAAAAGCCTGTTGTAGTTACACTACTATACTTTGGTATAATATGGAAATGGCTCTGATAAATTATCTCATTTATAAACAGAACTACTTTCTACTATATCTTGCTATCTTTAAAGAGATATATATCAATATGAACATACACAATATCTAAAACTTAGAGAGGTATAGCAATCTACATTTGTGGCATTTATATCTTGGAAGGAAACAACCACTTTTGTATAGAGGATGAGACCAAAATCCCCATCCAACTGTGTTTAAAGTCCAACAGTATTCATTTAAGGAACTCTGTATTTAATGCCTACATATTGTTGACCACCGTATAAAGAAACTGACATATAGAATAATGGTGTCAATGTGTATCAGCCAGGGTGAGGATCAGCATATATTTTCTTTCTCTCTCTCTCTCTCTCTCTCTTTCTTTCTTTCTTTTTTGCAGGGCAATGAGGGTTAAGTGACTTGCCCAGGGTCACACAGCTAGTAAGTGTCAAGTGTCTGAGGCCGGATTTGAACTCAGATCGTCCTGAATTCAGGGCCAGTGCTTTATCCATTGCACCACCTAGTTACCCCCAGCATATATTTTCTATATCTGCATGAATAGCAAAGTATTAGATGGTCCAAATATGTGTGTTTTAAGAACTTACCAACTAATCTCCTAGCCATATTTTAAATCATCAAGATATTCTTTTCTTTTTCTTTTTCTTTTTTTTTTTTTAGTGAGGCAATGGGGGTTAAGTGACTTGCCCAGGGTCACACAGCTAGTAAGTGTCAAGTGTCTGAGGCCGGATTTGAACTCAGGTACTCCTGAGTCCAAGGGTGGTGCTTAATCCACTGCACCACCTAGCTGCCCCCTATTAAGATATTCTTGATTCTTTAAAGAAAAGGGTGAAACAGCAGGCCTGACAATTTGGTTTGGAAATTACTATTGTCATCAGAAGTGGCTTCTGTTTTTCTCTGTCTTGACAGCTTATGCTTTGTGATTCTGTTAGCATTACTATGACCAAATTGAATTTATACATAACATTTACATAGATGACAGATTTTATTATGACAGGCAGCTGGCCTTAGAGTTTGGAAGAACTGGATTTAAGGTCTGACTCTGCATATGCTGGTTGTGTGACCTTTGGCAAGTCATTCAACCTTTAAATGCAGTAGGTGACTATGACTATAGATTGTGGAATAGTTGCTACTTTGCACTGGTGGATGGCATTTTCTAACTAGGAGCTGTTTACACAAATGAAACACAGGTTAAGTTAAAAAAAAACCACCCCAACCCTGAAACCCAGAACAAAATAAAAAACCACCCCCAAATCCAAACAAACCACATAATACCTTAAGGTTTGTTGTTCAGTCATTTCAGTCATTGTATTTGACTTTGTGATCACATTTGGAGTTTTACTGGTAAAGATACCAGAGTGGTTTGCCATTTTTCTCCAGCTTTAAGGTTTACAAAACACTTTATACATACTATCTTCTCTGATTCCCACAATAGCTCTTTAAAGTATGCATGACAGGTATTATTATCTCTATACTATAGATGAAGAAATCTAGGCTCAGAGAGAATTTATGACTTGCCCTTGGTCACCTAGCTAGTTAGAATTCAGGGTAGAATTTGAACTGTCTCTCCTGCTTCCAAATTGGGCATTCTTTCTCTCCTCCATTCACATATTTTATTGTCACCTTGGTTTCTGGGTATATCCTCAGATCACTTTTCTTCTTTTCCCACCCCTAAGTCCTTTTAATAATTAAATCATGATTATTAAGCTATAGATATTTAACAAAAATATGAATTAATAAGAACTTCAGCTTTGTTTAGTGAAGGTGAGAGGCAAGTTTTACAGGTTTGCATCCTTCAAGGGGAAAAAAGCAACTTGTCTAATTTTTAGACATTTTGAAGTGGTAGAATTCGAAGGTGTTTGACTACCCTAACCTGTCAGAATGTACTAAAATGACTACAGAATATCTAATGGCTTCTCAAATTTATAGAATCATTTATAATCATTTTAATTGTTAAAAAAATTAGTGATCTGGGCAGCTAGGTGGTGCAGTGGATAAAGCACTGGCCCTGGATTCAGGAGGACCTGAGTTCAAATTCAGACTCAGAGACTTAACACTTACTAGCTGTGTGATCCTGGGCAAGCCACTTAACCCTCATTACCCTGAAAAAAAAATAGTGATTTGTGAAGATGGTTAATACTATCCATGGAAATGAAATCCAATGGAAAGAAACTTTCCATTGTTTATAGGGAATGTGTTGAACTAAGAAGAAGTTGTACTACCAAGAATAACTAACGCATATTATCTCTTGCTGCCTAGTGTTCCCAAAGTCTTAGTGCCATTTCAAGTTTTAATAGCTTAAAGGTTTGGAAGATGCTTTTACATGCATTATTTTGTAGATACTTCATCCCAGCCACCTTAGGGAGATGTGAGGTGAGTACCTATTATGCTGTCTTACAGATAAGCAAACAGGCTCAGAAGATTTAATGGTGAGAGGAGACCTCAGAGATCATTTAGTTTAACTGGGTCCCTCATTTTTCAGATGACTATGTCAGTCAATAACCAGTTTGTGTTTGTGTTTACGTTTGAAGCAGGTGTTATGCTAAGCACTGGGCATACAAAGAAAGGCAAAAAATACAGTCCCTACCCTCAAGTATCTCACTTCCTAATGGGGGAGACAACACATGCACAAATATGTATATATCTATATCTACATATCTCTATATCTCTCAAGTATCTCACTTCCTAATGGGGGAGACAATACACACACATATACACATATACACATATTGTAAATATGATAGATGTGTATATGTGATATATTTATATGTGTGTATCGAGAATAATGTTATCATATATAAGTATGTATCATATGTGTATATATACGTATAATATATAATTATATAACATATTAATTACTAGAATATGTATATATACATATAATATATAATTATACACCAGATTAACATATCTATACAATTATATGTTAATATCACATGTGCACATATACATACAATATATAATTATACAACAGATGAACATATTTATACAGTTATATATTAATATCATCTGTTAAGGAAGAAAGCCAGGAATTATATGAGATGGAAGTGAAGAGGAAAAGCATGCTAGGCATGGGGGACAGTCTGGGCAAAGGCCCCGAGGCAGGAGATGGAATATCACCTATGAAGAACACCAAGTGGATCACTTTGGTCAGAATATAGAGGGTGGGAAAGAAAACTTTTTTTTTTAAAATCTCAACTCAGGCTTTAATCAGAGCCTCCCTTTTTATGGAGGAAACATCCTTTGCAAAAGCAGCACTTTGACTCTTCAGTCTTAGAAGGATGCCCACAGAAGGCAGAATTCACAATAAATCTGGAAAGAGAAGTTGCAGTCAGATTATTAAGAGCAATAAATTCCTAACAGAGGAGGTAAATTTTGATCCTTGAAGTCAAAAAGGATCTATTGGAGCTTTTTTTTCTTTTAAAATTTACTTTATTTAAATTTATGGAATAAAACAAGCATTTCCATAATATAGTACAATAAAAAAGATGTTGCACATGAAACTGAAAATCTATGATGGACAACTTGTTATTCCTTTTTAATATATAATAAAGTTATCATGTAAATTTCTTTTTTCCTTTTTTTCTTCCCTCCACACCACCTACTCTAGAGATGGCTACCATTAGACACAAATAGGTACATATACATGCATATGTATATATGTAAAATTATTCTGTAATTCTATACATACTTTTATTTATCAATTCTTTCTCTGAATGTAGATAGCATCTTTCTTCATATGTATTTGTGGTATATGATTGTAATGGAATGAGACTTGAACTCTTTTTTTTTTTTTTTTGGTGACTTGCCCAGTGTCACACAGTTAATAAGTGTCAAGTGTCTGAGGTCAGATTTGAACTCAAATCCTCCTGAATCTAGGGCCAGTGCTTTATCCACTGTGACACCTAGCTGAACCCCACCCCACATCCACTTCCCCCCAGACTGGATCTTCTTGAGAAATGTCTGGCTCCAAATTCAACTCTCTTTCCATTGGACTAAGCTAAGGGGCTGGGAGACTGACATTGCTAACCCTAACCCTCTCATACCTAGAGACTCTGATGTCTTGGTTACCTCATACAGCAGAACGTTCTAAATCTTTTCCATTGTTATTGTTTAATTATTTCAATTGTACAATTATTTCAATTGTATCTGACTCTACATGACCCCATTTGGAGTTTTCTTGGCAAAGATGCTGGAGTGGTTTGCCATTTCCTTCTCCAGAAACACATATACAGTAGAATATAAGTTCCTTGAAGGCAAGGGAGACTGCTTCATTTTTTTCCTTCTCCAGATCATTTTACAGATGAGGAAACTGAGGCAAATAGGGTTAAATGACTTGCCATGGGTTACACACCTAGTAAGTGTTTAAAGCCAGATTTGAACACAGGAAGATGAGTCTTCCTGATGCCAGGTCTGGTGCTCTATGAACTGTGACATACAGCTGCCCTCTGGCCTTTGGTGCTACCCTATTTTTCAGACCTTATCTACTAATTCCCTCCCCTGTGGTAGAACAAACACAAGCTCCTTGAAGGAAGGGACTTTTTTCTTTCTTGTATCCCAGGTCCCTTGGGTAGTGACTCATACAGAGCAGTTTTTAAAACAGTGAGTCAGCTTGGATTGGATTCATTAATGCTGTGTTTTAGGGGACTGTTGCCACCCCTGTGCATACTCTGTTATCTCCTTCCTAGTCTCTGTGCTTAGCATGTCCTCTCCCACCATCTCTATTGAATTGTATCCTGTCTTCTTAATCTTACTAAGGACTTCATGAAGCCTTCCTCTAACCTTTTAATCAACAATGATCTTAACCCCCTTTAGCCTTCCCATAATGCTTTGTCCCTCTCTGATGAACTTGTGTATTATTGTGTGCCATAGTCTCATACAGAAGCATCAGATCCTCCTACTGGATTGTCAACTCCACAAAGGGATTGTTGCTGTCTTATCTAAGCTTTGAACCTCCATCATGCAATTAAGTAATCAATTAATAAACAATCAATAAATGTGTACCAGGTATTATACTAGATTCCGGATGCATAAAGATAATAAAATAGTCCTTTTCCTCAGTGAGGCGACATTCTACCAAGAGAAAAAGTGGATACAAAATAGGCAGATGGTAAATGCAAGGTAGTTGGGAGGGTGGGGGAGGCACTAGCAGAGCAGCTGGGTGGTACTATGGATAAGTAGCTGGCCCCAGAGTCAGAAAGACCTGAGTTCAAATCTTGCTTCAGACACTTACTAGCTGTGTGACTCTGGGCAAATCACTTTACTCTGTTTGCCTCAGTTTCCTCATCTGTAAAATGAGTTGGAGAAGGAAATTGTAAGCCACTCCAGTATCTTTGCCAAGAAAACCCCAAATAGTGTCACAACGAGTGGGACATGACTGAAAATGACTCAACAATAATGAGGTACCAGCAGCCTCATTATTAGCAGTGATCAGGAAAGAATTCATGAAGATCATGCTTGAACTGAACTCTATAGATAGTTGGTGATTTTAAATGAGGAGTGAGAATGTTTTAGGGGCAGGGGAACAGCTTATACAGGGAGGTAGAGGAAGGAGATGAAACGGGATACATGAGCAGCAGCAAGTAGGTTAATTTGGCTTCACCAAGAGCACAGAAGGGGGAGTAATATGGCATAACTTGGGAAGAGGTGGACTGGAGCCACTTTTTTTTTGTGAGGGAATTGGGGTTAAATGACTTGCCCAGGGTCACACAGCTACTAAGTGTTAAGTGTCTGAGGTCGGATTTGAACTCAGGTCCTCCTGAATCCAGGTCCGGTGCTCTATCCACTGTTCCACCTAGCTGCCCCTCACTGGAGCCACTTTCTGACAGGCTCTAAATGCCAAAGAGGGAAGTTTGTATTTGATCTTAGAGGCAACAAGGAACCACTGGAGCTTTTTGAGCAGGGCTGTGACCCTTTCAGACCTGGACTTTAGAAATACCATTTTGGCAGTTGTACAGAGTATGGATTGGACAAGGGAGAGAATGGAGACTTGGAAGCCTTTCAGGATGCTATGGTGATATCCTAGAGAAGAGGCAATGAGCCTGAACTAGGGCTGTCATTCCATGAGTAGGGAGAGGGAAAATGGATGTAAGTGGTAGAATGGAGACAGAGATACTATTTAGGAAGCTACTGGAATTTTCTAAACAAGAGGTGATGAAGGCTTGATGAAGATGATGAAGGTTGTGGCCCTGTGAGTAGAGAGAGGCATGGATGTGAGTGGTTTAACTGACTAAATGGATGTCAGGGGGAGTGAAGAGTTGAGGATGACTCTAGGATTGAGAACTCAAATGACTAGAATAAAGGTGGTGATCTACATAGGAGTGGAATTTTAGAAGAAGGGGATTTTTTAGAAAAGATAAGTTCTGTTTTACACATGCTGAATTTGAGATGCTTATGGAGCATCTGATTAGAAATATGCAAGGGGGGTGTTTAATGGAGATTGGAAAAGCAAGAGAGAGTAGGACTGCATAGAACTGGTAATCAACCCCAAGGACCCTGATGAGACAAGAGGACCCATGATAGAGCTCTGGGTTTATCCACAGAGGCTACCTAGTATCCCCATTGGTGGCACAATATTTGTCACCCAGTTGTTGCTTACTAAGTATTTTTTGAATTATAAGATTGAAATGAATTAATAAACTAAACTATGAGAAAGGAGAATATGACATATTGTTTGCTATTTGGTAGTTGGGGTGGTTATTGAGTGGGACTGACTATTGGGTCTTTCAAACCTCTAACAATATCATTTTATAATATACTAAGGATATTTTTAAGTATTCTGTTGCAATGATATAGTAAACTTCTATTTTAAGTTTTGAAAATGAAGTTGGCCCTGAGACCAAACCTTTTCCCTCAAAGCATTCATTGCTGATGTGGTTGAGCTCATTGGATACATTGAATCTGTGACCTGTGCCATTTTCCAACTCACCTGCTCTTGAAGTCACAAGGGATAAATTGATCTCAGTCTGTAGGAGTACAAAGTTCTGGATGAATGCATCCCATATACTGACTCCCTTTCCGTCATTCAAATTCCTTTATTGTTTATTTCTTACTTTTTTTTTGCTAGAAAAATGAACAATTCCTAAGATTATTTTGGATGGAGACATGAAACAACAGACCAAATCTCCTTTTGCTAAAATCATTGTGTTTTTGAAAAATCATATTCCAGAGCTGATTGTCATCTCATCATCCTACAATGTCACATATTTTTGCTAAGAGACAAAGCTCTAACTTCGGGTTACTCTCAATTTCTATCCCTCTGTCATCAGAGTATTGTGTATGTATTGATGCTGTAGCTAAGCAATGCGTACACTTTTATATCTTATAATTCAAACACTCAACTAATTGTGAGGAAATATAGTATGGTGACAGAGTGATTGTCCTGGAGTTAGGAAAAGTTGGGTTCAAATCTGCTGCTGCTGACTAGCTAAGGAATCCTGGGCAAATGATTCCTCTGAGCCTCATTTCCCTTTTCTGCAAAATATTTATAATTATCTCTGTAGTTTTTCCTACATAGGGTTGTTGTGAGGTTGAAATGAGATGTTTGTAAAATATCTTGAAATCTTTAAAGTCTTATTGAAATATCAGTTATCAGGACTAGTGCAAGTAACCAGGAGCCTTTATGACCTCTAACTACTCTGACTCCCATTGGCTGAAGGCCAGATGAGTTGGGGAGGGCAGCGCTGTCATTACTATGCTGTAGGCTCCCACCATTTGTGTTCCTCTTGTTTTAAGAGTCCTAGCAGTCTAGTTTAATTTAATCACTTAATAGTCAGATTAGCCTTTACAAAATAATAATTAATTCAAAGGCTTAGCAGAAACAAACTTGCAATCATTCTGCCCCCCACCCCCCAGCTTCTGGTTTGTATGAAAGAAGACTCCCCTCTGCCTCAATTGAGTCTCTATGAAAGGGAAAGGTGTTTAGTTTCACAGTTTAACTCACTTCCTTTATAGCATCATCACACCTGGGACTGTGACCTGGCATCTCACTTCTCAGGGCTTAGTTGCTTGTCTGGCAGCAACGTTCAGTCCTGAGTCCTGCCTCCAAGTTAATCATAGTTCTAGCTCCTAGGTAAGGGACTCCACTGTCCTGTGCCTAAACTTGAAAAAGGACAACTGACACAGACCCAACCCCCAAACTTGTTTCTTGGAGCCACTGGGCCTAAGGAGAAGGGGAAGGCATATCTACTCCCCCTACCCCCAGCTTAGTGTATGATGCCTGTCATGGGGGAAATTGGTGATGGTGGGGGTCCTTAGGTATTCCTCTTTAAAGAATGACATCCTCTTCCACACAAATCCAATTAGAATAAAATAATATTTTATTTAGGTACTAGAGAAAGTAATCAAGAGAGTTAAACTTCTGAAGAGAGAAAATGGTTCAGAGACATGATTCTCTGAAATGCATTTCTTCTTGGAAGGGAGGCCAAAGCCTTTATTGAGGACAAATGGTGGCTGGACAATGGGGTGACCACCTGAGTATGGAAAGTTACCTTTGGGGGTGGGGAAAGCTTGAGTAAAGGGTGGTGGTCCTGACTTCTGGAGTTTTCTCTGTCCCCTGACTCTGATCAGGCAGCAGCTACACCTAATGGGCTTATCTCCCTTACTTGTTAGGTGTGTCCTTCCTGATAGTTTAGTTTCTCAAGTATAGTTACCCCAGACCCAAGTCCTTTAGTTTAGCTGGCCAGTTTATACTTTAATAGTCCCAAATTCCTTGATATGTCCCAACCCCATAACAGTGCCCATGCTCTTGGTACCACCTGAAAGAGAGTTGTTCAGTCGTTTTCAGTTTTGTCTGATTCTTCATGGTTCCATTTTGGGGTTTTCTTGGAAAAGATATCAAAGTTGTTGGGGGAACTTGTGACCTGGATCAGGGGCCTAACTCACCCAAAGAATTGGAGGCTCATCATGAATCTTGTAAAATAAAAAGAGATTTATTAGTAGAGAAGAATAATGGCCGGGGTAGAGTTTACCATGGTGACCGTCCCCACTGGAGTAAGAGAAGACTTGTTCTTGTGTATCTTAACAAAACAAAGGAAGGGAAGGGAAACGCAAAATAATTGTGAAGGGATCTTTGAATAATGGGGTATCTGTAGGATATGCAGTATCCATTTATATCCTGCATATCATCTTGTAGACCTTGATATTGCTTATCAGCATACCAGGGTCATGCTTGGCTACACCTTATTCCTGAGGTACTTTTCCCTTGAGGAAGTTTTAAGGATTTCTTGGGGTCCCATTGCATTCCCACAACATAATGGTTTGCCATTTCCTTCTCTAGTTCATTTTACTAATGAGGAAACTGAGGTAAACAGTTTTAAGGGACTTGCCCAGTGTCAACTCCAGGCCTGGCACTCCATTGTACCACCTAGCTGCTCTTAAAATGGATGAGAGCCTGGCTAAAACCAAGACTTTAATAGATCTTATCACATGGCCCCTAGAAGTGTATATCCATCTGGAAGCACAAGTAGCAGTTTCAGTGTGTGACTGCTCTCAGCCATGGCAACATGAAAACTGAGCAGATCTGAGTGACAAACGTGAAAAATAGAGCAGAAATTTCTGTCCCTGATGCAGGTGCATTGGAGAAAGTGACCAACTAGATCTCCAGCCTTCCTCATCTAGCAGTTGTCCTCTCTAATATTTCCAATGAAGAAATATTTCAAACTCAGGTTGGAAGTAAGATTTTCCCCATCAACTCGATTCCCTTACTTTATCCCACCCCTTCCCACCTTAATTACTTCCTTACTTCCCCTCATGTTATGTGATTCTTGGAGCAGTCCCCTCCAAGGCTTTTAGCCTGTGCCCTGCTCCCTTCCTTCTTCACCCTGGTGCAGGCTATTGCGTCACTGTTGTTGCCCGTCTGTATCCATAGAGACCAAGTCTAGTTCCAGTAAGGAAGAAGGCTTCATGTTAGAGCAGTCATGGTGGGGTAGAGAGAAAGAGACCTCACCAGACCTTCTAGGGGGATGTCCTCCTTGTGATTTGAGTGGGGAAAGGAGGATACATTAATCCTCTTTGGAGGAGCAGAAATGTATTCATTTCGGATATTCGTTTGGGACCTTCCTCTATATGACTCAGCAGCTACAGCTTTTTAAAATCCAGAGAGCAGAGATAGAGTACCATCTGTTTTCTCTCTCTTCAGCCTCCAGAGAGCTAAGAAAATTGCCAGAAGATCCCAAAGGGGCAAGGGATGTAGGGATAGAAAATAAGAATGAAAATGAGTTTAAAGGGATTCTCTCAAACATTCACTTCAGCAAAATTGGTTGCATCCTCCCAAGTTGTGTGTGGAAAAAGGCTGGCACTATGATTCTGGGTATATGGGGACCTGAGAAATACATAATAAGCACAAACAGCTCTCCATCAGCTCCCCAATCATTTTGCATATCAGAAATATTTAAACCCATAAAAGAGGCAAAGGGGAGGCAACTTTAGAACAACTTCCACCATCACCTCTAACCAACAACAGACAATGTTCATACACAGAAGATGTACATACTTTGTGGAGACCAGAAGTTTCTTTAGCAAGTCTAGTGTTCATAGACTTTTCATTTGCATAAATGACCTTATCTCCACAGTGGTATTTTTGACACCTTGGATTTTTAGATCTTTATCTTGAATTAGCTGTCTATCAAGATTTAAGTGATAAAAACGTCATTTAAAAATACTTAAAGAAATATTATAGAGCTAATCCAAAGCCATTTTCCTAACCTCCTAGGTATTGAGATCTTGCTATTGGAGGTGGCAGAATTGAGAGCTGGATTCTGGGTAGAGTCTAACAGAGCTGTGCAGAATGGAGTGTGCTATTACCTTCCTGGTGTGACAGTGATGTCTCTGTGCACAGGGAAAATCAGGATTTGATTTGCAGCCACTATATCACACCGTAGTTCACATCCAATTTGCAGTAGTGACAGAAACCTTCTCAGAATTACCAATTCAAGTCCTACCTTTCACCCCAGTTTGAAGACCTCGAGTTTCCAACTGTAAGAAAAAAGAATGACCAGAACATAGACATCTTTATCATTAACAGATTAATAATAATATTTAGCATTTATAAAGTACTTAAAAGTTCACAAAGTCCTTTACAAATATCACCTTTTGTTGTCACAATAATTCAGAGAGGTAGATACCATTTTCATCCCCATATTACCAATGAAGAAAATGAGGCAGATAGAGGTTAAATGACTGGGTTGGGGCAGGGTGGTCACACAGCTATTAAGTGTCTGAGGTCAGGTTTGAACTCAGGTCTTCTTGACTCTAGGTCCAGAGCTTTATTCACTGTGCTACCTAGTTGCCTCCTTATGCAGATTTATGAGGCACCTTGTCTCCCCAAGATGTACTGGGGTATCAGATGGAAGACTGGAGAACAGTGACCAGGTTTCTGGAGTTACATGAAATTAAACACATAAACAATAGTTATTTACATCTATTGCATTGCCTCTACTAACCTTTAAGCTCCTTGAGGGCAAAAACTGCATTTCCTTTTCAGAGGCTTTTTTATCAACTTTAGAAGAACAATTGTTGCCTTTTCTTTTCTTTTTCTTTTCTTTTTTCCTTTTATTTTGGTGAGGCTATTGGGGTTAAGTGACTTGCCCAGGGTCATGCAGCTAGTAAGTGTCAAGTGTCTGAAGCCAGATTTGAATTCAGGTTCTCCTGAATCCAGGGCTGGTGCTCTATTCACTGAGCCACCTAGCTGCCCCCAGAACTGCATTTTCTTCATTGTAATTTCCCATAGTGCCTAGGACTGTGCATCCCATATATGAATAAGAAACCTTTGCTGATGTTAAATGTTGAAACATTTTCAGTGGGTGATACTTTTATTCTTGCTGTTTATATATCCCCTATGTGCTAATGGTACTTGGATCCTGGAGTGCTCCAGGGATGCCTACTACTCAGTAACCAACTCATAATACAATTTAATTCAACAAATGTTAAGTATGGTTTCTACTATGCATCAATAGCATGATACTTCTTTTAAGCTCCTCCCTTCCTTTCTCAAAACCAATCTTTCTTACTCTCAAAAGGGAAGTAGGAGCAGCTGGGTGACATCGTGGAGAACACTAATCTTGGAGTTAGGAGAACCTGAGTTCAAATATGGCTTTAGACACTTGTTAGCTGTGTGACCCTGGGCAAGTCACTTAACTCTGATTGCCTCCAAAACAACAACAACAACAAAACCCTTAAAAGGTAAGTAACTTAAAATAAGTCAATGAATGAATGAATGAATGAATAAATGAAAAAATTTTTTACTAAGCACTTACTATGTTCTAGGCACTATACTAAATACTGAGGATACAAAACAAGCAAACAAGGTAGTCTCTACTCTCAAGGAATTTACATTTTAAAGGAGAAAGCCAACTCAGAAAGGTGAAGCTAGAGGGGAAAAGTGTGATGAGAAGGTGGAACACAACCTACTAACAATGTGACTGAGCAAACTGGTTAACCTGGTGCCCCAGGCAATTTCCTAAGAGTCCTAAATTATGCATCTGGAAAGTGATTGGTGCTTAATAAATGCTGTTGACCTGACTGCCACAAAGACCAGCTCCTGGCTTAGGTACTCATTAGCTATGTGATTTTAGGCAAGTCACTTAACTTCTCTTGGTCTATTTCCTTATTTGTAAAATGAGGGAGTTGGACTGGATCTCTAAAGCCCTTTTAGTTCTTAACCCATGAACCTATGTCAAGATATGACAATACTTTTCTTTTTGCTTGTCTATTGTCTTCCTGAAGTATGTAAAAGTATTCTTTTGTGTTGAGTCTCCCTCTCCAAAGAGTTTGGTGAGAAAAGATGTGACCAACTGCAAGGTTGTCCACAGGCTCTGAATGATGAGCATATATAGGTCTCCCTTCCTCAGCCCAGTTAGCCAGTCATATTGATCAGAGCTCCCTATGCACAAATGTGGAAGTGAAATAAGAAGATAACATCTTGATTTGTCATCAGTCAAACTGTAAATCAGGTTGAGAGAAAACACCCCGGAAAGGATTATCAAACAATAGGAATGAACAACCAAACTTGTACTGTTGCTACCCTGTGTATGGTCTATACACCCTAATGATTGATGTTGACATAGTCTGTTGGAGTAGGCCATGTCAAATACCAGAAAAGAACATGAACCTTATGGAAGATACTAGTGACCTACCGAAGGCTTCTGGCTATCGGTATTCTGGTGCTATGAATTCACTTGGGACCCAGTTGGCTCTGTGCTATCCTTAAATAAAACTTCAGATGACACAGAAGTTTTAGGTGGTATCACTCTTATACTTCCTTGGGGTGGTTTTAGTATATGACTTAGCTATATAAGACTTAGTATATAAGACTAAGTGCCTTGTATGAAATAGGTGCTTAATAAATGTTATTAACCTGACCACCACATAGCAACATCCATAATAGGAAATGAATATGAGAAACAGCATCTTTGTGCTCTCAGGTTACTAGCCCCTGATACACTACAAACAGCTGATTTGAATAGGGACTAATTGCCAGCATTTCTGTTGGGGATATTTTAAGGGAACTAGCTCATGGGAAGGCTTGGTAGCATATCTCTTCCACTGAATGGGCACTTGGGGCCTAGGGCTCTTTAAGTATTTACCATACTGAGGTGGTAAAAGAATGTGAGCTGTGAGCACAAAAGACTGCTTGAGGGTGGAGGAGAGGGTGTAATTATACATTACTGTGCCATTTGCAGTGTTTAGTTCTGGACTCAAGTATCACCTCTGAAATGTGATTGTTGTGACCAGGGGTAAGTCACTTAACTCCTGAATGTGTTGGACAGCTCTCTAAGACTATAAGGTGCAGAGAATTTGCAGTAGAGGGAGTTCCTTCATTCAGGAATTTCCTTAGACTAATCCCTCTCCCTCCTCCCTTTGTGTCATGCATGAAGATGTTCTTGGTTGGGAGTCAGGGCCTGGGTTATTAATGACTCCACACAAAGCATGACAGGAAGTAAATGATCACAGTTATAGTATTTCTATAGTGGAAAGAGTACTGGCTCTACAACAAAGAACTTGGGTTCAAATCTAATCTTTGAGGTTTACTACCAGTGTGGCCTTCAGCAAGTCCTTTGATCTCCCTGGATCTCAGTTTCTTTATCTATAAAATGAGGGGGTTGGATAAGATGGTCTCTGAGACTTCCTCCAGCTCTAGGGCTATGATCATATGACTCCTACCAGCTCATCTTGCTCCTAATTTCCCATCCCTAGAGAAGAAGCCTTCTACCATGGGCACTGGGTACCTGTAACAAAGGATTGTGCTTTCAGTGGGAGTTTGACTGGATGACTTCTAAAATCTCTTCCAGTTCTGCAGTTTTTGAAGCTGCTCAACAATGCAAACTCACTAACCCCCATACACAATACACATTACTATACACACATACTATAAACATATACATACATACTCATACATGCATGTATGCATACGTACATACATATATATGTGTATTTGATCTGTGATGAGCAGATGTGCATGGTAAAACTCCTAAGTTCCTCTGTCACCCAAGGGGCTATCAATGGCAGGAACAGGATTTGAGATGTCTATTGGTGAATCGATCCATCACCTAACCACTTTGGGAAATACCATCGCAGTTTTAGGATACAGAATAATACAAATGATTGACTAATTTGTGATTATAGTGGTTTCATTATCAAACACATTTCCTCTTACACTTGTATTTCCTAGCTTTAGTACGACTAATGGTGTCCTGGTTGTCACTGAGTCTGGTTCAACTTGAGCTGAACTTACATAGTGTATGCCAAAGAAAATAACACTATTCCTTATTACTCCTAAGAGAAGGTAATACAATAATAATGATTGGCTGGCCATAGCACTTTTAAGCCAATCATTATAAAGCAATCTAATGTTTGGATTTTAGCAGCTGGTAACTGTTGGCCCCGCTGTAATTGTTCTCATTAATGTATCTTTAATAGCTTTGATTGCTAGGATGAACACTATGGATCTAGTTCTATTCGGTTGGAGTATCTTGTAAGCCATGCCAGTCCAAACAATGTTGGAAGGCTACTGCAAATTAGGATATGTGATTTCTATAGCATTTTAAAAATGAGCACAAAAATAAGACTAACAATTTGATACAATGGAGTTGCCTTTAGCCAAGGTTGTACTAAGGGAACTGTCCATGATGTATGAATCCAGCAGTGGGGAATGTCAAGAACACCAGTGGCTAGGGAAGGTACCTGCTGTGACGTAATGACAGTTGAGCTCTTCCTGCTACAGTGGGCCTGGGTGTGGATAGGTGACAATGGATTCAAATCATAGACCTATTTCACTTACAAATTCAACCATACAACTCTGGGGAGAGAGAGAGAGAGAGAGAGAGAGAGAGAGAGAGAGAGAGAGAGAGAGAGAGAGGGAGGGAGGGAGGGAGAGAGAGTTTGCATATGGGTTTGCATATGCAAAATCATCTAGCATGTGGACCCATGTCACACTTCCTCCATGTTATCATGGGTGTGGCTCTGAAGCCAGGGTCCCATGGGACAGTACACTGGAAAGTCCTGACTTGTATCTGGAGTTGATACCCCTAATCCACTAGATCCCTCAGTCTGCAATCTTCCAGTGAACCTTGCTGCCCCATTTCCCTTCCTCTCTCAGGGCAGGTATGGGAAAGGGAAAAGACAGGAAGTGTGGGAGGGCTAGATGTGTCTATGAGCAGTGTCTCATTGGCTCATTGAAGGAAATCTGTTCCATGAAGAAATATTCATCACAAACCCAGAGATAAATTTCAGGTATTATTTAACTGTTCTTCATACAATAATTTGACCACACTAAATTTTGTCTTAGATGATGACTTTGGAGCCTAACATTCACATAAAATGTGAGCATATTGAATAGACCCCATCTTTATTATTGTTATTCTTTTTATAATATGATTTTTATAATAATTATAATAATTTTATAATAATTATAATAATTTTTATAATATGATTTTTTTTTTGCTGAGCACCTATAGTTGAATTTAAGTTCAATGTGTATATGTGACTCCATGGTATTTATATCAAAGTGTGCCTATATTACCTGATGTTTATATAGTAACTTATGAACTGCTTTCTTTACAAGGACCTGATGGTAGATAGACTATATATTAATCCAGTTTTACAGATGAAGGAGTTAAGGTTTGGACTTGAATCTAGGTCTTTAGCCTTTCAGTACAGTGTATTCCCCCCATGCCCCCTGCTTTCCATGCAGAATGGAGTCCATTAGCAGGAAGAACAGTGAGTTGTTTTTCCAGTCCTGATGATGTATTGGTGCTGAGCTATCTCTGCTCTCCCTTCCTTAGTCTCCCTTTTTGGAAGGAATTTGTGAGATGACTGGCTGGGGTCAGATCAGCAGTCTATAGCCATGGGACGGAGTAGAGGTGACTGGTCCTATCCAAAACTAAGATTTTATCTCAATTACCCCTGTGCTCTAACAAGTAGCAGCTATCGCATCTATCAACCTGCAGTCAGTCAAGTCCTTTAAAATGTTTGGGGTCATTTGATTAAAAGGAACACAAGTTAAAAACTCAACTGTTTTCACAGTAATAGATATTGTCAGGAGCTCCCCCCCCCACCCCTTTTCCCTATTACATCTCCAAAACCACCTGACAGTAATTAAATTATTCTAACATTGCACTCCCACCTCCCACACACATTTTTCTTCTTTGTTTTGTTATTTAGTAGTCTGCTCAATTATTTTCCTTTAAGGAACAACAACTACCACCCACAACTCTACTCAGTGTTAAGTTTCCAGCTGAAACTCCTGTCACCTCCAAAGAGGAGCCGGCCCTTTCCTTTTCCCTGGGAGGTTGCCGACTTGCTCTTTGCATTTCTTTTGATGAGGACAGCAGGCACAGCTTCCTGGCATCCTAACAAGAGGAAGCAGATGGTGAAGGCTGCCATGTGATGTGCAAGGCTGGCCAATTTCTTCAGTTATTTCTACCTTCCTTGTGCAGTTATCAGACTGACATCTTTTAGAGTATGTTGTTACAAGACGCCTTTCCCCCAAACTTGAATATGATTTGTTCATATTGTCAGTTTAAGGTAGACTAATTTAGGAATGCCTGCATTCTTTGTGACCTCTCAGTTTTCAGGCCAAAAGAGATCTATGTTAGAAAGTTAGCTGTCCTCGGGTATGGCTTCCTAGGGAAGATTCCAGATGTTTCCCCTCAACATTAAGGACAGAATAAGACAATCCAATGGAATAAATGTTTATTAAGCACCTAACATGTGCAAAGCACTATTAGAGGAGATAAGACAAATATAGTTCTCAAGGAGTTCAGAATCTGGAAGGGGGACAGAAATATACCCAGATTTGTACCAAATATGATAAAAAGCATTATATGCCAAATGCAAAGCGGGGAGGATCAGGCAATGAAAGTGTGATGAGATATTTTTGAGGAAACAGAGATGATTCTTAGCCAAGAGTGGGGGGTGGTGGAAGGAATCAGAGACATCCTCCTGGAGGAGCTGGTGCTTTGACTTAGACCTTGAAAGAAGAAAGAGATTCTCAATTTATTTTGAAATGCTTGAATTCTAGTGGCAGGGGGGTGGGAATGGAAGAGGAAGAGAAGTTGGAACACAAAGTTTTTAAAAAATTGATGTTAAAATCTGATTTTACATATATTTTGAAAAATAAAATTCTATTCAATTAAAAAAAAACTTTTCTCCTTGAGAAGCAAAACTAAAGTGTATGGACACACCTAAGAAGTAAGGGGAGATAAATCCATTAGGCATGGTGAAGACCATGGGCTTTCCCCACCCCACTCATCATTCAACCTTTTCCCACCCCAAAAGTAACTTTCCATTGTCAGGTGATCACTCCATCTATCCTCTATAAAAGCTTTGGTCTTTCTTGGAGGAGAAAGGTGTTCCTAAGTCATCTCCTCTCTGTCACTTTCTCTAGCACCCAAATAAAGGACCATTTAAATTCTAATTGGACTGAGGGTAAGAGTATAATTCTTTACAGAGTAATACCTAAGGCCCCCATCACCTATTAACCCAAGAGACTCCAAAGACCTCCATTTAAGGAACACACCTGGGTGGGCCACATTTTCATTCCTCTCTGTGTTCCTCTTCTGTCTCTCTGGACTTTCTTTATTATGTTCTCATATGGGGACCTTCTCTTTCTGGTTGTACTTGCATTCTCACCATTAGTAGGAGCTTAATAAATGCTTGCTGATTTATTGGTTATTCGAACTTAGAGGGAATGTATAGTACGTGAAAGGGAGTGAAACTGAGATAAAGCGGGGAAGGTATGAGAAGACTAGAAAGGTAAGTTGGAGACAAACTGTGAAAGGCTTTGAATGCTTCAACCTCCTTTAACCAATTTTTTTTCCCTGTTAGGAGCCACTGATTTATTTTTTTTTTTAAGCAGAGGAGTAATGTGAGCAGAGTGGTACATCAGGAAAATGACATGGGCATGTCAATGTGCAGACTGGATTAGAGAAGAGAGAGACTTTTAAGCAAAATGAATGATCAACTGATTATATAACGACAATAATAACTAATATTTACATATTGCTTACTTTGTGTGAGATACTGTGCTAAGCACTTTGTAACTGTCATCTCATTTAGTCATTACAACCACCCTTCTAGGTAGGTGCTGTTATTATCCTCATTATACAATTGAGGCAACCAAGGCAAACAGAGGTTAAGCAACTTGCCCAAAGTCACACAATTAGTAAGTGTTTGAGGTCATATTTGAACTCAGGTTTTCCTGTTTTCAGGCCCAGCACGTCTATCTATTTCATCACGTAGTGGCCAAATGATTTGGCCAAGGTTTGTTGTTCAGTTGGGTCAGACTCCTTGTGACCCTTTTGGGGTTGTCTTGGCAAAGATACTGAAGTAGTTTGCCATGTCCTTCTCCAGCTCATTTTATAAATGAGGGAACTGAGGCAAACAGGGTTAAATGACTTGCCTAGGGTCACAGAGCTAGAAAATGTCTGCGGCTGGATTTGAACTCAGGAAGATGAGTCTATCCTACATTGTGCCATCCAGTTGCCTTGGCCAAGGTAACAAAGATAATAAACATCAAAGGCTTGATTTGAATCCAAATCCTGACTCCAGAGCTCTTTTCACTGCCTGAGATAACTTGCCTGAAATTTCATTGACCAGGTGGAAGTTGAGGGGCTTCCCAATCCTAACTGGAGAGTTCTCTTACCACCCACCAAGCAGTCTCAAGGCCCATTCCTTGCTTTTGGCAGTTTGATTTAGGGGTTTCTACTCCTCCTTGTTCTTAGGGAAGGTTATTCCCTCTTACTATGAGAGAATCACAGGTACTTCTGGTTGGGGTACATGTAATTTCCTTAAGTTGGAGCAGTATTGGAGAGGACAATGGAAGCATAAAATTCCAGTTTAAAGCATAGGCAAGGCCTCAGATGCTGCTCTCTAGGGTAGCCACTAGGAGCCCCAGAAGTGACTGCAGAAACAATGCAGATCATAAAGTTCCATTTCCCCAAAGCCCTCCCCCAGGGCATGGAGAAAGGTGCCCACTGACTTCAAAGCCATTTGGGACTGTCCTTTACTATGGATAATGGATTGTCATCACTTTTTGTAAGGTCATGGATTAGCATAACCAAATTCACCATGTGGTTCTCTGCAGATGCCTAGATGTGCATCTTGTATTCAATTTGCATTTGCAAGCATTTTTATAACTCATTGCTCTCTCTCCTTCCTCAATTCACAACCCTTATTTCATTTTTATCATATATTTGGACAAGGAGTCAGTTACAAGGTACTTGAAGGGTGCTAATGGTTCAAATGTTTTTAAAAACCCTACAAAGACTTGTCCTTGGAATTAGTCTGATTATCCCAGTAGGGCTTTCCATGACCCCTGCTCAAATTCTTTCCTAATTGTTTTACTTGTATAGACATTTCATCTCTCCAGTCCAGTGGTTTCATGGATAGATTTTTACATTTGTAATGTTTGGATCAATTTCCTTTAACTTTGGGAAAGTGGTAATAATTCATCCATTAACACATCGATAGGAAAGAGACAGGGTCTACCGCCTCATGCAAGAAGAGGTCCTTTGAAGGGGTAATGAGCTAAAGTCTTTTGCTGAGGATAGTGATCAATAAACTTATGGGAATACAAATTCAGAGAAGAATTAAAAGTCACTCAGAAGCATCCCAAAGTTTCTCTCCCCCTCCACTTGTTAAACATGGCTCATGGGTATGTAGGAATAATATATTCATTTGTGAGTGAGAGGGTTTTCAATTTTAAAAATCCAAGTCCCTTTGAGTCAGGGGTGAGTATACAGGCCCAGTCTTATCATCTGGATTAATCAATTAATAGCCCACTTGCTAGGATGGGAGTAGGTGCAATAGGCAAGCTCCACATCAAAAATATCCCCTACCCAACACTCTCTTTGTTCTATTCCGTTGTGTCTTAAAATCTTTTTTTTTGCGGGGCAATGGGGGTTAAGTGACTTGCCCAGGGTCACACAGCTAGGAAGTGTCAAGTGTCTGAGGCCGGATTTGAACTCAGGTCTCCTGAATCCAGGGTTGGTGCTTTATCCACTGTGCCACCTAGCTGCCCCCTTAAAATCTTTTTTAGGTTGCTGGAGCTTCTTATTAAAATGCAGATTACCATGGGAGGTATGTTCTTTTGACAATAACCTGAGGGTTGTCATAGTTGTTTGTCCTTCCATTATTGAATAGGGCTTGACTTTCAGTGAATTGGATTTAAGTGAGGGAGGGACTATGCAAAGTCACCAACCTCACCAGACATCTGGGGTTAGTGGCAAGATATATATCAGGACTACTGGAAATGGACTCTCCTGTGTTTTTTAAGGCAATTGGGTTAAATGACATGCCCAGGGTCACACAGATAGTAAGTGTCTGAGGTCAGATTTGAACTCAGGTCCTTCCAAATTCAGGGCCAGTGCTCTATCCATTGTGTCACCTAGATGTCCCAAAGGTTTTCATAGGATGGTGGTGATGGTGGCTTCGGCCTTAGATGAATTAGTCCGGGGAGGCCAGCACCAGAATCCAGGCAGAGGCAAGGGAAAGCTGAGGAGATCCATACATTGAGGTATCATAGTCACATTGATCTAGGCATAAAAATGTGAATTTAGAAAATGTTTTTGAAACTAGGAGTTGGAACTAATGGACAAGGTGGCATGTGAACAATCAGTAATCAAGGTGCACACAGAGACATAGATCTGGTGGTCTTGCTAAGGAAGGTAGGTTATCAGGCCAGGTCCCAGGAGGCAAAGGGGCAGGTTTTAGGGAAATCTGGCAGTAGTTGTTGGACCTCATCACTGAGAGTTTGGGATCTGGTGGCAAGAAAACCAGGCAAAGAAATGATTCACTAATATTAGTAAGAACATTAACTTAATACTGAGGTAGTAAACTGTTTGTTGCCCAAGTACTCTTTATATCCTTATTGATGTGGGGGTGGTGGTGGATTTAATTGATCAGATTCATCATGAGGCATCCCAAAGAATTACAAGACTCAGTGACTCAGTTTCCCAAGTTTTACTGAAATACTGTGATGACCACAGGGAGAGCACCAGGGAGGTATCTCAAATACAGAGAGGAAAATGGTTATATTTATGTTGAGAAAAAGTAGGTTATCTCCTCATTCTCCTAATCTCCTCCTTAAGGAGGTACATGGGAGATCTTATCCTAATTTGGACTTCTTGAGGTCCTAAGAAATCCCCAGAGGCAGGTACCTTTTTTCTTGGAGGTGTATTTTTGGGGTTTACATATCATAAGGTGAACCTAAGAACACATTTGGCCTTCTCTGCTCATATTCCTAAAGACATCCTTAAACTTGTCAAAGCCACAGGGTCTCTGTGTTTATGATCTCTCTTAAGATTTGGTTTCTAGGTGTCCTGTCATCTAGGAATATTAATGGCTATTAATGGTTAATGGTCCCTAGTTACAGTCTTTGTTGATGGTGAGGGCTGATAGGGATAAACCCCGTTGGTTACTGTTAAGAACACAAACCTTAGTTTCTCTGTTAGTGCTTTTAGGTACTATTACTTTTTTCTTTTTTCAGGGCAATGGGGAGTAAGTGACTTGCCCAGGGTCACACAGCTAGTAAGTGTCAAGTGTCTGAGGCCGGATTTGAACTCAGGTCCTCCTGAATCCAGGGCTGGTGCTTTACCCACGGCGCCACCTAGCTGCCCCTTAGGTACTATTACTAAGGACTCAAGTCTCAGTTTGTCTGTTAACCCCTGTTTGCCTCCTCTATCACTTACTAGGGACATTATTAATTCTAGAATCTGAAATGGGGTTGAAACTATATTTGGGGGTAAATTGAATTATCTTCCAGGACTAGAGAAAGAGATTCATGGCTGGTGGAGAAGAGAGACAAGTTAATACAAGGAGGATTTGTTGACAGCTAGTTAAGGACAAGACCTTTTGGAAATGAGAAATAGGACAGGATACTGGGGATAGACAGATCAATTTGAGAGGATAGGAGTCAGAAGGAATGTTACCCATGACCCTTGACTTTCACAATTTTGTCCAGACCTGGCTTCTGGTAAGGCTGTGGGAAAAAAAAAACACAACAAACTACATGTAATGATAAAAAACTTTAGAATCTCCAAAAATGTACTAAAACAAACAAACAACCCCCCCCCCCCCAAACACAAACAAACAAACAAAAAAAGGCTTTGTTTAATGTCTTTAAATAGGTTAATGCTAGTGTAACACTCTCTGGGGTAATTTCCCCAATCAACTTTCAGTACCATGTGATGTTGGGTCCCCAGAGGTACAACTGCTACTATTTTCCCTCAGAATTCTAGGGATAATACTGAGGGGTTGGTTCTAGTAACAATAATGATAGCAATAATAATGTGCATTTTTAAAGTGCTTCTAAATATCATTTCATTTTACCTTTACTTCCTCCCTTTGATAGGTACTATCATCATTCCCATTTTACAGATGAGGAAACTAAGACTGAGGGACATTAAGTGATGTAATAATAATAATAATAGCTAGCATTTATCTAGTGCTTTAGGTTTATAAAGCACTTCACAAATATTAACTCTTTTATTCCTCACAATAACACTGAAGGTAGGCTCTATTATCCTCATTTTACATATGAGGAATCTGAGGCTGGCAGAGGTTAAGCAAATTACTCAGTCACTAAGTTTGTAAAGGATTGAATCTGGATTTAAACTCAGGTTTCTCTGCCTCCGGGTCCAATGCTATCCATTGCACAAAGCTAGTATGTTGTCAAATTTGAACTCAGGTCTTGACTACAGGTCTAGTGTTCTGTCTACTGAGCCACCTTGCTGCCTAATATTGTTGCTCAAAATCTCTCACTTTTGTACTTCCCACTAACAATCAGTCAGTCAACTTAATTAGCTCAGAGAAAAGGTATTTGCTAAGGTAGTATAATAAATCATCATAAATATTTCCCCTAAAAGTCCACTTTCTCACAAATACACACAAGTTCATGGGAAGAGTGGGCTTCAACCCTAGTACATAGCATTAATGGGGCACATGTATTAAATATACTTGTAGCAAACAGGTAACTCCTAGCTCCTGACATTTTAAGATGTCTAATTTCTTTTAAAAGTCCAAAACCAGAATTCTTCTCTGGTCAAAGGGGTCATGCTCTTTGAATTTTTTCCCCAACCTGGGTGACTATCTTTTTGTGTCTGTATTTAATGTATCATTTTCCTCCCACATAAATATGTTGTCTCCTACTGGTACATTTTCTCTGATCCCAGCTGGATTCATTGTCGGGTACTTGCCCAAACTCTTTAGTGATATAGTTAATGGGGGGAAGGGAGGACAGAGAAAACAATAGAAACTTTGCTGTTCCCAAGATCAAATCTTACTAAGGGACCTAGCTCCAACTCTGTAATCCTTAGCTCTCCAATTTAGATTCCTTTACCATTAGGCTAATTCACCATTTGATGCTGTTTTTATACATAAGCCTAGAGGTATGTTTGATTCTTTTAGCAATTACAAGACACAATTTGTCTATTTATTTTTTTACTCATTCACCTGCCTATTTATTTATTTATTTATTTATTTAGTCATTCACTTGTTCATTCAATCATTTACTTATTTGCTTGGCTATTTATTTGTTTGTTTATATACATATATACATAGACACATGTACATATATACGCATATGTTTGTGGTGTCATCTGCCCTGATCTGATGGCTAAAACCCCATAATCCTTTCAAATTGTCTAATGTCTCATTCACGCATTATGGTGAGGCAATTCCTTAACATCTAGTTTAAACTGTTGGTTGATTAAAGTGATTTTTTTTGGGGGGGGGCTTCTGGGATTGTATTACGTCAGGTTGGGGAGGGATTCTTACCCTTTCACTACTATTTTAGAAATAAATGACAAATGGAAATTCAACCAATTGTAAATCAAGCAAACCAATTCAGGAAGTTAACATAGCTTGTTTTTTATTTTTTTTGGGGGGGGGCAATGGGGGTTAAGTGACTTGCCCAAGGTCACACAGCTAGTAAGTGTCAAGTGTCTGAGGCCAGATTTGAACTCAGGAACTCCTGAATCCAGGGCCGGTGCTTTATCCACTGCGCCACCTAGCCGCCCCCTTAACATAGCTTGTTTATGGGGTTGTTTGCTGTTAATGAATAGGAAACTAAAGTAACACTTCAGTTTTCTTACTCTCCTTTATCTTAATGACTAACTTAAGCAAGCCATTTTGCTAGGCTGCAAGATCTGGTCTTTTAAGTAGTTGGAATAGTGGCTCTCCATGTTTAAGGACAGGGATATTGGATAGAGACAGGACTTATGATTTTATTGGTATAGGGAATTCTTTCATCAAAGAAGAGATTTAAGAACTACCAAAAATTTTCATCTCATAGGCCTGCCTCTCAGTCTTGACATTCCAACAGTAGAAAACCGTTTCTTTGTGTTAAACATTTTCTACTCTTAAGATGCAAATGCCCCTATGAAAATTAAAATCCTAAGCTTTCTTCTGAGCTTTGGATTCATGTCTCAAACTGTCTATAAGTCCTTCTTTGCCTGCATGTTCAAATGGCACCACAAAATCATGTTCAAAGCAGAATTTAATCTTTTCCTGAAGACCTACTTTTCCTTCTGACTTCCCTATTTGTCAGTGGCAACACCATAATTTGAAACCTTGATGTCATCTTTCACTTTATTTTACCTAGTTGTGAATTAATCAGCTCCTTTCCAGTTTTTCTTTTACCTAGTCATGAATTAATCAACTCCTTTCTACCTGATACCAAGCTGAGAGCAATCTGGTCTCAGAATCTGTGTTCCTGCTCAGGAAAGATCAAACTTGTGTGGAGTCCTGGATAGCCTAAGGGGAAAGTAGGAAGTGATTGGTTTTCTGTAGGAGTGAGAAGCATGAGGAAAAAGTAGGGTACAGAAAGTGAAGGTCAGTTAGTCAGTAAACATTATGTTCCTACTCTGTGTCAGGCACTGTGCTAACTCCTGGGAATTCAAAGAAAGGCAAAAGATAGTCCCTGAACTCAAGAAGCTCAGAGTCTAGTGAGGGGGGAAACATGAAAACAACTATGCACAAATGAGATATGTACAGGATAAATGGATAATTGACAGAGAAAAATCACTAGTATTAAGGGAGATCAGGAAAGGCTTCTTGCAGAAATTGTGACTTTATTTGAGACTTGGAGGAAACCAGGGCAGCCAGGAGGCAGAGATGAGGAGGGAGAGAATTCCAGGCAAGGAGCAGTCAATGAAAATGCCTGGAGATGGGGTGCCTTATGAGAGGAACAGCAAGGAGTACAATATTACTGCAACACAGAGTACAAAGAGGTGAGAAAAGTATAAGATGACTGAAGAAGGGGACAGGTTATGATGGGCTTTGAATGCCAGAGGATTTTATATTTGATCCTGGAGTTGATAGGGAACCACTGGTGTTTTTTGAGTAGGGGAGAGTGAGATGGTCAAACCTGTACTTTAGGAAGATCACTTTGACAGTTAAGTGGAGGATAGACTGGAGTGGGGAGAGACTTGAGGCAGTGAGAACAACCAACAGGGTGATGTAGTAATTCAGGCATGAGATGATGAGGGCTCATACTAGGCTGGTTTAAACTGTCAGAGAGAAGGTAGAACATAAGAGATGTTAGATAAAATTGACAGGACTTGGACAAAGATTGTATATGGGGTATGTGTGACACTGAGGACTTGAGGATGACACTTTGGTTATGAGCCTAGGTGACTGGGAGGATAATTGGTACCTTTAACTGTTTTTTTGTTTGTTTTTTTTGCTGGGCAATGAGGGTTAAGTGACTTGCCCAGGGTCACACAGCTAGTAAGTGTCAAGTGTCTGAGGCTGGATTTGAACTCAGGTACTCCTGAATCCAGGGCCAGTGCTTTATCCACTGCACCACCTAGCTGCCCCTACCTTTAACTTTGATAGGGGTTTTAGAGGAGATGGTTTTGTGGGAAAATGAGGCTTGTTTTGGACATGTTGAGTTTAAGATTTCTGTGGGACATACTAGATGCTAAGATATCTATGGGTCATATGAAGATGCTTATGGGGACCTTTTAGATGCTTAATAGGCCGATGGAGGTCAACAGAGAGGTTAGGACTGGATAAGTAGATTTGAGAATCATTATCTTTGAAATAATAAATTGATGGGATCATCATGCAAAATACCATAAAGAGAGCAGAGAAAAGGGCTCATTATAGAGCCTTGGAAGTCACCTATAATTAGTGAGCATGACCTGGATGAAAATCTGGATGAAAAGGAGTGGTCTCATAGGTAGGAGGAGAATCAGGACTGAATAGTATCACAAAAAGCTTGGAAGAAGAGACTATCAAGGAGAAGAAGGTAATCAGCAGTGTCAGAGGCTACAGAGGTAGAAAAGGATGAAAACTGAGAAAAGGCCATTAGATTTGGCAATGGACAGATCATTACTAACTTTGGAGACAGGAATTTTGGCTGAATGATGGGATTAGAAGCCAGGCTACAGAGAGTTAGGAAGAGAGTAGCCTTTGCAAAGATTTGAACCATGAAAGGGAGGAGTTACATATGACAATAGTTAGTAGGGATGGACAGATTAAGTGAGAGTTTTTTCTTGTGGATGGAGAAGACAAAGGCATATTTTTAGGTGGTAAGGAAACAGCCAGTACATGGGGAGAGAGTGAAAGTGAGGGATGGCAAAGAATTGGAAATTAAGGGGATGCCCATCAATCGGGGAATGACTAAACAAATTGTTGTATATGAATGTAATGGAATACTATTGTGCTGTAAGAAATGATAAGCAGACAGATTTCAGAAAAACCTGGAAAGACTTACATGAGTTAATGCTGAGTGAAGTGAACAGACCCATGAGAACATTGTACACAGTATTAACAACATTCTGTGATGATCAACTATGCTAAACTTAACTCTTCTTAGCAATACAATGATATAAGACAATGTCAAAAGACTCATGATGGAAAATGCTCTCCACATTTAGAAAAAGAACTATGGAGTCTGAATGCAGATTGAAGTATACTATTTTCACTTTTGTTGTTAATTCTTTCTTGCATTTTTCCCTTTTGTTTTGATTCTTCTCTTACAATATGTCTAATGTGGAAATATGTTTAACATAATTGTAATGTATAACCCATATCGAATTGCTTGATGGTTTCAGAAGGGGGGAGGGAAGGGAAGGTGGGAAGAAACGTTTTGAACTAAAAAAATATCTATACATGTAATTGGAAATTTTTTTAATTAAAAAAAGAAAGTAAGTGAGAGAGTGGGAATGATAGAGGGGGAAAATCTATTTGAGATGATAGGATTCATGTAAAGGGGTTTGTCTTGGAAAGGAAAACCACTGCCTCAGCAGGTGAGACAGTAGTGAAGGAGGAGATAACTTCAGAAGGCAATTGAATGATGTGAGATGAGGTAGAAGGAAGAAATGGGAAATCTCAGTGAATGGCCTCAATTTTTTTTCTGTGAAATATGAGGCAAGATTCTCTGCTGAGAGGGTAGGAGTATAGGGGGAGCTATGGGAAGTTTGAAGAAGGATAAAAATGTTTGAAAATCCTACTGTGGTGAGTGGGATACTGATTCAATTAGGGGAGATGTAAAAGTATTGTCTTGCTGCTCTGAGGACCCAGTTGAAATTATGTAACATGTTTATAGTGATCAACATGTTTTTGTGATACTTCTCTGGCCTAGTTTGGTAACATGTGAATAGGAAGCATCAGAAAGTCAGAATAATTCAAGGTTGAGGCTTGGCAGGGCACCATGAGCCATATAATAAAGGGACAATGGACAGAAGAGAAGGGGCCAATATAGAGTTGTATTGATTTACCAAGGGGTCAGGATAGGTGAAGCCAGTGCAGGGATGATAATCTGGAAAAGAACTAAGCAATTGAGGAGGTAATAATCAAGGTAAGGAGGAAGAACATGGTTTGGAGCTAGAAGGTGGAAGGAGACATGGAATGATAGCAGATTATGATCAGACAAAGAAATTTCAGAGCTTGAGAATGTAGAAATAGTGAATTTTTGGGTGATGATAAGGTCAAAGGTAGGTTTATCTTTGTGTGTAACAGAAGTGGAGTGGAAGAGTAGGTCATGGGAAACGAGTAGGTGAAGGGACTGGTGAGGGGACTTGATGGAATAATGTTCCTCACCTCTTCTTGCAGGCAGGCCAAGTGAGGAGATAAGTGGCAGAAACAGGATGGAATGACAACTTTCTATCCTATGAAGTCAAGAAGGATCCCCTGCAGGTGGGAAGAGGCCAGCCTAGAAGACCAGAATATAAGGGAATAAAATATCCCTATAGGTTCTAGGATACTGAAGGAACAGTGGCTTGCTCCAAAATTTTAGTAGGGCCAACCTTGCCCTGTAGCCTCTGTAGTGTTCTGTCTGGTTCTACTAGTCAAAGACCTTCTTAATTCCTATCTGGGCAGGTTGGACAGCAGGGAGACTTAGTCTCTCTTGGGAGATGAGGGAAACTTGGGAGACCACTGTGAGCACCATTCCTCCTGGCTCTGAGCTGCCTAGAATCAATTCAGTATAGTAAGTGGTGGGAAAAATCTATCAACAGCAGGAGCATCCTCTGCTTCACTCTTTACCCCTCCTCTGGTTCTGGGGTTGGCTATAACCCATTTGGACTGCTTGAATTATCACATGTCTTAGATGAAATGAAGTCCATAATTCTATTCCATCCCATGAGAGAAGGATGAACACCAGGCCTTATCATCTGCCCTACTATTGCCTACTCAAACCTTACCATCTACTCTGCTTTATACTCTCCAGATCCCTGATACTGTCATCTGATGTACTGATGTTATTTAAGGAACCTTCATTTCCCATATGGCTACATACCTTTATACTTTTCCAGAACGCCCACAGGAACCTCTTATCCTGCAAGATCAAATCAGTCTTGGTACTCACACATCATTAATGCCCTCTGCCCCTTGGACCCCTCTGAAACAAAGAGCTCCTCCCAAAACCTTCATTAAAGGAGGGTTCCCAAGTCAGCCATCTCATAATTTTCCACTTGGCTATACAACTTCAGACTTCTTCAACATGCAGGATGCCACATAGACTATTTGTTTACTGGTTTATTAGAGTTTGTTTTGCTGCTAATTAAGATTTCTTCTTGGTACTCCATCCTCCAGTAGATTTCCTGATGTTGTAAACTCAAAGTTCAATTCCCTATGACTTTCCCCCTATTATTGGATCTACCTGAGGCTAACAGCCTTTTTACCTGGAACTCTTGCCTCTGCTAATTGTTTATACCATCCCTGCTTTAAAAAGCATTGGATCTGGGACTTCATTTTAATCTTTGCTAATGGTATTTGTTCTTAAGCTATCTTTTCTTCTGTGGACTCATCTCACAATTTATTACTGTACAATGAATGGTTTGGACAAAATGGCCTCTAAACCTCTTCTACCTCTAACTCTTTGGTCCTATGAATTAATAAGCCCTTTTATTTCCATGTTCAGATTCTCTGGCCTTCATCTGACCTCATGGATCTACCTGAAACTTTCTCATAAAAATAACCACAGATGTGCTTCTGTTTCAGGTGGCTAAATTCAGGTCAAACATTAATATTCAGCTTAAATTTAATAAATATTTGAAAAATGTTCTCCTTCAATCTGGTTTATCTTTCTGGAGCTTGTGCTGTGGCTATTAAAACTTATATTCCTATAGGGGTATATTGTATATTAGTATTGTGTTTCTAGAGTCTCTGTTAACTATTTGCAATATTTATATCGTCCCTCCATTAGGAATTGGAACTTAAACTTATAACTTAAAAGGGGGGGAGGTCCTGAAAACCATGGACAGCTTTTTTACTTCCAAAGGTTATGGGTCTTGGGGCCCTGTCTCTAAGAACTGAGGTGTTCACTTAGTGGGACTAGCTACATTCTAAGGAGGTTAACTACATTTCTTCACTCATCATTCTCATTCATTATCAAACTATTTTTTCTGAGGGAGCTATGGAATTGTCATTTTCGTCTCACAGTTTGGAAGACAATATAAATGTCTCATAGGCTCACAGTTTCACAGAAATGTAAGGGACCTCAGAAATCATCAACTCCAACCCTCACCTGAACAGGAATCCTCGCTACAACATCTGATAAGTGGTTATGTGATGTCTGCTTGAAGACTTTTTTTTTAATTAATAAAGTATTTTATTTTTTTCCCGTTACATGTAAAGATAGTTCTCATCTTTTGTTTATACAAGCTTTACAATTTCAGATTTTTCTACCTCCCTCCCCTCCCTTCCCCCTCCCCTAGACAGCAGGTAATCTGATATAGGATATATATATATATATATATATATATTATATATAATATATATATAATATATATACACACATATATACACATATACACATAATAACATTAATCCTATTTCTGCATTAGTCATGTTATAAGAGAAAAAATCAGAGCACTGATGAAAAACCTCAAAATAGAAAAAAACAACAGCACCAAAAACAAAAGAAATAGTATGGTTCATTCAGCATCTATACTCCGCAGTTCTTTTTTTTTTTTCTTGGATTTGGAGATCCTCTTCCATCATGAGTTCCCTGGAACTCTTCTGTACCATTGCATTGGTGAGAAGAATATAGTCCATCACAGTAGATGCTTGAAGACTTCTAATGATGGGGAACTTATGTTGTCCATTTCATAGTTCTTAAGTAGGAGATAGAACAGACACAGAGATTTTCTACCCCTTGATCTAGGCTTGAAGTCAACTGCTGGTACAGTGGGTAGAGCAGTGGGCCTGAAATATCTGAGGAATATCTGAGTTCAAATCTGGCCTCAGACACTTAATGGTTGAGATCCTGAGCAAGTCAATTATCCCTGTTTGCTTCAGTTTCCTCAACTATAAAATGAGGATGATAATAGCGCCTCTCTCATAAGATTGCTGTGAGGGATAAAATGATAAAGTATTTGTAAAAGTGGTTAGGATCAGGGGGCAGCTAGGTGGCGCAGTGGATAAAGCACCGGCCCTGGATTCAGGAGTACCTGAGTTCAAATCCGGCCTCAGACACTTGACACTTACTAGCTGTGTGACCCTGGGCAAGTCATTTAACCCCCATTGCCCCATACACACACACAAAAAAGTGGTTAGGATAGTGCTTGGCACATATATTATGTAAATGCTCATTCTCCTCCCTACTCCCCTTCCCTCTCCACCCTCTGTTAACAAGAACAAGTGTAATTCTTTCACATAATAGCACTTCAAACACTACAACTATCATTTCTTAACCTAATTCTTCCTTTCTTTAGCTTATACATATAATGGGTTTATATGTGAAAGGGAGAATTAAAGATAGCGTCTTGGTCTTTTATGCCTATATAATAATTCATTTGAAATATGTGACACAAAGTTATTTTGACTTTGCTTACATTATTCACATAATGGCCTCAATTCTTGACTTCCTCCTGCGGGTCAAGCCATCATTTAATTTTGTGAATGAAGAAAGAAGCTTTAAACTGCTAAGAAGACAAAATCACAGATTCCTTTCTGTTAACTTTAGGAATTCTAGAGAGGCCTGGTGAGTGCATTGTTTACACTAAGGAAGATTGACTTAGTCCATTAAAGTAAGAGTTTACTTGGGGCTGTGTTAATCATTCTTTTGGTAAGTTGGATAAAAGCAACAAAAGCATCCTATGAAGTATCTCAGTTCCTATTGCATCTGACAAGGGTTTGCCCTGCCAAAGACGCATAAAGAAGAACATCTTTTAGGGACTTGATCTGTGCACTTTAGCTGAAATTGAAGTTGAAACAGTGTTGTCTCATGTAGGAGACAAAAGGCCCGGGCTCAAAGTTTGATCTGGACACTTACTCGGCATATGATAGGGCTAGTCATAATCTTTTTGAACTTCATTGTCCTGATTTTTAAAATGAAATGTATAGATTAGTTAATTTATAATGTTCCTTCTACATTTGATATTCTAGGGCTCCCTTCAAGCAGTCTTTGAATGAAATGCTTCATATATATACACACACATACATACACATAAATACACATACATATACATACATACATATATATATATATATATATATATATATATATATATATAAATTACTAAATAGGATTACTATTGTAATTTATAAAAGGAACAAGGGAGTGATAAGAACTCATGATTTTAACAGGAATTTCAGATTTTTAGATTTAAATGCTGGCCATTCTTAGGAAATTCAGTTACATTCATACTATTGAATTCAATTCAACAGTCATTTAACATAACAAATATTTATTTAGCACCTACTATGTGGAAAGAACTTTATTAGGAGCTGGACGTGAAAACAAACAAAAAAAACCATTCCCTATCTTTTTTTTTTTTTTTTTGCGGGGCAGTGGGGGTTAAGTGACTTGCCCAGGGTCACACAACTAGTAAGTGTCAAATGTCTGAGGCCAGATTTGAACTCGGGTACTCCTGAGTCCAGGGTTGGTGCTTTACCACTATGCCACCTAGCTGCCCCAAACATTCCCTATCTTAAGATAATCATATTTTATTTGGGAATTATACTAGTGCCAAAAGATTAGGTTGGCCCTTGATCTTGTGTTCTTCTTGAACATATTTGAGGCAAGCATTGGACCAGGTCAAGCCAGGGACTGTGGTCATGAACTTTCCATAAGATCAGTTGACGTACTAGCATGCTTATCTGGTTTAAGTGGAGTGGTCTTCTCTAGCACAGCTCAGTTACTGAGGGGTCAAAAACAAAAGGTAGGTCATTCAAATCAATGGAGTTCATTTTCAAAATAGACAAGTAACACAAAGTCATCAACATGCTGAGGCAAGAGGCAGAAGGGATAACCAAAAATACAGAGTGATAATGTAGCAGTATTGGGATCTAAGGGGTAAAATGAGTAAAAGTGGTTCAAGGCTACACAAAAGTTTGAGAAGCCAGAAGTCCAAAATAAATCTGATGTCATGTAAAGAGATACATTTTAAGCTTATCTTACTCATTGTGAAATGTGGAAAAATGAAAAGAATCATGGATTTGAAGTCAGGATATGAATTCAAACGACACTTTTGAAAACATAATTCTTTTTCCTGTGGGCCTTAGTTTCCTCATATATTATATGAGGGGGTTACAATATGTAACTTGTAAGGACTCTCCAAACTCCAAATCTATGATCTCATGTTTTCCCTATTATTGAGTCCTTTAGAGCCCCTATACCTTTTTCTTCTGAATGAGCTTCATCAGTGGAAAGCTCCCTGTTTGCACTAGAAACCACTATGTAGCATATAGGGAAGAAAAAAAGAACAAAACTTCCTCAGATATGGAAGCTGTATTTGCAGGGCTCCTAACTTCTATTATTAGAACCTTGTCACCTATTTTGATTTCCCTCAAAGCATGTAGTGTGCCTCTTATTCCTACAGGGATTTATTCTTATCTAGCTGACAAAAATTGTACTGTGAAAATTAAAGTGTTAACACTCATTCTCATTTTAATGTAATTCTTTTAATATATAAACTCAACACTTAAAAAGGTTATTCATCAGTGCTTGCCACTATCCCCAATCGAGTAAATATAACCTCTCACCCCAATAAAATAAAGTCCTCAGTATATATCCACATAGGCCAGCAAAACAAGTTCCCACATTGGCCATATTTTAAAAAATGTATTTTTCTTTTGGTATTTTAAATTACTCACTTCTTGAGTACAAAAATTTGATAGGAAGAATCGTGTATTATATTCTATTTTCTAATAGTGTCTACTACATATGGTGTATCACTGTCACAAAAAATATTTGCTGAATTTTGAGTGATTTATGAGAGACAAAGTGGGAAGTACCTATTAGACTATAAAGAATGAATATTTAATGACATAATTTAAAGAACTATGATACATAATGAGAAAGGATTTATCAAGGGGGATTGGAAATTGTTTCCAATTATCCTCAAATTATACTGCTTACTTTGTCTAGTCTATATTGGTGTTATGTGGGAGATATGTAATAATGCCCATATTAGATTCTAAGAGTTAGATTATTCTTGTAAAATACAAATTTTTAGGAGCTCTAGCAAGTTGGAAATCTGATTATATTCATAGTAAGACAAAAATATTTAGACAGCTTTTGGTGTTGTTACCATTGGTCATGCCTGAGGATGGTTCCTGCTTTAACTAGAATAATTGTTCTGGCTTCACAGAATCTAGGGAGATTTCTATTCTATTCTATTCTATTCTATTCTATTCTATTCTATTCTATTCTATTCTATTCTATTCTATTCTATTCTATTCTATTCTATTCTATTCTATTCTATTCTATTCTATTCTATTCTATTCTATTCTTTGGGCTTTGACAAATACAGCAATCATTTATTAAACCTCTGCTATATACAAGGCAATGTGTGAGGTACTGGAGATACAAAGATTCAATAATAAGCAAACTCTACCATTAAGAATCAGTTTACTAAGGGGTGATGAGATGTGTATATAAATACCTTTGACACAAGGGTAGTTACAATAAGCACAAAGGAGATAATCAGGCAAAGTGAAATTTTGAAGAGAGAAGTCACTTCCACCTAGGGGAATAATGGGCATATTTTAAGAGAAAGCTTGTGCCAGACTTAGGCCCTTGAAGAACAAAGGTATTTCAACAGTTGAATTAAGAAGACAGTCCATTCCAAGCATGCTGGATAGTGTAAACAAAGAGATAGGGAGAGGGCAAGAAGTCTTAGCTTATTTTAAAATGTTCCTTGAAGAAGGATTTTATAATTTTCTTTAGAAATTAACTTACCCTCTATGAACAAGTTGAAAAAGTATGAAAAAGTTCATTTCTATCTTCTAAGAAAAAAGACTTAGGAGACATAATGTTGTTTAATTGTTTTCAGTTGTGTTTGACTCTTTGTGACCCCTTTGAAGTTTTCTTGGCAAAGTTACTGGAGTGGTTTGCCATTTTCTTCTCCAGCTCATTTTACAGATGAGAAAACTGAGAAAAATAGGGTTAAGCAACTTGCCCAGTGTCATACAACTAGTAAGTGTCAAGTGTTTGAGGCCAGATTTGAACTCAGGTCCTTTTGAATTCAGGGCCAGTTGCTTTATCCACTGCACCACCTAGCTGACCCCATGGTAACTTAGTCTTAGAGAAAAAAATAAAATATATGTTTTTGAATAAGTAAGGTTTGTAGCTATTCTTCACCATAAAAATACTGTGGCAAACTTTTCCCTTTCATCACCAATATGGTTCAGCATAAAATACCAGATTTTCATGTGTAGATGTCATTTTTTTTCAGGATTATAAATATTTTAACTATACATCTATCTCAATAACATTTATAATATGGACTGTTTATATTATAATAACTTCATTTTGAATGCTGGCATCTTTTTTCTACTCATTTTTCCATAATATTCTATTTCTTAGATTTAAATATGCTGTGGGTTAAATAATGATACCTGAAATAAATAAATTACAGTAAAATGCTGATAAAAGCCTATGAAGTAGGTCATAGTTCTGGCCTTTAACAGCAGTCTTATGAAAAAATTCCTTTTGCTCTAATTAAAGAACAGGTGTGTTTTGCTTTATTTTATTTTGTCCTCATTTATTTATTTGTTTTAAAATGTTGTTGATATATTTTCTAAAATATCCTAGCCATGTCCTAATAGAACTCTCTCCCCAAAGGGCCATCCCTTATAACAGAGAAAAACAATTGAGCAAACTCAAATGATGCAGTGACCCTGTCTGACAGTATGTGCAGTGTTTTGTGTCCATAGTCCCTCAAATCTCTACTTAGAGATGGGAAACAGGTTTGATTATCTAATGGGTTCAAAATTAGTCACTGAATTTAATCTGAGTTCTTGATGTTAAGTATTCATGGTGAATATATATATATCATAAATATATCACATATATATTTCTCCCTCTGTGTCTCTTTGTTTCTCTCTGTCTCTGTCTTTACTCCCCTTTCTTTCCACACATATACACACATATGTTTTCTCATCTGTGTCTCATATTCTTTAATTTTCACTTTGACATCAGGGTCCTGGTATGTGCCGACATGTAGCAAGGCATCCTCGTGTCCCAAGTATGTGATCATCCATCCAATGAATAAATTAAGATCTTTGGCCCATCTGTTTTGAATTTGGGTATCATTCACTTGGTTTATCAAAACATCAGTTCTTTTGGTTTATAGATTATAGTTGTAGTGGTAAGAGTTTTTTTGAATTGATCAAAAATGGTTGTGGATCAACGTTGGCTCATTGGTAGTAGGAAAACAATGTGCTAAGCCAAGACCTAGGCCTTGTCATCTTATTAGTGGTTAGAGATCTCAGCCTGTAGTCGGGAAGATCTCAGTTCAAATTTAGCCTTGGACAGTTAGTAGTTGTGTGACTCTGGGCAAGGCACATAACTTGTGTTTGCTTTAGTTTCCTTGACTATAAAATTGGGGACAATAATAGCATCTACTTCCCAGGGTTGTTGTGAGGATAAAAGGAATAATATTTATAAAATGCTTAGCTCGCAGTGCCTGGTACATTGCATTGTTGTTTATTTGTTCTATGTTGTTGAAGAGACCAATGACATCACAGGATGATGTTTGACTTGTGCATGAATTGGATTTAAGTGGGGTAGAGTTGTGCAAGGTGGGGGGGCGCAGCTAGGTGGCTCAGTGCATAGAACTCTGGACTTAGAATCAGGAAGACTCATTTTCATGAGTTCAAATTCAGCTTTAGATACTTAGTAGCTGTATGATGCTGGACAAGTCACTTAATCCTGCTTGCTGCAGTTCCTTATCTATAAAAATGATTTGGAGAAGGAAATGGCAAACCCCTCCAATACCTTTGCCATGAAAACCCCAAAAGAGATCATGAAGAATCTGACACAACTGAAAAAAAAACAACTGTACAACAACAAACAGCAAATAATTGTGCAAAGTCATCAGCTTCACTCTCTCTTCCAGAGTCATCAAAGTCCAGAGGCAAGACAAAAGTCAAGATGACTGCTGATGGCTAAGGATAGAATGGGGCCCCTTTAACGTCTGACCAAGCTCTAAGAACTCCTGAGGGCCTGCTTCAGGTACATTGTAAGTGCTATGTAAGTACTAGCCATGATGATTATGATGATGATATCATATATCCTGATGACACACACTGTCATTGTTGGAGCTTTTTTTCCTTTATAGCCATTTTTCTCCAAAGGTCAAATTCAGAATTCTTGCTCATTTTGTTTAAATCTGTTTTTGGATATTCTATAAATTTCCATTTCTGCTCTAAGGGATGGCTATAGTTCTCATTTGTATTGCTAAAATAAGTATCAGGTTCTGAGTCCAATGAATGACCTCAGTTTTTGATCAGTTGAGTTTTCCACTCCTACTCACTTCCCCAAATAATCTTTTATAACCGAGGATCCCTCCTCTCCACTAGAATTATTCCACTACAATTTTACCGTAGGAAAAGGTAATATTATACAGCAATATTACAATATTCACTGACAATAGAGATAGGGACTAGAACTGTCATTTCGTTATTAGAAACTCTTCACTAATAAACTCCCTCTACACATGTAGTTTGGTATCTCATCTGCAGCTTCGAGTCTTAGAGTTGCCTAAAGAACTGCAACATTAAGCAACTTACCCACATTCACACAGCCTGAATGTTAGAAGTAAAAGTTGAATCCAGGTATTCCTAACTTTGAGGCTGGCTCTCTATCCACTCTGCTCTATATATTAGCTCTCAACATAAAAAGGATCATTTTGTAATACTAACCCAAATGTTTTAGCAGTACAGATGGAGATGATATGATTGTATACTTGAATCCAGTTAGCAGTAACCTTTTAGTCTTTCAGAAAGAATATGAAAGTATATTCAAGAAAATGTGTAATTATTTTTTAACCTTCTGATTGTTTTCATTTATCACTTCTGAACCTCTTCAAACTCTTTTCTTCTCTCAGGCTATTGAACTCTGACTAGATAGAATAATACTTTGACCCATGCTCCTTGAAATGAGGGTGTTACCTTGTGGATCATTCATATTATATAACTATCCTGCAATTAGCTATGCTAATAGAGGCAAACAGTGTCTCAGATGATCCCAAAGGAACTTGTATTTAATTAAGGCATGCATCATTGTTTTTTTTTGGGTGGGGCCGAATGTTGACCTTCTTAATAATATTTAACTTAAACCAATATTAAAATGGCTTTGAATTTTTTGAGAACATCCCAAAAGGAGGAGTGGGATTAGAGTTGTGGTAGAAAAAGGCCAAGGGGAGTTGGATAGCACATATGGAGGTACAGTAGACAGTAAATTCAAGCCAGATTAGAATTATGCATCTTCCAAAGATTATTTACAAAGTGGCTAATTGAATGTTGGCTGCAAAATGCCAAAACAAAATAAAAAATTTTACATTTCCTTTGGTATGCCATGGTCCCTAGATCTTTTCCTGCCTCCCTTTTAACTAACTAGTCACTCCTTTTATTTTTAATTCCACAAAGATAAACTCTGATGGGTTATCAAAGTCCAAAGGTGACCCTGAATCCTAGTAGACAATGCCAGTGGATTTCAAAGTCCTCTGGATCCAACAAAGCTAGAAGGATTTCAAGAAAGGGTCTGGCAAAAGACCATGTCTGTCCTTTGAGGACCAGCCTAGCTAAACTGAGGGGGGCTTTTTTCTTGGCCACAACTCACTAACCTATCTTTTAAGGCAGGGAGTGGTCACAATCTACATTGATGGAAGATGTCACACTTATGACATCATGGATCCTTGTTGTATTGCGGAAAATTTGCTTTCTATTCTGCCATTTTGTGTTTTTGACCACTTGTTATCATAAGCCTCCCCTTAATCAGAATGGCTAGATTCACATTGAAGCAATTGACTAGTTAATTATCCTTCTGGGAATAGAGCCTTATATCTCCTCATTATAAATAAGCTCATTCTTGTATCAGAGCATGCATCTCAAATAAGGAAGACAATTTTTATATTTTATAATTTTATATAGTTTAGCCTGCCTCACTTTCTAGACACTGCAGCTGTGTCCTTATTGTATTTTACTGCCAAACCCCCCCCTACTGCCCCTCAGTAGTCCCTATAATTTCAAATTTATAACTATGTCCAGAGTAATTCACCCCTAAGCCAACTAGAAATAAAAATAGAGGAGATAGGCCCATCTGTTGGAGTGATTTCTTAACTGCAGAAAACATTTTCTTTTCTTTAAAAGCCAAGCTGTGTAATTTGTATAAATTCCAATTCGTAAACCATGAAATGCCAATTTTGCCACTTCTGTAGTCACTTTGAGTAAATGATTTCGCATATGCAGAAAGTCAAAACCAACAGAATGGTCCATGGGAGTATGAGATTGATTCTTATGACATGGAAGTCTTCTAAGCAATGGGAAGAGACCCTGCCCAGTTAAATTAGGATCAAAATGATTCCCATGTCACTCAATAATGTAATGTTCCCTTTTTCCAGGTGGTCTTTTTTCTAGGGTAGTAGCAAGTCTCAATGTTGAATTTCATTGTTCAATTTACACAGTTTCCTTAATTTCTTAAGTGCACCTCCAGGTCATTTATCTTCATAGCAAAAACACCATTCCATGTAGAAAAAACTGAGCTTACTACTAAACAGTTCCTATTAATCAAATTCTAAAAAAAAAAAAATCACCCACTTGAACAGTTCAGATAGAAGCAAACATATTGCCTCAACTCCTTGGATTGAGTTGTATCAATCCCTGTCTTTGCTTCAGTCCTTTCTAGACCCCGACTTGTCAGCAGGGGCCATTTCATACCATACAGCAAATGCAATATCTGATTCCCAATGTAATAAAACTGAGCCAGAGGCTACTAAAATATAAATGATGTTTGGTAGTTACCCCTTGTATAGCTACAACTGCTCAGATAGAGAGCTACACATGAATTACTTTGAGAAATGAGGGATTTTGGCATAGAGAACCATATGGACATGGTTTCTATCCTACATGCTGGTTAAAGGAAAGAGAATGGACTACAAATACTTTTCCAACAAAAACTAACAACCAAATAACTTAAAAAATAATAATAAACATTTTATTTAAAGTCTTAAGTTCAAAATTTTATCCCTCTTGCCTTCCTCCCCTTCCCCTTTCCTAAGGTGGTGAGCATTCAGATATAGGTTATACTTGTGCAATTATGTAGGACATTACCATATTAGTCATATTGTATAAGAAAACTTGAATAAAAAATGAAAGAAAGTGAAAAATAATATGCTTCAGTCTGTGTTCAATCAGTATCAGTTTTTTCTTTGGAGGGGGATAGTATGCTTCCTCATTAGTCCTTTGGGATTGTCTTGGATCATTGTAATCCTGAGAATAGTTAAGTCATTCATAGTTCTTCATCTGACAATATTGCTGTCACTGAGTATATTGTTCTCCTGGTTCTGCTCACTTTACTATACATCAGTTCATACAAGTCTTTCCAGACCTTTCTGAAATCATCCTGTTTGTTATTTTTTATATCAAATAATATTCTATCACAATCATAATATAACATAATATAATAGAAATAATTATAATATAAACACAAATAATAATAATAATTCTAGCAAAATAATATTCTATCACAATCATATACTGCAGTTTATTTTGCCATTCCTCAATTACATTCCTTTGATTTCTAATTCTTAGCCACCATAAAATGAGCTGATATAAATATTTTTGTACAAATAGTTCTTTACCTCTTTTTGGGGATGTCTTTGGGATATAAACCTAGCAGTGATGCTGGTTCAAAGGGTATGCACAGTTTTATAGCCTTTTGGGCATAGTTTCAAATTGCTCTTCAGAATGGTTGGATCCGTTCACAACTCTACCAATGGTGGATTAGAGTCCCAGTTTTCTCACATCCCTTCCAACATACATTATTTTTCTTCTTTGGTTTTTAAAATTTTTTATTTTTGTTATAACTTTTCATCTGCACTGAATACTTGCAGTAAAATGAAAGGGAGAATCTAGAACAGGAAGAAAGCCTTTTTAAGTTGAGTGGGCTTACAATCATTTGCAGTGATAGCTGGGAGCAGCATGCTTTTTAGCACAATTGTCTACATGCATCAATCTCCTCATACATTGCAGGTGTCACTTTTTTCAGATTGAATGAATTTGGTGTAAGAGCAGAATTTCAAACTAAGAACAGTTATGCCAACCTACACAGATGACAACCAAATGGATAGGTGATTTTGCCGGTAGAGTGAAAACTTAAGAGTCTGAAAGCTTCTTGCTTTCTTAGTTTTAAGCGGTCAATCAGTAAACATTTGTTAAGTGACTACTATGAACCAGGGACTGTGCCAAATGCTGGAGATATAAACACAAATGAAACACTCTCTGACCTTATGAAGTTTACATTCTATCAGAGGAGACAATATATGCCCCCCAAAGAATATAGAAAAGACTAAATAAAAATAAATAGAAGGTAATTTTTTGGGGGGAAGATACTGTCAGATGAGGTGAGTAGTTAGGTATTGTACCTTGTGTGAGGTGGCATTTGAGCTTAGTTTTCAAGAAATGATGGATTCTAAGAAGTAGACGCAAAAGGGGAGCACATTCCAGGCATGTATAAAATTGAAAATTGATTTTAACTCTATTTTTAAGACTTAATCAAGCACCCATAGGTTTAATACTCTCCCTAAGCTGTGTGAGTGTAAATTCCTTACTCTTGTAACTTAACCCTTTACCAACATTCTGGAGAAACTTGCTTAAAGGTTAAGCTTTTGTCTTGTAATTCCCTCCACCCTTTACTTTGGTAGCCTCAGGTTAGTTTTTTGAGTCTCAATTTTATTATTTTAATTTGTGTCTCTATGCATATGTTTGGAAGCTCAAATTCAGATTCATTCAATCAAAGCCATTGCAGACTATACCCACGTTGTTTTTGTTAGTTCTTTCAGTCACATATGACTCTTCATGACCCCTATTTTGGGGGGGTTTTCTTGACAAACATATTGCAGCAGTTTGCCATTTCCTTCTCCAGCTCATTTTACAGATGAGAAAATTGAGGCAAACAGGTAAGTGACTTACCTAGGGTCACACAGCTAGAAAGTGTCTGAGGCCAGATTTGAACTCAGTCTTCCTGACTCCAGGCCCCATGTTCTATCTTCCCCGCCACTTAGCTGCCCTAGAAACTAAGCCTATGTCTTTAGATTAATCAGATCACCTGAAGATTACTCCCATTTCCAATAAGGAAGTAATGAGAAGAAGTTGAAGTAACTCTTCCCCCCCCCCCCTTTTTTTCTTTCAGGGCAATGAGGTTTAAGTGACTTGTCCACACAGCTAGAAAGTGTCAAGTGTCTGAGGTCGGATTTGAACTCAGGTCCTCCTGAATCCAGGGCCAGTGCTTTATCCACTGTGCCACCTAGATGCCCTTAAAGTAACTCTAAATCCACCTCCTCATTAAAATGCCTACCAATCAGGATCATTTTACCTTTGCCAGGGTAGGTCCAAGTGATGTACTGTCAGGTCAATCAGGAGACAAAACTAGTTGTAAAAGACCCTGTCAATCCTCACTCAAGGTCTTTGGTCATTGTGAGAGGCCATTGACCCAATTTAGTGGTTACTGTTAGTGTAATTAATAAATTGATCAAACTTGGAATCTTGTCTTTCACAGTTTACCTTAATTTTCAAATACGTGGAAAGGCAAATAAATGCAAAATATAATATCATGTGTGAAGAATGACAAGGATGTTCTGTTCAGTCTTACATGAATAACTCCTGGGACAAGCTTTCTTCTTTCAGTTTTTCTGCCATCTTTTGCTCCCTTCCTTATAATGTTTGCCTTTTGATCAGTCACTTTGTCAAAAGAGTTTCATTAGGGACCAAAATGCTTCCTTATCCCTACATTTACCTTATAGAATCCAGCAGATCAGCCTGTCTCACTACTAACAGGGCTAAAATCCTGAAATTTGGGACTAGGAATAATTGTTTAGAACCTAGTACCTTGGGCAAGGAGCTTCAAGAAATGCCAATGATTCAGGGAAGGATTGATAATTTTATTCCAAGATGATAGCAAAAAACTAGAAGGAGCAAGTTTGTCTGAGGAAGTATGGAATTTTTGTCATCTGGGGTTCCTATACCAGGAGAAGACATCTCCTCATACAGGTGGATTATATTTCCAAGTATTTGATTCTGACCTGGAATCTGTCTGCAATTAGCAATCATGGCTATATAGAATCCTAAAAACTGCTGATTTTTCACCAATTCTCCAGTCACACTTTTCATTGTCATGGCACTTTCTTTAAATGCTTTCAACAAAACTGAAACTAACTCTTGTCTTGTGTTGGTTTATTTGTATAAACATGAATTGCTTAAATTCTAAGTCTTGCTGCATTTCCTGAAAGAAAGCGTTAAGGTTCCCATGAATGGAGGAGAAGGCAAAACTTTTTCATGTAGAATAAAATATGCTTGGGTTTCTTACAGGCTATGCCATGATTCAAGTCTCAATAATTTCACTTTGTTGAAAGTAAAAGGATTCTTTATTAATTCAATTCATCATTGATTTCTTAAATACCTACTATGTAAATGGCACTATTATGGAGGATATGGACACAAAGAAAAAAGGGAAAATGGGCATTGAATTTAATGAGTTTGTCTTCATCATGATCCAGTTTTCTTCTAAGAGTATAGTAACACAAATGTTAGGAAATTTCTGCAACACATAACTATATGGTGCTGTTAAGACATGTAACTGACATTTTAACACTCCTTTTGGTTATTGCTTGCTGGCATCATTTAATGAATAGTGGGTCAACCTCAGAATCAAGAAGACTTAGATTGGAGTGCAGTCTCTGACACATACTGGTTTTGTGACTGTGGGTTAGTCATCTGACCTCAATGCCACACAGAACTCTCTAAAACTATGTATCCATTCTTGAGGAATTTAGAGGTCTGGACAATATATATGTCTAGAGCAAAGCCAAGCCATGTAGTTATAAGTGTGGATCTAATTCATATATATATATATATATATATATATATATATATATATATATATATATATATACATACACACATATATATATATACATACACACACACACACATATATATATATACATACACACACACAGAGACACACAGATATTTTTCATTTATTATCTTTTTATTTCCAGTACCTAGCACAGTGCCTGGCACATAATAGATGCTTAAAGAATGATTGTTGATACTTGTGTGTGTATGTGTGTGTAAACACATAATTCTTGGGTCAAGCTTGCTTCTTCCTGTTTTTGTGTCATAGAAATATTTTTCCCTTCTTTATCATGTTGCTTTTTGATCAGACACTTTGCCTAAAGTGTTTCTTTAGGACTGGAATGGTCCCTAATATCCATATTTATCCTATAGATACATGTGTATATTATTTGATTCAGACATGAGATTTTACTGGTATTTTTACTGTGGAAACTTCCTTCACTAATATAGATTAGCAACCCATCTGTAATATAGATTTAGAGACATTTCTGAGGGAATTGAGAGATTATGTAGCTCTTTAATGATTACACAGGTAGTATAGAATGTGTTAGAAGTAGGACTAAGGGGCAGTTGGTGGCATAGTGGATAAAGCACTGGCCCTGGATTCAGTAGGACCTGAGTTCAAATCCAACTTCAGACACTTGACACTTACTAGCTGTGTGACCCTGGGCAAGTCACTTAACCCTTATTGCCCGGCAAAAAAAAAAAAAAAAAAAGAGTGGTTGTCAAAGGATAAAGGTAAAAGATAGGATTTTAGTTGAGACTTACAGGAAGCCAAAAAAGTCAATAGAAGAAGTTGAGGAGGAAAAGCATTTCAGGTATGGAGGACCACCAAAGAAAATATCTGGAAGTGGAGTGTTATGAAATAATGTAGAATTGTATTTAGTGAATCTTGGCTTCCCTTGCCCACAACAAACATTTACTAAGGAGTTACTATATGTCAGCCACTGTGCTAGGTACTGAGGGCACAAAAGAGGCAAAAATTCTGTCCCTACACTCAAGGAGCTCACTGTCTAATGGGGGAGGAAAAATTCAAACAACTCAGTACTCATTAGACATATACAGAGAAGATGTACTTGCCAACAACTCTTGTAGAATTCAGTCTACTATAATAGCAGTTCTAACTTGTCTAGACCTCACATAATCCTGGATTTTCTTATTTAAGTTCGCATCAATTCATATAAGTCTTCCCATGTTTTTCAATATTCTTTATATTCATTGCTTCTTATGACATAATTTCCCATTATATTAATGTACCATTTTGTTTAGTTACATCACAATCAATGACCATCTACTCCACACTCCCAGTTTTTGCTATCACAAAAAAGAAAATTATAAACTTTCTTTCTATCTTTAAATTTACAGTCAAAAATATGCCTTACAATGGGAGTTCTGGGTCAAAGTGACACTTTATCCACTTTCTTAACACAATTCCAATTTGGCAACTTCACTTCTTTTCCTAGTTGTATTGATATTGTTTATAGAAAAGTTTTTCAGTTTCATGTAATCAAAATGATCTATTTTTCTTTTGTGACCTTCTCTATTTCTTGTCTGGTTTGTAATTCTCACTGTAATTATAACTGGCACAAGGTATATGTGAGTAAAATGACTCCTGATCAATAAGGTGATGTGTGGGGGGCATCTAGGTGGCACAGTGGATAAAGCACTGGCCCTTGATTCAGGAGGACCTGAGTTCAAACCCAGCCTCAGACACTTGACACTAACTGTGTGACCCTGGGCAAGTAACTTAACTCTCATTGCCCTGCAAAAAAAAAAAAAAGGTGATGTGTCAAAGGCTCATTTATTGTCATTATCGTGAGAATGGGAAACCCAGTGTGCAGCTGGTGGGTGCAAAGAATGGGGGCTCACGGGACCTGTGTTAACCCCTAGTCCCTAATGCGAATGGACCCGCCCCTTTTTCATCACTGGTCAATTACTCAAGGGTTACAATCTACATGCAAAAGCTAGCTAATGAACACAGTATTCCCAACCCTAATTTCCGTAATTATTCTTTGGGTTCTTAGCCAATGGGGGAGGTGACACAGGGACATTTCTTCAATATTTCTTTATGTGGTCATAGTTCAGGAGAAGACCTAATTGAGACCAGCTCAGGGCTCCTTGAATCATGTGATTCTGTTTGCTCGAGGGGAAGTAGGGGATTTGAGACTTTTGTCCTAAAACAGGTTAGGAGGAGTATAATTTGAATGATCACTGTTATATCCTCATTGAGAAGAGACCATTACCTATTTCCTCACAGTATATGATCTGGTTCTCTTTTAATTTTTTTTATAATTCTTTACCTTAAATATTTAAGCCCTATATCTATTTTGAGTTTATTTTATTAAATATATTACTGATTTAAATTTTTTTTTTGGTGGGCAGTGGGGGTTAAGTGATTTGCCCAGGGTCACACAGTTAGTAAGTTTCAAGGGTCTGAGGCTGGATTTGAACTCAGGTACTCCTGAATCCAGGCTGGTGCTTTATCCATTGTGCCACCTAGTTGCCCCTACTGATATAAATCTAATTTCAGCTGAACTTTCCAGTTTCCCCACTAGTTCTTGTCAATGGGAAATTAATTCTTCCTCCAAGCAATTAATCCTCTAGGGTTTATTGTATACATTACTTAATTCAATTGTTTCTGATTCTTCTTTATCCATTCTACTTTACTGCTATATTTTTCTATTTTATAACTGATACCAAGTAGTTTTGATGTTTACAACATTTTAGAAAAGTGTGAAAGTTGAAAATGCATAAAATAGCTGGGACTTGATCTACCAAGATACAAAAAAGTATAATTACAAAATACTCTTTAAGTAAAGAAAGAATGACAAATAGAGAAATGTGAGTTGCTTATGGTTGGGGCCTGCCAATATAGCAAAATTTATGGGTTTAAAATTATACCAAACTACTGAATATGGAGATACTGTATAGAGTAATACAAAATGAGAACTAAATTCATTTGAAGGTGTAGAATCTTAAGGGACAAAAATGGTGGGGTGGGAAGTACCAAGGAAGGGAGGATTACTTCTAATTGGATTAAGAAAAATATGCTCAGAATAATTTTGTGTTGGTGGTAATATTATCCAGAGGCACTCAGTGACCAATTTTCCAAGTAAAAAGATGATTCCAAAATAATGGGAAAGTTATCTACATAACTCAGTAGACTATATGTACATTGAATTCAAACCTGGGCTCATACATCTACTAGTTGTGTAACCCTGGGCAAATCATTTAATCTCTGTCTATCTCAGTTTTTTCATCTATAAAATTGAAATAATAATAGGACCTATCTCCTAGGGTTATTGTGAATTAAAATGAAATATTTGTAAAGCACTTTGCAATCCTTAAAGTATTATAAGTGTGTTAGATATTATTATTATTGCTTATTGAAGACATAAGGTATGAAGAGACAGACTTTTATAGATTATTTTGAACTGATTCAGAGTCATAAATATTATAAGATCCTACTGTGTCTAATGTTTGTTTATTTCAAATAACAAAAATAACAACAAAGATTTGATTTGCAAGAACAAAATACAGCCTTGATAACTCTCCTTTAACATTTTCCATGCTTATGCTAAAATCATCCAAATTTGAAAAATAGTTTTATAGAGATAGCACTGTTCAATGATCCATGGAATATCATTGAGGAAGGCACAAAATGAGGAGACATATGTTCTCCCAAAATATTTGTCTATGTCATGGAGGATGTCATATAGTGAGTCCAAAAAGAATAATTTTCTACAAACAGCAAGGTCTTTTAAATGTCCCTATTTGCTAGAGATTTTATATATGCACCTGAAATGCAGATCATCAACACTGCATTGATAATGATTAACACTGATTTTAATCATTTCATGCATAAGTTTAATCAATTAAAGCCAATTATTATAACAAGGAGAAAGAAGAGAATAGAAATTCATAAATACAACTTATTTGCCAAACAGAGATATTGCAGCCAAATGCAATGCTAGTTTAAAATATTAATTAATTTGGAAAATCTTTGGAGGATGACAGTGCCCCATAAAAAAGCAAGAAGAAGTAGAGGGAAATTATTGTAATTAGTGTTTCTATTCTTTATCTGTCAACATCCCATGTTTTGGGATCAATAACTAGAGTAAATTGGTCAAGTTGGAATTGTTTTAACCGTTTGTCATATCTTTTTCTCATTTTTATTTTCTCTTTTAGCTTTGTACTTATGTTAATCTTTGTTTTTATAACTCAGTGATCTCCATAGATAGCTGATTCAGGAATGACTCCTATCTCTGTAACTAGCCATTTTCTATCTATTGAAATATAAGCAATCGGGGCAGCTAGGTGGCACAGTAGATAGAGCACTGGCCCTGGAGTCAGGAGTACCTGAGTTCAAATCCGGCCTCAGACACTTGACACTTACTAGCTGTGTGACCCTGGGCAAGTCACTTAACCCCAATTGCCTCACTAAAATATATATAAAAGCAATTTTATTTTCGTAATGTTATTTGGTGCTAAGCATATTCAGTAATTCATACTTGATTCTTTTCTCTGTGACAGTTTCATGATAAAAAACATGTGAGGCTTCTGTGGAATCTATGTCTTTGGCCTTTCTCATTCTTTTTTTTTTTTTTTTTGCAGGGCAATGAGGGTTAAGTGACTTGCCCAGGGTCACACAGCTAGTAAGTGTCAAGTATCTGAGGCTGGATTTGAACTCAGGTCCTTCTGAATCCAGGGCTAGTGCTTTTCCACTGTGCCACCTAGCTGCCCCAGCCTCTCTCATTCTTCACCCATAATTCATATTCTTCAGCATATACTCACTATATACATATATGTACACGTATACCTACATACATATCTAGTACTTATAAATATATTTATGTATATGTGTGCATATGTGTTTTTGTATGTGTATATTTGTATGTATATATGGTAATATATGTCAAGAGGTAGCTAGATGGTTCAATGGATAGAGTGCCGGGCCTGCAGTAAGGAAGACCTAAGTTCAAATCTGTCTTTAGACAGTTACTAGCTATGGGACCCTGGGCAAGTCACTTAACCTTAGTTTGCCTTAATTCATTGGAAAAGGAAATGAGAAACCACTCCAGCATATTTGCTAAGAAAACTCCATGGACAGCATTGTCATGCTATGTTCCACAGGGTCTCAAAGAGTTGAACACAATTGAATGACCGAATAACAACAAATAAGTATATGTATATTGGACATATATTCCATATAAACAATGTATTGGCCCCAGAATAACACAGTAGAGAAGTTTCAATTACTTTTAAGAAATTGCAAAACTCATTCCATGACTCCTAAGTTCTTCCTGAAATAGGGGATCATTATTTTATGAACAATATGCTATTGGTAGTATTTGACCATGAGTTCTCCTTGAGATAAAGGCTCATCTTTTAAATACCAATTGCCTATTATATGGTAGGTACTAGGGACACAAAGACACAAATGAAAAAGTTGTTGTCTTCAAAGACTTTATATTCAATGGGAAGGAGAGGGGGAGACACAACATGTACTTATATAAATATATATAAAATGTTTAAAAGAAGTACAAGATAATTTTTGGATGAGGGTACTAATGGGTAGGGAGATCAGGAAAGATTTCATGGAAAAGGTGACTTTTGAACAGAGTTTTGAATGAAATAAGAGCTTCTCCAAGGTTGTGGTAAGGAAGAAGTATGCCACAGGATGGGAGATAACCAGTGCAAAGGAATGGAGATAGGAAATTGAGTGCCATGTCACATGGTTGCAAGTCATGGGACACTAGAATCTCCAAAGAGTAAATATCATTCAGAAGGCACTGGAGAGGTACATGGTGATTGTGAGTAGGCATACTCATACACATTCAAATAGGGAACTACAAAAACTAGAATTAAGGATCTCATTAAAAAATGTATTAAAAATGGCTGCAGATTAATCGAGAGATTGCCTGTATGCTCCACTGGCATCATTGTAAAGTTAAACTACTTTAATAAAGGATCCTATTACAGTGGACTGACCATCCCACCCCTCACAGGTAAACTTAGAGGAGGGTGTAGATAATAGCCCCTAGATGGATTGTGATTTGCATCCTTGGACCTGATACTCAGGTTGATGAGACTCCAGATTCAATTGAGCACTTTAAGTAGCATTATGTAATTCAGTGTCTATGGAAAAACCAGAACCAATTAATCAATCCATATGTATTTATTAAAAACCCTACTATGTGTCAGGCATTATACATAGCAAAAGTATAGCATATGATATCATCCCTCCCTTCATTACTTTTACAACCCACTTGGGAAGCTATTATAAGAATTATACCTACAGAGCAATTAAATAATGAGTTAAAATAAGGAATGTTACTATGGGCTAGAATTGTTAAAGAAAGTTTCATAGGAGACTTGAACCTGATCTTAAGTAAAAGAAAAATCAGATAGGCAAAGAAGAACAGGAGTCTGTCCGTCTCTGTCCCTGTCTCTGTCTGTCTCTTTCTCTCCCTCTCCCTCTCCCTCTCCCTCTCTCTCTCTCTCTCTCTCTCTCTCTCTCTCTCTCTCTCTCTCTCTCTCTCTCTCTCTCATATACAAAGGATATATGTCTGATTAGAGTGGAGTTTACTTATTGGAGAGTAGTGAGAAGATAGAAAAAAATGATTTGGCCTTGATACAATAAGCAAGAGGGGATTATTAAAAGTTTTTGAGTAGAATAGTGACATGATGAATTTTATGTTTAAGGAAGATTACTCTGGCAGTAGTATTCAGGATGAAACATTGAATAGGAATGCAAATATAAAGATATATTAACACGGTAAAGTAGTATAGACATAATAAATACCACACCATACTGTGTATCAACTACATCCTTTGATTTCACAATGATTTATTTATTATACCACCATCCTCGTTATTGAAAACAGAATACTATAATTTCATTTACCATCTGTGAGTGCCAAATGGTCATAATTAATAACAGCGAATATTCCAAAAAGGTGATCTGCTCAAAATAACCTTACTTCAATTGTTAGCAGACTGCTTCCTTTGAGAATCATTCCATTCTATAATACAAAGACAGTATTTAATTTTATCTTAAGATTATATTTCTTTTGCTAGTTTTGAAGCCACTGAAAGTGACAAACTAGCCAAGTCTTTATGGTTTTTTAGATTTTCTATAGTTTCATAGGATCACAAATCTAGAGCATGAGGTCTAAACCCAAAATTTGACATACAAGAAAGTTGAAACCTACAGAAGTTAGATTTTAGGTTCTCTGTAGACAGCATCTATCTTTTGCCTCCTTTTGTATCACTAGCAGTAAGCATAATGCCTGGCACATAGTAGGCACTTAATACATGTTACTGGTCGATTATCAATGAGAAGTTAAGCGACTTGCCTTAAGTCATACATCTAAAAAGTAGTAGAATTGGGATTCAGATCCAGGTCTTATGACTCCAACTTCAACACTCTTTCCACTGTACCTACACTCAACAAGTGAGGCACAAAATGAGAAAATAGACTAGCTATGTGACCCTGGGCAAGTCACTTAACCCTCATTGCCCTGTAAAAAGGAAAAAAAAACCCCAAACCAAACAACTGCCCCCAAAACCCCAAACCCCAAAAGAATGTAAGCTTATTGTGAGTAGTTGTTTCATTTATTGTATTTCTATGCCCAGTTCCTAGCACCTGACACATATTAGGCAGTTAAAGGTACTTATTTATTAATTTAAGTAATATTCATTGAAGAAATTTTAAGGGAGAGACAGCATGTGTGTTACCACCTAGTGTACCAGGAAATATTTGATGTAGGAAGTAGCACCTGTATTGTTCTTTGAAAGAAGCTAGGGATTATATGAAGTAGAGGTAGGGAGGAAGTACATTCCAGACACAATGAAGTATCTGTATAAAGGCATGGAGGCTGGAAATGAAATGTCATGCATAGGGAACAAAACAGTTTGATAGAAAGTACTTGAAGGTGGTTGATATGAAATAAACATAGGAAGGTAGACAAGAATGAGATGGCAGAATACCTGATCTTTTATTTTGAAATTATTTCTTTTGATATTTTTTGATTTTTACATCTCCTACATTTTTCAATATGCCCCTCCTCCTGTCCAGTCATCCATTAATACCAAGAATAAAAAAAGGTAGGGGGAGTGTTCTATACCCATAGTCCCCTGCTTCTGTAAAGAAGGAATTGGGGTATATTGTCTTATCTCTTTTTGGGGGCTTAGTTTGTTTATGATACATTTACAGCATTCAATTTCAATTATTTTGTTGTTTTTCTTTCCATTTACAATGGTATAGTCATGCTGTATATTTTCTTTGTTCTGCTTACTTCACTTTACATAGTTAGTTTGCATAGTTTGTATGTCTTCCCATGCTTTCTGTAGCCAACATGTTCACAGTTTCCTGTTTATATTTCTTAAAGTAATATTACATTACATTCATGTACCATAACTTATTTAACCATTCCCCCATTAAAGGCCATCTGCTTTGTTTCTAATTCTTTACTACTACAAAAGTGCTGTTACAAATATTTTGGGTTTTACAGTACCTTTCAAACCATCATTTTTCTTGAGGTATATGCCTAGTAGTGAGATTTAAAAAAAATTATCCTAGAATTCAATTGAACAAATTCAGTTCAATAAACATCCTCTATAACATATAGAATATGATCCTGGATTTGAGCTCATCAATGTGGATACCCCTCCCCCTGATCCTGCCTGATTGCAACCCATCCAAATCTTTCTTTGTGATTCTTGTCCATGCCCTTCTATCCTCCACAAAGCTGCCAAATTAATATTTCCAAACATGAATCTAACCAATTCCCCACTACTAAAAACTTAAATGGCCCACTCTAACTCCTGGCACTTAAAATAGTGCCTGTCACATAGTAGGTGCTTCAAAAATTTTTATTGAACTAAATTTGTTCAATTGACTGGATCTAGCTTTCTTCTAAAATGGGATCAATAATGCCAAGTAATTTTGTCTTCTGGATGAAAATTGGGTCTTTCTTACTTTCTTTTCCTGGGTTGAAAAAAATCCCTCCCATGATACAGAGCCCTTAATGTGGCAATGTGGGAACTGGAGGGACAGGCCCCTCCTCTGCTCTCACCTTGAAGTGAGGATGTATTCCTCACAACCAGAGCCCCTGGGATGGGGGTAAAAGGAGAGCACAAACCTTCTGCATCATCTCTAAGCAGATACATAAATAGAATTTTCGCATCTATCACAAATATCACAAATTGTCATTGGGGCAAATGGATGTGAAATGATGTGGTTTGTTTGTCGTTGGGGCTTAGGATGGCCACTATCTCATGGGAAGGGGAGACAGAAACTGAAACAGCAGCTCAAGTTCACTTCTTTTTGAGAATGATGGAAACAGCAAAGGGAGAGTAGGGCAGAGTCAGAAGAGCCCATCCCCACCTGGAATCTGTTTCCTATTTTAACTCTTTCCCAACTAGGCCTAAGCCTTTGTTTACATACTGCTAAAGGATTAGAAATGCTCTCAACAGCACTATGAATGGGGAAGAAATCCCCATTATTCCACCCTCCCAATTGCCAAAAAGGAAAAGAAGATGAAGGAGGAAAATGATGAGAAAGGACAAACTGGGCTGCCTCTTCTTTTATACTTCCAGACTCTTCTGATGGGATGCTACACTTGGAGTCAGGAAGACTTAGGTTCAAATCTTGCCTCAGGCAATTAATAGCTATGGTGATCCTGAATAGGCCATTTAATCTTTCTGGGTCTCAGTTTTCTCATCTGTTACATGAAAGGTTTGGACTTAATGCCATCTCCTGTCTTTTCTTGATTGATGACCCTATGAGTCTTTAAATTTTCAAGGAACCTCACAAGACTCTTTTATTTCAGAGTCTGCTATCTTATTCCCTCCTAGGAGAATGAGAAATAAGGAGGGGGCTTGGGGAGGGGCTGCCAGGACATTAATGTCTGCAGCCCTAGGGAAGTTCCCTCAATTTATTAGTGCTTCTGGGGCAAGCCTTGTCCTCTCCAGTAATGTGCTGTAAAATGCAAATATTGCTGAGAGGGCTCATATAATACCTTTGTTAGAATGATTCTGAGTCCTATTACTCTGTGATAGGAAGTATGGAACAGATGGACATCACTAGGTGTTCTTTTGTCTCAACTGGCCAGCCCCAAGGCAGACATAGGCAGAATAAGGATTGAACATATAATTTCTTTAATCTAAAGTAGTAAGAAACTTCCAGGTAAGGAAAATCCCTTTACCAATGCAAGTGGTTGCCTTCTCTGAAACATTGTCTTAGAGAACTGCCCAGAACACTGAGAAATTAAGGGACTTGCCTAAGATTACACAGTCAGTCTGGGCTAGAGGTGTGTTTGAAGCTGGTTCCTCATTACTTTGAGGTCAGCTCTCTAGCCACTGTTACCATGATGTCTCTCTCAGCACAGATAAATGAATATCAAATACAACAGACAAATAAAAAGTAATTCGGGGGTATGGGAAAGAAGAGAAAGGAATAAAACAGGCATTATCTAGCAGGTGATATTGAATTATGGCTTGAAGGAATCTAGGATTCTATGTGGTAGAGACAAGGAAGAAGTATGTTATAGGCATGGGGGGCAGGCCATAAAAAGGAATGGGGATGTGGGATAGATTGACACATAGGGAAAACAGTAAATAGGCCATTTGACAGGAATGTACAATACCTGAAGGGGAGTATCTTAGGGAAGGTGAGCTAGAGTTGGATTTTGAATACCAATGGAAGAGTTTGTCTTTTATCCTAGAGGCAATTTAAAGCCATGAGGGGTTTCTTGAAGAGGAGAGTGGCATGGTCAGACCCATGACTTTTTGTTGTTCACTTGTTTCAGTCATGTCTAACTTTTCATGACCCCATTTGGGGTTTTCTTTGTGGCACTAACTGGAGTGGTTTGCCATTTCCTTCTCCAGCTCATTTTACAGATAAGGAAACTGAGGCAAATGGGGTGAAATGACTTGCACAGGATCACACGATTCAAAATTTGAGACTGGATTTGAACTCATAAGGATGAGTCTTCCTGATTCCAAGTCCTATGCTCTATCCACTGCACCATCCATCTGCCCAGACCTATGATTTAGCAATAGCAAGTTGACTACTGAAGGATAGATTGGAAAGGGAGAGTCTGGAGGGTAGAGCAACCGGTTAAAGGTAATAAGGAAGCTATTACAAAAGTCTAGGCAAAAATTAGTGAAGGATTCCTCCCCATGGGATCAAAAATATTTTGTGGAAGTGATGGCACTTGATCTGAGGTTTAAAACTTGCACTGGCTATCAATAATTGGAGGTGAAAGAGAAGAAGACATCCTAGGTATAGGGAAAACCTTTTCCCCAAATTTTCAAGGTCTTTGAGGCTAAGGACCATGTCCCACAGTTCTTTTCTATGTCTTAATTCTTAACACAATGCTATGACACACAGTAGGCATTCCATGCATTACTTGCTTAATCGATCTAAATAAACACAGTGTGTTTTAAGAGGAGCAATTGTACTACATTAACGTTAAGTGATTGTGGAAGCTTTATTGCTCCCTTGGTAAGCTCATGATTGTTGATAGTTGTGGTAAGTGTTTATAGATCATTGGTCTTCATATTACAAGATGAAGTAGTTTTTGGCAGTGATGGAGTGTCCCAGAGGGCATTCTCACATTTACTTTAGCGGTCTGAGGAAGAGCCAGCATTTTCTGTGGGCAGGAGGAGGGGCCAGCATTATCTAAGTGCCATGCTCCTCTGCCTCAATGCTAACATACCTGCCCCAATAAAATCACCGGAAAAATTGCTGCATTGAGTGTTGGGCATCACAGACCTTTGCCTTGCCAGCTCAGCTACAGGAGCCTTGCCTGCCTGATGATGTACAGTTGTGTTTCTGTACCTCCCAGCCTACTTGAATTGAAGCATTCCATCTTCCTGGCTTGCAAGGACTTTCTTGCTGTCATTTCCCAGCAATCGATGACCCTGCCACATGGCAAGCCACAGTATCTTTGTGTTTTTTCTCCCTATCAATCTCATTTACTTGCATTCTATCATGTCCACCCTTCTCAAGTTGAATGCTTTAAAATGGCACTGCCAACCCTTCTTCCACATGGCCAAAGGAAGTGCTAGTGTTGTTTTTCTTTTAAATGAGAAGTCCTTTCTTATAAGAAGCCTTGGAGTGTGTAGAATATTGATAGCAGTTTGGATGACAGAGTCTTGAAAGCAGTGATAGGGTACCAGGCATAATGATTTTACATTTGCTTAGCAAACCTGAGGGAAGAACTATAGGCCTGGTAAAGAAAACTGCAGTCAATGAAGAGCCATTAATGTGGGCACGTACTTTTGGTGCATTTCCATTAACTCTGTAGTTTTAATTGACAAATGTAATTTGAAGGTTCAGTGTTTCATCTTAAATTATTTGTGTGCTCTAAGTGTTAAACAAAGCCAGCTGCTAGCTTGGCTAAAATCCTTTTTGGAGACACATTTAAATTGTGATAGCCATTACCAGGGTAACTTAGTTATTTATGAATAGACTTTAAATATACCCTAAACAGAAGAATCTGAGATCCAAGTAACACTGCCTAAAGTATTCTGAGATAATTGTAAAACTCCACCAAATTGTGTTTTTGAACAAGGATGTTTAACCTTAATTGTGTCATAGACCCCTTTGCCAGTCTGGTGAAGCCTAATATGATATGGTTTGTTGCTTACATTCATAACTGAAAGAAATCCTGAATTTTGCTTGTTGTGTTAAGGAAAATTTGGTTTCATTCAGATGTATTTTTCCCAGTCATGCTCATTGACCCCCTGAAATCTATAGGGGTCTGTTGGCCCCATGATAAGAACTCTTATTTTAGAAGGTAATGGAAGTCATGAAGGGATCTGCTATTCCAGACCTGATTTTGACCAGTAAGATTTGGTTGCTAAAGTAGAAGTGATAGAAACCTTAGGCAGCAGGAACCATGCCAGAGCTTGGAGTTTGTACTTGATGGGGGCAGGGGAAGGGGGAAGATACTGGGCATTGTCTGATACCATATTCTAAGACTAAGAGGGAAGTGTGATCAATAGGAAGGGGAATTCTCAGCAAAGAAAACCTGACAATCCAGATGTAAATGATTTTATTGGATAAGGAAAAGGTAGAGGCTCCCAAAGAGATCAACTTGGTCTAAAAGATTTCTTGATGGTATGTTAATATTTTAAAATAACATGTAAAAAGAGAAGACAAGGCAGGTAATTAAACGCAACAAAGTGAATGTCAAGATTTCATAAGAATTGTAGTAGTAGTTGTATTTGGCCTAGTCATCATCATAGTGGCAACTACCACCTTTTTATTTTATTATTTTTTTATTTTTTAGGCAGGCAATTGGGGTTAAGTGACTTGCCCAGAGTCACACAGCTAGTAAGTGTTAAGTGTCTGAGGCTGGATTTGAACTCAGGTCCTCCTGAATCCAGGGCTGGTGCTGTATCCACTGCACCACCTAGCTGCCCCAACAATCACCTTTTAATAATAGGCAGGTGCTCAAAAAAACCACCACCTGATGAAAAACAGAACAAAAAAGGAATGGTACTGTCATCTGGGGGGGCTTCATTTAATGAAAGAGAGAAGGCAAATGTCCTTAAATCATAGTTTTTCTGTTTTCTCTGTGGAGGGGAATGATCTTCAAATTAAGAAAAGCAGAAAAAATATGATTAATGGAGAATTGAAACCTAAGTAACTAAGGATACAACAAGAGAAACCCTACCAGCCTTCACCGAATTCAAATCATTCCTGAAGTGCTATAAGTGGTCTTTGAGGAATCATGAAGAGTGAGAGAAGTGCTAAGGACTGAAGTGAGCTAAACATTGAACCTATTTTCACCGAGATGATTATAGTAGATTTTTCAGATTGGAGGATATGAAGCTCATTTAGATAGTATTTAGAGTACAGATACCATTATCTATGAAGCGATCCCTCTGAGAGGATAAAGGATTTGTCATAGCTATTAAATATCTGAGGCAGGATTCAAACCTAGGTCTTTTGACTCCAGGTCTATCATTCTTTCTGCTATGCATTGCAATCTCCTAAAGGACTGGCCCATGAATAATTAGAAAAAATTAGAAATAAGTAGAAAAAATCTAGATAGATTAATTAATAACAAGGTGGTCTCATTTTTTACAAGTAATGTTCTCATTAGACTGGTAGGTTAGGGGACTTCTATGGATATAGAATGTGTGAATTAAAAAAAAACATGATTTACCAGTGACTTTTGTCATAGATATCCAGTGACATCCCTTCCAAATCAGAAAATTCTATGATTCTGATTCTACTTATGTATCAGAATAGAGGGAATATGGAGTAGTGCATAGAGAGCTGGCCACCCTGATACAAACTGACTGTGTAGCTTTCAGAAAGTCACCTTAACTCCCAGTAATTTGGATTCTTTGCCTAATTGATTCCCCAAACTGGGGTTTGTATTGTGATCTTACATCGAGCAACTGAAACATTTCAGTCCTATTCAATTCAGCTGTGTCTATATAGAAACCCTGTTTCTCTTTAATTCAATTCATCCATTACACTCATTCAGCACACATTTATCAAAAGCAAACTATGTGCTAGTGTCTGTAACTTCAGTCTTCTGGGATCTTATACATATACAAACACATGTACATCATATAAACATAAACATAACTCATGTAAACATACATACACACATCTACACCTATACCTGCACAATACATGTATGCACATATAATACACATATGCTTGCATATGTAATACATACATGCATGCATGCATGCATCTGATCCAGGGTTCTTGTAGGTGAAACAATAGCAAGAGAAGACGAAGAAAAAGGAATCATAATTGGGCAGCCTTGTGGAAGGAGTGCTGGGTTTCAAGCCAGAAGCAGATTGTTCTACAATTTAGGCAAAACATTTTACCTCTCTGGGTTTCCATTTCTTCTTCTCTGAAATAAGTAGGTTGGGCTTAGATGATTGATCCCTACGGTCCTTTCTACATTGAATGGTTTGTAGTTTTGTGATGACTCTTGGAAAGAATCTTAAGACCCTTCATACATTCATTTTACATTTTTCATTGGCTTTGTTTTTATTCAGCCATTTCAGTTGTGTCCAACTCTTCATGACCCTATTTGGAGTTTTCTTGGCAAAGATACTTGAGTGTTTTGCTATTTCCTTCTCCAGTTTATCTTACAGATGAGGGAACTGAGAAACATAAGGTTAAGTGACTTGTCCAGGACCACTTTCTGAGGTCAGATTTGAACTCAGGAAGATGAGTCTTCCAGACTCCAGGTCTAGTACTCTATTTCCTGTACCACTTAGCTGCCTATTTCAATGGATTAAGGGACCATGTTTGTTCAGGCTAGTGATACTTTTGACCTAGAGTTTTGATGCAGAATTTTCTTCTGGCATATATCATTTTATTTTGCTAAGCAATTAAAAAATCTCTGCTTTATGAATAGAATATAGGCAATGTGGCAGAGTGGGTAGTGAGTTAACCTCAGAGTCAGCAAGATCTAAGTTCAAGACCCATCTCTAGCATATACTGGTCACGGGACCCTGGGCAAATTACTTAAACTCTCAGTGCCCAGGAAACTAAGACAATAAATTGAAGAAAAGGTGCCTCTTTGCAGTGGTGAAAAATGCCTACCTAGAAGCTCCATACACTGATAAAATAATAGATCTGGTAAATGGCAGATGATATTTGGAGGAAATCTGTACATTTTGGAACTTACTGCTGACCTTGCATCTTGCAATATAGGACGATAGTAACTACAGGAGAGCTTAAAGCTAATTCATTCTTTGTCTTACTTGGGTATAAAAAAATCAACTTTACAACTACAACATAGGGGATGCAAAGGTAGATAGCAGTTCTGACACAAAAAGATCTGGGGTTTTTATTGTTCCAAAAGATCAATATGAGTCAGCAGTGTGATATTGTAGCCAAATAAGCTCATGTGATCTTGGGCTGCCTTACAAAGGACATAACTTCCAGGAATAAGTGAGACAATAGTCCCACTAAGCTCTGGTCTTCTCATCTCTCACCTATAGTATAGTCCAGAATTGGGTGTCACAATTTAAGAAGGATATTTCTAAGTTGTAGAGGGCCCAGAAGTGGGCAAGTAGAATGCAGAAGGTCCTTGAGGCTCTTTTACCTGGAGAAGAGAAGACAAGACTCAGGGGAGACATGATAGCTGTCTTCAAGGATTTGAAGGGCTCTCACATTGGAAGACAAATGAGATTTCCTTTGTTTGGTCCTAGAGAGGAAAACTAAGAACAAAGAAGGAGAGACCAATTTAGGTTCTTTGTCAGTAAAAAGTTCCTAACAATTTTAACTGTCCCAAAGTAGAATGGGCTGCTTCAGGAAGTGGTGACTTATAGCCATCTTCCAGCAAAGGTTTGATGGCCACTAGTCAAGTATGTAATACTGAAGATTCCTTTCATGTAAGCAACCACATAGCCGCTGAGGCACCTTCTAACTTTCAAATTCTGTGATTGTCAAAAGTTACATTGGAATGATTTCAAAAGGGCTATTCAGATTTCAATAGAATCAAATTGTATTTACTTTGGTCTTAAAACAGCTCTGATTTTTCTACTCTTACTCAATACCTTAGATAACAATATGGATGATCAATGCCGTTCAATAAATATTTATTAAGCACTATGAGCTAGGCACTGAGTTTATGAGGATGAAGAATGATGAAGCTTTCACTGTCAAAGAGGTCACAGTTTAGTAGGGGGATTAGATTTAGTCATTAATTGCCTCAGTACTTCAAAGATCCATGATTTCATAAGTACGTGTGTCCTCCTTCTCTCCCTTAGTATATTGTGGACAAAGCATTCACTATGTCATTACCAACTTGGTGATAAGACTCTCCAAATTGGAGTAGGCTGGACTTTGGAATACAGACATTATCACTGGACCTGACCAGCTTGGTATGGCCTACAAGAACTTGTGCTTAGTTGTACAGACTTCAAGAACTCAGGTTTATCCCCACACCATGAGGAAGCATCTGAGTAAGATTTTAGTGGAGGAAACATATACACAAGGAAATATTATATGAGTTAAAACCTGATTAAGACCTGTAGCAGGGCAGCTAGGTGGCGCAGTGGATAGAGCACCGGCCCTGGATTCAGGAGTACCTGAGTTCAAGTCCAGCCTCAGACACTTGACACTTACTAGCTGTGTGACCCTGGGCAAGTCACTTAACCCCAATTGCCTCACTAAAAAAAAAAAAAAAAAAAAAAAAAAAAAAGACCTGTAGGGAGGTCAAACAGAGTGAGTTGAGAGATTGAAGGAGGGAGAGACTGCTATAAAGTGGGAAAGATCACTGAAAACATTATGAAGGTGGAGGAGAAGGATGTTAAGAAGAGGAGATGGGAGGAGGAGTCAGTTTCAAGGATGGAAGAAAGTGCTTGTAAAGACATAGGGGATGGAAAGGGAAGAAAAAACCAGGGAAAGGTGAGTAATACAGTTTTTTTTTTGGTTTTGGTTTTTTGTAGGCAATGGGGGTTAAGTGACTTGCCCAGGGTCACACAGCTAGTAAGTGTCAAGTGTCTGAGGCCGGATTTGAACTCAAGTACTCCTGAATCCAGGGCCGGCTCTTTAACCACTGCGCCATCTAGCTGCCCCGAGTAATACAGTTTTGAAGGAAAGAACTATTTACAATTACTATTCCTTTTTGAATACTTTAGAAAATGGATTATGTTTAAGATTATATATATGATGTACATAATTTATACAATGCTAGCATTAGATGAGAATAAAATAATCCACTGATTCCACACTTTTTTTCTAGTTAAACTTGTTGATTCCACTGTTATGATGTTTAGATATTAATTGATATCATTTTTTGAGGAGACTGCTGAACAATTATTTCCATAACTCTTTCAGACTAGTCTTGTATGATTTTGTCTCAAGAACATATAAAGCTCCATTTTGTTCTACCAACTCAAGTGCTTTTGAAAAATCAACAAGCAATGAATGTACCTAGAAGATTCTTATATTATCTGCAATCACTGCTGTGCTCTAGCAAATCATCTATGAAAGACTACTATTCCCTCCTCTTGTTTTCATCAAGAGTATTCTTATTGCATGAATACAAATTTTTCATAGAAGTTTTAGGAAGATATAAAGAAGGAACATAGGTTGGAACTTGATTGCTTTATTCTTATCCTCCTTCCCCTCTTCCCAACCCCTTTACTTTTGGTTAAAGCACTCTGATCTTTTTCATTCTAAGGAATTTCCCCCTATTTGTAATGTCTCCATGAAAGTTTTCCTTGAACATTTGTTGCCTCCAGCATGGGTTCCACATGATTGCATTTGGTCAGGTATAGTTGTTCCTTCCAATTCCATCTTCTTACATATGGTGATTTACCTCCTCTCTCTATAGCACATTGAGTATCCGATTGGTTCCACTCTCGTTATTGATGAAAATAGCTCATTCCCTGGGGTTATACCAGCAGATCTGTTTCTCTTGAAGTCCTTAGCTGTCCCTCTTAGAATTTTCACCTGTAAAGGCTTTCAGAATAACATCACTTGATGAGATGTTGGGCCTCTGTGTAGGGTCATTTTTACATTAATTACTTTTTCCTGTTTTTGAGGTGAAACTTCTGAAGTCTTTTCTCATCCTTTACAGATTTCAGCTTCCTCACACTTTCAGCATCTTTTGATGCAGAAACTGATTACTTCCTCCTAGACACCCTCTTGTTTAGTTCCTGAGACATTACTGGCTCCTTTCAACAAGGACAGTTAGTTACTTACTCTCTTATCTAAATTCTGCCTAGTTAAAAAAACCAAACAAACACAAACCTCTGCAATCTGGCCCTTACCTACCCATCCAAACTTATTTTCCAAGAAAATTACTCTGTTCTAGTTAGACCATTCTCTACCTGTGTTCCCTTCTTTATGTTTCTGCCTTTTCCTAGAATTCACCCCTCCCACTCTTCCAATTGTTCAAATCCTACTCAATCTTTAAGTCCTACTTACCCCTAAGACTTACTTTTTCATCTCACATTGATCTTCTTCTCTGGATTCTATGATCACTTAGAGTCCATAACATATAATTTGGCTCTTAATTGTATTTTTTCTTAGGTTCCATTTTTTTATAATCATATTCGCTAATTTCCTTGTTTTCTCAATTAGATTGTATTTTGCTTGAGTGGAAGGAATAATGGTTCATGCTTCTGAACCCAAATTAAAATTAGATATTTTATAATTTGCATAATGTATACAGTATTTATAAGTCGCTATCCCCTTCAGGAGCTATACAATCTTTAAGACTCAGAGTCATTCATACCTTGGTTGATGCCTTATCACAAAGGCATCAGTTCTCTCCTATCTTTTGGTGCTTCTCAGGCCCAGGATAGTGCTCTCAGTCTGAAGTGACTGTGTAGGACCTCAGAGGAGAGAGGATTCAACAAGGAAGAAAGTTTCCTTGACTCCCTGTGGGTTCAGGTAGCAAGTGCCTTGGCTTTTTTTCCAGGTTAATAAAATTTGTACTATATTCAATGTCTTGTTAGTCTGAGTTTTTTCAAAGGTGCCAAGAGCATTTTCCCTTTTATAGGAGGACCTAGACATGAGTCAAACTTCAATTTTCCCATTGAGAATGGTGGGAAGAGACATGAAACAAAGATTATATTATTATTGGGAAGCTCACAAATTTTATACATGGTCTGAGTAAAAACACATCTTTGGATCCGGGTAACCTTGTTAAAGAGCCATTGTCAATACCAAACTAAAGTGCCAAGTCATTGGGGCAAAAAGGACTTTAAATGCCTAGGCACAGCCACAACAGGAAGATATGGTAGTCTCTGGTCTTCAGGATGATAGTCTAGGAGATATGACTAACTAATATACAAGTAAATATACCACAGAATATGATAAATACCACATGGTGAGAGTTTCAGAGAAAGGAGTGATTTCTTCCTGCTGCTGGGGAAGGGAAATGGGACTAAGATGCAAGATTATACTAATTGTTTTAAACATAAAGTCACTAACAGAAAATTTCCAAATTGATATATTCCAGTTGACCCATGTATTATCCATTTGGAAAAAAGATAGCTTGCACCAAATAATACAATATAAACACTATCTTTATTGCCTGAACTAAATTATGGTTTTATATCTAACTGCATCCCTGAAGACCCAATCCTTAAACTATACCTAGAACCCTTTCTGGTCTCCTAAGTGATGTAGCAGAATACTCTATTAGGTATCACATCTTGGTTCTAGCCTACAGGGCTTTGTGATCAGCCTTGTCTTTACAAAATTTTTATTAGTGATTTGTATGAAGACGTAGATAGCACGTTTATCACATTTTTAGATAACGAATCTGGGAATAATTAATATATTGGACTATAAATTCAGAATCCTTCCAAATTTTGAGAGCTTGGATAGATGGATCAGATCTAACAAGGTGAAATTTATATAGGAAGAACATAAAGTCCTCCAGCTCTATCTATCTCTCTGTCTGTCTCTGTCTGTCTATCTACTCTCTCTCTCCATCCATCCACTTATTTATTTATTTCCTTGTTCTTACTTTGATGGTATCAGTATTTCAAATGTATATGTATTTCTCTCATCCATGCAGAATTCAATTTTTTGTCTTGGAGAGTTTTGCCCATGTATTTCATAAATCTTCCACAGAGAATGCATATAGCACATCTGGAGCCAGATAACTGCACAAATATTTATTCATATCTTGGGAAAATCAATGTGTCATGTGGATGGTCCATATATTGCTTTTAGTTTCTACTACATGAGTAGTCTACTTTATGTAAGGTAGTCATATAAGTCCTCTAAAACATATTTTATACCATTACTCAAATTAAGACATTGTTGATAATTTGCTGAAGATTTTGTGCATATAATGCATATTTCAATGGACTTTTTACTTTAAATTTTTGTTCTTATGATATAGTGATCTTCCAGCATTTGTAGTCATATGAGCATTCTTGGGAAAATATGGGTATAAAAGATGTGGTGATTATTGACGCGCACTTACCCAAATGTAATCTACTTTGAGATTATCTTCCTCTTCAATTCTGTGACCAACTCATTGTCTATGGATGGGCTGCTCTGTATAACTATATTATCATCAATCATCTTTGTTTATCTATGATCTTTTTGCACATATACTGATGTCCAGAAGTCTAGTCCATATACACGTTGTAGTCTACAACCTGCATTTTTCATGGTACAGTGGGAAGGAGTGGCTCAAGCATCAGAGATCCTGAATTCACATAACAACTTTGATATTTATTACCTGTGCAACCTTGTGCAGGTCACTTGACCTCCTAGGATCTCAGTTTTTTCATCCATAAAATGATAAGATGAGACTGGAAGAACAGCCATATATCTGTGATTCTAGCCTATGATGCTATAGGATCTCTCTGGGCTATTCCCTAACAACTTTTGTTCCCATTGGTGGGTCAAGTTTCCAGTGGGGCATTTGTTACTTCCCTTTAACTATGAAGGGTTTCTAGTATTATTATTCATGAACCACTATCAATCTGCTCCTCATTGATTATTAGTTAGTAACCTCAAATAACTTTTAGAAAAGTGTGTGCTCACACAAAAGAAGGCACTGTGCTCTATGCACAAAGCAGAATCACAGTAGCACAAAGGAAACATGAGATGTGCAAATCTGGGGACATCTCCATTCCCAAATGTTCAAATGGACTATTTATGCCTGACTTGTGGTACAGAGCCTTCTGAGCTCATATTGGACTGATCAGCCACAGTCAAACACACTGTACTTTGACCCCAACATCATGATATCACTGGTCCCCTTTGAGTGTGAAGGATGAGCAACGATAAGATTGGTAGGTACAAAAACATTTCACTAAATAAGGGTTATATTCTACTTCTGCACTCACATGGGCTCTGGAGATAGGCTCAAACTTAGAGTATGGTGCTGGTGAGCTCATGTCTAGAAAATATATATAGCCAAAATGTAAACCACAAACTCTTGCTTACTAGAAATCCTTTTTTCCTTTTTATGGAGTCTTCATTAAATTTCCCTTAGGTTTAGCTTTCTACTGGGCTATGAGGATTAGTGTTGTGGCATGTTCATTTCAATGTTCCTGCACGGTTATTTCCCAAACCCTATGGCTACTTCTACTAACTCCAGTAGACTTTGCTACTGAATCTGGTCACTGGAGAGACCTTTGATGGGACCTCATAATCTCTTGGACAGCCTTGATCACCTGAGCATGGAGAATACATAAATACCTGGAGGGAGACACACACAAAAACAGACAGAATGACAGAGATGGAGACACACAGAGAGAAACAGACACACACACAGACAGAGACAGAGAGAGAGACAGAGAGAGACAGAGAGACAGAGAGACAGAGAGACAGAGAAAGATAAAGACAGAGAGAGAGACAGAGACAGACTTTTTCATTTCTCCTGTGTGATTTCCTATGTGAAATGCCTTTGTCACTAGACTATTTTGTCTCTAGACTGGACCCCCCTGGGCTAGGTCACTGATGAAATTTATCTGTTATTTAAAGTACCCAGAGGAATAGTTTCCTTATTTGCCTAACCAATCAGACTTTTCTCAGACATTTCCAAATCATGTTGCCTCTTAATGAATCTTGCACTCTTTCTGAGGTTCTGGACTCTGAGAGATGAGCTTTTACTTTATCTTGCTCAGAACCAGGTCTCTGTGATGACTAGATTGATTGCTTGTATTTGTGTCCCTAGAAATCAGTATAGTGCCTGGCATATAGTAAAATCTTAATAAATTATTTTTCATTTATCTTGATCCAATCAATTTTGCTAATAATTTTAAGATCACCAGCTTATAGTTTGAAGATACCTCTCTCTTCCCCCGCTTTTTTTGGGGGGGGAGTGAATTGAAAAAAAAAAGTGCTCCTCTCCAGTCCTAGCCTCTTTCTGTTTTCTAAGACTCATAAAAAGGTCACCAAACAGTAGCTCAATAATAATTCCTGCCAAACGTCTCAGTACACTGGCATACTGCTCATTTGGTCATGGTAATTTCCTCACTTAAATCAGGTGTCAGTTCCTTATTATTTTGATATATCCTCCCCAGTCTAAAGAGTGTTCTTTTTAGTAGAAAAAATTGAAATAGAACAATCATTGAACAGTTCTGCTTTCTTTCTGTTGTCTTCCATCATCTTATTAATTCAGAGCAATGCTATTATCCTATTTGTGACTGTATGCTAGCCTTTAACAATTTTTTTTAAAGCCCATCTTGTTATCTTCAGGATTCTTTGGCTTAACTCATTCTCAACTTTTGTGATCTTGGCTTACTCTTATAGAATAGTAAAATTCTTTTGTAATTCATCCTCAGTTAATTTCCCTGTTAATGTTTCAGAAATTACACTCTCTGGCAAATACCTCTACCCAAGGTTTCCCTTGGGAATATTAGAAGTTGGCTCATGTTTAGGTTCCCACTACAAAGGGAAAAGGGGCCTTAACTCATTAGCCTGCAGCCAGTCTAACAGGACCTTGAAAAAGAACAAGTTAGATCAACACAAATTTCAAAGGGTTCACATCTGATTCTGTAAACAATTAAGACAATTCACTTTCCCCTCCCTTCTGTATCTCTTCCTTTCCTAGGAACTTGCATATTCCTTGAGGTGCATAGTACTATTTTGGGCAGTCTCTCATCACCATAAGAGGAATGGATTTGGAATTGCTAGGCAGTCAACACTCTCCTCTCAAAAGTCCCACCTCCTCAAGTCTCCATATCGACTATGATACTTAATGTATTGTCCTAGGAGTGGCCCCTTTGTAAGTGTTTCAGACCAGTCCAGTCACTGTGACTCACAATATCAGTAAAAAAAGGGGCAACATCTGAGGTTGCTGCTCTTTGTCTCCATTTTCATCTTTGTCCAGGAATGCTTCCACTTATTCCAGGAATTCAGAGTAGTTCAGGAAGTCTGCTGCTTCCTCTAGCAAGTTGTGGTCCAGGAATTTCTCTGGTGCTAGTTGTTCAATGCAAGTATTGAAGGGGGTCTTACAGAAATATGTAGACCTCCTCCCAGAAAGGCAATTCTTTAGTCCTTCTTTCTGAATTTCTGTCTCCAGTATCCATGTATCTTTTTATTTATTTGTTTTATATTATGAACTTTATTTTAAATTAAAAAGCATTTATTTTTCTCTCCCGCTCCACTTGGGCTAAAAAGAAAAGAATACCATAACTGTTGTGATAAATAAGCATGGCCAAGCAAAACAGATTTTCACATTTCACAATGTCTGAAAACAAGGACTAACACCTAAACTAGTCATCAAGCTGATATTAACAGGACAAGAAGTATTCAGGTGAGGGCAACTTTATACTTATCAATGAGATATAATTGATGATAAAATAGTGGGACAACAATAAACAAGAACAATGGCTAGCATACCTACTATGTGTTCAGTTAGTTTTCCTGCAAGACCTGTTTAAAAAATATTATTTGTTTCAATGCAATTGAAATATTAGCAAACAATTAGAGGACTTCCAAGCATTCCTGGTGAAAAAAACCAGAGCTAAGTGGAAAATTTCACATATAAACACATAAATCAAGAGAAGCATAAAAAGGTAAAGGTGAGAAATCATAAGGGATGAAACAAAGTTAAAAATGCATACATGCTTACATAGGGAGATGATACATGTGCCCCCTCAGAACTTTATTATAATCATGAGTCATAGAATGAGTTTAATTAAACAAAGGAATTGAGTGTGATTCTGTCATGTTTGGATAATTAAAAAAAAAGAATGGAGAGAGGAATGCATTGGGAGAATGGGGAAGGGAAAAGAAAAATGGGGAAAATGATCTCACAAAAACAGGGTGCCAAAAGAGGAGTTTATGTAATAAAGAGGGCACAGTGGAGTGGGAACCGATTACACTTGAATCCCACTGTCATCTGTATTAATTAAAAGAGGGAAGAATACACAAATACACACAGTTAGGTAGAGAAATACATATTATCCAACAGGGAAATAGGAAGGAAAGGAGTGAAAGGAAAAGGGTGGAATAAGAGTGAAGATAGATTAAAAGATACATCAATCAGAAATATAATAGAATAGGATGGAAGGAAATAAACAATTAGCAAACGTAACTATGAATGTGAATGGGATGGAATCATCGTAAAATGGAAGAGGATAGTAGAATAGATTAGAAACTAGAATACAATAGCTAAATGATAAAAGATAGGCACTTAATAAAAACAATGAACCTAATAAAAATAAAATCACAGTTTTGTATGTTTTAAGTGATTAAGAAATGTACAAATTAGGATTATAGGTACTATAGTGAATCACCTGCTGAGACTTGAGTCATGATAACCTGAGTTTAAATCCAGTTTCAAATCAACTACTTTCTATTACATGTGTGACCCTGAGCAAGTTGATTAACCTCTGCTTGCCTCAGGTTTTTCAACTGTAAAATTGAGCTAATAATAGTACCTACTACTTAAGGTTGTTGTGAGGACAAAATGGTATAATATTTGTAAAGCACTTAGCACAATGCTTGGCACATAGTAGGTGCTATATAAGTGCTAACTATTATTATTTTCATATTATTATTATTTCCATAATGCAAGCAACCCCAGCCTCAGCCTGTACCTGTTCCCATGGGCCTCAGTGGGTTACAATTCTGTGACATCATGGGAGGCCCTCAGCCATAGTGGAAAATGGGGGGAAGTTGGGAGAGGAGAAGAAGCTGAAGTTTGCTTGTGGAAGTGGGCATAAGAAAGGTTGTAGCTTGTGAGTTATTGTGAAGTAGTGCAGTTTTTTGCATTCTCACTGTTTCTCACTGACAATATTGCACATAAACAATCATCTTAGCTCCTTTTGAGTTATTTTCTTCTTATATGTTTGTGTCCTGAGTTTCTTTGTCATGTAATAGCTCTTTGTGTTCAAGTTCTTTTTTTGTTTGCTCATTTTCCTAGCCTTTTTCAACATTGTTTTTATGTTAATGCTGGGCTCTGCTCAATTCTGGAATGGATATCCAGCCTGTGCTTGCCCTTCTGCTACTTTCACAGCTCCAGCTGGAGGTCTTCGAGCTTTCAATTCTCCCAAAGTGCTGTGATCCAGGAGAAAGTCTGTTCACTGGTGTTCTTGTCTGAGTTCTGCAATTCCCAGGTTTGGGTTTGTTAGCTTGTTATTTGTTAGGAGTTTCAATATACTGCTGCTGGACTCAGCTACTATTAACTCACTGGGAAGCTCTGTAGGTTCAAAGTGACTGAACTGCTGGCTCTTCTTTGGTTTGAGACACTGCACTGTGCTTCTGCAATCAGTACCACATAGCTATTTCCCTCTCGAAATGTGTTTCCTTGATCAGTATACAGCTAGGGCCACAGTTCACAACTGTCCTTTTTCACCCTGAATTTGTGACCTGGAATGGGATACTGGGAAACAAGAGATCCAAGATAGCACCCATTTTGTAACCTAGCACTTGCTTGTGGATCTCTTTCTGCCCTACTGCTTCCTGTCTTGGTGCTTTGTTTCATTTTTCTTTCTATCGCTGGGTGCTGGATTATTCTCCAGTTCTATCACATGCATGATTCTGAATAGTCCCCCTCCCCAGAATCTGCCCACAGACCTCTCTGTCTATCTTCCTAAGCTACCCTGGGCCAGAAAATGACTCACTGTGACTTTTCTTAGCTTTCTCAAGAATTCAGTCTGGTACATTTTCTGGATCTTTGTCAAGGATATTTGGTAGGTGAGCTAGACTCCTAACTCCATTTCTAAACCATATTATGCAAATTAGATTCCCCCCCCTCTCCTCACTATGTACCCATTTTCTCATTTGAAGTCTCTAAGAATCAAGACCTATATTGATGGAATAATAGAACCTTAGCTAAATCTTTATAGAGTTTATCTACTTCTTTGTTCTCTGTAGTGGATGTTGACACATGCCATTTGTTTGATCATTGTATTATAGATTCAGATCTCAAAGGGACCTTTGAGGCCATCAAGTTTAACTCCCTAAGTAGTTACAGCTGAGGAAATGGAGGCACAGAGGATTTATAATTTTCCCAGGATCATATAGTTTGTAAGCACCTGGGGCTAGATTTTGAATTCAAATCTTATTCATTCTAAGGGCAGTGTTCTGTCTACTGCAGCATACTGCCTTTCTTGAGTATCAAGAGGTAAGAAGACAAAAAGCCCCATCAAATGATGTTTCTTGTTGTCTTTAAATGATTCTCACTTTAGCAATTCCTTTATTTCACTTGACCAGTAAAGAAGCATTTATTAAATGCCTACTATGTACCAGGCACTGTGCTTAACACTGGGTATACAAAAAGAGGCAAAAGAGAGTCCTTACCCTCAAGAAGCTCACAGTCTAATAGGAGAGACAACAAGTAAACATATGTTTTGTTATTGTTCAGTTATTTTAGTTGTGTCTGACTCTTAATGATCCTTTTTGGGGTTTTAGTGGGAAAGATGCCATTTCCTTTCCAGCTCATTTTACAGATCAGGAAATTAAGGCAAAAAGAGTTAAATTATTTGCATGGGTTACACAGCTAGTATGTGAGACTAGATTTGAACTCAGGAAGATGAGTCTTGCTGACTTCAGGCTCAGCATTCTATCCACTGTGCCAATTACTTGTAAACTGTGTTACCATGGGCAAGTCACTTAACACTATTTGCCTCAGTTTCCTCACTGTAAAATGAATTGGAGAAGGAAATGACAAATCACTCCTGTATCTTTGCCAAGAAAATCCGAAAAAGGATCATGAAGAGTCAGACATGACTGAAAATGACCAAACAAGTATTTACAAAAAAGCTTTTTATAGTATAAATAGTAAATAATTAAAAGAGGGAAGGCACTAGAAATAAGAGGGGTCTGTATCTACAAGTAGAACCTTCGAAAACCATTTTTTTCACTTTGCTGCAACCTCTTTGTTTCTTTCTGGATTTATTTATAAAACTGTCAAAGTGGATATGGTTTTGTCACTACATTTGTGTTAGCTCTTTGGTTATTGGGCTAAGATTGCATGTTAAAAGTAGTAGGAGTTAAAGAAATTATTTCAGGTGGTCTAAACACTGCATATTTTAATATCCTTTACCTTCCTTTCAATAACTTTGTCACTACAATTGTGGAGAGTTAAAGGGGATTTTAAAGGACCAATAGCCTGTTCAGGCTTTTGTCTCATTATTTCTCATGTCCAAAAAATTCATCCCTGCTAGGCAACCGTCTGATGATAGACCTCCCCAAATGAGTTAGACTTGTCCTTAGATAAGATGAAACTTGTCATTAGGCTGGTACTCCAAAACTTTCCACTTTGTCAAAGGTCTGCCAGTTCTAGTGTTTCACTAACCTATATAACCTCTAAGAGCCCAGAAACACATGATTGTTATGCTTAGGCATTGGAACAGGATGTTAGTGTGGGTGGCCACTTAAGGAATTTATGAGTACCATGGAAGGTTTTTAGCAAACACAAATACAGAAGAATTTCTTAGTACTGATGAGGTTTTCCCCCAAAATGCTTTTATTCATGAATGACATCATGTGACATTATATTAATTGCATCGAGTCCCCCAAAACTCCACAGTTATACAAAAAAGATTAACTTAAACATTCACAGTGGAAAAACAAAGTAGATGAAAAAGAAATTTTACCCTAGCATATGCAATGTCACTGAATGGGTAGTAATCTCTCTCTCTCTCTCTCTCTCTCTCTCTCTCTCTCTCTCTCTCTCTCTCACACACACACACACACACACACACACACACACACACATCTTGGATAAAACCTGAAGATTAAGAGTGACCTAGGCCAACAATTGAGCTGGACAAGATCCAGTTGGTTTACATCTGAGATCCTGTGGAATGAGTTTAGTGGTTCCACACTGCTTGTTGCCAAAAAACATTGCTTTAATGCTTATTCTTGCACTGATGCTGTATGATAAATTCTGAATCACTATGTCAGAAGAATTAAGATGATATATTACCCGAAAAAGAATAGAAAGACATGTGATGGGCACAATTAATGAATCAACAAGTGAGAATTTGTTAAGCACATACTGTATGACAAACATTGTGCTAGGCTCTGTGGATGCAAGTCAAAGAACGAAACAGGTATAGACCCTTTTCTCATTAGTCCATCCTAAAGATCATGGCATGTAACAAAGAACATTGCATGGTCATACAAAATAGGTAAAAGCTGAGTATGAACTAGGGCTCCTGACCCCCAATCCTATATATACTCAACCAGAGGGATTAAACATGCTGCCTGCTGACTACATGTGTCCCACTACACTCTTGAGTAGAACTCAAAGGAGGTTAAAATGTAACTGGAAAATACTTAACAAAATAAATAAAATCACAATAATTCATCAATAGCTTTGCATTTTAAAGCTAAGTCAATGTGTAGCCTGCAGGGATCCTTTAGTATGGGCAAATGCCCTCTGTTTCTATTTGAGTTTGATATCACTCCACTATGTTACCTTCCTCATTGGTAAGCTCTTCCATTCTTCTCCTTCACAAAGTCCTCCTCTGAAGCTTTCTACCACAGAGATAACCCTAGGCTTAGCTGGCAGGTGAATGAAAGCTCTGCTATGTTCTATAACACTGGAATATCTTCAGTGTGGTCTTTATGTAAGCTCTTATCCACTGAGAACCAGCCTAGTTAGGTCTGTCATTTATGAGGGGATAAGAATTAAACCTGTTATTTCATTGGCATAGGAAATTCTCACATCAGGGAATTTTCTTTGCCAGTTCAGGTACTAATGCTCTCTGTTTTTGTTTTGTTTTTTGGTGAGGCAATTGGGGTTAAGTGACTTGCCCAGGGTCACACAGCTAGTAAGTGTCAAGCATCTGAGGTTGGATTTGAACTCAGGTCCTCCTGCCTCCAGGGCCAGTGCTCTATCCACTGCACCACCTAGCTGCCCCTACTAATGCTCTCTTTGTGTCAGGTGCCCCAAAGATTTCTTCAAACAAAAGCTTGTGCCCTGAAATATCATCCTCTTGTCTGGAAATCATAGTTCCTGCACATCAAACACCTTTGCTGTTTGATTGATTGATGAGATTGCCCAAACCCCACTGATCAATCTTCCTTAGACATACAGGATTACTTGAAAGTTGAAACAACAGAGATCAATTTGTTTAATGGCTCTCTGATTTTCATTAAAAGCAATACTGTCTAGTGCTTTAAGGACTGTAAAGAACTTTAGATACACATTATCTCATTTGATCTTCACCATAACTTTGTGTTATAAGTGCTATTATCATTCCATTTTACAGATGAGGAAACTGAACTTTAGAAGTTAAGTGAGATGACTAGGGCCACATGGTTAATAAGTGTGTGAGGCAGGATTCAAATTTAGGTCTTCCTAACTCCAAAGCCAGGCCTGTCCACAGCTGCCATACCAATGTCAAAGTAAGACATAAAGCAAGTTCATATATGTTTTCCATGATCAGTGAGTATGTCAAATATAGAGTCCAAAAATAGGACAGATTCCCTAGAGATAGTAAGGTGCACCAAATATTCCTGTTTGTAGATGATATGTGCTGATTATATTAATACATGGAAAATTTCAGACTCCTAAATAAGATAACTAATTACTTAAAAGTGTTCAGCTTGACCAACACACAGGACAAACCAAGTAGATGAAAAACGATATATAGATAGATAGAAAAACCATAGAGCTAGTCCTTTAGCACATATGCCTGGCTGTTGCCAGTCATCCTAACTTTTGTCTTGCCACTGCACTTCAATGACTCTGGAAGAGAGTGAGGCTGACAGGGATTTGTCTAACTCTGCCTCACATATGCAATTCATGTGCAAGTCAAGGCATCACTCATTTGTGATGTCATTGTTATTTGAAAATGAAGGATGCACAACAACAGCAATGTCAGAACAGGAAATCAAACCACAGTAACAAATCAGCAGCATTCTTCCCCAACCTTTTTTTTTTTTGGAAATATGTAAATACATGTAAATAAAGAGCTTTCTGGAAGCACTTGTGCAAATTTAGTTTTGTTGAATGTGAAACTACCAGAGGGAATTTAATTCCTTTTTCAAACATGCAAGTGTGTTTCAAAGAAGAATGGTGGTAGTGGGGAAGAAGATAATCTAATTGATCATTTTATACAGTATTTCTAATTCATGTATTCTTTTAAATGTTTTTAGAGAGAAAATAGCTTTTATTGTCCAATAATGAACTGATTTCCTGAGGTTCTGAAATGAGGTTATGTTGGGCACTGCATTCTGTTGCTAGGCAGCCCAAACAACAGTTGTGATGGATAATTTGCTTAAACATATTAAAATGGCTTTGGCTGAAGTGTTGAAATAGTTTGAATTTGATTAGAGAGTGTTGGGTGTTGCTATTTTAATAAACTGGAGCTTTGAGTTTGGGATTAAGTTTAGTGAAATCAAAATAGTTTGGGGCTTTGAGGGGGGACTGAACAAAAAGTTAAATATGGTGAATGAAGTAGAGAAAGATTTAATATTTATTACATCTCTTCTGGATTTCTGACCTTGAGTCACTAGTGTCTTCTTCTTGTTCTAGTCCTATTTTATATTTCCCATTCTTTCTTTTCAGCCCAAGATCAACTCTCAAGAAAAAAAAATTCTGAACATTATCTTTTTCAAAAATCCATTCTGGAAACACCATCTTTATCATTTTGAAACTGGTTTTGTCCATTCCATGATACTTTTCTTTCAGGACAAGAGATCTTTTTGTCCCTTTAGATTGATGTACCTTTGTGACAAATGTGAGACTGTCAGTGGCAGTCTTAATTACTTGGAACATTATACCTATAGCTCTTACCAATAAGTCTTCCCTTTCTTGAGACTGTCTTTTAAAAAAAATACTGCTATCTTTCTCAATAATGGTCTCAACTTTCCAACAAGATTTTCAGAATTGTGAGCTCTCTTCTATAAAAATCCATTCTGCTCAAATGCCTCCTTCCTGAACTAACAGTGGAATATCTCATCCTACTTTATAGTATTCCTTTTAAAATATCTTTGTGACACCACATGAACCTAACCTTTCCCAAATGGATATCCTTATCTTTTATCTATCATAAAAAAGTTGTGAAATGTGTCAAATTGCTTAGACAAACTGATTCTGAAGTATCCAGGTCCACAATCTAAACTAGTAATAATAATTCCTACATATGTAAAAGATGGGAAAGTTAATAAAGTGATTTACAAACATATCATTTGATGTTCCCAACATTCTTGTGAGGTAGGTAGCACAAGTATTATTATCTTCTTGTGGTGGTAAGGAAGCCAAAGTTGGAGGAGCTTCAATAATTTGCCCAAGATTACATAGTTAATAAGTGACAGAGTTAGGATTTGAACCCGTCTGTTGCTTCCTAAGATTTGTTCCTTCCCTGGAGGGTTGTGAGTGCCACAGTCTATTGATGAGATCTTAAATTGAAGACCACATTTAGAGATGAAGCAAAAGGACAGACTATAGAACTGGAACATTTTTCTCATGAACAGATGTGTGGTCTTGGTTGTGGCTGAAGATGAAGCCAGGAGAGGAAGTCAGCCATTTTGTTTGTGGGGTCCAATACTATTTAGAATGGCTTGATGAATTTGAAATAGGAACAGATGGAACTAGCCTGAGCAACTGGGGCTTTGCCCAAAGTGTCCTCAAATTTACAGGCATCAAATTTAATGAAGTTAAACTCTTCCTTACTTCCTGTAGGTACTGGGGTGATGGAGGATATTAGTGAGAAGTGTAAGACTCTCAACACCAAGGATGTAAACCTTCTTTCACTTTACAAATCTTTCTATTATGGGGCTGGCAACCTCTAGTTGCTATGGCCTCTTAAGGAAGTTAGAGCCAGGAAGTATAGATCAACAGCATCTTGCAACTTGCATTTTAGAGGGATGCATGGGGGCACTGAGATGTTGAGTCACATGGGATCAGGGATCCCACAGTAAGTATTTTCCAGAGGTGGGACTCAAACTCACAAGTTGACTTTGAGGTCAATTCTCTTTCCACTGCTTTAAGTGACATCTCAGGTGATCATATCATTGAGACAAAATATCCCCTTACCTCTGGTTCTGTCAGGTATTCAAATACTGATTTTATTGAACTCTGGAAAACCATGGAGGCATAACACAAACAGATGGGCATAACTAGGCATTCATATAGATCTTGCCAAGTATGAATGCTGCCTTCCATTTCTTGTCTTCCTGTTCCCAGGTTAGATCATATGTCCCACTGAGGTTCAATTTGATGATATATTATTACCTTCAGACTGTTGTTCTAGTAGGTCAAATGTCAGTCATAGTTCATACCAGTCCTAGATGGTGATGGCATTTAGAGTTCTTGGGTTTTGGCAGGGACATAACTCCCAGCTTGTCTTCTTGACAAATAGTACTGGGGCTCTGTAAGGAGAGAAGGATGTCCAGACAAATGAATCCTTTCTACCAGTTCTTTTTCAGGATATTTAGGACAGCTACACTATTTGGCAGGAATAATAAGTTATTATGACTGGCTGGAATGGGTATTCCAAGTGTTAGGCTAATCACATAATTATATAGCCTGTGTTAGAGTAATTTCTTTACCTCATTTGTATTAAAATTGCTCCCAAAGTCCTGGTACTGGGGAGGGGACTCTGGTCCAGAATTTGAGAGGGCAGCCATAGCTGAACACAGCTTATTTTTCATCCAGGAAATGCTTATAAGAGAAGTAGGAATAGAAAGTGACCTTCTCCCAATCCCATACAGTGGTAGTGGATGGAATTTCAGCATAGCTAGGAATAATGGGCCTTGGGTTATATTCAGGCTGAGTTATTTTCCATTCCTCTCCACATAGGCCTGTGGGACCTTGGCCTACTGGGTCACAGGTTTAGAAGAAATTGTGTACCCAACTCTTCTTTGAAATACTTCCAGGGAGGTGTAGGGTTACAGAGGCCTTTACTCACTGAGCCAGACTTGAATTCACAATGGTTTTAGAAGCCCCTGAACCAACAAAGCTTTGACCTTCAAGAGTTAGCAGCATGAAAGTTTGATTTTTAGGGTCAGAAATAAGTAGGTCTATGGATATATGAAGAGTGGGTAAGATTGTCATACTTTTAACAATGGTAGCTGGTAGTCCAGTTCTGAGCATAGCTCTGAATTGGGATTGTATCTGAAACCTTGGTTGTAATAGTGGGCCAGACTTTGTACCCCCAAATTGTATAATTCCCTCTCATTTACATTTTAACTCCTGAAGGGTGGGCTGGGAAGATTCTGGAATAACTGTCACTGATTTGGCTATAAAAAAAGGGCCTGTTCAATGTGAGCTCAATTTTGAATGATGAGAGAGAGGTTGGTGATCACCTCCTGGGTTAATTTATTATGAAGTGACATCTAGTCTCTTCTGGCTCTGCTTATTGGGAAAGGGGAACTGCCCAAACAAGTGCCAGAGGTCAAGTGTGTCAAGGGGAATTCCTGTGATGCCTTTAGGAAGGAGCAAAACCTTTGAGGCAGGACGGTGGTAAAGCAAGCAGGTTTGTTCAGTGCATACTCACAATCAGAAATATCTTGGGCATGGGTCTCCTCATTGAGAAGACATGGTTTCTCAGACTATAGGAATGTCTCGTGTCTTGCATCCCTTGCTGGGTACAGCATTCCCCCTAAAAGGAGCTTGTCTAAGGACTGGCTGGGCATCTGCCATCTGTCCCAAAACAATAACTTCCATCTGTGCCAATACAAGGAAACCTCCACCTCCTGCTGTCACGCCAATCTCCCAAGTAGGAGGCAGAAAACCTCAGTACAAAGAGCAACCCTCTTTCTGACTTCAGGCCTTACATCTCCTGCCGTGCCTGTCCTTTAAGAGAGAGGAAGAGGAAAGCTGATGGGGAACAGGACTCTTGTGAAAGTTTCACTTCTATCACCAGTTGCACCCTTATTCTGCCTAATTTCAAGTCTTTGGAAGGAAGAAGAGTAGTGAAATGAGGCCTCCCACCTGACTATTTGACTGGGTGCCTCCCATCTCATATTGTACTTGCCTCCAAGCTGATCTCCAACCTACATTGGGAAGAGAAACGGCATCCTTTAATCACTGTTAAACACTCTCATACCTGGTCAAATGTGTGACATCCTAGTGACTCTATACTCCTACAGATTATTAATAAACTCCATTCCTCATCCTGCCCCAATACCTGATTCCTCATTCCAATTTCTCTTAGGCCTCATACATCCAGGTTTCAATCAAACATCACATAGTCCTTCTACTGTGCCCTTTGGAATGCCTGTTTGATAGACGCCAAACTTTCCTTCATCTTAAATCTTTTCCTATTCCACTCTTTTCATCTCCTACTGAAACATGGTTCCCCCACAGTGGCATAGTCTCCATGGCCACTCTTTACAGTACTAGCTGTACCTTCACTCGTTTTCCTTAGCTTGCTGGCTGACGCAGGGGAATTGGAATACTCCTTGTTACTTCCAGTTTCCCCCCTACCTCCATCATTTAATAACTTCTTGTCATTTGAATTTAATGCTATTCATATCTATGACCCAATCAAAATCCTGGAAACTGTCGTCTACAAACCCCAGATCATTCCTCTTCCTTCCTTAATGAGTTCAACATCTAGCTTGCACCTTTTCTCCCCTCCCCAACTCCTTGCCCTCATATTAGAGGTTCACTGTGCATATTGACTTTCCCTCAAACCCCATGACTACTTGGTTTCTCATCCTGATCATTTACCATGACCTATTCCTCCACCTCATATCAGACATAACCAAAGATAGTAACATCCCTTGATTTTTCTGTCACCCACAAATATACCACTACTTTGTTCAAGAATTCTGAAATACTCTTATCTGATTCTTATTTATTGACTTTTGACTCCTTCCTCTGTCTTCACTTTCAAAACCCTACTCTGTCTGCACCCTGGCCTATTATTTTTTGTCCCCTCAATTCTCTCCCAGGCCATCTTTGCTGTTCTAATCATTCTCTATTCTTTTCCCCATCTTGACACCTTGGTGAACCAATTCAACTCTATAGCCTCCTCCACTTTTGAATTCCAAAAGCCCATTTACTACATCACTGATTATGCTTAGCCAAATCTCAGCCTTGGAAAACTCCTACAATTCAGCACCTTTGCTCCTACATGTGTGCTACTGAACAAAGGATGGAGAAAGTTATGAAATTGTTCTGTATAGATTCTCTACACATTTATGCCACACAGCATTAACTTACCTGGGTCCTCATTTCTGCTAGATGATCTTACTATACCCCCCTTATCAATTTACTATCTTAATCTCCTTGGTGACTCTTCCGAACTTTTTCATTCAATCCTTTCTCCTTTAGCAGGCAGTCCCCCTCTATCATCCCCATTATTTCACTTACTTTCAATCTCTCCCTGTCTACTTGGTTCATTTCCTACTACCTACAAACATGTCCATATCTCCCTCATCCCAAAACAAACCAAACAAACCTCATTTGATCCTTCCATCTCTTCTAATTACCATACTATATCCTTTTTGCCCTTTGTAGCTAAACTCCTCAAAAAAGATGATGTATAGATCAAGATTACAAGGCAAATAGAAAACTGGGAAATACTTTTTGAAACAAATATCTCTGATAAAGGCCTCATTTCTCAAATATATAAAGAACTGCATCAATTTTTAAAAAATACAAGTCATACCCCAATTCATAAAAGGTCAAAGGATTTGAACAGGCAGTTTTCAGACAAACAAATCAAAGTTATCAGTAATCATATGGAAAAATGCTCTAAGCGGTGGCTAGGTGGTACAGTGGATAAAGCACCGGCCCTGGATTCAGGAGTACTTGAGTTCAAATCCGGCCTCAGACACTTGACACTTACTAGCTGTGTGACCTTGGGCGAGTCACTTAACCCCCATTGCCCCACAAAAAAAGCTCTAGATCATTATTGACCAGAGAAATGCAAATTAAAACAACTCTGAGATAACACCTTACACCTATTAGAATGGCAAATATAACAAGAATGGAAAATCTTGGTTGTTGGAGGGATTGTGGGAAAACTGGGATGCTAATTTACTGCTGTTGGAGTTGTGAAAAGATTCAACCATTCTGGTTGGGTCTTTGGGCATTGAGAAAAAGCTTATTATATCTTACAGAGTGGAGCTCAACCCCAAGGTCATGCTTACACAAATCCAGTCCCAGGCAGGCCTCGCCAGAGAAAGAGAACCCCAGAGCCTCTGAATCAGCTACAGCACCAGTATCATCTGGAACTAAGCTCATGGTCTGGTGAGAGGGCTGAGTGGTTGGCCAGGGGGAGATTACAGGGGTCTCTGCTGGTGCTGAGGTGGAACATGGGTGTTTTAGCCTTCTGGGAACCAGGAAGTAGGCTTGAGTGGCAGTGGCCCAGGTAGGGGAGGGGTCCAGGCTCATCAGAGCTAACAACCACAGCACATGAAGTTTTGCTGCCTGGTTAATTAGCAAGTGGGCCTGGAGTTATCTATGGACCAGAGAACAGACCAGGCATGTGAAAAATCTGCCCCTCCTTAAATTATACCACCTTAAATCCCCTGAATCTTGGGACAGTACATCCTGAAAACAGTGCCCCACTTTTTAAAAAATAAAGTATTTTATTTATTTTTTTCCTGTTACATGTAAAGATATTTCTCAACTTTTGTTTATACAAGGTTTCCAATTTCAGATTTTTCTCCCTCCCTCCCCTCCCTCCCCCCCTCCCCTAGACAGCAGGTAATCTGATTTAGGTTAAAATATATATATATATATATATATATATATATATAATAACATTAAACATATTTCTGCATTAGTCATGTTATAACAAAAAAATCAGAGCAATGAGTAAAAACCTCAAAATAGAAAAACAACAGCACCAAAAACAAAAGAAATAGTATGGTCCATTCAGCATCTATGCTCCACAGTTTTTTTTCTTGGATTTGGAGATCCTCTTCCATCATGAGTTCCCTGCAACTCTTCTGTACCATTGCATTGGTGAGAAGAATATAGTCCATCACAGTATAGCAACACACAATGTTGATGATACTGTGTACAATGTTCTTCTGGTTCTGCTCATCTCACTCATCATCAGCCCACACAAGACCCTCCAGGTTTCTCTGAACTCCTTCTGCTCATCATTTCTTACAGCACAATAGTATTCCATTACATTCATATACTACAACTTGTCCAGCCATTCCCCAATTGATGGGCATTCCCTCAACTTCCAATTCCTTGCCACCACATAAAGAGCAGCTATAAATATTTTTGTGCATGTGGGTCCTTTCCCCTTTCCATGATCTCTTTGGGAAAAAGACCCCAAAGTGGTATTGCTGGGCCAAAGGGTATGCACAGCTTTATTGCCCTTTGGGCATAATTCCAAATTGCTCTCCAGAATGGTTGGATCAGTTCACAGCTCCACCAACAATGCATTAGTGTTCTAATTTTTCCACAACTTCTCCAAAGTTTATTATTTTCCTCTTTTGCCATTTTAGCCAATCTGATAGGTGTGAGGTGGTACCTCAGAGTTGTTTTAATTTGTATCTCTCTAATCATTAGTGATTTAGAGCATTTTTTCATATGGGAATAGACAACTTTGATTTCTTCTTCAGAAAACTGCCTGTTCATATCCTTTGACCATTTCTCAATTGGGGAATGACTTGGATTCTTATATATTTGATTTAGTTCCCTATATATTTTTAAAATGAGGCCTTTATCAGAAGTACTGGCCATAAAAATTGTTTCCAAGCTTTCTGCCTCCCTTCTAATTTTGGATGCATTGCTTCTGTTTATACAAAACCTTTTTAACTTAATGTAATCAGAACCATCTATTTTGCTTTTTATAATATTCCCTATCTCTTGTTTGGTCATAAACTGTTTTCCTTTCCAAAGATCTGAAAGGTAGACTATTCCTTTCTCTCCTAATTTACCTATGGTATCACCTCTTATGTCTAAATCATGTATCCATTTTGACCTTATTTTAGTATAAGGTGTAAGATGTTGGTCTATGCCTAATTTCTGCCATACTATGTTCCAGTTTTCCCAGCAGTTTTTGTCAAATACTCAGTTCTGATGCCAGAAGCTGGAGTCTTTGGGTTTATCAAACACTACATTACCAGTGTCATTTACTACTGTGTTTCCTGTGCCTAGCCTATTCCATTGATCCTCCACTTTATTTCTTAGCCAGTACCAGATAGTTTTGATGACTGCTGCTTTATAGTAAAGGTCCAGGTTTGGTACCGCTAACCCACCTTCCTTTGAATTTTTTTTTCATTATTTCTCTGGATATTCTTGATTTTTTTGTTTTTCCAGATGAATTTTGTTATTATTTTTTGTAGCTCCATAAAATAATTTTTAGGTAGTCTGATTGTTATGGCACTGAACAAGTAAATTAATTTAGGTAGAACTGTCATTTTTACTATATTAACTCAGCCTATCCATGAGCAATTGATATCTTTCCAATTATTTAGATCTGATTTGGTTTGTGTGAAGAGTGTTTGGTAATTGTGTTCATAGAGTTCCTGGGTTTGTCTTGGCAAGTAGACTCCCAAGTATTTTATATTATCTACTGTTACTTTAAATGGAATTTCTCTTTCTATCTCTTGCTGCTGGACTTTGTTGGTCAGGTAGAGAAACGCTGATGATCTATGTGGATTTATTTTATATCCTGCTACTTTGCTAAAGTTGTTAATTGTTTCAAGTAATTTTTGAGTTGATTCTCTAGGATTCTCTAAGTATACCATCATATCATCTGCAAAGAGTGATAGTTTTGTTTCCTCCTTGCCTATTCTAATTCCTTTAATTTCTTTTTCTTCTCTGATTGCTAAAGCTAAAATTTCTAGTACAATATTAAATAATAGGGGTGAAAATGGACATCCCTGTTTCACCCTGATCTTATTGGGAAGGCCTCTAACTTATCTCCATTACATATAATGCTTGCCAAAAGTTTTATGTAGATACTGCTTATTATTTGAAGAAAAGCTTCACCTATTCCTAAGCTCTCTAGTGTTTTTATTAGGAATGGGTGCTGTATTTTGTCAAAAGCTTTCTATGCATCTATTGAGATAATCATATGATTTTGGTTAGTTTTCTTGTTGATGTGGTTGATTATGTTAATAGTTGTCCTAATGTTGAACCAGCCCTGCATTCCTGGTATAAATCCCACCTGGTCATAGTGTATTATCCTGGTGATCACTTGCTGCAATCTCCTTGCTAATATCTTATTTAAGATTTTAGCATCAATATTCACTAGGGAAATTGGGCTATAATTTTCTTTCTCTGTTTTTGCTTTGCCTTGTTTTGGTATCACCACCATATTTATATCATAAAATGAATTTGGTAGAACTACTTATTCAGCTATTTTCCCAAATAATTTGTATAATATTGGAATTAATTGTTCTTTAAATGTTTGGTAAAATTCACCTCTAAACCCATCTGGCCCTGGGGATTTTTTCGTAGGGGGTTCATTAATGGCTTATTCAATTTCTTTTTCTAATATGGGTTTATTTAAGGATTTTATTTCCTCTTCAGTTAACCTGGGCAGTTTGTATTTTTGTAAATATTTATCCATTTAAATTAGATTGTCAAATTTATTGGCATACAGTTGGGTAAAATAATTCCTAATTATTGATTTAATTATTTAATTTCCACTTCATTGGTGGTAACATCACCCTTTTCATTTTTGATACTGGTATTTTGGTTTTCTTCTTTCTTTTTTTAAAAATCAAATTAACCAATATTTTATCTATTTTATTGTTTTTTTCATAAAACCAGCTCTTAGTTTTATTGCTTAATTCTATAGTTTTCTTGCTTTCATTCTTATTAATTTCTCCTTTAATTTTCAGGATTTCTAGTTTATTATCTAATTGGGGATTTCTAATTTGTTCTTTTTCTAGCTTTTTAAGTTGCATGCCTAATCCATTAATCTCCTCTTTCTCTTTTTTATTCATGTAAGCATTTAGAGCTATAAATTTTCCCCTAAGCACTGCTTTGGCTGCATCCCATAGATTTTGGTATGTTGTCTCTTTATTGTCATTCTCTTGGAAAGAGTTATTGTTTCAATGATTTGTTGTTTGACCCATTCATTCTTTAGAAAGAAATTATTTAGTTTCCAATTGATTTTCATTCTACTTTTCCCTGGCTCTTTCTTACATGTAATTTTTATTGCATCATGATCTGAGAATGATGTATTTAGTATTTCTGCCTTTCTACATTTGACTATGATGTTTTTGTGCCCTAATACATGGTCAATTTTTGAAAATGTGCCATGTACTGCTGAGAAAAAGGTATATTCCTTTCAATCCCCATTCAATTTTCTCCAGACATCTATCATGTCTAACTTTTCTAGTAATCTATTCACCTCTTTCACTTCCTTCCTATTTATTTTTCGGCTAGATTTATCTAATTCTGAGAGGGGGAGATTCAGATCCCCCACTAGTATAGTATTACTGTCTAATTCCTCTTGTAACTCATTTAACTTCTCCTCTAAGTATTTGGATGCTATACCACTTGGCACATACATATTTAATATTACTTCATTATCTACAATACCTTTTAGCAAGATGTGGTTTCATTCCTTATCTCTCTTTTTTTTAAGATTTTTTTTTTGTGAGACAATTAGTGTTAAGTGACTTGTCCAGGGTCACACAGCTAGTAAGTGTTAAGTGCCCGAAGCTGGATTTGAACTCAGGTCCTCCTGAATCCAGGGCTGGTGCTCTATCCACTGTGCCATGTAGCTGCCCTCCTTATCTCTTTTAATGAGATCTATTTTTGCCTGTGCTTTTTCTCAGATAAGGATTGCTACCCCTGCCTTTTTTTTTTTGTGAGGCAATTGGGATTAAGTGACTTGCCCAGGGTCACAAAGCTAGTAAGTGTCCAATGTCTGAGGCCAGATTTGAACTCAGGTCCTCCTGACTCCAGGGCCAGTGCTCTATCCACAGCACCACCTAGCTGCCCCAAACCATTTTCTTTTTTTTTTCTTTTCTTTTCTTTCTTTCTTTCTTTCTTTCTTTTTTTTTTTTTTTTTTTTTGGTGGGGCAATGAGGGTTAAGTGACTTGCCCAGGATCACATAGCTGGTAAGTGTCAAGTGCCTGAGGCCAGATTTGATCTCAAGTCCTCCTGAATCCAGGGCCAGTGCTTTATCCACTGTACCACCTAGCTGCCATAAAGAATGGAGAGCCCCCAGGAGGTTGTTAGCTCCTCCAGGGCAGGGCCACTTTTTTTTTTTTTTTGCAGGGCAATGGGGGTTAAGTGACTTGCCCGGGGTTACACAGCTTGTAAGTGTCAAGTGTCAGAGGCCGGATTTGAACTCAGGTACTCCTGAATCCAGGGCTAGTGCTTTATCCACTGTGCTAACTAGCTGCCCCACTGCTTTTTTTTTACTTTAGCTAAAGCATAATATATTCTGCTCCAGCCTTTTACCTTTATTCTGTGTGTATCTCTCTGCTTCAAATGTGTTTCTTGTAAACAGCATATTGTAGGATTCTGGTTTTTAATCCACTCTGCAATTCACTTCCATTTGTATAGCAGAGTTCATCCCATTCACATTCACAGTTATTATTACTGTCTATTCCCCTCCATTCTATTTACCCCCTTTGTATGTTTTCTCCCTTCATTCACCCTATTCCTCCTCACCAGCGTTTTGCTTCTTACCCCTGCCTCCTCCAATCTGCCCTTCTTTTTTATCACCTCCCTCCCTTTTCTTTACCCTTTTCTCCCTTGCTTTTCTCCTCCCTTCTACCAGACCCCCTTTCCCTTCCCTTTTTATTTCCCTAAAGAATGAGCTAACTTTCTTTATCCCAATGAATGTACATGTTATTCCCTCTTTGAATCAAATCTAATGAGAGTAGGGTTGAAACAATGTTCACCCCTCCTTTCTTTCCCTCTATTGTAATAGGTTTTATTTTCACCTCTTCATATGATGTAATTTACCCCATTCCACCTCCCCTTTCCTCTCCTTCCCATAGACTCCCTTTTTAATCCCTTAATTTTCTTTGTATCATAACATCAAAGACAATTTATATTTGTACCCTCTGAGTAAAGTCCTTCTCTCTGCCCAAATACATTTACAGTTCTTAAGAGTTATAAGTATTATCTTCCTGTGTAGGGATGTAAACATTTTAACCTAATTGAGTAACTCCCCCCCCCCCCATTTACCTTTTTAAACTTCTCTTGAGTCTTGTATGTTAAGATTGAATTTTCTATTCAGTTCTGGTCTTTTCATCAGGAAACATTGAAAGTCCCCTTTCTCTGCCATCTTGGCTTCCCGCCCCCCAGTGCCCCACTTTAAGAAGGAGTTGAAGGTCAAGTAAAAGAGGGGCAAGATGAGCAGACAGAGAAAGATGTGGCCCATAGAAAGTTTCTTTAGTGACAAGGAAGATTGAGGCACACCATCATAAGACAATAGCAACATCTGGGATCCTACATCCAAAGCTTCCAAGAAAAATATGAATTGGTCTCAGGCCATAAAAGTTCTCAAAAAGGACTTTGAAGATATAGTAAGAAAGGTAGAGGAAAAAATGGAAAGAGAAGTGAGAGTCATGAATGAGTCATAAAAAAAGTCAATAGCTGTAAAAGCATAATTGGCCAAATGGAAAAGGTGGTACAAAAACTCTCTGAAGAAAATCATTGCTTAAAAATTAGGATTGAGCAAATAGAAGCAAATGACTTTATGAGAAATCAAGACACAATAAAGCAAATCCAAATGAATAATAAGAAAAGTGCAATGTGAAATACCTCCTTGGAAAAAGAACTGACCTGGAAAACAGTTCCAGGAGAGATCATTTGGAAATTATTGGACTACCTGAAAACCATGATCAAGAAAGATCTTAGACATCATCTTCCATGAGATTGTCAGGGAAAATTGCCCCGATATTCTAGAAGCAGAAGGTAAAATAGAAATTGAAAGAATCCATGGATTACCTCCTGAAAGAGATCCCAAAATTCCAACTTCCAGGAATATTATAGCCAAATTCTAGAGATCTCAGGTCAAGGAGAAAATATTGCAAGCACCCAGAAAGAAACAATTCAAGTACTGTGGAGCCACAGTCAGGATAGCACAATATCTAGCAGCTTCTACATTAAAGGATCAGAGGCCATGGAACATGATATTCCAGAGGGCAAAGGAATTGGGATTACAACCAAAAATCACCTACCCAGCAAAAATATATATAATCTTTCAGGGGAAAAAATGGGACTTCAATGAAAAATGGGACTTTCAGGTATTCATGATGAAAAGATCTGAACTGAATGGAAAATTTGACTTTTGTGGTAAAAGTTATTTGTGGTAAAGAGTAATATAGGAAGTTTTAGCTGAATCTTTTGAGAGATTGTACATGCTACTGAAGTGACTTTTGAAGGACCTCCCCTTTTGGGGAGGAACACACGAGGAACTTCCGGGATTCCAACTTAAAAGTCAGGGTGGGAACGGAAGTTGGCTCTTTCTGGCTGCTGACTTAGCCATGGCAGTACTCGTGTGAGGGGAGTTTGGAAGCACATGGTTGGTGTTCGGCCTTGGGTGTGGTGGTTTGCGGCCTGGTGGGCAGTTTGAGATTCAGTGAGTTTTATAAAGGAAAATACCAAATTCCTTTAAACCAGCTTAATTTCTGGGATCAAATAGACTAAGCTTAGATCTAAGACTATTCATCTGTATTTCTACTTCCCTATTTCCCTAATTGGTTTCACCTTTGGTTGTCTAATTAATTCCCAAGCAATAAAAACAAATCCCTCACAGATTAAAGCTCAGAGACTCCTTTTTCTTATTGATCTGGGATATATATGAAAAGGGGGAGATTAATGCTCCGTATATCCAATTTTGAATCTCACACTTTCCAACACAAGACCCTAGAGAAGCATAAAAAGGTAAACAGGAAAAAGAAATTAAGGTGGATGTTAAAAGGTTAAACTGCTTACATTCCTATATGGGAAGATGATATGTCTAACTCATAAGAACTTTCTCATTATTAGGGCAGATGATAGAAATAAATTTAGACAGAGGGCACAGGTGGGAATTGATTATGAAGGGATGATATCTGTAAAGCATTTATTTTTTATCTTTTTTTTGTGAGGTGGTTGGAGTTGGGTGACATGCCTGGGGTCAAGCAGTGGGTGAGTGTCTTGGGACTGGGGCTGGATTTGGGCTCAGGTCCTCCTGGGTACAGGGTGGTGCTTTGTCCACTGTGTCACCTAACTGCCCCATGATGACATCTTTAGGCTAAAATTGAGGGGTGAGAGGATTGCACTGGGAGAGGGGTAAGGGGAGAGGTAGAATGGGGGTGAAATCCCACATGAAAGAAACAGGAAAGGGCTTATGGCGTGGGGGGAGTGATGGGGGATGAGCAGAGCAATGAATGGACCTTATACTCATCAGAATTGTCTCGAAGACCTTAATCTCATCAGAGTTGACTCAAGGAAGGATTAACATACACACTCAATTGGGTAATCTATCTAACCATGCAGGAAAGGGGGTATGGAGGAAAGGGGGTATGGAGGGAGAGGCAAAAGAAGATTGGGGGAGGGGGCAGTCAGAAGCAAATCCCCTTTGAGGAGGGATAGGGTGAAAGAAGATAGATAATAGAGTAAATATCATGGGGAAAGAAATAGGATGGAGGGAAAGTTAACAATAGTAACCATAAAAAAGAGAAAAGAAAAAAATGTACATAAATATTTAAAGCAGCTCTTTCTGTGGTGGCTAAAAATTGGAAACCAAAGGTAGGGAATGGCTAAACAAACTGTGGTATATGATGGTAATGGAATATTACTGTGCAGTAAGAAATGGTAAACAGGATGACTTCAAAAAAGCTTGGAAAGACAAATATGAAATGATGTATTGAGAAGTGAGTAGAAACAAGAGAACACTATACACAGAGAGAGAAATATTGTTTGATGAAAAACTGTGAATGAGTTGACTATTCTCAACAATACAATAATGCAAGAAAATCCCAAAAGAATATTGGTGAAACATACTATCCACCTCCAAAAAAAAAAAGAACTGATATTGATGGAATAGACTGAAGCATGCTATTTTTCACATTCTTTCATTAAGTGAAAAATATGATGATGTTTTGCATGATCATATATGTATAACCCATATTGGATTGTTTGGCACCTTGAGAAGGGAGAAGGAGAGGGAGGGAAGAAGGGATAGAGATTGGAACAGAAAAATATAAATAAAAATATTTAACCTGAAAAAAAGGGCAATGTACAATAGATACCTCCACTCTATCTCTTCCCACTCTCTTCTTAGCCCATTGAAATCTGGCTTATGACCTTATAATTATACCAAATTCAATGACCTTTTCTCTATCTTTATTCCCTTTGACCTCTCAGCAGCCCTTGACACTGTTTATCACTCTTCTTGATACTCTCATCTCTCTGGGTTTTCAGGACACCATTCACTTGTGGGTCTCATCCTTCCTGACTGCTTCTCCATCTCATTTGCTGGATGCTCTTCCAGAACACTCTCTTTTATCAAAGGTGTCCCTCAGGTTTCAATCCTGGTACTTCTCTTCTTCTATACTACTTCACCTGGTGACCAATCAGCTCCTATGGATTTAGTTACTATTTTTATTCTGATAATTCTCAAATCATACCCTGCCCCAAACTCTCTGTTACCTTCAACCCAAAATCTCTAACTGCCTTGCAGACTAGAACTGGACGTCCAGTAGTCATATTAGAATCAATATGTCCAAATCAGAACTCATTATCTTTTCTCCATCTCCCTTAAACACCCCCCTGCTTTTCCTTTTACTACAGAGAGCAGTATCATACTTTCAGTTGCTTTGGCTTGAAACCTTGAAGTTATTCTTCACTCCTCAATATTGTCTCAAACCTGCCCCGCCACTCCATCTAAAAATTGCTAGGTCTATTGATTTCAGCCTTGCAATATCTCTTGAATATGTCTCTTTCTCTCCTCTGACACTGCCACTACTCTAGTGAAGGCCCTCATCACCTCATGCCTAGGCTATTATAATAGCCCATCGGCTTGCCTCAGGTCTCCACTTCAATCCATCCTCCATTCATCCACTAGAATTTTCCTAAAGTGCAGGTCTAATAATGCCACTTCTTTACTTAATAAACTCCTGCAACTCCATATTGCCTCTTTCATCAGATATAAAATCTTCTGTTTAGCATTCAAAACCCTTTATAACCTAACATCTGCCTAAACTTTTTTCTCTTCTTTCACCTTGCTCCCTGACATGTGCTCTTTGATGAAATGACAGTGGCTTCCTGGCTGTTCCATGGATACAACAGTCCATTTCTATCTCTTGGCTCTGGGCATTTCCTCTGGATTACCCCCATGCCTGGAATGTTCATCTCCTACTCTGCCTACTGAACTTTCTGGCTTCCTTTAAGTCCCAATTAAAATAAAATCTTTAATTGGAATCCTTCCCCGATTCCAGTGCCTTGCATCTGTTATTTCCTATTTATCTTGTATGCAGTTTGCTTTGTATATATTTGTTTGCATGTGATCGCCCCAATTTGATTGTAAGCTTCTGTCTTTTGCCTCTTTTTTGCATCCCCAGTGTTTAGCACATTGCCTGGCACATAGTAGGTTCTTAATAATGTTCATTAATTGATTGATTGAAGGGCTATTACTAGGATGGGTCACCTTCAGATTAAGACTACTACCAGAGATCTGGTCATGCAGGTGAACTCATGCAAAGGGTATCATATAGTAGCTTTCAGAGTGGTCTCCTCTTTTACTAAGGGGAATAGGTATGGCTAGGGCCTGACAAATAAGTACCACCCAGTCAGGTGTGGAAAAAGTGCCATTGATTGATGATGATACATCTCAGGTTTACATCTTGAAATGCTAGTTAGGCAACCCTAAGGTGGTGAGGAAAAATTCCAGTAGTGAAGGTGCTGGGCTTTTATGATCACTACATACAGTAGGTGGATCAAAGGCTAATTCAATAGGTTTGGCTAGATTGCCCCCAAATTGATCCACCATAGTAGGAGTACCTCATGAAAAGTCCTCTCTTAGGCTCCAGAAAAAGCTTGTCTAAATTACCAAGGTCCTTTGTCTCTTCTGTATGCTTAACTGGTTGGAATACAATGAGTTTATTGAAGTCTACTTGAGCTCCTGAAAAAAGACCTTCATATTGTCCAGTGGGAGATGTTTCCTGGGCTATAAGTTCTTGATCTCTAGTAGGATGTCGATTCAGTCAGGCAGGGCATGACAAAGGCTATTTTGTCTTGGGCTCTGGGGAGTTCCTAGGGTGGAGAAACATAAATATCAGTGTTGAGGAAGAAACCCTGGGAGTTACTAGTGGAGAAATCTGTAAGATTTATTGTGCAGATAGTCAGGAAGCTAATTCTCCACACTTCTGGAGTTAATTATTTGTTTTTAGCAAGGCTTAAAATGATCCCCAGAGTGAATCTAGTTCTCTTGAGAAGTCTGTTCTAATTGTAGTACACATAGACCTTTGGCTCCAACGTGTACAGTTGGAGATCCTGCAGGGCATCAAGTGGCTCAGTTTTTCATTGTCTGAGCTTGGGCAAGGTTAAGAGTGGGGAGGGAAAGGAGGAAAAGAAAAACAATGGGATTTATTTTTCACTGTAACACAAGACAAAATGGCCAGATTTTTACCTCTAGAAAAGGTAGGGCCAATAGAATCTGAAAATGACAGGCAATTAATAGTGCCTGAGGAAGAAAACCATCCTGGGAAATGGGGTGTGGTCTAAGTTCTGATCTGAGAGAGTAAACAGAATGGTGTGCTTGGTCAAACTTGAGTTCACAGGTAACTGAATACGAGGCCTAAGTAGAACTGGAAGGAGGTCATAGCAATATTCCAAAGCCAGAAAAGTCAACATGGTTTATGATAGGCAAACGTTATAAGCAGAATAATAATTGTCAGCAAAATGATGGTTTTCATCATGCGTCATTTTTGAAGCTCTGTCTCTGTCTCTGCCTCTGCCTCTGTCTCTGTCTCTGTCTCTGTCTCTGTCTGTCTCTCTGTCTCTTTCTGATGGCAATAGCAGAATCTTGACCTCCAATAGGCAATGATTCTCTTGTACCTACACAGCTTCCTTATTGGTACATTCTAGTTTCCTTTTTTTTTGTGTTTAAACACACCCTATTTGTTTCTGGCATCTTTCTGTTTCCCTGATCCCTTTATTTCTGCAAAGGACTGAAAATTCTTCAGGGACTAGGTATCAGAGATGGGTATGGCCAATATATGGTTTCAAGGAGACAATTTTGCATTGTCTTAGTGTGGTGAAATTGTACTTCATATAGCATTGGCTAGAAGTACATTACATTCTAAAGTATTTCTTTCCTTGAAAATGCCCTCAGTGGCAGCAGAGCAGACTGGTTTCCATGGCACCCTTGACTGAAACATCTTGCCAGAACGAATCAGCTTCATCATTAAGATGCTGGCATAGTGGTTCCTCAAGAAAACAGCTCTCTAATGTCATATAAATACAGCCAGAGTTTGATTGTCCAGCCTATCAAAATGTGATGGATTGCCTTCTCCCTGGGAAGGTGAATGAATTGCTGCTTCCTTGGAAATTGTAATGACCATTAGTTTTCAAGAATCTCCATGGGCAGCCTGGAGGGGTCCATTAAACAAAGAAGAAGGAAGAGAAATAAAGAAAATGGAAAGAAAAAATAAGTTAGGAAAGAATTATGTGTTGTTTACACATAAAAAGTGTGAGTAGGCATGTGGTACATGTATAAAATCGATGGGTCATGTTACCCTTGAACATAAGCTTCTGAAGGAAGGAGCCTTGTCACATGTGTTAGGTAGAGTGTAAGCATACTGGATTGGAGAGTTGACTTAGCATTAGATGTTATGCCTGGACTATGTTTGATTTTGAGAATCATAGAATCACTTAATCACGGACTCAGTCTCAAAGTTGAAAGGAACCCCAAAGACTATCTAGTCTAACCTGTAAGAGAACAAGAATCTTTCTCTGACATTAGCAGGTGGTTATACAAGGAGGAGGAAACCCACTATCTCTCAGAGTAGTGCATTCTGCTTTGAATGGCCCTAATTTTGAGCAAGGTTTTCTTTACATAAAACTTAGATTCTCCCTCTTTGCAATTTCTATCCATTGTGCTTAGTTCTATCCTTGGGCAAGGTAGAACAAGTACCTTCTAAAATGTGAAAACAACTCTCATATCACCTTTAATTCTCTTCTTCTCTGGACCAAACACCCCTCATTTCTTTCCACTGTTGTATTGTATGCTATTCAGAGTTCAGAGTCTTCTTTGCATGGCAGTAGCCTTTTACTTGACTCCAGTGCACCTGCAACATCGCCTTATGGCTGGACCACTATCCCTGCTACCCCACCACACCCCCCTTCTAAAACTACACACCATTTTGGGGTAACATAGTCTAAAGGACATTTGAATCTTGGCTTATTAACTACATGAATTTGGGCAAATCCTGACTCTGCCATTTACATCTGTATGACCTTAGGTAAGTCATTTTACCCCTCTAGACCTTAGTTTTTTCATCTATAAAATGAGGGTTCAGACTAGATGACCTATGAGATCTCTTCCAGATCTAAGTCTATGGATGCTGATAAATAATGTAATATAATAAAACTACAGTGATAGGGAAGGGGCTGCACTCCCCTCCTGTGGCATTGTGGGACTATTCTTCTTCCTGCTTCCAAATGGGATGGAAGAAGGGAGATTACTGGTGTTATCTCTGATGTCATTTTTTTCAAATATGAATGCATTTCTTATGATTTATTCAATACCTTACTATATGTCCATAAGAATAAATGTTCACAGTTGAGAAGCTGTTGACCAGGCCTGCCCTCCCTCCTTTCTCCTGCTCTAGGCACCTTGATGTGGTATTCTTTTGAGTCATTTGAGACCAATCAAGGATAACACTGAACAGAAAGCCTGCCATCACTTCATCTCACCGTACAAAATGTTTGGGGACCTGTTCACAGATGCTGTCTTCCAAAATTCTTTCTGTTCTGATGCTTAGTAGTGGCACTGTTTATGGACAGGTGAGTTAAACATGGGGCAGTACTTGTTGCTGTCCAGATTGCATATGATGTATATTTTGAAGAAGAAATGCAGGGACTATGTTGATGGTTATATCAGCAAAGTACTCTGGATATACAGAACCATAACTAGCTCAGCGTGACTAGTGCTTTGCTCAAGGGCAATGAATTTACAGGGCATCACATTTAGAGGCTATTGATAACATTTGCAGTTTTTCAACTGGGTTTAACACTTCATTAACAAGAATTTATAGTTTATTAGTTTCCTCCAGGGGGATCAGGGACCTGGGCCTAAGCTACCCTGTGAATGAATTGTAGTGGTGGCTGGACTGCATACCCATATCTTTCCTCCCTATCTTAGTACTGATGAGATAACATGGCCAGGACTATCTCTCCATCTCTAGATCAGTCTGGCACACAGGTCCACCAGCTGCTGTATCTGCCTTTTCTCTCTCCTCTCCTGGAGAATCACTTATGTAGATAGAGTTGGAACGATAGCTGAGCAATTACCCCATGATAACTCCTGCAGGGCACTCCTCTTACCATCCTGTTGACTGGTGCCCCTCCACCACTAGCTTCTTCCTGTCTTCTTCCTTAGAGCAATAAAAAATACTATCAGTCCTCTTTAAATTTCCCACTTCAGAAAAATGTCTAGCTCCAGTCATAGGTCTGACATGACTGTAAGTACAAGAAGAGCTCAGAGAAGGGAGCCCACAGGGCAAGTTTAAGGCTAAGACTGGAATCCAAGAATCTAAGCTTGCAGAGTGCAGAGGTGAATCTGAAATAGATAGAAAGGCCTAAATGTGACTGCCACTGTTGCTGAGAAGAATACTCTTAAGAACAAAACATATTCTAGATTAATATGAATCCAGCAACTTGATCAAACAGATATTCACTTGGCATCTACTATGTTCAGGGACAACAGACCTTTCAAGCAGTATGAAAGAATACTAGACCTGAGGTGCCAAGAACTGGGTTTGAATCCTGGCTTATTACTGCCAGGCACATCATCTAGCATATAGTAGGTAATAAGTATGTAATAAGTGCCTGTTGATTGATTGATTTAAAACAAAAGATTAACTCACAGTTGTTGTGGGGATAAAATAGTATATGTAAATCACTTGAAAATATAATGTAATGACTTGCAATTTTTATGATTAATTAGGATTAATAAATAAAAGCTCTGTTTCTTTTAGGGGTGATTTTCCTTTCTAGGGAATAGTTAAAATTAGTTGCTATGTATAATACTCTTTGGTACTTTCTATTTAGTATTTTATTTTTGCCCAAATACATGTAAAACAATTTTTAACATTCATTTTTAAAACTTTGAGTTCCAAATTCTCTCCCTTCCTTCCTCCCCCCTCCTGACTGAGAAGGCAAACAATTCATAACCATACATATGTAGTCATGCAAAACATTTCTATATTAATCATGTTGTAAAAGAAAACAAAGACAAAACATAACCTCAAGAAAAGTAGAGTAAAAATATGCTTCAGTCTTTATTCATGTACCATCAATTCTTTCTCTGGGGATGGATAACATTTTTCATCAAAAGTCCTTCAGAGTTCTCTTGTATCATTATATTGCTGAGAATTGCTGAGTCATTCACAGCTGATATTCTTACAATAATGCTTTTACTTTGTACACAGTACATTTCACTTTGCATCAGCTTATGTAAGTCCTTCAGGTTTTTCTGAGAGCATCCTGATTATCATTTTTTAAAATAGCATAACAGTATTGTATCATAATCACATACTACAATTTGATCAGTCATTCCCCAACTGATGGGTATCCTCTCAATTTCCAATTCTTTGCCATCAGAAAAGAGATGTTATAAATATGTTTGTACATATAGGTAGGTGCTTTTCTTTTTTGTTTTTTAATCTCTTTTTGTATGCAGACCTAGTAGTGGTATTGCTAGGTCAAAGAGTATGTATGGTTTTATAGCCCTTTGGGCAGAGTTCCAAATTGCTCTACTGAATGATTGAATCAGTTTACAACTCCACCAACAATGCAATGATGTCTCATTTTCCTCACATCCCCTCCAATAGTTATCATTTTCCTCTTCTGTCCTATTAGATGATCTAATAGGTATGATGTAGTACCCCAGAATTGTTTTGATTTGCATCTCTCCAATCAATAGTGAGTTAGAGCATGTTTGTTTTCATATGGCTATAGATAGCTTTGATTACTTCATCTGAAAACGGTTTATGGCTTTTGATCGTTTTTCAATTGGAGAATGGCTTTTAGGTACTTTCTAAATATACCATTGAAGAAGAACAAAAAAAATTCATGTTTAAACATACCTATATACCACATATACACGTACACTTACATAGATACACATATCTCCACACACACTGTTGTTTGTTCAGTCATGTCTGACTCTTCATGACACTATTTAGGGTTTTCTTGGTAAAGATACTGGAGCGGTTTGACATTTCCTTCTCCAGCTCATTTTACAGATTAGGAAATTGAGGCAAACAGGGTTAAGTGACTTATCCATGAGTGTCTGAGGCCAGAAAGATGAGTTTTCCTGACTCCAGGTCCAGTGCTCTATCTATTGCATCACCTAACTGCCCACACACATTATAAAGTATTAAATCTTAAAATTGCAATTTTATATTACTCTCCCTCACATATTCTATTGTATTTCCTATCAAGCTGGCTTACTTACTATTCCCCATACATGACATTTCATTTCCCACCTCCATATGTTTGCACAGGCCATTTCTTACGCCTGGATGTTCTTCCTCCTCACCTCTACCTTTTGGAATTCCTAGCTCACTTAAAGCTCAACTGAAGAGTAACCCACTAAACAAGGCCTTTCCTGATGCTCCAACTGCTTTCCCCTAAATTAATTTGTATTTATTTATCTACATATCGCAAATGACTGAGAGGTGTGAAGAATATAATTTCCCACTGTTTGCTGATTGCAAGCAAATAACTTGACTCAGTCGAGCAAAGTGCAGCCTTGAAGTTTCTCCTCTAACAAGGTGCCTCCCACACATGGTAAGTTCATACACAATTACCTGATAGATGCAACTGCAGGGACAACTGTGTGTATCAGTCCTCTATCAATATCAAAGGAGGCCTAAAGCAGGGAGACATCTGCTTGCCAAAGATGTTCATCACTGTCATAGAGGATGTCTCACACAAAATCTAAACAGAAGGGATTTTTTCAAAGGAAAATTCACAAGGCTTTTTATATTCTTATTTATGAATGGCATTGTACCTCCCTAGTGAGATCCATGACCATTCTAAAGAACTTAGCCAACAAAATCTGGTATTTATATAGCATTTTAATAGTTTATAAATATGGAATAGTAGTTAGAGGGTCACCCTTGGGGTCATACCTGTGTTCAAACTCTACTTCAGGGAAGCTAGGTGGTACAATGGATAAAGCACTGGCTCTGGATTCAGGAAGATCCGAGTTCAAATCTGGCCTCAAACACTTGACACTTACTAGCTGTGTGACCCTGGGCAAGTCACTTAACTTCCATTTCCCTGCAAAAAAAAAATAGATCCAAACTCTACTTCTGACACATACTAGCTGTGTGACCATGGACAAGTCCTATGATCTTTTACTGAACCCAGGCAATTTTCAAAGATTATATGTAAGAAATTATTTGCCAATCTGCATTGACAGAAGAAAATTTCATCCTGGGAGTTTATCACAACCATTAAATCATATTTTGTATGACTTTATTTTTGCAGAGTATTATGCCTAATTATATTATCTGATGATTACAACTCCATAAAAGAGTCACCACAGACATTATCATCTCCATATGACAGATTAAGAAACCGAGAAAGATTAAGTAAATTGAACAAATTTGCATACTTGTTAATCTCAAACCCAGACCCCTTCTCACCCCAAATCCAGTATATAGTCTATTATTCCATGCTCCATAGTGATCCATATAGGAAAAATGAAGTAGATGAAGAATATACGTTGCTCAGATTATGACATGTAGTTGGGTGGGAAATACATTTCGTTAATTTATCTATCTATCATCTATCTGTGAGATTTAAAATTGGATACAAGAGCATTAAACTCCCCTTTAACCTTTCCCTTATATATCTCCCAGACCAGCAAGTGAAAGAAGCCTCTGAGATTTAGTTAGAGCTTTTTATTGTTTGGGAATTAATTAGCCAACAAAACAAGGTGATGTTGATTAGAGAGATAGGAAAGTAGAAATACAAATAAATAGTCTTAGATCTAGGCTTAGTTTATATTCCGTATAGAACTCACCAAAATCCAAAACCACTCCTGAGGCTGAGAACCGCATCAACCACGTGCTGTTACGGAGGACCAGGCCGATCACCAAGGATCACGTTGTCAAACCTGAGAGGGAAACATTAAAGGGGAGTTTAATGCTCTTGTATCCAATTTTAAATCTCACATATCCATACATTAGAGATCATTACTGAGAAATGAGCTAGGCCCAGAATTAAATAGGAGAGCAGGAAGGAGGAGCAGCAGTAGGAGAACAGGATGAATAATATTTAGTAATTTTGATAGCATCTTCTTTTTTAAGTTAAATTTTATTTTTTCATTGAATAAAAATACATTTTTCCCTTTTCCCCATTCCTTCATTATCAATGGAATTAAAAAAAATCCTTAACACAAATATGAATAATCAAACAAAACAAATTCTCTAATTGGTTATGTACAAATAATATATTTTTTTATTCTGCATCCTGAGTCTCTTGCCTTTTTTGTAGGAGATAAGTAGCATGCTTCCTTGTTAGCCTTTTGGAATCATGGTTGGTCATTGCATTCATCATAGTTCTTATAGTTCTCAAAGTTATTTGTTTTTAGAGTACTATTGTTATTTTATAAAATGTTTTCCTGGTTCTACTCACTTTACTTTGTATTGATTCATGCAAGTTTTTCTAGGTTTCTCTTAAATTATTCCTTCATTTCTTATGGTTCAACAATATTATATTATTTTTGTATACCATAATTTGGTCAACCATTCCTCAATTTATGGGCATCCCCTCAGTTTCCAGTTCTTTGTTACTACAAAAAGAACTGCTGCAAATATTTTTGTGTGTATAAATCCCTTTCCTCTCTCTCTGATCCCTTCAGGGTATAGGGACTAATATTGATATAATTGGGTCAAATGGCATGCAAAATTTAGAAACTTTTTTGGTCATAGTTACAAATTTCTTTCTAGAATGGCTGTACCAATTCACAGCCCCTTCAACATTTTGTCATTTTTTTGATTTGCCAATCTGATGGGTGTGAGGTGAAACCTCAGTGTCATAGGGCTTTCAATGATGCCAACTTGGTCCCTGGCACTAAAGTCCATTTTTGTAATGTTAACATTTTCCTGGAGATGTTATATTGAAGAAAATTATAGCATACCATGATCTCTGAAGAATCCAAATTGCCATCAACCCAAAGGCTAATGAAGCACATTACTTATGCTACCTATGATGACTTGGGTATGAGAAATGGTATAACTGATAATATATTATTAGTAAAGGGAGTCTGCTGGTCATGTAGTGAGAACAAATTATAATATATGTATAGTTATAGCAGTTGTACTGGTATCCAGAAAAGTCCCAGGAGACCTCAAAGGCATTGGGTAGATCTTCTATGAATGATTATGGAAATGAACAAGAACTAGATGAATGGGTGGCAATCTATCCCAATGGGAGGTGGTTATGGTACAGGGGAAAGAATACTGAATTCTGGAATCAGTTACTTTGGGTTGAAATCTCATCTCTGGGATTTATTACCTTTGTGACATTGGGCAAGTCATTTATACTTCCTTAGCCTTGGTTTCTTCATTTGTCAAATGAAGAGGTTACTAGATAGCCTCTGAGGTCTAGCTCTATGTTGGTAATCCTGTGAGGATTTGAACTCATTGAAGTCAGTTATCCATTGAAATATTAAAGTCTAAAGTCATATGTTTCCAAAATCAGTATTAAATACTTATCAGGACAGAGAAAGTTATTTTCCCTTGATGTGACCTATGAACAAAAGGCTGCTCAAAATTTTAGAAGTTATTTCATGGCATTCTTGGCCATTCATTATAATGTCTTTTTAATCTAACTTGATTTAAAGTGGCCAAAATATTTTTTTCGTGAGTATGTTTTGTCACCAGCCCCCCTTTTCAGAATCATCCCTTGAAAAGTCTTGATTTTTTTCTTTCAACTAGGAAGGTATTTTGTCATAAACTTGTTTGACATTTCAACTCCTTCCCTTCTGGGAAGTTCCTGTACAATGACAGAGCTCAAGCTAAGGCCCAGAATTATTCTTACGTATCTAGAAGTTAAGGCAGGGACAAATATTTTTAAAAGTGCAATTGAAAATTCACTTACATATCCATACATATGCAAATGATATAAAAATTGTTGCACATCACCTCAGTTTCAAATTCTAAGTTTTGATAGACAGAACATTTCCTTACATTTTGAACTACACACTTCCTTTAAAGGAACAGCTTAACTAGAAATGTTTTAAAAATAAGCACAATTATTTTTGCCTCCCATGCTAAACTTCTTACCTGTGACATATAAGGTTGATGCTTCATTTCCAAGTTTAAAAGTTATGTTTTTATTTTATTATACTTGACTTAATTATAAACACTAGGCTGTGTGTATTAGATTATAAGCATCTAGAGGAAAAGGTAAGACTTTTAAATTTTCTTTGTCTAGCACCTAGGACAGCACCCTGGCTACTGCTCCATTTATTCATGAAGCATCTGCTTCATAGAACACAGGGCTAAGTATTCAGGGGAAATGCACATATAATTAAGACATTATTCTTACCCTACTGGTACTTATGAAGAATGACAGTAATGGAGAAAATGATGATAATGATGATGATGAAGAAGATGAAAGAAAGCATAGATGTAAATTCACTTTATATGTTTCTTTTGTGTGATCCTGATTATCAGCAGTTAATGGAAGCCAGGCATTGTGGTAAACAACTATAATCCCTGTTGCCTAGGAGGCTGAGGCTAGTAAGTAAGCTTGGGTGTTCTGAGCTGTAGTAAGTTAGGCTGATCAGATGTCTGTTCTAAGTATGGCATTAATATAGGGAACCCCTGGCAGGGTGAGGGCCAACATGTTTAAGGAGGGGTAAACTGGTGCAGGTCAGAAGTAGAGCAAATCAAAGTTCCCATGCTGATAACAGTGTCATTGGGTTCATGTGTGGCCCCCACACTTCCAACTTAGACAAAATAGGGAGACCCAAACTTTTAAAGACAACCATCTAAAATATCATTGTTGTCAGCTCCATCTTTGAGTAAAGCCAGCCTTGCCTCCAAGGTCCAGGAAAACCTTGACATTTGGGGACAGTATAGATATTTGAATAAAGTATGAATTCAAATGGCAACAAATTCTAGAACAAATGAATGAAGATATAATTCAAAGTTAGTACTTGAATTTATGAATACAAAGTTATTTATTTATTTTGTGAGACAATTTCATTGATTTAGGGAACTCTCAGTGAGGAACCCTCCTCTATCCATCCAGGTTAGTACATGATCTGTAATCTTTAGTCTGACAGAGCACCATAAGCATTGCATAACTTCTCAGAACCACACAGACAGTATGTATTAGGGGCAAGATTTGAATCCAGGTCTTTCTTATTCCCAAACTAACTATATCACGATGCCACAATACCATTTTAGTTTTTTATGCCTTGAGAAAGTGTATATCAATGTCTATGTATATCTCACTAATAAGCACCTAATGTATTTAACATTTTGAATGTGACTGTCTCAATGCAGGAATCTAATCTTTAATGAACTACTTTTATGATTTTGAAAAATTCCAAGTTTAATAAGAAAGATTTAATGAAAATATCAAATGCCACTTATTTGAAGACTGTTTTATACTTTGCAATATGTTTTTTTAGGGAGCAATTGGAGTTAAGTGACTTGCCCAGGGTCACACAGCTAGTAAGTGTTAAGTGTCTGAGGCTGGATTTGAACTCAGGTCCTCCTGAATTCAGGGCCGGTGCTCTATCCACTGTGCCACCTAGCTGCCCCTGCAATATAGTTTTGCATCTGTGATCTTCTCTCATGAGTTTCATGATAATCCTATGATATTGGTAGATAGAGCACAAGATTTAGAGCCAGGGAGACCTGAGTTCAAATCCTGCCTTGGGTGCTCACTGGCAATGTGACCCTGGACAAGTAACTTAATCTCTCTCAGAGTCAGATTTCTCTTTTCTAATGTAAGGATAATAATAACACCTACTTCACACGGTTGTTTGTGAAGCTCAAATGAGATCCTGTGAGTAAGCAACTTTACAAACCTGAAATGTCATATTAAGTTCAGCTATTATCAGTAGTACTCTATACACTTTATAGAGAGGACAAAGGCTTCAGAAGCAGGACTAGAATATAGTTCTTCTGACTTAGTCTTAAAACTATAACTCATTTGCAGTCTTAAGTGAATCTGTAAGTATTCAAGAGTCATGGTACAGCAAATCATCATTTCCCAGGACACTGAAACCTCTGGCTACTTTCCATGGTGGCATTTATTTCTGTGAAAAGTACCAGGCATTTGAATACCACCTGCTGCTCAGCACAAAAATCCAGTGGGTGCTATGGTAACCACCTCTTACTGAAAATCCTTCAGTTCTATGTATACAGGGTGGACTGCCCACATGGTGGGCCAGACAAATGTCACTGAAGACACAGGTGAAATTAGGCAGCTGGTCGACCCAGCTGTATAGATGCCCTGCTTGAGAATAATTGAATATTCTTGTTACTGAACTTTTTGCTTCCATTAACTCTTTTTCCAGGTTGTCTGCTGTTACTGCTGATGTCTCTTGCAGTGGCAATCACTATTCAGCCTACAGTAAAAACTTTACTACATAAGAAACACTGAGTCACTTCCTTTCATTGTTTTAGGGGTTGTTACATACGCTTCTGGGGATATAGATTTCTTCTTTCCCACTTGTCCCTATATCACTTCCTTACTCAGAAACCTTAAGTGACTCCCAATTGCTTCAAAGATGACATACAAACTCTGTAGCCTGGTACTTAAGACCCTTCACAATTGATCTTTCTGGTTCACATTATTCCTTATTCCAACACTCATTGTTTTAGCCAAACTGGATTACAAGCTATTCCCCGAACTCTATATTCTGTCTCTTACACCTTTGCATTTGTACAACCCTCCTGTCTTACCATGCTCCATTCCCTTCCTCCCCACAACCATCCCAATGCCTGGAATGCATTCCCTGTTCATCTCTGTCCTGAAGCATATTTATTATGCTTTAAGGTTCAATTTAGGTAGGACACCTTCTGTGAAGTCTTCCTTGAGTTGTGCATGCTCCTCACTTTCTTCTCAAATCATATTATCTATATATCTATATAAATATATATCCAGGATTACCAGCAGCAGCAACAACATCCCGTACATTTATTTAGGACTTTAAAGTATAGGTATTACTGATGCAATTTCCCCTGTTTTGTAGATTGGGAAATTGGGACTCATAGATTTTTCTCAGATTTATGCCCTATAGTCTACACCATCTTAACTGGTAATTGTGTCCTCTGATTCCCATGTTGGTCCTAGCCATGTTTCAAATTCTGCCTTGCCCATCTTATTAATCAAATCAATGCAGTCATTGCTACTGAAAAGCAGTCAACCAGCTCTCCTATAGCTCCATTTACTGTCCCTGTGATTTCCCAAATCAAAATACCTATTCCCAGCTACCATTCCTTTATAACATGTTGTGTCCCTTTATTAGAATATTAGCTCTTGCTCTTCTGTTACATGGTGCTTGGCACATATTAAATGCACATTATGTCTTTTGAAATTTATTCATTAAATGACTTGTTTAAAGAATCATAGATTTAGAGCTGGAAGAGACCAGAGAAAGAATTTTCTCCAAACAACTAATTTCACAGATGAGGGAGTTGAGACACAGAGAGGGTCAGAGACTTGGTCAGAGTCACCCAGTTATTAATTAGAAGAACCCCAATTCAAAATCAGATAATTTGACCTTCCATTAAAACATTTGTATTCATTGTGCTCCTCCAGGAGAGGTCAGATACTATTATGTTTTTGCCTTTATATCCCCAGTGCCTTACACAATGTCTTATATATAGCAAGTGCTTAATAATTATTTCTTGAATTGAACCTTTTTGGTCATTCAGGTCCGGTATAGTACCTGGAAGTAATGTCTATATTCTTCATCTTCTAAAAGTTGTACCAAGGAGAAAACTTACAGTGTACTAGTATGTGAGGTTATGTGCTACCATAGAGACCAGATATCACTATATCTTGGGCTCACAATTGCCATTCAAGGGAAAGAATATTCAAGAAACCCAGATTTCTACCATTACTTTAATTTTTCAGCTCCTACTTGTCTCTCCATTGCCACATTCTCACAACTGTGGACTATGGTGACTGCTTTCTTTCTTTCTTTCTTTCTTTCTTTCTTTCTTTCTTTCTTTCTTTCTTTCTTTCTTTCTTTCTTTCTTTCCTTATCTTCTTCTACATTATCCTTCAATTCTTTGTATATACATTCCAAATCTGTTGTCCTCTCTTTCATTTCTTGGTGAGACTTGCAATTGCTAATGTAAGTTTTTCTATTCTGCCAATTATTGCTGTTGTGCAGACCATAAATTCTGCTTTCACACTCTCATTTCTCTTTTAAACCACTCAGGAACAGTGTGTTATGATTCCATATTTTCAAAATACACAGGGTCCTCTGTCTCATCAAGTTTTGAATTATTTTCCTTTGTTTTTCAGTACTTATTCATAAATGTCTGAATTGTTTACTACCTTCAGTGGCCATATTTCCTTCTGCTGTTATTGTTTTCCCTTTTGGTTTATCTGCTTATGTTCAAGGTCTTTCAGTTTTCTTACTCCTGAGATCTTTGGTTATTTCAGTCTTTTCTCCTTTATTGCTAATTTTCTGACTTCCTCCTTTCTGACTTTCTGATGGTGGCTTCCATTTGGGCTGGATCTCAAAGCCTTTCAGCCTTCTTACACTTTAGGCAATTCATAGTTCTAGGTCTTTTCCCCAAGTGACTTTTTTAAAATTGCAGGGCAATGGGGGTTAAGTGACTTGCCCAGGGTCACACAGCTAGTAAGTGTCAAGTGTCTGAGGCCAGATTTGAACACAGGTCCTCCTGAATACAGGGCCAGTGCTTTATCCATTGCACCACCTAGCTTCCCCATCCCCAAGTGACTTTTAAGGAGACAAAGCTGGCCCCAGCTGAATGTTGGGCTCTTTTCCTCAGAATTAGTGGGATTTCACACAGCCCCCCAGTTAGTGTCCTGTCCCATTCTCTCTGTTTCTCAGTTCATTGGCTGGGCAGTACAGGAAAATGCTGTGCTGGCACTATTGAAATTTTGGTTGCTTTTTGTCATTTGGAGTTTATATCATCAAGGCTCTGGGAGGGGAGGAGTCAGAGTGTGGGGTTGAGTTCTATTTCAAGCCAAGACATGTCTCCTGATATTTTCAGTTTATTTCTTCACTCTTCTGTAGAAATCTTTTGAAGCCAAAAAATGGTCCCATGGCACTAGCTATGAAGGTGTCAGCAAATTTCTACATTTTGGAGCTCCACAGCATAGAAACAGATAAATTTGGGGTGTAGCAAGCTTATGGGTTAGGTCAGCTAGTACAGCCTTGATGTTGGAAACATGGTGTGCAGTGAAGGTGATGCTGACAAAGGTTGACTTTAGACATTCATTCATGGAAGGTATTTTTTTAACATCTTCTTTTGGGTTTCTGGTGTCCTAGACTATGGAGATAGCTGATGGAGCTATTTCTTTGGTGCATAATTTCTGTTTTGGAGAGATTTGAGAGGTCAAAGAGAAAATGTCCAGTCCTTTATCTCATTGGAAATGTAACCCAAGAGTCATGGGTGCTTTTTAAGGTACCACTCAAATGGGCCAGATGTTTCCTGCACCATTTCGTTTGGAGGGACAGGGACAAATGACAGGGTAATTAGTTGCGATGGCAAAGCATGTGTTGAAGACAGTAGATCCATGGCTGATTTAAAAATATATATATATATATATATACATATATATATATATATACTTTTATTCATTTTGTTAAATATTTCCCAATTACATGTAAATGTTTTAACAATTATTTTAAAAATACTTTAAAATTTTGAGTTCAAAATTCTCTCCCTCCCTCTCGCCCTTCCTTCTTCCTTAAGAAGGCAAATAACTTTATATCTATTATACACATCAAGTTATAGAAAACATATTTTCATATTAGTCATATTGCAAAAGAAAACAAACAAAATAAAACAATGGAGATAAAGTAAAAATTATGCTTCATTATTTCTCTGGAGGTGGATAGCATTTTTCATCATGGTTCATGAGTCAATAATCTATAAATAATATCTGTTTCCTGTGGTCCCAGGAGCTGAGGTGTAGAACAACTGGCTATGGGTTCTTCCATTTTATGCAGGTACACATTTTTAAAGTATTAAATGTAACAGGGCTTTAAGAATGGATTGTTATCCAGGGATTTATATTTTTGAGGGCCAAGAATTTCCTCTGTTTTTTGTGGGGCAATGAGGGTTAAATGTCTTGCCCAGGGTCACACAGCTAGTAAGTATCAAGTGTCTGAGGTCATATTTGAACTCAGGTCCTCCTGAATCCAGGGCCAGTGCTTTATCCATTGTGCCACCTAGCTGCCCCTTGAGAGTTATTTTTAGACTATTTTGATCTTTGAGTCATTAGGTGAACTTGAATCATAACCAGTTTTTATTTATTTATTTATTTTTGTGAGGCAATTGGGGTTAAATGACTTGCCCAGGGTCACACAGCTAGTAAGTGTTAAGTGTCTGAGGCCGGATTTGAACTTAGATCCTCCTGAATCCAGGGCCGGTGCTCTATTCACTGCACCACCTAGCTGCCCCATAACCAGTTACTGAGAGTCCATGGGAGAGCAAACTGAGAGGAAGGAGAGGATATTATATGAGCTGAGCAACAGCAGCAGTGATCAAAACCAATATCCCCAGCTCTACCCAGAACTTAATGAGCTGAGTTAGACAGAATCATTATCACAGTGGTAACAGGCAAAAGGAGAAACTGAATAGAGAGCAAGCCACCACAGAAAAGGGAGAGATTGAGGTGGGCCATCAGTTCCCTGTAGGCATCTCGGAAGAGAGGGCTCAGACTGAAATGACCAGTTGTATACTTATCTTAAAGGACTGAGAGAGCTTGACGTCTTTTCCTTCTCCCTCTTCCTCTCCTCACATCTGTCCAATAATAGGCTTTGCAATGTCCCTACCTTGTTTCTTTTACCTAACATTTCTTGTATCCTGATTTTTGCTTCAAATATATAGAAGCTACAGTTAGCTGGAAATACAGAAAATTTAAATTAGGTAGGAAGCCAAACTTATGCTATATGTTAGGGGTTCTGTTATTGTAATTTTATTTATACATATTTTTGTCTGTTGTAAACTCTATAAAGTAACATAAAAGGACCACATGTACTTCATTGTCATTATCTTGCACATAAACTTGAAGTGAATTAACTAATTGTGTGCAGTTGGTGAAATCTTCAGAAGGAGGAGGACCAGAAAGAGAAGAGGGTAGTTACTAAAAAATGACCACACCCTAAACTTTTTCTCCTGTTTCTTGGAAAGTGGGCCTATACCTGGAAGTATATCCTGAAGGAAGAAAGAAGCAGAAAGGATGGGGTACCAGTTGGCCAATACCATCCTTCACAATAATCATCACCGATATCCAAAGTTACTTTAGCATTCATTCTGAATGGAGGGGTGAATGCCATGCTTTAAGTAGTTCATTTTGCCTCTCTAACAAGAAGTGGACGTGCTTTTGGCCATTCTCACATCCAAAAAGAAAATCCAGGCCGTCTAGATGGATAGGCAGAGTGGTATTGTGCAAAGTCTACAGGATCTGGAATCAGCAGACTTAGTGTGAGTCCCTATTCTGATTCAGCTATTAGTGGGCAAAGCTTCCTTAACCTCTCTCAGCCTCAGCTTCCTCCTCTAGAATGAAGGTAATGATATTTATACTACCTTCCTTATGGGGTGGTTGTAAGGAAAGTATGTTATAAATGGTAAAGCATTAAAGAAATATGTAGTAGTGTTGCTTAATGTTTTGTTTTGCTTTCTTCCCATGCAAATAAAATTGGGTCAGTGAGAAAGATGCGAAGATTTCATTGATAGAATATTCTTGAATAGATAATGAAACTGGAAAGTAACTCATCTTTCAAGTCTGATTTTTGGGTAAGTCTTTTCCATATTGGAATACAGTGGCCTCTTTTTTTCTTTCTAGAATGGGAGGGAAAGGTAATGTACTCTTGCTGTGCACCCTAGTTAGCATCAGAGACCTAATCATGTAAAGTACAATCTGCTATGCTCAGTTTAACTTGTAAAGTGCTCCATAGTTTGGGCTCTGATTATCTTCAAGGTAATGCCTCACCAAGGCAACATTTTCTCTCCATGCATCTCCCTCTACAAGGTAGTTAGTTATTTGCTGAGATGCAGCTGATCATAATAAGCAAGACTAAAAGAATTGGAAGTTAGATACTGGAAGCAGGCTATTCTCAGTAAAGGTTTTTCAAGATTATAACTTTTATTATTTCTAAAAATCCACTAGTCCTATTAATAATGTAATAATAGCAACACTTGGCTGGTCTGTTCAGGGAACATGAAGCTGTCAAACATGCCTTGTGCATTCCTATGTCTTTGATTTTGCTCACATTGTTCTCTTTAGTTGGAATGCCTTTCCCTCTTCCTTCTGCTTATTGCCCTTTTCTCAATTTCATGCATATACTACTCCAGTTGAACTATAACTTTCCAGAGGGTGGGGACCATATCTTAAATTTTTTGTGTGCCTTAGAGTTCTTTGTACATAGAAGTGTTATAGCCACAGTAAATGTTTAGCAAATGTTTGTTGAATGTTGAATTAATGAATCAACAAAAGAGCTAAATAAATATTTGTTGACAGACTTATGGCACATATATATGTACATACACACGTAAGCTTATTCATTAAGAGAGGACTAGCACCTCTGGTGTGAGGGCTTGCTGAGCCCTTTTCAGGTCTGCTCATCCATTTTGGTATCCAACCAATCACCAAACTCTCACTTGTGACTTCAAGAAGCTATAGCATGCACAGTGTCCACGCCCTGGTAAAATTGTCTCAACAGAGGGGATAAACCAGGTTAAGGGTAACCAACATACCTCAAACCTGTCAGCAAGTTAGGGGGAATGTCTGCTCCAAGCATGTGAAATCTTCCCCAGTGGAATGGGTGGATGAGAACACTTTTTTCCAATGGCCATGAAGGCAGCTGAAGCAGGTGCTGTGGAACACTTAAGAGCTTGGTCAGACATCAAAGACAAGGTCATTCACTGCATCCTGGGTGATTGCCAGTTGTCCTGACTTTTATCCTGACTTTGGAAGAGAGAGTGAGACTAATGACTTTGTGCAAGTCTGCCTCACTTTCCTATGTAAATCAAGACATCACCACATATATCTATCACTGGTCCTCTGAAAATGAAGGACAAACAACAAAAATAACAGTCACTAACTATTCACAATATTATCTGGGGTGTGTAGGTGCCAAATAACAATTCTGATTCCATTTTTTAATATATGTGGGGCAAGGGAAAGGGATAAGCTTCATTATGTACTCAAACCACAGGAAAAGCCTAAGATCAGCACAATGAATAGATTTAAGGGCTGTGGGTCGGTCTAGTATTCACTACATTAAACCAGTAGTTCTCCCTAATCTTAATAGTATTTTATTTTTTTCCAGTTACATGTAAAGATAGTTTTCAACATTCATTTTTATAACATTTTTGAGTTCCAATTTTTCTCCCTTCCTTCCCTCCCCCTCCCCAAGAATAGAAAGCAATCTGATATAAGTTATGTATGTATAATCACATTAAACATATTTCCACATTAGTTATGTTGTGAAAGAAGAATCAAAACAAAAGGGAAAACCTTAAGCCCTCCACCCCCAAAAGTATAAATGTTAGGGTTCAATATACATTCAGATTCTACAGTTCTTTTTTCTGGATGTGGAGAGCATTTTCCAATCATGAGTTCTTTGGAATTGTCTTGGATCATTGTATTGCTGAGAAGAGCTAAGTGTATCACAGTTAATAATCACACAATGTTGCTGTTTCTGTGTATAATGTTCTCCTGTGAACCAATGGTTCTAAAACTTTTTCAACCCCAGTGAATTCTTTGACAATGACCTCCTTGAAGATTCCCATAACCACCTGTTCTCCTGTCTACATATCCTATGATTTATCTTGTAGACTTGCCATAATTATTAAGATGCTATTTGGAACACTGCTCCTCTGGGCTGTTCAGCCCCCTCTGAGTTTCAGTGTGATTCCCAGAGATACCAAGGCTTGGTTTGCAGAACACTTGTTATATCAAATTCATCAGTTATAATTTTCAGTCCAAGAACTAGTTTCAGATAAAGATAACATATCAGAGACTACTACCTGAAATGTCCATCCTCACCAATATATATATATATATATATATATATATATATATATAAATGGCCCAAACCAAGAACTGAATAGTGTTCTCTTAGTTTCTGTATCATCAATCACTGTACTCCTAAGTGCTCTGACAAGGATGGCATTTTAGGATAAACAGTAATGGAGATGGAGAACGTGTTGATTTGCTGCTGTATCTGTGTGATATTACTAATAACAGATGGGTGTTATTTATAAACTCGTGCATGTTTATCCTGCTTCTTTTGAACTCTTTTCTATTCTGGGTATATCAGCTGCTGACTTGTGGATAATTAATTCCACAACTGATCTGAGTTGGAAATTTACATTCACTATAGAGTCTACATTTTAATTTCTCTTTGACTTGTTCATTCTGTTAAATGTTTTAGAGGGTGTTTTAGGCACAAAACATGTATATATAAAAGTTTTGATTAGTTAATAGAGCTGTGTCATGAAAAAGATCAGTTTCTCTTTCATTTCAATCCTTTCTCTCATTTTTCCATCTGTCAGCAATACTTAGTTGACTACTAATACACTAGTATGTTCCCATAGCCACCCTGAAACACAGGTGCATAGATATTTTAGTTGATAAATAGAGCCATATGTCCTGTGTAGAAGTCATGCCACCACCACCCTGTTCCTACTCTCCTCCCCCAATCCCCATTGCAAGGATGCTCAGCAGAGGTGGTTATAAAATGTTATGGAAAAGAGAAAGCATATAAGTGTAAGGACATACTAGATGTGTGTGTGTGTGTGTGTGTGTGTGTGTGTGTGAGGCCATACAGAAAATAGACACAATTATGCACTGTAATCAAAAGCTGATATGTTCTTCTGATATCATCCTGCTCATCATTTCTTTCACAGTTACTATTGCTAACTATTACCCTCCATCTTATTTCCTCCCCTTGATATTTACTCTATTTTCATCTTCCTTCATCCTATCCCTCCTTGAAAGTGTTTTGCTTTTTACTGCCCCCTCCCCTAATCTGCCCTTCCTTCCTTCACCTCTTCCCCCCAATATCCCTCAGGGTAAAATATATTACTATACCCACTTGAGTGTGTATTTTATTCCCTCTTTGAGCCAATTCTGATTAGAGTGAGGTTCGCTCACTCCCCTAATCCTTTCCCATCTTCCCCTCCACTCCATAAGCTTTTTCTTGTTTATTTTATGTGAGCTACTTTTCCCCAGTCCACCTCTCCTTTTCCGTTTCTCCCAGTGCATTCCTCTTACCCCTTAACTTTATTTTGAAGGTGTCATCATGGATCAGCTAGGTGATACAGTGGACAAAGCACCAGCTCTGGACCCAGGAAGCTCCAAGCCCAAATCTGGCCCTGGATATGAGCCACTGCACCCTGCCTGCTCCACAAAAAAACAAGGATAAACAAAAAATGTTTTATAGATATCATTCCTTCATATTCCATTCACACCTGTGCCCTCTGTCTAAGTAAATTCCTTTCAGCTGCCCTATTATTGAGAGAGATCTTATGAGGTAGAAGTATGATCTTCCCAGGTATGAATGTAAACAGTTTAATCTTTTAACATCCCTCATAATTCCTTTTTCCTGTTTACCTTTTTATGTTTCTCTAGGGTCTTGTACTTGAAAGTCAAATTTTTTATTCAGTTCAGTTCTTTTCATCATGAATGACTGAATGTCTTCTTTTTCATTGAAGTCCCATTTTTTCCTCTGAAAGATTACAGTTTTGCTGGGTAGGTGATTTTTGCCTGTAGTCCCAGTTCCTTTGCCCTCTAGAATATCGTATTCCATGCCCTCCAATCCTTTAATGTAGATGCTGATGGATCTTGTGTTATCCTTACTGTAGCTCCACAGTATTTGAATTACTTTTTTCTAGCTGCTTGCAATACTTTCTCCTTGACTTGGGATCTCTGGAATTTGGCTATAATATTCCTGGCAGTTGGAATTTTGGGATCTCTTTCAGGAGGTGATCGGTGGATTCTTTCAATTTCTATTTTACCTTCTTCTTCTAGACTATCAAAGCAATTTTCCCTGATAAATCTTGTAAGATGATGTCTAAACTCTTACTTTGTTCATGGTTTTCAGGTAGTCTCATGATTTTCAAATGATCTCTCCTGGATCTATTTTCCAGGTCAGTTGTTTTTCCAAAGAGATATTTCATATTGCCCTCTATTTTTTATTCATTTGGATTTGCTTTACTGTTTCTTGGTTTCTCACAAAGTCACTAGCTTCCATTTGTTCAATCCTAATTCTTAGGCAATTATTTTCTTCAGAGAGCTTTTGTATCTCCTTTTCCATTTGGCTTTTCAAGTTGACTTTTTTCTCATGACTCTCCTGTATTGCTCTCATTTTTCTTTCCATTCTTTCTTCCTCCTCTCTAAATCTTCCTTATATCTTTCCTACTTTCTCTTCAAAGTCACCTTTGAGCACTTCCATGCCCTGAGACCAATTCATATTTCTCTTGGAAGCATTGGATGTTGGAGCTTTGACTTTGTTATTATCTTCTTCTGAGGGTGTATCCTGGTTTACTTCACCCCCCAAAAAGCTTTCTATAGTTTGCTGCTTTCTTTGTTTACTCATATCAATGTGGAAGCAGATATCTGATTGAAATCTGATTTTCAATGGTCAGAAACTTGGCATGCCTGTGCCCCTCCCCACTCGGCACTGGTTCAGAACCAGGGCATTTCACCTGAACTCCAGCAGAGTCCAGTCACTTCACCCTGGCCAACCACCAAACCCCCTCACAAGTCCACAAGCTGAGCCTCAGAAGAAGTTGCTGGCACTGAAGACTCCAAGGTGTTAGAGGTGTGGTCTGTTCCTGGTTCTGTACAGACTATGTTCTGAGTTCCTCTCTCAGCCCAATCAGCAAGTGATCCCAGTTGCTTTCTTTAGCTGGAAAATAGTCTCACTCTGTTATTATGTGAGTTAGGCTGCTCCAGGTATTGTTTTATGGCATTATTTTGGGGTGAGTGGATGGGTTTATCAGGAGCTTGTGGGAGTCACAGCCTCTCCTCCACCATCTTGGCTCTGCCCTTAGATCACTATCTCTTAATGGTATATAAGGTCTCTCTATATTAGGTTCCAATGGTACCTAAAACTATTTGTCCAAAATTGAGCTTCATCCAAAATTTGTGCTGCCAGGGGTAAAGCCATTAATATAATTTCTTATGTTTGAAACCTTGGTACCATCTTTAGGCTTCCTATTCAGTTCCAATTGTATTGTGTACCTACCTTACTTACCTCCCCATACTATATTCTATACTACATACTACAACCACTGTCAAATTAACTTTCCTAAAGTGCAGGCCACTTCCCTATTCAATAACTACACTGACTTTTGATTTCCTGCAGAGTCAAATAGAAACTCTTCTGTTTGTCATTCAATTATCTGGCCCCAATTTACCAGTTTAACCTTATTATCCATATTCTCCTTCATGTACACATTGGTCTAGCCCTACTGGCTTGATTATTTCTTATGTACAAGATTTGATCTCCTGCCTCTGTTCCTCAAGTCTGGAATGTCCTCAAGATTGTAATGTACTGCCTCTTTATCTTCACTAATTAGAATCTCTGGTTACTTTTAAAAAGTTATTTATTTGGGGGCAGCTAGGTGGCACAGTGGATAGAGCACCGGCTCTGGATTCAGGAGGACCTGAGTTCAAATCCGACCTCAGACCCTTGACAGTTACTAGCTGCGTGACCCTGGGCAAGTCACTTAACCTCAATTGCCTCACACAAAAAAAGTTATTTATTTTATTTTTAATTTCTGGAATAAAACAATCACTTCTGTTACACAGTACAATAAAAAAGATGACTGCACATGAAACTGCAAATCTGTTTTGTACAACTTGCTATTACTTTTAAATATACAATAAAGTTATATATTTTTCTTTTTCCTTTTTTCTTCCCTCCCCCATCCTGGAGATGGTTGCCATTAAACAAAAACATGTATTTATATGTAAAATCATTCTGTACATACTTCTATTTATCAGTTATTTCTCTTGATGAGGATAGCATCTTCCTAAATATGTCCCTTGTAGTTAATTTGGGTATTTATTTATAATAGTCAAAATGACTTAGTCCCTCAAAATTTTTCTTAAAACAATATTGTTGTTACTGTATGCAATATTTTCTTGATTCTGCTCATTTCACTCTTCATTATTTCATGTAAGTCTACCCATATTTTTCTAAGATCATCAAACTCATAATTTCTAATAGCACAGTGGTCTTCCATAACAATTAGGGGACAATTTTTACCTTCTACATGATGCTTTTTCCAACTGCTACTGCCTCTCACCCAAGTTACCTTTTTGTACATACGTACGTATGTATGTATGTAACATCTATCTGTCTGTCTCTGTCTCTGTCTCTTCCTGGATAGATTACAAACTTCTAGAAGGTAGGGACTCTTTCCTTTTTATTTTTGTATCTAATTGATTGTGGAATACACATAAGGTTTTTCAATACTTTTTTTTGATTGAATGAATTAATGCATGAAATGGCTTTTATGAAATGCTTGCTATGTGCCAAGCATTATGTTAAGTATTGGAGATTCAAATAGAAAAAGAAGATAGTACCTGCCCTCAGGACTCCTGCTCACAATCTAACTAGGAGAGATAATACACATAAGAGAGTTTAGAAACAGAGTGGATGGAAAGTCCAGCGGTCATAAGGGTTCAGTGACAATGGAGATAGGAAGGCCCTGGAACCCTTAGAGTGCAATGAGATATCTATCCCACAGGGTGGAGAGCTTAGAGGGTACTGGCTTACTACCATTTGGTTGGTGGATATGGGCCTTTGAGTTGTAGTAAAGCAGGAATTCTGGGTTCCCTCTGGTTGAGGTAAGGATGGGAAGGGTAAGTGTCTGGTCAGAATGGGAAAAGAGAAGGAAAGCATTGGCAAGAAGATTGGAGATAGAGACTGAGAGGATTGGGGAGGGGAGTGTAGGAGGGCAGCCCTGCTTGGTGTCAGCTCTGACTGATTGATAGTTATACCTGTGTACTATTTCTTGTGCTTGCTTTCTCTTCTCTTTTTCTTCTGGCAGAACACTACCCATATGAACATAGTCAATACCATCCATATGGATATGGTCACCTAATAGATATTCCCACCTCTAATCTTTCTTTCCAAACCATTCTTCAGGTAGTTATCAAGTCTCTTCCTCATACACATATTGTGTCATGCTCAATGGCTCCCTATTGCCTGTGGAATAAAGTTCAAACTACTTAGCCATACATTCAAGAGCCTCCATAATGAAGAATAAATCTACTTTATTTTAGCCTTATCTTTTGTTGTTCCATTTTATACATGTTATTCTCCAACCAAACCAGACTATTTATCATACATGCTCCATACTTTCCTACCCCTGTGCTTTCACTATAGTGTTCTCAATGACTAGAATGACTTTTCACAGGTTATCTTTTTCCCTGCCATAAATATACTGATTAAAAGCAAAGCTAATAATTTGCTTCCTAATGGTCTTTTGGATCTGTCTTTTGTATGTAGCAGAGACAGGATTTATGAATCAGATAAATGATATCAATGGTGGGGGGTGTCCTTCCCTAACTCTTTAATTTGAGACTAGTTTCAGAGCTTACCCATCCTTTAAAACCCAATTTAAATGTCACTTCCTCTATGAAGTAATTTCTGGTCCCTTCAGGGAATGATATAGCCCTTTCCTTCTCACCCTGCTTCCTTAGTATACTCATTATTTGTATATTTTGTTTTTCCCCTACTAGACTGTAAGTGTCATAAAGGCAGCCCCATGTCAAATCTAAGCCTTGTATTTTACCCAGTGCCTAGCATAGCACTCTATACATAATAAGTATTTCATAAACTTGTCAAATAGAATGAAACTGAATTGATCATAGGACTTGGGGAGCTCCTCATTAGAGTATTCAGTGTTTGTCCCTGCTTGACCTGTTGTTTGAGTTGGTATAGCATCCTTGCAATGCAACCATTCAAATCTATGTGTTTCTGAAAGAGTATGGATCCTTTCAATCAATATTTAACTGTAGGAAATAGGAAGGAATTAAGAATTTGGCCTTGACTTGTCAGGATTAAATGAGCAGCTACTACTCATGAGAACTGCTCCAGAGTATGGTAAATAGTCTTTTATCTTGGAGTATCCCTCATTCTACTATCCAAATGTAACATTAAGGGATTAAGAAAAATCCCTATATCTTGCCCTCTATATTTAAAAAAAACCTATATACTCCAATTGTAGGCTAACAAAAAATGGGTTGGACTGTGGTACAGTGCTTTAAAGTAAAGTTAATACAAATTGCCTTGATGTATTTGGCAAAATATTAATGTGATCTCAGTTTCATTGAAAGAAAAAAGTGTTCTAACTCAAATAGCAAACTCTATATAGCATTCTCATTTGGCATGAAATATAATATTCTTAGGTTTAGAATAAATCACCAAACAAACTTACTTGTAAGAAATGCCTGAGTTACCATTTCCCCCAACCCCATGAAGAACATGTGTTTTGATGACTTTATATGAATAGGTTCCATATCCAGAGCCATGTAGAGTGAACTCCTCAAATCAACTCTGAAGTCAAGTCTCTGTCCTTCAGTGACAAAGTGAGTTGTTCTAAGAACAGTATTTAAATGTTATAGAAGGTCAAGAAGGGCACAACTAGTTCCAACTGGCACTACCATGATCTATAGCAATCTTTTTTTTTTATCTCCATGAATTTGGAGCCTTTTGGAGTACTACTAAGTACTCCAAAAGGCTCCAAATTCCTTTCTACTTTTAAAAGCATCAAAGAATATAAAAGGGATTACTTCTAAATTTTTCTTTGTATCCAAATGCCTGTGAAACTACATAAGCAATGGCATAAGCAATGGAAATGAAGCTCTGTAAAGCTAGGGACCAGATAACCAAATGATCACCAAGAGCAATAACTGGATAAATGAAATTATAATAACAACTTGTATTATAATTCCACAAATGTGTTAAACAGGTCAACTTCCAGTGTCTTTTTGGAGAGTTAACTGTCAAAATATGAGGTGAGCTCAGCATTTGGACAGTGTCTTGAATGTAGAAGGTGATTAATGTAAATCTTATTGAATGAATTATTATATGAATGAGTAGTACTCGTTTAATTATGAGCAGAATGTTTTTAGTTTTGTTTTACCATAGTAAAGTTCCACATCAGTACCTAGCACATGGTATTAGCCTTAATAAATATTTTTGGATGAATTAATGAATAAAATTGTTCCTGGTGCAGGAGGAGTTTTTCTGATGTAAATAATAATACTCATAATAACTCAGGTAAATGAAAACAAGCCAAGGAATCTCAAATCCTCTATATCTTTTTTATTACACGACAATTTATTATTATGAAAATGGCATCAAATAAGTTTTATGATCTTGGTCTTTCCTCCTTGTCTTTGTATAAGGCCCAAAGAGAAACACTGGTGACTTTTACAACGTTAAAGGGACCCCAGGAATATCAGGATTGGCATGACCTTTACAACCCAATGAAGCAAGCAAAACTTTATCATTTTCCTCAATAAAAGTCAAGTAGCTACCAATTTGGAAACAAAGACAGTAATTTTTTTTTTTAAATTGTTTTTTGCTGCCCTTAAGTATCAAAATTTTGACACACTTCCTAATGGCTGTTGGGCTGCTTAGCTTCCACACCAATTTTTTCCAAGATAATTCCCTTGCTCCTCCAAATGGTGTGCTCTACCTTCAGGGTAGTGCCCAAATGGCTTCTTTTGTACTGAATATCATGTCTTTTTAAAATCTTTTCTTTCACTGCAGAGCTTTTTAGCTTTACAAAGAGTATAACATTTAGCCATGTTGCTATCATCTATATCCTGGTTAATAGAGTTTTACTATATCTTTTAAAATTGATGTTTCTGATTAACAATAGGATGATCTTAGTGTCAGTTTCTTTAGAGACAATTTCAGAAGAAACCCATCCTGTTCCTGTATGTTATGAATTTTTAAATGTTCCTGGCAAAAAGAAGAGTTAAGCTACCTTGTAGGTAGTTAGAATTGGACTACAGCATAAAATAATTGGGCACTTGCCAGGAGACCTGTACTTTCTGAATTTGTAAGGACAGTAGCCGCTGCTTCATGGTCCTGTACCCTGGGGATTTTCCTGGTTTATAATTGGATTTGCATGGGCATCAAAGTGAGGTGGAAAGAACATTGGGTTTTGAATTCTGACTTTGCCTCTCACTACCTGTGTGATTTTTGGGCTGGTCACCAAATATCTCTGTCTGGGATCTACTTTCCTGAACTGCAAAATGAAGAGGTTGGACCAGATAGTCTCCAAGGTCCTTTCTAGATTTAAATTTATGCTTTTTGACTGACCTTAAAGCTAGGTTTGAATAATCTATCAGTCCATAAGTGTCTGGTCTCTTTGCATGTCCTTAGTGTTGTTACCATGATATTTTCAATGGCATTGAACATCTGTAGCCTCAAAAATTCTATAGATACTTTCAGAATAAAAAATCAGTAACTATTCCTGTCTCTGCTCTGGAATCTGCATGGGATTTGGGAAAGTTATGTAACCTGTTCCAGAACCCCTGTTCTTATCACTAATAAAGGAAGGGCATGTTCAAATATCAAACATGACGATGTGATTAACATATTTGGAAACCATTGATAATTAAGGTTATTTTGAGCCTTGGTTCCCAAATTTCTTTTGTTCATTGCTGAATGTCTTATCACATGAAGCACAAAACAGGGTGATATACATTGTCTTAATAATCCACACGATAAAACCAAGTTGATGAAGAATGAATCTTAGCCAGATCATGGCAGTTAGATGGAAACTTCACTGAGTTCATCAGTGATTCTATTTTGATTGAACACTACAAAGGATCAATGATCTAGGACTCAAATTGAATAGTAGGTGGAAAAGAGGCTGGATTACATATGGGAAATTATACTGTGTTTTCAGTGACCCCAAGATATATTTTATTGTACAAGTCTCTCCTTTGGCATCATCATGCCCCTATGTGTCCTTTAAAAACCCATTATTCTTTTGGTGATTGTATATGCAGAGCATGAAATATCTTTGATCTCAAAGGAATCAAGATTGTAGATGTCACAAAGGGCAAGACACATGGTGAATAGCAGTAGACTGTAACATATTACCAATGTTGTTTTGCACTTGAAAAATAGTGGATAAATGGACCACTGAGCACATCTGTGATCAGAATATGTGGCTTAGTGATGAAAGGAGAGCTGGATATAACTAATGTACAATCCTAGCATTATGATGCACCCACAAAATATTAAAAGTTCTGCCATTGTAGAGTTTATAGTCTCATAGAGAGATATTAGAGCAAAGCTAAATAGCCAATATAAGCATGATATAATGAAAAGAGTGCTAGACTTGAGATAGAATACCCAAATTCAGGATGTTGTAAAGTTTTTCATTGACTCCTTTTTGAATATGTTGTAGTAGGAAGATTTTTACAAGTATAGGTTAGACTAGATGGCCACTGAGGTCCCTTCTAATTCTCCTAATTCAAATCCTGAGTCCATGATTCCATAAAATCCCCATTCTCTTACTTATTAGGTATGGGATGTTTGGTAAGTCACATTACCTCTCTGTGGCCTAGTTTTCTTTCCTGTAAAATAAGGAGGTATATGTGCGTGCGTGCAGCTAGGTGGCACAATGGATAAAGCACCGGCCCTGGATTCAGGAGGACCTGAGTTAAAATCTGGTATCAGACACTTGACACTTACTAGCTGTGTGACCTTGGGCAAGTCACTTAACCATCATTGCCCTGCCCCCTCCCCTCAAAAAAAAGTATAAAATAAATAAAGAGGTTGGACTAGATAGTGTCTGAAGTCCTTTGCAACTAAATCCTATCAGAGAAAAAAATAATGCTAATAAATACATCCACAAAATAGATGAACATATATTATTTTTAAACAAAGTGAAAAATACTGCGATTTAAGGAAGGGAAAAAGGAAAACTTTCTGTTGATGATAGATTAATTATCTGAAGATATGGGTCATATTATAAATATTTATGAAAAGTTTTTACTTAAAATGACTTTCTTTTGGGTCTTACCTTATTTTCTTCAAGCCATAGGACCTGTGGGCCCATGCTAATTTTCTTGACTACCTCTTACAGTATTATTATCACTCCAAATTATATTTGCAGTCTCTTGCAAACACTTTAAAATAGTTGAACAGAGCCTTTGTTTATCCCATGTCATTTCATATGTCTGATTAGTTCCATGAGGCTTTTATGATGAGTACAATTTAAGAAAGTACAACACTGGTGGAAAATTTAACCTGGAAAAGTAATTAAAGAAATTAAAGAAAAACATACAGTTCCCTATTTTCATTTTTCCCTTGACTAAGTGGCAAGGAAAGAACCAGGATGATGTTCCTTTGTGAAGCATGATTAATGATAATAATCATTTATACATCCACGGTGCTTTAAGGCAGAGGTTCTCGACATTAGAGTACTATATTGCTTGGAATTCAGTAAATCTTTCTATACTCTGTCCAACACCTGCCCACCTTCTACCCGTATTGAATAGGAAAGGAAATAAATTATAGTTTGTTATGCATATGTATATAAGAAAAAGTAATTCAATTAAGGTCTTATGAACATATTTAATCAGAATGATATATGCTTTGTTAGAGTCCCAGATTTTGTAACTTTATTAATTGGCAGAATGATATATGCTCCAAAGTTTGTAACTTCATTAATTGTTAAGCAATTAAAACTAAAATCAAAGTATTCCTAGTATTCCCATGACAAGCTTTTTGTGCCCTGTGGGGATATGTTTACCTTGAAATAAGAATCCCTGCTTTGAAGTTTACAAGGTGATTTATCCAAAATAAACCTGTGTTGTTGGCATAAATAAATTTTATTCCAATTTAACAAATGAGAAAAAAAACTAATTCAACAAGAATTTTTGTGCAATAATAACTGGTATTTATTTAGCACCCCAAGGTTTGAAAAAGAACTTTACATATATTATTTCACTTTATCATTACAACCTTGGCAAATTGGTAGTTATTATTATTCTCCTCTTTTCATCTTTTTTTTTTTTGCAGTGCAATGGGGGTTAAGTGACTTGCCCAGGGTCACCCAGCTAGTAAGTGTCAAGTGTCTGAGGCTCAATTTGAACTCAAGTCCTCCTGCATCCAGGACCAGTGCTTTATTCACTGTGCCACCTAGCTGCCCCCAGTTATTATTATTCTCATTTTATATATGAGGAAATTGAACCTGAGAGAAGTTAAGTGACCTGCACATGGTCATATAGCTAGTTGTTGTCTGAGGTTGAATTTGAATTTGGGTCTTCCTGACTCCAAGTCATGTTCTTTAACTGTCTTAAGTGTAAAGTACTGTGCTAGGTACTGAGGAGGCAAAGACAAAAAGAAATAAAAAACCAAACAAGTTTTGCTCTCAAGTTTACATTTTGCTCAGAAAGATATAACATAGACGCAAATAGGCAAAGACAAGGGATTATGAGGGAGGAAAGAACACTACTAACTGGGGAGATTTGTCCATGGTTACATAGTAAGTGTTGGAGCTATGATTTAAATGTAATTTCTTGACTTCAAGGCCAATACTCTTTCTATTATTGATGTTGATCCGGAGATACAGCATCTGTGTTTTCTTCTTAGAGGAAAATGAATCTCACTGAGTCCCTAGTATAACCCAGGTTCTCCTATTCATTCTTATACTTTCCATTTTAGTTTCTTTATTAAATATTAAACGAGAATAACAATTTCGCAGAACTCAGATTAAGAACCCAGTCTTAAAGGGTCTTGGACCTTACCTTTTTCCATTACCCTCTTAATCTTTATTTTACCCACCATTGTAAAATCTCCTCCCTTATCTTCTCCCCTCACACTCCTAATCTTATTCTATACACCCTTTTAAAAGTCCCTCCCTACCCTATTCCCCAGTTTTCTCAGCTGTCTAGAAATTCAGAAGACTTCTAAATCTCTTCAGATGTACATTTTGTTTTGTCTTCAACCCAGATTAGAGTAAGGCCCCAACATTACCAGCCCTCTAACTCTGCCTGTTTCCTCTGTATTAATTCTTCCTTTCACATCCCATTTTTTATAATTGCTCCTTTTTACCTTTTCCTACCCAATTAATTTTTTTAGAATCACCCTGTCATATACAACCCAGCAACAATGTTTCTTTCAAACTACCTTAGTAATGATTGCAGTTTTAAGAATATTGATAATATTTTCACATGTCACAAGTAAACAGTTTAACCTTTATCAGTGCCTTAAAATTTGTCTTTAACGATTTCCTAATATTCTGAATCTTTTATATTGAATTTTCCATTGGGTTCTGGACTTTATTTTTTACAAGTACCTGAAAGTCTTTCAGTTCATCAAATGTCCATTATTTCCAATCAGAATTATACTCAACTTTGCTGAATAAGTTATTTTTAGATGCAGCCCCAGCTTCTTTGCTCTTTGAAATATAACATTCCAAGATCTATCATCTTTTAGTGTAGAGAGGCTGAGAAGGAAAATGGTAAGTAAAATAAGATGAAGGGAAATTCACAAATTAGAATTTTGTCAAATCTATAAGAATATGAATCATTCCCCAGTTGATAAATGGTTAAAGGACATGAACAGGCAGTTTTCCAATGAAGAAATCAAAACAATTTATAGTCATATAAGAAATACTCTAAATAATTATTGATTAGAGAAATGCAGATTAAAACAACCTTGAGATATCATTTTACTCCTGCCAGATTGGCTAAAATGATAGAAGGAGAAAGTTACAAATTTTGGAGAGGATGTGGAAAAAAATTGAGACACTAATTCATTTTTTGTGGATTTGTAAAATGATCCAACCATTTTGGAGCAATCTGGAATTATACCCAAAGAGTTATTAAACTACCTATACCCTTTGACCAAGCAATACTTCTACTTGTCCTACCTCCAAAGATGATTAAGGAAAAAGGAAAAGAACCTATGTGTTCTAAAATGTTTATAGCAGCTCTCTTTGTGGTGTCAAAGACAAGGCAATTTCAGGGATGCCCATCAATTGGGGAATAGCTGAACAAGTTGTAGTATATGATCATGATAGAATACTATTATTCAAGAAGAAATGATGAGCTCAGTGATTTTCAAAAAACATTGAAAGACTTGCATGAAATAATGAAGAGTGAAATGAATAGAACCAAGGAAATATTGTATACAGTAACTGCAATATTGTTTTAAAGTTGACTTCCAGTTAATAAGTTATTGTATCTATTTTAAATACCCAAATTAATTATAAAGAACATATGGGGAAAGATTCTATCTGCATCTAGATAAAGAACTGATAAATAGAAGTATGTATAGAATAATTTTACATACATACACATATGTATGCACACACATACACAGACATAAATATACCTATTTGTGTCTAATGATAGCCATCTCTAGTGTTGGGGGAGTGGAAGAAAAAAATTTACAGGATAATTTTGTTTTATATTTTAAAGGTCCAAACATTCTGGGCAGAGAAATTCCACTACTGTACAAATACCACAAGTAGGTCAATAGCAGAAATTAAAATTCCATACATGCTAAAATGGTCATGTCAACACTTTTTTTGTTGTTGTAGCAAAGAACTAGAAAAAATAGGTTACCTATAATTTAGTGAATCATTAAATAAACTATGGTACATGAATATATTTAAATGGAATGTTATTACACTGTTAAGAAATGTTTTATATGTATAGATGTAAAGTGCAGTAAGCAGAAAAAACAATATATACAATTGCTAAAAAAATAAACAACAAGACCAATGAAACAAAACTGAAAACTATATAATTATCATGATCTAGCTTATCCATTGGAGAAGAATTGAACAAATCCTCATTCCTTTCTTTTCAGAGTTTGAGCAATGGAGAATTACTGTGGGTACAGACTATTGCATAAACTGTTAGATATAGTTGATATTATTATTGGTTTTGCTAAATTGTTCTTTTTTCTTTTAAAATCTGTTATAAGGGATGGTTCACTGAGGTGGGGAAGACATTATGAAATAAAGTTTATATAAAAACAAAGGAATAACAAGTTGCGCATAGTAGATTTGCAGTTTCTTGTACAATCCTATTTTTATTATACTATGTTATGGAAGTGCTTGTTTTATTCCATAAATTAAAAATAATAATTTTAAAAGGGTCTCACATTAGAGAAAGAGTAAAGGATAGGTACCCATGTGAGATACCTAACTGCCTCAGCCAAGGCTGGTTGGATGGAGATAAATAAATATGGAAATAATACAGAATCTAAGAAAAATTAGGAAGATTTTTAGTTAGATTTCTATTGAGGAAAGGGATGGTTTTGATTTTTCTCTTTGAAACTCTAGCACCTAGCCTATTGTTTTGCCTGCAGAATGTGATTATTGTTTGTTAAATTGGATTCCAGTGAACACCTAGGATAACTATTCTTTTAAGGTTTTAAATATTTCTAAGTTTGTGATTTATCCCATCCTGGGCTATTCCCTTGCAATTATTACTGGTTGTCAGAACTCTTAGGAAATATTTAGAGGACTGCAGGCTTCTTTTATTCATTTATACATCCATCCATCTATTCATTTATTTATTTCTAATTTATTATTAATTTAAAACTTAAATACAAAACGAGAAAAGAAAAAATAAGAACATGTTCATGTATACCCCAGGTCATAGAGAATTCAATAAAAAAATCAATAAATTTCCATTTCAAACTGTTTACTTTTTTTGAAAACCTATGTAATAAATGCTACACATTTCAAAACTACCCACCTTTCTATGCTTCCTTCTGAGTTTTTTGTGTTATATGCTGTGCACTTTTTATTTTATTTTTTTCTCCCTCCTGCCCTGGAGGCTACAGTTAAACATGAATATATATGTAGGTATCTATCTATCTCTACATACTATATATACTATACATACTATCTCTAACCACACTATACATATTTCTATTTGTCAGGTTTTTTTTTCTGGAGTTATATAGCACCTTCCTTCATAAGTCCAAGTCTTTCAATGTTTTTTCTAAGCCGTGTTTTAGAGACAGCAGGGTCAGTGATAAATATGCAGTTGCATCCCATTCCATGGTGTGCTTGAAGAAGAGGAATGCTGGTGAAAGAGCAGGCAGTGGCAGCCATAGGTGAGCAGATGGACCCATCTCTGGGTCTGTAGGAAAGGGAAAAAAAGGATTAATGGGAACTGGAACCATGCTAAGAAATGGTCTTTGGAGTTTACAGTTGCAGAAGGTTTCATTTCCTGATTTTAACATGATTAAATGTCACCTTGTATAATCCTATGAAACATTTTAGATTTTGTTTTCATAATAAGAGAATATTGAAAGTGTTAAATAAAACTAAGTACCACAGAGAATGTGAAACTGAGGTGGTAATTTGGCTTATTCCTATCACACTCAATGTGTTCTCTGTTCTTCTCTTTCCTCCCCAATGTTGCTTCAAGGTTGATATGAAATATTAAGATATTCTTCATAACATAAATATGTATAAATATGAAAATATCTTAGGAATAAGCATATCTGCATATGATACATAGCCATATATTTCAATAAACAAAAGGCAAGGCAGTAATTTCTTTAGAGAATGTTAAGGAATTAAAATGAGTTGGAGAATCCTAAAATTTTAGGAAATGTATATAGAATTTGATATCCAAACTTGTAGTCCAATGTAAAAGAATCTTTTCTATAACATCCCTATGGTACAATTCTCTAGACACTTCTTAAACACCACACAATGGTGGAGAGTTGCTTACTTCATAAAGCACTACAACATATTAAAATTATTCTAAATTTAATGAATGACAAAAAGAGAGAAAGAATATTGTTATATAGGAAGTTAAACAGAAGAAAGGGCTACATGTGAAATCATGAATCTCTATTACATACACTTGGATATCAATAGGCAGTTTTCAGGCAAAGAAATCAAAGCTATCTATAGTCATATTAAAAAAATCTTTAAATCACTATTAATTAGAGAAATGCAAATTAAAACAACTCTGAGGCACCACCTCACACCTTTCAAATTGGCTAATATAACAAAAAAGGGAAATGATAAATGTTGGAAAAGGATGTGGGAAAACTAGGTCACTAATGAACTATTGGTAGACTTCTGAACTGATCCAACCATTGTGGAGGATGATTTAGAACTGTGCTCTTAGGGATATAAAACTGTGCATACCCTTTGACCCAACAATGCCACTGCTTAGTCTGTATCCCAAAGAGATTTTATTTAAAAGGAAAAGGATAAACTGTACAAAATTTTTATAGCAGTTTTTTTTTGTGTGTTGGCTAAAAATTTAAATTGAGGGAATGCCCATCACTTGGGGAATGGCTGAACAATCTGTGGTATATGATTGTGATGGAATATTATTGAACTATAAGAAATGATGAGCAGGATGATTTCAGAAAAATCTGGAATTACTTACATGAACTGATGCAATGTAAAGTAAGCAGAACCAGGAGAACATTGTGCACAGCAACAGCAATATCATACGATGGAGAACTGTGAATGACTTAACTATTCTCAGCAATACAGTAATCCAAGGCAATTCCAAGGGATTCAAGATAAAACATATTATCTGCCTTCAGAGAAAGAACTGAAATTGTCTGAATACAAATTAAAGCATCCTTTCCTTCCTTTGTTCCCTCCTTCCTTTGTCTTCTTATGACTAATACGTAAATATTTTACCTGATTGCACATGTATAACCTATATCTGATTGCTTACTGTCTCGGGGGGAGGAGAAGGAGGGAAGGATAGAATTTAGAACTCAAAACTTTAAAAAAATGTTAAAAATTGTTTTTAACATATAATTGGGGAAGAAAACAAAATATTATTTAAAATATATGCATATATGTATAAATATATACACAAATACCACACACATATGTATCTGTGTATATATATGTAAGTGTATATATATAAACACTCAACATGTTTCTTTCAAAACTTCCCTACTTCATCTTTTTTCCCTCTGGACCTCTTTTTGTTCCTTTCTGTCATTTAAAAAATAGGCTTCAATGACCTTTTATTTTTTTTGTCTGTGGGGGTGGGGGTGGGAAGGGAGGCACGATTATCCCCAGCACTTTTCTTGACCTCAGATTTCACCCCCTTCATAAAAGGGGGAAAAACTCTAATCCTTCTAATAAGTACTTTCAAGTAAAACAAATCAGGTCCATTGTCTCTTCCTTAGAAGTGGGGTTGCATACTTCCTCATTATTCCATATCAATTTCTTTGGCCTTCTCATTAATCAGAATTCTTAAAAGTCTTTCTGGGGCAGCTAGGTGGCACAGTGGATAGAGCACTGGCCCTAGATTCAGGCCTCAGACACTTAACACTTACTAGCTGTGTGACCCTAGGCAAGTCACTTAACTCCAATTGCCTCACCAAAAAAAAAAAAAAAGTCTTTCTAAGTAGTGCATTGCATTTCTTCGTAGTTCTAATTGCTAGCATATTGAACTAAAATCTGCCTTCTGGTAATGTCCATTCCTTCATTCTAGTTCTGCCCTTTGGAGATGAATAGGGTAAGGCAAATTTCTCTTTCATATGGCATCCCTTAAATATATTATAAAGATAACTATCATGTCTCCCTTTCTTGTTTTCATAGGCTAAAGACCTGCAATTCCTTCAACTATTAATTGGTTGGTCATCTGCATACTCTGGTTTGGAGTCCCTGACAAAATATGATGCTAAGACTAGAAAGTAGTCTTGCAGTTATAGACTGAACAGGACCAAGTATAATGGAATTATTTATTACCCAATTAAAAAATATCACCTAAGGGGGCAGCTAGGTGGTGCAGTGGATAAAGCACCAGCCTTGGATTCAGGAGTACCCGGGTTCAAATCCGGCCTCAGACACTTGACACTTACTAGCTGTGTGACCCTGGGCAAGTCACTTAACCCCCATTGCCCTGCAAAAAAAATATCACCTATTTTAGGAACCTAATTTGGTCAACAATCATTTATTAGTCACTCACTATATGCTAGGCACTACATTAGGTACTAAAGAGAAATAGACAAAAGTGAAATAGTCCTTGCCTTAGTGAGTTTACAACCAGTGCTTAGGACAGTACCTGGAACATAGTAGGCATTTAATAAATGCTAGTTGACTCACTTACTGGCATTCTATTGAGGGAGATAACATATACACATGCAAGTATATACAAAATAAATATATACAAATATATATTAAACAAAAGATAATGTGGCATACTAGTAGTAGGGAATGATCAGGAAAGGCCTCATATAGGACAGAAATTTGTGCTTGAGTTGATCTTTGAAGGAAACTACGGATCCTAAGAGGCAGTGGTAAGGAAACCAGAAAATGCCTTGTCCTGCTTTGTTGTTGTTCAGTTATTTCAGTCATGTATATATCTTATTTTTACACAGTTATTTTCATGTTGTCTCCCTCATAAGATGGTAAGCTCTTGGAGAGTGTTTGTCTTTTGCCATTTTTTTTTGTATCTCTAGCACAGTGTCTAGCACATAGTAGGAACTTAATAAGTGTTTATTGACTGATGACTGATTGATCCTAACCATAACCCTTCAATTGTTTGAAGATAGGAATGGTTAGTATCCTGCCATAACTATGCTGTCCCCATCCCAGTGATTTTTAACCCTAGCTATCATTGTACAAATCTCACCCCCTATGCCCCACTCCCTACTCACTTACTCCCATGTTTCTCAAGTCTACCTCCCCAAATGTCCCAATCTAGATCTATTCACCCCTCCACTATGCTCTCCTTAATGGTTTCTCCATAGTTAATGAACTTATTTTCACCTTGAAACTTTTCCTTTTTCTCTCCTTTCTTTTTGCTCTTGCTAAGACCTGGATCCCTCTTGATGACAGCTTCCCTGACCATGCTTTCCAGTAATGTTTACCCTTTTACTCATACCTTCTGACTTACTGGTCATGGTGGTGAAGTCAGAATATTCCTTACTCCCTATTGAAAGTTCCAGACTCTCCTGCTATGACCACCAATCCTTGATCTCCCAATCAAGAGTCTGAGTGTTGTTGTTTGTGCTTTGTTCTCAAAGAGGATCATGACATTGGAAGGTATGTTATGACTTGCAGTGAATTGGATTTAAGTGAGCAAGGCTGTGCAAAGTCACCAGTCTCATGCTCTCCTTCAGAGCCATCTGGATCCAGTGGCAAGATATACATGACTATTGGAGATGGGCCCCAATGTTTGAGGCAGTTGGATTAAGTGACTTGCCCAGGGTCAAATAACTAGTAGTGTCAAGTGTCTGAGGCTGGATTTGAACTTGAGTCCTCCTGACTCTAGGGCCAATGGTCTATCCACTGTGCCACCTAACTGCCACCAAGATTCTGGAGGCTGTTATCTCTTGATCTCCCATTCCCCAATTCTCTGTACGTCTTCAATAGCAACAATGGCTGGCTAACAGCTTTTCTCTGGACTTTGCCATATATATCGAAACTTTTCTGAACATCCTAGCATCCAAGGTTTTTGGTCTATTCAGTCTGGTGGACTCCTTCTCCACACTACCTCAGTTACACACAGAGATAATCATAACCTTGATTTTGCCATTTCTCATGAAGGTTCCACTTCCAAGTTTTCAAACTCTTAAATTTCATGCCTTTTCATATCTCTCCCTTGAATTACTCCCACCATCCATTACTTTTACTCCTATTCATGTGCTGATGTATAGAACTAGAGAAAATTACAAATTTGTGCTGATTGGAAAGACTACAAATTTGTTACTTAATCTCAACTGAGCCCTCACTTCAGGAATGCCATCATTTTATACCTCCCTAATTGATTTATTATAAAGAAAGGTAAAAATAGTCTCTGCCTTCAAGAAGCTCACAGTCTAACTGAGCAAAAGCATTCACATACATGGCATATACAAACTATATAGAGCATATGGCAGGTACCAGAAGGGAGTGAAAGGGATTAGAAAAGCATTCTACCAAAGGTAGGATTTGGGCAGAGTCTTGAAAGAAGCAGAGGGGGCTAGGGGTCTGAGGTGAAGAGGAAGAACATTCCAGGTGTGGAGGTCAGCCATTATAAAGGTCTGGAGCAGGGAGATGAACTCTTACATCTAAAGAACAATAAGTTCTTTACATTAAGTTCTAACAATATTTGATTTTGTAGGTAATAGGGAGTCACTGGAGTTTATTGAGTGGTGGTAGTAGTGGTGGAGGTGACATAGCCAGATCAGTGCTTTAGGAAAGTCTCTTTGGCAACTAAATGGAGGTTGGATTGGAAAAGGGAGACCTTTGAGAAAAGGAAATCCATTAAAAGTCTATTGTAGGGGGCGGCTAGGTGGCACAGTGGATAAAGCACCCACCCTGGATTCAGGAGTACCTGAGTTCAAATCTGGCCTCAGACACTTGACACTCACTAGCTGTGTGACCCTGGGCAAGTCACTTAACCCCCATTGCCCCGCAACCCCCCCCCAAAAAAAACCCCCAAAACAAAACAAAAAAACAAAAACAAAAAACAAAAAAAGACCAAACAAACAAAAAGTCTATTGTAATCATTCTGATGACAGAGGGTGAGGACTTTAACTAGAGTTGTGATTGTGGGAGTGGTGAGGACATGAGTGGCTTTATACGACTTCTAGTGTTGTATAAATGTGTGCTATTATTAAGCAACTGCCTGCAGAGCAATAAGGGATGCTTTTTAATAGAACTTTTTTTATATAAACACATATATTGAGCGTCAGAAGATTCTGCTTTTCCTGGTGAGTCGGCCCTTCTTTTGTGAAGCCAAGTTATATGTGTTAGAGGAAAGGCTTCAAACCCCCAGTCGGTAAAGAAATATAGAGAGCCCACTATTCAAGTCTGGCTTGGAGCACAGAGATGCCTTGTCTTGGCTCTGCTGGCCTTATCCTTCTGGTTTGGAGTTTAGTGTTGTGAGGGAAATGCCAGTCTCTGAGATCTGCTCTTGAAAGGTAGTTAGAGGCTGGACTGGAGCTGGGTGCTCTGCTTAGTAATCATTGGCCTTGCTTATAGTATTGCAGGTATTCAGTGTACACTTGAGTGATTCTTTTGACTATATTTCATTCACCCTCCCAATACTCCCCACGAGTCGAGTCTCTGGGTTAACATTTGCAATCTTGTAGGTGTGTCTCCATCCCCTCAAGACAGGGGAGAATAACAGGTGCTCACAAAATGTCTTTTCTTTACTCCCCCTCCATGACTTGATCTTTGTATTTTATGTCTTCATTAAAACTCATCTAAAAGGTTGATAGGTAGGCAGGACTGAAGTCATAATTTTGCAGCAGCCCATTAGACAGATGCAGCCATAAATCCTGTTTAAACCCTTTCCAAAAATAAAAGGAAATATGAGAACAATTCAACACATTCAGGCAGTAACTCTAAGTTATGTTTGAAAGCAATCTGCAGCTCTCCCTTATCTGGGAAGCCGGAAGGCAAGAGAGGCAGCTCTCACTCATCACACCTACGCTGGGTGGGCCTGTCAACGACAGTCCTTAGAAGTAATTACTTCTTGCAAAATGACAGTGTAAAAATAAAAAAATAAAATGAAAAGGAAACTACTTAAAATGTGTTTGCATTAATATTTTGGGGGGCTAGGAACTGTGGTTCAGTGTTGATATACAGTAAAAAATAGGAAAGCTTTTAAAAAAGCCACCCTGGGTTGTTAGAGCAAGCTAATTCCCATTGATTACTGCCTTGTTCCTGTGTAGCAAAGCTAAAGGGCTTGCTGGGAATTCTAGGAAGGGAAAAGAACAGCTTGGAAGCATTCTGTAATTCTGATTATCTAACCACCCACGTTTCATAACCATGCTCTTTATTTCATAGCTGTCTTGCTTGCTTGTTTTTTTTTAAATGTTTAACTTGAGTTTGAACCCAAGCACCTGAAACAGTCTCATTTTATTAGCTCCAAATTGCTTTCCTTCACCTGGTAGAAATCATGCAAGTTTCCATGTTTTTAAAAAAGGAACAAAACAACCCTCTGATAATATTTATTAAGGAAAAGGTGATTATTCACATGCCGAAGGACTTCATACTTGAGAGGCATTCATTTACTTTTAATTAAATTTTATATTAATGAGCTAACAAAACCACAAAGCTTCTGTGAAAGTTTCTTTTAACTGTTTCTTAGATTAAGTCAGGTGGATGGTTGGTTCTCTCCCTCCCCAAGCTTTCCTAGAACACTTTACTTGGGTACAGCCTTCGTTCTTAGTCCATTTAACTCAATATAGCAAGAATTTATTTAAAATTGCTTACAATGTACCATGTACTGTGTGGGATTCTGGGGAATATCAAAACAAAAATGAAAACAGCTCTTCCTCTACAGGAGCTTGCATCCTACTGGAGGGAGACAATATGTACACAGGTAAGTAAGTGATTGGGTGAGCTCAAACCCATTTCAGACTTTGTGGGTGGATCTATGTAGGAAAGGACTGGGATCTGAGTAGATAAGAAGAGATAAATTCCTTTTGTCTACTTTGACTGAGTTTTTTCTCTGGCACCAGCCTTTTCCCTGTCTATGCATCTACATGGGAAAATGAAAGGGCTTAGGGGTTGGGAAAACTGGGGAAACCTAACCCCTAGAGTTCTTCATAGTCATTGGACAAATAACCCATACATTATGGATAATCACAGGGTGGTGGTGGCAGGAATAGTAATATTATAGGTGTTATAGATTGAAATCCGGAGGCATTAAGAAGTGTCAACCAGAATTTAAGGAGAGGTGCCTGACTAAGAGATCCAAGGTCTGGGACCAAGAAGTTGGATAAAAAAAATGACAGACTCAAGTTTGAGGGCACTACCTACTACATGGGAGATTTCTTCTTGTTCTAAAGAACTAGCACCTGGGTTGAAAATCTTTTGCTAGAGATGAGAGGCACAGGAGTCAAGATTCTTAAGAGATAAGGCAGGTGATTGTGTAAGAGATTAAAAAAGGATGAGAATATTTTAAGACTGATGCTATCTTTTGGTCAAGAAAAGCTGTATTCCTCAAAGAGCTATAGAAAAACCTTTAACTTTTAAACCAAAAGAAAATTGCAGATCAACTCTTTTCACGAGGAAGAGCTGGCCAAGGACTTCAGCAGAAGCCAGAAGCTGGAAGTAGGAAAAAGCTTCCAAGGTCATTCCCAATAGATCCATGTTTGGGAAAGCCTGTGCAGCCAACATGACAATATCTGGTGGAGCAATAACCAGCTGAGCAGGGTTTGGTGGAACATCATCTGGTAAAGACTTTGTGACCAGGGGAGATACCTCCAGTGGAGCTGCATCAGGTGGGAACCAGTGAGGAGCAGCCATCAATGGCTCTCTATCATCAATTGCCCCAATCACCTCTCTACATATGTCAACTGGCTATGTGTGCTATCTATGTGGATCCATTTCCCCCAGTGATGTGCAGATTTGTGGAAGACTGTGTCCTGGGTTATTGAGGGAGGATGTTTTGTTGTTATTTTTCCTACTAAGTGCTACTAAATGAAACGTGTTTTATTTAAACTAATTGTGTCTTCTGGCTGACTATTGAGGGTAAACACATAGATGGGTGTGGGAGCATGTAAGCTATGATTTTAAGTGATCTGAAGTCACAGATTACAGGAAGTGCCAAGAATTACATAAGTAAAATGTATGAATAGAAATATATCATGTATCCATGCATATACACAGATAGATATGAAGCAAATATACAAAATGAATAAAAAGAAATTTCAATGGTAGGGGAGGTGCTAACAATTGTGGGGAACAGAAAAGCTTCCCCATAGGTGGTAGCATTTGAGCTAAGCTTTGATGGCAGCTAAATATTCCAAGAGAAGGCAGTAAAGAAGGAAAACATTCCAGGTATGGGGGAGAACATTTGCAAAGACACAGAAGGAGGAGATGGGTTGTCATTTAGGGAGAGCTGCAAGTAGGTCAGTTTGTATGGAACAAAGTGGGTGAGGGAGATAATATGAAATATGCCTGGAAAGAAGATCATATTCTACCAGTATCATTTGTGTGCATGTGTGTGCATCTTATTCTCCCTTTTGTAAACCTCTTTGAGGTCAGGGACTGTTATTTTTTGGAAATCTTTAAGTGCCTTGAATACTTAAAAATACTCTAAACATACTGAATTAAATTAAACAGTGCAGAATCCGAGACAGAAGTTGGATCATGTTGAATTAAAAGAAAAAGAAAGAAAGAAAACAAAAACAGAACAGCAACCCAGGAAGGAGTTTAAAAATGACCTAGTCTTTGCTCTTGCTACTAGATAAGAAAGCAATGCAGACATATGACATTAAAAAGTTTCCTGCATTCTTTTTGTGAGATTAAATATGGCATGTGTTCCACTTATTTTCTCCTAATTAGCATCAACTACCCAAAGGATAATGACACAGGTAATCAGAGCAGAATTAGGTCAGTTTTTGTAACATTATCAAATATTGCTTTTTAAGCATTCACCTGCAGAAGGGCTGGTTCTAGGAAATGTCTCATGAAAGTTAAGTAGATAGAGACTCAATTTTGTATGAATTCACATTAAAAATTCCAAGTAGAGGGACAGCTAGGTGGTGCAGTGGATAGAGCACTGACCCTGGAGTTAGGAGGACCTGAGTTCAAATCTGGCCTCAGGCACTTAATACTTACTAGCTGTGTGACCCTGGGCAAGTCGCTTAACCCCAGTTGCCTCACCAAAGTGGGGAAAAAGATTTCTTCTCCAATGGGGCAGCTAGGTGGCACAGTAGATAAAGCACCAGCCCTGGATTCAGGAGCACCTGAGTTCAAATCCGGCCTCAGACACTTGATACTTACTAGCTGTGTGACCCTGGGCTAGTCACTTAACCCTCATCATCCTGTAAAAACAAAACAAAACAAAACAAAATCCCAAAACAAATGAAATGCCAAGTAGCAATATGGCAAACATGGAAAAGTATAAATAGCTATCTATATGAAAAAACCAACAGCTCAACAACTGGACAGAGTCAGGATCCAAGAAGATGCTAGTTAGGCTAGAATAATGGACTGAATCTAGTAAGATGATATCTATAGGGATAAAGCTAAAGTCCTACAGTGTCATTTGTCCCTGAATATTATACACTATCTCTTAGGTTATTAAAGGGTTTTTTTTTGGGGGGGTTATTTGTTTGCTTTTAACTTTTATTAGCTACAGAGAAAAGGATAATTTTATAATAATGAACAAAAAGTATAATATCTACAATGGAGCATAGAACCCAAAGAGTTGACTAAACCCGCAAAGGCCTAGAATGAAATGGCTGTGGAAGGTGGGATGTGCGCATTGTTAAGTAGATAGTAGGAAATCAGGGAGTCAGACTGGTATTGGAAGAAGGGTGACAAGGAAGATAAATATGCAGAAATGAAGAGTAAAGTCGAATAATACTAATATCAATACTAGTACCACTACTAGCTAGCATTTATATAGCACTTTAAGGTTTGGAAAGCACTTTACAAATATTATCTCATTTTATCTTCACAACCATAGAATGTGTATACTATTATTAGCTCCATTTTACAGATAAGGAAACCAAGGCTTAGAGAGGTTAATGTGGCTTGTTCAAGGTCACACAGCTAGTAAGTATGTGAGGTAGGATTTGAACTCAGGTCTTGAGTCCAACTTCAATACTCTATCTAATATGCTACCTCACTGAATCATAAATTTAGAGGTGGAAGGGGTTGCAGAAATCATCTACTTCACCTCCTTCATTTTGTATATGAGGAAACCTTGGCCAGCTGAGATTAAGTGACTTGCCCAAGTTAGCGAGTAGCAGTTCTAGTGTTTGGAGTCAGGTTCTCTAAGCCCAAATCGAGCATACACTGTCCACTGAGGAACACTGTAGTGGGAAGAACATTGACCTAGGTGGCAGTGAGTTTGAGTTTTATTCCAGGCACAGCCATTCACTATCTATATAATCTTGGGGAAACCACTCTTGGAGTTTGGGGTCTGACTTGTTGGGGCCTTGTGCTGGTTCTGTGCTTGACATTACCAAGTGACAGAACTCTTAGAAGCTCCTGGTGCTCTGGGCCAGATGATGCATTATTGAAGTGACACTGATACACAAGAAGTAGGGCAGGAAAAAAATTTCCAGACTCACTAATAGACTTAAAATATTCTACAAAACTGAGTCACTGACTATGTCATTATTACCATCTCAGGGCTGTTGCACACCTGAAAGCCCTTTAGAAATGTAAACTATTGTCATTACTAAAGTTGGAATCATGAAGTTTGGTTTCTAATTCTGCCTCTGCTAATAATGACCAGGGCAATAATGACGTAGGCAATTCAGTTACCTACTTGGTGGCTCTGTTCTCCTTTAAAATGAGGGATTTGTACCAGATAATGTCTTAGGTCCCTTTCCATTCTAAATATGATAGGATCATAGCTATTGAGGTGGAGGAGGCATGACTAATGCTGATATGTGATGGTTTTGAAGTCATTATCACTGAGGGCAACTACCATGCTTGCTCACAAAGTGACTTTGGGTGTCTTTTTAAGACAATACTTTGGGCTGATTTATTCTTATATAGTTTTTTTTTGTTGTTTTTGTTTTTGTTTTGCAGGGCAATGGGGGTTAAGTGACTTGCCCAGGGTCATACAGCTAGTAAGTGTCAAGTGTCTGAGGCCAGATTTGAACTCAGATACTCCTGAATCCAGGGCCGGTGCTTTCTCCACTGCGCCACCTAGCTGCCCCCTATTCTTATATAGTTATGAGGAGAAGATATGACCCAGAGAGGTTGGTGAGAATTGACAAGATCAAGGAATGAGGTCTTTGTTCTTACCTTGAAGACATCCCTAAATTTCTTTTCAATGATGATGTAGGGCCTTGGACTTGGTGTCAGAAAGATCTGAGTTTGAATCTTGCCTTAGTCACTTAATAACTATAACCCTGGGCAAGTCATTTAAGCTATTTTAGCTTTAGTCTGTAAAATAGAGAAAATAATAATCACCACTTCATGGGGTTGTTGTAAGGATCACATAGGATTTTATGTGTGTGTATGTGTTTACATAACTTAAAATATTATATAAATGCTAGATATTATAATATTGAAGTTTTGTGTGTATGTGTAAGATTAAGTTCATAACAAAGAGGCAATTTAAAAATAAGGTATCCTCCTATAGAAGGTATGGGTATTTTCATTGAGGCAACTTTTTGTTCAGTCATTTCAGTTAGGTCTGACTCTTCATGACCCCATAGTGGGTTTTCTTCACAGAGCTACTGGTATGGTTTGCCATTTCTTTCTCTAGCTCATTTTACAGATGAGGAACTGAGGCAAACAGGGTAAAATGATTTGCCCAGGATCACACAGCTAATAAATATCTGAGGTTGGATTTGAACTTGGGTTTTCCTGACTCCAATCTTGTTATTTTATACTCTTCATCACCTAGCTACCCATTAAGGTAAGTAATGGAGTATTAAAGAGTAATGTGCCCAATCTAGCAAGGTGAGAAATTTGTTTTAGCCTAAAAGAGACCTTCTATAGGAGAATCAGACATCTCCATTGCCAATGAGGTGATTAATGGCATCTTCTCTCCTGGGTAGGATGTGAAGATATTCTTGGTTTAGGTACTTGTTGATCCATTGAGCTGCAATGGATAACCCTAGGCTCTTGGACTTGGGTTTATATAAAAGGAGCAGACATCTGACAAAGAAATCAGAGATCAAGAGAGAGATGAGCATTGACATAGTGCAGACTTGGGTCCAAGAAGTGCTTGTCTTCAAAGATGGCAGCAGCCATAGGTAGCCATGGAGTCCCATGTCTTTGTCCCAGGCTCCTGGAGAGAGGAAGAAATATGCAACCCAATCTCCTGGTTCTAGTCCCTTGAGGAGAGTTCAAGGGTTTGGACTGTTTAACTCCAAGTTCCAATATTTATCCTTCTAGATAGAAGAGAAAGAATCCCATTTCAGTTTCCAAACCCATTATTCTGGTAAGAACAGGAACAAGTAGATGGCTCTGATAGAGGTAGTGTGGCAGAATGGAAAAAAAAAACATTGGATTTGCAATCAATGGATCAAAGTTCAAATACGAGCTCTACCACTTATACCACTTGAAGGGCCTTGAGAAAGTCACAATTTCTTTGGGCCTTGATTTCTTCCACCATATAATGGAGGGTTTAACTCAATGACTTCAGAGTTATGTCTATGTCTAAATGTGTAATATAGAGGAAGGAGATCTAAGATAAATGCCAGCGAGTGAAAGGGTTTCCAGCCTCACATTCTCATCCATTTCTTCTGCCCTCCATCAGTTACATGCCTCCCATTCTGAGCTCTGAGAACCACTGCACTAAAGGCCTTCCCATTGCAGTCCCTCCCCCACCTCAGCACTTCACCTACATGTCATAAAATCAGAGACTTTCAAGAGATCTTAAAATCCATCAAGCCTAACCCCTCATTTTAGAGATGAGGAAACTGAGAGTGAGAGAGGGCAAGTGACTTGCATAACTCCACCCAGACAGTGAGTATCAGAGGTGGGATTTATACCTGGGTCCCCTGATTCTTTCCACTGTTTCACACCGCCTAGTTTCTTGATGCTCCTGAATACCCTCTGTAGAAGTGCAATCCATTTCCCATCTCTCCAGCCAAGCCCCAGCTGCAGGAGACAACCTCCACATAGGAACAGAAATGTAATCTCTCCCTTTCTCACCCCATAGTCTCCTGATCTCCTTACACCATATACATCTGCTTGATGTGCTGACATGCCAATGAACTAAGAATTTAATTCAATTTTATTGCACAATAACTCTTAATGATTCATGGAAATCAGAGGCTTAAATGTAGAGTTTTTAAGTTCCTGAAGAACAGTCATGCTTTGATCTGAAAACACACTCAAGAATCTATTTCTTACTTACAGAGATATCACCTATGCACTTGTTATGAGTCTTAAACTAGTTCCCATTGTGAATTGAACCTTTTCAGTGCAGAAGGGGAAGGAGGGGAGTCAGTAGAGGTGGTGATTTTCAAGACCAGAATGTTTAAATCACTTTCTTAAGTCATGCCAAATGAATCTGAAAAGAGAGTCTTGTATCACTTTGCCTAAGCAAGATCATGGAGAGACTAGGCAGTTGTGTAGCTACGTTTGTGTATTAAAGAAACTGTCATGTGTTCTGTTGTTCACTCAGCTGTGTGGTATCTAGGATTTTACCTTGTCAAACTCATTCAAAATAATAACTTGTAGGAAATCCATGTAGAAAAAAGAATACCCGTGATAGACACATTTCTATGTTCTTGTGGAAGTGTGAAGCAGAGGAATAAAAATAATACCTTGAATTATTATAAAACCCTGTAGGGTTCAGAAGGACCTATAAAAAAAACAAAGTAGTTTACTGACATATTTATTGTCTCATTTGATTTTCATAAGAGCCCTGTAACACAGCCAGTAGAAGTATTTTCATTCCCATTTTACAGATGAGTAGAGGTGAAGTCATTTCCCCAAGGTCGTATAAACTAGTAAATGGCAGATCACAAGTCTTTTAATGTCAAATTTAAAATTTTTCTTTCTCTAGTGCCATTATTTAGAGTAGTAGAAATTAGTCCCTTAATGACAAATTACCATTGGCAGCTTTCAACCACATTTCCAGAGAGGGTCTCCAAATGCTCTACATACATTGATTATGGTGGATAAATGGCTCTAGTTTCAACCCAGACTTCCCAAGGGCAAGTTCTATATAGGGCCCAGGAATTACAGTAATTGAAGTATCTCAGTGAGGCCATGTCTACATTTTCAACTAAAACAGTCTTTGTTGGGATGACCTCTAAATAACTGTTGAGACCATAAATGGAACTGTGACTTGGAATAATAATAATATTGATACTCCTACTCCTACTCCTACTCCTATCTATGTAGAACTTTAATGTTTGAAAAGTGCTTTATATATATTTTGTCTCATTTGATCCTCACAACAACCCTATGAAGTAGGTGCTATTATTCCTATTTTATAGATAAAGAAAGTTATAAAGAGTTATGCAGCTGATTAATATCTGAGGCAAGATTTGATCTGAAATCTTCCTGACACCTTGTCCACAACTCTGTCCACTGTGCCACCTATCTGCCTAGTTATTTTAGTAAAGGTATCATATTCATAGATAATGAAATATTGTGATAACCACAATAGTCAGAAAATCTAAATTACCTAGCTTAACTTTGGGCCCTTTGTAGGGATAACATGAGAATAAAGGAAATCATAGCTATGAAGTATTTTAACGCTTTAGGGATATACAAACTATAAATTCAGGACCTCATAATTATTCTTTTTTTTCTCCTCTCTGCTTTTCTAGTATTGGATCTGTGATTCTTAAGTACTCAATCTGAGGAAAGGAGCTATGAGATCCAGTGTTGTCCTAGCCCCCCTGGAGCATCTGGGGTAGTTGAGCCCTCCCATCTCCTTTCATATCTAGCAATCATGATGTGGGAACTTGGTTAATGAAAAATGGTATCGGATTTGTGTGGAGCAGGGGCCCGTTTCCTACAGATGGGTGAGACAACTAACTATTGCTAGGAAATAATGAGCTTCCCAACAGAGTGGAAAACTTTTCCTTCAGTTCCCAGGGATATGCCAGTCCTTGATGGATGTCACTGCCACAAAGAATGATACAAATACTATGGGGGATTTCAAGAGTTCTAGGAATCATGGGAATTTACAGACTGCTCTTAATTTTTCTAAGCACTCTCAGACACACAAAAAATCGACAATATGTCCAATTTAATCCACTTTTTTTTTTTAGTGAGCCAATTGGGGTTAAGTGACTTGCCCAGGGTCACACAGCTAGTAAGTGTTAAGTGTCTGAGGCCAGATTTGAACTCAGGTACTCCTGACTCCAGGGCCGGTGCTCTATCCACTGTGCCACCTAGCTGCCCCTTAATCCACTTTTAAGAGGAATTTAGAAGAAAGCATTCTGACTAAGGAGTCAGGAAATACTGATTCTGTCAGTCATGAACTGTGTGACTTTGGACAAGTCATTGCTCCTCTACAGGTCTCAGTTACCTTATTTATGAAACAAAGAAGTTGAAAGAATCTTTAAGATCCCCTTCATCTCTAGCCTTCTGTGATTCTAAATTCAAAAGGATGCAGAGAACTGCAATGAATCCAGAAATGATATAGCACCATGAAGACCTCAGAGTAATATGTTGCACCATTCAATTAGAAAAGACAAGGTTAATGTATGTATATGAATTATCTCACAGAAGACCGTTTCTTTCCTCCCTGAGCAGAATTTGAGAAAATCAGCTTGAATTGCTGCAAGAAAAACATATACATCCTAATCCCAAAATCTGATGGATTTCTGTTAGAGCTCATCTTTTTGGTATTTTCTGCAACATTGGATCACCTCCTCCTTAATCCTTTTTGCCCCACCCTGCCTTTCCCTCAGTAGAATGTAATCTTCCTGAAGGCTGCTACTGTTTCATCTTTTGTTCTATCCTAGGCACTTAACCTAGTACCAGAAACATGGTCAAAAGGGAGTTTAGTGGACAGACTGCTAGAGAGGCATAAGGCTCTCCCTTTAGCGTAAAGGTTCTTACCCTGAGAATTAATAACTTAAAAGATAATTTGGCAACAATATTTCAATGTAATTAGTTTTATTTGTAATCCTATGTAGTTTTTTTTGTTTTGTTTTTTGCTATGGGACAATGGGGGTTAAGTGACTTGCCCAGGGTCACACAGCTAGTATGTGTCAAGTGTCTGAGGCCAGATTTGAACTCAGGTCCTCTTGAATCTGGGAGGGCTGGTGCATTATCCACTGCACCACCTAGCTGCCCCCTATGTACTTTATTTTATGCATTTAAAAATTATTCTTTGAAATGGTCCATAGACACCACTGGACTGCTATATGGCAAACAAAAGATAAAGAACACCTGCCTTAGACCAGAGCTTCTTAGATTTTTTCTACTTGTGATCCTTTTTTGCCTGAGAAATGTATATAGTTATATAAAATAGGTATACATAAGCTTTTACTGTCGCCAAATTTTTCTTGACCCCCACATTCATTTAAGAGACCCCATATGGGATTGTGACCTATAGTTTAAGAAGCTAGGCCTTAGACTATGGTATACATAACATATAATCTGAGAGGTTATCTTGTCCATCTACTTGCACTTGGGCTAGGCCTCATGAGAGTCATAGAGTACTGGGTCAGGAAGATTTGGTTTCAGATTCCATCTCACACATGTACTAGATGTTTGAGCCTGGACATTTCACTCAGCCTCAGTTTCCTCATCTGTGAAATGGGGATAATAATAGTAACTACCTCAGGTTTGTTGTGGGGATTAAAGGATGTTATACACGCATATACATTTATCATATATATGTACACCTATATCTTATATATAGACATGTATACATATTCCTACATATGTATACATATACACATTCCTAAAGACCTAGTCTATGGCAAGTTAGCCTCAGACCAAAGACCTGCTGGATGTCCCCAGCTTCACTACAGAGATGTATGCAAGCAAGACTTGAGGGCTATGGGAATAGACACCGGCAGCTGGGAGGAGATGGCCAAGGACCGTGCCTGATGGAGTTCAGAGAGCGCAGTTTTCTGATGTCCTTGTTGCAGCAGGAGCTGCGGCTCCCATATCAGACTGCACAGCCACACTGTGGCCTGTGGCTCTTCAAGGCGCTGATCCATGGTCGTCTATGACTGGCAGAAGCCTACTACATATATCTGATATAGACATATCTCATATATACATGTGTACATATATCATATATATCTTTACAAATCTTACAGTGCTATATAAATATTAGGTATTATTTTAGTAGGTACTTAATGCAGGTTTATTGAATTGAATAGAATCACAGCCTCTCTTCTCCAATCTCACTGTTTTAACCTTAGTTTAAGACCTTTTCATCTTTCTCATGGATTACTATAGCAATCATAACTGGTTTCCCAGCTTCTAAGCTCTCCTTTTTCCATTCTATCTTTCATGTTGCTGTCAAAGGACTCATTAAGCCATGAGTCTGTTCATGTTAATTCACTGTCTTAAAAACTGTCAGTGGCTTTCCATTGCATACTAAATAAAATACACACCTATTAGTTACCAAGTCAACAAGCATTTACTACATGGTTACTATGTGCCAGGCACTGCTCTAAAATCAGGGAATACCAACAGAAGTAGCGGGACAGTCCCTGCTTTCAAAGAGCTGACATTCTAATAAGGGGAAGTAACCTATAAAAAGGGACATGGTAAAGAAAATCCTATGGAAAGTCAGAAGTATGCCTTAGAGAGGAATAAAAGCATGGTGGCCTGGACCTCCTTTTTAAAACAGAGATTCTGGAAGGAATCAATCAGAAGGGAGAAGTTTTAGGAGCTGAATGTACTTAGGTCATTTGACTAGCAGTTAAGCTCTTTAAAATCTGATTCCAATCTACCTTCCCAGTCTTATTTTGTGCCACTACCCTTCATCATCTTTGTGTCTCTGCCAAATTAGACTATATACTTTTTGGTAGTCTTGCCCTTTCTTTTTAAAAAATTTATTTCGTTTATTTTTTTCAATCTTAATAGTATTTTATTTCCCCCAGTTACATGTAAAGATAGTTTTCAATATTTTTATAAGATTTTGAATTCCAAATTTTTCTCTTTCCCACTGTAATGACTGGAATGATGCCACCTAGTGGAGACTTGCTGTAGGAAAGCTCCGCCATGAGGAAAATGCCTCAGAGGGCAAGGCCATGTGGCTTTTCCTTGGCATCAGGAAATGACGTTTGCTCATGGGTGCTGTCTATCAAGGCTACCAGCCAATCAACTTGAGGAGCCTCCTATTTTCTGGGAGGAGACAGGAAGGAGGAAAGAGAGCCTGCGTGGAGAGCGCTCTCTCTTTTGGGTTCCTGACTTGATGGTTGTGGTGGTGGCAGAGGACTTCACAGGAAATTTGAGGAAATATAGGAATGCCAGGCTGTTGGAATCTGTTCTCAATCTTTTTCTTTCTATTTTTCAATAAACCCTTAAAAACCTAAACTTGTTTTATCAGTGATTTTAGTCAGTTTCCCCCAAAACTGGGGGAACAGATTAGAATCTACATTTAGAATCTTAAATTACACACCTCCCATCCTTTCCCCTTCCCCAAGACAGAAAGCAATCTGCTATAAGTTATATATGCACAATCATATTAAACATATTTCTGCATTAGTCATGTTGTGAAAGAAGAATTAGAACAAAAGGGGAAAACCTCAAAAAAATAGTAGAAATAGTATGGTTCAATCTGCATTCAGATTCCACAGTTCTTTTTTTCTGGATGTGCAGATTATTTCCCATCATAAGCTCTTTGGAATTATCTTGGATCATTTTATTGCTGAGAGGAGCTAAATCTATCACAGTTGATCACTGCGTAATATTGCTTCTATTTTGCACAATGTTCTGGTTCAGCTCACTTCACTCAGAATCAGTCTAGTTAAGTCTTTCCATGTTTTTCTGAAATCCTCCTGCTCATCATTTCTTATATCACAATAGTATTCCATTACATTCATATACCACAACTTGTTCAGTCATTACCCAATTGATAGGCATCACCTCAATTTCCATTTTTTTTGTCACCACAGAGAGCTGCTATAAATATTTTTGTACATGTGGGTCCTTTCCCCCTTTTTATGATCTATTTGGGATACAGACCTAATAGTGGTATTACTGGGTTAAAGGGAGTTTTACCCTTTCTAGACCCCAAGGACTTAGCCACTTCATCCTTCATGCCTGGAATGGGCTTACCCCATATTAGTAACTTTTAAAATCCTTTCTTCCAGTAAGACCTAACTCAACTCTTACTCCGTCCATAAAGACTTCTCTGATACCCCTTACCTGGCAGAAGTTTATCATTCTTCCTTAAATCTTTTCCTTCTCTTTAACCTCTACTAGGTCCTTACATGTATTCTAACTTGTATTAATTATTTGAGCTCATCCATCATCCATCCTACTAGGACATTAGCTCAGTGAGGGCAAGGGTGATGTTTATTTCCTCTACCTCTCTAATTTTATCTTCAAAGTCCTTTTTGAGCACCTCTATGGCCTGAGACCAATTCATATTTTTCTTGGAAGCTTTAGATATCATTTATATCTAGATATATCTAGATATAGTTTAGATATAGTTGACATCTTCCTCTGAGGGTGCATCTCGATCTTCCTTGTCACTGAAGGAACTTTCTATGGTCCTCACCTTTCTCTGTCTGTTCATCATTCCTTTCTTTTTTTCTTTTTTCTTTTCTTTCTTTTTTTTAGGCAATTGGGGTTATTTGACTTGCCCAGGGTCACACAGCTAGTAAGTGTTAAGTGTCTGAGTTCGGATTTGAACTCAGGTCCTCCTGACTCCAGGGCTGGTGCTCTATCCACTGTGCCACCTAGATGCCCCCCATTCCTTTCTTTTACTTGATTTTTAGTTCTTTAAAGTGGGGCACTGTTTCCAGGCTGCAGTATCCCAAGCTTCAGAAGTCCAAGGTGGTATGATTTAAGGAGGATCAGATTCTTTACTCACCTGGCCTGTCCCCTGGTCCATAGATGACCCCAGACCAACTTGCTAATCAACCAGCTTTGTGTGTTGTGGTTGTCAGCTCTGACAAGCCTGTGCCCCTCCCCCACCCGGACCACTGCTATCCAAGCCTACCTCCTGGTTCCCAGCATGGATGAAAAACCCAAGTTCTTCCTCAGCACCAGCACAAACCCCTGTAGTCTCCCCTCTGCCAAGGGCTCAGCCCTCTCACCAGACTGTGAGCTTAGTTCCAGATGACACTGGTGCTTCAGCCGATTCAGAGGCTCTGGGGGTCTAAGCCTTCCTGGGACTGGATCTGGGTCAGGGTGACTGTGGGGTTGGGCTCCACTCCTGTCTCAGCATAGCAGCTCCATCCTTCCAATCTTCCAAGCCATTCTTGGTTAGAAGATGATTTCAGCCCATTCTTCTGTGGGTTTTGCTGCTCCTATCATTGTCCTATGGCATGATTTCTATGTTTTTTGGAGCGATCATGTCATGAGTTTGAGAGCTCACAACCTTTCCTCTGCCATCTTGGCTCTGCCCCAGAAGTAGGATGATGTTTATTTCACCTGTATATACTCAATGTCTAGCACAGTGCCTATATATATATATATATATATATATATATATATATATATATATATGGGGTAAATATATGTATAGGGTAAATTTTAAATATATATATATATATATATATATATATATATATAGGGTACAGTTGGGAAGACCTTTAAATGCTATGTTGTCTAATAGAAAGCATTGGATTTGGGAGACCCAAGTTTGTATCTTGGTTCTCATCCTTACTACCTTTGAGATATTGGGTAAGTCCCATTATTGTTCTGAATCTCAGTTTCCTCATCTATAAAATGGGGATAACAATGCAATAATTTTTTGTTCTCCATTTATTTTAGCTGTATCTAATTCTTTGTGACCCCATTTAGGATTTTCTTGACGAAGATACTGGATTGGTTTACCATTTATTTCTCTGGCTCATTTTTTTCAGATGAGGAAACTGAGGCAAATAAACAGGGTTAAGTGATTTGGCCAGGGTCACATAGTTAGTGTCTGAGGCTGGATTTGGTCTCAGATCTTCCTGACTCCAGGCACAGTGAATAGAGTACTGGGATAGTGGATAGCAGGAGCCCTAATAATAACAATGTTTACCTCATAAGATTATTGTGGAGAAAGTACTTTGTCAGCCATAAAGCACAACAAAAATTTTAGCTCTTAAGATCTAATCTAACTCCTTTGTTTTATAGATGAAACAACTGAAACCCATAGCACGGACTTAATAATTGTTTGTTGAATTGAATCTTATGATTTTAAGGGTGGCTAAACACTTTAATAGGCTACTTGAGGGAGTTAGGGAATTGCCATCCTTGGAGATCCTTAAAAAAAATAGAACAGCTCTCCATCCCTACCTCCCCAGGATAATTGAGTTCTAGCTTTTTCTGGAAGCAGAATGTAGAAGGAATGATTTTTTCTCTATTTTATGTTTTTATTTTAAAAATAGTTATGTCCAAAAGCAAGAGCCTGCAGATAGACAATAATGATAGCTATTTATAGTGCTTTAAGATTTACAAAGTGCTTTACAAATATTATGTAATTTTATCATCACAACATCTCTTGGAGGCAGGTGCTATTATTATTGACATTTTTCAGATTAGGAAATTGGGATTTTGTTCAGTTTTTCAGTCATGTCTGACTCTTTGTGATCTTATGTTCATAGCATGCTAGGCTATCTGTCCTGCACTCTCTCTCAGAGTCTAAGTTCATGTTCATTGTTTTCATAACACTATCCATCAAATCCTCTGACATCCCTTTTTCCTTCAGTATTTCCCAACATCAGTCTTTTTCAGTAAGTCTTGTCATTAAGTGGCCAAAGTATTTAGGATTCAGCTTTGGTTTTTTACCTTCTAATGAATAGCCAGAATTGACTTCTTTTAGTATTGACTTATACGATCTCCTTCTTGTCCAAGGAACTCACTCTCAAAAGTCTTCTTCAGTGCCAAAATTCAAATTGTCAATTCTAGGGTGCTCAGTTTTCCTTATAGTCCAACTCTCTCAGCCATACATTGCTACTGGAAAAAACAATAACATAGCTTTGACCATGTGGACCTTTGTTGGCAAGGTGATGTCTTTAATTTTTATATGCTGTCCAGATTTTCCATAACTTTCCTTCTAAGGATCAAGCATCTTTTAATGTCATGACTGCATTTGCCATCTGCAGTGATCTTTGAGTCCAAGAATATAAAATCTGACACCATTTCCATTTCTTCTCTCTCTATTTGCCAGTAAGGGGACCAGTTGCCAAAATCTTAGTTTTTTTTAATGTTAAGCTTTAAGCCAGCTTTTATACTCTCTTCTTTCACCCTCTTCAAGAATCTTCTTAATTCCTCTTTATTTTTTTTGATAATTAGCGTGGTATTTTCTGCATACCTGAGATTGTTGATATTTCTCCCAGCAACCTTAATTCTGGCTTTTGATACATCCAACCTGGCATTTCACATGATGTGCTCTGTATATGTTAAATAAATAAGATGACAATATATAACCTTTTCATACCTCTTTTTCAAACTGTTGCTTCTTGGTTCCTCAGGAGACAAGTAAGAAGATTTGGTATTCCCATCTCTTTTAGGACTTGCTATATTTTGTTGTGATCCTTACAATCAAAGGATTTAGTATAGTCAGTGAAGCAGAAGTAGATGTTTTTCTGGAACTTTTTTGCTTTCTCTATAACCCAGTGAATGATGGCAATTTGGTCTCTAGTTCCTCTGCCTCTTTGAAAATCAGCCTGCTCATCTGGTAATTCTTGGTTCACATATTGTTGAAGCTTAGCTTGTAGAATATTAAGAAAAACCTTGGTGGTATGTGAAATAAGCCAACTTGTTCAAGAATTTGAACATTATTTGACATTGCCCTTCTTTAGGATTGGGACATTAACTGATCTTTTTCAATCCAGTGGCCACTGTTGAGTTTTCCAAATTGGCTGGCATATTGAGTGTAGCACTTTAACAAGATTTATCTGTTAAGATTTTAAATAGCTCAGCTAGAATTCTATCACCTTCACTAGCCTTATTGTTAGCAATGCTTCCTAAGGCCCAATTGACTACATTCTTCACAATGTCTGGCTCTAGATCAGTATTCACACCATCATGGTTATAAGTGATGTTAATATCTTTCTTTTATAGCTCCTTTGTGTATTCTTACCACTTCTTAGTCTCTTCAGGTTAAATAACTTGCCCAGGGTTATACAAATGGTGAATGTCTGAGATTGTATTTGAACTCAGCTTTTTCCAATTCCACTTTTAGCACTCTATACACTGCAACAACTAACTGCCTAAAATATACAAAATACACATGGATATCTGAAGAATGGTTTAGTTAGCAAGTGGTGACCAGGGTGGCCATAGAGAGATTCTGTTTTTGGTCAAATAAACTCTTAAAATCATCTACTAAGTCAAATGAGAGTTGCTATCTTTACTACTTAAAAGACAGTTTACCTCAATGAAATCAGACCTCCTTGAAGTGATAAAGAGTGTTTCCATAAATTGTTGTTTGATTTAACAGTTAGGAATGAATGATTGCCAATGCTCATCAAAAAATACATAAGCAATTATCTCTGAAAACCCATCACCTTCCTTAAGGGAGAGTAAGCTTCTTTTCTTTTAGTTTGTCTTCTTGAACAGAAAAAAAAGTAAAATGAGAGCTCCTTTTATAATAAGAAACCTAAAACTGATGTTTCAATGGCCAAAAGTCTGTAGTTAAATGAACTTACCTTTGATTTCTTTGAAGGAAAATTACAGCTTTGTCATTGTGACAACATCTCAATTAGAAGTTAGCACTCCTATCAGTCATATGGATTGTCTACATGATGCTATTAATTTATTTGGAAGAGTTGTTAGACTTTTTTAGTTTTTATCTGTATTTTTGGTTGGTGTCATATAGGTAGAATTAAAGACAAGTAGCTAGAACTTTAGAGCCTGTTGGAAAATGCTCCCACTTTGGTCAATAGCCTGGCTTTGTAAAGAGGGAGGTTAAAGATATTGGCTAAGTTTGTCAATTTCTCTGAACATTTTAAGAAATGAAATTTTGAAAATTGGCCTTTCATCCTCTTTCAAAATAAATAAAAAATCCCATATTTTCCTAATTATCTTCCTTTTATCTTAGTTATCTTTTTTACTTTTCTGAACAACAATAGACAGTATGAAACTGGTTACTAGATAGTTGTTTAAATGATTGAACAAAGAAATCAAATAACCTGTCATAATTCAAGTCAATAAAAATTGATTAATCACCATGCAGCAAGACATTTGGAAGCTGTTTAAATTCTTAGCAGCTATCAATAGAGAGGTACCCTGGAACTCTTTTGCTTGTAGAGTGAGGTCCCTGCATGTGTCTATGGTGAGAAAGTCACATTCCAAAGAACTCTCTCTCTGCTCTGCTGCTATGTTCAAGTCTCTTTCTACTCTACCTCCCAAGCACTCCTCCTGAGCTCAGATTGGTTTTTCTGCATTAGTGTATACATGTCTTCCTGAGTCAGGGTCTCACATAGTAATCTAAGGGATATTCCTTATCTTTATGTCTTCAGGAGATCAGGGTCCCTGATGGTAGTAGTTAGAGGGGAAGGAGCTGCTAGTATGTCTTTAGCTCTAAGAGGTGGGAGGGAACTCTTTGGATCATAGTTTGGTACAATTAAAAGTAGAAGGAATCTCAGAGGTCATCTAGTTCCATTTACCCTCAATCTATCCATTTTACAGATGAGGAAACAGAAACCTATGGAGGCAGCATGACTTGCCAAAGGTCACACAGGCAGGAAACATCAGAGTTCAATTTGAACCCAGATCCTCCAACACTCAAGTCAGTGATTTTTCCATTTTATCATGCTGTCTTGAGCTAGGTAGTTTGTTACCAGTAGCTTTTGGTAACTGATCCTAGATCAGTCTCTATTCATAATCATGCCTGAATACCTAGGTAATAGACATTATCCATTCAATACTCTGCTCAGTGCTGGGTAGGATATAATGATCATCACTGTCTTCAAGGAGCTTACAACATAATACATAAATATATACACAATATAGAGAATATAAGTATATAAAAGGAACAAAATACTTTACTAACTTTAAAGCACTATATCAATGCCTGTTATTATTATTATTATTAATATTAATTCTGGGTGGGGATATTTTGGAAGTACATATAGATGAAATGACATCTGAGTAGGGCCTTGAATGATGGATTGAGCTGATGGAAGGGGAAGACTATCCAGGCATGAACAAAGGCCTGGAGGCAGCAAATTGTTCAGGGAATGAGTATATCAGCATGACTGGGAAGTAGGGCATGTGAGGGAAATCAGTGGGAGGTAGTATCAGAAAAGGTAACTTGGAGCCATATTGTTTGATTTTAAGTGAGAACTGTAAGCAATGGGGATCCATCGTATACTTTTGCACCAGGGTTGTGATGAGTTAGGGCAGCTAGCCGGTGCAGTGGTTAGACTGCTGGGCCTAAAGTAGGAAGACTCATCTTCATGAGTTCAAATCCTGCCTCAGACACTTACTAGGTTATGATGCTGGTAAAATCACTTAATCCTGTTTGCCTCAGTTTCTCACCTCCAAAATGTGTTGGAAAAGAAAATGGCAAATCACTCCAGTATCTTTGCCAAGAAAACCCCAAAATGGAGTCATAAAGAGTTGGACATAATTGAAAAATGACATCTACAATTACGACAAAGTGACGAGTTGGAGAAAGGAGAGTCTTAAGCTAAGAAGAATATTTGGGAGGCAAATAGAATAGTTTAGGTACATTGTAATGATGACTTTAACTAGGGAGGGAGCAGTGGAGCAGAGATACTTTAGAAGAAGAATTAATAAGACTTGGTAAGAGGGGAAGAGGCAAAAAGTGACTAATCTTAAGAACATGACTGTACACCTTTCTTGCTCCACTGAACAGATGCACACAGTACATGCATCTATGATATTTCTGAGATGATGATTTTGCAGCATGTATGGAAATTTCTTCTTAGTAATCTTAGCTTTCTGAGATCCAATTCACAGTAATCCTTTTCCCCCTATATCATATGGATTAAGTCTTCTCCTCCAGCATGACAGATTTTTTTTTTAAAGAAATAATGACAAGGTACTTGCAAAACCTTCTTGCCTATATTATAAATAACAATGCCAGTCCCTGGCTGGATATTAAGAATTCTCACTGTGTTTGCTATTTAAAATATCTGGGGAAAAATCCACAATTGAATTAAAGCCTTATGTTCAATCATGGACCATGAAATTAGTTGGTATTACTAATGTTCTGCAATTCAGACCCTTAAAAAAGGATCTCAGTCCAAAATTATTGAAGACAGTTTTAACCCAACCTGACCTTTGAGCTGAATATGAACTTTTGCCACATCACTAATCCTGTCATACACAGGGTAAGAAAAGGAAATAATCTCTACCTGCTACAAAAGGTCCTTTATTTTATAAGTGTAGTGATTGGAATGATGCTACCTGCTGGATACTTACTGTAGGAAAGCTCCACCATAGGAGAAGGCCTCTGAGGGCAAGGTCATGGGCTTTTCTTTGGTGTCAGGAAGTGACGTTTGCTTGTGGGAAGAAGAAGGGGTGAGGCTGACGCTCTGACTTTTTTTCGCCAAGACTCTCGTGGAGAGTAGAGCAGAACTGTAGCTCCCCGAGATAGATAGATGAATCTAGGTCTTTCTCTCTCTCTTTACCAAATTCTTATTCTCCTTAATAAATGTTTAAACGTCTAAACTCTTGCTAAAGCTTATAATTTATTGGTGACCACTCATTAGATTTTAGATAGTATAGCTAGAATTTTAGCCCCTTACATAAGACCCCTTCTTCCTACATCAAAGTTTTTGGAAGTTGATCTTAAGTGGCAGAAGATTCAGTCAAATTTTCAACAAACTCTTTCTTTTATTAGAGTTTTCTAATACCAGTTCTACATACAATATCTAGTTTTATCACTTTGACCAAATTTAAAGGACTTTCACTGATTATTAGCTAATAGTTTTGAGAGAAATAACCTTGATGGAATTTAGGACTAATTCCACCAAAAGCATTGAATTTTCTGAGAGTCATTTTTTATTACACTTTGTACTGACTTGTAGATAAGCAAACTGCGTCCTAAATAGGTTGAATGACTTACCTCACTCTTAGCCTCTGAGTTGGACTGAATCAGAGGCTTCTGGAGCTTGGAAGAAAGGGATAGGGAGGCCCTGGGGAAATAGGAAGTCATCAAGACCCTGTCTTTAATTCTTTGCCTAGGGAACATAATTTCATGTATTTAATTATTTGTGTATGTGGAGAGATAGACAAATTTTATAAAAAAAAACTAATTGGAATCTACAAATTAAATCAATATACTCTCTGATATTTGAGGGCTTCAGTGAAAAGGAGAGGAGGACATACAAATGTATGGTAAAGTATAGCTCTGGAAGAAGGCATGAAAGAAGTTTAAAAACTTGTATATATATATATATATGTATGATACATATATACATACATAATACATACACACACACACACACACACACACATATATATTTTTCCCTTTGGGAAAAGAATTGGTAAACTCAGAGCATAGTGAGTACCTAATCATATCATGCAAATGAAATAAGTTGTATTTTAGTGGAAAGTAAAGGACTCATTATTAACTTGGGAGTGATCCCTGTGTTGGTCTGTGGACAGATCATCAATTCCTCAGAGCTAAAATCAGATTTGGTAAAAAAAAATTGAAGAAAGAATAACAATGAGAAAAAGATATGGCATACAATTGAAACAACTTAATTATCAACTTAAACAAATAACTGACAATTAAAAATGAAAATGAACAACAAAAATAACCACACCAATTGGAATAATTTTATCTAGAAATTTAACCAATATAAAATGATAAATACCAGGAGACTGAAAGATCCTAGGGAGCACCTTGGAATGCAAACATCTGACTCACTTGCCAAACAGAGAGATGGCTGCAAAAGCAACACTGGACTAGAATATAAAGTCGTCCGTAAAACCTTACAAGGAAGGATGATGGACAATTATGAGCAGTACTGTCTCATAAAGTAGAAAGAGGCAGTGGAGGATAAAACTAGTTTTAAGAAAGCTTGGCAAGATATCCAACTAAGGAAAGTCATTCCAAGGGCATTTAAAGATTAAAATGGAAGGACAACAAATAGAAAGCATAAAACATTTGTGAAATCCATTGTAGCAAACTGTATGTTCCATAATAATAATAGTTAATATTTATATGGCTCTTTAAGGTATGCAAAGTACTTTACATACATTATCTCATTTGATTTTCACAATAATACTGTGAAGTAGGTGGTATTATTTTCTTATTTTACAGTTGAGGAAACTGGGGACAACAGAGGTTATGTTACTTGCCCAGAGTCACACAACTAGTAAGTGTCTGATGCAGGAAGAAATGCATTTTGATCTGGTAAAGCAATATGTCCTTTTGTAAGGATCCTTTCTAAAAATATTATGCAAGATTCCTTGAGAGATATAACAGAATTAATCCTATAAAATGAACTTCAGATCAAAAATATTAGGTTAGCAAGAATTACCTACCCAGCAAAACTCAGCATAATCTTTCAGCAGAAAAAATGGGACTTTAATGAAAAAGAAGACTTTCAGATATTTGTGATGAAAAGACCTGAACTGAATGGCAGATTTGACTTTCAAAAGAAGACCCTAGAGAACCATAAAAAATTGGAGCTGGGGGACATACCTGGGGTTGTACAGTGGGCAACTGGCTTGTGTCTGAGGCTGGGGTTTGGCTGGGATCCCCCTGGGTCTAGGGGTGATGCTTTGTCCACTGCATCACCTGGCTAGGTGATGACATCTTTAGGGTTAAATTGAGGTGTGAAGGGAATGCAATAGGGGAGGGGGAAGGGCAGAGGTGAAATCCTACTTGAAAGAAACAGGAAAAGCCTTATGGAATGGGGGAAGAGATGGGAGAGGAGCAGGGCAGTAAATGAATTTTACACTCATCAGAGCTGCCTCAAGGAGGGACTAACACACCACACCCAACTGGGTGTAGTAATCTATTTAATCTGGGCAGTAAATGAGCATAACATTTCATCAGAATTGGTTCAAAAAAGACCTCAATCTCATTAGAATAGGCTCAAGGAGGGAATAATATACACACTCAATTGGGTGGAGTAATCTCTCTAACCTTGCAGGAAAATAGGAGGGGAAGGGGATAAAGAGAGAGGGGCAAAAGAAGGAAGGGCAGAGTGGGGGAGGGGACAGACAGAAGCAAATCCCTTTTGAAGAGTGATAGGATGAAAGAAGAGGAATAATAGAATAAATATCATGGGGAAGGGAATAGGATAGAAGGGAAACAGTTAACAATAATAATCATGAAAAAGAGAAAAGGGGTAAAATGTACAAAAAATATTTATAGCAACTCTTTGTGGAGGATAAGAATTGAGAATCAAGGAAATGTCCATTAATTGCGTAATGATAGAAAAAACTGTGCTATATGACTGTATTGGAATGGTTTTGTGCTACAGGAAATGACAAATAGGATGATCCCTGAAAAACCTGGAAAGACTAATGAACATCAATGTATAGTGAAGTGAGCAGAGCTGGTAGGACATTGTGCATAGTGACAGCAGTATTGTTCAACGATGTGGTAAAAAAATATGAAAGTTTTTTAACAGTCGGTTAGGCTAACTGAAAGATGCCAGTTTTTTTTTTTTAAGGACCACCCTTTCGGGGAGGAGACCAATGGCATGAGCTATGCACGCCAGTCCGCCTGCTGCGGCACGTCAGACTGCCTGCTAGCACTCCACTTCCGGGGTGTGAGCTTAAAAGGCAAGGAGAGAACGGAAGTGGTGCTTTTTCTTCCTGCTCTGCTGGTCTCCTGACTGCGCTGCACAGGCTGATGCTGATGAGAGTTCGACTGGGCCTGGCTCGCGGTTAGCAGCAGCACACGCTTGACACGGTCTCTCTCTCCCCAAAGGTGGCCTTCGGCTTTTGGTGAGTTTTATACGGAATATAGACTAAGCTTAGACTTAAGACGATTTGTATTGTGTTTCTACTTTCCTATCCTTCTAATCAACATCACCTTGTGACTACCATACAATAAAAGCTCTAAGTAGAAAACCAGAAGCTTCTTCCATTTACTAGTCTGGGAGATAAATTAAGGGAAAGGTTAAAGAGGGGAGATTTATGATCTAATATCCAATTTTAAATCTCACAACGAGCAATTGTGAATGACTCAACTACTCTCAGCAATGCAATGATCCAAGACAATCCCAAGGAACTAATGAGGAAGCTTACTATGCACCCCCATAGAAAGAACTGATAAAAAGAACACTTGTGGATTGTACATATATAGCCTGATTGCGATCTTGTGGAGGGGGGAGGAAAGGGAGGGAGGGAGAAAAATTTGGAACTCTAAATCTTATGAAAATAAATGTTGAGGGCAGCTAGGTGGTACAGGGAGAAAGCACTAGCCTCCTGAAGGAGGACCTGAGTTCAAATCTAGCCTCAGACCCTTGACAGTTACTAGCTGTGTGACCCTGGGCAGGTCACTTAATCCTCATTGACCTGCGCAAAAAAAAAAAAAAAAGAAAAAAAGAAAAAGAAAATGAATGTTTGTTGCTGAAAAAAAAAACATCAGTTTAGGTATAAAACAGGAAAGTACATGCTAATTAAAGGTATTTAACACTGTGATGGAGATGATACTTCACAGAATTCAAGCTAAAGAGGATTTCCTTATAGATAATGAGGTATTTTAAATCTTCCTATTTATAGGTCACCTTATGCTGACTACATAAAACCCCAAAACATTGTAAAACTTCCTAAAAGGAATTTATAATCACTCAAAAGAGTATGGTCTGACTGTGTACATAGGAAAGACCAAGTGGATGAAGAATATCTGTCATCCAAATTACAACTTATATTTGAATGTCAGTAGGTAATTTAGGATGGACTATGTAGATAGGTAATGACTTGGGTCCAGAGTTGAATAGGAAGAAAGTGTTCTGGATTGCCTTTGGGAAATTGCAAAGGTCCCTTAATAACTCCAAACCATTTAAAATATCATCTTATCAGTGCTACTGTATGTAGCATAACTTAGAGACAATGATCTCTTTTTTTTTTTTTTTTGCGGGCAATGGGGGTTAAGTGACTTGCCCAGGGTCACACAGCTAGTAAGTGTCAAGTGTCCGAGACCGGATTTGAACCCAGGTACTCCTGAATCCAGGGCCAGTGCTCTATCAATTGTGCCACCTAGCTGCCCCCGACAATGGTCTCTTAAGAATTAAAAGTGAAAATCACAGTAGGCATGACCAGGCTGCAATATATAATCAATGAAGAACTCTGAAGAAGAATAGGAATAAAAAGTGTCATCTGGTAAATCTATCAATAGAAGGGAGATCCTTTAGTCCTGTGGCAAGGGCAAGGGATGGCAGATTAACAGAGAGATCCACTGTTACTCTTGTGATATCAGAAGAAAGCAAGGAAGGCCTCCAACACATTGGGTGGATGCTCCTGAAGAGAACTTTTGGGAGATGAGGGCCAAGAGGTGCACAGGATGGGTTGTGATATGTTTCACTGGATTGCACAAGCACTGGAGTTTTTGAGAGTATATGTGAAATATTCCTCTCTTCCAGGGATTGGAATATCACTGAGGGTAGGGACAAAGTCTTATTAATACTTCCTAATTCCCTGGAAATGAAGAAATGCGCATCAATTGGGGAATGGCTGAACAAGTTGTGGTATATTAATGCAATGGAATACTATTGTGCTGTAAGAAATGATGAACAGGCAGATTTCAGAAAAATCTGGAAAGACTTAAGTGGACTGATGCTGAGTGAAGTGAGAAGAACCAGGAGAACATTGTACACAGTAACAGCAACATTGTGTGACGATCAACTGTGTTAGACTTAGCTCTTCTCAGCAGTGCAATGATCTAAGACAATTCCAAAGAACTCATGATGGAAACTGTTTTCCACATCCAGAAAAAAAGAACTGTGGATTTTGAATGCAGATTGAATCACACTGTCTTTACTTTTGTTTTTGTTTCTTGTTTTTTTGAGGTTTTCCCCTTTTGTTCTGATTCTTCTTTCATAACATGACTAATGTAGAAATATGTTTAATGTGATTATACATATAAAACCCATGTCAGATTGCTTTCTGTCTTGGGGAGGTAGGAAGGGAGGGGGGGGAGAAAAATTTGGAATTAAAAATCTTAGAAAACAAATGTTGAAAACTACCTTTACATATAACTGGAGAATAATAAAATGTTTATGATAAAAAACCACTTCCCATTTCCTCCTGGCACAGAACCCAGTGCAATGTAAACAGTAACTATTTAATGGTTGTTCAATTAAATTGTTAAATCCTGGATCATCATTGGTTATACCAGGGGGTATTCATAAGATCAAAATGTTTTAGTTGGTTAGAAGTCTTGAAAGAATAAACTACTCCCTGAGTCTGTATCATAGCACATTATCTACTATAGAGAGACTAAAGCAACATGAAGTGGTAGTCTTTCCCATTGTGTAGACCTCATTCCCGGTTCATTTTCTCACAAAATTAGAGGGATTCCATAATGGGTTTATAGTCTCCAGAAGAGTCTTGAATCTAGAACATATTTAAATCTGTCATGAAGATGATTAAGCTTTTTTGATTGCCATTTAAAAAATTTGTTTCTTGGGGGGCAGCTAGATGGCGCAGTGGTTAAAACGCTGGCCCTGGATTCAGGAGTACCTGAGTTCAAATCCAGCCTCAGACACTTAACACTTACTAGCTGTGTGACTTTGGGCAAGTCACTTAACCCCCATTGCCCCGCAAAAAAAAAAAAAAAAAAAAAAAATTTGTTTCTTGTTCAAAGCTAGTTAGTGTTTGAAAATTATTCCATAAAGAAAAATGACACTGCTGATGATACTAGCTCTGTGTCGTATGGGGAAAGTATAGTGAAGGTTTCCTAGACTTTTCCTAATGAATACAGAGTTTATCCTTAAGCTAATTATAGCAGCCATTGGCCCAGGGCCTCCTGGAGGGCAAAAGTCTAGCTTAGAATCTTCATGTCAAAGATGTTTAGCAAGAAAGTTTTATAAATTTTGAAAAGTTCTTCATTCTGTATACCCCTTTGCTACCTTATTTTAAAAAATCCTTTTGAATGTATCATTGATATCCCTGGAGTGCCAAATGATAACTCAGACTTCTAATTTTGTGACACATTATTTCATAGAGTAATTTGCTTTTATTTATTATTCATGCATGAAAGAACCACTTAAGTAAAACTGCTTTTTATTCATATGTGATAATGGACCCTGCTTTGTGTAATATGTTGAAGCTCATGAATCTTATATCAGCATCTCCATTGGCTGCTTGTTCACTGACTGTGGATTTTGCTGACCCACAAAATTGTAAGGATGGGGGAAGAAAAGCAATTTGAGAGAATGAAAATTAATGAAAGTCAGGATCTATGTCTGTGTAGCTTAAAAAAATTGTAGCTAACATAATACCTTGTATAATTATTTGATTAATACTGTAAATTTAATTGTTTGGGGTGATGAGGATGACTATAGGGAAACAGAGAAACTTTTTATTGAGGTGGATTAAACTCTGTCAGGCCTAAATTTTCTTAACTCTTTTTCTTGGATTTAATTTTTTTTAATGGATATCTTTTGTTTTTACATTACCTTCATTTCCTAATATGGAAATATTTTCTTGTTTCACCCATCTTTACCCCCTATGCCTTATAACAAAGAATAAAAAAAAGGAAAGAAGAAATAGTTCATCAAAGCTAATCAAACTATTAAGCAAGTCTGAAATTATATATAACTATTCTGGATCAAAAGGAAGTGGTATTGACTGAGATATTGAATAATGGATTAAACCAGAAATTAAAGGACAGGTTAGTAGGGCACTTGTGCTCCACAGATTGGACCAGTTGAACATATATATATATGACAGGTAATAGACTCACAATCATGAGGACAGAGAGGATGTAGTTGAGTACTAAGCACATGGAATTAGGGCCTAGTAGGAGATGCTTTTCTTTCAAGCTATGGGGATAATGGACCCTCTATCCCCCTTTCGTTTTCTCATCATCTCTTCTCCAGGGCTAAATTTAGTCATTATAATTACACAATATTCAGGTTTGTGTTTGTTGATTTTCTAAGTACATTGTTGTGCTCATTGTGAACATTATTTTCCTGGTTATACTTATTTCACCCTACCTAATTTTCTTAAATTTCCTAATTGTTCCTAAATTTCTCTACATTCCTCATATTCCTTATTTCTTACAGGTTAGAGTCTTTTCATTTCAATTTCTTTAACCAAGTCAAGGTTCAGGATTTTAAGACCAAATATTATCTGGCCTCACCTACCAACCCAAACTGGCTTCTTCTCGGGGCTGTGAATACCTCAAGAATATCTCATCTTCCAGAATGCATGGATCTAGATCAATGGTCTCTTTTGTTTGTTTGTTTTTTGTGGGGCAATAAGGGTTAAGTGACTTGCCCAGGGTCACAGAGCTAGTAAGTGTAAAGTGTCTGAGGCTGGATTTGATCTCAGGTCCTCCTGAATCCAGGGCTGGTGCTTTATCCACTGTACCACCTAGCTACCCCCTTAATGATCTCTTTTGATCCCTCCTATCTGTAAGTTCTAGGATTTTTTCATGATAGTAAGTCCAATATAGTGAGTCAGTGGGATAAGCAAATTTGGGACTTAGTTTATGATTCACAGCCCTGGGCTCTAAGACTAGTTCATATGCCAACTACTAAATGTAAAGAGAAAATAACTGGAAAACTTTTTTTATTTGAGAATAGTAATGGTCTCCCCCTTGACTCCATTCTGAGCAGCCCTAGAGAAATTCCTGACCACTGAAGCAAAGAGATCAACTACTTTGGGGAGGTGGGGTTGATATGTAACTCTGATGGTTCTGGAGGGAAAAATGGGAAAGCACAGATGCATAGCCATTCCAACAATATTCCTACCCTGTGGGACAGCTAGGTGGTGCAGTGGATGGAGTACTGGTTGTGGAGGCAGGAGGACCCAAGTTGAAATGTCACCTCAGACACTTACTAGCTCTGTGACCCTGGGCAAGTCACTTGACCTTAATTGCCTTAAATATCTGGGGCCATCTCCAGTTCTCCTGATATATATATCTAGTCTACTGGACCCAGATGGCTATGGGGGAAAAAGTGAGGTTGGTGACCTTAGACAGACCTCCCTCACTTAAAATCCAATTCAGTGCAAGTCATGACATTACCCTGATGTCATGGTCCTCTGTGGGAATGAAGGACAAACAATAATACCTACCCTGTCTGCCTATTTTGACTACTTGCTTGCAAATAGCCTTTCCCTTTCCTGGGTCACAGGGCTCATGGCAGACACTAGCAATATGGATACAAAGTGTTCTCTATGCTGGTAGAGTCTGGACCTTAATGATAATGACTTTTAAAACCTAATGCAAATATCTCTTTAATTGTGTATATAGGTATATGTGTACAGGTATGTATGTGTATATATACACATGTATGTGTATGTGTATCTATCAATCTATATGCAAACATATACCCAATTCCTCGATTTTCCATTTGAAGAGAATGAGAAAGAAATAGTGGTAAGTTAAAAGGCATTTAGAAAATGGAGAGTAACTTAAAATGTAAAAAAATAATACACAGAAAAGTGAATATATCTGAATGAAAGCCCACAAATAATATAGACCTCAGATTGCTATTTAAAAAGGTTTGAATCTGCTTTTCTATTGCCAAGGCAACCAGAACGTTATGAAACTTTATGAATAGTGGGGTAAAGTGACAACAACAGGAAGATCAGAGCTTTAAATTGTTAAGGGCTAAAATTCTAGCTAGTCTGTCTAAAATATCTAATGAGTGGTCGCCAATAAATTATAAGCTTTAGCAAGAGTTAGGTTTTTAAGCATTTATTAAGGAGAATAAGAATTTGGTAAAGAGAGAGAGAAAGGCCTAGATTCCTATCTATTAAAGGGAGAGCACATTTCTAGCTCCCTTCTCCGCCAGCGTCCTCAGGAAAAAAAAAAAGACCGAGACTGAGCGCCAGTCTCTTCCTTCCTCCTCCCACTAGTCTGCGTCACTTCCTGATGCCTGGTCTTGCCCTCAAAGACCTTCGCTTCATGGGCAGAACTCTTCTACAGTAAGTATCCAGCAGGTGGCGTTATTCCAATCGTTACAAAATGAACAGTGCAGGTTATTTACAGATGCGGATTTAATAACACAGGAGATAAAAATAGTCGCTTTGTTCAAGCTAACTTTTGCCTGTAACCAAAAGCAAAACAGTTTTGCATTTTGAAAAATTAATCTTCTTCTTCTGCCTTTTCAGAAAAACTCTGCGATGATGTCTGCACAGCCAGAGCTGTTTATCAAATGACTATGAGTTCCCACAAATATCCCAAAGCAGGATGTGGAGGTTGTGCTCTTTGAATTGTGTACTATTTGGGTAATGGATAATTCTCATGCATGTGGACTGATTCTATATTTATTTAAAAACCTCTGTGTGCTAAGTGTTCTACCGAAGGCCCTCTGCTGCTGCCTTTTATTTTAGATGCTTGAATTCCAATTAAGATGAGATAGACAGATTTATCACTTTTTATTTTTATGCTTTTGTAGGAAGCAGTTAAACAGAAGTAGCCTTGTGGGTAATGTGTGCATTTATGATGGTTTCTGAACAAGGGAAGCCAACCTGGCTATCTGATGTAGAAAATGATGGAAAGTCCCAAGAGGGCATAAATAGCTGTCAGTGGCCTTTACTAAACCCGAAGAGGGGGCGTGGTTATGCATATATTTTCACAAAATTTACACAGGCCTGCACTATAAGTTATTATTAGGCCATTTTCAAGTAACAACTTTCATAATTCCTTCCCATGAAGATTCTATATTAATTTGTCTTCTCCTCCTATTACTGTCATCATTCCAGATCCTCTTCAGAAGTATATGGTAACAGAAAAGTAGTCAAAGAATGAAGAACAGGAAGATAGTGAAAATCTTGTAATATTTTGAATGGTACTTGGATCTGTTTGGAGAACAGGATTCTAATGAAGAGTTTTAAGATCAGTATAGTTGGCAATGGTCAAGACTCAACCTAGACTGTCAAGGTCAATGTTGGAGAAGAGCTTGACAAATTAGAACAATGTGTTGAATCGAACAAGTATAAATTTAATAGGAACAAATGATTTTGGTTCAAAAATAAACTTTACAAATACATGATAAGGGGACACATGGTTAGATAACACTTTGACAAAAGATCTAAAGGCTTTAGGAGACTATAAACTCAATGAGTCAATAATATAATATGGCAGCCAAAAAAATCTCATGTTATTTTGAGGTACATTAAGGGAGGTATAAATTACATAAATAAGAAGGTTCTTCCATAGTTGTTGTTTGTCCTTCATTTTTTTTTGGTGGGGCAATGAGGGTTAAGTGACTTGCCCAGGGTCACACAGCTAGTGTTAAGTGTCTGAGGCCAGATTTGAACTCAGGTCCTCCTGAATCCAGGGCTGGTGCTTTATTCACTGTACCACCTAGCTGCCCCCCTCCCCTTCATTTTCTTTCTGTTTCATTTTTTTTTTTTGGTGGGGCAGTGAGGGTTAAGTGACTTGCCCAGGGTCACACAGCTAGTAAGTGTCAAGCGTCTGAGGCCAGATCTGAACTCAGGTACTCCTGAATCCAGGGTCGGTGCTTTATCCACTGTGCTACCTAGCTGCCCCTCCCCTTCATTTTCAAACAGGACCAAAGACATCATGGAGTGGTGTCTTGATTCATGCATGAGTTGGACTTAAGTGAGGCAGAGTTGCAAAAAGTCATCAGTCTCACTCTCTCTTCCAGAGTCATTGAAATCCAGTGGTAGGACAAAAGACAATGGCTTAGAACACAGTGGATGACCTTAGCATCTTCCATGCCTGACCAAGCTCTAAGTACTCCACAGTGCCTGCTTCAGCCACCTTTATGTCTGTTGGAACAAATTGTTCTCATCTTCCCATTCCACTAAGGGAGTTTTCACATGTTGATAGGTTTGAGGCCTGTAAGTTATCTTCAATATGGTTTGGTCCCTGTGCCTGCATGGTTTTACTTGGGTGTGGCCACTGCACATGCTACAGATTCTTGGAGTTACAAGTGAGAGTTCAGTGGCTGGTTGGACAAAAATGGCAGATGAGCAGCCCTGAAAAGTGTTCAGCAAGCTTGAATACCAAAGGTGCTAGTCCTTCCTGAATACCCCATACAATCTGGTTTCCCTGTACTCTGGCTTGGTCAGCTGTCATTAAGAGTACTGTATTTAGTTCTAGCTGCCGCACTCTATAAAAGACTTTGAAAAGATGATCAGTGCCCAGAGGCAGGCAACAAGGAGGACTGTTGTTCTTCAGTCATTTTTCAGTCATGTCTGACTCTCTGTGACTCCTTTTGGGATTTTATTGGCAACGACATTGAAGTGGTTTGCTGTTTCCTTCTCCAGCTCATTTCACAGGTGAGGAAACTGAGGTAAATAAGGTGAAGTGACTTGCCCAGGGTCACATAGCTAGTATGTGTCTGAGGGCAGATTTGAACTCATGAAGATGAATCTCTCTGACTTCAGTCCCAGCACTGTATCTACTGTGCCATCTATCCACTGTCACCAAAACAAGGAAGATGAAGGGTTTTTAGTCTATGTCACATGAAAATCTCTTGGAGGAACTGAAGATGTTGATTCCAGAGAACATAAAACTAGATGGGAGTGGAGGTGAAGTTAAGTGTGCAAATTAACTATCTTCAAGTACTTGAAGGATTGTCATATGGAAGAACCTTTTGACTTATACTTGTGTTCTTGCTGCCTCAACAACATTTGTCCTAGATATTTGCCAGAGGCAATGGGTCTATGCCAGTGAAAGCATCATGCAGGGCCTTGCACCCTAATAAAGCTCTTCTCTTTCCCTTCCTTGACTCTGCCTCCTCTACTCACTTGAGACCTTCTAGTTAAGTTAGCATAAGGTCATAACTTCAGAGCTGGAAGGAATCTTAGAGATATTCTAGTCCAACCTTTTCATTTTACAGCAGAGAAAACTTAGGCCTTTAGAATATAAATGTCTTGCCTGAGGTTATACCAGTAGTAATCAGGAGAATTGGGATTTGAACCTCAGTCCTCTGACTCTATAGCCAAAGCTCTTTCTAATACCACTCTGCAACAAAGAACTTCTATTGGATTCATCAATCCTGGTTCCTATTTCTGATCCATTTATCCTGTATCTTTTCTGCTCATTTCTAGGTCAGTTTAATAGATTCCCAATTAACCATAACACTGGGGAAACAAGTGGTATTCTAGTTAACTGGCTCTTTGTTAACAAAGCCTTAACTAATTATTCAGTAAAACTGTCAGGAATAAGGACAATTCTGAATAGCATTTAGGGACCTCCCCATCAGTGATGGTCTTTTTTTTTTTTTTTGTGGGGCAATGAGGGTTAAGTGACTTGCCCAGGGTCACACAGCAAGTAAGTGAAAAGTTTCTGAGGCTGGATTTGAACTCAGGTCCTCCTGAATCCAAGGCCAGTGGATCCACTGTGCCACCTAGCTGCCCCCTAGTGAAGGTCTTTTAAGTGGACACAACCAGATAATATAAGTCAATCTGCACATTTTTCAAAATGTAGAAACTAGGGGCAGCTAGGTGGCACAGTGGATCAAGCACTGGTCCTGGATTCAGGAGGACCTGAGTTCAAATCCAACCTCAGACACTTGACACTTCCTAGTTGTGTGACCGTGGGCAAGTCACTTAACCCCAATTGCCTAACCAAAATGTAGAAACTCATTAATTATAAGCTTTCAACCCAGTAATCAAAACTAAATGATGACATCACATTTTGAAAGAAGCTTGAAAAAAACCAAACCAACAACATGAAATTAAAATGGTTCCTGATTACGTTAGATAAGATGCATAAGACCTAGAGGGCAAAATGGAATCATTCTTTTCTATGCAGAAAGTCTCATAAATGCATGAGAAATAATGGATATTTAAAAAATAAATTTGATTGGAAATGCAACAATCTAGAGCTGGTTCAGAAACACAATGAGGCAATTGCAAAGTACTTGTTAATATTCTCAAATACTTAAGCTTGTTAATGTATGTGGGTTTAAATAGACAGTGATAAAAATGCAAATCTGCATTTGCCTCTAGTTCTTTGGGCTTGTTAGCATGGTAAATAGCAGGGAAGAAACAGGTGATGCGGCTCTACAAATGACTGCACTCCCATTTTCAGTGTAAGGAGACTTTATTCAGTTGAGGTATTTAATGATAAGGGGTAATTGCTAATGCCAGGGTTATATAGACTGACTACAAAATCCTGTTGTTGTTGAATATATCCAGCTTAGTAGTGGAATTAGTTTTAGAATCCCTAGTTTCCATAAAACTTAGCTCAAGTACCAAGGTATGAGACTTTCTAGATCCTGCCCTCCACCCACAAATGCTGGTTCTTTCCTACCTCTTGTTTTATAGCAATCAATCAATTAATAAGAATTTAATGTGTCTACTATGTGCCAGACACTGTGCTAAGCTTTGGAGATACATTCTAGTGCCTTCCCTCTATCATTTCCTAATCACGATATATACAAATTGCATGTATACATATATGCATAAACACACAAGTTGTATATATGGTGATTAGGAAATGATAGAGGGAAGGCACTAGAATTAGGAGGGATTTAGGAAAGCTTCCTGTTGAAGATGGACTTTTTGATGTTACTTAAAGTCAGTGAAGTCAGTAGGTAGAGATGAAGAATAAAAACATTCCAGGAATGAGGGATAGTCAGACAAAATGCCCAGAGTTGGGATGAAATGTCTTGTTCATGGAACAGTAAGAAGGCTAGCATTATTGGACTGAGGTAAGAAGATTAGAAAGATAGGATGGGGGCTAGGTTATGGAGGGTTTTAATGCAAACAAAGGATTTTATATTAGCTCTGGGAGGTGATGGGGGTCACTGGAGTTTGCTTAGTACCAGAGTGATATAGTTGGAACTGCACTTTAGGAAGATTACTTTGGTGGCTGATTGGAGGATGACTTAGAGTGGGGAGAGACTTGAGGCAGGCAGACCCAGTAGGCTATTGTAATAGTGCAGACATGAGGTAATGAGAGCCTACACCAGAGTGGTGACAAGTGTAAGTGGAGAGACAGTAGCATATTTGCAAAGACTGTGAAGGTGAAATCAATAGGCTGTGGCAACAGATTAGATATAAGAGGTGACAGATAGAGAAGAGTGGACAGGAACTTCTAGGTTGCAAGCCTGAGGGACTTGGAGGATAATGTTGGCTTCTACATTAATAGGGAAGGTAGGATTAGAATGTAGTTTAGGGGAAAAAATAATGAGTTTGGTTTTAAACATGTTGAATTTAAGATGCCTAAGGGTATTTTTCTTGAGGTGTCTGAAAGGTAATTGAATATTGGAGGTTAGCAGAGAGTATGGAGTAGAATAGATAGATTTAAGAATCATCAGTATAGAGATGGTAATTGAATCCACAGAAGCTGAGAAGATAATCAAGTAAGGTATTATAAAGGGGGAAGAGAGAGCCAGGAGAGAACCCTTTGAGACACCTTTGGTTAAAGGGTGTGATCTGGGGGAGGATCCAACAAAGAAAACCAAGAAGGATGAGTCAGATATGTAGGAGGAGAAAGAGGAAAGAGTAGTGTTCTGAAAACCTAAAGAGAAGAGAGCACCCTGGAAGATAGTGATCAACACTAGTGATACAAGGCTGCAGAGACAGTGAAGATGAAGAAGCCACTGGATTTGGCAACCGAAAGATCCTTGATAGTTTTGGTAGAATGATAGTCAGAAGCCAGATTTTAGGGACTTAAGAAGAAAATGAGAAGAAAGAAAGTAGAGGCTTCTATTGTAGACAACCTTTTTGAGAAGTTTTGCTACAAAGGACAGAAGAGATATAGAATGGTATTTATCAGGGATGGAAGGATCAAGTTAGAGGTTTTTTTGGGGGAGGGCAGGGCAATGAGGGTTAAGTGACTTGTCCAAGGTCACACAGCTAGTAAGTGTCTAGTGTCTAAGACCAGATTTGAACTCAGGTCCTCCTGAATTCAGGGCTGATGCTTTATCCACTGCACCACCTAGCTGCTCACAGAGGTTTTTTTCAGAATAGGGGAGACATAGGCATGTTTTTATATGGTATGGAATAAGTTAGTAGATAGAGATCGAAAGTAAGTAGTAGATGAAATGATAGAGAGGGCAAACTTTTGGAGGAGATGGGATGGAATGGCAGTACTTGAACAGGTAGTGGAGTTAGGCTTGGTAAGGAGTAAGGCCACATCATCATGTGAGATAGGGGTGAAGGAGGAGATAATGGCAGGATGCCTATAAGTGATGTAAGATGGGGAAAAAGGGAGAAAAGGGAGTTTATGGTGAATGGCCTCCACTTTTTTGATAACATGAGGCAAGGTTCTCACCTGAGAGGGTGGGAGGAAGATTTGAGGAGGAATGAAAAGGTTTGGAAGAGTCACTGCAGAAGGTATGATAGTGAGTTGATAAGGCAGGTATAGAAGAATTACCTAGGGAAAGGCAGTGACTTGCCAGATTTCTCCCCTCACATCCCTCCAAATAATGCCATAAGACACTTCCTGGAGCAGCAGAACCCACAAAAGGATGGGGTGAGATTATTTTCCAGACAAAGATATCTTAGAAGGTCAGTAGGAAAGGTCTATTGTACTGGGGTGAGAGTGGAGCACAGTCCTGTGGCCATGTTGTGCAGATCCAGCCCTAGGAAGACTACTCCAGAGGAGCCTCTTAGCTGTAGCTACAGCTGCTTCTGGAACTCAGCCCATGGACAGTGAGGGACTAAAGCATTTGGATGGGGTCTCTGCTAGCCCTGAGGTGGGACTCTGTTGTTTTGCCCAAGCTTGGACCAAAGAAGCAGTTGGGCAGTGGCCTAGGTGGTGGAGGGGTGAGAGCGTGATTGAGCTTGGAGCCACAGAGAAACAGGATTGTGTTCCTGGGTTAAAGGGCAAGTGGGCTTGTGGATGCTCGAAGACCAGAGCACAGGCCAGAGGGAATGAGCCTCTCCTTAAATTGAACCACCTTGGACCCCGTGAAGCTTTGGACAGTGTGTCCTGGAAGCAGTGCCCCACTCTAAGAAGGAGTTAAAAGTCAAGAAATAGGCTAGAAGAATTACATAGCAGTAGTGAGGACCTAGTTGAGGTTGTATAACATAAGTTTGTCATGGATCCAGTCAGAATGGTTGTAAGGTTTTTTTCCACCTTTGTTTAGCAGCATGTAGGAGCAAAGGCAGCGCTGATCCAGGGCAGAGCATAATCATTAAAATGATAAGGGGGACATGGTTCAAGAGAGGAGGACACTGTAGAATTGAATTTAAGGGATGGCAAAAGGAGAGGAGAAATGATCTTAAGCTATATTATAAGGCAGTAATTATCAAAACTATCTGGTACTGGCTAAGAAATAGAAAGGTAGATCAATGGAACAGAGTAGACATGTAATTTACAGCAGCAAATAAATATAATAACCTTGTATTTGACAAGTATAAAGATAAGATTTGGGGATAAAAATTCATTATTTGGTAAAAATTGTTGGAAAAACTGGAAAATAATATGGCAGAAACTGGGTGTAGACCAATATCTTACACTATTTACCAAGACAAGGTCAAAATGGATACATGGCTTAGATACAAAGAGAGATGTATAAGAAAATTAGAAGAACATGGAACATATCACTTATCTGACTTATGGATAGATGAACAATTTATAAAAAAATAAGTCAGAGAGCAAAGTTAGGTATAAAATGGATAATTTTCATTACATTAAATTCAAAAGTTTTGTACAAATAGATTATGATTGGATAAGGAGCTTTTGGAATTCTTGAAAGTGGAGATGCTACATTTGTGGGTAATAGAAAGGTCAATGGCATGATCCTTTTTTGTGTGATTGAAGTGGAATGGAGGAGTAGCTCATGGGAAGTGAGTAGGTTGAGGAAGTGAGTCTGCTATGTGTACATACATATATACATTTACTGTATACACATATATATTCATATATATGTGTATGTGTATATGTATCACACACACATATAAAATTGGTCTTGATAGCCTTTAAGATCTCTTCTTGCTCTAAATCCATAATCCTATATGGGCATAGAAGCTGGTGACTTTGTATAGCCCTCCCTCACTTAACAATCCAGTTCCCTGTAAGTCATGGCATCTGTCATGGTCCTCTTCAAGAATGAAGGACAGGGGCAGCTAGCTGGTGCAGTGGATAAAGCACCGGCCCTGGATTCAGGAGAACCTGAGTTCAAATCTGGCCTCAGACACTTGACACTTATTAGCTCTGTGAATCTGAGCAAGTCACTTAACCCACATTGTCCCACAAAAAAAGAATGAAGGACAAAGAACAACAATATGCACATCTCTCCCATTAGAACATAAGCTTCTATAGTGCTAGGACCATTTCCCTTCTGTTTTTAAAGCTTCACTGACCGATTCAGTAGTGTGTGTGTGTGTGTGTGTGTGTGTGTGTGTGTGTGTGTGAGAGAGAGAGAGAGAGAGAGAGAGAGAGAGAGAGAGAGAGAGAGAGAGAGAAAGAGAGAGAGAGAGGATACAAATTAGGTGCATTTTGTTTTTGTCTTCAGATCTTTATCACAGTAGGCACTTGTTATCTTTTGGTTGACTGATTCATAATGTGAAAGGAATGGACTTAGATAACCCTTCCCTATATGGAAAAAAGCAGAGGAGTAATCTGGATAAACTTGGGGCTTCCTTCTGTTTGCCATTGTCTATGCTTTACTAGCACACTGAATTTCTTGAAAGACAGTCAGGGAGGTGGGGTGTGTGTGTGTGTGTGTGTGTGTGTGTGTGTGTGTGTGTGTGTGTGAGAGAGAGAGATATATCCGGGTTTCTCTTCCCTCAGTACTGTCTGTCTGGAGCTGTCCTTGGTATCCATCCTGAGCTCATTAAAAGAACAATAATTCAGTAAGAATACTGTAATTCAGATTCAGCAATAGGATGCACATCTGAGTAAGCACTCTTAGACTCTCTCCAGTTCCTGAAGTACATGTGTGAGAGAACTCACAGATATTATAGTTTTAGTAATATTAAGGAAACCTTTTCCTCTTCCCTCGTTCCTCTGGAAGAGCTGGAACAAGATGTTCAGAGGATTAGAGAACAGCTGCACAGCATTCAAACTGACAGCTAGGATGGTATCATAAAAGACTGGCTATCTTCTTATCCTGCAAGTGGAAGCATTCCCATTCCCACCTGAACTGGTTTTATTATCTTTATATTTAAGAGCCAGTGATAGAATATGCTGGATTCCTTTGGATAATGTGAACTTATGTTCTCTATTTTTTTATTTTGAGAGATCAGGTAAAGGAAAAAGCTCCAATTAATTGGGTAGCTCCCTTGATGGAGAAAGGTAGTTTGTTATTGGGAAATACTAGACATTTTACAGCTAAGTTTTTAACCCAGTTTTGGCAATTCCTTTGTAAACTCATTATTATAGCTTTAATGTTAAGACTATGACAAGGGGAGTCTAGCGTCCTATAACTCACATCCATTAATTTCAGCACCTGTGAACTATTTTTGGTTGAAAGAAGGTGGCATTGACTGAGATATTGAGTAATGGTTTAAATCAGAATTAAAGGATAGGCTTATGGGACACTTGGGCCACACAAATTGGTCAGATGAATAGATCTGACAGGGGATAGACTCAGATTATGAGCATAGAGAGGGAGTAGTTAGGAAAAATCAAGTACTGACTACATATGATTAGGAGCTAATAGGAATACTGTCATAGCCTCTGCTTTCATTATGAAGTCTCTGTCCATTAGGATTCACTGTAGACAAGAATCCCTAAATTGGGGATTCATAGTAAGGCCTGAGGAAACAGAGCTGTCTGTGAGGGGAGTTTATGGTTAGGTGATTAAATCAAGAAATTGCAACGGATGGACAAATGGTTTGGCAAATGTAACATGGGATCTATATTCAGAAAGAAAGGACAAGTTCAAGATTTCATTGGCTCAGTATTTAGGTAATCATATTTTTTTCAGACAAGTTGGGGGATGAGAAGACCCTTGCTTTGACTATGCTTGTCTCTGTCTATGCAAAAAAGAGGTGGGGATGTTCAGAGACTACATTCAGGAAGTCACAAAGAAAAAAAATCATACATTATGAGATATGAGAAACAGGCATCCTGAGAATACATGGATCTAGATTCCTGTTCTTCATATGCTGCCTTACCACCCTGCAATAGATACTACTCTAAGGCTCTGCTTTTCTGATTGAGACCTTTTCCCCTGGAACCACTCATTTAGGAAAGACTCCATCCATGTGTCACCTCACTAATCCCTACATTCCTTCTCCAGACTCCTCCTTACCTTCTTCCATGCATGCCCCTTTCTTTTCCCAATCGTCATTTTTTTTCCAACTAATTTTCTGTGTTGTCTTCTTCCATTAGCATATACAGGCTTCACATGATTGAGTCTAATCAATACGGGTTAAATCCTTTTTGTAGAGTTTAATTACACTATATTTTTGTATATTTCAGTATCATCCCAAGGTATCAATGAGTCACTTATCCCTTAAATTGCTTTATTTAAAAAAAATGGAACCTTATACAAGTGGGGAGCTATGCAGAAGAGGGCCTTTTTGTCATTGAAGAGAATATTTGTGACTGTGGCCTTGTTCCCAGACTCAAACTCAAATCGTCCTTCAGAAATTCAGAATGTGCTAAGGCTGGTGATAAATAAATATGACAACAATGATGATGATGATGATGACAACAACAACAACCAAAACCCCAGCATCTTTTGCTATGTTTGCAAAAAAGAGAAAGATCAGATAATAGATAGGATTGTTCCTTGAGGTAGGTAGGATCATGATAACAACTGATGGAGAGGAAGCAGCACTACTTGTCTCAATTTTTTTTCTACTCAAAAGAACAATTTTTGGAATAATATGGCAAGAATACAACTTTTTGGCAGGAAATCACATCTCAAGATAATTAAGAGAACACTTAGCTGTCTTCAATAAGATCAAGCTACCGGGATGAACAAATTCCAAGAGTACTGAAAGATCTGGGAGATGGGGTCTCTGAGTCACTATAATATTTGAGATTTTTGAAGAATGGGAGAGGAATTGTATGACTGATGACAAACAAGTATCCTAACATTCAAAAAGTAAAGATTGTTGAGTCACAAAATTGAAGACCATTACCACTGGAATGCTTTGAAGGAATGACTTGTGAGCATTTAGACAGGGAAAAAAAAAACAATGACTAGGAGGCAGCATGAGTTTATCAAGAATACATTATGAGGCAGCTAGGTGGTGCAGTGGATAGAACACCGGCCCTGGATTCAGGAGGACCTGAGTTCAAATCCGGCTTCAGACACTTAACACTTACTAGCTGTGTGACCCTGGGCAAGTCACTTAACCCCAATTGCCTCACCAAATAAAAAAATTAAATAAAAAAAAGAATACATTATGTATCAAGAATACATTATGTAAAACTAACCTGATTTCCTTTTTGATAGGATTGCAATACTGGTAGATGAAGTAATGGTATGGATGTGCAATACCTAGATTTCAACAAGGTGTTTGACAAAGAGAGAAACAGGTTCCAGTAACAGGATAATTCTTGTGAACTAAGCCTTGGGCAGATAGCATCTATTATATTCAGTTCTGGGTGCCAAGCTTTAGGAAGAACATTGTTAGATTGGAGAGTATCCAGCGTGTCTAAGGCAACCAGAATCAAGGGATGAAAGATGATGTTTGCATGATGGAACTAGAGATCTTTTAACTCAGAGATGAGAAGAGAGCAGGGGGTTATGATAGCTATATTTCAAGTATTTGAATGGCTTAACATGTGGAAGAGGGACTAGACATATTCTGTTTGGTCCCAATGGGCCGAAATTGGAATAATGGGTGGAAGTTGTAAAGAGGAAAATTTTAAGCCCAATAGCCAAAATATCTTCCTAATCATTAGAACTGTCTAAGAGTTAGATAGGCTGCCATGGGAAGGAGTGGGCTGTCTCTCCTTGGAGGTCTTCAAGCATAGGTTGGACTATGATTTTTCAGACATTATATAGTCAGGGTTCTTCTTCAGGTATGGGATGGACTAGATGGTTTCTGAAGACTTGCATGGTCTCTGAAATTCTGTAATTTTCCACAATAATATTGTAAACAAGATGAGTAAGGCAGTTAGGTGGTCCAGTAGATAGACCGCTGAACCTGGAATCAGGAAGACCTAAATTCAAATCTCACATCAGTCATAGTTTTGTGACTTTGGACAAGTCAGTTAACTTTTCTTTACTTCAGTTTCTTCATCTGTAAAATGAACTTTTGACAGGAATGTTGATTCCTCTTTTGGTCTGTACAAGAAAACATCTGACATTCCATACTTTTGTGTTCTGTGATGATTCTATAATTCTGATTAATCCATATGCAATTTGAGTAAGGACCCTGGAACTACTTTCCAAACTCTACGACTATATGAGAGTCTAAAGCATTACATGGCTAGCATAATAAAACTAGAATAGCATTAGAGTCATTCTGCCCTGCCCCCCAAATCTCCATCAAAATCATAGGTTATATAATTTGAAAGGAGAAAGCTTCATAAGTTTTTGGGAAAATACAAGGAAATAGCTAGTCACTTAAAACATTTAGTGAGTGGCTCCTAAATATGAGATACTTTGCCAAGTATTACTTATATTTAAATATGAATCTTAGTTAATCAGAATCCCCCTGAACAAAAGAAGAAAGGGAATGAGAAGAAAAAGTGTTGTTATACTTATCTCAACCATAAGCCCTCACATACATGCTTAATGGCCCTTGATGACTATCATTAAATTATGAACTTTCTGATAAAATTGAGGATCCTAGGGTAAGGCAGATAGCTATGCAGGGAAAAAGCATTTTTCCCACAACTGTTTACAGTCCATAACTACCATTCCCTCTCCTCCTTTTGCATGCACATGTACACTACAAAATGTGTTCTTGACTCTGTTCAGTTACGATGGTTGGGATCTGTTCCTTGGGTGTGCTTATCTTATAGCATGGAGGGAATGAATGAAGTAGAACCTGGCCAGGTTTGTGGTGACCTGTGAAAAGGCTATTGAATAAGTGAAGTTATGTAGGTGGAAGAGAAAGAATTAAAATATGAATGGAATCCCAGAGGTGAACCTAAAGCTAGAAGAAGTCCCAGCAAGAATCCTTGGAGTAGATTTTGTAGGTTCTTCATATAGGCAAGAAATTCTATGTCGCTTGCTTAAAGAGGTCATGAGTTCTCAGCCCTAGTCCAATCCAATGAGGTGATGTACTTTTATTTTATTTATTTATTTATTTATTTTTAGTGAGGCAATTGGGGTTAAGTGACTTGCCCAGGGTCACACAGCTAGTAAGTGTTAAGTGTCTGAGGCCGGATTTGAACTCGGATACTCCTGACTCTAGGGCCGGTGCTCTATCCACTGTGCAACCTAGCCACCCCAAGGTGATGTACTTTTAAAAGAGGAGATATGATGATAAAGCTTTTGCAGATATTAGTATCTGATTGGTTTTGAGCCCCAGTCATCTATCCATAGGAAAAGAAAAAGCTTAAGAGAAGTTAGTAGATGCAGAGTCTGCATGCAAATAGAATTAGTAGCAGTGGGAGATGTTTGTGAGTATGTGTGCACATGTATACATTTGTGAGCTCTCTTCTTTTATCTGAAACATTAGGGAGGCTGCTTTAAGAGTAAGTCTCTTAGGGGCAGATAGGTGGCACAGTGGATAAAACACCAGCCTGGATTCTGGAGGACCCGAGTTCAAATCCAACCTCAGACACTTGGCACTTACTAGCTGTGTGACCCTGGGCAAGTCACTTAACCCTCATTGCCCCCCAAAAAAGAGTAAATCTCTTAGCCTTCTGAACAAAGCTTTTTGCCATAAGCTTTGACCTGACACATCTGAGGTCACCATGAGATTGATTTCTTGTATCTAACTCCTTATATGTTGGATGTACTATATTGTGTATACTTTATTATAATTTGACCAACAGTAAAACCTGAGTACAGGAGGGATGGAAAAATAGCTCAAGTGACATAAGAAAAATGGTGTGTCAGATGGATTAATTTCTAACTTTTAAAAAAGTTATTATTAACTGGGCCTGTTACTAAAAATATATGCTAAGGTATATTTTGTTTTCATTAATTCAAGCAAGAGCTGTCAAGCAAAGTGCAGAATGAGACTGTTTCTGTTATTTGTGGCTCATGGCTTCATTTTTTGAATTCTTTTTTTATTACTTAGCAGAACACAGGGGGCAGTAGAGTATAGTGGACAGAGAGAGGGCTATAGTCAGTGTCTGAGGTTCAAATCTCACTGGTCATTTGTTATATAGGTGACCATAGGGCATGCTACTTATCTTCTCAACCTGAGGTGCCTTAGCAGTAAATTGGAGGCATTAAACTAGATGACCTTTAAAGTACTTTTAGCTTCAAATCTCTGATTCTATGGTAACTTACTTTGGTTTCATGGTGATCATTTGAAAATTGCTCCACAAATACAGCTTGTTGATTCATTATTAAAATTGCAAAAAAAAGAAAAGAACCCAAAATGTTACTGATCATAATTATGGAATTTTGTGTATTTTTCACTAATGTATTGCTCTGCACTTTTTGTCATTATAGGAAAATAATTCCTCCTTTTCAGCCGCCCACCCCACCCTCATTCTTCCTACCTACTTGACGCTTGTTTATTGTGTTTTTTAATTGTCATAAACTTTGGTGTATGTGCCTGTAATGGGGATTGACTTTTAGGGAGGTCATGAGAAATCTGATCTGATCAATGCAATGAATAACTATGAATCCAGAGGACCAACAATAATCTACAATACCCACTTTAAGCCAGGGAAGTGATAACTTCAAAATGCAGAATGAGACATACAATTATAAACACGAATGATGTAGGGATCTGTTTTGTTCAACTACGCATGTTTCTTACATGAGTTTTGTTATTCAATTTGGTGGGAGATAGCTATTGATAGCGTTGCTAAGAGAAAAAAGGAAGAAAAGAGGGTCATTGAAGCCTTTAAATAATGTACAGAAGAGAGCAGAGAGAAGGCTAAAAGAAAGCCTACAGAAGTAGGCTAGCTTTGAAAGTTACATGTATTTTTAATATACTTAAAAGGAAAAGCAAGTTTCATGTAGTAAAGATTCACATTTTCATGGGAATTTTCATTTTATGTTCTACTTTGTACATGGAAATGCTGATTTTATTTGGTATTTGATACACTCAGAAAAAATTAAAATAATGTGCCTTGTCTCAATTAGGACATGCAGTTGGATGAGCAGCTCCTTGATTTGGTACATGTGTGTGCAAGTGTGTATATGCATGCCCATCTTGGGTAAGTGATACAGATGAAGAGTGTGCTGAGCTCAAAGTCAAACGTTTTCAAAAAGCTTACTGCTTCAAAAGCCCATATTTTTAATACTAGCATTCTTTCAGCGAACTATAAAGATATCAGTCATTGTGTACCATGATCTCAGAAGAATAAAAATTTCAGAAGACCCCAAAGGCAATGGAAAGATTCATCGTGGGAGTAAGAAGGCTACATGATGCACATGACCAATCATAACTTGTATTGAATGAGTGGTGTAAAAACCACGGGTGGGGGGTGGGAGGGGCAAGCCACAATGGCAGAGGAACGACATTAAATGCACAGGGCTGCTGATACAATCGCCCCCAAAATAGCAATAAAATAACTCTCAGGGCAGAAAAACACACAAAAATACTGGCTGAGAGTTTTCTCCAGCTATAGATAGATTTCAGGGGGCCATGTTGGGCCACGAATAAAGCCTAACCCTACAGTTGGGCTGACACACCAGACACTCACCCGAGGAATTTGCCCCAGTGCCTCTGAATCAGCTGCAGCACAGGCCTCTTCTGGAACTGAGTGCTCGGTGGGGCTGAACGGCTGGCCTGGGGAGTAAGTGCAGGGGTGCCAGTGGACTGGGGGGAAGGATTCGACTGTCCCACCCCAGCGGGCAACCAGGAAGAAATCCTGAGCGGCTGAAGGCCCAGGTGGGGGAGGGGAGCACTCTAATCAGAAGCTGAGAACCACACCACAGAAAGCTTTGCTGGTTGGTTCCTTAGTAAATAGGCCTGAGGTTATCTCCGGACCTGAGAACAGGTCAGGTGAGATTAAAACCTGCCCCGCCTCAACCCAAAACACCTGGGACCCTCTGAAGCTGAGAACAGGAGTAGAGCCGAGAAGCAGCCCCCACCCCCCAGTGGAGAGTTTAAAATCAATTGAAAGCAAGGCCAGGCAGGCTGAGAAGAAGCCCAACCATCCCCCAGGCTATTTTGTAGCTTGAACAGTGTGTCCTGGAAGCAGAGCCACACTTTAAGAAGGAGTTAAAAGTTAAGAAATAGTAAGCCAGGATGAATAGGCAGAGAAAGAAGACCATCAAAAACTTCTTTGGGGGTAAGGTAGATTACAATACAACCTCAGAAGAAGAAGAAGATAATAACAGGGTCAAAGCTCCAACATCCAAAGCTTCCAAGAAAAATATGAGCTGGTCTCAGGCCATGGAAGCTCTCAAAAGGGAATTTGAAGAGAAAGGAGAAATAGAAAGAAGATGTAGAGAGGGAGGAAAGAATGGAAAGGGAAATTAGAGTGATGCAGGAGAGTCATGAGAAAAAAATCCACAGTTTGAAAAGCCAAATGGAAAAGGAGATTAAAAAGCTGCCTGATGAAAATAACTGCCTAAGAATTGGGATTGAACAAATGGAAGCTTGTGACCTTATGAGAAACCAAGACACAGTAAAGCAAATCCAATTGAATGAAAAAAGAGAGGGCAATGCGAAATATCTCCTTGGAAAAACAGCTGACCTAGAAAATAAATCTAGGAGAGATAATTTGAAAATCATTGGACTACCTGAAAACCATGACCAAAACAAGAGCTTAGACACCATCCTCCAAGAGATTGTGAGGGAAAATTGCCCTGATATTCTAGAAGCAGAAGCTAAAATAGAAATTTAAAGAATCCACTGATCACTTCCTGAAAGACATCCCAAAAGGAAAACCTCCAGGAATGTTATAGCCAAATTCCAGAACTCCCAGGTTAAGGAGAAAATACTGCAAGTAGCTAGAAAAAAGGAATTCAAATACTGTGGAGCTCCAATAAGGATAAAACAGGATCTAGCAGCCTCTACATTAAAGGACCGAAGGGCATGGAATATGACATTTCAGAGGGCAAAGGAACTGGGACTTCAGCCAAAAATCATGTACCTAGAAAAACTTAGTATAATTTTTCAGAGGCAAAAATGGGATTTCAATGAGAAAGAAGTCTTTCAAGCATTTGTGATGAAAAGAACTGAACTGAATAGAAAATTTGACTTTCAAATACAAGACCCAGGAGAAGCATAAAAAGGTAAACAGGAAAAAGACTTCATAAGGGATATTAAAAGATCAAACTGTTAACATTCCTATATGGGAAGATAATACTTTGAAATCATAAGAACTATCTCAGTAAGCAATTCACAGAAAATAGGGCTGAACTGAATATGAAGGGATGATATCTGTAAAGCATTTATGTTTTGTTCTTTGTAGGGCAGACAGGGTGGGGTATCTTATGTCTGGGGCTGGATTTGGGCTGGGGGCTTCCTGGGTCCAGGGCTGGTGCTTTGTCCACTGTGCCACCTAACTAATTCATGATGACATCATTAAAATAGGGTTGAGGTGTAGGAGGAATAAACTGAGGGAGGGAGAAGGGGAGAGATGGTCTGGGGAGAGGTAGTTCACATGAAGGAAACAAGAAAAAAGCTTATGGAGGAGAGTAGAAGAGGGGGAAGGAGTTGGGGAGTGGATGAACCTTAATATCATCAGAATTGGCTCAAAGAAGGACTAACATACATACTCAAGTAGGTATAGTAATATATTTTTGCCCTGAGAGGAGAAAAGGGGAAGGGGAAAGAGGGGAAGGAGGAAAGGGCAGATTGGGAGAGAGAGCAGTAAAAAGCAAAACACTTTCAAGGAAGATGAAGATGTTCTGCATTACCAGTATGACATATTGAATTGCTTGATCTCATAGGGAGGGTAGAGGAGGGAGGGAGGAAGAACAATTTAGAACACAGAATTAGCTCAGGGACCCTGATCTCATTGGAGTGGGCTCATGGAGGGGATAGCCTTCATACCCAATTGGGAGGAGCAATCTATTTAACCCTGCAGGAAAATAGGAGTGGAAGAAGATAAGGAAGGAAGGGTGAGAAAAAAGGGAGTGCAGAGTGAGGGAGGGGATAGTCAGAAGTAAAACACTTCTGAGGAGGAATAGGTAAAAAGAAGAGAGAGTAAATGTCATGGGAAGGGAGTGGGATGGAGGGAAATAGTTATGATGATTGATTATAATGGCAAAATGTATGGTACCTACTTTGCTGGGCTTCTATGACGAAAATTCACTGTCAAGCTTAAGGTACTATATATAGGTTATGATGAACAGGATACTATCAGAAAAACCTGGAAAGAACTACATGAACTGAAGCACAGAGAAATGTACTGTATACAAAATAACAGCAATAGTGGGGGATGATCTGCTGGGAAGCATGTGTTTATTTTCAGCAAGGCAATGATCCAGTATAACCCTGAAGGACTTATGAAGATTGCAGTCCATCTGCAGAGAAAGAACTGATAGTATCTGAAAACAGATGGAAACACATTTAAAATTTTTTTTCTTTTCCTCTTTGACAATTTCTTAATCTGAAGTTTTGGGTTTTTTTGACTGCTTTCTCTCACAACTAGCTAATATGGGAATTTTTCCATGACTACTCATGTATAACTTATTTTGACTTGCTTGGGGGTGCGAATGGAGGGGGGCAAGAGAAGTTGGGAAACAAAGTTTTTAAAAAATTGATGTTAAAATTTTGTTTTTACATATATTTTGGAAAATAAAATTCTATTCAAAGAAAAAAAAAACCACCGAGGGCAGATACGAGTTGAAAAGATGTGGGCTGCTCATAAAATGAGAGTGAGGAATGGCAGATGGACAACTAGAGTGTTGCACTGGTACCCATGAAACATTAAAAGAACCAGGGAAAGGCCTTTAGTGTAGGAGGTAGATCCTTTTTTAAAAGTTTCAAGAAAGAGGAGAATGAGAAATACAGAAGATTAGAAGACTCAAATGGGGTATAGTTGATGGGATCCCAAATGCAGCAAAGTAGCAGAGGAGAATCAGAAAAGAGGGAATCTTATCATAGGTCTTCTGGTTGAGAAATGCTTTGTGAGGTCTAGCTAGCTCTCTCCTTAAGAAGATTCCTTTTCATAGATGAAGATTTAGCTGCTGAAAGTGAATTCCTAGAAGACTAATCACAGAATTTAAGTTCTGGAAGCAACTTCAGAGAATATCTTCTCCGTGCCTCATTTTTCAGATGAGGAGACTGACGCCCACTCAGAGAAATGGCATGACATTTTTTTCCTTTTTTCTTTTTCATTTTTTTTTATGGCAATATTTTGGCTCCTGGGAATCTTTCTTTGCATTTGCCAACTGCGAGCCTAAGTTTTGCTAATTTGGACATTTGAGTCTGGAAGTTCAAGCTCAAACTTCATTGTTCTAAATTCCCATACCATTTACATGTCTGATGTCAGGTGTGGGTGTGGTGCATCATATTTATTATTTCATCATTCTGATCCCTTTCATGAATAACCTTGAATTTCACACCCACCTGCACTAACATTAATTTGGGGGCTCACACTTACATTCAGATTCCTCCCCCACATTCTTGTTCTCCACCCCCTTTCCCTTCCTCTTCTCTGATTTGACTCCCTGTCCCCTATGCCACATGGGGAAGTTCAGGGAACATTGCATCATTTAAATAGGAAAGCAAATGGAGATCTTTATTTTAATTTGCTTTTTTAGAAGTTGGTATTTTCTTCTCTGGTATGAATTTTACAGACAAAAGGGCTTTGTGAAAAATGCAGCAGGGTGTTTTTTTACATTCTCTTGTTCATTTTGCCAGATTAATGTGAAGGTTGCCATGGATTGTTAAAGGAAATACTGTTAAAAAGCTCTTTTACATTAGTTGCTAGAGTTGAATCAGTGGGAGTTGAAAAAGAGTCAGTCTGTTGTGATTCTTCCTGGGCTGCTGAGGCTGAAGGATGGTTTCTGCTATGCAACAGTAGCATGACAGACTTGTGGCACTCTTGCATCAGATTTTCACCAGGGTCTGAAATCATTGAATAATTTCTGCCATTTAATAAAGTGCATTTTGAAAAACAAATAGACCAAGTGGGGCAGTAGATAGAGAGAGGGACAGCTTTGTAATCAGGAAGACTTGATTTCAAGTGCTGCCTCTGACACATCTTTTGTGACTGGAGAAGTCATTGAAGTTCTCAGTGTCCCAGGCAGGTTTCTAAAGCTGTAAAGTGCAAGGCAAGTGAAGATCTGTGTGTGTGGAGGGATTTTTGCACTGGGAGCTCCCTACACTGGTGAAATCACTAGTCCAGACTGAAGAAAAAGCAAAGAAAGTAAAGCAATGCAGAGTTCATATTGTTATGGGCCCAGGCCACCCCAGAAGTTCTCTGGAACACATCAAAGAACCTTCTCCTTGAGAAACTAAACCAAAGGACAGACACACCTAAAGAGATAAATGGGACCTCATCAGGACTGAGGTAGCTCCAGGACCATCACCCTTCATTCCAGTCTCCCCCACCCCTGGGGAGATAAGATTGGGTGTGGCTGCTGCCTTTGTGTGTGTGGGGGAGGAGGAGAGTGATGGCTTGAGAGATCCGCAGCCACCCCTCACTCAATTCCCCCCAGCCACCACCAGTGGGGAATGGTCCTCCCTCAATAATGGAATTTTCCATAGTCAGATGGTCACCCCCATCAGTCCTCTATAAAAGTATCTTCCTGTCTCCTGCTCGAGGAGATTGGTATCTCAGAGCCATGCTCTATTCCATGCCTTCTCCCCATGAGAAGAAGTCCAAGGATTTCTCTCTTGGTTTCTCTTCCCCAGCCCCTAAATAAACTATTATCTTATTCTATTGGATTTGTGTGCAAGAGGGTGTAATTCTATGAAGAAGAATTCATAAGGACCCCAAACCCCAACTCCCAACCCCAAATGCCCTACCCCATTTCCCCACAACAATATGACATATCAAATCAATTCTATCAGGTCTTGGAAAAGAAGGACAAGAAGGGAAGGGGCCCATGGGCAGTCCTACAATGACACTTACCCAGTGTGCACTTCATTTATAGCTGAAGATTGTGGCATGTATATGTCTAGGCAATTGATAAAATTGATATTGAACCCCTTCTCTAACTTTTAATCTCAGGACATGTTTATGATTGGTTTTCTGCAAAGGAACTTGTCTGATTTTGGATAGTTCTAACTAGGATGATACTAAATAACAGTAAAAATATTTTTTGAAGTACCCCCACATACAATTTAACAATATAAATGGGAAGTTTAAAACTGTGGGTATTATGGGGAGAATACCCTGCATTCAATCTTAGAAATCTCATCACAGGACAAGTTAATAGGATTGTTCTAAAAGAGTAGTGGCCAAGAGTTATGAAAGAAGTAGATTTTAAGACACCAGAATGCATGTACCACCCACAGCTAAGAACCTCAAGATCTTAACTACATGACAAAATTGGCCTGGATATTAAATCTGTTATATCAGTCAGTCAGTCAATCAACAAGTACTTAGTACAAAGGATAACAAGAATAAGGATACAAAACCAAAATGAAACAGTGCCTGCTTTCAGGTTGCTTATACTCTATGAAGGGGAAGGAGAGAGATACTTCACATAATTTATCATTGTGCATAACAGGTAAATAGAAAAACTGGTGGAGGGTTGGAAATAATTTGCTAGAATGTGTGCCTTCAGTTGGTGAGAAGGGTACATGGTATAGTAAAGGGGACACTGGACGTAGAGTCAAGAAGACCTGCGTTCAAATACTGCCTGAGGCTCTTAGTATATCTGTGACTCTGGGAAAGTCACTTAATCTCTCTATTTTAGTGGCCTCCTCTGCAAAATAGGAGGGCTGGAATTGATGCCTTCCTGAAATTTCTGATCTTATGATACTTTGCCTCAGGGTGTCCAGTCAACAGTGATTATTCTGGGAATCATCATGATACGCACAAACCCAAGGTATAACAGGACACCATCCATACTAGAATTCATTTTGCAATTCTAATAGCCTAATTTTCCTCAAGAAAATTGACTGCTGTATGTTATTTCATGATTACTTTTCTTTAGTCCTAACTTTTCCTTTACAAAAATCTATCTGGGTGATGAGTTAGAGTTTTCTTTCTTTTTTTTTTTAATTCTAGGGTGATATTATTAAATCTATTTGTTCTTTATGTTTGGTCTTGTCTGTTAAAATAGCTGGGTGATAGAAAAGCAAATTTAAGTCTATGCTTCAGCTGATTAAACCCCTCAAAAGGGAACAGAGCCCTGCCTCTTTGTGTCTACCCCAGAGGAATCACTGAACATGATGGAGGAGAGGATGTGAATGGCCTGTTTGTGGCCTGACACAACAGGTTTTGTATAATGTGACCAGTGTCTCAAGGGGCTCTTGGTTTGCCCTGTTTTATAAATCTAGGTCTAAAACTATTTACAACCTAGTGACTCTAGTTTCTTGATAGGTTTTACTTCTCTTCAGCTTTAGCATTCAGTTTTATGGACATTGATTTCTGCTGGTCTAAGGAAGGACTTCTACTGAGTGGGGGCAGGGGTGCCCTGTAGCTTTGCAACTCGGACACAAAATGATTTTTTCTCCTTTACTCCTTTGTTTCAAGAAATTCTTGCTTCAGATAATTCACTCACAGAATCTACCAAGCAAATCCGCTTGAAGGAGGAGAGCTTTAATGCATATTCCTAGCAGCAGAAGGAACATTGATATATAGGATCAGAGATTTAGAGCCAGAAGAGACCTTAGAGCCTTTGTAGTTCAACCTCTTCATTTTACAAATCAGGAAACTGAGACTGAGTCAGTTTCCCAATCTGTAAAATGGTCTCACGGCTCATAAGTGTCAAAGGCAGGATTTGAACCCAGGTCTTCCTGATCCCCATTCTGCCACTTTCACCACTGCACCACGCTGCTTATTTTGAGTTGCTTTCTTATACTTTCAAACCTGACCCTATCTTATAAGTACTGAGGAAGGCAGAAGATTTGAAACCCTCAAATTTTCTAGGATTCGTAGCTATTATCTTGTTATTTTGTATTTTTAATCCTCATCTTCAAAGCAGATGCCGAGGACAATATTTCATACGGGATAGTTAGTTATCATAATTGTGAACTGTGTGAAGTAAACCTAGTTGTTTTGTGTTTTGATTATTAATCTATAGATATAGGATATTTTCTGTGTTGAAACTCTTTCTACCAATTCAGATCAGCAGCAGGCCTTGTTCTGCTTTATAGTCTTGAGATGGCTAGGGCATTCAGAGGTGAGGGGACTTGCCTAGGCTAACACAATAGCAAGTAGCATTTGAACTTAGGTCTTCCTGACTCTAAGGCTGGGCCAGTATTAATTGCACCACAATGCTTCTCCTTTAATTTCTAAGCTTACTTTAGTATTGCAAAATGCTGCTATTTATAATTGAAATTTTCCCCCAAATTGGAGGGCTTCAGTTCAGAGTGCTCATTATCTACCTCAAATTGGTCAAGGAAGCTTTCCTAATATCAGAATGAGTCACAGAGTCACTTTTCTGCAAGAGCTAACATAAAATCAAAAAGGAACCTCTTTGTTTTGGGATTTGCCTATATGATACTGAAATCAGAGATCAGAGCCTTCAGAGAAAGAGCATGGTCCCTTCTATTCCTATGCAATATATAAACTCAACTTACTTCCTGAAGCCTTGGAATAGTTTCCTGAAGCCCCTGAAGAAAAGAGGTGACTCCAATATAGGGGTGTGCTGGACAGTTTTTACTGGCTTGGGAGAGACATTGTTAAATGTTCAGTGTGAGCATTTGCATCTTAGGCTACAAAGCAGAAGTTTATTATTTTGTTAATTGTTTAAACTTAAAGTCTTGATAATGCAGATTTAATTTAAAGTATGTCCACACTTTATGTAAATAATTTACATTTGCTTTCCTATTGGTTCCTTCTAACCAATAAGATGGAAGAAATCCTGAGGTAGCCATCTAATGAAAATGTGGATTGTCAGAGGATAACGATTATCTCTTAGATGTGAAAGGTACTGAAACTCATCTAAACAAATTAAGTTTTACTTTTTTAATGAACAAATTGAAATTTTCAACTATAGAGCAAAACAAATTCCTAGATTGTCTGAAAAATGTTTTTTATTCTGTACCGTGTGTTCCTCATCTTTCTGTCAGGAGGCATGAAGCATGCTTCAATATCACTTCTCTGGAATCATTTTTTCATTGCATCAATCAGAGTTCTTGTCTTTCGGAGTCGTTCATTTTTATGCTATTATTATTCTTTAAATTGTTTTCCTGGTTCTTCTCACTTCACTATGCATTAGCATATACAAGTCTTCCAGGTTTTGATGAAACTATTCCTTTCATAATTTCTAATATCCCAATAGTATTCAATTACACTTACATATTATTTGTTTAGTCATTCCTCAAATGATGGAAATCTCCTTAATTTCTACGTCTTTACTATTATAAAAAGGAACTGTTGTAATTATTATTGTACATATGGGTCCTTCTCCCACTTTCTTCCTTCCTTTCAAAGCTCCATGCCTGACTCTGCAGACTTTCTTTTCCATATCACAAAAATCTCATCTTGGTGGTTCACTTTGCCTCTGGTCTTCTCACATGGAAAGTACACTCTGCCTCTGTGATGCTTTCTTCTGATTGGCTGTTTCTTTCAGTCCCTCCATTTTAAGGAAAGTTCCCAGGCCATTCATGTCTTCCTTCCTCTCTGGGCTTTAATCTTGACTCTTTGGATTTTCTCTATCATGCCCCTACACAGGTATCTACTGTGCATCCTTAACCCACTTTTCATCTTCCTTTTATTTGTTGTCTTCCCCTATTAGAATGTAAGCGCCTTTAGGACAGGGATCATCTTTATTTTTTGTTTGTATTTGTATTACCAGGGCGTAGCATAATGCCTGTAAAATAATAATAGCTCAATAAATGCTTGTTTACTTCAACTTTCTTGGATCTCTTCAAGGGTATAGACCTATTAGTAGTATTGTTGGGTAAAAAGGCATACACAGTTTAATGACTTTGAAGGCATAGTTAGAAACCACTTTTCAGAATAGCAGCATCAATTCATAGCTCCATCAACAGAACATTTATGTACCTGTTTTTCCATAGTCCTTCCTGGATTTGTTATTTTGCTTTTTTGTCAACTTTGTCAATCTAATGCATGTGAGATGTAACCTCAGAATTGCTTTATTTTGAATTTCTCCAATTATTAGTGATTTGGAGAATTTAAAAATATCAAAACTCACTTTTCTATAAGAAATGTAATCCTTGTGTCTGTATTTGTTTCCTTATGGAGGACTATTCTTCCCCTGTGTTCCATTTTTTCATTGGTCTCAAGTAGCTGGAAGGATCTGGGTTATCTTCATTTGTCTTTGTTCTTAAAGAAGTTCTCATTGAAATGAAACAAAATATGTGAGTCAAGCTTTGGATTTTTGCAACTATAAGTATTTTACTAAGATTTTGATTACTCTTTATTTTATGATATAAATAGCAAAAATACTGGCATGAGAATAAGAGCTGGGAGTCTGAGTTCTACCTTTGGCATTGATGGTACTGTCTTTTGTTTCAGCATCATCTGTGTTGTACTTTAACACAATTTCTTGGTTTCAGTTCTTCAGGGGAAAATAATATGGTAATAATTTGTACATGAGCAGAGATGTTATTTCTCATATTCACTAGGTGAAGGGTGTCATGTAAATATGACACATATTCTCATCTTTGGGTTCCATTTGATAATGAAAGGAGTGCTGGCATTAAATGTGGCTTTTGGCTGGTGTCTAAGCTGCTGCCCAGCCTAGTCATGGTATTGAGAAGTATAATTGTTGATGCCATAATTAACACTTCAGAAAATTCATTATTATAATTATCATCAAGAGTATTATTTAACATCTTAACTGCTTATCATGTTTTAGGCCTGCATATAATATGTTGAACAGATGGCCCTTGTCTTATAGGAGGTCACAATCTGAAATAACATTCATGTAGGCAGACACTTTAAAGATGCTTAGACAAAGTAACAAGCTTTACAGAAATACATTAATTAGATAATAAAGAAAATATTTTCATTATGTAGAAGTGTTGACAATTTGATAGGAATTTTACTGTAGTAGTTTTAGATCTGAAGCTCTTAATCATTCCTTGGTGTATGTGTGCTGGACTCTTTGGGCAGCCTCATGAAGCCTATGGACCCTGTCTTAGAATAATGTATTTAAATGCATGTAATAAAATACATAGGATTCCAAAGGAAACCAAAGTTTAGTGAAAATGAAAATGTCATTTTCCTCCATTCTATTTTATGGACCCCTTGAAATCTATGCATGGATTCCTTGGTGGGATTCCATGGACCTCAGTTAAGAACCCTTGCTTAAGACTGAGAATTGGGGCTCAGGATTTAGAGCACAAAATAATCTTATTTTACCACCAAAAATAGTACAACAACTAATAGTGATAATTCCCATTTCTATAGGTTTTTAAGGCTTACAAAGCACTTTTCTGGTAGCTCTGTGAGATATTTACCTCTATTACATAAATGAGAAAACAGGCCTACAGATTTGCTCAGGATGATTGAGCTGAATCAGTCAGAATTCTAACCCAGGTCTCCCGTTGTGTGTCCAGTGATTCATTATACCACAGTCCCTCCCTACTAAGGAGCTTTAACAAAAAGGATTGTTCTCTCTCCCAGTTTCTGATCAGAAGTAATAAATATGGAAACCGGGGGCAGCTAGGTGGCACAGTGGATAGAGCACCGGCCCTGGAGTCAGGAGGACCTGAGTTCAAATCCGGCCTCAGACACTTAACACTTACTAGCTGTGTGACCCTAGGCAAGTCACTTAACCCCAATTGCCTCACCAAAAAAAATATGGAAACCATGATTAAGTTTCATTATTAAGGAAACATCCTGCTTTATTGGCTTGTTTGTCAGTCAGTCAAGTATTTATTGAGTGCTTACTACATTCTAGGCACTGTGCTACAAATGCAAATAAAAAGGACAGTTTCTGCCCTCAAGGAGCTTATATTCAAAAAGGGAAAGAGAACTGCTGAAAGGATGTGGGGAGATGGTAGATGCAGAAACTGAGCTTGAAGTAGAATTCAGAATCAATGAGACAATGATGTTGCAGGAGTAGAGGGATGGTCAAGGGTGAGAGAACTAGGTTGAAAAGAGAGCTGAGGCGCCGAAGAGTCAGAAGCAGAGCTAATAGATTATAAACAACAAGATTATAAGGAACAAATTAAGATATATAGAAAAACCACCAGAATATGAGCTATGAAATAGTAATGTCAAAAAAACTCATTAAATGTTTAAAATATTGAAAAGTAGGAGCAGCTAGGTGGAACAGTGAGCATAGCACTGGCCCCGGAGTCAGGAGGACCTGAGTTCAATTCTATTCTTAGATATTTACTAGCTGTGGGACTCTGGGCAAGTCACTGAACCCCAATTGTCTCAAAAAAAACCCAAAACAAACAAGTAGGGAGGTGTTAAGTAGTTAAAGGGGACACTGACCAGATTCCTGTCAATTCAGTAAAACCAAAGAGAAAGGAGCAATCAGAAATGAGAGACAGAACCTAATAGAAGCACTTTTTTTTTTTTTGGTGAGGCAATTGGGGTTAAGTGACTTGCCCAGTGTCACACAGCTAGTAAGTGTTAAGTGTCTGAGGCCAGATTTGAACTCAGGTCCTCCTGACTCCAGGGCTGGTGCTCTATCCACTGCGCCACCTAGCCGCCCCTAGAAGCACTTTCTTAATGACACAGGCCATACCTATATATGGGAAGAGAAACAATTGAGTCATGAATTCTAGATTGTTTGGGTTACTTTTTCTTGCAAATGCTACAAGAAAAAGACTGAAATTGGGTAGCCACAGAATTTCAGAAGTGAAACGGATCTCAGAGGTAGTCTAGTTCAGACTATACTGATAACAGGACTCCCTTTGCTACATATAGAACAAATACCTAATCTTTTTTTGAAGACCTGGTGAAGGGAACCCTACTTCTTCCCTTAAGGAGTACAACCTACCATAAAATCATAAATATAGAGTCTAGAGGGATCTTAGAAACTGTCAAATACAGATCTCTCTCTCTCTTTATAGATAAGGAAACAAGGCTGCTGAATGTTTAAGTGCCTTGTCTAGGGTCACACAGCTAGTAAGGTGAGATTCAAACCCAGATCTTCCTGATTCCCCCGCAATGCTTTATCCACTATACCATATTATCTACCTTTGAATACTTTTTATTACTGGGATTTTTTTTTTCTTCTTACATTAATCCTGAATCTACTTCTTTATGTTCTACCCATTGTCCCTTTAGGGCAAACTAGAATAATGATAAGTCCATTCTTCATGATTTACACATTCTATTTCTATTCAGAATTCTAGATATGCCAGTAAATTTTAAAAATACCATTATTTTAGGTAAGGACAACCTCAGAGGAAAATTTGTTCCATAGCTTGTAATTATCAGAAGTTGGGAGAATTATCTCTTTAGTGTATTATATTACAGGAACACCAATCTTGAGGAGAAGGTCTTTAAGAAACAGGAGGAAGGCCGTTAGTTTTAATTTCAATTTTTGTTCTCTGAGCTAGCAATTATTTTAAAAACAATATTGGGATTTTGTATTATTTCAAGAGTTCTTGCTCTTTTCTATAACATCTTTCCCCAACTAGGTAAGAAAATGTAATATAAAATATCCTATTCGTTTTATCCCATTGAGATACACATCTGGCAAGTTATACATTGTGCTGATGATAATGCATATTTCCAGGCAGTTGAGCTGTCTTCACCCCCCCCCCTTTTTTCTGATTCCAAAAACTCCTTCATCTTTTTTTATGAGCAAGATAAATAGACCTAGATTGTAGATCAATAAGAATAATGAGTTGATCAGTTCTATGAATCACTTACATACCAGGCACAGCCAAGTCATCACAGTAAAGCTTCTGACTCACCGAGATTTGCACTGCCCCCATTTTTTAGTGAGGGCCTTTCACAGTGTCAGGAGAAAGTCAATATTTCACAAAGGTTTTATATTTTTTCCCAGCCAGGTGCTAAGTTTACCAATTGCCAGTGCAACCATGTCCATAGTGTCCTCCAGGTAGGATAAATAAAACAATTTCTTGCAAATGTTCATATGCAGAGGGACAGCTAGGTGGTGCAGTGGATAAAGCACTGGCCCTAGATTCAGGAGAACCTGAGTTCAAATCCAACCTCAGACACTTGACACTTACTAGCTGTATGACCCTGGGAAAGTCACTTAACCCTCATTTCCCCACCCTCCCCCACAAAAATAGTTATATGGGGCAGCTAGGTGGCACAGTGGATAAAGCACTGGCCCTGGATTCAGGAGGACCCGAGTTCAAATCCAACCTCAGACACTTGACACTTACTAGCTGTATGACCCTGGGCAAGTCACTTAACCCTCATTGCCCCACAAAAAAATTTTAAAATGTTCATATGCAGCTTTATTCTTAGCATCTTTTGTAAAAATTAATTTTCTTCCACCATTCATAAACACCTTTGAAGAACTTGGTGTTTTATATTTGACACTGCCTCTCTCTCTAGCTTACCACCTCTAATCACTAGTCAGATCTTGTCATTCTTAGCTCTATAATCTCTCACATTCTTCCCCTAACCCAGTTCCCCATTTTCTATTACCACCTTAGTCTAGGCCCCCATTACCATAAATAGCCATCTGACCCATCTTCCCCTCCATCTTTTCCTTCCTCCAAAGCAGTCAAACTTCATATTCATTCTTCTCTCTGCACAGGTCTGATCAGGCATCCCTCTAATCAAAGACTGTCACTGATTCATTCTTGTCTAAAATACAATTCGGATTCTTTAGCCCAGAATTTGAGACCCTCTATATTCTAGCACTATCCTCATCTTTCAGCCGTATCTCCTCCAGTACATTGTCCTTCAGTCAGGCTATGTTACTACTCATCTTCCAAATCATGTTCTGAGCGCACGCTTTTGCTTAGAATTTTCCCTATGTCTGGCATGCTTACCTCTTTATTGCCACCTTTTGAAATCTACTCAGCTTTCATGTTTCATCTCAGATTTCACCTTCTCCTGCAAACTGTCTCTCACAATAGCAATCCTGAGATTTAGGCCCTCATTTTGTGTGCGTTGTGTATTATCAACCAACCAATTAACTAGCATTTACTAGTGAGATTGTAAGTGTTGTATCCATGGGCTAGATTAGGAGCCCTAGATACTGGGATAAAGATGACTTTGTGGGCCCTTTGTAGTAGTCTCTTGACTGTCTCCTGGAGCCTAAGACTTAGGATGACTAGGAGGTCAGTTACTCAGTCAACAAGCATTTTTTCAGCATTTACTCTGTGCCAAGGACTGTGCTAAGCTCTGGGGACACAAAGAAATATAAAAAAGATGTTCCCTGTCCTCAAGAAGCATATATTCTTTTTTTTTTGTTGTGGGGCAATGAGGGTTAAGTGACTTGCCCAGGGTCACACAGCTAGTAGGTGTCAAGTGTCTGAGGCCGGATTTGAACTCAGGTACTCCTGAATACAGGACTGGTGCTTTATCCACTGTGCCACCTAGCTGCCCCTGGAAACATATATTCTTTTTTTGGGGGGCAATGGGGGTTAAGTGACTTGCCCAGGGTCACACAGCTAGTAAGTGTCAAGTGTCTGAGGCTGGATTTGAACTCAGGTCCTCCTGAATCCAGGGCTGGTGCTTTATCCACTGTGCCACCTAGCTGCCCCTAGAAGCATATATTCTAATAAGGGAGACAACATGCAAGCAAAGGACATTTCCCATTCCTGAAATGCTTTATCTATCCCTTCACCTTTACCTCCTGTTTTTTTTCAAGTTTCAGCTCATATCCTAGAAGTTTTCTCTCCCTCTTCTCCCTACCCCCAACTACCATTCCTCTGAAATTACTTCCCATTTATACTGTATATATCTTAAATATCCATATGGGTTTGCATGTTGGTGATGTTTTTAGTCCTGAGTTTTAGGAAAACCGCTTGGGCAGCTAAGTAGAAGAATTGGAGTAGTGAGCGATGTGAGCCATAGTGAGTCAGAAGGCTGTTGCAATAGACTAGGAGTGAGGTGATAAGGGCCTTTAGCTATGTAATAGAAATGTGAATGGAGAGATAGGGACATCTATCTATCTATATAGATATATATCTATACAGTGTTGTATAAAAATTTTCGAGAAACAGTTTCTAGGTAATCATTTAATTAATTATACTAGCAAGTAATTAATAAAAGGATGGTCATTTGACTATCTCTCCTAAACCAAAGACCTCTAATGGATCCTACTCAATATTTCTATCCCCTTGGAAGAGTGCATTTTCTAAGGGTGGAAATCAACTCTGATTGGTTAACAAGTAATGAGAGAATGAATATTATGATGAGAGGTGAGCTTATTCTAATGAGGGTCCGGGGGACATGACTAACAGTCTTGCCTAAGATACTTTTCTATACCAGTACCACCTTGTCTGAGGTAATCTAGACAAAAGGTGGAATCCACTTCAACCCAGAACTGTCTGACTAAAAGACAATAGGCCAGAACCCACCAATTCACTTAAACTAGAATTTCTTTACCTTTTGATCAGATCTAAGTTTTCTATCTCATTATCAGCCCTGTACTTCAAAGGCTGCCTGAATAACTTACAGGGGGTAATTTCTGAATGAAGAAATAGAAAAGGAGAAAAAGCTTAGTCCTAATTCAATAACTGGTTATTAATATAGGAGAGAAATAATCATATATACCATATGTATTTATACACACATATTTATGCATATACATATGTGTGTATATATATGTATATATATATATATATATATATATATATATATATATATGATGTTATAGAGGTAAAATGACAAAAATGGACAAGAGGTAATTTTTTTTATCATAGCAACTCATAAAGTCATCTAAGTGCATGGAGAGATTGTGACCTGTGTCAGTGCTATTCTGTTTTAAAACTGGTCTTGAGTAGCTTTTATCTCAGGAAAAAAAAATCCCTCTAAATTATTCCTGAAGACTTTTAGCACTGTAATCTAATACAGAGTTTGGGGTTGATCATAGGACCATGACTGTTGAGCTAAAGGGACCTCAGAAGTCACTGATTCCAACTTCCTTGTCCAATAGGTGAAACAACCAAAGTCCAGAGCAGTAAAGGGCAGATTCCCCCAGGTAGGAAGTAGAAGAGACTGGATTCGATCCCAGGCCCTTTAACTTCAAATCCAGTGCTCTTTCCCTTGTACCATGCAGCAAGAAAGTTGGACTTGCTTCTTTATATGCTATCATAGCTAGTGTAGAGCACACCCAGAAAATGGTTTTTGAAAGGATGGTGATACTGACATTTGCAAAAATAGATATGTATTCATTTTATATGAGGTTTTAAAAGCTACATGTTAACCTCCTCCCCTTCCCTTAGTCACATCTACATTTCTGCCTCTGTGTTGCAACATAATAATTATGGTGTTCAGTTGTCCCTTTTCCACCATGGATTATTCATACTCTTATCATCGTGGAGACTTTTCTTTTTGCCATGATTCAGATATTTGATTTTCTAAAAGTCACAGCACAAGCAGCTGAGGGCATAGGAGGAGAGCACTCACAGCCATCTGTACTCCACTTTAGTGGTCGGATCCCATGATTCTATGCAGAGAAGGTACTCTCCCTTCCAGACCTCAAAAGTATTTTGCTCATCCCTGGCTCTATCCAGACTGGCCCAAGGGGCCTATGGTGCTTCCAGACAATGCCAAGAAATCCTTCTTCCAAGAGGTAAAGGGGAGATTGGAGTTGATTTATAATTAAAGGGTGGAGAGGTTACAGACAAGAACAGCCAATCTCTTCCCCTCTCTAGTGTCCAAAATGACCCCATCCCTTCTTAGACTTCTTGCTAGTGGGAGTCTGAGTGGGAAGGGAGCCTGAGGTGGGGGTGGTAGTCACTCCATGGGCTCCAGAGGGCTGGTGCTGGGTCAGAACCTTACAAAAGGTAAGAATTTCAGGGGCTCAAGGGGCTCAAAGATTGCTGTTGAGGTATTGAGGGGACTGAAGGCTGGGTTGGAATGAGAAGGCTTCCTTGATGCTTGTGGAGATATTTTTCTACCCCTTATTCCACATTCAGTTCTTCATCTGACCTCTTACACTAACACATTTAAAACTGATAGACAATTAAAGTGTTCTCTAATATGTTTATTTTCTAGTTTCCTGAGGATCTAGATTATGAAAGATATATTCATTGGGCAGCTAGGTGGTGCAGTGGATAGAGCACCAGCCCTGGAGTCAGGAGTACCTGAGTTCAAATCCGGTCTCAGACACTTAACAACTTAACACTTACTAGCTGTGTGACACTGGGCAAGTCACTTAACCCCAAGTCCCTCACTAAAATAAACAAAAACAAAAACAAATATAAAAAACATATATTCATGGACAGTTTATCATGACTAAACCTAATTTAAAAAATGCAGTTCAATACTTCTAAAAGTCCATTAGCATAGACACTTTCTTCAGCTACACACTGTGAAAATATTTTCACATTGGGAATCTTCCAGTCCTTTCTACTTGTTTTCTTAATTCATTGTGGAAAAAATACACAAATACTTCAAAAAGACATCACTTACAGGCTGTGCCTATGGTGATTAGCTTCTTTGAGATTATCTCTGGGCCTCAGTTTCCTTATCTGTAAAATGAGGGGGTGAGGTGGATTCAATGATCAAAACCTAAAGTGCCTTCCCATTCTAAATCTATGATTCTATGATTCTGTTCTGGGCTGGACTTCAGACACATAGTCCATATTCTGTCTGATGTTCAGTCTTTCTAGCTTTGGTAGGCCCTGATATCATCACTGTACAGCCTTTAAGAACCTAGGGTCATCTTCATGCTATTAGGAAGTATTTGACCAGGCTTCTTGCATGGAAAGGGGAAAGTGTGGTATAGTGCTAAGTCTCATGAGTGTAGAGCCAGAGAATTAAGGTTCCAACCCTAGCTCCATCACTCATTGGCTATGTGACCATGTCAAGTCACTTAACCTTTCTAGGGATCCAACCTGATCTATAGAATGAAGGAATATAACTGGATCATCTCTTTATTCCCTTTTAGTTCCAAATCTTTGCTCTTATGAAGTAAAATATATAATATTCTTTAAACACATTTAAAATAATTTTAATGTAGCCAAGACTTCTAAAAGCAACCAAGAATAGAAAAATATGACTCTGGCTTAGATTTTGAAAGAGACATTAGCTTAACTTTTGGGGAACCATAATGATAAATGATGAAGCCTAGGAAGACTCCTTCTTTCCTTCCTTCCTTCCTTCCTTCCTTCCTTCCTTCCTTCCTTCCTTCCTTCCTTCCTTCCTTCCTTCCTTCCTTCCTTCCTTCCTTCCTTCCTTCCTTCCTTCCTTCCTTCCTTCCATAAATAAATATTTATTGAGTAAGTATTATGGAAAAGGAACCCTGAGTGAAACTGTAAAGGACACAAAGATGAGTCATACAGTACCAGAGAACTGATTCTAGTCAAAGGAGCTACCTTCAGACTCTTCTTCTGTCATTTACCACCTGTGTGACCTTGGCCAAAGTACTCCATTCTTGGGCTCAGTTTTCTTACCTGTAAAGTGAGGGGCTTGGACTGTAATGTCCCTTCCTGAATAACTGATACAAATAATCCCCTCTTCCAGGCACTTACAAAATAGTCATGGCTCCTGATCACCACAATGAAAGGACCACTGGAAATCTGAGTTTTCCATTGCCATCTAAAGATCTAAGGTTCCCAGCAATGGGAAGACTTTGAAGAAAGACTTTGAGTTGGACAGAAATTTGGATTTGGTGTTGCTTACACAGGGGCAGTGACCGAAGATAACATAGAAGTAAAGGATGGTCCCCTCCCCCCCCCAAAAAGAAATAAAAGATGGCTTATTTCACACTGATTCTTTTATCAACCAGTTCTTGACCCTCAGAAGTGTGAGAACACAAGACACTTTGATTCTAGCAGACAAAAGTACTCTAACTTTCTATGAGGGATCAAATTAACTAGAAATTAGCTCTGGAAGGCTGACAACTTTAATTGCCATTTAATAGACCCATTTCCTAAACAACCTAAAATCTTGTGTTTGTTGTGATTGTCAAGGGCCCCAAGAGTAAATCTAATTAAAATTGATGTTTAATTTGGCCAAGCCTAAAATACCACAGCAACACAATTGTAAAGCACAACTGGATGGAAATCCTTTCATCATTTTGTGGTTAAAGTCATGGAGTAGTGATACTTAGCTAGAATCCACTTTGTCAGAAAACCTTAAGTGAAAGCATTAATTCTCTGGAAAAAGGATTTGAAGGACTTCTCTGTCCTCTGTGGCAGGATTTAAAAGGCATTTAGCAATTAATAAGATGAGATCATAGGCAAAGTAAAATCCTTTCTAAATCTAATATTAATAGGTTAGTTCTCCAATCTTTTCATGGTCAGTAGCATTTAGTGTGAAAGGAGGTTGGCTCTTTGTATGACCTTTGTGAGACCAAGTAAAGGGAAACAACAATTCTGTGGCCATTCATATCTAGAAGGTTACTGGCAATAGGCCCATATATCATCCAGGTCTTGCTTTCCTTTAGGGAACTATTCAGGGACTCACTAAAACCATAATTGGGAAGATGATAAAGGGTAGATACTTTGCAATACTGTTCTTCCCTCCATCCCTCTTTTGATAGTTTTACATTAGAGGTCATTCTTGTCTCTTAAAGGAGACTGGACACATTTTCCCATGAGGTGTTCATTTGTGTTCGATCTAGCCTATCTTTGGTAACAGAGGCAATGTTCTACATTGTACTTCATGAGGGTCCTATTATATCTCCACATGAGATTTAGTTCTGCCACATAAATTAAAGGAAACTGAAGCTCTCTAAGATTCACTTAAGGATTATGTCCTTTTTACTGCCTGTCCTCAAAGGGGAAGGGATATTACCAATGTAACCCTTTCTCCTTAGGCTGAACCATTCCCAGCTGGGAATATGAGGGACAGGAGACATTGTTTGAAGGCTCTTCTATCTAATCAGTCTCCTATTTAGAGTTTTTGGGCTTTTGACCCTTTCAGTTTTCTTGGACAGTAAGGAATATAATGAAAGACCAACAGCAGAACTGTAACTAGCATTGGAGGATAGGCATCCCCATATTTCATGATTTAATAGATCTGTTTCCTAAGCTACCTCCAAAAGTGTGGGGTGAGATTGTCCCCTCCCACTGCCCCAGCATCTCATTAACACAATAACTCTCTTTGAGGACACTTTTCCCTCAATACCTGGGGAAATTCCTTTAGGTCTCTCTGGAGGAATGAACTATCCTTGTTCAACAGAACTAGACATTTAAGTAGACTGTTTTTACCCCTTTTACCCCTACAGACCTTCACACTTTATCCTCATTTCCCCTTCCCATGCACACATGTATACATAGAAACACAGACACACAGATGCATTGGCCCTGGGCTTGCAGTTTTGGCTAGTTATAACCCTGACCATTTTTTTTATGTTCTTCTCTGCAAGTTAACTAAACAATGTAAATTGACCCATTCTTCTCTTTAAAGGATGACTTACTTTGGAATGAGGGAAATTCACCTAACATTTTCAATGTTTCTCCTTATGGCCACAAACTGAAGTAGTGGTTTCTAGAAATTCTTCCTGTCCAGCAGCTGCTCCTGTATGGTTCCACATATCTCTTAACTATAAAAAAAATTCTGATATTTCTCAATATCTCCGCAGCACCTCATTTAAAACTCTTTTCAACCAGCAAAACTGTGTATTATACTTCAGTTAAGCCTATCCGTCCTTCTTGCTATTCTTCATGCATAACACTCCATCTCCCATCTCCATGTGTTTGTCTTGATTGTTCTCAGTGACTGGAATACACCTCCTCACTATTGTCCTTCAGGATCTCTAGATTTCTTTAAAGCTTATCTTATGTTCTTTTCTATATGAGGCCTTCCCCCTCAATTAATTTTGTATCCATTTTGTATCTATTTACCTATATATGTACATATTGTCTTCCCTAGAGAGAACATAAGTTCTTTGTGGCCAGGGGCTCTTTATTTTCACTTTTGGTTTTATATCCTAACATCTAGTGTGGCACTTGACTGACATCAGGCATTTAATAAATGCTTATTGATTATTAATCACTTTTCTCTTTCTCTTCTTTCCTTCTTTTCTTCCTTCCATCTTCCATCTTCCTTCCTTTCTTCCTTCCTTCCATCTTCTTTCCTACCTTACATCTCCCTCCCTCCCTCCCTTCCTCCCTTCCTTCCTTCCTTCCTTTTCCTTGTCCTTCCCCTTCCCACCTCCCTATCTTGCCAGGGTTCAAGTACTGAGACAACTCATAGGCCCAACCATTATGATTAATTAGTATAGGAGTTTTGATCTGCTTGTTTTTGACCTGGGACAGTTCTTACCTCCTTATTTGAGCTACTGACTTCTGCTCCTGGGGATTTACCATATTGGTGCTGGACTTAGTATGGACACCTAATAAACTTAGCTCACTATAGCTTAGAACCTCAGAGCTCAAGAAGTCTACCATCCTTAGCTCCTTCTATTGCAGAGACAGTAGTATTTCAAACTATAACTATTTGTATGTGTCATACATAATCCTCTCTTAGGTAGTAAGCTCAATGAAGGCAGGCACCATGTTTTATCTAAAATTTGCATCTCATCCACCTCTACTCACAGTGGGCATTTACTAAACGTTTATTGCATTGCATTAAGTTATTTTGTAGGGAAAGTTGTGCGATAATAAATGTGAATAGTAACTCAAAGACACAGAAATATGATTCAGTTAGAGGTGTATATTATACTTGCACCAAAGGACAATTCTCACATCAAGGATATTTCTCCAATGTAAAAAAAAAAAACCTTTTGCTATGACCTATCTAGGAAGTGAGGTATAAATTTTTAAAAATCCCTAAAACATTGATTCACATTATTAGTAACCTCAGCTATAACAACTGTCTTGAAAAAGCTGTACTTTTCAAGTTTCAGTACTTGGACAAACTGCTGAAGAGGGACAGGCTCCAGTTGATAGAATTAGTTATTAAGCTATTTTTGATCAATGAAAGGGAGATGTGGGAAAAAAAAGAAAATTCTACAGAAAATATTAGATGGGGAAACTGGAATGAGTTTCTGGAATGATGCCTACATTTAACTGTTGGGAATAGTAAAAATGTCTAAAGCTATGTGTATATTATTGTCTGTGTACTTGCCCAGTACAGAAAGCATAGCAAACACATTCACCCATATGTATACACATAGAGCAACAATCTTTACTTTGACAAAAATCTCCTCTCAGCATATTTCTTCTTGAAAATAGAAGTCAAAATATAAAGGAACTAGTTTTATTGTTATCGCTATAAAATTTGCGAGGTTATAGGAAATGAGGTACATGAGTCCAAAATGAATAAAAAAGAATAAATTTGTTTCTTTTTAGGCTCCTGTCAAACACCGTTTGTATGCTCATGTTAGTTGAAGCAAAAATCATGCTTCTCCATTCCTTCTGCTTCATGACTGGGGAAGTTAGGAGCGATATGCTCCTGTAAGGTAAAATTGCTTTGAGAGATCTTTAAAATAATGGATTCCCTGCCCATGGTTGCAGAATGGAGACTGGCACCCTTGTGTCCAGGTTAAGAATGTAGGGAAGTGGGGAGCCAAGATGGCGGAGGAGAGGCTGAGATTCCCACAAGCTCCAGATAAACCCGTCCATTCACGCCCAAATAATGCGGTAAAAATAAAAACCCAGAACAGCCTAATGCACATAAGAACAGAGTGAGACTGTTTCTCCGCAAAAGAGGGCAATTCTGATCACCTACTGATCAGGCTGAACAGCTCAGCCTGCTGTCCGGACCCAACCAGGGACAGTGCTTCCAGCACGTCAGAGTCTTCAGCACCAGCAGCTTCTGAGGCTCTGATCACAGACTGGTGAAGGGGTTCGGAGGTAGGCCAGGGTGAAGTGGAGGCAGTATCTACTGGAGTTGGGGCAAAGCGCCCTGGGTCTGAACCAGTGAGCTGAATTGAGTGGTGGTGGCCCAGTGGGGGAGGGGTAAAAGCACGCCAAGCTTCCGACCATAGAGAATCAGAGCTCAATCAGTCTTCTGTTTCTGGGTCAAAGAGAAAGCGGCTGTGATTACTCACAAGCCAGGCAGGCTGAGAAGAAGCCCAATCACCCCCTGGGCCACGCTGTAGCACGAATAGTGGGTCTGGGAAGCAGCGCTACACTTTAAGGAGTAAAAAGCCAAGAAACAGTAAGCCAGGATGAGTAGGCAGAGAAAGCAGAAGACCATCGAAAACTTCTTTGGGGGAAAGGTAGACCACAATACATCCTCAGAAGAAGAAGATAATAATAGGGTCAAAGCTCCAACATCCAAAGCTTCCAAGAAAAATATGAACTGGTCTCAGGCCATGGAAGCTCTCAAAAGGGACTTTGAAGAGAAAGTAGGAGAGATAGAATGAAGATGTAGAGAAAGAGAGGAAGGAATGGAAAGAGAAATGAGAGCGATGCAGGAGAGTCATGAGAAAAAAGTCAACAGTTTGAAAAGCCAAATGGAAAAGGAGATTAAAAAACTGTCTGCTGAAAATAATTGCCTAAGAATTAGGATTGAACAAATGGAAGCTAGTGACCTTATGAGAAACCAAGACACAGTAAAGCAAATCCAATTGAATGAAAAAAGAGAGGGCAATGTGAAATATCTCCTTGGAAAAACAGCTGACCTAGAAAATAAATCTAGGAGAGATAATTTGAAAATCATTGGACTACCGGAAAACCATGACCAAAACAAGAGTTTAGACACCATCCTCCAAGAGATTGTGAGGGAAAATTGCCCTGATATTCTAGAAGCAGAAGCTAAAATAGAAATTGAAAGAATCTACTGATCACCTCCTGAAAGAGATCCCAAAAGGAAAACCTTCAGGAATATTATAGCCAAATTCCAGAACTTCCAGGTCAAGGAGAAAATATTGCAAGCAGCTAGAAAAAAAGAATTTAAATACTGTGGAGCTCCAATAAGGATAAAGCAAGATCTAGCAGCTTCTACATTAAAGGACTGGAGGGCATGGAATATGATATTCCAGAGGGCAAAGGAACTGGGACTACAGCCCAAAATCACGTACCCAGCAAAACTAAGCATCATCTTTCAGAGGCAAACATAGAACTTCAAGGAGAAAGAAGACTTTCAGGCATTTGTTATGAAAAGACCTGAACTGAATAGAAAATTTGACTTTCAAATATAATACCCTGGAGAAGCATAAAAAGATAAACAGGAAAAAGACTTCATGAGGGCAATGGGGGTTAAGTGACTTGCCCAGGGTCACACAGCTAGTAAATGTCAAGTGTCTGAGGCCGGATTTGAACTCAGGTACTCCTGAATCCAGGGCCAGTGCTCTACCCACTGTGCCACCTAGCTGCCCCCCATCTTACAATATTGCTGCTACTTTGTATACAGAACATTTCACTTTGCATCAGCTCAAGTAAGTCTTTCCAGGTTTTTCTGATAGCATCCTGCTCATCATTTCTTGTAACACAATAATCTCATTCCACAATTTGTTCAGCCATTCCCCAATTGATGAGCATCTCATCAATTTCAAATTCAACTTTTTTTTAATCTCTTTAGATACCAAACTAGTGGTGGTATTACTAGGTCAAAGAGTATACATGGTTTTATAGCAATTTGGTCATAGTTTCAAATTGCTCTACAGAATGTTTGAATCAGTTTACAACTTTACTAAGAGTGTATTAATGTCTCATTTTCCCCATGTCCCCTACAGCATTTGTTGTTTTCTTCTGCTGTCCTATCATTCAGTCTTGGAATATTATTTTGTAAACTACTACTTGAATATTTAGTAATTACTGGTCTTCAAACCAAATATAATACAGAGCTATTAGAAGCCTGTGAAAAAGTCTTTCTCAGGTTAACACCTTGGAGAATACAGAATTGTCTGGTACATACCAGCATAATCCTAGATGCTCTGATGCCTCACAGGTTCCAGGAGTATTTAGGAGCAAGTCTGGAAGGATTATGGGTTGGTAATACATATGTTTTGATTATTTCTAAGGGACTACTTCTGTCATCTTGGCCTCTGCCTCATAGTCAATGAAAGTACCTTTTGAGAGGAACTTTGAAAACCTTATTAGCAGGCAGCCCTGTTAGGATCTCCTCTCAAACCAGAATGTCCTGGGGAAATAGCAGAAAATATTTGAGCAGTATTTTGGAGTCATTTCTTAATACACTTCAGTTCTGAATTCTGTACAAATTTGATTTGATGAGGAAGACCTACTACTTCAGGGAACAAAGTACTAAATAAGAATCTGGTCATATTTATCTAGTACCTTATTATCACCAGTCACATTTGATCTTTGTGAAATAGGTAGTACCAGTATGCTTATTCCCATTTTACAGGTGAGAACATTGAGGCCCCAACAGGCAAAGCCACACAGTGAGTAAATGACAGAATCTCAATAAACCCAATGCTTCTGACTCCAAGTCATCTCCAGTCATCCTGATGTATATCTTGTCACTGGAGCCAGATGGCTCTGGAGGAGAGAATGAGGTTGGTGGCTCTGCACAGTCCTCCCTCACTTAAATCTAACTCATTGCAAGTCATGATACCACCTCATATCATGGTTCTCTTTGAGAATGGACAAACAACAATAACAACAACAAAATGACAACATGAATACATGAATGAAAGAAAAACAAGGCTGGCTAATGTTCTGTGTATTATGGTGTATATTTGCACCATAATTAGAGGGTTTTTTTTTTTAATCTATGGGGGTTGGATTGAGCCGATGAGGATTGTTAAGGGATGGGATGGTGGTTTCAGAGCAGAAGGCAGTATGGCCAACTGTGTAGCATAAGAGAGGGACTGGTCTAGCCTTTTTCAATGTGTGTATGTGTATGGGGCACAGGGGAGGGGGGGTTGAGAGGAAGGTGGACCCAAGAGAGAGGGTCAGTGATGGGACTTTGGGGCATGGACCAGTGAAGAACCATGAGGCAAGCCCACAGTGGTCTCTGTGAGGCAAAGTCCATTTTACCTCATGCTAGTTATAACTCTGTTTCTTAAGGATCCTTATTCAAGATCCTAGAAATAAATTCTAAGGGACAACAATAATTGAAACCCCATAGGCTCATTCTACGGGGTTTAAAATGAACCTCTATGGTATTTATGGGACTGTTACACTTTCAGTACTAACATATTTACTCAAAGCAGGTTTGATGTGTAGAAACAAGCATTTGAAGCAAGTTGGAGCAAAGAATTGAGCAAACAAGACACTGACTTGAAGGAACCCCAATGTCATTCTTTTAATGTATTATAAACAAACCTCACCAAAAACATCATGAAATCCCTCTCTAATTTTGTGCCACTGATTGCTCAAGTTACAAATTAAATGGTCTAATCCAGTTTTGTCTCTTGTCATGCTTTTGGAAACCAATGCCTATATTGGAAAAGAAACCAGTGCTAATATTGCCTTGTCAGATGCAAATGTTAGGGAAAAGGTATCTAGATTACATTTGTTAATATGTGTATAGGAGGATAGGGAAATTTTTTTCTGTGATATAGCCACACTTTTTCTTTATTTCAAGTAAATTCAGCTTATTCTTGGGGGTGATTAGAGACCTCATTGTGAATATATTTAGCTAATTCATTAGAATCATAAATATCTCAAGCAGATGTAGAAGGTAAAATGCTTATGAATATAATAAATAATTTTTTTAAAAAAAAGAATGTAGGGAAGTGGAATTATGACCTGAACAAGAAAATGGGTCCGAGGGAGAAGACAATGAGTGATGGATTCAGAGTCAGAGAACTTGAATTCAGATCCTGCCTAGAACATGTACTACCTGTGTAACCTCAAGTTAACTCACTTAACCTCCCTGGGCCTCAATTTTCTTATCTGTAAAATGATCAGATAGACTAGATGACCTCTAATGTCTCTTTCAGCTTTAAATGTATGATTCCACAATTCAATTTGTAAGAGGATTGGGGCACTTTTGAATTGAGGGAAATAAATACCAATTGTGAAACAGTTAAAGAGAGAATGTTTGCACACACATACAATTTATACAGATGCCAAGTGAATTTTGGTTAGAAAGAAAGGTTGGGAGAGATTATTATTTGAAAAAATTAGGGGGTTGCTAGGTGGCTCAGTGCATAAAGCACCAGCCCTGGATTCAGGAGGACCTGAGATCAAATCCAGCCTTGGACACTTGACACTTACTAGCTGTGTGACCCTGGGCAAGTCACTTAACCCTCATTGCCCCACCCCCCCCAAATTATTTTATTGATATCTTTTTTTAAACATTTACATTTCTTAAATGTATCCTTCCTTTCTTACTTTCCCTGAGAGCAATCCCTTATAAGAAAATTAAAAAGCAGGGGGAAAACAGTCCAGCAAAACTAAACCACATATCTAAAGCTTCTGCCAATAATATATGCAGTGTTTCATCTCCTTATTCTCCTACATCCCCTAAAAAGCAAAGAGAGGTAACTTTTCATATCTTTCCTTTGGGGGCAAGCTTGGTTAGTATTATTTTGCAGCATTCAATTTTGATTTTTTTGTTATTATTTTTTTCATTTATATTGTCATAGTCTTTGTGTATATTGTTTTCCTAGTTCTGCTTATTTAATTTTATAACAGTTTGTAAAAGTCTTCCTATTCTTTGAGTTTTTCATATTATTTTTTATAACCCAGTAATATCCCATTGTATTATCAACTTCTTTTGCCATTCTCTAATCAATGGGCATCGACAGTTTTTGTTTCCATTTTTTTGCTGGAAGTGTTGGACAGCTTTGTAAAGTAATATTGATCTTTGAATTTCATGGGAAAGATAGAATCTGAATCAGGCAGATGACTGTAAAGACCAGGAGAAAAGGACATGTAGGAGAATTCTGTGAGGTAAATAGCATTTAGCACTGGATTGGCAGCAAAAATGAGATGGTGTGAAAATAAATTTAGGAATGCTGGATTTGGACTTAGGGAGACTTGATTTTGAATCCTACTTCTGACATTGAACTAGTTGTGTGACCATGGGCACTCATGATCCACATTTTCCTCATTTGTAAAGTGGTAATAATCTTGGGATACCTATCTCAGGTGATGATTGTGAGGCTCAAGTGATATAACATGTATAACATGTATAAATGTATAGATTTTCAAGTGCCATATAAATGTCTATTATAACTGATGATTAAAAGCTGTGGAGTAAGTATTGGAGGGGGAAAGGCCAAATAGTTTGTATAAACAAAGAATGCCAGTACTCAGTTTCCTCAATCTCAGAATTACAAAATCCTTCCAATATTATTCACTGGAACCACTGTCATCAATGGCTATGCATGATCAGTTGAACTCCCAAAAGAAACACCCAGGCCTAGAGCCAGAGCTGTAACTAGGCTACAACTATAATTTGCCCTGTTCCCAGGGCAAGTACCACAAATCATTCTTAGGGCAAGAAGTACAATTTCCTTTAAAGGTTAGTAGTAGTGGAGAGGGGGTGGGATTTAGTGCCCATGGGAAGCCAGCATGGTGGAAAGGGAGGCAGGACTTGGGTTTTTCTTTTCAATGCCTTTTTGTCATGGTCAAAGTTGGGGAGACATCGACTCTAGACATCTACTTTGTTGGAAGATCCTAAATGTGTATAATAATAACTAATCATTCTTCCTGCTGAGGGACTGTAACTATCATTAGTGATCTCTAACTCTGCCATCTTTGAACAAAGCTGTAATCACCCTAGTAATTGCTGTGACTAGAGCTCAGGTCTTACAACTCCAATTTTTTTTTTTTTTACATAACACCAGAAATAAGAACAGATCCCCAGGGTTTTAAGATCAAGACAAAGAGGAAGATAATGTTGATTTTAAGTGCTATAGGGCTTGCTGAGCCCTTTTCATGACTGCTCATCCATGTTTGGTGTCCACTTTTCACCCAATTCCCATCCTGTGGCTCAAAAGAATCTGTAACATGCACAATGGGCATACCCCAGTAGACAGTCTACGCAGAGGGGCTAAGCCAGGTTAAGGGTAACTGACAGGTCTCAAACCTGTCGGTGAGTTAGGGGGATGTCTATACAAGTATGTGAACACTTCCCCCAGTGGAAGAGGCAGACGAGTACAATTTGTTCCAACAGCCATGAAAGTGACTGAAGCAGGCTCCGTAGAGCTCCTAGACCTTGATCAGATGTCAAATACCCCAAGATCATCCACAGTATCCTGGGCCATCACTAGTCATCCTGACTTTTGTCTTGCCACTGAATTTGGATGACTGGAAGAGAGAATGGGGCTTAGGACTTTCTGCAACCCTGCCTCACTTAAATCCATTTCACATGCAATTCAAGACATTACTCATGATTCCACTGGTCCTCTTTGAAACAAAGGACAAAAAACATTTGTATTTGTAAACAAAGATGTTTACATCTTTAGAGAGAGAGAGAAACAAATATACCTTAAACACAAAGTAACACCTCTTCTATCTCAAGGACACATGGGTATCCTAAAGTTATTTATTCTGTGGGTTTCCCTCAATTGAACTGGTTCTGCCAGGAACTTCATGAAGCATATTAACATAGAAGCCAATGCTTCAACCTGTTACTTATTTCCTATGTTAAAAACTATCATTGTTTTCCCCTTTAAGTTTTATGCAATATTACACCTCCATTTGGATCAAAAGGGTGCTTGAATTTATGGAGGTTAGCAACGTGAGTTTTCTTGTGCCTCTCAGTGGGAGGAGTCCAGTAACAGATAAACAAAAGTTATGTGTTGTGTTAGGAGATGAAAGATTAGTATCAGTGAATGGAAGTGATTTTGCAAACCAGTCCCTCTCCTCATCCGATATATGGAAATTTTTCCAACTCTCATAGCTGAGGTAGGGGTAACTGTTGAATTTGTTGTTGTTTGTCCTTCATTCTCCAAGAGGACGATGACATTGGGAGGTAATGTTATGAGTTGCAGTGAATTGGATTTAAGTGAGGGAGGGCTGTGCAAAATCACCAGTGTCATGCTCTCCTCAAGAGCCATCTGGATCCAATGGCAAGATATACCTTAGGATGACTGGAGGTGGCTCCAGATTTTCTTTTAGGCAATTTGGGTTAAGTGACTTTCCCAGTGTCACACAGCTAGTAAGTGTCAAGTGTCTGAAGCTGGATTTGAACTTATAACCTCCTGATGCCAGAGCCAGTGCTCCCTCCATCCACTTTGCCACCTAGCTGCCCCAATTGTTGAATTTATATTAAGATTGTAAGCTCTGGCAAGTCTGAAATTCATTTTGACTCATTTTCTCAGCCTTGTTCCCCCAATAGCCCATCTATTTGAAAATCTTGATGCAAAAGGAGAAAAACAAATCCTGAAGGGAATAATGTAGAGCTTTGGCCTTTGTGGGGCAATGAGGGTTAAGTGACTTGCCCAGGGTTACACAGCTAGTAAGTGTCAAATTTATGAGGTAGGATTTGAACTCAGGTCCTTCTGAATCTAGGGCCAGTGCTTTATCCACTGCAGCACCCAGCTGCCCCCAGAAGATACTTTAAATAGAAGAAAAAGGAAGTAGCGAAAATTAGAAAACTCTGATGGTATGAGAGCTATCCCATCCCATGCTTGGAAGGAATGAAGCAGGAAGCAACATAGAGGGGTTTTAGTTTAGATTATTACTATACCTACTGGGTCTGTGAACTTGGGCAATTCACTTGACCTAACTGAGCCTCAGTTTCGTCATCTGTGTAGAGATATGCAATGTTTCTCTCTTTCTGTCTGCCTACAGGGTTATTGTGTAGCTCAATTGAGATAATAATTGTAACATTGTTTTGCATATACCTATGGTTCGTATTATTCTTTTATTTTATTTAACCTCCAATTAAGTGTTAACTACTCAGTCAACAAGCAATGGCCAAATGTCTATATGTTCCAGGCTCCTGACAGACTCTGAAGAAGAGTGCTAAGAGAAGTTAAGTTATTCATACTGGTTCAAAGTTGGGCAGAGAGACAATTAGTTCTCATTTGTGGGTTTTGAGAATTCCTCAAATGCTGATTTAATGAATGGTAAAGACAAGTTATAGAAGCAGCAAATGAAAACAATATATTAAACCTATAGTGATAAGTGTTCCAATGGGTGATTTTAGTGCTATCATCTGGCACCAAACACATTTTCTTTTTCTCTCCTTTCCCCCCTTTTAAAAATAAACATTTTTATTTAAAGTTTTGAGTTCCAAATTCTATCTCTCCTTCCCTCCCTTCCTTCCCCTCTTCCTGAGGCAGTAAGTAATTAGATATGGGTTATATGTGTGTAATTATGTAAAACATTGCCATATTAGTCATTTTGTATAAGACTCAAATAAAAGAAAAAGAATGAAAATAAAAACTAGCATGTGCCAGTCTGTGTTCAATCAATATCAGTTCTTTCTTTGGAGGTGGATAGCATACTTCCTCATTAATCCTTTCAGATTGTCTTGGACCATTGTGTTGCTGAGAATAGTTAAGTTGTGAACAATTATTCATCAAACAATATTGATATCACTGTGCACTACACTCTCCTGGTTCTTCTTGCTTCATTATATATCAGTTCATATAAGTCTTTCTAGTCCTTTCTGAAATCATCTTGACCAAGCAGTTTTTCAAAGGGAAATTCTGCCCCTCCCTTCATTTTGTGAATAGGGTTTCTTTGACAGTGAAAAGACTGTAAACAAGTGAAGGGTTACATTGGGTGGTTTATTGAGTCAATCACCCAATTCCACTTAAAGTAATTAACAAAGTGGCTAACTCATATCTTTATGAAATGAGCACACCTCTATTGAATCACTCAATCAGTGGCATTAAACTGGGTTCAAAAAGTGCTTAATCAGTTTGGAAGGAATAAACTCCATTGGATGAAGTGAAATGAAGCTACACTGGAAGCATACTGGGATTGGCTGAGGAGACTCAGTCATGCTCTCTGGCCCTTGGATAAAATAGCAGGAATTCATGTGTCAGGCCAGTCTGGTAGTAGAAGCAGTTCTAGACATCCCCTCTGCCCCATAGACCTTTGGCTAAAAGACTAGACCTTCGTGAATGTTGAAAGGCAGCAAGATTTTTGGTCTCTTTGGGGCATCTTATCAGTGTTCTTGGAACAGTAGTGGATGATAGTTACACCTGTGCTAACAGCCAAGGACAGACTAGACACACTGAAGCTTCAGGAATCTACAAGGAACCCAGCAGGAAGCTATATCACACCTAAAGAGAAATTAATGAAGATCTTGGCAAAGGAAGTAAAAATAACTTGCAGGAACCAAATGCTGTGAGTTACTTCTTTGTCTCCTGGGTTCTTTAAGCTTAAGCTTACTTTCTCCTGAATTCCATTATGTATTTATGGGAGTGTGTGCCCTCCATTTAGGGAAATATTTTATTACAACTATTAATACTATACCACTTTAGTATGCCCCTTATTAAATATATTGAATTAAAAACTTTTTGGATAGCTAATTAATATCAACTGCTAATCAGGGAGGGAAATACACTGGTGGGGGAACTTGTGAGCTGTTGAATCGGATAAATACCTAAACCCTTAGAGTTACTCTAGAGTCTCGAGGGGAAAAGTAGCTGAGTTCTGGGGACCTTCCCTGCCATTGTTAGTGGGGGTTTAGAGAGTGAGCCCAGCAGACCTTTGTTACATAAATACAACTTTATCATTGCTCCATCACACCTTCATTCTCTCCCTGCACTCCATTTTGCCTCCAGCATTGCCCACCTAGAAAAACCTCTGCCATGGGGTCCTCCACTTATTATTGGTAAATCTTTGGCCAGGACCAGCATTTTAGGATGTACCCCAGCCATATTTCACCACACTTATGCCTAAATTCTCTCTCTGGACTCCTTATCCCCTTTCTTCTTGCCTGCTGCACTGCCACCTTGGAGAAACCTCTGTCCTTAATCCTGGCTCTCAAATTGGTGATTTTCTACTGAAGACTACCATTTTAGGAAGGATCCCAGCCCTGTTTCAGCTCACGGATGCTTTCCAGTTCCCCAATATGTATTGTCTTTCCATCTTAGAATGCAAATTTGGTAGACACTGTCTTTGTAGTCCTATCCCCAGCATTTAACACAATGCCTGGCAAATCAAAAGTGCTTAATAAATGCTTAAATACCCTATCTTTCTCCCTTCCTCCTCTCTCCCTCCCTTCTTCCTCCTCTCTTTCCCTCCCTCCCCTTTCTTTTCCCCTCACATCTCCCTCCTCCCTCCTGCTTCTTCTCTCCCTTCTTTCTCTCCCCCCTCCTGCTCTTTCTCAGCCTCCCCCCCACCAACCTTTTCTCTCTCCTCCCCTGCTTGGGTTTGTATTTCTTTGTATTTCATTACAACACATGACCATCAGGACCAGCCAAGGCCAATTGCCTACTAAACTAAGAAGCCTTGCTCCCCCAAACTCCCAAGGACAAATACTATGAAACAAGAAAAAGTGACCTCAATATATACATTCATGACAGGTGTGACACCATTAAATAATTGATTATTTCCAAACACCACCACCACCACCATGATACCAAGGGGCAGAAATATAAAAAACAACCTAAATCTAACACAGAAAGTGAGAAGAAAGCTTAGTGATGCTCTTATCTCTGAGCTGAGAGAAGAATGCTCCAGTTAGGAGGTAGACAAAAACAAAGCTCATCAGAGATATATTACACTGATTAGATGGTTGAAAGGCTGATGAAGAGAGAGCACCCACTCTGGTTTAACTTGCATGTTGGATCTAGAATTGGAAGAAAATCTTGGGAATCCTCCATTACTACGCTTTCATTTTTATAAAGGAGGAAATTGAGGATCTCCTGGGGAGTAATGAAAACTGAATCTAAGGCTCAGGGGTTGGGTGTATGGCCTGGAAGGATAGGTAACAATGACAGGGGAATGCTCAGCTAAAACCATTCTGTGACAACCCTTCTTTGATTGCCAGAAGAAGACAAACTCTCTCCCTGCTGAAAAATAAGTGTATGGAAATTCCTTTTCTTGGCAGATTTTCAGCTAGTAATAGGATGTGGTAGCCATTGAGCAATTCTCGAGGGCAGAGTTAGGTTTAAGCCAAGCTGTCTCAGAAAGTCTGGGTGGAGGGATTAGGGGAAGCTTTCCATCCTCTCTATGGACTAAGAGGTCACAGTATTGATTGCTTTTGAGCCCATAAGGGAGACTTGTGCTGCACTCACTGTAACCTGGTGCTCCAATTCATGGTTGGAGTGACAACAAATTATAATATTTTTCTTAAAGAAACTAATCTCTGGGTCAACAGTACTGTGTACAAACACAGTGGGAAGTCAAATGGAACCCACTTTTGGTTTACAAAACAGGCAGAATAAATGGAAGAATTTCTAAATTAATATACATATATTTTGATGTTGGAGAGTAGTGATCTCTTCTTTATAACTACTGTTTAATTTAATTCTGAGCTCCATAGCCCCAGGAGTTCCTGGCACTGGCCTCACAGAGTACTCTGGGGTGGGTCAGTGACTCAGGGAAGTCATTGTCCTTGTCCTAGCAGAGCCTACAATGCAGTCTATGTAAGAGAAGTCAGCAGTCAGCCAAGATAAGTAAACGGAAGGTAAACTGCTAAAACAGAATTGTTTAAAGTATGGAGGAATCATTCACTGTAACTATCCTACTCTGGGAAAGATTTTTTCCAGCATTTGAAACTTAAAGAGAGAATTTGGCAATATTTTATTAATAAAGAAAATGAATCCAAATCCAAGGTTTTTTGTGGTAAATATTTGGTGACCCCCCTCTGCATTTTCTTCTGATCCCCTAGGCCTTTTTACATTTGAAAAAAAATCCTGGCTTAGTCCCCCATCAGGAGGATTGATATGAGAATACTAGGAAAATGTGTTATTTGAGATAATAATTCAATTTAATTAAACAATTATTAAATGCTTGCCCTATGCAAGGTATTGCATAATTACATATAGTATAGACCCATGATTTCATCAAGTAGAGATCTTTCATTGCAGAAGTTCCCTTCACCTACACAGATGGATGATTTAGTTTTAGTTCCCTAGCGTACTTAGAAGGAAGGAAACAAGCATTATTATTTATGAACTATGTGTCAGTCATTGTGTTAAGTTCTTTAGAAATACTATCTCCTTTGAACCTCCCAACAACTCTGAGATGTAGGTACCAGTATTATCCTAATTTTTATAGTTGAGGAAACAGAGGTTAAATGACTTGCCCAGGGTCACACAGTTCATAAGGTCTGAGAGTAGATTTGAACTCTAGCCACTGGGTCACATAACTGTTTAGAAGTTCAGGGACTCACCTGTGTTAGAGGCAGGAGTGGAATCAGGGTGTTCTATCCACTAACTATCCACGGTGTTCTTATGTGACAAAACATAACAATGACAAAAATAACAAAATGCCTATACCCTGCAAATTAAACACAATAAAATACTTAAAAAATCTAACTAACAAAATAAAAACCAGTTGGGTACTGGAAGAAGTATGCATTACTCCCATTTTTCTGTTTGTTACTCTAGTTGTGCCAAAGATGTACAGTGAGGCTACAGAAGATAAGCTAACATCTCAGTGCTTTTGTTCAATTACAAAAAGTAGTCACCTGGGCAATAATTCACCAGACATTAAGTAACTGGATAGTGACATGTCCAAGACCATTTCTCTCCGAATTCCATCAATATATTATTATAAACAGGAGGTGATTATTATAGTGACATTTTTTCATAATTTTGTTCAGTCATTTTTCTGTTGTGTCTGACTCTTCTTGACCCCATTTGGGGTTTTCTTGGCAAAGATACTGGAGTGGTTTGCCCTTTCCTTCTCTGGCTCATTTTACAGATGAGGAAATGGAGGCAAACAGGATTGAGTGACTTGCCCAGTATCACACATTGAGCAAGTGTCTGAGGCCAGATTTAAACTTGGGAAAAATGCGTCTTCCTGACTCCAGGTCTGGCATTCTATCTACTTTGTGACCATGAATGATGTTATCTTGGCAAAACTACTGCAATGGTTTGCCATTTCCTTCTCCAGTGAATTAAGACCAGCAGAGTGTAAGTGACTTACATAGGGTCACACATCTAGTGAGTGTCTGAAGGCAGATTTGAACTAAAGTCTTCTTGATCTAGCTGTTCTAGTGGCTCTAGCCACTGAGCCATCTAGCTGCCTCTTCTTGCATCATAACTTATTTAATAGTTCAGTAAAAATTGTTCTACGAATCAAAAATTTTAGTCTGGAGATCAAATCTCCAGAAATAATTATCGGCTTAGAGTAATATAAATTTCAGTACATTCTGATCAAACTGAGAGTAAAGTATTTTGTAAATATGAATTATTCTTTTAAAATTGTATTATTAGTGTTTTGGAGGCAATGCTTCTGTGATTCGGTAGAGATGATGATGGCAAATATTGCTGAAGTTAATTAGAATAATTCATCAGGATACTTCATTTATATAATTGAGAAGACATCAATTCATTAGGAATTTCATCACTAATTTGGTTTTCTGAAAATGAATCTATGAAGAAGAGTGAAAGATTGATAATTGAGAGCTTAGACTTCTGAAGGAGATGTCAAGGAAAATGAGAGTAGGAATTGTAATTCCAGCTTCTGTTAATGGACTGGGACATGGACCTATAGAGGATGATTACTGTTACATCCTTAGAAACATATAAGCAAAATAGGTTTGGGAAAAAGACAAGTGATTAGGATTTAAGTCAGATAAATACAGGTTTAAAAGATAAAAGGTTACATATCCTCTATCTTTGAAGTATTCAAGACAAGAAAATTTCTTGTTTGAGTAACATGAAATCATTTTGGGCCTCTCTTATTCCCCCCCTCTTTTTCCCATCCAAAGGAAGGAAAAATCACTCAGGTAATTGCTGTTGACAGATTTTGACAGATACCATTCACATTGACTATAGCAGATTTTCTAGGACAGCTCTGATTTGAAGACAAGAAAGTATATTTTCCACAAGGCCTACCAGAGAAGATATCCTTTGTTAGAGCATGTATCTGACTTTTGGCTTGGAAAATGTCCTCACTGTAACTATGCTAGGTTAGCAATTTGGGTTATTTTGTGACTTCTGAAACTATTTAGATGCTAAAAGTCTCAAGAAAGCTTGGAGAGTGTCTGGAATGAGTACAGTTAAAAGAGGTACGAGCCCCACTGTGGAGTGCTGGCCAATGCTAGGACAGGTAGACAGGTGATGCCATTTTATACACATACACAGAGTATATATACATGTACACACATATAATATTAGATAAAATAATATATAATCTTATATGTTATGTACAACAAATACATGTGACATTACATATAAACTATAGATCCAACAGTTTTCCATTATGTTTAATGTGTTGATTCTTTAGATTCTCTTTCTCTTGATATATAAATAAATATTTATAGAGGTACACAAATATATGTCTACATACACACACACGCGCATACACACACACACACACACACACACACACACACACACACATATATATCAGTCGCTCTCCCTACTAATATATCTATATTCATTTCTCTCTCCCTTTCTCTCTCATTCTCCCCTGCCTGAAGAATCAATACTGATTCAATATAATGGACAATTGTATGCTTTGCATTCATTTCACCTTGGTCTTCATAGACTCATTATATACTTAAAAATCACCAGTAAGGCATGCTTCCTTATAGAATAACAATAGAAAAAGCACTGGGCAAGGAATCAGAAGATTTGGGTTCTAATCCTGTCTTTGATTCTTACCAACTCTGTGACCTTGAGCAAGTCATCTATGTTCTCTGAGCCTCAGTTTCCTCATCTGCCAAATGGAGATATCTGCCCTAATGCGATCCCTACAGAGATGTTGTCAGACTGAAATGAAATCTTATATAAGTGAAAGTGTTCTGACAATTCTAAAACATAAATAAGATTAAGGAAATGTAATTTGGGTATGGGGGCTAGAAGGTTATTCTAGGAGTCATAAAGATTGGGTTCAAATAGCCTTGTTGGAGGGGGTTACACCTAGGGATTTGCCTTCATCCCAATGAAATTGCAAGTGCAAACAACATCAGATATTATTCTAGAGGATTATTTATAGACTTTCCAAAGACAGCATTTTATTTGTTTTTATGTATTTATTCATCTTATAGAAGGCAGGAACAGAAATTTATGCTTTTGGAAAAAGAGAAATAGAGTAGAAATGAGAGATTGCATATTTGTTATTCTGAAAGAAACAGCACCCTAATAACAGGAAAAAAATAATTTTTTTGCATCATATTAAACATTCTCTCCTTGGATGGCTTAGGGATATGCATGCATATGTGTGTAAACTCATAAAAATGAAATCTTACTAAGGCCTATAGATTTGAGAGCTTGTAATTTGGTGGTCCCAATAGCTCCTTGAATCCCAGCATCCTTTCTTCGTTCTATAGATCATGCAGTTGCAGGTGTAGTGTCTGGGTCATGGCTCCTGGCAGCACTGTAAGGCTCACTGATGTATATCTTTACCTCTCTGAATGTGTTATCTGCATCAATCTTCCCACGGGAATCCTCGACTTCAGCAGGTACTTTTCATGAGCGGTGGTATAACTGATGAATCTTCTAATTTTATAGTCTGAAACGGGATGATAAAATACTAGATTTATAGGGATTGTTTCATTGTGCACAACACTCACGTCGCCTATTCCCATCTGCCATGGAGAAAAGAAATTTGTTCTCCCTTAAACATGTCATTCTGTTAAATGTATGTTGCTTATGATCTTGAGGATTTGGGGCATATCTAACAGTGTAAAAGAAATGGCACTACAGCAATGCTTTCATGGTAGTGTAGCTTAACCAAAGGGATTTTATGTTCATTATGGTGATTTTTATGTTGGATGGGGAAGATAAACCTTTATGTCCTGGTTTGTTAGTAGAACCTGTCCTTGCATCTCAGCGGATGCTGTTGATACACACCTGTCTGTCAATTCTTACCAAAATCTGATGCCCCCAAATGTTCATTATCACCTTATGTCGGTAATCCTCAAGGAGTGGATCTGTTATCTTAGTATTCTTGGGCCCTTCCAGGGGGCATGCAAATTGATTGCTTACAGATTTCAAGGGACTGGGGCTGAAGAACAATTTCTTCCTTAAATCAGAATGGAAAGCCCCCTCTTATATACCTGGCAGTTTCTGCCCTTTCATTCCAATACTCAAAACTCCAGGAATAAGAATACTACATTCGTGTTAAATTCACTTTGATTAACATGCCATTACTATCATGGGAGGACAATTAGAAGCATATTAGCCACAATTAGGTATTCAGTTACTCATAATGGAGCAGGCCCACAAATGCATCAGAACTACAAAGGAGAGGATAGAAAAAATATAAAGGAAAGAATTTATCTGCATTATTCATAATTACTAGATTCAGATCATCCTCTTCTTTACCAAATAGAGAAATTAAAAAAAAATCCACACACTACAAAGATCTGATTTTTAAAAGATAGGCATTGCTGATAAATTGCAATTTACAAAAGAGGCATTGATGCCAATACTTCAAGCAAGATTTGTCATGTGATCAAACTTACAGATGCATAAGCAGGGGATGATCTCTTAGGCATTCTATATTCAAGATTCCAATACACAAATTCATCTTTGTATACCAGCATTTCTCAACATTTGAACTTATGTCCCCTTTTTTACAGCCATCATATCTCTCATCCGTTTTCTGCCAGAAATATGAAACATAGCAGTATTATTATATTCTCTTTAAACTTTCCCATTTCTGAAATGATCCTATTTTCAACTGAGTTATTGATCCATACATAATAAACAACAAATGTCATGCTTATTATGTATAAGGTTTCCTGGATCTCTCTTATATGGAAGCTATGAACATGAGATAAATGCTTGTTGCTTTGTATTGATTTAAGATCATATACACAGAACACAGAACAATTTAGAAGAGTCCAAATGCTCAAGGGATTATAATTAGTAAGAATTAAAAGGGTATAAGAAAAGATTTCACTTATACATACTTGTATGGGCACACATATGTTTAGATTGAATTAAAATTGATTAGGAATGTAATCTGTACAGTTTTGACCAAACAGGAGATAGAGAATGTTATGAAATGCAAAATACATGATTCTGATTACATTAAATTAAAAAGGTTTTGTGCAAGCAGAAGCAATGCATCTAAAATTAGAAGAGAGGCAGAAAGCTGGGAAACAATTTTTATAGCTTTTATAGCCAGTATTTCTGATAAATGTTTAATTTCTAAAATATATCCATAACTAAATCAAATTTATAAGAATCTGAGTCATTTCCCAATTGAGAAATGGTGAAAGGATATAAAAAGGCAGTTTTCTGATGAAGAAATCAAAGCTATCTATTGCCATACAAAAAAATGCTCTAAATCACTATTGATTAGAGAAATGCAAATTAAAACAACTCTGAGGTACCACCTATCAGATTGGCTAATGTGAAAAAAAGGAAAATAATACATGTTGGCAAAGTTGTGGAAATATGGGATCACTAATGCATTGCTGGTGGAGTTGTGAACTGATCCAACCATTCTGGAGAGCAATTTGGAGCTATGCCCAAAGAGCTATAAAGCTGTGCATACCCTTTGACCTAGCAATACCATTATTAGGTCTGTTTCCCAAAGAGATAATAAAAAAGGGAAAAGGACCCACATGTACAAAAATATTTCTAGCTGCTCTTTTTGTGGTGGTAAGGAATTGTAAATTGAGGGGATGACCATTGGGAAATGCCTGAACAAGTTGTGCTATATGAATGTAATGGAATACTATTGTGCTGTAAGAAACAATGAGTAGGCAGATTTCAGAGAAACCTGGAAGGACTTACATGAAGTGTTGCTGAGTGAGATGAGCAGAACCAGGAGAACCTTGCACACAGTATCAACAACGTGTATTGATCAACTGTGATAGACTTGACTCTTCTCAGCAACACAATAGTCCAATATAGTTCTAAAGGACTCATGATAGAAAAGCCTCTCCAAATCCAGAAAAAAAGAACTGTGGAATGTGTATGCAGATTGAACTATAATATTTCTACTTTTTTGTTTTTGTTTTTTGAGGTTTTTTCCTTTTTGCTCTGATTCTTCTTTCACAGCATGACTAATGCAGAAATATGTTTAATGTGATTGTACATATATAACCTATATCAGATTGCTTGTTGTCTTGGGGAGGGGGAAGGGAGGAGAGGGAGGGAGAAAAATTTGAAACTAAAAATCTTATAAAAACATAGGTTTAAAACTATCTCTACACGTAACTAGAAAATTAATAAAATTATTTTATGATTAAAAAGAAAAGAAAAAAAGAATGTAGTCTGTGTCAGGAACTGTACTGGATGGTGGGCATCAAAGATCTACTAGGTTGAATGATGCTCAGATAAATAAATACAAAATACTTTTTCCCCCAGGAGAGGTTGGAAGCACTAACAGTGGGGGGAATCAGGAAAAATCTTATGTAAGCCACTCAAAGAAGGGGTGGACATGAGACATTGTGGAGATAGAATTGATAAGAGCTGGCAACTGATATGATATGGGATATAAAGGAGATGGAAGAGTCCTAGATGACTGAGTTTGTGGATTTGCATTCACAAAATCTGAAACGCTAGTGGTGTCCTCAATAGATATTGGGAAGTTAGGAAGAATGGCGAGCTTAAGGGGAAAGATTAAAAAGTTCCATTTGGGCAGGGAACTGTCTTTTGGCCTTTTTGTATTTTTAGCAATTGTCACAGTGTCTGGTATGTGGTAGGTACTTAATAAATAATTGATTGATTAATTGTTGACTTTGTGTTACCTCTGGAACAAATCCAGGTGCAGATGTCTTTCAGGCAGTTGGTGATATACAACTGGAGGCCAGATGAGAAATGAGCACTGAATATGTAGATCTGGGAGTCATTTTCATACAGATAATAATTGAACCTATAAGAGTTGATGAGATTGTCAAGTGAGAGAATGTAGAGAACAGGGAAGAGAAAGGCTTGAGGTATTCCGAAAAGGATATTGAGAGTCAGGGGAGAGAAATGTCATGGAAATACAGGAAGGATAGAGTCTGGGAGGAGCAGATGTTCAACAGTTTTAAATGCTGCACTGAGGTCAAGAAGGGTGAGAACTGAGAAAAGGTTCCATCCTCAAACAGATCTGGCAATTAAGAGATCATTGGATGCTTTGGAGAGGGCAGTTTCGGTCTAGTAGTGGGGATAGAAGCCAGTCAGTCAACAAGTCAGACTGTACCAAGTACTGCTAATACAAGTAGAAGGAAAGACAACATCCCTGGCCTCAAGGAGCTTACTTTCTAATGAGGAAAACAATACATAAAAGGAAGCTGAAACTGGCCAATAAGTGGGTGAGGATGGGGAGATTATTTTGGGGGGGAGAAGAAGGTACTTGGCACAGGGGTGTACCTGGTAGGAAATGAAGAAATGGCTGACCTGGGCAGCCTCTTTTAATAGAAGTTCTAGGAGGAGAGAGCTGAAAGTCATGAAGTAGAGACAATGAGTTTAGACATTTTTTTTTTCCCTAAGAGTGTGACAGTGAAAGGAAGAGAGATATAGGTTGATAGTTTTAGGAGATAGTCATTATATGAATGGTTTTTTTAAGTATTTGGGAGAGAACAAGGCCTTTATAGAGAACCCAAAGAAGGCTATAGTTGATAAAGGGATTAGAAAAAGAGAGGAGATGATTGAAAGGATAAGCTCCCCAAGGAGAGCAAAGGGCATAGGATCAGTATACACACATATGCAGATGCATATTTATGTGCTGTGTATATGTATCATCAAATGTTAAAGTTTGGTTTGGTTTGGTTTTTTGAGACTGAGTCTCTCTATCTTCCCCAGGTGGATGTTCAGTGGCTACTCACAGGCTGTTTACACAGCTGATTAGCTTGAGAGCTTTGACCTTCCATTTTTGACCTTAGATCAGTCCATCCCACCTTAGGTAGCCTGGTGGTTCACCATATTGGTGTCAGATTTATTGCCGACACCCACTTGTCTTAGGCCACAATAGCTCAAAACTTTCAAGCTCAAGTAATCTACTAGCCTAAAACTTCAATTAGCTTGGCTTGCTGGCAAGCAGCACCTTGCCTGGCTAAAACTTCAAATCAATTGAAATCTTCAATTCATATTGAATTCTGTGCCCTCTACAATATCTTTGACAAGAGATCGCCCAGTTTCCACTTAAAGAACACAAGTCAAGAGGGCTGTACATAGATGGCAGGTGGAATTCTGTGGATGGAGAACATTAAGTAGGCAGACTTTACTGGAAACCTACTATACCATGCTGACTCCCTTGACCCCTAACCTCCTGAGGTAGTTCTTTTTTAAAGCACCTCTAATTGTTATGAACTTTTTCTTTATATCTAGACCCTCTATAAATTCTATCTCAAACTGGAATTTGTAGTTTGAGGCCCTTTTGGGTTAAGTAAAAGAAGTGTAATTTTTTCTTTTCTTTTTAAAAAAATATTTTATTCTGAACCTAAATAAAACAAACATTTCAATTACAGTGTAATATAATAGAAAAAAGATGATTATACATGAAACTGCAAATTTGTTATGTACAACTTGCTATCCTTTTAAAATATATAATAAAATTATCGTGTAACTTTCTTTTTTTCCCTTTTATCCTTCCCCGCACCCCTGCCCTAGAGATGGCTACCATTAGACACAAATGTATGTATGTATACACACACACACACACACACACACACACAGACACATGTAAAACCATTCTACACATACTTCAATTTATCAGTTCTTTTCTTGGTGCAGATAACATCTTCCTTATATGTTCTTTGTAGTTCATTTGGGTATTTATAATAGTCAAAATGACTTAGTCACTCAAAGTTGTTCTTAAAACAATATTGTTGTCACTGTATACAGTGTTCTCTTGGTTCTGCTCATTTCACTGTTCATTATTTATTGCAAGTTTATTCACGTTTTTCTAAGATAATTGAGCTCATTGTTTCATATAGCACAGTAGTATTCCATCACAATCACATACCACACCTTGTTCGTTCATTCCCCAACTGATAAGCATCCTCACATTTTCCAGTAATTTACCACCACAAAGAGAGCTGCTATAAATATTTTAGAACAAAAAGGATCTTTTCCTTTTCCCCTAATCACCTTGGGAAACAGATCTAGTATTGGTATTGCTGGGTCACGGGATAAAGGCAGTTTAATAACTCTGGGCATAATTCCAAATTGCTTTCCAAAATGGTTAAATCAATTCATAGTTCCACCAACAGTGAATTAGTGTCCTAATTTTTCCACAACCCTTCCATCATTTGATCTAATCCCTTGTTGACAGGACATTACCCTTGTCTTCCTGTTTCCAGGTGAGACATCCCCAGTTCTTATTCATGCTATGGTCCTTGTCTAGAAATCAACCCATTAAGTGAGAGCTTTAACTATCTGTCAATGACTAGATATGCCCTGCCCAACTTCAAAGACCTCTTCGAATGTTAAATAAAGTCCAAAGTAATAACAGTTTGAAAGAGGGTTTATAGGAATCAAATCAAGTCAAAAGATATGGTGCAGATATCATATTAATTCAAAATTGGAGCTGAAAAGAATAAATACCCCCCCCATTAAAGAAGTGTTTCTCAACTTTTTTTCATTCCTTGATATTACCATATTTTTCACATCTTCAGGTAGGGATCCCAATGATTAAAACTGTTATGAGAGATTCTAATGGAGACTGTAGGAAGATAGGACTTAGAAAACAATACATGTTAGAGTGAAGGCCAAGGAGGGAGAACAAGAAGAAAAAGGGGGTGGGGAGTGTGGAGCTACAGGTGGGTTCAAATAAGATGTCTCAAATTTCTCATACCTGATGCAAATATTTGGGTTTAATTACTTGTTAAAATAATGTGACAGTAGGGGACAGCTAGGTGGCACAATGAGTGGATAAAGCACCAGCCCTGGATTCGGGAGGATCTGAGTTCAAATCTAGCCTCAGACACTTGACACTTACTAACTGTGTGACCCTGGGTAAGTCACTTAACCCTCATTGCCCTGTCCCCCCGCCCTGCCAAATTATAATGTGACAGTAATAATGTTATTAGTTGAATTTAAAATGACCTTTTCTTCAAGGTAGATAGCATGGTAAAATAGAGAAAATATTGTTTCTGGAATCAGAGAATTTGTGTTCAAATCTCACCTGCATGATCTTTGGCAAATCAGTTAATTTGGGCCTTAATTTACTCACCTGAAAAATTAGGTTGGACTGTATGTGCTCTGAAGTCACTTTCTTTTCTGGATTGATAGTACTAAGTAGTCTATATTCATATCCACATCCGTATCCGTATCCATACCCATACCTATACCCATACCCATATCTCTGTTCCTCTCCCTGTCACTGTCCCTGTCCCTATCCATATCCATCTATGAGAAAGGAATATTAATAATCAGTATTTTGGGGAGATTCAGTACTTCTTTTTTTTTTAATTCCTTCAGGTCTTCCTGATTCCAGGCCCAGCACTCTATCTATTGTACCACCTGGCTACCCCTTAGATGGACATAGTGTCTTTAAATTTAGTTCAACAGATATTCCCTGAGTATGTGCTATGTGGGAGGCACTGTGGGCCCAAACCTCCTAGATGCCTCTAGTTCAAAATATAAATTTCTCACCCTAGCATCTAACACACACAACAATCTAGCTCCAAAACCCCTTTGAAGTCTTATTTCATATTACATTTTTTCATGTGCTTTCTCTTCCAAAGTGGTCTCCTAAGTGTTCTCAGTACATCACTTTTTTTACTTCTATGTCTTTGCTTAAGGGAACCTCCATTTCTAGAATGCACTTCCTCTTCACTTATGCCTTGTAGAATTCCAAGCTTCCTTCAAAGCACAACTCAGATGCCATTTCCCATAAGGTATCTTTTCTGATTGCCCTAGTAATTAAAATACTCTTCCCCTTGATATTACCTTGTTTTGGGTTTTTATTTACTTGCTTATATAGGTTATATTTCCCCAGATACAGCTAGGTCCTGTTTAATGCAAATAATAAATCCCTTGAAGTAGCTGCATTATTCAAATACACACTGCATATTCCCATTGGGTTGGAACCAATGACCAGATTTTATATAATGATAAGTTCAAATAGTTCAAATTCAAATATATGTGACCAAAATCAGGGGACTCACTACTTGGGATATAGCTGTTATATATACCTTTGAGGTCAGAGACTTCCATTTTTGTCTTTCTCTTCCCAGCATCTAGTTTAAGTGCCTTGCATACAGTAGGCAATCAAAACATTTTTGTTGAATTAAATTGAGTTGACTTATTGTATAAATAAACATAAGTAAGAAAAATATAGTATGGAGATGTGTACTAAATGTTTAGCTTAGCTCTTAGGAGAAGAATAAATCTCATTTTTTATCTCACCAGATTAAAAATTACATTTTAAATAATAGTTATGACTCTTCTCTATGGTGGACTTGTATCTTTATAGTTGATGCTGTTTTACTATGATTCTAAAGAAGAACAACCTTTCCCCTCTCAGAATATAACATCTATTGTCCACTAGCATCTTTCTGCTCTATGGTCAATCAGTAAGGTGAGATGCTGAAGATCATTACTAACCTCCATTCAGATAGAGAATTGAGCAGTTACATCAGTGACTATGAGTCACTAAACAGTAGATGATGAACTAAGGCCTTAGATCCTCCAGGTCATAATAGAGTTCATCTGAAGGGGAGTAAGGTTGTGGAAGCTAAATAGAGAATTATGGTAAAGAAAGAGCTATCACTTCAGAAGATGTGATATTAGGAAGATTTAAAAGGTGGAAAGGAAATCGCTTACTAAGTTAAATTTATTGTCTAGTTTAAAACAAGCCCATCTCCACACCCCTAAACTCATTGCTCTTTCGATAACCCTTTTTATTCTACTTTTAAACTCCCATTTAGGGCCTTAGTTACTGTGGCTTCCAGACATACCTGCAATTGCCAAATTATGTCACAATAAAGCAGAGGCAGCCTAGTTTTTCAGACCTCACTGTGGTTCTACCCGCCTCAAATCTGTCAGTGAAAATTTAAACTTCTTATTCTTTTGTCTTTTAATTCCTTCAAACTATGAAAGGGAATAAAGAATAACCATGAAAGAAAGAAAACAGCCTGGTGCATTAGGAATCTTTTTTGCATTGAGATTCTTAAAGGTGGCTCTGATTCTCTAGGATGTTTATAAGAAAATTCCATGTTGTTTGGTGACTTTTAATTGCAAGTTGTCTGGGGACAGTTATATAACAAAGATGAGACATCAGTGACTTTATGCTGTTCTTATACTCTTACTAGCTGGAGTTGAAAAAGAATTTAAAGTTTAAAGAAGAGAGCAGTCTTTCTATCAAATTGACAAATATGACAAACCTTGATGTGGCAAGGAAGAGGGTTGGGATCGAGTGAAAGTCTGCTAGGGAGCTCATGTATTATCAGATGTAATGATTCTTTTTATTATAAGTTCTTGGTTCAGTGGATTTGTAAGGTAGGAGTGTTAAGCTGATGAGTCAGGGATGAAGAAGAATAAGAACAAGGGTAATAGCAAATTTATATCTTTCTATATTAATTAATTGGCAGCTAAGTTGTATAGCAGGACAACTATGTAGCTCGGTGGATAGAATGCTGGGCCTGGAGAAAGGAAAACTCATCTTCTTGAGTTCAAATCTGACCTCAGACACTTACTAGCTGTGTGACCATGGGCAAGTCACTTCACCCTGTTTGCCTCAGTTTACTTGTCTATAAAATGAGCTGAAGAAGGCCATGATAAATCATTATCTTTGCCAAGAAAACCCCAAATGATATCATGAAGAGTCAGAACTGAAAACGACTGAACAACAGGTTGTATAGCATATAGAGCACCACACGTGAAGTCAGGAAGATCTGATTTCAAATTATCCCTCATATGCTAAGTGTGTGACGCTAGGCAAATCACCTAATTCTGTTTGCCTCAGATTCCTCAACTGTAAAATGGGGATAATAATAGCTCTAACTTTAGGAGGTTGTTGTAAGGACCAAATGAGTTAACATGTAAAACACTTTGTACACCTTAAAACCCTGTATGCATTCCAGTCATTATAAATGTGAACATCTCTTTTAATGAATGAGGCAGGATCATGTTGTAGAATAAAAATGATTAAGTTAGTGCCCTGATTAATTCTCAGCAAATGTAGTATGCTTCCCTGCCTATGCACGAGTTTTGTCTCTATCCTGTCAATGGACTATGTAATTTATACTACACATTCCAAAATTTACCCTTTTCTCAGAAACATCTGGTAAGTATGCCCACTGTTTGCTGTGAAAATACAAGCTTCTTGAGGGTAGTGAGCAACTCACTTTTTTTTTTTTGCAGGACAATGAGGGTTAAATGACTTGCCCAGGGTCACACAGCTAGGAAGTGTTAAGTGTCTGAGGCCAGGATTTGAACTCAGGTCCTCCTGAATTCAGAGCCTGTGCTTTATCCACTGCACCACCTAGCTGCCCCCAAGCGACTTACTTTTAAAAATATCTGTATCCCTACTGTCCAGCTCAATGCATAGCATGTAATATTAACTTACTAATTCATTCATCATTTATTTAGAGCTGGAAGGAACCCTAGAAGCCATGAAGATCAATCCCCTTATTTTATATATGAAGAAAATGAGGTTCCAAGAGGTAAGTGATTTACAAAGTTATATAGGTAGTAAGTGAAGGAGCTGGGATTGAAAATCAGCTTCTTTGACTTCAGATCCAAAACTCTTTCCACAATTGAGTCAAATGTCTATTGATTGATTTAACTATCCCTGAAGGGCAAACTGAGATTTTTATGCAAGCTGCGAATAGTTGATTAGCACCTTCTTTAGAGAAACATAGTTGTTTTAAAGTCTTCCCAAAAGAATTATCCCATAGTTAAATCATCTATTAGTTCCTGAATATTTCTGTGTTTGGAGCTAGGTTGCAACCTTGGCGTCTAAACTAATATTTCAGAACATCAATAATAGGTCTCTTTCATTTGGATGATGATCTGATAGCCACAATTAATTCGATTTGGCAGAGAATGTATTAGGTCTCTATTTTGTACAAGATAAAGTACTAGGTGACAGTGAGGATACCTGGTACTTTCTCTTAAAGAGGATTTTGATGGAAGAAGATGTAGGTAGATGATATTCCAGACATAAAGAATAACATGAATAAATACATGGGGGTGATAAAGCTCATAATATGGTCTGTGAAGGTTGAGAACTCTAGTTTGTGGAAATTAGGTAGCAGAGTAGATAGAGTACTACACTCAGAGTCATGATGACCTAGGTGTGAATCCAGCCTCAGACTCTTATCCACTATGCGAACCTGGGTAAGTCACTTAACCTCTATTTGTCTCACTTTCCTCTCCTGTTCAATGGGATTGTTGTGAGGATAAAATGAGTTCATATTTGTAAAGAGCTTTGCAAACCTCAAAGTGCAATATAAATGCTAGCTAGCTAGTTTGGCAATATTATAGAATATGTGAAGAACAGCATTATAAGAAAAGGCCAGAAAGATTGGCTAAAGCCAAGTCATGATATGGACTTCCTTTAGTAGGAAGAGAGGGGTCACTGAAAGGTTTTGATCAGAGCTATGATACAATTCAAATGGGGCATTAGTAAGATTAGTTTGGCAGCAATGTATTGAATGGCTTAGAAAAGGAAGAGATTGTAGGGGAGCATGGGTGGTGATTAGCATTGGGGCTGTCCAGGTAAGTGGTTATTGCAATAATGTAGATGGATTAAGGTATTGGCAGATCAAGGTTCAAGCCTTAACCCTTTATGAGATTCCCTTGCTTGATATCTCTCAACTTTAGTTTCTCAATCTGTAAAATGGATGCAATGGGTGTTTCGTCTAGTCTGCTAAATTCTTATGCTGATTAAATAAGACAATATATGGGAGGGTGCTTTACAATCTAGATAGCAGGCCAAACATATAAGGGATTTCATCCTGTCTTTACAAATATAAAGGGGAAAAGATTGCTTGGTGGCAGCTGGTGGTACAGTAGATAGAGTGTTGGGAATGATGTCAGGAAAAACTGAGTTCAAATCTGGCCTCAGAAACTTATTAGTTGTGTAACCCTGAACAAGGTACTTAACATAAATGTCCTTCAGTTTCCTCAATTGAAAAATAGGGATAATAATGGCACCTACCTTATAGGGCTGTTGTGAGGATCAAATGAAATAAAAAGCACTTAGCACAGAGCCTGACACATAGTTGGCACTACATAAATGCTTATTCTCTTTCCTTCCCCTTGCCTGTGAGTCTGAGGGATCTATTTCTCATATTTTATCTTTCTATAAACTGGCCTCTTTGATTATATTCTACATTATCAGCAAGGCAATTGAGTTTGGGAAGATATCTGAATTCAAAGGGATGGAAAGCCCCTGGAAGGGAGAGCTAAGCATTAATTCTCATCAATCAATCAACCAACATTTATCTTTTCTTCTTCTTTTTTTTTTGGTGAGGCAACTGGGGTTAAGTGACTTTCCCAGGGTCACACAGCTAGTAAGTGTCAAGAGTCTGAGGTCAGATTTGAACTCAGGTCCTCCTGAATGCAGGGCCAGTGCTCTATCCACTGCGCCACCTAGCTGCCCCACCAACATTTATTAAATGCCTACTATGTGTCAAGCATGGTGCTAAGCACTGGGGACACAAAATGAGGCAAAAGACAATCTTTGTTCTCAAGGAGCTTACAATCTAATGGGGAACTTACATAGCTTTATTGAATATGCATTTAGTTAGAGTGTACTTTGTGCCCAGCACTGTTCTAAGATATAAATACAAAAATGAGACAATCCCATTCTCAAAGAGCCTACATTATAGGGGAAAACCATTCACAGCTAGGCCTCAACTTATTTTTAAAAATTCATTGGATATTACTCTCGCTCCCTATGATCAAGCTAACTGGCCTTCTCTCTGTTTTTCATAGCTGAGGCACACTTACCTTTGTCTATCTATTATGCCTAGAATGCACTTCCTCCTCTTCATAGAAATCCATCACTTTCAAGAAGCCCACCCCAACATGAAGCTTTTTGGGGTTCATTTAACTGTTCTTTAATTACCTCATGTTTAACTACATTGTATATATTTGCTTTATATTTATTCCCTAAATACTTACATGTACTTGTTTCCCCCTGCTAGAATGTAATGTTTTGAGAGTAGGATTTGGTTCATTGTCTATATTTTTATCTGACTGCTGGTGCATAGTAAGTGCTTAATAAATGGTTGGTTGGTTAATTACAGAACAAATAGGAATATTAAATACAAAATAAGCACAAAACAACTAAATCTAAGGTAGTCAGGAAAGGAGGGCTCTAGCACTTGGGGCAGGGGCAGGGTAGATTCATCTCAAGGGCAGAGAAGAAACTGAAGTGATAAGGGAGCACGTCCAGTCATTGAGGGTTGCAAAGGCATGATACAAAGTAAAGAATAGAAAGAAGCCAGTTTGACTAGATTGTATATAGAGTGTGGGAAGAGGAGAAATGTGTAAGAAGGGTGGAAAGAAAGAGGTAGGCCTGTTTGTGAAGAACTTTAAAAATCAAGCAGAAGATTTTATTTATCTGGAGAGTATAGGGAGCCACAGGAGTTTATTGAGTAGGGGAGTGACATGATTAGATCTGCACTTTCAAAAAAAAGCACGTTGGCAGCTATGGGGAAAATGGACTGGAGTGAGAGAGACTTGAGACAGGGAGAAAATAGGTTACTATTTTCAATAGTTTAAGTGAGAAAAGATAAGAGACTGAGCTAAAGTGGTAGCTATGTGAATGGAGAGAAGAGGATGGATGCTAGAAATGCTGTGGAGGTATAAATGTGAGGGGTGAAGGAGAGTAAGAACTAGAGGCTAATGTGAAAGTTAAAAACCCAGAAGACAAAAAATATGGTAGTGCCTTTTGATAGAAATGGTAAAGTTAATAAGAGGCTAGGTTTTTTTGCGGGGGGGGGGTTGGGAAAAATAATGAGTTCAGTTTGTGACATGGTGAGTTTGAGATGTTTTCAGGAAATCCAGTTGGAAATGTATATTTGTTGATGTGAGGATGAAGACAGGGGAAAGACTGAGGCTGGATATATAGAGCTGGTATTCATCAGTTTAGAGATGAGAATTAAACCCATGGGAGCTGATGGGGAGAGAAAGGGGGAAAAAGAGAGGGATACAGAAGGAGAAAGAAGGGGAGAGAGAGAGGGAGAGAGAAGGAGAAATAAAGGGAGAGATGTAGATGAGAGACAGTAAGAAATGAGAGACAGAAAGCGAAGATGAGTGCCCAGGTCATGGTCTTGGGTTATACTGACAGTTAGGAGGCCTGGTATGGATGATGAACAAGCAAAGGAGACTGAAAAGGTGCCAGTCAGAGAGGTAGAAAGGGGAGCCAAGAGAGTGCATTGTCACCAAAATCCAGAGAAGAAAACGTTTCTAGGACAGGAAGATGATTAACAGTGTCACATGCTGCAGAGAGGTCAAGAAAGTTGACAGAAAAAAAACACCATGTTATTTGGAAAGTCATCTATCACAAGGGATCTTTTGGGGAAAATATCAGGGAAAGCTGTCTTAGTTGAAAAGCTTCTGTCTAGGCAGGAAGCTCCTGGCACAGTTCTGTGCACATAGAACATTTGATCAATCAACAATGCTCCTTGGTGATGATGATGGAGTAAGGATTATTCTAAAGCTAATTCTGCTCACCACTCCCAGAGCCAGAGTGCCATGAATACTTGTGGCCTTGCTGACATCTTATGTAGCTTACATCCCATCACTGGCACATGCTAATTATCTCTCTTGCATGTTATTAGTATTATCTAGAGTAACAGTGTTTTAGAATCTTAGTGTCCCTGAAGATTGACCCAGCAGTTAGAGTAAGAAGCTTTAGAAATGCTACTATATATTATAAAAAATATTAATGAGCATATGTGATGGGATAATGATGTAATTAGGCTTTCTCACTTCTTGTCTTTTCCTCAAAGTCACCCAAAAAAAGACATCCCGGAGATCCAGGTGAAGTAATGTCCCAAGAGTCTCTGTACAGTTTGGAGGTCAAACAAACTTGGTCTATCTGTCAGTTCTGTGTAGAGGCAGTCCCGAAAAGGACGAACTAATGGATTGTAGATTCTAATTTGTACCCTGCCAGTGGAGCTCATAGAACCCGGCAGTAGACACTGTAAGTATCACTTCCTTTTTAAAGGTTCTTTTTATTGATGAAATCAATATATTATGAAAATAAATGTTACCAAAATTATAAAGAATAAGCCTGGCTTGAAAGAATATATGGAGACAACACCCTTTGCTACCTTAGCTTAAGGTAGCTGTAACAACAAGTGTTCCTTTTGCACATAATTTTGGATTTTTTTCCAGTGTATTCATTACTTAGCCTAATTTTCATAATTTTTTTTTCTTTGAAAAGACTCTTTGTTATATGGGATGGCTTTCTAGGAGGGAGAAAGGAAAATTATACTAGGGGAAACTGTGGTGATGTAAAACAACTAAACCAAAATAAATCAATAAAAACTTATTTTAAATAAATGCTACCAGGAGAGGATGACTATGGTGGTTGGCTAAACCAAAGCTTGTGATGTTTGAACTCTGAGAAAGGATGTGCATGGGACTCATCCTGTCCACTGTACTTCTCAGTAGTGCTAGAAATCCAGGAACTTCAGTTTGAGAGTCTGGGAGAAGGAGGCAATTATCTTCCTCTCTGGTTTAATGAACACATGACAGATGAAAAGAATTTTAACTAGGCTAATTCCTAAAGCCTGTAGTTTTAGAGGAGTAATTCCCTAAATGAAAAACAAATAAATATAAATATGTGGAGCATTGTCTGCTCACTGAGCACTGTGGGATGGCAAGATAAGTTGCTGCTCCAAGTACTTGCCTCATTTGTTTGTGTTTACCTAAATTGTTGGTGTTTGGATTGGCTCTTTGGCAGACCAGACAATGTTTAAGATTGGATGAATCTTAGAGAAGATCTATGTAAACTCTTGTGTCTTATAAATGATGAATTGGTGGTCTACAGAGGGGAAATTATTTGACCAAGATCACACAATAACTGACAGAGCCAGGACTACAACTCAGGTTTTCTGGTTCCAAGTCCAATGTTTTTCTCCCCTCCACTTGGACTATTGACATTGCTAGTTGAGGATCTTCAGAGATCTGAGCTCTGACTTCAGCCCTTTTTAGTTTCTGTATGACCTTGGGCAAGTCAATTTTAGCCCTAATTGAGGAAACATCTATTATGTATTATCTATATGTATGCCAAGTACTGTGTGATACTGGGAGACAGGGGAATAGGTGGAGAAAACATTTAGATAAAACACTGCCCCTGCCTTCAGAGACTACTAGACTATAGAACTTAGTCTGAGAGGTTGATAAGGCAGAATGATAATATAAAATTATGAGAGGGCATTAATGGCATGGTACAGAAAGCTGTGTGGAATCACCATCTCTCCCCTTCTACTCCTGCAAACTTCCTTCTTCCCCCAAATGACCCGGCCAAAAATATTCTGTTCATATGTAATTTTGCCTGAAAAATCTCCTTTGTCCCCCATTATTTCTAACCTCATATTGATTATATTCACCTAAGCATAAGACATACCCATACCCCCCAAACTTCAAAGAAAGAAAACTCGAGGATAGGTACCATGCCATTTTAATTTTTATATCTCCATCACTCAGCAAAATTACTAGCTCTTACTAAATGATTAATAAACATTTATCTAATTGAACTGGGTCATGGGGAATATCCTTACCTTTGAGGTATATGTGGGGAGGGGGACATGGAAAGCTGCATGGAAAAGGACATGAGCTGGACATTAAAGGATGGAGAACAATTCCTCAGCTGAAAAAGGGGAGGGAATGCATGCTAAGTATTGGGAACAGACTGAGCAAAGACAGAGGTAGGAAAACACAGGGATAGTATGGGGAGAGAATTGACATACAGTTTGGGTTGAGAACTCCATTTTTTCAATGGAAAAATTAGAATGGAAATTCCAATGGAAACTGGAGCAGATAATCTCTAAGGTCACTTTCAGTTTTGAAGTGCTCCATTCTATTCTAGTACTTGGTCATATTTTCAGATACCTTTTTCTTTGGTACTTTAATTCTATAAGAGAACTTTTCCCATTTGATTATAAGGATAGGAATAGGTTGGTTGTTCCTATCAATGAAAAGCATAAGTACACACCAAGGAACCCTGTACTGCCTGAGGGCTCAGGAATGGAAGGTACTTTTCCTCAAGAAAGAGCTCACCATTTTACCATGAATAAAGGGTAAGGAAAGTGGACCATCATATATGGACTTGTGAGCTCTCTTGTTGGGGGGAATACTTACATCAAAGTGATTATAGATCCATTGGTGTAAGTAATGTGGGGTATTTCAACAATTATTAAGTTAGAGGATCATAAATCTTTAGCTGAGAGGGACTTAAGAGGCATCTGGCACAACCACTACTATTTTTAATATGAGAATACTTAAAGAAGTTATCACATTTAGAAATGAAGCAAGATGAACACAGAAAGAATGATACCATAAGCAAATTAAGAGAGCATGGAATAGTTAATTCATCAGATTTATGGACAGGGAAGAATTTAGGACCAAAGAAGATATAGAGAGCATTACAAAATGCAAACTGATCATTTTGACTATATAAAATTTAAAAAATTTTGTATAAATAACACCAATGCAACCAAAATTATAAGGAAAGAAGAAAACTGGGAAAATTTTTTTACAACAAGTAAAACTGATAAAGACCTAATTTCTAAAATATATAGAGAACTGAATTAAATTTATAAAAATACAAATCATTCCCCAGTTGAGAAATGGTCAAAGGATATGAACAATTTTCAGATGAAAAAAAATCAAAGCTATCTATAATTATATGAAAAAATGCTCTAAATCAATATCAGAAAAAAGCAAATTTAAACAACTCTAAGTTACCAATTCATACCTATCAGAGTGGCTAATATCACAAAAAAGGAAGATGTTGTATGTTGGAGGGTATGTGGGAAAACTGGGACACTAATCCATTGTTGGTGGAGTTGTAAACTGAGCCAACTATTCTGGAGAGCAATTTGGAACTATGCCCAAGGGGCTATAAAACTGTGCATGCCCTTTGATCTAGCAATACTGCTACTAGGTTTATATCCCAAAGAGACCCAGAAAAGAGAAAAGGACCTATTCGTATAAAAATATATATAGCAGCTCTTTCTGTGGTAGATAAGAATTGGAAATTGAGGGGATACACATCAATTGAGGAATGACTAAATAAGCTGTGGTATATGATTGTAATGGATATTATTTTGATATAAGCAATGACAAGCAGAATGATTTCAGTAAAACCTGGAAAGACTTACATGAACTAATGCATAGTGAAGTGAAGAGAAGCAGGAGAATGTTATACGCAATGTTCAATGAAGAACTGTGAATGACTTAGTTATTCTCAGCAATACAATGATCAAAGACAATTCCAAAGGACTAATGATGAAGCATACTATCTGCCTACAGAGAAAGAAGTGATATTGATTGAATACAGACTGAATCATGCAGTTTTTTTTTAACTTTCTTTCATCTGAGTCTTCTTATACAAAATGGCTAATATGGAAATGTTTTACATAATTGTACATGTACAAGCTATATCTGATCGCTTACTACCTTAGGGATGGGGGAGGAGAGGAAGGGAAGAGAAGAGGAAGGGGGGATAGAATTTGGAATTCAAAGCTTTAAATTAAAATTTTTAATAAAATTATATAGATATCAGAGAGAGAGAGACAGAGAGACCTCCCTTCCTTTGCCTCTCCCCTGCCCCTCATCCCTTTCCCTTCCCATTTTCCCTCAGGGCAAAATATATTACTATACCCATTTGAGTATTTATGTTATTTCCTCTTAGCCAATTCTGATGAGAGTAAGGCTCACTCCCCACTCCTTACTCATTTTCCCTGCCCCCCACTCCATAAGCTTTTTCTTATTTCTTTTATGTGATCTACTTTACCCCCTTATACCTCTCCCTTCCCCTTTCTTCCAGGGCATTCCTCTTACCCCTTAACTTTATTTTAAAGATGCCATCATGGGTCAGCTAGGTGACACAGTGGACAAAGCACCAGTCCCGGACCCAGAAGGCCCCACCCTGCCTGCCCCACAAATAACAAGGATAAACAAAAAATAAATGCTTTACATATTCAGTTCATACCTGTGCCTTCCTTTCAGCTGCCCTAATACTGAGAAAGTTCTTGTAAATAAGATCAAAGAGAAAGTGTGCTGTGGTTACTTACAGGCTAAGCAGGCTGAGAATGAACCTAATTGTACCTGCCCCTTCCCCCCCACCCCCACCCCTGGAACATACCATAGCTTAGGTCAGTGTGTCCTGGAAGCAGTGCTACACGTTAAGAAGGAGTTAAAAGCCAAGAAACAGGCTGTCAAGATAAGCAGGCAGAGAAAGCAGCAGACCATAGAAAACTTCTTTGGTGGCAAAGTAGATCAAAATACACCCTCAGCAGAAGATAACTTGGAAGCAGAAGTCTGATTGGAATCTGCTTCTCTATGATTGGAAGCTTGGCATGTGTATGCCCCTCCCCTATGCTTACTGATTCAGAATATGGGCTCTTTGCCTTAGCTCCCACAGAGACCACAGCTATTTCCTCCAGGGCAACTGCTGGACCTCCTCACCGTTCCGTGAACTGAGTTTCAGAAGAAGCTGCCAAAGATTCCAAGGCTCTGGAGGCACGGCCTGCCTGGGGCTGGATCTGTGCCACATGCTGAGCTCCTCTCTCACCCTAAACAGCAGACAATACCAGTCACCTAATTAAGCTGTCTTTGGCTGGAAAATAGTCTCACTCTGTTTTTTGTGGGTTATGCTTCTCCAGGAATTATCTTATGGCATTATTTTGGAGGTATGTGGATGGATTTGATCGGGAGCATGGGAGAGTCACAGCCTTTCCTCCACCATCTTGGCTCTGTCCCTAACCTTCTTTACTCTTGCAATAAGAAATTCCCAAGTAACTTTAAGGGTCTTTAGTAACACTACTCTGTGATTTTCCCATTTGATAACTGTTTTAGGGGTTTCTAAAATGTTGTCTTCCTCCTTTATTAACAGTAGATTTCTTTGTGTTTCCACTAATTCTCTGTACCATAAAATATGTGGGTCTTAAAATTCTGATTAGGTTTAAAACATTTTTTTTCCTTGGAAAGTTTTCTATCTTTGAGTTCAACAGCAATGGGGTATCCTTGTGACAGAGACTATCTTTAAAGATAATCAGTGGATAGGGTCTATTCATTAGTGACTGAATCAGAGCTTTCTGCTGTGGCATTCACTCTTAGCAGATTGATCCCTAAAGTCTAAGCAAGGGAGTCAATAGTGCATGTGTTGGTCTGGGCACAGTTATTAAGAGACTGGAGAGGTCAGGAGAGATCTATTTGTTTCTCTTTCTCCTCTTTTTCTCCCCTTGCCTCTCCCCAAAGAATGATTTGCTAACAGAGAGACTTGGCAGAGCAGAAGATACTGGGAACCCCTAAGAATAAATAATATGGTCCTTGGTTCCCATTAGTTTTCCCTGTCAGGGATTGCTGGGATATCTATTCCCTTCCAATACACTGCCAATTATGTGAATTCTAGCAATTTTATAGGGCAGAGAAATCACAGCCAAATACAGCATGGCAAATTTTGGGCTAATAGCGAAAAGCAGAGATAACTTGGTTAATACTGTAGTATTATAAATTGGGTAAAGAGTCTGTTCCCAGCCCCAGGTTTCTTCACCTAGAATTGGGGCAAAGAACCTCGGGGGGAATCACTATTGAGAGGAATCTTTCCCCCATAAAGAAAAGTTTGTCTTTTGGATATGATGTTTAGTTACAGTGGTTATTGATGCCCAGTGTTGATAAGATCAAGTATTGAGTAAGATATAGGGATTTAAGATATAGAGGAGAGAAGTGAGTTGTGTATCATAGCATCTATCCTGGGAATTTTATAGCTCTTCTTCATTAGATTAGAAGAAAGGATGATGAAATCATTTTAAATTTATCTTCTTGGAATAAAGGTTCCATCTTGCAATAATGAGATAAGATAGGGGTTTGATGTCAATAGCTCCAGTTCCCAAAATCTATTTTTATTGGATAAAATTATAATAATATAATGTTAATATAATATAATATAGAAATAATATAAATCTAATATATAAATATACAATATAATATAAAATTATAATGGTAAAATCATCTCAGAACCACATGGTCTAATATATATATATATATATATATATATATATATTTGGTATGTTTTAACAATATAAAGTGCCTATTGAGCAAAATAATTGAGCAAAAATAATTTCCTTTAATTTAATGGTCATTAGCAGGTATCATAATGATCCTCCAGAAAATGCTATATACCTTGGGCAATCTGGGTTCTCTATTGAATCAATTGTATGTGGAAGATCATTGGTGATCAGACAGCAATTGCAACTGTCACTTTAGTATTTCTGAATGTACATTGCTTTTAAATTAAACTAAATCTTTGCTCCTGCATTAAGAAGGATAGAAGGTCTTTGGGCAATGGTTATTCCCAGCTATTCCAAACTGATTTTCAATATCCACAAAAACAATCTATCCCTGCCTTTGACCCTTAATAGCTGTGTGTCACTTAAGCTCCCTGAGTCCCAAATTCCTCCTTTTTGTAGCACAATAACAACTATCTCACTGTGACAATCAAATGAGATAATATATGTAAAGCACTTTACAAACCTTAAGGAGGCATAAAACTTTACTTGCTATAGTTATTGTCAATATGAACTCTATGGGCATTTTAATTCTCTTTCATTTCACCTTAAGGTTATTGGATATTCTTCTTTCATTCATTCTTTTTGGCTACCTATGCCAGTTACCTACCTTTCCATGATCCTTACTGCTACATCTGTTGGATGGTCATATGCCAGGAGACTGCTGTTGTTCATGGTGAGCACACTCCATTTTTGATGTATCTCTATGGCATTGAATCAATGGCAGGAAGGGAAAACCAAATATGCATGTACAATTGTAATTGGTCTGAGACTGGGAACTATCATTTTCATTTTTTCCATTGTTTCTAAGTTTTGTTTCCAAATGTTTGTTTTCCATAATAAAACTTCCTGCTGATAAATTAATAGTATATTCATAGCATCTTTTTTTGTGGGGCAATTGGGATTAAGTGACTTGTCCAGGGTCACCCAGCTAGAAAGTGTCAAGTAGCTGAGGCTGGATTTGAACTCAGGTCCTCCTGAATCCAGGGCTGGTGCTTTATCCACTGCACCATCTAACTGTCCCCTATTCAAGTAATCTTAAATCTAGATCTGGAAGGGTCATTATATCCCAAGTATTTCATTCTCTAGATGACAAAACTGAAGATCAGTGGTTAAGTAATTTGCCAAAAGTGACACAGGTAGTACACTATAAGAGGTGGCATTTGAACCTCTATCCTCTGACTCCAGCTCTATACTATATTGTCTCCTGAAAATAACTTATATGTGAATCCATTTTCCACTTTATTTTATTTACCTATTTCACACCATTGTGTGAAGTTTTTGTAAACTTTAAAATGTAATATGTGTGGTATATTCGTGTGTCTGTGTATATATGCATATGACTGTGTACACACATATATTTATATACCTAGACCTAGACATACATACACACATACACAAATACATATATGTATATAATGTCTACTAGCTGGCAGAAAGGTAAAAGCATGGCCTAATATATCTCTCTGATGCTCATAATAGAAGTAGAAATATATATGTATATATATTTATGTATCTATAATGTTTTTGTAGATAGAACTGCTTTTAGAGTGAAGGGGGACCAGGATTTAAATCTCATCTTGTATTCCTACTAATTTTGACACAGGGCAACCCATGTTTTTAGTGCCCTAGACAACCTCATAAGACTGAAAATTTCACTTAAGGTATTGATCTGCTTTGGTATATGAAGTTCCTCACAAAGAATTCTGGATGCTGATGAAATCATACATCTGGTCTAAATACATGCACACACACACACACACACACACACACACACACACCATCTATCATCCTCTTCACTCATTCTTTCCCTTTCCCTTTCCCTTTCTCCCCTTTTCTATCCTTCCATGCTTTGGTGCTAGATCTATGATTTCATTGGTACAAGATTCTCCCAAGTGAGGAAACTCTCTCCACCAATGCAAATCATAATCTTCTCTGCAGTTTATAATGTTGTCAAGAGCACTGAAAGTCTAAATGATTTGCCCAGGGCCACACAGCCAGTATATGCCAGAGATGGAACTTAAAGTAGATAGATCTATCTGGTTTTGAGACAAGCTTTCTACCCATTACATACACACAGACATATATCTACTATCCCCCTATGCACAAATATATTTATCTATCATGTATTATATGTCAATTGAAATATCCAATCTATGGCAATGTAAATATGGAGGGCTGACCTTGGAGTTAGGAGAACTTGGGTTTTAATTCTCTCAATGATATATGCCAGCTCTTTGATCATGACCAAGTCACCTCAAATGTCAGTGCCTGAATCACCTCTCAATGTCTATAAATTATAGAAGATTTGGTGATTGGAATCTGTAGGAGTTTCCATGCCAGGAGATCCTTACACAAACGAAATTAGAGGTTTGGATACATTTTAATTTTATTATTTATTCTGTTTCTTATTCTGTGTAGAGAAGAACATAGAACAGTTAATTTTTAGTGTTTTAAAGCTTGCAAAATTATTTCTTTACAACAATCTTCCCCATTTTACAGTTGAGAAAACAAGCCCTGAGTGATTACTTACCCACAGTTGTATAGCTAATAAATATCTGAGGTGGAATTGGCACCCAGATCTCCTGACATCCTATTTACCATTCCAAGTAGCTTTTCAAGGCCTGGGAGAATGTTCAAGGTTTATCTCTTGAAGACCTAATTCCAGGAAAAAAATTCTAAAGTTAATGTTGTTAGGTGAGGTCATTCTATGAGGGATATATTAATATATGAAAGACTAGAATATTTACAGGGTGTGTCATCATTTCCATATTTTTTTTGTTTTTTACACCTTCTTTGCCATTATCTTCCCCCTATGGTTTATAATAGTATGAAGGCAACTCCAATGATCTTAAAGGCTGCTAAATAAAATGCAAAATATGGCAGGTCCTGTCAAGCTTTGAGTATGGGCTCAGAGCTGAACTGTGTAGCTGTCACCTGAGGACCAGACCAGTCAGAACTGGATAGACTTATCATTCATTACTTTAGCTATAGGTTAATGTATAAACACCATCTACTAAGGCATAGGGCAGTTGAGGGATGACCCACACTTACAAGACCACAGATGCATGAAGTATTGAAGCAAGTATATTGTATTCCCTAAAAATTGATCACAATTAGTCTGTTCATTAGCTTCAGATACCCAGAGAACAGAATGTAGAATCCTCAGATTTCTAGAGAGCTTACCTTGATCCACTGATACAGGGTAAAGTCAAATATATCTGTGGGAGATTCTCTTCCTACCTCTTGCAGAATGGAGACCTTCATAATAAAACTGATTCCAAATTGAGAAAAGAAATGAAAGAAAATTATACTCCTTCAACCATTATTCTTCATAGCACATAGAGGCAAAATAACCCTTTGCAGGTTGGAAAAGCAATGCAAGGCATCTCATTGTGATGTACATAGGGTCAGAGATTCCCAAGTTGGCAGTGATAAAAGAGTGACTCCTGTGATTGTCCAAAAACAGGGTGAAAATTTGGAAGAAGTTAAAGAAGGGATGGAACCTGGAAGCTGATAAACATACCTCTCATCACCTCTAGAGTTATTGTGTCACTATGCTCTATGACATATTCTATAATAATTATGTGGGTTTAATTTTTTCTGGATCATAAAATAGTATGCATATTGAAGGTATACAACAGAACCCAGAAAAGTCAAGCTCATCATAGATGAGCCAGGATCATATCTAATGTCACTTTCTCTTAATGCCCATAATTCTTTGCATATTTTTAAGGAAAAGTGGAATACGTAATATGTAGGTTGGAAAAGCATTTTCAATCACAAAAACTGCTTATGCCACTACAAGATTTCAGATGATGAGCCAAGAAATTCACACCCACAATGAAACTGGCAAGAAGCCCAGAACTCGTCATTTTCATTTTAGGCCCTAAAATTCTTACATAGCTTTGCTTAAAGAGTAACTGGGCTGTTAAAATGTCCTCTAGACTTAAGATTTATTTACATATGATCCAAGCCTCACTTTAGCAAAGTTATTTATATGCCAAATTTATTTTAAGTTGATAATGCTATTTTTAAATTGGCCAAAAAATATAATCTCCCTCTGTTCTGAGACTTTTTTTTTGCTTCAACTCATAAAAAGTTATGAAATCTAGAGCATCTTGACAAGGACCAATATCTAAACAAGATAGGTAATATACATGTTTTTGTAGACATCTATGTTGGATGAATTTGGGGTTCTTTTTGTTGGTGAAAAGTCATTGAGTAAAAAAAAGCTATTTGGATATGTGAACACTTATATCACCCCCCCCCCCCGCCAGTCTGAAAATGGTGATGGAATTAGCTGAAAAGGGGATAATATATGGCTAAGAGCAATCAAAGACTTCCATGAATTGGTTCCTTCCTACTTTTCCAGTCTCCTTATGCCTTCCCTTCATATATTCTGAGATCTCATGATCTTGCATGATCTTGCATGATCTTACATCTCCTGACACTAGGCACTTTCACCATATATCCCTCAAGTCTGAAGTTTTCTTCCCCTTCATCTCAACCTCCTTGTTTCCCTGATTTCCTTCAAATCACAGATAAGATCATAATTTACCTAGCCTTTCTTAATCCTTCTTAATGCCAGTGCCTTTCCTCTGTTATTTCCAGTTATCCTGTATATATTGTGTACATAAATGTTTGCATATTGTCTACCCATTAGAATGTGGGTCCTTTAGAGCAGGGACTGTCTTTTACCTTCCTTTGAATCCTCAGTGCTTAGTATAGTTCCTGGTGTATAGTAAATATTTAATAAATCCATTCATCTATTGGCATTGTTAGATTTTATTTGGAAGCGACATGGCATAATGAAAAGAATATTGGACTTAAAATTAGGAAAAACTTGGATTTGAATCTCAGATTCTTTACTAATCAAATTACCTTGGGCAAGTCACCAAAACTCTACTAGACTGTTTTCCTATACTAAGTGAAGATAATACCATTTACATAGTCTACCTTCACAGGGCGGTTAGAAGGAGTATACAGAGGACATGGATGTAAGTTGAGTTTGATGGGATGACCTAAAAAATTAAGGGGTTAGAAAGAGGGATACATTAGGGGAAAGGGAAAAAGAGATGAAGATTTAGAAAATTATCTTACATAAAAGAGGCATGCAATAAAGAGCTTTTACAGTGGAGGAGAAAATGGCAGGTGGTGGGCAACACTTGAACCTCATTTTCATTGGAATTATTTCAAGGGAATAACACACTTTAAGTATAGAAATCTAACTTGCCCAAAAGGGAAATAGCAGGGGAAGGAGAAAAGAGAAGGGGGTATGATAAAGAGGAGGATAGATAAGTGAGGCATGGTTTGAAGCAAAATGGGATTTTTGGGAGAAGGAGGATGAGGAGGAGGAGGAGGGGAGAGAGAAAGAGAGAGAAGGAGAAGATAATTGGATAGAGGGAAATTGAGTTAGTAATCATAACTGTAAATGTGAATGGGATGAATTTGCCCATAAAATGGAAGAAGATAAGATATGTCTTAGAAACCAGAATCCTATAAATATGTTGTTTACCTGAAACAGCACCATTTTATTCCAATAAATCTGACACTCTAAGTGAAATGGATGAATATTTACAAAAATATAAATTTCCCAGATTAACAGAAGAGGAAATAGAATACTTAAATAACTCAATCTTAGGAAAAAGACCTGAACAAACCATCAATGAACTCTCTAAGAAACAATCCACAGGACCAGATGGAATTCACAAGTGAATTCTACCAAATATTTAAAGAACAATTAATTTCAATATTATATGAAGTATTTTAAAAATTAGGCAAAGAAGAAGTCCTACCAAATTCCTTTTATGACACATAGTGCTGATATTAAAACCACGGAGAACAAAATCAGAGAAAAAACTATGGGCCAATTTCCTTTATGAATACTGATGCAGAAATGTTAAATAAAATAATATCAAGGAGATTATAATAATTTACCACCAGAATAATACACTATAACCAAGTGGGATTTATACCAGGAATGCAGAGTTAGTTAATTAGGAAAACTATCAGCATAATTGATCACATTGGCAACAAAACCAGCAGAAATTGTGTGATTATAACGATAGAAGCAGAAAAAGATTTTTGAAAAAAATGCAACAACCATTCCATATTAAAAACACTTCAAAATATAGGAATAAAGAAAGCTCTCCTTAACATGAAAAGTAATTTGCATTTAAAACCATCAAGAAGCACGTTTGCAAATAAGAGTTAAACATAGAGTTAAAGTGGAGGATTGGAGTAATATTTTATATGCTTCAGCTGATGCAAAAAGACATTTAAAAGGCAAAAACTGTGATCTCAGACAAAGTGAGGGTGAAAATAGATATAACCAAAAGAGATAAACAGGACAACTACATTTTGATAAAAGGTAACATAGACAATAAAACATGTATATTATATTAATATATTGCATATTATATATAATATATACATATATAATATTCAAACATATAAGAATGTAAGTCATTCCCCAATTGATAAATGGTCAAAGGATATAAATAGGAAGTTTTCTAATGAAGAGATTAAAACAATTTATAGTCATATGAAATACTCTCAATCATTACTGATTAGGGAAATGAATATTAAAACAACCTTAAGGTATCATTTTACATCTACCAGATTGCCTTAAATGATAGAAGGGGAAAGTGACAAATATTGAAGAGGACATAAAATAATTGGGACATTAATTCATTGTTGGTGGAACTGTGAACTGATCCAACCATTTTGGAGAGCAATTTCGAATTATGCCCAAGGAGTTATTAAACTACCCAGAAATACCACTACTTGGTCTATTTCCAAAAATGATTAGGGAAAAGGAAAAGGACCTATATATTCTAGAATGTTTCTAGAAGCTATTTTTTGTGATGACAAAGAACTGGAAATTGCAGGGATGCCCATCGATTGGGGAATAACTGAACAGGTTGTGGTATATGCTTGTGATAGAATACTATTGTTCTTTAAGAAATAATGAGCTCAGGGGCAGCTAGATGGTGCAGTGGATAGAGCAATGGCCCTGGAGTCAGGAGGACCTGAGTTCAAAGCTGGCCTCAGGCACTTAACACTTACTAGCTGTGTGACCCTGGGTAAGTCACTTAACCCCAATTGCCTCAGCAAAAAAGAAAAAGAAAAAGAAATAATGAGCTCAATGGTTTTAGAAAAACATGAAAAGACTTGCATGAAATACTGAGTGAAATGAGTAGAACCAAGATAATATTGTATATAGTAATAATAATATCATTTTAATAATGACTGAGCAAATAAGTTATTTTGTCTATTAGAAATATCCAAATTAATCATAAAGGACATATGAAGAAAGACACTATCTGAATCCAGAGAAATAACTGATAAATAGAAATATGTATAGAATAATTTTATGCAAATGCATATCCCACACACATTTGTGTCTAATGAAAGCCATCTCTATGGTGGTGGTGGGAGGGAGGACAGAAAAATGAAAAGAAAGACATTTAATTGATAATTGTGTTATATATTTGAAAGAAATAGCAAGTTGTGCATAAATTTGCAGTTTCATGAACAATCATCTTGTTTATTTTACTATATCATAGAAATTATTATTTTATTCCATAAATTTAAAATAAAATTAAACTAAAATAAATCATCAGCAAGCATTATCTGTAATGTTTATAAGCTAAAAAAGCCTTCTCAACAAAATCAGTGGTGAAGCAAGGTTATACATTAGCACCACTATTATTCAATTTGTATTAGAATTGCTGACCACAGTAATAAGACAAGAAAAAGAATAAAGGAATTAGAATAGGCAGTGAGAAAACAAAGCTATCACTCTTTGCAGATGATATGATTAAATACTGAGGGAACCCTAGATAATCAACTAAAAAACTGGTCAAAACAATAACTTTAGCAAAGATGTAGGATATAAAATAAAACAATATAAATCATCAGCATTCTACATATTACCAACAAAGTCTAAGCAGGAAGAGATTGAAATAGAAATTCCATTAAAAATAACTGTAATATGGTTAATATGGAACTGTTTTGCATGATTTCATATTTATGAGTGATATCACATTTCTTGCCTTCTCAGTGGGTGAGAGAGTAGCAGGAGGAAGGGAGAGAAATTGGAAATCAAAATGAAAAATAAAGAATATAAAAATAAATAATAAATTTATTTTTTAAAAGTTCTACAGGAATTGATTTGTTATTATAATGAAAAGCTGGTCTTTCAATTGAAATGTTTAGCTCGAATTCATGGCATCCATATCCCTTGAGGTTTGACATATTTACCTAGAACTAAGTAAATTACTTACCATATCAGTGAGGAAGGTGTGGATAGTGGGAGAGAATCGGGAACTCAAAAGCTTAAAAAATTAATGTTAAAATATTTTGCATGCAATTGAGAAAAATAAAATATTATTAAAATAAAATATAAATGTTTGTATTTATATAAATATAAAATACTTGGGTGTCTACCTGCCAAGACAAACTCGGGAACTATATGAATATAATTACAAAAGACTTCACACAATTTGAAACAAATCTAAACAGTTGGAGAAATATTAATTCCTTATGGGTAGGCTGAGCCAATATAATAAAAATTATAATTCTACATAAATTGACTTACTTATTCAGTGTCATACCAATCAAACTATCAAAAAGAATTTATAGAGCTAGAAAATAAATAACATGTATGTAGAAGAATAAAAGATCAAGGATATCAAGGGAATCAGTAAAAAAAAGTGAAGGAAAATGGCCTACCAGATTTTAATCTATACTATAAAGCAGTAATTGTGCAAATAATATGGTCCTGACTAAGAAATAGAGTGGTAGATCAATGGAATATTGACAGTTTTGGATCTGGGGGGCTGCTAGAACAGGTTCGGCACTGCTACAGGTAAGATGTTAAGGAAAAAAAGACACAGAGACATAGGATAGGATTGGAAGGGCCCTATGCACTCGGGTGGAGGCAAAAGGCAAAGTTTATTTGGACGGTGTGACATATTTATACTTGAGGTAAGCAAAAGGAATGTCTTTGTGTGAAGTTCAGTCCAAAAAAGTAGGATGGGGGGATTGGTTCATTAATATTCTGCAGTAGGTCACGTAGACCTTGGGCCATGTTGGCCTTATCTACGATGAAGAGCATGGTCCTGTCCTTTGAAGTTTCCTTGGTGCCTATGCAAATGCATCATCCTTGGTGCCCAGAAAATGCATCTGCATCCACAAAGGATCATTGAGGTTTACAGCCCTCTTATCAAGGGCTAAATAAGAATCAGTGCATATTTTCTGGAAGGGGGGGTCCTGTCTGTGAACTTTGCTTGAACAGTGAAAGGGGGACTTTGTTAGCCCTTAATAGAATATATTAGGTACACAACAGTAAACAGAAAATATAAATGGTAGTAAAACAGTAATAAATGAACATTATAAAAATGATAATGAAAAATGACCATGATAAACCCAAAGCCCGACGTTTTGGGGACAAAATGTCACTATTTGACAAAAATTTCTGAGAGAACTATAAAGCAGTTTTACAGAAACTAAGTATAGATCAACATCTCATGATATACCAAGATAAGATCAACATGTATATGTGATTTAGAAATAAAGGGCGATATCATAAGCAAATTAGGGGAGCATAGAAAATTTTACCTGTCACATCTTTGAATAATGGAAGAATTTATGAACAAACAAAAGATAGAAAGGATCATGAGAAATGAAATGAATAATTTGGCTTACATTAAATTTATAAGTTTTTGCAGAAGGAAAACCAATGTAACCAAGATTAGAAGGAAAGCAGAAAAGTGGGGGGAAAGATTTTTATAGAATTTTTTTCTGATAAAGGTCTAATTTCTCAAATATTTAGGCAACTGAGCCAAATTTATAAAAATATGAGCCATTTCCCATTTGATAAATAGTCAAATGATATGAACACTTTTCAGAAGAAGAAATCAAAGCTATCAATAATCATATGAAAGAATGCTCCAAATCACCATTGATTAGAGAAATGCAAATTAAAACAACTCTGAGGAAGCATCTCATACCTATCAGATTGGCTAACATGACAGGAATAGAAAATGACATGTTGGTGGGGATGTTGAAAAATTGGGACATTAATGCATTCTTGGCTGAGTTGTGAACTAGGCCATAGTGGAACTGTGCCCAAAGGGCTATAAAACATGCATATCCCTTGACCCAGCAATACCATTATTAGTTCTATATCCCAAAGCTTTCAAAGAAAAATGAAAAGAATATAGACATATAAAAGTATCCATAACAGCACTTTTTGCAGTAGCAAAGAATTGAAAATTGAGGGGGTACCCATTTATTGGGAAATGACTGAACAAGTTGTAGTGTATGATTGTGATGGAATCCTACTATGCCATAAGAAATGATGAACTCAATGATTTTAGAGAAAACTGGGAAGACTTAAATGAACTGATGCAAAGTGAAGTGAGCAGAACCAGAAGAATATCATACATAGTAACAGCAATCTTGTATAATGATCAACTATGGATGACTTAACTCTCCTGATCAAAACAATGATCTAAGATAATTCCAAAGGACTTATGATGAAAAAGGCTATCCATCTCCAGAAAGAGAGTTAGTGTCTGAATGTAGATTGAAGTATAATTTTTCCACTTTTTTTCTTTCTTTTTTTTCCAAAATGGCTAATATGGAATTATGTTTTACATGATTTCACATGTCTTGCTTCTCAATGCATGAAGGAGTGGTAGGGGGAAGCTGAGAATTTGGAAATCAAAAATTGAAAAAAAAAAGAATATTTAAAATAAATAATAAATTTATATTTGGAAAAAAAAAAGTTCTGTCAGAAGTGACTTTTTATTCTGATGAAAAGCTGGTCCATCAATTAAAATATTTAGTTTGACTTCATGGCATCCATACCTCTTCAGGTTTGAAATATTTACAGAGAGAGAGGGAGAGAGAGAGAGAGTCAGTCCTTGTGTCACTTTTTCTAATCACCATTTGAGAGCTTGCTCTATGTGAGTTCTATTAAGAACTTTGGAATTGATTGCATGACATGGGAGACACACAGGATCACTCAGAGAAGGGGTGCCCTCATCAGAGAAGGAGCTGTGCCATATGAGCAAAACAGAATTAAAGTAGCTCAAAAGAAACATGAGATGTGAAGATTTAGAGATCCACCCCAAGTTTTCACATAGACTATTTATGCCTGATCTGTAGTAAAGCATTCTGAACTCTTTTAGCCACCATCAGACACACTGTAACGTGAGTCTAATGTAGTGATGTCATTTTGGTCCTCTTCAAAAATGAAGGACAACAACCAACCATTTACTTCAAGCTAAGTAAAAGAAGGCCTCTTGTTTCAGGAGAGCACTGGATATAGGAGATTAACCATGAAATATCAAATCCTTAGCTCTTTGAACACAGGCACCGTGAAAGACTTTCTGATGTGATATTTGATTGCCATTCATTACCATGAAGGCTGTCTGTTGCCTGTGCCAATAAAAATGTGATGGGGTGACTCCAAGCCCAGCTTTGAAAATTTGCATGTATTGCCACACAATAATACTCTTTTTGTCTTTGTGAAAGGGATTTGGAACACATAAAATGCTATACTTATGGAAGGGCCTTTAAAAAACACACACATCTCTTTTTGATTTTTTACTTTTTCATATTAACAAAGAAATCCTTCAGTGAATCTGTGTTCTTATTGCTAGAAGTACTCCACAAAAGTCCTCCTCCAATGTTTCATCATTGTAGTGTAGAAAAAGAGAAGACAAAAGTAATAACTAAAGGTTACTTTCTAGTGCTTTGCGATCCCAGCAGCATTTTAAAAGGTGCTGAATAATAAAAGCTTCTATTTCTCATGAAGCAGACTAGGCCTAGTCTTCAGAGGAACTGGTCACAATACCTGCTCTGCTACCTTCTAGCTACATGTCCTTAAAGAGAATTTAATTTCTCTGAAAATCAGTTCCCTCATTGGTTAGATGGTGATAATAATCCCTTGAACTATCCATTTCACAGGAACGTTGTGAAGACAGTGTTTTCCTGCTCCTAAAAATTCTATAAAGATGTCACCTATTATTTTCATCACATTTTTATTTTGTCATATCATTTTGTTCATAGCACCCTTTGCTACATTTGTAGAATACCAATATGCTGAACATTCATTAAGCACTTAAAACATGCAGAATGCTGTATTGGATATTGAAGAGATAAGACTTAGTCTTGGCTGTTAAGGAACCTATTATGTATGTTACTTGTGGACCTGAATTGAAACTGCATTTACATGGATGAAGCTTTTCTTAGGACTTTTCACAATCTCTTTGGTTCATTCCTTCATCTAGGATTTCCTCTAGGATGGGATTTATTTACCTTTTTTGTTTCATCTATCCTTTGGGCAGTCAGGTGAAAATTATGGATACTTTTTTCAGAATGATGACTTTAAATTCATAAAATAAAATACATGGGGTGATAAAGTATACCAATTATGTTAAAATACAAATAGAAACATCTTTTAAAAAATAAGTTCCTGAACCCAGGTTTAGAAACACTTACCTAGGAAAATCAAAATTTTTCCTCCTTTGCTTAGGAATTTCCCTGCGGAGGATAAAGACCTGGCCCTGGATTCAGGAGGACCTGAGTTCAAATCCGGCCTCAGACACTTGAAATTTACTAGCTGTGTGACCCTGGGCAAGTCACGTAACCCTCATTGCCCCCCCCCCCCAAAGGAATTTCCCTGGGAACATAAGAATTTGTTTTATGTCTAGGTCCCCCCCCCCCCAAAAAAAAGCCCTCAACTTTGATGTGACTGATGAACTATTGTTTTTGGACAGTAGTACAAAGAATTTCTAGAAGACCCTTATGTCTATTACTTAGATCTAAGTGTTGGGTGGTGTGTTATTTTCTCCTCTGTGTTACATTCTTCTACCTTCCTAGCTCCTGGCACTGATTAGGATTCTCTTTTGCTTCTATAAGTGGTTTTTTTTCCCCTTGTTTTTACTTTTAAGCCCCCATCCTCCATCCCCCGTGAACTCTTCATTCTCCCTGAAATTCTAGGGCAGGGTTATTTAACTTTCATCATGTCATGGACCCCATGGGAATCTGGTGAACCTATGGACTCCTCAGAATTATGTTTTTAAATGGATAAATAAAAACAACAAAAGCTGATTGTATTGAAATAAAAATACATTTTCTTTCCATTCAAACTCATGGATACCCAGAAATCTATTCTTGGATTTCTTAGGTGTGGTGTCTGGTCCCCAGGTTAGGAATTCCTCTTCTAGTGCACAGAGGGGGATTCTTCAAGCCCCTTTATTGTCACTTCTGGAAGGGAGACGCTTCTTTACTTTGAATATAGATAGTGGTTTCTTGGCCATGATAGAAGAGCAAGCACTATCTACTCTATATGGGTCACTGTAAATTTTTTCCTGCCTTCCATCCCCAGGCTTGAGTCTTCTGCTTTTCTTATCAGTGCCACCTCCCATTGTGAACTACTGTGGCAAACTGACTATTGATCCCAATTCGTTGCTGGCTCCCGGCTGTGATTTTATTTATGTATGGCAGTGTTCCTGCCCTTCTTTGAGAAATGTGGCTAGCTTGCTCAACTTCATTTATTGGCAATTGCCAGCTTCCTGAATCTTTTCTATCATGGGTAAATGCAAGCCTTGTGTTTTGGTTTGAGGTTGAAGCAACCATTTGATAACTTTGCCCTTTGTGTCTGCAGTGATATTCCTGCAGTCAGCCTACAGCTTTCTGTCAGAGCCTAGAGCCAATCAGTCTTAAGGCATCTACTATTTATGAAGTGTTCATAAGGTGCACAGTACTCTACTAGGCAATTGAGATAGGTTTTGTTTTTTTTTTTTACAAAATTAAACACAGTCCTTATCACCAGAGGCTATGTCTACCCAAATTTTAAAGGTGGCCTAGTGGAAAACTCAGCTAAAATAAGTTATTTGATGTTAACTAGGCAAAAGCCCCCAAAACCCAACCCCACAAAAACTTTACCTAATTGCTTTACTGTTTCAACTTTTTAAGAAATTCTGCATTTGGCCAATTCATGATTAAAATCCTAATGAATCACACCGAGTTTGCAATTGGTTAGAATTTCTTAGTCTTTTTTTTCACATGAACAACTGTCTAGCCACATCTCCCTTATCCTACATTTATGAATTTGGCTTTGGTTAAAGGTTGTATACATATAATGCATTTAGGTAAGATTAGAATAATGAGCTTCATTAATCAAGTTATACTGAAATAGTATGGAACAAAGAGTCAGGAGGCCTGGGTTCAAGTCTCAACTCTTCCATTTACTGGCTGTGTCCTTACCTCACTTAGCCTCAAGGAGATAATGAAACTTACACTATATAATCATAGAATTAAATGAGATAATGTATATAAAATACTCTGTAAATTGTAAAGTGCTATATAAATATTCCCATTTATATTTATTTCTCTCCTCCTCCTTTTCCTTCTACTTACTTGGAAATTCATGGAATGACCCTGGCTTCTGAATGGCTAACAGGTATCACCAAGCTGCAAAGACTTCTAATACAGACCCAGAATATATTTTAGTAGGCTGGCCAGGCTAAGTGTGAATGGCATCATCGTCATCATTATCATCATCAGAAGTTTGACCAGCAGGCAATACATGTTGTGACCACATGACATGCAACTCATAAAATAAATAAAAATATATAATGAGCTTCCATCTCTTTCTCTCTCCTTCCCCTTGCCCAGCCCTACGCGGTACTCACTTTTTTTGACATGCAAGAAAGTCATGGAATAAAAGAGAAGGGGAAAGAAAAGTGGGGAGAGAATGCTAAATATCACTTATTTTCAAGATCATCCATTAATATTTATTTAATTCCCAGTGTCCTCAGTTTATAGCTTGTCCAGATAGAGGAACTAAACTATATCCACATTGACATTTTCACTATGAATGAAATCAGAAGCCATAAAACGATGGAAATCTCCTCAGACAGGGAAACAAAGACAGTGGCAGAACTGATTTCATCTCTTTACCAAAAGTAACAAGGACCATCAAATGCTTAATCATTTGGTTATCTCACTTTTTGTGCTCACAATGGGTGTAAACAAACAGACTAGACTACTATGAAGATCTTGGCAGTTTATGCAGCAATAGTCATTAAAGAAAATAGAGTAGAAAAGTCTTACTGGAAAGTTTCCAAATTTATCCAGAATTTTATTCTTGATGAATTGAAAATGACACTGGACCAAGGGCACAGTGTCAGAAATTATGTTTAAAAATATGGTTCAGGTTCACTGAAAAAGGTCAAAAGCATGTTGAGTACTCAGAAAACCTATATCATTATTATTTGACACTTTTTTTTTCAAGAAGAAAGTTTCTTCTGCTTCCTTCAAGAGTAAAGTTGAAAGGTGCCAGACTTGGTAAGAGCATAATGAATTTAAAGGAACAACAATAACAAGCAACAACAACAACAAATTGAACGTCTTTACAAAGAAGAAGCAACCTATTATAGATGGAGCAGTAATTTTGCATTTAGTTGTCTTTGTTAGTCAGATCATCAACCAGGCCGAGCAAAGGTAAAAGTAAGAGAGATAAAGATAAGATACTGTATGAAATTAAAACAGCTCTAACCTGGCCTGTATAAGCTTAACCAGGAATCAAGCCGTTGACTCCAAACTGGGCAAAAGATTGTTACCAAATGGTGTGAAATGGTTGCTATGATGAGTATTCTCAGAAAACTTTTTTACTAGAAAACAGTTAACCTCCTTCCGAGGCAAAGAAATATGATAGACCAAGGTGACATAGGCTTTGAGCAAAAGCCCAGCTCCAAAGCATGAGAAAGAAGAATAAAGGAAGAATGGGATATAAGGTCACACAAAATACTGAGAAGCAGTTGAGGGGAAAATGAGCCTATGGATACTTTAGATTGAGATCCAATCAAACCATGTTATGGGAACAGTTGTCAATAAAACCAGAAAGAATTTAAACATGTTTGATGCAGACCAAGTATACTACTGTCTCAGCATTTGGTCTGGTCCACTTGTTTTGCCTATGTATACTGAAAGGAAAGGGTAATGACTTCAGAAAGTGAAATCAGGTAGTAGAGCTAAACCTCACCAAGTATGCACAGGCGAATTTCCTGCTGGAGCCAGCACAATTTTAAAGACCTTTAGAGACCTTGAGATTTGATCTTTAGAAAGTGATGAATACAGGGGGCATCTGGGTGGCACAGTAGATAAAGCACCAGCTCTGGATTCAGGAGGACCTGAGTTCAAATCCAGCCTCAGACACTTGATACTTAATAGCTGTGTTACCCTGGGCAAGTCACTTAACTTTGCCCCGTCCCCCCCCCCCAATGATGATTACAAAAAAATGGAAAAAGATTGGAAACAGTATTTTTACTGTAAAAAAAAAGTGATAAGAAGACATTAGATCTACCTATATATATATATATGTGTATAAATATATATGTGTATAAATATATACACATATACATACATATGTATGTACATTCATATTTATACCTACTTTCTTAACTCTATTAAATCTTTAAGAATGGTCTATACTTCCATCTTACCTTTAACTATCAAACAATTAATGTTATATTGTCTTACCAAAATTTGGCCATTCTGTTGACATCATACTCCATACAATTCAGCCATAGCTTCTGTTTATACCTATTTCTGTCCCAATGTGCCCTATTCCTACTTGTGGGGATAGGGCCAATGGGAATGGTACAAATTCCAAACTGTTCATTACTGTAAAAAAACATCTCTTTGCCATCAGTATTCTCCCAGTAGCTGCAGGACATGGAACAGACTCACATTAGAAGAGCTGATATTGTAATCAATTTAAAGTGCAATGGGAAGGTGAAAAATTTGTCAGTTCGAGCAACACATATCATGTGGCAAGAACTGTAGCATGCAAAAACAAAAATTAAACAAACCCCCGTCCTCAAGAAACATCCTTTATGGGGCAGCTAGGTGGCGCAGTGGATAAAGCACCAGCCTTGGATTCAGGAGGACCTGAGTTCAAATCCAGCCTCAGACACTTGACACTTACTAGCTGTGTGACCCTGGGCAAGTCACTTAACCCTCGTTGCCTTACAAAACAACAACAACAACAACAAAACAAAACAAAAAAAAACATTTTACTAGGATAGGGTTCATAAAAACAAAATATATACTAGAGTGCATATAATTGGGGTAATGGTTACCGATAGCCAATTTGATCAGGAAAGGGCTTGGGTAAGAGGTGGCTTTTGCATAATTGGTTTTAGCTTTCTATAGTATGTTACCAATGATGGGTTTTATAGAAGTGAACAGAAGATGGTATCAATGACATGGATAAATGGTAGAACAGGGTACATCACCCCCACAAAGGAAGAATGAGAGACATTAGTTGAACTATCAAATTGTAGCAGTAACTTTGAGATACAAAATGGGCAAGAAGGTCTCTACTATGTTGAACATTGCCTTTAAATATGATTGTGGTAAAACATGAATGAAATAAATAAAATAAATAAGGAACTTGAGATAAATGATTTTTAAAAAGCAATGATTTGGGGAGATCCAGAATTCCTCCTTTTTCTAAAGTCTTCATTTCAAAAGCTCCATCTCTAAAGATCAAATTAAGTTTTTCCTCAGTCTTGGTCAGACCCCACCCAACCTTATAAGAAATCTTTAATCAAAGTTAAATTCCTTCCCATTGTGTTCCACTCAAGCATTCCTCATTTGGGGAAAGTTTTTTTTTTCCCCTCAGTTATTATTATATATTCCCAGTTAATTTCCTGTTGTAAAAGCCAATTGATAGTAATTGTTTAATTGATATAAAAGAGATTAATGGGTAAATTGATACTAGGGTGCTAATCACTAGTACGGAGATAATGAAGAGATATCAAATTGATTGATATTAGGAGGAATATACTAGGTGGGGATTCGCACATGATAGCATTGTAGAGGGTCAGCTAGGTGGCTCAGTGAATAAAGCACTGGCCCTGGATTCAGGAGGACCTGAGTTCAAATATGGCCTCAGACACTTGACACCATGTGTCAAGCTATGTGACTATGGGCAAGTCACTTAACCCTCATTGATCCCCCCAAATGATAGCATTACAAAAGATATCCCTAACCACTCATGATTACCCCAGAATTCTGAGGGGAACAGTAGCCTTGTTCTGAGGACCCAAAATGCCAGTGGAATTGGGGTAGGGAGAGTGACTCCAGAATTATATATGCTATATCTTCATGAAGAAAAGGGGAAATGGTAGTTGATTGCAGTAAGCTGGTAATTCTTGGAAAAGCACAGTTTATTATAGCAACTGATTGGAGTGATGCTATGACACAACAATGAGCACTTCCTGGCATGGATCCTAGCTAGTATCAAGCAGAGGAAGGTAGTAGGGGGATAAGTAGCATTCAGTTACTTTATTCACAGCCTCTCTCCTTCCTCAACCAGGTTCCATTATATTTTCCTACCCCTTGAATTTAGAAATGGAAAAATCTTGAACTGTATTCAATGAAAAGATGGAGCTTAAGTCAGATAAAATTGAGACTTCTGGCCAAAACAAAATTTTTAAAAAACCAAACTACTTTAATTAGTTGATTCATTTCAAGAAATTTAAATGGTTCCAATCCAAAGAAACCAAGGCCTTCAGAATCAGAACAGCTTAAAGAAAACAAAAAGATGTTTCATTTCTTCAAGAACTTGATCTGCTTCCAAATTGGAAGGAAAAATCTAAAACCTTTTAAAAGAATAAGAAAGTTGGTGATAATAGCACATTCTTTTCTTTCTTATGAAAAGATCAGACTTTCTGAAATTCCTAGTTTAAGATCCTGGAAAATTTTCTAATTAGGTTAGGTACTCAATTGGGTCTCACAATTCATGATAGTACTTTTCACAAATGGTTTAGATTAAGGTGTCCACTATATGTTCTCCCAGCCTGGCCAACTTAATTTCAGCATCCTATTTGGGAACAGTAATCCATTCCTATTTCCAGATAGTTCTATAATAGAAAATTATATTATAAATAAGCTGAGTTTTGTAATTTTCAATAAATAGCAAGAAAGGGGTATAGGACTTTTTTTTTGTTCTTAGATCAAGAGAAGAAATTGAAGCCAGGCAGAAAAGGAAGATCTTTTGATGTGACTTCCCTCCCCCCACCCCCTACAGGGTCTTTTATTAAAAACACAAAAGTAGATGCTAATATGCTGATCTTGACTACTGGACTCAGAGAATTTGAAAAATTAGGAAAAAGAAGAAGTTGTTTGAAAATGATAGTGACATATTGGGGGCTTAATTCATTAAAAGAAATATAGATTCTTAAAAATATTCTACTTACCCAAATAAATGAGCTTTAAAATTAATTACAAAAAAATCAGAATTTTGAGCAATACGTATCTTATATTCTATTCAGTCACTATTTAATTCACACTAAAGGAGCTGATAGGATTTGGTGACTATTGCAACTAATCGTGTCCTTTTTAATTTCAAATTTGATCATGGATAATTTTATAAAATTGTTTCATCATAAAAAATTAGTCAACTTTCTCAATTTGATGATTAGCTATTATTCATATAATTAAGATCCTAATAGTACTCTAAATATTTCTCTTTCAAATTGGTGTCCTAATCCACATTTACTAACTGACATACTCAGATACATACATACACACATATACGTTCATACATATGTATACAAATTATATAACATATAGTTTTATTTGTGTCAGATAAAAACCTAAAATACCAGCAGGTAATACGTAACAACAATTATATAAAGTAGGATTGGGAAGTCTTGATTTTGACACTATTATAAAACCCACCATGTATCTAACTGGGTGCCTGAAGAAGCTTAATAAAGAGGTTACTTCATCGAGGTATGCTGCACAAAAAGGAAGGATATATTTAGATATCATCAAATCTGATCCTAACCTCTAGTATAAATGTATAGGAAGATGAAGAAACAAATTAACACTAAGAGTGTCACAGTATTTCTGACAGCTTAATATCTTCATCAAATAATTAGAAATAGTAGGATGCTCCTTGGAAAGAGTTTGAACCAGAATTTTGTCTAAGCCACCCCCAAATTCCTTGAACTTTAAGAAATTGATCATGAATGGACCTGAGTGCTCCCCATGGAAACTGTTACAAACTTTTTTTCTCTTTTCATCTTAACTACCCTTGCCACTCTTCTCCTAAAGTTCATGGCAAAAAAAAAAAAAAACTAGCCTTGTATTTCACTGAGAAAATTGTGGCCATATGATTTGATTTCCCCCAGAGTGGCTCACAATTTATCACTATCATCACATTCTCTTTTTCCCTTGATCACAGAAGAGACAATCTTACTCTGATCCTTCTACCTCTCCCCTTGATTCAAATTTCATCTTCCCTCCCATAGTATCTTGCTTCAGTAGTCTTCCCTCTCTCTATTTCACCTTCAATGCCTTCTTAGCCACTGGGTTTTTTTTTTTTTTTTGTTCTGCCAAAACACATGCTCAGTTTTCATCAATCCCAGAAAAGCCATCTTTTCTTGAAAATGTGTGTTCCATTCAGCTATTGTCCCATTTTTCTTCTCTGAATTGTTAAATTTGTTGAAAAGCCAGTCTGCACTCAATCTTTCTACTTCTTCATAATCCACTTTCCTTAATGCCTTGCAATCAACTTTCTGTCCCTTGTACTCTTCAGAAGCGTTTGTTTCAGAGATTATTAAAGAACTGCTAAATAATAAAATATAATGGTCATTTTTAATCCTCATCATCTCTTATCTCTTTGAAACTTTTTTCTTTCTTTCTTTCTTTCTTTCTTTCTTTCTTTCTCTTTCTTTCTCTTTCTTTCTTTCTTTCTTTCTCTTTCTTTCTTTCTTTCTTTCTTTCTTTCTTTCTTTCTTTCTTTCTTTCTTTCTTTCTTTCTTTCTTTCTTTCTTTCTCTTTCTTTCTTTCTTTCTTTTGCAGGGTAGTGAGGGTTAAGTGACTTGCCCACCTAGTAAATCTCAAGTGTCTGAGGCCAGATTTGAACTCAGGTCCTCCTGAATCCAGGGCTGGTGCTTTATCCACTTTCCCGCCTAGCTGCACTCCCCCCCCCCAAAGCTTTTGATACTATTACCAAATCTTTCTACTAGATAATCCCTTTTCTTTGAGGTTCTTTAGATGATCTCTTGGTTCTCATCCTGGAAATCAAATAAATTCCCTGATAATTTAGGATTATATGAAGAATGAGTTAATTCCTTTGTCATAAATAAGAGCTACTTGTATTATATCTTATGATGCTTGATGTGTTGTTTTTGTTTAATTTTTAAAGTGCCTTTTGTTTTCACATCACTTTTATTTCCAGATGTGTCCCTCACACCATACAGTGAACTTTCTCTTGTTAAAAAAAAAAAAAAGATTTTGGTGGCACCTAGGTGACGCAGTGGTTAAGCACTGGCCCTGGATTTAGGAGGACCTGAGTTCAAATCTGGCCTCAGACACTTGACACTTACTAGCTGTGTGACACTGGGCAAGTCACTTAATCCCCATTGCCCTGCCCCCCCCCAAATAAATAAATAAATAAATAAATAAATAAATAAATAAATAAATAAATAAATAAATAAATAAATAAATAAATAAATAAATAAATAAATAAATAAATGCTTAACAAAAAAAAGATTTTAAAATAAGCCAACACATCAACTGCATCCTACATTATATACACATATTCCATACCCCTACTCTTCACCTTTGTAATAAAAGAAAGGAATTATATTTTATCAGCTCTTCTTTGGGGCCTAACTTGGTCATCATAATGATGAAGTTTTCCGTTTCACTTTATTGTCCTTTCCATTTGTATTCTCATATTCATGCATATATTATTTGTCTCATTCTGTTCACACCATTGACACACTACAAATTCATTTGACATTAATTTTCTTCTTTTCTGTTTCATTAAAATATGTTTTCAGAAAAGAAATTTTTCCTCAGGACTATTTTGGCTGTATCCTAGATATTATGGAATGTGTCCCATTGTTATCATGCTCTTTCAAAGTTTTTGATTTTGATTTTTTTCAACTATTCATTATTATATCTCCAATTAATTCTGTATTCTTTGCTTGTATTCTCTGTATTAGTTACCATTTTATTGCATTGTGCCCTGCAAATGATGTTTAATATTACTACTTTTAAAATTTTATTTATAATTTTTCTGTGTTTTAGCACATGGTCAATTTTCATAATGATATTTGGTGGTTCTGAAAATATATATATTCTTTGAGGCTCCAATCCAGAAAATAGTACAGGTCTTTTAGATTTAATGCTTTTAATGTTATGTCCAGTTCTTTATTTTCCATTTTATATTTCTATTAAATTTTCCACCTCTGAGAGAGGAACATTGAAGTTTAAGATTTGTCCTACTATCTACATCTTTTTGTGAAGTTAAATTTTCCTTTATGAATTTAGATCCTAAGCAATTATAGATACATAGATAGAAATAAAATGAGTATGTATATATATATACAGATATATGTATATATGTATGTATGTGTATATAACTATATCTCATACTAAAAAGCAGAGATATTACCTTTCTGAAAAAGGTTTGTATTGTCAAAGCTATGGTTTTTCCAGTAGTAATGTATAGCTGTGCACATTGAAATATAAGGAAAACTGAGTGTTACAGATTTGATGTTTTTAAATTGTGGTTCTGGAGAAGATTTTTGAAAGTCCCTTGGGTAACAAGGAGATAAAATCAGTAAATACTCAAAGAAATTAATTAAGACTACTCATTGGAAGGACAAACACTGAAGCTGAAGCTTAAATACTTTGGCCACATGATTAGAAGACAGGACTCATTGGAAAAGATCCTAATATTGGGAAATACTGAAGGCAAAAGGAGAAAGGAAGAGCAGAGATGAGATGGATAGATAGTATCATGGAAGCAATGGACATGAGTTTGGACAGACTTTGGATGACCGTGGAGGATAGAAGGGCCTGGAGTGCTACGGTCCATGGGGTCATGAAGAGTCAGACATGACTGGATAAATGAACAACAAATACACATGTATAATAAATACATATATGTAGACATGTATACAATATATATATATATGCATATGTATGTATATAAGCTCTCACACATTATTTATATAGTTTCTATGGAGTTTCCCTGTTTTTCTCTTTTGACATTGAAATTTTATATTTGCTTTATCTAAGATCATGATTGCAATTCTTGGTTTTGTGGAAATTTATTTTGATTTGGGGACCCTACCTTTAGGCTGAGATTAGAAAGCCTTAGGCCCTCAGTGTCTCTTCCCCTCCTCTTCTGCTTCAGCTGAGCCAAAAAGCCCTGTGGGCTGTACAAGACACCAGGTCAGACAGCTGGGGGGGAAAAGCCACTACCTCCCTCCTACCTGAGCAGAGGTATCTGAGAGATGCTGGGCTCTGGCATAGCCTGAAGCACGTGAGGCTCGAGTGCACCCCCCCCCCACCAGCCGCAGCCCTGGCTAGCGGATTAGCTTGGTGTGTGGGTGCAGGAAGCCCCGAAGAAAAGATATATATAGCTCGGGGAGTTAGACAGCAAGGGGTTCAGTTCCGACAAGGTGACAGGGGGCTGAGAAGAGGACTGGGGGTGGGGGTGGGGGGCTGACGAGATTAGAGAGGTTCCAAGGGACGAGACAAGGTAGAGAAGAGGTCAAGCGGCAACTGACTAGATTAGAAAGGTTGGAGCGCGCAGACTAGAGACGGGGCTACAAGGATGCAGGAGAAGATGAGAAGGACTAGGAGATAGGCCGAAGGGCAGACTGACCCAACAGACAGACAGAAGGTCGGTGAGAGAGAAACACAGGGGTTCAGCAGTGGCAGTAAGGAGAGGAAAGTTAGAAGCAGCGGGATTTACAAAGTGAAAGGGTCTCAGAGTTAAAATAAAGTGTAACATAGCCTGAGGCAAGAGGCAGCTAAGGCCCTTATTGTAATAAAAAAAGTTTGAGGCACAGCAGGTGGGAAAGAGACCGCAGTGGAAAGAGACCTACTGCTATGCAGTCAGGTTGTATATTTTATTTCTCCGTATTCTTAATTTTAATAAGTATCTCATAAATAAACTCTGCTTTGAATATTTAATTAAGAGGCTTCTTAATATTTTGCTTATCAATTTGGGAGTGGAGCAGTGTGGTGGCACTTTATAAACGGCCCACATTAAATTAATGAAGTCAGATAGCCAGTTAGTCAACAATCCCCAGATTAGTATCCCAGTCAGATTAGCACCCCCCAAAATTAGGCTAGTCATTTAAAATATTCTCAAAGTTTTTTTAAATCATCTGTCAGTAAATTTTGTTCTAATATCTCATTCTTATATATATGTATATATATATATATATATATATCCTTGCAAATTGTTGTTTTTTAATTCATTCTGGCATTCTCTTTAATTGTAGTACATTGTTTAATAATTTGCATTTAAGGTTATGGCTGTTGGGCTTGTGTTTTCCTCCATCTTTTTATTTTATGTTGATTTCTACCTTTTCTTCTGAGAAGTGAAACGATTGGAATGACGCCACCTGCTGGAGACTTACTGTAGAAGAGCTCCACCCATGAAGTGAAGGTCTTTGAGGGCAAGACCAGGAGTCTTTTCTTTGGCGTCAGGAAGTGACATTGGCTAGTGGAAGGAAGGAGGAAGAGACTGGCGCTCTGTCTCGCTCTCTTTCCTTTGCACTCTGGTGGAGAGCAGAGCTAGAAATGTGCTCTCCCTTTAATAGATAGATGAATGTAGGTCTTTCTCTCTCTCTTTACCAAATTCTTATTCTCCTTAATAAATACTTAAAAGTCTAACTCTTGCTAAAGCTTATAATTTATTGGCGACCACTCATTAGATATTTTAGATAATTTAGCTAGAATTTTAGCCTTAACAGAAGTCAACACTCTGCCATTTAGATTGAGTTTTGCTTATACCACTTTGATGCTAATCTATTGCCAAAGGTTGCCTTTCTTTCCCAAATTGCTCCTGTTTATCCACCCTTTCCCAAGTTTCTTGAATTGGTTAAATTGTAAATTTGGCTCTGTGCCTTAATTTGTCTTCTGGCCTCTTGATAGTTGAACTAAAATGCAAGTGATCAGAAATGTTTGGGTAAAGTATCAAGTAGATTATATCACATGTTTATTAATGGAAAAGCACTGGGAGAGGCAGTCAGGGAAAAAGCAGACCTTTTCTTGGAACTTCTCTCAGTTCTTGAAGAGGGAGGGAAAATCATTAGCTTCAGAGTGAGTCTTCTTATGCTTGTAGCACCTATGGCCCTCCTCAATCTCTTCCTTCTCTGACCCAGTTCAGCCTGACCTTTTCTTTTTCTTGTTTCCTGTTACCCTTATATCACAAATTCTGATTTAGTTCTTGAAATCCTGGGAAGACTGGAGAGGTTGACCTCACAGCTGTTGCTGCTACTCAGGTAGATAAGTATACACCAGTTTTTGTCAATTTATCCTACACTCAACTCCCTGCTATTTTATAGAAAAACTACTGGGTGTGACCAGTATTCTTACTCTATCCAAATATACTTCCTATCATTTCACTTCATCCAATGGCCTTTTTCCCAAGAAATTTTCCTTTACTTTGTCTTCCGTATTTCTTTCACCCCTTCTAATCTCTTTTGAATTCTATTCAACAATTTATGTACTTACTTGTTCCTTCTTAATACTTTCCGTGTACCTCTTGCAATATCCACTTTGAATTGCCTTTTTTTTTTAATGGGGCAATGGAGGTTAAGTGACTTGCCCAGGGTCACACAGCTAGTAAGTGTCAAGTGTCTGAGGCTGGATTTGAACTCAGGTACTCCTGAATCCAAGGCCAGTGCTCTATCCACTACGCCACCTAGCTGCCCCCTGAATTTCCTTTTTAAAAGACTCATTTAGATTGTATTATATTTGTAGTTCTTATTTGCTATCCCCTATCCCCTTTTGGCTATTTCTCACTCTTAGAAATATCAATTCATGAAAGAAACAGTATCCAATGGAAGCAATATTGTGTACTGGGTGTCATTCTGCATCCTGAGGTGTGAGATCCTGTACTGTCCTGTCTTGCTGCTTTCACCATAATCATTCATCACTTCTTAGACTGAGTTATCTTTTCTCTGGTTTTATGCCCTACATACCACAAGGGTTGCTAACTGCTAACTCATATATCCCCTCTACGGGGAAGCACAATCCTTTCCTAGAGAAGGTAGTGTCATTTAGTAAAAATTCCCCTCAGATGAAACCCAACTTTTAACCACTGACACGTCTTCTTTTCTTATTCACATCAGAGGCAAGACGCCCCTGCTTCCAATACCTCTCCTCCCTTGCTTCTAACCTATTAGTTAGCATTTCTGTAGCATATTAAAATTGGAGAAGTGCTTTGTGTCTCATCTCTTTTGATCCTTACAATATCCCTGTGAAGTAGGTGCCACAGATAAGACTTGCCTAAGTAATGGGCTAGTAAATGTCTGAGGCATGATTTCAGCTCAAATAATCTTGAATCTGGGTTCAATTCTCTAACTCTTGCATCACCTAACTGCTAGCTACTTTTCTGTTAATTTCCTTTCATTACTTTTATCCTTTTCTGGCATAGTTCTTATACTTTTTTTTGATGAGACTAGAGAAATTATTTTCTCTTCTCTGCCTGCCTATGGCAGACTAGGTGGTAGCATATCTCTATTTGCCCTTTGTCACTTATCTGCTATAAATTTGTGGGTGGACAGAATCAAGGTCTAATACCATTTGTTGGATGTGGGGAGGATTTCATCTGAGGCAAGGAACGAGGGAGTGTCTGCTACAACTAGACTGAAGCACAAGTCTGTGAGGTTGCTTGAACTGACTATACCTAGTATACAAAGTGCTTTGTTTGTATGGTTTTTGCAGGGTTGGGGGACATGGGTGGCACTAAGTGTCAGTCCTAAGTATTTAAATTCTCTAATATTATTTCAGAAGATAGTTTTTATACCTGTTCACTGTTTCTGCCTTCTCATCTTGTGCATGTATCTTTCTTTACTCTATATAAGGCACATAATTCATTTTAAGTAGATTTTGGGGTTGGAGAAGTAGAAGTTGGGTTAAACAATTACTCTGCCTTCTTCCCAGTCAAATGATGCACCATGTCATGTTTGATGTGTTAATTTATAACACATGAATTTAGGTAGCAATATATTTAGAATTTACTATCTTTATTTTACCTCCTAAAATTGAATAAACAAATGAATGGTTTCCAAATCCTTTATTATCTTTGTAACCTTCCCTTAGGCACACTTCAACTTGCTAATTTTTCTTCTAAATACATATTTGTACACATGTGTCTTATTTTTGTCACTTTCTGTGAGATCATAAAGCTGCTACCTCCTTAATAAATATTTCAGTTGTGATTCTCTCTTATCCTCATCCCAACCATCAGGTAAGGACCAATGTGAAATTTGTTAGTGACCTGAAAGGTCTGTATTATATTTGCTTTCTGTGATCAGTGGTCACCAATTATGGGTAATAAAAATGTAGATTGATCTTCATGCTAGAAGGGAAACCAAGATTACTGGAAAAATTTCTCTTTCTGCCTCAATTTATATGTTCTTAGATGGGATTAAGAGGAAAATTCAGGAAGGAAACCAGAAAAAATATTCTGAAGTAGAGAAGGGGGTTTGTATGTCAAAAATCAGTATCCAGTGATTGGTGGGTAGAAGATGTGACAGAAGAGAAATGAAATTTTTAAAAAATCCCTGGAATCTCTGTAGGCAAGTCATCTAAAAAGCTTCATCCATAGAAAGAAAATCAATCCCTATAGAAAAAGCAATCACATACCATGCTCCACAGACTAAGGAAATTTTACAGGTACTAGACAGTATGTCTAATAGTACTATCAACCATAGGAAGAAATGGTTAATGGTATTTGGAGATGTACTAGACCTGGCTTGCACCAGTTTGTGAGAGTTTATTGTCTAAGTTTTCTGTTTCAATATTTATAGAATCAGAAAATGCTATAAATTAGGGCTTGATTTTTTTGTTTTATTGATTGTTTAGACTTACTAAAACAATGGAGAAAATGTTAATATTTTAATAAGTATGCCATGCACATACCCCTCACCTCTGCCTCTCCCCCCACCAAGCTGGTTGTTAAATATTTACAAACAAACCACACACATTTATATATCTCACTGCCTCTTTTGCAAACTTACTGCCAGATTTCTAGGAGGCATCATGACCCACTCACTTCTCAGTCCTATTAGCCTGACTTCTGTCTCACCACTCAATTGAGACCTCATTTTTCATGGCTACCAGTAATCTTTTAACTCCTGAATCTGATGATCTTTTCCCAGTTTTCATACTTTTTTAAAATCCTGGAAGCTGTGGACACTGTCACTCTTTTGCTCTTCCTGGATCTTTTATCTTCCTTTGGTTTATGTGACACTGCTCTGTCCTAGGTTCTTATACTCGTCTGATCACTCCTCATTCATTTTTTTTTAAGTGAGGCAATTGGGGTCAAGTGACTTGCCCAGGGTCACACAGCTAGTAAGTGTTAAGTGTCTGAGGTCGGATTTGAACCCAGTACTCCTGACTTCAGGGCCGGTGCTCTATCCACTGCACCACCTAGCTGCTCCATTCCTCATTCATTTTTGCTGGATCATCATCCATGTCCTGCCTCCTATGTCTGGGTGGGTGAATGGGTCTGAAAGCCTTTTTCTTGGCCTCTCCCCTTCTTACTCTGCACTCTCTATTTTGATGATCTTAATCTGATCCTAAGTGTTCAAATATGCTCTCCATGCAGGTGACACCAATTCTAAATATTCACCCATAAATGAGCTTGAGCTCTAATCCCACATCATTACCTGGATCCTAGATATTTATTCCTGAATGTCCTAGAGATATTTCAAAATAAATGTGAGCAAAACAGAATCATCGGGCTGACATCTTGCTATCCCACATGTGTTCCCCTATCTTTGGCTCCTCTACCTGTGACCCCATGAGTAACACCCTGGGTCATCTATGCAACTGCGTTTCTGATCCAGCAAGATTAAAGAAGTAATTATGAACCAAGAGAAACTTGCCAAACTTTAGGCACAACCCTATGAGTAACACCAACCAGGGAACAGTGATCTACTTTTTTTTAATCATAAAAAGTATTTTATTATTTTCTAGTTACATGTAGAGATAGTTTTCCAGATTTGTTTTTATAATATTTCTAGTTCCAAATTTTTCTCCTTCCCTCCCTTCCCTCCCCCCTCCCCAAGACAGCAAGCATTCTGATATAGGTTATATATGTATAATCACATTAAACATATTTCTGCATTAGTCATGTTATTAAAGAAGAATCAAAACAAAAGGGGAAAACTTCAAAAAAGAAGAAAGAGAAACAAAAAAGTAAAAATAGTATGGTTCAATCTGTGTCTAGATTCCACAGTTCTTTTTTCTTTATGTGGAGAGCATTTTCCATCATGAGTCCTTTGTAATTATCTTGAACCATTGTATTGCTGAGAGGAGTTCAGTCTATCACATTTAATCATCACACAATGTTGTTGATACTGTGTACAATTTTCTCCTGGTTCTGATCATCTCACTCAGCATCAGTTCATATAAGTCCTTCCAGGTTTCTTTGAAATATACCTGCTCATTGTTTCTTACAGCACAATAGTATTCCATTGCATTCATATACAACAACTTGTTCAGCCATTCCCCAGTTGATGGGCATCCCCTCAATTTCTAATCCTTTGCCACCACAAAAAGAGCAGCTAGAAATATTTTTGTACATGTGGGTCTTTTCTCTTTATTAAGATCTCCTTGGGAGATTGAAGGGTATGCACAGCTTTATAGCCCTTTGAGTATAGTTCCAAATTGCTCTGCAGAATGGCTGGATCAGTTCACAGTTCCACCAACAATGCATTAATGTTCCAATTTTTCCACAGCTTCTCCAACATTTATTATTTTCCTTTTTTGTCATATTACCCAATCTGATAGATGTGAGGTGGTACCTCAGATTTGTATTAATTTGCATTTCTCTAATCAATAGTGATTTAGAGCATTTTTTCATATAGCAATAGAAAATTTTGATATCTCTATCTGAAAACTGTTCATATACTTTGACCATTTCTCAATTGGGGAATGACTTGCATTCTTATAAATTTTATTTAGTTTCCTATATATTTTAGAAATGAGGCCTTTATCAGAAATACTGGCTGTAAAAATTGTCTCCCAACTTTCTGCTTTCCTTCTAATTTTGGCTGCAATTTTGTTTATACAAAACTTTTTAATTTAATATAATCAAAATCATCCATTTTGCATTTTATAATATTCTCTATCTCTTTTTTTGTTATAAATTATTCTCCTATCCATAGATCTGAGGGGTAAACTATTCCTTCCTTTTCTAATTTACTGATGGTATCACACTTTATTTCTAAATCATGTACATATTTTGACCTTATTTTAGTATACAGTGTAAGATGTTGGTCTATTCCTAGCTTCTGCCATGCTATCTTCTAGTTTTCCCAGCATTTTTTGTCAAATACTCAATTCCTATCCCAGAAGCTGGAGTCTTTGGGTTTATCAAACAATAGATTACTCTAGTCATTTACTACTGTGTCTCCTGTGCCTAACCTATTCCATTGATCCACTTTAATAATCCTAAAGTTCAAATACCATTGGCAGCAAACAGTTTCACTATTACAGGCCATGCTGAAACAAAGCAGCTAACAGAAATGCTCCCCAGAATCTTAAACCAGGTTGGAGCTGACAGTCTGACTAGCTTAAGATGACTGGCATAGGCTCTGCCCAAACAACCTATTGATGGTAAAGCACCACTTGCCACTGGAGAGGATGATGATGATGAAGATCAAGATCTTGATGAGAATTTTGATGAGGTTTCTAAGAACAAGGCAAACTGAATTGAGTATCACCTTCCGAAAGCTAAAAGTTGAAAGTTATATGGAGATATTTTATATCATGTGACTGCTTTTATTCCTTTTCCTTTTTGCTTTTTGTTTTGTTCGTGTTACATATCTAGAGAATTAAATCTCTAATATTTTAGGAAAAAACAATCATCACATTCCTTTCTAAATTTACTCTTCCTTCAAACTTCCCTATTTATGTTGAGGGCAAGAGAATCCTTCTAACTTCAGAGACTCATAATATTTCCCTCTTCCTCCTCCTCCTCCTTCTCTCTATACAGCACATTAAAACATTTTTTAGTTTTTGTTTCTTCTGCCTTCACAATTTTGATATCCACTGTCTTTTTAGGATGCATGTGGCTATCACCCTAATTCAGGACTTTATCACTTCTAGCATTATTCTCCTAATTTGTCCTTCTCATTCCTGTCTGTACCCTCTCCAATACTAAATACTAATACAACAATAAATGAATACTAAATAAAATCTATACCAAAATCTGATTTTGTCACTTCTCTGCTCAAAGGCCTTTAGTGTCTCCCCATTTCCTCCAGGAAAAAAATTACCAACTCCTTATCCTGGAATTTAAGTTCCTGTACAATCTGGTTCCTTCTGACTATTCCAGCTCTCTTTCTTACAGAACACAGGGATCTAACAAACTCTTTCCACACCACCTTCTAACCATATTATATCACTATCTATGCTCTTAATTCAGTTCTCTATTTTCTGCCTCTATTTTTTTACAAACAAACAAACAAAAAAAGAAAACCTCTCTCATACCTGGAAGATCATGCTTTCTAATCTTTGTCTCCTAGATTCTTCACATTCCTCCAAGAGTCAGGTCAGATGAAATTTTTGTGACCACCCTTCCCTCACCAGTATTGGTGATCTGACCCTCTGCAATTTACTTCATATTATATTTATTTTTTGAACATGTTACTAGTACCCTCTGTCCCCTCCCCAAATGACCTACTCTAATGCCTCATTACAATATGGAAGTGACCTTGGATTAATGAAAGCTATACCAGTGGTAATTAAGATGTGGCAGATTATACCATTCTGTAAAGGCTTTTATTACAAAGTTAGAGCAGATTGTGTCTGCTTTTTAATTATTAGCCCTGCTAATTTCAGAGAGGTTTGCCACCAGTAGGCTGACCACTTGGCATGAATTATTTTAGTATAGCAACCCAATGTGATAAAATAATGGGATTTGGCAGACACCCAGGGCCCCATCTGAAGATTGATTTAGAATTGGTTGAATTGGATGAGACTGAGAAACTGACTGAGTACCTCCTTAAGAATTATTAAATTGAGACCATGTCTGGCTGGCCCTGAGTGGGGTGCTGTTTTCAGAGGCTGTGGACTACTAAAGTCAGCAGTAGATGACGCTCAACCAATTAGTTTGAAGGACCTCCCCTTTTTGGGGAGGGAGACAGGAAGTAGGAAGCAGAGCCTGGCTCACTAGATCTCCTTCTTTTGGTCTGGAACTGGCTTGGTGGCAGGAGATAGAGAACAGGAGGGTCCCCCTTTCTGTCCAGGACTTTGGCGTGGTGAGGGACTTCATGTGGACTGCTAGAAAAAGCAAGGGTTTCTCTCTGGCTATACTGAATAGATCTAAACTAGGGTTTTCCATTGTCTCTCTTCACTAACTTCTAATACACTTTAATAAATCCTTAAAAGCCTAAACTCTTGCTGAATTTATCAGTAAATTTTAGCCAGTTTCCCCAAAAAAACTGGGGGCAGTTTAGGACCCATATTTAGATTTTAAACATCACACCATGAAACAAAAAAAATAGAAAATGGCTCTAGGTTATGCTGTGATAATGATACAGTGGCCAAATAGGGTGCAATGAATGCTAAGAATCATGTCCTCTTTGTCATCTATGAATACTAGTTACTGGGTATGATATAAATTAATCAGCATAATAATATAGTGACTTAATTGTCTAAATCTTGTCATTCTTGAATGCAAAACCAGAAGACAGGAAATTATAGGTAAATTGAAGGATGGCTCACTCATTCTCTTTGGGGAGCAAATATTTTATGTCCAAAGGCTACAAGAAATATCATTTCATGGTACGTTGGTCATCTCATTGAAATGCTCATGAAAATAATTTCCAAAAAGAATAACATTTAAATAATTACCATTTATTTGCCAACAACTTTTCTGGAGGGTGGAGAAATAGAGAACTTTTACAAAGTACCAATAAGACCCTCCAAATTAAATGAAATAAGATATTCAGTAATGTCAATGCAAATATGGCATAGATGAAAACAGAGAAGGGAAGGGAATAAGGATTTACATAGTTTTTATTACGTGCAAGGTACTATGCTAAATAATTTTTTAAAAATATCTTATTTGGTCCAGACAACAACCCTGTGAGTTAGATGCCATTATACCCATTTTACAATTGAGGAAACTGAGGCAAATAGTAGTTGAATGATTTGCTCAAAATCATGCAGCTAGTATTTTAAGCTGACTCTGAATTCAGGTATTCCTGACTCCAGGCCCAGCACTCAATCCAAAGGGGGAAAATGTTGTAACATGCCCAGTAGTAATGAATATAAAAAGCCCCAAATTTGTAACTATATAAAAACCATGTGCATATGCCTCATGAACACATTTGTACAAAATCAGAAAGTGCTGAGAATGGCAAGCACCAAATACTATTATCAAATTGGATCTGACTACATTTTAATAAGCGAGAAATAAGACTGACATTTTAACATATGAACGCTGATAACAAAGCTGGGAAAAAAGAATGAAAAAAAAGAAAATATATAATTTGCAATTAAAACAATTTTGACTTGACCTATTGATGCAAAATAAGTTGGGAAATGAATGGAGGAAAGGACAGTAACATTGACTATAACAAAGCTTCTTAAACTGTGGGCTGTGACCCCATATGGGGTCCTGCAACTGAATGTGGGCATCACAAAAAATTTGAGACTATACCCATTTGACTTGTATACCTGTTGTATATACCTTTATTCCCAGGATCATGCAAACATTTCTTGGGCAAAAAGGGGTTGTGAGTGGAAGAAGTTCAAGAAGCGCTAGACTATAACAATGTGATGAGATGAGATTAGAATTTTGATTTCATTGGTAGAAAGATTTTCCACTGGGGGAACTCTTTATGTAGGTGAAGATGGTCGGGCACCCCCCCCTCAAGAAATTGATATTCTTAGAGACTTGTCTGATTCACTCAGTACATTGCCCATGGTCACACAGATGGTATGAGTTCTTGAACCTTGTCCTCCTGATTCCAAGACAGATGTTTTCCTCTTTTCTCTCTTCCTATAATTAAAATGTTAGGTTAGTTTTACTTCACTCCCCTCCTTCCTCTAGTCTTCTATTGAAATTTGTGCAACAGCTTATTTTTCTTCTTTCTCTGTGACTGGAAACATCTTCCAGACTGAGAACATGGGGAAACTCTGTGGTCAAGTCAGTCATGGCCCTAGGCACATAAACACACATATTAAAGCACTCTGGGGGCTTTGCTAATGAATGCAGTCTAACACACGACTTAATTAACAGACAAATACTGGCCATGTGATTTTAGCAAAGTGGTTAATAGGAATTACCACTTGAGGAAGAACCTGACTTTTTGCCCCACAGTCAAATCTGATGAAGCAGAAGACAAGGGTTAAATATGTAAAAAATAAGACTGGCACTTCCTTCCTTCCACCCTAATCCTAATCATCAGTGTTGTGTACCTGTGTCACTACTACAAAGTCTTGGATAAAGGGAAGTTCTTGAAGCAGTCAGTCATTGTGAAGGAAACATTCTTGAGCAAAAGAACATAGGAAAAGAGTAAAGATTTTGGGATAGCCTGTGGCCTAGTGACAAATTCCAACTTGATGATCAACTGATACAAATCAATCTCCATAAGAAGGTAAAGAACCTAAATGTTATTTTATTTACCCCATTCTCCACCTAACCTTATTCCTGACTTTCTGGACTCCAAGAGCATTCCTCTATTGTAGTCTCATCTTGCAACTTACTTCAGCATGTAGGACCTCAGCCTAGCACCCCAGCTCACCCTGGGATATCTCATTGCAAGTTACCTCTCCATTGGTTAATTTTTTGAGGAGCCTCCATTTTGTGGAGGATCCTAGGCTATCTGGCCTTTATTCCTTTTCTAGCCTTGTCCCTATGTTTCTGAATTTCAAAACCATGTGTATTTCGGTTTATTCCTCTAACCATTCTTAATGCCTGGGGCCTCCTCAGCTTGGAACAGCCTACCACCCCTGCTGCCTGCTTAGTCTAGAATATACCTCCTCAAAGCCTACTGCCCTTCTCCCATTGGTGACTTCTTCCTGGGGTCTTCATTTTGTGTAGGGTCCTATTCTACCCTGCTCTCATCCCCCTCTTGGCACTGTTCCTGACTTTCTGTACTTCACAACTATGCCCTCATGCTGGGTGCTTTCATTTTACCCCCACCTTCTACACATTTTCCAGCTCCCTTTTGTGTATTGTCTTCTCCTAACAATTCTCAAGGTAACTGAAGAAGAGGAAGACATAAAAAGCATGGAAGAAATTTCAGATGTTATTTCTTTTTAAATTTGACCATAACAATAGTGGTAACTCCAGAGCTATATGCTCACTTTCCTATCCACATCAAATTTGTATAGAAACAATCTGCATACACCAAGGTCACTGATTAATATAGGCACAGATGAGCTTTTATAAGTGATAGTTCACTATAGCTTTACTATCAAAAATTAATTATACAGAGAATTCATGATCTTACTGCATTTATGGTTTGTGGACTACAACAAAAGAATTTGATTTGGTATAGCAACATTCTGCTCTAATTAGTCTTCCATACGTGTCAAAATTATACATGATTCTTTGAAAGACATAACAACTGAGATAACATTATTCAGTGATCTCCTGGTCATGAAGATCAAGTTATGCAAAAAATAGGAGCTAAATATCCACCATGTGTACTTGCTATTGTGAAGAAGGAGGGTCAAGGGAGAGTCTAGGTTAAAGAGCAATAGCCCTCAGATGGTAAGGTCCTTTAGAAGCTACTGATTAAATCAAGTTTTGTAGCACTGCATAGCCTTCTAAATGATATTCATAATCATTATAAAGAGCTTGAGCTAACTATCCATGTAAGAAAAACAAAGTGGAAGAATACCTAATTGTCTAAACTATTATATTCAGTTATACAGGTAATTCATAGAGCTGGTCCTTGAGCATATATATGTTAAACAAGTGCTACTATTTGTGGGATAGTTGTGGTGGGTTCTACATTGCCTACTGTAAATAGTCAATGAATTAGATTCAGATTTGAATAGGAGAGTGTGGAAAACTATCTATACTCAGTCCTTCTACTTCCAATCTTCTTACTCTTTTCCAATTGCCTTTTCTTGGCTTCCTCTAAGACTTAGCTCAAATCCCGCATTCTGCAGGAAGCTTTCCCTGTTTCCCACTAATCCAATTGCTACTGCCTTTCCTTCTGAGACTATTTTACATTTATACCATATTTATTGTATTTGTACCTTATCATTTACATATTGTCTCCATCATTAGAATATGAGCACTTTGAAATGCCAATATTTGGCAATGGATTGCCTTTCTTTGTATCTCTGGCATTTAACACAATTCCTGGCACATTGTAAGCACTTTTTAAATATATTGACTTGCTGGTTTGTCCTTGGGAAATGTTGTAAGATTATTTTAGTGACTTCTAGCTTCTCTGAAAAAAAAAACACTTTTAACACCAATATTCTTTTGGTGGTTGTATTGTTGTGTGGCTTTGATCCATAAAATACTAAAGCCCACAGAATTGAAATTGAAAAATCATCCAGAGGGAAAAAGAGAAATGAATAAGCCAATACTCAGTTTGTAACACATTACAAACAAGGCACTGTTAAGGAAGAGCAGTGGAAAGTATATCAACAAAGGAATATATGAGTGAAAAAAAAAAACATGGATTAGTTATATGACTGGAGTCCAGGATAACCATTAGACAGCCTGTGCATTCTGTTGGTATCCTTGTGATGTCAAGAAAAATGGAGGAAAGCTCCAAAATATTGAGTTTAGTCCCGTGTGGTGAACTTAGAGGAGTACATGAACAAGAGTCACATAGGATGAGAAATCTTGGATATGTCGCAATCTGTATCAGTGATAGGCATAGACACATCAATAAGATCACAGATACATTTGAGTACTTGGGGGTATGTAGTTTACTATCTTGTCCTCCGACCCCTGTAATGAAATGCAACCTTGTTGGGGTCAGGAATTTTTTTATTTTTGTTTTTTAATCTTCAGCACCTAACATTATGCCTTGTACATAATGCCTTGTAGACACCAACACATTTTTTGTTGAATTCAATTGAAGGGAGTTTGATTAATCATAAATGGCAAATGATATGATCTGTTTCAATGAAACAAGCATTCAAGACATAATAGAAAGAATGAAACCCTCCAACCACTATTTGATTATGGTGATTCATTTGAGAACTGTGAGAAGAAATATGTGATTAATACATCTCCAGTGATTTTGAAGTCCTGGACAAGAAACTGTAGGATTTGCTAGCACAAATGTTTCTGATGATGTAAAAAAACAGGATTTGTTTTTTTCTAAATTTCATAACGAGCTGAGGTGAAGTTTGAAAAACATCCAAAGAACAATAAGGACTTAAAAAGTTATATTCAAAGCAAAAAGAGTGAAGGAGGGACAAATTTGCGAATTGGTGGCAGATTTTATAATGTTAACAGATGACAAGGAGAAAGTAACATTTGTTGTTATTCAGTCATTTCAGTTATGTCTGACTCTTCATGACCCCATTTGGGGTTTTCTTGGCAAAGATACTTTACTTTATTCCATTTTAGCTCCCATCTTCTGTACCAAGGGAAAAATTTATCTTTAAACTGAAAAGATAAAACATAGTTAAAAGAACCCAATATAGATAAGGAAATCTTTGTTGTTGTTTAGTCATTTCAGGCATTTCAGGACCTCATTTGGGGTCTTCTTGGCAAAGATTCTGGAGTGCTTTTCCATTTCCTTCTCCAGTTCATTTACAGATGAGGAAACTGAGGCAAACAGTGTTAAGTGGCTAGCAAATATATGAGGCCAGATTTGAACTCAAGATGATGAATCTTCTTGATTCCAGGCCTAGCACTCTGTCCATTGCATCACCTAGCTGCCCCAAGATCTCTAGAGAACATATAACCCCTTTAAGTGAGTTTGATAAATTGCACATTGGAGACTGTCAAGTAGACTTGTGCTACATTAATTTATTTTATTCTTTTATAGTCAACCCAAACACCAACCCAAACCAAACAAATCATTGTTAATCCATATATTTTCATTTCACTAGAGACAGAGACAAATTTTTTCATGAAGTCTTTGTCAATATGGCATCACTGAGGAAAATTTGGAACAAGTGATGGAATCCTTAAGTGGATTTATAATTATTTGAGCAATTAAGCTATAAGATTAATGGAACCAATTAATATATTAATTTCGACATGAATGGTGGTCTCTAATGACATTTCTTAGCACCATCTTAGTCTACATTTTGATCAATAAATTGGATGAATAAAAATATGTTTATCAGAGCTATAGATTTCACAAAGTACTGTACTTTTGACATATTTACCTTGTACTTTTCCAGTCTAGTCATCTATGTACTTGATATTCCCCTAGACAGAATATTAATTTCTTGGGAGCAGGGATTATTTCATTTTTGACTTCATATTCCCATAAACTAACATAATGCCTGACTATTGTAGATTATTCACAAATATTTGTTGAGAGAAAAATGATAGATAATGTACTGGGTGACAAAATTGGGATTTTAAAAGATCTTGAAAGATTGGAATGATAGGCCAAAATAAAAAAAAAATGTAACAAGGATAAAGGTAAAGTCATAAGATTATAAAATATGACAAACTGTGAAGATTATCCAGATTATAATCATCCAGTCCATCACCATCATTTTATATATGAGGAAACTGAGTCCTGGAGAGACCAAATACTTGTTAAGTTTATATAGATAGTACATTGTAGAGGGGAGAGCTGAAACCAGTCTTACAGACTCTAAATCAGTGTTTCTTAACCTTTTATGTGTATGTGTGATTCATGCCTTTGCAGTGTGGTGAAGCCTATGGACCCCTTCTCAGAATCACATTTTATAAAATAATATACATGAGAATACAAAGGAAACCAATTATATTGAAATGCAGTTATTAAAATATGTTTAAAAATAATTTCATGGACCCCAGGTTAGGAAAGCCTCCTTTAAACCAAGTTATTTCTCAGTATAACAGCCTCAAAAAAGCAATTTTGTGAGACAGGTTGGAGAAGATGTGATAAAGAAATTAGCCCACTTAGTCAATTGTATTTAATTAACTCCAAAGCCCATGCTTTATCTTTATGTCTCATTCAGCTGTCCACCCAGGCCAATTTGACATTTGCATGGGAACAACACTGTCACTGTCTCTTGACCTTCCCCACCCCCAGTTCTCACCTCTCACTCAGGGCAGAGTAATCAAAACAATAATACCATTGCTTCTGGAAAGGGCATGTCAAATGAGTGTCCAATATATCATCTCACCCTCCTTGTGATTCTCAAACCAAAGCTTTCTTTCATAGACACCACTCTTTTATATGTTTCAATTCAGTAAAATACAATGTGAAAGTACTGAATTGGAAGTCAGAAGATCTTGTTTCCAAACCAAGTACTGCTATATTCAACTTGTGTGACTTTGAGTAGATAATGTATCTAAGTATCAGTTAGTGCACCTATAGAATTTGGAGGTTGGCCTGGATGACCTATATGGTCCCTTCCAATTCTAAATCTATAATTGATCTTCTCTTATTTAAATGTAAATTTCTTGAGGGAAGGGAGTCTCTTTTTCTAGTTGTATTTGTATCCTCAGTACTTAACAGAGTGTCTGACATGTGGTAGTTGCTTATTAAATTGTTTTCATTCATTCATTCATTTATTCATTCATTCATTCATTTTATTCATTCCTTCATTCAACAAGCCAATAATAGCAATAAAATGTGACTATAGATATTATTATAAAGCAAACTAGGACATTTGACAGTAGAGGATATCATAAGTGTACACATCAAGAAATTCTATTTTTCAATTTACAAAAAGGCAAACATTTATTGAGCACTCATTCAAAAAGGTCATTTTAAAACAAACTAAAAATATCAAAACAATTGAATTGTTGAAAAAATCAGCATCTGAGCTTGACTTTAAAAATGCAGATCTTCAAAGTCTCCTTTTAACAACATCTTTGTCCTTTACTCTTAACCCCATTATAGAACAACCTTTTTAGTCAATATCTTTTTGGTTAAAAAAATATTCCCAACTGGACCCTGATCTTTGACATTCAGGGCAAGTGATGGAATTTGATATCTTATTTCCTGGTGACTGTGCATCCTTTTAAAATATAAAATTTCAACCTTTTTGTCTTTCTTGTCAGTACCAACTAGTACCAGATAACAACAGGCTGAACCAGTGAAAGCAAAATGATCAAAGAGAGCAAGGGTGTAGAGAATAGCAGGAGGAATAAGTGACTAAAGCAACTGGGATTCCTAAAGATGGGAAAGCTGCTCCCAACCCTAGAGAGTTCTTGCTCCTGGACAGCTCCACCATGACTAGAATATTCTTAGCATATTAGGGAGCCCCTAGGTATGTCAGGCACTGCCTACATACATACATACATACATACATACATACACACAAACTTTCGTGGCACATTAAAGTTCGGTTCCTTCTTGGTTAATCCTAAGGAGAAATAAAACATGAGTGATGGCAAGTTGAAAGATTTTACTTTTCAGTGAAGCCAGTATAGAATTGTGCCTATTCTCTAGGCAGAAGCAATTCTGGGGTCATACTTTGTGTCCTATGGTTAATTTGGCTAGCAACTGCCAATGAATAACTGAGCCTGTCTTGATTCAGAGTTCCTATTTTGAAAATAAGATGTATATTAAGCTTTTAAAATATTTGGATATCTCAGGTTAATAGGTGTGTGTAACATTTTACTGGCACATAAGACACATTTACTTCATTCCACTTACCCACACAATGATATGACTATGAGCTTCCTTCATATGTCCTTTGTAGTTGATTTCAGTATTTATAATACTTTGAATAACATAGTTGTTCACAATTATTCTTTGAACAAAATTGCTGTTACTGTGTACAATGTACTCCTGGTTCTACTCACTTCACTTTGCATCAATTCCTGTAAGTCTTTCCAGGTTTTTCTGAAAGCATCCTGCTTATCATTTCTAATAGCACAGCAGTATTCCATCACAATCATACCACTACTTGTTTAGCCATTCTCCAATTGATGGGTATCTTCTCAATTTCCAGCTTTTTGCCAATACAAAGATTTGCTAGAAATATATTAGAACATACTGGTTCTTTTGTTTTTTCCTTGATCACCTTGGGAAATAGACCTAATAGTGGTATTGCTGGGTCAAAGGGTCTACTTTCTTGAAAACACAAGAATCTGTGATTTTGTTGGATGTTCTTTTAACTGATGCAAACCCCAGAACACTGATTTAGAAGATTGTCTTTTAGAAGTGCTCGAGCAAAAAAAAAAAATTGTCCTGCAGAAAACCTAGCAATAGGCCTTCTTAAACTTAAGCTTGGATAATAGACATGTAGTCTATTACTGAGGCTGACCCCAAGATCTTTCCAGCTTGGTAGGACCTGACAGAGCCTGTTCTTACCAGGCAGAGATTTAGAGAACCCAGGATCACCTCCACACTATGGTAAGGGATCAAAAGAGGATTTTCATGGAGCTTCTTCAAACAAATTGTTTTTCAATGTTTAAAAATAAACATTAAATGAGATATCAAATCTTTCTCCAATCTATCATTAATATTAGACAAAGACAGTTGGCATTTTTCTTACTAACAGAGTCAAGTATATCATGGAAAGAATTCACAAAAACAGAAATTTTGAAAAGCACTAAAGTGCTTTTTGATAACCTTTATCAAACAATTAGAAATTAGGGAATTATCTGCTTAGACTTATCAATTTACTCTCTGAGCAGTAGATATTTGTCAGGTTATTTATTTTCTTAAAAAGATTATTTTTCAGGAACACTTTACATGTTTCTTTATATGATAAGGATAGGGCATTTCCAGAAGCCAAGAAGAATGAATACACAACCCATGAGTCTTAGGGTTGAAAGATGATTTAGCCCTTTTTTCATCTTCAGGCTGGACTATATCTAAATCATTTAGGTTTGATTAGACTATATTTCATTCTTTAAGGACTTAGAACAGTGCCTGGCCCAAAGTTGGCACTTTAAAATGTTTATTGACTGAAAGGGCTCATCATCATGATATTAACTCAGCTTTGGATATTCAACAACTTCCTAACTCCCTTAGCCTTGTGTTCTTTAAATTATTGTGCTAAATGGTGTTTTCTAAAATTATTTATTGCTATTCATATATTAATGTCTATTGCGCCCACTTTGGCAGTAAGCATTTATTATTAATTAATATCATATATACCAGTAAAGAATTGGCTGTCTGTCTCCCTAACTTTTCATAGTCTCAGGCCTTCATATCTACATAATCAGCAAAGCACGCACCAAGAGAGGCCAGAGAGATGGGCACGAGAGGTTGAAAAGATAGAGCAAAGAAAAAGACACTGGCGTGGCCAAGGGTTTTATCCTCCTTAGATAGAGGTGAGCCACCACACATTGATCAAAGCCAATTGCTTATAGCATCATTCAGTTCCATTGATTGACATGAGGGTGGTCTAAAGAGTATGCAAAAGGGGTACATCCCAGTGTTTAGGTGTGCTTCTTCACTTAGCTAAACAAGAGAATCAATCTCCATTTCTTTTGCTCATCTGAGCCCATTCTGGAGGGGGTGGGGGGAGGAAGGACAAACTGATATCTGTGTGCCCCCAAGAAATTCATTAATTTTTTTCACTTTTTTTCTTTTATTCAAGTTTTCTTCTAACAAAATGACTAATATGGTCATCTTGTACAAAATTGCACATGTGTAACCTATATCTGATTGCTTACCATCTCAGGGAAGAAGGGATAGAACTTTAAGTAAAAATTAATTTATTTTGTTTTATTAGGTTTCTAAATCGCATTTTATTTTCCAGAATATATGTAAAACCAAAATTTTAACATAAATTTTTGAAAAACTTTGTATTCCAACTTCTCTTCCCCCCTCCCACCTACAAGAACTCAAGCAATTCAAAATAAGTTACACATGAGTAGTCATGGAAAAATTCCCATATTAGCTAGTTGTGAGAGAAAACAGTCAAAAACCCTAAAACTTCAGATTAAGGAATTGTCAAAGAGAAAATGAAAAAAAATTTAAATGTGTTTCCATCTGTTTTCAGATACTATCAGTTCTTTCTCTGCAGATGGGCTGCAATCTTCATAAGTCTTTCAGGGTTATATTGGATCATTGCCTTGCTGAAAATAACCACATGCTTCCCAGCAGATCATCCCCCACTACTGCTGTTATTTTGTATACAGTACATTTCTCTCTGCTTCAGTTCATGTAGTTCTTTCCAGGTTTTTCTGATAGTATCCTGTTCATCATAACCTATATATAGTACCTTAAGCTTGACAGTGAATTTTCGTCATAGAAGCCCAGCAAAGTAGGTACCATACATTTTGCCATTATAATCAATCATCATAACTATTTCCCTCCATCCCACTCCCTTCCCATGACATTTACTCTCTCTTCTTTTTACCTATTCCTCCTCAGAAGTGTTTTACTTCTGACTATCCCCTCCCTCACTCTGCACTCCCTTTTTTTCTCACCCTTCCTTCCTTATCTTCTTCCACTCCTATTTTCCTGCAGGGTTAAATAGATTTCTCCTCCCAATTGGGTATGAAAGCTATCCCCTCCATAAGCCCACTCCAATGAGATCAGGGTCCCTGAGCTAATTCTGTGTTCTAAATTGTTCTTCTTCCCTCCCTCCTCAATCCTCCCTATGAGATCAAGCAATTCAATATGTCATAATGGTGCAGTAATGCAGAACATCTTCATCTTCCTTGAAAGTGCTTTGCTTTTTACTGCTCTCTCCCCCAATCTGCCCTTTCCTTCTTTCCTTCTCCCCCCCTCCTTTTCTCCCTTCCCCAAGGGCAAAAATATATTACTATACCTACTTGAGTATGTGTTAGTCCTTCTTTGAGCCAATTCTGATGATATTAAGGTTCATCCACTCCCCAACTCCTTCCCCCTCTTCTACTCTCCTCCATAAGCTTTCTTCTTGTTTCCTTCATGTGAACTACCTCTCCCCAGACCATCTCTCCCCTTCTCCCTCCCCCAGTTTATTCCTCCTACACCTCAACCCTATTTTAATGATGTCTTCATGAATTAGTTAGGTGGCACAGTGGACAAAGCACCAGCCCTGGACCCAGGAGGCCCCAAGCCCAAATCCAGCCCCAGACATAAGACACCCCACCCTGTCTGCCCTACAAAGAACAAAACATAAATGCTTTACAGGTATAATACCTTCATATTCAGTTCAGCCCTGTCTTCTGTGAATTTCTTACTGAGATAGTTCTTATGATTTCAAAGTATTATCTTTCCATGTAGGAATGTAAACAGTTTGATCTTTTAATATCCCTCATGAAGTCTTTCTCCTGTTTACCTTTTTATGCTTCTCCTGGGTCTTGTATTTGAAAGTCAAATTTTCTATTCAGTTCAGGTCTTTTCATCACAAATGCCTGAAAGACTTCTTTCTCATTGAAATCCCATTTTGGCCTCTGAAAAATTATACTCAGTTTTGCTGGGTACGTGATTTTTGGCGAAGTCCCAGTTCCTTTGCCCTCTGAAATATCATATTCCACGCCCTTCGGTCCTTTAATGTAGAGGCTGCTAGATCTTGCTTTATCCTTATTGGAGCTCCACAGTATTTGAATTCCTTTTTTCTAGCTGCTTGCAGTATTTTTTCCTTGACCTGGGAGTTCTGGAATTTGGCTATAATATTCCTGGAGGTTTTCGTTTTGGGATGTCTTTCAGGAGGTGATTGGTGGATTCTTTCAATTTCTATTTTAGCTTCTGCTTCTAGAATATCAGGGCAATTTTCCCTCATAATCTCTTGGAGGATGGTGTCTAAGCTTTTGTTGTGGTCATGGTTTTCAGGTAGTCCAATGATTTTCAAATTATCTCTCCTAGATTTATTTTCTAGGTCAGCTGTTTTTCCAAGGAGATATTTCACATTGCCCTCTCTTTTTTCATTCAATTGGATTTGCTTTACTGTGTCTTGGTTTCTCATAAGGTCACTAGCTTCCATTTGTTCAATCCCAATTCTTAGACAGTTATTTTCATCAGGCAGCTTTTTAATCTCCTTTTCCATTTGGCTTTTCAAACTGTTGACTTTTTTCTCATGACTCTCCTGCATCGCTCTCATTTCTCTTTCCATTCCTTCCTCTCTTTCTCTACATCTTCGTTCTATTTCTCCTACTTTCTCTTCAAAGTCCCTTTTGAGTGCTTCCATGGCCTGAGATCAGTTCATATTTTTCTTGGAAGCTTTGGATGTTGGAGCTTTGACCCTTTTATTATCTTCTTATTCTGAGGTTGCATTGTGGTCTACCTTACCCCCAAAGAAGTTTTTGTTGGTCTTCTGCTTTCTCTGCCTATTCATCCTGGCTTACTATTTCTTGGCTTTTAACTCCTTCTTAAAGTGTGGCTCTGCTTCCAGGACACACTGTTCAAGCTACAGCATAGCCTGGGGGATGGTTGGGCTTCTTCTTAGCCTGCCTGGCCTTGCTTTCATTTGATTTTAAACTCTCCACTGGGGGGGGGTGGGGGCTGCTTCTCAGCTCCACTCCTGTTCTCAGCTTCAGAGGGTCCCAGGTGTTTTGGGTTGGGGGGGAGGGGAGGAAGGGGGGGGAGGGGAAGGAGGGAGGTTTTAATCTCACCTGGCCTGTTCTCAGATCTGGAGATAACCTCAGGCCTATTTACTAAGAAACAAACCAGCAAAGCTTTCTCTTCAAGCTACAGTGTGGCCTAGGGGATGGTTGGGCTTCTTTTCAGCCTGCCTGGCCTTGCTTTCATTTGATTTTAAACTCTCCACTGGGGGGGGGGGGGCTGGTGTTGGTGGTGGGGTGACTGCTTCTCGGCTCCACATCTGTTCTGGGCTTCAGAGGGTCCCAGGTGTTTTGGGTTGAGGGTGGGGCAGGCTTTAATCTCACCTGGCCTGTTCTCAGGTCTGGAGATAACCTCAGGCCTACTTTACTAAGCAAAAAACCAGCAAAGCTTTCTGTGGTATGGTTCTCAGCTTCTGATGAGACTGTTCCCCTGTTCTCCTCCCCCACCTGGGTCTCCCACCACTCAGGATTTCTTCCTGGTTGCCTGCTGGGGTGGGACAGTTGAATCCTCCCCCCCCCAGTCCACTGGTACCCCTACACTTTACCCCACCGGGCCAGCTGTTCAGTCTGACTGCACGTTCAGTTCCAGAAATTCATTAATAATAATTTGTTTTTTCTCATAGCCTCTTCTTCCCTCTTATCAGAGGGCTGGAGGGTGAAGTACTAAATTCTTTCCACAGCTTTCCTTTTTAGAAGACTGAAATCTGTACTTTCCAGATAACTTTCTACTTGCCATGTACAACTATGCTTCATTTGAACTCCATGGAATATGATGCTCTTTTGCTCTGTACTCCCCAATAGCCTCATCACCTTTTTCTAGTCTACTGTTGAGTATTGTCTTCCCCCATTAGATTAAAAGCTCCTTGACAACAGGAACTATCTTTCTTATTTGTATCCCCAGCACTTAACACTTTCTGACACATAGTAGGTGCTTACTAAATGTTTATTGAATTGAGTTAAAGTGCTTCACAACAACCAATTCTAGTATAAGGGAGTTCTTCCTTAAATTCTATCTAACTCCCTCATGTTGCAATAATACCCATTTCCCTATCTCCCATAGTGGTTGTAATGCTTGCAATTTTTCAAGATTCAATTCAAATCTGACTTTCTGAAGGACTTTCTTGGTCCTTTTATTTGCTAGTGCCTTCTCCTCCAAGATTGCCTTTCACCTGTATACATTCTTTTATGTACTTATCAATATGCTATCTTTTTCTTTAGAATGTGAGCTCCTTGAGGGCAGGAACTTTTTTTCCCCTTTCTATCTCCCATACTTAACACATGCCTGACACAAAACAAGCACTTAACAATTGCTTATTGATTAACTGATTAATATTTTAATATTATTCCAAAAGGGACAAGAAAGAGAAAAAGGGAACAGTCCATTGGCCTATGTCTTGGGGCTGGTACTGGTCCGAGCTTCCACAAGTAGATGTGTTAACTAACCTTGATGTGCCAAAGGATGCTACAAAAATATCTGAATGGTTTGGGGCTAGATGTGATGTGGGATGTGGCCTGTGTGCCACTTTTAGGAAGGATGAAGGAGAAAGCTGTGAAGAATATGGGTAATAGTGAACATAGAGTGTCTCTGCATGTTTCCTCCTGGCCAGTGGACAGGTATGGGAGACCTGAACTGGTCGTTCCTTGTGGGGACCCATCTCCATTTCATTTCCTAGTAGAGAATTGTGGAACAGTATTGGCAACTTGTTTAGATGACAATATTTAGATAGTCATCACCCTACAAGTAGTTAATGGCTTCTTCTTACCTGCAGCAACAACAGCAGCTGCAATCCTGGGTCTAGGCACCGAAAATGTGTTCTTGAACCTTCTGGGTTTCCTGAAACTATCTATTACCTGAGTTTGCATTGCCTAGGACTGGGTTGGGGGTTTTGGAGAAGTCCTAGATGGAGAACCTGAGCAATAGTTATTTTAATATATTTTATTTTAATTCTTTTTTTAATAAATAATAAATTGCATACAGCTGAGCTACGCTTATATTTTTGACTCAATTATGTCATGTTCACATGATTGTGTCTGTTGAAACTCATTAGAAAGGGAGGAAGTAAAAAAATCTCACACAAGATGGGGCTGATCCAAGGGACCAATGTACACAACCACACAAAACACATCCCTAGACAAACAAGGTATGTCCTTCTTTCCACAAAAGGAATGCAATTGAGAACAGAGGTAGCTATTTCTCTGAAAAACCTAGAGAGATTGACACTGCACCTGAGGGCCCATTGCTGTTGGGATAACCATTGAGGTGAGCTGGGATTTTTAAGTCCTTACAATTTAATAGACAGGCAAGAGATGATCGCTTTTCTGTAGTGATTAAATATTTCCTTATTCTTCACATTTTCAGGCTAAAGAATGTTACATTTTTTTTCCTTCAAAAAGTTAACTTTCCTTATCCTTCTGTTATCTTGATTGTACCTTCAGTTCACAGAGATCTCAGAAGCAGTAGGGAATATGACTTGGCCAGGTTCTCAAGTAAGGGGTCTGCATACCATTGCCTGCTTCTTTTTGTTAAGAGCCACATTAGATTGTGATACTTTCCCCCAAAACTTACATTGCCTGTCCTTCTGTGTTGGGGTCATTGTTCCTGTTATTTGTGCTACAGTACTGGTGAGATAAGATTGTACTGTTTCTATAGAGAAGACTGGTCATCACCAGGCTGCTATTCTAAGTTTCTAAATGCTACTAGAAACAAAATTCTCCCACCTATAATGCCTGATTGTCTTTTGAATTTACCTAATCTTTACTATGGACATTTGACTTTTTAATGTATTCTCATACCTCCCTCTCCTCAGTAGATTTACTTTAATAAAATTTGTCTTGGGCTCATATGAAAACTGGCTTTCATTCCTTGCTTGGGTACACAGTGACTGATAACAGGGAAAGGTAGTGCAGCTGTATACTATGTGGTAAGAGAATGCCAGTCAGGATTAACAATGTGACAGGGTAATAAATAGATCAATGCATATTCCACATATGGATAATTATGTTGTTAGGCTCTTCACTTACAAAATACCGAATCTCTAAATATAGAGTAACATAAACCATTAATACTGTCATATTATTCCAATTGGTGTACCTTTAACCAGTCCTTGAGACTGGGCCTTTGCAACTAATGAATGATGCAACTCTCTAGTGACCTGGAAGTATAAGTGTGCAGATAGGTGGCTCCAACAGTCAGTGATAAGCAGCCAGCATTCTGACAGTATGAATATGCAGGGAGCCTTTGGTGTTAGAAATGATATTGGTAGCATATTACCCAAGTCACTTTCCTTCATATGTGACTCATTCATTTTCTGAATTCTGCAGCAGAACAAAAATGAAAGAGGAGCCAGCCAACACTGGCAGGCTAATTGGTAAGCAAATATGTGTCACCCTTATGATTTCATTAAGTTTGTCAGTGGTAAATTAAGATGGAAAATATCTGTTTAGGTCAATGGATTTCAATTTAAAACTCATTTTCTGGTGCCCTTTGGGAATTTGGAAAATGAAGGGCAAGAAAGCCATAACAAAACATATCAAGTACTTTATGGCATCAATGGGAAACCTTTATAATCTGTCAAGCTTGGTTTCAGAGGTCTTAGTCCTGCTATCCCTACTCTCAGGGGGATCCTGGGAAGGGTTTGGAAGTATCTACATGTTTTCTAGTGTTGTTCTCATTGAGTGTTCCATTAATTAATAGGAGAACGTTCTTGGGGAATGAAGCAAGAAGACGATTAGTTGGAGGGTGGGGAAAAAAAGGGATGCTAAAAAAGGGAAGTATTTTTCTTAGCACTTCTGTACCTCCTTGGGATAAAGTCTCAATTTACATTTTTCTCTAATTACTGATGAAGTTAGAGATGAATGGATGAATACCTTGGTACAATATTGATGATCAGATGAGGGCTCAATGCAAAAAGCCCATAATTAGGATGTTTTGGAGCATCCAGCTTTGAAACATTTTCTAGCTAATGTAACAATTGGAATAACGCCACCGGCTGGAGACTTACTATAGAAGAGTTCTGCCCATGAAGCGAAGGTCTTTGAGGGCAATACCAGGAGTCTTTTCTTTGGCGGCAGGAAGTGACGTGGACTAGTAGGAGGAGGAAGGAAGAGACTGGCGCTGACTCTGGCGCTCTTCCCTTTGGACTCTGGTGGAGAGCAGACCTAGAAATGTGCTCTCCCTTTAATAGATAGGAATCTAGGCCTTTTTCTCTCTCTTTACCAAATTCTTATTCTCCTTAATAAATGCTTAAAAGTCTAGTTCTTGCTAAAGCTTATAATTCATTGGCGACCACTCATTAGATATTTTAGACAGTTTAGCTAGAATTTTAGCCCTTAACACTAACATGTGAATTGTGATTTATTAGGTTGGCAGGGGCAGAAGAGTAAGGAAGACCAAAATATCATAAGTGAGAGGGGAAATCCATTTTTTTTCTTTCCCTTAAATGATCAAGACATAACTTTTATCTTCCTCTTCTCAAAGATCACAGAATCAGAAAACATACATGTCTCTTTTCACAATCTGTGAATCAAAATAAGAAAAAATGAAATGGGATTTTTTCCCCCTATTAAACTCCTTTTCATGCGTTAGGAAGAAATAAATGTCTGCCAAAGGAAAATGAAGAGGAACTAAGAGGATATTCTAATTGCCCACTTCAATCACACCCACACAAAGATGCCTGGCTAAAGCATGGGCAGAAGGATCAGTAGCAGTGTGTTGGCAAAGAAAAATGCTCTAGCAAGAGTTAGGCAGACAAATGGAGACAGCTGCTGCATTTTCTCTAGCGTTCTATCTCTTTCAACCAAATCCTGAAGTGAATAAACAGTTGGTTTAATTAATCACACGGTGCTACTTCCTGCTTTGAAATCCAAAATTTATTTTTTTGAATTATAGGAGAAAATGAGGCCTACCTATATATCTCCTAAGCAAGGGATGAGAATCTAGAAGGGTGAATGTAGTGTACTTAATGAGAACAATATCCACTGCAGACCAACACTCCTATCCATTTCATGTTGATGACAATACTTAATCCTACCCATGCTTGACTAGAATAAGGACAGGTTAAATGAAGTTAGGGCCGGAGAAACTATTGAATGTAGCATCTGCTCAAGTCTATAGCCAGTTCTTTTGTTTGACAGGCTACTATGGTTCTCCAGTTTTTGTTGTGTATGTCCTCTTTGAAGCCCAGAGCTCAAATATTTGTCATCCCCTTCTCTCTACTCACACCACTGCCTCACTAGTTCAAGGCCCTCATTTCCTCACTTGTACTATTACAATAGCCTCCTGATGGGTCTCCCTGCCTCAAGTCTCTCTCCTTTTCAATCATTCTAACACAGGGAGGCCAATATTATTTCTTTCAAGTACAGTTCTAACCATTTAACATTTCTACTCAAATTTCAAAGGGTGTCTATTGCCTCTAGGATTCAATATAAGCTTATCTGTTTGACTTTTAAAGCCCTTCACAACCTGCCCCCAATTTTCCTTCCTTCCTTCCTTCCTTCCTTCCTTCCTTCCTTCCTTCCTTCCTTCCTTCCTTCCTTCCTTCCTTCCTTCCTTCCTTCCTTCCTTCCTTCCTTCCTTCCTTCCTTCCTTCCTTCCTTCCTTCCTTCCTTCCTTCCTTCCCTCCTTTCTTTCTTTCTTTCTTTCTTTCTTTCTTTCTTTCTTTCTTTCTTTCTTTCTTTCTTTCTTTCTTTCTTTCTTTCTTTCTTTCTTTCTTTCTTTCTTCAGAGCAATGAGGGTTAAGTGGCTTGCCCAAAGTCATACAGCTAGTAAGTGTCAAGTGTCTGAGGTCGGATTTGAACTCAGGTCCTCCTGAATCCAAGGCCGGTGCTCTATCCACTGCACCACCTAACTGCCCCCAATTTACCTTTCTAATGGTATGTTAACTTTGCTTTTCTTGCTGTATTCTACAGTTCAACCAAACTGCTAGCTTTGCTGTTTTTCGTATTCAACATTCTGAATCGCTTGTGCCTTTTCCCCTTGCTATCCTTCAAGGTTGGAATGAACTCCATCTTCACCTCTGCCTTTTAGATTGCTTTCAAAGGCATTCTGTACAAGGGCCACCTTCTATAGGAAACTTTTCTAGATCTCCCTCAAGTGGTACAGAGGATAGATTACTGGCTCTGGAGTTAGCAAGATGTGAGTTCAAAACTGGCTTCAGACATTTGACATTTACTTCCTGTGTGAGCTTGGGCAAATCACTTTACCCCAATGGACTAATAAAAACAAACAAAAACAATCTGGGGCCATCTCTAGTCTTCCTGATACATATCTTGTGGTTCTGGAGGAGAGAGTGAGGCTGGTGACTTTGCACAGCCCTCCCTCACTTAAATCCAATTCACTGCAAGTCATGATATCACTTCCCAATGTCATGGTCTCCTTGGAGAATGAAGGATAAGCAATAAGATAACCTTCAGCTGTGTGTGCAAACTTACCTTGTATTTACTATATACATGTACATGTATGTATATGTGTATATGCATGTATATGTATATGTATGTAAATATATATGTAAATATATGCATATATATATGTGTAAAATTACCTGATTTGTGTATGCGGCATTTATTCTCATCTCTCGGTATTTATTCACATCAATCCATTAACTAGTATTTGGGTACCTAGTATATATTCAATAACTGAACATGGTATTTCCCCTGATAGAATTTAAGCTCCTTGAGGGGATGAATATTTTCTCTTTCTCTTGGTATCTCCAGGCCTAGCATAGTGCCAGACACATACTAAGTACTTAATAAATGTTTGTTTAATGATAAATCTATGCAATCAGACTCTAGAGTTCTGGTCCTGGAATCAGAAAGACCTGAGTTCAAATCCTGTTTTACTTAACCTCTCTTTACCTCAGTTTCCTTATCTGTAAGATGGAGATAATAATAGTACCTACATTTCAGAGTTCTTATCAGGGTAAAAATTATGCAATATTTGTAAAGTGCTTGAAGTGCTATGTACATGTCAACTATTATTACACCTATCATTATTATTTCATATGTAAAGTGATTAAGAGTCTCTTACAGTGCTTAGCACAATGTCTGGCCATAATAGGCAACTTAAAAATGTTTATTGATTGATCCATTTAAGTTTATTTTGTTTTGTTTTGGTTTGTTTTGGTTTTTTGCGGGGCTATGGGGGTTAAGTGACTTGCCCGGAGTCACACAGCTAGTAAGTGTCAAGTGTCTGAGGCCGGATTTGAACTCAGGTACTCCTGAATAAAGGACTGGTGCTTTATCCTTTGTGCCACCTAGCTGCCCCCAAGTTTAGTTTTTGAAAAGAAAAAAACTGTCCATTCCGATTTCTTTGACATCTTGACCTACACATGCTGAAATATCATTTAGCATGAAGAATGATTCTTTCTGTCCAACATATATATATATATATATATATATATATATATATATATATATATATATATATATATCTCCCCTGAGAATTTTTTTGCATTATAGACTCCTTTGATAATTTGATAAAGTCTTTGTATCTCTTCTCAAAATAATGATCTGAAATGCATAAAGTAAAATACTTAGTATTACAAAAGAAATAATTTTTGGAACAAAATTGTTTCAAATTTATTTTTTCCACATAAGTTTAAGGACTCCCTGAAAACAACCCAGAAATTCCTCGGAGTTCATGTGCCTCAAGTTAAGATCCCCTGCTTTAGGGGATCCTCTAATCTTATAAGATAGAGATTATAGGGTCTCAACTGTATGTAAAAAAAAAAAAGAAACAAAAAACTTTAATAGAACCACCCTGTTTCTAGAGCAGAAAATTTAATTTAATTCTTTTGTATCTTTTTTCCCTCCATAATTTCCCCCCTCTATCCCCTGAGACAAATTTGTTTAGGCTCAATTCTTTCCTTCAGCCCACTTTCATCTCTACATTTTCTATTGAGCTTACCCTATGTTTGCTATTTCTAAAATATGTCTATAATCTCCCACTTTCTAAGAACTACTTTGTGAGTCCTCTAACTTGGAAGGAAAATATCTCACAAAGTTATAACTACACTGGAACATTCAACATTCCCAAGTCCGTTACAGTATGTTCTTGATGGTGTATCATGGCAATTACTTGATTTTTGTATGCAACATTTCTTCTCATCTCTCAATGTTTATTCACATCAATTAATCCAATATTATTCTATTGGTAGAGTCTGTTTAGAATGGCAGCTGATTTTGGAATAACATGTAACATGGCACTAAGTGTAAAAATTTAATAAGAAGGATGATGTGATGCTCAGCTATTCCCAATGTTTAAAGATGCAATAAGTATGAATCGGTTGGATAGAAACAGTACTGAGGATTATACATAATATAATAAATTATCATATAGTATATGTAATTATATAATATAATTGTATATTGCAATATATATTATGTGATGGGATAATTGGGTATGATGAGGATGGTGTAGAAGTAGTTGGTACATATACTGGATGATTTAATGTTTACTTAATTTCTGTATTGTTTTCAAGTCAGGTTTTAGGTTGAAGATAAAGGATTTCTTTTAAAGAGAAGAATATTTTATTTTTAGGCCCAAATAAATAAGTTTACCCTTTACTACAGATATCAGGAGAGTCAATGTAGGTGATGTGGATAAGGAGAATTGAGTAGTACTTGGAAAACAACTCCACTTATTGAAAATATTCTTCAGAAAGATGGATGTGATGTCATATGCTCAGTATCACCATTGTATTTAGTCATTTAAAATATGGAATGAGATTTTTATAACAAAATATGGGCACATATCTTGTTACCCAACTTTAAATTATGGATGACTATTAAAAACACTGAGTCACTATAAACTTCTATGATCTAGAACTTAATGCAATCAGTACAATGTAATCCACAAATAAGAGTAACCAGAGGAGGGAGCAGCTGTTGGCACAGTGGATAAAGCACTGGCCCTGGATTCAGGAGGACCTGAGTTCAAATCCAACCTCAGACACTTGACACTTACTAGCTGTGTGACACTGGGCAAGTCACTTAACCCACATTGCCCCACAAAAAAACAAAAACAAAAAGAGTAACCAGAGGACCTCTCCATCTGTAGGAAATTCCTCTGACTTGAAATCTGTGCTAGATCTCTTCCTTGTTACTGGTGTTTCCTTATTTTATGTTTTGTTTAGTTTTAATGATCAAGAGAATCATTTAAGACCATAGAATTATGTTCTATGATATGTTTTAAGGTATCTTGTATGTTGACTTGTGAACAGATATGACTTATTGAAAGAGAATTTTTTTGCTCTTTTCCAAATAAAATGCTTTTTTTATAGTTATCAAATAATAAGCACAGTGAGGTCTTGAATTCCCTCCAGCTTTTAGTTAGTTGTTCAATGGTAAAGATATAAAAAATTATGGAATAACACTTGCAAAAGCCTGCCCTTCATCTTTTATAGATTATATACAAATTTTGTATAGATAAGCAAGTAAGAATACAGATCTGTAGGTTCTCTTTTTGTTCTTTTGGACCCTTGCCCCTTTTAATAATAAGGGGCAATTGCTTTCCCCTATGCTTTTTGGTATTGTCCCTTTCTTCTAATATCTTGAGAATCAATACTTCAATATTGTGCCACCTAACACCTCTTTCCATGATTGGACTACTCCAGTTACGTTTTGATGTATTTATGTTTTCTTTAATTTCTATTTCCTCTGTAAGCATGTCTAGCACTCTGATATCAGAGTCCAGATATGGTGGCTACACTGTCCTTAGCATTTAAAAAAGAAATGCTTTAAGACAGCTTGATCCAAAAATCTTATCATATATTTTATTTATCTCTTGTCTATTGTCCATTAACCATATGACCTTAGTGTCAATCTTGAGTTTTCTGGAGCAACATAGTGCCTCAGCAGCTGCTGAACTGGCAGCAGAATGCCCATAGCCATATGGGCACTCATGTAAGTTCTGGCTAAGCACCTCTTTCAGAAGGGACTCCCATCCAGGACCAGTCTGTACCTATGATGGAAATTGATCCCTGTTGCCTAGCTAAAGCTGTTGTATGAAAAGTGAGTCTGATTAAATAAACCATGATACTAGCATTTGAAATAAAGTTGACCAAGAAATTTTAAATTGCCCCTGTTGATATAAATTTATATGTATATGTGTGTATATATATATATGTATATGTATTCTACATATATACACACATATATGTGTGTATTTCTTACTTTTGCTTTTATGTCACAGCTATTTCTGGAAACACCCTTACCCTCCTCTCCTCATTGAAACTGATCCTCCTTGGGCAGTGTTGTTCTATTTGACAGCTTGTAAAAATATCACTTTTCATTAAAGATCAAGCCTAAGTGAAAATCTCTTAGGATATTTTGAACATTCACATAGAGATCAGGTAGTGATTGGGATTATAATTGGACAATTATAGGTAGTAGGGAGAGAACCACAGTCATGGAAAGTCTCAGATATAGAATCGCCCAGTCCTCATTCTACCTTGGGCTTGTCTTTTCCATGATTTTTCACTATGCACATATGATTAGTTGACTAAGCCTATTGCTCTGCCTCTGTAACATCCTTTTGAAGTAAAAATTTTAGACAGCCTCTAGTTTTCTTACTACTGCAACTTTCTCCTCATCCACATTCCTGTTTTCAATATCGACCTACAGTCAATCCTAATCTTTTAGCCACAGTTATTTTTTGAGTACTTGCTATTTTGATTTTGTTGCTCTTCTCTTAAAACCCTTATAAGAACTCTCTATCACTTTATGCATTAAAACTAATATCTTTTTGATCTCTATACTTGCAGCATCCCTCCCTCCCACCCCACCCTCAGTCTTTCCAGATTGAAGCTTTTTTTGTGAAGCTTTTTTGATTCAGTCGAAGTTAACTATTCCACTCTAGGTAACTACGGAGAAAAAAAAATAAATACAGCATACCCCAAATCCCACAAATTCTACATCTGCACAAAGTGCAGCTCTTTAGTTTCAGTTTGGTAACATTTTATAGTACATCATGTTATACTCTAAATGTCTAATTACCCTTCAACTGTAGCCAGTCTTTACCAATGTAGACTGATTTAGAATTTGAGCACTGTTAAGCAAAGACTATCTAATTTGTTTTGATTAGTGCTTGGCACAAGTATGATGCATGATACCTTCAAGGGCGTTTGATAAATATCTTTCAAAGGTGGCGCTTCCTTATTAAGGGAAAATTCTTTTTTCTCCCAATTTTAAAACATTTTTATTTAAAGTTTTGAGTTCCAAATTATATCCCTTCCTCCTTTCCTTTCCATCGCCCCCCGCCCTGCTGCCCCCATGATAAGCAATTAGTTTTAGGTTTTACATGTGCAATTATGCAAAACATTTCCATATTAGTCATTTTATATAAGAAGACTCAAATAAAAGAAAAAAATGAAAGAAAATAAGAAATAGCATGCTTCGGCCTGTTTTCAAACTATTAGTTTTTTTCTCTGGAGGTGAATAGCATGCTTCATTATCAGTCCTTTGGAATTGTCTTCGATCACTGTATTGCTGAGAATAGCTAAGTCTTTCACAATTCTTCATCAAACATATTGTTGTTACTGTGTACAATGTTCTCCTGCTTCTCTTCACTTCACTATGCTTTATTTCATATAAGTCTTCCCAGGTTTTTTTTTGAAATCATCCTGCTTGTCATTTTATTTATCACAATAATATTCCATTACAATCATATACCACAGCTAATTTAGCCATTCCCCAATTGATGTATATCCCCATAATTTCCAATTCTTAGCCCAAACAGAAAGAGCTGCTATAAATATTTTTTGTACAAATAGGTCCTTTTCCAAAACCTCTTTGGGATATTGACCCAACAGTGGTATTTCTAGATCAAAGAGTATGCACAATTTTGTAGTCCTTTGGGCATAGTTCCAAATTGCTCTCCCCAATGGTTGGATCAATTTACATCTTTACCAATAGTGCATTAGTGTCCCAGTTTTCCCACATCTCCCCCAACATCCAACATCTTCCTTTTTTGGGGGATATTAGTCACTCTGATAGGTATAAGGTAATACCTTAGAGTTGTTTTCATTTCCATTTCAAGGCTCAATAATGATTTAGAGCATTTTTCTCACATGATTATGGATAGTTTTCATTTCTTTGTCTGAAAACTGCCTGTTCATATCATTTGACCATTTATTAATTGGGGAATGACTTATATTTTTTATAAATTTGATTCAGTTCTCTATTTGAGAAATGAAAATTCAGACAGGACTGAAACAACTGAACAACAACTCAATGAACAATCCAAATATGCTGGCCTTCCTGCTGTTCCTCCATCCCAGCACTCCTATCTTTTTTCTCAGTGCTTTAGCATTGTCTGTTTCCCTTGCCTGGAATGCTCTCCTTCCTTATGTCCACCTCTTAGTTTCTCTGGATTCCTTCAAAACTCAGCTCAAATCCGATCTCATGCTTTAACTCTTTCCCACTGATCTAATCTCCTAGCATCCTCCCCACAATATGAACTTCTACCTAATCTCTCTATATCTTTTGTTATTTTTTTACATTGTTTTCCCCATTGTAATGTGATCTCCTTGCAGGCAGGAATTCTTTTTTACCTTTCTTCCCATCCTCAACACTTAGCACAGTGCCTGACACACAGCAAGCACTTAAATACTTGTTGAGTGAATGACTTTTATACCTTTCCCTCTTAACTTTGATGCTCCAGACATGCCATAGTGCTCCTTCATTTTATTAAATACCTTTATTTTATTAAATACCTACAGAGTATAAAACAATATTTTAGATAGGAACCAAATTTCATTGCCAACATATGGTCCCTGGCAACAAGTACTCCAGTTATAGATGAAACACACTTTAAACAAATATAAATTCAGCGTAGGAAAACCTGGTTTATACAGCAAGAATTCCCTTTATTTAAAGCCATGGTTTTTCTTTAAATAACAAGTTGTAGTGGAACTAACCTATGATTTTACTGCCCGAAACCACATGCCACAACAAAAATGGCAAACAATAACTAAGGTCCTGAGGTACACATATATTTTAGAAATGGATTTATACTGGTGCAAAGTAGTGCTTCTCAAACTTGTCTTTTGCTCATGGCACAGTATTCTTGGCCACAAGGAATCACAGAACCCTGAATATTTAAGCTGGCAATATTATTGGAGAGTCTGGCTTGCATATACACATTCCCCTTTGACAAGAACAGCCATTTTTATTGAGTTCATTGCACTCTGATGTGTTGTGAGGTTAGTTCTTCCAAGTGATAGACACATTGTGTTTATTTTTGTAAGTATCATAGTTAATGTACTACATATCATGGATAAGTAAAATTTGTATTAAATTATTAATAAATTTCATTTCTCAACAATAACATAACATTTCAAATTTTATGGCATACATAGTAAAACTGAAAGAACACCCTATGAGATCTCATGTAAACTGAAAAGTAGAATATTAATATAATCAACGAATATAGACATAGGTAACCACCCATCTTGGCCAACAGAAAGTCACATTTATTTATTTATTTTCAAGCAATTGTGGTTAAGCAACTTGCTCAGATCATGCAGTTAGTAATCTAGCTGTCTGAGGCTGGATTTCAACTCAGGCCCTCCCAACTCCAGGGTCAGTGCTCTATCCACTATCTGTCCCCCACATTTAGTTGTAAAATATACATTGTTCCACTTAGTAGTAGCATTGTGTCATTGCTGTGTTGGTTAACAGGTAGGCAGGTCTGTCAGTCATTCATACCTGTCCCTTTCCACATAGGCACTTTTCCACTTGTGTCTGACATCCTCTTCTGCCAATGGCTTTTCTCCCAAACTAGACCTGGCAAAGAAGTCCTCACCATCACTCCACCCTCCAGTACCTAGTTAGCCTATTAGGTAGCCCCACCATCACTCCTCCCCACCAGTGCCAGGCTAGCCCATTAGGTAGGCATTAGGTAGCTGACTCATTGTCAAGGCAGGAGTTATTAAAGTGTTCACAGTCATGTTTCAAGTGGTCTATGAACTAGAATGGGGGAAAATGACATCTTTATTTTTATTAACCTCTAAATCAAGGGTTAAAAATAAAATTTAACATTTCCTTCAATTGCTTAAAAACTATTATTCTGAGAAGGGGTCCATAAACTTCAAAAGAATGCCAATGGGGTCTGTGACACAAGAAACATCAACCCCCAATATCTCTTTCTGTCCTGGGAAATTATAAATTGACTTTATAAATGTCTTCTGTAGGCCAGAACTTCCAACCACAGATGGAGCTCTGGCATGATATTGATGTTTTCAATCTCCCTCCCACTCCCAGGATCCAGACCATTATTGCCTCCTCTTATCTATGAGACCAAAGGAAGAAAGGAGGAAAATGAAGAACTAGCAGCTTCTCTTTTAGGAATCCTAGCTTGTTTTAGGAGTGCAGCATCTTCACTTGCATCATTTCATCATATTAATTTAGTCTCTATATTCCCAGGTCATCACCATGGCTGCTCCTTCATTCCTCTTCTTTCCTTGTCTCTCCCTCATGACTTCCCTTCTCCAGGTCTCTCTCCCTCAACTCCTATAGATCTTTTACACCCCACAATTCCTCATGATGAGAAAGCTAGTTTCTCAATTAAAGACTGGTCCAGTCATTACAAGGTCAGGGCTGAATTCCCTAGGAGGGACAAGATTTCTGCAGGACTAGCAATACATTTATCTCAAGAGTCCTAATCTCTTTGATGACCCTTGAAAACGCATGGCCAATAGTGGTATAGATATTTTTCTGTTTGTGAGATGACTATTAGTCATTAAAAGTGTAACTTTGGTTTATGGGGAAGGTAAGCAAGTATTAATATTATCTTCAATTTCTTCAGCTTAATGGATACCTTAGAGGGAGCTAAGGTGCTACCCTGGATGGAGCTTTGGACATGGAATCAGGGAGGCCTTACTTCAAATCTGATCTGAGACACTTAACTAGTTGTGTGCTCCTGGGCAAGTCTTTTTCAGTTTCCTCAGCTCTAAAATGGGGATAATAGCACCCATCTTTTAGGGCTGCTTTGGGGCTAAAATGACATAATATTTGTAAAGTGTGTTGTGAACATTAAAGCATGATGTCTGTGGCAGTGATATCTTTTTATGTCTTAACTTGTCAGGTATATTCTCTTTTTAAATTTTTTATTGATTGATTGATTGATTGCAGAGCAATGAGGTTTAAGTGACTAGCCCAGGGTCAAACACCTAGTAAGTGTCAAGTGTCGGAGGTCAGATTTGAACTCAGGACCTCCTGAATTCAGGGCCAGTCCTTTATCCACTGTTCCACCTAGCTGTCCCCATGTCAGGTATATTTGAAAGGGGATCCTTTTTTCAGGTATTGCTAGTTGTATTTGAGAGCCTTTATATTCCTGATATGGGATTTTGTAGTTTCCTCTTTTACTTAGATTTTATTGAATCATTGACCCAAAGCTGTGTGTGTCCATGTGTGTGTGCGATCCTGTTGTATTGTTGGAAGGACGATCATATTGGCATTAGGTGGAAGTTGACAGTCTTTATTAGCACCTTGTTTCTTTGTGTCCCCATATATAATGTACATTTTGTTTGTTCCTTGAAAACTGTACTGATGATGATGTTTCCCTGTAATGAACACACTAGAAATAGACCTTTAATGGGTTTAGCATAATTGTGCCAGGTGTTCATGTTTCTGTCTTCAGGCCATGTTGTAAGATCCACCTGTTTGAAATGGCAGGCGCTCATCTTTACCCCTTGCCTGTAAATGGGAATTTTGTAATTGCTATCTTGGATATCAGACATAATGTTTGTGCAACAACTGAGGGACTCAAAAATGAAATCAGTGGCAAAAAAGATGAACTGTCATATGATTATTATTTCCATAAAGAAAAACATTTCACTTTAATGACTGAAAATTTCAGAGTAGCATTAATATAGGTAGGAAAGGGCAATACTTGCCCTTTTTCCTTCAATAGACATCCCCATTCACCCCCAGACTTTTTTTAAAGCACAACCATAGCCAGGAGACATAAGTTTTTGTCCTGGATTGGCTCCTAATACAATTTGTTTAACCATATCTTAATCAATAAACATTAACCTTTCTGCACCTTAATTTTATCATCTGCAAAATGATGGTGTCTCTGAGGTCCCATTTAGCTCTAAATTTCTAGGATACCATAAGAAAGTCATTCAGCTGATGCCAATAGACACTGTTGAGCTTAAACAGGGAGGAAACATTTAATTAAACATTTCATAAAGAAAGCACACATGCACTTAATATATTTATGCATTTACTTAGCCTTGATGATTGTCCTTCAATATTTTTTTGGAGGCAATTGGGATTAAGTGACTTGCCCAGGGTCACACATCTAGTACACATCTGAGGCTGGATTTGAATTCAGGTCCTTCTGATTCCAGGGTTGATATCTATCTATTGCATCACCTAGCTGCCCTGTCCTTTAAAATTTTAACATTGATTTGCATAGATATATGAAAATAGATTTTATTGTCATCTTTTATTTTTAAATTATCTACATTTCCTCATCTTCCTCCCCTCTCATCCTTTCAGAGAACCATAACTTATACCAAAGATTTGTTTTAAAATAGAGAGAGATGAGGAAAAGAAGATAAACAAAACCAAGCTATACATGAAAAAAATCTAATGTTATGTGCAATTTTGTCCATGAATGCCCATTTCTGTAAAGGGATGGGGATAGGGCAGGGTGCAAGATGTCTCCTCATATCCTTTCTTTGGGTCTAAGATTAGTTTTTATAATTTCACAAAATTTAATTTTGATTGTTTCCTAGTTTTTGTTCTTTCCATTTCCATCACTGCAATCATTATGTTTATTGTCTTCCTGGCTCTAAATTCATTTCCATCTATTCAAATAAATCTCTCCATTTTTTTTTTGTCTATCATGCTCATAATTTCTTAGAGAATTTTAACCTTCATATTCCATTGCATCCATATGCCACAATTTGTTTAACCATTATTCTCTCACTGGATTTCTGCTTTGCTTCCAGTTCTTTGCTACCTCAAAAACGTTCTGTTATAAATATTTCAGTGTTTCTGGGACTTTTCTTTTTGTTAATGACCTCTTTGGCATATGAGTCTAGTGGAGGAATCTCTGGCTTAAAGGATACAGACATTTTAATCATTTTTGTTGCATCATTCCAAATTGCTTTCCAACAATGGAAAACATCTTTTATTCTGGATTTTTGCCTTTAGGGCCAATGTAAACAACTCTAATCCCACACAATACTGCCTCAAAGAATAAAAAATATCTATCAAGTACCCTTTATATTTTTTCTTCTCCAGGATAAACTATACCCATTTCTTTCAACTACTTCTTATATGTCATGTAGTAACCCTTAGCAATTCTATTTTCTTTCCTCTGGATTCTCTCCCATTTTCCAATGTGGAAACTAATGTTCAGAACTACTCCAGATGTGACCTGATCAGGAATAGGTACAAAACTTCCATAGACATAGACTCTATGCCTTCTCAAAATAAATTCAAGTTTGCTTTAGCTTTCTTGGTTCTCATATATCATATTGTTGAGTCATATCAACCTTATGATACATTAAAACCTCCAGGTTAGTCAGTCAGACAACTAAGTATTTAAGTGCCTACCATTGTTAGGCACTGTGCTAAGCTCTGGAGATACAAAGAAAGGCAAAAGACAGTTCCTACCCTCAAGAAATTAAAGATCTAATAGGGAAGACAACAACTGTGGGAGGAGGGGAGAAATTATGTACAAACATGCTGTATAAAGGATAAATTGGAGACAATCCCCCAAAGGGAGGCACTAACATTAAGGGAGATCTGGAAAGGCTTCTCCCAAAGAATTAATCTTTAGCTGAGATGTAAAGGAATCCAGGGCAGCCAGGAGGCAGAGATAAGAAGGGAGAATTCTAGAATGGGCTGGGGGCTGGGGGCTGGGGAGGAGGGGGCAGTCAGTGAATATGTATTCTAGCTATACTCTTGTTAGTGAGGTTTTTTAAACTCATGTGTAAGATTTTAAATTTATCCATATCAAATTTCATCTCATTAGATTAGCCTCATATACCAACCTGTCAGGGTCTTTGTGGGGTCTTAGTTTGTCATCCATTCTCTTAGCTACTTCTTTGAGCTTTGTACTATCTATAAATTTGATAGACTTGCCATTTTTTATAGAAGTCATTGATAAAAATGTTATTATATGGGGCGGCTAGGTGGCGCAGTGGATAAAGCACTGGCCCTGGAGTCAAGAGTACCTGAGTTCAAATCCAGCCTCAGACACTTAACACTTACTAGCTCTGTGACCCTGGGCAAGTCACTTAACCCCAATTGCCTCACTAAAAAAAAATGTTATTATACTATGTTATAGAAATGCTTGTTTTATTCCATTAATTAATTTTTTAATGTGAAAAAATGTTATTTACTACAGAGTAAAGTCCAAAACACTGCGGGGTATTTTCCTAAAGACCTCCCAATAATTAGACATTGAACCACTAATGATTACTCTTTTGGTAACCAGCTATTCAACCAGAATGATGTAATGCCAATAGCTTGCCATCTTTCTCATGAGAAAAATTTGAGACACTTTGTCAAATGCTTAACTAAAATCTATGTAAATTAAATTTTTTTGCATTACCTTGGCCAACTGAGTCTATTAAGCATGTAAAAAAAGAAAGAAAATGACTTTTGTCTGAGGGGCATGCTATTGATGACACTATGATCACTATTTGTGATGATGCCTTTTTTCATCTCCTTGTTCCCTAACAGTCCTCTTAGCATTATCATCTAGAATGTTTTGAGGAGCTGAGAAGAAGCTCTCTCATTTAGTTTGTAAAAATCCATTACAAACTTTTTTTGGGGGATAATTACATAAAATTTATCCAATCCTGTTTTATCTCTCTCACTCTCCAAGCAAACAGGAACATAATTGCTTTTTATGTGACACTCTGCCCATTTTCTGTAAAGCCCTTCCAAATAACCTTGATCCTTTATAATTTCTACTTTGGAACATCATAAGTTTGGGCTGGCAACTTTAGGGTCAACAATAGACTGGTTAGAGTGGCAGTCAATCAAGTCAGAGATGAAAGAAAGTAAAGCTGTGTATAGAGAATTAGAATCAGGGATATACTTAGAAGCAGCTCTGTGATATTTAGGAAACTAGGATGGTCCAATATGACTAAGAGATATTAAAACAGAGAAGTTGTGGCTACAGGACTTAGATTGGAAGTGATCTGTTTAAAAGAGTGCTCAGAAGAAAAAAATATTTTAGTAGGGAGATCTATTGAATTCTTTGCTTTAATTTTTACTGAGATAGACCTCAAGGTTATTCTGACTCTCAGATTTTATCTTATGCAACAGGCATGTCAGAAGTTTTAGAACAGTTACTGGTAAGAGTCCCAGATGTGCTAGAACGAATTGACAAATTGGATATGAATAAATCATTGGGACCAGATGGCATTCATCCAAGAATTCAATAGAAAATCAAGGGTGAAATTGTGGAACTATTAACCAGAACATAAACTTGTTTTGTCAAATAGCTACTTTTACCAGAGGACTGTGGGATTGTTAATGTGATGACACATTGGTTATGGAAAGGGAGCAGGAAAGATGATGAAAACCTATAGACCCTGAAGTCAAGCATCTGTACTTGGTAGAAACTATAAGGATAATTCTATGAATGGTAACACACACAAAAGATTAAGCAAGTATAATCCATTGGATGAAAGGCAATGTGATTTCTATAAAGGAAAAATTATGGCTAACTTTTATTTTATTTTTATTTTTATTTTTTTAGTGAGGCAATTGGGGTTAAGTGACTTGCCCAGGGTCACACAGCTAGTAAGTGTTAAGTGTCTGAGGCCGGATTTGAACTCAGGTCCTCCTGACTCCAAGGCCGGTGCTCTATCCACTGCGCCACCTAGCCACCCCCGCTAACTAACTTTTTAGAAATTTTGAGGGAAGAAGAAAAACTGTAGAGAAGTAGTTTCTTTTTTTTTTCTTTTCTTTCTTTCTTTTTTTTTGAGAAGTAGTTTCAAGACCAAAAAATGAGGGAAAAACTAAGCACCCATGAGTTTGGGAGCAGTAATTTTTTTTCTGAAAAAGGAAAGCTTAGAAGTAGAAGACTAATGATGGGATACACAGTCATTTCCTTTACCTATAGATGTGTTGTTAGTGGAATTTACCTGGTATCAGTTCTCAGGCCCAAGTTAATTTTATTACAAATGATACAGAAGAGGAATTGTTTCATGAAATCTCAAAGGTTATACAAAATTCTTCTGGGAAATGAGAATGTGAGCTCTTTTTGGGAAAAAAACTGTTTTCCTGTTTTTAAATCTGCTTTTTTTTTTTTGCCTTTTTTTTGTATCCCAAGCACTTAGCACAGTGCCTGGAACATAGTAAGTACTTAATAAAAGTTTATAAACTGCTGTTGACTAACCCAGTGATAATTGTTGTTGTTCAATCATTTTAGTCATGTACAACTCTTTGTGACCCCATTTTGGGGATTTCTTGGCAAAGATCCTAGAGTGGTTGTCTATTTTCTCCTCCAGCTCCTTTTACAAATGAAGAATTGAGGCAAACAGGATTATATGACTTGCCCAGGGTTCCATATCTACTAAGTGCCTGAGGCCAAATTTGAATGTCTTCTTGATTCCAAGACCAGAACTCTATCCACTGTATCACCTAGCTGCAACTCAGTGGTTATAGGCATGCTAAATCCCAGAATGAGCAAAGCATGGAACAGAGTAAAAAATGCACAAATCCATACTGGGGGCAAGAGAATGCAAAGGACTATTGTTCAGGATTAATGAGAAGATGACAATTGACAACAGAGAGAAAACAGAGCTAATTAACCCTAATTTTATTTCAGCTCTATCAAGGAAAATAAACTTCAGGTTGAGAAAGATAGAACAAAAGTACTTAAAAGATAATTGAGGGGGCAGCTAGGTGGTGCAGTGGATAAAGCACTGGCCCTGGATTCAGAGGACCTGAGTTCAAATCCAACTTCAGACACTTAACACTTACTAGCTGTGTGACCTTAGGCAATTCACTTAACCCTCATCCCCCCCCCAACCAAGAAAAGATCACTGACCCCAAAAAAGATGGTGACAAAACATCTTGCCACCCTCAATAAGTTCAAATTCACCAAACCTGGAAAAACTGTACCCCAGAATTGGGAAAATTAAAAAAAATCACCAAAACCACATCAACTAGTCTAGCACTTGACCTGTCTTTCTTTTAGTCATTTCTCCATACAGTCATTACTCTAGTTCCTTGCTTCTTAAACTATGGTCTTGACCCAATATGGAGTCAATTAACTGAATGAGAGGGTTGTCGCAGACACTTGACACTAGCTGTGTCACCCTGGGCAAGTTACTTAACCCTCATTGCTCCACACACACACACACACACACAAATAAATAAATGAGAGAGAAGTGATCTCTAAGAGTCACTATATCTTCATCAAGAATATGTTATGCCATGAACTGATGATAAATGAGATTAGCAGAACCAGGAGAACATTGTACACAGTATCACCAACATTATGTGTTGATCAACTGTGATAGACTTGATTCTTTTCAGCAATACAATGGTACAAGATAGTTCCAAAGGACTCATAATGGAAAATGCTCTCCAAATCCAGAACAAAGAGAACTGTGGAATATGGATGCAGATTGAACCATATTATTTCTTTTGTTTTTGGTGCTGTTTTTCTTTTTTTTGAGGTTGTTCCTTTTTGGTATGATTCTTCTTTCACAGCAGGACCAATGCAGAAATATGCTTAACATGATTGTACATATATAACCTATATTAGATTTCTGGCTGTCTTGGAGAAGGGGAAGGAAGGGAGAAAAATTTGAAATAAGAAATTTTATAAAAAGAAATGTTGAAAACTATCTCTGCATGTAACTGGAAAATAATAAAATACATTTATTATTAAAAAAAAGAATAGCTCATGCCAGTCTGAATTCATATCCTTTTTGATCAGTGCTTCTAAGAATCAAGGGAATTCCTTAGATACAGCATAAATGGATTTCAGCAAATTAATTGAAAAAAAATCTTTCGTGCCATCTTTGTGAACAAAACACAGAAATGGAATAGATAATGGTCCAGTTAGGTAGAATCAGAACTGGTTTAATGAAAATTCAGTGAGTTAATTGATCAAAATCAATTTGTAGGGAGCATCTAAAGTAGTTTCCAATTATCTGATATTGGTATTGAACTATTTAACTTCTATATCAATTACTTCTATGAAATTATCAAATTTGCAAGTATAAAGTTGGGAGATAATGGAAGTGTTAATGTCCAAAAAGATCTGAACAAGCTAGAAGGATAATCTGACTGTTTCATGCTGAAACTCAATAGGGATAAACGTTAGATCTTTTGTTTCATGAGCTGTTAGATCTTTTGTTTCATGAGCTTGGAACTGAACAGGAAGAAAATAGATTGAATTGGATTTTGGAAATTGTGTAACACTTTAAATTATATCAATTTCTTCTTGACATAAATGCTACTTTTCAAACATCAATATTCTTCCAATTATGCCTTATGGCTGCAGATCATGGAACACTTTGATTTTCCAAGAATTAAAATTATGTGTGACCCAAATGATAGAGGAAAAAAATGCATAGTAGACTTAAGTAGGCCATAATATGTTATAGTCATGGCTGAAGTACAAGAAGAAGTAATAAAAATAATATCATCTGGGAAGTACATGATTGAAAAATTATGTATTTGTCATATATAGAAAAAAATGGATAACAGAGAGAGTCTAAGTGTTATATCATTATGGAAAGAACATTTAAAAATTTGAAGGAAGGTCTTCAGAGTATTGGGTAGATTATCCAGGAATAATTTATGAAAAAAAAAGAATTTATGGAAAGATATGTATAACAATCACTTTCTCAATGAATAAGCATTTATTAAGTGTCTATGTCTTACTATATGTCTAGCACTCTGCTAAGTGCTGGGAATACTAAAAAAAGAGGTGAAATGATCCCTTCCCCCAAGAAGATCACATTTCAATGGATAAACAACATGAAAATAATCAAGTGCATACAGGATTGGATATGGAGAATGAGAGAGTAAATAATCATGCATGACATGAAGTTTGTGAACCTTGGTGATTGAAGGATAGTGCTACCATCAGTAGTAATAGGATGAGAAGATGCAATCACACTGAAATCTTTACCATTGGAGGAAATACCCATACCATAGAGGTCAGCTACTAATGTATAAACATGAAGTCCTGTACTTGAGTATAGAAAACCAGTTTCACAACTACAGGACATGAGGAGTTGGACAGTAGTTTGTTTTTGTTTTGTTTTTTTAGTGAGGCAATTGGGGTCAAGTGATTTGCCCAGGGTCACACAGCTGGTAAGTGTTAAGTGTCTGAGGTCCGATCCAAACCCAGGTACTCCTGACTCCAGGGCCAGTGCTCTATCCACTGCACCACCTAGCTTCCCCATGGACAGTAGTGTTTTGTTTTTTTTTGTTTTGTTTTGTTTTTACTGAGGCAATTGGGGTTAAGTGACTTGCCCAGGGTCACACAGCTAGTAAGTGTTAAGTGTCTGAGGCCAGCTTTGAACTCAGGTCCTCCTGACTCCAGGGCCAGTGCTCTATCCACTGCACCACCTAGCTGCCCTGACAGTAGTTTTTGTGAAAATCATTTGGAGGTTTTAATGGGCAACAAACTCAATGTGACTAAAATTTCCTTTAATTTCAACTGTCTATTGAATTCTGATGTCACAATATCAACTCAATTTAATTCAAGTCAACAAATATTTATCAATCACACACTTTGTGCAATGCATTGTAGTGGGTGTTGAAAATACAAAGAGTTATGAGAGAGACTCATCTCAGAGACTGCAATCTAACAGATGGAATAAATCGGGAACTTCCTACTCATGGGTTCCTCTAGAGTTCAGGATCCTATGGAGTTCCAATCTGCCAAAGTCTCTCTGCAGGAGAAATCTTTTCCCTCAGTAATAATATCATAGGTGATATGCTCATGGATAATGGGAGAGGTTGATCTTGAATCTGCCTTCCAAAACAGTTCTAACCCAATAGAAGTCAGACATGCCCTATTCAAGTAACTGCTTAATAATTGTCTTCAGTACTGTTCTAAGTTCAAGTCATATGTGGAATGTGAGATAACCACGGAGAGAAGGACCCTATCACTCTTGGTGGAATGACCCATTTGTGGAAGGACTAATGTCACAATGGGGACCACTCACTCTGCTCAGATAATGTTGGCTCCCATTTCATACTTGTATGTACTAGATTTAGATCATTGTTATATTCTCTTATATACTGATTCCCCTTCCCCTACTCCATTACCATAATTTTTCCAGCATCCTTCATTAGAATATTTTTCTATTATTTTTAAATTTTAAAAAATATTTCTTTCCTGTTTTGGGTTACTTTTTTTTTGCAGGGCAACAGGGGTTAAATGACTTGCCCAGGGTCACACAGCTAGTAAATGTCAAGTGTCTAAGGCTGGATTTGAACTCAGGTCTTCCTGAATCCAGGGCCAGTGCTGTACCCACTGCGCCACCTAGCTGCCCCTTTCTATTATTTTTTACTCTTCTCTCTCCATACCAATCAGTCCACAAATAATTTTTTAAAATGCTCTTATTTTTAACTTTCTTTAGTTCCTTTTCTACTATCCCCATTTATTCTTTTATCTCATGAATGAATTACCAAAATTAGACTCTTAAGCTTTAACCTCTTTTCCTTGAGTTTCTATTATTTACTGTGACATTTAAAATATAATGTGTGGTCGCTTTATTCCTGTCCCGAGTGTAGGGAAAACTAGCTAGGCTTTACTTATGAATTAGAAGCTTTAGCACCAAGTTTTGGGCATTAAGCATTTATTAGTGAAAAAGAGAAGACTTGGGTCAGAAAGCCAAGAAAAAGCCTATCTAACCTAGAGGAGAGATAATAGTTCAGCCTAGCCTGCTTCTTTTTAAGAGTCCTCGGTTACCAAGAGCCTGTTTGCAAGATTAATTGAGAGAGCAAGCTTCCTCTTTGTCCCAAGGAAGTCCTTCCACCCTGCTTCAAGCTAATTGGCTAGCATCACCCAAATCCATTGGTTCACTGGACTTGAGGGTAGTCCCGTGTTGAGGTCAGAGTCCACAGTCTCTGAAAACATACCCTCTTCAGATGTGGTTTCAGTTGAATTAACTTTGAGTGAATTAACTTTTAAGTATGTTAATCAGCAAAGTCAATCAATCTCAGTCAATCCAATCAGTCTAAATCAATCCCAGCTGGGACCTTTGGGCATTGGCAAAGCCAATTCTCTAACATTACTAAGTGATCTCATCAGCTCCCATGGATTTAACTATCATCTTTACATAGATTATTCTCAGGTTTATTTGTCTAGCCCTAACCTCTCTCCTAACATAGTCTCAAATCTATCTATCTAATCTATCCTCTAACCGGATATCTCAAAGACATCTCAACAACTGAAATTATTATCTCTCCCCTTAAATTCTCCTTTCTTCCAAACTTCCCTATTACTGTGAGAACACCACGATCTTCCCAGTTCCCCAAGCTCACAACCTAGTTGTCATCCTCCATTTCTCACTCTCTTTCATCCCCATATTCACTATATTGACAAGGCCTATCAATTTGATAAGGCCTATCAATTTGATCATCACAACATCTCATAAACTCATACTCCTCTTCCCTCTTGTGATACTGCCACCACTTTGTGGGAGGCCTTCATCATCTCATGGCTGCGCTATTGAAATACCTTGCTGGTTTGTCTCACTGCCTCAAGTCTCTCCCCACTCCAATCTATTCTCCTTTCAACTGTCAAATTGATTTTCTAAAACTACAAGTCTAATCACATCACCTCTCTACTCCCAATCAATAAACTCTAGTGGCTCCTGATTCCTTTTAGGATTAAATATAAAATATTCTGTGTTACTTTTAAAGATCTTCACAACCTGACCCCTTCTTACCTTTCTACTCTTCTTACACCTTATCCTTCATCCTCCCTCTTTTCATTACTCCTTCTCACTATGTCAAATTAACCTAACTAAAATGGTTCAACAGTGTTACCACACCAAATCTATATTCTTGCCTAGTTGTAAAGGCTTAAATTAATCTGTCCTCATCCTACCCTTACCAATCTTATATTCTACTATTCTCCAACATGAACCTTCTACTCTAAGCAAGCAGGCCCTATTACTTCATCCCAGAACATGACATGGTCGTTCCTTGTTGAGTGTCTTTGCTTATGATAGTTCCACCCTTTTCACCTTATGAAGCTTTTTCTAACTCATCATTGATCTCATTCCCAATAACTTTTATTGTATATTCAATTCAATTTAAGGAACATTTATTAAGTTCTTTTTGTGTTCTAGATACTAGGGTTACAGAGACATAAAAATCACACATTAATCCACATAAAAATAGCAGCACCCCATTTCTTTCATTGCTTCATACCTATCAGTTTTGTCTCTATAAAGAGATTGTAAAGATTAAAGGGCAGAAATTTCATCATATACATTATATCCTCTTACCCTTAAGGCTTAGGTCCTCATTCAGTAATGGGCACATAGTAACACTCAATAAATACACATGAATGAATGACTTTTAATGTAACCTTCTGCAATGTTGTTCCTACCACCCACATTTCTATGAATGGTAACACACACAAAAGATTAAGCAAGTGTAATCCATTGGATGAAAGGCAATGTGATTTCTATAAAGGAAAAATTATGGCTAACTAACTTTTTAGAAATTTTGAGGGAAGAAGAAAAACTGTAGAGAAGTAGTTTCTTTTTTTTCTTTTCTTTCTTTCTTTTTTTTGAGAAGTAGTTTCAAGACCAAAAAATGAGGGAAAAACTAAGCACCCATGAGTTTGGGAGCAGTAATTTTTTTTCTGAAAAGGAAAGCTTAGAAGTAGAAGACTAATGATGGGATACACATTCATTTCCTTTACCTATAGATGTGTTGTTAGTGGAATTTACCTGGTATCAGTTCTCAGGCCCAAGTTAATTTTATTACAAATGATACAGAAGAGGAATTGTTTCATGAAATCTCAAAGGTTATACAAAATTCTTCTGGGAAATGAGAATGTGAGCTCTTTTCGGGAAAAAAACTGTTTTCCTGTTTTTAAATCTGCTTTTTTTTTTTTTTGCCTTTTTTTTGTATCCCAAGCACTTAGCACAGTGCCTGGAACATAGTAAGTACTTAATAAAAGTTTATAAACTGCTGTTGACTAACCCAGTGATAATTGTTGTTGTTCAATCATTTTAGTCATGTACAACTCTTTGTGACCCCATTTTGGGGATTTCTTGGCAAAGATCCTAGAGTGGTTGTCTATTTTCTCCTCCAGCTCCTTTTACAAATGAAGAATTGAGGCAAACAGGATTATATGACTTGCCCAAGGTTCCATGAATGAATGACTTTTAATGTACCTTCTGCAATGTTGATCCTACCACCCACATTTCCCACAAACTAAATCTTCATCCAATAAATTCATTAATTGGGTTTGTATTATTGCATTTTCTTCCATTGAATAATTTTTTTAAAAATCCAATCCATTATTTCTTTCTACTGTAAACATAAAACTGGAATATAATGATAATAAGCATTTATTCTAGAAGTGCATAATTTTACTATGACAGATTAAATATTTTAATCCTCATCTTTATCAATTCTGCAACTTATCTGTGAGCTGTAACATGGAAGAGATATTAATCTAATACAATAAAAATAAAATAAAATTTAAATGCTATATTCTTTCCTATTTCTGAAATATTTTATATCAAAGCATTTGACTAAGGAACATTGATGGGTAATAGAATATTAACTGCTCACCTGCTTACAAATGTGTTTGCTTAAATTTTCCATTTTATGCATTGAAAACATAGACATATAACTGCATATTGAGGATCCAATTATAGTAGCTAATATAAGAACCAAGAAAGGGCATCCTTTTAGTGAATCCCAAAGTAATTTAAATTTCTTAAGTAGAATCTAAATTTTATGTGATTGCAAAAATATTTGATAATTTATCCATTTAATTGTATATGTATGAAATTCCATTTATTGCCATGCTACAAAAAAAAGGCTGCAGACAAACATTAACATCAACCAGATATACGCTAACAAAGTCTTATGGAGAATTATTGGTAATTATCCGTATAATTAAGTCCAACTAAGTGTTTTCCCCCTGAAACATAATGATAATTGAAAAAGAAAGGATGATTTTTTTCTTGAATTATTAAAATATTGGCCTAAATTATACTTCAAATTACCACCATAAGATTTGTTAACAGATTTTGGCTACATATTTAAAAATGCCTTTCTAGTCTTATTTTATAGTCTTCTCCTTTGTCCACTATATGTTCTAGTTTAGAGAAACTTGGTTTCTAACTGTCTCTAATCTTATTCTGCCATCTCTAGCCTCTGAACATTCATATGGGCCATCCCCCAAACTTGGAATTCCCTGCCTTAATTTTTTTTTCAACAACAAACATTTATTTTATTTTTTCCAGTTACATGTAGTGTTCAACATTCATTTTCATAAGATTTAGAGTTCCAAATTTTTCTCCCTCTCTTCCTCTCCTCCCTCCTCCACAAGAAATCAACCAGGTTGTATATGTATAATACACAAGTGCTCTTTGTATCAGTTCTTTCTATGGGGGAAGGTAATATGTTTCATCATTAGTCCCTTGGGATTTTCCCTAATCATTGTATTACTGAGAGTAGTTAACGTTATTCATAATTGCTCATCAGACAATACTGCTATCATTATGTCCTCCAAGTTCTGCTCAAATCACTATACATCAGTCCATATGAGTCTTTCCAGGTTTTTCTGGGATCATCCTTTTTGTCATTTCCTATAGCACAATTCCATTCCACCACAATCATATACCACAGCTTCTTCAGTTATTCCTCAATTTATGGACATTCCCTTGATTTCCAATTCTTAGCCACCACAAAGAGTTGCTATAAATATTTTTTGTTCAATTTTCCCCCTTTTATCTTTTTCATGATTACTATTGTTGACTGTTTCCCTTAATCCTGTTCCCTTCCCCATAATATTGACTCTATTATCTATCTTCTTTCACCCTATGCCTCTTCAAAAGGGATTTGCTTCTGTCTGTTGCCTCCCCCAATCTGCCATTCCTTCTTTTGCCCCTCTATCTTTATCCCCTTCCCCTCCTATTTTTCTACAGGGTTAGAAAGATGACTCTACCCAATAGAGTGTGTATGTTATTTCCTCCATGAGCCAATTCTGATGACATTAAGGTCTTTGAGCTAATTCTGGTTAGTGTTAGGCTCATTTACTGCCCAGATTAAATAGATTCCTCCACCTAATTGGGTGTGTGTGTGTGTGTGTGTTAATCTCTCTTTGAGCAAACTCTGATGACATTAAGGTCTTTGAGTTTATTCTGATGAGTGTAAAATTAATATACTGCCCTGCTCTTCCCCCATCTCTATCCCCACTCCATAATCCCTTTCCTTTTTCTTTCATGTAGGATTTCAGCCCATGCTACCTCTGCTCCTCCCCTTCTCCCAGTTCATTCCCCTCACCCCTCAATTTAACCCTAAAGATGTCATTATTGGGCATCTAGGTGACACAGTGGACAAAGCATCCTCCCTGGACCCAGGGGGAACCCAGCCAAAACCTGGCCTCAGACACAAGACAGTCACCCACTTCATGACCCCAGGTATGTCCCCCAACTCCAATTTTTTATGGTTCTCTAGTGTCATGTATTTGAAAGTCAAATTTGCTATTCAGTTCAGGTTTTTTCATCATGAGTACCTGGAAGTCCTCTTTTTCATTGAAGTCCCATTTTTTTCCTCTGAAAGATTAAGATTAGTTTTGCTTGATATGTGATTCTTGGTTGTAATTCCAATTCCTTTGCCCTATGGAACATCATATTCCATGACCTTCAGTCCTTTAATGTAGAAGCTGCTAGATCTTGGGCTATCCTGACTGGGGCTCCACAGTATTTGAATTCTTTCTTTTTGCCAGTTTGCAATATTTTCTCCTTGGCCTGAGAGCTCTGAGATTTGACTATAATATTCCTAGGAGTTTTCCTTTTGGGATCTCTTTCAGGAGGTGATGGGTAGATTCTTTCAATTTCTATTTTACTTTCTTCTTCTAGAATATCAGGGCAATTTCCCCTAACAATATCTTGGAAGATGATGTCTAAGCTCTTTCCTTGATCATGGTTTTCAGGCAGACCAATAATTTTCAAATTACCTCTCCTGGACCTATATTCTAGGTCAGAAGTTTTTCCCAGAAGATATTTCACATTGCCTTCTTTTTTTTACTCATTTGGATTTGCTTTATTGTGTCTTGGTTTCTCATAAAGTCACTGGCTTCCATTTGTTCAGTCCTAATTCTTAGGTAATTATTTTCATCAGAGAGCTTTTGTACCTCCTTTTCCATTTGGCCAATTTGGTTTTTCAACCAACTTGGACTTTTGACTTTTTTCTCATGTCTTTCCTGCATCACCCTCATTTCTATTTCCAATTTTTCCTCTACCTCTCTATTTTTATCTTCAAAGTCCTTTTTGACACCTCTAAGGCTTGAGACCAATTCATATTTTTCTTGGAAACTTTAGATATAGGGGCCCTGATGTTGACATCTTCCTCTGAGGGTGTACCTCAATCTTCCTTGTTGCTAAAGAAACTTTCTATGGTCCTCACCTTTCTCTGTCTGCTCATCTTGCTTTTCTTTTATTTGCCTTTTAGCTCCTTAAAGTGGGACACTGTTTCTAGGCTGCAGTATCCCAAGATTCAGAAGGTCCTAGGTGGTATGATATAAGGAAGAGCAGGTTCTTTACTCACCTGGCCTGTTCCCTGGTCCATAGATGACCCCAGACCAACTTGCTAATCAACCAGTTTTGTGTGTTGTGGTTGTCAGCTCTGATGAGCCTGTGCCCCTCCCCAGCCTGGGCCACTGCTACTCAAGCCTGCCTCCTGGTTCCCAACAGGGGTGAAAAACCCAAGTTCTGCCTCAGCATAGACCCCTGTAATCTCCCCCCCCCCCCCCCGTGAAGGGCTTAGCCCTCCCACCAGACATTGAGCTTAGTTCCAGATGATACTGGCACTGCAGCTAATTCAGAGGCTCAGTGGGGGGGGGGTGTCTTTTTCTCTGGCAAGGGCTTCCTGGGACTGGATCTGTGTCAGTGTAACTGTGGGGTTGGGCTCCACTCCTGTCTTAGCACAGCAGCTCCCTCCTTCTGATCTTCCAAGCTGTCCTTGGTTGGAAGATGATTTCAGCACATTCTTCTGTGGGTTTTGCTCAGAATTCCCTACCTTTTCAACAGAACCTGTTGAATTCTTTCCTTCCTTAGAGGCCATATTCAGGTGCTACTTCTTTATGAGTCCTTCCCTGATCTATCCATAAATCCTTAAATCTTCCAAGCCCTCTTTTAGGATTTTCTCCTATATTCCTATTATATTCTCTCATTTACATACTTATCTGTATGAACATCAAACTAACAGTAATAATAATAATAATAATAATAACTCATGTTTACATGGTGCTTTAAGACTTACAAAGCATTTTAGACATTGTCTCATTTGATCTTCACCATAATGTTGTGAGACAAGTGCTATTATTTCTCCATTTTACAGATGAATCTGACATTCAAAAATAGACTCTCCAAGGTAATTTTTCAGTCAAAGAGCTTGTGTGTGAGGTATAATTTGAACACAGGTCTTCCTGACTTTAAGTTCAGGTTCTTCCCCAGTAAATTTAAGCTCTTGAAGACTGAGACTGTGCCATTTATCCCTTTTCTATTTCCAATATCTAATATAGTTTTTTTGCAGATGGTAGATCCTTAACATTTTGCTAAATGAATAAATGAATGATAACAAGGAATTATCCAGTGTCTTTTGGCCTGCAGATTCATTCTCACCTTTTGTTTTAGAAATCGACCTTGGTTTCAGGCTATTGTGTGTACAGGCTTTTGCTCTATTAAGTGGATATTTCATTTCATCCTATCTCCTAGTTGGCTGTCATAACAAGTCTAGTTCACAGACAGGAGCCTCTATGATCATCTATCACTGAGTCACTTCTGGTGGTTTTTTTTTTTTTTAAATCAAAGAGGATATGACTAATAGTAATTCCCAGCAGTGCAAGGGTGGCTAGAGAGGCCATCATTCCCTTCCATACTGTGTTCATATAAGACTGTTCTTTTATTTGTGCCTGCAGTTGCTGCCTCCAGAGTCTGATAATGTTTACAAGTTGCCCACTTAGGTCAGCAAGCTAACTACATCTGAAATAGTGTCCACCAGAATAAGTATAGTTCAAAGTTAAGAGCAGCCCTTAGAAATGCTAATTTTCCCACTTCCATCGGGGAACAGTGACTACTCTAGACTCCACTGCCTAAAGACCAGGTAAGTTACATTTCATCCCTATTCCAGGGTTCTCAGGCACCTTATTCTCAGATACCTTTAGTGGGTTGAAGGGATTCTGATCTCTGCCATTGGTTCAAACCCACACCAATGATCTCCTTCCAATATTAGGTGTCCATCCCCACCCCACCTCCCAGTTCCATTTAATCACTTAGATTAGCTTTTACAAATAAATATTTGCCTCAAAGACAGAACAATAAAAATCATGCAATTGTCCCCTCAGCAGCGAGGAGGACATACCCATCACCTCCCTCCCCCCCAACCATACATGACCTCTGTTTCTGGAGAGTGGAAGGAGATTTAGGTTGAGTTCTTGGCTTACTTTATACCTAGGATTAGGCACACCAAATTCCAAATCCAAATCCCCACCTTGGTTAGTACCCTGGGACACTGGCTTTTTAGGTCTTCCCTGCTGGGCTCAAGCAACATCTGGCATAGAATGTCAGTCTTTTAGGTTCTCATTGCTTGAGCCTCCAATTGAGGACTCTACTTTCCTGGACCTACAACTTAAAAGTACAAATAAAATTAGACCAAAATTCCAAGCTCATTTCTAAGGTCAACAGATCCTAACAGGAGAGGATACAGTTCCTTCCTCTACCCACCTTACTGCATGGTGCCTCAAGGAAGTGAGATATTGCTGTTGAGGGAAGTCTTTTTCAAGTAAATGTCAGACTAGATGGCTATTGAAGTCCCTTCCAAAGGTAAACGTTTGTAATTTTTCTTAGGTCAGACTACCCGAGGAGAATCTGAACAGCCCAAGATAAAAAGGTAGCCATTGTCATAACTTCCCTTGGTGCAACAACCTGCCTTGGCTGCTATTCTGAGTGACTTTGTCCCTTGACCAAGTCTATTGACTCAGCTTCCTTTGGCCCCTGCTCTAAGAATACCTCAGCCTGCCTTGATTATTGCTCATAAATGAGACAAGTGTCAGTCCCTCCAGCATGGTGTAATGCGAAAAACAATAGATTTGCCATCAGAAGACCTAAATTCGGACCCTGGCTCTGTCACAGCTTAACTAAATTTTTTGATACTTGATTTCTGTGGACCTCGGTTTCATCATCTAGAGCAGAGTTTCTTAAACTTTTCCACTCGCAACCTCTTTTTGCCCAAGAAATTTCCATGTGATCCTGGGTATACAGGTATTTAAAATGTGTATACTGTGGTAAAATATGAAAGTTTTTAACAGTCGGTTAGGATAACTGAAAGACGCCAGTTTTTCAAGGACCACCCTTTTGGGGAGGAGATGAACAGTCCGCCTGCTGCGCATGTCAGACTGCCTGCCGGGTACAGTCCGCCTGCTGCGCATGTCAGACTGCCTGCCAGGTACAGTGCGCCTGCTGCGCATGTCAGACTGCCTGCCGGGTTTTTTTTTTTTTGTTTTGACTTTTGAAAGGCACTGAAAAGACCTGGAATTGACTGCACCTTTAAGTTCTTTAAGAGCACAAAAGGGTGCTTAGCGAATCTTTTGCTTTTTATTTTTTATTTTTGGTTTTGCTTTGGTTTTTTTTTACTTTTGTTTCTTTTGCTTTTCTTTAAAACTAAATTTTGTAAACTAAGTGATTATTCAAAGACATTTTAAGTATATGCTGTGGGTGAGGCTATCGGGCCTCAGAAGCTACCAGAATTCTTTTTTTTTATTTACTCTTTCTTTTTGAGAGAACCATGAGTTCTAATGAGTTTTGTTTTATTTATTTATTTTTCTCCTTTCTCTTGTATGTTGTTCTGTTTAACTAAAAAGTACCAGAAATTGCTTGATACCTCACTGAAAACATTGAATATTGAATCTTGCTAATTGAAGTCTTATTTCTTTTTGATGAATTAATCACCACTTTAAGTATCTGCTACTGTTATACCAGAGAATTCATGTATAAGATGATGTGGTCTACTTGCTAAAAGAAGATTATGTAACAATGTCTAATATAATCAGCTATTTACATTCGTTTATTATTTATATGTCATTATACTCTGGGTATGGTTTGGAATTATTGTATATATCACTAATATATTCTCAGTTATGCAGCATAGCACACATTTTTACCATCATATTGTCTTTGGTGAAATTAATGAGATTTCAGAAATATGGAAACTTATCATTTCAGAGACTAACTTGCTGTGAACTCTGACGCAGGCCCTGGAGAGAATATATGTGCAACAAAAGGAGAGACAGGTATACGTAAGTCCATGGTTTGCTTATGATGGTGACTATGTAGAGCACAATTACTAGGCACAGTCCAGTATTCATCCTCTCTCCCTCCTAATTTAACCTAATTTAACTGAACTTATTTATCTTTTTATCTCACTCAGTTGAATTCACCTGTGGCCTAGCACAATCACTGGCTGTCTCAGAACCATGAGATATGGTATGATAACCTTTCCATAACATTTTCAGGTGTCATGAACACATACTAAATTTGGCTTTGATCCAGACACATGGTGGTAAAAAGTGTTACACATTGCATAACTACCTCAACCCTCTATTACAAGTCTAACCATATAAAGGAGGGAATGTAATGGAATTTATTAATTTGATCATTGACAATGCTATGCTAAGGTTTTAAAAATACAGCAATTCAAACAGTTAAAGAAGATAATCCAGCTTTCCAGACCAGAGTCCAGAATCCAGTTTTCCAGACCAGAATCCAGTTTCCTCCTGATGACATCTTACCACTTCAAGAAGACAAGAGAACTCAGAGACTTTATATGAACTGTTTTGCTTTATTAGCTTTTACTATCTCCTTTCTGTTATATACTATCTGTAACATGTACTCTCTGCAGAGGCTCTCCCTTTGCAAGACTAATGTCAAAGCGTCGGTTCATGAGGGAAAAAAAAAAATCGCCCCTCTGGACAAAACTTTCCTCTCTTCCTTTTCTGTATTGTTGTTCGCATATTATTAGTCAGCAAAAGTTATTATATTCTTTTTACTGTTCCATCAAGGAAACATTCCGTTTCTTGAGGAAGCAAAGGGGGGAAATGTGGTAAAATATGAAAGTTTTTAACAGTCGGTTAGGATAACTGAAAGACGCCAGTTTTTCAAGGACCACCCTTTTGGGGAGGAGATGAACAGTCCGCCTGCTGCGCATGTCAGACTGCCTGCCGGGTACAGTCCGCCTGCTGCGCATGTCAGACTGCCTGCCAGGTACAGTGCGCCTGCTGCGCATGTCAGACTGCCTGCCGGGTTTTTTTTGACTTCCGGGGTGGAGAAAAGGGGAGAGGCCTTTTTTGCCTGCTTGGCGGGACTCCGGACGGCGCGGCACGGACTCTCTCTCTCCAAAGGTGGCCTTGTCGGTTGGTGGCCTTGTCGGTTGGTGGCCTTGTCGGTTTGGTGAGTTGTTATAAGGAATATAGACTAAGCTTAGACTTAAGACGATTTGTATTGTGTTTCTACTTTCCTATCCTTCTAACCAACATCACCTTGTGACTATCATAACTATAAATAAAAAGGTCTATCTAGAAAACCAAAACCTGCTTCCATTTACTAGTTTGGGAGATAAATTAAGGGAAAGGTTAAGTAGGGGAGATTTATGATCTAATATCCAATTTTAAATCTCACAATACATAACCTTTTACTGTTACCATTTTTTTTTTACATTCCTTACATTCAGTTACATGACTCCATATTGGGTCTCGACCCACAGTTTAGTAAGTTAGGATCTAGAAAATGAGGGGATTGTTCCAAATGTTCTCTAAGATCCCTTCTACCTCTAAATCCTAAAATCTTGCCTTATCATACATCTCCTTCTGATTTTCCTCTCCATTAAATTCCTGCCAATTCATACTCCCACTGACTTGCTTAAGGACAGACATATAATTTGTAGTCACATAGCTCTGGCCTTAGGTGCTTGGTTTGTATAGGTGATCTACCAACCTTGATTGTGATGTATCTGCAGCCTGGTCTGCTTCCATTCTTCTTTTATTTCCCAGAAGTCTCATAAAAGTGTTTTGCTGCCTCATTAACGTATTTTTAAAAAATAAGCTTTATGTATCATTTTCTCATCTCCCCACTTGTGGGTACACTTTTGGATCCTACTACAAAAGCCCTTTGTCTTATTTACTCACATGTCCTAACCAAAACAACTGGGTTGTTATTTGATGATGGAAGGACCTTTTGATGATAAATCCATACAGGAAGAACATCAGCCATATACTAGCCTTGGCCTTAGCTGTGGATTTTCATTTTGACTTATTCTTTGTTTGTTCTATACCTCAAGCTTGGATATAATTGTCCTTTTTTTTCTTCTCCCTTTCTTTTTTTCAGTTATTGGTTATTCAATTCAACAAACCATTGTTATAGTCTGCTGGTTGGTCTCTCATCTCAATTCTCTTCCCAAGGTGTCAAATTGATCTTCCTAAAGTGAAAATAGGACTATATTATCCCCTATTCAATCAACTTCAATGGCTTCCTACTATCTCTAGGACTAAATGGAAAATCCTCTGGCTTTTAAAGCCTTCATAACCTAGTCCCTTCCTACCTTACTAGTATTCTAACACCTTACTCCCCTCTATTTACTCTGCAATGCAGTGATACTGATCTTCTTGCTAGTCCATACTTATCTCTAGACTTTGGGCATTTTCACTGACTGGCCCCCAATCCTGGAATACTCCCTCCTTATCTCTACTTCCTAACTTCTTTCAAGACTTAGCTAAAATTTCACCTTCTTCAAAGAAGTGTTTCCCAGTGCTCCTTAATCTTTTATTATTATTATATATTCCTCCAGTTTATTATATATGTCTATATATATATTCACACACACACACATATATATATATATAATATACACATATATAGATGTATATACGCACAGTTGTTTTCATGTTTTTCCTCATTTAGACTGTGAGTTCCTTGAGAACAGGGATTGTCCTTTGCTTTTATTTTTATCTCCATGACTTAGCACAGTGCCTAGCACATAGTAGGTGCTTAATAAATGCTGGTTAATTGACTGACATTTATATGTAAGGCATTGGGATTGGTTTTGAAATTGGATATGATATAATTTGAAATGTCACTGTTCTCAAGAAGCTTACTTTCTCCTGAAGGGTTCAAAAATGTACACAGAAAAAACCCAACAACCCCACAATCACAGGAAAGGAGAGGTCCAGACAAAGTGATATGATGTGGGAGAGAGAACTTGCAGCTGTTTGGGGTAGGGTGAAAAAGGGGAAGATTAGGGAAGTCTAGTACTTTTCAGGCATTTGGAAATTCCATATCTCTTTTTCCCTTCCCCAATAGTCTATGTTTGAGGGTTCCTGTTCTTGCCCTTAGAGGCTGAAGTTTTCAAAAATAACTATTTATAATTAATAGCAATAATATTTCCTTTTCCTTTTCAAGGGACTGCATAGTATGGGGCTAGAAAGAAGACCTTGCAATCTGGAAGGCTTGGTTTCAAGTTTTGCTTGTGATATTCTTTGTGTGACACTGAGGGAGTCATAGCCTTTTAGCGTGTCACACAGCTTTCAAAGACCATACATTGCAGACCAGTTGATGATCTACTTTGTTAAAGGTTGTTTCCTCATTTGGAATTTCATATACCACTGAAAGCACAGGTTCAAACTAAGTAAAATAAAATGGTAAATTAAAACACATTTCCAAAGTATAGAACTGGTAATTTCAGATATTGGGACTGTAACACTAAATGATTTATAATCTAGCCAGAGATGAGTGTCATAGTCTCTCCCTGATTTACTAGACAATAGACCTTGTCTCACCACACAAGACCCACCATACTGCGTCATGAGACCACCCAGCCTTTGTGCCTCTGCCTGGTCCCCTCAAATTCAGTTTCCCATTCCTTTGTACTTCAAAGCTAGCTTTTCTTCTGGCCTCTTTTACCAACCTTGTACCTTCTAGCATAATTACTCCTCCACATTAATGAGATTTGGTTAAATTAAAACCATATGACTCCACTCATCCAGATGTAATTTGTGATCTTTCCCTCTTTCTCCACCAAGGTAGTATTAACCTAAATTACTTTATGGGTTAATGGTACTACTTGTCCATTGCATTATTAACAGATAGCTACAATTCCACCTAATAGAAAGAAGAAAGTAATTTATTTAGAGATCTTATTCTTGGTGATTATTTTTCTCAATTTAATGCAACATCTATGTCTTGAATGCAGATTTATAAATAACATTGAAGAAATCACTTATGAAGCCAGATATAACATTAATGGTATTGACTTTTCCTCAGATAGGAATAAGGCATCTGCTTCCTGTCTGCTACTTCACCGTGGGCAAGAAAGGAGCTACTGGATAGGATGTACTACTTATGTATTCTCCTCAGAAATGAGTTCCATGGGAAGTTGTAGTCTTAGTATTAGAAGAGGAGAATGAAGAGACCTTACCCACTGAATATGTGGTTTAATTCATTAAAAAAAAAGAATAGGGGCAGCTAGGTGGCACAGTGGATAGAGCACCTGCTCTTGAGTCAGGAGGACCTGAGTTCAGATCTGACCTCAGATACTTAACATTTACTAGCTGTATGACCCTAGGCAAGTCACTTAAACCCAATTGCCTCACTAAAAAAAAAGAATAAACATTTTTATTTAAAAGTTTTGAATTCCAAATTTTATTCCTCCTTCCTTCCCTCCCCTTCACTCTCCCTGAGGTAGTCAGCAATCAGATATAGCTTATACATTTGCCATTATGTGAAACATTACCATATTTGTCATTTTTCCAATCTTAATAGTATTTTTTCCAGTTACATGTAAAGATGGTTTTCAACATTTGTTTTTATAAGATTTTGATTTCCAACATTTTATCCCTCCCTCCCCTCTCTCCCCTTCCCTATATTAGTCATTTTGTATAAGAAAACTAGAATAAAAGAAAAACATGAAAGAAAATGAAAAGTATTATGCTTCAGTCTTTGTTCAATCAATATCAGCTTTTTCTTTGGAGGTGGATAGTATGCTTCATCAATAGTCTTTTGGGATTGTCTTGGATCATTGTATTGTTGAGATTAGTTAAATCATTCACAGTTTTGTATCAAACAATATTGTTGTCACTGTGCACAATGTTCTCTTGCTTCTGCTCACTTCACTATACATTAGTTCATATTAATTTTCCCAGCCCTTTCTGAAATCATCCTGCTTGTCATTTCTTATAGCACAATAAGATTCCATCACAATAATATAACGCAACTTTTTTTAGCCATTCTCCAATTGATGGGCATTCCCTTGATTTCCAATTCTTAGCCATCATAAAAAAGAGCTGCTATAAATTATGATTTACTTTAGACTTAGGGATTTCTGTCTTTTCAGTAACTGATTGTAATCCTCATGCCATTCTTAAATGGCCAAAAATAATAGGTAACCTTTCCTCATCTTGGGGATTAGGGACATGGGCACCCCCATTGTCTGAAAATCCATGTAAATCATTTTGGACTTCATACCAGAGGAGGTCTCAATTAGTATGGTATTAAATGATAAAATAAGTAGATATCATACAACATTTTATATGTATATTTTATACATTTCTAAGTTTCCAAACTTTGTGTTTTTGTTGGCCTTTGCATGTGTTGTCTGTAGCTTCCACAAAATTTTCCCCAAATCCCCATTTAATTTCTTATGCTGACCCCATGATATATTGAAACTACAGTGGGGAAGTCATGATGTGGAAAGGATATCTGAAAGGATAACTCCTTTTGAGCAGCTGTTGCTGTTTAATCCAATAGAGATACTCTGAGCTAAGTAGACTATAAACCATTATTTTACAGCCAGCCACCAATCCACAAATCTTTGTAAAAATTCTTATTAGTTTGCAAGGCTTTTATTGCCAAGGACTCTCACTTCACAAAATCTAAAAATTTAACAAACTCGATTCTACCTTTTCCTCCCATGCATTATATTTCTAACCACCCCTGCTCTCCCAGTTCTCAGTAGCACCCCAGTGAAACTACCAAAGTCAGATAGTTTACAAATCCATGAATTGTTCATGAACCTATGAAGAGTCTGAGTGACAACAAGATGTCCATCATGGTACTTTATCACCCTAATTGTTAACACTCCATAGATAAAGCATGAGCCATACTTAATCTCTAATACCAGAACATTAATAAAATGGATATGACTTGCAAGTAGATTATAAGATTGACTGTGACAGTCATTTACCACAAATTAGTATGTGGTTGGATATAGCATAAAAATCATATTCTATTTCATATCCCTATATTGTCTCACTTGGTCATATACAGAAGTGGAGTCTTTTGGGAAGTGAAAGCAACTGACCTATTATGGATTCTGCCTTGTGCCATGTGATAGGAGAGATGGGAATCTGTCCTTAGTGTCTGAGAAGCAGAACCCAAAGACTTGTAAGCACACGGGGACAGAGAACAAGATGGCAAGCGCTCAAATATGAATCTGAAACATGAAATATAAAACAGAGACAGAGACCCTGTTCTTTAGGTGGAGCAGAGAGTTCAATTACAATACAGAAAATTAACATCTGAAAAAGGCTATTGTTTAATGAAGGGCCTGCTGAGAGAGTGGGTTAAAGTACATAGAAAAAGGAATAGAACATGCCAAAAGTCAGTTCCTAGGGAGTCTGGGATGCTTGGATCTGTGTTTAAAACATCTTCCAGGTTTCAGGAACTGTGGTTTTAAGCAACAGAAGTAAGGGCTAGCCATACCTCGCTATTTCATCTAATAAGCCAACAGCTACCCTGTAGACAGCATTAAGCAATCACAAAATTGTTTGGATTGCATATGCTTATATTCACAATATTTGTGTCATTACCAAATATTACCCTAATTGGTGAGTATATATAATTAGTACTATAAGGGAATTTCCCCTTACAAATTCATCTTTTCGTCTAAACCCTAATCCAAAGTGTTTTAGCATATCTGATTTCTGTTGGAAATAAGGGCAAAGACAGGACTTGAGTAAGGGGACAGCTAGTTTTCACCAAGTAAATGGTTGTTCATCCTTCATACTTGAAGAGGACCAATGAAATCACTATGTTGGATCAAAGTACAACATGTTTGACTGTGGTTGATCAGTCCAATATGAGCTCAGAAGGTTCTACCACAGGTCAGCCAGAAATAGTAAATTTGAATATTTGGGATGGAGATGTCTCTGGATTTATAGTCAGTGTGATAAGCAATAGAAATTGTTAAGAGTACAAAACAGCAATTGATAGGAAGAGCAGGAGAAGCATCAGGTGCAGGAAAATGGGAGGAGCCCAGCTACAGGAGAATAGTCTGTGGAAAGGATATTTATAATTTCTGGTGATATAATTATGTTGCTCCTTCTGGGTATGGTCACTACTAGTTTAGCCAGATGTGTAGTCTCTGCCAAGCATGTGGGCAGGGAATATAGTCTTGATTGGACTTGCTTTCCTCAAGTCATCATTGTTGGATGCTACTGCATTGGTTTCATCTTGTGATTTTATGTTTCTGTTGACCATTCATCAAATTCCTCTCTGCTATCAGCTTCTGGTATTCATCTCTTCTGGTCCTTTGTAGCCACTAGGAAATATTTGATTATTTCATTTATAAGAGTTAGCAGCACACACGTATAGAAAGAAAGAAATTTATCAAAGACAGAATCTAATTGACCTGAACAAGGATAAAAATTACTAATCTTTGTGGCATTAAAAGTTTCTTTTAAACATCTAGAGACATTCATAGTGTCCAATATAACTATGGCCTGTTATATCCCTAAAAGCCGAGGAATGAACTCAACAAGTTTAGAAAGTACCCACATCACCACTGTCAATTCAACATTCATTCTTCTGTCTTCTGCTGAAGGCAGATGCCTTCTCCATCCCACAAAACTCATTCACTTTACCATCCCCAAGGTTTTGTCCTCCATCTCACATCTCTCATTGTCATTAGAAAAACTTTTCAGGAGATAATATTATACTTCATAAAGGAATATGTTAATCTTACTGCCCATAGTTGCTATGCCCTTATCCCAAATTTTCCACTGCATATAGTTCCTTCACAACAAATTTTTCCATCTTGGGAATTAGAAAGATAGAAAATAATGGCTTTCTGGTTTAAGATTCTCTCTAGCCCATTCTTGAGAAGTAAAATAAAGTGATGTGGGGGAAAAACAACAACTGGACTTCGAGTCAGAAACTAGATTTGAGTGTTGGCTTTTATTATGATTATTAAGTCTGAGGTTACATGCAAATCAATTACCACCCCACCTTGCCTCACTTTCTTTATCAGTAAAAGGGACACTATAACTCTCAACCTGCTTCATAGGGCTATTATGAAGAAGTAAACGAGACAGAGGCAAAATATATGAAAATTAAATTGTTGTGCTTTTACCAATATTATGGTATGATTCTGGCTTGTGACATTTTCTGCCTCAAGACATCTTCCGTGATCCTTGAATCTTAGAATGCAATGCCATAATTGCTTTCTCACCCATTTTTTATTCAATGTAGAAACTGATCTGAATTCCCTTCTTCTGAATTCCCTTTTTGTGTTTAGTACAAATTAGTCTAAGACTAGATAAGTTGGTGTAATACACATTTAAAGATGGTCACAGCAGAAGGGTAAATTATCAGACTATATTATTCATGGTAGTATTAAGTGCCATTTGGTACATAAGAATTATTAGAGTAAAACAGAATAGACTCAAGATTATACTATTTTTCCTTAAGGGAGAAGAGAGTTTGTTTGTTTTTTGCTAAGCAGACTTTCATTTCTTTTTTCACTACTAGTTCCTTAACATTTATATAATTTGTAATAATTTTAAAGAAACTCATTATTTATTTTATATGGATCTAGGAAAGTGGTATCATATAATACTTTAATTGATGATATAGAGTTAATCACTTCTTGTTTCAGTAACTTCAACTATTAATTTCCAAAAATGTGCTGCTCATTCATATCCTTAGATTTAGGCTGCCATAATGAAATTTTCCAAAAAATTAGTTTCTAAAAGACTAAGTATTAACTGTTATAATTCATGCTATTAACATTTTTTGGAATGCTTCTCTGCAGTATAGTGGAGATCCAAACTGAAAATCATTGGAGATGTTATAGTCTTTTACAATTGTGGTTTGGCACAAGGTCAAAGAGAGAATAACTTCAACTTTGGTTCTGTTACTTCCTGCCTTCAAAATGAATTGCTTCACCTTTCTGCCATTGGAAACACAGAAGGAAAAATTTTCTTGTGGCAAAATAATCTGGGAAATTTAATGAAGAGCAATTCATAAAAAATTATGAACAGTTAATACATGCTACAGAAACATTGATGATTTTTGAAAATAGTTTTGTTTTTCTTTATAAATTTCTTTTTTCTTTAGAAAATTCTGGTAAATATACTTAATCCACCAAGTAAAAGGGAAGCAATTTATCAAAAAAGGGGTTTATACCAGCAACTTATACCATTTTCCATAATTAGTTCCAGTTAGGTCAGCAACCTAAATATTTTTCAAAATGAAGGAAAATTAATGGTCTTGATAGAGAATTCTTAACCAAATAAAGGGTAATGGAGGTCGTGAAAGATAAAACAGATAATATGACATGAAATTCAAAAGTTTTTAAATCAACAAGATCAGTATAGCTAAGATTAAAAGGGAAACTCAAAGGGGAAAAATATTTATACCAAATATGTCTGCTAAAAGTGTGGTATATAAGATATGTAGTGAATTAATTCAAGTATATAAGAATAAGCAAGAACTAATCTGCAATAGTTAAATGATCATTAGATTTAAACAGACCATTTTCAAAAATTACAAACTATTACAAATCATATGAAATATTACTCTAAATCATTAAGAATGAGGATATGGATCAGACCTGTCAGTTCATTGGCACCAGGAACTCTCCCAAGTGAGGAAATTATTTCTACCAATGTATATTGGCACCTCCTTTGCAACTAGAAGTCTTAGAGTTACCTAGACAAATGAGAGGAGAAGCAACTCACTAAGGGTCATATATATAGCCCATATGTGTCAGAGCTAGGACTTGAATCTAGTTTTTAAGGTCAACTCTCTATCCTTTATGTTGTGATGCCTTATAATAATAAGCAAAATATAAATTGAAACAACCTTTTATTTCCTATCCCACATATTGGCAAAAATGAGAAAACTGTAAATCTTGGAGGCTGTAGAAGAATATAGAAACACCAATATGCTAGTTGTTAAAGTTGTCAGTTGATTCAAATGTTATGGAAAATAGTTTGGAATTTTTCAAAAACGATGTCTAAAATAGCCATACACTTTTATTTAGAGGTCCCACTGATACCACTGCTGGGCACATCTCACAAAGAAGTCAAATAAAGCCCTGGAAGGACCCAAACATCCATAATAATACTTTCTGTGGTAGCAAGGTGCTGGAAACTAATTGGGTGCCCACTGATTGGGGAAATTTGATTTGCTAAACTAATTATGGTATGGGATTGTAATGGAATATTACAATGCCACCAGAGTGACAAATGGCACTTGAGAGAAAGGAGAGGAAGACTTATAGGAACTTAAACAGAATGAAGTAAGCAGAATCAGGAAAACATTACATAAAATAATTACAATAATATAAATGGAAAGAACAAAAAATATAGATAAGCCTGACCATTATATAATTATATTGGCTACACGTTTTCCTGGGGAATAAATGAGGTAGGGGTTATGAGTATTGCATGTTTTATATGCTGTCAGATACAATTGAAGTGATGTTTTTGTTGAGTTTTTAAAACATTTACATAGAAAGGCTCACTGGGTAGAGGAAGGTGTAGATATTCACAACTTAATGCAATAAAACAAACCAATAAAACTTTATATAAAAAGCCTATTCAGGTTTAAATTTTTTTCTTATTTTAGTATATATATATTTTTTTTTTAAAATATTTTTGTTATTTGAAAGAGCCATTGTTAATGGTAAATTAACTCTATCTCATTCCTTTTTTTTGCCATGTGGTATTCCCTCACCAAAATCATTGGTTTATTACTTATCTTAAAAATAGAAAAAGAAAGAAATCTCTTCCCAAAGGAGTTAATATCAATCATGTATTAACAAAACCAATTAGTATTAGGGATTTTAACCCTTCTGCCACTAATTAATCTGGAAGCAATGGTAATAAAAGTTAAAATCTTCTGTTTCTTTGAAGCTGGTTAAGGAATTCCTCTATACACACACTAAATAGCCATCACAGTCTTCCACTTCTCTGACAAATGGTTTGTGCAGTTGAGAGAAATAGAGAGTGTGAGCTTAAATGCATAAGCAATGAGATGGAGTAATGACTGGGTGCATTTATCCTTATAATTGCCTTTTCTTCTTGCTGACTTCCCCTACAATAAATGGGTTTGCTATTTTCTTCTAATGTTGTGAATAAGACATTACAAATTTTAATACATTTTAATAATTCTAAATTAATTTCTAAAACAAAGTATTCCAAGTACTTGTTCTACTCAAGGTAGTTTCCCTTAAATTTTCCCCATCATCTTAGGAGGAAAAAAAATAAAAGAGTTTGAGAGTTGTAGTATATAGTATCTTTCTCTGGGTAAAATGAACTTACATATTAATTGTCTTGTTAAGGATGTTTAACATTCCTTAGTTCCAAGAAAGCAATACTTAATTATATTTCTATGGAAAAAAAAAAGGATTTCCCCCTCAATTCTTTAAATCATTAGCAGGGTAAGATTTCTTTGCAAGAGCACATGGCCTAGTATATAATTCACTGATCAGGGCATTTAGACCAGGTCTTCATGCCCAAGTTCAGTGAATTATGCCATCAACAAGACATTTAGGCCAGGGCATTTTTAAAAATAATTGCTATACATTATCATACATTGGAAAGAATCCTGTCATCAGAAAACCTGGGCTCAAATCCCAATTCTGCTTCTTATTATCTCTATGACCTTGGACAAATCAGTTAAACTCTCTGGTCTTCAGGTTCTTCACCAGTAATAGAAAGGCTTGGGCTAGATCATAGTTAAGGGCCCTTCTAGCTTTAGATGTAATTATCCTGTGAAATGGTGATAGATGGTAATTATTATAATGGTCAAAAATGATCAGATGAGTAGAGTATAGTCTAATGACCACTATGATACATGTCTTTATGATTTTATTTGTCTAGCTCAGGAATTCTTAACCTTTTCTGTGCCGTGGACTCTTCTGGTAGTCTGATAAAGCCAATGGACCACTTAGAATAATGTTTTTAAATGCATAATATAAAGTACATAAGACTCCAAAAGAAACCAGTTAAATTGAAAGGAAGTTATAAAAATATTTTTTATAAAAGTTTCACAGACCTAATATTAAGAATTCCTGAAAACTAAAGGAATCCCATCAATTGGGGAATGGCTAAGCAAGCTATGGTATATGATGGTGATGGAATATTATTGTGCTATAAGAAATGACAAGCAGGATGATTTCAGAAAGGCTTGGAAAGACTTGTATGAACCGATGTATAGTAAAGTGACCAGAACCAAGAGAACATTGTGTATAGTGACAATAATAATGTTTGATGGAAAACTGTGAAAGACTTAATCTCAGCAATACAATGACCCAAAACAATCCCAAAGGACAAATGATGAAGCATGCTATCCACCTCCAGAGAAAGAACTGATATTGATTGAATGTATGCTATCTTTTATTTTTTATTCAAGTTTTCTTATACAAAATGATGAATATGGTGATGCTTTACATAATTGCGTGTGTATAACCTATATCTGATTGCTTACCCCCTGTGGGAGGGGAGAAGGGAGGGAGGGAAGAAGAGAAAAATTTAGAACTCAAAACTATATATAATATGTTTCTTCTTATTATTTTTTTAATTCCTGGACTTTAGATTGATATTCAGGACAATTATAACACAATCTTGGTCACACCTCCTATGGGTGTCATCAAAGAGATCAGAATGCAACAATTTAATGTATGTGGGTCTATACATTGATTGCCCAGTATCTTCCTAATCCTTCTAGGAGAGCTTTGTCTTGACTTGAGTTTGAGAGGACTTGTTACAGCAAGAAGTGAGAGGAAAAGAGGAGCTACAGAGGATGAAGTTGAGAGAATGAAGCAGAGTAGAAGCAGGCAGGCAAGAAAAGAAGGCAGATGCTATAAACTGCAGACCCTGAGTCACACGTGGCCATGGGGAGTATGTAAGTACAAAACAATGTGTATGTTGCAAGCATAGCCTATGTCCAGGGTAGATCCTTATCTCTTAAGTCCACTTAGGCTAGAGTTATTCTTCTCCCTGTAATGATTGGAATGATGCCACCTGCTGGAGACTTACTGTAGAAGAGCTCCACCCATGAGGTGAAGGTCTTTGAGGGCAAGACCATGTGTCTTTTCTTTGGCGTCAGGAAGTGATGTTTGCTTGTGGGAGGAAGAAGAGGGAGGCTGGTGCTCTGTCTCACACTTTCCTGAGGACTCCGGTGGAGAAGAGAGCTAGAAATGCACTCCCCCTTTAATAGATAGATAAATATAGGCCTTTCTCTCTTTACCAAATTTTTATTATCCTTAATACATGCTTAAAAGCCTAACTCTTGCTAAAACTTATAATTTATTGGCAACCACTCATTAGATATTTTAGACAGACTAGCTAGAATTTTAGCCCTTAACATCCCCCTTTTTACTTTCTTCCCTAAGAGGGTCAATTGTCCAATGGATCATTTCCTCAGTAGATCTTCTTGGCTTTGTTTTACAAGTTTTCTCTCTTCCTTGTCAACAAATGAGATAAAGATTTTGATCAACCAAATTACTAAACTGAGTAAATTAGTGTTTGAATCCTGTCTTAAACCAATTAGGTAAAACCAGAAGTAAAGAAGTTCCTGAATACTACTCTGTTGCCAGCAGTTCCTGGCTGGGAGCTCATATTCAAAGAGAAGCTATTGATTTATTTTAACAGTTTCCCAGACCATAGGAAATATTTTCAATGGATGCCGAAATGAGTCAGTAATACTATGGTGGCAGTCATCAATCCCTTGGTTGAACCAGGTTTGAAAGGAAACCATACCCCCAAAATGAGGGTACTGAGAGTGGTGAGGGGAAAAAATCAGACCTTCAAGGGAGGAATGAGTTACAGGGTAGCCCTGCCAATACAAATGTGGGAGGGAGTAAAATGATTAACACTTTACTTGCCTATTCAGTAGCCCAGCAAGCAGCATTCCACAATTAATGATGATTTCTCTCAGAACTTGTTTCATTACAATGTTTCTAAAGATAATAATAACTCACAGTTCTTTATGTTTACAAAGTCCTAGTCTTTAAACAACCTTGTAAGGGAAATAATGAGTATATTTATACTTCTATTTTATTGATGGCAGAACTAAAGTTCAAAATAGTCAATGTCCCCAAACCCCAAGCCTGTAGCTATCAAAGCTGGGGTTCAAGTCCAGGTCTTCAGTTATACTACTTTTCTTAACTGTATGACCTTAAGAAAATCATTCCTACTCTTGAGGCTTTAGTTTTCTAATCTGTAAAATGGAATATAGCAGTTGGATCAGATAACTTATAAGACCCTTCTCAGTTCTATTATGATCTCATTTTTTACCAGTTCAGCACTTTTTCTAATATCTGGTCCTGAAAATAGTCTTGGCAAATGAAAACATATTGGAAAGAAATGGATAGATACATTTCCCTGATTAAGCAAAACCTACATTCCAAGTTTAAGAAGAACAAGAAAAGTTCTTAGAATTGCCCTGGGTTTAGGAAATTTCTAAGTAGGGAACTGAAATTTTCCCATAAGAGGGATTGTCCTTTAAAACTGTCAAAAGCAAACAAACAACAATAATTATTCTCTGGTTTTCTCTTCTTGGAGCACTAATGGTTCCCCAGATTGGTCCTGTGGGACATGAGATGGGATTTTTTCCCTCAAAGTAAGAAGTTTTGGCTTTAGCTTCATATTTGTATTTTTCCCTTGGCTTAACACATTATCTTGGGGGCATTTTTTAAAAGCTTGTGTAACTCTATAAAAATTGTATTTCTGTTTTTGTGATTTTTACCCTATCTCCTTCTCTTGAGGATATCTCTGGTCATTCATCCCTTCAGGGTTTTGGGTTGGTTTCTGTTGTTTTTTGGGGGGGTTGGGATTTTTTTTTTGGCAAGCAGGAGAGCATTTTAATACTCTACCTTGCTCTTTTTTATCAGTTGTCCTAACTTCAACACTGCTTTACATCAAACTTATTAGAAAGCACAGAACATAATATAGCTTCATTTCATTCTGGGTCATGATGATATGATTTTACATTCTCATAGTGTCTACCTCAGAGAATCATGGAGAATAAGAAAGAATCCTTTGCAATAGGTGCAAAAGAAGAAAGGAGGGAGGGAGGGTAGGAGGGAGGGAGAGAGAGAAAGAGAGAGAGAGAGAGAGAGAGAGAGAGAGAGAGAGAGAGAGAGAGAGAGAGCAGTAACAAGGTAGATCCATTTTCAAATGTCAATGATTTGTGCCTAGGTTTCTTATTTCAGCTTCTTAACTGCCTGGACACCTAATCTACTGCCTGTCTCTGACCTGCAAGACCCTCTGGAATCTTCCTACTTTAGATGACATCCATGAACTAGGTTTCTTGCTCATTAGACTCTGCTCTTGGTATGTGCTAGTCCAGTACTTGGGTTCCTTGCCTCCATAGGTACCTCCAGTTGCCAGCCTTTTCATGTTGCTGTCCATATTCTGGAATTACATTTATAAATAGAATGATTATGCAAATTGAAGAGGCAAATTTGCAGAATCCTATGCACAGCTCTGGCTAATATGAAGAACTCCTACATCAAAGAAAGAAAGAAAGAAAGAAAGAAAGAAAGAAAGAAAGAAAGAAAGAAAGAAAGAAAGAAAGAAAGAAAGAAAGAAAGAAAGAAAGGAAGGAAGGAAGGAAGGAAGGAAGGAAGGAAGGAAGAAAGGAAGAAAGGAGGAAGGAAAGGAGGAAAGAATGGAGGAAAGAAAGAAGGAAAGAAAGAAACCAAACCCCAAAACATGCTGGCTTTAAATAAATCAGTTTCCATAACATTTTCTTCTTAATTTGAATCCAGTTTCCATCATGCAATATAATAGCTGTCCTCAGTTTTCATCATTGGCAAATGTTATAAAGCATCCATGTTTTTGATGTCTTCATTTAGACCACAGGGAAAGAAAAAAAAATATTGAATCCCTGAAGGAAAAAACACAGCCCTGGTACACTTGACTAGGATTATCCCTCTATATCAGTGTTTTCTATCCATTGGTCCATGGCAAATTGTTACAGGTCTAAAAAGTATTTAGTTAAAAAATTGTAGACTTGAGCAAACCCAGCAAGGGAAACAGCTGTGCATCCAAGATTACACGGGCATATTGCTAGTCTCATTTTACTGATGAGACTACCCTTTGCATATTCAAAGATTCCAAAACATTCCCTCAATGATGACTAATAATAATAGTTAGCATTTTTGTAGCACTTTAAGATTTGCAAGCCACTTGATAGATATCTCATTTGATGCTCACAACAATCTTGGGAGATAAGTCCTATTATTTCCCATTTTAGAGACAGAGAAACTGAAGAATTCCAGGATTAAGTATCTTGCCTAGAGTTACACAGCTAGTAAGTATCTGAGGCTGAATTTTAACTCAAGTCTTCTTGATTCCAGGTTCAGCACTCTATCCCCTGTACCACCCAACTGCCTTAAATAATTGAGTAGGCATGGGATCAAGACTGTCTATAGGTATGCGGAAGGAAGCTGGAGAGTTAGGGTTGGTTGGTTGGCATGGAAAAATGTGAGTGAGAAGAGAAAAAAGAACAGTAGTGTGAGTATAACACAGAAAGAAAATACTAACGTCAATGAAATCATATTGGAAGCTAGGAGCTCAGGAGTTTTTATGAGTTTAGCATAGAAGGAATGAACCTTGATTTCATGAAATGTGAAGATAGTACTACAGTGAGTGCCAACACCTGAGGTCCCCACTTGTGAATCAAACTCTGAAACAACTTAGCTCTGAATACTAGTGCCCTTCTGCATGATGATTTCAATTTGGGGAAGAAATGATGAGGTATGAGGCAGTCCACTTAAATTTTGCATATTTGAATGGCATACATGTAAGTCCCTCCCCTTTGTCTTTTTGGTGGGGCAATGAGGGTTAAGGGACTTGTCCAGGGTCACACAGCTAGTAAGTGTCAAGTGTCTGAGGCCAGATTTGAACTTAGATTCTCCTGAATCCAGGGCTGTTGCTTTATCCACTGTATCACCTAGTTGTCCCCTTGTAAGCTCTTTCTAGGCTCCATATGGAAAAAGAGAGAACCCTGGAGGGGTGGAGTACAAATAGAGCCAGAGATTGGAAAGGGAGTGAAATCAGTGGTACTCATATGACTTTTAGTGAGTATTTATGAGTGAGACTATTACAAAGAGGGCTTTGTTTTTTGTTTTTGTTTTTAAAGACACATCCTGAAGCAATTGGCTTTTCTTTCCCCATTTCTTCCTCTTTTTCTTCCTCTTTCCCCCTATCTCCTGATTTTTCTTGATCTCCCCTTCTACCTGGTTCCCAGGCCATACCCCAAGGAATCATGAGCCACTAAACTGAGACTGAAGCTGTCAGAACAATCCTCAGTAGATAATTTAGGTATTTTGTTTGAAGTATAGCTTGGGCTGTGAAAGATAGCTTAAAGGTGATGTCGACCCATTAATCAACTCTTTATGATTCATTAATCAGAACTATTATGGCCCTTCAACCACAGTAGTTCAACTAACTTTATTATGATCCAGCCAAATTTCTCTACAAGGATATTATAAGAGGTTTTGTCACATGCCTTGCTGAAACCCTGATGCAGTATATCTTTCTCCAGTTTTCCCCTGATCCATCACTCTAGTCCTCCAGCATTCTAGTGGGTCTGTTATCTTCTCAATGTGAGTACTCCTTCCAGTGATGCATATCAGTCCATTCATATCTTCCCATCATGTTCAACTTCTGTCCATGTCTTCCCATTAGTTTGCCACAGGGGAGCTCCCCATTTTATTGGGGCTTTCTTCAGTTCTTTTGACATTTCCAGGTTTCCTCTTCTAAAGAAGTTTCTTCCCCTTTGTGATTACTTCCCATCTATTCTGTATATATCTTTTTAGAGAATAATTATAATAATAATAAATAATAAGTAGTTATTTACAGGCATTATCTCATTTGATCCTTACAACAACCCTGGGAGATAGGTGCTATTATTATTTATAGATGAGGAAACTGAAGTAGACGGAAGCTTGGGGTCACACATTTAGTGTCTGGGGCTGGTTTTGAACTCAGGCCTTCCTGATTATAGGTCTCATACTTTACCCTCTGAGCCACCTAGCTGCCTGTACTACACAAATAATACACACAAATGTGTATATTTACCATATGTTTATAATATATAGGTAATATCTGTGTGTATATGTATATGTAATATTTGTATATATATGTACACATATATATCATACATCTCTGTACATGTATATTTGCATACATATACTTGTATAGATATATATGTATACACAATGTGTGTACACATGCACATACATAGTCTCATCTCTTAGAATATGAGTTCTCTGATGGCACAAATTCATTTTGCCTTTCTTTGGTACCCCCAGAGCTTAGCATGGTGCCTGACATCATGTTTAAAAATTGCTTGCTGACTCTAAAACTTGACATTGCAGTAATACAAATTGTGCATTTAGACTGTCCATTACTCTCATTATGTGGCCATCCCCATGCCCCATTTTTTCTGGTTGTTCTTCTGTTGACGAGATCTTTAAACCAATGGTATCAAATTCCAATAGAAATGGAGGCCACTAAACCAAACATAATGGTGCCTGCAGGAGTATATTGACTTAGAAAACCACACATCAGCATTATCTGTTTTATTTTATTTCAAAATCATGTTTCATTTTTTTAAGAGTGGGGGATAATGGTGGATTCCAGAAATTAAGTCATGGTAAGTTTGACATTGGTCACACCAAAAAATAATCAAGAACACATTATGGAATAGATGGTTTGTGAACCCCTTGGACAAAAAAGCAGCTGCTAGTAAGGATCCAATAAGCACAAGAACTCACCTAGTTTCTTATGTTTCAAGGTTTCTAGACTGATTCATGAGTTGGCATAGCCAGAGAATATACCATCAGTTGGCCAACCTATTGGTCATGAACCTCTCCCTAAACTTAGCTAGGCTGAACATTGGAAAACACCCATAGTCTGTTTCTGGAACTGAATGGGAAGCCTCTGCAGAAAGGTAAAACAACTAGAATTTGTTTTTGGCATAGCCTTTGGGAACCTAGGGTCACCTTAATAGCACCATAAAGCATTGGAGTAGGATTTTATGGATAGATTCCAGAGCATAATACACAGTTATATATAGTAAACCTTAGAACAACTCATGTATTGATGCGTATGTCTTACATGTATGCCTGGAAATGGACAATGAACTAGACTCAGAATAAAAAAGGAAGTAAATGGATTGGATTGCTGTTGGAAAACCACATTTTTTGACTCTTCATGAAATAAAAGGCCCATTTTTTAAACATGATTGTGGCTTGTGAAGTGTCACAGTCTCCTCCCCACCCCCAAAAAAACAAATAAAGTTGAGGATCCCCCAAAAGGGAATAGAGAAATGCTGAGTGGGGATGAGTAATCTACAACTAAAAATGAAAAATTGTGCTATAGAGTCAGTGCAAAGAAAAGGTGTTAAAAACGCAGCCTGCTGGCTTCATGTGACCCAAAATACTCCTGAATGCATCCTGAGCAAGATTAAAATGTAATTGGTAAATATTAAACAAAATGAATGAAAATAAAATAAAACATAGATAATGCTGATGTGTAGTTTTCTAAGTCAATATACTCCTTCAGGCACCATGATGTTTGGTTTAGTGGCCTCCATTTCTATTTGAATTTGATATCATTGGTTTAAAGATCTCATCCTACAACCACCCTATTGGAGAACCTCATCACCATATTTGCTCTAGGATGAAGTTTTCTACCATTGCAGCAAATCTCGGTGACAAACCATTAAGATGTAGAGGGGTTGCAACCGCATTCCTGTAGAAAATATGTACCCACACTAATGATATAACAGAACTTTGAAGTCTTAGGTAAAGTAACATGCTTCTTTATTATCTTCTCACCTATCCAGAGATTCAATTTCATATTAACTTGGGAGAAGACAGAAACAAATTAGGAATTAAATAATTCTGCTTTCTCTCTCATCCCTTGGCATTCCATTATCTTCCCTAAGGAGTGGATCCATTACTTTATGAATAAGCAAGATTATGAATATTTTTTTGATCCAAAATTAGCTTTCAAAATTCCTTTGTGCTATCTTTAGCATTTTTTTTTGGTGAACTTCAACCAATTCTGGATTTCAGTTTTCTTGTTATCAGCACAGGTTCAGGCATTTTTTTGTGTGTTCAGTCTTTGTTATATATTCCTCCTCCTATGTTTTATATGTATCTTAAAAAAAACCCTAAGCTCATTTGAGAGCTCCCTTTGCAATTGTGTTTGCTTTTTAATCTCCCTCCTCCTTTTCTTTGTTGAGATGATTCAGCATTACATAATTAGAATTAAACTTTTGAGAGACTCCCATTGCACTTCAATTTCTCTGAATAACACTGGACATTGGAACAAAACTATTTTTTCTTATGAATGTTTTGAAACCTGCTCTCCTTTCCTTCATTATTGAGAATTTCAAATTTTTCTCCCAATGCTTTTATTACCTCCACATCAAATGTTCATTTTAGACAAAGCTATTTAGAAATTTGTTCGTGAAAACAAACAATAAATGGTAATAATAATAATAATAATAATAATAATAATAATAATAATAATAATAATAATAATAATAATAATAGACCAACAGGGAGAAGAAACCACCACCTCAGATTAGAAGTAGTTGAGAGGATTATGCCATCATAGTATAATACTAAATCAGTGATTCTCAATGGATGTGCTGTAACACAGAGGTATGCAAGTTTCTGCTTGGTGTGCCATGAATTGGATGGAACTTAGACTTGTCATCTCATTCACATACTAAATCTCCTGATGCCCTCCTAATACCCATTTATCAAGGCAAAGAATTTTGGACTTGAGGCCAAAACAAAGAGAATCGTGGTACTGTTAATTACAAGCATGTTCTACCATTATCTCAAACTCAATCTGATAGAGCAGAAAAAAAAATAGAGTCAGGAGACCTGAGTTCAAATCCCAAGCCTGACACTTGCTACCTGTATGACCATGGTCAATTCACATAACTTCTCTAGGCTTCAGTTTCCTCATTTGTAAAATAAGAGATTTGACAAAATGATCTCTAAGGGACCTTTTAATTTTAACATTTTCTGATTTTATAATATGTCATCTTCTCTCCCTCTTGCCCTATTCCCCTACATCCCAGTCAGATCTGCTTCTCCTTTGAAATCCTCTGCTTCTATTAATGGTGCTACCATTCTTTTACTCACTAAAACTCAAAACTTCTGAACCATGTTTAACTTTTCTTCCCTCCTTCTCCAGTGTCAGGTTTACCATCAAGCCCACTAATTTTTCCTTCCCACCACCTCTAATGTCTGGGTTTTCCTCTGATTTTCTCCTGTCCCTGTCATATTTCAGGCAGCTCTTGTCACCTCATGCCCCAAACAAGGTTTGCAAAAATGCTTTATAATTATTATACTTTGTGATCCACACATCAGCCACATGAAATTGGTACTGTAGCTATTTTAATCACCATTTTATAAATGAGGAAACAACCAGAGAAGTTAAGTGATTTTTCCAGAGTTACACAGAAGCTACTATATTTTAGACATGAGTACAATCCTGTTCCTTCACGTTCTTTTCATTATGACACTCTGCCTGGTCTTCCTTGTTCTAATCTCTCCTAATTCCTCTCCATTCTACCCTATGAAGCCAGAATAATCTTCCTAAAATATCACTTAGTATACTTTATCCCCAACTCAAAAACTTCTAATAACTCCCCATTGAACAGAAGACAAAATCTAAATGTTTTAGCTTGATATTCAAGGCCTGAATAACCTGCCTTTCCAACTCCTACTATTTGTTTGCATGTTTTATGACAGCCTCAACCTTTTTCAGCCTCTGTTTATTCATTTTTAAGGGGGAGGAAGATAATAATTCTTGCAGTACTTTTTCCTCACAGGAGTTAACTGTGATTATAAGCTAACATATGTCATGTACTTTGAAACTTCAAAATGATATATCAGTTATTACTGTTGCTCCTATTGTTATAATGAACTGACTCTTCTGGCCAAAACCCATCTATTACTTTTTCCATGAGCAAAAGGAAGGGAAGGAGATAATTATTTTTACATGCCTACTAGGTATCAGGCATTGTGCTAAGTTCTTTATAAAAATTTCACTTTATTCTCACAACAACTCTAAAATATAGGTACTATTATCATCCCCATTTTATAAATGAGAAACTGAGGCCAAGAATGATTAAGTAATGTGCCCAGGATCATATAACTAGTAAGTTCCCGAAGCTGGATTTGAACTCAGGTCTTCCTTGCTCCAGACCTAGCATTCTATCCATTGTGTCACTTGGCTGCCTCTAATCCTTTTCTCCTATTATTTCTCCTTTCTGATTTTTTTCTGCAATGCCCCCAAATCATTTATCTTCCCCTTCCTTCAAGGCCCAGTTATAATTCTACCTCTTTTTTGGAAAGCCTTTCCCATTTCCTCCTTACTATTCTCCTCCTCAACTTCCACTGCACTTAACCATTATTCCCTTGCACCTAGCATATTATATTGCTGCCTTTATTTTGATGCATATATCCTATTATCTCTCCAATTTGATTGTAAACTCCTTAGGGCAAGTATGGAGCTGTGTAAATAACTGGAGGCCTTACATACAGTATCATGTAAAGTAGTCCCAGCTGCTATGAAATATTTGTTTATCCTGCAATTTAAAGAATAATATTGTCTGTGCAGTGTTTCATTGATTATTTTGGCTGTGTGTATTACAAATTAAAAATTTTGGACTCATGCTGATGATGCCTTTTCCTTATATGACCTGAAGTAAATGAATTTTCCTACTCTCCAAAATTTGGGAGGCCTGTGCATAGGCTTGTGTAGAAGAAACACGCCTTATCTGAAGGACATGAACCATTGACCTAGGGTGAAAATTTTGAATGAATTGTAAATACCATGAATGGTCCAACCAGTCTCCTTATTAGCCCAAGAAGTGACTGGATAAATAGGTTCCTGAGTAATAAATGGCATCTTGAGAATGGATTTTAGAAAGGCTTGTCTCTTTGGAAGCAGCCCTCAGAGGTTTATTTACATTTTTTCAAGTTCATTTACATTTTCCCATGTATGTTATGAGTATTTTAAAAGATTATAATAGTCTTCCCATGATGTTTCACTCCATTTCATAGTGTTTTATAAACCATAATGGCTGCACCACATTAAATATTATGAACTGAATTTAGAAATAACTAGGAAATTGGAGCCAAGATATTATAGTTGTCATGTTCTCTCACAAACTGATGGGGAGTCAGGGCTTATAATTAAAGGCAGCAGATGCCAAGGCCTTAAGATGGGTTGGACCTTCTTATTACCTCAAATGATCAGGTAACTCAGGAAGTAAAGTATTGTGGTGTATTGGAAAGAGCATTGCCTTCTGTCATGGTATCCTCAAAAGCCTAACATATGTAACGATTGGAATGACGCTACCTGCTGGAGAGCTACTGTAGGAAAGCTCCGCCATGAGGAGAAGGTGTCTGAGGGCAAGCCATGTGGCCTTTCTTTGGTGTCAGGAAGTGACATTTGCTTGTGGGAGGAAGAAGGGCTGAGGCTGGCTCTCTCACTCTCTTTCGTCTGGACTCTCGTGGAGAGTGGAGCGAAATGCACTCTCCCTTTGATAGACAGATTAATCTAGGCCTCTTTCACTCTCTCCATCAAATTCTTATTCTCCTTGATAAATGCTTAAAAGTCTAAACTCTTGCTAAAGCTTATAATTTATTGGCAACCACTCATTAGATATTTTAGACAGATTAGCTAGAATTTTAGCCCCTTACACATATCATCCAGTACACAGTAGGCACTTTATCAACAAATAAACAAGTTTTTATTATATACCTAGTATGTTGCTAAGGATAGGCAGCTAGATGATACAGTGGATAAAGCACCAGGCCTAGCATCAGGAAAACTCATCTTCCTGTGTTCAAATCTGGCCTCAGACACTTACTAGTTGTGTGACCCTGGGCAAGTCATTTAACTCTGTTTATCTTAGTTTCTGCCTCTATAAAATGAGTTGGAGAAGGAAATGGCAAACCATTATAGTATCTTTGCCAAGAAATCCCCAAATGGGGTAATGAACTGGAAATCATCATCACCACCACCACCACCACCACCACAACTACCACCATATTGCTAAGGATTTGGGATACAAAGAAAAAATGAATAGTCCTTGTTTTCAGGGAGTTTGTATTCTAATAGGTGAGACAATATGTGCATAAATAGACCTATACAAGTTATTTAGATAGAATGCATCTTTAGTAGATAAGGCACTACTAGCTGATAGCAGGGCTAGTAAAGGTCCTCTGAAGACTATGGCATTTGAGTTGAATTTTGAAGGACTCCAGGGATTCAGAAAGGCAGAGGTGAGAGGGCAGAGCAATCTAGGCATAGGCAACTTCCAATGAAAAGACAAAGAGATGGGAGATTGGCAGAGGTTCTGAGGAACAACAGGCAAACCCGTATGACTGGACTGGAAAGTGTATGGAAGAGAACAATGCATAAGAGGACTAGAAAGGTAGGAAGAGCCCAGGTTTTGAGGAGCTTTAAATCTCCAAGTTAAACTTTATCCTAGTTGTAACAGAGAGTCACTGGAACATATTGAGTAAGTCAGAGGACATGGCCAGACTTGTGCTTTGGGAAAATCACTTTGGAGCATGCATTGAAGTGGGGAGAGATGAGGCAAGTAGGCCAACAAGGAGGTTGACAGGTAATAAAGCTCTACTCAAGATAGTGTGGTGGCTATTTGAGCTATAGAATAAGTTCTATCTTGGACATGCTGAGTTTGATATCTCTGAGATATCTAGTTAAAAATGTATAAGAGGTAGTTAGTGAAGAAGGCTCTATATCTCACAAAAGAGACAAGAGCTGAATATATAGATCTGGGAGTCATTTATTTAAATGATAATTGAACCCATGGGAGCTGCTAAGTTTACCCAATAAGAGAGTACAGAGAGATAAGAGAGGAAGAGATGGGATAGAGCCTTGGGATATACCACAGTTGGTGGTTGTGAAATGGATGAAGACCCAGATAAGGAGAATAAGAAAGAACAGTCAGGGGGCAGCTAGGTGGCACAGTGGATAAAGCACCAGCCCTGGATTCAAGAGGACCTGAGTTCAAATCCGGCCTAAGAGATTTGACACTTACTAGCTGTGTGACCCTGGGCAAGTCACTTAACCCTCATTGCCCTGCCCCCCCCCAAAAAAAAAGAAAGAAAGAAAGAAAGAGAGAGAGAAAGAAAGAAAGAAAGAACAGTCAGATAGTAGGAAAATTAAAAGAGAACATAATACTAAAAACTCAGAGAGGAGAGGATCCAGGAGAGAAAGATGATAAATTATTTTAAACACTGCAGAGAGGTCAAGACTAATGAGGATTGAGAAACAATCTTAGATTTGGTTTGTTGGTTGATTGATTGCTGGAGGTATTGGAAGCCAAGAAAATGAGATTCCAGAATGAGTTTTGCCATAAACTTAATGGTGTGATCTAAGCTCTACCTCTGTGGGCCTCAAATAACTTATCAGTAAAATGAAAGGATTGAATAATCAATAAACATTTATTAAGAACCTAGTATGTGCCAGGCACTGTAATACAAGAGCATCTCTAATATCTCTCATATCTTCAGCATCCTCAGGCCAAGGTTGTTTTGCCATTATCCAGTATTAGGAATGCCATTGCCAATGGTATAAGACATCTTTATATTTGGAGAGCCAACTCAAGGTTAGCCAACTAACCAGGAATGTATATTGAGAATTTTGAAGCTTGGTCAAAGGATCTAACAATAAAGTCAGGGATGCTGATAATATTGAAACAAAAATAGAATGCCAGGAGAGAAGAGTCAAATAAACATTCAATTCAAGAAGACGGAGGGAATTAGGTTTCTATTCAACTTTGCATGACTTCTTTTTACTAGCAAGTCAGGAAATAGCAGTTCCTCTAACTTTTTAAAGGTGATGATGGCACAATTCCAAACCAGAGAATGCTTAGACCAGGGGTCAAGAAGGGAATCAATATGCTTAGAATTTTTAATATTAGTATTCAGAAAACCAATAGTCATTGGGACTATACTAAATGCAATGTTACAGAGAATAATAATTGCTAACCTTCAGATAGCATTTACTATATACATCAGGCACTGTGCTAAGCACTTTACAATTATTATTTTATTTGATCTTAACAACAATTCTGGCAGGTAGGTCCTATTATTATCCCCATTTTACAGATGAGGAAATTGAGGCAAATAGTGGTTAAAGGACTTGCCCAGGGGGACATATAGCTAGTTAGTGTTTGACACTGGAGTTGAACTCAGGTCTTCCTGATTCCAGGCCTGGCACTGTATCACCTCAAGGAATTAGCCATCTAGTTGGTGAGATAAGAAATATACATATAAAAACATAACTAATGATCCTCATACATATTCAAAATCAATCCTAATCAGACTTTGAAGAAAGAGTTAAGGAAGAATTTTAGTTGTATTATGTTTCTTTTAGCATGAAAATGGTTGCAATTTAAACTTCTCTATTAAATTGAGAATTCATATCTTTAGATATCGCTTCCAGGAAGGCTTCTCTATTTGACCTCAGCATACTTGAAGCATTTCTTTCCTTTCTGTCTCCAGCACATTTATAGGTTCAATCTACATTATACCACCCCACACATCTTATGGATAAGGGTCTTTGTTTTCCCAGGTATATTTGTCTGCCCACTAACTTCTTTGGTGAAGGTAATGTACCTTTGATTTTTCTTATTTTTCCTCTGCTGTGTAGCTCACATTGCAAGGGCATAGTAGGTGTTCAAAAAACTCTTGATAGCTAAATACTAGAGCTTTGAGCACATCTATTCTGCTGAACACATGGGTTTTAAAGTTACATCCATGGTGTAGTCATAAAACATTTCAGTGCACTGCTTGTCTTCTCCCAAATGGCACTTTCTAGTACACACAAGATAATTACACCCTGGTAGAGTTTCTGTTTGTTTCCTGCTGCCGCGTCCCAGTACGTGCCTGCTTTAAATTTCTATGACAACGCCATTTCCCTCAGCTTTCTGGTATTTAACCTGATAGAAATCATCTTTTTGTTCTCATTTTGGCCTAAATGGATGTGAAAACTTAAAGACAGTGGGTTACTGTGCAGGTTTAAATGCGAGAATTTATGAAGAGTTCCTTGCTTGAAAGAGTACTTAATTGGCTTCCATTTTTAGTAAGCTGCAACATTTATAATCCAAATGAAATCTCTTGGTGGTAATTGTACCATAAGCCAAAGTTTAGATGACTGCCCTGAAATGAGCATCTTCTTTTGTTAAAAGATTTCTATCCATCTGTCAGCTCAGCTCTGCCTTTCCCCCAGCTCAAACAAGTCTACAGGAGCTGCACAATCACTCTTAATCATGACATATTAAGATCAGCTTTTAAAAAAATTGAGCTGGGTGATGGAACAGTTCTATTGACCAGTCTTTCCCTATGACCAGATCCTCTGGGGAACAAGGAGGCTTGAGATGGCAATCACATGCTATAAGCTCTGGTAGAAGCTCAATAGTGGGTCATTATTGAAGGTTCTAGGAAAGTAATGATACCAATAATAACTCATATTGGTATGTCATGTGGCAGTTTGCAAAGTGCTGTTATCACCACTCTATAAGGTGGTGTGACTATGATTATCACAATTTTACAGCTGAAGAAACTGAAGCTCAGAGAAGATGAACCCTGGATCATAGATTTAGACATAGAACTTATAAGTCATTCAGTACAGACTTTGTCGATCACTTCCCCACTGTGCTTTGTAGATTGGTAGGGATTTGGCTAGGGTGGCAATTGGAAGTGAGATAAGAGATTCAGCTGCAATAGGTGGATTCCGTGTTTAAGGTCAAGGTAGGAAAAGAATGACAGAGTAGCTTTACTGTTCCTTCAGGGCTAAGTAGAGGCAGCTAAATGGCACAGTAGATACATCACTGGTACTGAAGTCAGGAAGATCTGAGTTCAAATCCAGTTTCAGATACTTTAGCTATATGACTCTAGGCAAGTTACTTAAGTTCTGTCTGCCTCAGTTTCCTCAACTATACAATTAAGATAATGATAGCACCCATCTCCCAGGGTTTTTGTATCAAATGAGAAAATATTTGTAAAGTACTTAATGAAGTGTTTGTCATGTAATTGGCAGCACTATATAAATGCTTTTTCCTTTTCCTTTTTCCCTCACTGCTAAGTTCCCTCTGCTTTGTGATGACTTAGCCAAGGCCAGAGTTACCAGTTAGCAGCTGGATAGCCAAGACAGTCAGGAACAACACCTTTGTGACTTTCATTTCACATTGGATTCCTAGCTTCATGCCCTGAGTTAGACTTATGTCCTGAGTGAAGAGTTTCTTCATCTCTGTCTAATGATGGAGGGACTGCTGCCATTGTAAGTCAAACTGTCATGTTAACTGACATTTGCACTTCTTTGTCATTTTACAAAGTTGCAACCATGGGAAACCAGACAAATTCAAACTGCATTTCCTAGGACTTCTGAGTTTAGGCCAGTCCTTGGGGAAATGGCTAGCGTTTAGGAGAGCAGCAGGCTTGCAGCTGTTTTTCAGATATGTTGTTTTATTATGCATTGTGTTCTAGTTATGAGGTATTGTTAAGGGCTAAAATTCTAGCTAAACTGTCTAAAATATCTAATGAGTGGTCGCCAATAAATTATAAGCTTTAGCAAGAGTTAGACTTTTAAGCATTTATTAAGGAGAATAAGAATTTGGTAAAGAGAGAAAGAAAGGCCTAGATTCCTCTATCTATTAAAGCGAGAGCACATTTCTAGCTCCCCTCTCCACCAGCGTCTTCAGGAAAGAGAGCGAGACTGAGCGCCAGTCTCTTCCTTCCTCCTCCCACTAGCCCGCGTCACTACCTGACGCCAAAGAAAAGACTCCTGGTCTTGCCCTCAAAGACCTTCACTTCATGGGCGGAACTCTTCTACAGTAAGTCTCCAGCAGGTGGCGTTATTCCAATCATTATAGTATGCATCATGTTAGAAAAGAACAGGAATTCATGTGGGAGTGAGAAAACCCTAGATTCAAATCCTGCTTCTGATGCATCTTCTGTATGTCACTTTCAGATAGTTAATTAAGTGCCAGGGGCTTTAATGTCAATTTATAAAATGAGGTGAACTAGATGACCCTAATATCCTTTCTGGCTCTAAATCTATGAGCTTATGAAACCAAATTCTGAATACTATTCCAAGCCTGTTTGTCTGCTTCTATGGAAAACCAAAGGCACATGATTAGAATCCACCTAGTAAATTAAAAAAAAAAAAAACATGCAGGATATGGCCAATGGACAGGAGCTTATAGTTGGTTACTGATTGGGTAAAAACAATTGTTCATACCCTTTGACAACAAGCCTATATTTCCACAGAGTGAAGTGGAGGTGAGTCTAAGGAGGTGGCTGAATCTCTAATAATTGTGACACTTCACAATTCAACAATGAGTAAGAAAAAAAATCACAAGGGTGGGTGGAAGCCTACCCAGGACTGGTATATGGAATGCTGAATAGGGATAAGATAAGAGATTAAACACATACTAGAAATGAGACCTAAAGATGTTAAATGACTTACTACAGAGCAGTAACTAGTAGAGCTAGGATGATTTAGACCCAGGTTTTCTGACTCCATACCCAGTGTTCTTTCTCCCATACTTTTCCCATGAGGTAACAAGCAGCAGAGACAGGATTTCACTTCATTTTTTCTGATGCATGCAGAGTGGTGAAAAGTAGACTGAACTGGATAAGCTTCTTTGAGTTCCTAGATAGCAAACCCATCAATTGGCAAGAGTTGAACTTAGAGCTTGCTGGGGAATGTGGGTCAATCACATCAAAATGATATCATACATACTTGGTAAACTTATCCAGAGGAAATCCTTAACATATAATGCAGTCAATGGTTGTCTTGCTGAACAAATTTATTATGTATGGTTGAAATAAACCTTTTGCTCCTTCCCAATAGAGCTGGACAAAGCTATAAAATTTCTGTTGTCCTTTTGTCCCCTTACCTATCCACTGCAGTTTTATTAGGTACTTTAATGTAGGGATTTAAATAAATAGATGAAGAACTATTAAAATTCATTGGTCAATTGCAGGTCCTTCCTGAATATTCCAACAGCTTAAAAAATTAGTATCAGTCTCTAGGCTCCATGCCTAAATGAAATTAGGGTCTGGATAAGTGAACCTTTTAATAAAAATAGAAAATATTGGTCTTCTGTCCTTAATGTGATAGCTATATGACTTGGTGCATAGAGCACTCGACCTAGAGGCAGGAAAACCTGATATCCAATTCTGCCTCACTTACTCGCTGTGTGACCCTAACCAAAGCCCCTAACCTCTCCAACTTAAGTTTTCCCTTTGTAAAATAGGAATAATAAGAGGATCTACCTCCAACAGCAGTAACAAAGCCAAAATAAGACCATATTTGTAAAAGGATATACAAAATTTTAAGTATAATATAGCATCAACATAGTCATCATTATTGGCTGCTTTTGTTCACTATCAGCATTGCTCTGATTTTGTTGGTATTAAGGAACCAGAAAAGATATTCCCTTTTGGAAGCATCTCATTGAAAGTTGATTGAATTGAGGGTTAGACATGAAAAAGATGAGTACTGAGAAAACTGTGATAAAATAGGTGAGATCAGGTGAGTAGACTCTAGTTTTCCTGTGAGAAGTAGAAATTGGGAGATTCTGTCAGGTGTTCTGTGTATAGCTATGGTTTAGAAGTAATGGTCAGAATTTGACAATTATTAATCCTCCATGGTAACTTTTCAAATTAACAGGTAGGGGAGAGGCTGACATTAAAATAGCCTTCCTGGAAACAGAGTGAAATAGGTGTAGGCAGACAGGTGGCACAGTAGATAAAGAATTAGACCTAGGGGCAGCTAGATGGCGCAGTGGATAGAGCACCGGCCCTGGAGTCAGGAGTACCTGAGTTCAAATCCGGCCTCAGACACTTAACACTTACTAGCTGTGTGACCCTGGGCAAGTCACTTAACCCTAATTGCCTCACTAAAAAAAAAAAAAAAAAAGAATTAGACCTAGAGTCAGAAAGATCTGGGCAAGTCACTTTGTGCCTCAGTTTCCTGAATTGTAAAATCAGGATAACAAAAACACCTACCTCAGAGGATTGTTATGAAGATCAAGTCAGATAATTTTTGGAAAAGTGCACTGTGCTCTTACATACTTGTTGTTCAGTCATGTCCAAACTCTTTGTGACCACATTTGGGGTTTTCTTGCCAAAGATACTAGAGTTTGCCATTTCCTTCTCTAGCTCATTTTTATAGATGAAGAACTGAGACAAACAGGGTTAAGTGACTTGCCCAGGGTCACAGAGTTAGTAAATATCTGAGGCCATATTTGAACTCAGGCTTAACTTCAGGCCTGGCACTCTATGTACTGTGTCATCTAGCTGACCCTGCCTAAACAGAATAGATACTTAAAAATGCTTATTCTTTTCCCTTTCCCCATTTCACAGGCTAGATTTTGAGGGGGCCAAAGAGTATCTGTTAGTTTTTCCATAGCACTAGGAACCAAGCATAGAAAGAGAACTTTCGGAGTATAAACTATATTTGAGTTTGTGCCTGAGGTAGTTATATCTACCTCATAAAAGCAAACTCATCTTCCTGCTGGAAGAGAAGATGAAAGGACTGGAAGAATGTCTTTCAATGCTCACTCTACCTTATTATAGAAGATGAAGGGTTCTGGGGCAGGAAGAAAGCAAGCAAGAAAATGAGGTATAGGAAATCACTGTGAGTGACTGGAAAAATACAGCAGAGTAGAAAAAGAGAGCTCCTGAGGTTCCCACTAAAAGGCCAATGTAAAGATGTATAAGACTCCTTGGGGAGGCTCTCCTCATTCATTAGATGGGCTGAGTTACTTTTGTTTTCTTAGACTTTTACCATATCCAGAAGACCAAATAGCAAAATCTTTTTTACAGTGAATGCCATCTTATTGTCAAAGTGATTCTTGGGAAGGTGATTATGGACAGTCAGACAAAGAAGCAATGTTTCAGAGCACTGTTAACCATTTTTCCCCACTAAATCTAGGTTAGATGGAGAGGCAGCTAAATGGTACAGCATTGAACATGGAATTAGGAAGTTCTGAGGCAAAATCTGTTCTCAACTACTTACTAGCCATATAACTCTGGGCAAGTCACTTATTCTCTGCTTACCTCGGGTCCTTCATATGTAAAATGAAGAGAACAATAAGCATATCTTTACCAGGGTTGTTGGGAGCATGAAATGCTATATTTGTAAAGAGTTTGCAAACTGTAAAACACTATGTAAATGCTAGCTATCCTCCTCTTCCTCCTCCTCCTTCTCCTCATCTTCATTGCCCAATACTGATCCAGATACAATACTAATAAACAATGGATTCAGGTACTAGCACATAGCATCCAAAGGCTTCATGTTTGATCACTAGAACCATTTAGTATTGATAAAGATAATGTGACAGAAGGTTTATCTTCCTTTAGCACATGAATAGATAAGTGGGTTGCCTCATATAGTCTGTAAGGGAGTCATGGTATGCCAGGAACACAGATAAGATTCACTTATCTAGCTGCTAAACCCAAGAGAGAACATAAAATTTTATGTGAAAGAAAGAAAGATGAAAGCTTGGGCACTGGAGCAGGGAGGGGCTTCATTTCATGTACTGGCAGTGAAAAAACCTAGTATGCTGGGGGTGAGTGAGTGGTGAGGGAGAGTGTATGGAAAGGATGATTTATGGGGATTTTTTAACTAGTAGTGAGAAGACATTCTCCTCTCCTGCCTCTGCTGGGTATTTATAGTTCTTCTAGATCATCGACTGAAGCCAATGATTGATACATGAATTGGTTTCAGTGTTCTGCTGCTAGGTGTCAAGTCAAGCCAAAAAGCATTTATAAGTGACTTTTATTTGTCAGACACTGTGCTAAGTGCTGGGGATACAAAGAAAGGAAAAGGGCAGTCCTTGATTGCAAGGGGTTCACAGTGTAATTGGGAAGACAGCATGCAAACAGTAAGGTATAATCAAGGTATACACAGGATGAATTGGAAATAATCAATAGCGGGAAGGCACTAGAATTAAGGGGAATTAGATAGGATTCCTGGAGAAGGTTTCCAGGAGGTGAAAATGAGGAGGGAGGGAATTCTGGGCATGGAGAATAGATAGTGAAAATGCTCAATAGGAAGTTATGACTATTCTGGTACACTCTAAAGAGACTGGTTGCCATTCCTGCCATGCTTGAATCTCAAACAATAACAAGCACCATATCAAACTCCACAGAACATGACAGAGAAGCAAAGAGGAAAAGATAGAAATAAAAATAATAGAGCATAGGAGCTTATTTCTATGATGTATAGAGAAATCTGTGGGTAGAATACTACTGTCCTGGATCACACATGGAAGATATGCTAGAGAACCCACCAAAATTCATCAGTCTCAAATATCACTACTCATTTCTCCTAATCAATTATCACAATATGGCATTTAAAGATGGAAAGAACCCCATCATTTTACAGACAACAGAAGTGCATCAGAGGTGAGTAAAGTGACTTCCTCAGTGTCACAGAGGTATTTAGGCAGCTGACTGGTAATGAACGTTTACTAACGTTTCCTCTGACTATGTTTCAAGTATTTTGTTCCTCTACAGCATCAAACAGGTAGATATGGACATAAAAGACAAAAAGAGAAAAAATTTTGTAAAGATTTTGAAATTGTAGACAGGAAAACGGAAGACTTTAGAACACAGTGTTGTCATTTCTTCTTGCAACTGATTGTCTTGATTATGGGAAAGAGGGAAATATAGGTAATGACTGGCTAGTTAGATGGATGCTGATGAAGAGAAGTATCTGATTCATCAGAAATCAAACCTTATGATAGCAAAATGATGGTTTTCTGCTAAGAATAAGAATGCATTTCACTGTCTGAGAGAAATGTGTTTGGCAAGAGACTTACTAATTTAATTTTAATAGTACTTTATTTTTCCCCCAATTACATGTCAAGACAATTTTTAGCATTCATTTTTATAAGATTTTGAGTTCTATTTTTTCTCCCTCCCTCCCTTCCCTCTTTCAAAAATGGTAGGCAATTTGATATAGGTTATACATGTGCTATCATGTAAAACATATTTCCATATTTGCCATAGTTGTGAAAGAATAAACAGATCAAAAGAGAAGAAATATGAAAAAGAATAAAGTGAAGAGACTATGCTTCAATCTGCATTCAGAGTCCATCAGTCCTTTATCTGGATATGTATAGTTTTTTCCTTGGTGAGTCCTTTGTACTTGTTTTATATTATTGTGCTGTTGAGAAAAGCTGAGTCATTTATAGTTGATCGTCACACAGTGTTGCTGATGCTGTACACAATGTTTTCCTGGTTCTGCTCATTTCACTTAGCACCAGTTTGTACAAGTCTTTTCCAGGTTTTTCTGGAATCTGCCTGCTCATCATTTCTTATTGCACAATAGTTTTCCATCACATTCATATGCCACAGCTTGTTCAACCATTCCCCAATTGATGGGTATCCCCTCAATTTCTAATATTTTGTTACATGAAAAAAGCTACTTTGAATTTTTTTGTACATGTAAGCCCTTTTCCCCCATTTTATGATCTATTTGGTATATAGATCTAGTAGTAGCACTTCTGGATCAAAGGGCACAGTTTGATTGCCCTTTGGGCAAAGGTCCAAATTGCTCTCCAGAATAGTTGAATCTGTCTGCAACTCCACCAACAGTGCATTAGTATCCCAAATTTACCACATCCTCTTGAACATTTATCATTTTCCTTTTTTTTTGTCATATTAGCCTATCTGATAGGTGTGAGGTGGTACCACAGAGAAGTATTAATTTGCATTTCTCTAATCAGAAGTGATTTAGAGCACTTCTTCATATGCTTATAGATAACTTTGATTTCTCCATCTGAAAACTGTCTTTGACCATTTATCAATTGGGGAATGGATTGTATTCTTATAAATTGATTCAGTTCCCTATATATTTGAGAAATTAGGCCTTTTTCAGACATACTTGCTATAAATATTGTTTCCTAGCTTTTTAGTCTCTTAATTTTGGTTTCACTGGTTTTGCTTGTATAAAAGCCTTTTATTTTAATATAATAAACATTTTTTATTTTACATTTTGTAATGTTCTTTATCTCTTATTTAGTCATGAATTCTTTCCTTCTCCCTAGATCTGATAGGCATATTATTCTTTGCTCTTCTAATTTGCTTATGATGTGACCCCTTTTATTTAAATCCTGTACCCATTTTGACCTTATTTTGGCATATGGTGTGAGATGTTGGTCTATACCTAGTATATTTCCTATTGTTTTCCAGTTTTCCCAGGAGTTTTTGTCATAGAGTAAGCTCTTATCCCAAAGCGTGGGGTCCTTGTGTTTATCAGACACCAGCTCACTATGGTCATTAACTACTGTGTCTTGTGTACCTAATCTATTCCATTGATCCCCCCCCCCCCCATTTCTTAGCTAGTACCAGATAGTTTTGATGATTATTACTTTGTAATACAGTTTGAGATCTAGTATCACTAGGCCACCTTCCTTTGTATTTTTTTCATTAATAACCCTGATATTCTTGTTCTTTTGTTCTTCCAGATTTTGTTGTTATTTTATTCTAGCTCTATCAAATAAATTTTTGTTATTATGATTGCTATGGCAGTGAATAAGTAAATTAGTTTAGGCAGAATTGTCATTTTTATGCTCAGCCTACCCATGATCAATTGATATTTTTCCAATTGTTTAGATCTTGACTTTATTTGTGTGAAAAGTGATTTGTAATTGTGTGGGTTTGTTTTAGCAGGTAACATCCCAAGTATTTTATATTGTTTACAGTTATTTTAAATGAAATTTCTCTATCTCTTACTGCTGGGCTTTGTTGGTCATATAAAGAAATGCTGATAATTTATGTGGGTTTATCTTATATCCTACAACTTTGCTTAAGTTGTTAATTATTTCAAGTAGTTTTTTAGTTGATTCTCTCGGGTTCTCTAAGTATACTATCATGTCATCTGCAAAGAATGATAGTTTTGTTCTCATTGCCTTTTCTAATTCCTTCAATTTCTTTTTCTTTTCTTATTACTGCTAACATTTTTCTTTCAATATTGAAAAATAGTGGTGATATTAGACATCTTTACTTCACCCCTGATCTTATTGGGAAGGCTTCTAGATAATGCTTCATGATGGTTTTAGATAGATACCTCTTATCCCTTTATTTCTATGCTCTCTATTGTTATTTTTTAATAGGAATGGGTACTGTATTTTGGCAAAAGCTTTTCCAAAATCTATCAAAATAAACATATTAGGGGCAGCTAGGTGGCGCAGTGGATAGACCACCGGCCCTGGAGTCAGGAGGACCTGAGTTCAAATTGGGCCCCAGACACTTAACACTTACTAGCTGTGTGACCCTAGGCAAGTCACTTAACCCCAATTGCCTCATCAAAAAATAAAAAATAATAATCATATTGTTTCTGTTGGTTTTGTTATTGATGTGGTTGATTGTGTTGATATTTTTTCCTAATATTGAACCAACCCCGAATTCCTGGTAGAAATCCCACTTGGTCATAGTGTATAATCTAATCCTTGTGCTATATTGCTATAATCACCTTATTAGTATTTTGTTCAAAATTTTTGCATTGGCATTCATTAGGGAAATTGGTGTATAATTTTCTTTCTCTGCTTTACCTCTTCCTGGTTTAGGTATCAGCACTATGTTTGTGTTATAAAAGGAGTATGGAGGACTTCTTAGCCTGTTTTTCCAAATAGGTTGTATAATATTGGAATTAATTGTTGTTTGAATGTTTGGTAGAATTCACTTGTGAACCCATCTGGCTCTGGGGATTTTTAAAGGGAGTTCATTAATGGCTTATTCAATTTCTTTTTCTAAGATGGGGCTATTTATGCATTCTTTCCTGATCTGTAAATCTGGGTAATTAAAATTTTTGTAAATATTCATAAATTTTGCTCAGATTTTCAGATTTATTATCATATAATTAGGCAAAATATTTCCTAATGATTGCTTTAATTTCTTCTTTATTGTAGGTGATTTCACCCTTTTCATTTTTGATACTGAATATTTTGTTTTCTTCTTTTAAAAAAATCAAATTAACTTATCTGTCTTGTTCTTTTTCCTTAAAACCAGCTCCTAGATTTATTTATTAGTTCATTAGTCTTTCTACTTTCAATTTTATTAATCTCACTTTTGGTTTTCAGGATTTCCAAATTGCTGCTCAATTAGGAAATTTTAATGTGCTCCTTTTCTAATTTCTTTTAGTTGCATGCCCAATTCATTGACATTTTTTTCTATTATGCTAATACAAGCATTTAGAGGAATAAAATTTCCCTTAAGTATTTCTTTGGCTACATCCCACAAATTTTGTTTTGTTGTTTCATTGTTGTCATTCCCTTTAATGAAATTATTGATTGTGTCTATGCTTTGTTCTTTGACCCACTTATTCTTTTGGATTAGATTTAGTTTCCAATTAATTTTTAATCTTTTTCCTACTATCATTCGTTGAATGTAAATTTTATCACATTATTATTTGAAAATGATACATTTAATATCTCTGCCTTTCTACTTTGATTTTGAGGTCTTTATGCCCTAATACATGGTCAATTTCTGTGTACTTATTATGTGCTGCTGAGCAAAGGGTATATCCTTTTTTGTTCCCATTTAGTTTTCTCCAAAGGTCTGTCATAGCTAACTTTTCTAATATTCTATTTACCTCCTTATTTCTTTCTTGTTTATTTTTTGGTTGGATTTATTGAGTTCTTAGTGGGGACAGTTGAAGTCCCCCACTAGTATAGTTTTGCTGTCTATTTCTTCCTATTAGTCATTTAACTTTTCCTTTAAGAATTTGGATGCATACCTCTTGGTGCATAAAAGTTTAATATTGATATTGTTTCATTGTTTATGGTACCTTTTAGCAAAATGTAATTTTCTTCCCTATCTATTTTAATTAGTTCTGCTTTTTACTTTTACTTTTACTTTGTCTGATATCAGGATTGCTACCCCTGCTTTTTTTTCTCCTTCAGCTGAAACATAATAGATTCTTCTCCAGTCATTTACCTTTACTCTGTGTGTGTCTCTCTGTTTCAAGTGTTTCTTGTAAACAACATATTGTAGAATTCTATTTTTTGATCCACTATGCTATCTGCTTCTATTTTATGGGAGAGTTCATCCTGTTCACATTCAATTATGATTACTAACTCTATTTCCCTCCATCCTATATTTCTTCCTGTTTGTTCTCTCTCTCTCCTTTCACCCTTTCCCTACTCACCACTGGTTTTCTCCTGTCTACCACTTCCCTTTATCTGTCCTCCCTTTTTTCAATATTTCTCTGTCTCCCAGCACCTCCAACCCCCAACCCCTGCCCCTTATTTAATCTCCTCTACCCCTACTTGCTTGTCTGGTAAGATAGATTTCTACATTCAGCCACTGTGTATGTTATTCTCTCTTTGAGTTAATATTGATGAGAGTAAGGTTCAAGTGATGCACATCATGTACCTTTCCATCTTCCTCTCCATTATAATATGCCTTTATCACTTCTTCATGTGAATTAATTTACGCCATTCTATATCTTCCTTCCTTCTGCACCAAGTGTACCCTTCTTTCTCATCTTTAATTACTTCTTATGTCATTCAATTTCACCTCATATCCATTCCCTCTGTTGATGTATATTCCTTCTAGCTTTACTATTATTGGTATGATATTTTTCAGAATTCCATGTATCATTGTCTCATGTAAGAATATTAACAATTTAATTCTATTGTATCCCTCATGTTATCCTTTCCTTTTTTGACTGTTTATGCTTCCCTTGGGTCTTGATATTGGAGATCAAAATTTTGGTTTAATTCTGGTCTTATGGAACCTTGAAATTCTTCTGTTTCATTGAATGGCCAATTCCCCCTTGATGTATTAGGCTTAATATTGCTGCATAAGTGATTCTTGGTTGTAGTCCTAGCTTTTTTGCCTTCCAGAGTATCATGTTACATAGCCTCCAATCCTTTAATGTTGCAGATGCTAAGTCCTATGTAATACTGATTTTGGTTCCCCAATATTTCAATTATTTCTTTCTGGTCACTTGCAGTATTTTTTCCTTGATGTGATAGTTCTGAATTTTGGCTATAATGTTGCTTGGAATTTTTAATTTTTAGATCTCTTTCTTCAGGTTATCAATGGATTCTTTTGATGACTATTTTGCCCTCTTCTAGAATATCAGCGCACTTTTCCGTGATAATTTTTTGAAAGATATTGTTCAGGTCTTCCTTTTGATTATGGCTTTCAGATAGTCCGATCCTGACCTTATCTCTCCTGGATCTATTTTCCAGGCCAGTTTTTTCCCCATGAGGTATTTTATATTTTCTTCTATTTTTTCATTCTTTTAAATTTGTTTGATTGATTTTTGATGTCTCATAGAATCATTAGCTTCCACTTGCTTAATTCTAACTTTTAAGTGTTTGTTTTCCTCAATTAACTTCTGTACTTTCTTTTATATTTGGCCAATTGTACTTTGGAATTCTTCCCTGAGTTCTGTTTGGGTTTGAGACCACTTCCTATTTTTGTTTGTGGTTTTGCCCATAGGTGTATTGACATTGTTGTCCTCCTCTCCATTTGTACCTTGATCTCCCCTGTCACTATAACAACTTTCTATGGTTAGATTTTTGTTACTGTTGTTGTTTGCTCCCCTTTTATCTGAGTGAGACAGACTTTTCCTGCTAATCTTCCAAGTTTCTTGGCCTAAAATATTGTTTTACCCCATTTTTGTTGATTCTGTTCTTCTAGAATTTTGGGGGGGTTGCTGTTTAATGGTTATTTGAAGGTGAATAGAGGAGAGTTATGGTGATCTACTGCTTTCTCTGCCATCTTAACTTCCAGAAGCCTGAGACATACTAATTTGATCAATTCAACTGAGGGAGAAAAAGACAAATAAAATTTTAAAATTGGCTTATATGTGTGACAGTATGTCATAGAAAGAAATCTTTAAAGTAGTAGTAGTTATTAGTTATTTTCAAGTAAAAATAGCAGGAATGAAGAAAAGAATATTATTTGTGGCCTCATATATTTATATATTAATGTATATTGTGGGCAACAGCAACAAAAATCAAAAAGTTTTATATATAAGGAGGTAAGTAATCATATAGTATGAGTGACATTTTTTGGAATGGGATTGATGACTGGAATGTGATAATGGCAATGAAAATATGTGCCTTACCCAAAAGGAATATCTACCAGGAGGGAAAGGAAGATAATGTAATAGGTAATGAAATTATTCATCTGTACAGAAATCCATGAAACAGAATGCAAGAATGGTAGATAGCATTGGGGTGAGCATAAGAGGAGAGAGAATCAAACATCTTGCACAAACATTGAATGGGTTTCCCAGTAGTTCCTATTTTAAAAAGCTGAGTTCTCTGATTGACTATAAACAGAGTGACTGAATAAAATGATCCAGATGTTAAAATCATCTAATGTATTTTTAGATTGAATGAAGATGTATGTTCCAATCATGGGAAGTAATAGTGCTAATAAAATCAATGTTGGTTATATGACATCTGGAATATTGTACTGAATTTTGAGCATTGCTTTCTAATAGGACTACTGACAAACTAGAAGAGTGTCCCTTAAGGGTATTTTTTTCATAGACTTCTTTGGCCATCTGGAAAAACCTGCAGATCTCTTCTCAGCATAATGCTCTTAACTAATTAAAAGAAACGTTAAATTTCAGATAGGGGCTAGTAAAAATAAAGATGTAATTTTTTCTCTTCCAAGTTCATAGACCTCCCAAAATCTATCCAGGGACCCTTTGGCAGCCCATGAACCCCAGGTTAAAACTCCTTGAATTAGAATGCCACATACTTTTTCTGTATTATTCCAGAACACACAGAAAGGACAGATGATTGGAAGCTGTAGGACAGCAGATTTAAGATACATATAAAAAAGTACTTTTTAATAATATGAAATGTTGAATAATGGAACAGGTTGCTCTTGAAAGCAATGAGCTCATTACAAATCTTTAAGCAGAATGTGGATGATTGCTTATTAGAGATTCTTGTGGAAGTGATACCTATATGAATTTCAAAGGTTGTGCTAGATAGATCCAACATTTCCTTTCATTTCCAAGAGGCTCTAGTTCTATGAACATTGGAAACACTTGTTCAGATTAATGATTGATCCAAACTAGGATTTTGATATCTAGGAATTGTTTGTCACAAAGCCTAGCTGTCCATTTCTTTATGTGTAAAATATAAGGGGAGGTATTCCAAGTAAACTGTTTTCCATGAATAATTCCTTATGGATTTATTTAATTCCTTGGGGAATATGTATTTCAGGCCTGGAAGGGAAGAAGAAATCTTAGAATTAAGTTATACTACTCACTCTTTTTTTCCCCCAAAGATTAAAACTGGAGCCCCAAAGAAGTGAAGCAATTTCTCCAAGGTTAGACAGCTGATTAATGGTGAAGGTAAAATTAGAACCTATGTCCCTGATATCTAGTTCAGTAGTCTTTCAGGTCTTCTGAGCACCTTTCTCCTAACTTCCACTCCCAATCCCACTCCCACTATCAAGTAGGGTTCCCACACCTGGGTATGCTTTATCTCTTTCTTGGGCATCTAAGTGGAGTCTTTATGAGTATGAGTTTTTCTCTAATGTCATTGGTGTGAGTCCCCACTAGTATCCTTCCTTCCTTTCTAAGATTATCAGTTGAGGACCATTTAGTCAGTCTGCCTTAGTTTTTTTAAAGAAAGGTATTTATTAACATAGTATAATAAAAACAGCTGGTACAAGATATTCCCCTCCCCCTAATTCTATGACATACTCTCTCTTCGCTATACACAGAGTCCTATAGAAAGTGTGCTCAAATTCAAAAAGCATATGTGGCAAAGGGATAATTCACAGCTCAGAGTTGCTAGAAGAACTGCTGTTTGTGAGGTCCTCAAGAATTTCCCCTTGGATATATTGTAGTCTCTTTGTTACTAGGCCCTTTGCAGTCATGTGTCCAATCTGTCCTTGGCTCTTGATGCTGCAGACCTTGCCACCAGCTGATCTTGAGAGCCACTTAACAATACAGATGAGAAGATGGTAGCTGCTGCTGCCTTGGGAGTATTATTGTAGGATGTTGATGGAAAGATGAGTGATCCAGCATCCTTCAGACCCTTTGAAACAGGCAAGGCCCTTCTCTAATCATACGATGGAGGGAAGGAGTACTGGCTGAAGCCAAGGCATCTCCTTCTTCCCTCTCTTACTCCCCAGGTTTTTCCTTCTTAGGGAGTTCATGCAGAATTCCTCACTCCAATTTTTGGAATCTTGGTGGGCATTATCAGGTTATATCAGCCTATCTGAACATGATTATTGTGCTTTCATTCTAGTTCTAAGTCTTTCTTCACTGAGTATAAGGTTGATTCTAGTTAATTGATTGAGACAAGTAGTAAAGTAATTAAAATGAGATGGAGTGTTTAAGTTTCTTTTTCTTAACTCACTTTTGTAATACTATTTCTCAAATTTTAATCCAACAAATTAATTCAACCAATATTTATTAGGCACTATGCAAAGTATTGTAAAGGTAAAGATGACATCACATACTATCTATACCCTCAAGTTGCTGAAAGAACACCAAGTGGAATTTGATGGATACACAAATGCTTATGATGAAAAGAAAATATAATAAACACAAAGAAGGGGTCTAGACAAACTGCAACAAGAAATTTGTAAAGAGCTCATCTTTAGCATAAAGATCTTACTAAACTTCAATGAAAGTGGAAGTACATAGGGGAGAGATTGAAAAAGGAGGGAGGGGAGGGGGGAGAGAGGGAGAGAGAGAGAATAAATCTATCATGTACAACTTACTATACCTTTAAACTTACAATAAAGTTAGCATGGAACTTTCTTTCCTTCCCTTTCTTTTCTTTCATCTGCCTTCCCTGCTCTAGAGATGGCTTGATGGCCTAGACCATTGCCAGGAAAAAAATTCATAAGGATGAAAAATTAGACAAATTGTTACATAGCTGTGTTTTGTGGCATTATAAAAAATGAATGCTGTCTATGGTCTTTTCCATTCTTCCAGAATTTTCTGCACTTTGAAATATCTTGAAAATTTGATAGAGCTCTGAGCTGGGAGTCAGAAAGACCTGAGTTCAAATCCAGTCTCAAACAGTTACTCGCTGTGTGACCTTCGGCAAGTCATTTAACATCTGTCTGCCTCATTTTTTTTTCATCTTTTAAAAATACTTAATAGCTTGTGGAATAAAACCAGCATTTCCATAAATAGTACAATAAAAAGATGATTATACATGAAACAGCAAATCTACTATGTAAACTTCATCTTCCTTTCAAATGTATAATGAAATTGTCATGTAAATTTTAAAATTTTCCTTTTCTTCTTCCCTTCCCTTCCTTTTCTCTGCTGCAGATCAGTTGGGGAATGGCTGAACAAGTTGTACTATATGATTGTGAGAAAATACTTCTGCGCTATGAGAAATTATGAGCTCAATGATTTTTGGAAAATATGGAAAGACTTGCATGATATAATGAAAGTCAAAATCAGCAGAACCAAGGAACTTTGTATATAGAAAGAGCAGAATTGTTTTAAGAATGACTTTTGAGTGAATAAGTTATTTTGTCTTTTATAAATCCCCAAATTAACTAAAAAGGACATATGAAAAAAGAGGTTATCTGCATCCAGTTTCTTCATCTTTAAGATGGAAAAATTAATAATAGCACATATTACCCACCCCACCCTAGGGTTATTGTGAGAATAAATTGAGATAATATTTATAAAGTGCTTTGCCAGCTTTAAAGTACTACACAAATGGCATCATCACCATCATTAGCACCATCACCCTTATCATCATCCATGGATTTCTTTATATATTGAACCAATGGGGGAAGCTAGGTGGCACAGTGGATAAAGGGCCAGCCTGGATTCAGGAGGACCTGAGTTCAAATCTGGCCTTAGACACTTGACACTTACTAGCTGTGTGACCCTGGGCAAATCACTTAACCCTTACTGCCCTGAAAAAAAAAATATATATATATATATATATATATATATGTGTGTGTGTGTGTGTGTGTGTGTATAATCTATCTATTAAATCAAGTCCAGCAGTTCTGCCTGACTCATCTTCTTAAATGTTCTTACTACTTCCTCAAATAAAATACCAAGTATTGACATAATGCAGTTCAAATGCAATAGTGTTATTGTTAAAGTTACTGAAAACTAGTTTGCTGTAGGAGTAATGGCATCAGTGTTCAATTTCTTGTCTATTACTTTCCCTCCATTTAGTTTCATTTACAAATGCTCTTCATTTGATCTGGCTTGGCTGGTTCTCATGCCAAGTTTCCACATACTTATTTGCCTTTTAACTGTTGTATAAGGTGGTGCTGCTCATAATTTTCTATAATCCTCCTCTGTAACGTTTTGTATATGAGTTTATTCTCTGGGAGTGTTGCCTTGGCTTACTATTTAATTTTGATTTTGATCTTTTCTCTAACTAGTCAATGATCTGAATATGTACCACCATCTCATATGGAAATGACTTCATGGGCTAAGAAATAGAGTGGATGATCAATGGAATAGGTTAGGCACAGAAGACACAATAGTCAATGAATTTAGTAGTGTACTTTTTGATAAACCCAAAGACTCCAGCTTCTGGGATAGGAACTCAGTATTTGACAAAAATTGCTGGCAAAACTGGAAGAGAGTATGTCAGAAAGTAAGCATAGACCAACATCTTACACCTTATACTAAAATAAGGTCAAAATGGGTACATGATTTAGACATAAAAGGTGATACCATAGATAAATTAGGAGATGAAGGAATAGTTTACCTCTCAGATCTTTGGAAAGTAGAACAGTTTATGACCAAACAAGAGATAGAGAATATTATGAAATGCAAAATGGATTATTTTGATTACATTAAATTAAAAAGGTTTTGTACAAACAAAAGCAATGCATCCAAAATCATAAGGGAGACAGAAATCTGGGAAACAATTTTTATAGCCAGTACTTCTGATAAAGGCCTCATTTCTAAAATATGTTGGGCACTAAATCAAATTTATAAGAATCCAAGTCATTCTCCAACTGAGAAATGGTCAAAGGACATGAACAGGCAATTTTCTGATGAAGAAATCAAAGTTATATATTGTCATATGAAAAAATGCTTTAAATCACTATTGATTAGAGAAATGCAAATCAAAACAACTCTGAGGTACCACCTGACACCTATCAGATTGACTAATATGATAGAAAAGGAAAATAATAAATGTTGGAGAAGTTGTGGAAAAATTGAAACAATGACGCCATTGTTGGTAGATCTGTGAACTGATCCAACCATTCTGGAGAGCAGTTTGGAACTATGCCCAAAGTTGTGTATGCCCTTTGACCCAGCAATACCACTATTAGTTCTTTTTTCCAGGGAGATCAGGGAAAAGGGCAAAGGACCCACATGTACAAAAATATTTATAGCTGCTCTTTTTGTGGTGGCAAGGAGTTGAAAATTGAGGGGTTGCCCATCAATTGGGGAATAGCTGAACAAGTTGTGGTATTTGAATGCAATGGAATACTACTGTGCTGTAAGAAACGATGAGCAGGCAGATTTCAAAGAAACCTGGAAGGACTTGTGTGAACTGATGATGAGTGAGATGAGCAGAACCAGGAGAACATTGTATACAATATCAACAACATTATGTGTTGATCAACTGTGATAGACTTGATTCTTCTCAGCAATACAATGGTCCAAGATAGTTCCAAAGGACTCGTGATGGAAAATGCCCTCCAAATCCAGAAAAAACAAACTGTGCAATCTAGATGCAGATCAAACCATACTATTTCTATTGTTTCGTTGTTGTTGTTTTCTTTTTTGAGGATTTTCCTTATTGCTCTGATTCTTCTTTCATAACTTGACTAATGCAGAAATATGTATTATGTGATTGTACATATATAACCTTGTGGACTTTTGACTGGCTATCTGACTGCTTTTAAATTAGTATGGGCCACTTAAAAATTTTCACCCTCCTTCTCCCAATTTGATAAGCAAATGCCTCTTTTTAAAAATAATCAAAGCAGGGTTTATTTATATGAAACAAACTTAGAATTAAATGTAGAAACAAGCAAGGAATATGTCCTGACTTTTAAACTTTCTCTCCTGTAGTTGTTGCCCCACCACCTGAGAGTATGCTGGCCTCTGCAGCCACACCTTGCTTGGACTGGTTCCCTGTAAGTCCTCTCCAACTTTCTCAGTCCTCTCCCTTTCACTCCTTTTCTCTTTCACTCCAGGTCCCCCATGCTTCTTCTCTCACCGACCTCTCAGGGTCTCTACCTTCTCCATAGCTCTCCTCCACTTTTCCTGTCAACCCCTCTCACTTTCACTGCCCCGCTCCTCTCCCTCTCTCTGTTGTCCTCCCTGGGTCTCCTTAGTGTCATTGTACCAACTGACCTTCTTCTAGCGTCCCCCCTGACTGTCCAACTTCCCCCATATATAAAAGGCCTCTCTCTTGGGAACCCCGAGGCCAAGCCCCCACACACATCAAGCTAATTGGTTAGCCATGCTAGGGCCTCAGCCGGGGTCTCCAGGGCCCCCGTGCATACCATGGCAGTGCTTGAGGGAGTTGTGTGTACCATGCCCAGGACTTGAGGGGGTGTGCCCCCTCCCACTGCACGCCCGTGGCCTCTGCACTGCCCGCCAGGGGCCAGCAGGGGCAAGCCTTGGATCCCCAGGGCAGATTCCCTCAGGGTGGAGGGAGCTGGGGCTTTTTGCAGCCATCCAGCCCAGCCAGTGCCCCATAAGGCTCCAAGGCCCATGGGGCTTCTCAGCTAGGCCACTGATGCAGAGGGGGAGGGGTGCCAGCCCATCTCACACAGAGAAAAACCCTGAGGGCCTAAAGCTTTTTAATCTCAGCCCAAAGGCAGGGTCCCCAAATCACAATAAATTCTCACAACCTATATCAGATTACTTGCTGTCTTGGGGAGGGGGATGGGAGTGGAGGGAGGGAAAAATTTTTGAAACTAGAAATCTTATGAAAATAAATGTCGAAAACTATCTCTAAATGTAACTGGAAAATAAAATATTTATATGAAAAAAAGGAAATTACTTCATGAGTAACCATTTATTTCCTGTCCTCCTTCTCCCCCCTCCCCCAATATGGTGCCTTCCAACTCTCTTTTATTGACAAAAATATCCATCATATTGTGTGTGTGTATATATGTATGTATATATATATATATATATATATATATATATACATATGTATATGTGGTACAATGACCATTATACATACCATTAAATATATATCCTATTAAAATCATCTAAGTTTGATTGGATCACAGCTATACTATGAATATAAATGTTCAGCCTTCAAAATTTGTGGTGTATGTATAGTGGTCAATAACTTTAAAAAACAGAAGAAATACTGAGCAGTACTATTAAATTTTGTTACTTTATTAAGATAGTGGTTCTACATTGTGGCTTAAATCTTTCATCTGTACATTTTTGTCTTTCTAGCTTTATGGTAAAACTCAAGTGTTTGACCTAATATTCTTTTATCCTCACCATCTAGCTTGTGGTGGGTGATCAATCAATATCTTGGAGTAAAGAAATGAAAAAAAAACACCTCATAAGATACCTAATTATATTTATGCCAAGTTTCTGCTCTAATTCTGATGTTCTCACCAAGCTTTAAAATTGGCTATACATTTTGTCAGAAAACACTCAAAGGAACATGGAGAAACTATCTAATCTATTGTTTTCCTTCCTGGAATACTTATACTTTTGAGCTATTGTGTTATTTACATTCAGACTTCACAAATAAAGTGCTTCAAAAATAAATCCCAAATTTCCTACAGGAAAATAAAGATGTTAGATTTGAACCTAGCAAAGAAAGAATTTCAAGTTTTGAATGTGTTTGTGTTTTGTTTTTTAAATTGATGTTAATTATGGTGGCAGTTTACTCCAAAATGTCAGTTTTTGTCTTAATTTTATATTTAAGAATGTCATCAATGTTGGGGTCTTTAATTAGCCAACTCAACCGAGCTTGATATATAGAATTTAGAAGTCGGAGTTAAAACATTTTGTAGGACTAGTCAATTTGTCTGAAAAAATCACATCTTTTCCCCTTCTGAAATACAGAATGGTTCCTCTAGCTGGTTCTAAATGGTTTTGTATGATAGAGTTAATTTTTGCAAAATTTCAGATTTATGAGTAATAAATTATAATTAACAAAATTTTTTTCTCTCCCCTTATTTGGGCTAGACATTTCATTAAATCAAATTTCCATCCATAGTCATTTCTTACTTCCAGTTGGCCAGATTAGAATTCGCAAGTTTCTTGATATTCTAAAGGTTTCTTATTGATAGGATCATAATTTTAGTGCAGAAAAGGACCTTTAATATTATAAACCAAACTCTTCATTTTACAGAATAGGGAACTGTGACCCAGAAAGGTAAAGTGACTTTCCCAGGTGTCATAGCTAGTGGGAGAGCTAGGCTTTGAACCCAGGTCTAGAATTGTTTCCATCATGCTATGTTTCAATTCATATCCCATCCTAAGCAGTGGAACATAAAATCATAATTCCCATATTTCATGAACTTGAGAACTGGGTTTAAGTGTGCTCTGATATGTTATTACAAGTAAAGAAAACTCAAGAGTAGAATATATCACTATCGAAATCCTATTTAAAAGAAACAACATTTATAGAAAAGGATTTCTTTGAAGAAGCCATGGATCATATTTAAGAATGTCTGGTTCCCGGCTTGACCAGAAAACAAACAAACCCTAAAACAGAACACACACACACACACACACACACACACACACACACAGAGCAACCTAAGAAAAATTCAGTCCTTTCTATAATCCTTTCTGTCAGGGTGCTTTGGTTCAACTAAGCCCAGATACATTTCCTTTTCATCCAGGCTTACTGCCAATGTATGAAGGCAGATGCCTGAATGAAATATTCAGTTCAGGAAGTTAGGAATTAACTCCTCTGACAATGCAATTGTACACAAATCTTTGGGGAGAGTGGTGCTCTGTCTTTAAATGGAAGAACTATCCCCAAATCTATGTGTTTCCAGTTGGCAACCAAGATCATCTAGAGAGAACATAGTCAGAACTTTTTAAGGAAAGGGGCACCATTTAATCCACATTCTGTGAGTCCCCATGTGCTCTTTACAACCATGTATCCTATGGGTGCTCAATAAATGTTTGATTGTGAGTAACAATATTTTATTACTCACACAAGGTATTTTTTTCAGGTCATTACCAACTTTCAGGATACTTTGAATAATAATGACAAAGAGACCATTTTCTTAAGCCACGTAACCAATGCAATAAAGCCATGATCAAAGGCAGGCTAATTTCTCTGACTTCAGAAAACCTGAGAAGAAAGGCTATTTGAAACCACCCAGTTGGAAAAAAATAAAATTAAAACCCTAGAGATGGTGTATGTGAGGTGAGTGATGACAGTGCATCAAATATTCTCTCCTGGGCATGTGGTCAACTCAATTCAGTAAATTCATAGTCTGGAAGGCAATTTATGAGATTCCATCATCAGTGAGGAGGGGGGAAGGTAAAAGAGAGGTACAGACATATATCTGGCCTGAAAGAGCAAAACATAATGTAATCTGAGAGAAAAAGTTAAGCTTTTGTAGTTCAAGTGATATTGTTATGCTTAAAAATTATCTCATATGTCATTTATTCTTTTTTTTTTTTTAGTGAGGCAATTGGGGTTAAGTGACTTGCCCAGGGTCACACAGCTACTAAGTGTTAAGTGTCTGAGGCCGGATTTGAACTCAGGTCCTCTTGACTCCAGGGCCGGTGCTCTATCCACTGCTCCACCTAGCTGCCCCTATATGTCATTTATTCTTAAAATGACATCCTTATCATTTTCTCTAGAGATAGCTAGCTATTTCAGGAAAATCTGGGTTCAAATCCTGCCTCAGATACTTAATAGTTGTGTGACCCTGGGCTTTAGTTTCCTCATCTGTAAAGTGAAGGGGTTGGACCTAATCTTCTCTAAGGCCCCTTCCAGTTCTAAATCTATCCTCCTGTGATGTGCATGAAAAATGGGGTTGGTTTGCAAATTTTGAAATCCTTTATAAATGTCAAGTATGAGGTTCCCATTCTGACAAAATACTACCAACCCCATTTCTGTTGAGATCTTTCTTTTTCTAAATTATTAAACTCCTTTAATGAGGAATACTATTTTGGCTAAGGTCTGATGAAAAGTCTCAACCCTATATATCCTGCTACAACTAATAATTTTTAGAAGTCTTTTACCAACTTCAATTAATTGAATGAGTATGGTAGAAAATTCTCTTTGAGACCTTTTCCATAAAGAATAGACCTGGGGGGGGGGCGGGGTGCAGCTAGGTGGTGCAGTGGATAAAGCACCATCCCTGGAGTCAAGAGGACCTGAGTTCAAATATGACCTCAGACACTTACACTTACTATCTGTGTGACCCTGGGCAAGTCACTTAACCCTCATTGCCCCGCAAAAAAAAAAAAAAAAAGTAGACCTTGGTGGTTCTCCCTTTTTGCAGGCATAGAAAGAACATCAAGGGATCAACCCATTCTATCCCTCTGCCTCTAAATGCAACTTCAGTTAGATCATCTCAGAAAAAAATTTCCCAAGAAAACTCAATAGCTTCCTTTGATAATCTAGTCCACTGCCTCATAATCTTGAAAGTCAGGCAGTTCTTTCCAATAACTAGTAAAAATAATATCAAGAGGGGCAGCTAGGTGGCGCAGTGGATAGAGCACCGGCCCTGGAGTCAGGAATACCTGAGTTCGGATCCAGCCTCAGACACTTAACACTTACTAGCTGTGTGACCCTGGGCAAGTCACTTGACCCCAATTGCCTCACTAAAAAAAAATAATAATAATAATATCAAGATAAATTCAAGTCTTGCATTAAAATAGTGGAGGATGAAGATGGTAGGAAGATCTGTTTGTCAGATATAGAAGATCAATCAATCAATCAAGAAGTTTATTAGTTAGAGAACAAGGTGGGTACCAGAGATGCAATGACAGAAAGAAATGAAACAAACCCTGTTCTCAAAGAGTTTACATTTTGTTTTGGGGAGATAGCATGTGTATATTTTTATGTAATATACACACATGTATATATATGCATACATACATGCATACATACAGACAGATATATAAAGAACAAATATAACATGAATGCAAAATAATTTGAAAGGGGTTGCCCAAATAGTTAAGGAGATAAGGACAGGTTTTGTGAGGAAGATGGTATTTGAGTTATGTTTTGAAGGAAGAGAGGGATTCTGTGAGTTGGAGAGGAGGAAGAAATACATTTAAGATGTGGTTTTGTTTAGTATTCGTGCATGGAAATGAAAGATTTGTGAGGAACAGATAGAAGAAGACTTTGACTGGACCATAGAGGGCTGAAGCCGGAAGCAATGTATAATGATGCTGGAAAGGTTGTTTGGGACCAGGTTGTGAAGGGTTTTAAAAGCTAAACAGAAGAATCTATATTTTGTCCTCCAGATAATAGGGAGGCACTGGAGTATATTGAGTAGGGATTTTGCCACTTTGTTAAATTTGCACTTAAGGAAAATCACTTTGGCAGTCTGTGTGGAAAATGTATTGGAATGGATTGGGGAGAAACAAGACAGAGAGAAGACATTTCATTATCACAGACAAGAGATAATGGGGGTCTGAACTAAGATGGTAGCAGTCTGAAAAAAATGTGAGTAAAGGGCCACATACAACAAACAAAAGAGGAAGGGCATGAATTTATAGAAATAATCCTAGGAAAGTAAAAAATCTAGAGAGAAATGAGGCTTTTGAAAATCTGCTAAAGATAACAAGAGGGTTTTTGTTTGTTTGTTTATTTTTTTGGTGAGGCAATTGGGGTTAAGTGACTTGCCCAAGGTCACACAGCTAGTAAGTGTTAAGTGTCTGAGGCCAGATTTGAACTCAGTTACTCCTGAATCCAGGGCTGGTGCTCTATCTACTGCACCATCTAGCTGCCGCAGACAACAAGAGTTTTTTTTTTTTTTTAAATTATGGATGAAACAAGAAGATAAATAAGGAAGAGAGATGTTGAACTAGAAAAATAAGGAATGGATGATTGTAGTTAGATGGATTTTTGAACTGATTGAATGACCAGACCTAAGAAGTATTTAGTAGATCAGTGTCAAATAAGACAGGGGTCTCCACTAGAGTTTCACGATGTCTATTTTTGGTCCCATTTAAAAATAATTATCAGTGACTTGGCTAAATGCAGATATAGAATGCCTATCAAATCTGGGGATGACACGAAACTGGGAAAGATAGTGAGGAATTTTGATACAAGAACTAAGATTAAGAAAATTAGATAGATGGATAAAATCTATTAACTGTCAGACAATTAACAAGCACTTATTAAGTACTCACTTTGTGGCAGGCACTATGCTAAATTTTGAAGATACAGAGAAAACTAAAAATAGTCCCTAACCTCAAGGAGCTCAAAGTCTAATGGAGGCAAATAACTTTGTACAAACAAGACATAGGTAATTTGGATGTGATCTCAAAGGGAAAGTATTAACATTAAGGGAGGGATTACAGAAAGACTTTTTGAAGAAAAAGGGATATTAACTGACTAAATAAGAATAAGATGAATAAGAAGAAATTTAATGGGAATAAATGTGGTCATATTTCAGTTAAAATTAATTGCACAAGTATTGAACTGAGGACAGATAGGAAGCACTTAATAAATGACTGTGAACTGGCTAACTATGTGACTAGACAGCAGTTAGTATGAAAAAGACATGAGGATATTTTAGTAGCTTTTAAAGTCCTCTGACATAATACTTTGATAAGAAAACAAAAAAAAAACCCCTACTATTTTTAGGCCTAAGGAATTAAAAGAATTATAGTATCCAGAATACGTTATATAATAGAATCCTGCTATGCTCTCCCCTGGTCTGATCACATATGGCCTGTTAGATTCAGTTTCAACAGCTAATATAGTGCTTTCTACACAGTAAGTGCTTGATAAATGTATATTGTGTTAATTACTTTCTAGGTAACATATTTTAGGAAAACCATTGACAAAATGCTAAATGGAGGAGGAGATGGAGTGTTGGGCCTGAAGTCAAGAAGATTCATCTTCCTGAGTTCAAATCTGGCCTCAGACACTTACTGGTTGTGTAAGTCACTTTATCCTGGGCAAGTCATTTTATCCTGTTTGCCTCAGTTTCCTCATTTATAAAATGAATTGGAGAAGTAAATGGTAAACCATTCCAGTATCTTTTGAGATAACAAAGAGTCAGACATAACCGAAATGACTGAACAATAACATTGACAAAATGGAAGCTGTGAAAGAGAGTTTAGACTTACTTTGCTTAACCTTAGAGGATATAATATGGAAGAATGGGTAGAATTTTTCATAGAGGAAGATCTGAACTTCATGTATGCAAAATCTTCCAAAGAGTTAGAACTATGTGAAATTTGGATATCCTAGTTGGTTAGGTATCTGCCTCTAATTACTGAAGTTCTTTAAGTAGATGTTTTTAAGTAGGTTGTCAAGGATGTCTCATCAGGGGATTCCCTTTAGTAACAGGTGTCACGACAAGACCTCTAAAGTTTCTTCCAAATCTATGGTTCTCTAAACCAATGGGGTAATATTAACATATGGCAGAGAGAAAGAAGAGTTACTTAACTTCATTTCCTCACCTAAGTAGAACATTTGTCAACCTAGAAAGAGTAGGACAAACATCCATGAGAGAGAAATAAAACCCAAGACAGGAGAGTACACCTGGCTGCTTCAAATAAATTCAAGTGCTCAGTACCAGATAAATGATATACCAAGGTACTAAAAGATTTTGCAGATGTGATCACAGCTACTGTTAGCAATCTTTGAGAAACAGAGGAAGGACTAGAAGGTTGGAGATGGCTGAATGTTATCCCAGTTTTCAGAAAGGGAAAAAAGTTACATTTTACATACTGTACAAAGATAACTTCGATGCCGGTCCCTGGCAAAAGTCCAGAATAGATTATCATTCAGAATAGATTATCTAGCTCAGTACTTTGCTTAAAGTAGACACTAAAAGGATAAATGAGTGAGTGAGTGAGTGAATGAATGAATGAATGAATGAATAAGTGAATGAAACATGATTTGTTAAAATGTAGAAAAGAAAGCATGGCCTGACTTGCTGGTGTATACATGTAGTTTCTGCTGCTGAGGAATATGAACAGCTTGAATTTGGGAGTTCTGAGCTACAGGATGGCTAAAGCTGATCAAGTTTCTGCATTAAGTCTGGCACTGGTATGATGATCTCCTTTGGACTCACAAAGATTCAAAATGGTTATCAGAGGAATATTATGGTATAGTTCAGACAGATTGCCACCTCTATCATCCCTACACTCTTATTTAATTTAATCTCTCTCTGTCTACTGGTTGCTTCCCTACTGCCTACAAATAAACCCATGTTTTCCCTATCCTCAGAAAACCATCACTTTATCGTTCCATCCCTACTTGACACTGGATGTCTTCTCCTTTTCATGTCTAAAACCTCCATTTCCTCTCCTCTGACTCTCTACTTAACTCTCTGCAGCCAAACTTCTATTCTCATCATTCAATTGAATCCAACTCTTTAAAGCTACCGATAATCTCATAATTGCAAAATGTATTGGCTTTTACTCATTTCTCATTTTTCTTCATCTCTCTTCAGCTTTTGACACTGTCCGTCACCCTCTTCTTAATATTTTCTTCTCTCTGGGCTTTCAGGACACTATTTTCTCTTGGTTCTTCTCCCACCCATGATATACGTCCAACAATGCTCTGTTCTGGGCCATCTTCTTTTACTCCTCTATACTATTTTACTTTGTGATCTTATCATCTCCCATGAATTATATTATAATCCCTATACTGATGTTTCTCTAAACTAGATAGTAGCCCTAAACTTTCTGCTGACCTCCAGTATCCAACTGCCAATTGGATATCTCAAACTAGATATCTCATAGACATCTTAAACTCAACACATCTAAACCAAAGTTTTTATCTATATCCCTCCCCCCAAACTGTATCCCCTTCTAAACTTAGCTGAAACTGTTAAGGAAATCACAATTCTCACAGTTACTCAGGCTAAGCTAAGTTAACCTAAGTGTCATCCTTGACTCTCTACCGCTCTGCACCCCCCAAACCTTCTATCAATCTGTTGCCCAAACATGTCAATTGTACCTTTTTACCTTTGTAACATTTCTTAAATATGACCCCTTATCTCCTGTGACACTACCATCTACTTGGTTCAGGCTTTCATTACCTCATGCCTGGACTATAACAAGAATCTGCTTGTAGGTGTGCCAACAAGTGTTTCTCTTCTCCACTCCATCTTCAACCCATTTGTCAAAGTAATCTTTTTAAAGAACAGATATGACCATGTCACTCTCTTATGCAACAAACTCTAGTGGCTCCCTATTACCTTTTCCTTCTTTAAAATTCCCTAGTACTTAAAGACCTTCATAAACTGCTCCCCCTTTCTTATTCCTTATAAGTGTCCTTGTTCACATATACACATATTCTTTGATCCTTTTATCCAGTGACATTAACTCTTACTGATCTTGAGAAAATATATTCCATCTCCCAACTTCTGTCAGTTTCACAGGATGTTCTCCATGTCTGGAATGCTCTTCTCATCTCCAGCCCCTTCTCTGGCTTCCTTCAAGTCCCATTTAAAATCCCACCATCTACATGAAACCTTTCCCACTCTTTTTTTTTTTTGAGGGGTCATGGTGGTTAAGTGACTTGCCAAGGGTCACACAGCTAGTAAGTGTCAAGTGTCTGACGCCAGATTTGAACTCAGATACTCCTGAATCCAGGGCCAGTGCTTTATCCACTGCACCACCTAGCTGCCCCTCCCACTCCTTTTTAATTCTCGTGCCTTACCTTTGCTGATTATTCCCTATTCATCTTGTACATAATATGTTTATACATGATTATTTGCATATTGTCTTTATAAGATTGTGAATTCTTCAAATGCAGGGTGTGTTTTGTTTTGTTTTGTTTTACTTTCTTTGTACCCCTTGCATTTAGTAATGTCCCTGGGATCTAATAGGGACTTAATAAATATTTGTTGACTGAATGACCAAGAGGTTGACAGTCTTCTATCAGGCTGAGCTATTGAAAGTAAAGCCTAAACCTCAAGGCATTGGCTTGCCAGGACAATCATGTGCTCTGACCTTTTTCCAATGAGGTAATAGGCCTTAGAGCAGTAGCTCTGATGGGGTGGAACTATGAAGATTTCTGCCAGTTCTAGGGCAAGGATTATTGCTCAGGAATTGTGGTTGAGCCAGAAGTTGAAGTTGGAGATGGTGGAAATGACAGCCCTTCCCAAAGGAAGACCAGCTGAGTGACTCATCCAATAGAAAATTTGCACCCTATTAGAAGCAAGCCCAGTCTAGTATCTGAGCAACCTGCCTACAAGGGAATAGCCTGAGGACATCATGAGAAATGGAAAGAAATCAGAGCCCTCCAGTATCAGGAGTGTGAGCTGGCCTAGCAACATGCATTCCTGATGCATGTATCTCATTACCATTGTATTTTTTCTATGTGCCAGTTCCTCCCATTAACACTGGACTTGTTAAGATAGATAGATAGATAGATAGATAGATAGATAGATAGATAGATAGATAGATAGATAGATAGATAGATAGAAAGAAAGATAGATAGATGTTAGATAGAAATAGAGAAATCGATGATAGATCATACAGTGTGTGTGTGTGTGTGTGTGTATGTGTGTATTTTCTGTAGGAGAGTTCACCATAGGTTAATGGGAACAATTTTTGAGGAAAAACTCTTTTTACTATCCTGTCTCAGTAAATTTCTTTATTATGAAGTAATTGTAACTCCTTGCTTACCAGTAAAGGTAAGCTTACCGATGGGGCTCATGATCTATACTTTTAGGAGGTTGGACCCACAAACTCACCCTAAATCCTGCAAGAATAGTCACCCCTCTAGATTACCCAACCTGCAAACTTATGAGTACAAGTGAGAATCCAGGAGATGTTTGGCCCAGGCAAGGTGCTATTTGATGAAAATGTGAAAAAGAAAGCTTGGGTGTCATGAATATAATCTACAACAGAATGACTTATGAGAAGGGAGGTGATGGAAATGCTAGCTTTTCTGCTAAACTGGAAAGGGGCATGGCTAGATATAATCTACAATTATTGCCTCAAAAGTTTTGCAATGGCACAGAATGGCAGTAAAGCATGTCACAGGTTCCTCTCAGTTGTAAGTCTGATCCCACCATTCTAAATATAAGGCAACACATACCTGCTAACAAGAGATGAGAATATCAGATGCCTCTCCTAATATAGACCAATTAAGACCCTGTGTTTTCTACCAAACATTCAGCTTGTATTATTCCAAAAAATCTGTAAGTGCTCACATGAAAATAGTATACTGACAGGAGCAAAGCAGTGTATGGTGAAAGTTCAAAAGTAGTTCAAGAGGTGTGAAAAGTGACTTATTAGCTACTCAGTAATTGTGGAATAACTCACCTCAAAGTGCTATAACATTTTTTACTGCTTTTGTTGATTATGACACAGCTTTTGACTAAGTTTAGTACCTCTGGCTTATTCATACAGAGCAAATATATAAAGTAGTCCCTAGCATAGTGATTATGTGAGTATATTTAATGTCAGTGTAGAGAACTGTTCTCTGTTTAAAACATGATACCAACACATTCAGGTCAAGAACACTGACTGTGTTCTTGTGCTATTTTTTTAGGGACCAAGTTTAAGCTCAATAAATCTATTACATCTTAAAAAGAACTAAATACGGCTTCCAGATTTTACAAGGAATCACACTAAAACATTTTACTAACCAATGACATTAAGCTATACAGCTACACTGAAAATATGTATTAAAATTCTTATGTTTTGTAGACTCTCCAATGACATTGAAATGCCATTTTTACTCAAAAAAGCATGAAATTATTAATGCACATTAAGGAAATATAGGGACTAAAGACATTAAGCTTGAATCCATAGATAGAATTGAACCAGTAAACAAAGGTGATACTTAGAGTGCAGGAGATGGAATAAAGAAAACTTCAGTTAAAATTCTCAGATATATACTTGCTGTGGGACTCTGGTCATACCACTTAATCTCGCTATGCCTCAGTTTCCTTCATTGTAAAATAGGGACAGTAGTAGCAACTATGGCACAGGGTTGTTATAAAGTCCAAATGATTTAACATATGTAAGGTCCTTTGCAAACCATAATGCTATATTGAAGTGCTAGCTCTTATCATCACCACCATCATCACAACAAAAAAGGGTTTATGCAAGGCTAGATGCATTGATCACAGAGTTGTTTTTTTTTTGTTTGTTTTGTTTTGTTTTTTTTAGTGAGGCAATTGGGGTTAAGTGACTTGCCCAGGGTCACACAGCTAGTAAGTGTTAAGTGTCTGAGGCCGGATTTGAACTCATGTACTCCTGACTCCAGGGCCGGTGCTCTATCCACTGTGCCACCTAGCTGCCCTGATCACAGAGTTTTAAAGGCAAATTCTATGACTGAATATATTGAAAAGTTGGATCCTGAATTCAAAGCTTAAGAAGCACATATTTAAAACAATTAAAACATGCAATACCTATCTAAATGGGTACTTTCAGAAATCTAAAATTTTCCTCATGGAAAAGGGGAAGACCAGTCAGAAGCCAAGAGCTGTATTTTAAGATACTTATATATACCTCAACTCATCACTGTCTAGTTCACAAGATGTTGATACAATTCTTGTCTCTATGGGCTCCAATGACCTACAGATCAGACAAGTGTCATCTCTGGAATGACACTTGTCTATCTGTGTCTACATACATGTACATATACCTATATACATAAAGAGATAGATACCTATATATGTGTATATATATATACATATGTCTTATATGTGTGTATATATACCTATATACCTATGTGTATACCTATATATGTCTCTCTTGAAATGTGTGTATATATACTTGTATACATGTATATATATACACACACATATATGTATATATGTATGTATATATATATAAACATATGTGCACACATGCACAGAGAGAGAGAGAGAGAGAGAGAGAGGCATAGGCCTATATATACATACATGCACATATACATATGAGTATACATGCTGGTGGAATAACAACTAAATTCATAGGTCTTCCAAATCCAATCTCATCATTGTTGTTGTTGCTGTTGTTATTGTTATTGTTGTTGTTGTGTTTCCCCAGTGTCCTATGTTGCTCCTGGTTACAATGAGGTTTTCAAATTTTAATGAAATTTAATATGAATTTAGACTACTTAAAAGTGGTCATACATGATTCTGTGGCAGCTGAGTGAAATATAGAGCAACTATAAATGAGCCATGAATGGAGTACCTGATGTGGTGAGCCAATAGAATCATTGTGGTTTATGGGAGTAATGGGTCTTTCCTTGTAGATAAGTTTTCTGTGTCTGGAATCTTCTTAGTTCAAGAAGATTTTAACCTATTAAATATGTCATATCTTTATATTTGAATGGGGATTGTTTTGGGGAAATATAATGAGTTCATGAAGGAATGATGTCTCCCTGATTCCCTGAAAGTAGAAAGAGGCCAAATCAGGAGATAGGTGCCTGATAGAATACCATCTCTCTGATCCTTAGGAAATGGGAGATAGATCAGATGGCACGATTAAATAATGTATATAGTAGGTGCTGAATAGATGCTTGTTGAATTATACCAAAATATTGACCATTGAACCAAGAATCTGCTATTCATATAAAATAACCTAGGACTTAGGCAGAAACTTGTATGCAGTTTTGCCATTTCTTTTAGTGGTTCATTTCATTTTTATAATGCAAACTCCCCTTGAAGACTATTACGAGATTTATTTGAGTTGAATAAAAAATAGGCAATCAAGTCATAAGTAGTTGTTTCAGCCAGTTTTAAATAAGGCTATTAAAACCTTTGGTGCATCATAATTAAGTCAAAGAAGAAAAGATGACTAAAGCATTATAACTGGAAAGAAATACAACCCCAATTGTCAATGGCTGTCAGTTCTGGAAATATTGATTATTCATAGTTACGATGCAATTTAGAGAATGAATAGAAAATAATTTCTCTTCATTACTTGGGCCATGATCACAAATCACAATTACAGGACATTTTCACTCTTCTTTGACTTTTCAAATAGTTACCCATTATTAGTATTACTTAGGGTTCTTAAGAAGGAAGAACAAAGTGGGCAAGCTATAACAATATCTATGCATTCATTCTTTCCATAAACATTTATTAATCAATTACTCAATACAATACATTATCATCAGCAATTTGCATTTAATAATATTTGATAAAACTGAGCAGGAGACAAAATTTGCATATATTAAGATTTTTCCCAAAATATTTATACTTGAGTTTAGAGGCAGCATGACCTAGTGGAAAGAGGGCTAGTTTTTTGTTTTGGTTTGGTTTGGTTTTTTGAGAGGCAATTAGGGGTTAAGTGACTTGCCCAGAGTCACACAGTCAGTAAGTGTTAAGTGTCTGAGGCCAGCTTTGAACTCGGGTCCTCCTGAATCCAGGGCCGGTGCTTTATCCACTGTGCCACCTAGCTGCCCCGGAAAGAGGGCTAGTTTTGATGTTGGAAAAACTTGGGCTCAAGTCCTATTTCTATAACATACTAGCTATATGACTGTGTTTAAGTCATTTAACTTCTCTTGCTCCATGTAAGCCTCTAAGAATATTAGCCTTGCTCATTGCTGACATGCATTGGTGAAGGAGTTTCCACACTGAGTATTCCTCTAATCATTGAACTCACTGGTCAGGACCAAATTAAAAAACAAAGACAAAAAGAGACCTAAGAAAGATGGAGGCAGGTTGAAATAGAAGAAGAAGGAGGAGGAGGAGGAGGAGAAAGAGGAGGAGGAGGAGGAAGAAGAAAAGAAGAGGAGGAGGAGGAAGAACTACAATTGAGATGTATCTAGAGTTTCTCTGACAAAGAAATTTAAAAACAAACCTAGAAATAGTCATGTGAATTTATGTAGGGTTGTCAAAAGTCATCCTGGGAGTGAAATGTCAAAATACAAACAGTAAGTAGATTCTTAAACCAAGGAGGAAAAAGATAACGTCAGCAAAAATGTGGATAGAGTTAGATTAAGCCCATGGCATTAATGAGACAAAGAGATTTTTCATCTCTAATGGAAAGGAGATATAATAAAGGAGAAGTCCCATTAATAAAGATGAAGAGGGAAGGGAGTGAGTGGGAAAGGAAAAGGAAAAAGGAAAGGGGGAAGAGGAGGAGGAAAAAGAGGAATGGAAGGAGAGGGAGAGAGATAAATCCATTTAAATAAAGTGACTCAAAAAATTAACATTTAAAAAATTGTTTTTTCGAAAAAGGACAATATACTTTGGAAAAATAAGAGGTAATGAAGACCATGTTGACCAGAACAGAATGTCTGATATGTAACGTGGCTTATTAGTGGGTTCAGAATATGAAACCTTCAAAGAATCCTATTTCTAGACAAACTAAAAGGTAAATAAAATTCTATTGTTTTTTTAACAATGCCATCCAGGATTGATCCACAATTAAATATTTGTGGTATACTTCATTCACTGCTGGAAGACTCCCTACCCCTACTTGTTTAGCTTTTTAAAGAGCTTTATGGGGCAGCTAGGTAGTGCAGTAGATAGAACACCGGCCAAGGATTCAGGAGGACATGAATTCAAATCTGACCTCAGACACTTGACACTTACTAGTTGTGTGACCCTGGGCAAGTCACTTAACCCCAATTGCCTCACACACAAAAAAAGAGCTTTATAATTATTCCCAGAACTTCTTTAACACCAAATTCCTGCCTTTGGGGCCCTCTAATCTGTGATTCTATTCTTATCTAGATAAGAAATCTGACTCATTCAGATTCTGAGCACCTCTATGAAAATTTAAAAACTAGCAGATTGAGGAAAATACTGGAATATTAAGGTATGTATGCTTTGATCCTACTACTAGCTTGCTAAATAATTTTAAAGTGTTTTTTATTGGTATTTTCTGTTGCTTACATCACCTCCCTTTATCTCAGAGAATTATCCCATAATTTATCAATACTTTATTTTATTTTTAAATTCTGAAAACACATGTAATATGCAACACTAGTAGACCTTCCACTTCCTTAAAGACATAAATTGGGGATGACTTCTCATATGTCTTTATTTTACACCTGTTTAATCTTTATAATTTTGTTACATTTACTTTTGATTTGGGGTATATAATTGTTCTTTTCATTTACATCATTGTAGTTACAGTATATATTGTCTTCTTGGCTCTGCTAATTTCACTCCACATAAGTTCATATACATCTTTCCATACTTCTCTGTATTTATCACATCATTTCATATAGCACAGTATTGTTACATTATATTCATGTACCACAATTTGTTTAACCATTTGAAAACTGATAGGTACCTACTTTCTTTTTTTTAAAGCATAATTTATTATTTATTAGCATTAATTTTTTTAAAATTTGAGTATTAAATTCTCTCCTTCCCTCCCACCTCCCCCACCCACTGAGAAAGCAAGAAATGTGATGTCAATTATGTATGGGAAATCACACAAAACATTTCCATATTAGCTATGTTGAAAAAAATAAAGCAAGAAAAATGTGAAAAACATGTACTTAAATCTGCACTTAGGCTCCATCAGGTCTCTCTCTGGAGGATAGTATTTTTTATCATAAATCCTCTGGAATTATCGGATTATGGTATTAATGAGAATAGCTAAGTCAGTCAAGTCAATCTTCTTTACATTATAGATGTTATTGTATTTAATGTTCTCCTGATTCCATTAACTTTATATCAGTTCATATAAATCTTTGCAGCTTTTCTAAAATCATATTGCTCATCATTTCTTATATCACAATAGGATTCCATCACAATCATATACTAAAACTTGTTTGGCCATTCCCCAAATAATGGGCGTCCCATCAATTTCTAATTCTTTGCAACCACAAAAAGAGCTGATATAAATATTTCTGTACACTTAAGTCCTAATCATTTTTCTTTGATCTTTTTGGGATATAGACCTAGTAGTGGTATTTCTGGGGTCAAAGGATATGCATAGCTTTATATCCCTTTGGGCATAGTTTCAAATTGTTCTCCAGAATGGTTGAACCAGTTCACAACATCACTAACAGTATATTAGTGTCCCAATTTTCCCATATCTCCTTCAGCATTTGTCATTTTTCTTTTTTGTCATGTTAGCCTGAAGCATCTGATAGGTGTAAAGGGGTACCTCAACATTGTTTTAGTTTACATTTCTCTAATGAATAAAGATTTCCAGCAATTTTCCTATGACCTTTGATAGCTTCGATTTGTTTTATATGCTTATAAACATTGTTATATGTATGTATACATACAGACATACCTCAGAGATACTGTGGGGTCTATTCCAGACCACCACAATAAAGTGAATATCACAGTAAAGTGAGTCACATTTTTTTGGTTTCCCAGTGCATGTAAAAGTTGTTTTTATACCATAATGTAGTCCATTAAGTGTGCAATTGTATTATTTAAACAAAAACAATATACATACCTTAAGTAAAATGCTTTATTGCTAAAAATGCTAATCATCACCTGAATCTTCAGTGAGTCATAATCTTTTTGTTGGTGGAGGGTCTTGCCTTGATGTTAATGGCTGTTGACTGACCATGGTGGTGGTTGCTGAAAGTTGGGGTGGCCACAATAATTTCTTAAAATATGACAATGAAGTTTGCCATATGGATTATTGGTTGACTTTTCTTTTCACTTGAACACTCAGAGGCCATTGAAGGTTTGTTAACTGGACTAATTTTAACATTGTTATGTCTCAGGGTATAGGGAAGCTTAAGAAGAGGGAGATTGACTAGGAATCAGTAAAGCAGTCAGAACACACAAAACATTTGTCAATTAAGTTTGTTGCCTTATGTGAATGAAGTTTGTGTTGCCCCAAGAAATTATAAGTAGAATCAAAGATCACTGGTCACAAATCATCTTAACAGATATAATATTAATGAAAAAGTTTGGAATACTTTGAGAGTTACAGAGACATGATGTGAACACATGGTGTTGATAGACTTGCTTGATGTAGGGTTGCCACAAACCCTCAATTTGTAAAAATGTAATATCCAAGAAGTACAAAAAAGCAAACAAGGTGTGTGTGTGTGTGTTTTAGAAAGAGAGAGAGTTTATATACCAATAGATGTTGTTTATATATGTTGTTTGGACACAAGGGAAATTTGATACAAAGATATTTTTCCCATTTGGAAACTTCCCTTCTTGTCCTAGATTTTGTCTGTGAAAAGCTTCTCAGTTCCAAGCAATCAATGTTTCTATTTTATCTCTTGAAATTACTTTCATTTCCTGTTTGGTTAAGAAAACATCTCCTACTAAGAGCTGTGAGAGGTACATGATCCCAGGTATTTTATGCATTTTATATATGTGGAATGAGATTTTCCTTTTTATTATTTCTTATTGCTCCTTGTTTTTTGTTAGTATTACTATGTAGAAAAGCTATTTGATTTTTGAGGATTTGTTGTAGCCTATAAGTTTGTTAGTGCTATTAATTGTCTCAGTATTTTGCTGATCCTCTAGATTTTCCAAGTAAGCCACCATATCATAAACAAACAGTGATAGTTTTATGTCCTCTTCACCTATCTTTTTCCTTTAATTTCTTTTTCTTATTTTATTGCTACTGCTAGTATTTCAGAACTACATCAAATAAGAGTGAGGAGACTGGGCATCTTTGCTTCATTCCCATATTTACTGTAAAAGCTTCTTATGTATCCTTATTACATATGATACTTGCTATTAGTTTGAGATATGTACTTTCTATGATATTAAAAAGTCCCTCTATGTCATACTTTGTAGGATTTTTAGCATAAACAATAGTGTATTTTGTTAAAAGCTTTTTCTACATCTTTTGGGATGATCATGTGGTTTTGGATAATTTTGCTCTCCAGGTGTCAGAGGTTCCAACTTTCCCTCCCCAATATAAAATATGTAGACTTTTCAAACTTCAAATTCCCTAAGCCTCACCTATTATAACCTCATTATCTCCCTTCACAGATCATTTCTCTTTACCCACAGGAACAATCAACAGAACACTTCCCCTCACTAATGTAAAGCTTCCTTTCTTTCCTCTCCTTTTAAACACTTCTACCCTCTTCTTCACCCACTTCCCTGTGGGCTCTTCTATTTCTGAGATCACAGAGATAAATAAATCATAAATTTATGATCAGCAAATTTACCTTTCCAAGAGATATTTTAAGGTTTCCAATGAAGTTGCTTCATATAAGCCAAAGGAAGAAATGGTGCATTTTCAACCTTTAAAAACAAATAAACAGGGGAGTGGAACCAAGATGGTGGAGAGAAGCCAGCAAGTTGCCTGAGCTCTCCTTTGGTTCCCTCAAAAAGAACATTAAATTAAGCCCCTAAATGGATTCTGAAACCACAGAACCTACAAAAAGACAGAGAGACACAATCATCTAACCTGAGATAATTTGGAAGACCTCAGAAAGGTCAGTCTCACTTGGGCAAAAGAGAGGCACAGTGCACCTCAGTGCAGTTCAGTGTGGAGGGGGTGGGGCAAGTCAGCAGGAAGCTCTAGGCCACAGCAACTGAGGCCCCTTGATCCTGGCACAGCAAGCTGGTGGTGCAATAGGCCAGTGGTGAAATGCACTAGTACCAGCTGAGAGTGCAGGCTGCCAGTTACATAATCAACCACATCAATTTAAAAAAAAAACTAACCGAAATCATATGATTATCTCAATAGATGCAGAGAAAGCCATTGACAAAATAGAGCACCCATTCCTAATAAAAATACCAGAAAACTTAGGAATAGTTGGAGCTTTCCTTAAAATTATAAGCAGTATCAAACTAAAACTATCAGCAAGCATTATATGTAACAGAGATAAGTTAGAGGCCTTCCCAAGAAGATCAGGTGTGAAACAGGGATGTCAATTATCACCTCTATTATTTAATATTAGCAATCAGAGAAGAAAAATGAATTAAAGGAATTAGAATAGGCAAGGAGAAAACAAAACTATCACTCTTTGCAGATGATATGATGGTATACTTAGAGAATCCTAGAGAATCAACTAAAAATTCCTTGAAACAATTAACAACTTTAGCAAAGTAGCAGGATATAAAATAAATCCACATAAATCATCAGCATTTCTATACATGACCAACAAAGTCCAGCAGCAAAAGATAGAAAGAGAAATTTCATTTATAGTAATGATAGCCAATATAAAATACTTGGGAGTCAACTTGCCAAGACAAACCCAGTAACTCTATGAACACAATTACAAAACACTTTTCACACAAATCAAATCAGATCTAAATAACTGGAAAAATATAAATTGCTCATGGATAGGCAAAGCGAATATAATAAAAATGACAATTCTACCTAAATTAATTTACCTATTCAGTGCCATACCAATCAGACTACCTAAAATTATTTTATAAAGCTAGAAAAAATATTAACAAAATTCATCTGGAAAAAAAAGGTTAAGAATATCAAGGGAACTTATGAAAAAAATGTACAGGAATCTGGGCTAGCTGTACCAAATCTACTGTAAAGTGGCAGTCATCAAAACTATTTGGTACTGGCTAAGAAATAGAGTGGAGAATCAGTGGAATAAGTTAGGCACAGGAGACACAATAGTCAATCACTTTAGTAATGTACTTTTTGATAAACCCATATACTCCAGATTCTGGGATAGGAACTCAGTATTTAACAAAAACTGCTAGGAAAACTGGAAGGGAGTATGTCAGAAAGTAGGCATAGACCAACATCTCACACCTTATATTAAAATAAGGTCAAAATGGGTACATGATTTAGACATAAAAGGTGATATCATAGGTAAATTAGGAGAGTAAGGAATAGTTTACCTCTCAGATCTTTGGAAAGTAGAACAGTTTATGACCAAACAAGAGATAGAGAATATTATGAAATGCAAAATGGATGATTTTGATTACATTAAGTTAAAAAGGTTTTGTACAAACAGAAGCAATACATCCAAAATTAGAAGGGTAACAGAAAGCTGGGAAACAATTTTTATAACCAGTAGTTCTGATAAAGGCCTCATTTCTAAAATATATTGGGAACTACATCAAATTTATAAGAATCCAAGTCATTCCCCAACTGAGAAATGGTCAAAGGATATGAACAGGCAGTTTTCTGATGAAGAAATCAAAACTATCGATTGCCATATGAAAAAATGCTCTAAATCACTATTGATTAAAGAAATGCAAATCAAAACAACTCTGAGGTACCACCTGACACCTATCAGATTGGCTAATATGACAACAAAGGAAAATAATAAATGTTGGAGAAGATGTAGAAAAATTGGAACAATGATGCCATTGTTGGTGTAGCTGTGAACTGATCCAACCATTCTGGAGAGCAGTTTGGAACTATGCCCAAAGGGCTATAAAGCTATGCATGCCCTTTGACCCAGCAATACCACTATTAGTTCTTTTTTTCCAAGGAGATCATGGAAAAGGGAAAAGGACCCACATGTACAAAAATATTTATAGCTGCTCTTTTTGTAGTGGCAAGGAATTGGAAATTGAGGGGTTGCCCATCAATTGGGGAATGGCTGAACAAGTTGTAGTATATGAATGTAATGGAATACTATTGTGCTATAAGAAACGATGAGCAGGCAGATTTCAGAGAAACCTGGAAGGACTTGCATGAACTGATGATGAGTGAGATGAGCAGAACCAGAAGAACATTGTACACTGTATCAACAACATTATGTGTTGATCATCTGTGATAGACTTGATTCTTCTCAGCAATACAATGGTCCAAGATAGTTCCAAAGGACTCATGATGGAAAATGTTCTCCAAATCCAGAAAAAAAGAAGTGTTGAATCTAAATGCAGATCAAACCATACTATTTCTATTGTTTTGTTGTTGTTGTTTTTCTTTTCTGAGGTTTTTCCTTTCTGCTCTGATTCTTCTCTCATTACATGACTAGTGCAAAAATATGTTTAATGTGATTGTACATATATAACTTTTATCAGATTACTTGCTGTATTGGGGAGGGAAGAGGGAGGGGAGGAATGGAGAAAAATTTGAAACTAGAAATCTTATAAAAACAAATTTTGAGAACTATCTCTAAATGTAACTGGAAAATAATAAAATTTTTGTATGGAAAATAATAAAAAACAAACAACAAACTCAAAGCAAAAACAAATGAAGGAAAATGCATCTACTTTTATGCCACAAAGAAGTTGGAACTGAAATAAAGATAACTCAGTGAATAATAGGTAGGCAACTAGAATAGCCAGTAAAGTGCTGTACTTCTAATTATGAAGATATATGTTTATATATTTTTCAGATACTTACTAGCTGTATGACTCTGGGTAAACCACTTAACCTCTCTCAGGCTTAATTTTCTCATCTGTAAAATGGGAATAATAATAGTATGGGTACCAGAGGGTTGTTGTGAATATCAATAAAATCACATGTGTAAAGGGCTTTGCAAATGTTTAAGATTTATATAAATGCTAGCCATTTTATGGTTGTTGTTGGTGGTGGTGATCCTGATGATGAAGATGACATCATATTGAACTGAAGCAATCAAAGGTAGAATAGCTAAGCATGAAAAAGTACATCCTGATTCAGTGGAACTCTCATACTGTAACAGAATCTAAGATCAGTGGTTATATTTGTTAACTAAAATATGTTCTGGTACCAAAGGACCAAAGAGGCTTTGTCATTTTATTTGCCATTGTATAGTTAGTATCTTCCATTTCACCCATATATAAAAATTAAAAGATTGCATTGTGTATTATATTGCTTCAAAGCATCTAGATTGTCAAAATTAAAATCAATAGAGTTGGGGGTAGCTAGATGGCACAGTGGATAAAGCACCAGCCCTGGATTCAGGAGTACCTGAGTTCAAATCTGGCCTCAGACACTTGACACTTACTAGCTGTGTGACCCTGGGCAAGTCACTTAACCCCCATTGCCCTGCCAAAAAAAAAAAGAAAATATAAAATCAATAGAGTTTTAAGATAGAATAATATTTACTAAGTCCCCATGTTTACATGGAGTTGTGCTTGGAATTATCCAATGCAGAATAAATAGATCCCTTCACTGCTTCCTCACCCCCACCTTCTTCCTTGGTTCCATGAGAGAGAAAGGAGTTAGCACACTCTGTGGTCAGAGACTTATTGTCCCTCTTTCCTTTCTCTGGAGACTTGGCACAAGATAACTCACCTCATCATAGCAAAAAGGAATCTCGAACAGTGCCACGAACCAAGGATATTATATTGGAGAGAGAAAATATTAAGCGTTGTGCCTCAGTTTTCTCATCTATCAAATGAAAGGCTTGGGCTAAATGACTTCTAAGATCCCTTCCAGTTCTAAAGTTATGATCTTATGACTTCTTCAAAGAATACTGCTGGAACCAGGGTACAGTGAAGCAAAAGACAGTACTCTGGGAATGCCTATTGATGTCTACCCAAGATTTATGAAGGCAATAAAGAGCTCATGTGGTGAAACTGCAAAGAAAAGGCTAGTCTCAGGCTTTGCCCAGAAAATCTAGGCATTCTCCCAGTCCTGAAAATAAAGCTCCCACATGCATTTCTAATAGTGAGGGGAAGAAGTTCAATACCCATGGGAGGATGTACCTGAAAGACTCAAGTAGAATTTGCACATAGTTGCATTCAATCCTGATTTCAAGTCACCCACAGATTGTAAACTCTCTGCAATTTTTGTAAGGAAATGATATAATAAGACAGAGGCAGTCCCTGCCTTACAGTGTTCCCAGTTTACAAGTAAGACACATCCCCTCGAGCATTTACCATATTTTTTACTTTGTTATCTTTGTCAGTCTTATAGTTAAGAGGTAAAACTTCAAAGTTATTTCAATTTTCAATTATCTTATTGTTAGTGATTTAGAGCATTTATTTAATAAGATTAGTGATAGCTTTTCTATCTTCTTTTGAAAACTCCCTATTTGATATCCTTTGACCTTTTGTCTATTATATTCATATAATTTTATATCTATTGTCTACATATCTTGGATATCAGATCTTTTTCAGATATATTTGCTAGAAAGACATGCCCCTCTCCCCCACCCCATCCCATTGACTACTTCTCTTATGATTGGATAAGCATTGATTTTTTTTTCATGCAAAAGCTTTTCATTTCTCAATAGTAAACATTTTCCATGTTATTTTTTGTCACTACCTCTGTCTTTTGTTTAATTAAGAATTCTCTCTCTTGCCATATAAAAATCTTGTACAGTGTTTTGTATTTTATCTTAGAAACAAGAAGGGGCCACTGAAGGTTATATCATGCTATCTCTCATTAAGAAAAAGATTATTTTGGCTCTGCCAACATTTTATTAGGTCCTTCCACATGTAACAGTCCCTAACTCCTCCTGTTTTTTTTTCCTGTTTTCTATTAATAGAACTATTCACATACATATATGAATAGCACAAACATCTGCTTATAGTAAATACACATGCAAAAGGTTTGTTCCAAAACCAGATTACTATAAAACTCAGAGTACAAAGTAGAGGCAGAGAAAAGGGTATTTTTTCATGGTTCTGTGTAGATCCTCTATTTAATTCTAACTGAATCCATTTTCATATTTTTATGCCTTGGGTTGGTGAACTAGAGTCATGACTTTTTACTTTAAGATCTTACCCTAAAAGTCTCAATTGTATAGCTCATCATAAAGTAGAGAGGACAATTCTTGAAGACCATGTTCAGGGGTGTGCTATATCCAACTGTAAATGGTTTTTGAGAGTTGGTTGCTAAATTTTCAGTGCAAGCATTTACACCTTGGAAATAGACAATTGCTACAAATCAGGGCTTGATTTCTTGCTTTCTTAATGGTCTAGACTTAAAAATGTGACAGAGCAAATGTTAATAATGTTGATTAACCTAAAAGTGTGTTGTGAGCACACTTTCCCCACCCACCACTCCCAGTGAATTGTTAAATATTTCCCAGCATGCTATTGGTTCTATCCCAAAATATAAGTCCTGGCAATTTCTATCGAGCTGGAGAGGCTCATGGAGTTTGAGAACTAGCCTACCTAACTTCCAGGAGATTTTATCACCATAAGGATGACAACTGGGTAATGGATTTCTTGAGCCTGAGAAACTTAATGAAGGCTACCTCTCAAGGTGTTGAGAGATTGTCTCTCATATGTTTCTGTGGAGGGAGTATCTACTAATGGAATCACAGATTATGGTAGTATTATGGGTGATTATGTTACCCAGAGAGGAGGAGGCAAAATGATAATGATGATGAAGAAGATGATATAATTTATACAGTTTTGACTATGTACTAAGCACTATACTAAGTGTTTTACAAACATCAACTCATTTGATCTTCTCAACAACACTGGGAGGGAGGTGCTATTATTAATCTCCATTTGTTCATTTCCTGTTTTTAGGCTCTTCCTCTTAAATTATATTCCTCTTAAATTTTGCATTTGGATGAATTAGTGCCTAAAATTCTTTCAGTTAAAATATTCTATGACTCCAAAGAGGTATAATAACAAATATACAATAAAAAGAACACTTGCTCTGTAGTCAGAGGACCTAGGTTAAAATTTGTTTTGTTTTTTTTGTTTGTTTTTGTTTTTTTGTGGGGTAATGAGGGTTAAGTGACTTGTCCAGGGTCACACAGCTAGTAAATGTCAAGTGTCTGAGGCCAAATTTGAATTCAGGTCCTCCTGAATCCAGGACCACTGTTTTATCCACTGTGCCACCTAGCAGCCCCTAGGTTAAAATTTAATGTGTGACTTTAATAATAACATCAATGACCACAAAAATAACAATAATATTAGCTAGCATTTCTATGAAACTTCAAGGTTTGCAAAATACTCCCTATAGATCTCATTTGAACCTCGCATGAACCCTGTAAGGAATTATTGTTGTCTGTACCTTATACATAAAGAAATTGAGGCTCAGTGGTTGTGACTTGCTTAGGGTCACGCAGCTAGTATCTGAGATGAGATTCAGAGCCAAGTCTTCCTGACTTCATCATTCTATCCAGAGCACCACCTTGCTGTGTGACCTTATGCAAATCATTAAACTTTCCTTGGCCTTAACTTGCTGATCTGTAAAATGATGAGGTGGAACTAAAAGTACTCTGAGGTTCCTTCCAGCTCTAAACCTATGATCCTGCCCAGAGAGTTTACAATCTCTTTGGGAGAGACAAAATATATACATGGGAGATGTATTACATTGAGATGGGATATGAAAAACACCAAGTGATTTGTATAGAAAACAAATTCCGTAGGAATTCAGAGGAGGCAAAGATCACTGTTTCTCAGGACCGCAAGCAAATAAATGGATTTTCTAACACCAGAGACTTAGGGATGAAGGAGGAGTTAGCTGGCCAGCAGCCAATATTGTGCCTATTGCTAAAAGGGGAAAAGTTCATGGGAAGAAGCAAGCAAGAAATGTGAGGTGGAAGGGACAGGGTCTCTTTTGTGTTTATGTGTTAAATTAGAATTTTTCATGAAAGCCCACAGAAAAAGTGTCAAATAGATTATCATTTGATTCAGAGTTTTGAGTTCATTGCATTTTGAATAGAGTCAAAATCAAAGAAAATCTTCCATTGTTAAGGAAATGGTAAATTCCGGGAAATGATGGGGAATTGGGGTGGGGAGAGGTAAATTTCTGTGTGTGTTTTTTTCCACAGTTCTAATTTTTTTTTTCCAAAATAGGGCCTTGATGAGTTGCCATGGCAACTCAAAGATATCATCTTAAGAATGAGCTTAGGGTACATAGCCTAGCTCTAACCTGTTCTGTCCATATACTTACAGAGAAGCTTTCAAAAAATATGGAGAGTCATGCTATTATGACCCATTTCTTTGAAATATTGTTAGCAAGGCTAAAGCTGCTTTTATGGTGCTAAGCGGGGGGGTGTATATATACACATATATATGTATGTATACACATCTATGCATAGATTGGTTATATATACACAAACACACATATACGTTTGTTTATGTATATACATATACATTTATTCATCTAACATACATATGCATATAAGCACAGTGCTATACATTAATATGTATGCACATACAGACACACGTGTATGTGCAATGTATATATTCACATATGTATATGTGTCATTCACTTTAAAAGGTAGAGTAAACTTTAAGCTTATTTCTCTGCCCCAAACCAGAGAAATAAACAATCAAGCCCCTCTTCCTGTTCTGAAAGCATTTTTTTTAAAGGGGTCTTTCCTGGTGATACCCAATTTGGGGCCTCTTTTTTGGTCTAGAGTAGCATTTTTTCAGGGTTGTAGCCCTAGTAGTGGTGTCTATCCAAAGACAGCTAATTTGCATTTTCAAAAGAAAGACTTGAAATGTCCCTAGGGCCTGGTTGTGGTGGCTCTCAGGACTACAGTGAAAGGTAAGTGCCTAAGGCATCTTACCCATAGAGCAGCTGCTAGTCAGCCATCCATGCAGACTTTCAAGATGCTGTATTCCCAAGACAGACTTAATGGTGGTGATGCTAGATTCTGAAGTTTGTTTACCCTGATTAAACAATGGGTTGGAAAATTGAGACTCCTTGATGAGTAATTGAAAATAAACACCCTCAACTTGTACACAATAAATGAGCTATTAAAAAAAAAAAACAGACACTACTTCAAAAGGCATTAATTATGCTAAATCATTCTTTTTGATTATTGGGTACACAGTCTAAAAATCAGACAAACAAGTTTTTAGAAGAGAAGTATGGAGAGGAAAAAGCCAAGTCTTCAATTAAATCCTTTACTTAAGTAAGTGCCAGTCATTTAAAATATCAGCTTATTTTCCCATCTTGATGTCCATGTTATAGAAAGAAAAGAAAGTGTGGAGACTGATTAGTTTGGAAAGACAAGTTTGTAAAAAAACAAAAAAGTCATCAGAAGTCATCCTAGTAAAAGTTACAATATCTTTTGAGAAGCACAAACTGTGTTTAGGTAAGAAGCCAAAGCTTAGGGTTACATTAAACAAAAAGACTCAAGATTAACAATGCACTTTTAAAAAATGAAGGTTGGCTAACCTATGGCCATAAAACTAGAATAAGGTACAATGAAATCTACTGGCCATCAGAAATTTTCAGTCAGCCAGTCACTTTACTTTCTTTGAAATCTGATGCAAATCTGTGATTATTTTTCAAATTGTCCCTATTGTTGTCTGCCTAGGAAAATCACCCTTTCCATTATTAACAATACCAAAGTACCAAACAACATCCATTCACCGTTGCCCCAAATTGGCAGCTTTGTCCAGATAAAATATTTAATGAATGTTAACAGGTGGGAGAGAGGAGGGATAGGAGAAAATGGCTTTTTGGCTTTTTTCCCCAAATCATTTGCTTTTTTTTTTTTGCTTTGGCAGTGCAATAAGTGACTTGCCCAGGGTCACGCAGCTAGTAAATGTCAAATTTCTGAGGTCGGATTTGAACTAAGGTCCTTCTGAATCCAGGGTTGGTGCTTTATCCACTGTGCCACCTAGTTGCCCCCTAAATCATTTGCTTTTTGTTTTACATGGTTTTGAATAGCTATATATGGTGGTACATGCTTATAATCCATGCAACTGGAAAGGCTGAGTCTGTGGGATCTCTTTAGCTTGAGAGTTCTGAGCTATAGTAGGCTAAAGCTACTGGGTGTCTGCACTAAGTATGGCACCAATATGGTGAACTCTCCTGGGGAGCAAAGGGTTGGGAGGGTCCACTAGGCTGCCTCAGGAGGAGCAAATTGACCTAGGTGAGAAATAGAGTAGTTCAAAACTCCTATGAGCATCATTAATGGCATCAGGCCCCAGATTGGCCATGGTACATCCAGCCTGCGTGAGATGGGAAGACCAAAGAATTAAATAAAACAATAAAAAATTGTTATGAATAGACCAAGCTATATCAATTGTCACCTCCAAGATAGTATAGGTCTGTTACTACAGGGTATGTGGTAGTGTACCAGAGCTACTGCCTAGTCAAATCCACAATGACTCTCTGTCCACTGAAATTCCATAATTTAAATCATATTATAAACCTGTCAAAGAAGGTAGAGAGAGATAGCCCAGGCTAGGCTACACTGGAACTTAAGCACTACCTATTTTACCAATTTAATCACCCCAAAGAAACTTGTGTGTTTTTTGGCCTTTTATGTGGAATGTCACAAATGTGATTTTTGTTTAAGACATTTATTTGGCATAAAATCTTGCTTGAAACAGTTCTCTCTTCCCATAAATTCTTATCCACCTGCCTGCAGCTTTCTTTACTAGAAAGAACAGCATTGGTTTTCTAAGGGGTTGTGTTTATTTTTCTAGAATCTCAATATAACACCTTGTCAAACCTAACTCAAAGTTTGTTTCTTCACATTTTGATGTTAGATCGTTTCCTAGGGATTGTAGATAGAGAAACAATTTTTTAAGTTCAGGTCTACAAAAACTCGACTTTCAAAACCTGCTTTTATTGAATGAGGGAGTAAATTTAGCAGTGTATTTTATAACTATGATTTGGAGATGTTACAACTTTTTTTAATGTATTAAAAGAGATATACTGAAAGCTTGCTCAGTTGGAACCACTGGAAAACCTAAAGAGCTTCAACCCCTATTTAGGCCATCCTTATGTGAATTCCTGATCATCAGCTCAGGCTTGCTAATTTCCAGATGACACTACAGGATTTCCTAATAAAATCTCTCTCTTTATGACTTTCTTGCCTCCACCTAATAATTAATAATCTAAAGAGTTTTCACATAGTGACATATGGTAATTTTGTTAGCTGAATCACCCATATTTAGACACAATGATGGGATTATAACACTTCCTTAATGTTAATTACCACAAAATCAGAGAACTGTTCATTATACTTTATCCACCATTTATTGTATGCTTTTGACATGGTAGACATATTTATTGTTTCTGTCTGTTAAACTTTCTAACTGGTGAAATCTGAAGGCACCCTTGAAAAACATATATAAAAACTCCTCTGTTTTCCTCATAATTTAAATGTTTCCCAAGAACATTATATACCTGCTTGTGAAGGCACATGTTACATAACACAGACATAATTAATGTCCTTTTGCTATTAGATCACCAATAAATTAAGATCAGATCTCACTTTGATGTACCAAAAGCTGTTTGTACACCTTTGACACTGTTCATATGTAGCTAACTTCCCTGTAACATTTAGAGAATGCCATTGGTTTTGTTTGTTTTTTTTTTCAGAACTTTGAACTGACTCCACAGAAGCAATTAGTGACATCACAGGTTGTATGCCTACATAAGACATGGAACTTACTGTTTTCTCTCATCCTTCCTGTACCACTTCTTATGATCATTGGTTTCAGCTATTGACTTACTCAAGACTACTCTCTGAAGAATTCATGAAACATATCATTGAATGCTTCTCAGGTCAGGGAAAGGCTCCTTATAACAGTCATCTGGTAGCTTCCTACTTTACCTATTTAATCTTGCCATATAAGCTTAGTTTATTTTTACACTTCTGACTAAAATGACTACAAACACTATCTAAATTTTGACACCCTGGGACAAAGACCTGTTGGTCTTTCCTTAGTTATAGGTCTGACTGTTGATATAAAGGAGTGAATGATTTCTCCCTGAAATATCCAATTATCTTATCCCTTCTTTATTCTTCTATCCCCTTCATGTCTATACACTACAATGTAACTAACCATTTTACTATACTCAAGTTCAATACTTATATTTTTGAAGTAAGGTTCCCTCTAGTCATTTCTTGAACATTAGCCTAATTCCTACCAGATTTTAAGGTTCTTAAGGTCAAGGGCAATCTGTTAAATTTGTTTTATAACCCCAGAGGCCTTGTTAAGTGTAGAAAACATAATAAATATTATATATATATATATATATATATATATATATTTGTTGACTGAAATAAGTTAAAGTATGGGATGAAGCCTGGGAAAAGGCAAGAATGCCCATTTTCCTGCTAGCTCAGGCATGTTGAGTCCAGGGGTATGACTTTTGTTTTTCCTGATCATACTACCTTGGAAAATATTGCAGGAAGAGTTATGACTTGGGGGAGCCATATATTGATAGCAGTTTCTAAGGAAAGAACATGAAAGTTTTAATTTATATCCAGTGTGAGTCAACCATCTGATGTGTCAATCAAAACAACAAATGCATGATTATATGATTTTAAGAGATGTGTAATAGTTAGAAGGTGATTATCACCCTGTATTCAGTCCTGACCGAATACATCTAAAGTATTGTCTTCAGTCCTAGGAGAAACATTTTAGGAAGGACAGTGATGGGCAAGTGACCTTTCATTTGAAGGTAACCAGGATGTCAAGTAATGTTGAGAACATGCCATAAAACTTAGGGGAATGTGGTAAGCATCTTCAGGTGTTTGGAGAGCGGTCATATGGAAGAGATATTAACTACCTTTGCATGGTCCCATTTATAAGTCCTAGGGACAATGAATGGAAGTTAGAGTGAGGCAGAGAACAGCTCCAAGTAAAGAAGATGATATGGGCTGTCTTGGAAATGGGCAATAAATTGCCCATCTCTGGAGATATTCATTTAAAGACCAAATGGCAATTTGATAGGTATGTTGGTATTTAAAACCCTGTACAATCTGACTCATCTATCTTTCCAGACATTTCATATTACTGTCCTTCATGTAATATAGCTCATTCACATTGGATTATGTGTGATTCCAAACTCACTATTCCATCTCCCACCTCTGTACCTTTGCACAGACTGTTCCGCATGTTTGATATGCACTCCCTTCCTTCCTCTGCCTCTTAACATTCTGAACTTTCTTTAAGCTCAGCTCGGGCTCCAATGGCTTTGACCCTTTTGTGATGCCCATCAATGCTCTCTCCATACTCAGATTATTTTGTGTTTACTTGTCTGTTTCCAAGCCAATAGTCCCTTGATGACAACTTTTTGTTTTTTGTCTTTGTATCCCCAGTAGTTATTTGAAGTACTGCATATGTAATCACTGAGTTGAAATCAGGTATAATCTCTCATGTCTCCCTTCCAACTCTGATAGTTTGTGATTCTATAATTGACTTTCATCTTCTACATCACAGGATGAGGAAAGACAACGGTACATGTACACAGTAGGTCAATGATTTGTCTGGAAGAGAAAAATGAGGGATGGATATGACAAAAGTGGCAGCAGAATGATGTGGCATTTAATTAGTGATAGATTTGATAAGGAAAAGCTATGTCTAGGAAGAGGTTAAAGGAAAGGAAGAAGGAATTGTGGAGTTTTGTTTGTCTAATATGTTTCAGCTTGATGAATATAAGTCAAAACTCAGTGAATATGTATTACACAGTTATTCCTAATTTTATCAAATTTCTTTTGTTTGTATGTGTGGATAGTATGAAGTAGTAAAATGACCACAGAGTTTGAGGTTGAAAAGTTGCATTCAAATCCAGGATCTGTTCCTTACTAGATGTATCACTATGGATAAATCAATTCAACCTCTTTGAGCCTCAGTTTCCTCATTTGCAAAATGAGGGCATTGAACTAGATCACATGTAATATGTCTTCCAGTAATAGTATCCAGTTTGTCAGGAATTTGTATTAATTACAAAGTGATATCTAAGAGTAATTAGAATATCTTTCTTTTTAATTTTTATTCTAATTAATTAATTTCATTTTCATTTTCATTTCAGTCATCCTTAATACTAGGAGATTACATAGATCCAATGGGAGCCTTGTGTGAATGAGAAATGTTGAATAAAATAAAACCTTGCAATTTTCATCCTCATGTCTATGTGTATTTTTTTAAAAAAGCCTTTACTAATTAATGCTTCTATCATGTTTTGCTCACTATGTTGGTGGCAGAAGAGAGTTCTATTAATTTTTCTTCTACTTTTCCATTGACACATTTTATGATTACAGAGCATAAAATTCATCCTTTGGTCTGTACTGGCGGTTTTAAAAGACAGCTTTAAATGACACTCCTAGGTAGAGTTTTGAAGATCCTCAGGAAGCTGATAAAAGCTAAAAGTCTTATCTTGCTCAAAAATGTAATAATTAGAGTAACTGACTAAAGCTAGAATGGATTCATGGAGGTGCTGGAATGGAATTTTTTCAGTTAGAAAAACTACTACTAATAGAACTCCCATCAATAGAGTTATTATAGGATAGCAGATAGTTGATTTTGGAATTAGGTAACAATCTGTGTTCTGTATTTGAAATCTATTAGTGTTGTGATCTAACTATAAATGTGAATGGAATGAACTCACCAATTAAATGGAAGTGGACAGCAGAATGAATTAAAAACCAAAATCCTACAATATCTTGCTTACAAGAAATACATTTAAAGCAGAAAGATACACCCAGGGTACATGTAAGGGCCTGGAACAGAATCTTTTATGCTTCAGCTGAAGCAAAGAAAGCAGGGGTAGTAATCATGATTTCAGATAAAGCAAAAGCAAAAATATATCTAGTTAAAATAGATAAATAAGGGAACTATATCTTTCTGAAAGGTACCATAGACAATGAAATCATATCAATACTTAACATATATGCACCAAATGGTATATCATCTAAATTTCTGAAGGAGAAGTTGAATGAGTTACAGGAAGAAATAGATAAAAAATAACTATCCTAGTGGGGGACCTCAACCTTAACCTCTAAGAACTGGATAAATCTAACCAAAAAATAAACATGACAGAAGTTAAGGAAATGAATAAAATTCTTGAAAACTTAGACATGATAGATCTCTGGAGAAAACTGAATGGGAATAGCAAGGAATATACCTTCTTTTCAGCAGTACATGGGACCTACACAAAAACTGACCATGTATTAGGGCATAAAAACCTTATTCGTGTTGTAATCATGAATAAATCACTTAAACTCTCAATTCTTCCCAGATAATTATCATACTATTCACTGATGATCTGAATTAGAGGAAGTAGTATGAATGGAGATATTTGACTATTGGGTCAAGACCAAAGCTCCACCTCCTCTCCCTGCCAATTAATAGAACAGTGGTTTATTCACTTTATTTTATTATCTGTGCTATTGTTCCCCTTTGTGACCATAATTGATCATCAAGTGTCGTTATTGCTACTAAGTTAAACGAGATGTGTCATTATGCCATAGGATCATGAGGTATAACTGAAGTTAAGTAAATCCTGTTTTCCATGGTTTTCTTGTATGTGATTGGTAGAAGGGAAGAAAATAAGCATTTATCAGGCATCTACTATTTATTAAACACTATGTCAAGTACTTTATTAATATCATCTCTCTTTGGAATTGTCAGGAATCTGTTCAACTCAACCACTCTCACCTTCTGAAACCACTTCATTTACTATTATACATTTTTATTTATTATTTTTCAAAGTATGCTTTAATCTGTACTTAGAGTTCATCATTTCTCTCTCTGGAGATGGATAGCATTTTTCATCATAGATCCTTTGGAATTGTCTTGGATCATTGTTTTGATCAGAGTAGCTAAGTCTTTCTCAGTTGATCATCTTTACAATATTTTTGTTACTGTGTACAATATTCTCCTGGGTCTGTTCACTTCACTTTGCATTAGTTCATTTAAGTCATCCCTGATTTTTCTGAAACTATCCTGTTCATCATTTCTTAGAGTATTCCATCACAGTAATGTTTCACAACTTGTACAGTCATTCCCCAGTTGATGAGCATCCCACTCAATTTCCAATTATTTGCCACCACAAAAATAGTGGCTTCATATGTTTTTTACCAAATAGGTCCTTTCCCCCTTTCTTTGATCTCTTTGGTATACAGACCTAGATTTCTTGTTGACTGGAGTCAGAAGAAATTCTTGCATTTCCATGACGCATTGCTGGGTCAAAGGGTATGCATGGTTTTATAGCTATTAAAATAGCTATTAAATATAGCAATTAAAAATAGCATGAGTGACTCCATTTTGACTTTATTCACCATTTTGTTAAGTTTCAAGTCCTTGTAGGTCATCTGATCACAGCAAAGCCACAAGATGGGAAAGTCACAAGATTCTTCACCTCCATATCTCTCAATACTCTGAAACCAATAAATAATAAAGTTGGCTCAATCCCTGTATCCTGTTTTTCACTCCTTTAACTATATATTAACTATGTAGGGGTATACAGAGTATTCAAGGAGAACCAGCTCCTCTGGTATGAGGGTTCACCAAGTCCTTTTAAGGGATGCTTTTCCATCTATGGTCACCACCTGACACTCAATTCTCACCTTCATCTCCAAGAAGCTGTAGCATGCCTAGTAGCCACACCCTGGTAAAACCATCTTGGCAGATGGGGTAAACCAGGTTAATGGTAACCTACAGGCCTCAAATCAATTGGTGAGCTAGGAGAATGTCTACACCAAACATATGAAAACATCCCCTGGTGGAATGGGTGAATTAGAACAACTTGTTCCAATGGCCATGAAGGCAGCTGAAGTAGGCACTCTGGAATGCTTAGAACTTGGTCAGATCAAAAACATGAACGTTATCCACTGCATCCCAGGCCATCACCAGTCATCTTGACTTTTCTTTTGCTACTGGACATTCAAAACTCTGAGAAAAGAGAGAGGGGGGCTGATGACTTTGCACAAATCTGACTCACTTAATTTCAAATTCATGTTAAAGACCTCACTCTGTGATATCAGTGGTACTCTTCACAAACAAAGGATGAGCAAAAAAAAAAAAAACAACCAAGGTTCTGGGTCCTTGTGCTGACCAGGAGCCTTGGACATGTTTTGTTTTGGAATCACAAATCTTGTTAAATAAATCATCGTCTGGATGACTGTCAGTATTTTTATTTCTCTATAGCAGTTATGGCAAGGCTTACCAAGAGGGAAGATGTGAGCATAACATTCACTGAAGAAACTTCCTAAAGGACTCTGGTAAAATTTCTACTGAGAGTTTTTTTTTTCAAGTGAAGGAATGCCCATTCCCTGGAACTGAATCCAGACTGAATCCTCTTTAGAGGTGAGTGGTCCCTGATGGGGCTGCTATGGTTTCTGGCTCTAGTAAGCTAATGGATACACCCTTAGGGAAATTCTTATTGACCTGGGACCAGAAGAAACTTCTAGTTCAGAAGGGGATGACTAAGAGTAGAGCTCCAAGAGGGCCTTTATAGAGGCACAATGTAAAGATTTCTTATTGGCTGGAGTCGGAGGAAATTCTCCCATTTCAAAGGGAATTTCCTCAGTACATTATGGGGATCATTTAAGCAAGCCAGCAGAGACCACACTTGGAATTTATTTTCTTTCTTTCTTTTTCAAAAAGAATTTTATTTTTTCACAATTACATGTAAAAACAATTTTTAATATCCATTTTTCAAACTTTGTGTTCCAAATTATCTTCCTTCCTCCCTCCTGCACCCCCCCATTTAAGAGGGCAAGCAATTAAACATGTTATACATGTGTAGTACTGCTAACATTTCCATATTAGTCAAGTTGAAAACAGACAAAAAACCCTCAAGAAAAATAAACTAAAAAAATTATGCTTCAATCTGTAGATAGATCTCATTTTCATCACAAGTCCTTAAGAGTTGTCTTCGATTGTTGTATTGCCAAGAATAGCCAAGTCATTCACAGCTGACCATCTTATAATACTGCTGTTACTTTGTATATAGTACATTTCACTTTGTATCAGCTCATTCAAGTCTATCCAGATGTTTCTGAGAGCATCCTGTATGTTCCATCATAATCACATACCACAATTTGTCTAGCAATTCCCCCAATAGATGGGTATTTCCTCAATGTTGAATTTTTTGCCACCAGAAAAGAGCTTCCAAATTTTTTTTTGTACATATAGGTCCTTTAACCTTTTGGTTTTTGTTTTCTTTTTTTGGATACTGACCTAGCAGTAGTATTACTAGGTCAAAGAATATGTATGGTTTTATAACCTTTTGGCCATAGTTTCAAATTGCTCTACAGAATGTGTGGATCAGTTTACAACTTCACCAGCAATGCATTAATGTCTCATTTTCCCTATATCCCCTACAACATTTGTCATTTTCTTCTGCTGTCCTAGAATGTCAGAGCAATTTTCCCAAACAATTTCTTGGAAGATAATGTCTGGGCTCTTTTTTTTTATTGTGACTTTCAGGTTGTACAATAATTTTCAAATTATCTCATTTGGATCTATTTTCCTGATCAGTTGTTTTTCCAATGATATATTTCACATTACCTTCTATTTTTTCATTCTTTAAGTTTAATTTAATTATTCCTTGATTTCTCATAAAGTCATTAGCTTCCATTTGCTCAATCCTAATATTTAAGGAGTTATATTCTTCAGAGAGCTTTTGTACTTTCTTTTCCATTTGGCCAATTTGACTTTTCAAGGCATTCTTTTCCTCATTGGCTTTTTGTACTTCTTTGACCAATTAATTGTCCCAGTCTCTCTTTTAAGGTGTTATTTTCTTTAGTATTTTTTGTGTCTCCTTTACTAAGCTGTTGACTTTTTTTCATGATTTTCTTGCATCACTCTCATTTCTCTTCCCATTTTTTCATTTTACTTCCCTTGCTTTCTTTTCAAGGTACTTTTTTTTTTTTTTTTTTTTTTTTTAGTGAGGCAATTGGGGTTAAGTGACTTGCCCAGGGTCACATAGCTAGTAAGTGTTAAGGGTCTTAGGCCGGATTTGAACTCAGGTACTCCTGACTCCAGGGCTGGTGCTCTATACACTGTGCCACCTAGCTGCCAAGGTCCTTTTTGAGCCCTTCTATGACCTGAGACAAATTCATATTTTTCTTAGAAGCTTTTGATGTAGAAGTTTTGACTTTGTTATCTTGTTCTGAGGGTATACTTTGATCTTCCTTGTCACCATAGAAACTTTCTATGGTCAGAATTTTTTCTGCTTGCTCATTTCCACAGCCCATTTCTTGACTTTTAAGTCTTTGTTAAAGTGAGGCACTGCTTCCCCAGTAGAGGTTACTATCTCCTAAGCTTCAGAGGGGTTGTGCAGCAGTTTTCAGAAATATTTCTAGTGATTTATAAGTTTTTGGTTCTTCCAAGGTGGTATGATTAAAGGAAAAGTATGTTTACTACTCTCCTGGCCTGTACTCTTGCATACAAGCAACCACAGGCCTGTTTTTCTCCCCAGGAACTATGAACAGAATCCCATTCCACTGTGACTTCAAGGTCCAGTGTACTTGTACTCCTCCCCAACCTGGAACCATCACTCAAGGCTGTAACCTGGATCAGAGTATGGCCAAAGCAATGATCCTGCCTCAGTGTTAGCAAAGAGACCCCTGTAATCTCCTTCTGGCCAATTGTTGGCTAAGAATTCTAGAAGGAGTTGCTGCTGCTGCTGATTCAGTGGTTCCCAAGATATACCTCTGGTTTGCTGGGACTGGGTCTGTGCTGGCATGGCCTGCACTGGATTGCACTCCATTTTCAACCTGGTGTAATGGACATTTCATGCAGACCTTCTAGGTTGTCTTTGGATGGAAAATTATTTTACCCTGTCCTTTCTAACTCTGACCAAGTCAGGGAGGAAGACAAGAGACAACACAGGTAAGAGCTTCCCTCTTCCCCCAGTCTATAAAAATTTATGATATTGTGGGGCAGCTAGGTGGTGCAGTGGATAGAGCACCAGCCCTGGAGTCAGGAGTATGTGAGTTCAAATGTGGCCTCAGACACTTAACACTTACTAGCTGTGTGACCCTGGGCAAGTCACTTAACCCCAATTGCCTCACTTTAAAAAAAGGATTTATGATATTGTAAACAAGATTAGCTTTGTGACATGTAATTTCTTTATTGTAAATTTCCAAATTGTGGTTTTAATGTTTTTATAAATGCTGAAATAGGGGCAGCTAGGTGGCGTGGGGCAGCTAGGTGGCGCAGTGGATAGAGCACCGGCCCTGGAGTCAGGAGTACCTGAGTTCAAATCCGGCCTCAGACACTTAACACTTACTAGCTGTGTGACCCTGGGCAAGTCACTTAACCCCAATTGCCTCACTAAAAAAAAAAAGAAAAAAAATGCTGAACTATCTTACTGAGCTTTGGGGTATCACACCATAGGATTTGTTTTAAGGAAAAATATAAAATGAGCTTCTATCTATCCCTCATCTGGGGCTGAGTGGTATTAAAACCAAAGAGCCTTAGGGAAAAATGAGATCTGCACTTTATCTACCCTATTAAAGAATCCAGGTAGGGACAGATTAAGAACACAAAGGAATTTATTTGGCTCATTGGGTGAATTCCACACAGGAAATTCACATTATGTGGAATTTTGGTACATGGTTTGCTGTCAAATATGACCTATGTGTGTAATCAAACAAAGCTAAGCAAGTTTCTCCCCTGTTATGGCCTATTTCAGGTTGGTATGTCCCCTTGAATACTGTTATAACTGTGTTCCTCCTTTACTCTCCCATAGCAGATTTCTATAGTCAGGGCCAATGAACAGTGGAAGATTTTGTTGTTGAAATATGAAATCTATTAGTTAATATATTAATATTGAAACATCTGAGTTACTATAGTAGGATAAAAGTAGAAACAAATTTGCTATATTAATCTAAAGTTGTGGTCAATTCCATATCCTAAGCAACTAAGTAAATAAGTTCCTGGGCTTGCCATCCACTTGCTAATAGTCAAAAATTCATATATAGGATTAGCTCCTTCTGGTATCTCATTTTTTCAAGAGGATATTGGGATAATATCCTCAAAAAAAGGGAATAAGATGAAGATATAAATTTTCTCTTATTAAATGGAGTAGTAAACTCTGAGAAAGCAACTGTATCAGCCTATTTTCTCTAAGAACTATACAAACAGAGAGTATACATGCATGCATGAATGTATGTATGTATTCAATTGGCTTCCAAATATTTTTAATGGGCTAGACATGCCTTGAGTATGTATTAGTAATAAGTTCTCAAAATTGGATTAAAGATTTTACATATAAAATTGCACTGATATTTGTAAAAATAGAGAAATTATTGAAGTATCCCTCTGAAAAAAATGCCTTTTTTTCTTTCTTTCATTTTTTTTTTTTTTTTTTGTGGAGCAATGAGGGTTAAGTGACTTGCCTAGAGTCATACAGTTAGTAAGTGTCGAGTGTCTGAGGTCAGATTTGAACTCAGGTCCTCCTGAATCCAGGGCCAGTGCTTTATCCACTGTGCCACCTAGCTGCCCAGAAGGACTATTTTCCAAGTGAAGATGTCATGAATTCTTTCCTCAACCTTTTGGGAGCAGTGTCAATATAAGATACAGGCTTTAGGTACAGATATAAAGAGGAAATAGTATGTAAAAACAAAGTCTTTGAAATTTAAGATGAATTGTGAATTTTTACATCTATTGTTCTTTTTAATAGGATTAGATTTGACTTGGTTTTCACCAGCCAAACTAGTTACTACAAAAGCAAATTTAGGAGGCTGTACAAAATTTTATTGAGTTTTATTACTGTCAGATTTTATCAGAATTAAATATGAATCTCTACAAGTGACAAGGAACCAGAGAAACAGATCTACTTGGAGGAAACTTTTTATAAAGCTGCCCTGAGAAAGACACCTTTTCCAAAATGTCCAAGGGAAGGTATTTCCAGAGACTTGGAACTTCTGGGACCCAGGATGAAATGTGCTGATTAAATAAACATTGATAGTGTGTTACCAAGTTACAAGGAAATTATGTTATTGAATGTAGATGATCATGGCTTTTTGTTTCATGACATTTATTACTGAGTTTTCTTGGTTACCTTGGTAACATGTAAATTTTTCCTATCAAATTAGTCCATGGAGAACCCTTTAGGTAGTTTGATCATGTGATTTTAGTTTACCTATTGAATCTATTTAACAAAGTTTGTCTCCTTAGGTGATATATGAGATTATAACTTTGTTTGTACTTTTTGTGCTTCTCACTCAACCACTTTCTTGTTCCTTAAGATAGACTATCAGCACTGGCTCAGGAGTCAGGAGTACCTACCTGAGTTCAAATCCAGCCTCAGACACTTAACACTTACTAGCTGTGTGACCCTGGGCAAGTCACTTAACCCCAATTGCCTCACTAAAAAAATAGACTATCATTCTATTCAGAAATCCCTAATAGATGAAGCATTGAAATATGTGATCCTGGGGGCTGAGAACCTCAGGATCAAAGAGACATGGATATCACATTAAAAATAGCATGAGTGGGGTAGCTAGGTGGCACAGTGGATAGAGCACCGGCCCTGGAGTCAGGAGTACCTGAGTTCAAATCCAGCCTCAGACACTGAACACTTACTAGCTGTGGGACCCTAGACAAGTCACTTAATCCCAACTGCCTCGCTAAAAAAAAAAAATAGCATGAGTAACTCCATTTTACCTTTATCCATCATTCTGTGAAGTTAAGTTGCAATTTCTTATAAGCCATCTGATCATGGAAAGCCATAAGAGAGGAAAATCACCAGATTACTCCCTCTACTTATTTCAGTGTCTCCTGATTCTCTTTACCATTAAGGAACAAGGTAGCTCAATCCCTATATCCTGTTTCTCACTCCTTTACTGTATAGTAACCAAGGTTCTGGGTCCTTATGTTGACCAAGAATATTGGACCTGAATTGTTTTGCAGTTGCATGCCTTGCTAAGTAAATCATTGTTTGCAAGAGTCTCAGAATTTTTACTTGTGTTAAGTTTTTTTGCTAATATACAGAAGGAGATATTTTCATCAGCGAAGTTTTATAATTCTTTTTCCTTTTGGTAAATTCTAGTTTTTAAGGTGTTATTTTCTTCAATATTTTTGTGTCTATTTTACCAAGCTATTAATTGTATTTTAACATTCTTTTCTTACCCTCATTTCTTTACCTCATTTTTATTTTACCACTTTTATTTGACTTTGAAAATAAATTTTTGGCTCTCAGGAATTCTTGTTGGGCTTGTGTCCAATTCATATTTTTGTTTGCAACTTAGCTTGTAACTGTTTTGACATTAGTTTCTGATCTTCCCTGTCAACATAGTTGATTTTTATGGACAGGTATTTGTTTGTTTATTTGTACATTTTCTCAAACTATTTCTTGACTGAATTTATAATAAAGTTGTTCTCTGTTCCCATCATGGCAGGGAAGGGGCACTCTAATTAGCTTTAGGCTTTTTCATATTGTTCTTTTCAGATTGAGTTCTTGGAGTCTATAAATTTTTAATGCTCACAAGATGCTGTGATTTGGGTTGATGTGGTCACTCATCTAGTCTGAGTTCTGGTTCTTACCTAGGAAGAGTCCCTGACTCTTGGGATTACAATCAACATTGCTCCTCAAAGCCCCTGATCCCCTGGGACTGGAAGTGATACTGCTCCTCAGGGCTCCCACTCCCTTCAGAGTAGAAGCAATACTCTTCAGATTCTCTGATCATTTGTAACTAAAAGCCATACTGCTACTCAGGGTCCTTCCTCCCTCTTGACTGAAAGTGCTCTCCTTCTCCCTTGAACTGTGACAAGCAGTTCAATAGGCAATAGAGTAGACAAACAGCATCCTATCCTCAATCCAGTGCTAGCACAGGGGTTCCATGAAGTCTTTTTCTGACCAGTGTCCTGGCCCCCTTGCCACCTCTGGCTTGAGAGATCCTGAAATTGTATTTTCACTACCACCTAGTCCTACTTCAGGTATTGCACCCACATGGGTTCCAGGCTAGCTTCCATTCTTATGTCACAAATCTCTCTTTCTGAACTCCTGTGTTGTCTTGGGCTGGAACAATATCTCATTTTGACCTTTGGTTGGCTCTGCCATTCTAGATTTATATTTGAGCTTTTACTTTAAAGTTCTGAGGAGGGGAATATTGGGAGAAATTTCCTCTACTCTGTCATCTTGGCTACCCATGCCCTTTTCATTCATTTATCTATGTTCTTATCTCTGTTTTCTCCTCCATAGAATAAAAGCTCTTTGAAGGCAGACACAGTTTTTGGTTGTTGTTGGGTTTTTTTGGTCTTTGTGTCCTAGTGGCAGGAATAGTATCTAGCACACAGTAGGTGCTTTTCAAATACCTTTTGACCCAGAGAATAGTTGGAAGACTCAGAGTGGTCAAATCTTTCAATCATATTTGCTACTTTCATGGTTGGATATAGCCAGGATTAGTTTACATGAAATGTGTCATATTCATGTTCAAGCATTAGAGAAAATTAGTTTTTCTGAAAGTCCCCAGAGTTTACAGGCTACTAATGCACATACTTATATAGAAGAAGCCAGTATAAAATCAAACTTTCATAAGTCATTTCCATGTTAAACAGCTACTTTATGAATATGAAAATATGCTTATTGTCACTAGGCTAGTAAAAGAAAATCATTCATTTTGTCTATGTCGCTATAGCAAATATTAACCTTTTTCTAAATATTAATGTTGTTATTGACCTAATTTCTATACTGAAATATATAATTTCATATTTGAATGTGAATATATATATGTGTGTGTGTATATATATATATATATATATATATATATATATATACAAATGTAAAATTCCTACACCATTTTCTTTCTTTATTTTTTTTTGGAGAGGCAATTGGGGTTAAGTGACTTGCCCAGGGTCACACAGCTAGTAAGTGTCAAGTGTCTAAGGCCAGATTTGAACTCAGGTCCTCCTGACTGCAGGGCTGGTGCTCTATCCACTGTGCTACCTAGCTGCCTCTACCATTTTCTTCAAATAGTGAATAATTGGATTATAATTAACATATTCCAGTTTTCATTGTCAAGAGCTGTTTAAATTTTACATGATCAAGGGGCAGTTGGTGGCACAGTGGATAGAGCACTGACCCTGGATTCAGGAGGACCCGAGTTCAAATCTAGCCTCAGACACTTGACACTTACTAGCTGTGTGACCTTGGGCAGGTCACTTAACCCCAATTGCCTCACCAAAAAAAAATTTACATGATCAAAACAAGCAAGGCAAGTATAGCTGACTCAGAGGTTTCTTTTGCAACATACATTTCCATTCATAAAATAGTAAACTGCTTTTACATCACAGAGACCCCACTATCATTAAAGAATGAACCAGCTCAATTAATGCACTAATAATGTGTATTTCGTAGCTATTCAAAACTGACCTCAGGTAGTGGGTCAGAAGTCTATTCTGGATCTTGCACACTTTGATCTAAAATTTGAATGACAGAAAAGAGAATGTGCTTGATAATCTTTGTGATCATTTGATAGGTAATGACAATCAGATCCATTCTTAGGTGTAGTGAATACGTGGAACAGTGCTAAATATAGCACAGAATTAGTGCTTTGTCCTCTGTAGAAGCTGTCTGAAATTTCTGCATTACATTCAGACATGAATCATAAGGATGTGAATTTCAGGATATGTATAATATTAAAAAAATTTAGATGACCTAACATTAATGCTTTTGGCAAACATTTAGTTTTCTGAGTGCTTTTGCCTGAAAACTTTCTGTGGCAAATTGGAGACATGGTAAGTATCAAGTAGAATAAAATTTGATATACATTAGTATGGCACAATACTTTTGGAAAGGATGAAGACCAAACTTGTAAGATAGAAAATGGTCAGCTAGGCATAAGCTTGGTATCAAAGGATCAAGGACTCAGAGCAGAACACAGACCACATAGATTAACTATGCATTGCTACCCTTTTATCCATTACTAAGATGGATTCAACTAGGATAGTTAGGAAGAACTATAGTGGCACTGGGAATGATCCCTGAAAGGAATATAATGAAATGAATCCATTCAATTGAAAAACATTACTAGTCATGTTGCTTGGAAAAGTTACAACCTCTCTGGGAGGACTGATGATGAATCATCCTACCAATTTCCTCACCGAGAGGTGATGGATTCACAATGCAGAATAGGATATACATTTTCAGACACAGCTAAAGTATGAACTAGTTTTGTTTTAATGTGCATATTTGTTAAAGACAAAAGGGAATGTAGAAAAAAATCTAGAAAGAATCCTGAACAAGCAAGTCAGCTTTGGAAATTATATGTTGAATTTATTATGTATTTTAAAAGAAAAGCAAGCCCACCCCCATCCATGAGATTTTCAGTTTTATGGACAATACTCTTTCTGTTCTACCATGTATGGAGATGGATGTATTTGGGGATTAAGATAAGAATTTAAAAGCAAAAACAAATGCTAAACTTTCTGGGCCTCAGTTGTCTCTCCTGTAAGATAATATTTAATCTGCCCAAAGATGGGCAGCAGAAAGAGACGACCTCTTGAGGTCCTTGGCAAACCCAAAATCATGAGTCATAGTATATGAGAAATAAGAAAAATATCAATCTGTTCTGCTAATAGACATGTTGTTTGAAGATGAAAAAGATAAAAATAATGAATCTGTGATGTCATAAGTTTAGATGGTCCTTTAAATGTTGCAAATTACAACCTATCCCTGGCTGACCATCCAGCATGACTCATGGTCACAGCAAGTCCAAGGGACTTTCAATTATGGATAGAGAAATTTAGGATACAACTATTAGACTTCTTAATCCTATAATACATTTCTTCCAGATATTGTGGTATCTTCTTTCCTATGAGTATATAATCGCTTAACGTTGTTTTTTCTGTCTAGAGATGGGCAGATGTCTTCTTGAGGCACTCTTTAGTCCCTAATCCATCCTGTGTTGGATCTAAGAAAGGGACAATAAATGACTACCTGGACCACCAGAGAGAGGAAGCAGTTTTTGCAAAGTAATAGGTAACAAAAACAAAATTGTTGATACGTTCTTCCTTCAGGGTTGCTATTGGGAATCTGTTGATTAGAAAAGAAGTAAAAATCATGACCTAAATGAATACAGGGGGAAGATGGGGGAACAGAACAGATGATATTTATGACTGACTGGAAATTTCTATCACAGTAGCATAAATGATGAACTCAGGATCATTGGAAATGGAAATAGTTGACTTAACAGATGGTAGGCGGCTCTTGTCAGAGAAGACTGTTCAGAGCATGAGCCTAATTGAGTGGTTCAGATGTGTATAAATTAACATTTTTTAAAAAAAGCTTGTGATATTCTCAGGTGAATTTAATGGGAAAACATACAATCTTCTAGGTTTTGTTCCAGTGGAAAAAATTGAACTTGAGACAAAGGTGAATTCCTATACTTCAACAGGCATAGACTGAAAATCCAAACATCGGAATATGTCTAAGAAATGAAAAAAAAATCTGAGTGCTAGATATGTACTCTCTGCTCAGCTCTCACAATGTTCTTATGTAAGATCTGTTGTTTGAACAGCTCCTAGGGGGCAAACATCTGCCTATTTGAAATCTTATTAGGAAAATAACTTTATTTAAATCTTCCCTCATGGTCCTTTCATGCAAATGTGAGGGTACAGTGAAATAGTCTGAGGAAAATTAAAACAATTAGATGACTCTAGATTAACCCCTTTTCATTTTTAGGTATATTCTATAGTGCTTATTACACATATTATTCCATCTGAATTGCAGAATACCCATTATTTTCTTATTTGGGATTTTACAAAGATATGCTAATGACATCTAAAACTTCTGTGATACTTCACGGAAGCTCTACTGTCTAGAGGAACTATTAAACTAGATACTATTAATTAGTTTGACATTTGTAAATAGAGGTCGTAGGCTGCTATATTCAACAGTGGAAAGAAAGTGTTTCTGTAGAAGAATAAAAACAGAATGCAGAGGGACAAGGAATTGAAGGACTAGAAGGAGTAGCTGAAAGGAAAGTGATACATAGACAGATGTAATATTCTCTAATAGTGACATGATTAGCTGAACAATTCAATCTGACATTTATTAAATGACTACTATATGACAGCCATTGTACTTCGTGTTTGGGATGCAAAACCAAAAATGAAATAGTTTTTGCCCTTAAGGAGTTTACTTTCTTCTGGGAGGATTCTCACTAGGTGTTTTTACAAGTTGCCTACACACTGCATTCAAATTCAGCCCTTAGATAAAGGATTTGACACCTCCTTTGTGGAAAAGGGAGTAGATGGTGGTGTTACAGAAGGCTACATCTACTATCAGCTCCCACTTCCACATAGGCAAAATTAACCTCTGAGAATCATTTCATATACATGAAAATTTTAAGATTTCTTTTGTGGGGCAATGAGGGTTAACTTACTTTCCCAGGGTCACACAGCTAGTAACTGTTGTGATATTTAAAATTTAAATGTGTAGTCACCTTAAATTAGAAGCTTTAGCACCAGTCTTTGGGCATTAGGTATTTATTAAAGCATACTAGGTATTAGTAAAAAAGGAAACCACATGGAGTTCAGAAAGTCAAGAAAAGGCCTATCTAGCCTAAAGTTCCAGCCTGGTCTGGTTCTTCTTTAAGTCCTCCACTATGATCCTGCTTCAACCACAAACTACTCCCACAAACTGAGTGTGGAAGCTTTTTATAGATCTGGAGCAGAAGTGGTCCTTACACTCTGCTTCAAGCTGATTGGTTATCATCATCCAAATCCTTTGGTTCACTGGACTTGAAGGTGGTCTCATGTTGAGTTCAAAGTTCTTAGTTTCTGAGAACAATACCTTCTCAAGGGTCAGCCAGGTGTGGTTACAATATAATTAACTTTAAGTAGGCTAATCAGCAAAATCAATCACTCTCACTTAATTCAGTCAGTTTAGATTAATCTCCGGGTGGGCCTTGGAGTATCTGCCAAATCCCATTATTTTCTCACACTGTCAAGTATCTGAGGCTGGTTTTGAACTCAGGTCCTCCTGAATCCAGGGCTGATGATTTATCCACTATGCCACCTAACTGCCCCTCAAGATCTCAAAATGATTCTTACTGAAAGTCATTTTCTTCTACACTGATACATTATGCCAGGGATAAATGTAGGGTTATCTTTTGAGTACTAGAAATTAGACATCTAATCTAATGGAGGAATAGGGTACTAGTCCTAACCAGGAACTGGGATAGTTAACTCTTAAGAACAGCTAAATTACGCAACTGGCAAGACCAAAAGAGCAGGAGTCAGAGGGATTTGACTGGACATTGTATCTGAAAAGTCAAGGGACCAATCAGTTGGAACAGCAGCTTAGGTCAGAGGCTCAGCTGATTAGCTCTCCTATGTGCAAGGGCAAGTAAAAGGAGGATCCAAAGTCAGGACAAGTTAAAGCCTAAATGTGGTAACAGCAGAATGGTCAATTCATGAACAATACTCTGTTTAAAAGTTGTCTTGAGACCTGTGAGCTCCAGAGTGGGAAATAAAAAGATATAACTGAAAAGTGATATGATAGCTCCCCAGGAAAAGAAGGAAAAGAAAAACCCATATGAATCTGGGCTACATGAATTTCTCTGGGCAAAGGAAAAAATAAACCTTCATGTGAGGGGAAAATAAGATTGGTAAAGAAGGAATAGGAATCCATTCCCTCAGAGGCATTTCCTCTAAATGACTTTGAAGTCTCTGTTCTTCCCAGGCATGTCTAATGACCACCTTTACCTTCTCTCCTTTCTTATCCTGTATCTCCACACCCCTTCTCCCCTGAAAGGATAGATCACCAATGGAAAAGTGGATCTGCCTAATGAGGATGGAAGTAGAAAGAGGGAGCTGATAGTTTTCCTCTTTAACCTAACACCTGCAACCCCACTCCTAAGCTGTTGTTTCAGAACCATAATTTCCAGAAGCAGGTTAAGTGATAATAGTGCCTTTTTCCTCTATAGTGGTCAAATTACAACTTGACTAGTTTGTCCAGGTCTGGATTTCACATTTTAGGAAGAGCACTGACAAACTGAAGGTCATTAAGATAAGAATGACAAGGTAGTGAGGAAATGTAAAACCATGATATATGGGGGTCCCTTGAAGGAATCAGGGGTATTTGGTCTGGAGAAGACTAAGGGGAGCCATGCTACATGTCTTAAAGTATTTGAAGGTCTGGCATTTGCATTAGGTTTTAAACTTGTTTTGCTTGACCCTAGAAGGCAGAATTCACACCAAAGAATGGGGGTTATAGAGGTAGATCTCAGTACAATATGAAGGAAAATATCTTAATGATTATAGTTGTACAAAAGTGAAATGTGTTGCATTGGGATGTAGGAAGTACTCCATCTAGAAAGGTCTTCAAGAAGAGGATGATTGAATGTTCATTGGGGGTGTTAAAGAAGGAATTCTTGCTTCAGATTTGAGCTAGGAAAAGTGACTTCTGATGTCCCTTCTAGCTCTGTTTGGAAAAGACCACTGATGGCAGATGATATCACAGAAAAAGCGCTGTATATGGTTGCTACAGTGAATTGGCCTGGAAGACTGAAAACTACAGGAAAAAGTGGCAGACGCAATGAGGGGCAAATCACTGCATTGTTCCCTTCACCCATCCCCCTCTATCTGCAAAATGATTCTTTCATTTGACTAGAATCCACTGATTGAGCAATTTGATCAGAGATGTTTAAATGTGTCCCTGAATAAAAGGAAGAATCCCTGGGCAAATTTTGGACTATAGATAACCCTAGGATGAAAAGAAAAGATGAATTCATTGTGACTATTTGTAAATGACCCCTCTATAATCATTCTTAGCCAGAGCATTCTACAATGTAACAATTAGACATTGAACTTTAGCTTCCTGTTTTCATCCTTTCTGGAGATGTGCTTGATCATTTAAAAACATTCCAGATAACAAAATTATATCCACTGACAATCATTGAAACTTGTCACCTATTAGAGTAAAATAAAGTGGGGGCTTCTCACAATCCCACTACAGCAAAAAGGAAATAAAGAGATATGACAAATATTCAATCTGGTAAAGTTTGACTTTTAAATGCATGATACTGAATAATACATTGTAAAACTTTAATGAAATTAGCAGTCTGCTTATCCTTGCCTCAGCACCATGGGGGTGTGGAGGGGTATTGACAATGGAAAGGATCATTTATCTTCATGACTTAAGTTGCCTGGATAATTCATGAGTAGAGAAGAAGCAGAGAGCATGACAAAGCCACTTGTTAGTTATACAGGTCATCTTTAATGAGTTAAAATGACTTCTTTCATCCAACCTCTGAACTGCCCATGTGTCAGGCCAATGGAGTAGATTTGTTTAGCTGCCCCTTTAATTTTGATTTAAGAACATTACTCTGTCATCATTAAATGTTTCATGGACATATTAAATATTAAAGTTCACTTGCTGGCTAGGTCCAGAATTTGAAGAAGGAACTCTGCTGTTACCAGATATTTCCTCTAGTTTTCAATCATCTGGTGAAAATAATCATGAACATGGGTGCTGTAGTTGGCTGGAAGTGTCCAAACAGACCTAGAAAAAATAAAGAATAGCAAATTCAAGCTATTTTTATAATGCTGTAGGCTGGGAGGAGCGGACAAAGTCTTTGGAATACTGATCAGAAGAGGACAGAGGTGATGCAGTCTGTCCCTCTAACTTTAAAGGCAGTGCATCACCAGTGATGCTACAGAATATTCAGCATGAGGTAGAGTAACTCAAGGAATAAAAAGAAGAAAACTTTACTTCAGAAGAGACTGACCCATGAGGGAACATGGTCAAAGAAACTAAGAATCATAGTTTCTTTTCCCCCCTCCCCTTCACATAATAATGATAATTCACATTCATATAGTGCTTTACAGTGAGAGGTTGAGAAGGTAATATAATACTTCAAAAAGAATCATGTTTCTTCAATCAGGGAATCTCAGTTCAAATCTTACTTTTGATAATTACCACTTGTGTGTCCTTGGCAAATTGCCTAACATCCTGGTCCTCAGTTTGTTGATCTTTAAAATAAGTTAGTGGGAATAAATGACCTTTGATAAATCCCTACCCCCTCTAAATCTAAGACTATGATAGTGAGCCCTGCAATACGAATATTGTTACCTCCACTTTGGTGATGATTCACTAATGAATATGGAAAGACCTAACCCCTCCCTCTACTCAATAAACTCCAGTCCTTCCTTGTTTCCTCCTTGAACAAATATAAATTCAATGTCCGGTATTCAATGTCCTTCACTACCTGGTTTCAACCTGCCTTTCCAGCTTTCTAAGTTTCTCCCCTTTGAAATACTTTAAGGTCAAGTCAAACTAGACTTCATTTGGTTTCTCATATAGATTTTAGTGTCTTCTCTCTGTGACTCTGCACACATTCCTCTGTTCTTGGAATGAACTACCCTTAAACCTCTTAGAATTCCTTGGTTTCCTTCAATATTCAGCTCAAAAACCACCCCCTTCTACAAAGCTCCTCCTTGATCTCTAGTGCCTCCTCTCACATTACTTCATATATATTCTAGTTATTTGTTTCCATTGAGTAATTTCAGTAGTGTCCAACTCTCCATGACCCCATTTGGGGTTTTCTTGGCAAAGATACTAGAGTGGTTTGCCATTTCCTTCTGCAGATCATTTTACAGATATGGAACTGGGGCAAACTGAATTAAGTGGCTTGCCCAGGGTCACACAGCTACTAAGTGTATTGAGGCCACATTTGAATTCATGTCCTCCTGATTCCATGCCCTGGACTCTATGCAGTGTACCACCTAGCTTCCTATTCCAGCACTGCCTATGTATGTAAATGCTGTCTCCTTCAATAGAATGGAAGCTTCTTCAGGGCAGGGACTTTTTTCATTTTTAACTTTGTGTATCCAGAATCAAGCATTGTGCCTGGCACATAGGAGGTGTTTAGTAAATACATGTTGGGTGTTTGATTGGCATGGAGAATTGCTAGTGTGGCAATTATGTTCATCCACACAAAATGCAACTTGTCTCTGGCTTGTTCAATGAGTCCTAAGCAGTTGCCTAATACAATCTGAAAGTGATTTTTCCAGGGTCATACAGGTGGTCCCATAGAGCCCAAGGTGGGACTTGGGCCTAGAATGTTCTAACTCCAAGCCCAGCACTATCTACCCTGCTCCAATGCCTATATTTTACATGTAATATATTTCTAGAAACGCAGAAATATAAACAAAAGCATTTCCATAGATATAATCAATAGAAATAAGCTTACAAATATTTCAAAAAGTGTAATCTACACAAAATGATTAGAGACTTAGGAATTATTGCCAAAAGCTTGGGTTCTTAACATGGAGTCTGTGAGTCTTTTTTGATTGATTGATATTCTTTTCAGTATTTTGATAAGAGTATTTCAATCTACTTGGTTTCCTTTGTAATCCTATGCATCTCTTTTAAAAATTTAATTTTATTTATTTCATCCTGAATTTAAGAAATAAAACAAGCATTTCCATAAGATAGTAGTTGAATAGAAAAAGTTGATTATACATGAAACTGCAAATTTGTTATGTACAACTTGCTATTCCTTTTAAACATATAATAGTTATCATGTAGCTTTTTTTCTTTTCTCCCCCACCCCGCTCTAGACATAACTACCATTAGACATAAATGTGTTTCATATATATGTATATATAAATTTATGTATATGTATGCATATATATGTAAAATCATTCTATACATTCTATCAGTTCTTTCTCTGGGTATAGATAGCATCTTCTTTCATATGTCCTTTGTATTTAGTATGGATGGGTATTTATATTACTCAAAATTACTTATTCACTCAAAGTTGTTTTCAAAACAATATTGTTTTTGCTGTATACAACATTCTGATCATTTCACTCTTCATTATTTCATGCAACATAGCAAAACATATAGGATGCAGCAAAATCAGTAATCAGAAGAAAATTTATATCTCTAAATGCTTACATCAATAAAATAGAGAAAAAACAGACCAATGAATTGGACATGCAATTAAAAAAAATAGAAAAAGAACAAACTAAAATTCCCCAATTAAATACTAAATTGGAAATCCTTATGCCTTTAAAAATATTATCCTGATGGAAGAGGATCTCCAAATCCAGGAAAAAAAAAAGAACTGCGGAGTATACATGCTAAATGAACCATACTATTTCTTTTGTTTTTGATGCTGTTGTTTTTTTTTTCTATTTTGAGGTTTTCCATCATTACTCTGATTTTTTTTTCTCTTATAACATGACTAATGCAGAAATAGGATTAATGTTATTATGTGTGTGTGTGTGTGTGTGTATATATATATATATATATATATATATATACTGTAACGATTGGAATGACGCCACCTGCTGGAGACTTACTGTAGAAGAGTTCTGCCCATGAAGCAAAGGTCTTTGAGGGCAAGACCAGGCTTCAGGAAGTGACGCGGACTAGTGGGAGGAGGAAGGAAGAGACTGGCGCTCGGTCTCGCGCTCTTTTCCTCTGGACTCTGGTGGAGAAGGGAGCTAAAAATGTGCTCTCCCTTTAATAGATAGAAATCTAGGCCTTTCTCTCTCTCTTTACCAAATTCTTATTCTCCTTAATAAATGCTTAAAAGTCTAACTCTTGCTAAAGCTTGTAATTGATTGGAGACCACTCATTAGATATTTTAGACAGTTTAGCTAGAATTTTAACCCTTAACAATATATATATATCTATATATATATATATATGTAACCTATATCAGATTACCTGCTGTCTAGGGGAGGGGGGAGGGAGGGGAGGGAGGGAGAAAAATCTGAAATTGTAAAGCTTGTATAAACAAATGTTGAGAACTATCTTTACTGTAATGAAAAAAAATAAAATACTTTATTAATTTAAAAAATATATTATCCTGAGAAAGAACCCACAGGATTTACCAGACTTCCACAGGGGTTTATGATACCAAAAAGAAAAATCAAGAACCTTTGTCCTAAAGTCAAGAGATGAAAATCCTATCACTTCTCAGGAGAAACACTTACAAACATCTTAGGCCATTGCAAATGAGTCCTGTATTGGTCTGGGGCATGGCCAAAGATGACCTAATAAGCTCTGCTGCTCTGGAATAAAGAAAAGAATGGATGGCCCTCCTTTTAGTCCCCAGAGTTCTTAATATATTTTCCAATATGCCACTGACTTAGAGCTGTGTGTTTTAAAACCATGAGCTAAACTGTCTCATTTTGATGTGCTGGCATTGATACAGTTTGCTGCTTTGATAAAACACACACACACACACTCAACATACACAGTTATTATTGCTGGCTCTGTCCTGTATACATATAAGGTGCTCTAAACAATCTTTCCCTGTAATTTGTTAGCTCCAGGCAGTTTAGATCATCAGTTCAATTCAGAAGAAAGGACATAAGTTATTGCAAATATATCTGAAACCAAAATAAACAGAGCAATATGGCATTTATAGCTATTGTGGACAAAACTTTAAACATCCTAATATAATAGACTTTGTTAAAGGCATACAGGCCATTTAAGCTTTAATGAAAATGACCAATTATGCTCTGAGTAGGGCTCCAGGCCATGTGTGTTCACAAACATGTGGACTTAAATACTTGGGTTACTATATAATTCTATTTAAGGTCATCATAAACTGAGTATTAATTCCTTTTGTGTAACATATTGCCTTTCTAGGATCTCTGCAGACTGATGTGAAAGTGTTGTGAATTAAAACCAGTATCTTATAGGAACCACTGCTCTCTGATGATACACTCATAGCATTAGTCAGAGCACATTAGATGATGCATTACAAAGAGTTTCCAACTTTGGGAAGTGAACTGATTTGCTTCCTGGTGAACAGTCAATGGTGGAGTTAGAAATGGGCACCTGACTCTCCTAAGTGAGCAAGCCATACTGCAACATAGCTGATAATCACAATTGATAGTGACAGCTGTGGCTATGTCAATCCACATAAATCATCAAGGTGATTAAAATCAATGGATCGATTGTGCCAAGTTCTCTTAATTTTCAGAATTATGTTCTCAGTCTCCCTCACCTCACATAGCACCACTATAAAGGAAAATTTGGCCATTTGCCTAGGAAGTCTATGGGCTAAGTAGCACATTAGATGATAATACAGGCAGGGGGCAGGGAGAGCAGTGCCTAGTCAGCTCCAGATATTCTGTCCAGGGTGCCGGCATAAGACTTAATTCAGCTTTCTTTGTGGAAGCCATCCAGCCTGGCCTCCCTCCCTCCCTCCCCCTCGCCCATCTCCCTATTCCTCATTAGAACTCTGTTTTTCCCTCATGGAACATTGAATACCTTCCAGAGCAAAATAAAACTCCTCAAACAGAAGAAGAATATATGCTCTTGAAAGACTACATGGTTCTATGACCTCATTGATATAGGCACACTCTCCAGTAATGCACATTACCATCATCCATGCCTTCTCATCATTGGCAACCCTTGTCTATGTCCTCCCATAAGGGCCACATGGAATGTACACCTAATATACTTGTGGTCTTCCTCTGTATCTCAGACTCTTAACCTCAGGACCATGAACTTGTTGTTGTTTTTAATATTTTGATAATTGTATTTTATCATAATAGCTTTCCTTTGCATTAGTCTACTGCAGCAAGGTGGTTTAATGGAGAGAGGCCTGGAGTCAGGAAGACTCCAGTTCAAATTAGAGCCTTAGAAACTTAGAAGCTGTGTGGTCCTGGACAAATCATGTAATTTCTACTTTATTTTCCTCAACTGTGAAAGGCAGATAATAACACTTATCTCACAGGGTTGTTGTGTGGACCAAATGTGATAATATTTGTAAAAAGCACAGCATCCAGCACAGAGTAGGTACCATACAAACACTTATTCTCTTCTGCTTATTCTCTGAGAAAGGGTCCACAGGATTCCAGTTTTGCCAAAGTTGTCTATGACACAAAGAAAGTTCAGATCTGCTCTAGGTCTTCTGACATTATACTAGTACCAGGGAAACACACAGGCTTTCTATCCATGATGTATCACACATAAATGAGCAGTCCACTTTGTTCCAATCATAAAGATATATAGATAATAGAGATAGAGGTGGATATATAAAATAGAAAGAAGAGAGTGGACTTATATCTTTTATGGACCTTCTTTCACAAGAGTTATTGCTAATAACATCATGCAGTCTATTTTCACCCACCTTTTGTCTCTCCACTGCCTTTGGGATTGCCCCTAGTTTTGATTCTTTGCTGCATATTGTATTTGCAGATGTATAAGACCACTGGGAGAATTTTATTTTATATAGATCTGGGACTTATTTGGAATGGGGGAATTCCCAGAGGTGAAATTCCCTCCACTAATGCGGACTGTTCTGCAAGTCAATTTTGGAGAGTTGTTTAGGGCACTGAGAAGCTAAGTGACTTGTCCAGGGTAACACAGTCAATAGGTGGCACAGGTGGTATTTTAACTCAGATAACAGCAACAGTAATGACAATTATAATAATTCCCTTCTCCATAGCTCTTAAAGGTCTGCGATACATTTTTTGTGTGTTATCTCACTTGGTCTTCACAAACATCCTATAAAGTATGTGCTTTTATTTCCTCCATTTTACTGATCAGGAAACTGAGACTGACAGAGGTGATTTACCCAGATTCACATAACTAGTAATTAGTTAAGCAGGACTTGAGCTGAAATCTTTCTTACTGAGTCCAGTACTCTATCCACAACATCAGTTTTTGACCCAGACTACACTACAGTGCATCACACTGCCTCTGAGAGAATATTGGTATTAAAAAAATGGGCTTTTGTTTCAAAGAACAATTTTGAATTTCTTAAAGCACAGTGTAATTCCCCAAGGCAATCAATCCTATTCCATTCTTCCTATTTTATGTATCTATCTCTATCATCTATAACATCAATACCTATCTATATCTATCTTTTTCTCAAAATAGAGATGGGTAGATACTTGATATAATATATAGGTATATCTATAGGATATTGATATAGGGAATATCTATAACACACATACATATATAGTGTTCTAAGTGTCCTAAAAATCTTAGTGCAGTTTTAATCTTTAATAGCTATTATATATATATTCCTAGTTATGTATATGTATACATATTCACACACACACACATCCTATATGTATGGAGAGAGAGAGAGAGAGAGAGAGAAACTCAATAGGTTATCCATCCATGAAAATGTATGACAATAGTTCCCCTTCCCCAGCCTCATGCCCCAAATACTTAGTTGTTTCTATGTGGAGTGTTAATGCAAATTATTTAATGGGGTTGTGGACCTTATTGAAAAAAGCTTCATAAAATTTTAAGGTTTGATTAAGTTAGTACAATGTTATCTGAAACTAGGTGGCATAGTGTTTAAAGTCCTAGGCCTGGAGACAGGAAGATCTGAGTTCCAATGTGACCTCATAGTCTTAGCTGTGTTCATCTGGGTAAGTCACTTAACTTCTGTTTGCTCCAGTTTACTCATCTATAGAATAAGGATAATAATATCACCTATCTTTCAGAGTTGTGAGGATCAAATGACATACTATTTAGAAAAGGCTTAGCACAGTGCCTGACACATAGTAGGCAATAGAGAAATGCTAACCAACTTTTCTTTTCCTTCCCCTCATCTACATTTAGGAACATCTAGAAGACCTCAGACTTTATATAGAATCTGTCTTCAATCAGACTTCTATATTTAACATCCTCCATGAAAGAGGTAAACACCTTTGTCAGGGATCCATCTCTCTAGTGGTACAGAACATTTATCTCTATTTTTAATCTATCCAACAATCTTGCAAGATTTTATCATTTTTATTATAAACACATTGTTGAGAAGAACCATTCAGGGTTCATTTTGCTCTATCAAATTAAATACTTTACAAAGTAATCAACAAGCAATAAACTCAGTAGAAAGTCTATTCTCAGTACCTTTTGGTCAATTATTTGACTGGGTATATGGGGACTTCTGCAGATTATTACTTGCAAATGCCCTTCTCATATTTTCAACAAGGATAAAGTTACATATGTAGGTAATTCTCATACAGATTTTTATAGAAATGAAAAAGTAAAAATATGGATTTTAAAATTTTGATTACCTCAATTTTCTTTCTCTTTTTAAAGGTAGTTTTACCATCCATGTGTTTTCCTCCCAACAACTTGGCATCTTCTTTTATGTATTTTGCAAATCCAACTCTTATTGCTTTCAAAATTAATATTACCTCTAGTATGAATTTCTTTGTATATACTGGGTCTAGTCCAACCATGTTTCCCAAATTAATCTTCTTTAGTGCCATTTCACCTTCTTTTATAGCACATGGAAGGATTAAGTAGTTATAGCCAAAATGTTCAATTGTCATTGATGAAAAAAAGTTTGGTTTAGAAATCTTAAAAGATCTGTTCCCTTTTCATTCATCGGTTGTCCTCCTTATAGTTTCATCTTTAAATACCCTTGAATTAATCTATCTTAACTGGGTTCTATATTTAGCTTTTTGTAAACTTGATATTCTCTCCACTGCTTTTCATTGATTTATGAGGCAATACTGCTTGTTATTTTCCATGGTCTTCCTCTGTAGGGTTTTGCAACGGAGTTTACATTCCAAACTAATGTTTTACTTAATTACTACATATCTCTCTTTTAAAATATCAAATTTTTCTTGTTTAAGGTACTCTATAGATTCTCTTCACTTCATAGCTGTGGTGATGTCATTATATCAATTGAACATTCTGTAACGATTGGAATGACGCCACCTGCTGGAGACTTACTGTAGAAGAGTTCCACCCATGAAGCAAAGGTCTTTGAGGGCAAGACCAGGAGTCTTTTCTTTGGCATCAGGAAGTGACGCGGGCTAGTGGGAGGAGGAAGGAAGAGACTGGAGCTCAGGCTCACGCTCTTTCCTGAGGACTCTGGTGGAGAGCGGAGCTAGAAATGTGCTCTCCCTTTAATAGATAGGAATCTAGGCCTTTTCTTCTCTCTTTACCAAACTCTTATTCTCCTTAATAAATGCTTAAAAGTCTAACTCTTGCTAAATCTTATAATTTATTGGCGACAACTCATTAGATATTTTAGACAGTTTAGCTAGAATTTTAGCCCTTAACAATTCACAGGAAATGGTGATAACCCATGCTATTGACATCCTATGAAACACCACACTAAAAAAAAGTTCACTTACTCTTTATTTAGGAATATTAACCCAACAGGATAGATCACCAATTTCAATATTCAGCAAGAGATACAACTATGTATGATTCTATAAGAATTAGAGAGTACTAGATTTTTAGTAAGAAGAACTGAGTTCAAATTTAGTCTGTGCCACTTAACTACCAATGAGACATTGGGTGAGTTACCTAATATCTTTGAGCCTTGACTTTCTCACTTATAAAAATTACTAGTTTTAACTAGATAAGTTTTTATAACCATATATTGCCCCTTCAAATTCTAAAACCCTATGATCTTTTTTCCTGTCCCTATACCCTTTCTCAACAAGCTTATTAGCTCCCATGGGCTCAACTATTGTCTGTATCTGATGACTCCAAGATCTATACATCCTCACCTCTAGTCTTGAATCTCCAGATGTCTATGTCACTGCAACTAAATGTCCTATAGGCCTTAAATTGATCATGTCCAAGGAACTCATTATCTTCCTTCCCTAAACTCACACATCCTCTGAACTTCTGTGTTTCTGTGGAAGTCACCATCACGCTTCCAGTTATTCAGACTTACAATACTTTCTACATTCTAACCCCACCCCACACAATCCAATCACTTATTAATTCTCATCAATTCTGCCTTCACATCTCTTGCATCTGTCCATTCCTCTACTTACATAGTTACAATCCAAGGTCAGGTGTTCATCGTTGGCATTTATCTCCAGGATTATTACAAAAGCCTCTTAACTGAACTTGATTTTGGTCTCTTCCTTTTCCAATCCATCTTGTATACAATTACCAACAATAATTTTACTAAAGCATGGGTCTGATATTACTCTCCTGGTAAAAATGTTTTCATTGTTTCCATAACACAAATTCATGTTTGGCATTAAGAGCCTTTCACAATCTAAGAACTTTTCCAAGCTTGTTACACATTATAGTACAGCTTAAAATATCCACCTGCTGTTCCTTGAACTCAGTATTTCATTATCTATCTCTTTGCCTTTGCAAAGGCTGTCCCCTATGATTGGAATATGCACTCTTCTCATCTTCTCTTAAAATACCTAACTTCCTTCAAAGCTCAGTTCATAGTCTTTCTACCAAAGTAGAGCTTACTCTGAGAGCTTGCTTCCTTCTTCTTGAAGTCTTGAATATTCAAGTGACACTAATCAACAAGCATTTATTAAGTGTTTACTGTGAGCCAAGCATTATGTTATGTGCTAGGAGACACAAAGGTAAAAATGAAACAGTATAAGCTCTATAAGAATTTATATACTATCAGGAGAGATGGGTCTGTATATAAGTCTGAGTTCAAATCTGACTTCAGACAATTATGTAAAGCTGGTCAAGTCTCATTTTTCTCAGCTGTAAAATGGTAGTAATAACAGTACCCACCTCACAAAAAATATGATACTTGTAAAACACTTAGTATTGTACTTGTCACATAGTAGGAATTTAATAAGTGCTTGTTCTTTGTTTCTTATACAAGGTACATACCAAATTTGGTGGGAAGGCACAAGAAGCTAGAACGGAATGGGTAGGAAAGAACTCCTCTAGGACATGACACTTAGTTCTGTCTTGAATATCAGGACCCCCACACCAATACCACTTCTCTCTTTACACTCCTCTTTTTTTTTTTTTTTAGTGAGGCAATTGGAGTTAAGTGACTTGCCCAGGGTCACACAGCTAGTAAGTGTTAAGTGTCTGAGGCAGGATTTGAACTCAGGCACTCCTGACTCCAGGGCCGGTGCTCTATCCACTGCACCACCTAGCTGCCCCCACTCCTCTCTTTTCTTACTATTAGGAGACAATTGTTTTCCAGAACTAAAGTCCAGCAAGCAAGCTGTTCCCTGAGCTTGGCATAACAAGTCCTTTGCATTCACCTTTTGGATGAACTCTGCTCCAGCTAAATAATAGAATTGGCTCGAACCAGATCCAGTTGGTCCCTGAGCTTGGACAAGCACCTGCAGGAACCATGTTCTAGTCATGAAGCCCTGCTATGAATAGACTTTTTGGTACCAGGCAAACTTGCCTCACTGTTGCTGTTACACCTCACTGCTTTACTCTTTGTCTAGCCACAACTATAAGTATCAGGGCTTAGCCCTACTGACTGGGTTCTCCTCAGTCTCTAACAAAATAAAGAAGGCTTTTTTGCCTTTAACCCCTGTGAGCTCTTTGGTATTTTATTTTCTTTTTCAAAATTAACAGTTGGTGTATGATGTCTATGTGCTCTTTGGCATTTGCAGACTAAACAGTTGGTGTATAACCTCTGTGGCTCTTTGGTAATTTATTTTTCAGGGTTGACATAAAGGAAGATAAAAACTCCAAGAAGCAGAGGGAGAAGGAAGAGCAATCTAGGCACGAGGGGTGGCCCGTTCAAAGGCACAGAGATGTAGTATCATATTAGAGGAATAGAAAGTAGACCTGTATGGTTGGACAGTAGAGTTCTTGGAAAGGAGTAATGCATTCATATGCCAGAAAGGGTAGGATGAGGCCAGGTTATGAAGGGATTTAAATACCAAGCAGAGGAGTATATAGCTTTTTAAAAAATATTTTATTACTTGTTTCAACTAACAAGCATTTCTTTTCTTTCCCTCCCACTGGGAGTTTATATTTGAATCAAGGTAGCTACTAGAGTTTATTAAGTAGTGAGGTTACATGGTCAGACTTGTGTTTGAGGAGTATCACTTTGACAAGCTAAGGGGAGGATTGATTGAAATGGGAACTGGCACTTAGAAGTTAGTGGTTTAGGTAAGATGTAATGATAGTTGGGATGAGGATTGTGGATGTATGGAGGGAGAGAAAGATATGGATATGAAAGAAGTTGTGTGTTGATAGAAATGGCAAGGTTTGGCACTTGATTAGATATGTGGGGTGACAGTAAGAAATAGAAGGTAACACACTGGGGCTGTGATCCTGGTCAACTAGAAGGACAGTGGTGTATTTAATAACAGAGAATAAGAATAATGGAGAAATTCAGAAGGGGTTTGGGTTTTTGGAAAAAGACAGTGGGTTTGTTTTGAACCTAATAAAGCACCAACAGGGGCAAGGGCTGTCTTCCATTTTGTCCCTGTGTCTCCAGTGCCTACCATCATACTTTATACATAATAGGTACTTAACAAATGCTTGTTATATTGGTTTGTATTGAATGATACAAAGAAAGACAATACTTGGAATAAATAACAGGGCTATTAGTCTATCTCCCAAGGTTTTCACTGGTGCAGTTAATCCCTTAAAATCAGAAAGTTAATCCCTTAAAGTCATAAGGTCATTATTAATTTAAGGTTGGGTTCTTTAAGTCTGTGTAGCATCTACCTGTCAGAGATCTAAATAGGAAAACCAGACCTGGGAAACTTTGCACAGATCTCAGTTCTCATAGCTTAAATTTGTTTTATTTGTTTTCTTTCTGTCTCCATTTTTTCATCTGTAAAGTTATTGCACAAACACTAACAAACCCATTTTTTCACCTGAGTTGAACAAAAGAGATGAAGAAACAACCACCCCAATATAAAACCTACACAACACACACACACACACACACACACACACACACACACACATACAGAAACATATACACATACCTGCATGTACCCCTCCCACCCACACCCACCCCAAATAAACAGAAAACCAGGGTCAGAGACATGTGTGACATTTGAAATTTTCTAGGAAAATTTGTGTCAGTGAAATATGATAATTCTCTTTTGGGGGTTTTAACTATTTACTATTTAATTTATAGTACCTTTACCTTTCTTACAGATCTAGACATCATTTTGAACCACATGTATAATACCTTATATGCCAGTAAGTACCCCAGGGGATTTAGTCTGTGACAAACTATACAGTTAGCCTTTCTACAACATGGAGATTAGGGGGCATAGTGCCCCAGCCAACTGGAAAATACATGTAAATTTTTTTTGGTCCTCCCTTTATACCAGAAAATTCTGAATTATTATGGTATTAAAAGATAAAATACATTGATATTATACAACAATATACACATATTGTATACATTTCTGAGTTCCTAAATGCTTTCTGGCCTTTGTGTGTTGTCTGAGGCTTCCACACTCCCCCAAAATTGCCATTTAATTTCTTATGCTGATCCTTGATATATTGAAACCTCAGTGGGGAAAGTTGTGATTTTGAAGGGATAACTGTACTTTCCATTCCATTTATGTGTCCATGTAGTTTTTCTCATTATTCTCTCCTTAGTCCAACCCTACACACATTCATAAACATTTCACTTTCTCCCTCCCTAAGCACACTAACTGGGCCCACAATTCTGTGGTAGTACCTGGTTCTGTTCTGTTTACTTAAAAAGTCCTTGAGGAAAGAAATTCATTCTTTCCTATCTCTCTTGTTTTGCACTTAACCTCCATCCCCTTCTGTTGGCAGAAGGTTATAGATTCATTGAGCATATTGGCTTGCATTCCCCCAGCCTGGAAGACATGGTGAGCCCAGGCTTCCAGCTGATAAGAACTTACAACTTGATGGGGAAATGGGAGTATAGTATTTCTCTATCCATGTATACTATGTATACTGTTTGGCTCTAGGTATGTCAATGCCAAATAGTTGATAGAAAGATGGTACTGTGCCATTTAAAGAATGCACGTTCTCATACATTCTATTATAGGGCTACAAAAAAAGGTATTTGCCAAAGGGGACGTGCTGCTATATTTTTACGTCCCTGAATGTGTTTAGAGAAGTTGGTATGCTTAGTTGGATTGTAAAATAAGTACGTGGAACTAGATGTGAAGTAAAATCCATTAGCTTCATTTTTTGTCTAGTACTTTTGTTGATTAAAAGCATTTTGGTGAACTTTGAACATGACAAAGTAAATTAAACTCTCTAAGCATCAGTTCCCTTATCTAAGTTACAGGATTGCTCTCAGGGTCATATTAAATATAGCATTCTAGTACTTTGCAATGTTTAAAGTACTACAAAAACCAGTTGTTGTTCTCTTTAGATCCTAAAACAATAAAATATCCGGTAAGGCAGGGAACACATGATATGTGCAGTAAATTCAAGGAACCACAAACTTGATGAGATTCAAAGAATAGAACTAGAATAAATCTTAGGGATGATTATAATTAATTAATTGTCCAGGTTCAAAAATGTTTACCCAGAGAAGCAACTTGCAGAAGGTGACAGAGATGATTTCTTTGGTATAAGGATCTCCTAGGTTAGGACATTTTTTGACCAATAAATGCCAGCATCTTTTCTGTAATTTCTAGTCTTCAGAGCTGCTGAAGGTACTGGGAGGTTAAAAGGCTTACCTAGAGTTACAGAGCTAATATGTGTCAGAGGCAAGGATGGCTTTCTCTCCACTACCCCACGCTGCCCCTCCCACAGGGTAATAGAACTATCTTATAATTTAGCTGGGACTTGAACCCAATCTTCCAAAGACTAGCTCAGCCCTCAGTCCATTGTTTCTTCTATGATTTACAAACAACTCTTACATAGATATGTTCCAGCCATTTGTTCTTGAGCACCTGCCGTGTTCTTTTCTGCTTTCAGTTTCTACTTCCACTATGGTGGGAGAGGAAGAACATGTAAGTTTTTTCATAGACTCTATGGGTTTAGAAGTTAAGGTCAAGAAAAAGCTGTGAAAACCAGGAGACTTATTGAATTTAATCCCAGAACAGTTTTTCAGTCCATGTTGGTCAACATATATGGTAGACCTGAATCTATCTTCCCTCATACTGTATTAATTTCTTCACTTCATTTAGTTATGATACCTAAATGTAAACTCCTTGAAAACAGGAACTATATTTTTCAGTTTTCTTTTTTGTTCTCTAGCACCTAGTATACCACCTTGTACAAAGTAGATGATCAGTGAATATTTGTTGGATTGAAGTCTTCTGAAAACATGGATATTTCTAAGATATTAGCAGTGATGGCCCATTTACATGTTAGTCTGAATTAATCTAACCACATTGCTTTTTCTCTTAACATCTATTGTTGTTGTTGCTGCTGCTGTTGTTATCTGAGAAATACTATACTGAAAGAATGGGAATTTTGATTGGGAGGAAGAAGAGGTGGGTAATGTTCAAGCAAGGAACTTTTGAGTTGTAGGATCACTCTAGGTGATGTATCATATTGGACAGTTTAAAATAACATGGGGGCATGGGGCAAAAGGGGCTTCTAGAGAAAGGCATTTGTAAGTAGAATAATAGTTATTTGGAGTGAGTGAGATCTTAGAGGTTATCTAATTCAACTTCTATCCAAATCAGAATTCCCTCTATGATATCCAAAAAAAAGTGGTCATTCAGCTTTTACTTGAAAATAACCAGAGATGTGGAGCACAATACCTCTGGAGTCATCACATTTCATTTTTGGATGACTCTAACTGTTAAGAAAAAGCTTTTTCTCCCTTGATTTTATAGGGGTGAGCTATAGTCTTGCCAGTACTATATCTCCTATTACTTTGAATTGTATACTTAGGACTTGAGTTCTACATACTCTACTAAATGGAAATTTTTCTTCTTTAAACACAACCATTTAAAATTATTTAGATTTCTTATCTTAGTAAAACAAAACAATTTACTTAAAACGAGCAAACACTGGATATCAAGAAAACACCAAAAGTCTGTTGTGGGATTTTCCCAACCTGCATCCCTTGAGAGCACAGGGAGAATATCACCTGCCATGAGGTCTACAACACTGGGGTTAAAAGAGTTGCCAAATGGAAAGGAAAAAAAAAAGATTTATTTGCACGCTAGGGAAGACTGTTCAAGCTGCTAGCAGCATTGACTTTTTCTTTTATCTTTTTAAAATTTTTCTCCCTCCCTCCCTCCCTTTCCTCCCCCCTCCACAAGATCGCAATCAGGTTATATATGTACAATCCACAACTGTTCTTTTTTATCAGTTCTTTCTATAGGGGTACATGGTAAGCTTCCTCATTATTTCCTTGGGATTGTCTTGGATCATTGCACTACTGAGAGTAGTTAAGTCATTCACAATTGCTCATTGAATGATACTGCTGTCACTACGCACAATGTCCTCCCAGCTCTGCTCATTTCACTATACATCGATGTTCATTAGTCTTTCCAGGGTTTTGGGGATCATCCTGTTTGTCATTTCCTGTAGCACAAGACCATTCCTCTACAATCATATAACACAGCTTTTTCCATCATTCTTCAATTGATGGACATTCCCTTGATTCTCAATTCTTAGCCTCCACCAAGAGTTGCTATAAATACTTTTTGTACAATTTTTTGCACTTTTCTCTTTTTCATGATTACTATTGTTAACTGTTTCCCTTCCATCCTATTCCCTTCCCCATGATATTTATTCTATTATCCATCTTCTTTCATCCTATCACTCTTCAAAAGGGATTTGCTTCTGTCTGTCCCTTTCCCCACTCTGCCCTTCCTTCTTTTGCCCCTCTCTCTTTATCCCCTTCCCCTCCTATTTTCTTGCAGGATTAGAGAGATTACTCCACCCAATTGAGTGTGTACATTATTCCCTCCTTGAGCCAATTCTAATGAGATTGAGGTCTTTGAGCCAATTCTGGAGAGTGTTAGGCTCATTTACTGCCCAGATTAAACAGATTACTCCACCCAGTTGGGTGTGTCTGTTAGTCCCTCCTTGAAGCAGCTCTGATGAGTTTAAGGTCTTTGAGCCTTTTATGATGAGTGTAAAATTCATTTACTGCCCTGTTCCTCTCCCATCTCTTCCCCCACTCCATAAGCCTTTTCCTGTTACTTTCATGTAGGATTTCACTTCTGCCCTTCCCCCTGCCCGAGTAAATTCCCTTCACCCCTCAATTTAACCCTAAAGATGTCATCACCTAGCTAAGTGACACAGTGGACAAAGCATCACCCCTGGACCCAGGGGGATCCCAGCCAAAACCCGGCCTCAGACACAAGACAGTCACCTAGCACATTCTTCTGTGAGTTTTGCTGCTCCGGGCATTTTCCTATGGCATTATTTGAATATTTTTTGGAGCAATCGTGTCATGAGATCGGGAGCTCACTGCCTTTCCTCCACCATCTTCGCTTTGCCCCAGAAGAGCACTGACTTTTTAAGGTATAGATGGAGTTTCATAGCCTTTTAGGCTTGCTTAGAGTATATGGTCAACCAGCAGCATACCACAGCAAAAAGGAAATAGAAGAGGGGGAAAACATTGAGTTGGTGGGTTTGATAAAGATCAGTAATCTTTAATATAGTGGAGTCCTACTGCAAGATAGAGTCAGTTTGACTCATTCTATTGTTGTCAGTAAGGGGAAAAAGTATAGCCTATTGGAACACTAATTGGAACACTAATCCATTGAGCTATATATTGGCATAATCCCATAGCTCAGGTTCTTTGGCTGCCTAGGAAGCCAAAGGTTTATATGGGGAGCATTTCCCCCCAAGTCATAGAACTCCCATTCATCCACAGGACAAATGGTGAAAATGCAATGAAGCCAATTGTTGTCCTAAAGCGATAATCTCCCAGGACCTTGACTCCTTGCCCAGAACTTCCTCATTACTCAGTGCTATGAACCAGGAGAAAGTTATATACAAACTATAAAATTAATCACAAAAAGGATTATATTCCAATATCTTTGTCACTGTGCTATTCTCCTAATGGCTTGGTGAAAAAGACCAGAATTCATGCTGGTTCATCTCAGAGATTGCTAGTAGAGAGAGAGCTCAGAATCTATGCTAGGGATCCTCACAGATTACTGAAAAAAGGAGATCAGAAATCATCCATTGCATCTATCACAAATGGATGTAATCTTCTATCAAATCCCTAGCCTGGAATAAGGAAAACACCAATACCTGGGCCAGGTAGTTAACTCAGAGCTTCTGTGGTTTAGTGGATAGAGAACTGAACTTAGTATCAGGAGATGTGGGTTTGAATCCCTCTAAGACATTTTTATTAGCCCCCTGATCCTTGACAAACTACTTAATCTCTCTAAGCCATAATTTTCCCATCTCTAAAGTTGAAATCAATCACCTTTACAATCTGTTCCAGCTGAAACAATTTTTGAGGCCAGTACTTCTGATAAAGGCCTCATCTCTAAAATATATAGGGAACTAAATCAAATTTATAGGAACCCAAGTCATTCCCCAATTGAGAAATGGTCAAAGGATATGAACAGGCAGTTTTCTGATGAAGAAACCAAAGCTATCTATTCCCATATGAAAAAATGCTCTAAATCTCTAATCATTAGAGAGATGCAAATTAAAACAACTCTGAGGTACCACCTGACACCTATCAGATTGGCTAAAATGACAAAAAAGGAAAATAATAAATGTTGGAGAAGCTGTGGGAAAATTGGAACTCTAATCCATTGTTGGTGGAGCTGTGAACTGATCCAACCATTCTGGAGAGCAATTTTGAATTATGCCCAAAGGGCTATAAAGCTATGCATGCCCTTTGACCCAGCAATACCACTTTTGGGTCTTTTTCCCAAAGAGATCATGGAAGGGGGAAAGGGACCCACATGTACAAAAATATTTATAGCTGCTCTTTATGTGGTGGCAAGGAATTGGAAGTTGAGGGGGTGCCCATCAATTGGGGAATGGCTGGACAAGTTGTGGTATATGAATACAATGGAATACTATTGTGATATAAGAAACGATGAGCAGGAGGATTTCAGAGAAACCTGGAGGGTCTTGTGTGGGCTGATGATGAGTGAGATGAGCAGAACTAGAAGAACATTGTACACAGTAACATCAACATTGAGTGCTGATCTACTGTGATGGACTATATTCTTCTCACCAATGCAATGGCACAGAAGAGATCCAGGGAACTCATGATGGAAGAGGATCTCCAAATCCAGGAAAAAAAAAAAGAATTGCAGAGTATAGATGCTTAATGAACCATACTATTTCTTTTGGTTTTGATGCTGTTGTTTTTTTTTTCTATTCTGAGGTTTTTCATCATTGCTCTGATTTTTTTCTCTTATAACATGACTAATGCAGAAATAGGATTAATGTTATTATGTGTGTGTATATATATAACCTATATCAGATTACCTGCTGTCTAGGGAAGGGAGGAGGGAGGGGAGGGAGGGAGAAAAATCTAAAATTGTAAAGCTTGTATAAACAAAAGTTGAGAACTATCTTTACATGTAACAGAAAAAAATAAAATACTTTATTAATTTAAAAAGAAAAAAAACAATCTGTTCCAGCTTTATATGTATAACCCTATGAAAATAAAATTCTGATCAATGTTGGCAAGCCATGGAGGGAGGAAGTAGGCCTCTAGGGGTGCTTGCTCTACTGGTTGTTATATTTTCTCATCTTCTTCCAAGTTCACTTTGAAAAATCTCCCAAAATTTGCTTATTGAATCACAGTTTATTCTACACAATACGTTACTATTTTCCTTACCTTGAGCCCAAATTAGGCTCTTTCCACCCCCTGTTCCAAGTTTGAAGATCTTTTCAGGGTCAAGCAGAAAAAAATCTAAATCTTCCACATGACAACTCTTTGATTTTAAAAACATAGTCATCATGTCTTCTTTCCCTACAAAAGTTCTTTCATGTTCCCATTCACAAAAGTACTATTCAGCTGGTTCATGGTAGCATAGATTTCTTTCTTTCTTTTCTTTTTCTTTCTTTCTTTCTTTCTTTTTTTTCTTTTTTTGCAAAGCAATGAGGGTTAAGTGACTTGCTCAGGGTCACAAAGCTAGTTAAGTGTCAAGTGTCTGAGGCCAGATTTGAACTCAGGTACTCCTGAATCCAGGACTGGTGCTTTATCCACTATGCCTCCTAGCTGCCCCTCTTTTTTTTTTTTTTTTTTGGTAGCATAAATTTCTTAAAGGATCTTCCAGGGGAATGGAAGTTCTGATATATTCTGCTGAGCTAGAAAGACATCTAATATTGTCTCATCCATAGACTTTTTAACCTATCAGTTTTCCTAAATATTCAGAAACTCATCAATAGCAGGTTGGCAATCTAGTGATGAATACTTTGACTGTGGCTACCCACAAAACAAAGACAAATATATAATTGTCTTCAATCTTCCTTCCATTTCAGGGAAGGGAACAGAGATGCTAAGAATCACAGTTTTAAGCCATCTATGAACATAAATTTAAGTATTAACATATCAATTATGAAACTTCCTTCCACTGCTCCAAGAGTTGACATAGCACTGGAGGAACTTAGCCACAATAATATTAGCATTCTTGCTATAAAGATATCAGACTCTGTGACAAAGTGGCAGGGTGACTTATAGGTTCTCAGAGTGATTAATACTTGAGTTGATGGGGATGATTTCATTATTAACCCTGAGGCAACAAGAAATATCATTTCATGGGGTTCTTGGCCATCTCATCATTAACACTTAGCACAGTGCTTGACATGTAGGAGGTGCTTAATAAATGTTTATTGACTGAGTGATTGACTGACTTATCTTGTCACTTTAGCAAGCAGAAACAAAAAGTTCTCAGTGAAAATAATTTATGTGACATAATCTCTTGTGAAAGAAAAAGTTTAAAAATTTAGTACCTGATATAAATCAATCTTTCCTTGACACTCAATGACTTCAATGCAAAGGTGGACATTAAAATGTGGTGAAAAACAAATGAGAAAAATCTTGTTTTTGATTAAGGCATAAAAGAGAGCCAAAGCATATGCATTGACTAATCAGAAGCTTCACACCTGTATAACATAGACATTTTCTTCAAGAAGAGAGTTAAAAGGCAATAGACATAACAAAAATTGAGCATTATATAAAAAATAATTGATTGCATTACAGTAGAAAGAAAATTATTTCTTAACTATAGTGGAATAATTTCTGAGTCAACTTTCTGCAGCCTGATTAGTCAAAGTAAAGATCAAAATTACAGCAAAATAGACGAAATTCTAAAGATTAGAAGACATTGAATGTAATTACAATGACTTCTTCCTAACCTATGTAAACTGGCTATCAACTATGAAAAACATGAAATGGATAGAGACATCAATTGTGATTATCTTAATTTTTTAAAGAAAGTTTTAAGTGATATAGCACTGTTACTATAAGAAGGCAAAAAGAGTCCATAAAAAACTGCAAATGGCAAGGACTAGATATCTTTGTCAATAAGGGAGATCTGAAAATGTAGAACAATGAGTTTTACAAGATTATTTGCAAAAGTATTATGGAGAAGGATGGTGGAAGATCGTGAGTGTAAAAATTACCCTATAAAATAGCCAAAAGAAATGGAAGAAAAAAGTAGGTAGCAAAATGGAGTCCATTTGGTTTGGAACCCAATGAACCCAAACCATCCTACAAGATTCAGAAGGTAATAAGAAATAGACTGAAAGGGAATATATTAAATGGCATTTCTATAGCAATCTCTCATCACTGATAATCGAATACAAAAGTGATGGATTAATTAACTCCTCAGTATCTTATATGATGTATGATGAATGACATGTAGGCAACTAGTTAGGGACATATATTTTGATTTGGAAAGTTACAGTGATGGATCCATAGGAGAGCAGATTGGTATACCCTTTCTTGGAGCAATCTTAGAATTAGTTTGATTGATTACCTGGGCATTTCCGGTACTGATAAAGTCATAGTTTTTGTTCCGGACTTGAACTTGAAAGGCAGGATAGTGAGAGCTATTCTTGTTACTGGAGCTTAGTTCTAAATATAGTGGACACTTAAGACTGATGCATGCATCAGTCAGTAGAGCAGGGCTCCAAGACAGGAGTTCCAGGCAGGAAAAGGTTAAGTCCTCTAAGCCTTGGTTTCTGATTTTGGCATCATGGCTGGTGGTGAAATAGCCAGGGAACAAGGAAGGGATACTTAAAAAAAATTATATGAGGAAAATTAGCAACAAGAACACTTTGAAAATATCTCTGATGCAGGTGACAAAATGGTGAAGGCATTTGGGCTTTGATTTTCAAAGTATCTCATTACAAAGATAGCAAGAAAATGAAAAAAAATCACAAAAAACATTATTAAAAAATGGAAATAGAACACTGACAATCATTTTTTTCTGATAAAAGTATTTCATTATTTTCCAGTTACATGTAGAGATACTTTTCAACAATTGTTCATATAAAATTTCCAATTTCAAATTTTTCTCCCTCCCTCTCCTCCCTCTCTCCCTCCACTCCCTCTCTCCCTCCCCTAGACAGCAGGTAATCTGATATAGGTTTTATATATATAACATTAAACATATTTCTGCATTAGTCATGCTATAAGAGAAGAATCAGAGCAAAAAAGGAAAAAACCTCAAAAAAGAAAAACAGCAGTACCGAAACCAAAAGAAATAGTATGGTTCAATCAGCATCCATATTCCACAGTTCTTTTTTTTTCCCCCTGGATTTGGAGAACCTTTTCCATCATGAGTCCTTTGAACTTTCTTATACCATTGTATTGGTGAGAAGAATCTAATCTATCACAATTGATCAACACATAATGTTGATGATACTGGAACACTGACAATCATTAATGGATATGCCTCTCTATGCTTCTTTTGCTTCTTTCAGTGTTTCTTTTCAGATCCTTGATGGAAATATGGAAAAGGAACAAGCTGACTTTTTCAAGATAGTGTTCTAGAGCAAACATCTTCCTAACATTGACTGAGAAGGATAGCGAATACATATATATGTTTGTGTGTATATATACATATATATGCATATATATACACCCATACACCCATACATGTATGTTTTATTATATCATCTATAATTTTCTGTATATGTGCATATATGTTTAACACATATGTATACATATATGTACACATGTATGATACAATATATAATTGAGCTTACCAGTTGTTGACTAAAGAAAACAAAATGTACCCTTAGAGTCTTTCTTCTGACTAGGTTTAGAGGCAGCATTATATGAGAAAAAGAGCATTGGTTCTGAAGTCAAAGGACTTGGGCTTGAATTTCAACTCTGATGTTTATTCTTGTTTGACCTTAAGGAAGTCACTTACACTTCCTTGTTAAGTAACTGGACTGTAGTTTCCTCATCAGTAAAAATTGAGGTGATTGGACTAAATGCCCCCTGAAATCCCTTCCAGGTCTAGATCTATAATCCTTTCGAGTTTTTCCTATGACTGCCATGCATTTGTTAAGAGCCTGTAGGATTTCTTAAAATGTTTAAATCTAGATAACTTTGTTTAGCAGTCTTCTAATTATCAATATCAAGTGAAGCATAAAGCTGATGCATGCCTGACAAAAGTCTTTACTAGAATCATGGAATCTGTTCAGCAAAGAGACCATATGGAAGAAAGGTTCCCTATAAAAAAGGTTGGGTTCTCCAGATGCTTGGGTTTGCTAGTGACATGGGTTGATTGCCTCAAGCCCTGGAATACTCTAGGGTTTCCTCAATGAGATCCATGGCTACTCAAAAGAGATCAGCCTAACAGCCTGCACGGGAAAAACCAAGCTGATGAATAGTACATATTGCCCAGATTAGTTCATCCATGCATATATCTCAGACAGGCACTGTGATGAATTATTTAGCAATGACAACCTATGAAACAAATCACAAATATAAAATGGATCTGAGTACTGTGCAACCATCTTCCACTTCCACAGTTATCGTAGGAGATTGACAAGAAAAAGGAGCCTAGAGTAATAAAAACCACCCAGTTTTTAGGTCATCTATGAACATTAACTTAACTATTGGCACATTATAAGAAATCAAATGGAATTTGCAGGTAAACAAAGGTTCTCCTTGAAGAAGTGAATAAAGGGGTTGGTGAAGATGTTTTTGTTGTGTCCAAGGGCAAAAAGAAACATCATTTCATTTTCCTTTGCAGTTAAATGTATAAGCAAAAAGACGACCATAAAAATAACTGCAGTTTGTGTCGCAACATCTTTGCAGCGTATAAGGATCTGTTGCAATGCTATGTAAAACTTAATGTGTTACACTATGAACACTGATAGCTGGGACTGTTTGTTTTTTACCTTTCTTTGTACCCCCAGCACTTAGCCCAGTGCTTCACACACACAAATGTCATAAATTCTAGTTAATGAATTGACTTTCCACATTAATTCACTATACATTTTGATTCTGGGTAATTTTAATGCAAAGATGAGCATGGGGAGAATGGCAAACATATGTTGAAAAAATACAACACAGAATCAAAGAATGAATGAGATGATAGATCATAGATTTCAAAAAAGCCTCATTCCGGGGCAGCACAGTGGATAGAGCACCGGCCCTGGAGTCAGGAGGACCTGAGTTCAAATCTGACCTCAGACACTTAGCACTTACTGACTGTGACCCTGGGCAAGTCACTTAACCCCAATTGCCTCACCAAAAAAAAAGCCTCATTCCTATATATCACAAATACTCCTTAAAAAAATAATCAGGCACAAAAAGAAGGGAACTGAATAAATTTCAAAAAGTAAAATCGACTATTTTTGTAGAGAGGAAATGACTAGTTAACAGTAAAAAATTATTTCTGAAATCAGGTGTCTATGGAGAGCCAACCCATTGACTTCTAGAAGAATGATCAAAATCAATAACAAGTTGCAGGGAAAGAATAAAAATTTTAAAAACATCATTCAATCAAAATTGTTCTAACTTGACCTATTGAAACAATCTTTCCATTTGGTGATGCTGTATGTTTGGCTGCACATCTTGGAATCCTATTGTTGTGAAGGAATTTATGTTGAGGATCCCCCAAAGATCAGTGGGGAAGCACATGATGGAGGTAAGCTGCAACTTGCACAGAGAAAATATGCCCTGGAGATGAATTTAACCAGACTCAATTTCTGTTTTGCTCAGGGTTTGTCTTTCTCAGAACATATGGTCAAACATTAAACACAAGACAGTAAATAATATAGCAAAAATCAACATGGCTTCCATATGCATTAATGTACACATCAGATGAGCTGCTCTGGGCACGCTGACAACTCGGTAACATGGGCCATCTTTGTTTCACAGCTTTAGGGCCTGGTCTTTTATTTTTCCTCATCCTCCACCCCCTACCCTAGGTTTATTATTTGCCCGTAAAAATAGATTCATGACACTTTAAGTTCTGGCCTGAGAGAAAATTTTGTTTTTCAAATTCAAATTTGTCATTCCAAAAATCAGTTTGGCAACTTGTAAAGGTCTTGAATGTTTAAAAGATGTTTACCACTTTTAAAATGCCATTTTATTGCCAAGCTCATAATATGTAAACTACTTTGATTTTTTTTTTTAGTGGTTAATGATTGGGCAGTGATGCCTTTTAAAAATGGAAACAGCAAAAGCATTTAACTTGGGAAAAGGAAAAATTGACTACATTTTCTCCAGTCAGTGTCTTTCCTAAATATTAAAATATGTCTACATTGGAGATGTGTTTCTATAATAAGTTAGCTCTAAAAATACCAGTGCATTTCTTTGGAACAAAGGATATCAACAGAAACATTTTGTTCTGTAACAATTGTTTTGTGTGTTTTGGATGCAGAGTTCAGCAGGGTCTATTTAAAAGCTGTACAAATATTAGCCAAACCTGGGAGCCCACGGTTCTGGTTGCCATGGTTGTCAATTGATTTCAGCAGTGGATTAGTACCGAGATTCATCCAAGGATGAGTCACCTTCCTCTGACCTGAACTCGAGTGGCCCAGAATATCTGTTTGTTCCTGGGTCTGGTATTACAGTGTCAATAAAGAGGGCTTTTTGGATTTAGGATCTGTTCTGTCAGTTATCAGTAATAGGCACTGAATGAATGGACCTTCAACATGACTGAAATTCATTACTACAGAACTACCTTAGAATTGACTGCAGCATCAAATCTGGGAAACTCAATAGGACAAAATGGAAAGGAATTCAAACGAAATACCAGGACTTAATCACTCCATTGCACACTTAGAGAATGGATGCAATGGGATGAGCTTGCTCACTAAATGGCAGCTAGGTGATGCAGTGTATAAAGTTTCATGCCTGGAATTAGGAAAAACTGAGTTCAAATTCAGCCTCAGAAACTTACTGACCCTGAGCAGGGCATGTAACCTCTGTTTGCTTGCATTTCCTTATCTGTAAAATGAGGATAATAATAGCACCTATTTCCCAGGGTTGTTATAAGGGTCAAATGAGATGATAATTATTTTTGAATAATATTTTATTTTTCCAAATTACATGAAAAAAGCATTTTAACATTCATTTTCTAAAATTTTGAGTTCCAAATTCTCTTCTTCCCTTTCTACCCCCTCATTAATACAGTAAGCTATTTGATATGTTATACATATATAACCATGCAAAACAATTTCCATATTAGTCATATTGTAAAAGAAAACACAGACCAAAAAAAAAAAAACCTTGAAAGAAAATAAAGTGTAAAATAGTATGCTTCGATCTTCATTCAGAATCCATCAGTTCTTTCTCTGAAAGTGGAAAGCATTTTTCATCACAAGTCTTTAGGAATTATCTTAGATTATTCTATTATTGAGAAGAACTAAATCATTCACAGTTGATCATTGTACAATATTGCTGTTACTGTGTACAATGTTACCCTGGTTCTGCTACCTTTACTTTGCATCAGTCCATGTAAGTCTTTTGAAGTTTTTCTGAAATAATTCTGCTCATCATTTCTTATAACATAATAATATTTTTTCATATACCACAACTTGTTTAGCCATTCCCCAACTGAATAGGTATCCCTTCAATTTCTAATTCTTAGCCATCACAGAAGGAACTTTATAAATATTTTTATGCAAATAGGTCCTTTTCCCTTTTAAAAAAAATCTCTTTGGGATACAGACCTAATAGTGCTATTGCTAGATCAACATGGATGCATATGAGATAATAACGGTAAGCTTAGCACAGCACCTGGCATGTAGTAAGAGCTATACAAATGTTAGTGATTCTATTTATTCTCTTGGCTATTCTTTGGAGTTACAGCTGGTGGCCACCCAAGTTGGGATCTTCAGGGAAGGGTTTGGAGGGAGGTTTCTTTCAAGAATTCAGGAGATTGGAATAGATTATTTTGTGTTGGAGTCAGCTGCTTTGGGCTCAGCAGATTGTTAAATTTTCAATGTGAACACATATCTCAGAAACAGCAGAAAATACAAATCAGGGCTTGATTTATTGTCCTGTTGATTGTCTAGACTGAAAAAAGTGATGGAGAAAATGTTAATAATGTAGATAAAACTTACAAGTGAGATGTGGGCACATTTTTAAAGAGCGATTTTTAAAAACATTTACCAGCACACTTCTGCTCTAAGTTTTCTTGCAACTACAATTTGACTGAATGCAAGAATGTGTTAAGTGTCTACTGTGTGCAAGGTGCTGAGCATATGATTACAAAGTAGTAGCACACATTTATATAGCTTTTATGGTTTGCAAAGTGCCTTAAATATGTTGCCTCATTTGAGCCTCAAAATAAAATCCCAATAAGTCCCTGCCCTAAAGGAACTTTTATTACATGGGATGGGGGAGGGAGAGTGGGGATAACATTTAAAGAGATAAAAAAAATCTCATATGAAGAGGGAATAAGCAATACAATTAGAGAATCCAGAAAAGCTTCTCATAGAAGATGGCATGTGGATTTCACTTGAAAGGAAACTAAGGATTCAAAGAGGTGACTTCCAAGCAGAGAGGAGTGGTGCCTTCCAGGAATGTCACACAATCTAGGCAAAAGTACAGGTGCAGAAGATAGTTGGTTCCCCAAGTTTGGGGAATAGCAAACTGGCTAAATTATATGATTGTAAGCTGGATTCGGGCAATTTTGATTCTTGAATAACCTGGAAACCTGTATTTGGTAAAAAGTTAATTTAACTATGAGGGCTAAAGAGAAATTGCTATCAAGAAATGATTATGCAGATTTTATGATATCTTAAATGTGTTTATGGTAAGGGACATACCATAATAGCTCCACAGTTCATTATACCAGCCTCTCTAAAGGCTTCCCTGGCTCATTTTTCTCTTTTACTTGCCTTTTTGTCCTTTGACTTATGTTAATGGGGTGTATATTCAAATTTGTGCTATGAGATTCTAAACTGAACAGCCCCTAAAGGTCATGCATCTACATTTTCATGGCCCCCTTAATATACATGGCATTTGAATATGAAATATAAAATTAATGGATCTGCATGAATGTACAAAGTTCATATATGTTGAGCATCTTGAGAGCTCTGTTTTCATTTTGCAGGCTTTGTTAAAGTGTCATTTGTCTGAAAATCTTTTAGAATTCCTGCAGCCAAGAATGGTGAAGTGCATATTTTGAAATCACCATGGTAAAAATTATCTTAAATTCTACTTTATGGAATTATTTCTACAATTCTGGCCTGATGCTTGTGGGGATTGTCTCAACTCCAATGCCTCATTGTGTTCTGGGGGCAACTAGAAAGTTTTAATGATTTTGCTTGCAAAACACAAGCTTTAGCAGGTACTATAAAGTTAGAAAAGGTTAAAATACAGACCTAGCAACCAATATATGTGAATGACTCAAGAACCATTGACAATAAGTTTGGAAAGGCTTGTCAACTGCCTAGTTTTAGGGTAATGAATTTTTGACTCTATCATTTCTTGAAATTCATCTAAAGTCACAGAAGGGTTGTGATTGGTGTGCCCCACTAGCCTAATTACAGATGCTCTATTTGAAGTAAGACAGTTGGGAAACAATGCAGCAGTGCTTTGTTGTTGTTTTTTTTAATTTTTCATGAACTGTCATGACCTCCACTCCTTGTTCATCTAGACCTGCAGGTGTGGAAAAGGGTGAGAATTGGCAACAGCTACCCCAAAAAATGTTCAGCCAGACAAAGTGACAAGAAACAAAGAATGACCCTAAGATGGTATTCATTATCACTGTATTTATTTACCACTGGTAATTAACCTTGTCAGAAGGGATGGCTGGTGAATAGGCAAAGAAGTAAACTGTCTCTATAGTGTGACCTCCTCATCTTAGAAACTCTTGTGACCAGCTATGTATAAATAACAGGATTTTTAATAAGGTTGCTCACTTTCACATCTATAGTTAGTGAAATCTACCAGTAGATCTATAATTATGAATTCTGGCATTCAGGGAAAATTCAGTGGTAATTCACAATAGGAGGAAAGACAAAAATATAACCTGTTTGAGTGTAGTCACACTGAGACAATGGGCACATTGCCCAGAGGTCAGAATCCTAGCTTCCACATCATGGCCAATAACCCCCCAGTCCTAGCACTCAGGAAGGGAGGTGGCAACAGAGCATGTGGCAATGAGAAAATGAAGAGGAAGACAAATGAGACTTTCAGAGTCTCTGTACAGCCCAGAATAGAGGAAAAGCTGAATAACTATTCCTGGGAAGAAATATATCCCTAACCTGATGGCATCTTGGGCATCCCACCTTAGTTACTGCCAGTATATATGAGACAAACAATGAGGTCTAGAACCCAGATGTTCCTCTCCCTATTTAGAACTTAATCTTTCCAGGTTCTATAAGGTAGCAACCCAAAGAGTTAACATTAAACATCCTTCTACGGTTATACCAAGCTGTTGTTGCTATCCCTAGTCCCTGGTAATACTCTTCTTTTCCATCCTGCAATAGCGAAGGTAGAAAAAGAAGCAGTCTGAATATAGAATCTGTGCTAACCCATCATTCTAGTCCTGCAATGGGCTATTTTTAAAAAGGTACAGTCTGCCTTGGTAAAATTGTGGGGAAAAAACCAGTCTCTGTCCTTAGTACGTCTCTTTTCCATAATGTCCAGTACAGTACTGTGCTGCCCCTTGGTTTCCCAAGGACTATGACGAAAGTGTCCCCATTAACTTAAACAATGGCCACTCTTCCTGACCTTCTAATCAAAATTTCTCTACCTCCTTCCTCATTCCCTGAGCCACTACTCTAGGTGAGAAAGAATAGTAATAGGTTAAACAGATAGCCTATATTAACTAGCTAACATGTGGTTTCTGCCAAGTCACATAATCACAACCCTGTATACAGTGTATACAGCAGAGTTTAGAAACATCTTCCTTGGATGCAGATGCTTGTACTTGTACAGAGGTAGCTCTACCAATTTCCCCATTCATTTAGAACATTTTTTAAAAGCACCTTAGGTTATTTAGCATAACCAGTCACAACTGCCCAAGAGGAATGTGATAGTCTGAAAGACAAATTTGTAGAGTATTGGGAGTGCCTTTCTGGACCCCCAGAAGAGTGGGAAATACTGACCAAGAGTGAAATACAACACACAAGTTCTGGAGGAGAGAGTGTCTGGCAGATGGGATGAACTCAACATTAACTAATGTGAAATAGAAAATAATATACATAATTCACATTTATATAGGAAGTTAAGGCATGAAAAATCACTTTACATATATTATCTCAACTGATGGTCACAAAGGAATCTTGTGATGGGAGTACTATTATTACCCCATTTTTAAAATAAGGAAACTGAGGTTTTGAGAAGCTAACATATATTCATGGTTGTAAAACTAATAAATGAGGAAGTTAGGATGGGAAGCAAGCTGTCTCTTTATTGCATAAGTCCTTCCTAGGTTTCCTTTCAAAAATGTTTTCTTATAGTCACCCAAGAAAAACTGATTACTACATTTGCTTCAGCAGACCCTTTATGTGTAGAGAAGCCTGTCAGTCTTAGGTAGAAACAACAGCGGTTTTGAGTAGCCCATAGGTTTTCTGATTTTAGGGATGAAAAACTGAATATTTTTGGTGGAGATTTCAGTGTAGTTCCTCCAAGGTCTCCCTGCTTGAGACTTGGCTCAATTTCATGGGAAGGAGAAGTAATCTAAAGTGTCCCCAAAGTCTTAATGCAGTTTTTAGCTTTAATAACTTAAAGAATTTAGGCCTGCCCTGGATAGTAGACAATAGGAGTAAAGAAGAGGTAGCAAACATCCTGCAGACCACAACACTCTGAAATGCAGCCTGAACCAGATGAAAGTATAATTGGGAAATATTGAACACAACAAATAAAAGACAATAAACCAAAGGTACTTTGTGGTTTTCTAATTCCAGGATTTTCACAAACTGCTTAGCTACTGGTTTCTATTTCCATTGAACACCAGTGGAGTAGAAGAGAGTCAGGCAACAAAGGTAAACAGAGGGTGGAGCATCATTTGAAGGGGAACAAACTATTGGGAGAAAGGCCTGCAGTCTTTGCCACATTGGTGGACAATGGCAGTGAAGAGGAAGATTTGAATCCAGTGCCTTTTTCAGCTTTGCTGAGAAAAAAATAAGGTGCTAGCAAGTTAGTGAACATGTAACAAACACACAACAGGTTCACTTTACCCTGACAAAGCAAGGATATTTAACAAGGACACAGTGCAACTCGATTTTTTTTGTGTGTGTGTACACAGACTTGCCTTCATATGGAAGTGCATTAGGTCAGCAGAACAGGGTCTGGTGCCTCTGAGGTCTTCAGAAATCCCTAAGTCAGAAGTTCCCAAATCCATATGAGTGGGACTTTTTATATCCTCAGGTGACCAGGAAGTTATGTCAAAGGAGACAGGGACCAAGCAAGTTCCAGAGACAGTTTTTAAAACAAATAATATTTTATTTTTGCCAATTACATGGTTTGTTTGTTTGTTTGTTATTTTAGGCAATGAGGGTTAAGTGAGTTGCCCAGGGTCACACAGCTAGTAAGTGTCAAGTGTCTGAGACCAGGTTTGAATTCAGGTCCTCCTCACTCCAGGGCCAATGTTCTATCCACTGTGCTACCTAGCTGTACCCCACCCCCAATTACATGTAAAGACAATTTTAAACATTAATTAACATTTTTTGAGTTCCAAATTTTCTCCCTCTCTCCCTCACCTATACCCTCCCTGATACAGAAAGGAATTTGATATAGGTTATACATGAGCAATCATGCAACACATATTTCCATATTAATCATGTTGTAAAAGAAGACACAGAACAAAAGAAAAAAAAATGAAAAAATAAAGATAGTGAAAAATAGTATGTTTCCATCTGCATTCAGACTCCATCAGTTCTTTCTCTGGAGGTGGATAACATTTTTCATGAATCTTTCAGAATTGTCTTGGGTGTATTGCTGAGAGTAGCTAAGTTATTCACAATTGATCATCTCACAATGTTGCTGTTACTATGCACAGTGTTCTCCTGGTTCTGTTCACTTCACTTTATATCAGTTCATCTAAGTTTTTCCAGGTTTTTCTCAAATCATCCTGCCCATCATTTCTTATAGCCCAATAGTATTCCATTACAATCATATGCCGTAACTTGTTCAACCATTCCATAGTTGATGGACGTCCCTTCAATTTCCAATTCTTTACCACCATAAGAAGAGCTGCTTTAAGTATTTTTGCACCAGCAACCCCGCCCCCTTTTAAAAATCTCTTTGGGATACAGACCTAGTAGTGGTACTGCTATATCAAAGGATATGCACAGTTTTATAGCACTTTGGGCATAGTTCAAAATTGCTCTCCAGAACAGTTGGATCAGTTCACAACTCCATCAACAAAGCTTGTGTCCCAGGGACAGCTTTATTGCCATTTAGAGAAAAATGGAGGAGGAAGTCAGGCTAGTGACTGCCCATTCCTCCCTCACTCAAATCCAATTCACTGTAAGTCCTGATATTGTCTCCTGATGTCATATCGTTTTTGAGAATGAAAGACAAATGGGGCAGCTAGGTGGCGCAGTGGATAGAGCACTGGCCCTGGAGTCAGGAGGACCTGAATTCAAATCTAGCCTCAGACACTTGACACTTATTAGCAAGTCACTTAACCCCAATTGTCTCACCAAAAAAAAAAAAAAGGAGAGAGAGAGAGAGAGAGAGAGAGAGAGAGAGAGAATGAAAGACAAACAACAACAACAACAATCCCCAATGTGGGGAAATGGGAGAACTCTATTGTATCACATGGCTAAGCACTCACCAATGAGAGTTCCTGGCAAAGGAACAATGAGGTATAGAACCCAGATGTTAAGGAATCAACCTGAAGTTCTCTTCCTTTATTGGGGTTCCTATCCAAATTAATTCTGTAAGTCACAGAGGCTTCACATTTCTCAGGGTAGAAGGTTATCTCATTAAAAAAGATTTGGGAGACCAGAGGAAATGGGAATGGTCCTTATTCCTCTGTAGCCTCCTTTCTTGTCCTTTAACAAACAAATAAAGCTTTTGTGTATTTAAATGAGTACTTTAAGGGGCAAAGCTGGAACCTTTGGGGAAATGCTAGATATTGAATTCCCCAAGTTCCTCTTGGGTAGAGATAATGTCAGTTGAAGTGAGAGTTCCCCAAAGTAAGCCTTCATTTAAATAAGTAAGCCAAAGCCTGAGTCCTTTGTTTTCAGAGAGAACTCCTGACATAAAGCTTGTATGTACAAATTCTAAAGAAGACCTTATATAATGAAGCTAATGCTAGAAATTTCAGGCATGGTGGCAGGCTGGGATAGGAGAAATGTAATATTTTGGTCAGTGAACTAAAGCTGAGTTTTTCTGAGAACTTCCAGAGGGACATTGAGGTGTTTTTTTTGTTTGTTTTTTTGTAACTGGTCTTATAAAGCATGTTTTGCTTGAAATAATCATAGTCAAGTCTCTTCTGTTGCTTAGTAGTTATCTCCCCAAAAATCTGTCATTCAGTGAAGCAAAACATTCTTTCAAGCCCCCACAGGCAACTATGACTATTGAGGCAGTCACTAGACCTTATCAGTAATTGGAAGAATTTATTCCTTCATCCTAGGGCACAAGGTAAGGGGTGGATGTCTTGTTAGGGAGATCACCAGTCAGCACTGTGCATCCAAGAGGAAATGACTTCCAGTCTTCCTCTAACCATTCTTTACTTTTCATTATATTTATGTTCCCACATTAATTTGTATAAGCACCTACAATATAAATGGAACATTCTTGAGTTTTTCAGCCCAAATAGCTCATTAAGATTTCATACTATCACTTTTTTAACAGGCCACTCATTATTTCTGATGAATTCACACTGTTCCATACAGTTGTGACATTGAATGCACTGGCAGTAATATATTAAGTCTGAGTTGACTCTTGCCAGATTCTGTTTTAGTTACTTGTAATTTTTCCCCTCAAAACTCCTGATTATTGGGCTTCATTTTTGGTCTCATCCCCAGTGCTACTCATGAAGGAAACTGACTATTAAAGAAAAGTCTTCAACTTCCTAAATTATTAATAATTAGAATGGGGGGAAAGTGGAGGGTCTGCTTTCACCTAAGCATTTCTCAGGGACTTTTTCTGCTTTTGAACCACACACAAAAAATAAGTTCAAATGTTGCTTGTGTAGAGTCTCAAAAGAGAACAACTTGCTTATACTACAGTTTTGGGTACTTTCCACTTAGGTCTGAGTAATTTGAATATATAGGGTACCACATAATCTCTCTAGGAGGCTCTCTATGATACTCTGGCTGGATCTTTAGTGGGGGTTAGGTTAAGTATATGGTCTGGTGCCTATCTGAAATGGTTCAATGCAAACTAGGACATAGAAGCTTCTGCCAGGCATCTGTTGAGAGGCGGGGAGGTGTGGAGATGACTGGTGCTGTTTTGTAAATAGTGTCTCTGCACTCTCTAGGCCAGAATGTGAAGGTCAGGTGAAGGTTGACAATAGGTACTAAAAAAATACTGTTAGATGAAGAGAAGATAATGATTCAGAGGTAGTATCCCTCTAAGATTATGTTTACTTACCATTAATTAGCCTTCTCGGTAGGGCTGTTACCACACACATGCAGAGCCTTTCCCTATAAGTTCTACTGGCCTGATATGAAGTCTGAAATTCTCACCATTACAAGAACCAGAAGATCTCTTTAAAAGGTATTCTATGTGGGAGAGAAGGAAACATCCATGAACACATAAGCATAATATGGTACTCAAGATTAGTTAGCTATCACCTTATCTCTTCCCATCTTGTGAGGGATTAGAAAAGGTGTTTTTATTTATGCAGCCATTTCTAACTCTTTGACTGTAGTGTTGTATGTATGGTATATGATTGTGATGGAATACTATTGGGCTATAAGAAATGCTAAGCTTGATGATCTTGGAAAAAACATAGACTTAAACAAAATAATAAAGAATGAAATGAGCAGAACCAAGAGAATGTTGTATACAGTAACAATATTGTTTTAAGAACAATTGTGAGTGACTAAGTCATTTTGAGTATTATAAACACCCCCAATTAACCACAAAAAACAGATGAAGGAAGATACTATCTGTATCCAGAGAAAGAACTGACAAATAGAAGTATATATAGAATGATTTCACACATACATATATATATATATATGTACATTTATGCATATATATATAAATATATTCAAAATACAAGGTGGACCAAAAGTCATGACGGGGCTTCAATATTTAATAACTCCTTTATTATTTGTTTTTAATATACAGTACCATTATATCATATACAGTATATACAGGAAATGAATTTATATTATATTTGAAAATTCAAATCTTTTAAATGGTAAAAAATAAAGAAAAAATCATTTTTGAAAAGTTATTAAAACACTGTGACTTTTGGCCTACCCTTTATATAACTATGTACATATATACATATACACATGCATACATATTTGTATCTAATGGTAGCCATCTCTTGTTTGGGTAGGGAGGGAAGAAAAACTTATATGATAACTTTATTATGTATTTAAAAGGAATAGAAAGTTGTGCATAATAGATGTGCAGTTTCATGTATACACATCTATTTTTCCCCCAATTCTACCATGTTATGGAAATACTTGTTTTATTTCTTAAGTTCAGAATAAAATCCAGTTTAAAAAACACCGCGCCCCACCCCATACTGCCTGTGGGGTTTTCTTAGCAAAGATACTGGAGTGGTTCACCATTTTCTTCTCCAGTGGATTAAGGCAAACAAAGTTACTTGCCCAGTGTCACATGGTAAATGAATGTCTGAGGCCAGATTTGAATTAATGTCTTCCTGAATCCAGACCCAGCATTCTATTCACTTAGCCACCTAGCTGCCACCCAAGAAAGGTAAGTAAAAGTAAAAATAATAACTGCCATTTAGATAGTGTTTTGAAGTACATGAAATGCTTTATGTCTGTTGTCTCATTTAAGTCTCACAACAAACCTGTGAGGTAAGTAGTAGAGATGTAATTATTTTGATCTTAACAGATGAGAAAATTGAGGCTTAAAGAGGTTAAGTATCTTTGCCATGGTCACATATCTAAAAATTATCAAAGTAGAATTTGAACCCAAGTGTTCCCAATTCTAAATCTTATCTATATGCTGTGTCTGTGATCCTATGGCTGTCCTGGCCAGCAGGGCAGACACGCTTCAAGCAGCCTGATAGGGAGGGGAAGGAGTATAGCCAGGTAGCTTGATGGTTATGGCACATACAGAGGGGACACTAAAGAAAAGGGGAAGGAGGTCAGTGGAGACAATAGCCATAATATCCAATGTGAGTTGCCTTATGGGAAGTTGTAAACCAGGAATAATACGTTAGGACAGAGACAGATTTGGAGGTCATTGTTATCGAAATGATAGTGGGATTTTTGAGGATAAACGAGGACTGCAAGTCAGTGAGTGTCTAGGGAGAAAAGCTCAAGGTCAAGGATTTGAGGGATGCTCACTATATAGAAAGGAGAGGAGAAAGTAAAGACATGCTAGAAATCATGGTGCAGGCCAAACAGCATCCTGAGATGATAGACTTTGGTCACTGTTGTAGTATTTCTTAGCCATTTAACATGCATAAAATTGTGCTACCATTGCCATTGGTGTTAATACTGACTACCTGGCCCCACTCCCTAAAGGCCAGGACTTGTTTTATTGCATCCCTCTCCCCAGAATTCTCTGGTACCCTCAAGAGGATTGGGGGAGGAGGCAAACTAAATTTTCTGCCAATGACTCCAGCCCTCAATGACAGTATTCTCTCAACTGTAGGGAGTATGCTTTGTACCCCAGTTCCGTTTTGCCACTAACAGATTAGCTTTTACAAAGGAAGACCTACTTCAAAAGGTATAATAATGAATATGCAAACATACTCCACAACAAATGGGTCTTAATCCCTCCCTACCTCTTTTCCCTAACCTCTCATACCACCTCAAAATCTTGGAAGGAGAAAGGGACTAGGTTCTGTTTAGGTCAGTTTCTATATAATACAGTCTGAAGTTCCAAGTCCAAACTCCACTTCGGGAGGTTTCTTGACTTGCTAGGTTGGCCTGTTGCAATATCCCACTTGTAATCATGGCTCCAAGGTTACCAAGGTTACTATGGCTCAACTTTCAGGGTCCAGTGGCAATCGCATATGTATCTGAAAATGAGGACAAATGAAAGTGAAAAAGACAAATACCCTAAGCATGAATTTAAAAAGAGGACAAGGGAAAGAAGGAAGACCCCCTTACTCCTTCATGGAGTCCCTTTGGGTGTATTGTGATCTTCAACCTCTGGATAGCATTAAAGAAGGGTGCACAGGTAAGAGAGTAACTCTAGAAGTTGGGCAGTTTTTAAAGACACAGACCAATGTGGCTTTGCATGCAATCAAAAGTGACTATTCCCACTCATGTAGTAGGGAAACACAGGGAATCAGAGAGCCTCCATGTTAAGTGATCTTGGTATGTGTAAAGCAATCCCTATAACATTAGGTTCCTATCTTTTAAATGTATCATTAGCAAAGTTTTTGAGTGTTCTGCCCCAACCCCATTTTCCTAACAATCTCTGTGGATTTTTACTGCATGATTATGCAGAGTGTGTTGGTTTTTAGGAATGCATATGTTGTATTATAGCAGAACCAACTGTACAGTGTTATAGAACCCAGAGTAGAGAAGACTGTCCAGTATCTAGAAGAATGTTGACTGAGGAGAGACCATTGAATTTGCTTTGAAAGAGGCCATAGGTATGCTGAGAGAAAACAATTTCATTGGAATAGTGGAGGCAGAATAGAGAAAATAAGGGTTCAAAGTAGGGATTCTTAACCTGGGAACCCATTTTTAAAATAAATAATTTGAAAAGTGTATTTCAATAGAATTTATTTCCTGTGTAGTCTTACAATTTGATTTTGTGCAATTAAGATGATTCTGAGAAGGGGTCCATAGGATCTGTCAGATTGCCAAAAGAGTCCATGACTCACAGAAAAGATAAGAACTCCTGGTTGAAAGAATGATTTTGCTAACAATAACAACAACAAAAGCAACAACAACAACAATATCTCTGATTATCTTAGACTAAAATGAATGAACACTCTTGTGCCCAAAAGACAGACAATGAAACATATTTCCCCCTTTGCTTTAGAGGTGGGGAATTCTGGATATAGAATGTTGACTAAGCAATAAAATTCTTGGTTGGTTTTGTTCAATTATTCTTCATTCTCACAGGATTAGCTTCTATGATATGGAGGATATAGCTGGAAATAACTGTGGTTTTTAAAAAGGTATTAATAAAAGTTTTGTTTTTAAGTGTGTTGGGGGGTTGGGATGTAGGGCAGACACTAGGAATTTAGCTATGAAAGAAAGGAGGGAAAGAGATGATCATTTGAAGAGACAATGACATGATATGAAGGGTTGTTTTTCTTTTAAATTAAATTGGAGAAAGAACATGTCTAACATGAAAAGTCTCAGAATGAGAGGAACTGAAGTAGAAGATGATGAAGATGAAAGAGTATATAGGTACTCAAGAAAGCAAAAAGAACATCTTTTGAGAGAAGTGGTTATACATCTTTCACTGAAATTGCATAAAAGGATGAACAGAACTCCCGAAATAGAGAGGAGACCAGCAGCAAGCTTTTGTTGTATTGGTAATCTTCTTATTGAAGTAAGTTATATAATAATATACCTGAATATTATAATATCAATGCAATACTACTATAATTAATATATCAATATATCATTATACTATATATAATATAATTATACATTATGTATCATAACAAATTATATCATAGTATATATATATTTTATTTATTACAGTACATTATATTATAATATTGAAGATACATAATGCTCAGTAAACATTTTTTGAATCTTTCCTTTAAAATTCAGCTTTAGTGTCACCTCCTCTGTGAAGTCTTCCCTGATGCCCTCAGGTTCTTAGAACTCTCCTCCCATTCAAATTACCGTACATTTACTTATAAAAGCTTCTTGTGGGCAGGGCATATTTTGGTTTTTGTCTTAGTGTTCACAGTTAGTATTCACAGTCTTAGTGGTTACAGTTACTAGGGCACAATTTCGCTAGGTTCTTAATTCATTGCTGTTGAATTGATCTGATACTTTGGACAAATAAAAATCCTCAATCTCAAAATGTTTATATGCATTTTTTCTTTTATGACTATTTCCCCCCATCATCAACACTACAGGCTAATTATCTTTTCATGTTATGATCTAGAATTGATAAATAAAGAATTAATCAGAGGATCATAACATTTTGGGGAGTAGCAGTCCACCCCAATTTTATAAATGAGGAAACTGAGGCCCTTATCTAGCTTATCTAAGATCCCATGTTGTCTACTAGAGCCACCAGGATGCTATTTGCTTCCATTCATTAAATCATTTAAAAATGGCTAGCAATAGAAGGTTTTAAATAGGCAAGTGACAGGACTAAGTCTGTGCCATAGAAATACTAATTTTTAAATGCTATGTAGGGTGGATTTGTAGTTGGAAGAGTTGGAAGGTAGATAGAAGTTATTACAATAATCTGGTTGAATATTCCAGTTGAAAAGTAATGAAGGCCTGAGCTAAGTTGATAGCAATGGAAGTCAAAATAGGAGAATTCACAGAAGGCTTTAAAGAAGTGAATTTGATAATGAGTAAGGTGGTAGGGGGGTAAAGTAAAGGCAGGAATTCATGATCACTCCATAGTTTTAAGCTTGGGTGACTGAGAAAATGGTGGTACTATTAAGAGAAACAGGAAAATCAGGAGATGGTATGGGTTTGGGTTTGTTTTCTGGGTTTTTTGTGGGGAGAAAATGGAAGGAGTAAAATAATGATAAATATGGTTGTGCTCATGATTTGGATGAGCTATCTATATTCAAATTTAAAAACTTTTATGTAGGATGTAACTTAAAAATATTTAGTTTTCAACTTCCTTTTTACTTGGTTCTCTACTGCCTGGAAATCAAATTCTTCATCATCAATGGCTCTGACGGCTCTACCAAGTCTCTCCACCACTGGACAGATTCCCATGACCTCCCTTAATTTCAGGGATGGCTTGGTCATAATATAAGCCTGTGCCTTTGGGAAAGTTGCTGTTTAAACTGATGGGACGGCTGCACCACCACCACAAGCAGATTGTTGTAGCAAGCTGTTTTTTAAAGGATAACAACACTGGGAACTTTTTGTTATTTTATTCTAGTCCTGCAGTGATATTTATAGCTTCTCTTGGTGTTCTATAGATGTTTGACAACAGGGTTATTAAAAAGCTTGGCAGGAATAAAGTACCTACCTAGGCAAGGTAAATAAACTTCATTGGGGCACAAAGGTAACACTGGTGAGCTTATTTCCTCATAGGCAAACTAATTTTGCTTCCAGAAAGTACTTTATTTATACAGACATAACAAAGGCATAGATATGAGAAATGTGATATGTTTGTAGGTAGGTGCCATATTCAGGATGATTATGATTTTCTCCTTTATCTCATCAGAGGATATGGGTTATAGATACTGCTATACCCCTCCTCACCCCCTTCTTATTTCCCAGAATGATTCTTCCTTTGGAACATCTGAATTTTTGCCACTTACAACGTGAGTAAGCTTGAGTGGGTAATTTAATACTGCAGGAGCTCAGTTTTCTCACGTATGTGGTAGGAGGGATCTAGTCAATCTCTAAGATCCCTCTGATAATAATTCACTATCCAATTTTTCATTGGGCCTAAGTAAGGCTTTGATTCTGCTTCAACAGAATATATTACTTATCACTGCTCATAAACAGTTTTGAACTATGTCCTGGGATAGCCAATCAACTAGCACTTATTAATTGTCTGTTACCTGCCAGGCATTATTCTAGGTGCTAGAGATAAAAGTGAAAAAAAAAAGAAAAGAACAACAAGAACAAGAACAAGAAGAACAAGAAGAAGAGAAACAATACTACAATACTAACTCTAAAGGAGTTTGTATTTTATCAGGATGGATTGAAATGTGAAGAAACTTGAGAGAAAGAGACCACTTAGGAGGCCATTGTAATAGTCCAGGAAAGAGATGATGAGGGCCTGAACTAAGTTGTGTTAGTAGAGGAAAAGTGTCAGATATAAGAAATATCATGTAGGTATAAGTGACAAGATTTGGTGACTGATTGAATGGACAGGAATGAGGAAGAGTGAAGAGTCAAAGATAACATCAAAGTTACAAACCTATGGGCCTAGAGCAACAGTGGTATCCTGGACAGAAATAGGGATGTTCCAAAGAAGGATTGTTTTGTAGGGAAAGTTAGATTTGCCTTTGAAATGTTGAATGTGAGCTGTATATGGTGTATCTGGTTTAAAGCATCCACTAGGGAATTGGTGATGTAGGACTAAGGCTCAAGAGAGAGAGTAGGGGAAGGTATATAGATCTAGGAGTAATATGACTAGAGATGGTGATTATATGCATGTTGGTGGTGACATTACTGAGAGAGAATAAAGAGAATAGAAAAGGGGCCAGTTCTAAGTCTTGGGGAACATTCAGAGTTATTGGGTATGTGATATGGATGATCTAGCAAAGGAGATTGAGAAGGAACTGCCAGACAGATAGAGAGAGACTGGTGTCATGGCCAGGAGAGAATGGTGTCATGAAAAACTAAAGGGAGAGTATCCAGGAGGAAAGGATGGCTGTCATTGTCAAATACATCAGGAAGGTCAAGAAGGATGAAGAGTAAGAAAAGATTTTCAGATTTGGCAATGAAGAGATCATTGGTGACTTTGAAGAGCACACTATCAGTTGAGTGATGATGTCTAAATTCAGAATACAAAAGGTTGAGAATTGAGGGAGAGGAAGTGAAAGCAATTAAGTATAACTAGCTGGGCCCTACATTGTATATTGGTAACACATGAGTAAGCACTATTCTTGTACATGCAAACTTCCCAACATGCATTGGTGATACCACCTTATAATGTATTCCCTCTGATTCATTTGGTTGGATAAGGGCAAGGTTTATGCACATGCATATTAAGAAGCACTTACATTCATGATACCATTCCAGGTATTCTGAAGACATCAATTGTATACATGTGCACATGCACACACATGCATCCCACAAAAGTCCGCATCACAGAGCAATGCTTATACTTCTCCTGAAGAGAACTTTCAGATTTAGTTTGTGATTTGAATCTTTAAAAATTTCAAATACTCCCTGGAAGGGAAACACTAAGCTATCAGAAATTTATAGCATAGTGTGAATGATGAATGGGTCAATGATTTATATTGGGAAAGATGGAAGAGAATGTGAGGGTCTTGAGTGCCTGAGTCAAGTGGTGGGAAATAGAAAAGTGGAGCAAAAGAGCCCAGGATGGAGAATTGAAATCAAACCTTGTATTATTAATAATTTTACCTAATGCCATCAATTAAAGGACCATGATTATAAGTTAATTGTAAGATTGTTTGACTCTATTATTTAGCCACAGACTAGAGTCCTGATTCTGACTAGTGATTTCATAAGGCTGTACTTATTTGTCAAAAGAAGGACCAAAATATATCAGGGCAATTCAGTAAATAAAAATTGTGTTTGATAATCATGGCTGAGAGACTTTGCATCTTTATTAAAAATTCCTGAAAACCAGAAGTTCCTCCATTATTTCTTCCTGTTTGAAGCCAAAAGTTGCTTCTTTTTGATGGCACAGAAATGTGAATTGGTCAATGATTCTCTAGTATGGTATGATGAAAAGAATACTAAACTAGGAGACCTGAATTCAAATTACAGTCCTCTGATACTTCCTAGCTCTGAAAACACTAGCTTTATTAACCTCTCTCATTCATAATCTTTCAAATAGGAATGAAAACACTTGTCATACCAACCTTTTGGGGCTACTGTGAGGATAATACTCTATAAACCTTCAATTTAGTATTTATTAAACAACTACTCTTCAATAATGTGAGATACTATGCTAGGCACAGTATTCAAAAATGGGCCTAAAAATGTAGACCCTGGTCTCCAAAGTTGTATTAAAATGTGAATAATTATAATCATGATTACTAATCATCAAACACAAACCAAGAGTGATGCTTCACAATTTGTTTATAACTTTTGAAGAACTGGAATTAGTTGACCCATTTTGTGTTCACTCTGATATATCACTTATAAATCTCTAAGCTAGTTCCAGAAAAAGCCCAAGCATAATTCTTTGATCCCTATACAAATTATCATGTGCTCCCAAGGACTTTACCTCATTTAACCAGGAATTGTATCTATGCTAATTTTGTTTAACTCAGTAAGGATATTATTGAGACTTTAGATCTTGTTTCTGACCATATTTTAAACATTGAAAATGAATTTCTACTAAACTCTAGTCTTTGTAGAGGATTCACAATGGTCTGGCTTATTTTTTTCCTACTTCTTGGAAAGAATTATGTTGTCAGAACTGGTTATACTCATGAAGGATGGGAAGGAGTGACTTGGAAACATATTTTTTCCCCGACCATGGTATTTCTTTGATCTAACATGGGACATATGTACTTGTAACTTTGAATAAACTGAGGAGGCAGGACACAGAGAAGGGGCGAAATGTTGAATCAACTCTTAATTAAAGAATACACACATCTATTTTATCCAAGTTTACCCATTATTTTAAATAATGGTAGTTTAAATTGTTATGACTTTGTTTTCATTTTATATTTTTGATCTAATTGATGATTTATTAGTTAAATCTAGTCCTTGATCAGGAGTGTAGTTTCCCAATTAAAATACTATTACTTAGATACTTCAATAGATCTGTGGTCTCATCAGTGTGAGTCTTCCCTTCATACCTATATATCTCAGCCCATCCCTGCTTTCCCATTATGTATGATTATGATTCCCATATTTTTATAAAATCTTCCAAAAGATATTCATTACAACCAAGAGCATATGTAGAAATTCCAACATCTGGGACAAATTTAGTTGAGGGGGTAGAGTGGTTGAGTCTAAGGTATAATTAAAACTCTTGTGTATGGTTTAGGTAGACTAGTAGTAGAGGTCATCAGATGAGATATATTTAGTAACTTGAAGAAGGGATGTTTCAATACAGTAGAAAAAAAATGAATCAGGCATTGAACTTATTTGGGAGAAAGAAAAGTTATCTGGAGGTTCATAGACATAAGCAACAATGATCAAGACAGGGTGAAGTCATTTTCGTTTATTTTTTCTTTGGGGGTAATGAAGGTTAAGTGACTTGCCCAGGGCCACACAGTTAGTAAGTGTCAAGTGTCTGAGGCTGGATTTGAACTCAGGACCTCCTGAATCCAAGGCTTTATCCACTGTACAACCTAGCTGCCCCTGAAGTCACTTTCAAAGGAGAAAAAAATTATTGCTAAGTGATCATAGCAATGGTAGTGTTTGCAGTGAATTGTGGAACAAGATGGATGCCAATTCCTTATAGTCCTATGTGACAAGGCATATGAGGGAAGATGTAGCCAGCCTTGGAACAGGTCCCAAGATATGTAGTATCTTTAGGAGAAAGTTAGGTTTCAGTGATCATTAGTAAATAGAAGGAATGTAAGAAAAATAGACCAAGGATGAAAGGGAACTTAAGAATCAACCATTCTAAAAAGTATTTATGAAGTGCCTACTATGTGCCAAATACCATGTTAGGCACAAGAAAACAAAAATGAAAATCACAAAAATTAGACAAATTTGAATTTAGTGAGAGAAATAATTATTTCTCTGTCATATTAATAGCCAAATATGAAAGTTGGGAAGACCTAAGCTTTTTACCCCTGTCCCATTTCCTTGCCCAATCTCTCAAGAACATGGCTGATGGAAGATTAACATTCTTAACATTCTGGGTATTGCTACTTCACCCAAATAGATCAGACTTTTAATCAAAAGTGAAACTCCCTTCTGTTCAGGCTTGGGTGGGGGAATAAATTCTTTGAATACATTGTACAAGGCTGGGGATAGCTTAGAAATAAATGACATAATCAAAGTTCATTTGAATAGGTTTAGCCCCTCATTGTTTTTTGTTTGTTTTGGTGAGGCATTTGGGGTTAAGTGACTTGCCCAGGGTCACACAGCTAGTTAAATGTCAAGTGTCTAAGGCTGGATTTGAACTCAGGTCTTCCTGAATCCAGGGTCAGTGCTTTATCCACTGTGCCACCTAGCTGCCACAGCCCCTCATTGTAATATCCTTTCTCTGATTAGTTGTTAACCAATCAGAGTTGATTGGCACCCCTGGGAACATCCCTTTTACAAGGGCATATAAGCTGTGAGCCCCACCATGATTATCTTACCACCATGATTGTCTTTGGGATTCGAGAGTGCCGCAGACCTCCTTTTATTAAAATGTGGGCATTATTAATAAAGTTAATAATTACCCAGAAAGCATGTCTCTTGAACTTTTAAAATATCACATTAGGAAGCTTATAAACTCTCTGGGGAGACTACATATATACACATGAATATAATCCATATATATGTGTGTGTGTGTGTGTGTGAGTGTGTGTGTGTGTATATATATATATATATATATATATATACATATATAAAATAAAGATATGTCCATCTGTTCTGGAAGAGTTTCCAAAAGCTGTGTGAAAAGGGGGCAGAAGAGAAGAGGTACTGAGCAGTCTAGAACTGAGCTATCAGGTCGGTAGGATCAACAGTGTCCATCATGTGTCATTCTTCTGTTCATCATGCCCTCTGATCTCAGGCTTGCTGTTTATGTGTCATAAGTACTTATTGTGGGAAGTATATTAGGAGCAATACCCCTATTCTTAAGTCAACAGGTAAGACATGGGAATTTTTTGATGGCCACTGACTTCCAGGGGGTGACCGCTAAGGGAGCAAGAAGTCTCTGGAAGGGAAAGGGGCAGTGTTCTGCTATGTAGTGACAAGGTGGAAGTATACCTCCATGATGATGGCAAAGCCCTGGTCACCCAGCACCCAGCACAGATCTCAATGTGTTGGAACCTTTCACATGTTTCTTTGATTATCTTGGAGACACTCAGATAGCACTCAGGGTATCTATCAATTGTCTCTCTTGGGGCAGCTAGGTAGTGCAGTGGATAAAGCACAAGCCCTGGATTCAGGAGGACTTGAGTTCAAATCCAGCCTCAGACATGTGACATTTAACTAGCTGTGTAACCCTGGGCAAGTCACTTAACCCTCATTGCCCCACAAAAATAAATTATCTCTCTTCCTCACTTTGTGACCAATCCACCAGCTTTTCTTGGCATCTCTTACTTGATATTGTGTTTTATCATTAATGATGCTTTATCATACGTATTCACCCACAATACATTTTCCCATACCTTTTAGGTTTCTTATAATTGTGATTTTTTGGAAAAGAGTGCTATTTCATTATTTGCCATCTTTATATTGCCACTGGGAGAATATTTATATTAAAGAGATAGGCTTTGTGTCAGGGAGCAGTTTGGCATCCTTGAAGTCAGTTTCTTTAATACACTGATCTCTTGCTCAGTCTTCATTGGGTCTAACTCAGTGTACACTCATAGCATTTGTTTAACTCACATCATGGCTTATCTAATTCAATGGGTTATTTATCCAGTTGTAGTCTGTTTTTAATTCATACTATCCACTCAGTGCAAATATTTAAAAGCCCATTGTCTTTCTTTTTGGAAATACTATGTTTAACGATATCTTTGATATGCTTTGTTTTTATATTACCTACATTTATTAATGTATCACCTTCTTTCCACCTAGTGATCTCTTATGAGACAAAAAAGGGAAAAAGAGCTTAGCAAAACTGAACTGATGTTGTTAACCAACATAGCACCCTTTTTTATTTCCAACTTGGTTGCAGTTTGTACTTCTTTATCATGACTAAAGGAAATGATCAGAAACCTCATCATCCTGCAAGATGACATCAGTATTGATATTCATAGTGCCTTAGTAACCTCTGTTACCTCTGATTGGAATATAGAGTGAAGAAGGTAATACTAAAGCCTCAATTTAACTAGTGTGCTCAGGCCAGTCATCTCATCATTTTCCACTAGGCTACAGACTGAACTCCATTGGACCCCTCTATGGATCCAATATCTCTTCATTTCCCATTCTGAACACTTTCTCTTCCAACTTTTTGCATTGTCTTGTGTTTTGTATTCTCCCAGAAGACTGTAAGTTCTTTGAGGGCAGGGAATGTCATTTTTTTTCATATTTATATCCATAGCACTTACTTAGTGTAGTGCCTGGCACAGAGTAGGTGCTTTATAAATGTTTATTGACTGACCAACATAAAAAAATCTGCCATTATATGCAATGTTCCATACTCAAAAGCCCCTATTCCTGAAAAGAAGAGGTGCCTTCTTACATCTCTTTTTAGGAACCAAATATGGTTATACATTTCTAGCATTCGGTTTCTATGGGTTTGTTCTTGTTCTTTCCATTTACATTGCCATTATCTTTCAAAGAGATGGATTTTGCTGAGGGCATTTCAAGTGCTCCCAGGTTTTAGATAATCAATATAATGTCATCTATGAATAGCAGCAGTTAGATAACTTTGTTTTGGTTCAAATTCTGTACATGAAGCTCTTCCATGACATTTTGGTCATAGTAGCATAGACTTAGAGTTTGAAGTCCATATGGAAGCTTAGAGCCCAGCTAGCCCAACCCCTTCATTTAATACATGAGGAAACTGAAACTCAGTGGTGGTAAGTGACTTGCCCAGGGTCACAAAAGTAGTAAATGGCCAAGCTAGCATTTGAACTCAGGTTTATATGGACTCTGAGTCTTTCAGCTATGCCACATTGCCTCCCAATGTGGTGGTCTAATGTGATTTTGTGATTATTGATGAGAATAGATCATTATATAAATAACAGTAGATCTGTTCCATTTTTTTTCCTATGTACTATCCTCTACAAACCACCAAAGCTCAAAGAACGATTAAGATTAGTTGACTTTCTTGCCAAGTTCTCTTTAAGCTTATTTTCTCCTCAATAGCTTTTCACTATTTTTGTGAGGCAAAACAGTTCATAAACTTCAGTTTATTTTATGAATCAGTGTTGCCTTTGGTGACCATATCTTTCCACTTGGCACAGAAAATAAGTGTTTCCTAGCTGAATCCAACAAACATTTATCAAATGGCCACTCACCACAAGGCATTATTCTAGGAGCTAGGGATCCAAAGATAAAAAACTGTGTCTTCATGTCCCCTTTTCCTGATTGGTGGCTCCCTCTCCTGGATCACTCTTTCAGGAGAGTACTACCCATATTTCACTTCACTCTCTCCTCTCCTGCTTTTTCCTTTACAACCACCTTATCTGTTCTTTACCCCTCTCCCCTTTTTCTTTCTGTCCACCCCCCCTCCATAAGCTCTTCAGTTCTGTAACCACGAAAAAAAAGATCAAATCAGCTTTGTCTTTGTTCCTGGATGAAGTATTTCTCTCCCAAGACTCCACTCATAATCCCTATAACTTTGGGGACCAAAATGCCCTCTTGACTCAAGAGGCAGAATATGTACTTTTGAATATGGCTGGTGCATGAATTTTTTTCCTTGACTATGCATATTTATTACAAGGATTTTGCTTTTCTTTTTTCAGTGAGAGATGTGTATGGGTAAGAAGATAAATGTTTGTTAATTAGAATAAAAATCAATAAAATCTACCCCTGGTTATGCCTCTCCTATATGTATGTTTCTCCCAATAGAACATAAGCTTCTGGAATGCAAGGATTATTTTTACTTTTGGCATTTGTGTTATCATTGTTTAGCATGTAGAATGTGCCTAATAAATAATATATATATTTTTTAGTGAGGCAAGTGAGGTTAAGTGACTTGTCCAGGGTCACACAGCTAGTAAGTGTTAAGTGTCTGAGGCTGGATTTGAACTCAGGTACCCCTGACTCCAGGGCTGGTGCTGTATCCACTGTGCCACCTAGCTGCCCCAATAAATACTTTTTTATCTGCTCAATCATTCATCCATTCATTTATCCATTTATTCATCTATTCATTCATTCATTTAGGAAGCTTACACTCTACAGGTTGAGTTTATGGGCTTTTTTAATCTCCTTGTTGTCGCAATTGTTTTACATCATCATAAATTCTCTTAAAAGTGGTGATAGTTCAATTGTGATAGACTTAATTCTTCTCAGTAATGCAATGATCCAATACAATTCCAAAGGACTCATGATAGAAAATGCTCTCCAGAAATTTGGAATTATGCCCAAAGGGCTATAAAGCTATGCATGCCCTTTGACCCAGCAATACCACTTTTGGGTCTTTTTCCCAAAGAAATCATGGAAGGGGGAAAGGGACCCACATGTACAAAAATATTTATAGCTGCTCTTTATGTGGTGGAAAGGAATTGGAAGTTGAGGGGTGCCCATCCATTGGGGAATGGCTGGACAAGTTGTGGTATATGAATACAATGGAATACTATTGTGCTGTAAGAAACAATGAGCAGGAGGAGTTCAGAGAAACCTGGAGGGTCTTGTGTGGGCTGATGATGAGTGAGATGAGCAGAATCAGAAGAACATTGTACACAGTATCATCAACATTGAGTGTTGATCTACTGTGATGGACTATATTCTTCTCACCAATGCAATGGTACAGAAGAGTTCCAGGGAACTCATGATAGAAGAGGATCTCCAAATCCAAGAAAAAAGAACTTTGGAGTATAGATGCTGAATGAACCATACTATTTCGTTTGTTTTTGATGCTGTTGGTTTTTCTATTTTGAGATTTTTCATCATTGCTCTGATTTTTCTCTTATAACATGACTAATGCAGAAATAGGATTAATGTTATTATGTATGTATATATATATAAAAAAACCTATACCAGATTACCTGCTGTCTAGGGGAGGGGGGAGGGAGGGGAGGGAGGGAGAAAAATCTGAAATTGGAAAGCTTGTATAAACAAAAGTTGAGAACTATCTTTACATGTAACGGGAAAAAAATAAAATACTTTATTAATTAAAAAAAAAAGAAAATGCTCTCCACATCCAGAAAAACAAGAACTGTGGAATCTGGATACAGAGTGAACCATACTATTTCTACTTTTTTTTTCTTTTTTGAGGTTTTTTTCCTTTTGTTCTGATTCTTCTTTCACAAGATGACTAATGTAGAATGATGTTTAATGCAATTGTACATATATCACCTATATAAGATTGCCGTCTGTCTTGGGAGGGGGGAGGGAAGGGAGGGAGAGAGAAAAAATTGGAACTCAAAATCTTATAAAAACAAATGTTGAAAACTATCTTTACATGGAAAATAATAAAATACTTTTATGATAAAGTGGTGATAGTCACTTTTTCAGAATGAATAATTTATTTAAACATATTGGTTTTTAACTATTGCAGTTACTGCAGATGTGTTCTTATCTTTATTTTTGTTATTTGGCATTTACTTTACCCTTTCTCTAACCAGGCAATAATCTGAATGCAGATTTGCATCTCATTCTGAAATGATGGCTACACTTGTTACAACATACTCAATTTCATTTTTAGGACAGTGGTACTTCTAGATTCTTCTAGGAAGAGAAGGGAAAAGAAAGGGTAAAAAGAAAGGGAAGGGAAGGGAAGGGAAGGGAAGGAGAGAAGAAAAAAGAATAGAGAGGAAGAGAGGAAAGGGGGAAAGAAGACAAAAGGAAAGAAAAGAAAAAAGAAAAACAAAGAAATAATGATGTAAAAGCATGAGGCTTTGGTGTAATCACAAAGGCTTTTGCCTCTTTCATTTATTGATCCAAAACCATGTTTCCAACATAAATTTTGCTATTTTTCTTAAGTGTACCTTGGAATTCAAGTCTCTAATTATCAATGTATATGACAACTTAGTTTGGAGGATCTTGTTAAGTTCTTTATAGAATTCCTCTACTTCCTTTACAAACATGTTTTGGTCCACAAGATTAAATTAGGCATGATGCAATGAGTACTATTTTTGGAGTCAGGAAACCTGGGTTGATATTCAGGTTCAAATACTTACAATGTGGCCAAGGATAAAAGCCACTGGATGTTAATATGTTTATAATTCAGTAATCCCATTAATATATTAGATTGTCCGTCACTGGGCAAAGATTGTACATTAGGGATACTAATAGTTAACATTTATAGATAGTCTAAAACTGCCTGATTCTTAGTATTTTCTTCCCCCCTTTCCTATAGGGTGGCAAGAAAAGTGAACACTTCTTATCATGTATCACATCTTTGAACACTGTTTATTCTGGGAAGTATAATGATTATAATTCTTGATGTCCAAGTCCACGTATATCATTCAGAAATTCAAACAGATATTTTTTTAAAAATTAAAAGTTTATTTTGTTCAAGACCAAGGTGATATTTTCTTTAATACCCAAATTGTAGTTGTGCATTTTAGCCAAGATCAAAGGATATATGTCATCTATCTTGTGACTATGTCTTACTCTAACTCTGGGTAGGAATTGAGAGATTCAATATTTTTTTTTTCATTTTTGCCTTCCTTCATTCCAACACCTCATGGTGAACTACAGGGAAATTAACCCACATTCTTCACAGGAGTGCTTAGAAGTATCTACATGAATTCATTCTGAATCACTGAGGAAAATGTAATTAGAGTCTAAAGAATCTTTTCATATTTTTTCATCTTTTTAAAAAACAAAAATGACATAAGTTGGTAATGACAGCAGCTGTTGGGATTTGTACTATGAAATGAAAGTGGACCTCTCTTTATGGAATGTTCCAGGAAGTAACATATCAATAAATATTTGTCTAGTTAAATGGGCAAATTCTTATAAATACAATCATATCTTTCATTTATCAAGGAAGCATTTAAAAGAGCCTTATTGGTAATTCTCTTGTGAAGTGTCTCACTGAATTTAACTTTATTGCTGATGGATTTTCCAGGTATAGCAATTACTTAAATTAAAATAAATAATTTCTGTGATAATTCTAAAATTAGCCCTAGTTTTTGCCTGGTTTTCACCTTGGCCAGATACTAGAACCAAGAAGAAAAGAATCACCTTGAATTCCTTTTTGTTTTTTTTCAACTCCATCTTCATGAAAGGCTGTTTTTTACTTGTTCCCAGAAACTTCATGTTCTCTATGAAATTTGCTTCATGGGTAGAACACCTATATCAGAGTAAAAATATGAGCTTAAGGCTCTGATCTACAGTTCAGTGACTGGGTTTACACATACCTATACAGCAAAGTATTGACAATACATCTAGCATAGAATATCTCTTCTATCTTACAGGGTTATAATAGCTCTTCTTTCAGGGTTATCAGCCACACGTTTCCCTTTAGCATACTTGATCCCAAACATTCCCCTGGGAGTGGAATAATACAGTTTCCCTGGAACTGTATATATGGATTGGTCACTCTGTTCCTTCCATCCCCAAAGCTACTTTTAGACTCTAAAACTGAGTGGAAGAGTGTGAGACCTAGCATTGTATATGGGCAGTGTTGTAGGAAGAGGAAATAAAGCAGAATATCCAACCAAACTGTAGTCAAACTATTCCCTCAATTCAAGAGTCCAAGTCTCACTTTAAAAAAAAAAAAGGGCAGCTAGATGGCGCAGTGATTAAAGCACCGGCCCTGGATTCAGTAGTACCTGAGTTCAAATCTGGCCTCAGACACTTCACACTTACTAGCTGTGTGACCCTGGGCAAGTCACTTAACCCTCATTTCCTGCAAAAAAACAAAAAACAAAACAAAACAAAAAAGGATACATGGGCTGTTCTCCATGACTAGAATCCACTATTTTCTCATCTTTGCTTCCCAAAACATTCAAGGCTTAACTCAGGGGTCACAACCTATATGAAGTGTATTTTGTACCTCACCCACCCAACTCTCTCACACCAGGAAACTTGGTGCTCTCTACCCTGTCAAATGTCCTTGTATTTACATATCTGTGTACACATTTTATCCCCCAACATAGATAAACTCTGGAAGACAGGGACTGTTGAGTAATTTTTGTATCTTTCATGGTGCCTAACACATGAGTATTTAAAAAATGTTTATTGAATTTAGGAATATAGGAGATGCTGATCCCTTCCATGCTTGGAGAACTCACTTGTCTGATAAGCTGTAGAGAAGGATTCCTTTTCAGGTAGGGATGAATTGGAGTGGTTGGCTTCTGAATTCTCTTCAAACTCTGTGAATCCTGTAGCTAATACTGAGGAGAGAACAAAGTAGAATACCTGGTTATGAATTTTAGCCCAGACTTGATAATTCTGGAAAACAAAGGACTCTTAAGTTTGTTGCCTTTCCTTTAGAAAGTCTCCCTGATACTGAATGTTAGGATCATTATGATAATATTATAATCTCCTTGAGGTCAGGAACTGACTTTATTTCCAGTGCCTAGCATAGCACCTTGCACAGTGACTCTCAATGAAAAGTTAATTGAATTAAATGTGCTTAATTGGGAATAAACAAGTAGAATAATACCATTTCCCCAACAAATTCCCTTCCTCCTCAAACCTGTTAATATCTGAATATTTTGTGGTATTCTTCCCTGCCTTCTATTTTCAAGAGTATTATGGTATTCAGACTCTTGGTCATGAAAATAAATGCTTAAGCAAAAGTTTGGATGTGCAGGTGACCATTGAAGATACAACCCTCTAATTACTTCCCACTATACTGAGATGTATATTCAGCCTCCAAGACTTTTTTTTTCTCTTTATGATTAGTTCATAAAGTATCTTACTGAATGCTAGTAAATTGGTCTGCCTACAAACTTCCTATATAGGATTAGAAAAACATATCTCTAAAGACATACTGTTCAGATGAGCAGAAGTGATTGATTACTGGTTTCTGAAAAAGAGATCCCTGAAGTGGATGAATAGTTTTTGGAATCTTTATTGAATTATCCCTAAAAAGATAATCTTTCCACATATTTGCATTTCTTTTGGTATAAATTTAGACTGCATTTCATGTCAGATTGGCATAATTATATTTTCCTCACTTTTATGAGAAGTAGTTTATATATAAGATATAAAATGAAAACCCAGGAGGGGACAGTACTAAAAAGTTTGAAGCCTCCAGAAAAGGCTTTATTATTTATCTCTTAGAATTTCAAGATTCCTACTCTGCTATGTTTGGGCATCCCAATATGGACTCATTTTGGCTAAGGATTTAAATTCTGAAATTCAGCATCTGTGGTCTGACAATTTGATAAAAAAATGCTAGATGAAAATACCAAGTTTTTGAAGAATGGGAAGATTTAGGGAACACTATCTCTATTATATTATAGCTTTTAAAAATCAGGTTTTTCAGAGGAGAAATTGCCTTTCCTATTCATCAATTCCAGTTTTCATTTGTAAGAAAATAAGGAAGACTATTGGAAAATATTACACATGGTATTAGATTCTTTGTATTATATTCTCACTCTTAATGCATTACTATTAGGTGATTTATATTTCTTAGGAAAACTATCTAGCCTTGTCTAATATTCATTGATGAAATGGATTTAATATAAAAAGCCTAACTCCTTTCCTTAAGTGCTTTCCAGAATTATTTTTATAGAAATCATCTTCAGAACTAGTGTTGTTACATCCATCACAAGACTATGTGGTGTAGAATAAGAGTTCAGAGCATTAATCTTGGAGATTAGGCTGCTCTGCTTAATGGAAAGAGTCATATTTTTAGAGCTCTGGCTGAAAAATGGAGCCCCAAATTTGCTATGACTCTGATGAGCTTTGCATTGTCAGTCTGGTCCACACTCTATCATACCAATCACCTATGTTATTCAGCTTCCTTTTGGGAAAATACATTTGAGAAATTTTTCTTCATAATTTGTGTGTTTATGATCAGCAACATTCAAAGTGCTTGTTTGGTATTACAAGTAATGAGGTCACTAGTCAGTGTAGTGTACGATGAATATCTTACCACTAGACCCATATTGATCTGGAGGAGAGAATGAGGCTGGCAACTTTGCACAGCCCTGCCTCACTTAAATATGAGTCATTAAAAATCTTGACATCACCTCCCTGATGTCATGGTCCTCTTTGAGAATGAAGGACAAACAACAACAACAACAACAACAGAACCGATCTAGAATCAGAAGTTTAAATTCAACCTCAGCTCAAATACCTTAATCTCATCAGAGTTGGTTCAAGGAGGACTAACATACACACTCAATGTTTCACAGTTAAGGGGGCTAAACTGTCATAATCATCTACTTTATTGATTTACTGGTGAATAGGTCCTCTAGGGGAAGAATTCAAAGTCATGGTAGATTATTTGAGATTGACTTCCTTTAATTTGCCAGGCTTGCCCCTTTTTCATGTGAAGTGATTATCTCAGATCATGAATACAAGAAAGGACACACAAGAGAACAATAGGACAATGATGATGGATATGCATAGGCAGAACCATTTATGTTTTATTTTGTTTCAGTTAAATCTGCCCAGAAGAATGATGTTTGGAGTAGAAAGGACAGAATGAAAATGGTTAATGAAAGTTGAAACCTAAGATATGAAGTGAAAGTAAGAGCACCTAGCAACCTTTGGTTAATTCAATTCACCAGGCCCAGATGAAGGACCTCCCAAGCCACTGTTGAAAGAGCACAAGGAATGAGAGAGGATTCACAGTCCTGCAGAAGAGCAAATGAATTTCTAAAAAGTAAAAAGAATAGTTTGCAAATAATAGCCCAGTGAGCTTGAATTTTAGTTGTAGGAAAATTTTATGCTATGTTATTTGTCATTTCTTTTAAAAAATACATTAAAGTGTTATTTGTTAAATAAAATACGTTAAAGTCTTTTATTTGTATATCACAAGTCTTTCTCCTTAATCACCTCCCTCACTCCAACATACATACATACACAGCTTTTTCATGATCAGTTCTGAAGGACTGAGGTTTGTCAGAATTATAATACTTAATTAGCTTTCTAGCATTCTTCTTTGTGCATTTTGTTCTTTTGTTTCTGTTTCCTGCTCTCTATATCTCTTCAAAAAATCCTACCATGTTTCTCTAAATTACACATATTTGTCATTTCTCAAAGTGCAACAATACTCCACTATGTTCATATTTCCCAGTTTCTACAATTATTCCCTCATGTATATTATTAAAAGGATGGTTTATTAAAGTGAAGTGGTGATTAATAAGGAAGCATGATTTTTTTGAGAGCAGGTCATGCCCAACTAATCCATTTTCTTTCTTTTCTTGGCATAGTTATTGGACAGATCAGTGACTGATGTAGATGTAATTTGCTTAGATTTCAGGATAGTATTTAACAAAGTTTCTTACTCAGCATTGTGGACAAGATGGACATAACTAACAGTGTTGTAGGATCGAAATGAGATTACAGAGATAGATGTAAATAACTGAAAATCTTAAAGCACTATATTTGTTAGCTATTAATATTCTTGTTGTTACTATTAATTACTATTGATATTATTATTATTATCATAGTTGGGTGGATTTGGAACTAATAAAACAGAGACTCAAAGAATAATCATCAATGGGTCTAGCTTTCCTTAAAGAGAAGACTCTAGAAAATTGCTTTTGAGATCTATCCTTGGACAGATGCCATAAAACATTTTTGTCAATGACTTGACAATACACATAGATGGCATAATTATCAAATTGTAGATGACAAAACCTCAAAGTGTTAGCTAACACATAGGGTGAGCAACAGAGCCCCCCAACTAGCCCCCCAAAATCTTGGTAGTCTAGTATTCTAGCCAAAGCTATTAAGATTAAATTTGATAATGATAAAGGTAAAGTTCCACATGCCTTCATAGGTACAGTAAGGGTATGGTATTGCTGGATAGCATTTTATGTGAAAAATATCTGGTGTGTCTGGTGAACTAAAAGCTGAATAAAAATCACCAGTATAATAGAATATCCAAAACAAAATTAGTACCACATTAGTCTATATTAAGAGAAACAGGCCATCCATATTATAGGAGATAATAATTCTGGTATACTCTGATCACATCTATGTAATATTCAGTTCTACTTGCCACATTTTAGGAAGGACATTGTCAAATTGGACATTATTTAAGGAAGGTGACCGGAGTAGTAACCTTAAGATCATGCCATATGAAAATACCTAAAGGAAGTGGGAATGTTTATCCTGTAGACAAGAAGACTCTGTGGTAGGAATGGGAAGGGGAAGACAAGATGAAAGTCCTTAAAATACTTGAAAACAGGTGTACAGGAAAGGAATTTCACTTTTTCTGTTGGGCAGAACTAGGAACATTGAGAAAAAATTTGGGTACAATGAAACACAGATTTTAGGTACAATGAAAGGAAAACCTTCCTAACAATTAGAACTACCCCAAAGTGGCATAGACTACCATTATGGGTATGATTTCTCTTTCATTAGAGGTCTTTAAAGGAAGGCAGAGTATCCTTTTGCTGGGGAATCAAACAATCTCACAAAAGTGCAAGTTGGAAGGGACTTCCAGGAACCATTTAATTCAATCCATGCCTGTACAAAAAAAACTCTCTACGGTATACTTGACAAGTTGTTATAGAGAGAATTCCTGCATAGGTGGATGGGCTGGCCTCCAGGGTGCCTTCAAACTCTAACATTCTATGATTTGATAGTAACCTTAAGCTTACTTGAGCCTAATCCTGGTTGAATTTTTAGTCTTCTACCATATGTCAGACTGTGTTTAAAAGCTGGAGAATACACTGGACCTCCAAAATAACTAGTATGAAAGTCATTTAAAAGATATTAATAAATTAAAAGTAATATAATCAGATTTCCTAGACCTTATGATTTTCTTTCCTACTGTTGGGCTCAACATCAGTTTCAAGAACTTAAATCACTATTATTTTCTTTTGAACTTCAATTTTTCTCATATTTATTTGACACATCTTTAGGCTAAAAAACGTCAGAGGGAAAATATGTTCATGTTATAGTGTCTTTATGATCTAATGGGCAGCACAACCAGAAGACTCATTCATTCTTCATTCATTTTCTTTATTTTATATGCTTTGTTATACTCTCACACAAATGTTCTTTCAGAGTTAAAAAAAAAAAAGAAATTTGTAGCCAGAATAGATAGGGGGTAATGGGAGTGGTAGATAATCTCAGTTGTGGAAATAGAAGAGTCTAGCTCTTATCAGCCCTTTCACCCCAGAAAGTCCCAGGAGAGTATTTAGTAGTCCAGATCCATAAATATAAAGTGAAAAACTATTCCAGCCAACTCACGGAAATAGAGCCATAAAGAAATATGTTAGAAGAAGCAACAGGGATTGAAAATTTTACTCTGGGAAAAAAAAAATCACCCTGGAAGAGCATGTTCATAAAGGCTGTTAGTCCCAGTGTTCTTTCCATTGTGATACTCCTTCAAACAGGTCAGCCCGAATTTTTATTTCCCATTAAAAGATATAGATTAAGAGTCTCTATAGCTAGAGTTTCCAGTTGCACAAATAGTGTCTTTCTTCCTGGTCAAGTGTGCTGCTCAACAGATGCTGTTGTGCCCACCCTCTTGATGATGATGATGATACTACTTCAAAAAATTTGTGATTTCATTAGCACGGTTATAATCATCATAAAATAGATTGTAACTCCTCTACCCTTTAGTAAACAGTTTCATGAGATGATGTAGTGGTCCCCTTCAAAAATATCATCACCTAGTGGTATTCCTTCTGGTAATCAACTCTGATTAACTATTTTGGTCCTCGAATGGTGGGCACATAGTCCTTTTATGGGCCCATATTCAAGGCCTTTCCAGCATGGTAAAGCCTGCCAGAGTTTCTTGAACAGGTTCATCAACTTGCTTAATGAGTCTATAACTCAGACATTTTTTATTCTAAGACCAGAATTTTCTATAAAATTACTAATATGGCAATGTTTTACATTAAAAATGACCAGAACTTTCCTCAAGGGGTCAAAAGTATTGTGTGCATATAATCTGGCTTTTGTACCTGCCAACAGGGATATTGCATATGGAAGTCTTGTGGGAATGGTAACTACATGCCTGCTAAGTAAGTAGTTAACCCTGAATTTTCTAATTTCCAGGATTCTTTCCATGGACTTTGATGGGGAAAGGAACTTCTGGGGGGTAGGAAGGAAAAGCTATAATAGTTGAGCAATGGTTTGTGCATAAGAGCTAGAGGTCTTTCTAGCATGGTACAAAGCAATAATCAAGCCTGATACCCCAAATTGAGACGATAACCTGTGCTGCCAACCAATGCGTTAGCTGGAAGGACAAGATTGTGACCCTCTTCGACTTTCTAAAGTTTCCCTGGCACTAGTTAATCTCTTCACTTCTGACTACCATTGTCTCTTTTAAGATTGTTTGAATGGTGGCTGTGGTTGAGATGATTTGTTCTTTTGCTAGACAATCCCTTTGTCTTTTTAAACAATACCTTTATTCATATATTTTGTTTTAACATTTACTAAATTCCCTATGCCTCTCCCTCTCCCGTAGAATCAATTCATGTAACAGAATATTTTTAAAGAAAAGGAGAAAACAATAATAAGCCAAACTAATAAATATATTAAAATATGAAAATGGAGGTATATGCAGTGTTCTATACCTGTGGATATTAAAGGGAGAGATGGGAATGTTTTTCAAATATTTTCTCTTTGGGGTCATGGTTGTTCTTTGTAATTTCATAACATTAACTTTCAATTTTTCTGTGGTTGTTATTCCTTTTGTGACTTGGCCAACAATATATATTGCTGTAGTGATTCTGCATATTGGAACACGGCATCCCTGGGTCAAAGTGTATGGACGTATTAGTCACTTTATTTGAATAATTCTAAATTGCTTTCCAAAATGATTGTACTTATTCTTCATACCACCGATAATGCACTAGTGTGCCTATCTTCCTACAGCCCCTTCAACATTTATATAATTTCATATAGTTATTAATATTTTGCTATTCTTTGGGGGAAACATTTTGTTCATATCCTCTGATCACTTATCAGTTGGGGAATGGCTTCTGAGTGTTTTTGTGTTAATGTGCATGTCTGTATCTATTACTGTCTATATATCTTGAACACCAAATCCTTCTTTCAGAAATTTGCTACAAAGATTTTACCCCATCCAACGACATCCATTTCCCCTTTCCTAAATACATTAAATTTGTTTATGTAGAAACTTTTTATTTCATGTAATTGAAACATATTCTCCATACTCTTCTACCTTTATAAATGTCAATTACCCACAGGCACTCCAATTCTCTTTTTCCTGTACTAGGATATTTTCCATGGAGACTCAATGCTGCCTCAGATGTAATGGTTTCTACAAGCACCAAAAATTCCTGTAGAATATGCCCATTGTTAGATCTCCATCTCCCAATATAGATTTCATCTCTCTACCCTTGGTAGTTGTCTTCAGAGGGATCCCTTCCCACCATTAAATTAAGATTTCCTCTTTTCTATTTTTTAAGTCCATCTTTTTTCTAACCTACCCATTTTCCTATAGCTCCTCTTCTTACTAGAAGACTACAGGAATTATATTTATTTCATTGTCTATCATTGATTTGAGTAGGGTACATCACATATTTTCATCTTTAACCCTCCCCCCTTTATGCACCCACCTCTTTTACAGTTTATTCCCACAAAATATATTGATAAAAAGACCTACATAGAAATGTTGATGATTTCTGTAGATTTATTTTACATCCTGTAAGTTTGTTCAAGTTATTAATTATTTCTATTAATTTTATTTGACTTTAAGGGTTCTTTAAGTACATCATCATATCATTTGCAAAGTGATAATTTTGTTTATCTGTGGTGATTCCCTCAATTTTTTTTCTTATTTTATTGCTAAAGTGAGTGTTTTAGTGCTACTTCAAGTAAAATTGGTGACAATGGTGTCCTTATTTCATTTTTCATTTTAAATTATATTTTATTTTTAATTGTTTTACAATAAATAACAATTATTTCTTCAGTTAGCAACAATCTTCTCTCTCACCCTCATGCTATGACCTTCCTCACTTGAGAACTAAAGAAAAACAAACCCTATTACAAATATGTGTTTTAAAATAAACAAATTTCCACATTGGCCATGTTAAAAAAAAAGTTACTTGTTATTCTCTGAGTCCTTCTATACTCTGAGTCCTTCAACTCTCTATCAAGTTGTAAGTAGCATATTTTATCGTTAGTCCCCTGGAATCATAAATTATGCTATTAAGAGTTCACAATTCTCATAGAATTGTTTACCTTTACCACATTGCTTTCATTGTGTGAATTGGCTCCGTTCACCTCACTTGACATTAAATGTACAAGTTTTCCCAGGTTTCTCTGAAATCATCTCCTTTATCATTATTTATTTTATAGTAATATTTCATTACATTTATATACCATAACTTGTTCATCCATTCCTCAGTTAATTAATTAGCTCCTGCAGATGCCAATCCTTTACTACTTCAAAGGAGCTATGAATATTTTTCTGCTTCTTTAGTTAGAATTTGATTTGGTTAGGACTAATTTCTCCATTAATCTACTCTTCCTCTAATTCCCCCTTTTCTCTTCTCCTCTTTTCTTCCTATTTCCCTGTTGATTGAAATGTTTTTTCTGCACCCAACAGTATGAGTGTGTGTCTGTATTAGTGTGTATATTCTTCTTTCTTTTAACCAGTTTAGATGAAAGTGAGGTTAAAGTGACAGATGCTTCCCCTATCCCACTCTTCCTTGTTTGCATAGCAATCTACATGTATATGCTAATTATGGGAGATAATTTCATCTAATATTCTTTTCCCTAAGTGTATTCCTCTTCCCCTCTTTCCATTCTTCTCTTAAGGTCATTAACACATAACAGAACCACTACTATGCCTTGTATAATTAGACTATCTTTATGACCCCTGAAAATGATAGGGCTCAGAGAGGAAATGTATCATTTCTCTATATTAGAATATAAACAATTTATCCTTATTCAGTTAATTATCATTTTTAATTTATATTTCTTTTTTATGTTTCTTTTAACCTGTGTTTGAACTTTAGAATTTCTATGCAGCTCTGGTCTTTTCATCAGGAATTCTTGAAAGTCCTTTATTTAATTAAAGATGCATTATCCTGAGTTGTTGTTGTTTGTCCTTCATTCTTGAAGAGGATCATGATATCAGGGTGATGGCATGACTTGCACTGAATTGGATTTAAGTGAGGGAGGGCTGTACAAGGTCAATAACTTTACTTTTTTCTCCAGAGAGATTTGGGTCCGGTGGCAAGATATAAATCAGGATGACTGGAGATGGCCATGGATGTTTAAGGCAATTGGGGTTAAATGATTTGCTAAGGGTCACTCAGCTAGTAAGTGTCTGAGGTGCCATTTGAACTTGGGTTTTCTTGACTCCAGGGCCAGTGCTCTACCCACTGAGCCACCTAGCTTCTTTTCCTCAGTTTGGTTTAGTAAATTATTCTTGGCTGCTCAGCTCATATTCTTTACCTCCTGGAATGTTATATTCCAAATTCTTTATAGTGTTAGTTGCTAAATCATGTTTAATCCTGACTATATATGGCTTCTTGGTAGCATTTGACCTTTTTTTTTCTTTGACACAGAAGCTATGGATTTTGGCTATGATGTTTCTAAAAGTATTCATTTTGGTTTCTTTCAGGATTCTTCCCATTTCCACTTTGTACTCTGCTTCTAAAAGATCTAGGCAGTGTTTTTGGTTTTTTTAAAAAGATTTTTAAAAATAGGATGTCTATTCTCTTTTTTTAGTCATGATTCAGATAGTCCAAGTCAGTTGTTTTTGCTATAAGATTCATTAACTTTGATTCTATTTTTCAACTTTTGGACTTTACTTCAATATTTTTTATGATTTCCTAGAGTCATTGGCTTATATTTTTTCTATTATAATTTGCAAGGAGTTTGGTCTTTGGGCAAGCTATTAATTCCCTTTCCAATTCTTTTCCCCCAGGGCACTAGAGTGCTCAATGTATAGCATACTTCTGGCCTGATCCCATCTCCAATGTCTGGAGACATTTCTCTCTCTCTCTATGCTCACCTGGGGTAGACAAAGAACTCACTGTCACCTTTTTTTTTAAAGATTTCCTCTATCAAGATTCAGTCTGATGAATTTTCTAGACCTGTTTGGAGGAGTTTTATGGATGGGCATTCAACTGTGATGCTTCCTGCTGCTCTGTCATCTGGGTCCACATTGATGTCCATGTTTTACCTCAAATTTATTGGAAAGAATTCTAGTTCTTCTCTGTTTAAGTTGCCTTTATACCTCCTGTCTGCATAAACAATGTGTTTTGCTTGTGAAGCTGTTGTTATTGCTTTTTTTGTCTCTTCTATATTGTCCTTCACTTCAATCAATTTTTTATTCTCAACCAGGTCTTTTGCTTCTTTAGAGGGACTTAATACCATGGATTAATTTACTTTTATTCTGACAATTATTTTTGCCATGAAGTCCATAAATTCTGCCATTTTATTCCCTTTAAAATTGTTTCAAGATGTGTGTTTCTCTCTTGAACAATTTGGGAACATTCTACTACACTTCCATAATCTTCTGGGGATCTGTTCTGTCTTCTGTCTCATCAGGTGTTAGTTCAATTTTCTTTGTCTTGCAACATAAATAGATAGGCAGATAGATAGATAGAAAGATGATAGATAGATAGATAGATAGATAGATAGATAGATAGATAGATAGATAGATAGATAGATAGATAGATAGATGGATGGATGATTGCTTTACAGTCACTTAGATATCTTGGTGACTTCCCCTTTATGTTTTAATAGCTTCCCTATTGATTTTATCTATTGGTAGTCTAGGTTTATAACTGAGTTTTCTTCCTCCTGGAATCTTTAGTAGTTTTAATATTTTTCCCCTTTTTTATTCCCCATATTACTTTCTAACTCCTGCTTTTATGATGGGCCCCCTGGAAATGGATCTCAGAGATGTTTCAGCCTCTTTTTCTATGAAGAAGTTACTTTTCATTGGTCCCCAGGAGTATGCCAATCCCCTTTCCTTTAGGCTATTTTCAGGCTTGTACACAAGCTAGTGCCCCTCCCTCATTTCCCTCTGTTCTTTAGTTCTCTGGCTCAGAATAGCCCCAGCAAGTTGCCATCCCAGGCAGAGCACATTCCTGAATTCTGATACCATCCCTCTGCCCCTATCATCTCCAAATAATGAAAGAGGAAAAAGTGAGGTCTGCTGCTTGTTGTCACAGAATGGTGGAGTGAGAGGAGTATCAAAGTCTGCTGAAGAGACTCCATCAGCTGCAAGGAAATTGCCAAATGGATAATAGAGCATAAGCAAGAGTTTGGGGACTGGTTTAGTAGGGGGTAATGAATGACTGTGTTAAGAATGATGTTTCTTATTCCAGAATAATTTTGGGCAATTTTTTCCCCCAGAATTCCTGGAATTTTTTTTTGGGGGGGGGAGATTTTTTCCCTTCTTTTTCTTTTTCGGATGATCATGTCTTGGCCTGTGCCAGGCAGCTGCAATTTCTGTACTTTTTGCACATAATTCCAATTTGAAGGAGTTTAAATATTTAATGAGGACTAGAGAAAATTCCAGTCTTTCATTGTGTTGGTAATGTTATTTTAATTCTCAAGTTGCTAAACTGGGACACAACTTGTTGGCCAACAAACTCAGGTTACTTGCTGTATTATTTAATTCACAGGCTGAAATAATAAAGAAGAGGAATTTTCCTGTTCAGAACTAAAATGTATTTTGTTCAACAAAGATAGGCTGGGCGGGGGGGAGAATCACACAAAAAGACATAAATGGTCAAAGAAAGGAAATGATATTTCTTAAGCCTTACAGAAGTACTTGAGACCATATATAGAAAGACTCAAGACTCATTTTTATTTGTTTTGTGAAAGAAGCCAAGATCCAGAAAATGCCATGCTGTGAGAAAAAAAAAAGCATGTATTGCTTTATTTGATAGGCTTAGGTGGCTTGCTTTCCAATACGCTTCAAACATAGCCCTATAATGTCTAAGGAGAAAGAACTTCCCCTCTCATAGTGGCTATTCTGGAAGGTTTTGACTATATAATTATGATCAAAATGATGGTGGTGGTGATTTGTATGTGTGTATATGTGTGCAATAAGCATTTATTTAGTACCTACTATGTACCAAACACTATGCTAAGTGCTTTACAAATATTTCATTTGATCCTCACAAGACACTGGGAGGTAGGTGCTATTATGACCCCCATTTTACAGTTGAGGAAACTGAGGCAGAAATTAGGCAACTTGCCCAGGATCACATAGCTAAGTTCTGAGGTCAAATTTGAACTCGAATCTTCCTGAACCCAGGCCTGGTGCTCTATTTACTGTGGTACCTAGTTGCCAAATAGCAACACCTACCATAGCAATGTTGTCAGTGAAAAAAATCTCTCAGGAGTTCTATTTGATGATTAAATATGGGAGCTATTTCTGAGGCCTTTGGATAATTTTTTCTGTGAAATCAAATCCCCCTTGGTTAAAGTTTTTCCTCTCCATTTTGAATAGAATTTTTTAGTCCTGGGAAAGATTTTTCCTCTTTTTTTTTCCCAGATGATTATATATATTTTTAATTTTTCTTGATTTTTTCCAGTACTGAATTTGTTCAAAGGAATAACTCAGTTTCTATTTTGTTTCAAATCATTTCATTTAATCTTTTATATTTTCAATTCTGTTTTTTAAAATTTCTTTGTCTTTTTTTAGTGTTTTGTTTTAGTCTATTATGGATGGTTCCCTCTCATGATTAATCTGCTACCTGAAAAAAAGTTACACATGCAAAGTACTTTTGTCAATGTTGTTAATTTTTGTATTAAGTATATATTTTATTAGTGTTGTACATATGTAAGTGCTGCTGATTTATTTGATGCAGTTTTCCAAATATATAGTTATCATTAGTATTTAGAAGTAGAGAAAGTTATTTTTTACCTGGAGGGGAGAAGGAAGAGAGGTTCAGAGGGTGAATATCTCATCCTATTAACTCATTTTGGGTCTTTGCTCTGGGTAAACTCCAAAAACCTCCATAAGATCTAATGGCCTCACTGAAGCCATGCCACTAAAGGTCTTCCTGTCCTTCTTCTTCCCAAAAGTCTGTTCTATTTCAAAGTCAGGGGCAAGAGCCCCAAGAACTTGGAGAATCCTGGGCAAACTGCTGGGCTTGCAGATGTTATGGGATAAATCTCTCCTTTTTGAGTTTATATACTAGGTAACTGTTGCTGAAATAGCACTACCACAATATGGAAATTATAGATATAAAAACCCAGGTTTTATTATATTTAAGCACAGATTCTGAGGGATAGAAAATTAACCCCTGAAAGAAGATTAGGATTTTCTGACAAGCTTTTATAGAGAAAATTATGTTGCAAAGAATGAATTCTTTTACATATTGCAATCTTATATATTCTTTTAGACTATAAAAGTTTAAAAGAAAGCTTCACAATTCCATGCTTCCTTCAGTGTCACAAAAGTTGAAAAAACTTAATTAAGCAATCATAATTTCATATGTTCCCTAAGGAAACAAATTCATTTAAATGGGATATATAGGGAAACTAAATCCAGTTACTGATTAAATACTGAGTAAACAAAATCCTACACTTACAAAAACACAAGGCTACATTATAAAGAAGTCACTTTGGCTAATTGAGAAGAAAGGATTTACATGTCATGAAAACTTGGAATCAGGGAAATACTTCAACAACAAAAAGTATTTTGGAGAAATTTTAAAGATACTGTAGTCCCTTCTTTCTCTCCCTTGATCTTTTATCTCATTAAAGTCAAAATTCTTCCTTTAATGCTATTATTCCATGAGTTGGGTTTTGGTCAGGTGAAATTAATATTAATATAAGATGGATTTTTAGTTAACCAAAAGTTGCAGTAGGACGACCCTGGGAACCAAAATAATCAATGAAAATACAAAATTCCCATAACATATGAAATCTTCCTTTCCCCCTTACCTCCTCCAGGCTTCTGAGTGCTTTATATAGGTGGGACCAAAAGACCAGTTCCATGTATCTGTGATAAAGTTAATTCTGGTAGTCACCCAAGAGGTTGGAAAATAAGTTCTAGAACTGTTTGTACTATTGTTCCCACAACCTGTTTTCCAATTTCTCCAGAACACTTTAAAACTATATTTTTCTATTTCTTTGCTAGTTGCTGTAGACAATATGTTGTCTCCTTAAGAGATGTGATTCTTCCATATTGAGGGGGAATTTTGTTAAGAAATGAATGACAACTGAAGCTGCCATAAGAATGAGGAATTGAAACACTACAGTAGTAAACAGAGTGGCTGGAGGAAACAAAAGAAACCTTTAAAACTTCACTGAAGTATATCATAAGTGAGGGTCTAAGTATCCAGAGGACAGCAATAAGGGCTCAAGATCTAGAGAAGATGTTCCAAGCAGGAGGAAGGTGTGAGAAAATCAAAGACAACTTGACTTTCTTCACAGTCTTATACCAGGGATCTCCTAGCACTAGATTATCACAAAACTGGCTCTACCATATGAGTAGCAAAGATTTCAATTTTCAAATCTAAATTAAATGTAAACAGCAACAACAATATTCTTATCTCCATTCTGAAGCACTTGTTTTCCTCACTTATGTTACTCTGCTTCTTCATTATCTTTCTTTCCCTGCCTCACCTACTCTCTCTTGAAGTAAAATTTATCTTTGCTTTGAAGGGGAGACTAAGTTCTATAAGTTGATGGGCTGAATCCATTGGCAAACTGGAGCAATAGATAAAATACTACACTATTACTATTGCTACTGGTGACAATGACAATAAAAGTTAGCATTTATTAATCACCTACTTAACTGTCATTTAACTATGTTAGGGATACAAATACAACAAATAAAATAATCCCTACTCCCAAGGGGTAGAAAACAAGGATAGATAGAGGCATATAGAAGAATAAATACAAACAAATGCAAAGTAGGTAAATACAAGGTAGTTTGAAAGGAAGAATGGTGGCCATGGAGGGGATCAGGAAAGGTTTCACATAACAAGTGGTGTTTGAGCTGCCACAAAAGAAAAGAAAGATTTTATGAGGCACAGATGAGGAGAGAGTGTTTGTAGACATGAGGCATCTCCAGTTCAAAGGCATGGAGATGGGAGATGAAGTATTATGTTTGAAAAACAAAGAGAATGGCAATTTGACTCAATTTCAAAGTTAGGAAGGGAAGAAATGTGTAACAGGGCTATAAAAACAGTTTGGGGTCAGGTTGTGAAGGGTTAAAAGGTAAACAGTAGGGGTTTTGATTTGAGACCAAGGTAACCCACTACTAATGGAGCCATCTCCAGTCTTTCAGTTCTATATCTGGTCACTGGACACAGATGACTCTGGAGGAGAGGGTAGGGCTGGTGACTTTGCACACTTCTGCCTCACTTAAATCCAATTCAGTGCAAGTCATGACATCACCTCCCCTATGTCATGGTCCTCTTTGAGAACAAAGGACAAATAACAACAACAAAAAGAGGCAATAGGGAACCAAAGAAATTTATTGAGTAGGGGACTAAGTAACAATATTTTACATATTATTCAATTTGTCCAAAAGTAATAGAACAAGTTGCCTCCATAGACACAAAATTTTTCATTTCCAAAAGTAACTTAGAAGAGTCGGAAAGCAATATTAACAGCATTGTGTATTGATCAACTGTGATATACTTGATTCTTCTCAGCAATACAATGGTACAAGATAATTCCAAAGGACTCATGATGGAAAATGCTCTCCAGGTCCAGAAAAACAAAAGAATTGTTGAATCTGCATGCAGATCAACCATACTATTTCTATTGTTTTTGTTGTTTTTCTTTTTTGAAGTTTTCCCTTTTTGCTTTGATTCTTCTCTCATAACATGACTAATGCAGAAATATGTTTAATGTGATTATATATATAACCTATATCAGATTATTTGCTGTCTTGGGGAGACGGAAGAGAGGAGAGGGAGGGAGAAAAATTTGAAACTGGAAATCTTATAAAAACAAATGTGGGGCAGCTAGGTGGCGCAGTGATTAGAACACCGGCCCTGGATTCATGAGTACCTGAGTTCAAATCCGGCTTCAGACACTTAATACTTACTAGCTGTGTGATTCTTGGCCAGTCACTTAACCCCAATTGCCCCCCCCCGAAAAAACCCACAAAAAATCTTGAAAACTATCTCTAAATGTAACTGGAAAATAATAAAATATTTATATGGAAATTTTTTTTTTTAAAAAGAAGAGGCTGAAAGACCATTTGTCAAGAATATTGTAGCAGTGATCTTTGTTTTAGCTATGGGCTCAACTAGAGGACCCTGAAGGGCTCTTCTAATCTAGAGATTCTGTTTCTCTGATGTTACATTTGAATAGTATATTACAGTTTTTAAATGGTCTATCTACCTCTAATTAGGTGTTATCTTTAGAAGTGACTCTAAACACTCTGGAAATTCTCTGACAATGCTCCTGACACCAAGAATCTTTGAACCACAAAAAAGGGACATTTCTGCTGCTTGTGCATAAGGGAGTGTAATTCAACCCATATCTATGAATACTTTTTAGAGGTGTTCAGGAGAGCTAAGTTAAGACAATTAAACATAACAAACAAAAAACACCTCATCCTAATTGTAGAGGAATAAGTTAGATGCAAAAGGGGTCAGGCAGTAAGCCTCTTGTGGAAACTTTTCTTTTAGGCTGTTAACCCAGAAGCCTCAGCATCTCTAGAAGGAGACAATTAGAGATGCCCTAAGGGTCTTGGAAAGCTTGGTGAATTGCTGAATTGATAGCAGCTGGGAAAACCTTACAGAAATTATGAACTCTTTGTTGTCTCAGTGACTAGGGAGAGGTGGTCACATCCCTATTTGCTCTCACATTTATGAGCTCTGTTCAATTAGAACTTTTCCTCTGGATTCTTGGGAAAGGAGACAGACAGGAACAGTTTTAAGAAGTCTTGACAGGTTGAGAATCTCCAAGTTCTGTTGCCTCCTAATTCCACAAGGGTTTTTCTTTAGCTTTATTTATTTTGCCATAGGGTTTCCTCTCCTTTCCATTAAAAAAAAGTTTTTTTTCTTTTTTGGGCGATTTAAAAATTTTTCAAGTAGCATATATATATTTTCCCCCCTCCCTTCCACCTCTTCCTACCATTGGACCAAAAAAAGAAAAAAAAAAGGAAAAGAAAATTGGGTGGTGTTTTGGTGTGATGTTTGTGTCTAAGTCTAGACTGCAAACCCCAGGAGAGTCTAGAGCGTGCCTGTCTTTATGCTAAGTTAATAGTGGGCGACATTCCAGCATGGCCAAGGCAGCTGGAGCCAAGAGCTTCCCCTCTGTGAGCTGAATGATCTCTTTCAGAGCCCCTGAGTGACAGTGCGTCCGCAAACTCTCTCTTCCAGAACTCGCGATGGTTGGTGGTGCCAGGGACAGTTCATTCGCATCCCACAGGGGAACAGTCGGCTTCATTCCATCTTCCTCCCTCTCCCTAGGCTCGGGCCCAGCAGCTCTACCCAACGTTGTGAATGTCACCTCTCTGGATGGGGTTGCCAAGGCCGGCTGCTCCTTCCCTCTAAGTTCCTTATTATGCCTGCAGTGAACAGGCTCTACGTTATGTGCTCCCCAACGCTGCTCAGCCCTCTAGCTGTTTCTTCTGTCTGTGGAGAGACCCAAAGGACGCCAGAGAGCCATCCGGGCGAGTTATCTTGACAACTTTATGACGTAATGCTTTCCACAGCTGGGAGGGGGGAGGGGAAGAGGCCGCAGGTCTGAATTCTCTCTCTGGCACCCCAAGCTCTTCAGCAGCTTTGTGAACAGGGCTAGAGAAGCAAAGAAAAGCAAAACAGGGAACTCTGCCTCTCTTTTAATAAATTCCCTCACCAGTAATTCTTGGGCTCATTTGCATTAGCAATGCAAAACATGAATGTGAATAGTCACTTGGGCACTGATTACTGTGGTGAGGAGCTAGGCACAAGACTGACACCAGGGGACATACAGGCTCCCACCCGGGTTCCAGGAGCAGGGTATCTGTGAGGGTCCTCTTACCGAGCTTTCTTTTAGATTCCCAGGAGCTGCTCAGCATTAACAAAAGACTGTGCTCTCAAGCAAACAGGCTCTCCTGAAACTTCCCCCTTCTTGAATTAAACCCAGTTTGTATTGGAAAATCATTTTCAAAAGGATCACTTGATAAAAAAGAAAGCAACTTCCACCCACACTTGCCTTTCCACCACCACCCCTCCCCACCCCCCACCAAAAAAGAGAGAAATGAAAAAGCCGAAGGACTTTGAAGCAGGCTAAGTCATCCAGCACCGGTGTGTCTACACACTGCTTTGCAGCAATACTGCTCTAGTCCTTGTGAAAAGTGCCTCTAGGCAACATCCTGATTAGCCAGCAAGCCAGCAGGCAAACTACGTTTCCTGTCTATTGAATGCAAGTGCTGTTAGGCTTTGACAGAAGGCCTAAAGTGGGCGCAGACTCTCAGCTCCATATGTGAGAAATTTTATTTGCCTGTCTCCTTCAATGAAGGAGTGGACAATCAAATTCTAACAGCCTGCTAAAGAAAGAATGGAAGGCCCCATGCAGCTCTGCCTCTCCAATCCTGGGACTGTTGTCAGTTACAATAAACTCGACAGACAGAGTGCATAGGAATTGATACAAGAGCGGACTTCCAGGATTTTGTGTGAGGTATAAGTCAAGGGATGTTGGGCATCATTTGGGGAGAAACCAGGTTCTGAAGAATTCTTTTATCCACTTGGGATGTCAGAAAGATTCAGTATAGTGCTGCTTAGTGATGTAAGGGCTTCTGACTATACCAAATCCAAATGCTTGAAGTCAGATAAACCACATGACCTTTGAAAGTCAGGGAGTTTTCAGCATCAGAGTCAGAATGTAAATTCATTTCCTATCTATACTGTATATGATGCTATGGTACTGCAAATGAAAAACAAAAATAAAGGAGTTATTAAATATTGAAACCCCTGCATCACTTTTGGCCCGCCATGTAAATCTATTTATCCCAATGTGTCCCAATGCGCCTATATCGATATCAATATAGATATATACTTTAGCCAAAGAAATAGTTTCTCAGTGCTAGAAGGTGTTTGCCCATCAAGTGGTTCAAAAAGTCCCTAAAACAAATGGTTGCTACTTTTTAATGCAGAGTCAGCTTTACAATGGCCAACATCTTCATAATGCCAGGGACAATCCTGCTCTCTGGTTGTGTCTGTGAAATGGTGACTTGCCATCTGGCTAAGAGTTGTGACTTCATGTTTGTCAGAATTATAAGAGAAACATCAGAACAGAAGGCTCTGGGGTCCTGGTCATGGCTATTCATACCAGCAAGACTGATGGAGACTTATGTCAGAAGCAGAGATGCAGCTGTGTTTGATTCTGCTGTTTTTAGTCTTTCTGCACTTGGGTGGTATGGTTGAATTCTTTCTAAATGTTGCACTTGTGCCAAGGAAGAGGGGATGCTTTGGTTTTCTTCTAAGCATCCCATGTACATATATACTGCTCAAAGAACCAATTTCTACATTGAAAAAGAAAGCATATCGTTTAAGATATATATCACACTTGTATTGATGTCAAATAGGCCTTCAACATGACAGTGCTTTATTGTAGTCCACATAGCTACAAGATGTCAAAGAGAACAAAATGTAAAAGAAACTTATAAGCAATAAAAGCTCTAATATTGCACCACATTCTACCCCTCCATCTTAACTAACATAATACAATCAGCAAATAGCTACTTATAACTTTGTGAGGCTTTCTCTGTATTTATTACATGACTGCATGTGCAACCAAACATGAGGAAAGGACGTTTCAGTCATTGTGGCAAGAAAAGAATTATTCCTTTCTTTACTTTGGGGCTATTTTGAGTCCTCAGGAATTATAGTTCAATATTAAGAACACCAGGAGAAAAAAATACACAAAATAACCAGAAAAGTACATGAAATTCAGTCAAACCCTAATGAATTATAATAACCAATCTTACTTTTGAAAAACAGATAATGAAAAGCATGACTTTTCTTTCAGTAGATATATGAGAGACCATATGCTATCAGATATGACAGTTTTCCAATGAAATCAAAACAATTTATAGTCATATAAAAATCCTCTAAATCATTATTGATTAGAGAAATGCAAATTAAATATGCATAAGATCAAATTTTACACCTACCAAATTGGATAAAATGATTAAAGGGAAAAGTGACAAATGTTGGAGGGGGGATGTGGAAAAATTGGGACATATTCATTGTTGATGGAATTGTGAACTGATCCAACCATTTCGGAGAGCAATGTGGAATTATGTCCAAAGAGTTATTAAATTGCCTATACTATTTGACGTAGCAATAGTACTACTAGGTCTATTTCCAAAGATTATTAGGAAAAAAGGAAAATAACTCTAAAATACTCTAAAATGCTTATAGCAGCTCTCTTTGTGGTGACAAAGAACTGGAAACTGCAGGGATGCCCATCAATTAGGGAACAGCTGAACAAGTTGTGGTATATGATTGTGATAGAATACTACCGTGCTATAATAAATAATGAGCTCAATGATGTTAGAAAAAACATGGAAAGACTTGAACAAAATAATGAAGAATGAAATGAGCAGAACCAAGAAAACATTACATACAACAACAACAAAATTATTTTAAGAATGACTGAGGTGGCACAGTGCACTGGCCCTGGATTCAGGAGGACCGAAGTTCAAATCCGGCCTCAAACACTTGACATTTATTAGTTGTATGACCCTGGGCAAGTCACTTAACCCCAATTGCCTCACCAAAAAAAAAAATAAGGAAATGAGTAGTTTTGATTATTATAAATAACCAAATTAATTATAAATTACATATGAAGAAAGATACTATCTGCATCCAGACAAAGAACTGATAAATAGAAGTATGTATAAAATGACTTTAGACACACACATATGTATGTATATATGTATACATACATACATATACCTACTTGTATTTAATTGTAGCCATCTAAAAAAAGGGGAAAAAGATAATTACATAATTATTTTATTATAATATTTAAAAAGAATAGCAAGTTGTACCTAATAGATTTGCCATTTTGCAATCATCTTTTTTAAAAAATTATACTATGTTATGGAAATGCTTGTTTTATTCCACAAATTAAAAAATAAAATAAATGTTTTTTAAATTATATGGTCTCTATGTCCATTGGCTTCACTTAACTTTTTTCTTTTTTATAAAGTAGGATTGAATTGGGGGATGAGGAGCAGAAGGGTTATGTTGGGAAATGACAATGGTGTAAAAACCAGGGACATCAATCTCAATATCAAATGAGATAATATTTATAAAAAGTGCTTCATGCGGTGCATTACACATACTCTATAAATGTTTATTCCCTCTTTTCCCTTCACCAAAAAACTCTCTAAATGCATATATTAATGACAAATGATATTATAGAAGATTCTTCTAATAGTTTGCTATTTATAAGAAACCCTGTGAGAAACACTGATACCATATAGACCTACCTATTGTAGGGAGCAATTTTTAATTGGGGAGTGTTAGCTAGGCAGCTTGCCACAATATTGGGGCAAGAATGAAGACTGGCAGCCTCCCTCACAACAGAGCAGGATTTATTTAACAAGAGTTAACTTTAAAAAACACAAACATGATCAGTAGGATCAAGGGAAAAGAAATAAAATGAGGAAAAGGGAAATTATACAACCTGAACAACACCACTGCCCAGGAATAAGCTGAGAACACACAGCAGTGTCCTAAAGACATTCGCTAGGTTAATCAACTCCTAGCTGGCTCGCCAAATCTGTAGGGAACAATTTTTAATTGGGGAATGTTAGCTCGGCGGCCCACCACAATATTGGGGCAAGGAAGGAGACCAGCAGACTCCCTCAAAACACTATACTTTGGACTCTTTATAGACTCTAAGACCTCATAGTGCAGTTATCTACCTAGTTCTAGCTCCACACTTTCTAGCAAAGGTTACCATGACAAAAAGGAATAGATACTAATCACAAAGAGAATAGCATCCAAAAGCTGTTATTCTTTATTTTTTAAGTACTCTGATAAGTCTAGGTGGAGATTTTAGAGGCATATCTTGAGACTTGGTAGTTATTCAGGGGAACTGACATCTTTGAACATATAAAATAAAACATGATAAGAAATCCAAGACATTTGTTGGCCACTCTCTTCTAATAGTCTGCTTCTGAACATCCTTAGTGGTTTCTGCCATTCTTTTAGCCTCATATAAGATTCCTGTTCACAAATCCCTGGAGTCAAATACAGTAATTGCAACACCACACCAGAAACAAGAATAAATACCTATCCATGTTTTCAAATTAAATAGCGTAAAACCATGATAGAGTAAGTTTGAGTTAGAAGTACAGGGGGTTGGGGCAGCTAGGTGGCACAGTGGATAGAGCACCGGCCCTGGATTCAGGAGGGGCTGAGTTCAAATTCGGCCTCAGACACTTAACACTTACTAGCTGTGTGACACTGGGCAAGTCACTTAACCCCAATTGTCTCACCAAAACAAAACAAAACAAAAAGAAGTACAGGGGGTCTTCATTATTCGTATAGATTCATTATCAGTACCCCTGCACTTATTGCAATTGTCTTTTGTTTTGGTCTGTTTTGTTTTGGTGTGATTTTATCAGTGAACAGAATTCTTGATGAAGAAATTCTCCCTACCATTGCAGATTAAAAACTGTTCTGAAATTTATAGTATGAAAGAGTTACCTGAGGCACTGAAAGGTTAAGTGACTTGCTTAGGGTCAGTCACATAACTGATATATGACTCTTTTCTCTGTATTTTTTCTCCCTTGATCTCATCAGTTTCATTGGGTTCAAGCATCTTCTCTATGCAGATGACTCCAAGATCTATAAAAATGTCTTACTGCAGTTTTAAGCCATTAAAGATTAAAATTGTAGTATGACTTTAATAATAGTATTAGAAAATACATTAATATTAATAAACTTTAATAGGTTAAAATGCAATAAGACTTTTTGGGATGCCCTGCGTATATAGTCCTACTATCTCTCTTGAGTTCTCATCCTGGATCATAAAATAAAAGCCTATTGGACATTTCAAGTCATATATCACAGGCATTTCAAGTGTGTTCAATGAAGGACTTATCATCTTTTGCCTCAAACCCACCCTATTTCCTACTGAAGGCAGACATATAATACCAGTCACCCAGACTCAACTTAATTATAATCTTAAATTCTTCACCCTAATTTACCCCCTATCCAATCAATTCTCAAATTGTATTGTTTCTATCACCACAATATCTCTTCTATGTGCCCCTCTTTCCACTCACACAGCCCCCCTCTTACTTACAGAGCTCTTTGCCTCTTCTCAGGCTTCCCAGGCCTGGTGATTTGTCTCTATGCCTTGATTTCCTTCCCACTCTAATCTACCCTCCACACAGCTGCTAAAGTGATTCCCAGGTCTGACTAAGTCACTTCACTACTCAATCCACTCTTGTGGTTCCCTATAACTTCCAGGATCAATATATATTTTCTGTTTGCTATTTGATGCTTTCCAAAGCCTGATGCCTCCCAATCTTTCCCCTCTTTAGATGCATTACTCCATCTATGTACTCTATGATCCAATCCTATTGGCTTATTTTGGTTTGTCACATGCACATGACACTTCATAGTCCATCTTTATGTCTTTGCAGCGGCTGTCTCCCGTGCCCAGAACACTTTTCCTCCTCACCTTGGCACCTTAGAATCGCTTGTTTCCTTCACACTCGTTCAAGGGACACTGTTTGCAGGAAGCCTTTCCTGGACAACCCAACTGCTACCAACTTACCCTCACAGACAGGCTTTTAACATTTTCTGTGTCATAGACAGACTCCTTTGGCATCCTGGTAAATCCTACTGACCCCTTTTTAGGAGGATGTTTTGAAATGCATACAACAAAACGCACATGATTACAAAGGAAACAAATTAGAATGAAATAGTTATAATTTTAAAATAAGGTTTAATCTTTTAAAAACAAGATTAAGAATCCCTGCTCTAAAGTTAACTTGCATGTATTTTTTTATAAAATCATGTCTGCCTCTCTCCAATTGTGACTGACTATATCTCCCTCTCCTGAGGGTATGGGATAGCTTTCTCTAATGATATCAGGTTGAACCCTCATCTCAATGTCTTCTCCCCAATGAGCTGTCAGTGACTACACCCCAAATGGAACCAATGACCAGTCCCACTTAACCAACTAACCTCATTTAGTTTTGACAAAGTGGTTTTATTTAGAAGATAAGACAAGAATTGCAAACAGTTCTCCCCAACACCTAGTGGGAGCACAATCTCCCCTATGTCTCCATGTTTTCTAGGGAGAATGGACTGAGATTTAATTTAGTTTCTATTTATTATTTGTCCTCCTAAAATCCATCCTAAATGTGGAATTACTGTTGGATGTGACTATCTTAGCTATTGTTGGATTGGATCCTAAAGGCTGCTCCTTGGCATATCAGTGCTGGACGGACTGCAAATCCTGTCCTGGGCTCCATTCCCACATATCCATCTTCAATCTCCTTCATCTAAAATAGCAACAGATACCACAATAATAATGATAGCAAGACAGAGAATAGAAGCTTATATTCATGGGCTACATGTTGGTCTTGGCTAGAGCATTGTATCTCTTCTTTCTGGAATGCTTACAGATAGAAAGAAGTCAAATTAAGAGAAAGGTAATGTTCTGGTCACCTAGAGCCTTTTGAATCCCATATCCTGCCCCAAGTTATAGCTATATAGTCAAAGATATTCCTCTTTACCATATAATTAGAATATCAAAGTCAACGTGGAAAATGCATCAGCAAATTACATGCTCATAAAGGCTAGACTCATTGGCTAGTCAGTCACTCATTAAGTCTATACATGGGTAATATATCCTCTGGGCTCATCCTTCTAACTCACACTGACCCTAGTATATTGAGTGCCCATAAACATACCTTCTACTATTTTCAGGGTTATAGGGGTAGTACTATGAATTGTTTTCCTGACACTAGCTCAAGCCTCCATGGATGTGCTTCCTCTTAAAAATTAGCCAGTAGATTCCTAAAGGAATCTTTAGCAAAGGATGGAATAGAAAAGAACAGTAGTTACAATGAATATTCTTCCAAACCAAGGATGTGCACACCCACAAATACAATTGCATAGAATCTTAAATATAACAGTAGTGTTGCATGCATGTTGGGAAGACGCATAGCCAAGGCAACTCATAGCTCCACGGCCACAGTAACTTGATGTCATTTCTTTCTCCAGATGATCTTATTGAAGTTCTCTTTGAGGTATAGTATTAGTAAAGAACAAGCCATTTTGATACTCACCTGCTCTGGCTCTCTATAAGTTACAGCATCTCCACCGGATGGGTAGCTCAGTTGGGTTTGCTCTTTACAGGACATGGCTTCTTGACTGTATAGGTCAAGGCTGGGTAAATTAAGTCATTAAGGTGCTAAATTGTCTCTTCCCAGGGCTTGGGTATTGCCAGGCTGGGCTCAGAAAGTTGCTTGGACACTGGACATGACTGGTTCCAGATTGGGATGGACAGATCATGTGGTTGCTAGATTGCTACCAAAATTCAGTTTGAAATTTCTCTTGGCCCTAGTATTTTCTAGTACTTCTTGGAGACTATGATTTCTAGGATTTCAGGTATGCTTCCCAATTTGGTGATGTCCTAATCATAGGATCATTAGTATGAGATTTAAAATTGGATATAAGAGCATTAAACTCCCCTTTAACCTTTCCTTTATATATCTCCCAGACCAGTAAGAGAAAGAAGCCTCTGAGCATTAGTTAAAGATGGATTACTTAGCTTTTATTGTTTGGGAATTAATTAGCCAACAAACAAGGTGATGCTGATTAGAGAAATAGGAAAGTAGAAATATAAATAAATAGTCTTAGATCTAAGCTTAGTCTATATTACGTATAGAACTCACCAAATCCCAAGGCCACCTCTGAGCCTAAGAACTGCATCAACCATGTGCTATTACGGAGGACCAGGCTGATCACCAAGGACCACACATCACACCTGAGTCAGCATGTGTGCAGAGCGAGAGAGACCACTTCCATTCTCTCCTTGTTTTTAAGCTCACACCCCGGAAGTGGAGTGCTTAGCAGACGCACAGCTGTTCGTCACAGTCTCCTCCCTGAAAGGGTGGTCCTTCAAAAACCGGTGTCCTTCAGTTATGGCTAACTAACTCTTAAATCTTAGTTAAAAGCTTTCACTTTTTACCACAGTAGAGATTTACAAGGTGTAGGAAGCCCTACATTATTTTGATAATTCAGATATTAGAGTAAAAGATGGGAAATGAACTGAGTCAAGCAGGTCCCTCACTCTGTAGATGCTGCTAGGTGGGGCTGGGCAAGCTGTTTAGCTGAGGGGAACTACTAAGAGCTTAGGCTGTCTGCTAGACAGCTCAGTAAGTTGGATACCCTAATCTTACCTTGCAGTGGGTAGCTATAGTCTTTTAGCACATTCAATCACTAGTTGAGCTGGGTAATACTGGTATGCTGGTAAATGTTTAACAAGCAGCTCTCTGAAAAAGAAAAGTATGCATAGGCCCACTTTTGAGTTTAATCTGCATTACTAACATTTTTTTCTTCACCTTCTTAAATTTAGACAATCAACTAAACAATCAATCAAATACTGATTTTTAGCATTTGCAGATTTCCAAGGTGTAAATTCTCACCCTGAAAATTTAACAGTTAGCTCTCCTGAGCTGATATGGACTGGCTCCAGCACACCCTTGGTTTGATACTTCTTGGCAGAATGTAGATGATGTCTATCTTCTCCTGTTTGATAATCCATTCTGGTTCCAAGAGATCTCCCTCAGTTTGAGTATTTACTTAGAGACATCAGTCCCAAGTCAGTGACTTACACTTCCCAGACTCCTACTGGGGCCTCATATGAATGAGTAATTGGTTATGATAAATACAGGAATGCCTCCTGTGGCTTAGAGGCAATTAATTTGTCTTCATTACAATTAATCTATTCGAGCTTTTGATCCTTTCTAAGGTATAAAAAGTTTATTTTGAATCTGAAGGCCTTTCCCTCTTCATTTCATGGCTTCTATCTTATCACCCATCTGGGCTTTCATATTTTCAGTTCTTGAAAGGCCATGGTGCTACATCTAAGCATACAGACCCTCCCATTAGAATGTCAGTCCTTAAGGACAGCGATGGGCTTTGTTTATTCCTTCTATCTTCCATGCTTAGTGCAGTGCCAGCCACCAAGTAAGTGTTAAAAAATGCTTTTTTATTGATATTTCAAAGGCAGGACTTCAGCCTTTCTCTTCTTAATTTTATGGCTCTCTCTCTCATTCTCACTCTTGCTCTCTCTCTCTCTCTCTCTCTCTCTCTCTCTCTCTCTCTCTCTCTCTCTTTCTCTCTCTCTTTCTCATCAGTTGGGTTTAAGTGACTTGCCCAGGGTCCTGCTGAGCCCAGGGCCAGTGCTCTGTCCACAATGCCACCTAGCTGCCCCAATGCCAACTCTTTATCTGCTATAACATGCCTCCTTGTGAGGTTGCACAAGGAAGCAAAAGCCATTGTAACATGACAATATTAACTAAATAATTCACCACTTAAAAATTAGTCTCTATTCACATCACCAATTTTTGTCTATGGTAACACCATTCCTAATTGTAGATATATGTTTCAAAAGAGAATGTTTTGAATATCAAAAGATTAAGGACAGCCCATGGGAAAATTGATGAAGACCTCCAATATTTTTGGAATAATGATCTTTTTTTATAATTGGGCTACAAAAGTAAAATATGAAATGAAGGATGTTGTATCATGCTATCATATAGTATTGCCAAAACAATTATACCCCCCCCACCATGGTTCATTATTTTTTCATTATAAGAATCAGCATCTGTGTGTAAAGTTAACATTTTTGTTAAATAAGATGTAAAGCTATATGTGTTATTTCTCGTATCAATTTTCAACATTGTTCAAATCAACACCCTTTTCCATTCTTCACAATGTGATTTTGATTTCCCTTTTTGAAACTGGATTCACTTTGAGAGTCTTTTTTTCCAGCTATCAATTATCCTCAGATGAAAAAGACCTCCTATGCTTATGGTTAGTCTTTTTGAGAAGGAATTTGCAACAAACCTAGACTTCTTTCTCTTGAATGACCCTACAAAACCAATCTAGATTCTTGATCAAAGCTTCTTTGTAAATTTCTACAGAAAAGTAGGTGCTTTTGGTGTTACACTGAGTATACTGTCAGGTCCTACATGGCATTTTAAACAGCAGAAGCAATTCCAGGCCACCAGATATGGCACATACTCAGTGCTTGCATGTATATTGTAAGTATTCTAAATTTTATGGCTAATATTAGAGCATGACTCCTGGAATAAAAATGTAATTTCCAAACAGAAGATAAGTAACTCATACTTATAGCTCTTAAATGGCTTCAATTCCTCAGGTAAGTTTCTTAATTGGCTACCTTAACTTAAATCAGAGGCTAATCTGGTATGCAATGCAGTCACGTGATTAAACCCCAGAACATTAGCACTGAAAAGAACTCATTTAAAAAAAAAAACTCAACTTCATCATTTCACATACAAGAAAATAGGGACCTAGAGAAGTGATCAATCTGTGAGGCTGGCTAGGTAGGCCTTCTAACATCAAAATTTCTAGTAGAGGTGTAAAGACATATTCTGAGATCTGGAGATAATTTCACATTATTTTGTAGTCAAAGATTTACTTGTATGCATTAAGCAAAGCCTCTACTATTGCATAGGTAATGATATAATTAAGGTTATATGTTTAGTGTTAAAAAGTCATCGCCTCAGAAGCTGGTAATCAAAACAAATTGTAAATTCAAACCACATAGAGGAAGCTATAAAATTACTCTTGAGATAGCGGAAAAAATGACTGACAAAAATGCATAAATTCTTTTGTATATACCACATTGTTACTGAATAGTGAACCATTGACAGTAAGTGCCATCTGGCACTTTGTAGCTAAGCATAGATACAGTAGATTAGGTGAAGCAACAGGCTTCACCTCAAAAGTATTGGTTTATATCCAGTTTAAAGTACTAGCACAGACCTAGTAGTCAATAATTGTTTGATATTGTAGAAAACATCTTCATGCTGATAAGTGCATCATCCTTTCCTCAGTAGGCAACAAAGGAGCTCAACAGTGGTTATGTTTTGTGGAAGATAAAACATGGTAGAAATTAAATCATCCCTTAATACAGTAATTCCTTTGTTGAGAATATATCCTTAAAGTCTCATGAAAAATAGTAACAAAAAAGAACTACCTGTTCAAAAAAATTAGCCACAGTATTTCCAATCAACAAAACAATAGAAGCAATAGGACTGTCAAGCAGAAGGAGATGGCAGAATAAATTGTGGTACATAAATGTAATAGAATTCTGTAATGCAATTAGGAATGACAAGCATGCAGAATATAAAGAAATATGAAAAGACCTTTATGAAATAAGGCAAAGGGGAAAAAAGAGAACCAGAACAGTATGTGTATAGGCGTGCGTGTGAGTGTGTGTGTGTGTGTGTGTGTGTGTGTATGTGTGTGTATAAAAAGAATTCTGATGGTGACTTATTAAGAAGGCCTGAAAAGTTGTTATCACAGGATATATGTTAAAATTTATTTTCTTAAATGGGAATGATTACAAAGCAAGCTTAATTAATTAAATTGATCTTTGGTACTAAATTCTAACATGATTTAGAAACTGAGTAATCTCAGGAATTCATGAAGGTCTTGCTTTGTATTTGGTCCAGGAACTTCTTGGACTGCATATGCATTTATTTGAGTGAATACTATTTATACATTTATGCATATACATTTATTTGAGATGATAATTTAAGAATGTATAGCCTGCAGAGTTTGAAATGTGGGAGCACTAGAATAATTAGTAAAAGGAATTTTTATTAAATGGGGTTGAGTTCATAGTTCAACTGCAGCCTGATTTCAGTAGCCTGATACCAACATGTAGGGGAATCTCCTGGCATCACTGACTGGATCTGGATAAAGACTTCTAAGAACTTAAATTGAATAGCCTCTTTTGAAATATATTACTCTTTGGTATTCAACCTAGAGAAGCACAAAGATCTCATTTAAGTTAAAGATAAAGGAGTTTAACTGCCTTGGTTGCCGTGACTTGCTGGTCAGTTCTTGCATATGATTCTATTTCTTAGGACTTCAACAATCAACATTATAGCTGAAACCAAGAGAGACCTTTTTGTTACCTGTATCTTTCTATGTTAAATCTTCCAAAAATTCCCTATTTTTTTTCGTGGGCAATGAGGGTTAAGTGACTTGCTCAGGGTTACACAGCTAGTTGAATTCAGGTCCTCCTGAATCCAGGGCCTGTACTTTATGCACTTCACCATCTAGCTGCTCCAAATTCCCTAGGTCTTAAAGGAGAAATCCTGAGGATCTTTCCCTCCCAGACTGATTCTTTTGAGAAGGCAAACCAGGCCATCTTTTGTCTCAATTCTTACCTAACCTTTAATTACTGCATAGGTGTTGCCTCAGACAAAACTGCATCTAGGGCCATTGCCAGTCATCCTGACCTCTATCTTGCCCCTGGACTCTGAATGATTCTGGAGGAGAGAGTAAGGCTGATAACTTTGCACAGTCCTACCTCACTTAAATCCAGTTCATTTGTAAGTCAAAACATCATCCTCCCGATGTCATTTATCCTCTTTAAAAAATGAACGATGGGGGAAGCTAGATGGCGCAGTGGATAGAGCACCGGCCCTGGAGTCAGGAGTACCTGAGTTCAAATCCAGCCTCAGACACTTAACACTTACTAGCTATGTGACCCTGGGCAAGTCACTTAACCCCAATTTCCTCACCAAAACAAAACAAAACAAAAAAAAAAATGAATGATGGGAGGAAAGGCAGTTAGCTTTTGGAACTCATGACATGATTGCTCTAAAAAACTCCCAAATAATGCCATAGGACAATTCCTGGAGTAGCAGAACCCACAAAAGAACAGGCTGAGATAATTTTCCAGCCAAAGATAACTTAGAAGGTTGGCAGGAAGACGCCACTGTGCCGCAGTGGGAGTGGAGACCAACCCCATGGTCAAGCTGACACAGATCCAGTCCCAGGCAGGCTAAGCCAGAGAACGAAAACCCCAGAGCATCTGAATCACTGCAACACCAGAATCTTCTGTAACTAAGCCCATGGTCTAGTGAGAGGGCTGAGTGGTTGGCTGTGGGGAGATTACAGGGGTCTCTGCTGGCACTGAGGTGGAACTTGGGTGTTTGACCCCTGCTGAGAAACAGGAAGTAGACTTCAGTGGCAGTGGCCCAGGTAGAGGAGGGGTGCAGGCTTACCTGAGTTAACAACCACAGCACACAAAGTTTTGCTGCCTGGTTAGTTAGCAAGTCAGCCTGGGGTTATCGATGGACCAGAGAACAGGCCAGGTGAGTGAAGAACCTGTCCCTCCTTAAATCATACCACTTTAGACCCCCTGAAGCTTGGGACAGTGCATCCATGAAACAGCTTCCCACTTTAAGAAGGAGTTAAAAGCAAAGTAAAAGACAGGCAAGATGAGTAGTCAGAGAAAAATGTGGACCATAGAAAGTTTCTTTAGTGACAAGGAAGGTCAAGGTGCACCCTCAGAAGAGGATAGCAACATCAGTTCTCCTACATCCAAAGCTTCTAAGAAAAATATGAATTGGTCTCAGGTCATAGAGGTGCTCAAAAAGCACTTTGAAGATAAAGTAAGAGAGATAGAAAATTTTTAAAAATGAGAAATATGAGTGATGCAGGAAAGTCATGAAAATAAGTCAACAGCTTGAAAAGCCAAATTGGCTAAATGGAAAAGGAGGTACAAAAGCTCTCTGAAGAAAATCATTGTTTAAAAACTAGGATTGAACAAATAGAAGCTGATGCCTTTATGAGAAATCAAGACACAATAAAGCAAATCCAAATGAATAAAAAAATAGAGGGCAATGTGAAATATCTCCTTGGAAAAATAGCTGACCTGGAAAATAGATCCAGGAGAGATAATCTGAAAATTATTGGACTACCTAAAAACCATGATCAAGGATAGAGCTTAGACATCATCTTCCAGGAAATTGTCAGAGGAAAAAAAATAAACATGAACAACAAAAATGACCTAAAAAAGGGGTCATTAAAAGTTCTGATTAAATGTTTCTTGTTTCATTCAAATATCTGAAGTATCAAAGTAATGTAGTCCTTACTTTACCTTACTTTAAAATCAACCTCCACTGATCCTTTGATTAGGATATCATAATAAATATATTGGAGTTTACCTGCAATCCTAAAAATCAAGGGTTTCATAAAGTACCAGAAAATTCTAAATTAGTGGAGCCAAGGTGATGGAATTGGTATAGCCATGAGCAGAATTCTCCCAACATTTCCCTCAAAACAACCTTAAAATAATGCCTGAAATAAAATTTTGGAGATGCATAGCCACCAAAAGATCAGGGTGAGAGTTTTCCAACCTAAGAAATGTTAAGAGGTCAGATGGAGAATTCTGACACCAGGATAGAAGCCTATCTGGAACCTACACATGCTGCTGTGACAACAATGGCTACAGTAGGAGCAGTAGTAGAAGCAGCAGCTTTGGGAGTTCTCATGCCAGAGATGGCAAGGAGTTCAGAAAACTGGTCAGAAAGAGATTACAAGGACCCTTTGCTGGCACTGGGTACAGCTGCCTCTGATTGGCAGCACTATTACCTATGAACAGTTTTGGGTCACAGTTCCAGGGTAGAAAGGAGAGTCTCTCCTCAGTCACAAGAAAGCAGGAGCCCTGGCCAGAGTTTCAAAGCAAAGATGAATGAGAGTGTTTGTGGCAACAAGACCCTAGTGATTCCATGAAACATCATGGAATAATGAAACAAAGTCAAAAGAATGAAAAAATTGAAGAAAATGAGAAATACCTCATTGGAAAACCCTAGAAAATAGATTGAGAGATCATTTAAGAATTATTGGACTACCTGAAGGCCATGATCAAAGAAAGAGTCTAAATACCATATTAAAAGAAATTATCAAGGAAAACCACCTTCTTCTCTCTGGTCCAGAAGAAAAAACAATAGAAATTTAAGGAATCCACCAATCATCTCCTAAAATTCAAAAATGAAAACTCCCAGGAATATCATAGTCAAATTCTAGAGCTCCCAGGACAAAGAAAATACTTCAAGTAACTAGAAAGAAGTAACTGAAATATCATAGTGCCACAGTTAGGTTCATGCAAGATTTAGCAGCTTCCACACAAAAGGATTGAAGGTCTTGAAACACGATATTCCAGAGGGCAAAGGAATTCTTGCTTGTTATACCAAGAATAACTTACCTAATGAAACTGAGTGTGATGGGGGGGGGAGGGATGGATATTAAATGAAATAGGGGACTTTCAAGCATTCCTAATGAAAGAGATCAGAACTGAATAGAAAATTTGATATTCAAAGGAAGACTCAAGAGAAGCATTAACAAAAAACATTAAAGGGGCGGCTAGGTGGTGCAGTGGATAAAGCACCGGCCCTGGATTCAGGAGGACCTGAGTTCAAATTCGGCCTCAGACACTTGACACTTACTAGCTGTGTGATCCTGGGCAAGTCACTTAACCCCCATTGCCCTGAAAAAACAAACAAAAACATTAAAGAGTAATCACAAAGGAATCAATAAACTGTTTACATTCTGACATGGGAAGATGATACTTGTAACTTCTAAGAATTTCATCATTATTAGGGCAGTTAAAAAGAGTTTGCATAGACAGAGGGCACAGACGTGAATTGATTATGTTGGAATGATCTAAAAAATGAAGAGGTGAGAAAGAGGCATGCACTGGGAGAGGGTAGAAGGGAGAGATAAAATGGGGAATTTTTTCTTGCATAAAAGAGATGCATAAGGAAGAATTTTTACAATGGAGGGGGGAAATATGGAGAGGGGTGGTGGGCAATGCTTGAAGCTTATTCTCATTATAATTGGTTCAAATAGGGAAGTTTATATACACACACTCATTTGTGTATAGAAATGTAACTTACCCATTAGGGAAATAGGAAGGGAAGGTGATAGGAGAAATGGGGCACTGATAAAAGGGAGGGAAGATTTAGGGAAGCAGTGCTTGGAAGCAAAATAGACTTTTGAGGAGAGACATTATAAAAAGAGGGAAAGAAACAGAAGAAACCTGAATAGAGGGAAATACATAGTTAGTAATCATAACTGCAATTATGAATGGGATGAGCTCACCCATAAAATGGAAGGAGATAACATAATGGACACACTTGAAACATAAAGACCCACACAGAACTCAAATAAAGGGCAAGAACAGAATCTAATAAGCTTCGGCTGAAATAAAAAAAGTAGGGGTAGAAGTCATGATCTCAGAAAAGGCAAAAGTAATAATTAAAAGTAATAACCTGGGAAATGGCATTACACTCAAATGTACAATAGACAATGAAATAATATCCAAAAGATTTTAGAGCAAATTTCTCAGATAAAGGCCTCATTTCTCAAATATCTACTCAGTATAGAACTGAGTTAAATATACAAAAGAGCCATTACCAAATTGATAAATGGTCAAAGAATATAAACAGTTTTTAGAAGAAATAAAGGTTATCTATAGTCATAAGAAAAATGTTCTACTTCACTATTTATTAGAAAAATGAAAATTAAAACAAAGCTGAGGTAACACCTCATACCTATCAGAAATGACAAATGTTGGAGGAAATGAGGGGGGAAATAGACACATGAATGGACTGCTGGTGGAATAATGAACTGGTCCAACCATTCTGGAGGACAATTTGGAAGTTGTCCAAAAGAATATAAAACTGTGCATACCCTTTGAATTTTGAATACTGCTATTAGGTCTATATTCCAAAGAGATCAAAGAAAAAGTAAAAGAACCCATATATATAAAAATATTTATAGCAGCTATTTTTGTGGTAGCAAAGAATTAGAAACTGAGGGTATGACTATCAATTGGGGAATGGCTGAACAAGTGTAATATGATTGTAATGGAGTACTATTATATTATAAGTAATAATGGGTGGTTGCTGAAACCATAGCAAAACCCATACAAACTCATGCAAAGTAAAGTGAGAAGAACCAGGAGATCATTGTGCACAGTAAAATCAAAGTTATAATGATCAAATGTGCAAGTCTTGGTTACTCTGATCAGTACAATGATCTAAGACAATTTCAAAAGACTCATGATGAAAAAAATGCTATTCACCTCCAAAGAGAGAACTGATGAATTCTGAGTGAAAATTCACGTATAATGTTCTCACTTTATTTTTCTTGCTTTAAAAAAGAGGGCTATTTTAGAAATATGTTTTGCATGATTTCACATGTATAATTGGTATTATTGTTCCCCTTCTTAGTAGGGATGGGGGTGTTCAAGTGAGGGAGAGAAGTTGGAACTCAAAATTTTAAAAGAATATTAAACAGAAATGAATAATACATTAAAAAATCCAAACAATATTGTATCTCTCCCTCTTTCTGTCTGTCTCTCTCTCAATTTTATATGTGTGTGTGTATACAGAGAGAGAGAGAGAACTAACATTTTAATAGTTCTTAAGTTGTTTCAGTCATGATCCCATTTGGGGTTTTCTTGGCAGAGATACTGTAGTGGTTTGTGATTTTCTTCTCCAGCTCATTTTACAGATGAGGAAACTGAGACAAACAAGGTGAAGTAACTTGCCTAGGGTCACACAGTTAATGAGTGTTTGAGAAAGGATTTGAACTTAAGACTTCTTAACTCCAGGTCTGTAGCTCTATCCACTGTGCCACTTACCTTCCTGCTTTAAAGTTTACAAAGATCTTTATGTCTTTTATTTCATTAAATCCTCACAATAACCCTCTGAGATAAATACTATCATTATTCCTTCTTTCACAGATGAGGAAATTGAAGTTGAGAGAGGTTAAGTGCTTTGATCAGCATTGAGTTGGGATACACAGGATTCAAATTCAGGGCTTCCTGACTCCAAGTCCAGCACTCTATGTGCCACACTAGCAAGTTACCTCAATCATATCAAGTTATATATTCCAGTACTCCTCAAGTCTTTGTGTACCCTAGAAACTGTTTGATATCTATTCTCTCAGTATCTTCTAGGCATTGGACATGAGAGTTCCTGGAAGTGGCACCTCCCGAAATATACAATTATGGGAACTTTCTAGAATAAGACATATTAGGAAAAATTTCTAACTCAATATAAACACGCAAATCTATCACATGACTCCCATATAAAGAAAATAGATCCACACAGTCAAATCATGTTACATACCTCTAGTAATGTATCTTTTTGCTGGAATCTAAAGCTGTTTCTGATCTTGACTCTTAAGGCTAAAGCAATATTTTATCTATATTCCAAACTCTGTTTATTAAAGAGTCGTTGCAGAGAGAAGACCTGATTCTATTTATAGCAGAACTTGACCTCAACTCAATCCACACAACTATTTGGAAAGTTAAGTTAGGTACCAACCCCATTTAAAAGAAAGACACCCCTCATTATTCCCTTGCATGGACCACTGAAATCAAGAAAGGAAGGGGGAACAATCACAACCCAGCTCCATAAAAATATCATTTGTTAAGCATAAGACATATTATAGAGCCAGGCTTATTGAAGGCAGGGGTAATGTCGGGCTTAATTTTTATATTTCCTAAATACAACATTTTCTCTTGCACATAGTAGGTTCTCAGTAAGCATCCCCTGAATTGAATTATTGAATTTCTTTGCCTCACTTCTCTGACCTTCACCTTTGGCATCTTTGGATAAGATTATCATCTCCACAGTGAAGCAGTGATACCTGAATAGAACAAATGGAGGGTATGAGAAGTCTTTGATGTATTCTTATGTGATTTGTTTTATCTCTACCTTTGTGAACATCTTTAGATGTTTCAGAACTGTTTATGTTGTCCTTTTCTCCCTTCACATTTGCGATCCAGTTTTCTATGGTTATCAAGGTCTGTCTCTGTGTAAAGCTGAGCTGGTGACAAAACATGCTTCTGACTTTGATGTTCTCAGGCAGTTGTGAGTACTTGCATAATGCATAAAGTGCCTCCAGGAGGAGAGAGCTATGTGTCCTAACAGTGCTAGGGGAAGCAATGTCTATTTTCTTTCTATCTCCATGCCTCACTTATCATGTTCTAGTTCAAAATGATCCCCATTTGCCAACGAGTTCCTACTTGAAGGATCTTTATGGTGTCTGTGATTTTCTTAGCACATTCTGGATTCTCCCCTATGTGGTTTGCCACTCAGTATTGGAGTCTGTCTGTTAGTTTTCCTTTGTGTCTAATGTGACTCTGCTTCTTTCTTTGGTTTACAATCAGACACCTCCATATCCTCTTTCCCTCTAGATATAACATGACATCTTCCCTTCTCTGACTTTGATGTTAAATTGAACATTTTACAAGATTAGTAGGGAACAAAACTCTTTATCAGACACTTTTAATTTCTTCCATATCAGCTGTCCTAAATGCTCCTTGTGTCCAGTTCCTGAGGGCTTCCTCTCTCATAATCTCAAGCCTCAGGCAGCTCACTGGCTTGCCTGAAGCATCTGTCTTTCCTCTTTCAAATCTTTCACTATTATAGCAATGGAACTTGTAGCTGCTCCAACATTCATTTAAAAGTCAGTTTAGAAGGTGAAGGATTTTTGGGGAGTGGGGAACAAGGGGAGAATCCATTAAAAAGGTGAGTCTATATTTTTTTCCATAAAACTATTTTATTATTTTCTAGTTACATTAACATTTGTTTTTTATAAGATTTCTAGTTTCAAATTTTTCTCCCTCCCTTCCCTCTATCCTCCCCAAGACTACAAGCAATCAGGTATAGGTTATATATGTACAACCACATTAAACATATTTCTGCATTAGTCACACTGTACAAGAAGAATCAGAGAAAAAGGAAAAACCTCAAAAAAGAAAAACAAAAAAAAATAGAGATAGTATGGTTCAATCTGCATCTAGATTCCATAATTAATTTTTTTTTCTGGATTTGGAGAGCATTTTCCATCATGAGTCCTTTGGAACTACCTTGGACCATTGTATTACTGAGAAGAGTTCAAGTCTATCACAGTTGATCAACACACAATGTTATTGATACTTTGTACAATGTTCTCCTGGTTCTGCTCATCTCACTCAGCATCAGTTCACATAAGTCCTTCCAGGTTTCTCTGAAATTTGCCTGCTCATGGTTTCTTCTTCCAGCACAATAGTATTTCATTACATTCATATACCAAAACTTGTTCAGCCATTCCCCAATTGGTGGGCATCCCCTCAATTTCCAATTCCTTGCCACCACAAAAAGAGCAGCTAGAAATATTTTTGTAAGGGGCGGCTAGGTGGCGCAGTGGATAGAGCACGGGCCCTGGAGTCAGGAATACCTGAGTTCAAATCTGGCCTCAGACACTTGACACTTACTAGCTGTGTGACCCTGGGCAAGTCACTTAACCCCAATTGCCTCACTTAAAAAAAAAAAGAAATATTTTTGTACATGTGGTTCCTTTTCCCTTCTTTATGATCTTTTTGGGGAAAATACCTAATAGCGGTATTGCTGGGTCAAAGGGTATGCACAACTTTATAGCCCTTTAGGAATACTTCCAAATTGCTCTTCAGAATGGTTGGATCAGTTCACAGATCCACCAACAGTGCATTAGTGTTCCAATTTTTCCACAGCTTCTCCAAAATTTATTATTTTCCTTTTTCTTTCTTTCTTTTTTTTTCAGGGAAATGGGGGTGAAGGGATTTTCCCAGGGTCACACAGCTAGTAAGTCTCAAGTATCTGAGGCCGGATTTGAACTCAGGTCCTCCTGAATCCAGGGCTGATGCTTTGTCGACTGAGCCACCTAGCTGCCCCTATTAATTTCCTTTTTTGTCATATTAACCAATATAGGTATCAGATGGTACCTCAGAGTTATTTTAATTTGCATTTGACTAATCAATAGTGATTTAGAGCATTTTGTTTCACATGACAATAAATAGCTTTAATTTCTTCATCAGAAAACTGCCTCTTCATATTCTTTGAACATTTCTCAGTTGGGGCATGACTTGGATTCTTATAAATTTGATTTAGTTCCTGATATGTTTTAGAAATGAGGCTTTTGTCAGAAATACTGGCTATAAAAATTGTTTCCCAGCTGTCTGCCTACCTTCAAATTTTGGATGCATTGCTTCTGTTGGTATAAAAAAATTTTAATTTAATGTAATCAAAATCATCCATTTTGCATTTCATAATATTTTCTATCTCTTGTTTAGACATAAACTGTTCTCCTTTCCATAAATCTGAAAGTTAAATCATTCCTTCCTCTCCTAATTTACCTATGGTACTACCTTTTAAGTCTAAATAATGTACCCATTTTGACCTTATTTTAGTATACTGTGTAAGATGTTGGTCTATGCCTAGTTTCTGACATACCATCATCCAGTTTTCCCAACAGTTTCTGTCAAATATTGAGTTCCTATCCCAAAAGCTGGAGTCCTTGGATTTATCAAACAATAGATTTCTAAAGTCATTTACTACTGTGTCTCCTGTGCCTAACCTATTCCATTGATCCAACACTCTATTTCTTAGCCAGTATCAAATAGTTTTGATGACTGCCACTTTATAGTAAAGCTTCAGATTTGATACAGCTAGCCCACCTTGCTGGGCATTTTTTTCATTAGTTCCCTTGCTATTCTTGATCTTTTGTTTTTCCAGATGAATTTTGTTATTATTTTTTCTAGCTCTATAAAATAATTTTTAGGTAGTCTGATTGGTAAGGCACTGAAGAAGTAAATTAATTTAGGTAGAATTGTCATTTTAATTATATTAGTTTGAGCTATCCATGAGCAATTGATATTTTTCTAATTATTTAGATCTGATTTGATTTGTATGTAAAGTGTTTCATAATTGAGTTTATAGAGTTCCTGGGTTTGTCTTGGCAAGTAGACTCCCAAGTATTTTATATTGTCTACCATTACTTTAAAAGGAATTTCTCTTTCTCTCTCTTGCTGTTAGACTGTGTTGGTCATGTATAGAAATGCTGATAATTTATGTGGATTTATTTTATATCCTACTACTTTGCTAAAGTTGTTAATTGTTTTATGTAAATTTTAGTTGATTTTCTAGGATTCTCTAAGTATACCATCATATCATCTGCAAAAAGTGATAATTTTGTTTTCTCTTTGCCTACTCTAATTCCTTTTTCTTCTCTCCTAATGCTAATATTTCTAGTAAAATACTAAAAAATAGAGGTGATAATAGGGCATCCCTGTTTCAACCCTGATCTTATTTTGAATGCCTCTAACTTATCTCCATTACATATAATGCTTGCTGATGGTTTTAGGTAGAAACTGCTTATTATTTTAAGGAAAGCTCCACCTATTCCTATGTCTTTAGTGTTTTTATTAGGAATGGGTGCTGTATTTTGTCAAAAGCTTTCTCAGCATCTATTGAGATAATCATATGATCTTGATTAGTTTTCTTATTAATGTGGTTGATTATGTTGATAGTTTTCCTAAAGTTAAACCAGCCCTGCAATCCTGGTATAAATACCACCTGGTCATAGTGTATTATCCTGGTGATCACTTGCTGTAATCTCCTTGCTAATGTCATATTTAAGTTTTTGCATCAATATTCATTAGGGAAATTGATTTATAATTTTCTTTCTCTATTTTGGCTCTGTCTGGTTTTGGTATCAACACCATGTTTGTGTCAAAAAAGGAATTTGTTAGAACTCGTTCTTCACCTATTTTCCCAAATAATTTATATAGTATTGGAATTAATTATTCTTTTAATGTTTGGTAGAATTCACTTGTAAACTCATCTGACCCTGGAGATTTTTTCTTAGGGAGTTCGCTAATGGCTTCTTCAATTTCTTTTTCTAATATGGAATTATTTGGGGATTTTATTTCCTCTTCAGTTAAACAGGGCAATTTGTTCTATTTATTCTATAAATATCCATTTCATTTATATTGTCAAATTTATTGGCATACACTTGGGCAAAATAGTTCCTAATTATTGCTTTAATTTCCACTTCATTAGTGGTGAAATCACCCCTTTCATTTTTTATATTGTTAATTTGGCTTTCTTCTTTCTTTTTTTTTAATCAAATCAACCAAAGGTTTATCTATTTTATTGTTTTTTTCCATACAACCATTCATACAATTGATTAATTATATAGTTTTCTTGCTTTCAATTTTATTAATTTCCCCTTTGATTTTTAGAATTTCCAATTTACTATTAAGTTGAGGATGTTTAATTTGTTCTTTTTCTAGTTTGTTGGTTTTTTTTTGCATGCCCAATTCATTGATCTCCTCTTTCTGTTTTTTATTCATGTAATCATTTAGAGATATAAAATTTCCCTTAAGCACTGCTTTGGCTATATCCCATAGATTTTGGTATATTGTCTCATTATTGTTATTCTCCTGGATGAAGTTAGTTTTTGTTTCTATGAATTATTGTTTGACCCACTCGTTCTTTAGGATGAGATTATTTAGTTTCCAATTACTTTTCAGTCTACCTTTCCATGGTTCTTTATTACATGTAATTTTTATTGTGTTCATGATCTGAAAAGGATGCATTTACTATTTCTGTCTTTCTACATTTGATTATGAGGTTTTTGTGCCCTAATACATGATCAGTTTTTTAAAAAGTGCTATGCACTACTGAGAAAAACTTAATTCCTTTCTATCCCCATTCAATGTTCTCCAGACATCTATCATATCTAACTTTTGGAACATTCTATTCACTTCTTTAACTTCTTTCTTATTTATTTTGTGGCTAGATTTATCTAATTATGAGAGGGGAAGATTCAGATCCCTGACTAGTGTAGTTTGGCTGTCTATTTCCTCTTGTTGCTCATTTAACATCTCCTCTAAGAATTTGGATGCTATACCACTTGGCACATACATGTTTAGTATTGATATTACTTCATTATCTATTGTACCCTTTAGAAAGATGTAGTTTCCTTCCTTATCACTTTTAATTATATCTATTTTTGCCTTTGCTTTGTCTGAGATAAGGATTGCTACCATTGCTTTATTTTACTTTAGCTGAAGCATAATATATTCTGCTCCAACCTTTTACCTTTACTCTGTGTGTATCTCTCTGCTTCACATATGTTTCTTGGAAACAACATATTGTAGGATTCTGATTTTTAATCCACTCTGCTACTTGCTTCCTTTTTATGGCAGAGTTCATCTGATTCACATTCACAATTATTATTACTAACTGTTTATTTCCCTCCATCCTATTTTCCCCCTTTGTATGTTTTTCCCCTTCTTTCACCCTATTCCTCCTCATCATTTTGCTTCTTACCCCTGCCTCCCCCAATGTGCCCTCCCTTTTATCAGCCCCCTTCCCTTTTCTTTACCCCTTTCTCCCCTGCTTCTACCTTCCCTTCTATCAATTCCCCCTTTCCCCTTACCCTTTTACTTCCATAAAGAATAAGCTAAATTGCTTTATCCAAATGAATGTATAAGTTACTCCCTCTTTGAATCAAATCTAATAAGAGTAGGATTGAAACAATGTACCCCCCTCCCTTCTTTCCCTGTATTGTAATACGTTTTTTGTACCTATTTATATAATGTAATTAACCCCATTCCACCTCCCCTTTCCTCCTCTCCCCATAAACTCCTTTTTAATCCCTTAATTTTCTTTATATAATCACATCAAAGGCAATTTATATTTATACCCTCTGTGTATAATCCTTCTGTCTGCCCCAAATAGAGATACAGTTCTCAAGAGTAATAAGTATTGTTTTCCTGTGTAGATATGTAAACAGTTTAACATTATTGAATGACTTTTTTCCCCATTTACCTTTTTAAATATCTCTTGAGTCTTCTATGTTAAGATCAAATTTTCTATTCAGTTCTGTTTTTTTTTTCATCAGGAAATCTTGAAAGTCCCCTATTTCATTGAGTGGCCATCTTTTCCCCTAAAAGAGAATGCTTGGTTTTGCTGGGTAGTAGATTCTTGGCTGCAATCCAAGCTATTTTGCCTTCTGGAATATCATATTCCAAGACTTGCAATCCTTTAATGTTGAAGCTGCCAGGTCCTGTGCAATCCTGACTATAGCTCCATGATATTTAAATTGCTTCTTTTTAGCTGTTTGGAGTATTTTTTTCTTTCACCTGATAATTCTGGAATTTGGCTACAATATTCCTTGGAGTTTTCCTTTTGGGGTGTCTTTCAGGAGGTGATTGGTGGACTTTTTCAATGATGATTTTATCCTCTGATTCTATAATATCAGGGCAGTTCTCCTTGATAATTTCCTGGAATATGGTGTATAGACTCTTTTTCTGATCATGGTTTTCAGGAAGTCCAATAAATTTCAAATTGTCTCTCCTGGATCTATTTTCCAGGTCAGTTGAATTTCCAATGAGGTATTTCACATTTTCTTCTATCTTTTCTCTCTTTTGATTCTGTTTGACTGATTCCTGGTGTCTCATGGTGTCATTAGCTTCCAACTGTCCAAATTGAATTTTTAAGGCATTGTTTTCTTCAATGAGATTATGCACCTCCTTTTCCATTTGGCCAAATGAATTTTTTAAGGAATTGTTTTCTTCTGTCCATCTTTGTGTTTCCTTTTCCAAGCTGCTAATTCTTTGTGCTTCCTTTTTTAAGCTACTGATTCTTTTTTCATAATTTTCTTGTGTTGCTTTCATTTCTCTCCCTATTTTTCTTCTACCTCACTCAATTGAGTTTTTAAATCCTTTTTGATCTCTTCCAAGAAGGCTTTTTGTTCTTGAGACCAATTCATCTTCCCTTTTGAGGCTTCACATCAAGGCAATTTGAGAGTATTGTCCTCATCTGAGTTTGTGTTTAGCTCTTCCCTGTCAACACAGAAGCTCTCAATGGTAAGAGTTATTTTTTGTTTCTTACTCATATTGCAGCTTATTTTTTTTAAATTGAGGTCTGCTCCTGGGGCACCAGGGTCAATGTTTCAAGCTTACTGTGCTGAGAAATAAGGGCTTTGTCACTGGCTTTCTATTCTCAGGTCTCTATGGCTTGTACATTTATCACCGCCCTGGACTTGCTCCCTGTGCTTGCTCTTGGTGTGTTGGGATGGCCAGGCTTGGTCATGCCTGTCCTGTGGGTGTCTGTGTAGCTGGCAGCCTTCCCTCTCAGCTGGTGCTGATGGAGCTTACCACTGGCCTGATGTGCCACCTGCTTGCTGAGCCAGGATGAAGGGACCCCATTTGCTCGGCTGCGGCCTAGAGCTTCCTGATGAATTGCCCAGCCCTGCTTCATGCTGTGCTGTGCTGAGGTGCACTGAGCTCCCCTTTTGCCGCAAGTGAAATTGAACTTTCCTGAATTCTTCTAAATTATCTCAAATTGCAAGATTATGTCTCTCTGTCTTTTTGTAGGTTCTGTAGTTTCAGAATCTGTTTAGAGGCTTGATTTAATGTTCTTTTTTGAGGGAACTGAAGGAGAGCTCAGGAAACTTGCTGGCTTCTCTTTACCATCTTGGCTCTACCCCCAAAGTGAGTCTATCTTTAAAAAAACCTCTCACTGGGTCTCATAGCCTTACTATGCTTAGGCTACTCTAATACTACCCTGTGGTAAGTTCTAAATTCCATTTTAGCTGTATTTAGTACTTTAATTGAAAAAAAAAAGTAAGTCCAGCTAGCCAGAGCAAAAAGTAAATGGGGGAAATTTTCCTAGAAACCTTAAAATCTAAGAATAAATCTTCTGTATGATTATAAGCACATAGGTGTATAATATTACAATATTAAAGAAATTTCTGCTTTATCTGCTGAATATTTTATTTAATTTAAGAGTGAAGTTGTTGTTGGTGGAGCTGTGAAATGATCCAGCCATTCTGAAGAGCAGTTTGCAACTATGCCCAAAGGGCTATAAAGCTGACCCAGCAATATCACTTTTGGGTCTTTTCCCCAAAGAGATCATAAAAAAAGGAAAAGGAACCACATGTACAAAAATATTTACAGTTGCTCTTTTTGTGGTGGTAAGGAGTTGGAAAGTGAGGGGTTGCCCATCAATTGGGGAATGGCTGAACAAATTGTGGTATATGAATGTAATGGAATTCTATTGTGCTGTAAGAAATGATGAGCAGGCAGATTTCAGAGAAACCTGGAAGGACTTGCATGAACTGATGATGAGTGAGATGAGCAGAACCAGGAGAACATTGTCCACTATATCAACAACATTATATGTTGATCAAGTGGGATAGACTTGATTCTTCTCAGCAATACAATGGTTCCAAAGAACTCATGATGAAAAATGCTCTCCAAATCCAGAAAAAAAAGAACTGTTGAACCTGGATGCAGACTGAACCATACTATTTCTATTGTTTTTGTTGTTGTTTTTCTTTTTTGAGGTTTTTCCTTTTTACTCTGATTCTTCTCTCATATACATGACTAATGCAGAAATATATTTAATGTGATTGTACATATATAACCTATATCAGATTACTTGCTGTTTTGGGGAAGGGGGAGGGAGGGAGAAAAATTTGAAACTAGAAATCTTGCAAAAACAAATGCTAGGGTCAGCTAGGTGGCGCAGTGGAAAAAGCACCGACCCTGGATTCAGGAGTGCCTGAGTTCAAATCCAGCCTCAGACACTTGACACTTACTAGCTGTGTGACCGTGAGCAAGTCACTTAACCTTCATTGCCCTGCAAAAACAAACAAAACAAAACAAACAAACAAACAAAAATGCTGAAAACTATCTCTAAATGTAACTGGAAAATAACCAAATATTTATATGAAAAACAGAGCAAAGGTGTAGCAAAAACTGATAAGTATAGATTCAAAATATCAAAATGAATTAAAATTTAAATTCTTCATAATCTTAGAGGTAAGTACTTGATAGGAAATCTAGACCATTTTTAAAGTGCTGGTGACATTTTAGGCTGCAGTCTTCATGCAAATGTTCAGGAGTATTGTATCTATCCTGGACAATTAATCAACAAGTATTTATTAAGCATCTGCCATCTGCCAGGCAATATACTAGGCACTGAGGACATAAATACAAAGAATAAAATAATTCTTACTTGCAGGGAACTTATATTCTTACCGCAGAAACAAATACATATATTTCAGATAAATACATATTCCAAATAAGCATTGAGATAAATAATACAAACTAGTTCAATACAAGGAATAAGGAAATTGGGAGGGAGGATGCTAGCAATTGAGGGGATAAGTAAAGCAGTCACATAGGAGGTGCTTAAGCTGCCTCTTGAATGAACAAAGGATTATATGAAGCATAGGTAAGGAGAAAATGAATTCTAGGCCTCAGGGATAATCAGTAGAAAGGCACAGTATTGAGAGGTGGAGTATCTTTCATGAGGAACAGAAAAAACAAGTCCAGTTTGGCTTGATCACAGCATGTGGAAGGGAAAATAATGTCCATTGAGGCTGGAAAGGTAAGTTGGGACCCGTTTTCAAAGTATGTCAAAAGGTAAAAAGAATAATTTTTATTTAGAGGCAATAAGGAGCCATTGGAATGTATTGAGTAGGGGAATGGCATGGTCAGATATTCCCTTAAGGAGAATCACTTTGGTAGGAGTGCAGAGAATCCACTGGCATCAAGAGAGACTTTAAGGTAGGCAAGTCAATTAGAAAGGCATAATAAGCTATATGAGAGGTGAAGAGCTACGGTGTATATAGAATAAGGTGAATGGAGAGAAGGTTTTGGATGAGGGAGGCATTGTGGAGGTAGAAATAGTAAGATTTGACAATTGATTGGATATGTGTAGTTAGGGAGAGTAAGGAGAATAATACTGAGTTCACAAAGTTGGGAGACTGAAAAACAGTAGTCCCTTAAACAAAAATAGGCAAGTTCTGAAGTGAGAAGGATTTTTGAGGATCAAAAAAGGGTTTTGCTTTGGACATATTTAATTCAAATTTTCCTTCAGACATACAGTTTGAGATGTCTACTAGGAAGCTGGCAATGCAGAATTAAAGTTCAGGAGAAAGACTGGAACTGCATGCAAAGATCTATGAATCATCTCAATAGAGGATAAAATTAAAAACAATGGGAACTGATGAGCTGAGAGATAGAGATGGAAAGACAGAGACAGAGCTAGAGACACATATAGTATATGAAAAGAAGAGAGCCTATGGGGCCTTGGAGAATAACTACAATTAGGAAGCACAACATGAGTAATGAGCCAACAAAGGAAATTAAGGAGAAATTAGACAGGTAGAAGGAGATTCAGTAAAGATTAATCCTGAAAAAACACAGAGAGGAAAGAGTATTCAAGAAGAGAGAATAGTCAACAGTATCAAACACAGACTTTCCCCATGCTTTAGTCTAGTATTTGAGTACAATCCTCTTCATCTTGGAGATATCTTCTTTTATTCTCTCTACCTTCAAAGTTTGGCTCAAATTAGTTTAAGTCCTGTCTCTGACATACTCCCCAGTGTGGTAAAAAGATTTTGATTTAAAGTCAGAGGACATATTCAAATCAAACTGAGATTTAATTTTTTTGTCCTCAGTGATATATAGTTTCTTTTAGGTTAATACAGATTTTACTCTATATCATCTTTTCCTTGTCAGCAAGAGGTGGCTCATATTGTAAATCTTGTCCCTTTAAGCTTTTAAAGCCCATCACAATCTAAATTCAAACTATCTTTCCAGACTCTAGAATTCATTTCCCCTTTCTCATGTTACCCTCCAGACAAACTGGCCTTCTATTTTCTTTTTCTCTTTTTCTCTTTCTTTCTTTCTTTCTTTCTTTCTTTCTTTCTTTCTTTCTTTCTTTCTTTCTTTCTTTCTTTCTTTCTTCCTTTCTTTCCTGCCTGCCTGCCTGCCTTCCTGCCTGCCTGCCTTTCTCTTTCTTTCTTTCTTTCTTTCTTTCTTTCTTTCTTTCTTTCTTTCTTTCTTTCTTTCTTTCTTTCTTTCTTTCTTTCTTTCTTTCTTTCTTTCTTTCTTTCTTTCTTTCTTTCTTTTTTTGTGGGACAGTGAGGGTTAAGTAACTTGCCCAGGGTCCCACAGCTAGTAAATGTCAAGTGCCCCAGGGGGCAGCTAGGTGGCACAGTGGATAGAGCACCGGCCCTGGATTCAGGAGGACCTGAATTCAAATCTGGCCTCAGACACTTGACACTTACTAGCTGTGGGACCCTGGGCAAGTCACTTAACCCTCATTGCCCTGAAAAAAAGAAAAACAAAACAAAACAAAACAAAACAAAACCAACAAAAAAAACCTAAACAACTGGGGTAGCTAGGTGGTGAAGTAGATAGAGCACCAGCCCTGGACTCAGGAGGACCTGAATTAAAATCTGACCCCAGACACTTAACACTTACTATCTGTGTGACCCTAGGCAAGTCACTTAACCCCAATTGCCTCACAAAAAAAAAATGATGGCAAGAATGCCATCTTGCCATCTCTCATCTCTATGTCTTTCCACTGACCATCCTCCAGGCTATGAAGACACTTTATCTCCACCTATGCCTCATAGAATCTCTCTCTTCTTTCAAGAGGCAGTTCAAGCACCTCTGACCTGAAGCCTTTCATAGACACCCCTCCCTCACTCCACAACTGTTAGTGTCTTTCTTTTCAATCTACCTTTTTTTAAAATGGTAATTTCTTTTTATTATCTTCATATTTCTGTGCTCTCTCTCTCATATATATATATATATATATATATATATATATATATTCACACATATTGTGAAGAATTAATTGTTATTTGAGGTTTTTATGACCCCATCTTTTGGCTAGAATTTAAAAAAAACCTTGGTGCAGGAGCCAACCTGGGGCTCAACAAACCACACAGTGCTCCACCCACTGGTTGTAGCCATTGCCATGGTGCTGGCACCTCACGTCATCACCACTCGCCGACGCCTACATGGGCCTGGCAAAATTATAATGATTGGAAGCCTGGTGAGGGCAGTCATGTGACTGTCACAGCAGCCAGCCAATTGGCCTGGGGCTATGTATGGTCAGCCTGGGGTCTGCTGGGAAGAAGGGAGGTTTTTCACCATTCTAGCGTGAAGCTGGAAGGTGACAGGACGCTGCTGTGTGTTCTCACCTGATTCCTGGGCGGTGGTGGTGTTCAGGTTGTATAGTTTCCGTTTCCCCATTTTATTTTCTTTCCCTTGACCCTACTAATCCTGTTTGTATTTTTTTAAGTTTGTTCTTGTTAAATAAATCCTGCTCTGTTTTGAGGGAGGCTGACGGTCTCCTTCCTTGCCCCAATATTGTGGCGAGCCGCCTAGCTAACACTCCCCAATTAAAAATTGGTCCCTACAATATAGATATGCATATATGTATACATACACATGCATATACATATAGACATATATACACGTGTGTCTATACATGTGTGTATATGTATATGCATACATATATGTGTATATGTATGCCTATGCCCATATATATGTATATGTACATGTATATATGTATGTATATGTGTATATGCATGTGTATGTGTATATGTATATGTATGTGTATATGTATATGTATATGCATATGCATATGCATATGTATATGTATATGTATATGTATATGTATATGTATATGTATATGTATATGTATATGTATATGTATATGTATATGTATATGTATATGTATATGTATATGTAATTGTTCCCCTGCTGGAATTCAAGGTCCTTGTGAATAGGACTTCTTTTGCTCTTTGTATTTCTAACCCAACCACCTAGTAGAGCACCTGACATATAATAAGTGCTTAATAAATGCTGGTTAGTTGGATGATTGATCAATTTTTTTTAACAAGGGCTAGTTGATGACTTACAGCTTCATTTAACTTGCTATATGTAAAAGTCACTTAACTGCTTGTACAAGTCACTTTATTGCTCTGGGTCTCAGTTTATTATTCATAGATTAGATTATAGGATCTTAGTCCAATAATCTTATGATTCTAGGTGAGAAACACAACCAGGGTAAACTCTTATTGGAGGTATCCTGGAAGACTAACTGTTCAATAAGAGTTGGTCTTTACAATCTCTCTGACCTAATTATCATGCTACTTCCCATACTGCCACATCGTAGTTACTTAATAAATACTTTTTGATTGATTGGGCAGATAATCACAGAGATTGACTTTAGTGGTTAATTTTTAATTTTTTTGCAATAAAATTGAGTTAGGAAAGATTTTTCTCTACTTTTCTCCATAATTGTTTTGTTTGTTTACTTAACAATAGATACGACTTAAAATCAAATATACTTTGTTTATATTTATCTATACAAACAAATGGATGAGAAAGCTGAAACTAAAATTATTACATTGGTTGTGTAGCAGTGAACTGCTCAGAAAAGCTCAACCCTAGAATAGTCCATTTGGTCCTGTCAAACAAGCATATATAGCCCAAGGCAAAGTCTTACCTCAATGCTTCTTCTATTTCCTCCATTCTGAATTGTTCTAAAAAGAACTTGTAGCTTTTCCAATATCTGTTTATGACTTTTCCCAGCAAAATTCATTCTCTATTCAAGACATTCTCTCTCTCTATACACACACACACACACACACACACACATACATGTATGTGTGTATATATATATATATATTCTGCATATCTGCATACAGGGTATTCATGTGGAAGCAATACCCTGACGTATAGATATGTGTAGCTATGTGCATGTGCATGTATATATAAACATGTGCACATACATGTGTGTATGTATATATACACACATATACATGTGTATATGTATGTACACCTATATCTTTTAATCCAAATGCATTAAGCTTCTCTCTTCTCCTCCCTCACTCCCTCTCTCCCCCTCTCCCTCTCTTCATACAAAGATTCCTTTAAGCCCTGAAATTGTTATTCAGTGAAGTCAAGTGGTAAATCTGTCCTCATCTGTGCTGTGTTCAGACTACTGAATAGAACAGTTTTTTGGCTGACATTATTTTTTTTTAAAAAAGGAATATAACCTCAATCTATTTAGCTTTACTTTTCTTTGTCTTCAATGATGTATGAAATTTCTTTTAGGTTATTACAAATTTACATCCATATTTTTCTTTCCTTGTCAGCCAAAGGTGGCTCACATTTTACATCACTATTTTCACTAGGGCTAGATGATGGCTTGCAGCTTCATTTAACAGATGTATATAAACATCTGTCTGACATCTGCACTAAGGAAACTTGCTGAAGCCAACTTCAGAGTTTCCACCTGATTGAGGTAGCACAGAAATAAAGCAAGTCCTTTGTTTTATTGATTTGGAAGAATCTGGCCTTATAAGGAAAAGAAAAATAAATGTCTTCCCTGAAAGGCTATGTGTAATTTATGCCATAACTATTAACTAAAACTCTTTAATTAAATTTTGAAAAATAGTCCCATCAAAACATTTTTAGAAGGGTACTCTTTTGAAGGGTAATTCTTTGGCAATAATTTCATTTTATAGGAATGTAAGGTTCTTTTTTTTTTGTCCTTTGGTCATTTCTATTAGTAGACAAGGCAAAATTAATCCTTTTTGGTTTCTATTTTTATTAATGAGATATTCATTAATAAGATAACATTTGAAGATTAGGATTAGAATTTGAAGTTTAGAATTATGTACTGCCTTAAACCATCCAAAATAATAATATGTTTTATGTTTCTGAGAGAGTTAGGGTAGAGCAATGGATAGCTGGCCTTGGAGTAAGGAACAGCTGGGTTGGTGTCCTGCCTGTGAATCACACTGGCTATGACCTTGGGAAAATCATTTAACTTCTCAATGTCCTAGGCAATTTTATGACCATAAGGTACTAACTCTTGCACTGATTAAAATCATAGTCACCTTGCCCTCCTACCCACAAAATGTTTGCAACTAAGATTTCTAAGTTTGACATCCTCCCACTGTGTCCACAGATATACATATCTCAAGTGAGAGATTTTGCCCCATGTGGCACCTCAACTTGCTTTGTATTAGAAGTGAAAGATGAACTTGTACCTGAGATTACTTTCTTTAAAATGAGATTTTTGACCAGATGACTGCTAAATCTCCTTCCAAGTCTTTCATTCTTTGATTCTATAGCTAGATGCTCTCTAAAATCTCTTTAATCTCTATAGTTATATTGTTCTATAATTCTGTGTTCTGACATGACTCAATAATTCTGGGTTCAGAGAATGAGGGAGTTGCCTTTAATTTGAACTTGAAATTGCTATGCATTGTCTGACAAAGATATACTTTTTGTAGTCTTGTGAAAAGCCCACTTCCTTTTTCTTGAAATCAAGGCTGTTTACCCAAATCCAAGATGTATCAATATTATAATAAATGCTAAATTTGGTCAAATCAAAGTAGCTGAAACTACTCAAAACAGTATGGATTAGACAGCTGAAAATGAATTTCAAAGGATCCTATCTAATATTTCATTTCCTGTGGTTCTTTGAGGTAAAGGTTTGTTGTGATGATTAGATTAGGCTAATGATGGGAATATATCACCAGAATTTAAAATTTGGCTTGGCCACCATTAAAGTGTTTAGATGCTACATTCCAATTCTATCCAAGGCATTGAAATGGCTCTAGATTTTGCACAGCAGAGCTTGAAGTCTGAGATACATCTTCCACCCATTTAATTATACTTCTAGGCCTAACCAAAAATATTATGAGGCTATCTTTAACATGATCAGCACATCAAGCCATGGACTAAAACAAGGAAAGAAAATATGTATCTAAAAATTGTATATAAATTGAAAGAGGTATTTGAGTTTTTAAGGGGAAGTAATTTTCTCCTGCACTAGATTTTATATAGTACATAAAGATACCTCATTGCTTTAATTCTGTGTGTGTGTGTGTGTGTGTGTGTGTGTGTGTGTACATATATAAGGAAATGGGAATTGAAGAAATTCTATTGGCAATTCAGAGCAAAAATGCAAAACCCCCTTTACTTTACATCTGACTAAAGGGAGTAGGGAATATGGAAGCAGGTTATTGAATGTAAACTAGAAAAAATAATTGCAAAACATGTTGTTATTGTTCATCCTTCATTTTCAAAGTGGACCAATGACATCATGGGATGATTTCTTGATTTGCCTGTGAATTGGATTTACATGAAATTGAGTCATGTAAAGCCTCACCCTCTCTTCCAGAAGAGCCTTCACATACTTGGGGTAGACATCCTTATCATTCATTAAGCATTTAATATGTTCTGAACACCATATTAATAGAAACAGAAAAGCAAGACAGTTTCTGTCCTTAAGGCATACATATTCTAAAAGGGGGAAATAACATATCTAAGAGGGTTATGGCAAGTAGTCCTAAGTTTTCAATGGTGAGGCGGATGATAAGTTTCAGTCATTCTTAGTGTGCATCAGTAGGTCAGAAAGCACTCTGCCAATTGATCTTCACAATAGTATCATGTAGTTAGCATAGTATATATTAATATCTTCATTTTATAGATAAGGAAACCAAGGTTTACAGCAGTTAAGACCAAAAGGACCTCCCCATCACTAAATCCAATGGTATCTATATTCATCCTCCTTGACCTTTTTGCATCAGTTAACACTATGGACAACCTTCTCATTCTTGTTATCATCTCCTTCCTTGACTTTTATGACATGGCACTGCCACTTGGCAGTCCTTTCTTTTCTTTGAGGACTCCACATTTTCTTCCTGTTTTTAAAATGTCAACGTCCCTTAGTGTTCTATCCTTGACCATCTTCTTTTCATTTTTTACTTATGATATTAAGTATCATCTCCAAGCAGATGCCTCCCAAATCTATATGGAGCCAGACTTCTCTGTTTATGAGGGAATAATGGTCAGGAGAAACTCTGCTACATACCTCAACCACCAAACTCTCCATAGGGATCAAGTTTCATATTTCTACCTGCCTACCTAATATCTCTACATGATGTGAAACTGGTACTTCAAATATAGTTGGGCAATAAGCATTTATTAAGTACCTACTAATAGTCAATATGTGATTCAGTGATGCATCCAAACCTGAATAGTTCTTCATGTTATGAGCAGCACTACCTCCACCTAGAATCTCTAGGCTTTTTATTTGTTTGATTTTTGGCACTACCTATCAATCACCCAGACTCAAACCTAAAAGTTTTCTTTGGCTCTTTCCTTTTCTTTCACATCAAATACATTGCCAACACTATTTGATTATACTTCTGCTAATGTTTAGCCCTGCATTTGTTATTGCCTAGTCTATAGTAGCTACATCTTAACTAGTCTTCATGCTTTCAGTCTCTCACTTCTTCAATCCATTATGCAACCCCCTTCTTTTTAATGAATCTTTCTCTTCACCTCATTCCACAATTTTATTTTTTCCAGACTTTTTTCATAGTACTGCCCTTCAAAAGCCCTATGTTTCAGTCAAACAGAACCACACTTCTGCTGCTATTTTTTTCTTGCCCTCTCTGTCTGTTGAAATCTATCCCTTGACGAGGAAGCTAGGTGGTGCAGTGGATAGAGCACCAGCCCTGGAGTCAGGAGGACCTGAGTCCAAATATGGCCTCAGACACTTGAAACTTACTAGCTGTGTGACCCTAAGCAAGTCACTTAACCCCAATTGCCTCCTCCCCCAAAAGGAAGAAAGAAAGAAAGAAAGAAAGAAAGAAAGAAAGAAAGAAAGAAAGAAAGAAGGAAGGAAGGAAGGAAGGAAGGAAGGAAGGAAGGAAGGAAGGAAGGAAGGAAGGAAGGAAGGAAGGAAGGAAGGAAGGAAGGAAAGAAAGAAAGAAAGAAAGAAAGAAAGAAAGAAAGAAAGAAAGAAAGAAAGAAAGAAAGAAAGAAAGAAAGAAAGAAAGAAAGAAAGAAAGACAACTATATCTTGCCTCAAGGCTCCATTCAAGCAAACTTCCTCCATGAAATCATTCATACTTAACACTCTTCCCTCAATTGAAAAAGATCTCTCCCCTTTTAAATTTCTTATATTTCTGGGACCTAAATTCTTATACTCCTTTTTATATCCTTTATTTCATAAACATGCTTTTCCCCCCATTGGATTATAAACTCCCCCAAAAGTGAGGTCAGTATTATATTGCTATAACTCTAATTCCTACCACAGGATCCAAATAGTAGACACTTAATGCATGCCTACTGAATTGATTATGCCCAAAGGACTGCATGATTAAGTATGTGATAGAACTAAAACAAGAATCCATGTTCTGCCTCTTGGATATATGTTTTTCTATTATAAATTTGTAGACAAATGTATTTTAAAGCTTTCATAACACACACACACACACACACAGACACACTTCAATCTTCAAGTGCTGTTTGCTCCAATAGAAAAATGGCTATATAGTTAATTGGAGATATGTTGAAAAATGCCTATGGTTAAGTTCATTTTTTCATACAAGCTTTTGAGGAGCCCATTTGCCCAGCAATGATTCCAACCAAGTGAGCCTTTTCACTCATCGAACAATACAGTTCCCATATTTACCTTGTTCAACACTGATTCTCTTGTTTTGAAACTGCAGCACATATTATGAACTTTCTATTGTGCTTTACACCAGATGGCAGATACTCCTGATAACCACTCCATTATATATTTGCATCATAAGATCTAGTATCTTAGAGAAATATTTATGATAATCTAGTCTGATGAACTCATTTTAGAGGTGAGGAAGAGTAGAGAGGTAAGATAATTTTTCCAGGGTCTCAGTGCCAAAAAATGATGCATCAAAGTCCTGTAGTCATTGTACTATGCTCTTTTGGGGGCTAATGCAAAGGGTTTGGAGATTCAAGTGGGGGAAGAGAAAATTCAGGGTCATGAAATCATGAAGACAGCTTTAAGGATGAAGGGGAAATGCTGCTTCTCAGATATATATGGAAAGAACAAAAATCTCTAAATCCTGAAGTACCACTAGAAGCACTCAGTCATTCCTCTGGCATCTAACAAGTAACTGTATCAAGTGGGCCATACTGGCACAAAATGATCAGAAATGAGATGATTCAATATGAAGTAACTATACAAGATTTACCGGGAAAACATGAACTCAGCCTCCAAAGGAAAGTGGTATGCAAAAGTATGAAAGCTCCTTTATGCTACGGTTTCCAGTGTAAGCATATAAAAATAACTAGTATGATTCATGGATAAAATTATTTTAAAATTAATTTCATACAAATTTTGCTTTCCAATAATTGGCAGTTTTCTCATCAGTACACCTTATCTTCTACCTATGTGCCAAATTTTATTGAAATTGGTTAAAATTATAGAAGATATGCTCATTTGAAAATTTTAGGGCTGCCATTTTGTTTTAAGATAACAGACTAATTCATAAATTACCTTAAGGTATGTCTTGATACCCTTGATATCAAATTTATCAAACTATATTAAAAATGATTGTGGAAAAGATAGAGAGAGAGAAAAATTTGAAATGTTGAATTGAAACAGATTTTATTTTGGTCCACAAATAACAATAAAACAGATATTCTTAAATTGGAAGAACAGGGATTCTTATAGTTATATTGCAAAGAGTTATATTTTTATTTTGTAGACAGTAAGATGACAAGTATGTTGACAAAAAATACCAGAAAGTAGGAATCAGTTGTGTGTTTCCATTCATTTTAACAGATGATTTGGATCACTGTATTAAGTGATTCTTTTTACTATTTAAGAAGGTCAGCTGATTTGCTCACTATGTGTAGAATAAGTCTAATTAACTCTATGAAAATGAAGACATGACCTCTGTGATTAAGCCAGTTAAACACAATTAAGTGGGGAGGGAAAGAAATAAGCATTTTTTAAAAACCTACTATTTTCCAGGCAATGTGCTAAGCACAGTTAGGTGCTATCATTACCCCAATTGTGTTGTTGTCCAGTTGTATCCAACTCTTCATGACCCCATTTGGGATTCTCGGCAAAGATACCGGAGTAATTTGCCATTTCCTTCTCCAGCTCCTTTTATAGATGAGGAAAGTGATGCAAATAGGGTTAAGTGACTTGCCCAGGATCACATAGCTAGTAAGTGTCTGAGGCTGGATTTGAAGTCAGAAAGATGAGTTTTCCTAACTCCAAGCCCAGCACTCTATTTACTGAGGCATGTAGTTGACCATATTGTACTATGGTGCTGAAGAAACTAAGACAGATGGAGGTTGCCCCAGGTTTATACAGCTAGCAATTGTTTAAGGCTGGATTTGACATCAGGTATTCCTGACTCCAGGCCCAGTGTTCTATCTAGTGTATCATTTAGCTATCTCTTGACCTAGCATAAATCACTTAATAAATTACATAAAAAATCACTTTCATCATTTATTCTTTGTACCTCACCACTGCTTTCTCATCTGTGGGAGGCTTAATGATATAGTTACCAGTGCTTCCACCTTGAAATTTCCTTGCACTTATTTTATATGTTTTATATGTACTTATAAAAATAAATATTATCTCTCCCAATTGAATGTAAATTCCTTTATTTCAAGAACTTTTCACTTTTGCTTTGTATCTCTAGCTTCTAATGCAATGTCTGGCACATGGTAAGCCCTGAATAAATGATTATGGATTGATTGAATGATTGAAGAAATAACTCTGGAATTGTGCTTTTAATACTTAAATTCTAGTTCCAGCTCTGACCTTTATTAGATATGTTACAGGGAGGAGAGCCAACATCTATGAACCTGTTTTCCTGTTTATAAAATAGGAATATAAATACTTGTCCTACACTATAAGGAAAGCAATTCCTGGTCACTAAAGTGCTTTAGGAATTTGCTGTTGTTATTATCTGTGATGTTAGCTATTATATGAATATATTTAGTATATTATGCTATCTATACTGTTGTTATGATCTATACAATGAGAAATTTGCACTAGATGATCAATAAGGATCTTTTTAACTCTAAAATTCTATGATTCTATGGCTACTGTTCCTTTGTCAGCATTCAAAATCCTTCATTACCGGGACCCCTCCTTTCTTCCTAGTCTTCTTATATCTCATTCACCCCACATACTCTGGAATACAGTTAATAGTGACCTTGCTGTTCCTCACATGAGATATACCCTCTTTTGACTCAGGCGTTTTCACTAGCTGTCTTACCATACCCATAATTCTTTCCTTCATCTTTGCTTCCTGGATTCCTTCAAGTTCCAGCTAAATTCCCACCCTCTATAGGAAATATTTACAGATTTCCCTCAATGATAGTGTCTTCCCTCCACTGACAGTCTCCTATTTATTCTGTTTATTTCTGGTTTGTACATAGTTGTTTGCTTGTTGTCTCCCTCAACAATCTGTGAGTACCTTGAGAGCATTGACTATCTTTTGTCTTTTTTTGTATCCCCAGCACTTAGCACAGAGCCTAGGTACTTAAATGCTCATTGATTGATTGACTTCCAGATAAAAGTACTAACACCTTTCTTACAATTTTATGGTCTTCTGTTTATAGTCTGATGAAAGAGGAAATAATGAATCAGCATCAGTTTCTAGTATAACATCCTTCAATAGTGTTTCTTAACAGGTATTGTCTATTTCCTATCTCCCCCCATTCCTCTCCCATAATACAGTTTTTGAGACAGATTCTCCTTTTGTCTATTTCTCCTTGGCACATTTTAAGATATAATTTTGGCAGTCTGGGAATACTTTGCCAACACAAGTCAACAAGCTATATGATTCTGTAAAACAAAACAGAGGAAATATATTCACTGCTAAATAGATATATCTCTACATTTCCTATAGCTTGCGATAATGCACCTCTAAATAATTCAAAGATCATTTTTATTAGTCTCCCATGTTAGCTGAGGAGACCACTTTGCCTTTTCAAGTTTACTATCTAGCTCTTGTCTCTAAACTGAGATCTATTTCTTTATCACTTATGGTCTGCTGGATAGTTGCACCCGGGTGGAAGAGCCAAGATGGCTGAGGAAAGGCAGTGACTTTCTGGACCTCTCCCCATGATCCCTCCAAATAGCTTCAAATAATGCCCTAAGACAATTTCTAGAGCAGAAGAACCCACAAAAGGACAAGGTGAGATAATTTTCCAAAGAAAGATGGCTTAGAAGGTTGGCTGGAAAGGTCTGTTGCACTAGGGTGAGAGTGAAGACCAGGCCTAGGCTGCACCAGAACAGATCTAGCCCCAGGCAGGCAGCACCAGAGAAATAGGCCTCTGGAGCCTCTGAATTAGCTGCAACACTGGCTACTTCTGGAATTCAGCTCATGATCCAGTGAGGGGGTTGAGTGGTTGGCCGGGGGAGATTGCAGGGATCTCTGCTGGCACTGAGATGAAGCACTGTTGTGTTGCCTGTGCTCAGAACCAGGAAGAAGTCTTGAGTGGTGGTGGTTCAGGTGGGGTAGGGGTGCAGGCATGCCTGAGCTTTCTACCACAGTGAAACAGAATTCTGTTTCTGGATTAAAGAACAAGCAGGCCTGTAGTTACTTACAGACCAGAGCACAATCCAGGGGAGTGTAGAACATGCCTCTCCTTAAATTACACCACCTGGGATCCCCTGAAACTTGGGACAGTGTGCCCTGGAAGCAGTGACCCACTTTATGAAGAAGTTAAAAGTCAAGAAATAGGCTGGCAAAATGAGCAGACAGAAAAAGATGCTGACCTTAGAAATTCTTTTTGGTGACAAAGAAGACTAAAATAAACCCTAAGAAGAAGATAACAAAGTCGAAGCTCCTACATCCAAAGCTTCCAAGAAAAATATGAATTGGCCTCAGGCCATGGAAGTGCTCAAAAAGGACTTTGAAGATAAGATAAGAGAAGTTGGGGAAAAAATAGAAAGAGAAATGAGAATGATGCAGGAAAATCATGAAAAAAGACAACAGCTTGAGAAGCCAAATGGAAAAGGAGATACAAAAGCTCTCTGAAGAAAATAATTACTTAAGGAATAGGATTGCGCAAATGGAAGATAATGACTTTATGAGAAATAAAGATATAATAAAGTAAATCCAAATGAATAAAAAACAGAGGGCAATATGAAATATCTCCTTGGAAAAATAGCTGACCTAGATAGTTCCACCTCGATATCCCCTGAATATTTCAAATTCAAATATAATAAGAAAAGTTATTTCCACCTTTGTAAATCAATCCTTGCCTTTACTTTCCTGTTTCTATGAAAGATACCACCACTCTTCCAATCACATAAGTTTGTAACCTAGGTATCATCCCTGACTCTCAATTTTCACTGGCCCATCATATCCAATCAATTTGTGATTTTCTTGATTCTATCTCCTCTACATTTCTTGAGTCAGTTCCTTTCTTCCCATGTACTCAACAAGTATCCTAGCCCAAGCTCTTATTACGATTTGCTTGTAATAACACAGTAGACTACTAACTAGTGTGACAGCTAAAATTTGAAATAACTGGAGAAACAAAGGTTTGAGCATATTGATTTTTTACACAATGCATGCCAATTGCACAACAAATCAGTACCAGACCTCCTCAGCTTGGCACTGGATCCTGAATGAAGGGAGAGACAGATTTTCACGCATTAAAAGAAAACAGTTTACAAGATATAAACCAGGATGCAAGATTAGGTAATCTGATTTCTAGTTGGAGGAAAAAGCAGGGTCTTTATGAGTTGGGAGGGAGCTGAGTGAATTTAGAAGGTTGGGAGTGAATGAGTTAGCAGGTGGACTTTTTCAGATGTGAAATAGGATATCACTCAATTTCCACAATTACAGGGGACCAGAGCCAAGATGGCAGAGTACAGGAAGTTTTCCTAATTTCACCACCAAATAATATTAAAATAATACCTCAAAATTAATTTTATAGAAGTAAAGTCATTAAAAGGATGGAATGAATGTTTTCCAACCAAAGACAACTTGGAAGTTAGGCAGGAAAAGTCTGTCTAACTAGAGTGAGTGTGGAGTGAAGGCCAGCATCAGCCAGCTCAGCTCGTGGCTTCAGCAAGGCAACAGCAGGCCTTAACGGTGATTGAATTAGATGTAGCAACTTCCAGAGTTTTTAGCCCACAGACAGCAGGGGGCTTGGATATTTGCTCAGAAGACTACAAGATACCTTTTGCTGGCCATGGTAACAAGGCTCTGTTTCATTGTACACATGTTATTCTGGGTCATAGTCCCAGGGCAAAGAGGAACATTCAGAGCAGTGACTACATCTCTCCTTAGATCATACTATCTTGGAAGAACTTGCAGACCTCCAGAGCTAGCTCTGAAAACAGTGGCACAAAAAAATCCCCTGAAGTTTGGAACAGTGCCCTCTGCACCCTGAGAGCAGAGTCCAACTTTAATATAAAGGTAAAAGTCAACAAGTGAGCCGAAAAAATGAAAAAGAAAAAAAGAACCTAACCATAGAAAGTTATTGTGGGGTAGCACAGTGGATAAAGCACTGGCCCTGAATTCAGGAGTATCTGAGTTCAAATCCAGCCTCAGACACTTACTAGCTGTGTGACCCTGAGCAAGTCATTTAACCCTCGTTGCCCACAAAAAAGAAAAAGAAAAAATATTGAAAAAAAGAAAAAAAGAAAGTTATTACTCAAAAGAAGACAATGAAATCAAAGCAGCTGCATGCAAAACCTCAAAATAAAATCTGAATTGGTCCCAGGTCCAAGAAGAGCTCAAAAAGATTTTAAAAATAAAATAAAAGGGGGTCAGGTAGGTGGTATAAATGGATAAAGCACCATCCCTGGTTCCAGGAGGACCTGAGTTCAAATCTGACCCCAGACACTTAACACTTACTTGCTGTGTAACCCTGAGCAAGTAATTTAACCTTCATTGCCCCCCCAAATAAATAAATAAACAAATGAATGAATAAACAAACAAATAAATAAATAAATAGCTGGGTTAATCAATTAATTAATGGAATTAAAGAGGTAGAGGAAAAATTGGGAAAAGAAGTGAGAGTGATGTAAGAAAATCATGAAAAAATCAACAGCTTGATAAAGGAGGCACAAAAATACTAAAGAAAATACCTTAAAAACAAAATGGGCTAAATGGCAAAAGAGGGACAAAAGTCAACTGAAGATAACTCCTTAAAATCAGAATTGGTCAAATGGAAAAAGACATGCAAAAATTCCCAGGGAAAAATGTTTAAAAAGCAGAATTAGCTAAATGGGGAAAAAAGATGTACAAAAATGCACTGCAGCAAATAACTGCTTTAAAAGCAGAATTGGCCAAATATAAAAGAAGATATAAAAGTTCACTGAAGAAAATAATTCCTAAAAAATTAGAATTGTGGAGGTGGAAATTATTGACTCTATGAGAAACCAAGAAACAATAAACAAAAATGACCAAAATTAGCAAGTTGGTGGAATTTACAGGAAAATGAAACTTAGGTCTGAAAATAAAGTCAATTTTGTAAGATCAAGTCAGTTTGGTTCACACAATTCCCATTGATACTTTAATGTACCTGTGTGCTTGAATAAACACCACAACAAATTAAAATAATACATTTGTCTTATTTCAAAATTCCAAATTGACATAAACAAGTTTCGATTTTGGAGGTTCACTTATACGTCATATCAGCTATTCAGAGAATTAGAGCAGTGATTTAGTAATTAGTTATAATGGAATGGAAAATTATACATGTATTCTCCTAGTTTTATAGGTGGGTCTGCTCAAAGTTAGTTATTAGGGGCAGCTAGATGGTGCAGTAGATAAAGCACCAGCCTTCGATTCAGGAGGACCTGAGTTCAAATCTGGCCTCAGACAGTTGACATTTACTAGCTGTGTGACCCTGGGCAAGTCACTTAACCCTCATTGCCCCACCCCAAAAGAAAGTTAGTTATTAAATGGACTAGAAAAATGAAAGCAGACTGCCAACTTTTCCTACTTTGGACTTTTAGCATACAGCCATCATCAGTCTTACACAGAGATGAAGGTTGTAGCAAAAATAATAATGGAATAAACACATATTCCCAGCTCTACTTCTAAATAATTCTTTAGTCTGGAGTCAATTGACTTTACCTCAGTTTAACCACCTGCAAAATAAAAGCAGTGAAGCAGCTGATCTTTCTTGAATATTCTAGCCATCTTTGATCTTGAAGAAAATTAATCATGAACAAGAGAAAATGAAAAAAAAAATGGAAAGACTGTACTAGTTAGTCATATTTGAAATTGCTTTTAGAAGATACCTAGGAGATTTTTTTCATAAAGATCTGACTTTCCTAATGAAGTGATACATTTTCTTTTCTTTTTAAGAAAGCACTTTATTATATCAGTGTACTATTTTCAACTTCTGTGACTATGAAATAATTTAAATTAAATCTGAACTACCACAAGAGTATAAAAGCATAATTGGTCGCATGTGTTTCATGATTGTGACTGCCAGGACTTTACCCTGAAATTTTCATCAGCATACTAATAAATGCCTTAAGGAAATTTAATTTATTTATGTTTGTCTGCAAAGAAACATATCAAAAAGTTCTACTAATAATTCTGTTTTTAAACTTCTAATTAGAGCATTGATATTTTTCCAAAGTAATTTTAAAAAAACCCTGAGGTGGAAGAACCTTATATCTTGGTATTTCCAGAAATATCATGGTGTCATAGAGGCTTCATACCAAAGTGAAAAACCAGGGCAATTGTAGGTTGGAAGATGGGAATAAGGAAAGAAAAGGAGAGAGAGGACTGATAGAAATGAAGGACCAAAAATGTACTTGCAACTTTATCTATCCTGTTCAATTACAGAATTCATGCCCCCCAAAATGAACAAAAAGAACCCAAATAGACATTAAATGGCTAGAAACAGTCATCTTTGTTAAGAAAAAACTATGGAGAAGTGGAGCAGCTCTCTCTTTCCCCCATTTCCAGGATCTTTACCTATCAGGAGACTGAAGACAATAACTGGATCAATTGAAAACAGACATCATAATAACATCAGCATGGAAAAAGCTGAGGAGACTGTCAAAAGTTTGAAGAAAAAAGAGGATATGGTTTCTAGAAAACTCACCAGCATAGCCAGGGGCAAAAGGAAGAATTGAAGGAGATGTCACAAAAGAGCTCAGGAAATGTTGAAAGCCTTTTCTTCTAACTTGACACCTGACCATTCCTGATCAATAGAAATGAGTCCATCTGACATAAGACTTAGAATTGGAAGGGACCTTTGACACCACTGAATTAAATCCTCTCATTTTATGGGTGAGGAAACTGAGGCTGATGGAGATTAAATGACTTGTCCCAAGTCAAACAAGGAATGAGTGTCAGATGTGATTTTAAAATTCAGTATTTATTAAGTACTTAATATGTCCCAGGTAGGGCAGCTAGATGGTACAGTGAATAGAGTTCTGGGCCTGGAGTAAGGAAGACTCATCTTCCTGAATTCAAATCCTGCCTCATACAGTTATTAGTCATGTGAGTCTGGGCAAGTCCCTTAACTCTGTTTGCCTCACTTTAATCATCTGAAATATGAACTGGAGGAGAAATTGGCAAACCACTCCAGTATCTTTGCCAAGAAAACCGCAAATGGGGTCTCATGAAAAGGCAGACACAACTGAAACAACTGAATAACAACAATGTGCCAGACATTGCGCTAAATGTTGGGGATGTTGTTGTTGTTCTTCCTTCATTGTGGAAGAGGACCAATGACATCAGGAGGGTAAGGTCTTGACTTCCAAGTGAATTGGATTTAAGTGAGGTAGGGCTGTGCAAAGTCATCAGCCTCATTCTCCCCTCCAGGGTCATCTGAATCCAGTGAAAAGACATAGGTCAGAATGACTGGTGATTGCCCAGGATGCAATGGGAAACCTTGGCCTTTTTAAACTAGGATCTTTCCCAGGTCTCAGTTTGTCTGAGGCAATACCCATTCAGTGATTTAAGGCTAGGTAAGAAATGAAGCAAAAGATAGCCTAGTTTTCCTACCTCCACAAATAAAAAATCAGTCTTGGAGGAGAAGACCCTCAGGGTTTCTGGCCAAAGCAGAAACAATTTCTATTTATACTTGCTCTGAGTCATCAAAACCCAAACATTGACCAAGTGAGGCTTGGGCAGGAAGTAGGCCATCTTTTGCCTCATTTCAAGTGCTGGGGATACAAAAAAAGACAAAGTCATTCTCTGTCCTCAAGGAGATCCCATCCTAATGAGAGCTTAAAATCTGACTTGGATCCTCTGCCTCTAGAATCAGCATTCTTTTCCCATATCACATTGCCTACCTTAGAGCATACTTCCTCCTGTGACTAGCTTCAGGTCACAGAGTTTAACAGAATCCCAGTTCAAACCCATCTTCTGCCTTCTAGTCCATGATCCTTTCTACTATTGTAAGCCACATCTCTCCATAAAACTCTGTATCCAGACCTTCCACATCTTGACTGTTACTGCAAAACTGGGTCTGAAAATATTCCTCTTACAAAGGGGAATTCAATCTAATCAAAATTTAAGTAAAAGTTTTTTATTATTTGTCACACAGAGGTATGGCCGGGTGAAGAAGTCTAAATTTCAACTCCCTGAACAAAGGAGAAGGTGATAGTTTTATAGAGAGAAGGAAGTGGGGGGAGAGACTTAGGACTGAAACGTTATAGCTGTTTTGGGAAAGATGATGCTAGCTATTTGGGGAGTGGGATACATGAACAATAAAAATTCCACATTTATAACTTGAGATTATTGTCATTACCTGGTTCTAATCACATAGTAAATACGACTGGCTCCCAACTAAGCTCATGCTATAAATTTCAAGGTGCCCAACTTTCTGGATGTCTGTGATATGTCTACTTTGTTATCTGTTTTCCACTATCTGGTTAATTAACTACTTTGCTTTTCCAAGGAAAGAATAATCTCTAACTGACACCAGCAAGCTAATCAACCATATTTCTCCATGATCAGAGCATCCTCCTCAGGGCCAGAGCATCCCCAACTGGACCCAGGTCCACCAGACCACCACTACATTGATTTATAACTTATGGAGGGGGAGTGAACTCAGAGAAGGATATTAGTCAATATATCAATGATATAATTCATTTTCAGAGTCTATTTTGTAGATTGGAAGAATACAGCAGGAAGAAAACTTTGCAAAACATAAGTTAATATGTATATACATAATACATATTATATGGACACATATGTATGTTTAAAAAATAATAATGATAAATCTTCATATTGCTATACTATGTACCAGGCATTGAGCTAAGTGCTTTATCATTATTACCTCATTTGTTCCTTATACAACAACTCTAGGAGGTAGGTGTTATTATTATCCACATTTTACAGATGAGAAAACTGAGGCAAATATTTGAACTCAGGTCTTTCTAACTTCTAAACTAGGGCAGCTAGATGGCATAGTTGGGGCTGGAGTCAGGCAGACTCATCTTCTTGAGTTCAAAGCTGGCTTCAGACACTTAGTAGCTGTGGGATCCTAGGCAAGTCACTTAACCCTGTTTGCCTAAATTTTGTCATCTGTAAAAGAAGGTAGAGAAGGAAATCACAAACCACTCTGTTTATCTTTGCCAAGAAAATCCCAAATGGGGTCACAAAGAGTGAGACACAACTGAAATGATTGAACCATTTCCAAACTCCAGGCCTGATACTCTATCCATTGTTCCACCTAAATGTTGTTGTTTATTTATTTTTTTAGGTTATATATGTGCAATCACATTAGACATATTTCTCCATTATTCATATTGTGAAAGAATAATCAAAGCACAAGGGAAAAACTTCAAAAAAGAAGGAAAAAAACAGCCCAAAAGGAGAAACAGTATGGTTCAATCTACATTCATAAACCACAGTTCTTTTTTCTGTATGTTGAGAAGACTTTTTATCATGGAGTTCTTTGAAATTATTTTGGAACACTGCATTGCTAAAAAGAGACAAGTCTATAACATAATGTTGCTGTTACTGTGTACAATGTTCTCCTGGTTCTGTTCCTCTCAGTCAGCATCAGTTCATGTAACTTCTCCCAGGTTTCTCTGAATTCCTCTTGCTCACCATTACTTTTCACATTGTTTTTTTAAAACTTTGTGTTCCAAATTTTCTTCCTTCCTCCCTCCTCATCCCTCCCTATGAAATCCAGCAATTCAATATAAGTCATACATGTGGAGTTATGCAAAACATCTTCCCATTATTCAGGTTGTGAAAGAAAATAGACACAATACTTTTAGAAAGAGGAGCTAACAAATAAAATTATACTTCAACCTGGATTCAGATATGATAAGTTCTTTCTCTGTTGATGGTTTGCATTTTTCATATGTCCTTCTGATATCATCCTGTTCATCATTTATTTCACAGTTACTATTGCTCACTCCATCTTATTCCTTCCCCTTGATATTTACTCTATTTTCTATTTTCCTTTAAGCTAGCCCTCCTCCAAAGTGTTTTGCTTTTTACTGCCCCCTCCCCGAATCTGCCTTTCCTTCCTTTGCTCTCCCCTCCCATCTCCTTCCCCTCCCACTTTCCCTCAGGGCACAATATATTACTATACCTACTTGAATGCCTATGTTATTCCCTCTTTGAGCCACTTCTGATGAGAGTAAGGTTCACTCACTCCCCTGCTCCTTCCCCATCTTCTCCTCCACTCCATAATCTTTTTCTTGTTTCTTTTATGTGAGCTACATTTCCCCAGTCCACCTCTCCTTTTCTCTTTCTTCTAGTGCATTTCCCTTATCCCTTAACTTTATTTTAAAGATGTCATCATGGGTCAGCTAGGTGACACAGTGGACAAAGCACCATCCCTGGACCCAGGAGGAACCAAGCCCATATCCAGCCCCAGACATAAGCCACCCCACCCTGCCTGCCCCACAAAAAAACAAGTATAAACAAAAACTAAATGCTTTACAAGGTATCATTCCTTCATATTCAATTCACACCTGTGCCCTCTGTCTAAGAATATTCCTTTCAGCTGCCCTACTACTGAAAATGATGAGTTAGAAGTATTATCTTCCCATGTAGGAATGTCAACAGTTTAATCTTTTAATATCCCTCATGATTTCTTTTCCCTTTTTCCCTTTTTATGCTTCTCTATGGTCTTGTATTTGAAAGTCAAATTTTCTATTCAGTTCAGGTCTTTTCATCACAAATGCCTGAAAGTACTTTTTTACATTGAAGTCCCATTTTTTCCCCTGAAAGTTTATAATCAGTTTTGCTGGGTAGGTGATTTTTGGTTGTAGTTCCAGTGGCTTTGTCCTCTGGAATATCATGTTACATGCCCTCCAGTCCTTTAATGTAGATGCTGCTAGATCTTGTGTTATCCTTATTGGAGTTCCACAGTATTTGAATCCTTTTTTCTAGCTGCTTGCAATATTTTCTCCTTGACTGGGAGTTCTGGAATTTGACTATAATATTCCTGGAGGTTTTTCTTTTGGGATCTCTTTCAGGAGGTGATTGGTGGATTCTTTCCATTTCTATTTTACCTTCTGCTTCAAGAATATGAGAGCAATTTTCCCTGATAGTTTCTTGGAAGATGATGTCTAAACTCATATTTTGATCATGGTTTTCAGGTAGTCCAAAGATTCTCAAATTGTCTCTTCTGGATCTATTTTCCATGTCAGCTGTTTTTCCAAGGAGATATTTCATATTGCCCCCTATATTTTTTTATTCATTTGGATTTGCTTTACTGCATCTTGGTTTTTCATAAAGTCACTAGCTTCCACTTGTTCAATCCTAATTCTTAGGCAATTATTTTCTTCTGAGGGTTTTTGTATCTCCGTTTACATTTGGCTTTTCAAGCTGTTGACTTTTTTATCATGACTCTGCTGCATTGCTTTCATTTCTCTTTCCATTCTTTCCTCCATCTCTCTAAATCTTCCCTCTATCTCTCCTACCTTTTGAGCACTTCCACAGCCTGAGACAAATTCATATTTTTCTTGGAAACTTTGGATGTTGGAGCTTTGACTTTGTTATTATCTTCTTTTGAGGGTATATTCTTGTCTACTTTGCCCCCCCCCAAAGCTTTCTATAGCCTGCTGCCTTCTTTGCCTACTCATCTCAACCCAAAAGCAGATGTCTGATTGAAATCTGTTTCTCTATGGTAGGGAGCTTGGCATGCCTGTGCCCCTCCACCACTGAACTGCTACCACTTGATTCAGCCCACTGGTTCAGAACCAGGGCACTTTGCCCCAACTCCAGCAGAGACTGCAGCCACTTCACCCCAGCCAACCACCAAACCCCCTTACTGGTCTGTGAGACAAGCCTCAGAAGAAGCCACTGGTGCTGAAGACTCTGAGGCACCGGAGGTGTGGTCTGTTCCTGGTTGGATACAGACAGCACACTGAGTTCCTCTCTCAGCCTGATCAGCAGGTGATCCCCGTTGTTGTCTTTGGCTGGAAAATAGTCTCACTCTGTTCTTATGTGAGTTAGGCTGTTCTGGGTTTTTTTTTTATGGCATTATTTGGGAATGAGTGGATGGGTTTATTGGGAACTTGTGATATTCACAGCCTCTTCTCCACCATCTTGGCTCCATCCTGTTGTCATGTTTTAGCAGCTGAAGGTATTATTATTCACTTTCCCCAGTAAAAATATTTAGATTCCTACTATCATTATTCATGGAATATGACAATATTATTTAAAATATTAATAATTAAATACTTGGCTCCTTAAGGCCATTTTTATAAGAAGATGACTAAAATTTCATCTTTTACAAAAGGAAAACCTGAATTCAAATGTTTAACTCAGTTTTCTCATCCATAAAATGTGGATAATAGCATATGCCTCCTATAGTTGTTATATAAGGAACAAATGAGGTAATAATCATAAAGCACTTAGCTCAGTGCCTGGCACATAGTAAAGTAATACATTTTCCTGTTTCTCTATCAGACCTGACTTGCCAATGTGGAGGATGAAGTAAGTGTCACTTCCACTCTGAATGGTACCATGCTTGTTTTTTTTCAGGAATCGCTTGTTAATTGTGGCAAAGAAAGTACTGTTTTATAATCAAACATATGTCCCATACCTCTGTTCCATTATAAATCTATCCATTCATCCATCATCCTCTGATTTTTTGCTTCTTCGATAAATTTGCTATGGCATGAAAGTCTGAGACACTCTCAGTGTAGAGTTTTTTACTCATATCAGTCCATGATATGATACTGACATATATACATACATACATACACACACATATGTGGGTGTATGTTTGTATCTTGTTGTTGGCCCTTTGTTTTTGAAGAGAACCAATGGTATCCCAATAATGTCTTCTACACATGAATTGGATTTAAGTGAGGCAGAGTTGCACAAAGTCATCAGCCTTATTCTCTCTTCCAGAGTCATCAAAGTCCAGTGGCAAGACAAAATTTAGAAGTGGAGATGTCCTAGGATACTATGGCTGACCTTGCCATCTTCAAACTCTCAGTTGTAAATGCTCCACAATGCCTGTTTCTACTACCTTCATCACTATTGGATCTAATCATTCTCATCTACCTATTCCACTGAGGGAGCCTTAGCAGGCTTGGGGTGAACATTCTCATAACTCACCCATGGGTTTGAGTACTGTTGGTTTACCCTCAACCTGGTTTAGGCCAATTGCTGAAACAGTTTTAACAGGGTATGGCAATTTATGAATCCTATAGTTTCTTGGAGCCACAGATGAGAATTGCATGATAGGTGGATATCAAAGGTGGGTGAGCAGCCCTGACAGGTGCTCTGCAACCTTCATATCAGAAGTGCTAGTCCTCCCTGAACATGCCAAACACCCCATGTATGTATCTAACACGAAGAACAACTGCTGGGTGCATAGAGACAGAGAGAGACACAGAGAGACAGAGACAGAGGGAAGAAGGAGGAGGACATTAAAAGGGAGGAGGAGGGAGAGAGAGAAGAAAGAGAAGATTAGAGAGAGAAAGAAGCAGGGGAGAATGTGTTAGCTTTTTAAATTTATAAAATAGTTTCCTCACTGTAACCCAGAGAGGTAAATACAGGTAGGTTTATGATTTTCATTTGGCAGATGAAGAAATGGGAGCTTCCTAGATGTTCAGTGCCTTGCCCTGTCCTCTTAAACTGGTCTCCTAACTCTTAGCTCAATGGTACCACATGATGTCTCATATCATCTAAAGAAATAGAACACTTCTTTTTCAGGAATACGATACCACTTTTCAACATAGCTTGTGTAGTTGCTTTATTTACATGTTAATAATGTGCTATAAATATAAAATGAGAATAACAAGAGGGGGCTTCTCCATTACTATTATTTCATCTGTAGAGGTAGTCCATGCTGAAGAGATCATATTAAAAAAAATTGTGAGGTTTCCTATTACCTATGTCCTTTTACTTGTTGGACTAAACACACACACACACATACACACAAGCACGCACGCACTCACGCACCCACGCATGCACACCTCCCAAGAAAATCAACAAAACAGCAAAGCTTATATTTGTATGACATTAAATATACAGATTGAAAATGGGACATTTCTGTGGAAAAAAGCTGAGATGTGTTGTCTACAAGGCATCATGGCAATCAAATATTTAGAGCTACCTGGGTTTTTGACTCAATTTTCAATTTTTAACTGAAAATCTTTGTTTCATTCAGAAACAGCACTTATCATTGCAAAAGGTAGGCCTTTTGAATGAAATGCAGGCCTCCTTTTCGTTAATTTTTTATATGGAAATCTGTGCCAATGTCACTAGTTTTCACCAGTCAGGTAAATAAATATCAAGTGTAGCACTAACTATAATTTAATTATAATGGCTCAACAGATTGCTTCTGATTGTCTTGGATTGCCATGTCATGAAGGGGGAGGTGTAATGGTTTTTCCTGAGTACTGTCAAACTGTTTCCTAGAAACATAAAGAAACTATTATGAATTAAAAGATCTACGTCCACATTTAGAGGTCCTTTCAGTATCTGCAAAAGCTTTTAAAGCAGAACGATCATTCTGACGATCCAATAAATCCATTGTACCCAGAGACACTGTAAACATGAATAATTCCCTTAAAACATAAGTAATATAATTCTAAGATAGCACTGTCACTTTGGAAAGTAAGGGGAAAATTTTTACTGGCCTCTACTCAAGAGTTCCTATTTTTACATTATCCTAAAGATTAAAAAATGCTCTCCTCACCATAATTCTGAGAAGAAGACAGTGCAAAGATTGTTATCCCTTTTATATTTTACAGAAGAAGAAATTGAGGTTCAGAATAGTTAAAACAATTGTTCAAAGTTGTAGTTCCTAGAACCTAGTAAGCATTAGAAATAAGAACTTTTCTTTTAAAAATAAATTCCTTTAATGACTCTATTTTTACAAACCCAAATTTAAAATGTTTAAAATAAAATTAATTCTTCTCAGTGTTCTCTTTCTAATTGGCAGATTTCTGATTTCTTGACGTCAGGTCTAATACATTTTCCGCTCTGTCATTCATTTCTTCCCACTATAGGATTTCACTAGTAGCAACTTTATTGGGCAGTTCAAATGGAGGTTTTGTTTCCCTCCTTCACTGGCTCTGCATGGAACCCAATGACAGGATTGTCATGTGTCCCAACATTTTCTTGACAGTAGAGTTTTTAATTGGACTCAAACTCTCATGGCATTCTTTTTAAATTGATATATTTTGTCTTGATACAGAAGGCACTTGCCAACAAACACCCAAACAAACCTCCCACCAAGTACATTTGCCAGAAATAGTTAAGCAAAACTGCCTAATAGAGTGATTGCCACTGATTATACATTTCACTTTCACTTTTGTAACTTATCACTTGTGTACAGAAAGAATTTTAGACTCAAAGGGGATTTTGGAAATCATATAATCTAGTTTCCCCATTTTACAGGCAAAAAATCCTGAGAGCCAGGGATTTTCAAGACTTGCCCAAGGTCATTCATGTGACTGAAAACACATGTAGTAAATATCAAAGGTTGCATTGAACCTTGCTCCTTTGACTTTATAGCCAATCAAACCTCTTTCCAAAGTAAGGAAGGATGGTCACTCTAATTTCCATAATTTGGAACCAGCATTATCCAATGTCAATGACCCAAGTTCTGTTGGTTCTTTGTGTTAATTAAATTTGCATAGTTATGATCATGTATTTTGTTCTTCTGGTTTTGCTTTCTTCACTGCCTATTACTTCAAGTCATGCAACATTTCTCTGGAGTCTTCACTTTTTTCAGTCCTTACAGCACAATAATTTTCCATTGAATTCATATGGCAATTTACTTAACCACCACCCCAAAGATAAACACCCAATTTGTTTTCAATTTCTTTTCTTTTTTTATATTACAAAATGACTGCTATTAATCTTTTGGGGCTATAAACTCAGTCACATAATACTTGGGTCATTTGGTATAAACATTTTGCTGATGAGTAAAGTCACTTTTATTGCATTAATCTATATTGATTTCCAAAAAGTTAGACTGCTTGACAACTTTGCCAGCAGTGAATCAGGATGCCAATCTTTCCATAGTTCCTCCAACATCATCACAGGACCTTTACTTATTAGTTTTTCCCTGTCTAGTGAAACACCAGTCTCAATGACTGAGAAGCTTTAGGTCATGAGAAAGGTGCTCCAGGTAGTCTCTATTGTGTTGGAATTTGTTTTGGAAGCAGGGGGCTCAGTGAAATATTCACCAGTAGAATCAGCCTGTAGTCAGTGAGAGTACAAGAGGAAAATGTCTCAAAAGGGATGGATTAATTAATTTGGACTTCTTTTTTCCTCTCCATCATGCCATCCTTTCCTAGGAAACTCATCATTAGGAAATCTCATTGTCCCATAGAATCGAATCTGCCTTGTACTGACATCTCATCAGAAGTCTCAGCCTCTCTGATTCAGCCTTCTGACTGAAGGTCAGAGCCATGGGCTTCAAGGCCTCTATGTAAGGAATAGGTTTACCATTGTTTTCTCATTTTCCCACTAGCTTTTGGACTTCTTTGTTTTTCACTTTTATACCCTTCCCTCTTTTCCCCCTCTCTACCTTCTGCCCCCCACCACTTTTTATCTTCCTTTTATTTGCTATCTTCCCTGTTAGACTGTAAGCTCTTTCAGGGCAGGAACTTTGTTTTCATTTGGATTTGTATCCCTAACTCAGTGCCTGATGCATAGTAGGTACATAATAATGACTGACTGAATTAACCACTAAAGTAAAACTCAGATTGACCTCAGAAAGGGAACCTGGAGTTTATTTTCATAATCTTGCCAAGATCTTTGTATCCCAATTTTCCTATAATAGTAGGCCAACTTTCTTGTTCTTTAATGTGTATTATAGTATCTGTATTTTATGGTGATTGTTAAATTTATACTATAAGAAGAAAATACTGGAAAAAAATAACCACATGTTGTCTGGAGGGGAGAAGAAAAAATTTTAATGAAGAGATAATCTTGAAATTTCTCACAGAATAACAGAAACTTGGAGTGGAAAATGGCATCAGAAGGGCAGCTAGGTGGTGCAGTGGATAGAGATGGATTCAGGAGGACTTGAGTTCAAATCGGGCCTCAGACACTTGACACTTACTAGCTATGTGACCATGGTCAAGTCACTTAACCCTCATTGCCCCTCCAAAAAAAGAAAGAAGGAGAGAAAAAAAGAAAAGAAAGGCTGTTACTTGTATGATCTTCGGTAAATCACAACTTCATTGGGTCTCAGTTTTTAAAAATAAAGGACTGAAGTCTAATGATCTCTAAAGTTTCTTTATGCTTTTAATTGTATCATCTCATATTTAAATAATTACATATTAATTTTAAAATCATCCCATATGGAACATGCTTCAATAATTTTTTTTGGCAGGGGCAGAACTCTTCTACAGTAAGTCTCCAGCAGATGACGTCATTCCAATCGTTACAATGTCAAGGGTCTGAGTCCAGATTTGAACTCAGGGCCTCCTGAATCCAGGGCTGGTGCTTTATCCACAGTGCCACCTAGCTGCCCCAGAGCATCTTATTCATTAAATCAATATTATATGGGGGGCAGCTAGGTGGCACTGTAGATAGGTTTGCTGGTAATCTTCGTGCTTGTTTTGGCAGCACATATACTAAAATTGGAATGATACAGAGAAGATTAGCATGGCCCCAGTGCAAGGATGACACACAAATTCATGAAGGAAGACCCATCTTCCTGAATTCAGATCTAGCCTCAGACACTCATTAGCTGTGTGACCTTGGGAAAGTCACTTAACCTCTTTGCCTCATTTTGTCATCTGTAAAATGAGCTGAAGAAGAAAATGGCCAACCACTGCAGTATCTTTGCCAAGAGACACCAAAATTGAGTCACGAAGAGTTGGACATGACTGGAACAACTAAACAATAATAAACCAAATAACCACAAACTTCTATGGAAATTTCTTGGACAGGAAGACTCAGATCAACAATACTGTCACCCAGGTGCAAGCTGATAAGCAATACTTTTGTTATTTGCCCTTCATTTAAGTGTAACTTTTTTTTATCTTTGAAAGAAAGGAACTGCACATTTGATAGAAGCAGACAAAAAGCCACTGATCCCCAGGGCCTTTCTTTCCCATGGCTGAATTTGTCTGGGATCTATATCAAGTTTGTCTTCCTTGAACCACATTGTTAGTGCTTAAAACTTCCTGCATCAGCCTCTAATGTCTCGTGCTAACTTTCATTGTCAGCTGCTGTCTTTGTCAGTAGTGTTACATAAGAGTCAGCAGTGAGATTATTCTTTTGTTGATTTTGAGCTATTTCTGCATGTGAATTGCCACACTGCTCTTCAGCTTAGTTATAGTTATATTTAACCTTATTCTTCTCAGTGAACCTTTTAAGGCATGACACAAAACAACCCTTTTCCCACAGGGAGATGGATTTTTATAACTACTGGAAAGTTGGAGCTTCTTTCTTCAGAGTCACTGAGAAGGCAGTGGGTGTGGTGGAGTGCCCATGGTACTGGGGTGGAATTCAGGAGACAGGGTGACATTTTCCTATTTTAGCTTCTTTTCTTGTGTAATAATGAGACAAGCACTCTACTCTCTTTCTCTGGGGTCCACTAGAAGAAATAGTGTTTACTACCTTGGGTAATAAGCCACAGGAGTATCAGAGGAGGCATGATTCACATCCCCTCAAAGCCTTTAAAGGCCTCTCTTTGTGTCTATAGAAAGATAAATGGATGAGATCTTTAACTTTGAAGAGTTTATGGCCAAGTCTGTATCTATGTACAGTAGTTAAATGAAGTTCAAACCTGGACTATCTGTGGGCTTCATTCATATTCATAATCAATATGGGACATCACCCAATTGATAATAAAATCATTGAATCATCACACAGAGGTAGAAGAAACCTTAGAAATTTTCTAGTCCAAGTCCTTCATTGTTCAGATATGAAAACTGAGGCCAAGATTTCATAGAGGCTGTGAACTCTGACCTCAACATGGGACCACCCTCAAGTCCAGTGAACCAATGGATTCGGGTGATGCTAGCCAATTAGCTTGAAGCAGTGTGTAAGAACTGCCTCTCCTCTGGACTCAGAAGAAACTGCCATTGGCAGTATGGCTCTCAAACAGGCTAGTGAAGGAGGACTTGAGGAAGAACCAAGCGAGGCTGGAATGGGAGGCTAGATAGGCCTTTTCTTAACTTTCTGACCCAGGTGTTCTCTTTTTACTACACTTTAATAAATCCTTAATGCCCAAAACTGGTGCTAAAGCTTCTAATTTATATTAGAAACCCTAGCTAATTTTCCCTACACTTGGGACAGGAATAAGGTGATCATACATTTAATTTTACTCATCACAGGTGTTAAGGTTGACATGTGATACCTTTCTGTTTCATGTAATTTCCTTGCTAACCAGGGCTAAGTTCAGTTGCTTCTACCTGTTGAAGAAGTACAGGTGTTGCCCATAACCTCTAAATTTTGACATCCTGATTCAGTGCTCCAGTGACTCCACCCTTTTTAATGTTGTGCTAGATTTCAGTTTCTCTACTGTGTATAGACTTTATTGAAGACAGACAACAATTACCTGGAAAAATAAATAGAAAGTCAAATATAAAGAGAAATGTACAAACATTGAAAAAGATTAAGTAAACCAGTTAAACATTTGCTTTTATACTATGAGGTAATTAAGAAATGAGTGCTTTGTGGGTACAAAACTGGGTAATGATGCATGCAGTTTTGATGCTTTATTTCAGAGGTTTTTCTTTCTAAAATTTTTATCTGAACATTAAATACATTTATACAGGAAATGGTCTTCATTGAATAAATATTTATTGTGTTAACTCTATGCATAAAGCCTTGCTAGTCACACTATATATCAATAAAGATATTTAAATCAGTCATAGTTTTTGAGACACATAGTCTCTTCGAAAAGAAACTGAAATTTTAAATAACATAAAACCAATATAATGAAGTGTGAATGAGTGCTAAAGGAATTTAGAAGAGGATCATACAATTTGAGATATGGAAATAGAAGGGAACCTCCAAAAGAGGTCACTGTGGGGTAAAGTGATTAGAGAAGGCTTCATGGAAGAGGGAAACTTTGAACTTAGTTTTCAAGAAGGGGAAACGTTGGGATAGGTGGAGAGGACCAGAGAGGACATTTTAGGTAGGGCCACTGAAGCTCTAATCAGAACATATAATCCTGCCATCAGAAAGCTATCTAAAAAAAGGGAAAAAAAGAAATCTATCTAAAAGGTAGAAAGTTCCAGATTTTAGTTTTCTCATTTCAATCTTGTCTGACCCTTTGTGAGCCCATTTGGGGTTTTCTTTGCAGAGATACTGAGGTGGTTTGCCATTTCATTCTCCAGCTCATTTTGCGGATGAGGAAACTGAGGCAACCAGGGTTAAGTGACTTGCCCAGGGTCCCATAACTAGTAAGTGTCTGAGGCTGGATCTGAACTCAGAAAGATGAGTCTTCCTAACTCCAGGATTGACATTCTACCCACTGAACCACCAAGCTGCCACTACATAGCTTATATCATAACCTAAATAATTTAAAGAGAAAAAAACTAAAGTTAGAAATGAATTTTGCTTCACATTTAGCTTTTAAAAGGTAGGATTCTAGATTTTTTCAATCTTGAGTAAAATTATAAGGATAATATCTATTAAAATATTGAGGTTCATTTGATTCTGGTTCTTTTCAGTCCTAAGGAAATTATTAATTGAAATGCTCCTTTTAACAACTAAAGATATTAGCAGAAAGAATTCTACCATTAGCTAGAAGATACAGAAACTAGCATACTGAGCTCTGGGGTATATGTTAGGAGATGCTTAAGCTGTAATGGTGGCTATATCACTAATTATGTGACATGGGGAACAACTCAGCTTTCTTTTAAAAATCAGAACATTTGGTATATATACATATATATGTACGCATATACATACATACATACATATATAATATATATGCATATATCTATATAAAATACACACCCACATCCACGCATATACATATACCCATAGCATAAGAAAGAGGAATCCATAGTTATCTACAATAACAAATTGCATATTTAAATGGCTATTTGCAATTAAGGGATAGCACTCACTTTGGGGTATTTTGGGAGAAAAAGCCAGCTTTATGTTAGTAGCATAAAATTGTGCTCTGCATCACGTCGCACAAGAGATGCATTTCCCTCCAAAGAATCATTAGCAGAGTCCTCGTGGCAGGGCCTGCAGGTTGTAATTTGAGGTAGAAAGGAAAAAAGGAGCTGAAAGACTTTGAGAATCATAATTTGAAGAAAACAGTAACTGGACAGGGAGCAAAAGGAAATTCAGTCCAGACATCAAGGTCAATGAACAGATAATGTATTAAAAGATACTTGGTGAAAACTGGGGAGACCAAGGCACCTGTGTTTTCAGAGAGATTTCAGAGAATCAGAAATGTATTCCAAGGAGCATAATATACCACCATAAGAATTATTCATGCCAGTTCATATTTTAATACCGTATGAAGTCTTTATCAGAGTTTTCAGTGAACTAGAGGGAGAATAAGCAATAAGCAGAAAAAATATTTATTTTATTTTTGATCTTCCATCTCTCCCATACACATTAAAAATGCTAGGAAGTGATAGACACAAGAATCCTGAGTTTTTGGATTCAACAAACATTTGCTAGGTACTTACTATTCTATGCCCTGGGAGAAATACAAAGTTTAGATAACACATAGTCCTTGGCCCGACAGAGGTTAAAGAAACAGTTTTAGATGACACTTAGAAGCTGAGTTAAATTAGCTGACTGGCAAGAATAGATAAGCTATTTAGCAATGGAGGATGTGAGAAAACATACAGGGATTCCTCGGAGCTTAATTAAGCCCCACCTTATAACATTTCTTGTATTGTCATCTTGCATTGTCCTTGAATTTTGATTTATTTGACTATTCAAATAGATATGCATTGTTTCCCCAACTCATTTATAAGCTCCATGAGGGCTATTCCAATGATTCTTATACATCATCATATTCCCTATAGTTTATAGCCCAGTACCATGAACATGGTAGGTGGTTAACAATTTTCTGCATGTTTATTGACTATTGCATTGAAATCTGAATGATGAACATGGGGGAATAGACATACATAGAACATTGGTCATATGCAAAATGACTGTGGAACCCATAGCGTGGTGCTTTAAGCCACCAGCCCCGTGTTAGTAATCCTCTTCGTGAAGTCAACCCAAATCAAGGAGAGACACAGTGGCAGAAAAAGGGGGAAAAAAACATTTCTTCTTCTTGTGTTCCCTTCCTGTTAATTGGTGTTCCTTCCTCTTCTGTAAAGGGAGAATCAAGGAGGTTTGGGGCATATGGGTTTGTAAATGACCAAAAATCTGATGACAATAGGTTTGTCAGCCCTGTTTCTTTTTTCATTGGCACTCAGCCTGGATTGGAGTCTCTCCATCATTGGAAAAAACTTGCTTTTTTAGAACACCAAGACACAAACAAGTGAAATAAAATGACATGTTCATAATTCTAATTTATTCCCATTTCAAATTTTTATACCTGTGATTATATGCCTGTTAAATTAGATTTAAATGTCAATCCACCAATTTGCTTCTGCATTTGTAACCTTTTACATACAAAAGTCAATCATTCTGACAAACAGAAAACCTCTCTGGACGGGACACTCAAGGGGGAATGTAAATTTTATTTTCCCTGATTTAAAAAGAAAATCATAAATCATGACATTTTAAAATAATGTGGTTTTAATTCTATAGCTATTTGGTGTTTACAGGACTAAAAAAATGACTCATCTTAAAAGAAAAGCAGAATAAGTAGATATTCCAATTAGAAAGTCAAATATTCTACTTTTAAGCCCTTGGCCTTCCTGAGAATGTGAGAATATAGCATGGATTATTATGGAGATGGCCTTTTAGCTCTTTGGCTTGGACTGAAGATAAGCAAATTCATTTTTAAAAGAATTTAACATCATATTCTTGGATTGAAAGTCAGCTCCTTCCCTTTTTAAATCAGTGTTCTTTCTGAACAATGTTTATTTTGTTTGAAAAACTATGGATATTTTTAGTTTTTATGTCACCTCTACTTCTGAATATATCCCTCCCCCTTCCCAGTGAGCCATCCATTGTAACCAAAAAATTTTTTTAAAGACAAGAAAAGGGGAAGCTAGGTGGCATAAGTGGATAAAGCACCAGCCCTGGATTCAGGAGGACCTGAGTTCAAATCCGACCTCAAACACTTGACACTTTCTAGCTGTGTGCCCCCTCCCACACACACACAAAAGAAAATAGGTTCAATTTTTGGAGGCAGCTAGGTGGTGCAGTGGATAAAGCATCAGCCCTGGATTCAGGAGGACCTGAGTTCAAATTTGAACTTGGACACTTGACACCATGTGTCAAGCTGTGTGACCCTGGGCAAGTTACTTAACCCTCATTGCCATACCCCCCCTGGAAAAAAGACAAGAAAAAAAAGAAAGTAGTTCAGCAAAAATGACCAACATAATTAAAGAGTAGTGACCATTTTTCCACAGAGCTCCTCTAAAAGAAGGGCAAGAGGTGCCTTCTCAAATCTCTATTTCAAGGGGGGCCAGCTAGGTGGCGCAGTGGACAGAGCACTGGCCCTGGATTCAGGAGGACCTGAGTTCAAATCCTGCCTCAGACACTTGACACTTACTAGCTGTATGACCTTGGGCAAGTCACTTAAATCCAATTGGCTCACTAAAAACAAACAAACAAAACCCCCCTCTATTTCAAGAACATGCAGAGTCATTAAAATTATATAGCATTTGCAATTTTCTTCTTGTTCTTTCAATTTACATTGTTGTGTTCATTGTGAACATTGTTTTCTGGGTTCTGCTCCCTTCAGTCTGCATAAATTCATATCTTTGTATGCTTCTCTTAAGAATTCATATTCAGGGGGCAGCTAGGTGGCGCAGTGGATAGAGCACTGGCCCTGGAGTCAGGAGGACCTGAGTTCAAAGCTGGCCTCAGACACTTAACACTTACTAGCTGTGTGACCCTGGGCAAGTCACTTAACCCCAATTACCTCACTAAAAAAAAAAAAAAAAGAATTAATATTCATCATGTCTTATAGTACATTTCATTCACTTGCCACCGTTTCAGTTACTCCCTAATTCATGGACATCTATTTTGTTTCCATATCTTAGCTACCACTCAAAAAAATGCTACAAGGTATATTTTGTTGAATATAGGAGCTTTCTTTTGGTGTTTGATCACCATGGGGCATTTGCTTTGCAGTAACATCTCAGAGACAAAGGACATGAGCATTTTTAGTCACTGTCTTAACATAATTCCAAAATGCTTTCCAGAATGGTTGGTACAGCTTTATCAATATTGTATTAGTGTTGTAGTCTTTGCACATAGCCTAACGAGCTAATTTTTGCTAAGGGCCCTTACTTAGATCCTCTCTTATCCATAAGAATACTCTAGCACCCTTCATTCTTCTTGCTCACTTGTGCATAATGCATAGAGATAGAGACTTGAACTGTGATTTCACTAATACCTGAAGCTCTTGAATAAGGGCACTTCCTGAGCTGGTGATGTTGACTTCCCTTTCTCTCAAACTAGATTTTAGAGGAGGGCTCTTAGCCTTTTTTTTTGGGGGGGGGGTTGGAGCAATGAGGGTCAAGTGACTTGCCCAGGGTTACACAGCTAGTAAGTGTCAAGTGTCTGAGGCCAGATTTGAACTCGGGTCTTCCTGAATCCAGGGCCAGTGCTTTATCCACTGTGCCAACTAGCTGCCCTCTCTTAGCCTTTTTTATCACACAGATATCTTGGGAAAATATGGTGAAGATCTCTTCTTAAAATCATATTTTTAAATGTATTAAGGAAAATACATAGGATTATAAAAGAAAAAAATTATAATAAAAGCTTTCAAAATACTTTTTAAAATACAACTTCATAGACCTCAAATTAAGAAAATCTGTTTTAGAGAGTTGCCCAGGACACTGTGAGATTACGTGGCTTGCCCGAAGGAAATGCTGCTGGTATCTATCAGATAGATCAGGACTTGAATACAGGTCTTCCTGGCTTTCAGTCTGGCTCTCTGTATACTTGTAATATTTCATTACCAAATGTTATCATTTGAGGGCAATATCAGGCTCATTCACCAAAATATCTCCTATCATAATTGCCTTTGTATTAAGGCTTTGTCTTCGGAAGGCACTTCTTTAAATCAAACCTTTAAATTAGGGGGAAAGGGATAATACATTAAACACAAAATAATAAGCTTGAATTAGTTTATTATTACTAATAATTCATTTTTTATGCTTTACAAAGTGTTTTCTTCACAACAAGCCAGGGAGGCAGGTAACACAAATATTATTATCCCCATTTTATAGATCAGGAATAAAGGAAGGACATAAGGCATATAATCAAATTTTGGTTTCATGCTTGTCTCCTACAAAACAAAAACAGATCAGAGAAATTATTCTTTTCATAATGTTTCTTACATGAAAAACCAGATCAGATACAGACAGGAAAAACATAGTAGTAGTTGATTTGTCCAAAGAACAAGGAAGAATGAATCATGTGGAAACCCCTTCCAAAGAAGGAGCTCAAAGACACCTTTTTTTCTGATGGTATGTAAAGTGGGTGTTATCAGATTCATCAGCATGATACAAATCAACTTAAAAGCAAACACTATGACAAGAATGTATGAAATATGAATCAGTTTAACAACTTCAAGTATAACAAGAATGTATGAAATGCCAATCAGTTTGATAGTTTGACTTAATAGAAACACTATAATAAGGTTATATGGTTCCAAAAAGGGGTTTGTCAAGGACAAAGATGCCCAGATGTTTTTTACAAGATAGTGACTTATCTACTAGCTATCTGAGTTCAGTTTGAAGTTCAGTTGGAGGGCATTTTGATGTTATTAATCCAGGATTTCAGAAAGTCCTTTTGGATAATAAGGCAGCTTCATCAAATCCAGGGGGTCTATACATTCATCATAACAGGTTACAAAGAAAAATAATTAAAATGAAATATATTGATCAAAACTTTTTTAATGTAAATTCATGGATCCCAAATTAAGAAATCTTGTGTTAGAAAGTTATCTAGGACAATGACAAGTTAATTTAAATATTTAGTCTAAACAAGAGCTTTCTGAAGACAAAGCCTCAATCCAAAGGTAATTGTACCAAGAAAGCTTTATTGTTATTCAGTCATTTTCAGTCCTGACTCTTCCTGACTCCATTTGGGTTTTTTCTTGGCAAAGATACTGGAGTGGTTTGCCATTTCCTTTCCAGTTCATTTTATAGATGAGGAAACTGAGGCAAATAGGTAATTTGCCCAAGATCACACAGCTAGTAATCTGGCTGCGGCCAGATTTCAACTCATCTTCCTCTATATCTACTGTGCCATCTATTTGCCCCTAGAAACTGGGGAAAAACTGAAGTGGGACCTGTCATTTCAATCTGTGCTTCAGTTTTGTGATCTCTAAAATGGGGATAAAAGCCAGGACCACAAATAAAAGAGAGAGTTTGAACAAGAGTTTCTCCTGACTCTGAAGTCAGTAGTCTTTCCACCATTCCATGGAAGGGAGAGCACTAAAGAGATCAGTTTCATTTTGACAAGGATGGTAATGAGAGTGATGATGCAAAGGTTGGTGGAATGGAGTACATCCTGACAGAACAGATCACTTTGCAGAGGTAGAGTGGCTTCCTAGGCACAATCATGATGCCTCTGGCACCAAGAGACAAGAGACCAAAGCAGAGGAAGACAGAGAGGGCACAGAACAGATCACTGAATATAAACTTTGCCTATTTTACAATTTTGCCTTGAGCTCACCCTGCTAATTGCTTTTTTTATTATGGTGATCATTATAATGATAATGATGATTCTTCCCTTAGAGAACATTGGCTCCAGTCATGACAAGGCTCTTTTTTCTAAGAGTTTCAAATATATTTCTAGCACTCTATTCTGTAGGCACCAGACACTTCTCTCCCACAGTCCTTGGATTTCTTCAAATTCTACCCACTCAACATAGCCAAAAACTCCCTTTAAGCCATTGTTTAAGGTACCTTGTTTAAGTGCCTCAGCAATAAGCACCTTAAATATTGGGAGTCCATCCTCCCAGGATCATGTCTAGAGCTAACGGTGTATACCTGCTATACAAGTGAAATATGTAGAAAACACCTAATTTTTTTTCAAGAGAGTTGTGACTAATTGTCAGTGATTGTAAATTTGAAAATTAAAAAGGGGGAAAAAAACCCTGAAAAAGTTTGCAAGGAACATGGTGTCATCTCACAGCATGCTTAATTGGCATCTAACAAGATTTGATTTCATTCTATCCTAAAGAAACCCCAGCTCCCAACAGGTCTATCTCCAAAAGATTTGACAATAACAGCAGGGAAAGTTAGGGTCTGTCTCCTTCTCCTGACCCATCAGATCTGATTTATGCATGTGTAATAATGCTAGTTCTATTTTTCCTTCAAAAGAAAAAGAGAAGTAGAAACTGCCAGTAATAACACCTACTTGATGCAGTTGTACCATCAATTTTGATACACACAACAGATGATGTAAAGGGTGAGGTTAGTAACAAGAGCACACCCACACTGCAAGTATTATAGGAAAGCACTCGCAATGGGGTTCTAAGTGAAAATCACAAACAGCTTCCTAACTCTGTCTGAACTAGTGGGCCTGGAGAAATTTAGTACCTGCATTGAACCACCTTGCTTTCTAGACTTTGGGATGATGGGTTAAATTGGCAAACAACAAATTGTAAATTTTATACTTTATATAGGCCCTTCACCAATGCTGTACTGTTTGTGGAATTGATCGTGAATTCTTTTTTTTGTTGTTGTTGGTTTTATTTTTCTTTTTAGTGAGGCAATTGGGGTTAAGTGACTTGCCCAGGGTCACACAGTTAGTAAGTGTTAAGTGTTTGAGGCCGGATTTGAACTCAGGTCCTCCTGACTCCAGGGCCAGTGCTCTATCCACTGCACCATCTAGCCGCCCCTTGATCGTGAATTCTTAAAGGCTCTATCAGAGGCATTTGAACCTTAGAGGCTGAGAAGGCCCCAGAATCAGATGCCAGTAATGGATGGATGGACTCAATGTCTGTTGTACAAAAACCAAACTAACTAGCTAAATTCAGGAAAGCTTTTCACCAGGTTGTGCATAGAGTAATGTATTTTTGTCCATGACAACTCTTGAAGGTCATATATGATACATAAGAAAGTTTGCAATCTGAATTTATGGAAGGATTACCCATGCCAACAAATGATCAGGGATGTATTATGTAAGCCATGGTCATTTTTTTTTAGAATGTAGTTTTCATGTCTGTCTAGGGGAACCACGGAATTCCTAGGGTGGTGACCTAGGAATTTAAATAGATGCCTAGGTGCAAATTCTTTTTGCATCTTGCTTTCTTAGAAGTGATGTACAGAGATAAATTTGTATCTCTTGCTAGTTAATGCGATTTCAAATATTGCTAGGAGGTTAGGCATATGCACAGAGGACATTATTCTTTTCTATATGTGTATGTGTATATGTCTCCCAAAAGCCTCAGTGAAGTTTTAAGCTATTAAAGTGGTAAACTCAAGTCAGAAAGGGGTCATAGAGCACTGATAAATTAGGTGTTTTCTGTCAGATAGTGTACAAGGCTGAGGGGTATCTCCCCCTTCCAAACAAATTATGATTGAATGTGCCGAGTGACATCCCAGAAAATCCCTAACCCATATGCCCTCTCCTATCCCCCCTTCACCACCACAAAAGCATAACAAAGTACACATATATAAGCACACAAGGGCAGCTAGGTGGCACAGTGAATAGAGTGCCAGGCCTGAAGTCAGGAAGATTCATCTGCACAGATTCAAATCTGGCTTTAGACAATTACTAGCTGTGTGGCCCTGGGCATATCCCTTAACTCTGTCTGCCTCAGTAAAGTGAATCTCATGAAGAGTCAGATACAGTTAAAAATGACTGAACAACAACATAAGCACATAACAAATATGTTTATGTATAAACATATTGCCTTTCCTATATATACTTTGTTGTTCAGTTGTTTTTTAGTTGTGTCTCACCTCTCATGAGCCTATTTGGGGTTTTCTTGGCAAGATACTAGAGTGGTTTATCTTGCCAAGCTCATTTTATAGACAAGGAAACTGAGGCAAACAGATTAAGGGACTTGCCCAGGGTTACACAGCTAGTGTATGAGGCCAGATTTGCATTCAGGCTGACTCCAAGGCCTGGCATTCTATGTACTACACCACCAAACTGTGTTTATATGTGTATTTATATGTGTGTATATATACATATATGTATAAATATATAAAATATGGAAGACAAAATATATAGTACATGATATGAATAAACAATGTTCATACGTTATTGTTCAGTTGTTTCATTCGTGTCTGACCCTTCATGACTCTATTTGGGGTTTTCTTGGCAAAGATATTGGAGCGGTTGGCCATTTCCTTTTCCAGCTCATTTTGCAGATAAGGAAACTGAGGCAAATAGGGTTAAATGACTTGCCCAAGGTCATACAACTAGTAACTGAGACTGAATTTTAATCCCAGAAGATAAGTCTTACTGACTCCAGGCCTGGCATTATATCCACTACACCACCTAGCTATGTGTGTGTGTATAAACACACACACACACGTATATTTGTGTGAATGTATAAGTACATATATTTACACAATACACATATATGTATATTGTGTGCACATGCATGTATATATATACATAAATGCCTGTATGTATATGTGTATAACAATATAAAATATGGAAGACCTGATATATGTTGTACATTATTTGAACAAACAATGTTCATGCATTGTTGTTCACTTGTTTCATTTGTATATGACTCTTTGTGACTCCATTTGGGATTTTCTTGGCAAAGATATTGGAGTGGTTTGCCATTTCCTTCTCCAGCTCATTTTATAGATGAGGAAACTGAGGCAAACAGGGTGAAGTGACTTGCCCAAGTTCACACAGCTAATAAGTGTCTGAGGCCAGATTTGAACTCAAGAAGATGAGTCTTGATTCTAAGCTTAGTGCTCTATCCACTGTCCCCCCGCCTCCCAGATACCCAAAGTCAGCATTACCTGCATGCTATGCTATGGATAGCCCAGCATATATTGCTTAGTATAGTTCCTATTCCATTTACATGAATGCTTGTAAGTATTAATCTTTAATGTTAACAATAAGACAATGCCAACCTACATTGGTAGAGAAGGAAGTTGTCTCACTTATAAGTTCCTTAAAGCAATGAAATCTCAAGTCTGATTCCTTTCCCTATACACATTTACAACCCATAAATGTTGTGTTAGTATTTGTAAATCTCTTCAATGCATTATCTCATTTGAGCCTTTCAACAACCTTATGAGTTTATTATATAATTTTAGGCATTATTTTCCCCATTTTACAAATGAGGAAATGGAATCTCAAAAAGATTAAGTGACACAATCATGATCACTCAACTAGTAAATCTTAGAGGTGAAATAGAAAGCCAAGTCTTTCTGATTCTAGGTTTAGCATTCAATTGTGCCACATGGCCTCACATACACACACACAAATATATTAATATGCCTTCTATACACAAATGAACATGCACATTGTACATATATGTGTGTGTATATATATATACATGTGTGTATGCATGCACACATATGCCCATTTGAGTATACATTTATACCTATATGTATAGGTATATAATGTATTCTATACATGTGTGTATATGTGTATGTGTGTGTATACATATATGTATATATGTATACACACACATAAATGGATACGTATATAAGAGGCAGTATAGCATATTAGACAGAGAACTGGTCCTAAAGTATAGAAAACCTGGTTCTATATATGCTACTTAATTTATATACATCATATATAATATTTATATTTATGAGTATATAGAAATGATTATGTGAATCAGGACATGCATATACATGTACATTTATAACTATACATATACATTCTATAAATATATGTATACATACATATTTATTTAGATAACTCTTGGTTGAACAAACTCATTCTATTAATGCAGGGAGGCATCTTCTTTCCAAATTTTGTGGTTTTAGAGAACTGTCTGTAGCATAAAAAGATTAAGTGATTTGCCCAGAGTCTGTATCTAAGCCTATACTTTGAACCCAAGGCCTTACCAGATCTATCACTCTATCAACTACTACATACTCTTTCATATAGGATTTTTTTGTTTTTATATATATACACACACACTTATACATACATAAGCACACATATACATTGTATAGCTTATATATACACATATGCATGTATGCATGCATGTGTGCATGTGTGTATGTATGTATGTATAGGCATAAAGAGACCTATTTAGACTATTAATCATCTATTATAATGGTGAGAGATGGAAACTATCCTTTCCCCACAGACTCACATGTCTATACACATGAAATAAATAAATAGGCCTTGGAATAACCAATGTATTCATTTCAGCAGTTTAATGATCAGTGAAGATTCCTGTGGGATTGAATTGCCTTTAGTGATCAATCATGAAGATGGCCAGAATGAATGGCTACCTGCCATATATTGATGTGGATGCAATCTAACAGTAAGAGTACATTAAAAACCTAATCCAGGTCTAGCCCTAGGCACAATTTTATAGCAGGCAGAGTTTGTTTCAGGCTCTCTCTTGTTGATACTTCTCCCTCTCACCCAGGATCCCTCTTAGATTTCCTGCAATACCTTTCCCATAGACTTATAAAATGTTAATAACAGCTCACATTTATATAGTATTTTAAGACTTATAAAGTATTTTTCTTATACCAATATTGAGAGGGGAGTAATATAAATATTGTTAACTCATTTTATGGATGAAGAAATGGTTAATAAACAGGTCACACATCAAATTTCAGAGCTAAAAGACAAGATTTACTTCCTAATCCTTTTATTTTACAGATGAGATAAAGGCTAGACGAGAGAAGAAAAGATGCTACCTTCATCCACTTCATCACTTTTCACAGCCTGGCTTTTGGCCTGATCCTGCTATTGAAACTATTCCTTCAAAGGTTAATAAGGCTTTCTTAACTGCTAAAACAATTGACCTTTTCTCATTCCTCATTTCCTTGACCTTTCTCCTAGTTTTAACACTGACAGACACAACCTCCTGCTGAACAGTCTCTTCTGCCTTGGCTCCCTTGACACTGCTATTTTGCAGTTCATCCTCTATTTCTCTGACTTCTTTTTATTAGTCTCCTTTGCTGGATTATCAGCCATATCTCACCCCCTAAGTTTGCATTTTGTTTTGTTTGTCTTCCTAAGGCTCTCTTAGAGCCTCTTCTGATTTCTCTCCACACCCTCTCCCTTGGTAAATTCAGCTAACTCCCAGGAATTCAATGATCATCTCTATACATGACTATAGTCTCTATAGTTCTCGCCTATAGCCTAATCATGATTTTGACTCTTAGTCCCCTATCTCTTTTTTTTAATATCTTTTAAAAAATTCTATTTATTTATATATTTATTTAGAATTTTCCCCGTTACATGTAAAAACAAATTTTCACATTGATTTTCAAAACTTTGTGTTCCAAATTCTCTTCCTTCCTCCCTCCCCACCCCCTTATGAACTCGAGCAATTCAATATAAGTTATACATATATAGTCATGCAAAACATTTCCACATTAGTGAGATTGTGAAAGAAAACAGACAAAAAGCTTTAGAAATAGGAACTAACAAAAAATTATACTTTAATCTGTATTCATATACCATCAGTTCTTTCTTTGTAAATGGATTGCATTTTTCATAAGTCTTTCTGATAGTATCCTGCTCATCATTTCTTACAGCATGATAGTGTTCTATCCTAAACTAATCCGACAATTTGTTCAGCCATTCCCTAATTGACGGGCATCATGCCAATTTTGAATTCACCTTTTTAAAAAAAATTTCTTTTAGGATAAAAACCTAGTAGTGGTATTGCTAGGTTGAAGAATATGCAGTTTTATAGCCCTTTGGCCATAGTTCCAAATTGTTCTACAGAATGTTGAATTAGTTTACAACTTTACCAAGAGTGTATTAATGTCTTATTTTCCCCATATCCCCCACAACATTTGTCATTTTTCTCTGCTGGCCTATTATCCAATCTAATAGGTATGAGGTAGCACCTAGTATTGCTTTAACCTTAATCTCTCTAATCATTAGTGAGTTAGAGCATTTTTTAATATGGCTATAAGTGGTTTTGATTATTTCACCTGCCAACTTCATATCTTTTGATCATCTATCAATTGGAGAATGGCTCTCATTTCAACAAATTTGATTCAGTTCTCTATGTGTTTGAGAGCTGAAGCCTATCAGACAAACTTGCTTCAAATATTTTTTTCACAGTTACTATTGCTAACTGTATTTCCCTACATCCTATTCCCTCCCCTTTATATTTACTCCATTTTCTCTCTTCTTTCACTCTATCCCTCCTCAAAAGTGCTTTGCTCCTGACTGCCCGCTTCCCCAATCTGTCCTTCCTTCAACCCTCCCCTTTCCCTCTCCCCTCCCATTCTCCTGCAGGGCAAGATATATTACTATACCCAAATGAGTGTGTATATTATTTTCTCTTTGAGAGAGATCTCATGAGAGTAAGGCTCACTCACTCCCCCATTCTTCCTCCATCTTCTCCTCTACTCCCATAAGCTTTTTCTTCTTTTATGTGAGATACTTTACCCCATTCCACCTCTCCCTTTCTCTTTCTCCCAGTGCATTCATCTCATCCCTTAATTTTATTTTAAAGATGTCACCATGGGGCAGTTAGGTGGCTCAGCTGACAAAGCATCAGCCCAGGACCCAGGAGGACCCAAGCCCAAATCCAGTCTCAGACACCCAATACTCACCAGCTGCATGACCCTGAGCAAGATACCCAACCCTGACTGCCCCACACCCAAAATAATAATAATAATAAAATAATGCTTTAAAGATATCATCCCTTCATATTCAACTCACACCTGTGCTCTCTGTCTAATATATTCCATTCAGCCACCTTAATAATGAGAAAGTTCTTATGAATTAGAAGTATCATCTGGTGCAGCTAGGTAGTGCAATGGATAAAGCAACAGCTGTGGATTCAGGAGGACCTATGTTCAAATCTAGCCTCAGATACTTGACACTTAATAACTGTGTGACCCTGTGCAAGTCACTTAATCCTCATTGCCCAGCAGAAAGAAAGAAAGAAAGAAAGAAAGAAAGAAAGAAAGAAAGAGAGAGAGAGAGAGAGAGAGAGAGAGAGAGAGAGAGAAAGAAAGAAAGAAAGAAAGAAAGAAAGAAAGAAAGAAAGAAAGAAAGAAAGAAAGAAAGAAAGAAAGAAAGAAAGAAAGAAAGAAAGAAAGAAAGAAAGGAAAAGTATCATCTTGCCACGTAGGAATGTAAACAGTTTAACCTTTTAATATCCCTCATGATTTCTTTTTCCTGTTTACCTTTTTATTTGCTTCTCCAGGGCCTTGTATTTGAAAGTCACATTTTCTATTCAGCTCAGGACTTTTCATTATAAATGCCTATAACCTAATCATGATTCTGACACTTAGTCCCCTATCTCCAAGTGCCTTCTGGACATATTTGGATAGAAAGCTTGACTGAGCCTTGGAGCCAGAACTTCTTCAAGTCCTGTTCCTGACACATCTTGTCTATGTGATCCTGGGCAATTTACATATCCTTTCAGTGTTCTAAGGAACTCTAAAGACTCTTGAGTAGTGGACCAATTATAGATCTCCATTGATAGATTGAGTTTTCTGATGGGAATTTCCCTTTATGCAAGAAATCAAATATATTCTGACATCACTTCCTGACCTCAAAACACATCTATGTACACTTGTAAAATTCATAAAAATGCATGAATTTATAAAATATTTTTGTTTGTGCTAGTATATCACTGCTTAAGTGACATTCCACTCATACTGTATATATCTTGTATGTATAATTTTTGCATGTTATCTTCCCAATTTGTATGTGAGTTCTTTGAGAGTAGGAAAAATATTTTCTATTTCTTTGTATCCCCATTGCTTAGCACAGTAGCTGACACATTATAATTAATAAAGGTGTACTAGCTGACTGATGACTAACTCTGAAACCTTTTCATAAAGTATATACACAAAGATTCTGTTACTAATCTGGAACTTTGGAATATTAGAGGTTAATTCTCATTCTGTTCATCAATTAGTGAATTGCTAAGTAAAATATAATATTTTGAAATAATAGAATACTATTGTACCATATGAAATTATGAAAGAGATGGCTTTGGAGAAGCTCTCGGAGATCTATAAGAACTGATGCAGAGTGAAGTGAGCAGAACCAGGAGGACAATTTACATAGTAATAACAACACTGAAAAACAAACATATTTTAATGGCTTAAGGAGTCTGGTCAACACAAATTGACAATTGCAGAGGATAGATGATGAAGAAAATGCTACCCATCTCCTGACTCAATGGTGATGGACTCAGCTTGCAGAATGAAATATGTATTGACCTTTTGACATGACCAATACAAAAATTAATTTTGTGCGAGTATGCACATGTTACAAGGGTTTTTCTTTTTTTTTGTTTCCTTTTTGTTGATGTGAGAATCAGAAAAATAAATGCTTAGTAATTTTTTTCTTAGTAATTTTACAAAATAAAAATTTCATTAAAAACATTTTAACACACACATGATTCTCAAGTCAAGGTGAATAGATGAACGTTCTGGCAGCTGTAGGGAATCAGGAGAATAAACTGATTGCTTTTCTTTCACAGAGCAAATGGTATTTTGTCCTGAAGTCATGAAGTAACCATATCATAACCCTTCTTAGTACCTGGAGGGGAATAGGACAAAGAATGGAAGGAGTAGGTACTACAAAGACAAGATTATAGTTCCTGCCTTCCCTCTGAGATTTACACTTTCATTTATCCTGTATATATCTCATATACACATTTCTTTCACTGTATATATTTACAGAAACAACAGAGTTGATATTTGGGAAAGCAGAGGAGGGAGGTTTTCTATCTTAGGAAGAGATCATGACTGCAGAGAATAGGTTCTTAAAATGGGGTCCAGGAACTTTAAAAAATGAAAACTGTATTTCAGTCTAACTGCTTTCGTTTACAGTCCTGTGTTTAAAAAATATGTATTCTAAGAAGGGACCCATCAGCTCCAGCAGAATGCCAGCAAGTTCCTTCACACATAAAAAGGTTATGAATCCTGGCTATAATCAGGGACACTTGGATCTGCCCCTTGATTCATGCTTTGACCACTTAGACCATTGCTGCTCTACCTCCTCTTCGGAATGTCTCATCCCCTGGCTTGGGGAAACCTCAAGCAAAAAGGGCCACCTGGATTTTCTGGCTTCCTAACAGAAGAGTTTCTATATTCAAATAAGTTCTTAAACTCGTTGCCACGGAAACCTATTTTAAAGATACATAATGCCACCAGGGAAACTCGCCCAGCTTTTATTTATCCTTAGGGTGCAGCCTGTAGAAGTCTCAGAACAAGTTCAAGTGGAACAAGGATGTTTCCCCATCTCTGATCTAGAATCTAGAGAAACCTCCTGGGGAGACAAGGGTCTAAACACTCTTGCTTATCCTGAAAGGGATTTCAAGGTTTATGAATTGTCAATACCCTTGTTTAGCCTGTTTATCCCTCTGGTGGACTGTGTTGTAGCCATTTTCTTGTTTATTAGCACTTCTAAGAAAGGATGAAAAGGGAAGAAAATCCAAATCAGTCTGTTAGCAGCTTTGATAAGAGATTTGGAGAGGGGAAAAAACTGAAATGATTGGCTCCAATGTGTTCCAGGATTATCTGTGGATTTCACTTGTGGTTTCTGTTCCCCAAAAGGATTTAGAAATGCAAGGGACTTTAGAAATCATCTACTCCGAACACTCTGTTTTATGAAGAAGAAGCTGGGGCTCAGAGAAGTGAAAGTCAGACAACTAGTAAATTACTGGGATTTGAACCCAGGTCCCTGACACTACCCGTAGTGTTTTTCTTTTTTCCATAGGATACCACACTGCCTTTTCCATCACAGTGTCCATAATATGATTATTTGATGCTGCCGAAATGTAGTTTGATTTTTCTAACTGATTGAATATGTGAATTGATTCTGTCTATATACTACTAAAAGAGTAGATGAAAAGGCTCTTCATCTGACATCTCATGGACTTTTTTATATTCTGACAATAGTATTTCAATATAATTAGTTTCCTTTATACTTCTATATATTTTATTTTGTGAATTAAAAATATTATTCTAAGAAGGGGTCCATTGGCTTCACCAAGCTGCCCAAGGGGTCCATGATTCAAAGAAAGTTAAAATCCCTTGGAATGAAGTTTGGAAAATTATTGGGTTATATGATAATTTTTAAAAATCAAAAGTCATCATGAATAAAAAATCCCATCTAGGAATAATATTATAGGAAGAGAAGACAGGGTGGTGGCTTTGGTTTTTCTTTTTTTTCTTTTTTCTGTTTTTGGTGAGGCAGTTGAGGTTAAATGACTTGCCCAGGGTCACACAGCTAGTAAGTGTTAAGTGTCTGAGGCAGGACTTGAACTCAGGTCCTCCTGACTCCAGGACCAGTGCTCTATCCACTGCGCCACCTAACTGCCCCAGCTTTGGTTTTTCTAATCAGATAAATATGTATCAACTCTACACAGTACAAAAGGAATTAGACTTTGGGTTGTTGTTCTTTTTCTTTTTCAGAAACAGTTTCAAGAAATTATATAATAGGAAAGAAGATGACTTAGTAGTGACAGCAAAGTGTCCAGAGTGCTCCACTCCCAATGCCAGAAGAAATAGATGAAGATATCCATTATGTTGGGTAAACCTAGTCCCCTTCTTTCCATGCCTTCTCATGTTACATTTATGGGAAGAAATAGCCAGGAGTCATTTTCCCATTTAGAATAGCCACTATAGGAGCAGCGAGGTGGCACAGTGGATAGTACACTGGCCCTGGAGTCAGGAGGATCTAAGTTCAAATCCAGCCTCAGACACTTAACACTCACTAGCTGTGTGACCCTGGGCCAGTCACTTAACCCCAATTGCCTCACCAAAGAAAAAAAGAATAGCCACTATGGAGATGGTTACCTAGAAATGAATAACAAGGTTATTCAGAAGTTAGGACACGCTGAGATTAAATAACATTATTTTTCTAGTGGCTAGGCAAGTATAGATGGGTTGGAATCTGAATCATTGGAGTCAACTTCCCAATCAAAGAGATCACAGGGCCATTTGAGGATGGAGTATGATGAATGGGGATAGGTAAGCCAGATAATTAGGGTTTGGGTTTTCCACTGACTAATGGGTTATCCAGATTGGCCAGATAATATCCCAAGAATTGACATAACCGCAGCTGGGGAAAGAGAGAAAAGTCAAACCTAGGTACTTTAGATATCTCTTTACGACTATGTGACACAATGCACTGGGCAGAAAGAACACTGCCATTTTTATGTCTTTTTCATCAACATAGTAAAAAGTCCATCATTTTGCTTTGCAGGCAAGTTATGAGGCTTAAAGTGTAGATGTCTGTACAGGGCTTTGGAAAAGAAAACTCTCCCCACCTCCCTCTGAAAGCTTTGTTATTTTTCCCTTTCACCTTTTTGCAGAGGGTGATAATTGCAATTATAGCATTTGAGCTTGCCGACTTCTGTACCAAAGGACCTGGCCTCACATTCAATCCCCCATTTCCAGTGGTAATGGCTTTCAACTACTTTTTCTCTAGTGTAGAATATGAGGTGATTCTCATCTGGTGGTGAGAATCTTCACAGTTAATTAAGAATCCCCCAAGGCAGACTTCCTCAAAAAGCTCTTTTCTTGACATCTGGCAAGATAGCGACTGCCTAGCTTCTCTGTAGGGTGGGTTTGCAAGGTGACATGCTGTCATGATGTGAGGTTTTCATGGTCTTGTGGCATAGAGAGTTTGCTGTGCTTTATTTATTGACCTTCTTGCTCATAGGAATTTGATAGTAAGTGAATTCCAAGAATCAACACGATCTTTACCCAGACAATGTTTTACAATCCAGTTGTAATATTTCTTTATCTTTGTTATTATTGGGTCTAGACCAGGGAGTTCTTAACCTAGGGTCTGTGAACTTGTTTTAAAATATATTTTGATAGCAGTATTTCAGTACAGTTGGTTTTCTTTGCAATCTATCATGTTTTTTATTGCACTTGAAAACATAATTCTGAGAAAGGGTCCATTGGTTTCACCAACCTATGAAAAGGGACCATGATGTAAAAAAAGGTTAGAGCCCCAGGTCTAGACCCAAATCCCATGCTTTAGTGTATGTATATATAATGTGTGTATGCATGAATTGTAAAATTAGACATTTATCACATAATACAGCATTAAATCTTCTAAATGATTACAATGACGTAAAAGTAAATTAAAATATTTTTGCATTTCAATTTAACTAAGAATATTGGTTACTGTTTTGTGGGCAAAAGGTATTGAGTCCCATTCTGTGGTATTTTGAAGGATACATCTATTCAGCTTTATGGGATGCTATGGCTTAGTTTTAATAAAAATCATTCCTATCAACCTATGGTGTTTCAGTTCATGTCATTTTCTACCCACAAAGTCTTATGTGGCTGAACCTGAACATCCTTAAAGATTAGGAGAAATTGATCTCATAATAGAACCTTTCACATAGTCCATACTTAACAAACATTTGCTAATTTGATTCAATGAGCTGGGTTCTTTTTTACCATGGTGAATGTGTAAGTTCATTTTAGAGAAATTGAATGGGAGTAAAGCTATAAAAAACATGGAAATAAAGCTCATGGGAGTTCATGCCTTTCCCTGAAAGCTAATTGAAAAGCCCCCACTCAGTCATAATAATAAAAGTTTGATTCAATAATGAGTGAATGCATACATGAAATTATCTAATAAAATGCTTCCCAATTGTTATTAGCTTTAACAAATTCTAAAGAATTAAAAGCAAATGTATGCTATTTTTCAGATATCTTTTTCATCCATTCTTGCACTTCCTTTTGTTTTCTTTCTAACCTGAAGAATTTGCTAAGCAACTATATGTGAGAATAAGGAACTGAAAGACTTTCAGTGTTTGAATAGGAAACTCTCAAGGGTCCTTATGTATTTAATCTTGCTTTAAGTGGTAGAGATAAAGAGATCATGGAATCCAGGTTTTAGATTTGGAAGGAACCTAAAAGCTGACCTAATTGTAATTCTCTCTGTTTTGTTTTTTTTTTTACTTTAATTATTCATATAGTTTATTTTAAATCACTATATTTCCCAATATAGCCTTCATCCTCAAGAAAGTCATCCCTTATAATAAAGGGGAGGAAAAGATATTTAAGAAATCTAATTCAAAACTAGCCAATTCATCAGCTAAGGTCCAGAGATAAGTGATTTGGCCAAGGTCATACAGATAATGTGTTCTTTCTGCCTTAACTTCCTGAGGGAGAACTGAGTTCAAGTCCAACCAAGTAGTAGGTAACAGCTTTTCATCAAAGAAGCAGAGGGGAAGCTTTATAGGCAGAGAAGAATAGGAGCAAGGCAGAGTGGTACAGCATTGGGGTACATCAGGAAGATGGAATCCTGAGAAGCGTTACAACAAAGCAAAACTCCTTCCTTATCTGAAATATGGGTTGTTTTGAGAGTCTTCCTATAATTAGGGCTGTCTGTCAGCAATTATGTTCCTTTATGTATGGACAAGAGAAAATTATTTTCCTGTTATTTTTTGTTGTTGTTATTCTCTACCAATTAAATGCTTTGCTATTTGATTTATGGTTCCTGCCTGGTTTATTAATAGAGGAGACACTATATATGGACTTGAGTCATATTGGCAAAATTGCAATAATTCCAGTTTACCAGGACAGCAGGCTATTCCAGAGTCAAATGGAACCCTTGTCAATGTCTTCCCTTCTCTTCTCTTCCCCTTTTCCAGGGCCTTCTCCCTTTCCCCTTCCCCCTTTTTCCTTTTCTTTTTCTCATCTGCCTTTTCCTTCTCCCTTTTCCCATTCCCTTTCATTTTCCTTTCATCATCTCAGTTCTGGATACAAAAACCAGAATCATTTCATTTTAGGGATATTTTTCCCTTGTTAAATCTTTACATCTTCATCTTGCTTCATATCCCAAGCAATCATGATCCTACATATGCTTTGTATACTTTTTTTACCTAAAAATTCAGTATTTGCATGCGATGGAAAAAGGAATTTATATATAATTTTCAAAAGTGTCAAGTTTATTCCCCTACCCTTTTTTTTGTTGCAGGGCAATGAGGGTTAAGTGACTTGCCCAGGGTCACACAGCTAGTAAGTGTCAAATGTCTGAAGTCATATTTGAACTCAGGACCTCCTGACTGCAGGGCCAGTGCTTTATCCACTGCACCACCTAGCTACCCCTCCTGACCCCTTTTAAAAACAATTTTGGTGCTCCTATAAGAAAGCTTTTGATTTTGTTTGCCACTTTGGAAGCTACTGCCATTGCTTCTTGGATAAAAATGTCACATGATTTGGTAAACCATTAAGATATGAAAGTTTTGATGGCCCATTGGCTTTAATAAAGAGTTGGGTCCATAGTGAGTTTCTTCCTGAGCTCTTTTCTCACATCCCCTGCTTAGGTCAGTCTCATTCCTGCCCTTGACCTCATCATGATGCTGCTTTACTCAGACTTGTATACTCAACACCTACTCTGCTCCCTCATCCTCCTTTCCCCTCTTATTGAAGGGCTGGAGGGAGGAGCATTAAACTCCCTCCAAAGCTTTCCTTCATAGAAGGCTGAATTTGGAATTTTCAACTCACTACCCAAATTCCACCTGCATCTCTACTTGGCTTGAATTCCTTGAAATAAGATACCCTGGTGTTCCTTCCACCCCACTGCCCCAACCCCCCCCACGTAGCACAGTGTGGATAGCACATAGTAGGTGCTTAATAAATGTTTATTGAATTGAATTGACCATCAGAACAAATGGAAGAGAACTTTATACCATTTATTACTGATTTCTTCACATAGATGCTATCAAGCATTAGTGTAGAATGTTAAACAGTTACAATGCATTTTGTTTATTAAATGTATCACATCTGAGCTACATAACAATCCTGTGAAGTAGGACTTATACCCCTATTGGGAAGAGAGAAAAGGAGTAAGGTTTATTATTTAATCAATTGGCCTTGAGGCCTGGGTTGAAGTCTTGCCCTTGAAAAATATGGGCTGTGTGGCCCTGGACAAAACACTTAACTTCTCTTTCAGTACTCAACTTTGGTAGAGGAAGTTTCCTCACTTGACAGTGTCCTTGTTATTTTATTTACTTTTTTTTTGTGCAGCAATGAGGGTTAAGTGAATTGCTCAGGGTCACATAGGTAATAAGTGTCAGGTGTCTGAGGTCAAATTTGAACTCATGCCTTCCTGAATCCAGGGCTGGTGCTTTATGCACTGAGCCACCTACCTTCCCTAAGTGTCCTTGTTCTAATGAAATTATAGGGTCAATTCAAATCCCCCCCTTGTTTTAGCTAGTCAACAAATGTTTATTATGTGTTTATTGTTGTTATTGAGTCATTTTTCAGTGATGTCCAAATCTTTGTAACCCCACTTGGGGTTTTCTTGGAAAAGATAATGGAGTGGTTGTCATTTCCTTCTCCATCTCAATTTTACAGATGAGGAAACTGAGGCAGAGTTAAGTGGCTTGCCCAGGGTCCCATAGCTAGTAAATACCTGACCTGAGGTCAGATTTGAACTTGGGTCTTCCTGACTCTAGGCCTGGTACTCTATGTACTTTGCCACCTTTTTTCTTTTTTTTCCCCCAGTTCGGTGTACAGTAGATAGAGTACTGAAGCTAGAATTTGGAAGACCAAAATACAAATCCTGCCCCAGACACTTTCTAGCTATGTGACCCTAGGCAAGTAAGTTAACCTCTGCCTGCCTCAGGTTGCTTATTTGTAAAATGGGCATAATGATAGAACCTACTTCCAAGGTAGCTATAAGTGTTGTTGTGAGGATTAAATGAGATAATGTTTGTAAAATTCTTAACACAGTCCCTGGCACTTGATAGACAGTAAATGAATGTTCCCTCCCCTCTCCTTTCCCTTTATTACTAAAAAAAATGTGGAATTTGGCTAAATATATTTGACCAAGTACAAAATATAGTACTTTATTGCTCAGTGTAAAATGAATAAATAGCACCATGAAGAGACTCCCATTTGATTTCAACCTCAGAAGTCCAGTTGGAATGTCTACATGCCAGTTATCTCTGCCAGATTTTGCATTAGCAACTCTGGCATTGGCAAAGGACTTGGATTGTTGTTAAGGGATGATATGCCTTTATTAGTTCTAATCCCTAACCAGGATCATAGGAAATGTCTCTTCACTACAAAGATAAACAAAGCTTAACTACTCATTCCAGTACTAGTATCAACAACCAAATCTATAAATCAGGAAAAGGAAACAAGGGTTTGTTTTTTTGTTGTTTTTGTTTTTGTTGGACAATGAGGGTTAAGTGACTTGCCCAGGGCCACACAGCTAGTAAGTGTCAAGTGTCTGAAGGTGGATTTGAACTCAGGTCCTCCTGAATCCAGGGCCAGTGCTCTATCTACTATGCCACCTAGCTGCCCCAGGGACAAGTATTGAATAAGTATCTACTACACTTCCAGGCACTATGCTAAGTGCTCATCTGATAAACACACACCATGTGTAGAAAGACAATAGTGAACCAACTCCTGCTCTCAAGGAGTTTATAATCCAGCCCTTGAACAACCTGCAGTCACAACAGTATCTCAACACATATTCTCTCATGTCATTAACAGTTCTTGGATGATTTACCTTTTCAAACAGAGGACCTACATTGATGCGAACAGCTCCCACAAAGTCTATTATGCCTTTGGCAGCTGTTTTACCTTTGTGGCCCTCTCATTGCTTCTTTCTGTTACAGTACCTCTTCTTAGCTCCTGTGTGTTTTGATCAAAGGCACTACCTGTCTTCTCACCTGGTGTATCCTCTTAATCTCAGGGTACACACAGCTCTCTCTATGTACTTTGTAATATTAACAAGGTAGGAAGACATGGGGAATGTGGTGGGGAGGTATGACAATTGCTTAAATGAGGTGGAAATTTCAATCCCTTTCCTAAGGACTGTTTAAGCCTTCTCCCACACTGGGGATTTTTTTTTCCTGTTTTCTCTTACTTTCTGCAGTTCTTTTTCTTCCTCTCTATTTACACTCTCCACACTTCCCCTTCTCCTCCCCCTGTGGAATTTTTCCAATGGGCACAGCTAGGGTCAGCAGGTGGAAGTTTCTTATATGACTGTTTTTTAAAAACCTTTATCAAGACCTTTACACTAAAATTACTTCCTGTCCATTGCATGGTAGCCTTAAAAAAATTAATTTCCTTGTTGGCACTCCCCATAGCAGTTGTTCCAAGCATACCACATCCTCCTCATCACCCCTCCCTACACAAAATTCTCTCCCAGAGAAGCCTTCTGTAACAAGTCAAGAGCAGTCTAACAAGAGCAACTGATTCATCTGTCAGGATAAGCAACATTCATTGTTCTTGTCTTCCCATCTCAACTCTTGTCCCATAGCTGTGGTTTCAAAGAGTGATATATCTTTTTTTTTTCCTTTGGGGTTCAGTTTGATACAGTGGAATTCTATTATATTTATATTTAACAACCTGATACATCCCTAGTATTTTAGTACTGCTGATCAACCACCTGGTTAAGATCTCTTCTCTTGGCTTCTGTGATACTTCTTTCCAGCTTTCCCTCTTACCCATCCCAGTGTTCCATTTCAGTCTTGTATGCTCTTGCATCATCTGTCTCTTGCCCCTTAAGTGTGAGGTTCTTCCCAAGATTCAGTCCTGAGCCCTCTTTTCTTTCTCTTTAACAGTCTCTCCCTTAGTGATTTCATCTATTTCAAGAGAGGATCAATTATCATCTTAATTCTACTACTTCCTACCTTTATATCTAGTCCTAAACTTACTCCAGAACTCTGCTCCATCATCACTAACTATATATTGGATAGCTCTACCTACAAGTTCTACTGAAATTTGAAATTCACCATGTCCAAAATGAATTTATTGTCTCTCTCCTTAAACCCCCATCCCCCTCTTCCAATCTTCTTTGTTTCTGTTGAGTCTACCACTATCCCAGATTACCCAGGTCATACAGGACTCTCAGGTTACCCAGAATTCTTAACCTTAGAACCATCCTTGTATTTTTTCTATTTCTCACTTAATATTAATGTCAATTTTCAACAACTCCCCACCATTGAATCTTCTAATTTCACAAATAAGTAGTCAAGTAAATGTGGCATTAGCATATTTATATCATAAAAAAATTAGTGATATGTTTTCTTTCTCAATTTGTTTGGTTTTGTTGTTGTTGTCGGGCAATGAGGGTTAAATGACTTGCCCATGTTCACACAGCTAGTGTCAAGTATCTGAGGTCAGATTTGAACTCAGGTCCTCCTGAATCCAGGGCTGGTGCTTTATCTACTGAAGCACCTAGCTGCTCTTCTTTCTTAATTTTAGAATACTTAATGCACCATCAGTATTCATTGTTATTTAAACAATTACTACTACTTCTACTAGTAGTAGTTTATATATTTATATATAAATTAATACTATATAAACATAGAACTTTAATGTTTGCAAAGAGGTTTACAAATGTTATCTAATCCGATCCTCACAACAAATCTGGGAGGTAAGTGCAATTATCATCTCCATAATACTCTTGAGGAAACTAAGGCAGAAAGAGGGCAAGTGATTTGCCCAGAGTCTGACAGACATGTCACATTGTTATTAAGTATCTGCGGCCAGATTTGAATTCCAATTTTCCTGACTCTATGCCCAGTGCTCTCTCTATTTCAACACCAAACTCTGATAGAATTCACCTATAAACCACTTTGGACCAGTTATATTATTGTTTTTCTTCCTTTATGATAGTTCCTTTATAGGTTGTTCAATTTCCATTTCTGAGGTGGGCCCATTTAAGATATCTATTGTACTGTTAATTTTAGGCATTTTGTGTTTTTGTATATCCATTTCTTACTCAATTTTGCTTGCATATAATTATGAATAGTAGGTTCTGGTAATTCTTTTTATTTCTTTTATATTGTTGTGATTTTGCCTTGTTCAAATTTTGCTTTGGAAATTTGATTTTCCTCTCTTTTTTAAATAAGATTCATGCAATAGCTTTCCAATTTTAGATAATTGAAATTGCCTACTTTACTTTTCTGTGATCAAGACCCAAAGACACCCACTACTATAACAAGGACTTTCTATTCAATAAAACGTGCTAGAAAAATTGGAGTGTAGTTTGAAACAAATTTAGATAATTTTTTATACCATGAGCCATAATATGCTCTAAATAAATACATATGTATATATATACATATATATATACATACATACATACATACATACATACATACATACATACATACATACATACATACTGTAACAATTGGAATGATGCCACCTGCTGGAGACTTACTGTAGGAAAGCTCCAACATGAGGAGAGGACCTCTGAGGGCAGGACCATGTGGCTTTCTTTGGCGTCAGGACGTGAGGTTGGATTGTGGGAAGTGGAAGGGGAGGCTGGCGCACTGGCTTGCTCTCTTTCCTGAGTTCTCTGGTGGAGAAGGGAGCTACAAATGTGCTCTCCCTTTAATAGATAGAGGAATCTAGGCCTTTCTCTCCCTCTTTACAAAATTCTTATTCTCCTTAATAAATGCTTAAAAGTCTAACTCTTTTTAAAGCTTATAATTTATTGCTGATGACTCATTAGATATCTTAGACAGCATAGCTAGAATTTTAGCCCTTACAATACATATGTATATCAAATATGACAGGTTCCATCTTGTAAAACAAACACCCAGGATGGAAGGCAGTACCATGCATAACTATTGTTTGTATAAAAGGATGGTCTTGGAGTCAGGAAGATTTCATCTCAAGTCCTGTCTCTGATATATAATTGCTGTATAATCCTGGGCAAGTCACTTTACCCCTCAATTAGCCAGGAAAATCTTTAAATTGCATAGTAATTGGAGATTTGTAGATGCAGTTTGAGAGCAGGGACTGTCTTTTCATTTTTCCAGTGTTTGGTTTCTTCACTAGTAATTATATATGTTAACAAAATCACAGGTCCAGTTGCCTTCATTCCCCTTTTCCCCCTCCCAAATTATGTTCACTTCTATCATGTCCTTCAATTAAGAATTCTCCCCTGATTTATGGAAAGATAGGTAGACTAATATACTGCTGGTGGAGCTATAAATTGGTTCAACCATTCTGAAAAGAAATTTGGGAGTCTACAAAGAAAGTGTCTAAACTTTTTATACCCCTTAATCCAAACATCCCACTGCTATGTAGTTACCTCAATTTGCCCAACAAATATTTGTTAAGCACCTAGCATGTGCAAGTGCAACTAGGTGGCACAGTGAGGGGTCTGAAGTCAAAAAGACTCATCTTCTTGAGTTCAAATATGGCCTCAGACACTTACTAGCTGTGTGACCCTGGACACGTCACTTAATACTTTGCCTAGATTTCCTCATCTGTAAAATTGCTAGAGAAGGAAATGGCAAAGCACTCTAGTATTTCTACCAAGAAAACTCAAAATGGGGTCACAAAGAGTTGGATATGAGTGAAAAATGACTGAACAACCTGACCATGTGCCAGTCACTTTTCTAGGCTCTAGAAATAAAATGCAAATAACAAAACAATCTCCAAGGAACTTATTGATAAAAATGAATGTTATAGGTAGACCAAAATATTAATAGTAGAAATTTTGTGATTAAAAAAAGAACTGAAAACAAAATAGTCACCCATTTATTTGGAAACAGCTAGACAGGCTAGGAAATATGAATATAATAGAATATCAATATGCCATACAAAATTATGATCATAATGAAAATACAAAGAATCATAGGAAGACATATGAAATGATGCATAGTAAAATAAGAAGAACCAAGATGGAAATATATGTACCTATCTGCTTTCCACAACTATTTAAATGGAAGCCATAACAGCAATTAAAACTGGATGGTATGAAATGATAATGAACAAATTTTGCCCAAAAAAGACATAGAAAAATATTTTCCTTCCTCTTTGAAAGTTGTTGGACTTGTTTAATGTTATGGTTATTTTTGCTGAACTGCTTTTTCCTAATATCTTACATTCTTTGTTATAAGGGATGGCTTTCTGGAAGGTTTGGAGATATATTGGAAAGAAAAGGTGACATAAAAACAAAAAATTTCAATTTTTAAAAATTCACCCCCAATTTTTAAATAATTTGTAATGCCTGGCTATAACAGAGTATGACTACACTGTGAAAAAATGATAACAAATTTTAAAAATAATTCAGAGAGCCATTGGAAGGAAATGTTAAAAGGGAAATTCTTTGTTTGGACTTTCACCCTGATTAAGGAGGCAAAACTCAGACCAAAGTTATATGAACAGATGTAAGTGAAGCAACCAAAATCAAGAAAACTATATATGGTTCCAACAATATAAATGGGAGGGGAGGGAGAGTGAACAATCAAATGAAATGGAATACTCAGTGGGTAATTATAATGATCAAGCTTGACCTAAAGAAGATAGGAGAAACATTCTTTTTTTCCTTCTTCATGGAGATGCAGTACTATGGGTGTGAAATACTGTATATGCTATCAGACTCAGTCAATGTGGTGATAAGGTTTTTTTCTAACATTCATTTTTTTAAAAAACTTGTGTTTCAAATTATCTCCTGTCCTTTCTCACATACACACTCCCAAGATGGTAAGCAATTTTATATGTTATACATATTCAACCACACAAAATATATTACCATATTAGTCATGTTGTGAAAGAAGACCCAAAGGGAAAAAAAACCACACACACAAAAGTGAAAAAATAGTATACTTCAAGATGTATTCAGACTCCCTCAGTACTTTCTCTAGAGGTGGACAGCATTTTTCAGCCTGAGTACTTTGGAAATGTCTTAGATTCTTGTATTGATGGGAATAGTTAAGTCTTTCACAGTTGATCATTGTAGAGTATTGCTATTACTGTGTACAATGTTCTTCTGGTTCTGCTAACTTTACTATGCATCAGTTCATCTAAGTCTTTCCAGGTTTTCTAAAAGCATCTTGTTTGTCATTTCTTATAGCACAGTAGTATGCCATTACAATCATATACCATAACATATCCAGCCATTCCCCAATTGATAAGCATCCCCTTAATTTCTAATTCTTTGCCATTACAGAAAGAGCTATTATAAATATTTAGCTTGTTCTCTCTCTCTCTCTCTCTCTCTCTCTCTCTCTCTCTCTCTCTCTCATCTCTTAGTAGGGATACAGACCTAGTGCTGGATCAAAGGGTATGCACAGTTTTATGTGATGCAAATTTTTTTGATAAAATTTTTGGTCTTTTTCCCTTTTTATTACAAAGGGTTGTTCTTTCAGAAGGGGAAGGAGAGAGAGAGGGAGGGATATGTTTAGAAATTAAAGTACTATAAAAAATACTGATAATTAAAAAAAAAATTAATCCCCCCCTGATCAGTTAACTGTTCAAGGTATTTCATTCCATCTTATTCTATTTTTTAAAATGATTTGACTTATAAATTTAGGTTCATGTATCCTTTTGGATATTATTGTGGCACATGACATAAGGAGTTGATCTAAACTTAAAATACTTTGAGATTACAATTTTTCCAGAAGTTTTGTCAAATAGGGAGTCCTTACCTTAATAGTGGGTATCCTTGCATTTACTAAATACTAAGTTGTCCAGTTGCTTCCATGTTTTACTTAAGTAGTTTTTCCTGATGATCAACTTTTTATCTGTTTTTAATCAGTTTCAAGTAATTTGTATGGTTACTGATTTATAGAACAGTTTGAGACCAATAATTCTAGGCCCCCTCATTCCTCCATTTGTTTTCTTTGTTTCCTTTGAGAATCTTGATCTTTTCTTCAGTAGAAGGTCTTCCTATATTGGTATGTAACCTTTGGTTCAAAAACTATATGTGATTGTGTTATTTCTGTCCCAAGTTTGGGGAAAATTAGCTGGAGCTCCAAATATAGTTGTAACTTATAAATTAGAAGTCAGTTTTGGACATTAAGCATTTATTAAATTATATTAAATATTAGTAAAGAATGTGCACATGTCTCCGAAAGTTAACCAAAAGCCTATGTAGCCTAGAGGAGAGTATAGAGCTCAGCCTGGCCTGCTTCTTCCTCCATGTCCTTTGCCACCTAGAGTGCCTTCATGAGAGCCTAACTCCGAGTAACTGTGTGTGGAAGCATTTTCTGGGTCAGTAGGAGAGGTGATTCTTACACACTGCTCAAAGCTAATTGGCTAATATCAACCAAATCCATTGGTTTCATGCAAATCTATTGGTTCACTGGACTTGAGAGTGGAGCCATGTTGAGGTCAGAGTTCACACCCTCTGAGAACACACCCTCTGAGAACACACCCTCTTGAGGGCTAGCCAGGTGTGGTTCTAATTGAATTAACTTTAAGTGAGTTAATCAGCAAAGTCAGTCAATCCAATCAATCTTAAACCAATCAATCCTCTGAGTAGGTCTTTGGGGGTTCACAAAACACTATTATTTTCTCACAGGGTCAATTGTGTGGGACTCAGTTCTCAGCAGATGGGAATCTGTAGAGTTGGTGCTGTAGGAAAGAAGAGAGGTCTAGTTTCTGAGGGAAATTGAAAGACTTTTTAAGCCCACTCTCTCATTAATTGTTCACCAATCAGAGTTGGTTTTCACCTGTCAGGAGGTACCACTTGTTCAAAGATATTTAAAGCATTCAGTGTCTCCATGGTTTTGTCTTTTATTATTGAGCAAAACCACTATCAATTTATTATTAGCTAGTCTAATTAATAAATTGATTATTAATTACACAGAAACCATCTCTCAGGTTTTTCATTCATCACAGCTCTTTGGGTCTTCTATTGCCATTGTGCCATTTCAGCCTCTCTTCAGGGCTCTGAAAGCAGAAGACTCTGGGAGGAAGCCTAGGTTAAGAGGATCTTCTCTACTATGTCCCTATGCCCAATTTACTAAACTAGAGATTTTGGAGAATTTCTCAGGTGAAATCTGGGACACTCTCTCTTGTTTGAGCTGAGCAATCTTACTCCCAAAGGGAGAGATCATTCAATGTGTATTGCTTGGTATCATTTTGTATTATGTTATATTACATTTGACAACCACAATTGACTCAGAACTAACTGTTCCCCACCTGGTTTTGGTTTCAGGCCGGTGAATTGCCTGGGGCAGACCAGACATCATCATTATGGCTTCTGATTATTTTGTAAAACCCCAAACTCTCTCCTCCCAAGATTCCAAAGCTTTCATCTTGGACTTTAGCTTGTTAAGCAAAAGAACTTATCTAGTCAAACTATGAGATCTTTAACCTTCCCCTCACCAAGGCAGTCTTGTCATTCTTTCTCTCTTAGTACCCTACATAAATCCTATTCCCAGCATCCCTCCTTGGGTACTCTAGCACTTGCTGTGTGGTACTAAGAGCTGCAACTCCTCTGCTCTGATTAAAGACCTCAATTTTGTTGTATTGATTGTTTTCATTAAAATTTCAGGTTGACACATTATATATTCTTTCCTATACTATCCTACCCTGCCCTACCCTAGCCTACCCTAGCCTATCAATCATGTCATGTCATATGTATTATATAATATTGCATTGTATGTATTTTATTATATTATGCATGCCTATATATACATATATTTAATACATATTAATAATATGATTTCTCCTATCCATATTTTCACTGATTATAGTTTTGCTACTGACTTGGATAAATGGGTTTATTTGCTAATTTCTATATGTATTCATTGTGGAACTGACATTTGGTAGGAAGGAAGTCAAACCTCAAATATATAGCTTGGAGCTCTACTTTACCATTAAGACATACTGATCAGGAATTTAGCTTGAACCCCAAAATTACTTCCTATAGACCAACAATATTTAGGGGGCAGATAGACATAATTGTAGCTTGGAACCCTCTCTTTCTGAAGAGAGCACAGTGGCCAAACTCTGGCCCCAGTTTACTGTTTACCCACTTGGTAGGAATCCAGTCTTATTTAGAGAAGGGGAGGAGGAGATGTTAGAAATATCTAATCTTGCTTCCCTTTGAGGCACATTGTGGGAGGTAGAGAGAGAAGGGAACAAGCATTTATTAAGCATCTACTATGTGCCAGGCACTGTGCTAAGTGCTTTATACATATCATCTCATTTGATCCTCATAACAACCCTGAGAGGTAAATGCTATTATTATATCCATTTTACAATTAAGAAAACTGAGACAGTGATTTGACTGACTTGTCTAGGATCACAAAGCTAATGAGTCTGAGGTTGAATATATATTCAGGTCTTCTTGACTTCAGGGCCAGCGTTCTATCTGTCTATCGCACCATCTAGCTGCTATAATTTAGACAGACCCATGTGGCCACACATAGCCCTACAGGACCAAAACCCAAACCCAAAATCCACCCCCATGCCATACCCCTTACATATACAAAAGCTTTATCTCTAATATAAATTTTCTGATGTACAATAAGTTGCAAATTCCAAACAAAGGCCTTTTCACATTTACTAGCTTCATAAAAGTGCTATAGGAATTCTCTGAGGGGCGAACATGTGGCTATAAGCTTTCCCACATTCACTACATTTAAAGGCATATTTTTAATATTAATTCTACAATGTTGAGTCAGTTTTAAGCTGCCATGAAATGGCAGAAGCCAGCCATTTCATTATTTTCTTTATATTGCCACTGGCTAAAATTGATCCTTGCAAATAATAGGTTCTTAATAAGTGTTTGTTGAATTTCAAGTGGAGAGCCATCTCTACTTTTTCTTTCCTTCCAATGAGGAATATTCATTGACACTGAAAAACATAACCAGAAAGATGAGATGGTGCATCCATTATCAGGCTAAACAAAAAGTCAATGGGAAGTACTAGTAGTTTTTCACAGTTATTTCCAGGTGTCCTTGTTAATTCTTCTTAGAGCCCTCAGGCACTGATCTGCCTTATTGGGTGGCAGATTCTCAGGGCTTTGTCTGTTGATTCCAATTGTAGTTTTCAGAGTAAGTTGGTAATGTATCCCATTGTAAAGACACCCATTGTAAAAGTTTGGGGAAATTAGATAAGACATTAATTAAATCTTTACAGCAGATAAAGTAAGTTTAAAGCCCCAGAGAATAAATCTTTGCTCTGCTTAAAGGCCATTATACTATTTAAATATTCAGAAGGCACTTCTTTCAAGAGAGCATTTCCTAAGTATTTGCAAAGAATTAAGGATGTCATCATTTTATTGACTAAGATTCCTTCATTAAAAAACAATGAAGTTCAGGTGCCCCTGACTTAGCTGATGTGATGAAACATTTTCTATCTCTAATTAAGGCCTATTTTCTTTTGTTTCTTTATACACCATTTTTCTATGTGTCAATTTCTCTTTCTATTTTTGAAGATAGGCATTCATATGCTATAGGTAAAAGTCAAATGAAGATTAATGTTCATAGCAGTAGGAAAGAACAATGAACAAATTCATTAATTTTAGTTCTATTCATAATTCAATTGTCAAGTTTAGTTATGTGCTTTAAATATAGCCCTGTGCCTTGATTATATGAGGCAGCAACATGAAAGTATAAGCTGAGTTTGGCTCAGGGGTATGAAATTAAAGAAATAAGAAATTTGAAAAATCTTGCAGAAATGTCAACAGATATGTATTTGTTAGTGGAAAATTAATCAATTTTCTTTTTAAAAAATAATAATAAACATTTTTATTTGAAGTTTTGAGTTTTATAGTCATACATGTATAACCTATATCTGATTGCTTAACTGGGGGGGGGAGGGAGGGAAGGAGGGATAAAAATGGGAACTCAAAACTATAAATAAAAATGTTTATTACTTTAAAAAAAAGTTTAGCAAAATAAATCATATTAACAAAAAAAAATGCAGTTGTTGGTTCAGAATTCTATCTTTCTTTCCCTCCCTTCCCTCCCCCCACCCTGAGGCAGCAAGCAATCAGATATAGGCTATACATATGCAATTATGTAAAACATGACCAAATTAGTCATTTTGTATGAGAAAACTTGAATAAGAGAAAATAATGAAAGAAAGTGAAAAATAGCATACTTCAGTCTGTGTTCAATCAATATCAGTTCTTTGGCGGTAGATAGCATGTTTTGGGATCTTTTGGGATTGTCTTGGATTATTGTATTGCTGAGAGTAGTTAAGTCATTCACAATTCATCAAACAATATTGCTGTCACTGTGTACAACATCCTCCTGTTCTGTTCACTTCACTATACAACAGTTCATATATGTCTTATTAGGCCTTTCTGAACTTGTCCTGTTTGTCATTTCTTATAGCACAATAATATTACTTCACAATCTCATATCAGTTTATTTAGCCATTCTGCAATTGATGGACATTTCTTTGATTTCTAATTCTTAGACATGATGAAAAGAGCTGCTATACGTATTTTTGAACAAATAGGTCTTTTTCTCTCTTTTGGCATGTCTTTGGGATGTAAACCTAACAGTGGTATTACTGGATCAAAGGGTATACACAGTTCTATAGCCCTTTGAGCATAGTTCCAAATTGCTCTCCAGAATGGTTGGATCTTTTCACAATTCCACCAATAGAGGATTAGTATCCTAGTTTTCCCACCTGCTTTCTACCATCTGATACCTTTCCTTGTTGTTTAAACAACTTTAAAGAAAAGTTGAATCAGAAACACAATCAATAAATTTGTTAATCATTTTGTTGAGGGGACTTGCAATCTGGATAGTGGGGAGAGGGCTAGCTCACCCAAATAATTGGAGGTTCACTGTGAATCTTGTACAATAAAAAGATATATTTATTAGGAGAGAGGAGTATATGGCCTGGAATCAATCTCTATGGAAACTGTCTTGCTGAATAGGGGAAGAGCTGGTCACTTTATATGTTTACAAACAAAGAAAGCTGTCAAAACAACAGGAAGAGAATGCAAAGCAACCAGGAGGGGAAAAACAACTGGGAAGGGAAACAACTGGAGTTTGAATAGCACCCATCCATATCAATATATTATCTTTGTTCCTTGTAGTCCAGGGTCTTTGTATTTGTTCATACCTCATTCCTGAGGTGGGAGACAGAGCTGCTTTTCCCCTGGGAAAGCTTAAGGATTCCTTGGGGGTTAAGGTCTTTGGGTTTCTTGGGGTCCCATGTCACACTACAATTTTTCGCTTCTATTGAAGCCACTCAGAATTGTGTCTTTAGACATAATCGGTAAAAGGTACTGCTAATTTGATTCAATTCAACAGAGACTTAAATGACAAGTATGTCCCAGTACTGAGCACTGGAGAAAGAAGGGCAAAAACAAGACAGACCCTGCCCTCAAGGAGTTTACTTTTTTTTTTTTTTAAGCAATGGGGGTTAAGTGACTTGCCCACGGTCACACAGCTAGTAAGTGTCAAGTTTCTGAGGCCGGATTTGAACTCAGGTACTCCTGAATCCAGGGCCGGTGCTTTAACCACTGCGCCATCTAGCTGCCCCTAGGAGCTTACATTTTACTATAGAGAAAACAATATGTACATAGAGAGTTAATACCAAAGTAATTTCAGGTTTGCCAGGGACTCTGAAATTTTTGTTTAAGTCTGTTCCATCTAGGCTCAAGGCTTCAACCTCATAGCAGCTATAAACTGTGCCTATGTGTCTCCTCCCATACTCTGGACCTCACATCTCCTGGTACTCTCTGGACCATGCCTTTCCCACTCCCCCCCCCTCCCCGCCCCCATGATTTCTTTTACCCTGCTCATCATGAAGCAGTTACAGAAGAAAAATCTTCACCCCTTTTCCTTATATATAAAGAAGGGGGAAATGTTATGGGCTTAGCTAATTAATAATTCTCTGGGGTACATCAAAGAACCTTCTCCTTGAGAAACTAAACCAAAGGATAGACACACCTAACCAGTCTCCCGCACCCTTCAGAGAGATGGGATTGGATGTGGCTGCTGCCTTTGTGGCCTGAGGAGCAGAGAGATGGCTTGATGGATCTAGAGCCGCCCCTCACCCAACTTTCCCCAGCCACCACCAGTGGGGGATGGTCCTCCCCCAATAGGGGAATTTCCACAGTCAGATGACCACCTCATTGGACCACCATCAGACCTCTATAAAAATATCTGCCTATCTCCTACTCAAGGAGATAGATATCTCTAAGCCACGCCTCTGTACTATGCCTTCTCCACATGAGAAGTCCAAGGATTTCTCTCTTGGTTTCCTTTCCCTAGCACCCTAAATAAGCTATTATTTTATTCTAATTGGATTTCTGTGCAAGAGGGTGTAATTCTTTAAAGAGTAATTCCTAAGAACCACTACCCCTATCCCAAACCCCTATCCCCAAACCTCCACCTATTTCCCCCATAACACTTATATAACCCTAGATCAGTAGCAGGGTTTGATGGGAAACATAATTTTTCTCAGATGGAAGGGGAGACTAAAGGATTTTGAGATGCAAGAGCTGTAAGGAAGCCCAGGAATTTTTTGAGCTTTTTACAGAAAATGAATATAAGTACCAGTGAGATCTTGTTTAAAAAGAAGGGTACTATTACCCCAAATTGATTATAAACATGAACAATCATAATTTTGTCTGGCTCATGGACCTGCTAAGGAGTCACCTGTTAAGGAGTCACCTTCCTAGACAAAACTTGTTAATTGCTGGAATGTACCCTTTTTCATTTTGCTTTTGAGAGCTGGTAAATTTTATCTCCTTATTTATCATTTCTTTTCTTTTCTTTCTTCCTTTTTTTTGATAGGGCAATGAGGGTTAAGTGACTTGCCCAAGGTCTCTCAGCTAGTAAGTGTCAAGTGTCTAAGGCTAGATTTGAACTCAGGTCCTCCTGAATCCAGGGCTGGTGCTTTATCCACTGCACCACCTAGCTGCTCCCTTTCTCCTTACTCTCCACTTATACCCCATTCTTCCTATATAGTGGAGGCAGATGAGTCAGCATTGCTTACCCTCAGGAGTTTGGGGGTCTCTGAATTGTGTTTCTTTACTGTGAGTTAAAGATAAGGTGATTTTCATCGTATTCTGGGTGAGTTTGTTTTAAAGGAATAGGTAAGAAATGACAAAGTGGGAGAGAATGGTAGTATGGAGGAGGAAAGGGAACCCATGAGACCAATAATAGCCTTAGATCTTAATAATACTTAATAAGACTTTAAACACTAGCCTAAAGTAAGTTTTCTCAGTTCACACAGTGAGTGGCTTCACCTAGGGTACACTCCTTTACCTTACTTAGTCCTTTAGAATACCTAGCTTCTTTTAATGCTCAAATGAAGTACAACCAACTATAAGAGAGCTTTACTATTCTCTGCAGATTCCAGTACCACCCCATTTAATTTGAATTTATCGTGTATATACTTTGTCTATACTTACAAGTGACATGAAAATTGTTCAAGGATTCATTGATAGGTACTACTGCCAATCATATTTATTCACAGGTAGAGACATTTTAATGACCTCTTTATTATATGCTTGGAGCATAGACCCATGGTGCACAAAACCCATTGGGCCACAACAGCCATTTTTAGCTACCTTATTTAGGCTGTAGTTACAAAACAGGATGGATACAATGGAACTTTACAGGGGGCATAAGGGGAAAATAAAGATGTACACATAAAAGAACAGATAGCAGAAAGGGAAGATCTGTATCAGGCAAAATTAGAAACTAGTCAGTAAACCCTAGGAATAAAACTGGAATTTGTAAACTAACCAGACACACTAGAGATGTACCGTGTTACTTAATATGTTCCTCTTAAGTAAACAGAGGTAGTGAAGCTGAGCCAGAAATTCTTTTATTATTATCTAGTTAATCAAATGAACTAGAATTTTGTATCCTGGCTAAATTCTTCAAGCTCTAGTTAGTGATGTGATTAGCTGTCTTAAGGAAGCTGTGATTATAAAAACAATATAGAAAATTTACCTTATCATAGAAGTTGATCTGTTTACATCCTCTTATAGAATATATGCTTCCCCAACATAGAGTTTGGCACATAGTAAGTAAGCAATGAACAGATTCTTATTGATGATCTGTATGTAATATGAGGACACTGGAACCGGTGAACTCTAAGGTCCCTACCAATTCTTAAGTTAGGGATTCCATGATTCTGATGAGTAAAAGATCTATGAGTAACATACATTGAAGCAGATAGCACAGAAAAGAGAATAAAATATTGCACAGTTCCATAGTATATCCCAATCAAAACTACTACGCAGGACTCACCATGCATCTGGGTTGAATGTAAAGGAGCATTGGAATTTTATAGGCCATTATTCATAAAGACCTGGATTATTAGTCATAATCAGTCAGTCAACTAGCATTTATTAAATACTTACATCTAGGAGACCCAGTGGGTACTTGGAGCAAGGAAGACCTAATTTCAAATCCAGCATCAAATACTTAAAACTGTGCAATTCTGGGCAAGTCACTTAACCTTGATCTGCCTCAATTTTCTTATATATAAAATGAGGATAATACCAGAATTTATCTCCCAGGGTTGTTGTGAGAATTAAATGAGACAATAGCTTAAATGTGCTTTTCAAATCTTAAATCACTATATACATAAAGGTATTGTCAAGTCCTAAAATAAATCAAAGCTATGAGTTGAGAAATAAAACATCTTTAATTGAGATAACAGGGCAGCAAACCTGCCACACTGGGGGATGTCCAATAGATTTCCCAGTAGGAGGAGAGGGGGAGGAGGTAGATGAGGTTGCAAATCCAGTTCATGAGACCCTAGTGACCCTTGGCAACTGGACAAAGAAAGATTATTCATTCTGGCTATTTTGCCCTTCATGCCAAGAATCCCAATGGAAGGTGGCAACAACAACAGAAGCTGAGATCCAGCTTGAGCTGGGTTTCCCACAAAGCAACATCCCTGGGTGGGGAAGGCATAGAATGTAGTTCAGCTCAACCTAATCTAGTTATTTTAAAGGTAGGCATCTAAGGACATTACCAGAATTTTGACATTGTCATGATGACTAAGAGGTTCAGGCAGTCCATATTACAATGGGTATTAATAATTTTCTGTTATTACATTAACAATTATAGTTTTGTCAGTAACATCATCATCATCAGTAAATGTCAGGCACTATAAAAATACTGGAGATACAAAGAAAGACACTGGGAAGATGAAGAACGTCCCCAGCCCACTTTGCCCTTACCTCCTAATCAGGCAACAACATGTAAACAACTAGATATATACAAAATATTACAGAGTAAATGGAAAATAATCTGAGAAGGAAAAGCACTAGGAAGAGGGGCGTGGGGAAACCAGGAAAGGCCTCCTACAGACAGTGGGAATTGAGTTGATTCTTAAAGGAACTAGTTAAACTTAGAGTTGGAGGTAAAAAGGGAGAGAATTCCATGCATGAGGAACAGTCGGTGCAAAGGAAGGAAGTTGGGAGATGGGGCACTATGTGCAAGGAATATCAAATAGGCCAGAACAGCTGGATGGTAAATTGTGTCGAAATATAGGCTAAGGAAGAAGGGAAGAATATCCTTATAGAGATCATAGGGCCAAATGGATCTCTTCCTGGGTAGATCTGTGTTTTTGCCTATTCTTGGGGGCAATAATTCCTTTTAGGAAGTACAGACAGTGCTACATTTAGACATGCATTCTCGGCAATGACAGGTGGAATGTTTGGGGGCTGAATCACTCCAAGTGAGGCAGGAATCTGTCCCTTTTCTCACTCACCCCCTCAACACAGGGAGTGTAACTGTTAGTGTGGATTCTCTCAAGTGAGGTACCCAAGCAGTCAAGCTCTCTGGCCTATATTGTAGCTGAGTTGGCAAGATAATTTTTTTTCACTCTGGTGCATATTGCATTCCTTCAGAGTCTAACCAACAATTATTCCTGACTCTGCTTTGTTGCCTGCCAGAAAATAATCAAATGGGAATGTGGAAGCTTGATAGGAGGGTTTCACAGATCCGCTTAGGTGGCAGCATTCCCTGGTTCAGCTTATAGAGCTATAGCTTGCTTCCCTTCTACAGAAGAACTAATGTGATATGGGTCATGACCTTCTAAAAATAAACCGACAAACCATAAGCTTTGCATTCAAAATGCCACCAAGTGTTGTGCCAAAAAAATAACACAAATAAAGAACTGGACAGTACTCTGAAGGGGGAGGGGTAATAAGGAACATATGCTGAGTACACCTGTTTGAGAGGCAGGCCTGGTCCTTCAATTATGAAGATGCTAAAGTAGATCTTTGCTACTCCCTAATTCTTTCTGTTATATGGCTTCCCAAATCCCCTCCTTCCTCTCCATTCCCACCGTAACCCCCATACTTTGTGACCTTTTGCTTTCAGCTACTGCATTCTCATGTTAACACAGTACTGTCACTGAGGAAAAGGAATTTGACAAATCCATTCACACCAAGGAGTTGGTAACTATGTAATGCATTGCCTAAACTGGTGGTGTGAGACTCAAATGGAAACAGAGGTCACTAAATCAAACATAGGGTTCCTTGCAGGATGTATATTAACTTCTATGATCTGGCTACTGAACTCTCTAGCTTCCTGCAAGTCCCAACTAAAATCCCACCTTCTACAGAAAGCCTTCCTTAACCCCTCTTAATTCCAGCGCCTTCCCTCTATTCATTATTGTCTACTTATCCTGTATAGAGCTCATTTTGAATATATGTGTTGGCATGTTTTCTCCTCCATTAGACTGTAAGCTCCTTGACACTAAAAACTATCTTTTTTTTCTCTTTTTTTGTATCTCCAGCACTTGGCACAGTACCTAGCACATAGTAGACACTTAATAAGTGTTTACTGCTTGCTTACTATATGCCAGGCACTGGATTAAGTGCTGGGAATACAATACGAATATGAGCAAAATGAAAGACATACCAGACCCTGCTCTCAAGGAGATATTTTACACACACACACACACACACACACACACGCAAAATAATAAGAAAGCTAATATATAAAAGGATGCTTAAAAAAAAAACAACAAAAAACAAAAAAACAAAAACACCCCCCTCCAAAAAAAAAACCCACAGGGATGAGAAAGATACCTTTGTTGGAACATGGTGGCAACAAAGTATGGCTGGCCTGAGCCTATCCCCCCAAATGGCAATCTGCTGGGCAACTATCACAATTGCACCAGGACTAATACCTTTAAACTCACTGCACAGTACCTATTTACTGTCATTCAGTTGCTTGACCAAATGCAGCAACATGGTGCAGAAAGGGAAGGGTATTATGCAGTACTATCCAGAAAGATCCACTCTTGAATTCACACCCTGCTTTAAAACTAGTACCTTTTCTTATTCTGAGAGAGCAGCTAGCAGCTAAGATGTGGTCACATGACTTTGGTGCTTGCCAACATCTCAAGATTCCATTTCCCTAAGCTACTCTCACACCTCCTCAGCTTCATCCTGAGATGAATAGAAAATCACCTGAAAAACAGACTGTTCTTTGGTTATTATTCATGCCCCTGACACCTTGTTAAGAATCCCTGACACACAGGCTGCTTGAAACAGCCACAATGCAAGAGATACCTACACAAACATTCAGCATCCAATAACTCTCCTTCTGAAGCAATTCAATGATGCTATTGTTGCCTCCTTGCAATGATACTTCCATCTCCTATCTCCATGCCTTTCCTCCAGGCCTAGAATACTCTCCCTCCTCACCTCTGCCTCCTAGAGTTCCTGACTTCTTCAATATTCAGCTTACTCAGCTTCTGAAGTAGACCTCCTTTGGTTATCCTAGCTACCTATTTATGCCTTGCCTTCTGAAGCTACTTCCCATCTACTCTGTATGTATCACACATGTATCCATTTATACACATGTTGTCTCTCCCATTAGATTGTAAACCTTGTGAGAGCAGGAAATTTCTTTTTTTTATTCTTCAGTGCTTAGCACAGTTCCTGAAATGTAGTAATAGCTTCACAAATGTTTGGAGATTGATTGAATAAAGTTCAGTAAAACAAATGATTTTAAATACTACTAAAAGTTATTTTGACCAACAAAATGGTGGCTGAGTCATATTCGGTTGCTGCTCACCTCCAATAAAGGAATTATGTGCCAGATGTGGAGTAATTAGAACTAAATAATGAAGAAAAGAAGCAACAGTAAAGTCACAGGGTCACAAATTTATGGGATGGATTTTAAAGATAATCTTAGAGTTTGTCTGGGATGACTGAGAAACGGGAAGACTAAGAATGGAGGCAACCTTCTCCCTGGACTTCAGTCTTTGCTTAGTTACTTGACTTATCACATATTGGAGATGAGAAGGGAGTCATCAGTTCTCTTCCATCTGATGAGATAGAGGCCACTACATCTTGCCATCTGCCCTGTCTCTATGCCAACTGTCTCATCTGACCTACTTATACAATGTAAGGGCTCCTTAGGCTTGCTGTCCAATCTGCTATGGTATTCTTAGGACTTTGAGAATTTTTCATATGCCCTACCTCTGGACTTTATTTTACTTTCTTTTTGTGGGGTAATGAGGGTTAAGTGACTTGCCCAGGGTCATACAGCTAATAAGTGTCAAGTGTATGAGGCTTGATTTGAACTCAGGTCCTCCTGAATCCAGGGCTGGTGCTTTATCCACTGAGCCACCTAGCTGCCCCTGGACCTTATTTTATACTCAGAATACCAACTCCTTGAGAGCAGAGGGAATATTTCTATTTGTATGCCCAGCATTTAGTGACATGCTTGGCACATTTTAAATAATAAATACTCATTCATTCATTCATTGTTCTTATCAATTTTGCATCTAAAGTGTAATAACAGTCCTTGATACAGTATTAGGTTGTTCTTCTCTTGTTTTTCTTCCCAGAGTCCCATGACATTGTTGTCTTCTGGGAAGAGAGTCTTTCTCACAAAATGCAGCTCTAGAGTCTAACAGTGTCATCAGCCTTGCCTTTGAAGAATTTTCTTCCACATTTGCTATTTGATAGACTGGAAGAGCAAAACTGGTTATAGATTCTAATAATTGAGTTTGTATTCATTTTAAAATGTAAGGATATTGATTTGTTTATGTTCTAAAGTTGGGCATATTGAGTTTCAGAGAGTGGCTCACCAGGATGACCTAGAGCATGATGAGAGAAGAAAGGAAAAAGCTCAGTGAGTCATCCCTAACTCTTGCAGCTTAAACTGGAAACTGAAAGAATTTAGGGGAGCATGGTAGAGCCTTTCAGGCCATATGTCATGTAGAGGTTACCAGCAGCAATGTGATATAGTGAAGCTGGAGTCAGGAATGCCTGAATTCAAATCTGACCTCAAATATTTACTAATTGTGTGACTTTGGGCAAATCCCTTAACCTTTTCTGGCTTAGTTTCCTCCTGTGGAAAATATGGATTTTAACAGTACCTACCTCCCAGGGATGCTTTGAGGATAACACATGATGATATTTGAAAATTTCTTTACAAAGATTAAAAATGCTCTTCGAATGCTGGCTATTATTAGACCCATAATGTCCTCAGACTCAGGCTTAAACTGCTTAGGATTGATCAGGCCTAAACAAGCCTCAGCAAGCTGGGGAGCTGGTTTGGTGAAATTGTTTATCTAACTTGTTTTCTTTACATATATCTTGAATTAAGATTACTGAGCACATCTTACTTTCTGGAATAATCCATTTCATAAACATAAAAACCAAGGGCCCAATATCTACTTCTAAGCTCTGGAAATCCTTTTGAATCTCTAAGTTCCCTATTTTTATTAAGCCAGGTACAAAAAGACCTTTTGTAGGACTTGGGACAGGTACAGAAAAGTCAATATAAACTTTTGTTGTTGAGTCATTTCACTTGTGTTTGACTCTTGGTGACCCCATTTATTTGGATTTTCTTGGCAAAGATACTGGATTAATTTGCCATTTCCTTCTCCAGCTCACTTTACAGATGAGGAAACTTAGGCAACCTGAGTTAAGTGACTTGCCCAGGGTCACCAGCTAGTGTCTGGGACTGAATTTGTACTCAGGATCTTCTGACTCCAGGGCTGATGCTCTATCCACTGTGCCACCTAGCTGCCCACAATATAGACCAGGTCATACAATTATGTCTGCATCTCCAAGGGACATTAGCGGTTACCTACTCTAACCCCTTCATTTTATAAATAAATAAACTGAGTCCAACACAGAGGATTGGTCTGTGCCAGAATTTACTTCTAGTGTCTATAGGAGTTTGTGGGAGAAAGAGGAGAAGAAGAAGAGAGAAAGACTTTAGATGAATAAGGAGGGAAATGTGATAGTGATTTGGAAGGGTTTAGATTCGTGAAGAATGTTAGAGATTGAATTTGGGGAGGAGAAACTTGGGAGAAATAGAAATATTTAAAGAGCAATCTCTAGATCCATTGATCTGTGATAAGAAGTTGAAGGAGAAAAGGGATTAAGGAATACTCAAAGGAAAGAAATTAAGGAGAAGTAGAGGGTAACTGGCAAGGAAAAGGATCTAAGAAAAAGTAAGTAGATCAAATTGGTGGGTAAAGCACATTGGTAGAGTATACTGTTGCATGAGAACAAATGAAAAGGCTAGAAGGTTGGTGTTGGGGGAAAGTAGTTTTGTGGTGTTTTTTGTTAAGACCAAGGAAAGGAAGTTGTATGAAAACACCAAGTTACTACAAGATAAAGGTCTTAGTTGAAGTGCTTAGAAGTAAGTCATAAACATCTTATGTCCCCCCCCCAAAAAAAAAGACTAAAAATCTCAGTCTAGAAAGTAGGGCTAATTTTACTGAGTGATATTTATATTTCTGTCTGTTTATCTTCAAAGTACCTTCATAGGAAAGAAGGTGAAGCGAGTAAACTCTCTTCTTTGTAAATACTTCTCAATATTTTTGATCATTAGGGATAATGGAATGTTGAGTGTTGAGTTATTCAAAACCAAAAACAACAAAATTCAGGAATTCAAAAGAAAAGAAAAAAGAATCTGAAGCAGAGGAAAGGAAATGACCATTGTCAGAAAGTCAGATAGTGGAAGAATGAGCAAAGAAAGGAAAGCAGAAGTGTATATTTAAAAATTTTAAGGGAAATTGAGGTATTTCCTGAAGAGAAGAAAATTGAGTTTTTTTGAGGAGTAACTACATATCCTCAAAAAAGAGATTGATATAGTAGATTTAAAGAAGCTATAAGATTTTGAATAAGAGGCAAGAGCAATGTAAGATGAGGATGATGAAGATGAAGATGACAATGATGGTACTTACTTCGCTGGGCTATTGTGAAGAAAATTCTTTGTCAGGTATAAAGTGCTATATAAATGTTAGCTATTATTGTTGTTGCAATAATCAACCTTATGGGTATTTTGTAAGGAAATCTCCCTTTAAAGTACTACATAAATATACTTTACTATTTAAAACAAAAAGAAAAAAAGATGAGCAGGAGTCTATCAGAAAAACCTGGAAAGACTTAAATGAGCTGATGCAAAGTGAAATGTACTGTATACAAAATAATACCAATATTGTAAGACAGTCTGCTGCAAATGACTTAGTTATTTGCAGCAATGCCATTATCCAAGACAACTCTGAAGGACTTATAAAAAATGCAATCCATCTACAGGGAAAGAACTGATGGTATCTGATTACAGATGTTGTTAGTTCCTTTTTCTAAAGGTTTTGGGTGTTTTTGTTTTTGTTTTTGTTTTTGTTTTTTTGGTCTGCTACGTTTTGCATGACTGCACATGTATAACTTATATTGAATTGCTTGAGTTCTTAAGGGTGGGTTACGAAGAAAGGAAAAGAATTTGGAAAACAAAGTTTGGTTTGGTTTGGTTTGGTTTGGTTTGGTGGGGCAATGAGGGTTAAGTGACTTGTCCAAGGTCACACAGCTAGGAAGTAGAAGAAATTTTAGAATGTGCTTTATGTTCTTAGGCTGTTCAGGGCAAAGACTGGATGTTCCAAAAGGGCTTCATGCCTCAGTAAATGTTTGAACTAGATGATGTTCTAAAATTTCTTCTTCCTCTTTAAGATTTAAAGTATTTGTTAAGCCTCTCAGAAATGAGACCTGTAAACAACTTTATTGAGCATTCATTATCTAATTCAAGCCAACATTTCTTAAGTGCCTACTATGTGCAAGGTATTGCAAGGATTGAATATATGTTCCATATGAATGAAGATATGCATGTGTTGCATATACATGAATACATAAATGTGTTGCATATGCATGAAGATATGCAAATATTGCAAGAAATTTTATATAGGAATAAAAATTGGGAAAGACATGATAATTTTTTCTTGTCTTCTTCTATCTTGTTATATGATAAGAAAACGGACCTCTTCACTGTTACTATCATGTAAGCAAATAGTTTCCTCAGTACCCTGAGTATAAGTCTAGTCCCTACCTTCAAGGAGTTTAAAATCAATTTTTGGTAAGATAACATTTACCCTTCTAATACAATTAGGGAACAATCTAATCTTTTTTGTTGGGGGGGGTGGCAATGAGGATTAAGTGACTTGCACAAGGTCACATAGCTAGTAAGTATCAAAAGTCTGAGGTCAAATTTGAACTCAGGTCCTCCTGAATCCAGGGCCATTGCTTTATCCACTGTGCTACCTAGCTGCCCCTGGAACAATCTAATCTAAGAAGCACTATACTGAGTGGTAGAAGTACAAAAGCTAAAATGATGGGAAAAAACAAACCAAACAGACCCTGCACTCAGTGCTATTGGGGGATGATACAATGTATCAAGAGCAAAAGCTTGTATGTGATAATTAAAATGGGACAGAGATATGGAAAGTCTTCCAATAGAAGATGAATGAAGTGAACTTTGAAGCAAACTAAAGTTCCTAAAAGGTAGGGGTGAGTAGAAAGTTCATAATGTCAACCCCTTCAAAGGCCTGGAGGTAGAAGAGTAAATAACAATTTTGTCAGTTGAAGTATTTGGAGGGGAAGCCTGTCTTTGTTCTAAGTTATTAGGGAGCTTAAATAGGCTTTCTAATACATTGCTATTTTAAAATTAGAACCTATTGTACCAAGCTGGGTTTTTTAATGCCTTAGGTAGAAAGGAAGACAAATTGTCTCTCTGTGCCCTAATGGGGAAACCATCTCGGTCTATATAGAAAAGGTACCATTTGGATAAGGAAGGTGCCTTAGGTGGTAGAAATTGTCTATTCCAATGCCTGAGTTTTACTGGGGAAGACAAGACTAAGAGGGATAGACTTGCCCCAAACCTCACAAGCAGAAAGTAGCAGAGCCTGGATTTGAACCCTTCTCTTTTTACACTAAAAACCAAGTTGTTAGAGATGTAGGAGCTCAGGGAAGAGGCTATGGCTAGATACATAGATCTGTAAGTCATCTCCACAGGAATAACTATTGAATCCATGGTAGCTGATGATATGACCAAAAATACATGCATGTATAGAGAAAGGAAGCAATAAACATAGTCATATGTGTGCTTCTGATTAATATGTTCCTTAGAAGTTGAAAGCATGGAGAGATCAGTGTGGTCACAGTAAAAAGTTTATGTGTACTTATTTGTTCTGTGTTCTTGCTGTTTTTCATTAATTACCAGGGGATAATCAGGTGGTCCAGAAACTTCACAAACCTGACACCTTTGGAAACCAATAAAACATGTCATTTCTTAGAAAATTTCAGATTGACTTCATCCCCCTCCTTGTGGATGTACAGTCAATTATTTTTTCAAATAGAAATGAAATAGAGCAGTGCTCAAGGAAATATACAAAATCACCCTGTTTTTTTTTCCACAAGGATTAAAGATTTTTCTCAGTTAGTTTACATTCTTTCCATGATTAATTTTAGAAAGCTTACTGCAAATTCTTCTTACAAAACAATCTGCTTATTATGGGATAATGCTGGCATGTAGAGACATTTGCCCCAGATGATGTCAGAGCTTTTGGTTGGTATAAATCAGGGGCAGGTAAGGATAGCTGGGCATTGACCCTAAATGAGAAATAGTCATTCCTCTTAACTTCTTTGGGAACGTCAAAGTAATCAGAACTCAGGAAATGATTGCCATGTGGAATCCATGACTTTCACCTGCCTGGAGGATATAGCACATACTGGGACTCCCAAGATGGATTCCCAATGTGTACTGTCCTAAGGGAGTCAATTATTCAGATTTATATTCTTTTCTAAGACCCCTCATGCAATGAACAAAATACACAATTAGTGATTTGGTGTCCCTGTCAGAAAAAAAGGAGTACAGAACAAAACTCCAATAGCAAATATCTCTTTCAATTTTGGTCTTGAGTACTTTAGTTTGGGAGTAGAAAGATATAGCCATGATCTCTCTATACTGCCATAGCTCACACTGTTGCAGGGTGGAGTTAGAAGAGATATAACACGTTCCTTAGGGTCAATGGCTTTATGGAAATAAAGTATCCCACTCTAATCAAGTCTAAAGTTCATTTCTACTATAAATGTTTCTTTCAGGATGATGTTGGCCTATTCTACATACTGATTAAGCATCCTGATAAGTTTTCTTGGGGCTCAGAAGGGCTCAGGCCTGTCTCTGAAAGACAGGCCAGTATTCTGACTGCCCTTTAGAAAGCAAAATTTATCATTTTTTAATTGACAAGAAAAGTTGAATTCAGTCAAACTAAATGTGAGAGAGGGATGAGAATCATTGAAGGCATTACTAGAAGAAAGCCTGCTTCCCCAAAGGCCTTTTTGTCAACTAAAGAAGTATAAACAGGTTGTGCATTTTTTGAGAATTATGTTGGGGGAGGGAGGGCTTTTTGCTTTTGAGAGCGAAAGTGCCTTTACTACGCATATCAACTATATGTCATGGGAAGTGATGTTTCCTTTGGTAATTACACATTTTCTGTTCAATAGCAGGGGGAATGTTTGTGTGAAATGCATATTATTTCCAGTTCATGAATTAGTGCAATTGAGGAAATGACTCACTATGCCAGGAGTCCAATTTGGTTTCCTAAGCCTTTTTTCTGCTTCTTTCCCCCTAGACCTGTTGCCAAAGGATAATTTACATTTTAAGCCTGGAACTCTACAAAAGAATTAAAGTCTATTGAATTTTAAAGGTCCCAAATCAAAGGTATCCTGAATCTGCATTTGAGAACTAAAGATGTAAACAACATTTAGCAAAAAAACAAACAAAACAGTGCTGAAAGTAGGCCTAGGCTCTGAGACCTCATAGCAAGGCACAAACAAACATATTAATGATAAAGATGATAAATGGGAGGACCTTGCTGGCCAAACACAAGGCTTCAATATTTAAATGTAAAAACTCCATGCTCCATATTGCAGTAGCAGGGCATCAAAGTGCAAATTTGAAAAGGAGCCCAAGTTGTATATTTTCAAAGCAATTTGTTACATCATAAGTAAAGATGATACATTAAGAAAGCTGTTTGCTACATTAAAATACCATTCTTACCGAAGTGTTAAGTAGGGCCAAAAACTGTGTCCTAACTCAGATAATCGAGGCCTCCCGAATCATAACTCATATCCCATTCTGAGTTTAGGTAAGCTCTGAAACAGCTGCTCATATATTGGGGTAGATGCCTCATGTGGGCTGGAATGATATCAGGAGGCTTACATAATTAATGGTCATAATGTAGACTGTGTCCATGTTCAGATGGTCCTTGTAAACAAAGGGAAGAAATTGACTCTTTTCTCACCACTGGCTATAGTGCTCCTGAACCAGGCTTCAAAGAAATGTTCCCATAACTTGCCAAGTAGGTTCTGAAAAATATAGAAATAGCCTTTGCCATTTAGTGGAGTCATTGTTGTTCTTGTTGTTTGTCCTTCATTTTTTAAGAGAACCGTGACAGTGGGAGGTGATGTCATGACTTACAATGAATTGAATTTAAGTGAGGAAGGACTGTGCATAATAACTAACTTCACTCTCTTCTCCAGAGCCATCTGGGTCCAGTGGCAGGATATACATCAAGAGAATTGGAGATGGTACCAATGCATTGGAGATCTTGGCCTTTTAACCTAAGGCCTTTCATAGGGCTCAGTTTGCCTGAGGCAAAGCCCATTCAGAAATTAAGGCTAGGTTAGAAAGGTCTCTTTTAGCTAGTAAAAAGGGGGGGGGGGGATAGATGGGGTGGAGGGAAGACCCTCAGGGTTTCGGGCCAAAAGAGATGAAATTGCTATTTAGGCCTACTTTGAGCCATGGAGAAGCTGAACAATGGTAAAATGAGGCCTGTGCTGGACCAATTGCTGGCCAATCAATGAAGGTCAGAGTTATTTAGGTTTAAGGAGTGGTCCTTAGAAGACACCTTGCAGGTAAAGTCCAAGAAATCTTGTGAGGTTTCTGCAGACAAATTTGTACTCCTTTGGGCAGAGTATCTGCAGGTAAGGGAATGACTTAGATGGAAAGAGGGATAGAAAGGGAAAGTAAGGAGAGGAGTGGAGAGGAAAGGGGAGAGGAGGGGATGGCATTGGAGGGGAGGGGAGGAGAGGGGAGAAGAAGGGGAGAAGAGGAGAGGAGAAAAAGGAAAAAGGAAGGAAGGAGCAGTGGTGTCCAATTGGAGCCAGTCAGTTGGGTCCCCAGTGGAACAATAACCAACATTCTGAGTTAGGAACAGGGATTCCTAACCTCAGGCCCATGGACTTGTTTTTAAATATTTTAGGGGCAGCTAGGTGGTGCAGTGGATAAAGCACTAGCCCTGGATTCAGGAGGACCTGAGTTCAAATCCAGCCTGGGACAATTGACACTTGCTAGCTGTGTGACCCTGGGCAAGTCACTTAATCCCCATTGCCCCGCCCCCCCCCCCAAATTAGTGACTTTATTTCAATGCAATCAGTTTCCTTTGCAGTCCTGTGCATTTTGTTTTCTGCATTTAAAATATATTATTTTGAGAAGGAGCCCATGGGTTTCTCCAGACTGTCTAAAGAATCTGGGACACTAAAAGATTAAGAATCCCTGACTTCCTGGGCCTTAAGGGCCACTTTCTCTATGATTTTCATTTTAGAGGTGGGAGAGCTGAAGCCCAGAGAAATCAAGGGACTAGCCTAAGGTAACAAAGAGCTAGGTTTCGAACCCACCCAGTCTTCTGATTCCCAATTTAATGTTCTTTCCACATCACCACAACACCTCCATTAAGTTTGTATAGAAATTTCAGTGCTCTCATGCCATATTTGTGTCTGATTCCCTTGATATAGCAAAGTGAAGAAAAACCAGCATTAGAAGAAACCTTGAGGGGCAGCTAGGTGGCACAGTGGATAAAGTACCGAGCCTGTATTCAGGAGTACCTGAGTTCAAATCTGGCCTCAGACACTTGCCACTTACTAGCTGTGTGACCCTGGGCCAGCCACTTAACCCCCATTGCCCTGAAAAAAACAAACAAAACACAAACAAACAAACAAAAAAACCCAAGAATAAACCTTGAGTGCAGCTAGGTGGTTCAGTGGTTAAAGCACCAGCCCTGGATTCAGGATGACATGAGTTAAAATCTGGCCTCAGACACTTGACACTTACTAGGTGTGTATGACCCTGGGCAAGTCACTTAACCCTCATTGCCCCACCAGAAGAAGAAGAAGAAGAAGAAGAAGAAGAAGAAGAAGAAGAAGAAGAAGAAGAAGAAGAAGAAGAAGAAGAAGAAGAAGAAGAAGAAGAAGAAGAAACCTTGAGAGGACATTGAGTCTATCCACCTACCTGAGAGAAAAGGCTGTACCTCCATCACTTCAGACAGCTCTAATAAACCAAGCATTCACTTAGACCAAGGAAAATAGTTTCAGAGCATGGCTGGCTGCTTTTAAATTATGTGCTCACTGATATAAGGGTTGTAAAAACTCACTGGGAGCCAAATTCTGTTCTGAGACATTCAAGGTAACTCCTACTAAATTTGGCTTGGTCTGAACCATTTCCTTATGAGCTTTTCTATTTGATGCATTTGTTATTAAGTCAGGGAAAGCATGAATAACTGGTTCTCAAGGCTAGTGAATATTGGGGAATCTATTCCTGGAAGCATTTTTTCCTGTTTTTCATGGAAGAAACTGTAGGGAGCTAAATGTATGCTGAAAGGGATGACGTTCACTTGTTCATTTTGTTAAATTTCTACCAAAGCATTTGATAAAAAGAAAATCCTTTTTGAGACTTTCTTCATGTAGCCTTTCATGATCTCCCTGCCCCATATTGGTTCCCTCCCCCAGGAAAAAATTTACCTTCATTTTTTTTAACATACTTCTTTTTTTTAATAGATTTTTATTTTCCAAAATATATGTAAAAACAAAATTTCAACATCAATTTTTTAAAAACTTTGTGTTCTAACCTCTCTCCCCCCCCCTCCATTCACCCCTCCACAAGAACTCAAGCAATTCAAAATAAGTTATACATGAGTAGTCATGGAAAAAAATCCTATATTAGCTAGTTGTGAGAGAAAACAGTCAAAAAAACCCACAACTTCAGATTAAGGAATTATCAAAGAGGAAAAGAAAAACAAAATTTAAAATGTGTTTCCATCTATTTTCAGATACTATCAGTTCTTTCTCTGCAGATGGGCTGCAATCTTCATAAGTCCTTAAGGGTTATATTGGATCATTGCCTTGCTAAAAATAACCACATGCTTTCCAGCAGATCATCCCCCACTATTGCTGTTATTATGTATACAGTACATTTCATTCTGCTTCAGTTCATGTAGGTCTTTCCAGGTTTTTCTGATAGTATGCTGTTCATCATAACCTGTATATAGTACCTTAAGCTTGACAGAGAATTTTCTTCATAAAAGCCCAGCAAAGTAGGTACCATACGTTTTGCCATTGTATTCAATCATCATAATTATTTCTCTCCATCCCAGTTCCCTCCATCCCAGTCCCTTCCCATGACATTTACTCTCTCTTGTTTCCTATTCTTCCTCAGAAGTATTTTACTTCTTACTATCCTCTCCCTCACTCTTCACTCCCTTTTTTCACCCTTCCTTATCTTTTTCCACTCCTATTTTCCTGCAGGGTTAAATAGATTGGTCCTCCCAATTGGGTATGGAAGCTATCCCCTCCATGAGCCCACTCCAATGAGATCAGGATCCCTGAGCTAATTCTTTGTTCTAAATTGTTCTTCCTCCCTCCCTCCTCAACCCTCCCTATGAGATCAAGCAATTCAATATTTCATACTGGTGCAGTCATGCAGAACATCTTCATCTTCCTTGAAAGTGTTTTGCTTTTTACTGCTCCCTCTCCCCCAATCTGCCCTTTCCTCCTTCTCTTTCCCCATCCCCTTTCCTCCCTCCTCCCACCCCCTCCCCTCAGGGCAAGAATATATTACTATACCTACTTGAGTAAGCTTTGCTACCAAACATACTTCTTTATGTATCTCTTCTCTCCCCTGAAAGACTCTTGGCTCCTTGAAGAGACCATTTTGTCTGTTTGATGTTTATTCTCATATCCCCATTTTCTATTGGAGGGCTTGGCATATGATCAGTACTTAAAAGATGCTTATTGTTTGTTTGATTAATTGATCTGTGCTTTTTGATCTAAAATTGGGGAAAGCAAGAATAAAACTAGGCATAAAGAATGGAACTGAATCAACTATGACTTATGAAGGTGAACAGCTCTCATTGCTTCAGCCAAACCACTCCTGGGCTGTCCTCAGATCTCTGCTGGAAGGGCAGGTGAAATCAGGGTCACACTTGCAAACCAACAAGGGGCAGCTGATAAGCAGCTGCCAAGTGAGATAACCATCCAGTTTGTCCATCAGAGTGCTGATACCAGCAGCCCACAAAATGGCAGGGATTCATCAGGCTTATTTTGGGTCATGCTGACGCACCAACTAAAGAGTGGCATGCCACTACTTTGCCCTTCCTAGTACCGGTCAGTGGAATAACTCTGCATCAGTCACCTAGTCAACTAGCATTTAGTAAGTGCCCTCCATGGGCCAAGCATTGTGCTAAGCCCTAGGGATACAAAGAAAGGCAAGAACAGTGTTTGCTCTCCAATGGGTACAAACTAGTCCTTTTAACCTGCTGTATCTACTAGGTGGCCCTAGACAACAAACCCTGCTTCATCTTCCTATCCCATACAGCAGTTCACCCAGACTATCTCATAATTTGCCTGTTATGGGGCCTCATATCAGCAAACCTTATGTCCCCTTCTACTTTTCCAGAACAAAACTATCATTCCAGGTCATTCCCCCCTTTTGTGTATTGTATTCACCTAATAAGCTATGAGGGAAGCTAGATAGCACAGTGATTAAAATGCAAACCTGGAGTCAGGAAAACTTCCTGAGTTCAAATCTATCCTCAGATAATTCCTTTTTTGGTTTGATTTTTAGTGAGGCAATTGGGGTTAAGTGACTTGCCCAGGGTCACACAGCTAGTAAGTGTTAAGTGTCTGAGGCTGGATTTGAACTCAGGTACTCCTGACTCCAGGGCCAGTGCGCTATCCACTGTGCCACCTAGATGCCCCAGATACTTCCTATCTATGCCACTATGGGCATGTCATTTAACCTTATTTTCCTCCGTTTCCTCATCTGTAAAATGATCTGGAGAAGGAAATGACAAACTACTCCCATATCTTTGCCAGGAAAATCCCAAATGGGGTCAAGAAGAGTTGGACATGACTGAAATTTGGATTTTAAGTTCCTTGAGGCCAGCAATGCCCTCTTTAAAAATAAATTTTAAAATTAACCCCTAGTGGTTGGCATGATGTCATGCATATAGTAAGTGTTTAATAAATGAAGAAAGTACAAAATAAATATGATCTATTTACAATCTGTGTTACCTTTGGTTCGCATCTCAGAATGTACAGTGGTCTAAGAATCTTAGTAATAAAAACTTGAAATTTTAGATTCACATTCAAATGTAAGGGTATCATGAGGTTCAAATGAGACAGTAGACATTTGCAAACCTTCAAGTGCCATGTAAATGCCATTATTATTATTTATTTCCATGGAACAATGTTTATGATTATTAATAAAATATATGTGTATACGGGTTTATGTTTAATTTATATTATCAAATTTTTCTTAAGATTAAATAATAAACAACCCCCTAATCAACCTTTGACTTGTATTGATGATTTCTGAGGTATTAAGGTTCACATTGAAGATTTAATAATCCAGTCTCTTTAAGTATTAGCACTTTTCATTTTATCTCCCACTCAACTATCAGTTCAGGCATAATAAATATGAACTCTAGTCCTAATCCTTTTTTGGACCTATCTTCCTGGGTAGAAGTTGAGTCTTTTGGACTGGGGGCTATGAAATGAGACACAGATGTCTCATGACCAAGACCATGTTAATAAGATATCCCAGGATCTGCTAGGCTCTGCCAATGGAAGTACATTCCCCAACAGTAAAATAAATACCTGACAATCAATGGACAATGAGGTGACAAATTTCTCCTTGAATTGTGTCAGAAAACTCAGATTTCAAGTAAACTAGACTTCTCCACCCATCCAAAGTCAAGTATAGTTTTGTTACTTCTGCAGATTCCTAGGGTAATTCATTTGCCTCAGTGATTGGACATCAGTATCCATAGATTAGAGGGTACCTAGCCAAGTGTAGATATGTTCCAATGAAGTTTGGAATTTGTGTGTAACATTTTCCATGCTCAGTTGAGTACTTGTTAGAAATAGAGATGCAGCCTGATGAAAAATGACCCCTAAAGAGGGCATTTTATAAAGACATACATTGTCTTTCCCTCAGGTTTGAAAATGACTGGGCAATTTACCTTTGCCTACAAGTGTAGCTTAGAGATGGATGGGTGATACTGCCTAGTCTACATTAAAACCCAATATTCATAAGGCAACTTTGACTTTTTTTAAGCTCTTTCACATAGATGATTTTATTTTATTTTCACATCATCCCTGTAAGGTAAGGAGAGCAGGTATTTTGGAGATAAGAAGACTTAAGGGCGTATGATCCTATGATCTTCAAATATTTGAAAGGTTATCATATGAAAGAAGAATTCAACTTAATCTATTTGGTCCCAGAGGGCAGAACTAGAACTGAAATAGGAAGAAGACAGATATGAGCTCAATATAAAGAAAAGCTTCCTAGCACTTAGCACTGTTCAAAGGTATAATGAGCTATCTCAGGATACAGTGTGCATGGTGGGGGAAGAGGGGAGTGGACAGGGTCTTTAGTTGGACGCTGAGTAACTAATTAATTATCAGGGGTATTGTCAGTTGGATGTATTTTTTTTTGTAGAAGTACAATTATATTAAATCTGAGATCATTTCTAATTGTGTAGATCTATGACTCCTAGAATTTAAACTTGGAAAAGACATATGAGGAGAGTGGAGCCAAGATGGTGGAGCAGAGGAAAAGAGCACTACAGCCCAGTTCTCCCAACATTTCCCTCCAAATTACTTTAAAATAACACCTTGAGGGGCAGCTAGGTGGAACAGTGGATAGAGCACCAGCCCTGGATTCAGGAGGACCTGAGTTCAGATCCGGCCTCAGACACTTAACACTTACTAGCTATGTGACCCTGGGCAAGTCACTTAACCCCAATTGCCCAGCAAAAAAAAAAAAAATAACACCTTGAAATGAATTCTGGAATGGCATAATCCACATGTTTTCAACCTAAGACATTTTAGGTGATTGGAAGGAGAGGTCTGTGACACTAAGGTGGGGTGCAAGCCAGTCCAGAATGCATATGGTGGCAACAACAGGTAAGACTTGGAAGCAGTTTCAACAAAAGCAGAAGTTGCTTTATCTCTCAGAACAAAGACAGTAATGGGATTGAACAAGGGGTCAGAAAGAGATTATGGGAGACTCCTATGCTAGCACCGGGTATAGGACAGGGCACTGTTTGGCAACTTCATCATCTATACACAGCTCCTAGATACAGTTCCAGGGCAGAGAGGAGTATTTGCAGTGGGATGGGAGCAGGGGCCCTCCCAGGGTAAACACCAGAGTATGGACAAGAAAAGCAATGACCACACTTCCACCTGGATCACACCTCCTTGGAAGCACTGAAAGCTTGCAAACCCCCAGAACTAGCTGTGAAAACAGCAGCAAAAAAAGGCCCAAAGCTTGGGACAGTGTCTTGTGCCTCTCTCTACCCCTCCACTTCTCCACCCCTCCATAAGCAAAGTCCAACTTTTAAATAAAGTTCAAAGTCAAGAAATAGAAAATGGACAAACACACACACACACACACACACACACACACACACACACACACCTTATCATAAAAACCTACTATGGTGACAGAGAAGATAAAGATACAAACTCAAAACAAGACAATGACATGAAAAGAGTTACAAGCAAAGCCCCAAAGGAAAAAAAATGCAGATTGGACACAAGCACAACAATAATTCCCAGAAGAGCTAAAGAAAGAGCAAAAATGATTATAAAAATGAAAGAAGAATTATAGGGGAAAAATGAAAGTAATGCTAGAAATGTTTGAAAAGTTTGGTAAAAGAGGCACAAAAAAACACTGAAGAAAATAATACCTTAAAGAACAGAATTGACCAAATAGCAAAAGAGGTATAAAAATTTAAAGAAAAAAATAATTCCATAAAAATTAAAATTGGGCAAATGAAAGCTTCAGTATTTCATTATTCAGGACAACAAAACAAAATGAGAAGAATAGAAGAGATCTATGAGGTCACCTAGTCTAATATCTCCATTTGACAGCTCAGGAAACTGAAATGCCAATTAACTTGCCCATTGTCATAAAATAGTCAATGGAAGAATCCAGATCAAAAGTCATGATTCCTGATCTCAAATCCAGTGCTCTTTCTAATTATGCAACATTATTTCCTATTCTATCTGCCTTGATATTGGAGGCAAATGACCATGATTCAAATCCTAGATTAACTACATATTATGTGTTGCTAGATAAGTGATAGAATTTGTTTCCTTATAATTTTAATGAGGAGGTCAGAACAAATTAATTGCATCAAACTCAAATAGAAAAAAGGGGGGGCACTAAACCATAAATATCTCTTTGCACTGCATATAGATTTATAAACCATATATTAGTATTAACTATGTTCTATTTTATTTCATTTATTTACTAACTTTCATTTAAATTTTTTTTTAATTCCAAATTCCCTCCAGTCACTCACCCACTCACTGAGAAGATAAGCAATATGATGGAAATTATACATGTGAAGTCATAAAAAACATATTTTCATATTAGCCATTTTGCTAAAAAATGGAAAGAAAAATAAAGAAAGTGAAAGTATGCTTCAATCTTCACTTGGGGTTCATTAGTACTCTCTCTGGAGGTAGATATAACTTTTCATCCTGAGTTCTTTGGAATTTTCTTGGATCCTTGTATTGAGTACAGTAGCTAAATCATTCACAGTTGATCACTATTACAAAATTGTTGTTATTGTGTATAATGTTCTCCTGGTTCTGCTCACTTCACTTTTATCAATTCATATAAATCTTCCCAGATTTTTCTGAAGCCATCCAGCCCATTATTTCTTATAACTCAATAGTATTCAATCAAAATCATATACCACAGCTTGTTTAGTCATTTCCCAATTGATGAACATCCCACCCAGTTTCCAATTCTTTGCTACCACATAAAGAGCTGCTAATTTTTTTTCCATATGTAGGTCCTTTTCCCTTTTCTTTAATATCCTAGGGATAAAGACCTAATATTGCTACATCAAAGGATATGCAGAGTTTTATAGCTTTATAGCTCTTTAGGCATAGTTCCAAATTATTTTCTAGAATATTTGGACCAGTTCACAAATTCACCAATAGTATATTAGTGTCCCAATTTTTTCACATCCCCTCCAATATTTGTCATTTTCCTTTTCTGACATATTAGTCAATCTGATAGGTATAAGAGGGTACCTCAGAGCTGTTTTAATTTGCATATCTCTAATCAATAGTGTTTTAGAGAATTTTTCATGTGACTATTGAGAACTTTGATTACTTTTTCTGAAAACTCCCTCTTATAATCCTTTGGCCATTTATCCATTGGAGAATGGCTCTAATTTTTATAGATTTGTCTCAGTGCACTATAAATTTTAGAAATGAAGCCTTTATCAGAGAAACTTGCTATATAGTATTGCCTTACTCAGCCTGACATTTGGCATCTCTCTGGATGTGGTAATCTCTAAGGAGCCTTCTACCTCTAGATTCTATGATCTATTACTTTTCACTTTGAATAAATGAGGAAATCTAGGACAAGTTAAATAATTTACTTAAAAGTTATGGAGTTACTTGGTGATGATACCATGAAAGGAATCCAGATTTCCGTCCTGCATCATCTATCATTTGTTTCCCCAATACTGGACACTTAGAAGTGATTTAAAACCTTATTTTTTGTTCAAAGATAAGACTGCATTGGAATATGTGAATAGATAAGGAGTGGACCTATGATTTTATTGGTTTGGGGAACTTAACTCCTGCATGAGGAAATGTCCTCTACTAATGCTAGTTGGCATATTCTCTGAGAGGTTATTTAAATGAGACTTTAAATTACTTGCCTAGGGTAACACAGGCTGCATTACTTGTTGCAACTGAAGATGATATCTGTAAAGCACTTAGCACAATGCCTGGAACATAATAGGTGCTTAATAAATGATTGGTTCCACCCCCCCACCCCTCACCCCCCCCCTCCACCAAGGAGTGGCTGCCATAATAATAGTCTCATGCAGGGAGCACTTTCCATGGTTCTTTGATCAATGCAAGAAATCTGCCATGCAGGTAGTATAATTATGATTATTTCCATTTTATAGATGAAGAAACAAAGGCTAATCAACCTTAAGGGGAGCTAGGATTTGAACCTGAGTCTTCCTTCTCCCATTTCCTATCCCTTTTCTACTACATCACAGTCTTCCTAAGTAAGATGAGACAGGTAAATGAAGAATTTTCCATCGCCCATATTACTAATATACTCCTTTTGCTCTCCCCTATCTCCTTTCCCAACATGCACATTGAGCTTAGAAAGAAGGGAAGGGATTAAGCACAACATATGTTCAGCTCAAATATTATAAACTTAATTTAAGTTGGAAAACTCCTTGACAAACTTCCAGGAAATTTGGAAAAAGATCAGCAGTGCTCCTTTTAACATCCATCTGTCGGCAATTTTTTGGAGTTTTCCCAATGTCAGTTGCTGAGGGTGGAATCCTCAGAGCCTCCTGTCCTCTAAAATCAGCCACTGTAACTTGAATCATGCTGAAATAAAAACAGCTGCTATGGAACTTTTAAGGAAACTTGCTTATGGAGAATTTCCAAGAGAGGAAAGCTGTTTGCAAAAGGACATCCTGCTTTACCTCAGACTTCTCTTATTGTCACCAGTGATGACATCATGAGGGACACTATGGCTGGCTGCCGCATCTTGAGAGAATAGTATCTCTGCTGCAAATATCATTTTGGGGTTGGAAGCCCATAATAACTCTCTACTTGTGTATAATTCTAACCTTAATCCTATTTGAGAATCTTTGATTATTTTTGGTTTAGAAAATGGGTCTTCTATATCCTATACTCAGCAATTTACCCAGAAAAACAGTGCAATACACAATGTGAAGATCCCCTTTACAATCCCTCCAAAAGAACGTCTCTCTCCCTCTCTCCCTCTCTCCCTCTCTCTGTCTCTCTCCCTCTCTCTGTCTCTCTCTCTGTCTTTCTCTGTCTCTCCCTCCCTTTCTCTTGCCCTCTCTCCCCCTCTCTCTCCCCTCTCTCTATATTTTTTGCTAAAGAATGACTTCATTCATACATAGCAATTTTTCAGAATAAATCACAGCATGAACATTATTCAAATTTCTATGGCTAGAATTTGGCTGCTAAATAAATGGTTATTTACAGCATTGTCATTTATGATCCTATAATGCATTCCCTGGATCAGGATTTAGGACATCATAATCTATCATTCCAATTTACAATCTACTTTTTTGTGGGAAGTCAAGGGAGTAATGAAAATTTGGAGAAGGATTTCAGTGTATCCTGGGGAAAAAAGTCTTTGGTCCTAATGGTGGGCTTTAGACCCCTGTATGTGGAAGTAGATGATTTTATATGAGGTATTGGGAATTTCCCTCTCAAATTGTTTTAACAGGTTGTTTAGATTTTGAAAATGAGATGAATTCCTATACAGTCCCTGAACACTTTGCAAATGTCAGTTGACATCAGGAATTACTTATAGGGTTTTAGTGGGATCAGGGAACCTTGAATGTGTTTCATCCTTCTTCATTGATTCGATGAATATAAATATAAAAAGAAAAAATAAGGACCTAAGACACCACAGTCAGATTACAAAACAAGGGATAGATTAACAAAGGCAGATCTGGAATAGCAAGTGTACCTGGATAACTTCATTCAATCGAACCTAGGAAACCTCTTTGATTATGTTCATTTCCCTATGGTGGGCAAGGGTGAAGCTGAAAAAAAGGCATAGGATACTAATACAATAATGAGGAAAAGGCAGTGTTCCTTCATTTTATGACCTAATCCTAATAATAATTCACACTGATGTACTATTTAGTATTTCCTAAGCACTTTTGCCACAATCATGTTGTGAAATGGGCAGAACAAATATTACCAGTTCTGAATTGCAAGATTTGAAGACTCACTAAAGTTGAGCCTAATGGGATGTTGACAGAAGGCAAACCAATCCAGTACATAGAAGATGCTGAAGATCCTACTTCACTAAAACCCTGGGTCTCCATATTGGTTCTCATTCTGAGAGATAAAGAAGGAAACACCATAGTTCCAGAAAACTTTGCAGGCTAAATTCTTGGTGAGCTAAGGTAGAGAGCTAAAGTCTAAAGATGTGCTGATGACAGTTTGTAGTGGCTGGAAAGAGTATATTGTTAAAATTTTTAGAATGAGCATCTACACTCAGAAATAAATAGAAATCAGGCCTTGATTTGTTGTTGTGTTGGTTGTCTCTAGATTTAAGAAAATGGTGGAGAAAAATGTTAATAATGCAAATTTAACTTAGAAGTGCATCATGTGTACTTTTCTCCCTCCAGGGAGCTAGTATTTAAACATTTACCAGCATACCCCTGAATCAAGATTTTAGAGTCTGGGGGTTTACAATGAATAAAGGGAGCAATATCCTTTTACAAATACCCTAATCCAGGGTAAGCAAACCCAAGCTTTTGGATATACCAATTTTGCGAAGACAAGATCAGGATAAACATGCAATTTTGTGGGAATCTCTTGGTGCCAAGGATTGTACTTGATTGGCTCATCAGTTTTTCATGCCATTTTTTCCCTTCACTTTTGTCCTTGTCTTCATTCTGTGTAAAGGGAACCAATCAAAAAAAGTCAAGGAAAACATATCAAAACAAGCAACAATCATTTATTTATTCACCAGGTGCTTCCTATGTAACAGGCATTGTGCTAAGTGCTGAGGATACAAATACAAGCAAAAAGACAGTATGTGACAATAAAGAGTTTATATTGTCAGGGAGGACAACACATAAAAGGCAACCGAAAAGAGGTGGGGAGAGGTACCCATGAAGAAGTATGGTGGCCATCTGGAGATTGAGACAGAAGAATAGCTGAAAGGTGAGCAAAGCAGGACTGCTTTGCATCCATTCCAAGGAGGAACTTACCAATGGAAAAAGGGGACAGCAGCATGTGGGGATGTTCTAGAGAAAGTCTAATGTACTGAGGTAAATTCCATAGTAACAAGTCATAGAAGCAAAGTCCAGAGAATCAAATGCACACCTGAAGGAGGGGAATGACTGCCCTGTATCTATAATGAGGCTTTCTTGCATACCCAGACCACCAAAGATGGTGGCTCCAACATGGGAGATGCCAGGGATCTGGTTCTGGGAGGAAATATCCTGTGTTGGCCTGCTGTGTGTATGGGTACAACTTCTTTCCTTTAAGTGGCTGTGTCTTTATAACTACCTAATTGAGGAAGATCATGTTCTCTTCCAGCAATGACCAGAGGTGAAGGGCTCATTCATCCACTAACTGCCATCATGTAGTAATTGGGGAAGAGGATGAGAACATTCTACCACTACCACCAGGAGGCATCTAGGTGGCTCAGTGTATAGAACACTACTCCTGGAATCAGGAAGATCTGAATTCAAATCCAATCTCAGACATTTACTAGGTGTGTGACCTTGAGCAAGTCACTTAACCTGTTTGTCTTATCCATTGGAGAAGGCAATGGTAAACCACTATAGTACCTTTGCCAAGAAAATCCTATAGACATCAATGGCATAGTATGGTCCACAGGGTCTTGAAAAGCCATACATGATAAAACAATGGCAACAATATGAAGGCACCTTCCCCTTCCCTTAGGCTCTGTAGGCCTGAGAAAAGGGCTTGGGGGTTTGCTGTTGCTTCATTTGTCCTTTATTAGTTCTTCATGTAGGAAGTGTATTCTTGGACCCAAGAGTTTGAGCCATCTAGACCTTAAAACCCAGAGTTACTGGCCAAATGCTATAATTAGCCCAGCAGGTACACCCTAAGAAGCCAGTGTGCCAGGATGTCAGCCCAGGGGGGCTTTGAGTTTAGGGCTCAGACTAATACTATCTAGAAACTGAGGTAAACTGAATTTAATCCCACTACCATCCTCAGATATTTGGGGAGTATTGAGAAGATTTTGTCTTGAAGTTGAATGGAATGTTAGTATGTTTATTCTTACTATAAATTTGAGGTAAAGATTCCTTTGTAAAAACTAATTTGAGTGTTAAGGGGTTAAATGGAACTGGAGTTCTTAGGCCCCTATAATTGAGGGAATATATTCAGTGGGGACTTGAGCCAATGGCAGAGACCAGACAGCCTGCCTCTTCCAATCCCCTAAAAGTACAATAAAAGCCTTGGAGAAGGATGACATTGAAGGACACCTTCCCTTCAGAGAGTGTAGGCTAGAGTAATCACTTTCACAAATAATTAACTCCATTTTTCTTTTAAGGAAACTGAGGCCCATCAGACAATGTAAATGCTCAATAATCACAATACACTTCCCTGTTCCCTTCTGTTAATCTCTAAGTCTCTGAGAGCAATCTTATTTTGAATAACCTAAATAAAATTCTTTGTCCCAAGCATTTCCTTTTTTAATGAGTCTTATCACTAACTAGCTGTAGGGCAGAATCTGGCTCACAGAATTACACAGAATGTGAGACTTAGAAGAGACCTCTGAAGGCATCTAGTCCAACCCATGGCTGAAAGGGATCTTTTCTATGACAAACCTGATGAGAGGGGATCTAAGCCTGCTCAGAAGTTCTCTAGTGAGAGGAGACTCACTATCTCCTGAGGAAGCCCATATCACTTTTGAACAGCAATAATTTTTAGGAAACTTTCCAACATCAAGCTTAAAATTACCATGAGCTCCCATCACCATCCTGGTTGCCCTCCTCTGTGCAATGTCCTGTTTGTCAGTGATTGTCCTAAAATACAGTTCCCAGAACTGAAGATGATATTCTAGATATGATTCAGCCAGAGCAGAGCACAGGGTGATTCTATCATCTTCCCTGACTTCCTTCAGATCTCAGCTGAAGTTCCCCTTTTGCAAGAAATCTTTCAAATTCTCCTTAATCTAACCACCTTCCCTCTGAGATTATCTCTATTCTATCCTGTATATCTCTTGTTTATATATAATTGTTTGTTTGTTGTCTCTCCCTCTCTGTGAGCTCCACGAGGGCAGGAACTACTTATTCCATCTTTTTTTTTTTTTCTAAACCCAGAGCTTATCACAGCGTTTGGCACAAAGTAGGCCAATAAATGCTTATTTACTTGACCTCTACGACCTCTTTTGTTTGGGACATGATGCCTCTCTCAATTAAGCTCAAGTTAATATTAGCTTTTGTGGCTATTTTAGCACATGGCAGATTTATCTTGAGTTTGTAGTCCACACACACCAAAAAAACTCAAAAAAACCCCCAAAACACCCAGAACTTTTTTCTTTTCTGTTCTTTTTTTTTAATACTTTTTGTTTTTCTATCAAATCATTTTTATGAATTCAACACTTTCCTTTCTCCGCAAAACAGTGAGTCTTTCAATGTATTAAAATTTTTAAAAGAAAAAAAAAACACAGGTAAGCAAAGCCGACTAACTGCTTCTGACAAGTTAGGCTCTCTTACATTCCCATAGTTCCCTGCCCCTGTTATAAAGGGAGGGGGGTTTTCTTGAAAAGTTTCTGGGGCCAGGCTTGATCATGGCAATTATACAGCATTCTGCTTAATTTTATTATTCCTTCTATTTACATTGTGGTAACAATTGTTTATATTGTTTTCTTTGTTGTGCTTCTTTCATTCTACATTGATTCATTTTTTGTTTTCCTTTGTTTCTCTGAATTCTTCATATTTATTTTTCTTAAGGTCCAGTCATATTCCATTACCCTGATCCAACACAAAACACAATATTGTATGTTTATTTATTCTCTAATGGATAGGCTTTGTTTCCAATTCTTTGGAACTACAAAATTGCTGCTATCAATCAACAGGTGTGCATTAAATAAGCACTTACTAAATGCCAGGCACTGCTTCAGGACTATTGTTTTTGTTTTGATTTGGTTTGGTTTGGTTTGGTTTGCAGGGCAATGAGGGTTAAGTGACTTGCCCAGGGTCACACAGCTAGTAAGTGTCAAGTGTCTGAGGCTGGATTTGAACTCAGGTCCCACTGAATCCAAGGCCAGTGTTTTATCCACTGCTCCACCTAGCTGCCCCCTGTTTTTGTTTTTTTGCTTTTTGCTTCAGTACTATTGTATCTTTTTTTTTTTTAATTCACAGAAGGGACAAGTAAGAAATGTCAAAGGATGCACAGACAAACCAAATAGTTTTGAAAATAATGTTTAGATACTTTAAAAAAGGAGCAGGGAGTGGAAATTCACAGTTTCATATACAGTCCTCTTGTTGTGTTCTGCTAAAGAAATGCTCTTTTCAGGAGTCCAATTCAAAATAAAACACACAGTGTATATAAGAAGTACTTTGAATGACTTGTTTTTAAAGCCTAAATCTATCTTTTTGCTATTTCCTCTCATTGTTTGGATGTGCCTTCTGGGGCTAAAGAGAATAAAGCTAATCTTTTTTTCCATGCAATAGCTCTTTAAATACTATAGATATCATGCTCTCCCTCCCCCTTTTATCTTCTCTCCTTTAGACTAGTTTCTACAACCAATCATCACTAGTTTCTACAACCAACATCACTAGTTTCTACAACCAATTCTCAAATATAGTGCATGCCCTTTAACATCCTGGTTGTCCCCTACTGGATGTTCTCTAACTTGTCATTCTCTCCACTAAAATGTGGGTCCCAAAGTTGAACATACTACTCCATACCTGGTCTGACCAATCAGAATGCAGTGGGACTTTCACCTCCTTATTCATGGAAGTTTTGCCTTTCTTATTGTAGTTTAAGACTGTTTTCTTGGTAGCTATATCACATTGTTCATACTGATCTTGCACTTCACTAAACATCCCAGAGTTATTTCAGATAAACTCTAGATAAGCTCTCCCTACCCCACACCTCCTGCCTCTTGTACTTGTTGATTCAAACCAAAGAACAAGATTTTACTCCCATTTCCAAGTAAAAAAATAGATTTCCCACCCCCATTGAGAATTAGCTTTTAATGATATTTTTATATTGTGACTTCTTTTACTGACATCCTGGAATACATACGCCATCTATCCTACTATTTCAACCTCTTATTTTGAAGTTTCTGTACCCTCTAACCCCAAGGCCCCAACCATCTTATGGGAGGATGAAAAACTCCACCCAGAACCTCTGTTTAAGGCGGGTGCCCAGGACAGCCATCTCTTTCTTCATTTTCCATTTGGTTGCATCCCTATGAAATTCTTTATCATGCCTCAACAACCTCTTTATCCTGCAAGATCACTTCAGCCCTGGAATTTGCAGCATCTCAGTACCCTATATCCTTAGGGTTTCTCTCTCCGATTAGAAGGTGGAGACGGGAGAGCTCCTCCCAATACCTCCATATAAGAAGGGTGGCGGAGTCAGCTTCAGTTCCCAATCAGCTGCATTCTTCTGATCTTCTCCTTTATGCTCCCAACTGGGTACCTTCCCTTCCACATTTATGCCCTTTTCAGCTTCTTTTTGGGTGTTGTCTTCCCCTTTATACTGTAAGCTTCTTGAGGGGAGGGGCCACTATTTTATTCTGCTTATATTTGTGTTCTCAGTATATAGCACAGTGTTTGGCACATAACAAGTCCTCAATAAATGTTTCTTCCTTTTGCCATTGTTGTTGTTAGCAGATGCATTCTGTCAGAACACATGCTTTCTCAGTATTACTGCCTTGCAGGAGTGGGAAGTTCAGGGTATTTGATATGCCAGCTTTTTAATGTTTCACTTGCAAGCAATCAAGTAACTGAGCTCCTCAAAGTATGAGAATTTAGGTACATGTAAAAGTGTCATTTTTGCAGGTGTACTTTTAAAAGTAAACTTTATCTATCTATATAGCTAAATATTTGAGCTTCAATTTAATTTAGCAACTCTCTGCCATGTCCACCTCCTGCAAGATACTGTGCTCCAGATTGTGATAAAAGGATGAAAAATGATGCAGTTGGGGGCAGCTAGGTGGCACAGTGGATAAAGCACTGGCCCTGGATTCAGGAGGACCCGAGTTCAAATCCAGCCTCAGACACTTGACACTAGCTATGTGACCCTGGGCAAGGGACTTACCCCTCATTGCAGCAGTGGGTAATCCAGGCAGCCAATAGACTAATGGTATTTAGAAACTACAGCAGGGCTGAACCCACTCTCCAGAGACCTAAGTGGTATAAGGGAAAGTGAGCCTCTGAATCATTGGGGAAAATGTTTGTTCTATTCTTATTGCTTTATCTTCAAAGTAAATATTCTTTTGTAAAAAACTAAAAAAAAGAAAGAAAAAGAAACTGACCTCTAAAATGCCTTTGATTTCTAGTTCCTTGGAGTTACTCACTTTGAACTACAGGGTATATGTTAAGTATGGCATTGAACTACACATAAGTAAAATACAAAGTAAGGTGGTGGAGACAGTGCAGAGATCCAGGTAAAAACATTGTAGTGAAATTTGAGAAAGGTAAAGACATTTCCATTTGGGGGAATGAGGGGGGTACTCAGTGTAATAGTAGTAGTAGTAGTAGTAGTAGTAGCAGTAGCAGTAGCAATAGTAGTAGTAACAATAATGATAATAATACCTGGAGTTTATATAAGACTTTCAGCTTTGCAAAATGATTTATATATTATCTCATTTTATCCTCAATAGCAACCCTGTGAGACAGGCACTTTTATTCTCATTTTACAGACAAAGAAACTGAGGCTGAGAAAGGTTAAGCAACTTGTCTAGCTAGTGTGAGAGGTAGGATTGGGGACTTCCTGACTCCATCAGTTATTTCACCTAGCTGCTCATAGGGCATAAATGGTGGGAAAAGGTTGTACCTGAGCTTAGTTTTGAAGCAAGAGAGGATTCTAAAATGTAAAGGTGGGGAATGAATACATTCCAAACCCTGGAGATGAACTACAAGAATTCATGAGACTGTATATGACCACCAAACATCATACTTAGGAAACAGTAATTGGGAGCATGCAATACACTATTGAGAAATAAGGCAGGGAAGGTGGGAGCCAAATTGAATAGATTCTTTTTTTTTTTTTAATGAGGCAATTGGGGTTAAGTGACTTGCTCAGGTCACACAGCTAGTAAGTGTTAAGTGTCTGAGGTCGGATTTGAACTCAGGTACTCCTGACTCCAGGGCTGGTGCTCTATCCATTGTGCCACCTAGCTGCCTCTAGATTCTTAAATAGTAAGGTAAAAAGTTAGTTACTTGAGGTTTTTCATTAGGGCAAAAAAATGGTCAGACTAATTAATGCCTTAGGAAAATAATTTTGTAGATGTGTTAAAGATGGACCAAAAAGGATAAATAAGTCAACAGGTCAACAAAGAAATAATTTTTAAAGCACTTACTTTATGTGGTTTAGCTAGATGGTATTGAACTTGGAGTCAGTAAATCTGAGTTCAAATCTACCTCAGACATTTACAAGCTGCATGATGCTGGGTAAACAACTTAACCCCTATTTGCCTCAGGTTCTCATCTGTAAAATGGGGGCACACTGGAGAAGGAAATAGCAAATCACTCCTGATACTTTGCCAAGAAAACCCCATTGACAGAAGTCCATGGGGTCACATAGACTGATGGGGTCAGACACTACTGAACAAGTGAACAACACAACAATATGTGGGGCATTGTGCTCAGTGATTAATTAAGACTGGTAGCAGGGAGATCCCTAGTAGAGAGACCATTTTTAGAAACTATTACAACAGTACAAGAAAGAAGTGATGAGTGCCTGAACTAGTGTCATCATAGTGTGAGTAGGGGACAGATGTGTGAAATGTTGTAGAGGTAGACTATTGTTGATAATATTTGTCAACTAATTGAATATTAGGGTAAGTGATGGGAAAGTGTCAAAGTTTGCTCTTAGGCTATAGAAGGCTGGCATGACCATTTATATATATATATATATATATATGGGATAGCTCATATAGAGAGAGATTGAGAATGAGAGAGAGAATAATTGAAGGAGAAACCTCCTGAAGAACACCAATAGGGGGTGAGATTCAGGGCACAAATGGAGAGTTTGTCAAGAATGTTTAACTCATCCTTTGGGAATGGAGCAGGATAACAAAGGATATGTGATGGCATAAAGTGGTTCTCCAACTTCTGCATAAAGTAAGAACTGAGAGAGGGTGAGTATTTGTGGGGAGAGTTGGAGGTTAAGGAGAGAGTAGATTTGAAAAGCCATTACAGATGTTGTGGTATGGAGTCAATCAAGGACAAGTTAAAAGAGGCCACAGAGTGCTAACAAACAACTTGAAGTTAGGTAACATGAATTTGTAAAGGATTGAATTTGCATGGTCTTGCAAATTCCTCCTGTGGTATTGAACAATTTATGAGTAGAAAAAGAGAAGACAGACAGCAATTGCAATTGAGAATTGAGGATTAATAGCATGGGAGAAGCAGAAGGACAAAGGCTCATGTGACTCCAATATGGTGTGGTAAAAAAAAATATGAAAGTTTTTTAACAGTTGGTTAGGATAACTGAAAGACACCAGTTTTTTTTTTTGTTTTTTTTTTTTTAAGGACCACCCTTTCACGGAGGAGACCAAAGGCATGAGCTACGCACGCCAGTCCGCCTGCTGCGCATGTCAGACTGCCTGCTAGCACTCCACTTCTGGGGTACGAGCTTAAAAGGCAAGGAGAGAACGGAAGTGGGAGTTTTTTCCTGCTCTGCTGGTCTCCTGACTGCGCTGCACAGGCTGATGCTGATGAAAGTTTTGACTGGGCCCAGCTCGCAGTTAGCAGCAGCACATGGTCTCTCTCTCCCCAAAGGTGGCCTTCGGTTTTGGTGAGTTTTATATGAAATATAGACTAAGCTTAAACTTAAGACGATTTGTATTGTGTTTCTACTTTCCTATCCTTCTAATCAACATCACCTTGTGACTACCATACAATAAATGGTCTATCTAGAAAACCAGAAGCTTCTTCCATTTACTAGTCTGGGAGATAAATTAAGGGAAAGGTTAAGTAGGGTAGATTTATGATCTAATATCCAATTTTAAATCTCACAATGGGGTACAGTGCCATATAAAACTGATTAACTATAGAGTCAAGAGGTAATAGAGTAGGAACACAGTGAAGGATTAGTGAAAATATTGAGGACAAAGACGTTTGGGAGCAGTGAGGCAGTAGTAAGGAAAGAACTAATGGAAATAATAAATTAGGGCTGATTCATTTAAATCATTTGGTGGGGGAGCTTGGTGGCACAGTGGATAAGTCACTGGCCCTGGATTCAGGAGGACCTGAGTTCAAATCTGGCCTCAAACACTTGACACTTACTAGCTGTGTGACCGCAGGCAAGTCACTTAACCCTCACTGCCTGAAAAAATAAATAAATAAAATCATTTGGTATTGTTTCATTAAGGAAACATCCCTGTCTTTCTTGATGAAACAAAGGGGGGAATGTATTAATTGTAATTTAATATTTCTACGACCCCATCCTTGGCTAAAATTAGAAGCCCTGCCATGTGTCCCGGCCAGCCTTAGGTGCCACTGCCTCCATGCTGGTACAATGCTCCACCCACTGGCTGTGGCTCTTGCCATGGCACTGCAGCTTAAATCATCACCACTCATTGACACCTACATGTGCCTGGCCAAATTACCATGACTAGAAGCCTAGTGAGGGGAGTCATGTGACCTTCAGCATCTGGAAGCTGGGGAAGCTGGCAGTTCAAAGAAGAGAGATTCATTCTGGTGTGTGTGTGAGAGAGAGATGGGACTGCTGAGTCAGGGCAGTAGTGTGATTGCAGGTCGTATAATTTTCTTTCTCCTATTCCTTTTTTCTTTGTCCCTATTTTTATTAACCTTATTTGTGTTTTAAATTTATTCCCATCAATAAACCCTGTTTTATTTTTTTCTGAAAGAGGCTATTAATCTCCTTTCTTATCCCAATATTACAGTGAGCTGTCCAATTAATTCCCCCATTTTAAATTTGGCCCTTACAGTATCTTGCTACATGGCAGGGCTGTTGACATCTTTGTTAGCATAAAGGACTTCAGAAGGATACCCAATAAATAGATCAATAGTTCAAATAGCCTTTAAAGGGATAATATCCCCATAGAGAACACAATCACTTAATGAAATAAAAATAAACAATTAAGGGATACTGTAGGGAAAAGCTTACAACATGGCAAGCTGATTTTGAGTAATCCGTGCATATATAAACTTTGGTTTTTAAGAAAGAATTTTTCATTGGTACCATTATATTTTTTAAAATAAAGCTGAATCACTTTGTTTTCCTACAAACTATCTTCCAAGGAAATTATTTCTACTGGTTCAAATCTCCATTGCATATGTAATCTTTGTCTCTACATCAATAGGAAGAAAATACTGTGGAAATAGCCCTAAGACAACTCAGTTTCCCCTCTAGCATTTTTGGTGTTAATATAGCATTTATTATTTTTCATCTGAAAATGATTGAAGGAAAATGCTACCTTCTTAAGTATGATTTTTATTGTATCTTTGGGCAAAAAAAGTTATTTCATAGGATCATATCTCCAATTTTCTAATGGCCAAGGAAGAAGAAATGACTCAATTCACAGAAATTTCCTTTTGCTACTTTTCCAGAATCCATTTATTCTACAAAATGAGGTATACCAAAGAATAATTTTACCTAAATGTGAACATATGTACTTTGGGTTTCCTTTTTAAGTTTGGAAAGTTTCTTTTTTATAAATATATGTTATATATAAAGAATTGAAAAGAGATTAAAGAAAACTTCCATTGTTACAAATAAAATAAGGCAGTAGTTATAAATTAGCTAAGAAAAAAACTCCAGGGTAGAGCCAGAAATGGAAAAGTCACAAAGCTAATCTAAGAGTTTAAATGTTATAGAAATATATGATAGAGAAGCACTTAAAAGAAAATTTTAATCCATCAAACAAATCTTAAATATCACTTTTGGGATGTTGCATAATTCACTTATCATCATGAGTAACTGATAATCATGAAATAAAATGACAGCAGCTTAAATACAACCTTAAAAAGATGGAGTATCTTTCCCTTAATTAATGTCTACAAAGAGCTTTAATGATGAAAAGTGCTATTAAGTGCCAAGTATTATTAATTATTTTCTACTGCAGGAGGGATTGAATTTTCATTATAGCCTGTTTTAAATATTTTTAAATATTTACAAAGTAAGCAAATGCAAACAAGCTAAATAAAAAGATATGTTCCTTTCTATGTAAAATTATGAACAAAATCTAGAGGGAAAATATTAGTTACCTAATAAATACAGGAAGTTCAACAAATGCTTCAAAAATATCTGGTACTATTTTTGTCCTATTTTTCTTCTTTTGTAATTATGTTATTTATATAAACTGAGGAGTCTTCGTATCAGAAGTAACAAAGGACCAATTTCAAATACTCTCACACTCCGATGGATTGATGATGGTGGTGGTGGTGATGATAATGGTGGTAGTAGTAGTGATGATGGTGATGGTGATAGGTCACATTTATATAGTGCTTACTATGTGCTAGTTATCATGATAAGCACTTTATAATTATTATCTCATTTGATCATCATAACAATTCTGGGAAGTAGGTGCTATTATTACACCCTCAGATGAGGAAACTGAGGCAAAAGAGGTAAAATGGCTTGCCTAGGGCTATACAACTAACAAGTATCTGAAACTGGATTTGAACTCTGGTTTCCTGACTGTAGGCCCAGTGCTCTATTCACTGTGCCACCCAGCTACCCCAAAAAGATGTCATTGTAGGTAGTATTCACTTCAGTGATTGAAATTGTGATTCATATATGCTTAACCATTCCTTGTGACTCTTACCCAGGTCTTTATCTAAGCTAGTCACAAGGGATTCTTCTAATGTTTTAGAATCAGGAGTAAAGTTGGAAGTCTTCCTTAAATTCTCCTGATATCTCAAGGATACTGATGAAATATTTAGTATCTCTATTGGTTATGCACACTAGCAATGTGGCATGCCCTTAGTCTTTGCTTGACCATTTCTTTGATGATATTCTTTATATCCTCTTTCCTTCTTAATTATTTAAGTATGTAATGTATGGCAGCCTCTTCAGGCCCACCAGGCACCTTTCAATTTCACTTTAGATGAATTTAACCTAAAAAATATGTGGATTGAAAACAAGGGTTTGTATTTCAGGGAGAATCTTTTTCTGAATGAGGCATAAACATATATATGCATATGTATATGCATACATAAATGTACATACACATTTATAAAATGCAAGTACATGTATGTACATATATATATATACATGTAATAGACATATTTTCTATAGGCTGTTCATCCCAGTGTCTGTCATAGTCTAGACATAAGACATTCTTGATCTGCCCTTAAATGTATGAAATTGTTTTTCCTATTTGGATAGTTAGAAGAAGCTAATTTGAGTGATTATGGGACATGTGTAAGAGGCTTTTTAATGTTTGGGTGTTAATGCCATGTCATCAGCAAACAGGAACATCTGGGGGTCCTCATCATCCATAGAGAATCCCTTTTCATCTTGGACTCTCAAAGGAATTTCCCCTATGATCATGGTGAACATCTTTGGTCAACATATGTCTGACTTGATAATAATGAATAAACGATCACCAAAGTTGCTTCTGTTGCTATATCTTTCAAGAAATCTTGTGTAATTCTGGCATGTTCCTAAAAGATACTAAATTAGAGAAGACACTTTAAGGCAGTGTTTTGCTCTACTGAATCAAACACTGTTTTTAAAAAGTCAACAAACAATAAATTGCATACCTTATGTTCTCTTTCAGTCAATCATATGTGTAATGCAACATGGACCAAATGTGTTAAGTACAAGCTGGGGGGGAAACATTACCAATGACCCTCTCCCTGGATTCACATTTTATGCATGCCTACACAATCAACAAGGGTGTGTGGGTTGTTCAGGGAGGACAAGCACCTTTGGTGGGAGGGGGCTTGCTGAGACCTCCACCTTTGGTGTCTCCCTTTCATTCAAGTCTCACCTGTGGCTCCAAGAAGTTGTAATATGTGCAGTGGTCACACCCCAACAAAACCATCTCAGCAGATGGGCTAAACCAGGTTGAGGGTAATTGATATTCCTTGAACCCATCAGTGAGTGGTGTCTTCCCTCTGTATTTTTATGTTCCCTGAAAAAAGAGTAAGGCTGACAATTTTGTGCAACTCGGCCTCACTTAAGTACACTTCACCCAGGAGTCAAGACATCACCCATGATATCAGTGGTCCTTTTTGAAAATGAAAGACAAGCCACAATAAAAAAACAAGTGTATGATGGTAAAATTGGAGCCTACTGTGGGCCATTGTGATCTACAGCCTGCTTCTACCTGATAACATCAAAAAATAAGTTCTTGGTGCATATTCATATTATCTTTAGGGGAAAAACTGTATTGGTGAGAAATTAGGCTTAGGAGCCAAAAGTTGTTTGCATTCCTTCAGCCACATTTTTCTTGTTGGTAATAATAAAATCCAAGATTTTCCCATGCCATTGGGTAATTTTCCTTTTTCCATACACCTGGAAAATTGAGCCATCAATATCTTTAAAACTGAGCTTCATTCGGCACAATGCACCTTGATGTATACTTGATTTTGTCTACCTGTTCTTCCCATTTTTGCTCTCTTCATAATCATTTCCATTTCTTTTATGAATATAACCTGAAGTGTAAAGTCATAATGTGGTCTTTGGAGAGTCTTCAATTAAAAAATTGCATACTTTTCCATCTTTTGTCTCTTTGTAATCCTACCTCCAGTTTCACCATTACATACTCTCAAGATGACTTTGCACAGTTGGTTTTATCAAGTTCTCTTTAATGTGATTTGACCACCCATAGCTTTGCAGTCTTTTATGAGTTGATAATGCACATAATATTCCACCATCCTTCTCTTCAAAGTTTTACAAACACATTTCTATTCTAATCCAGCATTGCTCTTGGCTGCCATATCTCTTTTCTTTGTGTGTAAATCAAGTGTTTTGTGACTCAGGTGCTTTTTAGGCTGCAATAGACTCTTCTTTGTGCTAATTGATATACAGCATTTAGACTTCTCTGTGAAATTTTACTCCATGCTGATATCCTTTTCCCATCTTTTGCTCATAATTTGGCACCACTAACTCCCTTAAATGTATCAAATTGCAATTGCTTTCAGTGTATGGCATTAAAAAAAATACTATTCTTTCCTCTAGTGTTTTATTGATTTGTATATCAATACAACTGTAGAAAGTTGTTGATCTGATTATGCACAGAGAACTAATTCAAGAATGGTACCTACCTAAATAAGGAGTGATTCATTTTTCGAGATGTAATTTTGTGCTTAGCATGTCTGGCATTTCCTGATTTTCTTTTTTTTTTTCAGAGAAGGTTTTCATTATGTACAGGTGTACATCCTTATTTCAGAAACATTTTTCCAAAAAAAAAATTTCTATACAAGTTTATTTCCACCTTTGCATTAAAGTCAGCTTAAGTACAAATATGGCCCCAGACACTTTGCTAGCTGTGTGACTCCAAGGCAAGTCTCTTAAGTTCTATTTGCAATCCCCATCTATAAAATGGGGATGGGGGGGCGGGTTGTGAGGATTAAATGAGATAATAATTGTAAAACACTTAGCATAGTTCCTGGTAAGTAGTACATGCTATATAAATGTTAGCTGTTATTAGCTATTGTTGTCAAATTTGATTTAATTTTGTGACTCTAATCTAATTAATATAATTTTTTTACCTCTTCATCCTATACAACCAATGTTGACATAGGAATTCAATTCTATTAATCATAATAAAAACTTGTTAAGGCTAACTATTTCCTAGATGCTATAGATACAAAGATGGATGAATTAATTCCTGTCCTTAAAGAGCTTACCTTTCATTCCTCCCCCCCCCAACTGTTTTTGCAGGGCAATGAGGGTTAAGTGACTTGCCCAGGGTCACACAGCTAGTAAGTGTCAAGTGTCTGAGGCTGGATTTGAACTCAGGTACTCCTGAATCCAGGGCCAGTACTTTATCTACTGTGCCACCTAGCTGCCCCCATCTACTTTTTAAAATTACAAAATTGACAATCATCAATGAACACAAATTTTTGACTATGAAAAAAAAAGCATCACAAGGATAGGGCTTGTATAAGCAATTGAACTGTTATGCATTGTTTGGTGATTTCTTTGAAAATACTTAACATGAACACTGACACATAAGATCCCCAAATATACCATGAAAAATGAAGTTGCTGTAGTAGTAGTTGTTGTCCTGCTTTGTATGCAAAATAAAGGCAATTCCTTCACCTCCTTTATCTACCTCTGCAAAAAGATCCTTAAACCATCTTCCATTTAGTTAAAACTTCCTTTTGTCTTGTTTTTATTTATAGCAAGAATGTCCCAATCATAGATAATGGAACTGAGGCTCAGGAAAGTTAGATAACTTGCCTAGTTACATAGCCAATAAGTGTCTGGGCTGGATTCAAACTCAACTCCTCCTCCAGGTATAGGAAGTATGGCAAAATAGAAAGTAGAGCTACAGCCCTATCCTCACTAGATAATTCACTGTGATGTTTTCTTTCCTTTAGTCCTCGTCTAAGACACTTGGCTGGCAGCCTTCACCTCCCACTTCAGTGAACCAAAGTTACTTAGTAGTATTTAGCTTGGTTAAGAGGACGTTTAGGGAGATACACAAATGCTTTCTTCAAGTATTTTAAGGACAATCATGTGAAAGAATTGTTCTTCCTCCTGAGATGGGAATGAGAGCCCATGGCTATAATTTACAAGGCGAGAGGAGGCAGCAGATTTTGTTTCAAAATAAGTAAACTCTGGGGCAGCTAGATGGCGCAGTGGATAGAGCACTGGCCCTGGAGTCAGGAGTATCTGAGTTCAAATCTGGCCTCAGACACTTAACACTTACCAGCTGTGTGACCCTAGGCAAATCACTTAACCACAATTGCCTCACGGAAAAAAAAAATAAATAAATAAAAATAAGTAAACTCTTCACTAGAGTTACAATTGCCCCCAAATGGGATTAGGTCTCTTGAAAGATAGTAGATAGTTCCTTATTGTGGGAGGGCTTCAAGCAGAGACTAGGTCATATTCCCAAGAGAATTCTAGACCTGGCTCTTTCATTTATTTGTTGCATAACCTTGAACAAGTCAATCTCCCTGGGACTCAGTTTCTCTATTTGTAAAATCAGTAATGAATTTTTAGTTTCTAAGTATGAAATCAGTGGTGACTCAGGGGCATTCCAGGACTTAGGACTGCTCTGGTTGGGTTTGGAATCTGTCCCTAATGCTTCCATAGGACATGACTTGGGCAAAGGAATGGCACAGAATGATATTAATTGGATATTACCACCTACAATTTGTCCTCTATGTTAGGCTACACTCTCTTTGTAGGAAGTGCCAAGGGGAAAGAAAGTGCCTGAAGGAAAAAAAAATTAGGTTTTCTTCATTTTTTTTCATTTTGATGGGGAAGGTAGACCAATTTACTTTGACCACTTATGGAAGAAACTTGGCAACTCAAGGGACCAGATGTTCAGCTCTGGGCTACATTCCTACTGCCCCTGTATTTAGCTTTGTGACTGGTTGCTTGCCTAGATCCTCCCTAGTCCAGATGGCAGGGTGCTGAATTAGAGTTAGCTGATGCCTAGTTCCTTCATCCTTTTTTTGAGTTACCACTTCCACTCATGAGTAATCATTTCCTGTGAGTTCCAATAAAGTTTCACCTGTGAAATGCACTGCATAATTACATTATTGTCTTAATTATCCTTGATGACAAAGTTACAAAAATGGAACCAGAAATATCAAACACAAAACCAAGTGTTTGTCTATGACAGCAGAGGCAGTGAGTAAGCATTTAGTAAGTATTTAATAAGTACCAGGCACTGGGCATAGTAGTTCCCCTGTCCCAGTGGTCTACAAATAATGCTGATTACCTGAGATTTTAGGAGTAATAAGAGCCATATTCAAGTCATTTTTCCTCTGCAAAGGAACTATTATATTGTAATAGTGAAATATTGGGGGAATACTATAGAATAATATTTTCATATCTCTGTATTTAGTTTGACCGTCATCATCACTACTGACATCAACATCATCATTATCAACAAGCATTTATTAAGTACTTACTATATGCTAGGCATTGTGCCACGTGCTGGGGAAAAAAGACAAAAACTATTTTCAATGATTTTGTGAGGAGTTACTTTTCATTTTCTAGAAACCTTGGGTCACTGAAGAGGGAGATAAGGGCTGACAGTCACAGTTCTGAATTGGGAATAGAAGAAAGTACCTGTGGTGAAGTTCTCAGTCCAGGGGAAGCTAGGTGGCACAGTGGACAGAGCATCGGCCCTGGAACCAGGAGCACCCGAGCCCAAATCCGGCCTCAGACACCCAACACCCACCAGCTGTGTGACCCTGGGCAAGCCGCCCAACCACAATTGCCTCACCAAAAAAAAAAAGAAAAGAAAAAAAATGTGTTTCCATCTATTTTCAGATACTATCACTTATTTCTCTGTAGATGGGTTGCCATTTTCATAAGTCCTTCAGGGTTATATTGGACCATTGCCTTGCTGAAAATAACCACATGCTTCCCAGCAGATCATCTTACACTATTGCTGTTATTTTGTATACAGTACATTTTACTCTGCTTCAGTTCATGTAGGTCTTTCCAGGTTTTTCTGATAGTATCCTGTTCATCATAACCTAAATAAAGTACCTTAAACTTGACAAAGAATTTTCTTCATATTAGCCCATCAAAGTGGGTACCATATGTTTTGCCATTATATTCAATCATCATAACTATTTCCCTCCATCCTATTCCCTTCCCATGATATTTACTCTATTTTCTATCTTCTTTTAAACTATTCCTCCTCAAAAGTGTTTTACTTCTGACTGTCCCCTCCCCTACTCTGCACTCCCTTTTTTTTTCACCCTTCCTTCTTTATCCTCTTCCCCTCATACTTTCCTGTAGGGTTAAATAGATTACTCCTCCCGACTGAGTATGAATGTTATTCCCTCCATGAGCCAACTCTGATGAGTTTAAGGTCTTTTTTGGAGAGACAGAATCAGACCAACCTTCACTCCCCTCCCATCTCTGCCCAATTTTCAGGTGTTTTATGTGCTGTTTTCTCCCATTACATTGTAAGCTCATTGAGGGTAGGAACTGTTTTGCTTTTTGCTTTTATTTGTATCTCTAGCCCTTAGCACAGTGCCTGGCATACAAGAGTTTATTAAATGGGTCCTTCCTTCCTTCCTTCCTTCCTTCCTTCCTTCCTTCCTTCCTTCCTTCCTTCCTTCCTTCCTTCCTTCCTTCCTTCCTTCCTTCCTTCCTTCTATTCTTCTTTGTTTCTTCCAAGACTCAAGTCAGGCACCACCTTCTAAACAAAGGATTTTATTATCCCCTAATTTCTACCACCTTCACTACTTAGCCACATTGTATTTAATTACCTTGCTTTATATTTATTTGTATTTATTCTGCATATACTTATGTGTATATCTGATTTTCCCCCAATAGAATGTAAATTCCTTGAGAGTACAGATTTTTCATATTCTGTCTTTAAATCCCTAGACCTTGGTGCCATGCTTAGCACACAGTAGGCACTTAAAAAGCCTTGTGGATTGATTGATTGTGCCACTGTGTATTTGGGGTTTAATTTAATGACTAATGCTACAAAGAAAGTTTTAGAAACTTAATAAGCTATAGTCAGTTTTCCCCATATCTAGTTATCCCAAGTTTATTTATTCTGAGCCTCCTCTGATATGAACTCAAAAACAAAACCCCTTCTCTAGGTAACCTTTAGCTTTTCAATGTCTTTCCTAATCTGTCATTCCCAACATTAGAGATGAGGTCTGACTCTTTCAGGGCCCAATAAAAACATTGCTTTCTTGTTCCTGTAAGCTCTGCTTCCCACAATGCAGTCCAATTTTACAATGGCTTTTTTGGTTATGGCATCATACAATTGACTCACATTGAGCTTGAAGTTCACTAAAACCCCCGATATATTTCAGACAAATGGATGTATAGCTTATCCTTCCTCATCTTGTACTCATGGAGGAGAATATTTTAAGCACAAGTGTATGACTTTGCATATAATCTTTTTGAATTTTATCTTCCTAGATTCAGTCTAATGTTCCACTCTGTCAATATCATTTTGGTTACTGACTCTGTTACCTGGTGAGTTACCCATCGATTGGCTCAGCTTTGTGATATCTGACTATTTGATAAGTGAGCCATCTATGACTTAGAGAGAAATACCTTTTGGTTTATCTCCTGGTGAACAACACAATACTTCTGGGAAAGATAACACATGAAACTAAATTTTGTTGACTTCTTGGATTATCTTTTGTTTTGACTACTATGAGGAAAAAGGAAAGACTAAGTTTGGGGGGAATAGGGAGATGCTGAAATGGGAGAGAAAGACCATAAAAGGGAAAGTGGGAGCCCCATGGGTTAACCCTATTCCCTCTACAGTTGTTCCCTGTGTTGGCTCTGAGGCCTTGGGCCCCTCCCACTGGCAGCAACTCTATGCTGGTGTGTAGGACATCATATTCTCTGAAAACCCCCAATGAGGACAAGTACACTATCAATTGTGTTGAATAGAATCTAAATTTGTGAATTATGTGCCTAACCCTTGAGGAAAATTCTGAGGAAGTGGTTTGAATGCAAGATTACATATTAGGAGTTTCAGGAAACTGTTTTACTTATTACTTCTTGCCAGGGACCGAACATTAAAGTTCTTTACTTCATCAGAATGAGTGAGCAGTTTGGTGCCAGAAATTATATTACTCCCTGTGGTTCACCCTAGCATCCTGCATGGATATTTCATTAAGCTTTAAATATAGATATATTGAGCCAAGATGCTCATCACCACAGGCTTCTTCCCAGTGTATGCATTCATATTCCCTTTCTCTCTAGGCTGAATTTGTTTTTCTGAGGGTCATATGGGAACTACTTGTCTCTGAAACACCCTCCCACCCCCCACTCCTGCTTCCTGTCTTCCTTTCTTACATTCTCTGAATTTGGTATATAGGTAGGGTCAGGGAAAGGTACTGAATAATAGTAGAATATGATATGCAAAATAGCAAGCTGCCACAGGGAGGAGAGATGAGGGTAATTGTCAGGAGATAAATTGCCATTGGAAAGAATATCAAGGATGGGGGTGGCAGGTGAAGAATTGTTGATAACTTGTGCAATAAAGTACTTTTGAAAATGTTCATTTCTATGGATTAAAGTAATTGCTCATCTATGCCAGCAAAAGGTGCTTTAGATCAATTTTGGAAACCTTATTATTGGAATGTGCTAAATTTTAATTATTCCACTTCCTGCCTGGTATATTAATGTTGTGATTACCCTTGAAAAGGTATTACCCATGGTGATTTATGCAAAATTTCATTGGCTCTATGACTCTATCAGTTTCAATTAAAACAAGCCATGGAGGATGATTGTAGGCTGTAGATCATCATTATTTTCTCTAGAAGGCATGGCCAGTTTACTTAATGCATTACCTTTAGTTAGTGGTCTGGAACCATTGCTTCCTTTCATCAGTGAGTGACAGAAGGAGAAAAAACCACCAGAGATTTAGAACTTGGTGGTCTTGGATTTGGGGCTTTGATTATATAGTACAATGTGCTTCACCTGTGGGACATTTAGGGCCAATGCTTCCCTTGCCTGAAATGTTCAAGGCTGAGCAGACCCAGAGGAAACTCTCAAATAGCTAACATTTCCCTATTCTCCTCAGCAGTGTTTGATCAATCTCCTGGCACCATGGATTCTTGGACACAGTCATTAAATAGGCATCCTTTCTGAAATGGAAAGCTGAGCTATGTGATCATTTATCTCAATGACTTGAGTTATCTAGAGGTCAAAGGGGTTTACATGGTGAATCTCCAGTCCCCACTTTCTATAATTACTAACTTGGCCATAGAGCCAGTCAAATTTCATTTTTTGCCTGGCACTTCTCCCCAAACTTTTTCCAAACTGTGTCACACAGTTTGGCTGCCTGCACAAGGAAGAATTCTTCCTGAGCACTAGGGACCCTGCAGCCAGCCCTGATTTCAGTGGTAGTTTCATTTTAATCAATCACATTGGGAAACTCCCAAACACAGAGTGCCCACCCTTTGCCAACTGTGCACTTTATGAACAGCTTGCCAAGAGCAGGCTGTATTTTGCATAAAAGGGAGTAGTTTGAGGCAACTTAATCTTAATAACAAGGCTAGGGTCTCACGATGTTATTGAATCACAGTATATAAGTAACGGATGGAATTTTAGGAATTCATTTAGTCTACCTTTCTGCCTTCAGACAGCTAAAGGCTAAAAAGGGCTGATTTAAACTAGCTTAGTCATACAATGAGTCTGTTTCTATTCTACTATAGTAAGAAAAGCCTGGTACCAGGCACTATTCAAGGCTGTCATATCTTGTTTTTGAAAGATTGCCAAGAAAAGAGTCCACAAATCACAACTTCTTTTTTCTTTTTTTTTTTTTGCAGGGCAATGAGGGTTGAGTGACTTGCCTAGGGTCACACAGCTAGTAAATGTCAAGTGTCTGAGGCCAGATTTGAACTGAGATCTTCCTGAATCCAGGGTCAGTGCTTTATCCACTGCACCACTTAGCTGCCCCCACATAAATCACTCTTGTAATGCAAATGTTACTTTTCTCTATATATATTTTTGGGTGGGGCCAGATCTATAACTTTGTTGATATAATGGACCCCAGGTAATGAGACTTCCCCTACCAATGCAGATGGGTGCTTCTTCTGCAACATAGAGTCTTAGAGAATTGTCTGGAAGCATTAAGAGGTAAAATGATTTATCCACATAATGATACATAATCCCCAAATTAACTACAAAGGACATATGAAGGAAGATACTATCTGCATACAGAAAAAGAAATGATAAATAGAAGTAAGTATAGAATGATTTTACATATACATACATATTTGTGTCTAATGGTAACTGTCTGGGAGGGGAAATGGGGTGGGAAGAAAAAAAAGGGAAAAAATAAATTTACATATCTTTATATGTAAAAGGAATAGCAAGTTTTATATAATAGATTTTCAGTTTCATGTGTAATCCTTTTTTATTATTATACTATGTTATAGAAATGCTTGTTTTTAGTCCATAAATTTAAATTTTAATTAATTAATTAAAAAAGATAAAATTACTTCTCCACATAATGCAGTCATTGTACACAAGAGAATGGATTTGAAGCCAAGTTTCTTTGTTTCTGTGGCTCTCAAGACACTACACCACTCTTCCTCCTCATGAACATTGCCTTAGGAATAGCTTTAATTCCACTGGAATAAGCAAACATCATCTACTGCTACAGGTCATCACCTTGTCTACATCTTACAGTGAGAGAGTTGGCTGGAGCAATGGAGGGTTAAATGGTTTGTCCAGGGTAATAAAACCATTGTGAATCAGTTCAGACTCTGACTTAGATCTTCCTGCTTCCAGGTCCTGCTATCCACCAACTATGTCAAATTGCCCCTCCAAAATAGGTATATCTTTATGTGTATAAATATATAGAAATATAGTATAGGGATATATCTTGGTATGTACCAGCTGTGTGATCCTGAGTATGTCAATTAACCTCTGTTTCCTCAGCTTCCTCAACTGTAAAATAAGAATAATATAAATACTTACCTCATAAAGTTTTTGTGAGAATCAAGTGAGATATTTGTGAAGCATTTATCACAGTGGCTGGCACATAGTAGGTGCTATATAAATACTTGTTCCCTTCCCTCCCTCTCCTCTTTCTCCTAAGTCTAGGACATTTTGCATGTTGTTAAGTATCCAAGAATATTACTCCAGATTAGTGGAGAAACTGAGGAAACTAAGGCAAATGGAATTTACATGATTTGCCAAAGGTCACAAGTACTGAATCTGAAGCTGAATTTGAACTCACTTCCAGATGCTGGGCTCTAACCACTGTGCTATTTTATGGAAGGAAGAGATGGTAATGATATGGAGCAAAGAGTTTATAAGGAAAAGTGGATGCTAAAGATAAGGTTCACTTTCACTTATTTTAATACAATCCAGTGCTAAGATGTGCTGAGTGATAAGAAGTCTTTCAACCTTTTCTTTTTTTCTTTTTCCTTTTTTTTTTTTTTTTTAGGGAGGCAATTGGGGTTAAGTGACTTGCCCAGGGTCACACAGCTAGTAAGTGTTAAGTGTCTGAGGCCGGATTTGAACTCAGGTCCTCCTGACTCCAGGGCCAGTGCTCTATCCACTGCGCCACCTAGCTGCCCCTTTCAGCCTTTTCTAAGCCACATACATCTAGATCCAATACTCCCTTCTCTTCTGATTGGTTTGTGCCTTTTTATTAGAAGTAGGATACCTTCAATAAGATGATCCCTGAATCCCCTTGATTCTTATTTCATCATAATTATCTTCTGTACCTCGATAGTACCCCAATTCTAGAGGGGAGCAGTGCCTTTCACATCTTCTAATCATTGGACAAGGGAGCACCTTGGAGCAAAACACCAGAAATTAATTAAAAAAAATAAAGCAATGTTCAAGAGAGAGAGAGAGAGAGTGTGAGATTTACTGAGAACTCTCAAGCACTAGCACTATCAGGGCAAATTCCTATCTTACTACAAAGCTGAAAATCTTCTTGTGATAGGTAGTGTTAGCTTTGGATCCATGAAGACTAGAATTTGAATCCTGCCCCATGTACTTACACCATGAACAAATTACTGAATCTCTCTTGGCTTCAGTTTGTTTCACCGTAAAATGAGGCTAATAATAGCACTTATCTCATAGGATTGTTATAAGGATCAAATGAGATAATAAGGATAAAGTAGGTGCCATATAAATTAAAATATAATTAAAGAGCCAGAGAAATGTTAGCCATTATCATAATTATTACTATCATGTTATTAAATTTATTATTAATATTATTGCAATTGACATATACAATGAAGAGAATCCTAGATAATAATCCTAAGAACATAATAGTAGTAGGCCTCCACCAGTCGCGTATGACCAAGGATCAGGGCCTTGAGGAGCCACAGGCAACAGTGTGGTTGTGCAGTCAGATAAGGGAGCCACAACTTCTGAGTGACTTATAACCTATAACTGCCGCATCCTGTGTTGTATCTACCCCATGAGGAATAGCCGGAGTGTCCTCTCCAGGGCACTGGCCTGGGCAGATCAATATGGAAAACAAGCTGTTGCCCATGCAGCAGGTTTTCCCTCTCTGCGACATTGGTGGATTCAAAGGAGAGGCAGAGCCAATACAGTTTGGCACCAGTGCTGCTGCAGGAGTTGCCAGAGGATGTCCAACATCCAACTGCCTAAGGGACTCCGGCTCCTGATTTTTCCTCAGGGTTAACTCCCAAAGCTTTTCCCATATATGAGTATAGCTGCAAGGCAGCGGAGATTTAAAATCAGGGTTCCTTCCCCTAGGGCGTTGCCTGCCAAGGCTAACGAGCCCCACCTGCCTGAAACCTAAGAACATAAGAAACATAATTATCCTTGGAATGTGTGGTTGTAGATTAACAATTGATACATGTCTTTGGCCTAGTAGGTCTGGTGTACACATAAGGCCACATGGGCCTCCCAATTCCTAAAAGGGGTGGAGGAGGAAAGAAATGTCAAAGAAATCTGCTGATCACTCCCTCATGCTCCAGTCCACTGAGCAACTGAGAAGTTGTGTTTCCCAGTGTTCTATCTTCTTGAAGAGGAGATAGCCAAGACAAAAACACAATTGCAGCACATCTAAAAGGGTATTGCCCTTTTGGTTGATGGGCAGGGAAGATATTAAGATCAAAATCAAGAGTAAAGACCTCAGAAAACTTTCTGAAGCCCTGCCTAATGCTTTTGATCAAATGAGATTACGGTTCTACTTTATCTCTAGAAACAAAGTTGGCTCCTTGGCTCCTCCCCAAGAGTTAATTATTTTTTTTCCTACATTCCAAGCTGTCCTAGTGAAGTCTGCTATGAATTGCAAGGTCTTCCCCACTGATAAATAGAAAGTTACCCTCACACTTGGGTCTACACAAATCATTGGGAATTATAGTTTTGAATCATAATTTCTACCATATTTATTATAAAGAGTTACTCCTTCAATCTATGACCTACTGGAAACCATTCCCGCACTGGTTGTTGAACTAAGCCAGGAAGAGGATGGTTCCAATTCTAAACAGTCAGAAGGTACTTTAGAGTTAGTTGTTAGGTAGAATATTGCCAAGACTGGCTAAGCTGAAAAGGCCTCATAACATGTTGAATAACCTGTTTCTTTGCCTCATGGCATGCTCAAAGCCTTTTCTTTAAAGGGTATCCTGTTTTAATTTGAAACAGTGGGTCAGGACTTTGGGGAGTGGATGCATCTGACAACTTCCCCCACTTTAGCTCACTATCTAGAATACACATATAGATATACATGATAGATGGGTAAATGATTTACTAAGTATTAACTATATGCCAGGCACTGTGCTAAGTGCTCAGAATAAAAAGAAATGCAAAAAAATAGTTGCTACCTTTAAGAATCTCACATTCTAACAAAGAAAACACCTTATAAAAAAGAATTAGAAGGGGACTGGAGGAAAAGTACCATGGGGAAAAAATGGGAAATCTTGGAGAGCAGAGTAGAGCTGCGATAGAAATGAGTCTGGTTGGCCTGAATACTTCCTGAAATGGTGTCACTAATCAAAGGAGGGGGCCTGGGTGCCCTGCTTGGACATGTTTTCCACTTAGATAGCCACCTTGACATAGTCAGAATCATTGACTATCTATGCAGTGTAAATTGAGTGACATTCAACACCTCTTATACAAATCCTTTATCCACTCTTGTGTGAAATCATACTATTAGCAATATACTTCTTCGTGTTAAGAATTGCTCTCCCTCCTCTGTCCTTTAACATGTAATTATTCCTGAAGCCAGTAGTAACACATTAAAACACTAAAAGAGTGTGAGGAACTTTAGCAGACTGCTTTCACCTCCATCAGGAAAGACTGAGGCAAAAGAATGCACTGGGAGGATTAGTAAAGAGGGGGAGAGGGAGGGATTGCCAAAATTAGGTGTGACCCAAGAGGACTTATCTACCATAGGGTTTTGAAGAGAACTATTGCTTTGCCCACATCCTAGCTCCATCCCAACAAAGTCACCTAGTGATTAGCCCATGCTTCAATGCCTGTGGACTTCCACCATTCTAGCCCAGCATTGCTGGTGACTTTGTCTTGTCACTGACTATTAAGAATGCTTCATACTTGATCCTGGTGCAGCCTAAAAGGACTCTGACTGATGGTACTGAAACTCTAACTGAGGTCCAAGATTGACAGTTATACGGAAGGCTGTCTACCCTGCCATGATTATGTAGCCCTTCATTTAGAGAGGGAACTGGATGTTTCATTAGTGCCACGCTTTGTCTTTCAGCCTCTCCGAGGACATGTTAGCCTTTTAAATGTGTTGTTCTATCTGTCAATCAGTGTCCTGTCAGACAGTTGGACATGACAGATGAAGGCTCCTACAACTGTGTAAGGGTGGCAATGGGCATAGAGTAAACACTTGAGAAATGTGATAATAATTCTTGTGTCTTAACTATGATTATAACACTTGTGTTTGTTGTCCTTTTAATGAATGTACTTGAGAGAATTAACTAAATTATCTCATTAGATAGGCATTCCAGATCTGAAAAGTGACTAACAGGTGTGTGTTTTTTCCAAATGCCTAGATACTATGGAATAGACAGCAGACATATAGATAGATAGCCTTAAGCTTTTAGATGTATTAAGCTGTAAGGAAGGTAAATTGTTCATTGATAGTTTTACACTTAAGTGCTTGCGGTCTAGAAGTAAAACTGTCAGGAAAATTAAGAAAGGGTGCCCACAATTCAATATGTCTTGAATTTAAAGCTTTTCACATTGATCAAAGCCTGAAAATGAATACACATCAATACAAACTTTATTTGATAAATCATATGGAATTGATTTCCTATAGCTAAAGTTCTTTGTTATTCTTGAAGGACAGAATGGGAATTCAAAACCACACTTAAATATGCATAGAGATATGTATATTCCACATCCTTTGCTATGAAGATTTATTTTGTACTGCATTTAGAACTTGTATTATTAATCATTCACCCCCCCTAAATAGTATTTATTCATTGGCAAGTTAAATGGACTTCAAAGTTCATATGAAACTCTAAACCAAAAGCATAATTTGAACTAATTATTTTCAAAATCAAACAAAAGCAATCTCAGAAAAATAACTCATTTTTCAAATGAATCTATTGTGGTTGGAGTAAGGCAAGGTGATGGGATAGAGGTAAACTGAGGGAGAATAAATTGTATATTAGAGAGAATTTAATTTCTTCCTTCCATAGTATATACATTAAACATGGTAAGGCTAAAGTATCAATATCAATACCTATGTTCTCTTTCAGCTTCATTGAATTTGGAGCTATTTGGACACAGAGAATAGTTATTATAGCTGTTATGATTGGACCCAAAGAGTAGTTATTAATGGTTGACTGCCAGAAGGAGGTTTTCAGAGAAGTACCCCAAGGATTTCTTCTCATCCTTTGACTATTTAACATTTGTATCAACAAACCATATGAAGGGCTGGATGACATGCTTCTCAAAATCATACTTGATACAAAATGAAGAGGCATAATTAACACATTTGAAGACTGAATCATAATCTAAAAATGTCTTGTCAGGTTAGAACTTTGGGTTAAGTCTAATTAAGATGATATTTAGTTGAGAGTCAATACATCATCTTATTGCACTAAGGTTCAAGAAATCAACTTAACAAGTACAAGATGTGACTAGACACAAATTTCACAAATTATCCTGAAAAGATATTGGACTTTTTTAGATATAATGTACAACATGAGTCAACAACATGATGTGGCTGCCAAAAACATTCAAACGTTCAGTGCCAGCGTCTTCTAGAACTGAGCTTGTGGTCTGGGAAGGGCTGAGCGGCTGGCCAGGGGGGAAGGTACAAGGTTGTCTGTGGGACCTAAGGAGGAATTCAGCTATCCCACCCCAGCAGGGAACGAGGAAAATATTCTGAGAGGAAGGAGGCCCGGGTAGAAAAGGGGTGCAGGCTCACTGGAGCTAAGCACCACCACAGAACACAAAGTTCTACTGTTCAGTTAATTAACAAGTTGGTTTGAGGTTATCTTCAGACTAGAGAACAGGCCAGGTAAGAGAAACACCTGCCCTCCCTCAAACCAAAACACCAGGGACCCTCTGAAGCTTAGTACAGTATAGCTTGGAAGTAGGGCCCCACTGTAAGAGGGAGCAAAAAGTCAAGTAAAAGACCACAAGATGAGCAAGCAAAGAAAAAGATGAGAACAATAGAAAGTTTATTTAACAATAAGGAAGATCAGGGGTAGCTAGGTGGCGCAGTGGATAAAGCACTAGCCTTGGATTCAGGAGGACCTAAGTTCAAATCCAGCCTCAGACACTTGACGCTTACTAGCTGTGTGACCCTGGGCAAGTCACTTAACCCTCATTGCCCCGCCCCCCAAAAAAACCAATAAGGAAGATCAATAACAACCTCAGGGTCCCTACATTCAAAGCTTCCAAGAAAAATATGAATTGGTCTCAGGCCATAGAAGTGCTCAAAAGGGACTTTGAAAATAATGTAGGAGAGAAAGAAGGGAGATTTAGAGAGGTGGAGGGAAGAATGGAAAGAGAAATGAGAGCAATGGAAGAGAGGCATGAGAAAAAAGTCAACAGCTTGAAAAGCCAGATGGAAAAGGAGATACAAAAGCTCTCAGAAGGAAATAATTATCTAAGAATTAGGATTGAATAAATGGAAACAAGTGACTTTATGAGAAACAAAGACATAGTAAAGCAAATCCAAATGAATAAAAAAATAGAGGGCGATATAAAATATTTCCTTGGAAAAACAGCTGACCTGGAAAATAGATGCAGAAGAGATAATTTGAAAATCACTGGACTACATGAAAACTACGAGCAAAATAAGAGTCTAGGAACAAGTAAGTGGCTCAGTGGATAGAGCACCGGCCCTGGAGTCAGGAGGACCTGAGTTCAAATCCGGGTCTCAGACACTTAACACTTAGTAGCTGTGTGACTCTAGGCAAGTCACTTAACCCCAATTGCCTCACCAAAATAAATAAATGAATGAATGAATAAATAAATGAATAAACAAACAAACAAATAAATGAATGAATGAAACAAAAAATAAGATTCTAGACAGCATCTTACAAGAGATTATCAGGGAAAATTGCCCTGATATTCTAGAAGCAGAAGGTAAAATAGAAATTGAAAGAATCCACCAATCACTTCCTGAAAGAGATCCCAAAAGGAAAACCTCCAGGAATATTATAGCCAAATTCCCGATCTCCCAGGTCAAGGTGAAAATATTGCAAGCAGCTAGAAAAAAGGAATTCAAATACTGTGTAACTACAATAAGGATAAAACAAGGTCTAGCAGCATCTACATTGAAGGACCAGAGGGCCTGGAATATGATATTCCAGAGGGCAAAGGAACTGGAATTAGAGCCAAGAATCACCTACCCAGCAAAACTGTGTATAGTCTTTCAGAGGGAAAAATGGGACTTCATTGAAAAAGAGGACTTTCAGGCATTTGTGATGAAAAGACCTGAATTGAATAGAAAATTTGACTTTCGAATACAAGACCCTAGAGAAGCATAAAAAGGCAAACAGGAAAAAGAAATCATGAGGGATATCAAAAGATTAAACTGTTTACAATCCCACATGGAAAGATAATACTACTAACTCATAAGAACTTTTTCAGTATTAGGGTAGCTAAAAGAAATACACTTAGAGGACACAGGTCTGAACTGAATATGAAGGAATGATATCTGTAAAGCATTTATTTTTTCTTTATCCTTGTTTTTAGTCAGGGAGGCAGGGTGGGGTGGCTTATGTCCGAGGTCACATTTGGGCATGGGGCCTCCTGGGTCCAGGACCAGTGCTTTGTTCACTATATCACCAAGCTAACCCATGATGACATCTTTAAAATAGGGTTTAGGGGTAGGATGAATGCACTGGGGAAGAGGGGAGGGGAGGGGATAGTGGGACTGGGGAGAGGTAGCTCACATGAAGGAAACAAGAAAAAGCTTATGGAGGGGAGGGGAAGAGGGGGAAGGAATGGAGGAGTGAGTGAATCTTACTATCATCAGAACTGGCTCAAAGAGGGAATAACATACATACTCAAGTGGATATAATAATATATTGTGCTCTGAGGGAAAGTGGGAGGGGAAGGAGATAAGGGGGAGGGGGGAAGAGGGGAAGGAAGGAAGGAAAGATTGGGGGAGGGAGCAATAAAAAGCAAAACACTCCTGAGGAAGCTGAAAATGTTCTGTATAACTGCACATGTATGGCCTATATTGAACTTTGTAATTTCACAGGGAGGGTTGAGGAAGGAGGGAGGAAAAAAATTTAGAACACAGAATTAACTCAAAGACCTTAATCTCATCAGAGTTGGCTCAAGGAGGCAATAACATACATACCCAATTGGGAGGAGTAATCTATCTAACCCTGCAGGAAAGTAGGAGGGGAAGAGGATAAGGAGGGAAGGGTGAAAGAAGGGAGGGCAGAGTGGGAGAGAGGGCAGTCAGAAGCAAAACACTTTTGAGGAGGAATAGGGGAAAAGTAGATAGAAAATTGAGTAAATATCATGGGAAGGGAATAGGATGGAGGGAAATAGTTGTGATGATTGATTATAATGACAAAACATATAGTACCTACTTGGCTAGGCTTTCATGAAGAAAATTCTTTGTCAAGTTTAAGATACTATATAAAATTTATGATGAACAGGATGCTAACAGAAAAACCTGGAAAGACCTACATGAACTGAAGCAGAGTGAAATGTACTGCATACAAAATAACAGCAACAGAGTAAGATGATCTGCGAAGAAGCATGTGGTTATTTTCAGCAATGTAATGATCCAATATAACTCTGAAGGACTTATACAAATTGCAATCCATCCACAGAGAAAGAACTGATGGTATCTGAAAACAAATTGAAGCATAATTTTTTGACAGTTCCTTAATCTAAAGTTTTGTTTTTATCTGTTTTCTCTCACAATCTAGCTAATGTGAAGATGTTTTCCATGACTATTCATGTATAACTTATATTGAATTGCTTGAGTTCTTGGGGCTGGGGGCTGGGGGGGTGGAAAGGGAGGGAGGACAAGAAGTTGGAACACAAAGTTTTTAAAAATCAATTTCAATTTTTTTTTGCCAGGCAATGAGGGTTAAATGACTTGCCCAGGGCCACACAGCTAGTAAGTGTCAAGTGTCTTTACCCGGATTTGAACTCAGGTACTCCTGAATTCAGGGCCGGTGTTTCATCCACTGTGCCACCTAGGTTCCCCCATCAAAATTTGTTTTTACATGTAATTTGGAAAATAAAATTCTAAACAGAAAAAACCCCACAACAACATTTCAACAACCTTAGAAACCATTAAAAACTCAGAGCGGCCAAGACTATGGAAGTGACATCTTCAGTATTATGGTTAGTTTGTAGCATGGCATTTTAAAGATGCTGATAAGATGACAAATGATCATTAGAGAACAGTTAGGTGAATGAAAGGCCTTCAGATTATGGTGTGTAAAGATTGGTTGAAACAATCAAGGCTCAAATATCATGGTTGGAAGGGGCCTTATCAACATTCAACCCAATTCCTTTTATGGTTAAGGAGACAGAGCTCCATAGTGGTAAACTGATTTTCTCAGATATGTACAGGTAGCAAAATGGAATTCAAACTCAGGTCCTTTTACTCCAAATCCAATGCCATTCTCATTGTGCCCTTCTCACTGTGCTGTATCCTACTGGCCCTAGACAACCAGTGATTTAGCTGGAAGAGGATATCATTATTAAGTAAGGCAGGTATGCCCAGGAATGGACTTTGTTGCCCCAATATATTACCTTTTCTTCTGGAACTTATGTATATTTGACAACGTAAAAATTCCCCTTGCTCTGAGTCCTTATTACTGCATTTATCTGAGGCCTTTGTTCTGGTATCATTAAAGAATAAACTCACCTTGTCTTGAAATTTTGTTGCTCTTGGCACCACTTTGTTTTTTGTGGGGGAGGCAGGGTGGGGTGGCTTATTGATAATGATTGATTGGTGATTCATGACTAGTTAATACATTTGAGCTACCTCTTGGGTTTGGCTTTTAATGGGAAGACCGTAGAAGATGACAAGCAGGATAGCTATAGAAAGGAGAGGGTTTGGGGGTTTTTTACTGTTTATGGCTTATGTATGACTTTTTTTTTTTTTGCAGGGCAATGAGGGTTAAGTGACTTGCCCAGGGTCACACAGCTAGTAAGTGTCAAGCATCTGCAGCTGATTTTGAACTCAGGTCCTGGTGAATCCAGGGCCAGTGTTTTATCCACTGTGCCACCTAGCTACCCCCTGTGCATACATATTTTTACATTTTATTCCCTAGTTAAACAAAACCTGCCCTATAGTTGATATCTCATTAGCCTAGATAGCTGCATTTTAAATGAGGAGCTATTTTCTTTTCTCGTAGAAACAGACATTTATTCCAGTGTTAACTAGAAGAACCCTTCAATGTAGCCAAAATGAGCCAAATTATTATGTTCCTAGGGAAAATCCTGGATGGGTGTACAAATCAAAATCACTTACTGAGAATTTCCCAAGATAGAACTGGAGTTATGTCAATTAGGGCTTTGGATCTGGGCCATAGATTACATGGGGGGAAGGGTCATCGATAATAATTTATTTTTCTTGGTCTGCTTTATCTGCAATAACAATGAATGAGTTAGAATAGTCCTCTCAAAACTACCATATGGGTTACATTTTGCCAGCTTGTCCTGGATCATTCTTTATATTTCGGCTTAAATTTTAGCACTGTAATTGGCTGAGATTCGACTAATGCTTGTATGAACTCAAACAGATATGAACCCAGTTAAGCACCATACAATTTTGGGCAGCAAGTGATCACCACAGCCCCCCTTCCTTATGGGAAGTATGGATCCTCACAAAGGACTGTTGATTTAGGAGTTCTTATGGCATAGACAAGAGCTCTGTTGTAATGACCTTACAATTTTTTTAAAAAGGAAATGATTCCATACTACTATAAGAAATTTGGGGAAATGTAGGGAATTGGAGAAAATATTCACTAAAGAGGGCAATGCCCCTTTTGCTTGATAATCTATGTGTTTATCCACAGGCTCCCAGAGAAATGTCCAGAATTGGTGCCACAGGTCAGTGTTTCTAAAAGTAATCTGTTGTCATTTTCAGGCACTGAATGTTTTTTAACTGGAAGAAGACGGGTGAGGATAAACAATGTCTAGGGCCTCTTGGCCCATTGATGTGTCTATTTTTTCTGGAATTAATAATATATCTTTAGTAAGGTAGAAATTCCCTTTGTCCTAAATCCTTGTTGTCTAACTAATGAGGCTTTTGTTTTGGTAATAATAAGGTGGGAACTGGCCTTGTACTGAATGCTTATTGCTCCTTTGATACTTGTCAATTATGTTTGATTGATAATTCATAAGCTAGTTCATAAATCTAAACTACATTGGGGCTTCTTTATAAAAAGGAGCTAGCACCAGATCTGTAACCACCATGAGTGGCTATTATTTTATTTTATTTTGGCGAGGCAATTGGGGTTAAGTGACTTGCCCAGGGTCACACAGCTAGTAAGTGTTAAGTGTCTGAGGCTGGATTTGAACTCATGTCCTCCTGACTCCAGGGTCAGTGCTCTATCCACTGTGCCACCTAGCTGCCACTATGGCACCACTATAGTGAGGAGAAGGGCACCAGACTGCCTAAAGAGGGGATAGCCCATGAGAAGTTGCTGAACTTCTAGCATAGATGAGACAATAAATGAATAGATGGATGAGGTGGCTGAGTAAACTGAGAGGTGAAAGAGCTAGAGTTAGAATAGTCTCTATTTTGATGGAATCAAAGCCAGATGTAATAACCTGGAAAGACACAATGTCTCTGTACCCATGCATCCATGTGGTGCCTCAAGGAGGCAGCATGGCCTTCCGAGGAAAGATAAAGTGTCAGATGAAGTTCCTGGAGCACTGACTTCCTGGACCAAACAACAGCCACAGTCGAGCATCAGTAGGAGTCAAAGCCATGATGTGGAAGAGCATACCTGGACATTAAGCTTGACAGGACCTTTGAGTTATGTGGGTGTTGTGTATCTGGGGGAAGGAGAATGTCTCTGCAGCAATTCCGTACTTTCCCTTTGGGGCACAGTGCAAGGGTAGACTAGAGTTTTCCTGGGAACCTAATAATATGATGTCGGTCTAAGTCTCCACAACAAAAGGAAAATGCCCACTATTCTAATACAGTCAATGATACTAACAAGACATGGAACATTGAGTCAGGCTTTATTTAGTCTGAGAGTAAAATACCAAGCCAGGCAGCAAGGTTGCACAGTGGATAGAGCACAGGCCTAGAATTAGGAAGACTTATTTTACTGAGTTCAAATCTGGCCTCTGTCACTTACTAGTTATGTGACCCTGGGCAAGCCACTTACCCCCATTTGCTTTAGTTCCTTATCTGTCAAATGAGATGGAGAAGGAAATGGCCAACCACTTCAGTATCTTTGCCAAGAAAATCCCAAATAGGGTCTCAAAGAGTCAGACATGACTAAACCTACTGAACAACAGCAACAACAAAATGTAATTTGTCCTTCTTCTTGAAGAGGACCAGTGACATCAGGAGGGTGATGTTTTTATTTGCAAGTGAACTGGATTGAAGTGAGGCAGGGCTGTGCAAAGTCATTAGTTTCACTCTTTCCTCCAGAGCCATCTGGGTCCAGTGGCAAGACATAAGTCAGGAAGACTGGAGATGGCCCCAGATGCAGTGGGAGACATTGGCCTTTTTAAGCTAAAATCTTTCCCAGGTCTCAGTTTGTCTGAAGCCACACCCATTCAGTGATTAAGGCTAGGTAAGCAATGAGACAAAAAAAAGAAGGTCTTTTTTACCTACTCAAAACAAAAATCAGTCTGTGAGGGGAAGATCTTTCAGGGTTTCTGACCAGAACAGAAACAATTGATATTTACACTCATTCTGAACCATCAAAACCAAAAGAATGAGCAACAGAGACTTGGGCTGTGACTTATTATTGGCCAATCAGTGAGAGACAGAGTCATTTGGGTTTAAGGCCTACTCAAGTTGTTCCATTTGGATCTCAATGAGCCTTAATAAAGCCTGGTTTCTGACATACCTACTTCCTTCAAAGTACAGCCCAGGTGTTGTGAGGGGGAGAGGGTTTCTTAATCTAGCTTTTTTTTAGTATTTTCCCCCAGTATTTCTGTGTTATATCTCTGTCTTATATCTCCATGTGCTGTTTTACTCCAGGAATTTTTTTTCTCTTTGTGCCTAATAGCACAATGCCTGGTACAGAGTTGGAGACCAATAAATGCTTCTTGCATTGAATTGAATTGAATTTTACATTGAACTGCATTAGATTCAATTCAATTCAAAGGGCCACATCAGTACGACAATGAGAACCCTGAACAATGCCTGGATACACACCTGCTACACAAGTCTTGTAAGAGAAGTATTAGATTTGTTCTGCTTGACCCTGGAGAGCAGCATTAGAAGCAATGTGGTAGAGAGACTATTTTGAGTTCAATTAGAATAACTAACATTTATATGACACCTCAAAAGTGCTTTATTTATCTCGTTTGAATCTCAAAACAGGTATCTCTGTGAGGTAGTTACTACAGATGTTATTATCCCCATTTTACATTGAGAAAACTGAGGAGCAGAGAGATTAGATGGTAATCCATAGTCAGATACACAGGATGATCATCAAGGTCTTCATTGTTAGAAGCATATTAATCATTCCTCACTACATTGTGCCTTTTTTTTTTTTTTTAGTGAGGCAATTGGTGTTAAGTGACTTGCCCAGCTAGTAAGTTTTAAGTGTCTGAGGCTGGATTTGAACTCAGGTACTCCTGACTCCAGGGCTGGTGCCACTGTGCCACCTAGCTGCCCCTACATTGTGACTTTTAAAAGCTAATGTGTGGTTGCCTTATTCCTGTCCCAAGAGTAGGGAAAGCTAGCTACAGTTTACTTATAAATGAGAAGCTTTAGCACCAGTTTTGGGCAATAAGCATTTATTGAAGCATAGTAAAGAGAGAACACGTGGAGTTCAGAAAGTTAAGCAACCTATCTACCCTAGAGGAGAGATACAAGTTCATCCTGGCCTGTTTCTTCCAAGAGTCCTCTGCCACCAAGCACCTGTTGGAGAGACGAACTAACAGAGGAAGCTCTTCCTGTGTCCCCATCCCTGGAAGAGGCAGTCCTTACACAGTGCTTCATGCCAATTGTCTAGCATCACCCAAATCCATTGGTTCATGGGACTTGAGGGTGGTCTCATGTTGAGGTCAGCTGAGAACAATAACCTTTTGAGGGGCAGGCAGGTGTGGATTCAACTGAATTAACTTTAAGTGGGTTAATCAGTGAAGTCAATCAATCTCAGTCAATCCAATTAGTCCCAATCAAACCCAGCTGGGGCCTTTGGGCATTGGCAAAGCCCATTATTTTCTTACAACAGGAACTGCCCCAGAAGTTAGTGGGTTTTTCTTGACTACAGGTCTTCATGCTGAGCTTGGATGACCACTCTTGGAAAATATTATAGAAAAAAACTTCTATTCAGATCTGGATTGGATCATAAGATCTCTGAGAAGAGATTTTTTTCCCCAACCAGATTTCACTCCTGAAGATTAGTAGGAATAGTTCAGGGCTAGTTTAGGCCCAAACCTTTGGTTCCAGAGGTTTGTCATGCTGGGGTGGGAGTGGGGATAAGCTCCCACTCTCTATAAAATGCTCCAAAAGTGTGCATCTCAAATAGCCTCTGACAACCGAAGCCCAAATCCTGGCCTTCTCCTGGCAGAACTGTTTCCACTAACAGGAGAAGGGGCGAAGGCGAGTCACTGGCGCCTTAAAACCAGTCCCTTTGGGCAGGTGAGGCTCATTAGCCTTGGTAGGCAATGAGCCTAGGGGAAGGAACCCTGATTTTAAACCTCAGCTGCCTTGCAGTTATACCCATATATAGGAAAGGCTTTGGAAGTTAACCCTGGGGAAAAATCAGGAGTCGGAGTCCCTTAGGCAGTTGGATGTTGGACATCACATCCCTCTGGCAACTCCTGCGGCAGCACTGGTGCCAAACTGTACTGGCTCTGCCTCTCCTTTGGATCCACCAATGTCACAGAGAGGGAAAACCAGCTGCATGGGCAACAGCTTGTTTTCCATATTGATCCGCCCAGGCCAGCGCCCTGGAGAGGATACTCCAGCTACTCCTCATGGGGTAGATACAACACATGATGCAACAGTTACTGGTTATAAGTCACTCAGGAGCTGCTGCTCCCGTATCGGACTGCACAGCCACACTGTGGCCTGTGGCTCTTCAAGGCACTGATCCATACTCATCCGCGACTGGTGGAGGCCTACTACTACTACTGTCTAGGCCGCATTTTAAAACCATCTCTGTCTGTACCTTTTCCCTGCCTGTCTTGGTGTGTCCCTGTTTCCAAATCCTTCTCCATAGCAACCAGTATCTCCTACTTTTTTCTTTAGACTCTAATGCAATCTGTTTTTAAGAAATTATCTGATAAACTCTTTCATGTGGATATGGCCCATAACACCTAAAGTGTTGTGTACCACAGAGATATTTGTTTTAGTATGGAGGGGTTCTGTGAAAAAGAAGAGACCTAGGGCGTGAGCTTATCAATCACTCAGCACTCTGCTTCTTACTGCTAAAATCTGAAGCTCTTTATATAGGAGTATGTATCAAGCGTTATATCTCAACCATGATATGCTACTCATATAGCTCCTGTATTCTCCTCTACCTTTCCAGACTTGATGTATTGTTTCACTCAGTCTCACTCTAAGTTTTAGTTGAGTAGCTTCATATACCACTTCTGACACATAGATTTGGGGCAGCTAAGTGACTAAGTATATATAGTAAAGCCTGGAGTCAGGAAGATCAGTCTTCCAGAGTTCAAATCTGACCTCAGACACTCCCTGACTATGTGACCCTGAGAAAGTCATTTCACCCTGTTTGCCTCCGGTACCTCATCTATAAAATGAGCTGGAGAAGAAAATGGCAAGCCACTCTGGTATCTTTGCCAAGAAAACCCCAAATGGGGTCACAAGAGTTGGACATAACTGAAAATGACTGAACAAATTCAAGCATAGTAAAATTCAAAAACTATAAACTCTCGTGTCAGAAAATATGATTTACCACTCACTTCCAGTTCTAATCCTCCAAGGCAAAACAACAGCAACAATTACCCTCCCTCCTCTCCTCTATCCTCTTCTTTCAAGTTAGAATTCAGTTCTTCACTTTTCAGTCTCCAGGGCAGCATTGGGGCAGAGAGTAGCAAAGTACCAGTTTGGAAATTCGGTATCTTATAATAGCTCCCCCCATTTCCTTCCTTTATGACTGTGTAGGGGAGGATGAAAGTAATACTGGTAGTGAGTAAATAATGGAGCTTTGAGCCAAGCTTCTCTGCAATGCTTGTGGCTGCTTCCATGGACAATTGAAAAATTGGTGTTGATGTCTCCAGGAACTTCACTTTGCTGTGCTTTACTTGGGGGTCAGTAGGGCTTGAGTAAAGCAGTGTCTCACCTATTCCATCTTCAAATGCCTTTGGTCTCACGGTGTCTGGCAGAGCAGAGGAGGGAGGAAAAAAGCCATCAAAGTCTTAACTCAAACTGGGCAAGGGAAAATGGAGGCATCAGCTCTGCCTTCTGCAGTTTTCCTTTTCATCATTTGTCTCTGTGTGAATGTCATTCACCTTCGAAATTTCACATCTCATGTTGTGTCTGACATCAGCTTCCTCACTCCCATCTGCCATCTGCATCAGCTTTCACAGGTGTTGCAAATCCAAGGAGGCGAAAGGTTAAATGAAGCTACGTAAGGATATCAGGATGCTAGGAAGTGGCTAGGATGCCCTCTCTTATATCTTGGGGAAAGTTCAAATGAACAAATCTCCATTCTCAGGATTTCATACATAAAGCAAGCAATGGGAAACAAGGGGGAACTTTCCAGGATTCTTATAATTATACCATATGCATGTTATACTCTGTCTACATTTGAGGCTAGCCATGTGTTTAATCCATAATTCTTATCTTAGCAGATGTGGGTGAGACCCAGTTTTCTCTCTTTTTCCTTTTAAGCTATTCAAGTTTATGGGATGTCCAAGAAGCATGAGAGGCAGTGTCATCAGTTCAAATCTTATGAAGGCTTTATCTCTTCATCACTGTCCAGTGAAACATCTCTTGCCAAGCACCTGGTGAAAATTCTCTTCTCCTTTCCTGGGCCTATAAGCTTGTCAAAAACTGACCAGCCTTAGCTATGGGGTAAAATGGACAGAGTGCTGAGCCTGGAAGAAAACCTGAATTCAAATCCAGCCTTGGACCCTTATTAACTGTGTGGCCCTGGGTAATTCACAACCTCTGTTTACCTTAGTTTCTTCATCTATAAGTTGGGGATTACAATGGCACCTTCCTCCCAAGGATGTTGTGAGGATCAAATGAAATAATAATTGTAAAGCCCTTACCACAGTGCCTGGCACATAGTGAGCATGAAATAAATTTTAGTGGAAAAATGTTAGCTAAGTGGTGCAATGGATAGAGTGCCAGACGTAGAGTCAGGAAGACTTATTTTCCTGAGTTCAAATCTGGCATCACACATTTACCAGCTGTGTAACCTGAAAAAATCACTTATCTCTGCTTACCTTAGTTTCCTCATCTGTAAAATGAGCTGGAGAAGAAAGTGGCAAACCACTCCAGTGTTCTTGCCAAGAAAACTCCAAATGGGTACACAAGGAGTCAGATGTGATTGAAACAATTGAACAACAACAAAAAAGGGCAGAAAAGAATAAAACCACCCTTCTCCACAAAATCAGGTGTACTTTTTGCCATTAGTCTTAACAGTTAAGCTAATAATCTCCTCTGTAATGTTCAGTAGGCTCCTACCCAACCACCCACCTCCGGACCAAATATAACTTCATCATGTGTTTGAAATTTTGCATGCCTTATTTGAACCCCATTTCTCATATACATGAAGATACAATTTTTTTTACCACCAAATGATATGCTTCTGGGAAGAGGTTTGTAATAAAAATGTCCAACAAACTGGATAACTAGTACCATCTCAATAATGCATTTAATACATGCCAAGATTAACATACTTACAACTTCAAAGCTCTGGCTCTGAACAAAATCTGAGCCAAAGCAAATTTGCCAACTCAGCATCTTTGCTTTTCAGTCAGGCTACATTAACATGCTCACTTAGTAGATTTAATGTTATGTAATTTGTTTTTTATTGCTTCATTTGTAAGTCTCTCCCCTACTTCAGTGCTGGGCACCCTTCAGAGGGCTTAGTCGGCCTTTTGTGATGGAGATATACATTTTTATAAAGGGATAAGAATTTGTATTAAAGAGGATAAGTAGCAAACACTGTAATTTCTTGAAGCCAAGAAATAAGATACTGCATTGCATTCTAAGATTATCAGAAACAAAGATGGATCAGGTGCCAGAGGACAGGAAAAGAGCCATTCAGCAGTGAGTGCTGCCTTCAACAAGAAAACTTCTGGGGCATTATTAAAAGAAAATCTGTCAGGGGCAACTAGGTGGTACAGTGGATAAAGCACCGGCCCTGGATTCAGAAGGACCTGACTTCATACCTGGCCTCAGACACTTGACACTTACTAGCTGTGTGACCCTGGGCAAGTCACTTAACCCTCATTGCCATCACAAAAAAACCCAAACAAAAAGAAAATTTGTTCCTACCTGTGTTTTTTTCTTTCCCATTGGAAATTGGATTATTTTGTAACTTTTAGCTGAGATAATATTGCTCCATTCATATAGATAATCTTCCAAATAATATAATTTCTCCTCCTGCATTTATCATTTACTCAGTGTTTATCTACTCTAATGCCATTGTCCTTTAACATTCAGGGAATTAGTCATATGTTCCCCTAAGGTCAAATGGCAATGCAATTGTTTTCAAATCTGGAAAAGTCATATCCCAATCCTATACTTCAGAAAATGTGAATACTAACATCAAGGATACCCAAATGAATCAATGAATCAAATGACAACCAATAAGACTTTGTTAAGCAAGAGACAGAAAGACATTGTGCATAGATAGCCGCCCTCAAAGCCAGAAAAACCTGGGTTCAAGTCCTTTTTCTGACCTGTAGTAGCTATGTGACCCTGGACAAGTCACTTAGATTACTCTGTGTTCTAAACAGTTCTCTAATATTATAAATTACTGAGAGGGCACTCACCTGCATAGGTAGGTTGTTTCCACACATGGAAGTTCCTTATACCAATGAAATCACAGGTGAAGTCCCGATTTCTATGTTCCAGGCACCATGCTAGGTGCTCAGGATATAAAAGCAAAGCAGAAGACTCTTAATCTAGATAGGCTGGGTGAACACAGAAATGGAATAGTGTATGTGATTGGATGGTTGCCAATAGTGTATGAGAAGCAAGACAGGCATTGTTGGAATTAGAGCAATCAATCAACAAGTGACAGGAGGCTAAAAGCATTTCTCTCCCAAGCAGATTTTGGCCTGATGACTAAAGGGACAGAATCAAAATTTTCATGGCTATCAAGAGAAATCCTATGGGAAGATTTTTTCCTCTCCCTGTCACCTTGTTTGAAAAAAGAAATTAGCTTATTTGCTCTTGCATGTCTTGTCCAACTGTGAAAATGTGATATTGAGTATGGGCTGAGGATTTTCAATGGGGCATCTTCAGGTTCTAGAATCAATGACCTTAAGTAAGACAAGAGGGACAGATTTCACATTGCTAGCATGAAATTCTGGAGCTTGAAATGCTAATATTAATTAATTGTTAATGAGAATGCTTCTTAAGGTTCATAATATCTTTCAAAGTGAGAATAGTCAGTAAGGTCTTATGATAATGTAACCCAAATGGTAGAGATGTAATCTAATCATTTGAATTCTCTCATAGTCCTCTATATTTTACAAACTTCATTTTCATTTTCTTCCAATCCTTTCTCACCTTCATGAGGATGTGGGCATTTTCTCCCCTTTTACAGAATTATCTCTTGACATGGCTGTTAAGAGCTTTGCCATCTCCTGGGGCTGATGCATATTAAATGCCATATCAAATCCCTTCTTATTTCCTTGCTTTCTTCCTTCTAGCCAAATATGACATCTTTTACCCCCCCATCCTCCATTTCCTTTTATCATGTATGCATTCTCCCATGCTACCTAAAAATTATCTTTTCCTCTTCCAACTGAGTCATTTTCATCCATTTTCTTCAAACTCCCCATTTAAAAACATACCCTTTTGAGGATTAATTTTTTTTTTGTTTTTTGTTTTTGTTTTTTTGCGGGGCAATGGGGGTTAAGTGACTTGCCCAGGGTCACATAGCTAGTAAGTGTCAAGTGTCTGAGGCCGAATTTGAACTCAGGTATTCTCGAATCCAGGGCCAGTGCTTTATCCACTGCACCACCTAGCCGCCCCCAAGGATTAATTTTTATAATGAACATAGAACACAATGAAAGACAATGATGGAACAAGACAGGTTGGACTTTGCAAGTTTATGTATGTATTTTTCCTTGTTTCACTGGGCTAAACTCTATTACTAGCTTCATTTCAAGCTACCTCATATCTATCTGTCTATACTTGTCTCCATATTTCTTAAAGTCCAATCCCTTTGTTATGCAGCTAGGTGCCATAATTGATAGAAGGATAAATTTGGAGTTGGTGAAACCTGACTTCATATCTTCTTCAGACTCTTATTAGTTGTGTGACTCTAAGCAAGTCACTTAACTTCTCCCACCCTCAGTATCCTTATCTATCAAATATCAGTATGTATACATTTATATTACATATACACCAAAAAAGGCCTATTCTGTTGACATTATATCTGGCTATGAATATGAATATGGATATAGCTATAGATACAGATATAAATGTAGATATAATACCAAGCACTGCATAGATTTTTGTAAGTGAATCATATTTTTTTTATTATTAATGAAAATAAGAAGCATAATAGCAAGTGGAGAGAGAATTGGCCTTAGATCTAGCAAGATCTAGGTTCAAGTCCCTTCTTTTACATATACTGACTGTATGAGCCTGGGCAGCTTATTTAATTTCTTAGTTCTCTAGGCAACTAAGATTATAAGCTGGAGAGAAAGTACCAACTTGAATTGGTGGAGAGGGTTTACTCATTTGAGAGTTTCCACTATCAATGTAATTGAAGGAAAATTGTAATGTGATTCAACCATTCAGGAGAGCAGTTTGGAACTATGCCCAAAGGACTATAAAACTATGCATATACTTTGATCTAGCAATACCACTACTATATTCTAGAGAGATCAGAAGAAGGGGAAAGGACCTGCATGTGCAAAATATTTATAGCAGCTTTTTTTTTGTGGTGGCAAAGAATTGGAAATTGAAGGGATGCCATCAATTGGGAAATGGCTGAACAAGTTGTGGTATATATTGTGCTATAAGAAATGATGAACAGGAAGATTTCAGAAAAACCTAGAAAGACTTACAGGAACTGATGTTGAGAGAAGTGGACAGAACCAGATCATACAAAAAATCTGCCATATTCTGTGATGATGAACTGTGATAGAATTAGGTCTTCTTAGCAATACCCAAGACAATTCCAAAAGATTCATGATGAAAAACTCTCTCTTCATCCAGAAAAAGAACTATGGAGTCTGAATGCAGATTGAAGCATACTATTTTCACTTTTGTTGTTGTTTTTTGTTTGTTTGCTTCTTCTTTCTTGTCTTTCTTCCCTGTTGTTCTGATTCTTCTTTCACAACATGACTAATGTGGAAATATGTTTAACATGATTGTGCTGTATAACCTATATCAGATTGCTTTCTCTCTTAGGGCAGGAAGAGGGAAGAGATCAAGAGAGAAAGATTTGGAACTCAAAATCTTACAAAAATGAATGTTCAAAACTATCTTTACATGTAATGGGAAAAATAAAGTGAAATCCTACTGAATAAAATAAAATCACAGGTCCAATATTTATCACTTAATGAAAATAGATTCTATATTTATATTCATACATATGCTACATCCTCCTAGTAGAGTGTAAGCTCATTGAGGGAAGAAACTATGTCTTAATATTCTCTGAATCTCTCCACTCATTTTAAGCACTTGATGTAGTTTGTTTTTAAATGAATAGATTAATAAATTCATGAGTTACTCACAATTGATTGTTTTGACACATTTATTTCTTAAAATAATTGAAAACCTTCAATTAATTTCCTTTACTTCCTTTTTTGAGGGGGGGAATGGTTTTCATATTACACATAGAATTTCTATAATTGACCTTTTATTTCAATCCATCTAGCAGCATTTATTGAAAGTTTAGTTTGCTCAAAGCACTGTCCTAGGTGCTGAAACTTTTAGTTTCCTCTCTATAGCAAGAATGCAAATTCTGAGCACTTTGAACCAAAGGAAAATGGAAAATTACATAACACTTTTTTGTGTTCCTGAAATTATAGCATCCAACCCCCCAAATATAATCTATTACCTTAATTTTAGGCTAATTTATGTAGAATCAAAAACCTTAATTTGAAGTCCTCTCCATCTGGCCATGATCTATGTTGAGTACATGGTTTCACTCTCTCATAGATAATAGCTCCCACTTTCTCTGTCTATATGGTTTGTGCAGTACATTACCTTCAGTTTCTAACAATATGCAGGAGAAGTCAGCAATGGGAAAATGACCTTTACCATCACTCTCCCTAAGCTGAATAAAAAGCTTGTTAAACATGCTGAACAGTGCCCCCTTAGAAACTAAATGACAGGCAAATTACAGTGGCTGAAAGAAAGTGGTGTGTAGCATTGTAGATAACCATTTCAGGGGAATGATTCTCTTTGCAAATGTTTGCTTTCATCATCTCCCAAGTTTTCTCTGGCACATTGGATTTTCTGACCAGGTTGTTATGGAACATGGAATTATTGTTTGATGTTTTACAAGAGAAGTTGAGACCTCATCTGTGCTCTATTTAATTTTCAATTATTCATAGATTACTGTCTAGCTGTTTATGTAGTTATGTCAATAATGACATTTCTACTTGAAATGAACTCTTAATTTTGCATAGCAACACATTTCCAAAATTTTCCATATTATACTGGAAATCTGAGTTTTTAGCAGATTGAAATAAAAGTAAAAGGTAAATTTTGATTTCATATGTTGAAGCATTTCTATTCATAATTTCATAGCATATGGAGCTATAAGAGATCTCAGAGGCCATCTTGTTCAGCATTCTTATTTTAATGCTGAAGAAAATTAAACCCAAGGAGGTAAGTGACTTGCAAAAAATTATACAAAATCTGTCAGAGGCAGGATTTGAGGGCCAGGCTTCAAAGACAGAGTCAATGGATTGCATTGGATTGAAAAAATTAGGGCACTGCTATTCCTAGAGAGTAATTAGTCTCCTATGGTAAAATGTAAGCTCCTTGAGGGCAGTCACTTTCAATTTTGTCTTTATATTTCCAATAACTAGCACAGAGTCTGGCACATAGTAGACACTTAATAAATTCTCATTGATAAAATAGGAAGCTCTTGGTAAGGGATTCCCTCTGTCAATGACTATTGATATGTATTCTTTAAGTTAGAGTCTTGGAGATTTTCCTGCAGGCACTGAGAAGTCAAATGATTTGTCCAAGGTCATAGAGCTAGTATGTGTCTGAGATGGTACTTGAACCCAGGTTTTCTTGACTGAATCCAGCTTTTCTATCTACTACCCCAAGTTTCCACTCAGCAACAAAAGCAACAACAAGCCAACAGAACATATTGAGTAACTTTTTACATGTAAATTAATCACTTCCAATGTAACAATCATAACATCATTTCAGTGACTCCCTTTAAGTCCTCATCAGAATTATTTGTCTATACCCTTTTACTTTCTTTGGCAATAATCATAATGTGCCCTCTGTTATTCTAGTATGCTTTTTCCTCTTTTTGTTTTTTTTTTCACAGAGGTCTCACCAGATTTGTTTGCTCAGAGACTCCACAATTCTAAAATAGCACTCCCCACCAACTCCCCAGCCTGGCATCCTTTTTAGATCTTCAACAAGATTTAACAAGCAGAACCACTAGGATAGCTAAAACGATAAAGTGCTATAGGTTTTGTATTCATGACTCTTGGATGAATGAACTTCTTGGAGACATTTTCTTTCCTAAACAATTTTACTTCAATCATCTGAGACATTCCAAGCAACATACTTTTGATGGAAGTGCTCTCTCTCTCTCTCTCTCTCTCTCTCTCTCTCTCTCTCTCTCTCTCTCTCTCTCTCTCTCCTCTCTCCTCTCTCTCTCTCTCTCTCTTCCTTCCTCCCTCCCTTCTTTCCCCCTTCAATGGCCTGAGATCCTGCTTCTTGCTGCCTCATCTGCTTAGGAAAAAGAAATATTAATAATTTAGGGAATAAAAATACATGAAAGAGGAAGAACAACTACAGTGAAATTGTTTCAGTCATATCACGAGGTTTTAATGCAGTGAAATGTGATATACAGGGACCTAAGGGTTGAATTCAAAGCCTAAATCTGGGCAAATATTTTAGAGCATATATAATCATGCCAAGAGGTCATGGGAGTGCTGTATATTATAACCTGTTTCTTCTTTCCTTGAGCACAATACACATAAATATTATATGGTCTGTTTTCTTGTGTATGTTTTACTTAGAGTCAGAAATGATATTCCAGTGACCTAGTGCCCTAGTTACCATGTTTATCCAAAGATGTTCTCCAGAAATAGACCATTGCTCTCTCTCATTCTCTCCCTAGCCCCATTCCCTCTCTCTCTTCTTTCTTTTTCTTTCCCTCTCACTCCATGTCTCTTCCTTTCCCTTCTTCCTCCCCCACTCCCAACTTCTCTCTCTTCAAGTTAGAATCTAAGAAGCAAATCTATGCCTGCAAAATTCCCCTAGCATCCAGTAATTCTAGGTCCTGGTGAATTTTCTCATTCAAAGTGTTCTTTTTATTCTGATAACAGATGAAGAAAGACCCATTCACCAGAACATAATGGCATGTAGGTGATAGAGAATGATTCCCTTCTGTTTCTTTCCTTCATGCCAGCTATGGTAAATAAATAATTATTTGAGTACTCTACATGACAGGCACTATGCTAGGCCTTGAAACATTCAGAATCACCTTGATTTTCTTATGGCGAGGGAGAAATACAAAAGATATATAGATTTTTAATTTCTTGAATGAAGGAAATAGTGAAATAATATAACATTTTTCGTTCCCCATAACCAAAGAATTAGAACACTTGAAACAAATATCTTATGTCTTCTTTTTTAATATTAAAAATCTTTTTCAATGAATAAGCATATATTTTCTCTCTCTTCTACCTTACCCCTAAAACACATATACACATACATACACAGAAATATGCATGGTCAAATAAAATAAATTCCTGTTTTGAGTGTGTCCCAAAAGGTCTTATTCTACCTGTTTAGTCAATCATCTCTCTGTCCACAAGTAGTGGCATTATTCATCATCAATGCTCTGGAATCATGGTTGATTATTGCATTGATCAGAGTTAAGTCTTCCAAAACAGTTCATTATTATCATATTATTATAGTATAAATTGTCCTCCTGATTATGCTCTTTTCACTCTTTATCAGTTCATAAAAGTCCTCTTATATTACACTAGTATTATACACTTTATATTATTTATTATATATTAATATTATTACATTTATACATAATAATCTGTTCAGCTATTTCCTAGTTGATAAGCACCCCATTAGTTTCCAGGTCTTTGCTACCACAGTAAAAACAGTTATAAATATTTTTTTTTTTGCAGGGCAGTGAGGGTTAAGTGACTTTCCCAGGGTCACACAGCTAGTAAGTCAAGTGTCTGAGGCCAGGTATGAAGTCAGGTCCTTCTGAAGCCAAGGCCAGTGCTTTCTCCACTGCGCCACCTAGCTGCCCCCATATAAATATTCTTTTACATTCTCTCCTCTCTTTAATATCTTTGGAATTTAGGCTGTTGTTTACTTTTCAGGATCAGACTCCTTGACTTCATATCCCTTTTTCTAGTCCTAGAGGCTTTGGTCTGAGAGTCTGTAATTCAATTTCTGTTCTATTTGAAAGGGAATCTTCCTTCCTTTGTGAAATAAGAATGTACGTGAAGGTTATTAATTAAATAACAAGCCCAAATGCTTAAGATATCTGACACTAAGGGCCTTTACTATATTCCTACAGAATATATCTTAATAGATGAAGGTGAAAAATGTCTAGTGATTTTTTCAGCTCTACAAATGAAACCATTAAGCAAGAAATAAGGTGATGCTAAGATGAAGCACAAAAGGGTGAATAGAGTGCTAGACTCAGAAAAACTAGATTTGGATCTTGCTTCTGACACTCATTATCTAATGTGACCATGAGGAAGTTACTTAACTTCAATGAGCCTCAGTTTTGTCAGCTGTAAAATGGAGAGAAAAATCTTTACATTCCCTATCTTAGATTGCTGCTGAGAGGCTCAAATTAAGTAATGGCTTGAAAATCTTAATGTCAGTCATTTTACAACATTGTCTCCTCCTCTTACTTATTTTCTAATATCTCCACTTAGTTATATAAAAGCAGCAGAAGTGAAGGATTAATAAGTGGACCTATGATTTAGTTGGTGAAAGGAAGACCTTTGAAAGAAAACTCCCTCTGCTAATGCAGGTCAGCACTTGCTCTGTAACTTATAGTCTTGGAGAGCAGCCTAGAGCACTGAGATGTTCTTTTCTAATAATATTTCATTTTTCCCCAATTGCACATAAAAACAATTTTTAACATTTTACTTTTTAAAAATTCTGAGTTCCAAATTTTCTCCCTTCCTCTCTCCTCACCCTTCCCTGAGACAATAAACAATTTGACATAGGTAATATGTGTGCAATCGTGAAAAACATATTTCCATATTAAGCACTGAAATTTTAAGTGACCTACCCAGGGTCCCACAGTCATTCTGTGTCAGAGGAGGCCTTGAACCCAGGTCTTCCAGACTTCAAGGCTGCCTTTCCATCTATTGTGTCTTGCTGTCCCAGAGTAATATTGTAGATACACTGAATTGTAGGCTATTTCATAATTCTAGTTCTTAAATATGATTTAGTCATCATGAAATTACATGGAGACTTTAAATGCATATTTTATTCCTTTGGCTTAATTTATTAATTTGCATTTAATTTCAAAGAACTCTGTTGCCTGCAAACTTTTCACTTACTTACAACTTTCTCATTTTTAGATGCTGCAAATAATACAAAAATCAATCAAACAGGTTTCCTTTGACTGAATGACCTCCATCTTGTGGGGAAAGAAAAGATTAATCAAAACTCATATAAAGACCATAAATGTTAAAATGAAAGTATGTACATGAATTTATTTCTATACAATGGAATAAATTACACAGTATTATTCCAAAAATGTATGACAACTGGGATACATTTGACACTGTCTTAAAAATATCTAAGATATACATTTCCTTCTCTTTTTCTCCTGCTTCAAACCTTCTCTCTCTTTCTCTCTCTCTCTTTCTCCTTACTAATTCAATATTTAATGATATTTCTATACCACTTTTCCATTCCTAACTTGCTCTTTTTATTAGGAATCCATCCATCTCTTTGTCAGTATATCTAAAAATTTAAAAGTGTCTGCAGAAATATAGAAAGGGAAAAAGAGGCACATGGGTCAAGGCACAAGGATAGACATATAGTATAGAACCACAACATGGGAGACTAGATATGAGGAAAGAAATAATGAGGAAGACATGGTCAGGAAGACCTTGATTTGGGAGGCAGGACTAATATTAGGACAGAGATAGATGCCGATGAACAAAAAGACAACCATATGTGTATTAAGGCAGTTGGACCTACAAGAGGCATGGAGGAAAAAGCATGTAAATAGGGCAAAGTAGAAATGGAAAGAAGAATGAGGAATCATTCAAAATCCATTTAAAAATTTTAGCTATATAATATGAACTTTTTCTGGTTCAAGTAAATCCTTCACTTTTTTGGGTAACAAAAATGTGTCAGTAGGACAGGAATAGTTCATAGTTATGTCAACTTTTATCCAATTTCCTATTATGTTCTCAATGTGAACAAATTGATTTTTTTCTTGTTATTAAAAGGAAAGGTCTGCATTCTCTAAAATTGACCCTTTATTTTCTTTTTAGACTCAGTTTTCCTTTTTTCTTTGCTCTTCAGGTACCTCATCAATAAACCTCTTATGACTTACTGAAATTAAGCTCTGTGGTGAAAATCAATTCCTCTAGAAGCCTAAATTATAATCCATTAGAGCTTCCAGATGTATGTCCAATTCATTTAAGTAATATTCATATAGATACGTTGTTATAGTGGGACACATTTGCCCTCCTATTTGAAGTATTTCTTCCTCCAGTTGACTAGCTAAGTAGGCTCAGAAAAATATTAACAGCTTCTGACGTTTCAGTTCTTCCTACAAATTAATTTCTCATTGCATTTAATACAAGACAACCCTTTCCTTTATCTTCTACATTTTATTATTATTCTAGCCAATGAAAAGTAATTCTTATTAGTTTTTAATTCTAAAAATATCACCAAGGTGACCAGAATAGAAGATGTGTAATGAATAGGAAATAATAGAAGTCCTCCAACTAGACATAAATGAAAAAAGCTGCAACATTGTATTCAACCTGAGCCAAAGTTTCTGGCTTCCTGTCCAAAGAATTAATGTCAGTCTTCAGCTCACATTGAGCTATATCTAATAATATTGTGAAGATTGCCTGCCACCCATCATTATATACAGAAGTAATTTCAGTGGAAGAATTGCTATTTATGAATGGAGAGCTGATGTGATATATATATATATATATAAGTATACATATTTGTGATAGATAGATAGATAGATACATACATACATACATACATATGTGATATATAGAGAGCAGCAGATTTTGACTCAGGAGAGGCCTGGGTTTGAATTCTAGTTCCCACAATGATTGTTTTCATAGGAAATCACAACCTTTCTCAGTTTCACTTCTTTATGAGTACAATGGGTCAAATATCTCCCAGGATTCTAAGCACTGTAATTGGCAAAAGAACAACAATAACAACAACAACCACCACCACAACAATCCCTCATATTTTAGTGGAAAGAGTAAGAGGATCAGAGTTCAAATCTTGCCACCTACACTTTATACATTTGGGACCTTGAGTAATCTGCTTGGGATTGTTTCAGTAATTAAATCCTATGGAGTTGCTGAGGCACATAGACATTACGACGGGTTTGAATCTGGGTGGGTGGGGGGGCGAGGGGAGGGTCACACAGCCAGTAAGATGATATGTAAAACCAGTGCTGCCTAAATTTAAGGCCAGAATTCTTACCATTAAGCCAGATTTTTCAAATGAGATAATGCATGTAAAATGTGAGATAAATATAAATTATCATTTTAAGACTATCATAGGGATATGGACTAGACCTATGATATCATTGATATAGGGAACTCCTGAAGAAGAAAATTCTCTCTAACACTTGGGTCTTAGAGTGTTGCCTGGAGTATTAAGAGATTAAGTGATTTACCTAGGACCAAATAGTAGTATCAGAGTCAGGACCTGAATTCAGGTCTTCTTGGCTCAGAAGCCCACTTTCTATCCACTACTCCAGCTGACTCTCAAGGTTTGATCATAACTATCAAAAAATAAGTGCATTGCATTTTGCTCAATGGTACATGAGCTATTTTAAGACTAGTCAAGCAGAAATGATAAAAATCCTAGTATCCTCAGAGAATTCATGTAGCAACCAAATCAGAAGTGTTAAAAAAAAGGTTTTAAAGAACACAGGGTGGGAACAAAAGGGTTTGAGCTGGAAAACTCCCATAAAGACAACAGGAATGAAGCTGAAAACAAACTAAGGGAACAAATCAGTTGGGAATTATTTTATTAAGGGTCTACTATTTGCCCAGCACTGTGCTAAGTGCTGAGATTTGATCTTGAAAGTAATAGGGAGTCCTGGGAGTTTATTGACTGCATGAAACATGGTGAAACCTGCACTTTAAGAACATAACAACTAACTGAAGATGCAAATTGAGACAACAGCCATATTGCCATTTATCAGTGTATAGACTACCTCATCTCTTACCGTGTGTTGTATTATTTTCTATTTGTCACATGTGTTATGGGCATATGTCTCTATGAACTCTTGGAGGCAATATCTTACACCTCTACACCTTTTGTATGCCCCATAATCCTTAAGACAATGATGGGCATATAGCAAGCCTTCATTAATTCCTTGAACTCCTTGGAGTGAGGGGCTACTTCCTTTACCTTTATATTCCCAGTACCTAATAGTGCATAATTCTCATTGGTGGGATTAGGCCACATTAGTGTGTAAGAGTGAGGTGTTTCCTAATAAACCCTTTTATAGCATCTTTTCTGAAGATGTGAACTTTCTAATAACTTATTTTAACCAACTGACATTTGTGATGAAGGAAAAGAGGTATAGCTTCTGTTTGTAATTGGTAAACCTGAATCTATTTGATTTGCAATGTCATTTCATACTGAAATATAATAGCCCCTTTATATCTTCTCACACACACACACACACACACACATACACACACACATATATATATATATAACATACATGCTGACATGCTCTGTTGGTTTTTTAACTAGGAATGTTAAAAATATGAATATTGCTTGGCTTATAGAATTCACGTTTTGTCAGCCAAGCAGGAAATATAAGTTCAAGATCTATCAGTGGAGGGCAGAATGCTTTCTTCATTAATAAAAGCAATTAGTGAGCTTCCCAGCTGTGCAGCCAGCAAGCCTACTGTGTTGAGGAGAGTGCTACAGGCATCTGAGTGTAGCCTGTTAACTGGGCAAGATGCTCATAGCAGGAAACTAAATATTGTCATTGTTTTTAATTGTCTTCTCCTAGTAACTCTGGGCCTCAGTCTATGGGAAAGCTCTCTTCTCTTTCTCTCTTTCTGTTTCTCTCTGTCTCTATTTCTCTTTGTCTATTGCTCTCTCTTCCTCTGTCTCTATCTCTGTGTCTTTGTCTCTATGTGTGTCTCTTTCTCTGTCTTTCTGTCTCTGTCACTGTCTCTGTCTCTCTATCTCTGTGTCTATCTGCCTGTGTCTGTCTGTCTGTCTATTTCTCCTTCCTGGGTTCCATGTGTATCTGGCCTCCTGGTAGTGACTAAAAATATTCTGTACTTTGAAAATAGAAATGGGATGCCTGCTCTTTCTAAATATCTGTAGTTTAAGCATCTATGAATTATTTTGAGGAAGATATTGTTAGTAAGATGTCAAATGTGGGTGCATTTATAAGATTGATCTTTTCCTCTCATGAAGTGAAATGGAAATTGCACAAGGCTACAGAGGGGACAAAATCATATGGAGGTGATGCTACTATTTCTATAATGGGATCCCCAGGCATGGAGAAACTATTCCTTAGATTCTAGAGTTTTAGGGAGACTTAGAAATTATCTAGTCCAAACACTTAATTTTACAGCTAATGAAACTGATATCCAAAGAGGGAAATGAGGTTGCCCAAAGCCAAAAGGAAGTAAATATCAGATCCAGGTTCACATGGAGGACTAGTAATGCCAAGTTCAGTGCCCTTTCCCACTATACCATGTTTCACATACTACTTCACACTGTCTATACTACTCATAAAAGATTATGCATGTAAACTTGTGATTTAGAGAGAAACTGGGGAATTTCCAAAGCAGCTTACTGTGGTTCTATTCCTTCACTATGGGACACAAGGAGGTTCTGAGATGCTTAACTCTCTCAATGCAGTGGCCTACAGTTGTCAAAGGCCAATAGACCAGGTCACATGGTCACATAATTTATGCCAATGGTCCCCAAAAACTGGAGGAGCAGAAGAGAGATTTCCTGCTACCATAGACATCATGGAAGAGGACCAATTGTTTTGCTAGGATTTGTCCCCAGAGATGGTTATCACACCTAGTTTCCCACTCCAACTTTCTACCACTATTACTACCACTGTAACGCATCATATGTGTATATATATATATATTACATATATTATATAATATGTGTATTATATATCATTATATATATATATATATATATATATATATATATATATATATATAGGACAATTTGTACCTTGAGGTACTCTAGGGTTACCTCACTGTGTATAGCAATCAATGTACTCTGATAAAGTAAGTTATCAGAGTGCCAAATCAGAATCTGGGACTTGAAACATAAGCACAATTGTCTTTCCTTGTTATGAGTGGGTTGAAGTTTAGGCATTGGAAGCCTGTGGCTCACTGACTACTTACTTAACAGTGATAACTGATAATGAGTTGGGCAGTTTCTCTTTCACAAAAAGGGATGGCTGGGTGTGTTAGCAACAAAGATTGTCAAAGCACTTGCTCTTTAATTGTGAGTTCAGATAATACCTTGTGTGCTTCTTGCTGCCATTCACCTTCATTATACGTTTTACAAATGAGACATTCACCCTGGCTGGTGTAAGTGCACAAAATAAATACTGATAGGGCAAGAATGCATGGTTAAGGCAACAGAGTCAGATGTACGGATGCTCTGCATTTCAACTTCAGCACCTTATTTATTTTTCCCTCTATGAAGCAAGTACACTTCCCTCCCCAAGCATTCAGAAACTTAGAATCAATTCTCTAATACTTATCCCAGTATAAAGATAATATGAATATCTGTATGTAATTTTTGATTTATTACTGTTTATTAACTCTGCCCTAGATAAGCACATTGGTGACAGTGCCACCCCATGGATACTTCAGGTCTCAGGCGCATGGCCCTCACTTTCTCTACCTATGCAACTACAGCTAATTCTAACTGGCTTGAAATATTTTATTAATTTGAATCCCAATTGCCTGTTCATGGAGCTGCATGGTGCTCAAGGTCCTTGAAGCAGTGAACCCTCCTTCCCCTGCCCCAAACTGTATGCTTCCAAAGCAGCATTAGGTAAATCAGAAAGTCTTGATTCTTTTCCTGATTTTCTATGATGTATAAACTCAATTGAGATCTAGATCTGTATGTTACATTTAAGATTTCTATTACCATGATGGAAAAAATGAAGTTAAATATGGTTGATGTGGAAATGTTTTGCATGACTGCACATGGATAATCTATATAAAATTGCTTGTCTTCTCAAAGAGGAAGAGAGGAGGGAGAGAATTTGTAACTTGAACCTTTAAAAAACATGTTAAATGTTTTGTTTACATGTAATTGCTAAAACCAAAATAAACATTAAATGTAAAAATAGCAAAGTTAAATATAGTTCTATATTTCTAGCCAAATGTACTGTATGAGAGAAATCAAGGCATAATGGCAAGAATGCCAGACTAGGTATCTGAAGACCTGGTGCTTATTAGCTCTGTGCAATGGGAAAGTTAATTATCAACCTGGAGTCTAAGCTTCCTCAACTGAAAAATGGGGATAAAAAGGTTTTCATTACATAGCTCATGGAACTGCTGTGAAGAAAGAACTTTGCAATCTATGAAGTGGCATAAAAATGTGAATTATTATGGTATATTAACACAAGACACACCCCAAAATGCCATTCTGGATCAGAGCAATGGTTTGTCCTAGAAGCTGGTTTATCCCTGTTAATGACACCAAGCTAGATAAGGGAGACCAGAATCAGTAGGAGGAACTTGAAGCAATGGCATATCGAGATTGATAGTAAGGGAGAGTGTTTAGCCTAAAGAAAAGAAGGCTTAGGGCACAAATCATAGCTGTCCTCAAATATTTAAAGAGCCATTGTTTAGAAGTGGGATTCAAAATTATTGTGAGTAGCTGCAGAAGACAGAAATAGGACTGAGGCATGGAAGCTATCTGGAGGTAGAATTTGGCTAAATTTATTACGTCCCTTACCATTAAGGCTGCTCAGACAAAGGAAGTAACTCAAAGGGAAGCTTATTCCAGTGTTTGGAGGTATTCAAATCAAGGCTAGATGACCATTCATCAGGAATTTTGCAGGGAGGCCTTAGATTTCAGACCATATGACTTCTGAAGGTACTTCTAACCATTATTTTCTATGATTGCTTTGTTGGCTAGCATGACAGTTCATATTACATTGGTTTTAGAGGTAAAGAATATACTCTATGTAGCTGAGTTCTTGAATAATCTGTTATGATCCAATCACACATTATTTTCTTTAAACCCTTCTTGAACTTCAAGATGTCTCCCTACTCACTTCAGTTTTCCAGTGTCCATAAATTCTTGGATGTGAGTACTCCCTCTACTCATGCAGAACATGGTCCCTCTATGCTTTAGTAGATGGTCTTCTAGAGGTTTTCTGACCAAAACAATTATGGCCCAGTACCAGTATTATGACTATGAGCATTTTTCTGCTTAGCACCACCATTTGTCCATTCGCAGGCCCATACTAAAATCCCTTTCAGCTTCATAAGACCTGCCAAAGCTAGGGCTTGATCACCATAGCCTTGTAGAATTCAGGCTCACCATTACACCATGATGAGATGTTGCATTAAGGATATTAGTGAAGGAGTATAGATACATGGATTGATAGAAAAATATATGAGAGAGGGAGACAGACAGACACTCAGAAAGACAGATAGATGCAATCAACTTTTATTTTGAACTCAATGAAGGATTGCTTTAGCCATAGCAATTCCTCTAGCATGACCTCTCAATGCTTTTTGTTATGGCATGGAAAGGTAATTTTCAGCAAGAGTAAAGGGATTACCCACACCAATAAAATTTCCCATTCTTGATATTACTGATCTATCTATCAATCTATCTGTCTGTCTGCCTATCATCTATCCATGGCAGGGAAAGGTTGCAGTCATTTATGTTAAAAAAAAAGAAAGAAAGAAATTCCAAGGAATAGACACAGCATCAGTGCCAAGGAACAATGATTTCCTCCCTCTGCATGAAAGGACCTATCATATTTCTCTAGATTAGAGCCTCTTTCATGTTTCAGGGGGTTTCCTCTTCACTGAAGTCACACCTGTGAATGACAAGCCAAACTCAACTTAATTGTCAATATTTCTCCCTTTTATACCTATGAGCAAATATCCTTTGGGAAAAAAAATCAATCTAACAAATACTTTCACTGCATAAATTTTAAGGTACATTTGTAGATAACTACAAAGCCTCCATATTAATGGTTATTTTCCCAAATGTTACTCTTTTTATATTGTAGTATCTCATGGCTTTTAGACTTTGGAGAAAAAAATTATGTTTCAGGGACTCATGTCTGACACAAAGATCATGGAAAAACTTTAGGGACCTTTCAAATTCCTTGACATGCCGTTCCCACCCAGGTGATTTGAAAATATCAATATCTAACCCCTCTGACCATCCCACAAGGTGGGGCCACTGTTTTGTCTTACAAGTGCACAGGCACATATAAGCAATATTTTATTAACATTTTCATGAAAACTGATAGGACAAAGCATCTCAGCAAGTAATGATCACTGTACAGCACACTGTAGTGTAGAGTGATTCACAGTATTGCCAAGACTAAGGCTCTAGCACTAAGCAGTCAAGGTTTGCTTTTCGATAATTATTCTGTAGCCCCCTTCGATTTCTATCTAGTTAGTAGATCCTTTCCTGTTACCTAAAATATAACTGTCTCCCCAATCCAACCCTTGTGCCTCATCCCCTTTTTCTTCAACATAAATTCACCAAAACCAAACAAACCCCATTTTGATATTTTTAGCTTTCCTGACCAACCTCAGCTTATACAGAGATTTAACTTCTTGACATTTCCTTCTCTTCATGTTTTAATGACAATGGGGCCACCAACTTTCATAAGGTGACCTTTTATTGACTAGGCACTGTAAGGTAGTCTTTTCCTTCAGTCTAGTGAGAGGTCAGCAAACTATGATCCAAGGGCCAAATCTGGCCCTTGGCCAGAACTAAGAATTTCTGTTTTTACATTTTGATAATACAATGAAACTTTATTGGAAAAATTTTAAAAATCATTCTTAGCTTAGTGGACCATACTAAAACAGGCTGCATCAGATGTGGCCATGGGGCATTGTTTGCCATTTCTGGCCTGTATAACCCCATTTTCAATACCTTCTGCATGTAGCATATCATATAAGAATATATAATAGGGGCAGCTAGATGGCGCAGTGGATAGAGCACCAGCCCTGGAGTCAGGAGTACCTGAGTTCAAATCCGGGCTCAGACACTTAACACTTACTAGCTGTGTGACCCTGGGCAAGTCATTTAATTCCAATTGCCTAACCAAAAAAAAAAAAAAAGAAAAGAAAAGAAATTGTTTGAGGGGCAGCTAGATGGCGCAGTGGATAGAGGACCGGCCCTGGAGTCAGGAGTACCTGAGTTCAAATCCGGCCTCAGACACTTGACACTTACTGTGTGAACCTGGGCAAGTCACTTAATTCTCACTGCCCCACCAAAAATAAATAAATAAAAATGAGGTATGCTACTAAAATAGGAATCATTTAGGGCAGCTAGGTGGCGCAGTGGATAGAGCACTAACCCTGGATTCAGGAGTACCTGAGTTCAAATCCAGCCTCAAACACTTGACACTTACTAGCTGTGTGACCCTGGGCAAGTCACTTAACCCCAATTGCCTCACTTTAAAAAAATATATAAAATTTAAAAAAAAAAAGATTCTTATGGGGCGGCTAGGTGGTGCAGTGGATAAAGCACCCGCCCTGGATTCAGGAGTTCCTGAGTTCAAATCCGGCCTCAGACACTTGACACTTACTAGCTGTGTGACCTTGGGCAAGTCACTTAAGCCCCATTGCCCTGCCCAAAAAAAAAAAAAGAATATATAATAATTAAATTTGATATTTTGTATGTGTTTAAGGAGTGCATCAATGGCAGAACTGTGATTTTATTGGTGTGTAGTTTTTCTACCCAGGCTGATTGGCTTTCTCATTTATAGTCTTTAGGAGTAACCCCTGGGAAGTTAGGTGACTTGCTCATGGTCTTCCCACTGGTATGTGTCAGAAAGGAAGCCAAGGCCAGCTATCACTCCACTATGTCATGCTGCCTCTCCTACTTGCCTCCTTCTCTATACTTAGTATGAAAAATTAACTTTAAATCACTCCTTTCTATTTAGAATACAGTACTGTTGAACTTGCAAATGGAAAGAATAGGCCCTTTTTCAAGTATTTGTCAAGTTACTTGCAGGAAGAATATTCTGTAATAGCATGTTCATTTAAGGGTTTATATCCCCTGGGAATTTCAAACTAGATTTAATGGGACTAACAGTTAAACCCTGTTGCCTCTACACCACTTCCTCCCATCCCCCTGTTGAGATAAGTAAAAGCATCCATTACAAATTCCAGGACAAACAGTGCCTTGGATGTATTCCCCTATGAGTTTAATTTTAGAAATTAATGAGCTCTTCTAATACACTTTTCTTTTAAATTAATAACAGGAAACACAGCCCCACTTAGATAGACCCAGGATTCTGAACTTGGACCCAATCAATCAATTCTTCATACATTCTTTTCCATGTCACGGACTCCTTTCTCTTTAGTGTATTGAATACAGTTCTCTAAGGCACATATACTTTAAGTTTATGGATGCTCAGGCTGCCTGCATCCCAAGTGCCTGGGATTTATTGTAGAAATTTAGAGGATTTGGCTATTATTGCCCATTATCTACTAAGAGTAAATTGAGGTAAATAGACTTAGAGTTTTAACCTCAAAGGTCATAGAGTCTAGACCTCTCATTTTACAAAAGAGGAAATTGAGGACCAGTTTATTATTATGATTTTTGTTTTAGTCATTTTCAGTCTTTTTTGACCCTCTGTGACCCCTTTTGGGGTTTTCTTGGCAAACATACTAAGATGGTTTGCCATTTTCTTCTCATTTTGCAGAAGAAACTAAAGCAAACAAGGTTAGGTGTCTTGCCCAGGGTCACACACCTAATAAGTATCTTAGGACAGATTTTAACACAGGTATTCATGATTCCAGGCCTGGCAATCTATCCACTCTGCCAAATAACTGCCCCATTTTTTGGTAATACCAATGTATTATAATTAATATACAGATATATGCATGCATACATATAATATGCAGTATATGTAGTAGAATAATAGATATAACATGTAGTATACATATCTACATATAATGTAAATACACATATATTTTATATAAAATTCTATATCTTACTGAGTCTGTCCTCTTTTAGGATGTGTGCAGCATTCTTTATCATTAGTTCTCTGCAATCTTGGTGGGTTGTTGTATCATTTCAAGCTGTCTTTATAATGCTGTGGGGGTTTTTTTGTTGGTGGTGGTGGGGCAGTGAGGTTTAAGTGACTTGCCCAAGGTCACACAGCTAGTAAGTGTCTAGTGTCTGAGGTCAGATTTGAACTCAGGTCCTCCTGAATCCAGGGCTGGTGTTTTATCCACTGTGCCACCTAGCTGCCCCTATAATGCTGTTTTTAATGTAAAAATTGTTCTCCTGACTTTGCTCACTTCATTCTGCATCAGTTCATACAAATCTTACCAGATTTTTCTGAAATTTTCTCTTTTATAATTTCTTACAGCACAATATCATTACGTTACATCCCCAAATTTATTTAATCATTTTCCAATTAATGAATACTTTCTTGGTACTTTCCAACAACAAAAAGAGATGTTATAAATATTTTTATACATATATGTCCTTTTCCTCTTTCTTTGTTCTCTTTGGGTTATAGACCCATTAACAGTAACATTGATCAAAGGGTAATCACGGTTTCGTAACTTTGAGACCAAATTTCCAAATTGTTTTCCAGAATGTCTGTACCCATTCACAGCTCTTCTAGCAATGCATTCATTGAAACAGCTGTCTATTTCTCGAATAAAACCAAATCATTTTGATGTTTACTTCTTTTTAGTATAGTTTGAGATCCAGCACAGCTAGGCCCCTTCCTTACTTTTTTTTCATTTTTTTTCTTTGATTTTCTTGACCTTTTGCTCCTCTAGATAAAGTACATTATTATTTTTTCTAGTTCTATAAAATAATCCTTTAGTAATTTGAAGGTTATGGTACTAAATAAGTAAAACAATTAGGAAATATTGTCCTTTTTATTATCATGGCTTCCTCTGCCTATGAGATATTAATAGTTTTCTAATTATTTAAGTCAGTCTTCATATATACAATGTTTTGTAGTTACTTTCACATAGCTCTTATGTATATCTAGATAGATAGATTATAAGTGTTTATATTTCCTGTACTTATTTTTTTTTAACTTTTTTTTTTTAGTTAGGCAATTGGGGTTAAGTGATTTGCCCAGGGTCACACAGTTAGTAAGTGTTAAGTGTCTGAGGCCAGATTTGAACTCAGTTACTCCTGAATCCAGGGCTGGTGCTCTATCCACTGCGCCATCTAGCTGCCCCCCTGTACTTATTTTAAATGGAATTTCTCTTTCTTTTACTACTGAATTTTGTTGTTAATATGTAGAAATGATGATGTTTGTGAGAATTTATTTTATATCCTGCTACTTTGCTGAAATTATTTCAATTAATTTTTAGTTGACTCTCTTTGGTTCTCTAAGTAAACCATCATATCACCTTCAAAAAGTGATAATTTTGCTTCCTCTTTTCCTATGCTTACTCCCTCAATTTCTTTTTTTCTTATAGTTGCTACAACTAACATTTCTACTACTGCATCAAGTAGTAGTGGTGATAATAGGCACCCTTGCTTTATTCTTCATGTTATAATTTACCTGCATTACATGCAAATTTGACTCTTGGTTTAAGAGGTACTACTTATAACAGAGGGTTATCAAAGCTTAAAACTGCACTAAGACTTTTGGGACAAACTGTATTAAGGAGAATCACCACTACATTTTCTCTTTCCTTTGCTTTCAGCAAATGTTTGGCTTCCCTTTGCTATTGCCATCCTCTTCTCTTTCTAGGTGTCATATGACTCTTTTCCACAGCTTGTCAATGTTAGAGATTCATCCATAAGGTAGTACTATCTCTTCTCCAGCTCTTTAACAGCTGACCCATGATGTGATTACACTGGACCCTTAGCTGAGACTTTTCAAAGATTTTTCCCAGGGCCAATATGTTTCCAACCTAATTAAATTTCTGCTGCACTACATGAAGTTGGCCTATGGTGGGTCTGTATCCATTTACCTCATCCCTACCCCAGTATCTGGATTGTGTGTGTGTGTGTGTGTGTGTGTTACCTATTATATCAGCACCTTCTACTGAGTTTTTTGAAGTTTGGGAGACAATCCTCTTTTTCCACTAGCCTTTCTGCTTCTCATTTTTCACTGGATCATCTGGGCTAGATCATAAAAATAACCTTAGCCTTTTTGAAGATCTACAAAAGGTTGGAGGTGGGGTAGAATTGTTGACTTCTGGTACCTATGACTCAGAGGTAGAAAGTCAGCTCTCTCTGTATACTAGTAATGCATCCTACACTTGAATTAGCTTTTGTCCTTCTATTGAATAACAATTAATTTGTCACCCATTAAACTGCCTAGATCATTTTCACACAAAATGTTACCTAACCACATCTATATCACTATGTAATTGTGCAGTTCATTTTTTGAACTAAAGTAAAGGATTTTACATAGGTCTCCATTTAAGTTTTTCTCTTAGATTCATTTGGCCATTCTAGGGTATTAAAATTTTTCCTATAACTCATATTACCTACCCATCCTAACTTTAGAACATTTACAGATGTATGGCTTCAATGGTTTGATCCAAATAATTTATTAAAATGTTGAAAATATAGATTCAGAAATAGATGCTGGAGAATCTCTACCATATATTTCTTCCAGGAAAGTTGTTTAATGACATTTTTTGGATCTAATCATTTAAACAATTACCCACTGTTGAACTATACAAATGAACTATATCATCTAGCCCACATTTCTCTATCCTGTCTTCCAAAAATCCAAGAGTAGTGACCTTTATTTTCTGAATTTATGGTTGTATTCCAAGGAGACCTTCTGGCCATGTCAGTTGTACATATTTTGCAAAGCAAAGAGTCCAGGTAAGTCCCTGATACTAAGGCTTTTTCTTGATTTCTGATGTATTATTCAGTTTCTGAAAAGGAAGCAAAAAGCATTAGGGGAAAAAAAGTGATGATGAGACAAGCTAATCCAGTTACTAAAATGAACTTTCTATTCCTTTCCTCACTGCTATCACTGTCAAAGAGATCTTGGTAGAATGTTAATTTTTATTATAAAGCCTTTGCTAGTATATGTCACAGGGTTAAGAGAGATGGTTCCCCTCATAACATGATTTAATCATTCAGAGTACAGATTGAAGCATTTTTTTTGCCTGTTTCTGAAACATGGCTAATGTGAGGTTTTTCATGACTATACATTTTGGTAATAGGCTTTATTTTTCTTGCCTCTCATTGGGTAAGAGAAAGAGAAGGAGGAGGGGAAGAATTTGGAAATGGAAAAAAAAAGAATAAAAAATCTTTATGTCTATAATTGAGTCATTATCCAGATGGGTTTTCCTGGTATAAATGTTACTTCTTTATTCTGGGAAGAGGAATCAAAAGAAATGCAATAATAGATATTCATGGTTTGATGGACAATCCTTTCCTTGTGTCCTAAAATGTGCACTTTATTTAGTGTTTATTACATTCAGAATTTTTAAAAATTAAAAATATTTTTAAAAGATATGTTATTTTCTCTCCTTTTTTTAAGCTTTCAGATCCCAGCCATAGACAGTGCTTCTGGAAAAACACCTCAGTGTTAGAACAAAAACTTCTCTGGTGACTTTGACTCCTTCAGTTGATTCCTCCCAACTGTATTTTAAATAAGTACCAAATGGACTAGCAATTTCTGATGATAACTATGACTAATAAAGACAAAGTACATTTTAAACAAAGATAAGTAAACAAACCTCCTCTATGACCACAGGGAACAACTACAGGCTCCAATGAAGGAGTTGGGTGGAAATGGGGAAGAGGAGAAATATAGCATTACAGGAGACTTTGGATCTGTAGTCTGGGAGTTTCAGCAACAAAGCTGGTGTCTCAATACACTTTTGGCCTGATTGACCCAAATAGCCTTACTCACCAGACTTCTGGCCCTTTTCTTTGTAACTATCGACTATACCTTCAGTTCCACTTTCTTGCTCCATCCACATGGCTTTCTACAACTTTCCTTTCTACAATTTCATCTTTCTTTTGCTTGTCCCATCAGGAGCTCAGTTTCTTTTTGAGTTTTTCTTGGAATCAGTGAATTGACCTTTTTTTTGGGAGGAGGCTTGGCAATGAGGGTTAAGTTACTTGCCCAGGGTCACACAGCCAGTAAGTGTCAAGTGTCTGAGGGTGGATTTGAACTCAAGTCCTCCTGAATCCAGGGCCAGTGCTTTATCCACTGTGCCACCAAGCTGCCCCCCCCCAATTGAATTTTAAAGGTCACCTTGAGACATGAGCTATCATCCTTCAGTCTATCATGGTTGCTCTCTATATTATCACTTAAGGGACTAATTTGAGCCTCATAAAATGATTGCCTTGTTATCTGGAACCCTGGTACCTTTTCTGTGATTGGGTCAAAGACCAATTTCCTTAAGCTCACTCACCCCTATTAAATATGTGCTAATCCATAGAAAATCAACTGGAGTTTGATTGAGCATATATGTCCTGATTCTTGTTCTCTTCGATAAAGTAAGTATGAGGTCATTAAGTGGTTTAACAGTGGAAACAAAGCTTTTTAAAAACTTGTGAAAGTTACTGCCAAATCCTAAAACAGTTCTATAAGATTTTACTAACTCTTTTGCTTATATGTATTTCACGATATGTGTGGTTTATATTTTAATTTGTAATATTATGTAATCTACAAAAGAATTTTTATGGAATATTTATTGATAGTCCATCATAGTGCAGAGACATTTTGAATGATTGCTGTGATTCCCAATTATTTGTGCTTAAGGGATCATAAGGCAGCTTTCTAGAGATGTATTTGCAGAGGGAACTCTTCAAGGGTTGGAAGTAAACGCGTCCTCACGATGAAAGCCTTACTTGGTATCTGGGATAAATTTTTAGGTGACCAAATATTTTCCTAGTAGGCTATCTGATCTCATGTCCTCTGCCTTATAATTGAGGCAGAGAAAACTATTGAGACTGACTCTTTTGGTGATGCCTCTGGACCAATGCCTCTGGTTTGGGGAAAGGACCTGGATGATGGATCAAATACTTCTAAACTCTATTCCCAGAGAATGTGTCTTAATATATGTTCCTCTTAGAGAGGAGAACTGAACTAAAATTAATATATTTATATGGGAATTACTGCTGTATTTAACCACCTATTTTAAATGTTGCTCCAATAGGAAGGAAGTCCCTTCAAACCATTGAAACTCTTCACCATCATCTGATTATTTCCATTTCAGTCTCTTCAGAAAACTAAATCAATCCTGTAAAAGAGAGACATTCATTGGGTGGGCTGAGATTTTCAAAGAGTTAAGATGTGACCTTCAGAGATTCAGATGAAGGATAATTATGCAAGGCTGTCTTACATAATGCCTTTTAAAAATGCTTTAACAGTAAAAAACACCAAACCATGAAATCTTTAAGTGAATTGAATGTGCCCTGAGGTGAAAGATTGGATTAAGACCATACTAAGACATTTCTAATTAAGCATCAATAGATGTTAGGAAAAGGGATGGTTGTGCTTTGGTCACAGGAAACTCATTTGGACCTAAAACACTCACAGTCTTTCCCTGTTTGCTCAATAATTCCTATTAAGATAGTAGGCCAAGGAAAAGTAATACTTTTTCTTAATTAGTCTCTGGTGATAGTATGTTTATGTAAGGGAGCCTGCCTATTTTTGCTACATTGGTTTCTGAGGCAACAGAGATATTGGGAGAGAGGTTTGCTTATGTTTCAGACTTGGAGAACTGGATCAAAAAGCAGAGAAGCCCCCAGATATTTGTTTAGTTTGGCCGCTGGGAAACTATTCTGCAAAAGAATCTACCACAAAAGGAGTGGTCAAATAACAACAGATGGTTCATTTTCTGTTGTAGTTGATGGTGGTTAAAAACAGAGAGAAATAGCTATAAACCACCCCTCCCCCAAATAATGCTTCTATTGTTAGGCTCATTTTGTTGGTGTTGTCATTATATATGTCCAAGCAAAGCTGAGTGGGTAATCATTTTCATAGTATGACTTCATTTATGTAGTTAACCCCTCCCATGATGTACATTGCAACCTAACCATGTTTTTTTATCCAATGAAAATTTTGCCTGTGTCCTTTCTGTAAATCTTCCACAGGTTTCCATCAAAATATTCTGAGGACCTTCTTTCAGAACTCTTGTCACTGTGCAGATAGTGGATGGGGTAACCATCATTTCCCCCATCTCTTTTGCCATATGCCCAGCCCATTAGCTTTTCTGGTTATTTATATATCCCTGATGACATCCCTTATACCACTTGTCTTGATAGATTCTAGGTTAGTCATGTGTCACAGTCTTCCCATATGGACTTTGAGTCACTCCATTGTCCCACAACTTGCCCAGGATCACACAGCTAGTAAGTTTCTGAAGTGAGATTTGAACTCAGGTCCTCCTGACTTCAAGGCTAAAGCTTTATCTACTGAACCACCTAGCTACCACCCATTTTTCTGTAGAATTGAGCTGAAAAAGATCCCTTCAGTTGACAGATGGAGAAACAGAGTCAGAGAAGCAATGAAATTTGCCCATAGTCACACAGGTAACAAGTGGCCAAGTCAGGAATCAAACCCAGGTCATAGGAATTAAAATCCAGTATTTCTTCTACTTCTTGTAAGAAGTGCTACCACCTTCCTAATGACAGGACTTTTACCTGCAGTTGGTCTGACTATGAAAAAAAATCCATTATTCAGTTATTAACCTCTGTGTGCCTCAGTTTCTTCAATTGCAAAATAGATATATTAAGTACACCTGCCTTCCAGATTTATTGTGAGGACCAAATGAGATGTTTCTAAAGCACTTAAGCACAGTGCCTGGTTATAGTAAGTGCTTAATAAATGACTATCTCCTTCCCCCTTCCCTGTAAGCACATAGAATCCACCTCATGAAAGTTGGGTAAGTATGTTGGATTAGTGTACAGGGAAGGGCAAATACAGCATGAGGGAATAGTCAATTATCAGATGAGGCCTGGAGAGTTCTTAAATTTTCTAGGTACCTAAGGGTCTGAATCATTCTGCACCTAGCTAAGCGGTTTGGGTTTGTCCAGGAAGTCTGTAAACCCAAACTAACTCTATAAATGGCCCAAGTATCTGGAAAGATAAAAGAGGGATAGAATCAACTCAGCCTCCTTGGAGTCTTTGGGATCATGAAAGGCCAGAAATTTCACAAGGAACTTGCGGGCAGGGACCCTGTCTTATTTAAACTCTATAACTTCTCTCTGCCAAGTACAAAACTGTATACACATAGTAGTAGTGTTTTTTAACGCTTTTCACTTTATTGTTGATATATTTCAAGGATATGCTCTTTATCTCCCAGACTTCCTTTGCCATCTCAACACTAGGTGCATAGATTCAGATTGATCTTGAAAACTTATCAAAATGAATGACCATGACCTCACTATATTCTATTCTCTCTTTTATTTACAGTGCATTTTGGTCCCTCATCTATACTAAGTATAGATTGGTGAAAGGAAGCTCCAGTAAGATTAAACCATGGAACAAAGCTGGAAATAGCTTAAATTTATTTGGATTAAACTGGGAGAACATTAGCTCTTGATGGCATTTGAGAGATGATGCTTTTATGGTCTTTTCATAATAGGTTTACTAATGCACTCTATCTTATTTAAATCCCAGTGATACAAAAGAGAAAAAGCATGCACCCCTCCAGGTATCTTATAGCTGATGGATATGAATCATTCATGACTTTTTTAGAGGGACTTCCTACAAATGAAATGCACTTTGAACAATTGGATTCCAAAGAAAAATTTGGAAGTTTTTTTTTTAATCTTTATTTTAATTTAACTAGACAGTAAAAGGCTAGAGATTTCATGCACGTCGATAAAATTTGCTACTCCAAAATGGGTATGATGTGATTAAATAATTATCCACACTTTGGAAAATTGTGCTTTGCTTTTAAATAAAATGAAGGCTCATCTTTTTTTTAATAATGGTATTCTTCTAGAGATGCTATAGGGCTGCAAATTATAGAAGTTGTGGGACAATGGAGTGACTCAAAGTCCATATGGGAAGACTGTGACACATGACTAACCTAGAATCTATCAAGACAAGTGGTATAAGGGATGTCATCAGGGATATATAAATAACCAGAAAAGCTAATGGGCTGGGCATATGGCAAAAGAGATGGGGGAAATGATGGTTACCCCATCCACTATCTGCACAGTGACAAGAGTTCTGAAAGAAGGTCCTCAGAATATTTTGATGGAAACCTGTGGAAGATTTACAGAAAGGACACAGGCAAAATTTTCATTGGATAAAAAAACATGGTTAGGTTGCAATGTACATCATGGGAGGGGTTAACTACATAAATGAAGTCATACTATGAAAATGATTACCCACTCAGCTTTGCTTGGACATATATAATGACAACACCAACAAAATGAGCCTAACAATAGAAGCATTATTTGGGGGAGGGGTGGTTTATAGCTATTTCTCTCTGTTTTTAACTAAATTATAATGTGCACAGAAAGAATCAGAAAGACAGTCCTGAAGACATAATCTATATGTGGAGTGGGAATGGGAAAAGCAGTAGAGTTTCCCTAGGTGTTCTGCACAAGTTATCACACATAGGAATGCTGGGCCTTTCAGCTTAAAACCAAGGGCCCATAGTCTGATGTAATAATGAATAGAATTGATTAAGATCCCCCTCCTTATTATTCTGGATAATCTAACAGTCATCAAATATCCTCTGTATGCCAGCTGCTAGACAGTTTACTGAAGTTTTGGAGAAAGAACGTACTGGAATTCAGTTATGATGCTTTTATGCATAAGAATTGCTCAAATTTGAGGGGAAACCCCAGAATCCATATTCAGGATGCATGAAGAATGAAGAGGTTACACCAAAAGCAGTTGTTTAGGTAGCACATTGGAGAGAATGCAGAGGCTGGAGTCAGGAAGGCCTGAGTTCAACTCTAAGCTCAGATAATAGCTGTGACACACACACTAGGCAAGTTACTTAACCTCTGTGGTCCTCAGTTTCCTCAAATGCAAAATGAGGATAATAATAGTAACTACCACACATGGTTGTTGTAAGGATCAAATGGGGTAATATTTGTAAAGTACAGTGCCTACCATATAGCAGGTACTTAATAAGGAAGGTGTTTCCTTCCTTCCTACCTACCTTCACTCTTTCCCTCCCTCCCTCCCTCCCTCCTTCCTTCCTTCCCTCCTGAAGACCCATTGGAAGGGACTATGACCTCTGCCCTCCTAGCCAGTCTCTCAACTTCAGCCAAAATAGTGTTTGGGGCTTAGAAGTTGATAGGTCAACTTTCTCTGACCATGTCTTGGCAAGCATCTAGGACTTCTGGAGGCATTTAGAAATCCCATTCTTTTCACCCCAAGAGCAGTCCCAGGTCAAAAACAACAAAAAAATATACAGTAGGTGAGGGTGGCCTAATCACATTTCTTTCTCAACTGTAATCCATTCTCCATACCTTCCCTCCCCACTGTTCTTTACCTCCCTTATGTACTGCCATCCTGGAGATGTTTTTGTTGATAATTCCCTGTGAACATGGGAATGCAGCAGCATTCTGGGAAGGATTACTTTAGAACTGTTCTGTTTTATCTTGAATTATATAATCTATTGATTTAGTTTCACAGCAGTTAAGGATGAGGTAAAGAAGACAACTAAGGAGCCTCCCTCCTCTCCTCCTCACCTTAGACTTCCAAAAGGTCCTTGGGTTACTCTAGATATCACTGAAGGGACTACTGGACTCTTGGAAAACTAGGCACTGGGATAATTAATTACTCCACCTCTCTAGACTTCAGTTTCTTCATTTGTAAAAAAAAGTTGGACTAGATAGCATTCAAGATATGGGATCTCATAAGGACTTCTAAGTAGAAGTCTCTGGGAGGAACAAGTTTGAAGGGAGAGTGAAATGTTCTCTTAGACTAGGAGTCAGGACTAGAATTCTAGGTACCCCTCTGCCATTAACTCCTTTAGTAATGTTAGACAAGTCAGTTCACTGTTTAGGATCCCAATTTTCTCATCTGTAAAATGCAGCAGTTCTCAATCTTTTTGGTCTCAGGACTTATTTACACTTTTAAAAATCATTGACGATTCTCAAAGTGATTCTGTTTATATGGGTTATATTTAATCAATATATATTACATTAGAAATTAAAATATCTTAATATTATGAAAAAATTTTGACCTCTAGGATGCCTGAAAGAGAAAATACTTTGAGAACCACTTAACCCAATTATTGCTAAATCTACTTACAACTCTAACTTTCCATGAGTCTAGGTCTCAATAGGGTCTTCTGGTTAAGTTCTCATCTAAAAGATATTGACCAAAGTGCATGCAGAGACTTCTTCCAAATACCCAGAAGGAAAGTGGATTCTTCACTAGCTCCTTAGTCAGCTGAGGTAGATGGGCTTTTCTCACCAAGAGACTAGACTGCCCACTACAAGTTTGGCTTCTTTCAAGGACTTCATTAGTAGGGCTTGTCTTCTTTGTCAATTGTACCTTTATGGCTTCTTCACCTTTAAATCTATGATTTTGTGACCTTGGATGTAGACCATTTACAGTTTACCTAGTATTATGAATATGCCTTTTAAAGTCTCACAGACCCATAATCAAATTATTTATCCAACTATTTAAGACAAGTGCTGGCTGACCCTGGAGATCAATTAACTCCCAAACTAACTAGAAGGCTTTTAAGAATCTCTTACCTGGGGGCAGCTAGGTGCCATAGTGGATAAAGCACCAGCTCTGGATTCAGGAGGACCTGAGTTCAAATCAAGCCTCAGACACTTGACACTTACTAGCTGTGTGACCTTGAGCAAGTCACTTAGCCCTCATTGCCTAGCCAAAAAAAAAAAATCTCTTGCCTGAGTTAGCCTCTATGAAACCAAAGGTTGACTCTTGAAGGCAAAGCAATCAGAGGGTTATGGATAATGGATAGGCTATAATGTTAATTACTTCCACATAAATGGTGCCCCACCTCTATTTGGGAGCCTACTAAACTGATTTTGACTTAGTGCAGTTTAAGCTCTAATAGTTTAAATAGCTTAAAACTACTCTAAGATTTTTGGGTACACTGTATTTTTCTGGGAATTTTGATCCAAACTGACTACAACCTTCAAGGAAATGTAAATACAATTTTCTGTTTTCCCCACAGACTGAAGCCACTAGTAAATCCAGATTATAAGGGCTGGGAGCTGGGAGCCTCGTTTCATTTTGTAAACACACTGAGAAACCCAGGTGTTAAATACAAGCTCCAAATTATATGAATGCTACAGATTGTAGAAGTAAGCACAGGGTGGAAGTACAGTTAAACCCTCACAGGAGAAAATGGAATATGTGTCTAATAAAGTAAGTGTCTTATCAAACTCACTGCAGGAGATATTCTCAAAGTAAAAAAAAAAATTGTTTTTTTTCCCTTTCCTAACGTGGACTTTGGGAATTAGAAGGAACTATTGCTAATATAAAACAAATGCAGTGAGTAGTATAGATTGTAGTGAAATAGACTTGAAGAAAGACCAAGGACTTAAAAAAGAAAAAGATTATGTAAGATATACAGCACCAAAAGAAGACAGTCAGGGTCAACTCAATTCAATTCAATTCAATTCAAGAAGCACTTATTAAATATTTATTATATGTCTGGCTCTGTACAAAATAATGAAGATACAAAGACAAACAGGAAACAGTTTTTCCCCTTAAAGAGGGCATTCCATCCATCATTCTGGGGAAGTGGGAGGGGAAGGAGAGCATGTACACAGAGGAAATAAATCAATACATTTCCATAGATACACACATATACAAGGTGTCCCCAGAAGCCATAGAGTACTTTTGAGCTTTAATAATAACTTACACACACACACACACACACACACACACACACACACACACACACACCGCTTCTTCTCTTGCTCCTGGACACTGTGACTTTTCTAGAAATAGGACGATTAGGAAAATAGTGGGTTTAGGGAGAAAAATAGTGAATTCTGGTTTAAAAAGTTTTGCCATTGTAATGATTGGAATGACGCCACCTGCTGGAGACTTACTGTAGAAGAGTTCCGCCCATGAAGCGAAGGTCTTTGAGGGCAAGACCATGAGTCTTTTCTTTGGCATCAGGAAGTGACACTGGCTAGTGGGAGGAAGAAGGAAGAGACTGGCACTCAGTCTCAGGCTCTTTTCCTGGGGATGCTGGTGGAGAAGGCAGCTAGAAATGCACTCTCCCTTTAATAGATAGAGGAATCTAGGCCTTTCTTCTCTCTTTACCAAATTCTTATTCTCCTTAATAAATGCTTAAAAGTCTAACTCTTGCTAAAGCTAATTTATTGGCAACCACTCATTAGATATTTTAGACAGACTAGCTAGAATTTTAGCCCTTAACACCATCCCCCCATTTCCCTCATAACTGGCTATTTCTTTCCTTCTGGGCTCCCACCAACCAGGCCTGTGCTTTATTTCTGATAATCCTTGTTAACTTGTTAAATGACAACTAAGGTACCAGCTGCCTGCATATGCTAACTCCCATTAATAATTATATTAAAAATACATTTAATGATGTCTTTTGCTTTTATGTTAGCCCTTTATGGATATATCCCGACTCCCTATCACTTTCCTAGAATCAAATCCTCTTGGTACAATAACCAAATCTGACAATGTATTCAATGTTCTGCCTTGTAATCCCACATTTTTCTGCTTAGAAGCAAAGATGTTTGGGGCAGCTAGGTGGTACAGTGGATAAAGCACCAGCCCTGGGTTCAGTAAGACCTGAGTTCAAATCCGGCCTCATACTCTTGACACTTACTAGCTGTGTGACCCTGGGCAAGTCACATAACCCTCATTGCCCTGCAAGAAAAAAAAAAGGCGAAAATGTTTCACTATCCATTCTCAAGGATCTACATTGGTTATAATTTCTCAAGATTTGCCTTACCTTTAGTATTCTTTTCATATATGATATATATTTTTTCTTTTTCTTTTTCTTTGGGGAGGGGGAGGGATGGGGGGGGGGGCAATGAGGGTTAAGTGACTTGCTCAGGGTCACACATCTAATGAGTGTCAAGTGTCTGAGGCCGGATTTGAAGTCAGATCCTCCTGAATCTAGGGCTGGTGCTTTATCCCCTGTTCCATCTAGCTGTCCCTATGTTTAGTATTCTTTTCATTTGATCTTTTGGGAGAAATTGCATCATCTGTTCTGGTTCTAATTATTTCCTTCTGTATCAGCTGATGCAAACTTTCCCTGTTTCTCTGAATTTCTCATACTCTTAACTTCTTAATGTATAATGATAGTCTATTATAGTCACATATTGTAGTTGCTTTAGCCATTCCCAAATCCACAGGTACTTACTTTTTATTTCAGTTCTTTGTTACCATTGGGATAATGTCATTTTTATAGGCTGCATTTGAAGACCCCCACCCCCCAAACCATCAAAATTCAAAATTATGGTGAAATGAGAAGCACTTGTTTATTTTGATCCCCTGTACCATACTGTAGAGATAATTGCTACTCTGCCTGCTCAAAAAGCTAGTCGTTGTGCATTATGACATAGGTTCATGGGAAAAAAAGCTCCTAGGAGGTAATAAAAGAAACACTAGTGTAGAAGAACACTGAACTTGGAACCAGGAGAACTAATTTATTTCCCCTGACTTTGGAAAAGTTACTTTTAACCTCTGTGGTTTTCAGATTGCACATCTTTAATTTGAAAATAATGATATAAAATGGCTAATATGGCAAGGTTTTACACAATTGCACATGTATAAGCCATATCTGATTTCTTACCACCTCAGGGAGTGGGGAGAGGAGGGATGGAAGGAAGAATAAGAATTGGAGCTCAAAATTATAAATAAAAATGTTTATTATTTTTTAAAAAAGAAAAAGATATTAATGATATATTCAGCACTTCATGGGGTATCTGTGAGGAAAGTATTTTGTAAATTATAAAGTCCTATATAAATGTGAGCTATTGTTTTCATTCTCAGACTTACTCCCCCTGTTTCACTCAAGGACACCTTTCTTCTAGCTCTTTTTGCTTCTTTCTACTGCATTGGTGCATTCCTCCTTGCATTCTCTTACTCCACTCCTGAGTCCAATAAGAAAGGGACTGAAACAAATCTCAGGCAATTTCCATTAGGCAGAGGTTATATGCAAAAAAATTGTCAGCAGCTCCACTCAAGGTAAAGCTCCTAATTAACACCCAAGTAGAAATCTCTTACATGTCTAGTTCAGTGCCAAAAGAAATCAATCAATGGCTAGAGCAGGAAATTAGAAATATCAGACTGAAACCAAACTCTGTCATCCTCTCCACTTGTAATAACTCCTTGTCTCAATCCATGAGTTGTGCTTGGCTAAAATTAAATCTTAGTAGCTACAAGAAATAGATATCTTATTCATATCTATAAAAGGGAAAGAGAGCAATTTATTACTGGCACAATGTATTTTCTCTGAAACCTTCACTGATACTGCCAATCTAACACCGTGCAATGGGAAACAGAAATTACCTTTGGGAATCACCTTTAAAACCAGAAATACTCACTGGAAGGAGTCTTTGAGGCATCAAACACAAAAGTTACCATTGAAGAAATTTTCAAAGTTATTATTCTCTTGCCTTCTTTGGTCAGTTGGGGCAGGGATTAAAACACAAGCTTCCCACATGGATTCCCCTTAAACTGGCTGGATAATGAAACCACATAGTTTTCCAAACATAGAAATCTCTAGATTTCAAGAGGTAGGACATTAGTATTGACCTAAAAGGCAAAACTGGCCTTGAAAACTGGCCAAGAAAACCTTGCTAGAATAAACTTGAAAGACTGGTTTAAATGGTTGTTTTAATGGACCATAATATCACTGGAAAAGGAAACCTTCAATGAAGAAACTTCTTCCTAGAAATATAGATAAAAAATTAATTCTCTGTAAGTGATTGTCTTAGGGAATTGAGAGGTTTTGACTTGCCAAGGGTGATACAGACAGTATATATATTGGAAGTGGGACTTGAACTCTGACCTTTCTGACTCTAAGTTCAACACTCTATCACACCATACTCTCTTTCACTTTAAATGATTCACTTTCAATGATATTTTCAAAAAATACGAAATTTTCTGCCAATGGACAATAAAATCTTAGAAGATGGTTTGTAGTTCCTACTTTTGACCTCTCTGGGTGCCATTGCTGTTTGATAATAGATAGATTGATGAGTAGGTGGATGGATAGATAGATACATAAATGGATAAATAGATGGAAGTGCCTATAAGTTTAAAAAAATTAGGTTACCAGCAGTTACCAGTGTGTTAGCAAGTCAATATCAATACATCATTTGTGATTGGGAAGACTCTTCTGTCTACAGGAAACTTTTCAAAGAATTAGAGTCAATTCTCACCTTGAGGGCCTTGGGTTGGTTCAAGAAAAGAAATTGAAGATTTCAAAACTTAATTTTAAGGCTTGGGATACCCAGGGATGCCTAGAGAACAGAATTGACCCCATCCACTCAAGATAAGTCAAGTACTAGGAGTTAAGAAAGCAGCTAAAACCTAAGATTATTCATGAAATATCATTCAACATTCCTAGAACGGGCCTAGGCTTTGGGAGTGTTTGTGTTAGTGTTGCAATGGAACATATTAGGGGCTCTGTACTTATTTGATTAGTATTTGCTACAGTTGCCAAATACAGTAAAATCCTTGAGGGCAAGGTTGCCATCTCATACTTAACTCTCCTGTATCCCCCCAGTCCAGACCATCTGTCCTACAGGCACTGTGCACACAATCGGTGCTCTATAAAATCCTATTTGATTCATTGAACAATTCTGACAACATATACAATGTTTCCCAGCCATAGTTACTCACTGTTGCAAAAAGAAGGGAAGTGCATTTTTCATTTCTTCTCTGGAGTCATTAAAATTCACTGCATTTTTTTTTTGTTCTTCCCATTTACAATGTTAAAATCATTGTCTATATTATTGTCTGTGTTCTGCTTATTTCATTCTTCCTTAGCTCATGTAAGTCTTAAGGAGTATTTTTCATTAAAAATCATCTTTCAGGGGCAGCTAGGTGCCGCAGTGGAGAAAGCACTGACCCTGGATTCAGGAGGAACTGAGTTCAAATCTGGCCTCAGCCACTTGACACTTACTAGCTGTGTGACCCTGGGCAAGTCACTTAACCCTCATTGCCCTGCAAAAAAAAAATCATCTTTCAAATGATAAAAAAAATTATTTGATTCTCCAGTTCTCCAGAGTAACTTTTTTTTTTTTTAGTGAGGCAATTGGGGTCAAGTGACTTGCCCAAGGTCACGCAGCTAGTAAGTGGTAAGTGTCTGAGGCCGGATCTGAACCACTGAGCCACTTAGCTGCCCCGACAGAGTAACTTATTTTTAAATGAAAAATGCTTCTGAACTCAGACATTTTCAGCCCCTACCTCTTTTTTTTTTGGTGAGGCAATGAGGGTTAAGTGACTTGTCCAGGGTCACACAGCCAGTAAGTGTAAAGTGTCTGAGGCTGGATTTTGAACTCAGGTCCTCCTGAATCCAAGGCCACTGCTTTATCCACTGTGCCATCTAGCTGCCCCCTTGGCCCCTACCTCTTAAGGAGGTTTACAATTTTATGGAGACCCAAAGGGCCTGCATAATTTCAGAACTACTAAAGATAGAACCCTTGCTATTGGGTTAGATAACAAACCTAGGTAACTGATACTCTTAGATGGTTTGAAAACCTCATTCAAATGTTTAAGGAGGGCAAATTGAGGGATGCTTGGGGTACTTAGCCCATACCAAAGTAAGGCATATTCATATGTAGAAGGGATAGCCAATGATATTGAGAAGTAGGAAAGATATCAGGGTTGGGGTGACCGAAGCTTCACCCATTTCAAATAGGGTTGGTATTTCTGGCTTTCATTTAGTTGAAGGGTAGGGATCATTTCAAAAAATGAAGTGTTTGTTCATCTGAAAACACTGTGGCCCTTCTCCCTGACTGATTCTTCTTTCTATGTAAGTGGAGGGCAGTCATGGGTGCCAAAAAGGATAAAACTGAACTACAGACGATCCATACTAGTTCTACAGAGTTCTGAGCTCTATAGAAAAGAACTGTAACTACCAGCTAGACCAGGGAAGGAACTCGTCTATTAGTAGTATTTAGGGTAGCCAGGAAAAAATGCTCTGAGCAGGCCACAGCTTGCTAGCTTCAGGAGTCTGTGTATGCTTCAGGAGTGGCAACACAGCAGATTTCCCAGGAGGGAAGTGTGGTATAGTGGGAAATTTGCTGGATTTGCACTTAGGAAAGATCTATGGTTCAATCCTGCCTCTTAAAGGTACTAAGTGTGTAACCTTGGGCAAGTTATTTAACCCCTAAGCCTTAATTTCTTCATCGGTGTAATAAGGATTATTTTAAGAAACGAATGAGATAATGCCTATGAACAGCTTTGCCTATCTTAAAGAGTTATACAAATGTCAATTATCATTCATAATTAATGCAGGACCTAATATCAGACATGCTTTATACATGGATTAGGTGATGCTTAGAAAAAATTCTTTTTAGTGATTCTGGGGCTTGTGGTTACTATGAGTTCTTTGCTGATATTTTATGACATTTCCTGGTTTACTTTTCATAAAACAATCCTTGCTTGATAAATTGTGGCTAGTATATTTTCACAAAGGGAGATAAATGGTCCCAGCCTTTTGCCTTGTTCAGAGGAAAGATCTTCCCAGGATTCCGATTGGGAGCCTTAGCTGAATGGAATGTGAATGCTCTCTCTGCAAAATACACAGTCACACAATAGATCCATGTGACCTGAGCCCTTCATAGCACAGGTACCCTTCAAATAAGATTTGGCTCAGTTTGCTCAGAAGTAGAGGTGGAGGAATGAAGGGCGAGATAAACATGACAATGTCCAATCATCTTCACCTCTGGTCAGTCATCTGCAGCCAAAAAATATTTCTTGTGTCACAGAGAGCAGCTAGCCACACATTCCAGTGGATTTATAAAAATTTCCAAAGGTTCTTATGTGTGAACTGTGAAGAGATTGGGGAAGGCTGCTGGGAGGGTGAATGACTAAAATTCCTGCCCTTTAAACTTCATTTAGGATTAGAGGGAATTACAGTCTCACTGTTCACTGAAGAGAAACAAATGCTCCATTACACAGAAGGGATTAAGGGACTGGAGGGGCCTTTATACCTCTGCACAGATATTTGCTGTTTGCATCAGACCAGAGGGCAAAGAGACAGAGACTGCATTAAAAATATATCCCTATCTATGAACTTGTATCTGAAAATGGGTGATATCAGAAGAAATCATTTTTCAGAACCTTCTGGTAATAACAGAAATGAAAATTCTGGGCCCTAGCAGTATTTAGGGATTTCCCCTCTAAGTTAATTTGGGAGCATATTCTTACCATTAAACCTAAGGATTTTTTTTTTTCATTTTTACCACCAACCTACAGACTGACCAACAGCTACATCAGATTACAACATGAATGGAAAGGACAAAGCATGTTTCCAGGGTGAACTGCCCAGGGTGGATGACTTACACTGTCATAGGTGGCACTGAGAGACTAAGCCCAGTGGTTTACACAGCTTGTCTTCAAAAATAGTCGCATAAATATAAATATTAACAAGGCTATTTATAAAGGAGAAAACTTGACTGAAGGTCACACTTGTCATATTCTCCAGTGTAACCCAGTGAGGGCCACTTATTTACAATGTTTTTTTGGATAGGGTGTGTGTGTGTGTGTGTGTGTGTGTGTGTGCCCCAGAGCACATTAGAGGTAGGGGAATAGGGAAGATGACTGGTAGCACTAGGGGGGTGGGGGGAGAAAAAGTAGGCAATTTGTCTATGCGCAATACACTTGATGGAGGAGACTAAAAAAGGTTAACAGACAACCTAAGATCTGAGCTCTAAGACTTGAACTCTAAAAGGGGCTTGGGAAACTGAGTCACTGAGTCTTATAATTCTTTGGGACACCTCACAATCAATTTGATCAATTAAATCCATTCCCATTTCACCCTTAGATCAGGAAATATCTAAGAAAGTCAGTCACCATTTCAAATGGTGGCATAGAAGAATGACTGACACCTTTCTTTATTCTTTTTTAAAAATTAGATATATCTCTTTCCCAAGTAATATTCCAATATGGTTCTCATCCCACCAAATATCTGTGATTTTTATGAGGATAGCTTCACCTCCTTTTTGGTTTCTGGTTCACCTTGCTTTTTGCGCATTAGTAAATGTGTTCCACCCAGCTGCAGTCTTTTGGACATCTTCATGTCACCATGCTGAATACCTTCCCTAACCCTCTCTACTTTTCAAGTTTTTTAAATGTGTGTTATCTTCCCCATTAAATTGTGAGCTCCCTGACATCAGGTACTATCCTTCTTTTCTGTATCTGTATCTTCAATACTTGACACAGTGCCTGGCACATAGTAGGCACTTTTTAAAAGTGGGGCAATGAGGGTTAACTGACTTGCCCAGGGTCACACAGCTAGTAAGTGTCAAGTGTCTGAGCCTGTATTTGAACTCAGGTACTCCTGAATCCAGAGTCTGTGCTTTATCCACTGTGCCACCTAGCTTCCCCCTGAGTAGGCACTTTATAAATATTTATTGACCGACTTACTAGATGCCTTCACTTTCTTGCTGGGTCCATTCTCAAATGTTGTTTCCTATTTCTGACTGCCTATATTTACAGCAGTTTGTTTTTTTATATTGTCTCTTTATAGAATCTAGCACGTCAGGTGTACACACCCAGTTTTCTCCTCACCTTTTACTTTTCAGCTTTAAATCCTTTTGACTAGATTAATTAGATTGCCTTTACCTGAGTTTGAGTCCAGGCTCTGCAACTAGGAGGCTGTCTGACTTTGGACAAGCTTCTTGACTCATCTAGCATTCAGTTTCTTCATCTATAAAATGAGGAAATTGGATGAGATGAACCCTAAAGTCTCTTCTAGCTTGAGACTCTGCAATTCTAGTCAATGTGCCAAGTCCATAGTTTCAAATACATGATTTCATTTGTTCACCTGTTTCTGAGTCTAATAACCAAGATTAATAACTACTTTAAATCCAATTGATAAGATGGACTATTCAATCTCATGCTTATTCCTCTTGTAAATTTTTACTGCTGTACTTCAGTAATGTTCCATCATGCCCTGCTACAATGCATTAAGGGTTCGATTGGTGACATTCATTTTGAATAAGGTACAAGTTATCAATGTGGATAGTGGCTTATACATTTTGCCTCAAAATGTCCGAGGGGCCAATGGAGATGAATGAGGCATGGTTAATATCCCTGCTTCTTGGTAAAGCTTTTATCTGCACAGAAACTATAGAGAAATCACCTTTTAAATACTATCTTGGTGATCATTGTGAGAAGAATCATTTAAAAAACTAATAATATTCGCTGCTTATCCCACATCTTAGGGGATTCAATGGAGGCTTTCTTTAAGTCTCATAATTTTGATCCTATGAAAATATTATTATCCCCAACTAATAGGTAGAGATGCCAAAAGCAGTATTTAAGGTACTCCCTGAAGTCACAAAAAGAGTTAGTGATAGAACTATTTATCCTGAAGGGTTTAATAAATCTGGAGATGTTCTTGGGTCTGTGCTTTATGGGGTTAGAGGTAACAGGTCATGTTGATTTTCATTTGTTTTGGTCATGTTGGATTCTTTGGGACCCCATTTGGGGTTTTCTTGACAAAGATACAGGAGTAGTTTGCCATTTCCTTTTCCAGTCCATTTTACAGATTAGCTGAGATTAAGTGATTTGCCTAGGGTCACACTATTAAGCATCTGTGGTCAGATTTGAACTCAGGAAGATGAGTCTTCCCAACTCCAGGCCCAGCACTCTATCTACTGCACAACCTAGCTGTCCTGACAGGTCACTGAACCGTAGATTTTTGCCCTGAAAGAGAACTTAGAGATCATCTAGTCCAAAACTTCTTAAACTGTGAGCTCCAACCCCATATGGGGTCATGTAACAGAATTTGGGGGTCAGGAAAATTTGGCAATAGTAAAAGGTTACATGTGTTTATACATACATATATGTGTGTACATATATATAGCTAAATACCTATTTTGTATACCTATATACCCAGGGTCATGTAAAAATTTCTTGGGCAAAAAGGGGTCATGAGTGGAAAAAAGTTTAAGAAGCCCTGATCTAATCTCATTTTACAAATGAGGAATTTGAGGGGCAGCTAGATGGCACAGTGGATAGAGCACCGGCCCTGGAGTCAGGAGTACCTGAGTTCAAATCCGGCCTCAGACACTTAACACTTACTAGCTGTGTGACCCCAGGCAAGTCACTTAACCCCAATTGCCTCACTAAAAAAAAAAAAAAAAACAAAAAAATCAAAAAAAAACAAATGAGGAATTTGAGGCATAAAGAGGTTTCATAATGTGCCCAAGGTCATCTAAATAGTAAGAGTCAGAACCAAGATTCCAAAACAACAGAAGGAGGAGGGCGAAGGGTGAGAAAGGGGAAGGGGAAGGGAAGGAGAAGGGGAACAAAGAAAACAGAGACAGAGACAGAGACAGAGACAGAGACAGAGACAGAGACAGAGAACGTGATGGAGAGGGGCAGAAAGAAAAAGAGAAAGGGGCAGCTAGATGGTGCAGCAGATAGAGCACCGGCTCTGGATTCAGGAGTACCTGAGTTCAAATCCGGCCTCAGACACTTAACACTTACTAGCTGTGTGACCCTAGGCAAGTCACCTAACCCCAATTGCCTCACTAAAAAAAAAAAAAAAAAAGAGAAAAGACAGAGAGAAATGAAAGAGACAATGATTCTGAAGGGGCCAATAGACTTCATCAGACACACAAACGGAGCTATAAAACAGAAAAGATTCCCCTTCATGAAGTAATCTTTAAGATTCTTTGCAGCTCCAAACTATGATTCTATTACGCTAGATTTCAAAAGTAAGCCTCTCTTTCCATCCTCATACTAAGGGAGAAAGGAGAGTAAGTATGCATCGGATACAAGCTGGCAGCTCAGTGATGATTTTACACATAAAGATTAATCGCCTGGATGGCAATACCTTGTAATGTGCCATCCTAATACAGGGCCGACCTTGTCCTATTCAAAATTTTCATGAATGGCTTGGATTTAGACATAGAAGACATAGATATCAAATCTCCAAAGGACACAAAGCTGGAAAGGGACAGGTAATACATCATATGGCAGAGTTCCAAAATACAGCAACAGGTTAGGATAATGGGCCAAGATGAAACATAATAGAAACAAATTCAGATTAATTATATTCTGCATACATCTGCGAAGTACTGAAGGCACTGTGCTAATGTTATGTGGAAATAGGTGGGGGGTTTGGGATAGGGGTTGGGGTTCGGGATAAGGGTTTGGGGTTGGGTCCTTAGGAATTCCTCTTTAAAGAATGACACCCTCCTGCACACAAATCCAATAGAATAAGATAAGAGTTTATTCAGGGGCTGGGGAAGGGAAACCAAGAGAGAAGTCCTTGGACTTCTCATGGGGAGAAGGCATGGCACAGAGCATGGCTCTGAGATACCAATCTCCTTGAGCAGGAGACAGGCAGGTACTTTTACAGAAGACTGATGGGGGTGATCATCTGACTGTGGAAAGTTCCCTTATTGAGGGAGGACCATCCCCAATGGTGGTGGCTCGAGGAGTTGGATGAGGGGTGTCTGTGGATCTCTCAAGCCTTCTCTCTCCTCCTCTAGACACAAAGACAGCAGCCACACCTAATCTTATCTCCCCAGGGGTGGGAGAGACTGGAATGAAGGGTGGTGGTCCTGGAGCTAGCTCAGTCCCTATATCTGGTACCACTTATCTCTTTAGGTGTATCTGTCCTTTGGTTTAGTTTCTCAAGGAGAAGTTTCTTTGATGTACCCCAGAGAACTTCTGGGGTGCTAGGCCCATAACAGCTAAGCAATGGGGATAAAAGGCTGACCTCAAGCAGCTTACAGTCTCCTGGTGGGGAGGGGCAACATACACACAAAATAAATAAACAAACAACTAAATAAATGGCTGGATAAATAGATAAATAGATAAACAAATATAAACAAGCAAATAAATAAATGGATTAATAAAAGAGTTTACTGTTCAAGAATCTACTAACAAACAGGGGAATCAAAAATGTTTGCCATGAGAGTTGGAACATGAGATGAATCAGGAAGGAAGTTAAGGATTGTAAAATGTAGAAGTGAATAGACAGTGCATTTAACTTATGAAAGACAACCTGTACAAAGGGGAGAGTAGGGGAGGAGAGAGAATGTGCACTTGGATGACGGGCAAACAGGCCAGTTTGGCTAGAACAGAATGTAAGAATGTGAGTAATGCTAAATAAGTTTGTGAAGGTAGGCTGGGGCCAGATTTGCTAAAGACTTTAAATGTCTAGTTGTGAAATTTACATTTTTTTCCTAGAACAAGAGTTCTCAGCCTGGGAGTTTGTGGATAGATTTCAAAGATTCTGTGAATTTGGATGGGTAAAAAACTTAGTCTTTCTTCAACATGACTGGTTTCCTTTGTAATCTTGTGTATTTTATTTTATATTCTATTTTATCACTTTAAAAATATTTTTTGAGAAGTCCAGAGACTTTGCCACACTGCCCAAGGGGTCCATGACAGAAAAATAGATTAAGAACTATCTTTTTAAAATAATGTTCTATTTTTCCTCAATTACATGTTAAAAACAATTTTAAAATTTGTTGTTTCTTTAAGTTTTGAGTTCTAAATTCTATCCCTTCCCTCTTCTCCTCATTCTTCCCTGAGAAAGTAAGCAATTTGATAATCATGTAAAACATTTCTATATCAGTCATTTTGTACAAGAACACAAAGGAAGGAAGGAAGGAAGGAAGGAAGGAAGGAAGGAAGGAAGGAAGGAAGGAAGGAAGGAAGGAAAGTAATGAGCTCTCCTCCACTGATAGACATGTTCAAACAATCTAGGTGACCACGAGTTGTGGAACTTTGTTTGAGAATTTCTATATTGGATTAGGGAGGTGTTCTAGAGTACATTGGAATAGATGACCTTTGAGCTACATTTTAAACTTTATAATTCTATCATACTATAGGTTAGACCAGATGACCTCTAAAGTCCTTCTATGATTGATTAGAATTAACAATTGTTAGGGAGGCAAAATATGGATTCTGCTAGGAGGGGAGTTTAATTAACAAAAGAGGGAATCTCAAAGGAAGAATATAGTAATAACTCTGATCAAGAGAAAGAAGTAGATGACTACACCATACGAAATAATAATAGGAAGAAGTGGCCCAAGAAATATTATATTGAAACACTCAGTTAAATTTAGGAAGAGCACTTTTTTTTTTTTTTGGTGTTTTGTTTTTTTTTTTGCTGGGCAATTGGGGTTAAGTGACTTGCCCAGGGTCACACAGCTAGTAAATGTCAAGTTTCTGAGGCTGGATTTGAACTCAGGTCCTCCTGAATCCAGGGCCGGTGCTTTATCCACTGCGCCACCTAGCTGCCCCGGAAGAGCACTTTTTTAATAGATCACCCTCTTTCTAGTGGCTTAAAGGCATTCCTGTGAACCAAAGAATTCATTATGAACAATTCATTGATTCATTTGCTAATTGACTGATTAGTTCTTTCTTTCTTTCAACAAATGTTTATTGAATATCTATTATGTTTAAGACACAATATTAAAATGTATGATGCTATTAAGGAATAAAAGAAAACCAGGAAGAACAAGGAAACAGAAAGTATGAATCAATCCATGGGTCATTGGGGCTGATTCTATTTAATATGCTCTTCATAACTTTGGTTTCTATTTAAAATATGCTTCCAGCTTGGACTTGATTAACAGAGTCATGCTTTTGAATTGCGGGAATAACTTCTCTGCTATTCATTGGCAGATCTAAAATGAGCCATGAGAAGGAATTGCATGGGAGATTAAAAAACAGCAACAACAAAAAAGAAACTACAAACTTGAAATAAGAAAAGAAGTTGAATTATCTGGGGTGTGTGGGGGAGGTGCTTATAGAGGGGAGGATCTACTCTATGCCTCTGACTAGCTAACATTTATAGAGTACTTCAAGGTTTTTAAAACATTTTAAATATGTCATTTCATTTGATCCTTAAAACAATCCTGTGAGATACTCTAGTATTATCCCCATTTTACAGATGAAGAAACTGAGGCCCAGAGAGATTAAGTGAATCATCAAGTGTCACATAATAAGTAAATGTCTGAGATATGATTCAAACTTAAGTTTTCCCAACTGCTAGTCTAGTGCTCTATCTACTGTATCACATTACCTAAAGAAGGGAGTGGGGCCCAGAAGCCTGCACAGTAAAGAATAGAAAGTAAGTACAGTTATCCCTTCAACATCATGCAGATTGGGGGCATGGTGCCCCTGTGATCTGGAAAATCTGTGTAAAATATTTTGTACCTCCCTTCACACCGGAGAAGACTGAATTATTATGGTATTAAAGGAAAAAGTATATTGATATTATACAATAGAATACATATATTTTATGCATTTCTGAGTTTTGAAACTTTTTCTGTGTCATCTGATGACCTTCATAATTCCCCACAAATTCCCACTTAATTTCTTCTGCCAACCTATGATATATTGAAACCATGATGGGGAAAGTTCGGGTGTGAAAAAGGTAACTGCATAATGCACTAGGAAGAAGGCTAGACTAAAGGACACTTTTAATTCCTGCCTCTAGACTGATTAGTTATGAGACTCTTGGTGAGATACTTAACCTCTCCAGTACTGTTTGTCAAATATAAAATGGGGATAATAGTGCTTACATCACAAGGTTGATATGAGGAAAGTTATATTAACCTTGAGGAGCTTTGGAAGTGTGAATCACTATCTTAATAAGTGAAGAAGCCAAGATTTGGCTAACTGGTAGAACTGGCTATAATGATCAGCTGTTGAATTTGCTTTAGAATAAGTAGCTGGTGGGCAGAAATGGGGTCAAGGTGAAGTTAGGACTTTCAAGAGGCAGCCTTACCAGTCAAGACCTACAGAAAGGTGAAGGAGGCAAATGCCAGGTAAGTACAAGAAGACCTGAGACTTAGGAAAAGATTCTTTGAAAACCAAATAAAGAAGAACCTTTCTTATTTAGAGACCCAGAGTCAAGTGAGAGAGGAATTCCAGGAGTCCATGAAGCCAGGAAGCCTGGGAGTCATAGAAACCTTCAAGATGGATGAGGTGATCATTCATAAGGTTCCTGATGAAGGTGCAAGAGCCTAAGGGATGAATCTTTGTGGATAACCCCTAGACAATGTAGCTTTCCTAAACTAGAGGGTCTGATATCTGAAGATAGGACTTGAAAGCAGCTCCTTAGAAAGACTAGGAAGCTAGGGCCTTGAAAATCTGAGTTGCTCTCAGAAAAGCTCAAACTTGATTGGGTATCTCAACCTGGGGAGACTGTGCAGTATTTTGATGGGCAGTGTCTGGAAGAAAGGATTTAACCAGAATACAGGGTGAGGCCAAGAAGTATCTAGTACATTTGAGGCAAAGATCAGGGTCAATTTTTAAGACCCTTATAACTTTGTCCTTTTTTCCCTTTGATTTTATTTAAACTCTCGGCTGGCACTCTTTAGTGACTTGGCAGTAAGATACTGGAAAATTTGTTAACAAAGTAGTATGTGCTAACTTCAGAACCATGGAGAGAAGGATAAGTCCTTCTGAGCAGGCAAAACTGAGTACTGGGAATGCAGGTTTGGGAACAGTAAGTAGTGGCACTAGAAAATTAGTAGAAGGAGCCAGCCAAGTCTTAGGGTTCAATAATGAAAGAAAGGTGGGAGTCACTGGATACCCACCATGCCTGTGACATCTTTGGAAGAGAAGGAGAAGAGGACCTCAGAAAATGGACCTATCTGAAACCTTGTCAGATGTCATTTTTCAGATTTTCCATTCTGTTCATTCAGATTCCAGCTACAATGAACACATGTTCTTAATTAAGACCTAGTGATAATAATTGAAAGCACAGAATATGTCAAGTCTGATCTCTTCTAATTGCTGTTGAGAGTCCAAAAGATCTCAGTGAGTCTGAGATACTTGAGGCTTGAAGAAATGCAGAGTCTTATTTGTGTAATGCAAGACTTTCCATCTTACAAAGCCTTGCCATGCACATCATAAGAATTTTAGAAGTATTAATGAGGTAGTGGTTATATAGCACTAAGAACACATGAATAAGAATTCTAGATGAATACAAATTCTTGTTACTATGAATTATAATTTATGGAAAATAAATTTTTAAAGGAAATTGGGGAGGGGGAAGACAACACCCAAACTTAATAAATTAAGGAAACTATTGTTAAAGGCTAAAATTCTAGCTAAACTGTCTAAAATATCTAATGAGTGGTTGCCAATAAATTATAAGCTTTAGCAAGAGTTAGGCTTTTAAGCATTTAAGGAGAATAAGAATTTGGTAAAGAGAGAGAGAAAGGCCTACATTCATCTATCTATTAAAGGGAGAGCACATTTCTAGCCCCCTTCTCCACCAGAGTCCTCAGGAAAAAGCACGAGACAGAGCACCTGGCTCCCCCTTTCTTCCTACCACCAGCAAACGTCACTTCCTGATGCCAAAGAATATACTCCTGGTCTTGCCCTCAAAGACCTTCACTCCATGGCAGAGCTTTTCTACAGTACGTCTCCAGCAGGTGGCGTCATTCCAATCATTACAGTCCCTGCTTTGTTTCCTCAAGAAACAGGGCGTTTCCTTGATGAAACAGTCAAAAATAACAATATAATAACCTATGCTAACTAATAATATGTTAATAACAATATGGAAAAGGAAGAGGGGCAGCTAGGTGGCACAGTGGATAGAGCACCGGCCCTGGAGTCAGGAGGACCTGAGTTCAAATCTGGCCTCAGATACTTAACACTTACTAGCTGTGTGACCCTGGGCAAGTCACTTAACCCCAACTGCCTCACTATTAAGGAAAAAAAAAAAAAGGAAGAGAGGAAAGTTTTGTCCAGAGGGGCAATTTTTTTTTTTGTCCTCATGAACTGGTGCTTTGACATTAGTCTTGCAAAGGGAGGGCCTCGGCAGAGAGTACATGTTACAGAAAGAGAAAAAGAAAAAAAAAAACCAACAACAAAACAAAACTGTTCATTTAAAGTCTCTGAAAGTCTTTTCTCAGATGTCCTCTAGGTGTAGTCATGGAACAGAAGTCTTTTCAGGGGTTGATGTGTGGATGCTGGTAATCAGACAGGAAAATTTCCTACAAAATTGAGCTTAACACAACTTTAAAATAGTTTTGTCAATAATCAAATCAAACAATGAGAGTTCTCAAAAACATGTCTAAGGGAATTCAGAATCTTAGTTGTTACACATGAAACATATAATAAGAAAAAAATGGAAACATTCTTTAAAATTAATATTACTATAGTCCCCCTTTATGGAGGGTAAATTGAGAAGACAATTGCTGTGATATTAATTTTTAAAAATAATTTTTATCTTTGTTTCATCACTTTTTGCATCATCTGCCTAATTATCCTCATGCCATTATGAGAAATTTAAAAATCTAATATAATTGGTAACAGATGTCAAGGCCAAATTCAACACTGTATTTATCATGACACCTGAGATAATTATGGGGGTTACCATAAAAGAACAGAGAAATGATGGGATATAAGCATTTCCATACTTGAGCAATATATACTGTCCATGCAGTATGCCAGGCTTAAAATAGGTGGATGGAATATATGTCCATGCCACTGAACATATTGGAGGAAACTGAGTCAGACTTAATCAGATGCATGGGATTGAGATGTCCATGGCATCAGGCATGTAGGAGGGGGCATAGAAACCAGGTGAAGAATGAGATGGGTGGGATCAAAACTTCCAGCCATCTGTACAGTATTGTGGGGAAAAATAAAATAAAATATTAAACCAAGAGAATCCAACCTCAACATTTGTCAAAAGCCGTTCCCTTGGCCATACCTTGACTTCATGCATGTCTCCCCTCATATGACAGTTCAGTGTCTGCTCTTGCATATATTCCTCTTGTGATTGGATGGCATCTTGGCCAACTGGCATCTGAATAACTCAGAATAAAGGCAATTAATGTCTTAAATGATAAGTTCCCATAATCCAAGTCTCATATGGATTTAAAAATTGAGGATAATAAATGATCACAAAAAATGTGAATACATCTTGGCTCAGAATATAATATATAATTATGCAATAATTTCAAATACCCCCTTTTTTTTTACTAAGTATACAATTACTTTTGTGAAAAATCAGAACATATTTAAATACAAGTTAAAGCACAACACAATCTCAAAGAAAACTTTTTTTTAAAAAAAGAAAACTTTTACAAATGATTCCCTCTTTTTTTTTTTTTTTTGGAATATGCTTATCAAAAATAATACTTCTAGAATCAATTTACACTTGCCATGGCAACCAATTTGCCAGGGAAATTCTTTAAAGAGTTTGATCAAATAATCAGTTGAGAGGAAAAAAATAGCAAAAACAAACAACTCAGAATATGGGAGCACAATACTCCTAGAATTAACATTGTATTATGAAATCAAAACCATCTTGCAATGTTTCAAAATTAGATGAATGAATAGAAAAAAATAAACATGGAACAATGAAAGACAATGAAATTCAAACTAGCAAAATCTAAATGAATATGAACTTAATATTAATAAGAGTATAAAATATAAACTTGATCACATGACTATAAAAAGCTTTTACAAATATTATCTTTTTTTAAAAAGCTAAGTATAAAACACAATCTCAAAAGCATGAAAATCTCTATGAAAATAAATCCATACCATTAATTTCAAAATGTAGATGTAATAGCATAGAAATCCTATGTAACCTCTGAACTGACATTAATACTCTGAGTAAAGTTAGAACACTTTTGATTCCAATATCTAAAATCCCCAATACTCATATCAATACCTTGCTGCTTACTTCTACATTTCTGTAAAATAGGTACCCTTCCATGGCAAAAGAAGCAGAGTCTTGAACTATGTCATTCTTATTCAGCTTAAGTTTTTCTTCTTTAACCCCTCTATATTGTCTGTCAGTCCTTTCACCATATAAATGCTTTATAAGGTTACTAATTAAAGACAAAAGCAGATTAGCAAAATTAGGAACAAAACGAGCATATCTGGAATTTAAAGGGTTTTTTAAGGTTGAGTCAGAAGCACAGCCAGGCTGGGGAAGGGCTGAGCCTGAAGCTGCAAATGCATGTAGAGAAAGTTGCGCATGTGCATTAGATCTCTGGACTTCCTGGGCAGGGGAAGCAATGGGCTTGGTCAAGGGAGGAGTAGAAGGTGGGGTCTGGAGAGGAGGGGAGGGACCAGGGCAATTTGAATCAGACTTGATTTTGAACTCAGGCCTGGGTTCCCCTTCCACCACTGCTTCTAGAGTTTGTGTTGTTGCCTCCAGGCATGCAAAATTAGAGAATCTCTCAGCATTGGAATTTGAAAAAAATGCAGGAGTGTGAGGTGTCTCTGAAAAAGCATGGCTGGGAGAGGGGGGATATTTATATTCCCTTGTGTGAGCACCTTGCTGGCTCCTCCAACAAAAATAAAAATTAAAAATCCACAAAAACAAAGCATTAACATGATCTTATCTCCCATTTGTCTGGTTAAATAGAGTAAAATCAAAAATAGGGTAATTAGGGAGTTGAAAAAACCCATTTGAAAATTTAAAGGGAAAAAACAGCCAGTATGCCAGTACTTAGCAGTTTAAAGGGACAGGGTAGGGGAAATTTCTTACCCAGCTGGAAGATCAGAAGAGTGAGGTTCAGCTTTCCTCTTTGTGGTCAGCCATCTGTTAAAGGCTAAAATTCTAGCTAAACTGTCTAAAATATCTAATGAGTGGTCACCAATAAATTATAAACTTTAGCAAGAGTTAGACTTTTAAGCATTATTAAGGAGAATAAGAATTTGGTAAAGAGAGAGAGAAAGGCCTACATTCATCTATCTATTAAAGGGAGAGCACATTTCTAGCCCCCTTCACCTAAGTCCTCAGGAAAAAGCGCAAGACAGAGTGCCTGGCTCCCCCCTTCTTCCTCCCACCAGCAAACTTCACTTCCTGACGCCAAAGAAAAGATTCCTAGTCTTGCCCTCAAAGACCTTCACTTCATGGCAGAGCTTTTCTACAGTAAGTCTCCAGTAGGTGGCATCATTCCAATCATTACACTATCTTACTAATAACCTGATTCTATATGACAAAATTTGACCCTCCATTATAGCTTTCTGATACTGGTCATTTTACTCAGAAGAATCTCAGAGTGAGAAGAGGCCCCATGAGCCATTTTGTCCACCCATGACTCAATAGGAATTTACATGCCATGTTCCCCAAGAACATCCCTAAAAAATCATTGTTGGGAAATCTAGATGTAAAGACTCTAGTGACAATAGTAGACTTTCTATTTCTTGAGGCAACCCATTCTACTTATGGGAAACTAATTCTTAGTGAGTTTCCCTTCTATCAATTCTAAATCTGCCTCTCTATACCTTCCACTCATTGCTCTGCCTTCTGAAGCCAAAGAAAAACACCTCATTCCTTTTCAGTGACAGTCCTGCAAATATATAGACAACTATTATGTCTCCCTTAAGTTTTTTTCCCAATTCAAGCTTAACATACCCAGTTTCTTCTCCTGGCATGATTTCCTGACCCCTCACCATGCTGGTTATCTTTCTCTGGATAAATACTAGTCCATCAATGTCCTTCCTAAAATGTGACAGCTGCAGAAATATGTTAATGTGATTGTACATATATAACCTATATCAGATTGCTTTTTATCCTGGGGAGGGGGGAGGGAAGGAGAAAAATTTGGAACTAAAAATCTTATGAAAACAAATGTTGAAAACTATCTTTACATGTAGCTGGAAAATAATAAAATAATTTTATGATTAAACAAAAGAGTAGAAAGAAGACTTTTGATTTATTTCCATGAAGGTCCAGAGTGAGTAAAATACCAGGCTACCATGATGATTGCTATGCTCTTAACAGCAATGAAACCTACACGGGGCTTTATGGAATAACAATTCCCACAAGGAACAGATAAAAGTGTTTGTTATTTTGTTAATAAACAACAATGTTTCTGGTTTAAAACAGATAGATAAATAGATAGATAGATAGATAGATAGATAGATAGATAGATAGATAGATAGATAGATAGATAGATAGATAGATAGATAGATAGATAAATGAACAAAATAAATAAATGACTAAATAAAAAATAAGTGAACAGATAAATGAACAAATCAATCAATCAATTAATTAACAATAAAATTAAATACAATGTGACAACTAGAACTGAACACAATACCATAGCCATGATCTGAGTATGGCAGAATACAATGGCACTAGGACCTCCTTCAATCTGGACATCTCTGCCTCTTTTAAGGCAGCCTAAAGCTAATTTTACTTTTTGGAGGTTGCCAGGTCATACTATCAACTCATGTTGACCTTTCAGTCCACTTGAATTCCTTAGGTGTTTTTGCATACAATCTGATGTCTAGCCATAGCTATTCGATCCAGTGCTTGTACAATCGATTGTTGTAACCTAAGCAGAGAATTTTACACTTAACACCATTAAATTCCTAGGCTGCTTAGACCTTTCTTCCACTGTGTTAGCTATCTTTCCTGGCTCTCTGTCATCTGCACATTTATAATTTCCATCCATTGCTACTAGTTCTGCCCTCTGGGGCCAAGCAGAAGGAATCTAATCCTTCTTTCACATGACCAACTTTCAAATGCTTAAAATCTCTTCACTGAGGTTGAGAAGAGAGCTCTGCATTATTCCACTGGAGTTTTTCTTTAAAACATTGATCAAATTATTGATAATTTGGGGGTCATATTGTTCAATCAAGGATTAATCTCCCAAATTATATTTTCATATAGTCCATATCATTCCAGCTTCTTCACAGGCCATTATGTGATACCTTGGTTAGGTTCAGGAATGTGATATAGATGTATGTATGCATGCATGTATGTATGCACATATGTATGTACACATACTTGTTGTATGCAATGAATATATATAATAAAAATATATACATATATTTATAATAGATACAAGTCTGCAACATATACAAATACAAATTTATAATATATTGTGGTAAAATATGAAAGTTTTTAACAGTCGGTTAGGATAACTGAAAGACGCCAGTTTTTGAAGGACCACCCTTTTGGGGAGGAGACGAACAGTCCGCCTGCTGCGCACGTCAGACTGCCTGCGGCGCACGGGACTTCCGGGGTGGAGAGAACGGAAGTGAGGCTTTTCCGGCTTGGCGGGGCTCCTGGCGGCGGGCACGGAAGGCCTCGCTCTCTCCAAAGGTGACCTAGTTTGGGTGAGACTAAGCTTAGACTTAAGATGATTTGTATTGTGTTTCTACTTTCCTATCCTTCTAATCAACATCACCTTGTGACTACCATATTAATAAAAGGTCTATTTAGAAAACCAAAAGCTTCTTCCATTTACTAGTCTGGGAGATAAATTAAGGGAAAGGTTAAGTAGGGGAGATTTATGATCTAATATCCAATTTTTAATCTCACAATATACAAATAAATATATATATTCCATTATATATACATGTACATCATATACACATAGATATGCATATGCATATATACACATATACATATACACAATATAAATATACATCATGTACATATACATATACATATATATCATTCCCTGATCTAACATTCATCAATGTCACACAGCTAGTAAGTGTCTGAATCTAGATTTGAACTCAGGCCTGACTCCAAGGCTCCTATTCTGTCTACTGTGCTAAATAGCTGTCCCACTCTTTTTTTCCCTTTGAAATCAAGGTAGTTCCTAGTGTAGGGACCAAATTTTAATTGGGGAGTGTTAGCTAGGCAGCTCGCCTCAATATTGGGGCAAGGAAGGAGATCAACAGCCTCCCTCAAAAACAGAACAGGGTTTATTAAAAGGAACGAACTTAAAAACACAAGCAAGATCAGTAGAATAAAGGGAAAGGAAAAAAAATGGGGGAACGGAAACAACCTGAATAACACCACTGCCCAGGGATCAGCTAAGAACACACGGCTGCGTCCTGTTGCTTTCCAGCTTCAAGCTAGATTGGCAAAACTCCTCCCTTTTCTTTCCCAGCAGACCCCAACCTAACCACACACAGCCCCAAGCCAATTGGCTGGCAGCCCTGACTGACAGTCACATGACTGCCGTCACTGGGCTTCCAGTCATTATAATTTTGCCAGGCCCATGTAGGCATCATTGAGTGGTGATGACATGAGCTGACAGTGCCATGGGGATGGCTACAACCAGTGCATGGAGCACCATTCCATTGTGGAGGCGTGGTGCCTGAGCCCCAGGTCAGTGCACGTGCCAGTTTTTTTTTTTAATTCTAGCCAAAAGATGGGGTCATAAAAACCTCAAATAACAATTAATTCTTTATACTAGTAACCACTGTTTTCCTTTCTAAGCAATATCCATCCATTTAGCAAGCTGTTTGAGAATTTCCTGGTAATTGACACCACTATCACCAGTATATAATTTTTTAAATCTACCTTCTCATTTTGGGAAATTGGATAATTTACCTATTTTTATTTATGTGTCATTTCTCTTGATTTTGTGAAAATAGATATCTTGATTTGCTTGAGTTTCTCAATTGCCCAAGTAATCAGAACCACTAACACAACAAAAATCCTTTGCAAGTGACCAGAGTAACCCTGGCTTGAAAATTAGTAACTCTGAAACCAATTAAACTCATAGTAGCTTTGATGCAGATCCTGAACTATTTGGTGATGATGGTTTATGGACCTTCAAGAGACATCCCTATCTTCAAAGACTTACCTGACTGGAAGTTATGAGACTGTGAACATATCCCATTTATGATCTTATTGTCTTCAGTTCTCCCCTAACTTTTGTTATGGTACTCTCAGTATTATCCTGGTTTTTTTGCTTTGTTTGTTTGTTTGTTTTGTGAGAGATCTCCTTATCAAAACATCTCCTAATCAAACCTACTATGAACTGCTTATCATCAAGGATGTTTTCTGATTTGTATATCGAAAGTCATATCCTTGACTCCTAGAATTCCTTATTCCCCCATCCCTTGGGAGTGGAACCCACTGGCTCATTCCTTTCTAAAAACACCTATCCCTTCAAAATTTCTTAACTGCCTTTGTTTAAAATGTATATAAACCGGGGTGGCTAGGTGGCACAGTGGATAAAGCACCAGCCGTGGATTCAGGAGGACCTGAGTTCAAATCCAGCCTCAGACACTTGACACTTGCTAGTTGTGTGACCCTGGGCAAGTCACTTAACCCCCATTGCCCTGCAAAAAAAAAAATGTATATAAACCCACACAATCTATCACCTGGTATCCTATTCAACAGAGACTGAATAGTACTCAGGCAGCATGTTAATTTTTCTTTTCTTCCCTGCTTAATAAAAATCCATCTTTAATTTTATAGGCATTGTCTTTCTCTGGTTTCCTTCCCATTTAAGAAGAAGGGGATTTAAATCTTGAGTACTGGCCTTTGCACTCTCTAGACTTCCCATTTGGGTAAAGAGAGATCCAAATTCCATCAAGAGAGGTTTGCCTTGGTTTACAGCATTCATGATTCCTTAATGATTGTCTACTATGGTTTAGTTGCAGATTTCTCATAGTCTCTGGCCAGACTGAGTTGGTTCTCTGGTCGCTTCAGTCATAAACATCCCACCTATTTGGAATATATATGGACCTTCTGACTTTGCAGATGTCTTAGGACTGTATAAATCACTATACCCTGCTCTGCTAACCAGATGAATTTGCATATGAGTCAAGGTGAAGGTAGGGAGAAACAGTGAATATCTATATAAAACTAAGTGTTGTTATATCCATGTTGAATGTACATTCTATGTCATGGCAAAGTAAATTTCCTTTTGTTAACTGTCAAATGAGTAAGTGACTTATTTCATGCCAATATCAAACCTGAATTATATACATGCACATATATATATATATATATACATATACATATATATGCATACATACACACATATATTACTCAATTAAGCCTGCCCTTAACAGGATTAATATGTTATCTTATTAATTTGGGTCTCCTCTCCTGTGGAAAAAATTCCAACCTACCTATGCCTGCACATTTTAAATAATTCTTCTAAATGTCTTTCTGTATATTCTTTATTGATGACCTAACCAAAATGCTGGAGGCTCTTTTGTAGGTCTTTCAATATTTTATGAGTATCTGTGTAACACTTAAACTTTTTGTTTGTCATTATTGCTTGCTTCTGTTACATGACTGATCAATTTCTGTTTCTATTTGTATATTTACTAGATGATATGGGTTGTGTAGTGGCAAGTATATGCTATTTGTAGAAAGACTTCTTCTATGTGGTCTTGGTCAGATCATTTAACCTCATTAGGTCTCAGTCTCTTCATCTGATAAATGGACTCTGAGTTCCTTTCTAACTCTGAGACTCTTAGATTCTGACATCTTATACTCTTCATACTTTTGGCTGTTATTCTTCAGCCCTATTCAATCTTACTCTTAGTACCTATGGCATATTAGAAAGACAATGTAAAAAAAAAAAAAGATAGGGCAGCTATGTGGCACAGTGGATAGAGCACCGGCCCTGGACTCAGGAGGACTTAAGTTCAAATCCAGCCTCAGACACTTTACACACTTACTAGCTGTGTGACCCTGGGCAAGTTACTTAACCCCAATTGTCTCACAAAAAATAAAATAAAATAAAAGATAACGTAGATGGATTCAGAATATCTGGACTCCAATTTGCTAAGTCAATTTCATCATCTACTAAATACTATTAATAATAATAATACCTGTTTAACAACAATAACATTGGGTTGGGGGGCATAAGTTAGACAATATAAGATTTTTTATAAATTATGAGGTGGCATGTGACATTGTAAAAATAATTTTGAAAAAAAAAAGATTACTCTGGATTGAATTATTATTGGTCAGGGTTCCAAAAACAATTCAACAATTCTCAAGCATTTGCAATGAAAATCTCACATATTTTGGCCAAAAGTTTCTTAATTTTCTCTTGAGTTTCCTCAAATTCTTGTTAATATCATCTGGCTGTAATGATTTATTTACATGTAGATTGTCAATCAAGTCTAGGATACGATACTCATTTGCTGCTATTTTGATCAAGTGCTGCTGCCTTGTCTTCCTTAAGAATGTAAATCAATAAAAACAAAACAAAAAAAGAGAATAGGTTATCTTTTTTAACTTTAATCCCTAAACTCAACTTTTGTGCTGTTTTGATCATCCTGTTTTCTCAGTGATTCTCTCTTTCTTTCTCTTCGCAGGGCAATGAGGGTTAAGTGACTTGCCCAGGGTCCCACAGCTAGTAAGTATCAAGTGTTTGAGATCAGATTTGAACTCAGGTCCTCCTGAGTTCTGCGCCAACTTCTCTGCCACTTAGCTGCCACTCTCAGTGATTCTTTAGTTGGTTTCCCATCTATAATTAACTTTAAAAAAATTTTTAACTGACTTTGGAATCATTTAAAAGTTTGTTCTTAAATTATTTTCATTTTACTAATTCCTTTTTTAAAATCAGGCATAACCAGTTTCATGGGTTTTCCTCATTACTTGGGCAAGCTTTTGACCCTTTAAGATTCTTCTTCCCTTCTCACATGACCTATTTTTGCACTACCAATTAATCATACAGTTCAATTACTGAGCCGAATATAGTTAAGTATACAGTAGTTGCTTGATAAATACTTTTATATTTATTAAGCAAATATCATATACAAGTCACCATGCTAATTGCTGAGGATATAACAATGAAATGACACTATCACTAACAGAGCCATAATTAATCAAGTGACTGCCATATATCAAAAAACTTTCTGCCCTCAAGGGGTTTCCATTCAATTGTGGAAGAAAACATGAATATGAAGAAGTATATATGTTCATAACTATGAATAGGAGCTGAATTCTTATCCAAAAATAGCATTAAAAAATTGCAAAAGAAAATAATCAATAATTTTGATCATATGAAATGGAAAAGCTTTTGCATACACATACAAATTATTGTATCTAGGATAAAAAAGGAAGCGGTTAACTGAGAAAAAATAATTGTATTAAATTATTCAAATAAAGGTTTTGTCTCCAAGACATAGGGACACCTAACAGAAATATATAAGAACAAAAGACATTCCCAAATTTCCCAAATAGATAAATGTTCAAAGGATATGAATAAAAGGCTATCAAAACAAGAATGGCAAACCATTAAACATGTGACAAGATTACTTTAAATCCTTAATAATAGAGATATGAGGTAAAATATTGCCTTCACTGAACACTCAGCAAATTTGTAAACATGACAAAAGATGTGAATAGGAAATGTTGAAAGGGCTGTGGGACAATAGGTCCATTGATACATTGTTGGTGGTGCTGTGACTTCTTAAAAATATCCTAGAAAGCAACTTGTTATTATGCAAGCAAAGTGACTTAAATGCCCATACCCTTTAACTCAGAGATGTTATTGCTCCACATATATCCTGAGATGGCTCAAAAAAGAAATGTCCCATATATACTAAAATATTTATTTATTTATTTTGTGGTACCAAAGAAATGCAAGCACAGTAGATATCCATCAATTGATCAATGACTAAATAAATCATAGCATAGGAATATAAAAAAAAGATTACTGTGCTGTAAGAATCAACATAGGGTAACTAGGTGCCATAGTGGATAGCATACCAGGCCTAGATTCAGGAAGACTCTTCTTCATGAATTCAAATCTGGCCTTAGATACTTAATATCTGTATGCCCTAGGCAAGTCACTTTACCCTGTCTGACTCAGTTTCCTCATCTGTCAAATGAGCTGGAGAAGTGAATTAAGCAGAACCTGGAAAACAATATTGACAATGACTATAAAAATGTAAATGAAAGAACGACACCCACAAAACTATAAATTTAATGTTTTGAAATGTAATAAATATATTATTTTGAAATCATAAAGACCAAAGAGCATAAGGGAAGCAATATGGAAAAAAAAAAAACTTTGCCCCTGCTCCTTTGATGGGGAAAGGAAATGAGTATGGACTATTACATATATTGTTAGGTGGTGTGTGTGTGTGTGTGTGTGTGTGTGTGTGTGTGTTTTGATGTATTGATTGAGAGACAGGAGGATTTCAGTTCAAATCCAGCCTCAGACACTTATTACCTGTGAGGCCCCGGGAAAACCACTCAACCATTTTCACCTTAGTTCCGCATCTGTAAAATGAGCTGGATAAAGAAATGGAAAACCATTCCAGTATCTTTGCCAAGAAACCCCTAAATGAGGTCACAGAGATTTGGACACAGCTGAACAATGAAACAAACAAACAAAAAAAATTGGTTGGGTTTGCTGAATCTTTTTTCTTTTCTTTTTTAAAAAAATTAATTGTTATGAAGAATGAATCTCTGGGAAGGAGAGGAAAAGATATAAGATAAAATCTATGTGATATAAAAAATAAAAATTCATTACATGGAAGAATATATATGTGTATATGTACACACATATTTTTACATAGGTACATATGTGTAAAATAAAGGCAAGTCAAGTTTTAGGGGGAATGCCACTATCATCTGAGAAATTTAAAAAAGGCTTCTTGTGGAAGGTATCACTTGATTAGAGTTTTGAAGAAAACAAGAAATTTTAGGAATCTTGTGAAGTTAGAGTGCATTCAGTGTTAGATAGTCATGTGATATGGTAGATAGAAAGGAAGGAAATAAGCATTTATTGTCTACTATGTGCCATACACTGTGCTAAGTCCATTATCAATATTATATCATTTTATCCTTACAATATAATAATAATATTATTATCATCAACATTTTACAGATAAGAAAACTACAGTTGAGAGAGGTTAAGTGATTTACCCAGGTTCACATAGATAGTAAGTATGTAAGTAGGATTTGAAATCAGATATGCTTGATTCGAAGTCCCACCCTGTATCTACTGTGTCACCTAGCTCAACAAGAAATAGAAGCAATGGACAGCTGTGACCCAGTGTTTGATAAACCCAAGACCATAAATTACTTGGGAAAAGATTCCCTTTGTGACAAGAATTTTGAGAAGAATTGGAAAAGTGTTTGGTTGAAATTGTTTCTTTCAAAATGTCCTAAATAATATACTACAAATTAATATGTGGCCTTAATGTGTCAATTCACCATATATATCTGTATACATACACAAATGGTCACTCAATAAGAAATATTAAAAGAAAATCAGAGGTAGTACTTTTCACAACTCTACCTGGGGGAAAATTCTTAAAGGGACAGAGGAAATAATAATAGCTAAAATAGATAATTTTGACTATATAGAATTTTTAAAACCTTTTACATGATTATAGTCACAAAGCTAGAATTAGAAGTGAAACTGAAGAGTGAGAAAATATTTGGATAAGTTATTATTAATAAAATCCTGATAGTTGAATTATATAGGCAATTGACACAAATATACAACACCAAGAGCCATTTACCAAAAGATAAATGGTCACAGGATAAGGGATGAGTTTTGAAATAAGAATTACAAACTCTAAATGATCATGTGAAGACATGCTTTATCATTAATAGTGAAAAATGCAAATTAAAACAACTGTGATTATCCTTCATATAATGCAAAATGGGAATAGTCAATGTTAGTGGGGCTATGGAAAGACAGACTCATTTATATGCTATAGGTGGAATTATAAAGTATTCCATCTGCTCTGGATATCAATTTGATTTTTTGAAGGAAAAGTGAGTAGACTGTCCCTAGCTTTTACCTGACAATCCCAGTATTAGAAATCTCAAGGAAGTAAAAGACATAAACACATTGTAGGTGCTCCAGATACCCAAATCTTCATTGCAATACTCCTCCTGGTAGCAAAGCATTAGATAAGAAATAGATTCCCAACAATCTGAGAATGTTTGAAAAAACTCTGGCACATGAATGTAATAAACTATGATAGTGCATTAAGATTAATAGAAAGAATTTGGAGAAAGAAATTAAGATTTGTATGAAATGATGCAGATGAAAATTGTTGTTACTGTTCATCCTTCATTTTAGAAGAGGACTGACATTATGGGATGACGTCTTGACTCACATGTGAATTGGATTAAATTAAGCAGAACCACAAAGCCAATATGCAAAATTGTAACAATAATATACATTTAAAAGTCACCAAAAAAAGGGAAATTAAATTCTAACTGGAAAAAACAAGGAAGGATCCAGAGAAAAGACAATAAAACATACCACTTCCCACTTCACCCATGGTAGATAGGGGGAGAACTACTGAAAGAGAATATTGTTCTTCTACACCTAAGGACAGGCTGTCCCTCATGCCTAGAGTGCTCACCACCACCACCTGCAGCTTCTACCTCTTAGAATCTCAAGATAACTTTCAAAGTTTAGCTCAAGTTTCCCATTCTCCAAGATGTCTTTGCTGATCCCCTAATTTCTTAATGTCTCCTCCCCACCCTTAATGATGGTGTTTTTATTGTGTGAAAAATGCAAATTAAAACAACTGATTACTTATCTTGGACCTGCTCCATTACCTAGGAGAATGTTAATTCCTTGAGCAGTCAGGACAATCACGCTTCTGTATTTTTATTGTCAATAGTTACCTCCTAATAAGAGCTTACTTGATGTAGTCATCATATCTGATGATTTTGTTTAATTATTTTTGTTTGTTATACAGATTGAGCAATAGTAGGGAGTGATTGAAAGTGCTATGGGAGGGGCGGCTAGGTGGTGCAGTGGATAGAGCACTGGCCCTGGATTCAGGAGTACCTGAGTTCAAATCCGGCCTCAGACACTTAACACCTGGAAGTTGTCTGGGGAGGTCAAGGAACTTTTTCCTTGAAACCCCAGGAGTTTTTCCTTTGAGATCAAGGAAGCTTCTCCTTGAGCTCAACCAAAGGACAGACACACCCAAAGAGATGAGTAGCACCAGATTGAACTGAGCAAACTTGAGGACCACCACCCTGCATTCCAGTCCTCCACACCACCTCAATGAGGTAATCCTGTTAGGTGTGGCTGCACCAGAAGGGGACACAGAAACTGCCCACCAGCAGACTGCTTGGACCCACCAGGATGGAGTTAATGCCCATCACCAGATAGCCCACAACCCATCATCAAACTACCCCAACCCACCGCCAGACTACTTCCAACCCATCACCCAATAAGGGACATTTTACCCACACCATTTTAGCCCTGTAAAAGGGTGCTCCCCAAGCTAGTTGGGGAGGAAAGTGTTTTTTAAACCTTCCTCCCGGCCAGTTTCTCTTGTACCCCAATAAAGCTGTTCTTTTATTCCTAAATAGGACTTGCATGAAAGTGTAATTATTTACAGAGGAATCCTAAGGACCCATGTGCTTTCTCTCCCATAACAAAGGGATTAATAAAGGAAAGAGAGAGAGAAAGAGAATGTGCTAAAGAGAATTTAAAGGTGGAAGAGACCTTAGAAATCAAGAGGCTGCTAAGTGGTACAGTGAACAGCCAGCTGGACCTAGATTCAGGGATATTTGAATTCAAATGGAGTCTTAAATATTTACTAGCTATGTGCCCCTGGGCAAGTCACTTAACTACTGTTAGCCTCAGTTTCCTCATCTGTAAAATGAGGGTGATAGCACCTCCCTCCCAGAATTGTTGTTAAAACAAAGTGAGATTATATTTGTCAAGTGCTCTGCAACCTTAGAACACTGTATGGATGTTGTTGTTGTCTTGGTAAAGATACTGGAGTGGTTTGCCATTTCTTTCTCCAGCTCATTTTATAGATGAGGAAACTGAGGCAAACGGGGTTAAGTGACTTGACCAGGGTCACATAGATGATAAGTATCTGAAGCTAGAATTGAATTCAGGAAAATGAGTCTTTTTTACTTTAGGCCTAGCAATCTCTCCACTGAGGCTCAGAGAGGTTAAATGACATGTCCGTGTTCACATATCTAGTAAGAGTTAAGAGTTGGGATCAGAGCCCAAGTCTTCCTTACTCTAAATTCTATCCCCACTACATTACCTTGCTCCAGTTTATAAACTGACTATTCCCCTTTTCTGAATATCATGGATCACAACAAAGGTTTGCTAGGAAACTGAATATCTGGAATGATGTAAAGATAAAGAGATATGTCACTTGCCCCCTGCAGATTCCAATGAATATTTATAGGGAAAGTGATGAGAACCAAATCCCTGGATTAAAGGATGAAGTTTTCTGTGAAGACTTTGGGGAGGCTGGGGCTAAGATTGGGGTGGAAGAGGAGGCTGTTCCAATAAGATACATCCGAGCAAAGGAATTGGGACTAAAGCTTTTGTACCATTGGGGGTGGGGGACAGGGTAGATGATCTAGGAAAAGCCTTTCATCAAACCTACAGATGAAAATTAACCTTTAGAAAGGACTATCTAATCCCACTCTGGTCAAAAATTCCAGTGAAACAGGGGAGACAAATGTTGGGACCATGAAAATCTAAATCTCTAAGTAAAATTGTGACCTTTGAGTTCTAATTACTTGGAGCTAGCTTAATGTGACACATGGTATTTTTTGACCTTGTAAGTTTTAAAGTAATGAAATTTCAGAATATGTTTAAGATTCAAGTTAATAAGCATCTCCTCCCTCCTTCCCTACAAAAGAACTAGATCTCCTCTGGCTACATTATATGAAATCTGAAAATAGAGACTATATTATGGATAGGATTTGATTTCCAGCAGAGGGGAGAGCCCTGGATAATGAATAAAGCCAGGCTGTGCAAATTCAATTCAATTCAGTTTAACAGGCATTTATTATGAACCCACACTATATACTAGGTGCTGGCTAGACAAATGAAAACCATTGGTCTTATATCATTCATGCACTAGTCCTAAGGCTCTGAACCTTGTCTGGGTCATGGACCCCTTTGGTGGTCTGGTGAAGTGTAAGCAACTCTTCTCAGAATCATATTGTTAAATAATTGAAGGAAATACTAAATTTCATTTAGAGGTGAGTAAAAATAAAAATGTCATTTTTTCCCCTTCCAAGTTTACAATCCCTTTGAAATCTATCCACAGAACCTTAAGGTCAGTGGAAATTAAGTTAAAATCTCTAGCACCAGAATTATGACCATTATTAGCTTAAACTGGAAGCATCAAAGGTAAACAAAATAAAATAACTGATTGGGAGAAGGGGAAAGAAAGGAACAAGCTCCTGATAAATATTATCCCAGTTAGTCCTCATAACCACCCTGGGAGGTAGGTGGTATTATTATCCATATTTTATGGTTTCACAGATGATCTAAATGTCACAAGGCTTGATCAATTTCAAGATTGCCTTCTGCATTAGGGGTATTCCTTCTTTTGTTACCATGTACTATGGTGGGTGAAAGATGAAATGATTCAGAAAACAAAGTTTGGACCTTCCAAGCATATTGATTCATTAAGCAATGCATGGCAATAGCTTAAAAAAACGGGGGACAGACCCCCTCAGATTAGCCCTGGACCCCAAATAAAGGACAAGGCAGGTTTTTATGCATTAAAAGAATACAATTAACAAGATATAAATCAGGATACAACATTAGGTCATCTGATTTCTAATTGGAGGAAAGATTAGGACTTTTCAAGTTAGGAAGGGGAGAGGGAACAGGTATAATTCCTTAAAATCAGAAAAAGAAGTGTCTCTCCTCCCAAATGTCTGTAAAAAATCAAAGGAACATGGAAATAACTGATTGACCCGTAGGAAGCCAGTTTTCAGAAAAGACATATGGGTTGCTTGAGATGTACAATTGTGAGAAAACTCCTTGAATCAATTTTTGGATCTGACTATGTTTCTGGTCAGCATAACCTAGGTCCTTAGACAAAAGTATCTAGCAGCAGGTAGAGGGGATCCAGTTTCCCAGCCACACAGGGCTAGGTTCAAACAATGCAATAAGCTTTCCTCCCAGTTTCCACAATTGAATAAACTTTTCTTACAAGACAGAATTAGGACTAGACCCATAACTGACTAGAAAGGGAATTGAGCTAGCTCCAGAACTGAGTTACAAAATTGTGTCAATATGGTTCTCTCAGTTTCCAAAATTAACCACTTGCTGTCCTAATCCCCTTAATGCCCTAAATTTCCTCAGGATTTCTATCCTATGGGATTGTGATGGTAGCTGTGTTTCACTAGTTAATCTCCTCCTTCGCTACCTAGGGGAAGGGATTTCCTTCATATAATATGAGTTAATAATAGCTATCATTTCTATATTATTTTAAGGTTTGTAATACACTTTATAAATGTCTCAGTTTATTCTGACAGCAACCCTTGGAAGCAGGTGCAATTATTCTGCTTTACAAATGAGGAAACTGGGGCAGACAGAGGTCAAATGATTCACTCAGGGTCACACAGCTAGGAAGTATCTGAGACTAGTTTTGAACTCAAGTCTTCCTGACTCCAGGCCCAGTGGTCTGTGCACTGTGGTGCTACCTTGCTGCTTAAGTGCTCTTTTCTAATGATCTGTGATTGATGCATAGAATAAGTCTTTTAGCCTTGCCTTAAAGTCTCTGGGTGTATAATAATATACCCAGAAGAAAATACAAATAATATCTCTATTCTCAACTTACCTCTCAGGACACTCAATGTGTGCATGGGGGTTGGGGGGAGCAGAGAAAGGATGGGGATTAGAGAAGCAGTCAAGCTACTTTCATAATCCTCACATGTAGCACTAAAATCCATCCCAATCTGGCTTTGTTAGTTCAGGTTACAGGGACAGACTGCCTCCACTGGGCAATGGTGTATATGTATATCCAGTTGATTGTGGGCAAGGCTAAATCTGTGATTTCCAAATTAAAGCAATTTCCCCAAACTCTGTACTTGGGGAGAGTTAGCAGTGGTCCAAGTATAATGATGGCCAACATGTAGACTCATTACCCTTCCCTCATAACACACGTAGGAAACTCATTACTTTTTTCTTCTATTCAATAATTTTACTTACTGATTAAAATTCTTGAGGCTGAGGGCATAGGTTATATTAGTCTTGGATTCTTGCCCATTATGCTCATTTTAGCTGTGTGAAATATTAGGGCCAAAGGGACCCCACTTAATACCATTTGGTTTTAAACTTTACACCCTTTAGGGATAGCCTATCAGACTCACATATTTCTTTCAGTTTTCTTGTAGAGATGCTTTACCTTAGAGTAGAGGAAAAGGATGTTTCTGAATGGGTAGTGAGTCATCCATGGTTGGCCTCCCTTAGAAACTCAAAGGGAATTAATGGAAATTTGCCAATGTTTTCCTGTACGGATCAGAATGTGAAGCATATAGTTGGGGGTTGTCCTCCACAAAGTTCTCATTAGGAACTGCAGCTCCCAGATGACTAGGCAGAGCTCAGAGTTCCAAGTCTGAGTGAAGGTAATGCTTCTTCTACATCAAGGGAAGGGGGTTATTTTCACCTTACCTCCATTATCAATTCCTTACCTCATACCAAACTAAAGAGAAATAATAAAAGGTAACCTTACAACAAGACTTGGGAATACAGTTTTATTAAATGCAAAATTCTGAAACCGAGATGGGGGGAGGCAAAGAGGTAAATATCCCTGCCTCAGTGAAAATATCCATCATCTTGCAACCATTCTCCATGTTAAATGCTAACATTTCAGGATGCACAGCATTTCAAAATGTCACCATTCTTAAGTGGTGCTGTTACATTTTTAACAGTCATTTAAAGAGTATTCCTCCTCCTTCCCTTCCCTCCTTGCAAATACCACTGGAAATGAAAGGGGAGGGATGTTCTGGAGTGGAAAAAAAGCTTTCAGAGAATGAATGGCATTAATATATTTTGTTGCCTTGCTGTTGAGCAACCTTCTTATTTAAAGAGCAGAACCTCCCCCGCCCATCCTCCAGAGCCTTTGTAAAAGTCACCTTACAAGAGGGCTTGGGCTTTGAATCATTTTTAAAGAAAAATAAATATAGCACGACCAGGTAGCATGATGTGGTTTTATTAGGGGAGGGCCAAAGGGATCCCATGCCCAGATTTATCCCTGAAGCCTTTCCTTGAAAAAATAGAAATATGATTCAAGAGCCTAGCTTCCTGTGCATCCAAATGTGCCTGTCCTAGCCTTTCTACTGTTGTTTTCCTCTTCCTCCTCCTTCCTCCCACCTCCCATCCCTGTCCACGACCCAGGGCTGAAACTATGGCTTAGTCACTTCCTGTTTCCAGATAGTTTTCTCTTTGGGCAGCCCTGAAAGCAGCCAGAAAAGATGACAAATTAGCCTGACTTTTCCTGATGACGCAACTGTCCAGAAAGACAGCCTGAAGCAGGACCAATGCAGCAGCCTGAGCAGCACAGTGGAAATGTTAGAAGGGGTTGGACGGAGGTCATTACTACCGAAACAAAACACAGTTGGAAGTTGGCATTCTAGCCTATAGGCAGCATTGCTTAATTAGAGAAATAATCAAAGAGGTTACTCTAGGGTAGCTTCTGGAGATTCTTAGCAGACTGAAATGGAAAAATGAAAAGGTTGCATGCAATTAGTTCAAATTCCCTGTGATCTGGTTGTCTGGTCCAGTTCATTCAAATTACATATAAATAATCAAAGAACCATAGAGGAAAACAGAAATTATGCTTACCATTATATTTGATAAGCTTCTGGGAAGGAAGCCTTTTTTTCCCAGAAAGTCTTGGTTTTGAGTTCTTCATTTTCTACATATTGATATATAGAGGAACTGGATTTTCAAGAACCTTTGTTATTATCTCTTTTTTGGGATGGTGGGTGGAAGATAAGTTAGTCAAAGAAAATCCATGTTGTGTGTTATCTTCCTATAGTGCTGTGCTGATTCATTTAAAGAGATGAGATGACTGCCCCTGAGAAACTACCAATTTAAGATAGACCATATTGTGACAGACAGAACCAAAAGGCCAAAAACTGAAATTGTTGTTCAGTCTGATTCCTCATGACTCCATCTGGGGTTTTCTTGGTGAAGATTCTGGGGTAGTTTGCCATTTCCTTCTCCAGCTCTTTCTATAGTTGAGAAAACTGAAGCAAACAGGGTTAAGTGACTTGTCCAGGGTCACATAGCTAACAAGTGTCCAAGGCTAGATTTGAACTTAAGTCTTCTTAACTCTAGGTCCAGAGCTCTACTATGCACCTAGCAGGATTAATAAGGAAAAAGCAAGAAAGTCCAAGAATTGAAATGGGAAATATTTTCAGTGGCATACCAACTCAGTTGATATAGGCAATATGATACAATGGAAAGACTTATGAGTAGGTAGACTTGAGGTCAGATCCATGCTCTAGCGCTTATAATTTCTGCAACCTTGAATAAATTGATTAACTTCTCTCTACTTTTGTTTCTTCATCTCTAAAATGTGAAGGTTGGACAAGATAACCTCAGAATGCTCTTCCAGTTTGAGCTCTATTATCCTGCCAGCATTTGAGGATCTGGAGTGAAAGCTAATAATGAAAAGCCTGCCCTAGAGAAGCTTCCAATTTAAAACACATCATATTGTGCCAAACATAAGAAGAACCAAAAAACAAAAGAAGATAATACTGAATAAGCACAATTAATAAGGCAAATGGATGAGAACCCAAGAATTAAAGTGGGGAACACATTTGTTTGTCTTTTGTGGGCTTTCCCCCCACCAGCCTCTGATGTCTACAGTCAGATTGTGTTTTTATACCTGTCTCCTACAGAAAAAAAAAGATCAGAGAAATTATTTTCATGATGTTTCCTACAGATCAGAGAAAGACAGGAAAAACACAGTACTGAGTTTATTTGCCCCAAGAAGAAGTAGGCATGAATTGTGAGGAGACCCCTTCCAAAGAAGGAGCTCAAAGACTCCCTCTTTCTGAGGGTATATAAGGTCTCTTTGTTCACTGGTTAGAGGGTATTATTAGTTTTATTAACATGATATAAATCAGTCCAAAAGCAAATACTGTAACAAGAATGGATGTAATGCAAAGCAGTTTAACAATTTCAGTTATAACAAGTACATAGGAAACACAGAAACACTATGATAAGATTACATGGTTCTGAAAAAGGAGTTTGACAAGGATGAAATTGCCCAGATGTTCCCTCAAGATAGGGACTTACTATTTTGGAGAAAGAAGTCACCAGATAAGGACTTATCTGCTAGCTATCTGGGTTCAGTTTGGAATTCAGTCGAAGGGCATTTTGCTCCTACTAATCCAGAGTTTCATAAAATCCTTTTGGATAATAAGACAGCTCCATTAAATCCAGGTGGTCTATACATTCTTATTAACACTACATACACAGGTCACTTTCCTCAGTCCCATTTTAAAAATGATGAAAGATGCCCCAGAAGGCAAAATAATACTCCCATGTTGACATAACTAATTAGTAGCTTCCAGGACTAGAACCAACATCCTTTAGTTCCAACTTTAGAGTTCTTTTCATTCTAGCACAATTTCCAGGATCCAATGACCTAAAATGATTAATCTGGTAGGGAAAAATAAAATTCTGGCCATCTATGGATTAGGTCATAGAAAGATGGACATTCTATAGATTATCTACTCAAAGTTCTTAATACTTTGTGAGGCAACTTGGTAGCATAAAGCATAGAGCAGTAGATTTGGAGTCAAAAAGATCTGAGTTTAAGTCTTGACTCATATACTCATTAGCTATGAAACCCTGAGCAAATTATTTAGCCTCTGTTAGCCTCAGTTTCCTCATCTCTAAAGTGGGGACAATAATGTCTACTTCATAGGGTTGTGGTGAGGATCAGTGAGATAATGGAAAGACCTTGGCAAACTCTGAAATACTCTATCAATGCTAGATATTATTAGTAATTATTGACCAACTCCTATTGATATCTTTCTTATCTTTCAAGATACAATTCAAATAAGTTAATGGAGAAAGTATTCCATGGGGCCTCCCTACATTTCCTCAATAGGACTCATTTATTCTCCCTTCTGATTTTATTACACTGTTTACTCTTCTGCACTTGTTTGCATGTATTATACTTGTTTGCATTATATTAATTTTTATCTATGTCTTCACTCTCCTACTGTGGCTTCAAACTCCATGAGGGCCCAAAGACTGCTTCATTTTGCTTTCTAATTCCTCACATTCCTACCACGGTGCACTTCATATAAGCTTGTTGAATGAATCCGTAAGTGAAAGAATGATTGCTCACTGTTTAATTATTATGACATTTCAAACAACCTAGGATGAATTTACAGTAGCACATATAAGCAGTCTAATGGCTCTTGTATTGATTTCATCTTTGAACTTAAAGTCAAGAAGACTTGGGTTCAAATTTTGCCACAATCACTTTTTTTTTATGAGATATTTTATTTTTTCCGTTACATGTAAAGATAGTTCTCAACTTTTGTTTATACATGCTTTACAATTTCAGATTTTTCTGGATCAGCTCACAGCTCCACCAACAATGCATTAGTGTTCCAATTTTCCCACAGCCTCTCCAACATTTATTATCTTCCTTTTTTGTCATTTTAGCCAATCTGATAGGTGTCAGGTGGTACCTCAGAGTTGTTTTAATTTGCATCTCTCTAATCATTAGAGATTTAGAGCATTTTTTCATATGGGAATAGATAGCTTTGGTTTCTTCATCAGAAAACTGCCTGTTCATATCCTTTGACCATTTCTCAATTGGGGAATGACTTGGATTCTTATAAATTTGATTTAATTCCCTATATATTTTAGAGATGAGGCCTTTATCAGAAGCACTGGCCTCAAAAATTGTTTCCCAGCTTTCTGCCTCCCTTCTAATTTTGGATGCATTGCTTCTGTTTGTACAAAAAAATTTAAATTTAATATAATCAAAATCATCCACTTTGCATTTTATAATATACTCTATCTCATGTTTGGTCAAAAACTGTTCTCCTTTCCAAAGATCTGATAGGTACACTATTCCTTTCTCTCCTAAATTACCTATGGTATCACCTCTTATGTCTAAATCATGTATCCATTTTGACCTTATTTTAGTATAAGGTGTAAGATGTTGGTCTAAGCCTAATTTCTGCCATACTATCTTCCAGTTTTCCCAGCAGTTTTTGTCAAATACTGAGTTCCTATCCCAGAAGCTGGAGTCTTTGGGTTTATCAAACACTACATTACTAGTGTCATTTACTACTGCATTTCCTGAGCCTAGCCTATTCCATTGATCTACCACTCTATTTTTTAGCCAGTACCAGATAGTTTTGATGACTGCTGCTTTATAGTAAAGCTCCAGGTTTGGTACCGCTAACCCACCTTCCTGTGAATTTTTTTTCATTATTTCCCTGGATATTCTTGATTTTTTGTTTTTCCAGATGAATTTTGTTATTATTTTTTCTAGCTGTATAAAATAATTTTTAGGTAGCCTGATTGGTATGGCACTGAATAAGTAAATTAATTTAGGCAGTATTGTCATTTTTACTATATTAGCTCTGCCTATCCATGAGCAATTGATATCTTTCCAATTATTTAGATCTGATTTGATTTGTGTGAAGAGTGTTTGGTAGTTGTGTTCATAGAGTTCCTGGGTTTGTCTTGGCAAGTAGACTCCCAAGTATTTTATATTACCTACCGTTACTTTAAATGGAATTTCTCTTTCTATCTCTTGCTGCTGGACTTTGTTGGTCATGTATAGAAATGCTGATGATTTATGTGGATTTATTTTATATCCTGCTACTTTGCTAAAGTTGTTAATTGTTTCAAGTAATTTTTGACTTGATTCTCGAGGATTCCTTAAGTATACCATCATATCATCTGCAAAGAGTGATGGTCTTGTTTCCTCCTTGCCTATTCTAATTCCTTTAATTCCTTTCTCTTCTCTGATTGCTAAAGCTAACATTTCTAGGACAATATTAAATAATAGGGGTGATAATGGACATCCCTGTTTCACCCCTGATCTTATTGGGAAGGTCTCTAATTTATCTCCATTGCATATAATACTTGCTGATGGCTTTAGGTAGATACTGTTTATTATTCTAAGGAAAGCTCCCCCTATTCCTAAACTCTCTAGTGTTTTTATTAGGAATGGGTGCTGTACTTTGTCAAAAGCTTTCTCTGCATCTATTGAGATAATCATATGATTTTGGTTGGTTTTCTTATTGATGTGGTTGATTATGTTAATAGTTTTCCTAATGTTGAACCAGCCCTGCATTCCTGGTATAAATCCCACCTGGTCATAGTGTATTATCCTGGTGATCACTTGCTGTAATCTCCTTGCTAATATCTTATTTAAGATTTTAGCATCAATATTCATTAGGGAAATTGGTCTATAATTTTCTTTCTCTGTTTTTGCTTTGCCTGGTTTTGGTATCACCACCATATTTGTGTCATAAAACGAATTTGGTAGAACTCCTTCTTCACCTATTTTTCCAAATAATTTGTATAATATTGGAATTAATTGTTCTTTAAATGTTTGGTAAAATTCACCCGTAAACCCATCTGGCCCTGGGGATTTTTTTTTAGGGAGTTCATTAATGGCTTGTTCAATTTCTTTTTCTAATATGGGTTTATTTAAGGATTTTATTTCTTCTTCAGTTAAGCTGGGCAGTTTGTATTTTTGCAAATATTCATCCATTTCATTTAGATTGTCAAATTTATTGGCATACAGTTGGGCAAAATATTTCCTAATTATTGCTTTAATTTCCACTTCATTGGTGGTAACATCACCCTTTTCATTTTTGATACTGGTAATTTGGTTTTCTTCTTTCTTTTTTTTAATCAAATTAACCAGTATTTTATCTATTTTATTGGTTTTTTCATAAAACCAGCTCTTAGTTTTATTGATTAATTCTATAGTTTTTTTGCTTTCAATCTTATTGATTTCTCCTTTAATTTTCAGGATCTCTAATTTAGTGTCTAATTGGGGATTTCTAATTTGTTCTTTTTCTAGCTTTTTAAGTTGCATGCCCAATTCATTAATCTCCTCTTTCTCTTTCTTATTCATGTAAGCATTTAGAGCTATAAATTTTCCCCTAAGCACTGCTTTGGCTGCATCCCATAGATTTTGGTATGTTGTCTCATTATTGTCATTCTCTTGGATAAAGTTATTGATTGTTTCTATGATTTCTTGTTTGGCCCATTCATTCTTTAGAATGAAATTATTTAGTTTCCAATTGTTTTTCATTCTACTTTTCCCTGGCTCTTTCTTACATGTAATTTTTATTGCATCATGATCTGAGAAGGATGCATTTACTATTTCTGCCTTTCTACATTTGACTATGATGTTTTTGTGCCCTAATACATGGTCAATTTTTGAAAATGTGCCATGTACTGCTGAGAAAAAGGTATATTCCTTTCTATCCCCATTCAATTTTCTCCAGACATCTATCATGTCTAACTTTTCTAGTAATCTATTCACCTCTTTCACTTCTTTCTTATTTATTTTTTGGCTAGATTTATCTAATTCTGAGAGGGGGAGATTCAGATCCCCCACTAGTATAGTATTACTATCTAATTCCTCTTGTAATTCATTTAACTTCTCCTCTAAGAACTTGGATGCTATACCACTTGGCGCATACATATTCAATATTGATATTACTTCATTATCTATAGTACCTTTAAGTAAGATGTAATTTCCTTCCTTATCTCTTTTAATGAGATCTATTTTTGCCTGCACTTTGTCTGAGATAAGGATTGCTACCCCTGCCTTTTTTACTTTAGCTGAGGCATAATATATTCTGCTCCAGCCTTTTACCTTTACTCTGTGTGTATCTCTCTGCTTCAAATGTGTTTCTTGTAAACAGCATATTGTAGGGTTCTGGTTTTTAATCCACTCTGCAATTCGCTTCCGTTTTATAGCAGAGTTCATCCCATTCACATTCACAGTTATTATTACTGACTGTCTATTCCCCTCCATTCTATTTACCCCCTTTGTACTTCCCCCCCTTCTTTCACCCTATTCCTCCTCACCGACGTTTTACTTCTTACCCCTGCCTCCCCCAATCTGCCCTCCCTTTTTATCACCCCCCCTCTCTTTTCTTTACCCTTTTCTCCCTTACTTTTGTCCTCCCTTCTATCAGTCCCCCCCTTTCCCTTCCCCTTTTGTTTCCCTAAAGAATGAGTTAAGTTTCTTTATCCCAATGAACGTATATGTTATTCCCTCTTTGAGTCAAATCTAATGAGAATAGGGTTGAAACCATGTTTCCCCCTCCTTTCTTTCCCTCTATTATAATAGGTTTTTTTTCCACCTCTTCATATGATATAATTCATCCCATTCCACCTCCCCTTTCCTCTCCTCCCCATAGACTCCCTTTTTATCCCCTTAATTCTTTTGTATCATCACATCAAAGACAATTTCACAATCACTTTTTACTTATGTGACAAGTAGCCTGTGTGGTCATCTATGGTATCTACTTCTGGGTTGTCATGACAGTAAAATGAGAAACCTTTGTAAAGAAGTCTAATGTAAAGAGCAATGTAACGAGTCATAGGACCTTGGTTCAAATCCTGCCTCTAAAGTTAACTATGTATGTGACCTTGGGGAAGTCTCTTAACCTCATTTTCCCCATCTGTAAAAGGAGAGGTTTGGACTGGGTGACCTCTGAGGTAATTTTCAGCTCTAGATCTATGATCCTAGAATGCTTTGCAAATCTTAAAGCATTATATAAATGTCAGTTATCACTGTTATAATTATATACCCACAGGATGGAAATAAGGTCAAATATATCCATCTAGGATGTACAAAGGCCCAAATGAATGAATGTTGATAAGTAACAGAACAACATCAACCTCTGATTTCATTATTTGGTTTTGTTAAAGAGTTCTGAAGATGTTGATAAAAGACCTATGGAATATTTGGTGGATCCCTTCTGGTTTCTTCTACTACTATCACCCACAGGTATGTGTGTTTACATATGCCCTTTTATTTGTGAACTAGCTTCCTACAGATAGGAGAGCTGATATGCATCAGACTTTTGATTCCAAAAATGAAATAATTTTTTTGTACTCAATGTGACCTTTATTTCCCACTACACTGGAATTCTACCAGGAAAGGAAATATGGTTAAGAAACTATGACTTTGAAGAACAAAAACAGCATTTTTTCAAATTTCCTTTAAACAAATGACAAAATGTAGTATGCAGTGGGTGTGAGGTTCCCTTTGCAGTGTGAGTGAAACCAGAGAAATATAATTTCCACATTGAAATTGAGATGATTCATCATTTTTCTCTTCCAGGGCTCTCCTGGAAATATTTCACCTGAAATACCATTTCTGAGAAAAGCCAAGGAATTAGTAATGACCAAGGACATTGAAAAGGAAAGACATTTGTTCTGAGACCTAGAAAAGAATCTTCCATTCAAATCCCCTCTGTGCATATGCCTGAAAGGGGATGAGAGGATATTCTAAAATCATCTTCAGTATTTTTGCTTCAGTTTAGAAAGCTTATTCTACTTTATAGCAGAGAAAGCCCAATAAAGAGGAATATGTGAGTTTTTAAGGTGATGTATTATTTTGGTAAGAGGGGATCTTAATGGAATATTATTATAAGAATCATATTGATTTATATGTGGAAGAAACCTTAGAAATTAATTAGAACAATTCTTTCATTTTGTAAATCAAGAAACTGAGGCTCCTAACAGGGTGGTAAGAGAAGGTTCACAAGGTCCCACAGATAATTTGGCTAAGTCATGATTTGACCTCAGGCTTTTTGGCTCCTAATCTGGCGGGGTTTTTTTTCACTCTACTCCCACTGGCTTCTCTCCAAAAACACAAATAGTGATGCAAATAGAATGGAGAGCTGACTTTGCATTCTTTACTGTGACTGCCTCTGGACTTTTCTGTTTATGAAACTTTATGCTGTACAAAAGAAGAAGTATGGCTATCTATTTTCCTTTGGGCCATACAAAGTTAACAGATTTCAGCAAACAATTTAAAGTTACAACAAACCATTTAAAGTTATCAACAACCATATGAAAACAAAATGACCCAAATCAATACTAATAATTAGACAAATGCAAATAAAAGCAACTCTGAGGTTCTACCTAAAGCCCATCATTTTGGTAAAGATGACAAATGTCAGTGACTCATGTTAGAGTGGCTATAGAACAAAACCACAGATATGCACTGTTAGTGGAGTTGTGAATTAGTCCAGCCATTCTGGAAAACAAATTGAAACTATGCCCTCAAAGCTAAAAGTCAGTACATATCCTTTGACCCAGCTATTCCTCTAATAGGCTGACACACCAAAAAGATCAAAGTAAAAAGATTCATATATATTTCTAGAAGTTCTTTTCAACTGGAGACTAAGCTTATTGGAAAATGGCTAAACAAATTATGGTGTACAAATATAATGGAATATTTTGGTGCTTGTGCCATACTATAAGAAATGATACAGTGGACCTAGGAAGACCTCTATTAACTGATGCAAGTGAAGAGCAGAACAAGAAGAAAAATTTGTACAATGACAGCAATATTAACCTAGGAAAGAAGCTTTGATAAATGCAATGATAAACCAAAAGTACAAGTGGGTGAAGATGAAACATGCTCCCCAACTCTTGCCAGAGAGGTGATGGACTTAAAATGCAGGATGAGACATACATTTTTGGATGTGACCAATGTAGGAATTTGTTTTGCTGGACCGTGAATATTTGCTATGAAGGGCTTCTTTCTTTCTTTTTTTTTCTTTTTCAGTTGGGATGGGGGTGGAAAGAAGATAATAAGTGCTTGTAAAGGTAACTTTTTAAAAAAAGAAAATGTTTTATTTAGTGCAGTGAAATAATATTGTCAAAGTACTTCTTCCCTTTCATTTCCAGGAACCAGGTTACATACTTTGAATCAAGACTTCTAAAGATATTATACATGTTCTCGTTTGATCAGATTTGTCAAATATCAATAAATATGTTTGCATGCCCAAAGTAATTTTAGGGTCTCTTTAGTTGTAAAATATTTTTCATCATTAGCTTTCACTCCAGATCCTCAAATGCTGGCAGGATAATAGAGCTAAAACTGGAAGAGCATTCTGAGGTTATCTCGTCCAACCTTCTTATTTTAGAGATGAAAAAACAAAAGTACAGAGAAGTTAATTAACTTACTCAAGGTCGAAGAATTTATAAGTGCTAGAGCAGGGATCTGAACTCAAGTCCTACTGAGAACTCTTTCCATTGTATCATATTGCCTACATCAACTGAGTTGTTATGCCACTGAAAATATTTCCCATTTCAATATTATCTCATTTGGTCCTCACAATAACCCTTCAAAGTAAATGCTACTATTATCCCCATTTTATAGTTAAGAAAATTGAAGGTTAAGTGACTTGCCCAGGGTCATACATCTAGTAAGTGTCTGAGGCCAGATTTGAACTTAAGTTTTCCTGACTGTAGACCTTGTGTTCCATCCACTGTACCATCTTTTTACCTTAACAGTTCACTCAGAAACATCACAATATATAATTTTTTGCTAGAAACATCATTCCTGAGAGACAGTGGGTTATTATGGACAAGGTTGCATTTGGAGATACTGTTTAATGTGACAAATGTTCATTAAGCAACTACTAAATCCCAAGCACAGTACTAGACACTAGGCATTAAAAGACAAAAGGGAAAGTCCTTGCCCTTACATTCTACTGGATTCAGGAAGATCTGTGTTCAAATCCCACATATGACCCTTGCTATTGTATAGTCAGCCAGTCTGTTTGTCCACTTCTAGCCTAACTTTAAAAAATAAAGTTATCTTCACACTGTGATGGGCTATTAGAGTAGGCCTTTAGTGTAGGGGTTCTTAAGTTTGTTTATGCCATGGGACCCATTAGCCATCTGGTGAAATCTATGGAGCACTTCTTAGAATCATGTTTTTGAATGCATAAAATAAAGTACATAGTATTAAAAAGGAAACCAATTATATTAAAATGCAGTGATCAGAATATTAAAGAAACAAGTCTAAATTGTAGATACAATGTTAAGAACTCCTGCTTTGGTAGAACTAAACAGCAACAATAACAACAAATCCCACAAAACACCATAAGGTAGGAGAAAGAAAAATGCATATGGGGGCACCTCTTCTATTGTGTCACCTTGTGTAAGCAAATCTCACCTCTCTGGCTTCAAGTATTCTCATCTATACAATAAAGGGCTGAATTACTACCTGTAAGTCCCCTTCCTAAAGGGGTAAAACAGTGATTTTCCGACCAAGTAGTCTTGTAATTTAAGTTGCTCTGGAAGAAATTTCAGATTTTCCATGATATAAAAGCAAAGAAAGACTGATTGACAGGCAATAAAAACAGCATTGAGGATTTTATCTTAAACCATGGGTTTTATCATTTCTAGGACAGATAAAACAGGCTAATTCAATATGCTTACATTGCTGGATTCAGGGAGTATTGATGGAGAAAAATAATTTAGAGTGGGCAGAAAAGGGATTATTTAAAGGCAGAGTTGAATTGTCACTAGCCTTTCTCTCCCTAACAAGTCATCAAAATGACTATATCACCTGTCTGATGCTTGTCAATGTTCATTGCTGCCCCCATCAGAAGACTGTGTGCCCGACAGGATTCTGAGAGAGATATAGAGCTGCTTACTGTGGTTGGAATGAGCTTTAAGCTCCAGAGAACTCTGTTAAAATTTTGACACCATTTGTATCTTTGGGTAGGAACTCTGCCCTGACAATACTGACCTGAAGACAGTGGACATATATGAAGGGAAGATGTGAAGTACAACAGCTATTGTATTATGCGAAGTATTAACAAAATATTCACATTGTAAATGTACACATATTAAACATAGGAAGGTGAGATAGCTATTTTTCTAGACCAGAAGTTCTCAAAGTATGGTCTGGAGACCCCAAAGGGTCCCTAAGACACTGTCAGGCAGTCTTCAAGGACTTAATATTAATTTTAATTTCTAACATAGTAAATATCAGTAGATATAACCCACATAAACAAAAGCTCTTTGAATGATTGGTAGTTTTTCAGTTGTGTCTGACTCTCTGTGACCCCCTTTGGAGTTTCTTTGGCAAAGATACTTAAGTTATTTATCATTTCCTTCTCGAGCCCATTTTACAGATGAGAAAGCTGAGGCAAACAGGGTTAAGTGACTTGCTCAGAGTCACACAGCTAGCAAGTGTCTGAGGCCAGATTTGAACTCTGGAAAATGGGTCTTCCTGATTCTAGGCCTAGCACTGTAGAATATAAAGGGGAACGGAGACCAAAAAATTTGAGAACTATCCAAGATCAATGAACAAATAAAGTTTTTCAGATGCAAATAAGTAAGACTTTCACTAAAATATTGTGCTTGCTTTGAGGGTCTGGAGGAGGAAAACTGTCACCTGGAAAATATCTGAAATATACAAATATATATATATACATATATGTAAACATATATGATCAAGAAGGCTTATGTGGACCTATATAACCACATGTTTATATTTGTGTGAACATATAAACACTGTGTGCATACAAGCATGTGCATGTAAACATTTATACATATATGTATGGACTCAGTTATATCTATGTATACATGCATGTGTGTATGTATGTGTTGTATAGCATGGTAGAGAGAAAGAAGGGGATTGGCTCAAATTCTTTTTTGTATGATTAATAAATAAACAAATAATAGCTAGTATTCATATAGTACTATAAGGCTTGCAAAGTGCTTTATAAATATTATCTCATCCTCATAACAAGGTGCTATTATCATCCCCATTAACTTGCCCGGGATCAAACAGCTAGTGTCCAAGGTGGAATTTGAATTCAGGTCTTCCTGATTCCAGGTTCAATATTGTGTGTACCGTGCCACATAAATATGTTACCTGTATGACTTAGAGCAAGTGACTTAATATCCCTGAACCTCTTTCCTCTTCTCTAAAACGAGGAGGTTGGACCAGATAGCCTCTGATGTCTCCTGCAGCTCTGGAGCCATGAATTCTAATTTTTCAGAGGAGGATGGAGTACAAAGAAGAATCTGGGAATTCTCCATGTTATTATTATGAAAAGTTAGAATGATTATCAGAATGTTTTCCCCCTTTATCCTAAGACAGAATTTGTTGTTTGCTACCTTCTTGATTGTCTTTCTAAGGCAGAAATGATTATTCTTTTTGTTTTGTTTTGTTTTGTTTTGCGGGGCAATGGGGGTTAAGTGACTTCCCCAGGGTCACACAGCTAGTAAGTGTCAAGTGTTTGAGGCCCGATTTGAACTCAGATACTCCTGAATACAGGGCCGGTGCTTTATCCAGTGCGCCACCTAGCTGCCCCTAGAAATGATTATTCTTAACAAAGATTCCTCAACTTTTATCTCCATTTATAAAGTGAGAATGATAATACCTGTATTAAGGACCACCCAGAATTGCAATAAAATAACAAATGTGAAAGTGATTTGTGTAAAGTGTCACAAAAAGGATATTTTTTTATTGCTATCATTATTATCCTTATTATCCTTATTATCATTATTATTATTATTATTATTATTATTATTATTATTATTATTATTATAGGTTGCTAAGTGGTGAAGTGGATAGAGTGCTGGGCCTGGAGTCATGAAGACCAGAATTCAAATCCAGCCTCCAACATATACTAATTATGTGACCCTGGGCAAGTCTCATAACTTCTGTTTGACATAGCTTGCTCATCTGTAAAATGGGGGTAATAATAGAGGCTACTTCCCAGAGCTGTTGTGAGGATCAAAGGAGTTATTTTTCATAAAGTGCTTGGTACTTTACACAGAGTAGGTGTTATATAAGTGGTGGCTATTATTATTATTATTAGTCTAAAAGGGTGATTTTATCACTTTAGGAAACTTTCCACAGGTAATCCACAATACCCTGGTAATTTTTTTCTCTTAGAGAGTTGCCTGAGGCAATTCTAGAGAGAGGTCAATTGACTTGTTCAAGGTTATACCACTAGAATGGGACAGTGACAGGATTTATCCCCATTTTCCCATGGTTAACTCTTTATCCATAATGTGGTTATCCATAATGATATGGTTATTGTCCTGCCTCCCCCCTTCCTTACAATGTGGGGAGAAACTGAAGTATTTGTTAGTGTGTTTCGTACCCTTTCCCCTAGGGCTAGTAATCCAGGAAATGTTCACTTCTCTAACCCCCACATCCTTGGGCCAGAGTTTCTCTTGGGCAGCCCTGCTCTGTTTTCCCCTATTGAGACAGGAAATAGCCAAACTTCATTCTTTTATTTTTTTCCATTAAGAAATATTTATTTTTTTCCCTCCCCTCTGCTCCCCCTCAAAACAAAATAAATAGATAGATAAATCAATAAATAAAAACAAATATGCATAGTTAAGAGAAGGAAACTCTGATTGGTGATGTTCAAAAATCTATGTTTCATTCTGCATTTTGAATTTACTGTTGTTGTTGTTGTTTAGTTGTTTTTCAGTTGTATCTCACTCTTTGTGACCCCATTGGGGGTTTTCTTGGCAAAGAATCTATCGTGGTTTACCATTTCCCTCTTCAGCTCATTTTACAGATGAGGAAACTGAGGCAAACAGCATTAAGTGACGTATCCAGGGTCCCACAGCTAGTAAGGGTCTGAGGCCAGATTTGAACTCAAAAAGATGAGTCTTAAAAAGTGGGTAGCATGCTTCATCTTCGGTCCTTTAGAAACATAGATTCACCCTCATTCTTACCAGCAGAAGATAAGACACACACACACACACACACACACACTCATACAACAGTTTATAGGCAACAGGGCCAACACACAGGATGTAACTAGGCCCAGCAGTCAACCACAAGTGGCTCCATCACAGTCCATCCTCATCCCCCAAAGCTTCACTAAAGCATCTACAGTTGGTGAGTCCCACCAAATGCCCTTTCCCAACTTCAATGCCCTTTGGAGCCTGATGACATCTCAGAGTTCTATCTAGAAATTTATGTGACTTCATTGAAGTCACAGAATTATTGTATGATTTCCAAAGCCAGATGTCCTTAGCCAAATTAAAACTTAATCATCACTAATTGAGAGTCACTCCATTCTTTGCTCTATTAGGGCAGCTATGTATTCTGGTGAATGTGGACTATCTTACCAAAAGTCCTGATTATTATGTCCCATTCTGCCATGGTCATTAAATCTCTTTGTTTCCCTTCCCTAGGTTTCTTTTCCTGTACAATAATATTCTTTTTATTCCCTTCTCCCTATCCCCATCCCTTGAAATCTGCTTGGGTGTGTTAATCCTATTTAAAAAAAAAGAAAGAAAGAAAGGAAAAAAGGCTCAGACTCAACTCATTTCCATAGTACTTTGCATACATTTGCATATCAAGTTCCTTAGGCCCTAATCTGAAATATGTAAAATTCAATAATGAGAGCAAACAGGGCATGAGACAGAGGAAGACTCAGCAGAGCTGGGACCAGAACCTGGGTCAATGTTCAGGTTACTTGTCCGCCCTGAGCTCTGACATTGATTCCCTAGCTCAAGCCTTGTTAAGCCTTAACCGAACTGCCATTCAGAAGCCCCCCCTTGAAACTGAGATGCATAAGCCCTTCTTATGGTGAGTCACAGAGGGCCCCTGTGAGCTCAGGAGTGAGTATCATCGCACAGGCTGGCAGCATGGGAGCAGGACTCTAATCATGCAGTCCTGAAAGTGGAGCTTGGCCCCAATCAGTAAGGATAATAATCCTAGCATTTCTCACCTCACAGTGGTGTTATGAGGATGAAATTAAATCATATGTATGAAAGTGCTTTGTAATCCTAGGGGACGTCATAAATGGGGGTGGTTCCCTCCTCCCCCATTAGTGATTTCATCAGTATAGGGAACTTTTGAGGAGGAAATAGACCTACACCTTCCTTGCAATCTACAGTCTTATAAGAGCTGCCCAGAGCACAGAGAAGTTAAGGGATTCTCCTGGGGTCACACAGCCAGCACGTGTCAGAACTAAGACTTCAACCCAGGTCTGTCTTCCTGGTTCTAAGGCCAGCTCTCAATGCATTATGCCAGGCTTATTATCCTCCCCTAATTTAGGTAACTTGAAAGGAAAATAGTTTATCTTTAATGACTTTTCCTCTATTACCTGAGGAAAGTACTAGAAAATAAAACCAGAGAATGCACATTTTAAGTGCTCCCACTTCCAGTCCCCACCCCCACAAGTGTGGGATGCAGGGAGAGGCTGGACTAGATCAATAATATTTAAGATCTCCCTCAACTCAACATCACCAATGCCATCACCCATCCTAAGAGTTTGCTTTGCTGGTAATGAAATGAATCTCCTGAGTTAAGGGGTGAGAGTTGAGTCACATTGACCACTGGAATAACAAAGTCTTGTCCTTTTCATTTTGACATAAATTCAATCAAAGAGGATGAATCTGAAACTCAGGTAGAAGGAAGTTTCTATTTCCTCTGTGATATGTGTGTATGGGGAAGCATAATATTAAGGCAAAATTAATGTAACCATTTCACTTGATAGCTAAGCCCTCATAAGCCTTCTGAGTCCATTCCTCTCCCTATGTTCTTAGGTTCCTACTGTGGTCATGCAGCCTAGGACCCTGGACTCTTAAAAAAATGTGTCTGTTGGCTATAGCCAAAGGGTTATGGCTGATGACTATGGCCATCACATTTGGCACCTTTTCCCTCAAGAATTAACAAACTCAGGGGCAGCTAGGTGGCACAGTGGATAAAGCACCAGCCCTGGATTTAGGAGGACCTGAGTTCAAATCAGGCTTCAGACACTGTGTGACCCTGACCAAGTTACTTAACCCTCATTGCCCAGCAAAAAAAAAAAAAAAAAAAAAAAAAAAAAAAAAAAAAAAAAGAATTCACAAACTTTCAGAATGGGAAAGTAACTCCATTGTCATCCACCAGTCTAATCTGTACCTTTACAAGAATCCCCTCTACAGAGAATTCTTTCCAGAGTGGCCTTGCATTTTCTATTTAAAGACCTTTGTTTACTACCTTTGCAAGCAGACCATTCCAGTCTCTCTTCCTTTGATTTTTGTTTACTCTTCTGGACTGTCTAAGCATTTTTCCCATGCAGACCAGAACCACTTTGGTAATGAAAAATTTGGGGGATAGATAGGATCCTTGAGCTGGAAGGCATCTCAGAGGCCATCTATTTCACAGATGACGAAATAGACCCAAGGAAAGTAAATTATTTGGCCAAGACCACACAACCTATAAGCTTAAGATCAAAATCTCCTTTAAATTTAGATGAAAAGGGAAGTTTATGGGTAGTGTCCCAACACTCCTAGAAGTGAAGGTACATGAACACACATGCATATACATGTATGCATATACATATGTAAATATGTATTGAACAGAAACACAGAGTTGAATCCCCTATTCAATAAAATGGATTCAATAAATCCATTACAACTAGGATCAAATAGAAAATCTCATTTGCCTTCTAAAACCCTTAGGATTCTGGCTCCCTCTCACCTTTCTTGTTTAAGTCATTTCCAGTTGTGTATGACTCTGTGACTCTTTTCAGGGGTTTTCTTGGAGTAGTTTACCATATCCTCTCCAGCTCATTTTACAGGTGAGGAAACTGAGGCAAATAGAGTTGAGTGACTTGCCCAAGGTCACAAAGCTAGTAAGTGTCTGAGGTTAGATTTGAACTCAGATCTTCCTGACTCCAGACCCAGCACTTTATCCATTTCCCTACCTAGCTGTCCTCTACCTTTCTAACACTTTACCACATTCTACAGTCTAATGACACTGGCTTCCTTGTTGTTCCTTAGACAAAGTATTCCATCTCTCTACAAGACAGCATCTTTTACCAGCTGTCCAATATGCCTGGAATTCTCTCCCTGCTTTATTTCTGTATCCTTGTCTCCCTTGGCTTCTTTCAAGTCCCAGATAAAAATCTCACCTTATGTCAAGAAGCCTTTCCCAATTCCTCTTAATGCTGGTATCTTCCCTCTGTTGATTATCTCCTCATTTCCTGTATACATCTTTTTTGTATCTTGACACCCCATTAGATTGTGAGCTCCTTGAGGGCAGGTATTGTTTTGGCCCTTTTTGACTTTTACCTGCAACCTTAGAGCAGTACCTGGCATACTATAAGCACTTAAAAATGCTTATTTGATTGTTACCTTACTGACTGATAAATGTGAGAAATTACTGTATTTGTAGAAGCCTACCCTGTCAAGAGCACAAAGTTGCCATGCTGAATCAAAATAGTGGGAGATGACTGGAAAGGTAGTTTGGGGCCAAATGCTGCAGGGGCTTGCATGCCACAGGCCTTAGCCAAATTAACCTAGAAGTTTTAACCATTGTGTTTGATAGTCACATTTTACATTTCATCTTTGAAGTACTCCACTCCATTCTGCCCAATATAAGTCCTCCTGAACAACAACAAAAACCAAAAAAAACCCTAAATAAATGAAGATGAACAGTTAGGAAGTTAAGCGGTAAGGATGTTTTTGTTTAAAGAAAATTAACACATTAGATTTTATCATAAGTGATAGGAGTGTGATAGAAGAATAGCAAAGGAATGCTGTCTTTTTTTTTCCTGGCAAAGACCCTTTCTGCTTTTAAACACACACACACACACACACACACACACACACACACACACACACACACACACACACACCCCACCAGGAATTGCTGCCCCTAGAACCAGAATAGGCTCCCAAAGTGCTTGGCCTGCCTCATTAGTTTCTCTAACCCAAACGTAGCAATTACTGAATAAAAACCGACCACCTGCCGGCAAAGCTGTCCCCTGCCCTCCAAAGCCAGGGCATTTTAATGAGGGGCCACATTGCTCACATATGTGGAAAATACTTCTGAGAAATGCATCAATCTCTCTGATAGAGCATGACTGTTCTCCCCCTTAGAATCGTCTTCATAGAGATTCACTCTTCAGTGTCCTCTTATATTTTTATGCTCTGTGTCAAACTCATGTACTGAACACGCATCCATTATTACCTATTTACTTGGTGATCGTTCTGGCTAAGGTGTAATTTTCCAGCAGGCATTTGTTTCAAAATTTGGCAGCCTATGCCCAGCCTTTCCATACTTAAAAGGCATTCAGAATTTGGAATGGCATTTAGCGATATTAAGCAAGTGTAGATAATACTCTCAAACTTCATCAAATATTCATGGTTCATTATAGGCATAATATTTATGTTGCTGTGAACATTAAGGTTGTGAGCCTCTTGTATGCACGCTAAAAACACAAGCACACAGAGACTGCTCTGTTGTTTGCCCCTTTCATTACTGGGGTTTTTCATTGTCATTAGACACAATGACAAACATGACATTCATTGGATCCCTTACTCAAATTGCTGTATTGGGTGTTGGTGTTTCCCTTCCTAGAATTTATCAAGTGTCCCAGGAGATTGGAGGAGGGCCACTCGACCTCTCCTGGGAAGGAAAGGGGAGGCTTACGCTCAGAGGATAAATGGGATAAACTAGCACAGAGGAAGGCCAGGTTTAAATAATTCAGTCTCATCTACTCTACTCCAACTGGGGCTCAGGGACCAGGGAAGCAATGGATTGGAATCATAAGGTAAAGTGTCGCTTAACCAGAGAAGTTCATTCTCACTTTCCCTCCAACATTGTACAGAGGGAACAGTTTCTTTCCTCATGTAGGAATACATATTCATAACACATTTCTTTGGCCTCGGTATCCCAAATGTGCCTTTCCCTGAGATATTCATTCTGCTATTTGAGGCAAGAAGCAAAAGTGATATCCCAACTTCCTTTGCATTTTGATCATATGCTTAAATTCTGACCTGGAAGTCTCTGTGTAGAAGGGAGGGGTTTCAGACCCTCCTATTTCTTTATCAACAAGTATTTATTGGGGTCCTACTATATGCCCAGCTGTGGGCTTTTCTTTTTTTTTTTTTTTTAAATATTCCAAACACAGAGCCCTATCTCAGTGGACAGGGTTTACACACCAGGATAGGGAGCTGCCTCACTCTGCTGCCACATTGTTTCGTCAATGACAGTAGAAAATAATGTGACATTAGATTCTTCCATGCCTAGTTTTACTGTAGGACTTTGGGGTTTCACCATCAATTGCTCTTCTAAGGTTGGACCAAAGGACTAGCTTGGTGGAAGAGAAGCAACATTCTTCATATCAAAAGGAGCCAGACTTCCCTAAGAGCCAGCTGTATCCTTGCATTCCCAGTGTCTTTTATATCCCTTTATTGAAAAATTTCAAAACCCAGGCCACTCTCCTCCTATTTAATTTGGTGCTCAGCTGATTGTCCAACAATGTTATGTCATCTTCCAAGGAATCTTGTATGGTTTTTACAAGTGTATATATGTATTACATAAATTCATATGGGAAGAGAGAGAAAGAATCAATCAACAATAACTACAGTAGTCCCTTTCTAGATATAGATATGCATATATATTTTTCTCATAAAGATTTAATAGAGAGAAAAGTAGACATGTAGGTTCATAGGTTTTTTTTTTACATATTTTATTCAGTAACTTTTGGTGGTAATTATAAGATCTATGTTTTGTTTTGTTTTTTGTCAAGCACTTAGTAGCCTCTCCCCTTTGAGTTATCTTGAAAACCAATTCCTAAAAGCTCTCAGTATTTCATCATCCTCCCTTATGGCCACCTTTTTATTAAAATCACCAAGTTCATGTTGATTTAATTTGGAATGCCTTAGCAAATTCGTTGTAAAATTTCCCCACTTCTTCATTCTCTAAAACAGTTGTCAACATATAAGCTACAAATTGTTTTCATTATGATATTTTTGCCAAAGCTCATTTTGTTTTTGTATTTTCCCCTGGACACCCAAGGAAAACTAACTCTTTCACTTAACTTCCTGAGGATAACCTATGGACTATTATTTAATTTATCTGAAACTTCTTTATATCTTAAGATTTTATTTGTGGCATGAATCTGGAAGTGACTTGCTCCTCAAGCAGTATATCAGCTTGTTGATTGGGCAAAGATCATAAAATCATAGATATAGACATGTACCTTAGAGGACATTTAACTCAACTTGATTGTTTTAAGGATGAACAAACTGCAGCCCTAAGAGACTGAGAAATTGTTCAAGGTCGCATGGGTAGCAGTCAGGATGCAAACTCAGATCCTTTGATTCTAGATCCTGATCTCTCTTCAACATACCACACTCTCTTTTAGAATTTAGTGCATCAATAGTTAAGGAAATGTTTATAGGTAGATGTAAAAACTGAGATTCTTAGCACCCTGTGACTCCCTTTTTGCTTCTCTGACAATTTTATCACACAAATAGACAGGGGACCACATGATTGAAAATCATTTTGAATTTTTATCTATTTTGTAGGGTCTCCTTTGCCAGAAGATTCTTCACCTATCAGCTAATATATAGATAATGAGTTTCTCTGTGCTTAGCAAGACATATACTGCCTGTTGCCACATCGGTACCCAAACCCTTTCTGGCTCAATAGAAAATCTTTTAGCATACCTTTTGAAATGCCAAGCTCAGCTCCATACTGTCCATTGGGCACTGGAATGGGACTTTGGGGAGACATTCAGACCTATTAAATTTTCTCTTGTACATTTCAGCTTGCTATTGCAGCTGTCATCCAGTGTAATAGTCCCCAGCTTTGTGTTATCCACAAATTTGATAAGCATGTCTTCTGTGCCTTTATCCACATTATTGATTAAATGATGAACAGGTGAGGTATGCTCAGAGCTAAGGAGCACTCCTCTAAAATCCTCTGTACATATCAATGTTAATCCATTAGACAATAATCTGCATATTGTGATCTAATCAATTTCATACTCATTTAGTTACACTGTTATACAATCTACATGTCACCATTAAGTTGATATGGGTAATATAGATTTCCTTTACTTTTCTTAAAGTATTGTTTTTTCCCTTCCTTGAGCTTTTTTTTTTCACTCTTCTAGGAAATAATTCATCCAACCTAATAAGGTGGAGAACAAAGTAGGTATTCTTTTCTAGATAGGTCTCCTGTTTGCACCTATTAATTATGGTTGAAACATAAAACATGCAATGTCTGCTGGTCATTAGAACTGCTTCCCCTTCTTTCTTTCTTTCTTTCTTTCTTTCTTTCTTTCTTTCTTTCTTTCTTTCTTTCTTTCTTTCTTTCTTTCTTTCTTTCTTTCTTTCTTTCTTTCTTTCTTTCTTTCTTTCCTCCTCCTTCCTTCCTTCCTTCCTTCCTTCCTTCCTTCCTTCCTTCCTTCCTTCCTTCCTTCCTTTCTTTCCTTCTTTCTTTCTGCTAGGCAATGAGTGACTTGCCCAGGGTCACACAGCTAGTAAGTGTCTACTGTCTGAAGTTGGATTTGAACTCAGGTTCTCCTGAATCCAGGGCTGGTGCTTTATCCACTGTGCCACCAAGCTGCCCCTGCTTCCCCTTATTTCTAACCCTATTTGATTGGTTGTTATCCTTTGTGCTGGAAGAGGACCAAAATGATATCGTTATGTTGAGCTGAAGGTACAATATGTCCAACTATGACTGATCAGACCAATACAACCTTGGAAGGCTTTATTTAACACAGGTTGGGCATAAATAGTCCACGTAAACATTTGGAGTGGCAATGCCTGTAAATTTGTGCATTTCATGTTTCTTTTGAGCCACTGCAAGTCTGCATTGCTCCTGGAGTACCGTCTTTGATGTAGGCATACCATGTTGGATGGTCCTGAGCCAGTGTCTCCCATGTCTCACAATCAATTCCAAAGTTCCTCAGAGAGACCTTGAGAGTGTCTTTGTTTCTCTTCTTCTGAACTCCATGTGTGCATTTGGCTTTTGTGGATTCTATGTAAAATAGCCTGTTAGGCAAACATACATTTGACATTTGAACAACATGGCCAACCTGTTGGAGCTGTGCTTTTTTCAGTAGAGTTTGAATGCTTGGCAGGTTAGTTCAAGAAAGAATCTCATTGTCTGGTACCTTATCTTGCCAGATGATCTTCAGAATCTTTCTAAGACAATTCCAATGGAAGTGATTCCATTTCCTGGCATGGCACTGGAAGACTGTCCACGTTTCACAGGCACACAACAATGAGGTCACCAAAATGGTTCTGTAGACCTTCAGTTTGGCAGGCAATCTAATAACTTTTCTCTCATATACTTTCCTTTGGTGTCTCCCAAACACAGAACTAGCTCTGGCAATATGTGTGTCAACCTCATAGCCTTTGTGTACATCCCTGGAAAGTATACTGCTAAGCGAAGTGAACTTATCCACAGCATTCAAAATTTCTCCATTTGCTGTAACTGATGGTTCCATGTATGAATGGTGCAGTGCTGGCTCATAGAGAACCTCTGTTCTCTTGGTATTAATTGTTAGGCCAAAATTAGTGAAGGCAGCAGAGAATTGATCCATACTTTGTTGCATCTCAGGATCAGGGGCTGCATTGAATGCATAATCATTCACAAATGTGATAAAATAATGGGATATGGCAGTCGCCCAGGAGTCCCACCTGAGGACTGATTTGGAATTGTTTGAATTGGGTGAGAACTTACTTAAGGGTGATTGGATGGGGACCATACCTGACTGGCCCTGAGTGATGTGTTGTTCTCAGAGTCTGTGGACTACTGACATCAGCAGGAGACCACTCTCAAACAATTAACCTGAAGGACCTCCCCTTTTGGGGAGAGAGACAGGAACTAGGAAGCGGAGGTTAGCTTGCTGGATCTCTCTCTTTTTTTTGTGGAGGAACTGGTTTGGTGGCGGCAGAGATGGAAAAGAAAAGGATGGTCCCCTTTTTTGGGTCCAGACTTTGGCATGTTAAGAGACTTCACATGGGCTGCTAGGAAAGGAAGTTTTTTCTCTCTTGCTATACCAATCTAAATCTAAACTAGGGTTTTCCATGCTATAAGAAATCTGTTCTCAATCTCTGTCTCTCTTCACTAATTTCTAATATATTTTAATAAATCCTTAAAAGCCTAAACTCTTGCTGAATTTATCAGTGATTTTATCCAGCTTACCCCCCCAAAAAAACTAGGGGGAGCAGATTAGGACCCACATTTAGATTTTAAACATCACACAAACAAAAAAAAAATACATGCCACCTCTCCCTCTACTTTCAGCTTGGCTTGTAGCCTTGTCAAGTTAAATAATTTACTATGAGTATAGTAGATGACCTTGATACTTTTTTCATACTCATTAAAGACATCTGACAACATTGCTGAAAACATGTTAAAAAGCATAACAAGTAAACAGCCTTGCTTCACTCCACTGGTGACTGAAAAAGCATGGGAACATTGTCCATCATCCAGAACTCATGCAAGCATGACATTGTGGAATTGGAGTACAACAACAACAACAACAATACTGATAAACTTCTCTAGGCCACCAAATTTTGCCATGATCTTGCACAAGTCTTCATGACTGACAGTATTAAAGACTTTAGTAGGATCAATAAATGTTGTGTACAGACCTTTGGTTTTCTCCTGGCATTTCTCCTAGAGTTTCTGGGCAGCCAACACTATATTGATGGTTCCTTGGCCCTTTCTGAAATCACACTGACTCTCAGGTAGATGACTATCTTCCAGGTGGAGGATCAGCTTATTAAAGAAGTGCCTGGCAAGAATCTTGCTAGCAATGACTGTAAGAGACAACAGCCCCTACCCCCACCCCCATCCATGATTGTCACAGGACAACTTATTTCCTTTCCCCCATATTTCTAAACCTAACTGATATTCTCTATTACAGATGGTTTCCCCAACTACTTTCACTTCAGGTTCACATGGATAGAATCCTATTTGCCTTTCTTATTTATTGTCACTGACTTCAGACTCAGACCTTTTTGCTTTTGGAGTTATCAAAGGCCTCTTCTCCTGGGCTACCTGTCCTGCTGCCTGTTCTCCCCATGGTGAACAATCAGGAATTGAGTGATTTTTGACAATGCTCTAATTGTCCCAGATCAAGCCGAAGCTTTACACAAAGGTCACCTTATGTAGAAGCACTTCCAATCAACAGCCTAGTCAAGCAATTGGTGGAATTTGGTTCTTTGTTTTTGCAACAAGCTTTGGCTTCTGGAAAAAGGAAGGTAAAATTGTTCTCATTATGGTATTTCCTATCAGCATCCAGGTACCACTGTTATAAGTGCTGTCAGGATATGTATACATATATCAACAGGTAACTGGGAGGATACAATTTTAATTCAATTTTATTCCATTGTATATAGGCAATAAAAACTATAATACAGCCTGAATTTAGTATCACTTTTACAACACATTTAGGTAACCAAAGTTCTTTCTGATACCCTTGCAGTATCTTAGTTTCTGAGTTAGCAAAGTCATCCAATGTAGCTATTAATCCCATCCCCTTGCCCAGGAATATATATTCATACCCAATGTAAACCTTAGCAATGATTATTTTTCAGACGCAAGGATGAAAAGATGCTTTTGCTTCTTGGTGGTCACCCTGTGAGCTCTACAAATGTTAGTTCATCTTTGCATTATCAGCATTTTTAACTTTAAGTTCACAAAACTCCCAGGGAAAAATGGCAACAGAAATGGTTCTAACCAAGCTCAGCTACCCCTGGAATCACCTGATAGACAGTGGGATACAACTTTAAATGATTCAGAGGATCAACAAATAGGAGAAATGAGTTAAGAGAAATAGAATTAAAGTAAATATCTTTCCATCAACAGTCAACACCAATGCACAGGCAGATAATCAAAAGTAAGGATTGGCTGGGAATAACAAATCTGAGCAAGTATCAAAGGGGGTTCCTAATCTTCCGTATTGAGACACTGAGGTGTACACAGAGCAGGACTCTTCTTCAGCATACCCCCCATCTGGTAAAAACTGTCCAAATATTTGAGAGGGAGTAGGGGCAGGATATAGCCAGTCTCAGTATCTCACTTAAGAACTCAGGCAGGGGGCAGAACCACAGAGAACTTTTGAAGTGCAGTAACCCCATCTAAGACTGTGGAAAAGGATAGAATGTTAGATGGACATCTTCATCCAAGATTGTTGGAAAGGCCAGAGTCTGACCTTGCTTCAGTATCACACTCCAGGAATAGGGGACAGAGTAAAGAGACTACTGTTATCTCAGCATGACTACCCCACCCAGGTCTCCAGGGCAGAAAGACCAGTATCACAGACTCAATCACTGTATCCAGGGCCCTGATCTCTACCTTGAAGTCATAGGCCAAGAGTATGGAAGGGTACAAGACCAAGAAGTTCTTAATCTGGCTTCCTAGATTCTCTTTTGAAAGTCAAGGACTAAGAATTCAGTGTGACTCTTCTTAGCTCTCTAATCCCTCTCTTATTGATCTCAATTGTTGCTGTGTTTTGGTCTGGAAATTGTGGGTTTAATATTTCTCTCTTTTTTATCTGTGAGTTTTTCTCATATTCTACCATAGGATCAATGTTTATAAAAGGGCCGTACAAAACAAAAATAAACATACACACATAAATAAACTGATAGCAATGAGACAACATCTACAGAACTTTTGGAACGCAGCCAAAGCAATCTTTGGAGGAAATGTGTTGTTGTTTGTTTAATCTCTAAAACATTTTCTTCAACAAGAGAAAGAAAACCTCAGAGAATTTGAGCATGCAACTTAAAACAAAACAAAACAACATCCCAACCAAAAAACCTGAAGAAATTAACCTCCCTTTTCAAATTAAATTCTGAAAAATCAAAGAAGAGATAAAATTGACAAAACCTATGAGATTGATAAATATAATTAAAAGCTGCTTTTAAAAAAAGTATTTTATTTTTTAACAGTTACATGTAGAGATAGTTTTCAACATCTGTTTATATAAGATTTCCAATTTCAAATTTTTCTCCCTCCCTTGCCTCCCTCTCCCCCTCTCCTAGACAGCAGGTAATCTGATATAGGTGTTATATATATATATATATATATATATATATATATATATATATATATATATATATATATATATATATATATATATAAAATTAAACATATTTCTGCATTAATCATGTTTTAAGAAAAGAATCAGGGGCAGCTAGGTGGCACAGTGGATAAAGCACCAGCCCTGGATTCAGGAGGACCTGAGTTCAAATCCAGCCTCAGACACATGCTTTTTCTAGCTGTGTGACCCTGGAGAGCCTTTTCCATCATGAGTCCTTTGGAACTTTCTTGTTCCATTGGATTGATGAGAAGAATCTATTCTATCACAGTTGATCAACACATAATGTTGATCATACTGTGTATAATGTTCTTCTGGTTCTGCTCAGCTCAGTCATCATCAGTTCATGCAAGTCCTTCCAGGTTTCTCTGAACTCGTCCTTCTCATCATTTCTTATAGCACAATAGAATTACATTACATTCATATACCACAACTTGTTCAGCCATTCCCCAATTGATGGGCAACTCATCAATTTCCAATTCATTGCCACCACAAAAAGAGCAGCTTTAGGGACAGCTAGGTGGCACAGTGGTTAGAGTACTGGCCCTGGAGTCAGTAGGACCTGAGTTCAAATCTGGCCTCAGACAGTTAACAATTACTAGCTGTGTGACCCTGGGCAAGTCACTTAACCCCAATTACCTCACTGGAAAAAAAAAGAGCAGCTATAAATATTTTTGTACATCTGGGTCCTTTTCCCTTTTTTAAGATCTCTTTGGGAAAAAGACCCAAAAGTGGGGCAGCTAGGTAGCACAGTGGATAGAGCACCGGCCCCGGAGTCAGGAGTACTTGAGTTCAAATCTGGCCTCAGACACTTAACACTTACTAGCTGTGTGACTCTGAGCAAGTCACTTAACCCCAATTGCCTCACTAAAAAACAAAACAAAACAAAAAAAAAACACCCAAAAGTGATATTGCTGGGTCAAAGGGTATGCACAGAAAAGCTGCTTTTTAAAATGACTTATCAAACTATGATCTAACTTGAAGCTAGCAAGGGAAACTAAATGACAAACATTAAAAAAAATGAAAATGGGAAATTTCTAAAAGATGAAGAAGAGATAAATGAAATTGTCAGAAATATAATATTCTATTATATGCCAACATAATTGAAATTAGAAATGGAATTGAGGAGTTTTTACAAAAACATGAAATATAGGGATTACTAGAATAAGAAATGGAGTATGTAACTTACTTCAGAAACATAAAATGAAACAGCCATAAATTTACTCCCCAAAATTAAGAAAATAAACACCCAGAATCATATGAACTTACAAGTCATTTCTATCAAACATCAAAGAAAATTACTATGCTACATAAATTGTCTGGAAATATAGAGGTAAAAATACCTTGTTAAATTCCTCCTATATAACAAAAATGGTATTGAAAACCAAGCCAGGAAGAGATGAAGCAGAGTATGAAAACAATATAGTAATAAATATTGATTAAAATATTGAACACAACATGATCAAAGAGGCTACAGTAACATGTTAAAAAGATAACTCACCATGATCAGTTTGGATCTGAGTCAGGAAATCAAAGATGGCTCAATATTAGGAAAATTACAAACAGACCACATTAAAAATGAAAATATTAGAAAATTAGAAAATCTATAGGTAAAATAAAGTATTGATTTATGTTGAAAACACTAAAGAGCAAAGAAATAATTATGAATTTCCTTAATGCAATCAGTAGTAGTTCATCCAACACCTAAAACTAATATCATTTTTAAGAGAAATATTAGTAGCCTTTCCAATATGATCAATGGTAAAACAAGGAAGTGCATCACTACCATTGTCATGTGGCTTTAGAAATGCTCCTATAGCAATAAGTTAAGAAAAAGAAATTAAGATAATGACCATAGGCAAAGATGGAGTAAAATTATTTCTTTTTATAGCTAAAATTTTCTTAGAGAATGCTAGAGATTCATTGAAAACAAATAATCAAAATAATTAGTAACCATTACAACAATGGGATACAAAAAATCCATAAAACAGTCTTTCCGTATATTACTAACAAAATACAGCATGAGACATAAAAGGAGATTCATTTAAAATAACTATAAATGTCTGGGAATGTCAACATTTTCAGGATATATAAATACAACTACAAAACTCTTCTTACAGAAATCAAAGAAGGATAAGGTAACTGGAAATGTCATTTTTCTGGGTTGACGTGCTATAATTGATATAATTTTTAAAAGGCAGTAACAGATATAATATTTAAAATTATATTAATTACTACATATCAAAATTAATCTATATATCAAACCAACTATTGAGGGGTTACTTTAAAGAACTAAGCAAAATACCCATAAAATCCAACTGAAGGTACAAAAAAGTTAAGAAATTTAAGGGGAAAATGTGGGGGGGGAAGTCTGAATGAAGAGGACACAGATCTTAAATATCCTTAGTTACTGAAGGATTAGGTTACCTATAGAAAGTTTAGAAGAAAGTAAGAACAGAGAAAGTGGGAGCACCAACTATAGATGATTTTTTATTACAATTTTATTTATTTTTCTTCCTTCCTTCCTTCCTTCCTTCCTTCCTTCCTTCCTTCCTTCCTTCCTTCCTTCCTTCCTTTCTTTCTTTCTTTCTTTCTTTTTTTCTTTCAGGTAATTGGGATTAAGTGACTTGCCCAGGGTCACACAGCTAATAAGTGTCTAGAGTCTGAGGCCGCATTTGAACTCAGGTCCTCCTGACTCCAGGGCTGGTGCTTTATCCACTGAACCACCTAGATGATTTTTTAAAGTACTTTTCACAACAGGGAGGAGAGACACAAGATAATAGCTAGCAGGGATCTAGTAAAGGTTTTTTCACGAATGGGGGAGTCAGGGACAAGTTTGTAAGCATCAGAGAGGCAGCCAGTAGCCAGGGATATTAAAGATTAGTGAGAGAGTGAAAAATGAAAGAAGGACAATCTGCTGGAGAAGACAGAACAGAGAGGGATCAAGTATGCATGTAGAGGCATTTGCCTTGGTAAGAAGGGCTACCACTTCAAGTCAAATGGGATAAAAGAGGAAAGAATGGGGAGGACAACTGAATAATTTGAGGTGAGGACAATGAGAATAAGAAATTGCTTTCAGATGCCTTAATTTTTTCAGTGGAGTATGAGTTAAGGTTCTCAGTATAAAGAATGTGGGGGAGGGAGTGCCGTGAAAGGGTAGATGAGGGAGGAAGAGACTCTAAATAGCCAGTGTGGTGAGTAGGAGAGCGAATCAATTAAAGTATAGAAGGATAGCCTTACAGCCTACAGATCCCAGTTGAGATTATGTAACAAAAATTTGTGGTAGACTAGTAAACATAGTTTTGTGATTTTCTCCAGCTTTGTTCAACTCATATGAATAGGAATAAAGCCAGTGACTGGTGAAGGAATTCAAAGTTGGTACTTGGGAAAGCATAATCCAGCATTAAAATAAGGGGGAAAGGAATTAAATATAGAGGACAGTGTAGAATTGAACTGGATAATGAAGGGATTGCAATATGGAAGAAAGGAGAGTTTATCCATTGCAGAGGTGGTAGCCTAGAATAGAATTGAGGAGTAGAGGGATTGGAGGTCACAATTGGGACAAAGGTTAGAGGTGGTAAGTAAAGGGAAAATTGTAATGATAAAAGATTACTTAATTTGTGTAGTATAGGTATTGACTCTTCTTTAAATGTTTGATAGCATCTCCTGTAACTCCATCTGGGTCAAATTTTTCTCCTCTTTGGTAATGCCTTCACAGATAGTTCAATTTCTTTGTTTCCAGATTGGATTGTTTAAATTCTCTACATACTGTTCTATTAATATAGCTATTTTATAGTGTAGTAGCAAATTATTTCTTTTGAATTTTCAGTTTTGTTCACATATGACTACATAGTAAATTACTTAATTTGTATAGTATAAGTATTAATAGTTCTTTAAGTGTTTGATAGCATTCTCCTAAAATTCTATTTGATAATTTTTTGCATTTTTTGCAATAATTCTTCATTATTGTGATTCATACCTAATTGATTTTATTTTTGCTAATTTTGTTTTTTTCTCCATTTTAATCAGGATAGATTCCAGTTTATCAATTTTGTAAGCCTCTTGAAAGAATCACGTTTTCTTTTTAGTCATTCTATGGTCTTTTGTTTTTCTAATTTATGTATTCTTTAATTATCAAGATTTCTTTTTGGCGCCTTTTTCTGAATTTCTAATTTTAAAAAGTAAATTCAGTTCATTAAAATTGTTTTTCCATTTATATATATATATATTAGATATAGACTTTCCTCTCTGTAGACTGCATCCCAGGTAATTTGCTACTTGCTATGTTGTCTCATTATTATCATTGTCTTTGTCATAGTGTTTATGTTGCTGATTTGTTCTTGAGCCAATAATTATTTATGATTTCATTATTAAATCTTTATTTAGATCTGTTGATTATGATTCCTGATCTGATCACCATTTTATTGCATTATGGTATATTAAATATGTGTTTAGTACCTCTACTTGAAATAATAACTTGTAGTTTCTCTGTGCTATAATACATGGTCTATTTTGGGGAAAGAACTATGTAATATTTAGAAATATTTTTAGAGACCCCATTTAGAAAATGCCTTGAAATTTTTTGCTCTAATTTCTGCAAGTTTATTCATTTTTGTATTTTTCCCTATGCTTAGGTTTGTTAGGTTTGTCCAGGTCTGAAAGAGGGACATTAAAGTTTCCTGTTATTATTGTGATGTCATCTTTGTATTTTTGTAATTCAGTTAAGGTATGCCAAAGAAACATTTCTTAATCATTAGGCCTATCCCTCAGTAAAATGGATTATCTTAGGTTGGAGACTCACTGGAGGTCTGGCTGGATATATCCATTTTAGTGGTATTTTAGAGAAGATCCCTGTTATGCTACTGGCTAGATTTGATTCATCCATTCATTTAACTAACATTCATTAAGTGCCTAGTATATCCCTGGCACTATGCTAGGCCTTGGAAATAACAAAAACAAAATGAACCCTCATCTTCATAAAATTTACATGCATTCTATTATTAAGAAACAACACATATATAAATAAATATATAAAAATAACATTAGATTAAAAGCAGACATAATCAGAAAAAGACACCATGAGCTAACTTTTGAAAGAGGCTATCAATTCTTAGAGATTAAGGCAAAGTGTGTGGGGGGCGAAGGGTCATTTTAAGAAAAGAGGATAGTCTGTAAAAATACTCAGAAGGGAGATTCTAGAGGATATGCCTTCCAACTCCAAAATTCTATGATACTGTGGGCTTATAATAAATTTCAAGTAATGCTGGCTTCAGAGCTGTTTCAGGCAAATATACCCCTCAATAGAGAAAAAGCAATCTCCTTGCTTTTATAATTAAGAGCCCTAATTCCTAACAAACCCAATTTATATAGCATTGCATGCCTGGCTGCCTATTTATTGCTATTATTATGTTCTTCATTTGAAAGAGGATTGGATCACTGACAAATTGAAGACTTAAGATGAGAGCAAAGGACAAGACAAGGTAGAAGGGGAAGTTAGCATGCCATGCACTTGGAAGACTTGTGATAGTGATTATTTCATGATTAGGCCATGATTATCTTTATTAAGTACCAATTTAGCAGTTTATACTTGCTAGTTCCCTTGTATCTTTTCTATTAACTTTCTTCATTGGCAGCCCCAGTAGACAGGTCAGAGAATAAATGAATCTAACCATTCTATCCCTGGATGCTATCCTGGACTGTTTTTTCCTTCTATCCCCTGTAAGTGCAACTTTACTCACCTGAAGATCATCCATAAATTGAGAAACAAAATATGTCTTAGGTAATATCCTGTATTAACTTCCTACAGAAGGATACTTATATGAATGTTTTTGTGATTTCATTAGTGTTTATTCTCTTTCAATCAATCAAGAAGCATTCGTTAAACACCTACTATGTGCCCAGAAATGTGGTAGACACTGGGGAAACAAATTCCAAGGGAGAAATAATCTCTTCTCCAAAGGAATTGACATTCTAAGACAAGACCAGTATACATGTATTTACAGAATAAATATAAAAAGAATAATTGCAAATATTTATTTTTAATTTTTTTATTTAATTATAATCTGTTCGGTAAATTGAATAAAAGGTGGTTAGGAAGGGGAAACACTAGCATTTGAGAGGATCAGGAAAGGTTTCATGAAGAAAGCAGTGATTGAGTTGGGTTTTGAAGACAGGGAGTCTATGAGATGGAAATAAGGAGAGAATACTTTCTGAGAATAGCTTCTCAGCCACTGTGATTCTTCCCTATATTAAATTCTTCTCAACTTGACACTTTCCTGAGTTGCTTGGTTTTGTTTTGTTTTGCTTTGTTTTGTTTTTGGTGGGGTTTTTTGGGGTGGGTGTGGAAGGGGTAGGCTATCTCTCACACCTAGAATGTTCTCCCTACTCACCTCTGCCTCCTGACTTCTCTTAGTTCAACTCTCATTTTTGCAGAAGGCATTTCCCAGGTTCAGCTTAAAGAAAACACATTGATTTGTGTGACGTGCTCTCTCCATTCCCATTTCACTACACACTGCATAAACCTAATAAAATGTTATCACTCAGCTTTGCTTCCAAGTCTTCCTCCTTGTATGGGTGCAATCTCTAAACTATACTCCATAAACCTCAACTAGTCAAATAATTAATCTTATTATTGGGAGGAAATCTAGATTTCAATTGAAATGTTTTGGGCAAAGATTGAAGATTAAGTTTGTGATCAAGCAGCAGTAACAAAGTGGTACAGTCAATAGAATTCTGGACCTGGAGTCAAGAAGACCTGAGTTTAAATCTGACTTCAGATACTTATTAGCTGGGTACTCCAGGGCAAGGTAATTAACCTTTCTCTTCTTCAGTTTCCTTAACTGTAAAATTAAGAAAACACCTATTTCACAGGGTTGTTGTAAGGATCAAATGAGATAATATTTGTAAAAGACTTAGTGATCTTTTACCTGAGAGTCACTGAACCCATCCATCTTCATGGAAGAACAAGGGAAGCTATGCTCACTTGTACCTCTGCTTAAAAAGAAATTCTTTATCTGAATCTTCTGGTGGCCCATGGCACCACACAAAGAATTCTCCTCTGGAAGAGATTTCTTATACACAAAGAATAGGTAATCATCATTGTCATCTAGAGTCTCTAATTCATGGAGGCAAATCTGTCCTCATGGAGTAGTGTAAAGAATTAATTGCTATTTGAGGTTTTTATGACCCCATCTTTTGGCTAGAATTAAAAAAAAAAAACTTCAGCACATGCACTGGCCTCTGGGGCTCTGCAAATGGCACGGTACTCCACCCACTGGTTGTAGCCATTGCCATGGCACTGGAACTTCACATCATTACCACTCAAATACACCTACATGGACCTGGCAAAATTATAATGATTGGAAGCCTAGTGAGGGCAGTCATGTGACTGTCAGAGCGGCCAGCCAATTGGCTGGGGGCTGTGTGTGGTCAGACTGGGGTCTGCTGGGAAGGAGGGAGGAGATGCACCATTCTAGCTTGAAGCTGGAAGGTGACAGGATCCTGCTGTGTGTTCTTAGCTGATTCCTGGGTGGTTGTGTTGTTCAGGTTGTATAATTTCCCTTTCCCCATTTTATTTCCTTTCCCTTGATCCTACTGATCCTGTTTGTGGTTTTTTTTAGTTCATTCTTGTTAAATAAATCCTGCTCTGTTTTGAGGGAGGCTGCTGGTCTCCTTCCTTGCCCCAATATTGCGGCAAGCTGCTTAGCTAACACTCCCCAATTAAAAATTGGTCTCTACAGTAGGTATCCCTGAGACTTGCTGAAATGAGATATATAACTGGAACATGGCTCTGAAGGGAATGCCTTATTTCAATGGAATATGATAAATAAAGAGTGGTGGTAGAGACATCATTTTACTATATATGAAGGAGGTTTATTCTTGTGAGAAAACCTAGGCAGCACAAAAAGTAAGAGCATGGTGGAGCCCATCTGGCTGAAGATCAAAAGAGAGAAAAACAGTGATACTTTCACTGGAATATGCTGTAGAACATCTAGAGAGAAAGATAAAAGGAACACGGAGTTCAGGGAATAACTCACTAATCTTACAAAGAGACATAATAATGATAGGGAACATTTGTCCAAACATCTCATAGAGCTTTCCTCTGTCCAAAGAAAAGGAGCTAACCATTTCTCGAGTTGTTCTAGTGATGATTTCATCTTGGAAAACATGAAGGAAACATTGAGAGAAACTTCTGGGTCTCATTCTTGCCCCAAGGAAGAATGAATAGCTGAAGTAGAAATGATATTATTGGGGTAGCTAGGTGGCACAGTAGATAAAGCACCACCCCTGGATTCAGGAGGACCTGAGTTCAAATCTGACCTCAGATACTTGACACTTACTAGGTATGTGACCCTGGGCAAGTCACTTAACTCCCATAGCCCTGCAAAAAAGAAAAAAAAAAAGAAATGATATTATTTTTGGAGGAAAGTGACCCCTGAATTTTATAATTACTCATGGGTAAAAAATGAGAATCTAGGCATGATCTGATACACTCCTTAGTTGTGGTGAGAGCATATTTTAATGGGTTCAGAAAAAGGATAGGGAGAAATCTCACAGATTAAAATTCTATGCAGAAAGTCAGCCACAGAGAAATGTATAAATGAAAATGCATTTATTAAAGACTTAGTATGTGCCACAAACTGTGTTAAGGACTAGGGATACAAATAGTAAAAATAAGAGTGTCTTTGCCTTCCTGAGACCTCAAAAAGTTTACATTCTCTGAAGGAAAGACAGCATATACAGTGGAGTTGTAGGAGGGAGTGTTTTGGTCTGGGAAATCACAGGGATAGAGTGAAAATATAGGACAATTGATTGGTATATCCTTTCCAGGAATGGTAGTTTTGATCTGATCATTACTCCCAGAACTAGAGAAAAAAAAATTGGTGATGGGGGATGTGGAACCAAGATTGCAGAGTTTCTATAAAAGTAGTTGAGGTCTCTTCCATACCTCCACAAAGATGATGATAATCATTAATAATAATAATAATAATAATAATAATAATAATAGCTATCATTTATGTAGTATCTACTACGTATCTGGACCTGTACTAAACATTTTACAAGTATTATCTGATTTGACAGGATTAAAAGATTAAAAAAGAGAATGACTCAAATATCTATAGAAAAAGCTCAAAGAAAAGCACAATTTAAGTACAAATCCAACTAGAATTCTAGAAGAGATGAAACAATAGTTTGTTTTGGGGGTTTTTTTTGGTTTTGGGGTGAGGCAATTGAGGTTAAGTGACTTGCCCAGGGTCACACAGCCAGTAAGTGTCAAGTGTCTGAGGCCAGATTTGAACTCAGGTCCTCCTGACTCCAGGGCTGGTGCTCTATCCACTGTGCCGCCTAGCTGCCCCAATAGTTTGGGTTTTTTTAAGAGCTAAAAGTAATTTTTAAAAAACAAAACACAAATAAAAACAACCATGAGGTTTCACCTCATATCTTGAAAAAAGGTAAATATGACAAAGGGTACTAATAGTCAGTAATGGAGAGGTTGTAGGAAGATAGTCATACTGCTGCATTTTTGTTGGAGCTGTATAACATTTTTGGAAAGGAACTTGGAATTATGAAAATGACTAAAATGACTAAGATGTCAAACTTTGAACTAGAGATTCTATTACTAGACCTATATCTCAAATAAGCGATTGATGAGAAGAAAGACCCCATATACAAATATTTATAATAGCACTTTTGTGATAGCAAAGAATTGGAAACAAAGTAAATGCCTATTGATTGGGGAATGGCTAAACAAATTGTGGAACATGAAGTTTACTATATTGTAAAAAATCATGAATGTGATGAATACAGAGAAGAATGAAGATGTACATGAACTGATCCAGAGTGCAGTAAGAAAAGCCAAGAAAACAATGTATATAATGATGAAAATGTCAATGGAAAGAACCATATACATAATAGAAATCAAAACTGAATATTGTAAAATTATAAAGAACAAACATACCTCAAAAAAGATATTTCAGTGAATGCTCTTATTCTACTCCTTTGAAGAAGTGGGAACTCCAGAGATGTTATGCATTACACATGTTTTCATACTTGTTTAATGTATTGGTCAGTTGTTCTGAGTTTTTTCTCTTTGGTGTGTGTGTTTAAAAATACTATGTATTATATGTAATGGCTTTCAGAGGGACATGGGCTTGGAAATTAGAGGAATTATAGTGATATGAAAAGCAAAAGCAAAACATTTATTTTTTTAATAAATGAGAGCACAAGAGAAAAAATTTGAAATAGGAAAATAAATTAGAACTTTGGAAGAAAGATTTTGAAGTATAACTAATAGTTTGGAACAAGAATCACAAAACCTTTCCTAAGGAAAAAATGTTCCCTGAAAATTAGAAGTGACAAAGTAGAAACTACTAACTCCATAAAAAAAAAGAAATATTAAAAACAAAGTCAAGAGACTTAAAATTAGAGGAAAATGTAAGATATTTTATAGCAAAAACAACTGACCTTGAAAACAGATCAAGGAAAGTTAACATAAGAATTATTGGAATACCCAAAATTTATGACCAAAACATGAGACTAGACAACAGATTACAAGAAATAAAAATCCAAACAAAAACAAAATAAAACAAAACACTACTTGGATCTCTTGGAACCAGAGGGAAAATTGGGAGTAAAAATAATCCACTGGTCAACTCCTGAAAGAAACCCAAGATTGAAAACTCCAAAGAATATTATAGCCAAAATCCAGAGATTCCAAGACAAAGACAAAATACTGCAAGCAGCCAACAACTCAAGTACTGAAGGAGTCACAGAGTCACATAAAAGTTTAGCAGCCAGCACATAAAATAAAAGGAGCAGGGTTCTTAGAATACCGTATTCCAGAAGGAAAACTTGCAACCAAGATTAACTTAACCAGCAAAATTGAGTTTAATAACCCTTGGAGAAAATGGACTTTTAATGAAATATAGGCTCTCCAAGCATTCCTGATGAAAGTGCTATGGAGGAGGGGGAAAAGGAACACTTCAGGGAATGGTATGAAGATAGCTAGAGATGATTGTAGGGGTTCTACTTTGGGTTAGATATGAAGAACTCTCATCAAACTCAGGCCCCAGAATGGCAGTGGAAAGCCAGATTAGAAATTGCAACTGATTTGTCTTTCACATACACTAGATATGAAAGGAAATAATAAAGTATATAGAAGATAGTAAAAAAACAGACTATTTTAATGGGGATTTAACTTTTTACAAACTTAATTTTCTTTCATCTTCTTTATTTGCACTATGTGTCATGGAAGTGATAAGGTGGTGGCAAAAGCCACCATTGTAATAGATAGCCAAATTCTCTAGTGGTTCTTGGTACAGGATGAACCCAGGTATAAGAATAGAGTTCTTGAGTCAGCAGGTAGAGCAGCCCAACTTATAGCTATCTTTCAGAACCCCATGTGGAGGTGCTAATTCCATTTTCTCTCTCTTTTGTGAGGGAGGCCTAGGCCCCCAGGGCTGAACTTCCTGCAAACCTGGGTACCAAGGACATTCTCCTTCCCAGGATGAAAAACACTTAAGAATGAAATAGTGGGAAACAATGAACAATACTTCAGATGTGGAAGCAAAAGGGAAGTTGTCTAAAGAGATCAATGTGAATGCATAGGGAAATCATCAATGTACATAAGATGAAACCAAAGGTTGGTACCAAAGGAAGAATGTAGAAGTATGATGGGTATGATTTGATAAGAGAACCATCAAGAGTGTAAGAGTTCAGAACAGGGGCAGTTAGGTGGTGCAGTGGATAGAGCACTGGCCCTGGAGTCAGGAGTACCTGAGTTCAAATCTGGCCTCAGACACTTGACACTTACTAGCTGTGTGACCCTGGGCAAGTCACTTAACCCCAATTGCCTCACTAAAAAAAAAAAAAAAGAGTTCAGAACAATGTTGGACACTCTGAATTAAAAAGGCATTTTTTTTTCTTAGCTATATTTGGCCAAATAGGAGGTTCAGAAAAGGGAAATATATGCTTCTTGGCCTGGTTGTAAGACAGAAGGTATGGCTGCTTCACGTTTCTTTATTTTTTCTTTTTCTTTTCTGTTTTTTTCTCTGAAAAGGAGAATAATGTCTCTTGAATCCTGTCCCTTCTCCCATCCATTCACAGGGCTACCAGTCTATGGCAATGTCTTTCTAATTCATCTCACTGATTCCAAAGAGTAGGCATTAAAAGTTTGATGCCTGAGTAGATATCTAGTGGAGTGTTCCCAGGTTGCCACTCTTGACTCTGTGATGTTTAACACTTTAAATATTGCCTTGGGTAAAGGCATAATTGGTACAAAGCTAGGAGGGGGTGAGTTACACATTGGATTATAGAATGCAGGAGAAGTAAACAAGCATTTATATAACATCTACTAGTTGCCAGATACTAGGTGGCACAGTGGATAGAGTGATGGGCCTGGAGTCAGGAAAACTGAGTTTCATTCTGGTCTCAGACATTTACTAGCTGTTTGACCTTGGGGAAGTTGCTTAACCCTGTTTGCTTCAGTTTCCTCATCTGTAAAATGAGCTAGAGAAGAAAATGGCAAAAGACTCCAGTATCTTTGCCAAGAAAACCCCAAATGGGGGTCACAAAGAGTGGGACACAACTGAAATGACTGAACAAGAACCACAAAAATATCCTAGGTACTGTGATGAGCATTTTTTTGCTAATATTTGATCCTCCCAACAGCCCTGAGAGGTAGGTACTATTATTATCTGCATTTTATGGTTTGAGAAAATTGAAGCAAACGGAGTGACTTGCTGAGGTTCACACAGCTAGAAAATGTCTAAGGTTGTATTTGAACTGGGGTCTTCCTGATTCCAAGTTCAGTGATCTATATACTATACCACTAACTGCCTCAGAACAGGGACTCAAAAAGGTCTTGGATAAGTAGTACCTTGGCTTCAATGCAGTAAGGTGAAATTAAATGTAAATAAATGGAAAGTTGTGAATTTGGATCCAAAAATGAATCAAAAATAAGCTTTAATCTTTATTCATTTAATTGAATGCATTTACCAAATCAAAATCATTTGTTCAATTCTATTGCAAAACACTGCCTTCTATATTTCAATATCACTATAGAATTTCATCTTTTTAAATTCAGTCCAATGCTCTAGGCTGTGAAGATCCTTTTGGAACCTGTCATCCAGAATGTTGTCTATCCCTCCTAGCTTTGTGTTATCTGCAAATTCGATGATCATAATCCTCTCTGCCTTTACCCAAGTAATTGATAAAAATGTTAAACAATACAGGGCCAAGTTTAAGCTTCTGGAGTTTTCCCTGAAATATCTCCTGCTATACAAAGATTAAACTATTAGCCACTATTCATTCCTCTTTGAGTCTGACCATCCAGCTAGTTTGGGATTCATCTGATTGAATTATCATCTAATCCATATCTTTACATTTTTCACAAGAATTGCATAAGATATTTTATTAAAAGTTTTCCTAAAATCAAGGTAACCTATATCTACAGCACTCTTCTCTCATCTATAAGTTTTAGGAATCTCTTTTTTTAAAGAGGTTATTCTAGCATTACCAGTTCTGGATCAAGCCATAGTGGTTCTTTGTGATCACTGCTTCCCTTTTTAGATATTCATCAACCATCTGTTTAATTACTTAATCTAGCATTTTCCCAAGAAATGGAATTGAGTTCACTGGCCTATAATTTGAAGACTGTTCTCTTATGCCCCCACTCCTCCTCTTTTGAAATATGGGACAAAATTTGCCCTCCTCCAATCTGGTGGTACCCCTCTCCCATTTTCTATGGTTTTCCAGATTTCACTGAAAATGGCTTAACAGTCACATCTACCATGTATTTTAGCACCTGAGGATGTGGTTCATCTGGTCAAGATAAACTGATTTCCTCAGGACCACCAGGTCCTTTCTTAAAATCTCCTTACTTGCCTTAGGGATCAATTGCCTGTTAAACATTTTTGTTTCATTGTTTCCAATATAAAGGCCATATTTAATTTATAGAGAAAACAGAAGCAAAGTCAGAGGGGCTTCCCACAGATATGGACAGAACATGTGTTGTCTCATACAGTATTCAGGGTTTTTTGTTTTTTTGGTGAGGCAATTGGGGTTAAGTGACTTGCCCAGGGTCACACAGGTAGTAATTGTTAAGTGTCTGAGGCTGGATTTGAACTCAGGTCTTCCTGAATCCAGGGCCGGTGCTCTATCCACTGAGCCACCTACCTGCCCAGTGTTCAGGTTTTATATGAAATTAGTAAAACAATGCAAAACGAAACTCCTCTTGCTGAACATTGCCCCACCCCCAACAACCCAACCTCTCCCAGACATAGGCAGTTCTAAGAGAGTACCAATGTTTCTCTGAAAATAGAAGTTTCAGAAAATGCAGAGTTCAGTGGGCATTGTGTCCCCTAGTCAGTAATTTCTTATAGCAACAGGCAAAAGAATTTGGACTACACAGCAGAGTTCCCAACTGATATTCATGACATATTCTTTTTTTGGTGGGGCAATGGAAGTTAAGTGACTTCCCCAGGGTCACACAGCTACTAAATATCAAGTGTCTGGGGTCACATTTGAACTCAGGTCCTCCTGAATCCAGGGCCAGTGCTTTATCCGCTGCACAATCTAGCTGAACCCCCGACTGATATTCAACTCATGCATTTAGTAGGTCCATGAATGCTGAACTCTCTCTCTCTCTCAGCAAGCTTATGCAGACTGAGGAGCCAGTATTTGGCATACTACCACTGATATGGGCATTCTTAATTTTCACTCATCTAGCTCATCACTCAAGGACCATGGAGATATAAGCAAGAACAGGTTAGAAGTATGTTTTCCCTTCTGAATGTCATCTCTTACCTTGTCTACTCTAGCTCTCGTGGGTATGTGGATCATACAGATCAATACATGCACACTGGAAAAGGATAATGCCTAAATCTAGGCTGTATCTTATTTAGTGTTTTAGCAATAAGCAGTAAATAATAATGAGATTAAGTTTCTACTTGATGGCCTAAGTTACTTTTTTAAAAAAATCATTACAGAAAATGACAGACATTTCCCAGCAGTTCAGAAATAACTTATGCTATGAATGGGTACTCCTATGGTTCCTGTTTCTTACCAGTGATGAATAGAGAAACAAAATATTATACTTCAACCCTCAGTTCAGTTGAGCTAATTAAAGTTAGAGTTATGAAATATATGATCATTCACAAGACATCAATTCTTTGGTCAACCTTGGGCTTTCTTATATAGCAGAATAATGGACAGGGTTTTTAAGGGACAACACTCTTCCCCATCAGCTTTCCCTTTCCAAATTCTTTAAAATAGAAATAACAGGTGTCATTTGTTGTGTTCTCTGTAGTAATACTTTAAATGGTAGATTTCATGTCATAGAAAATCAGGAGATCATCTACTATGGCCCCTTAATTTTATCGATAAAGAAACAGACCCAGATAACTTAAGTGACTTCCTGAAGGCTAGACAACTCATCAATAGCAGAATTGGTCTTTGGCACATTATTCTTTATAACTCCACTGTTATTATTCTCTCTAGTAATTTTAACAAAATTAACAACATACTGACTTTCAATATTCATTAAGTATCCTTATACTTTGTGATTGTCTTAAAATACTGGGCTTTATAACTTTATAAGCAGTATGGCATAGCACACAAACTGGCTTGAGAGTCAGGTTCAGATTTTGCTCTCGACTCATAGTATGTGGTCTTGACAAGTCACTTAATGTCACACTGTAACTTTCTGAAACTTTAAGCTGAAAACCCTGCTTTGGTAGAGGGAGTTGCCTTAACCAGGATTTCCCTATGCTAATGAAATCACAGGTTCAGTTCACATCCTTATACTGTGTATGTTACTTGTCATGAAATACACAAGCAGAAAAATTTCAATTTCAGGTCCCCCAAACCTGCATATTAAAACAGGCATAACAGAAACATATACAGGAGACATGATTAAAGGATGTCCTCTGAGAAATGAATAATCAGAAATAATAAAAGAGCCTATCACATACCAAGTGGTATCATGTACAGTGGTATTTTCACAGTATCAAGACACAAGCTCAGCTCTAGTATGCTGTGTGGACCCCTTGTGGAAGGCCTATGGGAAGACATGAAAGAATAAGAGTTACACTGGATGAGCAGTCATGGGTGGACTGCAATCTGCATCATTTGAGGGACTTCCCATATTGATTAGATCATGAATTCATTGGAATTAATAGACAGCCCATTCAATTGAATTATCATATATTTTTAATTTTCAAGGGAGGAGTTTAGGTTGAATGATCATATGAACTTACAATTTGTATCTTGTGGAAGGTAAAGAATAAGTAAGATATAATTATAACCCATATCTGATTGCTTACTGCCTTAGGGAGGGGTAGGGGAGGAAGGGAAGGAGGGATAAAAATTGGAACCCAAAACTATAAATAAAAATATTACAAAAAAAAATAACAAGTAAGATCTTTAACAGGTAGTATACATGCAATTTCCTGAACCAGTAAATTTCAGAAGTTATATCTCAGTAGGAAAATAAAAATTTTTTTTGCTCATTGTCAGGTGAATTGATGAGTAATCGAAGAAAATATCTTAGATTTGGATCAAGCCTTCAACTTTAAAAGTTCCAGCCTTAATTGTCCATCAATTTCAGCCATTTTCAAGATAGAAGTAGATTATCATGCAATTGATTTGGCTAATCTGACCAAAATTAATGGATCTACCTTGCCAAGGTTTACTTGCTACAATGAGTCATTGATCTGATCTAAGGTACAGCCACTGTATCAGCCAGAGTTGCTTTTGCATTGGACCTGGTTTACCTGTAGAATATGTGTTCAAAATAAATAGAACATAAATAAGCTACGTTCAGCAATATCTCCATGCTGATATGTTACTCGTCTGTCAGACAGTAATTCTTGCAGAAGTCACCAGGGGAAGCAAAAGCTTCTCAGCATGGGGGAGTTTTAATTAAAGTTATAAGCCAAAACAGCATGGACAAATGAAATATTAAATGACTAGGAGGTACCTAGACTGACAGATTTTTAATGTCAAAATGTATAGGGATTCTCTGTTGTATTTTACACATCAAAACATCCATTGCCCTGGCAGATTGTAAGCACTAACTTTTCTTGTTGTGTTCTCATGACAGTTCCAAGATAGGGGATCATGGTGAGAGTGGGTAACACATTCCTGCCATTATCCCCCTGAGATATTTATTAATGCATGAGCTAATAATGTTTATTAAGGTTTGAGATGATTTTGAGAGACAAAGAATGTGACTATAGCCGAACAACATTAGAGCATAAGAAAGGGCTTTCTTAGAACAATATACTTTATTTCCATGAAAAAAAAATCATTTGATAAAGGGCTACCATACCCCTGAGAGAGTATCAGCAGTCAAAAGAATCAGTAAATGAAGCATGTTTTCATAGTCTCGTTGTGAAATAAAAAGGAAAAAATCAAATTGGGAATCTTTGGGTTTGGGGTTTGGGGTTTTTTTGAGATTGTTTGCCCCCAGAGATGAGGGGGCTAGTTTTCTACCATTAAGTACTATGGTAACCAGATCCGTGAGAACAAACAAGTTTCCCTAAGGTGCATTCCTACTCATGGGTCAAAACTGGGTTTTCTTTTGCTCATTAACACAGCTGCATTGCTGTTTTCATTAAAAGCCCCCAGAAAGCTTAATGCTGTAAAACCAGATACTTGAGAGTCAAAGTCACATCTCCAGTGCATGTTCCAACTTGTTTAGTTGTTTCTAAATCTGTGCTTGTAAACAAAATTATTCTTAGTCCTTTGACAACTGCTATTTGTCCTGAAGGAAAATTACTCCCTAAGGAGATGCAAATTGTTTGGTGGTACTTGATGGCTTTGTAGTAATTACTGTGCCATCAGATAGCTCAGAATTAAGATAAGCCTTGGCATCAAAATTCCATATGGTTGTTTCTAAAATAAGATGCTTAGACAGGCAGAATACTAAATGACATACATTGAATGGTAAAATTGTGACCCAAGTTCATCACAAGCCCCAGGCCATTGCAAGTTCTGTCTGGGATCAAAAAAGGGTCAATCAGATGTCTACAACATTTTATTGTAATTCATGAACGTTATAATTTTCAGGGAATGCTGAGCCATCCATGAAACTAGTAAGTACTGATACATCATTACCATTTACATAACCAGGGATATTTCTCAATCTCCTAGCCACTGAGAAAATTTGGAAAGCTGGATCATAGGAAGGAAAAAGAGATCAGGAATTTCAGGATTCTCTGCTTTTTATACATAATTCCAAAATGTATGTCTCTAGTCCTTACCTCACACCTTCAACCTAATCAAGTTCAAATCCTACAAACACTTATTAATCATAAACGATGTACCATTAGAAGTAAAATGGATAATTTTGATTACATTAAATTAAAAGTTTTTACACAACCAAAACCAATGTAGCCAATATTAAAAAGAAAGCAGGAAACTAGGGGGTAAATTTTTATAGCAAGTTCCTCTGATAAAGGCCTCATTTCTGAAGTATAGAGGGAACTGAGTCATATTTATAACACAAGTCATTCCCCAATTGATAAATTCAATGGATATGAATAGTAAGTTTTCAGGAAAAGGTATTAAAACTATCTAAAGTCATATAAAAATGTTCTAAATCACTATTGATTAGAGAAATGCAAATTAAAACAACTCTAAGATACAACCTCATAACCATGAGATTGGCTAAATTGACAAAAATGGAAAATGTTGGAGGGGATGTATAAAAATGGTGACATTGGGGCAGCTAGGTGGCGCAGTGGATAAAGCACCAGCTCTGGAGTCAGGAGTACCTGAGTTCAAATCCGACCTCAGACACTTGACACTTACTAGCTGTGTGACCCTGGGCAAGTCACTTAACCCCCATTGCCCCGCAAAAACAAAAAAACAAAAAACAAAATGGTGACATTTTTATACTGTCAGTGGATTATTGTGAACTGATTCAACCATTCTGGAGAGCAATCTGGAACTATACCCAAAGGGCTATAAAACTGTACATACCCTTTGACCCAGCAATGCTACTAATATTCGGTCTGTATCTCAAAGAAAAAGAAAAGGACATATATGTACAAAAATATCACTAGAAGTTCTTCTTTGTGTTGTCAAAGAATTGAAAACTGAAGGAATGCCCATCAACTGAGGAATGGCTGAACAAGTTGTGGTATATGTGATGAAACACAATGAGACACAGGAACCGACAGGTAACAGAGAGTGCAGTTTTCCAATGTCCTCCTTGCGGCAGGAGCTGCAGCTCCCGTAGTGGACTGCACAGCCACACTGTGGCCTGTGGCTCTTCAAGGTGCTGATCCATGGTTGTCCGTGACTGGCGGAAGCCTACTACTATTGTGCTATAAAAATGATGAGCAGGATGGTTTCAGAAAAACCTGGGAAGTCTTATATGAACTGTTACAAAGTGAAGTGAGCAGAACCCAGAGAACATGGTACACAGTAATAGCAATATTGTATAATGATCAACTGTGAATGACTTAGCTATTCTGATCAATACAATGATTCAAGACAATTCTGAAGGACTTATGATGAAAAAAAAATGCTAAATGCTATCCACTTCCAGAGAAAGAACTGATATTGTCTGAATGCATATTGAAGTATACTTTTTTCTTTTTGTTTATTTTTTCACGCATTTTTCATTGTAACAAAGCTAATATGGAAATATGTTTTATATGATCTCCATGTATAATTGATATCACAATTCTTGTCTTCTCAATAGGTGGAGAAGGATGAGGAGGGAGGGAGAAAATTAAAATATTTTTAATTTAAAATTTTTTTAATTAAAAAAACATTAATGAATGTCAAAAAGAAAGACTTGCAAGCCATGTGTTACACAACCCTACTGCTGTATAATTCACTTAATTTCCCAATACTATGTTAAACTAAACATATCCAAATTTAAACTATGAATCTCTTTTCCAGCAACCATCTTAAAAAATCTTGTTCCCAAATTGGGGGGAGCCAGTTTTAGCCCTTTATTCCCCCCCACCCCAACTCAAAAGTTCAGTTCTTGAGGAACTTGGTTGGTTTAGTAGTAGCAAATGGAGATTGATTCTTTTGTTTAGTTAAAAGGACTGATTAAACACCACCTAAAGACAAGACTTCACCCTTTGCCAGAGGGTCCCTCCCATTAAGTCATTGTATCATTATGTCATTGTAGAGCTCATTTTAATTTGGACCACCCACAAGTCATGTCAACCAATGTAATTGAATGATGCTAACCAATTAATTTTTAATCAATGTAGAGTAACTTGCCACTATCAAAAGAGGATAAAAGCCTGGACTACTTGAGAGTCACCATGTTGGTGATTTTGGCTTGCGTTCTTGGCTCAAACTTCTGTAGCTTGGTGGGCACTCTCCTCTTAGGCCTTTTGAACTCTCCTTGAGGCCATGTGTTCTCTCTCTCTGAGAGAGAACATGGCACTGTGTCTTTCCTCCTGCTTGTATTAAATGCTACGTGCTCAATACTTTACTAATATTTAATATTAATAATAAATAATTATTGCCCAAATGGGTGCAATAGCCATATGTATCAGCAACAATAATTTTTAAAAGCACAGCTTAGCAACAATAATTTAAAAAAACACACAGTCATATAATTTGAGAACTGCAAAAGGATCTTAAAGATTATTTAATCCAACCTGCCCAAATAATTAAAATAATTCCCTCCTTGAGGGAGCTCCACTCTACCAGAGAATAAAGCAAAACTATAACTATAAGCAAAATATATACGCAAAATAAACTCTATCTAATGTGAGGCAATTAGACACCTGTTGGGATCAAGAAAGACCTCATACAGAAGACAGGACTTGAACTGAGCTTTGAAGAAAACTTGGGATTGTAGGACATTAAGGTGAAAGGGAAAACTTCAAAAGAAAAGTTGGGGCTCGTTTACAGATGACTTTGAATGCCAATAATGGCTCTCTGTAGGTAAGGAAAATTCTGACACATACAACCTGATGGTACCATGAATAGAGCACTGGACTGGGAGTCAGGAAGGCCTGAGTTCAAATTTGGCCTCAGACCCAGACTGCCTATCTGATTTAGTGCAAGACCTTTAACCTCTCTCAATGTCAAATTCCTCATTGGTATAATGGAGATCTAAGACAGCTAGATGGCACAAAGGATAGAGTGCCTGGCCTAGAGTCCGGAGGGCCTCAGTTCAAATCTGATCTCAAATACTTACTAGCTGTGTGAGCCTGGACAAATCACTTAACCCTGGTTTGCCTCAGTTCCTCATGTGTAAAATGAGCTGAAGAAGGAAATGGCAAACCATTCCAGTAACTTTACCAAGAAAACCCCAAATGACATCACAAAGAGTTGGACATGACTGAAATGACTCAACAATAACATGATGGAGAAAATTAAGGGATCTACCTCCTAGGGTTGTAAGGATAAAATGAGAAAGATTGTGGGTGGGGGGGAGCTAAAATGATAAGATCGTAACCCTTAAAGTGTTATATTAATTCTCTTTTTTTTTTTTTGGTGAGGCAATTGGGATTGACTTGCCCAGGATCACACAGCTAGTAAGTGTTAAGTGTCTGAGGCGGGATTTGAACTCAGGTACTCCTGAGTCCAGGGCCGGTGCTTTTATCCACTGCACCATCTAGCTGCCCAATATTAATTCTAATTTACTATTATTACTCATCCACAGGATGTTTTAGACCAAGAAAGTAGCATGTGCTTTAATAAGATTATTCTGGGAGGTATTTAAGAGGGGAAATTCCCAAAATACTTAGTGGTAGCATCTGGGCCACTCCTTCAGATATGGCCCTCAGAAAATCTACCTTGTCTTTTGCATCTTTCTATAGCCCCAGCACTTAGCACGGTGCCTGGCACATAGTAGGTGCTTAATAAATGTGGTTTTTTAATTTATTGATTGATAGATTTGAAGTACTCTGTGAATCAGCACCCACTTCAAGCCATAGCTCAGAAATCTCTGAATTATTGAGTCCTGTCATTTACCAGCCAATAAGAGGACACCTTGGTTTAAATAAAACAAAACAAAACAGCGCATCACAGAAAGTAACGGGAGAAATCCCTTCTTCCCCAATGCTATGGAATAAACTCTTTCCCAAGTTGCCACCTAGCTGCCTATACAATGAGGAAGAGATGGGAAGAGCACATGCTTTAGGGAATGAATGTGGTCAGGCAACAGAAGTGAAGGTGACTCTGCAGCCTTTGACATTATCAATTACCTTCTCCTGGATACTGTCTTCCCCCTAGGTTTTCATGACATTACTTTTGTAACATTATTACACAGGGAGGCTGTAAGGATCAAATGAGATAATGTAACACTATTAAGTGCCAACCATGTTCCAGGCACTGGAGCTACAAAAAGAATTGAAAGGCCATCCCTGCCCTCAAGGAGCTCCCAATATTATGAAGGAGACAATATACAAACAAAGATGCACAGATAATCTATGAATAAGATAAATAGGGAATAATCAACAGAGAGAAGGCACTAGAATTAAAAGGATTTGATAACGGTTTCCTATAAAAGATGGGATTTTAGTTGGGACTTAAAGGAAGCCAGGTAAGTAAGTAGTTATAGTTGAGGAGGGAGAGAATTCCAGGCATGGGGGACAGTTAGAGAAAATGCCTAGAGCTGAGAAATGAAGCCTTGTCTGGGGCAGCTAGGGGACACAGTGGATAAAGCACTGGCCCTGAATTCAGGAGGACCTGAGTTCAAATCTGGCCTCAGACATTTGACACTTACTAGCTGTGTGACCCTGGGCAAGTAAAAAAAAACATTTTTTTTTAAACGAAGTCTTGTTCATGGGAGATTCCATTTAATTAAATGGTAAGTAAAGGGGTAGAATTATGATCTTTACAGATTTGCTCTGCAAGAAAAAAAAGGAGTTTCAGATTAAATTTTAAGACATTTCTCTAGACCTCTCTGGGAGATTAATAAACCTGTGTAATATTGTCAGCCTTACAGCTGACTCACTCCCTTACCTCTATTTCTTCATATGTAAACTAGGAATAATTTGTATAGCTCATGCGGGTAAAATAGACAATGGCTTCTTGTTTGAAGGCTTGCCACAAAGGCAACAAAAAAATGCCTCCTTCATGTACTAGTAATAGCAGAGGATTTAGAAAGAAAAGATAGATTTGAATAATAGCCCTATGAATTCCTTTTTATATAACCAAGAATAAATCACTTCATTTCTTATGGCCACTTTTCCCATCTGTAAAATGAAGGATTGAATTAGAAAATCATTAAGGTGTTTTCTAGGTTTGACATTCTATGTCCATACTTATATGATCTCATTTGAATATATCACCCCATCACTTACTAGCTGTATAACCTTAGGTCTCTCTCAACCTCAATTTACTTGTCTATGAAATGGGGATGATAGTAATTGACCAAGTATGGCTATAGTGAGGATGAAATAGAATTTGGTAGGTGAAAGTGTTTCGTCCTCATGGACTGGTTATTAAACAAGAATTCTCATTTCCCAGAATGTCAGCAGAGTCCCTGAGGGTCCTGATTAGTCATCTGGAGATTAGGTGTTATTAACTTGAATGTGGTCATCATCAATAGCCATAGTATCAGCATGGCCCATAAAGTATTATATAAACGTGTGCTAATAGACTAGCTATGTGCACACACAGCAAAACCAATTTAATCAATGGAGTCACTGACCCCACCACTTGCCTCAGCAAAAGCAAAGATAATATATGTATCTTCCCTGCAAGAAAAATCAAATCATCACCATACGCAGTGAATGTGAAAAGTGAGCTTGATGCCACCCCAGCAGGGTAAACAGTATTCTCTGTGACAGACTTGCCTCTCCCTGGGAGGTGATAACGCAGCTGTTATTACTTTTTATCATTTAAAGAACTGCAAATGCACACAGGCCTTTCCCCCCCAAATTGAACAATTCTAAATAATGGGACATACTAGTGTCATCAAATTTGCAAGTGCAGTCAATATTACAATTTTACTTGGGTGAAGAGTTTACCTTGCATATCTTACAAGGAGGTGCTAGGATGGTGAATAGGATAATGAACTGGGAATGCTTGCCTTACACTCTTCAGAAGAGGGTCATTCTTTACCAACTCCTGGGATTCTACACTCACTCAGCAAAGTCTTTAAAGATTACAGAAGGACTGGGTGAGTTATCAGTCAGTCAGCAAAAGTATTATCACTTACCCAATGTGTGCTAAGCAGAAATGGGGAAGAGAAAATATAGGTGACAAGACTTAAAGTCAGTCAGTCAACAAATAATTATTAACTGCTTACTATGGACTAGGGAACGGTGCTTAGGGAAGGGGTTACAAAGAAAACCAAAACACAATCTCTGCCTTCAAGGAACTCACATTTTGCTAGGGGAGACAATATACAAACAGGATATATATGATATGAAGGGAAAATAATTTGAAACAGAAGGCAGTAGCAGTAGGGAAAGGACTGAGGCAGAAGGTAGGATTCTAGCTAAGTGTTGAAGGAATCCAGGGGAGCCAGGAGGTAGAGGTGAAAGAAGAGAAAATTCCTGGCATATGGGGGATAGTTGTGAAAAGGCACAGGGTAGAGAAATGGAGTGAAAAGATGGCTAATCTGGCTAAATTGGGGAGTGCATGATGGGAAATAAAGTGTTGGGACATTGGAGGGGGAAGAAGGGAGGGGCCGGGTTGTCAAGGCGCTTAAATGGAAAACAGAGTATTTTCTATTTGATCCTGGAGGTAACAGAAAACTTCCAGAGTTTGTTGAGTAGGCAGGGGTGACATGTGACATGGTCAGGTTGCTGCTTTAGGAAAATCACTTAGGTTCTTGAGTGGAGATGGGATCAGAGTAGCGAGAGACTAGAGGGAGGGAAACTAACATTAATCCAGGCACTGAGGCAGTCTGCACCAAGGTGATGGCTGTGTGAATGGAGAAAGGAGAACCCATATAAGAGAGTCTCTCTAGAGGTAGAAAAAAGATTTGGCGGGAGATTGAATATGTAGAGTGGCCGTGAGTGAAGAAGTGAGAATGACACCAAGGTTGTGAGTCTAGGTGACTGGGAGGAGAGTGGTACCCTCCACAGTAATGGGCAAATTGGGTAAAAGTACATGGATGGGGTGAGGGATGTGAGTTCCAGTTGGGAATGTCTAAAGGGCAGATGATGACACAAGAAAATAGGAAGGCTACATATGAAGAACTAGGTAATCTTCATAAAGAAAATAATTGAACCCAGGGGAGCTGAAGTGATCACTAAACAAAGTAATATAAAGGGGAAAGAAAAGTCTTAGGTCATAACATTAGGGGACATCCTCAGTTAGGGGTAATGAGCTGGATGAAGATATAACAAAGGAAATCATGCAGAAACAGAAAGGTTGAAGAACCAAGAGAGTCACAAAAACCTAGAATGGAGAGAGTATACAGGAAAAGAGGGTGCTTGACAGGTCAACATGTATAGAGGTCAAATAGGGATAATGATTGAGAAAACATTCAATTTAACAAGGGAAAGATTATTAGCAACTGTGGAGAGAGCAGTTTCAGTTAAATAATGAGGTCAGAGGACAGACTGAAGCTAGTTTAGAAGTATGAGAGTAGACGTGGACCACACCCAATGTGATTGCTTTTCTCAAAGGGTTTAGTCAAAAAGGGGACGAAAGACACAGGATAGTAGCTAGTGGAGATGGTGGATTTATATGAGGGTTTTTTTTTTTTGCTTATTTGTATGAGGTATTTTATTTTTTCCATTACATGTAAAGATAGTTCTCAACTTTTGTTTATACATGCTTTACAATTTCAGATTTTTCTCCCTCCCTCCCCTCCCTCCCCCCTCCCCTAGACAGCAGGTAATCTGATATAGGTTATATCTATATATCTCTATACATATACATATAGATATATGTATATACACACACATATATATACACATAATAACATTAATCCTATTTCTACATTAATCCTGTTACAAGAGAAAGAATCAGAGCAGCGATGCAAAACCTCAAAATAGAAAGAAAAAAAAAACCAACAGCACCCAAAACAAAAGAAATAATATGGTTCAATCAGCATCTATACTCCACAGTTCTTTCTTTCTTTTTTTTTCTTGGATTTGGAGATCCTCTTCTATCATGAGTTCCCTGGAACTCTTCTGTACCATTGCATTGGTGAGAAGAATATAGTCCATCACAGTAGATCAACATTCAATGTTGATGATACTGTGTACAATGTTCTTCTGGTTCTGCTCATCTCACTCATCATCAGCTCACGTAAGACCCATATGAGGGTTTTTTTAAGGATGGGGGAGATAAGGTAGTAATTGTAGAATGCAAGGAAGGAGACAGTAGATTGAGAGGGCTTGAATATTAGAGAGAAAATGGAGATTATGGAGGAGGGAATTTGCTGGAAAAAATGGCAGGATATAGGATCAAAGGTTCAAACAGAGGGATTTGCCATAGTAAGGAGAAGAGTCACTTCTGAACATGAGACAGGGAGGGGTGAAGAAGGAAATAGAGGGGGGAAACATCTGAAGGATATGAGATGAGGATGAGGAGAAAAGGAAATCTTTTCAAATGGTTTTATTTGAGGGGGGTGGGTAAAGTAAAAGTCAATATCCTGTGAGAAATAGTTATTAATAATCAACATCTTGAGGGACCCAGAGATCTTCCCTTTCTTCTTTCCTAATCCTTTGTCCCTCCCCCACTCAAGGTCTGAGTTCTCTCTGAAAGTAAGGTTCATCTGGGTCAAACCAGACTTACAAGTGAATCTTGGGTGGAGACTGAACCTTTATTCTAGAAAAGCTGAAGGACTTTATTGATTATATTTGGCCTGCATGAACTAGTTCTAGGTAGGAACCATTGTGTCAGCTTGGATTTTTCCCTGATGTCATCTTTACTTGAGTCACATATCCTTCCAACTTTATATTAATATAACGCACCTCCAAATGATGCTAACCAATTAGATTTGATTGCTGTGTGATAGACCTCTTACAGTGGAAAAGGTATCTGAATCACACTGGACCTCAAGGAAGGAGTCTTTGGTCTGAGAGAGAGAGAGAGAGAGAGAGAGAGAGAGAGAGAGAGAGAGAGAGAGAGAGAGACATAGACCTCATTTTATTAATAACCTATCAGTCATAATATTAAAATGATTAAATTCCCAAGATACCATGTCTCTCATATTTTTAATCATCACAACATTTAGCTGTTGCTCTTTGTCTTTCATTCTCAAAGAGGACCATGGCATCAGAGTGATGTCATGGCTTACACTGAATTAGATTTAAGTGAGGGAGGGCTGTGCAAGATCACCAACCTCACTCTCTCCACCAGAGCCATCTGGGTCCAGTGACAAGATATATATCAGGACAACTGGGGATGGCCCTAGATGTTTTAAAGTAATCAGAGTTAAGTGACCTGCCTAGGGTCACACAGCTAGTAAGTGTCTGAGGTAAGATTTGAACTCAGGGCATCCCAACTTCAGGGCCAGTGCTCTATTCACTGTACCACATGGCTGTCCGACAATCCTCAGCTGAGTGTAGGGGGGAAATGGGTTTTGGTTCTATGGAAAGCTTTCTATAGAATGGAAACACTTTGAGGGTAGGGATTGTTTTACTTTTGTTTCTATATCATCAGGACCTACCTAGCACACAGTACTTAGAACATAGCAGTCACTTAATGAATCCTTGTTGATTAGTTGACATAATAGTAGGGGGATTATACAGAGAACACTAACATGCATAATATTGCATGATAAGTACATCAGAGGAATATAAAATAAATTGCTATATCTGGTTTAAGGGGAAACATGGTTATTGACAGAGAATCCTAGAAGACTTTACAGAGGAGATAGTACTTAAGTATTAAATAATCTAGTGTCCTTTTGATTAGAATGATACTATATGTGAACATTGTTACTTAAATCAATCTAATTGAACTAACGTTTAACACAAATGTCATAAATAATAAAACATTGTGCAAGGCATGGGGGAGAGGTATATTTTAATAATCAATGAATCCATGATCTCATCAAGGTGGAAACTCCTTCCAACAATGCACATCCCAATCTATCCATGAATTTTTTCCATAAAAGTATTTTATTATTTTCCATTTACCTGTAGAGATAGTTTTCAACATTTGTTTTTATAAGATTTTTGGTTTCAAATTTTTCTTCCTCATTCCCTTCCCTCCCCACTCCCCAAGATAGCAAATAATCTGATATAGGTTATATATGTATAATCACATTAAGCATATTTCTGTATTAGTCATGCTGTGAAAGAAGAATCAGAACAAAAAGAAAAAACCTCAAAAAAGAAAAACAAAAACAAAAAAACCAATAGAAATAGTAAGGTTCAATATGCATCTGGATTCCACAGATTGTTGTTTTGTTTTGTTTTGTTTTTCTGAATTTGGAGAGCATTTTCCATCATGAGTCCTTTAGAACTATCTTGGACCATTGTATTGCTGAGAAGAATCAAGTCTATCACATTTGATCAGCACATAATGTTGTTGATACTGTGTACAATGTTCTGATTCTGCCCATCTCACTCAGCATCAGTTCATGTAAGTCCTTCAAGGTTTCTCTGAAATCTGCCTGCTCATTGTTTCTTACAGCACAATAGTATTCCATTACATTCATATACCACAACTTGTTCAGCCATTCCCCAATTGATGGTCCACCCCTCAATTTCCAATTCCTTGCTACCACAAAAAAGCAGCTATAAATATTTTTGTACATGTGGGTCCCTTTCCCTTTTTTAATGATCTCTTTGGGAAAAGACCTAATAGTGGTATTACTGGGTCAAAGGATATGTACTGCTTTATAGCCCTGTGGGCATAATTCCAAATTGCTCTCCAGAATGGCTTGATCAGTTCACAGCTCCAACTACAATGTATTAGTGTTCCAATTTCTTTCATAGCTTCTCCAACATTTCTTATTTTCCATTGTTGTCATATTAGCCAATCTGATAGGTGTCAGGTGGTACCTCAGAGTTGTTTTAATTTGCATTTCTCTAATCAATCATGGTTTAGAGTATTTTTTTCCTATGGCAATAGATAGCTTTGATTTCTTCATCAGAAAAGTGCCTGTTCATATCCTTTGACCATTTTTCAATTGGGGAATGACTTGGTTTCTTATAAATTTGATTTAGTTCCCAATATATTTTAGAAATGAGGCCTTTATCAGAAATTCTGGCTATAAAAATTGTTTCCCAGCTTTCTGCCTCCCTTCTAATTTTGGATGCAATATTTCTGTTTGTACAAAATCTTTTTAAGTTAATGTAATCAAAATCATCCATTTTGCATTTCATAATATTCTCTACCTCTTGTTTAGTCATAAACTGTTCTCCTTTCCAAAGATCTGAGAGGTAAACTATTCCTTCCTCTCCTAATTTTCCTATGGTATCACCTTTTATGTCTAAATCATGTACCCATTTTGATCTTATTTTAGTATAAGGTATAAGATGTTGGTCTATGCCTAATTTCTGCCATACTATCTTCGAGTTTTCCCAACAGTTTTTATCAAATACTAAATTCCTATTCCAGAAGCTAGAGTCTTTGAGTTTATCAAACAGTACATTACTAAAGTTATTTACTACTGTGTCTCCTGTGCCTAACCTATTCCACTGATCCACCATTCTATTTCTTAGCCAGTACCAAATAGTTTTGATGACTGCCGTTTTATAGTAAAGCTTCAGATTTGGTACAGCTAGCCCACCTTCCTGTGTATTTTTCTTCATTAGTTCCCTTGATATTCTTGACATTTTGTTTTTCCAGATGAATGTTGTTATTTTTTCTAGCTCTGTAAAATATTTTTAGGTAGTCTGATTGGTATGGCACTGAATAAGTAAATTAATTTAGGTAGAATTGTCGTTTTTTTATATTAGGTTGGCATATCCATGAGCAATTGATATTTTTCCAATTATTTAGATCTGATTTGATTTGTGTGAAGTGTTTTGTAATTGTGTTCATAGAGTTCCTGGGTTTGTCTTGGCAAGTAGACTCCCAAGTATTTTATATTGGCTACCATTACTTTAAATGGAATTTCTCTTTCTATCTCTTGCTGCTGGACTTTGTTGGTCAGGTAGAGAAATGCTGATGATTTATGTGGATTTATTTTATATCCTTCAACTATGTTATAGTTATTGTTTTGATTAATTTTTAGTTGATTCTCTAGAATTTTTAAGTATACCATCATATCATCTGCAAAGAGTGATAGTTTTGTTTCTTCCTTGCCTATTCTGATTCCTTTAATTCCTTTTTATTCTCTTGCTAAAACTAACATGCCTAGTACAATATTAAATAATAGTGGTGATAATGGGCATCCCTTTCTCACCACTGATCTTATTGGGAAGACCTCTAACTTGTCTCCATTACATATAATGCTTGCTGATGGTTTTAGGTAGATACTGCTTATATTTTGAGGAAACTTTCACCTATTTCACATTCTATAGTGTTTTTACTAGGAATAGGTTCTGTATTTTGTCAAAAAGCTTACTCTGCATCTATTGAGATAATCATATGATTTTGGTTAGTTTTCTTATTGATGTGGTTGATTATGTTAATAGTTTTCCTAATGTTGAACCAGCCCTGCATTCCTGGTATGAATCCCACCTGGTCATAGTGTATTATCCTGGTGATCACTTGCTGCAATCTCCTTGCTAATGTCTGATTTAAGATTTTAGCATCAATATTCATTAGGGAAATTGGTCTGTAATTTTCTTTCTCTGTTTTGGCTCTGCCTGGTTTTGGTTTCACCACCTTATTTGTGTCATAAAATGAATTTGGTAGAACTCCTTCTTCACCTATTTTTCCAAATAATTTGTATAGTATTGGAATTAATTGTTCTTTAAATGTTTGGTAGAATTCACCTGTAAACCCATTTGTCATTGTAGGGTTTTTTCTTAGGGAGGTCATTAATGGTTTGTTCAATTTCTTTTCCTAAGATGGGCTTATTTAAGGATATTATTTCCTCTTCAGGTAATCTGGGTAATATGTATTTTCATAAATATTTATCCATTTCATTTAGATTGTTAAATTTATTGGCATACAGTTGGGCAAAATAATTCCTAATTATTGCTTTAGTTTCCACTTCATTGGTGGTGAAATCACCCATTTCATTTTTGATACTGGTAATTTGGTTTTCTTTCTTTTTTTAGTCAAATTAACAATGGTTTATCTATTTTTATTGTTTTTTTTTCATAAAATGAGCTGTTAGTTTTATTAATTCTATAGTTTTCTTGCTTTCAATTTTATTAATTTCTCCTTTGATTTTCAGGATATGTAATTTAGTATTTAATTGGGGATTTTTAATTTGTTCTTTTTCTAGCTTTTTTAGTTGCATGCACAATTCATTGATCTTTTCTTTCTCTTTTTTTATTGATGTAAGCATTTAAAGATATAAAATTTCCCCTAATCACTGCTTTAGTTGTATCCCATAGGTTTTGGTATGTTGTCTCATTATTTTCATTCTCTTGGATGAAGTTATTGATTGTTTCTATGATTTGTTGTTTGACCCACTCATTTTTAAGGTGAGATTATTTAGTTTCCAAGTAATTTTTAGTCTACCTTTCCATGGCTCTTTATTACATGTAATTTTTATTGCATCAGGATCTGAGAAGGATGTATTTACTATTTCTGCCTTTCTACATTTGACTGTGAGGTTTTTGTGCCCTAATACATGGTTAATTTTTTTTTTAGAGAGGCAATGGGGGTTAAGTGACTTGCCCAGGGTCACATAGATAGTAAGTGTTCAATGTCTGAGGCCAGCTTTGAACTCAGGTCCTCCTGACTCCACGGCCAGTGCTTTATCCACTGTACCACCTAGCTGCCCCCATGGTTAATTTTTAAATATGTGCTATGTACCACTGAGAAAAAGGTATATTCCTTTCTATCCCCATTCAGTCTTCTCCAGACATCTATCATGTCTAACTTTTCTAATATTATACTCACCTCTTTAACTTCTTTTTTATTTATTTTGTGACTAGATTTATCTAATTCTGAGAGGGGAAGATTCAGATCCCCCACTAGTATAGTTTTGCTGTCTATTTTCTCTTGTAACTCATTTAACTTTTCCTCTAAGTATTTGGATGCTATACTACTTGGCGCATACATGTTTAGTATTGATATTACTTCATTATCTATAGTACCTTTTTAGCAAGATGTAGTTTCCTTCCTTATCTCTTTTAATTAGATCTCTTTTTGCCTTTGCTTTGTCTGAAATAAGGATTACTACCTCTGCTTTTTTGACTTCAGATGAATCATAATATATTCTGCCCCAACCTTTTACCTATATTCTGTGTGTATCTCTCTGTTTCAAATGTGTTTCTTGTAGACAGCATATTGTAGGATTCTGGTTTTTCTATCCACTCTGCTATTCTCTTCCATTTTATGGTAGAGTCATCTGATTCACATTCACAGTTATTATTACTGTCTATTTTCCTCCATTCTATTTACTCCCTTTGTACTTCCCCCCCCCCCCTTATTTCACCTTGTTCCTCCTCACCAATGTTTTGCTTCTTACTCCTGCCTCCCCCAACCTGCCCTCACTTTTATGAGCCCCCTCCCTTTTCTTTACCTTTTCTCCCCTGCTGCTGCCCTCCCTTCTATCAGTGCCCCATTTTTCCTTACACTTTTATTTTCCTAAAAATAAGCTAAATTTATTTATTCAAATGAACATTTATATGATTCCCTCTTTGAACCCAATCTGATGAGAGTAAGGTTGAAACAATGTTCACTCCTCCCTTCTTTCGCTCTATTGTAATAGCTTTTCTGCACCTCTTCATATGATGTAATTCACCCCATTCCACCTCCCCTTTCCTCTTCTCCCCCAAAAAATTACTTTTTTTCACCCCTTAATTTTCTTTATATCATCATATCAAAGACAATTTATATTCATACCCTCTGTGTATACTCCTTCTGTCTTTTCAAATAGAGATACAGTTCTCGAGTTATAAGTATTATCTTCCCATGTAGGGATGTAAACAGGTTTACCATATTGAATAACTTTTTCCCCCTGTTTACCTTTTTAAATTTCTATTGAGTCTTGTATGTTAAGATCGAATTTTCTATTCAGTTCTGGTCTTTTCATCAGGAAACCTTATAAGTCCCCCATTTCAACGAGTGTCCATTTTTTCCCCTGAAAGGGAATACTCAGTTTGGCTGGGTAGTTCATCCTTTGTTGCAATCCAAGCTCCTTTTCCTTCCAGAATATCATATTCCAAGCCTTGCAATCCTTTAATGTTGAAGCTGCCAGGTCTTGTGCAATCCTTACTGTGGCTCCATAATATTTAAATTGCTTCTTTTTGGATGCTTGGAGTATTTTCTCCTTCATCTGATAATTCTAGAATTTGGCTACAATATTATTTGGAGTTTTCTTTTGGGGGTCTCTTTCAAGAGGTGTTCAGTGGATTCTTTCAGTGATGATTTTATCCTCTGATTCTATAATTTCAGAGCAGTTTTCCTTGATAATTTCCTGGAATGACTCATCATTTGACTAAGAGATTCCACTACTGTGCATATTTTCTATAGGACATCTCCACATGTATGTTCTGAACACATCTCAAATTCAATTTGTCTAACATGGAACTAATTTCAGACCTTCCCTAAATCTATACCTCCTCCAAATTTCCACTGTCCAAGTTTTGAAACTTTGGAGTCATTCTTTACCCTTTCCTTTCTTTACCCTTTAATGTCCTCTATCTCATCAAGTCCTGAATCTTGCTAAAGCTACCTTCCCCAGACTCTTTCACATTCCATAACTTTCTCCCTATTCTCAAGGCCACCACCATAATTCAGGTTATTATTACCTTTCCACTAAACAGCTATGACCACCTCCTAATTGTCTTGCTGGCTACTTATCTCTCTTCTTTCCAATCTCTCTTTCACATAGTTGCTGAAATGATATTCTTAAATCATAGTTCTAGTCAAATCATTCCCTGTTCCAAAAATCTTCATTGACTCCCAAATGCCTCCTTGAGGAAGGTATGGGTTTTCATTGTATGGTTTTTATATCCCGTGCCTTGTCATATATAATAGGTGAATTTTTTGTTTTGAATTATCAAATTATATACCTGCATACTTGTGTGCTATAGAATATTAGATTTAGCATTGCAAGTGAGCTTAGAGGTATTCTAGATCAGTCAACAAGCATTTATTAAATGCCTATATTGTATGGGGAACTATGCTAGATGCTAGGGATACAAAGACAGAAATGAAATAGTCTTGGCTTTTCTTGCTTTCAAGGAGCTTACATCCTATGAGGTGGGGAATATATGTGACATTTTTGCATATATATACACATATATACATATGTATATGTGTGATCACACTTAAGAATACAATAAATAAATGCAGGGTAATTTAGAGAGTGAATGCACCATTGATTGGGGCTAGGGAGAGCATCAGGAAAGACAATACAGAAGATGGAGCTTGAACTAAATTTTGAAGGACATAGAGAATTCCATGAGGTAGAGCTAAGAGGTGAGTTCATGTCAGACACAGAATGGGGCAGACGGTGGCATACAGATGGGAACAGGAGTGTCATACATGATGAACAGGGGAAAAAAGCCAATGTAGCTAGAGCACAGAGGTCTGGAAAGGGAATTATATATAACAAGAATGGGAAAGGTAGCTTGAGACCATGTTATAATGAGCTTTAAAAGCCAAAGAGAAAATTTTCTATTTTATTTTATAGGCAATAAGGAGGCATTGGAATTTATAGAAATGGTTAGTGGCATTGAACTATTTCATTTTATAGATGAAAAAACTGAGGCCCAGAGTAGAGAAGTGATTGGACCAAAGATTACATGGGTGGTGAGTGATAGAGTTGATATTTGAACCAAAGCACTCCAAAGCCATTGGTCTTTTCCCTACATACCAGTTTTTCTCTATATCTTTAGTAAACGCTATCTAAGATATCAAGGCAGCTAGGTGGTTCAATGGATAGAGCACAGGGTTTGGAATCATGAAGTCTCATCTTTATCAATTCAAATCTGGCCATACATATAGTTAATAGCTATATGACTCTGGGCAAGTACCTTAATCCCATTTGCCTCAGTTCCTTATAAGTAAAGTGAGCTGAAGAAGGAAATGATAAACCACTCCTGTACCTTTGCCTAGAAAACCCCAAATGGGTCATAGAGACTCTGAACAGACTGAACAACAATTCAAGAAATCAAAATTTCAATTCTAGGAGTAATTTTTGAATATCCACTATGTGTGAACTTTTCAAGTACAGGGACTATGCAATGTTTCTTCTGTGTCTAAGATACCACTAAGTACCAGATCCAAGCTCAAATGTGGGTAGTTTCCTCAACCTACCTTCTTTTAATTTTTAAAAAGTCCAACCTGAAAAAAGACCCTGTCACTGGTAATAATTGCTTAAATTTCACAAGCCATATGGTATCATGTTAGGGACAGCATAACATGATGAAACATTGATGATCTATGAAATCAAGGGATGTTGATCCAAATCTTTGCCATTCTAATTACTATCTATGTGATTTGGGGAAAGTCACCTAACAAGTCTGGAATTAAATTTCCTCACCTACAAAATGACGGGATTTGAAAATATTATCTCTTAGGTGACTTTCAGCTATAAATCCTAATATTTAAGGTAATATTTTAAGTCTTGTCAATCATTTATGCCTTAATATAAATGAGTTCATCAAATGCTTTCCCAAGAGAGTTTTAATAGGAAGATAAAGAAGAAAACATGAGGACTTTGGAGTAGGTTTTCTAAAGATAATTTGGGGTATCAAGAATGAAACTTTACTTTCCAGAGTTGCATTCCCTCCAGGGCAACTGCTGCAAATAGATACTCTACTTGACAAGTTGTATCCCCAGTGGCAAAGTATTATTAGTATCTCACAGTTTTATGGATAACCTTGAGTGACTGGAATTTCAATTTTTTTGAAACTCTACCATTGGGTTTCCCAATAATAGTTTGCTAGAACACATGCATTAACTAGAAAAAGATTTACTAAGAAAACATAGCAAGAATGGTGGGTACAAAACATTTTGCCCTAAAACCTAGGGTTATGGTCTCCCATCAATACACCTGGCATCCATGGAAAAGTGGGCTCTACCTTAAGGTACAATGGTGGTTATGTATATGTATAAAGAATACATGTGGAAAAGAGTGCACCTGTCAACTCCTGTCCAAGATGTCCTTTTTACTCCCTATATGGTAACCACTTTAAATTCAGAGAGTTGAGTGTGGAGTGATAGACAGGATGCTGTTTTGTTTACCAGGACCACTTATCTGGGCCTGGCCATTTCTCCATTGTTGTTGACCACTACCAGTCTACTAGGCCAACTAGCTGCCATTCAGCTCTTGTAGGATATCTGATCTCCCAAATTCACAGGGCCACTTATCTGGGCCTGGCCATTTCTCCATTGTTGTTGACCACTACCAGTCTACTAGGCCAACTAGCTGCCATTCAGCTCTTGTAGGATATCTGATCTCCCAAATTCACAATCAATTGGGCATTTTCATCTCAGACTATTCATTTACTTATTTTCAAGAAAAGATAAACACAAAGAGACAGAGGTGATCATATGCTCACAGAGGCCACAGCCAGGTGGGAGACATGATACCTCTCTTATACCTAACTCTTGAGACTAGCTCAAAGTATTTCTGCCTTGTGGCAATTAAAGAAACAGAGATAAAGAGTTACATCATCCTTTTTATATACCTACTCAATTTTGGCACCCCGTGAGTCATCAGTTATTCAAATTTCACAGCCAATTAAGAGGTTTTGTCATCAGAGTACAAATCCCTGAGTCATCATGGCCAGAATTCAGTTCCTCCAAGTTTCCATATGGCTCCTTAGACTGAGACCAGGCAAGGTATATCTCTACGTGCCAGTCTTTCAATAAATATGCTTTAAGCACCTACAATGTTCCAAGCATAGTGCTAAACATTGCGAATTTGAAAACAGATAAAAAAGGTAGCCCCTGTCCTCAAGGGTCTCACAGTCTCATGGGAGAGACAACATGCGAAGAACAATGCACAAACAAGCTATATACAGAATAGATTGGAAATAATCAACAAAGCAAAGTATGTAATTAATTAAAAGAATTAAAGTATGTAAGGAATTAATTGTGATTTGGGGTTTCTATGAACCCATCTTTGGCTAAAATTGGAAGCCCCAGTGCGTGCCTGTGCACACTGACCTCGTTCCCTCTCTCGTGTGTGGCAAAGTGAGCTCTCCTTCCTTCTCTCTCCCAGAAGCCCCCTCTCCCACAGGAAACAGGGCCACCCACACACACAGCCCTAAGCTAATTGGCTGGCAGCCCTGATTGACAGAACTAACAGGCTGCTCTACAAATGCAAACCAGCTAGCTTCTGGACACCGAAGACCACCTGACTTGCCCTCACCAGGCTTCTTGTAATGGCGGGGCTTCCCCACAGTACAATCTGGCCAGGCCCATGCAGGAGTGTGGGTGTCTGGCTCGAGGTCAGCATGCACAGGCATGCACTGGGGCTTCCAATTTTAGCCAAAGATGGGGTCATAGAAACCCCAAATCACAATTAATTCCTTACAAGTAGATTTTAAAAAGGCTTCCTGTAGAAGATAGGATTTTAGCTGGGACCTGAAAAAAGGCAGGGAAGTTAAAAAGCACAGATGAAGAGGGAAAACATTCTAAGAATGGAAACCAACCAGTGAAAATGCCTAAAGTTGGGAGATGGAGTATCTTGTTTAAGGACCAGCAAGGAAGCCAGGATCACTGGAGTGAGAATACTTTGGGTGGTTGGGTATAGAGTGTAAGAAGACTACTACAGGAGATTTTATACTTGATCTTGGAGATGATAGGGAGCCACTGTGGTTTATTAAGGAGCAGCAGATACATGGTCAGATCTGTGCTTTAGAAAATTCACTGAGGGTTAAATGGATTGGAGTGGGGAGAAATCTGTGCCAGGGACACCAACCAACACACTATTGCAATAGTTCAGACATGAAGTGATGAGACCCTATAACCAAGGTGGTGACAGTGGCAAAGAAGAGAATGGAACATATGTGAGAGGTGTTATGTAGGTAAATCGATAGACCTTGATAACAGATTGGATAGAGGGAGTGAGAGAGAAAGAAATAGAAAGAGAAAAGTAAAGGATGACAGCTAGGATGAAAAACAGGGTGACTGGGAAGATGGTAATACTCTTGACAGTAATAGGGAAGTTAGGAGGAGGTCAGAGATTTGGGGCCTGGAGAGAATAATGAACATGGTTTTAGATATTTGGGGATTTCAGATGTCTACAAGACATCTGGTTCAAGATGTCTAGTATGCAGTTGGAACTGTAACCTGTGAGCAGCAGACAGGTTAGGGCTGGATAATAAGACTGGAGAATCATCAGAGTAGAAATGATAATTGAACCCATGGGAGCTGATGATATCGCTAAGCAAAATAGTATAGAAGAGAGAGGGTTCAGGACAGAGTCCTGTGAGACATCCATGGTTAGCAGGTCTGACCTGAATGAAAATCCAGGAAGGATGACTGAGGAGGGGTGGTCAGATTAGGAAGTAAGAGAACCAGTAGAGGGCAGTGTCATGAAAACCCAGAGAAAGCAGAGGGACAGACTCTATAGACCAAGTCAAAGGCTGCAGAAAGGTGAAGAAGGATCAAGATTCAATAAGGGGGGTGGGGGGACAGGGAACTACGTGGTGCAGTGGATAAAGCACCAGCCCTGGATTCAGGAGGACCTGAGTTTAAATCCAATGTCAGACACTTGACACTTCCTAGCTGTGTGACCCTGGGCAAATCACTTAACCCTCATTGACCCCCCCACACAAAAAAAGATTGAATAAATGCCATTAGATTTGACCCAGAATTTGCCCTGGTAGGTCAGTCTACCCAAATTATGCCAATATTAATCAGAAATATAGCCCTTATAGATGCTTAATAAATACTGACTGGTTAGGCTTGATTTATGTTACTGGGTTTTGTGTGTGTATATGTTAAGCTATCATTTTGTCATGGGGTGCAGAGCACCCCAGAAGTTCTCTGGGGCACATCAAGGAACCTTCTCCTTGAGAAACTAAACCAGAGGACAGATAACACCTAGAGAGATAAACTGAACCAAATCGGACTGAGCTAGCTTGGGATTCCTACCCTTCATTCTGGTCTCCCTTACCCTTGGGAGATAAATTTGGGTGTGGCTGTGGCCTTTGTGTCCTGAAGAGAGATCTGTAGTCACCCCTCACCTAATTCCTCCAGTCACTACCAATGGGGGATGGTCCTCCACTCCTCACCCAATTCCCCCAGCTACCACCAGTGGGGGATGGTCCTCTCTCACTAAAGGAACTTTACACGGGCAGATGGTCCACCCCCATCAGTCCTCTATAAAAGTACCTTCCAGTCTCCTGTTCGAGGAGATTTGGTACCTCTGAGCCATGTGCTTTATGCCAATCTCCCCATGAAAGTCCAAGGATTTCTTTCATGGTTTCCCTCCCCCCACCCTTCCCTTCCCTTGCTCCTAAATAAACTATCACCTTATTCTAACTACTTTTTGTGTGCAAGAGGGTGTAATTCTTTAAAGAGGAATTCCTAAGAACCCCAACCCCTAACCCAACCCGTACCCCATCTCTCCCCATATCAATTTCATCTGTATAAGCAATTATTAATGAGGAATCTTTCTCAACCAATGAAGATTGTTGTCTATTCTGCAATTTACAATCTCTTAGGTAGTTCCTGGAGCACTGAGAGATTAAATAATGACCAGGGTTACATAGCCAATATTTTTATGTGTCAGAGATAGGACTTAAATATGGGTTGGTTGGTTGGTTTTTACTCCAAAGCCAAGTTTCTATCCACCAGGATATTGCTTTTCTGGAAGAATATTTTCTTACTAAATACTAAAGACAGTAAAATGTTGTTACCTTTCATTTATTTGCTGACATAATGTATTAACCAGACCCTGGTTCTATTAGAAGCATTATTGGCCCCACCTTTATCTTCTACCTTCACCATCCCTTCTTCTGAAATCAACAGAACTTAAAACTCTTCATCCCAAAATGCAAGCAGATTTTTTTGTCAGTAGCCCCAAACTTGAGTCCAACCTGAATTCTAGCAGAAATAATAATGGTGATGAGAATGAAATTAATGTAACAGGTCAGAAAAATCATTCCTTGTTATAACATGAATTCAACTGATGGAGGAAAGGGGAAGATAGACCCTTCTGGTTAAATTGACTGAAACATTCTGCAACAATGGAGAATAATAAAATACAATTAAGACTGAAAGTGACCTGGGGCTTTAAATACCCAACTACTTAATGGAACATGAAGACCATTTAAAGGTCAGTAACTCAGAAGTGACCCCCTAGCTATAGCTTATCTGGGAAAAAATTCAAACCTTTTTTAAGTGAGCACAACCTGTCATTTATAAAAAATGAACTACTTTCTTTTGGGGAAAGACCAATCAGAAAATAGACAACTACATAATCTAATTTTCCGAGAGCAGGTACAAGATGAAGACTTAAAGTATCTCATTTAAACAAGACACCTAACACTACCAGATCCGAAATTATTTCGAACTACTAGTCAGCAGGAATTGATTGATAATTTAAAAAGACCTCAAAGAGTTGGCGTACTAAAGTTAACATAGGTACTTTCATTTTAAAAAGGACTCTCTTACTAAACTCCCTAAAAATAAATGACACCTAAGAATGACAGAAAGTCAAGGACATGGAAAAATCTCTTGGTAAAAGTGTGAATAGACTAGAGATGTGCTATAAAGACACAATGAAACACGTCTTCAGGCAATGTGGTACAGATAAAGAATTCTGGGAAACTGGAGTTTCAGATAGATTGGCCTAAAATGTGGTAATCAGTTCTTGGTAGCTTATTTTAAGAAAAGGTTCCTTCTCTGGTTCCCTCATCCCCAAGCAGAAAATGACCTCATCCTCCTCAAATTGCTCGTAACACTTTGCCCAAATCTCTTCTTTGAATTTGTCCCACCCTCCCTTATTTTATAGTTGCTTATATACAGGTTATTTATCTCCACTGAATTGTAAATAGTGGGGGCTGTATGTGGCAGTGGAAGGGGTGCTAGCTAGATTTGGAGTCAGAAGGTCACAGTTCAAATTCTGACTCTCCTACTTTTGATCTGTGCATGGGGCAGCTAGGTGGTGCAGTGGATAAAGCACTGGCCCTGGATTCAGGAGAACCTGGGTTCAAATCCAGTCTCAAACACTTGACGCTACCTGTGTGACCCTGGGCAAGTCACTTAAACTTCATTGCCCAGTCAAAAACAAAAACCAAAACAAAACATGGGACTTTTTATCTGTGCAACTTTGTCCTATCACTGAATCTTTCTGGGCCTGTAAAATGAAGAGGTTAGATTAGATGACCGGTGAGGTGCCTTCCAGCTCTAAATCTATGTTCACATTCCAATGATCTATCTTTGTGTAACAGGGGACTGGACAATGCCAGATCAGCCCTTGTAAAATTGCCTAGAATGTACATCCTGATGCAATCAGTTCAGCACAAATGTAGGAATTTTACAATTGCTTCGGATCCACTTATCATGTGGTGAGCAAAGGCATTTCAACCTGTTTCTGAGCTGGAACCGAACATGCATACAAAAGGCCCCAACAACTCAACTCTGTTCTCTTTACTGCCTGGCTGAGTTCCAGTGAGGAAGCCTTAATTGCTGAAATCTTCTGGGTCAACATGAAGTCATGAGCACAAGGCCCTGGTGTGGCTTCTGTTCCTGTTTTATTTATTCTTTCTTGCCTTAGGTGAAAGAGCACCGGAGACAGAATGAAATAATTGGCGACCTTGTGAGCTCTGAAGGGGTGAGAGAGCACCAGGTGTCCAGGAACTTCAGCCCATGACAGATTTTGCAGGAAGCTGAGTCTCCAGGTGACCTGCTTAACCCAGCCCAGAAATGAATCAGCACCTGTTTTCTGCAAGCAAAAGAGTGACTTCATCCATTGGCTGTGCAGTAATTGCAAGTGAAGTTGTCTGGGGCAAAAGCTTCGTGGCAATCACTTTAAATATAAGCCCACTCTCCTCCAGGCTGGAGGTGTATTGCAAAAAGTATACCTCAGCTCAGGGGAGGACTAGATATATTTATACTTCTGCTTTGCCTATATCTTCTCAATAAATTTCTCCTTTGTAAAAGCTAATTGATGTTAATTGGTTGAATGGGAGTAAGGCACAAATCACTGGGTCAATCGATATAGAGAAGATGAGTTGGAGATTGGTGTCAGGGCAAATACTTCAGAATTGGGGCTGGAGCTGAGAGCATTAGAATGGCATCCCAACCCCTCAGGGGTCCCCATAGAACCCTGAGAGGAAAATGTAGCTGAGCTGGCTCTAGGAGCCCAACTTGCTGGGGAGAGTTGGGGTTGGGAAAAAGACCTCAGTGTTTATATTGGCTCCATTTGTATCCTCAGCCCCTAGTGCAATGTGTAGTAGGCACTTAATAAGTGTGTAGTGAATTAGATGAAATTGAAAAAGCATCCAAGTCCTCTGAAATTTAGTCTGCACAGCCTTTAAATGGTAATAAGAACTGTCTGCCCTAAGGTAAAGTAGGAAAGATGCAAGTCACACCCATGATCACAAAGAATCACAAGCCACAGCATTTTTAAGGAAGAATGGCAGAGAGAGTATTGTACTTCCATTCAATTAAGCAATTAAGTTCTCCCTAAATGCTAGGCGCCTTCTTAGAGGTTAAAGATACAAAGATAAAATCAGAACTGTCCTCACCCTCAAGTAGCTTACTTACATTTCATTGGAGGCTCAACAACATCGACAAAGAATATTAAATAGAAATTATTAATAAATACTAATACTACTACTACTAATAAATATATTAAATAGAAAATATTTACAAAGTCAACTCTGGGAGAAAGGAGGGAAAGAACAGTAACAATCAGGAGGGACTCATGATGGATGACTGATTTTCTATCAGAAGCCTTGTATAAGGGTAGCTAGCTGGTGAAGTACATAAAGCACCGGCCCTGGATTCAGAAGTACCTGAGTTCAAATCCGGCCTCAGACACTTGACACTTACTAGCTGTGTGACCCTGGGCAAGTCACTTAACCTTCACTGCCCCACCAAAAAAAAAAAAAAAAGAAATGAAAAGATAAGAAACTGTGTATAAAGAGACATAATGTTGGAATATGTGCTAAAGATATACTTTGCTCTCCTGTATTTGCCTTTGATCCATAAAAGAAATATTCTGGATCGTAGCAGCAATACAACTGCTTCCAGTTCCATGAGAAAATCCTGAGCTCCATTACTTATTTCCTTGAGCGGGTGAACAGTTACTTTACCTGTTTATCATCAGGGCTCACCCTTCTGGAACACTGGCTGTACACTCGGTTTACATAGTGGGTGTAAAACATTAATCACAGCTAGCCAAAGAGGACAGCAATCAGTGTATTAAATGTGATGTTTTCATTGCTCATAATGAAACCTTGGTTTTCACTGTCAGAGCCCATGCTAGTTGTACATTAGTGCAAGATGTTCTAGAAATAAATTGAGATAACACTATTATGCCCACAAAGCTTTATGTGTCACTGATGGCAACATCATCTTCAGTAAAATGGAAGAAAGAAAGGATGAACCTGCACTCCCTCTCATCTTTACCTACTTTGAAGGATATAAGATGAAAGAACACATTAAAAACACATTGTGGGCAGCTAGGTGGCACAGTGGATAAAGCACCGACCTTGGATGCAGAAGGACCTGAGTTCAAATTCGACCCTAGACACTTGACACTTACTAGCTGTGTGACCCTGGGCAAATCACTTAACCCTCATTGCCTGGCCCCCCAAAAAATCAATGTGAAAAACACATTGCACACACACACACACACACACACACAATAAAAATGGACATTCTCTCTGAGAAAGAGATTGTAGTTTGTATGTACACCATTCTCACTTTTACCTTACCAAATTCTTACCTTCCTTCAGAAGTACAGTTCAGGTGCTACCTCTTAACAGGTGCCTTTCCCAAGTCTCCAAATTAGGATGTTTTTTCCCTCTTGAAATTATTTTGTATCACTTTTTATGTTCTTTGTTTTGACTTATTTGTATATGTATTGTATCTGTTCAGTAGGATGTAATCTCTTTGAGGGCAGGTACTGTTTCATTTTTTTTTATCCCAAGAAATTTACATACACACTGTCCAGCATATGGTAAATACATAGTGTACATATGTCCAATTGAATTGTGAAATGGGGAACTGGCCAATAAATCTAATCTCTAAGAGCATACACAGAGTGTTACTGAAACAATTCCCCACAAGAAATAGACTATAGAGTCTTCTTCTGGAAGAATCCTGATAACATAAAATGAAAGTACTTTGGAAAGACTTTAGAGTGTAATTAGACATCCTCTATCTGATCCAAGCTGCTAACAATGTGGTGGTAGACAGTAACATCTTTGATTGCTGCAATAGTGGATCTAGAACTAGGGGGCATTCAAATAAGCACCATTATACCTAGTCATCTCTTGACTGAATTCCTTCTCTTTATGTGACTTCTTCCTGACTGAGGATATTGACTAAGACATGATCTATAAAGGGAGAACTCAGGACCTCTCCTTCCAAAGTTGGCATTGGAGTCCCATGAATATAAGCCTTAGGTATTCTTTTATTCTTGATGAAGAAAGTTGAAATCTACAACTTATAGAGTTCTAAAAGGTAAAACAACAACAACAACAACCCATCCAGAAGTCCAAGAGGTTGAGTCCAGGTTTAAGACTATAGTCCTAGAGTTATACACATGGCAGGTTATTTAGCCAACCCAACATTAATGCCAAAAGGAGTTCCCTTTGGGACCAACCCCAGTGGTAACTGAGACAAGCAATGATTGGGACATGAACTTGGTAGTGCCAATATTGTATAGAAACTAGGATAAGAGTAAGCCCATTCTTCCTAGATAGCAGGGTTCTGTACAAGAAAGTGTGACCTTTTAAGTACTATTCCAATGAGTGTTTTGAGGTATGTAACACTGAGCACCCAAATCTTAGTCAGAGATTTATCAATTTCCATAACACCTGTCAGAGAAAAGGGAGAATCCACATTTTCCCAGATCTGTCTGAATAAACACAATGAGCACAACTACACCCATTTGCCTAAACTTGCTTTACTGGCCTTGATTAGATCTTAGCCTGGGTAAGTCTTTGAGCAAGATTTCCCAAACTGGTTGATTTGCGGACGAGGAAATAGAAAAGGGAAAAACCTTTGTCCTAATTCAATAATTAGTTATTAAGTACAATAGAGAAACAATTATTTCTCTCAGTAGAAGAGATGCCACAACCCCTCAGGAGTATCCTTGACTTTGACGATGTATTCGCTACAATTGAATTGAATAAAAATTGAATTGTAACCATCCTACTTTACAATCTAATAATATTCCTCTTAATTGACCATAATTATTCAAATATAGAACACACTTCAAAAAATTGCCTTTCCCAGAAGAAGTATGTGAAGTAGATAGTGAAAGTATCCTCATTTAGCAGATAAGGGAGCTGAAGGTCAAATAAACTATTTGCCAACAGAAAAAGAGAGAAAGGGTAGAGCCAGGACTCCAATGCAGGCCTTCCAAATCTGCTAAATTTATCCTAGGATGAACCCACACTAATCTGGTAATCTGTCATTGAATAGGCTCCTAGGGAAGGGGTTCTTAACCAGGGGGTCATGAACTTTTTAATTTAAATATTTTGATGACTATATTTAAGTATTATTGGTTTCCTTTGTAATCCTATGTATTTTGACATGCATTTAAAACTATTATTTTGAACTGAGTACAGATTGAAAAATACTTTTTTTCATTTTCTTTTTCTTTTTTTTCCAACATGTCTAATATGGAAATTATACCCAATTGTACATGTATAATCTTGTTGCTTGCCTTCTCAGTGGGAGGGGGAGGGGTGAAGTGAGGGAGAGAATTTGGAATTGTTTATATATATATATATATACATATATATATATATGTATGTATATATGTGTGTGTATATACATATATATATATATATGCTAAAAATAAAGAGTTAAAATTATTCTGAGGAGGTGTCTATAGGCTAAGAAGGTGTCTATCATACTCCTAAAAGGATGCACGATATAAAAAAGTTTAAGAACCCTTTCCCTAAGGGCCCAGATTGTTTAATCAATAAATCAATTTTAAAGCATTGATGTGCCAGGCACTGTGCTAAATACTAAGGATACACAGAAAAGCAAAAATATAGTTTCTATCCCGATAGGGAACTTACATTTTAATGGGAGACATAATAAGAAAATAAGTTGATGTATAAGATTCAAACAGAGTAGACAGGAGGAAACGTTGGAGAAGTCTCTAGCAATTAGGAGCACCAGGAAAAGCCTCCTCAGAGAATAGTGATTTAACTGAATCTGTTCTAAGAGGTGGAAGTGAAGCAATAGGCAGCATTATAAGCAAGAAAACATCTAGCATAATGGCATGGAGACAGTAATGTGGTAGCCTGTGTAAGCCACAGAAAGATATTAAAAATAGGGCTAGAAGAGGGATCAGAATCCTATGACATACATGCCAGAGATGACACATGAACTGGATTTCAGTGACTCATGTTCTACTTGTCATCATCATGCCTTCTCAATGAACGATTGAGATCAGGAATTTTGATTTGACCACATGGTCATAATCCAATAGAACTGGGGCAGCTAGGTGGCACAGTGGATAAAGCACCAGCCCTGGATTCAGTAGGACCTGAGTTCAAATCCAGACTCAGACTCTTGACACTTACTAGCTGTGTGACCCTGGGCAAGTCACTTAACTCTCATTGCCCTGACCCCCCCCCCTCAATTCCAATAGAATTGGAAGAGGTCTTTGCAGTTATTCTGTCAATTTCCCCTCATTTTCCAGGTGAGGACATTGAGGTACAGGTAGGTTAAATGGTTTGCCTATAGTCATGTAACTAATTAGTAGAACAACTAGGATTGGAACCCACATTTCTTATTTCCCAGTTACCTGTTGTTTTTCCTACTCTTCTGGCAAGTCCAAACTTCTCTTCACAACTTTTAATATAGCTGCCATCTTCTCAACTAAGGTTTCCCTAATCCCCCTACCTGAAAATGATGTCTCTATCATCTCATTTTCCTAGAGACCTTTACATGAAGCCCTTTTCCCTTTGCCACAGTCACATCTTACCTTACCTCATCACATGTCATACAACCCCTATTAGAATGTAAGCTCCTTGAAGACAGGGGCTATGCAAATTTCCCATTTTTCCTCTCCCATCATCAAATAAAGCTCTCATATGTTATGTTTAATAAATTCTGAACTCTTAATTGCATTCATTATCCTAGCTCAATAATTGGGTAGTGAAAAGAGCACCATATTTGGAGTTAGAAACATGGACTCTGTATTTGGTTCTCTTCACTGTTCAGGCAGGTGAACTCACTTCTTTGAATTTCAGTTTCCTTATTTGCATTTTGAAGAGGTTGCACAATGATTTCTAAGGTGTCCTACAGTGCTAACTCTGTGTTAGAATATCTGAAGTAATAGATGTATTTAGGAAAAAAAGGAAAAACATTTGGGCCTTCTCCATACAGTCTTAATTTCCACCCTCTACCCCAGCTCAAGGTCCTTTGGGCATTGAAATTGACAATGATACAAGCCCCTCATCTCTATATTTCCCAAAATATCTAGGAGAAGGCAAGTAAAGGCCCCCATTAAACATTTGGAACTATAGTGCTGCCTCCTTGAATGTGTTGCTTATTGCCAGTTATATCTGTGGGAGTAGCCCGCAGAGCTCTTCTAACACTCATGGGTATTCCTACAGCCATAATTGGAGATTTTATGGCTAGGAAAAGTACCACAAATGATGTACAGGTCAAGCAACATGAGGTGGATGCTTTGTTTAGCTGAATGTTGGGCAAGACTGCCATGGTGGAGAGAGAGAAATCCTGGAATATTGACATAAGGCTCCATCAAGCTTACTTGAGTCCAATATGCAGTAGCATCCTATTTTAACTAATTACTCTTGCCAAGACAATGTCAACTCCTTAAAAATAGGGGCTTTATCACCTTTATCGCTGTGTCCCTAGGATCTTTGCACAATGCCTAATACATAGTAGGCACTTAATAAATGCTTGGTGGTTGACTGGTATGATTGCTAATTATGTGCTGAGCTTCCAGTTCTATTGAATGAATTCCACTGTATCCTCTAAGTTCAGTGCTCAAAATCAAAGCCCCTGATGTCTTCACCATGGTTAGGGCTCTGGGTATTTCCATTCAAGGACCAGGGAGATAGTGCTTGGAACTGACTACTGCTGTCCCTGGCCCTCACTGCCACTGTAGCCCCTGCCTGGAAAAGAGGTATTGTCGAGAACAATATAAGCTGGCGGCATGTGCTGCTTGGCTGAGTTGGAGCAGTGTTAAAGGAGCATGAAATGCAAGCGTGCGCTTGTAATGAAATTGCCCTTCCTTCCCGCCTGGTTAGCATTTGTGATTTCCATGGTGAGCCTCTGAGATCAGTTTCAGTATAATGAAAAATAGCAGCAAACCTTGGCTTTTCAGATGTCTTAGATTAGAAGCAGATAGAAGTACTTTCAAGGCTGAAATGGCAATGGAGAAGAATCCATGGTGCAGAGAATAATAATTGACCCCTAGTCATGCAGAAAGGAGGGGTTAGCTGGTTGAGAGCTATATTAGTGTGGCGAATCCTTACAGTACTCTGAATTAATATCTGAACATAATGATATTCTCACCTATTCAATAATCTTATAGTGATTGTATCTTACCTATTTTCTCTAAGACATTAATTTCTATAAAGCCAATATTAGAAATAATGGATAGTTGAGTTAGGTATATAGATATATGTGTATATACATACATGTATACATACACACATATATACATATACTTTTATATGCATGCATGCACAGAATTCTATGTATTCAGTGCTCAACTGTCTTCTGGATGTCTTATTGGTAACTGAAATCTGAGATATCCCAAACAGAAGTCATGCTCTTTCCCCTTAAAACCATCCTCATTCCTAAAATCCTGATCTCTGTTCAGGGTACTAGTTAGGTAACTAACATTTATTAAGCACTTACTATGTGCCCGGCACCATATTAAGTGCTAAGGATACCAACGAAAAAAAATGGCAAGACAGCATCTACTCTCAAGGAGCTTACAGTCTAAGAAATGAATCAACATGTCAACAATTGGGGATAGGCTCAGAGGAAAGGCACTAAGATTAAAAAGGACTGGAAAAGGCTGCTTTCAGAAGGCAGGGCTTTACTAAAACTTAAAAGAAGCCAGGAAAGTTAGGAGGCAGAGTTAAGGATAAAAAGAATTCCAGGCATGTGGCACCACCATTCATTGAGTCATCCAGATTCACTCTCTCAGTCATGCTTGAGTCTTCACTATCCCATGCCTTCCTTCTATAAATACCCAATCAGTTGCCAAGCTTGTCAGTTTGACTTCACTACCTTCTCTCCATTCATAAAAGTACCAACTTATCTAATTCAACCTCTCATAACTTACCCTTTGGAATATTTTCTCCCCTTCCCAATCCATTTTCCACATGGCTACCAAATTAATCTTCCTAAATTACAGGTTTTATAATGATACTCCCCTACTCAAGAAGCTACAGTGATTCCATATTGCCTCTCAGATGAAATAAAAACACTTTTCCTTGACATTTAAAGTCCTTCACAATCTGAATCTAAGCTATTTTTCATGTACTGCCACCTACATTTCAATCCAGTCAAACTGGACAACTTCCTATTTCACATATATGACATTCCTTCATCTACCACTTTGCCTTGTCACAGACTATACTTCATGCCTGGAATGCTCTCCCTCCTAACTTCTGTTCCCTGTAGTCCCTAGTTGCTATCAAGGTTAAACCCTATTTTATAAGGCCATTTTAATCCCTTCAGTTACTAGTCCTCAAACCATACCTCAAATACCTAACATTTATTTTCTACTTTCATTTACTTATCTATGTGAAGCCTGTGACATAGCATGCCCAAGCTATGGGTTGATGTTTGCTCTAATCTTAGGAGCTATCCCCCAACTCAATAACTTGTTGGGCTTTTATGCCCTTATCTCTAAAATTTCCAAATGTAGGTAAACACTATAAACACAGATAAATACTTTGTATAAAAGGCTTTTTCCAGATACTGTGTAATCATTCAAGGTAATAATATGAAAATTAAGTACAGGATAGACTAATTCCACATCAAAAATGTTCAAAAATGCAGGATATGCATAGATGGCCATAAAAAAAATGAAGAAAGCAATAAACAAAGTTCTTCTACCTCTTCAATAATGTACCTCTTTTCCTGGAGTCTTAAATTCCTCCAGACTCATAGCACCAATCTGTGTTTTGGACCATCCTTTGTGGAAGGGAGCCAAATATAGGGTTGCTAAATAGGCAACAGCCCAACATTCTGGTGAGTTCTGCTTTCCACAGAGATGTCTAAAGTCCCACAGATTCATAACACCATTCTAAAGTTTGGAATCCAGACAAGAAAGTTCCACTTGAGATCGCTAAATAGACAACTTCCCTTCCCAATACACCCACAACATCTGAATAACTCCCAAACACCACATGTAGGTCCCTTGTTCCTCCACATTATGTTTTACTGCTTTACCTCTAATCCTGATGTCACTGGGGACCAAATGCAGAATATCCTTCTCTTTCTAAGAGTAACAATGCTCAAAATATTTTCTTTCCTCATGATTTTTTCTTGATAGAAAGCCAAATCTCCAAACTCACAACCTTGCAATTATTCACATAATAGTCCCAGAGCTTGGGACTGCTTGAGGAACCAAGATTTCTGGGTTTCTGAAACAGACCTGAGAAACAACTCTCAAGAACTATCATTATTTGTCCATATCTTTTCTCTCCATGCCTCCTCAATCTACTGTACTCCCACAAATTTTTCTGGAATAAAGCCAAAAGTATAAAAGAGACTAAAGGGCTTCCATTTATAGGTCAGCACAAAGAAGTTGTTCATCTCCAAACAGCCTAACTGGAAGCCAAACATTATTTCTGTTCATCTCTCTGTAGGCTCATCAAGTTGATACAGAAATTTCTTTGATCATATGATAAAATAATGGAATTTGGCAGATGCCCAGGGGCCCCACCCGATTAATTTAGTATTGTTTGAATTGGGTGAAAATGAGAAACTGACTAAGTACCTACTTAAGGATAATTGGATGGAGGCCACACCTGGCCAGCCCTGAGTGACATGTTGGTATACTATTGATGTCAGCAAGAGACCACTCTCAGCCAACCAGCTTGAAGGACCTCCCCTTTGGGGGAGGGAGAGAGGAACTAGGAAGTGGATGCTCACTCATAGAAGAACTCTCTTTTTTGGTGAGGAGGACCGAGCATGGCAGCAGATGGAGAACGGGATGTTGGCGGGGGGGGGGGGGGGGGGGGGGGGGGGGGGGGGGCTGGGTCTTTTGGACACTGGCTTGGTGGTGAGAGATTTCACACAGACTGCTAGGAAAGGAAATTGCTTTCTTTCTCTCTTGCTATACTGAACTAGATCTGAGCTAGGATTTCCATGCTATAAGGAATCTGTTCTCAATCTCTCTCTCTCTTCACTAACTTATAATATATATTTTAATAAATCTTTAAAAGCCTAAAATCTTGCTGAATTTATCAGTGATTTTAGCCAGCTTCCCCCCAAGACTGGGGGGAGGGGCAGATTAGAACTCATAATTTAGATTTTAAACAACGCAATCAGTCCCTTACTGTATATTTTGTTTTTATTGTTCAGTCATTTCAGTTGTGTCCAACTCTCCATGACCTCATTTGGGGTTTTCTTTTTTCTTTTTTTGCAGGGCAATGACTTGCCCAGGGTCACACAGCTAGTAAGTGTCAAGTGTCTGCAGTTGGATTTGAACTCAGGTCCTTCTGCATCCAGGGCCCGTGCTTTATCTACTGTGCCACCTAGCTGCCTCTGGGGTTTTCTTGAGAAAGATAATGGAGTGGTTTGCCATTTGCTTCTCCAGTTCATTTACAGATGAGGAAACTGGGGTAAGCAGGGTTAAATGACTTTCCCAGGGTCACATAGCTAGCAAGTGTGTGAGGTTGAATTTGAACTTAGGTCTTCCTGACTCGAGGCCCAGTGCTCTATCAATTCCCCACCACAAACACACACACACACACACACACACACACACACACAAACAAGCCTGGGAGTAGGAAATATTTTTCATTCAGGAGCATAAGATAGTGCTTTACTTAATAAATTCTTGTTTTTATTGAATCATACAATCAGAAAATTATAAAATTGGTAAGAACCTCATTGAATCCAGCCATCTCTATTCTAATAGGTTATTGTCCCTTCTCATTCAGGTTGTTTTGAGGGGCAATGAGGGTTAAGTGACTTGTCCAGGGTCACAGAGCTAGTAAGTGGCAAGTGTCTGAGGCCAGATTTAAACTCAGGTCCTCCAGAATATAGGACCAGCACTTTAACCACTGCACCACCTAGCTGCCCCAAATCATAGACTCTTAAGAGTTGGAAGGCACTCCATAGTATGTTCAAACTAGCTCCATCTTGAATCATGAATTCCATCACTAAGATCCCTCATAGGAGATCATTTAGAATCCACTTGAATAGTTTCTTTGATGGGAAAATCATAAGCTATTTTTGCACATCTCTAATTATGGGGAAAAAATAAACCATGATGTTGGGAAAGATTGCAATAAAAAGGAAAAGGGGATGCCAGAACATGGGACAAATAGTATCAGAAAAACAATGAACTTGAACTTGGACAGTGAAGGATAGAAGAAATTCAAATGTTATTAGCCCTAGAGGCATGAAGAGTTGGACATGACTGAATAACTGAACAGCAAATTGTGAGTAATAATATAAATGCTTTACAGATATCATCCCTTCATATTAAATTCATACCTGTGTCCTCTGTCTAAGTATATTCCTTTCAGTTGCCCTAATACTGAGAAAGTTTTCATGAGGTAGTATTATCTTCCCATGTAGGAATGTAAACAGTTTAACCTTTTAATATCCCTTAAGATTTCTTCTTCCTGTTTACCTTTTTATGCTTCTCTAGGGTCTTATATTTGAAAGTAAAATTTTGTATTCAGTTCAGGTCTTTTCATCAGGAATGCCTGGAAGTCCTCTTTTTCATTGAAGTCCCATTTTCCCCTGAAAGATTATACTCAGTTTTTCTGGGTATGTGATTTTTGGTTGTAGTCCCAGTTCCTTTGTCATCTGGCATATCATATTCCATGCCCTCCAGTCCTTTAATGTAGATACTGCTACATCTTGTGTTATACTTACTATAGCTCCACAGTATTTGAATTCATTTTTTCTAGCTGCTTGCAATATTTTCTCCTTGACAGGGGATCTCTGAAATTTGGCTATAATATTCCTGGAAGTTTTTCTTTTGGGACCTCTTTCAGGAGGTGATTGGTGGATTCTTTCAATTTCGATTTTACCTTCTGTTTCTAGAATATCAGGGCAATTTCCCCTGATAATTTCATGTAAGATGATGTTTAAACTCTTATGTTGATCATGGTTTTCAGGTAGTCCAATGATTTTCAAATTATCTCTCCTAGATCTATTTTCCAGGTTTTTCCAAGGAGATATTTCATATTGCCCTGTATTTTTTTATTCATTTGGATTTGCTTTACTGTGTCTTGGTTTCTCATAGTCACTAACTTCCATTTGTTCAATCCTACTTCTTAGGCAATTATTTTCCTCAGAGAGCTTTTGTATCTCCTTTTCCATTTTGCTTTTCAAGCTGTTGACTTTTTTCTCATGACTTTCTGTATCGCTCTCATTTCTCTTTCCATTTTTTCCTCCACCTCTCTAAATATTCCTTCTATCTCTCTTACTTTCTCTTCAAAGTCCTTTTTGAACACTTCCATGGTCTGAGACCAATTCATATTTTTCTTGGAAGCTTTGGATGTCAGAGCTTTAACTTTGTTATTATCTTTGTCTGAGGGTATATTTTGGTCTACCTTGCTCCCCAAGAAGCTTTCTATGGTCCACTGCTTTCTCTGCCTGCTTGTCTTGACCCGGAAGCAGATGTTTGATTGAAATCTGATTCTCTATGGTCAGGAGCTTGTTGTGCCTGTGCCCCTCCCCCACTGGGCCACTGCCACTCAAGTCAGGTTACTGGTTCAGAATTTAGGCGCTCTGCCTTAACTCCAGAAGAGACTGCAGCTATTTCACCCAGGCCAACCACTGGACCCCCTCATCAATCTGTGAGCCGAGTTTCAGAAGAAGCCACTGGTGCTGATGATTCTGAGGCTCTGGAGGTGCAGTTTGAGCTGTAAGCTGAGCTCCTCTATCATCCTGAACAGAAGGTGATCCCAGTCACATAATTAAGCCGTCTTTGGCTGGAAAATAGTCTCATTGTGTTCTTTTTTGGGTTAGGTTGCTCTGGGAGTTGTCTTTTGGCATTATTTTTGGAGGGTGTGGATGCGTATTTTGAGAGCTCGGGGGAATCACAGCCTTTCCTCCATCATTTTGGCTCTGCTCCCCTATCTCCTTATGTCTTATGCCCTTGAATTCAAGTTGTGCTCTCTCGGGACAAGTAGAATATTTTTAATATAGTTCTAGGTCCTCTGGCACTAACAGCTAATCCCTTATATATAACAATCTTTCAATATTCAAAGTTAGCTGTAATATCTCTCAATAAATCTTCTGATCTCTAAGCCAAACACTACCCAACCTACATGTAACCTCATCTAGTCAATCTTCATGTTGTATGGTTTATAGTTACCTCACCAGCTTTGTCATTCCCCTATAGATACATCCCAATTTTTCCATGGGTAAGAAAATAGTATTATGAAGTTCAGGGGAAGGTGATGTCCACAGTATGACCACAGTAAATGGGTCTTTTCTATAACAAACCCTCTAGGAAGTCATAACTGATCTAGACTTACCTGCTATTCATTGTTCCAGATATACTCACTGTTTCTCTAACATACCCTCCACTTTAGTTCTGCTGTGCATTTCTATGTGCCATTTTATGTCAGAATTTCTTCAATTTCTTCCCTCTCTCTATCTGTTAAATTCAACTTATCATTCAAGGTCCAGTTTACATGTTCTCTCCTATAGAAAGCTATTATTAGTTTCCTCAGCTGGAAGGTATCTTTCTCTCTCTCCTTGAGTCTACTATCACATTTGGTATCTCTCTTATAGGACTTTTCACGTTCCATCTTTCATTCCAATTATACTCTTCATGCTGTATTCTGACTACTAGTTTATAAGCTTTTTGAGGTCAGGGCCTATGCCATTCATCATTGTATCCTCTGCAGCACTTAGCACACTACCTTGAATGTAGTAGACATTTAATAAATATCTAATAGAAAAATGAATCCTAATTCCAGTCAATAAACATGAGTTGCCTACTCTGTCCAAGGTACTGTTCCAGCATTGAAGATACAGTCATACCTTAGAGATATTGTGGATGTGATTCCAGACCACTGCAATAAAGTGAATATCACAATAAAGCACATCACACAAATATTTTAGTTTCCCAGTCTACATAAAAGTTTTGTTTATATTATATTGTAGTTTGTTAAGTATGTCTATTTATTATGTCTAAAAAATTAATGTACATCCCTTAATTTTAAAATACCTTATTGCTAACCATTATCTGAGCCTTTGGTGAATTGTAATCATTTTGCTGGTGGTCTTGCCTTGATTCTGATGTCTGCTAACTGATTGAGGAGGTGGTTGCTGAAGGTTGGGGTGGCTGTGGCAGTTTCTTTAAAACAGCAGTGAGATTTGCTTCATCAATTGACTATTACTTTCACTTGAACACTTAGAGGTCACTATAGGATCATTAATTAGTCTAATTCCAATATTTTTGTGTCTCAGGGAACCGGAAGAAAACATTTCCGGTTGAAGACGAATCAAAAAAGGCTTCATAGAGGAAACTGAGATGAGCCTTAAAGAAGGCTCAGAGATGATATAAAAGTACATCCTAGGTTGGAGGAGTAGCCTGTGCAAATATGTGAAGTGAGAAGATGGTACATGGATATATGAGATAAGTGGAATAGGTAACTGTCTACCTAGGCTGAAATGTGTGTGAAGGGGAGTAATGTTAAGTAAGAGTGGAAGATAATATTGACAAATATTGTAAAAGGCAAAAGAAGCATAGCTAAGAGTTTGCATTTTTTTCCAAAAGGCAATAGGGAACTACTGAAGGTTTTAGAGCAGGAGAATATCAGTCCAACCCAAACATAAATATCCTGAATAATCCTCATTGCCAAACATAGGACATCTAATCCTTTCAGAAAACTAGTTCTATTTAATACCCAAACTGAGTACTTGTTATTGTTTAGTTTGTATCCCTCCCTGCCCAGATATTTTCTTGCTTCCTTTTTATTTTTTTTCATATTTTCAGCATCAACTAACACCTATAATGTTTGTGTATGTGTATTGGCAGGAATGGGAGAAGAAAAGGACAACAACAAGTGCTGTTACAGTATTTAGCTCTCCACCTGCTCAGTATGTGTTACCAAGAATGAGAAAGAAACTTGACAAACTGGTTATTACTACATCTAGGAGGATTATCACAGTCAACAATTTGTAATCCCTTGTAAGAGAGTCTGCTGCCCTTAGAGATGCAGACTATAAATGTCATGATCTCCTTCAGTAAATGCTTTTTGTGAAATGGTGATGTTACAAACACTCCAGGCTGAGATACAGTTTGGGGGGATGACTTTGTACATTATTTGATGCTGTATTCAAGTATCCATGGAAGGCCCTTTAGGTGAGGGACAAGTAATTCCTACATCAAAACTGTAGGTCAGACTGTAGCACTTAGAGACTGGACACTCTCTCTCTTCTTGCTTTCAGCATTTCCCCAATTGCATCAAGAAGAAACTACTCATAAGCCTTGGTAAGCAATATTTTGCATTTGCTCACACGTGCCCATAAAATGGAATTATTTCTTGTTATGAATGTTGTTCAGTTCACAGGCAGTTCACACCTAGTGAGTGCTAAGTTTAGAAGTATCATTTATGCCCTCTGGGGTCTGAGTTCCATTTATGGTTGGTTCTCAATGTGACTTCCTTATCTAGAGAAGAGAAAGATAAATGAATACTGAAAGAATGACAGGAAAGCCCAATTTTTTACTCTGGGGGATGGTTTACAAATCCTGGAGCACAGATAAGTCTGCCTGCCTCCCAGAATAAGTGCTTCTCAAAGAAAGAGAAGACATAGAGAAGGGGGGAATGGAAAGGGGGAAAGAGGGTAAGGGGAAGGAGAAGGAAGAGAGAGAGAGGAAAGAGGAAGACAGAGACAGAGAGAGGGAGGGAGGAAAAGACAGACAGACAGACAGAGAGAGAGAGAGAGAGAGAGAGAGAGAGAGAGAGAGAGAATCAAAAGACTTCTAAAATGAAAACTCGAGGATAGAAAAGAATCACAACTCCTGAATTTTACAAACTATAGGGAAATAAGAAGAATGAGAAGTCAGTTTATTATAGAGCACATAGTTATCTAGTCATGAATCCTGAAGGTTTAGTTTAGAAAGGGGTGGCAATAAAGGACATTCCAGTTATCAAACACAGAATACTACATTCTTAGAAGAATGGTTAAACGGCCCTTGTACTATATCTATGTCTCCTTCCCTTCCCATCATTATTATACACTTTTAATATAGATGATTAGCATAAAATGCATATTGCTTGGCATTTTTTAAGTCAATATTTCCAAGGTCTGCTTAGTCATGGGGTTCTCATTCTCTATGAGAAGACACTGTGACCAATGAATCAGAGGATGACTAAATATATTCTGAACTCTGGGTCAGAGTTTTCTTTGAAGAAAATTACATGAGGGTAGCCATGGCAACTAACTATTTATACCCTATTTCCAAATACATCTTTGGGCAGGGGACAAATACAAAAAAAAAAAAAGGATGGTAACTTTAGGTTCAGCCCTGCCCCCCTCATAATATAAAGAATTAATTCAGAATTTGTGCATCGTTTACAAATTACACCATTGTGGTCTAGTTGAATTAATCCTGGACCTGGAGTTGGGAGAAAAACTAAATCAAAATTCTACTTCTAACACTAATTATTTGTATGGTGATTGGTAAGTCATTTAGCCTCAGTGAGTCTTTGTTTCCTCATCTGTAAAATGGGGATAATAATATCTCAATACCTTCCTCATAGGGTTCTTGTGGGAAGCTAAAATCTAGTTGGTGCAGTGGATAGAATATCGGGCCTTGAATCAAAAAGACAAGATTAAATATAGCCTAAGACATTTGCTGGCTGTGTGATTCTAGGCAAGTCATTTATTACATAACTATCAGTGAATCCATTTCAATCAACATTTATTAAACGCTTTCTCTGTGTAAGGTGAGAGGTAACATAGTAAATAATGGATAGAACTGGCCAGGGAGTCAAGAATAATTGGTCCAAAAAAAAAATAAAATAATTGGTCCCAGGTCTGGTCTCTAACATGTATTGATTACATGACCCTGAAGCAACAGCTTTCTTACAGTCCTTACCATCAGACTTTCCCTTGTTTGTCTCTTTCCTTCTCATTCTTTTCCCTATCTCCCTTTTCCCCATCCATGCTTGTGTTTACACTGTTTTACTGGACTATACCTATTTATTACAAGGTTTGCTTTTGTTTTCCATTTTAAAAAAATTATTTGGGAGGGAGATTATTCAGGAAACAGGGAGTTTATCAATGGCAAAAAAAAAATTGGGATCAAGGCCAATAAAGAACAAACAAATATCCTTTTCTCCATCATTCTACAAACAAAATATTTACATAACAAAGGGGTAGGACCTTAGACATGGGAGACAGCCAGTGCAAGGGTTGCAGACACAGCCACCAGTCCTGGATGTGGCAGTTGGGTGGCAGTCGATGGGGATGGCCCCTTCTGTACAGGAGTTGCTTTCTTAGATGATGACTTGAGGGCTGCACTGCAAGTAAGACTAGTGTTCTAGAAGGCACTGCCACTGCTGGGGCTCCTGTGTCAACCTGCTTGGTGGTGGCAACTGGCTAGCAGTTGTCACTGGTGGTAATGAGGAAGGTGGGCCCCTTCTGTACAGTGATTTCCCCCTTAATGATGGTGGTGGTTTGGAGGGCATTGCTATTCCCAAAGCTCTTGGGCTGAGGGTCCTGAGCTGTGTCCATCAGGGTTCCAGGGGAAATGTTAGTCAAGTTGTTGATAGTAGTTTGATTTCCCTGGCACATACTGCTTCCTGTCTCTCCCTCAGAGTGCCTGGCTGCTTCAACTAAACTGATTTGCCTGACCTGTGTGTGGCTTTCTTATCCCAGCTGCACTCTGGACTCCTTTACCATGCCCCAGAAACCTCTATATCCTGGAAACTCACTCCATGCCTGAAGTTTACACAGAAGAAGTACGTTCTGCCCTTTAGACCTCTCTTTCTGACTATATGGTTCCTTTTCAACCTCCATTTTAGGAGGGAGCAGAGGCCAGCCATGCCTCCTTTCTTTTCAGGTTCCCTTCAGGACTTTCTCTACCATTTTCACTTGCCTGGCAAGCTGTTTCTTACTGTTGTCCCTTTGTTTCCTTTCTCTTTCCCCCACCCTCCAGCCCACTCCCCCTTTGAGCTTCACCTTCTTTTTATGAATTGCCTTCTTCCATTAGACTATAAGCTCATTGAGGGCAAGGATTGGCTTCTCTTTTACTTGTTATTGTATTCCCAGTGTTTAGCACAGTATCTGGCATATAGTAAACACTTAATAAATGCTTTTTTGACTGATTGGAATTTGATTGGTGGTTGATGGAAAGAAGCCCACTTCTCCACAGGAGCTGATTTCCTTGATGATGACTGGGAGGGCTAGAATGGAAACAGGACCATTGGTATAGGAGGTGCTGCCACTCCCAAGTTTCTTGTGCATACCAGAAGAGACTAAATTAAAAAAAATAATTTGTTTCATGAGATAATACAAAATATTTTATCATAAACTTAATATTGAAAAAATATATTATATATCTGATATAAAAAACAACTGATCTAGAATTTAAACATCACTGGATTCCTAAAAATCATGATTTAAAAAATAATCAAACAAAAAAGAAACCTTGGGTCTTATATTTCAGGAAATCATAAGTGATATCCAGATATTGTAAAAACCAAAAAGCAAATTAAAGATAGAAATAATTCACCAATCACTTCCCCCAAAGGAAGAGTCCAAGGGATATCATAGCCAAAATTCAGAGATTGAGCTTCGAAGAAAAATATACCACATGTGTACAGAAGGACATTTCAGTAGCAAGGAACCACTGTTCATAAGACCTGACAGCTTCCACTAAAAACCAGAGGAGATCTTGGAATACAATATTTCAAAAGATACAATTTTCAAAAGACTCACAACTAAAAAATAACTTACCCTGAAAAGTTGATATAATGCTATAGGGGGGAAATGGATCTTTAGTGGACCAAAGGACTTTCAAGAATTTTTGATGAAAAGAACAGAACTAAGTTAGAACTTTGAAATACAAACACAAGAGTAAACCTAAAAAAGTAAATTTATTTGAGCAATTGGAAGGAGATGTGTAATGATGTAGTGTTAACATTCTAAGAGAGAAGAAACAAGTTTCTCTTTAGACAATTAATACCTTCAAAGGGTAACGAAAGAGTTAAATAAGAAAAACAGAAGACCCTGAAGGTAGATTGGTTCTGTCTTGAGGATTTTAAGAGGGGTGACATTAAAGAGTATAAGAGGAAGAATATACAAGTGTAGGAAGGAAAATTTAGAGATGGATTTGGTATTTCTCAAAAGTTTTTGTACCTGAGAAAAAGGAAGGTAAAAGGGAAATGGGCTTCAGATAAAACCTCTTATCTGAAATTGACACAGATGGGTTGAAAATGCACACAAAGATACACACACACATGCACACATACACAAAGAATTTGGTATAAAATACATCAAACTGAACAGGGGACAAGCAGAGATGGAGGAGCCAGAATAAGAGTGAGGATAATACTGTGAAGTAATAATTATAAGCAAGAAAAAAAGGGGGGGTAGAAAAATAAAATAAATAAATATAATCTATGAAGATACCTTAGATTGTCTTTTAGACATTTGAGGAATGGGCTGCGCAAATTTTGGTTAATATATATAATGAAATATTATGGTGTCATAGGAAATGAAGAAAGAGACAATTTCAAAGAATCCTGGATAGTATGAACTGATGCAGAGTAAAGTGAATGGAATGGGCAAAAACAAGTTTTATATAGACCAGGGCTTAAACTTTTTCCATTAATGATCCCTTTCTACCTGATAAATTGTTATATGACCCCAGGTATTTAGATATATGAAATAGGTATACATAACCTTTTACTGTTGCCAAATTTTTTGTGACCCTCAATTTCAGTTACATGATCTCATATGGGTTTTAAGAAGCTTTGATACAGAAAACAACACTGCAAAGAAATATAATTTTGAAAGACTTAAGAATTCTGATAATAGCAATGACTGATCATGCCCCCAGAGGCTCTATGCTAATGTTTGTTTAGACACCTCTTGAAACAGCAGTTATAGACATAAGATGCAAAATCATATGTTTTAGACATGGTTACTGTATGGATCTGTTTTGCTTGACTATGCCTACTTGTTACAAGGTTTTGTTTTGTTTTCATTTCCATTTTTTAAATGCTAATTGGGAGGAAGATTATTCAGGAAACAGGGAGGTTATCAATGGTGATGACAAAATAATGAAGATCAAGAACAATCAAAGAAATCCTAATCCACCAGACCCTCCATCATGAATATAAATCAGAATGAATGAGGCAAGACAAAGTGGGGTATTGGTATTACATTGGCATCACATATGTGCCTAAAAAGCACTTTCTCCTTGACACTTCCCATCTGTTAATGTTTTACCCCCTCTCAAATTACTTATTTGCATACATGCTTTATCTTCCCAATAGAATATCAATTCCTAAGGGAAAAGGGAAAAATTCTCATGGGGAAATACAACACATAAAGGAGAGCAGAAAGTGAGGAAGAGGATGAAGAGAAAAGAGGCAGAATATTGGCTCAAGGAAAAGACTGATGGTGAGGAAGAAAAGAATTCTGGAGAAGTCAAGTGAATGGATCAAATTGAACCTAAGGGAGTGAAGTGAGCCTGGCTACAGGTCCTCCAGAAACAGTGGTCTGGACCAAGAAGCTCTAGCAAATGGGGCTCTTGGGCAGGGATTTCTTAAGGGTTGAGAGGGCAGTTGGCAGAGGGAAAAAAACTTTTCAAATACTTTGGCACCACTTCTGTACATGAAAAAATTACTGTTCTGGTAAGAAATATTCTTCTTTTATTATAGTAGTCCTCATAGGACTTCTACTTGGCACCACTTTATTAGCCTATTTTCCCAATGTATTTTAAAACAATAAAACTGCATTTTTTAGCATATCCCACAACTCTTATATTTTATTAATTCTAATTGTCCTCCTTCCCTCCCAGACACCTCTGACAAACACAGGCAGGCACACAAACATACACACACACACACACACACTCAGTTATTCTAAATTCATGTGGTTTTATGAGACTGAGCTCCTTTCAGAGTTGAACATTTCTGAGCTTTATACCAAGTAGAACAAGGACTTAAGCTCAGGAAATGTGTGTGTGTGTGTGTGTGTGTGTGTGTGTGTGAGTGTGATTTTTATCTTCATGATTAAATCTAGGAAATTTATCCTCCCCCACCATGTATTCTTTTTATTTGGTTTTGAACATTTAGAGATTTCCCTAGCTTTTAATACCATCTTTTTTCATAGGCCTCCTCTTACTTCTATCTCTTAGAATCTCTAGCAGCACCACTTTCTACATGAAGCCTTTCTTGAAATTCTCCCCTCCTTAAGTACTAGTGCCCCTGAAATTGCTTACATTTATTCATTTTGTCTATATTTTATACCTTCTTATATGTGTACATGGTATTCCCTCCTCCCCCACCTCCCACCCCCATGAAATATTACCTCCTCGAGGGCAGGAATTGTTTGATGTTTTAAAAATTTTATATTCCCATTTCCTAGAAGCACAATAATTGGTATATAGTAGATGTTGCGGGATGAGGGACCCCAACTCCCAAGGAATCCTTAAACTTTCCCAATGGAAAACTAGTTCTGCCTCCCATCTCAGGAATAGGTGTTGCCCAGCTGGACCCTGGTATACTGATAAGCAATACCATGTACTGCAAGATGATATGGAAGATATGGATATGGATGGGTGCTGCATATCTTACTGATAGCCCATTATTCAAAATTCCCATCCCAGTTGTTGTAATTCCCTTCCTTTTTTTTTTTTTTCTGTAAACATATAAAAGACCAAGTCTTCTCTTACTCAAGTGGGACAATGATAATGATTCTGCTCCCTGGCCATATATTCTTCTCAATAAATCTCTTTTTATTTTACAAGATTGGTGATGAGCCTCCAATTCTTTGGGTGAGCTTGCCCCCCAATCCAGGTCACAAGTGCCCCCAACAGTAGATATTTAAATATGCTTTTTGATTAATCTATTTGGGATTATTAGCAAATAAGGATTGTTTTCATCTATATAAAACATACCTATTCCACTAATGCTCATTGGTCTCCATAGAAACAACAGTCTCTGAACAATGAATCACCTGATCACAGGAGGTAATGTGTGGTGAGTCCCATCAGGAAATGGCAAGTTTTCTTAGGCAGGAAATGCTGGTTCATTTTGCTCATCTACTCCCATTCACCCTTACCTTTGTTTACACTCCAAAGACCTTTCTATTCATTCATAATTTGGAGCTGTACTAAATGTTCTACCTAACTGGCAGCGAGGTGACACCATAGTGCACAAAGAGTGCTGGGCCTGAAGTCAAAAAGTTCTAAGTTCAAATCATACCTCAGACACTTACTAGCTGTATGACCCATGGCAAATCATTTACCTCAGCCTGCCTCAGTTTACAAATATATAAAATGGGGATAATATTAGCACCTATTTCTTAAGATTGTTATGAAGATCAAATAAGATAATATTGATAAAGCACTTATTAGAATAGTTCCTGCCACATAGTAACTGCTATATAAATGTTACTTGTTTATCATCATCATCTGACTGAATGTTTATTGAGTGCCTATAGGAATACTATTTCCTGAACTGAGCATATCCAGACTGATCTCTAGGAATTTTATATATATATATATATATATATATATATATATATATATATATATATATATATATATACACACACATATATATATATATATACATATATATATATATTAAAATATTAAAAATAAAACAAACACAACACTGAGTTTGTAGCAAGAAGACTTGGCTTTGAATCTCAGCTCTACCTCTTTTTTATCTATGAGATTTTGACAAAGTCTTGTAACCTTTCTGGGCCTCAGTATAAAATGAGTGGGTTGGATTAGATGGCCTTCCAGATCCCTTCTAGCTCTAAATTCTATGCATCAATGGAGTGAGGAAATTGTCCATCATGACCCTTCCAGTTCTTGGGCATCACTGCCTGTCAAACACAACCATTCTCTTTTCACACTGGCCCCTGATTCTATGGGTAATAACATCCTGTTGTTATCTACTGTTTTTATCTGGTCATTCCCTAATTCCTTGTTTTAGGATTTTCATACTCTTGAGAAGGAATCACAGTAACATTTTTCCTTTTTCCAGCCTCATTGGATAGACTATCCTGGCTTCCTGAGGAACTGTAGCAAAGGGGATAAGGAGATAATAAGCAGTTCTGAATACACTGAGGTAACTTAATCAATATATCCTAAAGGGGAATCAGACAGAGGGAGGGAGTTTTCTCAGCCTCCACTAACAACTGCTACTAGCCCCAAACACCCATTTGTCATCAGCCTGGCAGCTTTGTTCTGCCACTCCTTGGGGACTCCACCATCACCTCCTCACCAGCCACTGTGAGAAACACTGATCAAAGATGTTGCCAACATTCCAAGTTCCTGCTGATATTTCTCCTCAGAAACTCTGAAATTTACAGTTGCTGAGAACTCGAGTTTCAGTTGTCTTAGAGGAAATTTTTGAGTCCTCTATCATGCCAACTCCATTGTGAATCTGCAGACCCTTTGAGGAAGAAGTTAGAGGAGGAAAAATATTCTTTAGCTATAGTATTTTAACAGGAACACAGTGACCTTTGCTTAGGTGTTGGGATTAGAACAGCCAAATATTCCCTAGTCAATACCAAGTATGTGCATAGCTGCTGACAAACAGGATTGACTGAGAACTGACAGATCCTCACCTGCTTTGGTTCCAGGCCAATAAATTGCCTGGGGCTGACCAGACATTGTTATTCTGGACTCTGATTATTTTGTAAATTCCCGAAACTCTTCCCTTTTGAAATTTCCAAGCTATATTTATGGACTTTTGCTTGTTAAGAAAAAGAATTTATCTGGTGAAACTATGAGATACCTAGGAGCCCAATGAAGACATAGTCTTTCTCTGTTAGTACCCTACATAAACCCTGTTCCAAGCCTCCTTTCTTGGGTACTGCAACACTTCCTGTGTGACACCACAAGCGGCAACTTCTCTGCCCAATTAATGATCTCCATTTTGTTGCATTGACTGTTTTTATTACAATTTCAGGCTGATACTACATTGATTTAACAAGGTGTCTCAGTCCTCAGAATAAGTTCAGATTACAACACAGTAACTGGGCAGCTAGGTAGTAGAGGGGATAGAGTACAGGACCTGGAGGCAGACTCATGTTCCTAAATTCAAATTTGGCCCCAGACACTTACTAGCTGTGTGACCCTGGGCAAGTCACTTAACCCTGTTTGCTTCAGTTTCCTCATCTGTAAAATGAGCTCAAGAAGGAAATGGCAAACCACACATTATCTCTGGCAAGAAAATTCCAAATTGGATCATGAAGAATCAGACATGACTGAATAACAACAACTTGATACATAGTAGGTGCTTAACAAATGCTTATTGATTAATCATATAGATCTCAACTTAAAAGCAACCTCAGAGGCTATCTTGTTCCAATATGTCATTTAATAGATGAGAAAAAAAACCTGAGGCACAGAGAAGTTAAATGATTTATCTATGATCACATAGGTCATAAGTGCCAGGAGCCAGGTACTAGAACTACAGATGCAGCACTCTTCCCATTCTATCACACTGCCTCCCTGTCCTAGTGAGATGAGAGTGTGTGGGGTTAAAAGATTCTGTGTTGATAGAACTATTGTGGGATGAAGGATCCCAACCTCCAAGGAATCCTGAAACTTTCCCAAGGGAAAAGCAGCTCTGCTTCCCACCTCAGAAATGCTGTGTGGCTGAGCACAAAGACCCTGTTATGCAAAGAACAAAGATGATATATTGATATGGATGGGTGCTATTCATACTCCCATCCCTCCCAGTTCTCAGTTGTTTTGTCCCTCCCAGTTGCTTTGCATACAGCTTTTGTTTATAAACATACAAAAAGACCAGCTCTTCTCTTACTCAGAGGGACAGTCTCCATAGTGATTCTTTCTCCTGGATATATATTCCTCTTTCCTAATAAATCTCTTTTTATCTTACAATATTTGTGATGAGCCTCCAATTCTTTGGGTAAACTAGCCCCCCAATCCAGGTCGCAAGTCACCCCCAACAGAACCTTATAGTCTGGAATCCAGAGTCTACGTAGACCATAGACTGGTCTGGAGATATTCAGGAGATTTCTAACCAGTTTGAGAGAAAGACCAGAAGACCAGGAGAATGGATGAAGTTACACAGCATCTATTTTATATTCCTTACCAGATCCTTTTAAGCCATGAAGAGTGTAAGATTGGAGTGAGAGCAACTCAGCTCAAAGCCTGGCTCAGCCACGTTGCTACATGTATTACCTTGGGTAAGTCACTTAACCTCCCTAGGCCCAAGTTTCCTCATCTTTAAAATGAGAAGGCCAGACTGTATGACATCTAAGGATGCTTTCAGCTCTAAATCAGTGACTCTTAGTACACATTAAAGAAGAAATTAAAGGAGGAAGGATATTCTGTAGCTACTAGATTCTCCCTTATCTGGAATACATTATAAACAATAAATCAGAAAGCTTCTATTTAGCCAGAGTGTGGCAGAAGCTATGCCAGGATCTGGGGATGCAAAAACAAAGAACAAAATATTCTCTCCCAAAGACCTTACATCCTGTTACAGAAGAATCCCTGCTTGTTTGTGGCTGGAACCCGGATTTGTATGTTGGCTGGAGGACACAGGCAGGAATCCTGCCCAATTTGCATGAAAATCAAACCACATCAAAATGTCTCTGAAGAAGCTGTAAAAACTGTCCTCACTCCCTTGTTTAGCTACTACTTGTGACCATGACCTGTTTGCAGAATGCCCACAGACCAAATCAACAATGATTTATCAACTCCTAGAAGCCAGACCTTCTACCAATGTGTTTCTTGTATAAAGCAGGGCTTCTTAAGCTTTTTCCACTCATGACCCCTTTTTGCCCAAGAAATTTTTACATGACCCTGAGGATATAGGTATATAAAATAGGAATACATAACCTTTTACTGCTGCCATATTTTCCATACCCCCTCCCTTCAATTATAAGACCCCATATGGAGGGGCAGCTAGGTGGTGCAGTGGATAGAGCACTGGCCCTGGAGTCAGGAAGACCTGAGTTCAAATCTGACCTCGGGCACTTAATATTCACTAGCTGTGTAACCCTGGGCAAGTCACTTAACCCTAATTGCCTCACCAAAAATAAAAAAGACCCCATATGGGCCCGCGACCCACAATTTAAGAAGCTATGGCATAATGAACTATTATATAGAGGAAGGATAATTAAACATGGCTTTAGAGGACCTGTTTTCAAATCCCAGCTTTCATTCTTACTACTTGTGTGCCTTTGGACAAACTACTTGCCAAGCCTCAGTTTCCTCTTCTCAAAACCAAGAGTTTAGCCTAGACAATCTCTATGGTGACTTCCACCTGTAATACTCTTTGAGTAATAATAAATAAGATTTATATAGGGGGCAACTAGGTGGCTCAGTGGATAGAGCACTGAGCCTGGAGTCAGGAAGACCTGAGTTCAAATCTAGTCTCAGAAACATATTAGCTGTGTGACTCTGGGCAAGTCACTTAACCTCTGTTTACTTCAATTCACTGGAGAAGGGAATGTATCTATCTATCTATCTATCTATCTATCTATCTATCTATCTATCTATCTATCTATGGCAAACCACTCCAGTGTCTTTACCAAGAAAACCCCATGGACGGTCTGGTACATGGGACCATGAACACCTGGATATGACTGAACACTATTTAAAATAGCACTTACTATATATGTGCCAGGCACAGTGCTAAGTACTTTACAATTATTATCTCATTTGAGCCACACAACAACCCTTGGAGGTAGGTACTATTATTGTACCCATATTGAAGCTGAGGAAAGCCAAACAGAGTCAGGAGGACCTGAATTCAAATCCAACCTCAGATACTTACTAGCTATGTGACCCTTGGTAAGCCACTTCACCCTGATTGCCTTTTTTTTTTTTTGGCATAACAATCCAAATTATTGAATTACTGATGCTGTTATACAGAACTGCACTACTTTAATTAAGGTTGTTAGTTTATATTTGGTCACCTCAAACTGGTTGTAAAATTAGGTTGGTCGATTTAAATACTATGGCTCCCTGTTCAATATCCATTGTTAGATGACTTGCTCAAAGTTATATAGCTTAAGTATGAGAGACCAGACTTGAACTCAGATCTTCCTGACTCCAAGAGGCCCCGTGCTCTATCCACTGAGCCATCTAGCTGTCTCTATGAATCTGAAGTAGCTTAATTTGAGACCAAAATGCAGGGATATAAATGAAAATCTATTTGAGAAAGGAGAAGCATCAAGAGACAGACAAAACTCAAAACATTGGTCAAAAACATGATTCATAATCTGGGGGCTGGAGCAGGTGATATTTTCTGAAACATAAGTTTCAATTATTTTTCTACTCATCTGTTCTTCCTCCCGCCACTGCTCCTGGTGGTTTGTTTTTTTTCTTTCCTTCTTTAATTCCAACTGAATGATTTCCCCTATTAAATCTCCACATTTTGACTCTAGTTCTAGAATGTAATTTGGAAATGCACCTTCTTTCAGCTTTAAGACAATTATATTTGTATTTCCATTCCTGGTGAGGCATTTCAAAATGTTAGGATTGCTATTATTTGCCTACTTTCTTTATTTCTCCTTAATTGTAAGTTACTAATTATTTAACGTATTGTTAGTGTCTTGGCTCTGCCCACACACCATCACACATTTCTTCAAACTCTCCTAGAGCACAGCTGCCAAAATGGGGGCTTGTTTCAGAACTGGTCTGTGGGGGGAAGTTTTCAATTAGCTCATTATCCAAACATTTTAAAAGCAGATTCTGTGAAGACACATAGGCCAAGTTTTAGCAACTCAGCTGTGTTGGGAAGAGAGCACTAGAGTTATTAAATTAACAGAAAGCTTAGCATGCATTCTGGCAAAACAACAATAAAGAAACAAATTTAAATCTTACATTATCATAAGATTTTATTTCTCACAGAAGAATCTCTTAGTTCCCTTTTTGTGCTTCATAAAGGAGATCTCCCTAGGAAAACTGTACCTGAGAAACTTCCCTATGAAACTATCATAAATATGTGCATACATATGTTCAATATGTATCTACATATATAATCCCCCTCATTCCCAATATTCCACCACAAAGCCTGGCTCAGCCACGTTGCTACATGTATTACCTTGGGTAAGTCACTTAACCTCCCTAGGCCCAAGTTTCCTCATCTTTAAAATGAGAAGGCCACCTATAGCTAGTATTAGCAACCTTCCCATGTGAACTTCTGTCAGTCCTACTAATGGCAAAAATCTAGGATCAAAGTCAGAGCCAGACTGCCTTGTAGATGCTAGAATCAGAGCTCCAGGAGACAGGGGCCATAATTTCACTACCTTTATGCTAGGTCTAAACACTGTGCTTCTCATGTAGTTGTTGTTTACTTGTGTCTGACTCTTTGTGACCCCATGGACCAAAGCTCACCAATACTTGTCCATAGGGTTTTCTTGACAAAGGTACTAGAGAAGTTTGACATTTTCTTCTCCAGTAGATTAAGGCAAAACAGAGGTTAAATGACTTATTTGGGGACACACAGCTAGTGAGTGTCTAAGGCTGGATTTGAACTCAGATCTTCCTGATGTCAGACCCAGTGCACTATCTACTGAGCAATACAGCTGTTTCCAAGGCAAACAGAGGTTAAGTGATTTGCCCTCGGTCACATAACTAGGAAGTGCAGCAGAAGTCTAGCCACTGAGCCATCTAGCTGCCACCACATAGAGTAGGAGCTAAATGGTTGTTGAATTAATGAATGAGGCATCTTTATAGTGGCCTCCCTGCCTTCAAATCTCTTTTTCAGCAGCGCAGTGCTATTTTTTAAATCCCCACCATTAGAATTATTCCTGAGGGGGCAGCTAGGTGGTGTAGTGGATAGAACACCGGCCCTGGAGTCAGGAGGACCTGAGTTCAAATACAGCCTCAGACACTTAACACTTACTAGCTGTGTGACCCTGAGCAAGACACTTAACCCCAACTGCCTCACCAAAAAAAGTTAAAAAAACAAAACAAAACACAGAATTATTCCTGAGGTTAAGATATTATCAACAGAAGGATAAAATGCAGATATTTTACTTGGGAATGGTAAAAAAAAAAAAAGCCATTAATATGTGTTAATAGCTTTTGCCTCTACCCCAAAGAAACACAGTGAGGGAATTGAGCATAAGTTCACTATTTCTAAAATAATTTGAGATTCTTCAGTGTAAGTGAAATCTTATAATATAGATTAGTAAATCAATTACAAAGAAAAAAATCAGATTATATCATAGGATGACAGATAAAGAGCTGAAAGAGACCTCAGAAGTCATCTAGTCTAATCCTTTCATTTTACAAATGAGGAAAATGAGGTTTAACCAGGAAGGAAAAATTACTTGCTCAAAGTCCCATCAGTGAGTGTCAGAGGTAGAATTTGAACCAAGGTCTTCTGACTCTCTAATCAATGCTTTTGCCATTCCACAACACTGAATCCTGTAAGGGCCTAAAATTCTATCTATGATCTCTAAAATCTAATGAGTAGTTATCTTAAATTAGAAGCTTTAGCAAGAGTTTAGACTTTTAAGTATTTATTAAAGTATATTAGGGGTTAGTAAAGAGAAACACGTGGATAAAGAATGATATTTTCCTGCTCTCCCTATCCTGCCTGTCTCTGCCGCCAAGATCCCATCCAGCCACGAAAAAGTGCTCGCTCCTCCCAGAAGCCTCCTGTGAAACAGGAAACAGGGCCGTCCACACACACACACACACACACACACACACACACACAGAGCTTCAAGCTAATTGGTTGGTAGCTCTGATTGATAGGACCCACAGGGCAGCAAATGTCACTTCCGGACGCTAAAGTTACATGGTTTCTTTTCAGGCCAGAACTCACAATGTCCCTCCCAGCAGGGGGTGTCATTATAATTCTCACAATCTTGAGTCCTAGGTTCTAGAGAATGCAGTATAACATAGGTCAGTGTGGGCCAGAGGAAATAGTTGAGAATAGCATGAATGAACATTAAGAGGAAGGCAATAGAAGTAGAGGAGAAAGCTCTTTAATGGGGTGATAGGACTCCAAGGACAAGTTTTACCTAAATCTCTCTCAAAGTGTATGTAAGCTTTCCTTGTTAGTCATTCCCCTCCAGGAGTTGCTTTAACTAAGCTGATCTTTTCCTCCAAATCTATTTATACTGACTAGACAGGGGTTGGGGATACAGAGGGTAATGGTACCCCTGGGACCACAGGGGAGCCTATCATCCCTCTTGACTCAGGACTTGGTACTGCTCTTCATGCAAGGGATAAGACTAAGCTCCCTCTGATTAACTGTTCCTTGGGTGAGAAAATCATAATTTCCAGTTCATGGATGAGTAAGTTATCAGGAAGCTAGGTTATTGACCAAGGGCATAACCTATTCATCTTGACTTTCCCTCCCTTTCTGTGACTACTTCACTAACCAGGAAGTGAATATTCAGTCACATAGAAAGAACTGATGTTTATCTGAGAACTGTGAGAGCAAGACAGGTGTTCTATCTCAGGGAGAGAAAATTCTTCAAAAGAAATAGCCGCAACTGAAGCATAAAGGTAAGTTACCGGTTTGATGAGGCCTGAAGATTGATTCATTTTCAAGACTAGCTTATGCTGAAATTTTGCAATGACAGTGCATGGCTAATGTAGGTGTTTCTTAAACATTTGAGTTTGTTACTTCAGGAGCTAGATACTATATACCAGGAAATCCCAATTTCATCCTGATCCCCAAAGTCTTTCACCCTACCTATATCTATGCACTGTGTCACAATGGAAGGAGCTCTGGATAGGGAAGCGGGATACCTTGGTTCTTTCTCATTCACTGAGGGTAGTATATAACCCCCAACAAGTCACTCTACCTCTCCAGGCCCCCAGTTCCTCATCTGTAAAAGGAGAAGGTTGAATTAGACAATATCTAAGGTCCTTTCCAGTTTTGATGATGTACGAAATGGAGATTCTATTTAAAAATCTTTAATGTAAATGAAATGTACCATTCTCTGGAGCTTGTCCACTGTCTCTATGTCTTCATGGAATTTGCTTCTAGAACATTTAGGCCAATTCTGAAACAAGTCCTCTTTTGGCAGCCATACTCTAGGACAGTTTGAGAAAATGTTTGATGGTATTTGGACAGAAGCAAGACACTAACAACAAGTTAAATAATTAGCATCTTACAACTTAGGAGAAATAAAGTTAGCCAGTGCTGTGCATTTAGACAGAGTAAATCTTAAGCGGTCAGAAATAAGGGGAATAAGACTCAGAGAAGGAAGAAGCAAAGGAAGTAGGAGATGACCAATCAAGTTTCTCCTTTTCTGCTAGATAAGGCAATCTATGGACACCTATCATATCTCAGCTTTAAGAAAAGAAGAACACTACCACTTCTCAGGGATACTCCTGTGCCCTGCAATCAATATGCTAAGGGCTAGAAATTGACCAGAAATTGATCATCAGGGACATAGCTGTCTCCAGATGCAGGAATTGTTCTTGCACCTCTTAGTCACCTCCTGGCTTCCTTTAAGACCCAGCTAAAATTCCACCTTTTACAGGAACCTTTGGCAATCCTTCTTCACTCTAGTGCCTTCCCACTACTGATTATCTCCAATTTATCTTGTATCCATCTTATTTGAACTTAATTGTTTACATATTGTCTCCTGCATAGGATTGTGAGCTCCTTAAGAGACGGGACTGTCTTCTGCTTTTTGTTTTTGTCTTTGGGTTTGTTTTTTTTTTTTGCAGGGCAATGAGGGTTAAGTGACTTGCCCAGGGTCACACAGCTAGTAAGTGTCAAGTGTCTAAAGCCAGATTTGAACTCAGGTCCTCCTGAATCTAGGGCCAGTGCTTTATCCATTGTGCCACCTAGCTGCCCCTTGTCTTCTGTTTTCTATCATATCTCTCATGCTTAACACAGTTCTTGGCACATACTAGATGCTTGGGAAATGTTTACTGAATGTCTGCCTAACTATTTTGGAGATCTCTGTTGAAACACATGAGGGGATGAAAATATTTTGACTAGTGCAGCAGAGTAAAGAGGGGAGAAGAAGGGAACTTAAGGGAAGGGAGGAGAGGGGAGGAAAGGATCATGGAACAGGAAAAAAGGAAGGGAGGGAAGAGGCAGGGAAAGGAATCATAGAACCATATAATCTTAGAGTCAGAAGGGATCTCTGAAACCCCCTCAAGTTTAGGGAATAATTTGCTCTGTGAGATTTAAAAAAAAAAAAACCTCATAATAATTGCTCACATTTATATGGCATTTTAATGTTTACAAAGTGCTTCAGATAAATTATTTTAAATGTTCCTCACAATAACATTTGAGGAAAATCTTTATCCCCATTTTAACTATGAGGAAACCAGGTCATTCTGACTCTCTCCACTATGACATTGCTATGGTCTAATGAGTGAGGTGGCGTTTTGTAAATCTCAATTGTTATTCATCCAATTGCGAATTGGGCAGGAAACAAGGAGTTACAATTACTAACAAAGAACTTGAGTTAAGCCTTGCCAAGTATGAGCCATGGCCTCCCAGCTGGAATTCAGTCCATAGGGCATGGAATGAACAACCCAGGCTGAAATGTGTTAAAAGGATCAGACCGGGCTTATATATACACAGATAAGTCTGAGGCCTCACAGCAGATAAAACAGATTTGGGGAGGAATCTGGAGCTGTAGGAACAAAGGGGAAGACATTTGTTTGCTCAAGGATTGCCAGGAACTGCCTGCTTTTCAACTCTGCTTTTCAAGCCTGCTTCACCACTGCAGAGCTAATAATCCTCAGCTGTCACTGACAGCAACATCAGACTCTCTTATGAATGTTCCATGAATCTTACAAACTAAACATCTTTGGAATTTGTCCATAGTGCAGTCTTGACAGAGGGCATGTAACAACTCACAAACTCCTAAGTACTTCTTTGAAAATTAAAATGTAAATTTATTAAGCATAAACTGAGGAAATTTTAGCTCAAAGACAAATATGCAAATGATTGTTCATCAAAAATGAGAAATTAGTTCCATGAGATAACTGCTTTACATGAAATACTTATTTTAATAACTCCTAACAGTAGCATTACAGTCAGATAGAAAAGATACATACAAAAGAGAAAATGAACCAATAAAGGAAGGAGATGTATTAATACAGAGAAAGAGATGCAAAAGTGGTAGAAAATAGAGGCTACAACTTGTTAAAAAAAGGCCTCCAGGGGGCAGCTAGGTGGCGCGGTGGATAGAGCACCAGCCCCGAGTCAGGAGTACCTGAGTTCAAATCTGACCTCAGACACTTAACACTTACTAGCTGTGTGACCCTGGGCAAGTCACTTAACCCTAATTGCCTCACTAAAAAAAAAAAAAAAAAAAAAAAAAAAAAAAGGCCTCCAAAAAGGAAAGACAAGGAAAAAAGATACATCTCCCAGGTCTTGTTGGACAATTCTAAATGGGACTTAGAGAAATTCTTGGTTATGAAGGTGTGGTAGAGGTGGAGAGTGGGAGTGCTTAGCTTTATCTCTAGTATCAGCTTGTACAAGGAACATTTCCTGATCCTACTAAGAACTGGTTCCCTCTGTCTCCATCTCTGTTTTTCTGTCTCCAAATTATTTTATATTTATTCACATATGTACATTCCATTTCTCCACAGTGGAATGTAGACCTCTTGAAGCTAAGTATCATTTCACATTCATTCCTTATGTAATATTACACCTCCAAGAAGCAATATGGAACTGATATAGGATGGATTTAATTCAAATTGATCCTGAGGCATCCCAAAGAATTACAAGATTCAGTGACTCAGTTTCCAGTTTTATTAAAGGACTATGATGACCCCAGGGAGAACATTCTAAAGAAGAAAGGTATCTCGAATAGGGGATGAAAATGGTTATATTTATAGTATCTTATCTTTATCTTAATGTCCTCCTTGTGGGAGATCCATATCCTATTTTGGAATTCCTGGGGTGTTAAGATGTCCCCCAAGGCAGTTACATTTCTCACAAGTGGTGTGTTTTGGGGGTTTATACATCATAAGGTGAACCTAAGGACACATTTGGTCTTTCTATGCATGTTCCTAAAACATGTTTAAACTTGTCAGATCCCCACAGGTCTCTGTTTAGGATTTCTCTTTACTTTAAGATCTGGTTTCTAGGTAAAGTTTCTGTTTCCTGTCATCCAGGATTATTAATGACTGTTAATGGTTTATGGTCCCTGGCTACCATTTCCTTAGGTTTCTGGGGTTTTTTTTGTTTTTGTTTTTTGTTTGTTTGGTTGGTTTTTGCAGGACAATGAGGGTTAAGTGACTTGCCCAGGGTCACACAGCTAGTAAGTGTCAAGTGTCTGAGGCTGGATTTGAACTCAGGTCCTCCAGAATCCAGGGCCAGTGCTTTATCCACTGCACCACCTAGCTGCCTCTCCTTAGGCTTCGGTTGATAGTTTGTTGATAAGAAGTTGAACAATCTGGCTGATAAGAACTCAGATCTTTAGTTTCTCTGTTTACCCTTTTTTGCTACTATTGATTTTAGTTTATGTCTTAACCCTTCTGGCCTCCTCCATCTGAACAGTATAACCACTGAGGTTTGTTCTCAAATCAAGGAAGACCTAGCTTCTAGTCCCAACCCTGACACATACTGGGTCAAGTTTGATACAGACTGTGGGTGTGCTCTTTAATATCTCAGTTTCTTTAGGCAACTATCTAAAACTTTCAGTTTTGCAATTTCAGAGAAGGTGGCTGATTGCTTTGGTGAAGGGAATTTCCTCATATTGGAGTTCTCTCTGTCAATGAAATCTCAGCTCCAGTCCCTATCTCAATTAAATTTCCAGGGCCTTGCACTTAATAAATATTTCTCGTTCATAGAGAAAGTCTCAGTTTCCCAGGCCTCATGAAGATCAAACTCCCAGGCAGAGAAAAATATCCATGCCAAGTCAATCTCTAAGAAATAGTGGGTGGGGCAGCTAGGTGGCACAGTGGATAAAGCACTGGCCCTGGATTCAGGAAGACATGAGTTCAAATCCAGCCTCAGACACTTGACACTAGTTATGTGACCCTGGGCAAATCACTTAACCTTCATTGCCCCACAAGAAAAAAAGAAAAAAATCAAATAATAGCCCATTGATAAAAATTAATGAATTGAAATGATGATACTAGCTCAGTCCTGATCAGGTTCCACTTATCTCTTTAGGTGTGTCTGTCCTATGGTTTAGTTTCTCAAGGAGAAGGTTCTTTGATGTACCCCAGAGAACTTCTGGGGTGCTCTGGGCCCATAACAAATTCTTTGGGTGAGCTAGCCCCGCAAACCAGGTCACAAGTCTCCCCCAAAACAGTTACTTTTGCAAAACTCCATCCTAGTTACCCCAAGTCATACCTGAACATGAATTCTCTTTATAACATAGCTGAGAAGGGGTGATCCAACCTAAGCTAAAAGCTATCACGGGGGTGGGGGCGGGGGAGAAACCTGTCACCTCCCACAGGCAGCCCATTCTGCTTTTGTTTCACTCTAATGATTAAGACCTTTCCATAAATTTGCCTTTTTCACCACTGAGTTCTGCCCTCTTCCATCAAGCAGAATAAGTATAATACTAATAAAACTGATAAACCTTTAGCCAATCTTATTAAAAAGAAAGGAGAGTAAAATCAAATTGCCAAATCTCAAACAAGTTGAAAGCACAAAATGCCAGAAGAAATAAAAATGATTATCAAAACCAACAATGCACAATTATATTCTAACAAAAATGAAAACAAAAAAGAAATAGATAAATATGTTCAAAAATGTAAAATATACAAACTAAGACCAAATAAAAAACTTAAATAATTCAATCTCAGAAAATCAAATAAAACCAGCCATAAAGAAAATACAAAAGGGGGGGAAAAACCTACCGGTACTCATGGATTCATAGAAGAATTCTATTAAATCTTTAAAGAACAATTACTACAAATACTATGCAAATAATTCTCAAAAATTGAGAAAAAAAATCCCTTAGCAGATTCCTTTCTTTTTTTTTTTTGGTGAGGCAATTGGGGTTAAGTGACTTGCCTAGGGTCACACAGCTAGTAAACGTCAAGTGTCTGAGGTCACATTTGAACTCAGGTCCTCCTGACTTCAGATTCACTGCACCAGATTCCTTTTAAGAGAAAAATATAATCCTATTACTTAAACCAGAGAAGATAACTATAGATTAATATCATCAATGAATATTGACTCAAAAATGTTCAATAGGGGCAGCTAGGCAGCACAGTGGATAAAGCACTGTCCCTGGATTCAGAATTACCTGAGTTCAAATTTGTCTCAGACACCTGACACTAGCTTTGTGACCCTGGGCAAGTCACTTAACCCTCATTGCCCCACAAAATTACAAAACAAAAAAAAAAAGTTCAATAAAACCCTATCAAACATACCACCATGTTTCATTCTAAATATCATTCATTACAAACAATTTGGATTTATACTAGGGATACAAAGGCAGTTTGACATTAGGAAAACAATCATATTAAAAGGAAAACATATAAACCCACATGATTTTCACAGAAGATGCAGAAAAAATTTTTGACAAAGAATAATCAATTATGCTTAAAACCCTACAAACTAGAGGCATAGAAGGACCTTTATTTTAGCATCATAAAGATATCTATCACGAATCAATACCATGCATCATATGCTATAGAGCTAAACTGGAAGCTTTCTTAATAAATGTAAGAATAAAGCAAGGATGCCTGATCTCATCAATATTATTTGAAATAGTTCTGGAAAGGCTAGCAGTAGGAGTAAGAAACTAAATCTATAAAGCTAGATAAAAATGAGGTAAAGCTATTCCCATTTGCTGATGCAATAGGCTTAGAAAATCCCAGAGAATCAGCAACCATATTGAGAAAATTAATAGCTTCAGAAAAATTATAGGCTAGCATTTAAAAAATATATAGAACTGAATTAAATTTATATGACTACAAATCATTCCCCAATTTATAAGTGGTCAAAGCACATGAACAAGTAGTTTTCAAATGAAGAAATCAAAGCCATCTACAGTCATATGAAAAAATACTCTATGGACAGTGAGACTTGAGTTCAAATCCTGACTCAGACATTTACTAGCTATGTGACCTTGGGCAAGTCCCTTAACCTCAATTGCTTCTTTAAAAAATACAAAGAAATTTAAATAAGAAGCTTTAAATAACTCTTCATTAGAGAAATGCAAATAAAAACAACTCTGAGGAACAACCTCACACCTATCATATTGACTAATATGACAGAAAAGGAAAATAACAAATGTTGGAGGGATGTGCAAAAATTGGGACACAAATGCATTATTGGTGGAGTTATAAACTGATCCAACCATTCCGGAGAACATTTTGGAACTATGCCCAAAGTTTATAAAGGAAAAGGACCTATATGTACAAAAAAAAATTTATAGCATCTCCTTTTGTTGTGGCAAAGAATTGGAAATTGAGGGAATGCCCATCAACTGTGGAATGGCTGAACAAGCTATGGTATATGGTTGTGATGGAATCCTATTGTACTGTAAGAAATGATGAGCAGGATGCCTTCAGAAAAACCTGGAAAGACTTAGATGAACTGATACAAAGTGAAGTGAACAGAACCAGGACAATACTCTATACAGTGACAACAATATTTTTTGACGATGAATTAAGTCATTTGACAGCTATTCTCAGCGATACAATGATCTAATACAATTCTGAAGGACTCATGATGAAAAATGCTATCTACCTATAGAGAAAGAACTGATGGAGTCTGAGTGCAGATTAAAACATACTTTTTAAACTTTATTTTTCTTAGTGTTTTTTGGGGGGAGGAGCAGATGGTGACTCTGTTCAAAAATATAGTACAAAAGTTTGATAGTTTTGTAATGCATTGATCAGTTTTGCTGATTTTTATCTCTTTTCTCACTTTTTGGTTTTAAAATATTATTTATTATATGGGGTGTCTCTGAGAGGAGGAAAAGGAGGGAAAATGGGGGAAATATGGTTATGTTAAACATATATCAATAAATTTTATTTTTTTTAAAAGAAAGGGAGATAGTAAGATGCTTTAATGAATTCCATGGAAAGTCAAATACTAGATCGAATGCAGATGGCTGAAGAAAAATTCATACCCTATGTTTATTTTAAATTATTATGGTGGGGGCAGAGCCAAGATGGCAGAGAGAAGCTAGGAACTTTCCTGAGCTTTTCCATATTTCCCTCATAAACAACATTAAATCAAGCCTCTAAAAAGATTCTGGAGCTACAGAACCTACAAAAAGAGAGACAAAATCCTGCTACATGAAATAATTTAGAAGACTTCAGAAAAGGTCTGTCTCACCTGGGGTAAAAGGGGAGGGCGACTCAGTGTCCCAGCGAGCAACTCACCTCAGCAAAGCTCGGCTCATTGTGGCTCAGCACCACTCGTCTCAGCTGGCAGCTCACCTCAGCAAAGTTCAGTTCAGTGGGCAGCTCAACACTGTTGCAACTCGACACAGCTGAGAGTGGGGCAGCCGAGAGTGGGGCAGCTGAGAGCAGTAAGAAGCTTGCAACCCTGAACCCTGTGCCCCAGGAGCAAACTTCAACTTGATAGGTTTAAAAATAGCCTACAACGGGAACAGCTAGGTGGCGCAGTGGATAGAGCACCAGCCCTGGAGTCAGGAGTACCTGAGTTCAAATCCATCCTCAGACGCTTAACACTTACTACCTGTGTGACCCTGGGCAAGTCACTTAACCCCAATTGCCTCACTTAAAAAAAAACCACGCAAAAAAAATCTAAAAAAAAAAATAGCCTACAACATGAGCAAGAGACAAAAAAGGACCCTTACCATAGACAACTTCTATGGTGAAAGGGAAGACCAAAATTCAAACACAGATGATATAGTCAAAATGCCCACAAGTGAAGACTCAAGAGGGAAGATGATCTTGTCTCAAGACAAAAAAGCCCTCTTTGAAGAGCTCAAAAAGGCTTTTAAAAACCAAATAAGAGAGGTAGAAGAAAAAATGGAAAAAGAAATCAGAGAAATGAGAGCTACACTGCAAAAAGAAGCACAAAGAATGACTGAGGAAAACAATTCCTTAAAAAATACAATTGGCCAAATAAGAAAAAAATTAGCCAAACAGAAAAAGAAGTTCAAAAGCTTACTGTGGAAAATAAGGACTTAAAAATGAAAATTGAGCAGATGGAAGTGGATGACTCTATGAGACAACAAGAATCTGACAAGCAGAATCAAAAGACTGAAAAAGTAGAAGAAAATGAGAAATGCCTCATTGGAAAAACAACTGACCTAGAAAATGGGTCCAGGAGAGATAATCTGAGAATTATTGGACTGCTTGAAATCCATGATCAAAAAGAGAGTCTAGACACCATATTCCAGGAAATTATTATGGAGAACTGCCCTGAAATTGTAGAATAAGAGGATAAAATCATCATAGGAAGAATCCACCGATCACCTCCTGAAAAGTTCCCCAAAAGGAACACTTAAAGGAATATAATAGCCAAACTCCAGAATTATCAGGTGAAGGAGAAAATACTCCAAGCAGCCAGAAAGAAGCCATTTAAATACCATGGAGCCACAATCAGGATTGCTCAGGACCTGGCAGCTCCAACATTAAAGGATTGCAGGGCTTGGAATATGATATATAGGAAGGCAAAGGAGCTTGGATTACAACCCAGGATCAACTACCTAGCAAAACTGAACATTCTCTTTCAGAGGAAAAGATGGAACTAGGGGACTTCCAAGGCTTCCTGAGAAAAAAGACCAGAAATGAACAAAAAATTTGATCTCCAAATACAAGATTCTAGAGAAATATAAAGAGGTAAACAAGGGGGAGAAAAGCATTGTTCAGTGATGTTAAACTGCTTGAGTCCATATAAATGAAAATAATACTTTTAACTCTTGAGATCTGTATCTCTGTAAAGGTATTGTTATTAAATCAACTTTGATGTGATGATATAAAGAAACTTAAGGGACAGAATAAAAGAAGACTAGGGGGAGGAGTGGAAGGGAGAGGTGGAATGGGGTTAATTGTATCATAGGAAGAGGCACAAAAAGAACCCATTACAACATAGGGAAAGAAGGGAGGGGTGGGCATTGTTGCAACCTTGTTCTCATCAGACTTGGTTCAGGGAGGGAATAAAATATACTCCCATTTGTATAAAGAAACTTAGCTTACTCTGTAAGGAAACAAAAGGGGAAGGGAAAAAGGGGTGATATTGATAGAAGGGAGGGCAAATGTTGGGGAAAAGGGGGCAAGAAAAAGAAGGGCAGCTGATAAAAGGGAGGGCAGATTGAGGGAGGCAGTGATCAGAAGCAAAACACTCTTGAAGTGGAATAGGGGGAAAGAAAGGGAAAAAAGAGTACAAATGGGAAAAGAAGATGGCGAGAAATAAACAGTTAATAATTTTAACTGTGAATGTGAATGGGATGAACACTCCCATAAAACAGAAATGAATTGCAGAGTGGGTTAAAAACCAGAATCCAACAATATGCTGTTTACAAGAAACACATTTGAAGCAGAGAGATACACACAGAGTAAAGGTAAAAGGCTGGAGCAGAATATATTATGCATCAGCTATAGTAAAAAAAAGTAGGGGTTGCAATCCTTATCTCAGACAAAGCAAAGGCAAAAATAGATCTCATTAAAAGAGATAAGGAAGGAAACTACATCTTGCTAAAAGGTACTATAGATAATGAAGTAATATCAATATTAAACATGTATGCACCAAGTGGTATAGAATCCAAATTCTTAGAGGAGAAGTTAAATGAGTTACAAGAGTAAATGGACAGTAATACTATACTAGTGGGGGATCTGAATCTTCCCCTCTCAGAATTAGATAAATCTAGCCACAAAATAAATAAGAAAGAAGTGAAAGAGGGGAATAGAAAAGTTAGACATGATAGATGTCTGGAGAAAAATGAATGGGGATAGAAAGAAATATACCTTTTTCTTAGAAGTACATGGCACATTTTCAAAAATTGAACATATATTAGGGCACAAAAATATCATAGTCAAGTGTAGAAAGGCAGAAATAGTAAATGCATCCTTCTCAGATCATGATGCAATAAAAATTACATGTAATAAAGAGCCATGGAAAGGTAGACAGAAAATCAATTGGAAACTAAATAATTTCATTCTAAAAAATGAGTGGGTCAAACAACAAATTATAGAAACAATCAATAACTTTATTCAAGAGAATGACAATAATGAGACAACATACCAAAATCTATGAAATGCAGCCAAAGAAGAGCTTAAGGAAGATTTATAGCTCTAACTGCTTACATGAATAAAAAAAGAGAAAGAAGAGTTTAATGAATTGGGCATGCAACATAAAAAGCTAGAAGAAGAACAAATTAGAAATCCCCAATTAGATACTAAACTAGAAATCCTGAAAATTAAAGGAGAAATTAATAAAATTGAAAGAAAGAAAACTATAGAATTAATCAATAAACCTAAGAGCTGGTTTTATGAAAAAAACAACAACAATAAAATAGATAAAACTTTGGTTAATTTGATTTAAAAAAAAAGAAAGAAGAAAACCAAATTACCAGTATCAAAAATGAAAAGGGTGATCTAACCACCAATGAAGTGGAAATTAAAGCAATAATTAGGAACTATTTTGCCAAACTGTATGCCAATAAATTTAACAATCTAAATGAAATGGATAGATATTTACAAAAATACAAATTGTCCAGGTTAACTGAAGAGGAAATAATATCCTTAAATAAGCCCATCTTAGGAAAAGAAATTGAACAAACCATTAATGACCTCCCTAAGAAAAAACCCTACAATGACAGATGGGTTTACAGGTGAATTCTACCAAACATTTAAAGAACAATTAATTCCAATACTATACAAATTATTTGGAAAAATGGGTGAAGAAGGAGTTCTACCAAATTCATTTTATGACACAAATATGGTGGTGAAACCAAAACCAGGCAGAGCCAAAACAGAGAAAGAAAATTACAGACCAATTTCCCTAATGAATATTGATGCTAAAATCTTAAATCAGACATTAGCAAGGAGATTGCAGCAAGTGATCACCAGGATAATACACTATGACCAGGTGGGATTCATACCAGGAATGCAGGGCTGGTTCAACATTAGGAAAACTATTAACATAATCAACCACATCAATAAGAAAACTAACCAAAATCATATGATTATCTCAATAGATGCAGAGTAAGCTTTTGACAAAATACAGCACCCATTCCTAATAAAAACACTAGAGAGCTTAGGAATAGGTGGAGCTTTCCTTAAAATAATAAGCAATATCTACCTAAAACTATCCGCAGGCATTATATGTAATGGAGATAAGTTAGAGGCCTTCCCAATAAGATCAGGGGTGAAACAGCGATGTCCATTATCACCCCTATTATTTAATATTATACTAGAAATGTTAGCTTTATCAATAAGAGAAGAAAAATGAATTAAAGGAATTAGAACAGGCAAAGAAGAAACAAAATTATCACTCTTTGCAGATGATATGATGGTATACTTAGAGATCAACTCAAAAATTACTTGAAACAATTAACAACTTTAGCAAAGTAGTAGGATATAAAATAAATCCACATAAATCATCAGCATTTCTATATATGACCAACACAGTCCAGCAGCAAGAGATAGAAAGAGAAATTCCATTTAAAGTAATGGTAGAAAATATAAAATAAAGTAATAAAGTAATGGTAGAAAATATAAAATACTTGGGAGTCTACTTGCCAAGACAAACCCAGGAACTCTATGAACACAATTACCAAACACTTTTCACACAAATCAAAGCAGATCTAAAAAATTGGAAAGATATCAATTGCTCATGGATAGGCCAAGCTAATATAATAAAAATTACAATTCCACCTAAATTAATGTACTTATTCAGTGCCATACCAATCAGACTACCTAAAAATTATTTTATAGAGCTAGAAAAAATAATAGCAAAATTCATATGGAAAAACAAAAAGTCAAGAATATCAAGGGAAATAATGAAAAAATATTCACAGGAAGGTGGGTTAGCAGTACCAAATCTGGAGCTCTTCTATAAAGTGGCAGTCATCCAAACTATCTGGTACTGGCTAAGAAATAGAGTGGAGGACCAGTGCAATAGGCTAGGCACAGGAGACACAGTAGTAAATGACATTAGTAATGTGCTGTTTGATAACCCCAAAGACCCCAGCTTCTGGGATACGAATTCAGTATTTGACAAAAATTGTTGGGAAAACTAGAAGAGAGTATGGCAGAAATTAGGCATAGACCAACATCTGACAGCTTATACTAAAATAAAGTCAAAATGGGTACATGATTTAGACATAAGACGTGATACCATAGGTAAATTAGGAGAAAAAGGAATAGTCTACCTTTCAGATCTTTGGAAAGGAGAGCAGTTTATGACCAAACAAGAGATAGAGAATATTATGAAATGCAAAATGGATGACTTTGATTACATTAAATTAAAAAGGTTTGTACAAACAGAAGCAATGCATCCAAAATTAGAAGGGAGGCAGAAAGCTGGGAAATAATTTTTATGGTCAGTACCTCTGATAAAGGCCTCATTTCTAAAATATATAGGGAACTAAATCAAATTTATATGAATCCAAGTCATTCCCCAATTGAGAAATGGTCAAAGGATATGAACAGGTAGTTTTCTGATGAAGAAATCAAAGCTATCTATTACCATATGAAAAAATGCTCTAAATCTCTAATGATTAGAGAGATTCAAATTAAAACAACTCCAAGGTACCACCTGACACCTATCAGATTGGCTAATATGACAAAAAAGGAAAATAATAATTGTTGGAAAAGGTGTGGAAAAATTAGAACACTAATGCATTGTTGGTGGAACTGTGAACTCATTCAACCATTCTGGAGAGCAACTTGGAATTATGCCCAAAGGGCTATAAAGCTGTGCATAACCTTTGATCCAGCAATACCACTCTTGGGTCTTTTTCCCAAAGAGATCATGGAAAAGGGAAAAGGACACACATATACAAAAATATTTATAGCTGCTCTTTTTGTGGTGGCAAGGAATTGGAAATTGAGGGGATGTCCATCAATTGGGGAATGGCTGAACAAGTTGTGGTATATGAATGTAATGGAATTCTATTGTGCTATAAGAAAAGATGAGCAGGTGCAGTTCAGAGAAACCCAGAAGGACTTGCATGAACTGATGATGAGTGAGATGAGCAGAACCAGAAGAACATTATACACAGTATCATCAACATTATGTGTTGATCATCTGTGATAGACTAGATTCTTCTCACCAATCCAATGGAACAAGGAACTTCCAAAGGACTCATGATGGAAAAGACTCTCCAAATCCAGAAAGAAAAAAAAAGGAATTGTGGAATATGGATGCTGATCGGACCATACTATTTCTTCTGTTTTTGGTGATGTTGTTTTTCTGATTTGAGGTTTTTCCTTTGTGCTCTGATCCTTCTTGTATAACATAACTAATGCAGAAATATATTTAATTTTATTATGTATATACAATCTATATCAGAATGCCTGCTGTCTAGGGGAGGGGGGAGGAAGGAGAGGGAGGGAGAAAAATTCGAAATTTGAAATCCTATATAAACATATGTTGAAAATTATTTCTACATGTAACTGGAAAATAATAAAATAATTTTTTAAAAAAGTTATGATGAACAGTCATAGAAGACAAAAGAATTTCTCTAAAGATGTTTTCCCTGTCTACCTATAGTTAAAGGCAAAAACAAACAAAAAAAACCCCAAACTGTCCTTAGAAATAATTTTGATGCAGAGAAAGTTTCTATTCAGCACCCTATGACTATTATGTCTTGCCTTTTTTTTTTGATGAAGAGGGGACTCAGTAGTACTGAGATCTTCCAAATCAGAAGCCAAATTAGAATTATTCAAAAGTGGAATATGCTGGTTTTAGAAGTAGAGAATTAATAAGCACTGGAGATGTTCAATCAAAGGCTAAACAATCTCTTTTCTGGGATATTGTTCAGTTATGAGTTGGGAACACATCATTCCTGAGGTTCCTTCCAGCTCTGAAATGTAGTAACCCTTGACTTTGGAATTTCATGAGAGCAAATCAGAACAAGAATTTCCAAGAAAACTAGAAAGCTATTTCTTAGAAATTTGGTTTATGTGAACATCTTATAAGCTATTATAAACTAAAAACAGATATGAACCCTGAATATTAAAGTCAAGAGAAAGAGAGAGAGAGAGAGAGAGAGAGAGAGAGAGAGAGAGAGAGAGAGAGAAAGAGAGAGAGAGAAAGAGAGAGAGAGAGAAACTATATTTCAGATCCAAACTTATCCACAGTCTAGCCACAGATTAAATTGGCTGGCACAGTTTAAGGGGAAGCCAGAATTCAATTTCCTTCTCTCACCTCAGTTCTGTCTGGGCCACCCTTTTATTAGCCTCCTCCCTAAGGCTTCTTTTAAAGGATTTGACCATTGCTCCCCTTTTCTCCCCTTCCCATACCCCCAGTCATTGCTTTTCATGGGTAGCATTGGGCTAGGATTTCTAATCATATATTCCAGCAAGGGAACAAAGATTCAAATTGGTGAAGTAGAAATAACTCTACCTTTGAGTCCTAAGATATGGATTCCAATCCCTACTTTACCACTTATATGCTATGTGACCTCAGACAAGTCACTTAATTTTTTGGACCTCATTTTCTGCATCTGTACATAGGGATACCATGAAGATTTTGGCTCTTTCAAGAATGCTCTACACAGACCAGTGATTTTATTACTGATGGGTATGCATAATGAAGGTTAGATTTTAGGCCAGAAGACATATGGTTAGTCTGATAGGCCAGGCTTAACCTAGGCTGTTGTTTGTTTGTTTTTTTCTCAAGGAATTTAATAACACTTACTCACTACTATTTTGCAGTTTTGTTAGAGGGGACAAAACAGGTGGAGAAAATACAAGATAACAATCAGGAATCTAATCAAAATTAAAAGTTATGGCTAACACCCAGTTATATAGTTGACTAGGATCAAGTACTTCTAGGGGCAGCAGGCAGTCTTAGTCAATAGCTAGAGAAGTCAGTTACAAAATGGACTTAATTATAGCCTGATGGGTCCCACTGTCATTTGTCTTTTGGCTTCTTCAATCAACCAATGAGAATTAATCATACTACAGACCAGGTACTGTGTTAGGCATTAAAGATACAAAGATAAATGTGAAATACTGCACTCAAGTAGTTTACAGACTATCAGAGAATAAACCCATTCATTTATAAGTATATATGTATACTTAACCCTCACTCTTTGGCTACTTGTCCATTTCCTACTATCCCAGGAAAGTTTGGTCCCCAGAGGGAGACTGAATACTTTCCACCTCTTTGGTGGAATTGGGATTCCTAGTATTATCCCTCTCTAAAGTCCCTTCGAGCTCTAAGATTCTATAATTCTCTGGCCTGAAAGGATCATGTCAGGTAAATACTTGATACAAGAACAAATCAACTATGTAAATTAGGAAGACAACAGTCAAGTAGATGTCAGAGGCAGAGTAGACAGGTTGGCTTCTCAGATCATCATGGTTTTACTTGACCTTTTTGAAAGGAATAACAATTATATCATTCCACCAGAGAGGAGCAAAATGATGGGCCATTCACAGGTAGTTCAGAAAGGAATTTTTTCTTCTGACAGCCAAGAGGGAATTGAATTTAGAAATGAACAGTGGTAACAGACAGCAGAACTTCCTAATGGAAAAGATATGTCATTTGTACCACACCCGTTTTCTCCTTTCCTTCTGCCTCCAAGATTCCCAAATTGTGTACAGCCAGATTCCATTCTCATTGTGCTCTATCTTCTTACTTCAACAACCCTCAGGCTCCATCTCATTACAAGAACCCAATTTCTCCAGTATCTGCATCTTTTTATTTTTTGATGAGGCAATTGGGGTTAAGTGACTTGCCCAGGGTCACACAGCTAGTTAAGTGTCAAGTGTCTGAGGCCAGATTTGAACTCAGGTACTCCTGAATCCAGGGCCGGTGCTCTATCCACTGCACCATCTAGCTGCCCCATATCTTTGTCTTTTGATGAATGTAAACTGGAATGTATGTCTATGATGTCAATTAAACTATGGCATCAGGCATCAAAGAAAACTGCCAACAATACCACTGTTAATAGAGACAGAAGAAATTAGAGAAGCAGCCAATCAATTAAAAGACATATCTTCTGCATAAAGAGCCTTGTGCCAGTCCCTGGGAGAAGACACAAAATTTAGATAAGACCTCTTTCTTGACCTCAAGGAGTTTATAGCTTAGAAAGAGATGGTTTAAAACATGATTTGGCAATATTAAATATTGCTAATTACAGGCATTTATGTTAATTGCTTCTCATTTATGCCTAATTATTTGTAGCATAATGATACATCATTAACATCTGTCAGATTACCTTTGTTATTTTATTCAACATTAATCTCTGGATATCTTCAAATTTCTGTTGTTGGGTAGCATGGTATGATTATTTTCTCATGACTTGAAATACTAGAGGGAATATTTGATACATTTTGGCTGGCAAGAAAAGACAATTTTCTCCTTGTGTCAGGAAGAAGAGAGGGGCCAGTGATCAGGTAAGCAGAGAATAGATTATTTTTTAAAATACTGAATTTTGGGGGCAACTAGTTGGTGCAGTGGATAAAGACTGGCCTTGGATTCAGGAGGACCTGAGTTTAAATCCAGGCTCAGACACTTGACATTTACTAGCTGTGTGACCCTGGGCAAGTCACTTAACCCTCATTGTCCCACCAAAAAAAAAAAACCCTGAATTTTTGCCATTGGGAAGTCAGTAAGAATTTACTGAATGCCTACTATGTGTCAAACACTGGCTAAGTGCAGAGATTACAAAGAAAGGCAAACAACAGTTCCTACCCTCAAGAAACTCACAATCTAATGGGGGGAGAAAACATATAAATAGTTACATACAAATAAGATATATCAATGATAAATTGGAGATAATTTAAGAGAGAAATCACTAGCATTAAAAGTTATCAGGGAGGGGCAGCTAGGTGGCACAGTGGATAAAGCACCAGCCCTGGATTCAAGACTCCCTGAGTTCAAATCTGGCCTCAGACACTTGACACTTAACTAGCTGTGTGACCCTGGGCAAGTCACTTAACTCTCATTGCCCTGCAAAAAAAAATTATAAGGTAAAGATTTCTTTACAAGAGTATGATTTTAGCTTAAGATTAAAGAAGTAAGAGATGGAGCCAAGATGGCAGAGAGAAGCCAGGAAGTTGCCTGAGCTCTCCCAAGTTTCCCTCAAAAACAACATTAAATCAAGCCTCTAGACAGATTCTGAAACTATGGAACCTACAAAAAGACAGAGAGACACAATCTTCCAACTTGAGATAAATTAGAAGACTTCAGGAAAGGTCAGTCTTACTCTGGCAAAAGGGGAGTATAGCACAACATTGCAGTGCAGCATGGAGCAGGGCTGGGCAAGTCAGCAGGAAACTCTTGGCTACAGCCAAGCAATTGAGGCCCCTTGATCCTGGCTCAGCAAGCTGGTGGCACAGCGGGCCAGTTGGGAGAACCACCAGCAATAGCAGAGAGGGTAGGCTGCCAGCTGAAGGGCCACCCACAGGACAGGCACAACTGGGCCTGGCTATCTCAGCACCTGGAAGAAGTTCAGGGAGCAAGCCCAGGACAGTGTGAGAAATCCACAAGCCATAGAGGCCTCAGAGTAGAAAGCCAGTGACACAACCCCTATTCTCCCAGCATAAGAAACTTGAAACAGTCACACTTGTGCCCCAGGAACAAACCTCAACTTTAAAAAAATAAGCTGGAATATGAGTAAGAAACAAAAAAAAGGGCTCTTATCATTTAGAGCTTCTGTGTCAAAAGGGAAGAACTAAACACAAACTCAGATGAGGATAATACTCTCAAATTGCCTACATGTGAAGTCTCGAGAGGGAAGATTAACTGGTCTCAAGATCAAAAATCCTTCTTGGAAGAGCTCAAAAAAGATTTTAAAAATCAATTGATAATTATCTCTTTTGTTTTGAGTGCTGTTGTTTTTGTTTTCTATTTTGAGGTTTTGCATCACTGCTCTGATTCTTTCTCTTGTAACAGGATTAATGCAGAAATAGGATTAATGTTATTATGTGTATATATATATGAGTGCGTATATATATATATATATCTATATGTATATGTATAGAGATATATAGATATAACCTATATCAGATTACCTGATGTCTAGGGGAGGGGGGGAGGGAGGGGAGGGAGGGAGAAAAATCTGAAATTGTAAAGCATGTATAAACAAAAGTTGATAACTATCTTTACATGTAACGGAAAAAATAAAATAGCTCATATATTTAAAAAAAATCAATTGATAGAGGCAGAAGGAAAAATGGGGAGAGAAATGAAAGCAACACAAGAAAATTATGTAAAAAGAATCAGCAGCTTGGAAAAGGAAGTACAAAGATTAACTGAAGAAAACTATTCCTTAAAACATTTATTTGGCCAAATTGAAAAGGAGATGCAAAAACTTACTGAAGAAAACAATCTTAAACATTTGAATTGGACAGATGGAAGCCAATGACTCCATGAGACACCAGGAATCATTCAAATAGAATCAAAAGACTGAAAAAAAATAGAAGGAAATGTGAAATACCTCATTGGAAAGACAACTAACCTGGAAAATAGATCCAGGGGAGACAATTTGACAATTATTGGACTGCCTGAAAGCCACAATTAAAAAAAGAGTATAAACACTATATTCCAAGAAATTAAGCAAGTAGAACTGCCCTGATATTATAGAATCAGAAAATGAAATTGTCATTGAAAGAATCCACTGATCACCTCCTGAAAGAGACCCCAAAAGGAAAACTCCAAAGAATTCCAAATTATCAGGTGTAGGAGAAAATACTCCAAGCAGCCAGAAAGAAGCAATTTAAATATCATGGAGCCACAGTCAGGATTGCACAAGGCCTGGCAGCTTCAACATTAAAGGATTGCAAGGCTTGGAATATGATATTCTGGAAGGCAAAGGAAATTGGATTGCAACAAAGAATCAACTATCCAGCAAAAGTGAGTATTCTTTTTCAGGAGAAAAATGGACATTCAATGAAATAGGGGACTTTCAAGGTTTCCTGATGAAATAGAAAATTCAATCTTGACATATAAGACTCAGGAGAAGTTTAAAAAGGTAAACAGGGGGAAAAAGAGTTATTCAATGAGGATAAATAGTTTACATCTCTACAAGGGGGAGATTATACTTATAACTCTTAAGAACTGTATCTCTATTTGGGCAGAGAGAAGGAATATACACAGAGGGTATAAATATAAATTGTCTTTGATGTGATGATAAAAAGAAAATTAAGGGGTGAAAAAAAGTTTATGGAAAGAAGAGGAAAGGGGAGTTAGAATGGGTTAATTATATAATATGAAGAAGTGCAAAAAACCTATTACAATAGAGTGAAAGAAGGAAGGAGTGAGTATTGTTTCAATCTTACTCTCATCAAATTTGGTTCAAAGAGGGAATAACATATACATTCATTTTTATAAAGATATTTAGCTTATTCTTTAGGGAAGTAAAAGGGTAAGGGGGAAAGGAGAGCACTGATAGAATGGAGGGCAGGAGCAGGGAAAAGGGGTAAAGAAAAGAAAGGGAGCTGATAAAGAAGGGCAGATTTGGGGAGGCAGGGGTAAGAAGCAAAACTTTGGTGAGGAGGAATAGGGTGAAAGAAGGGGGGAGTACTAAGGGGATAAACAGAATGGAGGGTAATAGAGAGTTAGTAATAATAACTATGAATGTGAATGGAATGAACTCTTCTATAAAACAGAAGTGAATAGAAGAGTGGATTAAAAACTAGAATCCTTCTGTTAAGGGCTAAAATTCTAGCTAGTCTGTCTAAAATATCTAATGAGTGGTCGCCAATAAATTATAAGCTTTAGCAAGAGTTAGACTTTTAAGCATTTATTAAGGAGAATAAGAATTTGATACAGAGAGAGAAAGGCCTACATTCATCTATCTATTAAAGGGAGAGCACATTTCTAGCTCCACTCTCCACCAGAGTCCAAAGGAAAGAGAGTGAGACTGAGCGCCAGTCTCTTCCTTCCTCCTCCCACTAGCCCATGTCACTTCCTGATGCCAAAGAAAAGACTCCTGGTCTTGCCCTCAAAGACTTTCACTTCATGGGTGGAACTCTTCTACAGTAAGTCTCCAGCAGGTGGCGTCATTCCAAACATTACACTACAATATGCTGTTTACAAGAAACACATTTGAAGCAGAGAGATACAAACAAAGTAAAAGTAAAAGTTTGGAGCTGTGATGTCTAAAATCTAATGTAGATCCTTGCCTGCCCCCACCCAGTTTTTTGGGGGGGAAACTAGCTAAGATTTACTGATAAATTCAGCAAGAGTTTAGGCTTTTAAATATTTATTAAAGTGTATTAGAAGTTAGTGACGAGAGAGAGATTGAGAACAGATCTCTTATAGAATGGAAAACCCTAGCTTAGATCTATGTTGAATAGACAGAAAGAAAACTTTGCCTTTCCCTAGCAGCCCACGTGAAGTTCTGCCACCACACTGAAGTCATGAATGAAAAAAAGAACAATCCATCAAGCCACCCTCACCTTCCTACTTCCTGTCTCCCTCCTTGAAGGGGAGGTCCTTCAAGCTGATTGGTTGAGGGTGGTCTCCTGTTGATGTTGTAGTCCACAGCAATTGAGATCAAGACCCCACTCAGAGCCAGCCAGTCATTGTCTCCATTTTATCAATCCTCAGCAGGTTCTCAGTCAGTTTCTCAGTCTCACCCAATTCAATCAATTCCAAATCAATCTTCAGGTAAGGCCCCTGGGTGTCTGCCAAATCCCATTATTTTATCACAGAGCAGAATATATTATACTTTAGCTGAAGTAAAATAAAGTAGGGATAGCAATCCTTATCTCAGACAATGCAAAGGCAAAATTAGATCTAATTAAAAGCGATAAGGAAGGAAACTACATCTTTCTGAAAGGCACAATAGATCATGAATATCAATACTAAACATGTATGCACCAAGTGGTATAGCATCCAAATTCTTAGGGGAGAAGTTAAATGAGGTACAAGAGGAAATAGATAGCCAAACTATACTAGTCCGGGATCTGAATCTTCCCCTCTCAGAATTAGATAAATTTAGCCACAAAATAAATAATAAAGAAGTTAAAGAGGTGAATAGAATGTTAGAAAAGCTGGATATGATAGATGTCTGGAGAAAATTGAATGGGGATAGAAAGGATATACCTTTTTCTTAGCAGTACATAGCACATATTCAAAAATTGACCATGTATTAGGATACAAAAACCTCATAGTCAAATGTAGAAAGTCATGAATAGTAAATGCATCCTTCTCAGATCATGATGCAATAAAAATTACATGTAATAAAGAACCATGGAAAGGTAGACTGAAAATTAATTTGAAACTAAATAATCTCATCCTAAAGAATGAGTAGGTCAAACAACAAATCAGAAACAATCAATAACTATATCCAAGAGAATGACAATAATGAGACAACATACCAAAATCTTTGGGATGGCTGCATAGAAGTGCTTTGGGGAAATTTTATATCTCTAAATGCTTACATCAATAAAAAAAGAAAGAAAAGATCAATGAATTGTGCATGCAACTAAAAAAACCAGAAAAGAAACAAAGTAAAAATCCCTAAATAAGTACTAATTTAGAAATCCTGAAAATCAAAGGAGAAATTAATAAAATTGAAAGAAAGAAAACTATAAAATTAATAGAATTACTATAGAATTAATCAATAAACCTAAGAGCTGGTTTTATGGGAAAAAACAATAAAATATATAAAACTTTGGTTAAGTTGATTAAAAAAAAAAAGAAAGAAGAAAACCAAATTACCAGTATTGAAAATGAAATGGGTGATTTCACCACCAATGAAGTAGAAATTAAAGCAATAATTAGGAACTATTTTGCCAAACTGTATGCCAATAAATTTAACAATCTAAATGAAATGGATAGATATTTACAAAAATACAAATTGTCCAGGTTAACTGAAGAGGAAATAATATCCTTAAATAAGCCCATCTTAGGAAAAGAAATTGAACAAACCATTAATGACCTCCCTAAGAAAAAACCCTACAATGACAGATGGGTTTACAGGTGAATTCTACCAAACATTTAAAGAACAATTAATTCCAATACTATACAAATTATTTGGAAAAATGGGTGAAGAAGGAGTTCTACCAAATTCATTTTATGACACAAATATGGTGGTGAAACCAAAACCAGGCAGAGCCAAAACAGAGAAAGAAAATTACAGACCAATTTCCCTAATGAATATTGATGCTAAAATCTTAAATCAGACATTAGCAAGGAGATTGCAGCAAGTGATCACCAGGATAATACACTATGACCAGGTGGGATTCATACCAGGAATGCAGGGCTGGTTCAACATTAGGAAAACTATTAACATAATCAACCACATCAATAAGAAAACTAACCAAAATCATATGATTATCTCAATAGATGCAGAGTAAGCTTTTGACAAAATACAGCACCCATTCCTAATAAAAACACTAGAGAGCTTAGGAATAGGTGGAGCTTTCCTTAAAATAATAAGCAGTATTTACCTAAAACCATCAGCAAGCATTATATGTAATGGAGATAAGTTAGAGGCCTTCCCAATAAGATCAGGGGTGAAACAGCGATGTCCATTATCACCCCTATTATTTAATATTATACTAGAAATGTTAGCTTTATCAATAAGAGAAGAAAAAGTAATTAAAGGAATTAGAATAGGTGAGAAAGAAACAAAACTATCACTCTTTGCAGATGATATGATGGTATACTTAGAGAATACTAGAGAATCAACTAAAAAATTAATCGAAACAATTAACAACTTTAGCAAAGTAGTAGGATATAAAATAAATCCACATAAATCATCAGCATTTCTCTACCTGACCAACAAAGTCCAGCAGCAAGAGATAGAAAGAGAAATTCCATTTGAAGTAATGATAGACAATATAAAAAACTTGGGAGTCTACTTGCCAAGACAAACCCAGGAATTCTATGAATACAATTACCAAACACTTTTCACACAAATCAAAGCAGATCTAAATAATTGGAAAAATATCAATTGCTCATGGATAGGCTGAGCTAATATAATAAAAATTACAATTCTACCTAAGTTAATTTACTTATTCAGTGCCATACCAATCAGACTACCTAAAAATTATTTTATAGAGCTAGAAAAAAAAACAAAATTCAAATGGAAAAACAAAAAGTCAAGAATATCAAGGGAAATGATGAAAAAAATGCACAGGAAGATGGGTTAGCTGTACCGAATCTGAAGCTTTACTATAATGTAACATTCATCCAAACTATCTGGTACTGGCTCAGAAATAGAGTGGTGGATCAGTGGAATAGGTTAGGCACAGGAAATGCAGCAGTAAATTACTTTAGTAATGTACTGTTTGATAAACCCAAAGACCCCAGCTTCTGGAATAGGAACTCAGTATTTGTTAAAAACTTCTGGAAAAACTGGAAGATATTATGGCAGAAATTAGGCATAGACCAACATCTTACACCTTATACTAAAATAAGGTAAAAATGGGCACATGATTTAAACAAAAAGTGATAGCATAGGTAAGTTAGGAGAGGAAGGAATAGTTTATCTCTCAGATTTATGGAAAGGAGAATAGTTTATGACCAAACAAAAGATAGAGAGTATTATGAAATGCAAAATGGATGACTTTGATTACATTAAATTAAAAAGGTTTGTACAAATAGAAGCAATGCATCCAAAATTAGAAGGGAAGCAGAATGCTGGCAAACAATTTTTATAGTCAGTATTTCTGATAAAGGCCTCATTTCTAAAATATATTGGGAACTAATTCAAATTTATTAGAATGCAAGTCATTCCCCAATTGAGAAATTGTCAAAGGATATGACTAGGCAGTTTTCTGATGAAGAAACCAAAGCTATCTATTGCCATATGAAAAAATTCTCTAAATCACTATTGATTAAAGAAATGCAAATTAAAACAACTCTGGGGTACCACCTGACCCCTATAAGATTGGCTAATATGACAAAAAAGGAAAATAATAAATGTTGGAGAAGCTGTGGAAAAATTGGAACACCAATGCATTGTTGGTGGAGCTGTGATCCAACCATGCTGGAGAGCAACTTGGAACTATGCCCAAAGGTTTATAAAGCTGTGCATACGCTTTGACCCAGCAATAACACTATTAGGTATTTTTTTTCCAAAGAGACAATAAAAAAGGGAAAAGGACTCACATGTACAAAAATATTTATAGCTGCTCTTTTTGTGGTTGCAAGGAATTAGAAATTGAGGTCTTGCCCAACAATTGGGGAATGGCTGAACAAGTTGTGGTATATGAATGTAGTGGAATATTATTTTGCTGTAAGAAAGGATAAGCAGGTGTATTTCATAGAAACCTGGAAGGACTTACATGAACTGATGCTGAGTGAGATGGGTAGAACCAGGAGAACATTGTGTGTTGATCAACTATGATAGACTTGACTCTTCTCAGCAATATAATGGTCCAAGATAGTTCCAAAGGACTCATGGTGGAAAATGCTCTCCAAATCCAGAAACAAAAATAAGAACTGTGTCATCTAGATGCAGATTGAATCATACTATTTCTATTTTTTTGTTTTTCTTTTTTTGAGGTTTTTCCCTTTTCCTCTGATTCTTCTTTCACAGCATGACTAATGTAGAAATATATTTACTGTGATTGTACATATATAAACTATATCAGATTGTTTGCTGTCTTGAGGAGCGAGGAGGGAGGGAGAAAAAATTTGAAACTGGAAATCTTATAAAAACAAATGTTGCAAACTATCTCTACATGTAAGTAGAAGATAATAAAATACTTTTACGAACAAAAAGATTAAAGGAAGGGAGGAAAGCTGAGAGGTAGAGACAAAGAGAGCAAAAAGGACATTCTAGGCAAAGAGGACAGCCAATGAAAATGTGCTGAAGTAAGGTGATGGAGGGCTTTTTTTTTTTTGACAAGCCACAGTGAGGAGGTCATTGTCACTGGCTAATAGAATACATGAGTAGAAGACTGGAAAGGTATAAGGGGTAATGTTTATGGAGGGCTTTAAAAGCTATACTGAGCATTTGACATTTGAACCTCTTGTATGAAGCAGGTTCAGATAAGGAAGTATGTATGTGTATCATACCTAACAACAGCAATTAACAATGGGCATTTATTAAGTGCCTCTTATGTGACAGAAACTTTACTAGGCATTGATGAGACAAAGACAAAAAAAAAAAACTCCAACAATCCTTATCTTCAAGGATCTGTTGTTGTTGAGTCATTTCAGTTGTGTCCATTTCTCTGTGACCCCATTTGGGGTTTCCTTGGCAAAGATACTGGAGTGGTTTGCCATTTCCTTCTCCAGATTATTTGACAGATTAGGAAACTGAGGCAAACAGAGTTAAGTGAATTTCCTAGGGTCACACAGCTAATAAGTGTTGGAGGCCAGATTTAAACTCAAAAAGATGAGTCTTTCCTGACTCCAGGCCTGGCACTGTGCCATCTAGTTGCTTCTTCAAGGAGCTTATAGTCTAATGAATATGTGTGATTGAAGATCCCCTCCCACTACAGTAAAATAATTTTATACATGAAGTAGCTAAGCATGTGTTATGCTGGATACTCATACGAAGGAGGGCTGCCTGAGAGAAAAGGGAAAAACTTGTGGAATATGAACATCATAATGACCATAAGAGGGGCGGCTAGGTGGCACAGTGGATAAAGCACTGGCCCTGGATTCAGGAGTACCTGAGTTCAAATCCAGCCTCAGACACTTGACACTTACTAGCTGTGTGACCCTGGGCAAGTCACTTAACCCCCATTGCCCCACACACAAAAAAATAATAATGACCATAAGAAAAGAATGCAGAGAATTATGGGTAAACATATGAAATGAGGCAACATGTAGTCAGAAGAATAAGGAAAACAATACACACAGTTTTAACAATGTAAATTTAAAGAATAATAAAATAAAATTGAATATATAATTATAATGACTAAAGTTGGCCCTGAAGAAGAATAAGGAAAAGGTTCTTCCCTGATTTCCTTGCAAGGTGGTAGACTATGGTGGTAGAATATATATTTTTGATGTACAGGATAGTTTTGCTAAACTATTTTTATTCTTTCTTTTGAAATCTTTGTTACAAAGTAAAGCTCACTGGGGAGAAGAAAGGATTGTTTAAAAAACTGAAAAAGTCATTTCACACATGTTTTAATATACTATATATTTATATATACTCTATATTACATGAAATAATTTACATATTGATGACATAATAATGTGTATGTTTTATATACTCATATATGGTTGTGTGTGTATATATAATATATATAGGTATTTTTGTGTGTACATATACACATATATAAATTTAATGAAAAGAAAAAGTAACCCTTCCAAACTCAGTTTAAGAAGAGAAAACTGAAAACTCTCAAACCTTTAATGAAGGGGTTAGAAAGTTGCTTTAGTGTCTTTTGTCTTAATTTAATTGATATGGGGGTGGGGTACCTTAAGCCTATGTTTATAACATAACTCAGGGCTCAATCCTAACTCCTCTTTAAAACCAAATATATAACCAATTCCAGTTCTTGATTAATGCTAGATCTCAGAAGACTAGACTTCTAGTCTTGGTCATTTAAAAAGTCTGTTATTCTGTAAAAGTGGTTTGTTATTGTCATTGTGATGATGATGATGTCTTAGCTCCTTCTGTATAAATTGCCATCTCTCTAACCCTCAGTTTGCTCACCTGTAAAATTCTTGCACCATAGGATTATTGTGAGATCAAGGGAGAACATTTGGAAGAGCCCTTTGTTAAGGAAAGTGTGAGGTAGTAGAGAATGGCCTCAGTGTATTGAAGATTTGGGTTTAAGTCCTGTTATACAGACTGGTTGTTGGACAAATCACTTAGCCTCACAATACACAGGCCAAGACTTCAAATTACAGAACAGCTGCTAATCTGCTTTGGTAGAAGGGATTTCTTCATGGAGAGCTCCCTGTTCTAATGAAAACATAGGAACACAGATATTATTATTAGACACCCTTACTATTCCCTAAATTGCTTGAATTGTCAAACATGTCTCCTTGATTGTCTGTAATCCAAGCTGATCCTATCCCTGTTATGACAAGGAACTAAAAGTTGGCTTAAATGTTTATTTCAGAACTTTTCTTTCACCTGCTGATGGGATGTCACCTTTTCTAAAACTGATATTCATCAGTAATAATATGGTTTTGTGTAAGTGTGAATTTGTGTGAACTTGAAGTAAATGTCATATCATCAACACCTCAGATTTTTAGAAAATTCATTTACTTACACTTGATAGTATTTGATAATTGAAACACTTTGGTTGATGGTATGCTGCTCAGATAGCAGATTAGGTATACTTAGGGTTATTTTAAATGTCATATAGGTCTGGCCTGTGAGTCAGACATGGAAGAACAAGCACCCCTCAATGTTTCTAAAGGTGAAGTTAGGATAAAGTAGTCAGCAATGGTAGCCTTGAAGGGAAAAAGAATATACAGTTTTGGTTAGAGGTTAAATATGAAAGGATGAGTATCAATGCTACCTGTTTTGCCTCCATATCGATAGGGAGTTGTTGGTGTTTTTTTGTTTGTTTGTTTTTGTTTTGTTTTTTGTTTTCTGTTTTTTGTTTTTTGGTGGTGGTGGTTTTTTTGTTTTGTTTTATTTTACCAGGTAATGAGGGTTAAGTGACTTGCCCACACTCACACAGCTAGTAAGTGTTAAGTTTCTGAGGCTTATTTGAACTTAGGTCCTCTTGAATCCAGGGCTGATGCTTTATCCACTGAACCACATACCTGCCCCAAATAGGGAGTTTGTAAGGATTGATTGTCCATCTTTTTAGCCCCAGTCTCTCTCTCTCTCCTACTGTCTTTTCCATTAGAGGTTACAATCTTGCCATGGGCTTTACTTCTCTCAATTTAAAAAACCCTCCAGACCACAGATTGACTTAGTGGAAAGAGAGATGAGTTTGGAGTCATGGTACTGGATTTCACATTAGCTGAATAATGATGGGCTTAGTTTAACTGAGTAACTTAGCTTTTCTGGGCCTCAGGTTCCTCCTCTATAAAATAGGAATACTACTTAACACTACACTACCTACCTCAAAGGGTTCTACTGAGGTTAGTATTTTGTAAATGATAAAAAATTTACAGAAATGTCAACTATCATCCTAAAACAAAGGATCTAGGATATTCACCATTATTTTACAAACCTTAGCAACCTTTCTGTCCTCTTTCATGCTGAATAATAAATGAGAAATGTTGTCTGCTGAACGAGGTTCATTTAACTTTAAAAAATAAGCATTGACTTTGGAATAATTATTACTATGAAATGTAAAGCTTCAAAAAGTGAAGAAGTTGGATTTTTTATGTTCAAGAGGTAATACAACCTCACACCTATCAGAGTGGCAAATATAACAAAAAAGGAAAATGTTGGATGTTGGAGGTGATGTGGGAAAACTGGGACACTAATCTACTGGAAATCAATTGGAACTATGCCCCAAAGGCTATAAAACTGTGCATACCCTTTGATCCAGCAATACCACTGCTAGGTTTATATATCAAAGAGATCCCCCAAAAGAGAAAAAATTCTATTTGTACAAAAACATAGCAGTTCTTTTTGTGGTGGCTAAGAATTGGAAATAAAAAGGAATACTCATCAATTGGGGAATAGCTAAACAAGCCATGGTATATGATTATAATGGAATATTATTGTGTTATAAGAAATAACAAAAAGGATGATTTCAGAAAGGCCTGGAAAGACTTATATGAACTGATGTATGGTGAAGTGAGCAGAACCAGGAGAAGGTTGTTCACACTGACAGCAATATTGTTTGATGAAGAACTGTGAATGACTTATCCATTCTCAGCAATACAATGATCCAAGACAATCCCAAAGGACTAATGATGATTCATACTATCTGCCTGATAAACTGGTGTTGATTGAACACAGTCTGCAGCATGCTATTTTTAATTTTATTTCTTTAATTTTTTTTCTTTTATTTGGGTTTTCTTATACAAAATGACTAATGTGGTAATGCTTTACATAATTGCATGTGCATAAACTGTATCTGATTATTTGTTGCCTCAGGGAGTAGGGAGGGGGCAGAGGGAAGGAGGGATAGAATTTGGAACTCAAAACTTTAAATAAAAATGTTTATTTTTTTTTAAAAAAGAGGTAATCCAGTAGACCACAACATAGCATGTTGGCTTCTTGAGAGGGCGGACAAATTTTTGCCTTTCTCTGGATTTCTAGTTCCTGGCATGTTGCAAGCATTTAATAATATTTCTTGAATTACTGATATTTCTTCTTTTAAATCCCTCACCTTCTATTTAACAAAAATAAAATAACAGTACTTTATTCAAGGGCTCCAACACATAAAAATGCAGAAAATATGCAGATATTTGATCTACTATATCAGAAAGATGGCTTTTTTTTTTTTTGCAAGGCAATGGGGGTTAAGTGACTTGCCCAGGGTCACACAGCTAATAAAGTGTCTGAGGCTGGCTTTTAACTCAGGTCCTCATGAATCCAGGGCCAGTGCTTTATCCACTGAACCACCTAGCTGCCTCTGAAAGATGGCATTTTAATCATCTAATGTACAGGTAATGCACCAAACACCTAAATATAGAAACATGGAATCTTAGATTTGGAAGGGACCTTGAAGGTTGTTCTTTCCTACACAAACCCTGTCTGCAAAGTCACTCAAAGATCTCTAGTGATGGAATAATCTTCCATATCCTAAAGAAGATGACTCATTATAAGGAGTTTTTTTCTTATTTTTGTTTGTTCGTTTGTTTTGCAGGGCAATGAGCGTTAAGTGACTTGCCCAGGGTCACATGGCTAGTAGATGTCAAGTGTCTAAGGCTGGATTTGAACTCAAGTCCTCCTGAATCCAGGGTAGGTGATTTACCCACTGTGCTACCTGGCTGTCCCTCAGTTTTTTCTTATTTTTAACTGAAATCTGCCTCTCTGCATGTATTCTTTATTTTTCCCTCTGGCATTCAACATGTCTCAACCCTCTTCCATATTACAAACAATCCTTCTCATACTTGAAGTTGGACATCATATCTTCCCTGATTCATCTCCAAGCAAAACATCCCTGGTTCCTTCATCTGAACTTTGCTTTTCATGGTATCCAATCTCTTTACCATGCAATTCTCATGTTTTTGTAATTACTATATTTTCCAGTACCCTTTTAAAATGGTATGCCAATAACTGAAGACAATAATCCAGGTGTGATCTTTACAGGGTAGCATACAAAAGTGTTATTGCCTCTGTCATTATCAATACTATTCCTTTATCAATGCATGCTAAAATTATGTTAGGAGGTGGGGTTTTTTCTGGCTGCCACATCAGATTATTAATTCTTTCATATTCAGCTTACTATTTACTAAAACTCAGGCCCTTTTTTCACATGAATTTGTATCATCCTGTATTTGTTCAAATGATTTATTTTAAAACTTCAAGGATAGGTTTTTACATATATTCTTATGAAATTGTAGATTTGGCCCATTATTTTATAGGCTGCTGAGATACTTGAGGATCATTCATCAATTATCCAGTGTGTTAGATATCCCTCCCTGATTTGTATCATGTACAAATTTGATAAGGGTGGTTCTAACTAAGTTATTGATTGGTGAATGACACAAAGGCAAGCATAAATCCCAGGAGTTCTCTGCTTGAAATCTCACTCAAAGTAAACATCAAACTATCAAGAATACTCTTAAATGGTGGTGATTCAACCAGATCCACATCTAGCTTACTATGCTATCATCTCAAGTACATCTCTCCATCTTGTCAACAAAGATGGCATGATAGACCATCAAATTACTTTTTGAAATGCCTGGGACATTCCCCTAATCTATAAGTCAGCATGGTCAGAAAGGGAAATGAGTTTAGTCTCTATGTAACTATTCATGATAAAACCATGCTGTCCACTGTGATCAAAATTTCCCTTTTTAAACAATGACAAACCATCTCTTTAATAATACATTCTAGAATTTAGCCAGGAAATTAAGTCAAGTTCACTGGTCCATGGTTTCAAGAATACTCCTTGTTCTCCTCGTTCTCCTCCTCCTCCTTCTCCTGATGCTGTTGCTTCTCTTCCCCCTTCTTGTAAATTAGGCAATAGATGTCTTCTTGCAGCTCTCCAATATTGGGTGATTTTTCAAATTTGAATTGCCAAGAGTAATCATGCCCTCCAATCCTAGGATTCAATGCATCTAAGCCTAATGATATGAACTCATTGAGGTTAACTCTCATTCCCCTTAGTTTCAGCTCTGTAATAACAAATTTTGTTCAATACCTCCCAATCTAAATTTCATCATCTTTGGTTAAGAACAGGAGCAAAGTAACAAATAATTTTACTTTCTCACTGTCATCTATTATAATTATTCTATCTACTCCTAAGGTGTACCTTCCCTAACTTTTCCCTTTTCCTAAATAATTAATAAAGCATTTTGTTGCTTTTAGCATTCATCAACTTTAGCATATCCTGAGCTTGTCATTATCAGTCATTTCAGCTTCATTCATCTCCTCCATATGTATATTTTAAATCCCATGGTTTTTTTATAAGCTATCTATGCATCAGCATCAGTCTCTGTGGACCATTCTCCATTTTCTTCTTCACTAGAATTATTGATGTTTGGATGAATCCTATTCAGGATACCAAAGAATAGGAGACCTTTCTACCAACCTCTCTCCCCTCACACTCAGCCTAACCCTTCTTTTTAATGATCCATAACTTGCGCTTTTTTGATGCTCTCCTGGTTATGAAGCTCTAAGGACAGTGGACAGAGCCCCACTATCTGCACAAGGCATGTCTGTTACATACAGATGAGGAAAATTGAAGCTCATTGAGGTTAAGGGACTTGTTCAAAGTTGAAGTACTAGGTTTCACAATGGATGGACCATAGGACCTGGAATCAGGAAGACCTCAGTTCAAGTTTGTTTCAGAAACATACTAGCTGTGTGACCCTGGACAAGCCCCTCTGCCTCAGTTTTATGATCTGTAAAATGGTGATAATAATTACACCAACCACACAGAGTTGTTTTGAGGATCAAATGAGGTAATATTTGTAAAATGCCTAGCATATAGAAGGTGCTTAATAAATGATTTTCATACCTTTCCAAGTTCATACATGGCAAGGAGTCAAATCCAGGTGTTCTGATGCCAGGTCCAATAATTTAATATTCATTGCTGCCTCCTAATATGTGATACCTCTATGGTTGATTACTATTATTTTTTTTTAAGATTTTCAGTTCAGTATGCTAATTTGGGACATTTAATCCAATCATTTCCTGGAATATAAATTCCTCTACAACATTTCCAGTAAAACAAATCTTCATTTATGCTGAGCTTGAAGAGTTCCAAAGATGGAAAACTCCTTTCTCTTAAGGCAATTCAGTTTCCCTTGTAGAAGCTTTAGGTGTTAGGAATTGCGTTTTCTTATAACAAACCTAAATCTGCCTCTCAAATTCCTTCTAAGTGGTCCTAGATATGTACTCTGGAACCAAGGAAGACAAATGTTTTCCCTCTTCCACATAACAATCTTTTGAATGTTGGAAGTTTCCTTGAAGCCTTCTTTAAATGAAAGATTCCTAGTTCTTTACTTAATCCTTATAAGACATGGTTTCCAGTTCCCTAATTATCTGAATGTGCCTTGTTTTGTCAATGCCCTTCATAAAATGTGGCTCCTAGATGTGAACAGTCATGAGATATTGTTTGCCTAGGACAGAATACAATAGAATTATAGTTTACATTTCTAACAGGAGAGAGAAGAAACTAGCAATTATTCAATAAGGTAAATAGGTCTTATCTTTCTTTATGCAGTGTAGGCTGATTTCCCTTAAAAGGATTATTATTTACATTTTGGGGGGGGGCAGGGCAATGAGGGTTAAGTGACTTGCCTAGGGCTGATGCTGGATTCACTGCACCACCTAGCTGCCCCCTATTATTTACTTTTGACAATGAATGAATTAGTTTCAGTGTCTTCACTTTTAAGGTAGCATGGAGTAATGCAAAAAATGATGAACCTGGAATCAGGAAGACCTGTATATAAATCCTGACTGTGATACATCATCTATATGACAATCTATATGGTCCTCTTTGAGTATGAAGGACAAACAACAACAGACAGCATATGACTGTATGATATGATTATGGATTTGAGTCAGATTAAACTCTGAGGATGGGGTCTGGAAGGTACCCAGCCCTGACCCAATATAGTTAGTTTAGAAGTTTATTGCTTGTCAAATTCTCACTGTCTCCTTTAAGTTTAATTGCCAATTATTTCTTTGACTTCCCAACATAGCCGAAGATAAATTTTAACCCTGTCATCCTTATCTTTAGAGACAGGGGCCTGGAGAGGGGAGTCAGTGGGAACTGTGAGATTTGAAACATCTGACTCTCACTCCCCTGTTTCCTTTTCCTTTGGTTTGACCTTGTTCCCCCTCCCCTTTTCCCCCTTGCTCCTGGAACACGTATGCATGTCTCCATACATTGATCACGAGCTGAACACACACCTTGGATGAGACAGGATTGGATGTTAGATTGTGAGCTCATCCACCCGAGGTGTACGTGGGGACAGTCCTTTTCAAGATTACTATAAAAACCTAGAGGATTGGGCATATCTTTGCTAGACTTCAATGTGTAATTGGGTTTTGCCCGTCCTCATGAGGATGTAATAAATCTGTCTCTGCTTGACTTGGTGGTCTCCTCGAGTTATTTGGGTAAACTGAGGCAGTTTGCTCCATACATGACCAAGCACAAATTACTTTGTTTCCCTCAGAATCAGTTTCCTCAGCTGTAAAATATAAAAATACATATTGTATCTACCTCACAGAGTTGTTGTGAGGTTCAAATGAAAAGAAATGTCTAAAATGGATATACATTCATTTACTTGAGTCTCACGATGGGCATTTCTCCATTTTGCAGCAGAGGAAACTGAGTCTGAGAGAAAGAATGGCACTATTCTAGGGAATGGATATTTTTAAAAATTACAAATGTCCCTTTTCCTCAAAGTGCATATATTCTATTATTTCTCATTCAGTAACAAATAATTCTTACTTCTTCTGAATATTAGCTTGGGAAATGAGCCTAGCAAGATTTTCTAAAGATGTGGAATACACAGTGCTAACTTGTATATAAACCTTGACTACTCTGATTTTTCTAGAATATGGGGGTGAGAGATGGAGAGAAGCTACACATCTCTCAAGAATGTGCTAAACAGGGGGCAGAGCCAAGATGGCGGAGAGGAAACCGCAAGCTGCCTGAGCTCTCCTTCTGTTCCCTCAAAAAGAACATTAAATCAAGCCTCTAGACAGATTCTGAAACTACAGAACCTGCAAAGAGACTGTGTCTTCCAACCAGAGATAATTTAGAAGACTTCAGGAAAAGGTCAGTCTGACTCGGGTAAAAGGGAGGCCCAGCGCAGGGCAGCAGCCCAGCGCTGAGGGGGTCAGGGCAAGTCAGCAGGAGCTGCAGGCCACAGCTGAACAACTGAGGCCCCTGGAACCTGGCTCAAAAAATCTGGTGGCCAAGAAGGACAGTGGAAAAGCCTACCTGCACCAGCTGAGAGGGCAAGTTGCTAGCGGTAGGACCACGAACAGGATAGGTGTGACTAGGTACACAGATGCAGCGCACTTTGACAGGAAGTGCAGGAGGCGAACTGCACACACTATAAAGGCCTCAGAGTAAAAAGCTGGTCACACAGCACCTATACCCCTGCACAAGAAGCCCAAAACAGGGACCCTGGTGCCCCCAGAGCAGACCTCAACTTAAAAAATAAATAAATAAGCTGCAATAATGAGTAAGAAGCAAAAAAGAGCCCTGTCCATTGAGAGCTTCTGTATCAATAGGGAAGAAGACAACGCAAACTCAGATGAGGACAATACCCTCAAATTGCCCACATGTGAAGCCTCCCGAGGGAAGGTGAATTGATCTCAAGAACAAAAAGCCTTCCTGGAAGAGCTCAAAAAGGATTTCAAAAATCACTTGAGAGAGGTAGAAGAAAAATGGGGAGAGAAATGAAAGCAAAACAAGAAAACTATGAAAAAAGAATCAGCAGCTTGGAAAAGGAAGCACAAAGATTGACTGCAGAAAACAATACCTTAAAAAATTTATCTGGCCAAATGGAAAAAAAAAGTACATAATTTCACTGAAGAAAACAATGTCTTAAAAAATTCATCTGGCCAAATGGAAAAAAAAGTGCATAATCTCACTGAAGAAAACAATGCCTTAAAAATTAAAATTGGACAGTAGGAAGATAAGGAATCCATGAGACACTGGGAATCAGTCAAGCAGAATCAAAAGAATGAAAAAATAGAAGAAAATGTGAAATACCTCATTGGAAAGACAACTGATCTGGAAAACAGATCCAGGAGAGACAATTTGAGAATCATTGGACTGCCTGAAAGCCATGATCCGAAGAAGAATCTAGACACCATATTCCAGGAAATTATTAAAGAGAACTGCCCTGATATCATAGAATCAGAGGATAAAATCATCATTGAAAGAATCCACTGATCACCTCCTGAAAGAGACCCCAAAAGGAAAACTCCAAGAAATATTGTAGCCAAATTCCAGAATTATCAGGTGAAGGAGAAAATACTCCAAGCAGCCAGAAAGAAGCAATTTAAATATCATGGAGGCCCAGTCAGGATTGCTCAGGACCTGGCAGCTTCAACATTAAAGGACCGCAAGGCTTGGAATATGATATTCCGGAAGGCAAAGGAGCTTGGATTGCAGCCAAGAATCTATTACCCAGCAAAAATGTGCACTCTCTCTCAGGGGAAAAGATGGACATTTAATGACACTGGGAACTTTCAATCATTCCTGATGAAAAGACCAGAACTGACTAGAAAATTAGATCTTAACATACAAGACTCAAGAGAACTTTAAAAAGGTAAACAGAGGGAAAAAAAAAGGTTACTCAATTAGGTTAAACTGTTTATATCCCTACATGGGAAGATAATACTCATCACTCTTAAGAATTGTAAATGTATTTGGGCAGAGAGAAGGACTTTACACAGAGGGTATAAATATAAATTGTCTTTGATGTGATGATACAAAGAAAACTAAGTGGTTAAAAAGGGAATCTATGGGGAGGAGAGGAAAGGGGAGGTGGAATGGGGTGAATTATATCATATGAAGAGGTGAAAAAAAACCTATTACAATAGAGGGAAAGAAAGGAGGGGTGAACATTGTTTCAACCCTACTCTCATTAGATTTGATTCAAAGAGGGAATAACATATACGTTCATTGAGATAAAGAAACTTAGCTCATTCTTTAGGGAAGCTAGAGGGGAAGGGGAAGGGTGAGACCGATAAAGGGAGGACAAAAGCAAGGGAGAAAAGGGTAAAGAAAAGAGAGGGGGGTGATAAAAATGGAGGGCAGATTGGGGGAGGCAGGGGTAAGAAGTAAAACATTGGTGAGGAGAAAGAAGGGGGGGAAAGTACAAAGGGGGTAAATAGAATGGAGGGGAATAGACAGTCAGTAATAATAACTGTGAATGTGAATGGGATGAACTCTGCTATAAAACGGAAGCGAATTACAGAGTGGATTAAAAACCAGAATCCTACAATATACTGTTTACAAGAAACACATTTGAAGCAGAGAGATACACACAGGGTAAAGGTAAAAGGCTGGAGCAGAATATATTATGCTTGAGCTAAAGTAAAAAAAGCAGGGGTAGCAATCCTTATCTCAGAGAAAGTTCAGGCAAAAATAGATCTCATTAAAAGAGATAAGGAAGGAAATTACATCTTGCTAAAAGTTACTATAGATAATGAAGTAATATCAATATTAAATAAGTATGCGCAAAGTGGTATAGCATCCAAATTCTTAGAGAAGTTAAATGAGTTACAAGAGGAATTAGACAGTAATATTATACTAGTGGGGGATATGAATCTCCCCATCTCAGAATTAGATAAATCTAGCTGAAAAATAAATAAGAAAGAAGTGAAAGAGGTGAATGGATTACTAGAAAAGTTAAATATGATAGTTGTCTGGAGAAAAATGAATGGGGATAGAAAGGAATATACCTTTTTCTTAGCAGTACATGGCATATTTTCAAAAATTGACCATGTATTAGGGCACAAAAACATCATAGTCAAATGTAGAAAGACAGAAATAGTAAATGCATCCTTCTCAGATCATGATGAAATAAAAATTACATGTAAGAAAGAGCCAGGGAAAAGTAGAATGAAAATCAATTGGAAACTAAATAATTTCATTCTAATTGGCCAAACAACAAATCATAGAAACAATCAATAACTATATCCAAGAGAATGACAATAATGAGACAACATACCAAAATCTATAGGATGCAGCCAAAGCAGTACTTAGGGGAAAATTTATAGTTCTAAATGCTTACATGAATAAAAAAGAAAAAGAGGAGATTAATGAATTGGCGTGCAACTTAAAAAGCTAGAAAAAGAGTAAATTAGAAATCCCAAATTAGATACTAAACTAGAGATCCTGAAAATTAAAGGAGAAATTAATAAGATTGAAAGCAAAAAAAACTATAGAATTAATCAATAAAACATAAAAGCTGGTTTTATGAAAAAACCAATAAAATAGATAAAATACTGGTTAATTTGATTTTAAAAAAGAAAGAAGAAAACCAAATTACCAGTATCAAAAATGAAAAGGGTGATGTTACCACCAATGAAGTAGAAATTAAATCAATAATTAGGAATTATTTTGCCCAACTGTATGCCAATAAATTTGACAATCTAAATGAAATGGATGAATATTTGCAAAAATACAAACTGCCCAGCTTAACTGAAGAAGAAATAAAATCCTTAAATAAACCCATATTAGAAAAAGAAATTGAACAAGCCATTAATGAACTCCCTAAAAAAAAAATACCCAGGGCCAGATGGGTTCACAGGTGAATTTTACCAAACATTTAAAGAACAATTAATTCCAATATTATACAAATTATTTGGAAAAATAGGGGAAGAAGGAGTTCTACCAAATTAGTTTTATGACACAAATATGGTGGTGATACCAAAACCAGGCAAAGCAAAAAGAGAGAAAGAATATTATAGACCAATTTTCCTAATGAATATTGATGCTAAAATCTTAAATCAGATGTTAGCAAGGAGATTGCAGCAAGTGATCACCAGGATAATACACCATGACCAGGTGGGATTCATACCAGGAATGCAGGGCTGGTTCAACATTAGGAAAACTATTAACATAATTAACCACATCAGTAAGAAAACCAACCAAAATCATATGATTATCTCAATAGATGCAGAGAAAGCTTTTGACAAAGTACAGCACCCATTCCTAATAAAAACACTAGAGAGTTTAGGAATAGGTGGAGCTTTCCTTAAAATAATAAGCAGTATCTACCTAAAACCATCAGCAAGTATTATATGCAATGGAGATAAATTAGAGGCCTTCCCAATAAGATCAGGGGTGAAACAGGGATGTCCATTATCACCCCTATTATTTAATATTGTCCTAGAAATGTTAGCTTTAGCAATCAGAGAAGAGAAAGGAATTAAAGGAATTAGAATAGGCAAGGAGGAAACAAGACCATCACTCTTTGCAGATGAGATGATGGTATACTTAGAGAATCCTAGAGAATCAACTAAAAAATTAATCGAAACAATTAACAACTTTAGCAAAGTAACAGGATATAAAATAAATCCACATAAATCATCAGCATTTCTCTACCTGACCAACAAAGTCCAGCAGCAAGAGATAAAAAGAGAAATTCCATTTAAAGTAATGGTAGATAATATAAAATACTTGGGAGTCTACTTACCAAGACAAACCCAGGAACTCTATGAACACAACTACCAAACACTATTCACACAAATCAAACAGATCCAAATAATTGGAAAGATATCAATTGCTCATGGATAGGCAGAGCTAATATAGTAAAAATGACAATACTGCCTAAGTTAATTTACTTTTTCAGTGCCATACCAATCAGACTACCTAAAAATTATTTTATAGAGCTAGAGAAAATAATAACAAAATTCATCTGGAAAACCAAAAAACCCAGAATATCCAGGGAGGGGCAGCTAGATCGCGCAGTGGATAGAGTACCGGCCCTGGAGTCAGGAGTACCTGAGTTCAAATCTGGCCTCAGACACTTAACACTTACCAGATGTGTGACCCTGGGCAAGTCACTTAACCCCAATTGCCTCACTAAAAAAAAAAAAAAAAGAATATCCAGGGAAATAATGAAAAAATATTCACAGGAAGGTGGGTTAGCAGTACCAAACCTGGAACTTTACTATAAAGCAGCAGTCATCAAAACTATCTGTTACTGGCTAAAAAATGGAGTGGTAGATCAATGGAATAGGCTAGGCACAGGAAATGATGCAGTAGTAAATGACACTAGTAATGTAGCGTTTGATAAACCCAAAGACTCTAGCTTCTGGGATAGGAACTCAGTATTTGGCAAAAACTGCTGGGAAAACTGGAAGATAGTATGGCAGAAATTAGGCATAGACCAACATCTTACACCTTATACTAAAATAAGGTCAAAATGGATACACAATTTAGACATAAGAGGTGATACCATAGGTAAATTAGGAGAGAAAGGAATAGTCTACCTATCAGATCTTTGGAAAGGAAAACAGTTTTTGACCAAACAAGAGATAGAGTATATTATAAAATGCAAAATGGATGATTTTGATTATATTAAATTTAAAAATTTCTGTACAAACAGAAGCAATGCATCCAAAATTAGAAGGGAGGCAGAAAGCTGGGAAACAATTTTTGAGGCCAGTACTTCTGATAAAGGCCTCATCTCTAAAATATATAGGGAACTAAATCAAATTTATAAGAATCCAAGTCATTCCCCAATTGAGAAATGGTCAAAGGATATGAACAGGCAGTTTTCTGATGAAGAAACCAAAGATTTCTATTCCCATTTGAAAAAATGCTCTAAATCTCTAATGATTAGAGAGATGCAAATTAAAACAACTCTGAGGTACCACCTGACACCTATCAGATTGGCTAAAATGACAAAAAAGGAAAATAATAAATGTTGGAGAAGCTGTGGGAAAATTAGAACACTAATGCATTGTTGGTGGAGCTATGAACTGATCCAATCATTCTGGAGAGCAATTTGGAATTATGTCCAAAGGGCAATAAAGCTGTCCATACACTTTGACCCAGCGATACCACTTTTGGGTCTTTTTCCCACAGAAATCATGGAAAGGGAAAAGGGACCCACGTGTACAAAAATATTTATAGTTGCTCTTTATGTGGTGGCAAGGAATTGGAAGTTGAGGAGATGCCCATCCATTGGAGAATGGCTGGACAAGTTGTGGTATATAAATACAATGGAATACTATTGTGCTGTAAGAAACGATGAGCAGGAGGCGTTCAGAGAAACCTGGAGGGTCTTGCCTGGGCTGATGATGAGTGAGATGAGCAGAACCAGAAGAACAATGTACACAGTATCATCAACAATGAGTGTTGATCTACTGTGATGGACTATATTCCTCTCACCAATGCAATGGTACAGAAGAGTTCCAGGTAACTCATGATAGAAGAGGATCTCCAAATCCAAGAAAAAAAAAAAAAAAGAACTGTGGAGTATAGATGCTGAATGAACCATACTATTTCTTTTGTTTTTGTTTTCTATTTTGAGGTTTTTCATCATTGCTCTGATTTTTCTCTTATAACATGACTAATGCAGAATGTTATTATATAGATATATATAAATAAAACCTATATCAGATTACCTGCTGTCTAGGGGAGGGGGAAGGAGGGGAGAGAGGGAAGGGAGGGGAAGGAGGGAGAAAAATCTGAAATTGTAAAGCTTGTATAAACAAAAGTTGAGAACTACCTTTACATGTAACGGGAAAAAAATAAAATACTTTATTAATTAAAAAAACAAAGAATGTGCTAAACATGCATCAGTAGTTTGTACAAGGACTTTCTTCTGGTATTTTGAGCTAGCTGCACAAAAATATTGTGAAGATATTGACTGAGCATTTCTGAGAAATTAATGCAAATTCAAAGAACTTTGTGCATTTATAGAATGATCATTAAATGGCTGCCCAAAGGGTATAAATCAAAGGAAAATATAACTTGTGATCATAGAAAATGTTTTAGTGTATTAAAAACCATTTAAAAAACATATGGGAAGAAAAAAAAATGTCTGGAACAAAAAAAATCCTCAATAAACAGTGTAGGTTGTAAGGTAAGTTCCACCAAACTCATGGCATTAAATGAATAATTATGGGTAAGTGCAAAGCTACTAATACAAGATGAATGCTTCTTTCTGACAATTCACTCTATTTCTGTGGCAACACATCACCCATTTAAAACAACTGAAAGAAGCAAAGCTGAATAAAATCTTCCTTCTGCCTTAATAATGTTTCTTATTTAAAAACTCATTTTATAAACATTCACATTTCCAGTTGAACAAGTATTTGATTTCATGAATTTATTTTGAATGTTCCAATATTCTCTATTTAATGTTCATCTCTGATAATCATAAGCAAAAAAAAAAATCACTGGCAAGCAAAGAATAAATAAATAAACAAATGAAGGAATGATTGAAGGGACACATAGATAGATAGATAGATAGATAGATAGATAGATAGATAGATAGATAGATAGATAGATAGATAGATAGGTAGATAGATAGATTAATCCAAAAAATGCCACTGCCACCACCACCAACTACTGTTTGAGACAAATCCAACGTGAAAAAGAGTAGGTTTTGTTAGAGAAAAAAATGAATTTATGGAGGTGCTAATTAAAAATCCCTACAGCTCCTATTATGGTCTTCAATTCCTAGGTATTTGGAGTCTTGAATGGCCCAGTTATAAGCATGAAACATTTGTGCTTCCATATCTTTTCTCATCCCTTCTGGCACTGATATGAAATTAAAACTGGACATTGGAAGCCAGGATGCTTTGATCTAATTGAGTCTGCAGTAGGATCACATCATAGTGTACTCACAAATTGCTGATCTCATCTAACCCTCTGGCAAAGGATTGTCAGGAAACACTAATGATCACTTTTAATCTACATGGAGATTTTTTCAAAAGTTAGCTTCTTGTTCAGTCTGTAAGAATTAGCTAGTATTTCCACCTACTCTTTCTGACCCACAACCCGGCACTGAGTGGTAATTCCTGGAATGGTCAGGAGTGCCATGGGGGAAGAAGTAGATTGATTGCAGAGAAAAAGAAAAGGAGGAATTAATAAACTTAGAAAAGAAGACTGGAAAAAGTCTTTTCTGTTTGTAATGTTCCCCTTTCTCCACCTATCTGAATCTTCCCCCTCATCCTCCAGAAGGCCCTACTTTCCCTAGGTAGCCTACAGCAAACACTTCAGCCCTACTGATGCCCCTTCTCTATGAAACTGTGGAACAGACTACACCTATCTCCTTTCAACAGCACCAAGAGAACAACTTATTCAGTAACAACAGCATTGTAAAGAAAAACAACTTAGAAATATTTCAAAATTCCAATCAATGCAAGGACCAATAATAATAACAGAAGACTGATACAAAAGCACACTACCCACCCCATCTATACAGAATGAGATGTACATTTTTGGATGTCGCCAATTAGTGGATTTCTTTTGTTTGACTATAATTATTTATGAGAATTCTGTTTTTCAAGTATGAGGTAGGATTTTAAGGATAGAGGGAAGCTATTTTGGGGGCATCCCCAAGAAAGAAAGAAAAGAGAGTCACTAAAGCATTTTTAAAGGCACGTAGAAGAGAATTAAAGGAAGATCAGAAGGAAACAAACAGGACAGCTTTGAAATGTTGAATTTATTATCTTTTTTTTAAAGCAAACTGTATGATAATAGATTTTCACATCTTCATACATAATCCTTTTTTCCGACCTACTTTGTATAGAGATGTCTTCAGTTTAGAATTTAGAATAAAACAAAATAAAAACATTCAGCTCAATGCCACCATCTTTCAAAGGAGGTCTTTCCTTGTTCCCCCCTTAATGAGAGCCTTTCTTTTAAAGTTATCTTCTACCTATTCTGTATGTACCATCTATGTGTATTTATAGATTATGTATATAATCTATATGTATGTGAATATATGTATTGTGGATATGGGCTCTATAATGAGTATAATAACTTGCTGAAGCTTCTTTTCTTTATGGGGAGCAGGACAATGGAGTTACACAACAACCAGAAAATTAGAAGGATTTCTGAGGCTCACAACTGCTTGACATACCAGTGATCCTTTGCAAAGTGAACTCTAGATGAACTTGGAGATGTCTGCAGAGGTCAGAGCAGCCTTGAACAGTTTAAATGTCCTTGAGCAGCAACTACAAACTCAGAACTTTCCAAACACCTTACTCCCTGGCTTATCATATCTACAGGCATATTCTTCCTTAATCACCCCCTACCCCTACCCCCTTTGCTCCCTGATCAAAAGCTTCTAGAAACTGTATTATCTCACCAACTCCCCTTTTGAGCAGCTAAAAACCCTCTCTCTCTCCGCTCCTTTGTAGGATCTTCTTTCTTCTACAAGTCTTTTTTTCCAGACAATAAATGCTTTTAATAGGAGTTATGAGACTGTTTCATTTCAGGTCTTTTTATGGGCCTGGGAGTTTTTGGTTAACAATATATATGTATTGTATATATCTAAATAGTCTCCTCTTTAGAATGTAAGCACTTTCAATCCACTTCAATCTGTTTTCAGATACTATCAGTTCTTTCTCTGTAGATGGACTGCAATTTTCATAAGTCCTACAGAGTTATATTGGATCATTGAATTGCTGAAAATAACCATGTCCTTCCTAGCAGATCATCTTACACTATTGCTGTTCTTTTGTGTACAGTTCATTTCACTCTGCTTCAGTTCATGTAGGTCTTTCCAGGTTTTTCTGATAGCATCCTGTTCATCATAACCTTTATATAGTACCTTAAACTCAATAATAGCCCAGCAAAGTAGGTATCATACATTTTGCTATTATAATCAATCATCATAACTATTTCCCTCTATCCTGTTCCCTTCCCATGATATTTATTCTATTTTGTATCTTCCTTTAACCTATTCCTCCTCAGAAGTGTTTTGCTTCTGACTACCCCCTCCCCTGCTCTGCCCTCCCTTTTCCACACTTCCCTCCTTATCCTCTTCCCCTTCTACTTTCCTGCAGGGTTAGATAGATTAATCCTCTCAATTGGGTGTGTTTGTTATTCCCTCCTTGAGCCAACTCTGATGAGATTAAGGTCTTTGATCTAATTCTGTGTTCTTAATTTTCTTCCTCCCTCCCTCTTCAACTCTCCCTATTAAATCATGCAACTCAATATAGGTCATACATGTGCAGTTATGCAGAACATCTTCAACTTCCTGAGGAGTGTTTTGCTTTTTAATGCTTCCTCCACCAATCTGCCCTTCCTTCCTTCCCCTCCCCCTCCTTATTTCCTTCCCTTTTCACTTTCCCTCAGGGCACAATATATTATTATACCCACTTGAGTATGCATGTTCTTCCCTCTTTGAGCCAATTCTGATGATAGTAAGGTTCACTCACTCTCCCACTCCTTTCCCCTCCCCTTCATAAGCTTTTTCTTTTTTCTTCTTTGTGAGCTACTTTTCCCTACTCCACCTCTCTCTTTCCCTTTCTTCAAATGCATTCCTCTTACCTTTTAACTTTATTTTAAGATATCATCATGGGTTAGCTAGGTGATACAGTGGACAAAGCACCAGCCCTGGACCAAGGAGGCCTGAGCCCATATCCAGCCCCAGACATAAGCCACCCCACCCTGCCTTCCCCACAAAAAACAAGGATAGACAAAAAATAAATGCTTTACAGATATTACACCTTCATATTCAGTTCAGACCTGTGCCTTCTGTCTAAGTATGTTCCTTTCAGATGCCCTAATACTGAGAAAGCTTTTATAAGTTAGAACTATTATCTTCCCATATAGGAATGTAAACAGTTTAATCTTTTAATATTCCTCATGATTTCTTTTTCCTATTTACTTTTTTATGCTTCTCTAGGGTCTTGTATTTGAAAGTCAAATGTTCTATTCCTTTCAGTTCACAAATGCCTGAAATTCCTCTTTTTCATTGAAGTCCCATTTTTCCTCTGAAAGATTATAGTCAGTTTTGCTGGGTAGGTGTTTTTTGGCTGTAGTCCCAGTTACTTTGTCCTCTGGAATATCATATTCCATGACCTCTGGTCCTTTAATGTCGATGCTGCTAGATCTTGTTTTGTCCTTTCTGTAGCTCCACAATATTTGAATTCTTTTTTTCTAGTTCCTTGCAATATTTTCTCCTTGACCTGGGAGCTCTTGAATTTGGCTATAATCTTCCTGGAGGTTTTCCTTTTTGGATTTCTTTCATTCCCATTTGAGCTCTTCCATGGCCTGAGACCAATTCATATTTTTCTTGGAAGCTTTAGCTGTAGGGACCCTGAGGTTGTTATCTTCTTCTGAGGGTGCACCTCAATCTTGTCACTGAAGAAATTTTCTATAGTTCTCAACTTTCTTTGCTTGCTCATTTTGCTATTTTTTACTTGACTTTTAACTTCCTCTTACAGTGGGACCCTGCTTCCAAGCTACACTGTCCCAAGCTTCAGAAGGTCCCAGGAGTTTCGGTTTGAGGAAGGATGGGTTTTTCTCTCACCTGGCCTGTTCTCTAGTCTGAAGATAACCTCAAGCTAACTTGCTAATTAACCAGCCAGCAAAACTTTGTGTGCTGTGGTTTTTAGCTCCAATGAGCCTGTGCCCCTCCCCCACCACTCAAGATTTCTTCCTGGTTCCCTGCTGGTGTGGGATAGCCAAATTCCTCCTTAGGTCCTACAGACACTCCTGTATTTTTCCACCCCATGCCCCCTGGCCAGACATTCAGCCCTCTCACCCAACCATAAGCTTAGTTCCAGAAGACACTGGTGCTGCAGCTGAGACAGAAGCTTGGGGGTAAGTTTCTTTGGCATAGCCTGCCTGGGGACTGTGTTGGCATGATCGTGGTGTTGGACTCTTCCTGAAGTCCAGCCCAGCCCCCTCTAAGCTGTCTTTGGCTGGAAAATAATCTCACCCCATCTTTTTGTGGGTTTTGCTGCTCTAGGAGTTGTTTTATGGCTGTTTGCAGGGTAATTGTGTCAGGAGCTCTGTGCGTTTAATGTCTTTCCTGTACCATCTTGACTCTGCCCTCAGAAGTCCCTCCCAATTCATCTTTAATGATATCAGGGAGGAAAATGTCCTAACAGTTAGAGGTATGGAATGGGTTCCTGGGGAGGTACTGGCTTCCAGCTCCTTAGAGATCCTTAAGCAGAGTCTGTCCAACCACTATCAGGGAATGTTAAAGCAGAGAGTCATTTGGGCTATGACTTGGACTAAATTTTCTCTGAGTTCCCTTCCAAAGCAAACATTTTGTGATTTCTCACGAGGTCTCTAGGGAAAAAAAAAAACAGTCTTCATTATTAAACTAGTAAGAGGAGAAACAAATAATTCACAGAACAAATTAGTCTTTCTCCAATCCAGCCTCCTCTATAGCCAAATAGTCATCCCAATACAAAGGTCATACTTTGTCATACACTGATTAAGAATCTTTTGGGGCAAGTATCTCCCCATTGGATTCAGTATTAAACTCTTAAGAGATACTTCACAGAACAATACCAGGCAGGCCCCCTGTGTCTTCTACCTGTGAGAGAACATTAAAACCAAAGTTATTTATTAAAAATAAAAAAAAAACAAAAGCTAAGGATAGATAAGAGAAAATGCCTGGTAGGGTTGAATAGAGAACTTCTGTCACAACCAGGAAGACCCGGGTTCAAATCTTACCTCTGACCAATACTAGCTATGTGAATCTGGGAAATTTACAACTAGTTAGTCTCCCTGGGCAACTTTCTAAGATTATAAATTGCAGGATGGGTACCAGTGTGACCTTAAGGGAATAATTTATTTATTGGGAGTTCTCTATACTAATGAAATCACAGGTCCATTAAAAAACATGCAGGGGCAGCTAGGTGGTATAGTGGATAGAGCACTGGCCCTGGATTCAGGAGGACCTGAGTTCAAATCCGACCTCAGACACTTAATACTTACTAGCTGTGTGACCCTGGGCAAGTCACTTAACCCCAATTGCCTCACGCGCGCGCGCGCACACACACACACACACACACACACACACACATACACCCTTTATATTAAAAAAAATTGCAGGCAAAGTAACTTGAGCATGAATTAGGAAGGCAACATAACATGAACAGAGTACTTACTTTAGAGTCAGAAGATGTGGGTTCAAATCTTGTCCTGTGACATCTACCTCTGTTTCCTTGGGGGGCAGAATTTTTACCCCTCTGGGCCTCCTTTTTCTCAACTATACAACTGGAAAGTAGTGGAGTTTGGGGCTTGATGACTTCTCCGGTCCTTACCAGCTCTAAACCTATTATGCTCCTGGGATGATTGACTCAATTTTCCATTTTACTTTGTCACTGGGTCCTTCTATAAGCCAATTCTTGAGATTTAAAATGCCCAGTGAAAGATGAAGGCACCTGTAGCATTCTGCATATGTTGGATTGTTAAGTAAACATTACCATACTTCCTTCGGGAATCCACTCTGAAGATGGAATCAATATCTCTGCATTCCCTGTTTTCGTTTGCTTGTTGTGTTTGTTAATTTGTTAGGTCTATGCTTCAAACTAAAGTTAAAAACAATTAATTTTGGGGACCAACTTCTGTTATGATTTTTATGAGAATCTCATTTCTGATCTATTCAAGACTTCCATCCCCCTTTTTAAATAGTGGTTCATATTGCAAAGAGAAACACTGAATGCTAACTTATTGATCTAACAAACTAGCCCACATCCCCACCCTTTAAAATATATATTTTTTAAATTAAGCCTAAATTATGTAGAGAAAATTTTTTGTCAAACTTTTACCTTTTGTAATTAATAAAAACCATAAAAGCAATAAATGATGCAAAAAAAAACCCCCACAACCCTGAGTTGTTGTATATTACCTGGTAGATCCATTTTCAGTCATCCAGAGATATCCCTGGGATCCTCTAAACTGGCTTCTGCCTCACCTGTTCAGTTATATTTCTCCCTACTTCAATGCAGTTATTCTTTCCAATGATTCCTCACCACCAACCTCAAGAATTTCAACTTTTCTAGATTAATAATAATAATGAAAAGTAGCTAGCACTTAAACGGTGCTAGAAGTTTTGCAAAGCATTTGTAAGTAGTATTTTATTTTATCTTCACAACCCCTCTGGGAGGTAAATATTCTTATCTTCATTTTACAGATGAAGAAACTGGGACAGACTCATCTAGAATCAAATAGTAAATATCTGAAGCTGGATTTGAATCTAGCACTAGTAGGTCATAGTAGTTGTAGTAGCAGCCACAGCATTTACATAACTCTTTAATATTTGAAAAGTATGGGGGGCAGCTAGGTGGCACAGTAGAGCACCAGCCCTGTAGTCAGGAAGACCTGAGTTCAAATCCAGCCTCAGACACTTGACACTTAACACTTACCAGCTGTGTGACTCTGGCCAAGTCACTTAACCCCAATTGCCTCACCAAAAAACAAGAAAGAAAGAAAGAAAGAAAGAAAGAAAGAAAGAAAGAAAGAAAGAAAGAAAGAAAGAAAGAAAGAAAGAAAGAAAGAAAGAAAGAAAGAAAGAAAGAAAGAAAGAAAGAAAGAAAGAAAGAAAGAAAGAAAGAAAGAAAGAAGAAAGAAAGAAAGAAAGAAAGAAGAAGAAGAAGAAGGAAGGAAGGAAGGAAGGAAGGAAGGAAGGAAGGAAGGAAGGAAGGAAGGAAGGAAGGAAGGAAGGAAGGAAGGAAGGAAGGAAGGAAGGAAGGAAGGAAGGAAGGAAGGAAGGAAGGAAGGAAGGAAAGAAAGAAAGAAAGAAAGAAAGAAAGAAAGAAAGAAAGAAAGAAAGAAAGAAAGAAAGAAAGAAAGAAAGAAAGAAAGAAAGAAAAAGAAAAGTGTGGGGACAGCTAGGTGGATAAAGCACTGGCCCTGAAGTCAGGAGTACCTGAGTTCAAATCCAGCCTCAGACACTTGATACTTACTAGCTGTGTGACCCTAGGCAAATCACTTAACCCTCAGGGCCCTGCCCCCTCCCTCCCCCCCCCCAAAAAAAAGAAAGATTTGCAAAGTGCTTTGGAAATATTGTCTCATTTTATCTTCATAATAACCGTGGGTTATTGTCCAGTCATGTCCAACTCTCTTCATGACCCAATAGAACATAGCATACTGGGCCCTTCTATCCTGCAGTATTTTCTGAAATCTGTCTAAGCTCATGCTCATTGCTTCCATGACACTACCTATCCATTCCATCCTCTGCCATCCTCTTCTTTTGCTTTCAATCTTTCACAAATCAGGGTCTTTTCTAATGAGTTCTGTCTTCTCATCATGGGACCAAGATATTTAAGCTTAAGCTTCAGTATTTGATAACCCTAGAAAATAGTTGTTTTCTTATACCCATTTTAAAAGATGAGGAAACTGAGAAGTGACTTCCTCTTAATCATATAGCTAGTAAGTGTCTGAGGGCAGATATGAATGAACTCATGTCTTCCAGACTCCAAATCCAACATGTTTATTCACTGTGCACCCAGCTGCCTTTTCTGTGCCCTGAGGACTCATGAGTACAAATCCATTCTCAAACCTTGCCTATCTTAAGCCACATGGATTGGTAAAACAAACAGAGAAAAATCAAATAAAGATCTCTCCCACCAGTTATTTTTCTTATGGCTCTGGCCAATAGCTCCTGTCTTTTGTCTTTAATGTTTTAGATTTCTGACTCTTAGCCTCAAGGTCTTTTGTCAATGTGCTCCCATTTATTAAAATTCTCCCATGTTCTCTGTGCCCCCACATGCTCCATCTTCCAGCTCCTTCATTCTCTTCCCACAAGCTACCCTAATGCCTCTTCCCACACCATCCTAGGCTCCTAGAAAATCCTCCCACATCACATTTGCTAAGCTACCTTCTTCTCATTCAAAACCCAACTAAAACCCCCACCTCCTCCACATATTGCATGCATGCAATAAACATTTGGTGATGAAAATAGGAATGCTGGATTCATTTGCAAGGATCCTGGGTTCTGAACAATTTCAGTTTGGCAAAGAAAGGCTAGTGAGTAACTTAAGCCCACTCAGGAACAGGTGTGATTTCTTCCTCCAACAGTTATAAACACATTTGCTACCATGGTTATTGCTTGGGTGAATACTACATTTCCATAGCAACGCTGTTCCAAATTAGAATCACAGAATTTTAAAGCTGGAAGAGGTCTTGACAGATCATCTTGGTCCAACCCCTTCATTTTGCAGGTAAAGCAATTGAGGCCTGAGTAGGTTAAATTACTATTCTAAGGTCACACTGCTATTTGGTGGCAGAATCAAGCCCAGAATTTCAAGTTCTTCATTTAGTTCAGTGATTTTTGTCAGAAAAAAGTTGTATTAATGCATTATGTTTTTTACAAGATAGTCATTTCAGAAAACCTACTTCTCCAACCCGCTAGAATAGTACCCTCCTTTGCAACAACAGAAAAAAACAGCAAAAACAAATGATACAGTTATTGAATCCAACAATATCATCATAGTCTTCCATCCCCCTGCCAATAGGACTCCATGTTTAATTACCAAGGCTCTAGTATCATTACTGGATTTTCAATTATTGAGAGTTTGACTCCCTTTTACTGGGCTCCATTGACATTTTTATAGTCACTATGCTCTTCTGATGCTACTTATTATGATCTGTATCAGTCCATATTAGTGTTCTTCATAGAATACTGCCTCTTATAGATTTTAAATTTAATTTTTATTTTGCAGGGCAATGAGGGTTAACAGACTTGTCCAGGGTCACACAGCTAGTAAGTATCAAGTGTCTGAGGTCAAATTTGAACTCACATCCTCCTGAATCCAGGGCCAGTGGTTAATCCACTTCACCATCTAGCTGCTCCCCTCTCAGATTTTAGAACAGACATGCTTCTACTATGAAAGTACTTCTACAGCACTGAAGTGAGCTTTCCCAACATGTAATTATAGTAATTACATTCCCTTCCCAGTTTTCCTCAAATGGGAATTGCCCCTTGGCAAGTAAGAGTAATATCTGAAATGAAAGATATGGCAACTCAGTATTTATTTCCTCTTGAGATGACATTACCTTAAGAGGAAATTTGTCATAATTCACTGAAATGAGTATGTTTAGCATCAAAGGACATGAATTTGAAACCTGGTTCTTCCACTACCTAGCTATATAAACTTTACCCTTTTAAGTCTCAGTTTCTTCATATGTAAAATGGGAAGATAAACATTTGAACCACCTCTCTGTCAAGGTTGTTGTGAGGAAAACACTTTGGAAACCTTAGAGTACTGCACTAATGAGAAAGACCATTACATTTTCACAAGACTATAAGCTCCATGGGGGTGGGGGAGAGGAAGGGGGGATTGTCTCTCATAAACTTATTACCTCTCCCAAAACCCAGCACAGTGGTCTGTATATTGCCCAGGTCCTTAATTAATATTCATTAGAAAAACAAATAAATGAGAACAAATTCTTAGAAAATATTCTGAATTGAACTGAGAACCTACAAAATCTATGCAAGACTTCCTTATGTCTCTAAAGATTCTAGGCAAGGGGCACTTACCTTATCCCATTCATTGCCTCTTTACAGGTCTAAGTAGATAGCAAGTTGTATATTCATTAACTCAAAACAAAAGTCATATGTAGCATAATAGCACTATCAGGTATTCTGCATACTTATATTTCCATGAATTGCAGTGGGTTTATAATGAGAGAGAAAATACCTGTAAATCCCCAGATGAAACAGGGTTTTATTAATGACTAATTCCATATATAGTCTGGAGGGCTATATGATACACTATGCTACTTGAAGACCGCAGAAAATCCCAATTCTCTGCCTGCTGCTTGATTCATTACCTTATTAATTCTTATCTCAGGTTCCAAGCCAATCAAGCAATATATTCTTTGAGACTAGAAATTGCAGAATAGGTACCAGTCTGACAATGGGTGCATATAATCTCAAATCCCCAATCTCCCTTTTCATCCATTGATTGTTCTGAAACTTCAATTCCCTAACAATTAAGATCATAATAACAAAGAATTATTGATGGACTCAAAATCAGGTTGTTAAATTCATTTTTGTATGATAGTGGAAAATGGGAGAGAAATTAAGGTAGAGACTGAAGATTATTGCCTTCCAAAATTCTTCTAAAATAAGTTTCATTTTGTCTACAGAAATAAGGAAAGCAGATACATTTTCCAAAAATATCTTACATTTCTTGAGGGGAGGGACCATTTTTCATGCTTGCTTTTGCATCTTCAATTCTTAGCACACTGTTTTCAATCAACCTACCAACAAGTATTCATTAAGTGTCTACTATGTGGCACTGTGCTAACTTCTAGGAATTATAGAGGAGTGTACAGGAGCTAACTTGAACCTGTTCAAGAGCCAATTGTTAAATTTTTCAATGTGAACATTTATACCTTAAAAACTAGCAAATGGTACAAATCAGGGCTTGATCTATTGTGTTATTTCTTGTCTAGACTTCAGAAAGTGATGGGAAAATAGTAATAATGAGAATAAACTGGAAAGGGTGCTGTGAATACATTTTTAAGAGAGACAGTTAAATATTTATGAGCACACACTGTATATAAATGTAAAAGGTATACAGTCACTACCCTCAAAGAGCCTACTAAGAAAATACAATATCTCCACAGGTAAATACATACAAACAAATAAATAAACAAAATAAATAAATCCACAATGATTGGGACTAGAGAGGAAACACTAACTACAGGGAGAATCAGGAATGATCAAACCAAAGTCAAGTGCACTGCCCTATAATTTGCCTCAGGAACTGAAAGGTTAAACTAGTACCTATCAACAGGAGCATAACTTGAACCTGGGTGTTCCTGATTGTAAGCCTAGTAGCTTTCTGCTTCAATATTGAAAATACATAAATAGGGCACAGTGGATAAAGCACAGGCCCTTAATTCAGGAGAACTTGAGTTTAAATTCAGCCTTAGACACTTGACACTTACTAGCTGTGTGACCCTGGGCAAGTCACTTAACCCTCATTTCCCCGTGGGAAAAAAAAAAAAGAAAAAAAGAGGAAAAAAAGAAGAAAAAGAAAATACATAAATAAAGACGTCCAAGTCAATATAGTTATTGCACAGAAGCATTGGGTAGCAGTGTCATACAGGAAAGAAAAATCAATATTATTGTTCTTCAATCAGATGCTTGTCTAAGTAAGAGCTCACTGTGACTCATTCTCACTACATGGGGGTTATGCTTCCAGCCTTTCCTCTAAGTTCCATTTTGATGTGTTACAGTTCAGGTCATGGGAACAGAGGCTCAATAAGTTACCAAAAGAAAATAAATTGCTTCAAGTTTCATGGGATTACTTAGAAAATCAAATCAAAGTTTTTGTAACACCTTTGTATTCCAGAAACCCCAAATCACTTTTTATTATGAACACAGGGTAACACAAGCCTAGGATCTGGTAATTAAGGGCTCATTATTCAGCATGTATCTCTAGAATTCTAATTCCAAAAGGGTTCCCTTCAAACATCTATACTGGACAGCTGCTATCCCAAAACATTTCAATTCCAACTAAAAAAAACTGTTTCCAAAATTCTATATCGATATTCCAGTGGAACTGCAGACTAATTTTAGATCTATTTTTTTCATTTGGTAATTGCCCTATGGCATTTGAAAATAACTGCTCTCAATTATTCCAATGTGAGATGCATTCATTTTATTACATTATCTAAATTTGCGCAGATCCTATAAAGCTTTCTCCAGCCTTCTCCAAAGACACAGAATGCTCCCGTTTCTCTAGTTATTGGCTTTTGAATATGATATGCACAAACAAAGACATTTGCATTAGTCCTCTTTTTAATTATAAAAATGAAAATAAATGGGCTGGTTTTGAGTAAGATATTACCATATTTGCTAGCATAATTTTTCTCCTCCATCCTGCTGCTATTTTATTTTCCATAATGGGGTGGGGATAATAATGATAGTTATTATAATAACTCAAATATATATAATGATTTGAGTTTTATGGAATACTGTCCTCAGAACAACCCTGAATATAATGCAAGTACAATATTCCCATTTTACAGACGAAGAAATTACATAGCTATATACACGTTGTTCTTTGTCCTTCATTTTCAAAGAGGATCAATGATATCACTGGTAGATGTCTTATTCTTGAATTGGATTTAAATGAGTCAGAATTGCACTGTCATCAGCTTCATTCTCTCTTCCAGAGTCATTGAAGTTCAGTGGCAAGCCAAAAGTCAGGATGATTGGCAATGGCACAGGATGCAGTGGATCACCTTGGCATCTTTGATGTCTGACCAAGTTCTAAGCCCTCCATAATGCCTGCTTCAGCTCCTTCATGGATGTTGTAACAAATTGTTTTTATATGTCCATTCCCCAGGGGAAGCCTTCATATACTTGGGGTTGAGATCCTCTTAATTCACTGACAGATTTGAGGCCTGCAGGTTGCTCTCAACCTGGTTTAGCCAGTCTGTGGAGGCAGTTTTACCGAAGTATGGTTACTGTGCATACTACAGCTTCTTAGAGCCACAGGTGTGGGTGGACACCAAAGGTAAATGAACAGCCTTGAAAAGGCCCTAGCAAGCCCTCATACCAGAAGTTCTAGTTATTCCTTAACACCCCATACAGCCCAGCTATATACCTACCTAGTAAGTGGAAGACTTGGGATCCAAGCCCAGGTCTTTCTTATAATTCCAACATCATCAAATATCTGATTGCCCAGGCATTCATTTCTCCTCCAGAGCTTCTTTTCACATCAGGCCTTAAATCTTTCTTCTCCAGCCATAACTTCATTGGCTCAGTCAACTTTACCCATCTGACCCAACCCCCCCATCCACACATATCACCCCTGCCCCCAGTAACAAAAAGGCAGTCTTCTGAGCACCCAAGAAAGGAGGGGACTGAGAGGGTAATAGGTCTTCCCGACTATCCCTTAGTCATAGATACTTCCAGGTGTCTTAACTAAGTTTTCCCTATTTCTATGCTATGAAAAGGACACCATTCCCAATACCAATCAGAATGCTCCACCTTTTTCCCCTTGCAAAATCTGCCTATACTTACTTTCAGTAAGGGGGATGTGGGGAAAACTGGATCTGGAGTCAGAAAACTTGTATTCAAATTCTGACTCTCCCTCTTATTATTGAGCTCAGAGACTGGTCATACATATCCTTCATGGGTTTCAGTTTCTTCCCCTCACTCCACATTGATTCCTTTTGGTTTCCCTTTCTTCTCTTTTCTGTTTCCCTTTTTCTCCCTTTTCCTTACCCTATCCTGTTATGATTTAACTACTATCCACACATCCCTCAAACATCCAACAAGCTCAGATGTCTCACTGAAATGTACTGCAGGTTCCAGGAAAGTCCTTTGGGTGACAGAACTAGAAGTGGCAAAGGATAAGGAGAATGTCAACCCTCTTTGGAGGTCTCATTATCAGTTTCATGGACAGGATCCCACCACCTTTCGCCACCTCTTTCCTTAGAGACCCTATCCTGCAATGGTGTCAAAATGCCCAAGAGGCTCACTGAGTCTGGATTTCAGTCCTTTAACATCTGTTTTAACATTTGTCTAACATGGTATGAGTGGGGAGAAAATAAGGGTGTGTGACATAAGGAAAGAGTGTTATTTTTTGTTAGCCCTCTTTTCTTAGCAATCCTTTGTTGCTAACAGTAACAGCTCATATTAAACCTCTAAGAGACCAGGACAAGGAGAGAGGAAGAAGCTAGGAAACTCTTCTGTTTCATGGTGGACAGGGGAGGAAAGAAAGTATAGTTGGTAGCAATGAAAAGGGACTCGGGTAGGGAGATAATGTCAGCATATGGAAGAAAACAAAGGGAATTGGCAGGAAATCAACCCAGACTGAAAAGAATCCTTCAGGGTTACAAAGAGATGGGGGTCCAGTTGCCTATAACTTTTCAGTCTTTGAACTGCTGAAGGCCCCTCCTCATACTCATTCTCTCCCAGCCCTACCGCTTCACTGGAGTAGGAAGGAATTCCTTTCTTGTGTCCAGCAGGTAAGGGTAAGGAGGGTAATTGGAATCTCTGATCCTACTATCAATAATACATCAGAGAGGGATGTATTCCTGGCATCCTCAGCTAGAATGTGGAATGCATTTTTTTAAAAATAGAAACACTGTTTACAGATGGTGATTAAGTTTTGTATTAGTAGGGCAGCACTGTGGTACATGTACCTTATAGTTGAAATAAATGTTTGTGGACTGGCATGAGGACATAGCTAACATATTAACATGGTTTCTATGAGAATATATATATATATATATAATTCTAAACAACTGTTTTAAAAATCAACTTATTTGAAATCTATGGACTGTTCTTCAAAGGTATTTTTCTGAAATGACAATAGCAGATATAGAAATTACAAAATAATAAATTTTCCAAGATAGATGGGTCTTTAGAAATGATATATCCTAAAATCTTGACTTGACATTTGAGGAAGATGAGGTCCAGAATGGTGAAGGAGTTTACCCAAATTATACCACAAGATAATGGCAGGGCCAGGAGGTAACACCAGGTTTTCTGATTCCCCAAAGCCAGGGTTCTAGTAGTGTGTTCTGGGCTTCTTATATCCTACCTCACTTCGAGAGAATTTTCAGACATGACCATTTACTAAGGGAGATTGTCTAACCCAAGAGAAGACTCTAACTCCAAGAATGTATGATGTAATAATAGACAATCAAATTGATTGTGGTTTGCAAGATGTTTTCTTCACAATATCCTTTTTTGTCCAATGTTTCTAATAAAGGCCTCATTTCTCAAATATATAGAGAACTGAGTCAAATTTATAAGAATACAAGACATTCCCCAATTGAGAAATGGTCAGAGGATATGAACAGGCAGTTTTCAGGTAAAGAAATTAAAGCTATCTAAAAAAATCTTCTCAATCACTATTAAATAGAGAAATGTAAATTAAAACAACTCTGAGGTACCACCTATACCTATCAGCTGAGCTAATATGACAAAAAAGGAAAATAATAAAGGTTGGAGAAGATGTGGGGAAAATTGGAAGACTAATTCATTGTTGGTGGAGTTGTAAACTGAACCAAGTATTCTGGAGAACAATTTAGAACTATGTCCAAAGGTCTATAAAACTGGGAATACCCTTTGACCCAGAAATACCACTACTAGGTTTGTATCCCAAAGAGATCATAAAAAGGGAAAGTGATACACATGTACAAAAATATTTATTGTAACTCTTGTTGTGATGACAAAGAATTGGAAACTGAGGGGATGGCCATCAACTGGAGAATTGCTGAATACATTGTGTTACATTAATGTAATGAAATACTATTGTGCTATAAGAAATAATGAGTAGGCAGATTTTAGAAAAACCTGAAAAGACTTACATGAACTAATGCTGAGTGAAGTGAGCAGAACCAGGAGAACACAGTACACAGTAATAGTAACATTGTACAATGATCAACTGTGATAGACTTAGCACTTCTCAGCAATTCAATGATCTAATTCCAAAAGGCTCATGATAGAAAATGCTCTCCACATCCAGAAAAAGAACAATGGTGTCTGAATGCATTTCAAACTTACTATTTTCACTTTTTTTGTTGCTTTTTTATTTCTTATTTCTTGTGGTTTTTCCCTTTTGTTCTGATTCCTCTTTCACAACATGACTAATGTGGAAATGCTTAACAAGATTGTACATATGTAAGTTATATCAGATTGTTTGCTGTCTTGGGGAGAAGGGAAGGAAGGGAAGATGGGAGAAAAATTTGGAACTCAAAATCTTACAAAAATGAATGTCAAGAACTATCTTTACATGTAATTGGAAAAAATACTATTAAGTAAAAAAACAACAACAATATCCTTGTTTGATGTCCTGTAACTATTAGTATTGCATTTTATTAGATGAGAAAACAGAGACATAGAAACGTGAACTAACTCACTTAAGGTAACACATCAAATAGTTATATCTTCGGTTGGTTATTTTTTATTGTTTAAATTTTGAACCTAAAAAGAAAAGTAAACTCCAAAATAAAATGGACTCTTCTATAAACAGTATAACATAAGAAGAAGGTTGTTTATGAAATTTCAGAACTCTATTATCTTATTTTAAAAAAATACAGGGTGTCCCAAATGTCTTAGTGCAGTTTTAAGTTTAAGCATCTTGTTGTTGAGTTGTTTTTAGTCATATTTGTATTTTCATGGTGCCATTTGAGGTTTTCTTGGCAAAAATAATGGAATGGTTTGCTGTTTTCTTCTCCAGCTCATTTTACGGATGAGAAAACTGAGGCAAACAGGGTTAAGTGACTTGCCCAGGGCTAGTAAATGTCTTTATTTGATCTCAGGAAGATGAGTATTCCCGACTCCAGATTCAGCACTGTATCCACTGTGCTACCTGGCTGCCCAAAATTTAAAGGTATAAACTTAAAACTGTACTAAAACATTAGGAAAACCCTGTATTTATATATAAGTATATGCATTGTATATATATACATGCATGTGTACATGTGTATATATTAATATTTATAAATAAGCTATAAATATGGTACACATGTAAATGCACTAAGCCATTTGGGATACCCCATATATCATAAATTCAATATGTAAGCTTCAAAGCTGTCCTGGTTTTGATTCTTTCTGTCTTCCCTTCTGTTATCTTCTTAGCATGTGTTTAAAAATATACTTTAGCAACCTTCTATTCTTTCTCCTTCCTTCTTTCCTTCCTTTCTCCCTCCCCCCTCACTCCCTCCCCTGCCCCCTTTCTTTTCTCTGGAGAGGTTATTCTATCCCTGTCCCCACAAGTGTCCCGCTCTGCTCTGAGGTGGAAAACAATAAAAACAAAGCCCTTTTAACAAATATGCATAATTAAGCAAAACAAATTCCTCCATTGGTTGTGTCTGAAATACAGGCCTTATTCTGTATCTTGGGTCTCATTGCCTTTTATTCAAAAGGAGGGTAACATGTTTCATCATCATCAGTTGGGCATTGCATTGATTAGAATTTTAAAGTCTTTCAAAGTTGTTTCTCTTTATAATGTTATTATTGTCTAAATTGTGCTGGTTCTGCTCACATTCTATATCATTTCACATAAATCATCCCAGATTTCTCTAATAGAGTCTATTTTGATATTTATGGTATAATAATATTACATTCACATGCCATAATTTCTTTAACTATTCACCCAATTGATAGAGATCCTGTGAGCTTCCAGTTCTTTGACAAAAAAGCTGCTTATAAAGATTTTTGTGCATGTGCATCTTTTTCCTCTTTCTTTGATTTTTTTGGTATATAGACCTAGCAGTGATATAACAGGGTACAGAGGGCTTCTGTAGATTAGTGACTTTGGGAGAATGGTTCCAGGTTACACCAAATAGTTGTCAGAGAATAGGTCTTAAAGAAAGCTGTCTATAGTCATATGAAAAAATGCTCTTTCACTATTGATTAGATAAATGCAAATTAAAAAAAAAACTCTGAGGCATCACCACACACCTATCAGACTGGCAAATATAACAAAAATGGAAAACACTGAATGTTGGAGGGGATGTTAGAAAACTGGGATGCTAATCCACTGTTGGTGGAGTTGTGAACTCATCCAACCATTCTGAAGATCAATTTGGAACTATGCCCAAAGGGCTATAAAACTGTGCATACTCTTTGATCCAGCAATACCACTGCTAGGTTTATACCCCAAAGACATCACCCAAAAGAGAAAAAGACCTATTTGTACAAAAATATTTATAGCAGCTGTTTTTGTGATGGTTAAGAATTGGAAATCAAAGGAATGCCCATCAATTGGGGAATGGCTAAACAAGCTGTGATGTGTGTGTGTGTATGTGTGTGTAATATTATTGTGCTATAAGAAATGACAAATGGGATGATTTCAGAAAGGCCTATAAATTCTTATATGAACTGATGTATAGTGAAATGAGCAGAACCAGGAGAATGTTGTACACAGTGACAGCAATATTATTTCATGAATAACTGTGAATTTCTAAACTATTCTCAGGATTACAATGATCCAAAACAATCCCAAAGGACTAATGATAAAGCATACTATCCACCTCCAAAGAAAGAACTGATATTGCTTGAAAACAGACTGAATCATGCTATTTTCATTTAATTTAATTTCTTTTTTTATTCACATTTTCTTATTCAAAATGACTAATATGGTAATGTTTTACATAATTGCACATATATAATCTCTATCTGCTTATACAGGGAGGGGAAAAGGAAGGGAGGGAGGCAAAGAATTTGGAACTCAAAACTTTAAATTAAAATGGTTATTATTTTTGAGAGAGAGGGAGAGAGGGAGAGAGAGAGAGAGAGAGAGAGAGAGAGAGAGAGAGAGAGAGAGAGAGTGAATATAGGTCTTTTAATTCCAAATCCTGTGCTCTTTCAGTGACCATCATTGCCAATGTCATCATCATTATTATAATCATGACCACAATCATGATCATGATCCTCATCATTGTCATCATCCTCCAAGTTATTTATAGAGCACTTTCCATTTTTTTCAATGCAACTTCACACTTAATTTATTTTGTCCTTACCATTATCCCACAAGTATAGGAAATGTACTACCAAATCAATGAACAAACATTTATTAAGAACCTACCACATGCTATATACTGTTTTAGGATCTAGAAATGCAAATGCAAGGAATTAAACAATTTAATTTCATCTATCTTGCAGGCAAAGAATTGGAAAAAATGTAGAGGAAGGCCACTCACACATCTAGTTAGAAGCATGAGTAGTGAGAGCCAGATCTCTTGGCTCCCAGCCTGTGTTCTTTCATTCAGACCAGCACTTCTAAAACTAATTTGGCCATGAGAGAATTTAAGGTTTGAAATATATAAATAGAATATATTTGTTAAAGTTGGAACTATGGAGAGATTACTAGACCTAGAGTCAGAAGGCCTACTTCTAACACTTTTTCTACTTCTAACATTTACTAGCTGTGTTATCATGGACAATTCACTTAATAACTCTGCCTCAGTCTCCTTTTCTGTAAAATTAGGCTAATAATACCTGCATCCCTGGCTTCAGAGGGCTGTTCTAAAACTCAAATGTGACAATATATCATATCACATAAATGTCAATTTTTAGCATGAGATATTATTGCTCTATAAATAAATTGGGGAAGTTTGGGGTTAAAAGGAGCCTCTTTTTATCCTAAAAACCCAATACCCGTAACAAGTATTTTTGGTTCATGCAAGGTTCTATATTTAATATTTTAGAAGTAAAATATTGCTAGCCCTAAAATTCTCACACAAAACCCTTAATCATAAGGCATAAAACGCCAAGGTCCCTAGCAACTATGTGGGACACAATTTAGGAAATGATGCATTATCCTATCTTGCTGATATCATGATAATCATTCATTAAATTGCAACTACACCAAATATAATATGATCAAATCATCCCATCTTTCTATTTTTTATCTCCAAATTTCTTTGAAAAATTGGTCCTCACCCAATGTTTCTGCTTCCTTTCTACCCACTCCATCCTTAGACCCTGGTAGTCTCTTTCTCCATGACGCTAAATAATCTACTCTCTTTAAAAATTACTATATATTGTATGTTGTGTATGTTACATATAACATTATAATATATAATAACATAATATGTATTAGTATATAAAGACTTTTTATTACCAAATTGAAATGGGTTTGTAATAGTCCTCATGCTCCTTGACTTGTCTCCAGCTTTTGATGCTGTTGGCCATTTCCTCATCCATGGTATTCTCTCTGTAATTGAAATACATAGCAACAGTCTCCCAGCTGTTCTTATCTCTCTGACATCTTTGTATTTCCTTTTCCTAAGGTATATGCCAAGGTAACATAGATATTCTCCAATGTTCTTTCTTTGGCTCTCTTTCTTTTTCTCTCTATGCTCTATCCCTCAGCGATCTCATTAATGCATAATTTATCTATGATATCTTTATAGATCCTTCCTAAATCTCTATCCAGCACAAGTTTGATCTATATTTCCAATTGCTCATTGGATGTCTCTACTCAAATGCCCTATCAGCCTTTTTACTCAGAAGAGTCTCAAATAGATACCTCATATCTACCAATGACAACACCATTTACCTGGGTACCTGTGTTCATAACCTTGGTATTATTTTGAGTCTTTGCTCTATTTGACCTCCCATATCCAAATGGAAAGTCAATACAACATGGAAGAAAGAGCAGAAGACTTCTAGTCAAAAGACCTGGAATTTGAGATCAAGCTTTACTACTAGCTGAATGACCATGGACGAGTCACTTTATTTCTATAAATTTTGGCTTTGCCAACTAAAAAATGAGGTTGATACTACTTATAGTAACTATTTCACAGAATTTGTTTCCCATCTTAAATTAGATAATACATATAAAGTATTTGTCAAACCTTAAAACTCTACGTAAATGTATTACATTATCAATTTCAAATCTCATTCATTTTTTCATGATAGTGTGACAATTGAAGTGATGCCACCTTCTGGAGAGTTACTGTAGGAAAGCTCCTCCATGAGGAGAAGGTGTCTGAGGGCAAGCCATGTGTCTTGGAAGGTCAGTTCTTTGGCATCAGGAAGTGACATTTGCTCGTCGGTATTGTCGATCAAAGCTACCAGCTTGGAGCTGTGTGTGTGTGCGTGTGTGTGTGGATGGGATGTTTCTGGTTTTCACAGGAGGCTTGTGGGATGAAGAAGGGGTGAGGCTCTCTCTCTTTCATGAGGACCTCGTGGGGAGTGGAGCTAGAAATGCTGGCTCTCTGAGATAGATAGATGTAGGCATCTAGGCCTCTTTCTCTCTCTTCACCAAATTCTTATGCTCCTTAATAAATGCTTAAAAGTATAAACTCTTGCTAAAGCTTCTGATTTATTGGTGATCACTCATTAGACTTTTAGACAGTATAGCTAAATAGCAACTTTACAATAGCATTTTAATGCATTCTCATTATCTATTTCCACTGTCAGTACTTTAGTACAGACCTTCATTAGAACTCATCCAGGCTGGGGATAGCTAGGTGGCACAGTGGGTAAAGCACCGGCCCTGGATTCAGGAGGACCTGAGTTCAAATGCAGCCTCAGACACTTGACACTTACTAGCTGTGTGACCTGGGCAAGTCACTTAACCTTCATTGCCCGGCAAAAACAAACAAACAAAAAAAAAAAACTCATGTAGGTTATTGCAATGACCTTTTAACTTTGTTCTCTCTGCAGTCTTTTCCTCTTCCAATACATTTTTATAGGGCTGATAAATTAGTTTACTTTGTGCAGAAATCCTCAAAACATTTTATGGGTTCTCTACTGTATGTTATAGGGTCATAGAGCCAAAGATGGGAGGGATCTTGGATACCATTCAATCCAATCTCCTTATTTTATATAGGAAGAAAGGAAGGCCCAGGGAAGTCAAACAAGCAGTATCTGAAGCAGAATTTGACCTCAGATCAATGATTCCTGACTCCAACTTCAGAGATACATGCACTTCTAGTCAGCCACCTAGCTGCCTCTAAAAGATAAATTCCAAATTCTTTCACTGGCAATCAGGGTCCTCCACAATCCATTATCCCTCTACCTTTCCCACCTTGTACCACACTACTTTGATTAATTTGCTCTATTTTCCAAACAAGTTGTACTATTCAACAACTCATTTACAGTTTAGCACCACTGTGTTTTGCTTGTATCACCCCCTAAGCCTAGAACGTTATCTTTCCAATCTATACAATTTTGGTCTTTGGAAATTCTTCCCTGCCTTTATATCAACAGTAGGGACATTTTCTCTAAGAAGCCTTCCATGTGAACTGTTTGTTGCAAATGTTCATTCATACCCCACCTTCTAACACTGCATTCTTATTGTCTATTTGGCATTATAATTATTTTATGTTTATTTTAAAGTAATAGGAAACGTTTATGTGTCATGTCTCCTCTTAGACTATAAGTTCCATAAGGACAAGGGACACTTAAGTTATCCTCCTATCTCCTTGAGCACTTGTTGTTTGTCCTTCATTCTCAAAGAGGACCAGACATTGAGATAATGTCATGACTTGCAGTGAATTGGATTAAAGTGAGGGAGGGATGTGCAAGGTTACCAACCTCACTCTCTCCTCCAGAGCCACCTGGGTCCAGTGGCAAGATATACATCAGGATGATGGCCCTAATGGAGATAGCCCTGGATATTTAAGGCAATTGGGGTTAAGTGACTTGCCCAAAGAAACATAGCTCGTAAGTGTCTGAGGTGAGATTTGAACTCAGGTCCTTCCAACTTGAGGGTCAGTGCTCTAGCCACTGCGCCACGTAACTGCCCCTCTCTGAGCACTAAGAATAATGATTTGCACACATGTCTAAGGAATGAATGCACAAATATGCCAGCAGTGTAATCTGCAATGTTGTAAGTGACCATCATTTGTCAGTGATGAAGATGGATCATATTATTATTTAACTTAAATTTTGGAAGGCCTCAGTGTAGGTGGTGGAGAGGAATGTGGGAGAAGAAAATAATTCAGAGGGAAAAAATGCCTTTGTTTTTCCTTGGGGGCCTTCTGATTTCTGTACAGAATCACAGGTTTACAATCTGTCTTAAATAACTGCTGTATGGCCTACAGTATTTGCTGCACAAATAATCTTATCTGGTCAGCAGGCAGCTGCTAGAAAGATTTGTCAAAGGGGAAAAACAGGAAGCAGAAGCAGCCTGTTCCTCTTCAATCAAATGTTTTTTTCAAGGAACACTTCTGGAGTTTGGCTGTACTGAGAGAAACAGCCAACAGCAGCAGCAGGTAAGCCAAGGCAAGACAGCAGGTGGCAAAAGATTGAGAAAGGTATTCCTAGACAGCTATCTCTTTTCTATTAAGCAACCACCAGCATGTGTATTTATGCCTACAGATACACAATATATATCACTGACTTACAAAATCAAAGTAGTCTTATGCCTGGAGGTGACCATGGTAAAAATGAATTAGCCTCCCTGTGTCTTGGGTTCCTCATTTGTAAAATGAGCATAATCATATTTGTACTATGTACTTTACAGAGTTGTGAAGAAAAAAATACTTGGTAAATGAGCTGTCAGGGTAGCTAGGTGGTACAAAGGTTAGAATGCTGGGCCTGGAATCAGGAAGACCTAAGCTCAAATCCAGCCTCAAGTACTTACTAACTGTGACCTGGGCAAGTCACTGAACCCTATTTGTTTTAGTTTTCTCATCTATAAAATGAGCTGGACAAGGAAATGGCAAACCGCTCCAGCATCTCTGCCAAGAAAACCCCAAATAAGGTCACAAAAAGTTTTACATGCCTGAAATGACTGAACAACAACAACAACTCAGCTGTCGTTATTATTAATCATTGTAAATCATTATAGTATAAGGTATACTATAATAATATTAACAACACAGTAATTTTATTATTATGGTATATTGTTACACTATAGTATGGTATAATATTGTTGTTGTTGTTTTTTTGTTTTTGCGGGACAATGAGGGTTAAGTGACTTGCCCAGGGTCACACAGCTAGTAAGTGTCAAGTGTCTGAGGCTGGACTTGAACTCAGGTCCTCCTGAATCCAGGGCCGGTGCTTTATCCACTGTACCACCTATCTGCCCCCTAGTAGGTATAATATTAACACAATAGTAGTAACACAATAGTAGTATTAATATTAACATAATAATTTTATCATATATTATGAAATAGGTGGCATATTATAGGAGATAGAGACTAGAAACCACTATTGATTCATGTAAGCAGCTTCTCTACAACTTATCATTTTAGAGGGTTTCCTAGAACACTGAGAGGAGGTTAAGTGACTTAACCAAGGTCAAAACCAATATGTGTTTTAGAGGTCGCTTCTCCATCTATTGATCTACATTGCCTCTCTAATATGGCATGGTATATGGTGTGGTATAGCATATTAAAGTACCATATGGTATGATATGGTATGGTGAGATATACTGTACTATACTTTACTATACTATAGTAAATGCCATGCCATACTATACCCATACTATACTACACTATACTATAGAGATGGGACTTGAAAACATGTCCTGCTGATTTAGATTCCAATTCTCTATTCAATAAGTTACACTTCTCAAATATGGTATACTATATATCACACAATATACATATACTATGTGAAATGTGGTATACTGTGCTATGATGATAATATCTGAGTCTGCTTATTTCTTTATAAAAACAGTTATTTTATCCACCTGAGCAACAGTTAATAGAACATGAAATTATAAAAAAAGAATACTAGGAGAGTGTCAACTCATTTGAGGACCATTTCTATCTGAAACCCATGAAAAAAGATGTGACACATGAGGTGATTAACAACAACGGCAAGAACAATCAACCAAACATCATATTGGTCCATAAACATTTAAGATAATTAAAAATAGATGATGCTGTCTAAAATATTCATAATCTCCAATATACGGTGAGTGAAAAGTTCTTAATTACAGAGACATCTTAGAAGAAAATTTTTAAAAACTATGGTGGGGGGTAGCTAGGTGGCACAGTGGATAGAGCATTGGCCCTACATTCAGAAGGACCTGAGTTCAAATTCGGCTTCAGACACCTGACACTTACTAGCTGTGTGACTCTGGGCAAGTCGCTTAACCCTCATTGCCCCGCCAAAAAACAAAACAAAATAAAACAAACAAACAAAAAAATGCGTGGACACAAGATGAATAATTATTATCCTCATCATCCTGTCTGCTATTGAACTTTTCCTCTAGATGCTTTCGGTGAGCCCACAGTAGCCATGCAACCATTTTATGGAATCCTATGAACATGTTTATTTAATTCCAAAAAGTATGTATTTTATTCACCTGCAAAATCATCTGCTTACCAGGAAATGTTAAAGAATAAGAACAGAAAAGGGATCTGTCCTAAGACCATTTCTATAATTCTGATGATGATGATGATGATGATGGTGGTGGTGGTGATAACTGAGTCCCAGAGAGTTTATCTCATTTGACCAGGTTCACACACCTAATACTTCATGGAGCTGGGACCAGAACCTGGGCCTCCTAGTCCACCTCATCCATAAGCTTGTATTTTTTCCCATATGCTGTTATTATATATACACATAATATAAACATTCCATTCTTTGCTTTACATGGCACAACAGAATAAAAAAAAAAAGAAATCCATCAAAAATATTTAGCAACTACACACTAGGTTTCTAGGCCTGGGGGTAAGGCATGGGGTGAGTGGGAACAATAGAAGACCACAAAACCCCCTTACAGTTTTGTTGGCAAGATGAGAGCAACCCATAAGAAATAGAGAACATGAGGAGACCATGGGATTTAGACTATAAACTCTACAGGAGTTGAAAGAGTAGTAAGAATGTTGGTATGGGCCAGAGAAGGGAGGGATTCACCATGGGCTCTTACTAACATCTGAAAGATAACAGGACAGATATTCCATAAAACTGTTGCCAGCAGAAATACTCCAATTAAAGCTTTTCTTGAAATTAAAATCCTAAATCTGCCTCCATTCATTTAACAGAGAAGTAGAAATTAATATATTCAAAAATAAGAAGTTGATTGTCTTGAGATTTGGAGGCATATACTTACTTTTTTTTTTTTTGCTCACAGTGAGTTGGGAAGAAAATATAGGTGGCATTTTTTCAACACAATCTCTCAGCCATGTCCTTTATGGCCTTCTTTACATGATGACCACGTATTGCTGAATTATTACTGTAATGATAAACTGTGGGGGCAATTACTTCTGTGTCCTCATTCACAGAACAGGAAGCAGTCATCTGGGCCTTTGACCTTAAAATAAATCAATACTGAAAACCTGAAAATGGCATAAAAAAGGAGAAATGTCAGTAGTTTGCAATAGACCCATCCATTCATTTAACAAACATGTTAAAAGTATCATAAGGCACTCTTCTCAGTGTAAAATTACAAAGACAAAATTAAAAATAACCCCTAACATTAAAGAATTTAAATTCTCCCAGGATGTATGGGGGGGGGTGATATACCATAAACTGTTTAAACAGACAACTAAATACAAAATGATCTTTTTTTCATACCATGTAGGGGGATCAGAAAAAGGCTTTCCATTGAATTTCAGACCCTGAGTTGAGCTGTGAATTAAGCTAAAGCTGCTTGGAGGTAGAATTGAGGGAGGGAATATATTCCAGGCATATGGAGAGCATGTACAAAAGCATTCAAGGCAGAATATGGAATGCCGAGTTTCAGCAAAAGTGAGACTGTTTGGATTTTTTAAAAATACAGTTAGCTTGAATATTTTCATATGCCTTATTCACAATTCTGAGTCTGCACACAAAGTCCTGCCTGAAACTTTTTCCTATCAGCCCCAGATCCAAGGATAATTGCTTTCTGTAGGAATAAATAATCTTGTTTTGCCTCTATTTAGGCTTGGCCTCAATAAGCTAAATGTCCATGGTTTAAATCTAATTTAATAGCATTTATCACTGGTATATGATGGTAGAATTTTAGTGTTAGAAAAAAATTAATTTATCCTTTCAAAAATCAATACTTTGGGGGAAAAAGTATAACATTATTCTTTGTATAACTAGGACTAGATATCTGTCTTTATATTCTTACTGGATGCCTACAAAAATTAATGAATAAGTATGCAACAAATCTGAGACTTTCCAATAAGTAACTTACTTGTGGGTCTGTTGAGGGGGACTTTTAACCTGAATTGGGGGGGGGTAGCTCACCCAAAGAATTGGAAGCCTACACCTACAAGTTAAAAACAGGAAAGCACCAGATTAATGTCTATAAATTGATGGATATGTACTTAGACAGGAAGGAAGGAAGGAAGGAAGGAAGGAAGGAAGGAAGGAAGGAAGGAAGGAAGGAAGGAAGGAAGGAAGGAAGGAAGGAAGGAAGGAAGGAAGGAAGGAAGGAAGGAAGGAAGGGAGGAAGGGAGGAAGGGAGGAAGGGAGGAAGGGAGGGAGGGAGGGAGGGAGGGAGGGAAGTGAGGAAGGGAGGAAGGGAGGGAGGGAGGGAGGGAGGGAGGGAGGGAGGGACGGAGGGAGGGAGGGAGGGAAGTGAATGAGGGAAGGAAGACCCTTAATCTGAACATTTGTGGAAAGAGGGGAAGAAAATAGCATATGTACAAAGAATTACAAAGCAACCTGAAAAGGCAGCATATTCTAAAAACTGAAGGCTTCAGAGATAAAATGACAGTTGAGCTGAAACTTGAAGAAAGACAAAGTTTCTGAGAAGTAGAAGATGAGAAGTTAGTGCAGCCTAGGCTTGGGAAATGACTCCTGAGAATCCATGAACATTCAAAAATTTGCTCCCCCACCCCCACCCTATACAATTTTACATCAAGGCCAAACATCCTTGGCTTGTTCAGTTTCCCTTTATAATTGAACAACCATTTCATGTACATTATATAAAATGATACTCACAAAAATGCTATGAGGCAAAGCAGGCATTTCTATGACAATGACACAAAGTGACCAAGTACTAGGGAAGATCCAAGGGAGGAAGAGCCATTTTTGATTGAGATAAGGTCTTCATGGGTGTGAGGTGGCATTTGACCAGGGTCTTGGGGAACAGGGAGGATTTTAACAGGGGAAGGAAGGAAGGAAGGAAGGAAGGAAGGAAGGAAGGAAGGAAGGAAGGAAGGAAGGAAGGAAGGAAGGAAGGAAGGAAGGAAGGAAGGAAGAAAAGTTTAGGCAGTTCAGTAATTAATGCCATAAAATTCTGCTCAACAGAAAACCAATTGCAAAATGAGAAAGACATAATAGCAAGCTCTATTGAAGGAATGGATCTTCAGGGCAGCTATTTGAAAAAGTAATTCAAAGCACTTTATCACTTAAATGAAAACCAAAGATTTAGACACTTTGTTTTAAATACACACGTAAAACTTTCTGAACATTTCTTCAGCATTATATCCTATATGGATTTTTTAGACTGATAGAGTAAAGAAGAAATATTTTAAAAGTTCTTTCAAGTATAATTCAGCCAAATAGATCAGGGAAAGTGATTAAAAGCAATATTTATCAGACCTGGGATCAATATAGGAAGCTCCCAGAGAAGAATTTACTCTACTAATGGAGATCATTACCTGGTATGCAACTAATAGTCTTAGTGAGCGACTTGCCCAGGGTCACAACGCAAATTGTCACAAAAATTTCTAAGTCCGATGAAGAAAAGGAACAGAAACATTTCCAAGCTGTAGAAAATAGGTTTATTGAGAGAGGGCCTAACTCAAAATAAAGCTAGTCTCAGGTCTAGGACCCAAAGACCCCAAGCCTTGGGCTAAGCAGGGTTCTATACCCCAGCAGGGCTCAAAAGTATTTATACACTACTATTTTTAGATAAACTCTTCCCACAATTAAAAACAACCCAAGTGGTAAATGTATATAAGTTTACCATCAGAACTTCCAAACCCCTTGGATTTCCCCTTTTCCACTTGAACAAATGCCTCTTTGGTGGCTAACCTTTGCCAACTTGGGTTGGGTGCTGGCCACTTAGTTGCTGGCCACTAAGGTGGAACCAGATGATTTCAACAGGAATAGATGAATGTCAGTAAGATGGTCCATATAGCATTTGAATTTGCTCTACTGGTATCTGTCTTACTTATTTACTCTATTATTATCTGCTTAAGCTACTAAAGAATACCTAAACATGTTGAATCATAATTTCTAGTCCCAATACTGATAATTATCATAGTTAAATCACTTAAATCTAAAGGGCAGGGGAAAATATCTCACTCACAAAGTGCAGTGTAGAGTTGGAACTTGGACTTGAACCAAGGTCTTCATAAACACACATTTGTGTATATGTATAGATACACATACATATATGTGTGTGTGTGTATATATATATACACACACACATATATACACACATCTGCTATATACTCATTGCTTGATCCTAGACAAGTCATCTAATTTCTCAACACCCCAAGCAACTCTCTACAATTGTAACTTCCAAAAACCATGCCAATACCTACCTCTTTGCAGAGAGGTGATTGGCTCTGAGTGCAGATTGAAACATATTTTTGATGTGAGCTAATGTATGAATTTGTTTTACTCGACTATATATTTTGTTTTCTTTTCTTCTCAGGGTGGAGGGTGGTGAAGCAGAAGGAGACTAAGGTTCTTTGTTTTATATATATATACACAACAGCAAAAATGGGTACTAATCTCCATTGGTAGGATAATGTTCTTAGCCAGAATTCCTTGCACTAATGAAATAATACATACATACACACATACACAGGCATACACAGACATATTTGTTGAAAATATTCTAAATACTTTATTTTAAAATAGGTTTCTACTAATAGATAGCTATCCATAAAAGAGATAAAAAACAAAATATGTACAAAAATATTATAGCAGCTCTTTTCTGGTGGCAAAGAACTGGAAATTATGGGCATGCTCATCTATTGGGGAATGGCTCAATTGTGGTATGTGATTAGGATGCAAGACTGTTGTGCTATAAAAAATGATGAGCAAAATGCTCTCAGATAAACCTGGAAAGTCTTACATGAACTGATTGATACAAAGTGTACAAAGCACACAGCAATAGTGTAAGATGATCAGTTGTGAATGACTTGGCTTTCTCAGCAATACAATCATCCAAGACAACTCTGAAGGACTTATGATGAAAAATGCCATCCATCCCCAGAGGGGGAAAAAAACTGATGGTGTCTGAATACACATTGAAGCATAATTTTTAACTTTATTTTTCTTGAGGTATTTTTTGTTTTCTTTCACAACCTAATATGGAAATGTTTTGGATAACTACACATGTATAGCTTATATTGAATTGCTTGCCTTCTTAAGCAGGAAAAGGGAAGTAGGGAGGGAGGAAAGAAGAAAATTTGGAACACAGTTTTAAAATGAATGTTAAAAATTGTTTTTACATGTAGTTGGGAGAAAATAAAATGCTAAATAAACCCAAAAAAAGTAAAAACAATTTTCTACAGCACAGTTTTGAGGACAGGCTAATGATGGACCAGGCACAGAAACTTCTTATGGTTTCCAATTTGGGTTTTTTTTTTTAAATGTCATAAAAATTATCTTTCATTAGAGAAAAAGCTAGTAACTGAAGAAACAGGTTCCCTCTAATTAAAATAGAGATATGTCTTTTTATAAACTCATAAAAATAAATCATAATTACTTTAAAGTATGCTGTTCTGTAGAATGAAACTGCACATGAATTTTTTAAATGTGTAGGATCCAGAAACATTAAATAACAAAAATATTAATTTTGAAGCCAAAAAAGGGCTTCTTGGTTAAACAAGCAGAATTAAAACAGAGAAAATAATAAAGTTCAATTCATTTAAAAATGTATCACTTAGTATTTTAATAATGATCTTCTAACAGTAATTTGGGCACCCAGGTAGCACAGTAGATAGAGTGTTGAGCTTGGATTCAGGAAGATTCATCTTGCTGAGTTCAAATATGACCTCAGATACTTAACTAGTTATGTGGCCCTGGGCATATCACTTAATCCTGTTTGCCTCAGTTTTTTCTTCTGTAAAATGAGCTGGAGAAGAAAATGGCAAATCACTTCAGTATCTTTGACAAGGATGGCCCAAATGGGGTCAAAGAAAGTTGGACATGACTAAAGAAAGATAATCAGTAATTTAGACTTTTTTAATAAATAAGTGTCAAGTATTTTATAAATATAACAGTAATATGGCAGGTACTCTAGTATGAATTATAGAAAAGAAAGGGATTAATATAAAAATAAAAGATTATAAATGTTATTCTGTAAAAAAGACAATCAAGAAAACAGCAACAACTGTCTATTCATATGCCTACTTTACTATCTCCATGAAATCTTTATGAGACAGATCTATGCATGCATTGAGTGATAAGAAACCTAAGAAAAGTACTGATTATTGTATATATATATATAACCTATATCAGATTGCTTTCTGTCTTGGGGAGGGGGGAAGGAGGGAGAAAAATTTGGAACTAGAAATCTTATAAAAACAAATGTTAAAAACTATCTCTACTTGTAACCAGAAAATAATAAAATACTTTTATGACTTAAAAAAAGAAAAAAGTACTGATTGCTTGCAATGATTATTTTCCAGAATAGACTGCATCATCACAGTCACACAATTGGTAGAGTAGTATGAAGAAAATAAGATTCTATTGCATTTATTGTTAATTGATCACACATACAAAAAATTATTTGATCAAGTAAAACAAAATAACTCTCAAAATCTCTTTTCCACCATAGTATCATCCATATACAAAGAGTCATTATACAAGATTATATGGCAGATATAACCTTATTCAGTGAAATCCTGAAAATCACAATCAATGCAATCATAAAGCCAGGAGATATATGATCCCCAAAGGCATTTACTACTATCGTGGACAATTCCTTGCACAAAGTCCAATAGGAAGGATTCTTCCAGAGATTAAATTTTTCTAGTTATTCTGGTTCAAAGATAGTATTATTCTGATCATAGCTGGTGGCATAACAGATTAGAGTTCAAACCTGACCTCAGACACTTGCCAGCTGTGTGGCCCTGGGTACATCACTTAATCTGTTTCCCTTATTTTCCTCAACTCTGAAATGATGGTAATAACACCTACCTCACGAGATGGTTGTGAGGATCAAATGACATCTATTTATTTTAAAAAACACACAGCATAGCACCTGGCACATAGAAAGTGCTATTGAAATGCTTATTCCTTTTGCCTTCCCTTGAAAGAAATATTTGTATAAATGTATTCTCTCAAGGAGAATATAAGCTCCTTGAAGACAGGGATTATTTCATTTGTGCCTTTGTATGCCTACTGCATTGCCCAAGGTCTAGCATATGGTAGATATTGAATAAGTGACTGTTAAACTGAATTAGATTTATGGCAAGGGAGAGACAAGATCCTCAAAGGATCAGAAAGCATGGACAAGTTCTGACCTGCACCAATGGAGAGAATACTCACATCCTTTGGGATAAAGAATCCCCTGAGTACCAAAGTAAAGTGAAGGCTAGATATGACTCACTATCACTTGGTAGTAAAGTAGATATTGTGGAGTGAGGGAAACCTTTGTTCAAATTCTGTCTCTGATACTTTATGGGTATGAGACCAGGCATAAGTCATTTAACATATCTGGACATGTTTTCTCATCTGTAAGTGGAATTGATAATCATTATAGTAATCTCACAGTGCATATTAGGACACAAATGAAATAATGCAGGTAAAAGATCTTGTAAACTTTAAAATACTTCACAAATATTAGTGAATTGTTATCTGTTACATGATATTTACACCAACCCATCTCCTTTTTCTAGGTTTGTTGTTGGAAAGGTCCAAAGAAAATGAAAAGAGGGAAACAATCATTCTTATAGCTTCATAACCATGACACTAGTGAGTTTTAGGCAAGGAAGTGTCAATAAATCTGTTATTGGTAATTGTAACCTTGAACTTTCCATACATCACCAGTTTGAATGACCTGTTGCCATCTTGATGGGAGAAAGTGTGCATATTAATCAAATAATCATAGCAGGATTTTAGTCTAAAAATATGTGTGTGAATTACACAAAGGTGCCTGATGTACAAATAAATACGGTAGAGGAATGAGGAGAGACATGGTGAGAAAAGGGAATCTGATTTAGCACAAGATTATACATGAAATGATCCAGGAAAAGAATAATTGCTGGTAATAGGTCCCTCTCTTCCTCCAATCTCCTCCTCAAATCTTCTTTTTCCCTTTGCTTATTCAGTATTTCCGACTCTGCAGGATTTATTCCCTAAACTTTCTCCATATTCCTAATCCCTTCCAGTTGCAACCTAAACATTTGTCATCTTCAGTTGTAGCTTGACAGATAAAACTGATAGGTACTTGAAGGATAGAATTGTATAGAAGAATTAACTCTGAATTCTCTAAAACATTTTTGCTAGGGAATAATAGTTTTATTATGAAGACAACAAAACCCCTAGGACCTGGAAGCAAAGAGCACAGCTGACCATTCCCTCTGTCAAAGAATTGAAGCTCACCTGGGGAAGAAGCAGCATTATGGAGAACTGCCAAAATATTGTGATGTTTAAAATCTACTGTGGGCCCTAACCTGCCCCACCCCAGTTTTGGGGAGAAGCTGGCTAAAATTACTGATAAATTCAGCACAAGTTTAGGCTTTTAAGTATTTATTAAAGTGTATTAGAAGTTAATGAAGAGAGATTAGTTGAGAAAGCCACCTTAATTAGCTATCCACAATTCTATAGAGAACACATGGAGTAGATCTTTCTACTCTGTTCTGCCCCTGCTGCCACACCTCTGTTCCTAATGATAAGAGAGAAATCTAGGGAACGAGCCTCAGCTTCCTACTCCCTATCTCCCTCCCTGAAAGGGGAGGTCCTTCAAGCTGATTGGTTGAGGGTAGTGTCCTATTGATGTCTTGGGCCACAGCCTCTGAGAACAACACCCCACCCAGGGCCAGACAGGCATGGTCTGGATTTTATCAGTCTTAAGTAGGTTCTCAGTCAGTTTCTCAGTCTCAACCAATTCAATCAATTCCAAATCAGTCTTCAGGAGGGGCCCCTGGGCATCTGCCAAATCCCCTTATTTTATCACAATGTCAATATTCCAAATTCAGTTTTGAACTCTGGGGTGGATTAATTCTGTATGCGCTCTATTGAGAAAGCATGGTTTGCTAATCTACTGTCCCTTATGTTGATTTATAAATCTTAGTCTTGCAGACTCATTGATTTGGATGGGAGTAGTAGACCCACACAAACTCTTCCTGAATATTTCTCTCCATGCTAATCAGTCATACTTCTACCCAGCAGGAGTATGACTGCTACTTATTCAACCCTACCTACTCCTACCTATTCCATCCATCTTGTAACCCACTCTACTATGACCATTGGAATACCTGCGGGATTCTCAAAAAATTCTCCTAAATCCTCAAATTTTTTTTTGGGGGGGGCCAATGAAGGTTAAGTGACTTGCCCAGGGTCATACAGCTAGTAAGTGTCAAGTGTCTGAGGCCAGATTTGAACTCAGGTACTCCTGAATTCAGGTCCAGTGCTTTATCCACTGTGCCACCTAGCTGCCCCAATCCTCAAATTTTTCAACCAACATTCCTACTATCTATTCAATTCAAAGGAAATTTGGCTCTCCCTTGAACACACTGCATCCCTTGCAATACTCTCCATTGGAAGCCATTCCTCTTTCCATTTCCTTTACTCACAAGACCAGAAGGAAGAGTAGGCATACTCCTCACTCTCCATTATTGTTGTTTTCAGGGCATTCCTCTATCAATAACCTTCAGTGATTTTTCATTTTTTTAGAGGTCCATGCTACTGCCTTATAATTCCCTGTCCCCATGCATATTACTGTTTTCTATTAACCACTAGGGCACTTTTTCCTTTAAAAACCATAACTTCACGAACTTATAAAATCAACAAACATGAACATTCCAATATGCAAAGTACATAAAAGAAGACTGTTTATAAAAATCCAAAGTTCTGTTATGTGCAATTTTTAAGTATGTATTAATTTAACATGATTCTTGTGATATCTTATGTGTGGTTTATATTCCATTGATGTTATTTTCCTTATTTCCTTCTTTTAAAAAAAATCAATCATAATCCATAAATCACTCCCTTCTCCCTCCTCCCATAGAAATTTTGAAACTGAAAAGTGTGGTTAGGTAAAATAAATCAACATATCAACCATAAATGAAAAAAAAAGTCACATTTTGCAACTACTGGTCCTTTCCACAACTTTCTTAGTGGTTTAATTAATGATTCACAGTCTTAACTGTCCTCCTCCCCACTTCCTCCACACACATTCCTCTATCACTATCCTCAGGGACTTCAACATTCATTTCTATGACCACACAATTTTTCAGCCTCCCCAGCTCCAATCATCTGGCTTTGCTCTGTTTCAATCACACACGGATACAGTCATCCTTTAGAGTTTAGCAGTTCTTTTTTACATGACATTTGCTTATAAGACACTTCCAAATTTCAGAACTGTGGAATTTTACTCTCTTATCATAATTTCCTATTTTTCTACCTTTCATATCTCTTATGCACACTTAACCTAATCTTGTATCTTAGCTCCTATTTCTATTGATGGCATCAACATCCTTCTGGTCACCCAGGCTCAAAACTTGAAGTGATTCTGATTTTCCTTGTTCACTGCCCATATCTCATAATTTGATAAAGTCTGTGGATTAAAACCTACAATCTTTCATTTGCCTTGTCTAATCCACTCCCACAACTACTATACTAACTCAGGTCTTTCCCACTTCTCACATGAATTTTTGAAATATTTTAACTATTTTAATTCCTTACAATCTTTCTTCTCTTGTCCATTGTTCATACATATGTCAAAATAATTTCTCTAATATATGTTTTACTACCCTGTTCCTGTATACTGTTCAACAACCCAGTAGGTTTAAAGGGCTAATTACAAGTGTTGGAGAAGAGAAAGGATTCACCTACCTATTTCTCAAAACTTTGAAAGTAATCTTTAAGTAGACTGTTATATAGATGATATCAATTCTGTGCCACTAATAAGTGGCAAAACTCAACATGCAACTTACATGTATTCTAGCAGGATTTTGAAGGCTATAATTTCATCAGCCATATTGTAGATGACTAGTGAGTGTAGAGATTGTAAAGCTGACAGAACCTGATGGGGTACTTCTAGGTGAGAGATATGCTTCTCTTGGCCTGTCTGGTTTCAGTTCCTTAACCAGTCTTCAACACACACATATAAGTGACAGCACCCCCTGAGAATTGCAGACTAACTCTTTGGAAGTAATGCATTTTGAAACCAGGTTCCTTTTGGTTTTCACTTCTAATATACAATCGTGTCCCACAACTTGTTTAGCTCTTCTTCAATTGATGGCCATCTCTGCAGATCTTATGGGTCAATTTCTGCATGCTCCCCAATTTGCTTATGATATCACCCTTTATGTCTAAATCATTATCTGCAGTTATTTTGAATGGAATTTCTCTTTATATCTCTTGTTGCTGGGTTTTGTTGGTAATATACAGAAATGCAGATGATTTTTTTTATGTGAGTTTATTTTATATCCTGAAACTTTGTTAAAATTTTCATGATTAGTCTTTCAAGGGAACTTTGTAGTTGTACAGATTCAAGACCCTCAGAGACCAGAGGTGTAGGTAACTGGTATCTGAAGAGCAAAGAGGACAGAGAGGTATTAAAAGAAAATATCTATGATAGGAAGTTTCTCATAATTAGCCTAAGCATCATATCTAATCATTAACTTTGGAAGTTGGTAGTTATTTCAGGGTAAGAAGCCTGCACAGCTCTGGTAGTAATAATTATCTTAAGAATAACCTTGGAAAAAGCTACTATTATTTTAAAGTGAAGTGGGTGTATATATATATATATATATATATATATGTTTGTATGTATGTATGTATATGTATATGTATATGCATTGGGAAGGAGGGTGAACTTGGTAGCAAGACACTTGACACTTACCAGCTATGAGACCTTGGGAAAGTCACTTAACCCTCTTTGCCCCAAACAAAAAAGAAAAAGTTTGCACTTGTAGTTTTAGCATCAAATAAATAATAAATGTAGAGCTTTGGTCATCATTTAGTTGCAATTCTATAAGTAGACATTTATATATTAGTTACACCTTGAACCATAAGTTCTATTACAGTAACAATGTAATGGTGTGCTAATGAAGCTATCAAGGATACCCACTTATATTCATTCTCTCAGAATACTCCTCATTCATGGAATACTTGCCCTTCTCTTCCCCATCCATTGAAATTCTTCTCTTTCTTCAGGACTTAGCTCAGAAATCACATCCTTAATCAATCATCCAATCAAACAAATAATAAGCATTTATTAAAATCTACTATATGCCAAACACTGTACTAGGTATTGAGGATCCAAATCCAAAACTGAAAGTTTCTACCTTAAAGACCTTACACTAGATTGACAAAGGGGTACCATACACACACAAATTCAGTAATTTTTAGTCATATCTGACTCTTTGTGACCCCATTCAGGGTTTTCTTAGCAAAGATAATGAAGTTTTCATCTCCTTCTTGAACTCATTTTACAGATTAGGAAACTGAGGCAAACAAGGTTAAATTACTTTCCCAGGGTAACACAACTAGTAAGTGTCTGAGGTCAGACTTGAACTGAGGAAGAAGAGTCTTCATGACTCCAGGCTTGGTACCCAATCCAATTCAGCATCTTGCTGCCCAAAGAATGCACACCAATAAATACATAGAAGACATATACAAGGGGGGTGCACTAGAAGTTGGGGCACTCAAGGAAAGCTTCTTGTAAGAGGTGGCACGTGAACAGAGCTTTTGAGAAAACTAGGAATTCAGAGAGGAGAGGAGGGGGATAGCTTGTACAGAAGCAAGGAGTATGGAAAATGCCAGGCATAAGAAACATCAAAAATGCCAGTTTGACTGAACCATAGAGTGGATAAAGGCTACAAATCGTTCTCTTCCTGTATTGCCTTCTCTCCAGATGAAAGTGCTCTCTATATTTTAAAATTTTACTACAGCATCTCTTCTTTGCATCCATCAGTCTCCTTTATACTATAATTATTTCTGAACATATTGTATTTCTCTGAATAAAATGTAAAATCCTTGAGGACAGGGACTATTATTCTTCAACTGTGTATCCCTGACCCCAAGCTTTACACATAGTAGTTACTTCATTTTGTTTGTGGCATTAAATTATTAAATTGAATTATTGTGACCTCTGGTCCCTTGACCCATTACTATTTTCCTAGTCTATTTCCCAAAGTCCTATTCCACATGTCTCATATCCCAGCTTTGACATGATTGCCACTTTAATGTTTCACTCTGTAGTACTCTAAAATTTCTCATATGAGAGAAGAAATGACAGCAGGTGCTCAACCTCATGCTATTCTCAATCTGTGAAGTTTTTTTTTTTCCTTTGGCAAATTTCACAATGTAACTTCTCTGATTCTGCTCCTGGGCTCTATAGCACCACTGAAAAAGTCAGAAAATTGAGTTGATTTCACCTTCTACAAGTTCATGATACAAAGGGACATTTCCTAAAGAATATGGACACGGAATTTTCAAAGAAAGAAATTCAAAGTATCAACAGATACAGGAAAAATGGGCCAAAATAACTAAGAATTAGAGAAATACAAATTAAACTTCCTCTGAGGTTCTACCTCACACACACGTCAGATCAGCAAAGATGACCAAAACTGACAAATGTGGAAGGAGTTATGGGGAAATGGGCACATTTATATGCTGTTGGGGAGCAAACTAGGTCTGTATTCCAAAGAAATCAAAGAAAAGAGAAAAGTCTATGCAACTGCCAAGTTGCCTTGAAAGACTAATCATGACAACTTTAACAAAGTTAAGGCATGTAAAATAAACCCACATAAATTTATATGCTGTTGTGATTCTAGAAAACAATTTACAACCACGCTTCCAAAATCACTAAACTGTGCCTGCTCTTTGGACCAGCAATATCACTTCAAGCAATTACACTATACCCCAAAGAGTTCAACAAAAGAGGAAAGGGAGTCATATGTATGAAAATATTTATAGCTGCTACTTTGGGATTAGCAAATAACTGGAAACTAAGAAGGTGATGTTAAATAAATTATGGTATATGAATTTAATGGAAAACTATTATATAAGAATGCCAAAAAGAAATGATGAAAGGAATGGTTTCAAAGAATCTCGGGAAGATTTGTATGAACTGATGCAGAATAAAATGAGCAGAATCAAGAGAAAATGTATACACTGTAATGAGGGCACACCTAGGTATTACAGTGGATAGAACACTGGACTTGGAATCAGGAAGACGCATCTTCCTGAGTTCAAGTGTGACACTTATTAGCTATGTGGGCCTGGGCAAGTCACTTAACCTGTTTGCCTCAGTTTCCTCATCTGTAAAATGAGCTGGAGAAGGAAATGGCAAACTATTCCACTATCTTTGCCAAGAAAACCCCAAATGGGGATCACAAAGAGCCAGATGTGACTGAAATAACTCAACAACAATGACAAACTACTTTTAAAGACTTTAAAACTCTGATTAGTGCAATGATAAACCACAAAATAACAGGACCGATATTGAAACATAAAGCCCACCTCCTAACAGAGGTGATAGATTTAAGATAGAGAATTAAATACATTTTGGGACATGACCAATGTGAGACCATTTTGTGTATGATTCTGCACATTTGTTACAAGGGTCACATAGGCATTAAGTGTCATGGGCTGGCTTTAAAAGTCAGGTCTTCCTGAGTTTGTGTCCAGTGCCATAGCCACTATGCCACCTAGTTGCATCTTTAGGCAGCTTATTAAATGCTTGTTGACTGAAAACAATAACAACTTAGCAAAATTACCCAATAGAATATTCATATCTGACAACATATACAATATCCTGCATTAGGAGTCCTGGTACTCTCTGACATGAGGAAGGAGGAATTTATCAAATTATGGTCCCTGTGATCTCATTATTTGTTCTCTAGGATCTTCTTGGCCAAATCATTTAACTTTTCTGTGCCTCATTTTCCTTATCTATAAAATGAAGGATTTGGACTGTATTACTTCTGGAGTTTCCCCCAAACTATTCTATAATTTCCCTGTTCCCTCCCAAGCAGTAACAATGATGTCCACCTGTTCTCATAGAGCATGTCCATTTTTAACGCTCTAATCCATTTATGACATAATGTTGTATACTGCATTGGTGTCCTTTCTGCCTTCTAAACTGTAAGTTCCTTGAGCACAGAGAATATTTCAAAGATAAGCCTTGTGTCTCCCCAAACATACAGCACTGTGCTATACACATGGTGACTACTTAATAAGTCTTCTGTGTGGAAGAGAGTAAGTAGACCAACCTAGATAAAGAGAATTATTTGTTTTACATAACAGTGGAAAATATGGTTGGATAAGTAAGGAGGAATTTGACCAAGGAGTAGACTTGATTTTTGGAGAGCCATGCAAAGTTTTAGAGGAAGCGAGTGAATAGGGAAAATGACATTTTAGGAAGGTAATAGCATGAAGCTGAGCAAAAAAGAAAAAAATATGTGCAGGAGAGATATGAATCTGGAGAGTGGAAATCCAGATAGGAAAATATTTCAGTAATCTAGGTGTTAAGACGTGAAGGCTTGAATTAAGAGAGAAACTATGGGAATGGAGAAAAAAAGGATGTTATTGCATTGCTAAGGAAGAAGGAATAATATTTAGTTGTTGGATGTAGACAAGAAAGAAAAAGTAAAAGATGACTTTTTAGCCTGGGAAACTGAGTAAGATGAGTAAAACAAAACTAGATAAATTGAAAGGAAGTGTAGGTAACCATGGGCCATAGAGTCATCATTATAAGATGTTACAAATGAGCATTCCTATACTGCTTAAGAATAAAGAATAGAGTTTAAGTGTACTATTCTACAGAATAATTTTAGATACTGAAAAGCTATTAAACAAAAATTTCGTAGTCAAACAGAAACCCAGATATGACAATTTAGAAAAGATGTTAAGAAGTTTGAGATGTCCAGAGGACAACTAGGATAGTGAGTTATCCACCAATCAGTAAACATTTATTTAGTACCTACTATGTGACAGGCACTATACTATGCTAAGCAGTGGGGATAGAACCAAGCCATATGAGGATTGGTTAGAGGAAGCAAGGATGTTTAGTCTGAAAAAGAGACCTTTTGAGGGTACAATAAAACCATTTTAAAGTATGTGAAATAGTATCTTTTTTTGAGACTCCTTTACATTTGCTTCTCTGCCTGGTTTCAACTCCATGAATGGAGATGGCCCTCCCAGTATAAGCTCATTGCTTCTCAATTTATCACCTTGCTGCTGATTCAAGCCTTGATTGACAGTGCCTTCCTCTGCCTGCTCTCCTCTCTGATTAGAAATCTAGAGGAAGGAGTACTGAACTCCTCTCAATGGCTTCATTAAGAGAGGGCAGAAACTGGACTCTTGGTTTGATCCACTTTGCATCTGCTCCTCTGGCTGGTGTCATTCCAACTCCATGGAAAAAGATGCCTCAATGCTCAGTACTCCTGCTCTCTCCCCTTGTGTTCCAGCTTCCTTCTTTTGTTCAGTCTCCCTCTTTAGATTTTAAGCTCCTTGAGGTCAGGAATTTTCTTTTTATTAATTGTATCTCCAGCATTTAGCACAAGGCCCAGAAAATAGTAGGCACTTAATAAATGTTTATTCGATTGCATGAGAATGGGTGTCCCTTTCCTGCTCAGGTTAGAAGTGTAGTGGCCATTCATGGGTCCAATTCCACTGCTGATTGGTCGCAAAGGTTTGACCTGAGCCATTTAGCCTCTCCTATGGTGTGGTTGTCCCCCCTCCCCAATCCCTAGGGTTCACCATATTAGTTCTGATCTTAGTAGAGATAGCTGATCTTTTTCTAGTACTACTGCTTCTCAGAACTCCAGAACTCAAGTAACCACTAGGCTAAACCTTCCTGGTAACAGGGATTACAGGCATATGCTACCAATTTTACTTGTAAGAGAAAGATTAGATTGTTCTTATTGGTGCCAGAGTATAGAACTGTATAATAGGTGGAAGCTACAAAGAGGCTGGCCTTGATTTCATAAAGAAATCTTCATCCAAAAGAATTACAACTATCCCAAAGTGAAACTGGCTACTGTTAGAGGTAGAGTTTCCCCTTACTAAGAGGAGTGAATGTCCTTGAAAATAGTATTGTTGAGGATATTCCTGTCCAGTTACAGTTTGGATTAGATGACTTCAGTGGTCCCCTGCAGCTTTGAGATTTTTTTTTGTTTTCATAAAAAGAAAATTTTTTATATGAATTAGTATTTGCTTCACTAGGCTAAGTTGTTGATGATTTTGGAAATGCCTGTTTAGAGAAGCTCCTAGTTCCATGACTCTAGGAGATAGAACATAAAGCCAATGTAGCATGTACAAAAAGGTATTTTATTATTATCAACAATCATTTGTAGAAGACCTACAGGGAGCATTAGCTTTGCGCCAACTGCTACAGAGGTGAATGAGAATTTTATGACCCAAATATTCAAGGAATTAAGATAATATAATCAATTGTATGACCCTCAAATAAAGTAAAAGGAAAACATAATTGCTGAGTAATTCTAGATACAAGGAGCTAAGTATTGAAATAAATTTAAAGAGAATGAATAAATGATGAAATTCATTTTTAAATTATCAATACTGATATAATGAACATGCTGGCAATAATAAGCAAAATAATGATAAAAGCACACAAAACATACAGAAGATTTTTAATAACTTCTCTGCAGAGAGAAGCCTATTAATATAGTTTTCACAGCAGGCAAAAATACACAAATACTGATACTCTTAATGAAAGATGTTTTGTTCTTCCCTTGGGGAAAAAAATATCATTCATGAAGACAAAATGGAGAGAGAAAGAATGCCTTTGGCCAATTTAAAAATTATTATTATGTAGCATATCATAGACTTAGAACTGAAATGGATCTCAGATGACAAGAAATCCAATCTCCTCATTTTATGGGTGGGAACACTAAGCCACAGAGAGGCTAAATGACTTGCCCAGAATCACACAACTAGTGAATATCTGAGGGAGGCCTGGAAACCAGCTCTTCCTGACTCCAAGTGTAGTACCCTTTCCATTATGCCAAGCCATCCTTTCAAAGGACTAGAGTGGAGAGAATTCATACTTCTATTCTTACCAAGAAGGGAGTGTAGGTGTAAAAAGATTTTCCCTTTCACCTGTATATCTATCATCTAAAGATCACCACAGTTGTGTTTAAAGCTCAGTGTTATAGAGTTAACCATCAAGCATTGCATGTTTTCAACCACAATAACTAAAGAGGATGGTCTACTAAGAATGAGCTAACATTTATATAATACTTTAATATTTCCAAAGCACTATATAAATAATATATTATATACATATATCCAAAAAATCTCTCTCTATGTGTGTGTATATATGTGTATACACACACACACACACACACACATATATATATATATATATATATATGTATATGTATTAGCTAGGTGGCACAGTGGATAAAGCATTGGCCCTGGATTCAGGAGGACCTGAGTTCAAATCTGGCCTCAAGCACTTGACGCTTACTAGCTGTGTGACCCCAGGCAAGTCACTTAACCCTCATGGCCCTGCCAAAAACAAACAAACAAAAAAATGGAGTGTAGTCAATATAAATGGCTTAGGAGTTATGTGCTCAATAGCCATGGGGTGGGGAGAGACCTGGGGCAGTCAAATGGCTACTAAAATGATGAGGGCCTTTTCTCATTCTCTTGTATATTTTCTTGGTGATCCTAAATCAAATGAAGCCATGCCTTAGCTTGTTCCTAAAAGTCTGTGCATCCCATTTGCAGCTGACATTGTTAAATATTCATACATCAATTTGAATTGTCTACTGCTAGCTATCCTCCATATGTGTCCAGCACTTCAGAGTGATGATACAAGAAGTATTGGTTCATTGCTTGCATGTTGGCTGGGTTCCAGAACCTTGCCACTTCACATGATCCATACCTTGAACATGACACTGAAGAGTCTACTCCAGGAGATGCTGTGATACCTGTGACAGGTCCATGTCACACAGATTCACAAAAGGCCAATGTTCCCAGTGTTCCATAGACTTTCCTTTTGGTCTGAAGCTTGCAGTTGCGTTAGCCTTATTATTGATCTTTAAGTTTTCCTGGTCAGGCTAAGTCCCTTCTTTATGTTTTGGACTAGAGGGACATAGTATTCTTCAATGTTGTTTTACTCCTTTTAGTGAGACAGATCATTTACCCTCTATAAGAAGGAGCTGGTGACATGATGGATAGCCAACTGGACTTGGAGTCAGGAAGACCTAGGTTCAAGTTCCAACTCAGTCCAGTTATATGATCCTTGGGTGGTCTTTTAACCTCTCTCAATCTCAATTTCCCCATCTGTTAAAGGAGGATAATAATAGTACCCACTTCACAGGATAGTTATGATGATCAAATCAAATTATATGAATGCTTTGCCAACCTTAAAGCTCCAAATAAATATTAGCAATTATTATTGTATTAAAATACTACATTAGGCTGCTAGATTTAATAGTACAAGGAATACTGAACTTGGAGTCAGGAAGATCTAAGTTCAAATCCCGCCTCAGATATTTAGGCACTTCTCTGCTTCAGTATCCTCCTCTCTAAAATGGGAATAATAAGAGCACCTTCCTCATAGGACTATATGTATATGTGTGTGTGTGTGTGTGTGTGTGTGTGTGTGTGTACACATATATACACACACATATAGAGAGATTTGTTTGGATATATGTATATAATATATTATTTATATAGTGCTTTGGAAATCTTAAAGTATTATATAAATGTTAGCTCATTCTTAGTAGACCATCCTCTTGAGTTATTGTGGTTGAAAACATGCAGTGCTTGATGGTTAACTGTATAACACTGAGCTTTAAACACAACTGTGGTGATCTTTAAATGATAGACATACAGGTGAAAGGGAAAATGGCTTTGTACTTAGAGTATTGAACTTAAAATAAAGAAAAAACATGGTTCAAGTCCCACTTGTGACACTTATTAACTATATAACATGTGGATAATTGACTGTACCTCATTGAATTTGGTTTCCTCATCTGTAAAATAGAGATTATAATACCTATCATATCTACTACCCAGGGCTCTTACAAGTCTAGAATGAGATGAAGTAGGAAAGACATGTTTTAAACTTCAATGTGTTCTTAATCTAGGGTCAGTGACCATTTAAAAAGATTTTGATTATTGAATATGAAAATACTTGGTTTCCTTTGTAATTCTATGTATTTTACTTTATGCATTTAAAAATATTTTGAGAAGCGTTCCATTATCTTCACCAAATTGCCAAAAGTATCTATGACTCACAAAAAAGTTGAGAATATTTGTGCTGAATAAATATCAACTCTTAGAATACATCTATGTTCTGTCCCTAAGCTTGAAGCAGTTCCATTGGCCATAACTGGAAACCCCTGTTGAAAACCCAAGATCCACTCCCTACCAAAATGAAGCAACAGAGTCAGGTTTAAATAGTAAGAACCATACCAAACCATTAAAACATAACTTGGGTGCCTAACAGAAATAATCTCCTTTCATCAAAAGTTCCCATTTTTATTGCTATGACCATGGATTTAAGTTTGTATTTTTAATACCAAATGATATGAACACTCACTAGTTCCCAAGTACCTTCTGGAAGTGAAACAAACAATAGGAACAACAACAAAAACACAAAAGAAAAATTCTGAAAGAACAAAATGTGTTTTATACTTTTTCCCAGGAGCCTCTTCTGTTATTGTTACCATAGATGTGTCCTTGTAAGAACTAGGAAAATGTCCTTGTTTCGTTCACAGATAGTAAGAGCATTGGGTGAGAGGTAATTGGGTTTCATTTCAGCCACATATTAAAACCTATAAAACTTTGGAGGCTTATGCAACTGTGGTTTGTCTATTCTAATAAGGTTAAGTTCTGAAATGCTAGAAATCAGAGCAAAGGGAAGGCTGCTGATAGCTGGGCCGGGGTTCCCTGAGGGAACAGCTGAAATGAAAAATTTCACATCAACACTCCAAATACCAAGTCAACCTCCCATGAAGAATAATATTTTGATTTAACTGGTTCAATCAAAGAAGTAATCCCAAGGTCCTGAATATGTTTCTTAGGCTTTACAAGTGAAAGAAAGGCTATAGTTAAGACATGGACTTAAACTATAGAGGAGGAGAAACAGCTATTAATTTTGCCTTTCAAAAAATCAATAACTAATGTTTTAACCTTTCTCTCTTTTTCTTGCTCACTCATTCTTTGGCTTAAGGAATAAACTCTGTGTAGATTCTTTCCCATGATTTATGGGCTGGTTTGAGACATTAGGAGGGTAAGTCAATAACCTCTTTAGACAATCCCGTTAGGAAAATTGTCTGATATAGAAGGCAATCAGAACTCAAGCCACCAGTGAGGACTTCTCTTCGTTATCTTCAAATGCTATTTTCTTTTGACTATTTCCCTTCAATTACTAGGAAGCTTGTCACTGTGGGAAACCAAATTCTCAATAGTCAGAGTGTTTCTCAGTATTCTGATGGGAAATCCACTTCTTGTGCTGAATAAATTTGATGATTTCTTCCTATAAAAGCTTTCTTGCATGAGGTTGTTATTTCTGAAATGGCAAGAAGTGATTGTATATAAGCCAAAAGATCAAAAGCAATGGAAGAACCAGGAGGCTATTCCTAGCCTTCATTATCATCCCAGAAGTTTGGGGGGAAGGGTGTCAACTTGCCAAACTACTTGTTTTCTTAATAACTAACATTTATATAAGATTTAAACATTTTACATGTGTTAACTTATTTGGTTACTTGCCAGTGACCAAAAGTTTTAACCTTCTCTGTAGCGGTCACTACCTTAGGAGGATATCTTCTAGGTTGAATACTGTTCACAATATAACTACCCACAGGATAACAACAAATTTTCTGGCCAGTCTTGAATGCAACAAAACAAACAAACAAACAAATAAATAAATAAATGGATGAATGAAGAGAGAGAGAAAGAGAGAGAGAGAGAGAGAGAGAGAGAGAGAGAGAGAGAGAGAGAGAGAGAGAGAGAGAGAGAGAGAGAGGATACAGATATAGATATAAGATTAATCCTCCCTGTCCCCTTCTTCTTCCTGCTATGGCCTAAAGACCATTTCATCTGAAGTTCTAAATTCCATCTTTGTTTGGAATATAATTCCTTCTCCCCATTTCTTCGGTGTCTCAATTAAGGCTCAATCTTCCCTCATGTTGAGTTTAAATTCATTGTATTGAAGGCTTGATACTTAAAGTTTACTGCTCCTTTTGATTGCTTTGGGAAAACTTCCCTAAGTCCTCAAATTATAGGAACAGTCTGGAATAGGAAATGAGAGTTTTTATAGCTGATGACTGCCTGTATCTCCACAGTGAAGGGGCCCTGAGGCAAAGGGGAACATATCGAGTTGATTGTAAACCATTTTCCCACAAAGCATAGCTGAAGTCAAACTTCCAGATTAGAAGATGCACCTCTTTCCCTCCCTCCACAATAATTAAAGATACATAAAATGGTATTGGAGCTCATCTGGTGCTGTTGATTCTGATGTGCCAGTGTTGTAGGGAGCAAGGGACCTTCTATATGACCTACTACCATAAAGAGCTGTATCCCAACACTAACTCTGTGTGTGTGTGTGTGTGTGTGTGTGTGTGTATGTGTGTGTGTGTGTTCACTCTGGGTCAATGCCCAGAGACACCTTCAATGTGAAAACAAGAAATGAAAATTACCAAGATGCTGACAAAGCTATAGTTTCCTTGATTAAATATGACCTTACATCCAGTAAGTGAGAATGAAGTGTTCGTCTCAGGCTGCATTTTTAGTTTGCACAACATCTGACATGATTTTTCAGATGTTAGGGGTGTTAGCAGATGTGCTAAGCACAATTCCTATTTCAGGGAAGGATTGGACTTGACTTCAAAAGGTCCCTTCTGACCCAGATTCTAGGACTCTCTGAATATACTTTCATCTTCTAGGCCCATTTTCACTATATTTTCCAGGATGCTTCCAAGTGCTTTCAGACTTGATGCTTGATAAATTGAAGCAAGAGCAGAAATGGAGGGAGGAATTTAGAAAATTGTCTAGATGAAAGTTCTCTTATCTCTGTTTTTAATCCTGATGACTGAACCCATTTTCTATCTCATTTTGAACCTCAAGGAGCTTAGCTATGAAGAGACCATTAGAGATAGCACTGGGAATGGGTTTCCCATTCACACAAAAATCAACATTTCTGAGTTTTCAATAATACTCAGACAAGGAAATGTTTGAACATCCTCAATATAGCTGAGTCTTACTTTGCATGCATCCTTGAAATGCATTACTTAGTTGGTTTCTTTGTTTTGGAAGGGTGGAAGCAATATGTCTGACACTTATGTAGCCATTTATGATTTACAAAAATATTTATATAAATTGTTTTGATTGATCTTCTGTGATGCAAAAAGTTCAGACATTGCTATCCATATTTTAAAGTTGTGAAAAATAATGCTAAGATACATAAACTGAATTGTTCCAACATCAGACATCTGGTAAGTAGAGTTGTCATGATTCAAACCCTGTTCTTCTGACTCTGAATCTGCTCATCTCTCCCCTACAACATAGATAGTTCTCTGAACAGTTGTTAGCAAGGTGAGTATTTAAACAGGAAAACAACAATATGTTCAAATAAGATATATCAAGGATGAATTGGAGATGATCACCAAAGTGGCCCATTCAGTTTAGCAATTCTTTTAAACAAACATGTTTCAAAGGTCTATTGTATGCAATGCACTGTGCTAAGTACAGGTAATAATAATAATAATAATAATATGTTATGTTTGTATAGAGTCCTTACCTTGTGGATAGGAAGAATTGGATTTGTATTTTATACCTGATACTTACTAGCTGTACAACCATGGGCAAGTCATTTAGGTAAGTGCCTCAGAACCTCAATTTCCTCATCTGTAAAATGGGAATAGTGATATCTGTAATATCAACCTCCCAGGGATGATATCAGAGTCAAATACAATAATGTATAAAAACCCTTTGAAAGCTTTAAAACATTATATCTTGTTGCTGTCTTTTACCTTTCTTTCTATCCTCAGTGCTTAGCACAATGTCTGATACATAATAGGTACTTAACTAATCTTGTAAACTTTACTTGACTGGGCACCTGTTGGATTAAAACAACTTCAAGATTCTTTCTAACATCAAGGCCCTATAAGTCTATAATAAAGGCTATTTAGTCTAACCCCCTCATTTTATGAATAAGGAAATTGATGCCAAAAGCAGATAAACTGCTCAAGATTACACAGTGAAAAATGGTAGAAATGGCACTTAAACCTAGGTTTTCTAACTCCAAACCCAGTGTTTTTCTCCATTGTACCATAATGACTCTCTATGCCTCCAGATCACTTAACTAGAAAAACAAACCTAGTCACTGAATAATCCCCAATTCCCCCACCCACAGCCTCCTTTTTAATGAAAATAACCATTGTTACAGATCAAAAACACATTAGTGATCAAAAAACTTTGAGTTTTTAGCATTTACTAGCCCAGTACTTTTGGGACACATGGACTATAGATGCCCAAGCCCAATGCATGACAACAACAAAGCTTCTATTACAATGATTCATTTTCCTATTGATTTATGTGGAAACTTGAGAAAAATATTCCCACAGAAAATATTTGAGCTTTAACACACAATGAAATTCCTACTATAGAATCATCAAGGATCAAATACTGATTTCCCCACTATGTCCAGATACATATAGCACTTGGTTAAGCATCTCTTCAATGCAATTGCCATGTACTTTTCTGTATTATAGTTATTTGTAGAGTCATAAATAGCCATTTTGATACCTAGGGCAAGCTTTAGGAAACATGCCCACACAAACAACATGAAACACACCCTCAAATAAATGTATTAGGACAAATGCAGCTGAAACAAAGGAGAGACCTTGGGGAAAGGGGTGGACATTGGACTTAAAAATAGCTATAAGAAAAGAGCTCACCTGGGGTATAGCTACTTGGGAAGTACTTTTTGAAGCTTATTTCAACTAATTTTTCTAGCTAACTAGGTGATGAGAGACAGATAGAAGGTTGCCCTTGAAGCCAGGAAGACCTGGGAACCTCTCTTTCTGTTGAGAACTTGATATGTATGGGCCAGATCTCTATTGTTGACATGAAATAAAAAATTGGGAAAATCATCTGAATAATTTGATAGGCTAAGCTATTACTGGATGGATTACTGTCCCAATTTTCTACTGTGTTCAACTTATGCAAACTGGGTCATTGAGTTATAAAATAAAGAGCCCAGTGGGCAATTTTTACTGAGACAAAAGTGGGCTTGAGGTCCCAATTATCAGGATTATTGCCTCAATTTTGTCTTTAGGTAGTTGGGCTCTGTATTTAGCCCAAACTATTGTTTTCAGATCATTAGATCATAGATTTTGAACTGAAAGGAACTTTGGAAATCATGTAGCTTAATGCCTTTCTTTTACAAATGAGGAATCTGAGGGCCAGAAAGTTTGAATGACTAACCAAAGTCATGTAGGAAATAAAAGGCTGAGTTGGAATTTGAACACATATTATCTGACTTCAAATCCATTACTTTTTTTTTTCATGACAGCACACTGCATTAGAACAGAGGCAAAGTCTTCCCTTTCCTCGGAACACCCCAAGATGAAGAGATGAAATGACAGAGGTCAGGCAATTGGAGCACTAAGAATAAAAACAGGCCAGGCTCAAAGGAAATCATTGTGTGATTTAGAATTGTGCAAGGATTTGTCCTTCAACCTGTTCCATTGATCCAAGATAAATGCTGGTCACAGAAAAGAAAGTAGGTATGAGGTAGAAGATTAAATCGGAATAATGATCACCTAATTCCCTCAGTGTGGCAAAAGATAGCCCTCCCTATTAATCTTCCTTATAGAATCCACTGACCTCTTAAGTTTGGTTAGCTCAATATTACCTTTTAATGAACTTCTCTCCAAAAATGAAATTATTCTTTGTGGCAAATTTTGAGATGAACAATTGGTTCAAGGAATTTCTGTGCAGCAAATCCTTTAATTCTACATTTAAAAGTTTAACCTGAATCTTTAAAAGTCTTTTGTGTGTTCCTAGTCAAATAACTGTATTCCTCATCCTTAGAGCAGTTACCAAAAGATTTTCATTCCAGGAATAGGTGACCATTTTTTCTCCCTTTCTTCTTTAGTTTGGTTGAGAAAAAACACTTATGAAACTAAGTTTCAGATCTATTTTCACTCCAAGACCAAATATAGGTCATATGAAAGATATATTTTACACTTTTTAAAAAGATTCTTATTTAAGAAAAAGATTCTTTATGTCAAAAAGAATTTACATTCAATTTGATAATTCAGCAAGCATTTATTAAGTGCTTATTATGGGCTCTGCCTTGTGCTTGGCACTGGGGGCACAATAATAAAAATGAAGTTGTCCTTGCACTCAAGGAGTTTACATTCTTCTAATTTTTTTTAAATTTCAATACCTTACTTGGCAACAAGGAATTATTCCCCCTAGAAGCCAAAGTCACCCAAAGTCAACTAAAATGTATTTCAAATAGATATTCAAAGGGGAATAGCTAAGTTTACAACTAAACACTGACACCAGCCAACTGAGGTATTGATAAAATTCATTTTTACTTTCAGTCACAGAAAAGAAAAGAGGGAAATAACCTAACTTTTTCCTCCTGAAATGATTAGTTTGGGAAGTATTTCAGCTAGCTGTTGTAGTAATTAGAGTGTTAGACCTTCAATACAGCCTCAGATACTTTGACTAGGTATTTGATCCTGGGTAAGTCACTTAACTTCCTCAGTATGTTCATCTATAAAATGAGGACAATAATAGTACCCATGTCCCAAAGTTGATGTGAGGACGAAATGAAATAGTATTTGTAAAACACTTTTTAAACCTTAAAGTCCTATACAATGTTATGTATAATAATAATTATTATTATTAATTATTCTCTTTCTTATTTCTTTGGTGTAATGGGGAAAATTAAAAATAACAGAAGAAATTTGGCATTAATAATGCTTTTGGTGACACCATTTATTTTTCCCAGAAACCATGTAACATTCACTTACCAAAACTGAAATTTCAAGTCAATATAATAAATAGTTATCTGAGAAACAGGCAATTCTTCAAGTGTAACTCTCTAAATGTTTTATTAGGGAATGTATCTGTTGTTAATAACCATAGAATTACTATTAAATGACATAACCAGTGTTTATACTAGTTAAGGATGTGGACTAAAGTAAATTCTTTTAAAATTTATTTGGTTATTAGTTAACAATTATTAAGGAGTAAGATTCCTCATACTTGGAGTGGTTTACAAAAGGGTCTCATTCCAAAAATAGGTGAACAATTTTACCTTTTTTTTTTTTTGAAAGATTAGACTTAGATTTTAGGTATTGAATTTCCACAGGCAGAGATGGGGGACTATATTCTAGGAACAGTATGAACAAAGAAACAGACAAGATAAGTGTAGGGTGTGTTTGGGGGGAGGGGGAGTATGATTTATCCAGTTTGGTTTAAGCATGTACTATTAAAGGAGGGTAACTAGGTGGTGCAGTGGATAGAGCACTGGCCCTGGAGTCAAAAGGACCTGAGTTCAAATCTCACCTAATACATTTAATAACTGGGTGACCCTGGGCAAGTCACTTAACCCCAATTGCCTTAAACATTCAGGGCCATCTCCAGTCATTTTGATATATGTCTTGCCACTGGACCCAGATGACTCTGTAGGAGAGGGTGAGGTTGGTGACCTTGCATAGTTCTACCTCACTTAAATTCAATTCAGTGCAAGTCATGACATCACTCTGATGCCATGGTCCTCTTCAACAATAAAGGACAAACAACAACAAAACTATGTGAGGGGAAGCTATATAAAATTAGCTTTAAAAAGTAATCTGGAATTACATTGTTAAGGACTTTAAACAGCAGCATAAAAAGTTTGGCATTTATTTAGTAGGTAACAGAGTCATTGAATGGTTTTGAGTAATGAATTAAAGTGACCAGAAAAGAAGGGCAATATGCTATTATAGAAAAAGTTCTAGATTTAGAGTCAGGAATCATGGATTTAAATGACATCTCTGATACTACTAGATAGATGATGATGGACAATTCACTTAATGTTACTGAGCCTCAGTTTCCTTATCTAAGAAATGGACATTATAATACAGGCAGTCCTTACTCAGCAAAATTGTTGTGAGGATCAAATTATAAAATATTTGAAAAGAACTTTTCAAACTTTAATGCCCCCAAATAATTTTCAGATATTATTTTGTACATTAAGATTAACTTCGCAGCAGTACGTAGAATGAATTAGAAGCAGAGATTAGAGATGCCAAAGTCTATTAAGAAACTATTGCAATAATCTAAGGAAAATGAAATGAGGGCCTGAAATAGGATTATAATATAGGAATGAGAAAGAAGGGGATAATGAGAGAGAAAGTATGGAGCTAACCAATAGATCTTGGTTATTGTTGGCATGCTCTGTATTGGGATTTTCAAGAAAACTTTTTGAAGCCATAATAATGGCCCTGAGGAGATAATCTACATATTGAATTAGTCTCAGCATATATTTAGAAGTAGAAGGGAAGATTGAAGTGATTTTGAGAAATCAATGATAAGGGACTTCTCTGAGGGGAGAATCACTTATCCCCATTATGGTTGGCCATAAACTAACTGCTGAACCTCTTAGTTATCACAAAGATACATTTTATAAATAAACAGTTCTGTGACTATCTCCATCCAAGATTAAAGAAAACTAAGCACATAACTTCTTTCTCTATATTCTCTCCCTTGGGGATCTCATCATTGCCATGGCTTCAGTTATAACCTCTATGCAGATGACTTCCATATTTATGTCTCTCCCCAGAGCTTTAGTTCTTTATTTCCAACTGCCTAGAAAATATATATTTTTTTTTATCTCACTCCTCTGCCAGTACTTCAAATTTGTTAGGTCTGAATGTGAACCTATCTTCCCCTAAAAAACCTGATTGTCTCTTTAATTTCTTTGTTTATTTATAATAGCTAATATTTATATACATTTAAGGACTACAAAGCACTTTACTTATATTATCCCATTAATGTTAATGGAATCACCATCTTCCAAGTTACCAAAAATAGAATCAAGTCAACAACTATTTATTAAGCACTACCTATGTGCCAGAACCTGTGTCAAGTGCTGTGAAAACAAATACAAACAGGAAGACAGTCTTGCCCTCAAGGAGCTTGCATTCTAATGGAAAAGGCACATAAAAGGAAGCCCAAAAAATTGGGGAGAGAAAAGATAATGGTGTTTCATCCAAGGGCAAAACAGAAAGTTCTGGAGAGTCAGAAGTAAAACCAGGAGAGGAATGATATGATTCACCAGAACACCTTCCTTAAAATGGAGTTTCTCATAGGAACCAGTAAATAAGAGGGGAAGGCCACAGAGAGAATGCTTCTATGTGAGAAGTAAGATTCTAGGGTGAAGTTTCTATATCATTGTAGAAAATACCTGGAGAATCAGGAGTGTGGTCTAGAGAGGGATCCTTGCCTTTTCCCTCACTTTTTGCATCCAACCCCTGGTCCCCTTCCCTCTACCCACAGGAATTTCATCATGCTACAAAATTGCATCATCCTTGGTACTCATGCCTCCACAGTGGCCTCTGCCCATGGGGACCCTTCTGATATAAAAGGTGGAACAAAGAGCTCTTCTCCAAAGAGCTTTGATGGAGTACCTCCATCAAAGGAGGGTACTGAGGTCAGCCATTTCTTTATTTTCTATCTGGCTGCACTCCTTTGGAATTCTTCATCACACCCTTGTGAGTACCTTCACTCCTTTCTCTCCATCACCACCCCCTTTTTAGCTTCTTTTTGTGTATTCTACATTTGATTGTAAACTCCTTGAGGGCAAGGACTGTTTTTCTTTTTTATATTTCTATCCTCAGTCTTTAGCACAGTGCCTGGAACATAGTAGGCACTCAATAAATGCTTATTGACTTTACTCTATATTGAGTAACTGGGAAGATGGTGGTTCCAATAACATAAATGAAATACCTCATGTGGAGCACTGTGTAACCCTTTAAGTGCTAGATCAATGTTAGTTATTATAAATAAAGAAGTTAAGGGGACAGAGAGATTTTTTTCAGGGGAAAATGAAAGACTCTGATCTGGATATGATGAGTTCCAAATCCTACCAAACTAAGTGACTGGGGAATGTCTTTTGCATTTTCTCTTCCTTATTGCTCCCATTGCACCCTAAATCAGGTTCTCTTTTATTTTTGCCTAGATAGATTTCAAGAAAAAAAATATTAGTAAGGAAGTTGTCATCTTTCAGATCCATCAGTCATGTAAAATAATCTTCCCAATGCACATGATCACTTTACAATAAAAACTTTCAAGGCTTCCCAGTACCTATCAAATAAAATATAAACTTTTTGTCAGCATTCAAAGTCATTCATAATTTTGCTTGAACTATCTTCCATGAATTATCTCTCTCTAATTCCCTTCACAATGCTAAAATTCAGTCAAAATGAGTGATTTTTTATGGTTTACCCAATTCCATTTCCACTTCTATGGCTGCCCCACATACATAAAGTTTCTGTAACCTCTCTTCGACGTCCATCTCACATTCATATTCTCCACAGTTTCTTACCTTGCTCCACCAACATCCCTCAGATGAAAATGTTTACTCTTTCCTCATATTTCTTTTTTTAACTTTATTTTATTTTTATTTGTGATATATAATTATATTTTATAGATATATCAAACATATATATGTATACACATATATGATATAGATAATGTAAAATTTCTACATTACATTTAGCTGTACCTAGATATATTCCAATACATATAACTTAGTATTTTAAATCTTTAAATAACTGTTTTATAAATAACATACATATCAATTTATATAATATATATGACAAATGTGTTTAAATATAATTATTATATAAATAAGACCTAATTAACTCATATATTCATAACATATATATTTCTCTGTGTGTATATAAATACATATATAGATCCAGGACCCTTCCCAGCACACTCCTCCCCCACTTCTTTTTGAAAAACATTTTTCCAGATTAAATATTTTTATTTAGATTTTTCTGTTCCAATCTCTATCCCTCCCTTCCCTCCCCCCTCCCTGAGGCAGCAAACAATCTAATATGGGTTATACATATATGATAATGCAAAATATCATTGTTACCACAATGAGAGAATGTGAAAAATAGCATGCTTCAATCTATTCCATCACTATCAGTTCTTTCTTTGGAGGTGGATAGTATGTTTCATCAATATTCTTTTGGGATTGTCTTGGATTAATGTATTATTGAGAATGGTCAAGTCATTCACAGTTCTACATCGAACAATATTGTTGTCTCTGTGTACAGTGTTCTCTTGGTTCTGCTCAGTGTGTCTTTCCAGGCTTTTTTGAAGTCATCCTGTTTGTCATTTCTTACTGCACAGTAATACTCCATCACCATCATATACCACAGTTTGTTTAGCTATCCCCCAATTGATGTTCATACCTTTGATTTTCAATTTTTATCCACCACAAAAAGAGCTGCTATAAATATTTTTGTAATTGGTCTTTTTATGTTTTGGGGGATGTCTTTGGAATATAAACCAAGTAATGGTATTGCTGGATCAAAGGGTATGCACAATTCTATACAATTCCTAATTGCTCTCCAGAATGGTTGGATCTTTTCTCAAATCCACCAACAGTGGATCAGCATCCCAGTTTTCCCACAATCCCTCCAACAACCAATATTTTCCATTTTTGTTATATTTGCCACTCTAATAGGTGCAAGGTGATATCTCAGAGGTGTTTTAATTTGTATTTCTCTGATCAGTAATGATCTAGAGCATTTTTTCATATGATTATTGATAATTTTTACTTTTTTATCTGAAAAATGTCTGTTTAAATCCCTTGACCATTGATCAATTGGGGAATGACTTGCATTTTTAAAAATTTGATGCAGTTCTTTATATGTTTGAGAAATGAGGCCTTTATCAGAGATATTTGTTTCAAAAATTCCTATTTTTCTACTTGCCCTGAAATCTTAGTTATATTAGTTCTGTTTTTGCAAAAGCTTTTTAATTTTATATAATCAAAATGATCTATTTTTTTTAATTTAATTTTTTAGTGAGGCAATGGGGGTTAAGTGACTTGCCTAGGGTCACACAGCTAGCGTCAAGTGTCTGAGGCTGGATTTGAACTCAGGTACTCCTGAATCCAGGGCCAGTGCTTTATCCACTGTACCACCTAGCTGCCCCCAAAATGATCTATTTTACATTTAACTTTATTCTCTATATCTTCTTTGGTATTAAATTTTTCCCCTGTCCACAAATCTGACAGATAGACAATTCTATGGTCCTTTAATTTTCTTATGACATCATCCTTTCTTTATGTATAAATCATGTACCCATTTTGACCTTATTTTGGTATACAGTGCATTCCTTTTTTCCCAACAGGTTTTGTTAAATAATGAGGTTTTGTTCCAAAAGTTTGGATCTTTGGGTTTATCATATACTAGATTACTATAGTCATTTACTATAGTATAGTTTCTATCTATTCTATTTCACTGATCTACCTCTCTATTTCTTAGCTAGTACCAGATTGTTTTGATAATTACCTCTTTATAGTACAGTTTGAGATCTGGTACTCCTAGACCGCCTTCTTTTGTATTTTTTTTTCATTGATTCCCATGATGTCCTTGAACTTTTGTTTTTCCAGATGAATTTTGTTATTATTTTTTCTAGCTCTATATAAAAATATCCTTGATAGTTTTATTGGCATAGTACTAAATAAATTAATTTAGGTAGAATTGTCATTTTTATTATATTGACTTTGCCCACCCATGAGCAATCAACATCCTTCCAATTATTTAGATCTGACTATTTTTGTGAAAGGTGTTTTGTAGTTCTGGTCATATAGTTGCTGTGTTTGTCTTGGAAGGTAGACTCCCAAGTATTTTATATGGGCCATATTTATTTTAAATAGAATTTCTCTTTCTATCTGTTGTTGCTGTACTTTATTAGTAATATATAGAAATGCATATGATTTATGAGCATTTATTTTGTATCCTGCAACTGCTAAAGTTGTCAATAATTTCAAGTAGCTTTTTAGCTGATTCTCTAGGATTTTCTAAGTATAACATCATATCATCTGCAAAGAGTGATAGTTTTGTTTCCTCATTATCTATTCAAATTCCATTAATTTCTTTTTCTTCTCTTATTGCTATGACTAACATTTCTAATACAATATTAAATAATAGAGGTGATAATGGACATCCTAGTTTCACCCCTGATTGTATTAGAAAGGCTTTTAAGTTATTTTATTACAGATAATGCTTGCTGATATAAATATAAATAGTACTTATCATTTTAAGGTAAGTTCCTTTTATTCCTATTCTCTCTAGGGTTTTTAATAGGAATGGGTGCTGTATTTTGTCAAAGGCCTTTTCTGCATCTATTGAGATAATAATATGATTTCTATTGCTTCTGTTATTGATATGGTCAATTATGCTGATAGTTTTTTCTAATATTAAACCATCCCTGCCTTGCTGGTATAAATCCCACCTGGTCATAGTGTATGACCTTTATGATATATTTCTGTAATCTATTTGCTAGTATTTTGTTTAAAATTTTTGCATTGATATTCATTAGCAAAATTGGTCTATAATTTTCTTTCTCTGTTTTTGCTTTTCCTGGTTTTGGAATCCACATCATATTTTTCTCGTAAAAGGTTTGGTAAGATCTCCTTCTTCACTTATTTTTCAAATAATTTATATATTATTGGGATTAATTATTTTTTAAAGGTTTGGTAGAATCCACTTGTGAATCCAACTGGTCCTAGAGATTTTTTCTTAGGAAGTTCATTGATGACTTGATCAATTTCTTTTTCTAAAATTGGGTTATTTAAGTATTTTATTTCTTCTTCTGATAGTGTGGGTAATTTATATTTTTGTACATATTCATCCATTTCATCCATTGGCATATAATTGGGCAAAATAATTCCTAATAATTGTCTTAATTTCCTCTTCATTGGTGGTGATTTCATCCCTTTCATTTTTGATACTAGTAATTTGGTTTTCTTCTTTTCTTTTTTTGATCAAATTAACCAATGGTTTATCTATTTTATTGTTTTTTTTTTCATTAAACCAGCTTCTAGTTTTTTAATTAATTTAATTGTTTTCTTACAATTTTATTAATCTCTTCTTTGATTTTCAAGATGTCCAATTTGGTGTTTAGTTCGGGATTTTAAATTTGTTCATTTTCTAATTTTTTTGTTTGTATGCCCAATTCATTGATCTGCTTTTTCTCTATTTTATTGATGTAAGCAGTTAGGGATATAAATTTTCCCCTAAGAACTGTTTTGCTGCATCCCATAAATTTTGATAAGTTATCTCATCATTATCATTTTTAAATAAGATCATCAATTTTTTCTACGATCTGTTCTTTGACCCACTTATTTAGGATCAAATTATGTAATTTCCAATTGATTTTTAATCTCACTTTCAATTATGCATTATTAAATGTAATTTTGATGGCATTATGATCTGAAAAGTATGTGTTTATTATTTCTGCTATTCTGCATATGGTTATAAGATGTTTATACCCTAACACATGGCCAATTTTTGTCATATTTTGTCATATTTCTTAAAGCACTTTGCCCAAGTGTACCTCTCCTTTGTACCTACAAAATCTCCCTTATATACTGCTTTTGCTCCCGTCTCCAAACAGAATCATTAGAAGTCATGCCTGGGAGGACCTAAGCCACTGGTCTCTGATCCTTTGAGGACCTTGTATCCACCCAAAATCTTTGACTCTGTTTGGCATGCCTGTTGCCACCCATCCTCCTACTTTGTGCTTGCTGCAATGAGGACTGTAATCATATCACTAGCATTCCACCTCTGCATCTGAAAAAGCTATGTTAAAAGAATATGGTTCCACTCACCTTCTTTATGACTTCTCTGAAAAAAACTTCCTTCCCTGGCCACCACTGTCCTATGAATATTGTCTCTCCCTTTAAAATATAAGTTCCTTGAGGGAAGGGATTACTTTGCTTTTGTATTTTCTTCCCCTTAGTGCTTACCATAGTGCTTAGAACATACTTAACAAATTCTTATCATGTATTCATATGGCATTTTCCACCAATTAGATTATATACTCCAAAAATCTCAGAGTATTTCTAAGCTTTGATAGTTTAAATAGCTTAAAATCACCTTCAGACTTTTGGGATACCTTGGGTAGTATCTATACACATCTAGTACAGTGCTTTCCAAATAGCAGTTACTTGATAAATGTTTGTTGAACTGTTGAAATATGAAAGGGCAGTCTATATTTAATAGACTAGAATCCAAAAGCACACAGTACATAAAGTGTCCCCAAAGGTCTCTTGCTCCCTTCCATAGTAAGTTCTTCTGGTCCATGAACAAGATCCATAACTGCTACATAATTAATCCATCAAGCATTAATTAAACATCTATTATGTCCCCAGCACTAGATGTACAAAGACAACATGGAAATTGTCTCGGCTTTGAAGGAGCACACATTACAATAGGAAAAATATTATATACTTAAAATAATATTTTTGTTGTGTTAGTAAAAGAAACAAATATTTGCAGTCACAAGTCACAGAAGCATCATATAAGAAAGAAAAAACATGATATTTCTAATACATTCTACCCAACACATCAGAAATCAGAGAGCTGTCAATAAGTGCTACATATTTTGTAGTTTCTAAAAATATGTAAAGCTAAATAGTAGAGGCAAACTATTCCAAAGGGAACCTGTAATTGTATACTGGTTTCTCTGTCCCTTCTTTCCCACAACCTCAGAAGAAGCAGTCTCAAATTTTGTCCCTGACCCCATAAAATTACATTTAAATGATTTGTAAAATGCATTTATATTTATTTTATTCCATAAATATCTCTTCAAAATTCTTCTCTTATTTTTATTGCAATAAAGAATGTAGTAAAGGAACTCCTTAATCAAAGTCAAAGTCTGCAAGTCTTTTTTAGGGAAAATATTACAGACTTGTTTGAGCTGTTTGGCAAGATTTTAAGGTCACTTTTTGAAAAATTGATCAGGGATTGAATAGTTTGATACTTATTGTCAATTTGAACATTTCTACCAATTTGTTGTTCTCTTTTTCACTTCTTTGGAGAGATTTGCCATTGTGAATTCAGGTAACATATAGGGCTCAATGGATAGCACTAGGGTAGAAGCAAAGAGAACTGGAATCCAGCCCTGGGTATTCCATTTCCCCCATTCTCACAGCTATTTGAGAAGGAAATAATACCAGAGAAAAGTAAATTCTCCAACCTGAGAGGAGACTGAGACAATTTGTATATGAATGAAATAATCTGGATTTGGGGGAGAGGTGGTGGTGGAATAAATATCTAATTTACCACCAGTCATCCAATAAACTACCAAGATTACTAATTAATAACATCCATGGTGAAAAAATGTATGAAAGAGAACGCAGAGCAATAATGACACCAGAGAATAATTGAAAAGCTGTGAACTTCTCTTAATTAAATATGAAAATAAATAAACTGAATACTATGCTGAGGTCTTGATCCTAAAAACCTTTGAGAAAAGTAACTTTGAAATGCAATTCTGAAAGTTCAAATGATGAAGTCACTAGCTCTTTTTTTAAGCTTATTTTGCAGTTCTGGGTCCTTTTCATCTCATAGAATATATGCAAGCTCAAATATTTCATGAGTCAGGCAAGTGCCAGTGGTCTCCAAACCCTGACACAGCCATATAATGAAGCAGGCAGGAAGGTTATGAAACTACTAAATATACAGCTTTTACTGGTATTTGGCCTTGATTCTTCATTAGCCATTTCCCTTTGAGGTATTCTCTCTGGCAAAAGCCCTGAGCTAAATGACTGACCAAAGGCAGACACATAAGAACTAACCAGGGTGAATATGCAATACATCCTCCTAGAGCCTTCTGCAGAAAAGAGGTTTTCTGGCAAAGGATAGACATGCACAAAAGTCAAAAGGCATCCAATGACCACCCTAGTATCACGCCAATTTGAGGCATCCTCAGACCCTTGTGTCTCTTGCAATAGTTGACCATCCTACTATAGTAGTGTAATTATGGAGATATCCTTAAGGTTGAAATATTTAAATAGTATCTCTATTAATTATTCTTTATAGCTTAAATTTGTGGGCTGAATGAGAGGACCTGAGCTTGAATGCTGAACATTACTTACTATATGTGTTACCCTAGATAAGTAATTTAACCTCTTTTGGCTTTAGTTTCTTCATTGGTAAAATGATAGGGGACATGGGACAGCTAGGGAGTATAGTGGATAAAGCACTGGCTCTGGATTCAGGAGGACCTGAGTTCAAATCCATCCTCAGACACTTGATACTTACTTGCTGTGTGACCCTAGCCAAGTCACTTAGCCTTCATTGCCACCAAAAAAAAAAAAAAAACCATAGAGTACAATTAGATAGTCTGTAAGGTTCCTTCCAGATATAAATTTTGTAATTCCAAGGCAGAAGCCCTGAGCACCTTCCAAGGTAAGGACTACTACGTCTTCCTATATTTCTACTTTTAACACCATGGTTCCCAATTATGTTAAAAGAGTCCCATGTCTATTGGGTAGGAGACCATCTTCTTATGGATGTGTCAATGTTGGGAGTGTTGATATTGATGGAAGAAATGAAGCAAGAGATTATAAATGAATGGAAGATAGACTTGCAAGGAGAATTAATAGTTTAGAATAGAAACTGAGGAACTTTACAGAGGAAAGGGGCACCATGAAAATCAGAATAGATCAAACAGCAATCAGTGACTCAACAAAACAAGATCTATTAAAATAAAATCAAATGATTGAAAGAATAGAAGATGATATAAGGCATATCCTATCAAAAACAACAGACCTGGAAAACTAGTCAAGGTGAGAGAATCTAAGAATCATCAGATTATTTGAAAACTATGACTAAAGTTGGGATGCCATATTTCAAAATACTGTTAATGATGACTGCCTAGATATTTAGAAGCTAGAATCTGTGGGAAGGAACTCTTTTGCTTTTTGTTTAAGGCATCATGCCTTAAACATAGGAGGCATTTAATAAGTGTTTGTTGAATTGATTTACTATAATTGTGTCACTGATATTATTTTTGCTTACAGATTTTTCCCATTCACTCACATTTCTTTTTGTAGCCTCTATCCCCAAACCCTAGCCTTTAGTATTCCCCACCACCACCACCATCCACTGTTTTCAGATATTTTTTAATTTTCCAAAATTACATTTTCACCTTTTCTCCCTGATTGTTTATACTTCTAGGGTCTATAATCCCATTTCTTTTTGTGATCAGTTTGAATTGTTTGTGGTTGCTGATTCCAGACTTGCCTCTTTTCTCACATTCTGAATCAATTCCCAGTGTCACTAAGCAATAGACTTAGTACAGAAAAAGTTGCAAAAATAATAAAAAAATAATAATAACAAGGGAGAACAACATACATACAAACAATAGGAGGTGAGGAAAAGCCCAGGTATAGATAGATACATTCAGAGAAAGAAATAGGCTGATCAATAGAGGATTGACTTCACTGTAATCTCCTTGTCTTTGGAAAAGATTTATAAAATTGTAAATTAGATTTTGTGCGCCTTTCTCTATAAAAGAGTGAAACCGCAACAAAAAATGTCTTTGAAAGCCATTAAGCTGTACCTGTTACCTTTCATCTATTTTCCTCAACCCGAAAATCTTCACTGAGGCATTTGGGAGTTTTGTAAATCAAAGAACCAAGAGGGAAATCTACATTCAGAAGACCTACCATAGCTTCTTATATTCACTTAATTACCAGTTCCTTATATCGTACCCCATACTCAAGAGGTAGTATGATGCATAGGAAAGAATTCTGCAATTAATATCAAATGACTTGTGTTTTAGTCTTACTTCCCTTATCCACTACATAACTTTGGGTAAGCCTCTTAATCTCTTTGGTCTCAGTTTCTTCCTCCATAAAGGGAAAATATGGACTAGATGGTGCCTATAGTTCCTTCCAATTCTAAATATTATTGATTCTATTTTTCTGAGAACAGGACTGCCCTATTTATTCTTTTTTTTTTTTTGAGGCAATTGGGGTTAAGTGACTTACTCAGGGTCACACAGCTAGTAAGTGTTAAGTGTCTGAGGCTGGATTTGAACTCAGGTCTTCCTGACACCAAAGCTGGTGCTCTATCCACTGTGCCACCTAGCTGCCCCCTGCCCTATTTATTCTTAACACTTCAGTCAAACCAATGTTACTATCTCAGTAGATAATGAAAATATGCCATAATTTGAATCATTTTTTAAAATACATTTTATGATGATTTTTATTTTACATCAAGGCTTCCTTCTGATTAAGCTAAGTATAACCCAGCAGAAATTGTTGAAAATGCTTAAGTAGAGGCCTTGTGGCAGTACTGTATAAGTTGATTGTCCTTGGACAAACATAGCTAATTCAGGAAAGGCTCATCCCCAGAGGTCTGACTATTACCTCATGAATTTTTGTGTTATAGCAGTATGTGAAATATAGGGTGAAGTAGTAATATGTGTCAATGTTGGGAGTGTTGATATTGAGGAAATGTAGACCACTGAAGTAATTACTTTGAACACTTCAGAGAAGAGACAATTGTTTGACTTTGGTGTGAAGAGTATTTTTAGATCCCTTTTGTACCAACCTCATTAGGGAGGTGCCCATTATAAATAATATAATTATAGTTGTTACTATTATTATAATCCCCTGAGTTGGGATCTAGCTTCCTTATGGCAATGGAGACAATGATGTCAAATGGGGTGAGGAGTGAAATTCCTCAGGAAATTGTACTTGGAGAAATTTTGGAACAAAACTAATCAATTTGATGAACAAGAGATGGAAGGTTCTTTTAAGCATGTTTTAAGTATGTGTCACAGCATTCTAAATAGGAGGGAGTGATCTAAGGGGAGTCTTAGCAGAGCAAAAAATCAGATGGTCTAATCTTTTAGAAGAGAATTATCCAAGGTAGAAGGAAAGATGTATGTGATGGTGCTATGCACTGCAGTTTCAAAGTTTGTTTGCTATTCTATAAAATATAGAGATAGACAATGGAATAATGTAAAATGAGATGTACCGAGAGGATAAACCAATCAACGAATCTATACATATTTACAGATTGTCCATCCCTGGATAGGAAGCATATAGGATCTATAAGAAAAAAAAAGTTAATCTCCATGCTATAATAAGGTATTAGAGAAAGATTTTGGTGGAAGAGGATACTGTTTTCCACTCATTATTTTATATGTGTAATGATTGGAATGACGCCACCTACTGGAGACTTGCTGTGGAAAGCTCCACCATGAGGAAAATGCCTCAGAGGCATTGTGGCTTTTCCTTGGCGTCAGGAAATGACGTTTGCTCATGGGTGCTGTCTATCAAGGCTACCAGCCAATCAACTTGAGGAGCCTCCTATGGTCTGGGAGGAGACAGGAAGGAGGAAAGGGAGCCTGTGCAGAGAGTGCTGGCCTTTTTTGGGGGGGCTTCCTGACTTGATGGTGGTGGCAGCAGAGGACTTCACAGGAAATTTGAGGAAAGATAGGAATGCCAGGCTGTTAGAATTCTGTTCTCAATCTTTTTTCTTTCTATTTTCCAATAAACCCTTAAAAACCTAAACTCGTTTTATCAGTGATTTTTAGTCAGTTTCCCCCAAACTGGGGGAACAGATTAGAATCCACATTTAGAATCTTAAATTACACATATGTAATAGCTTTTCTCCCAAATACTTTCACCTCTTTGAGGGCAAGGACCTCTTCTTATACTTTACTTGTACCCTGGTGTAGACAATCAATATGCTGATATTGACTGGCTGATTAATTGATCCTCCGGCATTCTATTCTATATAGCTAAATAGCTACCCAACCAGCTGTGGTTTCCTTTTGGCTCCAAAGATGTGTAACATGTACAGCAGCCACACTCAGATAAAAGCAGAAAGGCTAAACAATGTTAAGGGTAACTGACATACCTCAAATCTATCAGTGAGTTAGGGGAGAATCTACTCCAATCATTTGAAGACTTCCCCTGGCAGAATGGGCAGATGGGAACAATTTCTTCCAGTGGCCATTGTGATGAAATAATGAGATTTAGCAGATACTCAAAGACCCACCTGGAGATTAATCTAGACTAATTGAATCAAATGAGAGTGATTAACTGCTGATTAGCCTACTTCAAGTTAACTGGATTGTAATCACACCTTGAGAACACCTTCAGAACCAATGGATTTGGATGATGCCAACCAATCAGCTTGAAGCAGTGTGTAAGGACCTCCTCTGTTCCAGAACTATAAAAAGCTTCCACAGTCAGCTTACTGGAGAGTTCCTGATTAAAGCAGGCTCATGGAGGAGGACTTGAGGAAGAACCCAAACAGGCTGGAACTCTAGGCTAGGAAGGACTTCTTTTTCTTAACTTTCTGAACTCCTTGTAAATATCTGTATGCTTTAATAAATGTTTAATGCCCAAAGACTGGTACTGAAGCTTTTTAATTTAAGGTGACCACAAATTAGATTTCAAACATCACACTATGAAGGTGCTGAAGTAGACATTGTGGAGTGCTTAGAGCTTGGTCAGACACTCAAGATGCCAAGATCATCCACTGTATCCCAGGGCTTCACGAGTCATCTTGACTTTGGTCCTGCCACTGGACTTTAATGATTTTGGAAGAGAAAGTGAGGGTTACAGCTTTGTATGACTGCCTCACTAGAATCCAATTCACAAGCAAGTCATTACCTTGTGATGTCAAAAACAAAAAATGAATAACAATGAACAGCAACATTGAATTCCATGTTATTCCATAGTGTAAGGAATTAATTGTGATTTGGGGTTTCCAAGACTCCATCTTTGCTTCTTTATGGTCACACTGAAAAGTTGTAATCTCAAAAAGCCTAAGAGAAGATAGGTGTGTACTTAAAAAGATTATAGAACAAACAAAAGGAACTCTGATCAGATTTGCAATGTATATTAGGTGGGACTCAGCATGGGGAAGAACCTCCCTTCCTGTGAGAGGGGAAGGAAAGGGAAGAAAAAATTCCAAATTCCCGGAGGGAGAGTGAGAGGAGCTGGTGTGACAGTGGACCTTCGGACTGAGCCAGGAGACACTGGACAGCTGATTCTCCTTAGAGCTTCAGATTCCAGGTGGTGGTAAATTTGTGTTGTTGAGGTGAGGCTGGCTCTTTGGACCAGCTGAGCTGGAAGCAAGTTTAGGGTTTGTGTCAGTTTTTATTCAACCCAAACTGAGTCTCCAATTGGTTCAACATAGCCCCTGGGCTGTCCCCATTATAATTTGGCCAGGCCCATGAGGGGCTCAGGTACTCCACTGGATACCCTGACTCAACAAATGCTCCCAGTGCCACTCAGTCCCACCTAATATACATTGCAAATCTGATCAAAGTTCCTTTTGTTTGTTCTATAATCTCTTCAAGTACACACCCATCTTCTTTAGATTACATCTTTTCAGTCTGACCATAATGAAGCAAAAATGGGGTCATGGAAACCCCAAATCACAATTAATTCCTTACAATAGCTTCTCTATATATTCTTGAAGCATCAAGTGAACTTTAGAATCTCTGAAAAAAAAATTATTTCAAAGTTTTGTACAATAAAATTATAGTTAAAAATGAAAAAGCCATTTTTAGTTCATGAGCAAAAGACAAAAAACAAACAAACAAACAAACAAAACAGACAGCAAACAGGATTTGGCCTACAGGCCATAGACTTCTACACTAAAACACAAACTATAGCAGCTTCCATCCAACTGGAAAAACCATTAATGGCTCAAATATCCATTTTCAAAGAAATACTTAGCTAAATTTTTGGAGGTTCATCACCAGGTTAGCCACAAAATGATCAATGTTATAACAATAGCAATTTTCAAAGACAATATACCAAGATAAAGAAGGGTTACAATCTGCATAGGAAGGATAATCCATGCTGGTGAAATTAAAAATCCTAGATATTGAAATAACAACATATGATTAAATGAAAATGTAGTATAGATGATACAATCAGAAGAAAATCAGAAAAAGAAGAAACACTTTCAGCAAGGCAATGATCCAATATAACCCTGAAGGACTTATGAAGATTTTGGCCCATCTGCAGAGAAAAAGAAGAAACTAATAGAATTTAGAGCAATTGGGAAAACTTCATGAAGTCAAGACAAGCATTAGGCACCTACTAACTGTCAGACATTGGACTAAGTACTAGAGACATAAAGAATGAGAAAAAATAGTCCTGATTGTCAGGGACATCACAATCTAGTAGAGGATAAAATATATACAACTATGTACAAACAAAATATATGCATAATAAATTGTAGAAAATCTATAGAGATAAGACCTTAACACCTTAAAGGAGATTGGAAAAAACAACTTGTAGAAGGAAGCCAGGGAACAAAAGAGATAGAGATGAGAATGGAGAACAGTCTGAAAATGTACAGAATTGGAAGATGGACTACCTTATTTGAGAATAAGCCATGATACCATTTTCATTAGATTGTAGAATATGTGGAAAGGGAAAATGTATAAGAAGACTAGAATGGTAGAAATAGACCAGGTTATTAAAAACTTTAATAGACAAGCAAAGGATTTTTTTTTATTTGATCCTGGAAGTAATAGGGAACTATATGTATTTATTCAATGTAGTAGGGGGCAGTGTTTGTGACGTAGTCTGACTTATGCTTTAAGAAGATTAATTTGTCATCTAAATGGAAGGTGGACTGAAATAGGGAGAGATGATAAGGGTATTGTAATATTCAGAAGATAAGGTGATTAGGGCCTACACCAGGGTGATGGCAATGTCAAAGGAGAAAAGGGTATACATACATGAGATGATATCTAGATAGAATCAACAAAATTTAGTAACAGATTTGATGTGGGGCATGGAATAGAGTAAGGAGTCAAGGATAGAGCCTACATTGTGAGCCTGAGTACCTAAAGTATGCTGGTACCCTTAATAGCATTAGGTAAATGGGGAAAAAGTGATCTTAATGGGAATGATAATAAACTCAGTTTGAAGCCTATTAAGTCTGAGATCTCTATGAACATGGACAGAGGAGAAGCTAGGTGACACAGTGGATAGAGTAATGGGCATGGAATCAGGAGGACCTGAGTTCAAACCCACTCTCAGATATTTACTAGCTGTGTGACCCTGGGCAAGTGACAACTTCTGTTTGCCTCAGTTGCCTCATCTATAAAATGGGGTCTCTGTAGAAGGACATGGCAAACCCCTCCAGTATCTTTGCCAAGAAAACTCCCAATGGGGTCACAAATTGGTGGACATAATTGAAAACACCTGAATGATAACAACAATGAACGTCCTGTCCAAGATGTCCAACAGGCAATCGGAAATCTGAGAGTGGAGGTCAAAAGACAGATTACTGGAGGACAAAGTGCTTGAACTGAAGTTTGAAGATGGAATAGGATTTAGGAAGGCATAAAAGAGGGGAAAGAACATTATTTATTGGGAGAGCAGTATAAACAAAAGTTGCTAAGGAGGGAATACATTATATATATACATATATATATAATATATATATCATTGTAATATTTATCTTATTATATATCTGTATGTATGCCTGCATGCATGCATGTATGTATGTATGTATGTATGAGACATAGTAAGAATAGGCTCAGAGACTCTTCCCCAAAGCTTTCAGTGACTACCCATAATCCTACATTGGTAAAGTACAAAACTTTTGCTTGACATTCACTGTTTTCCGTAAATGGCTCCAATCTACATTTACAGGCTTATCTTCTATTACTTCCCTAATAAGAACCACAGGAGAATAACAGAATTCTAGAATTGGAATGGACCATGGGACTATCTGAGTCAAACTATACTATAAAAAGGATCTCTACTATAACATAGAAAATAGTCGCCCAGTCTCTATTTCAAAAGCTCTGGGTAACCCATTTTATTTATGAACAACTTTAATTGTTAGGATTCCTCCTCCACCCATATTAATCCTAAATTTGTTTCTTTTTCTTTTTCCTTCCTTCTAGCAGCATGAAGATCAATAGGTTAGAAGGTAGAAGAGGATGCAGAGAAGGGGAAGAAGGACCCCAAAGTGTTTGCTATAGGTGGGCCTCAACTTCCCATGGTTGAAACAGCATCTTGGGCTCCATAGCATCATACAATGGATTTACACTTGCTGGGAAGAATGAAGGCTGCTGTTAGTTGCCTTTCTAGCAGACAGCTCTTTGCTGGGAGATATGGAAGCAGCCACATGTTAATCTGACAGGTACTATTGGGAGGTTTCTTCCTCAGATGTGCATTTGGACATGATAAAAATGGCTCTGAGACTAGGAGTATAAAAAGACTCTAAGGATTATCATTTCCTTATATCCAGTCTTGCTCATCTATAAGCCATATTCTGCATAGCTGCCAAATTGATATTCCTAAAGCACAGGTTGGAACAAGTCACTTTTCTGCTTGACCCTTCAGCAGCTCCCCATTACTTTTAGGATAAAATAGAAACTCCTCTGTTTGTCATTGAAAACCCTTCACAATCTTTTTCCAGTATAATTTTCTTTCTTTCTTTCTTTCTTTCTTTCTTTCTTTCTTTCTTTCTTTCTTTCTTTCTTTCTTTCTTTCTTTCTTTCTTTCTTTCTTTCTTTCTTTCTTTCTTTTTGCAGGGCAATGGGGGTTAAGTGACTTGCCCAAGGTCACACAGCTAGTGAGTGTCAAGTGTCTGAGGCCAGATTTAAACTCAGGTCCTCCTGAATCCAGGGCCAGTGCTTTATCCACTGTGCTACCTAGCTGTCCCCTTCCAGTATAATTGTAAAGCCCAGTTACACATTATTCCCCTTCATATGTTCTGTATTCAAGCCAAATGGGGTTTGTCATACTTCTCTGTATATAGCATCTCACCTCTATAGCTTTATATAGGCTATCCCCCATGCTTTCCTTCCTCACCTCTTCCCCTTGGAATCATTAGTTTCCTTCAAGGTTCAGTGGTTCAGTGTCATCTCCTTCAAGTTGCCTTTCCTAACCCTCCTTATTTTTAGTGCCTCTTTCCAAATTACAGTGAATATAATATTTAATTATTCATGAAAATAATGCATCTCCCTAATAAAATGTAAGCTCTTGGAGGGCAGAAACTATTTTTATATTAGCATTTCCAGAACCTACCATGATACCAAAAGCATAAGTATATAATAAATGTCTGTGGATTGAGTGATTAGGATTGGAAGCTAAAGGAAATAAATGATATTATCTTCACTGCTTTCAATTAAATGTTAGTACCTTAAAAGAGAGTGCAGGATATGTATGGGGGTAAGGGAGAGGGGGAAAATGAACAGTTGCCTAAGAAGAGGTTGTTTTTAAAATGGGATTTGATTTTCTGACCTTGGTGAAGGATAAAAATATGAAAGGTTATTAGCTCCCAAGAGTACACCTTAAAACGGACAGAAAGAAAGTAATTGCCTACAGATTGTTTGATCTGATTAAGAAGAATTTAAACTAAGAAAAAATGATAGAGGAAATTCTCTCTTTCTCTCTCTCTCTCTCTCTCTCTCTCTCTCTCTCTCTATATATATATATATATACACACACACACACACATATATATATATAAACACAGAGATATATATCTGTGTATGCATATATACATGAAAAATAACTGTAGCTTATGACTTAAGAATAAAAATATCAGTAGAGGTGGTAAGTAATTTATAGGTAATAATGGCAGGGAAAATAGGAAGAACTGATACTCAGGAACTCAAATGTCTAAATGTCAATCCACTGGATATAAGTAATAAACAAAGCAATCTAAAATTAGATTTTAATATAGGGTAGCAAATATTATCTCATGGGAAACATGGAACCTTAATGCAATGAAATTCATGACTAGAATACAGAAAAGGAAGGGAATACCTTCAAGATGAGATTTGGTAGAAGGAAAGGCAGAGTAGCAATCAAAACCAAGAATATATGCATCTGGTTTGAAATCATATATGACCTGAAGTTCTAAATTTCTAAAAAAACAAATTGGCTCAAAAGAAATGGAAAGAATTCAAGAATAAAATGTTGATGGCATGGCCATAACTGAGGGTAATACAGTTAAAGGGAAATATCACTGATCAACTCAGAGTCTAAAAGGATATGTAAAAGAAATGGAATCAATGGTAGATTACTGAAGATGAAAGCCAAAACGTAGCAAAGTCATCTAAGAATAAGGATTGGGAAGGCTAAAGTCCTCTATGAGCTGAGGTTATAGAATCACATATTTAGAGCAACAAGGGACCAAAATGGATATTTTGTCTAAACTTCTTAGATGGCAGGGACTATCTCACTTTTGTATTTTTATGACCACAGTGTTTGGCATATAGTAAACATTTAATAAAGACTTTTCACTCATTCATTAATATACAAAGCTACAAATTGTTTATCTGCAACTTCAGATCCTTGATATTCTGCCTTAGGTCCAACAGGAGAAAAAACTAATCCATTTTCTACATGATGACTCTTCAAAAATTTGAAAAACAGGTAGCATGTCTTCTCTAAGTCTTCTTTCCCCAGAATAAATAACACTCATTTTGATCAATCTTCATTTTGTATGTTTTACAGTCCCTTTCACCTTTCTGGTAATCATGTTCTGGACTTGCTCCAGTTTTTCCATGAACTGTGTTAAATGCAATATCCAGCTAGGACTGAAAATAGTATGCCAGATGTGGTATGGTGAGGCCAAAGTACCTACAGATATACCACCTACTTTATTCTGGATACTATGCCTTTATTAACTTTGTCAAGGATTTCTTTAGGTCTTGTTGTGACTCTTACTGTTGTTTCCCATGTTACATGAACACATTGATACCTACAAAGGAGAATGATTCTGCACGACAGGGAGGATAGAATAAAAATAGCTGACAATGGATAACAGAGAAATGAAAGCAAAGCTAATTAAGATGGTAAGAAAACTTTAGTTGTGACTCAACATAGAAGAATTACATTACAGAGTACTGAAAGAACTTGCAGATGTCATTTATATACAACTTCCAGTCATCTCTAAAAAATAAGGTTGAATGGGACAGGTACTACTAATTGCTTAGAAATGGTCAAATGCAGTGCTACTTTCCTTTCTTTTTCTTTTTCTTTCTTTCTTTCTTTCTTTCTTTCTTTCTTTCTTTCTTTCTTTTTTTTTTTGGTGAGGCAATGAGGGTTAAGTAACTTGCCCAGGGTTACACAGCTAGCAAGTGTCAAGTGTCTGAGGCTAGATTTGAACTCAGGCCCATTGCTGGCAACCTACTCCAACAATATTACAATAAAAAAAATACCTATCTGTACAAACATATTCATAGCTGTCCTTTTCTATCTGCAATAACAAAATCCTGGAAGCAAAGTATATGACCAACAACTATAGAATGGTTGAATAAATTATGGCATATTAATATGATGTAATATTATGATGCTGTAAAAAGGATAAATATAAGGCACCTAAAATTAGAAAAAAAAATCTATGTGAGATGGTGCTTTATGAAAAGCAGCAGAATGGAAAATCATATAAACACTGACTACATCTATATTTTAAAATAAAGAAGGAGGAGGAAGGAAGGAAGGAAGGAAATCCAGGTCAAATATGGCAGAATTTCAGACTGACCAGGAATGGGACATATAAAATAAGCATCTTATTTGCCTGTGTGTTGTTTGTTAAATTCTTCTGGTTCTATATAGTTAAAGGCTAGAGATTGCATAAATACTATTTTGCACAATTCTGTATGTATAAACATACATTTTTGTTGGTTTTTAAGTTTGTAATTTTTAAAAAAATAAATAAAACAAGGAATGTCATGCTATAATAACTTCATTCTCTTTTTAAATGAGATTAGTAAACTGGTAGATTATGTGAATCAATGAACACAGTATATGCAGATTGCAATAAAACATTTGACTAAGTCATAATATGAGATTGAAAATGTGAACTGGATAGATAACAGAGCAATTTGATACATTTGGAATTGGGTCACTGACTGGCTCCAAATTGTGTGACTAATGGATTGATGTCCACCAACTCAAGATCTCTAGTGGAATTCCCCAGGGTCCTGTCCTGGGTTTTATTCATTTTAATAATTTTATGAATGAATTGAATAAAAATTCAGATTTGTCTATGAAATATATCCGGGAGACTTAGTGAGCATTTTGGATGATAGAATTGGGATGCTAAGAGATCACAACCAGATGAAATGGTGGGATGAGTATAGCAAGATAAATTTTAATTAGGGACAATAATAAAAGCCCTGAACTCAGATAATATGAAAAAAAAGTCAAAATTAGGATGGTAGTACTATATGATCCTGATAATGACTCAATGTTAGCTTATATGAAGAGGTCTTAGGAATTTTTGTTGATTGTCAACTCTATTGAAGTCAAGAATATAATGGCTGTGGCTGTCCAAAACATCTAATATACTGATGGACTGCCCTAATAGAATAGTGCCCTGACAAAAGAAATAATAATTGTATCATGTTATGTATGTGGATTTAGGCAAGTGATTTAACCTCTCTTGGCCTCAGTTTCCTCATTTGTAATATAAGAGGTTTAAGACTATATGATCTCGGGGCAGCTAGATGGCGCAGTGGTAAAGCACCGGCCCTGGATTCAGGAGTACCTGAGTTCAAATCCAGCCTCAGACACTTAACACTTACTAGCTGTGTAACCCTGGGCAAGTCACTTAACCCCAATTGCCTCACTAAAAAAAAAAAAAAAAAAAAAAAAAAAAAGACTATATGATCTCTACATAGCCTTCTCTGCTTGATGTTTTTATGAATAATCTGACCGTAATACCTATTACCTCAGGTTCCAGAAATCAAGCTGAAGAAGAATTGCCACATATAATAAATATTTGAGGACAGATTTATTTATTGGATGACAGTTGAACAAAGTAACCACAAAGGTCCTTTCTAGTTCTAGAATTCTATGATTGTAAAGACTCAGGTCTAGAAGGGAAAGCCCTAGCATGAAATGGGCAAACTTAGATCTGTATGGATTAGGAATGTAATAGGTGTTCTGACACTAGATCAAAAGGAGAATAGAATAGGCTGGGGCTTCTTCTTCAAATATTAGTTCCTAATCTGGGCCCAGAATAAACCTTTAGGGCTATCCTAAGCCTATTGCAGAGTAGCCTTGGGTCTTTAAGGAAACTTTAAAATAGCCTGAGAGCCTTTGAAAAGGGCTAGAGATGATCTAGGGTTAGGAAGGACTTACAGACAGAGCCAAGTTTGCTAGGTGTCCACTGTCTTCTGCATGAGGTTACCAAGATATAGGACAGCATTGATCAAGGAATGGGTTAGCCAAAAACATGAGAGGAAAGAGAAAACTACCTGGGGCAGGACAGAGAGGAAACATACAGTTTTGTATCTTTCCTTATCTTCATTATATCTGTTGAGCCAAATCTTCTAGGCAAAATCCAGGTCCCTTTGGAAATAATTTACTCTTTGAGTCCTCTAGAACACTACTTAGTGTGGCCATTTAATAATTTATTTGGCAAAATCTTAGGAATAAGAAAGTATCCAGTGTAGCTACAAAGTGTTCAAATTAGGCTACATCTCCATGGGCTAAATAAAGCAGTAGAGAGATGGTAGGTTTGGATTTTTTTTTTGGCCCGAACTAATTATTAATTTGCATCTAATTCACATCCTGAAATAATATAAATCATCTGCTGAGAATGCAAAAAATAAATTGACTGCTATGAGTTTGTAGTTTTTTTACTATCTTCAACAAAACCTTACTCTGAATGACTCATGCATCAAGAGACTTTGGCTCTTTATAGGTACAAGAGGTACTATATAGACATCCCCATAGGCCTTTGGGCATAGAGTTGGAAATCAAACTAAATACACAAAGAATCTTCATTCATTACTGGTATTTGGGGAATAATATTTACCTTATAATATTACCTGCAATGCTTTTGAATCCTTCCAGTACTTAAGAAAGTACACCATGACAATGTCATTCAAGTTTCTACCTCTTCTTTTGATTTCACCTTTGGACTCCAGTTATGTACTTCCAATTACCTGATAGCTGTTTTTACTGGGATTTCCCATCAAATCAAATTCATTTTGTTCATTTAATATGTGAGTATTGTCTCTCAGAAGAAAAAGTAAAGGTTATACATTTCCAGAGCCTTGAACCTATGCCACCACCATATGACACACAAAATATCAAAGAAAAAAGGTACAAAAATATTTTTGACAAAAAACACACTGTAAGCTATAGGGGTATCTACCTATGGAAAAATGGCTAAATGAATTATACCATAGGAATATAATGAATATTATTGTACTTTAAGAAATTATCAATTGAACAGTTTCCAAGAAAAGTGGGAAGATCTATATGAACTGATACAGAGTGAAGTGAGCATAACCAGGAGAGCAATTTATACAATAACAACATTACAAAGAAAAACAATTTTGAAATATTTTAGAACTTTGGTCAATAGATCAACATGATGACAAACCAGATTCCAGAGGATGGAAGATGAAGTATAGAACTCACCTCCTGAGAGAGAGGTGATGGACTGAAAAGGAAGAAGGAAACATGGCTAATGAAGAAATTTGTTTTGCTTTGTTAAATATATTTGTTAAGAGAATTTTCTTTTCTCTTTTTAGCTTGGGGAAGATAATGAGAGGAAGAGAAAATAAATGATTGCTAATCAAAGAAATAAAATTTCAATTAAAAAACAGATTCCTAGAGAATCAGAAGTCTATGTTATACATTTATATCCTAGGCAGTAAATAGCAAGTGCTGAGTACATAGCAGGAACTTGGTAGAACCCTATTGGATGGAATAAAATTAAATCTTCTAGGGAAAAAAAACATCCCCTGAAGCCCTGAAATAGCACTCTATGGTGAAGAAATGATAGAGAAGGTACAGCATGAAAGTCTCACCCATGAGACAGAGATAGGAGCCAGAAGCCCCAATAAGGGCCTTAGAGCAGCATCCACAGACCTGAGAGGCCTTACCCTCAGTCTGAGGAGAATAGATAACCCCCAGCAGGCTCTTTTGGAATCTCCTGGTCCTCCCAGTATCCTCTATACCCTTCATGGAAAGGACGCCCTCTAAGAAAAACTAAGCTTCCTATAGTATTTGCAATGTGTATTTGGTCATCAGGGTACCAAATCACTGGAATGAGCTCCTTACAAAAATACTTCTTCCTCCTTTAGTTCTAGTCTATAAAGAAACTGCCTGATAGTGAAAGTGCTCTCCAGCCCATAGGGATGTTGGGTGCAAGTCTGGCAAGCCTGCTGACAGTGTTGTGAGCATGATCAGAAATGAGATGAAGGTTATATCTTTAAGGCCTCTTTCCATCTAAAACGTCCATTTTTTTCTTCTCCTGCCACTAGATGGTACTAGCCAGCTGCTTGTCATCTGTTTTGTTTTGTTTATTGTCTCTGAGCATTAAACCTGTAGCCTGATTGCATTAAAATATTTTACTGCAGCTCCATTGTAACCAAGGCCTCCTCTAGACCCAGTGCTTTACCTAAGCCTTCCTTCTGTCTCTTGAAATTCACTCGGGTGCCATCTTTTAGATGTATTTGGTCCTTCCTTCCCTGCCTCATTTTCATGAATTTCCCTGCTTGCCCTTTCCTGCATTATGGAAGCATTTGAAAGACACACAAGTGAATTCTGCTTTACTGATTTCTGTTTTTTAGCATCCTAGCAAGGGCAGGGAAAAGTACCCTTGAATTTCAGGTAAGCAAGAGAAGGGTCACATTCGGGGCTTCCTCTAAATAGTCATTCAGAATGAATCATTTCACTTGCTCTTTTATCCTTTAAGTATTTAGATAACCAGGCCATTTCATGTATATATATTAAACATTGATAATAATTCATTGTCTATGGTACCTTTCAGCATAATGTAGTTTCCTCATTTATCCCTTTTAATGAAGTCAATTTTTGCTGTTGCCTTGGCTGAAATCATAATTACTACCTCTGCCTTTTTTGGACTAGGATCTGATGGCCTACTTCCGTCTTTCACTGCCCCTTCCTGTTGTACAGATTTTTAACTAGAGGGCTTTCAGATGTGGGAGGGCAAGATAACTTGGCTCCTGGACCCAGACCCTGAAGCTTTCCTAAGAAAGGTTCTGAAGGAAAGTAAGCAAACATTCCCACTGGGGGGCTCAGGAGGATGTATTTGCTTTCTATCTTCCTTTTGACTTAGAAAGGAATCCTTAAAAATTATTTCTAAACTAAGATTCCCTGCTGACCACTTCCTTCCTGGGCAGCAGGACAATGGCATGTATTTTTTCCCTCAGATCTCATAAAGGAGGATCTTAAGTTCACCAATATTCTCTTTCTGGGGTTAAAAAACAACAAGACAAAACACAAAACACAAAACTGCCCGCCAAAAAAACCAACCAATGAAAAAGCCAAAATATAACTGCTCATATAATTTAAACTATCTCAATCAAAGGAAAATACCGCAAAAACACCAAGATAAACAGCTTCAGCTCAAAAGCTATTATTAGGCTAATGCAATCCTGAGAAGCAATAATTCCTGTTCAACTCATGGTAGAAACATAAGAGAAAGGGCTTGGGTGTGTTTGCTTCCTTCCAAAAGGCTTACTTAAAGCAACTAAGTTTCTGCCATTTTAGAAACTTAGTAGCTGGAACCAGCTCAGGGTTTCATGCTGCAGCAGAAATGAAGTTAGAGCTGTTTCCTAGCTATCAAAACCACATGAAACCAAAAGGCAGTTAAACCAAATAGGAGTGGAAGTAATGGAAAAAAGGGCGTGTTGTGTGGGTGAGAAGAAAGAAAAAGATATTCATATCTTTAGAGGAAACAATTGTAACTTTAATTTCAAAAAAATAATATTTAACATGGGACTAAATTTCTTAAATGTGAAGCAAAAGGGTTTTGTTTTTTAATTATATAATTATATAATTAATTATATAATTATATAAAATTATATAAAATGTCAGTTATCTGGTATTTATTAAGCATGCTAAGTATAGGGGAGACAAATAAAGGCAAAAGAAAGTTATGCCCAGAGTTATACCTTAACTTTTCAGTTAAGTTATACTACTTATCCAAATATTATAAGTTGACTCAAAATGTCAGTTTATCAATTACTGGAAAAATATTTTGAAAACTGACCTTTTCTTTTTCTGGGATCCAAAAAGACATTACTAATTCCTTTTTATACATGTATGTTTATAATAATTTTCATTCAGTTAATATTTCTTTCTTTTAGTCTGGATCTGTGATTTTACTGATGTAGGGAACTCCTTTCATGGAAATTTTTCTTTTACCTATGCAGAATATCAACTAACCAATAATTAACCTATAGTCTTCTTTAGAACTGCCTGGGGCACCAAGGGGTTTATTCTCCCATGCTTATCTAGCTAGTAAGTAGCAGAAGTAGAAAGTGAATCCCAATTTTCCTGACCTCAAGGTCAGTCCTTTCTCCCCTACATCTCATTTCCTCACTAATAAGAAGTCACTAACACTTTAAGGTTTGTAAAGTTTGTAAAGTTCTTTACATGTGTCAACTTATGTAAATTTTACAACAGCCCTGTCATGTTATTTTTGCCTCCTGCCCCCCCCCCCATTTTACAGAAGAGAAAACTACATTTCTCTCTGGCCCATATAACATAATTTTCTATATATTTTAGCAAACCTTTTAGTACTGGGGTAGGAGTGAGATGATCTTCAATGTCCCTTCTAATTCTAGCATTCTAGGATTCTAGTATGATACAATGTTTGTCCTGTTTAGAGCCAGAAAGTTCACATAAATACATACATTGTCTCTGTTCTCTGTGTATTTCTCTCTGTCTCTGCATGCTCCTCTCTCATTCTCCCTCTATTTCTGTCTCTCTCTGTTTCTCTGTCTCTCTCTCTCTGTCTCCCACTCTTTCTCTCTTTATCTTTGTTTGGAGGGCAACGAGGGTTAAGTGACTTGCCCAAGGCCACACAGCTAGTAAGTGTCAAGTGTCTGATGCTGGATTTGAACTCAGGTCCTCCTGAATCCAGGGCTGGTGCTTTATCCACTGTGCCACCTAGCTGCTCCCACTCTTTCTCTTTCACACACAGTTTTCTTTAGCTTCCCTAACTAAAGGGTTAATTTAATGAATTTTATAATATATTTCAAGTTTCCAAGTAATACTGATAACCTTGAAAGTCTTACATTCATTGGGTCCCCAATAAGTGAGGTTTTAACTTTAAATGATTCATTTTGTCTTGGGACTTCACTGCCAGTTGTGCCCTGACTTCAGATTCTGATTTGGTATTCCACTTAGTTGCTATTGTAATACTATGGTCTGAGTCACATCTTAATTACTGCTACTCATCAGAAATTATACTGATTACAAAATGGGCAGCAAAAAAAAAATCAAATCTCTTTGGAATTCAAATTTGGAATGAAATGGGATAGTTCAAATTCAATAGAAGCAGCTAACAAAAGAATACAAACCTTAAAGATGATTCATTAAAGTTATCAATAATTCTATTCTGAATGGTTCATGGGTCTGAGCATTGGAATGAGTCATTACTCAGATGCTTAAGCAGCCCTCTGGTTGCAAATAAGGCATTTAAAGAAGTTAAGTTAACCCTTTCAGACCTGTGCAACTCTCACCCTTCTTTAGGTCCCAACTTGAATACCACTTTTAAAATATATATATATATATATATATATATATATATTTATTTTAATTTTTCTCAATGACATGTAAAGATACTTTTTGAGTTCCAAATTGTTCTCCCACCCTCCCTTTCCTCCCCCCTCCCAAAGCCAGTAAGCAATTTGATATAGGTTATACATTACAATCATGTTAAATATATTTCCACATTACCCAGAACAAAAGGAAAAAATGCAAGAAAAAATAAACAAGAACAATAATAAAAAAGCAACAACAAAAGTTAAAATAGTAAGCTTCTGTCTGCATTCAGACACCATATTTCTTTTTCTGACTGTGGAGACCATTTTCCACCATAAGTCTTTTGGCATTGTTTTGGATTGTTGCATTGCTGAGAAGAGCCAAGTACATCACAGTTGATCATCACAAAATGTTGTAGATACTGTGTACAATGTTATCTTGGTTCTGCTCATTTCACTCAGCATCAATTCATGGAAGTCCAGGTTCAAATACCACTTCTTCCATGAACCTTTACCTAACCATTTCTACCCCCCAATAATCTCTCTTTTCTCTGAGCTATTCCCTAGCACATAGCATTAGAATCTGAACTTCTTGAATGTAGGGGTTGTATTTTTACCTTTCTTTATATTTCATCTACCACAATGCCTGTCACATAGTAATCTGACATGATTATGTTGTTCACTGACTGACTTACCATGAGCCCCCTATGTGTAGTGTAACCATATACTGCATTGTACTCTGATTTAATGTTGCTTTTATAAATGTCCTGTCTTCCTAACTATATTAGAAGGTTCTGAAAGCCAAAGATTCTACCTGATTCATACTTCTTTATATCTCTCCAAATCTAGTTCTGTCTTAGTGATCAACAGATGCTAGTTGATTAAATGAATGAAAATTAATAAAAAGTCCTGAAAGCACTAAGAGAAATCCCATATTAATGCTACTCAAAATGTATCACAGTTATGTATATAGTTGTATTGTATATAATAACTATTTGACTAACAATTTGTATAGTATTCAGTTTTATAAAGCACTTTACATATATTATCTTGTCTGATCCTCAAAGAAACCCAGTTAGACAAATGGAAACTGATACTAATAGATAAGACTTTCCTAGGATCACCCAACTAGTGTTTGAGGCAGGATGTGAACCCAGGTGTTACTGATATCAAGTCCAGGACTTCCGTCAACTATACTCCCTTAACTATATGAAGCCATTACTTCTAGCTCATCAGTTTGCCTGCAAACTTCATGAAAGAGGGCTACTAATCAAGATATTGGGTAATATGAAAGGCAGCCTGGTATAATTATGTGTTAATGTGAGACAGAGTAGAAAGAATCAGGAAGACTTAGCTTCATATTCCCTTTGACACTGTGATATTGTACAAGTCATTTACTGTCTATGCACATTAGTCTATTCATTAGAATCTAGCTATTAAGTTACAGACAGGTGATATATATTGGAGGAAAGAGATTCCATACCAGGAATTCTTTATTCTATCCCTGATTCCTATTCTTACCCTAACCCTAAATGTATTAATCACCTGGCAGAAAAAAGAATCACAGAAAAAGAACAACAGAAAAGTCATCCAGGGACATATTTTAAATTAGTCCAAAAATATGTGTGTACAGACATACATATGCACAAACTTATATCCTCTTTTTTTATTTTTGTGAGGCCATAGTATATTATAGATATATTTGATACATGGCTTATGTACTAGGCATTTACAGTAAAACTCTGTGGTAAAAATGTTTAGGTAGAGAATCACATAGGTAATGATTTACAGAAGGCAATTTGAAAAAGAATGCTAAAAGCATAAGGAAGAGAAACAGAAGTCAGGCCTGAGAACCAGCCTGTCTTTCCCTCTCTTGTCATTTGCATTCAGAAAACTTTGATAGCAATCATTGCTACTTCCCAACCCTGTAGAAATCTAACATACTTTCTTCCAATACTAAAGAGACAGGGGTATAATTTGATGCATGTACCAGATCCCAAGCAAGGGAGACAACTGATGCAGAGCCAGGGAAAAGTGAGACTGATAACAGATGCTGGAACACCCTGCAGTTCCTGCATTTGTCATCAATGTCTGAGAGACCAGACTTGTTCATGAGTGAATTCCCCTTTACTCAGCTCCCAAGTGCTAACAACAAAGCACTGAACTGTTTTTGTTTTTCTCCTTCCTGCTCCTTTGAGTTTTCAATGGAGGAGTGAAGGAGGCTCTGGATGTGTTCAACAGGTATTCATTTTGACATTAAACTTATGATTTCTTTTACCACTTGGATTTAATACTTTCTTTCTAAGGGAATGAACATGGTAAATGATTCAGCAAAACTCACCTAAGGATGCAGCCTCAGATGAGGAAATCAACCACAGGGCCCCTACATCCAAAGCTTCCAAGAAAAATATGAACTGGTCTCAGGCCATGGAAGCTCTCAAAAGGGACTTTGAAGAGAAAATAGTAGAAATAGAAGGAAGATATAGAGAGAGGGAGGAAAGAATGGAAAGAGAAATGAGAACAATGCAGCAGAGTCATGAGAAAAAAGTCAACAGCTTGAAAAACCAAATGGAAAAGGAGATTAAAAAACTATCTGATGAAAATAGCTGCCTACGAATTAGGATTGAACAAATGGAAGCTAGTGACCTTGTGAGAAACCAAGACACAGTAAAACAAATCCAATTGAATGAAAAAATAGAGGGCAATGTGAAATATCTCCTTGGAAAAACAGCTGACCTGGAAAATAAAGCCAGGAGAGATCATTTGAAAATAATTGAACTACCTGAAAACCATGACCAAAACAAGTGCTTAGACACCACCCTCCAAGAGATTGCGAGGGAAAATCGCCCTGATATTCTAGAAGCAGAAGGTAAAATAAAAACTGAAAGAATCCACCGATCACCTCCTGAAAGAGATCCCAAAAGGAAAACCTCCAGCAATATTATAGCCAAATTCCAGAACTCCCAGGTCAAGGAGAAAATATTGCAAGCAGCTAGAAAAAAGGAATCCAAATACTGTGGAGCTCCAATAAGGATAAAGCAAGATCTAGCAGCTTCTACATTAAAGGACTGAAGGGCATGGAATATGATATTCCAGAGGGCAAAGGAACTGGGACTATAGCCAAAAATCACCTACCCAGGAAAACTTATCATTTTTTCAGGGGAAAAATGGAGTTTCAATGAAAAAGAGGACTTTCAGGCATTTGTGATGAAAAGACCTGAACTGAATAGAAAATTTGACTTTCAAATACAAGACCCTGGAGAATAATAAAAAGGTAAACAGGAAAAAGAAATGATGAGGGACATTAAAAGATTAAACTGTTTACAGTCATACATGAGAAAATAATACTTCCAACTCATAAGAACTTTTTCAGCAAGGAATACACAGAGGACACAGGTCTGAACTGAATATGAAGGGATGGTATTTGTAAAGCATTTATTTTTTTGTATATCCTTGTTCTTTGTGGAGCAAACAAGGTGGGTTGTCTGGTGTCTGGGGCCAGATTTGGACTCTGGGCCTCCTGGGCTCAGGGCTGATGCTTTGTCCACTGTGCCATGTAGCTAACCCATGATGACATCTTTAAAATAAGGGTAAGGGGTAGGAGGAATAGACTGGGGGAGGGGGAGGGGAGAGGTGGAATGGGGAGAAGTAGCTCATAGGAAGGAAACAAGAAAAAAGTCTATGGAGGAGAGTGAAAGAGGGGGAGTGAGTGAACTTCACTATCATCAGAATTGGCTCAAAGAGGGAATAATATACATACTCGAGCTGGTATAGTAATATATTTTTGCCCTGAGGAAAAGTGGGAGGAGAAGGAGATGGGGGGTGGGGGGAAGAGGGGAAGGAGGGAAGGGAAGTTTGGGGGAGGGAGCTATAAAAAGCAAAACACTTTAGAGGAAGGTGATGAGGTTCGGCATAACACCACATGTATGACATATATTGAATTGCTTGATTTCATAGGGAGAGTTGAGGAGGGAGGGAGGAGGAAAAATTTAGAAAACAAATTAGCTCAAAGGCCATAACCTCATTAGAGCAGGCTCAAGGAGGGAATAACACACACATCCAATAGGGAAGACTAATCTATTTAACCCTTCAGGAAAGTAGGAAGGGAAGAGGATAAGGAGGGAAGGGTGAATGAAGGGAGGGTAGAGCGTGGGAGGGGGCAGTCAGTAGCAAAACAGTTATGATGAGGATTAGGACAAAATAAGGTAGACAATGGAATAAGTATCATTGGAAGGTTTTGGGATGGAGGGAAATAGTTACATTGATTGACTACAATGTCAAAATGTTTGGTACCTACTCTGTTGGGCTATTATGAAGAAAATTCTCTGTCAAGTTCAAGGTACTATATAGAAATTGTGATGAACAGGTTGCTATCAGAAAAACCTGGAAAGACACACATGAACTGAAGCAGAGAGGAATGTACTGTATACAAAATAACAGCATTAGTGTAAAATGATCTGCGAGGAAGCATGTGGTTATTTTCAGCAAGGAAATGATCCAATATAACTCTGAAGAAACTAGGAAAGTTGCAGTACCTCTACAGAGAAAGAATAGATGGTATCTGAAAACAGACTGAAACACATTTTTGGGGACAATTCCTTAATCTGAAGTTTTGTTTTTATCTGTTTCCACTCACAACCCAGATAAGGTAGAACTGTTTGCCATGACTACTCATGTATAATTTGTATTGAATTTTTTGAGTTCCTGGGGTGGGCGTGGGAGGGGAGGGAGGAAGAGAGGTTGGAACACAAAGTTTTAAAGAGAAAATTGATGATAGGGTTTGCTTTTACATGTAATTTGGAAAATAAAAGTCTAAAATTTTTTTAAAAATTTAAAACGCACCTAAGGAACATAAAGAAAGAGAAATCCCTAAGTAGATGGCAGCCTAAAGAGAGTGATTTGATTAGTAGACACTCACATTCCCCCAAGATTACATCAGACCACAACACTACAACCCATGCAGGGTAGAGATCTATTGAGTAATTGACAACCAGCTGTCCTGGCATATAGGAATAAATAGCATGGCTGATAACCCAGAGCCCCCTTCTAGTGATGGATGGTCATTATCCACCCCAACACACAAATATACATACACACACATACATTCTCACTTTTGAACAGGAAATGAAGGACCTGCTTAATACTTTTCCTGATTGGATTGGAAAGCCAGGTGGACAACAGGAAACAGTAATAAATTGGCCATGTGTTTAGTATCTGTTTGAGGTACTTCAGCTAAATCAGGAGGCATGAGAGGACTATGAAAAAATTACTTGTCTCCCACCTTCCTAATGAGTGAAACAGATACTAAACAGCTAATCAATGAGAGGTAGGAGTCCTGGAGAACTTTTCTCTATAAAATAAGATAATATTATTTACTTTATAGGCAGGATCCAATTTTGTAAGTTGCTAAATTCTATGACAAGGAATATACAATATCCTTGAGCATATTCTCAACACACACACACGGATGCATGCACACACACATACACACACCTTATGCAATGTGATACTTACTTATATAAGAATGCTATCCCCAGTTGTAATATTTCAGGAAGTTCCATTTTTAGACTGCCTTAGACCCATGCTTTCAAGTTGCTTTTGAATGAGCAGACTTGTTCATGAATGAATTCCCCTTCACACAGCAAACATTCAAGGATTGGATTCCTGATTTTTTGCCTTTACTAATTCTTGGGGCATTGGAGATGGGACCCAGCTGCCACAAGGTCCTCACCTCATCTTGCCTTACCTCAGTTCCAGTTTCTCACTTCTCAGTTCATTCTCATGACTACTGATAATAGGTAAATGGGACTGATATAGGATGCCTAGCCTAATAGGGAAAGGGTGGAAAATGAAGAAAGAGAGGGAAAGCAGAAGGGGGAAAAGGGAAAGCTGTTTGAAGATCAACCTTGTCATTCCCTCCATTCCCACACATTATTTCCTTGACCTCCAGGGAATTGTTTTCAATGATAAAGGAGAAGTGGAAGGAGGATGGAGAAATTAAATTTAATTCATAATATATTTATGCATCCACTTTGTGCAATGCATTGTCTTAGGTGTTGGGGATAAAGGGTGAAACAAAACACAATTTTTACCCTTAAGGAGCATATGGTTTGGTGAGGGGAGGGGGAATAAAGCAAGTGTATAAATGTTACTCAATTAGATTTTTATGTCAGGAATTTCCCACACCAATAGCTTCATCGTTTCAGATCAAACAACAAAAGAATAGGAAGGGTACCTAGTTATCTGTGAAATTTCAGTAAGGAAAGATAATTTATAGATAGGTCAGAAGCCCAGGGGATGAGATACCTGGCCTCAGCCTTGAAGGAAGGTAACTATGTCAACAGCTATAGTTGGAGAGAAGAGATATAAAGAGGAAATTGTGGTGGACATGAGGTGTGAAGGTGATCTAAAGGTTGAAGGAAAATGATAAGCAGATGTTTGATTCTTTTCTCTGTACATCTCAGCACCTGGGACAGCACCTTGCAAGTATAGGTAGGTTCTCAAGAATTTGAACGAATTCATGAGAGGAAGACTCAATAGGGGAAATAGTGATCTGCTAACATGGATCCTTATCTCCTTATCTCCTCCTTACTGGTTCAAGAGCTCCTAGTCTCCATTCCTGCTTCTCATTTCCCCACTCTCATTTCCTCCTGGTCTTTATCTTCAGTACCTTAGAGATTATCTAAGGCCACCTCTTTTATTTCACAGAAGAAATTAAATTGATGGTGAGAGAAGTTAAATGACACTAGACATCTGGTCTCCTATATCCCATTAAGATATTTTTGCTTTTGAAATATTAACTACTATCGTGTAGCATTTTAGATTTTACAAAGTCCCTTTCTTTAGGTAGCCAGGTGGTACAATGGATAGTGTTGGACTTAAGCTCAGGAAGACCCAAGTTCAAATTCTACCTCAGGTACTTCTATGACTGTGTGACTGCAAGCAAGTCAAGCTCAGTTTCCTCCTCTTTCAAAAGGAGAAAAAAAGTCATTCTCCAAAAGAGGAATAGATCTATTTGTACAAAAGTGTTTTTACCAGCTCTTTTTGTGCTGGCTAAGAATTGGAAATCAAAGGAATGTCCATCAATTGGGGAATGGCTAAACAAGTTGTGGTACATGATTGTAATGGAATATTATTGTGTTATAAGAAATGAAAAGCAGGATGATTTCAGAAAGACATATATGAACTGATGTATAGTGAAATGAGTAGAACCAGGAGAATGTTGTGCACAGTGACAGCAATATTGTTCAATGAAGAACTGTGAATGACAACTACTTTCAGCAATACAATGATACGAGACAATACCAAAGAACTAATGATAAAGCATACTATCTGCCTCCAAAGAAAAAAACTAATATTGATTGAATTCAGATTGAAGCATGCTATTTTTCCCTTTGTTTCTTTCATTTTTATTGGATTTTTCTAACGCAAAAGTACTAATGTTGTAATGTTCTACATAATTATCCATGTATAACCTATATCTGATTGCTTGCCACCTGATGGAGGACTGAGAGGTGAGAGGGGAGGAGGGACAGAATTTGGAATTCAAAACTTTAAATAAAAATGTTTATTATGCAAAAATGGGGGGGAATAATAATAGCACTTGCTTCACAAGGTTAGTGTGAGGGTCAATTGGGATTAGATAAGTAAAGCACTTTGCAAATCTCAAAGTGCTTGTATAAAAGCTATTGTGGTGGTGGTAATGGTTATTTCTAACAACATTGAAAAGTAACCCCCACCACCTTCACCACAAGTTGAACCTCTGATTCTCTAAAACCCCTCCTAGCTTCTACTCTTTTGGATTCCCTGGCTCATCCATAAGAAGCAACACCAGTGACTTAAAACTGAGGTCATCCCTGCTCCCTTTGCCTAGGAGGATGAAGAGGTAGGAGACAAGGAGATGTGCCATAGGTACAAGAAGAACATGTTATCAGAATCTCAGATTGCATTTCTGGATTCATTTTCCCACACAAATACTGTTACATGTGGTGGCTAGATTCTTGTTTTAATGCTAACTAAAAATGACTACTTTACTTCCAGTACATTTGGGGCTAAATAGGCTATTGTGGGCTGGTCTGGGAAACTAACCACCATTTAGGACATGGTTTCCATGGTGAAACGTGTTCCGAGTTCCAAATGACTGACTTCTAAATGAACTTTTGGAAAGCAGCCATTTCAGATGTTGCAGACTGCCTGCACAGTGTGTAAATGAAGCCTATAGATAAGGGTGCAATTAAGTGTAGATTTGATTGCCTTTGAACATACTGCTCTGAATGACTATTTCACAAATGCTTTTTTTAAAAGTAGTTCAAAGTTTTCTATTAAGAATAGTGAATTTGAATTTGGTTATAAGAATGCATTTTGAATTTCTCTATAAATATTTGTTTTTGTAAAGGACACAAAGATTGCACATTTAACAAATGGCACTCTGCCAGGGCCAACATTTTTGGGTAAAAAAATGTGCCATCTACTGCCTATAGAGAGTAACTCCTCCCAAACTGCAAGAGGCAAAGCAAACAGTCAATAAATGAGTCTAGGGCCATTAAAATGAGCACAAATAGAAAATAGTAAAATACTAAGTAGCAGAATTTGCCAATAGCGCTGCTCATCCCTGAAGCTAGGTGATACATTGGGCCTGGAGTCAGGAAGATCTGAGTTCAAATATGAGTGCAGATAGCTACTAGTGGTATGACCCTGGGAGAGTCACTTTGACTGCTGTTTGTCTCAGTTTCCTCAGCTGTAAAATGGAGATAAGAATAGACCCAACCACCAGAGTTCTTATGAAAATCAAATGAGATACACTTTACAAAGTACTTAGTATAGTGCCTGTCATATAAAAGGTGCTTAATAAATGCTTGTTCCCTTACTCCTTTCCTTTCAAAAATAGGTATATTCTAGATAGTTGGTTTATAAATATAAAGCAAATCCTGTTTTCATGTTAATCACAATTTAAAAAAAAATAGAGCTTATTTTCATAGATGACAAGGAAGGGAAAATAAGCCTCCAAAAGCCTTAACATAATGTGTTTGTTGAGGAAGGGGTACAGAAAGGTATCAAAATAATAGCATACTAAGCATTGCAATATACCAATACATGAGAGAAATAATTATTCTCTCTTCTACTAGTATTCTTCCATTGAGTTATGTTTTCAAAACTGCAATTTCTCCTGCTTCACCAACCATTCTTGTATTTTCCCTGTTCACCCAGCTCCTAGGTGTTTCATCTTAGCATGGTGCTTAGCACATAGTAGAAACTTAATAAAATGCTTGTTCCCTCCCCATCTCATACCTGGATTTTTGGAATTCTTCTGATGCCTAGGAATCTCCAGTATCATAAAATCATACAACAATAGATTCCTTTCAATGTCTTTTAGTCCAATATCCTTATTTTAAAAAAGGCTCAAAGAGATTAAGTGACTTATCCAACATTACAAAAACTAGGATTGAAACATGGGTCTTCCAATTCCAAATTTATTGTTCTTTCCATTGTATTAATCCACATTTACAATTCTTAGAATTTTGTCTGAGTCTTTTGGTTTGGATATTTGAAATGCCCACATGAGCTTGACTGTGCAGAGTATCACCTTTCATCACTATAGACTGCCTTCTAATACATGACAGATTAACAGACAATACTTCTCAGCTTTGAAATTTAGGTAATGTGAAACAAATTAGTTCCACAATCTAATGGGTCCTATAAGCTCAAAATTGCACCTATTGTGTTTACCTATAATAAGAAATATCTGTGAACTGTAAAACCAAATGATACCCTTACACTATGAAAGGATTAATACTTTATACTTACCATCAGGGAGTAGCTATAAAAATTTGGCTATGAATATAACAAGTAACATTAGGGATTTTAGAGAGTGTTTGAAGCGACAAGTAAACACAATACCTATGAGCAAACCATCTGGATTTATCCCCAGAATGCATTCAGAAGACAGACAAGTCATGAGATTAAGCATACTTCACATTTCTAACACCACCTGCCAAGCCCCAAACAGTCAGTCTCCAAGGGCAGCCCTAAATAATGAACACTACAATCTGACAAGCTGGAATAATGTGGAAACAAATGATCAGCTCTTCCTAAAACAAATACCTAGTAAATTCCTAACCTTTTTTCTACTGAACTGGGAGCTAGAAGTACTGTTAGAAATCATCTCGTACAGCCTCATAACTTTGTAACTGGGGAAACTGAGGCACAGATGGAAGTTGCTTAATAAAGATTACACAAGCAGTAAGTAGTAATGGCAAGAATTGAACCCAGGTCCCCTGACTTCAGATCCAATAGTTCCTCCTAAACTGCCTCTGAAATTTACCTTTTCTTCACAATTAAATCACTATTTTATTCTATAAGCTTTTATCTCTCTCCCTCCTTGTAGATTTCAGTGTTATATTAATAAACCAAATATAAACCAAATTAACCTTTCAAAATCATCCTGGTACAATTTGATTAATCTACTGATGGAGAATATATTTACATGACTTCACCATTACCCAGTGCAAGAAAATCAAACATGGCTAACATTAGCAGACACTGTATTCCCCAACACTAGCAGTCTTTAATTTCAAATCTTAGGTATAGTGTACATTTTTGTTGTTGAGTTATTTTTCACTCATATCCAACTCTCCATCATCACATTTGGGGTTTTCTTGTCATAGATACTGGAGTGATACTGAAGTGGTTTGGTATTTCTTTCTTCAGCTCATTTTACACATGAGGAGCTGAAGCAAACAGGGTTAATTGACTTGTCCAGGGACACATAACTAGTCTGATGCTAGATCTGAACTCATGAAGATGGTGAGTCTTTTTGATTCTAAGCCCAGTGCTCTATCCACTGTGCTGTTTAGCTGCCTAGTGTATATAGGATTTATATTTCTGTTATATGTTATTTGATGACCCTCTGATTATTAATACTAATTCAGATGTTCACTATTGTCATGTATGATGTACAAATGAAAGAGGATCCTTCTTGATCTTAGAGTTTTGAAATAACAGGATCATGTTTCTGGAGCTGAAAGAGATCTCAGAGGCCAACTTTTTAACTGTATCACATTACTGATCTGAAAAGTTAAGTGATTTCCCCAAGGCCATACAAAAGTATGAAGTGTCCATTTTGTCTATAGTTCCTTTTTTATATTTCCTCATATGAGCAATGATGTTCAAGCAAAATTTTTCACCTTATATTTCATTGGTTCTATGAGCTTATAGTTCATAGATGTGGGCATTCCTTCCAGTGATGTAAATTACAACCCATACATGTCTTTTCATCCTACATAAGGAAGTACTCCACAGAGAGAACACCAAACATTCTGGGGGCCTTCCTCAAGATCAGTTGAAATTGTGTGAAAAATGCTTTCACTATATGAATAGCTCATGTCCTTTTATGGCCATCCATTTATTTTATTATAACCTTTACATCAGTTCTCTGTGAATCTCTTCATTGGTAATATATTATCACCTCCTCGTGCCCACCATGAATATTGCATTGCCTTTGGGGTGATTCACAATTTTATTTCTTGAGTGAATAATGTTTCATGCCTTACCACCATAGACCAGCACTAGAAGAATATTGTTAAAAATCATAATCCTTTGTTTCAGGCAGATGCTTGCACTCATTTTTTTAATTATGCAAATTTCCAAATCTGACATCCCATTCTTCCCTTCCTAATTAACCTTAGACCCAGCATTACCCATTTGCAATGTTTATCTGAAACATGTATACAAAAGGACCAGATTTATGGGTTGTCTATCCAACTAAACTTTCCTGTGTGAACAGTTAGGTAAAATTCTTTTGAATGATCATGGCTTTTATTTATGAGACATTGCAATGTCATCTACCAACAGAAATATCTGTGAGACCTCACCAGTTATCAAATATTGCTCTTATATTTCAAATATCTTCCAAAAGAGTAGCAAATAACACCTTTACTGAACATGTGTTTTCCTGTTATGCCTTGCTTGGTATTAATAAACATAGAATCCTTGAACAAACATATCTCCATTGTTAAATATTTCAAGGAACCTCATTTTTGACCCCAAATGGGATCACAAGGACTTAGACATGACTGAAATGACTGAACAACAACAAAGTAGCAGAAATGTACAGGGGAACAGAGAGTAACCAAATGAATAAGGGAAGATGGTAATAAGATGGGTGGATGAATATGAAGTAGAAGGTGGTGGTCTGGGGTAGACTGGATTGATATTCTGAAATAGATAAGTTTATATTCAATCACTCACCAATTGAGATAACAGCCTAGTTCAAAAACTGAATTGATTAATTTTCACCAAGGATTGCAGACACTTTTTTTCTGTCATCCAGTTTGGAAATGACAATCCAGGTAGAGAGAACCGTTGCTGTAGCAAGGCAGATGGCAAGATTTCTAGGATGAACAGTGGGATATGAAACGTAGTTTGGTCATCTACTTGGTATCTTTCCCAGATTTGTTTCATCTAGAAATTTGATATGCATCTTATGTATCTATGCCTTCAAACAAGTCATTAATAAAAATGTTGAATAGTCCTTTGTACATTGCTCTAGAACCTTTTATACCTGCATATATCTAACCATTGCCCACTATGAGCCCACTTAGTCAACCAGTTATGAATCTAAATAACTATACTCTATCAACTAGACCACTTTCAAAAGTATAACATGTGTTTTATATAATTGCACATGTATAACCCACATCTGATTGCTTAATTGCCTCAGGGAGGGGGAAGGGGAGGGAGGGAAGGAGGAATAAATTTGAAACTCAAAACTATAAATAAAAATGTTTACTATTTTCTTTAAAAAGTATAACATGAGAAATATGGTCAAATGCTGTGATGAAATTCAAATTTAAACTTTGAAAAATCTTAGGACTGGTGAACATAATGACTAAGCATGATTTCAGATGACTCATGATGAAGCACACTTCCCACCTCTTGACCCAGCAGTAATGGACTCAAAGTGAAAATACATTCAAAGACATTTTTTGGACATGGTCAGTGTAGGAATTTGTTTTCCTTGAATATATGGTTTTTTCAGAGGATTTATTTTTCTTTCTTTCTCAGTGGGATAAGGGGTAGTGGGGAAGAAATAGCATGGATTTTTGTTGATTGAAAAAAATGAATGTTAAATTTTAAAAAGAAAGAAATTTGAGTGTATTATTTCTTTGGCATTTATTCTCCTTGCTTATCAGCCTATCAAGCTTGTCAAAAAAGCAAGTGAAGTTAGTGTAGCATGACTTCTAGATTCACCCACACTGGTCCTTAGTTATCAATTTACTTTGTAAATGTTCATAAACTATCCCTTTAATAACATAGTCTAGAAATTTCCAGGAATGAGTCAAACTCAATGGCCTATATTTTGAAGAATCCACCTTTTTTTCCTTTTTTGTAAAATTGAGATATTTATCCATCCTTCTAGCAATGTCACTTCTATTCTGCACTTTAAAAAAAATATGCTGTCTCTTCTTTCACTAAGACTGGAAATGCAGCTGCCATTCATGGGCTTCCTCCCTTGCTGATCTGCACTGAAACTTTGACCTATTCTGTTTCCAACCTGACAGCCTGACGACCCCCCATTCCTGGGAGTTTACCATATTGGTGTTGAATTTAGAGTGGACTTGGACTAAATTTAGCCTTACTGTAGTTTAGAACTCCCAAGCCCAAGCAACCCACCAGTCTCAGCCTCCCCAGTAAAGGTGACTATAGAAGTGAACCACCATGAGCAACTCCAAAGATCGATAATAATAGATCAGCAATTATATTCTAGGTATGATGACTTAACTTACTGTCTTTAGCAGGTAGGTACCCGATCATGATCTTTTCACTAATCTTCAGGATTAACTCCCTGCTTACCATTTTTCTTCTATCTTTCTTAGATCATTCTCTTTGGCAGAGGAAGTTATATCAGTACTCCTAGGATATGTAATTTTGTCATGGGTACTCCCTCTGTCAATATAGATGTGAACCCCTCAACAACTTCACACGTGATATTTGAGAGTTACTGTGGCCAGAAAATGAATTAGCTTTGCAGCCAAACTGATAATGACCCTTTAGAAAATTAGCAAGGCTAGTTAGTTCAGGAAACAGATTCACTATACTATTCATCACAAAGTCTACTCTAAATGTTTTCCATTTTATCAGGAATTGTCAGAGCCAATATTGTATTATATAGCATGCAACCGTAATGTAGAATAGAAAAGTAGGAAAAATTGAACAAACTTTGGAGGCAGGAAGACCTGGGTTGAAGTCTTGCCTCCTACACCTATTGACTGTGTGACTCTTGCAAATCACTTAACTAACCTCTTTGGACCCCCAGAGGAATCTTTGAAAACTATAAATTGCAGAGCAGGTGTTGACTTTCATTCATAGAGAGCTTCCTCACTATTAATTCCCTATATCATCCAAGTCTAATCTACCTCAAAAAAAGTATTCCACTGATGTGTCTTTTACAACCCAATGCAGCCATGATGCATCCAAGGTATACTTTTGAAGTAGTTTGGAGGAAAAATCAGAAACCAAAGCATTGAATAGCTCTATCAACTCTCATATAATATTTTACCATCCATCCCAAGCACCTTAACATCCTGTCACTTATTTAATATTGCTTTGCCTTCCAACATATCTAAAAAAGTGTTGTTATAATTGAACATTAATAATAATAATAATGTAATATAATAATAAATAATAGCTCATTCTGAAATGGTACATTTCTAACATTTAGGCTTCTTTCAATAACTTAATTCTTCACTATATAGTAGTACATTAAGTACTTGCTTCACATAGTCTATGAATATGGAAGTTTCTGAATTAGATCCTTTTCCATATCCTTTATAATAATGGTAAATAAGACCCATTCCATGGAACCCATTCTTAAAATGTTTTCTACTTATAAGAAGGGCCTATTTATTCCTAATGACTTGAATGGAACCACAGATTTCATTTAATTTCAATTCAGCAAATATTGGTAAGCAGTTAATAAATGCTAAACAATGTACTAGGTACTTGTGATATAGCAATGAAAGAAATAAAGCCTCTGCCATCAAGGAGCTTACAGTGTACTGGTCAGGTAAAATATATATACAGATAATAGAGTATAGAGTAAGTGCAATGGAAATATAAAGTGATTTTAGGAGGGGAAAAGTGTTAACTATTGGCAGAGGAATCAGAGTTCTGAAAAGGCCTTATGTGGGAAGTAGCACCTAAACAAAGCAATAAGAAAAGAAGATGGGAAGGGAATGTATATCCCAAGCACAAGAAGTCACCTATGAAGAAGCATGGATATCAGAGATAAAATACTGCATTTGTTTTTGCGGGGCAATGAGGGTTAAGTGACTTGCCCAGGGTCACACAGCTAGTAAGTGTCAAGTGTCTGAGGCTGGATTTGAACTCAGGTACTCCTGAATCCAGGGCCGGTGCTTTATCCACTGCGCCACCTAGCTGCCCCTGCATATTTTTTAAAAAAACACTATCAGGTTAGTATTATTGCAATAGAGAGTATGTGAAGAGAAATATGACTGGAATGGGATCATAGGTTCATAGATTTAGAGTTGAAAGGAACATTAGAGTTCATGTAGTCCAACCACCTCATTTTACAACTCTGATAACAGAGGGCTTTTAATTTCAGGTTAAGTATTTTATGTTTTATCCCGGGGACAAAAGGGGTGAATAGACAACAACTAAAATGAAAACATATGGGTAATTTTAGTGGATTGTAAATGTAATATAAATCAATAGTATATCATGGCTGCCATAAAAGCTACTGTAATTTAGATAGCATTAGTACAAACATCTGCATCTGGAGCAAGAAAGCTGATGATCCTGCTGTGTTCTGCTTTAGTAATACCTCATCTATAGAATTGTGTTCACTTCTGGGGCCAGAGTTTAGAAAGAAATTGACAACTGGAGAGCATCAAGAGGAAGGGTGCTAGGATGGCAATTTTAACTGTATTATTAGAGTATCAACTAATGGAAATATAGCTATTAAGCCTGGATGTCAGATATGTTCATTGTTGCTGGGGTTCTGTTTTTTCAGTATTCAAAGAACAGTTACGTAGAAGAGGAACTAGCTTTGATTTTTCTTTTCCCTGGGAGACAAAACTAAGAGCAAACACTGGAAGAAGCAAATAAAGTGATCTAGACTTTTTGTTTCTTCTTGTTATTATTATTATTATTAATTTCATTAGATATTTCCCAATTACATGTAAAAATTTTTAGCAACTGTTTTTTTAATATTTTGAATTCCAACTTCTTTCCTCTCTATTACTCTTCCCCCCTCCCTGAGAAGGCAATTTGATTTTGATTATGCATGTGAGGTCACACAAAACACATTTCCATATTAGCATTGTTGCAAACTTTAAAAAACAAAATAAAACAATAAAAATATAAGCAAAGCATAAGATTCCCCTGGTTGTGCTCACTTTACTATACATATAAGATAATTTCTTCATAATCTGATTTGTCATGGCACTGAACGAGTACATTAATTTAGGTAGAATTGTCTTTTTTATTATATCGGCTTGACCTATGATTAGTTAATATTTCTCCAGTTGTTTAAATTTCTGTTTGTTTGCATGAAAAATGATTTGTAAAGGTATTCCTATAATCTCTAGATTTTTCTTGGCAGGTAGACTCCCAAATATTTTATATTGTCTGCCATTCTTTTAAATGGAATCCCTCTTTCTATCTCTTGCTGCTTGTTTTGTTGGTAGTATGTAGAAATGCTGATGATTTGTGTGGGTTTATTTTATTTCTTGCTGAAGTTTTTTTAGTTGATTCTCTAGGGTTCTCTAAGTATATCATTATATCATCTACAAAGAGTGATAGAATTCTTTCCTCATTACCTATTTTTATGCCTTCAATGTATTTTCTTGTTTTATTGCTATGGCTAGCATTTCTAGTACAATACTGAATAATAGTGGTGATAACTGACAGCTTTGCTTCATCCCTGATTTTACTGAGAAGGCTTCAAGTTTATCCTCATTACAAATAATGCCTGCTCTTGATTTTACATAGATACTAATTATCATTTTAATAAAGGTTCCATCAATTCCTATGCTTTCTAGTGATTTTAATAGGAATACGTGCTGTTTTTGTCAAAGGCTTTTTCTGCATATATTCTTATAATCATATGATTTTTCTATTTATTTTTATTAATATGGTCAATTATGCTGATAATTTTCCTAATTTTAAATTAGACCTGCATTCCTATTATAGATTCTACCTGGTCATAGTGTGTGATCTTTGTGACTTATTACTACAATCTCCCTGCTAGTATTTTACTTAAAAGTTTTGCATCAATATCCATTAAGGAAATTAGTCTATAGTTTCTTTCTGTGCTTTAGGTATCAAAACCAATTTGTGTCATAAAAGGAGTTTTGTACAATTCCTTCTTTGCCTATTTTTTCAAATAGTTAAATAGTAATATAAATTCATTTGGTCCTGGGAAGTTTTTCTTAGGGAGATGATTGATGAGTTGTTCAGATTCTTTTTTCTAAGATGGAGTTATTTAAGTGTTCTGGGTACTCTTCTGTTAATGTGGGAAGGTTATGTGTTTTTGCAAGTATTCATCAATTTCACTTATGTTGCAGGTTTCACTAGCATATAATTAGGCAAAATAACTCCCAATAATTGCTTTAATTTCATTTTCATTTGTGGTACATTTGCCATTTTCCTTTTTGATACCAGTAATTTGGTTTTCTTTCTTTCTTTTTTTTTTTTGTGAGGCAATTGGGATTAAGTGACTTGCCCAGGGTCACACAGCTATTAAGTGTCAAGTATCTGAGGTCAGATTTGAACTCAGGTCCTCCTGAACCCAAGGCCAGTGCTTTATCCACTGTAAAACTAGTTCCTAGTTTTATTTATTAGTTCAATTATTTTTAATTTTCAATTTTATTGATCTCCTTTCATTTTTGTTTTCATTTTCAGATTTTTATTTTGATATTTGAGTGGAGATTTTAAATTTGTTGGGTTTTTTTTTAGTTGCAGGCCCAATTCTTTGATCCACTCTTTTACTGATGTATGCATTTAGGGATATATATTTTCCTATAAGTACAGTTTTGACTTCATGCCATAAATTTTGGTATGCTGTCTCACTGTTGTCTTCTGTAATGAAATCATTGATTGTTTCTATGATTTGTTCTTTGACCCACTCATTCTTTAGGATTAGATTAGTTTATAATGCACCTTTAATCTATGCTTCCATGACCCTTTATTAAGTATAATTTTATTGCATTATTGTCTGGAAAGGGTGAATTTAATTTTTCTGCATTTGGTTGTGAAGTTTTTATACCTTAATATGTGGTCAATTTTTGTGAAGGTGCCAAGTACAGTTGATAAAAAATATAGTCCCTTCTATTCTAACTCGCCTTTTACTAGAGGTCTATCGTATCTAACTTTTCTAAAGTTCTATTGATCTCCTTGACCTCTGTCTTCCTTATTTTATGGTTAGATTTTTCTAACTCTGAAAGGGGAAAATTGAAGTCCTCTAATAGTACAGTTTTACTATTATCTCTTATTAATTTAACTTTAAAAAAAGATTATACCATTTGGTACATATCTGTTTAGTATTGATATTATTTGTCTATGATTTCTTTTAGCAGAATGTAGTTTTCTTGCTTATCCCTTTTAATTAGGTCTGGTTTTGCTTTTGCTTTGTCTGAGATCATGGTTGCTACCTCTGCTTTTTTTTTTTTTTTACTTCAGGTGTAACATTTTGTTCTAGCCCTTTATTTGAACTCTGGCAGGTTCTCTCTATTTCAAGTATGTTTCTTGTAAACAATATATTATTGGATTCTTTTACAATATATTGTTGGATTCTGCTATCCACTTCTGTTTTTTGGGTGAGGTCATCACTTTCAATGTCATGATTATTAATTGTGCATTTCTCTGCACCCTGTTTTTTTTGTTTATTCTTCTCTCTTTTTATCCTATCCCTCTGCTAAAGTCTGTTTTGCTTCTGACCACTGCCTTTTCTTATATGCTCTTCCTTTTATCATTTCCTCTTTTTCTTATTGCCTTCCCCTCCTACTTCCTTGTTAGGTAAGATAGATTTCTATTGCCAATTGATTATGTAAATATATTTTCCCTCTTTGAACCAATATAGATATGAGTTAGGTTCAAGCATTGTCTGCCCTCTCCCACCATTTTGCCTTCTACTGTAAAAGCTCTTCCTTGCATGCCTCTTTAATGCGATATAATTTTCCCTATTCTTCTTCCTTCCACCTTCTCCTGGGATAGCTTTCTTTCTCAGCTATCCATATTTTATATCATCCTGACATAATTGACTCATTCCAGTACCCTCTTTCTATGTAGAAACCTTCTAACTGCCCTAATGATGATAATCTTAGAAGATACATGTATCATCTTCTCATATAGAAAAGTAAACAGTTTAACCTTAATGAGTCTGATTTCTCTTTCATGTTTACTTTGTTTTTAATGCTTCTCTTGAGTCTTATGTTTCATAGTCAAAATTTCTATTCAGCTCTGGTCTTTTAAGCAAAAATGATGGAATGTCTTCTATTTCATTAACTAAGAATTTTTACTTCAAAGAATTATTCTCAGTTTTGCTGGATAGGTTATTCTTGGTTTTAATCCCAGATCTTTTGCCTTCTGGAATATCATATCCCAAGCCCTCCATTCCTTTAAGACAGTAACTGCTAAACCTTGTGTGATCCTGACTGTGGCTCCACAGTATTTGAATGGTCTCTTTCTTGATGCTTGCAAATATTTTTTCATTGGCCTGAGAACTCTAATATAACTCTAATAGTCCTGGGAGTTTTTTATTTTGTGATCCCTTTCAGGTGGTGAATAGTGGATTATTTTCATTTCTATTTTACCCCATTTCTAGGATATTAGGGCAATTTTTCTTGACACTATTTTGATTTATGACTTCTAATTTCTTTCTTTGATCATGGCTTTCATATAATCCAAAAATTCTTTTCAAAGCTATTTTCCAGGACAGTTGTTTTTCTAGTGTGATTTTACATTTTCTTATATTTTTTTCATACCTTTGTCTTTGTTTTATTGTTTGTTAATGTCTTATAGGCTCATTACTATCCACTTACCCAATTCTAATTTTTAGGGAATTATTTTCTTCATTGAGCTTTTGTTCCTCTTTTTCTATTTGGCAAATTCAGGGTTTTTTGTTTTGTTTTGTTTTTCTTCAAATTCTGTTTTAATGTGTTCTTTTTTCAGTAGTTTTTGTGTCTCTTTTACCAAGCTATTAATTGTCTCTTCATAATTTTCTTCCTTTGCTTTCATTTCTTTACCTGTTTTTTCCTCCATCACTCTTATTTTGTTTTCAAAATCATTTTTGGCTCTTCTGGGAATTCTTGTTGGGTTTGTGTCCAATTAACATGTTTGTGCTTGTAGCTATTTTCATTTCATTGCCTTCTTCTGAACTCATGTTTTGATCTTCCCTGTCACCACAGAAGCTTGTTATAATCAAATTCTTTTTTGTTGTTCTTCTTTTTTTCCCCACCCTATTTCTTGATTTGGAAGTTTCTGCGCTCTGTTGATACCATGGCTTTTTCATGAAAGCAGGCTTTTTCAAAATGCTGTTTTAAAAGCTAGTTCTGAGGACTTGGAAGTTTTTAGTGTTTTCAAGGTAGTGTGATCTGGCAAGAGATGTGGTCGCTGTTCTGATGGTCTGAACTCTAGTCCTTACCCAGGAAGGACCCCTGATCCATTTGTATTACAAACAATACTGCTCCTCAGGACCCCCCCTTCCCTTTAGGATTAAAAGTTGGTATAGGCAATGGAGTTGCCAAATATTTGCCCATCAGGGCTCCCACTCCCTCTTGATTGAAAGTGAACCCTTCTGTCCTTTGAACTATGACTCAGAAATGGGTTTAGGTAATGGAGTTGCCAAACAGCATCTGTTCCTGTGCTAGCACAAAGAGTAGCCCATTATCTCTTTTTGACCAGTTGCCATGTCCTCTTACCATCTTTGGCTTGAGAGCTCCCAAAACTGCTGCTGTTTCTGTCTCTACCACTTAGTTCCACCCCTGGTGTTTCATCTACCTGGGCTGCAAGCCAGCCTCTTCTCCCATATCACAGATCTTTCTTTTAAACCTCCTATGTTGTCTTGGGCTGTAATAATCTCTCACTATGACCTTTCATTGGTTATGCTACTCCAGAATTCAATTTGAAGTATTATTTTAAAGCTGTTTGAAGTGGAATGTTGAAAGAGTTCAACTGAGTACTTTCTCTACTTTGCCATCTTGGCTCCACTACTGGAAGTTTGATCAAAAGTGACTTAGACTTGAATAAAAAAAAAAAAACCCTGCTAACAATGAGAACTGTTCAAAAGCAGAATGGACTGTCTCAGGGCAGAGTGGTTCGGCTGTCATTGATGGTCTTTTCAAGGAGGCCAAGTGACCATTTCTTAGGGATACAGTAGAAGGGATTTTTCTTGATGATCTTTCAGGTACCTCCAACTCAGAGGTTCTAAGAACACTTTACAAAACAGGTATAATTTTGACAGGGAATAATGGAGTGGAGAGAGACGGTCTTCCCCATAAAATGAATACCATGAGCATGGAAAGAGGAAAATGCCAGACATACATGGTAAACAGCGAGTAGTTCATTTTAGCTGGGTAATATGACAAAGTTTGAAAGGTAAGGGCTGATCACATTTGGAAAACTTGTAGGACAGACTACTAATTTGGCCTTTATTTAGTAAAAAGTTTGAAGCAGTGAAAGTTTAATTTGACAAAAGCTGTAAAATATATGGATGTAGCAACAGTGTGGAGGATGCATTCAAGAAAGAGAGGAAATTGAAGTCAGTATATTGTTTAAAAGGCTATCTTCTTCAGTGGTCCAAGTGAAAGGCAAGTTATCACTGAAGAGTGAAACCTTTGCTGGTTAGGACCACTCAGAAACTCATTTGTAAGAAAGATTAATGTGAAAATTGTGTGTGCTCTCAAATAATTTTCATAGCTTACATCATATAATTTATATGGTTTATCAACCTTAAAGTGCTATATAAATGTGAATTATGATCATTACTAAATGACATTGAAGAAACTTTTTTTCCATGAGAACATGGAATTTAAGTTTTGCAATGTTCTCTGTTGGGTTCTTTTATGATGGCACGTACATGCTTAAAAAAATTGGTTAAATGGGAGCATTTAAGTAATGCTTATTCATTCATTAATTTATTCACTCATTCATTTCCTGCAAAGGGATGGCATGGCCAGTAAAGTCTAGGGCAAACTATATAGGATACAAGACAACACGACATGGCCCTGATCTGAGAAAAACAAATTCAGACTTCTTGCCTTGCTTGTAAAAGCTACAAGAGTGAAAACAAAGGGCTCACACTAAGAGAGATGGAGCCCATGTGGGGAGAAACAAGTGACAGGGATCCAACCATCCTTTTAAAAAATAAATTTTATAGACACATTTTGTCTTTACATCACCTAGATTTCTCCCATATTCCAAATCACTTTCCAAAAAGGTTAGCAATTCATACTTCCACTGGTAATGTATTAGTTAACCTATCTTTCTACAACCCCTCTGGCACATTGTAGGCTCTATTTAAATGCTATCCATCACCACCATTAACATTATTAAATATTCCCATCTTTTTTTATTTTTGTAAATTTCCTGGGAATGAGATGAAACTTTGGGATTGTTTTGATTTGTATTTTCACACATGTATACGTACAAGTATGTGCATATAGATATAGATGTGAGTATATATTTTTGTGAAATATATGACCAAAAGTATACATATATGACAACAAATCCTTATCAGAAATATTTGATATACCAAGTTTGCCACTTACCTTCTTATCACAAATGCATTAATTTTAAGAAAAAAACATAAAATTTCACATAATCAAAATTATCTGTTTTCATAATTAACTCTCTTCTTTGATTAATAATCTATCTCTGGGGCAGCTAGGTGACGCAGTGGATAGAGCACTGGCCCTGGAGTCAGGAGGACCTGAGTTCACATCCGGTTTCAGACACTTAACACTTACTAGCTGTGTGACCCTGGGCAAGTCACTTAACCCCAATTGCCTCACTGAAAAAAAATAACAATAATAATCTCTCTCCTATCCATTGCTATAAAAGGTATATGATATAGTTCTCTCATGATTTTTTTTATGGTAGGACCTTTAATATTTAGGTCACATTGCCATTTTAAGGTTCTTGTATTCCTGGAATATTTGGAATATTTTGACCAATCCTAATTTCTCCCAGATTACTTTCCAGTTTTCACAGCAATTCTGACATAGTTCTTTCCTATGTAATTTGCATTTTGGAATTTATAAAATACTAAGTTATTAAATTTCATTATTTCTGATTCTCCCTTGTTTAGTTTGACATTAATTCACTTTCTATTTTTAAACCAGTATGAAATAGTTTTAGTGAATGCTGCTTTATAATTTAGCTTGGAATCTGGAAAGGCTATTGCCCCTACATTGCTATTTTTTTTTTTTACCATTTCCTTTGATAACCTAGATCTTTTTTTCCTCCAAATGAACTTTGTTATTATTGCATAAATACTTTACTCTCTAAAGTATACCTTTAGTGCTTTGATTGGCATAGTGCTAATTCCATAAATTAACTACAATGTCATTATCATTTTTATTATATTGGAATGCCCTATCCAAGAGCATTGACTATTTTTCCCCCTATTTAAATTTATTTTTTAAAGAGTTATTTGTAATTGCATCCATTCAGGTATTGAATATGATTTGGTAAGCCGAATCCCAAATATTTAATGTGTTTTGTATTTATCATGAATGGGAAATTTATTTCTATGTTTTACCTGAATTATATTATTGTTTGTTATATGGAAATGCTATTGATTTTGTTGGTATACTTTTAAGGCTGCAATTTTGCTTAAGCTTTTGTCCCAATTTATTTCTTTGTTGATTCTCTAGGATTCTCGAAGTTCATCATCATTTCATTAATAAGCTGATCTAGGTTTGCCTCCAGGGCACCTAGGTGGTGCAGTGGATAGAGTGCCCAGCCTGAAATAAGGAAGACTCATCTTCCTGAATTCTGGTCTGGTCTCAGACATTTACTAGTTTTGTGACTCTGGGCAAGTCCCTTAACGCTTTTTGCCTAATTTTTCTCATCTATAAAATGAGCTGAAGAAGAAAATGACAAACCATCTAGTATATTCATCAAGAAAGCTCCAAATGGGGTTACAAAGAGTCAGACACAACTGAAAATGACTAAACAAAAAGAAATTTTGCTCTTCTTTGCCTATATTTATATCTTTAGTTTCTTTCTTTTGTCAACATTGCTGCCATTTCTAAAACTATGTGAAGTAATAACAGGGAAAGGGTGCTTCCTTGTTTTACTCCTGTATTTATTAGGAAAGTTTCCAGTGTATTCCCATTGGATTCAGATAGATACTTTTGATTCTAGATTCTATTTGGTTCTAGATAACATTTTATGATATTTTTCAAAATTCCTTTAGGCCTATGCTCTATAGGGATTTTAGTATTATAATTTATTGAATGTTTTTTCTAAATCTAGTGAGATAATTATGAGGTTTTGTATGTTTTTGTTTTATATATTGTTCTTTCTAATTTTGAATCATCTTTACATTCATATTTAAATCTAATTTGGTCATAATGAATGATTTCTTTGATTAATTGCTGTAGTATTCCAGGATTTTCTTTAATTTTTAAAAAACTGATATTCATTAAATACAAACTATAATATGACTCAGTGTGTCATATAAAAAGAGTCTAGTAGACTACTTAATTTCTACATTTTTGAGAGTAAACTTACATAGCATTAATTATTTTTTTCAATTTATATTCTTTGGAAAAAATTTTATATAAATCCTTCCAGATCAGGATTTTGAGACCAAACATGCTAAGGAGGAGTGAGTATCATTTTGGAGTAAGTCAACAAACATTTGCTAAATTATTACTATGTTACAGAAATTATGATAAGTGCTGAGAATATGAAAAAAGACAAAAACAGTCCCTGCCCTAAAAGTGCTCACATTCTAATGAGGAAGACAAAACACAAATAATTAAGTACATTAAGGATGTATACAGAGTCCATGCAAATAATCTGAGAGGGAAAAGCATTAGTAGATGGTGAAAAAGGGAGGGCCTCATATAGACATTTTGCTTTGAACTTAGTTTGGGAAAAGACATGCAGGTGAAGAAGAGAGCATTCCAATCACGGGGTATATAGGTCTTTAATGTGATAGTTCATTATTGCTGCCAAAACTACTATTGACTTACTTCCCTCAAAAAGTACGGTAACAGAGGGCAGCTAGGTAGCACAGTGGATAAAGCCCCGGCCCTGGATTCAGGAGGACCTGAGTTTAAATCTGGCTTCAGACATTTGACACTTGCTAGCTGTGTGACCCTGGGAAAGTCACTTAACCCTCATTGACCCGCAAACAAAGAAAAAAAAAGTACTATAACATAGAAACTGTGGGAATCCAAAAGGAATCCAAAATCTAACACTAGATCTCAGTATCATATATGTATTTATAATGACATGTGTACTTATGCATGTGTGTATGGATATAACTCTTCCCCTTTAGCTAATATCTTGTAAACAGAAAGGGCAAAGGAAATATGAGGCTGTTTATTTTAAACTAGTATGTGTGTAGAAATACCGGGTGACTTCATTTTAACAGTCGAGCCCAGAAGAATTATTATTTCTTTCATGTGTGGCTTTGCTGAGTCTCCAAGGAGTATAACTGAAGAATAGATATCAAATCATTCTAGAAGGAAACTCTTATCTTTATGATCTTTTAATGTTACCTTGGTAAGAGCATATTCCCACTTGATTACTGTATGGCTGCTGATCACATGCTGATCCACACTTTGGAATCTGTAATATAGGTTCCATCACTTCAGTTATTAAGGCAAGGGTTGCCTTTGGTTCAGCAGCATGGTTCCTAGCAAATAATGATTCTAGTGGGGAAAAAAATAGTGGAAAAATTATATACAAAATAACAAACAAGATAATTTCTGAACTCTATCATTTCTATGACTATTTTTTTTTTGGTCCGGTACACCCTTATCTAAGTCTGGATAGAGTCAGCTACAGCACATGTTTGGATTATTAATCCACTAGTTATTTAGCAGGACTGGCTAGTATTGTTGAATAGGATGTGACATTATAAAATTAGAAACACGACAAGTCTTAATGGTTGATTTCCTTTAATAAAACAGTGCAGGGATTTCTGAAGAGTCAGTGATATCCTTTATATCTATTTGCTTGAAGATAATACATAAGGTAAAAGAATGAGAGCTTAAAGAGGTTATTCTTCAAAAATAAAACCAAGGTATATTGCTATACTTGTCAGAAATGCCAGGGTAAAAATTCATTTGTATAAAACAAGTCAAATCAAAGCAATAAGAATTTGTCAAGTACAATTTGTAGCAGATGTTTACAATGGATCTAGGAAAATTTGGGGGCAGCTAGGTGATCCAGTGGATAGAGAACCTGGCCAGGAGTCAGGAAGACCTGAGTTGAAATCTAGTATCACTTATTAGCTGTGTGACCCTGGGGAAGTCACCCTGTTGGCCTCAGTTTCTTCATCTGTAAAATGAGCTGGAGAAGGAAATGGCAAACCACTCTAGTTTCTTTCTTTCTTTCTTTCTTTCTTTCTTTCTTTCTTTCTTTCTTTCTTTCTTTCTTTCTTTCTTTCTTTCTTTCTTTCTTTCTCTCTCTCTTTCTTTTTTTGCTGGGCAATGAGGGTTAATTCTCTGAGACCCAATTTGAACTCAGGTCTTCCTGAATCCAGGGCTGGTGCTTCATCCACTGTACCACCTAGCTGCCCACCACTCTAGTATTTTTGCCAAGAAAACCCCCAAAAGGGCTTATGAAGAGCCGGACATGACAAAAAATGATTAATCAACAAAACAACAAATACTTCATGCCCTTTTGTGAATGAAATGAAGAACAATTTAGAAGATCCTTTAGAATGACCCTGTAAAACTAACTTGAATATTTGACCAAAAGTTTTTTGTTCACATTCCATGGAATAGTAATTGTGTTTCACAAGTTCTAACCTGGTATCCCCAAAGTATACTATATAACAGGTTGCTGCAGGGCAGTCTTGACTCAGGCCAATTTGGTGGTTCAGGTTCATAATTGGAAATAAATAAAATACTAATAGAACATTTAACAATTAACAAAAGGGCATTTTTTTAATATAGAAGCATAGAGAAAAATTTTCATTAAAGACAAAACATTGATTCAATTGAGCCAATCTACCCTGCCCTACGTTGGTCATACTGGTTTGCCAATCAAGTCAGAGAGAAAGCCTCCTTGTGGGCTGGTCTTTATACATACGGAGACCAACAGAAAACTACATCAACAACTCAGGTCTTAATTCCTGAGCCAATTAATTCTTGAGAACAATTTCCATTCCTTTAAGGAAAAATGATCATAGGTAATTTACATGACAGATACTGCTCCTACCACAGGGGCCATTTAGGCCCCTCAAAGTGTTTTCTGGTCTCTTGGTATAAGCCCGATGATGTTAAAATACGATGTTCCACAAGGCAGAATTGGTTTTCTTTTGCCTAGTCATAATATCTTAAGTCTGCTTTTGGTTACCATACATGACTAAAAGCTTAGGTAAAGCTTTATATGAGCTCATTCTGAAGAGTCATTTTGTATGTGGGGGTGGGGAATGAATGTGGAAGAAGTAAAGAATACTTGGGGAAGCATTAATTCTAGGAAATGGTATCATACATGTAGCATAATTGCTTAAAGAGCTAGAAACCTACAGCAAAATGATGTTTTGGATGCTGATTATGGTACTCCTTCAGACAGTTATGATTTTGCAGTATAATAAGAGTGCCTAAGGAGATAATAAAAGATAATGAATGAATATGTGCTTACCAGCAGGCAAACCTTTGCTTTGGCTCAGAATTTAAGAATATGCAGTTCTTATGAAAGGCTAGTTCAGGTTTGGTGATTTATAGCCTTCCTCACACAGTAACCGAGAATAAATGGGCTCAGAGGAGGTTTGGGTCAGGTGTTTGAAATCTCTTTGTCTTTGAGCCAAACAAGCCTATCAATCAAATTAGATTAGCGACTGGTGACCTCATCACTAATTTGAGTGCTAGTGAAAAAAAATTGAATTTCTATCTTCTAAAAGTACATTTCAGTATTGTAGAGAGAGGACAGAAGCTTGGCCCTCCCTCTCACTCTCACCCTCCCATATGCACTTTTATCCATTTGTTAATTTGGTCTGTTCTGAGAAGGGAAGGGAAGGGAAAGGAAGGGGGGAGGAGGGTAAAGGAGGTGAGAGGAAGAAGAGAAGGGAATGGAAGGGGAATGGAGGGAAGGGAGCAGAAGGGCTAGATACTTTCTATATTAAGCATTTATAGTTTTATTGCCTTGTATCCACATTAATACATGCCAAACAAGGATCATTTAAAGGAACTGAGGGAGGGGAGATGTCATTAGCTTAGAGAAGAGAAGATTTAGGAAGTATATAGTAGTTATTGTCAATATGTGAAGAGCTGTCACAGGGAAGAACAATTAGACTTGTTTTGTTTGGGCCCCAAGGGCAAGAGCAAAACCAATGGGTAGAAGCTACGGAGAAGCAGATTTCAGCTCAATGTAAGGAAAAGGGTTACTAATGACCTGAAGACCTAAGGAATCTTCCTAATGATATAAAAGTGCAATTGTCTACCTCAGAAGCAAATGAGTAGTCTATCGCTAGAGATCTTCAAATAAAGAAGCAGTTCTTAACCTTTTTGCGTGTGTCATGGAACCCTTTGGCAGTCTGGTAAATCTATGGACCCTTTTTCAGAATAGTGTTGTTAAGTACAGAAAACTAAATACATAGGATTAGAAAGGAAACTAATTATATTGAAATACTGTCATTAAAATATTAAAAAAGAATACAGGGGCAGCTAGGTGGCTCAGTGGATAAAGCACCGGCCCTGGATTCAGGAGTACCTGAGTTCGAATCCAGCCTCAGACACTTGACACTTACTAGCTGTGTGACCCTGGGTAAGTCACTTAACCCCCATTGCCCTGCAAAAAAAAGAATACAAATTTATATGCCTTAGGTTAAAAGGCCCTGAAATAGAGGCTGTGTGACTATTTGTCAGAGAGATCTTGTAGAGGGGATCCCTGTTCAGGCATTGGTTGAACTATATGGCCTTTGAAATCTTTTCTAATACAGGGGCCCTATTATTTAGTAGTTGCATTGAGTCAGAGAATATTTGTAAAGAGACCGAGGAGCAAGGGAAGATAACTTGATTTGCCAAATATATATTGTCAATTTTGAAACAGCATACAGTAGTGGATAGAGAGCTGGCTTCAGTGGTATTAAGATATAGGTTTAAGTCCCAGGTCTGGCAAATATTGTCTGTGTGATCCTAGGTAAATCACTTTATTTCTCAATTAACTGGTAACTGTTTCAGAAGGTCAGAGTTTCAGATTGGATGAGGATCTCTCCCTGACCTCCTGAAAAAGACAGTTAAGAGTTGGTGTCAAAGCTACAACTTTGGAACCCATTCTAAAAGGCCTTCCTTCCTTTTCCAAGAAACTGTGGAATATCTCCAACATATTCAATAACTAGACTAAATTATAAATGACCCAAATGCTTGGGATATTTTAACAATTGATTAAACTATGGCAGTTAATATCAACCATGATTCAGAAGCAATTAAACCAAATTGGATAAGCCAAGGCTTAGCCCTCTCTCTAAAGTATATAAAGCTTATTTCAAACTTTCATTTCTAATTTGGTGAATACAAGAAGGTCATATTACATGAACCATCTTTCTTCAACCTTTAAAAGCCCTTAATTTTTCCAATCCTGAGCAACTGCAGAATAAAAGACAATTGACCTCAATTGTGACTATGTCACATTTGAAGAAAATTCCCTAGATTGCTTCCACATACAGTATTAGTTGGGCCATTAGGCTGTTGCCAGGAGAACTACCCATTTGAGATTTCTCTGTGGTAGGAATGAAAATTATTTCCTCTGGGAAACTAGAGGGTATTACTTTTAAATCATTTCCTAAGGGTTAAATTATTTTCAAACTCTTGAGGTTTGAACATCTGATGGACTACATTATTTCCATCCCCTTCAATCCAAACACTACCTTCCTCCTTATTATTTCTACTTTTTTCCTGTGGATCTAGATAGATAGATACATACATAGATAGATAGGTAGATAGATAGATGGGAAAGAGAAAGAGCATTCATTGTTTACTATATACAAAGGGCTGTCCTTGGTGCAATACATACTAACATAAACAACAACAACAAAAAATCTGCCCTCAAGGGGCTTACATTCTAATAAAGGAAGACCAGATAAAGAGATGCCAGAAAGCAAGCACATGATCAAGTGGCATGATCAGGAGATGAAGAAGTGAGGTAAATGTCAAGATCTTGTCAAGGTAAGGCAAAAACCCATATATCATAGCCCACAACGATTCCATTGGCAGAGTCCAAGTTTCCAGGTAGAAAGGAGGAAAGTATAGCAAGAATAGAAGTGGCATACACACATGTATATATGGATATATAGATAATCACAATGTACATATATAAATATATATAGATATTTGCATATATATATTCCCAAATACATATGTGCATACATACAATGACGTATATTGTGTAAATGCATACATATACACATACATTGAAAATACATGTGGGGGCAGCTAGGTGGCACAGTGGATAGAGCACTGGCCCTGGAGTCAGGAGTACCTGAGTTCAAATCCAGCCTCAGACACTTAACACTTACTAGCTGTGTAACCCTGGGCAAGTCACTTAACCCCAACTGCCTCACTTAAAAAAAAAAAAAAAGAAAATACATGTGATGTATTCAGTATAAAATTTATATATATATATATACATATATATATATATTCATATATACTACAAAATATGAAAGGGAGAGAAGAGAGACAGAGATGGAGACAGAAACAGAACTGAAGCTTGTGGAATTCAGTGCTAGAGTTTATTGTCTTTATCCTTTCCCCAAGTTATCAGACAGCTATCTGGTTCTTCTTTTAAAAAGTAATTAAAACCCACATAGATTTTTTTTTATTCATCACCAGACTAAAGGATCTCATGCCCTCATCAATGATTTAAAGAGCCACTTGGAATGTATTAGAGGAGGGTGACCAGATTAAATAATTTAGAATCTAGTTAGATTGCTCTCTTACCCTATAAAACGTGGGAAACAATCTATATCCCTTTTAAGAAAAGCAGGGTGCTAAGGATATTTGCGTGTATTAAGGTGGGGGGAGAAGTCTATACTTGAGTTGTTTGTGTAGCATTTCTATATGTTTTTTAGATTAACACTGTAGACATAAATGCCTAGGTGTCATGTTGGAATAGAAGACTAAAGGAATAGTTTTTAATAAAATCTTGTGTGGACTTTGAGTAATGCAGAATCCATTACTGTCAAGTTTACCAACTAAAGCATGACAAGAGAAGGCAGCAATGTTGGTTTATTGACTTTTGCAGGTAAATGTGTGCTAAATGTAGTATTAAAGTATGTGTGTGTGTGTGTGTGTGTGTGTGTGTGTGTGTGTGTGTGTGTGAATACCAGAAAGGATGTTGAAAATCATCTGCTCCATTTCTTTGCATCTAGGCACAACGTCATTTAAATTCATCTTTAAATCTTAGCTTTAAAACATATTTGTAGTATTTTTAATAGCTCCTATTTATATATGATTTTAATATTACACCATGATTTCCTCACAATCCTGTGGGGAAATTGTACAAGTCTTATTATTTCAATTTTACAGATGAGGAGGTTAAAGCTCTAAGAAACAAAATTATTTTCCTGGGTGCACACAGCTAGTCAACATTCAAGAGAAGATTTGAACCTCAGTCTTCTAACTGCAAATCTGGCACTCTACAAAATTCTCAAGGATTTGGAGGAAATATTAGTTGGGCTCCAAAATAGACTAGAGAGATAGCATATTTGGTATTTTTATGTCAAATAGTTTCCTTTTTTCAAGCTATATTGTCCTCCAGGGCCCATTTTTTTTCTTTAGTTCCTTAGCATTTGTTAAACTAGGAAAATATGATCAGAAAGTGAAGATAGTTCTGAGTATCAAGCTACAGTAATATTCAGTCCTTCCCTGCTATAGTCAAATCTGAAATTCAAAATAGACTCAGGATCATCAAGGGTATCTTTTCACCCCCAATTTCACTGAACCTCTTCCCATGCCATAAATTCCATTCTTTCACTTACTTTCCACCAACTGATGTCCAGTGAGTAGTTCTTCATTCCAACATTCTAATGAGAACTTTAGGGCTAATTTAGTATATAAGATTTTGCCTACTTGATTTTCCCTCTGCCCTAAGCCTAGCAATTCAAAGAATCACAGAATTTGACAGTAGGAAATAACATCATTGGACATTCCATTTTGGACCATATTCCAATTCCCACAATAAGGAGTACCCTCTATAATATAACCAGTGACTAGTCATCCAGTCTCTGCTTAAAGACCTCTAAGGGGAGGAAACCTACAACCTCTCAAAGTAGCCATTCTGCTTTTAGGAAGTTCTCATAAGGGGCAGCTAGGTGGTATAGTGGATAGACCACTGGCCCTGGATTCAGGAGGACCTGAGTTAAAATCCAGCCTCAGATACTTAACACTTACTAGCTGTGTGAGCCTGGGCAAGTCACTTAACCCCAATTGCCTCACCAAAAAAAAAGTCCTCATAGTTAGAAAGGTTTATATTTGTTTTCTATTGTTTTATCCTGAAATTTACATAGAATTTATAAACTACATCTTACTAGATTCATTCCAATACTTTTGCATATCAAGATCCTTTGGGATAGTGGCTCTATAACATATTATCTCTTTCATTCCAAGCTTTGTATCATCTATAAATTTGATGCTGCTGCTACCTATACCTTTATCCAAATCATTGACAGAAATATTAAATGGCAGAGAACTAGATAGAGATCCCTCAGGCCCACCACTGGAGACCTACTGCCACACTGACATTGAACTGCAAAAAAATCTACTCTCTGAGTCCAGTCATGTGACTAGTTCTGAATCCATTTGGCCATATTATGGTCTAATCTATATCACAACTTCTCCACAAGAATGGTATGAGATGCTTTATCAAAAGCATTGCTTGCATTGAGGTAAATTATCTCCATAGCAGTCTGGTCATCTAATTCTTTAGTAATTCTGTCTAAAAAAAGCATGGGGCGGGGGGGGGAAGGAAGAGGATATTCTGGTACAATCTGTCTTGATAAAGCCATTATAGCTCAGTAGAAATACTGTATCCCTAACTAGATGTTTGCCAACTCATCTCTTCAATGACCTAAACTAGAATTTTCCTAACAATTAATATCAAACTCATTATCCTATAGTTTGTAGACTGTTTTCTTAACTTTTTATTTAATTGGGACAATTGCCTTTCCCCAATTTATAGTACCTCTCCTATTTTCCATGATCATTTTTGCTTCATTTATAAATCAAATTTACTTTTTAGTCAGTAAACATCTACTCTCTCTTCTTCCCACTGCTCTCCAATTAATAAAGGGGGGAAACCCTATTAGAAACATTCATAGTCAAGCAAAAAAATCCCACATTGCCTATGTCCAATTTTTTAAAAATTGTCTCATCTCTGTAGGTGGCTTGTTTCATCCAGAGTCCTTTAGAATTGTGTCTGTCATGATATTGATCAGAGTTCTTGTCTTTAAAAATGTTTTGTTTTTATAATATTGTCATTCTGGACATTCCTCTCTCCCTGTTCACTTCATTCTGCATCAGATCATATAAGTTTTTCTGAAACCTTTCTAGATCTTCATTATTTCTTATAGCACAGGTTTTTCTTTTGTTTCCATAAGGTTTACAAACAATAACTTGTTCAGCCATTGTGGAGGAAATGTCTAATCTACCTGCTATTTTCTTGAGGGCATTAAATATTACATTATTCCATGATATCAGGGACAGCTTAGGGTGAGAATATTTCAACTTTCAGTGCTCCCAAGTAATCTGATCCAGAGTAAAGTCTAATTACTCTTTCCCCTTCCTCCCCCATCTAAGCTCTGCAAATCCTTAACCTAGGTTTCAGCCTGGGCAACATACCTATGGGCTTGCTCTGTTAAGAATTCCAGTAGACTACTTCTAAATGCAGCTACTACCAACTGGCCAGAAATCTCTGATGACTCAGAACTATAGGCTACCTTTAGGTCTGAAATTTCTACCTTGGTGATTCTGCATCTGGCTTCAGACTGGACTGATCCTCTGGTGAGAGTCACACAACTTCTACTTGCTTCTGAATTCATTTCTTGATGGGGACAGACTATAGGGTGATCAATCCTCACCCTGAAACTTTGTCCCTAAGTATAGGTCCCCTTCCCAGTAAGTTCTGAATCTGTAACCAGGAACTGGGTAGTAAACAACAATCTTCCAATTTGTACTCTACCTTGCACAATTCCAGATCTGGGATGTCTTCTTGCCTTCATGCATAGCCTCTCCCTACTTAGTAATATTATTTGAGATTGTTCCAGGCTAGACCCTGTCTCTAATGTCCATAAGTCTCTCTTTTTCCTTGTTCTGACAGTGCTAAAAAATGACCCACTATGAAATTTTTTCCCTTGGATTTACCCATCAGGATTTGGTCTGAGGCATTTCCAAAATCTTTTTGGAGGAGTTGTATGAGGTGGGTAGAAGTGAAGTTCACTGTACTTTCTGCTATTTTACCATCACAATTGTACCCTTCCCTTCAATGATCTTTCAAATATCAATAACAGGGACTTGACAATCACATATGCCAGTTCTATCAGGGTCCAAGGCTATAATTCATTTGGGCCAGGTGACTTGCATTCATCAGAAACAGCTAGTTGTTCTCATTTTCTCCTTACTTATGTTGTGTATCTCCTTACTATTAATTTTTTCCCATCATCTCATGAAAGGACATTCTCCTTTGAAGAGAAAACAGGAAAAAATAAAAACTGAGCAGTTTTGACTCATTTCTGTTGTTAGTTTCTTCATCCCATCCATCCTAAGAAAAGATCCTATCCCTTCTTTAATCCTATACCCACCCACATATAGCTTTGTAAAAGACCCTTTTGGTTATCCTTAGCTTCTCCCACCAGAATCAGCTCATTCTGAGCTTTAGCATTCCCAACAATACATTTACAAGACTGCATCACACCAATATTTATTCTCTATTAACTGGTCTTGCTTCCATTTCTATATATTAAAAAAAATCTAAGTTGGTTGGTGAGTTCCCTGTGCATAATAAGTTTCTTCAGGCAAATCCCATATTTCCTCCTGATTATAATATTTACCTTTGTGTCTTCAGAATCTCACTCTTGAGCATTTGCCATACTTTCTGGATACTAATCTAGTGCATGTCATACAATGTCCAAATGTCTTCTTAATCAAAACACTAAGATGAATTGACAGATAACTTCCAAAGTTGCCATCATTTCCATCCCTGCAACCAATTTCTCCCAGCTAATGAGAATCCAAATCAGAAGAAAATTTCCCCTTATTTATACTCTTCCCAACTTTTGAAGGATGGGGAATATTATTCACTACTAATTTCTGTATAGTCTGGTCTATATGATCAAAATTAGGGTCCAACTAATGGAATACTTTTCTAAGCAGGGTTTGTTATGTTATTCTGCCTGGTTGGTAAGTGAAGAAAATCACAACAGAGAAAATATATATTACATATGGAAATCAGGAATGTGGTGCCGCCAGTCAGTTTCAGGATCCAGGTAGATATGTTAGCAATCTGGAACTGCCAATGGGACAAAATGGCATCAGATACACTACATGGATTGAATCAAAGTGAGAGACTTACAACAAGGCTCAACAGAGTGGCAAGATGAACAATGACTAGGTTTCTAAATATAAAAGATGTTCAAGGCAATAGACAAGGTATTGATAAGCATGAACTCAATTTATTGGAATCAAGCCTTCATGATTTTTATGGGGTTTAACCTAGCTAGGTACTAACTGATCTACCCTCTGGAATCATTGAAACCCCCATTATCTTAGAATTCACAGGTTCCCCCTTCATTATTGAACCTCAGGCAGAAGATGGATGCCCACATTCCTGTTATGTTGTAGTGGGGATTCTTGTTTAAATACGGATTGTACTAAGTGAAGACCCTTCGAATTCTGAATTCCTATGATGCAATCAGGTAGAAGTATACAAAATAAATCCAGAAAAATCACTTCTATATGATATTAATAAAAACTAGGAGAAGAAATAAGATAATAAATTTTACCTAAAATAACAACAAAGTCATTAGCTATATGGGATTTAAATTGCGAACTCAGACAGAACATATAATAATTCAATCAAAAATAATTTTCACAAAGGAAAATAAAGAAAAACTCAATAATTGGAGAGCAATTTGATGTTCATGACTGAGCCATAATAATGTATTTAAAATGTTGACACTACCTAAATTGCTCTAAAAAGTTAGTGCTAAGTACATCAAATTGGCAAGGAGATATTTTATAGAACTGGATAAAATAATAACAAAATTCTTTGTAGAATAAAATGTCAAGAATATCAAATGAGACAATGAAAAATAGGAAGGCAGAATCCTTAGCATTACCAGCATTTCACTATGAAAATTCTTGTATCAAATGACTGGAAGGGAAAAAAAAACCATACATACAACATCCTGATCTTTGTTGAAACCTAAAAATGGAAATTACAGGGCAAGAGACTTTTAGCAAGCCTGGGAAGCTGGCTGGTAATAAATAGTAAAGACTAACCAATATTCTAATGGATCTATGGTCTCATCATTGTGGTTATCCTGTCCAATACTAATAATAACAATAATTAATCATAGCAAATATTTATATAATGCATCCTATATGGCAGGCACTGTGCTAAGTGCTTTACAATTATTATCTCATTTGATCCTCACAACAAACTTACAATGGTTTATTATCCTCATTTTACAGATGAGAAAACTGAGGTAAACTGAGTTAAATTACTTCTCTAGGATAGTACATCTAGTAGGTATCCAAGGCTAGATTTGAACTTAGGTTTCCCTGACTCCAGGCCTGGTGGTCTAGCCACTGTGTCAACCAATTACCTCAATGATCACAACTCTTCCATGCCTACCCACTCTTTTTTACTTTTGTCCATGTTGTCAATTATTTTCTATGATCTTTTCATCCTGGGAAATTTCTTGATTTGTCTTGGCATAGATCATCTGATTACTCCCATCATGTGACCAACCCATCCTTTTTCTGAATGAGTAAATGCATTTGTACTAAACTCTGGGGATATACATACAAAAAAGCAAAGGCATCACAGTAGAATGTAAAAGTTTACATTATAATGAAAAAGATAACACATAATAGGTAATGGTGCTAAAGAAGATGTCCTATGATTTGCAGTAGAAATATTCAAAAAAGTCCTGTCAGTTTCAATGCCTTGTTCACAACATAAAGTGAGAAACCATGTGATAAAGGGAGAGACCTTGGAGCCATCTTCCCTCTGAGGTCATGTGATCCTAAGAAACAGACCTCAGTGCTTTGCCTCTGGATTTGTTCTTTTCCCTTCTAGGTGAATGTACTAAAGCCTCAAATCTTGTGAATTTGGAAAGGTTAGGAGAGTGAGTGTACAATGTTTCTAGCATCTAGATTTTGTGGACAGTTCAGCACTGGTGTCCAAAGAAGAAAAGAACAACCTTTGGGACTGACCTTTAGGACCTAGTCCTAAATACCTGAGAAGAGGAATCTTCTGACAATCATGTTATAACTGGACATGAACTTGCTGGTACCAATAGTGAGTCAATAATTCTGCTCCAGAAACTGAGGTGGCACAGAGAAGAGTGTGTTTCCCAAGAATAGCTATACTTTGTTCCTCCTATATCTTTGAAGAAAATCTACCTTTATAAAAGTTAATCAGGGGTAGCTAGGTTGCACAGTGGATAAAGCATGGGCCCTGGATTCAGGAGCACTTGAGTTCAAATCCAGCCTCAGATACTTGACACTTACTAGCTATGTGACCCTGGGCAAGTCACTTAACCCTCATTGCCCCACCAAAAAAAAAGTTAATCAGTATGAAGTGGTTATATAGAACTGAACCATTAATCACTTGACACCTAATAATGGTGTAATACTGCTGGTGGGGACTTAAGTCAATGATCATAAGCCAAATCCAGACTATCCTGAGAAGAGTAGAGTAAGAATAGATTCATTTAATTATTGGTTGCTGAGAATAGTTCTATTTTTTATTTCCTTTTCTAATCTTTGTAATTCTATGCTATTGTTTCTCTTTTTTGTTTGTTTGGTTTTTTTTTTGAATGGTAATAACTGAGCATCCAGACCTGAGTTAACTTTAGAGATTCACATTTTCATCCTGTGTTGGGGGCTTTCAATACAAAGGACACACTGACAAGAAAATAGTGCTCGTTGATTCATGAGTGATATAAATCAATGGTGTGTCAGTTACCTTCCCAGAAAAGATAAACCTTCCTTGAAATTGTTGTGTCTAATTCTTCATGACCCCATGGACAACAATATTTTCCATGGGGTTTTCTTAGCAAAGATACTAGAGTAGCTTACCATTTCCTTCTCCAGTGGAAAGCAAATACAGGTTAAATGACTTGTCCAGGATGACATAGCTAGTAATTTAGTCCCCAAAATTACCAAACCATTATTATCTTCCTTTCCAAACATGGAACATACCTTCCCTACTTTTCCTTAGAACTTCTGTTGGATTTTGATGAACTCTCCCAACACTTTGCTCCACTGACTTTCAGTAAGTGTTGGCAAGTGTTTTAAATAAGGTGTTTTGAAGAGTCCATTGAATTTTTAATTCTTATGATACTGTAGACCAAAGTGCTATTTCCCATCCTTTTTTGTGGGTATACTGAAAAACAGCCAAAACATCTTCTGCTATGGTCAATTTAAAAATGAGACAGGTTGTTTTAGTAATCTAATTGGAAGCAAAAATCTTACCATATTAGCAAGTTTTATTTTCACTGTCAGCATTCTCACAGCAGCCACAATTTTCATTGGCACCTACTTTACATAAAAGTTGTTGATGTGCTCTTTATCATATCAGAGTGAGTATTTAGAAACCAAAGATGTATTTTAAAATAGGGTGGTACATCTCAATGATAGTCAGTTTATCATTACAAAGTCTAACAAAAGCTATAGCTGTGTCTGGAATCTCAAATTATCCTTTCTTCTCTCACCTATCAACTCAATCTGCATAGATGACCATCAAGATATAGGTATCCAAATCACTGCAGCATGAATTCAGCCAAGGAAGAGTAGAAGTAAATCTGAAATCTTTGAGACTTCATCCCCAATGCATTTATTTCCCAGATGAATATTGCCTATCTGCTACCCAAGGACTTAAGATTATACCTCTGAAACTTACTACCTTAGCTTACTAGGAACAACACAAAATTCTGAGAAATCTCATTACAAAAGACTTCCAACCACCATAATGGTCATAAGAAACACTCAAAGAAGTCATACAGGAAATGGTGACCCTCTCAATTACACTCAAAGTAAATGAAATATACAATACTTTGGAGACAAACAGATGGGTGAGTTGACTAGGGAGAGAGACACATTTATCTTTGAAAGCAACTGCCTGCCATACACAATAGCTATATACAAATGCAAATATACCACGCACCTAACCTCCATGCCTATAACTTTCTTGGTATTTATAGAAACATGAATACTGGTTGAAAATTAAGGTTGTAACACTCAATGAATAAGTATTTTTGTGAGTCTGAAGAAGTTGATGCTATCACATATACATGGAGGCTCTATCTGCAGAGGGAAATGGAGTTCTGGAGAAATTTTCTGGAAAATTCAGGTAAAAACATTTGAAGATTTCCTTCTCCAGATAATCATTTCAATGCTCTTTCTCATCTTTAATAAAAAGCACAGCTTAAAATTCTGAACTTGAAGTCATATTATCTGAATTTGAATCCAGCCTCTGCCACTTATTACCTGTGTAACATCTGCTTGAGCCTCAGTTTCCCCATCTATAAAATTAGAAGTTGGTTTAAGTGAACTCTAAGGTCCTTTCCAGGTCAAAGACTCTGAATATAAATTAGGTAGTCTGCATAGAGAGGTTAAGAGACTTGCATAAGGTCATTGAGGTTGTTAAGGACAGAGCTAGGACAGAGCTAGGCTGCCCAATAGCAATGTTGAGGATTCACTGTCCCATTGCCACAAAGACTAAAGCAAGTGCTAATTCTGCTTATCATTTCAGAGCCATGCTGCTTGTTGCATTTATAGTCTAATAAAAAGGATATAATATGAATAAAAATAAGGATGCAGCAAGGTAGGATGTGATGAAGCCAAAGGAGAGATGGAGAAAAGGGCTTTGGAAATATTTGAGAAGGAAAAACACTATGATTAGCTGGGAGGACTGGAGAACACTTCATGCAAGGGAAGTACCTGAACTGAGCCTTGAGAGCCGCCAGTCTCAAGAATGAAAGTGGCATTCACAAGAATGTGGAGGCAGAAAATGGAATGATGAGAGCAAGTTGTGGGCTGTATCCCAGTTTAGTTGGAACACAAAGTACATGAAGTAGAATCATTTGAAATAAGGCTGGAGAGGTAGATTGGAACTAAATTCGAGAGCCTTGAATGCCATGATAAATACTTTGGATTTTTTTCAAATTTTTTTTTTTTTGCTACATTCAGACAGTGAAACTATAAAACAGAAGAATGATGTGCTTTAACTTAGGATTTAGAACTAGAAGAGAATTTAAAATTTATCTAGTCCTAGCCCCCTCATTTCCCAGATGATGAAACAAGTTTAAATGATCTATTTAGGTTCTTGTGGCTTATTGATAGCAGAGCAGATCCGAATCCTGGTCCTTTGACACCAAATCCATTTTACCACACATTTGGCAGCTGTAGGAAAGATGGGTTCATACTGAAAGAGAATAGAAGCAGGGAAACCACTTAGGGGGCTATTATAATAAAGGAGGCCAAGCAAGAAGTGATAACAGCCTACATAAGGCAGTGGCCATATGAGTGGGGAGGAGAGAACAAATGCCACAGATATTGGGAAGTCAGAACTTGCTAATGGATTCTGTGAGGGAGGGAGGAGGATGTCCACCTTCTTATGCCTCGGCAGTCTTAGCTTAGCCCCATTTTCATACCGTACAACAGAAAAAAAATTTAATATCCGGAATTGCCACTGTGAAAGATTCCCTAACCTTCCACTTTCAAATGCAGAGCTCAAGCAAACTCAGCTTTCAATGATTCCCTGGCACAGCTTCCACATTAGGCAGGCACCTGCCAAACCCTTGCTTTGCCTTAGCCTGACTCCCAATGGACCAGTTCCCTGAGCAGCTCATTCTGTGCTGATTATTCAGGCCCAAGCAACATCTTTCTCTTTTGCTCCTCCGATTAAACTTCCTATTAGCCTAAGAGACAAAAGCACAAAATCTGCTAATGTATTACAGATATTAAGATAGAATCATCTATCTGCTTGGAACTCCTCCTTCCTCCCCACCCCCACCTGCCATCCCTTCCCCCACCCCTTGCTTTTTTTTTTTTCAACTGCTGGTGCTGTGGGCAGCCAACGTTACCTTGGTGATTTCTCTCTCTCTGTTCAGAGCTGAAAATGTGCAAGGAGAATGTGACCGACTGAGGCCTCCAAAGCAGGCAACAATTTGATAGGATGCTATTATGGAGAAAGAGGAAAAAAGGAAAGGAGACTACATTAACAAGATTAAAATGTGTTGAAGAAAATGATACTTAAGTATTTTAATTCAGAGGGGCCCAGGTAGTTAGTTCTTTAACAAAAAAGAAAAGGAAAAAGAGAGGGAAATGGGGGGGAGGGAGGGAAAATTTTCATTCAAGAGAGGTAGATTCTAATGCCTTGATTGTTGACCTCATTCCCTCTTTCCTCCAACTTTGTTAAGTTCAGCAGCATCCATCCCAGTGATCATTTTTCCCCCAAGAAAAGAACATTGTCTTAAAAGGGCCTGAAGTCACAGATGATTCTTAATGCAACTGCCTAAGACTGACAGAGAAAGTTGGAAAGTAAATACATTCTCATTTCAAGTCTCTAAGAGCTATTTATAAATGGAGAAAAAAAAGATGAGGGAGGGGAGAAGCTTCCGGAACCAAGTAGAACACTGTATGTGTTATACCCAAAGAAATGATTAAGATGCAAGGGAATTACTTAGTAATACTAAATGAATATTCAGCAACTGTCAGAAAGCCAGCCTCCAAGGAGCAGAGGTGGCTTTGTCTTTGAAAGGGAAGGGCTCGGTGCTCTAAGCGTGAGGCTACACCAGGTTGGCACTCACTGTGGACACATGGCTAGGATTCCAGCTCTGTCAGTAGGTCTTGACTTAGAAAAGGTACAAGCAACACACAAACATACACCTTTCTCCCCTATGTGGATGCCCAGAAACAGAGGACAAATGTGTTCTTTAAAGCATTCCTTTGGTACTCAGAGATACCGTTCTCTTGTTGAAGTTCTGAGGCCAACCCTGGGAACCCCACCCCCAGGAATTGGGGTGGGGGTAAGCCCCAAACACAGAATAGCTCTGTCTAATCCCGAGCCATGAAGCTGAGGAAAGGTCACTTCCCAGGCCCTCTAATTCCTCCTTTTGGCCTGGTTCCTTTTTAAGTGGATGCCCTTCACAAATACCCACTGTCTTCCTAGGGTTCACTAGCTGCTCAAGGTCCCCGACTGGAATAGTCAATAGGGCCTGTTCTCTAGGAAAATTGCCTACATTCTGTACCTTTTCTATTCAGATCTATAACCCACTATACCTACTCCTCTGCTAAGAAAGTAAACTTCTCTAAAATAGATAGCCTGTAATTAAAAAAAATATATTTGTGTCCCTGGTACATTGAAAATAGGTGCTAAATAATCCTTGTTTAACTGAATTAAATTGATACTTTAACAGAAATTTCTCTCTCCAAAGTTGCCAGTGAACTCGTAATTGCACAGCCTAATAATCTTTTCTCAATCCTCATCCTTGCTGAAGTCTCTGCAGCCCTTGACATTGTTGACCAATCTCCATCCTTGGCTTGCTCTATCTCTCTGTCTCTCTCTGCCTCTCTGTCTCTCTCTCTGTCTCTCTCTGTCTCTGTCTCTGTCTCTCTCTCTCTTTCTCTCTCTCTCCTTCACAATACTATTCTCTCCAGGTTCTTCTCCCACCTCTCTAACCACTCTTTCTCAGTTTTCTTTGCTGGATCTTTATCCACATCTTACCCACTCATTGTGGGTATCACCCAAGGCTCTGTTGGGCCCTCTTCTCTCCCCTATATTGTCTCATTTCATGATATCATCAGCTTTCATGGATTCAATGATTACCTCTATGTAAATGTTTCTCCAATCAAGTTAACTTTCCCTAACCTCTCTCCTGAACTGTAGTATTACATCTTTAACTGCCTATTAGACATCTCTAAATGGATGTCCAATAGACATCTTAAACTCAACATGTCTAAAACTGAACTTGTTATCTTTCTCCCAAATCCCTACACACTTCCTCCAGTCACCCAGGATGGCAACCTAGGTGTCATCCTTGACTGTTAACTTTCATTAGCTGTGTCCTTCCCTGCCCCCCCCCATATGAAATAAGTTACATTTCTCTTATATGTTTTCTTCTCTGTTAATGCCACTACCTTGGCTCGGGTCTTCATCACCTCATAAATTTTGGTATATTGGACCTTCTGGTTGCTCCTCCTGCTTCAAGTCTTTTTCTGCTCTGGCCCATCCCCCATTTAGCTATCAAAGCAATCTTCATACAGCTCAGGTCTGAACATGTCTTTCCATTATTTTTTATTTATTTATTTTTGTGGGGCAATGAGGGTTAAGTGACTTGTCCAGAGTCACATAGCTAGTGTGAGATTTAAAATTGGATACAAGAGCATTAACCTCCCCTTTTAACTGTTTCCCTTATTTATCTCCCAGACTAGTAAATGGAAGAAGCTTCTAATCTCTAGTTAGAGCTTTTATTGTTTGGAAATTACAAGGTGATGTTAATTAGAGGGATAGGAAAGTAGAAATACAAAACAAATAGTCTTAAGTCTAAGTTTAGTCGATATTCCATATAAAACTCACCAAAAACCCAAGGCCACCTTTGTGGGGGAGAGCCGTGTCAAGCATGTGCTGTTATGGTGAGCCGGGCTGAGTCCAACCTCCGTCAGCCTCTGTGTGTGCAGCGCAGCCAGCGAACAAGGAGAGCCGAAAAGAGATAATCCCACTTCCGTTCTCTCCTTGCCTTTTAAGCTCGCATTCCGGAAGTGGAGTGCTTAGCAGGTGGACTGGTGTGTGTAGCCCATGCACGGCCGTCGGTCTCCTCCCCGAAAGGGTGGTCCTTTAAAAACTGGCGTCTTTCCCTATTCACTAACTGACTGTTAAAAACTTTTTACCACATTCCCCCCTTTGATTCCTCAAGAAATGAAATGTTTCCTTGACGGAACAGTAAAAAGAATATAATAACTATTGCTAACTAATAATATGTGAACAACGATATAGAAAAGGAAGAGAGGAAAGTTTTGTCCAGAGGGGCAGTTTTTTTGTAGTCATGAACCGACACTTTGACATTAGTCTTGCAAAGGGAGAACCTCTGCAGAGAGTACATGTTACAGATGGTGTATATTATAACAGAAAGGAGATAGTAAAAACTGACAAAACAGTTCCTGTAAAGTCTCTGAGTTCTCTTGTCTTCTTGAAGTGGGAAGATGTCATCAGGAGGAAACTGGATTCTGGTCTGGAAAACTGGATTCTGGACTCTGGTCTGGATTTTGGTCTGGAAAAACTGGATTCTGGACTCTGGTCTGGAAAGCTGGATTCTCTTCTTTAACTGTTTGAATTGCTGCATTTTTACTAAACCTTAGCATAGCATTGTCAATGATCAAATTAATAAATTCCATTACACTAGTAAGTGTCAAGTGTCTGAGACTGGATTTGAACTCAGGTCCTCCTAAATCCAGGGCTTGTGCTTTATCCACTGCACCACCTAGCTGCATTCCTGTCTCTCCCTTATTAAAAACAAACAAACAAAAAACCTCCAGAGATTCTGTTACCTCCATAATCAAATATAAAAATTCTTCTGTTTGACTTATAAATCTCTTCATAAACTAGCCCCTTGCTACTTTTCCATTCTTTCTCCCCTCCACATACTCTAGGATCTAGTGATGCAGGTGTCCTTTGCTGTCCCTAATATAAGATTTTCCATTTCTTAACTGTGAATTCTCACTGGATGACCCTCATGCCTGGAATTCTCTTCCTTGTTATCTTTACCTTCTGGTTTCCCTGACTTCCTTCAAGTTTGAGCTAAAATACCTCCTTCATCAAGGAGTTTTTCCTAGTTCCCTTCAATAGTAATGTTGTCCCTCTGAGATTGCCTCCAATTTATCCCATATATATCTTGTTTATACATAATTGTTGCAAGTTTTCCCTCCCAATTATCTCACATTGGAATGTGAACTCTTTGATGGCAGCTGTTGTTTATACTTCTCTTTGTATTCTCTGGCTTAGCACACTGATGGTAACAGAGTACCTCAATAAATGCTTATGGGTTGACGGACTTGCTCATCCTATGACCTCATTCTTTTAGGATGAGTGTTCTTTTTTTTTCTCAATCTTAATAGTGTTTTATTTTTTCCAGTTACATGTAAAGATATTTTTCAACATTTTTATGACATTTTGAGTTCCAAATTTTTTTCCCTCCCTCCCTTCCTTTCCCTCTTGGCAAGACAGAAAGAAATCTGATATAGATTATATATGTACAATCACATTAAACATATTTCTGCATTAGTCATATTGTGAAAGAAGAATCAGAACAAAAGTGAAAACTTTAAAAAAAAGTAGAATTAGTATGGTTCAATCTGCATTCAGATTCCACAGTTCTTTTTTCTGAATGTGGAGAGCATTTTCCATCATGAGTCCTTTGGAATTGTCTTGGATCATTGCAGTGCTGAGAAGAGAAGTCTATCCCAGTTGATCATCATACAATGTTGCTGTTACTGTGTACAGTATTCTCCTGGTTCTGTTCACTTCACTTGGCATCAGTCCACTTAAGTCTTTCCAGGTTTTTCTGAAATCTGCCTGCTCATCATTTCTTATAGAAAATAGTATTCCATTATATTCCTATACCACAATTTGTTCAGTCATTCCCCAATGATGGGCATTCTCTCAATTTCCAATTTTTTTGTGTAAAGAATTAATTGTTATTTGAGGCTTTTATGACCCCATCTTTTGTCTAGAATTTTTTTAAAAAACCTTGGCATGCTCACTGGCCTGTGCTCTGCAAACTGCACGGTTCTCCACCCACTGGTTGTAGCCATCGCCATGGCACTGGCACCTCATGTCATCACCACTCACTGACACCTACATGGGCCTGGCAAAATTATAATGATTGGAAGCCTAGTGAAGGCAGTCATGTGACTGTCAGAGTGGCCAGCCAATTGGCTGGGGGCTGTGTGTGGTCAGCCTGGGGTCTGCTGGGAAGAAGGGAGGTTTTCTGCCATTCTAGCTTGAAGCTGGAAGGCGACAGGATGCTGCTGTGTGTTCTCAGCTGATTCATGGGCAGTGGTGTTGTTCAGGTTGTATAATTTCCCTTTTCCCCATTTTATTTCCTTTCCCTTGATCCTACTGATCCTGTTTGTGTTTTTTTAAGTTCATTCTTGTTAAATAAATCTTGCTCTGTTTTGAGGGAGGCTGCTGGTCTCCTTTGTTGCCCCAATATTGCAGTGAGCCACCTAGCTAACACTCCCCAATTAAAAATTGGTCCCTACATTTGCCACTACAAAGATAAATATTTTTGTCCATGTGGGTCCTTTTTCCCTTTTTTATGATCCCTTTGGGATACAGACCTAGTAGTGGTATGATTGGGTCAAAAGGTATGCACAGTAGGACAAGTATTCTTGATGGTCTGTTTCATCATAGGTCCTTTGGCAGTTTTCAGAATAAACCCTTTTTCAGAATAAAATCTTAAATGCATAAAATGAAATACATAGGATTAAAAAGAAAACCAATTATATTGAAATAAATTTATCAAAATATTCCCCAAAAAGAGAAGTTTATAGATAGCATGTTAAGAATCCCCACCCTAGGATCTGTCTGGGTAATTGAAATTAACCCTAGAAACTAGCTTATTAATGGTTTTGTCAATGAATGAGGAAAGGGGCATTTGCATTTTAATAGGAAACTTAAAAGTCAAATGCCTTAACACAAGTAAAATCAATCTCTAATGGCAGATTTGGAGGCCAGTGAGGGGAGTGAGGAGGAGGAAGGGGTTTTTTTATGCCCTTCAGATGATATTGCACAGGTAACCTCCTACTGTGTTTGTCATTTGGGGAGAGAAGAAACATGGAAAGTCAAGAATGAAATTTAAATATGTATAGTGTTAGATATAGAAAAAATATAAGAAACTCTAATTATCAATGTCTATAGATGAGGAGATTGATTTGTAGCAAGGTGAAGTTACTTGCCTAATTGGTCATGGGGTAAGTTAGTGGCAGAGTAAACACTATAATCGAAGTCTGATGATTCATTCTGTCCAATGTTCATTTCACTGCCTGTACCATTTTCATCTCTTCCTTTCAGGAACTTGACAGTAGAAAAAATGAAAAATAGTTTTCATTCATAAATTGGTTGTCAATTACTATGATTAATTTCTAGTGAACAGTTATTTATTTATTTGTTCTTCAACAGGGACATAAATGGACATATAACCAAAGACCACTGTTTTGTATCAGAAGAGTCAGTTGGCTATTGGCTATTCCATTCAACAAACTCATTCATCATTAAATAGTTATCAAACACTTCCCATATGAAAATCACTGTTCAGGGAGCTGTGAAGCATAGAAAGATAAATAAGACTCAATTCCTGCCCTCAAGGAACTTGACAATCCAGCTGGGGAAACATTGCATAAACACATGAAAAATTTGACAATACAAGAAAAATAACAGTTCAATAAAACAGCACAAGGAATATGACACAGAAGGACATGATTAATTGCCAAATAAATGACCCAGAAAACAAGTACTCCACTACTATAGAAATTCACTGGGCTAGGCTGGGGTTTCCATTAGATCTTTGAATTAAAAAATAGCAACTGATGGGGCAGCTAGGTGGCACAGTGGATAGAGCACCAGCCCTGGAGTCAGGAGTACCTGAGTTCAAATCTGGCCTCAGACATTTAACACTTACTAGCTGTGTGACCCTGAGCAAGTCACTTAACCCCAATTGCCTCACTAAAAAAAAAAAAAAACAGCAACTGAACAAATGCAAAACTTGAGAGGTAAAGCTTGTCAATAAAATGTGAGGGCCAAAGGTTCTAGCTAACCTAAAGCTAAATGTTAGCTTACCATGCTGATGCTTAAGCAGACAGGCCTCTCTAGCTCATGATATGATAACCCCATAAGAAGAAAAAGCTTGTCAAGATAGTACAGGTAATATTTGATCAATGGCTATATTAACCTACTAAATACTCTAAAAGTAGTAGTATTAAGTTTAAAATGTTTTGATAGATTTTTAAACTTTATGATACTATAAAATGGTATTTTCTTAATGAAATATAGGTCATATCTATTTTGCTGTTTGTTTTTTTTCTTATTGAATATATATGGTAAACTCTAGAATTTCTTTCCTGTCTGTTGATTAAAGACATGAGAAGGTTTACTGAAGGCCAAAAAACAAGGGGATAAAAATGATTGGAAATCCCTTGGGTGGTATAATGTGGCAACAAATCTTATTTTGTTAAAAGATAAAGCTTCCCAATACTTCAAGATACCCTAAAGTCTTTTGGGGAGCCATGGGGAGTAATAGAATTCTCATAAGCGATCTTTTTTTTTTTGAGACAATTGGGGTCAAGTGACAGCTAGAAAGTATCAAGTGTCTGAGGCCAGATTTGAACTCAGGTCCTCCTGAATCTTGGGCCAGTGCTTTATCCACTGCGCCACCTAGCTGCCCCTCATAAGGGGTCTTATAACACAAATTAAGTGACCACTACTGGGACAAGCTGTACAACAGATTCCTGTTTGGGTATGGATTGGACTGGATGGCCTCTAGGGCACCTTCCAGGTAGGAGGTTTGTAATTCTGGGACTCTAAAGGCTGGGCATTCAGTTCTCTGAAGATAGAGTACAAATCCAGCAGCTAAGAGACAGAAGGTAGAGGAGCTTTGTGAATAAACAAAGATATACATTTCAAGAACCCCAAGTACACATTTATTTTCACTGATCTCTAGCTAAGATTATGAGCATTTCCTTCTATTATTTAAAACCATTATTCTGAGAAGGGGTTCATAGGCTTCACCAGACAACCAAAGAGGGCCATGACACACAAAAAGGTTAAGAGTTGGTTGATTCAAAATGCCATCGAAAAATGAGTCCCATTCGGGGCCTTTTATCTTGGGGCTGGCTAAATCAAGATTAAGCCTCAAAAAATCAATTTTACTGCAGTTGAAGGAGCACCATTTTAGATCTATAATAGATTTACAATAGATCTATTTTATAGCTCCTGCTATAAAAATACACAGCTGCCACAACAGAAAATGGATGATATGGAAGTTAGTGCATATAAAACTTCTTGTAAACTTTAACTATCTGTAATTCTTATTATTGTTACTATAATTGTCCTAAAAATAGTACATTGTGTTCAATAAGCTGCAAGAGATGATAGTAGGGAAGAGGAATACTCTCATTATCACCAACAAGGAGTTATTTATTATGGGTTTATTAAATGCCAAGTATTATACTAAGTGATTGAGATACAATGAAAAAACAGTAACAGTTTTTGCCTTGAAGTAACATATTCTAATGGATGAGTGTGATCTTAACATTGGGAGGTGAATATAACCTCATGGATATCACTGAGAGTTGTTGGTAGCATGTGACTCATAAGTTTGTAAAGGAGTACACTTGCTTCAAAGGAATGCATTAGGCATAGTGGAAATCAGGACAGAATTGAACTTCAAGAAGATATTCAAATTTGTAGAAATCCATGAACCATGCAATGGAATACTACCATGCTATAAGAACTGATCAGTAGACTGATTTTAGGAAAATATGGAAAGGCTTGCATGAAATAATGAAGAATGAAACAAACAGAACCAAGAGAATGTTGTATACAGTAACAGCAATATTGTTTTTAAAAAAAAGTGTGAATGACTAAGCTATTCTGAGTTATATGAATATTCAAATCAAGGAAGATGCTTTCCACTTCCTGAGAAAGAACTGATATATGGAAGTATATATTCCAAGTTTTCCCATAGATAGATAATAGATATGTACATATCTCTATTGCTATCTAAATATAGATATCTATCTGGATCTGTGATATCTATCTATCTAGATATGTGTAGATATAAGTATATAGAGATAGAGATAGATGTAGAGATAGAGATATATCTTATATATAGATAGGTCTATATCTTATGTAGATATATGAATGGCTCTATCAATCTATAGATCTATATCTCTATCATTTATCTATTTACCTATATATCTATCTATCTGTCAAATGTTGGCCTTCTCTAGTGCAAGGTTAGGAAGGAGGAAGGGAAACAGTTTGGAATTCAAATGTAACCAAAAAATACATTTATATTTAAAAAAGAAAATAAAATCTCTTACAAAATGACCCCCCCAAAAAAAAGGAAAGAAAGAAAGAAAGAAAGAAAAGAAAGAAAAGAAAAGAAAAGAAAAGAAAAGAAAAGAAAAGAAAAGAAAAGAAAAGAAAAGAAAAGAAAAGAAAAGAAAAGAAATCCATGGACCTGAGAGGAAAGTCTTGGTGGGAAGCATTTGGGTAAAGAATAAGATCTGAAAATCTTAGTGGACTACACCCTCCATATGAGTATGATATAGTTACCATAAAAAAGCTAATGTAAAACTTGGGCTATATTAAAAGAAGCATCATTTCCAGAAATCAGGACATGATAGTCCCACTATACTCTGCACTGGTCAGACAATGTCTGAAGTACTTTGTTGCATTCTGAACACCATGGTTTAGGAAGGATGCTGATAAACTGAAGAGTGTCCAGAGAAGGTTATTATGTGAAATAGGGATTAGACTTATTCTGTTTGTCTGCAGAGGGTAGAACCAGTGGCAATTGGTGGAAAGTACAAAGAGGCAGACTTAGACATGACATCAGGAAAAAACAAATTTGAAATGATTAGAGATATAAATAGAAATGAACTGTTAAAGTAGTAAGGCCCTCCTTACTGGAGGTCTTTGGGGAAAAGCTGGATGATGAGGGTGGGTCTCTTTCAGTAAGAACTGATTTACTGAAAGACAGGACCAGAAAGACAACGAGGACCTACCAAAATCTAAAATTTTGTGACTCTTTGGTTATGTGAACTTCTTAGTAACTCTGAAATCATGCTAAGTAGGTGGACTCCTTTGCTGCTTATGAATAAAATTCCTTCTTCTTGTAGCAAAGGCTATGTGAGAAATGCTATTTGCTCTAATGCAGAAGTTTCAGACACAAGACCTATGGCTAGGTGTGGCCCACAACACTCCTGAGGGAGTGTGACCTGAACTAAGTTTATATGTATTGGGGAAAAATTTAACAAAATCAATCAACCAATCAATGTATAAATGTTATTTTCTAAGGCATTATCCAGTCTTCAGGGATCCTTATGTATGATTTAGTAGATCTTTCTATTTTCATTTGACACCACTGTTATAAAATATACAGAGACCTAATTTCTTGTAATTCACCTTTCAAGAATACAAGGGCACATCTCTACCATAAATATTAATACAAGATCTTAACATTTAGAAATGGCATTTGGGAAATTACATAGCACTTTAAGTGTTCCCAAGCTGCTCCTTGACACAAAAATCCTGCTTTTTGAATACCAGTATTCTCTCAGTCATGATATTGAACTGAAAATCATGGAATGCTACAATCTTCAAAGAATCATAATTGCAAGTGACCTAAAAGGCAAGGGAGAAATACATGGTGGAGGGGAGGGGTATAAGTAGCCTATAGGATTTGATCAGTGATGACTTGGTACAATAAATATTATGAATAGGTCATCTGGGAATGGTATGGATGGAAAATGAGGTGGGACAATCACATTTGAAAAATTCAGGAATTTTCAGCTTTTGATTCTGGTCCAGGAAAATTCAGCAGACAATCTAAGTGTTGAACTTCTACCCACAGAATGGCAGTAGGCCCTGAGGAAGCCCTTCAGCTTGAATATACCCTCAGTGGAGGGTTTTTCTTTAGACTCATGTCTTTGCAAGAATGAGAATGGATAGAAAGTTTGTTATCTAAATCATTGGAGGGATACCCACATTGGTGAGATCATGGATCTGATTGAAATATTCTATAAAAAAAGAATTATACACTGTTTAGAATATGATTTCTCTTCCCTAAATCCAATTAAAAGTTTTGCAATGAAGAGTACATGAGTATTGTCATTTGTTTGATTTTTATTGACTATAATTTATGTGGCACATAGATGCCAAATCAATATCCTATCTCAGAGGAATGAATTTGCTCTTGATCAGTTAAGAATACAGGTATGGGGGGGGCAGCTAGGTGGCACAGTGGATGGAGCGCCGGTCCTGGAGTCAGGAGTACCTGTATTCAAATCCGGCCTCAGACACTTAACACTTGTTGGCTGTGTGGCCCTGGGCAAGTCACTTAACCCCAATTGCCTCACTAACCCCCCCCCCCAAAAAAAGAATACAGGTATGGATAGAACTATTTAGATAAGACTTGAACCTTGGATCTAATAAAATTTTAATCGCAATCAAAATCCTTTAATGGAACATCAAAATTAGAATTCTGCTTCAGAAAGATTTCCAATTATATTTATTTTTGCCATCTGGCAATTTGTTATGTATCTATTTTCATTCATGTCTTCCTCTTTAAAAGCTTCATCATACTTTACTGTCTGATATCTGCTAACCTACAGACACATATGCCTTATCCTAGTTTTCCTGTGACCAGCCACCATCAATCTGTTAACTAGCCCTTTTACCTCAATGAATGTTTATTGTGACCTTAAAGGTCATAAATCTCTTTCCAAGATGGAATAAGGCTTCTAATAGACTGTCAATGCACCTTAATCTCCTGAGATGACAAAATGCTGCTCCTTAGTGTCCCACAGAAGTTCAGCACCTTCTGTTTTCTGAGTGTTTTCTCCTGACTTTTCTTTGAATTGCACACCTTTCAGATGCAGTTCTCCTGGCCTCGGATAGAGCTCAGGCAGCAGACCCACCCCATTCCAGTTGCCTGGGACACATGCCCAGTGGTTCTTAATAATAAGTTCTCCTGCCTTGTACTCTATCACTAAGCAATCACAGCAAATCTAAGGAAAGACAGCAATGGAAGCCTTTCATTTTCCACTCTGCTACTGTATATTTGTTCAGAGCTCTCCACAGAGACTTAAACAAAGAATTTACTGTGGGGGGTTGTATATTCATGCAAATCTCGTATTTCCCTAGACTATCCCCTTTGTTCCTCCAGATGCTGAGAAAGTTCTGTTTGCTCTTGTCGTTGGTTTTAAAGGATTTTAATGCAAATGTGTGGCTGACAGAAACACTGTATTCTTCTAGTGCCTTTCCCTCTGTTTTTTTGTTTGTTTGGTGGTGGGTTTTTTTTTGGTTTTTTGGTTTTTGTTTTGTTTGTCAAAGGGAACTGTGTTCTTACACTCTCTGAGTTCCCTGTCACAAGGGTTGTTCTCAACATGTGTAGAATTAGGTTACTACTAGAGACGAAACAGTCATGGGGTATTTGTTCACTATTGCTTAGAATTCACTGTAGGGGTGGCTAGGTGGCGCAGTGGATAGAGCACCGGCCCTGGTGTCAGGAGTACCTGAGTTCAAATCCAGCCTCAGACACTTAACACTTACTAGCTGTGTGACCCTGGGCAAATCACTTAACCCCAATTGCCTCAGAAAAACAAAAACAAAAACAAACAAACAAACAAACAATTCACTGTAGATAGAGAGAATACAGGACATGATAGAGAAGACTGGATTTGGAGGCAAGAGTCTTTGATTCTGGTCCTGACACCACCACTGACCAGCTGTGTGACCTTTTGTTAACTAGTCATTGGGCTTTTGTCTTCCTCATTAGTCAAATGAAAAACTTGGTTTAAATCACTGGATCAAAGTGTTGGAAAGGACCTCAGAGACCTTCTAATCCAGGGGTCTGATTTTGGAAGTCTGATAAAGTGTATGGAACACTTCTCAGCATAATGTTTTGTTTTAAATAATAATTATTATTACTTTTATTACAGAAGGAAGTGCTAAATTTCAATGAGAAGCTAGTGAAAATAAAGTTGTAATTTTTTTCCATACAACCCTTGCAAAAAGTCTGGTTTTTTTAAATTATTATTGGCTATAGGTTGGGTTTTCTAATTATTTGCTAATATATATTAATGGCTAATTATATAATAATGGCTATTGCACCCATTTTGGTGATAAGTATTTATTACTAAAGTATTGACTGAGTGGCATTTAACACAAGCAGAAAAGCCCCAGTGCCACCATGTTCTCTCACGGAGAGAGAGAGAGCACGTGACCTACCAGTCTATCTGGTCCTAAGAGGAGAGCACTCACCAAACAACAGCCTCCCCAGCCAAGAGTGTGTTCCAGGATGGCCACTGCCAGGAGCCTGGCTTTTAACCTCTTAATAGAGGCAGGATACTATACCCTGATCAAAGCTAATTGGTTAGCATCATTCAATTTCGTTGGTTGATGTGACCTGAAGGCAGTCCATATTCAAATGATATCTACAAATTACATGGTGGGGAAGGGCAGTGTATCCAAAAATCTCTCAGCCAGGGTGCTCAAGGCAAAATCCGTTATCTAGGTGTGTCTCAATCCCCTCAATTCATTGAACTAGACAAAAAGAGGCTATCTCCATTTCTATTGTTCCTGTGGGCTCACCCTGAAAGAGATTAGAACTTTCTCTAGGACTGAACTTTCTGAAGTGGGGGGGCTGGGGGAGAGAAAGCCAACTAAAACTGAGAGACAACCAACTAAAATTGATCTGGGTCCCACCCAAGACACTTTTTTTTTTGCAGGGCAATGAGAGTTAAATGACTTGCCCAGGGTCACACAGCTAGTTAAGCATCAAGTGTCTGAGGCTGGATTTGAACTCAGGTCCTCCTGAATCCAAGACAAATGCTTTATCTACTGCACCACCTAGCTGCCCTCAAGACACTTGTTATTAATAATTATTTTCTAATAAGTCCATTGTGAGGTAGAACCCACTCAATCCAAAGACTGTCCATTCTACTTCAGGGACCTCTAAGCATTTGGAAGTTATTCCCATCATCCAATTGAAATCAGCCTTTCTTCAACTTTTGTCCATTGTTTCTAGTTCTGCCCTCTGGGACCAATCCAAACAAATCTAAATTCCATCCCCAGAATATTCCTTCACTTCCTTGAAGGCACCAATCACATTTCTCCCAAGTCTTCTCTTCAGCATTCACACTTCCTTCAGTCCCTTCTTTTATAGCTGGGACTTGAAACTATGCCTTAGATTAGAGGTGTCAGCTGCGGCTACCACATGAGGCCCACAAAACTCCTGGGTTTAGCTCAAACCAGATTAAAATGTGATTGGAAATATTCGACAAAACAAATTTTAAAAATAATTTTTTGTTGTTGCTATTTTCAGTTATGTTTGACTCTTCATGACCCCATTTGGGTTTTCTTGGCAAAGATACTGGAATGGTTTGCCATTTCCTTCTCCAGCTCATTTTACAGATAAGAAAACTGAAGCAAACAGGGTTAAGTGACTTGCCTGGGGTCACATAGCTAATCAATATCTGAGACCAGATTTGAACTCAGATGATTCTTCCTCACTGTAGGCCTGGCACTCTATCAACTGTACCACCTAGTTGCTCCCAAAATATAATAAAACAAAGACAATATTACATTTTAACACTAAATCAATATCCCACCAATATTCTTAAATATTGATTAATGGCCACTGTTTCCATTTAAATTTGATAGCCTAACCTTAGATGATCTCTAAGATCCTTTCCCATTTCAAACTTCAATGATCTAGAGGCAAGATCACTGGGGATAGTCAATAATCCATCCTTAGTTCACTCATTATCAATCATTAGGTTCCCAGGCTTCTTGGCCTTGCTTTTCAGGACATTCGAACACTTTGCTCTGAGATAAAGATCCAAATAGAGCCTTGGTTGTGATCTCCTCTAGTAGATCTGGGGAGTAGTTGTTTAGGTAACTAAGCACCCTTAGTCTGTTCTGCCCTCATTGATTGGGAGAACACTGGTAGCCCCACAATTATAGATATCAATTGGTTTAATATATACCAAGGGCCTGTTTGAACCAGCTCATATCGGCTCAGAGATATGATTGTTAAATTTTCAGTATGAGCATTTAAATTTTGGAAATAATAATAATAATAATAGCTAACATTTATATGGATTTTACTATGTGCTAGACATTATGCTAAAATCTTTACAGTTATAACCTCATTTAATCTTCATATCAACCCTGAAAGGTAGGAATTATAATTTTTTAATTTTTAAAAATTTTATTTGTGATATATAATTATATTTTAAACATATATTAAAAGTAGATATAATATACATAGAGATATATAATGTAAATTTTCTACATTATTATATTTAGATATACCTAGATGTATTCTAATACATATAACATAGTATTTTAATTCCTTAAATAACTTTTATAAATAATAAATATGTCAATTAATATAAATAATTTGTCAAATGTGTTTAAATATAATCACTATGATATAATATATAAATAACTCATAAATGTACAGCATATATATGTGTGTGTATATATAAATACATATATACCTTCTGTACTCTTCCCATCATACCCCTCCCCCACCTTTCCAGATTAAACATTTTTATTTATATTTTTCTATTCTAATCTCTATCCCTCCCTTGCCCCCTCCCATCCACCCTCCCCAAGGCAGTAAATAATATGATACGGGTTATACACATATGATCATGAAATACATCACCATATTTGTCACTTAATGAAAAAATGTGAAGAATCATTCCCCAATCTGTTCCATCAATATCAGTTCTTTTCCTGGAGGTGGATAGTATGTTGGAAGGGATGTGGGAAAACTGGAAAACAGTATGACAGAAACTAGGTATAGACCAACATCTCACAGCATATACTACAATAAGGTGAAAATGGGTACATGATTTACACATAAAAGGTGATGCCATAAGCAAATTAAAAGAACATGTGATAGATTATCTGCCAGATTTATGGACAAGAGAAGAGTTTAGGACCAAGGAAGATATAAAGAGCATTACAAAATGTAAAATAAATAATTTTAATTATATAAAATTTAAAAGCTTTGTAAAAACAAAAATAATGAAACCAAAATTATAACAAAAGCATAAAACTGGGAAAGAATCTTTTCTCATTTGCCATAGAAATTTTTTTTTGGTTTGTTTGTTTTGTTTTGTTTTGTTTTGTTGTGGGGCAATGGGGGTTAAGTGATTTGTCCAGGGTCACACAGCTAGTAAGTGTCAAGTGTCTGATGCCAGATTTGAACTCAGGTACTCCTGAATCCAGGGCCGGTGCTTTATCCATTGTACCACCTAGCCGCCCCTGCCATAGAAATTTTAAAGTTGTTTATGCATTGTAAAGACTTAAGGGGGGAAATCCCATTTACTTGTCCCAAACAAATGAAAGAGGGGAATCTTTAAAGAATGCCAGCCACCCTTTTGCCTTGACACATCCTCCTTTAATAATTGAAAACTAACTTTACTGTGCTTATAAGATAGTTAAGTTTAATGAATGAAAACATTAAGAAGCTGTTAAGGAACCATTCTTGTGTCAGGAAAGAGAGGCAATATATCTTCTAGGGTAGAATTGCTATTTCTATGGCCTGAATAATTATTTGCCTATTTTTTTTTCTTTTTCCTTTTCTTTTTTTTTTTTCCTTTTGCAGCTGAGCTCTGGCCTGGAAACCTGGGATAATTGGAAACTATACTAACGTAATGGATTTTTTGTTGACTTTGCTGTTCTGTTCTGTTGGCTGGTCCCTGTTAAAGAACGTGAACTGTTTTGGTGCTATTGAAATCACTAGGATGAATATTTATGTTCTACTTTCTGCAGCAGGCAACAGGTTTCTTCCTGAGAAAAAAGCATCTTGGGAAACACAACAAGGGCCATGTCAGAAATATCTTTTCTACAGTGGGCTAACATGATTTAACACCAACTCATTGGGGAATGGTCAGATGTATGCAGACACATCTATCACAAACAACATTAAGACCACAAGACTTGCAGAGAGAAGGAAATTTAGAGAACATCTAGTACATGTTGCACATGAAGAAATATCATCTTGCAAAGGAAGAAATCAAGGCCCAGAAAGGCTAGAGGGATTTGAAGGACTTCCTTCCTTCCTTCCTTCCTTCCTTCCTTCCTTCCTTCCTTCCTTCCTTCCTTCCTTCCTTCCTTCCTTCCTTCTTTCCTTCCACCAATAACAATAATATTAAAACTATTCCCATATAAGCAAGTGAAGATTTCATGATTTAGTGTTTTGGGGAGGGACAGAGTACAAGATGAGAATCAGGAAAGTCTGCTCTTTCCTAGATAGTACATACAGTGATGGATTTGGAGTTAAAAGGATCTGAATACAAATCTCATCTCAGATATATAAAGTAACATGATGAGGGGAAGTAAGTAGAAACAGAAATAGATAAGAATGGGCCCCAGAAATGGAGCTTGGACATGCTATGCTGCCCTGGCATCTGGGATGTCTGGCTTCTAGGTCCGAATGAGTCAGTTACTCTTCTTTCTCCATGGCCCAGCAACCCAATCTGTAAAATAAAGATTATACTGGACACACCATACTTTTCCCCCCATCTTTTCACATGGTTGCAGTAAGAATGAGTGATCCAATATATAATGATTCACTTAACCTTGAATGTGTACCTTGACTTGACTTCCTATAGAAGTTGGCATTTGAATTCTCTTTTTTAAAAAAGCTAGTGTCTATCCCCCATATTTTGTCTCCACTCTCAAATCCCTACCGGTGTATTATTGTTTTTTAGTGAGGCAATTGGGGTTAAATGACTTGCCCAGAGTCACACAGCTAGTAAGTGTCAAGTGTCTGAGGCCGGATTTGAGCTCAGGTCCTCCTGAATCCAGGGCCGGTACTCTATCCACTGTGCCTCCTAGCTGCCCCCCCACCCACCCACCCATGTATTATTAAGGTCTACAAGGAAAAACAAACCCAACAAAAAGAATTCTACTCAATTAGCCTTCCCTCTCCCCATCCCCAACCCCAGCTTCTCAGTTATTCCAAACCACACATCTTTGCAGTATGACCTTCTGACCTAGCATTTTATGGACAATTGATATCTGCTAATGAGATTTCTGTTCCCATTTTATTGGCTTCCCATCCCTGACCTTTTACTGACCTCACCATCCAACCTTCCTTTCTCCCAAAAGGTACTGGGATTCTAATTTTTCTGGGACTCTAAGTTTTAAGGTATAACTTTCTGTTTCTCCTTTGGTTGTTCTTATAACCTAGATAAATGAAGTCCTTGGTGCATTACCCTCCCCACTCCCCTCCCCAAGAATAGAAGTGCTAAAGAAAAAAGACTCTCAGTGAAGGTTGGTCATTGTTTTCTTGGAAATGATTTGTACCCTGGTTCTTAGACCTTGGTTTCCTTGTCTCTGATACATTTAAAATGTTTTTTTAAAATAAATCAAATTGTTTTTTGTCTTCTGTCTTTGCCAGAAGTGATATGGGTCATCAACAACTCTACTACTGCAACCACACATGTAAATTTGGCCTGGGGTCTCACTCATACAGTGTTTGTTCCAACCCTCATGGTCTAATTCACAGGTAGGAAGTTCTCTCCCCTTTCCTCTCAACCAAAAATGTGATATTCGCTAACTCCTGAACTGTTGTACAGGGTGCCCCCCCAAATTTAGTAAAGCTTAAGAAGATAGTATGAATGATTCAGTGAAATCCCTCACCACTCTTATATGAAATAGCTCAAATTGACCCCACTATCATCGGAATCCTTGTGGTGTTTTGCAATTCTCCATCTTCTCAGTCTGGTTATAACCTCCTTGAGAGCAAAAGCTAGATCTTCTCCATTTTTGCATCTCTTTCAGCCAGGTATGACAGTGTCTCACATATAGCAAGGAGTTCAGCAATTGTGAATTATAATTAAATTGTAAGTACCCAACCTCCTGGTGGTGATTGAGTTTTCTATGCCAAAATAGCACATTTTTATGATCAAATGGTTTGAAACATATACACTATCCTAATAAGGGAAATGTGTCTTTAAAACTAACTTTATCATTATATAATAATTCAATTGCTGCATAAACGTGAAGAAAGACTAGGAACACAGGTTTCTCTCCTTCTACTACTTCATAATTAATTTGTAAGGTGGTTCATTTGTTTGTCCAAACATTGTCCATCTGGTTTTGGAATATTGGAAATTATTTGATTTTCTTTGAAATCATCTTAAAAGAGTAAAGCATTGCTTCTGAGAGTTATGAAATAATCTCAAAAGCAGCTGGAAATTCATTTATCACGTTAATGCAGGAAGATAAACAAGGGTATTGAACAAAGGCGCTTCATTCTGCTGCAGCAGAATGATATTTGAGTTGGGACCATAGGTTTATTTGAGGAAGCTAACAGAAATGTGAATATTGATCTTGTTTTCAGCAGCTGCATTTTCAAATTTCCCAAAGATGCAGAGTCCTCTTTACTTTCTGTACTCCTTTCTGAATACCAAGAACTAAATTCTTCCATCCCCTAAAGTTTCCTTGAGACTACGTCAGGCATGCCTGTAGGCTGCTAGAATACAATCAGCCAACTGGGATAGGAAGGCAGAACAGAAATGGACTTACATACTCTGTAAGATGTAATTGAGCTTTCCCACACATGCTTAACTTTCTTTGAGTAAAAATTTGTGTAATGTGCCATCAACCCCCCCCCCACACACACACACACAACTCAGGGTTTACATGAATGGAGTTCAATTTGGGGACAACTGAAAAATAATCTCTTTGACTCTCTTTACCCCCAACCATAACTTTCCCTGAATCTCAAAATATAGCTTCTACCAGTATAAATAAAATCAACTTTGGCTCCAGTGCAAGCACCTAGGAAACACTATATATTTCAGATACAGGACAGTGTTTATTTCATCCCACAGTCAGTCAGTCAGTCAGTCAGTCAGTCAGTCAGTTAGTCAGTTAGTCAGTCGGTAAGCATTTAGTGAGTGCTTACTATGTGCCAGAAATGGTGCTAACTGCTGGGGATACAAAGAAAGGCAAAAAAAAAAAAAATGGTCCCTGTCCTCAAGAAGCTCCCATTCTAAAGGAAGACACATGTAAATAATAGCACATTATGAATATATATGTGTATATATGCATACACACATGTGAATATATACATATACATACATACAGTGCAGATGAAAGAGAATTTCAGAGGAAAGGGATTAGCAGCTGGGAGTGGATAGGCAGAGGAGTGAGCAAAGGCCTCTTGTATAAGGTGGGATTTGAGCTGAGTCTTGAAAGAAGCCAGGGGGTCAAGGTGAAGAGCGAGAGCATTTCAAGCATGGGGAGAGTCAGTGAAAATGCACAAAGTTGTGAGATGGAGTGGCTTGTGGGAGGAACAGCATTAAGTGTAAGTAAAGTGTAAGAAGCAGTCAAGTTATCAAGGCCTTTAAATGACAAATAGAATTTAATATTTGATTCGGGAGGTAATAGGAGTTTATTGAGAGGTGTGGGTGTATGACATGATGAGACCTGAGCCTCAGGAAGATCCCTTTGGTAGCTGAGTGAAGGAAATATGTGGAGTGGTAGCCTTGAAGGAGAGAGAAAAAAAGGCTATTGCAATGACTCAGGTAGAAAAGTGACCAGAACCTACAGTAGGGTGGGGACTATGTGAGGAGAAAGAAGGGGACATGTTTGAAAACTGTTGTGAAGGTAAAAATGACAAGAATTGGCAATAGATTGGATACATGAAGTGAGGGTGAAAGAAGAGTCCAGGGGCAGCTAGGTGGTACAGTGGATAGAGCACTGGCCCTGGATTCAGAAGGACCTGAGTTCAAATCCAGCCTCAGACCCTTGACACTTACTAGTTGTGTGACCCTGGGCAAGTCACTTAACTCCAATTGCCTCACCAAAAAATTAAAAAAAGAAGAAAAGAAAAGAAAAAGAAAGAAGAGTCCAGACTGAACAAGTTATGGTATATGAATGTAATGGAATATTATTGTGCTGTAAGAAACAATGGGCAGGTGCATTTCAAAGAAACCTGGAAAGACTTATATGAACAGATGCTGACTGAGATGAGCAGAACCAGGAGAACATTGTACACAGTATCAACAACATAGTGTGATGATCAACTGTGATAGACTTGACTCTTCTCACCAATACAATAGTCCAAAATAGTTCCAAAGGATTCATGATAGAAAATGCTCTCCAAACCCAGAAAAAAAGAATTGTGGAATCTAGATGCAGATTGAACAATACTATTCCTAATTTTTTTTGTTTTCCTTTTTTGAGGTTTTTTTCCCTTTTGCTCTGATTCTTCTTTCGCAGCATGACTAATGCAGAAATATGTTCAATGTGATTATACATATATAACCTATATCAGATTGCTTGCTGTCTTGGGGAGGGGGGAGGGAAGGGAGGGAGGGAGAAAAATTTGAAACTAGAAATCTTACGAAAACAAATGTTGAAAACTATCTCTACATGTAATTGGAAAATAATGGAATACTTTCATGATAAAAAAAAGAATCCAGAGTGACACTTGTCATGGGGGAAATGGGTGGTGTGGGGGTCCTTAGCTATACCTCTTTAAAGACATACACCCTCTCACACATAAATCCAATTAGAATAAAATATTTTTTTTTTTATTTAGGCACTAGAGAAAGGAGACCAAGGACTTCTCTCTAGTGGAGATAGTTTCAGAGGCATGATTGTCTGAGACACCTAACTCCTGGAACAGGAGAAAGGCAAAAGCTTTTATAGATGGTAGATGGGGTAACTGGATAGGGTAACCACCTGACAATGGAAAGTTCCCTTTGGGTAATGGAAAGCTAGAGTGAGAGGTGGTAGTCAGGTGGTCAGGACTTCTGGAATTATCTCTGTCTCCTGGTGCTGATCAAGCAGTAGTCACACCTAATAAATAGGCTTACCTCCCTTACTTCTCAAGGTGTGTTTGTCCTTCAGTTTAGCTGGCCAGTTTAAACTATAATAATCCCAAATTCCTTGATATGTCCCAACCCCATAACAACACTGAAGTTTCAGGCCTGGGTGACAGGGGAAATAGTACCCTCAGTAGTAATGGGGAATAATAGAAAAGGCAAGGGTTGGGGAAAAGAGGAGATGATGAGCTCTCTTTTGGACTTGTTGAGATTGAACTGCTTAGAGGACATATTTCCACAAAAAAGAATGTAAATGACATCAATGTCTCATAGTAGTTCATTAAAAATCAAAACCAATTCTTTCTTTTCCAGTGAATCTCTCCTTTGTCCAGCAACCTAAATGATCCTCAACATTCATAGCCCCATCCTGTGGTTTGAAATCTTCTAGAGAGGAAAAGCATCTGGAGTCTATTGCTACCACCTCTTGGGCAAAAGGATTCTTTTCCACAGCTTCCATCATTGAGACTTTTTTAAAGTTCCCATCTCTTGGGTTTGGGGAGAAATGGGTCATGGTGATTGGGGGATCTGTGCCCATGGTTCTCAGGTCTTTGGTCTGCCTCATCCCTCTCTGATATCTCTGGCACATCAATCTCATCTCTTTCATAGGCCTTTGTTGTTGTTCATTTCTTTCAGTTGTGATGTTTAAAATCTAAATGTGTGGTTGCCTTAAATTAGAAGCTTTAGCACCAGTCTTTGGACATTAAGCATTTATTAAAGCATACTAGGTATTAGTAAAAAGGAAAACACGTGGAGTTCAGAAAGTTAAGAAAAGGCCTATCTAGCCTAGAGTTCCAGCCTGGTCTGGTTCTTCCTCAAGTCCTCTGCCACAAGCCTGCTTCAACCATGAAGTCCTCTCAAACTGAGTGTGGAAGCTTGTTATAGTTCTGGAGCAGAGGCGATCCTTATACACTGTTTCAATATGATTGGTAGGTGTCATCCAAATCCATTGGTTCACTGGACTTGAAGGTGGTCTCGAGTTGAGTTCAAAGTACTCAGCTTCTGAGAACAATCCCTTCTTAAGGGCCAGCCAGGTTTGGTTACAATCTAATTAACTTGAAGTAACTAATCAGCAAAGTCAATCACTCTCACTTAATTCAATCAGTTTAGATTAATCTCCAGGTGAGCCTTTGAGTATCTGCCAAATCCCATTATTTTCTCATACCATCATATCCAACTCTTTGTAACCCTATTTGGGATTTTCTTAGCAAGGATACTGGAGTAGTTAGCCACTTCTTTCTCCAGCTCATTTTATAGATGAGGAAACTGAGACAAACAGTATCTGAGGCCAGATTTGAACTCTGGAAGGTGAGCCTTCCTGATTCCCAGTGCAGTGCTCTATCCATTGCACCCCCTCACTGTCCTTCATATGCCTATGCAGGTCAAATACATAATAGTCTCACTTAATCAAATCATATTGGAATCTGAAATATAACCATTTATCCAGTGCTTAGCACAGGGACAAGCACAAAGGAGGTGCTTAATATATGTTTATTGATTTACTGATTGATACTCAAGGAGGTATAACAAGTAGTTAGGCTCAGGATACTCCTCACCACAAGTCAAGAGTATCATCAGAGTCCCAATTGAGCTATTGATGATCCTATGACTTGAAGACCCTGTAATGGTATGTTTCTAGCTCCAAAGAGGCTAACAATAATCAATAATAATAACAACAATAATAGCAAACAACTAACCTTTATATAGCACTTTAATGAGCAAACTTTAAAGTTTGCAAAGTGCTTTACAGAGATTATCTCATTTGATCCTCACAACAACCCTGTACGGGAGATTCTATTATTCTCTTCATTTTAAAGAGGAAAAAACTAAGACAGATAGATTAAGAGACTTGCCTAAGGTCACACAGATATTAAAAGACAGAGGTAGAATTTGAAGGCAGGTCTTCCTGAGTCCAGGTCCAGCACTCTATCCACTCTTTCCTCTAGCTGCCTCTATATATAGTTGAAGTCCCAAACAGTGAGTGTCCTAAGCCTTTAAACTCAGCGAGTTGGTCAGGTTTTCTTGTTTGTTTTCTCTACAACTGTAAAATGTCCAAATTTGACTGTCTTAAAGACACCATTTCACATTCTTATTGTTTCTCTTACTTGCCCCTTTGTGTTTGTCTTTTTGTGACCTTTTATTATAGTCATTTAATCAATTAATATAATCAAGAGTTCATCATTCTCCCTATCAGAGGAGAGCAGGTACGTAAAGTATTATAAACACTAGCATCACTTTAACTTAATAAATATTTGTTAAATGCCAATCTTTACAGAGCTCTGTGCTAGGCATCAAGGGATATACAAATTTTAGATACAACATAGTCTCTGCTCTCTTGGGATTTATAATCTATAGTAGAATGTCACCTGCACAGATAACTATAATACTTAAAAACACACACACACACACGTACACACAAAAACCACAAATTAAAACAAAAACCAAATAGACAAACAAACAAACAAAACCCTGAGGTCATGAGAAGCCCAAGTAGAGTGTTATGTCTAATGCTACTGATCAGGAGGACCAAGGAATGCTTCCTTAATTAGGAGGCATTTGTGTTTTAACTTTAAATTAGTTAGGAACTCTTGTAGGGTAGTACTATGGAAGACAGTCTAGGCATGGGAAATTGTACACATGGAAATAAACCATGGGTATTTGAGTATATACAATGAATCCTGGCCCTGCTTCTTACTAGTTCTCTGACCTTATACAAGTCATTCCCCCACTGTGAGCATCAGTTTCTTCATCTGAAAAATGTGGGGATTGGACTAGTTGATCCCAAAAACCCTTTCCTTTTTTTGGGGGGGGGCAGGGCAATGAGAGTCAAGTGACTTGCCCAGGGTCACACAGCTTGTAAGTGTAAAGTGCCTGAGGCTGGATTTGAACTCAGGTCCTCCTGAATTCAGGGCTAGTGCTTTATCCACTGTGCCACCTAGCTGCCCCCCCAAAGGCCCTTTCCAACTCAGAATCTTGATTTAATTACCCTATTTAGGCTTGATTTTAGATTTTCTTTTTGATTTTTTATTTGAATGAGGAAGTAACTGATCCTTTGGAGATTGACAACACTGTAATTACACTAATGAAGTCACATCATAAGGACTTGACCTGGCAGAAGAGTGAGAAAACTGTTTAGTTTTTCCATTCAAGACCCCTTGGTGAGCTATTCCATGCTTCCCACACCTTGTTAGGGAGAGAAGACTACAAGTTTCAAAAACACCCACTTTAGCTCCAGTTTGAGCTAAAAGGTCTCAACAAAAACCTCAGTAAGTTTTGAGTAGTTCAGAATGTCTTTAGGGAAAGTGTATTTGCTTCTGTTAAATATTTTGGTTTCAAAGCACTTTGGAAGTAGTAGCTGGGCTTTTTTGAAGCCACTAAGCCTAAGGAAGGAGTCACAAAGAGGTAATTCACCCAATACTTCAAATAATCAAAAGATTATGACATTTGTCAAGTGCTTTGGCTTCCAGAATTGGGAAGTGCCAAGCTGGTGATAATTGTTGCCCTTTTACCTGTAAATTTGTTTGGGGAAAGTTTTAAGATGTTTTTGATCTAAAACTCTTTGTCAGTGTGATGTTCCCTCTGCCAAAATGAAACATACCTCAGTTTTAATGACCACAGAGGCAGAAGGAGGCATTCAGCTGCCACTTTCTCCCTGTTCTAGGGGGCCCGCGTCTGTCCCTGCACACACTGCTTCTGTCAGCTCCCCTCCACACCAGCCAAATGACTCCGGCCTTCCACCTCAGTGACATCAAAGGCTTAGAGTGGCTTTGAAAGAACAACTCTGCTGGGCCTTTGTCAGACTGCTTGCCATTAGAGTTCACCCTTTGTTCTCTCCCTTTGTGGTTGTGGAGGCTTTCTGTTTTCCTTACAGAAGGCTGCTTTGTACTTGGGATCAACCTCCCTCACAAACTCCATATTACCTAAATGCTGCATTCCCATTCCACTCAGGCCTCAGAAGAGCAGTAATTGGAAAACTAACCAGTTCTCTTGGCTTTTAATTTTTTCTGAAGGTCAACTACAGGCTTTTCATTTTATTACAAAGCAATGCATTTTAAGCAATGCATTTTTACTTCCTTTTACTCCCAAATTAAAGAGAAGACAACATATCTATTATGGAGGGACCTTGCCAATGCAAGGAGTTGTTATCTTTGCAGAACAAAACCAGACATACTGAAGGACAGCCCTGGGTGTTAATAATAAGCTTCCCATAAAACCTAAGAGTAGAGGAATTATGAAAAATGAAAGTGGGGAAAAATACTCTTTAATTCCAAGAAAACAACCCCCAATTCACTTAAAGAACTAGAGGCTACTGAACCTTTCTTATATTCAAAGCACCTAGATCAGAGACTGAGAGCTGGAAGTGACTTTAGAAGCCATCTAGTACATATATAACCTATATAAGATTGCTTTCTGTCTTGGGGAGGAGGGAGAGAAGGGAGGGAGGGAGGGAGAAAAATTTGGAACTAAAAATCTTATGAAAACAAATGTGGAAAACTATCTTTACCTATAACTGGAAAATAATAAAATAGAAAAATAGAAAAAGAAAGAAAGAAAAAGAAACCATCTAGTCCAACTCCTGTAATTTACAAAGGAGAAACTGAGGCCCAGGGTTATCAAGTGACTTGTCCAAGGTCACAATGGTGATATCGAAGTAAGGATATGAACTTACATCCTCAGATTCTAAATGTTATATTGATCTGATTTCCTACAATAATACAAACTTTGCTTCTAAGGAGGTTACTATCTGACAGCCACAGAGACAGAGATGGGGAAATATCATCACCAGTGAGGATAATACAAATGGAAATAAAAGGTTGAGAGATTTGGGGAGGAAGAGATCATTTTCAGGGTGATGAGGAGGGAGAGTCAGAGTAAGTAAAAAGGTTAGGGAAGATGTCATGGAGGGAGTGGTAACTGAGTTGAGCCTTGAAGGGAGAGAGCAACCCATTAAAGTATGTAGGACATTATAAGCAAGGGCAGAAGGAAAGCTGAATGAAGACGGGGGTCAAAGAGAAACCCAGTTTGACTGGAATATAGAGAAGACAAATCAGAATAGAATCAGAAAGAGAAAAACTCAGAGATTGAAAGAGCCTCAGAGTCCAGCTACTCCAAGTCATAACTGAACAAGACTGACCCTTAACACTAGGGCCTTCTCTCTGTTGATTCTTTCCAATATAATCTGTATATAGCTTGTTTGAATTTAGTTGTTTGTATCTTCTCAATCTGACTATGAGGTCTTTGAGAGCAGGGACTGTCTCTTGCCTTTCAATGATTAGCACAGTGCCTTGCACATAGTGGTACTCAAAAAAATGCTAGTTGATTGACAAGGAACAAATGTCACATTTGGTCACCAGCCTTTCCCTGAAGATCCACAATGGAGGATGAACTTGCTCCCTCTCAAAGCAGCATATTCCATTTGAGGACGACTTTCTTTGTTCAGAAGTTATTTTCTTTTTCCCTTAAAAAAACTGACAAACAACAACAGATTCAGTTTAAATTCATCTTTTCCCAGTTTCTGTCCTTTGCTCTGAAGTCTTCTTTCTGTGGCCAGACAGAACAATTCTAATACCACTTCCATGTTTCAGCCCTTCATATTTGGAGGCGACTATCACATCCTCACTAAGTCTTCTCTCCTCTGGACTGAATATCTAAGCTTCTTCAAATGATCTCTGTTGTTGTTGTTGTTGTTGTTGTTGTTGTTGTTGTTGTTGTTGTTAAGGTTTTTTTTCAGTCATGTCTGACTTTTTGTGACCCCATTTGGGGTTTTCTTGGCAGAGATCCTGGAGCTGTTTGCCATTTTCTTCTCCAGCTAATTTTACAGATGAGGAAACCAAGGCAAACAGGGGTAAGTGACTTGCCCAGGGTCACACAGCTAGTAAGTATCTGAGGCTGATTTGGGCTCACAAAGAGCAATCTTCCTGACTTCAGGTCCTGTGCTCCACCTGCTGTATCTTGTGTCCCCAGAGCCTAGCACAGTTCCTGACACATACTATGCACCTAATAACTACTTGTTAGTTGATTATTTGATTTATTGCTTACTTCCTAGTCCTGGACATTCTCTCTCAATGCTAAGATAATATTTGCTTTTTTGGCATCCATAAGGCACTATTGATTAATGGATCTTGTCTTCCATTAAAAGAACCAGATCACTTTCAGAAGAATTTATATCTAGCCACACATCCCTTATTTTTATTTCTGAAGTAGATTCTGTGAGCTCAAGTGTAATGCTTTATATTTATTCCTATCAAACCATATCTCATTCAATATAGTATGACAAGTCTAGCCTGTCTAGATCTTTTTGGATCCTATTATCCAATATGTTAGCTATCTCTCTAAACTTTGTGTCAACTACATGTTTGATAAGCATGCTATCTGTGCTTTTTCCCAAGTTTTTAATAAAAATGCTATCCATTCATTTATATGAGTCGATAAAAATGTTAAACAGCACAAAACCCTGTTACGTTAAAAAGTATTAAGGAAATGTCTAGGCAGAGTCATTGATGGAAATACTAGTTGAAATGGAAATAAAATTAGAAAACATATGAACTGATGCAAAATCAAGTAAGCAGAGCCAGGAAAACAATGCATATAGTGACAACAATATAAACAGAAAGAAAACCAACAAAACTGTTGACACAGAATGTTGTCAAATTATGATGACCATGCTTGGTCCCAAGGAAGAGTTATGAGGCTTTACCTCCTTTCCTTCTTTGAAGAGTTAGGGGGACTAAAGTTGTGGAACACTACCTAAAATGTCATATTCAGTCCATGCTTGGACTATTTTTTCTAAATTGTTTTTCCCTCTCTTAAAAAAAAAATTTCTGTTATAAGAAATGGCTCTTTGGGAAACAGGTACAAGAGGTATGAGAAATGTAGAGGGCATAAGGGACATCTAGGTAGTGTAGTAGATAGAGTTATGGGCCTGGAGTCAGGAAGATCTGAAATCATATTTAGCCTCACATACTTAGTAGCCATGTTACTCAGGACAAGTCATTTAACCCTGTTTGCCTCAGTTTCTTCATCTATAAAATGAGCTGGGGAAGGAACTGGCAAACCACTCCAGTATTTCTTTTTGGTGAGGCAATGGGGGTTAAGTGACTTGCCCAGGGACACACAGCTAGTAAGTGACAAGTGTGTCTGAGGCTGGATTTGTACTCAGGTACTCCTGACTCCAGGGGCAGTGCTCTATCCACTGCACCATCTAGCTGCCCCCTCTTTTATTCTTTAAAACATTTTTATATCCCCTTTGTTTAGTCATTTTTTTCAGTCACATCTGACTCTTTTTGACCCCTTTTGGGGTTTTCTTGGAAAAAATACTGAAGTGTGGGTGCAGCTAGGTGGTGCAGTAGATAAAGCACCAGCCCTGGATTCAGGAGGACCTTAGTTCAAATCCGGCCTCAGACCCTTGACACTCACTAGCTGTGTGACCCTGGGCAAGTCACTTAACCCCAATTGCCTCACCAAAAAGAAAAAAGAAAGAAAGAATAGAAAAGAAAAAAGGAAAAAAGAAGAAATGGAGGCCAAAGAGGTTGACTTACCTAAGGTCATACAACTAGTATGTTAAAAATACAGATTTTAAACACAGAACCTCTGATTCCAGAAACAGGGTTCTTTAGATGAGGAAACTGAGTGGTAAAATGGCATATTCAAAGTCAGACATAGTATCTGAAGCAAGATTCAAATGGAGGTTTTCTGATTCAAATGCTTTCCCCAATGTCACTTACTGACTCTCAAAATTAACATATCTTTGAGCTGTCATCCTAGGAGAATGATCATCTTCCCTCCTTGGCAGAGTGGTAGTTGATTGTTTTAGCCTAATAGAGGAAAAAACTGTTTCATAATCACTTAAAGTCAAAACTCTGTGATTCTTTTTCTCAGGCCTAATTTTTTTTTTTTTGGAATTTGAATTTTTGCCTATTTTGAACTCTAGTTCAACATGTCTTTCTTGGTGGACAAACATTCTTAAAGGGGTATGAAATCAAGTGCCCACTTGGAAGACTTTACATTTGTACTCATTTCTAATGTACTCATTCAATTAATGAGCCCATTCTACCCCCTCTTCAGCTTTCCTCCTCTCTCCTCCTTTCCTTCCTCTTCTCTTTTCTTTCTCCATGAAAATTTTGTCATGCCTTCTCTTCCCTTTTTACAATTTAATCTTCTCCATTTCTTTCTTCATCTTCCCTTCTGTAACCTTTACCCATAGCCAATCACTAGAAAGAAAGAACAAAAAGATAACAAAATGGGTTTCATTTCATATGCTTCACTGGAGCAAATTTCATTTTCTGTGTATGTCAGTGTCTGTTACTTTTTCTTAAAATGAGTGCTTCATCTTTGATTCTGCAGAGCCCCTGGAATGGCTCATGGCCATAGGTTGCTTAATAAATATTTCATGGTGGTGGTGATGATGAAGAATAGTTGATAGAGGAACAAGGGGAATGGAAGGAGAGAATGAAAAACGAAGGTCTGTGAGTTAAGATGTAGAGCAAGGTCAGTGTGTGGTGAGTAGGGAGATTATTCTTCCTTATACAATTGGCAATGCAGTCAAGATTGGAATACCACCCCCAGTTTGTTTTTCTGGAGAGGGGGGTATTCAGGAGGGAAAAGGGACAAAGGGGAAATGATGAGGCCACTCATGAAGCTCCAACCCAGTCACAGCTGCTTATTCTGCTCATCATTGCACAGGAACTAGCTATATGCTGGCTGCAGGTATGTATTTATTTTAACCACATGCAGCTGTGGCAGGTCATTTGTTTTTCTGGATTTCAGGCCCCATTGGGAATTTTCCTAGCACACTAGGTAAACAATGGAAAGGTTGGTTTTTTTTAGAAAAAATTTAAATCTTTAAATCTTATGAAAGGAAAACATGTCAGAGAATTGTAATCATTGTAGTACTATTTGTCCTGCTCCCCTGAAAGCCAGGTCCATGTTTCCATTGCAAATCTGTACTTTTAAAAGTTTATTGCTGTCATAAAATTCTCTGGGGATGAAAATTTGCCACCTACATGCTTTTGTGTGCACCTTCTACATGGCATAATTAATAGAGCTACTTTTGTTTTTGTTGCAGCTTTTTTCATGAACAAGCAGAAGAGACAAAACACACAAACACACACCCATAAAATATAAATGTGGTTAACCTAATGAAAACTGGGGGGGGGGGGGAGGACAACAATCCCTGTTTCTTTACTATCTAGGATTCTTCTCCATTTTTAGGATGACAGGGGAAAACCTAATTACAGTACCTCTGTAAACATTTGTTAGTAAAGAGTGGCTAGAATAAAAAGAAAAAGTTGAAATCTCATAGGTAACTGATGAGTAGGAATTTTATTGGGTTTTATCATGAGCTCTTGGGACCTCAAGGACATTGCAGGAAGTCTGATTATTTGCTGAGATTAATAATAAAAGAGCTGATGTATATATTTAATATATTGGTCTGAGAGCAGAAATTTGTAGAACACTGAGATTATTGGTGTGTCTCAAAGTTATTGTTCAGCCATATCTGACTCTTTGTGACTCGATGGACCATAGGCCAACAATGCTGTCCATGAGGTTTCCTTGGCAGAGATATTGGAGTGATTTGCCATTTCCTTCTCCAGTGATTTAAGGCAATGAGAGGTTAAGTCCAGGGTCACACAGCTAGTGTCTGAGGCCAGTCTTCCTGACTTCAGGCCCACCACTCTATCCACTGAGAACACTTTGCTGCTTCTGTGTTTGAAGATAGTAACCCCCCATTTGTTTCCATTTACCTTGTTGAGGTAAAGCCATCTTGGTTTCTAGGAGGTAGTGAAGTCAGATCGTAGATACTGTGATGGACTTAGCTCTAAAGTTAGAGCTGAGTTCAAACACCACCTGTGGTATTTACTAGCTGTAGGATTCTAGGCAAGTAGCAGTTAACCACTCTAAGCCTCAGTTTCTCCATCTGTAAAGTGGAAATAATATTGTATAGGATCAATAAGATGACTGAGTAAGAAAATATATGTAGAGTGTCATGTAAACATTAAAGGGTTAAGTAAATGCTAGCAATTATTTTCCTAACACTCCCAGAAACTAAAAATGATCCCACAGAGTTGCTCAACTATATCTTTGTGGTACTCTATAGAGAAGTTTCCTATATCAAATTTAATAGAGACAAGGAATCTAGACCTGAGAAGGACTTCAGAGACCAGCTAGTCCAATCTATTCATTTTATAAATTACATTAAGAAACTGAAGTGAAGCCCAGGGAGGTTGTGACATGCCCAACATCACAGGTACAGTCAGAAACCCAGGTCCTTTGACTCCAGAACTCCTGTTCTTCCCATGATATCTCAGAGATCATCTGGTACAACCCGGTCTGGCTCATAGATCTATATTATTATATCCAAAGAGTCTAAGTAATTGACCCCAGATCACACAGAAAGTCAATAGCTAAACTGCGATCAGCCTCTGGAACCTTGGGTTTGAAAATCCATTGTCTTTCCACGCTACTGCTTAATACCACTTTTGAACATTAACTGCCTTTTGCTGTCCAAAAAAAAATTGAGGTTTTCTCTATAATGCACACAAAAGGCATTTATAAAGCAGATTGAGAAGAAGAAATTGCACTGTTTTAACATTCTTTAGCAAACACTGGGCTTTCTTCATTGGTCTCTCTTGACTACAGGGAGTTTAGGCTATGTAGATCAATGGTTCTCAAATTGTGGTCTTGGGACTCCTGGGGGAACCTAGCATCTTTTTTCAGGGAGCTTATTAGGACAAGTCACTTTCAGAGTAATACTGAGATGCTTTAATTTCTAATACAATAAATATATGTATATATGTTTGTGTGTGTATATACACATATATATATAGATATGCATGTGTGTTTGTGTATCTCACATAGACAATAGCTCTTTGGGGAGTCTTCAATGTGAGGTTTGAAGTATTAAAGGGGTCCTGAGCCCCAAAAGTTTGAGAACCCCTGAGTTAGAGAATAGTGCAAGTCCTAGAGTCCAGAATACCCGATTTCATCCTGTCTCAGGTAATTTTTGACTATATGATCCTGGGCAAGTCACTTAACTTGCCTCACTTGACCTTCCTCACCTGTAAAATGACAGCATTGGACTTAGTGGCCTCTGAGTTCTCTTCCAGTTCTAGATCTAGGATGTAATATCATTCTTCTGAACCTGCTGTTCCAGAACCTGGGAATTATTGGATTTCTAGGCTTGGCTTTGCAGTCTACACAAATTTGGGAGTTAAAGCATCTAACCGCACAACTCAAGGATGCTTCATACTAATTTTCTGATCTCATTGAATGCAGAGTAAAGAGAATTTACACACATAAAGCAACTTTCAGTGGTCATTTAAGTAGTATTTCTTAAGTTCCTACTGTGTATCAGGCACTGTGCCAAGCTCTAAGGATACAAAAGAGAGTGAAAAAAAATAGTCTCTGCTCTCAAGGAGCTCACAATCTAATGGGGGAGACAATATGCAAACAACTATGTACAAAAACATATATCCAGGATAAATTGGAGGTGATCTCAGAAGGAAGGCACTAAGAATAAGGAGAACTGGGAAAGGTTTCTGAGAAGGTTGGACTTGTAACAATTGGAATGATGCCACCTGCTGGAGACTTACTGTAGGAAAGCTCCAACATGAGGAGAGGGCCTCTGAGGGCAGGACCATGCATCTTTCTTTGGTGTCAGGAAGCGACGTTTGCTTGTGGGAGGAAGAAGGAGGAGGCTGGCACGCTGGCTCACACTCTTTCCTGAGGACTCTGGTGGAGAAGAGAGCTAGAAATGTGCTCTCTCTTTAATAGATAGATGAATCTAGGCCTTTCTCTCTCTCTTTACCAAATTCTTATTCTCCTTGATAAATGCTTAAAAGTCTAACTCTTGCTAAAGCTTATAATTTATTGGCAACCACTCAGATATTTTAGACAGACTAGCTAGAATTTTAGCCTTTATAGACTCTAGTTGAGACTTGGAGGAAACGTAGGAGGCAAAGAAGGGAGAGAGTTCCAGGCTCAGGGGACAGTCCAAAAAATGCTCTGAGTCAGGAGATGCAGTTCCATGTTTGAGGAAGAGCAAGGAGATCAACATCAATGAGTCATAGACTAGATAGAAGGTAGGTGTAATAAGACTAGAAAAGTAGTAAAGGGCCAAGTTATGAAGAGCTTTGAAAAGCAGACAGAAGATTTTATTTTTGATCCTGAAAGTAATAGTAAACATACTTTCACAGAGCAGAAGCCCCTCCTCATTTTTTTGGCTTTATTTATGATATGTCCAATTTTCCAGATGGGGGTAAGGAGTTATAAAGAACATACTAATTCATTAATTGACAGATAATTAATTAACCATACATCAGATCAGTGGAAATTAGAAAGAAGACCTCACATCTTCCTAAATGTGGTTTACAGAAGTCAATTGTATAACAATGGACCACAAATACTTCAGCATTTCCTTTCTTCCTTTCCTTATTCCCTTCTACCCCTTAATAAACAGGGTGGGGGGGGACAAAACAATTTAGAAAAAAACTGGTATAGACTCTATATTTAGTGTATAAGTGCCTTATGTGTATTCAATAATATTCAATAATTTCATGTGTATTCAATAATTTGGCATTAGCAAAGATGTATCACCACCTTTAAACATATGTTTTTTTTTTCATTTAAAAAAACATTTTGGGGCAGCTAGGTGGCGCAGTGGATAAGCACCGGCCCTGGAGTCAGGAGTACCTGAGTTCAAATCCGGCCTCAGACACTTAACACTTACTAGCTGTGTGACCCTGGGCAAGTCACTTAACCCCAATTGCCTGACCTAAAAAAAAAAACAAAAAACAAACAAACAAAACATTTTAAGATATAGATACACTGGAAAGCAAAAGTTCTTGAGTATATGTGGAATTCATAGCCATCACTATTGAAAACACTGATTACAGTCAGCATTAAGGTGAGAGGAGAGCAAAAAAAATCATATTGCTTCAATTTGGAAATACAATTCCATAGATATCTTCTGAAAAGCTATAACTATAGCAAACAATGACTGACAAATTTATGTGATAAACTTAGCTCTAAGCTTTTTTTTAATTCTCTATCCCCCTCCCCCTGCCATCCTTGGACATTTGGTTCATGTTCATATCACAGGTACTTCATATTCTGCTTTCTGAGGGCAGGGATAATGTCTTTCAAAGCAAAGTTCTCTGTACCCAATGCTTACCCAATGGAGACTAACAATATTTGGTTGTTCTAAGATTCTTTTTGCTTTTTGTTTTTGAACAAAAAACACAATGAGCTGGTTAGCACAATGTCTGGCACATAATAGGTGCTTAATAAATGCTAGTTGACCAATAAACTGATTTTGACAGTACTCTTCAACTGATTTGCATGGATATTTGAACTAGCAATCTGAGGCTGAGGCTGGGGTTGAGATTAGTGGCTTTAAGATCTTGCTCCTTTGCAGTTTAAGGCTGTTTCTTTACAAGGTAGATGGTCTGATTTAATTTAATTAATTAAAATTAATTAATATAGTTTTCTGATGAGTATTTCTGGATTATGGCAACTAGGTGACTCAGTGGATGAATTGTTGGGCCTGGATTCAATAAGATTTATCTTCCTCAATTCAAATTAATCCTCTGACAGTTACTAGTTATATGACTCTAAGCAAGTTTCTTAACCTGTTTGACTCAGTTTCCTTATCTGTAAAATGAACTGGAGAAAGAAATGGTAAAGCACTCCAATATCTTTTCCAAGAAAACTCCAAATGTGGTTGCAAAGAGTTAGACATGACTGAAAAATGACTGAATAACAACAACATATTTCTGGATTATTTTAAGGATGGGGAAGACATAGTTGTCTTTATAAGCTATAGGGAAGGAGTCAGTAGGCAGGGAGAAATCGAAGACAAGAGAAGAAATGAGAATGATCCAGAATAGCCATTGTATTAGTGGGATAGTGAATTGATTAAACGCTATAAAAAATACTGCCTTGGGGCAGTAAGGGCCCAGGTAAGATTATATAACAAATTTGAAATAGATCCAAGTGAATAGTTTTGTGATTGTTTTATACAGCTCTGTTCAGCAGCAGGTGAATAGAAATGAAGGTAGAAAATGGTGGGAGCAAACTAGGATAAAACCCTGAGGTAAATGTCCCATTGGGGAAGAAGGGTCATGATACAAAGCAAAAAAAAAAAAAAAGTCTGAGAAGGAGCACACAGGTAGGAGGAGAATCAAGAGAGAATAGTGTCATAAAAACCTATAACGAATAGCCAGGGGAGAGGGAGTCCAACAGAGTAACATTCTGCAAAGAAGTTAAAAGGAATGAGGAATGAGGAAAAACCATGGTGGTGGGGGGGAGAGGGATTAAGAGATTAAGGGTGATTTGGGGCTTTATATAATTTATTTTATTTTACTTTTTAAATTAACATTCTTTTCTCCCTCCCTCCCACTTATCTGGCCTAGTCAGAAAAAAAAACAGGAAAACAAAACCAATATAATAAATATAGTTAAGTCAACCAAATATGCACATTGGCAATGTCCAAATAAATATGCATTTTGAATCCATTACCTCTCCATCAGGAGGTATGTAGCATATTTTATCACTGGTCCTTTGGATTGTGTTTAGTCATTGCCATTTATCAAAGTTCTTAAGTGTTTCTGAGTTATCTGTCTTTAAAAACTTGTTATTGAAGACATTATTTTCCTGGTTCTGGTCATTTCACTCTGCATCAGTTCATATAGGTTCTCCTAGGTTCTCTGAACCCAACCCTCAACATTTAATATGGCATAACAATATTGTACCATTGGTAATTCCAAAGACATTAGTCTTAGTGGAATGATGAGGTCAGAAATGTAAATGTAATTCAAAGTTTTTAATAAGAATACAAGGAAATGTCATTTACTGCTAATCTGGACAGGAATTTCCTGTGCAATGGCTCTGGCAAGTTGTTATTTGGCCTCTACCTGAAGATCCCTGGGGATGGGGAACTCCTTATGTCTTGATCCACTCATTTACTTCTAGGTAGCTCTGTTAATTTTTCCTTATAAAAAAGTTGAAATATGATTCTATGCAACTTTCTCTTAGTTCTGTACTCTGAGCTTAAGCAAAATAGACTGTCTGTGTCTTCCATATGACAATCCTTCAAGTCATTGAAGACTGCTATCATTCAGTATCCTCATTCCCACACCACCCAAGTTTGATTTTCTGAGACCAAACATCCACAATTCCTTCATTTTTTCTCCCCCCTCCCACCCCATATCCATTTACATAATGTAATGCAAGGGAAAGAAACCTGGCTTTGGAGACAAAGGGTTTAAATCCTAAGACTCCCACATGCTACCTGTGAAGCATTGGGCAAGTCACTTCACTTCTCTGGGTCTCAGTTTTCTCATCCATAAAATGGGAGCAAGGGAGAAGGAACAGATGAACTAATTTTCTTTCTCCCTCTACATCAAAGATCCTTTAACTCTTTCTTGGGACTTGCTTTAGGTCATCAATAATCTTTAATATTTCTAAATTAGAAAATAAACAGCTTTAAAAGTCATTGAGAAATGATAAGAATTTCAAAATAATATTGGTAAAATATTCTTAACATTATTTTGTTTGTTGTTGTTTTTATGGGGTTTTTGTTTGTTTGTTTTGTTTGTTTGTTTATTTGTTTTGAGACTGGGTCTCCCTATCTCACCTGGACTGGAAATGGAGCAGTCACTTACTGGCTGATCTCAATGATGATAGTATGGAAGCTTTAACCTACTCATTTTTCTTTTTTTTCTTTTTTCTTTTAATAAAAGTATTTTATTATTTTCCAGTTACATGTAGAGATAGTTCTCAACATTTGTCTTTATAAGATTTCTTGTTTCAAATTTTTCTCCCTCTCTTCTCCCCAAGACAGCAAGCAATCCGATATAGGTTATATATGTACAATTATATTAAACATATTTCTGCATTAGGAATGCTGTGAAAAAAGAATCAGAACAAAAGGGAAAAAGCCCCAAAAGTAGGAATAGTATGGTTAAATCTTCATCTAGATTCTACAGTTCTTTTTTTTCTGAATTTGGAGAGCATTTTCCATCATGAGTCCTTTGGAACTATCTTGGACCATTGTATTGCTGAGAAGTCAAGTCTATCACAGTTGATCATCACTCAATATTGTTGATACTGTGTATAATGTTCTCCTGGTTCTGCTCATCTCACTCAGCATCAGTTCATGTAAGTCCTTCCAGGTTTTTCTGAAATCTACCTGCTCATCCTTTCTTACAGCACAATAGTATTCCACTACATTCATATACCACAACTTATTCAGCCATTCCCCAATTGATGGGCATTCTTTCAATTTCTAATTCCTTGCCACCACAAAAATAGTAGCTATAAATACTATTGTATATGTGGGTCCTTTTCCCTTTTTTATGATCTCTTTGTGAAAAAGACCTAATAGTGGTATGACTGGATCAAAGGGTATGCACAGCTTTATAGCCCTTTGGGCATAGTTCCAAATTGCTTTCCAGAATGCCTGGGGCAATTAACAGCTCTACCAACAATGCATTAGTGTTCCAACTTTTCCACAGTTTCTCCAACCTTCATTATTTTCCTTTTTGTCATATTAGCCAATCTGATAGGTGTCAAGTGGTACCTCAGAGCTGTTTTAATTTGCATTTCTCTAATCAATAGTGATTTAGGGCATTTTTTTTTCATATGGCAATAGATAGCTTTGATTTCTTCATCAGAAAACTGCCTATTCATATCCTTTGACCATTTCTCAATTGGGGAATGACATGGATTCTTATAAAATTGATTTAATTCCCAATATATTTTAGAAATGAGGCCTGTATCAGAAATACTGGCTATAAAAATTGTTTCCCAGCTTTCTGTCTCCCTTCTAATTTTGGATGCATTGCTTCTGTTTGTACAAAACCTTTTTTAATTTAATGTAATCAAAATCATTCATTTTGCATTTAATAATATTCTCTATCTCTTGTTTGGTCGTAAACTATTCTCCTTTCCATAAATCTGTAACCTACTCCATTTTTCAATAGGTATGGCTATGCCACATATACTTTGTGGCCTTAGATGACTAAAACAATCATACGTTAGGTCTTTTGAAGTGACTTTTTAAACGTTTATCTTTTGTCTGGAAGTTTCATTCAGTTTTTGAGTGCAATTGAAGGTATTTTGGGAAATGTAATCTCTCTGCTGTTCACTCAGTACCAATTGCTTAAGGTCTTCCTGGGTTCTGGCTAACTGGGGTATTAATTACTCTTTATTTAGGAATTACTCTGCTGGATACTACTTATTAGCACTCTTACCAGAGGGGAGGCAGGGGAAAAAATGAAAAAGAAAGTCAAATTAATCTTTTGCTACTTATTAATTCAATACTTCTGGAATTTGAGATTTCTTCAGCATCGGCATTCTTTCCATTGAAGCAGAGATTCCTTTACAGATTGGCAGATATTATCAAGAGTTCAGTGACCCAATAGTTCATCACCTTGTACCAGCTTAGTGATGAGCATCTTTAAATCCTTCAGGCTGGTCTTCATATAACGGAAAAGAAATTCTTTCCTGCTTGAAGGTTGTGCTTGGTTGAAGTGACTATTGAAAACTTAGGGTTAGTTCCATGCCTCAGCAAGGCATTAAAGGACATTAATGGAAGTTTGCTTCTAATTAGCAACCTTAATAAGAGGACTGGTGAGAGAGGGTACTGAACCTTGGCTGAAATACACTATTTGTAGTGTTTGGAGATTTGTTTTCATGGTTTAGGAAGAAGAATATTTGCAGCATCTGATATGGAGTGAAGTAAACAGAGCCAAGAAAACAATATATACAATTACTACAGCAATTCAAATGGAAAGAATTGCTATCATGAACCAACTAAAAAATAATTTTGCAAAAACCCCAAAGAACAAGCATGACCCCCAAAGAGGAGACATTAAAATATACCTCCCCTCCATTACTTTGCAGAGATGAGGGGGGATAAGTGGGGAAGGGGACACAGGTGTGGAACATTGCATATATTTTCAGATTTGTTTGTACTGCTATATTAGTATGGGTCTTTAGTAGAAGGATGGAGGAAGGATACAAAAAGAAATTGAATCAATATAAAAACAAAAAATATAGATAAAATTTTATTTTTGAAAATCCATGAAATATATGTCCTAGGACACTGAGCTCTGGACCAGGTTAAATCTTGATAAAGGGCAACAAAAATTACTTTTTTAAAAAAAATAGGTGGGGACACAGAAGTTCAGAGAAGTTAAGGGACTTGCCTAAATTAAGTAAAGTTCTAGGAGACAGAGCAAGGATTTAAACTCAGATCCTTCAACTCTAAATCTAGTGGTGTTTTTCTTTCTCTGAGCCATAGTAAAAGGTCCCCATAAGAACCTAGATCATAATTGGACATATAGGATAGCCTTTATTTCACCCCCTGGAAAATGCAAAACAATACAAAGAAATCACAATAACCCATAAACATTCAAGACAATTCTGAGTCAAAAGCAAACATTCTTGGGAATGCCACATTCACCCCATAACCCTAAAAAGGCCTCTAGCTTTATACTATTGCCCTAAGAATTTGAAATCTCCACAGAAAGGAAATAAACTAGGGGTTGCTAGAGAGAATTTCTTTCCTATTGGAGTTATTTCATACAAATAACACAGTAATGGAAGAAGACACATCCACACCCTCACATTATGCTTATTCTTTGCTATTTTTCTAGCTCCAATGCCTATTCTAGTGTTCCTGAGAAGCTTAGGTCTAGGTTCTCTCATCACACCACTAAATCGGGCTGCTATCATCTCTTGGTCCATGAATTCTTTTATTCTCTAGGTTTGAGTCAGAGAACTCTACATTCCTCAAAAGTAGCTACTATCATCAGGTGCTGATGCCTCTTGGGCTTCATGGTTGAAAGCATGAACAACTGTAATGTAGAGGCAATGTCTCTACCACTCACTCCCTATGGGTCTGGTTGCTATGATCTCTTGGGTTATATGGACACATACTTTCCTAAGAATCCGTGTTTGAAGATTTCAACACTGCCTCTCCATGGGCAATCATTAGCAGTTATAGGGCAGAAGCTGCCCTAGTACTTAGGCTTTTTCTTTTCTTAGTTCTGTTCTAGTTCCCTTTCTCCAACTGTTAAAATTCAGACACCACCTCTCACTCCTCTCCCACCTTTTATAGGTCCAGTACAAAGGCAAAAGAGATGGAATGGGACAAGACTTGTGATTTCATTGGTATAGAGTAACACCTCCTCATTTTGAGAAAACTCACTTTTCCTTTGCAAATAGGGACTTTCTCTACATTCTATAATCTTAGAGTTTCCTGGGAGCATTGAAAAGTTAAGTGAATTGCCCACGGTCGCCTAGACAGTACATATCAGAGGTGGGACCTGAACCCCAATTTTTCTTTACTTTCTTATCTGTTATTTATAAGCTGCTTCTCACAAAAGTATATGAGCTGTATTATCCTTAAGTGATGAGACTTAATCTTTTTTTTTTTTTTTTTTAGTGAAGCAATTGGGGTTAAGCGACTTGCCCAGGGTCTGAGGCCAGATTTGAACTCAGGTACTCCTGACTCCAGGGTTGGTGCTCTATCCACTGTGCCACCTAGCTGCCCCTAATCATTCATTCTTTTGTTTGTTTGTTTTTTTGGGCAGGGCAATGAGGGTTAAATGACTTGCCCAGGGTCACACAGCTAGTAAGTGTCAAGTGTCTGAGGCCAAATTTGAACTCAGGTCCTCCTGAATCCAGGGCCGGTGCTTTATCCACTGCGCCACCTAGCTGCTCCTAATCATTCATTCTTAAAGAGATGAGATTAAGTGCTCAGATACAGAGTATTCACCATACTCCATCAAAACACATTCAGTCATCTCAGCAGGTCTCAGTAGGTATAGTTACACCTTTCACCGGAAGATACAGCCAAAGTCCTTAACACCTATTCACTCAGACTTAATCATTCCATTGGGATATTCAGACCCACAAAGGAACCTAGTAACCCAGCCTCATGCCTTTAACCTCATCAATTTGACTAGGTTTCGCAGACCAATCCCATATACTCACTATGTTTAAAGTATTATGAGGGATTCAGAAAAGTATAACAGAAAAGTCCCTACTCTTCAAGACTTTAAAATTTGTCTGGCCAGACATGACCCTAAACATGTGCAAAGTTAGATAACAACATAGGTGTAAATAAAGACTGAGAGCAACAATAGAAGCAATTTCACTGTAACAGGTTAAATGAGACAAGAAATCAGAGGACCTGGGTTAGAATCTCAACTCCATGTCCTATTAGCCCTGGGATGAGGAACAAGCCATAACCTCTAGGAATCTTAGTTTTCTCATTGGTAAAAAAAAAATGAAAATGAGAGAGAGGGTGGCATAGTGGATAGAGGGCTGGCATGAAAAGTCAGAAAGACCTGGATTCAATTCCTGCTTTTGCCACATGCTAACTATGTGACCCTGGACAAAGCACCTAAGCTCTATGCATCCCAGAAAACCCTCTAAGAGTCTAAGTTATACAGCACTTGCTGAACTGCTTCGAAGGAGGAAGTTTTCTTGCTGAGACTTCCCTACATTAATAAATCCATATCTCTAGGCAGAGAGAGAGACATGCAGACAGAAAGAGATGCATATAGATAGATAGATAGATAGATAGATAGATAGATAGATAGATAGATAGATAGATAGATAGATAGATGGGTGGATGGATGGATGGATGATAATAGACAGACTGGCAGACAGGCAGATGGACAGGGAGGATATGATAGATAGACACAGAGACAGACAGACGGACAGATAGATAGATAGATAGACAGATAAGATAGATGATAGAGATTTTATATACGTATGTATGTGTATATTCGTATACACATATACACACATACCCCAAATGAGACAATGCTAGAGAAAACTATAAACTAGAAATTACTGTATAAATTTAGAGTATTAGGAACAATCATATGACTAATTGCCAAATGAACCAAGCAGATTATATTAGTTCATAGGGCCAGCAGAGGAAGGGATGCTAGCAGCCATCTAATTCAAGCTATTCATTTGACAGATAAGGAAACTGAATCCTAGGAAAGTTCCGTGACCTGGTCACATGGATAGTAAGAGAAAAGAGAGGCAGGATTTGAATGAGGGTCCCCTAACTCCAGAGCACATGTTTTCTGCTTCACCACAAATCCTAAACAGAGTTTACTATATTTATAGCTGTCATAAAAAAACAACCCTCTAACAGGTGATCCTTGTTAGAAATCCCTTATTGTTGCTAAATATGATAGCATATATTATTTTATTTTGTCTTGTTGGGTTTTCTCTTTATATTTCAGATAAAAAGGATACATGTTAATTTGCCTTTCAGCTTGCCTGCTCTTATTTATTTGTGAAATTAAGATCAAAGAGATAATAAATATTTTTGGCAGCTGACATAGAATCAGAGAAGAGCAGCAATACAAGGAACCCAAGAGATCATTTAGCTCAACCTTCTCATTTTACCTTAGAAAGGTCGCTATCCTAGGTTCCAGGCAACATTAAGTAACTAACAACTACTTCATCAAAGAGCTACCAAGATCCATCTGTTTCTTTCAAAATGATTTTTCTCTCACATTTTTGCTATATTGAAATGCATTACAAAATGATGCATTAAACCACGAATCCTCCCAAATTCAATAAAAAGAAATGAGAAGAGATATTTTTTCTGATGTCTCCAGCTGGCTGTCTACCCTAATCACACACAGACTTCAAAATTGTTTTCTCCTGACAATAATGTAATCTATAAAGGGTATTACTGTGGAGTGATTTGAGAGAGACTATTGAAGGATTGTGACCCTAAGCAGCAGATGAAATGAGAGTGGCTCAATGGGAATACAAAGATAGGATTGGATAGACCCCGAGTACTTGTTGTGTGGGGGTGAGAGTCAACTACTTCTACATGTTTCTCAAATTTGTCTGAAAGGCAGAGTCCACCAAATTGCCACTGACCTTCAGCACTTGGAGGTCAGTGCTCACTGTACAAAGAGCTGTGCAATTACCTTAGTAATGCAGGCCAAAGTAGACTTTTCCCACCCCCTCATTGCCCACATTCAAAGGATCCTGTCTGAGTCATATGGATGGTGGTATTTGCTTCTGGGATACACCAGAACACTGCCCTAGACTCATAAGGTAGCAACAGAAAGTAAAACCAGTCACAAGGAAATCAATCAATAAGCATTTAATAAGTACCCACTGTGTGCCAGGCACTGAACTAAGCACTGGAAATAGAAAGAAGAGTAGGGCCATCCCTGCCCTCAAGGAGCTTACATTTTTGGGGGGAAATGCTATGGCACATAAACAGGAAATTCCGAAAGGTTTAGAACAGCACTAAGCCTTTTGGAACCCCCTGTGAGGTGCACAAAAGAAACATTCAAGGTAAATACTATGTAGGGGTGGAAGGTGGTAGGGCTGGGAAGACCAGCATAGGCCCCTCACAGAAGGGGCTGAGTCTTAAAGGAAACAGTAGATTCTAAGTGGGGGAGCCTTCCAGGAATGGGGAAGAGCCAGTCCAAAGGGGCAATGAAGATGAAACATTGCATGGGAGAAGCAACAAGCAGTCTAGTATGGCTGGCCTGGAGAAATAGAGTGGAAGTCATCTGAAAAAATGTTTCTTTAATTCAATACCTTCTGAACTATGTATGTAGATGGAAGCTGTGATGTTAGACAGTCAGTATTTACTGAGTACTTCTTGTTTATAGAAATCTAGACCCTATCAGGGAAAACCAATGAAGTAGAAGATATGACCCATTGCCTCAAGGAATCTACAATCTAGTTAGAGGGAGAACACATACATATGTAAAGCAACTAGAAAAAAGAAATGCAAAAAATGATAGAGTGGTAACATATTTGCATAAATATATAGTTGTTTGTGGGGTTTTTTTTTAATCTCATTTGATCCTTACAATAACCTATAGGTCTATGACCTGGATAGAAAAACAAATAGTATAAAGGGAAAGGAAATGCACATTTTTTTAGCATCCAAGAGAAAGGAGGTGTGTAATTAAATCTTAGGAATAGGAGAGCTTGTTAATTAAATGAAAGTCATTTTAGACTCAGTTTCCCCTTGACTATCAATCCATTAAATAAAATAAGCATTTATTAAGTACCTACTATGTGCCATGCATCTAGGAATTTTTGGCCTGAGAAACTTTTGTTCATGTCTTTCTGTACATTTTCCATTGAACAACATTCTAGAGGCCTTCTTCTGGGTCTTTTCATATTGTGTAGCTCTCTATGCAGTACTCAGCCTGTCTGCTGACCCTCATTTTCACTATATGTATGACCAGCGCACCTGCTTTTTTGGTCAACATCCTCAGTGATATATTTTTATTACAGATCATCATTGGAAAGTTGATGTAACCCGTTTACTCCTACCCCTTTGGGTTACCTGTTTTGATTCTTATAAGGCTAAGGTGTTCTGTGACTTCTCAGACATATACAGATCATCACTAAGGAAAGAATGATGGTTTTTTTGTTTTTCTTTTTTTGTGTTTTTTTTTTTGCAGGGCAATGGGGTTTAAGTGACTTGCCCAGGGTCACACAGCTAGTAAGTGTCTGAGGCTGGGTTTGAACTCAGGTCCTCCTGAATCCAAGGCTAGTGCCTTATCCATTGTGCCACCTAGCTGCCCTTGAATAATGTTTTTTTAAAAAAAGACAAACTATGTCAGGAAGAAGCTTGGGATCATTAAAAACTGCACCATTTCCCAAGTTTGATCCAGTTTTATATCTGCTTCATATTAAATTGCACGCCCAGTCACTGCCATTTTGCAGGACTTATCCAAGCTATATGATTGATAGGTTGATGTAATGATTGTCCAGTGAACTGCATGACATAGTTTGGGCAGGGATTTTAGATGACTTCTTACAGCAGATCATATTTTCATGGCCATAGCATAAGGAAAATAATCAATATGTTTTACTATTTATTGATTATCACCCCCCTCCCAAAATCAACTTGATGGAGGATGGAGTGGGCCTCCAACAAGTTGTCTTCCATATGTTAAGATCATAATCTAGAGCTGAGAGGGATCTCAAAGTTCATCTAAATGACCTCCTATTTTACAGAGAAAGAAACTGAGTCCCAGAAATATTAAGGGTCATATAAGTTGCAAGAGTTGGAGGTAGGATTTGAACCCAGCTGCATAGCCTCTGAATCTATCATTCTTTCCATTGCAACATTAAATAAGGCTTTATGATATATGCAAACCCAGAGATAATTTTACTCAATGATCCTCTATCAGAATCAAGACACAGACAAAAGAGAGGTGTCTTACCAAGGTTTGTTTTTCTGGGGGGACAGGGCAATGAGGGTTAAGTGACTTGCCCAGGATCACACAGCTAGTAAGTGTCTAGTGTCTGAGGCTGGATTTAAACTCAGGGCTGGTGCTTTATCCATTGTGCCACCTAGCTGCCCCACCCAAGGATTTCAGTAGTATCATGGAGAAGGTTCTAAGGGCAGTCCATAGAGGAGAAATATTCCCTCTAAATGATGAGTTTCTTTAGTTCTTCTTCATTGTAAGTGTCGTAGTGCTGATTGTACTGAGTCCTGAGAGAGTAAGACCTCCTCAGGGAGATCCACTGCCACTCAGAAAAGAGGGATTTAGCAATCAGCAAAGGGAAAATCCAATGGATGAAGGATGGGCTATAATTGGGGCTATCACTATCAGAGCAGCAATGACATTCCTATTTTTATTAGAGGAAGCAGGAAACTTGTTAGGGTTAAATGACACATGCAGGATCGCAGAGCTAACAAGTGTCTGTTCTAGGAACTGAAACTAACTCTTCTGACTTCTACTCAAATATTTACAAGTTAACCATATCAGTGTAGAGAAGGCCAAGAAAAAGGCATGATGAAAGCAGAGTAAGGTTAGTTGAGATCGTTTTACAGGAGCTAAGAAGATTTTGGGGCATCTTGAACAATTTAGAAGAACATGAAATTATAGAGAGCAGCCAGAAGGACATTTTTAGGAGGTGTATTGAAAATAAGAACCAGGAATTTACTAGGTTCTGAAGCAAACTATGTGGCAGCTAGTTCAGGACCAATAATGGTATTGCAGTGAACCAAGAGTCTGTGCAGGTATATAATCCAAGCAGTTCTTGCTCCTGGGTGTTCTTGAAAGTTGCATCGTCAAGGAGATTGTATTTTCCCATAGGGACAATATTATGCTGTAGTCAGAGGTTGTGAACTTGACCAAAGGCTCAGCATCACACACACACACATACACACACACAAACAGCAAAATGTCATAAAAGCAGGTAGGACTACCAACTCTAAAACAATAACAAAAAGTGAAATTATGTTGCCAGTCTTTTACAATGTGAAGAAATAATATTGTATTCACTGATTATACAAGAGACCACAATATACTATAAAGTGTGTTTGTTATTGAGTTGTTTTTCAGTGATATCTGACTCTTTGTGACCCCATTTGGGGTTTTCTTGGCAAAGATAGTGAAGTGGCTTACGATTTCCTTCTCCAGTAAAGTGTATACATGGTACAAAAAGAATTTAATTCAATGAGCATTCATTAAGCACCTGCAATACACAAGACACTATGGGATAAGGATGTAAAGATAAATATACAGATCCTGCTCTCACAGAGCTTACTATCTAAGTGGAAGGGAATATTAACACCTATGATACAAGGGAAAATGAGATAATACACAGAAGATATACATTCAAAATGTTATAAGAAATTAGAGGAGGAGGAGATAATTTTCAGTATTAAATGACTATTAATAGGTCAGGGAAACATTTATGGGGAAGTAAAACTTAAGCAGGACCTCAGAGGAAGGGAGGCTCTTTCATAGACAATCAATACATCAGCAAACATTATGCCCCAACTATGTACCAGGCGCTATACTTAGTATTCAGGATACAAATATAAAAAAGGAAACATCCCCTCTCCTCAGGGAGTTTACAACCTAATTTTGGAAGCCATCCCACAAAAAGAAGCTGAAAAGAGGGTAGAGATGATGAGAATTCCCAATGAAAATATCTAGATAGACACTAGGGAGGAAGGAGAGTCCAATACAGGCATGGAAGATGAGATGAGCAAAAAGCTCAGAGATGGGAGAGGGCAGAATGGTGATTGGATCTTGGTGATGAACTGGTAGACCAAAAAAAAAACCAAAACCTATTTATGTGCTATCCCAAGATGTGTAGGCTGGTTGTGGGTCCCATCTTTACTTCATGACTGAATAAATCAAACCAAAATAAGTTCATTGTTGTTGTTTTTAAATATATCAATGTATTGGTGGCAAGTTTCCACACTATCAGATGAATCATGCAGTGATCTCAACAGCACTTTCAGATAACTGAAAAAAGGAAATAAATCATGCCAAGTCCTTGCTCTACTCTTTGGTCATTGAGATATCTTGGGCAAGGGTAGCAGTGTCAGTATTTTGTTCAAGGGTACTTAACAGTCCAAAGACTATCTGGTGTAGTTGAAAGAAGGATACACACAGAGTTTGAGGACCTGGATTTATATTTCAGCTTGTCCACTGACTCCACGTGAAAGCTTGGTCACTTGGCCCCTCTACACCATCATTTCCTCATGGGTTATTAAAGGGTTTTGCTGGATGACCTCTTAGGCTCCTTCTAGCTATCAAATTCTAAAGCCAAGTTTAGTCTAAGGCTTACTTGGATACCCTTCTAAGCATCAGAGATGAAAAGGGGTTTAAGATTGAAGATTTAAGACTTAGCAGAAATTGATAAATATGCTGTAAGTTTGTATGTATGTGTTTGTGCGTGTTTTTATTTTAGCACATTTTCAGGAAATGCTACTTTAAACTCTATGGAGGAGTAGTCTTTCAACCTTTTATGAGGTGGCTATAGCATCAAGTATTAGGGGTACACCCTGTTCTTTTCTAAGTCACACCAGTGGTCCTGAGCAAAACTTTAATATCCCTGTGGTAGGGAAGAGTCCTGGCTAACTATTACTACTTAGATTTCCAATAAGGAAGGTGCCTTCATGGTTACATAATGTATTCTCTGTACACGAATTGGGTCTATATTCCTGAGAAAATATTAATATCTAGACATTTACTGAATGATCACTCTCCACCTCCACCACCACCCCCCCAAAAAAACCCCCGTCTTTCTCTCTTGCAATTGTCTTTCTATAACTCTGATTACATCAGGGAGACAGACTTAATTGGGTGATGATATTGCTTGGGTTCTGTATAGTCATAGAATCATAGAAATTTAAGAATTTGGAGTCTATGAATAGAATCCCTGGCTGAATGAAGGCAAGCAGCAATAATAGTGTGACTACAGGGAGCACTAGTAGAAATAAAGAATTATTGTTGGGAATTGGAGCTGAATCTGCACCAGAAAAGTTCAACTTTAGGTGCTCAAATCAAGAAAGTTTCCTTTCATAGGCTCATAAAATCAAAGATTTCAAGCTGAAAGGCACTTTAGTGGTTATCAACTCCAACTTCCACATTTTACACATGAGAAAACTGAGGCCCAGAGAGATTAAGTGACTTATCCAGTGTCCCATAGCTACTAAGTGGATGGGGAAGGATTTCAATCCAGTCTCTTTACTCTAATTAGAGTGTTCTACAAAGCTGCCTTAATTCAATTCAATTCAATTCAACAAACATTTGTTAGATGTTTATTGAGAGGGAGTTTCAATACTCCTTGCTCTGCAGTGCCATTTCAGAATCTTCTTCTACCACTGTCAATCAATAATTCTCCGGCTTTGAGGTTCATTTAATCCATATTTATCACCCCACCCCAAGTCAAGTTTCTCATAGCTGTCTATCAGTTTTTAAGACATTATCCTTCTTTCTACAACTAGTTCAATGCCTGGCACATGGTCTTTCTCCCCTCCCCAGCTCCAGTTCTCATACAAGGTGACTTCAATACATCTTGATGCTCCCTCAAACATCCTATCATCCCACTTCCTCAACTTACTTATTTCCCATGACATACTCTTCTATCCCAACTCAGCTCCATTTGAAGACGGTCATACCTTCACCTTGTCATCAACAACTGCTCTCCCTCCATGTTCATTAGCCCTGAAATACCCTGTTCTGATCACAATTTCTTGTAATACCATTTCTCTCTCTCTCTCTCTCTGTCTCTCTGTCTCTCTGTCTCTCTCTCTCTGTCTCTCTCTCTCTCTCTCCCTTACAACCCTTAACCATGTTCTCTATGACCTCCAGTGTCTCTGTCCCTCAGGTCTTTTCCATACCACTAGTACTAGTGATGCTCTCTTCCTCATTTTGGCCCCTTAGTTCAACAGTTCACTTTTCTTTTTTTCCTTTTCTTTCTTTCCTTTTTTTTTTTGGCTTTTTTCAGGGCAATGAGGGTTATGTGACTTGCCCAGGGTCACACAGCTAGTAACTGTCAAGTGTCTGAAATCGGATTTGAACTCAGGTCCTCCTGAATCCAGGGCCGGTGCTTTATCCACTGTGCCACCTAGCTGCTCCAGTTCACTTTTCTTAAGTCCAACATTCCCTTATACTATTAAAGATCTTGCACTGCCAAGCCTCAAATTTTAATTCCTTCTACTATATGCTGTCTTTGCGCCTAATAAATGAAGCTGGAGAAAAATTTTTAAAACTGTACTGACTTGGGGCAGCTAGGTGGCACAGTGGATGGAGCACCGGCCCTGGAGTCAGGAGTACCTGAGTTCAGATCCGGCCTCAGACACTTAACACTTACTAGCTGTGTGACCCTGGGCAAGTCACTTAACCCCAATTGCCTCACTAAAAAACAAAACAAACAAACAAAAAAAACTGTACTGACTTGGTTCACTATAAATTCATGTTATATAGTATTAATTGGGCTCTCAAGTGATGCAGGGAAAGCCTTTATACTTCCCTAATCAATTCATTATCTCTTACCACGGTGAGTGGCTTTTCCATACTTTTTTCATTCATCCTCAAATCTCCCATATCTCTCCTTCCCTACATCCTTTTAGTTGAGAACTTTGCATCATATTTCACTGAAAAAAAAATTGAAGCTATTTGCTGAGAGCTCCCTCTTTTCCCCTCTTCCTTACCTCATATCACACAGATACCATCTGCCAATATCTCTTCCTTTACCACTGTCTCACAGGAAAAGGTGGCCCTTCTTCTTGCCAGAGCAAATCCCTCTATGTCCACAAGCAAACTCATTCCATTCTTTTCTTTCCACCAGACTGCTCCATATATCATCTTCGTTCTCACCAATCTTTAATTTCTACTACTTCCCTCTGCCTACAAATATGCTCCTCAAACAAGTCTCATTTGATCCAGCCATCTCTTCTAGTCATCATACTATATTTCTCCACCATTTCATGGTTATATTCCTTAAGCAAACTATCTAAAATTAATGCATCTACTTCCTTTCTTCTCATTCTCTTCTTAACTTTTTGCAACCTAGCATCTGACCTCATCATTTAACTGAAACTGTTCTCTCCAAAGTTACAAAAGATCTTGTAATTGCTGTATCTAATGGAACTTTCTCAATCTTCATCTATTTGTATCACTTTACTACTCTTTTTTTTTGTGGGGCAATGGGGGTTAAGTGACTTGCCCAGGGTCACACAGCTAGTAAGTGTCAAGTGTCTGAGGCTGGATTTGAACCTGGGTACTCCTGAATCCAAGGCTGGTGCTTTATCCACTGCGCCACCTAGCTGCCCCCACTTTACTACTCTTAACACTATTGATCACTCACTTATCATTAATATTCTCTTCCCTCTAGATTTTCATCACACTGTTCTTTCTTCATTCTCTTCATACCTATAATGCCATTCCTCTGTCTCCTTTGCTCACTCTTCATCTAAGTAATGTCCATTAACTATGGATATCTTCCAAGGCTCTAACTTGGTTTTATTCTCTTTTCTTTTTACTATTTCACTTTTACTTGGTGATCTCATCAGTTCCTATAGATTCAATTATAATCTCTATGTAAATGATGCCCAGATCTATTTTTCCAACTATAAACTCTCCTTATGTCCAGTCTCACATCTCCAACTGCTTTTTGGACATCTAGAACTGTATGTCTCATAGACATCTTAAACTCAACATGTTCACAATTTCCCTCCCCCAAGGCCTCCCCTCTTCCTAACTTTCCCTTTTCTTTCTAGGGCATAGTCATTTCCCCAGTCACCCAGACTACCAACCTATGAGTCAAACTCAACTTTTCACATTCTCTCACTGCCTATATTCATCCTACTGCCAAGTCCTAGGGATTCTACCTTTGTAACACTTCTCTTATTCAACCTCCTTGTCTCCTCTGAAACTGCCACCAACTTAATGAAGGCCCTCATCACCTCACGCTTTGTAATATCCTGATGTCTGGTTTCCCTGCCTCAAGTCTTTGCTTACTTCGGTCCATCTTCTACTTAGGTGTCAAAGTGATCTTTCTAAAGTTCAAGTCTAACCATTACACTCCCCCCCCCCAATTCAATAAACTCTAGTAGTTCCTTATTACCTCCTGAATCAACTACAAAATTATCTTTTTACCTTTTAAAGCCCTTCATAACCTGGCTCCTTCCTAGCTAGCCAGGCTTCTCACACCTCACTTTACTCCACATACTCCAGTGACAATGGCCTCCTTGCTGTTCCTCATATAAGACATTCCATCTCCTGACTGTATGCATTTTCTTTTTTTAATCATAAAAGTATTTCATTATTTTCCAACTACATGTAAAGATAGTTTTCAACATTTGTTTTCATAAGATTTTTAGTTCCAAATTTTTCTTCCTCACTCCCTTTCTTTCCTCCTCCCCAAGACAGAAAGCAATCTGATATAGGTTATATATGGGCCATCACATTAAACATATTTCTGCATTAGTCATGTTGTGAAAGAAGAATCAGAACAAAAGGGAAAAACCTCAAAAAACTAAAGTAGAAATAGTATGGTTTGATCTGCATTCAGAATCCATAGTTCTTTTTTTCTGGATGTGAAGAACATTTTCCATCATGATTTCTTTGAAATTGTCTTGGATCATTTTATTGCACTGCTGAGAAGAGCCAAGTCTATCACAGTTTATCATCACACAATGTTGCTGTTACTGTGTACAATGTTCTTTTGGTTCTCACTTCACTCAACATCAGTTCATGTAAGTCCTTCCAGGCTTTTCTGAAATCTGCCTGCTCATCATTTTTTACAGCACATTAGTACTCCATTACATTCACATATCACAATTTGTTCAGCCATCCCCAAATTGATGGGCATTCCCTCAATTTTCAATTCTTTGCTACCACAAAGAGAGCTGACTGCATGCATTTTCTTTTCTTTTCTTTTTTTGTGGCGCAATGAGGGCTAAGTGACTTGCCCAGGGTCACACAGGTCATAAGTGTCAAGTGTCTGAGGTCAGATTTGAACTCAGGTCCTCCTGAATCAAGGGCTGGTTCTTTATCCACTGTGCCACCTAGCTGCGCCCTGTATGCATTTTCACTGGCTGTCTACCATGCCTGGAATTCTCCCCTTCTTTATCTCCTCTTCTTGACTTCCCTGGCTTCCTTCAAGTCCCAGTTTAACTCCTATCTTCCACAAGAAGCCTTTCCCCATCCTCATTAATGCTAGTGCCTTCCCTCTGTTGAATATACATAAATATATATTTACATACATATATATCACATATGTATGTATGTGATAAACTGAAATATATACATCTATAATTGTTAGTTCCCCCCATTAGATGGAAAGATTCTTAAACGTGGCCTATTTTTTTCCATTTCTTTGCATTCTAAGATCCCCAGCACTTGGCACATTGCCTAGCACATAGTAAGCTCTTTCAAAAATGTTTGTTGATTGACTACTATATGTTAGGAACCAGAGTCACATAAAACAGTCCCTGCCCTTAAGGAGCATGCATTCTACTTGGGGGACATAATACATGCATAGATGAATAAGTTCAAAGTACTACAATGTAACTTCAAGAGAGAATTCTACAAGCTAAGAATCAGGAAAAGCTTTGCATAGGATGTTTCACCTAAACTGCATATTGAAGGATTCTGGGGATTCTTCAAGGAGAAAATAAAGAGTACATGGGCACCACCTGTGTTTTTAAAAAGGGAAGCAGGAAATAGAATTCTGTATATGAAGAAAAACTAGCACCTCAGTCTGGTTGAAATGAAAAGTTTGTAAAGAAAAGTAATTTAAAATAAAACAGAAAAAAAAATCGCAGGGGAAGCTATCTTGTAAGGAGCTTTAAATACCTTCTTGAAATTTTTGTATTTTATACTAGTAGCACCAAGGGGCCATTAAAGATTTTGAGTAGAGGAATAACATGGTCAGATCTGGGTTTTAGGAAAGTCGTGTGAGGGCTGTATTGGAAAATGGAGACACTGGAAGCAGGGGGGGAAAGCAGCTACTGTAATAGTAAGTGCAATTCACATATTTCCTCCATCATGTAGCTTTACTGAATGCCCCAAAGCTAGGAGTGATCCCTCTGTCTCCTGAATTCCCATAACCCACTGTTTAAGTCTTTTCTGTGCCCCAATCATACTGTAATTTGTACTGCTATTATTTTGCTAGTCTTGTCTCATACTTAACTGTTATCTCTTTGTATTCAGGGACCGTGTCTAATTTATCTTTATATCCCCCTTTGTACTTTATCCAGTGCCCTATACATAGCATGTGACTAAAAAGGTTGGCAGAATTAAGTTGGACAATAATATTCCAACAAGTAAGTTAAACTATGTTAACCAAATAATGCCATCTTAGAAGTTATGTGAGAATCTGTATACGTGTATATATGTATGCATGAATGTGTGTACATATATATTATATATTTAATTGGAACATATATACATTGTAGAGATTGTAGATATAAAGAACACATAATGAAGTAACCTAGAACAATTATAGAGAATATATATCATTATAATACAATATTACATGTAACCTAATAAATTATTATAAGAATATAGAAAATAATAATGTGATATTTATGCTGGTTTCCTCAGTCATAGGTTTAGCCTATATAATAGGGTCTATAAAGTACAAAAAATTGAGGCCATTTCCCAGGAAATTTTTAGTAAAATATTTTCATTTTAACAAGATGGCAAGATGGTGACTACAAATCTCTACTTTGACATTCAAGACCTGGCTATTGTAGAGCAGAGCTGTTTTGGACTGTCCTGTCTTCCCCCTCCCCACTTCCTCTCTACTAGGATAGGATCCATACACCTGGAACTATAGGAGACCTCAGAAACAGTTTGGTCTGATAGCCTTATTTTACAGTTAAGAAAAATGAGGCTTAGGGAGCTTAGGTGACTTGCCCAAGGTCATAAATCTAGTGAGTGTAATAGTTTGCCCATTTCAGACTTTGAGTTTGTAGGTTGTAAAGGGCAAGTACAGATATACTATGACTATTTTAAATAGCTAATTTGAAAAGCCAGAAAAGCACCAGAGACAACACATTTGCCCCGGTACAGAGAACACTTCAGTACTTTGTTTTCCAGATGCTCATTTGCACAGGACCAACTTAGAAACTTAGAGTTTCAAAAAACAAAAACAAACAAAACAAACAAAAAAACCTGAGGAACCCAGAGTGATTTGGTAATCTGGGGTCAAATGGACATGATCTACAGAGAAGATTGTAGAAATGTATTGGATGATCACCATTAAATTGGAATAAGGTCCATCACAAGGAGAGGAAGCCCTGAGCCAAAAAAAAAAAAAGAAAAAAAAGTTACCCCTCTCTGAAGTAGCCTCTCCTGACTGAGAGGTGATTTAAAAAGCATCCTTAAAGCCCAGGTGAGGGAGCAGAATTTAAGAGGCTTCTGCTAATTCTAGGTTAAACATCTCTGCCCTTTATGAAAGAGCACAAGCTTACTATAGCTATACCTGAAGTTGGGAAATGGTGGGGAGCAACCCAAGCTGAGTGGAGCAGCCCAGGTGAGGAAGTCCTCTGATTATCTAGCTCAGCCCAGCATTAAAGTGACCCTGTTTAGCAATGCAGAAGCTCAAAACAATTCATCTAGCCCAATTGCCATTTCAAGAATGAACATTTTGAAAACAGTTTGAGAGAAAAGAAATTGAGGGCCTACACTTCCAGAGAGAGAAAGAATACCAGAGTCTTGAAGTTATATAAATGTCATTTACCTTGACCACCTGTATTCCTTAAAATTATTAGTCAACAGGTATTTATTAAGCATGTACTGTGTGCCAGTCACTGTGCAGTATTATTGAACATTAAATTAGTGCTCACTTTCCCCCAAAGATGTTGAGTGTTTTCAAAGGAGAAAGTGCCCCACATTTATGACAATAATGTATTATAAATGTTGTTATTGCTATATCATTTGAGGAAATGTCTTTCTTAAGAGTCAATTTAGTCAAATGACTAAATGATAATGGAGGAGCCTACTAGTGGGGACTCAGTAGCTACAATGTTAGGAGTGTAGCCACATACATGAGTCCCACTGAAATATGAAGGAACATCCACTTTTTTGGGGGGGGGCAATGAGGGTTAAGTGACCTGCCCAGGGTCACACAACTAGTAAATGTCAAGTGTCTGAGGCCAGATTTGAACTTAGGTCCTCCTGAATCCAGGACTGGTGCCTTATCCACTGCACCATCTAGCTGCCTGCCCCCCCCCCTCTGACTACACCATCTTGCTGCCCCCATAACATTCACTTTAAAGCGATCTCAATCTATGAGTGTGAGTTGTATGGAGGAGAGGGAAGCCCAGAGCAGAGTGCTACATAAACATCAGAAGCAGGATTGCAATTTAGGTCCTCTGACTCCTGAGCTAGTATCCAATTTATAATGCTATCTTCTTTGGTAATTCATAGTGATTGTTAGAAAGAAAGAGTAATTTACATATTTTTTTTAATTGCTCATATTATCAGGATGCTCACACTACTTTATTTTGGTTACTTTCTGGCTATACACAATTGTCTTTTTTGTGCTAATTATCAACTGGTTTTGTTTAATAAAACAAAATTCATTAAAAGTTAAAACAGAATTTAATATTCATTATATTGTTTTCCAATACAGTACATTTATTCTTGAAACTACACATTGTTCTAGAAAGCAATCATAGTAAGAATCTGACAGAAAAACAGCATTATCCTTAAGCTTCCAACAGAAGTTATAGCAAAACAATTTAAAATAATGCAAGAAATCATTTTTCATTAGTCCTCTCTTACTAGGTCACCCTGACAGAATATTTACAGACTATTCATTCTAAACAATTGCAGCAATTTACTTAAGAATGAACACACAAATGATTATAACCATGAAGCAAAACTCAGGAATTACTCTGAATGGCTTAACTTTTTAGAGAAGAAGCTGCCCCGTGGTGGTACCGACTGCCTCAGTCTAACCTATGAAGATATTTGGTGTTGTTGTTAATTAAATTGTAATGAACTGAACTTTTGTCAAACAAGTCCTCATGAACTTCACTATTTGCTTTAAAGCAGAATTTGGCACTAGACTCTTCCATCTTGGACCCTATCCAAGGATATTACATTACTGTACTATCCAAACTACCTCAAAAGAAAACATCTTTTCAATTACTCATTCTGTGACCTTGGATAAATCATTTAAATTCTCTAAATCTCAATTTCCTCATCTTTAAAATAAGAAGATTGGATTGAATGATTTTTAAAGTTTTATCCAACTATAAAAATATGGTTCTTGGATCACTGAGACAGTGTGGGAATTGGGAAGATCTAGGTTTTGTAATGATTGGAATGACGCCACCTACTGGAGACTTGCTGTGGAGAGCTCCACCATGAGGAAAATGCCTCAGAGGCATTGTGGCTTTTCCTTGGCGTCAGGAAATGATGTTTGCTCATGGGTGCTGTCTATCAAGTCTACCAGCCAATCAACTGGAGGAGCCTCCTATGGTCTGGGAGGAGACAGGAAGGAGGAAAGGGAGCCTGCGCAGAGAGCGCTGGCCTTTTTGGGTTCCTGACTTGATGGTGGTGGCGGCAGAGGACTTCACAGGAAATTTGAGGAAAGATAGAAATGCCAGGCTGTTGGAATTCTGTTCTCAATCTTTTTCTTTCTATTTTCCAATAAACCCTTAAAAACCTAAACTCATTTTATCAGTGATTTTAGTCAGTTTCCCCCAAAACTGGGGGAACAGATTAGAATCCACATTTAGAATCTTAAATTACACAGTTTGAATTCCTCCTCAAACACTTACTGGCTATGCAATCTTAGGCAAATAAACCGCTTAAGCCCTTTATGCCTCAGTTTCCTAATTTGTAAAATTATGGCCTCTAATAGTACCCTTCTAGTTATAAATTTAAAATCCTATGATCTAACCTATATGCTGGTCACTTGGCATGAAAGTCATAGTGTACATCATCCTCATATGTCTTCTGTTTCAACACTCAGTCATTCAAAAAACATTTATGAAACAAACTTTATGTTATTCCTCATGCCCCCTTTTGGGGAGGTGGGGGTTGGCATAGAAATTGGAGTGGTTTGTCATTCCCTTCTCCAGCTCATTTTACATGAAGAAATTGAAGCCTACAAGGTTAGGTGACTTGCCCAGAGTCACATAGCTACGAATTGAGGCCAGATTTGAACTCAGGTAAATGAGGCTTTCTGACCCCAAGCCAGCACTCTATCCATGGGGTTACCTCCCTGCCCTGTGTGGATGCTAGGTAACATACAAAGGTTATTATGCCTTGCTTCCTCAGTCATACTAGCTAACATTTGCAAAGGACTTCAAGGTTTAAAAAATTGCATATCTCACAACAATCCTGTGATATAAGTAACACAAAGATTGTTGTTCCAGTTATGCAGATGGGGAAACAAAGACTCAGTAAAATAATTTGCCCAAGATCATACATTTACTGGTAGAGCCAGAACTGCAACCCAGGGCTTTTGACATCAAAACCAATGTGGTTTTTTTTTCCATAACATCATTCTGCTTACATGCCAGTATAGGTGCTGAGACCTATATAAATAAATGTAATACTAATAAAGATAGACAAACAGGCAGGCAGGCAGGCAGACAGACAGAGTGTGAGAAAAATACCTGATATCTTGAGATCAGATGAAAGATGCCATTTCCGGCATTGTGGGGAGGTGGGGAGCAGAGAAGAAGGTGACAAGGAAGACTACTATTTACTACTTTTTCATTTATTTTTTACATGTAAAAGTAGTTTTCAACATTCTTTTTTTTTTTTTGCAAGGCAATGAGGGTTAAGTGACTTGCCCAGGGTCACACAGCTAGTAAATATCAAGTGTCAGAGGCCAGACTTGAACTCAGATACTCCTGAATCCAGGGCTGGTGCTCTATCCACTGTACCACCTAGCTGTCCCTCAACATTTACTTCTATAAGATTTAGAGTTCCAAATTTTTCTCCCTCCCTCCCTTTCCACCCCTCTCCACAAGACAGCAACCAATCTGATATAGGTTATATATGTACAATCAACAAGTACTCTTTTTTTTTTAAGTTTGTGTACAATCAATATCAGTTCTTTGTCTGGAGGTAGATAGTATGCTTCATCATTAGCCCTTTGGGATTGTCTTGGATCACTGTATTGCTGAGAGTAGTTAAGTCATTCACAATTGCTCATAGAAAAATACTGCTGTCACTGTGCACAATGTCCTCCTGGTTATGCTCACTTCACTATACATCAGTTTATATGAGTCTTTCCAGGTTTTTCTGAAATCATCCTGCTTGTCATTTCTTATAGCACAGTAAAATTCCATCATAATCATATACCACAGCTTGTTCAGTCAATCCCCAATTGATGGACATTCCTTTGATTTCTAATTCTTAGCCACCACAAAGAGTTGCTATAAATATTTTTTGTACAATTTTTTACCTTTTCTCTTTTTCACAATTACTATTGTTAGCTGTTTCCCTCCATCCTATTCCCTTCTTCATGATATTTACTCTATTATCTATCTTCTTTCACCCTATCCCTCCTCAAAAGGGATTTGCTTCTGACTACCCCCTCACCCAATCTGCCCTCCCTTCTTTTGCCCCTCCCTCCTTACCACCTTCCCCTCCTATTTTCCTGCAGGGTTAGATAGATTACTCCACCCAATTAAGTGTATATGTTATTCCCTCTTTGAGCCAATTCTGATGAGATTAAGGTCTTTGAGCCTATTCTGATGAGTGTAAAGTTCATTCACTGCCCTGTTCCTCCCCCATATCTCCTCATACTCCATAAGCCCTTTCCTGTTTCTTTCACGTGGGATTTCACCCCATTCTACCTCTCACTTTCCCCTTCCCCCAGTACATTCCTCTCATCCCTCAATTTTACCCTAAAGATGTCATCAGGGAGCATCTAGGTGGCGCAGTGGTTAAAGCACTGGCCCTGGATTCAGGAGTACCTGAGTTCAAATCCAGCCTCAGACACTTGACACTCACTAGCTGTGTGACCGTGGGCAAGTCACTTAACTCCCATTGCCCCACCCCCCCAAAAAAAGAAAGAAAGAAAGATGTCATCATGGGGCAGATAGGTAACACAGTGGACAAAGCACCAACCATGAACCCAGGAGGACCTGAGCCCAAATCTGGCCTCAGACACAAGACACTTACCCACTGTATGACCCTAGGCATGTCACCCAACTCCAACCACCCCACAAAAAGAGATAAACAAAAAAGAAATACTTTGCAGATATCATCCCTTCATAATCAATTCCCACCTGTGCACTCTGTCTAAACCATTTCTATCATCTGCCCTAATACTAAGAAAGTTCTTATGAGTTAGTTGTATCATCTTCCCATGCAGGAATGTAAACAGTTTAACCTTTTAACATCCCTCTTAATTTATTTTTCCTGTTTACATTTTTATAGTTCTCTAGGGTCTTGTATTTGAAAGTCAAATTTTCCATTCAGGTCAGGTCTATTCATCACAAATACCTGAAAGTCCTCTTTTTTATTGAAGTCCAATTTTTTCCTCTGAACAATTATACACAGTTTTTCTGGATACATGATTCTTGGTTGTAATCCAAATTCTTTTGCCCTCTGGAATATCATATTCCATACTCTCTGGTCCTTTAATGTAGAAGCTACTAGATCTTGTACTCTCCTGACTGTGGCTCCACAGTACTTGAATTCTTTCTTTTTGGGAGCTTACAATATTTTCTCCTTGACCTGGGAGTTCTGGAATTTGGCTTTAATATTCCTGGGAGGTTTCCTTTTGGGATCTCTTTCAGGAGGTGATCAGTGGATTCTTTCAATTTCTATTTTACATTCTGTTTCTAGAATATCAGGGCAATTTCCCCTGACAATTTCCTGGAAAATGATGTCTAAGTTCCCCTAGATCATGGTTTTCAGGTAGTCCAATAATTTTCAAATTATCTCTCCTGGATTTATTTTCCAGGTCAGCAGTTTTTTCCAAGAAGATATTTCTCATTGCCCTCTGTTTTTTTATTCATTGTATTTGCTTTATTGTGTCTTGGTTTCTCATAAAGTCACTAGCTTCCATTTGTTCAATCCTAAGTCTTTGGCAATTATTTTCATCAGAGAGCTTTTACATTTGGATTTTCAAGCTGTTGAGTTTTTTCTCATGTCTTTCCTGCATCTCCCTAATTTCTCTTTCCATTTTTTCCTCTACCTCTCTAACTTTATCTTCAAAGTCCTTTTTGAGCACCTCTATGGCCTGAGACCAATTCATATTTTTCTTGGAAGCTTTAGATGTAGGGGCCCTGATGTTGTTGTCCTCTTCTGAGGGTGTAACTCAATCTTCCTTGTCACTAAAGAAGCTTCCTATGGTTTGCAATTTTCTCTAGCTGCTATTCCTGCCCATCTTTCACTTGACTTTTAACTCCTTCTTAGTGTGGGGTCCTGCTTCCAAGATATACTGTCACAATCTTCAGGGGGTCCCAGGTGTTATGATGTAATGATGGGCAGTTGCTTCACTTGCCTGGCCCTTTCTGTGTCTGTGGATAACTCCAGGCCAACTTGCCAATCAACCAGACATCAAAACTTTATGTGTAGTGGTTGCTAGATCCAATGAACCTGCACCCCTCCCCCACCTGGGCCACCACTGCTCAAGGTTTCTACTATTTACTACTATTGAAAAAGTGTTTGCTTTCTGTCCAAGCAGCCCTTGAATATCTACAAACCTTTAGACTCTCCCCCTTGATCTTGGAGGCAACAGTGAAATCAATGATAGGCAATTCACCTAACTTAATGCCCTTAGTAACACTTCCAGGTACCAGACCCATATGGGATCCATCTTTGGTAGTAGCATTTGCATTATCCAGGAAATACAGGGGTGATAAACCTGTACTGCTTTCTTCATGGGTACTTGTGAGGAAACAGTGAAACAAGGTAAGTAAAGTACTTCATACATATAAGTTATTAATATTATAATTACTAGTAGTGTTATTATTTAGAAGTCCTATGGTCTCATCTATGAAGGGAGTTCCCTACACCAATAAAATCACAGGTTTAGTCCCTAGCCCTAGCCCTATGGACACTATAGAAGATAAAGTCTTTGGTATCCTTGTCTCAGGAAATAGTAATGCTGGAAATTTTCACTAAATTTCATAAAGAAAATTGTATTAAAAGTGTCTGCTATAAAGCAAAATACAATTCAAATCCTGTTTTGAGATCATGTTTAAGGAATGCTTTGCAATTTACAAGACATGTTTTTCACACCAACTCTTTGAATAGGCAGGACGAATGTTACTATCCCCACTTTGCAGATAGGGAAACTGAGGGCCATAAGCATTAAGTCATTTGGAACATTGCGTTTAGTACTGGATATAGAAATAAGGGCAACAGACAAGTCCCTACTCTCAAATTTACAATTTAATAAGTGAGATTGCATGCAAACAGTTATGTAAAAAATGCCAGAGCTAGAATTTGAATTGTTTTGAGCTAAATAGGCAAATAATATGGACAGTGGCTTTTTAAACCATTTTGTGGCTATTGAGAGGTTATAAGTTCTAGGATTCAGCTCATACTAAAAGTCAGTCCTTTCACCATTTAACCTCATTCACCAAGGAAAGGAACATTGAGCTTAGAGGAAAGTATAGAAGCTAGCCTGAAAGAAAAGATATCTACCTCACTTCTTACTCTCCAAAAGCACCAAACTAATGACTCACCACCATCTCTAAAGCAAGGAGCCCTATGTTCTCCCAGATCTTTAGGTGACAAAAGGAAATCAGAACCAGCTAAAGACTATATCTTTTTTCTTTTAACTACAATTCCTAGAAATAATTTTTTTTGTAGTTGAAATTTAAGGAATCTTTTTTGTCATCCTAAAACAATAGCAACAAAGTTAAGATAACTAAAAGGATCAAAGATCCAGATGTGATTCAATGGCAATCTAGTCCAACTCTCTGATTTTATAGAGAAAGCAACCAAACGCAGGAAAGTTAAGTTGTTTACCTTTGAGTCACTCAGGCAGCAAGAATTTGAGGCTGATTTTGAACCTAGGTCCCCTGACTCCATTCCCAGAGTTCTTTCCATTGTAGCATGCTACAGGGGATTAGATTTTAAGATAATTAGGACCTGGAAGTCCAGGCCAAAGGACTGTCTAGTGGGGCAATAAATGGAGAAAATTATATTAAAAGTATCATGGACATAAATAATATAGTAATAAAAGAATGACCACCTCACACTGGCCCATGTCCTCTGAATACATAAGGCAAAATGGAACAAGACTGTGCCAAAGCTGTTGGCATTGAGGGAGCAGCAACTGGAGTTGAGCTAAAATGAACACAAAGATTCTGTGGCAAAAAAGATTCCCTCCCTCATATTCCTCCCACCCTCCCCATGCCTGTCTGCCTGTATTTCTGTCTGTCTCTCTCATATCCTAGAAGCAGGTATGGTTGGGCAACCAGGTAACACAGTGAATACAGAACTGAACCTGGAATCAGGAAGATAACTTCAAAGCTGTCCTTAGACACTGACTAGCTGTGTGACCCTAGGCAAGTCAGCGAGTCTCTATCTGATTTAGCTTCCTCCTCTGTAAAATGGGGACAATAATACCCCTACCTACTAATGTTATTAGGATAACATAAGATGATAATTGTAAAATGCTTTACATATCTTAAAATGCTAAATAAAGGGTAGCTATTATTATTAATTATCTCTGGTCAAGGCAGCTGGTGATTGGGTGGGGTTGCGATAAATTTGAGAGTGTCAGAAGCATAGCTGTCATGAATTTGTGTGGTTTTCTGAATAGGTGGATTTCAGGAAGTGTGAATGTCTTTGGTGTGCTATGCTAGTGGTGGGCTTGCTAGCAAGAGGTGAGTTAGGACACTTAACTGAATGAGTATAGGACCAGCAGCTATGAAGCTGTGTGCATATATGATTTTGTATGTGCCATGCAGATCCTCAGGCAAGTAAAAGTGTGATGTTTAAAAAATCTAACTGTGATGTCTAAAACTCTAATGTGAGGTCACCTTAAATTAGAAACTCATATCACCAGTCTTTGGGGATTAAGTATATATTAAAATACATTAGGGGTTAGTAAAGAGAAACACGTGGAGAAAGAAAGAGATCTGTCTACTCTGCCTACTCTTTCTGCCCCTGCTGCCAACAGCTGATTCCCGAAGGAAAAGGCTCATCCTCGTTTTCTCCTCCAGCAGAAATTCCCTGTGGGCCTGAAAGAAGGGCAGTCCCCCCACACAGCTCCAAGATAATTGGCTGGTCCATTGATTGACATGACTTACAGGCGGTCAATGAATAGATGTAACTTCCAGATGCCAGGCAACTTCCAGACACTAATCTGACCTTCCAAAATCTCAGAAAGGTCACTTCATGCTTTCTCCTCAGGGTGGAGCTGCCCTGGTTTTCACAATGTCTTTCTCAGCAGGGTGGTGGTGCTCTGATTCTCACAAAATGAAAGTTGCCTCTTCCAGGTACCCTTGATGATTCGGAAGAAAATATGAGTGTTCGTGGTCTTAAGTGTAAATTTCTAAGCCATTGGACAGTGTGGTGTCATTAGTGTATATTTGTATTTGTTGTTCAGTCATTTCAGTCATATATGACTCTGTGACCACATTTGGAGTTTTCTTGGCAAAGACACTGCATTGGTTTACCATTTCCTTCTCCGGCTCATTTTACAGATGAGGAAACTGAGGCAAATAGGGTTGTGACTTGCCCAGAGTCACACAGCTATTAAGTATCTGAGGCTAGATTTGAGCTCAGGTCTTCCAGGCTCCAGGCCTGGCATTCTATCCACTGTGCCATCTACCTGCCTTATGTATTTGTTATAGGTCATTAGTATATATTTATATAGATCAATAGATCTCTAATGTCATCTGTATCAAAACTTTCCCCAACAAAACAACCCATTCACTCTCTCGTGCTATGACTTTTGTTCATGTCTAACATAAATCTTCCCCTCATGTCTACTCAACATACGAGAGGTCTTCTTTCTTATGTCTTGGCATTGCATTGATCTCACTGGAGCACTTGAGCTGTCCACTGGCCATCCTTCATTCTTGTTTCATAATGAATCCACTTCTCTCTGATATTCTTAGCACAGCTTCTTCTAATAAATACTGCACCTACTCTATATTCACCAAGCACCTCTCCATTATCTTTTGGGTGAACTACCACTTTAATTCTTCCAACATTTTGGTGTTCTATGGCTCATATCTATACAAATCACCAGAAGAATAGACATAGTTAAAAAGATGAATCTTTGTAGGGAAGCTGTAGTCATTAAAAGCACTACTTTCCCAATTATAACCCACCTTGCTCTCTTCTTTTTATTAAATTCTGGCCCAGTGCAGAGTTCATTATCATGAAACAAAGTGAAGCCAAAAAGATGGTCACTTTCAAATATGCATAAAGATTTTTTTCTTCCTAAGTCTATCCTATCTTTATTTTTCAGGGTCAAGAGTGTGTCCTACGCTACTGACAGAGATAATTCTGACTCTCCTTCCCAAAAGCTATTAGCCAAAAGCTCTTAAGCAAAAAGCTAATGCAATCTTAGCTTGCATTCAGAAAAAGAATATAGTACCCAGGTGGGGGAGGTGGTAGAACTCTGCTCTCTGCCCTTGCCATACCACATCCGCAGTGCTATATTCCATTCTGAGTACCACATTATGGGAAGAATATTTAGGAAGAATCAGGAAGTATCTGGAAAAGGGCAATTAGAATTGTAAAGGACTTAAACATCATGCTGTATGAATGAATTTTTAAATGTTTGTTAAGCACTAGTATTTGCAAGGCATTGTATTGAATTATGGGAACACAAATATTGTAAAAAAAAAAAAAAGATAGACCCTGTCTTCAGCAAGTTTGCAATGTGGTAGGGAAAAGGTGACTAGGGAGATCTGTTCTAAGGAAGTGGAGTTGGGAGATGGAATTATGGTTGGATAGATGCCTTTACATCTAGATGGCATGTGAAGCTGTGGTATCATCTGTTGTCTAGGGATAGCCAGTAAAAATAATGGCTTAAATGGCTTAGTTTTGATACATTCAGTGAACCAGGGACAGAAACCAAAGATAAATGGATTAACTTACTCAGGACCTGGGCTGTGAATGCAGAAAATAATTGAGTTCCAAGTCTCAGTATAGAGGATGCAAGTTCAGATGGGGAGAAGGTAGGCAGGAGGGAATGGGGCCTGGGTAGACAGTTGGCTGGGATAGAAAGCTGAAGCATGGTGAAGACTGGTTGAAGAAAATGGGAATGTTTACCTTGGAGAAAAGAAGCCTTATGAGAGCTATGATATATGTCTCCCAGTATTTGAAGGACTGTTCTAGAGGCAGTTAGGTGGCACAGTGGATAGAGCACCGGCCCTGGACTCAGGAGTACCTGAGTTCAAATCTGGCCTCAGACACTTAACACTTAACTAGCTGTGTGACCCTGGGCAAGTCACTTAACCCCAATTGCCTCACTAAAAAAATAAATAAATAAAATAAATTCGAAGGACTGTTTCATGGAAGAGAAATCATGCTTGTTCTTTTTGGTCCTAGAGGTCTCAACTAGGAAAATGTGATTAAGAATTGATGTAAGAATATATATTTACCTAAAAATTAGAGTTATCCAAATAAGGAATAAGCTGCTTCAGGAAGTAATGGGTTTTGAATCTCAGGAGGTCTTCAATCAAAGGTTATATAATCATTTATTAGAAGCATATTATTGGACTGGAAATCTTTTGAGGACTTTTCCAATGCTGATATTCTACAATTCTGTGATCCTGTGCCAAGTCAGGTGTCTTATATGGACTAGTCCTATGTTTAGAATGCTTCTATCCCCACCATTTTTATCTTATTTTTTGTTTTGAGACAAAGATTCTTTGTTATGACAATATAAAAGGTCTTAATTTTAGATCTCCTTGAACATAATCAGGCCAAAAGAGATGTATTAAAAGTAGGAATATCCCCATTAAACAAGACATCTGCCTTAACCAGAGCATTTCACATCACAGCCAGATAATTCTAGCTCTCTCCTATTTGAATTCATATATAATTCCTTTCCTGAGTCTGCTGTCCTCCCTCCCTACTGCAATTTACCTGATGCTCCACTGGTGCTACTTTAGCTCTCAAAATCCTATTCTGACTCTCCCTTGTGGAGTATGAAAAACTCCTTTGTGCAGTGGAGGTACCACCACTTCTCCCCTTTGCTGAGAAACTGGGTTTTTCACTTGCTATTACATCAATCTCTAATCTATCAGTAGCCCATGCTAAATGTCCCAACTATATAGCCTTTCAGATAGAATCCATTTAAAATCATGGTCAAGTGGCTATGACTTTAACTTCTACCTAAACGTTACCCACATCATACCTATTTGTCATGTACAATGTTCCAGTCTTCATTGGTTTTGCCTTTAAAAGGTTATTTCAGAATGGATGATCCTTATCCTCAAGACATCCCTAAAGTGACCCAAAAACTCTTAAACAGGCACATAAAAGGGGAAAAATAGCTTTAAATGCAGATTACTTGAAATCCCACTTCCTTCTTTAATCCTAGACTCCCAGAATCTCATAGTTGGTAGGGACTTCACTGATCATCTATTCCAAGCCAAAACTGCCTAAAAGATCCATCTATGATTTACCCAAATTATGGTCATCCAAGACCTGTTTAAAGGCCTTTACTGATAGGCAACCCACTATCTGACAAGGAAAGCCATTTAATTAATTGTTAGGAAGTATTTCTTGACATCAACCTTGAATTATCTTCTTTACAACTTTATTCATTGCCACTCTGGAACCAAATAGAACAAATCAAATACATCTTCCCCACAACAGCTCTTTAAGCTCTTGAATAGCTTTTCTAGGCTAATTATCTCCATTTCCTTCATCCAATCCTCATATAGCATGAATTCAGGCCTCTTCACATTCTGGTTGCCCTCCTCTGCATGCTCTCCAGCTTATAAATGTCCTGCTTAAATCTAAAAACACTTGGGCATCTGTAGTATGCGATGATTGGAACAAGGTATTTTTGCTAACATGTTTTATCATTAAAATCACTCTTCCTACCACTTACAAAATATTGTAGGTAAAAGTATCAATATTATCCTAGAGCCAGGGAGATTCCTTCAGTTCTTGGCAGGGGGACGTATAGTATCTGTATCCCATGATGAAAATTAGGGGTTGCTCTGGCAATGGACTCTGTTGGGAGCAGTTGCTCAGTCTGAGAAGTAAAACACTTCTTATCCATTTGCCAGTGACATGCTTAAAAGTAAATGCTAATATACTTTAGTTTGAGTTGAGATAATTAAATTACTTGGAATTTATCCTCATAGTTTGAGTGAACAGCTTAAGTACTGAGTAGCAAGGAAAGTTCTAAACGTTGAATGTGGCTGTTCCCTGTTTCTACCCAAAGATCATTTAATGTTCAAAAATGTCAGTGTCCAAGGCAATAATTTAGAAATTTGTAGTAAGCCATACTTTTTACAAACATAGGATGATTGTGAGAAACTACTTGATGGTCCACTGAATGTGTGATCTGATATTAGCTAAATTGTTAGATATTTTGTGGAGAATTACCAACTGAGCAGAAGGAAGCATAAGAAAATAATAATATGAATGAGGCTGTACATGAGAGAATGATCACTTCCTATTATTGGAAGCTATAGTTACCAATATAGCCTAAGATTGCATTAGCTTTTATGTTTGTCATATCAAAGTATTGAATCATTTTGAATTTAAAGTCAGCTAAAATCCACAGATCTGTTTTTCAGGTGAACTTTTATCCAAACACACCTCTCCCATATTAACCTTGTAAATTTGGTTTTAAGATTTTACATTTCATCACATTCAGCCTGATAGTCTAGCCATTTAACTGTATGACTCTAGGCAAGTAGCGAAACTGCGGTATGCCTCAATTTCCTCATTTGTGAAATTGAGATAATAGCAGCAATCTTCCAGAGGTATTGTAAGTATAATGAGATAATATTGGTAAAGTGTTTTATAAGCCAGAAGGGATTCTTATTAGCTATTAACCCAGATGCACCACAAATAGTAAATGTCTGAGGAAGAACATGAGTTCAGATTTTCTGGTTTCAAAGTCTAGTTCTCAATTCACTATGACATTATATGTCCTGGTAGCCCTTCAAAAGAATTAAGTTAAGGATTGAAATATATCCTCACTATCCAGGCATAAGAATGCAAATCAATGCAAACTTAATAAACAAACAAACAAAAAAAGACCCAAACATTTCCCTAATGTCACAAAGGATCAATGAATCCCCATTTCAAAACCATGATTGTCCCTTTTTCTACTTTAGCTCTAGAACAAGAAGGAATTCCTGTCTGGATACAGATTGAACTAGATGACCTCTGAACTTCTTCTTAACTCTGAGGTTCTATGATTCACTAGCATTTTTATCTTGCTTACTCTTTGTGAGCATTCACTCTTTCCCATATACAAAGGATCACAAACATGATTCTTTCTTCCAAAGTTCATTGTTGTTTTTATACTACCAAAGAATGACACAATACTTTTTTTTCAATGCCAACTTAATCCATGATATACCAGTATACACAGATATAAGAGTAGATTCATACACAGTCTGGAAATAGGTATATTACTACAATATTACATATTGAACCACAACATATTTTAAAGCAGAACTTTTCCTAAGGAGAAAGCCAAGCCCATTTGACAACTATAAACAGAGGTGATAACCCAAAATGATGAATTTAACCAACATTTCAAAATAAAAGCCAATCACTCAGAACCAATGAAATAGAACTCACACATCATTAGGAAGGTGCTGCTTTCCCACCGATAGGTTTATCATTTTGCTCATGGTTTTTGGTTTTTGGGGTTTTTTTGCATGGCAATGAAGGTTAAGTGACTTGCCCAGGGTCACACAGCTAGTAAGTGTCAGATGTCTGAGGCCAGCTTTGAAATCAGGTCCTACTGAATTCAGGGCCAGTGCTTTATCCACTGTGCCACCTAGCTGCCTAGGTTTATCATTTTGAAGAATGTATCCATTTCTGGAGTGGCATCTAGAATACACTTACCTGCTTAGAAAAGTTATAAACTGCATAATCTTGCCAATATTCCTTCTACAAGATGACTTTTGTATTTTATAGGACCTATCTTGAAATTTATTGCTAAATTATTTTAGTGAAAGACATTAGAGGACAAGGAAAAATATTTCAGGGAACAGGATCTTTAGTTTCAGATCTTTACCTTGAGTAAAGAGAGCTTGACAAAAAGGGGGACCAGGCAAAGGTTTTAGAGGATTTATTTTCACTATTTAGCCCCCAAGAGAAGGACAGAAGATAGAACCTGCAGAAAGTTCTGAGAAGTACAGGGTAAGAGACCTCTCAGATGATTAGAACATTATCCTATACAGATCCACCAGCTCATTAGGGGCAAGGAAAGGACAGATGACCAGTGCTTTCAGCAAGCAAGGATATTTACAAGGATTTGACAGTTTCCTTTCTGAGGTATGTGGAAAATCAGGATCATTCCTTCCTTTCTCCAAGGAAAAGAGGAAAGGGGGATAGAACTCAAGGGGGAGAGCCTAGCAGAATCTTAGGACACAGTAAGACTGAGAGGAAAATATCTATAGGTTTTATCTTCCCATAGAAAGATTTTCTCCATATCAACTGCTGCTGGGGGTGCAGAGGAGTAGAAAGAAGGAAACAGTGATTGAAATTCCATAGGGAACATTTAAGGGCATCATGATTTGGAGGATAAGATCTCAGTACCATAGAAAGGAAGACAGTAGTTTACATGAGTGTTTGTTAATAAATAAGAAGCCTCTGGTACATTGATGGAGAATCAATAAACTTTGAGTCAGAATACCTGGGTTTAATTTGAATTCCGTCACTAGTTGGAGACCACAAGCAAAATACTTAACACTTCTCAGCCTCACTTAACCAGTAAAATAGAAATTATAATGTTTAAACTATCTAATTTTTGCTAAATATGCATAGTTTATCTGTGGGGTATTTAATCAATGGACAAGATAAAAATCACAAAAGATTAAAATAATAATCTGTACTGGTAGAAAGATTATTTACACCACTGAGATCACAGATCTCTCTAAGAAAAAAAGTCATTTTTTAACAGTTCAGTAAACCCAAAATCTCATCCCTGTAGGTTCTTCCTCAGATAGTACAAATCTCAAACCATTCATCTCATCATCTGGCACAATTCTCATTCATATCTTCCAGTGTGTTAGAACCAAAAGGGACTATCCTAAGATCATACATAGTCCAAAGATGGTGTTACTACTCTACTTAATAGTGAAAATAGTTTGTTATAAAAACATTTTGCACATCTTTTCTAATTTTCTTTTGTTTAGTATATTCCTTCCATTATCATCTGTAAATGCTCTTGAGATGACAGTCTAGTTGGATTTCTTTTTTTTGTTTTGCAGGGCAATGAGGGTTAAGTGACTTGCCCAGGGTCACACAGCTAGTGTCAAGTGTCTGAATCTGGATTTGAACTCAGATCCTCCTGAATCCAGGGCTGGTGCTTTATCCACTGCAACACCTAGCTGCCCCCTCTAGTTGGATTTCTTAACAAGCTTTCTTCATGCTGGTTTTATCCTCCATTGAGCCTCTCTATTTTATGAGGTGATATGGCTCATAATTATCCATTGTATTTTTTCAAAATATTTACAAATTAGTTCATAGTCCAAAATCATGTTGCCATTGGCTTCCATAACTCTCCACTTACTTACTATAGAACATTTATTGAATGAAAAAGTTACCTGTTCAAATATATTTGGCCAGTATGTTTTTAAGACACTACTTTTTTGAGTGTTTAAGTATTCCCAAGTTGGAAAACTAAAGAAACAGCAAGTAATGTATTTCTGAAACTCCACCTCTTCTATAAAACTACCCAAGACAGATAAGCAAAAGACTGGTTGATTCTCCTCAGCTAGTTTGAACATGGAATTACAAGGGTTAATAAAGAATATGAAATTATTAACATAATAAATACTTTTATTCTCATGCTACATTCCACTCCTATAAATGCTTTTACATATATCTTTTTATTGTAAATAGACACTAAATTCGTTCTCAAAAATAAGGATCCATGATCTGTCATATCCTTCAGTAGCATAAATAAGTGACCTAGCTTACCTTACATCAGATCATATGGAAAATTCTACTCTTTGACCATTTCTTGCAGCAATCTATTTTCATTTTTCACCTACCCATCACAAGAGGACTTTTCTCTAGCTAGTGGAACACAATTGAAGTTGCTCAAAAAGACAGATAAGAAATACATTAAACGTTCCTGCCCTTTTCAGATATCTAAAAAATATTTGATTCCCTCTGACCTCTTTTCCTTGAACTAAGACACTTGCTAGATCTTGTACTCTTCTCTATTTCTGGGTTAATAGAGCCTCGATGTGCACATACCTTAATGTACATGTCAATACTATTGTTGGATCTTAGCAGAGTACAATGGAAAAAGCCCTGGATATAGATGACCTGAGTTCACATCCTGACTCTGCCACTTGCTAGCTGTATTGGTTCCCCTCTTACAACCTCAGCTTTCTCACTTGTAAAACAAGGTGGTGAATTTTTAAATTCCTTCCACTTCCAGTATTCTGACACTGCTCTCTCCCTACCCAATTCATCTTTCCATAATTTGAAAGGAATGTTAAAGATTGACCATGATATGTTATTAATAACTTATTTGCAATAAATAGATGAGCCTCTGAATTTTGTAGGCCACATTAATTCACAAAGACTATTTATTAAGGTATTTTGGTGGAAGGCATACCACCATTAAGGAACTCATGGATACTTAGAGGATTTTTAGTATACTTACTCCACCAAAAAACTGAAATCCCAAAAGACTAAATGTTGATTAAAAAATCCAATGAGAAATTGTAGTAAGTGACATCGACCCTAGAATTGCACAAAAAGTTAGCCAGAAGTCTACAGGTGATAAGAAGACAGCCAGTAAAAACCAGCAGCAGAACAGGAAAACAAACCAATTGCCTCCCCAGTAGGATAAAAGATAGACAAGAAACACATCTATCCTGCAGGACTCTATGTCCAGAAGAACAGAGAATTCTTAGGAGAAAGCTACATACACACACACACACACACACACACACACACACACACACACACACACACACACACCCTGAGTAAGTGGGGTGAAAAATTAGATCCTGCAAGCCTCAAGGAGCAGCAGTTGGACCCAGACCAGGATAGTCTTCAAGATTCCTAGAACTCAGCCTGAGAACTCATAGAAGGCTATAAGATCCAGGGCTCTGAACCTCAGCATTCTAGAAGCTCCAAAGCCCTTGAGGGAGAGATTATCACAGGTGACCAAGAGGAAGAACAAGCAGGACTGTCTACTCCAAACAAAAGCATCTCAGGTAGGTGGGGCTGGCGCCCTAGCACAAAGACTCCACTCAGGATCTAAAGCTGGTGAGAAGAATGAACCAAAGAAGACAATAATAGGTATAAAAAATTATTATCAATCAATAGATTTCCCAAAGAAGGAAAGAGAAACTCTATAACAACTGCAAGACAAGACTCAATGGGGGAGAATGGATTTTCCTCTAGGACTACATGAATACCTAGAAGAAATAAAGCAAAAGATAAAAAAAATAGAATTAAAGATCTAGAAGAAAAAAATTGGAAGGAAAATAAATAGAAGAGAACATGGTAAACCTTACCCATCTAATATACTCTCTCAGAAACTAGAATAAATCAAATAGATTTACATGAAACAAAAAGAACAGTAGAACAAAATCAAAAGACCTACAAGTAAATGTAAGATACCTGATATCAAAAATAACTGACCCAGAAAACAGGTCAAAGATAGTTAATTTAAGAAATAGTAGACTCTCTGAAAACCATGATTTGTAAATGCCTAGGTATTATATTTCAAGGGATGATAAATGAGAACTTCCCAGTTCTATTAGAACCATAGGTCAAAGTAAACATAGAAAGAATTCACTCATCATCTAAAAGAAACCCCAAAAGGAAAAATCCTAGGAATGGCATAGCCAAAATCCAGAGTTCCCACATCAATGAAAAAATATTGCAAGTATCAAAGGGCTATAGGACTGTGCATAGCATTTGACCCAGTAATACCACTGCTAGGTCTGTATCCCAAAGAGATCTTAGAAAAGGGAAAAGGACCCACATGTACAAAAAATATTTATAGCAGCTCTCTTTAAGAACTGAAAATCAAGGGAATGCCCATCAATTGGGGAATGGCTAAACAAGTTGTGGTGTGTGAATGTAATGGAATACTATGTGCTGTAAGAAATGATGAACAGGCAGATGTCAAAAAAACCTGGAAAGACTTAAGTGGACTGATGCTGAGTGAAGTGAGCAGAACCAGGAGAACATTGTACACAGTAACAGAAACATTGTGTGATTATCAACTGTGATAGGCATGGCTGTTCTCAGCAATACAATCCAAGATAATTCCAAAGAACTCAAGATGGAAAATGTTCTCCACATCCAGAAAAAAAAAACAAAAACAAAACACCTGTGGATTCTGAATGCAGGTTGAACCATACTGTTTCTACTTTTTGGCTATTTTCTTCTTTTTTAAGGTTTTTTCCTTGTGTTCTGATTCTTCTTTCACAATATGAGTAATGCAGAAATATGTTTAATGTGATTGTATATATATATAACCTATATCATATTGCTTTGTCTGGGAGTGGGGAAGGATGGGAGGGAAAGAGAAAAAATTGGAACTAAAAAACTTATGAAAACAAATGTTGAAAACTATATTTCCATGTAACTGGAAAATAATAAAATACTTTTATGATTAAAAAATATTGGGGAGAGCTAGGTGGCACAGTAGATAAAACATTGGCCCTGGATTGAGGAGGACCTGAGTTCAAATTTGGCCTCAGACACTTGACACTTACTAGCTGTGTGAACCTGGCCAAGTCACGTAACCCTCATTGCCCACACACACACACACACACACAAATATTGCAAGTTGGGGCAGCTAGGTGGTGCAGTGGATAGAGCACTGGCCCTTGATTCAGGAGGACCTGAGTTCAAATCCAGCCTCAGACACTTGACACTTACTAGCTGTGTGACTCTGGGCAAGTCACTTAACCCCAATTGCCTCACCAAAAAAACCCAAACAAACCAAAAAAAAATATTACAAGTATCCAGAAATAATTCAATCATTAACAAACCAATCAGGATCATATAAGACCAGGTAGCAGCTACTAAAAATCACTGATCCTGTAAGACAATATTCAAAAATGCAAAAGTCAAAGGCTTACAAATAAGAATAGCCTGGTAAAATTTGACTTTTATGAAATAGAACACTTTCAAGGATTTATGATGAAAATGTTAAAGCAGATTAGTGGCTTTAAAATATAATAAAGACAAAAGTCAAGAGAAACCTAGAAAAATAAATTTATAGGATAGTATGGTAATATAGCACTGACATTTTATAGAGGAAGAAGGAACTAGTGTCCTACCAGAGCCTTACTCTTTTCAAAGGTATAGAGAGAGTCAATAGAAAGAAAAATAAAATCTTTGAGTTAATTGTTTTTGTTCCAATGGCTTGGAAAAGAGAGGAAGGGAAATGATAAGATGGAAGGGGAGAGAAAATGGAATCTAAGGGGATACTTATTAATTGAGGAATGAATGTACAAATTATGATATATAAATATAATGGAATATTATTGTGCTATGAGGAAATGATAAAAATGAACATTTCAGAGATTCTCGACTTTTATGAACTAATGCAAAGTGAAGTGAACAGAACCAGGAGAACAATTTATAAGACAACAACATTTATAGGACATTCATGGGACAACAAAAAAGAAAATCAACTCTGAAAGACAAAAACAATGACTAAAGAAATGTCTAACAATGTCTTCTGGGAGTCTATGATAAAACCTATGGTATTACCCACTTCTTTTTTCTTTTTTTTTTCTTTTCTTTTTTTTTTTTTTTGGTGTGAGGCAATTGGGGTTAAGTGACTTGCCCAGGGTCACACAGCTAGTAAGTGTTAAGTGTCTGAGGCCGGATTTGAACTCAGGTCCTCCTGACTCCAGGGCTGGTGCACTGTGCCACCTAGCTGCCCTGGTATTACCCACTTCTCGACAGAGAGATGGTGGACTTAAGGTATGGGAAGAGATATTTTTGGACATGTCACTGTGTAGATCGATTTTTCCTTGAATATGCTTATTGGTTGCAGTTTTCTTTTCTGTTTTCTCTCTTGATTTTTAATTAGCAAAGGAATAGGGAAAGAAGACCATTGCAATAGTGATGTCAAAAAAGAAAACATAAAAACATTTTTAAATGAACCATAAGGAAGAGAAATAAGTTCAAATAGAAGCATGGACAAGTAGAACAGTTTTGAAAAGAAAGCTGTGCAATATTTTATGTACATGTGCATGTGCGTGTGCGTGTGCGTATGCGTGTGTGTGTGTGTGTGTGTGTGTGTGTTTGTGTGTGTGTGGATTTGAGGAGGCTGAGTAGCACAGCAGATAGAGTACTGGACCTGGAATCAGAAAAACTTCAGTTCAAATGCAGCCTCAGACAGACACTATTTGTGTGACCCTAGGCAAGTCTTTTAACCTTTGTTTGTTTCAGTTTCCTCATAGGTAAAATGAGCATAATAATAGCACCAAACTCCCAGGGTTGTTGTGAGGTTCAAATGAGATAATTATTGTGAAGCTTATTATGTGCCTGGTACATATGTGCTGTATAAATAGGAGTTATGATGATGATAATCATATGTATATATTAAAAACTATCAGTATGAAATGTAGATTTGCAGTTTCACATACGATCTTTTTTTCTTCTTTTTTTTCAGGGCAATGAGAGTTAAATGACTTGCCCAGGATCACACAGCTAGTAAGTGTCAGGTGTCTGAGGCTGGATTCGAACTCAGGTCCTCCTAAATCCAGGGCCAGTGCTTTATCCACTGTGCCACCTAGCTGCCCCCTACAAATCTTTCTTTTTTTTTTTGTGAGGCAATTAGGGTTAAGTGACTTGACCAGGGTCACACAGCCAGTAAGTGTCAAGTGTCTGAGGCTGGATTTGAACCCAGGTCCTCCTGAATCCAAGGCCAATGCTCTATCTACTGTGCCACCTAGCTACCCCCAAATCTTTCTTGAATTCTAATTCTGGGGTGTTTAAGTTTGAAATAAACTACAATTTTAAAAATTTACATATGTTCATTTCAATTCTATTCTTACAAAATATGTTTGGTGAGATCTAAGAGGAAAAAGGGTCTCAGTGATGCACCATCCATGCATCTCCTTTTTATCAGTGGGTAACAATTTTAAGATATTTTAATTGATTTAGGAGAAATAGTAGCTCTGGTAATAGCTACAGGTGGGACTAGAGACACCTCCCTGAAGCTAGGAATCTGTGGCTTGGCTTCTGCCTCTCACATATCCTGGGTCCATGACCCTCAATGTAACTTCTAAGCAGAACTCTGAGACCTGAAATTATGAAGAAGATTCTGCCCTGCATTGGCAAAGGGCTATTTCCTCATCTAGGAGTTTCGTTTATTGGTGAAAGCACCAATTCAGTGCATGTCCCATATCCCAAATCCACCATATCCTAGTCAATGAAACATCTAGGGAATTTTAAGCAAGGATCCACAACTCTACATCTTGCATTAACAAGTCAAACGTAAGCTAATGGTGTTGAATTGTGACAAATCAAATATCTTGAGTCTCTGGGATGGGACAAAAAGTGTTGCAAATCACAGTAATCCAAACATTTACAAAATTATTAGAATATGAAGTCTTTGAACCTGTAATATTGCTAGACTAATCTAGTGTATTCTAATCAATTGGAATATAGGCCAACAATCTTTTGATCAACAACTAGTGTTTTAGATTAGTGGCTTATGGACACTATGGCATTAAGAACTTTTAAATAAGAACAACTAGGTTACAGAGAGCATAGGGTGTTAGATTTAGAGTCAGAAAGATATGAATTCAAATCTAGCCTCACAGGTAACTGTGAGACTCTAGGAAAGTCATCTAACTCCTCTCAGCCTCATTTTCCTCACTGCATCAAAGAAAGTGCCTTGCTTTATGAGCAAAGCAGAATTGCAGAAGCACAAAGGAAATGGAAGATGTGCAAATTTGGAGACATCTCCATCCCAAATCTTCAAACGGACTATTTGAATGCAACCTGTGGTAGTGTCTTCAAGCTCATATTGGACTGATCAGCTAGAGTCAAACACACTGTACTTTAACATCAACATCATGATATCATCGGTGCTCTTTGAGTACAAGGGATAAACAACAAAAACATTTCCCTCATTTGTGAAAATGGGAATAATAATTGTGCCTACCTCACAGGATTGTGGTGAGGATCAAGCCAAATCAATAAGCACCTACAATGTTCCAGGCAGAGTTCTAAGCACTAGAGTTAGAAAGAAAGGCAAAAGACAGCCCCCTCCTCTCAAGAGGAGACAACAGGCAAACAACTATGTGCAAACAAGATATTTACAGGATTGGGGCAGCTAGGTGGCACAGCGGATAGAGCACTGGCCCTGAAGTCAGGAGGACCTGAATTCAAATCCAGCCTCAGACACTTAACACTTACTAGCTATGTGACCCTGGGCAAGTCATTTAACCCCAATTCCCTCACCAAAAACAAAAACAAAAACAAACAAACAAATATATATATATATATATATATATATATAAAAATTAGAGATAATCAACAAAGGTATGGCACAAACAATAAGAGATCAGGAAAGATTTCTTTAAGGTGAGATTTTAGCTGGACCTGAAAAAAGCCAGAGAAGCCAAGAGACAAAGAGAGATGAAGAAGGGGAGCATTCCAGACATGGGGGCCATTCCATTAACATTTCTGGAGTCAGGAAGTGGAATACAAGGAGATCATTGGAACTGGATTATAGAGGATGAGATGGGGAGGGGCAGCTAGGTGGTATAGTGGAGAGATCACTGACAGTGAAATCGGGAGGATCTGTGTTCAAATCTCACCTAAGATACTTACTAGCTGTGTGACTCTGAACAAGTCACTTAATCCCAATTGCTTTAAATATGCAGGGCCATCTCCAGTTATCTTGATGTATATCTTGCTACTGGACCCAGATGGCTCTGGAAGAGAGAGGGACGTTGGTGACCTTGTACAGCCCTCCATCACTTAAATCTAATTCAGTGCAAGTCATGACATCACCCTGATGTCATGGTCCTCTTCCAGAATGAAGGACAAACAACAACAATGAAATGGAGAAAGAGGGTAAAGGGTTTGGGTATCAACCCCAAATCTTTTTTTTCCCTTGATCTCTTGATGTTAAATGAATAACGTAATTTCCTTTTCTTTCATTACCTTACTGCCCCATCTCTTTTTTTTTTCTAGTCAAACATTTCTCCAGTGATATCCTTTGCACGATTCTTCACCTAGAGCGTATTTTAGCCCTCTTACAACTAACTACCTTACACTTCTCTATTTCCCTTTAGCTCACTTTGAGCTTCAGTATCCATGACTAAAAATGGGAGGGGATGAACTTGAGATCTCTAATCATCTTGAGATTAGAGCAACTTAATTTTGTCTCTTTTTATCTGCAGTACCCAGCACATAGTAGGCATTTAATAAATGCTTGATGATTGGTTGGTAAGGCTATGATTTTAAGTTTTAAATTTTATTTTTTAATTAACAAGTATTTATTTTCTCTTCCTCTCTCTCACCCACCAACTAACAGAAAAGAAAAAGAAAACCCATGTAATAAATATGCACAGCCGAGCATAACAAATTCTCTCGTCAGCCATGTCCAAATTTGTATTTCTCATCCTCTAACTTGAAAGTCATGCAGAACATTCAAAAGAGAACCATACCAGTGAATAGTACTGATATTTTGGGATGAATAGGATACATAAATAATAGTTAGCATTTGTATAGCACTGTGAGGCAGGCAAAGCACTTTATAAATATTATCTCATTACATTTGCACAACAATGTTGGACATAGGTGCTATTATTATCCTGATTTGTAGAGAGGAAAACTGAGACTTTCTGGGTGTGATATAGGAAAAAAAAAAAAAGTGGTCACTGCTCTGAAGAGTTAATGACGAAGGTCCTTTAATGGACAGCTCCTGGGGGGGAATGGGGAACAATACAAAATTTCTTTTTCTTGTGGTAGAACAGCTCTTACATTTTCTAAGGTTCACCTTCATAAAGGGTGAAGAGTTAAACTTCACATCCTAATTGTTTCAGCTTTGAGATGCCACAACTTGTTAAAAATTCTCATTCCTTATTGATTCCCTGTGGCTTTTCAAAAGGGAAGGACACTTATAACACATGGCATGAAGAAGTCAGTGATATGCTATCATCAGGCATCGAAGGCAATCAAAGTCCAGATTTCGACTCCCATTGCTACTGAATGTTTGCTTGTCAGCTCTCATTTGTTGACGGTGTTCAAATGCATGTAATTTCTTGCAAGGCAGACTTTGGGAATGTGAGGACGTGGCAGTAAGGAAGACGATTTTGTACAGTGGGTACAAAGGGCTTCTGGAAATTGACTTTGTAAAGTCAACTTGATGTCAGCATTAGTATGCTCCTGATATTTAGGCTCTTCTGAGCAGACTAGCAGGAAGTGAACTTATCAAGATGAAACTGCAGAGAACCATGTTCTGCATCTCTCCTATCTAATATCCACAACTTCTAATAGTGGGCATGAGGCATTTGCAAGGATATTTGCTGGGAACATTCCTTTCTGAGAGAATTTCATTGATCAGGCCTGTATAATTTCTGTTACCAGTCTCCTCACAGGACAGGAGTTTAGACAAAATCTCAGAGTTCAAACACCACACCAGTTGCCCCAAGTGATAATGAAAGAGTGCATTTATATACTTTGCAATAAACAATTGGAAAAACATTCTCAGCCATGACCTAATGGTTCTACAAGCTAAATTATCATAATAATCATAATTCCTTAAATATAGTGATTTGTAAAGGTCTCAAGGCCTGAAGAACCAAATAAATGCAGGTTTAAGAGGGCTAAAACTGAGTTCTAAGTTTGTCAATTAAGGTCCACTTCTATTTGTTCTTGGACTTATAGTACAACACATTTAACCTTTCTGGGATTCTCATTTCACACACATCATGCCAGTGGAATACCATTGATGTTCTTGGACTGATACGATGCATAGAAAACAAGTAGCTAGCACTTAATGCAGTGCTTTAAAATTGGCAATGCACTTTCCAAGTATCATCTCATTTAAACCTCACAATTCTAAGAGATAGGTTCTTCTCATTTTACACATGAGGAAACTGGGGTAGACAGAAGTTAAATGACTTGCCCAGGGATCATCATATTGCTAGGAAGTGTCTGAAGCTGGATTTGAACTCATGTCTTCCTAATTTCAATTCTAACTAGCACTATCCCTTGTACCACCTAGCTGCTTCTAACTAGGTTATTATAGATTATACTTATTGAGAGGGGGGTAATCTTGGTATATATACCTACTTACTTTCTATCACTTCAAACTTTCTTTCTCTAGATTAATCCTCTTTTATTTTATTTTTTGGTAGGTTCATACCTGTAATTCATTGATATGAGAAAGTTTATATGGAAATTCCCTCCACTAATTCAGATTTTACAGTCTTAAACATTGATCTGGGACACTGAAATACTGTAGCTTACCTATGGCCACAAAATTAATATATGTTGGAGACAAGACTTGGATCCAGGTCTTCATGGTTGTTACTTTCATGACAATCCATTACTATGCCATGTTGTTTTTTCTAGTCAGCCACCCAAGTGACTTTTCTGAAACCCAGGTCCAATTATGTCACCCCTTTACTGGATAAACTCTTTCTTTCTTTTTCTTTTTTTCTTTCTTTCTTTCTGTCTTTTTCTTTGGTGGGGCAATGAGGATTAAGTGACTTGCCCAGGGTCATGCAGCTAGTAAGTGTCAAGTGTCTGAGGCAGGATTTGAACTCAGGTCCTCCTGAATCCAGGTCTCATGCTTTATCCACTGCACCACCTAGCTGCTTCCCTCAATAAACTCTAATGACTCCCTATTATCTCTAATATAAAATATAAAGTCTTCTTGCATTCAAAACCTTTTATTAACTATCCCTTCCTCTCTCCCTTTTCCAGTCTTCTTAGACCTTCCAATCCAGCAGCACTGTCCTCTTTGATGTTCTTACAACAAAACCCTCCATTTCTTAATCCCTAGACATTGTCACTGGCCATTCCCCATGCCTGGAATGCTCTGCCTCCTCATCTCCACATCCTGGATTATCTAATTTCCTTCAAGTCCCAAAGAAAATCCCACCTTCTACAGGAAGCCTTATCTGTCTTCCTTCTACTGCCTTCCTTTTGTTGATTATCTCCAATTAATCCTGCATATAGCTTGTTTGTACATGGTCATTTACATGTTGTCTCCCCTATTACATCATGAGTTTCTCAAGGGCAGGGGCTGTCTTTGTATTCCCAACACATGTAGTAGGTGCCCTATAAATGTTTATTAACTGTTAGTCTAGTAAAATTGTCACTGTATTAAAAAAAGATAAGATTTATTTTTATCACCTCAGGTTCACCTTTGTGGACATAAAATGAGTAATTTCAGTTCAAGGTATTCTGAAAGTCTGTTTCCTTGGCAAGATGGATGAACCACTAAAAAAAGAAATTGGGGGGGGGGGGGTGCAGCTAGGTGGTACAATGGATAAAGCACTGGCCCTGGATTCAGGAATACCTGAGTTCAAATCCAGCCTCAGACACTTGATACTTACTAGCTGTGTGACTCTGGGCAAGTCACTTAACCCCCATTGCTCCACAAAAAAAAAAAAAAGAAAAGAAATCTCCCCCTCCACACACACACATTGTTTAAAAACTTTGAATATGGATTCTAATATGTCATTAAAATGAGTGAGCTTTCAGAATGATCTTTTCTCAATTTAACCACCAGATGGTAGTGATAAGGAGCACACTAGTGGTTCATTCATGCCAGACAGGGTAGAAATGTCTAATAAATGCTAACTTCTCTATGGTTACCTGAGAATCCAAGACTTTTCATCACTCAGCTCTGCCTTTCACTTTGGGTGATCATATCCAGGGATGTGTGCATTTGTGAATTTACCTAATCAAAATGAACTCTGAGTCCTATGCCTCCTTTTGATCATGCTGTATTTCAATGACCACAAGGTCATGTGACCCTGACCTAATGGAACTGGTTCCCCTTAGGAGACAAACATGATGGAATGCTGCATATAATGTTTTTACTCCTAGCAAATAATCAATGAGTAAATAGGCAGCACTAAAAAACAAGGTCATAATGCACAATAAGAAACAGTAAATATTTTTGGACTACAAGTTATACCATTCTTCTATACCCTGAAAGTTACCCCAAACATATGATTTAATTAGATTCTGGAGTTCTAGGAAGTATACAGTTTTAACCTGTCTTTGAGTGGGTGAAGAAATGTAACAACCGTCTTCATAAGATGTTTGGCTTATTCTCCCCTTGAAACTGTTCATCAGTCATAGATAAAGAATATCTAGAGTTTTGGCCTTCACTCACAGCACAGGGAGTATAGAATGGGGCTTCTGGAGTGAATTGGAATTCAGAAGCTTTGGATGTTGCTTTTTCTATGCTTCTCTTTTCAGTCACTGATGGAGACCTCTGGCCTCATCTGGCTGAAGCTAACCCATCACAATGCAGAGTGAATGGAATTAGCATCCATCCCCAAGAAAAAGCTATGTCACAGTTGCATGCTCCGATTTCCCTTTTACTCTGATTTGTACTATTATTCTATGCATCATGTCACTTCATTCCCTCTTTACTTGCTTAAAGTTCCCACTGAATCCAGCCACCAGAGGAACTTTTTCATTTCCCCTCAATACTCCCTCCCCAAATCTGGAAAAGTCCAGAATCCATCTAAACTGTTTGACTGTGGGGCAGCTAGGTGGCTCAGTGGATAAATCACTGGCCTTGGATTCAGGAGGATCTGAGTTCAAATCTGGCCTCAGACACTTGACACTTGCTAGCTGTGTGACCTTGGGCAAGTCATTTAACCCTCATTGTCCCACAAAACAAATGAACAAACAAAAAAACAGTTTAGACTGTTTGACTGCTCATGTAGCTTACATGAAATGGGACTCATCACCTCTATTCCTTCTAATGAGATGGAGGACAATGAAGCCTTGCCAATTATGGTGCCACCACATCCTAAGATCCCCCAATCTTACCATCTGGCCTGCCTGTATACTTTATAGTTTTCTAGCACTGTCATTTGATCTACTGACCAACCTAAGAAACCCTGGGACTTCCACATCTATACTAGAACTTCTAAACCTTTCTACCTACCTTGAAGCTGAAATCTCTTTTATGTGTTATCTCCCCCAGTTAGAGTGTGAGCTCTTTGAAAGCAGGGATTATCTCATTTTTTTCTATTTATATCCCCAGTACTTTGTTTTTCATTCATTCATTCACCAATATGGTGTTTTTCATTGTGTCCACTGTTCTACCCATTTAATTACTCTGCCTCCTCTATCAACTGCAGTCTTTGGCCAGAACCCTTGGCAAATTTCATGATAGCTGTCCTCAGTTATTAAAATATTGTTCCCATCTGTGGGAACAGTCTGTGGCTTTGGCTAATATCCTACCAACTGCTGCATGTAAGAGGCAGCAGTTATCTCTCAAAGGGAACTTTTCCCTTCTCCCTCAAAGAGCTCACATGGATTTAAACTGTGCCTGTGGTCTAGTGGAGCTGCCTTCCATATAAACAAGGCACAGGCTTGTATTATTCTGTATGCTAGGTGTTATCTTCCTGTCCTCACACTCTCATGTCTGGCTTTAATGGGGGTCATAGATCCATAAAGACTATAGAATTGGGCCTTCAGGTTCCAAATTACTTTAGAATGAATGCTAGCCATTGCTGAGTACATCATGAAGACATCCAAGAGACACACGATTTACTGTGCTTGGTCACATGAACGACAGCAACACTCCTCTGAATCCTAAATAACCTCATTCAATTTTCTGTTTTCCATTGCCTTAACCCTACCTGTTTTATGATAGTATGAAATGACATTATACAATTTAAATTCCAAATAATCTCATTATATTTTCTCCTCCCAGGCATGACTTATCTTTTATGTAATAAAGGAGAGAAAAAATGTGAGCTTGATCATTCCATGGGTCTCTGTGTAAACTGATGCAAATAAATTATTCTCTTTGGCTTTTCACTCCTACTTTTAAATATGAGGGTGGGGGAGGCTAAAATACCAGGAAAGGGAATGAAATCACCTCCTCAGCTGCAATCAGCTTCTTAAACTAAAAAATAGCTACCTCTCCAGGATATAAAAACATATCAGCATAGAAAAAAATGTGCATACATGTTTTTGGTGCAAGTTCTATCTTTGGAAAATAATGCACGTATGAGGCTAAATATTTTAATTTTAAGTCTTTCTGTCAGGGCTTTATTTTTGGCAAAATAAACTTTTATTTTGATTGTAGGATAGAAATGGGCATAGTACCCAAACATTGGTCAACAGAGGATTTTGGCGGGGCAAAGAGGGCTGAGGGATAGTTCTTTATTGTTTAAACTTTAATGTCTCTAATACTCTGAACTATATTCTTTGTCCATATATAGATGTTGCTGCCAGGTAATCTCTTATGCCAATAGGAGCTATCTAATTACTGCCAAGCAGTATTTGTCAGGTTGACTTAATCATTGGCTCCCTTACTTCCCTCTTCCTAGAAATCAACTTGAAAACATCAATGTACTAATAAAAATGACTCAAACAATTACAGACAAGAATATGGCATGGTCACTTTTTTAAAAAAGTAAGCCTGGATCAAGGGATAGCTAGGTGTCACAGTGGATAGAGCACTAGTCCTGGAGTCCAGAGGACCTGAGTTGAAATCTGGCCTCAGACACTTACTGGATTCTGACCCTGGGCAACCCAGAACTCCAGAACTCCAATTGTGAAAGGAAGGATTGAAGGTAGGAAAGAAGGGAGGAAGGAAGGAAAGAAGGAAGGGAGGAAGGGAGGAAGGGAGGAAGGAAGGAAGGAAGGAAGGAAGGAAGGAAGGAAGGAAGGAAGGAAGGAAGGAAGGAAGGAAGGAAGGAAGGGAGGGAGGGAGGGAGGGAGGGAGGGAGAAAGGAAGGAAGGAAGGAAGGAAGGAAGGAAGGAAGGAAGGAAGGAAGGAAGGAAGGAAGGAAGGAAGGAAGGAAGGAAGGAAGGAAGGAAGGAAGGAAGGAAGGAAGGAAGGAAGGAAGGAAGGAAGGAGAGAGAAAAAAATTAAGGCTGGACTGAGATTTGGGATCATGCCACTTTCTATCAATGGGTTAAAGAAATGTTCCTTTATCTTCTCTTTTTTGTTGAGATAGAATAAATAACAATTCCTCATAGTAGAGGATATTAGAGAATAGGTATATAATGACTATGGTCACTAGTGTCTGTTTTGACTCATACAATGTCTATGATAAAATATTTCTAACAATGTACTTTTAACTTATTTCAGCTTACAAGATTTAACAGACCATCTCCCTGACCTTTCACTTGGTTCTTAGTGTCCCTCGTTTCTATTTCCTTTTGGTCAACTTTCATCCATATTACAAACTAATTTGCCCCTTGGCTTTTGTTCAGTACTTCTTTTTCTCTCCTGAAGCTATTTCTATACATATGTATAGAATTAGGCATGGCCAAGAGATTTGATTTCCCTGTCATTTAGCAAGTCCATGGGCTGAAGCTGCAGTGAATAGTAATAGCCAGATCTTTTTGTTATAACTAATCTGCTAAGGAAGCTCTAGCCATTGAATGGCTAGAATCAAGAAACCTCAAAATAAAGTTTAATGGTTCATTTGGAAAATGGATGCACATGGCATATTTTATGAAACTAAAGACAAACTGAGATAAAATATACCTAGTATCATGGCCAGGATCCATAGATGTTAATTGATGATAATGAGTAGGTTACAAGATGGAGTTAGATTTTTAAGTTCAAGTACTATGTTGCCCCCTGGTGTTTGGAATACAGAAATAATACAAGTTCTCCAAAAACTATGAACTACTGGGAGTTTTTCTCTCATCCTCAAATGACAAAAACCAGTCCTTGAGAACTGTGTGCTTGGTCCTTACTACTGTGTTTAATTTCAAATAATTATTAGATGTACTAATCTTTGCTCATGTTTTCAGTACATCTTACAATTACTTCTAAATTTTTTCCACTAATAATGTATCTACTTAAGATATAAGAATAATCAGAGGCTATAATTTTTCTATCATATCCTGGAAATAAGGATAACATCCTGTTAATTAACTTGACTCTTTAAATTCTTTACAATAAGCTAGCCTGAGACATTTGTGTGTGTGTGTGTGTGTGAGTGTATGTATGTATATGTATGTGTGTATATGTATATATACACAAATTTATATGCATGTGTGTGTTTATATATGAAATAGGTTAAGACAGGTGAATGGAACAATACAAGTCTAAATCAACCTTTCAAAACTGTGTTTAGCATATCTATAAACAACTTGCCATTAGTAAATCCCTAGGATTTCTCTGTAATCTCATATATACTAAGAGAATCAGAACAATAGAAATCTCTTTAATTAGCAAATGACTATCATTTCTACTTTCGACCTTATAAATTTATTACAAAATTAAATTGCTCCAACCTCCATCTTCATCCAAGAAAGACTTCTATTTAGCTTTTTTGAAAGGTTTGTAAAAGAAAAAATTTAAACAAATTCCCTCGAAGAAAGATGGGAAGAAAGGAAGGAAGGAAGGAGGGAGGGAGGGTGGAAGGAGGAAAGGAAGTAGGAAGGATAGAGGGGAGGAAGGAAGGAAGGAAGGTAGGAAGGAAGGAAGGGAAGGCAATATAAGCATGAAAAGAAACGTAAATTAGAAATGTCTATAAACAAAACTAGCCTAAAATAACTTGCATTTCATGATCAGACCCCTGTGGATCTATTACTCTTTTGGAATTTCAACTTATTTCACAGATTTGAAACATGTCAGTCAGTCAGCAACTAAGCACTCCTCATGTAAAGAGTACTCTGGGGAGTTACAACCTGACATGGGGAACATGTTGGTTAGGCTCACCGAGTTTATGAGACCCTGATTGTGAGCTTGCAGTTGCATTCATTCCTCTAATCCAGAATGAGGAAATACAGACACCAAAATTAAGAGAGAAAAACATCTATAAGAAGTGAATGTTGAAAAAATATTAAATTATTTTTGCTCTTCCCAACAGCTTTATCCTTTCCCTCTGCTTTTGACTCTAGTGTTTGACAGTGTTTGAAGTGATGTTTCAAGAAGAGCATGAGTTTGAGTCACTGCAGGAAGGATAACCTCTGGTGAACAGCAAAAGTGGCTCAGGTTTTTCTTTTCTTCCTCAAGTATATTTTTTTATAGTAGGACCAGACTCCCTCTGAGATTTCTTTTCCTTTTCAAAACTTGGTAATAGGATCATTCTGGTGGCTTGGGCTTAGTTGGCCTCTCTAGTTTTATGTTCTATTCAGGGGTCCCTCCTCCCAGATATTGTCAAAAATAATCATCTTTGTAATGGACAGCTCATAGGAAGATCAAGCCTTGAGCTCAAATTGAAAGTCAATTTCCCAAAATGGATTAGGACCAACATTCCTCTTACATATTTTTCCACTTTGACTTTTAACCAGTGATATCAAAAACATTTATGTTTTTCTGTAAACACTGATGTCAAAGGGGCAAAGATGTCTTCACGTATCTGAAGAACAATTCTGTGGAAGAGGTATGCCACTTATATAGCAAGAGTCTGGGGGCAGAATTAGAAATGATGGATAGGTGTGAACAGGAGGTATATTTCAGCTGAATATGTTGAATTTTGTAATAGAGCTGTCCAAAAATGGAATGCGCATTAGAATATGATTTCCTTAGGAGCAGAGACCATGATTTTTGTTTTTTGTTGTATATCCAGCTTAGCACAGTGCCTGGTAAACACTTTAATACATAATTGATAATTGATGGTCAAATAGAGACTTAAAACCATTCACTGGAAGGCAGTTGAGAGATGTCTACCTGTTATAAATATCACAGACATGACACCTGCTTTGGGAGATTGACTACATGACCTCCAAGGCCATTTCTGATTATGAGAGTCCATAATTGTGTAAGCTACCACCACCATCCTTACTTTTTCCAAATCCCTGCTTCCTAAGAAGAGATACACAACAGTTCTTTCATGAACAAGTGTTACTTTCTAAGCTAAACTAATTGTACCACTATTAATTCTGGTAATTTATTTAAAGAGAAATTCTTTTCTTCTCTAGTTGATTTTTTTAGAAAACCAAATATTTAAACCTTAAATCAGATCTCAGTTTCTTCTTTGTTTCAGTTTGGGGTTTGTGTGGATAGATAAATGAATAGATGATAGTTACATAAGTAGATGATATAGATAAAAGGATGGATGGATAGATAGGTGGGTGAGTGGATGAATGGATATATTTAAACATTGATTTGAACTAAGTGTTTAGGGGGGAAAAGAGCACACTGAGAAATTCAAGTTCCATACTTCGAACATATAACAATAGTGTGCTTCACAGTATTGTCATATATTCATTTCCATTTATAGTTTAAAAGCACTGGGAATGAAATATGATGGCTCTAAAGAGATAAGGCAGTTTTGCCTTCTGCTTCTCTGTGATGCATTGATAAATACACCATTACATTGTTGTTGGTATTCCCTCCACTAGTGTATATAGCAATCCCAGAACAACTTCCTTCCTGTGTCCTTGTTTCCTAGTGAGTCCTCCCTAGATGAACTACCCATTGTGCTAGAGGTCTTCCATTTTTAGAAGTCTTATTGCATGTATCTCTCTTTTCTCCCAGTAGATGGATTCAAATATTTAGCCTACAGCTTTCTAAAGCTATTTTCTCTATAGATTTGTTTATGTTATGAGGCAATTCTCAATAGGGAAAATAATCTCTTTCAGTCAGTGGATATTAATCGATTACCTCTTACATGCTTCACAGCTGGTTATTATTGTTCCCTACTACATATTTCACATAGCAATGTACCTGTGTATCCTTTATTCATTTACCATGCATTATTTTTAATACAGTTATTAGTTTATGTGATAGACTATAAGCTCCATGAGGGCAAAAACAATATCTTATTATATATATATATATCTTTGTATAGCACCCCTCCTGAAAATATTTTCCCTCTGTCTTCACTTAGCAGGCTGAGTCTCCAAAAGTCAGTTAACTACATTTGTTATCAGGGTTCTAAGGTAATCCTGATGAGATAGGGATGGTATAGTATTGTTTCTCATGGTATGTTTCCAATATCCATTAATCATTCCAAGTTAAGCAGTTCTTTGAAAGGGATATTTAATAATATGGTATACTAAGAACAGGTTGTACAAAAACATCCTCTCCCCTCCAAAGTCTGGAAGATACTCTGTCATGTGCACATACAGAATCCAGGGGAAAATGTGGCCCAGTTTAGAAAGCACATGGGGCAAAGGGGTACCTCCCAGCTCCTGTTTGGGTGGGTCTTTTTTTCCCTTCATAAATGTGTCATTTATGTGACCCCAAGAGATCACACTCTCCTGGACTCCAATGGTTAGTGTTTTTGTAGAGTTTATAGCTGTACCACTCTTTGCCTTAAAGAGGATCTGACCCCAAAATGAAACCTGCCTTCCCTTAGTATATGTCTACTTTATCCTTAGGCTACTGCTGCTCCTGAGACACTACTACTAGTCCTATTGGGCAGTCTAAATCTTCCAATCTTTCAAAGTTCACAAGGTCATCATCTAGTCAAAGATTGAACTGGAATAAATATAGCAGGTGAGAAGATAGACTTGATCTTCTCCTTCCATATCAACTAGGTACAGGCTCTAGGGTCTGGTTCCTTAAATGGTTCCTGAAGCTTAGCTCATTGCTGGAATTTCTTTCAACTTATTCTATTTCTTTGTAGCACCATCAGATTTTATCCAATGGTTAAAAGCATTTTATTCCTCCCAAATTGATTAAGCACTTGTTTACACCTAGTTTATAGGACTTGTGAATGATTGATGATTCAGTAGGGGCATCCAGACCCTGTTCACACCTGTTTTCAACTTTACTTAATTCCATCAATAAAGAGGCCTGATAAAGGTATTTGGGTATACAGCATCTTGTAAGTTACATTTATTAAGGTTGTGGAGTATGGGGTACCCCTCTTACATTCAATTCAGCATTTATTAATCACCTACAGTTGTTTTTCCCCTCCAATCTAGTGCAGTACTCTTAATCCAATAGGTGCTTAATAAATGTTGAATTGAATTCAGTGGAGCTGAATGTGTTCAGCATCAAATTAAATGCTATGCAGATACAAAGAAGACCCAAATATCAAGAACCACATAATCTAACTGAGCAAATAAGACTGATGAAATAATTAGAGGACAAATTCATGCAAAACTGTTTAGCATGAATCCCAGTGCCACAGAAGGGGGAAGTCAGGGAATGTTTCAAGGACTTGAACCAGACCTTGAAGAATGATTAGGATTAGAAAGCGGTGAGAGAGGAAAGTCACAGTTCCTTACTCAAAATCCCTTTGTTGGTGATGGAAGGGAAGTGCTATTTCACAAGGAAAATCAAGGGACCTCATAATTTCAAAAGGAGATCCTGTCTCCATGCATGTGAGATGCCTCTGTTAACAAAATACAATTGGAAACCAAATGACTCTCTTGATGCAGCACATGCAGCTGGAGGGAGGAGAGTGTCTGTACTCCCACGTTACCTCTGGCCTTTATCATTTCTCACTCTCAGCTTCCAAGAGACCTGACAAGCTATATGGTCTGTGAGGCTATTTTCAATATCTCTCTACAGTAAAAGACCTTACTGCCACAATGATTCACCTTTATAGTGAAGAGGAATGGAGGCTTGTGTTACACAGTGTCTCATAATAGAAGCAAAAGAGATGGAGGAAGGAATGTCCTCCTGGCTAGGGTGTGACTGTACAATGTTTACTGAGGCTGCTTGCTAAGACAAAGGTCAAGCACTCAGGAGCCCCATTTTTTTTCCTGCCTGTAAACTTCCATTATTCAAATTGTCTATATTCCAATTTTTTTTAATTTGAAAGCTGTATCTAAGAATCTCTAATAGGGGGCATTTTAAAGACTTATTAGTTAAATTGTATAAAGAGCTAAGTATGATAGGAATATGTAAAGTTGTAAGTATGATTATATTGCAGCTTTCTTTTTGTACCATATTGTTCTTGCCAACTGTACCTGTCCCTAAGCTCTTTGTACAATTGGATCATAATGGTTACAGAAAGTGGAAATAACAGTTGGGGCGGAAAAAAATTATGAGAGAAAGGACACAAAGAAGAATGTTTTCAGGTGGGATTTGAAAGGAGAATGAGAGGCAATGAGGCAGAGAAATAGGGGCAGGCTGTTCCAGATGGCAAAAACTGTAGAGATGGGGATTATACAGACTTGCAAACAAGGAAGTATAGGAAGAAATATGTTCCAGAATCACAGGGGAGAGAAGGAAGACTCAAATGTGTCCAGGAGGCTGGATAGACCCAAACATGAGAAGCCATGGCCCCAAACCCAAGTTCCAAACTTCCATAGACTGGGCTAAAATGGTTTGGTTTTGTTGTTTTTCCTCCATATAATTGTATTCCTTAGACCAAATCTTCACATAGATTTTCTCTTAGAACATCCAACTTTGACTTCTGGCTACCTTTTCTAGTAACCCTAATTCCCCAGGGATGTATATAATCCTCTTGCTTTAAAATACTACTTTAGAGTTGAGGCCCCCTTCACTTGGAGATGCTAGGAGTCAACCTTTTTTCTCCTCGGGGACCTGGACAGTCCATATAACAACAAACAACACCAACAACAACCATTTATAAAGCACTATGTGCCAGGCACTGTGCTAAATGTTTTACACTTGTTATGTCACTTAATCCTCATGACAACCCTGGGAGGTAAGTGTTATCATAGTACCAGCAAAAAAATTTTTTAATCATATTTATTATTCTATATTCTGCCTTTGTCCCTTGCTGTCTTTGGTATTAGCATTCTTCCTCTGGGTCCAGAAATGCCATTACTTAACCAGGAACTTCTCCGTTGCTTTGCTGAGCTCGGTCACTCTGTTGCTGCTGGTTGATATTACTTCAGCTGCCACATATAGTTCTGACTTTGGCCCAGAAGTTACACACTGTGCCAGTAATGATTCCACCAACATCCCCCATTATCTGCCATCTTTAGTGCCATATGATTCCCTCCTTCCCTGGGGAGCACATGATTATCTAGGTGCATGGTTTCCCAGAGGGACCATGCAGTTATGCAGGCTTCTTTTCTAAGGAACCAAGTATATATGCATCTTAATGTTTTCTTCTTCCAACATTTTCTCTGTCTGTGACCTCCCATTCAAAGACTGAATCCAAAGGTATAGCCCAGATATAATAACCTGTGACGAATCATGTGTAACCTATTTCTTTCTCTCATCTTCAATATCTCCTTATTTAATTCCCACAAAAAGGCACAATTTTCTCTATTCTTATTAAAAACAAAATACAAACAAACAAACAACCTTCATTTGGCCCTTCCATCTTCTCAAGCTATTACCCTCTACAAGCATATTTCAGAGATGTTACAGGTTCAGTTCCAGACCACGGCAAAAAAAAAAAAAAAAACAACACAAAAAAACCTAAAGTAGATCACATGATTTTTTGGTTTCACAGTGCACATAAAAGTTGTTTATACTATATAGTTGTCTATTAAGTGTGCAATAGCATGTCTAAAAATGTATATACCTTAATTAAAAATGCTTTATTGCTGAAAGTAATGCTAACCATCATTTGAGCCTTCAGCAAGTCATAATCTTTTTGCTGATGAAGGATCTTACCTCAATGTTGATGGCTGCTGACTGATGAGGGCAGTGGTTGCTGAAGGTTGGGGTGACTGTGGCAATTTCTTAAAATAAAACATCAATGAAGTTTGCTACATGAGTTGACATTTCCTTTCACTTGAACACTTAGAAGCCACTGTCGGGTTATTCATTGGTCAGATTTCAATAGTGTTGTATCTCAAAGAATAGGGAGCATGAGGAAAAGAACAGAGAAGGGGAAGCAGTTGGTCACTAGAGCAGTCAAAACACACACAGTATTTATTGATTAAGTTCACCATCTTATATGGGCACAGTTTGTGGCACCCTGAAACTATTACAATGGTAACATCAAAGATCACTGATCATAGATCACCATAACAGATATGATAATAAAGAAAAAGTTTGGAACATTTTAAGAATTAACAAATTATGACACAGAGACATGATAGGAGCACATGCTGTTGGGAAAATGGCGCCAATAGACTTGTTTAATGCAGGCAGGATTGACACATACCTTCAATTTGAAAAAAAATATCTGCAAAATTCAATAAAACAAAGTAAAATAAAATGAGGTATGTCTATATTTCTTTTCTCTTACAGCCATTTGCCTCCCTTTCCTCACCTGTAACTCCTTTCTTAATCCCTTACAGTACCACTACTAAACTGAGACTACTCAGCCAGGGTAATAATTGATGTCTTAACACCTCATCCAGTGACCTTTTTCAGTCTTTATGCATCTTGAATTCTATATAGCCTTTGACACTGTTGAGCACCTTCTCCTCCTAGATATTCTCTTTTCACTAGTACATTTTTCTCTCTTGGTTCTTCTCCTACTTGTCAGACTAACCCTTCTCAGTCTCAGTCTCCTTTATTGGACCATCATTGTCCTCCTGACCATTAAATATGATCATCCCCAAGTCTCTGTACTGAGCCTTTCTCTCTCTCTCTCTCTCTCTCTCTCTCTCTCTCTCTCTCTCTCTCTCTCTCTCTCTCTCTCTCTCTCTCTCTCTCTTTCTCTCTCTCTCTCCCCATAGGTCTTATTAACTCCCATGGGTTCCATTAAAATCTCTATGCAGATGACTCTGAAAAGAGTATATAAGGCCATAATCTCTTATTTGAATGCAGATTATCAAATGCCTGATGGATATCTCCATCTGAATGTCCCATAGACATCTCAAATTCAACAGTTCCAGAGCGGTATTTGTTATATCTCTCCAATACTAATCCCTCCTCCAAACTTCCCCATTTCTGTTGACTAGACCATGATTCTTCTAGTCAATCAATTCTGTGTCCTTGGAATCATTCATAACTCTTATTATTCTTTATGATATATATTAAAATAATTGTCAAATCATGTTTATTTTACCTGAACACCAGCTTTCACATCATTCCTCTTCTCTTCATTCTCTGCCTACTTTAACTTAGCCTCTTATCATTTCCAACCTGGACTATTGCCATAGGAGCATAATAGTTTTCCTTACTTCCACTCTCTGTCACTTTGATTCAATTCAACAGACATTTATCAAGTTGCTAGTGTGTCCTACTATGTGCTAGATAATGGGAATACTTAGATGACCATGAAACTACAATATTCCAGTGGATTGTAAATACCTTAAGATCAGAGACTGCTATTTTCATTTTTGTATCCTTAGTGCTTTGTGCAATGTTTATCTGTATATATGTATACTTGTATTACTATTGTTGTTCAGTCATTTCAGTTGTGTCCTAATCTTCATGACCCTATTTGGGGTTTTCTTGACAAAGGTACTGGAGTGGTTTGCCATTTCCTTCTCCAGCTCATTTTACAGATGAGGAATAAGGCAAACAGGGTTAAGTGACTTGCCCAGGATCATACAACTAGTAAATATCTGAGGCCAGATTTGAACTCAGGGAGATAAGTCTTTCTGATTCCAAGCCCAGTGCTAACCCACTGTACCACCTATCTGCCTCTTTGTGAGTATGTGTGTGCATGCATGTGTGCATGTTGTGTGTATGTGTGTGCATGCACATGTGCATGTTGTGTGTGCATGCATGTGTGCATGTTATGTGTATGTATATTTATATGATCACATATTTATACACATTTACATGTATATGTCATTACAAATCACATATTTATACACATTTATATGTGTATGTCATTACAAACAAGTGTGCATGTATATATGTATGTAGAATATCCTAAAATGCTTAGTGCATTTAAACTATTAAAGCTTGATGTTTTTTATACAGAGTATTCTAAGAGTCTTAGTCCAGTTTTCAGCTTTAATAGTTTAAACCTTTGGATATCCTATCACCAAAAAAAAAAGAATATGTGTGTGTATCTAAATGCTTACATACACACAAAGTGATAGAAATGAGAGAGATAAAACTAGAGATATTGTAGATTTAGTATTAATAGATATAGATATGCCAGATTCTATAATTACTTTTAGAACTGTTTAAATGAAGGCAAATTACAGATTTAGGGCCCAAAAGAACTGAAGGTCTCTAAATCCTTCATGTTATAGATTAGAAAACTAGGGATCAAAGAGGTTATAACTTTCCCAGAATCTAGTAAGTGTCAAGATAAGAATTTTAGAACCAGAAGAGAAAACAGTGGTAATAATATGGCTCAGTGGGAAAGGTGCTAAATTTGGAGTCAAAGGATCTTGCCTAACTATCTGTGTATCTTTGGTAGGTTATTTAACTTTTCTTGTCTGTCTAAATCCATGATCTTAAAAGATCATCTAGTCTAAACCTTTCATTTCATAGATGAGGAAATTGATGTCCAAAAGGTTGTTATTTGCCCCAGGTTTCAAAGCAAGTTAGAAGAGAAGATAGGATTAGAATCCAGGTCTCATGATTCACTGTTGAGCACTCTATTCACTCCATTATGCTGCCCCAACATTGTAGATTCATTATTTGATAAAATCAAATGCTTATTTAAATCAATATGCCTGGAGAGTCAAGGCTCTTGGCAGCCCACTTCATTGGTCCATGCATCTCCACCTCCAGTCCTACCCAAAAGCATGTCATCAACAAGATCCCAGTAGCTGACTTAAAAGTTATTTTGAGGCCGAGGTCATCACGCTAACATTCCAACTGGAATTTCAGTGGCAGCTGGGTGGCACAGTGGGTAGAGTATAGAGCCTGAAGTCAAGAAAAGTCATCTTTCTGAGTTCAAATACAGCCTCAGACATTTAATGGCAGTGTGACCCTAGGCAGGTCACTTAACCTTAATGTGAGAAAATAGGTAATTATCTCTTCTCAGTGAGGATATAACAGTCAATCATACTCCTCCTGACCTGTTTTTAGGACAAAGGTCTCAGATCCCCTCCTCCCCCTCTGGTTAACAAAATCACATGGTTCAAAGAGCCCTGGTCTCAATAAGGTCCACTCCTGAGTTATGCCCATATAAGGAAGAATGGATTAGGGATGGAAATACTGTATTCCAATTAGCTAGTTTTTGCTCATAGATTGTAACCCTTGAGTAATCGGACGAATGATGAAAAAGGGGAGGGTCCATTCATGTTAGGGACTAGGGTTTTAAACAGGGCCTACAAGCCCCCATTCTTGGCACCCACAAGCTGCACACTAGGGTGCCCCTTTCTCCAGAGAAGGAAATAAACAAGCCTTTGTCACATCACTGCTGAGTTCCAGAGAATGATGTAGAGAGGGAAATGACAAACAGCCACAGAATTTTTACTAAGAAAACCCCAAATGGGGTCATGAAGAGTTGGCCATGACTGAAAAATGACTGAATAACAATAAGAACAATATACATTTTCGATTCAAAATCAGCCATCTTGGCCATCTGGGACAGAGAATGAATGACCTGAAAACTAATTGATGAAAAAGCATTTAAGTGTTTGCAAAGGATTAGGGATACAAATACTCATTCAAAGGCAGTCCCTATCCTCAAGGAACATTCTAATGGGGGAATATGTGGCTAGGGAGGAGCACTTTGAGCCATAAGGTAATTGGATGGTGGAGGGAGGGGTGAAGCTGACTGACACTCCCTCCCCCCATGTAGGAACAATACTGGAGTTAATTTAATATTGGTTCACTGCCACAAAACTGGAGAGAAAATTGGTTAGGCGTCTGTGGTGGAGATGGACAGAGAGTAATAGAACATGGCTAGGCTTTCTTGAAATAGTGGTTTAGGAAAAACAATCTGTAATCAAAAGTGTAGGGCCTCAGGACAAAAGTTCCTCTGTGTTATGGTCTTTGCCGTCTACTACCAAGCAGTTGGTAAGGATATTCTGAAGAAGGTTGTGGTAGAACAGAGAATTTGCAAGATCCTAAATGCTAAACCAGTCCAGGAAATAATTTTTAAAATAACATTGGGCCTGAAATTTAATCCTTTTTATCTTTTCTCTGATTCAGGAAACAAATATGGATCTGATGCTCATTGACTCACTGGCCCCATGATTTATCTCAGTAAACTTGGTTCAGCGCCAAATAAAACTATACTGCATTTGCACTCAATTGTGCCTTAAAATCAGGAAAGAAGTCCTTTTCAGGTGGGGCTGGGCTTTAGCCGGCAAAGAGTGGTGACCTTTGAGCTATGCCAGATGCCCAACATTTGCTCCATAAATATTAATTGCCCAGAGGTTTGGAAAGCATTGATAAGGGGACATTTCCCTGAAGGGCAGGTTTGTTGAACTAATCTTGTTGCTAAAGAGGCATCACTCTGAATTTTTAAGTGACTAAGGAAATCTAAAAATACAATTTCACCAGGTCAAATACTTATTAAACTGGATGGGACCTTAGAGATCATTTGGCCTAACTCTATCACTTCAGTTAGATTAATTGTAGATAAGGATCAGCTTTTAAATATTTTAATAAATCATTTTGTTGCGTTACCTCAGAGTCTTTTAATATGAATTCTAAATATGGATTCCTATATTTAAGTGCATTTGCACTTTGAAAATGTAGCTTGAATGTCTCACATATGACCCCTACCGGCTGTGTGACCCAGGGCAAGTCACTTAAGCTTTCACTGCTCCCAACCCTCCCAAGGAAACTCTAAGACTATAAGTTGCAGAATGGGTCTTGATCTGCATTGGCAAAGACAGTTTCCTTATTAAGAGTTCCTCAATCCAATGAAATCATAAGTCTGGTCCAAAATAAATGCTACAGAGTTTAGCAGGGTGGTATACCATGCTGACTACCAGACCAGGAGTTAAAACATCTTTATTATCATACCAGCTATGTGACCATGGGCCAATCCCTTCAATTTAGGGGGCCTCAGTTTCCTTATCTATAAAAAGAGGGAGTTAGATGGGATGATTTCCAAATTCCCTGTAAGATATAAAATCATGATTCTAATTTAGTCTATTATTAAATATGGTGTCAAGATTTCTAAGATAGGGGCAGCTAGATGGCACAGTGGATAGAGCACTGGCTCTGGAATCAGGAGGACCTGAGTTTAAATCCTGCCTCTAACACTTGACACTTACTAGCTGTGTGACCCTGGGCAAGTCACTTAACCCCAGTTGCCTCACAAAAAAAAAAAAAAAAAGGTTTCTAAGATAGTAATCGGCCCTATATTCCATGCTATAGCTTTAAGGATAGATAAGAGAAAGATTGAATCAGTGTTCACTTAGTCTTTAATAAATGTATAGATAAACAAGTGAGTAGCTTGGTAGCTTGAGTCTTGGAAAGAATACTCTACTCCCATGTATCTTCTTGAGGTATGATACTTTATTTGGGCAGATATCATTCTACTTCTACTGATTTCATGGATAAACCATTATATGTGAAAAGACAATGGCTAAACTTCACAATGTGACCAGTTAGGTAGCTAGGTGACACAGTGGGCCTAAAATCTGGAATAATTGAGTTCAAATCAAGCTTCAGACACTTATTAGCTCTGTGACCCTGCACAAAAACCTGTTTACCTCAATTTCCTTATCTCAAAATGGGAATGAGAATGATAGCTCTTATCTCCAAGGATCACTGTAAAGATCAACTGAGTTAATAATTGTACATTTTGGTACAGTGCCTGATGCATAGCATACACTACAAAAATGTTAGCTATTATTATTACAACCAAAATATTTATTACAAAGCTAAATACATTTGAGTCTAAATCAGAGAGCACCTGTGCCTCTTTACAATGCCCAGGTCCATCACATGGATGATTCCATCAGCCTTCTAATTTTTCTACTCTGGCCTCTCCCCTCTCTAAATCCATCTTCCACATAAATCCTAAATTGGTATTCTTTTTTTAGTAAGACAATTAGGGTTAAGTGACTTGCCCAGGGTCACACAGCTAGTAAGTGTTAAGTGTCTGAGGCCGGATTTGAACTCAGGTACTCCTGAATCCAGGGCTGGTGCTCTATCCGCTGCGCCACCTAGCTGCCCCTAAATTGGTATTAGCAACAACTTGCCTCTTTGGATAAAATACATACTTCTCTGTTTGGCATTTAAAGTATGTCATAATCTAACAGCAACCTATACATTTCTAGGCTGATTACACATTGCCATCATATGTGTGTATATATACACATGTGAGTATGTGTATGTGTGTATGTAGGCATACATGCTCCATCCAAACTGACCTACCCAGTGCATCTCATACATGCCACTTCATCTCTTATTTCTATGTACAGGTTGTCCCTCATACCTACAATACATTCCCTTCCCTCCTCTACTTCTTGGAAGCTCTAAGTCCTTTCAAGATTTACTTTATAGGTTATTTCTGATCAAAGCCCTTTCCCAATTCCTCCAGTTATTTTAATGTGTTCTCACTTAAATTACTTTGTATTTACTTTGTGTATAGTTCATATTTACTTGTATATGACTCCCCCTCAGTAGACTTTAGGCTCTTTGAGGGTCTTTGCATCCTCAATACCTAGCACAGTGCCTGGCACACATGTTGGGTGCTTAACAAATGTTATATCGAATGGAATGAATGGCAGAATCATATGAATTTGACAGTAGGGGCAGAAAGTGCCTCAGGTACTACCTAGTCCAACCTGTACTTAACATTTCTCTCTACTACATGCCTAGCATCTGCATCTGTACAACTCATTCCCATTTTCTTCATTCTGCCCTCTTAGTTCAAACAGATTAAATATGATCTCTTCAAACACTTAAAGAAAGTCCCCATGAAGACTTCTCTTCTCCATCCTAAATATACCTAATTCCATACATTAATCCTCATACAGAAGTTCTCGAGTCCTTTTACCCTCCAGTGCATCCTCTTCTGGTCATATCCCAGATGTCTATGTCTTTCCTAAAAATACTGCCCAGAAATATAGTACTCAAGATGTGTCTTGGCCAGGGCAGAGTATTATGGAACTAGCTCCCTTTTCTGCATACTAAACCTTTCTAAATACAACCTAGAATAGTATTCAGGTCTTTTTAAATTTCCATTTCACACTGTTGACCAATGTTGAGTATATAGAACACTAAAACTTCCATCTTTTTCACAGTAAGCATTGTTTATCTATGATTCCCCCAACCTTGTACATGTAGGGTTTATTTTGTGAACCAAAATGTAGAACTTTATATTTTTCCCAATAAATTTCATCTTATTTCATTCATTTCATCATTGTAACTTGTTGGGATCTTTTAAGCTCTGGATTTCATCATCAGTTTTATTAGATTTCCCCCAAAGCTTCATGTCATCTGCAAATTTAGTAAACATATCATCTATCCTTCATCTAAGTCTTTGGTGAAAATACAGTGGGGCAGCTAGGTGGCACAGTGGATAAAGCACAGGCCCTGGATTCAGGAGTACCCGAGTTCAAATCCTGCCTCAGATACTTGACACTTACTAGCTGTGTGACCCTGGGCAAGTCACTTAACCCCCATTGCCCTGAAAAAAAAAAAGTGATACAGAACAGAGTAGTGAACAGATTCTTGAGGCATACCATTAAAGACCTCGGCCTGAGTTGATGTTAATTTATTAATGATGACTCTTTGAGTTCAATCATCTGTCTAGTTCTAAATTGTAGCATTGCCAGTTGCACTAGTATCTAGCACTCACACATGTGTGTATGCATGTCTGTATAGTCAAAGCTAAGGTCAGCTAGGGAGTGCAGTGGAAAGAGTACCAAGCCTGAAATCAGGAAGACTCATCTTACTGAGTTCAAATCTGGCCTCAGACTAGATGTGTGACCCTGAGCATGTCATTTAATCACATTTGCTTCAGTTTCTTATCTGTAAAATGAGTTGGAGAAGGAAATGGCAAACCACTCTAGGATCTTTACCAAAAAAAAAAACCAGATGGGGTCATGAAGAGTCAGACATGACTGAACAACAACAATAACAAAAATAGTCAAAGCTATGATTTTTCCAGTAGTAGTATATGGTCATGAGAGTTGGACTGAAAATCCAGCTGCTGAGCACCATGGAATCAACACTTTTGAATTATGATGCTGGAGAAGACTCTTGAGAGTTCCTTGGACAGCAAAGAGATCAAATCAATAATTAAAGCAATTGACTCTGACTATTCATTGTAAGAACAAATACTGAAACTGAAGAATAAATACTTTGGCCACATAATAAAAAGACAAGACTCATTGGAAAAGATTCTGATGATGGGAAAGATTGAAGGCAAAAGGAGAAAAGGAGAAAAAGGCAGCAGAGGATGAGATGGATAGATAGAGTCATGGAAACAATAAATATGAATTTGAACAGACTTTGGAAGATCATGAAAGACAAAAGAGACTGGCATGCCATGGTCCACAAAATCACAAAGAGTTGGAAACAATTGAACAACTCAATAACATATTACATATATTGATATCAATGTGGATATATCATATACATGTATATTATAACATCAATATAATACATACATATTATGTATATTGCATGTCTGAGTATGTTTTATATACCAGCCTATGTTTACATATATGTATATGTGAGATAGATACATGTATGCACACATACATGCATATATATGTGTGTGTGTGTGTGTGTGTGTGTCTTATCCACAAGATAGAATGAAAGATGTTTTTTCACTACTAATCTCCACTGACTCAGAAATTCTAGACTCTGACACTTCGAGTACAATTTTCACTGTACTATGATTATTCAAAGCCCACAAATTCTTCCAGTCATAGCCAATTTTGTTGGCTTGTATAGGCCCAAGTCCTTGACCTTTAAATGTCACTAAAGTTCTTATAATGCTTCCTTCGATTATTTCAAACAAGTCAGTACGAAATCTTTGTTCAAATTAAAATCAAATGAAGTAACAGATATGAAAACCCTTTGTAAACTATTAATGTTTATTTAAATGTAAAGTATAATAATTATTTTATCATTATTAATAATTATTCTTGAGTAGGAAAGGGGGAAAGCAAACAGCCAGTGATTCTACAATTTAAAAAGAATGTGGACTTAAGCAATATAATAAGGGAAGCAATTTTCAGTGAAGAAATGGGTTAAGGTCTCAAGTTTCCATTCTTTCCTTTCTTCCTTCCTTTCTTTTTTCTCTTTTCCTTCTTCTTTCTTCCCTTCTTTTTTTATTCCATCCTTCCTTTCTTTCTCTTTTTGCTTCTTTCTTTTTTCCCTTACTTTTTTCTTTTTCTTTCTTCCTCCATTCCTTCTTCTTTCCCTCCCTCCCTTTCTTTCTTCCTTTCTCTTTTTTCCTTCCTTTCTCCTTGTTTATTCTTCTGTCATTTTCTTACAGAATGAATATATCTTGTAAAATACATAGTTGCTTGCATATTGTCTCCCCCATTAGAATGTAAGCTTCTCAAGGACAAGGACTGTTTTTACCTTTCTTTGTACCCCCAGTGCCTAGCACATAGTAAGTGCTTAATCAATCTATCTTTCTCTCTCTCTCTCTCTCTCTCTCTCTCTCTCTCTCTCTCTCTCTCTCTCTCTCTCTCTCTCTCTCTGTGTGTGTGTGTGTGTGTGTGTGTGTGTGTGTGTGTGTGTGTGTGTGTGTGTGTAGAGACAGACACAGACAGAGACAGAGACAGACACAAACAGAGAAATTGTATTTGTGGAAATTGAGCTTGTTCTTCTTGAAGGGAGACAAAGTTTTTTTTTAGCAAAAAAACCAAAAACAAACAAAAAACTTTAAAAACCTATTCTATAGATAAGGAAACTAAGGCTCATAAAAAAGTGAGTGACACAAGAGCACACAGATAGTAAGTATAAGAACCAAGATTTAAGTCTGGTTCAGGGCTCTTCCTGCTGTACCAAGGTGCTGCTGCTATTCATTCAATATAATGGCTTGAGGTTCACAAAAAAAATGTCACTGGTCAGTGGTCCCTAAGACAACTGTACAATGCAATGAGCCAAACATGGATGAAGCACAATTCTGGTGGGGGGAAGGACACTTTGTTGATACGCAATACTAGAAACCAGGGGTAAAAAACTTCCAGGCTGCCCTGCTGCTTAATTTCATACATGCCCTGTCAGGTACCACTTGATATGACTTTCAAGTACAGCTTCAGGCATTCTGGAATGAGACAGCCCTAATCTCTCAAAGCACACAGATAACATAATTGAGGCAGCTTCTGAAAGTCGAAAATGACTTTCCAGTCTAACTACTAAATTGATGATATTCCTAAAATTCCAAAGCAAAATTCTAAAATCTAAATAATTTCCTGATACACATGTATACCATTTGGAAAATAAACATGAAAATAGTCATACATATATGTATAGCTACAAATACCTTTAAATTTGAAAAGTAGATAACCAATTTCAATAAAGGACAAAATTATAACAAGCAACCATTTATTATTGTCCACATTCTAAGAGAATAACAGAATATTACAAAAACCATTTCCTTTGACTAACAAATGCACTTTAGGACCCAATTAGTAATTTCTCCTCTTTTCTTTTGGCCCTCCCCCCACCTCTCTGTCTCTGTCTGTCTCTGTCTGTCTCTGTCCCTCAACTTTGTTTTTTTTTTCCTTCTTCTGGTTTACCTCTCCCTCTCATCCCTCTGTCTGTCTTACTCTATCTCTCTCTGTGTCTATCCTTCCCCTTCTCTTTTTGGTTCATCTTCTTGTCTGTTCCCCCATGTCTCTACATTTAATAGAAAAAACTGATTAAAAATCAGATCTATTTCCACAACTAACTAGTTATGTGACCATGGTCAAGTCCTTTAACCTCTCAAAGCTAAACTTTTCCTTCATCTGTAAAATGAGGTGTTAGGACTGCATGATTTTGAGATTCTGTCCTGCTCCATAGTTCTGTGATTGTATGACTAAATAATTTCAAAGGTTGCATGTAGTTCCAAATCTATCCTTTTAGGAGGTGATGACTCTTCTTCTCCAGTTTTCTTTTTTCTTTCATTTTCAAAACTGACCAAAATGTGGGATGAAATATATTTCATTATTTCTTCTAGATTGAATAGAGATTATATTCTCTGATCTTAAAATTAAAAATTTAGAACAAAAAACTAGAGTATATTAGATTTTTCCAGCATGTGACTTGATATACCAGTGAGTAAGTGACCCTACACAGGAAAAAAAAAGTTTCCCCTCATCCTATTCTTAAGTTTTCAAAATTATCACTTGTAAGACATTGTCAACAATAAAATACTTGGCACATTATTAAATTCTAAGATCTCCTTGATCTACCATGGTCTCTATCCTTCCCCAGAGAAACCAAAGATGAAAATCTGACCCACTATTATAAATGGTAACAATTACATTCATCTCAGAGAGATTTCTCCAAACTCCAAAGTCAAAGGAGATGTGTATCTAGTCCCTAAGAATGATATTGGCAATATAATTAAAAATAAAAAATAATGAGTGAGCTACATCATTGTTCTCAGGGGCTGGCCTGCAGTTTACTGCTATGCAATGAGTTCTTTCTCAAAGTGCAAAGGATAGATAGAGAACAATTATTATTACTGCAGCTTTGTTTCTTCAGCAAGATCCTTTAGCTTATTTACTGACCTCTGAAATTGATGTCATTATTAAGGTTTGATTCCACCATCAGCATCCTTGACATTTGTGAACTAAAGTAGAGGGAGGGAGGGAGAGAGGGAGGGAAGAAGGGAGAGAGAAAGAGAGACAGAGAGACAGAGAGACAGACAGAGACAGAAAGGCAGAGATAGACAGAGAGACAGAGAGAGACAAAGAGACAGAGACAAAGAGAATACAAGAAGTTTGAAAAATACCTCATGTCTCATGTATTGGCCTCTGTAGGAGGTTACATCTATAAAGTTGCACAGCTGGCTCAAAATTCATCTAACATTACCTACCATGTGTCACTCAAGAAAGGAAAAAGACTTAGATATTGATAAAGGCAGAACAAAAAGTACAATTGTGTTGATTTGGTATTAGTATCATTATTATCATTATCAGTATTATTATCTCCATATGCCAGTTAAAGTTACTATTCAGATTTGCCTTAGGATTACCATACAGTAGATTACATTCTCAATGCATGAGATATTTGGCAATACTTGTTTTTAGGCAAAACTCATTTTAGGGAAATGGGATTCACTAGCAAACCATATTGCTTTAGACATGTTAGATTAGATTCCATACTCGATCTAGAAAGGCAGCAAGATGTAGTACCTTTATGTCAGTATAACAAAGGCAGTGGGTACCAAGGGACTAAGAGGTAGAAGCAAATGTCATAAAGAACTGCTTCCAAATTCTCATTTTTGTAGAGAACAAATGACAAGACAATTGGCTCATCACACTTGCCTTTTCCTCAAACCTGACATACTGTGGTCAAAATACTCAAATAGATGTGATTTCATTATTTACCCCAAAGATATAGATACATCCTATATATGCTATGAAACTCTTGATTGTGTCCTCCTATGAATTCAGCACAGAGATCCAATTCACCATGCTGGTGATCTCTTCCTTGAGTTCTCTTTATTGATATCATAAGGATACCATTAGACTATGCAGGCTTTCTGCAAGTTATCACTCACTTTAACCATATATCTTACCTATCTTTTTTCTGATATTACATTTATTTGATGACATCTTTACTCTACTTCTTTGTAATTCCTTATTTATAACATGTTGCACCCTGTTTATACCCATTACACAGCTCTCCATTGCCCCTATGGGTTATATTTAACCTCAGTTCTTCAGAGAATGATACAATTTACCAGAAGAATAAAATATAATTTTTTTCAGGGATTGACAATTAATTTATACTTTATCAGACTTTTTCACTGATGGGTAGATCAACCATTGCCAACTAGTTAGTGAATTTACATGCATCCCCCCCAAAATATGTAAATACATATATATAATACATATATATTATAGGTATATACATGTGTGTATGGGCAGAATAAATGGAAAAAGACATTTATTATGTATTTACTAATGTTCAAAGAATTTGTTCCTTGACTGACTTGAAAGCCAGGATGAAAATAAGAGCAGTTAGCCAACAGAAGGTAGAAAGTTGACCACCCCACATAAACTACCCAAGGAAGGGTCAATCCTAAGCCCTTGTTGATTAAAATAGGATTTAAAATTTTAGAAAGGTTAAAAATAAATAGCAAAACTAAGGTAAAGCTAGTTCTTAGATTATGAGTCATCTGGTTCCCCATGTCCTGCCACCATCCCTCTCTTTTCTAGACATTAACAGAATGTTTGTTTCCTCCCTAATTCTTTATGATGAATTCAATTTACAAATTAGAATCAGCAAAAATTAATATAGCTTTAATATGCTTTGTGGCATGTCATTATTGCTTTAATATGACATATTACTGGGTCTAACCTGGTGCTTTGGAGCTTCAAGATAGCTTAGTATTTAAAGCCCTTGCAGGATGGCTTTTCTCATTTGCCAAAGGCTTCCTTCTATCTCACATCCAATTACTTCTCTTGGCCAGAGACTATGGGAGTAGGAAGCTTAGTAGAATGGCTTTACCATGTCTTTAACACCCAGTTGTCCTCTGCTCAAGGACAGAAGAGGAAAGAGAGATTCTTATTGTGGAGCATATGCATGTCTACTATATGAAGTGTCCATGATTATCTTTTTTCATTTTGAATGGAATATTTTTGCTCCCACTGACCATCTTCATTTTTGCCTTTTTGAAGAAAAGTCCCTCTCAATCAGTTCCATCTGGTATTTACCATGAATCATTATACAGTTGGTCCTATAATTATCCAAGGCTAACTCAGAGTAATATATGGAAAATCCTTTCTGTTAAAATACTTGTACTTACCAAAAAAATTCCACAATGTCACAACTATGAAAGAATATTACTTTTAGAAACACATATAATCAAAACATCACAAGGTTTTAAAACAGATATAAAATACTTTAGTCACACCTCCCTTTTAAAATGATCTTAGTTTCGTATGTTTTTTCAAAAATGAACTGATTTATTATTAAATTATTTATTTACATTGCAAGAAAATCAAATTCATATAGCATTTGTACAAATTAAGAACAGAACAGAAAAATCATTAGCCTCTCAGATATGTATTACAGTTTAACTAAAAACAAACCCTCAATATAAGCATAATAGTAATAGTTATGGATAAAGAATTGAGTAGAAAGTCTGATCCAACCATTTAAGAGCACAATCTGCAATTATGCCCAAAGAGTTATGCCTATACTCTTTGACCCAGCAATACCACTACTAGGTCTATTTCCAAAGAGTATTAGGAAAAAAGGAAAAGAATCTATATGTTCTAAAATATTCAAAGCAGCTCTCTTTATGGGGGCAAAGAAATGGAAATTATGGGAATGCCCATAAGTTGGGGAATGGCTGAACAAGTTGTGGTATATGATAGTGATGAAATATACTGTGCTATGAAAAATAATAAGCTCTATTATCTGAGAAAGACATGGACAGACACATGAAAGAATGAAGAGTGAGATGAGCAGAACCAAGAGAACATTGTTTTAAGAACAACTTTGAGCAAATAAGTCATTTTAGCTATTATAAATACCATGAAGGACATGTGAAAGAACACACTGTCTGCATCCAGAGAAGGAACTTATAATTAGAAGTGTGTATAGAATGGTATTACATATATACATATATTTGTTTCTAATAGTAGCCATCTGTAGGGTGGGAGAGGAGGGGAGTGAGGAAAAAAGAAAAAAAGTTACACAATAACTTAATTCTATATTTAAAAGGAATATCAAGTTACGTATAATAGATTTGCAATTTCATGCACAATCATCTTTTTTTTCTAATCTACTATATTATGGATATCCTTATTTCTTAAGTTCAGAATAAAATAACTTTTTAGTAAAAGAAGAAAGCAAAGGATTCAACAGTTCACAATAATAATTAAATATCTACCTTGCCCTGTTTGAAATAAAGGAGAATCAAGTCAACACGTACTACCTAATGCATTCCAGGATCTGTGCTAATTTCTAACAATACAAAAAAAAAAAAAAAAAGCAAAAACCAGTTCTTACTCTCAAGGTGCTCACAGTCTAATGGAGAAGAAAAACAACCATACATAAACAAGAAATATACACAATTTCAGAGGGAAGGCACAAAGATTCAAGAGGATTGGGAAAGGTTTCTTAGGTGCAACCTGAACTGAAATCTGAAGGAAGCCAGGACAGCTTGGAGGGAATGACGAGAGAATTTCACAGCCAGCGAAAATACCCAATATGGACATAGTATATGTGAGGCACAGCAAGGCTCAACAATGAAAAACTACATTCTATTACTACTTCTGAACTGTTCTTTGTATTTTTGAAGAGTTAGCTAAATACTACCATGTGTTTACCATTAATCATATGCTTAAGTGCAAATCACTTCCTCTGTGCCTCTGTTTTCTCATCTAACAATGAGGGTATTGTAACAGAAAACTATCAAGTTCCCTTTCAGATCTATGGTACTCTTATTCTCTTATTATTGATTTTCACATTCCTTGGAAAAACCCAAGATAAATGTGCTCTGGAAATCTCATCTGGACTCTTACTATGGAAACGTCAGGAACCAATTCTTTTCTAGCTGACAAATTGGAATGGATGAGGCCCATTGTCTCAAGATGACCAAAAGGCAAAAGGGATTCATCTGAAATGCATTAATTCTTAAGTGGGCAGATTGTTCCAAATTACTGAGGTTAATTAAAAGATAATCATTCAGATCTGTTAGAGATATATGCATGGGGACATGGAACCCTGAAAAGAGCACTGGATTTCGAATGAATGACCCATGTTCATGGGGCCAGATCACCAATTTAAAGCTTTGTAGACCTGGGCAAGTCTCTTCACTCCTCTTAGCCTAATTTCATTCATCTGTGAAATGGGGACAATAATACTTGTACTAGCTGGTTTACAGGATGAAAACAGTTTATAAACCCTAAAAGGCAATAGAACTATGAGCTCTCCCTGAAATAAAACCTTTCTAGCCCTCTCTCCTCTTGACTTTGCTTTTTAGAATGTGGAAATGGCAAATACCCTCCCATCAATTATCAAGCATATAAACTTGGCTGTGATTACTGCTTTCCTTTGGCTGAGTCAGCAGGAAGTTATGGCTGGGAGGTAATGACGTGTGACAGATCATTTTTGATTCAGCTCTCTCCATTGCCAGTAAATCTGTTACGTTGGTCTTCTCTGTTTCTTTGGTCCTTCTCTTTGAGATTTACAGTGATTCTGCAATTCCCTTGGCCCCAAATAATTCTGTAAAGGAGACAAAAACTAAAAAAGGAAAATCTAAAAATTCTAAAAATAGTGTATGTTAAGTTGATCCATGAAAGCTAAGTAATTTCATTGAATATAATAAATTTCATGAAATGAAAATGAGAAATCAGAAAATTTTATAATCCTACCTATTCTACTATTTATTCCCTCTCTGACCTTGGGCAATTTATGCAACCTTTCTGCTTTCCTCTATTGTAAAATAAGGGAATTGGAGTATGTAATCTTTGAAGTTCCTTCAGAACTCTAGAGTTTATGATCCTTGACAATGAGTTAAATATATGCAAATCTGCCCTATATATATATATATATATATATATATATATATATATATACTTTCCCAAAAATGCAAAAGCTTAGAGTTCATCCCTAATCTCTGCAAGCCCAAATTGTAGTGACTTTCCAGCAATGACTAGAGTCTCTTTGTCTATTGTTCTGAGGTTCTGGATCCTGAGAGCATGGTTAAGAGCATTCTTTTAAATGAGGAACATAAGCCTATTATACCTGATATTATCAGGAAAGATTTCCAATCCCAAGGGGTCTGTGGTTTTCTAATGAGGAAGTATGAGAGGTATGAAAAGGTCATCTTGTATGAAACTAAATGATTTGAGAAGGAAATTCAATAAGGAAGGAAGAAAAGAACTTTGAACTTTTGTGTAGCTGACCTCATAATAGTGCCAGGTCTAATGACACAGCATTAAGGTAAATTTCAATGCAAGCAGTCCCCAAACCAGCTGCTTCATGTGGTGACATCAAGGAAAGTAATCACTACGACTAGTTAGTTAAAACCAAGAACATACCAAGAGGAAATTCTAGAATATTCATGTGCTTGTCAAAGACCTGTCAGCTCTCAACTAGCAGCTTTCTCCCCCCTTTATGCAAAATGCAATTTCATATGATCTAGTCTTTCTTAAGGCTTCTGCCTCCCTGCAAAGAAATATAAGAATGCTGTATGAAGGCTGAAGATTGAGGCCCTATCATAGACCAGCAGGATTGCTGCCTTTATCCAGCCCTAAGAAGAATTTCAAAAGATATCTTCTAAATTGCTAATCTTAAATCTAACAGTCTGGAAGCACTAGTCTGGCCTTTTTTGAAGGACATACTTAAAACATTTTGGAAGGTCCAAATTTAGCAAACTTTAGCAAACATTTGTTGGGCAGCTACTTACTATGTGTAAAACATCATGCTACCCTATATGATAGAGGAGATGCAAAAGATCAATAAGACCTAGTTCCTGGCTCATAGAGATTACAATTTGGTGGGAAGATAAGTACTTAAATAGCTACAATTTTTTTTTTTGGTGGGGCAATGAGGGTTAAGTGATTTGCCCAGGGTCACACAGCTAATAAGTGTCAAGTGTCTGAGGCCAGATTTGAACTCAGGTCCTCTTGAATCCAGGGTCAGTGCCTTATGCACTGGGATACCTAGCTGCCCCCAATAGCTACAATTTTTAAAAGTGCAAATTAAGCACTGTGCAAGGAATGAGAAAAGGATCATCCTGGCCTTGCCACCCTACCTGTGTGGTCTTGAGCAATTCATTTAATTGCTCTAGTCCTCAGTTTCCTCATCTGCAAAATGAAATAGTTGGTGTGGGGACCAAATTTTAATTGGGGAGTGTCAGCTAAGCAGCTCGCTGTAATATTGGGGCAAGGAAGGAGACAGGCAGCCTCCCTCAAAACAGAACAGGATTTATTTTAACAAGAATGAACTTAAAAAAAAAAAAACACAAACAGGATCAGTAGGATCAAGGGGAAGGAAATAAAATGGGGAAAGGAAAATTATACAACCTCAAAAGATACCACCGCCCAGGAATCAGCTGAGAATACGCAGCAGACCTCCTGTCATTCCAGCATCCAGCTAGAATGCCCAATTCTCCTCCCCTAATCCCAGAAAAACCCCACACCAGCCCCAGCCAATGGGATGGCCGCTGACAGTCACATGACTGCCCTCACTAGGCTTCCAATCATTATAATTTTGCCAGACCCATGTAGGGTCAGAGAGTGGTAATGACGTGAGGTGCCAACACCATGGCCACGGCTACAATCAGTGGGTGGAGCACCTTGCGATTTTCGGAGCCCCAGGCCAGTGCGCGCCAAGGCATAAAAACCTCAAATAACAATTAATTCTTTACATTGGACTATATAACCTTTCAGCCCTAGGTTTATGATTCTCTGATTATCAACTTGAGGGAGGGGAACAGCCAGGGGAAGGCTCCATAGAAGGTTTAGCAGTTGATCTGGACCCTATAGGATGGGTAGGGTTTCAACACACCGAGATAAAGGGAGTAGAATAATATCCAGGCCATATTCCCATTGCCTTGCATCAGGCCTGGCAAATAGTGACTGCTTAATAAAATAAAGGGGACAAGCATTTATCAAGCGTTTACCATGCACCAGGCACTCAACTTTTGTTTTACAAATATAATAATATTTCATTTCATCTTCCCCACCACTTTTTAAGGCAGGTGCTATTAATTCAATATAATTCCATTCAATAAACTTTTATTATCTATTGTATGCTAAGTTCTGAGGGTATAAAAAGAGGCAAAAGGTAGCCCCTGCCCTCAAGGAGCTTATAATTTAATGGAGGAGACAAGATGCAAACAAATATTACAAAAGAAGCTGCATAGCAGATAAATAAGAAATAATTAATAGAGGGAAGGCACTGGAATTAAGAGGGGTTGGAGAAGGCTTCCTGTAGGAGGTGAGGTTTTAGGTGGTGCTTAAAGGAACCCAGGGATGTCAGTAGCCAGAGTAGAGGAAGAAGAACATTCCAGGCATGAGGGACAGCCAGAAAGATAGTGTCTTGTTTGTGGTACAGGTGGTGTCACTGTATTGAAGAGTATGTATTGGGGAAGAAGGGGCAAGAAGACTGGAAAAGTAGGAGTGGGGCAGGTGATGAAGGGCTTTGAGCACCAAACAGAGCATTCTGTATTGGCTCCTGGGGGCAATTACTCTCCCCATTTCACAGATGAGAGAACTGAAGCAAAGAGGTCAAAATGACTTTCCCAGAATTTCACAGCTAATTAAATGTGTAGGTCTGGATTTGATCTCAGCTGTGCTAAATTTCAAGTACAATGCCCTATCCACTGTGCTGCCTAGGTCATTGATTATTGGATCAGAAGAATAATTAAAATAATCAAAGGAGGATGGCACAAGACAGGTTCAGAGTTGGCTGAGGTCATAGCAAGTTATCCAAATTAGGACACATAGATAGTGTTATGGGCCCAGAGCATCCCAGAAGTTCTCTGGAGCATATCAAAGAACCTTCTCCTTGAGAAACTAAAGGGGGGGGGGGCAACTAGGTGGCGCAGTGGATGAAGGACCTGAATTCAAATCCAGCCTCAGACATTTGACATGTACTAGCTGTGTGACCCTGGGCAAGTCAATTAACCCTCATTTCCCTGCCAAGAGAGAGAGAGAGAGAGAGAGAGAGAGAGAGAGAAATTAAACCAAAGGATAGACACACCTAAAGAGAGCTAGCCCAGGACCCCCCAACCTTCATTCTAGTCTCCCTTACCCCTGGGGAGATAAGTTTGGGTGTGGCTGCTGCCTTCCTGTCCTGAGGAGAGAGATGGCTTGAGAGATCTACAGCCACCCCTCACCCAATTCCTCCAGCCACCACCAGGGGGGGATAGTCCTCCCTCATTAAGGGAACTTTCCATAGTCAGATGGTCACCCCCATCAGTCCTCTATAAAAGTACCTGCCTGTCTCCTGCTCGAGGAGATTGGTATCTCAGAACCACACTCTGTGCCATGCCTTTCTCTCTTGGTTTCCCTTCCCTTCTCCTGCCCCTAAATAAACTACTATCTTATTCTAATTGCTTTTGTGAGCAAGAGGGTGTAATTCTTTAAAGAGGAATTCCTAAGGACCCCAAACCCCTACCCCTTTCCCAAACCCCCTACCCTATTTTCCCCACAACAGATAGGAACAGTGTAAAATAACCCAGGTCTTCCTGACTTCAAGGCTTTATCCAATAGATAATTCTGCCTCTCTGTGTGCTCAAAAAAAAAAAAAGATATTTTTTATTGAAATGGATGGATTAAATTGAGAAGGCACATTTTATTATTTCTAATAATGTAAATTGTGTGAAGTGGGTTTTTAGGAAGGATATATGGCCTCTGATTTAATAAACCTTACAGTTTTAATAAGCTAAAAAAAAAAAAGGAGAAACATTTTAAATGAAAACTGAAAGTAAGGGGAAAATGGGTACTCCAACACATACACACACACAAACCCTCCTGCCTTTTAATGCTGGAGTCTAGGCATCATAATTCCTATGGCAGAGACTCTGACAGCCAAACAAAGGATTAGGGCTATTTGTAGAAAAGGAGCAGGAGCTGAATCCACAAACAAGAGAAATCCAATATACTTGTAAATGCCTTTCATAATAGAGAACAGAGGAAGAGAAAACAGAACTGCTCCTCCCAGATTCTTCTCATCCTGGGCCGGGTGCAATCTTTTTTGTATGGCTTGGAAGCTAGATAGAGCATCTAAGATTTTGACCATGTTTTATGTAGTGCTTGCTTTTAGATGTGTTTGTTTTATTATGACATGAACAAAGTGGGGAAAGGGCGAACATAGATGAATAACCATTTTTTGTAAAGCACCCGAATCTCTCCTCCAAGTTGGGGAGAACAGAAGGTTGAGGCAGGATAAGGGATCAAGCTCCCTTATCTTTTAGTGCTTCCCAAAACTTGATTCAATAGCAGAGTCCTTGATGGTTTTCTCTAAGTTGTACAGAAGGATGGAGCCAGTTGTCTTTTAAATGTGATTTTTTTTTATTATAACTGACCATGGACAAGCTTAATATTGCCATCATACAAACAATATACTTAATCATACTTTCAAATCTTTAACTCGATATACCTCTAAGGCAATTACCTGTCTTCTATTGATTGGCCATCTGTTTCCTGGGTAATTACAAAAGCCCATCACTTAGCAACAGAATGAACTCCTGCCCTATCTTTTCATAGAACCACATGGCTATGGTTTAAAACAAGACAATAAGAATCTTTTACTGTCCTAAATATGTATTACATAAATTATGCATTTATGCATCTGTGTATACACACACAGTCCTTTGCTAAAGGATCCATCCCTTCTGTGTCTAGTTTCAGTGCTAATCATGGAAGAAGAGGAAATTTTCTTTCTCATGTGAAGACTTCTATTATAGTTGATTAATTTAATAAAAGAGTGAATTATTGTTTAAGAAGGACTTATGAAAAAAAAATCACCATTAATCCAAAAAAACCCCCAAAAAACAAAACCCCAGCTTACAAGAGCTAATGATATCAATAATAACAATAACTAGCATTTATATAGCAAATTAAGGTTTTCAAAGTGCTTTTTTTCAGTTTATTCTCACAAAAACCCTGGGAGGTAGGTGCTATTACTATGCCCATTTTGGAGATAAGGAAGGTATAGAAGATAGAGATTAAGTGACTTGCCCAAGGTCATATGGCTAGCAAGAGTCTAAGGCTGGATTTCTGACTCCACATCCACCCCTAATTGCACTGGAAAGTGCTCTCTCTCTCTCTCTCTCTCTCTCTCTGTTATACAGTAAGGTCCTCTAAGTTAGAGGCCATGCCTATTATTGCCTGTCTATGTATAGGGGCTAAAGGATTGGCCTTACTTTCAAGAATACCTAAGTTAAAGTTCTGCCTTGAATACCTACTATGTGACTATGGGCAAATCATTTAACCTTTCAGTATCTTAAAGAAGACTTAAAGAATATAAGTTACAGGTGACTGTCCAATCTGTAACAAGGAAAAAAAAAAAACTTCCACTTGTGAATCCCTTACCCTAATTAGATAACAGGTATGGGAATGCCTTGACCTTCCCCCCCCCAAAAAAAAAAGGAAAAAAAAAAGAAAGAAAAGAAATATCTCTACAGGGCCTAGAATAGTGCTTATTCTGTGGCTTATTTTCTGGTGGTAGAAAAACAGCAAATTTCTATGTGGAATGAAAAAAAAAATCTCTGTTTTGCTTATTATTTTTTTTTAAAAACCATTCCCTTCTCTGCTCTCCGCTATAATAAGTAAGACTCATTTTTCTTAAATGTTTCTACACATGCAATACAATGGTTTGTAGTAGCAGGGGAGTTGTGTGGTCCTCTATAGACAAAAGCCAGAGCCATGGTGGGGAGGAGGGGATGTGAAATGACCCAGTGCCCTGCCTCAAACTGCCATGTCATTCCCACCCCCATGTCTTATCTAGGAATATCATTAATTCAGCCATAAGGTAAGGTATCCCAATCTACTTGGCCACACCCATACTTTTCCCAGACTAAATATTTGCTTTAATTTTGTCTTTGCATTCCTAGTACAAACCACACTGCCTGACACTCTAGTAAATGCTTAATACTTGTTAAATGGCTAATATGGAAATATATTTTGTGTGATCTCACATGCATAATAGATATTCCATTCTTTGCCTTCTCAGTGGGTGTGAGGGAGAGAAGAAGCAAATTTGAAACTCAACATTTTAAAAAGGAATGTTAAAAATAATACTAAATTGTTTTAAAAAGCCAAAAAAAATTGTTGATTTATTGACTTCACAAGGATGTTTATCTTAGTAAAAAGTTTAATTGTATTAAGTAAAAATGTAGTAAGATAACAGCAAATGACACAGATAGTTCAGGAGTTGCTCGGGAATAGGAGCTCATCTTTTTTTTTTTTCTTTTTCCTTTTCTTTCTTCCTTTTTTTTTTTTTTTTTTTGCAGGGCAATGAGGGTTAAGTGACTTGCCCAGGGTCACACAGCTAGTAAGTGTCAAGTGTCTGAGGCTGAATTTGAACTCAGGGCCTCCTGAATCCAGAGCTGATGCTTTATCCACTGCACCACCTAGCTGCCCCCAGGAGCTCATCTTAAATAAAAGTTCTAAGAACCAGAATTCCCTTTGTCTCAAATAACTGAAGAAACCTGAGCTTCTACAACACTGGCTGTCCAAGTACTGTTGAATAAATGAAAATGTCTTTGTATTGCTACTCATATGTTTGAATGATATACGTACTGCTTTTATGCCCACTTCCAGGGACATATATGCTAAGCCAATATTTTCATGTACAACTAACAAATTAGTAAGTCTCTTCTTCTTCTTCTTCTTCTTCTTCTTCTTCTTCTTCTTCTTCTTCTTCTTCTTTAGTGAGGCAATTGGGGTTAAGTGACTTGCCCAGGGTCACACAGCTTGTAAGTGTTAAAGTGTCTGAGGCTGGATTTGAACTCAGGTACTCCTGACTCCAGGGCCGGTGCTCTATCCACTGCGCACAAATTAGTAAGTCTTAAACTCATAATCATCCTTTGAAACAGGGGTGTAAACATAATCCTGATTTGCAAATTACTTATTGTTCTCTGCTGTGGCTATTAGATCATGTTCTATCTTCTGCCTTGTCATGTATGATAATATTCTAGTAACTTCCTGATGCTGTTAGTTGAGTGAAAGTATGAGTATTTTCATGCTATAAGTTGAAAATACATTTATGAAGCTTCTATACTTAAATGAAAGAGAATTGAGCATAAGAACTGGACCAGCCTTTAGTAACTGAGGAATCAAACTTTTTATTTTAGCAATGAGGAAACTGAGACCCAGAAATGTCAAGCGACTCGATAGCATTATCCCCACTCATAATCAGACCTTGTCATTCCTACCTTCCCAATGTCTCTCATAAGTCTTCTCCCCACTCACATAGCTGCCATTCTGGTACAGTCTCTGACCCCATACCTATTTTATTTCAATAGCTTTCTGATTGTTCTTCCTGCCTCAAGTCTCACCCATTCAAATACATCTTACCTCTTATACTCTATTGCCAAAGTGACTTCTTTAAGACCCAGGTCTGATCATGTCACTCTGACCCCTTCCCCATGAACTCCAGTGGTTCCCTGTTACCTCCAGATCAAATATAAAGTTCTCCATTTGGCTTTTAAAGCCAAAGGTCTCTCCCAAACTTCTTATACTTTACTCCCCTGCATGTACTCCATGATCCATTATACTGGCCTATTTGCTGTTCATCACACACCAGATTCCATTTCTCAGTTCATTACCCATACCTGCAAAACTCTCCCTCCCTCTTCACTTCTTCCTCTTCATTTCCCTGTCTTCCTTCAAGAAGCACCTCAAAGGGCAGCCAGGTGGCGCAATGGATAAAGCACCGGTCTTGGATTCAGAAAGAACTGAGTTCAAATATGACTTCACACACTTGACACTTACTGGCTGTGTGACCCTAGGCAAGTGATTTAACCCTCATTGCCCCACCAAAAAAAAAAAAAAAAAAAGAATCACCTCAAATCCTACCATTTGCAAGAATCCTTCCCTCCTCTGTTAATGCCACATACTCTACATACATATACTTCCAAACCCTGTTCATAGCTTGTATGGATGTACATAGTTATTTGTATGCTATCGCTTCCATTAATACACAAGATCCTTGAAGGCAAGAGCAAAATTTTTGCCTTTCTTTTTATTTCTGGCACTTAGCACAGTGTCTGTCATATAGTAACCACTTAATAAATGCATGTTGACTGACAGACTAAAACATGAAAATAGGAACAAATGTCATACTGTCTTGCCTGCTTTAGAGATGATGATGTCCACCCACTTCGAGTATTAGGGAGGAAGCAAAAGTGCAGAACTCTTCATTTGCTTTTGAAGCTATTCTTTGCAACATTTTATTATAACTCATTTTTAATGTATTATTAAATTTAAGTATTATTATGTATTCAAGTGCACCATTTGGGTTTAGATTAAGAAGCCATAATAAAAAATAGTAGCTAATATGTAAAGAGAGAGAGAGAGAGCCCTTTAAGGTTGACAAAGTATTTTACATATATTATTTCATTTGATCTTCACCACAACCCTGTGATCTAGCTCCTATTATGTGTCACATTTTACCGATGAGGAACTGAGGCTGAGAGAAATTAAACAACTTGCTTAGACTCAGACCCAACAGTTTATTGATTTTGTGCTTCCTTTACCCTATACTTCAATACCTTGGGTATCTATGATATCACTGGTATGGGTACTTCTTTTGATTAAAGCGGATGACAACCACCTATAGGTGGTCTTCAAGAGTTTGTGTAGGCAACTAGTTTACCACCCACCCTGATAATAAGCCTCTCTGAACTTAGGAAGGTGGGTTCTTCCACATTAGACACACAGACCATGATGCTTCCCACAGTTGAAACAACCCTAGCTTGACAGAACCCTTTAGAAATTGTGCCATGCTAATAAAGCAACTTCTACTAATGCAGGTGTCAGGGTCACCTCCATGGTGCATTAAAGCATCTGAAGGAAGCAAGTTTTCTCCTATATGATCAAAATTTTTAAACTAAACCATTTTAGTTTGCTCAGTGTCCAAGAAATCTACCAAATGTAGCAGAACAGAAAGCTTCCATATCTGAGATCTTTCATAGTCTCAGGAAAGGTCTTGTGGTATAACCGATTACAAATGGTATATACTGGATGACAAATCAGGTTACCTAGATGACAGTCCAAGCTCTATAGCTAAATGGCTGAGAGACCTTAGACAAATTTCTTAATCTCAGTTTCCTCAGCTATAAAATGTGGAGGTTGGAATAGATGATTTCTAAGAATCCTCATACACATGGGGCAACTAGGTGGCACAGTGGATAAAGCACCAGCCCTGGATTCAGGAAGAACTGAGTTCAAATCTGGCCTCAGACACTTGACACTTACTAGCTGTGTGACCCTGGGCAAGTCACTTAACCCTCATTGCCCTACCAAAAAAAAAAGAAAGAAAGAAAAGAAAAAGAAAAAAGAATTCTCATACCCTTAAACATTCTTTGAATCTACAAGAGAAAACTGCCTCTGTTCTTTGGAAATGTTAGTCCATAATAACTATTTAAGGGAAATCAATGGCCTTAAAGCACCCAGAAAAGCTGTCAGCAGGAGCAAATTATCTTAGATATCAATCAAGCATTTGCTAGTGGTCTATGGTATTAATTGAAGTTTTTTATACACAATAGAAGTGGGAAATGGAACAACCATGGCCAAATACCACCAGTAATGTTTTCTAATAAGAAACACATTATGGGCATGTGCCAAGCATAGAGTAATTGTGGAAACTATGTGGAAATGGATAGAACACTGGGCCTAAAGTAAAAAAGTCCCAAGTCTTCAAATCTGGCCTCAGATACTTACTAGCTGTGTGACCTTTTGCAATCACCTAACCTCTGTCTGCCTCAGTTTCCTCAACTGTAATATGAGGATAATAATAGCATCTACCTCCCAGGATTGTTATGAGGATCAAATGAGACAATCATAAAGTGCTGATCACAATGCTCGGCACAAAGAATTATGGAAATGTTAATGATTGTTATTGTTATAATTATTAGTATTAGCTCCATGTCACAAAAGGTTTCATAGACCAGAATAAGTCCCATGTCTGTTCTGTAGAGCTAAGACGGTTTGCTCCAGTCCTTGAATGGTTAAGTATTATAACACTCTGAACTAATGCATGCTTTGGAGTACTGTCCCAAACACAGCATTTTTGAACTGAGATTGCAGTTTGGAAATCACTAGGAGAATATCTATTTTTCCTTTTCATTGTCCAATTCATCAAACCTTTCAATATGGAAGTGTCACCTATGTGGGACTTGTGCTCACCAATGCAGATGAAATAATTTTGATAATTCTTCACTCATTTTTCAGTTGGGACTCCATTTGGGGTTTTCTTGGTAGAAGTACCACAGGGATTTCCATTTCCTTCTCTAACTCATGAAGAAATTGAGTCAAACAGGGTTAAAGTGACTTGTCCAGGGTCACACAACTAATAACTGTCTGAGATCAGATTTGAACTCAGGAAGATGAGTCTTCCTGACTACATACCCAGCACTCTATCTACTGCACCACCTAGCTGCCCCACGCAGATGAAAATCTATATTTTATATAGACCTATAATTTAGTCTTAGAGAGTTGTCAAAAGCACAGAGAGACTAAATGATTTGCTTATGGTCACATAACGTGCCCAATTAGTGTCCAATACAAAATTTGAACCCAGGTCTTCTTGCCTCCAAGTCCACTCACTACACTATGTTTCCTCTCACCAAACTCCCCTCATGACAAACTACTCTCCTCATAAAGTAGCTAAGTAACTGAAACATTTAACAAATCAGTTTTCAGAATAGCTCTTAGCAAACAATTGACTTTTCAATACAAATGTTTCAAGATTTCTTTGAGTATTTTAGCATTTGGTTATTGTACCCTTTTGACTTTCAGACCATCCTCAGGAGGAGAATAAAACTTCATTATCTAGAATCCTTTATTCCAAACACAGCGAAGACTTCCCATTACAGAAGCTGTCAGAGAGAAAGTGACAACCAACTTGTATATGTCATTAAAAAGGGGTGGTGGGGGAATTCAAAGGTAGGAATGCTCTGATCCCTAAATACTCTCCAAATGTTCCTAAAAGGACTCGACTTTAATATTGACAATGTGACAGGAAAGTAATTTCTGATTACATGATTTCCCTTGCTTTTTAACAGGGTTTAAATTGGATCATTGACCTAGAATATTCATTTTGAAAATTGCTTCACCAAAAGAAAATCTGAGATTAAATTGTGGATGCTGCCATTTTGAGAGACAGCTGAATGGCAAAAGACTGTGTTTTACATTGTCTTCCTGCTCTAAATAATCCCTTTCAGGAAGATTAGTCACAATATTAAATTAGCCAAGGACACAATTAATTATATTCTTATTAACTTAGAGTGAAAGAAGAAAATCCATAAGAACCTTCTCGCCCTCAGATTACACACCAGAATTACATGATGCTTTTCTCAGCTGAGGAAAATTATGTTGAGCTTTTGATTTAAATGCAAGGTTGGGGATGAGCTGCATTCACAATGAGCTTTTTGTCTATTTTTATTTTTCTAAAGGAGACTAATCTTTTTTATCTGCAAAGTGGGATATCAGTCTCAAAAATCATTTGCCATTTCTTAAAGACAAAAGATAAGATCAGCAAATATGGAAGTGGATCTCCAGCCTAGGCCCCAAACTAATCAAAACATGTTTGTGGGTTTTGCCTATTTGAGGTAGTTCCTATATACTTGTAACCAAAGATGAAGATTTAGAAGCTAGACTATAAAATCCCAAATTGGACTAGAACATATTCTAAAGCTACCCCTTAAGAAGAAGTATGGTATAACATACAGCAGAGGCTACAGGGTCAGGCTTAAAGTCCAAAAGACCTTGATTCAAATCCTGTCAAAAAAAACACTTCTGTGGCCACAGGCAAACCCCTTAACCTACCAGAGTTTGAGGTTCCCCATGTGTAAAATAAGGACAAATATAATCATACCTCCTACCTACTGGCCTATTCTGGGAAAAGTACCTTACAAACTTCAAAAGACAGCTATTATGACTTGTCAAAAAGACAAGGATGTGACGAATATTTTGTGAATGGCCCTCTATGTGCTTGTATAATCAAATCAGAATCAACTCATCATAAAATGGTGGTAAGTCTAATTGTCTGAAGGTTTTTAAATCTTGATGAGATATAATAGATGCTAAGCTATGCTTCAAAATCCTGTATTTTGAGGACTTTTAGCATCATTATTTTTTTGACCATCAGTCAAATAGCGTTTATTAAGCAGGAATATGCCAGGAATTGTGCTAAGTGCTGAGTATACAATGAAAGGCAAAAAACCAGTCCATACTCTTTAGGTCCTCACAATCTAAAAAGTGGAGACAACATGCTAATATTTATATACAAATAAGAGATATATAGATATAGATTAGAGAGGTAAATAGAGGGATAGTGAGAGAGAACAGTAGAGATACAGAGTCAGAGAGAGACAGAGACAGAAACACAGAAAATGCAAAGGGAGTACTTTCAAAGAGGAGACACTAAGATTAAGGAGAACTGAGAACCGCATCTTTCAGAAACATGAGACTTTGAGACTTAAAGAAAGTCAAGGAAGCTTGGAGGCAGAGATGAAGAGGAAGAGCATTCTAGGCACTGGGACAGTTGGTGTTGTCAGGAGATGGCGCATCATGACAAGAAAGAGCAAAGAGGCCAGTGTCACTGGATCACAGAGCATATGGATGGGAATAAGGTGTAATGAGACTGGATAGGTAGGAAGGGACCAAGTTGTAAAGGGCTTTAAAAGCCAAGCAGAGGATTTTATATTTGATCCTGGAGATAAATGGAAAAGTCAGACAAATGTTTTTATTGAGCATCTAATAAAAAGCACTACAAAACATATTTCTCCTAACAAACCAGTGAGGTATAAGTATTATTATAGATGGGGATACTAGGGCCCAGGAACTTGCCCAAGGTCACACAGCAAATAGAGTCAGGGTTCAGATCCAATCACCATTCAGCATTCTTCAAAAGAAAGAGGAGGCTTCTCAATTAAGTGCAGGATGCTACTTATATACTATGAAGGGTATAGTGCTATAACATAGACCTTCTACCCTTGAGGAATGTACAGCTTTGCTAGTGAAGCATGACTTGATGACTGTATATGATAAAGGCCATAAATCCAGGATAATAGCAACTGACTTGTAGATCACACCAAAAAAGCACTTTATACCGGCCATTCCAAACATTTTAAAGCTGGAAATTGCACTAAGACACCTGTGATATCCTGTATCATCTCCTTTGAACCTCACAACAAACCTATATAGTTAGGTACAAGAGGTATTACCACCCCCACTTTACAGATCAGGAAGCTTGAGCTTTTAGGGATTAAAAATCATTGTCACAGAGTATCAGTGGCAAGATTTGAATCCAGATCTTCTTGATTTCATATCTCACAGGCTACCTAATCTACCACTCTTCCTCTCTGATATAAACACTAAATCAGTAGAGGTTCAGAGAAGAGAAGCAGGAGCACATCAGTACAGATTAGTTTATCAGTAGAGTCATTTTTCATTGTCTTAGTAATGAATTGCTACGCAGGGACTTTCAGACCTTTGCCATTATCTCTTTCAGAGAGAGGCAGTCTTGGTGAACCAAGTGGATAAGGGAACTGGACTGTGGCATTCTAATTCTAAACTAAATCACCATCTATTTATTCATCACATGCTTTATGTAATACACTGTGCTGGGCCCTGAAATGATGATTTCAGCCCCCTCACAATCAATATCCATCGTGCAGACTGAATCCATCACAGGACAATTCACATCATGGTCACAGATGCTCCAGCTGCAGTCAGCGATAGATGTGGCCATGGTTACAAACCTAAGGGTGATTTTAAAACTAGTGAGGGAAAAATATTCTTCAAATAAAAAATAATCAAAGTTGCAGGTCCCCAAGAATGTTTAAAGGTTAAATGAATATTTATTATTTCCTTTGTCAGCTTGGTTAAGAAGGCATGTAGTCCTATCTTGAAAACAAGGTTTGTTGGAAAACAAGTGACATTCAGTTAAATTTAACTACCTTGTATAAAAATTTCAATTAAAATAAAATAAAAGGTCAGGCAATTTCCTCAGAAGGGATCAGTGAAGGAGACAATAAATGCATTACAACTGTCACATGGGACAACCTTAGCGCTAGATAATAAAGAAGGATGTACAACAGAGGTTATATATGTACCATAAACAAGATAGATGAAGAATGAAAGTAAGCATTGAGATCATTTGGTCCAAATTCCTCATTTTATATGGGAGGAAGGAGTAAAAACGGAAGGAAGGAACAAAAGAAGAAAGGGAGAGGAGAGAGAGAGGGAGGGAAGGAGGGAGGGAGGAGTGAAGGAAGGAAGGAAGGATTTTTTTAAATTATGCTTCAGTCTGTTTTCAGATACCATCAATTCTTTCTCTGTAGATGGATTGTAATTTTCATAAGTTCTTCAGTTGTATTGTATCATTGCCTTGCTGAAAATAACCACATGCTTCCCAGAAGATCATCTTACACTATTGCTGTTCTTTTGTATACAGTACATTTCACTCTGCTTCAGTTCATGTAGGTCTTTCCAGGTTTTTCTGATAGTATCCTGTTCATCAGAACCTTTATATAGTACCTTAAATTTGACAAAGAATTTTCTTCACAATAGCCCAGCAAAGTAGGTAACATACATTTTGCCATTATAATCAGTCATCATAACTATTTCCCTCCATCCAATTCCTTCCCATAATATTTATTCTATTTTTATCTTCTTTTACACTATTCCTCCTCAAAAGTGTTTTGCTTCTGACTGCTCTCCTCCCCCACTCTGCCTTCCCTCCTTATCTTCTTCTCCTCCTACTTTCCTGCAGGGTTAGATAGATTACTTCTGGAAGGAAGGATTTATTCATATCCTACTATGCTAAGGACTTCATAAATTCTATCTTATTTGATCATCATAACAGTTCTGAGAGGTAGATACTAATGTTGTCCCCATTTTACAGATGAGGAACTTGAGGCAGCAAGTTAAATGATTTGTCCAGGGTCATACAGCTAGTAAGTATCTGAGGCAGGATCTGAACTCAGGTTCTCTTGATTCCAGGTCCAGTATTCTGTTCACAGTGCCACCTAGCTGCCTCCACCTCCCATTTAAGGCCTTGAGGGATACTCAGTCCATGCCTTCCCCAGATATCACTGTTCTTTCCTCTTTATATTAATTTATATCAATATGTATAGGTTTGTCTGCATACATGTTGTGTCTCTCAATAGACTGTAAGCTCCTTAGATCAGGGGCTCTATTTTTGTCTTTGTGCCCAACACTGGATCTTATGCACAGTAAGTGATTTATAAATATTTATTGAATTTGTCATGTGAGGACTAGAACCTTAGTCTTTTAATTCCCAGCATAGTATACATTCTTCTCCAACACACTACCTCTCTTTTCTTTTAAGAAAATACAGTTTCTTCCTTCATTCACAACACTATTTTTCCAAATGACTACAAAACTTCTGGCACATGAACTATAATCCATAAACTTCCTTGCCACAAGCCTTAAATATGTATAAGTACGCAATTTGAAACTAACTTACAAGTCTTTAAATGCTATTGGACAACTCAGTCACAGTAACAATGAGCATTCAGTGTCAGCACCTCAGCACTTGCTGTGGAAATGGAAGGTCCTTGTCATTGATTTCTCTTTCATTAAAGAGATGGGATATTTGCAGGCAGTGTTGCAGTTTCTGTTGACAGATTCCATTTCTTTTAGATGAAGGTTTAGCTTTGTTCTAGCACACAGAAGATATTGAAGTCCTCTGGATTTACAGACACCATATTCTTTTGAATACAGCTAATGTAAAATCCTTATGCTTTATACCTCAGTTCCTATTTATCATGTAAACATGAAAATATATACTAAGCCACTTTCTTCAGGGTGAAGCTAAATTTAATTTAATTTATTCCATCTCCATTCTATTCCTTTATTTTTGCTTGTTTTATACATGGAAAAACTGTATCTGTGAGGGAATTCAGAATGTTTGTCCAGTCTATAGTATGGGAAAGGAGAGGGAAGAGGATAATTGAAGGAACTGGAGATCTGAGGGCAGGCAAAATAATATTAATAAATAGGGGTAGGAAAATGGGAAATTTGTGGATCAAATGTAATTCTGGCTAGGCAACTGATTTGGAAAAATAATTTGCAAGACTCAGTCATTCCATTGGAAAAACTTTTTCTATGTGATACAGTGAACTGAGAAGATATTTTTTGCTAATTCACTTCAGGTGATGGAAAATGTTGCTTTCTACTTAACTCACCCTTTATATCATCTCTTACCTCCATCTGATCTCTTTGTCTAGTTTGGGCTGTGGATTTCTGGAATATACTTAGTTATACGAGGTAGCACAGTGGATAGAGTGCTGGACCTAGAGTCAGGAAGACCTAAGTTCAAATCTGGCCTCAGACACTTACTAGCTGTATGACCCTGGGCAAGTCACTTAACCCTGTTTGCCTCAGTTTCCTCATCTGTAAAATGGGCTGGAGAAAGAAACGGTAAAACGTTCCAGTAACTTTGCCAAGAAAGCCCCAAAAAGGGGGTCATGAAGAGTTGGACATGATTGAAACAACTAAACAAAGGTGTTATATAAATACTCATTCCCTTCCCCAATCAACATTCACAGATATTTTATTGAAAGGTGATTCTATAATGATGAGACATTATTTTATAATAATCTCTGAGAGACCATTAGATCTATCTTTCTTTTGGCAACAGACATCAGATTCCTCCAAGAAAAACTATACTCTATCATGTTTGAAGAGCTCCATGGAAGCCTAATCCATAACTTTCCTCATCACCGATGCCAGCCCTTCTTTCTGTGTGCTATTCAGTATCCCATCAGCCATCCCTGTCCCTTTGCACATAATGCTTTGTGCCTAGTTGGTGCTCAATAGATGCATGATTAACTATGTTCCCTGTCATGAAATAATTATAACTAATGTAATTCCTTCATCCTATAGATTAGGCCTGTTTTCTCTTTACTTTAGTCTTTGGTTGAGGTGGTAGGACAGCTAGTAATGATAAAGCAACAAGCATGGTAGGCCTCTATCAGTTACATTGAGCTGTCTATCATGCCTTGGGCCTATGGGTTTTGGGATGGATCAAGAAGTCATAGATATAGAGTTAAAACATCAAAGGCTATCCAGTCTAATAACCTCATCTTATAAATGAGGAAATTGAATCTCAGGGAATACTTAGTGTCAGAGGCAAGATTTGAACCCAGGTCTGCATGTCGAACATTCTACCCTTTGCACTATACTTCCTCTCATCATGGCCACAGGCTCAAAGGCCAGTCATTGGTTTCTGCTTTTGCAGGGAGACTTTAAGAAATTTTCTATCTGCAATTGGTTTAGACAAAGATTCAAGGTCCTCTCAGCTCTGGTGTGTTTATCTGAAATACTTATTGGAGGTATCAAAGTAGGTGATTTCTTGTCTGGAATCCCACAGAGAGGATTCCTGCTCAAATATGTGTGGGACTGGATGACTTCTAAATCCCCTCTGTGCAATTCAGTGCTTCTGCATCTTCTGCATTGATTATTCAATCTGTCTCTGAAGCTTTGGTATCTGTGCAAGTTTTGCCTTCTGTCAACCCAGCTTTGATTTGCCTCTATATATTGACCTGTAACTTCCTGCATCTTAACCAATTATGCCTTAGCATCTCCTAATGAGAAATGATATTATTTGTTCCCTAATACCCATAGTGAAACATCCTCACACACTATTTTTAACAGTTAGAATAGTTTATTTCAGGGCTGAGGAAGGGAAGGGGAAGGGAAACCATGAAATAAGTCCTTGGACTTCTCATGGGGAGAAAGGCATGACACAGAGAGAGTGCCTCTGAGATACCAATCTCCCTCACAAACTTTTAAAAGAGTTTCTTTATAAAATACCTCAGCAACCAGTTGAAGAATAAAAATAGTTGTTTGGTCTATCCAATAAAAAAATTCAACTTTTGTTTACATACTAAATCAATCAAGTATCTTATTATCATGCAGACATAACTGGAAATCATAATTAAAGTCAGTTAAGATCTGTCTCTTATCCAGGCTAGTTCCAGTCTCTATTTTCAGACCTGATTTTCTAATCTGTACAAATCTTCATCAGTTGGCATAATGAAAGAATCCGTCCCCAACCCACTAGTAAATATTGTCCCTATATTTCCCTTGACTTGTTTTCAGAAAGCAGATGTATCCTGTTACCAGACCATACATGAAGCCTTTTCCAGTTGAGGGTAATCTGTTGGCATAGCTTTCAAAAACCAGAGTCACCTCCAAACCACAATGAAGCACCCAATGAAGACATTATAGAAACAATGGTATATCTTTTTATTCCAGTATTTTATTTGTATTTTTTTGGTGGGGAAATGGGGGTTAAGTGACTTGCCCAAGGTCACACAGCTAGTATTTGTCAAGTGTCTGAGGCCGGATTTGAATTCAGGTACTACTAAATCCAGGGCCGGTGCTATATCCACTGCACCACCTAGCTGCTCAATTTCACTATTTTAATTACATTCCTTCAAGTGATGGAACACAACAAAAAATTGGAATCAAGGATCACCAAGAGGGTAATAGAGAGCTGAATGGTGTAATGAACATGCTATAACACATTACAAAGAATTATGAACAAGTGATAGGGGCAGCTAGGTGGTGCAGTGGATAGAGCACTGGCCCTGGAGTCAGGAGGACCTGAGTTCAAATCCAGCATCAGACACTTAATACTAGCTGTGTGACCCTGGGCAAGTCACTTAACCCTCATTGCCTCACTTTTTAAAAAGTGGTGAAAAGGGTACCATCAAGATGATTTATGATTTTTAAAAATGGGCTAGTCACTGGGCAATACCAAGTACTAATCAATGCACATGATGTCCAGAGAAAGTGAGCGAGGACCTCAGGATAGTGAGTTGATTCTCTACAGTGAATTTATAGGAAAGCAGAGACAAAAATCATCTAGCATGGGTAGGCAAAGATGGGTAGGAATCTGGATTCATGAAGGAACCATGCACATCAATGGTACCACAAATCCATTTCAATATCTGATTAAGCTCTAGCACTCTTCTCTGAACCTTCTCTTTGTTCTTTAGTTGTGAAGCCAGAGCAAACGGTAGCATGTTAGACACAGAGTTTGTGATGGCAGATATTGAGATGGAGGTGCCCATCCAGATAGACCATCTGGGTAATGGACAGCATTTCTCAACCAGATGGTTGACATCATGCAGTCACAATCCTTCAGTCAGCTGTATGACCTAGATCATATTTTTTTCAGCTGATTGATGACTGTTACAAGCAACTATGACTATGACAGCATAAAGTCTTCTTAAAGTCAAGATAAATTGCATTTCTCTCATCCCCCTGATGTATCAGATTAGATTAATCAGAAAGGACTTGGTCTTAATGCAGATATATTAGTAATTAGTCACAAACATCTTGTTATTGCCAATGTTTTTTGCAAGCAGATTTTATCAGGGTTGTGCCAGAATATTCCCAAGTATCCATGTGTTCTCTTCAGCTGATTTCACAACTTTATATAGTCCTTTACTGGTTATTGATTTTCTTGTTGACACCCTCAGCTCAAACCTTTGGGAATATTTTAATAATAAGAATGCATAAAAACCAAGGTGAATTAGGTTGTCTTTGCAGTTAGAGGTCTTATTCATGATTTTCTGTCAGCATTTTGGATGCCTAAAGCACCAGACTACATTTAGTGATATATTTAACATCACACACAGCCGGTATGACTATACCAGAGGGAAAAATGAAGAGCCCTAATGTCATGCCTCTCACAATCACTAAGTGATTATTGTACTATTTTGTGAAATTTTTGGTTCCTTTATGTGACAAAGATCAAGGAGACTAAATGGGAGACTATTAATGAGCTTTTTGTGACTTCTGTGCCTGACAGGCTAATGTTAAATGGGTACATGCTGACATTTAAAAAAGAAAAAAAGAAAGAAATCCCATAAAGCAGACTTTATATTCAATCTTATTTTGAGATTTCCTCATTCATATCAAAACTCTGAAGAACACTAATCGTCAACTATCCTATAACTTATCTGGGGCCACTTATTTTGCCTAGTCTATCAGTATAAGGTTGGTATAAAAGTAGAATGGCAGAATGATTAGAGTTCTTGAGTTGAAATCCGAAAACCAAAGTTCAAATCCAGCTTCTGATGCTAACTAGACCATGTGCCTAGGCCACTATTTGGGATTTATCTGCATTCAGAGGGATGTATCTATTTAGAATTGATCTATTTTCATAGATGGTTTGTAATCTGCACAGATGGTAGAAGTTCCCACAGTGGCAGTCTTCTACACTAATAATATAACATATTTCATATAGTTTTCTGTCAATATACTCAAACCTTGTTACCATTGTGATTGGGTCTGTGACATGACATAGAATGATGCTCCTAGCATAAGCATTAGTGACAACATATGGATTAGACTTGGATGCACCACTGTTGTTTTTACATTGTCATCTATTAAGAAGCCTGGCATCAAAGCTGATCAAACCACCCTTATCCCAACCATGGACTAGATTGAATTTAATATTTGTATATATACTGAAAGGCCTGGTCAACTCATCTGTCAGGGTTTAACCAAATGAGGAGAGAAGAGGGGAAGAGAGGGAAAGGGAAGAGGACAGAGGGAAGAGGAGAGGGGAGAAGAAAGGGAGGGGAGGAGTGAAAGGAAGGGGAGGACTGAAGGGGAGGGGAAGGAGGAAGGGAAAAGAGGAAGAAAAGGAAAGGGAGGAGAGGAGGGAGAGGGATGGGAACTTAGTTAATAAGTTTAAAGGATCATAGACATAGACCTGGAAGAGCACTTAGGCCCTCTATTTCAAGTCCTACATTTTGCAGAGGAGGAAACCAAGACCCTGTAAAGATTTAAGACAGCATGACACAATGGATAGGAGGCTAGATTGGGAAATATCATTCTCTGTCACACTACCTGTCTAACCATGAGCAAGTCAATTGGCCTCTGGGCATCAGGTTCTTCATCTGTCAAATGAAGAATCTGGACTACATGGCCCCTAAGATCCCTTCCCTTTAAATCTATGATATTGATACTAAGTAGTTTTCCTAAGGTCATAAAGATAGCAAGTTGCCAAGTTATACTCTGAACATAGGTTCTGTCTCCAAACTAGCATTCTTTTCTGTCACCTATGATTTATTTAATCAACAGATTGCATTTATTGAACCCCTATAATATTTAGGCTTACACGGTTCCCAGGACTTATGTGGTTGTCTTTAGTCTCAAGGGAGAGTCTGTGGCCATGGTCATGCCACATTTAAAACTGATCCCATAAAAGTCAAATGGGATTTTGAAGAGAGGAATTATGACTCTTAGATAAGAACATCATCATAATTTGTATTAAAAGAACTTAAGCACAATGAAAGTCTATTTAATGAGAATATTTAGAGAATGGTTTTCTTGGTTAATTAAATTTTCAAGCAGAAATCCCTGTGTTGAAAGCATTTTCAAATGTCAAAGATTCCTGTCTAAAGCATCCTAAATTCTTGTCTTAGTAAGCAGAATACAGCGACAATAATGTAATCTTTATTGGATTATATGTGTACATGTCACCTTCTCCAAGGATAGCAACTGTTTAATTTTTGTTTTTGTATTCCAACATAGTGTTATCTGCTCTTTTTCCACCCTAGTTCTTCATTTGGAACTTTATCTTAATGTTGGGCTCTGTTGATGGTGTGTGTGGAGAGAGGTGGTAGAGCACTGATTCAAGCTTCAGGTTTTTTGCACTGTTTTCAGAGCTAATTCTAGGGGGTTGGAATTTTTGTGCAAACAACAACAAAAAAACCTAATATCTACTATGGTGACATGGAAGGGCAAGACACAAACTCAGAAGAAGACAATGAAATCAAAACACCAAAGGCTCAAAGAAAAAATGCAAATTGGACACAAGCTCAACAAGAATTCATAAGAGAGATTAAGGTCTATTTCTAAAGAAGTTTAGGGGAAAAGAAAAAGAAACTACATGTCCTACAATATTTATAGCAGTTTTCTTTGTGGTGGCAAAGAATTGGAAATTTCAGAGATGCCCATCAATTGGGAAATGGCTGAACAAGTTATAGTATATAATTGTGCTATAAGAAATGATGAGCTCAATGATCTTAGAAAAACATGGATAGACTTGCTTGGAATAATGAAAAATGAAATGAGAAGAACCAATAGACTGTTGTATACAGTAACAGCAATATTGTTTTAAGAATAACATTGAGCAAATAAGTCATTTTGACTATTATAAATATCCAAATTAACTATAAAGGACATGTGAAGGAAGTTGTTATCTGCATCCAGAGAAAGAACTGATAAGTGGAAGTATGTATAGAATGATTTTACATGCATACACATATACATATTTGTGTCTAATGGTAGCCATCTTTGCAGGGAAGGGAAGAAAAAAGGGGGGAAATTAATGATATCTTTATTATAAATTTAAAAGTAATAGATTTTTATTATATTGTTATAGAAATGCTTGCTTTATTCAATCAATTATAAATAAATAAATAAAAATAAAAATAAAAGAGTAAGTTTTAGTTAAAAAATAAAATAATATTTAGAAGCAAATGAATGGTACAGGGAGAAAAGGTAAAGAAATAAGAGCAAAGGAAGAAAATTATGAAAAGATAGTTAAGAGCTTGGCAAAAGAGTCAATGCTTGAACTTCAATCACATATAAATTGGTTTGGGGCAGCTAGGTGGCACAGTGGATAGAGCACTGGCCCTGGATTCAGGAGGACCTGAGTTCAAATCCAGCCTCAGACACTTAATACTTACTAGCTGTGTGACCCTGGGCAAGGGACTTAACCCCAATTGCCTCACCAAAATTAAAAAAAAACATAAAAATTGGTTCAAAGAGGGGAAAATATATCTACTTACTCAATTGGTAATAGAAATATATCTTTTTGGGGGCAACTAGGTGGTACCAGGCCTGGATTCATGAGGACCTGAGTTTGAATCCGGTCTCAGACACTTGAAACTTACTACCTGTGTGACCTTGGGAAAGTCATTTAACCCTCATTGCCCCCCCCCGAAAGAAAAAGAGAAAGAAAGAAAGAAAGAAAGAAAGAAAGAAAGAAAGAAAGAAAGAAAGAAAGAAAGAAAGAAAGAAAGAAAGAAAGAAAGAAAGAAAGAAAGAAAGAAAGAAAGAAAGAAAGAAAGAAGGAAGGAAATCTTACCAAAGGGAATCTTACCAAGGGGAAGGAGATAAGAGAAGGGAGAAGGGTTGTGATAAAAGGGAGAGCAGATAAAAGATGGCAGTGGTCAAAGGCAGACTTTAGAGATGAGACAGGATTAAATGACAGAGAGAAGGATAAACAGAGGAAAACAAGATAGAGGGAAATGCACAGTTAGTAATCATATGGGATGAACTCACTGATAAACCAGAAGTGGGTAGCAGAATGGGTTAGAAACCAAAATGCAGCAATACATCTTTACAAGAAACACAGTTGAAAAACAGAGACACACACAGAGCTAAAATAAGGGTCTGGAGCAGAATCTATTTATTATATATTAGCTGAAGTAAGATTGGCAAGGGTAGCAATCATGATCTCAGAAAAAGCAAAAACAAATACAAACCAATTAAAAGGGATAAGCAGAGAAACTATATCTTGCTAAAAGGAACTCTAGATAGTGAAGTAATATCAACACAAAATGTACATATGCCAAATGACAGCATGCAAATTCTTTTTTGTTTTGTTTTGTTTTTAGCATGCAAATTCTTAAAGGAAAAGTTAAATGAATTACAGGTGGAAATAGTTACACTATACTAGTGGACAGCCTCAAATTTCTTCTATCAGAGCTAGGTAAATCTAACCATAAAATAAATCAAGGAGATGAACATAATCTCAGAAAATTTATATTTTATAGACCTCTGGAGAAAATTGAATTGGAATAAAAAGGAGTATAATTTTTTTCTCAGGTTTACATGGCATTTTCATTAAAATTGATCATGGACTAGGGCATGAAAACCTCTCAACCAAATGGAGGAAAGCAGAAATATTAAATGTACCTTTCTCCAACCATAATAAAATAAAAATTACATTTAATAATTGGCTGTGAAAGTGTCGATTAAAAGTTAATTGGAAACTAAGTACTCTAATCCTAAAGAATGAATTGGTCAAAGAACAAATCATAGAAATAATTGATAATCTCATTAGAGAGAATGACAATAATAAGATGAACATGCCAAAATTTGTGGGATGCAGCTAAAGAAATACATAAGAGAAAATTCCTATCTCTAAATGTGCACATCAGTAAAAGAGAGAAAGAACAGATTAATAAATTGGGCGTGCAACTAAAAAAAAACACTAGAAAAAGAACAAACTAAAAAGCCTTAATTAAACACCATGTTAGAAATCCTGAAAATCAAAGAAGAAATTAATAAAATTAATAGAAAAGAGAACCATTGAATTTAATAAAGTAAACCAGTAGCTGGTTTTATGAAAAAAAAATAGATAAACCATTGGTTGATTTGATTTTTGAGAAAAAAAGAAGAAAATCAAACTACCAATATCAAAAATGAAAAGTGTGAATGTATCACCATTGAAGATGAAATTAAAGCAATTTTAGGGGTTATTTTGCCTAAATATATGTCAGTAAAACTGATAATCTAAGTGAAATGGATATATATTTACAAAAATATCAATTGTCCAGATTAACAAAAAAATAAATAGAATACTTATATAACCATATCTTAGAAAAAGAAATTGAACAAGTCATCAGTGAGCTGCCTAAGAAAAAAAATCGCTAAGACTAGATGGATTTATTTACTTCTATATTTATTTTTTTGGCAGGGCAATGAGGGTTAAGTGACTTGCCCAGGGTCACACAGCTAGTAAGTGTCAAGTATCTGAGGTCGGATTTAAACTCAGGTCCTCCTAAATCCAGGGCCAGTGCTTTATCCACTGCACCACCTAGCTGCCTGACCAGATGGATTTATAAGTGAATTCTATCAAAAATTTAGGAACAATTAATCTGAATACTATATAAACTAATTGAAAAAATAGGTAAAGGAATCCTACCAAATTCCTTTCATGAAACAAATATAGTTTTGATACCTAAACCAGGGAGAGCAAAAACAGAGAAACAAAACTATAAACCAATTTCCTTAATGAATATCAATGCAAAGAAATTAAATAAAATATTAGCAAGGAAATTACAGCAATATATCACAAAGATCAAACACCATAAACAGGTTGCACTTATACCAGGAATGCAGAGCTGGTTCAATATTAGGAAAACTATCAGCATAATTGACCATATCAACAATAATAACCACAAAGATCATATGATCGCATCCATAGATACAGAAAAAGCCTGACAGCACCCATTTCTATTAAAAAACATTACAAGGTAGGGGCAGCTAGGTGGAGCAGTGGATAAAGCACTGACCCAGGATTCAGGAGGACCTGAGTTCAAATCCAGCCTCAGATACTTGACACTTACTAGCTGTGTGACCCTGGACAAGTCATTTAACACCAATTGCCTCACTAAAATTAAAAATTTTTTAACTAAAAAAAAACATTATATGACATAGGAATTAATGGGAGCCTTTCTTGAAATCATAAGTAGTATGTATTTAAAACTAAAAGTAAGGGCAGCTAGGTGGCACAGTAGATAGAGCACCAGCCCTGGATTCCGGAGGACCTGAGTTCAAATCCGGCCTCAGACACTTAAAACTTACTAGCTATATGACCCTGGACAAGTCACTTAACCCCAATTGCCTCACCAAAAAACAAACAAACAAACAAAAACTAAAAGTAAGCATCATCTGTAATGGGGATAAACTTGAAGCCTTCCCAGCAAGAGCAGAGAGAAGCAAAAATGTCCATTATCATCACTATTATTCAATATCATACTAGAAATGCTAGCTATACCAATAAGACAAAAATAAATTGAAGGAATAAAAATTGGCAATGAGGAAACAAAACTATGATTCTTAATGACATGCTTAGAGAATCAACTAAAAAACAAATTAAAACAATTAACAACTTCAGCAAAGTGAAGAAACCCACATAAATCATCAGCATTTCCATATACTCCCAACAAACCCCAGCAAGAAGAGATAGAAAGAGAAATTCCATGTAAAAATAATGGCAGACAATACAAATACTTGGGATTCTACCTGACAAGATGAATCCAGGAATTATATGAACACAATTATAAAACACTTTCAACAAATAAAGACAGATCTAAATAATTAAAGAAATATTAATTGCTCATGAGTAGGTAGAACCAATATTATAAAAATGACAATTCTACCCAAGTTAAATGTGTGTATCAATCTATCTATGCACATACAGATATATATATACATATTTATAGATATATACACTCAATATAAATATGTATTTATATTTCTATCCACTCCTAAATTTTATATATTAGTTAGATATAAATTATATACCTGTATTGCCCTACTAATAATTTGTACATTCTAAAACTTATACAAATTTTAAAAGGTTAACAGATAGAAATATTATTTGATCTTAGAGTCAATATAGAGCCACTCAAGTTAATTAAGGAAGGGAGTGACATGATTGGACACCTACTTTAAGACAATAACTTTGGGGGGCAGTAGGTGGCACAGTGGATAGAGCACCGGCCCTGGAGTCAGGAGTACCTCAAATCCGGCCTCAGACACTTAAACACTTACTAGCTGTGTGACCCTGGGCAAGTCACTTAACCCCAATTGCCTCACTTAAAAAAAAAAAAAGACAATCACTTTGACAGAAGCATGGAAGATGAATTGGAGAGCATTGTGACTTGAGGAAGGAAGATCAATCAGGGTGCCATTGCAATAGTCCAGGTGAGAGTGATGAAGGCCTGAATGAAAGTGATATGTTAGGGGCAGCTAGGTGGTGCAGTGGATAGAGAACCAGCCCTAGAGTCAGGAGGACCTGAGTTCAAATCCAGACTCAGACACTTAACGCTTACTAGCTGTGTGACCCTGGGCAAGTCATTTAATCCCAATTGCCTTAACAAAAACAAAAAAGAAAAAAAGAAAGAAAGTGATATGTTAAAACTGGGGAAGGAGCAGATTTAAAAGATGTTGTGGAGGTGGAAACACCATGACTTAAAAGCTGACTAGATATATGCAGAGAAAAGCAAAAAGTCCAAGATGACACAGAGTTTACACTGAAGATAAAAGATCACAGATACTAACCTAAAAAACTAGAGGGACAGTATTGCCATTGACAGAAATAGGGAAATTTAGAAGTGGAGTGAGTCTTGGGGGAATAATGTAAAAGGATCTGTGAAATATATTGTAAGCCTTCCATATCTTGCATAACCTGTGTGACTCATTATGTGCCATCCAAAATGGAAAGTGAAGACAAGGGAAATTTAATAATCATTCATTTCCTGGGAACCAGAGCCTGTGTTCTGAGGGGTGTTGCAACAGCCACAATTTCTCCATACTCGTTATATGGAAAATAGCAAGTAAATCCATTTGGATGGAATGGATGGTGTGCAATTAAAGGTTGTTTGGGGAACAAAAGGTAGATATGTTGGGTGTGGGGAAGAATTTTTTCCCCAATGATACTTTCCAGGTTGGCAGGTAAGTGTAGGTCATAGTTGCACTAAGGAGCCAACTCCTGGGTAGGAAGAGGGAAGTTTATAATTGGCAGGTGGAGGGAAGGGTCAAAGTAGGGAAGTTTCCAAGGATAAAGTTAAGTGCAGCTGTGTTGGAAACAAGCCCCATGACTGGCTATACCAAAAAGTGTGAGATATGACCCTTCTTATCATTCTCTGATTGGTTAATTATACATGCCTTGCGGACAGGCCATGGCTTCCTTCAGATCACACTCCTCTGATGGTGGCCAAGGATTATTCTTAGCTCTCCACTTGCAACACTTCCAGGCAATATTATTGTGTGACTTCCAAAAATTGGGATGAGGTTCAGATTGTTTCTACATATTTTGTAGGGATGCTGAAGCTTCTAAGGCTGTCTCACAGAACTCTCTTTTCAAGCTTAGTTCTTTGTTGTGTAGACACCTCATGTTTTCCCAGTGTTATTGTCTTTTGGTTTTACTTTAATATTTGTCATTTAATTCAGTTAGCATTTAATAAGGTCTTATCATGTGCTAGACACCCTGGGAATACAGAGACAAAACTAAGACAATCTGAGTCCTTAAGGACTTGACTCTACTAGAGGAAAACAAAATGCATACAAACAAGTCTATACAATGCAATGGGGCTTTGATGAAAGCCCAGATCACCCAAAATGGAGGCAACCATGTTATGGATCTGCTTCTGAGATAAGATATTCTTTGTTATATCCCATGTGGGTAGGAGCAGCCTCTTCCCATTGACTGTATACCCAGAGCTTTCTGTCAGAACTTAGGATCTGCCTAATGAAGGCAGTCCTTTTTTTCCAGGGGTGTCCTGAGAAGAAAGTCTTGATCGCCCATTGAAAAAAAGGCCACCTTCCCCTTTCCCCTTTAGGACCTCTGGATCCCAGAAATCAGCTTCAAATTTGAATATATAGTAGCTGAGTTAAACTGTGAACCTAATCAGTCACCCTTATCCAGAGACTGAGGGAATATAGGGGGAATGATGTCTCCCTGGGATCAGGAAAAAAACATTTATATGCCTTAAATATTCCTTTGTCAAAGATAATGTAAGAAGTGGAACTGGGGTGCTGAGGACCCCTAAAATTATGAAAACACATTCAGTTGTGGCTTGAGCCAATGGCAAAGATTGGATACTCCTATCCCCTTAAGAGCACTGGAGAAGCCCAGAAAAGGGATAAACTGTAAATACATTTGGCCTTCAGGCAGTAGGGAGCAGAGTAGTCACAAGTAGAACAGAATATATGCAAATCAAATATGAAGTGATTTTGAGACTTGGAATAACAGGAGTACTAATGCTTAAGGGTTTTTAAAGAAAAGAAGTTTGGAAAGGAAATTAATGCTTTATAAGATGTCTGAGAAATGGATTTAGATTTTTGGACCTAACTTAAGACATAAGCATGATGGGCTTTTGGGTAGAAATGTTATTCAGTCGTTTTTCAGTTGTGCCCAACTCTTTGTGACCCCACTTGGGGTTTTCTTGGCCAGGACACTGGAGTGGTTTGCCATTTCTTTCTCCAGCTCATTCCACAGATAAATAAACTGAGACAACAGGGTTAAGGGCCTTTCCCAGAGTCACACAGCTAATAAATATCTGAGGCCATATTTGAACTCAGGGAGATGAGTTGATGCTTACCATGGAGAAGATTATACTGAGGAGGAAAAGAACAGCTGCTTTTAAATATTGGAAGAGCTGCCCTATGGAACAAGAAGTAGATGTGTTTGGCTTGGCCTCAGGGAGCAGAACCTGGAATAACATGTGGAAGTCAGAATAAGGCAAATTCCTGCTTGATATAAGCCAAAACTATTTTGAAGTAGAATAGTCAGCTCTAGGAAACATTGTTGCCCATTATTGGAGGTCTTCAACTAGAAACGGGATCACCTATTGTCAGGATATAGAGGAGATGTCTATACAGATGTGGTTTGGACTACATCAGGGACTCTTAACCTTTTTGCATCCTGGAACCCCTGAGCAGTCTGGTGAAGCCTATGGACCCTTCTCTAAATAAATTTTAAAGGCATAAAATACATAGGATGACAAAGAAAACAAATTATTTTGAAATAAAGATGTATTTTTATCCCATCCAAGTTCATGGACCCCACAAAATCTATCCATGGACTCCTTGATGGGACCTGAGGCCAAGAATCCCTAAACTAGATATTCTCTGAAGAATTTTCCAACTCAGTCTGAGTCCTTATACTATAGATGAGGGAACTGATGAACAGAGATGTAAGATGATCAGCAGAAAGTCACATAACTAGCTAAGGGAGTGTCTGAGATTAGACCCAGATTTGTTACCTCCCAGGCTAGTGTGCTTTTTACTACACTACTTTGCCTTTCCTTATACATGATCATAGCTATCTAGAGAAGGACTTGTCAGTGATTGGGGGAAAGGGATACTGCTCCAGGCTCTAACCTGAAAGGTATCTTCTTTCTTTTTGGTAATCTCTAATACAAATTTATTTCTCACCATTTGCCTCTTTCTCCTTAAAATCTTATACAGGAATAAGTTCCTGTTTGTTAAGGTTTTATTGTAGTGTAAATTCAAAGTCTTCAACATGCAGAAAGGTCTTTCCAACTTTCTGGTGACTTTTCCCCCTATTACTTTTGCTTGCCTCCTCTCAATACATTTATATTGTTTCAGGTAGTTTGTGCAGTACAGGGGAAAGAAGGCTGAATTTGTAGGGAGAATCTTGGTTTAAATACTAGCTCTAACTTCTATAACCTTGAACAAGTCCATTTAACCTCTCTGACCCTCAATTTCCTCATTTACAAAATTATAGGGTTGGATTCTATGACCTCAAAGTTCCCCTCCACCTCAAAATCTATGATCCCATGATTGAAATATAAAACCTGGCATGTCACAAAGATTAACATACATCATTTACATTTGTTCTTGAAGTACACTTGCATTTGACTAGTTCCCTGGCATAATAATGATTTTTGATGCTTGGTTTCTTCAGCACAGTAATTTGAAAATCCTGTGCAAGATTTCAAACTGACAGTATTGCAGCCAGGGGTCAGATAATCAGCCTCACATGGATTATTCATTAGTATATCAAAGAATATGCAGTTCATTTGATGTGGTTTGTCCTAGTGATTCAGCATCTTGCCACAAAGGAGAGGCTCCTAAGAGCAATTTAAAGAAATGGTTTGGGACTTTCAAAATCCACAAGAAATCAGGATATATTTCCTCCAGGGGGGAGGAGACAGAACAGTGTGAAACATCTCTGTCTTCAAGACCAATTGATACATTATTAGATTTCTGTGGCTAATGGTCGGCCCAGTGAGCTGGGTACTTGCTATAATTATACTGTTCAGCTGAACAGATTGTAGAGGGAAAACCTTTATGAACAAAGCAGGGGAAGCACCCTGACAAAGCACAGCTCTGACTTATTTCTGACACCTGTGGGAGAGACTTCTGAAGAGAATGACTTTGAAGATGTGGCAGAGACTGGGACAACTAGGTCATGTCACTTCCCTGCATGGCTTTCAAAGGCTGCTATTCTAAATTAGGCCAAGATTCTAAACAGGCCCCAATGCCTCCAGACAGAATTAGGGACTTTAGCAGAGTGTGTTTACCTGACCTGATTTCCTGACATGAAGAACCAACTATTAGCCATGTAAAAATAGATTCTTCCCCAAAGCAAGCAAATTTTGGCCAGCGCTAAAGTCAATCCAGCAGAACTCTACAAAGTGTGTCTAATGAAGGGGACTCATCCATGGAGAACAGGCTGGAGACAGCCATCTCTGACAGTGTTTGCCTAAGGTACTTACTCTCACAGGTTTTAAAAGGAAAATAAATGCAGTTGAGAACATGTCATGCCAGGGGTCTGAGTTACTGATTGTTCAGATCTTGATTATCTAAATTGTTAGGGAGTGAGGTGGGGTTGTGAAAAGGGTTTCAGAATGGACTTACTAGCATTTTTATGTCTAATTCAATTTGATTTAAAAAAAAAAACATTTATTCTGTACTTCTTCTGTCCCAGGCACTATGCTAAGTGCTTGGGGACAGAAAGGTAAAAGCTAAGCAGTCTCAGCCCTCAAGAAGCTTACATTCAACTGGGGGAGAAATGTATACAAAATATATTCAAAATCATTTCCAGGTATAGAGAACTAGCTGGGGACAATCAGGAGAGGCTTCCTTTATGAGATAGTACTTGAGGTAAGTACTGAAAGAATCTGGGGTGGGGGCGGGGCAGCTAGATGGCACAGTAGATAGAATACTGGCCCTGGATTGAGGAGGACCTGAGTTCAAATCCAGCTTCAGACATTTGATGCTTACTAGCTGTGTGACCCTGAGCAAGTCACTTAACCTCAGTTGCTTTACCAAAAACAACAACAACAAAGAAGCTAGGGATTCTATGAGGCAGAGGTGAGGAGGGAATGAATAGAAACAGGTGATGGAATTCCATGTGTGAGGAACAGCAAGATCAGTTTCAGTGGAACACAGAGTGCTGAAAGAAAGTAATATGAAATAGTTCTGTAAAGATAAGAGTTGGAGAATGAAGGGCTTTAAAAATCAAATTTCGTACTTAATATTTTATTATTATAGAGGTAAGAGAGAAGAACGAGAACATCAAGAGCAGTCCTTGAAACAGACACAACTTTTAACAAAGGCCATAGCTGAAATGATTAGTCCAGAAGGAAGGGAGGACTGCAAGAGGGAGGGGCAGAATCTGGTCATTTGTGCTGACTTAATGACCAATGGAAATTAGGTTAATATAATTAATTAAAAGAGGAGCTGGTGGGGAGAGGGGTTGGCAAACTGAATCCCAGAGAGTTTTGCTGGCCCTGTTGCCCCTGTTTTTGATCATAAAATCAAAACATGTTTTTAAAATACTGAAATGTTTCCTTTGGTGTCTGCTTACATGTTAAATGTCTTCATTTTCTATTATTTAGTATCACTTGCATTGCCTGAAGCTTTTGCTGCTCCTCATGTTGCTAATTACCATCCTCCTCAGACCTGATAGTGTTTTCCTCTGAGTTACTCAATTGAGCTCACCTAGACATTTTCATCTAAGAGACAGTATGGCACAATAGACAGAGTGCTGGAATGGGAGGTAGAAAGATGGTGAGTTCACATTCCATCTCATACATAGTAGCTTTGAAACCACTCTGCCTCAGTTTTCTCCTTGTTGTAACTGGGATGATAATAACTACACTAATAACCTCTCAGGACTGTTTTTGGGAGATAATACTTTACAAACTTTTCGGGGACCAGTCATTATTACTAAGCTTGGCATCATGTATCTCAAGATAGAAATTTCTTAACTAGTACATTGCAACTAACAAAAGCATTGTGAAGGTACACCTAAAATTCTGGAATTAGCTGGCTTGTTCCCCATAACTGGAATTATCTCTATTCTTATCTCACTTTCTATAAGAAGCCCTTCCTGATCCACCTTAATTCTAGTGACTTCACAGGAGAGGAAAGTGACAAAGGCTGAGGAGGATAGAAGGAAAATGAGACATTAATACACTCTTGGTAAAGTTGTAAGCTGATTCAAACATTCTGTAGAGCAATTTGGAACTATGGGCAAGGGGCTATAAAACCATGCATACTCTTTTACCTAGCAATGCCAGTACTAGGTTGTTATCCTAAAAGAGATTTTTTTAAAAAACTAGAATTTGAAATTGGAGTGATGCCCATCAATTGGGGAATGGCTGAACAAATTGTGGGATAAGATTAGGATGGAACACTATTGTGCTGTAAGAAATAATGAGCAGGAGGGCAGTTAGGTGGCACAGTGGATAAAGCACTGGCCCTGGATTCAGGAGGACCTGAGTTCAAATCCAGCCTCAGACACTTGACTCTTACTAGCTGTATAACCCTGGGCAAGTCACTTAACCCTCATTGCCCTGCAAAAAAAGAAAGAAAAAGAAATGATGAGCAGAATACTATCAGAAGGACTTATAAAAAATACAATTCATTTACAGAGAAAGAACTGATGGTATCTGAATACAGATTGAAGTATAATTTTTTATTAGTTCCTCTTTCTAAAGTTTGTCTGTTTTCTTTCACAACTTGACTAATGTGGAAATGTTTTGCATGACTGCACATGTAAAACATATTGAATTGCTTGAGTTCTTAGAGGGGGAGAAAGAAGGAAGAGAATTTGGAACACAAAGTTTTAAATTCGATGTGAAAATGTGTTTCTACATGTAACGGGGAAAATTATAAATAAATAATTTTAGTGCCTTCCCTCTATATAGCTTGGGTGTACATAATTGTTTGCATGTTAGGCTGTGAGCTCCTTGAGAGCAAGAACTTTTTTTGCCTTTCTTTGTATCCCCAGTATTTAGCACAGTGCCTAGAATATAATAGGTTGATCAACACACAATGTTGTTGATACTGTGTACAATGTTCTCCTGGTTCTGCTTATCTCACTCATCATCTGGCCACTTAAGTGTTTGCATGTTTCTCTGAAATCCACCTGCTCATCATTACTTACAGCACAATAGTATTCCATTACATTCATATACTACAATTTGTTCAGCCATCCCCTAGTTGATGGGCAACCCCTCAATTTCCAATTCCTTGCCATCACAAAAAGAGCAGCTATAAATATGATTATATATGTGGGCCCTTTTCCTTTCTATGATCTCTTTGGGAGAAAGACCTTGTAGTGGTATTGCTGGTCAAAGGGTATACACAGCTTTATAGCCCTTTGGGCATAGTTCCAAATTGCTCTCCAGAATGCCTGGAGCAGTTCACAGCTCCACCAACAATGCATTAGTGTTCCAATTTTTCCACAACTTCTCCAACATTTATTATTTTCCCTTTTTTGTCATATTAGCCAATCTGATAGGTGTCAGCTGGTACCTCAGAGTTGTTTTAATTTGCATTTCTCTAATCAATAGTGATTTAGAGCATTTTTTCATATGGTAATAGATAGCTTTGATTCCTTCATCAGCAAACTGCCTTTTCATAATCCTTTGACCATTTCTCAATTGGGGAATGACTTGCATTCTCATAAATTTGATTTAGTTCCTGATATATTTTAGAAATGAGACCTTTATCAGAAATACTGGCTATAAAATTGTTTCCCAGCTTTCTGTCTCCCTTCTAATTTTGGATGCATTGCTTCTGTTTGTACAAAACCTTTTTAATTTAATGTAATCAAAATCATCCACTTTGCATTTTATAATATTCTCTATCTCGAGATGCAAATTAAAACAACTCTGAGGTACCACCTGACACCTATCAGATTGGCTAAAATGACAAAAAAAGGAAGATAATAAATGTTGGAGAGGCTGTGGGAAAATTGGAACACTAATGCATTGTTGGTGGAGCTGTGAGCTGACCCAACCATTCTGGAGAGCAATTTGGAATTATTCCCAAAGGGCAATAACGCTGTGCATACCCTTTGACCCAGCAATTCCACTTTTAGGTCTTTTGCCCAAAGAAATCATGGAAGGGGGAAAGGGACCCACATGTACAAAAATATTTACAGCTGCTCTTTACATGGTAGCAAGGAATTGGAAGTTGAGGGGGTGCCCATCAATTGGGGAATGGCTGGACAAGTTGTGGTATATGAATACAATGGAATACTATTGTGCTGTAAGAAATGATGAGCAGGAAGAGTTCAGAGAAACCTGGAGGGTCTTACATGAGCTGATGATGAGTGAGATGAGCAGAACCAGAAGAACATTGTACACAGTATCATCAACATTGAGTGTTGACCTACTGTGATGGACTATATTCTTCTCACCAATGCAATGGTACAGAAGAGTTCCAGGGAACTCATGATAGAAGAGGATCTCCAAATCCAAGAAAAAAAAAAGAAAAAAAGAACTGTGGAGTATAGATGCTGATTGAACCATATTATTTCTTTTGTTTTGGGTGCTGTTGTTTTTTTTTTCTATTTTGAGGTTTTGCATCACTGCTCTGATTTTTTCTCTTGTAACAGGATTAATGCAGAAATAGGATTAATGTTATTATGTGTATATATATATGTGTGTGTATATATCTATATCTATATCTATATGTATAGAGATATATAGACATAACCTATATCAGATTACCTGCTGTCTAGGGGAGGGGGAGGGAGGGGAGGGAGGGAGAAAAATCTGAAATTGTAAAGCTTGTATAAACAAAAGTTGAGAACTATCTTTACATGTAACGGAAAAAATAAAATACCTTATACATTAAAAAAAATAATATTCTCTACCTCATGTTTGGTCCTAAACTGTTCTCCTTTCCATAAATCTGAGAAATAAACTATTCCTTCCTCTCCTAATTTACCTATGGTATCACTCTTTATGTCTAAATCATGTACCCATGTTGACCTTATTTTTAGTATAAGGTGTAAGATGTTGGTCTATGCCTAGTTTCTGCCATACTATCTTCCAGTTTCCCCAGCAGTTTTTGCCAAATACTAAGTTCCTATCCCAGAAGCTGGAATCTTTGGGTTTACCAAACAGTACTTTACTGAGAAATCATTTTATTCTTAAAGCTCATTAAGATTCATGATTAAAACACAAAAGTACCTCCCAATCTCTTTGTGCTTCAAGGTTTGCTTAATCAACAATTTTACATGCAGAATCATGGAGCCACTCAAACAATGGTGTAGTTGAAAGTGACCTAAAAGAGGAATAAAGAGATCTGGCTTCTGGTCTTAGTTCTGTCACTTATTGGCTTTACAATCTTGAGCAAGTCAATTAAACTTCTCTGGGCTTTGGTTTTCACACTTGCAATATGAGGGAATGTCATAGATAAGCTCTAAGGTCCCTTCCAGCTGAAAATCTATTCTAATTAGAATGAAAAGACATTTATTAATCACTTACTATATGACAAGCACTGTGCTAAGTGCTGAATATACAAATAGAAAAATGAGAGTCCCTGCTCTCAAGGAGCATATTAAGGGAAACAAGAGGGTTCAGCTACAGGGCAGGTGAAGAAGCAACATGGTCTTTAGGATACAGATGAGAAAACAGGGCAGATGATAAGGTCTGAGGTATATCAAGGAGTGATGGTAGTGTCGATGGTTCCTGACCAATTACCATTGGAAGGGTAGTGAGCCCAAGAGTTGGAAAAGAGCAAGTATAGGTAGAGATTGAGGATTTTTTGTTGTTGTTTGCCCTTTATTCTTGAAGAGGTCCATGACACTGGGGTGATGTCATGACTTGCAGTGAATTGGATTTCAGTGAGGGAGGGCTGAAATATGGAGGATTAGCATCTGCTTGAGATAACGTCCAGTGCATGGTGGGACCTGGGAAATGGGGGAAGGGTTCCCTGAGGTCTGTTCCTGCTGGCCTTCTAATTCTATATATTTAGGATGCCCAAGCAAAAATAAAAACTACAATTTACCAATTTCATCCTTTACCAACCTTCCATATTTATGGAAGGGCACGAAGGAGAAATGGAATATGATTTACACTAAGCCTCCATGCATAAAACTGGTAAAGTGTAATTATTTTTTTGCTTGGGAATGACTCCAATATGTTCAATGCAGTTGGCAAAGTTAACTGACCTAGAGAAACAGCAGCAGCCAACAACCTCTGCATTTTATCTATGCTGGCACTAGAATACCTTACACCCCAGCTTTCCCCTGATTGATGAGCTCAAAGACCAAAAGATAGGTTGAACTCTCCACCCAAGCAGTTCTGTCCAGATTTGAGCAGATCCTGAAAAATTTATATGAAGGCCCACTCACAGATCCAGTCCTCTTCTTCTTGGCACTAGTAGCCCTAGAAGAGCTTCCTGCCTTCACCAAAATGAGGACTCTAAGGCATACATGGAAGGGAAGGGCCAAGAGATAGGTTCTTATGTGGCAGTGGAACAACAGCTTCATTTGGCCTGTGGTTGGGTCCATCTTTGATGAGCATATCCTTAGAGATAAAGAGTTATGTTGAGTCATCTCCCAGATACCTTCCGCCTGCAAGATACTCAAGGTAATGTCATTTCCCTTGGACCCCCTTGCCTAAGTGGTCTTGAACATTTCTTGAAGTGCTGTTACCTACCAGCTCTTTTCCATCTGAGCTTTCTTATGCTCATTTCTTTCTCTCCAATACAGCTGACCCTTTGGACAAGAGGTATTGTATACAGTTAGGAATGGGGCAGAGAATCCTAAAGCTAACACTTCCCTTTGAATTTTTCCACAGTATCAGGTTCTGGCATAACAACAATAATAAAAATGCTTTCCACAGAATTGTCCAAGGTCTTGACAGTTGTTATGCCCTCCTTAAACAGTGGAGGATCTAGTAGTTCTCCAATTTCTATAGGACCCTTCAGATCAGGGGGTGCTGAGGAGGTGGTAAATGATGAGGTAAATTCCCTAGGTGTGTTCCTCAAGTGGAAGATCTGTAAGGAGGTACTAGATTCTCACTCCACCCCTCCAACCAGAAGGAAGGAGAGGCCTCAGGACCAGAGGGACCTGAGGAGGTATGAGTTTCAAAGTTGAAGTGATCTTGAAGGATGATGAATTTTTCAAGATCATGAAGTACAGGAGAGCAGTCAGGTGTGTGATACTCAGGTGATATTTTATTTCATAGGAAATATCAAAATGGGTCAGTAGTTATGATAAGTGGTTTATGAATTTCACATCAAATGGGATGCAATCTTGGGAGTTGAGTTTGTACTTCCATAATTAATTGATTTGATAATCTTAATGATATGTACTTCTCCCAATGAAGTAGATCATAAACCCATCACAACCTTTCCTTCCTGCGTCTCTTTTCTATATCCTCCTGTAAATACTCCATAAGAGGTCAACCCAGTGTGGTATTCTCTCTTAAGTGTAACTAATTTTAACTAGATTTTCAGGCATGTTATCGAACTTGAGATAATTAAGTGTGAAGCAGGAATCACCATTATATTTTCAATTGAAACTCCTATTACATGTTTTTTAAAACATTGGCACACCCTTAATCCGTTTCACATACATCTCATATCCTTGTTATTTCTTTTCTTAGATTTTTTTTTATTTTAACAAAGTAATTTGTTGCAAAAAACATAATTTGAATTATTTTCAAAATGTTGTAATTTTGAAATAAATACCTAATTTGATTTTATTATGGAGTTAATACTTGACAGCACATATGTGCCAATGAAGTTTACTGTTATCTCTCACTTCCATTATATTACTGTACCACCTCCTTTGCAAATCATATTTTATACCAGTTTATTTACATCTGGGACTATTTAGAGGTTCAATCCTCTGCATTAACTAAAAGGAGGAGGAGCAGGAGGAAGAAGAGGAAGGAGAAACAGAAACAGAAGCAGCAGCAGCAGCAGCAGCAGCAGAAGAAGAAGAAGAAGAAGAAGAAGCATTTATATAGTACTTTAAGGGTTGTAAAGTATATATATATATATATATGTATATATATATATATATATATATATTTTTTTTTTTTAGTGAGGCAATTGGGGTTAAGTGACTTGCCCAGGGTCACACAGCTAGTAAGTGTTAAGTGTCTGAGGCCGGATTTGAACTCAGGTACTCCTGACTCCAGGGCCGGTGCTCTATCCACTGCGCCATCTAGCTGCCCCCGCAAAGTATATTTTTTATTACATCTTTCTAGGACCCCAGGTTTTCCTAATTCCTTATTTGTAATTTTTTTCCAGCTTGCTCACACCTACCATATGCCCTTCCATGCCATTTGGTTGGTCTTCAGTTTCAATTTTTCAAAGATTGTAGGTAGTGCTCCACAACTCAGCCATACAATAATATTATAGGAATAGTGCTATTAAAAATGTGGACTTTTGTTTCAGATAGAAGCTTGTAGTTATTCAAAGAACTTTGCAATTTGCCAAAAGAAAGACAGCACACAGCTTTCTTTATTTTATGCCTCATTTGATATCAGTAACCAAACAAATTATGTCTATTGTTATAGCTTTCAAGGAATCCTGAATAATTTTAACATCTGCACATAAAATACCTTGTTGGAGACAGGTACATGGGTCAGTGCACAAAGCACTACTCCTGGGGGCAGCTAGGTTGGTGCAATGGATAAAGTACCGGCCCTGCATTCAGGATGACCTGAGTTCAAATCTGGCCTCAGACACTTGACACTTACTAGCTGTGTGACCCTGGGCAAGTCACTTAACCCTCACTGCCCAGCCAAAAACAAAAACAAATAAACAAACAAACAAAAAAGCGCTGCACCTGGAATCAGGAAGGTGTGAGTTTGAATTTGGTCTTAGATAGTAGCTGTATGACCCTGGACAAGTCATTTAACCTCTACCTCTGAGTTTCCTCAGCTTTAAAATGAGAATAATAATAGAAATTACCACCTTCAAGGTTGTTGTGAAGATCAAATAAAATAAGAATTGTAAAGCACTTAGCACAGTGTCTGGCACATAGTAAGCTCTTAATAAATATTTGTTTCCTTCCTTCCATTAAGGCCATGTTTTATCCCAAAATCAAATGCTCTTTCATAATTAAGAAACAAGCACAGTGTGATCTTGCTTTCTACATGCCTTTGAGTCAATCTTGTGATGATAAACACATAATCTCCTGCTAAATATCACTTGTGAAATATTTACCATTCCCTACTAAATACCCTTATCAAGCATACCCTAGGTGCCTATATAGATTATTCTCATAAAATTTTTATATAGTTGGGAAAGTAGGCATTGTCACTACCATTGATTTACATGGGCAAAACTTCTGTTATGAAATTATCACAGGAATAAATCTTAAAATGCTTTAAAAACGTGAGCTATTATTATCCTGTTTTGCCCCAGGTTGACTCTTCATGCAGTCGAATGACAAGGAGCTGAAGCTCTATATTTCTTTTAGCAATTTCTCTCTCCCTCCTGGCTTCTTCCAAATGGTCCCCTCACTTGCCATTCCTTCCATACTGTTATAACATGCAATCCAGCTTCCTCCCCATGCCAGGTACCACCCTTCACAGTGCTAATTTCCAAGGGGCCTCCTTACAGAAAATTACAAGAAGGGTTTGAAGTAGTCTGCCATCCTTGGATAAGTAATGGAGATAGATGCTATTTGTGGGAAATTAATTATGCTGCCACAGGATTGCTATTTGTTGCATGCCAGATATGTCTCCAATAGAGGGTACTCAAAACTTAGTATAAGAAGAGAAATTTGAAGTTACAGATGGTCCGTATACTACCTACAGTAGGAACATGTGAATCCTAAGGCAGAATCACAACCTAGTGATTACTAAAGAGTATATTGACCAGTAAGATGATGTACAAGACAATGTACATTTCTGAAATGAAATCCAAAATTGTTGATTCCTGACATTATAATACTGCATTAAAAAAAAGGATCGGGGAGCAGGGGAAGGGAGGGAAGTGTATTTTTTTCTTAATTTTTTTCCAATTACAAGTAAAGATAGTTTTCAATATTCATTTTTGTAAGATTTTGAGTTCCAATTTTTCTTCCTTCCTTCCTTTCCCTCCCCCTTCCCCAAAGACAGCAAGCAATCTGACATAGGTTGTATGTGTACAATCACATTAAAGATATTTCCACATTAGTCATGTTGTAAAAGAAGAATCAGAACAAAAAGAGAAAACCACAAGAAAGAAAAAAAAACAACAAATAAAGTGGGAATAGTATGCTTTGATCTGAATTCATACTCCATACTTCTTTTTCTGGCCATGAAGAACATTTTCCATCATAAGTCTTTTGGAATTGCCTTGGATAATTGTATTGCTGAGAAGAGCTAAGTGTATCACAGTTGATCATCACACAATGTTGCTATTACTATGTACAATGGTCTCCTGGTTCTGCTCACTTCACTCAGCGGCATCAGTTCATGTAAGTCTTTCCAGATTTTTCTGAAATCTGCCTACTCATCATTTCTTATAGAACAATAGTATTCCATTACATTCATATACCACAACTTGTTTAGCTATTCCCTAATTGATGGGCATCCCCTCAATTTCCAATTCTTCCACATTCTTTCCAATTCCACCACAAAAAGAGGAGTTATAAATACTTTTGTATATGTGGATTCTTTTCCCTTTTTTATGATATCTTTAGGAAACAGACCTAGTAGGGGTATTGCTGGGTAAAAGGATATGCACAGCTTTATAGCCCTTTGGGCATAGTTTCAAATTGCTTTCCAGAATGGTTGGATCAATTTATGATTCCACTAACAGTATATTAGTGTTTCAATTTTCCCACATCTTCTGGGGGAGTGTATCTTCCCAGTCGTGCCAACTGTCAAGGAAGCCAAATAATAGGAACTCATCAAGTTGCTATTGAATAATAGAATTGAAAGGAACCTTAGAGATCATTTAGTCTAAAGGTGCTAAACACATGGCCCACAACACTCCAGAATATGGCCCTAACCAGATTAAATGTAATTGAAAAATAATTAGCAGAATAAATAAAAATACAAAAAAATATAGATAATGTTAATATGTGGTTATCTAGCTTAATATGCTTCCCACAAGGATCCTTATGTATTGTTCAATGGTCCCCATTCCTAGTTGAGTTTGACATCAATAATATAGTCCAATACCCACATTTTACATACAAGAAAATAAAAGGCCAGGAAAGTTCAATGACTCCATCTCATTGCTAGTTAGCTGAAGAAGTGGGATTAGAACCCAGGTCTTCTGAGTCCCAATCCCATCCCACCAAACTACGTTTTCACAACACTTCATTTTTGTAGTTTCCTTTTGCAATGTGGATTATCACCTAAATCATCTGTTTTGTGTTTGTAAAACTGGGCTCCTATAAATCACAACTCTGGTTCAATAGCCCTTGCTACTTTTCTCTGATTCTCTATGGAGATTTTTTAGTCATGAGTTTCATGAATCATGAATCATGAATCATGAACCCCAGCAAGCACAACACCCTATTTACAAATCATACTGGGTCATGAATCCAGAAACAAGAGCATTTAATTAAGACATAAAAGCAGTGTAAATAATAATGTAGTATGAAATAGTAGAATTATGGGGGCAGCTAGGTGGTGCTGTGGGTGGAGCGCCGGTCCTGGAGTCAGGAGTACCTGAGTTCAGATCTGGCCTCAGACACTTAACACTTGCTAGCTGTGTGGCCCTGGGCAAGTCACTTAACCCCAACTGCCTCACTAAAAAAAAATAAAATAAAATAAAAAAAAATAAAAAAATAGTAGAATTATTCTCTGTCTCCTTATGAAATGGGTACATTCTTTTATCCTTCCCAAAGTGATGGAAAGGAGGGGGAAAAACCTTGGGGAAAAAACTTAGAAAGGGTTAGGGAATTACTCATTAACTCATGGCCAAGCAGAATAAAGAAATAGTTCATTGCTCACTTACCCTCCTGTCAGCATATTCTCAATGGTTAGTATTGAAATGCACCAGAACCCCTTAGGGTTAGAGTTGCCTCAGTTTTGTCATTGGGCTGGCAATTCCCTCTGAATAGAATCAGTCTCCTGGATTCCCATCCCCTGAATGCAAATGCAACATCAATATCTCTTCTTCAGATGACCACAGCCAATAGCATTATACTGTGATTCTGCTCATGGCTACTCCAAAATACCCAAAGAATCCCTTTACTTGACTACCTCCCAACTCTAATTTGCACCACCTTTTCCAAGAAGCCTCTGTCCTCTTTGGGATATTTTTTCCAAATTCACACCTCCTAATATAATCCTTCTACCCAGGTGCAAGGCCACATAGGATCCTAAGGTCTCAGAGCTTTCTCTTATGAAAAGAAACTTCCTTGTGAGCTATACTGGAAATCTGTCAAGAGGAAACTACCCCTGTCACATATTTTTGCAGATCACTTCCTGACCTTTTCCAAACCATGCATCATATACCCTCTACCTCCTCCTCATGACTCCTCCCCACCCCATCACCACCACTGGAACCTAGACTCTCCCTCTGGTATAGTGAGCTCTAAGTAAACTTTTACCTTATTTTACTCAGAACCAGGCTACCAGGCCAATTGCCACTGCCTAATTTCCAAACCCTGATTCCTAAACTCTAGTTGTTCTCATCCTTCTTCTTCACTTGGCCTTCGTTTTACCTCCCCTTATGTTTTCCCTTATTAGAATGTGAGGTCCTTGAAAAGCCAGGAACTGGAATTTCTGCTTGTAGAGATGTGTCTCTAATACTTAGCAAAGTGCTTGGCACATAGTAAGCACTTAATAAATGCTGTTTCATTCATCAATTCAGATCAGATTTTCTTAAAGTAAAATATAGCATAGATGTCTTTCTTTTCTTTTTTCTTCACATTTTACCCTATGTTTGTGCCAATTAGCAATATATTCTACCTGTTTGTCTTGTTGCATGCAGAGATGAGTGTGTGTTCATTTGCAGCCCACTCTTCTTTAGAGGCACCAAATCAACATTACATGCTCTGTGCACACAAAAGCCATCACCTCTTATATTATCCAATATAAAGAAGAGTTGATCTGCCTGTCACTTCAAGACCCTGGGCACTCTTTCAATATTCCTCGATCATGTAACTCCCCATTTCCTATTTATTTCAGAGTTTGTGGTCTTTAACTTCTGAGGGAGGACAAGTACAGAAATGTTAATTCATATTAGAAATGCATATTCACTTTAAAAATAAAAAAGTGCCATTTGTTAGAATACAGGTGACTGATATTTGAGATTTGGTCCTTTTCTTTCTATCAAAGAACACTGAGTCTCTCTCTCTCTCTCTCTCTCTCTCTCTCTCTCTCTCTCACACACACACACACACACACACACACACACACACACACACACACACACATATTAAAGGCTACTTAATTGTCCATATGGGGCATCTAGGTAATGAAGTGGATAGAGCACTGGGCTTGGAATCAGAAAGACTAATCTTTCTGAATTCAAATCTAGCCTCAGACACTTACTACCTGTGTTATCCTAGGCAAGCCACTTAACCTTGTTTGCCTCAATTGCCTCATCTATAAAATAGGTTGGAGAAGAAAATGGCAAATCACTCCAGGATTCTTGCAAAAACAAAACCCCCAAAAAATGGGGTCATGAAGAGTCAGACATCAATTTTTAAAAATCACAAATTTCCCTTAAGTGACTGAAAAAAAAATGTATTCCATTTTTGGGACTTTTTTTTGAGGAGGATAAATATTTCTCATCTGAAAACTGACTGTTCAGATACCTTGATCATTTATCAACTGAAAAATGGCTCTTATTTGTATAAATTTGGCTCAGTTCTCTATATATTTGGGATATGAGGCCCTTATCAGAGAAACTTCCTATAAAATTTTCTCACAGTTATAATTACTGTGTATTTTCCTTCATCCTATTTCCCCTACTTATCCTTTTCTCTCTCTCCTTTCATCCAGTCCCACCTCAAAAAAGTTTTGCTTCTAACCACCACCTCCCCCTAATCCATTTTCCCTTCTATCAGTCCCTCCCCCTTCTTCTGTTCCCTTCTTCTCCTAATTTCCTATAAGGTAAGGTAGATTTTTATACCCAACTGAGTGTGTATCCTATTCCCTCTGAGTCAATTCTGAATAGAGTAAGATTCAAGCATTGTACACCATCACAACCCCATCTTCCCCTGTACTTTAAAAGTTCCTTTGTGTCTCTTATATGTGAGATAATTTGCCCCATTCCACTTCCTTCCTCCTTCTCCCAGTGCATCCCTCTTTCTCACCCCTTAAATATATATTTTAGATATCATCCCATCACAGTCAATTTATACCCATGTCCTCTTCCTATGTACATTCCTCCTAACTGCCCTAAAAATGATAAACTTCTTAGTATTTACAAGTATCATCTTCCCCTGTAAATGTAAATACAATGTAAATTATATTGTACATAGTTTAACCTTATTGAATCGCTTGTGATTTCTCTTTCCTGTTTGCGTTTTTATACTTCTCTTGAGTTTTGTATTAAAAATCAAATTTTCTTTTCACCTCTGGTCTTTTCATCAGGTATGCTTAAAATAAGTCCTCTATTTCATTAAATATCCATTTTCTCCCCTGAAGCTTGATCTCAGTGTTGCTGAGTAGGTGATTTTGGGTTGTAATCCTAGCTCTTTTCCCTCTAGAATATCATATTCCAAGCCCTCCAATCCTTTAATGTAGAAACTGCTAAGTCTAGTATTATCCTGACTGTGGCTCCATGATATTTGAATTGTTTCTTTTTTGACTGCTTTCAGTATTTTCTCCTTGAGTTGGAAGCTCTGGAGTTTGACTATAACATTCCTAAGATTTTTTCATTTGGGGATTTCTTTCAGAAAGTAATCAATGGATTCTTTCAATGTCTATTTTACCCTCTGGTTCTAGGATATCAGGGCAGTTTTCCTTGCTAATTTCTTGAAAAATGCTGTCCAGGCTATTTTTTAAAATCATGGCTTTCAGGTAGTACAGTAATTCTTAAATTAGCTCTCCTTAATCTATTTTCCATGTCAGTTGTTTTTCCAATGTGGTATTTCATATTGTCAACCAATTTTTCATTCTTTCAATTTTGGTTAATGCCCCTTGATGTTTCATGGAGTCATTAGTTTCCACTTACCAGATTCTAATTTTTAAGGAATTATTTTCCTCATTAACTTTTCTACCTCTTCTTCCATTTAGGAAATTCTACTTTGTAAAGAATTCTCTTCAGGGAATTTTTTTTGTCTCTTTTACCATTTGGCCTATTATCTTTTTGAAAATGTCATTTTCTTTGGTATTTTTGTCCCTCCTTTACTAAGCTGTTGCTGGCTTACTGGGGTATAGCCTGCACTGGGCCACACTTCTCTCGCATGCTAGTATGACAGACCTTTCCTGCCAGCCTTTTAAGTTGCCTTGGGTTGGAAAATTGTTTCACTCCATTCATTTTGTGTGTTCTGCTGCTCCAGAATTCATGTTTAGATGTTATTTTTAAATTGTTTTGAGGAGAATTTGGAAGAGCTAAGGAGTGTCTCTGCCTTTACTCCACCATCTTGGTTCTTCCACTCTGTTTATTTCACTCTTTTTTTTTTAAGTGAGGCAATTGGGGGTTAAGTGACTTGCCCAGGGTCACACAGCTAGTAAGTGTTTAAGTGTATGAGGCTGGATTTGAATTCAGGTCCTCCTGACTCCAGAGCCGGTGCTCTATCCACTGCGCCATCTAGCTGCCCCTATTTCACTCTTTTTTAATTAAAAAGAGGAAACATAAAACTATATTCCATCAGGAAGAATTCAGTTCAAGTCCTAACTCAGATTCTTACTAGATGTATGATCATAAACAAGTCATTTAGTATCTCATTCTCAATTTTCTTATCTGTGAAAAGGAAGATAATACATCTACCTTACAAGAATGTCATAAAAATTAAGTAAGGTAATATTTGTAAGTGCTTTGCAAACCTTAGAGTGCTATATAAATGCTAGCTATCATTATTATATTAAATAATTATGCTACATAATAAAATGCTTCAATTATATATCATGGCTATAATCCTTAATGATATTATTATCCAAAAGGGGCTATGGAGATTACAATAAACTATTGACCTATACCAGACCACACTTTCATAATCAGATTCCTGACTGAACAGCACAAACAATATAAAATCCCACTGTACTTGTTTGTTGTTTACAATAATGCATTTAACTCAATAAAGCAAAACTCAGCCTGAAGGCTGTCCTTCAATAAAGTACCACCCATGCCAAAATCATCTAAGATTCTTTGATACATTCATCATGAAGAACTTTGTTCAATGATCCTTTGTTTGTGAGGCATTAAAAAGCAGGGAGAAAATATTCTCATTAAAGGTGTTGCTGAAAGGAAAGGAAAATTGACAGAAAGGAATAGAAGCAAGAAAAACCAAATTATAACATCAATTTTGTTTTGTTTTGTTTTGTTTTTAGTGAGGCAATTGGGGTTAAGTGACTTGCCCAGGGTCACACAGCTAGTAAGTGGTAAGTGTCTGAGGCCAGATTTGAACTCAGGTACTCCTGACTACAGGTCCAGTGCTCTATCCACTGGACCACCTAGCTGGCCCTAACATCAATATTTGTCAAAACTCCTTAAGACTAAATACTAATTCATTTCTTCTTCCTTCCTGCCTAATTCATTTTTTGCCTTGCTGTCCTATGCTGCTATTTTACCCTCCATACCAGACCACCAGAAATGATGCTTAAAGAGATCTCAGTAACTTGGCTCTAGCCTCCCTGTGACCATATGTCCTTATCTTTACCAGTGCCATTTTCTATCCTGCTACTATACATGTATCCATGGAAAGCAATATAGAACTATGCCCTCAAAATCATTAAACTCTTTTTACCCATTGACCCAGCAATACCATTACTGGGCCTAAATTCCAAGAAAATCAAAGGAAAAGGACCCACATCTATAGCATTATTTATAGCAGCTTTTTTTGTAGTAGCAAAGAACTGAAAACTAAAGGGGGTGCCATCTGCTAGGGAATGACTGAACAAATTATGGCTGGTATATGATCATAATAGAAAGCTATTGTGCATAAGAAATGACAAAATGGTTGATTTCAGAAAAACCTGGGAAAACTTATATGACTGATGCAGAGTGAGGTAAGCAGAATCAGGAGAACAATTTGTACAATAAAAACATTATTTTTTTAAAAAATTAAAGTCTTTAGGACTCTGATCAACACAATGACCAACTATGTAATTCTAAAGAACTAATAATGAAAAAATGCTACCCAGCTCTTGCCAGAGGGGTGATGGAGTAAATATGCAAAATAAGGAATACATTTTTAGAAATAATCAATGCTGGAATTTGTTTTTCTTAATCATGTATATTTGTTACAAGGGCTTCCCAACCACCACAGCCCCATTGTGGGGGAGTGGGAGGTGAAGTAGGAATAGAAATAGAGGAAGGAGGAGGAGGAAGATAAAGAGGAGGTCTTTAATACAGAGGAGAGAACCAGGAAGGCCAGAGAAAATCACAGAGAAGCAGAGCATCTTTCAAGTTTACAGGTTGAATTTATTTTATCCTTAAAAAATAAAAGCAAATTGTACATAATAGAGACCTGTTGTTTCATGTAAAATCCTCTTTTCCTGTTCTATATATGTGGAAATTTCATTTGGTGCCTTTTATGAAGTTTAGGATTTTAAAAAGAAAAAAGGAAAAAAAAATAACTTAGGTGAGAGGTAAAAAGGACCTCAACTGTACTAGAGGCACTGTGAGTATAGAAAGTGGGATAGATTACAGAGATTTTGTGATGGTATGAGCAACAAAATTTATCAACTCTTAAGTTGTGGGGGTTCAATCTATCATTTTTTGATATGTCATTGTTTTTAATTTATCATTTGTTTTTGTGAAAATCTGGACCATTTTCCTATATTTTATGGTGTTCAAATTTAGATTTTTTTGCTGAGTTCTTCTGAGAAACCTATAATTTTAAAATTTTTCCTGTTTATCCTGTCTTCAAGATCAGTCACTTCAGTTTATAAGGAATTCATATATTCCTTTAAAAATTATTGCCTTTTGCTCTTCTGCCAAATATCCATTTAATTCAGTATTTATTTTCTTCCAAATCTGTTGTTCTCTCTACTTCTTCGGAAAGTCTACATCTTATGTCTGGTTTTTTTTTCCTACTCTGCTGTTAAGTGTTTTTTAATTATGTGTGGAAAGCTGATTTCTGACCAAAATTCATGCATAATTCCTTATTCTCAGAATTTTATCTTTTAAATTTCTTGCTATTATACCATGATTTCTGGGGAATCCCCAGGATTCTCTGTTTCATTGAGTAATATTGGTTCAAATTGCTTTGGTTTCTCATTTAGGTTTTATTCATTCTTCCTTCTGTTTGTATTATTCAAACTGACTTATATGCTTGCAACCTAAGTTTTAATTCAGGTTTTCTCATTGTCCTTTAGGTGTTTTTTTTTTCTTTCAGCCTCATCTAATGTGGCACAGGACCCCAAGACTGAGGTGCCTCAACCTCATCAAACTGGTGAAAGTGAAGTTAGCTAAAGCCCCTCTCCTGAGCAACCTCTGGATGTAGAGAATTTACTTTGGCCCAATGCTTATTCCCTCCTAGCCTGTCCTTCTGAATGCCATGTATGTCTTCCACTCCTTCTTTCTCTAGCCTTTGTCCTTCTCCTTTACATGGCTGGGCCAGATCAGTGACTACTGCTTCTTGTGGAGTGAGGGAAGGCTTCATTGAGGTGAGGGAGGTGAGGTAATGTGTATTCATTGACATGGAGGATAACTGTAGCCAGGCCCCTAGTCAAAAGTGTGTGTTTTCCTAGGCTCACTATGCCAGGTATGCAGAATTGACTCGGATTGGGTACACCATGAATTGTAATCATTAAAATTTTCCGGTGTTAATTCATGAAGAATTTTACTTTGTGTTAGGGTTTCTGTGGATTTTGTTTTAGTTACTTTATATTTGATGTATAACTCCTTTCTTTAGAGTTTTGGTATTGCTTTAAAAATTTGTAGAAAGACAACAATAACAACTATTTGCCATCTTTCTGGTCACCTGATCTACAACAACTAATTCTTTAAAAAAAAAACCAAAGGCATTACCAACAGCTTTCAGGCATGTAACTTCTCAAGTCAAAAAGAATACCTGAAAAAAACTGAAAAGAGATACTAAATGGAGTTTCATTGGATGGCAGGGAAGAAAATGATCATATCATTGCAGAACATGATAACTTGAGATAAAGACAACTACAGAGACCAAGCTTTAGGGATAGGAAGCAGAGAAGTAGTTACAGGAAGGGAAGAAGGATGTGGCAAGGGGAAATGAAGCCACTGACAGCTGGAAGGCAAAGCTAACAATATATTTGACAAAAGTGAAGGTGGAACCTGGCCAAATGATAGTGGTAGAGGTAAGTAGCTTCCCATGGTGGCACATGGATAAGACCCTCCAGTGACATAAGAATGTGTTTCCACTACATGAAACCAAGATTAGAAACAAATGACCTTCCAAGGTTAATATCCATATGAGCCTGGCCAAAAATAAGTCAACAAAGACACACCAGACAAATGACTGAGTCATGTAGATGTGTTTGTGGAAATGGAAAGTTTTATAATGGTTATTCAGGACAAAGTCATTTTCACCAAAAATTACACATGGGTTACACTGATCAATGTTAGATTATCGAAGGAAGTTAAGTCAAATATATAAGCACTGATAATACAAATGATAGACCCACCATTAAGGAGCTTATATTGTAATGGATGAAAACAACATACAAAAAGAAGCTGAAAAGGGTAGTTAAAGGCAAGGAGAAGGTACCAACACTAGGGCATGATAGAGAATGTTCAGATAGTCAGGACTGGAACCTAGAGAGGCATGAATACCTAGCACACCTGGACATTTTCCTTTAAAATGGAGGCTCTGGGAGTAACTGATCAATCAAAACAAGGGATGATAGGGGCAGAATGAACTTCCACAGTGAGAAGGCTGTTCTAATATGGTGGAGACAAGTCTAGGGAGTCTAGGAGTAGAGCCCATAGAAAAATGAAGATGAAGGAAGGAAATGATAGAGACAGTATAGCATGGAAAAAATGGAGATGGTATAGCATATCACTGTCAGCTGTAAATATTTAGGACCCAGCAAACACCTGGTAACACATGATCTGGTAGCTAGAAGCAGAAGCTTGCTTTATTTTGTGGATGAACAAGATGACAAATCCCAATATTACAAATATAGACCTGACAGTATCCTCTAGATTCAACCAATAAGCTGTACTGGATCCAGATCATGAATACAGACTGAATTGTTGTCCACAATTTCCCAGACATGACATCAATTCCCAAAATCTTAAGAATAATACTTTTATTTTTAATTAAATTTTTTTTCAGTTATCAAACATTTCTTTCCTCCTACACTGAAGGGGGGAAAAGAAAATAAACAAAACCCTTGTAACAAATATGTTTTGTCACACAAACTAATTCCCATGTTGACTGTGTCCAAAAATGTGTGTCTCATTATGCATATTAGTCCTTTACCACTCTGTGAGGAGGAAGGTGGCATTTTTCATCACTGAGCCTTTTGAATCATGGTTGATTAGTGTGCTAATAAGAAAACAACAATATTTTCAATAGCAGTTGCTATCCCAAATATCTCCCATAATCTCCAAGCTACATGGAAGGAAGAGTTTTCAAATTATAGAGACCAATAAAAGGAGATAAAAAATTTATTTGGGAGCAGTCTGTTCCTGAAGCTGTGCCAAGGATGCCTTCAGTGAACCACAGGGGTTGCATTTGCATCCTAATTCTTTTAATTAACTACAGAAAGAAGTTATTTTACCCTCATATGAAACTGTCCAGAGAACATTAAATATAAAGGAATAATAACAGGACAATGAAATTCCAGGACTGTTTCTATTTGAACCCCAATGAAAAAGATGAGAAGAATGAGATGACTACAATAATAACCTACATCTGTGTACAGCTTTATACTTTTCAAAAAGATTTCTCATCTGCTAGCTAAATTGATTCTTACAATAGCTTTGTTCAATATTATTTATATTTTACAGATGGAGAAAGTGAATACCAGAGAAGATAATTGACTTGCCTAAGGTCACCCAACTAGTTAGTGGTTAAGACTAGGATCTGGGTTTTCTGGCTCCCCTTCCTCCCCACATTCTACCAGATAAAGTCAGTTCCTACTCTACCTTATTCTGAGAAGTAGTGTAGTATATAGTATAGTATACAGAATGTGGTATACAAACTACTGGACTCCAAGTTATAAAGAGTAGATGCTTGCTAGATATGTGACTACAAGCAAGCTAATCAACTTCTCTGAGTCTCAATTCTCTTAATAGTAAATCATTAATAAACATTTGTTAAGCATCTGCTATATACTAGGCATTGTGCTAAGTGTTGGGGATGCAAAGAAAAGCATTAGGTGGTAAGGATCTCACAATCTATGGCAGGGGAAAGGCTACATATAAAAATAAAATGAAAAGTGGAGTAGGGAATGTGCAGAAGGCTACCCAGGAGCATGAGGTCCTGCAGATAGGGTGGGAAAATAATTAATTAGTAATAATAAGAGGGCAGCTAGGTGGTGCAGTGGATAAAGCACCAGCCCTGGATTCAGGAGGACCTGAGTTCAAATCCGGCTTCAGAGACTTGACACTTACTAGCTGTTTGACCCTGGGCAAGTCATTTAACCCTCATTGCCCCATTTTTTAAAAATCCCAACAAATTAGTAATAAGAAGAACAACAATTCAGACATATAACTCCTATATGTGCCAGGCATGGTACTAAGCGCATTATAATTATTATTTCATTTGATCCTTACAACAACCCAGGAGGTATTATTATGGCTATTTTCTAGATAGGAAACCGAGGCAGATAGAGGTTAAGTGACAGAACACAGTTAGTCTCACAGCTAATAAGTGTTTGAGACTGGATTTGAATTCAAGTCTTCCTGACTCTATGCCTGGAACTCTACCATATTGTTTCATCTCGCAGAATAATGAGTCTCTGGAAATCATGAAATCCAGATCGGCCAAATGGAAAATGATGAGATGAATTCCCTCACTGCTCTCTCCAAATAGATGAGTTCCTAGATGACCACTCTCCCCTCTTCTCCAATGAGAGAGAGATAGAAACCTCAGGAGGAGGGGATACTGAGGAGACATGAATTTCAGAGTTGATTTCATCTTGCTGAATTGTGAGTTTCTGGAAGTGATGAAATCCAGGAAGTCTGCTGAGTGGGAAATTGTTTCAAATATTTTTTTAAGTGAAGCAATTGGGGGCCAAGTGACTTGCCCAGGGTCACACAGCTAGTAAGTGTTAAGTGTCTGAGGTCAGATTTGAACTTAGGTCGTCCTGAATCCAGGGCCAGTGCTCTATCCACTGCACCACCTAGCTGCCCCAAAATTGTTTCAAATATAAGAAGAAGTGTTTGGGTTTTTTGAGGATCAATTGAGATGAGGTATATAAAGTATTTTACAGACCTTAAAATGCTATATAGATGTCAACGACCTCTGCAATATCTCTCTTATGCATTCCCTTCCATCTATTCAAATGGCCTCCAGACTCATCCAGGCCCCTCATAACCTCTTATCTCAACTATGACAAAAGGTTCCTAATTGGTCTCCCTACTTCAAGTCTCTCTCCTCTCCAATCCATCCTCCACAAAGTTGCTAAAGTGATTTTCCTAAAGCATGAGTATGACCATCTCACTCCTGTCTTAATAATATTAGCAGGTTCTAATTCCCTGTAGGATCAACTATCAACTCCACTGGCCTTGAAAGCCTTTTAACATCTGGCTCCAGCCTATGTTTCTAGTAATTACTCCCCCTTTACTCACACTATGGTCCAGCCAAACTGGCTCACACATGACAGTCCTTGTCATTGCCTTGCATCAGACGTCTCGCATAACTGGAATGTCCCCTCTCTTCACCTCTGCTTCTCAGAATCTCTTGTTGTTCAGCCATTCAGTCACATCTGACTCTTTGTGACCCCCACAGACAACAGCAAGACAGGCCCTTCTATCTTCCATTCTATCCAAGTTCATGGTCATTGTTTCCATAATACTCTCTATACATTTCATCATCTGCTATCTCTTTCTCCTTTTGCCTTCAATCTTTCCCAACACCAGGGTCTTTTCCAAGGAATGCTGTCTTCTTATTATGTGGCCAAATGGTATTATTAAGTTTCAGCTTCAATATTTGCCCTTCTAATGAATAGCCTGAATCAATTTCTTTAAGTATTGAGTGATTTGATCTCCTTGTTTTCCAAGGGACTCTCAAAAGTCTCCTCTACCAGCACAATTCAAAAGCTTCAATTCTGCAGTGCTCAGCTTTCCTTATGGTCCAACTCTTACAGTCATACACTGCTACTGGAAAAATCATAGCTTTAACTAAATGGACCTTTTTCAGCAAGGTGATAGCTCTGCTTTTTTAGTATTTCATCCAGATCTACTATAGCTTTCCTTCCAAGGAGCAAGTGTCTTTTAATTTCATGTCTGCAGTTGCCATCCGACACTGGTTCCATTTCTTTTCCTTCTATTTGCCAGGAAGTGATGGGAATAGTTGCCATGTTCTTAGTTCTGTCTGTCTTTCTGTTTGTCTGATGTTAAGCTTCAAACCAACTTTTATACTCTCCTCTTTTACCTTCATCAAGAGGCTTCTTAATTCTTCTTCACTTTCTGCTATTAGAGTTGTACAGTCTGCATATCTGAGATTATTGATATTTTTCCTGGCAACCTTAATTCTGGCTTTTGGTTAGTACAACCTGTCATTTTGCAATGCACTCTGCCTATCAGTTAAATAAATAAACTGACAACAATCGACCTTGTTATTCTCCTTTTCCAGTCTTAAACCAATCAGTTGTTCCATGTTGGGTTCTAACGGTTGCTTCTTGGCTTGCATACAGGTTCCTCAGGAAACAAAATAATACGGTGCTCCCATCTCTTTGAGGACTTGCCACATTTTGTTGTGATCTGCTATGACAAGGCAGTGATCCCAGGACTTGGAATCCCTATTTCCCTTCAAAGCCAAGCTCAAGCATTGTCTTTTACAGGAATTCTTTCCTGATCCTCCCAGTTCCTGGTGCCTCCTTTCCCTCATACCAAAAAAAAAAAAATGTGTTTATTTCATATATAGTTATATAGGAACACATCATCTGTAATTGATGGAGCTCTGGGCCTGAAGTCAGAAAAACCTGAGTTGAAACACAGCCACCTCTGCCTCAGTTTCCTTATATATATAATGGGAATAATAATAGCACCTACTTTGCAGGGTTGTTGTGAGGATCAAATAAGAGAATAATTATAAAGCACATATGAGTGCTTTTTAAGTGTTTGCTATTATTATAAGTAGCAGAGCTAGAATTTGAACCCAGTTTAACAGATTGCAAATCCAGGTCCACTTCTGCCTCTCTATTTTCCTCTGTGTGTGTGTGTGTGTGTACATACAGAAACTTTGGTGAAAAACAAGTTATATACAAACATAAGAACATTCAATAAATGACAATAACTTAAAAAAACAATCAAACAAAATAAAGGAACGTGCATTCAGAGGGAGCAATAGTAAATCCTGGTAAGAGTGGAAGGAACATTGATCTAATCAGAGGATAAATCATGCCTTTGCCCCTTACTAGGTATAAGCTCTTAGGCAAGTCACTTGAACCTCATTTTCTTTAGCAGTAAAATAGAGATGATCATTCTTACAGTACCAACCTCACACAGTTGTTGTGAGGGTCAAATGAGAGATGGCAGATAGAGAGTTCCTAGTATCTTTAAAGGGCTGTGTAAATGTAAGTTATTATTAAGAGGCAAGGTTATTGCTTCCATTGGAAAGCTGAATATAATTTTTATGCTCCTCCCAGACAGATTGAGGTTCTTTCTCTCTGATTGTTTCCCCTGGGGAAAAGTGGTGATAAAAATATTTATAATTCATATGAACTCTCCCAGTCTCCAAAGCATTTCAGGACATCTGATGCTATATTTTCTTAAGACTGAACATTATCCTTCTGCATGAAAAAATAAACTGAATATGTTTCATCTTGCTAGTTTTATCTGTGGCCGATATCTTTTAAAAGGAAACGTATATACACACACACAAAATTGTATCTATAGATAAAATATTATATCTAAATTGTATAAATATTAAACATAAATAATAGAAATGTATTATAAAATATATATTATATAATCTGTGTGTACATATTGATACATACAAATGTGTATTGTATAATATGTGTATATGTGTGTATGTATATATGTATGAATTGTGTGTGTGTGTATGTGTGTGTGTGTGTGTATGTATACACATAGACTCCACAGCTGAGGGATAAGAAGAGAGGGTAGGTAAAGGAAAAAAAGAGAGCTTGCTATCCTGGGACAAGGCTATAAACAATCCCATCCAAGGGTTGTTTCCAGAGTATTCATCCAAGGGCTTGTCTGCAGAAGGCAGGGAAGTCAAGGAAACTGGGCTGTGTTACAGAAAAGTAGAAGCAGTGTCTGATAGCCCTGAAAACTGCCCCAGCTTTTCTCCCACATCCTGGGGGAGGCTGGGGCAGGGGGTGTTGGGGGAGGAAATGAAAGCATTCCTAGAGCCAGCATATAAAAAGAAGCAGACCTTCTAGGCGGGTGAATGTTGTCTGGATCTATTCTATTACTATTACCCAGTTCTTTGTTCTTAAAAAAAGGAGTGAGCTAATGAAGCAGGTGAGGCTCTGAAACTGGACAGCAGGGGGAGGGCATGCTAGCTTGTAGATCAAGTAGTAATCATGGAAATGAAAGCCAATTTTTGATCCTATCCCCTTTAAGTTTTCTCTAGGTCTTTAGTGATGTCTCTGTAACATGTTCTTAAGCTTGTACTGTTGGTTAGAAGCAAAACCGTACATGCTACATACATTCCAAACTCTCTCAGATCTCATGGTCCTTTTGGGAGCTGCCCCTTTTTATGGTACAAAACAGTGTAAACAATAGAGAACCTGATCCATTTAATGGAAAGCTGCTTCCAGCCACCTGGACTCTTTCTCATGTAACAATTGGAATGACGCCACCTGCTGGAGACACTGTAGGAAAGCTCCACCATGAGAAGGCCTCTGAGGGCAGAGCCATGAGGCTTTTCTTTGGCGTCAGGAAGTGACATTTGCTCATGGCTACTGTCTATCAAGGCTATTAGCCAATCAAATTGAGCAGTCTCCCATTTCTGGGAGGAGGACACGAAGTAGGAAGCCAATGCTGGCAGAGGGGTTCTGTCTCTTTTTGGTTCCTGACCTCACCATGGTGGGTCAGATGATAGGGTCTCTTAGAAATAGTTAGATTTTTACCTTTCTCTCTGATCCTAATGCTCTTTAATAAATACTTAAACATTTAAATACTCTTGCTAAAGCTTATCATTTATTGGAAACCACTCATTAGATTTTAGATAGTATAGCTAGAATTTTAGCCCCTTACACTCAAGACCTATGGTTCTGGTAGAGGGAAAGGGGTGTGATGGAAAAATTATTACATCCCAGTTTCAAATAGCTAGATGGTAAGAATTATTATGTTAGGAAGCTCCTAACCTCAGAGAAAACTCAGACTCCCTTTACCCAATGCAAATTAGGACTGTGTTCCTGAAGCCACCCTAATCCAAATACTATCGCTGTCACAGACATGTTTATCAACTCTGATGTGACTTTTCCAGTGTAGTTCCCCAATTGATACAATATTTCACTGGTGTCTTGCCTCAGTTTCTTTAGCTATAAAATGGTCATAACTACTACCTCATGGAGTTGTTTTCTCACTCATAGAATAAGGAAAGTATTTTGTAAACTATAAGTGTATATACAGTCAATCTATGAATAATACTACCATCTTTTGGCAAATAGAGTGGGGAGACTGAGTCACTGCAGTAACATATTCCTGTGGGTTTATAGCAAACATCTGCAGTAGAACTGGTCACTCCATCGGCCTGCAGCAGGATTTGTCAGGACGCTGGAGCCCTCTCTGCTTTGGAGGCACTCACATTTCTGCCATATGGAAGTAGCTGAGACTAGACAAATGCTGACTCTTCTACTACAAGAAGCTCCTAAGGCTGGTTCAAGTCACTTGACAGGTTTTAGCTTATACTGTGGAAATGGGAGACATATCAGGAGACCTGGTGGAAAACATAAGCTACTAGGCTGGTGAGTGTCTCCTAGTTTGGAGAAAAGGACACATTTTCCATCCCCATTTGCAGAATTGTTCACAATTTCTGGGATATGTAGGGTTTCCCCTCCTTCCACTAAGCATGTTCCATATGGGTTTTATCACTGACTAATCTTTGGGGGATGGGAGGAAATCTGCACTGATGCTCTCCATGAAGAGCACCACCTGGGGGCTATTGCTGATTATCTGTCTGAGGCCAACAAGAGCAGCAGTTTTCTCAGGGGTCTTGGTTCCTATTATTCACATGCATGGGAATGCATGTATAATGAAAATGAGGAGGATAACCAGGAAGCAATTGGTCACAGAAACACCTAGTCATCCCTCGATGCTTCTGTGATTAGGTACATAGAAGTGGTTATTCAACAGACAAGAAGATTTCATAGCCAGTGTTAGAGGAGGCATTATTATAGCAATCAGACAGGTAACACTGTGTGAGTGCTTCCCAAAGTTAGGGTGAAAAATCAGGCAAAGAGAAAGGAGAAGGGGAGACATGATCTTATGAAGCTCTTGATACAAGAGTTACCTAGGAAGTCTCCATGAGGATGATATAGAGATAATAGTTTGGTTAGGTTAGATCTATCTCTACTACCACCACCCCCAATACCACTTGTCCACCCACCCATGCCTTAGAAAGGAGATGAGGGATTGGTGAATCTGCTGAACACCAAAAATAATTTGACCAATCACTGTATGAATCTTTATCTAGATTACTAGTATATTCAAAGGTTCCTGAGATCTACTAATCCTCAATTTGCAAAGGAACCTGAATTCCTAAATTTACAAAGGTACATTTTCAAAGGGCCTTGAATCCTTACATTTACATCTAACTATAAAACAGTATAAGCCCCAGTGTTCAGTCTCTATTCTGAAAAGAACCAAAACATCTGACTGGATTTCACATGTTGTGATTGTTCCAAATCTGGACAAAGGGCCCTGGGTAATTATTTCACAGATTGGTATGCATCTCTGATGTATCCTCTGTCTTATCAACAATAAATTATAACTAGATCAGTTCTTTATTAGTGTGAGTTGTCTCTCTTCCTTCTGCAAATAGTCTGACAAAAGGCAATGTCATTAAGAAAAATATTTTGACAAAAACTTTGCTCTTCCCTTTGGTTTGAGATAGTATAAATAGGGTAGATAAAAAAAGAAAACAGTATTAAATGGTGGAAAATCCTTGAAAATTTAGATCTAATGTTCTACTGATGTCACTCATGTTAAATCTTATCTTACTATTCATATCTAAATATCTTCATGATCCTAGTGTTTAAGAGTATTAGCTCCAAGATAATTAATTTATGTTTCTTAAAATGGAATGATTATGGGGGCAGCTAGGTGGCGCAGTGGATAGAGCACCGGCCCTGGAGTCAGGAGGACCTGAGTTCAAATCCGGCCTCAGACACTTGACACTTACTAGCTGTGTGACCCTGGGCAAGACACTTAACCCCAATTGCCTCACTAAAAAACAAAAACAAAAACAAAACAAAAAATGGAATGATTATGTTCTTTAATCCCCTTGCTATTTCTTTCTCTAAAATACATTTTAAGACCTATTTGTACACAAAAAAAATTATAGCAGCTCTTTTTGTGGTGGCTAAGAATTGGAAATCAAAGAAATGCCTATCAATTTCGAAATGGCTAAACAAGCTGTGGTATATGATGGTGAAGGAATATTATTGTACTATAAGAAATGACAAGCAGGATGATTTCAGAAAGGCCTAGAAAGACTTGTATGAACTGATATATAATGAAGAGAGCGGAATCAAGAAAACATTGTGCACAGAGACAGCAATATTGTTTGATGAAGAATGGTGAAAGACTTAACTATTTTCAACAATACAATGATCCAAGGCAATTCCAAAGGACTATTGATGAAACATACTGTTCACCACCAAAGAAAGAACTGATATTGGTGGAACACAGACTGAAACATGCTATTTTTCATTTTCTTTCATTTTTTCTTTTATTCAAGTTTTTATATAAAAAATGACTAATATGATGTTTTACATAATTGTACATGTATAACTTATATCTAATTGCTTACTGCCTCAGGGAGCAGGGAGGGAAAGAAAGGGAGGGAAGGAAGGAGAGATAAAAATTGGAACCCAAAACTATAAATAAACATTTATTATGTCTAAAAATAAATAAATAAATCTTACTCCTATAATAATTTTTATACTATTTTTCTTCCTCAGCAAAATTTTGAAAGCATACAATTTGAGGAAGAAATTCAATTTATGTGTTGTTTATTGTATTTATCTGGGCCATTAATAAAAGATGAGATATAACTGGGCATTGACTATTATCTATTTAGCTTGTAATAAATAGCTTATAACATGATACAATGGCCTATCAATTCCTAAGTGCTACAAAACCCTCCATATCAAATAATACCTATTATTCATTAGGAATCTTTTCTATCTAACATCATTTGGTAAGAAAGATGATCTGAGAGAGGCAGTGTGGTATCATGAAAAGGGCTCTGGACTGTGAGTCAGGAGACTTGGATAGTAGGTCCTCATTTACCTCTTAGAAGCTATATCACCTTGGATAAGTCACTTAACTTCTCTGGACTCCAGTTTAACCACCCATAAAATTAGGAGCCTAGACAAGTGGACCTCCAAAATGGTGTGATATTATGATGGGCACTATGCTGAGCAATGCACAAGTAGCTGATGAAGTCCTTGCCCTCTAGAAGGGCTGGAGATTACAGTCTTCTCTGTTGTTTCAAAAGGGAATACACGGATAGATGATAAATATTGGGCAATGACAGTGGGGACATGATGACATTTATGTTTGTTCATCTTGGGGTATGTTTGTCTAGTGTACCTCAGATCTGAAAGCAAACCAAGCTGCCTTACTTAGAGTTGGTTTATTCTGGAGAAATGGTTGCTTTGTTCTAGGCAAACATATGGTGTTGCTGTTCCATTCACACCTGGAGAGTGTTTATCTTCTCTCCTCCCTGTGCAGTAATTTTAATAAAAGCAGTGTACCAGTCATCACCCCAGGCGGCATGCCAGCTGCACCTGTCTCTCCCCCTCTGACAGGCTGTTGAAAGTGGATGCCTTCCAATGGACACAAAAGTCACTCTGACTCCATCTCAGCCTCCCTGCCTTTGCTGTGTATAACCACCACTTCGTGACATGCACTTAGTATGATTTTTGTTTGACTTTTTCATTGTTCTACCATCGTTGCCATCGTGGTTTTAGAGTGCCAAACATCATCCCATTCTCCCCTGCTATTGGTTCTCTCCATGCCCCTAAAAAGAAGCAAGATTAGACAGATTAAAGAAAGTACATACACTACCTATGTTTCTCTTTCCTTAAGGATAAATTAGTCATATGATGGGAAATGCTCTTCACATCCAGAGAAAGAACTAATGGGAGTCTGAATGCAGATTCAAGCATACTATTTTCACTTTCTTTTTCTCATGTTTTTTTTTTCTATTGGTCTGTTTCTTTTTTCACAACATGACTAATATGGAAATATGTTTTATATGATTGTACATATATAACCTATATCAAATTATTTCCTGTCTTAGGCAGAGGAAAGGTAAGGGAGAGAGAAAATTTGGAACTCAATTTAAAAAAAAAGTATTTTCATCCAGAGAAAGATAAATATAAGTATGTATAGAATTATTTTACATAATATATATATAACATATATATACTTATTTGTATCTAATGGTAGCTATCTCTAGGGCGGGGGAGGGGAAAGGGAAAAAAGGAAAAAAGAAACTTACATGATAATTTTATTAAGTATTTTAAAGGAATAGCAAGTTGTATATAATAGATTTGCAGTTTCATATGCAATCATCTTTTTTATATTATACTATGTTATGGAAATACTTGTCATATTTCATAAATTAAAAATAAACTAAATAACAACTTAAAAAAGAAAAAGAAGGAAAAATGAGTGTTAAAAATTATATTTACATGTAATTAGGAAAAATAAAATGTTATTTTTAAAAAAGAATCAATGTGTCTGTGTAGGCCCTCAGGACTGGGAGAGGTTTCCAGAGGTCATCCAGGACAATCCCCTGCCATGGTATTTGTCCCTACTCTAAGGAGTCTAAGCTTTTCATCCTACACTGTTCCAATGAGCACCCTCAATTTAGCAGATAGAAGGTGTTTTTTTTTTTTTTTTGTAAAATAGGAATACTTCAGTTTTCTAAGGGCACATTTTGAAATCATGTATAAGAAAAATAGCTAATGCATGGATGAGAATTCTAGATTTGGAGCTCAAAGGGAATTCATCTAGTTTAATCCCCTCATTGGATGGTTGAGGGCCAGAGAAGTTTGAGAGGCAAGCTATAAATTATACAAATAACAGAACCAGTATTCTAACCCATGCCCTCTGACTCCAAAATGGAGATCCTTTGAACTTGTTGTTTTCCATAAATGATACTTTAATAAGATAAGAATATGGAGTTATGTCTTGCTAGCTCCTGCTCATGCAGTAAATAGAAAATGATAGCCTTTTTCCTCATCTCAGGAGATTTAACTAAACAGTATATCCCCTGCTTCCTATAGCCCCAACCTCCCTCCCTTCTGACCTCTCTCTCTCTCATACTTTCATCCCAGTGTCCAGCTGGTCTTCTAAAATCAAGAAACAACCCCGTATAACTAGGTTAAGAAAACACAAGTCTCTGTCTCCCTGAAGCAAGAAAACTCACTGTTACCCTGCACACAATCTCATGAAAACTGGCCAAAAATAAATACAAAGATGAAGCAGGAGACTTTAAATTTGAAATCTTAGATTTAGAACTAGAAAAGACCTGGGAAATTGAGGTCCAGAGAAAGGAAGTGATCTTTCCAAGGTCAAATCCAGACCCTCTGATATGCCAAATGTGTTACTTAGGAAAGAGGACAGATCATCAGCCAGAGTGTGGCACTATAAAGGTAGGACAAGAAAGGAAAAACAGAAAATGATACTACCCTGTGAACTGCTAATCAATTTCCACCCCAGAGATGAAAGAAAGGTTACCAAAGGCATTCTGTAATATCCTTCCATGACACAAGTGAATATTTATCTTTTCAAGATGGTTTCATTTTCTCCGTGACAAAATTAGGGGTGACAAAGAATACAGCCCCAAAAAATCCTTTAGGCAAATCTCAATGGAAATTATTGACATTCAATTATCAGGTTGTGAATAGATGTGTGCATGTGTCTCTTTATTTATACATACCTCAATATTTTAAGGATCTTTGATTTCTGCCAGTGTAGTTACTCGCTTCAACAATATCACTAGCACTCCATATCTCAGCCGAAGGTTCTCATGAATTATTGTGGCTAAGAAATTCATGACCCTGTATCTAATCTAATATGAGCCTCTCCAAAATTTCCTAGGCTGGTCCTCAGATAATAGATATAAAGCCTATCACAAAGGGCCTAAACTCAAAACTTTTCCAACATGGCAAATGCTACCAGCTTGCTATGTGTGAGCATAGCCTGAGAATTCAAGGTCACCACCACAGCACATTATAATCAAAGGAAGACATTAGGGGAGGATTTTAATGTATCTCATGAATATTACCAGTGTGGAATTTATATACCATGAGACATATTATATACATTTATAGCCTTGATTATTATGTGGAACCTATTGAAAACTCATATAAGACCCTAAAGAACTCTGAACAGAATTATAAATTGTTTTGTTTATTACAGAATCTCAGGGCTTGAAGAGAACTCAGAAGCAGCTAATTTTGTTTTCATCTGAAAAAAGGATCATTACCACAACATAGCTGATAAGTGATTATCTAATCAAGAGTCTCCAAACTTTTTTTTTATCACATATTCCTAATAATTTTCTAAAATTGAGCATACCCCCATATATGTATCTTTATTTATTTATAAATTATGGACACCCTCAAAGAGTTCACATTCTAATGGAAGAGAGAACATGTAAAAATCATGCAATTCTCCCTGAGCTCTTGATTGATAATGCCTACCCTCTAAATTACCTCATTCATTCTGTGTATATGATACATACACTTATATGTGTACATGGTTTGCGTTTTGTTTTTCACAATTGAATATAAGTTCCCTGAGGAAAGTAACTTTTGTTTTGTAAAGTAATTAGTACACTACCTGGTACATGATAGCTACCTAATAAGGGGTTGATTGCCCCTTCCTGACACTCAGAATCCTAGGTCCAGGCCTTCTTTTGGTTCACTAATTCTTTCAATAGAGTTGCAATGGGAGGGGCTTAGTTACACTTCAATTCTTTTGGTTCCAATCAGACTAGCCAGATCTACAGAGAAGAAAAGAGTCATCACAAGGGGTCTTCCTGAAATGTAGATTACAGGACATACTTCTTGAATACCAATAGTATATTATAAAATGTACTGAACTGATTTCATAAAGCCAACAACCCTAAACCCAATTTAAATAACATTAAATCTGGAGTCTATTTCTTGCTACTGTCTTTTAAAACACCATTTTATAATTATTTTGAAAAGAAGTAGAATACTTAATTACAAATCAGGCCGAAATACAATTTTTTAAGATTTCAGAATGTTAAAACCTTACTGATAATCCATTCAGCTTTTCATTAGCACTGTTTTTAGAATATCTTTTTGCTACTTAAGAATTCTCCTTTGTCTTCCTAGAGAGTGACTGTGCATATGATCACATATAGGCCTATTAAAATAATCAGGTCCCTAGGCCATGGAAATGAATTTGGTTGCCTGTTGTTAAACAGATGAACGCTACACATCTACCCTGATTTAAATAGATTACTGCATCATCTATCTTCAGGCTTTAACTTTTCATCCTGTGCTTATTTTGGTTCTAAACCAGAATTCTGAAGCTAAGTTCTCTCCTTTGCATTCAGGAAGACAGGACTTTTTGGTGAGAAATCACCCCATAAAGGCCCCCAGTCAGAAGTTTCCCCCCTCCCCCCCACTCATCCAGATTCTTTCATTTGTTCATTCATTGATTCATTCATTCGTTTAATTATATGGGTTTCATGAGTTTTGTCACGTCTTGAGTAATTTTTTTGAACTTACTCCCTGGGAAACTAGGAAATATTTCTCTTCTCAAAACCATAGTCCTAGGATTCAATCCCTTTCCCTGGTCTTATGGTTTGAGCCCAAACCTTGCCACCATTTATAACTTTTTTTTTTTTAATGAGAAAGTACAATGAGGATAAGGATTTTTTTTGGGGGGGAAGTGACTGATATTTCAAAAGAAAATGTATCCATTAAAAACTATAAATTGAGAAATTGTTGCTTCACAAACAGAATCAATGTGAGTCATGTCAGAACCAAGACCAGGAAGAAGCCTGGGTTATCTTCAAAAAACCTTCATCTGCCTGGGGAATGACTTCCCCATGAAAAATGGGCTGGTACATTGGAGAAGATGGGAGATAGACACCATCATCTAGGAGAAGTTTGGCAATGAGATTTCTGGAGAAGTTAGTCATCTGATGAAATGTATTCAGAGAAACCTGATTGAGAGCTATCTCTGCCAAACAAAAGGAAGAAGAAAGAGAGAAGAGGAATAAAAATTTTCCTGAAGTCTCTGCTTTGGAACAGGAGATTACTGAAATGGACTCTGACACCAAAGAAATACTGAAGCTTTTGGAGTCTAGCAATTTATCTAACTTGCAAGGTACCCAACCTATAGTTGGGATGAACTTTAAAACACCAAGAGAAGCTGTTTAATATTTACTATTACTATCTTTCCAATAAATTTGGTAACCCTGCTTCCCCAACCCCAACACACACACACACACACACACACACACACACACACACACACCAAATCCATGCAATATCTTTAGTTGTAACTTGGAATGAAAAGAGTGATGAAATTGGAGTCATAGGGTTCAAGTTAGGATTCCAGCTCACTGCTACCTTTGTGATCCTGGAAAAATCACTTAACATCTCCCAGTTTTCATCTGTAAGATGGGGGCTTGGAATAGATGACTTTTTTTTTTTTTGCTGGGCAATGAGAGTTAAGTGACTGGCCCAGGGTCACACAGTTGGTAAGTGTCAAGTGTCTGAGGCTGGATTTGAACTCAGGTCCTCCTGAATCCAGGGCCAGTGCTTTATCTGCTGTGTCACCTAGCTACCCCAGAATAGATGACTTCTAAGGTCCCTTCCAGGATTAGCATAGCTAGTAGAGTGACTAATCTTGTCTTAGATACACACTAGCTTGTTTAACCCTTAGCAAGTCACGTAACATTTGTCAACCTCAGTTTTCTGATCTATTAAATGAGGGGGCTATATTCAATGGCCTCTGAGATCCCTTATAGTTCTAATTTGTGATCCTATGATTTCATGGTCCTTATGACCTAACTTCTCTTTTTCAGCATAGCTAATACTTTGTCTCAAAATAATAATAATAATAAACTTATAGTTCTTGCAGAAGGAACCCAGAGATTTAGTTGTGGACACAGAGTTTGACAAAAGTCACCAGCTCCAAAGATGCCTCTTTGGTTTTGCTCCTGAATTGATTTGAATGACAACTAATGACATTAATGGACAGTGGTCTGGTTAAAAGGAATATATTCTCCCTGAGTTGCACTCAGCTTCTTCTTCATAGTTTTGCTAAAGTGAAATCCTTTGTATGGTTTGAAAAGAACCAAGACTAGTGCCCTAGGAATCTGGTAAGAGGAAATTTGGAGTATAACTCAAATAAGAGCTTAAATAAGAGACATAGAGGAGCAAAGGAAAGGCCAGCTTAAAAATGCCTACAGGCTTCTCAAGCTGCGAAGCTAATTGCAACCAGCCAGACATATAGAGTGAAATAGAGTTAAAGATAGCTCCAGGAAAAATCAGGCAAAAGGCCTGCCAGACCCGTGATCCTACAGGGAAAGGGATTTTGGAGAAGCTAAAGACCAGACAGATGGTAATTGAGAGCAGCAGCAGCAGAAATGTCCAGCAGAGGGCAGCAAAAATGAAGACTTAATTTTTACTTGGTTGGTTCTCTCTCCTGGTCTGATCACTCCTTCTCTGTCTCCTTTGCTGGATCATGCCCCCTAACCTCTCTAACCATAGGTGTCCCTCAGGGTTCTGTCCTGTCCTCTCCTCTCTTCTTCTGATATACTAGTTAGCTTGGTGATCTTATTAGCTCCCATAGATTTAATTACCATCTCGATGCTGATAATTCCTGAATCTACTTATCCAGCCCCAAGCTTTCTGCTGACCTCTAGTTTTATATCTCTAACTGCCTGTTGAACTTCTCCAACTGGATGTCCCATAGATATCCTAAAGTCAACATGTCCAAAACTGAATGCAATATCTTTTCCCCAAACCTTTCTCCTTTTTCAAACTTCCTCATTACATTGAGGGTACCACTATCCTCCCAGTCACTCAGTCTCCCAATCCAGGTATCATCCTCAAATACTCACTCTCTCTCTCTCACCTCACATATGCAATCTGTTGCCAAGACCTGACAATTTTGCCTTTGTAACATCTCTCAGATATGTCTCTTTCTCTCCTCTGATTTAAACTGCCCAAGTGTAGGCACATATCACTTCATGCCTAGGCTATTGTGATAAATTAGTGGCCTCTCCCTGCCACAAGTCTTTCCCCACTTCAGTCCATCCTCCACTCAGCTATCAAAGTTATCTTCCTAAAGCTCAAGTTTGACCATGTTGCTATTCCCTCACATCTAGGATGAAATATTATCTATTATTCTGCATCAATCTACTGAGAAAATTCAACATATTAGTTGTTAGAAAATGTACTGTTCCTTTTCCCAATTTATTTTGTAATCAGAAATTATCAGGATAATTATGGGGGGGAGACCATTTTCCTGATATAAACTTATTTAATAACAGCTTAAAATCCACAGGCTTGTCTCATTACTTTCTCAATAACCATCAAAATGAATGTGCTCTTTTATTGGCAGCTAGGTGGCATGGTGAATATAAACCTGGATTGTAGTCAGGAAAACCTGAGTTTAAATCTAGCTTCAGGCACTTACTAGTTGTGTGACCCTGGGAAAATCACTTAACTGCTTTCTGTCTCAGTTTCCACATCTCTAAAGTGGGAATAATATTGCCTATAGTACCTACTTCACTTGGTTGTCCTGGGTTGAAAGGAGCAAATGAGAAAACAATGTAAAGCCCTTTGCAAACCATAAAGTGCTATATAAATGCTAGTTATTATTACCGCAATTGTTTGCCTTTATGCCATTTATGATTGAACCTCCCTAAACATTTGTTTTGATGAGATTCTGTTCTATTCAAATGTAATTCAAAAATTCCCAAATCACATATTTGTATGTTTACTGTGTGCTGAGCAGAGGAGATGTAAATAGATAAATGAGATAGTCCCTGTGTTCAAGAAGCTCACATTATAATTACTGGAAGCAAAAGATTTAGGAGGATTCAGATTCAAGGCAGATAGAAAGACTGGGTGCTCCTTAGGATGGATGACAAGGTCTAGGAGTCTGCAGAGTGCAATGTCAAGTCAAATATCAGTGTCCATGGACAAAATAGCAAGGAATATGCTAAGGTCCAGTGAAGCTCGGTGGGTAGTAGAAGGGAAAATCATCCCCAACCAATAACTACCAGGAGTAATTGGCTCAAGGGTCAGAGGGCCTTCTAGGCTACCTCAGGTAGGAAATCAGCATCTTGCTGGAAGAGAGAATCCAATGCTTAGTGGGAATTGAGTAAGGGGGGTTAGAGAGAGCTAGTTTCAAGAAGCCTTCAGGACATGGAGAAATAGTAAACAGTCATTTTTATGGAAATGAGGAGGAAGTTTCTAACTGTTGTTATAGAAATTTGGAGATTCACAGGAAGGTCATGCTTCAGTAACAGTGACATCACATACATGGTTAGGAGGCACTGAAGATTGGAAACATACCCTGCTACTAGCTTCACCTCTCTGAGTTTCAGTTTCCTAATCTATAAAATGAGGGTCCTAACACCTGTAGTCCATAATGCCCAAGATTATTGAAAGGATTAAAGGAGATAGTCTACAAAATGTTTCAAACTTTGAAGTACTATATAGAGGTCATTTATTTTTATTTATGGTGTTTTTTTTCCGCTTTGGCAATGAAAGAGATAGTAGACAAGCAGTGTCACTATACTAGAAATTGTTTACACCCTATGAAGAGTATTGTGTCCAATTCTGGGTACTGCATTTTGAGGAAAATTTGACAAACTAGAGCCTGTTGAAGATGTTAAGAGAATGTTAATGGGCATGAAAATAATGTGCAATGAAAAACAGTAGAATGATCTGGAGACATCTAGCCTGAAGAAGAATCACAGAACATTAGAGATGGAAGAGATCATCTGGCTCAATGCCTTCATTTTACAGATGAGCCTTTAAGCTCACAGTTAAGTAACTTGCTCAAGCTCAGTTGGTTATTGCCAGACCTATAACTTCTGTTTCCTGATTCCTATTACAACACACTTTCCATTGTACTACACAGCCTACACTAAGAAGAAATGCATTAGATGCCTGGTAATATCAAAAGGTCTACCATGTGAAAAAGGGAATGATTTCATTTTGCATAGTTTTTAGGGATACAACTGGGACTAATTGAGAAAGTTACATGGAGGCAGATCAGTTCAATATAAAAATAAAAAAGGTTTAAAATGATATATTACTACTAAGCCCATACCTCCAGTGAGATCAAAGAAAGACAAAATGTACAAAATATTTATAGCAACTTTTTTCATGGTGGCCATGAACTGGAAAATAAGAGAGTACCCACCTACAAGGAATGGCTAATCAAATTGAGCTATATGAGTGTACTGGAATGTTGTTATATCATAATAATGAAATGGACTGCTTTAGAGGAAACTAGGAAGAACTCTATAAACTGATGCAGAGTGAAGTGAGAAGAACAATTTATATGACAACATTATACAGAAAAACAACTATAAAAGATTTCAGAACTCTGATCAATACAATGATAATCCATGAGCCCAAATGACTATAGATGAAATAAACTACATATCTTCTGATAGAGGGATGAAGAATTTAAAATGCTGAGATAAATATTTTTTGATGTGGCCTATGTGGGAATTTATTTTGCTGGACTATGTATATTTGTTATAAGAGTTACATTTTTCTTTTTCTTTCTTCTTTTTCATTATTCATGGGGCTGGGGAGGGGAGGAAAGGGAGAGATAATAAATGCTTGTTAAGTAAATAAACAGATTTTTAAACAGGCTAAATATATTTTGACAAGGGATCCCTGCATTACACATGAGTTTTCTAAAACCCTTTCTAAATTTAAGATAACATGGTCCTACAATTCTTGGAAAATTCTGGGGGGATAGAATCAAGAAGCCAGATTCTCTGGGACCAACTAGAGGGAGAGTAAAGTGCCAGGTTAATTGGATACTTCGCACCTTCACCCTGATAAGTAATCTGGAAAGAGAAAAACAGTTTAAATCATTAAATGGCATAGGCTAGCACTATAGGTGAAAAGTCAAAAGATGTTCCTTGAAGTAGAAAGGAAAGCCAGGATTTAATTAAGCAGTGATTGATGATACTTTATATCTTGTTCACATTCAAACGTATCTGTGATCTCATCAGTTTGGGAGTTTGTATAGAATATGTGTGTTGCCAGTGCAGGTGATGTGTATCTCCACATGGATTGTTTAAATGCAGCTCAAAGAGAGTCATGAATAGAACTATCTTAGGAATCTTGCTCACCACTCTCCCAAGAAAACTTTGGTTCCAGCTTGGAGAAGACTAGGAGTCACAAGTCTGGATACTTAGCTTTCCTCAAAAAGGAACTATTGGACTCAAATTATATCTATTTGCCCCACTAAGTATTGTTAGGCTAGGAAAAAAAAATTTTTTTAGTATCAAGCTGCCTTCCTGGTCCCTATTCCTTAAAGTTGAAAAGTGGCAAAGAACTTGAAATTGCAGGCATGTCCATCAATTAGGGAATGGCTAAACAAGTTGTGGTATATGATTGTGCTGTAAGAAATGATGAGCTCAATGATTTTAGAAAAACATGGAAACACTTGCATGAAAGAATGAACAGAATGAACAGAAAAATGAGAATCAAGAGAACATGATATACAGTAACAACAATATTAAGAACAACTTTGACTCCAGCTTCTGGGATAAGAACTCACTATTTGACAAAAACTGCTGGGAAAATTGGGAAATAGTATAGCAGAAACTATGCATAGACCAACACCTTATACCATATACCAAAATAAGGTCAAAATGGGTTTGTGATTTAGACATTAAGGGTGATACCATAGGCAAATTAGGAGAGGAAGGAATGGTTTACCTGTCAGATCTATGGATAGGGGAAGAATTTATGACCAAACAAGATATTGAGAACATTGTGAAATGCTAAATGTTTCAATTTAATTACATTAAATTAAAATGGCTTTGCACAAACAAAACTAATGCAACCAAGATTAGAAGGAAAGCAGAAAGCTGGGAAACAATTTTTACAGCCAGTGTTTCTAATAAAGGCCTCATTTCTAAAATATATAGAGAAGTGAATCAAATTTATAAGAATACAAGTCATTCCCTAATTGAGAAATGGTCAAAGAATATGAACAGGCAGTTATCAAATGAAGAAATCAAAGCTATCTATTGCCACAAGAAAAAATGCTCTAAATTTCTATTGATTAGAGAAATGTAAATTAAAACAAATCTGAGGTACCACCTCATACCTCAGATTGACTAATATAACAAAAAAAGAAAATAATAAACATTGGGAAATTTGGAACACTAATATATTATTGGTGGAGTTGGGAACTGATCCAACCATTCTGGAGAGTGATTTGGAACTATACCCAAAGGGCTATAAAACTGTGCATACCCTTTGACCCAGCAATACTACTACTAGGTCCATATTCCAAAGAGATCATGAAAAAGGGAAAAGTACCCACCTGTTCAAAAATACTTATAGTTCCTCTTTTTGTGGTGGCAAAGAAGTGGAAATTGAGGGGATGCCTAACAATTGGGGAATGGCTGAACAAGCTGTGGTATATGAATATAATGGAATATTATTGTGCTATAAGAAATAATGAGCAGGCAGATTTCAGAAAAACCTGGAAATACTTATATGAACTGATGCTTAGTGAAGTGAGAAACCTGGAGAATATTGAAAATCATAACAGCAATACTGTGTGATGACCAACCATGAAACACTTAGCTCTTCTTAGTAATACAATGATCCAAGGCAATTCCAAAAGACTTATGATGGAAAATGTTCTCCACATCCAGAAAAAGAACTATGAAGTCTGAATGCAGATCAAAGTATACTATTTTCATTCTATTTGTTGTTATTTTTTCTTTCTTGTGGTTTTCCCCTTTTCTTCTGATTGTTATTTTACAACATGACTAATATAGAAATATGTATAACATGATTGTATATATATATTATCTTACTGCTTGCCATTTTGGGGAGGGGGAGAGAAGGGAGTGAGGAAAAGAGAAAAATTTGGAACTCAAAATCTTACAAAACTGAATATTGAAAACAATCTTTACATGTAATTGGAAAATAAAATAAGATACTACATCAAGAAAAAAAAACAACTTTGAATGAATGTTATTTTGTCTATTATAAATACCCAAATTAAATATAAAGGACATATAAAGAAAGATAATGTCTGCATCCAGAGAAAGAATTGATAAATATAAAACTGGGGGCAGCTAGGTGGCACAGTAGATAGAGCACCGGCACTGAAGTCAGGAGGACCTGAGTTCAAATCCAGCCTCAGACACTTAACACTTACTAGCTGTGTGATCCTGGGCAAGTCACTTAACCCCAACTGCCTCGCTAAAAAAAAAAAAAAACAAAAAAAACAACAACAACAACTGTATAGAATAATTTTCCAAAAATGTGTGTGTGTACACATATATATCCCTATTTGTGTTTAATGGTGGCAATCTTGGGGGAAGGGAAAAAAGGGAAAAATTTACATGATAAAGTTGTATATTTGAAAGGAATAGCAAGTTATGTATAGTAGATTTGCAGTTTCATATACAATCATCTTTTGTATTGTACTATTATGGAAATGTTTGTTTTATTACATAAATTAAAAATAAAATTAAAAAGGAGAAAAGGTACACCAAACTTACCTACCAAAGGCTAATTACACATAATATAATCACAAAGAATAAATAGGGTATAAACCCATTTATCGAAGGAGAAAGCAAACAGAAATAAGATTACTTATAACTGATTAGAATGTAATGGATAATATAAGGAATGAATGCGTGGAGCAGCTATGTGGCAGGGTGGATAAAGCACAGGCCCTGGATTCAGGAGAACCTGAGTTCAAATCCAGCCTCAGACACTTGACACAAGCTGTATGACCCTGGGCAAATCACTTAACCCTCATTGTCCCGCAAAAAAAAAAAAAAAAGAGATTGAGGGGGGGAGAGAGAGAGAGAGAGAGAGAGAGAGAGAGAGAGAGAGAGAGAGAGAGAGAGAGAGAGAGAGAGAGAGAGAGAGGGAGGGAGGGAGGGAGGGAGAGGGAGAGAGGAATGAATGAGCTCTCCCATTAGGAGTAAGACATTGCTCAGATCAACCAAGAGAGAATCCTCAATTTCATAGAAGGGAATTTCCCCAATGTCTCCAAGAAAATAAGCTAGAAATCAGGGATATTTGGGGGAGCCAGATTTCTCCTACATGTCTTCCTTCCAAAATCCATTGTCTTTATCTTTTTCCCCAAGAGGGTCTGGAAACATGCATGTACTCTCTGGAAGCAGGAAGAAAAAAGCAGTTCTCCCATCCCCCCAAGCTCTCATGCCAACTTTGCCCCTCACACAGGCACATTGTGTTATTTTCTCTACCAATGAAAAAAGTATTCTTCAAACATTGTTGTTCATTTGTTTCAGTTACATCTGACTCTTCATGACCCTATTTGGGGTTTTCTTGGCAAAGATACTGGAGTGGTTTGTTATTTCCTTCTCCAGCTCATTTTATAGATGAGGAAACTGAGGCAAACAGGGTTAAGTGACTTGCTAAGGGTCATACAGCTCGTAAGTGTCTGAGGCCAGATATGAACTCAGGAAGATGAATCTTTTTGACTTCAGACTCAGTACTCTATCCCCTGTGCCACCTAGCTGCCCTATTCTTCAAATGCTCCAGACTTAAACCCAAGGTCACACTTGCAGTGATGGACATCACAAGCCATCTATGCCTATCCATCCTGTGCAACTTTTGTTTGTGTCCTCACATAAATCAGACACAGAGGTTCAACATTCTGGAGGCCTTGTTTGCTTTCTGCTACCATTTAGATGGTACCAGTAGAGTATTCTAGTTGTGAGCTAGACATACCTAACCCTCAATACATGAATAGTCAGCTTCTCTTCTTAGTATGCATATCCCTTGACAACACCTCTTACTTCTGTTCTTAGAAGATTCTCTCATAGGTTTTATGTTACAACCTGCTCTTAACCACCATGCACCTCTCCATTGTTCTGTTACCCATTTTTAATTCTGGAGAGACTTATATTCTATGTCTCATTATTATATAAAAATATCAATCAAATATTGGTATTAAAAAACCTGAGACTTTACTTCTGTGGGAAGTCATTAGTAAGGACTACAATTTCCCAAAGGCAATCCAACCAACTCTCCTCTTATTCAACTCCAGGCCCAATTTGTGTTCCCCTTGTACTATCTACCCTAGATACACATACTGATGGACAGGGTCTAGAGGTTTTCCATTCAAATGATTGTCATTATTCAGGCAAGAGATATTTTTCTAACACTTGGTTGAATTTCCTCTGTATTCAGTCCAAGTCTTTTGAGTGGTTAAAGATCTCTTCTAGGAGGCCCTGCAATGTTCCAGGACTTAATGAAATCATCACAATATCTATACAGAGGAGTATCTACAAGACTTCATCATCCATGAAGAAACACTTCTTAATTTGGACTCTATGCCAAAGCTACTCCATCATAATAGCTAATATCTTTAGTGAGCATACATTACCTTGTTTTATGCCTCGCCTGACATTTATAGTCAGAGAGTGGAACAGCATTATTTATCCTGTAAAGTCTTTCAAGAAACCTTGAATGGTTTTGATGTATGGATGGGAAACACCTTTTTGGAAGAGAGCCTCTAACATGGCATTTTCCTTTAAAGAATCAAAGTCTTTTTTATAACTAAAATGCAATTAGCACAATATAATGTTATATTTTCTATATATTTTAATCAATTGGGAAATTATAGAGGTATGTACCATTGATAAATTGTTGAATATCTCTTGTGAAAGCCTGTTTCCTAAAAATACCCCAGTCAAGGATAGTCTTAGGGGACGGAAGAATAGGAACCACAATCACTTCACAAACTCTTAATGGACTAATCCCCTAACCAGCTGGTGATCTAATATGAGAAAGTTCCCAAGCCTTATTGAAGGAGAAATAAAATATACCAAACAATTTAAAGACCTCTTAGAGTGGATGATCTCATCTACTGTAACCACTACTTGTTGTCCTTGGTTAGGAGACCCTTCAGTTTTATCTAAAAGGATTTCTTTCACAATTAGAAAAGTATTTGGTCACTTCTTTCTCCTGCCTATAAATAATAATTATTTTCTTATTATAAATCCTTCTGGATGCATTCTAAATAGAGAGAATCACTGAACACATGGGAACCAATGAATGAGACAGTATTAAACAAAAAGATAAAAGATACAAAGAACAAAAGATAAAAGGATACAAGACCAAACCTTTAGGAGCACCCACAGTTTGTGTATGTGACAGGGATGAAGACCCACAAAAGAGAATGAAGAATGAACAGAAAGGTAGGAGGAAACCAGGGGAGAGCAATGTCATAAAAACTCAGAGAGAAGAGAGTATTCCATAGGAGGTGATAGCATCAAATACTGCAGAGGTCAAGAAGCATAAGGATATGGAAAAAGCTTTAAGTTTGGTAGTTAAGAGATCATTGTTAACTTTGAAGAGGGCAGTTTCATTTTAATGATGAGGTCAGAGGCCAGATTACAAAGGAAGTAGTAGAAAGTGACAGGAGAGAAAGTGGAAGAATCAAGCACGAATGGCATTTTCAAGGAATTTAGAAGAGATGTAAGATGATAGCTAGCAATGACAGTAGGATCAGTCATGGTATTTTAAGGTTAGGGAGGCACAGGTGTGTTTTTAGGTAGCAGGGAAGAGCCCTAGAAATATGAGACTTTGAAGATAAGAAAAAGGGTTGGAATGACAGCAAAGAAGTAGGAGGAGATGGCATCAAGAAGAGATGCAGAAGAAATAGACTTGGCAAGGAGAAGGGTCACCTCTTTATCAGGGACTAGGATGGAGGAGATAATAAGGTACAATGTTGGAGGGGTATGAGATAAGGAGAATATAAATGTAAGAAAGTAAATGCTCTCAAGTTTTTTTGGTGAAGTATGAGGCCAATTCCTCAATTGAGAGGATGTAGTAGGAGGTGCCATGGGAAGCTTGAGGAATGACATTTGATAAAGGTACTGTGGTGAGTGGGATAATTATGGAAGAGTGTAGGGATAGCTTTACTGCACTGAGAACCTAGCTGAAATTAAATAAATTTGTAGTGGACATAATCACAATTTCAAGACTTCCTTAGCCTCTATTCAGTAGCATATGAATAGGAACAAAGGAAGAGATGATGGGAATGGTTCAGGGTTGGGAGATTAGTAGATGGGCAATCATTTATAGGAAAAAACAGTCAAGGAATTTGAGAAAAGAGGTGATGTCCTGGGAAAGTATTGAGAGTTAACGGGGATTAGGCGACAAAGTGAGGACAAAGAAGAGGGCTAGGGATTGTAAGTCATAGAGAAAGATGGAGTCATAAAGGATTATGATCTGATAAAGAAATTTTAGCATTCATGAACATCACAGTGGAACATTCCCTCTGATCCTCTGTAACTGTATATTCATAAAGAATGTGTGTTGTGTGTCTTGGATGAGCTAACACTTATTGTAAGTTACCATTGCTAGATGGCAGAACCCATGGGGGAAGGAAAAGAGAGGAAAATCCTACCACCCTCCTCTCAGTAAAAGGCCAGGGGTTCCACTCTACAAAGACACTTTTGGCCTAGACTGTTTCGAATTAAGGAATTCTCAAACTGTTCAACTGTCTTTTTTTTTTGGTGAGGCAATTGGGGTTAAGTGACTTGCCCAGGGTCACACAGCTAGTAAGTGTTAAGTGTCTGAGGCCGGATTTGAACTCAGGTACCCCTGACTTCAGGGCCAGTGCTCTATCCACTGCGCCACCTAGCTGCTCCTTCAGTTGTCTTTTAAGAGCTAACAGGGGACAGCGCCAATCTTTTGGTCAGCCACAGATGACATCTTCTAATTCATTCAAGTATGGGAATTGAAATTGCCCAATCTACAATAAAAGAGACTGAGACAGAGCTCTGAGGCAATGGCACTTTATTAAAGGGTCTATGGTCCCCTCCAGCGAAATGGACTCAGATCTTCCTCATGTTCTGAGATGCCCCCTTCTTTCAGGGCCTTATCGTTATAGGATTTGATACCAGATCTATTACCTAGACATTCTAAAGCAGTTATATAAAGTACAGAATTCCATTGGTTGGACAAAAGAGAGAGGTCCATGGGGGCAGCTAGGTGGCACAGTGGATAGAGCACCGGCCCTGGAGTCAGGAGTACCTGGGTTCAAATCCGGCCTCAGACACTTAACACTTACTAGCTGTGTGACCCTGGGCAAGTCACTTAACCCCAATTGCCTCACTTAAAAAAAAAAAAAGAGAAAGAGGTCCAGAGGTACAAAAATAATTGGGAGGACTTTCCATGAAATTGAATCACTCTCGCCACACTGGTCTTAGTCACCATGACAAGGGAAAAAAGGGGTGGAGGCAAGTGAACTTACAACATGCAGTTCACAGCTCTGGGACCTAATATACACAGAACTTATAATCACTACCCCTGCGAAAGCATATCATACTGATTAATACTGATTGGAATAGAGTATGAGTCCAAATGAATTATTTCTCGCACAAGGAGAAACTTGTTCACACTTCTTTTTTTTTTTTTTTTTTTTGGCAGGGCAATGAGGGTTAAGTGACTTGTCCAGGGTCACACAGCTAGTATCAAGTGTCTGGGGCTGGATTTGAACTCAGGTCCTCCTGAATCCAAGGCCAGTGCTTTATCCACTGTGCCACCTAGCTGCCCCCCACACTTCTTAAAGGAAGTAGCAGTTGTGGCCTCATCTTTATAGTTAAACATTTCTGTTGCCTGCCTTTTACTTCCCATGATTACATTCTGGGCTGGCAGGAGGATGAAGGATTGGGGAAGGAGGGACCAAGCATTTATTAAACACCTATTATGTTCCAGGCACCTTGCTAAGCACTTTTGATCCTCACAACGACTCTGTGAGATAGATGCTAATACAATCCCCATTGTCCAGTTGAGAAAATCGAGGCAGAAAGAGATTATTTGACTTGCCAAGGGTCACACTGAGTAACGCAGCCTGAAGGGAGATTTTAACTCAGGTCTTCCTGACTCCAGGTCCAGCGTTTTATCCACTGCACCATTTAGCTCACCCCCACCAACTCCTTTGCACTTCTATTCTGTAAATCTGAGCGTTTTATATTTTTGTATAAACTCATTCACTTCTTGTAAATTGTCAGTTTTGCTGGAATGACATTTTTTTATTCATCCAGAGTAACCTTGATTTGCTTTTATACACATCGTTAAAAAAAAAAAAATCAAAGTTGGTACATAAATCTCCTAGGCGTCCAGACCAGTTCCTTTAAAGTGCTCCTCCTTTTCTTCCTCATTAGACTTTTTTCTGTCTTCAGAATTTTATTTTTGAGAACTTTCCAGCTCTCTTGAGATCACTTTCCCTGTACAAGTTTTAGGCCATAGGCGCCTCCCCATTCTCTCTCTGAATCCTGATTCTGTAGAATCTGCTCTTCACAAGTCGAAGGTGCATGGCACACAAAGCTTGGCCTTTCTCTCCTACCCTTTCACTAGCTCTAAAATGAAGTGGTCACTTTCCCTCAAGGGTCTCATCATTTCTGCTTCAGTCATCCATCCCTCCTCATTGGTCAAAATCAGGTCCAGAACAGGAGTCATCTGTTACTTTCTCTACTTCTTAAAAAATGAAATTATCATTAAGAGAAGCCAAGGATTTATTAGCTTCTCAGCTTTTGACAGAGCGAGAGAGAGAGAGCCCCAAGTGGTGTCTCAGTGATTGATGTTGCCTACAACATCATGCTTCCATGCCCGGTTTGTGAGATTTCCCTAACTCCTCATCCATTTTCTCCTGTCCAGGTAGCCCAAATTATTTCACTACCACGAACTTATCATTCTCCTCTCTGGTTCCTGAGTTCCCTTGCATAAATATACATATATTTAATATACCGTGCTATTCTGCTTTCTATCCCCCCACACACACCCCAGGCCTTTATCCAATCTGTTCTGTTTTAATAAGATATAACCAGGAGGGTATAGTGGAAAAAGCACTGAACCTGGAATCACAGGATCATAGATTTCAAGCTAGAGGACACATTAGAGGCCATCAAATCCAACCCTCCTCCCCATTTTCCAGATAAGGAAATTGAGGCCCAGATGGGTTAAATGATTTGTCCAGTGTCACACTTACTAAATCACAGCAGGATTTGAACCCAAGGCCTCCTGACTCTATACACTACACCATACTTCTCTCGAGGTCACTGGACCTGTATTCCAATCCAGCCTCTAATGCATATTACTTATGTGACTCTGAACAAGTCATTTAACCCCTCCGGGTCCAAGGAAAATGAAGATGTGAGACTAAATGGCTCCTGAGGTTTTTTCCAACTCTCAATTTATGATTCTGAGATCTTCCAACTTTTCAAAATCACATTCTAAGTCATCACTCTCATCAAAGAAATTTCACTGATGTCAGTAAACATTTATTAAGCACTTACTATGTGACAGGCACTGTGGTAAGCACAGGACCATCACTAAGATCTAATCCAGACTGCCATCCAATACATATTCTTTCTATAGTATAAGGCAGGTGATTATACATCCTTTGCTTGAATTCTACACTGATGGGGAAATCGTTGCTTTGAAAAGCACCTCAATCTATTTTTAGATTGCTCTAAGTGTCAAGAAGCTCTTTTTCATAGGACAAGGGTTTGGGACTGTACTTGTGATTTCAATGAAACCATAGGAATTCCCAGGTGAGAAAAGTTACTCTATTAACATAGGTTGATACATTCTCTGTAACTTCAAGTCTTAGAGACTCACCTAGAGTAGAGCAGTAGTGTAAAGCTTTAATACAGATGGGGGTCACTAATCTATAGTAAGGGGCAGCTGGGTGCTACAGGTGTTAAGAGTACCAGGTTTGAAATGAGGAAGACTCATCTTCATGAGTTCAAATCTGGCCTCAGACACTTACTAGCTGTGTGACCCTAGGCAAGTCACTTAATCCTATTTGCTTCAATTTTCTCAACTATAAAATGAACTGGAGAAGGAAATGACAAACTACTCCAGTATCTCTGCCAAGAAAACCCCAAATGGAATTACGGAGAATCAGGCATGACTGAAACAACTGAACAACAACAAATCCTTAGAAAGGATTCCAGCAAGTTGCGTATTGACTTAGTTTTAGAATATGTTATCTATATTTCATTGTATTCTTACTTGTTATAAATATTTCCCAATTACATTAAAAAAATTATTTTTAAGTGAGGCAGTTGGGGTTAAGTGACTTGCCCAGGGTCACCCAGCTAGTAAGTGTTAAGTGTCTGAGGCCGGATTTGAACTCAGGTACTCCTGACTCCAGGGCCGATGCTCTATCCACTGAGCCACCTAGCTGCCCCCCAATTATATTTTAATCTTGTTTAGGATATACTAGGGAATGCTGTAGGCAGCATGTAACCCTATTGGCCAAGTGTTTGACACTTCTGGACTAGAGTATCAAGAGTTTAAGTGACTTGCCTAGAATACCCAATCAGTCTGTTAAGTATGAGAATTGAACACAGGCCTTTCTGGCTTTGAGGCCTGTTCTTTATCTTCTATGTCATATTATCATCCTATAAATTATACCCATCGTGGTCAGTTCTGGCTATGAGAAAAGTAGGCTGAGACCTTGCAGCAAATGTTAATTTCCTAAGCCTTTTATGAAGCATTACTTTTCCTATTGGGGGAAATCTATTCGAGAATGGATCAATGCCCTCAATAAAATCTTTAAACCCTGAATGGGCTGAAGCTAAACAGTGTTTGTCCCTAAATTTTACTGCCATTGACGGATGGTCAAGGTAGTAATTAGACTTCCTTCCAGCTTTCTTCTCCTTGCATTCCCCCCACTTCTCTTGTCCTCATCATCTCCCCACTTCTGCACACTAAAGGAATTTCTTTATCAGGAAAATAACAAATACAGAAATTCTTCCATATGATACAATAAAATGCATTAAAAGGTTTTAAAATATTTTTATATCTTTCATTTATGTCATAAATTTTCCACAAATAACTCTCCCTCCTCCCAGAGAGACATCCTATATGTTGTTGTTGAGTTGTTTCCAGTCCTGTCCAACTCTTCATGACCCCATTTGGGGCTTTCTTGGCAGAGATACTGTAGTAGTTTGCCATTTCCTTCTCCAGTTCATTTTATAGTTGAGGAAATTGAAGTAAACAGCTAGTAAATGTCTGAGGCCAGGTTTGAATTTAGGATTTGAACTCAAGAAGATGAGTCTTGCTCTCCTATATAACAATGTTTTTAAAGTAAATTGTATTAACATCTTTTGGTTTTATATCACTGACATTTTCCCTAGCATCTTTCCCCTCCCTTCCTCAGAGAGCCATTCAATATATCAAAGTATTTTAAAGAAAAAAAGGTTAAGAAATCAGCAAAATAATGAAAAATTTGAAAATCTATGAAGTGACACTCATGGAACTCCTACTTCTTCAAAAGAATAGGGTAAGAGTTCTTTCTCCTATGTCTTCTTTTAGGCCTTTCTTGTTCTTTGTAATTGCATAAAATGCTTGGTATCAAGAGAATTAGTCTGGACAATTCTATCATTTGCTTATACACTCTAAGTTCCTTTAATGGTTTGGCCAGCATCTCACAGAGCACACCATCTTGGAAGGAAAAAATAACTTTTCATTTCTCACACCTTCCTACTATTACCACTACCACCACCAGTTAATCAGTCAATAAATATCTCTTAGGTGCCTACTATATACCAGGCACTGGTGCTAAACTCTGGGGATACAAAAAGAGGAAAAAGACAGATCTTCCCCTTCAAGGAGCTTATTATCTAATGGGGAAGATAACAATCAAACAAATATGTGCTAGTTTGAATTAGAAGTCCCCTACCTCACAGGTCCAGACCTAAAACAACAACAACAAAAAGAATCAAGGAGACTAAGCCTAACTGAAGCAGAGTACACGTTGAAGAGCAGTGGAAAATAAATTTATGGGCAAAGTAGAGAGTCATTGTGAAATGCTCCCAAAGTCAGATAGAGAAGTTTAACCATGATATAGTAGATAGCTCAAAGCCATAGTCAGTTTCTGAGTAGATGTATGATATTGTGAAGGCAGAATTTAAACAAATATTAATCTGGCAATAGTTTTCAAGATGAATTAGCAAAGGTAGGATCTGGAGTCAGAGAGAAGCAACTACAAGGCTATCATAGTCTTCATATATATGGCATGGGAATGAAAAGAAAGTAGTAGAAATAAGAGATAATGCAAAGAAAAGCATCTTTAAAAGTTTTGGTGACTAATTGAATATAGAAGATAAAAAAAAGAGACAAAGGACTTTTAAATTGCAAATATAGATGAAAGGTTGTAACATTGACACAAATAGGGGAAAGGAATCAGTGTGGGGAAGAACATAGGTTTGGTTTTGGACATGTTGGGTTAGGAGATGAAGGAATATACAAATGGAAATTCAAGTAAAAGGTCATGGCTAGGGCAGCTAGGTGGTGCAGTGGATAAAGCACTGGCCCTGGATTAAGAAGGACCTGAGTTCGAATCTGGCCTAAAACACTTGACACTTACTAGCTGTGTGACCTTGGGCAAGTCACTTAACCCTCATTGCCCTGCCCTCCCCCCAAAAAAGAGAGAGATAGGTAGATAGATGGATAGATGTTTACATTTATATGCATATTTTGTCATTCACACCTAGATAGACAGTATACATTTATATGCATATTTTTTTTTCATTCACACCCAGCAACAGAGACAGACATACTAACCTAGAAATGATTAGTAAAGTCATGAGAGTGAACCTTCTTCAACAGAGAAAAAGTAAGAGAAGAACAAGTGACCAATTCTGAGTTTTGGGGAATACTCACAGTTGAGATTTACTCTAGTACCTATTCTGGTGTGTGTGTGTGTGCTCGCTTGTTCAATGCCCAATCTTTGGTAATTTCTTTTTTTTTTCACATGTTCTCCATTGGAGCTGATTCACTTTTACAGCTTCAATAATCATTTCTTTTTTTTTTAATCATTTCTCTAAGATCATAGATATAGAGATAGTTGGTTAGTTATTGTCCTTCATTCTCAAAGAGAACCAAAATGACACCACTAAATTAGAGTCAAGTTACAGTGTGTCCAGCTGTGGCTATCAGACCAATATGATCTCAGAACAATCTACCACAGGTGAGGCACAAATAGTCCCTGTGAACATTTGGGTTGGATTCTTTAAATTTGTGCATCTCACATTTCTTTTGAGCTACTTCAATACTGCTTTGTTCATAGAGCACAGCACCTTCTCTGATGAGGGCTAACCATGCTGGGCAGTCCTGTGCCAGTGTCTCCCATGTAATGCAATCAATTCCAAAGTCCTTAAGAGAGACCTTGAGAAGTGAATTTGTATTGCTTTCTCTGACCACCATGTGAGCGCTTGCTCTGTGTGAGTTCTCCATAAAATAGTCTTTTAGACAGGTGTATGTTTGACATTCAAACAAAGTAGCTAGTCCATTGGAGTTGTACCCTCTTCAGTAGAATTTGAATGCTTGGCAGTTTAATTCAAGAGAGAACCTCAGTGTCTGGTATCCTATGCTGCCAGGTGATCATCAGAATCTTCCTAAAACAACTGAAATGTAAGCAATTCAGCTTCCCAGCATGGTGCTGATATACTGTCCAGGTTTCATGGGTATACAAGAATGAAGTGAGCACAATGGCTCTGTAAACCATCATTTTGGTAGTCAGTCTAATACCTCTTGTCTCCCACACTTTGCTTTGGAGCCTCCCAAACACTAAGCTAGCTCTGGCAATGTGTGCAATAAGCCCATTATCAATGTGCACATCCTTGGAAAGTATATGCCTGGGTAAGTGAACTTACCCACAGTATTCAAAACTTATCCATTCATTATAACTGATGGTTCCATGTATGGATGGTGTAATGCTGGCTGATGGAGCACCTGTTTTTTCTTGTGGTTAATTGTGAAGCCAAAATTAGCACCATCCCTCTTGTCCAGTACCCTCATTTTATACATGAGGAAAATAAGGCCCAGAGATTAAGTAACTTGCCTAACAGTCACACAGGTGACACAAGCAAATGGTTGATCTGGAATTCAAACCCAGGTTTGTGACTCCAAGATATATGCCCTTCTTTTATGCTGCACTTTAAAAAAAATAATGGTTGCTAAAGTGGGATTGGTCTAGAAAGTTTCATGAAGTCTTTTCTACCAGATATAGCCCTGGCAACTTTGCTGAAAATTCCCATATTCCTGTTACAGTAAAGAAAAGTTAACTACAAAAAGCAACCGGTTCATCAAAATAACTGCTTTAAACATAGTAACCTATTCAAACCAGGAAGGCATTGAATGACAGTATATAACTCTGCCAATAATGAGGATCAAGCAGCATAAGGCTGTAACTTACATATTAGCACTGGTTTATAGGGTCCCCAACACTGTGCAGGGTAAAATATGATTTATCATAAGCCCTGGACACCAAAGAAATGCTAATAAAGAAAACCACATTTAATCCTCCAAAGTTTTACTAGAATTAAAATAGTGTTATATAAATAAGAAAAAAGACATTGCAAGATCAAATAGAGAAATTCAACTTATTGGTCTGAATGTATATAAAAAGATTATGGTAGTCCTTGGGAGCCAATGGTGTTTTCTCTACCCCCTCTACCCACACACACACCACCCCCCCGCCACCAAAGGAATATATTTGTTCACTCTGCTATACTTTCCTTTCTTTTTCTTTTTTCCTTTTTATTTTTTTTTAGGGCAATGAGGGTTAAGTGACTTGCCCAGGGTCACACAGCTAGTAAGCATCAAGTGTCTGAGACTAGATTTGAATTCAGGTCCTCCTGAATCCAGGGCTGGTGCTTTATCCACTGGGCCACCTAGCTGCCCCTGACTGCTATACTTTCACAAAACTTAACCTTATCCAATTCTCAAGTCTTTCTCAAGCACAGTATAAAATACCATCTAAATACAGAGTTGATAAGAGTTTTATTGTGAAGTTCTTTGTATAACAAAAAATTCTGGGAATTAAATTTGAATTAATGCTACATGTCAATTATATAGTATCTTAATAACACCATATATTTGGATAGCACTTTATAGTTTACAATGTTTTATATAAACAATCTAACTTGACTCATTCATTCTAGAAGCATTTATTAAATGTCTATTATGTGTAAGGTATGGCTGGGGATAGAAAGAAAAAAAAAAACTAAAACAGACCTTCCCATCAAGTAGTGGGAAGTGGTTGTGTGCGTGGGGTGGAGATCAGAACAAAATCAATACAAAATATATACAAAACTATTTCATTGGGAGTAGGGTGTGAAGAGGGCACAACTAAACCCAGGAAATAAGGTAAAACTGGCCTACCTATAGGAGGCTGCACTTGACTAGAGAATCTGTAAAGTAGAGTAGAGAAGGGAGTGTATTCCAGTCTTGGGAGACAAGTATAGAGGTAAACATGGTAGTTGTGTACAAGTAGTATTTGGCAAGGCGGTTTGACTAGAACTGAGAGTATACTAATTGATATGAGGTAGATGGGAGCCAGGTTGTAAAGGACTACAAAGTGGGCTTAGGAGAAATTTTTTTCAGTATAGATAACTAAGGATCAGAGAAATTGAGAGCAGGGATGTGCTGGAGTTGGCTCATACTAACTCACAAGAGCTGATTGTTAAATTTTCAGTATTTATGCCACAGAAATAGACAAACATTACATATTAGGGCTTGATTTATTGTTGTGCTAATTGTCTACTTAAGAAATTTGTGTGTAGGGGCAGCTAGGTGGTGAAGTAGATAAATCACTGGAGTACCTAAGTTCAAATCCAGCCTCAGATACTTGACACTTATTAGCTGTGTGACCTTGGGCAAGTCATTTAACCCTCATTGCCCTACAAAAAAAAGAAAAAGAAAAAAAAAAGAAGTGTGTGTATGTATGTATGTGTGTGTGCATATATATATATATATATATATATAAAACCAGTTGTTAAACATTTCCCAATATATCCCAGTTAAAGGGTTGCTCAAGAATATAGATAATAAATGGCAACACTAAGACCAAGGTCTTCTCACTCTAAGCCCAGTTTTCTCTGCTGCATCTCAAAATCTTTGAATTAAAAGGACCTTTAAGTCATCTAGTCTCTTACCCTTCTATATTTGTGATAGTCTTTAATTGAATACTTCTAGGGGAAGGGGAATCACCACTTGAGAACACAGAATAATTTAATTTAAAGTCTTAATGAGGTCTTTTTAAAAATTTATTTATTTTATTCTGAACTTAATAAAACAAGCATTTCAATAACATAGAATAGAAAAAAAAAGATGATTGTACATGAAACTGCAAATCTATTATGTACAACTTGCTATTCCTTCTAAATATAGAATATTTATCACATAGCTATTTTTTCTCCTACCCCACCTAAGAAAAATTGAAGTCTTCCTTATGATTGAAAAAAAAATTAATACAGATAGCCTGACAATGCATACAGTATGCTGTATATTTCATTATCTCTTCTGTGGAAACTTCATGGCTTTGTCAATTACTAGTTCAATTTCCTTTTGGTGGTTTGTTAACTTTCATTATTGTAGTTATTGTGTATATTGTTCTCTTGGCTCTGCTTATTTTGCTGTCCATCAATTTGGGGAATGGATATTGATCCTGTAAATGTCTCAATCTCATATGTATTTTAGAAATCTGTTATATTCAATACAAATATTTTCACTGTTTCTCTTCCAGTTGTTTTCATTGAGTTTTATTAAGCACAAAATCTATATACATTTTTAAAAATTTTTATTCTTTATGATGTATTCTATACTTTGCTGTGTTAAGGAGTCTCCTCCCACAGGAGGAAATAGTGGCAAACAAAAGAAATTTACAGGTCCTGAGAGAACATAAAAAGAGGAGGGAAAAAAGAAGAAAAATAAAAGATCTAGAATCTGAAGGGAATGCCCATCAATTGGGAAATGACTAAACAAAATGTGATATATGAATGTAATGGAATATTATTGAACCATTAGAAATAATGAAAGATGGTTTCAGAGAATCTTGGGTAGTATGAGCAGATGCAAAGTGAAGTAAGTAGAACTAGGAAAAGTTTATTGGACAATAACTGTAACAGAAAATTTAAAAGACAAAAAAAAAAGAAAGAAAGAACTCTGATCAATGTGTCTCCAGAAGACCTATGATGATGTACATTACCCATTTGACAGATTCAAGAGGAAGAGACATACATTTTTGGACATAGCCACTTTGTGGATTCATTTTGTTTGACTTTATATATGTCATAAGGTTATTGTTTTGCTTCTTTTTCTTGTTTTTAATTTCAGGGGATGGATTAGGGTGGAGTTAACAATAATTCTGCCCCAAAAAGGGAGGGAGGACATCAAAACATTTTTTAATATACAGAAATAAGCTTAGATGAAACCACAAGCACAATAGTTTTGAAAATAACATGGACTTTGTTATACAAATTCATATGCATATATGTGTACATATGCATGTATATATACACAAGCATATTTACAAGTAAGCAGTATAAAATTGAAATTTAGTGTCATGTTCAATCCTTTTTGTTATGCTGCATACATAGAAATGCCATCTTTAGGGTATTTAAGCTCAGAATTAAAACAAAAACATTCATATCATGTATGCAGTTTGAACTTATTGTGGTAAATTGTAAAAGGTTTTAAGATTTCTAAGCCTAATTCCTTCCTGCCGAAGCTTAAAATTAAGGACAATTTTTCCTCAGTGCTTATTCCCAAAAAGGAGGTTCTTCCCCACAGTAATTATGTTTTGGGGTTTATCAAGCATTGGACTGTTATTAAATAGGTTCTCCTATCATGGTCCATTGGACTGTCCTCATAAGCAGCATTGTGACTCTTCATCATTGCCTGCCACAGGAAGTAGAACTCCAATTCTGGTGATTGGACAGAATAGAGAATACCCATCAAGGACCATCAAAACAATGCTGAAGCAAAAGCAGTGATGGTATGTACATTTTCAGCAAGGACACCATGGAAAAATCAGCAGTAATTACAACAGAAAAAGCTGGAGGCCAAGAATTTTACAATAAAAGAAACAAAAGAAGAAGATACCAAAACAAATTATGTAAGATTCCCTCAAAATACAATAAGCTCCAAGAAACTCCAGATTAATCAAATAAAGTGAAAATATCAAAGAAAAAGAAAAATGGGTTTTAGCAATATACTTAATATTTTTGAATTGCAAAATACCCACCCATTTCTCTCCTTTGCCCTCCCTATTATCTCATATCAAAAAAGTTTTTGTTTTAAAAATTTTTTTTTTCAAATCTTATCAACACATCAAAAGTATCTGATAGTATATGGGATGTCCTTCACTCACAGGCCTCCCACACCTCTGCAAAAGCATGGGGGATTTTTATCCTCACCTCTTTATTGGGGACAAGATTGTTCTCTATACTTTAGCAACATTGTTTCAATTATTTTGTGGTGGTTGTTCTTTCCAATTGACTTCTTGTATAGGCATTGTATATATTGTGTTCCTAGCTCTGCTTACTTCATTTTGAATCAGTTCAAGTAGGTCTTTTTCATTCTTTTCTGTATTCATGTTCATTTTTTCTTAAATCATAGTAATATTCATTACACTAATGTCCCACAATTCATTTATCCATCCCTCAATTAATGGGCATTTACTTTGTTTTTAATTATCACCAAAAAATAAGTACTGCTATAAATATTTTGGTGTATATGGAACCTTACTTTTTTAATCATAAAAGTATTTTATTATTTTCTAGTTACATGTAGAGATTTGCAATATTTATTTTTATAAGATTTCTAGTTTCAAATTTTTCTCCCTCTCCCCTCCCCAAGACAGTAAGCAATCTGATATAGGTTATATATGTACAATCACATTAAACATATTTCTGCATTAGTCATGCTGTGAAAGAAGAATCAGAACAAAAGGGGAAAAAATCAAAAAAGAAAAATGAAAAAAGTAGAAATAGTATAGTTCAATCTACATCTAAATTCCACAGTTCTTTTTTCTGGATTTGGAGAACATTTTCCATCATGAGTTCTTTGGAACTATCTTGGACCATTGTATTGCTGAGAAGAGTCAAGTCTACCACAGTTGAAAAAATCACAATATTGTTAATACTGTGTACAATGTTCTCCTGGTTCTACTCATCTCACTCAGCATCAGTTCATGTAAGTCCTTCCAGGTTTCTCTGAAATCTTACAGCACAATAGTATTCCATTACATTCCTACACTACAACTTGTTCAGCCATTCCCCAATTAATGGGCATCCCCTCAATTTCTAATTCCTTGCCACCACAAAGAGCAGCTATAAATATTTCTGTACATGTGGGGTCCTTTTCCCTTTTTTATGATCTTGTTGGGTAAAAGACCAAATAGTGGTATTGCTGGGTCAAAGGGTATGCACAGCTTTGTAGACCTTTGGGCATAGTTTGAAATTGCTCTCCAGAATGGTTGGATCAGTTCACAGCTCCACCAACAATGCATTAGCGTGGAACCTTACTTTTTGTCAGTGACCCCCTGAGATATATGCCAACTAGTGAAATCTACCAAAAAGTTGTGGGCACTTTATTTGTATCATTCCAAGTTGCTTTCCAAAATATTGAAGAGCCATTGACTCTACAGGCATCCTGAAGCAAAAGACCCATATGAAGGGAGTCCCAAGAAAAGATCAGCTCTTTCTTTAGTTTCCTTGCTGGTGCCTGTCTATACAGAGTCACAATAATATAATGCACCACCATTACCCAAATATTTCCAATAATTTGCCTCAACCAAAAACAGTCCAAATTTAACTAGAGAGAGATATAAATGTAAAATTAGGCAGAAAGTCCAACCTCTGCCTAAATGTTAGGCATTTTCCTAACTGGGTGCTCAAAGCAATTGTTACTGAACTCATAACTTTTGGTCTAAAGTAAACTTCCTAAAGCTAGAGAAAACAATATGGTCCAGAGGGACTATTATATTAATCCTTAGGTTTAAACAAGCTAATTATTGTAAACAATCTTATAAACTGGCATTAGTGTGCCTTTCATTCCAGAGTACTTCCAGCAGAGGCCATTTCTATCTTTTGTTAGTCAAATTGCTGCGTGTGAGGAGAAACTTCAGGTATTTCGATTGTAATTTCATTATTAGAGGTTTGAAACATTTTTCTTTCATGTTCATTAATAGTTGCAATTCTTTTGGGAAGTATTTGTTCATATCTTGATGACCACTGATGACTATTTATTAGTTCTCTACATATCTTCACTATCAAGATACTCTATCAAACATATCTAATAAAAGCTAGGGGGCTTTTTTTGGTTTGAGATTGGAGCTGTAAGTGTGTGGTGTGTGTGTGTGTGTGTGTGTGTGTGTGTGTGTGTGTGTGTGTGTGTGTGTGTGTGTGTGTGTGTGTTTTGTCAGTCAGCTCCTTCCCTTCATCTAAATGTATTTGGTGTATGAAAAAGCTTTTTTTTTTTTTTTTTAAGAAATCAGGGTTTGTTTTTTAAGAATGTTTTTATTTTGTTTTTTCTCAACTACATTCAAAAACAATTTTAAACATTTTTTTCATATAATTTTTAAGTTCCAAATTCCCTCCCTCCTTTTATCCCCTCTCTTTGTGAAGGCAAACACTTTGATAAAGATTAAGCATATGAAGTCATACAAAACACATTTCCATATTTAGTCATGTTGCAAAAGAGAACACAGACCTTCAAACTCCCAAACAAACAAGAAACAAGGTTTTTTAAAAGTATGCTTCAATCTGCATTCAGATGCCATCAATTCTCTCTCTCAAGGTAAAGAGTATTTTTCATCAGAAGTCCTTCAGAATTGTCTTGGATCACTGTATTGCTGGGAATAACTAAATCATTCACATTCGATCATCATACAATATTACTGTTACCATGTACATTGATCTCCTGGCTCTGCTTAGTTCACTTTGCATTAGTTCTTATAAGTCTTCCCAGGTTTTTCTGAAATCATCCTGCTCGTCATTTCTTATTCTATAACAGTATTCCATCAGAAATCATTTACCACAACTTGTTCAGCCATTCCCCAACTTAAGGACATTCCTTCAATTTCCTATTCTTTGTGACCACAAAAAGAGCGGCTATAAATATTTTTGTACATAGAGGACCTTTTCCTTTTTCTTTGATCTTTTTGGGATACAAAACTAGTACTGCTATTGCTGCGGCCAAAAGGTGCGTAGTTTTATAGATCTTTGGGCATAGTTCCAAATTGCTCTCCAAAATGGCTGGATCAATTCACAACTCCAAGAGTGCTTTAGTGTCCCAGTTATTTGTCATTTCCCTCTTCTGTCATATTAGCCAATCTGATAGGTGAGGTGGCACCTCAGTTATTTTAATTTGCATTTGTCTAATCAATAGTGAATTATAGCAGGGCAGGGAGTTTCATATGACTACAAATAGTTTTGCAAAAAAATCACGTCTAACCTTTGGGTGATAGAATATAGCAGACCCACACTTCAAATCAGTAGATTAAATAATCATTACTAGGGGCAGCTAGGTGGCGCAGTGGATAGAGCACCAGCCCTGGATTCAGGAGTACCTGAGTTCAAATCCAGCCTCAGACACTTAAGACTTACTAGCTATGTAACCCTGGGCAAGTGACTTAACCCCAGTTGCCTCACCAAAAAAAAAAAAAAAATCATTAAAAAAAATAATAATCATTACTAGATGGTAAAGAAAATGATAGGATTATAATTCAAAAATAAAGGACAGAAGAAAAATAGGAGAGAGGATAGGGATTAGACCTTTTATATCCTGATAGAGGGGATTCCCAGCTGAGAAAACTTCTACCAGCACAAATCAGCACCTTCTCTACAACTAATGGTCTTAGAGTGTTGCATAGAGAACTGTGAGATTAAATAAATTGCCCAGCGTTACACAGTCTGAACATATTAGAGAGGGATTAAACCCAAATTGGGCTTTAGATGAAGTTCTCACAATGCCTCTCAGGAAAATAAAATAAAATCATGGGACAAAATTTAAAAAACAAGATTGAAAGATCATTACAAAACAAGAATGCAGGGGGCAGCTAGGTGGCGCAGTGGATAGAGCACTGGCCCTGGATTCAGGAGGACCTGAGTTCAAATCTGACCTCAGACATTTGACACTTACAGGCTGTGTGACTCTGGGCAAGTCACTTAACCCCAATTGCCTCACCCAAAAAATAAAATAAAGTAAAATAAAGAATGCTTAACTTGATCATATAATGTGAAGCAATAATGTAAGAATTGGAGGTCTTCCAGAAAAGTAATGAAAATATGAATTTCATACTACAAAAATTCAAAGAAAGTTTGCCAGGTAACATTGGAAACTGAGGGCAAAGTTCATATTAAAACAATCTGCAAAACACAAACAAAAAGAAACTTCAAATTTAAGTTACCTTGAAATAGTCAAGGATTTACTTCTGAAAGCCAGGTACCTAAAATCAAAGCAGCCTCTTGTATCAGAGTGGCATTATGCCTGCATAAGGACTAAGGAAGTTGGGAAAGCAGGCTAGATGTTCCTGGAGTAACCCAAAGCCATCACTCCTACTTATTCTGGAGATGTCCTTGGAAATGTCCTTGGAACAGGAATTTCCTTGCAAAACAGCAAAGGGGTAAATTGCAAAAGGCTAAGATTACAACAGCCACAAGGACTGTAAGGTCATTTTGGACTGGCACAAGGAATGTGAAACCATCTGCAATGAGATAGTGAGTTGGTCTTTGGTTATTTTTTCTGTATGTGGAGGATTTTTTCACATCCTTTTTACCATCACTGTTCTCTGAATTTGCAGGGTTTTTAACTTACTTGTGTGTGTGTGTGTGTGTGTGTGTGTGTGTGTGTGTGTGTGTGTGTGTGTAGTGAACAGAGTTGTACCTAGGAACTCTCTATCTCTAATATATTCCCAGGCTATTCTAACTGTATTATTGAACAGTTCCAATTATTGGGAAGTTTTTCCTCATAGTAGGTGCTAGTTTTGATTTCTGAATAAAAAAAGCTTACTACCATTTTCAAATGACAATTCTCAATATTTTTGAATTTAATCTTTCCCCACTTTTCTCATGTTTTCTCTAAGCTAATCATTCCTGATTCTCTCCAACATTCCTCAAGAAATAGTTTCAGCAGCCTTATCATACTGGATTCCTTTCAATGTCCATAAAATTGTGTATAGCACCCTGTACTGAACACAATACTCCTGAGTTGGTCATTTCACATATATCAAGTGGAAAACATTTCTTTATTAATGCAATCTAAAGCTGTTTGGGATTTTTTTTTTAAAGCAGCCACATTATAGTCAGCTAAAATCTTCAGTTCATCCTTTACATGAGCTTCTGCCAAGCAAGGTTTCTCCTCTGAATTTCATGTGTTTATCACTCTTTAATTTCATTTCATTGGATCTAACTCAGTATCAAGCTCTTTCTTAATCCTGAATCTGTTGTTCATCATATAGTTTCTGCTCAGTTTTGTCATTAATCAGCAGGATGTTTCCTATGTTTTCATTCAAATTATTAAGAAAAATGTTGTATAGGGCAAGACTTGTAAACACTTAAAATATATATTTCTTTTTTTTTTTTTTTGGTGGGGCAATGGGGGTTAAGTGACTTGCCCAGGGTCACACAGCTAGGAAGTGTCAAGTGTCTGAGGCCGGATTTGAACTCAGGTATGCCTGAATCCAGGGCCAGTGCTCTATCCACTGCGCCACCTAGCTGCCCCTAAAATATATATTTCTAAAATGTCATCTCTTTTAGAATGTTTTCTGAACCACAAAAATTAAATTATATTCAATGTTTCATATTTTATAGCATGTAATTTTGTGTAAATTAACTACTAAATAGCTAAATATACAAATTGAATCTTTAAGGACCTATTTTAATCTCTTCTCCTTATAATCTATATTGGCAATGGTATACTCAACTTTTTCATTATTAACTCTACTGCTAGTAAATGCCAAAAAAAAAATTTAGGCAATGTAAACAATTCTTACCTGTTATTGTAGAGTTCTAGTTCTTCATCAAGGGAAAAATATAAGACTGGTTCAGTGACTAGCCCCAGCTTGCAAATGCTCACATAAGCATGAAAAATAATGATATGCCCAAAAAGTATTCTACTTGTTTTATTTCTTGCTGGAGTATAACATCAGGGCTATAAGAAACCTTAAAGGTCAGATAGTTCAACCCCAACATTTTATAGATAAGAAAGCCAAGGCTAAGAGATATTAAATGGCTTGATCAAACATCCCACATATAGTAAATGGCAGAGCCAAGATTAAAAACTAAATCCTTCTGCAAGAAATGAAATCAAGAAACACAATACAGTTCACATCTAACCCAATGTCATTTAACAATTTATTCATAGTAGAAAATATCATTATCCTGTCTTTTTAACACCATAGTTATAGCCTTCCATTAGACCACATCGTTTAGAAACAATTGTTTTATTTCCAGATGAGAACAAAACTTCACACAAGTACTAATATTAAAAACAAGATGACTAATGTGAATTTATTTGGCCTACAGTGCTAACAACATAAATTGTATATGAAAAAAATATCAATATTAAGACATGCTTGGGAAGTGCTACTGATTGAAAGATTTTAGAACATCATGGCTTCTAATCCTTCTTCCATAAACTTCTTATAAATTGCCATAAACTTTGCCACAAATGCTTCAAGGTGGTAAATGGCTTTGCTACCAAGTTGAAGACGGTGTTCATAGTAAGCTGCCATCTGTGCAACCTCACCTTTCAGTTGTCCATCACAATTATTTAAGAGTTCTGAGAGAAGGCCCTAAAGAAAAAGAACTAGTAAAAAAACAATTTCCTTTCACTTGTCTTCAAATTTGTTACTTTTAAACTGATGTAATATACACAATTGATACAATATACAATGCTGATACAATGTACACAACTAGGATACAAAATTACAAGTCCAAGTGGGAGAGACTCAGTAGCACTAAAATTTTCAGGTAATATATATTCAACTTAAAATAAAAGTTTCCATATACATTGTATAAGTACCATCTTCACTATCTGTTGTATTGCTGAAATAGCCAAACTGGTCTTCCTCCCCCTACTCTAATTAGTCCTCCACATAGCTGAGACTGATTTTTCTTATATGCAGATCTGACCTTGTAACTCCTTTATTCAATAAGCTTCATTGGCCACCTACTGCCTTTAGGATAAACATAAAGCATTTCACAACCTGGCCCAAACCTATCTTTCCAGTCTTCTTCTAACATTATGCCCACCTCTATAGCGCCCTTCCCTATGTCCTTCACAAATGGTGTTCTACCTCCCACCTCTTGAGCCTCTGCACTGACCACCTTCAAAGCCTGGAACCCTCTACACCTTCTCACCCCCATCTCAGATACCGAAGCTCTCCCTTCCTTCAAGAAACAACTTAAGCCAGTTTCTACACAAAGCCCTTTCTGATCCCAACTGTTAATGTCCTTAACTTTTCTGTATTTATTCTGTGTATTCTTATATAATGTGCATGTCTCCTCCTGATAGAATACAAGCTCCTTAAGAGCAGAGCTAGTTTAATTTTTTTGTTTTTATACCCCCCCAAATTTAACACAAAATAAGTGCTTAATAAATGCTTGTTGATTAAAAAAAGTAGTAAATATCAATATAAAAATTTTGGCTAATTAATATACCATCTCCTACAAAGACAAATAAGCAAAGGGAAAGAACAATCACTCTGGAACCAGAGAACTTGGACTCAAAAACCACCTAATTCCAACTTTGGCCTCAAGTTCCTAAGGTATAAAATAAGAGGCAGAGTAGGGAGGGAGGGGGAGGTTGGACTCGAGGACCCCTGAGGTTTCTTTTGGCTCTACTTCTACAATCCCATGGTTTAAGGGAATTCCTGGCCTGGGAACTCTCAACTGAAGTAGATAAAAATCCATATGTGACTTAGTAGCAAACTTCTATGGAGTTAAATCAAAAAAATAAAAAACAAACCTAACATTTATGTTATTCTTAAAAGTTTACAAAACATTTTACACATTTATTTTATCTGATACTTATAACAACAGTGGTGTTATCATTAACCCCCTTTCCCCATCTCATAGATAAAGAGAATGAGGCCTGGGTAGGATTAATTAATTATCTAGGATCACCCAGCTAGTGCCAATGGAAAGACTTGGACCCAAGTCTTTCTGACTCCAAGTCTATCCATAATATCATGCTGAATCTTCTATAATTTACAACATTAAAAAATTTTTACATTATTCCAAATTATGCTCTAAGTAAAAGAATTAATAAAGGGCACAAAACTAAATATATTTTAAGTAACATACATTCCAAGCAGGAGAAGAGTTTAACCGAGGCAAAGTCTAGTAGAAAGACAATTAGGTCACAAGATCATGAGATTTAGAGCAGGGATGTACTTTTGAGGTTATCTAATCCAACCTCCTCATCTTAGAGATGAGGAAGAGAAATATCAAGTGTGACACAAGATCACGCAAGTAATAAGTAGCAGAGCTAGGATTCCAATCCAAGTCTTCTGACTACTAATTTCATCCTTCAAAAAGTAGAAATCATGGAGGGGAAACTCTATTCTAGCTCTGATCCTCACTGACAGGAAGAAAACAGTTGCTAGGATAAAAATCATGGAAATTTTGGAGAGAAGTGACCACTCTGTGAGAGAGGACAGGAAATCTGAGAGTAATTTCCCCTAGGTTTTTCAAAGGAGATTTCAAAGGGGTTGGAGGAAAGTTAGGTAGAAGTCTATGGATTAAAATGCTTCAATGGAAAAGACACATAAGAAGCTCTAGATTGAAATTTTGAATCCAAATGGGGAAACAATTCCATTAAAGAGGAAAAATGAGATTTGTCTAAAGAGGCCAAATGTATGCACAAAGAACTCACCAAACAACTTAGATTTTAAGATGAATTTGTCCCGATGGAAAAAAGGCTAAGCAATAAGATGAATTTAAGTGCTTACGTAGTTTTACAAGAATAGTATCAGTTATACTAAGGTTCAGAATGAGCTGAGTTGGACAAAGGCAATTATTTTTTGTATTTTTTGTTATATTGAGAGAAAACAAAGGATCAAAGAAGGGACAGGACCTTTGCTTGTGGTGAATGGAATGAGAGTTGACAATAAAGAGAAGGAAGAGTTGCTTAATTCTAATTTTGTTTCTGTTTTCTCTGAAAAGAATCATATTTATGCTAGAAGTGACAAAAAATGATTGAGAATTGATACTCAAAATGAGTAAGAAGATAGTAAGAAAGCACCTAGTTGTCCCTGATGAATTTAAGTCAGGTGGCCTAGATGATCTACACTGTCAAGTTCTGAAAGAACTGGTAGGTATGATTGCTGAGCCATGTGAGTCCTATTTGAAAGAACATGAAAAACAAAAGGAGTACCACAGGGTAAGAGAAAATGTTGTGCTGATTTCTGAAAAAGGAAAAAGAACTATTTGCAAACTAAAGGCCAATAACCTTGACTTATAGGCCCAAGGAAATTGTAGAACAAATCATTAAAGAGAAAGTTGGTGAACCCCATGATAGGAAAATGGTGATCATAAAGAGCCAGAATGGCTTTATCAAGAACAAGACATCCTAAACAAATCTCATTTCCTTTTCTTACCAGATTATTAAATTAGCAGATATGGGGAAATGCTGTGTATAGATAGGGTTTACCAAGACTTTAACAAAGCTTTCATTAAAATATCTCATATTATTCTTTTTTTAACATTTTTTTTTGGTGGGGCAATGAGGGTTAAGTGACTTGCCCAGGGTCACACAGCTAGTAAGTGTCAAGAGTCTGAGACTGGATTTGAACTCAGGTCCTCCTGAATCCAGGGCCAGTGCTTTACCCACCGTACTACCTAGCTGCCCCTCATATTATTTTTCAAGAGAAGATGGAAAGCTACAGATTGAATAGTAATATAATTAAGATGGCAGAGTGTTAGGAGGTCCCTAATGCAATACTTAGCGATCTGTCTTGGCCTTGTGCTATTTAACATTTTTATCAATGACTTGTATTAAGGCAGAAATGGTATGTTCATCAAATTTGCAGGTTACAGAAAGCTCCAAGGGATATCTAACACAGTAAATGACAGTCAGGCTCAAAAGGATCTTGTCAAGCTAGAGAGCATGGGTTCTTTTTTTCTTTTTTTTTTTTTGTGGGGCAATGAGGGTTAAGTGACTTGCCCAGGGTCACAAAGCTAGTAAATATCAAGTATCTGAGGTAGGATTTAAACTGAGGTCCTCCTGAATCCAGGGCCAGTGGTTTATCTACTGTACCACCTGGATGCCCCGGGAGCATAGGTTCTTAACCAGGGATGCATGAATTTGTTTTCTTGAAAATGTTTTTAAATGTATTTAAATATAATTGATTTCTTTTACAATCTTATGTACTCCATGTTATGCACTTACATAGCCTTCATGACACTGTCAATGGGGTCCACTAGCAAAAAAGTTAGGTTTGTTTTTACTTTTGTTTTCCTTTGCCATAGGCTAAAGCACTGTGTTGGATTTAATTGGAAGAAGTAAGGTGGCTCAATAGATAGAGTACTGAGCTTTGAGTCAATAAGACCTGAATTCAAATTTGACCTCAGACCCTATCCTCATGAACCATGGCAAGTCACTTAACTTGTATTTGTCTCGGTTTCTGCAACTGTAAAATGGGAATGATAATAGCACCTACCTCCCAGAGCTGCTGTGAGGACCAAAAAAGATATTTTTAAAGCACTCAGCACAGTACCAGATACATGGTATGTGTTTAATAAATGCTTATTTCCTTACTTCCTAATAAGGTGAAATTCAATAGAAATAAATGGAAAGTCTAGCACTTGGATTCAATCAACTTCATGAGTTTAAGACAGGAAGATATGGTTAGAAAGTAGTGGTTCTGGGGCAGCTAGGTGGCATAGTGGATAAAGCACTGGCCCTGGATTCAGGAGGACCTGAGTTCAAATTCGGCCTCAAACACTTGACACTTACTAGCTGTGTGACCCTGGGCAGGTCACTTAATCCTCATTGCCCTGTCAAAAAAAAAAAAAAAAGGTAGTGGTTCTGAGAAAGATCTGGAAGAAGGAGGTACTACAGTCAGTATTAGTCAGAAATGTTGAGTTGGCCAAAAAAAGCTAATGGAATTTTGGGCTACATAAAGACAAACAACTTTCAGGAATAGGGAGCTGACAGTGCACTACATTCTGACCTCCTTTGATCTCATGTGGATTCCAATATCTTGCACCATTGTTTAGCCATTATAAGTGGCATTATGTGAAATATGGCATTATCTGAAGCTGTTTTAATACTATTTTGATCAATTAACTTTGTTCTATTTTCTCCCATCTTATAATATGTATATACATAAAGATATATATATATATATATATATATATAAAGATATATACTTTCCAGAGGTGTTTGTCCTGTAACACAAAGTTAAAATGGAAGTACTCCTCATATGTAGCAAAATCCTCCAGATGCTCCTATTTTCAAATGAAACTCCCAACTGCATCAAGCCCTGAAATGCTAGGAAGTCTCATAAAGGAGACTCAAAATTACTCAAAATAGTTTGGCTTATGTCCAAAAAAAAAGGAGAGAGAGTATTTATTGGTCCAGACTATGATATGCTGCGTGACAGGAAATCATATAGTTCTTTATCCATTGGGAAAAAGATCTTGAATGTATACTGAATATGCACAGTCAACTGGGACTAGAACTGAATAGAAGAAAGAAAATAGACTGGATTGTACAATGCTTTTTTTAGTGACCCCAAACCTTTTCTGGAAGCAAAGGTCCATCTTTTAAAAATCAGTATTTTGGTGGTGGCAGCTAGGTGGCACAGTGGATAGAGCCCTGGCCCTGGATTCAGGAGGACCTGAGTTCAAATCTGGCCTCAGACACTTGACACTTACTGGCTGTGTGACCTTGGGCAAGTCACTTAACCCTCACTGCCCCACCAAAAAAAAAAAAAAAAAAGGAGTGTGCTCAAAAATCAGTATTTTTCTGATGATGATGTATGATGTATGATGATGATGATGATGATGTTGAGTCATGAAATAGGAGTCTCTAAAAAACAAAGCTGTGGTTCACCCAAAGAGAAATGAAGCAGCATTTAGTGGGAGAGAGTAGACTATAACATATTAACTGATAAAGAAATATAAAAGGAAAGGAGGATAAAGTATATCATCAGAGAGGTAACCACTGTACATCACGTGTGCTCCATATGGTGCCTAAAAATGAAAACAGGAATGGTATCCAGAAGGTCCTTGGCAAGTTGGATGGTTCTCTATAGAGGATTTATAAGGTCAAGTGAACAAGAGAAATATGAGATGAGAAGGCTTGGATGAATTGCAATTTGTACCAAGGGATGGAGATAACAGATCTGAAGAAGTCTTTAAGAGGCAGGGTCTCTAACATGCTATTTACAAAATAACATTGACTCACATTGAAGGTTGCGATTTCTTTTACTTTGTTCTTTTTCAGAATATAATGAAGTTTAAACAAGTAAAACACAGAATCAAGGAGCTACATATAGGCAAGGCATAGAAGAGAACAGTGGCTTAAGGGAAGAGGAAATCTTGACATCTCCCAACCCCAAGTCTTCTCTCCCTCAACTCTCATTTTGTCCCCTTCCTTCCTGTTTTACTTTTTGCTCAGAATCTTTCCTTCTGTTATTATCTTCATACTTTAAGAATATAATGTGAAACTGGAATATATTTTTATGATCCTTTTTATTTCATAAACTATTATGGTATCTATTCTTAAGTAAATTAAACATTTTCTATTTCTTTCTCTTAAAGGGCAAAAAGACAACTGAAGTTAGCTGTATACTGCTACAGATATTTTTATTATTTATAAGTGACACTCAAAATTTTCTCAGCCAGCAGACTTCAACAGAAAAAATTCCCTTAACCCTGATGAAATTATTAAAAAAACAAATGTTTGTAAAAATGAATCTATTAAAAATCAAATTGTTTAAAATTAACAACTGAAAATAGAGTGACAGGAAATAAAACAAATAGGTGCACTCAACTTTTATCCTCACCTCCAATTTTCTCTGGTTATTAAGAGTAAAAGATAAGAAATCAGATTACCTTCATTATTATTTCAGGAGGAATACAATGGGTTAATAGCTCATAAAGTCGTCCACGAATTTCAAGTAGCCTGTTTAAAATAAAAAAATATGGAAAAATTACAACTTCCCACCAAATATTATATTTACAATGCACTTATGTTGTATTATTCTAGGAAGCGAATAATCAGATATATAAAAGCGAATTTTTTTTAAAAAGTAATTATACCTGATATTCAAGATGAAATCATAAAACACACTTCAAGTTTCTCTTACATGGGAAGCAGTTGAGTAGGGAAAAAACTGTTATCAAATATCTTTGATAAGGATTCCAAGATATATGAACCACTAACAGATATACATAAGAACAAAAGCTATTTTCCAATAGTGGGCAAAGGATATAAAAGAACTGTTTTCAAAGAAATTGAGAACTACTAACAACTATTCAAAAGAATGTTGCAGATCACTGATTGTAAGAAAATGCAAATCATAATAACCCTGACCTTACACCCTGTAAGTCAAAAATGTCAAAAAATGAAAATAATCAAGGTTGGAGGAGTTATATAGAGAAAAGAGAACGGAAGTCTTTCTGGTGGAGCTGAGCATTGGCGACAATCATTCTGGAAACCAATTTGCAATTCTGTAAATAAAGTGACTAAAATGTCCATACCCTTTGATCCAGAGATTTCACTGTTTGGTGTATGCCCCAAAGAGAAAACAGACAAAAAAAAAGGCTCAACATAAAGAAAAATATTTATAGGTGCATTTTTTTTTTTGGTAGCAAAGAACTGAAAACAAAGTTTGAAGCACGGCTAAACAAACTGGTACATGAATGTATTGGAACATTACTGGAACTATAAGAAACAATAAGCATGATGAATACAGAGAAACATAAAAAAGACTTAGATGAACTGGTGCAAAATGAAGCAAGCAGAGTCAGGAAAACGAAATTCACAATGACCATAAAAATGGAAACGGAAAGAACCATAAAACAACTGAAACTAAAAGTTGTGAAATTGCAGAAAACAAATTTGGCCTCAAACAGGAGGCAAGGGAAGAGAAATTCACTTTGCAGAGACATGTGGAGATGGGGGACTGAAGAGTAAGGGGGTAGCATGGTATGGTTAGTCCATGGGATTATAAACATCAGATTTATTTTTTTTATCTGCTGTTTGGTTTTAATGATTTTCTTTCTTTTTTAAAAGAAAATCTGTTTTAAGGAATGATTCTCTGAGAGGGAGAAGAGAAAAGGAGGGTAGAAGGGGATGTATATTTTCAAAATAAAGTTCCCTTCCATATCACTTGCAGGAAAGAAAAACTTCAATTTATTTTTTTTCCCACTGTGACTTTAATTTAACCAAACATAGAGTAATCTCCAAATCTTTTCCTAAAATAGTAGAGGTTTACAAGCTATTTGTGACAATACTTTAAATGAATTTTTACCCATTGATTTCCTTTAAAATTTCAAGGATAAATTCTCTTTCCTCAGCACTGCCTCACCTCTCCCCAATGGCTACAAGATTCTTCAATACCAGTTTTGAATTACATTTCAGAATATAATAAAATTTCCTATTATAATAAATGGGATTGAAAGTGCCTCCCCAACTTGATCCCTCTGCTGCCAAAATATGCCAACGGGCAATGGGAAAACAAACTAATGCACCTTTGACATGGCTGTGAATTGGTCTAGCAATTCTGGAAAGCAATTTGAAGTTATGCCCCCAAAAGTTACTGAACTATTCATTAACACTACTAGACCTATACCCTAAAGAGATAGAAGAAAAGGACCTAAAGGAAAAAAAATATTTAAGACCTCTCTTTATTATCACAAAGAATAGGAAGCTAAGAGAAACCCCACTAATTGGAGAATGCTGAATAAATTATGACATATGAATCTAATTAAATATTGTTCCATAAGAAATGATATGGATATGGTGGCACAAAACTATGATCCTATGGCTGGAAAACTAGGATTTACTTGAGCTCTGGAGTTCTGAGCTACCATAAGGCTAAAACTCACTGGGTGACCACACTAAGTCTGGCAAGAATATGGTAAGCCTCAGGAGCAAATGGCCACCAAGGCTGTCTAAGGAGGGGTGAAGTTTCTGTAGGAAAGCTCTGCCATGAGAAGGAGTCTGAGGGCAAGTCATGTGGCTTGGAAGGTCAGTTCCTTGGGGTCAGGAAGTGATGTTGGATGTTTCTGGTTGAGACAGGAGGCTTGGGGGACAAGGAAGGGGAGAGGACCTCAGTGGGGAGTGGAGCTGGAGACACTGGCTCCCTGAGATAGATAGCTGAATTTGATTCACACATCAAGAGTTTAATAAAAAGGGTATGAGAGTATTTATTTATGATCTATTTCTAACCAACTCTTATGAATCACTAGATTTCCAAAAGCCAATCTAACAAATTTCTTTAAGGTTTTAAATATAGATTTAGAATCAAAGACTCCGATTGGTAGAATCAGTTTATCACTTTTTTGTTCTATTAGTTTAACAGAAAATAAAATTGGCACCACTTGTACAAACGATCACCCAGAGTTCCCTTCTACTCTTTTCACTATACAACTAAGAATGTTATTTATACAGCACAATGGAAATAACAACCACATCATCAGCTTCAGGAAGAAACAGCAGTACCTCTCCATTCTATAAGCATGTTTTTAGTTGCCAAGATCTCTTAAGAAAATTACAGGAAAAGATGCCAAAAGCCAGAATAGTTATAAAAAACAGTAATAAACTGATGGTAACAAAATGTGACTATGGGACAAGTCTATCAAGTAAAAGCAACATCTCTGTCAAAATGTCTCATGAGTCAACTAATTGTCTAAAACTAACCTTTTTATTTAAAAAGTTAACTTATTTAAAATTTTAATTTATTTTAAAATTATATAATGATTTATTTTATGTTAAAATTCTGTTAAAATTTAATTTATTCAAATTAATTAAAAACTTTCTTTTAAAAATAAAACAAAAAATACAAATACCCTGAAAAGACCTCATATCACCTTTTGAGGGAATGCTTGACAAGCAATTTTTATCTGAAACTGAGATTATTAAATGAAATGTCATTTTCCAAAATAGTGTGCAAGCTCTATAATTGAAAAACTTCCTTTTAAAGAAGCCATTCCCTAAACAGATAGCATGGTAGTGTGAATATTGATTAGGATTCTAAAGACCAGGGTCAAAGTTTGGCTATGCCACTAAGTTGTGGCTCTCAACAAATCATTCAACCTGTTAGTCCTTCAATTTAAAGGTCTCCATTAGCTCTAACATTCTATGATTCTAAAAATGTGCATTACTGAATAGAAATTAAAATGTTAACTAGAAGTTTTAAAAATTCAAGCTTTATCTAAATAAGAACAAAACATTATGTTAATTATAATTATCACCTAATTTAGAGGATGGCCAGTGTCCACTCAAAGCATGTTTTGTCATTTCTTTGAAGAGTCCTTCATATGAGACACCAGATGAAATGGTTCACCAACTTCAAGGCAAGACAAGAGCAGAAGGGCAAAAAAACCCAAAAACCAAAACAAAAATCCCCTTTTACCAATATGGCTCTTGTATATTTTAAAATCAACGACCTTCAAAGATAAGGCATTTCTCTATGGAAAACTATATTTTGTCAGCTTAACAGTTGACTTAAGGCAATAGGTTTGTTTCATTGGCAAAACACACCAAGAGAGAGCTCTTTGAACCTTTGTTATACATTATAGCTATGTTCTTTGTACTGCTAGAAGGGAAGATGGCAGTAAATTATGCAGAAATATTAAGTCAGCTATTTGATGGATGTGAGAAATACAAAAAAATTCCAAGTGACTTCCGGTAGTGGTTATAATTTATACATAAATTCAATATATTCACACATCAAGAGTTTAATAAAAAGGGTATGAGAGTATTTATTTATGATCTATTTCTAACCAACTCTTATGAATCACTAGATTTCCAAAAGCCAATCTAACAAATTTCTTTAAGGTTTTAAATACAGATTTAGAACCAAATTTTAATTTTAAACTATATTAAAATTGCATAAGACCACAAAAAAAATCCTAAAAATTCTGACAACTCTAAATAATGTTTTGCTATCTAGCGTGTTATTTTTAAAATACCAGAGTTATATTACTTACCTTTGGGGAGTCTGCTGACTGACAATAGCATTTGCAGTCTCTCTCAGATATACTTCCCAATCTGTTTCAGGGATATCTTGATCTGAAGTAAAAGGATATCTGTGTAACAAAAGATCACCTTGTATTTTAGAAACCAACATAAAGATATAGATATAGATGTATATGTACGTATACACACACATATATATATGTATCTATGTGTATGTGTGCATGTGTATATGTATGTTTGTGTAAATATACTTTTACTGCAAAAAGTTAGTTTTATTAACTTTTCATTTAGACTTACTGCTGTACCCTGCAGGCTTCACACATAAGCAGGGCTTTCCTGAGATTTCTACAAGATTTCTCTGCAAGCCTATGAGCCAGCTCTGAAGGAAGATTCAGACCTTCTTTCTTGCACACAGTGGACAATACATGGCAAATCTATGAAAAAGACAGTTAATAAAACTATAGCAAAAGAGGAAAAATGCCTTTTCTTAGACAGTACAACACCCATTCAAACATCTTTTACAGTTCCTTTTAATTGTACAACTCATGAATTTTGTGTTGTTTTGTTTTAGTTTTTTACTAAAGAAACTTTTAAGAAAAATAAGCTCATCTCATTCCAATTAATATTAAAGGTATGCACTATTCCTGCTTTACAGAAAAATTCTCAAAGGTAAGGGAGTGTTTGGCATTATAAATGAATAGTTTTGCTGATAATATTAGAAACTGTATGGTAATTATAAAAGAGCTATAGGAGGGGAAAACCTAAAAGAACTTTTATTTTAGATTCCCTTTTCTACATACAACTAGAGACCAAAATTTCTTCTGCATTCCAACAGTCTCTGTACTGTCTTCCTACTCCACAGATAGTTTTAATTGACTTCAGAAGATCTATGTGCAGAAGATACACACTAAATTACTGAAACCCAATCTCTAAATTTATTACCTATTACAGCTCATGCTACCTAAGTAACAAAGAAAAAAAAATGTTTACATTACACAATGGCTTTGTAGGTAGAGGGTTTTCTAAAATAAAGAAAGGATAGTAAAAAAGATGGTGAGCATTCAAATTTTAATAATTTTTTGGTAAAATCCCACTTAAATAAGTATTCATGTCTGATGTGGCAAAGAATATTACAAATGAAAAAACTATGCTCTTTAAACCTTTCAAAAGAATTTATGTTCCAACTTAACTTACATCTTCAATGCTAGGAGCAGGAACACGAACCGCAAGGCACCTACTCCGAATAGGTGGTATTACTTTCGATGTAGAATTACAACATAGTATTAATCTGCAAGTAGACATATATTTTTCCATAGTTCTACGCAAGGCATGCTGAGCATCTTTGGTAAGTTTGTCAACTTCAGTCAGTAAAACCACTGAAACAAGTATTAAAAAAGCAAAACATCATTAAAATGAATAAACTCAAAGAGAAAGTCTTGGTGTAGTTTCCACTTCTCTCTACCAAAGGTCAAAAAATAAACTGTTTTAGGAGCAGTGTTTGGCAGAAAGGTACAGTCCACTTTCCATAATGGTTAAGATAAAGAACTAATTATTACTCCAAGATACTATAAAAGTAGACATTACATCTTTATAGGAAAAAGGTTTTGTCACTGAGTTAATGGGGGGAGCGCAGTGTCTGTATTCTAAATTCAGCTCTGAGACTTTAAACAATTCATTTAACATTTCTGGGCCTCAATGTACTCCTCTTTAAAATTAAGGGATATAAAGGGGGAGGGAAGTATAGATTAGATGATTTCTAAGATCCCTTCTTGCTTTTAATTCTGTTATAAAAAAGTAATTTTAGTATTCTACAAAAAGAGAACTTAGATACTGAGGAAAAAAATTATCTGGTGAAAGATATTATTGGTTTAACCCATCATGGTACTTGTTCTTTTGTGGTGTGATAAGAACTTCTAAGTACATAAGGTAATTTAATTCTAGATTTTTCATTTATACCACCATATGTGTGACAGCCATAATAACATTCATTTCAAAGGCACAAAAAGACAGTAAATCAAATAAAGTTCTTCCTATTAAAATGTATCATGCTTATGTTTATCTTGGTACACAGAAGGAGTTTTAATTATTTTAATTTAATCTTCTCTTATTTCTAACATATTGCTACTGTGGTAGTTTGCTTTATTCTTACCACTAAGGTATCTTAAGATTTCTCTGAGATGTTGTTATTTGCTAATACCAACAAGGCTAATCTAATTTAAAAGAACAAGAAATGAAAACGACAAAAATGCCAGGATGAGAATAGAAGATACATCAAACATATATACCTCTAACTCCAACAGCAAAAATGAATTTCCTCCATGATTTCCAACAGCAATAAATAATACTTCCTTCACCCATTTCCCAAAGTTAATAAAAAGCCAACTTAGGTTTGTATGCTTTTTCTACTTTGCAAATGGAAACATTATTATACATCTTCTTTGATCCTCACAACATCCTCATAGTGTGGGAAAACCAAATATCCATTCCCATTTTATAGCAAGGAAATGGCCTCAAAGATAAAGGGATTTGCCCAATGGGGTCTCACATCAGTAATGAAATGTACAGTGGGGACTTTTGACTTATGGTCCACTGTTCTTTATTAGGACATGGCATCCCTAACACTACTGATCTCCCAGTGTTCTGAGTAGTTTTTCTTGTAGTAGTGACAGCTTTGCAAAGTTCCATTCATTTTCTCATCAGAAAATTTTCTCATTTAGAACTAAAACACTTATTTCTCCCAAGTTAACCAGTTTAATGACAGCTAAAATTTACATAGGGCTTGAAAGTTTACAAAGCACTTTATATATCTCATTCTATCTCACATACTATCTTATTTAACCCACATAGCCCTGATAGGTAGATACTATTATTACCATCTCTATTTTAAAGATAAAGAAACAGGCTCAGAGAGTGGAATAGCTGGCTCAGGATCAGAAAGCTAGTAACTTTGCAAGGCAGGATTTAAACTCAGATCTTACTGATTCTAAATCTGACTCTTTTAGCAAACCAACACTTGAATGAATGATTTTAATGAGCAGGCTTTATGTTAAACTAGGCTCCATTTTTTTCTGAGCCTGATAAGTAGCTGAACTCTTTCCCCTCCTCCTCACCAAAGGAAAGTCTTCATCACTGACCAATAGTAATTTTTTTTTAGGTAGTTCCATCTGGGATCTGAATGGAAAAGCTCAACATTTTACTTAAAGGACAAATATTAAAAAAAAAACACTATGAAAGAAAACTGAAGGTTTTCCTTCAATTTTAATAAGGTACAATTATTAATAATATGCTGAGAAGACAAAAGAATATCAGAAGGGGTCAATCAACAATCAGACTAACTTAATAGTAATGAGAAAATTTGTTGGTAGGAGATGTAGCAATAATAGTCAAAGTGTATTGGGTTTGAGAGGAGGACCAGGAAAGAGTTCAATTAGAGGTAAAGCTATGCCATTAGAAGAGCTCATTTTCCTCATGGAATATGAGCCCTAGAAGAGGTGTATCATAGCAACATGATCCTGGGGGTGAGATGGGAGTGTGCTCAGGTACAGCTTAACTACGAAGCAGTGAGCAACTGCAACAGAAAGATACTGCCCCCATCTCTTCCTGTGTATTGATGCCCTAGGATAAAGCCCCATTCACCCAGTGCTAGTTTTGACTTTGGTTAAGGGTTCTGAGTAAGAAGTTCCCATGATTAATAATATCACATTGTCATGTGTTGACATATTATCAATAAACATTTGCTGACTGGTTATAAACAACATTTTCTCACATTCTCACAGAAGAGATCAGAGACAAACAACAAAGATAGTCCCAGAGGAGCATGTGTAAAGTGTGAATGTAGATAAGCAAAAGGCAAACAGTAAGCCAAAGAAAAAATATATTAAATGTTATTTTAAAGCATAAATAATGTATGTATTTGAGTTAGAACTCAGCTAGAACACAGAAGGATCATATTTGTGCTTTTTTTAAACCAAGATATTATGAAGCAAGATACCATATGTAGAGTTCTTTGTAAACTATAAGGCACTACATGTTAGCTGCCAGTTAGTATTACATTTCATTTCATTGTTTTTCAACAAGTCCCTATTAAAAAGCCTAAAACAACAAAATACAGATAAATGAAGGTTTTTGAAAATTGTCCTCAACTTCATTAAATTTTCCATTGACATTTTATCTTGTATATACAATATTCTGCCTCAATTTTGCGTAAAACCATTTCTCACTCCCCATGTCTGGTTTAAAGGAGGGAGTGTTGTTTTTTTAACATCTCATTTTTATGTACCTTTAAATTCTCTTTGGGTGCTTGTCTCAAGTTGCTGGGATTGTGCCACTGTTTTCAACAGTTCCTGAATTACTACACGGTCACTATTTCCAGCATCACTACATAACACAAAAACACATAGAAAGGACAATGTAACAATTATTTTTATTTGGTTAATTTGACAAAAATCATTAAGACTCCCTCCCAAATGGCTCAAAATGATGACTCCAGCACATAGCAAAATAAACCTCATGACACATAATTAGCCCTTAAATCAGCCAGTCAACAAATCCTTAGATACATTCATTAGACTTTAAAGGTAATATGATTTTTCATTAGTGTTACTAAACAGTGTACCAGTAATTGGTTACATTGCAGATAACACTGGACTTAAGGTATCTTACCTGCATCTTAGCTTTAATTTTATTGCAGAAATTGATGATGAAGACAACATTTACAGTACTGAAGTCACTGAATAGCCAGGCTGACTACAATCCCTCCATGAGGTAGATGTAGAACAAAACTCATCACTCCAAAAAAAACCTAGAGATGAAACTCCCAGAACTTAGTGACCCTGGACCTTGAACAGCAGCTCATCAGGGCTTTCCTTGTTAAGAACTATCAGAGCCTGTCTCCTGATGACACATCCTTGATGGAATATGCTGTCACTCCACAATGGGACTTCAGTGGAACCCAAAAAGTTTCTGCTTAAGTATTTGTTAGATTGACATTAGATTACTACGTTGTTGTCATCTCCTTGCTTCTACTTTTATATTGAAAAACTTTTGAAATTCAGACCCTTAACTACCCTCTCCTTGAAGAAAGATATGAGCACCGGCCCTGGAGTCGGGAGTACCTGAGTTCAAATCTGGCCTCAGACACTTAACACCTACTAGCTGTGTGACCCTGGGCAAGTCACTTAACCCCAATTGCCTCACTAAAAAATAAAAATTTAAAAAAAAAAAAAAGAAAGATATGAGAAGAGACAAACCATGCATAAATATGAGTGTCTCTCTCTCTCTCTCTCTCTCTCTCTCACACACACACACACACACACAAGCATGGAGTAGATAAATGAAAGACTTGGCTCCATAGGATGAATTGGCTAGATGGAATGGAAAAACTGGAGAACTTACTAGTTCCTCCTTAATCACATCTTTCCAATGTGGCTTCATTGCAGGCAGTCCTTGATTCACAGACTTTGACTTACAGCACTCTGACATTCACAGGTGAAATTTTACAATGAGAAAGAGTGAAACAAACAAATGCCTGCAGATCAGTTCCTAAAAAACCTAGTAAGTGGCATTAAGTTTCTTCAAAGATGTTCTTCTGAATTCCATGATGTCAGTGGTGTTTCTTCACTTCATTGTTTATTGCAGAAATTGTGAAACATAAGGTTCAGTACCTAATCTATTGCCTAATTATGATATAAAGGTAATCCTTCTTTCTTTTAAACTTTTTTAAAATTTTAAATAGTATTTTACTTTTTCCAACTACATGTAAAGACAATTTTTAACATTAATTTTTATTTTAAATTCCAAATTTTCTCCCTCTCTCCTCCTCCCCCCTCCTGAAAAAAGTAAGAATTTTAAACAGGTTATATATGTACAATCATATAAAACATATTTCTATATTAGTCATGTTGTGAAAGAATAAACTGATCAAAAGGAAAAAAACATGAAAAAGACAAAGAAAATGAAAATAGCATGCTTTGATTTGCATTCAGACTCCATCAGTTCTTTCTCTGGGTGTGAAAAGCATTTTCCATTATGAGTTTTTTGAAACTGTCTTGAATCATTGCATTGCTGAGAAGAGCTAAGCTATTCATAATTGATCATTGCACAACACAACTGATACTCTGTACAATGTTTTCCTGGTTCTGCTCACTTCACTCAGCATCAGTTCATATAAGTCTTTCCAGGTTTTCCTGAAATATGTCTGCTCATCATTTCTTATAGCACATTCCATTACATTCATAGACCACAACTTCTTCAGCCATTCCCCAACTGATAGGCATCCCCTCAATTTCTAAGTATTTGCCACCACAAAAAGAGCTGCTATAATTATTTTTGGACATATGAATCCTTTTCCTTTTTTTATGGTAATCCTTCATTCTTGAAGGCTATGCCAATAAAATGGAAATTCTGGCAAATTCTCTACCAAGTTGGAAAGGTTATGGTTTATACATCTGCATTCTGAGGACTAGCCTAGTTAAGTTCAGAAAGACTCATCACCAGGCTGTCAATAGGTTAATAATTTTTTTTAGCCACAATAACTCTCAAAGATTATTAAATTATAAAGAGGTTATTTCTATCAGTGAAAGGATTGTCCTGCAATCCTGCAAATAAGATAACAAATCCTTGACACATTGAAATAATATACATGTAACTGGCTATCTACCCTGTTTTTAAGATATTTTAAAAGCTCTGTAAATATAAAATACTAGTTTCTAACATAGAGCATATATCACAACCACTGAAATGCAGAAGAAAATGTTAGAACTTCTATTTACATTTATTTCTTATTTTTAAAAGTGAGAAAGTATACGTTATTAATATTTAATATGTAGATTAACACTTCTGCCCTCACTCAGTCTATGTCAAATGGTCAGATGTCAAGAATAGTAAATGAAGTATGCTGAGGGAAAAGTAAAAGTTCAACAATCCAGAGGACTTGAGAGTTGTACCCAAATGCATTCATTTTAGAATATTATATTACAATTTACTTGTGGACACTTAAATGGATTTAGAGATATTTCAAGTTTTAACTAAATTATCCCTGACAAAATGAAGAAGAGGCTTAAAAGGATTCCTGCTAAGAAAATATGGGTTGAAGATAATACTAATAATTGAGGGTACAATCAAAGAACAAAAAAAAGAAAAAAGAGCTGACATTTCTATATCTACACTAACCGTAGTCACTAATCAACCACAATACAAAGAAAAAACGATGACTAATCAGATCTGATAAAAAGAAACTTAAACTTAAAAAATTATAAAGATTATTTTAAATAGGGATTTACCACCAAATTGCTAAAGATGAGTCTCACTCTAAATATATACTATGCCTTGAGATATGGGCTAATGAAAAATTGAAGCCACCACCATTAGCAAGACATTTAAAAATGTTTTTGTTGCTGAAAACAATGTGTCACCTATAAAACAAAACCTCATATCTGCTAACAAACTTGGAAATAGATTTAATAAGATTAAAAATTTTCCAAATAGGGGCCAGCTAGGTGGCACAGTGATAGAGCACTGGTCCTGGACTCAGGAGGACCTGAGTTCAAATCCAGCCTGAGACACTTGACACTTATTAGCTGTGTGACCCTGGGCAAGTCACTTAACCCCAATTGCCTCACCAAAAAAAATGATCGACATTAGGGAAGATGGAAATTTAGTAGGTGAATTTTCAACAACAAAAAACTTTCCATAATTAACATCCAGATTGAAAATGAGTATCACAATTTAGTAAGAGCCAGCCATGATAACTTTTTCCATTTGGATTTACCCATCTCTGTGAAGTATCTTTTCCAACAATGACAGTCATTAAAACCAATTATTGAAATAAACTGAATTTAGAATCAGACCTTCAAATCACTGTATTAGTATTAAACAAAAGTTTTCAAAAAAAAATGAAGCATGTTCAATCAAATTCTCTCACTAAAAATAGTATGTTTTAACGAGAGCAAAAAAGGTTTTTATACCAATAAAAAACTGAAAATATTTAACCTTTATCTCATTCTTTTTTTATTTTGCAATATATATGAATATAGTAATATGTATATGGAATTTATAAACACATACATCAATATGCACACATACATACAATGTGAACACAAAATTTTTTTTTACTAACAAAGGCATGAGATCAAGAGTTTTGAGGCCAATGGTATAGAAAATAAGAGTTACAGCAATGACATCTGATCAAAAATACTAAAGAGATTGCTTTTAATCATTTCTATGAAAAAATAGGGACCAGATTCATCATCCAGAACATGCCACACTGTTTCTACAGGAAGATGAAATCCAATTTGCACCATTTCATTTTCCAGGAACTTAATCTGCTGTAAATTCTAACATGTGCTATATTTTGTAAATGCATTCTCGGAAGAGCAGAAACATTCAGGAGTCACTAAACTATATTCATGGACAAATAAAAATGATTTTTGGATTAGTTGCCACTTTGAACTACTCATACCTTTTATTTTTCTTCATCTATAAAAATAATTAAGGCAGCTACTTTTATTTAACTTTAGAAACTTAAGATGTATGCATTTTTTCTAGCTATTCTTTTTCTCTTTTCTGATATTACTAATTACTTTGATAAGAATGTTGATAAGAATTTTCTTTTCATATGCACACATATGAACCTCATTCCTAACACTGTGCCTGGTACATAATAAGAATTAAATAAATGTATACTATTTTATTGACACCTATATAAAGCACAATTTGGTAGTTACTAAAACACAAAAATAATTTCATACTAAGGCTGTTTTACCTATGAGGCAATCACATGGCATAGAGTACTATTCTCCAAACATGACCATTCTTGTTTCCACGTATACATGTATTTATATAGTATTTATAAATTCCATACAAATACTACTATGTTCATATTATATGTGTGTGTATGTATATATATAGATAGATAGATAGATATCAAAACAAACAGAAAATATTAATGTCTTTTGTTATTTGCATAGTTGTTTGTCCTTCATTTCTTTTTTTTTCCTTTTTTTTGGTGAGGCAATTGGGGTTAAGTGACTTGCCCAGGGTCACATAGCTAGTAAGTGTCAAGTGTCTGAAGGTAGATTTGAACTCAGGTCCTCTTAATTCCAGGGCCAGTGCTCTATCCACTGTGCTACCTAAATGACCATCGTCCTTCATTTCTAAAGAGGACCAATGATATTATGGGTGATGTCTTAAATTGGATTTAAGTTATGCAGTTGCATAAAGTCATCAGCGTCACTCTCTTTGAGAGTCACTGAAGTCCAGTGACAAGACAAAAGTCATAATGACTGGTGATAGCCCAGGGCGCAGTAGATGACCTTGGCATCTTCAATATCTGACAAAGTTCAAAGGGCTCCACAGCACTCGTCCACCAATTCTGCTGGAGGAAATCTTAACATGCTTGGGGTAGATATTCCCCTAACTCACAAACAGATTTTAGGCTCACTAGTTACCCTCAACCTGGTTTAGCCCATCTGCTGAGACAGTCTACCTGAGTACAGCTGCTATATACACTATAGCTTCTTGGAACGACAGGTGAGAGTTGAGGGCCAGGTAGACATCAAAGGTGCTTGAGCAGCCCCGAAAAGGGTTCGGCAAGCCCTCAAACCTGAGGCCTCCTTGAATACCCCATATGCCCCATTTCTATTAGTAATCTAATTTTTAACATGGTGACACACATACCATCTCATCTTACACTTATAATAAGCTAGTTAAGTAGGTATAGAAGGCATCATTATTCTCTGCTTACTAGTTTATAAGTCCTTAAAGGCAGGAATTCAACTTTATGATCTTGGTCTCTACTCTAGTGGCTAATACACAATACTGTACTTATTAGGAACTTAATAAATGTTTGCTGAGTGAATACTCATTTTACACCTAAGACAGATGTGCAGAGAATTTAAAAGACCTACCTATGATCAAAATCAATCCATCAAGAAACATCTATTAAGATCTGGTGTTACAAAGGCAAAAGTGAAACCTTCCCAGCCATCAAAGAACTTACATTCTAACAGTGGAGACTATGTGTGTGTGTAAAATATATTAAATTTATAAAAATTATATGTGAATATTTATAAAATGAGAAGGGAATACACTAGCTGTTGAGGTAATCAATAAAGTAAAAGGTGGTCCTTGGGTCCTTTCAATTATGGAGGATAGTATGTCTTCTCAAAGCTAATTATCTCTAGCTCTTTCCATCAATCCTTGCAATATGATTTTGATCCTTGTGATGACTTTCATTCATGTTTCCATCACTAAAAAGGGGCAGAGATGGGTTAACTCATTAAGTTAATTATGAGTGCCTTAGAGTTAATTATTATTATTTTCATCATTATTACAATTTACTTAATTATAAATGTTTCAAATTTTTTTCCAATAAGAGCTATACCTTCATTTTCCTCCCACGAGCCATAGTCATTGCCACCTGCTCATTTGCCAGTGCTCTCCTTCCTTTTTAGAATATTTTCCCTCCTCCTCCCTCTCCTATGATCATTTGAATGTTACTTAACTATCAGGTCCAGCTTCAAACACTGCCTTGCCTCCAGAACACAAAAACCTGTGTCTTTCTAGAATTCCTTTTGTACTTCATGTGGTCAAGGAATATACAATTTAGCATCTAAGTGTTCACTCCAAAATATTTTAAGCCCTCCAAGGGCACAAAATAGTTCTTAAATTGTTATATCTTCAGCAAGAGTGCTTAACCCGGAGCCTATGAATTTGTCTTTTTTAATATTTCAATAATTTTATTTCAAGAGAATTGGTTTTCTTTGTAATCCTCTGTATTTTAACTTATGGATTTAAAAACACTAATGAGAACGGGTCCATAAGCTTCACCAGATTCCCAAAGGAAGGCCCTAACACAAAATAAGGTTAAGAATCCTTACTCTATAGCACTGAATACCACTCCAAACACACAGGAAATACTCAAATGTTGGTCAATTTATTTCTATTTATGTGGAAATATCCATTCCCTAGAATAGATTGGAGGGGGACAATAAAACTGAACTTGTTCATTAATTCAATTTCAGATGTTATATATTTCCGCAAGTCATATTTCAAACTTTAGACAGAGTTCTCTAGTCAAATCTCCAAACACAGATAATTTGATTCAATACAAAACCTATTTTAGAGTTTACTAAATAATGAATGCTCTACAAAGCACTTTGCTCTGTGCAGGGAAAGCTAAATATTTGTTTGTATCACGAAATATATCAGTAATATTCATTAAGTAACAATCTATTCATGTTCATTTTTATTTCAAGATGCATACATTATGCCTTTAAAAAAAGTAATCTACCTTTGAAGGCAGTGAGAGAATGCAGAAGGTAGTAATTTATTTACAAATCAAATCATTTAGCAAATAATGTTATAAATGAATGGGTCATTTATTAATAACTTACCTAGGGTTCACTTCAAGATGGTAATTACTTGCAATTGTGCTGATTTCAATTTTCTTTTTAGATGGGGTCTGTGCACAGAGACAAAAAAATATAGTTAATATATTTCACAGATTAATTTTTAAATTAAGGACAAGGTATTATTCCCTATTATCACTTTTATGATATAAAAGACCCACTTTGGGAGTATCTAACCCAACCCATTCCAAATTTTTTGGGGGGAAGGGGCGATGAGAGTCAAGTGAGCTGCCCAAGGTCACACAGCTAGTGTCAAGTGTCTGAAGCCAGATTTGAACTCAGGTCCTCCTGAATCCAGGGCTGGTGTTTTATCCACTGTGCCACCTAGCTTTCCCCAAATACATTTTTAATCAACATATACTCTACTAACTTTATAGAATTGTTAACGAGAAAATAAAGGACCAGGATCAGTTTGTTACTCCTTTCACATGGCTCAGTCAGTTCAATTGAAGTATTCACTTAACATAAAATGTGATATGGATGAATGTATAATGTTATACTTGGGTTTGAAAAAGTAACTTTATACTTGCAAGATGCATTGAAGCTAGTCAGCAGTTTATTTGAAAATGATCTCAAAGTTTTAATAGAATTCATTTAACCATTAGTTTCTCTACTGTGTTTACAGAGTAACACATCATAACTCCTCCAGGATAAACTCATCACCTGAAAGACACGGTTTTGATATTCTACACCTCCTAATCGGTTGCTTCTCCACTCGGACTGGGGAGCTGGAAGGAGGCATGATGAAATCCTCCCAAGGCCTTCCTCCATAAAGGCTTCTAGATACCTTCATTTACTATATGCTGCTCTACATGGTTCTCACTACAGGAACCTTTTATGTATTGTCTCCCCCCATTAGATGGTAAGCTCCTTGAAGGGCAGGGACTATCTTTCTTATTGTTATCTCCAGCATTTATTCCAGTGCCTGACACACAGAAGGTACTTAAATGTTTACTGACAATCTGACTATAAGCTTAACAGGGGTCAACAGTGAGATGTTATTGTTGTTTGTTGTTCAGTGGTGTCTGACCCCACTTAGGGTTTTCTTGGCAGAAATTCTGAAGTATTTTGCTATTTCCTTCTCTAGCTCATTTTAAACATGAGGAAACTGAGGCAAACAGGGTGAAATGACTTGCCCAGGGTCACAAAGCTAGTACATGTCTGAGGCTGAATTTGAACTCATGCAAATGAGTCTTCCTGACTCCAGGCCTGACACTTCTATCCACTGCACCACCTAGCTGCTCCAACAGTGAGATTCTTATTCACATGATGGTTAACATTTACACAGATGAAGGATAATAAAAATAACTGACATTTATATCATACTTTAAGGTTTGCAAAGAACTTTATATTATTTCACTTAATCCTAACAACCACCATGTAAGATAGGTGCTACTATTGTTCCCATTCTACAGATGGGGAAACTGTTAATCATACAGAGGTTATCACAAAGCAATTACATGTCTTACTAACAGGAATAAAAACGAGATTTTAAACAATTGAGAGAATCAGAGAAGGCTCCATAAAGGAAAGGGCATCTAGCTAAGCCTTAACAATGTCCAGCAGAGAGCTAGCTGATGATGAGTTTAGGGCTAGAAGTCATTTGTGTAAAGATTATAGATAATTCATGGGAACTTCACCTGAGAGAAAACATGTAGAAAAAAGATAAAGAGCCCAAAACATAATCTTGAGTGGGTAGTGAAGTGGAGAAATGTTTCCAAGGCTTTCTGCTGGCTGCTCCCCCATAGACTGCCCTCCCCTCCTCACCAAACTCTTAGGCTATGCACGGTGCCTTCAAAGTTTAGCTTAAATGCCATCTACCACATGAAGTTTTTCCTGAAGAGCCCTCACCTTTACTCCAAAAATATCGCTACATATACATATACATGTATGTGTATGTATATACACATCCACATATACATTATATATACATCCACATATACTTCATTTATGCATATGTGTACATGTTTATCCTCTGATAGAATGCAAACTACTCTTGAGGACAGGAAACAGATTCATTTTTGTCTTTTGACATGGTAACACACACACACACACACACACACACACACACACACACACGATATTCATGATTAGCAACATTGCTTTTATTTCTCAATGACCTAAATAAAATGCTAACATACACTAACAGGAACATCAAGTGATATCTTCTTCTACAAAGCCTTTCTTGATAACCACTATTCATAAGTTTCTGAACTTCTCTTTTATATTTTAGTGTTTATTAGTTAAATCTAACATCTCTCCTACTTGATGATAAGACCCTAATGGCAGAAATATATGATCTTTAAAGTTCCTTTCGGCTCTACATTCTATCATTCTGTCTCATAGCCATGATATACAATATTATATGATATAATAATGACTAGTATTCACATAGCACTTTAAGGTTTACAAAGCATTTTACAAATGTTATTTCATTTTATCCTCACCACAACTCTAGGAAGGAAGTGGTATTATAATCCCCATTTTACAGATGAGAAAATTAAGGCAGGCAGAGGTTAAGTGACTTGCCCAGTATAACAGGTGGTAAGTGTCAAGAGTCAGAATTTGAACTCAGATCTTCCTGACGCCAAGTCATTACTTCACTGCTGCTTCTTTTAGTTCAGTCTGGATTGGTTTCTTATACCCCTACTAAACTATAAGCTCCCAGAAGGCAGGGACTACATCTGATCTGACCTTTAATCTTCCCTAGCTCTTAGGTACTTCTCCTTAATAAATGCAGTACCATGTATCTTGGATATAATACCACAATATATTGTATATAATAGGTGTTTAGCAAATGTTTATTGAGCATCTTTATCTGCTTAACACACAGACACAAAGACACAAAGACACACACACACACACACACACACACACACACACACACAAGCACCTATGGGAAAAAGCCAAACTTTATCTTTTACAAATAAAGAAACTAGGGTTCTGGTATTTCTGATAAATCACACCTAGACCCAGTATCCATATAAGGGTAATGAAATGGAAATAGCAGGGCTTTTGAAGACAGAGGACTTAGATTCAAATTCTGACTCTGCCACTTTGGGAAAACTCTTTAACCTTTCTGAGCTTCAGTTTCCTTATCTGCAAAATATGAGGGTTAGATGATCTTCAAAGTCCTTACTTTCCAGCTCTAAAATTTGTGACACTAAGTGAATTTCTATCTACAAAAACATTAAGTTTCTCAGAGAGAAAAGAGCTTACTGTGATGGTCTGATGTTCAATCCTTAGCTTTTCCACTCCAGCTCCATATAGTTCCCTCAGGAGACACATAATTCTTGTCTTTTTCCCAGCACCTGATGGTCCATATACTAAGAGATGAGGAAAGTCCCCACATTGTACCTGAAAAAAACAAAGAAATAATTATTTTTACATATCTCCTTGCGGGCAAAATCATACATTTGTTCCTTGTAAAGTTAAGTTTTGATTAATATAGAGAATTTTTCTTTATAATAAACTATCCCTGAAAGTGCAAATATAAAATATAAATGTGAAACCTCAATCTAATCAAATGTATATTTTCATAGAATCATAGAATCTTGAGTTTGAAGGGACTTCATAAAGTCTTAACTTCAAATTGTACCCCAACACAAAGTTCTTCAGTCTACAAAATCCCCAATACATACATTTCCAAACTCTAATGGACCATCTGTGATATGTTAGTTACTAATTCCTGTAGCAGCAGTTCCATTGTTTTTTCCTTATACTCCAATAGATTTGGATATCACGACCTATCCAATACCTCCTTATTCTGTATGGCTTTTCATCCAATATCTTCCCTTAAATTTACCAGAGGGGCTCTACCTAACATGTTACAAAGCTTTCCTTGTTTTCTTCTGAAACTCTGAGCGTACCAGTGAAGCATGTGACCTGTCCACTTATCAGCTCCTGACCTTCAGCACATGCCTAGGCCATTCTCTCTTTCTATCATACATTTCCCTGATTCTGATCCTTTATCCAGGAAATTCTTCAAAGTCCCTTATTTGGCATATATCACAGCCAGACTGCAATTATCACATGCCTGCCTCTGGATTGTCCCTCCATGTGATATTCATCTTCAGTTCCTCAGAGACTACTGTGTTCTTTGTCTGAAAGCTATGTAATAACACGGGTAGAATTATAGTATTAGAAGTGATGGCCTTTGTCTATGGGAGAAGCATGGGGTCATTATAGAAGTTTTGTAATTTCAACAAAGCAGCTCTGCTCCTGTTTAATTTTGAACCCAACTCATTGTCCATTTTCACTATCTGTTCTAGATACACACATGTAAATATGTATTCACAAATGCACACATGCATACATCTCACATTCACTTTTCTAGCTGTCATTTCACAATGCTGAATAATATAATTAGGATGGGTTCCTATTTTGCAAAATGAGATTAGATATTTCCCATTTTCTTTCTTAATCTAACATGATTTAATTCAACCCTGTAATTTTCTAGATAATAGCCACATCGAATTTTAAGGCACACATAGCACTTTAAATATATTATCTCAATTGAGAAAAAGCATCTTTTCCTATTCTATAACTGACGTTTTTCACACTACAATATGCTACCTGCCAGAGGCAACCACATAAAGGCTTAAACATTAGAACAAAGTAACTATAAATTGCCTCTGTAACCATTCTTGAAATTGAGCAACAAAAAACATACTGAAAAATTTGTCAATAGTAACATTGTTAATCAACACCCAGTGTCAACTCTGAAAATAGTAAGCAAAATACACTGAACTGAAATTTGTAGGCATCATTTCAGTGTTTAAGTTCTGGTAAATGAGAACAGTGAATCCCCTAAAGTGGTCATATTATTTGAATTCACATTATCCCAAGTTATAGTTATATGTAAAATATGGTACAATATTTTGGTTCCAACCCAATGGAAATATGCCATGAAAAATTTTTAAATAAGTTTTTTATCTGTTTATTAACATAAAAGTATAGGATAAGAAAAATGTATTTTTGATTGAAGTTTATTACAAAGTAAAAGTAGTTACATAAAGCAAAATTTCTGAAACTAAAAAAATACTAAATATCATAACCTAAATAAATATTAGCCTACTTCAACAATATGACAAAAACATCAGTATTGTCATTCAAAATATTTTAGCAGCATAAACTAAATTGCCTTTTCTTTCTTTAAATCTTCATATACACACTGCTAAGTACAGATAGAGTTTTATCCCCAACTTCTCAAATCTGTATGCTCACATTCCCACACAAAGAACAAAGTAGTTGAATGGTCTGGGGTCTTATCTAAAATTAGAAATGCTTAAAATGTGATATTGCTATCTTTTCAATATTTTTTTAAACTGTGCTAAAATAACTTAGAAACCAGAATTTGAAAAGAGCATGTCAGCCATGCTTTCTTATTTGACTACCAAAGAAGTGGAAGTTCCGTGGTTGTAGCCTGTCATAACACAAGGATTTCAAGGTCAATAAACAAGTATGAGTTTTAATCTAAAATCCTCTTCTGCATTACCTCCCAATTGGTGTTAAGTGTTAGGTGATCCTTAGATACTCTAAATCAGGTTGATTTTTTTCCCCCTTTCTTAGAAACATAAAATTTGGAAGGCATCCTTTCCTAGAATAACTTTGTTTCATCAAAATAAAAAACGTATTGATCAGTATATCCACTTTTGAGTATTTCCTTCAAAATATCAGGCTATTTAGCTGCTGTTTCCATTTTTTTCACTGCCTTAAATAAACTTGAAGCTTTTGTCAGAATGTCTGCTCTAAAGGGAATGCATTTTGACTGCAATCTTCAATCCATATAGCTGAAAGACATTTCTATCATTATATGTCTAGTCCTTGTAGTTGTTTGCAAACCACAAAAAGCTGATGCATCTTTGTCTCTTTGTTTTATTTTGACTTCTTGTTTTATGATATCCTGTATCATAGATGCAGTATTTCAACATCTTGTCCTATTTTAGAGTTACTATTACCATGGTCATGCTATTCAAATACATAAAATTTTTGTCAAAATTCTAATAGAAAGCCTCTCTTCTTTTTTTGGACTGATGATGTTTCCATTTGAAGTGTTCTTCCTTTTGTTGATTTTAATAGCTATTTTTTTAAATTAACACAACAGTTGGGAATATGGTACAAATCATATCCACATGCTACAAAAGGTGTGTGTAACTGGCATGTTAAAATCCGCAACTAGCTTGAATGAATAGCATTAATTGAATTTTGGTTCACATTAGATGTGTAACGATTGGAATAACGCCACCTGCTGGATACTTACTGTAGAAGAGTTCTGCCCATGAAGGGAAGGTCTTTGAGGGCAAGACCAGGAGTCAGGAAGTGACGCGGGCTAGTGGGAGGAGGAAGGAAGAGACTGGGGCTGACTCTGGCTCTCTTTCCTGAGGACGCTGGTGGAGAGTGGAGCTAGAAATGCGCTCTCCCTTTAATAGATAGAAATCTAGGCCTTTCTCTCTCTCTTTACCAAATTCTTATTCTCCTTAATAAATGCTTAAAAGTCTAACTCTTGCTAAAGCTTGTAATTGATTGGCGACCACTCATTAGATATTTTAGACAGTTTAGCTAGAATTTTAACCCTTAACAGATGGCTGACCACGAAGAGGAAAGCTGAACCTCACTTCTGATCTTCTGGTTGGGTAAGAAATTTCCCCTACCTTCTCCCTTTAACTGCTAAGTACTGGCGTACTGGCTGTGTTTTGCTTTTAAATTTTTTCAAATGGACCTTTTAAACTCCCTAATTACCCTATTTTTGATTTTAGTCTGTTTAACCAGACAAATGGGGGATAAGATCATGTTAATGCTTTGTTTTTGTGGATTTTCTATTTTTCTTTTTATTTTTGTTAAAAGAGCCAGCAACTTACTCACACAAGGAAATATCTCTCCCTCTCCCAACCATGCTTTTTCAGAGAAACCTGAAGAGATTCCCGCAGCTTTTCCCAGTTCTAACACTAATTGTTGCTTTAATTTTGCATGCCTGGAGGCAATGACCCACCCTCTAGAAGCTTTTAATCCCTTAGCACCTAGAGGCAAAGTGGGGGAAGAGGAATCCAGGCCTGAGTTCAAAATCAAGTCTGATTCAAATTGCTCTGGTCCCTCCCCTCCTCTCCAGACCCCACCCTCTACTCCTCCCATGGCCAAGCCCATTGCTTCCCCTGCCTGGGAAGTCCAGAGATCTGATGCGCATGCTCAACTTTCTCTAACTACATTTGCAGCTTCAGGCTCAGCCCTTCCCCAGCCTGGCTGTGCTTCTGAAACAACCTTAGAAAACCCTTTAAATTCCAGATATGCTCGATTTGTTCATAATTTTGCTAACCTGCTTTTGTCTTTAATTAGTAATCTTATAAAGCATTTGTATGGTGAAAAGACTGACAGACAATATAGAGGGGTTAAAGAAGAAAAACTTAAGCTGAATAAGAATGACAATCATCACCATAGTTCAAGACTCCGCTTCTTTTGCCATGGAAGGGTACATATTTTACAGAAATGTAGAAGTAAGCAGCAAGGTATTGATATGAGTATTGGGGATTTTAGATATCGGAATCAAAAGTGTTCTGAATTCACTCAGAGTAATAGTATCAGTTCAGAGGTTACATAGGATTTCTATGCTATTACATATGCATTTTGAAATTAATGGTATAGGTTTATTTTCATAGAGATTTTAATGCTTTTGAGATTGTGTCTTATACTTAGTTTCTAAAACAAGGAGAATATTTGTAAAAGCTTTTTATAGTCATGCGATCAAGTTTATATTTTGTAATACTCTTATTAATATTAAGTTCATATTCATTTAGATTTCCCTAGTTTGAATTTCATTGTCTTTTATTGTTCCATGTGTATTTTTTTTCTATTTATTCATCTCTCTAAATTTTGAAACATTACAAGATGGTTTTGATTTCATAATACAATGTTAATTCTTGGAATATTGTGCTCCCATATTCTGAGTTGTTTTTGTTATTTTTTCTCAACTGATTATTTGATCAAACTCTTTAAAGCATTTCCCTGGCAAATTGGTTGCCATGGCAAGTGTAAAGAAGTATTATTTTTAATAAGCATATTCCAAAAAAAAAAAAAGAGGGGAACATTTGTAAAAGTTTTCTTTTTTCAAAAAAAAAAGTTTTCTTTGAGATTCTGTTGTGCTTTAACTTGTATTTAAATATGTTCTGATTTTTCACAAAAGTAATTGTATACTAAGTAAAAAAAATGGGTATTATTTGAAATTGTTGCGTAATTATATATTGTGTTCTGAGTCAAGATGTATTCACATTTTTTGCAATCATTATCCTCAATTTTAAATCCATATGAGACTTGGATTATGGGAACTTATCATTTAAGACATTAATTGCCTTTATTCTGAGTTATCAGATGCCAGTTGGCCAAGATGCCATCCAATCACAAGAGGAATACATGCAAGAGCAGACACTGAACTGTCACATGAGGGGAGACATGCATGAAGTCAAGGTATGGCCGAGGGAACGGCTTTTGACAAATGTTGAGGTTGGATTCTCTTGGTTTAATATTTTATTTTATTTTTCCCCACAATATTGTACAGATGGCTGGAAGTATTCATCCCACCCATCTCACTCCTACACCTGGCTTCTATGCTCCCTCCTATATGCCTGATGCCATGGACATCTCAATCCCATGCATCTGATTAAGTCTGACTCAGTTTCCTCCTATATGTTCAGTGGCATGGACATATATTCCATCCACCTATTTTAAGCCTGGCATACTGCATGGACAGTATATATTGCTCAAGTGTGGGAATGCTCATATCCCATCATTTCTCTGTTCTTTTATGGTAACCCCCATAATTATCTCAGATGTCATGATAAATAACAGTGTTGAATTTGGCCTTGACATCTGTTACCAATTATATTAGATTTTAAATTTCTCATAATGGCATGAGGATAATTAGGCAGATGATGCAAAAAGTGATAAAACAAAGATAAAAATTATTTTTATTAATTAATATTGCAGCAATTGTCTTCTCAATTACCCTCCATAAGGGGGGACTATAGTAATATTATAATTTTAAAGAATGTTTTAATTTTTGTTTTATTATATGTTTCATGTGTAACAACTAAGATTCTGAATTCCCTTAGACATGTTTTTGAGAACTTTCATTGTTTGATTTGATTATTGACAAAGCTATTTTAAAGTTGTGTTAAGCTCAATTTTGTAGGAAATTTTCCTGGCTGATTACCAGCATCCACACATCAACCCCTGAAAAGACTTCCATTCCACGACTACACCTAGAGGACATCTGAGAAAAGACTTTCAGAGACTTTAAATGAACAGTTTTGATTTGTTGTTTTTGTTGTTTTTTTCTCTTTCTGTTATAATATACACCATCTGTAACATGTATTCTCTGCAGAGGCCCTCCCTTTGCAAGACTAATGTCAAAGCGTCGGTTCATGAGGACAAAAAAAAAAATCGCCCCTCTGGACAAAACTTTCCTCTCTTCCTTTTCTATATTGTTGTTCACATATTATTAGTTAGCAATAGTTATTATATTCTTTTTACTGTTCCGTCAAGGAAACATTTTGTTTCTTGAGGAACAACAGGGGGGACTGTAACGATTGGAATAACGCCACCTGCTGGATACTTACTGTAGAAGAGTTCTGCCCATGAAGGGAAGGTCTTTGAGGGCAAGACCAGGAGTCAGGAAGTGACGCGGGCTAGTGGGAGGAGGAAGGAAGAGACTGGGGCTGACTCTGGCTCTCTTTCCTGAGGACGCTGGTGGAGAGTGGAGCTAGAAATGCGCTCTCCCTTTAATAGATAGAAATCTAGGCCTTTCTCTCTCTCTTTACCAAATTCTTATTCTCCTTAATAAATGCTTAAAAGTCTAACTCTTGCTAAAGCTTGTAATTGATTGGCGACCACTCATTAGATATTTTAGACAGTTTAGCTAGAATTTTAACCCTTAACAGATGCAACCTGGTATCATCTTATAATTTTCACTAAATCCAATTTTTCATATATTTTACCTTGCATTAATTACAACCTAGCCATATTAAAAATCAGTACCATTATTTGTAGTCAATATGTTGTGTAATATTTTTAAGGTATGAATAAGTTATGCTTGTCTCTTTATGCTATCGAGCTTTCTAAAAAATTCTTTTTACAGAAGATTTTTTTTTCTTTTAAGATCATATGATACACTTGAATATTCTCAAAAGACAGCAAAACAGAATCATAATTGGAAGGAACCTCAGAAGCTACTTAGTCTACCCTATTAGTGATAAATAATGTCATCTACAATATGCATGACAGGTGGTTATGGTCCCTTTGAAAACCTTTAATGAAAGAGACTCACTAATTCCAGACCAGTCAGCTAATTGTCAGTAAGTTTTCCTTACATTAAGTCAAATCTGCCTCTGCACCTTTCCACCTTGGATCCTACTTATGCCCTCTGAAGTCAGGCAGGACAAATCTAGTCCCTCTGCCATATAACAGCTTTTTAAATACATCAAGACATCTGTCATACCCCCCCCCCAAGTCTTATCCTTCCCCTAGGCTAAAACATCTCCAGTTTCTTCAGATCATCTTTACATAGCATGATCATGAGGACTTTCACCATCTTGGTTTCCCTTCTCTACAGCTATTAAGGCTACAGCTAATGAATGCCCTTCTTAAAATGTGGCACCCAAAACTAAACACGACATCCCAGATATGGTCTGAAGAAAATAGGTATAATAGCTTTATCTTCTCCCTGGACAGGGACATTATGCGTCTCATAATGCAGCTTAAAAGTGCATTAGCTATTTTGGCTCCATATCATACAAATGACTAGTATTAAGGAAGGTGGCAGTGAATCTACCTTATTCTCACAATGATTCCATACCCACAGAAATTAGGCCCTCATGGCCTGAAACCCCCATGCTAATCCCTTCCATACACTTCTCTATCCTGGCTTCCAGGTGAACAAGATACCTCTTCTCTGGGATGTACCCCTAAAGGGACTTTACTATCTACTAAGAAAAAATCAAACAAAAAACAGGAAATAGACCCAATATGCTTCCAAAACTCTAACTGCAAAGAGCCAAGAGCACCACTCTGGCTAGTCATAGCTTCCCACAGGGCCTTTAAGGTCCTCATCATCTCCTAAACCCATTTTTAACTATTTCCCATTGATGTCTGTCCTTCAGCCTGGGTCTATTCTTACCTTTGAAAATAACTTGAGTTTTGTAAACAGTCAAAATTACCCAAAGCCAAGTCAAGTGAGTAAAGTAGTTGAATGAGCCTCTGAATATTACTCTTTTGGGTCAAAACCATGATGTAACTATAAAACAACAAGATTTCTTGTGTGGCTTGTAAACTGGCTCTAAAGAAAAATAGAAAAAAGAAATTCTAAAATGTTTTAAACAACAGCAGCATTTTTAAAATAAAAATGGAAACACTGTGTTACTTTCTCAAAGAAACTTTCCTTTAAATCAGGGTTCTTAATCTTTGTTGTGTCATGGACACTTTGGGCAGACTGTTGCAATCTATCTACCTCTTCTTAGAATAATTTTTTTTAATGGATAAGAGAAAAAACATAGAATCAAAAATAAACCAATTACATTAAAATAGTTATCAAAAAATTACCAAAAAAAAAAGTTCATAAAACCCAAGACAAGAACCCCCCGATTAGATTCATAAGTTTGGGTTCCTGGTGCAATGTGACTCCTGATTAAGGTGACAGAATAATATACTATGTTCAAGAAGAAAAGATAAATGGGAGAGGCATGGCAGCAATTAAAAAATTAAGACACTGCAGAAATTTAAGGCATATAGAGCAAAAAAGCATTTACCTATTTAGCAATCCTAAGACTTGATGTGGGGCAAAAGTATAATGATCATTTGGGGTGCAAATCAAAGATCAATATAATAGTGGAAGTAAACTACAGGCTGCCAGGACATCTGAAAGAAATGGATGATGAATTCCCAACATAGATCACAATGCTGACAATGGAAGTAAGCTATACACCTGGGATACAACACATCATCTGTTCACATATTTCCTGGAGGTTGCTTTCTACAAAAAGCAGAGCAGCTGAAAAATTATTGATTTGTTTTATTGATAATTTTATTTTTTAGAAACAATGGAGGAAACAATGACAGACACTGTCATTCTGGTTTGTTTGGTTTTTTTTTTTCGGTAAGGCAATTGGGGTTAAGTGACTTGCACAGGGTCACACAGCTAGTAAGTGTTAAGTGTCTGAGGCCGGATTTGAACTCAGGTACTCCTGACTCCAGGGCAGGTGCTTTATCCACTGCACCACCTAGCTGCCCCGACACTGTCATTCTGGACTTAATCCTGACAAGTAAATAATTTGTTGATAACATTAAGAAGAAAGGAACCTTAGAAGGAAGTCGACAAACTGTCCTGGAATCTGACGGATAAGGCCAGAAATTTTGAGAATAGTCTGACTTCTATAATGGCCAATGCAGAAGAATGGTTTCAAAAAGTTAAGAGATAAAATGTAGGACATCATAGCCTAATAGAGGGCAATCAACTTTAGAGGGACAAAAATCTCTCAAGATTAAAATCCTAAAGATGCAAAAAACAAATAAAATGCAAGCTGGATCCTGGCCTTCTCCCTCCCCTCCATATATTTTTTTTTCACATAGTTGCCAAAATAAGCTCCATAAAACAAAGCTATGTGATTTCCCTGCTCAAAATCCACTAGTGCCTGCCAATAGAGTCAAGTTCAAATTCATCAGTCTGGTATCCAAGGCACTTTATAAGATGGCCTCAATCTACTTTTTAGCTTTCTCTTCAGATATTCTCATCTAATTTATAGTTTAGCCAAACTGGACAATTTGCCTCAGTCCCCACAATTGGCTAGACACAAAGGAATATCTCAGTTTTATGTCATCCTACTTCTGAAAGACGTTTGGAACACTGGAAAGTGCATCAGACTGAGGAATGAGGAGACCCCAGTATGAATTTCACGTGAGCTGTTTGCTAGTTGTGATCACAGGGAAGTCAGTTAATCTTTCAAGGCCTTAGTGTCCACATCTGTAGAACAGGAATAGAGGTTGGACCTGTAAATTCACCAGTAGAGAGAATTCTCTCAAGGGAGGATAATTTAACAATCCACATCAGCACTTTATCTCTCATTTATATTCTTAGAGTTGCCTAGAACATTGAAAAGTTAAGTGGCTTACCCAAATTCAGACAGTCAGAAATTCTTGGCTTCTAAGGAATCTAGATGGCACTGTGGACAGAGCCATACAGTGTCAGAAATACCTGTTTAAATTCAAATCTAGTCTTAAGCTGTGTGACTTAACCTGTCTTCCTTAGTTTCTTCATTTGTAAAACAGGGATAATGATAGCACCTATCTCCCACATTTATTGAGAGGATAAAATGAATAAAATTTGCAAAACAATGCAAAACTGTTCTTTACTGTTATTAGTGACTCCATATTACTTCTCTTCCTTATTTTGTACAATCAAGATAATACTTTCACTACCTACTGCACAGGGACGCTACCAGAAAAGCTCTAAACAAATCTTAAATTGCTATATACGAGTTAACATTATTCTGCGTGTGTTCTGTCACCCTCTCTCCATCTCTATTTGTCAAAATATTGCTGCCTGATGGAGGCTTAACACATTCACTGTTCCTCTGCAACCAAAACTGTTCTCATCGTTCTCTGGAAAACCTTAACAATTTCCCCCCTATTTTTCTTAAGGCATTTATCACATTCTGTCTTGTATTAACTATGTGAGTATATGTATACCCAGTAAACCGCATCCCAACTCCCTCTCAGATTTTTCAAGGTACTATGAAACACTGTGCTCAGTGTTTCATTTTTACCATTTGTTTCCTAGAAACAGACAACCTGAATTCCTTTGCTAAACTGCCTAGTTTTTGTCCTTCAGTTTTCCCACCCAGAAAGTAGAATTTCTTTTGGTGAAAAGAAAGTGCTAGGTTTAAGTTTGGGGCATCATGTCTCAAAAAAAAAATCAAATAATGTACGTCGCTCCAGTTAACTCACAGAAACTAAGCAGGGCAAGGGGGGAGGGGGAGCCATTTATTTCATCCTTATTTTGTTTATCTGAGTTTGGAAGGAGCTGTTTTTGTTATTTTTTAATTACTGTTTTTTCTCTGTTTCCTTAGCTCTTAGCACAGTGTCAGTCACATGGAAAGAGCCTAATAAATGCTTGTTGATTCACTGATCAGCCTGACAGTTAAGCTGAAGTGGGGGTAACAGGTTAGGTCGCAGCCCTTCACATCTGCTGGGGTGGGGGGGAGAGACAAGAGGGCGTTTACCGACTGTCACAATCGGCCTTGAAGATTCAGGTCTTTTTCCCAGGAGCAGGATAAGAGGCCCCAAGAACCACCTCCCTTCTCATCCTTCCCTGCCCCCACCCTGCGCAAGTCCCTGAGAGGGGAGGCAAATTAGGGGAACGGGGTCGGGTCCTCCCCACCATGCCCGAGCTCTTCCTCGCCGGCCCCCGCCTGGCCAGCAGGCCGCTCACCAGGTTCCGCAGCTGGGCCGCTTGCTCTTTGTGATAATCCAGCCGCCCCAAGGAGGTGGGCCGATACTTGTCCACCCAGAGGCTCATGTCGCCAAGATTCACCTCCTCTGAAAGCTTAAAAACCCCGCGCCCGCGCGCTTTTCCCGCGAGCTCCAAGCCGGTTGCGTCACTGCCGGCTCTGCCCAGTGAAAGCTGATTGGATAAAGGAGCCGAGGCGCAAAGTGACTACGGAAGGTGTAATTAGCAAGCTGACCAATGAGGGCTCCGAAACTCGGGGCTCGTCTGGGGTGTTCTCGCGACAAACCTGGCGTAAGTCGGAGTCAACGTAGCGTCTACGCTCCCCTCCCCCTAGAGGAAGTTTGGAGCCGCTAAGGGGAGGGAGTGAGGGGGAAAGACATCCAATCAGAAGCAACTCCCCCCCCCCCCACGCTAGCCAATAAGCCCCCGTCCAGTTCCTTTTCTCCCAGTTTTCTCCGCCCTACTCGGAAGGCCTTGCAGCTAAAAGCCCAAATAAGTAGAATGCAGATGGGATATACTTATTTTCCTGTCATCCCAGGAGTTTTCTTCCCACCCGCCCCCCAGCCACATCCCTAAACCTTTTGCAAACTTGGCCCTCAAACGCAAGACTATATGCACAGGTAAACTCTTCCAGCTTCGTCCTCCCACATAGAGGCTGGCTCCTTGTGCAGAGTGGAGAGGGCCAGGGCAGGAGTCTCTCCGTTCAGACATTGAATAACGATTTGACTTTGGCACAAGGATATCACAACTTCTCTGGTCAAAGTTTCTTCATCTGTAAAATATGAGGGATTGGGACCAGATAACTTCATCTCTACACCTTCCAGCTCTAAATCCTTGATCTTGTGAATCAAAAGGTCAATTGATCATAAGATAATAAGGGACCTTCAAAATCATCCATAATGTTATATATGAAATCTCAGGCTTTGAAATGGATTGCCTGGATAAGTGGTTGATTTGGGATTTTTTGTTTGTTTCTTTAATATCAAAAGCCACCACTAAATCTGTGTATAGTCATGCAAACAACTGAGCGGCCTATCACTCATTTTTTCTTCTTTCTCAAAATAGAAGAGATTTTCCTACGTCTCCACACAGATCCAAGTAGGCCTAGGTAAGACCAGAAGCATAAATACTTTCCCTAATTTAATTTAGTTCTTCTGTAAAGAGAAAATGAGTTGGCAAGCACAATCTCTTTTTGAATATTAGGCCAAGTCCTGCACAATGAACCAGATTCACTAATTCTCTGGGGCCCAAATGACATGCCGGAGAAAATTGTGTTTCACTGTGTTGTGCCCACTTAAAGACAGCCCAAATGAAATCAACGTGCTAATTTTGCAAAACAAGGTATTTCCTGTGGAGTATGTTTACTAGCAGATTACTAGCAAACTTTTTTCTCTTTGGTCTAACTAACATTATTTACCAAACTACTATTTAAATACTTAGCTTCTTACTATCCCTATAGTTTACTCATTTACAACTGTAACAATTTAGGGATCATAAAGTGTTATTACTCCAGGATGCACCCTTGCATGTGTCTTCTCAAGTGACAGTTACACATCTACCTTTTTACTATTTCCTAAAGATTATTTAGAATATTAACTAGATCAGAGTTGGGTTTTTTTACATTAGAAATTTAAGGCAAGCCTATTAGTAGCTTCACACTTTGCAGTGTCCTACTGCTATATCTGCTATCCTAAGTGCTACATTTTATCCTGACAGCCCACCTCCTACCCCCAAACATATATATATATGTGTGTGTGTGTATACATATGCATGTCTAGATATATATATATACACACATGTATGTATATGTGTATATAATGTGTATTATATATGCATATATATGCATTTAAGGGAAAAAACTGTCAAGGGGAAATAGGCAGTAGGGGTCCTTAGGTATTCCTCTTTAAAGAATTACAACTCTTGCCCACAAGCCAATTAGAAGACAATAGTCTTTTATTTGGGTGCTTAGAGAAAGTGACCAAGGGGGAAGTCAAAGACATCACTTTGAGGGGAAGAAATGGTTTACAGACATCTTTTTCCTCGAATGGAAGAAAGGCCAAAGCTTTTATAGAGGAGAGATGGGTTGACCACCTGACAATGGAAATTCCTTTTGGGAGTGAGGTGAGGAAAGATTCTTTTGGAATGATATTCTGGAGTTATCTCTGTCTCCTAGTTCAGGTAGTAGCCACACCCAACTGACTTTCCGGTTATAGAAGTCAATCACCCCCTATTTCTTAGGTGTGTCCATCCTGATAGCTAGTTGGCCAGTTTAAATTTTAATAGTCCCTTAATTCCTTGATATGTCCCAACACCCATGTCAAAACTATGATTCCATCCTCTCTTACAGGCAATTTTTTAAAAAAATTATTTTCTATGTCCCAATTACTATTCTAGCAACTAAGTACACTAGTACAAAAGCAAAAGCTAAAGTGTCTGCCCTCAAATAGTTTATATTCCATCTGACATATGTATATATTTATGTGTGTATATGTATATATGTATGTGCATGTATATATATGCATATATATATATATATATATATATATATATATAACATGTACATATATAGCTTTGTATAAAATAAACATAAGATGATTTAGCTAAGGTTAGAATAGCTCCTTGCACAGAGGTGTGGAAGCAGTTATATGGAAAAAATAAAAGGCATAGGCACTGCATACATGGCTTCAGCCACACATTACAGAAACATATGATTCTATATACATGGCGTTATGAAAACTGGTATTTCCCAAATACCAGCAGCAGAAATCCTATTTCTCTCTGCATAGATAAGTTGGCTAAATGTACTTCCAACATAGGTGTGAGATGGAGGCATTTCCAAAGACCATTGTGTCATTTGCTTCCTTCCTATATATGCTGCCTTGCCTTCCTTTCTATGAGACTTCTTATCCATACCCTTGCACAACAACAGAGAATAAGATAGCATCAGTCAGGGCCTTAGTCAAAATATTCCATGTTGTCAGATGAAGTCCTGGATTTTCCACAGTGTGGAAGTTCCAATGAGAAAATACCAGTTGGTAAAGAATCCGAAACAAGAGGTAAGTCAAAAGGGACAGGAGGATAAATTACCAGAATAAGCAGGAAATACCAAAGCAAATGGAATTCTGAGAGACAAAGTGTGTCTAATAACCAGAAAAAAAAAGTTGGGCAGTACAGCATCCACCAGATCCTAAGGGCTAAGCAGGAAACAAATTCTGAAGCCAAGCTAGCCTTTCCCCAGCCCTTACTCCCTTAACCCCAAAACAGCAGCAGGAGGTTAGCACCAATACACTTCCTTTTGCATAAGCCTGATCTGAGGCTAACTAACCCTCCCTTGTTTTCTCTGAATGCATTTCAGGTGTGAATCACAGCTGCTTCTAGCATCTCCCACATGTCAAAGATCTCTGTATAAGTAGCAGCACGTATACTTACACAAGGTAAGTAATTTTTAAAAATCAAATATCTTACATACTTACTGTTCTTAAAAATAAACTTGCTGATACTCCAATGAAACAAATGAAAAACGGGAGAAAGCAGATTTGAAATCTTAAAATAATTTCTTAAATTATCTTAAGAGTTGAAGAGAAGGAAAATATGTTATTTTATGGCTTTTGATGACAAAGAAATGATGGATAAGAGAGCCTATTACCCACCAGATAAGTAGTCAAAGAATAAGAAATGTTTCTCAAAAGAAATGCAAGCTATTAACAGCCATAAGAAAGATTGCTCCAAATCACGAATAAAAGAAATGTAGATCAAAACAACGCTGAGGTTTCACTTCACACCCAGCAAATTGGCAAAGATAACAATAGATAGAAATAGTTAATGTTGAAGGGGCTGCATAAAGATAGATATACTTATACAATGTTGGTAGAGCTATGAATTCATCCAACTATTCTGAATAATTGGATCCAAGATTTCATCAGTGTAGAGAGCTCCTGGGGAGGATCTTTCTCTACCACTGAAGAGTGCTACCTTTTCCACAACTTATCTTTGTTTCTAGTAGGAAGAAAGGAAGAAAGGAAGGAAGGAAGGAAGGAAGGAAGGAAGGAAGGAAGGAAGGAAGGAAGGAAGGAAGGAAGGAAGGAAGGAAGGAAGGAAGGAAGGAAGGAAGGAAGGAAGGAAGGAAGGAAGGAAGGAAGAAAAGGTCAAATCGATAGCCACTTTATCTTTTCTAAATTTCTCTCGTCAACTAAAATTAGTATTTGATTTCTAGGAAAAGATGAAAATTTGTCTATAAATGCAGATCATACACATTTCTAGATATATTATATCCTAAAGGTATGTACCAATAACAATAATGACATTACTGTTACTAGTAATAATAATAGAATTTATGTATCACTTTAAGATTTGCAAAGTTCTTTCCAAATGTTATCTCATCTTATCCTCACCACAACCCTGGGTGGCAAGTACTATTATTATCCCCATTTTACAGATGAGGAAAGTGAGCCAGGTAGAGATTAAAGGACTTGTCCAGGGTCACAAAGCTATTAAGTTGTCTGAGAAATTATTTGAACTCAGCTCTTCCTGTCTCCATGCCTAGTGGTCTATCCACTATACTACATAACTGGTGTGTTGAAAGTAACCTCTGACTGATGATGATGGTAGTGGTAATGATGAGCATTTATAGTGCATTAGGGTATACAAAGTTCCATACTAATATTGTCTCGTTTTAACCTCATAACAACTCTGGAAAGTAAGTGATATTCTCATTTTTCAGCCAAGGAAACTGACATTAAATGACTTACCCAGACTCACACAAAAAGTCAACAATCATTTATTAAGCACTTAACTATGTTCCAGGTACTGTATACCAGGGACACAAAGAAAGGCAAAGAAAAAAGAAAAAAAAAGACAATTCCTGCCCTTATGTGAGAGCATCCCCTGCTCTCACAATCTAAGGAAGGAGGGGACAGCTAGGTGGCGCAGTGGTTAAAGTACAGGCCCTGGATTCAGGAGGACCTGAGTTCAAATCCGCCCTCAGACACTTGACACTTACTAGTTGTGTGACCCTGGGAAAGTCACTTAACCCTCATTGCCCTGCAAAAAAAAAAAAAAAATCTAAGGAAGGAGACTATATGAAAACAACAATGTAGAAACAAAATATGTACAGAATAAATTAGAGATCATCAATAGAAAGAAGAGATTAGAATTAAGAGAGATTGGGAAAGGGTTCTCCAAGAAGATGGGATTTTAAATGAGACCCAAAGGAAGCCAAGAGGTAGAAATGAGGGAAAACATGGAGAGCAGCTAGTGAAAATTCTCTGAGTCATTGAGGGGTTTATTTATCTTGTTTGAGAAATAGCACAAAGGCCAGTGTCACTAGATTACAGAGTACATGGATTGGAATAAAGCGTAAGACTTAAAAAGTAGGAAGAGAACAGGTTATAATGAGCTGTAAAGCCAAGCAGAGGATTTTTTTTTTTTGACACTGGAAATAATGAGGAACTACAAGAATTACTTGTTGGGGAGGAGAATGTGTGACACGGTCAAACCTTCAAGTTTGGGTGAGTGGGAGGATGGTGATACCCTCAACAGTTAAAAGAGAAACTGGCAAGAGGGAAATTGTGGGCTTGGGGACACTGCATTCAGTTTGGGGCATATTAAGTTTAAGATATATATGGGAGAATGATGTAGCCCTTATGTGTTAGAGGCAGGATCTGAACCCAGGTCTTCCTGGCTCCAATATTTGTATATTGTCTATTTCATCTTTGTTTCATCTTTTAAAAATTACTTTTTGTATATAGTTTATTATATGTACAGTGTAGTCATATAATAGCACATGGTTATATTAATAAATATACATATATTAAGGGTACATGCTCAAAAGTTTTTACTGATGCAGTGTGCAGTCAGGAGCTGAAAACTGATTTCTAGTGAGGTGGTTGGTTTATTTCTAGGAGTTAAAAGGATCCTTCCAAAATTAGACAGACCACTAAAGCAAAACAATAAGTCCTATATTTGACATTCTTTAGATAAGGCTATGAGAAGCAGGCAGGCTAGTTGCATAGAGAGAACCACTTTAGAGGTCTACTCTAAAAACAAAAGACAAAAAAGCCACATGGTTTAAATGGAAACAAATAAGAGCATGAGAAAGTGGGACATGGGAGGAACGGACAAGATGGGGCAGGGTTCATAAAAAGATATAACCCAATCACAATTACTGGTAAGACAAGCATACAACTATAATCCAGAGACCTATTTGGTCTCCCACCTCTGATGTCACAAATAGGGGCTTTCTGATTAGCAAGGTGGCATAGCAAATGGAAGCTTCTGGCATGGAAGATTCCAGGGACATTCCAGAAAAGAGAGTGGGTGCTGGGCAGGATGAAGGGGTGAGACTAAAGCAGAATTTAGTAAGTCACAAAAAAGAATAGCCCCCTGTCCCTGCACCCACCCCCCCAAAAAGGTTTTCCAGACTGCCAAAGATTTTGAAGCAAAAGTTTGATGACTGCTACTGTGGGTTGGTATAGAAAGGGTTCCTATACAGGTTCAGGTTGATACAGATGGCCTCTGAGTTTCCTTCTAACTCTGGGAATCTCTGCAAATTGCAAAAGTAATAATAATACAATTTCTGCCCTTGAGGCAGTTACAATTTATAGTTTTACTGGTGTGTAGAGGATATTAGTGTCTTGATTTTTAGAATATATGTATTCTTCATAGTCTATATAGGAATAAAATAAAGGAAAAGAATGTCATCAACTCCGTCAGAGATGAATGAAGATTACCCTTAGGAAAATGATCCATCACCATAAGTTTCCAAGAAAGACCTTAGATCAATGCTTCTTGTACTGACAGGTTCCTCAGGGAAGATTGTGTAGGGCTATTAAAGGGAATTGAATAAGTTATTTGGTGGATGTATTAAAATGCAGGCTGGATGAACAGAATGACATGGCATTTGCCACCCTCTCATACCAGCCTTTATGATTTGTATTGCCAAGATGGGGAGAAACAGAGGTTTGGAATAGTGGAGAGAATGCTGAATTGGGAGTCTGGGTAACTAGGTTCAAATCTATGTTCTGTTAATGATTCCCTGTGGGGCCTTGAGCAAGTCACTTCACTCTTCTTAACCCTCAGATTCTTTCTCTATAACCTGAGGAGCCAGATTCAATGACCTATATGGTTCTTTCTAGATCTAATTCCTAGAATTTGATGACTGTGGTATACGGACTTAATAGGAAAATTCATTATAGTGCCCTGCCTTTATTGTATTCCAGTTACTCAAATATCTTTGAATTATTTTGTCTTTATTTCTTTAATAAAAGAAAACAACTTAACCATATTTAATGTATTATCATTGTTTTTTGGAACTATTCCCTGAATGTCCCCAAACTGAGTACTCTGATTCAACTATGCCCCATCTAGACCTATAGCCCAAAGAGATCAAAGAAAAAAGGTAAAAGACTCATATGAACAAAAATATTAATAGCACTTCTTTTTGTAGTAGCAAAGAATTGGAAACTAATGGGGTGTTAACTGAGGGGAATGGCTAAATAACTTATGATCTATGAAGGCAATGGAAGGTGATGGTCTACGAGGTAATGCATCATGAGAAAATGACCATTGATTAGATGATTTCAGAGAAACCTAGGAAGACCAAACTAACACAGAGTGAAGTGAACAGAGATTGGGGAATGATTTATTCAATAACAACATTATAAAGAAAACAAATTTAAAGGACTTGAAAACTCTGAACAATGCAATGACCAAATACAATTCCAGAGGACTAGTGATGAGGCCTGTACTTACCTCTTAACAAAGAGGTGATAAGTTCAAGATATTGAATAAAAAAGACATTTTAAAAAATTTTAATAAACAGTTTTATTTAAAGTTTTGAGTTATAAATTCTATCCCTTTTTCCCTCCCACCCCTCCCACTTCCCTATATATAGATTATACATATGTAATTGAGTAAAAAATTAACATATTAGTCATTTTGTATAAGAAAATTCAAATAGGGGCAGGTAGGTGACATAGTGGATAAAGCACCAGCCTTGGTTTCAGGAGGACTTGAGTTCAAATTTGGCCTCAGACACTTGATATGTACTAGTTGTATGACCCTGGGCAAGGCACTTAACCCTCATTGCCCCACCCCCCAAAAATCAAATGAAAGAAATAAAGTAAAAAACAGTATGATTCAGTCTGCGTTCAATCAATATCAGTTCTTTATTTGGAGGTAGATAGTATGCTTCATCATCAGTCCTTTCGGATTGAAAACATTTTTGGACACAGCCAATGTGGGCATTTTTTTTTAACTTGACTATGCAAAGGCTCTATTACAAGGGCTTTTTTCTTCTTTTTTTCCCAATGGGAATAGATTGGAAAACAAGGGAGGACAGTGATAGAGTAGAAGAAAAAAATTGAAAGAAAGAATGAGGATAATTGAGGTACTTTTTTTTAATTAATGCAGAGAAGAGAACAGAAAGAAGGCCAGAAAGAACAGAGAAGCAAAACAGCTTTGAAAGCTAGAAGTTGAATTTCATGTATACTTTAAGAGAAAAGCAAACTATATATAATAGAGCTTTGCAATTTTATATACAATTATTTTTTCTTTATTCTGTATATGGAAATGCCTATTTTATTTTTGGTGTTTGTTAAATTCAGAATAAAAACAGTTTAGAAATAGTTCCACTGCTTTTGGATTCTTCAGGATCATATTAAACTTTTAAGTTTAATGAGTAAAAATTTATGATTTTTAGTTATGTGAAAAGCATCAGATTTGTCCCTCCATGAGAGACCCACTTCAGATGCCTCATTGGGATATGGAGAAATAAAAATGGAGCCATTGGAAAGATGGTTGGAGGAAAAAAGATAGTGAAATGTCATGGAAGTTAGCACAGGAGATAGAGGTCAATAATGACAAACACAAGAAACTGAAATAAAAGTATTTCTGCTAATGTCCTTGCCTTTCGATATTTCAAGAAAGTTCATTGGTGACTTTCACAAGAGGAATTTTAACTAGAGTAGTGGGGAATAAAATAAAATCTTAGGGATCTTTGGAGTATAACCACTCTCCTTGCAGATTCCCCATCTTTCTTCTCTCCACCTGTGTTCTTCAATATCACCCCCATGTGGTAAGAGTAGCCACACTTTTATGTAAGCTGAGCTAATTTGCCTTTAAGCCAAAGGTTCTTAACCTTTTTTATTATTTATTTTTTATATCGTGTATCTCTTGGGAAGTATGGTGAAGTCTATGGGCCCCCTCTCAGAATATTTTCTTTTAATTCATAATTGAGAAAAATGCTAAAATCTCTGGTAGAAATTAGTGAGGGGAAAAAGATGCATTTTTTTCCCATTCAAATTCGTGGATTCCTTGAAATCCATCAGTGGGTTCCAAATTTAGAACCGTTGCTTTAAAGGGACAAGGAAGCCATCTTTGAGATTTTGTTGGTCCAGGGTATTAAGGTTTGGTTCCTCACTACATGAAACAAATGTCTCATGATGATCTGATGCTACAGAGGTTTAGTAGAATTGCCCTGCTGGAATGCCTGTCTAATCTAACCCTTGTAGGCCTTTGGAGATGGTGGGTGAATACTTCATGGTCACCATCTGAATAGTTTCTGTCTGTAAGGTGGCTAAAAATCTAGCTATACTGTCTAAAAATCTGAGTGGTCACCAATAAATTAGAAGCTTTAGCAAGAGTTTAGAATTTTAAGCATTTTTTAGGAGCATAAGAATTTGGTGAGGAGAAAGAGGCCTATCTATCTCAGGGAGCCAGCATTTTTGCTCCACTCCCCACGAGGTCCTGGCACAAGAGAGAGAGCCTTGCCCCTCCTTTGTCCCACAAGCCTTCTGTCTAAACCGGAAACATCAAACGTCACTTCCTGACACCAAGGAACTGACCTTCCAAGCCACATGGCTTGCCCTCAGATGCCTTCCCCTCATGGCAGAGCTTTCCTACAGTATCTCTCCAGCAGGGGGTGTCACTCCAATTGTCACAAGGGGAAGGAGTGTTTTATCTGAATCAGGACCAAGGATTTTTTTGTAAACTTTCTCCTAAGTTGTTTTTACTTCGTTTTATGGCCCATGATTATTCATTGACTTCTAATCCTTTCCCAATCCTCCTTAATTGTTTGTACTTTCTTTATGAGAATACCCCCTATTTACACAGTATATATCTTGTTTGTCCAAGCTACTTGTGTATCATCTTCCCCATTAGACTGTGAGCTTCTTAAGAGGAAGGACTGAGTTTTTGTTTGTTTGTTTGCCTTTCTTTGTATCCCTAGTGCTTAGCACATTGTTATTATTCACTCCTTTGAGTTATTTCACATGGTAACCCCATCTGGGGTTTTCTTGGCAAAGATACTGGAGTGGTTTGCCATTTCCTTATCCATCTCATTTTACACAGGAAGAAACTGAGGCAAACAGGACTAAGTGACTTGCCCAGGGTCACATAGCTTGTATCTGAGGCTGGATTTGAACTCAGATCTTCCAGACTCCAGGCCTAATACTCTACCCACTGCATCATCTAGTTGTCTCAACTTAACCCATAGCAGGTACTTAATAAATGTTAGTTGACTGACACTCCTGAACCTGAATCACTGTCTTGACCTGAGCTAGGCCTAACCAAAATACCCTCATTACATGCCAACAATATAAATGTTCAACAGAAGTTTTTTTTTTTTTCCTTAGAATTCCCAGTGCTACCATGTTACATACCTATTTCCAGAAATCAGTCTCGAATTGCTGAGTAATGACCCATTTTTTGGACCTGAGTATTTCTAAACTGTTATTAGTAAAAATGGTGACTCTTAACTCATTTAAACACCTGAAAAATAAGGATTCTAACTTAGGATGTACTTAGGGATGTTTACTTCAATATTTCAATAGATTGTGATCATATCAATTTTGATATTCCATTCAATCTACCTATCCATTCCAGTTCATTCTGTGCAATTCTTTTTTCACATTTTCTCATAACTCCTCCAAAGAGGATCTATTCAAAGCACTGGTTGCCTTCCTCCTAATCTTTGATTATTCTGTTGGTAGCTTCACAACATTTACAATTGATCTATCTGATATTTCTTGATCTCAATACGTAATCAGTCCCACTTCCTTTTCTCATCATACATTTCCCTAGATTATATTATCTTAGACCACTTCTTATATGCAAGTTGTTACTTATAATATGACCTTAGATATTGGCTTAGAGATGGAACTTCAATAAAGATTAAAACCTTCTCTCTGATAGGCTGTGGAAGTATACTTGTATGTTCTAGACCTATTTTGAAGCCTTACACATGAGGCCTTCTTCCTCTTAGGTGACAATGGAGTTGGCAGAAGTTTTTAGGCAAGGTACCAAAGGAGCAAGGACATAGTTTATTAGTTAGTTACAAATGTCTAACTCTGTGGTATTGGTCACTAACTTTTAAGTACTGAATGGATTTTACATTACTTCACTTTAAGGTGCTTTGAAACCCTAAAGCATAAAGAATTCTTCCATCCAATACATTAAAAATTTCACTGAAGCCTTTGTTTGTAGAGGCTGAAATATAAAATGGTAAATAGAAATCCCTTTTCCACATGATTAACTTGTGATGGGTGCTTTAAATGTCTTCCATTTTTATTGTATAGTCTTATAGCTACATTAGGCATCTTTTTGAAAAGTAAACTATCAAAATTTTGTAAATAACAGTCTTCCCTGGATGTTAAAGCTAAGAATGTATTGTGAAGTGAAATGCCACCTATTCTTAATGGTTATGCAAATACAAAGTTTTATTAAAATGGATGACCAGCACTTGTGATAGTAAGTTAGCCAGACAGTGCTCTATTTGCTTCTTTTCTAGGTTTCTTCATGGCTTTTGCCAATTCTTTCATTTTTTTCTTTAAAAAAATATGATGAATCTGGAAGTATAAACTCATAAAAGCATAACAGACTTTATTGATCAAGTGCTCCAGTGTTCTGTGATCTCATTAATGTGGATTTTTCTCTCCACACAGATCTTAAGCCTTCCATGACTGCTTATGCCATGTCAAGTACTCATGTCACATTCCTAGCATAAGGCCATGATAAGGAGTCCTTACTGCATGCTGGGAGACTTTCCCATATTCTCTTTACAATGCAAAAATACCAATAGAGCAAGAAGGCTCTTGCTATGTGACCAACCTATGTTTTGCCTATACATTTTTTTTTTTTGGTGAGGCAACTGGGATTAAGTGACTTGCCCAGAGTCACACAGTTAGTAAGTGTTAAGTGTCTGAGGCCGGATTTGAACTCAGGTCCTCCTGACTCCACCTAGCTGCCCCTGCCTATACATTTTGTTGATGATATCCTTTACACTATTTCTCTAACATAATTACTCATATGTTGCAGCCTAGGTGTTCTTCAACTCGAGATTACAGTTTCTGAGGATTGAGGGAAGGTAGAAGGGAAGAGAACAGCAAGGATTTATTAAACATCTATTATGTGTCAGGCATTGTGCTAAGAGTTTTACAGATATTATCACATTTGAGACTCACAACAACCCTGTGAAGCAGGTGCTGTTATGATCATCATTTTACAGTTAAGAAAACTGAGACAGATAGCAGTTAAGTGATTTGCTCAGGGTCACATAGGTAGAACTCAGGTCTTCCTGACTCAGGGCCCAGTGCTCTATCCACTGTACCACCTACTTACCTCTAGGACTGAACAAGTACATTGTAATATTCTTCTGGGGAATGGGAAATCTCCTGGTGATTCAATAAGTGAAATATTCTATGGCCCATTTGTGGAGCTCTTTTATAGCACTGGTGGACAAGGATACATTATAATCTGCTGCATCAGGCTTTTTGTGTACATGGTTATCTTTCAAAAGATACTATTTCACACACATAGTAGGGAAAACCTGAGTCCTACCTCGGATATTTACTAGCTGTGTGAGCTTACTAAGCAAGGCATTAAACCGCTTTATGTCTTTAATCATCCTGTTTTTTAAATGAAGGGGCTGGACAAGATGGCATGTGAAATCCCTTCCAGTTCTAAATCTATGATCCTATGAAATCAGAGTGATGTTGTTAAAATAATAATTCGTGGGGCAGCTAGGTGGCGCAGTGGATAGAGCATCGGCCCTGGAGTCAGGAGTACCTGGGTTCAAATCCGGCCTCAGACACTTAACACTTACTAGCTGTGTGATCCTGGGCAAGTCACTTAACCCCAATTGCCTCACTAAAAAAAAAAAAAAAACCACCACCAACAACAAAATAATAATTCGTGCTCCTCTGCTTGCTTTTTTAAAATTGGAGTCAATTAAAGGAATTTTATCTTGAGAGATTTGGGAGAATTTCACATTACCACTGTAGAGAGTTGTGGGCACCCTCAGGTGTTGCAAACTCAAAATTAAGAGTCATAGTTCCTAAAATCAGAGTAGGCTTTGGTGGGGGAGGGGGAAGTGGAAAAGATCCTTGATATGAAGTGGTATTTGAATCATGCCCTGCCATTTGCTACTTATGTGACCTTGGGCAAGTCAATTCATGTCCTTGGTTCTCTCTACCTTGAATGACTCATCACTGCTAATCCCTGCTGAACATCATGCCTGTGTTGATCTCTATAGGGTGCCACATTTTTGCTTGCTCTCTCTGCTGGGAAGTTCTCACTGCTGCCACTTACTAACTTGAATTGTAGTATCAATTGAGGAATTACATTTTCAGGATCACCTGTTAGCCATCTGAGCTCCCATCTGTCAGATGACTGTGATCAGAAAGCCTCTCTTTAATAAAGACAGCTGATAACTCTTTAGTCATAGCAGAGAATATGAGGTGGCACACTCAACTAAAGGGCCAGTACAACTGCTCTCAGATTAAGACCTAAGATCTGTAGCTAGGCTAAGGAAGATTAAATCTATTCTCTGGTTGATTGATTGACTGACTTCTGTGTTCCATGCTGATTCAAAATATGATACACCAGGGGGCAACTAGGTGGCAGAGTGGATAAAGCACCAGTCCTAGATTCAGGAGGACCTGAGTTCAAATCTGGCCTCAGACACTTGACACTTACTAGCTGTGTGACCCTAGGCAAGTCACTTAACCCCACCATTATCCCACAAAAAAGAAAAAAAATGATACCCTGAACTATCTAGTGAAAAACTCCTTGTAACCCCTTATGGAGTCCCATATGGGGTATTCAGGGATGATTAAAACCTCTGGTATGAGGGCTTACTAATCCTTTTTCAGGACAGCTCTTCCACCCTTGGTGTGCATCTGTCACTCAACTCTCACATATGGCTCTAAGAAGCTGTAGTATATAGTTATGGGGATGTCTACCCCAAGTATGTGAAGATCTACCCCTCACCCCAAGTGGAATGGGCAGATGAGAACAAGGTGGCTGATGCAGGCACTGTGGAGCACTTGTAGTTTGGGCAAACATTGATGATACCAAGATCATCCACTGCATACTAGGTCATCACCAACCATTTTGAGCTTTGTCTTGCTACTAGACTTTTTTATTTTTTTTATTTATTTTTTTTTTTTAGTGAGGCAATTGGGGTTAAGTGACTTGCCCAGGGTCACACAGCTAGTAAGTGTTAAGTGTCTGAGGTCGGGTTTGAACTCAGGTACTCCTGAATCCTGGCCCGGTGCTCTATCCACTGCGCCACCTAGCTGCCCCGCTACTAGACTTTTATGACTCTGGAAGAGTGTAAGGCTGATGACTGTGCAACTCTACCTCACTTAAATCCAACTAATGCTATGATGTCATTGTTCCTCTTTGAAAACAAAAGATGAACAGCAATGCCCCAAATACTCATTTGGCGGGTTCTGCCAGGAGTTGTGTAGAACCCAGGGGTTTAAAATCCACCTTTATCTCAAGATACTCTCAATATTATCACATAGATGAATCTAAGCAAAGGCAAAAGCTGAGGGAAAAATCACTGCCTTCTACCCTTCTGCCTGCATTCCTGCCTTTCATAGACAAATATATTTATCATCAAACTTCCCAGATTTTAAGCATCCCTAAACTTTGAAATGCCTCAGTTTCTAGTTTTTTTGATGTTTCTATTAAATGGCATAGCAACTCACACACAGAGTCCTACTGCATTTTTAGTCTGATTAAATGGTAGAATATCTGATTTGTTGGCCAGTGTAATTTGCTATTATTGCTATATCTTAGTTTATTGTAGCAGCTGTTGAACATTCTTAGGCTTTTACTTATATTATAGTCCTAAATTAATTTCACCATCAAACTTTATCAACAATTTGAGGGTTAATGAATGGTGATAATTTTAGGAGCATTATAATGCCTGTTAGTATAATTCACAGCAACCAATCTGTCCTATCATCCAATTATCTATTTAATTGTTTCCTGAGTTGCCATTCATATTCTACACCTGTCATCTACAAAATTTTCCATTATTATACATTTGTGATAATGTTTAGTGTCATTCACCTTATTTTCAATTACTACTTGCCTTCTGTCTCACCACACTTTGGCTTGTCTAAGCCATAAATTACATGTAGCTTTATTTTCATAATAATTCCTAAAATGATGGAGTTGCAGCACTTTTTGTTCATTGTCTGCCTTTGTTCTTGGTTTGTTTTTTCCCATAGATTTTCAGCTAGTTTATCATTTTTTTTGCACTTACTAGTGGGACCAAATTCTCATTTCCTTTATTGACCAGTTATGTAGTCAAGTGTATTAATGAGTAATCCTTTAGTTTCTAATCTTAGAACAATATTAGATTGTTATCTTATAATAGATTGTTGTAACCACATCCTTTTTACCTACTTAGCATGGTACACTTTTCCTACTGATTGCAGTTTTCAGGTGACATAAAATAGATTCTCATGAACTCTCTGCTGTTTTGTTCAATTCAACTAACATTTATTAAGTACTTCTTGCATGTAAAGCACTGTGTTAGGTGTTGGGGAAAATACAAATTGAACCACTCATAATTTGTGATTCACTGGCCCTGGGAGGGATGTTGAAATAATCCTTCCTCCTCTCTCTCACCCCTACTTTCAGACATTCCTGCTATAATCTCTCCTCTTTTCAGGGTTACTTTATCCAAATTTCTCACCCATTCTGATCCTATAGTTAGATCTACTGACCCCTTAAAACATTTTTTTGCCTGGCTACTGGGGGATATCAGTGTATGTATTGATGGTCTCCTCTGATATCCTGACTTTCCATTTCCCCAGTCTTCTCAAACTCCTTTAACCAGCTTGTAGCAGCACCCTTCATTTTGCCATCACTCACAAGTATTCCACTTGCAATATCAAGAATACTATCATTCCTTTATTTAATATAGCCTCCTCTCATTCAATTTCTCCCTAATATTCTTTAACCTATATTTCATCTTTACCATGAAATCTAATGCTTCTACCCTCAATACTTTGGCAGGTATGCCAGTTTTAACCTTCCTAATCTTGGCCCCCTGAGTGAACTAGTGCAACTCAGTGCTATATGCTATTTTCACATCTCTTGCTCCCTTGCCTCTCCAAACTCCAACCTTTGATTACCCTTACAATTCACCTGAATTCCTTCTAACATGTACTCTGAGTCACAAAACCCGTGTCTGTTTATGCCATCTCTGCAAGGTATGAGGAATAGACTAGAAATAGGATGTGTGGAAATTTATTTTGATTTGGGGACCCTACCTTTAGGCTGAGATTAGAAAGCCTTAGGCCCTCAGGGTCTCTCCCCCTCCTCCTCAGCTGAAGCTGAGGGGAAAAGCCCTGTGGGCTATACAAGACACCAGGTCAGACAGCTGGGGGGAAAAGAAAGCCCCCAGCTCCCTCCGACCTGAGCGGAGCTATCTGAAAGATAGCCTGTGCTGAGGCATGAGGCTTGAGAGCACACCCCCCCCCCACCAGCTGCAGCTCTGGCTGGCGGATTAGCTTGGTCTGTGGGGGCGAAGGAAGCCCCGAGATTTGAGTGGAGAGAAGAAAAGGTATATATAGACCTAGGAATTAGACTAGAGAGGAGATGGACTAAGGAAGGAGCGAGGACGGACTAGATAGAGAGACAAGATTAAGGAGAGGGGCTGACTACAGGAGAACAGCCTAGATAGGCTGACTAGAGGAGAGCTCAGACAAGGACGGAGGAGAGTTCGGGTTTGGAAAAGGAGAGACAGGGCTGACAAGGTTACAGGCCTTGATACAAACCAGGGAAAGTGTAACATGCCCTGAGGCTGGAGGCAGCTAAGGCCCTTATTGTATTCAAGAAGTTCTAAGCGCAGCAGGTGCAAAAGAGACGCAGTGGAAAGAGACTTCAGGAAAGCAGTCAGGTTGTACTTTATTTCCCTGTATTCCTAATTTGAAATAGTATCTCATAAATAAACTCTGCTTTGATTATTTGGTTAAGAGGCCTCCTAATATTTTGCTTATCAATTTGGGAGCAGTGTGGTGGAACTTTATAAATGGCCCATATTAAATTAAACGCAGTCAGATAGCCAAATAGTCAAAAGTCCCCAGTTTAGTCCTCCACTCAGAAAGATTAGTCCTCCAGTCAGATTAGCCTCCCAAATTAAGTTAGTCATTTAAAATATTTCTACATTTGAATGGCGACCACGAAGGGACTTATGGCCCAATTATAATTTTTCTAAATTTATCATTTTTCATATAATCATAATTTTTCATAAATCCAATTATATATAATTTTCCCAGGTTAGATATAGTTATATTTATTAGTAATTAATTTTTTGTACAGATGCCAAGTGGAAGCTTTAAGCATTAAAGCTCTTTTTGATGTTATATAATGAAGGTTTTACTCTGTATGCATGTGTGTAGAAGGAGTTTGTGTGTTTATGGCAGGGTAAGTTCTATCTTCTTATCTTGTAGATTCTCTTGTGATTACTCCAAATTTGACATATACTTCTGTGGGAGGGGACAGGGGTTGAAAAGAGTAATGACTCTACTATCTTTCTGGTCACAGATATTATACAGTCAGTGCCTTTTCTGTGAACAATGTTATTTAAAAGGAGTGATAATAATGAATGAGTGAGAATAGTAAAAAGTAGGAAAACTTCTGCTATAAAATCTATAGGAAACATTGTAGAACACTAGAGTTGGAAAGCATGCTAGAGATCCCTTAATCTAGACCTTTCATTTTACAGATGAGTCTCAGAAAAATAAGGTCATCCAGTTTGCATAATACTGTAGTATAAAGCCTAGATCTAAGAGTGAATGACAAAGCAATGGCTAAAACCCAGGCTTTCTCATTTCCAGTCTACTGCCCCTTTAACTATGTCTTGAAGTTCCAGGATTGATTAAATCATTCTTATGTTGAAAAACTAACCCATGAGAGCTATCAATCAAGAGATCAGTACATAAATAATAGCAAAAAGCCATTTCATTCATTTACTCAACTAACATTTATTGAGGAACTACTCTTGAGAAGAGCCTTAGTAATGGTGTATAGGGTGTACACACCCCTTTAGTAACTGTAGTTATTTAAGAATGGATTTTGTTCTTGAATGAATTGAATGAATGAATTTTTTTCAATTTAAGCATATTATATTTTCAAATAGTTAATATGTTGTTAGCACACTGATACTTATAAATTGTTTGGACCTAACTACTTAATAGGTAGGCATTTCTTTTGGCCTAGTGGTGTTGTGAAAAATTATTGACTGAGATACTAAGGGTGCTGTGAACCAAGACAATTTAGAAACATCTGATCTAGTGAATAGGAGAATGTACTTGGGTGGCACTAATAGTATTATTAAGTCTTCCTCTGTAATGTCTCTTAAATCCATTCCTTCCTTTTCATTCCTTAGTGGCTACTTTGGAGAAAAGAAGGAAGAGAAAGGCAAAATGACAAGCTAAGGATGGCTGAAATTTCAAGCTCCAGTAACAAAGCTCACCATGGACAGAAATGGGCAACAGGATGGTCTTTTTCTTTTGGAGGGGAGCATCCAGGAGGAGGAAATAAGTTTGATTTTACATATATAGTGCTTGAGATGACAGTAGTACATATACCCAGGTAGAAATAGCTAGAAGTAAATGTATGACAAAGAATCTCATAATATGTCAGAATTAGAGATGTGGATGTATATGGAAGTCATCTTCATGTAGATAGTAGTTGGAAGTCATAAATATGGATGAAATCAAAAAGAAAATTTAAATGTAGGAGAAAATAAGATTAAGGGCAGAAATTTGGGAGAAGGAAATGAAGGCAGTAAATATTATAAAAGGATTAACCAAATAATTAAGAGAACTAGAAGGATAAGATCATAAATCTAGAGTGGAAAAGGACCCAGACATTATCTAGCACAGTGTCTGGCACATAATTAGCATTTAATACATGCTTGTTGATTGACTTGCCCAAGGACACATTAGAGACGGGATTTAAACCCAGGCCTGACTCCAGAGCCAGTATTTTTTCCACTGTACCATGTTAGATACAGCAGCAAAGTCAAAGGAAAGAGAGACTTTCAAGACACAACATTTACTTAGTGGTACAAAATGCCTCTCTGCTAGCCACATCCAAAAAGACTCTTTTGAATACACATAACCTATATGAGCAAAACACATGACACATGTCCCTTACACAAGTATTATCTCATTCTATCTTCACAACAACCCTGAGAGCTAGATGGTGTTATTATATTCATTTTACAGATGAAGAAACTGAGGCACACAGAGTTTAAGTAACTTACTCAGGGTCACACAGCTAGCAAGTTAGGAAGTATATGAAGTAGAATTTTAACTTAGGTTTTCCAGACTCCAGGTCCATAGAACTATCTAGCTGCCAAATACAATACCTATATTTGTACATAATATCTTCCTCAATAGAATGTGAGCTCCTTGAGGGCAGGTACAATTTCATTTTTGTCTTTGTGTCCTCAGTACCTAGCACAGTAATCAATAAATGCTTGTTGATTAACTGATCAGAATTCCATTATTGTCACAGTTTCCAAGGCAGTGATAGCCAAGCATCATCTCAAACCTACCAGACCTCAAAAAGCAAAAGGCAGAAGCAGTGCCTCCACTTCTATCACAAAACAGTTTGGGAAGGCAACACTGAAGACAAATTGATCTTACTCTACAGCTCTGCTCTCTGTGTGGAAGACTTTTTTTCCTCTGAAATACAAAGATGAAGGAAGCATCAGTAAGAGGGTTAAGGATGAAAAAAGCAAAGGACTTTGCAAAATGGCAGTTTCAGCATTTTGGCCATGTTTTGCCATTTACCATGAGAAAGAATCTCATCTGGTCTCTGACATATCAAAGTCTTGTGGTTGCTTATATGAACCTTTGACATCTAATCATTCTGAGGCAGGCAAAGTTTTAAAAGAAGAAAGAGAGAAAAGAGGAGAGGGAGAGAGGAAGTGGGGGTGGTGTTTCAATCTGGGTAGGCTGTAGCTCAAATCTTAGCTCCTTGTGTGTGGGAAGAGAAAAGGCCTAATTCTTTTCTTCTGTCTCAGCATCATTTAAAGTAAAATTAGGTGAAGCATGGTTTATAGAAACAGAAAAATCTAAGACGGCAGTTTAAATGGTTTAAAATATACACAATGTAAATCTAAGCACATCTTCTTAGGAGTTACTTTGTATAGTTGGGCAGCCACTGTGTTGACATGGTGCTTATTTTCTACTTACAGTTTTGATGAAAACAACATGATATTTTATTCTTAATTTAAATGATTCCTCCTGGGACCTTAAAGGTCACTGGTGTTAAGAAACAGTTGCCATGGTTTTCGCCTTTGAAACTTAGATAGCTGATTTGGGGCTGGAAATACCATGAGATAAACCAGTTTTTAGAATATTTCTTCATAACTAATAGTTCATTCTTTCTTCTGGTCTCTATTATTCAGTATATAAAAAAGAAAAAACTCAACAAACACTTGGCAATCTCATAGCCTCCTGTGAGCTTTAGCCTTGCGAATCTACTGCAAATTACCCAAAACAGTCAGACCCCACAATGAAGTTGTGTGTTATGATATGAAGGAGCAGTGTCAATACTTTATGTGTGCACTGATTATGCTCTTGCAGGTTATCTAGTTTCCCTGCTTCTCCTCCCTACCTCCTCAACCCCATTACCTTTAGACCAGTGGTTTCTCTTGCTACTCATAAGTCCTCCAGAGAATAGGAAAGAAGGTGAAACTCAAATGCTTTCTTTTTGTTACATATCATCCACCTGTTTTTATTTTTTAACTTTAGAGAAAAACTTAGATTCAAGTGAATTCAGCAAACACTTAAAAAGCACTTACTGTATGTCTGAGGTTCTGTGCTTGGCATCACAAAGATGACAAATGACAAATGATACCAAGTTCCTGATCTAAAAAAGCTCATAATCTCACGGGAAGGAAGAAGGATATGACAGGCACACAAATAGGAATGATAAAAAAGTAGAAGATAACAGAGAGCAAGAAAGAACCAAAGTCCTCTAGGAAAATTTAGGGGGTAAGAGACAATTTTCAGCCAAGTGGCTCAGGGAACATCTTGCAGAGTTAGGGAGTTAGATGGCACAGGGGATAGAGTGCTGAACTTGTAGTCAAGAAGGCCTGAATTCAAATCCTGCCTCAGGTACTTACTAGCTCTGTGATCCTGTACAAGTCTTTTTACCTTCTGCCTGCCTCAGTTTCCTTATCTGTAAAATGGGGATACAGTCTCTCAAGATTGTTGTGAGGATCAAATGAGATAGTATTTATAAAGCACCTTACAATCTAAAAGATATATATGTATGTATGTCTATTTCTACATATATCTCCATCGATCTACATAGTTGTTGTTTAGTTATTTTGTCATGTCCAATTCTTCATGACCCCATTAGGGGTTTTCTTGTCAAAAATTCTGGAGTACTTTGCCATTTCCTGCTCCAGCTCATTTAACAGATGAGGAAACTGAGGCAAACAGGGTAAAGTAACTTGCCCAGGGTCACAGGGTTTGAGGCCAGATTTAAACTCAGGTCATCCTGCCAGGTCCAGAGCTCTGTCTACTGCTCCACCTATCTCTGTGTGCGGTGTGTGTATGTATACACACATATATGTGTATGTATATAGGAATGTATCATGTAATCATATACATACATGCCCATTTACATATACATGCAAATATGTGTGTGTATATGTATATGTATATGTGTGTGTATATATATATATATTCTACCTATTGTTATTATTGAGGAGGTAGAATCTGAGCTGGGCCTTGAAGATTTCAACAGTCTGGCACACTAGGCTGAATCTAAGATGACATATAATAATGAAAATGTCCAAAAAACCCAACTTCAAGTATAGTACAATGTAGTTCTAGTGATTCATTTGCCCAAGCTCACACATGAAGCTTCATTTCCTGTATCCTTGGCTTGACTTTCTTGTCACCTGTGCTTGGAATGTTCTCCTTCCAAGTGTACTCCCTTATGCTTTGCCCCACTTTTGGATGGACAATTTAATTCAAGGGTTCTTAACCCTTTTTGAATGTCATAGATCCTTTTGGCAGTCTGATGAAACCTACGGACCCTTCCCGGAATGATGTTTTTAAATGTATAAAACACATATAGAATTGCAAGGGAAATGAATTCCATTGAAATACAGTTACTAAAATATTTGTTATTAATTTCATTGACCTCAGGTTAAGAAACCTTGCTCTAAAGGTTATAATAAGGGTATGGCAATGCTTACAATTTTCCTCATTGCATCTTGTTTGTTCACCTGTGAATTTCCTGGCCATTTTTTCCTTGAATGGAACTAAAGATAAGGACATGCCTTACATGTGGCACATTATTTTTTTCTTGCTTGTCCAGATTTAGATTTGTCTGTATAAATTGTAAAAGGCATTCATAAAATAATAGTAATTTCCCACAGAGTGATATGATTCTACACAGTAATGAACCACGTAGGTCATTATACACAATACTGTTAGAAAATGTGTGGTCTGAGAAAATTCCCATGGAGCTCCTGGTAGATAACTTGAAAAGCTGTATCACTATTGATGTAAAATCATACAGTTATGTTACTCTTGATGTGCAGTGGAGGGAACTACAGCCCCAAAGCTCCTTATGCTGAGTTGCTTTATTGGCTGAACTACCAGACTAGATGATTAAATGATTTCTCTCCCTCTGATGTTGTAAATCTATTGAAGTTGTACAGCTACAAAGCCAGCTTAATTTCTATTACTTCAGAAAAGAGTCATGTCTCTGGAGGTGGTGGAGTAACCCTTTAAATTACTTTACATTAGAATAGCAAGATTTCTACCTAAGAGAAGAGACTCCATCACCCTGCCACCTTGCATCTTACACCAGCCATTGAGAGTTCCAACAGCAAGATTTGTGTTAGAGCTCATGATTAAATCCCACCCTCCCACACCAGTGGGATAGTGGACTTATGCCAGTCACAGTGACATGGCTCCATTAACATTAATTTGTCACATAAGTGACTGGGACCACCTAACAAAGGAGGGCATCCTGGCCATATATTTGAGAGACAGTCTATGAGTGCTATAAAATCCAACCCTTCCCTTTGGATAGAAATAAAGTACTTTTTAAAAAAGCTTTATTGCTATCTTTTCTTTTTACACTACCATTATGGCCATTGAATAACCATGTCCTACCCACCCCAAAGCAAGGTTCTCCCTTGTAACAAAGAAAAACAATTAAGCAGACACCTTGTCTGATTCTGTATATAGCAGTTTGACCTGACAGTCTTCTGCCTTTCTACTATGTGAGAGGAAGTATTTTTGATAATCTGTTCTCTGAGAGTCCAGTATTGTTTTTTATATACTTAGCTAATCTTCATTGTCATTATCTTTTCCTCTTCCTTGTAGTCATTTCATATACTGTTCTTTTAGTTCTGCTTCTTTTACCTCAAATCACTGTTTCCCTTAGTTTTCATAGTCATCATTTCTTATTGTAAAATAAAATTACATTATATTTATATTATTATATTATATTTTCATTCATTGCCCAATCAATGGGCACTCACTTGGTTTCCAGTCCTTTCTGACAGCAAGCAAAGAGACCTACTATGCAGATTTGGGCATAGTTGGGCCTTTGTTTATGTGTTAGCTCTCTTTGGGCACTATAATGCGCAACCTAATGCAATAGAATTTCTAGGTCAGTGAGTATGAACATAGGCAGGCATAGTGATAGGATGAATGCTGGAATACCATGAAGGATAATTTCAGGTTTTTATCATTTTTTGCTAAATATCGAGGTTTTAGGTGAATCTTCAAGATTGTTTTAATTTTTATTGTGCTTACTATTAGTTATTGGAAATGTATTTTCAAGTAGTCACTTAAAGTTCACCAATTCTTCTTTTGAAAATAGTCCATTCACATCTTTTGACTATAGTATTCAGTCTTTTAGTATTTTTTAGTCTCTTACATTTGTATAAATTCCCCACATATCTTGAAAGTATGATGTAAAATATAAGTAAAGCACATGGAAACTTGGAAATAATCTCCCTTTTGGAGAAAGCAGTGGGAGGACCCACTCTTTTTGAAGATTATGAATGATGTTTTAAATAACAAATCCCTTGACTTTTTCTCAGTCTTCATCCTTCTCTTATCTGCTAGTTTTTTATAATATTGGTTATTTCCTCCTACTGGAAGTTTTATCCTCTTTTAGTTGTATGGATCCTTGTCATTGCTGTCTAACCACTCTTTGTTGCCTTTCCCATAATACTATTGATAAGTTTTTCTAGGAATTTCTTTCTGATAGGGGTTGAACTAAGTAAGTAGCTGCTAAGGTCACTTAGAATAGTGCCTGACACATGGTAGGCACTTAATAAATGCTTCTTTCCTTTATTTCCAGAATTTTTCCCCCAAATTCAGTCAATCAATAAACATTTATTAATCACTTACTATATGCCAGGCGCTGTGTTAAGCACTGGATATACAAATACAAATAAAAACAAAGACAGTCCTACTCTAGAGAATTTTATAATCTGATGGGGGAAGACAGTACACAAAAGCAAGATGAAAAGGGAGGAGATAAGGATAAGGTATTGGATGGAGGGGTATGGTAGAGAGTTCCAAAGAAGTCCAAAAGTGGTGTAGCTGGTGGGAAATGAGGAGAAAAATTATGCTGTCTCTTCTTTAAATAGAGGCCCTTGGAATAGCTAGAGGAGCCCAGTGGATCTCTAGAGTACTGGCCCTGGTGTGACGAGGATCAGAGTTCAAATCCAGCCTTATATACTTACTAGCTATATGACCCTGGGCAAGTCACTTAACCCCGATTGGTTCAAATAAGGAAAAAGAAAAACAATAGAAGCCCTGGAGTTCATGGCTCTGCCCTCCAATCAAAGGGTTCAATCTGAGAGGCAGAGGGTACCAAGTAGACTCAATTTTACAGTATGATGAGATTTCCCAATGAGTTTCCTGGGGAAGGAAAACATGGTGCAGATTTCTAAAGATACCTAAAAGCAGTGTAGCTGGTGGGAAATGGGGGTGATGTAGCTAGTAACTTCCCTTTTTATATTTGCAGCTTGCTTTTTCATCCCAAGTTTATGATTGTAAGCACCCCCATTGGCCTTTATTACATTGGTTTCTGATTTCTGCAACTTAATGAGTTCGCTTTGAATTCTAAACCCATTTTCCAAATTGTTGGCCATCCTTTTAAGTTTTGTTACGTTAAAGAATCACCATGTTAACATTGTACACAGTATCAACAACATTGTGTGTTGATCAACTGTGGTAGACTTGATTCTTCTCGGCAATGCAATGGTCCAAGGTAGTTCCAAAAGAGTCATGATGGAGGATGTTCTCCAAATCCCAGAAAAAAAAAATTGTGGAATCTAGATGCAGATTGAACCATACTATTTCTATTGTTTTTGTTGTTGTTGTTGTTTTTCTTTTTTTGAGGTTTTTCCTTTTTGCTCTGATTCTTCTCTCTTAACATGATTAATGCAGAAATATGTTTGACGTGATTGTACATATATAGCCTGTATCGAATTGCTTGCTGTCTTGGGGGGGGGGGAGGGAGGAAGGGAGAAAAATTTGAAACTAGAAATCTTATAAAAACAAATGTTGAAAACTATCTCTAAATGTAACTGGAAAATAATAAAATATTTATATGGGGAAAAAAAGAATCACCATTTTAAAATGCTATCCACATCCAGAAAAAGAACTGTGGATTCTGAACGGAGGTCAAAGCATACTATTTTCACTTTTTGTTCTTGTTGTTTGTGATTTTTCCCTTTTGCTATGTTTCTTCTTTCACAAGTTGACTAATGTGGAAATATGTTTAACATGATTGTATATGTATAACCCATATCAGATTGCTTGCTGTCTTGGGGAGGGTGAGGAGAGGGAAGGGAGGAAGGGAGAAAAATTTGGAACTCAGAATCTTATAAAAAATTAATGTTGAAAACTAAAAAAAAATTTAAATTATCATTTTTTCCAATGTCACAAAGACACAGGCTCATTTAGATTGTAATTTATGAGAGAGAAGAAAATGAGCTCTGAGTCAATCATGACCTGTCCCTTCTTTCTTCACGGAGTTCCTGTTTCAGTCCATTGTCTATCACCAGGTAGTTTCAAATATGGACTGGATAACAACAACAATAATGGTAATATTTATAGTAATTCACATTTATATGGTATTTTAAGGTTTTCAGTGGGCCTTGAGGTCTTTCAATTCCTCACTACATTCTGGTGGTAAGCTCGTATTCCTAAAATCCATGCCAGTTTTTCACCAACTTTTTGGGTACTACCAAGGCTTTGTAAATAAGCTTGGTGATATAGTATCTCGTGTCCAAGAACTAATCTACCTGGTTTGAAGAGACTCATTATCATATTATCTTAAGGGTGATAAAATTTTAAGCAAGGGCAACTCATAAACATCATCTTACTAAGCCATAGAGGGGTCATTCCACTTCCAATGTGGGCAGCTACTTCTCATGGATGCTGTAGAGGTCATTTCTGGACCAAAGAAGGATATTATGAATGATACTATTATTTTATATGTTGTTTTTCAGTTGTTTCAGTCATGTCCAACTCTTTATGACTCCATTTGGGTTTTCAGCTCTCTATCCAATGTGGCACCTACCTTATCTCATTTGTGTCTCACAATAGCCACATGAGGTCAGTACCACAGGACTACCCATTTTATAAATGAAGAATTACTCACAGAGTTACCCATGGTCACACAGTAATTAGAATTATACATTTAGTACTAGAAGAGACCTCAGAGGTTCAATCCCCTCAATTTACAGGTATAGAACCTGAGACCCAGAATGTAAAGTGACCTGACGTCACATAGATAGTAACTCACAGAAGCAGATTTTAACTTAGATCTCTGTCTCAAAATCAAACAGGGTTTACATCCATATTTTTCTGACCTGATTTTCTGGCTCTGCTTTTAGGTTCCTCTAAATAGCAAATCTGAAGAAGAAATGCTCTTCATTCAGTAACAACAGACATGAAAAACTGAAAGGAGAAAATACAGTCTGACCATTGCCAGGACCCACTTTAAAACTCTGCTTTCTTATTTGATAGTACTTGCATTCTTTGGTGAAAGCATATTTCAGTAGCAAATTCCTTTGGGAAAAAAAAGCAAATTGTCTTTGAAATGATTGCCTGGCATAGATGTTCACTCTTCTGTGCGGATATAAGAGTTTGATTTCATTATTTGTTTTCTGAATCTTCTATGTTAGATTACTAGCAAAATAAAAGATGAAAGCATGACTAGGACCGGGTTCTTTCATGATTGCACAGTCCACAAAGAGAAAAGTAAAGAAAAATCTCTGAATACAGCATGAAATGGGGGACAGAAAATTCAAGGCAGGAATTGGAGAGCAGCTTTATTTGTGGGAGAGCATGAAAGAATAGAAGACATGATTTTGGTACACAAAAATAATGACATAAAAACAAAGCAGAAATAATGTTTACAGTACTTTGGGGGAAGAAACTTGCAATTAAAAATCCAATAAAATAATCATTAAAAGGCAAATGACTGTCAATATACAAACTGAGAACAGAGATGCCAAGGAGGCATGGAAAAAGCAAGATGAGAGAACGAACATACCTACAGACAAATACAAGATTCCTCAGAAATCTGCATGTTCTTTAAAAGGTAGTATGGTATAGTGGAAAAGAATCCTAGCTTCAACTTCAGGGAAGATCAGGATTCAAATGCTGCTTGCTTGCTGTGTGACCTTGTGCAAATTATTTATACCCTCTGGGCCTCAGTTTCCTCAGCTGTTAAATGGACATAATAATATCTGCAGTCCTACCTCATAGATTTGTTATGAGGCTTAAAGATGAGGGTCTTTCTAAACTTTAAAGCACTATGTAAACATGTATGTAAATTAATTCAACAAGAATTTAGTAAGTGCTTATTATATATGATACTTAGGCAAAAACAATAGTCTTTTGTACCTCAGGGAGTATGCATTCACATTATGCTTTCTGCTTCTCCTGTGATACATATCACATGCTACTTTTTATTTTCTTCTGCAAGAATAAGCCTGTTGAAGGAAGTTATCCTCTCTAATTCCTATGGTATGAGGCTGCAGCCCTAATAGTAGCAAGAAAAGGAGTCATGGCAAAGAGAGCAAAGTTAACACAGGGAAACAAATTCCTGTTACCTTCATTCTGTAGCTCCTCCAGCCATCCTCTATGTGGCCCACTTCTTTTCCCTCCCAGAATACAAGTATAATCTCATGTGACCCACAAATAGTTTACAGCCTGGTATACAACCTGCTCATTTTTCTTCCTAGGGAAGTTTGTGCTCTTTACAGCCATCCTAGAAATAGACAAGAGCCCTGTGGCCAGATGCTAAAGACACCAGGTACCACTTGTTAGAAATATACTTTCCCTCTTTAAGATGGCAACAGTAATTAATAAGTAATCGCAGTGTACAGCAAATATGTGTTCAGAGACACCAAAGAAATAGAAATATGATTTTTGTTCTTGAGCAGCTTATGGTGGCTGAGACAAGACAAATCTATACCAAGACATACAAACAAGTATAAATATAGCTAGAATGAGTCAAGAAGTGCATGCAATTGTGGAAATAGGTTGATAAGAGGAAAATGAACTGAGAATATAAAATTGTATGGGTTTGTGGCTTGTGACCTGTCTGTTAGCACTCACTTCATACAACATATGCCAGAATGGAGAGATCAGTGAAAATAAAATAAAGTTTTGTCCCATACCAGAAGAAGAAGAAGAAGAGGAAGAAGGAAGAGGTGGAGGACAACAACAACGTGCAAAAAACCTTTATAATGGATGAGGTGATAATGGTTTCACATTTTCTTATATTTTCCAATTTCATCCTTAAATGACCCTGGAATATCTTTACTTAGTTGGGTTCTTGTCAAGATTCCTTTACTTGTTGCTGTTGTTGTTACTGTTTTCTGGTGTTCTACAAGGCAATGTTATTCATAATCTTCCATTGTTTTTCTTCTCCACAAGATTTTATAAACACTAGTTTTTGTAAATCAGTGTTACCTTGGTTATCATGTCTTTCAAACTTGAAAGGAGAACAAGAACCAGGTAAGGCAATTTCTAGTCATCCTTGTTGTGGCGAATTTTTAATGTTGGTTAAACTTCCTTAGGAAATAATGTTACTCTATGTTAATTTCTGTCCATTATAATTTCCCATTTCTTAGAGTCATCAGCCTCAATTGTTTGTAGTATCTCCTCATTTTTATTCTTATTTCTAGATTGGTATTGATTTTGGTCTTTAATAAATCAATGTTTTGACTATACATAGACAATTGATTCAGAAATAACTCCCTTATTGGTTACCAGTCATCTTCTATATAATCAATTTAATTTTTATTTGATATGTTATTCCATGCTTCCAGATCTAGAATAATCCCTAATATATCCCCAAGAAAAACTGCCTTTGAATTTTAACCCTCTTCATCTGCTTTCATGAATTTCAAGTTATAGTCAAAGCATTTTTGTAAAACCATTCTTTTTAATGGACTTTGCAATCATAGAAGAATGTGGTCCTTTCGCCCTTTCTACACTTTATCCTTTGATAATTGAAGGAAACCATTTGTCAAACAAATACGAAATCCAAATCTTATATTATTGAAGAACATTGACTCCAGACAATAATTTCAAAGTAACTTTGCTTTTATTTCTAGAGGAGCTGTTTTAAAGCTGTTTTCCCTTAAAAAGATATATTATCGAATGATAAGGTACAGTTTTATTGGCCACTGGAAAAATTGGCCTTTTTTCCCCAAGACTTGCATTCTGCCCTATTCCTACTGCTCACTGAGTTGAATAGAGCACTGTATTAAAGCCTACAAAAGTTTTCTATTTGAACCTCCTATTTTTATTCAGATGCGACTCTCTTTAAAAATATGTAAGTATCCCACAGTGGTCTGCAAAGAAATTAGAGATGACCATATGAAAAAACTTTCTTACCCTGCCACAGAGAAGCCAGTATAATATTGAGACTCTATAGAGAAAAGAAACTTCTACACTACCATCACCACATATAAAGAAGAAACAAAAAAGTTTAGTTGACCCACATCTGTGGAACATTAAACAAAAGGGAGGCTAAATTTAAAGATTTTTTAAAAATTCAGACTGACTTTAGGGTGGGTTTTTTCAAGCTGATGGAATATATTTTTCTCTAGTCTTCACACATTGCATTTTCTCTTCCACAAATTATTATTTTATCAATAGATAGAATAAACTTGATAAAGGTTTTGAATTATATTGAGTCATCACTTGGTTTTTTTCTTCTTTATAACAATAAATTAGAGAATGCAATGTTTCCATAAATTACTTGGATGTTTTTTAAAAATTGCATCTTTGTTTTAACCAAGTGCCCCTTCCCTATAAATGCTTATGCCCTAAACATTCATATACTTCCAGTTTGATTATATTAATAGTTTTGAAATGTTAACTATTGAATTTGAAAAGCAAAAACAAAATGAAACAAAAAAGTCCTTACAACTGAACTAAATATCCGTTATACTCTTAAGAAATAAACTAATGTATCCTCATGAGAATTATATCATTTGAAATTCATTGATTAATACAAAATTAGAGTTTTTATTCATGTTGTAAAACTTTAAATTTTTTGTAAGGAATTAAGCAATCCTACAGAAACTAGAAAAGAAATTAAACAATTTGCATTTTGATGAATTAAACCTACATATTGTCCTATATATTAATTATCTGGGTTGGTGTCATCCTTCTTTAATTATTTGCCTTTTAAAAATAGGGACCATGCTTTTATCTAAACCTTGTATCTTCTCCAGAAATCTACTGCAATATTCAGTAGAAACTTAATAAATGTTTGTGAAATGGATAAATAAATGAAGCCAGATACTGAATAGATTATGGAGGACAGTATCATACAATAGGACTTAAATGGGAATGATTTAAGAGGGAATCAATCATCTTAAAGATGTTCTTAAACAAACTTATTTTCAGCATAAAAGATCTGAATAAAGATGTTTGGAAGAATTTAAAAATAGAAATTTTATGTGATTGTCAATGTTTTAAATTTGTGATATAATTAATTCATGTAATGTCTAAATGGCTAACACTTTCCTCAGAATGTACTACTCAGTGAGGCTATGTTTAATCATTCTCACTTTGGGTGCAAATTTTTCAAAGTTGTCTAAAATAAGGAATGAGACCTAATGGCAAGGTTTAGAATCAGAAACAAAAATGACTTGAGAGTGACTGACATGTAGAACTTGACGTTGCCTATTGTAATAGTCAGAAATCACATGGCAGTTTTTAGTGTTTCCAAAATAGATCTGAGGTTCAAAGCCAGTTAAGAGCTTTGTAATAAGTTTTGGAAATCAAAGTATATTTATCAAGGCCTACTTCCTAGCACAAAACAAACATACATACACACACACACACACACACACACACACACACACACACACACAAGTGCTCTGTAAATTATATAAATTCCTTATATCCACATATATAAGGAATTAGATTGCAACTCCTCCACACCATCTTATCAGGGAGGAAGACAGAAGTTGGAAAGGAAGAAATAGAAAGGAAAAGCTCAAAGAACCCTAAACTAGCCTTTCAGTTTCCAAAGATCAAATCAGAAATGAATTTTTCTTAAGGAGAAAACTTTTTCCTGGGTCTTGCTTAAACTCATGGATATAACAGCTCAACCACAAAGCATATATTCAGGCAACATTTTAAAGCAGTTGAGGGAAAAACAGTCAGCAGAGAGGGTGGAGGAAGTAAGAGGGTGGAGGGTGGGCAAAGTAGCAGGTACATATGGAGGTAGGTAAGAGGATTAGATCTGGAGTCAGGATCCACCTTACTAGCTGTAGAGCTCTTCTTCTCCTCAAGGCAAAACCTTCAACCTGCATAAATAATCTGACTTCATCCTACCTTCTCTAGACTATTGCTTCTATCATCCCTATGTTTTCACTTATTTTTATTCTCTCCCAGGTCATTGGCTGCTTCCTGCCAGCAAACATGTCTGAAAACATGCCCATTTCTCCCCACTGCTCAAAAAAAAAACCAAAAACCCTCATCTGATCCATCCATCCTCACCAGCTTTCATTCTACAGCTTTCCTCCCCTTTGTAGTTAAATTCCTCTAAAAGGCCATCTACAATCAATGCTTTCACTTCCTTTATTCTTACTCTCTTTCTTAACTCTCTACTGTCTGGCTTCTGTCATCATTCAACTGAAACTGCTCCCTTCAAAGTTACCAGTGATCTCTTAATTGCCAAATTTAAAGCCTTTCATTCTTCTTGACATTTTGGCAGCCTTTGCTTACCTTCTTCTTCTTAATAGTCTCTTCTCTATAGGTTTCTGTGAGACTACTTTCTTGGTTCTTCTCCTGCCTATCCAGTTGTTCCTTCTCGGTTTCCTTTGCTGGACCTTCATTCAAGTCACATCCGTTATTGATGGATGTTTCACAAGGTTCTGTTTTTCTGCCTCTGTATTATTTCTCTTAATGATCTCAAGAGTACCCATGGATTTAATTTTCATCTCTATATAGATAATTCTCAGATCTACTTATTTAGGACTAATTTCTCTCTTAACCTCAAGATTTTCATCTCCAACTGCCTATTAGACATCTCAAACTGGATATCTCATAGACATCTTAAACTCAACATATCCAACACTGAACTCACTTTCTTTTCATTCAAACTTCCCTCCTTCTGAACTTCCTTAGTACTATTGAAGCACCCTCTTCCTCCCAAACTCATAATTTAGGTAGTGCTCACACTCTGTCACACCTCACTGCCCCATATCCAATTTATTGCCAAGTCCTGTTGATTTGTAGCACCTCCTTTTCACTTTCTTTCTCTCTTCTAACACTGATACCATTCTAGAGAAGGCCTTTATCACTTTATACCTAAACTATTGAAATATTCTTCTGGTTGGTCTCCCTGACTAAATCTCTCCCTACTCTAGTCTACCCTTTACCCAGATGTTCAGTTGATCTTCTTAAAGTACAAATCTGACCGTGTCACCCCCTTATTCAGTAAACTGCTGGGGTTCACTTTTACCCCCAAAACCAAACATAAAATCATTTGTTTGCCTTATAAAGTCCTTCATAATCTTTTCCCCTCCTACTTTTCCAGGTTTCTTATACTTTACTCTATTCCATGTATTCTTTGATGCAGTGATACTGGTTCCCTTGCTGTTCTTCAAAAAAGACACTCCATCTCCCAACTTTGGTTATTTTTACTTACTGTCCCCCATGCATGGAATTCTTTTTCTCCTCATCTCTGAGCTTGGACAGGTTACTTAATGTCACTTTCCCCATCTGTAAAAATGGGGATAATAATATCACCAAACTTATCGGGTTTGTCGTGAGGATAAAATGAGATAGTAGGGCGCATGTTCATTTGTTCATTCATTCATTCATTCAATTTATTTATTTATTTATTATTGTGCCTACATCAGGGTCCCACATGCCATACTATTACAGCTAGATGGCAAAGTGGATAGGGTAATGATCTTGGAGTCAGAAAGAGTTGAGTTCAAATTGTGCCATAGACACTTACTAGCTGTGTGACACTGAACAAGTCACTTAACCCCTACCTGCCTCCATTTCCTCATCTGTAAAATGGGGATAATAAAAGCACCTACTTTCCAGGATTGTCGTGAGATATATTTGTAAAGAGTTTTACAAACCTTAAAGCACCATGTAAATACTATTATTTTTATTATTATTAATATTTTTGCTAATATATCTCAGTTGTTTTAGTCATGTCCAACTCTTCATTATCCCATTTGAGGGTTTTCTTAGCAAAGATACTGGAGGGGTTTGCCATTTCCTTTTCCAGCTCATTTTACAGATGAGGAAACTGAGGTAAATGGAGTAAGGGATTTGCCAAGGGTCATACAGCTAGTAAGTGTCTGAGGCTACATTTGAACTCAAGAAGATGAGTCTTCCTCACTTCAAAACCTGCACTCTATCCACTGTACCACCTAGCTGCCCCAGTATAACTCAGTAGTCCATACTATATCCAGTAGTGGGTATGCTTTAAATTTATAGACAGGTTTTCATCTGTTACTGTAAATCAAGTACTAATTTCAGTTTGAAGGCAGAATTTTAGAAAGAACAAACTGGTCAGATATTTATTTTCATGCATCTTTTCCTTTCTTTCCCCCCTAGAAACTCACTAAGATAAACTGCAGAGAAGATGTCAATCAACATTGGTAGAGAGAGTTCCTTAGCAGGAGCTCTCTACACTGATGAAATCTTGATTCTAATGTTCTGGGTTGTTTGCTTCTTTTCTGAAGAAAAATATTTAACCACTCAGTGTCCCTGTCCAACTCTCTCAGGCAGAGTCCATAGCTGCCTTACTAAAAGTTTCCTGCACTGAAGTGAAGATTTTTTTTTTAAGTGAACCAATATCCATAAATCTTAGTCTATAATCATCAAAGCATTTGGGGTTATTCAATAAATTGTAAACGTTTTGCTTTAAATCAGGATAGCTGGAAAAATCTGGAGACATCAAGAATTTTTCCTTCATCCTGTCTGTGTGTAATTCTTGTAAAAAGGATAAGTTTGAAGGGCAATAGAAAACAATTTTTCAGAGGAGAATTTATGGATACTCTTTTAGAAACTGCTGACACTAGCAGTTTAGATAAACCATTAGTGTGAATGGAGTGCAATATAAAAAGGCTCCAGATTCTGCCTTCTTCCCCCATCCCCATATGTACCTTATCTTTTGAGGACCAGTGAAAGAGACATGATAGATTCAAGAGCATTCTGATATTTGCTTATTCATGTATTTTTCTGCTATATATATTTTTGCTGTAAAGTCTACTTTTTTGTAAATTCTCCTTAAAATTGACTTTGTAAAGGTGAAATTTTTTTTCAAAAGGTATATTAAATCTTTGTAACACATTTGGTTTCACTGCTTTGTTTTCAATTTCCTAATTTATCAATTTTCTTTTTTAAAAAAACAGTTTATAGGCCCCACTACTGTCTGATCATCTGATCTGTTCCCAGGAATAGAAAAGCATAACCCCCAAGGAAGGCTATATGACAAATTTGTTTCTGGAGCCATTGAATTCAAACATGCCCCTTTATAGAACTTGGCTTGGCGCTCTCAAATTAGTATTGATCATCCAATCTCCTCTGGATTCTTGCTGTGGACACCTGTCTATTAGTTGCTCAGTGAATACCACCATTAACTTTTGTTGCCAAAGGAATCTGGGCTTTCCTGCCTACACTGTAGGAGAGAAGACAGACTCTTTGTCTTTTAAAAGTCCTAAGAGGGGAAACCAGAATTAAACACCGTGTAGAACTGTATGTTTTAATGGGATGGTTGGGCTTATTGTTTAGCTGCCATGTGGGTAATGTCTTTTTGTCTCAATAAGGTTTCCATTGATGGAGCTTTGTGAAGCTTGAAGTCTTCTTTGTGTTAAGTACTTTTAGGAGACAAAACTTACAAAACACCTGCAGGTTATATACTCCATTCAGGCTTATACTGAACTTTAAATTCCATTTATAATGATCAACTCCTGTGAAAATCCTCCCTTGGTGTCTTCTTGTAGTTTGGTGGTGACCCTGCATTACTGAAAGCTACGCCTGCGATGGGAAAGCTCTGACCATACTGCCCAAGATAGAAAGGCTTTGGGCATGAACACGAGAATGGATGGCAGTCAGAAAAGCTCACCGGCAGTTTGGCCATGCCTACAACAATTCACTAAGATTACCTCCTGGGAGGGACTGTGATTATCAAAAAACATCCTAAATATTGATATAGATGGAATCTTGGACCCTACGACTATTTTCCCCCATTGGTTCTGCTTTAATTCAAGGCAACCCAAAAAGATACATATTCCATACCTTGCCTGTCTTAGTAAAGGTGAGACATGGCTATCCTACACTTCTTCAACCCACCCATATATGCCAGTTCAGTTCCCCAAGGGGCATTCATCTCTTAGGTCTGTACAGTCACACATCTGTCACACATTCAGTTCAATGGCAGTGTCAAGATTGGCTTTGTCTCTGGGCCCTCCCTACTTCTGAAGTACTGCTTTATTCCCTCATATAAAGGTCTATATATGCCTTGGTGCCTTTGGGTAGCACAGCTGGTTGATAACCCTAGATGTATTGAAACATAAATGCAAAGCTCAAATGAAAGAAATTTATAATTTTACTTCTTCCTGCAAAACCAGCAAGTACTAATTAGACTATGTATTGTTCAGATACTCTCTGAATTTATATAATAATTTAAAATTTCATTTAAAGTATTTTAAAACATGAAAGTGACAACTTTTGTTCCAGCTAGGTCTCTCCCTGAAAACCTTTTCCCTTAACTGTGTGTTCTTTATTAGGTACATTCATCTTTTTGCCAATCAGTGCCACCAGATAGTTTTAAACTCCATGGTAACCACATTAACTATTAGCAATACTAGGAGTAGCAATAAAAATAATAATTATAATAAATGCCTCCTTGGGGAAAAAATCTTAACCTCATCAGGAATTTGTTCTCTCCTTTGTATCCTGGAGGCAAATTATAATGCTTGTTTTGTCAGCCGATAGAAGAAATCTTTATGCTACATCACCTCGGAGATCTCAACTCTAGCTGCCACTCAGATGTTAAATGACAGCCAGGGAACCAGGCAAGGATTGGTGCTTTCTAATCCTTTCGAGTAAACTCTAGAGTACAGAATTCAGTGTCCTACTCACAGCACTTCTCCCATCCCACGGTCCTCTTAAGTTATTTCAAAGAAGAGACATGGAGAGAATAGGTACTGGGGACAGTTGGATTACTGCAGCAATCCAAAGGTAGTTCTTCTCCAGACTTACTATATCCCCTAAAGGAGATGAACAGCAGTGAAAAGCAGAGAGGAAACAATGTGGAACTACAATGGCATATGTCTAAAAGTAACTTTGTAAAAATGCATGGAGGTATTCTTTGATTTTTCCTTAGTCATTTTATGTTCTATTTGACTTTGCTCTTTTATTTTTACCTGCATATTTATTTCACAATAATTCAAAATAACAGATGTAGTGATATTTTTTCCAAAAGTAGAAACCCTCATAGTTAGTCATCACAGGTCAAAAATATATAAATTAGGAAAGATGTCGGGGAGTTAGAATAAGGAGGATCCCAGAGTCTTCCCCAAGCACTAAATTAGGGCTTAGAGATGTACCACTCTACTAAAGGATAGATAAAATTACCTCCAGACTCCTCCACACAACTCAAGAATCCACAAACAGACCCTTGGAGTCTTTCAGAAATACTAGAATGGACAAGTTGAGGGAGGAGAGAGCAGAGGGTAGAGTGTAGGTGACCTCTGAAGTCTTTAGGGCAATTCCAGCATTTTTTCCATGCCTGGGCTTGGTAGCATCCAAGCCCCATCAAGGCTGGACTTTCCCTGAGGCTGCAGGATATTTTCTTTTTAGCATTCCAGAAGGGTCCAGAGAAGAATATCCTACCCCTTGGGGCAGCACCAGAGGCCATCTTGAGCCTTCACCAAACCCACATGTGTCTGGTCACCTGAAGCTGGCATTGGAAGACATAGCCTCAGAGCATTTCCCAGTGAACTAATGCAACACTATGGAAAGCTGAGACTGAGGTGGTCCCAGCCCCAATAACGATGAAACCCTGCCCTAGCCTAGCAGAGAAAGCAGCCTCAGGGCATTAGGGGTCAGGTCCAGCAGGGGGCCAGAGGATTCAAGAATATGAAGAAGAAAGGACCAGGGCGAAATCCTGCCAGAAAAAAAAAAAAAAAAAAGGAATCCAGCAGAGAATATCCACTAAGTCCAGGAGCAGAGGAGAAGAACCTATAAAGAGTTTACATCAGGGAGAGGCCCCAAAGGGAACACCAGAAAAAGGGGAGCCCCCAGGGAGAGCCTAGAACCAGAGTTCCTTGAAGGAGGGCCCTAGTGTGATGCTCAGCACTCAGAACAGGCAGTCTCTGCCCATACCTTTCAGTTGCACAGTTTGATTGAAATTTAGCTTCTCCTCCCCTTAAACATACCAAGGAAAAATTTTAAATTGATAAAGAAATACCTTTGTTTGTGAAAGGATCAAGGAGTAAACCCCCAAGAGAATAGAAACCCTACAAGTATAGGTAATGTCTCAGAAGAAGAAAATACCTTGGCTATAGAAGTACCTGGAGGAAACAAAACAAGAAATACAGAATGGAAAAGCTAAAGAGAAAAAAAATTGGCATGAACAATGGATACCTTAGCATAGACCATAGAGAATTTCACTCAAGAACAGAATGCCCTGATAATACTTAGATGATAAGAAATATCAAATCAAAACCAAAAGACTGGGCTGTAGGGAAAGAAAAAGAAATCTAACCAGTATAATATCAAAAAACAACTGACCTGGAAAATGTCATGCAAGAAGAAACAGTCTATGAATTATTGAGCTATCTGAAAACTATGATCAGAAAAAAATGTCTGAACACATTTCAGGAAATTATAAATAAAAATTGCTCAGTGTTCTTAGAACTAGAAGGCAAAGTAAAAATAGAAAGAATCCAGTGGTCACTTTTGGAAAAAGCACTGAATAAAAACTCCCAGGAATATCATAGCCACAATTCAGAACTTCTAAGTCAAAGAAAAAAATACTACAAGCAGCCAAAAAACAGAGAATTCATATATAAAGCAGGCATACTAAGGATTACATAAGAGTATATAGTTGCCACTATAAAAAGGAGAGAATGGAAAGCAATATTTTAAAATCTAAGAAATAAAGGTTTATAATCAATGATAATCTATCTGACAAAACTAAGTATAATACCACAAGAAGGGAAATAGATCTTTAATGAAATAGAGGATTTTCAAGAATTTCTTTTTTAAAAAGCCAAAACTGAATAGACATTTAGAAATGTGGATGCCAAGAGAACAGAAATTTATATATTAAAATTTAAAACTGAAAGAGCACACATAGGGATGAATTGTTTATATGTTGAGGAGATGAGTGACAAATTTATTCTCAGAACCCTAATATTTTTTGGTTTTAATTGTATTTTATTTTTTCTTCAATTACATGTAAAGATAGTTTTCAAAATTCATTTTTTAAGATTTTGAGTTCCAAATATTTCTCCCTCTCTCTCTCTCTTCTCCCCCCCCACCCCAAGACAGAAAGCAATCTTATATAGGTTATATACGTACAATCATGTTAAACATATGTCCACATTAGTCATATACTGAAAGAAGAATCAGAACAAAAGTGAAAAAACACAAGAAAGAAAAAATAAACAAAAAAAAATCCACACATAAATGAAAATAGTATGCTTTGATCTACACTCAGACTCCATAGTTGTTTTTCTGGATGTGGAAAATATTTTCTATCATGAGTCTTGTGGAATTGTCTTGGATCATTGAATTGCTGAGAAGAACTCAGTCTATCAGAGCTGATCATCATACAATGTTACTGTTACTATGTACAACCTTCTCTGGGTTTTGCTCACTTTATTCAGCATCAGTTCATGTAAGTTTTTCCAGGTTTTTCTAAAATTGGTCTGCTCATCATTTCTTATAGTGCAATAGTATTCCATTACATTCATATGCCACAACTTGTTCAGCCATTTCCCAATTGATGGGCATCCCCATAATTTCCAATTCTTTGCCACCACAAAAAGCTGCGATAAATATTTTTGTACATGTGAGTCCTTTTCCCGTTTTTATGATCCATTGGGATACAGACCTAATAGTGGTCTTGCTAGATCAATGTTTTATATAGCCCTTTGGACATTGTTCCAAATTACTCTCCAGAAGGACTGGATAAGAAACCCTATTATTTTTATTATTATTATTTTTTTAATTTTTCTTTTTGGTGAGGCAATTGGGGTTAAGTGACTTGCCCAAGGTCACACAGCTAGTGTTAAGTGTCTGAGGCTGGATTTGAACTCAGGTCCTCTTGACTCCAGGGCCGGTGCTCTATCCACTGCACCACCTAGCTACCCCAGGAACCCTACTATTTTTACATGTTATAGAGGAAAGTTAATGACAGAGGCTCTGTGGGTAGTTTTATTCTGTTTTAATGCTCTTAGTAGAAGATAAAAATAGGAGGGGACAGATAACTGTACTGGGGAGGAAAAGAGGAAGAAGGGAATTATAATTACACAATAGAAGTATATAAGATGAAGATTATTTACAAATTGGCAGTTTTACCACATACCATCAGACTGGCAATGATGATAAAAGAGGAAAATTACAAATGTTGAAGGGGCAGTGGGAAAACAAGTATACTATCTAATGAAGTTTGGTAAATTGACTCAGCCATTCTGCAAAGCAGTTTGGAAATCTGATCAATACAAGAATAAAACACAAATTCAAAAGAATGAAGATGAAACATACTACTCACCCCCTGTCAGGTAATAACCTTAAAATGTAGAAAGAAACACACATTTTTTGGGGGGTGGTAAGGCAATTGGGGTCAAGTGACTTGCCCAGAGTCACACAGTTAGTGTCAAGTGTCTGAGGCTGCATTTGAACTCAGGTCCTCCTGAATCCAGGGCCAGTGCTCTATCCACTGTGCCACCTAGCTGCCCCAAAACACACATTTTTAACATGGTTAATATAGGAAGTTGTTTTGCCAGACTATATAATTCCTATTGAGAGATTTCTTTAAATAGCCTAACATTTTTGAGGGGGTGAGTAGTGAGAGAGACAAATTAGCAAAACAAAAAGATATATGTCTATATTTGTTACTGAAAAATAGAAATAATAGACTATTAAAAAGAATCAAATAAAAATAGCTACATTGGGGTATGTATGATTATAAAACAGTGTTCTGATTCCTAAAATCTTTTCAACCATTTTTGTCTTCATCTCTATTTCTGGCTTTGTTTTAAATGATTTGCTTTTGAATGTCTTAAGAAAAATTATATAGATATGCAAAGATTGATGGGAAGCCTAGTCCCTTCAAATCAGTTAAAAAGACATATTTTTTGTCTTATCTTGAGCCCCACATCTATCTCTTTGCAAACAGACAATATGAAGAAGGAAAAATAAAATAAAGTTATGCTTACCATAAATTGAAAAATTATTCCACCAACATGGTGAGGACATATGATAGAGTGGATCTTAAAGTACTCTGTTTCATAGACATCAATAGGATTTTTTACATTATCCATTCTAAAAAAAATGACACAGGATCAATGTGACTGATAGCTCATGAGTAATCCACAAATCAGGGAAATTTTTAAAAAGAAAAAAAAGAAGAGAAAATCATACATGTGCTTGCTAAACAGATTCAAATATGTTTTCTATCTTTGTAGCAAATAACTACATTTTGAAAAGTCTAATAATAAACAGCCAATTTTCTCTATGCTTGTCATTAAAAATGGGCCCAATCAAAGGGTTTTCATGACCATTAAGGACCTTTCAATATTTCTTCCTGTATAATTTTTTATTATGATAACAAAATAGTGTTGAGGATGAGTAGTAACTAGAAACATTATTGTCAAGTATTAAATATCCATCTGGAATGACCCCCGTGTGGAAAGTGCCTAAGAGGCAATGGTATCTCCTCCCTTTGAGTTGAAAATGTGTAACTTCACTTTAACTTTTCGAGTTCTAACTTTTGACTGTTCTTTGGGACATTTATGAATGGCTGTGTAATGAATGACCAGTAGTCCAGCAGTTTACCATAAGTGATGACTGGAGATGTAACTACCACTCTACTGACTGAGAATTGCTGTTTTCAGGTGAAATTATCAAGTAAAGTCATTACATTGTCTTTTCAACCTTAGAGTGCACTCACATTAAGGCAACAGAATATATGGAAAAAGTACTGGTCTTGGAATCAGGAGAGACATGGATTGGAACCCCACTTCTGAAACTATCTATGAGAACCTGGCCAAGTATTTTTCCATCTCTGAATCTCATTTTCCTTACCTATAAAATGAGAATGTATTGTCATACACATATAGTATTGTCATATACATATAGTACATTGGTATAGTGACTAGAGAGCTGACCTTGGCTATGTATGTGACCCTCGGCAACTAATTTAACCTTAATTGAAGACTATATATTTTACAGAGTGCTACAGCTAAGTGGCACTGTGGATGGAGCACCATGGTTGGGGTCAGGAAGATCTAAGTTCAAATCCAACCTCAGATACTTACCAGCTAGAAAACCTTGGGCAAGTCCCTTAACCTCTATTTGCTTAAGTTTCCCTATCTGTAAAATGGGATAATAATACCTACCAACCAGGCCTGTTGTGAAGATAAAATGAGATTATATCTTTAAAGTGCTTAACATAATTGCCTGGCATATAATAAACCTGACACAGATGTTAGTTATTATTATCATATGCATTGGTAGTAGAGGATAGGGCATCTAGGTGGCATAGTAGATAGAGTGCTGGTCCTGGAGTCAATAATACCAGAGATCAAATCCACCCTCAGACATTTACCTGGGAAAGTGACTTTACCCAATTTGCCTCAGTTTCCTCATCTGTAAAATGAGCTGGAGAAGGAAATAGCAAACCACTCCAGTATCTTTGCCAAGAAAATCCCAAATGGGGTCATGAAGAGTCAGACACGACTGAAATGACTGAACAGTAACAAATTGGTAGAAGAAGTTTCTCACCTGGAGTTCCCTACACTGATAAAATCAAAGGTCCAATCCAAATTTACTTTCTTCACAAGCTTGCTATGAAGAGGAATTAAGATGTTTATAAAGAGAACCATATATGCCAACTGTTATTATTCTCTTCCCAGGAACAACTCTTTCATGAAGTCAGGTTAGATTCTTCTGTGCTCTGAGAGTCACAATGGGTTATACTCAATACAAAGGGAAAGATTTTTACTTAAAAATTGAAGTTTTTGTTGGTCATCACCCCTCAGGTCATCACCATGCAGGCCATCACCCCTCCATTGTTTGAATTTTCCTCTTCCCAATATTGTTCCCTTGGTGAGTTCAACTCTACAGCTGACCACAAGGTGGCAGAGCTCACGTTACAAAGAAATACCCAGCCAAACCAGCACCCAATAAGAGCAATTGCATATTCTTTTATCTCCTAGTTTTGAGAGATCATTTATAAACTGCAATTTCCTCTTTTTCACTGCATTTATAATTTTCTCTGAACAACAAAGAAGTCCTATTCAGAAGAGTTTAGAGGTGGAGTTATGTTTTGACTACCTTCAATTCTAAGATATTTTTTTCCAAAGGAAACTGATATGAAAACTGTATACATTACTGAATTCACCATTACAAATGTATGTACATGTAAACTATTCCAATTCAGCAACAACTTGTTTTGGTTTTTTCTGCATGATTTTTAACCACCTTCTAAAAAACAAAGGGGCAAATAAAATTTTTGTTATTAATCCCATAAAGTCTTTTTTTGTTATCATTTTAATAGTGCAACCGTGTTAGATTTGGCCTTTACAACTTTAGTGATATTATTTAGTTTATTTAACCATTTAGAAAAACAGATAGTAAGGATAGTCATATGGAAACCCAATATCTTTTTTTTAGGTCCTAGGTTTTTAAAATCCAACTAAAAATTTTTTTAAAAAACTCATTCTCTACAAAAATAAATGATTTATAAACTGGGCATTGATTATTGCTGCATTTGCATTGGAGATAGATGCTAAACAGATATATCATTATGTAAAGCCTAAACAAGAAAGTTATTTAAAATAGATTAAATGATGTGGAATAAAGCTTCCAAAAGCTATAATTGAAAGTGTCAGAAACATTAGCTTTGAAACAAGTAACATTTAATCACAGAGATAATGCAGAAGCATAAATTTTTGCAGGTTGTTTTCTTCAATCAAATTTACATTTTAATATGTCGAGACAGTTCATCACTTTTGGCTGTCGGGTACCAAGCCACATGTCAAAACTTGTACATACAAAGACTCATGTTAGCAATGGGACTTATTCTTCTAAGCACCAAGAAAATGAAAAGTTAATATAGAAGCCTCTCTAGATTAGATTGTAAAGTTAGTCATTTTAGGATGATAGGTATTCAACCATCTAGGTGGTTTTGGATATTGAAAGGTAAAAATTATAATCATCTGTATATATAAAATGACTCTTCAGTAGGCCTCTCAATTCTACTCTAAAATATCCCATTTTACAACTGTCCAAAGATGTGCCTATTACCCAAGAATTTCTATAACACACTGGAGCAGACAAAGGGAGAGAACTTTCTAGGGTATGTGGTGAGGGTATTTTGAAAGCTCAGTGGGCTGAAGAGAGGCTTCTAAATTTAAACTTACACCTTTACTTTATGGTAGCAAATATGTCAATTAAAACACTCATGAATTTGATTTCATTCCATAAGCATTGATTAAAAGTTTATGTATGGGGGCAGCTAGATGGCGCAGTGGATAGAGCATCGGCCCTGGAGTCAGGAGTACCTGAGTTCAAATCCGACCTCAGACACTTAATACTTAACTAGCTGTGTGACCCTGGGCAAGTCACTTAACCCCAATTGCCTCACTAAAAAAAAAAAAGTTTATGTATGTATGTATGTATATGTATATGTATATATATATATGTATATATATATATATATATATATATATGTGTGTGTGACATATATCAGATTGCCTGCTGTCTGGGGGAGGTGGGGAGGGAGGGGAGAGAGGGAGAAACATTTGAAATTGGAAATCTTTTATAAACAAACGCTGAAAGCTGTCTCTACATGTAACTGGAAAATAATAAAATACTTTTATTTTTTTTAAAAAGTATATTGCTGAGGGGTAGCTAGGTAGCACAGTGGATAGAGCACCAGCCCTGGAGTCAGGAGGACCTGAGTTCGAATCCGACATCAGACACTTGACACTTACTAGCTGTGTGACCTTGGGCAAGTCACTTAACCCCAATTGCCTCACCAAATAATAATAATAATAAAAGACTCAGCTCAAAAGTATTTGTGCTGGGGCAGCTAGGTGGCACAGTAGATATAACACTGGCCCTGGATTCAGGAGGACCTGAGTTCAAATCCAACCTCAAACACTTGACACTAGCTGTGTGACCCTGGGCAAGTCACTTAACCCTCAATGCCCCACCAAAAAAAAAAAAAGTATATGTGCCGGTCCATTTGCTAGGTCCTGAGGATACAAGGACAGAAGTTAGTTGTTGAAGGTCAAAGAAGTGGGAAGGACATTTTAGAAATGGTTATGGCATGAGCAAATGCTTGGAATTGGGAATGAGTATGAAATGTTTAGCGAATATAAGCTAAAGGAAACTAGCCTAATTATCCCAAAAGGCTAAGAATTAAAGTGGATTGGTAAGGTAGGAACAAATTGTAAAGGACATTGGATGCCAAGATGAGGGGTTTGAATTGATTCCTCTGATAGGGAGCCATTATATATTCTTGAGCTGGAGCATGGCATTATAAACGTGTTTCATATAGTTTGTTTCCTAATTTTGAAACATGTCATGTCCACATTTATAAAACATCCATTAAAATTCCAATCTACCACCCAATACTGAAAATATTCTTCTGTAGTAATAGTCATCAACAATAAAATTGCTTCAGGACTGTCATTAGTATTCCCAACCTGAAAAAAAATTAATAAGGGTCTGATATCAAGCTGAAGGCAAGCAAGAACTTTCATTTAAATGAGAAACATGTCCCTGACACATACTCTCTGTATTCCTAGTACTGTTGCTCACTGTCATCACATGCTGTCAGATAGCATCACTAAGACATTAAGTGGGGGAAGGAGGCTGAAAATATAGCAAGCTGATGGGTTTTTAGAAAAACTGTCTTTAAGATTGATACTTCATTTCCTGAAACATTTGTCTTTCTATGCAAGAACTCATCAATTTTTTTAACTGGCTATTCACCAGTCAAACTTTCCACTTACAAGGGTAGAAAGTATTGCCTGTATATCTGTCCAGGTCAAATACCCTTCCTCTGACTATGAGGATAAATACATCATCCTCTTTTCCTAGCACTCCTTGATCTCATTCCCATTCATGCATTCATTCATCACCCACTTACTAAGTGTTTTCTACATGCAAAACAACATGATAATAAGCTTATCAACAAACAAGTGGTATGTAGAAAGAGTTCTAGGTAGGGAATTGGCTCTGAGGTTCACCTCAAATTAACAATGAAATGGGATTTTCCCCTATTTCCACATATCAGTCAATAATCCACAAGTTCCTGTAATCAGAAATGGCCTCTTTCCAGTTTAGTAGTACACCAGCCTACTAGTTTGAAATATGCTATAAACACTGATTCTTAGAGTAAACCTAGAGTCATTCTTTGAATAATCCCAAAGAACTGAAGAGTTAGGTAAGTACTAGAGTAGAAACTCAAATTCAAGCCATCATATGCCAAATTTGATGTTCTTTTCACTGTAACACATGCTCTCTCTTATAGCATTAAACTACCCAGAAATTAGTGGAACCTAGCAGCTAGACTTACAAAAGCAATTTGGCAAATCTAAAATCAGCTCTGTGTTAAGTATAATATTTTAAAATTAATATAGTATGATTATACATGTGTATATATGTGTACATGCAATGTATATATACACATAAGCATGCAGGAATATGTGGGCATACCTATATAAGTATGTGTACATATATGTATATACATATGTAAGTATTTGTTGTTCTTCAGTCATGTCTGACTCTATGTGACCCCATTTGGGGTTTTCTTGGCAAAGATACAGAAGTGGTTTGCCATTTCCTTCTCCAGCTCATTTTATAGATGGGAAAACTAAGGCAAATGGGGTTAAGTGGTTTGCCCAAGATCACACAGCTAGTAAATGTCTGAGGCTGGATTTGAACTCAGGTCTTTTTGATTCCAGGTCTGGCACTCAATCCGCTGCACCACCTAGCTATCCATCTAGCTATTTGCCTATCATTTATTCTCTGGTTTTCAGTTCTTGAGGCTTTATTGAAGATTTTCTTCAAGAAACTTATCAAAGGAAGTTTTTCTTACAAATATCAAAGGACTCCAAGTTTATTCTGCCTGTGTTTTTTTTTCTTTTTAAAACATCTATTTCTTGGTTTACAGTATAAATGTAAAAATGATGGATTGATAAAAAATAAGTTTACTGTTGTTGAGGTCAACAAAGCTTGCCTAGTTGAACTAACTACCAAGCACAATGACATTTCTGGGCTTCAAATACTATCATATCATGCTAACCCCATTCTCCCACCATATGCTCACAATTCTTAATGACAAAACAAAATAAGGAAATAGCTTTTGCATCCATGACTCCACCACCTATCCTAAATAGATTTTTTTCAGTTCAGTAGCCTCTTAGAAGATGAGATATGTGACATTTGTTTCAATTGTTTGTTTTTGGATTCCCTCCAGAAGCCTTTGCAGTTGCATGTTCATAGCTTTCATTCTAGGTATAACTTAGAACAGAAGATATAAGAAGACTTCAAACATGGCCAGCCTTATCTTAAAAATTGTACTTCGTAGGAGCACATGGCCACAGTTTAGAAAAGGGGATCTTAATCTGGGGTCTATGGAATTAATTAAAAATATATTTTGAGAATTGTATTTCAATATGATTGGTGTCTTTCATAATACTATATATTTTTTTGTTTTTGTTTGGTTTTTTTTAGTGAGGCAATTGGGGTTAAGTGACTTGCCCAGGGTCACACAGCTAGTAAGTATTAAGTGTTGAACTCAGGTCCTCTTGAATCCAGGGCCAGTGCTCTATCCACTATGCCACCTAGCTGCCCCCATAATACTATATATTTTTAAGAACATTATTCTAAGAAAGATGTCTATGAGCTTTCCCCAGACTTCCTGGTGGGTACATGAGGAAGGAGGGGGGATGGTTAAAGACAACAAAAAGCCTAACAATCCCTAGCCAAAAAGAAAGAAAGAATTTTGGAAGTAGTAATAAGAAAATTAGGGGTCGATATAGGAAATAACTAATTTCCAGAAGGAAACCTAGCTTGTACTGCCCTCTTTGTTCAAGTCTGATTTATTGTCTATTTGCAGTGTCTGTCCAAGATATATATGCTGTTGGACAAACAGCCTCAGGAGAATAGAAATTGAGGATGATTGAACAGTGGAGAGGTACACAATGAACATGACCTTGCTGAAACATTTAGCAATAAGTTGGAGAGAAGAGGTTGAAACACATAACCAGTAAGGAGAAGAGTAATATCTTATGAACCTGTAAAAGCTTACAAAGGAGAAACATTGTAGATGGTGTCAGAGAATTGTATGACTAGGAAAGAAAAGATGGACTGGTCACATAGCAAGAATTATGTATGGATTTTGGATCCTAGCATTTTGGATGGACCCCTTGTGGCAAATCTACAGGATAAGGAATCACAGAATTTCAAAGTTGGAAGGAACCTCAGCAGCCATATGGCTCAATTTATGTCCTGAAAAAAATGATCCTTTATCAAATGAGTTGCTAAAAATTTTTAAAAAGCTATATCTATAACATTCTCTAGATCTGCCTCTTTAAATAAACCTGTCAAAAATGAAATGTTATGGGGCAGCTAGGTGGCACAGTGGATAGAGCACTGGCCCTGGAGTCAGGAGTACCTGAGTTCAAATCCGGCCTCAGACACTTGACACTTACTAGCTGTGTGACCCTGGGCAAGTCACTTAACCCCAATTGCCTCATTAAAAAAAAATGAAATGTTTAGTCTTGCATGATATATTCTTAATGAAGCCTTTCAAGTTATTTGTGAACATTGTTTCTTTTTTGAAATATTTACTCACCATCTATTTAATAACATGTTCAAGAATTTTCCCAGATATCAATGTCAATTTGCCTGGACTCTAGTTTGCAAATGCCATTCTCTTTCCCTCTCACTCTCCTTCCCTGACCTTTGGGGAAAAAAAAAAACTAACATTTTCACCTCTCTAGGACAATAGTACCTCTGCTATTCTCCACATCTTTTAAATATCACCAATATGGTTCAGCAATCCTATCCAATAGTTCTTTTAATGCCTACCAGAGGATGTCATTAGTCCATCCTGGATCACTTGAATTCAAGAGCAGATAAGTGTTCTTTTACTATCTTCTCCTCTGATCTTTGTTTAGTGGAGTTGCAAAAGACAAGCAGGTAAAGACTAATTGCAAACTATATCTTTGGAGGAAATATCTACAGTGATAAGATCATAGATATGTTTAAGTAAAATATTGATATCACAGCACAGGTCCTAGTTCACTCATTCAAGTCTCCCCAGAGATTTTCTCTCACCAGTCATTGGAGTTTATTCAACCAGACTCTATGTACATGTCAAAAAATAGTTGACACAGTGGTTTGGGGTAGTAGCTTCTTAGTGACACAATTGATTCCTCCAAACTAGAGTTCATAAAATGAAGGTTACTGTAATAGTTCAGATAGGGAAGGAGACAGATATGAAAAATGTTGTTGTTCAGTTGTTTGATTGGGTCTGACTCTTCATGACCCCATGGATTATAGCATGCCAAGGCCTTTCTATTCTCCATTATCTTTCAAAGTCTGTCCAAGTTCATGTTCATTGTTTCCATGGCACAGTCTATCCATCTCATCCTCTGCCATCCCCTTTTCCTTTTGTCTTCAATCTTTCCCAACATCAGGGTGTCTTTTCCAATGATTCCTCTCTTCTCATTATGTGTCCAAAGTATTTAAGCTTCAGGTTCAGTATTTGACCTTCCAGTATGAATTTAATTCTTTAAGTATTGACTGATTTGATCTCTTTGATGTCCAGGGGACTCTGAAAAGTCTTCTCCAGCACCACAATTTGAAAGCATTGATGCTGTGACATTCAGCTTTCCTTATAGTCAACCCTCACAGCCATAAAATACTACTGAAAAAAACCATAGCTTTGATTTTAATGGACCTTTGTTGGCAAGGTGATGTCTCTACTTTTTAGTATGCTGTCCATATTTGGAATAGCCTTTCTTCCAAGGAGCAAACATCTTTTAATTTCATGTTGCAGTCATTGTCTGCAATAATCTTTGAACCCAAGAATATAAAATTGGATATTGCTTCCATTTCTTCTCTCTCTATTTGCCAGGAAATGATGGGACCAGTTGCCATAATCTTACTTTTTTTGGATGTTAAGCTTCAAGCCAGCTTGTACACTCTACTCTTTTACAAACCTCATCAAGAGGCTTCTTCACTTTTGAGCCTTCAGAGTGGTATCTTCTGGATATATCTGAGATAGTTGATATTTTTACTGAATGCCTTAATTCCAGCTTTTGATTCATACAGCCTGCCATGTGCATAAGTAGAAATGATAAGACTTAGGAACTTATTGGATATTGAGACAATATAAAAAGTAAAAAATTACTCCATGGTTTCAGGCCTGAGCCAATAGAAGGCTATGGTACCATTAATACGGATCAGAAAAGTCAGATGAAAAAGCAAGGTTTGTGGGAAAGAAGTTTCATTTAAGTTTAAGACATTTAAGATTAAGGTATCAGAGAAATATTCATGTGGAGATGTGGATATAGAATTCTAGAGAGAGATTAAGGCTAGAGTTGTGATTTGGTAGTAAAAATTGATGCATATAAAACAAAAAAAGTACAAGAGGATGTAATTAAGAGCTACTTATTTTCTCACTGACTTTTAGTTCTTCCTTCTTTCTAAAACATGAAGACCAAAATGAATGTAGAATGTGCTGATCAATTATACTATGGTCTGAAATAGTCTTGTATTAAGACAGAAATCCAAAATATTCATATTACCAAATTGGGTGCCACAGACCAATTTTTTTTTCATTTTCTTATACTTTTGATAACTCTTAAACATTAGGAAGTTTATATCCATCTTCATAAGCTAAGTGTAACAAATTAGTTTTTCAAAGTCTATAGATTAGCTATGAATCTCATTTTAAGATATAGTTTTAGAAGATCCAGTGATAACTACTTTGTGAGAACAATTACATTGAAAATATAATCCTGATACACACAGATGTTATTTCATTCAGGGAGCCATGGTTTTGTGAACATCACTTTTGATTATTCAACTTTGGAGAGATGAAGGTTCATGACCAAGTTTCAAATGAGTCCCTAATACCATACATGCAAATCTGCACCTGCATCCATTTACTCACGCAAAGGATTTCCATTTGCAGGCACAAATTGAGTAATTAAGCAGCTAACTAAAAGATCAGCAAATGTAAATGCTTATTAGCCCATCAGCAAATTGATACTCAGGCAGAATTTCCAAGCATGGTTACAGCCCCATTTTGTTTCCCCTTCCAAAGTGAAATAAAATGCTAATACTGCCTTGGATTTTCCAAGTTTCATAATATAGTTACTGACCAAACTGTCAAAATGCTATAGGCAGAGCTGTAACCAAGAATTTTTGTGGCCTGGGCAAACACCACAAACCACATCCAGGACAAATAACACGTAGTATGCCTTCAGCTAAGTGAAGAGTTGTGGGAGAGAAAAAAAGTAGAGAAGGAGAACCTACCATCTGATAGTTTCCATTTAAAATTATTTATTTTTACTAACTAAATGCTAAGTTATTTTGTTTCTGTGATGCTGGAGAACAACTGCTGTCAGTACAGTCTAATTTCCAAACTCTCCAAATTTGGCACTCTAAGACAAAACTCCAGTCACCCTGTCCTAGTTATAGCTTTGGCCAAGGAATTCTAAAAATATTTCTAAATGAATTTTACTTAAATATTTCACAGAGTTGGCAGAATCTCATTATTTAAGGTGACCTCACAGGCTAGTCCAATGTGTACCTAAACAAGAATCCCCACAACACTATGCCTGACAAGAGTAAGCCCATCCTTGCTTTAAGAGAGAAGCCACTACCTCCCAAGGTAGCTCACTTCCGCTCTAATTATTGGTATATACCCTTTCACCAATAACCCACATTTGTGTGATACTCCAGAGTTAATGAAGAGCTTTCTTAATGTTTAGGGGGTGGGAACACTTACCAATTCAGTGAGGCAGCTAAAACAAGTAGTACTTCAATCCCCATTTTACAGATGAAAAAACTATTAACAAAGTCTGGTCTCAAATCCAAGACGTTTTCTTACCCTACTTGAGGTCTCTTTATACTATATCAGTTTTCTCTTTGACACTTTAGGAGAATTTTCTAAAAATGATTAAGCTTGGTACATTCCCATCTAAAATTATATCTTCAAAATAAAAATAGATACCCAAGAGTATAAAATTTTAAATTCCAATGGGCCTCAATTTATCCATATGGACAAAAACTCCTTGAGGACAGATTGTTTCGTTTAGTCTTTGTGTCCCCAGCAACTAAGTCAATGCCTGGAAAACCATGGGGACTTAAAAATACTTGCTGACTGCTTGACTTATTTAATTCAACCCTCGTTTTACTGACAAGGATACTGGGTCCCAGAGAAATGGAATGAAAACAAATTAAAACACAGATCATGGTCTACTTCTCTATGCTAAACTGTTAGCTTTGGCAATAAGGTTTAAAAAAAATCTAGACATTCTAGAACTATGGAGTAAGTCTAATTGGTGAAAATTAATAAATGTCAACATAAAGTAGGCTCACACAATGAAGGAGATGTAATTAAGCAACAATTTATGTGGAAAAGGACTTGAGGGTTTTAATAAAATGAAAACTCACTGTCTTACATAGTAGAACCAGGAACAAAGGGAGACTGGAGTCTGAATTCTGACTTTACCACATGTTATCCATGTGACCACAGACAAGATGCTTCACCTGAGACACAGTTTCCTCATCTGTAAAATGGGATAATAATATATTTGTCCCACACACACTTCACAGAATTATTATGAGAAATAGATTTTGACAATCTTAAAGAATTATAAAAATGTGAACTCTAAGTATTATTACTAACAGGATGTGGCAGCCAAGAAGCTACTGCAATTTTAGGCTAAAATAGTCAAAGCATATTGAAGAACATTGGAGTAGTAGTCTTTCTGGGCCAGGATCCATGTAGAATAATGTATTCTTAGTGTTGCATTTTCAGAAAGATAGATGGAAGAATACAAGGGGAAGTGGTGACCAGGAGAGTGAAGGGACCAGAAACTATGCTGGATCAGTTGAAGGAGTCAGGAAAGTTTAACCTAGAAAAGAGAGAATTGGGGGACATGATAGCTGTCAAATTATTTGGAATGCTGTCATATAGGAGAAGGATTAGACTTGATATGCTTGTAATGTTTGTCAAGGGCAAGGGGTAGTAGCTACAGAGCAGCTGATATCAATTTACTACAAGAAAAAATATATAATTATTAGAGCTATTCAAGAATAGAATGGGCTACCTCAGTAGATATTGAGTTCCACCTCATGTTAGACCTACCAAAAGAAGCTGGATGACTCCCTATTTGTGTTATCATAATGGGGATTCCTGCTCAGGGGTTGGATGGATTGAACTAAATGACCTCTGAGGTTCCTGCTAACTATGAGAAATCATGATTCCATTTTAAAAAAGAAAAAATCCAAAAAAGAAATTGATGGGAATCCAGGACAATCTATTCTTTCAAGAAATTATTATTCATATTTATTCTATTAGACTTGCTTTGATTACTTGCCACTGAAATAAAGAATTTCATTAGAAACAGAAAATAATAACTTTGCTTCAAGCCCACGAATGCCTTGTCCTGGCTCTGGAGCACACATGTGTTTGTGTTTCAACTAGAAAATGAATGTACAAATGGAGCCCTGTGGACATTCAAATTCATTCTCCCTCATATTGAGTGATTCCTTTTTATACTCCATTTATTTGAGATAATGAAAATAAATGGACTATTTATGGTGTCTACTTGAACTTGTTTTCCTTTGAGGACTCAATTTATAGTCAAGGACATATTCAAAATGGTTTGAACATGCCTGTTTCCTTAACCAGCTTGACATGAAATTTGATAGATTATTTTAGCCCAGGGGTTCTTTGTGTGGTTGTTGATTATAAGCCTATGAAATACCCATAATCTTAATAAAAATAAATTAAATAATATATGTAATTGCATACAACTTTTTTCTCCAAAGAATAAAAACTTTTATTTTGGGTAAAATCTTTGGGTTTTTGTCCTCATTACAGTCTGCCACAGGATCATCTATATAGCTTATCTTAAGTCTTAGAAATTAAATTCCAGGTCTTACATAAGCTTTTCTTCTAAATAAATATTCTGAAAGTTCATTTCCGTTCTTCCTGGAATACTTACAGCATGACCTCTAATTGCTTTTTCAAATTTCTCCAGTTTCCTACTGTTCCTCTTCAAGTTACTCTTGCTATCTAAAAAAAAAATTGTACTCAAAACTCAGTAAGCCAGCACTCACACATCATATAAACATGTCAATTTTCCTTCCTAGTTCTTGGTACTCATCATTTATTTGGAAATGAAAATCATTTTGATTTTCAGTAACTGACATTTATATAGCTCCTGAAAGTTATCTAGTTTGAATCTAATAACAACCCAGTGAAATAGATTCTAAAGACTATTATTTATATTTTACAAATAAGGAAACTGAGGTAAAGAAAGATAAAGTGATTTGGCAATGGTCCCAAAGCTAGTTAAGTGCCAGAGGCAGGATTTGAACCCAGATTTTTCTTTGTCCAGTATTCTAACTTCTAAGCTGCACAATGATTATTTGCATAAGAAATGGTTTTATTTCTATATTAATGTGATTACAATAAAATGGATATGTTATCACAGTAATCAACAAGTAATTGTTAAGTATTTATTATGTACTGGGTACTGTATTAAGTGTTGGGGATACAAGGAAAAGCAAAAACAGAAGCAGGCCTCAAGGAGCCAATTTAATAACAAATCCTTTTTTTTTTTTTTTTTTTTTTTTTAGTGAGGCAATTGGGGTTAAGTGACTTGCCCAGGGTCACACAGCTAGTAAGTGTCAAGTGTCTGAGGCTGGATTTGAACTCAGGTACTCCTGACTCCAGGGCCAGTGCTCTATCCACTGCGCCACCTAGCTGCCCCCTACAAATCCATTTTTTTATGGAATTTTCTAGCTAAACAATTATTATGGGGCAGCTAGGTGGCACAGTGGGTAGAGCACCAACCCTGAATTCAGAAGGACCTGAGTTCAAATTTGACTGCAGACACTTGACACTTACTAGCTGTGTGACCCTGGGCAAGTCACTTAACCCCAATTGCCTCACCAACCCCCCCAAAAAAACCCAATTATTATGCCAAGCGATTTGTCCAGGCTCACATGATACTGTATGTTGGAGGGAGGGCTTGAACCCAAGTCTTCCTGACTTCAGAGCCAGCTCTTTAGTCACTACCCCACAGTGCTTCTACATTTTACAATGTCAGTAATCAAACAGTTGTAGAAACAACTGGGACTGGATATCACCTACAAAAGGACATCAATTGTAAGTCTGAGCAAACTGCGTAAGCTAGAAATAGTCATTGTGCCACAAGAACATAGCACTGACATTTTGATTGTTATTAGTACTTCTATGGATGTGATCTCATTGATGTGGATGCTCAAGCCAATCAATATAGAGAAAAACCAATCCATGCTTTCCTCACCAGTGGTAATCTTGTAAATGCCTTCCCATAAATGCTTCATTCTCAAGCACTGGAACTAGCATGCAGAAACGAGGGCTTTGCTAAAGCATAGGTATGTTTCTTCCACTCCAACAATGCTTGGTTTATCCTGTCCATATCTCTCTTGCTATCATTTATGAATTTCCAGTTTACTTTTCTCCTCCTTAATAGATGCAATACCTGGCTCACAGTCTTCCTCCACATTCCAACACACACACACACACACACACACACACACACACACACACACACGATTCAAACACTTTGCCATCCCATTTTCTAAATTTCCTCAATTCTTATGACCTCTGTTTCTAGGTTCTCTCATCTATGCAAGTAATGGTCAATCTTAGTTTTTTATTTCCCTTGACCCAATGCCTCAGCTACTCTGAATTTGCTCTAGGTACAGGAATTCATAACTAAAGTTCTAAATCCTACCTATGTGCTTGTAGCCTCCCCCTAGATCTCTTGACAGTGCATGTATATCAGTGGGGCACTCATTCATTCCAGCAGTTAACTCTTGCTCAGTATCTTTCAATAATTAAATATTTATCCATCACTTCCTCTGTCCAAGACACTGTGCTATATGCTATGATGATGACAGAAATATAAGACTTGGAATTTTGACTTGGAAACAAGTCAACAAGCATTTAAGTGTCGATTATATGTTGGGCACTGGGCTAAGTACTAGGGATACAAAAAAAAAACCCTGAAAAATTCAGTCCCAGCTCTTAAGGGACTCACAGTCTAATGGGGGACACAACATACAAACAACTATGTACAAACAAGATATATACAGGATAAATTGGAAATAATCAGGAGAGAAAGCTCTAGAATTAAGAAGAATTTGGGGAGGCTTCTTGGGATTTTAGCTGGGACTTTTAAAAAAAAGCCAGGGAAACTAACAGAGAATTCCACATATGGGAGGCAAGCAATCAAAAGACCTGAGTTCAAATTGTACCTCTTCAACTTTTACCTTAAGCAAGCTATACTTTCTCCATGCATCTCTTTGTTACCACAATCAGATAAGAAGTTGAACTGTGGGGCTGGAAGTCAGCAGCTGTCAGCAATAATCCTGATTAGGGCACCAGCTTCTCTCCCATTCTGATGCTACTTATATGCAACAGAGAAATCCCTGACCTCTGGGCTGATGTTAGATTGGTCAATTATACTGTGGTAGAACTTCATGTTTTGGGGGAAAAAAGAAAAACAAGAAGACTAAGAAAGCCAGGTGAGGTCTTTATGTGGTACAGGAGTGAGGTTCAAAGGAGTCTGATTACCTAGGTGACTTTTGCTGAGTCTATATTTGTGTTTTCCTGTATTATATGTGTATCGCTGGGGAAAGCTTAGACACGGAGCCCTTAGACTCATAAGGCACTAGAGAACCATGTGAAGACTTTGTATCTGTCAGAAGGTCATTGCATTCTAGCCATCCCTTCTGAAGGGGCTTTTCCTTATTCTCTCAGGCATGCCTATGTTAGTAGCTATGGGACCCTTGCAATAAATGGTGTGGAACCTTGACGCTCAGGTTTCTTATCTATAGAATGAGTGAATTGGAGTAGAAAGATCTCTAAAATTCCTCTCTGTTCTAATACTCTATGAGTCTTAGCCTCTCAAGGAATTAACAATCCTAGTTAGAAGGCATAATATAGAAGTATAGAGGATGTTTAATTATCACATGTAGGGCCACATCAATGCTTCTTCAGGGGTTTGTTATTCCAGGACATGAAAAAGGAATGCTGGGAAATTTTATCTATGGGTTTTCTGGGTTTGGACTTTTCAGAAGTGAAGTCTTAATGAAGTTGAAGTATAAAAATGTTGGCATCTGAACACAGCAAGACAAGGGAAAGGTATTTTATCTAGGGACAGGCATGCAGAGGGTACAACAAGGAATACTTTGTAATAATAATAATAATTTTTGTGATTACATATTTAAAGGAAAAAATTCCTCTCTACATGAGGAAAAGGGTGTGTGTGTGTGTGTGTGTGTGTGTGTGAGAGAGAGAGAGAGAGAGAGAGAGAGAGAGAGAGAGAGAGAGAGAGAGAGAGAGAGAGAGAGAGAATTTAAGTCCCACAAGCCTTCAAGGCTTAGAGAAACAGACAGTTTTCAAATTTTGCCCAGGTCACACAAATCTCTTCCACTGGCTCTGGAACACATACTTAACATTCATGCTTCTAAAAGAAGCTAAATTTACAAATGTGAGACTGAAATTTTACTTTCTTCCTCTCTAATATGCTATTTGCCTTTCATACTTAATTTATTATAGATAATGAAAATAAATGAACTATTTCTGGCTGGCTTTGCATCTACTTCAGTGCCTGGAACCCAATCAATATTACCTAATGAAATAGTGGAGTCTGCATTGCAGCAACAGGAAAATACAATTTGCTAACTTTTGAAAATCTTGAACCTCTTGGGGTCTCAGACAAAATAAAATGCAATCATTTCCAGCTCGGTCCATTTAGCACTGCCAATGTGATATTGAGTTCAAAGAGAAAAAAAAGCTTAAAATGTTTATGAAAAAGTTCATTAAGTAGCTCTTTAAAAACCTAACAAAATGATGAGTTAAGTGCCAATGAATCATTAATATATGCATTAAATTTCCCTTGAAATACAGGTTTTCAAATTAGGGAAATAATTTTTTAAAAATATCTGACATTCAAAGGTTTTAATCCAAAAAAAAAAAAAAACCAACCCAATGAAGCTAGAGAAAATCCATAGAAAATGCAACCCATTGAGCCTTGCTTCCATGCTGGGAATAAACATGGAATCTGTTCTCCTCTTCCAAGAGTATATGTTAAAAATTACCATTTTGTAGGTGTTAAAGGCTTTAAATGTGTTCCCAGTGAACTTTAACTTAAGGATACAAGTCCAACCCAACAAATAATGGTTTGAGGTTTGAGGACATTGTTAATATTATTGCTGTGATTTCTTATTAAAATTGTTCCTCATTTATATTTTCATTTTTTCAATTAATAAGCATCTTTAAATTAATCTTTTCCTTCCATTATGCCCCTCAAATTATCTAAATATTTTAAAACCACAAAAAACAAAACCCTCAATATGAAGTTGCACAATCTAGAAAAAGAAAATCCCACATTAGGCATACTCAAAAATGTATGTCCCTATGTGATCTTTATTCTTTTGGACTCATGTTTTTTTCATTGCACTGATCAGAGTTCTAAAGTCTTTAAAAATTGTTTTTCTCTATAGTATTATTCTGAAGAAGGAAAAGACAAACCACTCAAGTATCTTTGCCAAGAAAACCCCAAATGGGGTCAGAGTCAGACAACTGAAACAAATGAACAACAACAACAATAATAAATTATGGTATAAACTTTTCTATTTCAGCTGAATTCATTCTGTATCACTTTATAGAGATCCTTATGGTTTCCTTTGAAATTGTTCATTTCATGATTTCTTATGGCACAATAATATTTCATTACATTCATATACCACAATTTGTCTGGCCATTACTACATAAAAGGATTACCCTCCCCCATATTTATATATCCTTTTCCTCTTTGATTTCTTGTTCATAGAGGTATAATAGTGGTATAGCTGGGTCAAAGAGTTTGCAAAGTTTAGTAACTTTTTGAGCATAGTTCCAAATAGCTTCTCAAAATGGCCAGACCAGTTCACAGTTCCATATCTGTAGCTGTGTTGTTTTCCCATAGCTCTTCCAACATCATTTTCCTTTTTTTGTCATCTTTTCTAGTCTGACAGGTATAAATGAGATGGAAATTCAACATTACTATCATTTGTATTTCTCTATTAGTAATTCAGACCTTTCTCCTCCATTATTGTTAATAGTTTGGAATTCTTCCTTTGAAAATTGCATATTCATAATGTTTGACTATTTGTTCATTGGCACAAAAATATAGTGAAGAAAATAACTCTTTAAAAAACAGAATGGGCCAAATGGCAAAAGAGGTATAAATCCTAACTGGAGAAAACAGCTCCTTAAAAACCAAAAATGGCCAAATGGGGAAAGAGGTACAAAACGTCACTAAAGAAAATAACTCCTTAAAAATTAAAATTGGGCAAGTGGAAGCTATGATTCCATGAGACATTGAGAAACAATAAAACGAAGTCAAAAGAATGAAAAAAATAGAAAAAACGTTTGAAATCTCATCAGAAAAAAAACCACAACTGACCTGGAAAATACACTGAGGAGAGATAATTTAAGAATTACTGGACTACCTGAAAGCCATGATTTTTTTAAAGAGAGCCTAGACATTATATTTCAAGACATTACAAAAGGAACTTCCCAGATAACTCAGAACTAGAGGGCAAAATAGAGATTGAAAGAATCTACTGATCACCTCCTGAAAGACATCTCAAAATGAAAACTCCTAGAAATATTTTAGACAAATGTCCAGAGCTCCCATGTCAAGGAAACAATACTGAAAGCAGCCCCCAAAAATCATTCAAATACTATAGAGACACAGTCATGAACACACAAGATTTAGCAACTAGCATGATAAAGGAGCAGAGCTTAGAATATTATATTCCAGAAGGCAAAGGAACTAGGATTACAACCAAGAGTAACCTAGAAAAAATCAGTATAATTTCTTTAGGGGGAAATAGATATTTAATGAAATAGAGCTAAATAGAAATTTTGACATTCAAAGACAAGACTTGAGATAAGCATAAAAAGGTAAACATGAAAGATAAATCATAAGGGACTCAAGAAGTTAAACTGTTTACATTCCTTTGTGGGAAGATGATACATGTAACCCATAAGAACTTTATCATTATTAGGGCAGTTAAAAGGAGTATGCATAGGCAGAGAGCACAGGTATGAGTCAATTATATTGAGATGATCTCAAAAAAAATGGAAGGGTGAAAAAAAGGAATGTATTAGGAGAAGGAAGAGGAAGACAAAAGAGGCATATAAAGAAGAGTTTTTACAGTGGAAAAGGGGGAAATAGGTAATACTTGAACCTTACTTCTATCTGAACTAGTTGAAGGAAGAATATACACAGTGAAGTATAGAAATCCATATTACCCAGAAGGGAAGTAGGAACAGATTGGGTTCAAGGGAGGGGGGCATGATAAGAGGGAGAGGGTGGATTAAAGGAGGCAGTGGTCAGAACTAAAGCACACTTTTGAGAAGGGACAAGGGAGGGAGGAATTGAGGGAGGGAGGGAGAGAGAGAGAGAGAGAGAGAGAGAGAGAGAGAGAGAGAGAGAGAGAGAGAGAAGAAGGAAGAAGAAGAAGGAGGAAGAAGAAGAAGAAGGGAAATACATAGTAATCATAACTGTGAATGTGAATGGGATGAACTCACCCATAAAATAGAAGTGGATAGCATAATGGATTAAAACCAGAATCCAATACGATGTTGTTTCACACAAATAAAGTTAAAGCTAAATAATTGAAGAAATATTAATTGGTGTTGGATAGGCTAAGCCAAAATAATAAAAATTATAATTCTACCTAAATTAATTTTTTTAGTGCCATACCAAACTTCCAAAGAATTATAGAGCTAGAAAAAATAAGAACAAAATCCACCTGGATGAACAAAAGGTCAAGAAACATAAGGGAATTGATTGGGGGGGGGAGGGGGGAGTGCAGGAAGGTGGGTTAGCAGTTGTTGTTGCCATGTCCAACTCTCCATGACCCCATGTATCTTACAGCACACCAATACTGTCCATCTGGTTTTCTTTGCAAAGATACTTAAGTGGTTTGTCATTTTCTTCTTCAGTAGATTAAGGTAAACAAGTTAAGTGACTTGCCCAGGGTCACACAGCTAGTATCTGAAGCCATATCTAAACTCAAGTATTCCAGACTCCAGGCTCAACTCTGTATCCACTGAGCCATCTAGCTGCTTCTAATCAGATTTCAAACTATTTTACAAAGCAGTGATAATGAAAGCTAAGAAATAGAATTGTGGATCAGTGAAATAGATTGGGTACACAATATACATAAGTAAACAACCATAGTAATCTACTGTTTAACAAACCCAAAGATCCAAGCTTTGGGGTCAAGAACTCACTTTGTTGTTCTTTGGCTGTTCAGTCCCATCTGACTCTTCATGACCCCATGGACCATAGCACACCAGGCCCTTCTATTCTCCACTATCTCTTGAAGTCTGTCCAAATTCATGTTCATTGTTTCCATGACACCATCTATCCATCTCATACTCTGCTGTCCCCTTTTCGTTTTGTCTTCAATCTTTCCCAATATCAGGGTCTTTTTCAATCAGTCCCATCTTCTCATCATGTGACCAAAGGATTTCAGCTTCAGCGTTAGTATTTGACTTTCCAATATGAATTTAATTCTTTAAGTATTGACTGATTTGAACTCCTTGCTGTCCAAGGAACTACTGAATCGAAATTTTATGATTTTTTACTATATCATACATGATTTACTACATGAAATGGGACATTTTTTAAAAATCTGATGCATCACTCACCAAAGTATCTTTTCTTAAAAGAAATGTGATAAGGCTTATAGGAAAAGGGTAGGGAAAAACTCAGAATCCCATGTAAAAACTGCTTTGTTTGTTTTTCTTTTTTCAAGTAATGGCAAACTCTTCTCTCTGCCACATCTTATTTTCTTCTTCATATCAGATAAGAGAATCTGCCATTACAGGAGAAAAATAAAAGGTAAGTTGAGCTTCTATTTTGAAATAGAAAAGCAAAAGTTCTCTGACTTCTCTTCCAAAGAAAGGATTGTTTCCTTCTATCTCTCCCCAGGATTTCCCATGCCCTTACTCTGCCGAAAGAATTGAGATAAGATTGAAGTAATGACCAAAATAGGAAGTTTAAAGTAAACAGTTCTTCTTAGCAGCTAGATAGTAAGAGGAGATAGAGCACTAAGCCTAGAGTCATGAAGACTTGAATTCAAATTCAGATTCAGACATTAACTAGCTATGTGACCCTGGGCAAGTCACTTAACCTCTCGGTTTCTCAGGACAATAATGACACCTACCTCCCCAGAGTTGTAGTGAATCTCAAATGAGATAATATTCGTAAAAAATTTAGCACAGTGCAAGGCACATAGTAGGTTCTCTATATAAATGCTTATTTAGTCCCTCTTTCTCTCATTCCCCACTGCTTTGACTCCCAGTCAGCAGTAATCAACCAGCCCCAAAGGATTATTTTCAAAGCTTTGCCTAGCTAGGTTGCACAGTGAATACAGTGCCAGGCCTGGAGTCAGGAAGAAATCTTCATGTGTTCAAATCTGACCTCAGACACTAGATTGTGACCCTGGTCAAGTCACAACCTTATTTATCTCACTTTCTTCATCTGTAAAATGAGCTGGAAAAGGAAATGGCAAACAACTCTAATATCTTTGCCAAGAAAACCCCAAATGGGATCATGAAGAGTTTGGACAAGATTAAAAAACAACTGAACAATAACAACAACAACATATAATTAAAGAAATATTCTATTTCAGCTAACACAACATGTACTGTCGAACCATAGAGTTCTCTTCTTTCTTGGCTCAAGGATTAGGTTTAGTGATTCAGATAAAAGTCAGTTGCCTATTTTGGAGGAATTCCCAAAAGTTCTTGCTTTGTCTTTGTCATACTGAATGATGTGTATTTGATTGATTTCTTGATTGTATTTTTCTGGTCATCTTTGTGCTTGACAACAGGTAAGAGCTAATTTGTTCCAGTGTGTTTGGAAGACTCTAGAATTATTTGAATGAAGTACTGGGAGAGGCTAGTTTCTAAAGTGATTTCTGGGATTTTCTTCTGTGCTATTTTAATGTGATTATGGAAGATAGTTGTGCCTATAGTTATGCAGTAAGTACTGTGCAGCAAACTTTTAGGAACATTTTTAATTAAATAAGATATGTCTAAGGTGAACAGATTTGGGAATTCAGGGGAAGCTCTTAAAAACTAGTATTAATTTGGCTGAATTTTCTTCATTATTGTAATCTTCCTCACCATTTACTCCCACTTTCAAGGAGTAAATTAAACACTTTGAAAGGCCCTTGCCATTACTGTACGGGATACCCATTTCTGAATGATGCAATAGTAATATTGCTGGATTTGGAGTCAAAGGAAATGAGTTCAAATCCTATGTCCACCACTTGCAAAGCGTATAACTGTAGACAACTCACTAACCTTTCTGAGCTTCAGTACCCTTCTCTGTAAAATGGTTGTGTTGAACTAGATAATCTCTAAGGTTCTTTTCAGTTCTAAGAGTGTGATTCTGTGCTCCTGTGATCTCATGAATTTACCAGTACAACTGGCTTGACCTAAAGTCAAGAGAGATAGTTAACAAGTTTGATGGCAAATTCGGAATCCAAAATAAATGATCTTCATAGACTGAATCGAAGATGATGAAATTTAATAAGAATAACTATAAAGTCTTACACCCAGGTTCAAAAAATCAGCTTCCCAAGTATTAGATGAAGGAGGCATGGCTAGATAATGATATGTGATTTTTAGTGAATGGTATATTTAATTTGGATTGACATGGAAGCTTTTTCTGAATCCCTTAGTCAAAATACTGGTTCTCTCTGCCTGAAATGATCATGTATGTAGTTATATGTTTAAGTGTATCCCTCAGGGAGAATGTAAGTTTCTTAGGGACCACTACTGTTTTGTATTTGTAGTCTTCGGTGCCTCACACAATTCCTTGTATATAATAGGGACTGCATAAATGTTTTTAGGATTGGATTGGATTGCATTGGGAACAGTATGATATGTCTGACAAAAATCTAATACAATCATTATGAGAGGCATGTTATCTAGGACCAGCAAGTTGATAATCCCATTCGGTACTCTGCCGGCTCAGAGCAAATCAGAAATACTATGTATAGTTCTGAGTTCTGCAATTTAAGAATTACATTGGTAATAATAGTAGCTATCATTTATACAGTGCTTTAAGGTTTACAAAGCACTTTATGTATGTTATCTCATTGAATTCTCATAGCAACCCTCTGGGTAGGTGCTATTATTATTCCCATTTTATAGATGGGGAGCATGATGGGAAGAAGTTCAGACTGTCATAACTGCCTTAAATCTCTAAAAGTTAAGTGACTTGCCCAGGGTCATATAGCCAGTAAGTACATGAGACAGGATTTGAACTCAGATCTTCTTGACTTCAAATCCTTTGTTCTTTGCACTGTGCCACCTAGCTGCCTGATGATTATCTAAAGAAGATAACCAGAATGGTGAAGGGCCTGAGGGACCATGCTTTTTGAGAGTCAGTTGAATATACTAAAGATGTTTAGACTAGAGAAAACAGGGCAGGGAATGACTGTATTCAAGCATTTGAATGTATGTCATATGAAGGATTAAACATATTCTACTGGGATGTCAAGGGAAGGACTAGGAGCGATCTGTGGAATCTCTAAGGAAACCCTACCTAACAAGGAGAGAGATCCAACAGCAGAATGCCCAGTATTAGGAGGACATACATGCCCTCTCACTAGAAGTACCTTGTAAAGAGGACTCTGATTCGGCTACAAGTAAGAGTTAATGTCCTCTGGAGTCACTTCCACCTCATTCTAGAATTCACTGATTTCTCTGTAAGTCCTGTGATAACATCCCAGAGAAACAACTGGAGCTCAACAACTTCAAGAGAAGTGATCCTCCAGAATCCAGGTGCTAGATGGTCAGGACCCTGAACCCTGGCGGGGGAGACTCAGGAAAAGAAGCCATTGAAATCATAGTGTCAGTGCAGTGGATGTAACCATGGGTGAGGAACCAGAAGCGTATGGTTTTCACTGTTTTTGCTGGCTAATGACCTGGGATGAGCATCTAGGTGGCGCACCAACAACAATGATCTGGGAGAAGATAGTGGGTATAGGAAACTTAGCATTCATTTATTAAGTGAAAGGGAAACAAATCCACCTCTCTTACTCATTTTGTGAAAACAGGCTCCACAGAGGAGATGGAATATGAAGAGCTATTTGCTGGATGCTTCTTCCCCTTCACCACCCCACCCCCATATGCTTATAGAGTCCAGACTGATATTACTGCCTCAAATCTCTAAGAAGGGAGGAATTATTAAGCACCTACTATGTGCCAGGCACTGTGCTAAGAGCTTTACAAATATTTCATTTGATCTTCACAACAACAACAAGGAGGTAGGTGCTATTTATTCTCCCCATTTTATGGTTGAGAAAACAGACAGACAGATCAAGTGACTTGCCCAGAGTTATGCAGCTAGCAAGTGTCTGAGGCTGGGTTTGAACTCGTCTTTCTGATTCTAGACCTAGCCCTCTTCCAGTGTACCCTCTATGAAACAAATCTAGTTTTTAAACAACAGCATGAGTCTAGTTGCCCACCATTCTTCCTCCTTTATTCTTATATTGTGTTCAATCTCCTTTCTCCCCATACTTCTAACACACTTTAGCAACCACCATGACAAAGTCATCTATGGAAATGTCTACACTCTTGTGCTATGAGATTTAATCATTTTAGAGCATATGGAGAAGTAGAATGTCAGAATAGTGTGAGGTCTTTAAAGACAAGGGAAAAGAAAGAGAGCATTCAGAAGGAGAGAGTGAACAATGAAGTCAAAAGACCTTCATGGAAGCCTGTAATTCCCATAAGTTTTCAAAAATGCTCTATAGCTAAAATAGAAAGCACAGATGAGTGTGTATACTTCAGTATGCTGCCATCTAGTGATCAATTTAGAGACTTCTAGAGACTTCTTCCATTTTCTAAAATTTGGACTCTGTGATCTTTCCTTATTCCAGGGCTGTTGCTGAAGTCAACTGCAGTCAACTCTTCATCACTACCCTTTTAGAAACCTAACCAGGCCCAGATTTGGTCATCTGAAACAGGTTGAGTCTAAAGGAGAGGAAAACAATCAGTCAACTAGCATTTATTAAGAACCTACTTTGTGTAAGGCACTTTGCTAAGCATAGTCTAAATCATTTCATTTCTAGGAGCTGACATTTTACCTTATCATATGCTCTCTTGGCAAGCTTCACATCAATCCCTTCATCCCTAACTCAAAGCAGGATATTTTCTTAAAGCATGAGCCTGAAAAGTGATAATCAATAATCCAGTAAAGGAACAAAAGACTATTGCTGACAGTCTCAAACCATAATGCAGCACTGTGTTTAACACTTCAAGAAGATTAAATTACAGCTTCTTGAGATCTAGCCAAATCTGGTGCAGAAATGGAAATCGTGTAACATGAGATGAGCAAATAGAGGTCAGCAAGCACATGACTCTCTAGGCAGTAGTTCAATCAGTTGCTTCTGAGGCAAACAAGTTAAGTGGCATTAGTAAATATGAGTAGAACAGAAATGAAATGGCCTTAAAACAAACTGTTCTAAAATGAGTAAACAGAAATGTTATGGTAAGTAGAGAATGACCTTGTCCAGTAGGCCCAAATAGAACCTACTGTATACTCATAGCCCCAGCAGACCTTCCAGCCACAAATTTGCTAGGTGCGTGTACCTCAATTTCTGAGAACCAACTAAACTATATGAAGTACTTAGGCCCCTTCAAAACTCCTTCTTTCCAGCTATCCAAGCAATTCAAGTGCCTCTCCCCTTACAGAGGATAATTTAGATAATATTCAAATTCAATTCAACAAATTTTAATTAAGTATTTACTGGGTGAAAAGCACTGTTAAGCACTGGAATAGTTTAAATGAAAGATAAAATAGGATCTCTGTTCTCATGTAGCTTACAGTATATTCTGAAGATAGAGCACAAGTAACTATAATATAAAAGTAATTCTAATAATTGCATTAGAGTATTGCAAAACAAAGTATCATGAGGTCTCAGGAAGAGAAGGTCATTGATAATTGGGAGCATCAGGAAAGGCTTCTTGGAGGAGATAAGAGTTGAGATGAATTTTAAAGGACAGTTACCAGAAGAAAAAGGGAAGGAGGGCATATGAGGTATAGGGGACAGCCTGAGGACAGACTGGATGGGGTGTAGATCACATGAAGAAGATTAACATAAGATAAGCCTTAGACAAGCATATAGACCACTATATACTTCCTCTGGTGTTAGCAGAGCACCCAAATGCTAAATTTAAAAAGGTACCCTGGTTCAAACTGTGTGAATGGACTCTGTGTCCAAAAAAACCACTGGTATTTAAAGGCCAAGGAGAATCTACTTTGTTGATAAAATTTAATCTACAGAAGTATGTAATTTACTTAAATGCTAGAGCCAGGAGACAGAATCCCATGCAGAACCAATATTAGATAAAGAGATGAAGCTACACAAAGTTTACAATATAATATAATAAACATTTATTAAGCATCTACTATGTTCCAGGCACTATGCTAAGCTCTGGAGATACAAATCAGAAAAGGAATATAATCCCTGCCCTCAAAGAGTTTACAATTGAATGCAGGAAGACACACAGAAGGAAGTTTAAAAGCAAGGGGGTGAGGAGGGCAGAAGAGGATTCCTATCTCAAGGACATGATAATGGTGAAGTTGAAGCCAAGTAATACAGATGGCAAAAAATGAAGATTTGACTGAGTTTCTGGGCTCTTTTTAAAGATAGGTTTGGGGAGGCATTTTCTGCTCCGGTTTAAGTACCAAAGCTGAAGCAATCTCCCTGATGTGATTGGACTGGGGTGAGCTTAACATGGGAGAGTAGAGGAAGAGGACGGTATGATGATGATAGTCAAAACCAAGCAGTGCATCTAGTGAGAAATGAAGCTCGATTCATTCAGATTCATTTGATTTGTTGACATTTGTCTTTAATGTCTATCAAGTGTTGAGGAGAAAGGACTAAAGTCATCCAGTGAAATAAGTAGTTTTGGAAAGGAGAAAGGATGGTGTTTTAACTTGAAAGGGACTAACCTGGGTGAAGAATGAAATGGAAGCCAGGAAGGAAGTGTTGTCTTAGCAATAGAATTGGGCATAATGAGACTCCAGGAAGCTTGTTGATACAAAGAGAACCTAGATGACCAGAAGTTTGATTCTAAAAAAACCACCACCAACAACAAAACCCTTTCAATAGATTTTTGTGTTTTTAATTAAATATTTCCCAAGTAGATTTTTAAAATATTTTAACATTCATTTTTAAAAATTTTGAGTTCGAAATTCTCTCCCTTCCTCCTTCCCTTCCCCCTTCCTGAATGCAGATTGTTGCATAATTTTTTAACTTTTTTTTCTTGGGTTTTTTGTCTGTGTCTTCTTTTGCAACATGGCTAATATGGAAAGATGTTTTTGCATGACTTCACATATATAATCAATATGAAATTGCTTTCTGAAACCATCCTGCTTATAATTTCGTGTAATACAATAGTATTCCATCATATACCATATCTTGTTTAGCCATTTCCCAATTGATGAACATTCCCTTGATTTCCAATTCTTTGCCAGCACAAAAAAAAAAGAACTGCTATAAATCTTTTTGTACAAATATGTCCTTTTCTCTTTCTTTGATCTCTTTGGGATACAGAAGTTCATTTTTTAATAGCAGGCACAATATACCATAAATAATAGTAATAATGAACTGTTTAGTCATCTGAAGTCTGAAACATCTCTGATGATATTCAAATTTAAATAAACGTCTTTGGATTAAATCAAAGAAGCAAACAATTAGGCCTTAAAATTTCAATGCATATAATTGAAATTATCCATTTTTACACCTCACTCTAGCTCTTGTTAGTTCATAAATTGTTTGCCTATCTATAGGGCTGATAGCCAATATGTTCCATGTTCTTCAAATTTTTCTTATAACATCTCTTTATAGCTAGGTCATATATCCATTTTGACCTTATCTTGGTAAATGATGTAAGATATTGATCTATTGCCAATTTCTACCAGACTGATTTCCAGTTTTCCCAACAATGTTTACCAAATAATTAATTCTTATCTCAAAAACTTAAGACTTTACACTTGTCAAATACAAGGTCACTATATTCATTGGCTGCTATAAATTGTGTCTACTCTGTTCCACTGATCAGCTTTTCTATTTCTTAGCCAGTACCAGATAGTTTTGCTAATTACCGCCTTATAAGATAAATGTAGGGCAGCTAGGTGGCACAGTGGATAGAGCACTGGCCCTGGATTCAATAGGACCTGAGTTCAAATCCAGCCTCAGACACTTAACACATACTAGCTGTGTGACCCTGGGCAAGTCACTTAACCCCAATTGCCTCACCAAAAAAAAAAAAAAAGATAAATGTAATCTCCTAAGAATAACAGACTTAATGAAAGGGATTGATTGAACTACAGTTGACATTACTCCATATACATTTCTATACTGTCTGTGTTACCACTCATTAATTAAAATAATAATATTAAAAAGATACATGCAAACTAAAATATGATCACACATGAAAAACCTTTTCCCCTTAAATATGTGTAGAGTATGAGAACAGGTGCAAGAGAATGAGTTTCTCCTGCTTCATCATTTTGTGTAAGGCTGACCCTGTGACCTTTTTTTGGTATGCCATGTAGACCTCAGTGTAAATATCAGCAAGGTTTTTCCCCAATTTTGACATTTAGCAACATTTAGGGTTGCTAAGTAACTCACTTCACTAACACTGCCATATATAGTTTTTATTTCCTTCCCTAAGTGCAGCCTATGTTATTTTTATACTCAGCTCAGACCAACTGTGTCTAATTCTTGGGCATGGATTTGACTTGACATTATCACGGTCAGTAATGTTTAGAGAAGGACGTAGGGAGTAAGGGAATGAGTTTTACTCATACTGACTTTTCTAAAGATATAGCCATACCATTATGTAGCATTTCCTTTAACTAAATTTCAACATAATATTTAGTTCAACTTTTGTACATGCATAAGTTTTCACATTCATTCTTAACTCAAATCAAAATTCATTACAACAGATTTCAATACAGTATAAAAATATTCCCAACCTCTAGTCCATGTCTTATTTAAGAACAATAGATAGAATAGATTTCCCATATAGCAAAATAGCTCCATCAATACAAGGACAATTGATTTTCATTAATATTATGTTAATATCTTTTCATGTGTTTTGTTCCTTGGTATTCATTGCGAATTGGCGTGTAAAGCCCAATTGACTCCATGATTTTAATGGCATATTGCCATTATGGGGTTTAAACCATCACAACATCCTTCTGAAGAAAGACAGTTAATTTAAGGATAAAAAGAAAGCCACAACAAAAACATAGTGGAGTGAGATTAGAACACTAATAAATGAAAGCTGCTTTTTTATGGTTGGTTGTTTTGTTGCTTGGGGTTTTTTTTTTAGAATGTCATATAATAACAATTAACCCAATTTTATAATCTACAGATCAGAGGATGAGGTAGCATAAGCCTACATAAGCAATTTGGCTCCCTCTGTGACAGCTGCTGCCAGTGGAAAAGTTAGCATCATGGCGTAGAACTTTATTTAAAGTCAGAGAGCTGGTATTGCATCCCAATTCTTTTGTTTCTTGTGCAGCTCTAGGCAAGTCATTTTATTTGTTGGGACCTCAGTTTCCTCAAATGAAGGGGTTAGACTAGTTGGTCTCTGGGGTCAATTCTAACTCTAAGACTCTATGATCCTCTATGAATTCAAAGGGACTATTTTACCTAGAAGAATAATCATTCCTTTAACAATTATTAATTGCCTTTCTCCTTTGTGTAGGAATTATATAAGGTACTTTTGAAATGCATATGTATAAGATATCTACTTTCAAGGTGCTTAAGAATCTACAATCTAATATCAAGAGGAAAACTTTCCATGCTTCCTGGATTGCAAAAATAAAATACTATTTCATCAAAATCCAAAATTGGTAGCACTATAGAAAAACAAGGCCTGTGAGGCATTTTGAGTGGGACTCTAGAATGGGAACTTTTTAGAGAGGCAAATAGAAGTTGTCAAGGAGAATAAAAAAAACTAAATGTACCTTTTGACCTGCCAATTCTATTGAAAAGGTTTTATCTTATAATAAAAAAGAGAGAAAATCAACTTATCTGTATAATATTATTAGTACATGCTCCATTTATAACAAAAAGAATGTTAAAATCTATATGTAAAATGATTATAGAATGGCTGAATAAATTTTTATTTTAATATGAGAGTATTGATCTATAATTGTACCCATTTCCTAGGTTAACACGTTTGTTCTCTTTGTGTAGCCATTGTAATCCTCCGAAGAGAGCAAACTAATCATACTATGGCTATGAGGTCTGTGATTTCATCATAGTTGTATTTTATCTTATAAATTGATTTTATACCAACCTATAACCTTATAGAAAAAAACTTGCCAGAATCCATTGAAAGTTGCTAAGTGGCACTAAAAATGCCAATCATAATCAATTCAAACAACAGAAGGGGAAAATAGCCCTCAAAGGAGATTTAATTCCAAAATCCTAAACAATGAATCAAAGAATAAGTCTTAGAAATGATTAATAGCTATGTGGGGAAAAAAAACTAATAATGAGACAACATTACCAAAATTTCTGAGAGGTAGGTAAAACAGTCCATAGAGGAATAATTGTATTTTCCCAAAATGTATTAACAAAAATTTTAAAAGAAGAATATTAAAATAAATATGCATCTAGAAAATTAGAAGGGCAATAAATAAAGCAAAAATAAGAACAAAAGATGAAATCATCAAAATTAGAGAGAAATAGATGTTAAAATTCTCATGAAAAGACCACAGAAAAATTCTTTTAAAATATTGTTTCTTATGATTAAATTAGATTTATACCAGGGGTACAGGGAAGATCCAACATTATGAAAACAATGATCATGAGCTTATTAAAAACAAAAGCATCCCAAGCCATAAGATTATTTCAATAAATGCAAAGTCTTTGACAAAGTATAACACTCATTTTTGCTAAGAAAAAAGTAAACAAATATACCATACAAATTATAAGCATAATGAATTATTTTCATATAATAAAAAATCTCTAAAAGCAAAAGCTAGCATTATACAAAATGATAGTTATTGGGAACCATATGAAAGGCTTCAAATCCCTAATTAGGAGAGAAATGAATGCTTAAATAACACTAAGATTTTCCCTTCATCTACCAAATTAGCAAAGATGACAAAAGTTGGGAATAATCAATTTTAGAGAGGTTGTAGAAAGATGGGTACATTAATGCCTTCTTGGCTGAGCTATCGATTGATAAAAACCTTTCTGAAAACAGTTTGGAGTTAGGCAATGAATGTGATTAAAACACCAAGATATTTTTGTCCATTGCTTAGCCTAGTGCCTGGCAAATAGTAGGCCCTAAATAATATTTATTAACTCACTCTCCTACTAGGCATATATTCTAGGGAGGTCAATGATAAGAACAAGAACAAAAGGCCAATATTCAATAAAAATATTCATAGCAGGACTACTTAGTGTTCGTAAATAACCAGAAGCAAAATAGTCACACCAATTGGGAAGTGGCTAAATATATTGGGTATATAAATATAATTTACTATTACTGTGCCTTAAGAAATTATGAGTATCATTAATATAGAGAAACATGAAAAGATTTATGTGAACTTATAAAAAACTAATTAATCAGAACCAGGAAAATGAGTCACATGATGACTATAGTAATGTAAAGGAAAAGAACAAAGCAAAACAATAGAAATTAATATTGCAAGCTTACAAACAACAAATTTGGCCCCAAAGAATAGACTCACTTGCAGAAATGGGGGGTGTTGGTAATGTAAGGATAGTAGGCTTCCGCCAGTTGCAGACAACCATGGATCAGCGCCTTGATCAAGTCACCATCACTCCACTTAGATGATATTTCAAAAGTATGTGCCTGACACATACTAGGTGCTTAATAAATGTATGTTCCATTTCCTCCTTTCCCCTTAAAATTATATATATATATATACATATATACACTGATACCTTAATGAGTTCAGATTGAGTCTCAAATAAGACTACCAATCAAAAATTGTATACTAAGTATGAAAAGTCTTTGTTGAACTGTAATGATTTGACAGAGTGTTCAGACTAGTTGAGGAAATGTAATGTCACTCTGTGGATCTTTTATAAAATAACAGACCAGTATAGAATTGTGAGACAGAGATTTGGAGTCAAAAAAGCTTTCAAAGCCCTGTCAGTGGAACAAAGAAAGGAATGGGAACGTCTAGAACTGAGCAGGAATGAACTGACATAATAGGAGCAGCCAGAGAAGGGAGAAAGTAAGACTGAGGTGGGATAGAAAAGGGAGACAGAGAAGGCCCTGGCCTAAGAAGTAGAAGGCTTGGGCTGATACTATCAGTTGTCCCAATGTCCTAGAGGACTGAGGGGAGTTCTAAAGACCTTTTTTTCAATTTAACTTCTGCTCCCAGTACCCTTCTATCAAAAGACTAAGTAATGTAATATACTGTTTCTTTACCCAAACATTTATAATAACCCGAATCTTGACTCAACCACAAAGAGACCAAGGGTTAATTAGAAGTAGTTATAAATTTTTACATTAAGGCAGAGAACCAATACCCTGCCTAAATGTTAGGCATTTTCCTAACTGGGACTCATAACAATTGTGGCTATACTCCTATGTTTCATCTAATAAAAACTCTCTAAAGTAATAGAAGAGGGAACCATGTTGGCCTGAGGGGCTGCTATAGCTACTGTAGCCCTAAAATGAGCTTTATTTCTATAATAGGTTGTTTGCCCTTAGTTTACTCTGAGTGTCTTCTCCTATAATTCTTTTTATGATAACATAGTCTGTTTCTCTGGGAAGGAGTAGGAATATAGATACAATAAGAAATGTAGGTGATCCATAAACAAATGATAGCAGTAAAATTTATTTTATAAAAGCAGGGAATTAAATCACAAGATAACTGAGGAGGTGAATCTAGCCTATATTCCAGTATACTGAAGAATTAATATGTCATTGCTCAGCAGCAGTCAATTATTGAAAAGTCATTAAAAGGAAAAAAAATAAGGATGATATTCCAGAGCTAGAGATGGGCAAATATTTGCCCCATTTTCTTAAAAGGGAAAAGGGTAAAATATCCCAACTTTAGAAAAGGAAGCTTGACTTTAATTCTTGGCAAAAATTCCATCTCTCTCTAAATTTAGCATTTAGATGGGAATCACTAAAACCAGAATAGTTTCAGTAAGAAGAGGTCATGGTATCATAGGATTTAGAGCTGCAAAATCATGCCAGGATAACCTTATTTCCTTTTTTGACAGGTTTACTAGAGTAGTTGATAAGGTCAATGCTATAGACACTGGATACAGACATGGATTTCTGAAACAAATTTAAGTCTTTGAGGAGATTGTTGTGGAAAAGATGAAGAGCTATAGACTGAATAACAAGATGGGTACAGAACCATTTGAATGACTGGTCTAAAAGAGCAGTAATTAATGGATTGAAATCAACCTTGAGGGAAGTCTCTAGCAGAGAGCCTCACAGATGAGTCCTTGAACTTTATGCTATTTACCTTTTTATCAATGACTTAGAAAAAAGACATAGATAATATACTTAGCAAATTTCATTCTTATCAAGTCATATCAAGAGGGTAGCATGGCAGAAAAAAAGATAAAACGATTATAGGTCACATCAAAAGTGGTCAAATATCTAGAATGAGTGAGGAAAGAGTTGCATTGCACTCTACACTGTTCAATCCGAATTTTAAAAAATGTTTAACCTCATGCTACAGTTTAAGAAGGACTCTATCAAGTTGAAGTATATCCAGAAGGAAACCCAAATGGTGAAAACACTCCTGGAAATAATTCTGTAGAAGGGTCATTTGAAACAACTGGAAATGTTTAGCCTTGAAGAAGGGAAGACTTTGTGAAAACATGATTTGTGTCTTCAAATATTCGAAGGGCTGTCATTTAGAAGAAGATTGAAACTTATTCTACTTTACTACTGAAACTAGAACTGAGAGCAATATATAAACATTTCAGAGAGGCAGATTTGGCTCAATATGAAGAAAAAATCATGAATATGTATGGCTGCCTTCAGCAGGTGTTGGCTTCCCTGCTTCCCCATTCCTGGAGATCTTTGAGCTGAGACTGGCTGATCACTTAGGGATATTATCAAGGGTATTTCTTTGAAGATGCAGATTGGAGTGATCAACATTTGTAGCCCCTTTCCACTCTGAGATTACATGAGTCTTCCTACTTACAGAAACCAAGACAAGACAATTTAAGTGAGTGATGGACTATGCTGGCAGATTCTATGTGCTAAAAGAATTCAGAGAAGACAAAGACTATTATGGGATGAGATTAATAAGAAAAAGATAATGGAAGTAATAGGATTGTAATCATCCCCAGATTCACTCTTTTTTTTTTTTTAGTGAGGCAATTGGGGTTAAGTGACTTGCCCAAGGTCACACAGCTAGTAAGTGTTAAGTGTCTGAGGCTGGATTTTAATTCAGGTACTCCTGACTCCAGGGCCGGTGCTCTATCCACTGCACCACCTAGCTGCTCCTTCACTCCTCTTTTTTAAGGACTTTTTGTGCCTACCTAAGGTACTTATAGGGATCAAATAAGGTTTAAAAAAAGTAAAACACTCTATAAAATTTCAAGTATTCTACTACTTTTCCATTAAATAAGTGTCACGATGAAGAGAATTTTAGATTTGGAGTCAGGAAAATAAGAGTTCAAATCCTTTGTTTTGTGATCCTGGACAAGTCATAACCTCTCTCAGCTTTTAGTTTTCTCGTCTGTAAAATGGGAATAATAATAATAATAATACTTTCCTCATATGGTTGTTGTGAGTATCGAATAAGTTAATATATGAAAAGCATTTTGCAAACCTTAAATGGTTATATCAATGCTAGTTATTATTACCAACTTAATAGTATTATTAACAATAACAAATGTTAATTAATATTTCATCAAGCCAATATTAATCAATATTAATTATTAACATGCTATAATTATTACATGAAGCTAAAAATAAGTCTTAAAATTGAACCTATTTGAGAGTAATGCATAAGGCTTCATGTGACATTTCATTTGACCCACAATCAATGCTAATTGATTTACAGACAACTTATTTATTAACACTTCTGCCAATGAGGATCTAGCGGGCTCAGGAGTTATTCATAATCCTGACACTGAAAACAAATTTTCTTTTTCATCATAAATTAAAATTTAGATGCAGCTATTGCACTATTGGCAAGATTGAATCAATTGAAGTGGGGAAAAATCCAATTAGCACTGGGCCTCATCCATTTATTATTAATAAACTCATGAGACTGTAGAAAAACCTTCATTCAAAGCATTTATTTAAACAGATAATATACAATCAGATGAACTTACAGTGACAGCATTCTCTGTGCTTCCATGTAAATATCATAAAGTACAAATTGGTTGGCAGCTCAATAGTTTAAGAATTAATAAGAATAGTCTAATTTATTATAATGTGAAAACTATTATACATCTCACCATCATTATTCTCATTTTCTCCTCTCTCTCCATATGTCTATAGAACTTTGTGTGTACCACTCAAATGTCACTTTTGTATTGCAGTTATTTATGTCTTTCTCTTACCTTTCCTTCTAAGTTTTAAGCTGAGCATAGGGATTAGTATTTTGTGTAACTTTGTATCTGTCTCATACATTGCCTAGCATTGTTCCCTGTGTTGAATTGGATGTAAAAGTGTGTCCTATTTAGACACTCCTTCTCATACAGATGCAGTGGGTTTTTGGTGACCCTCAACCTCTTGGTATAAGCCTATTCCCATGTGTTCAAGGCTAGCAGTATCATGCAGCATCAGAGGGTTTGCCTGGTTCTGCATAAGTCAACAGTGGTGTATGCCTCAGACTTCTGACCAAATCTTTTGATATCACTTTTCACTCCAATGATTTCTATATTCTGACAAAGGGCTCAGACTTAATTCACCTTTCTTGCTTTTGCTTCAGATTCTTCTCAATCATATAACTACAAATTAGATCACTAAGTGGCTTTGTAATTATGGTATAGTTTTCCACAGAGTTCCAATAAATCCTAGAAAAATCTTTTGTTGATATTTCTTGGCATATGCTCCTGTTTCCATCTTTTTTTGGATCTGTGCTCACTCCCTGATGAAAAACTATGTATCTCATCCTTGACAGTAGCTTTGCAGAACTCTTAATTAACAGCTTTAGACCAATAATTTCCAGATGATCTAATGTTTTTATTAGTCTTTTCTTCTGTTCTTTCTTTTAAAAAAAAATTAAGTCCCAAATTCTTTTCTTCCTTCCACCCCTTCCCCACCCAATTGAGAAGACAAGAAATATGATATTCATTATACATATGAAGTCATCCAAAACATTCTCATGTTCCTCCAGTGAAATCATCAGGATAAACCAAGACTTCCAGGTAATTTTTGTTTCTAACTACCTTCTTCAAAAGCCATTGAAAAGTGTCAGGTAAAACCATTGAGGAGAAAAATAAAAATTTTTTTAAAGAAAAGATGAGTAATATAGACAAATTCTTAAGCTAATTTGATCCCCTAAAGATAGGAAAACAAAGTTCCAATATTTTATAAAATTGTTTTTAAAAAAGGAATTAAAACAGGGGCAGCTAGGTGGCACAGTGAATAGAGCACCGGCCCTGGAGTCAGGAGTACCTGAGTTCAAATCCAGCCTCAGACACTTAACACTTACTAGCTGTGTGACCCTGGGCAAGTCACTTAACCCCAATTTCCTCACAAAAAAAAAAAGGAATTAAAGCAGATGAAGAGGAAATAAAGGAAAAATTTTCAGAAAACATTTCTTCAAATTACATGCCAGTAAAACTGATAACTTAAATGAAATACTTACAAAAAATATTAAAATACCAAGATAAATAAAATAAGTAAATAATTTAAACAAATAATTCTTTAAATATCAAGCAAGTCATAAATGAACTTCTGAGTAAAAACAATCGAGGCGGCTAGGTGGCACAGTGGATAGAGCACTGGCCCTGGAGTCAGGAGTACCTGAGTTCAAATCCGGCCTCAGACACTTGACACTTACTAGCTGTGTGACCCTGGGCAAGTCACTTAACCCCAATTGCCTCACTAAAAAAAAAAAAAAAAACAATCACGGGACTAGGTGGATTTAAAATTAAATATCAAACATTCCAAGAACTAATTCTGATATTACATAAATTGCTTATTAAAAAATTGGAAAAGGACATTCTATCAAACTTCTTCTATGAGATAAATATCATCATGATACTCAAACCAGGGAAAGAAAAAGCAGAAGAACATATTGAAGACTAATATTGCTAATGAATATGGATGCAAAAGATATTTAATATAGTATTAGAAAGGAGCCTATGTTGTAAGCAATGTATTCAAAACATTTTTTTGCCATGAGTTGGTTAACTTTGTGCTACGAATTCAAGGTTGGATCATCACTATGAAAATTACAAATATGATAGACAACATTAATAATAAAATTAATAACAACAAAATTATAACAGTAGACATAGGAAAGCATATTAAAACCATTAAAAAATATGAGAATAAATGGATCTTTCCTTAATACAGTCAGTTTTGTCCTGCCAATCAAGAGCTAGCATTACCTGTAATGGAGAAATGCTAGAAGTGTTTTCTAATAAGATTAAAGGTAAAGCAAAGTTGTCCATTGTCACCTCTATTGTTTGAAAAAGTTCTAGGAATGCTAGTAATATGAATAACACAACAAAAAGAAGCTGAGGAAATAAGTATAGAAAAGTTTAAAAAATTACTTTTTGCAAATGATATAATAATTTAGAGAATTTTATTGAATCAACAACAATTATTTGAAATAATAAAAATTTAAATAATGTAACAATATTAAAAAGGGCAGCTAAGTGGTGAAGTAGATAGAGCACTGGGCATGGAATCAGGAAGACCTGAGTTCAAATCCAGCCTCAGATACTTTAGCTATGTGACCCTGGTCAAGTCACTTAACCTTTTTTGCCTCAGTTTCCTTATCTGCAAAATTATCTAGGGGAAGAAATGGCAAACCACTCCAGTATTTTTGCCAAGAAAAGCCCAAACTGGGAGCAGCTAGGTGGCACAATGGATAAAGCACTGGCCCTGGATTCAGGAGGACCAGAGTTCAAATTCAGCCTCAGGCACTTGACACTTCCTAGCTGTGTGACCCAGGGCAAGTCACTTAACCCTCATTGCCCTGCAAAAAAAAAAAAAAAAGAAAGAAAGAGAGAGAGAGAGAGAGAGAGAGAGAGAGAGAGAGAGAGAGAAAACGCTAAACAAGGTCACAGTCAGATGCAATTGAAATGACTAAACAACAAATATTAAATTTGCCTATGAAATTAATCATTCGATATATAAAAAATTTTAAAGGTGATAGAAAAATAAATTGTATTCAAAATTTCCAAAAAATATATTTTCATAAATTTGAAAGTTCACATATTATACCAAGAAACATGCAAGATGTCTATCAATGCAACCACAAAACACTCTTTTCAAAAATCTAGGAAGTCTTAAATAATTGGAGAGATGTTAATTGTTTTTGGTTGAGCTATGCCAATAGAACAAAAATGACAATACTACCCAAATTAATTTACAAACTTAACATCATACCAATTAACCTACTGAGGACTTACTTTGTTGAAGTACACATAATTGACTTGGAGAAACAAAGAATCAGTCATTTCCAGGGGAGTGATCAAAAAGTGAGAAAGATAGAGGCCAACCCAGATTTCAGTTTTTACTATAAACCAAGTCATCAAAACTATTCAGTACTAGTTAAAAAATAGAAAGGTTGAAGAATAGAGTAAACTAGAAACACAAGATTTAAAAGTAATTAAACATATAAGAGTATCCTATTCTTCATTTAACCCAAGTACACGACAACCTAGAGTAAACATAATTTATTCATTGAAAACTTTTAGAAAAACTGTAAAATCCTCTGAAAGAAATAAGGTTTAAATCAACATCTTATACCATGTACCATACTCCGTGCCAAATGACTGAAATATATAAGGTCAGAGAAAAAATAAAGAAGAAAAGAAGATGCTTTTTATAACTATAGATGGGAAAAAATTCCTCACTAAGCAAGGGATGAAGATAAAATTAATAATTTTAATTACATAAAATTAAAAATCTTTTGCACAAGCAAAACTAATGAAGTTATAACAAGAAGGGAAATAGTTAACTTTATATGCATGATATTAAAGAAATTTACATATATGCACACATATCTACATGTTTTTATATTGCTATATTATAAGCACACAAATTTGTATATATACATGTCCATATATACATATATACATGCATATAATTCCCATTTGTCAAAGGACACAAACAGGCAGTTATCAAATGATGAAATGAAAGCTATATCCACCCTATTTAAAACATTTTAAATCAACAATAATAATATGAAACATAAAACAACTGTGAGGTTCCATTGCCTACCATCATATTGGGAAACATGACAAAAGATTAAAATGACAATTATGAGAGGGGCTTTGGGAGGAAAGACACACAAATGTAGCTGTGAATTTTCTTTTTTGTTTGTTTGTTTTGTTTTTGTTTTTTGCAGGGCAAAGGAAGTTAAGTGACTTGCCCAGGGTCACACAGCTAGTAAGTATCAAGTGTCTGAGTCCGGATTTGAACTCAGGTACTCCTGAATCCAGGGCCGGTGCTTTAACCACTGCGCCACCTAGGTGCCCCAGCTGTGAATTTTCCATCCATTCTGGAAAGCAATTTGGAATTATACACAAAAGTCACTTACCTGTACATAACCTTTAACTATACCATATGCCAACTCTGCATATACTCCAATGAGGTCAAAGATAGAAGAAAAGTACCATATGTACAATAGTATTTATATGATCACTTTTTTTGTAATAGCAAAAACTGTAAATAAGCATCACTGAACAAATTGTGTTATATACACATAATGGAGTCTTATTGTGCTGTAAGAAATAGTGAAAATGACATTTTCAAAAATAAGACTTGTGTGAACTGATTCATTATGAAATGAGCAGAGCCAGGAGAACAATTTGCATCATGACCATTATAATATAAAGCAGATCACCTTTGAAATCAAAACTCTGACCAAAGCATTGACCCATCAGGACTTTAAAAGACTAATTAATGATGAAGCATGTCTCCTACCTCTTGACAGAGGAGTGATGGACCAGAGGTATAGAATGAGACATAAATTTATAGATGAAGTCAATCTGTTCATTTGTTTTACTTGACTACACTTATTTGTTAACAAGCTAGGGCTTCTATTCAGGGTTGGCAGGTAGGGATAGAGATATAAAGATATAAAGGCAGTGATAGAGACATAAAAAAAATTTTAAGTATCAACAAAGCATTAAAAACACACTGAAGAAAATAAAAATAAATTCAGTAGGGAATCTGAACAGGGAAATTTTGTTCCTATCTTGTTTAACATAGTATACCCTTAAAAAACAAACCACATAGCATTTTCACATAAAATCTTTTTTGTTCTGTCTCTCTCTATATTCAAGTATTTATTTTTTATAGTTAAGATCATAATTAAAAAAAGAACCAAGTGCCACAAAACCTCCATACTTTAAAAGAATCCTGCTGGACTGATGGGTGATGCTTTCTTCCCTGGCATAGAGATCTGAGAGGATCCCTGAACAGGTTCAATGTTAAACACCAATGGTTTCTTTTTAAAAAAATTTTTTTTGGGGGGTGAGGCAATTGGGGTTAAGTGACTTGCCCAGGGTCACAAAGCTAGTAAGTTTCAAGTGTCTGAGGCTGGATTTGAACTCAGGTCCTCCTGAATCCAGGGCCAGTGCTCTATCCACTGCGCCACCTAGCTGCCCCATCAATGGTTTCTTAGAAAACAATTAAGGGCACCTTATATTCATAGTGTGCTTCTCATTTTCAATATGTGGAAATCTCCCACACCACCACTATTGGTGATATATCCAAGCTCCAGAATACTATAATGATGTTGACCTTGACTAGCAGGTCTTTCAGCTGGTCCTTCAGAGGTCTTCCATCCCACAGAGTCTTCTGAGACTCCTTGAGAAATGGTCAGGAATTGTTGAGGTGAATTCTGTGGGTTGCTCTGTGTACAGGTCCCATGCTCATGCAGTAAAACCATGCCAATCCTCACTTGGAGTTTTTTCTTTCAGTGATGCTTCCATTTCTCAGGGGGTCACTGTAATTAGACAACTCTAGATCTCCTTTTGAATAAATGGACCTTCCATGTTTTATCACATTTTTATTTCCCATTCTCATTTAACTTGTGGCACAACAACTCTCCATTTTCTCTAGAGTATATACAGCAATCTGTATGTCCATTCAGAGCACAGCTGTAACAGAATGCAGCCTGCCTCTATTATTGTATACCACTGCTGGTGTTTTTGCATAAGATTGACATGACCTCTGGTCTCATGAATTTCTGCCCTGGAGCCTGGGGGAACTGGAACAGTCACCTTCATAGATTCCATAGCCCTTTCAATGAATAGATATTTTAGATAGTGATTTCCCCTGAGTCAGCTCTCTTGACTTCTTCATCTCTATGTCAACAGGCTTTCCACTCTAGAAATACCTATGTCCTGAGGTTCCCTTTTCTGACTGTGGAATCTAGCCTAGACTATCACTTCAAGTAAGGTCCCAGTCATACTTTTTGCCCAAGTAACCTTCTGGACTTCTCCATATCCTTACCAGAACCCTCTGTCTCTCTCCTCCCCTTTCTCTCTCCACTTTACATATTATCTTGCTACATTAGAATTGTAAGTTGGGGCAGCTAGATGGCACAGTGGATAGAGCACCAGCCCTGGATTCAGGAGTACCTGAGTTCAAATCTGGTCTCAGACACTTAACACTTACTAGCTGTGTGACCCTGGGCAAGTCACTTAACCCCAATTGCCTTACTTAAAAAAAAAAGGAATTGTAAGTTCTTTGAGGGCAGGGACTGTCTTACTTGCTTTTCTCTTAGCACTTAGCACATAATACTTAAAATGCTTTATCTGTCTCTGTCATAGACCCATCTCTGCAATCAGTTTTTTCTCAAATAACTTGATTATGTCTAGCAGCTCATTCAATCAAATATGCTATTTTGCCTTGCCTGCCATCTAGTAGCCCTAAAATTTCTCAGAACACTCTAACAAAATATTCCTCTGGTTTCCCTTCCCTTGACAACTAGATTCCAAAGCAATCTGTCCACATTCAGCAAAACTCAAAAGAACTCTTTCAATTCTCCCTAGAAACTGAAATTGCTTCTGTAGCCTCTGCAAGCATTCAAACACTGGGACTTCAGGGGTCCTACATTGTTCCTTTAAAACTTTCCGGGGCAGCTAGGTGGCGCAGTGGATAGAGCACCGGCCCTGGAGTCAGGAGTACCTGAGTTCAAATCCGGCCTCAGACACTTAACACTTACTAGCTGTGTGACCCTGGGCAAGTCACTTAACCCCAATTGCCTCACTAAAAAAAAAAAAAAAAAAAAAAACTTTCCATCATTTTCTTCTATTTCATCTTCTTGTCCCTGCTATCATATTTCAGTAGCATATCCTATCCAGGATTCAAGTGATTCTTCTCTAGATAGGTAATGACAACTCCTGTAAGAGTAATCAAATTTGGCATAGAAAAGTCCTGGCGCTGGCTGGTATCCAGTACTGGCTCGTTCTCTATCACCAGATGTTTCATTTCTTCCATACCCATTCCTCACAGCATTTTTTAAAATGCACTTTGCCAGAATGCCTTGAATTTTATTTCTATCTCTTTGGGGAGGGAAGTGTCTAGTGATGAGTTTTGAGGTAATCACCCCAACTTTTATCTCCATAGTGATGCTGGAATGTGCCACCAATTCACCTAATTTACAAATCACAGACAGGACTTTGTGTGGCACCTTGTAACATTTGCTAAGTATTTCATATCCTCACCTCCTCCATGCCCCCACAAAACCATTCAGAGAACACTGAAGGACACTCATTGCCCTTCCTCAATACCAAAAGGCACTCTTTATATCAAAAGTCTTTCACAGGAATTCAATTCTAAAGCTTTGCACCAATGCTCCAGGGATTAAACATTCATTCTGCTTATTTTTAGCTTAATTCATAGTCATAACACACCAGCTCTGAATACTTAAGCACATAACCCTGCAATGGTTATGGTAGAACAACTTGTCAGAAAATCCTCCTGGCCAATATAAGCCTAGGGAAGGAACTGTATCTGAAAGGAAAAAAAAAAAAACTTTAACACATCTCTACAGCGCTAACACATTTGAAAACAGAAAAATCAGGCAAGGCCCCATACATAGCACTTGGGGCACCCCAGTTCATATGTGGACACCTGGAAAAGTTTCCCCGGATTTGGGGCACTTTGTGAATCAGTATACATCATTTTCTATAACTCACAAGCCCTCACCAATGGATTTACTTTTGCCCGTGGGCTATAGGACACATTAGTTCAGCTCAAAAGATTTTTAATCCAACAGCAAAACAAAAGACAATAAATTTACTTTAATTTAAACATAAGGGACACATTGTTCCATAGTTTAACAGACTGTAATCTGTGCATTATTGTTTGTTGTTGTTGTTTGTTCTTTGTTCTCAAAGAGGACCATAACATTGGGACTTGATATCATGATTTGCAATGAATTGGATTTAAGTGAGGGAGGGCTGTGCAAAGTTACCAACCTCACTCTCTCCTCCAGAGCCATCTGGGTCTAGTGGCAAGATATATATCAGGACAACTGGAGATGGCCCCAGATGTTTAAGGCAATTGGGGTTAAGTGACTTGCCCAGGGTCACACAGCTAGTAAATGTATATTTGAGGCTGGATTTGAACTCACAAAGATGAGTTTTCCTTCACTTCAGGTGTGGCTCCCTATCCATTGCACAACCTAGCTGCCACATGCATGCATACACACATACATACACACATGCACACATAAATTTAATAGGGTTGTTATATATTCCTGTATGTCTCAACCCTATTAAATTTGTGGATGACATGAATCTGAGAGGAAAAGCTAATATGTTCAATGATTGAATCAGACTCCCAAAAGATCTCAAAAGGCTAGGAGCCAAATCTAATAAGGTGAAGTTTCACAGGGATAAAAATTAAATCCTACATGAGTTCAAAAAATAAAATACATAGTATTCGATTTTAGCGGGATGCAAACTCTGTATGTGTCAACCGTGAGGCTTGACTGATATAAACAAAGAGACAAACCCTAATGCCATCTGAGGTTGTATTTAGTAGAGACATAATATCTAAAGGTAGGGGAGTGATAGTTCCATCATATTATGTCATGCTCAGACTGGGGAGATTCTGTTTACTTCATAGATCATAGAGTTTAAAGTAAGACAGGGTTCTAAAGCTCATCTACTAAACACCCTCTCCCATTTTATAGTTTGGGGTGATTTTAGGAAGCACTTTTATGAGCAGGAGTACATTCAAGTGAAGTCAAATCATCAAGCATTTGTTTACACTGTGCTAAGCACTAAGGACACAAAGAAAGGCAAAACAACAACTACCAGTCCCTGCTCTCAAGGAGCTCAATCTAATGGAGAACAGAATATGCAAACAGCTATGTGCAAACCAGCTACAGCCAGGATAAATTGAAGATCATCTTAGAGGGAAGGTACTAGCAATAAGAGAGACTGAGAAAGGCTGCTTATAAAAGAAATGATTTTGATTGGTACCTGAAAGAAGTGAAAGAAGCCAGGAGGAGATGGAGAGACCATTCCAGGCAATGGAGAGTGGGGGACCGTCAGTGAAAATACCTCAAAATGAGAAATAGTGATTTGTGTGAGGACAACAAGGAAGGCAGTATCATTGGACCATAGAGAACATGTAAGATATAAGAAAACCAGAAAGGTAGGAGGGGTGCCAGGTTATGAAGGGTTTTTAAATCCAAGCAGAGGATTTTAGATTTTATACTAGAGACAATAGAGAGGCCCTAGAGTTTATTGAATAGGTGGCTAACATGATAGGGCAACCAGACAGTGAAGCGGGCCTGGAGTCAGGAAGACCTAAGTTCAAATCTGGCCTCTGACACTTACTAGCTACATGACCCTGGGCAAGTCACCTAGACCCGTTTGCCTCAGTTTCTTCAGCTATAAAATGACCTGGAGAAGGAAATGACAAAACATTCCAGTATCTTTGCCAAAAAAACCCAAAACAAACCAAAAACCCAAATGGGGTCATGAAGAGTCAGATATAACTAAAACAACTCAACAACAACAACAACAAAATGGTAAGGTTGTGCTTTAGGAAGATCAATTTGATATGCTGAGTGGAAGGTGGACTCAACTCCATGCTATAGCAGTCACATACCAAGATGGGATGAGTAAGTAACAACTTCCTCTTTTATGGAAGTATTCCAGAATATATGTGCAACAAGGGATTTGTTTCTATACAAGAGATTTCATTAAGGAAAGTTCATTCTGTCAGCTGCTTTGTTCTTAATGGTAGAGTCTCTGGTTAGCAGAATATCTTTATTCTTAGTGTGTCATGCTTCCATGCCAGGTTTCTTCTTTCTGGACTAGTGGTCTGTACCATTTTCCTGTGATAATCTTGCTTCTCTTTCTTCCTTCTTTGATCCTCATACAAATAGTTCTCACTATACTTTTTGATCTTATGATTCATGGATTTCCTTAAAGAAGTACCTCTTCCTAATATGTAATTCTATTCTACTTCTTAGAAGTTTAAATATATTTGCTTCCATTTCTATATTTTAGTTATATGGTCACATTTCACTTTGTTTCAGTGATATCCATGAGGTTGAATTTATATTCTTTAAAAAGATATCCAAAAAAAAAAAAAAGATATCAAGGGGACAGCTATGTAGATAAAGCACCAGCCCTGGATTCAGGACAACCTGAGTTCAAATCAAGCCTCAAACACTTAACACTTACTAGCTGTGTGACCCTGGGCAAGTTACTTAACCCTCATTGCCCCACCAAAAAAAAATGAAATCGAGTTCATTTTGTACATTAAAAAATTCTATGTCTAATTATTTATCCCCATTTGTTTTCTCTTCTTCCTTCTCAGAAATCAAACCAGACCTTTGTGTTTAGACATCTATGGTTATGAATATCATTACTATGCCTCTTCTTGGCCAGAAGACAATAGTCTTCTGTGAATTGCTGGGCTCTTTTCACAAATGTCCCTATGACTTACTGCTACTTTCTGTAACATCTGGATTTGCTTGGGTTTATGTGGGCATTTCCACCCTCTGATCTCATGATGAAGGTTTGAATTCTCCTCTGCCTTTACAGATTATTTTTTCATTTCTCTTTCTTTCTGGACCACTTCTTTTATTCTTACAAGAAACGCTTTATTCTCTCTGATAATCCAAAAAATAAAAAAAGGTATTCCTGTAACTTTCTGCTTTGGGCATACACGTGGATGTTATTTAGTGCTATAACATGGCTCCATCCATGAAATCCCCTTGAATAGTCCTCTCATTTTCCATATTTGCCAGAGCTCATTTCCAGTTCTTGCTGCTGATTCTTTCCACTAGCTGCCTGTTTTCCAGACCCATTTGCTGAAGCCTGTCACCAGGAGATCCTAGATAAGAGTGTTTTTAGATAACAAGTTGTCCTACTTTTCTCATTTCTTTTCTCTTATTATCTGAAAATACTTGTTCAGGTACACTTGATCTTAACAGACTCCTGCCAAAACCCTAAAGCAAACAGTAGCTGCTTTTAGCTGTCATCTATGAGGTGCTTTTCTCTCTCTCTTTCTTTCTTTCTTTCTTTCTTTCTTTCTTTCTTTCTTTCTTTTTTTTTACTGAATTCAGCTACTATTTATCATCTCTTTCTTTCTCATCTCCCCTCTCATTCCTGATAAGACATCAGGTACTATCTATTTGCTTCTTTTTTCTTCTCTATGTAACTAGCTTCTCTCTCTCTCTCCATAAAATGCTAGTAATATATTCCTCTCATCCAGCAAGAATAGATCTAAAGATTAATGACTTAATATCTTTAAATTGAAATCTATGGGAGCAGAATTCTCTGCAAGTCTGAAATGTTATTCTTAATCTTTTGATGTTTTGATATTTTATTTGAGAAGTCATGAAAAGGGTACTTAGGAGATTATAATAGAAATGCTTAATAGCTGATTTTCATTTTAATTTGGTATACTTTGAAACATCATATGTGTTAATAGTCTAATGCCATCATTAGACAATTTACCACCTTGGAGTTGGCATCTGCTAAAGCTTTTGTTTTTGTTTTGTTTTTTGTGGGGCAATGGGGATTAAGTGACTTGCCCAGGATCACACAGCTAGTAAGTGTCAAGTGTCCGAGGCTGGATTTGAACTCAGGTACTCCTGAATCCAGGGCCGATGCTTTATCCACTGCACCACCTAGCTACCCCTAAAGCTTTTAATAATTAAGACAGAAACAGTTCCTATCTACTGGCTACTGTAATAGGAATGAAATACTGAACGGTAACTTATAACAACAATGGTAGGTAGGATGGAGAGTACATTGCTATTGGCCTACTTTAAAATTCCCAGACACTTCTGTATATCCTAGCCTTGGTGAAATCAACAAAATGTATGCCCGACTGAATTGAATTTGTATCATTTTTCCATCCATCCACCCAACTATCTCTATCGATCAATTGATTGATCAATCAATAGGGATTATTTTTTCATTTCCTCAAGATATAGTTCAGTAAAGCAATATTGTTTGATGTGGCCTCTCTTACAGATGTTGAATGTGTATTGTGTGGTGTGAGGAACTATGTCTGTGGGTAGAAGGATGGAAGATAGATAGATAGATTGATGATAGATACAGAAATAGACTATATTACATACACATATATGTACATATATACGTATTAACATTATATAATCACTATATTTAAGAGAGGCAACATGAAATAGTATTGCTTTAAAGGCTTGATCTGCTTCTCAAGGAGATGAAAATATACAGAAAAAATGATTTATTTGGTAATTTCTGCTTTAAATAGATATCAGAGATACTGAAAAATTGGAAGATAATTATGAGCAAGTATGGAGGGTGAAAAGAATGTGTAAGTCAAACTTTCAGTTCAGGAAGAGGAAGAAAATTGCCAAGAGACAGTTCTTTGATATTCCCTGTAAAGGATTTGGTGAACAATGATTTGTTAACAGTGCTTATTTTAAAAGCCAATGAATTGGGGCAGCTAGGTTGCACACTGGCTAAAGCACCAGCCCTGGATTCAGGAGGACCTCAGTTCAAATCCCACTTCAGATACTTGACACTTACTAGCTGTGTGACCCTGGGCAAGTCACTTAACCCTCATTGCCCAGCCCAAAAAAAGCCAATAAATTTTATGATTTTCTATTTCAGCCTTGTTCAGTTAACAAAGCTAAAATGAAGATACCAGAGCCCTAAAATGATGCTACCCTCAAAGATAAGCGTATGTTCTTTGGGTGATCTTCAACTGCTGTGAATTCTATGCTAATAATGATAATAATTATAACTAGTATTTATATAGCACTTTTTTTTGGTGAGGCAATTGGTGTTAAGTGACTTGCCCAGGGTCACACAGCTAGTGTTAAGTATCTGAGGTTATATTTGAACTCAGGTCCTCCTGACTCCAGAGCCAGTGCTTTATCTGCTGCGCCACCTAGCTGCCCCTATATAGCACTTTTAAAAGCCCTTTGCACATATTATTTAATTTGATCTTCACTATAACCCACAACAAATTGTAACCTCTATTATGATCTCCATTTTACAGTTCAGGAAACTGAGGCATACAGAAGTTAAATGATTTGCCCAGGATTACTAACCAAAAGTGACCAAGGTGGATTTGAACTCAAGCTCTCTTACTCTTGCTACTAATGCCCCCTAGTTGATGCCTTCTATTATAATCAAAGACAGGAAGACATATAATTTAAATGCCTTCCTCCAACCCACCATCTGCTCCAGATGCTACTTACAGTTCTGATAGGCAGCCATTTATTAGCACCTACCAGGTACTGTGCTAAGCACTGAAGATGAAAAAAAAAAAAAAAAAAAAAAAGCAAAAGCAAAAGACTATCCTTGTTCTCAAGGGGCTCAGAGTCTAATGGAGGAGACAACATGCAAACGAATACATACAAACAAGCTACAAATAGGCTAAATTAGAGATTGGTAGCAGAAGGAAAGCACTATGATGCATCCAATAACATTTTAGCTTTGTTTATCTGGGGGAAGCATAACTTTTCTTGAGTAGCACATTGGACTACATGCACTCTAAGGTCTCTTCTAATTTTGCAGTTGATTAATTTGTTCAGCTAATTCTGTTTGTCCTATTTGCTTGAGCAACCAACTTACCATCACAAGACAACAGGGAGAATGTGACCTAACAAAGGGCTTAGATATCAAAAGCCTATAGTGAAATGGTAATAGCCTTCAGCAGCTTTTCTTCTTCTACTCTTTGTTTATCTGTATACCTAAATGCAAATGGAAGCTCTTTTCTCCCCTTAATTGTTTGCATCCATGTGGCTTAATGCTGGAAAAAAATCTACAAGAAATTTTTTTTTCTTCTTTATATTCTGAGCCAGAAAATGTTATCTTTATGTACTCTCACCCAAAAAAGCCAGTTCTCACCCAAATTAAATACAGGGTTCCAGTGTAAGTAGGAAGGTAGACAGAACAGGTTATTTGCGAAGAATTCAAACTATTTTTGGCTTTACATAAAAACATCTATATCATATTTTTAAATCTCTTTTTCTACACTTGCCTTACTTATGATTCAGATAGGAATACATGTTCAATCAATCCACAGGTATTTATCCTATGCTTACTATTATCTTATACTTAACAGAGATAAGCAAAGAACTGCCCTAAAATTTGTTAGGACTTGCAAAGTCAAACCAACCAAAGAAGCCTTTTATAAATTCACCTCTCCAACTCCTTCCCCACCTTTACACACGTGCACGCACACACACACACACACACACACACGCACATATTCTTTTTTTTTTTTTAAACAGGGCAATGAGGGTTAAATGACTTGCCCAGGGCCACACAGCTCGTGTCAAGTGTCTGAGGTCAGATTTGAACTCAGGTCTTCCTGAATCCAGGGCCAGTGCTTTATCCACTGTGCCACCTAGCTGCCCCCACATATTCTTTTAGAAGGTTATCTCAGCAACAACAGAGGATGCTCACTAAATCTTCTCCAATTTCTAAATTTCAAAAGCTCCAAGAATCATGATTTTAACAGTACAAATACTCCTACCACCCAATCAGATTACAGCCTCTCCATTACTTAGTTGTTTTTCTACTGTTGTAAAATTTTTAAGCCGTGTTCTGGTAGTCATTGTTTTAGTGATGATGCTTTCTGAACTTAGCAAGGTTGGTCCTTGGGTGGCAGACAAAGAATCCATATCTGAAGTCCTCCCCGCCTGATTGGATCTAACAAAGCAAGTGCTCTAGTGCCATAGCCTAAGAGAATTTATGATAACCTCCAGGCAAAGATGACAGATTAGAGTGGTATCTTAATTCTTACACACAATACCAAATTTCTGTTCATTCTTCTATACACATTTCCCTATCCGTAGCTTTGTTCCTAGAGATTTTAAAGAAGCAATGTTTAGATCTTAACTTATTTTGCCTACTTAGAAGCCAAGGAATTCTTGGGTGATTAAATATTAAACTAGTTCTGAATGGAAACACTGTTGTGCTTTGTGACACACCATCATTGAAAAAATTGGATCATCCTATAAAGTCGGTCCACACCTAATTAGCACCAGATTCTATTCTTTTGAAACAGGATATCTATTAAGACCTAGACCTCTGACCAGGAGTGGGTCAGGCAGACAGCAGATTAAATCATCTTAAAAGAAACTGGACAAAGCCAGTCTCATGTATAGGGAAAAGAGTAGCTGCCTACTTTTTACGATCTCAAGAGCCTAGAAAAATTCTATTGGGGCAGCTAGGTGGCGCAGTGGATAGAGCACCGGCCCTGGAGTCAGGAGTACCTGAGTTCAAATCTGGCCTCAGACACTTAACACTTATTAGCTGTGTGACCCTGGGCAAGTCGCTTAACCCCAATTGCCTCACTAAAAAATAAATAAATAAATAAATAAATAAATAAATAAATAAATAAATAAATAAATGAATGAATGAATGAATGAATGAATGAAATTCTATTGCTTCAGTGTATCTCTCCCTCCCACAACTGTGTAACAGTGTTTGAAATTCCATTATTAGAGATAAATTCTTTTGGATTTAGCTTCTAAGTCACTCATAAAATGCAACTGTTTACTTGAAATAAATGCATTAACTCATACTAAACTATTAGTAACTTATTATATCTATTTTCCTTCAGAAATGAGGACAAATGAAAGTGCAAGACACTAAAAGGATGAGGGAGAATGGGCAGACAAGAAGGGGAGAAAGGGTGAAAACTGGGAGTTATGAGACCTTGACTTTGCAATTTTGACTAAGAATTTGCCCTGGAATTGAACTTAGTTATAACTGAAACTTTGGGCCACTACCCCGACATCTCTGTGACATGGCACTGCTGAGCTGACCACCAATTGGGTTAACTAAACTGGTAATGAACTCTTCATTTGTGTGAAAAAAGGAACAGTGGAAATGTAAATTCTCTTTTCAACTATTCAGTTACTGGTATCCAACCCTTCTGTGATTTGAGGACTGTGGGCTTTTTTATTAAAAGGGTCTTTTATTTCTAAAGCTTTTTTGAAAAACTTTGGTCAAGTTGAGGACAATTGGCCAATAATTATACATAGCAAGCACACCTCATCTTTGTCCAGTCTACAGGACTAAGGGTTGTTTTGCTGATTCTGACATGTACATTTCCTTTTCTAATCATATTCCTTTCTACTAGGGCTGATGTCTTTTTACAAGATTAAGAATGTATTTGTGCTGCATCTCATTAATCCCCCATGTCAGTTAATTGAACTGTGTTTGTTTATGCAGCTGCTCCCTCCCAAGACACTCTTTTGGAAAACAGACAAGAGTTCTGTATGTGCCTTTTTGAAAATCAGCAAATAGTTTAGAGTCTAATGTAAAAAAAAAATCAAGCATTCCATTTACCAAGCTCTGAAAACAACAGTTATCAGTATATATGGGTGCATTTTGTTGTTGTTGTTCGGTCATTTTAGTCATGTCTGACTCTTCCTGACCCTATTTGGGGTTTTCTTGGCAAAGATACTGGAGTGGTTTGCCATTTCCTTCTCCATCTCATTTTACAGATTAGGAAACTGAGGCCAACAGGGTTAAAGTGGCTTGATGTGGGTCACACAGCTAGTAAGTATCTGAGCCCAGATGTGAACTCATGATGAGTTCTTTTTGACTCCTGGACCAGCACTTTAACCACTGCGACAGCTAGCTGCCCTACGTGGATGTATACACATATGGAAAGATCTCCCTTTTCATCTATATCTATATCCCCTGAAATAATACTATAGTATCTCAAAATACTACAGATCTAGGAGTGGGTCATGAAATAGGAAAACTTCCAAATTAATACACACACACACACACACGCACACACACATACACACACACCCCACTCCCCTGCAAGATTTGGTTTCCAAATTGTTAACCAAAGGCTGGAATCATTTAATTTTACATGCTGATTTTCAAACTGGATATTACATCCTGCCCTACCCCAGAGTTAGATAAACTGACTACTTCCCCATGCATGAAGTTGCTTCTAATCTCCCCTGTGAATTTTTGACCCTTTCACAGTTGCTTTCTTCCTGATTCACTATTACTCCCTCTACCCCTTGAGCGATTCAAGTCTGCCTACTGCCAACTTTCCCAAAATGTTAATATATATGTATTTTATTTGTATAAATGTATATATACACACACATACATATGTGTGTATATGTGCATGTATATATGTATGCATGTAAGCTTGTATCAATAAGAAACCCTTTCCTCCATCAATGACAGTGGAGACATCCATATGGATCCTAACATTACAGTTCATGATATAGCATATGAATGACTACTATACCTACTCCTAGCCCTTTCCTTTCCCTTTCTCTACAACAGAGCATAGGGGTCAGTCACTCTCCACTTTTCTTTTATTGAAGGGATTTTGTAGGGACACTATGGAAGAACCTTAAACAAATATTCTATACACACCTCTCAATGGATCAGTGATCTCATAGATTTGAGTAGTGCTGATTGTAACCCATCTACTCTTTCTCACTTTTTCATGTACTCTACCAGGAGAGAGGGTAGGATTTTCTTTTAGGTTCTTAAAGATTAAGAAGGGAAACAATGAATCATTTAGGATGTCCATTTGTCATCCCTCACTCTTACTACATGAGTAGTACATCTCATTCTCCAGTCATCTCTGTCAGGACTCCCATGGCAAGACCATCCCTCTCTTTTTATTCTTCTCTTTTTTACTATCAGGAGACACCGTGTTTTCCAGAGCTAAGGCCCAGCAAGCAAACTGTGCCCTGAGCTTGGCATAACAACAATTCTTTGTGCTCATCTTCTGGATGAACTCAGCCACAAAAAAATCCCAAAATTCTTTCATACTAGCTCCAGGTGGTCCCTGAGCTTGGACAAGCACAACCACATTCCTATGATGAAGATCTGCTATGGATCAAACTTGCTTCATTGTTGTTATCAGCTCATTGCCATGGCTACAGCTCACTCTGTGTTTCTTTGTCTAGACACTGCTATATGTATCAAGGCTTTGCCTCGCTGCAGTAGGTCTCTTCCTAGAGGAGACACTGGCATGCATATCTAGTTCCCCTCCTCCAAAAGAATAAAGAAAGCTTTTTGCCTATAAATTCTGTGACCTCTTTGGTTTTATTTTATTTTATTTTTCAGAGTTCAACAGTTGTTGCATAACCTCTGTAACTCTTTGGTCATTTATTTTCAGAGTTTGACATCTCTCTGATATATCTTTTATGCCTCTTCTTGCATCCATTTATTCATGAGTAATATGTCCATCATGTATCTCTCCACTGTAACTTGTATGACACACAATTTTGATCTTATATGACTAATAATGCAGGATTCATAGCTGTATAGCATGACTGGAAGAATAGGACATGTCTCAGAGTTAAAAAGAGAAAGTTTCAAGGAAGAGTCTGGAATCATCAAAAGCATTGGGAATGTTTCCAAATGTAATCCAGCCCACTCTTCATCCTTATCAATTCTGGACCCAACTTATTGTCCATCTGTAGTGTATATTAGTACAAAGTTGTATCATTTCATATTATAGGCAGAACAATGGGCATTTGTCTACTTGATTTTTCCTATGTATATTGTTAGACCAAATTCTTCTAAGTGATTATAAATCTTATTTAAGAGGTTTTCCAATGTTCTATGTCTATCATCTGTTTTTTTTTAAAAAGCTTCTATTGGAGCAGTCTCTTAAATTTGGAAAATCTTCCGTGACAGTGAGAGATACCATTGGCAAACATGTCTCCCTGTTTTATACCCTCTCATAGTACTAGTAATTCTCTCTGCTATTTCATCTTTTAAGACATCTAATATGATTTTTACATATTCTTGTGAGGGCTACTTTGTTGGAAGAAAACCTCTAACATTCTTGACCTTTTTAATGTCATGGACCCCTTTGGTAATCTGATAAAGTCTATGGACCCTTTCTTTCGAATATTTTTAAATGTATAAAGTAGGGGGCAGCTAGGTGGCATAGTAGATAAAGCACCAGCCCTGGATTCAGGAGTACCTGAGTTCAAATCTGGCCTCAGACACTTGACACTTACTATCTGTGTGACCTTGGGCAAGTCACTTAACTCCCATTGACCCGCAAAAAATGTATAAAGTAAAAATTCATGGAATTACAAAGAAAATCAGTTATATTTAACGCAGCTATTAAAATATTTTTAAGAAGTTCAGAAATCCCAGGTTAAGAACCCTACTCTAGAGTTTCATTTTACTTTACTGTGTCAAGTGCTTATAGTAAATAAACAACAAATTCCATGGGATCTTGTATTTTCCATACTACAATCAATTGTGTGCTCAATCAGTATTTATTAAACACCTACTATGTGTCAGAAGCTGCACTATATCCCTCCCATAAAGGTGCTTATATTCTATTGTAGAAGACAATGTGTCAATGAATGTGTGTGTGTGTGTGTGTGTGTGTGTGTCTATACACAGAATATATAAGGTAATTTGAAAGGGAAGGCACTAGCAACAGCTGTATTCATCAGGAAAAGTTTTAGGTAGAAAGTGGTACTTAAACTAAATTCTGAAGGAAACTAATGATTCCAAGAAGCAGAGCTGAGGATGCATTAGCCAGAGCCAAGGCTAATATTCATGAGATGAAGTGTTATGTTCCAGAAAAATACAGTAAGGCCATGGGTCAAAGAGTATATGAAGACAAATAATATATAATTAATCTGGAAATTTAAAGCAAGTTTAGGAAAGGCTTTATAAATACCAAACAACAGAGTTCTAACGATAAAAATATGGTCTCTGGTAGAATATTGTTTGCAATATTCCCTTCTCATGCTTTCACCAAGCATGCCCTAGATATGTCATCCAAGTACTGTGAAAGATGTCATAGAGATGAGAATGTAAATATGCGAGTTGGTAATTTTTAATGTTATGTTGATTGACTTTCTGGGGGTAGTTATAGCATCTGTGATTTTTCCTAATCTTTTGGTATCTAACCCTTTCTCAGATATCTTAAGAATTAATCATTTAATACCTTACAACCATGTCAGCTCCAGCACGATCTTGTTTCATGCATACTTGGTCTAGTCTAGCTAATTATCCCATCTCTGTTTTTTTTAATGTCATTTCTATTTCCTCCCTTAATACTTTGAGAATGTGTTGTTGTTGTTGGCTGACTCTTCAGGACCCCATTTGGGGTTTTCTTGGCAAAGATGTAACAGCAGTTTGCCATTTTCTTCTCCAGGTTATTTTACAGATGAAGAAACTGAGGCAAACAAGGTTAAGTCATTTGTCCAGGGTCTCACAGCTAGTAAGTATATTAGAGTATAAATGTGGTAACTTTACTCTCATTTATGGAGAAAAGAATTTGTTTTAGAAATTCATTTAGATCTTTTCTGTTCAGGGGCCTATGTATTGCTCCCCTTCCATTTTTATCCTAAGATATCTTCATAATGAACTGGCTTAGTTGGGGAAGTTGCCAAGCTTCTGGTAAACTTATTTTCCCCTCCACTGCTTCTGATTTTCTTATGCAGCAATATTGTTTATACTCTCAGGAAAAGAGATAGCAGGACACACTGGAAATGGCTCTGGCTTTGGGATCAACAAGGCCAAGGCTTGTATCAAAGTACTACCACTTGCTACTTACGTCACCCTGGACAGGACATATTAACATCTCTTGGCCTCATTTTCCACATCTCTAAAAGAAGGTTGGACTGGATGACCAATAAGATTCCTTCAAGTTCCAAATCTAGCATGATTCTAAGCTAGAACATGAGCAGAATTAAGATTTAGGAAACGTATTCATTTATTAATTTTAATATGATGACTCTTATGTTGGATTTTGTTCAGCTTTGCCCTGGAGGGTAGAACTAGGGTTAATACATAGAAATTATATATATATATATATAAATATATATATATATATATATATACACACACATATATATTTATATAAATGCATCAGCCTCATTTTTTTTTCTGTCACTCTTGTCTGATCTCCTCTCTTTTTAAAGCGGATATGCTGAAAGCATTACCTGAACAGTCATTGTCTGGGCTGATTATGGTAGCCATTTGAAGAACTGATGTTCAGTCCTCTGGGAGATAAATTCCAGAGAATTTTTCCTCCAATTATCAAGACCATCTTGGCACAAATCATTTTAGGAAGATAGAACCCATGGACACACTCTTTTATACAAAGAGAAATTTTGACTTGACATAAAAAAAAATTTCTTAATAACCAAAGCTCTCCAAAAGTGGAATAGGTTGCCACATGAAGTAGTATGTTTCCCTTCATAGAAGGATTCAAATAAAGGCTACAACAACAAGAATAAGCAAGCATTTATTAAGCATTTACTATATTTCAGACACTGGGTTAAACTTTTTGGGGATACAAAAAAAAGACCAAAACTTAGTACCTCCCCTCATGGAGTTTTCATACCAATGGGAGAGGCAACATTTAAACAACTCTGCTAAATGGTCACTTGTTGGATATCTTGTAAAGGGGACTCTTATTCAGCATCAGATTAGATAAGAAAATCTCTGTGTTTACTTCTAAATCAAAGATTATATGATATTGTGATCATATGGTCTTATAACTTCTCATCCATAGAAATCTTTGTTCGCTTCACATGCCCTTCATCTCTTTCTTTGCACATGCATCTTAGCCTATGGAGGAAAAACACTTTTTTTGGAGTAAGAAACTGGTTTTTATTTTCCTTCTGGGTATTTAACACTAAGATCCTCTGGAGTGAAACTTTAAGACCACCCTGTGGTAATTCCTCTCTATCTATGGCCTGAACAGTAGGAGTTAAAAATCAGTCTTCGGAAACAAGCTGAGCACCCCAGTATTCAGCAGGACACTGCTAGATGGGCACAAAGAGTACCTGTAATCCTTCAGATCACTCTGCAACCTCAGGTTGAGGAACAGTAAATTCTGGAAATTGGTCAGTGTATTCACACCAAAGCTCCTCTTTTGTCAATACCATTTCAGCTGCTGTCTGTTCCTCCTTTTCAGGCTCCTCTGCATCCCGATAGATATAAAGATAAGGCATGAACTCCCCTGGTTTCTCACAAGAGATGGCACCATGCCTATACTAAATGTCTCAGGCCAGTATCTATTACTTCAGACTCCCAGGGAGTTCCCTTACTATTGCAATGAATAGCAATGTCTGCATATCAAAGTCTCTGTTACTGAGTGGAATGGTTGGTATGTCAACAAAAGATGCTTCAATCAAAGGCTGTTGTTGATCAGTTCTAAAGAGCAGTAATTACTAAGAGGCAAGGCTCCTGGAGAACTGCCTGGATCTGGCTAATGAGGGTACCAGGTGGGACATGCTCAGCAATAGATGTGGCACCAATGGCAGTGGCAAGTTAGTCAGGATTTTTTTATGATATGCTACTCATCAGTTGGATTTTCCCAGGTGCCTTTCTCAAGTTCTCTTCAGGTTTATCTTGTAGATACCTTCATTCTTTTTTAAAAGTAAATTTCAATGGATGTCTTTTGTTTTTGATAACATATTTTTCTCTCTTTGCCTTCTAGGAGAGCCATCCAATATAACAAATAGTATTTTGTAATATGAGAGAGAGAGAGAAATATAACTGATCAATGCATTGAAAAACTGTAAAAATATGTGTAATGCACCACAACCCTATACCTATCTCCTCTGCAAAGAGGTGGATAGGGAGTGTCTTCTTATATATTTTCTTTAAAGCCATGCTTATATTTAGTAATCTTGGAATATTCCTTTTTTATTTTTGTGTGTATGTGGTTGTTTTTCCATTTTCATGACAGTAGTCATTGTATATCTTGTTTACTTGGTTCTGCTTTTCTCTGCATCAGTCCAAATAGATTTTTCCTTGATTTTCTGTATTCCTCAAATCAATAATTTCTTTCTTCTTTGTTTTTGTTTGTTTTTTTGATCTTTTGCAGGGCAATGAGGGTAAAGTGACTTGCCCAGGGTCACAAAGCTAGTAAGTGTCAAGTATCTGAGGTCAGATTTGAACTCAGGTCCTCCTGAATGCCGGGCCAGTACTTTATCCACTGTACCACCTAGCTGCCCCCTAAATCCATAATTTCTTATGGCACAGTAATATTCCATTACATTCATGTGCTACAGTTTGTTTAGCCATTATTCAATCAATGGGCGTTATTTTGTTTACAATTCTTTGCTACCACAACAAAATGCTACTATAAATACTTTGGCATATAGGGAGACTTTCTTCTTATCAATGATCTCCTTGGGGCATAAGCCTAGTAGTAGAATATCTGGCTTAAAACATATAGGTACTTTGTTTGCATAATTCCAAATTGCTTCCTCAAATTGTTGAACTGATCTCACAGCTCCACCAACAATGTTTTGTATGCCTATTTTCCCACAAGCCTTCCAAAATTGACTATTCCCATCTTTTGTCATCTTTGTCAATTTGAATGATGTGAAATTAAATCTCAGGATTGTTTTGATTTTCATTCATCTTGTTATTAGCAATTCATCATATATACATACATACATATATACATTTCACATATATGCATATATACACACAAAACTGTGTGTATGTATCTATCGATAGATATATATATGCATATATATATGAGTGTATACACACTGTGTGTACACAAATACACAGACACATTTGATATAAAAATCCTCCTCCAATAAGGGAATATTAATATCTAAGACATATAAATAATTAACAGAGACATATGCATCCTGCCATAGTTTCCTCTATTTCTCATTTCTTTTTCTGAGCTCTATTGCAGCAGAGTGTCACCAGGCTGCAGTAACAGCCACAAGCAAGTCACAACCTTTTGTTTTTCTGTAGCACAGGGGGCAGAGGAGAAGAGTTGAGTTCTGTTGTGATCTAGTGGGTTTGCCTGTGTAGCCCTGCCAAAATATGGTGGCTAGTGGGAGGAGTTCTGGATGAGAGCAATAAGGATTACAAGTTAACCTTCTCTGCTGTTGCTTTATTGGTGTCTTAGACCAGTCATGTTAAACTCAAATAGAAATGGGTTTATCAAAATGTATATAAGGATCCCTGTGGGCAGCATTGACTTAGAAAGCCACATAGTAACATTTTCTATGTTCTATTATATTTTTATTTATTTTGTTAAATATTTGCCAATTACATTTTAATCTGTTTCTGGCCAATTGGGGAATATAGCCAGTGTGTTCGACCCCTCTTTCCTAGACCATGGAGAAATAGAAAATTGCTTTATTTATTGTACACAATTCCTATTTTGTAAAGGTTTGAGAGACTATGAACAGTAGAGAAAGTTTCTAGTCCTTTATCTTGTTGGTAATGCAACTCCAAAGTGCCACCATTATTTCTTAATCTTGCCACTGGACCCAGATGGCTCTGGAGGAGAGAGTGAGGTTGGTGATCTTGCATAGCCCTCCCTCACTTAAATCAAATTCAATGTAAGTCATGACATGCATCATGGTCCTCTTCAAGAATGAAGGAACAGGGTCAGCTAGGTGGCGCAGTGGATAAAGCACCGGCCCTGGATTCAGGAGTACATGAGTTCAAATCCATCCGCAGACACTTGACACTTATTAGCTGTGTGACCCTGGGAAAGTCACTTAACCCCCATTGCCCCACAAAAAAAAGAAAGAAAGAATGAAGGAATAACAATCACAACAACAACCAACAACAGTGACAACAAACAACAACCACAATAAACAACAATCAATGACAACAACTGACAATGGCCACCACCAACAACAACAACCAATAACAGACAACAACAAAGGACAAACATCAAACAACAACCAACAATAACAACAGACAACCAACAACAACAGACAACCAACCAATATCAACAACAAACAACAACTCTTCTATTTAGAAATCCAGGTTTCCTAACACCTAAATAGATTCCTTCAGAAAAGACATTGAAGATATTCTCCCTCCTTATCTACAAGATACAGAGCTTTAGACAATGGGAAGATTTCCTTTTAAAGTTATGATGGAAACTGAGCACAGTACCATATAGAATCTTGTTCCAGAAATCATTAAAAGCAACGACTCCCTTTCCTAATGTTCATCTAACTTCTTGTCACCTTTGTCTTGCATGAAGGAGCTGTTGCTGCTTCTGCCATTTATATAGTGCTTCACACTTTGCGAGGAATGTTACATCCTTTAGTGGAAAGAATATTAGACTTGGAGTTAGGAAGACCTGGGTTCAAATCCCACCTCAGATACTCACTAGCAGTGTGTGTTGGGCAACTAATTTGATCTGTTGGCCCTGGTATCCTCATGTGTAAAATGAGATGGTTAGGATCAATTCTTTTGGGGGTCCCTTTTAGCTTTAACTCTATGATTTTGTGACCCTAGGATTCTCATAATAATCCTGTGAGGTGGGTCCAGAGGTGGACTTGTAAATGTTTAACAACCCAGCTCTCAGTGAAGAAGGGAGTAGGGTAGGAAATGTACACCTGACAAGCCTTTAAGCTTAATCTGCATCATTAACATTTTTTCATCACTTTCTTAAGTCTAGACAACCAAAAAAAAAGGTCAAACCCTGATTTGAAGCATTTGCTGATTTCTGAGGTAAAATCATTTCACTGAAAAACTTAAAATTATCTCTTGAAAGCTGGTACAAATTGATTCAAGCACACCACTGGTCCTTTAGGAAATCTTACTCCCATTTACACATGAGAAAACTGATGTTCAGGGATTTCCTCAGGGTCACACAGCTTTTAAGTGTCAAAGATAGGATTTCAATACAAATCTTCCTAAGTTGAAGTCAAATTTCTGATCCATTACAATATGGAAAGACTTAGTAGCAAGTGATAGAGAGCATTATGAGATATAAAATGGGTAAGTTTGATTACATTAAATTTAAAAGGTTTTATACAAATAAAATCAATGTAGCCAAGATTAGAGGGAAAACAGAAAATTAGGGGGAAATAAAGGTCTCATATCTCAAATATATAAAGAACTTTGTCAAATTATGAGTCATTCACCAATTCATAAATGGTCAAAAGATATGAACAGGCAGTTTTCAGATGAAGAAATCAAAGCTACATATAGTCAAATGAAAAAAAATTGTTCTAAATCTTCATTGATCAGAGAAATGCTTATTAAAACAAATTTGAGTTACCACCTCATGCCTATCAGGTTTGCTAAAATGATAGAAGGGGAAAATGTTAAAGGGGATATGGAAAAATTGGGACATTAATACACTATTGCTGGAACTGTGAACTGATCCAACCATTTTGGAGAGAAATCTGGAACTGCGAATACCCTTTGACCTAGCAATACCACTTTTAGGTCTGTTTCCCAAAGTGATCAGGGAAAAAGGAAAAGAACCTATATGTTCTTAAATATTTATAGCAGCTCTCTTTGTGGTAGCAAAGAACTAGAAATTGAGGGGATGCCCATCAATTGGAGAATGGCTGAATATGTTGTGATATATGATTATGATGATATACTACTGTGCTATAAGAAATGACGAGCAGGTTGATTTTAGAAAATCATGGAAAGACTCGCATGAAGTAATGAAGAGTGAAAGGAGTAGAACCAAGAGAATATTGAATACACTAACAGCAATATTGTTCAAAGACTAACTGTAAATGACTGAGCTATTCTGAGTCATATGAATATTCAGATCAACTACAAAGGACCTATGAAGGAAGATGCTATCCATCTCCAGAGAAAGAACTTATATGAAGCTATATATTGTATGATTATACATACATACATACATACATACATACATACATACGTGTCAAATGTTGGCCTTCTCTAGTGTGGGGTTAAGAGGGAGGAAGACAAATATCCTGGAACTCAAAAGGTAACAAAAAACCAGACTTGATAGACTGATTGACACTGGTTTTGGCACATATTCAGTATATGAACATTAGTTCAATCTCCCTATAAAATGGTGATAGTTTATGATTTTATTTCTCTGGCTCACAAATTCATATAGGCTCTATGAACATTTAAGTATCTGGGGGCTTTGAGTTCAAGCCTGGGTGTCCTCTAATGGGGCAGGGAGATTATAGCTCCATATTCTGGGTAAAAGTGCAAGAATGCACATAGGAATGGATGATGAATAGAAGGATAGATTTTTACTGCAGGGAGGACTACTGGGGAAAGTCATATGCTTCACCATCACCTGTGGCAATGAACTCCCTCAGCCCGCTCTCCATTTTCAGTTATTTAAGTTGGTCTCCTGCATGTAACTTAGATGTTGCTCTCAATTTCAAAGTTTTAAAAGCAAATTTTTATCTTTCCATCAGTGGCTGTTACAATGGATTGCATATTAATAGAATCATAAATACAGAGATGAAAGGCAAGACCATCAAGTTCAACTCCTTTGTTTTACAGATAAGGAAACAGATGAGGGACAGAGAAGTTAAATGATTTGCCCAGAGTCATATAACTAATAAGTGTCTGAGGTGAGACTTGAGCATACAGGTCTTCCTGACTCAAAATCCAGCCCTCTAACTACGGCAGCAACAAGTGTTTTTTTAATATTTGTTGTTGTTCAATCATTTCAATTGTCTCTGACTCTTTGGGACCCCATTTGGGGTTTTCTTGGCAAAGATACTGGAGTGCCTTGCCATTTCCTTCCACAGTTCATTTTACAGATGAAGAAACTGAGGCAAATAGGGTTAAGTGACTTGTCCAGGGTCACATAACTAATAAGTGTCTGAGGCAGGATTTGAACTCAGGAAGATGAGTCTTCATGTTCCTAAGCCCAGTGCTCTACCAACTGAACCACCTAGCTGCCCTTTTTGTCAAATGAGTGAAATATCTTTTGGTTATGAGATGCTGACTTCCTGACTCCAGGATGCATGCCTGATATTTCACAAAATAAAAACTAGCTCTTACTTATTGCCCAGGGCTCAGCCTTATTGAAAGATGGTAGGGACAAACAGGAGAGATAGTGGCTACTTTTCACCACAGGACTTGCTGTCTCCTCCAAGACTATCAATCCAATAAACAGTTCAATCTGATAATAGTTATTAAGTGCTTGCCATGTGCTCAGCATTGTGCTAAATGCTGGAGATGCAATCAATAAAAAGAAAGACAGTCTCTGCCCTCAAGGAGCTTACAATTTAAAGGGGGAATCTGAAGGCTATCAGTCTATAGCTGCCACAGCCCTTAAATCCACAAGACTCTCTGCCTTCTCTGGCTGCAGCTCCCTTTGCCCTTTCTGTTACCTGGCTTAATGCAGTCCATCAAATAAAGACAAAGTAACCAATTTTACCATAGATACAAGCAGAGTACAGGTAGGAGATTTTTTCAAAATTTCTGTTCATTCATTCATTCATTCATTCAGTTATTTATTTGTTTGTTTATTTTTGCTTTTTTTCTTCATTCATTCATTTATTTGTTTGTTTTTGTGGGACAATGAAGGTTAAATGACTTGCCCAGGGTCGCACAACTAGTAAGTGTCAAGTGTCAGAGGTCAGATTTGAATTCAGGTCCTCCTGAATCCAGGACTGGTGCTTTATCCACTGTGCCACCTAGATGCCCCCCATAGATTCTTTTTTTTTTCCTTTCCTTTTTTTTTTTTGTTTTTTGTTTTTTGGCCAGGCAATGAGGGCTGAGTGACTTGCCCAGGATCACACAGCTAGTAAGTGTCAAGTGTCTGAGGCTGGATTTGAACTCAGGTCATCCTGAATCCAGGGTCGGTGTTTTATCCACTGCACCATCTAGCTGCCCCCCCCAGATTCTTTTTAATAAAAAAACATAGTGTCAAACACGTTCAGTTCTCAGAGTAGGTTTGGCTTTAAAGTCTCATACTTCTGTCTTTCAAGATGTCTCTTGGAAGTCTCTTCTGACCTTGTGAGCAAGGCTGAACCCTTAGCTATGGTACAAATGGTTTCCTGAGCATCTCCATCCTCTTCTATTTGCTACCTGTGTGACCTTAGACAAAGCATTTCACATCTCTTGGGGTTCTGTTTGTCATCTATAAAATGCTAGAGTTGCCCTAGATAATATCGAAGAGCTTTAAAGCCTATAAGCTCCTATTTCCAGGATGCCTCTTAGTATTCTTGGTTCTTCTGATCCTGCTTGGATGTGCCCAGCATTTTTTGAATGCCATTATGACTCTGCCCTGCTTTTCATATAAGCCTGCATAGTACAATGAAAAGTATGCTAGCTTTGCAGTTAGAGAAGCTGGGTTTGACTTCTGGTTCTGTCCCTTATCCCTTGTGTAACTTTAAACAAGTTATTTATATCTCCCCTGTGCCTCAGTTTCCTCATCTGTAAAATGAGAGGATTAGACTAAGGTCTCTTCCATCTTCCAAATGTACCACACTGTAATCTAAAACTGCTCCCAGTCCCCTTTCCACACCCTGTTTCCTGTTCCTCATCATGTGACCTTTTAACTTTAGTCTCATGAGCATCCTTCCCTGACACCTAACATCAGTTAGGAAAAGAGTGAACCCACCTCCTCAGCCCTACTCTTATGAGATGTGCCAGGACGTATACTAGATACTTCACAGCATAAAAATCAAATCCTAATTTTTGCTCAATGCTCAGCTCCACTGCAACATGAAAGCTCAGAATCATCTACATGATGGCACCAACTCATCTGTGCTTACACTGTGGCTGCTCAGTAGTACAGGAGGAAGGTAGAGTGCTGGCCTTGGACTCAGAAAGACCTGAGAACAAATCCTGCCTAAGACACTCACTAACTTTTGTAGCCCTGGGCAAGTCCCGTAAACTCTCTGTTTCACTTTCATCATTTATAAAATGGGGGGTAATAATAACACCCACCTACCTTCCACAAGGGTTGTAAAAATCATATGAGATAATAATCATAGAAGATCTTGTAGACCTTAAATGCTATATAAATGTTAACAGCTGGGCGCACAGTGGAGAGAGTGATGGGCCTGGAATAAGGAAGACATGAGTTCAGATTTGACCTGAGATACTTTCGGGCTATGTGACATCCTGCTTTACCTCAGTTTCTTCATCTGTAAAATGAATTAAAGAAGGAAATGGCAAACCAATCCTGTAACTTTGCCAAGAAAATCCCAAAAGAGGTCACAAAAAGTTGAACACGATGGAAAATTATCAAATAACAACATTATTATTATTATTATTATTATTATATTATTATTATTATCTCACACAATTACTGTGAAGATCTCATGAGATCACATATGTCAACTGCTTCGCAATATTTAAAGGACTACATAAATACTAGCAAAATAATAAGGGCAGCTAGGTGGCGCAGTGGATAGAGCACCGGCCCTGGAGTCAGGAGTACCTGAGTTCAAATCCGGCCTCAGACACTTAACACTTACTAGCTGTGTGACCCTGGGCAAGTCACTTAACCCCAATTGCCTCACTAAAAAAAATTTTTTTTAATTAAAAAAAAATAATAATAGTATTAATGTTATGAACAACGGATATTGAGGAAACTATTCCATCAGCTCATTGGTGTTGGGGAGGTGAGTTGAATGAATAGGAAATAGGCATGGTCTGGCGGCTTCTATGGCAGTGTTCACCAAAATGGGCCATGGGCTGACCCCAAGTGATGTGTGATCAACTGATAGATAAGAGCAGGTTAATCAATAAACATTTACTAAACATCTGCTATATGCCAGGGACTGTGCTAAGTGTTGAGAATACAAAAAAGAAGCAAAAGACAGTGTATGCCCTCGAGGAGCTCACAACTGAGAAAGGAGAAAACAACAAGAAAACACATAAGTACAAACAAGCTATATACAGGATAAATAAAAAATAATGAAAAAAAGGCACTGGAGTTAAGAAGGGTTGGGGAAAACTTGCTGTAAAAGGTGGGACTTCAGTTCCGATTTAAAAGAAGACAGTAGGTGGAGATGAGGAGGAAGAGCATTCTAGGCATGGGGGACAGCCAGAGAAAATGCCTGGAGCTGAAAGATGGACTCTATTGTTTTTGGAACAGTCAGAAGGCCAGTGTCACTGCATCAAAGAGTATATGTTGGGGAGTAAGGTGTGAGAAGACTGGAAAGGTAGGAGAGGGCTAGGTTATGAAGGACTTTTAATACCAAGCATAAGATTCTGTATTTGATCCTAAAGGCAATAGGGAGCCACTGTACTTTATTGAGTATGGGGTAGGAGGTGACATGTTCAGACCTGAGATTTAGGAAAATCATTAGTGGCTGAATGGAGATTGGATTAGACTAGGGATAGACTTAAGATAAGTAGTATCAGCATCCTACTATTGCAATAATCCAGGCTTGAGGTGATGAAGGCCTGCACCAGAGTGGTGGCAGTGTTAGAGGAGAGAAGAGAAGTTATTCAAGAGATGTTGCAAAGGTGAAATCAATAGGTCTTGGCAACAGCTTGGATATGGAAGATGAGAGATAGTGAGGGATCCAGGGTAACTACTAGGTTGGGAGCCCAAGGGACTCAGAGGATGGTGTTTCCCTCTATAGTAATAGTAAAGGATTTAAGGTAAAAGATAAGGAGTTCGGTTTTGGTCATGTTTAGTTTAAAATGACTATTGGATATCCAGTTAGATATGTCTAAAAGGCAATTGGATATGCAAGATTAAAGGTCAGCAGAGAAGCTAGGGAAGGACAGGTAGATTTGAGAATCATTATCATACAGATAGTAACTAAATCCATGAGAACTAATGTGATCACCAAGAGAAGAAACATGGAGTAAAAAGAAAAGAGGACGTAATACAGAACTCTATGGGATGCCTACGGTTAGAAGGTAACATCTGGATGAGGATCTAGCAAAGGAGAAGGAATGGTCAGATAGGTAGGAAGAGAACCAGAGAAGAGCCATGTCCTGAAACTCTAGAGAAAAGAGAATATCATGTAGAAGGTGAGCAACATTATCAAGGGCTGCAAAGAAGTCAAGGAGAATAAGGCTTGAGAAGAGGCTATTTTCATTTGGGGAATTCAGACATCAATGGTAAATTTGGAGGGAGGAGTTTTGGTAGAATGAAGAGGTCAGAAGCTGGCTTGTAAGGGATTGAGAGGAGAGTAAAAGGAGGGAAAGTGGAGACACTTGTTGTAGACAGCCTTTTCAAGAAGTATAGCCATAAAAGGCCAGAGATAGAAAAAATGGTTAACAGGAATGGATTGGATAAGGGTGGGGCATGTTTGTAGGTAGGAGGGAAAGGGCCAGTCAACAGGGAGAGATTGAAGATAAGTAATAGAGTGAGGATGAAAGAGGAGGTGATCTGTTGAAGGAGATGGGATGGAATAGTATCATTTGTGCAGGAAGAGAAGCATGCCTTGATAAGGAATAGGGCTTCCTATTCATGTGAGACAGGGATGAAGGAAGAGATAGCAATAGAAGGCATATGGGTGATAAATTGAGGAAGGGGAGAGAAAAGGGAGTTCACAGTGGATGGCCTCAAATTTTTCTGTAAAATTTGAGACAAAGTTCTCAGCTGGAAGGATAGAGAGAGGTAGATCAGGGCTGCCATGAAAAGCTTGAAGTACTATGAAAAGGTTTGGATGAGCCACTGTGGGGAGTGGGATAGTGAGTTGATAAGAGAGGTATAGTAGTAGTGAAGGTCCAGGTGAGGTTGTCTAAAATAAATTTGTAGTGGACTCAATCAGAATGGATGCATGATTTTCTCCATCTTTGTTCAGCAGCACATGTGTGGGAATGAAGGAAGTAATTGGTAGGAGTGATCCAAGGCTGAGACTTGACAGGATGCAATTGGCCAAGGTGCCTAAGGACTCAAGAGAAGAGGACAATGTAGAAGTGGGCTTATTCACTAGGGGTCAAGATAGGGAAGAGAGAATGGCTAGTACAGAGGAGATGGCTTAGTAGAGAAGTAAAGGGTTAAGGGATTAGAGGCCACCATGTGGATGAAGAATAGGGTTTCATAAGGGAAAACAAAGGGAAAAGTGAAGAGCCAATTGATTATGGTCAGATAAGGGGATTTCAGAATGCTTGAACATGGAAATAGTATATTTTTGAGTGGTGGCAAGGGCAAGGGTATGATGGTCATCTTTGTGTGTAGCTGTCATAGGGTGGAGGAGCAGGGTATGGGAAGTGAGTAGTTGAGGAATTGAATTATTAGATTTTTTGAGGGAGAATCAATATGTATGTTGAAGTCCTGAAGTATGAAGTTGGGAAGAAGAGGAAAATTGTGAGCCATATATCAAACTCATTGAGAAAGGAAGGGGAATGATGTGGAAGTTGACAGATAACAACTATCACAGTTTTGATTAAGTAGAAGATATGAACTGCATGAATCTGAAAGGAGAGGTTACTGATTAATGGAGGTAGAGGGAGAATCTAGAAACAGCAGTGGGGAACAAGGAGTACTCCATCTTTACCTCAACCAGTAAGCCAAGGAGAATGAGTGAAGTTGAACCCAGTACTGGTCAGAGAGGCTATGTTGTCAGTGGGGAGCCAGGTTTCAATGATAACTAAAAGATGAAAAGAGTGAGGGAGGAAAAGTTTTAGAATAAAGGGTAGTTTGTTACCTATAAAATAGGCATTTCAGAGGCACAATGAAAGGGGTGGAAAGCATTTGGTTGGAATTTTAATATAGGAGGGTTGAGGGGAATGGGAATAAGGAATCAGATGGTGAGGGATAGAGAATGGAGTTTGGATGATAAGCTACTCAGAATCAGAAATCACTGGGATGTGTAGGCTGTGCCCAGATGTGAGAATATTCATCACTGATTGGAAGGCATCACTCCCCACCCCAGGAGCCTAGAGATTAGGCTAGAAACAAATGCCCAGCTCTAATGGTCAGATGGGAGGTCTTATTTCACTACCCCTCTTCCCTCCAAAACAACAAAGCAGGAAATGAAAATCAAACATGAACAGAAGAAAATGGAAGTCCTTCTCCCTGCCAACTTCCCTCCTCTTCTCTCAAAGGACAGATCCAGCAGGAGATGGGAGGCCTGAGATCCAAGGAAAGATTGCTCCTCCTTGCACTGGAGGGTCTCTACATCATGGTTGTGAGATAAAACTGGCAGCAGGAAGTGGAAGTTGCCTTGGGATGGCATAGGAGAAAGTCACTTTACCAGCCTTTAGCATCCTTCCCTCAGGGGACATGCTGCATGGGATGGAGAGCAATTATAGGAAGGTCTTTCTGAGTGGCTAGATATCTGGACCTGGAACCTGGATAACCTGGGTTCAAATCTGGCCCCAGACACTTACTAGCAGTGGGGTCCTGGGCAAGTCACTTAGCCTCTACTTGTCTCATCTTCCTCTTCTGTAAGATGAGAGTGATAATAGCACCTGTCTACTGACTGAAGCATGCTATTTTTCATTTTCTTTAATTTTTTTCTTTATCTAAGTTTTGTACAAAATGACTAATATGGACATGTTATACATAATTGCTTATGTATAACCTATATCCGAGTGCTTACCATCTCAGGGAGGAGGGAGGGAAGGGAGGAAGCAAGGGGTAGAATTTAGAACTCAAAACTTTAAATTAAATATGTTTAAAAAATAATAATAGCACCTATCTGCCAGTGTTGTTGTGAGGATAAAATATTAATAAAGTACTTTACAAACCATAAATGTTATTTAGATTCTAGTTATTATTATTATTCCTGGTAGCTTCTGTCTGGGCTGAGTTTTTCCTCATTCCTCCCTAGGAGTTACTCCTGCTCCCTTACTACCAAGGTAAGAGAGTAGAAAAGTAGGTCACATCCCACTCTTCCCATAACAGTCAATTATGGAACTTGTCTCTAACCATTCACCTCTACCTTTTTCCTCCAACATTCTCACACTCCATTCACACTCTCTGCTGTGCAAACTCTCCCCCTTTTGAGCTGGGCACCAACCCCTAATAACACTTATAACCCAACAGCATACACAGCAACAACTACACAAGTGCCATTAGGAAAATCAACACACATACTCCCCGGCCGTCGGATTCCCCCCTGGTTGTGGCAGGCTCCCCTTTGGAGGCCAGGTTCTAAACTTCTAGGGAGTGGTAAATGAGGAGTTTGGAAAGAAAAGATAATGATGACTGTGATGACTGTGCCTTCTCCCCCTCCCTGTTCTCCTGAGAGGGAGAGGGGGATATGTGTGTGTGAGGGGGAGAAGGCACAGTCATCACAGTCATCATTATCTTTTCTTTCCAAACTCACAACTCTTCCAAATTTTCCCATTATTCTAAAGAGCACCAAGCTCCTTTCAGTCACCTGGCTTCTCAACCTCCCAGTTATCTTCAGAATCTCAGTCTCACTCTCCCCACATGATCTAATTAGTTACTACATTTTGTCATTTCTACCTTCATCCCTTTGTTCTCCACTCTACTGAGCTAAGCTTAACATTTTTGCCTTCCTTTCTGTCCTTTTAAAAATGCCCTCACCATACACACACCCCCCCAAAAATTAAATATGTAAAATTTAGACATGGATCAGATGCTTTCTATGAAATGCCTTCTTTATTTGGGCCTTTCTTGCCATTGCCATTGCCATGATCATCATCCAATATATCATCTCTTTATTTTTGGAATACCCCCAAATGTTCTCTCATTTTTTGTTGTTGCTCAGTCGTTTCTGATTGTTTCTTCATGACCCCATTTTGGTTTCTTAGCAAAGGTACTGGAATGGTTTGCTATTCTCTCTCCAGCTCATTTTACAGATGAGGAAACTGAAGTAAACAGTGTTAAGTTATTTGCCTGAGTGTCTGAGGCAAAATTTGAATCTAGATCTTTCTGATTCTAAGCCTAGTACTTTATCCACTGTGCCACCTAGCACAGGTAAAATGGTATCATGAACAGGGCACTTGACTGGGTATCAGGAGACTGTTCTAGTCTTCAAATCACTGTTCCTTCTGGAATGCCAGCTGTTTAGTACATCTCTGTCATGGGAAGCAGTAGAAGGGATTAGAAAATAAACAAGATAGGCGTTGTCCTCATGGAGCTTAGTGTCACAAGGAAAATTCAATGTACATTTATTGTTGCCTTACTATATTTCTGGCACAGGTGAATCATAATTATATCAGTTGGGGTGGGGCAGGACAATGACTTGCCCAGGGTCACACAGCTAGTAAGTGTCAAGTGTCTGAGGCTGGATTTGAACTCAGGTCTTCCTAAATCCAGGGCCAGTGCTTTATCCACTATGCCACCTAGCTGCCCCTATAACTTTCAGTCTTATAGAATTTAAGTGACATACTATGATTCCCCCAGAGCAAGTCAGTGTGAGTGTTCTGATTTGAACCCAGGGCTTCCTGACTTCAAGTTCAGTTTTCTATATTCTATATCACACAATATCTAAAAACTAACATTTTTTCCATTTTTTTTATCTGACCCTTTGATTTCACTCATGGAGGAAGTTCCACAGTGAGAAAACCCCCTCTTATCAATTGAGATCTTATCTTAGATGAGAGCTGCATGGGACATTAAGATGTCAAGTGATTTGTCTAGAATCATGTGTCATGGGGGACCCCAGTAAAGGCCATCTACATCCACCAGAGCATGCTCCCTCCTGTTTCAAAGTAGGGTAATAAAAGTGAAAAAATACTATATAGTAGATGGGAAAATTCATAAATAAGAGTATTCAATAACAAAAAACCTAATCCCAGAGTAGTATGATTCTTACAAGAATGTGCAGTCATATCTACCTTAATAATAAAATTTTACTGGGGCTTCTTTTGTGCTATATTTGACACTACTAGACACTGAAATTTTAGTGGATGTATGTGATTTGAAGTTTTCTTTGAAAATTGAGTTCCAGGGGCAGCTAGGTGGCGCAGTGGATAGAGCACCGGCCCTGGAGTCAGGAGTACCTGGGTTCAAATCCGGCCTCAGACACTTCACACTTACTGGCTGTGTGACCCTGGGCAAGTCACTTAACCCCAATTGCTTCACTAAAAAAAAAAAAAGAAGGAAAAAAAAAAAGAAAATTGAGTTCCAAAAGCTAAGAATAAAGTGCTGCCAACCACCTGTCACATTTTAAAGATGTAACAGTATAACTTGGTATAGTACAATTTAAAGTGTACCAGAGGCAGAGGATTATAATGAACAACATATAGGATTGGGAGTCAGGGATACTGGGCCTTAGCTCCAGTTCTGCCAGAATTGGGTCTCAGTTCTCTTTTCTGTTTATACAGAAGGCAATATCTTGTGATAGAAAGCATTCTGGGCCTGTGTGAAAAGACTTGTGATAAAACCCTGGTTCAGATCTTAGTTGTGTATCTATGAGCAAGGGACTTAACCACTCTGTGTCTGTTTCTTCATGTAAAATAAGGGATGTAGGCTTGATTTCTAAGGTCCTTTCTATCTCTGAATCCTATGAACAGAAGACTTACAAAGTCCCTTTTGACAATGTCATCCACTTGTGCTGTTGACTATGGAAAGAAGGGAAAATAGGTAGTTTTGTATCATGGATGGTGAATCAGCAAAACATGAGTTCAAATCCTATCTCTGACACATAATAGCACGTCTGACCCTAAGCACGTCACCCTATCTCTCAATGTTTTGGGCAATTTTTATGGCTAAAAGTTTTAGGGCAAGTATTGAAATCCACATTGGTAGAGAGTGTTTTCTCACCAGAAGCTCACTTTGCCACTGAAATCAAAAGTTCTTCTTTTTTAAAAAAATCTAGCCTTGTAGGATATCTGTGGTTTTGTGAACATTTATTTGTTAATTCCCTTTTATAATTATATTAACAAAAGTATGGGAAACAATTCTTCCAAGGTGAAGCATGGATCATTTGCAGAGGTCCAAGCCTAAAGTTTTCAGCTACTCAACTGAAATCGTGACTTTTACCTCCATGAGGTACAAAGAAAAGCTGGAAATATTTGGTATATTAGAATGTTGGAGCTGAAGTCATATGCCAAGGTTGGTAACTAAGTAGTTTTTGAAAGTATGAACAAAGGACTTGTCCCATCTAGTTGTTGCATGTGCACCCAGCAAATAGTGGCATGCCTATTTCCTCTGTCCACCTCCCCCACGTTCCAGTGTTTCTTTGACATGTGTGAAAGATTACACTTTCTATCTTAGTTGGTGTCATAAGTAGGGATCACTTTATAACTCAGATGTCAAGTAAAAGCCAAGATTTCCTAATACTAATAAAACTGTATAATCCACTCTAAAGCCCTTCTTCAGTACTTCATTGTGGCACGGACTACATGTGGCATGTGACCATGGGTTCTTGAAGGGAATACAAGCTCTGACAGATCATACCCTGTGAGGAAAGACTTTGAGGGCAACAGACTGTGATCTGAGAACCAGTCAAATTGAGTTCAGAGCTGTTGATCATCAATAGGTGGTAAATGTTGTTTCCCCCAACTAATTTATGCTGAATCTTGTTTATACAGAGTTGTTTACATGTTGTCCCCTTCATGAGACTGAGTTCCTTGAGAGCAGACACTCTTTTGTCTTTTTTTTTAATCCCCAGTGTGCCTGGCCCATAGCAGGAACTTAATAAATTTTTATCGACTATAGCAATTTATGAAAATCATTTTTACATATTTATTTTACTTTTAATTTATGGAATAAAATAAGCATTTCCATAACATAGTATAATAAAAAGATGATTGTACATGAAATTGCATATCTATCATGTCTAACTTGCTATTCTTTTTAAATATATAACAAAGTTACCAAGTAAGTGTTTTCTTTTTTTCTTCCCTCCCCCAAACCTGTTCTAGAGAGAGCCACCATTAGACACAAATAGGTATACATATATGTGCATATGAATATGTGTATATATATTTATAAATGTAAATTATCCTATATTCTATTCTATGGATGCAGAGAAGATCTTTCTTCATAAAAGAAAATCTTTACTGGAGTATGAAGGGGTTGCAATCAACATTGGTGGAGAGACTTCTCACAATGATGAAGTCACACCTTTTCTGAAGCACTAAAATAACAAATTTTATATTTGTGAGCCTCCATAGATTTTTGAGCATTTTCAGATACTGAGATATGGGACACATAGGATTATCATGACTACTTAACAGATAAGGAAACTGAGGCACATTGCAAAGGTTTCTCATCTTGCCTGAGATCACACAGAAATAAAAGTAATATTGAGGAATATTAACTAAGGCTTAAGGCCTTCATCATGCTGCTTGTCCTCTTCTGGATACTCAATAGCTCATCAATGTCCTTCTTAAACTACAATGCCAGGAACTGAACATAAACTCTGAATAAAGTCTGATCAAAGGCAGAGTACAGTGGGGACTATTACCTTCAGTTCCTGGAAGCTGTGACACTATAGATTAGTAATTATGTATATTATAAAACTTATTCTAAAAATAGACATTTTAAAAGACTCAGATAAAGAAAAAATAATATTTGATTCCAGAGTTAATAAGGAGCTTTCTGGGGAAGGGAATGATATGGTCAGAACCTCACTTTAAGAAAATCACTTTGGCTTTTGTGTAAAGAATGGATTAGAGAGGAGGAAAAGCTTGAGACAGTGAAACCAATCCAGATACTATTGCAACAGCTTAGGTCAGAGGTGATGAGGGCCTGAACCTGGCTCTGTGAATAGTGAGAGAGGGAGGTTTATGTCATAGGTATTGTAGAAGTGTGGCTAACAATATTTGGCAACTGGGCAGAGCCAAGATGGTGGAGGAAAGCCTGTGACTCCCCCAAGCTCCCGACATACCCATCCACACACTCCATAAATAATACCATAAGACATCTCCTGGAACAGCCTAACCCACAAAAGAACACAAAGAGACTATTTTCCAGTGAAAGACAGATTAATTAGGTGACTGGGATCAATCACCTGCTGTTTGAGCTCAGAGAGGAGCTCAACATGGCATGTCTCCAGAGCCTCAGAAACTTCAGCGCCAGTGGCTTCTTCTGAAACTCAGCTCATGGACTGGTGCAGGGTTCAGTGGTTGGCCGGAGTGAAATAGCTGCAATCTCTGCTGGAGTTAAGGCAGAGAACATCCATATTCTGGACCAGTAAGCTGACTCAAGTGGCAGCAACCCAGTGGGGGAGAGACACAGGCATGCCAAAGTTCCAACCTTAGAGAATCAGATTTCAATCAGACATCTGTTTCTGGGTCAAGATGAGTAGGCAGAGAAAGCAGCAGACCATAGAAAGCTTCTTTGGGTGAAAGGTAGACCAGAATATACTCTCAGAAGAAGACAAAAATTCAAAGCTCTGACATACAAAACTTGCAAGAAAAATATGAATTGGTCTCAGGTCATGGAAGCACTCAAAAAGTACTTTGAAGAGAAAGTAAGAGAAATAAAAGGAAGATTTAGAGAGGTAGAGGAAAAAAATGGAAAGAGAAATGAGAGGGATGCAGGAAAGTCATGAGAATAAAGTCAACAGCTTGAAAAGCCAAATGAAAAAGGATATTAAAAAGCTGTCTGAAGAAAATAATTGCCTAAGAATTAGGATTGAACAAATGGAAGCTAATGATTTTATGAAAAACCAAGACACAGTAAAGCAAATCCAAATGAATAAAAAAAAAAATAGAGGGCAATATGAAATATCTCCTTGGAAAAACAGCTGATCTGAAAAATAGATCCAGGAGAGATAATTTGAAAATCACTGGACTACCTGAAAACTATGATAAAAATAAGAGTTTAGACATCATCTTTCAAGAAATTGTCTGGGGAAATTGCCCAGATATTCTAGAAGCAGAAGGTAAAATAGAAATTGAGAGAATCCATTGATCACTTCCTGAAAGAGATCCCAAAAGGAAAACTTCCAGGAATATTATAGCCAAATTCCAGAGATCCCAGGTCAAGGAGAAAATATTGCAAGCAGCTAGAAAAAAAGGAATTCAAATATTGTGGAGCTACAGCAAGGATAACACAAGATCTAGCAGCATCTACCTTAAAGAACCAGAGAGCATGGAATATGATATTCTGGAGGGCAAAGCAACTGGGACTACAGCCAAAAATCACCTACCCAGCAAAACTGAGTATAATCTTTCAGGGGAAAAATGGGACTTCAGTAAAAAAGAGGACTTTCAGGCATTTGTGATGAAAAGACCTGAACTGAATAGAAAATTTAACTTTCAAATATAACATCCTAGAGAAGCATAAAAAAGTAAACAGGAAAAAGAAATCATGAGGGATATTAAAAGGTTAAACTGTTTACATTCCTACAAGGGAAAATAATGTTTCTAACTCATAAGAACACTCTTAGTATTAGGGCAGCTAAAAGGAATATACTTAGACAGAGGGCACAGGTATGAATTGAATATGAAGGGATGATATCTGTAAAGCATTTATTTTTTGTTTATCTTTGTTTTTTGTGGGGCAGGCAGGGGGGAGTGGTTTATGTCTGGGGCCAGATTTGGGCTCGGGGCCTTCTGGGTCCAGGGCTGGTGCTTTGTCCACTGTGTCACTTAGCTGAGCCATGATGACATCTTTAAAATAAAGTTAAAGGGTAAGAGGAATGCACTGGAAGAAAGGGAAAGCAAGAGGTGGACTGGGGTAAAGTAGCTCACATAAAAGAAACAAGAAAAACTTAATGAGTAGAGGGAGAAATGGGGAATGAAAGGGGGAGTGAGTGAGCCTTACTCTCCCACTAATTTTGGGGGGCGGGGCTATGAGGGTTAAGTGACTTGTCCAAGGTCACACAGCTAGTAAGCGTTGGATTTGAACTCAGGTCCTCCTGAATCCAGGGCCAATGCTTTATCCACTGCACCACCTAGCTGCCCCGTGAGCCTTACTCTCATCAGAATTGGCTCAGAGAGGGAATAACATACACACTCAAGTGGGTATAGTAATATATTTTGACCTGAGAGAAACTGGGAGGGGAAGGGGATGGGGGGTGGGGGAGAGGTGAAGGAAGGGAGGGCAGATTGGCAGAGGGGGCCATAAAAAGCAAAACACTTTCGAGTAGGGATAGGGTAAAAGAAGATAGAAAATAGAGTAAACATCAAGGGGAGGGAATAGGATAGAGTTTAATACAGTTAGAAATAGTAACTGTGAAAGAAATGATGAGCAGGATGATATCAGAAGAACATATGAAAAATGCAAACCATCAATGGAGAAAGAACTGATAGTATCTGAATACAGATTGAAATATAATTTTTTTGTTAGTTCCTCTTTCTAAAGTTATTTTGTCTATTTTATTTTACAACCTAACTAATGTGAAGATGTTTTGCGTAACTGCGCACATATGATTTATATTGAATTGCTTGATTTCAAAGGGAGGGTTGAGGAGGGAAGGAAGAAGAAAATTTAGAACATAAAGTTTTAAAAAATCAATGTGAAAAATTGGGGGTTTTTTACATGTAACTTGGGGAAAATTCTAAATAAAAATTTTAAAAATATTTGGATATTTGGAATGAGGGGAGTCAAGGATGACCTCTAGGTGGAAAAGCAGGTAATTAGAAAAATGGCAATGTGCTTAGCAGAAAAAGGGAAGTTTGTAAAAAGGAATGGGTTATTTTGGAAAGGTAATGTGATTATAAACCAGCTGTACATCTTCATCTTGTGGATTGTGTATATGTAAGGCATGGGGAACAGGAGGGAGTTACCAGTGTTGCCCAGGAGCATAGATTTGGATACTGTAGTGATGGGGAGACAGATAGTGGGATGCTGGTGGGGGATAGATTTTGCTTACACAGCTGCTATAGATACCTAGATTGGGTTAGGTTATAGCTTCCAAGAGGGTCTATTTCTAAGGCAGTCACTTGGGAGGTCAACAGGATGGGCCAGAATAGGGGAATATTGAAAGAGGTGGGGGATGGAAGGGGAAGGTGGAATGTGATTCATCATACACCCCTTGGGCTAGTTCCACAGTTCCCTTGGGCTCATCCCACAGCCCCATTATGCATAACACTGCTCTAAAATAGTGTTTTTCATCTGAGTCCCATAAAAGTCCAGGACTCCACAAAGCATCTTAAGGTCCTAGAAAGAACAAAGAATATTATTATCCAGGTGTTTTGTCTTGTCTAAATTTCCATTATCTACAGACTCTAACTCAATATTTGGAGTACAAAAGTAAGTTTGAAAAATAACCGAGAATTCCCATGCCTCCTCTGCTAACCTGTGAGATCCAACTTGGTTCTGAATTGGATTTGCCTTTAAGCTATCAATTTAATCACATTCATCCTCAAAGCTGAAATCAAAAGACTAAGATCTCCATATAATAGCAGTAACCTCATGCATAATACCATTGAGGTTTTAGCTATAGATGCTCAATTGGAAAGAAGGTTCATCTTCATGATAAATCATAGTCACAATTATTCCCTCTTTCATGAGTGTCAAAGCCATGAAGAGCTCCATTCTAGTCTACATAATGGGAAAATACTTCCTTATCTCCTTAATTCCCCCGCAAACCCACAGAAGATGGATTAGAGAATACAAGGCATAGAGCAGAGCATCATTCATGAAGTTAGAAGCATGGAAATGCTAATATCACAAGGGCACAAGGAGGGGGTGGAGTTGCTTTGGGTGGTCTGGGAGAGCATTTCTAGGATCCCAAGGACTCAAAAGATCAAGGAGAAATTTTGGCTGACCTTTAGGGGGAAATTCCTAACAGTTAAGACTATTATGCTGTAAACAATCTCCCAGAGGAAGTGGTCAAAGCCCCATCAGCTGAGTCATATAAATCTGGACAGGACAGGGCACTTAATAATGTACTTTGGGGAACAATCTTGCATTATAAGGGAGTACAGATGAAACCAGATTACTTCATGATTTCCATCTCTTAAAAAAAAAAAAGCTCCTTGTGGTGATTTCACAGCATGGGTGGCCAAAATATAGTCACTGGACAACACTGTAAAGATGAATCAAAATAAGATGATTTCTGTTATTATTTTTTTCATTCTTTTCCTTTCCCTCAACTGCCCTTCATTTTAATTTTCTCTTTTTTCTTTATTTCCTTCCTTCTTTTCTTTTCTCCCTCTCTTTCTTTCTCTCTTCTTCCTTTGTCCTTTCCTTCTCCCTTCCTTTTTCTCTCCCTTGTGTCCTTTCTCCCTCCTTTCCTTCCTCTCTTCCTCCTTTCCCCTCTCTTTCCTTATTCCTTTCCTTCCTTCCTTGCTTCTTTCCTCATTCATTCTTTCTTTCTTTCCTTTGATAGATCTGTGATTTCATTGGTATATGAAGCTCTGCATGAGGAAATGCCTTTAACCCATGCAGATTGACTTTTCTAGAATTTATAGTTATAATTGCTTCCAATACTGAGTGACTTGCTCAGGTTCACATAGCCAGTATGTGTCAGAGGTGGGACTTTGACCCTCATTTTTCTGACCCTGAAGCCAACTCACTATCCATTCCACACTACCTGCAACTAACAATCCTAACATTGCTGATTATTTTTCATTTCTAGACCCTCTGTAATTTATATTCCTTCCCCTTCACCACTTCAGTCATCCATTTTCATTCCCTGGAGTTTTCTGTTACCAAGGGTTTCCCTTCATATCTATCAGGCTTGGAGGATGTGATAATTAAAATACAAAAGACACTGACAGCTGGGAATCACACATGGCTTATATCTTCTGGTGAAGATATAGAAAAGAATCTGTCAGGTGCAAACAAATTGCAGAAAAAGTTTGCCCAGACTCTGAGTGCTGTTCCCAGTTTTTCTCATGGCAAGTGCCCATTTTATATTGTTGACAGGAAATTAGCAATTAGATTACCCTCAGAATATTTTCTATGTTTCTGTTTTATACAGAGATTTTTAATGTTTGTCATTTGCTGGCAACTTTTAAAATTGCTTTTGAAGCAATTTCCAGAAGTTTAGAGAAATCAAACCACAATGAACAGAGATCTGCTCAAACTGATTAAAACCACCTCATTGATGGATAGAAGGAATAATTAAGTCAAAGCAAGGATGAAGAAGACTTTAGGAAGATTATCACCTTGTAGCCAGGCAGGCCAGTTTATCATCAAATATTTGATAAAAGGAAAAGCCTGAATGAAATAGCCTTTCAGGTAGATAAGAAAGGTCCAAAATAGCTCACCTCTTAAGGAAGCATATTCTGAAGGTCTAGCTCCTCTTACTCCTAACACACTACTCATGGCAACAGATTCTCAGGGTACAAATGGGGTTCTCAAAGGACATCAGTGTCCTTCCTAAATATCTATGGCTTTCTAATTAGGAGCAGTTAGAGTACATGTGTATTCAAATACACACAGGTATGCGTGCACATGCATGTGTGTATATTATGATAAAAAAAAATGACAATGAGACCAAAGAAAAATACTTTGGGGATACAGCCAATCCACTCCTAAGGGGAAATTCATGGATTGATTAATTTGAAACTGAATTTGAAAATAAAATGGAGCTATTTCATCAACAAAAGAGAAAATGAAGAGATCAATGAATTAGGCATACAATAAAGAGAAAAAAGAAAACTGGAAAAGCAGCAAATAAAAAATCCCAAATAAACACAATAATAGAAATCCTAAGAATTGAGTGTAACAAAACATTTATTGAACTGACTAATAAAACTAGAAACTGATTTAATTTCTTAAAAAGTAATTAAATAAATTATTAGCTAATTTGATTTTAAGGTTTGCAAACTTTATAAGGAAATATTGTACCTCAGAAAAACTATATAAGTATTAACATTTTAAATTTATTCTTTTTATTTAGAATTTTCCCAAATTAACTGTAAAAACAAATTTTAACATCAGTTTTTAAAACTTTGTGCTCCACATTCTTTTCCTCCCTCTCTCCCCACTACCCCTTAAGAATTCGAGCAATTCAATATGTTATACATGCATAGTCATACAAAATATCTCCTCATTAAACAGACAAAAAAAAAACTTTAGAAAAAAGGATCTAACAAACTAATGTGATTTTTAAGAGGGGAAAAACAAACCGCTAATATAAAATTTAAAAAAGAATTCACAAAAAAGAGAAAATAAAGAAAATTAGAGAAAGTATTTTGCTTAATAGTATGTCCACAAAAGTAATCATTTAAATTAAAAAAATGAATATTTTTAAAACATAAACTGGATTAACAGAAAAAATATGGAATTTAATTCATACCCAAGGAAACAAAATGAGCAAGGCACAAATTAATTACCAAAGAAAAAATGCCAGACCAGATGAATTTTCATATAATTTTAATACATTTAATTGACAATTAATGCTAATACTGTACATGAAACACCAAGGTCCTTATATTATACATATATAGTCTTCATACCTAAACCAAGGAGTGTCAAATCGAAAGAAGAAAATTATAAACCAACATCCTTAATGATAAGCGACATAAGATATTGAATTAAATATTATACGCTGTTAGTAGATGTGATTTATACCAAGAATGCAGAGTTAGTTCAATATTAGTAAAATTATAGACACAATAAACCATAAACATTTTGGCTCCTCAAGGACAGAGACTGTCTTTTGCCTCTTTTAGTATGCCCAGCACTTAGCACAGTGCCTGTCAGATAATAGGCACTTAAAGGTTTTTGATTGATTGATTGATTATTTACAAAACAATAAAAATCTCATTATATTAATATATGCAAAAATACTTTTTGAAACAGTACTAATTTCCATTTAAAAAACAAAAAGCATAGGAAGAAAGGAATATTTCCTTAATATGATAAATAAGAGGTATAAAAATTAAGAGTTAGCATTATCTATAATGCAAACATTCTATAGTTTTTTCTAATGAGATTAAGGACAAAATAAGTAGGCCAACAATCACCACTGGCATTTGACATAATTCTAAAAATGCTAGGTATAGCAATAAAATAAGAAAAAGAAATTAAATGAATTAGCCTAGGCAAAGAGTGATAAAAAAAATTATTGTTTTTTTGTGGATGATATAATCAATCTACGGAACCCTAGAGATTTACTAAAAGTTAATTAAAATAATAATCATCAAGATAATAGGTTATAAAATAAATCACCTACCTTTCCAAATATTACTAAAAAATTTGTCAAGAATAGATTGAAAAATACATCAGAAGTTTTATTCAAAATGATTACCAAATAAATAGCTAGAAGGTCATCTACTAAGATGTACATGGGAATTAAATGAATAAAATTATAAAACACTACAGAAATAAAGATGTAAATAATTGGAGAGACATTAAATAAATTTTAAAATGACAATAATACCTAAATTAGTTTACTTATTCAATGCCATACCAATTCAACTGTCAGATTATTACTATATAGAACTAGATAAAATAATAACAAAATTTATCTGGAAGAACAAAAGATCAAGAATTTCGAGAGAAATAATGATAGAAGAGTGGAAAAGAATTGGGCCAAGTTGTTTGAGATCTCAAACTATACTTCAGGGTAGTAAATTTCAAAACTATGCAGTGATTGTTAAAAATAGAAAAGTTGATCAATGGGAGAGATTAATAACACAAGATCCAGATATAATCAGAGTAGCATAGTGTTTAATAAACTTAAAAACTTTATTCGGGTAAGGATGGCCAAAAAAATTCTGGGAAAACTAGAAAGCAATATGGTAAAAGTTAGATTTAGATTAACATGTCACACCATGCACCACAGTAAAATCCAAATAGATACATGACCTAGATGTAAAAGATCACACCATAAAATTAGAGAAACTGGGAAAGAATTTTTGAAACTATGGATAGAGGAAGTGTTCTTGACAAAAATAAAAATAAAGATGTAATCATTTGTAATAGAAATACGGATTTTGATTATATAAAATTAAAGTATTTATGCACAAATTAAATATATTTTAATTAGTAGGTTAATGTTTTACTAGCAACTATTCTTTCAGCAAGGTTTTCTGTTAAAGGTATGATATTCAAAATATAGAGAGTTGATTCAAATATGTAAGAACAAAACCCATAGCCCCGAAATATAAATAGTCAAGGAATGTAAACAAGTAGTTGTCAAAAGAAAAAAAAACAATAAACTGTCACCAACCATATGCCAAAAATAAGTCTAAATCACCAACCATATGAAAAATATAAATAAAAACAAAGCTGTGATTCTACTTCATTACCATCAGATTGCCAAAGATATCAAAAAAGGAAAATGACAAATGAGAGGGAGAGAGGGTTGTGGGGGGAAAGTCACATTATTATACTTTGGTTCAAATTGGTTCAACCAATTTGAAAAACAATATGAAACTATGCTCATAAAGTTGCTAAATTGGGGGCAACTAGGTGGCACAATGGATAGAGCGCTGGCCCTGGAGTCAGGAGGTCCTGAGATCAAATCTGACCTCAGACACTTTACACTTACTAGCTGTGTGACCCTAAGCAAGTCACTTAACCCCAATTGCTTCACCAAAAAAAAAAAAAATTGCTAAATTGTGTATACCTTTTGATCCTAGACACTACTAATCTTTATAGTATACTACAAGGCATATGCCTGAAAAAGATATAATAAGGAGGGAAAGAACCCATATGAACAAATATATTAATTGTAGCACTTTTTGTTGTAGCAAAGAAGTGGAAACTAAGCCATATTTATCAACCGAGGAATATTATCATGCCATAAGAAAGGATAAAAGGAACAGATTCTGAGAAACCTTTGAGGACATATAAACTGATACAGAATGAGCTAAGTAGAACCAGGAGAACAATTTATACATTGACATAACATTTTCAGAAAAACAACTTTGAAAGACTTAAGAACTCTGATCAATGCAATGACCAACTACAACTCTGGAGTAATGAATCTTACTTTTCGCTTCTTGACAGAGAAGTGATGGACTCAGTATGCAGAAAAAGACATATATTGTTGGACCTAAATGATGTGGGCATTCATTGTGTTTGACTATGCATATTTGTTACAAGGACTTCCTCCCCACCACAGGAGGGAAAACAGAAAAAAAAAGACTTACATTTTAAGACATATCCAATGTGTAAATTTGTTTTCTTTGACTATGTTAACTTGTTACAAGGGAGAAGTTCTTTTTTTAAAAGTTATTTGTGTAATTATTTATTTAGAGTTTTGCCCCACCTTACAGGTAAAAATAAATTGTAACATCAATTATTAAAACTTTGTGTTCCAAATTCTCTTCTTTCCTCCCTATCCCCCCCTTAACAACACAAGCAATTCTATATAAACTATACATGTGCCGTTGTGCAAAACAAAGCAGACAAAAAACCTTTAGAAAAAGGAACAACTACAAAATATACTTTCATCTGGATTCAGATGCCATTAGTTCTTTCTCTGTAGATGGATTGCATTTTTCATAAGTCCTTCAGAATTGTCTTGGATCATTGCATTCCTGAAAATAACTCAGTCATTTGCAGCAGGTCATCTTACAATATTGTTATTACTTTGTATACAATACATTTCACTTTGCATCAGCTCATGTAAATCTTTCCAGGTTTTTCTGATAGCATCCTGCTTATCTTTTTTCCCTCCTATTAAGTTTTATTTTCCCAAATTACATGTAAATACAAATTTTTAACATCCAAATTTTTTTACAAAAACTTTGTGTTACAAATTCTCTTCCTCCCTCCTCCCCCCAAGAACTCAAGCAATTCAATATAAGATATCATGAGCAGTCATGCAAAGCATTTCCACATTAGCCAGGTTGTGAAAGAAAAGTCAAAAACATAACTTCAGATAAAGGAACTAACAAACAAGCAAACAAATATGCTTCAATCTGTATTCAGACACCATCGGTTCTCTCTCTGTAGATGGACTGCATTTTTCATAGAACCTACAGAGTTTTCTTGGATCATTGCATTGCTGAAAATATCTAAGTCATTCACAGCAGATCATCTTACAGTATTGGTGTTATTTTGTATACAGTACATTTCACTTGCATCAGCTCATGTAGGTCTTTCCAGGTTTTTCTGATAGCATCCTGCTCATCATTTTTTAATAGTAAACTACATTTATATAGTACTTTAAAGAGAGATTTCCTTACAGCAAACCCATGAGGTTGATTCTTGCAACAACAATAATAGATAACCTTATACCCGACAAAGAGCTGTATCTGTGTTGGTGAAATTTTGGGGCTGGACTCCACTCCCAGCCTGCCTCCCCCTTCTGCTGAATTTCCAAGGTGTCTTTAGCTGGAAAATAATCTCAGTCATCTTTTTGTTGGTTCTGTTGCATCAAGAGTTGTTTTCTAAGGGCAGCTAGGTGGCTCAGTGGATGGAGCACCGGCCCTGGAGTCAGGAGGACCTGAGTTCAAATCCAGTCTCAGACACTTAACACTTACTAGCTGTGTGACCCTGGGCAAGTCACTTAACCCCAATTGCCTCACTAAAAAAAAAAAAAGAGTTGTTTTCTGGCTGTGTTTGGAGTTTTGGGGGGGAAGTAATTGTGTCAGGAAATCTGAGCAGTTACTGCCTTTCCTCCACCATCTTCTTAAGCTCTTTTTTTTTATCTTGGTTTTTAGGTAATCCAGTAATTTTCAAATTATCTCTCCTGGATCATTTTCCAGGTCAACTGTTTTTTTACCAAGGAGATATTTCACATTGCCCTCTATTTTTTCATTCATTTGGATTTGCTTTATTGTGTCTTGATTTTTCATAAAGTCATTAGGTTTCATTTGTTCAATCCTAATTCTTAAGCAATTATTTTCTTCAGAGAGCTTTTCCATTTGGCTTTTCAAGCTGTCGACTTTTTTTCATGACTTTCCTGAAGATAGAAGTTCTGTTTGTGGCAGAGATAGAGAATAGTGATAATAATGTCAAAAAGATAAAAAGGAAGAAATAAAAATAATCAATGAAGAATGAAAGAAAATCACAGAAGTCAAAAGGAGCTTCAGAGGATGACAAACAAGTGATATAGCTTTTGAATTAATGTTGATGAATTGATCAGCATTATATAGATATGCTGTATATTATGAGATTAAAAGTTTCGCATGCTCTCATCTTTTTCTATTCTTCTTGTGTAATAAGGGAACTGGTCAATTAGGACCCACTCCTCAGATCATGCACAGCGTACTCTTCCTAGAGCAGAACCAAATATGCTTGTAGTATATCCAAATAAAGGCATGATGAGCCTGCTTCTAGAAATACATGATGGAGGGACCCTCTTAGATTCAGCAGATGTTCATGTACCCTGACTCTTTCCTGTCAGTTTACTGTGTGGTGATGAAAAGCCTTTTAATTAGTTGCTAGGCTGGAACTGAGTTTACATATAAATGACAAATGAACACCTCTTCCTTGGTGGCTTTCAAGTGAAAAGAAACAGAAATGCTGCAGATTTCAGGGTGTGGGGAGAGATAGCCACTCCATTTAGTAAGGAGACAATGATGATTCAATATAGTATCAGGGTTGAGGGGAAGTTTTTGTTTTTAGGATAAAAGAAATACTAATATGTTTCTAATAGAGGCAAAGGAACCAGCTAGGTAGTTCCATAGTGCACAGAGTATTAGACCTGGAATCAGGAAGACATGAGTTCAAATTTGGCTTCAGACACTTACTATCTGTGTGACCCTGAGAAAATCACATAATCTTTATGTGTTTCAATTTCCTCATCCCTAAAAAAAAAGGTGATGATAGCACCACCTACTTCTCAGAGTTATGTTGTTTGTTGTTGTTCAGTTGTTTCAGTTGCGTCTGGCTCTTTGTGACTCCATTTAAGGTTTTCCTGACAAAGATATTGGAGTGGTTGGACATTTCCTTCTCCAGCTCATTTTGCAGATGAGGAAACTGAGGCAAACAGAACTAAGTGATTTTCCCAGAGTCATACAGCTAGTAAGTGCATGAAGCCACATTTGAACACAGGTCCTCCTGACTCCAGGCCTAGCATTCTATCCACTGGGCCACCTAACTGCCCCTCCAAGAGTACAGTGAGTTAATATTTGTAAAGTGATTTGCAAACCTTAAAAGTGCTAAATAAATATAATTTATTGCTATTACAGTCATTCCTCAACTTTCCCCCATTTAACTTTCAGAACCTCAAGCATTCATTTTGACAATGGCAACCACACACCTTCTAGGCTATGTGCAGTAGAAAAAGAATTAAAGATATGTTACAAGGGGCAGCTAGGTGGCGCAGTGGATAGAGCACCAGCCCTGGAGTCAGGAGGACCTGAGTTCAAATCCGACCTCAGACACTTGACACTTACTAGCTGTGTGACCCTAGGCAAGTCACTTAACCCCAATTGCCTCATCCCAAAAAAACAACCAAACAAAAAAAATATATGTTACAAGCAAGTTTGTGGACTCAGCGTCTTCTGACAGTAGCAACTAAAATCCCAGCAATCTTTCCTTTGGTTTTCAAAGACTGATCAAGGTAGAGAGATGTATAGCAGTATAGCATACAGTACAATGTCCTCACACTACCATCTAACACAGTGGAAGGTAAGATTCAGGTTAAAAAAACGTTTTAGTTTTAAGAATTTTATTTTCTGTATAGTATTTATGGTTCTGTATATTTAATGTGTTATGGAAAGCAAATATCGTCTAAAATTAATGTGTTTTTTTTAATTGAGATGTTAGCACAAAAGGTCACTGAATTCTAGAGAATTCTAGCTAGAAAAAATGTTTTGCATGTTACCAATTGTTTTTTTTTGTACAATATTTTTGGGTTACTTCATGGTTACTATGTTAGGAAATCTGCATATTAGCAGAATCAATGTTTTATTAAGAAAAATTATAATTACAAAAGTGTATTTTCAGCAATCTTTAGTGAAAGTTTTTGTTGGTCACAGGAACCTAATCCTCTATTTTCCATATGTTAAATGTGTCAACATTTGCAGTTTTTACTTTTATGCCATTGTCTATTAACATTATGCTGGAAAAAGTTGAGGATTGACTATCAGTGGAGAGGTGATTGTGAATTCAGTGGGGGAAGAAAACAACTGATGAAAGAATCAGAGGGAGATGAGATCAAAAACACAGGTTAAAAAAAAAACTACCCTTGGGAATTAACAGGGATACCTCTTCCTTTGAGATAGAATAGAAAAAGAAGAAATTTTGAAGTCAGAAAAGAGGGTACTGGCGTCATAGGAGTTTTAAGGTAGACTGGAAAGGTGGATAAGCTTAAACTAGATGATCTTGCTCTTGTTGGAAAAATATAAAGTTAGGTTATCTGCTGAAACTGAAGCAAGAGAGATGAGAGACTGAAGATTTGAGAACAGAAAACACAACAACTGAAGTGGGTGATAAAAGACTGACTGTGGATAAGTAAACACAATTAACATGAGATAACAAGAGTTTGTTGTTATAGGTTTGATGTTACTTTGAGAGTGGGAATGGAAAGAGTAGATTGTAGAGCTGACCCAGGATAGAATATGGACAAATGCACAGTGGATGGATAAGCAATCATGATAATAGGTTTAGAGTTCTAAGGGACTTGAGCAACCATCTAGTTTTACCTTCTCATTTTACAAATAAGGATACCAAGGTTCATAGAAGTTAAATGACATTGCTATGGTCATGCAATTAATTAAGGCCAGGGACTGAATATGAATTGATGCTTTCCTAACCCCAGATCTAGAATATCACCACTATGCTTGGCTGCCTCTGGCAGGGAGTAAAGACAGTGCTGCAATTGCTGACTTTAGTGATTGGAAGAGGAAACAGGTAAAGTTGGGATAGGTGACCTCTGGGTTCCTGTTCAACTTGGAGATTTGGAGGTTCTGTTAAGGCCAATGGATCAGAAAAATGGAGTGGGAGTTAATAGACATAACGGATGTGAAAGAGACTGAGAATGTTAACAATGACTGTAGGGCTTAGCAAATGAAATTAAAGAATAGTAGTACTATTTATAAAAATAGGGAAGGCAACTCTGAAGATGAAGGACAGCCTCTGGGTGTTGAGAATAGTGGCATGTTTTGGGTCTAGCTTAAGGATATATCGTCACTACTGAAAAGGAGCGTAGGACAAGTAACAGATAGAAAGATATTTGAGAAGGGAAATAACAATGGGTCCCAGGCAGAAGAGGCTAAATTTGTAGCAGACACTGAGATCCTATTTCCCCTTTTGGGGAAGAAGTTGTTGAGAAAAGAATTGGAAGCTAAACAATTCATTAACATTCATAACAGATGGATGGAGCAAAGAGCAAAGGGGACCCCTGGGTAGGCATTAGCAGGGATTGCTACAGTAAGCAGAATTTATTGTGTTGTGTAAGCGGAGGAGAAGAACTAGTATAAGCACTTATTAGAAATTAATGAAAATTGTGTGATAAGAATGCATGATAACTGCATCACATTTGTATCCAATGAAAACTGTATGCGTATGTCCACATATATGTGTATAGACTTCTCCAAGGGCTAAAATCAAGGTGAGATGGACTAATGCAGCATCATTATCTTCACACCTTTGAGTGACACAGAAGAGTAGAAGGTGATCAACAAGGAGAAGTACTAATTTGTCACAAAAGCAACAAAGGAGCAGAAGTGGACGGTCGGAAGGCTATGACCAGAGAAGTGTAAGGGGCTAAAATTCTAGCTATACTGTCTGTAAATCTAATGAGTGATCGGCAATTAATTAGAAGCTTTAGCAAAAGTTTAGACTTTTAAGCATTTATTAAGGAGCATAAGAATTTGGTGAGGAGAGAGAAAGAGGCCAAGGTGCCTACATCCATCTATTTAAGGGAGCCAGCATTTCTGCTCCACTCCTCATGAGGTCCTGGCCAGAGAGAGAGAGAGAGAGAGAGAGCCTCCTTTGTCCCAGAAGCCTCCTGTGAAAACTGGAAACATCCCATCCACATGCACACACAGCTCCAATCTAATTGGCTGGTTGCTTTGATAGACAGTACCCATGAGCATAGTACCCACGTCACTTCCTGACACCAAGGAACTGATCTTCCAAGCCACATGGCTTGCCCTCAGACACCTTCTCCTCATGGCTGAGGTTTCCTACAGTAACTCTCCAGCAGGTGGCATCACCCTAATTGTCACAGTCCCCCCTGTGCTTCGAGTGAAGAAACATGGTTTCCTCACTTGAAACAATAACATTACAGATGCTTATGACTAAGTAAAGGGAAAGAAAAGAGAGAAAAAGAAATTGAGCGACGCATTGACAAAGGCTAAAGGGGGCACTCCCCTATTAGCAGGTAGACATCGCAAGCAGAAAAACTAGAGGGGGCATTCCCCTTTAGTAAGTGGACATTATAAACAGTGTATACAATGTGGAAAAGAAAAACAGAAAAATGTCCGTTTAATTCTTTGGAAGTCTTTTCTCAGATGATTCTTGGGATGTCCTCTGGGTATAGCCATGGAATGGAAGTCTCTTCAGGGGTTGATGTGTGGATGCTAGTAATCAGCCAGGAAAATTTCTTACAAAATCGAGATTAACACAACTTTAAAATAGCTTTGTCAATAATCAAATCAAACAATGAAAGTTCTTAAAAACATGTCTAAGGGAATTCAGAATCTTAGTTGTTACACATGAAACATAATATAAACAAAAATTGAAACATTCTCTAAAACTTAATATTAGTACAGAAGGAAGGTCCAATTTCTAAACAATGGAGGTGGAGCAGTTCTATATGTGATGACAAGACAGAAGATGTGGCTGTGTTTGGGACTGGCTGAAAATAAATAGAAAGGTGGGGGGGGGCGCAGCTAGGTGGTACAGTGGATAAAGCACTGGCCCTGGATTCAGGAGGACCTGAGTTCAAAGCCAGCCTGACACTTGACACTTACTAGTTGTGTGACCCTGGGCAAGTCACTTAACTCCCATTGGCCCACCAAAAAAAAGAAAAAGAAAAGGAATAGAAAGAAAAGGTAGTTGAAGCTAAAGAAATTGAGAAATCATGAAATGAGAGTGTTGTATGGCATCAGCATAGATATTGACGTTAATGATAATGGAACTGGAGGAGAGTGGAAAAACGTGAGCTGATGTTATTAAAGAAGGTATAAGAGCATTTCTGAGAACCACAGATTGCTGTGATGAGAATGGGGAGTGGGTGATATGTACAAATTGTCTGGGTTTCAAAAGAGATTGCTGAGTAATGGCAGTAGAAAAATAATCTGGAAGGAAGGGGTATTATGGAAGATGAAGTATTCCCAGTAGGGTGAGGTACTGGAAAAAAAAAAAAGAGTGGTCTAAAAATAAGGTTGAAGGTGAATTTCAATCTGGGGAAATAGTCTGGGGAAAGCCAGATTTTCAGTCAAGGGAAAGAGGAGACATGAGTTTGAGGACATAGGAGAGTTGACTGATGAAATAAAAAAAATTTAGCAAGGTTTTATTTAAGGAATTAGTGGAAGGGCATATGCAGAGTGATTATAGATGGGGCTGAACCAGATGAGAATGAAAAGCTGGGAGAAAATGGGCAAGGGGGCTGCATCCATTTATGGAGGCACCTAACTAAAGCAGCCCAGCTCCTGATAGTGCATTTTATATGTGCTTAACAAATGTTTGTTACATTGAATAAGTATCTTTAATACCAAAGGAAACAAGGAGCTGGTAAACAGATATACACTAATGATAGTGAGAGTAATTGAGTAGGCAGTGTTAAGACAGTGTTGAGTAGGCGAAATATTTTTATTTTTGAAGTGGAGTATCGACCCACCAATTGTGGACCACTTGACACACAATATTTCATAATAGATGCCAATTTCCTCTCATGTGTGCATGAAATATAAAAGTGAATTACTGGGGCAGCTAGGTGGTACAGTGGATAAAGCATCGGCCCTGGATTCAGGAGGACCTGAGTTCAAATCGGCCTTAGGCACTTGACACTTACTAGCTGTGTGACCCTGGGCAAGTCACTTAACCCTCATTGCTCTGCCCAAAACAAAACAAAACAAAACAAGCAAACAAACAAAAAACCCAAGACAAAAAAAGTGAATTACCCACAGAATGTCTTATTGAAAGGGTTCTGAACACAATTTATCAATTTCTACTTTCACTAGTAAGGTCCCCAAAGTAAAATTGCCTATGTGAGCTCAATGAAAGGGGGTTTTCTAGTACTATTGCCCAGAAGTATCTATCCAGTCTTTTCTCCCTTAAATCATCACTGTTTGCCATCCTCATATCCATGTGACCAAGTGATCTCTGCTCTACATATGGCTCTGTAACAATTGGAGTGATGCCACCTGCTGGAGTTACTGTAGGAAAGCTCCACCATGAATAGAAGGTGTCTGAGGGCAAGCCATGCAGTCAGGTCCTTGGTGTCAGGAAGTGACTTTTGCTCGGGGGTACTGTCTATCAAAACTACCAGCCAATTAGCTTGGAGCTGTGGGTGTGCATGTGGATGGGATGTTCCCAGTTTCACAGGAGGCTTCTGGGAGGAAGAAGGAAGCATTGGTCCTTTTGGTTCCTGACCTCACCATGGCAGGTGGGATGATGGGATCTCTTAGAAATAGTTAGATTTTTACCTTTCTCTCTGATAATTATATCCTAATGCTCTTTAATAAATACTTAAATACTCTTGCTAAAGCTTCTAATTTATTGGTGACCATTCATTAGATATTTTAGACAGTATAGCTAGAATTTTAGCAACTTTACAGCTTCTAGGAGTATAGTCTCAAAGTAAAAGTGGTTACTAAACAAAATCATTAGAACCTACATTAACCTCCATTTCCTCAGTACCTACTCATTCCTTAATGCAATCTAGCTTGCCCAATAACTCACCTTGACCTTTCTGCAGTGATGTGTGTATGTGTGTGTGTGTGTGTGTGTAGTAGGGTATTGATAAATTCATTGAACGCATGAATGAATTACAACCCTAAGAAAAGATACAAATTCAATGTATTATCAGCTACTGTTAGCTACTTTTAGCTTTATGTGTTCTGCTTTGTCAAAGTCTACACACCCTTGAAAGTTTATCCAAGGTTGCTGGCGAAATGGACATAGTGGAAAAAGCACTGACCCTAGAGTTTGAGGACCTGTGTTCAAACCTTGCCTTTGACATTTTGATACCTCTATGACCTTAAACATGTCACTTAATCTCCCTCCCTTTCAGTTTTCCTCTATGTAAAATGGATTTGGCCCAAACATCCCCCTGACCTCCCTTTCTTCTCTAAATTTATCGCCCTATTCCTCTCACAAGGGACAGGTTTGTATATGTGTGTGACAGAGTCTTAGGACAGGCAGTTGGTGACTTTGAGGTGGGGAAGGAAGGTGGGGTTTTTTGCAGGGCAATGAGGGTTAAGTGACTTGCCCAGGGTCACACAGCTAGTAAGTGTCAAATGTCTGAGGCTGAATTTGAACTCAGGTCCTCCTGAATCCAGGGCTGGTGCTCTATCCACTGCGCCACCTAGCTGCCCCTGGAAGGTGTGTTTTTGCCAATTTTTCCACTTCCTACAAATAATTTGGCCACATTAAATCTTTGGCATTAGAATAGGTTGCTGACCCCATTTCTCACATACCGTCCTTTCTCAGTACAGGATCATAGATTTAGAGCTGTAAGGGAACTTGGTCTTCTGGTCCAACCCTCTCACTTTAAAGGTGAAGAAACAGAAGTCCGGAGACAAAGTGACTTGTCCAAGGTAACCCTATAAATAAGTGGCAGAACCAGCATGTGAACAAAGGTCTTCTGAACCCAAGGGCAGAGCTCATATGAAAGACTCCTTCAACTTCATTGAATAGTTCCCCTAGCATTGTATCTGAGTCATTAGCTAACATGAAGTGACAATGCAGGAGCACTAGAATAAGGTCTTGGATTGTAGCCAATACAGGTTCACCCTTTGGCCATCCCTTCACCTCCCTAAATAATTGTAACTTCTTTTTGTATAGGCCCAACTTTCTGCTGCTTTAATCATCTTTCCTTTGAAATCTCTCTAAGTTTCCAAAGTTTTATGTCTTTTTAGGTGAAGACACAAACTGGGTATAATTTTCTAGCTAAGATTCCACCACTGATGAATCTTTTGGTGGTTTAAGTTACTGGTTAGTGTACAATGGCATAAAATTTAGACTCAATTTATAAAATCACCATAGTAATTTTTGATAGCTATGCATTTAATGTGTGCACAGAATATTTCATTACATACCACTACATTTAGATTAAAGTGCTTTTTAATAGAATATGTAATTTAGAAATATTAAAGTGCATTTTAATTGGCCACAAATGAGATTTTTAAAGTGCTTAGAAGTGTCAGGAATATAAAATTTAAGTGATTAGATGAATTACACTATTACAAGTGATACTTTCATTTAAATAGCAGTAGATGTATAGATAAGGGACATTTATGAAGTGATGAGACTGATTTGCATAAACCACCCATGAAAGACAGACTCATAACTGTATAGTCACCCTCATAGATATACATTGCTGTTCTTCGCACTTGAAGATGCCTCTACTACTGGTGTTGCTCCTCATATGTGTGGTGGTGACAGTGAATACTTTGTACCCTCAACTACACAGAAGGATGGTCATACCCTTAATCTACACATCACCCACATGTGGTCCACTTCAGTGAGAAAGAACTCAGATATTTCTGTATTCGATTATATGTGCCTATCTCTCCGCCCTCCCTATGCCCTAGTACTCCTAAACCTATTCTTTATCTGCACCATTACCTCCAGTCCCTCTTTCCTTACCTTTCTCTACTTTCTCAAGCCCTCACTCCTCATAAGGCATCATTTTCCTCTCTTTTAGTCTTCATCCTTTAGTCAACTAGTTCTATACTATCTTCTTGATTCCCTTGTTCACTTAAGTATTACTCCCACCATCCACCTCCTCAGTGCTACTTACATGTTGCTAAACAGGAGAGTAAGATAAAGACATGCAATTGCGCTAATTGTATCCATTACAAATATATGTATATATACAGATTATGTGCTTATACATATGCACATACATAAATATATACATATAATTATATATGCATATAATATACATGTATGTATGTACATATGTGTGTGTGTATTCCCCCCCCCAATCTCAATTGGCCCCTCACTTCAGCAATGCTATTGCACCTCCAAGGTGGCTTTTCCAAATCTTCTTTTCCCTTGAACCTCCCATTCCACCCCCTCTGCATATGCTCAGAGCTGAAAGCTTCACCTCATACTTTAAAAAAAAAAAATGAGGCTATTAAGGGCCAGCTAGGTGGCATAGTAGATAAAGCATTGGCCTTGGCTTCAGGAAGATCTGAGCTCAAATCCGGTCTCGGACACTTGACACTTACTAGCTGTGTGACCCTGGGCAAGTAATTTAACCCTCATTGCCCTCTAGTAATAATAATGATAATAATAATAATAGAGGCTATTAATCATGAGTTCTCTCTTTGCTCCTTCTCTTAATCTCACAACCCTTTAATATTATCTTTCATTATCTCATCCTTTAATACAGTCCTTGATGAATAGCTTTCTCCTTGCCAAGACCAATCCAACTAAACATACCCTTGATTCAATTCCCATCTCCTCTTCTTAAGTGGATTGCCCCCACTATCATTCTCTCATTCTCTCTCTCTCCCTCCATCTCTGTCTCTGTCTCTCTACATCTTTCTGTCTGTCTGTCTGTCTCTCAGTCTCTAACCACCAGTCCCTTCCATGTTGTCCATAAACATGCCCAAGTCTTCTCCATTCTTACAAAGTCTTCATCAGACTCTACCATCCATGTAAGCTATCCTCCTATACCTCTACTTCATTCCTCAAACTTCTTGATAAAGCTGTCAGTGTTCATTGTCTTTAATTCCTCTACTGTCTTCTAAATCCCCTACACTGACATCACTTAAAGTGCTTTCTCCAAACTTCTCTCTTTTAATCAACAAAACTCATGACCTTTTTCCCTTCCTCATCCTTCTTGACCTCTCTGCAGCATTTGATATTGTTGGTGTGTGGGGTTTTGTGTGTGTGTGTGTGTGTGTGAGAGAGAGAGAGAGAGACAGAGAGACAGAGAGACAGAGAGAGACAGAGAGAGACAGAGAGAGAGAGACAGAGAGAGAGAGAGAGAGAGAGAGAGAGAGAGAGAGAGAGAGAGAGAGAGAGAGAGAGAGAGAGAGAGGTGCTATTTTGGTTCTTTTTCTATTTATCTTATAGTTCTTTCTCAATCTGCTTTACTGAGTCAATATCCACAGTATTTCCCCTCCACCACAACTGTAGGAATACCTCAGGACTCTGTCCTTTTCTCTTTTCTCTTCATGTTTCTCTCTCATGGCAATTTAATCAATTCATATGGATTTATTTATCTCAATGCTGATGATTCTGAAATTCTGTATTTCAAACCCTTGTCTCTCTCCTGTACTCCAGTACCATACAACCAACTACCTACTGAGCATTTAGAATTGGATTTCCCATAAATATCTCAATCTTAATATTTTTAAAAAACAGAATTCATTATTACCCTCCCAGATCCACCTTGCCAAAATTGACCAAGTTCTGTCAAAGGCATCACCATTCTTCTAGCATCCCAGATTTGTAATATTCTTCCTCTCACTCTCTTTACCCCAAATATAAAATAAATTGCCAAATCATGCCATTTATGCCTTAACAATATCTCTTGCTTATATCTCTTTCTCTCATAGAGACACCTTATTTAAGGCTTTCATCACCTCTTCTTTATTATTGCAACATCTTCCTAATTGGTGTCTCTGCTTCAAATACCTTACCTCTCCAATTTATCCATTGCAAGATTGTTAAACTGATTTTCCTAAACCACAAACTTGACCATACCACTCCTTGCCTCAATAAATTTCAGTGGCTCCCTATTTCTTTCAAGATTAAATGTCAAGGGGGGGCAGCTAGGTGGCATAGTGGATAGAGCACCATCCCTGGAGTCGGGAGGACCTGAGTTCAAATCCGGGCTCAGACACTTAACACTTACTAGCTGTGTGACCCTGTGCAAGTCACTTAACCCCAATTGCCTTACCAAAAAAAAAAAAAAAAAGCTTAAATGTCAACTCATATTTTTGGTATGTAAAGTCCTTCACAACTGGGCCCCAAACTTCCTTTCTTGCCTTATTGTGCATTAATCTCCCCCCATGTACACTGTAATCTAGTCAAACCGGCTTTATTGTTGTTCCTGATACATAGCATTCCATTTCTCCATTTTTGTTCAATTGTTTCAGTCATGTCCAGCTTTTCATTACCCCATTTAGGGATTTTCTTAGCAAAGATATTGGAGTGGTTTTCCCTTTCCTTCTGTAGCTCATTTTATAAATGAGAAAACTGAGGTAAACAAGATAAAATTACATACCCAGGGTCACATAGCTAGTAGGTGTCTGAGGCCAAATTTGCACCCAGGGAGATGAGTCTTTCTGATTCCATGCCGAGCACTCAATCTACTGTACCACTAGCTGCCTCCCCATTCCTGAAATACAGTCCCTCTTCACCTCCATCTTTCAAGTTCAAATGCCACTTTCTACATGAAAAGCAGATCATTTTATTTCCCCAGAGGCTGGCACCCTTTTCCCCAAATCATTTTGTATCTATTTTGTGTATATCTTTATATAGACATGTTTCTTCCCTACTTGAATGTCAGCTCTTTGATTTCAGGGAAGGTTTTCACTTGTCTTTGTACCCTCAACAATTTGTGTGGTGCCTGAGATATGGTAGTTACTTAATAAATATGTGTTGATTAATTAAAAGAGGCATATTATCCAGGAAAAAGGAGGTAACAGTCCTACTATAATATATCCTGGTTGGGGCAGCTAGGTGGCACAGTGGATAAAGCATCGGTCCTGGATTCAGGGGGACCTGAGTTCAAATCCGGTCTCAGACACTTGACACTTACTAGCTATGTGACCCTGGGCAAGTGACTTAACCCTCATTGCCCAGCAAAAAATTTTTTTTAATTAAAAAAAAATATGTCCTGGCAAGATCATATCTCAACTACATTGTTCAGTTCTGGGCATCATCATTTAAGAACAACACTGATAAAATAGAGAATATCCCAAGTAGGGCAACTAGAATGCGAAAGTCCCTGAAGTCCATGTCATATGAAGGTGCAAGTCTCAAAGAAGCAAATTTGGGCTTGATGGCAGGAAAAACAAACAAACTGGCTCATGATTTGAGCTATCCATAGGTGAAATGGTTTGCATCAGGAAGTAGTGAGTTCTCCCTCATTGGAAGTCTTCAAAAAGAAGCTAGTTGGTCATTTATTTGGTATGTGTTCATGGGGATTCTTTTCTGGTATATAGGTTAGAATACTGACCATCTGTCCAACTGTGAAATTCTGTGATTCTCTGATTCTCTGAACTGCATTTTAGGTTTCCTTCCTAGCATTTCTCCTGACCACCTGACAGCAGTTGGCCCACTTTTGCTCAGCACACACAGCTGCCCAAGTTCCATCATTCTCATTCCATCCTTTCACATGTGTAGGACAGGGTACACCAAACCTTCAAAGTTAGTGGATAGTCAGCCATCTAATATTCTTTTGTTGGCATTCCAGTCTTGTCAACTAATGTTAGGTCTGGTTCATGGGTGATCTGAGGAAGGTGCTTAAGGACCTATCAGTCACCAGAAGAACAATTTCTACAATAACAACAATATTGTAAAGAAAAACAACCGAGGGGCAGCTAGGTGGCACAGTGGATAAAGCACTGGCCCTGGATTCAGGAGTACCTGAGTTCAAATCCGGTCTCAGACATTTCACACTTACTAGCTGTGTGACCCTGGGCAAGTCACTTAACCCCCATTGCCCTGCAAAAAAAAAAAAAAAGAAAGAAAGAAAGAAAAAGAAAAAAAAAGAAAAACAACCTTGGAAAACATAAGAACTTTGATCAACACAATGACCAACCATGATTTCAGAGGACTAAGGATGAATCCTGCTACCCACCTCTTGACAAAGATTGAGACATTTTTTTTTATCATGACCATTATTGGAATTTGTTCTCTGTGGATATTTGTTAGAAGGTGGTGTGTTTTTTTTTTCAATTTGTGGGAGGAAGATTGGGGCTAGTAAAAAGGATCACCAAGAAAAGAAAAGAAAAGAAAGTCAATCAAGTGTTTTAAGAATAATGTTAATAATAGTCAGCATTTATATGACATCTACTGTATGCCATACACTGTTCGAAGTACTTTAAAAAACATCTCAAGGGGTGGCTAGGTGGCACAGTGAATAGAGCACCGGCCCTGGAGTCAGGAGTACCTGAGTTCAAATCCAGCCTCAGACACTTAACACTTACTAGCTGTGTGACCCTGGGCAAGTCACTTAACCCCAATTGCCTCACTTAAAAAAAAAACAAAAACATCTCATTTTAACTTCACAGTAAGACTTCAGAGTAGGTGCTATTATCATCCCCATTTTGTAGCTGAGGAAACTGAGACAAACTGAAGTTAAATAACTTTCTCAAGGCCACACAGCTAGTAAACATCTGAGTCTAGATCTAAATTCAGGTCTTCCTAACTGCAGTCCCAATCACCCAGATACACAAAAGAGAATAGAAAGAAAACCAGAAACAGTGAAAGGTAGGACCACTTTAAAAGTTACAAATTCAGTTTGTTATATTCTTAAGAGTAAAAGCAAGTTGCATGTAACAGACATTTGTACTTTCATGTACAATCATCTTTTTCTATCCTACTTTGTATATGAAAATGTTCAATTTATTTTATATAAATTGAATCCAGAATTTAAAAAATTAATCTATTATCAACGTGCAGGCACTATGCTAACAGTTGTTTAAAATATGGGAGGAACTTCAGAATTAATTGCCAGTGTGTAGGCAGACCATCAACTAGAAAATATGTTAATTCATAATTAAAATTATAAGAAAGAATAATTACATCATATGAGGGTTTTAATGGACCCCAAAGTTTATGTAGTCCAACAAAAACCCATGTACAATGAGCCCCATAAGTAGTTATAAAGTTTCTGCTTGAAGTCTTGCAATTAATCTGCTACACACATGAGGCAGCCTATTCTACTTTTGTGTAATTCAAATGTCTGGGGCAGTTAGGTGGCACAGTGGATGAAGCACCGGCCCTGGAATCAGGAGGACCTTAGTTCAAATCTGACCTCAGACACTTGACACTTACTAGCTGTGTAACCCTGGGCTACAAAATGGGGATGATACTAGCACCTACTCTGAAGTCTTACTGTGAAGTTAAAATGAGATGTTTTGTTTTTTTTTTAAGTGAGGCAATTGGGGTTAAGTGACTTGCCCAGGGTCACACAGCTAGTAAGTGTTAAGTGTCTGAGGCTGGATTTGAACTCAGGTATTCCTGACTCCAGGGCCGGTGCTCTATTCACTGCGCCACCTAGCCGCCCCTTGAGATGTTTTTTAAAGTACTTCGAACAGTGTATGGCATACAGTAGATGTCATATAAATGCTGACTATTATTAACATTATTCTTAAAACACTTGATTGACTTTCTTTTCTTTTCTTTTCTTGGTGATCCTTTTTACTAGCCCCAATCTTCCTCCCACAAATTGAAAAAAAAAAAACACCACCTTCTAACAAATATCCACAGAGAACAAATTCCAATAATGGTCATGATAAAAAAAAAATGTCTCAATCTTTGTCAAGAGGTGGGTAGCAGGATTCATCCTTAGTCCTCTGAAATCATGGTTGGTCATTGTGTTGATCAAAGTTCTTATGTTTTCCAAGGTTGTTTTTTCTTTTTTTTTCTTTTTCTTTCTTTCTTTTTTTTTTTTTTTTGCAGGGCAATGGGGGTTAAGTGACTTGCCCAGGGTCACACAGCTAGTAAGTGTGAAATGTCTGAGACCGGATTTGAACTCAGGTACTCCTGAATCCAGGGCCAGTGCTTTATCCACTGTGCCACCTAGCTGCCCCTCGGTTGTTTTTCTTTACAATATTGTTGTTATTGTAGAAATTGTTCTTCTGGTGACTGATAGGTCCTTAAGCACCTTCCTCAGATCACCCATGAACCAGACCTAACATTAGTTGACAAGACTGGAATGCCAACAAAAGAATATTAGATGGCTAACTATCCACTAACTTTGAAGGTTTGGTGTGCCCTGTCCTACACATGTGAAAGGATGGAATGAGAATGATGGAACTTGGGCAGCTGTGTGTGCTGAGCAAAAGTGGGCCAACTGCTGTCAGGTGGTCAGGAGAAGTGCTAGGAAGGAAACCTAAAATGCAGTTCAGAGAATCAGAGAATCATAGAATTTCACAGTTGGACAGATGGTCCGTATTCTAACCTATATACCAGAAAAGAATCCCCATGAACACATACCAAATAAATGACCAACTAGCTTCTTTTTGAAGACTTCGAATTGCCTCACAAGAAACAAACAACAACAGATTGCTAAAGGGGACACTGAACAATGGTCACCAGAGTGCCCCCTAACTTAAGATTAAGTCTTTTATTTTTACCACCTAAAATTGAATTACAAATCATTATCCCAGAAAACTGTCTGATTTAAGGTTGGAAATTCCAAAGGTCCTCTTTGACTTCACATGCAAAATGATTTGAGCCAGAATAAAAACTACAGGAAGAAGACCAGGTCATTTTCCCCCACTTTCAAAACATATGTTCCTGTTCTTATCATGTCTATAAATGCTACCACACCCTCCTCTTCCCTTTGCCATTACATTTTGGACAATGAAAAAATCCTGCTTGTGTTTCAAGGAGAAAGTCATCATTATACAATAGTTTCTGTGGACTTTTGATGGCTTTTACAACTTGTTAAGTTGGATGAAGATCTCAAAAAAATAGAAAGACAGAAAAATGTTAATTTTCCAGTTTCTTGCTGCATCTTTAGGCACAGCTCTAAATCGGATATAGTTAATTGGGGCCTTCTGAGGTTAAATAAAACTGAATCTTTTGTAGTAACCTACCACATTCTAGGGTTTTTTCAAGCATTTATAATTTATTCCTTCCACTTTGACTCTAAATTTGTCCCCTCAATTAATCAATTTTTTAAAAAGAAAACCTCATTACAGACATACATGGTCTGGCAAAATAAGTCCTCACATTGGCTATGTCCAAAAATTTAGATCCCTTTTTTCATTTTAAGTTTATTGCCTCTCTGGTAGGAGACAAGTGACATGTTTCATCTTTAGTCATTTAAATTTGTGATTTTTCATTATACTGATCAAAGTTTTAAAGTCTTTCTAAGTAGTTTTTTCCTCTATAATGTTGTCATTGTTTAAATTGCCTCAGACTGACATGGCAACTGTCAGCTGAGCAAGGCTTCAATTGTTCCTGCAAATGACCCAGTTTGCTTTTACTTCAGTGACAGGAAATGATGACAAGGTGGATTAAAAAAAACAAATGGCATTTGAGTCAGTTGACTAGTATTTATTAAGCAACTATCATGTGCAAGACACTGAATTAAATATGAGAGCACAAATAGCAGTTAATGTTACAAGGTTACACCAGTAATGAAGAGCAGAGCTGGGATTTGAACACAGGTGTTCTGATTCCCAGTCTACTGCTCGTCCGCTCTTTCCCCTGCATCATTTGTACAACGTTCACAGGTATCTTTGTGAAAAAGATTGAGGTTTCTTTTCCTAATATTTTGTTCATCTAAATAAATGGTGTCTGCGTACTGTTCCTTAACACATATTACCTGATAGATTCTAGGTGAGTCACTCTCTCTAAACCTATATCCCAAGATTATTGTGAGGAAAGGGTTTTACAAAATTTCAAGTACTATTTAAGTATATATTATTATCCTCACCCTGTAATAATGTATTATCTGGGGCAGTCAAGATCAAGGCCAGAAATATTTGCAACCTACAGAAAGGTAATTGACTATATTAGCTCTATCACAATTTGGATAAGAAACTTCATAAATGGGAATGAAAGAAATTGTCTTTCAGTCTCCACAACTACCACTTGTGCTCTATCTTCATACTACTACGACGACTAGTACTACTACTGCTACTACTGCTGCTACTACTACTACTACTTTTATGTCTCTTATCCTCAGTGCAAACTGTTGACTATAGATTTTTATTTTGTTGCCATTTGTCTTGAATGATTTTATAGGGTCATAGAATTTAGATTGACAAGAATCTTAAGGTTTAAAACCTTAATATTTGTATAAGATTATATGATTTTGTTATTGTCATTCCAAGGTATAAAGTTCTTTGGCTTCAAATCTTCTAAAAACCCCTGCCACAGGGTGCTAGGAAAATGGATTATTCTCTGGACTGATCCAACCCTAGACATGGCCAAGACAATTAGAAATGCTGTTGCACCATTGAGCAAGAAAATACAGTGTTGATGTTCCAGATACATTATGGATATTTGAGGATTCAAAAGCACATTATAAGCATTATCTCATTAGTTCACTAACAAACCATAAAGAAAATTTAGGGCTTTCATACTGACCCTATCGCATAAGTTCATTTTCAGAGGATAGAAAGGAGATTTAATAAATCAGTAAATATTTCTCATACACCTACTATGTTTGAAGCACAATATAAATACAAAAGTGAAACAGTCCCTGGCAAGATAAAGAGCTTGCATTTTAATGGTTGAGTTCACCATTAAAGATAAGAGATGCAACCATCTCTTAATCTCATCAAAACACCAGGCTTCTGCAGAATAGGCTGGATAGTCTCTGCTGAGCTCAAGTCTGCAAAGTAAGGCTGACTTCTTTATCGAAATGCCCAGGCAAACCCCATGAATTTTAACAGGCACATGTGGGTTCATACAGCTACTGTTAAGGCAAGCCGCAATCTTTCTGTGAACCTCACAAATGTAAACTAATGACTGTGTAAAACAGTTGATCACATTTTACATTTGGAGCTCTTTATGATCTCTTTTATTCATTGATATAAACATCAGCAGAAGGGTAAACAAAACATTAGTTAAATGGATGGTGGCTGAAAGTCACCATGTTCTAAATATTAGGTAAAAATGGAATAAGCAGCACACTGGAAACCTTGCACCAAGTAGTTCACATCTTTGCAGCAACACTTATAAGCAGTATGACCTCAGTCCAGTTACTAAAATCCAGCTAACTGCTTCTCTCCCCACAAATACAAAATCCCATAGCCTAGTTAAGTGCTGGATGAATATTAGAGCTTGGTAATTAGCAAAACACTAAGAAGCATCCAGTTCTATAAACAAAAACAATTCCATATTGCAGAATTAAGTGTAGGCCATGATTCCACTGAGTAAACAATCATAGTTGATAAATGTATATTTGTTGGTCCCAGAATGCCTAAGGAGCATTTTAGAGATTAGACACATAGTTGGGATTAAGTCCAGAACCTCCCCAAGGAGTTTTCCAATTAATGGAAAGATTAACTAGAGAAACACAGATTAATGGTACATGTGAATATAATTTAGATATTAACGAAATATTAAATTAAAATTGAGTTGGAACTAGAATCTACTCAATTATCCAGGTTAATAAAGGTAAACAGTGACAAAGATAACCTAAATAGTAAGTAATCCAAAAATCATTTTGGATTGGCTCTGGAACACATTACAGGAAAACTTTCAACAGCTTTCTATTTCTAATTATGTTTTGATGAGGGTAATGCACAAAATTGTTTTGCATTCCCTGAGCAGACACAAGCTAACAAGCAGGGTGGTCCAGAAACATGATGGGTGGCCAACCTGGCATCCACATTTTTTGTAGGTAACCCATATGGTGGATAATCCACATATGGATAATTAAGAGCTGACTATATTGAGGTTTGTGAGACTGTGAAGTGGTTTCCTATAAACCAGAGAAAGGCTTCATGAAGAAAGCTGACTTTGTGTCAAAAGAAAAGTAAAAGGCATGTTTGGGAATCAAGCCTGTTCTGTATATGGGAAAAGCCAGGGCATAGATAGAAAATCATAATAATAACATTTACATAGTACTTTAAGGTTTGCAAAACACTTAACAGATATTATCTCATTTGATCCTTCCAACAACCCGGGGAAATAGATGCTATTGTTACCCCCATTTTCCAGACAGGGAAACTGGGGTAGACAGAGGTAAAGTGACTTTCCCAAGGTCATAGATAGCAAGTATCTAGCAAGGCTGGATTTGAATGCAGCTACTCCTGACCCTCAGGTCCCAAAGTGTGTCCACTGTAATGACCTAGCTCCATGGTATATGGATATAGATCTATCCTAAGCAGAGTTGAAGATTGGCAGCTTTTTGTGGTTCCAAGAACATCATAACATGATGGAATGAAACAAAACATCTTGCCAGGTACGGACCAGACAACCAGGAGCAGCAAAAGTGATGGGATGGCTTTGAAGATGCCTTCCCTTGAAAAAAGAGCTAATTCTTTCTTTCTCTCTTTCTCTCTTTCTTTCTTTCTTTCTTTCTCTCTCTCTCTTTCTTTCTTTCACACACATATACACAAACATAAACACACATATATGTGTGTATATATAAATATATATGTATGTTTATGTTTAATTGTTTATTTATTTAGCTTTCCCATGAGATTATGTGTGTATATATGTATAGGGGGGGAGGTAGATAGACACACACATAGCAGCAGCAGCAGCACTGAATGCTATTACAACCATATGATTCATGGTGCTGGCTACTTTAAGACAATCCCTGTTCTTTGAATTATATAAAATCCATCAATGCATATTATTAATAGAATTCATCATTATTGTCAATCAAATGGATAAGGCAAGGGAATGAAAAAAAATCACTCTTACCTGGTTACTTCCATATGGCCCTAGGTGAGCATTTTGTCTTTCAGCACCCCAATGAACTCTAAGACTCATTTTTAGAGAAGGTGGTGGCTTTGCACTAGTAATGGGCATTTCCTCAACAGAAGTTCTCTATATCAATGAAATCATAGATGTGGCCCCCAAAACCCTACAACAATGTTCTTCTCATCATCAGTAAAGTAAATGAATGCATAAAGATATGAATGAGTAGTGCTCTACAGTAAAATATTTTAATAATACATTTGTATTGATATACAAACACTTATATATAATAATATAATAATAAATATATAATATATTATTTATATTATAATATATTTATATAATATATAAAGTAAAATACTTGTAGCTTTTATCCCAGTGCCTTCTTCCTCACTCCTCTCAAGGAACTATCCTATATAACAAATAATTTAATCAAAATATTAGAGAAATTTCTTAATTTTATAGTAGCTCTCATGAAGGAATTTAAAGATATTTTGGGATGACAGCTGAGACTAAGGTGCTAAGTATACGGGGCTGAAGTAGGGGCTTTCTATCCTCTAATCGTTTAAATATGAAATCCTATGACCACAAATAGCAGGCAACTTGTGAAAATGAATAGACTCAGCTTTCCAAAAAAAAAAAAGAATAATTACTAGTTTTTAGATGGCCATGGATAAGAGTCCTGGACTTGGAGTCAGTAAGACATGAGTTCAAATCTTTGCTCTGAGGAACAAGTTACTTAATCTCAGGAAACTATAGTTTCCTCATCTGTAAAACATAAGGAATAAAAGTGCCCATTTCACAGGATTATTGTGAAGATCAAATGAGATAACATAGACGAGGTGCTTTGCAAACCTTTTTTATTGTTTCATTTCAGTCTTGTCTGACTCTCAGTGAACCCGTTTGGGGTTTTCTTGGAGAAGATACTGAAGTAGTTAGTCATTTCCTTCTCCAGCTCATTTTACAGATGAGAAAACTGAGGCAAAAGGGGTTGAATATCTTGCTCAGGGTCACACAGCTAATAAGTGTCTGAGTCCAGATTTGAATTCAGGATGATGTCTTCCTGACCCCAAAGCCTGGTACCACCTGGTACCTGGTACCACCTTGGGCCACCTAGTTGCCCAAACCTTAAAGTGCTATATGAATCTTAGCCATTAAAGCTGAAAATTGACTTGATTGACCAGTAAATTCTGTGTCTGCTAAAGGGGTCAGAGGGTTCTTTAGAAGGTCATGGTGTTGCTTAGGCAACATATCTGGGCTTGGTTATTATTTACCAACAATCATACTTCCATACGGCAAGCACATTGTGAATGATAAAAATATTGTAAAATAGATTATAAACACAGGTATGAAATTATGGGTTTTTCAAAGGAATTCATGGTTCAGCATGTACTTTCAACAGAGAAAATAAAAACACTCTCACCACAGCCCACCCTGGAATACCACCTTTTGTCATGGGGCTGCACTTAGAGGTGTTGTCAGTCACTCATTAAGGGACCACAAGGTGGCGCTGTTGGACTTAAGGTAAACTGTTGCAAGAGACCACCTGGGCCAGCTCCAGGTCTGATCAGAAATAATTAAGACTGTGTGCCAAAGGCAGCAATATGTTTGTAGTCTGCAGGTGTTTACAGCATGGGCATCATCTCAAGTACAAAATGCTAAAGGAGGCTGAACAAGAAAACCAGCTTTTTGTCCTTGCTAAAGGTTTCAGGAAGCTTACTTTAGCAGAATGGGACTAAGTTTGCTTGTTTTGTCATTGAATTTGTAGAGAAAATACAGTTTGTGGGACCTTGGCAATATCAAGTTGCTGTCTAGTTCAGCTCCCTGTATTCATATAGCTCTGCACCTGCACAATCTCCATTCTGTTTTTAAGCTTCCTAGGGAGAGAGATCCTGCTTTCTCCCTTGATTCACCATTCCAATGTTTGTTCAACAGTCCCCATTGTCAAGCAATTCTTCTCTATGTTTCACCTAAGTTTTCTAAGGAGTGATAGCTCATTTTCTCTCTATGAAGTGGAGATAAGGAAAAACAGTCTTTCTTCAAGGGGCAGCTCATAGACTACTTCCCCAGAAAAGCCTTTCCTAATCCCCTTTGTTGACAGCATTTCTTTGTATATCACATATATGACATAATCTATAATGAGATTATAGGCAGCTGGGTGGCACAGTATATTAAGCTCTGGGCCTGGAGTCAGGAGGACATCTTTCTGAGTTCAAATATGGCTTCAAATATTTACTGGCTGTGTAACCCTGTGCAAGTCACTTACCCCTGTTTGCCTCAGTTTCCTCATCTGTAAAATGAACTGGAGAAGGACATGGCAAACCACTCTAGTATCTTTGCCAAGAAAACCCCGAATGTAGTCATGAAGAGTCAGAGACAATTAAAAAGTTAAACAACATATATGATCATATATGATCAATATAGATATCATATATAGGTATATATAAGATTATTTTAGGAATTAGGAAATATATTAGCATCTATTTCTATTTATCTGTCTAAATGCTGTATCTACCAGTAGGATATAAGTTCCTTGAAGGCAGGGATCTTTTAGCTGTTTTGCCTTGGTATTTCTAGCATCTATCCTAGTACCTTGTACATGTACTTAGTAAATGTTTGTTCATTGTAAATGTAATATTTGGGGGAGGGAGACACTGAATTAGAGGCTAGAAATCCTTAGTCCTAGTTGTGCTAGTAACTAGTTGTTGTCCTTGGGTAAACTATTCAATCTTTTGGAGCCTCAGTTTGCCCATTTCAAAAGAAAGGAATTTGGGAGAGATGATCACTAAGGACCTCCACCACCCCCACCACCCCAGTTTTTAAATTCTGTAACATTTTTAGTATGGAAATCCTTGACATTTGATTGCTCAGATTCCTTTTCTCCCTAGATTGAATAAACCCAGATTCTTTTGTATTTCTTTAGAGATTTTATTTTTAAACCTTCAATCTCTCATATTGATGGATTTACTCTGAATCTGCTTCACCTTCTCCATATCCCTTAAATGGGGAAATTGAGAACCCCACAGTAAAAGTTGTAAATTCCCACAAAAGCATAAATGTCAGATTCTTACATGCTGTTTCCTCCCTGTCAACTGGCTATTTTAGAAATTGTTCTCTGAACCTCAACTCAGAGCACTGGCCTTAGAATCAGAAAACCTGAGTTTATATCCTGGTCCTGTCACTAACTGTGTAACTTTGAGCAAATCACTTCACCTTTTGGGGCCTCAGTTTCCCCATATGTAAAATAATTGGGTTGGATTATATTATTTTAAAGGTCCCTTCTAGATCCACTTAGTCTAGATCCATAGATGTAAAACTTATGAAATCAGAAGATATGAAAGTTTTTTAACAGTCGGTTAGGATAACTGAAAGACGCCAGGTTTTTTTTTAAGGACCACCCTTTTGGGGAGGAGACCAACGACATGAGCTATGCACGCCAGTCCGCCTGCTACACACGTCAGACTGCCTGCTACGCACTCAACTTCCGGGGTGCGAGCTTAAAAGACAAGGAGAGAACGGAAGTGGGGCTTTTCCCTGCTCTGCTGGTCTCCTGACTGCGCTGCACAGACGGTCTCTCTCTCTCTCTCTCCAAAGGTGAGTTTTTTATAAGGAATATAGACTAAGCTTAGACTTAAGACAATTTGTATTGTGTTTCTACTTTCCTATCCTTCTAATCAACATCACCTTGTGACTACCATAACAATAAAAGGTCTATCTAGAAAACCAAAAGCTTCTTCCATTTACTAGTCTGGGAGATAAATTAAGGGAAAGGTGAAGTAGGGGAGATTTATGATCTAATATCCAATTTTAAATCTCACAATACAATGGTATAGATGAAGAGGATCTGATCTGGAACTAGACTCATATGTCCAATAACATAAACTGGGTAATTCTACTGTTGTTCTAAAACATAAGGATCACTGATATTATATCAATACTTTAATATTTATGTGGCTAGATGAGAACACTCCCTCCAATGTGCAGATCACACCTCATCCACGCCTTCTTATTCCGCAATATCTTGTCAGTTTCTTCCTAGATATAAGAGGATCTCCCTATCTGACTCTCTAATGGTCGTCACTTAGAATTGTTGTTGTTGATGTCATTGTTGTTTTGCTATTTTAAGCATTCCATGGATACAAGTACGGCACTCATGCTCTATCTTGTCTATCCCTGTATTTAGGTACATGGCTAGCCCTCCCCCTTTTCTAATGCAGTCTTTGGTTGAGTTATGTCACATCAGTTCTTTTCTCAAAGTCACTGTGGTAATTTCCACAGCCTACTTAGACCCATCATATATCTGTCTCTTGCCTCCTGGGCAATTTGGGGGGCAAAATCTCTCATTTTGATTCTTGATAATAGGTGTGTTCCATGGTGTATAGCCTTATAGCAAAGTGCAAAGGTATTGACTTTTTTGGGTCAGAAACAGGTGAGAGGAAGCCAATAGGAGTATACTAATTCCTCAATGAAATCTGGACCACTCTTTTCTTATTTCATTCTTGGCCTAGGCCATTGTCCATCTGCAGAGTATGTTTAAGTGATATGGATGGGCCCTCACTGCAGCAAGGCAACATTCTATTCCTCCCATAGTCCCACAGTAGCTGTTCCAAACATTGTTCTCTCTCCCCAAACCTCCTATAGCACCTTCCCCCACCGTCTCAGTTGAGAACCTTGTTTCATATACCACTCAAAAAAAACTTCATGTCATAGTCCTTAACTATGGGTATCCCCCCAGTTTTCTGACCTTAGTCCTATTCTCCATTTTGTTCTATCTCAGCTATTGATTTCATCAGTTCCCATGGGTTCAATAATCATCTTTTTGCAGATGACTCCCAGATGTATATATCTAGCCCCAGTCTTTCCCTTGAGCTCTAATGCTTTATAACCATCTGCCTTTTGGACATCTTGAATTGGATTTCCTGTAGGCACGTCAAACTCAACATGTCCAAAAGAGAACTCATTATTGTTTCTCCAAAACCCTCCCTCTTGTCAACTTCCCTATTACTTTCCAGAGGACTCACATGCTCTCAGTTATCCAGGCTTGAAACCTTAGTGTCATCCTCAGTTTCTCTCATTCACCCCACACATCCAGTTTGTGCCTGACACAAGGAGTGAGGAAATAGATAAACAAGCATCAAATGAGGTTGAGAATCCAAGTAATGATTCAACTAATTCAGACTCTACAATCATCTTACCAGAAAACTCAAGAAAATTAGGGTGATATAATTTTGTTTTGGCTTGAATTATTGAGGTAATGGACAATTTGGTGCTGCTTTCTACTTTCCTTCCCTAGCATACCCCTGACCTTAAAGTCCTAACTAAGGTTGATGAGGAAATTTGGCTTGAATATGCAAGTCTTGGAAATGAGCAATTAGACAAACCTGTGAAAACTCATATACTCTGCTCCAGCTGAAGTCTTGATGTCATTTTCCAAAATGTGTTTCTATTTAGTTGTCATTTCGGGACTAATTAATATGCATCATGGCATACAGAAGCTCCAAACCCTTATTCCAAAATGAAACATGGAACTTTAATTAGGGTCTACTCAAGTCTTCAAGCAAATCAGTTCTCTAGAATGTCAACTGGTAATTCACTCACGACACCTCACTTACCCCTCCACATCTGTCCCAATTCATACTGTTTAGCAGTAACCAAACATCATGATCTCCCCTAGTGCCACGTGGCTGTCATGGTAAATGTACTAAATTGTCTATTTCTTGGGTTTCTCAGCGTAACAGGGTCTTCATTTCCCTAATTTTACATGCTCTTGTCTCATAATTTCTTCTCTTTCACAACTTTTTTTAAAAAATTACAGTGATGGGGCAGCTAGGTGGTGCAGTGGATAAAGCACAGGCCCTGGATTCAGGAGGACCTGAATTCAAAACCAGCCGCAGACACTTGATACTTACTAGCTGTGTGACCCTGGGCAAGTCACTTAACCCTCATCATCCTACAAAAAAAAATAATGATAAAAAAATTAAAGTGACATTGCAAGTTCTGGTGGGGAGAGGGAAGAGGAAGGAGCATCAGAACCCCTAGAGGTATAGGAATGTGATTTGGAGGAAAAGAACATCTGTCATTTTGTTACTACATTTTGTAATGTTCTCTCAAAAAAAGCAAATTGAAGGGAATATTCTTTGTGATCTCATGGAAAACAAAAGGGACTCTGCTTGGGAAAATGTAGCATTTCTCTTCCCATTCCTGACAGTGGGTCCTGGTAGCCTGGAAAAGTAGAAAAAAACAACAGGGCTTCAAGTTCCCTGGTCCCAGTTCTGCCGCTTACCAGCTGTATGTTTCTAAGCAAGTTCCCCCACCACCTGCCTATGTCTAAGCTTCAGTTTTCTAATCTCAGAAATGAAGGGGGTTGAACTAGATGTTCCCAAAGATCCCTCCTAGACCCTTCTACTTAGTGATTTGTGTTACTGGAGTTCCTGGGATGATAGAATCATAAATTTAGAGCCCTAAGAACCTTTCTTCAGCATCCCTCCTTCAGATGAGCCCTTGTTTGATAACTCCTTCTGAACATTCTTCTTCTTTCTTTTCCTCATCTTGTCTTCCTACTCCTTTCCCTTAATAGTCACTATCTACTCTTTCCCACAGATCCTCAGGAGCCAAGTGTTCCTTTTCATCCATTGCATGACTGCATCCAGCCAGTCTAAAAACTCTGCTTTCTTCTTTCCATCACCTGACACACCTTAGTATCTATACTTTCATTGACTGGGCATACAAAGTGATTAACAGTCTTCTTTCCAGTGTCCCACAAGAAAACATAGACTCAGTAAAATTTTTAGAGCAACAATGGATCTTAAAAATCACCTACTCTAAACCTTTTGTTTTAAATTATATGAATGGCTTTCATTTTTATAGTGCTTCCTGGTTTAAAAAGCACTTTCCTTACAACCACTCTGAGATAGGTAGTGGAAACATGATCATTCCCATTTTACTGAGAAAGAAATGGAGGCTCACAAGAAATGACCCTACTTGAAATCACGCAGTTGTTCATTCTTCCTGTATGTAGCTTGTTTGGACATAGTTCTTTATATGTCATCTCTCCCATTAGATTGTCAGCTCCTTGAGGACAGGGACTATCTTTTGCCTATTTTTGTATCCCCAGTGCCTAGCACAATGCCTGGTACATTTTTGTTGTTCACTTGTTCAGTCTTCATGACCTCTTCATTGCGGGTTTTCTTGGCAAAAATACTGGAGGGATTTGCTATTTCCTTCTCCAGCCCATTTTACACATGAGGAAACTGAGGCAAACAGGGTTGGTGACTTGCTCGGAGTCACACAGCTAGTAAGTGTCTGGGGCCAGATGTGAACTCAGCACATTTCCTGTCTCCAGGCCCAGCATTATATCTCCTCTACCACCAGCTGCCTGCCAGGAACAGAGTAGAAGCCTAATAAATGCATACTAACTCACTGACAAGAGTTTAGGTCTCTTGAGTCTGAGACACATATTTCTCCCCTTTATACTCTACCATCTCCCCATATAATGGAGACATGAAAGTATTCTGTGGATCCATCTCACACTAGCTTAATATGGTAGATAGGTTCTCTTCACTTTTGGAGATAGAAGACTAAGACAAAATGAAAGGAGTGTCAGGATGACCTGGGTAGGCCAGATGCTCAATTCATCTAGCACAGCATTTTATCTCTGACAGTGGCTCCAAAGGACATTTTGGGAGATGCTTGTATTGCATGGTTCTTCACCGTGGTGTTAATTAGTCTCCAAAATTAGGAATATACCCTCCCTTAACACATTCATGATTTTATAATCATGTCCCACTTTGTTTGGGAGACTTAGAAACTAAAAATAACAAATACTTTTGGCCATCTCTTCCCAGTCTTGCCAAAATACTTTACTGCCCACATCAGAGACCACATGCCCTAGAGATTTTTCACCTTTTCATCTCTGGAATTTATGCTCTGGGGCCCCCTCTCTCCTGACTGGTGAATGCCTGTCCTGGCCTACTATTTTAGGATACCCTTAGTCATGCTTCACTCCACTCTCTACTCTTGAGCCATCTCCTTTACTGCCTCTGCCTTGAGTGGGTCCAGTTATAAAAACCACAATCAAATTAACTCTGTGAATGTTCCTGGGGGAGGGCAGTTTCAATTTATTCTCCTATGACCCCACCCATTATCCCTATACTTCTCAGGACCGAAGTGCCTCCCTCTGGTCTGCTTATTCAATGTAAGCTTCTGACTTTGTTCATGTTATTGTGTCCTCAGTGATTAGAATAGTCCTGGGCATAAAGCAAACACTTAATAAATGCTTTTCTATTGACATTCTCAAAATTTAAGAATGTGTTCCCTAACATATAGTTGATTTTATAAACTTTGGTCATATCTCAGCCTGTTTGGGGGACTTGGAAACATTTTCAAGAGCCAGATCAGTCATTAATGCTAAAAACAATGAGCCTTTATTTACAGACATTTTATCTTGCTTAAAGGAAGCTTTGAGACAGAAGGTGATACCCAAGGGAGAGAGGAAAGAGGGGAAGGCAGGGGAAACAAGACCATGACTAGAGAGGTAAGTTGATCCCTTGGAATCATAGGATCATAAATGGAGAGCTGGAAGGGACCCCTTCATTTTACAGTCAAAGAAATGGTGGCTCTGAGTATTTGTGACTTGTCTAGTGTCATACAGCTAGTAAGTGCCAGAGGTAGAATTTGAACCCAGGTCTTCCCAAGTATAAGTCCAGCACTCACTGCCAGGAGGAAGAAGGAGATTCAGTAGTAGTCCTCTGGACAAGCAGCTCCTGGCTTTGGTGCTCCCTGCTTTAGCTCTCCAGTTTCCCCCTCTTAATCAATGACTGCTCATTTTCCTGAATAACCACCAAACAGGTCAGAATGAGGAACTTTAAAGAGACATAAGGCATCTCACAGGCCACTCTATTTTCCCACCTTTGATATCAATGGCATTGAGGTATCAATTAGCAAGCTTTCACAAAGCAGGAACATTTCTAGTATGTAAAGTTTCAGAGAGAGAAGATTACAGAAAAGGGAGAAGATACCATGTAAGAGGAGAAAGAGAGTCTGGAGCAGAGATAACCTATCCCATGAAAGTCACGTTCCTCAAAGAGAGGTTTTTGTTTAGACGAGCAGAGATCATTTCCATGTTCCATCTTCATCTTTCTAAACTAAAAGCTTAGACCTTTCTTGTTTGTTCTCCTACAAACAATTCTCTCCTCTCTCCATGTTAAAGCCCCTTCTAATCCAAAGCTTCTAGAATTCTAATGTTCTCTATAACTCCTTCAAGGCTGTTAAATCTCAAATGATGTAAAGGACCAGAAATGCACATAGTATTTCAGGTTTAGAAGTACAAAGAATTGTTAGAGGTCATGGATAATGCTTTCTTTATTGTTTTTTGATATCTTCCCTTCGTGTTGTTTGCCTTACCTACCCATTTTTCTTCTCATGAAAGAGGTTCTAAACAGTGAAATGGATGAATCACTGTGAGAGACTATACTTATATATTTTTTGTGTTCTTTCAGGCCAAGTTTGGAAGTTCATCTTTAAAATGTAAATAAGCAGGTCATAATGTGTCATTTAAAGGAATTCCCTTCCAAAGCAGCTGTCCCCTAAGGGAAAAGGAAAAATTGGTGCTAAGATAAGGGGTGTTGACAGAGGAGATGCCAGTTCAGTGAGTTGAACTCAGCTTAACAAGATGGGTTTAATTCAGGACTTCAATGTATTTTCCCTACTTAACTTGACCTCTGTTCCCTATTTGCTAAGCTGAGTATATTTTCCCTGGGTCCTTCTCCCAACGACCACCAAAATACCATCAGATTTGAGATCCTAGAATAAGTCTCTTTCTACCTCTTAGCCCTCATCAAGTTCAAGTCCTTTGTTTTGTTTTATTTGATTTTTTTTTCCATTTTCTTCTCCAATCTTCCTCCTCCTCCTCTTCTCCTTCCTCCTCCCCCTCCTAATCCTACTCTTCTACCTCACCCCAAACCTTATTTAGGATATTGTTAGTACATTGTTTTCTAAAACATTCTTAGAGTACCAGTAGTGGTGGGGGGTGGTGGTGGTAATATTGTCCTAGAAATGGAATCAAGAAGACCTCAGTTCAAATTCTGCCTCTGAGATTTTTTTTTTTTTACAAATTATGTGTTCAGGAACAAGTCATTTAACCTCTCTGGGCCTCAGTTTCCTTATCTGTAAATTGGGGATAATTATACCTATAGTACCTCGCTCACAGAGTTGTTGTGAAGACCAAATGAGATAGCACACATTAAAGGCCATGATAAATCCTAAACTTAATTATTGGACTCTGGGTCTGTTTGCTTCAGAAGAACTAACTACATTGCCAACTGATATAATTCTCCACCCCACCCCAGCCCCAAGCCCTACCTTCCTTTAGTAAAATATAAGTACTTTGTGGGCAGTGACTGTTTTCTTTTTTTATATTTGTATCCCTAGCATCTATCACTGGGCCTGACACTTATATACTCAGTAAACACATTGGATTCAGTTGAATTGAAAATGCATTCTGGTGGGAGAGTAAAGATGATTTTTACTTTTTTTTAAGTAATCATTTGAAATGTGAGGAAGAAACAATTAGGTGACTGTTGATGGTTGCTAACTTCTTGGTCATCAGAGCTAATCAGAACTTTGCCTTCCAAGAAGCCATGGTCAAAGGCTAAAGCCAACTGTGACAAATCCCTTTTTTAAGTTGGGTGTTCTCTCTAACTCCATCAACAAGAAGATAATATAAGCTGAGGAAAATGTGCCCTGGACACAGGGGATTCTTGGTAAGAGGATATCATGGCACTGTGAAAGTGTCACTTTTTTGTTCACTGACACCAAAGGAGGGCACTTGCTGTGATATATGATCTCTCATCTCCTAGGAGTAGGTGATGAAACTTCACTGGCAAATGTGTGTCTCTGGGGCTAAAGGGCTGAAAGCTTTCTGCTTGATGTTTTCCTTGCTGTTCAGGGCATGGAAAATGGAAGGACACTAAGTTGTGGGCAGACTGCCTCTCTTTTCTTGGTCCTTTTGTAGTACAGTGGCAACAGCCTTCAAAGATTCTGGGCAAGCGCCTTTACTTGTATACAAAGAACCATTTCTGTTATGGAGAATTTGCTCCTGCTGAGCCTTTAAATCTGTAACCTTTAAGGATTTGAATTCCAAAACAGGGAATCATTCAAAACTTTTAACTCTATGACTAAAGGTTGAGCCTGGACTCTTTAAAAAATGTTCCTTGGGCACATTTCCCTGGTCTGGCTCCAGTCTATCACCAGGCTGACTCTTACCCAAACTGACACCTCATGAATAATTCACACTTATGGAAGTACAAAGACCATGAAAAAATGTATTTCTTTCCCCTTTTTTTCCTTTTTTTTCCTTTTTTGCTGCTGAATTGAATGGCTTCAGGTCTTTTGCTCTCTCATAATTAATTTTTAATGATTTTCTCCTTGGATAATGGAAAAATGAAGCCATAGTGGGCTAGCAGGATAATGGACACACCCATATATGCCAAGATGCACACAGTACTGTGTTTCTTTCTCCAAGCATGAAAGAAACTGAGAGAGGAGACAAACCAAAAGAAAGTTAACCTCAGAAGTGGTGAATAAAAAAAAATACATAACTTTTATTTAGACATTCAGCTTTATAAGAATTTAGGAAATCATCCTAAAATAGTCATACAATTTTAGAACTAGAAGTGACCTTAGAGGTCCAACCCTCTTCTTTTACAGATGAGAAAACTGTTTTCATTAACTAAGAGAGATTAGTGTCTTCCCCAATACCCCAAGACAAGTTGCAGAACTAGGTTTAGAACCCAGGCGTTCTAATATCTCACAGTATTATTTCTACTGCATTACAGTGAACCCTATTGGGAGACTTTAAACAACCAACTTCCAACGCTTAGACCTCAGATGTGAGAAATGGAAATAACTAAATATAATTTAAAATCCAAAAGTTTACAAATTCAAGATGAGCCCACACATTGAAGGTTGGAAAGAAAGGAGAAAGCACACTTCTTCATCTTCTAAAATTCCACATGGTTTTTGTTAAGGCTGATTAGTTGATCTTTATGTCCCAAAATATCTTCAGTCAGTATACTTTCCCTGTTCTGCTTTTTCTCCTGGACTAAATCAATAGCAGTATACATGATACAGGAAAAACAATTTCCTTTATTTCATAGCATACTTTTTTTAAAAATCAAGGAGTTTAAGGGACTTTCCAGACTTGATATATACATACCCTGACAAGTTTTTATTGCATGGTGAAATGGCATGCCATATAAAAGTTTTAAACACTCTTCCTCTCTATGGATCAAATTAATTATTCCTTTATTTGAGTTATAAGAAATGGTTTACTGTGTTATCATGGCTACATGAGATTGAAGGGGTGATAGATAAGGGCATATGGAAAAGATGGTACCTGAACTGAGCTTTGAAATAAGAGAAGTAATTCAGCAGGCTGAACTATGGAGGGAATATATTCCATGCATGGAGAATAGCTTGTGCGAATGCACATACGGAAGGGCAAAGGAAAGGGAATAAGTGTTTATATAGCACCTACTATGTAGTACTATATGCTGTGCTAAGTAGCACCCTGCTGCTGTTATTACCCCCATTTTAGAGTTGTGAAAACTGAGGCAAATAACAAAAGTTAAGTCACTCACCCAAAAAGTGTCTAAGATCAGACTTGAACTCTGGCCTTCCTGACTCCAGGCTCAGCATGCTGTTTACTGCTCCATCTAGCTGCCTATTTTCTATAGATTGAAAACTACAAAAGCATTAGAGACCACTGGGAGGTCAGTGGGGGAAGGGGGAGTCAGTGTAAGGAATTGAGGGACATTGTCTAACCTGTGGATTAGAAATATTTATATGCAATCTATTTGAACTATGTGTTGGAAAGAAGAGAGCCTGGGACAAGTGAATCCAGTTAGACTGGAACACAGAGAATGGGATGGAGATTAATATGAAATAAGTATGGGAAAGTAGGATGGAGCTAGATTGGGAAGAGCCTTAAATATCATGCTGAGGAGCAAAGGGAGGAAAAGGCAAAGGTGGCATCCAGTGCTGCAGAAAGGATAAAGAGATTGAGGACTGAGGACAAGTATTCCATTTGGCAAGTGTGTGGTCACTAGTAAAGTTTGGAGAGATCAATTTCAATAGAATGATGGGGAAAGGAGTCAAGTTGTGAATGGTGAAAAAGTAGATGCAATGATCATAAGTTATTTTCTAGTTTAGTTTCTTTCATCCTCTCAATCTTTTGAAGTGCACAGAGCAAATATTATTATTCTCATTTAAAGATGAAGAAATTCAGGGGCACAGTGGATAAAGCACCAGCCCTGGATTCAAGAGAACCTGAGTTCAAATCTGGCCTCAGACACTTAACACTAGCTTTGTGACCCTGGGCAAGTCACTTAACACCTCAGTGCCCTGACCCCCCCCCCCCCCACAAAAAAAAGAAAAAGATGAAATTCATTCTAACTCACAGATATTTCTAGTAAGTACGAGAGGCAACTCTTGAAGCCAATCCCTGACCAATACAAAGGAGAGGAACTGGAATAACCCCTCAAACTTCCAATATTTATGTGCAATATATTATTAGAAGTTTGACCACCTGAGTCAGTGTGGATCTGGAAGGGACCTCAGAGGTCAACTGGTCCAATTCTACCAATTCTCTCATTTTGTAAATAAGTAAACCAAGGCCCATAGGACTATTTGAACAATTATAGTACTCTTTTTTTTTTTTTTTGCGAGGCAATGACAGTTAAATGATTTGCCCAAGGTCACACAGCTAGTAATTGTCAAGTGTCTGAGGCCAGATTTGAACTCAGGTCCTCCTGAATCCAAGGCTGGTTATTAAATCTGCACTTAGTATTACTAATATCACTTACACAGTCCTTCAAGCTTTCCTTCATTTTTTGGAGAAAAATTCAGATTACTTTCAGCTTCCTTTAAAAGATAATAATAATTTTATTGTTATCCTTTGTTTATACATTTCTTAAATTTCCCCTGGTATTCCTTCCTTTCCCCCTCCTAGAGAGTCACCCCACATAACAAATACTATTTTTTAAAGGGAAAAAAGAGAAGAGAAAAACAATCAGAAAAATTGATGAGTGCCTCAAAAAAATCTGAAATATATACAGTGTTTCACACTTGTGACTTCCCACCTCTGCAAAGAAATCAGGATAGATTTATTTTTTTGGAACCACGCTTGTTATTTGTCATTTTTCAGAATTCGCTTTCAACTGTTTTGTAGCGGTTTTTCTTTCCATATATATTGTAGTCATGGTTGTGTTGTTTGCTTTCTCGACTCTACCTTTACCCTGCAGCATTTCATCTAAGGCTTCCCCTGCTACCCTATATTCATCATAATTATCATTTCTTCATCACAATAATATTTCATTACATTTATGTACCACAATTTCTTTAATGATTCCTCAATCAATGGACATTTGCTTTGTTTCTAGTTCTTTGCTACAGAAAAATGTTGCTATAAATATTTTGGTGCATCTAGAGATGTTCTTTTTACCAGTAACCTCTTTTGATTATAGTAGTGGCATCTCTGATTCAACGAATATAGACATTTTAACTACTTTATTTGCAGAATTCCGAATTATCTTCCAAAATGGTTATGCTAAATCATATTTCTGCCATCAGTGCATAGTGTGCCTATCGACCCACATTCCCTCAAACATTGATTTTTGACAGTTTTCTAGTTATAAAGTTAAACTCCAGGATTGTTTTGATTTCCATTTTTTATTGTTAGTGATTTGGAACATCCTTTCACATGGTTGTTAATAGTTTGAAATTCTTATTTTGTGGACTGTTTGTTCATATCCTTTGACTGCTGAGGAAAGCCTTCTGGAAATCTATCTTTTTCTATCTCTATATATCACATACATCTATAGCTATCTATAGCTATAAACAACAAAACAAATTCATTTAGGAGAAGGGAACCAATTAAATGAAAAAAATCTTTGTATCAAATATATCAGAAAAGGGTTTGGTATTCATAACATAAAAATTGTGGGTGTGTGAGAAAGAGACAGAGAGAGCAAGAGCGAGAGAGAGAGAGACAGTGACAGAAACAGAGAGTCAGAAACAGAGACAAAGAGACAGAGAGAATATAACATATCCCACAAGTCTTAGTGTATTTTTACGCTTCAGTAGTTCAACAATTCACTAAGACTTTTGGGACACTCAAACTCTTATCTAAGAAATTTGAGGAGCAGCTAGGTGGTCCAGTGGATAGAGCACCAGCCCTGGAGTCAGGAGGACTTGAGTTCAAATCTAGCCTCAGACCCTTGACACTTACTAGCTCTGTGACCCTGGGCAAGTCACTTAACCCCAATTGCCTCACCAAAAAAAAAAAGAAATTTGATACAAAGATTTCACTCCCATTTTACTGTTTCCCTGATCCTAGATGCCTTAATTTTGTCTGTGCAAAAACTTTTCAATTTCATGTATTCAAAATTTTTTTATGTTTTTTTTTCTAATTGTATCTATCTCTTGATGGTTAAATATACACCCTCTACTTATAGCTGTGAAAGGTATATGATCTGCTTCTCTTATGATTTTTTTAATGATATGGCTTAAATGTTCAGGACAGATATCCAACTGAATTTATTGTAGAATATTATATAAAATGTTGATCCAAGCTGAACTTCTGCCACACTGCTTTCTAATTTTCCCATGAGTTCTTATCTAATTCTTTCCTAAAGAATTTATGTTCTGTTTTATCAAACACTGAAGTAATGAGTTCCATTATTTCTGATTCTCTTTTGTCTAGTTTTTTCCATTAATCTACCCCATTTTACACTAGTACCAAATAGTTTTGATAACCAGTTTTATAAGATATTTTGATGTATTAAAATCTTATTCCCCATGTATCTCTACCCTTTTTCATTATTTCCCTTAATATTCTAGATGTTTAATTTCTCTAAATGAATTTTGTTATTACTTTATCAAGTTCTGTAAAATATCCCTTTGACAGTTTTGTTGGTATAGCATTAAAAGTATAAACTCACTTTGGTAGTATTATCATTTTTATTATATTATATTAGCATGTTCTCAGCTTTGCATACCTTAGTATTCAAGTTATTCTTTATTTCTTTAAGGAATATTGTTAAACTGAATCTAAGCAAATATTTCACATGCTTTGGTAGACCAATCCTAAATATTTTATTTATTTTATATTATTTGAATGGGATTTCCCTTTCTATTATTGCCTCTTGAATTTTGTTATTATTATACAGAAATGTTATTGATCTTATGAGTTTATTTTATAGTCTGCAACTTTGCTCAAGCTATTGTCTGTCAGTATCTTTGCCAATTCCCCTAAGATTTTCTAAGTAAACCATTATCTCATCAGAAAATAAGGAGAGTTTTATCTCCACTTTGCCTATCTTTGTATCTGTAGTTGCTTTCTCTTGTCTTAATTGCTAGCATTTCTCTATATTAAATAATACCAGGGAGAATAGGCATCCTTATGTTACCCCTACATTTATTGGGAAAGCTTCTAATGTACCCTTCTTGCATATCATGCTTCTTTTTGTTTTTAAATAGATACACTTTGTCATATAAAATATCTCTGTGCCTTTATTTTGTCAAATTTTTAGCATAAATAATTATTGAACTTTGTCAAAGGCTTTTTCTGTATCCGCTGAGAAGATCATGTGGCTTTAAATACTTTTGTTTTTAATGTGATTAATTACATTGGTTGTTTTCCTAATGTTGAACTATCCTTGAATCTTGATATAAATCCAAACCTGGTCATAATGAATGATGTCTTGGGTGAATTGCTGTCATCTGTTGAAAAGGATTTTGTTTTCTCCCACTTCCTTTAGATAAAGAAAAAAGAGAGGCATAGAGCTAGAACTGAAATGGATCTGGGAAGTCATATAATTTAACAACTTCTGGAAATCTATCTTTTTGAAAGGGAAGGTTAAGTGACTCGTCCAAGGTCACACAGTTAATAAATTGAAATGTTAGGATTTGAACTCAGGTTCTCTGAATATGAATTCAGGTTTCTTTCCATTATATTACATACTCTCCTTTTTCACTTTGCATTTTGCCACATCTTTTGTGCATGGGGGTGGAGAGGGGAGGTGAATTCAGTGTCTAACTTCAGAGAAACTTACTCCAAATCTTTCAAAGCCTAATATAATTGGGAATGTTACTTTTTTCTTTCATTCACAATTAATAGCTTCCATAGGGTGGGAGGGAGGAGTTATTGCCTATAACAAAGGCAAGGAAGGTCAGATTGTCTTCACCTCAGCAATGACATTATCTTCTAATATACTTCTTACTGGGCAACTGACAAAACAGCTGGCTAGCCTGGGCTATTAACTTCCACTAACATCAAGCGAAGCACTCGCCTGACCCAACCCACCTAGTAAACCCTAGCAATAGTGAGGACAGTAGAAAACCATTTGCATATCTTGTTTTCTAAATAAATATATAAATAATGATGAATACAGAGTGAATGGTGGGGTGGGTGGGAAGTGGGGGGTGGAGGGAGTGGCAAGATATCCTTGATCTGGTTTTGCACAGACCACAGCCTTTTCCTTGGTTTGTTCTTTTAGGAAAGGGTTCAAGCGTGGAGATTTGTCTTTATAATGTTCTACACTTGAGTTTATTAGTCCCAAAGAAGAAAAGGCCCCTTCACCAGGTTGAGGGGTATTGGACAGTGTTCTCCAAGAGCATGAAAGGACCTGCAGGGTTTTCTATATGGAGCGGCATACAAAATAATGTTTCAAATCAAGCTGAATTCCAGAAACTACGAAAGTCACTGGGCTCAAGGCAACCACCACTTAACCAGAGGGGAAATAAGGTTGTTTCTTGCTTTGACTGAATTCTTTCTATATAGTGAAACTGCATTCATTTAAAATGAAGGGGTTGGGGAAGAAAAAGGTATATAGCAAGGTCTGCATTCTCATTTTTTTTTTTTATTAGTAGTACAGCTAGTTATTTCAGCAAAGTTGCTTGGGACAATATGTAATTTAACTAACAGAATAAGGATTTACTATAATCTTCGGTATCATCAGTACTGTATTTATAAGAAATAACATATTGCCCAGAAATGGAGGAAAAGATCCCCAGAAAGATGGTAGTGAGTTGTTTGTTTTTTTCCCCTATCTTTTCTTTTAAATCCAATATTCAAAGTATTAAGTATCTGTTTTAATATTATTCTGTAAAAATGTCTTGAGACACCTCTTTTGAGAGGAAGAGGTAGAGGTAGGCATCTGAGTAAACTCGATTCAGGAGTAGAAAACTTAAAATGAGAAACTCTCCTCAGTCTCTCGGTGAGGTTGGCACAGACCTTTTAGATATCGTCAACAGATGGTGTATGGTATTTATGAGCACAGTTGTTGAATGCTTTACAGAGTGACTCATAAACTGATAGCTGTTTATTGAAGGGAACTGTATGGCGTTATCTCGTTTTAAATGTTGCTCTGTTGTAGAGAGGGTACAAATTCTCAGTTAACCATGCTTCTGTTTCCCTACTTAAGTTTTCTTGAAAGCAGGAACAATCGTCTGTAATAGTTATTTACTGCATCCAACTTCGTACTCTCATTCACCTCTGCAGACAGTGCCACTTTGATTCACCAAGAAAACAGAAAGCAAATACAAATTGTTAAGAGAGATGGCTTTTGGTTTCTTTTAACCTCAGTCAGCTATTTCATGTGTAAGAAGTGGGTATGCACATACATGCACATGTCTTAGTCTAGGAGATCAGCCTCCAAGTAATGTTGAGAATGAGTAAACCAGAGTGTTTGTAGATGTTTTGGCTTCTGTTCAGAAATGTCGGTCAAGTATGGGAGGCTTTGGGAAGAATTTAGTCTTCATGGGCTTTTGATAATGTTTTGAAAGAAAAATGTGAGTTTTAAGTAGGCAACAGATATGTCAAAAGGGTGTTTCACAACTACTGTTAATTTCAGTTGTTTGTCAGCAAACTATGTCCCGTGGTGGCAGAACTGGAATTCAAATCTACAGCTGGTTGGAATCGTTTAGCTTTTCAGGGAGCCTATGGGACTTGGGGGGTAGCATTTTGAAATATTTCCATGAAGAGGAACTGGCATTGGAATCATCTAAGGTTCATATTAGGGAATCATAATATGGTGTTTGCAATTTTTCTCTTTCTTTCCATTGTTAACTTTTATTATTTATATCCTTCCAGAATCTAGATTGTTCATAGTATTTTTGCCTCTGGTGGAGTGGGTGGGGGAGGATGAAAACTGAAGCAGTGTACAATGACCTCTTCTGTATGGCCATAGAACCATAGATTTACAGCTAGAAGGGACTTCAGAGGCTGAGCCCAATCTCAACATTTCACAGAGACCTTAATTTCCAAGTGCGAATTGTACAAGGTCACACAGCTAATGACAGAGCTGGTCATCTCCTACAGATCCCTGCTCTTTAGCTCCAAGTCCAGTGGTCCTTTCACAAGGCCATTTGCTTTTCTATAATAAATCACTTTGTAAGAATTTTTTGGATATTCATTCAAAAAATATTTCTAAATGTCTATACTTTGGGCCAAGCACCATGCCTTTAAGGCAAAAAACAAAACATTATCTGCCCTCAAAAAAAACCCCTTATTCTATTTATGCTTATGATCAATATGTACAAATAAATCCAAAGTAATACAAAATCATTTCAAGGGGGAGTAAGGGCTAATAACTGAGAATAATGTCATTGTAACATGTTACCTCCATTTTTATTTTCCCAGCAGACTTTTTTATCATAAAAGTATTTTGTTATTTTCTAGTTACATGTAGAGATAGTTTTCAACATTTGTTTTCATAAGATTTCTAGTTCTAATTTTTCTCCTTCCCTCCACCCTCTCCAAGACAGGCAAGCAATCTGATACAGGTTATGCCAGAAGATTTTAGAAGAAATGTTTAATGCCCAAGTTTCTCATTAATAATAATAACTGACAGTCAGGAAGAACTCCTCCCTCCAACAAAAGCCAGATGGCCTAGAGAAGTCACCTAAACACTCTGAGCCTGTTTCCTTGTCTGTAAGACTGAAATAATGATAGCATCTATCTCATAGTTTTTAGTGAGGATCAAGCAAGTTAATGTTTTCAAAGAACTTTGCAAACCTCAAGTTACTATGTGAATCTCAGCTCAGGCTAGATTTTAGGAATTTCACTGGGCTAGGGAACTCCAAATTAGAAAATTTCTTCTATTTCCTCAGCGTAGTTTGGCATCTTCTGTACAATTTACAGCCTTAGAGAGTTATCCAGACTACTGAGAGATTTAGTGACTTTTCAGAGGTCAGACAAGCTGTCAGTTTATTTTATTATTTTTGTTGCTATTGTTATACTTTAAATTTTGCAAAACTTTTTTTTTTTTTTAGTGAGGCAATTGGGGTTAAGTGACTTGCCCAGGGTCACACAGCTAGTAAGTATTAAGTGTCTGAGGCCGGATTTGAACTCAGGTACTCCTGACTCCAGGGCTGGTGCTCTATCCACTGCGCCCACCTAGCTGCCCCCACAAAACTTTTAAAATATTCTCTCCTTTGAGCCTTACAAACAATCCACATAGCTATCTGGAGTTACTCATTAGAAAATGTCTCTTTCCCAAGGATGGTATTAGGATTTGGTAATTGTTTATTGTGATTTCCTTTTAGCTACTGAAAATAAATATATGCATACAGTCAGACTTTTTTTTTTCTGAAGTCTTTGGTAGCAAGACAATGTGTAAAGGCTAAATGAATAGTAAAATGGAGGCTTCACAATACTCTTCTCTGACCCTTTCCTTTATATCTCCTCATCTCTCCAAAGAAACTGTTGTCTTCTTAGAGCCCAGAATCCACTGAGCTTAAACTTCCCTTTGTGGTCTTAATTCTGATTTACAATTTGACTTGGTGGAAACAGGGCCAGCCTCAGATCAAGCCTATTCGTTTTTTGTTTGTTTTTTTGTTTTTTGGATTGGGGCAATGAGGGTTAAGTGACTTGCCCAAAAGTCACACAGCTAATAAGTGTCAAGTGTCTGATGCCGGATTTGAACTTAGGTCCTCTTGAATCCAAGGGCGGTGCTTTATCCACTGCGCCACCTAGCTGCCCCCGCCTCAAGTCCTATTTGTGATAACTAATGGTGAAATATCTCTGAGCTGGCACCATAACGCACAGAGTGCTGGGCCCAGAATCAGGAAAACTGGAGTTCAAAGCCTGCCTCAGATGCTTAATAACTATATGATCTGGGCAAGTCACTTCTCTGTTTACCTTGGTTTCCTTGACTATAAAATGGGAATAATAATAGCACCAAATGTTGTAAGCATCCAGGATGATTGGAAGCATTCAATGACATAATATTTATAAAGTGCTTGACACATAGTAGGCACTTAATAAAATACTTGTTTCCTTCCTTATTTCCTTTCAGTGTTCTGTAACCTAAGACCCTAAATTGCAGAGCAGGTTCCTACTATTATCAGAGGGTAAGGAGTATCTATAATATAATTATATACTGAGATGGGCCTTCAAGCTGGGGAGGAAGAAAAATGAATGAGACGCAGAAACTGACAGGTAACAGAGAGCGCAGTTTTCTGATGTCCTCATTGCGGCAGGAGCTGCGACTCCCTTATTGGACTGCACAGCCACACTGTGGCCTGTGGCTCTTCAAGGTGCTGATCCATGGTCGCCCACGACTGGTGGAAGCCTACTACCTATAATGTAATTATAGGTACAGACTAAAAAAATGGTGAAAGAAATATATGGAAATAAGAATTTGGAGCCCTGGGTTCTAGTCCTGACTCTGCCATTAACTTCCTGACTTCTGCAAAGTTGCTTTCTTACATGTAAAATAAGAGAGCTAGACAAGGTGAGCTCTAAGATTCCTTCCCAATGTGAAGCTCTATGAGTATGAACAGATACTAAGAAAGGTCTCGAAGCCCACTCTAGGACACACACAGTCTAGTAGACTCTGTGGAGTCCTTTGTGGACACAAAGAATCAGACCTGGGGGCTGGAGGGTGGGGACCAGTGGGGGTATTCGGAGAGGCATTTGGCAGAAAGCACAGAAAAACGAAGCAAAAGAGGGAACTTTGGCCTTGGGTCCCTGGAAAGGACAATAGCAGTTGATGCTGGTGTTGATATAGTACTTTATCATTTTCAAAGTGCTTTACGTATTTTATCTTACTGGATTCTCACAATAACCCTGTGAGGTAGGTGGCACTAGCACCACTGGGTTTAGCAAGGTTACTGCCACTTAACACAGCTAGGAAGTGTCAGAGCTGGGACTGATATCTCAGCCTCCTGACTCTAATGTCAATGTTCCTTCCACTCAGCCACACTTCCTCCCTGATAGAGAATATGGAAAGAGATGTCTACACAGTCTGCTTAATTATGGCTCATTAAGCAGTGCTGAAAGGCATCATCTCACCTTCTCCCCTGTGATATGCACAGGTTTAGAGCTGGGAGGCTCTTTGCAAGTCATCTAGTTCTATCCCTTCATTTTATAGATGGGAAAACTAAGGCCCAGAGAAGTAAGTAAACTTGCTAAGGTCTCACAGATAGTAAATGAGGAGCCCAGATTCAAATCCAAGTTATCCAACTTCAGACCCAGCTCTCTTGGGAAAGGGGACCGTATTGTTTCTAATTTTTTTATGGCCAGAACTTAGCCCAGGGTCTTGCATGTTGTAGGTGCAATAATAAATACTAATTGAATTGAATCAAATTAAAATGAGGAGGAAATGGAAGTAGAGGGTCAAAGTGTGGGAAGCAGCCTGCTCTGCTTTTTTTTTTTTAGAATAGGAAGGTTTCTAGTTATTTATTTCAAAGTAATAAACATTTTTATTCATAGTTTGGGGTTCCATTTTTTTTATCCCTCCTTCCCTCCCTCCCTCCCCCTCCCCTGAAGTGGTAAGCAATCAAATATGGGTCATACATGTATGATTATGTAAAACATTACCATATTAGTCACTTTGTACTAGAAAACTTGAATAATAGTGCAAAAATATTTTTGATGACTTGGCTAATTTGGGGGGCTAATCTGACTGGAGGACTAATCTGGGGACTTTTGACTATTTGGCTATCTGACTGCTATTAATTTAATATGGGCCATTTATAAAGGTCTACCACACTGCTCCACTCCCAAATTGATAAGCAAAGTATTAAGAAGCCTCTTAACTAAATAATCCAAGCAGAGTTTATTTATGAGATACTATTTAAAATTAAGAATACAGGGAAATAAAATGTACAACCCTGACTGCATTTCCACTGTGGCTCTTTCCCACCTGCTGTGCCTAGAACTTCTTGAATACAGTAAGGGCCTTAAGCCACCTCTTGCCTCAGGGCACTCAGGTCCTTTATTCTAACTATGAGCCCCTTTCACTTTGTAAATGCCCCTGCTTCTAACTTTCCTCTCCTTACTGCCACCACTGAACCTGTGTTTCTCTCTCACCGACCTTCTGTCTGTCTGCTCTGTCAGTCTGCCCTTCGGCTTCTCTTTTCCCTGCCTAGTCCTTCTTGTCTCTCCTGCATCCTTATAGCCCGTCTCTCGTCTGCCGGCTCTTAACCTTTCCAATCTCTTCAGCAGCCTCCAGTCTCTCTATCTAGTCCATCCCTGTCTTCTTGTCAGCCCCCCTTCCTGTCTAACCCCCAGCCTATATATACCATTTTCTTTTCTCCACTCAAATCTCCCGGGGCTTCCTGCGCCCCACAGACCAAGGCTAATCTGCCAGCCAGGGCTGCGGCTGGTGGGGGTGGGGGGGAGGGGGATGTTCGAGCAACCTGTGCCTCAGCACAGGCTATCCCCAGATCTTTCGGATAGCTCCGCTCAGGTCAGAGGGAGCTGGGGGCTTTTTTTTCTGCACCTCCCACACAGAAGAGAGCCTGAGAGCCTAAGGCTTTCTAATCTCAGCCTAAAGGTAAGGTCCCCAGATCAAAATAAATTTCCACAATAGAAAAAAGAAACAAAGTAAAAAATAGCATGCTCCAGTCTGTGTTCAATCAATATCAGTTCTTTCTCTGGAGGTAGACGGTATGTTTCATCACTAGTCCTTTGGGATTGTCTTGGATCATTGTATTCCTGAGAATAATTAAGTCATTCACAGTTCTTCAAACAATACCACTGTCTCTGTGCATAATGTTCTCTTGGTTCTGCTCACTTCACTATACATCAGTTCATACAAGTCTTTCCAGGTCTTTCTGAAATCATCCTGCTTGTCATTTTTTTCTCTTTTTTTTTTTGTGTGGGGTAATGGGGGTTAAGTGACTTGCCCAGGGTCACACAGCTATTATGTGTCTGAGGCCATATTTGAACTCAGATCCTTCTGAATCCAGGGCTGGTGCTTTAACCACTGCGCCACCTAGCTGCTCCACCTGCTTGTCATTTTTTAATAGCACAATAATTTTCCATCACCATCATATACCACAGTTTGTTTAGCCATTCCCCAATTGATGGATATTCCTTTGATTTCCAATTCTTCCTGCTCTGCTTTAAGAACCTTGCTGTCAAATCAAGAAGTCAGTATCAGTATATTCTTACAGAAGTTTCTTTCTCTTTATGTTAATGTCCTACCCTCACCTCCCACCCTCAACTCAAGACCCCTAAGGCACTGGAATTCCTGGAATTTTTATGAATAATTCTAGACACGCTAACAATACATTTCAGACAAAATTTCTATCCCTGTCCCCCCAAAACACATTAGCTATTCCCTCAAAAGCCATTCCAAATGGTCTTAGGTATGGTAAGTACTGCCCAACATTCTGTCCATTGGTCTAGGTGTGTTTATATTTCAGTGGCTGGTTACAGGTGTTGAAAAGTGGCAGTGCCTGCATGTTAGTGTAATTCTCCTCATCTTTTTTTTTTTTTTTTTAAGCAGAACTTGTCTCTCCTAGGGAGATACAGGAGGTGAATGTGGGCAGAATCCAAAGGTTCGATGGTGGTCCATAGACAAGCTTTCCTCTATGCTCTCTGGGAAGAAGCTGTGGCTTCTCCCAGGGCTTGTTTCTCCTAATAGGCAACTGACCATCACCTCCCTTGTTGCCACTGCTGATATCACACTGCCCAGCACCTCTGGCTCCTGCTGCCTGAAATAATGGAAATGCCTCAGGGACCTGCTTGGCTGGAAAAATCTTTTCATACAAACTCAGGACACTTGTGCTCAGGTTTCCCCATGTCTAAAATCATAGACATATGAGCAAACACTTGCATTCATGTAATGCAGTGAGTCAGTCAATAAGTATTTGTTAAGTGCCTACTTTGTGCCAGGTACTATGCCAAGCACTAGGGATATAAAAAGAGGCAAAAGATAGTCCCTGCCCTCAAGGACCTCACAGTCTAATGCAGTTCTTTAAATCTTTTAAACTTAGAATATTTGTCTCATCATCTGGAAAGGGGAAGGAACAGGCACTGGACCCGTCATTCCATTTGTCTACAGAACTCCTAAATGAGCAAACTCCCTCTAACAATGCAGGTGGGTACCTTCCCTGAAGTTCATGGCCTTAGAGTGCTGACTTGACCAGAGCATGGAGAGATGAAGTCATTTACCCAGGATTGTATAGTATAGTCTGTGGGCTCAGAGGCAGCACTGGAATCCAGGTCTTCCTGGGTCTGAAGGCAACTCTCTAGCCACTACCTGCCTCTCTGATATGGAAAATACATAATAAAGAGAATTAACCTGTACCAACACAGATTCATAGCCCTGTATACTTCTAAATCATTTTCTGTACATTATTCCCCTGTTTTTCAAAACTACCCTGTGAACTGTGGATCACGGGCATTGGCCTCCCTATATAGATACGGAAGTTGAAGCTGACATGGTCACATGGCCAGCAAACAACAGAACTGAGGCCTAGAAACACACATTTTGACCCCAAGGTCATGTGGTCTGGCTCTGGATTCAGAGGACAAAGTTCAAATCCTGTCTTTAAAAACCTGTGTGATTTTGAGCAAGTCACTTCCCCAGGGGCCTCAGTTTTCTCCTCTGTAAAATGAGAAAGTTGGCCTAAATGACCTCTGAGGTGCCTTTAACTCCAGACCTGTGCTTCTATTGTCAGTGCCTGATGATGAGAGCTTTTCCAGGGTGGCTCCAACTCAAATTGCTAGTTGGTTATTTGTCTATCACTAATGTATTTACATTACTACTATCTGAATTTTCTTAAACAAAGAGTTCTTAATCAGATTATATAATCTTCTGAATAACAGAACAAAAGGCTGGGAGACTGAAAACTATCTGAAGAGGCCTCCCAGAGTTTGTTCTCCCTGGGGTAAAATCCCCAATTCATAGATTTTGAGCTAGAAGTGGGCCTGGTAAATCAGGTAGTCTAAAACCTACTCATCCCCACCCACATTGTTCAGATGAGAAAACTGAGGGCCAGAGGTGAAATGACTTTCTAAAGGTCAAACAGGCAAGGAATGAGAGAATTAGTGATTCGAATCCTGGTCCACAAGTACTGAGCTATTTCCATTGCCTTCTTCTACTTATCTTCCCTTTTTGCAGAAATAAAGGATTAGGAAGAAATACTTCTCTAGATGTCTCCTTAATGCAAAAGCCATACCATGCCCAGAAGTCATGCTAATTTTGATATTATAATAATAATAATGCTACAATATAATATAATATGATATGATACAATATGATACAATACAATGTAATATAATACAAAACAATGGTCATAATAATGTGCTCTTTTGACACTTACTGTCTATATCATACATCCCTCTGTTGAATATGTGACTATACAATCCCTGAAAGGGCAGGCAATTGGGGGTGGTCATTGTTTTAGTTATCACAGGACAATGGGAAGAAACCAAATAGTCTAAGAAAAGACAGTGTCCAGGAAAGAGCCCACAAGGAAAGGATATGTATATACATGCCCACATTGCCAAGGACTTCTGAGTCATTCTACCTTCAGTGGAGAACAAAGCAAAAACGGCATTAGAAGAGATTTCTCTGGTTTGAGGCTATCAGGCAAGCGGCCAGTCCTATCTCTTCTTGCTTCTGGGATGCTGTTGGGCCTGCTGCCATGCTGCTGGCATGAGGCTGCCACACTGAAAGCTCCTGACACTACTCTCAGAAGAAATCCGATTCTTGAAATGTCAAGAAAAGCTGCACTGGGGGTCCAGGACTGAATTCGCTTTGAGTGTGTCTTTTCCTTTCAATTATTTGCATGCTTTTGCCTGGGATAATGTTGATGAATCTATGAGCACAGCTATTGTTGGCTTTCTATTTTTGAAAAAAAAAAATGTTCTAAGAACAAGCTTAATTGGCACAGAGAATGAAAATAGCCGGGGAAAAGGGGGTGGAGAGAGTAGATGAAGAGACAGGAAAATCTGCAACATTGTGTGGGAGAGAGCAAAAGAGAACATACCATTTTAGTCATTTTTTTTTTTTTGGCTTTTAAATTTCTCTTTGTTGTGTGGTCCAGGCAGCTTCATGGGTTCCTCTATGAGAAGTAAGGGAAAAGCCTGAATTAATCTTTTACTGGCAAAATCTAAAGCCATCTGGGCGAGTGCTGATATCCTGTTATCACCTGACAACGTGGAAGAAGGGAATTCTCTATCCACAAATAGGCAGTTGGGAAGAGTTTCTGGATTTATACTGTGGAAAACTTCAGTTTAAGAGAGAATTTCTGCCACAACTTTTTCCTGCAAGCAATCTGGAATGTCAATGAATATGCGTACAATAGTCGTACATGTTATAACCCATAGCTGATTGCTTACCACTTCAGTGAGGGAGGAGGAGAGGGAGGGAAGGGGGGATAAAAATTGGAACTCAAAACTATAAATAAAAATGTTTATTACTTTAAAAATTAATTAATTTTAAAAATAATATGCATACAAGTCTGCATGTATAAGGAACAGAAATAGGGAAGCTCCCACTGGACAAATCTCTTTGCTCAGAAGCAGGCCAAGAAAGCTAATGACTTGTACTCCCCCCTATCTGCTCCTTCCTTCACACACCTTTCTCCAGAGAAAGAACTCTCTTGGGGAAAGTGAGTACAATCTAATTTAGGATTTAAAAGGATCAAGACAGAGTTCACAGGGTATCCAAATCTCAGGGTATGAGAAAGGACTTTTTAAAAAGGGATCCAAAAACTGGGGAAGTCAGCATGAAGTAGACAGGAAGTTTCAGAAATATGTGCCCAAATTACAGGAAGACTCTGGAATGGGCTTTCTTGTAGTACAAGAGCACTGTATTTGGAGCTAGGAACACATGGCTTCCAATCCGTTCTCTGACACTTACTAGCTGTGTAACCTTGGGAGAATCACTGTAAAATGAGCGCCTTGGACTAGATAAATTTGCATCTCCAGATGTATGATTCTATGATCTTGTAACGAACTGGATGGAGTTGCCAAGTCTACTCAGTCTCTCTAGTGAAAGGAGTTTTCCTCTTCCCTCTTCCACAAAGCCTCTGTGATGGCCCTCCCCCATGTGTTCTTTCTTAGATTAGAGTACTTTGTCGGTCTCTCTGCTTTACCTTATCCAGTTCCACCTTGTATCATACTTATCTGTATTCTTGTTGCATCCTTCCAATCAAACTGTAAATTCTTTGAAGGTGGGGACCAGGATATTTATTATTTTTTATACCCAGCACCTAGTATACCTCACAATGTGGTCTATAGGGTAGGCCATTCAACCAATGAATATTAGTTGAATTAAAAATATTCCATCATGCTGAAAGTGAATGAGCTTTATTTCCTGTCTTTTCAAAAGAGGCAGCATCCCTGTCACAAAGCAAAGACACATATGGTACTTACTGACCATGGGAGTTACAGGAGTGTTTTCTTCAGAAATAAACAATGGAAGAAGGTGGGAGGTAGGGAGGAGGGAAGAGAAGGGACAGACAGGTGGTGACATATTTATAAGTAACTTTAATCCTTTTTCATGCCCAATGCCTGCAATTCTGTTTTAAGCCCGAATATCCTTTGTACTTGACCCCTGAGGCTGCCCCAAGAAGGATGGTATGTCAGAAAACAACAAGGATGAGAAGAATTTCTCACATCAAGGATGAGGGGTCCTATATCTTACAGAGTAACATAAAACATGCCACCTTAGAAGTGGAGAAAGCTGGAACAGAGCCTCAGAAGGCCTGCCAATTCTTCAGTCTCTTCGAAATCCCTTTTTACCAGGGAGCCTTGTCAAACTCCATCCCCAGGGAGTGCACAACATGCCTTTTCAGCCTGATTGTTCTTTGCACTTTCCTTTGTTTCACAGGTTAGATCTGGAATACCTCGAGACAAAGATGATTAAAAAATTTCCGGAACAAAAATCAAATATGTGTGATCTTTAGAATAACCTGTAAACTGGCTTAGGTCAAGTTTCTGAGCATAAAAACAGGTGACATTCCCAAGTAGGTTTCTTTTATAGAGCCATTAGATATCAGAGAAGAGACTGGGTCTGTGAATTGCTGCATCTAAGAGAAATTTGACTCAGTTTTTGAGGTAAGCAGTACCAAAAAAGAAAAGAAAAAAGAAAGAGTAAATTCTATAAGGCATGAGCTGCCAGACAGTAACATAACTTTTCCAAGATGGTTTTTACATATTCTTTCCAAAATGAATAAGAACTGGGATTCAGGGGCCACATGGTGTAGAAGGAAGAATAGATCTGGGGGCCAGGACCCACCTCAGAAAGAGGGAGCAGTTTGTAGTCAGAGAAGATGGTTTCAAATCCTGCCTCTGTTATTTACTCCCTCTGTGACCTTGAATAAGTCACCTAGCCTCTCTGAGCCCCAGTTTCTTCATTTGGAAAATGGGAGTAACAGTAGTACCCATCACACACATATCACATGAGATGTCATGCAAAAGTGCTTTGCAAACTTTGAAGTGCAATATAAAACCCACTATTATTAATCACTGCAAGAAACTTCTGTCATGGTTTCAGAAATATCAAGTAAAATAAAAGAGGGAATGACCAATCTTTTACTCAGGGGATACACAAAAGCAGGTCCCCTGGGCTAGAATGGCCATGTGATATCTGCCAGCAGTCATAAAGTATTGTTTTGAATGAAAAGAAAGCCCTAAAGGCTTATCTGCCTTCAGAAAGGGGAGATTGACTGGTTAAAAGAGGATACATTTGGATCATTTTTTATTTAACCTTTACTGCCGGGCTCTCTAATCTTATTACTGTATAATGTAAAATCCACAGGCTTCCTGATTTCATCACTTTGCCAAGGGTGGGTATCTACTAGGTTTGTGGGCAATTGTCCTAGCACAGCCTGATAATAGCCGCTCTCTCAGGATTTATAACAGTTTGAGCCAATTGAAGAAAATAAATGAAATTCTGACTTCATTTTATTACCACTGTATCTTCCTATAGGATGGTGGGCTGTTTAAACACACACACACACACACACACACACACACACACACACACCCCAGAATTTTGAATGTGTCTCTGAAGGCAAGTAATGAGGATGACTTTCCCCATCAGTCTGCCAAAATGATGCTCCTGTCTATGGGAGAAGATGCCATCTGTAGGCTTAAGTTGCTGTTAAATGGGAAAGGAAGTACAGTATTCCCTTTCCTGAAAGACTTTTTTTTAAAAAGGTAGATTTTCTTCTTTGTGGGCTGACATATTCCCATGACAATATTGAGAGACAGAAAAGACTCAATAAGCACTGAAGGATGCTACTATTCACGTGATTCTGTGTACTTTGAGTCTTTTTACCCTACTAGCTAGGTTAAAAGGGCTAAAGTTGGGCTAAGAAGGTTGAAAAACATTGAAGTCTCTCTAGTAGAAGGGAGAACTCCTCCTTAGATATCTGCTGGCTTTGCCTAGAGATATAATGTGGAGGCATCCACTAAATTGGGGGAATTATTAGCAGCCTGAGGGCCAAGGGATCTTAAATTTAAAACTGTAAGGAGACTTAAAGTTCATCTAGTTCAACTTCTTCATTTTAAAGATTGAGATGCATAGCATGTCAGAAAGAACAATAATTCAGAAAAGGAAGCACCTGGTTAGGAAAATAATGTGCCTGAATAGGAAATTTTCTTCGTAAAAATGGATAGTTAAATTGCTTTGTAAGTGTAGAAGGACATGCTAAAAGGGAAGGAGGAGGAGGGGAGGCAGAGGGAAAGTTCAGGGAGAAGAAGGGGAGCGGAAAGAAGGAAAAAGAGGAGAGAGAGAGAGAATGAGGAGAGGGAAGAAAGGAAAGAAAGGAAAGAAAAAGGGAGTGGAGAGGAAAAAATAGATCAGCTCAATGGGTTATAGTAGCACAGTAACAAGACCAAGGTTGTTGGTTTGGCCCCAGGTGGGTCAGTTACTTTTGTTTTTTGCCATAGTCCCAGCTTGCACCCCTGATCCCAGCTGGCTGTCTTCCAAAGGCCTGCCTTTGGTCACAAGGGTATCTTGTGCAATGAATCATTTCTGTTTGGGGAGGGGGTGGGGAGGGGAACAGTTCAAAGTTCATTCTTCGATGGTGGTGGGTCAGTAATATCTCCATAGCCTGAATGGCAGTGTTACTTTTGTAAGAGTAGGGCTTACTATACCCCTGGAGAGAGTTTTAATGGCTAAATATTTAAAGGGCAAGATACCAATTCCCCAAGCTTCCAACATGTACATTTTGTAGCCTTTTCTTCCATTCTGCCCCAAACTACAGAGCCTGAAAATCTGATCCTAACCCTAAGAACTTCCAGGGGAAGAGCTTTCCCAGGTTTCTTTGCCATTAGCTGAGGCTTTTCTAGAGAGCTGTCTTAGAACCCTGTGTATTGATCATTTCTGCATGTACAATAGAGAGGGAGGAGAGAAAGAGACAGAAAGATCATACTTTGAAGAAAACAAATAACCATTTCCAAATTTTCAGTATGGAAAATCCAGACTCTTTAGGTAAGTTAAGGCTTGAAGCATATGGTCAGAGGAATGTAAGGGCCTTGAAGGCAGGGTATGATTCTTTTTTTTTTTTGTCTTGTTTAATTGAACTGATTATCAAAATACTTTACTTGGAAAAGACAGAAGTTTACTTGGATTAAAGAGTATAAACAAGAAAATGAGAACCAGTTTACAATCCTGCAGACCTCCAAATCAGTCCCTGGGAGGTAGAATTTTGACCATCCCTGGTGAAGTACCTGTTGTTGTTCTAAATTTTCCTTTTGTTCTCGATTTCAAACTGTTTGGTAAATAGCCTTTGCATTTCCACACCTGTTCCCAATCATCACTCCCACTTGATGAGGTGGTGGGGGAGAGGGGTGGCAAGAAAGAACAAGATTCTCAAAATCGCCTGATACCTCAGGAAAAGACCTACCAAGTTAAAAGTTTACATTTTTCACTCATCTCTTGCATCTAGGAGTAGTCACTAGTTGCTAGATTGAATGAACTATAGCCCCAAATAGTATTTGCCTTGCCTCTCAAAAAAGAGTACTCACTGGCCTGGTCTAGTCAACCCATTTTGGGCCTAAGTGATAAAGGAAGAGAAATGATGACCAGCTTGACAGTCTGAAGGTTCTCCAAGGCAGCTATTACCTCCCTATGATTCTGATGCCATGGACTGGGTCTCCCTAATCCTTCCCAGAATAAGTCTGGACCTTTCCAGGATGGATTCAAGTGAGTCTTTGTGTGAGAAAGAGCATGGGAAAGTCTTCCCAATTCAGTTACTGCAATGAAGATGGTGCTCAGGCAGAGATCAGAATTCTTCAATTGTTGTGTATGGGAAAAAGAGAAAGAATGATTTTAGATTTTATTGTCAAAACATTCCGGGGTGGGTCGGGGCGGGGGGGGGGGGGGGACAGCTAGGTGGCACAGTGGATAAGGCACCAGCCCTGGATTCAGGAGGACCTGACTTCAAATATGACCTCAGACACTTGACACTTACTAGCTGTGTGACCCTGGGCAAGTAACTTAATCCTCATTGCCTTGCAAAAACAAAACAAAACAAAACAAAAAAACATACCATTCCCTATGTATCTGTGACTGAGAGACTAAGGCAAGTTAATGCTTATTACCCTTTGAGATTGTTCTATAAGAGCCTTACAAGTTGTTTAAGGATAATGTTAGATGATATCTTCTGGCTACATCTATTTCAAACAAGCTGTCACTAAATTTATATCTCAGATGGGAAGTCAAGAATAAATGATAATAGAAAGGAAGGAAAGAAAAGGTAGACAAGAAGAAAGAAGGAAGGAGGAAAGTGTGAAAAAGGCTGTGGAAGAAAAGGCTCTACCCAAGTACACATCTTATCTGTTGAGTGGTGGGGTGTAGGGAAGAGAAACCAATTCCACAAGGTCCCATTGAAGTGAATTTTGGATTGTCTAAAAAGGCATGGGAATAGAAGTGGGTATACCTGAGACTGGCTGCCAAAATGCTAGACTAGTGAAAAGGTATAAAATAGTTGACAGAGGTGTGGTAAATCTAATGAAAGTTTTCCATGACTGATAGTTGAAGGAAAGGAAGGAAGGAAGGAGAGAGAGAAAAAAAAAAGAGAGAGAAGAGGAGAGGAGAGGACTCTCTGCCAACTGGTCTACTTAAATTATAATGAGTAAAAAAGTCTTTTTCAAATGTCACTTTCTTAATGCCTAACCTTGAAGCCCTAAGTTCAGAAGTCTGGCCTAACAGCCAAGCATTGTAATCAGATAAGATAATATAGGAGATTAAATGAGATCATGAATGCAAAATTCTTTAGAAATATTAATGGGCTACAGTAAATGCTAGCTATTAACCAATTAATCACTTGCCCAGCCCACTCCAAGAAAGAAGTCCCATAATTCCTGATAATATGGTCAAAGTTCCCCACCAAAAAAAAAAAAAAAAGATTTGCTTTTAGGTAGTGCCTAATATCACTGTCACGGTTCTATTAGTAACTATATATTTATTCTCTTAGTGCATATACATCTTGAACAGACTGAAAGAAAAGATGAATTGGGCCTGGAATTGAAAAGGAGCGGGAGATAGGCTTACATTTGGTCAATTGTACAATGCTTTTGATGACATCAGACATTTCCTAAAGCAGAAACCTAGCTTTGTAACACCAAGGATTTTTTTTTTCTGATAATGTTCTGTGTCTGCAAATCATGGAATATAATGATTTGTTAGTCAGTCAATAAGCTTTTATGAAGTTCCTACAGTGTGCCAGGTACTGTTCTAAGCGGTGGGGATAGACACAAAGAAAGGCAAAAAGATGGTGCCTGCCCTCAAGGAGCTCACAGTCTAAAGAGAGAGACAACTATGTGCAAACAAATTATATACAAGATTGGTTGGAGGCAATAAACAGAGGGTAGAAGAGAAATCTCAAAAGAATCACAGTTTCAGGCCACCCTAAAATTAATGGACAGACATACTGGACATGAGGAGTCTGCAGAATTTTAGCAGGAAAGAATTGCACTCCTCCCCCAAGTAAACAAATAGATAGTATCAATAGACAAGATCTATGAGTGGTAAAGGAGATGAAGCAATTATATAGCTAGAATGAAGGATAAACTACGCCCCCTCCCTTACAGGCTGCATCATGTTAAAAAGATTTAGAGAAAGGTCCGTAGCACATTGGGTACACCCCCTGGAGAGTGTTTATGAGAGGGCATAGACAGAATGAGAAGTCGATCTATATTACCATTGGAAGGAGTGCCCAGATAGATGAGATCACCTGAGCCAATATGGTACTGAAGAAGGTACCCTGTCATCACTCCTAATTTTTTTTCCTTTTTTTTTTTTCAAGTGAGGCAATTGGGGTTAAGTGACTTGCCCAGGGTCACACAGCTAGTAAGTGTTAAGTGTCTGAGGTTGGATTTGAACTCAGGTACTCCTGACTCCAGCGCCAGTGCTCTATCCACTGCGCCACCTAGCTGCCCCCTTTCCTTTTTTTAAAAAATTAAATTTTTTTTTTTTGCGGGGTAATGAGGGTTAAGTGACTTGTCCAGGGTCACACAGCTATTAAGTGTCAAGTGTCTGAGGCCGGACTTGAACTCAGGTCCTCCTGAATCCAGGGCCAGTGATTTATCCACTACACCACCTAGCTGCCCCTATTACTCCCAGTTTTATGGATTAAGTATTGGAGGCACAGATAATCTCTGGAATCACAACTCAAAATAAATTCTGTCCCCTAATTTTTAGTGTTCAATCCCTTGACCATATTTGAGTAACCCATGTGGGGACATTATGTGTTCATGCATATATAAGCAAAGAGGAGCCAGATTTCCAATATAGTATTTTCTATCTTTAGAGAAATAGTTTTCTCCTGTATCATCACTCAGGAGGAATGCAAAAATTTGCAAATTGGCTCTTCTGGGTCTGTTGCTCCCAGGGTTTTCATTGGAAAGATTAAACTTTTTAGAAACAATTAGATCTCTCAGAGCAGCTGATGAGCTCAACTTTTCCTAAGAGGACTACCTGCCGCTTAATAAGGAGAGATGCTCATTGAATATGTCAGCAAAATGTATGTCTTTTGATTTGGGGGCTTCTTGTACTATTTATTTTAGATCTGTCTCACCTGTACGTGCTAAGTATGACCTTTGCTGTTCTAAGAAACACTGGTTTATTTGATGGTCTGCTCAGATGGACAAAAGCTGGGAGCTGGGCCTCACAGTGGATAAAACCTAAATACATGTTGGACCTGGTATCAGGAAGACCTGAGTTCAAAACTGGCCTCAAACACATTAGCTTTTATGTGATCTTGAGCAAGTCACTTAACTTCTGACTGCCTCAGTTTCCTCATTTGTAAAATTGGGACAATAGTAGTGCCTACCTCCCAGGATTTTTGTGAAAACTAATGTGATAAAGTTTGCAAAGTGCTTTTCAGATGTTAAAGTACCATATAAATGCTAGCTGTTCTGGACTGGGATTTCAGGACAGGTTCACAAATTCTCAGACCCTCAGGACTATCCTATGCTGGGAGACCAGATCGGCATGATAGGCTCAGAGATCTCTGGCTGCTCAGTGAGAATATGAATATATATTGATTCCTTCTTTGTAGAACCTTAGGTGGATTAGGGAATTTTAGAGCTCATTTGAAGGATTTATCTTTTTTTAATTGATTTTTTCCATTGATCTTTTGTTTTTATAACCCTGCAAATTCTTTGAGAGTAGGTACTGGTTTTTGCCTTTCTTTGCATTCTGTAAGGGTTAAAATTCTAGCTAGTCTGTCTAAAATATCTAATGAGTGGTTGCCAATAAATTATAAGCTTTAGCAAGAGTTAGGCTTTTAAGCATTTATTAAGGAAAACAAGAATTTGGTAAAGAGAGAGAGAAAGGCCTAGATTTCTATCTATTAAAGGGAGAGCACATTTTTAGCTCCCTTCTCCGCCAGCGTCCCCAGGAAAGAGCGCAAGACTGAGCCCCAGTCTCTTCCTTCCTCCTCCCACTCGCCTGCGTCACTTCCTCATGCCAAAGAAAAGACTCCTGGTCTTGCCCTCAAAGACCTTCCCTTCATGGGCGGAACTCTTCTACAGTAAGTCTCCAGCAGGTGGAATCATTCCAATCGTTACAATCCCTAATACTTAGCATAATACCTGGCACATATTAGGCACTTAATAAATGCCAGTTGAGTGAATGGCATACATTTCCTAATAATATATCACTCCCCCTCCCCCTCCCATTATAACAAAGAAGAAAAAGAAACAGCTGAGCAAAACTAACCAACATATCAACAGAGTCTGACCCATGCAATGTTCCACACTACAAAGGACTAAGGGAGATACCATCTCATATTATTTTTCTCTGAGGTCGGGATTAGTCTTTATAATTTCACAGCATTGTCTGAAATGTCTTGTTCCCATTATATGTTATTATAATCATCATGTACATCATTGTTTTATTCTGTTTGCTTCACTTTGCATCAGTTCATATTATTTTTCCATGCTTATTTATAGTTAACTATATTTATTATTTCTTGTGGCATAGTAATAGTTTATTACATCCACGTATCAGAGCTTATTTAACCCTTCCCCAGTTGATGGACAGTTCTTTGCTATTACAAAAAGTGTCACTATAAATATTCCATTTAGATATGGGATTTTTCTATCAATGACTTCCTTATGCTTATCATTAGTTGAACTTGATGAGAAAGTATGAACATATTAGTCACTTTGTGAGCATCATTATAAATTACCTTCCACAAAAGTTGGACCAATGCACAGTGCCACCAGTCATATATCAGTATCCCTATATTTCTGCAGCCTCTCTAACATTCACTAGTCTCATCTTTTCTCTGGAAAGCTTTTGATATACTTGAGAGAACCTCAGGGACACCTCCAAGAAATAGAACCCTGAACAGATTGATGTTTTGATGGAGACATGTTGTAGAAGGAGAGCCCAAGTAGGATGCTATTTGACAAAGTGGAATAGTGGATCAGTGCTGTGCCTGCAGCAAGGAAGATCTGACTCTGACACCCACTACCTACGTGTGACCCTGGACAAGTCGCTTAATCTCTCGAAGTCTAATTTTTCTCACATGTAAAATAGAAATTAAAATCTCTTTATATATTACTTCATTACAGATACATATGTACTGTGTTTTGCAAACTTTAAAGCAAACATGAATGACAGCTATTGTTACATCACAGTGAAAAGAAGGAAACAAACATTTATTCAGTATCTACTATGTGCCATGCATTGTGCTAAGCACTTGATAAATATTGTCACATTTGATTCTTACAATAACCCTGAGAAGTAGGTGCTATTATTATTTTCATTTGACATTCAGGGAAATAGGCAGGCAGTGATTAGGTGACTTTCCCAGTGTCTCACAGCTAGTGTCTGGTGCCCAATTTGAACTCAGGTCTTCCTGACTCAAGGTCAAGCAGTCTATCCATTGTACCACCTAGATGAGGAAACTGAGGCTGAGAGGAATCTTACCTCACATCAAACAGGTGGTGTCAGATTCCAAAGGCAATGGTCTTCCCACTGAATTACACTGGGAGTTTGGTAAGAAGGAAGATGAAGTCTCTGAAAAGAGGGACAAAGGACACTGGAAACAACCTCCTTCCACTTTACAGTTTTGCTTACGACTGGCTCTTTGTAGGTTTACTAGGTGATCATTGGCAAAGGTCACTGGGGCCCTCTGTCAAGAGCAGCCCTTGGCTTTAAAAAGCTACATATTTTAGAGGGAAACAGATCTTAGATATCTCTAGAAATCCTTATTGCAGTTCTTTAACGTCACTAGAGTTTATAGCAAACAAATACCTTCTTAAAGAGAAACAGGCCCTCAGAGATTTCTGCTTCACAATGAAGGTGTGTCCACATGCTTATAGAAAATGGGATTCATGAGGCAAATGTACTTAGGAAACATACTATTAAGTAATGGGAACTTCCAGAGAGGCCTGCACAATCTTTTGTTGTTCTTTATTTGGGTACTTAAATATTTGTGTTTGTGGATAAGACATATATTAGAGGTTGATTAGTTGTTAGGCAAAAAAGATTCCCCACAAAATTATTTTAAGCAAACTCTCTTAGTGAATTTTTCAATAATTACAAAAATTTGAATATTATACCACTTCTCAGGAGCAAAGCTACCATACAAATCATAGTATTTTTATATTAATTGAACCAAATTAAAAACCTTTTAATACAAACATTTCTAAAGCAAGGTCAAAGGGATTTTCTTCTAAAATTGCATATCTAGGTGAAAGAATAACTGTGACAGAATTAAATCAGTGACCCAAATTGTGTGTGAGTGTACACACACATTAAGGAAGTCCTTAATGGAGAGCATCAACAGATGCTCCTTTCTCTGAACAAAAACAACCAGCAATTATATTGGCAATGAAGATTCACATCATTCATTTCTCCTTTCATTTCTTTTTATTACAAAATTTCCCCCAAACATCCTAAAATTATCTGGTCAGTAGAGGTTTCATGCAGCAGAAATCTAATTTTTCAAGCTGTCATAGCTATAGATGAATCCTGCCAGTTCAGAAACCAGCTGCACAGGTTGGGTTTTCCCCCCTGAGGCTTTGGTAGTGATTTATGCTGTGACTAGCACTGTTATTCACAAAAGTGTTCAGAGCTAAATGTAGGACCCTATCCCTCTCGCATCTGTGAAAACAGTAACACTTAATGGTGGCCCAATTTATACAGGTCCTTCCTTGGTTGCATCCACATCAGTGACCAAACACACTCTATCAGATGGATTAATATCAAACATAAAGGAGGCTTGGAAAACCCAGATTGGGAAAGAAACATACCAGGGGCATTAGGAACATTATACTGTAGAAACTACAAACTCAATATGTGTACAGGCTTGATAGAAAATAAATATAAATTATACCAATGGGAAAACTGAAATTTTATGATTATAATCTAATATTCTTGGGGTGGCTAGGTGGTGCAGTGGATAAAGCACCGGCCCTGGATTCAGGAGTACCTGAGTTCAAATCCGGCCTCAGACACTTGACACTTATTAGCTGTGTGACCCTGGGCAAGTCACTTAACCCCCATTGCCCTGCAAAAAAAAAATAATAATAATAATCTAATATTCTTTTCTTGGCTAAACTCATCAGTGACATTGTGAAGCCAAGATGCATTGTTTTTCCCTCCATTACTTCTTTTTGGTCTTTGCTCAAAAGCTCTCTTTTCCATGGTCTATCATGAACTAAGCCTCCAAACTGTGTAGGGGGCAATGCAAGGTGTTTTAGGGCTTCAAGTTTGCTGTTATCCCTTTTGTTTTCTGAATTTAGCATTAGACCTTGAATTCTAAAATATTCAGTACTTGCTTAGTATTATATTATTACATAATGTATTATGGATAATATAATAGAGATTATATTATAATACAATGTAATATAATATATAATTATGTACTACATACATCATAATGTAAAATTTATGTAATATGTAATATATAATGTATTATAATAACATAGAACATGTATTTTATAAATTATACCACATATTCTATAACAAATAACACATTATATGTTATATAATATATATATATTTATAATATATAACACATTGTCTTACAATCTATATTATACCACATAATTATATCATTATTAGTATTTTACTGTTATAATCCCAAGCCTAGCACTTAAAGCCCTCTACCATATGGCTACCATCATACCTTCCCAGGCTTATTTTATATTATTCCTCTTCACATACTCTCAGTTCTTGGTAAATTAATTTGCTAGCTATTCTTCAAACGCTACATTCCCACTCCCACCTCCACACTAAATAAATGGTCCCCCCCATTTCTGGAATGTATTCCCTCTTCACCTCTACCTCTAGAATGAATCCCCACTGGGACACTAATGCATTGTTTGTGAAGTCTCCATTCTGGACACCAGTCCAAAGGGCTATAAAACTGCATACCCTTTGACCTAGCACTAGGTTTATATCCCAAAGAACCTTTAAAAAGAAAAGAAAAAAGAAAAGGACCCATATGTACAAAAATATTTATAGCAATTCTTTTTGTGGTGGCAAAGAATTAGAAATTGAGAGGATGCCCATCAACTGGAGGATTGCACAAGTTGTGATAGATGACTATAAAGGAATATTAATGTGCTATAAGAAATGATGAATAGGATGGTTTCAGAAAAATTTGGAACAACTTACATGAACTGATGCAAATTGAAGTGAGGAGAACCAGGAGAACATTGCACAGCAACATTGTAATAGATTCAATTATAAATGACTTAGCTATTCTAAACAAAACAATGATCCAAAACAATTCTGAAGGACCTAAGGATTAAAAAAAAATGCTATCTACCTCCAGAGGAAAAACTGATGGAGTTTTAGTGCAGATTGAAGCATGCTTTTTTACTTTATTTTTCTTGGGATTCTTTTGTCTGTATTTTCTTTTGTAACATGGCTAATATGGAACTATGTTTTACATCATTTCCCAAGCATAATCTATATAAAACTACTTTCCTTCTTAAGGGGGGAAAGAGGAGAGAGGAAGGAAGAGAATTTGGAACTCAAACTTTTAAAAAAATGTTTTAAACAATTTAAATGTAATTAAGGAAAATGAAATTAGTTTAAAAAGAAGAATCCTCAGCATCCTTTAAAGCATAGCATAGTATGCCCAAAGGGTTATAAAACTGTGCATACCCAACAATACCACTGCTAGGTTTATATCTTAAAGACATCCCAAAAAAGAGAAAAAGACCTATTTGTACAAAAATATTTATTACAGCTCTTTTTGTGGTGGCTAAGAATTGGAAATCAAAGGAATGCTTATCAATTGAGGAATGACTAAACAAGTTGTGATATATGATTGTGATGGAATATTATTGCGGTAAAAGAAGACAAGAAGGATGATTTCAAAAAGGCCGGGAAAGACTTATATGAACTATTGTATAGTGAAGTGAGCAGAACTAAGAGAATGTTGTGCACAATGACAGCAATATTGTTTCATGAAGAATTGTGAATGACAACTATTCTTAGCAAAGGACTAATAATAAAGCATACTCTCCATCTCCAAAGAAAGAACTTATATTGATTGAACACAGACTGAAGCATGTTATTCTTCACATTCTTTCATTTTTTCTTTTATTCAAGTTTTCTTATACAAAATGACTAATATGGTAATGTTTTACATGATTGCTATAACCTATATCTGATTACTTACTGCTTCATGGAGGGGTAAGGGAAGGGAGGGAAGGAGGGATAAAATTTGGAACTCAAAACTTTAAATACAAATGTTTATTACTAAACAATAATAAAGTAAAAAATAAAGCACATCATAGGTAACATGTCCTGTATAAGGCCTTTCTGGATCTCTCCATCCATCTAAACAGTACTTTGTATATTCTTTGTTTTTACTCATCACTGTCCATGTTGTATTCCCCACTTTCACCTCCATGCCCAGTAAACTCCTTGAGAGCAGGTTCGATTCCATTTTTTGTTTGGTTATCATCAAGTAAAGTGTTTTGCACATAGTAGATATTGAATAAATGTTAACTTGAATTGAACTCCATTTGGCACTATATATTTCTTACCTTGAGTATTTTAGATATGAGATAAAATGATCAATATTACTGACCCTATAGGTCTTTAATGAAATATTTTCTGATCGTCTAGAGTGCAGTTCTCAGATTTTTTCTTCCCTAAAATCTGATCACCACCTATGCTGCATAGAATCTCCCCAGAAGAAAACAGAGCACCCCAAAGAAGACCATGAGATGCTGCCACAAGCAAATATATTGGGAAACTCTACCAGTCAAGTCTCATGCACATAGCAAAAGAATTTGAAGACTAAGAAGAAAGAATGCAAGCTGGTGGCCCCAAAGGAGGGAGTGAGCTTAGTTCACAGGTCCCATAGTTCATTATTGCCCCCTCCCAGGGGCTCTAAAGAAGTCTATACTCTAGGTTCCACACTCCTCTGCAGTCTCCTCTGTAATTCCCATGGGGCCCCTAATCTGTCTAAGAAATACAGCTCCAGAGGTGATTTCAGGCCTGTTAGTATCACAGAATGTTAGCAATACAAAAATACAAAACAAAGCAAAACAAAACAAAACAAAAAACAAAACCTCTTTAAGAAAAAAAGAGCTTTTAAAAAAGAGCAAATCCTAGTGCCTCATTTTAAGTTGGAAAAACTGAGGCACATAAGATTGGGAATGGAATGTGATCTCCTGAGTACCAGTTGTATGCTCTTTCTCTTGGTTCATTACCTTTTTTTTTTAGTTTACCCTATCAGTTCTCTAATAAATTTTTCTTCATGTCAATTTAAATTCCTTTATTTTATCAAAGGCATGACTTAGGGCAACACTCAAGTCTTGCTTTTATTTTCAAAGTGTCAGGGGTGAGAGGTGGTGGTCCTTGGGTATTCCTCAATAAAGACTTGCACTCACACACAATCCAATTAGAATAAAATACTTTTATTTATTTGGTGCTAGGGAAAGTGACTGAGTGGGAAATCAAAGACTTCACCCCTTGAGGAGGAGGGCTTAGAAACATTCTCCTCCTGGAAGAGAGGGAAGGCAAAAATTTTTATAGAGGACAGATGGGGTGTCCACTTGAAAACTGGAAAGTTTCCTTTTGGGGTGGACTAAGGAAAGCTTGGATGTTTGTCATATCCTTGAGAGTCAAGGAGGATTTTTTTTTGAAATGATGGTCCTGACATTTGGAGTTATCTGTTTCCTAGTTCTGGCCAGGTAGTAGTCATGACTAATTGACTTTCCTACTATAGAATTTTATCCCCTCCTACTCCTTAGGTGCATCTGTCCTGATATTTAGTTGGTCAATCTGAACTTTAATAATCCCTTGATTCCTCGATATGTCTGTCCTGTTATCAGGTCATCTTTGGTTTTGCTTCTCACTGGAGAAACTTCTGATTTATCCTAAGCCCCATGTCACAAAGCATCCTGAAAATCAGGTTCTTTTAATAAACAAATCTTTCAATGAATAATAAATAAATCTAGCCCAACAAGCATTTTATTAATTGATTACTATATGCCAGGCACAGTGCTAAATGCTGGGAATACGAATAGAAGCAAAGACAGCCCCTGCCCTCAAGGAGCTTACATTCTAATGGGTAAAGACAATGCCTAAAAGGAAGCTGAAAATCAAGGAAGGAGTTGAGAAAAAGTACCTGAGATGGAGTGTGGTGGGTGGGGTGGGGGAGGTGGTGGGGGCGGGGAAGAAGTCCAGAGATTCAGAGACAGAATCCGGAGAGAAATGAAGTAGTAAACATGACTGGCCTGGATACTTCCTTAAATTGGAGGAACTGTACAATCAGAGAAAGGAGCCATAGGGACAGTGGAATCTTTCAGGATGAAAAGGCTTCAGGGATGGAGGGATTGGCTAACGAGAAAGCCACTGGAGAATGGCAAAGAAAGAAGTCTAGAGAATTAGGAGCACAGTCTGGAGAGGAATAAAGGGAAAACCTCATCTTGGGTTTGTTTCACACAGGTGATTAACTGTGTAGACAAGGGCCGTCCCATGGGTTCAGGGAGAACTGCAGGGAGGATTAGGAAGCATCAGATGTCTTTGAGCTCAGATCAGTCTTAACCCCAACCTTGAATTTGAATGTGGAAGACAGTTGCTGTTACCCTGACTTTGTTTTTCCCCGCCTGCATTTCTCTCTTTTTCTGTAGCATGCTGTAACATGTAAAAAAAGGCACGATGAGAAAAGACCCAAATGAGCGAGTGTTTTGCTCAGGTCAGTCAGAAAGTTCTCCTGTCATTGTAGCTCACTATGCATTCCTCCCTTCACCACAGCTTCTGGCTAGCTTGCAGAAACCTTAAACTCAAAATTTTCTGTCTGTCACCAGCTTGATTTTGCAATTGAGACATGGGGCAAATGTGAATGTTGCCAATGGGCCTAGTGAGGCAAAAGGGAATGTTTCCAAATAGCATAGTAAATTGCTGGCGGGGAGAGAAGGAGGGGAGAAGAAAGGGGGGGGGGCATCATAGTTCAAGAATTTTGGCTATGTCACTTTGGCATTACCATGCATGCACAGCTATAGAATTTAATCCAAATAAAATACCCTTGTAATATTTCTCAGAGAAATTTCCTAAGTGTGCTTGTTCAGTCATTTCAGTTGTGTCCAACCCCATTTGGGGTTTTCTTGGCAAAGATACTGGAGTGGTTTGCCATTTCCTTCTCCAGCTCATTTTACACATGAGGAAACTGAGGCAAACAGGGGTAAATGACTTGCCCAGGGTCACACAGCTACTAAGTGCCTAAGGCTAGATTTGAATTTAGGAAGATGAGTCTTGTATCCATTGTGCCACCTAGCTACCCAAAGTGGGCTATTAGGATGTAACCATAAAAACTCCCAGACATGTAAACCAGAATCGCTTAAAAGGCTTTCTGCATAGTTCTTCCTTCCTAAGAAGACCCCCATCCTGCTCTCCCCATCCTGTTTTCCCCATCCCATAGACTAAACAAAGAAGTAGAAATAGAAAGGATCTTAGAGGCCATCTAATCCAACCCCTTCATTTTACAAATGAGGAAACTAAGGCCCACCGTATACCATAAGGACTTCAGAGATCAACAAGCCTTAGATCCTCATTTATAAAGGGGGCAACAGAAGAGCCTAAGCATCTTACCCAAAGTCACAAGAATAGGAAACATGAGAGGTGGAATTTGAATCCAGCTCCTCTGCCTCCATGCTCAGTATTCTTCTGACTGTACTACTCTGCCTCTCTTACCCATCTCTACAGGTGGGACTCTTATTCTGAATCCCTGTAAATGGTCACACTGGTTCATCAGGAAGCTAATTAACAGCAAACAGATTTCCACTTTCTCAAATGAATGAAGGACAGACAGTCCCATTTTGCCAAAAGCAGGAAAACTGTTGATTGGCTGGAGGCTTTTTTTTTTCTTCCCCAAGAGATTCCAGGGACCTCCACAATGAGGTGCTTTGTCTGGCTCACGCCAAGGTTAATTTGGCACCTCAGTCACAAAGAGCTTATGCTTCCTGTGACAGACTTCCAGGGAGGCAGCTTCCCACATGTGCTCCCCTAGTCTCCTCATTGGTGTTCAGAAAGGAGAGGGTGGGTCCTCCAAGGGAGTCTGTGTGCCTATGACAGATGAGATTTTTTTTTTTAATATAAGAAAACAAAACTTGGACATTTGATGCCCTGTTTTGAAAAAGGCAAAGATCTCTTTGGACCTGAAATTTACAAGGTAAGTAAGCAGCACTCTGTCACATAGCTTGAACTTTGAAACGGTCAGTGGGTATGATCTGAGGGCATTCTCTGAAAGTCTTGGTTGTGTAGTGGCTAACTTTAACATGCAGCCGGGGCTGCTGCTTCCTTTATAATGAGAGCTCCTTCCCTGCCAAACTACTCCACATCCATCTGTGATAAAAAAAGACTCACTCTTTTTCTTCTAAATGACTTTCCACAATGAAATAGTCATGGAGATCTGTGGTCATTTTAAACCTCGGCAGACATTATTTGGAAAGGCTAGGCTTCTTTCTGATCTCAGGGTAATCGTTATGTTGAAATGGGTTCAAGTTACCCTGCCATTTGGAAAATGGGTTCTGCAGCAGAGAGGATAAATACTGTCAATGTGGGGAGTCCCCAGGGGAGCTACCCCATTCAGATACCAGTCAGGTCTGTGGGTCTTTAATCGGATTATCATTTGGTGCTGGATTGGGGGAAGGCCAAAGGGGATTAGTGTATACCACAGTTGTGGTGGCCCTGCTCTGGAAGAAATGACAAATCTGAGGGTTATCAGGTGTTGTTGTGCAGGGCCATTTTTCATGATTGGGGCAAATTAGATTGAGAGATTGGAAGTCATTACAGTGCAGCCTGAAAGTCAGAGACTTGTCACAATCAAATAATGCCGGACGAGTTCACCAGGGTATGGGACAGCTAATCATCTGAGACTATTCAGGAAATCCAATACTTCTTTCGAAAAGGCATAATGCCCTCCTAATTTTTTTTTTTTTTGTTAGCTCCTTCAGATTCTTTATTGCTTAAAGAGGAATGCTAGTTGTGGTCAGTAACTTGAACAATCTGCCTCTGAAAAGGGAAGAAGTGTCAGGGCAAAATGTTTTTTTCTGGTGTAAGACAAGATAAGATAACAAAGAAAAGATCCTTTGGTAGTTTTGAAAATAGAAGGCATAGCAAACAATAAGATTTATTTTTTATCTTTTGTCAGCTCAACCTGTCTCCATTGCACAGGTAATAGCTTACGTATGTCATCTCTCAAAAAATCCAAATGATTATTTCCTCTTTTCCTGTGAGCTCCAAATAATCTAAAACTATATACCAAACTCCTGTACCAAAACTCCTATACCTATAAAACGCCTATACCAAAACATTCACCTACTTGCTCAGAGTTCTTTTCCTATCTTTAATAAGTTGCTTATGTTTGTGCATTATCTTTGAGCACATGTTGAGGATTAGGGCTATCTCCAATTTATTAGATTAGAAAGGTAAGGCACAGGCCGGAAGGCAGGAAGAACCTTGTTTGTCCAAGGTCACCCAGGGAAATAGTGGTCAGACAAGACTGGAACCAGTTCTCTAGACTTCTAATCAAGGATTCCAGCCTAGGAACCAGGCTGCTTTCCCTGGTCTAGCCAGAGCTGTTGCCCAAATCTGCTCTGGACATCACACTGCTGCTCTCCTGAGCTACATCAAGACACATCATTTAAGTGAGGCATTCATTCTCTCTGAGGATTGGAATGTAGAAGGCCCCTTTGCAATGAGCAATCCAGGCTCTGTGAGCCGGGAGGGAGCAAAACTCTCCACCAAATACCCAGCAGTGAAGAAGGTCAGGTCCCCAGAACTGATAGTGTCTGTGTCCTCCTTGCTAATCTCCACACAAGTTTTAGAGTGAAGTCAAACAGAAGGGGAAAACCTTAGGAAGTGAAGCTGGGGGGTATTTACTTGTATTGGCCAGAAAGAACCCCACCAGATGATGAGGCTGAAAAGGCTAAGTCTCATTCCTGGAGTAACATTCCAATATGTGATTGCCCCATTGTAAAGAGCTATTTTTAACTTAACTCTGTTTCCACATCTGCAAATATGATGCATGTGAAAATAAATATTTTGGGAACATCTTAGCTCCATTAAACAGAGACAGCAGAGCAGGCCTTGAGTAATCTGAATTTTCTTTCTCCTTTTTTCCCCCTTCCTTATAAGGAAGGCATGGAAATGAGGTTAAAAAACACAACCAGATTTCATTCAGGAAACATTGCACTCAATGTGAACGTGCTCTCAAAATTTCTATAATCCTTATTGGAAGAAAGCTTCCTCTGGTTCTACTGTCGCTTACCTGGGACAATCTCTGTTCTTTGACTGGTTGCCTCCTCTGGGTGTGAATGCCTGATCAAACCATCCCAAAGGGATAAAAGCTCTGGAATTATAAACACCCAGAGAATGAATCTCTAGCCTTGTTAATGCAGACACTGTTGAAGCTGCCCAATATTTCTGGTGGATGATAGGCCAGAGAACATTAGAGCTGAAAGGGGTCTTAGACCATCATTTAGTTTTGGTCAGCTCGTGATATATGGATAGATATAATGGATATAATGGGCCTGAAGTCAGGAAGATCTGAGTTTTAATTCAGTCCTCAGGGGAGCAGCTAGGTGGCACAGTGGAGAAAGCACTGGTCCTGGATTCAGAAGGACCTGAGTTCAAATTTGACCTCAGACACTGACACTTTACTAGCTGTGTGACCCTGAGCAAGTCACTTAAACCTCATTGACCCTGCCAAAAAATAAAATAAATTGTCTCATACACTGTTACTAGTGTGGGACCTCTCGTTTTCCTCAACTTTAAAATGGGGATAATAATAATAACACCTACATCTTAGGGCTGTTGTGAGGCTCAAATAAGATAATATTTATAAAGAAGAACTTAGCACAGTTCCTAGTATACAGTAGATTCTATATAAATGCTTTTTCTTTCTCTTCTTTTATAAAAGATAAGATGTAGAGAAGTCTCAAATCTCTAATGAATTGAGGAAATATTTACTAAATATCAACTACGAGCAGTTGTTTGTCCTTCATTCTCAAAGAGGGCAATGACATTGGGGTGATGTCATGACTTGCACTGAATTGGATTTAAGTGAGGGAAGGCTCTGCAAGGTCACCAACCTCACTCTCTCCTCCAGAGCCATCTGGGTCCAGTAGCAAGATATACATGAGGACGACTGGAGATGGCCCCAGATGTTTAAGACAATTGGGGTTAAGTGACTTGCCCAGGGTCACACAGCTAGTAAGTGTCTGAGGTGAAATTTGAACTCAGGTCCTCTTGACTCCAGGGTCAGTGCTCTATCCACTCTGCCACCTAGCGGCCCCATATGAGTAGTGCATTGTGCGAGGTTCAGGGGTGATATAAAATTTACAAATAACACCATCTCAAAGTTGTTTTAATTTTCATTTCTCTAATCAATAATGATTTACAGCATTTTTATATAACTAATTTAAAATTTTCTTTATCTGAAAACTACCTGTTTGTATCCTTTAACCATTTATCAATATTTATCAATATTCTTATAGATTTAGAAAGTTCTTTATATATTTGAGATGAGACCTTTATAAAATTTGTTTCACAATTTTCTGCTTTCCTTCTAATCTTGGCTACACTTGTTTTATCTGTACAAAATCTTTTTATAATTTCAATCAAAATTATCCATTTTGTACCTTACTCTGTTCTCTCTTTATTCATAAATCATTTGCCTAGCCATAAGTACAATACTACTGATAAGTAATATGTTCCATGTTCTTCAAATTTTCTTGTAATATCTCTCTTTATAGCTAAGTTATATATCCATTTTGACCTTATCTTGGTAAATGGTGGAAGATATTTGTCTACACCCAGTTTCTGCCATTCTGCTTTCCAGTTTTCCCAACAATTTTTTACCAAATAATGAATTCTTATCCCAAAAATCTTAAGTCCTTATTCTTGTCAAATACAAGGCCATTATATTTATTTGTTACTATATATTGTATATCTGCTCTATTTCATTGATCTGTCTTTCTTTTTCTTAGCCAGTACCAGATAGTTTTATTAATTACTGCCTTATACTATAGTTTAAGATCTAGTACTGCTAAAAATTCTTTTACATTTTCTTTTCATTAATTCCTTTGATATTCTTGAGATTTTATCCTTCCAAATGACTTTTGTTATTAGTTTTTCTAATTTAGTGGTATATGATTGTAAGGGAATACTGTATAAGAAATGAGAACTTCAGTCATCTTAGAAAAACATGGATAGACTTGCATGAAATAATGAAGAGCAAAATGAGCAGAACCAAGACAACATTGTATACAGTAACAACAATATTGTTTTAAGAACAATTTTGAGCAACTGAGTTATTTTGATAATTATAAATACCCAAATTATCTACAAAGGACATATGAAGGAAGATGCTATCTGTATCAAGAGAAGTATGTATAGAATGATTTTATATATATATTATATATCTACACATATAATATATATATAAACACATACAGACATATTTGTGTCTAATGGTAGCCATCTCTGGGGTTGGGGCGGGGAGGGAAAGAAAAAAGGGAAAAAAAGAAATTTAGATGATAACTTTATTATATGTTTAAAAGGAATAGAAAATTGTACATAATAGATTTGCAGTTTCCTGTGCAATCATCTTTTTATTATACTTTATTATGGAAATGCTTTTTTATTCCATAAATGTTTTTTTTAATAATAAAATAAAATAAAAAAAGAAGTAACACCATCTTTGTCCTCATGTACTTTGGTTGTTTAAGAAGGGAACAGGACATATACACAAAATCACACATGATCAGTGCATTAGAGAGGCACAAAGTGCCATGTGAGGGGGGATGGAGACAGTCATTACTGAGTCAGGTGGAGGGTAAGTGATAGATGATCAGGATTGCCCCCAAAGCCCAACTTAATGTAGTGTATATAGGAGCACATATGGAAAGGAGAGCATCTAGAAAGGAACCCTAGGTAGTTTGGTTAGACAACTTGTAGAGTTTTGTGTTCAGTTCTGGTCATCACACTATAGGCTAGCTGTGTCAAGATGAAGCATGTCTGGAGGACTATATCAATGTTGATGAGAGAAGTCAAAACCATGCTATGTAATGATCTCTAGAAGGAAATGGGTGTGTTTACCTCGGATAAGGGAAGCTTGTCTTCATGTATTTGAAGAGCTGTCATATGGGAAATTAGAGACTCAGATTTCATATAAAGAAAATTTTCCTATTTAGAGCTGTACAAAAGTGGAATGCACAGAGAGGTAGTGAGTTTCCCCTCAATGATGACTTTCAGTTGGAGACTGTATGACCAATTTTCAAGGACTTTGAAGAAGGCATATTATGTGGGTCTGAGATTAGATGAGGATGATGGAGTCAGGGGTTTAGAGTAGGGAGACACTTCAAAGCCCATAAAGTGCTTCCCCCCTCACTTTAAAGATATGGAAACTGAGGCAAAGACTTCCTTAGGATAACATAATCAATAAGCACCTAATTGACTTTTGAAGTCTTTTTCTACATGATATTCTATGATCTATTGCCATTCCTCTTTGTGTGTCCAGAGAGGGAACTTCAATATAGTCTTACAGCTAGGTCAAGAGCTACGGTCTAGAGGTTCTAGTTCATGTTTCCCTATAGTGTGTTCTAATTAGTTAGAGCAAATACTCATACAAAATGCAATAAAAATCAGGTTACGTAGAGACAGAACTCATTATAAAAGTATAGACTACAACTAAACAAATTTAGAGAACAAGAGACTCAATACCAGTTTTACCAGGCAATGAGTGGGGCAGAGGAAGAGCGTAATGGAAGGGGACAAATTCACCAGGTCCCAATGAACAGCAAATTTTGTTCTGGCAGATCACTCCTTAAGTGGATCAGTGGATCAAAAAAGGCTCCAACAGCCCATGATTATTTTTATTTTGGGGTAGCAACAGATAGGAGCACCATTTCCTTGCAATTGGTTAGCCACTGGCCTCTACCCATGGGTGCTCCAAGGCTTCTACCTCCCATGATCTTTCCTTCAGTCTCTCCTTACAGCTAGGAAAAACTATGCTTCTCATCAATTTCTTTGCTAAAAGAGGAATAACTATGATAAATACTTGTGTGTGTGAAATTATTAATAACTGATATCTTGGGGGAGATTCAGAGCACACACACACACCCCTTCTTTCTAACTTCCTTGCACCAGACCACACCCAGGTAGATGCTATTGTGGTTTACTCAACTTGCTTGAAGTCTACATCCTTTGAACTGATGACCTTATATAGACATACTTTCCTGATCCAAGTGACCCTCAGTCCTTCATTCTACTATAGCTCACCTCCAATTACATCAACCAATTAGAACTGATTGCTATTTGATGGATCACCTACTTTTTAGAAGAGTATATAAGTTGTCTTTGATCTGTGAGGGATCACCATTGACCATTCTTTTATTAATAAGCTGTTGGCCATATTAATAAAATGATTAAATTACCCAGAAATTATGTCTCTTATATTTTTAATCATCACACTTGTTTAAGGTCCCAGTGGTCACTGAGAGTCTTAGAATTAGGGCTCAGGTATTTTGACTTTCAGTCCACTGTCCTTTCCACTATAAAACAATACCTCTCAATATTAATATTTAGAATTATATATATTACCACGTGATTTTGCACTTTGGTTTCCTTTATTTTTTCATTCACTTTTCCCTTAGTTATCCCTTTCTTCTGCTCTCCATTTTTTCCTAAAAGGGAGGTAACATCTTGAATGGAAAATGAAATTAAATAACATTTTCATTCCCACCTTGAAAAATATTCCTTCAACTTGCTCAGATATTTACAATGAGGTTTCATGGAAGGGCTTATGTGTTTGTGAGCCTACACATGCAGTGAAACAAAGAACCCCATGTATTTTAAAGTTATGATTGAAAGTCTAGTACATCTGGCATTAAAAAGTTGGTTCTCTTTATTGGAGACCTTTGAGAATAATCAGATAAACAATATCAGATGAAATCATTTAAACACATACTCTAATCTTGCACAAGAGAGATCCTCAGAGGAAATTATTCATTGAAGACGTGCCCTCTCCTTGCTCCTTTTTAGAATTGTGGGTTCATGGGCATGGAACACTGCCTTTATCAGCCTTTTTTGATATGTTGATTAGTTTTGATGAACTTTTTCCTTCCTTTTTTTCCCCTTATAAAAGATGACTCTTTGGAAGGGGTGGTGGATATAATAGGAAATGTTGATGATATAAAAACAAAATACTATCAGTAAAAATTTATTTCAAAAAATAAAGGATGTATTTCCCAAGAAACCATGTTAGTAGCCTGACTTTGGCTTGATGAAGACTCAAAGAACCTTCTAAAACTTGAACACTCCCCACTGTCTGACAGCAATACAAACTCAGAACATGGGACATTCTGTTCAGTGCTCAATAGAAGTTTGTTGAACTGTTGATAAAAAGTGGCAAGACCCAGGTAGAGTTCCTAGCTGTGATTGCACGCTGGGTACTAAAAGGCCTTAGAACAATACTGTTTAAACAAATGAACAAACAAAAAGCAGGGTAGTACAAGGGAGAAGGTGATATTTGAAGGTCTGTTGGAGATGAAGAACATGAAATGCATACAGAGCAGCCTGAAGCTGAATTTTGTAAATGTTGCCAAGGAGGGTGGAAAAGTTAAGCAACTGTAAGCACATTTCCCTGAGAAATGGTGAGTGTGAAATTCCAGGCCTAGAGTGCTTTGACAACATCCCAGTTAAGTTTGTGAGTGTTTATTTTCCTGGGTAAAATTTTTCCTGGTGGATCTCTTGTGAAAGGCTTCACATTAGACTCGTGATAAGGTTAGGAATAGGAACAGAAGGACTGGGACCTCTGATTTCACTGGTATAGAGACCTCCTGGGTCAAGAAATTCCCTGTGCTCTTTCACCTGTAGTAGCTCCCTACTGCCTCTCAGATAAAATGCAATCTCTTTAACCTGCATTTAAGATCCTCTGGTTGGCCTCAAGCTACCTTTTCAGGTTTATCTAACATTACTTCACACATTCTATAATCCAGCTAAACAGGTCTAGTACCTATTCCCCAAACTTAACATTCCATCTCACATCTACCCCTGTGCTTTTACATAAGCCTTCCCCTTAGCCTGAATGTATCTTGCTTCTCCCCATCTCTACCTCTAACAATTCCTTCAAATCCACTCGGTTGTCACATCTTACAAGAAGTCTTCCCAGACCCCTGCCCTGCCCCCTTGTTAATGCTCTTCAAAGTTCACTTTATGCTTATTTATACATCTATATGTCATGTTCCCTCAGATGAAGATAAACTCCATGAGGGCAGGAACTAGTTTTATTTTTTGCTTTTTGCCTTTGTATCTCCAGAATCTAGCACATTACCCTGTGGTATTGAGGGGTTCCTTAGTAAAAGTTTGCTGAATTTCATTTAATTAAACACCTGGCCATTGACTTGAGGGCAGTATTTCAGTTTCATTCAGAAAATGATTTTCCTTAGAACAGTTCTTAACCCTTTTTTTTAAGAGTCCTCTATTCTGTAGCTTGGGGGCTCACATGGAAACAAAGAAGCATTTCAGCTACTGGATTTTCAGTACCAAGGTATGGAACAGTCTCAACCCCAATTATAGAGGGCAACAGAAAATAATAGGTGAAGCTGTCCCTGTCTCCAAGAGCTCTCAATTTAGATCAGGAAAACAAGGTACACATAAGGAATGCCTTACAGAGTATCTTATGTGAAAACCAAATACGTGAATCCCAAAGGGGAAAAGTAGCAGTTTCTATGTGTAGAGTACATGAACCAGAAGGGCAGAAAGAGAGAACAAGAGTATATAGGAAGTCTTTGACACGCAGTTTAAAACAATGGAGAATCTAGAGCTTGAAATGTATGTCCTCTTCCCACAACAGATATGATCTTGTTTCTTTATTATCACCATCATCATCCTCATCATCATCATGATGGCAGTTCATATATCTATAGGTCTTTAAAGTTTGCAAAGTCCTTTGCACATATCTCATTTCTCTGACTTCCTCCTGGAGGTTGAGGGGGGAAATTGTGTACCATAAGCAAAGCAAATACAAAATAAATGCAATGAAATTTCCAAGGATTGGAAAGGGTATTAGCAGTTGATTGGATCAGGATAGACCTCATATAGGAGAAGGCACTTGATTGTTGATGCTTGAAGGAAGCCAGAGATTCTAAGAGGAAGAAGGGAGGAGATATTGCATTCAAAATACAGAAGGCAACCTGTGGAAAGTCATTGAGAAAGGAGATCATGGATGAGAAGAAGTGCGTTGGAGCCAGGTCTAACCAACTTGCTAGAGATGGTTTTTAAATTTTCATCGTGAGCATTTATACCTCAGATATTAGCAAATGCTACAAATTGGGGCTTGATTTATTGTTTTCTTGATTGTCTAGACTAGGGTATCAAACTAAAATAGAAATAAGGCCACTAAAGCATTCACAAAGTTCCCTGAAGCCACATATTTTCTTTATTGTACTTTGCAGATGTTGCATTTTTTACAAATTGAAGGTTTGTGGGAACCCTGTGTCAAAGAAGTCTATTGGCACCATTTTCCCAATGGTATCTGTTCACAACATGTCTCTATGTCACATTTTGGTAATTATCATAATATTTCAAACTTTTTCATCATCATCATCATATCTGTTGTGGTTATCTGTTATCAGACATCTTTCCTGTTGCTATAGTAATTATTTTTGGATGCCATGAAATGAGCCCATATGAGACTGTGAACTTAATACATAAATGTTGTGTGCCTTCTGACTGCTCAAAACACTGTTAAACATGTCTTTCCTTCTCCATGGGCATCCCTATTTCCTGAGACACAACAATATTGAAATCAGGCCAATTAATAACCCTATAATGACATCTAAGTATTCAAGTGAAGAGATGATTGATGCAGTATACTTCACTGTTGTATCATTTTAAGAAGTTTCTGCAGCCACCCCAACCTTCAGCAACACCCACCCTGATCAGTCAGCAGCCATCAACATTGAGGCAAGACCTTCCACCAGCAAAAAGGTTATGACTCACTGAAAACACAGATGATTAGCATTTTTAACCAATAAAGTATTTTTGATTAAGGTATGTACATTTTTTTAGACATAATACTGTTGCACACTTAATAGACAACATTATAGTATAAACATAACTTTTATATGTACTGGAAAACAAAAAAAAATTATAACTCACTGTATTGCCATATTTGCTTTATTGTGGTGGTCTGGAGCTGAACCCTCCATATCCTTCAAGATATACCTATAATAACATTATCTATGTATGAGGTTTGGGGGATTTTTTTTGTATTTTTACTTATTTTATTTTATTTTTTTGTGTGGGGGGAAATGAGGATTAAGTGACTTGCCCAGGGTCACACAGCTAGTAAATGTCAAGTGTCTAAGGTCAGATTTGAACTCAGGTCCTCCTGAATCCAGGGCTGGTGCTTTGTCCACTGTGCCACCTAGCTGTCCCTTTACTTATTTTATTAGTCATTTCCCAATCACATTTTAATCTGTTTCTGGGTACTTAGGGGTATTTTGGACTGCATTTAGTCTAGGAACAGCACGTTTGACAAGTCTGGTCTAGATTTTTCAAAGTGATGGCAAAAATGTTGATAATGCAGAATAAATTTAAAAGTGTGTCATGTATATATTTTTTTCAGAGTTGGTTATTAAATATTTACCAGCACACCACTGTGTGTAAGAAACAAGAAATAGACCTGTTTGGCTGGAATGTACAGAGTATAGAGAGGAGTTGTGTATAATAAGCCTGGATAGGGGGCAGCTAGGTGGTGCAGTGGATAAAGCACTGGCCTTGGATTCAGGACGATCTGAATTCAAATCCAGCCTCAGACACTTTATACTTTCTAATTGTGTGATCCCGGGCAAGTCACTTAACCCTCATTGCCTTGCAAAAAAAAAAATAATAATAAGCCTGGAGGGAAAAAAAAGGTTGGAAAAATTGTGAAAGGCTTAAAATGTTGAGAAGTTTGTATTTGGTCTTCGAGGCAGTAGGGAGCCACTAGAACTTCATGACAAGAGGAGTGACATGGTCAGGCTAGTATTTGGAGGATGGATTGGAGAGGAAAGAGAAAACTGGGACCCAAAAGAACATCATTTATTACTAATGCTTTCAGGTAGGTTGCAAATGAAGTGAACAGATGCAGAATCTGTGGGGGGCACAGTGAAGATGAATATATGACAATAAAGGAAGAGGGATGTCAGGCTGCCTTCATGGCTGGCATGCGCCATACTGTGATGCCAGCTGCACATTGGTTGTACATCTTCAAGAACAGTGGCATCTTTGTACTCTTGGCTTTGTTTACTCAAAAGTCCCATTTGGAGATGTTTTGGCCCCTGTGCTTTGCAAATGTTGGTTATGTACAAGTACATTTCAAGAATTGGCCCCAAAGAGAGGAATTTGAGAACCCTGAAAATGGGAAATCGTGCTCAATAGTAACATCAATGCAGGTGCAAAGCCCATACTATCCCAAAGGACAACTGGCCATTTCACCAGTGACCTGTGTGGTAGTCTGCTCTTTCTGTACCTTAAAGGAATGAGGAAGAGAACAGGAGTTACTTGCTATTTCTGAAAATCTTGCACAAGTGCCCAAGTATCAAAGGAATTTGTCCTGATTGCTTCACAGAATAGTTGAGCCTTAGCATTTATTACTATTGCCCTTCCTCACTGGAATGGCAAATGGGAACTCCAGAAAGTGGGAGCGGAGCCCAGAACCATTAGGTCAAGCTGCAGGACCCACAAATGATGCTTCCAGCAGAGTGATCCATGCTAGAACAGTCCCATCAACCTCATATAGAACATGTTCTGGAGTTATTATCCCAATCCCCCACTGCTTTTGGTAGGCCAAGTTCCCCAACATGTGGCTACTTTGTCCCATCTGAGGATATAGTGACATATTTTTAAATGTTCTAGTATGAGCCCCCATTGGTATGCTTCCCCCCACTGATTATATGTTTATGTCAATTAGTCAGGCAGACTTAATTAGCTCTTAGGAGGGGGTATTTAGTAGGCATATCGTAAATGTATGAGAATAGAATAAATAAATATATTTTATTATGTCCATGTAGATATAATACAATATATAATTAAAATATATTTATATAAATTATATCTATGTAGAGACATCAGCTCTATGTAGATATCATAAATTGTTGTTTAGTCACTTTTTAGTCATGTCCAACTCTTCATGACCCCTTTTGAGATTTTCTTGGCAAAGATACTAGAGTAGTTTGCTATTACCTTCTCAAATTCATTTCATATGTGAGGAAACTGAAGCAAACAGGATTAAGTGACTTGCCCAGGGTCACATAGCTAGTAGGTATCTGAAGCCAGATTTGAATTCTGGAAAAGGAGTCTTCCTATCTCTAGGCCCAGAACTCTATGTACCACCTAGCTGCTAGATATAATAGATATGAGTATAATAATGATAGTGCAAAAGAGTCTCTTAAAAGTCTGTGACACAATCCTTCCCCTATGCATATGCATCAAGCTGACTCAGGCTTAGCACATGTGGCAAAGAGGTAATTCACAGCTCCTCAAAGTCCTTTTGCTAGAGTCCCCAAGATATTCCTTTTAGGTATAGTGAGGTTTTGTTTCTGGGCTCCTTGTAAATTCTTAATTCTGTCTCTTCTCATTATGTTTAGTCTCGCCCTTTCAGTGCAGATATTGCCACTAGTTCTATTGTCAAGGGGACACAGATAAGATGCCAGTGAAAAAGTCCAAATCCTCTGAGTCTCTGAAAGGAGGGAAGGGCAAGCCAAGGAGTAAAGAGAAGCCTTCTATTTTCCCCAAGTGATTCCTTCTCAGGGGCTTGGTCGGAGGCTTCCAGCGTTGAATTTCTAAATGCTCAAAACCTCAATTTCAACCTAACTCTTTGGTCTTATATAAACCCCACAAGATAGGACCAAAATCTCCCAACCAATCAGAATTAACTTCTGATCAAATATAACTGTAGTTTATCCACTTGTTTTCAAATTTATCTAAGTTGACCAAGGACGTTTTTTTATTTAGTCTAAAGCTTATTATTATTGAGCCAATAGAATTTTAAGTTTGGTTGGAGTGATTTGATTGATTTACTCAATCAACTCCCACCATTACAGTGACAAATGACCTCCCACTTGTGACCCTAATAAACAAAAGCTAGGAATCCCATGAGACCCTAATAGTGGGTCAAAGTTCGGGAATTTCTTCATGTTGATCTTCTTGGCTCCCTTATTCTCATTTCACATTAACCTTTTCTCAAGCAACTTTAAAGTCTGAAAGCCAGTATCTTCTAGTAGGATAAACAGTATCAGTTAGTCTTCTAACTAGTTAAGCCTTGATGCAAATTAGTATTGAAGGAGGAAGGGGAAAGGAAAACTAGAATGAGGAAGCCCTTATTCTTGTAGGAGAAAACTGATCCTGTTCAGTGATTACCCCCTTCTCTGAAATAGCCCTGTAATGTAATTGTCTTTCTATCAACATTGCTGAGGGAAAGGAACAGAAGAGCCTGTGGAGGAAGAGAATGACAGAAGGCACATAATTGTTTTGTTTTGTTTTTTTCTTTCAATTAGTTATTGGTCAGGAGAAAGGCTGTAAAGAGAGAAAATTATTTCACAACCTATTTAGCAGAATGAGAGTTGATGCTTGTCTCTAACAGATTTCATAAAATATTGTTCTTTTTTCCTTATTTCTTCCTCCTCACCAGTTTTTGTAGACCTCTGCATACTTTGTGACATTAAATACAGGGGATTAGGGCGGTTATCTAACCTTGCTTCTTTGGTTGAAATGCTTGTGGCCTGCCTTTATTTCCCTCTAACAAACTGACCTGCTCTCCTGGCAATATAAGGAAAATCTTCACAGCAGTGACCTGTGCTCTAGGCTGTTGAACCAAACATTCTGCTCAATATGAACCTTGAATGAGAATTTTCCACTGGATTAGAAAAGAGAATTATTTACTTAATTTTTCAGGAAGGGAGGCAAAAAAGCCAAACAGACTTTGTTTATAGAGAACTAGTGGCAGGTTAGATTTCTTCTCATCTGTTACTAAGCCAGTGAAATTGAAAACAATTATTGAAACAAATTGGACATGTCTGTGAGTCGATGTGTGTAACCTTACATCATGTGTGATAATGGCCTGCTTGGAAAGCCAGATATAACATAAAAAGAGCTTTCTGGGTTAGCTTGTACTTGGTAGGAAATGCTGTGGAATGTACAATCAACAGCTGAATGTCTTCTCAGCACCCATCAGGCTTTGCTCTTTCAGGTCTGAGATGTTCAAACTTCCGCTCTGGATTTTGTCAGGCAGTGAAATTCTCGTGTGTTATCTCTGGGAGACCTAAGAACAAGGCTGTAGAGAGCAGTGATTTAATTGCAAGCTGTTCATATCCATTGCTACCTGCCCTGTGGAAAAAGATTGTCTGGAGGAGTTAGATTCATCCCCAGGCATTGGCAATAGCCTTCAAGGCTCTCCTTGCATTTGCCAGTTCACTTTGCTAGGGTTTGAATTGCTGAAGTTAAGAAATAGAGTTCTTTTTTTTTTTCTTAGGGACTATGAAACAATCGTGCTCCAATTTACCCTGAAAAGAACTAACTTAAATTTAATTGGAACTCTTCTAAATAACATGGGATGCTAGAAAATTGTACATTTGTATTCATAGAACCTGGATTTTAATCCAGATTTTGTGATTTTTAACTTGCATGTCCTTGGACAAGTAACATAACCTTTCTGGCCTCAGTTTCCTCATCTATTAAATGAGAGAGGGGGCAGCTATGTGGCACAGTGGATAAAGCACCGGCCCTGGGTTCAGGAGGACCTGAGTTCAAATCTGGATATTTCATAGCTATGTGACACTAGGCAGGTCACTTAACATCTATCTGCCTCAGTTTCCTTAACTGTAAATCATGATAGCACCTATCTCACAAGATTGTTGTATCAAATGAGATACAAAGTGCTGAGTACATAGTAGGAAAGTTATAAATGCTTATTCCCTTCCACCCCCCATTTAATAAAGGAGCAAATGGGGACAAAGGGAGGGAACTATATTTGCCTAAAAATGTCTTATAATGGGGCAGCTAGGTGGCACAATGGATAAAGCACCGGCCCTGGACTCAGCAGGACCCGAGTTCAAATCTGGCCTCAGACACTTGATACTTACTAGCTGTGTGATTCTGGGCAAGTCACTTAACCCTCATTGCCCTGATCCCCCCCACACACACACACACAAATTATTAAATGAGAGAATTGGACTAAATGACCTCTGAGGTTCCTCCTAGTCCTAAATCTCTGAAGTCTTCAGATTCTAATGTGTTACCTTTTCTCTCTCCCTTTCTCTCACGTGTATTTTCATGGATTTAGGAATAATAGTCTGTGAAATAAATTTATAAGTTGTTGTGATCTGCACAAGCTCCATGAGGTTAAAGTTCTGGGTATTGGAGGAACACTGTCATCTCCAACATAGTCTTGTTCTGTTTGGTGACTGGACCATAGATTCATAGCGACAGGAGGAAGCTTAAAGATTTTCTAATTCCACGTTTTCCTTTTGCAGCGAAGAAGGCGGGCATAGAGAGCTTGTGCTTTGCACACATTGGGCAGAGCTGCAACTATATTCTTGGATTCCTGACCTTCAATCAAATGCCCTTTCCATTATAGCATAATGGCTTGAAGGGTCTGTTGTAGCTGGCATTGTACAGACAGGCTAATGGGCTGAGGACCTCTATACAATCAGCATTCTTCCAGCATCCCAGGATAGAACATTTAGTGATATTTTTGATTTTTCTCTCTCCTTCCTCCCCTATATCTAGTCTGTTATCAGTTGTATTATTTCTTCTTTTAAAATAACCTTCAGAATTACCTCTTTTCCATTCCCATAAGAAGCAAGGAAGGGCTCATCTTTTCTTACTTATGACTGTGGCATCCTCCTAGCTTGTCTTTGAACTTCCACTTCCTCCTCACTTGAATTCCTCCTTCACAATACTGCCTCAGATCTTCACGAGACACTATTATTATAGTGACACTCCTCTGCTCAAGTGCTTGTAATAGCTCCCTATTTTATAGCTGTATTTTATTTCCCCCAATTACACATTAAAACAATTTTTAACATTTTTATTTAAAGTTTTGAGTTTCAAATTCCATAATTCCCTCCCTCTTTCTCTCCCCCTCCCCCAGGTGGTAAACAATCAGATATAGGTTATACACATATAATCATGTAAAACATTTCTATATTAGTCATTTTGTACAAGACTCAAAAAAAGAATGAAAGAAAGAAAGTGAAAAATAGTATGCTTCAGTCTGTGTTTAATCAATATCAGCTCTTTCTCTGGAGGTGGATTGTATGCTTTATCACTAGTCCTTTGGGATTCTCTTGGACAATTGTACTGCTGAGAATAGCCAACTCATTCACAGTTCTTCATTGAACAATATTGCTATTACTGTGTACAACATTCTGGTTCTGTTCACTTCACTTTGCATCAGTTCATGTAAGTCTTTCTTGCTTATCATTTCTTATAGCACAATAATATTCCATCACAATAATAGCTTGTTTAGCCATTCCCAAATTAATATTTTACACCTAAAATAACAAACAATAATTATTATCATTTATGGCAGTTTAAGGTTTATAAAGTGTTGTATATTTGCTATCTAATTTGATTCTCACAATGACCTTATGAGTTGCATAAGCAACTGAGGCTGAGATGATGTTCTGGCTAAGGAGGCTGAGAAGAAACAATCATGCAGGTAGGAAAGAATTGTGATTGATTGAATACAGCCATGACACAGATTCCAGAATCACAAGGCACACCCCTGGAATAAGGACACCACATCACTGCTGGGTATCAAAGTCTTACTTTTTCCCCCAAGAATTAAGTTCAGATCCTGAACAACTTGTGATTAGAAAGTTTCACTCATGCTTTTCAGCAAAAGGAAAGATTATTCACCCTAGTGTCCTTTACATGCTTCAGTTTGGGTTACTAGATTTTTTAGATGAATTCAATGAATCAAAGATCACCATGCTGAGAAACTATGGCTTGTGGTATTAGAAGACAATTAAATAAGAGGGGGGAATGCTTTCTTTGGAACTAAATCCATTATCCCATTTAAGTACTATCCTGCTGAAAAGAGAGAGGTTAGAGCTTTGGGTTAATGAAGTCAAGGCTATGAGGTTTTTGTTATAATATTTTTTTTTGGTGGAGCAATGAGAGTTAAGTGACTTGCCCAGGGTCACACAGCTAGTAAGTGTCAAGTGTCCGAGGCCGAATTTGAACTCAGGTTCTCCTGAATCCAGGGCCAGTGCTTTATCCTCTGCACCATCTAGCTGCCTCCTAGGGCTATGAGTTTAATCACTGAATGACCAAGCTGTTGTCTTTTCTTTGTACAGGGCACACCTAATACCAAGATGCAAGCACATTGCAAATGCAGCCTGTGGATCATGAGACAGTCTGGGTAGATCAGCATTCCTGGAATATGTGTCAATAGGACAATATCATTAATATCTTTGATTAATTTTTATACAGTCCTTGAATCCTTACTGTATGTAAAGCCTTGTTTTAGACGCTATAGGGGAAGGGTAAGAAGAGAAGTCTAAGGTATCTTCAAACAGGGAAGAGAGCATATAGACACAGGTTTAGAGAATCTACTTTGGGATCGTAATTTTTTTCATTAAAGCTGGAAGCTTATATTTCAGTACTAAATCTCGGATAATCGAAGTTGACACCTCAAACTTTCCTTTTGTCTAAAGAAGGTGGCCAGTGCTGGTTCTATAAAGAATTTAATGAGACTACAGGATGTTACGGGAATTATTTTTCTCTTAGCTTCTTGCTCATCTATTTCAGGGAGAAGGGAATAATAAACTATGTTATATTAGAAGTTCATTTTACTTTCACAATTGGAATATTTTAATTATACATTCTCATCTCACTATGTTAAGAGGGAAAGGTTTAAAAAGTTCCTATACTGACAAGTGGAATATCAGTGCTTATATGCCAATATAAGAAAGATTGTTGGTTTTTTTTTTTTAAAGCCTCCATATATGAGTAAAATGTTAGCTTCTTGAAGACAGGGACTATTTGGTTTTTGCCCTTTTTTTCTTATTTTTTTTGGTGAGACAATTGGGGTTAAGTGACTTGCCCAGGGTCACATAGCTAGTAAGTATTAAGTGTCTGAGGCTGGATTTGAACTCAGGTCCTCCTGACTCCAGGGCTGGTGCTCTATCCACTGTGCCACCTAGCTGCCTCTGGTTTTTTGCCTTTTTATAACTAACACCTGTCCAAAATATATGGTCAAATGGCAAGAGGAATGAACAGATAAGATGTTAGCCCATGGAGATAGGGAAGAAGATGGACAGCCAGGGATGGATTGTAAACTATAGTTCACATTGGTGGGAATATCCATACTGTTGATCAGAAATTCAGCATGCATTTATTTAGAATTTACTATGTCAGGCATTGGGCTAAGTGTTAAGAAAACAAAAGAGAAAAAACCAGTCAGTGCCTTCAAAGAACTTCCATTCTAAAGAGGGAGATGTTTAAACCACTATGTACAAATCAGGATCTATATAGTGTAAATGAGAGGTATCTGTGTGAAGGTGGGGAAGGGGGAAGGAGGGAACAGGAAAAGACTCTTGTCTAAGTAGGATTTGGACCTGAATCTTAAAGGAAACCAGGGAATTCAGGCATGGAAGGTAAGGAGAGAAGACATTCCAGGCACAGTCAGGTTATTAAATGTTGTGTGAGGGGCACAACAAGAAGGCCAATTTTGCTGGGTCATGGAGTGCTTAGAATAAAGTGTAGAAAGACTGGAAAGATAGGAAGGGGACAGATTGTGAAGGACTTTAAAAGCCAGAGCATTTTATTAGGTGGGGGATGACACACTGGGCCTGTACTCATAAATTCATTAAAGTTCTTGATTACCCCTAAAGCCTAACTCAGCACCTTGTACATAGTAGGTGCTTTACAAATGTTTATTGACTTGACTTGACTAGGACAGCTTTCATCCTGTCAGCTTCAGATAATTGGATATACCCCTGGCCTTAATTAGCAAAAAGAAATATTTCTCCTCAAAAATCATGTCTTGAGTCAAAAAATCAACATTAAATGGAGTTCAGGATATGCTAATGTTTATGTTAATTCTGTGGTAAGAAGACCAAAATGAATTTTGGATTTCTTGAAAATTGGATGATCTTATGGCCCAGGCTATATAAATCCCCGAGAAGCCCCTCTGCTCTTCTAGAAATATGGACTGTACTTAATCTATTTCAAGCTTTTCTGAACACAGCTTCTATAAAAGCCCTAAGGTTTCCAGGTGAATCTGATGGCTCTAATAGTGATATAATACCTCATATATCCATTGCCTTCTCTAAGGTCACACAGATAAAAAGTAGCAGGAACAAGTATTTAAAACTCCTGACTTCTAACTCCAAAGGTGCTGCTCTTTCCACTACACCAGTCAGGTCTACAAGCCAGAGCTCATAAAAGCAGCCAGGAGGCTTTGCCAGAGGCTGGGGTAGAATCAAGGTGGAAAGGAAACGGAATTGGAAATGACTATGAGAAAGAAGCCTGCTCAATAGGTTTATCTGTGCCAGGATGAAATGTGTAATGAGAGTACATTGGTAATCACTTTCCTGTATGTATCTGGCACCCAGAGAATCCTGCACAAAGTAGCCTAGGTCCTTTTAAATAGCACACTGTGGGGGACTGCAGTGCATAAGGAACAGGAGGGCTCAGAAGGGGGGTTTTAGCATCAGAGGGTCATCCAAAATTATAGAAGTAAGGTCTGTAAGCCCAAAGGCACAGACTCCAGAGCACTAACTCCAGGTCCCTGGGGGATGACACTGAAAAGTTCTCCAAAGGGAAGGAAAATGAATGTGGAGGCTTCCATTTAAGAGTGCCAGGGGTCCTGTTTCATCCCTACCTGACTTGTTGGTCAATGCAGGGAAACCTTCAAGTGGACACAACCCAGAGATGGATCTAAGCCCAAGTAGTGATCAGTACCATCCCATCCCCTAGACTGGGCACTCATCTATAAGGATTTCTGAACATTTTCTAAAGCAGGAGCTCTTAACCTGAGGTCTGTCAACTCATTTGAAAAATATTTTGATAACTGTACTTTAGCATAAGTGGTTTCCTGTTTATTTCTACACATTTTACTCTATGCCTTTAAAAATATGCTTCTGAAAAGGCATCCATAGGATTAACTGTACTGTCAGAGGGGTCCATGAAACCAAAAAAAAATTAAGAACCTTTGATCTAAAGAAATAATAAAGGCATTGCAGAGCACAGAATAATAGCATCTTGTCTTTTAAGCCAAACCCAAGGAAAAGGTTTTGTTGTTCAGTTGCATCTGACTCTTCATGACCCCATTTGGAGTTTTCTTGGCAAAAATGGGGTGCTTTGTCATCTCCTTCTCCTGCTTATTTTATTTATTTATTTATTTATTTTTTGGTGAGGCAATTGGGGTTAAGTGACTTGCACAGGGTCACACAGCTAGCAAATGTCAAATGTCTGAGGCCAGATTTAAACTCAGGTCCTCCTGACTCCAGGGCTGGTGCTCTATCTACTGCGCCACCTAGCTGCCCCATCCTACTTATTTTACACATGAGAAAACTGAAGCAAAACCAGGTAAAGTGACTTGTCCAGGGTCACATAGCTAGTAAGTGTCTGAGGCCAGATTTGAACTCAAATCTTGATGCCAGGCCCATGCACTGTACTACCTAGCTGTCCCAAGGACAAGGTTTATTGCTGGTCAGTTAAAAGGTAGCAGGAGGCAATAAGAGAATCAAATCACCATGTGGACAAGATTATAAACTGTTCAAGGGAAGTATCTCTGTCTTCTCATTTTGTGTCTCACCTCACTTATCTGAATTATAGACTCCTAGAGCTGAAAGGAACCTTAAACATGATCCACTCCAATTGATTTTCCCATGCAGGAATCTCTCCGTAATATCTCTGACAAATGGTTATCCAACTACTTCTAGTGATAGGTCTTTCCCATTTTCTGGAGAGGTCTAATTGTTAGGAAATTTATCTGTCGTCTGTAACTTGCTCCATACTGAGCTTAGGTTTGGCCACTGAAGGTCAAGCATAATATATCTAATCTCTCTTACAGAGGGAAAGCTTCAAAATCTCTGAGACTACTCTCACGCCTGAACATCCCCTAATTTTTGGGGTTTTTTCAGTGATCCTTGTGTCTCATGGCTTTAGATCCCCTGTGCTGGTCACCCTCCTCTGGCTATGATCCAATTTGTCAGTGTCTTTCCTAAAATATAATGGGCAGAAATGAACAGAATTTTCTAGTTACGGTCCAACTAGCACAGAATATGAAGTGTACTACACTCTTGGGTATACTTAATTACTTGGCCTATGGCTTTTGAACCACATCTCAGGGGGAAATGAAGGCACATAGTCATTTGACTTACCTGGGGTCACACAAGAAATCAGATAAAATTGTGACATCTAAGACATTCCCAGGGTCTTCTAATTAAGCATGTAGAAAAAGAGGTCCTAGCTTCATATGGCATACTCATATTTTTTATCATGACTTTGTCACCATGATTCAGTTGCCTTCTCCCTCCAACTCTGAGGTTCCCTTCTCCTATTGATGACTCCCCCCCCCGAACCTCCATTTTGTAGAAGGGTTCATTCTTTGGACTTTGCTTCCACACTCATACATCCTTCCCTTCACTCTTTTTTCCAGCTCCCTTTAATGTATCTTCCTGCATTATAATATAAGCTCCCTGAAGCCATGGCCTGTCTTTATTTTGCTTGTATTTGTAACACCATTTCTTACTGCAATGTCTAACATATTATAAGTACTTGTTGACTGGACTTAACTTTCCTAAATTAATAAATCAATATCTTTAAACATCCTTGGATATCTGGAAATATACCAGATGGTATCACAAAATCCTCCAAAAGATTTCATTTAAATTCACTATAAATTTTAAATTGGAGAGATTTACTTTGAAGAAGAGAAGATATTGGGTAGGAGAATATACTAACTGTCCACTATTTTTAAAATGTCATGTGGAAGATGGGTTAGATTTGTTCCATTTTGCCCTAAACAAGAAATAGGAGCAATGGGTAGAAATTATAAAGAAGAAAATGTGGGGGGCAGCTAGGTGGTGCAGTGGATAAAGCACCAGCTCTGGATTCAGGAGGACCTGGGTTCAAATCTGGCCTCAGATACTTGACACTTACTAGCTGTGTGACCCTGGGCAAGTCATTTAACCCTCATTGCCCCCCAAAAGAAAAACAAACCAAAAAACAAAAATAAAACAAAGAAGAAAATGTGGGCACGATGTCAGGAAAACCTCTTGAACAACTGGATCTATGAAAAAGTAGACTAAGTTGCCTCGGGAGATGATGAGATTCCCTTTCCTAGAAGTGTTCAAGCATAGGGTGATCACATAACAGATTAGTTATAGTGAAGATTGCTTTTCAAGTATGGCTCAGACTAGATGAATAAGGACATTCTGTTTCCACCTGGATTTACAGCACTGACCTACTGGAGAGAAATTAGAGGTGGAGTTGGAGAGGAGACATGGTTTGTAACCATGATTCTGCCACCCTTGATCTCAACTTTGATAAAAGATGTTTCAGGGAGTGAGGGAGTAGAGAGTGGAAATAATGGCATTTTGTACTCCTACTAATGCAGTTTAGAACCAGACATCCCAGAATATTATGATAAAGTACTACAACAGAATTGTTGAAACTGATCATTCCTAATTCTTGTTTGTTTTAAATCTTGCACACACACATACACACACACACACACAAATGATGACTACTAATGTCTTTTTCAATTCTAATTTCAATTCTAATATACTGTGGATAGGTATGGGGTTTGGGCCTGTGATTCAGAGAATGTAAGGAACTCTCAGATGAGGGAAAGACACCTTTTCTGATATTTTTTCTTTTTTCTTTTCTTTTCTTTTTTTTTTTTTTTTTTAGGCAATGGGGGTTAAGTGACTTGCCCAGGGTCACACAGCTAGTAAGTGTCAAGTTTCTGAGGCCGGATTTGAACTCAGGTACTCCTGAATGCAGGACCGGTGCCTTAACCACTGTGCCATCTAGCTGCCCCCCTTTTCTGATATTTATAATCTTGAGAGGTTATATAAATTGCCCAGGGTTACATAATCACTATGTTTAGGAAGTGGAAATGAAGTTCAGGTCTTTCTGGCTCTGTAGCTAGCTCTCTTTTTATTTTTCCAATATTCTGTGATTGTTTGTTTTTTTATAACATTTTGTGATTAAAATAAAAACAAGCCAATATCACTTTTGGTAACTAAGAAATTGTGAATCTCTGGGGAGCATTTTGTTAAAGGAGTCAGAGAATGGGCAGTGGGAATCATACCATTTGAATTGGGAATTACATGACTCTTCCATCAATGCCTAGTTCAGAGATTTTTCCCTTCCTCATGATCTCCACACATTAAGTAACTCTTCTGCACAAACTTTGCTAAATCCTGAAAGAGATGAGACCATCCCTGCTCTCAGCCCATTGACAAAGAGGTCTAAGGCCTGTGTCAGGTCATCTTCCTGACTTTTTGTCCCTCTATCCATCCCCTTATTTCTGGAAGTCCATAACGAAGTTTGAGTCTTGACTCTACCATTGACTTACCTCGTAACCATGGGCAGATTCAATATTCATAGACTCTTGGACCTAGAAGAAACTTTAGAAATCATAGGCCAATACCCTTGTTTTGGAGATGAGAATACTGAGGAACAGAGAAGTAAAATGTCTCGATGATCACACAATTTGTAACTGAAAGTAACAGAGCCAAGATTCAAATGTGGGTCCCTTGACACCAGATCTGGTACTCTTTTCACTATCTACTACATCTGCAAAACAAGGGGCTGGACTTGAAGATCTCTGAGCTTCCTTTTAGCACTCACATCCTATATTTGCACAATATATATTTTTCCTCTCCTTGAAAGACCACCCACCTTGGTTATCAGTCCATTCTCCCTCCTGCTTCTGCCTCCATTGCCCAGTCATTTTCTCCATTGGTCTCCTAACCCAACTATTGCCTAACCTGGCATTCCTACTCTTCCCTCCTTCCACCAAACGGACTCCTCAGGAAGTTATCTTGGTTAGGGCTTTCTATAAAAAGCAAATTCTAATAATGCTTTCCCTATTTTGTGATATTGGATTTCAATCTTTACATCAGTAAATTCCATGTCTCTTGTTCTACCCCTCCCTTACTATTTAGATTTGGAGACTTGCTCTGCTAATTGAAGAATCGTTTTGCTATCCTACAGGCTCTTGGCCCTGAATGTCCATCCTCTAAGCCCACTTCATCTCTGCCTCTTGACTTCCCTGGCCTTCTTCAAGTCCCAAATAAAATCCCACCTTCTACAGGAAGATTTCCCCAGTCCGCTTTCATTCTAGTACCTTTCCTCTGTTGATTATCTCTAATTTATCCTGTACAGTTATTTGCCTGTTGTCTCCCCTATTAGGTAGCTAGGTGGCTCACTGGATAGAGTACTAGAGCTGGAATGAGTAAGACCTGAGTTCAAAACTGGCCTTAGACAATTATTGGCTGTGCAACCCAGGGGAAGTCACTTAACCTCTATTTGCCTTAGTTTCCTCAACCTGTAAAATGAAGATAATAATAGCACCTACATTCCAGGGTTGTTGTGAGGATAAAAATAAGAATTTTTCTATAAAGTGCCTGGTACATAGTAGGCACTTTATAAATGTTTGTTGATTGACTAACTGCCTGGTTCCTAATTCTCTAATCGGGGCTCTTATCAAAAGGGAGAATGTAATTGGTTGAGGGTGATGCCCCAGCATCACACCAACAATGCTGAATATTCTCTAGCTCACAGCCTATTCAGACTTTGATAAAACCATCTAATCCACATACAGGGCTCATCAACTGAGTCAGATCTGAAGGTCACCATAGATAAATCACTAAGAGCTTCCTGATATGAGCAACACTAGTAACCAATGAGCTAAAGTGAAGAAGTCAGGCAAAGGCTGAGTGAGGATTGAAATCTTCTAACTCAATGGACTTAGGAATGTGTAGTAGGAGGCATTTTAAAAAGAATGTCTCTTTAATCAGCAAGAATTGAGACAAGAACCATACAGGTTTTAACTATCTCTAACAAAGCCTCAACACTCTTGAAATGAAAGCTATATTAACAATCCAGCTAGAAAAAGCCCCACAGCCACAACGTCTTGTTTAAAAAAAAAAAGAAAAGAAACAAATTCATGCCTCCCAGTTGTATTTGGCTGGATGAGTCCTTGGGGGCAGCCTGAGCAAAGTCTGCTTCAACTTGAAATATATACACACACATGCATGCATGCATGCATACATTCATACATACATGGGTATATATACTTATATGTGCACATATAGATATGCTTTCCTACTTCCCTAAGCACTTTCCTCCTTCCCCACCCCCCTCCTTAAGTTCCTTTAAGATCCTCTCCACTTTTCAGAAGTATTGTTCAAACATAACATCAGCATCTCAGGAATTTAATAGAGATTGTTATCAAGAACAGCATGTGAAATTATAGCAGGTAGGGATTCAAGCCCTTAAGTAATTAAGATTAAAATATTTCATTTTGGTTATAGGCTGGGCCTCCCAGGTTGTAGCCTACACAAAGCTTTATCAGAAATGGTGCAGCTGGAATGAACCAAGTATGAGTTAGCTGAGCAATCTGAGAATGGCACCCTATCGTTGAAAACACAGCCTCACTTGGTTCCTGACAGATAATACCCCTCCCCCAAAAGAGAAAGACACAGAGAGATAGAGAGAGGCAGAGACAGAGACAGAGAGAGGCAGAGAGACAGAGATTGTGATTGTTTCCCCAAAATCTATGGTCCTACTGAGTAAAAGAAGATTTGACCAGCATTCTGTATTCCAGCAAGGATGTGCTTCTTATTTTATTTCTGGTTCGACAGTTCCTTGTTTCTACAGGTAAAGGAAGAATCAAGACTGAAAGGTAAGTTGAGAGGCTAAATAGATTGGGAGTAGAAAAATTAGATATTCAGTTCCACTGTTAACTTCCTTTGTGAGCCAGTTTAGGTTAGACAGATCACTATAGTATAGTGGACAGAATACTGACCTGGGAATTAAGACCTGGGTTCTAATACCAACCCAGCAGCTAACTGCAAGACCTTGGTTGTCATTTAGCCTCCATGAGGCTATTATTTCATCCGCAAAATTGAGGGGTTTGAAGTAGGTGATTTTTCAGATCCCTTCCATTTCAAAAATTCTTAAATTAAAATGTTTGTACCTATTTCTCATGTGGGAAAAAAAAAAAGTAAGAGAGGAATAGATAAATGCTTCCTTTTTCAACCTCAGAGAGTTGTGAGGATAAAATGAGATGAGAGGTTTGAAATCACTATGTATAGTTAAAAGCACTCTACTACTATGATAAACTGCTATTATTTCCAGTTTAATTGGGTGCCTGAGACCCTTCTTTCATTGGCTGGGAATAAGAGAATTCAACCACTGTCCTCTTAGAAGTTATTCTAAGAAGACAGGACTAAGCTTTTACTTTTGTAAAAGGAAGCACAGGGCTTTTAGCTAGGCAAAGCAGGCAAAAAAGTATAAACTTTAGGCAGTTACAAGTAAAATATTCAAATAAAACTGCTTTAAGCTCAGAATAGCCCTCTCAATTGTATGACTTGAAAAACAAGAGTAAGAAAGCTACGAAAATCTGAATCTGTGATTCCTAAAGCCATGTGTATTTCCATCCTAAGGTGGAACCTTCTACTTCAGGACCTGACTATGAGTAGGTGACAGGAGCTGTTTAATTTTTTTTTTTTTAAGAATGTAAAGGTAGAAGACCTTGATATGTTCTTTGTGATCCTATAAGCCTATATACAGCTCCCAAGGAGGTAAGGAACATCTTAGGATCTTACCTAAGAGATCATCATCTAGCTCAGAGTTTCTTAACCATGTGTGTGTGTGTGTGTGTGTGTGTGTGTGTGTGTGTATGTGAGATGGATCCTATGGGCAATATGATGAACCCTATGGACCTCTCAGGATAATGCATGAAACTAAATACATAAGATTACTAAGGAAACCAATTATAATGAAATAGTTTTTTTTTAAATATTTAACAAATACGTTTCCAGACCTTTGGATCTAAACTCCTGATCCAGTCTACCACCATTCCTAAGTAAGAAAACTGAGGCCCTGAGTAATTAAGGTGCCTGAGGATGTACAACTAGTAAATGGTAGCATCCAACCTAAGTCTTCTGACCCTGTATCCATTGTTGTTGCCATCACACCACATTATTTTATACCATAGATTTACACCATAGACATATACCAGGGACATATCTTCTAGGAATAGTACTTGACTTGTGGGAGCAGACAAAGTAGATAAAGGTCCTAGTGACCACTACACTGTTGACCCTCTAGCTTGGATAAATCGTGCCTTGAAAGAATTCATTTTGTACCTTAGTTTTCATCATCTTCCTTTTAGAGTACACCCCAAAATATTGTCTTCCATCAAGATTCCAAACTTCCCCAAGAGGTCCTGACAGGCCAATTCTCCACTTTGAAAATCCCAGGAGGCCCCAGCACTGTCTTGCTTTCTTTATTATATGGAGATTTATACAACCAAGTCCAGAATGGACCATCTTGGGATAGGTGCCACTCACCCAAGAGTCCTCTGATCTGCCAGAGCCAACACTATGAAAAATAATTAATATTACAAACTGGCACAGTGATACTTTTAGGGCCAACTAAGCTATTTAGGTCACTTCATCCCTTCATTAAATGGCTCCAAGTTACTGAGCTTTTAACATCCTTTTTATACCTTTTTTGAAGTATCTCTACCTGCCACGTATGGCCACCATCAGCATGCCTGTCTAAAAGGAACTGGTTCTTCCCACCCACCCACCCAACCCTCTTTCTAATTTACTGTGGGTTTGAAGATCAAGATAAGTACCATTGTTAGAAATATGAGTAATTAGGTTCTGAATGATAGCCTAAGGGGATCTCTTGAGAGAGCAGTATAGGAGCTTCAGTCAATAACTCAAGGGCTTCAGATCTGGCTGCACAGAAATATTTCCCTTTCTTATCTATTCTACATGGCTGAAGCTGCTGGTTAAGTGATCTCTGGGTTAGTGAGACATTACCATGTTTTCATGGATTCAGATAGACAATCATTACCCTATAATGGATAAGACATGTGTGACCCCCATTTCCCCATCAATGAATCTTAGCCATTTCTATAGTATAGGGTGTTGGGTTTTTTCCTATTTTCTTCTTTGAAACCTCCAGAAACCCTATTTTAAAAGCCTTTCCTTTGACAACCTTTCCATTTTCATGCACAATACTTTAGGACTGGAAATGCCTGAACACGGAGTTAAAATATCCTATGCTCCATCCCAGATGCTGACATGTACTAGCTGGGTACTTCAACTGTTTTAAGCATCACTTTCTTCTTCCATGAAAGAGATAATAAGCCCTTAGCCTGTTTCTGTCATAGGAGTGTTTAAGGATCACATGAGAGAATATAAGTAAAACTGGCTTTGTACCCTGTAAGATACTCTGCAAATTTTTATTTTATTTTTATATTTATTTTATATAAATATTATTTTTATTATGATTGCTCTTCCATCAATGTACTTCTTGAGGCTCTAGGCTAAAGATGTGAACATTGGCTCCATAGCAATGTCTGGAGCCACATCCGGTTTGACACTGCAGCATGTGTGCCTGGACATTCAACAATTACACTATTGAGTAGGGCAATAATCATTTACAAAGTTGTTACTTATTCTGAAACTATGCTCCTTTAAAATCTGTCTCTGATATTTTGTACTCTCTAAAATGAAGTGTGGGAAGCAGTCATCAATTCTTGGCACTATCTTCCTCAAGTAAATGCCCATTGGGCATCATAATGCTGATCTTTCCCTACTCAATAATCAGCCAGAATTTCATTTCACTGATTTCAATAGGAAATTCTAGCTTCGCAGTATAGACACATTTCCCACATAAAGATAAATAAAAGATTGTGCCATTCTGCTCAGTAATTATTACATTCTGCATGCAAGACCTTAGTCTGCACGCTGGCTACTTACATAAACCTGAATTTCCCATAACAGTCCTTCATCATTAGGCATACAAGAAGGGAGGATTACTCTTACTAGCTTGTTTTTGCTCCAGTCCCCAGACTGGCAAAATATTGTCTACCTGACTCATCACACCCTTGAGAAGCTAGGGAAATAGCAAACAGTCATTCTTTCTCTCATGAAAAGAAACCAAGGCCCACAGTTTCTGACATAGCAAGTTCATGCAAGACTCAGGTCATGAATTCAACTACCCATTTCCAAGTAGCACTACCAATTGAATCAAAGAAGATGACAAAGAAGAGCAAATATTCTTTTTTGATTTATGCATAAATTAACAGATAGTATATGCCACATGTGAGCGGGTGACGGTGTACATAATTATATCAGTCATCAAATTGTAATGTAATTTGAGTTTGGGGAAAGGAATAACTTGTTTTATATGCTGAAAGAAGACCATTGCAGAGAATTTATGTCTCATTTCTACATAGACAATATGAAATGTGTTTCCTGAGGGGTAGAAAGAATGCATCTTTGCCTATTTACTATAAGTGCATATTCCCCCAGATCAGGAGAAGTTTGGCAGGATGCCACAAGTCAAGTTTTATTCAGTTTACCAATTTCAGAAAAACAAAAATCATCAAAAATTTTGGTCTAATAATTCAATTCAGTGAACATTTCAGGAACCTACTGTATGCACTGTACTGTTCAAAGTGTTAAGAGAATTTGGTTGTTGCTGTTGTTCAGTCGTTTTTCAGTCATGTCAGACTCTTCATGACCCCATTTGGGGTTTTCTTGGCAAAGATATTGGGGTTGGTTGCCATTTACTTCTGCAACTCATTTTATAGATGAGGAAACTGAGAAAGAGTTAAGTGACTTGCCCAGCATAACACATCTAATAAGTGTCTGAGATCAGATTTGAACTCAGGAAAATAAGTCTTCCTGACTCTAGGCCCAGCATTATCCACTGCACCACCAAGCTGCCCATTGGAAGAAATATAAAATTTAAATAAGATTGTAATCCTGCTTTCAAAGAGTTCATATTCTGGTAGAAAGAAAAAAGAAACATAGTACCTATAATATGTGTTATATACATAAGTGTCCTACAGAGGTGCAAAGCAAGAGCTAACAGGCCTAAATTGATTCTTATCAACTAGAGACCTGGAGGAAAGCTTTTTAGAAGAAGTGGCATTTGAGTCAGACTTTAAAGAATGGGGAAGTAACAGCAAAGGAAGAGCAGAAAGGAGACTTTTTTCAAGCCAAAGACCCTTATATTTTAGTTGGCTACAAATGGCTTAGTGGTGTTTGCTTTGTTTTTTTTTAAAAGATCCAATAGAAACATTTTCCCCACTTTCCACCTGTGGCTACAAGCTAAAACCCTGACTTTGCCCATTGGCTCTTTTGAATAAAATGCTTGCCTTTGCTCCAGAATGCAAAAGTTCATAGAGATTGGGCTTGTTGCCATTTTTATTCAGTTTTTTAAAAAATTATATATGTGTGTACATATATATATATATATATGTGTGTGTGTGTGTGTATATATATATATATATATATATAATTTCTCTATATATTTTTACTCTGTTTTATCTTAAAGGCTTTATTTTTTATCTTAGTCAAAAATTCAGAGAAAAGGCCACTGAAGATGATAGTACTCAGGTTTGAGGAGCTCCCTTGGCATGTTTGAAAAGAACCTACTTGGGAATTTGTAGGTCTAAGGGGACTGTAGTAGACTTCATTTTAGTATATTTAGTAGATTGTAATCAATAAAGATGATATATCACTGAAAGGCAATAGGGACATATTGCTAAGACTACAGGTTTCAGAATTCAAGGTTACCTTTTAGTGAATGTTATCTTGTGACTTTTGTATGAGTCAGGATTATTACTGAATGCTAAAATATATGGTGTACCATACCATAATTTCAATGTGCTTCTAACTAAACACATGCAGCAATTAGACTGTTGGCAAGTGGTGGCTTAAATTAAGCTCCACCAAATACTACCCTGACACCTCAAGTATTAACCTAAACCCAATGCCATATGGCTGGCATTTTCTCTTTATCATTGTTGTCATTTTTCATTCTTGCCAGATGCTTCTGCAGGGTTGATACATAATACAGGCATCATGGCCAAAAATGGCCAACAGCTGGCTGTACTTTAAACTCCTTAGAGCAGGGGGGATTCAGAATGCAGATTAAGAAGCTGGATCTTTGCAGAGGAATGGAAACCTGACTTTCTCCTGTAATCTTCTTGCTATTTGACCAATGTCGTGGTCAGTGAGCTTTCCCTTTAAAACAGAAACCTTTCTTGGTAATAGCAACTGTAAGATGTGTTTACTTACCAAGAATCTCAGATAATAATAGATCCTTTTCTGTGATCATGCAGGGTAGGCCCAAAGGCCAAGCCCTTTCCCCAAAGGCATGTCTCTTGCCACATACCTGATTTTTCTCTTGTTGAAAACAAGGATGTTTGCCCAGCAAAGTAAAGCCCAGTGATAAAGCTCCAATGTTTGAGAAGATGGCCCCATTGCAGCTGGGAGTGTTATCTTTGGTGCAATCCTGCTCTCCTTGGGATTTAGCTGCTTCTATTTTGCCAACACATCCATGATGCTTGAGTTTCATAATCTTATTTCAGAGGCTGAAGCTATCTGTCAGAAACCAGCATTCAGGATAAGCTGAATGTGAATGAATAAACAAATCATGAACCAAAGACTTGTCTTCTCTAAGAGCTGTGGTTTACTTTTTTTTTTTAATTTTTAAATAACTTTTAAGTCATTAAATCCTTTTTAAAATCTTAGAAATCATTCTGTTGTACAGTCAAAGAACAAAATGTCTTTGGGGCAAATCAAGAAGAGACAATTTTTCCCACTAAGTCGCCGTAAAGAAGAAAATTGCTAGTAATTTTGTTTAGCCTGAATCTTCAAATTTAGCATTAAAACAATAGGGTGTGACTCCCATGAGTCAAGAGGAAAGGAACTGGAGACCTTACCCTGGAGAAATGTTTGAGCAGGCCTTGAAAAAAAATGCCCCACTATACAAAGTGAAACTTAAGGCTGGCTAGATTTCAAGTGTGATTAAAAAGCATAATGACTGGGACAGCTAGGTGGCACAGTGGATAGAGCACCGGCCCTGGAGTCAGGAGGACCTGAGTTCAAATTTGGATTCAGACACTTGACACTTACTAGCTGTGTGACCCTGGGCAAGTCACTTAACCCCAATTGCTCTGACCCCCCCCCCCAAAAAAAGCATAATGACTTTTAACTCTTAACTCTGATTAGAAGAATTTCTTTTTAAAAATTATTTTAATTAAGTATCATGAATAGAAAGTCATCAGAGGGTAATGCTGTTGAAAACACACAGCACCCCAACTTCATTGTGTGCTCTTGGTGGTAGCAAGAGACACAGATTTTCCTTACCTTCACCTAATAAAAGAAAACCAATGGCTTTTTAGAAGGCCAGATTACAAAACTGGAGTAAGAGCATGTGTTTGAAGGACCACAAAACTCATTGGAGAAAAAAATGTATATGGAGGCAGTGCCTTGCACATAATGTGGTAGAAAGAAAATAAATGTTTATCGAAAGAAAATAGATAGAAAAAAAGATCATACATCATTGAAAATGTAGGTGGCAGCTAGGTCGCATAGTGGATAAAGCACTAGCCCTGGATTCAGGAGGACCTGAGTTCAAATCTGGCTTCAGACACTTGACACTTACTATCTGTGTAACCCTGGGTAAGTCACTTAACCCTCATTGCCCCACCAAAAAAAAAAAGGAAAAGAAAGAAGGAAAATGTAGACAAAGTCACAGGCTAGGTTTCAAGAACCTCTGGGTCCCAGAAATTCCATGTAGAGCACAGGAGCCAGCTTCAATATGCAGCAGAGTGCCAGGATCCAGAGAGCCTGAGACTTTTTAGCAAAAGAAACATAATAAATTTTTTTATATAACCATCTAGCACATATGGACCACTAGCTACCTGCTGCCACTGCATAACTGATTGCTAATAGGAATTCATAGGATATACAGAGATCTAGTACCACTTCTTTATTTTACAGATGAAGTCATTGAGGACCAGATAAGTGAAGAGAAGCAATAGGTAGTAGGTGACAGAGGAAGGATTTGAACCCAGATCCTCTAATGCCAAATTTCCCATTATGCCTAATAGACTTGGATCAATTAGTCAGTCAATAAAGATTTATTAATTACCTACTATGGACCAGACACTGTCCTAACAGTTTGAATACAGAGAAAGGAAAAAAAAGAGCCCCTACTCTCAAGGAACCCACTGTCTAATGGGTGGGACAATATCCAAACATCCAAACAAGCTATATACAGGATAAATTGAAAATAATCAAGAGAGGGAAGACATTAGCCTTAGGAGGGATGAGGAAAGGCTTGCTGTAGAAGGTGGGATTTTAGCTGTGACTTGAAGGAAGCCAGAGGAACCAATAGGCAGAGATGAGGAGGAAAAACATTCCAGACATAAGGGAGAGACAGTAAAAATACCTAGAGTCAGAGTCAGGAGATGAATATCTTGTTCAAGAAACAGCAAGGAGGCCAGTGTAACTGGATCAGATGACGGTATAAGAAGGGAAGGAATGAGGAGCCAGTTTATAAAGGTATTTCATATTTGCTTCTATAGGCTATAGGGAGTCACAAGAGCTTATTAAGTAGGGGAGTACATGGTCAGCCCTCTACTTTAGAAAGATCACTTTGACAGCTGAGTGGAGGAAAGATATGTGGTAGGCAGACTAACCAGTAAGCTACTTCAATAGTCCAGGCTGGAGGTGATGAAGGCCTGCCCCAGGGTAATACCAGTGCTAAAGGAGAGAAGGAGGCATATGTGAAAAATGTTATGAAGGTAAAAACAATAGAATTTGGCAACAGATTAGATATGGGGGGGGTGAGAGTAATGATCAGGGACCCTTAGATGATAAGCCTGGGTGACTGGGAGGAAGGTGCTACCCTCAACAAAATAAGAAGTCAGGAAGAGGAGAGAATTGGGGAATGGGAAGATGATAAGTTCAGTTTTGGACATGCTGATTTTAAGATCTCTATAGGACATCCAGTTTGAGATGTCCAATAGTCTCTAGGACACGAGGTCAAGAGAGTAGTTAGGGCTAGATAAGTAAATTTCAGAATCAGCATAGAGATGATAATTGAACCCATTGGAGCTGCTGAGATCACCAAGTGAAATAGAATATAAGGAAGAGAGAAGAGGATCTGGGACAAAACCTATGGGACACCCACGGTTAATAGATATAACCTGGATAAAGGTCCAGTAAAGGAGATGGAAGAAGATAAGTTAGATATGCAAGAGGGGAACCAGAAGAGAATAGTGTCATGGAAACCTACAAAGAAGAGAGTATCAAGAAGAAGCTGATCAACAGTGTCAGAGACTACAGAGGTCAGGAAGGAAAAAGAATGAGAAAAGGCCATTAGATTTTAAAATTAATAGATTGTTAGTAACTTTGGAGAGAGTACTTTTGGTTGAATGAGGAGGTCAGAAGCCAGACTGTAGAGAGTTAAGAGAAAAAAAAGGAAAGAAAATCAAGGAACCTATTGTAGACAGTCTTCTCAGGGAGGTTAGCCTCAAAAGGGAGGAGAAGGATATGAGATGATAGCTAACAGGGATGAATGGACCAAGAAATGGCTTTTTTAGGATGGGCATGTCTGTAGGCTGTAGGAAAACAGCCAGTAGACAGGGAGAAATTGGAGATAAGTGAGAGAGTAAGGATGATAGAGGTGGTAATATTGGAGAAGATGGGATGGAATGGGATCACACACACATATAGAGGGAGAAGGCCTATCTCATTATGAGAGGAATAAAGAAGAGATAATAGCAGAAGGCATCTAAGTGATTTAAAATGAGGAGAAAAGAAAAAGAGGGAACTCTGGCCAAATGACCTCAATTTTATTCATTAAAGCAGGAAGCAAACTTCTCACCTGGGAAAATGGGGGGGAGGGCAAACCATGGGAACTTTGAGGAGGGATGAAAAAGCTTTGAAGAACTACTATGATGAATGAAATAGTGAACTGGCTGGGGAGCTACAACAATAGAGGCTATATAGAGGGCACGATAGAGTCTATGTAGCACAAATGTATAGTAGACTGAAGCAGCACGGTTTCATTCAGCAATAGGAGTAGGAGCAAAGGCAGGAAATGGTAGGAGTGATCCAAGGCTGAGGCTTAGAAGCGCAAGACCAGCAATAAGATAATGGAATAGGGAACTCAAGAGAATAGAATAATATAGAGATTCATAATCATAATTATTATTATAATGAATAAATTAATAATATAGAGAACTGATTCACCAAGGGGTCAAGAGAGGCAAGGAATGACAGTGTAGCTTGGGCAAGGATGATGTTCTGGAAGAGAATGGAGGATTCCAGGGATTGGAGGTCACAGTACAGACAAAGAACAGAGCTTGGGGTTGCAAAGCCTAGGCAGACATGGAATGACAATAGATTGTGATCAGATAAAGGAATAAGTTCATGAACATGGAAATGGGGTCTTTGTGGGAGATGACAAAATCAAGAATATGACCATCTTTGTGTGTGGCTACAGTGAGGTTATACGACGTGTGTAAATGAAGGAATTATGAAGATAGAGTATTTAGGGAGTATAAATATGGATGTTGCAGTCCTCCAGGATCAAGCAGGCATCAAAAAGGAGGAGAGAAAGACCGTGAGGCAGGTACTAAATTCATTAAGGAAAGAAGGGATGTGTCCTGGTGATAAGTAGACATCAACTACCAGAATTTTGATTGGATGGCAGATACAGACTGAGTGAGTATCAAAAAAGGAGAGGTTACTAAATGATGGCTGCAGGAGAACCCGGAAGTGAGGGTAGGGAGCAAAGAGCATTCCAATTCCCCAACCTCAACACAGGAGTTGGGAGAATGAATCAAAGTGTAAGTAGTGCTTGAAAAGAGAGGTCAGGGAAGCTGCATCATCAAGAGGGATCTCAATGAGATCCAGAAGATAGAAGGAGTGGAAGGAAGGAAGGAAGAAATTAAGAAAGAAAGAAAAAAAGAAAGAATTTAAGGTAAAAGCAATTTTGTTGTTGGAGTAGGAGTTCCAGAGACCACAGTAGAATGGTTGGGTAGCTTTAGATTGGGACACTGGGGTTGGGAAGGTTGGATTGAGGAAGATGAAAATGAAGAATCAGATTTGCGGGGCGGGTGGGGAAAGGAGTGTGAATGATAAAGGTATTTAGGGGTTATAGGTAGGGTATGACCAAAGGGGGAGTTTGTTAACCATTTAGGAATGGGTTCAAGTAGGTGGTCATCATACATAGGAGTTTGACTTTTGGCAGTTCTGACAAGGGGACAAGTACTTGGAGCTCAAGAAATGATGTTCCTATTTCCCTTTCCCCATGGCAGCAGGCTAGGGTGCAAACTTAATGGAAGGTCTTTCTCCTCTTCTCTGAAAAGGAGGGGTCTGGTAAACAGATGCAATCAAGTTTCTCTGGAAGAGGGAGACTGAAGAGCAAGGAGCAGACTGGAGTTAATTGAAATGGTTTCCCCCCCTTACCTCTAAGGTGAGTCGGGCTTGATGGCAACATTTCTTTCCTCTTCCTATGAAAGATAAGAAAACAATTCGTCGGGGGCAGCTAGATGGCGCAGTGGATAGAGCACGGGCCCTGGAGTCAGGAGTACCTGAGTTCAAATCCGGCCTCAGACACTTAACACTTACCAGCTGTGTGACCCTGGGCAAGCCACTTAACCCCAATTGCCTCACTAAAAAAAAAAAGAAAAAAGAAAACAATTAGTCAACAAACATTTATTAACTTCCTACTATGTGCCAGGCACTGCGCACATAAAATTAATGATTTTAGATGTTAAAATATTGATATAAACTATACATATATAAACTTGTGATAATGTGATCCACTATTAAAACAATCTGAATGCCTCTGGCTTAGCTATTTATGGCTTAAGTAGCATCAAAGGATAGCTGGGGTTAGAGCAATAAGAAAGAAAGTGTATGGGGTGGGAGGGGAAACCATAGAAGACAATGGAATAGTTCTGCCACATACAGACTAGCAAATATAAGATGATGGGCCATAGATTTATGAAGGGACTTTAGAAGTCCACCCACCTCATTTTATAGATAAGGAAACTGAGGCCCACAGAAATTAAATGATTCCCCCAAAGTCACAAAGGTAGTGGGGGGGTGCGGGGAGGGCCAGGATTTGAGGCTGGGTCCTCTGACTTGAAATCAGTTGCTCTTTCCATGGTGTCTAGATTTTGCCTGATTGATAGATCTCAGGTGCCTAAGGGGGGATGTAAACTTGAGTTGATCAGCTGGCTGTCATGGCAGAGCTAACTGATGCAAAAAAGAAGGGAAATATAAGCATAGTAATAGATTATCCAGCCACTTTTGTCACTGAAAGCAGGCACAACGCTGAGGAATAGAAATAACAAGGCTTTTTATAGGGACACAGCTATAACTGCTTTTCTCCACATTTTCCCCTCACTTGTCAATTACAAACCAGGCCACAAAAGAGCTGGTGGGGAAAGACTCTGGGCTGGGGATCTTTGGTGATGGGTTGGCCCCTCCTGCTGGCATGCCAGGGCAATTATTTCACAGTTACAGCCGTGTGCTCCATAAACGTCAGAGTCGTTCAAAACCATATCCCTTGGATGTGTCATCCCTGCTCATCCTCTGAGGTACATAGCATTCAGACACTGGAGGGATCTAAACATAATCAAGTCTAGGAAAATGGTTCATCAGATCATAAATTTAAATCTGAAAATGACTTTAGAGATCATCTAGTCCAGGAATTCTTAACCTGGCATCTGTGAGCCTGTTTTATATCTCTATCTATATGGCTTAAAATAGCTTCAATTTTGCACTAAGACTTTTGGGACACCCTAGATATGAACAGATATAAAGATGGCTCAATAGATAGATAGATAGATATGAAGAGAGATAATATAGATATAGGTAAACTATATTTTTTGACAACTATATTTCAGTATATTGGTTTTCTTGGTAATCCTCTGTATTTTATTTATTCATTTACAAACATGATTCTGGGGGACAGCTAGGTGGTGCAGTGGATAAAGCACCAGCCCTAGATTCAGGAGGACCTAGTTCAAATATGACCTCAGACACTTGACACTTACCTAGCTGGGTGACCCTGAGCAAAGTCACTTAACTATCATTGCCCAGCCAAAACAAAAACAAACAAAACCCAAACATGATCGGAGGAATACGTAGGCTTTACCAAACTACCTAAGTGATCCAGGACACAAAAGAGGTTAAGAACCCCAGATCTAGTTCCACCTTACCCCCGTCTTTTTTTTCTTTTGGGAGGCAACTGGGGTTAAGTGACTTGCCCAGGGTCACACAGACTAGTAAGTCTTAAGTGTCTGAGGCCGGATTTGAACTCAGGCACTCCTGAATCCAGGGCTGGTGCTCTATCCACTGCGGCCACCTACCTGCCCCTACCCCCCTCTTTTTATAGATGAGGAGACAGAGGTCCAGAGCATTTCAATTTCTTCCTCAAGGCCACACAGGCCTAGCTGTGGTTTGAGTCCAGTTCCTTTGATGCCTTTGATGTGGCTTTAAGCTACAGTGCTTTTCTCTGGTTCAACCCCTTAATTCTGTAGCAAAGAGAATTGAATACCCAAAGGAAAAAGCGACTTGCTCAAAGTCACACAAGGAGTAAACTCGATTCTCAGGTTTTTTACACCAATATCCAGAGCTCCTTCTCCTACCCTATCATGTTGCCTTCTGCATCAATATCTCATTTTAACCTGAAGATTGTGATCCTGGTGTTGGCTTCATAGCACAAAGGTCTGAATGCAAGTATTTTACTGAAAAGAGCTAAATCCCTCTTGGAGGGTGCAGGGTGGGGTGGCCTTTAAGTCACTATTTTCTATAAACAGTAGAATTAGGGATAAGCAAAAGTTAGCTATGATTTTCTTCAACAGAGGTAGTGATGAAATAGCTTATAGTCCTCAATTAAGCAGTACATGGCTTGGTACCATGTTTTCTAAAAACCATCTCCAGCTACTTCCTTACCTGCTAGAGACTTCTTAGAAAAAGGGAATATCTCTCATACTGAGCCAGACTAACAAGATGGAGTTCAGTTTTCCTGAGTCTAGCACATACCTATGTTGTTATTGAGTAATTTAGCCATGCCTGACTCTTCATGACCCCATTTGGGTTTTCTTGGCAGAGATAATAGAGTGGTTCAGCATTTCCCTCCTCCTGCTCATTTTGAAATTAAGAAACTGAGACCAAACAGGATTAAGTGCCTTGCCCCGGGTCATACAGCTAGTAAGTGTCTGGGGCTGGATTTGAACCCATGAAGATGAGTCATCTTGGTTCTAAGACTCACTGTGCCATCTAGCAACCCAGCACAACCTATATAGATACAAAACTCCACAACTTCTCTGATTCTTAAGTATGTCTAGTTAGCCCATGAGCTAACTAGAAATCTCTGGACAGAACTGAAGCAAAGCATTCAGTCTTAGATCAATTTATTGTCAGAATTGGCACTAAGTTCAGGCACTCCTTTTCAGCCAACTCAATTCATTAGCTATTTATCAAATACCTACTGTGCACAAAGCACTCTGGATATAATAACAAAACATTACTTTTCTTCAAGGTGCTAATATTCTACTAGAGGAATAATGGAAAAATACAAAGGGTACACAATATAATAGGAAGAGTTTCAAGTTGGGGAAAGGACAGGATTAGGAAAAGCCTTGAGGTGGTGTCTGAGCTAAGCTTTGTATGAAACTAGAGCATTCATGGGGTACAATGGAGAGAATATGTTTCATGCCTGCCAAGTGTGAAGGTGGGGGATGGAATGACCTGTTTGCAGAACAACTTGAAGGTCAGTTTTACTAAAACAGGTACATGAGGGAGAGTAATTTGAAGTGAGATTGAAAAGATGGGTGGGAGCCAGATTGTTCTGGGCTTTAAATGCTAGACTAAGGAGTTTGTATTTTATTATAGAGACAATAGGAATTCGTTGAAGATAGTTTTAGTACAGAGCTGGCAGCTGCAAAGAGTTTAGTGACTAGCTAATAAGTATCTGAGGCTAGAAATGAATTCAGGTCTTCTTGACTCCAGCTCTCTATCAATTGTGACATCTAGCTGCCCTATTTAGTTTTATCCTATTCAAGGCCTAGCTTAAGTCTCATATCTTCCATTTTTCCTGACTGCCCCAAACCTGGGTGATCACTATCTCCTCTAAAAGCTTATGGGAATTCTTGTGAGTTCAAGACACCAACCTACCTTGTACTATTGTTTATCTTTTTTGTGGACATATCCTATTTCACCAACTCTATCCTAACTCACTTAAAAGATCAAGGACTACATCTCACAACTCTTAGTAGACTCAGAACAGTGTTTTACAAACAGAAAACATTCAGTAAATTTGTTGCTGCTGCTGATAATAGTTGTATGGTCTCCAAGTAAGCAGAAAAACTTGGATCAAAATCAGTGTAATAACCTATATTACATTTCTGTGTTAGGGGACATTCTAAAGCATTACAATGGAGATTTCAGTTTTGTAATAGTTTGATATTCTCTGCCCATAAATGTAGAGGGAAGGGGAATGCATAAGGATTCAGGTGTGAAAATGGTTGATGAATAAATATACCTCTTTACCAATTAAACACTATCTAGAAGGAAGGAAAGAATCTGGTTCTGCTACTTATGCCACTGGGCAACTTGATGTCCCCCTCTCCTGGGTCTGTTTGTTCATCTATAAAATGAAGACATTTACTAGGTCATTTCTAAACCCCTTCTACTCAGAAATTCTATGATTCTATGGCAGAGAAGCTTTGTAAGCAATGAAAAGTGTTTGACTGAACTACCACAGCCAACAAAGGTGGCCTTACTGATAGCAAGGATTGAGCTTCCAAGACATATCTCCCTCATGCAGGAGAAATAATGGCAGATGAGGATTTCAGACCCTCTCAAGAGATTCTTCTGAACTGGTGTCAACCTAGACTGTTTTTACAAAATGTTATTCACCCACCTCAATTCCCCTCTCAAAACCAAAATGTTCATAAGCCCCCAAGATAGAAAGTTGAGAGTGGGTCAAAAGTGACTGTTAAAATAATTCAATAAACATTTATAAAAGATACCATTAGATCCATTTGTGTCTCTGGGGACAGTAGTCTCATATATGCCTTTTTGAGCATAAGCTCCACTATTAATTATAATACAATTGAGGGCAAGGACTCTGCCATTTAAAAATTTAGATAGCCCCAGTGCCTTGTACAAAGTAGTAGGTACATAAAAAATGCTTATTAAGTTCCCACCTGACATTTCTAAATAGGTGCCTTTCCTGCCCTTCTCAAGGGAAAGCTTTTAATAATTTTCTCCAGCTGTGCCTCTATCCAAAAGTTAATGTTGAATGAACAAAAGGACAAGGTATGAATGAATGGGGGTGTGTTCACAGAATGGTAAATGGTCCATTTCATTAAAGCATAAGGTATATGTGAAGGAATATTAAGAGATAAGACTACCAAACTAGTTGTATAGGACAATGAATGCCAGGATGAGGAGCTTGTTTTTAACTTGCTAGACTATGGAGGAATTCTGAAACTTTCTCAAATTCTGAAGCTTTCTCATGTCATGAATTCCTTTGACGATCTCCTCGAAGCCTATGGGCCCCTTCTCAGAAGAAAAAAAAATGTTTTTAAATGCATAAATAAAACAAAGGATTACAAAGGAAATCAATTATATTGAAAGAAAGGTAAATTTCTTCCCATCCAAATTCATGCACTCTATCCATGGACTCCCCCTAGGGTGCCGCTGTACCCTAGGTTAAAAACCCTTGCACTAAAGGATCCAGGGAAGAAGAATGTGCTTTTAACCTTTAAATACATGCTTTTGGAATGCTAGAATATCTGGAATGTTCTTCCCTCCTCATCTTAGCCTCCTGGCTCCCCCCACTTCCTTCAAGTCCCAGCAAAAATCCTACTTTCTACAGGAAGCCTTTCCTGATGCCACATTAATGCTAACGCCTTCCCTCTATCGAGTATTTCCAATTTATTCTGATACATCACTCATAAGTATAAAGTTGTTTACATGCTGTCTCCTCCATTAGACAGTGAGTTCCTTAAGATCAAAGACTGTCTATTTTTCTCCCCAATACTTAGAATGGTGCCTGGCCCATGATAGATACTTCAAAAATATTTATTGGAAGATTGACTGAGAGAACAGGTACTCAAGGGCAGGAAGACCTAGGTTCAAATTGAGTCTTTGACACACACTGACTGTCTCATTCTGGGCAAGTCAATTAACCCCTCAATGCCCTCAAGCAATTTCTTTTAAACTTCTTTCCATGTTATTTTATTTTTCAATTAAAATGTATTTATTTTCTTTCCCACTAGCCCCACCAGGGAAAAAGAAAAACAAAAGCCTTGTAACAAATATGTAGTCAAAGAAAATCAGTCCCTACATTGTCAATGTCCAGAGATATGTCTCATTCTGTTTCTTGAATCTAACACTTCTGGGTAGCATAGACCACCATCCTTCCTTTGGAATCATGGTTGGTCATTGCATTGATGAAAGTTCTTATGTCTTCTAAGGCTATTTGTCTTCATAATGTTTGTATAAATATTTCTTCTGGCTCTGCTCACTTCACTATCAGGTGACACAAGTCTTCCCAAGTTTTTCTGAACCCATCCCTTTTGTCATTTCTTATGGACCCTTGTCTGAGATAGATAGGAAATTGATAATGTATGGTAGAAGGCAGATTTAATACTCAACTCTTGTTTCCCTCTCTGCCACCCCTTACCCCAGGCCAATCTGCCCTCTATCCTCATTACAAAGGAGGATGAGCTTCAGACTCTGACAGATAAAACAAAGAATAGTTTGGGAATTAGAACCCAAGGTTACTGAAATGGTAGTAAGAAAGAGCACTCAGGGGGCAGCTAGGTGGCACAGTGGATAGAGCAGCAGCCCTGCATTCAGGAGGACCTGAGTTCAAATCCAGCCTCAGACACTTGATACTTACTAGCTGTGTGACCCTGGGAAAGTCACTTAACCCTCATTGCCCAGCAAAGAAGAAGAAGAAGAAGAAGAAGAAGAAGAAGAAGAAGAAGAAGAAGAAGAAAGTACTCAGTGACTCTAAATATGTTCAAGTCACCTGGTACAGATGAAATCAAATACTACAGTACTAAAATAGATCATGAATATGGTTGATGGCCTGCAATTAGTGACCTTTGAGGAACTGTGGAGAATGAAAGAAGAGGTACAATAAGACTGAGAATAGTCAAATGTCTCATCTTCTAAAAGGAGAGCAAGGTGAATATTTTAGACTATGGCGAGTGATCTTGGCATCAGCTTTCTAGCTAATTACCCTTCTCAAGGACCTACCTTGTATTTATTTCCAGATTAATCTCTTCAGTCTCATCAAGGTTGGTATGACTCTTTTAAGCAGGGTAATGTGAAACCTGTTGGCCATTCCATATCAGCCTTGTCCATTCCTTCCTAAGTCCTCCAGAAGGGAGTCCACCACAGAGCTTTCCCTCTGAGCTTTTAAACATTACATGGGTAATGGTAAAGCACATATGTTCTATATACTATCTCTTGCTTCACTTCTTGACTGGCTATTCATATTCATGAGTGAGGTTCTCCTATATAACTTCTTGCAAATACTCTTGATAATGTGCTGTAGATTACCATATCTCTCCATTGCCATTTGGGTAAACCACAATTTGGCCATTTGAAGATTGTGCTAGTCTATGATTAATCTCTCTAAAAATATTGTATTCTTTATGTCACTCAGGAAACTACTGGCTCCTCATTGATACTTCCACCAAGACCCAAGTTTTTTATACGTAATTTTTAAGGCCTACATTCTCCTATTCTATTTTCTCTATCCAGTCTTATTCACACTACTAGAAAGACCTGGGTTTAAGTCCTATCCCAGACACTCAATGGCTATGTGACCCTGAACAGGAGGAATGAAGGGAGAAAAATTCAGAAATTATTAAGCACCTATTGAAATTCAACATAGTGTTCTGTGATTGCAGTGAGGGAGGGACAAGATGTGGTGTCTATCCTCAGGGAGCTAATAGGATAGTAGACAGGTGTCAGACAAATGCAAATGACTGTGATATAGACGATGGTATAAGCAATGCATCATAGAGGTGAAATAACTGTGCTGTGACAGGCCCATGGAGGAAAGTCTTAGGAATCTGGGAATGACACATGCATTACATTGGAAGCCAGACTTCTGAGAGATGTTTCCAGGGCCATCATCATCATTTTGATTTTTGTCTTGCCGCTGGATTCTGATGACTCTGGGAGAGTGAAGCTGATGACTTTGTATAGCTCTGTCTCACTTAAGTCCAATTCACAGGCAAGTCAAGACATCATCTGTGATATCATTGGTCCTCTAAGAACGAAGGATGAACATCACAAATATTCTGTTACATTTATATAGTATAACTTGTTCAGTGTCACCCTTAGGTTCTAGTTTTTGCCACCAGAAACAAAAGAAGCTATTATAATAGACACACACACACACCCATATAATAACAGCATATGTATTATATATATATATGTATATATATATATATATATATATATATTATGCATTATATGTGTGTATGTGTGTCCTTTCCCTCTTTCTTTGATCTCTTTGAGATCGAGGCCTAAACAATATATAACTTTTGGGGGCATAGTTGCAAATTACTTTCCAGAATGGCTAGACTGATTCACAGTTCTCACCAACAACAATTCAATCATATACTTGTTTTTCCTGCTGCCTCTCCAACATTTGTCACTTTCCTTTTCTATAATCTTTTGCAATTTTATGGGTGTGCAGCAGAATGGCAGAATTGTTTCAATTTGTATTATTTCCAGTTATTAATGTTTGGATTATTTTTTTCATTTGACTATAGCTTCAGTGTCTTCTTGAAAACTATCAGTTGATATCTTGGACCATTTATCAATTGGGGAATAAATGACTGTTATTCTACCAAATTTGAATCAGATCTTTATAGATTTTGGAATGAGATATTTGTCAGAATCTTGCTACAAACATTTTCCCCAATTAAATATTTCCTTTCTAATTTCAGCTGCATTGGTTTTATATGTTCAAAACCTTTTCAATTTTATATAATCAAAATTGTTCATTTTAACTTCTGTGATTCTATCTTGTTTGGTCATAAACTCTTCCCTCTCTATACGTCTGAAGGGAAATTTCTTCTTTGTTCTTCTAAGTTGTTTATGATGTGACTTTTTTTTTTTTTTTTTTAGTGAGGCAATTGGGGTTAAGCGACTTGCCCAGGGTCCACAGCTAGTAAGTGTTAAGTGTCTGAGGCCAGATTTGAACTCAGGTACTCCTGACTCCAGGGCCGGTGCTCTATCCACTGTGCCACCTAGCTGCCCCATGATGTGACTTTTTACATCTAAGGTACATTGTTTCCATTTAGAACTTATCTTGGTATGTGGTGTGAGGTATTAGTCTAACAATCACTGCCATAATGCTTTCTAGTTTCCTAAGAAGTTTTGATGAATCAGTGAGGAGTTTTAAAATGAGAAGCTGGGTCCTTGGGTTCATTGAACATAATGCAACTATATTTACTTCAGCAGACCTAATCTGTTCCACTCATTTACTTCTTTTTTTTAACCCAGTACAAAATCATTTTGATAATTACTGTTTTGTAGCATAGTTTGAGAGCTGATACTGCTAAGGCCCTTTCTTCCCACTTTTTTTTTCTCCTTATCTCCTTTGAAATTCTTGAACTTTTATTCCTCAGGTGAATTTCATTATTAGTTCTTCTAGTTCTGTAAAGTAAACCTTTGGTAATTTGATTGGTATGGCACTGATTAAATAAATTGAGTTTGTATTATAATTTTTATTATATTAGCTGAGCCATCCATAAAAAAAATGAATATTCTTTTAATCATTTGGGTTTGTCTTATTTTCATAAAATATTTTGTAGTTCTGGCCATATAGCTGCCATATGTCTTTTGGTAGGTAGGCTCCCAAGTATTTTATACCTTCTGTAGTTATTTTAAATAGAATTTCTTTATCTTTTCCTAATCTTTTTATTGGTAATAAACAGATACACTAATGATTCGTATGAACTTATAGTCTCCAACTTGGTTGAAGTTATTGTCTCAATTTTTTTTAGTTGACTATTATGGCTACTTCTTTAAATAAATCATTATGTCATTTATAAAAAGGGAGAACTCCCCCCCCCCTTTTTGCCTGTACTTATTCCCTTGATTTCTTTTTCTTATTCTTGTTGAACTTCTTGTTGAAACAATAGTGGTGATAGTGGACATCTTTGCTTACTCCTGATTTTATTGGAATGGTCTCTAATGACATTGCATTACATTACATTATATATTAATCCCCATTTCATATAAGGTTGGCTGTTGATTTAAAGTAAATATTTCTTAGCCATATTAAAGAAATGTTTGTTTATTCCTAAACTTCAATTTTTTAAACAAAAAATTGGTACTGTATCTCATCAAAATCTTTTTTACATCTACTGATACAATGTTATGGTCTGGGGTTGTTTGAGCTTTTTTGGTTCTTGTTATCAATATGGTCTTTTGCTTATAGTTTTCCTAACATTTAACTTTCTATTCCTGTTATAACTATATATGGTCATAGTGTATTTTTTAATTTTGCTTATAGCATTTTTACTAACATTTCATTTAAATTTTTGCATCAATAGTTATTGGGGAAATTAATCTATAGTTTTTTTTTTCTTTCTCTTGACTCTCCTGGTTTAGGAATCAAAATCATATTTGCATTATAGGAGGAATTTTTAGGATTCCTTCTTTTCCCATTTTTGTAATAGTTCTTTAATATTAGGATTGTTATTTGAATATTTTATAGGGCATATTTATAGTCTTCTGATCCTGAATTTTTTCTTTGAGAGTTCATTTTTGGCTAATTCAATTTCTTTTGTCTGAAATTGGGTTATTTAGATTCTTATATCTTGTTATGTTAATCTGGGTTTTTATATTTTTGTAAATATCAATTTCAGTATTAATGGCACATTTTGGACAAAAAAAATTTTGAATGGGAAATATCTACTTATGGAAGAGGAAAAGGAGAATAAAGGCCCTTTAATCATGTACAAGCTTCTAATTACACAGATTTCTGGATCTCTGTTTAAAAAAAGTCAAGTATTATCTAGGCAAAATAATCTCTAATAATTCCCATGTGCTAAATGCTTTACAAATATCTCATCCTCACACTAACTCAATGAGGTAACATATTTTTCTTAGTACTGATTTTACTATTATTTAATAATAATTCACATTACAGGTGACATACAGGGCAACAAAAGTAACCTGTTGAGTAAGATGCTAAGCATTACCAAGAATTATGTGAGAAAATGTAGGACAAAACATGTCAATAGTGAAATGCTTGACTGGAAAAAGAAGGTGGGGCCTGTCATGGAAAGAAGAAGGGAAACACCATAGGCATTTGGGTAATGCCAAGAGAATGAAAGGAAGACTCCCAACCAGGATAGGTAGATATCTCATGGATAATCTTCAGGAGGATAAGAGCATGAGTATCAACTGCTTCATTGGAGGGAGTAGCCATACTGATGAGAAGTATACATTCAAGTATGGAAATGTCAGTAGTAATAATAATAATAATGGCACCCATCTTCCACTAAGGTCTTCCTCAAATTCTTCATTTTGGTGGGGAAATGATCCTGCAATCTAAAATGCTTTGATCAAGAGAATGAAAATTCTGGTAGATCCTACTAAGTTGAAAGTTCTTCATGTATGAGCCTGGTAACAAATTATCTGTTACTGTCTGAGGACCGGTCCAACAAAGTTTTAGTTCCCCATCTCCTGCAGGTTAAATATAGGGTAAAGGATATTTTTTTGGTAATAGTGACTCTTAAAGTATCACAATCTATGTCAGAGGAAGGAATGACAATGTTTGTTGTTGTTGTTCACTCATTTTTCAGTTGTGTCAGACTTTTTGTGACCCCATTTGGGGTTTTCTTGGCAAAGATACTGGAGTGGTTTGCAATTCCTTCTCCAGCTCATTTTCCAGATGAAGAACTGAGCCAACAAGGTTAAGTGACTTGCCCAGAGTCACATGGCTAATATGTGTTTGAGACAGGATTTGAATTTAGGAAGAGTCTTCCTTATTCCAGGCTTGGCACTCAATCTACTCTACCACCTAGCTTCCTGGAGTGACAATGAAATCACCACTAATGAATTTCATTAATGAAATCACCAATGTCTCAAACTAGTAATGATGCTAATAAAATAATATCATCAGCTCATGTGTATATAGTTCTATATGTTTCTTGAAATTTTTTTTACCTTACCTTATATACTTGCTTCATGAACTTTCTAGTACATCTACTTCTACTTCTTTCAGTTTTCATTTGCCCTCAACCACTTGAGGTCCCTCTAAATTCTATTGGTAATAAATAGCCATGTAGATGTCAAGAGTTCTAGCACAGGGGATAGAGCCCTGTGGTTCTATGGAAAAACACAGACTGGAATTGCACAGGGTGAAAGCTTATGGCTAGAATCTGAGGAGATATTCACATAAATGAGATTACATTGAGAATCCATTGAAATAAGAACAAAAAATATAAAGCTCCTATTTGCACATTTTGCTCCACCACCACACCCCCTGTGAGCCGTGCCCATGCAAACACACACACACACACACACACACACCACACACACATACACACACACACTTCTTGAAATCAGAGCCCATGCTATTCATCTTTATATCCTCCATGCTCTAGAATACAGTGCTTTATAATACATGTCAATATAATACTTGAATTGAACTTTTTCCCCTTTTCAAGCACTTACATGTAATGTTTGGGTTTTTTTGGAAATTTCGGAAGTTAGAGTCTCTTCCTGCCACTAACAGTCACTCTGAAAGTAGTGTAGTTAATTAATTTTATTTTAGAAACAATACAGCCTCAGCAGGGTTTGGGGCAACATAGGAACTGCTTAAGTGCCATCATCTTCTATACTGAGATTTAAGTCAAAATTGGCCCAGTATTTCAGTCATCATCATCATCAAGGCCGACCTTCATTTTTCCCGTTGACTGGAAATGGGGACGGGGCAGGAGGCTCACACGAACACTTTATGCACACAAAGAAGCTAAGAATGAAGGCCCCAGCATTAGGGGAGTGGCAGAACTTTTTGAGATCCTTCTGATTCTTTTATGTTGAACCTCTTTGTGCTTAACTGCTCTCTCAGCTCCCTCCATCTGTTTTACCCAGTGTCTGGCTAACAATGCAGTTGGGTTGCCACTGTCTGAAAGATGGAGGAAAAAAAGAATGGGAAAATAAGAATGTTTGCTTTGGCATGAGGATTTTAATAATCCTCTGGCGGGCACAAAATTTTACCTTCTTCCGCTATTAAATCCCAAGAAATGACTTTTCTTGGGGGAGGGGAGGAAATTAGGGAAATGGGCTACTTATGTTATGGTGTAGTTATTCATGGAGGAGTAGGAATCAATGGGTAGAAGAATATTCCCAAAGATGTTCATGACTCTTTAGGGTGTATGTGGGGAAATCACAAGGGATTAACTAATTTTACATTTGTTATAATACAACTTTTTTTTAACCCACATTAAAAAGAATTACCCAGCTATTACCATCTATCCCCCAACAGCTGTTATCAGTTATTTTACAAATGGGTACTCTGTATAATGCTAAAAAAAACTGATTTCAATAAGAAATTTCCATTTCTTCCAAAGTCAAGCTATAAGACAGAGAAAGAAGAAACCCTGATCTGACTTTCCCCTTGAGTATGCTCAGTAATAGGTCAATATGTCATGGGCCTATGATTTCATTCATGTAGAGTCTCCCTCCAATTTTAGCTGCCTGAAATTCAAAGGATTAAGTGACTTTCCCTTGGTCACAGAGTTAATTAAGAGTCTTCTTGACTCTCATGTCCAGCACAATATCCACTATATAATATTGGCTTCAGGATTTAAATGGTTTTCATATTTATGGTCATTCACAATGGCACATCACTCAAAGTGAAATATGACATGAATTGTGTGACCCTGGGCAAGTCACTAAACTTCTACTTATCTCAGTTTTCTCATTAGCAAAATGGGGGTTACAATAGCACCTTCCTCACAGGGATGTTGTGAAGGTAAAATAATATTTGTGGGTTTTATTAAGTATTTTATTATTTTCCAGTTACATGTAAGGATAGTTTTCAACATTTGTTTTCACAGGATTCTTAGTTCCAAATTTTTTTCTCCCACTCTCCCTTCCCTCCCTCCTCCCCAAGACGGAAAGCTTTCTGTAAAATAATATTTGTAAAGCACTTTGAAAATCTAAAAATGCTATACAAATGCCTGCTATTATAATAACCTTGTTGAAGCTAAGCTTAAGCAATGGCCTCCAATACCAATGACCTTGTTGTTGTTGTTGTTGCTGTTGCTGAGTTGTTTTTCAGTCGTGTCCAACCCTTTGGGACTTCATTTGGGGATTTTCTTGGCAAAGTTACTAGAATGGTTTGCCATTTCTTTTTCCAGTGGATCTATTTTGTCAGACAATCAGAGAGGTTAGATGACTTGCCCAAGGTCACATAACCAGCAAGTATCTGAGACTGGATTTGAGGTCTTCCTGACTCCAGGTCCAGTGCTCTATCCACTAGGCCACCAACTGCCTCATCAACTGTATAGTCAGTGTGATTATGATAAATAAAAGGCATTTATTAAATGTTTACTATGAACAAAAGCACTGTAGTAAGAGCTAGCAATAAAAATTTTAAAATGTCAATTCCTACTCTCAAGGAGTTCACAATCTAACAGGAGGAGAGAACACATAGGAGATTTTCATGTTCCATTGTCAGTGCATTTGAAAGAACAGGGCCGCCACCAGAATGTCAGGTCACTAGCTTCAGCCATGAGAGCAAACCTTAAGGCCAGCCCTTGATCTTCAAATGGATGTTGCCTTTAAATCCAAAATGCTTTTCATGGTAACAGGAAGTCACCTTTACATTTTCCCAGGGGGTGACTTCATAGGTTCTCATAGGACTCAAATGTCAGACAACTGAAAAGGAAGAAATTAGGATATAAAACCAATGCCAAAGAGAAGGTGATGAAGCCATGAGACAAACATGAAGACCTGCTCAGACTCTGTAGCCCAGCGTTTCTTGGTGATGGTCCTTGTTCTCCAACACTGCAAAGGGCTTCTATCACTCTAATGCTCTCCTCCTAGAAGATTCATTGGGACGTTGAAACACTATTATTACTGTTGCAAAAGCACAGATTGAAATTTGCTTGCAGGTGTCCTCTGAAATAATTCATGCAAAACTTTGTGTTTAGACATTTGAGGGAGGAGACTGGATGCTAATGGTATCATGAATACACTCAGAATGACTATTTTGTCATAAGGTCATGTCCCTTCCTTTGAGCATTTTTTAAGAATGGATTTTTTTTTCCTTTTTTAAAAGGCAATTTCCTATTCTCGTTTCTTTCCAGTCTGTTTTCTTTGTTGCACCTTCCCCAGTTTATCCTGTCTGTATCTTATTTGTACATAGTTTTTGCACATTATCACTCCCATTTGACTGTGAATTTCTTGAGATCAGGGACTGGTTTGGTGTTTTTTGTGGTGTTTTTGTTTTCCTTTTTATAACCCCAGTGCTTAGCACAGTATTTGGCAAACAATAATTGCTTAATTAATGCTTGTTGACTTAATTCATCTAACACTGAAGAGCTGCTGCTAGGTCCACAAGGCTGCCATACTGTGCCACACTTGACTCCACTAAGGGGTCCCTCTGCTTTAGACCGCTTACTCCTGGGAAGGAAGGAAGGAAGGAAGGAAGGAAGGAAGGAAGGAAGGAAGGAAGGAAGGAAGGAAGGAAGGAAGGAAGGAAGGAAGGAAGGAAGGAAGGAAGGAAGGAAGGAAGGAAGGGAGGGAGGGAGGGAGGGAGGGAGGAAGGGAGGAAGGGAGAGAGAAGACAGACTTACTAAATGCCTATTAAGTGTTTGACAGATATCTCATTTGAGCCTCATAACAACTTTGAGAGGTATTATCTCTATATTACAACTGAGTAAACTGAGGGAGATAGAGGTTAAATGACTTGTCCCATGACAAAGCCCATTATCAAAAAAATACCAATTTATAGAACATGAGCAGGCTTTATCTCTGTGTTTGTTACACAAGTTCATTACCTTTTTTCTATCACACAGCTAGAAAGTATCTGAGGCTGAATTTGAACTTGTGTCTTCCTAACTCTGGGCCTGGCTTTCTATCCACTACACCACTTAACCTGAGGCAGCTAGGTGGTAGAGTGGATAGAGCACTGGCCCTGAAGTTGGGAGGACCTGAGTTCAAATCTCATCCCTGACACTTACTAGCTGTGTGACCCTCGGGAAGTTACTTAGCCCCATTTGCTTTAATATCTGGGGCCATCTCCAGTCATCCTGATATCTATCTTGCCACTGGAACCAGATGGTTCTGGAGGAGAGAATGAGGTTGGTGACTTTGCATAGCCCTCCCTCATTTAAATCCAATTCACTACAAGTCATCACACCACCCCAACGTCATGGTCCTCTTCAAGAATGAAGGACAACAACCACCTCACCTCCAATGAATGTATTTAGGCTCCCTTTTGGGGTTAAACCCCAACTGTGGCATACCAGGGATGTATTTACTTATAATTTAGGCCATGTCTAGCATTTTCCCCAAAAAGGGTAATTAAAAAGGTACTCTGTTCATTATTAACCCCGTAGAATACAGACAATTGATTGCTACATACAAAAGACATGCTGAATATAAAAGTCTCACAAGCACACATTGGACAAAAACTTAAACCAGGATTCATAACTAAATTTATAACTACTATTACAATCTGCTGGGAAGCTGATTGCAACATAAATCAAGACTGTGAATTAGGCATTTACACTTCGGCTTGGCTCTGCACTTTCCAAATGACTCCCAAGACAAGACTACAGGCCAAAGTAGGGGGTGTATATGGTGTTTAGGAAGGACTAGCACGTCTGGTGTAAGAGCTTGCTGAGCCCCTTTCAGGACTGCTCATCCACCTTTGATGTCTATCTAATGCTCAATTCTCACACATGGCTCCAAGAAGCTATAGCATGTTCAGCAGCAGCCACACCTCAGTAAACCATCTCTGAAGATAGGTAACTGCCAGGCCTCAAACCTGTTGGTAGTGTTTACCCCAAGCATGTGAAGACTTCTCCAGCAGAATGGGCAAATGAGAACAATTTGTTCCAAAAGCCATGAAGGTGACTGAAGCAGGTGATATGGAGCATCTAGAGCCTGGTCAGACATCTAAGATGCCAAGGTCATCCCTTCATCTCACGCTATGGCCAGTCATCCTGATTTTTGTCTCACCACTGGTCTTTGATGACCCTAGAAGAGAAAGTGAGACTTTGGACTTTGTGCAATTCTGCCTCACTTAAATCCAATTCAAGAAGGAGTCAAGACATCAATCTCCCTGTGATGTCATTGGTCCTCTTTGAAACTGAAAGACAAACAACAAAACAACAGGTCAAAAAATGAGGATTGGGCCAAATCTGTTGTTAGTAGCCATATTCTTGAGTGGTTGTCAGGACTCCTTCTCTGCTCTGACCTGAAGGGAGCCTAAACCACTTAAACTTATAAGGTTGTCTCCAAACCTCTATCTCAAGATAAATACTTATTTCCCTAAAAAGAAACACAAAAGACAAGGCATCCAGGAGCCCAGGTTCATTTTACTGAGTTAACATATGAGCACGGTCATTAAGATGCCCGAGTAAGGAAAGGCCAGTCCTTTCTCTACATGACTACCACTGTCATGGGGTGGGGGTTGGGGGAGGAACCAAAGGACAACTTAGAGTTGCCATATCATACGAAACTCCAAGTTCTTTCCACAATGGGCCATCATTTGGTCAGAACTAGCCCCCCACAATGGCCAACAAGATGGACCAGAACCAGAAAAGGCAACTCTGAGCACATTCCATGGGATGGCCCATTTTGTAAACAAATCAGCAGAATTTACAACACATGAAATACAGGAGAGGTCATATTTGGTACTTCTCTCCCCCTCCTTATTTTTTTTAGTTGAATTTCTTGTTATTTATAGATGGTTCATACAATTGTAGAAGAGATATACAAAACCTGTGTACTATGAGTTTGGGAGAGAGACATCTCCCAGCAATAGTAACCTTAGGGGTCAAAGAAATGGAGCCTACAGAGTTGTGCTAATTCTACATCAAAAGGGAAGCCTCCATTCTAGTCCTATCTAGATATTCTGAACAGATTAACTACAGACTTCCTAGATGATGAGACCAAGACGGTCTGATGATATTAACAATAGAGAAGCACCCCTACCAGCAGAGACCAAATCTACTCCAAAGTTAAGACATCCTCCCCAAACCCCAAATCACCCAACAACCTGTCTCACCTCAAGGCCAGAATAAGGAAAGTACCTGAGCAGCCTCACTTGATAGGCTCCTTTTGTCTTTGCCCAAAATCTATGTCAAAGCCCATATGTGTGTTTGTGTGTGTCCCTCCGTTCTTCAGAGTTGCTAGCCACCTACTATACAAACTGCCCATCAGCTAATGCTATTTAAACTTTAAACCTTGTCTTCTAGCTTATCTCTTGATTTATTGATTTTTGTGGGAGGAATTACTTTGCTGAAGGATCTTAGAATCTCTCTAAGCTGAGGAATTTTCCAACTGGATCGAGCTAATAGAAGCATAGATTTGGAGCTGAAAGGAACCTTAGATATTTTCTAATTCAACCTCTTCATTTTATTTATGTCAAATTTGAGGTCCAAAGAGTGAGCTCATAATTTTTTTTTTTTTTTAGTGAGGCAATTGGGGTTAAGTGACTTGCCCAGGGTCACCCAGCTAGTAAGTGTTAAGAGTCTGAGGCCGGATCTGAACTCAGGTACTCCTGACTCCAGGGCCGGTGCACTATCCACTGTGCCACCTAGCTGCCCTCATAATTTTTTTAATGCCACAAATTTCTGCATATTTTGTCTCACAGCTTCACAGATTATTGTTCATCCTTTGTTCTTGAAGGGAACCAATGACATAAGATGAATGATGTCTTGACTTGCAAGTGAATTGGATGTAAGTGAAGCAGAGCTGCTCAAAGTCATCAGCCTAGTCATTGGAGTCCAGTGGCAAGACATAGGTCAAGACAACGCCACATGGGTGAACAAAGCTGCTTTATCTTATGGACTCTTTTTCTGGATCCCCAGCTGGTCTGAGGTCAAGGTGTGGCTATAAAGTAATGAGGGGGCAGCTAGGTGGCACAGTGGATAGAGCACTGGCCCTGGAGTCAGGAGTACCTGAGTTCTAATCTGACCTCAGGCTCTTAACACTTACTAGCTGTGTGACCCTGGGCAAGTCACTTAACCCCAACTGCCTCACCCAAAAATAAATAATTAAATAATTAAACAAATAAATAAATAAAGTAATGAGGGCTGCTTCTACATTACCTGATAAACATAACTCATACATAAGAATTTGCAGACTTTTATTAGATGATCTCTAGAATCCCCTCCTGCTCTAAAGATTTCTATGAATATAATTGAGTTCCTTTGTAATCCTTGGCATTTTGTCTTATACACTGGAAAACATTCTGAGGTGTCCATAGGCTTTGCCAAGGTTGGCAAAGGGGTTCACAACAGGAAATAGATCCAGAATCCCTGGTCTACATATAGGGGCTCTCGATCTACATATATAGATATGTGTGTACATATGTATACATGTATGCATGCATGTATGTATGCGTGTATGTGTGTACATGTGGGCATTGCTATTGGTTTTTGGTTTGCTTGGAGGCAGGGAGTGCCAGCAAATATTAGATGGCTTAGGTAACAAAAAAGGGAAGGGGAGAAAGGGAGAGGGGCATGATTGTTCTCCCACCTGCAAATAAAGCAGCAAAAAAAGCATCCCCAAAGTCTTTAAAACATCCAGAGCTTTAAAAAGATTTCTTCACTGGAGATTTTAGACTATCCCAATATAAGACTTGATATTTGTTTTCCATTTGAAAGTGGGCTTCAGAGCATTCCCTACCACCCCTCCCCCAAATACTTTTAGTGAATAATTATAAATCTGCATAACCTGAGTGGGGATAGAACTGACTGGAAATTGTAGGCTAAGGAGCTTGGCCAGAGCTTTCCCAGGAGTACTTTACAAAAGAATATTCACTTGATGAATAACAAAAACCATCTGCCCAATTCATCATTAAGTGGAAGTGATTTCAGGTCTGTGGTGCTAGCTTGGAGGAAGGGAGGCAGTTAACATTAATTGTTAACATTTTAATGGATACAACCAGACCTAAGATGAATGGGGGAAGTGAGATGGTATTGGTACTATTTTGCATGAACAGCCTCATTTGCATGGGCTATTAGAAGACTATTTACATTCTAATTACAGGCTATTTGAATATTGCATTTATATTCTAATTACAGGCTTTTTGAAAGCTCATTTGTTTTCAAGGGAGAGCTTTGGTTTTAGAAGAATAAAGGATGCAGCATTCTGGACTCCTCCATAGCCTGGAATGCTCATTGATCTTAGGAGAGTTGCCAGCCTGGGCACTTAAGAAAGCCAGCTCTGGTATTTAAGAAATCAAAATGACAGGAATGACTGACATGAATGAGTCTGTTGGGGTACATGGGGAAGTAGAAGGATTATAATTCCCTTCTTTTGGTTATGACCCATTGGGCAAATCTTTGGCTCCTCTGAGCCTTGCTTCTTTCTTTTTCTGTTTTTGGCCAGGCAATTGGGGTTAAGTGACTTGCCCAGGGTCTGAGGCCAGATTTGAACTCAGGTCCTCCTGAATCCAGGGCCAGTGCTCTATCCACTGCACCACCTAGCCGCCTCCCTTGCTTCTTTCTTCAGTAAAACAAAGTTTCCCTTCTCTGGTCCTTTCAACTTCTGAGTGTCTCTGCAACCTCCAGCAATAAGACTCAGCAAGGCAGAGGCTATTCTCAAACTCCAGCCTCTTTAGACATCTATCTTAATGGTACAGCATGTCCCCAAATCATACCAATGACTATAGAACCTTCATAAGTGTCATGGGGAAAATGGGTAGGGGGTTTGGGATAGGGGTAGGGGTTAGGGTTCTTAGGAATTCCTCTTTAAAGAATTACACCCTCTTGCACACAAGTTCAATAGAATAAGATAGTAGTTTATTTAGGGGTTAGGGAAGGGGAAACCAAGAGAGAAATCCTTGGACTTCTCATGGGGAGAAAGGCATGGCACAGAGTGTGGCTCTGAGATACCAATCTCCTTGAGCAGAAGACAGGCAGATACTTTTATAGAGGACTGATGGAGGTGACCATCTAACTGTGGAAATTTCCCTTAGTGAGGGAGGATCATCCCCTACTGGTGGTGGCTGGAAGAGTTGGGTGAGGGGTGACTGCTGATCTCTCAAGCCATCTCTCTGTTCCTCAGGCCATAAAGGCAGCAGCCACACCTAATCTTATCTCCCCTGGGGTGGGGGAGACTGGAATGAAGGGTGGTGGTCCCAGAGCTAGCTCAGTCCTGATCTGGTTCCACTTATCTCTTTAGGTGTGTCTGTCCTTTGGTTTAGTTTCTCAAGGAGAAGTTCCTTTGGTGCTCTGGGCCCATAACACTAAGTATGGAAAAAAAGAAATGCATGTACAAATGAATTAGAATTCCCAGGGTTAGAGGATACTTAATAATAGTTTAAGCTTGCCTGATTTCATTGGTATGAGTAACACACACACACACACACACATGTGTGTGTGTGTGAGTATGTATATGTATAATATATAACATATATATGTGTACATATGTGTATGTATTTTATATATATATATATATATATATATCACTACCCTGCTATAACTCAGTAAAAATTCATCACCCTTTGGCCAATGCAGTGATAAGCCTTTCAGAATTTAACTAAGTTGATCCTCATGATAGAACAATATCCTTTATTGGAGTCCCCCATCAAGGCCTTTCTGGCATGGAAGGATTTAGCAGAGTTTACATTCTACTTGATCAAATGAGATAATATTTGTAAAGAACTTGGCTCAGTGAAAAATAACTATTTCTTTTTAGCGAAGAATAGCTAATTTAATGTCTTTAAAGACTTGAACTCACCCTGGTGGTGAGAAATGGGCATGGGGAGTTCTTTCAGGAAGGAACTTGACTAAAACCAGTCAATGACGGGATGCTCCAAGTTAATAGAGAATATGGCATCACAATGAGGGAAGAGGAGGAGGAGGATGTGGGGAAGCATTTTTAAAAGTCCCCATTGTGTTCCAGGCACTGTTAAGTGCTATACAAATATTCCAATTTGTAAATCTATCAGATGATTCTGCAGGATGTAGTGGTAAAATTTTATCTACTAGTTGGAGATCAAATTGTTAAAAAAAAAAAAAAAAGAAAAGAAACTCATATTGGTTAGATCCTCCAAAGTAGATAATAATTAGAACCTAAGTGAATGAATAAATGAGCATCAGAAATATACAGGATGAGATGGAATGGATACATTTTGATGCATTGATATATTGATGTATATAAGTATATTGTGTAACAAATACACTATAATACAATAATATTTTTAGATCAGGCTAATGTGCAATTTTTCAGCATGAGTTTCTTTCTTTTTTCACATTGGGGTCTCCCACTTTGTAGGTGCTTTTAAAAATGCTTATTCCATCCCTCCCCCTCCCCCCCTCCTCCTGTTCCCTCACTAAAATGCTCTATTCTCATTCTCATTCTCTCTCTCTTTCTCTCTCTCTCTCTCTCTCTCTCTCTCTCTCTCTCTCTCTCTCTCTTTACACACACACACACACACACACACACACACACACACACACACACACACACACACACACACAATTTGGGAGCACTGTGAAAAATAAATATCTTAATTTTAATATCTAAAAGAACCTTCCATATGTGATACCTGCTTTTCTTTGGCTTATGGTGTTTGGATTTTTGTTTTCTACTTTGATGAATTCACCTTTCTCCACCAATTAAATTACCTACTTTAGTGATATACTGGAGCTTCCTTTGCCTCACTCAACAATCATTTCTGATTGGTTAGCCTTATTCATTCTTCTACAATCAAGGGTTTCACTAATACCCTGAATAATGTTAAATATCATTCTAGCAGAATAGGGTTAGCTGGGGGGTGGGGGGGGCAGCTTTAAACAGGGTATAGATGTACTTTGAATGACCAGAACATTTCTAAGTATTACACTTAACAATGTTTCTTATGGGTATAAAATCCTTGGAGAAAGTAATCCAGTGCCTTTCCTCCCCCTTATACAACCCACATCCATCCCCATCCTAATTCTCTACACACAGGCACAATCAGAATACAGAAATACCAAGTCAAATGTTGTCATTTAGTCATTTTAGTCATGTCCAACTCTTTGTAACCCCATTTTAGGTTTTCTTAGATAGATTTTCTTCCCTGTTTTCTTCTCCAGTTCATTTTGCAGATGAGAAACTGAGGCAAACAGGGTTAAGTGACTTGCCCAGGGTCACACAGCTAATGAGTACTGAGGTGGGATTTGAATTCAGGAAGGTGAGTTTTCTTGAGTATTCTATCCACTGTGCCACCTAGCTGTGTATGTTAATAAATAATTACATATGCAAAATCCCAGAGCAAGAGCACTAGATATAGAGTAAGAGTACCTATATTCAAACCTCTCCTTTGCTACTTATTATTTGTGTGACTCTGCACAGGCCATTTCCCTTCCCTTTGACTCAGTTTCTTCATCTATAGAATGAGGGTGTTTGACTAGAGAATGTCTAAGATATCTTTCCACTTTATAATGCTGACTATGGGGTCAGAGGACCTGAATTCAAATTCTGACACTCATGTTGAGTGGATGTAACCTGGATAAAGATTCACCAAAGGTCATTGAGAAGTAATAGTGAAACAGGTAGGAGGAGTCAGAAGTGAGTAGTGTCATGGAAACCTATAGAGAAGAGACTTTCAAGGACAAAAGATTATTTACAGTGTCAAAAGATGCGGAGAGGTCAAGGAGCCTGATAAATGAGATCACTGATGATTCTGGAAAGAGATGCTTCAGTTGAATGATGAGAATGGAAGCCAGACTATAGAATTAAGAAGAAAATAAGAGGAAAGGAAGTGGAAGCACTTGTTACAGATCACCTTCTCAAGAAATTAAGCCACAAAAGGGAGGACAGATAGAGGATGATAGCTAATGGGGATGGATTTTTTGAGGATAGGGCAGACATGGGCATATTTGTAGGCAATAGGGAAGCAGCTGTTAGATGGGACATGATTAAAGATGAGAGCCAAGATGATAGATGGTGCAATCTGCTAGAGAAGAGAGGGTGGAATAGGATTACTTGTGCATATAGAAGGTTTTGCTTTGGCAAAAAGAAGGGTCACCTCTTCATGTGAGATAGGAATGAAGGAGGATATCATTGCAGAAGGCAAAGAATAACATAAGGTGAAGAGGGAACTCTTTACAAATGGCCTCAATTTTTTTTTTCAGTGAAATATGAGGCTCAGTTCTTAGCTGAGAAGTGGGGGAGTATAAGGGGAAAAATTCTAGCTATACTATCTAAAAATCTAATGAGTGGTCGCCAATAAATTATAAGCTTTAGCAAGAGTTAGACTTTTAAGCATTTATTAAGGAGAATAAGAATTTGGTAAAGAGAGAGAGAAAGGCCTAGATTCATCTATCAAAGGGAGAGCGCGTTTCTAGCTCTGCTCTCCGTCAGAGTCCACATGAAAGAGTGTGAGCCAGCGCGCCAGCCTCCCCCTTCCTCCTCCCGCAAGCCAATGTCACTTCCTGATGCCAAAAAAAGCCACATGGTCCTGCCCTCAGAAGCCCTCTCCTCATGGCAGAGCTTTTCTACAGTGAGTCTCCAGCAGGTGGCATCATTCCAATCGTTATAGGAGGGGAGGGAAGCTTTGGGAAGTTTGAGGAGGTAGTACTTTTTGTGGTAGCAAAGTACGAATCTATTCATTGGAGAATGGCCAAAAAAATGTGGTACAAGAATATAGCTATGCCATGATAAATATGAAGAACTCAGAGAAGCTTGGAAAGACTTAGATGAACTGGAGCAAAGTGAAACAAGCATAACCAGAAAACATTTTAGACAATGACTAAAATGATATAAATTGAAAACACCAAAAATATGAAACTGAACTCTACGTAATTATAATGGCCAAGCTTGGCCCTGGAGAAGAGTTGAGGAAATATATTTCCCTCTCACCTTTGTAGAGGTTGGGGACTATTGGTTTAGAAGATTGTCTATACTATCAAGCTTAGTTTTACTGAACTACTTTTGTTTCCCATTTCTATTATTGTTGTTGTTGTTGTTATTTACAAGACTGGCTTCCTAAGTAAGAGAGGTTAAGAGAAGGCATCCTATGATCACAAATCTAGAGGTGAATGGGACCTTACAGGACATCTAGTCCAATCTTCCTATTTTACAGAAATTGGGGCCCAGAGAGGGGCCCCACAAGAGATCACACAAGTTGCAGGGCTGGGATCTGAATTCATTTTTGGCTACTACGAATTCAACATTCTCTACTGTACCACATTCCCTCCCAATATTCAGAATTGAAAGTAATGTTAAAGCAAAAGTTAGCAATATTTAAAAAAAATAATAAATCAGGAGGGGACAGATAGGTGGCACAGTGGATAGAGCATCGGCCCTGTTCAGGAGGACCTGAGTTCAAACCTGGCCTCAGACACTTAACACTTACTAGCTGTGTGACCCTGGGCAAGTCACTTAACCCCAATTGCCTCACCAAAATAAAACAAAAACAAAAACAAAAACAAAAAACAAAAAATAAATCAGCCTCTAAAAGGAACCATGACATTACATGGTATTTGAATGTAATGGAAGGATGATAGGATGACATGATTTGGGAAACCTTGAGTTTATTTGTTTTTAAGCATATGGGAAGGAGACAGTAGAGAGGAAAAGATGAAAACATTAATGAAAGAGAAGGAATGATTACTGTAGAAGTTTCTGTTAGTCCTTTGTTCTTGAGAGGACCAATGCCTCACTTAAATCCAGTTCCTATGCAAATCAAGACATAACTGGAGCAAGTTCCTGGATGAGGAAAGAGGGATTGGGATTAAGAGTACATATAGAAAGATTAATTTTAGGGGCAGCTAGGTGGTACAGTGGATAGAGCACCAGTCCTGGAGTCAGGAGGACCTGAGTTCAAACCTGGCCTCAGACATTTAACACTTACTAGCTGTGTGACCCTGGGCAAGTCACTTAATCCCAATTGCTTCACCAAAATAAGAAAGAAAGAAAGATTAAATTTAGCAAGAAAATCAGATACACCTTCCTCAAAGCTTCCTCTGGAAAGGAACCTCAGACTTCTCAGGGAAACAGCAGGCTACATCATGTGCTTTAGATATGCAGGTGGGAGTAGAGTTAGAAGCTTGAGAAGTAATGAAAAAAGCTTGGAACAGTTACTATGGAGAGCGAGATAGGGAGTCATTAAAAGCAGAGTAGAAGGACTGGCGAGAAATAATGACAGCCCAGCTGAGGTTATTCACTGTAAATTTGGACTGAGTGAAATCAGCTGAATTTCATGACTTTCAGTGATCCTGAGAGCCTGGGAACCGGAACAGAACAATGGTATGGGGAGAATTGCCAAAGACTGGGGATTAACAGGTCAGAAATACCCAAAATTTCAGTTGGTGGAGGGGGGATGGTGGTGTTTTCATGATAGTAGCTAATAAATTGTTAAAATGGAAAGCCATGTAGTCAAGATTAAATGGAGAGGTAAGTAAAGCCAAAGCAATAGAGATTGAGTAGGAGGGGTCAAGAGACTATACTTCATGAGAAGTTAAAAAAAAATAGATCTATTTCATAATAGAGAGAGAGAGAAGGAATAGATGGTTGTGCTTAGAGATCGAGATTTATAGGCTCAGGAATTTGGACGTGATGTAGTTCTTAGATTGTTAGGTCTTGCTTGACAAGAGTGACTCTACCTCTGTCTGGGTGGAACGGGGTGAACAAGATCACTGAAATTCAGGAATGCCATGATCAGGGGATTAAAGGAGTTATCAGTCTGAATAGAGTTGATACTTAAAAATTCAGAAAGAGATCATGGAGAAGGTTCATCTCTCTTTTCTGCCCAGGCAAATACTTTCAAAGTCAAAAGCAATCTTTGGGGGCAGCTAGGTGGCGCAGTGGATAAAGCACAGGCCCTGGATTCAGGAGGACTTGAGTTCAAATGCGGCCTCAAACACTTGACATTTACTAGCTGTGTGACCTTGAGCAAGTCACTTAACCCTCATTGCCCCTTAAAAAAACAAACAAAAACAATCTTTGGACCTTTGTTATTGCAGTTCCAAGGCTTGAAATGACAATGATGATAATGATCATAATAAAAAAATTCAGTCATCAAAAAATTTTGAATTAAATAAGGATAAATTATTCCTTATTATGGTTTTTCAAATATTTTGATACTCATCATGTCTTCCTTCCATTCTTCTTCAAGCTAAAAAACCCCTGTTCCTTAGACTGATGCTTCTATAGTACTCTCTCCTCATTCAGGTATCCTCTAAAGCATTTTTTAGTATTTATAGCAGGAAAGAATTTTATCAATCATCTACTCAAAAACCATTATTTTACAGAGGAAGAAACCTAGACTCAAAATGGACCCCTGGGAGGCAGCTACGTGGCGCAATGGATAAGGCACCAGCCCTGAATTCAGGAGGACCTGAATTCAAATCCGACCTCAGACACTTGACACTAGCTGTGTGACCCTGGGCAAGTCACTTAACACTCATTGTCCCGAAAAAAACCCATAAAACCTCCCCCAAAACCAAAAATGGACCCCTGCCCTGTTACCTATGATTCTTCTTACCATTGTTCTGGCCCCTACACCATTATCTTTTAAAACCCTTTGAAACTCCCTTCAGCAAAGCATTTTGTACATCAAATATGCTTGAAAAATGATGAATGAACATGATGAAGAACTTTCTGTCAACCAGAGCTGCCTAGTGAAATTTCCAATGAAATGGGCTGCCTCGTACACCAAACAGCTCCCTGTTACTATAGGTGTTCAAGCTGGAGGCTGGATTAACTAATGGTTGTTACAGATATTATAGAGGAGATTTATGACCGAAGTAGACATTGAACTAGATGACATTTCAGTGTCCATTCTTGAAGGGATGTATAAATGAGGGTTCTATGATTCTATAAATGAATTGAAAACCAAATGCCCAGGAGATAGATGACTGTTTCTCATGATTTCTTCATACCATTCATTTTTCCAGACAACAGTAGCAGCTGCTTTGGTTACCTTATCTCTGTCCCCACCTCCACCAAAACAAAACAAAACAAAGACTGAGAAAGTCTGTTCTCCATAGTCATTCTCTGTCTGATACCATATGGTATAGGGAGATGTCAAGGCCAGGGCCTTTCTAATCAGGGCAGAGGCACATCTGATGTTGCCCTTTGTTCACGTCCTTTCCACTTCTACTACTCTGCTTCGTGGAATGCGTGCACACTTATGGACAATCCGAAATCCACTAGACCTGAAAGACAAACAACTCTTGTTCCAAGAGAACTCAGCAGGTATAAGCAATACCACTGCACTCTCAAGGTCTCTCTGAAGAACTTTGGAATTGATTACATGACATGAAAGACACTGGCAAAGGACTTCCCAGCACATTGTGCCTATATCAAGGAAGCTACTGTGCTCTGTGAATGACGTAGAATTGCAGTAGCTCAAAAGAAACATGAGACATGCAAATTTAGAGGCATCTCCACTCCAAATGTTCATAGGGACTATTTGTGCCCAACCTGTGGTAGAGCCTTGTGAGTTCATATTGGTGTAATCAGCCACAGTTGGACACACTATACCTTGACTCCAACATTGTGATGTCATTTTGGTCCTCTTCGAGACTGAAGGAGAACAACCAACCAGCTCTGTTTTCCTAGATGTCCAGACCCTGAGCATCCTCACTAGTACCAAAAGGATAATGAAACCATGTCAAAGATATAGAGGAAGAAGGAAAGATATGCACCATCTGAAGGATAGAGCAATTTAAAAAATTATTTTCAACTTTTTAATTCAACATCGTAAATCATCGTACTAATCATCATTTTGTTTAAATCAATGGGAAGGGGGAGCAGCTAGGTAGCGCAGTGGATAAAGCACTGGCCCTGGATGCAGGAGTACTTGAGTTCAAATCCGGCCTCAGACACTTAACACTTACTAGTTGTGTGACCCTGGGCAAGTCACATAACCCCAATTGCCTCACTAAAAACAATTTCAAAAATTAAAAAATAAATCAATGGGAAGGGGGCAGCTAGGTGGCACAATGGATAAAGCACTGGCCCTGGATTCAGGAGGACCTGAGTTCAAATCCAACCTCAGACACTTAACACTTACTAGCTGTGTGCCCCTGGGAAAGTCACTTAACCCTCATTGCCCCACAAAAAAAAGAAAGAAAGAAAGAAAAAAAAAGACAAAAATAAATCAATTGGAAGCATACCCAGCATAAGAAATAGAGGACTGGCATTGGGATTAGGAAGACCTGAACTTAAATCTTGCTCTTGTGTGACAATGAGCAAGTGACTTCCCCTGTCAGGGCTTGTAGGTAACTCTTAAAGGCTTTTAGTTGCAGAGGAATTGCTGATCTTCATAGATGAGGGAGTTTCCACACCAGAAGTTCCATATACTGAAGAAAAGACTGACTGAAAGAAGATTGAAAGAAGAGAGAGGAAAAAGGCCAAATCATGGCAAGGATTCAAAGAGCACAAAATTATATTCAGACACATTTTTTTAAAGCTTCTGAAAGAAATCATAGGAATAGAAAACCTTTTAAGGTGATTATTTCATTTCATAACTCAAACTTTGAAAACTTCATATAACTGATACTGATTGCTTGAGAATTAGTCTGGCGTTGCCATTGCTCGTAAACTTTAGGGAACACCCACTGATAACAATGTGAAACATTCAATGCATTTACTGAAGGCTTCTCCTCACTGGATCATTAAGACATATTTCAATGATGAGGTCATGGGTGTTGTGTAAGTCTAGAATTTATGGAGTGATTTGTACTTTCAGGGAGTTCTGACATGTCTTTGGCAAAAGCCCTCAGATGCCATGGATTGATGCCACTCAGAATCTTAGCTCAGGGATATGATCAGGTTGGAGCATGAATATGCTACATTAGAATTCTAACCCTCTGATACAAGGTAAGAGGGAAACAAGGTTATTTAAACAGTCCCTGCTTACATCGTAGCCATCCTTTAACGGAAACACCCTTCAATCCGTTAAAACGATCATTTGATCATCAGACGTAGTTTTGTTCTCCCAATAAAACAAAAAGGCAGTGTTTAGACTATCTGAAGAATCCATCTGACTGAACGGAGAAAACAAGCATAAAGTTGTTATCTCTCTGTGGAGCTGTGTGTGCAGAGGTCAGATCGAAAACCCTGAGGAAAGGGCATTAGAGAAGAGTGAGATGCATGCAGGGTTAGGGCTGTTTCCTCATAGTGCTGTAGGTTACAGGGCAAGACTGTTGAGTCCTCCAGTATTTCATATTTGTCTTAGAATTTTTGCATGACTTTGGGCAAAGAAGAAAATGTCCATCTTCCATTTGTTAACATGATAGGAGTTCAGAATTGAAAGGGCTCTCAGAAGTCTCAAGCTGAAGTGTGAGCCTCTCTACCACATGCCCAATACATGGTCAAGCAGCTCCCCTTAAGGAGCTCAAGCTGAGGGAAGCCACTACCTTGTCAGGTAGCTCAACTGAAGGGGTTGGAGGAAGAGGAGGAGATCTAACTATGAGGAAGGTTTCTTTTTTCTACCATCAAGCCTAAATTTGCCTTTTCATAATTTATACCCATTACTTCAAGTTCTGTTGCCCAAATCCAAGCAGGACAATTCTAACCGCCCTTTCATAGAAAAACCCTTATTATAGGTGAAGATAGCTACTGTCTCCCCTAAGAATTCTCTGGTCTTCTCTTGCTACAAACTCAACAGTAGAGTTTGCATGATTCTGGCTCTTCTGGGCTGATTATTAAGTTATAATCAAATGTAAATAGTAATATATAGTAGTACACACACACACACACACACACACACACACAGAGTGCTACTTAGTGAAAACTGTCAGCATTAGAATTAGGAAAACTTGGATTCAAGTCTTGCCTTTGATACATACTGGCTCTAACTTCAAGCAATACTCTAAAACTATGTTACAGGGTAGTTACCAGTCTGCATCAGTGGAAGAGGAACTTTCCATACTAGGAGATCTAGATAGGAAGCAAGCAAACAAACATAAACTAAATGTTATAATGCATATTATAGAAGAAAGAACACTAAGGTAGATATCAGATGCCTCAGTTTCCTCAACTGTAAAATGAGTAGTGCCTCCCTCACAGCACTGTTAAAAGGCTGTTATGCTATCTCTAGTGAAATTGCATATGTATAGAACTTTACAAACTATAAAGCTCTATATAAATCCTAGCTTTATTTTTAGGAAGCAGCTATCTGGATGGAGAGCATTGAACCTAGAGTCAAGAAGACCTGAATTCAAATCTGACCTCTAGTTGTATGACCCTGTGCAAGTCACTTAACCTCTGCCTCAGTTTCCTCACCTAAAATGCACATAATAATAACACCTATCTTCCAGGCCTGTTGTGAAGATAAAATGAGAGAATATTTGTAAAGCATTTTCCAAGCGTTCACATACTATATAAATGCAACCTATTTTTAAAAAGTATTCCTAAAGGGGGCAGCTAAGTGGCGCAGTGGATAAAGCACTGGCCCTGGATTCAGGAGGATCTGAGTTCAAATCTGACCTCAGATACTTGACACCTACTAACTGTGTGACCCTGGGCAAGTCACTTAACCCTCATTGCCCCACAAAAGGAAAAAAAAAGAAAAGTATTCCTAAAAATGGCATATACATTGAATTTCTAAGACTGATGTTCTTTACTTTGTGCATTGGGTCTCCTTTTAAGTCAGAAGACATTTGACTTGTACATTGGTTTAAAAGAGTGGTGTCTAAAGTTTGGGCATGATCTGGGAGTTCTACTCATGCCATAGGGAAGAGAGCATCATTATCTAAGGAAACACATAAATATTTTGGCAAATAGTATTAGGCAGCTTTTTGATGACAAGAAGAAACTAGAGGACTGGGACTTTCCAGATGCCCCCAAAGAGTTAAAAACTCTAAAAGAAAAAATTGTGCAACTGAGCTGACATTATCAAGCATTGTATATCATACATGTCATTTACAATTCAGTGCACAGCTATTAATAGGACCTAAACTGAGTATCTGGAGAATGTTCACGCCAAGCCCAGAACATTCAATGAAATGTAACTGCCTAGCACCTGTGATAATTGACCTCTCAGCAACAAGGCCATTGAATGATTTGACATTGTCCAGTGCTAATGATATGTTTTTCCACATCCTCTTGGCAATTGTTTATTTGATTTTGTGCCTATAATTTTGTTTTCATTGGATACTGAGTATTGGAAGCCTCAGAAATGTACTTATTATATGGAAAATGATAACTTTTTAGAATTGGAAGTTTTGTGAACTAGGCCATCTAAACAGTCAAGAAAACATATCATTGATCCTTATCCAATTCTACAAAAGGTTACCATCATTTCTCTACCAGAGAGATGGACTACATTCTTGTTGAGAAGAAACAAGTATAGGGGGCAGCTAGGTGGTGCAGTAAATAAAGCACTGGCCCTGGATTTGGGAGGACCTGAGTTCAAATCCGGCCTCAGACACTTGACACTTACTAGCTGTGTGACCCTGAGCAAGCCACTTAACCCTCATTGCCCTGCAAAAAGAAGAAGAAGAAGAAGAAGAAGAAGAAGAAGAAGAAGAAGAAGAGTATATAATAGAAATGTTCATCTTCCTTTACCCTAGAAAAGTTTCTTTCTTCAGGGCAAAATTTGGGAGGAAGATCACCAAAAAAAAATGTATGGCCATTTAAGAGCATCCATGATATTATAATGGATATCTTGGACATATAATTTTTCCCATGTAAGAGCAAATTAGCAAGAAGGAATTTTAAGATCATCTAATTCAACCCTTCATTTTATAGTTGAGGAAACTGACATCCAGAAAGTCTAAGTCTCTTTCCAAAGGTGACATAGGCAAAACTGGAGTTCAATCGTAAGTCCTCTGATGCCATATTCAGTGATCTTTACAATTCACTATTCTCCCTCTCTGCTTTCCTGTTATCAATTTTCCAAAGGTCTCTGGTCCTGATGCATACACTGAGATAGAATTCCTACTTCAATAGATGTAGCCATGGTCTCAGGCCTCACATTTCCAGTTGCCTGATGAACACCTTCGCCTTAGCTGTCTCATCAACATTTTAAGCTCTACGTGTCTAAAACTAAAACTATCATCTTTCCCCACTGAGAGTTAGTTTCCTGACTTTCCTGTTCCTACTTATGGTGCTACTAATTCTTTTTACTCAGGCTTAAAATCTGACAGTTGTAACTGATTTTTTAAAAGAGAAGATATATACAAACCGCTGGCAAGTGCCAAAGGTGGAATTTGGACCCAGGTCTTCCTGACTCTAAGTCCAGCTCCCTATCCACTATATCTCCCCCCACTCCCAGTTGCTCTTTATATCTGTTAATTTTACATCCATATTATCTCAAATCCATCCTCTTCTCCCACAACTACCATTAGTAGAGTTCAGGTTCCAACTGCTATTCATCTTTACTACTATGATAGTGTCCTAATTAGTATAGTTCTATATTATTTAAAAACCTCAAGTGGATCCCCACTGCCTACAGAAAACATTTTCCAAACTGCTTAACTGGCCCTGAATACCTTTCCAAATCTAGCTCCCACATATCTTTTTTTTTTTTTAAGTGAGGCAATTGAGGTTAAGTGACTTGCCCAGGGTCACACAGCTAGTAAGTATTAAGTGTCTGAGGCCGGATTTGAACTCAGGTACTCCTGACTCCAGGGCCGGTTCTCTATCCACTGCGCCACCTAGCTGCCCCCCCCCCACATATCTTTTTAAGCTAATTCTTTCCTGCTATGTACTTGGGGGAAAAATTGACTACTCCCTGCTCTCTAGTTTCAATTTGACCTTTCCAATCTCATTGCCTTTGCTTACAGTGTTCATGATAGATGGAGCAGCATGCCTCACACACATACCCAATGCCATCTTCATCTGTTGAAATCCTACCCTTCCTTCAAGGCTCTGATTAGATGCTTGATAGAATTTTCTTAATTCCCATTCAAAGGTATGGCCTCTTTCTTCAAAAGTCATACATTTTGTATCTCACCAACACACTTATAGGTCACCTTGTATTATAATTTTTTGTGTTCTCATATTATCTCTCCCCTTAGATTTTTTTTTTTTTGGTGAGGCAATGAGAGTTAAGTGACTTGCCCAGGGTCACGCAGCTAGTAAGTGTCAAGTGAGTGAGGCTGGATTTGAACTCAGGTCCTCCTGAATCCAGGGGCAGTGCTTTATCCTATGCACGACCTAGCTGCCCTCTCCCATTAGATTTTAAGTCTTTGAGGGCAGGGACTGTGTCAATTAAATTTGTGTCTCTGGCACCTAGAAGAATGCCTAACATATAGTTGGCACTTAAACATGTTTATTCTTATTACTCTTGATCCAATGACCACTTTGTCTAGTGCTTGGTGCTATGGGCAATGGAAAAGGAAGACATGGTTTCTATCCTCGGAAGTCTTGTTTCTATCCCAGGTTAGTCGCACAAATTCCAGCCCTGGAGTTAGGAGGGAACATGAGTAACACGCACACACATACTTTCATTGGGAAAAGTGCAGTTGGCATTGATTGGTTAATAATGAACTGAATTTTTATGGCCCTAACATGTCAACATATGCTTAAATGAGCAGCAAATGTCAAAGAGCCATGAATTTGTCATGGGATGGTTGATGTGGACCTTGCCTTCCATGCCCTCTATAATGGGCAAAAAATTAGAAAAGTCTGAACTATTGACTATGAAGCAAGTCTTACTGTTTAGCCATTTTACAGGATAGCAAATTGATGGAGGGAAATTTAGGGAGCCTTTGTTTAGTTTAGAATTCTTTGGCTGTCTTCATTCAGGCTCAATTTTCCACCTGGGTGGCTAGCTAGTGTGAGTGGATTTACATTCCGATGTTTCCTTAGCAATTCTAGGACATTCATAGTCACTTTTTGGGACAGAAGATATAGAGATATTCAAGCCTTTTCTTTCCTGACTTAGCCTCATCTGGACACATTCCAAAACATCTGTAGAGAATGTGTTGAAATAGAAACCTTCGGCCTGCTCTACTATCACAAAGCCTGTGAGTTTAATCATTGAAGCTTGCCAGCATTGTGTTTTGATGGGGAAAAAGAATTAGAGAAGTTTTAACTATTAAACATCTATAGAAAATATTTCAATGTCATTTATCCTATCTTCACTCATGGCTACATCTCATCATCATCAGACTCCATCTCATCTAAACTCCTCATTTTACAGATGAGGAATCTCCCAAGGAATTTAAAGGACTTGCCCAAGGTCACATAGGTGGCAATAGAGATGAAATTTGAACCCAAGTCCTCTGTCACCAGGACCATTGTTCTTTCCATTGTACCATGCTGTCTCAATAGCAGGAACAAACGTCTGAACTCCTGCAAAAGTGGTAAGGAAGTGAAGGTGATAACTTAAGAATTTTATGAAGAAAGGCTAATGGAGAGTGGCTTGATCTGGGTAGAGCATTGTGGATAAACTGTATATGACCATACTCTGTAGGAATATATTTTAGAATGATGGAGCAATATATTAGTTCAGAAAATTTCTGTATCAGATTCTTGTGATTTCTGGCCTGACTGTACTTCATCAGTGACCCTGTGGAATGGCCATTCTATGCTAACAAACTGGCATTCATGTCTAACCTTTTCCTTTCCATCTCATCAAAAGCAGAAAAACTGGTTCCCTTGAGAAATCATTCATCTCTAAGGCTCTACCTTTTGTCATGTTCTTTACACAAGCCAGGAGGAGGTATGCTCCTTGGGTTTTTTTGTTTTGTTTTGTTATTTTGTGGGGCAATGAGGGTTAAGTGACTTGCCCACGGTCACACAGCTAGTAAATGTCAAGTGTTTGAGGCCACATTTGAACTCGGGTCCTCCTGAATCCAGGGCCGGTGCTTTATCCACTACTCCTTGGTTTTTGCTGCCACTTTTAGACTGTGTTCCTACCGTCATCACCCAACAACTTTTCTTCTTTTGAATTTCTCTCTTCTCCATATATATCACCCTTTCCTAATCCTGGTGGCAGTTTTCTCCTGGCACCCCCTTCCCCTGAACCCTCATCTATCTCAGATCATTCTTTTTCCTTTCACAAGGAGTTTAGTACACCTAATTTACAATCTTCCTTTCTACCCAGAAATCCAGCTCCTATACTTAGGAGCTTCAAAATACATTACCTGTTAATGCCCCCTCATTTATTTTTGCTCCCCTATTCATTAGCCTCCTGAAATCCCATGATCATTGTCTTCAATCTCCTTCCACCACATGCAGGAATAGCTATAGCCTTAAATCTCATTATCACCCATAAGTATTCCACATCCATTAAACAGAACCCTGATATTCCTCTTTCTGACTATAGCCTCCTATCTTCCCATCTCTCCCTGTGCCTCACTACCCCTACACTTATTTTCTTCTACACCACAACCTCCAGTTACTCCATCTTTCCACCTTGTTCTAATAAATCAGTCTTGCTCTGCCTTCACTTATTTCCTTTCAAAATCTTGAACATTGAGTTAACTAGTTCAATCATATGCTGTCCTCTCCCCTTGAATCTATTGTCCTTCTCCTTTCAGAATCCAACTCTAGATTACTCCTGCTTTATTTTTCTTCTGTTCTAAATCCCATCCTGTGGAACAGTACTAGAGGAAGTCATGCAACTGTGTTGACAATTGTTGTCCATCTCATTCTTTGTGACCCTATTTGTGGTTTTCTTGGCAAACATACTGGAGTGGTTTGCCATTTCTTTCTCCAGCTCCTTCTTCAGGAATCTGAGGCAAACAAGATTAAGTGATTTGGCCAGGGGTACACAGCTAATAAGTATCTGAGATGAGATTTGAACTCAGGAAGATGAATCTTCCTGACTCTGGGTTTGGTGCTTTATTTGGCAGCCTTTGGTGCTGTCACTTGGCAGCCTTGTTGACTGAATCTATTACAAATTTGTTATCTAATCCCAGCTTGGCCCTCACTGCACCACACCAATTGTTTTACTCTTCTCTGATTCTTCACTGAATTCCCCACAGCATCTTTTCCAAACCATCTCTTCTCTCCTCAAGTGTGTACTTATTTTAAGTCTGTAAGGCCCTCTGTCAAATGCTCTTTTCTCCACTTTTTTACATCTGAAATCCCCTTACCATCATCCCTTATGCCTTCTTCCTTTGCTCTACTTTTAGAGGAAGTGGTGGTAGTTCTTATCGAGGCCAAACCATCATCTATCTTCTGCCTCATATCCCACTCTTTACTCCTTGATGAGACAGCTGTGTGACCATGTGCAAACTCCTTAACCACTCTGGGTCTTAGGTACTTCATCTGCAAAATGGGAACAATAATATCTGTCAGACCTATCTCATGAGGTTGTTGTAAAGTTCAAATTTTATATATCAAGCACTCTTGTGAAAGCTATAGGACTATTTAAATGTCTGTTTATATAGGGATCTATGGTTACAAAGCACTTTAAATACATCATTTAGTTTCATGACAATCCTGTGAGAGAGAAAATCCAAGTACTTGACCCCATTTTGCAGATGAGGAAACTGAGAAGCACAGTGACGAAATGACTTCCCTGAGGTGCACTAAAATGTCCTAGGTGGTCATCAGAAACACATATAGCATTGTATATCTCAAATACTCATTCTGGGAAGTGAATAAAAACAGCTCCATTCTCCCAATTTCATAAAGACTCTTATTTGTTGGATGCACACCCCGACTGTACTCATAATCTTCTGATCTCTTCATGAAGCATGCGGGAATGACAACAGCGCCTTTGACTCTCCTAGACAAGGCCAAGAAAAAAAAAACATAAACAAATATGCATGTTCCTATCTCAACTGATTCATAACGAATGCCAAGCAAATTGTCTATCTCTGCTAGGGAAGGAAGATAGGGATCAGTCTACCTTGGGAGCCTGGCATTGTACTGCCTCAGCAGTTGAAACAAAGCGACAAAGGTTTAATAAAAGAGAAACATTCCTCTCTTGAATCTGCATCTTGCATCACAAGCCAAATGAGGCTTGTGAGAGAGGGTGGAGAAGGACTGGGATAGTAGGATTTTTCGATTCTTGGCGGGGGTTGCTTGGGTGAAAAGCTGAGGTTGTACAATCTGTTTTAGCATGTTGCTATATAGGTGAAGGCCCACCTTAGATCATGGTGGGTGGGAGAAAATTCCACATTCCTGACTCCCCTCCACCAAAAAAAAAATAATCCCTTTCCCTTTTTTCTCCACTGACTCTTGAGAAAGGGTCCTTGGACAAGTATGACATGGCATGTAGGTTATAAGAGGGTGGGCAGATTGTGGATCGAAGTATTAAAGAACTGTCCCAAACAAAATGATGAAATCTTGTTGAATGGATGGTCTGAATCTTTGCTGAAGAATCACAGAGAGTGGCTGGAGTGAGAGAGGTGTGAGGTTGAATAATGCTGTGGCAGCAGCAGGCCAATTTGTAATCAGTATCAGCAAATTCCCCTTTCCCTAAGCTCAAGAGGAAATCAGGGGAGGAAAGAACAGAGGATAGGAGAGGGGCTGAAGCTTGAAGGGGAAGAAAGAAAAAGGAGAGGGTGAAAATCTGCCAAGTGGAACGAGTCCCTGAGGTCTCATTAAAGCATATAGAAATAAGCTGAGTTTGAGGATGAGGACGGTAAGGAAGAAGACAAGTGACTCAAGGACTAATATAGGTTAGGATTTCAGGGTCTAAAATTTTCAACTTGCATCTGCAGCTGCTACACCAACTTGTGGGACTCTGGAAAAGTCACTTCATTCCTCTGCTCTCCCAGAGCCACTCCTTAGAAGCAGACAGACAGCAAGAACTTGCCTCATGGAGCTGCTGCTGGGAAAAAATAGCTAATAAAAACAACTGTGAAGTCTATTGCAAATATCTAGCAGGTGCATAAATGGGGAAGGATAAACAAGGGCCCAATTTTAGGCCTCTACAATAAAATGAAAGACTTTCATTTTCTGAAGCCCTGTTTGTGACTTCTCTTCATCATTTACAACCAAGTGAGATGGATACTGTATTAGTTTATCTGAGGGCTTTTGCAAAGGCTCCCAAGCTTGTTGCCACATTAAAGGCAAGTTAAAGATTTACAAAGTAAGATAACATTTCTGAAAGAATGGGGCCAATGACAGAAGCAATGAGACAGTATTGATCTTTCAGTCGCAATTCCCTTGTTCTTCAGGGTTCAGAAAGCCATTTTTAAAAGGTAGCAGCTGAATTTCCTTTTTCTGCTTCATTTCTATTCTTTTTATGAGTTTGAAAGCATTAGGAAAATTGACTCTTTGCTACATTTTTTATTATAAACCCAACTTCTTGCTACTTGCCTGTCTGTTGTGAAATTGAAAGTAGATAGAAGGCAGAAACAACAGGATTCTCACAAGATATGCACTAGTTCATTTCTAGGCTTTTAGCGGAGTAAACTATCCTAAAAGGCGCAAAGTGCCATTTAAATATTATTACAGCCATGCTCTAAATTTGGCTCTAAATACGAATGTCCTTGTTTTAAGAAAACTCTATTTTCCCTTCTAGTCAAGCCTCCATGAAAGTATATCCCTAGGAACGAGCAAATATAGAAAATTTGGTTATTAGTTTAAGGTGAAAAACATCTATAATTCCAGTCATGAGTCAGGATTCCAGCTGCCTTATCTCTTTAGCTGGGCACAAAACACTCACCTACAAATGTAGCCTAACAGAGGCCCTTGGACAGAGCCATAACTAGGAATTTTTGCATCCAGAACAAGAACTTCAAGCTATACCCTGGTAAGTAGTACAAATAGTATCCTTACTTGGGGGAGAGGGTGGGAGCATAAGAACACCCTATGGGAAAATATAAAAGTTGGGGCACCAGCATAAGACAATGGGGAGGGTAGGTGACAATATGGGGAAGATGGTGACCTACTTTGACTACTTATTCTTGCTAACCAGGTACTAACTGTTATTATTTCTACACTGCTAATGGAACACAGATGGTATCATAACCCTCAAAATTCAGTGCCCTCTGACTTTGTCATTTTAGGACAATGTCCCAGTCACCATGTCTTAGTTATGACTGGCCTGAACCAACATGTTCCCTGAACAGAGGGCACCTAAGGACCATAGTTCATATGGCTCACCGTTATTGCCTTTGAGTCTGGTCATACCATGACATTGGATACCACTTCTAGGAGTGGGACTTTTGCTTTATTCACTGTAACAAAATTCCCTTCACAACCCAAAGGTCTTTGGGTCTTATTCACTTGTGGTTAAGTCTTTGCTTTGAGACTCTAACCCATAACTCATTTCCTCCATTCTTGGTTCCTTCGTCTTTTAGTTCCTACTTCTGGCCTGCATCTTCTCTGGTTGAGTTCCCACTGCCTTATTTCCCTATAGTCACCTTCAGAATTTACCTGAATATTCACTTATCACCAAATTGCTCTGTTGCAATGCTCCTTCTGCCTATCTGGACATCTCTTGCCTTCCTTCAAGAGAGGCATTGTAGTAAAGTAGAAAGAGAACTAGATTCGGTCTCAAGGGGCCTGGGTTCAAATGATGACCTCAGGTACTTACTACTTGTGTGACCTTGAGCAAGTCACTTTACTTTGTAAGTAAGAGGGTTAGACTAATTGAAGACTAAAGGGCCTTGAAGTTTACCTATCCAATAACCCTCTTTGACCTACTTGATACCAACTTCCAACTTGCCTAGACGCTTACCAATGACTTGCTGCTATAGTCTCTATAAGTCTATATATAGGCATTCTACCTATCTGTCCTGGGACCTTCATGATCACTTGGCTCACCCTGGTGGCTCTCTCTTGCCCCAAACAAATCCAAAACCTGGCCTGTGCCACTTCCCACTGAGTGACATATACCCCATTTTTTTTGTTGTTGTTAGGAAAAATTCAAAGATGCTGATTTAGATGTTGGTAATTTAATATTTGCCGTTCATTATTGTTTCTAAGGTAATTGTTGCTTTTTTCAATGAGTACTTTTATGGAAATTTAATAACCATAAGAACAATAATAATTAGGATGTATATAATCTTTTTTTTTAAGTGAGGCAATTGGGGTTAAGTGACTTGCCCAAGGTCACACAGGTATTAAGCATTAAGTGTCTGAGGTCGGATTTGAACTCAGGTACTCCTGACTCCAGGGCCGGTGCTCTATCCACTGTGCCACCTAGCTGCCCCTGGATATATATAATCTTTAAGGTTTGCAAAGTGATTTATCTTTCTGTCTATCTATCTATCTATCTAATCTCATTTGATTCTCACAACAGCCTCTTGAAGTAATCATTTTTGAAGTATCATTCCCATTTTACAGACAAGGAAATTGAGACAGTGGCTAAGTGGCTTGCCAGTATATATCTAGTATATATCTAAGGTTGGATTTGAAATCTGGCCTTCCTGACCCCAGATCTCCCACTCTCTCTGCTACACCATGATTCTTCTAGTCGAGATTTATTTTTGGTTGAGGATTTAGTTTAAAAACAAAGCGAAGCCTCTGCAGTGAAGAAAGAGGTAGATTTGGAACCAACCTATAACATGTACTTAACTGAGGTTCTTGGGCCACCAGTTTACCTTGTTCTAAATCTTGTGTAAATCCCAGGTGTGGAGCAAATGTGCAAATACAAGGAGGTGGGAAACAGAACATATAGTTTATGTCCTGTTTGGATAGACCACAGAACATATGACTCTAAAAAGGCAGGTTGGAGCCCGATTGTGGAGAGCCTTAAACCACAGGCTGAGAAACCTGTATTTTTAATCTAAAGGAATTAGGGACTCACTGAAGGCTTTTGAGCAGAAGTGACATGATCAGACTTATACCTTACACTGATTATTTTGACAGTTATATAGATAATGGGATAGAGAGGGAAAAGATTAGTAGGGAGATTGAGTATTCAAAAATACTAAATAAAGTATTTTAATGGAATATTACAACGTATCAAGCTTTTGCTTAAAGACCTTTAGTGAGAGAGAAACTACTTCCCAAGGTCACCCACTCAAGTTTTGAATAGCTCTAGTTGTTAGGAACTTTTTTTACATAAAATCAAATTTCTTCCCTTTTTCCTAGTTCTGGCCCTCTGTGGTCCAGCAAGAAAAAGTCTAATTCCTTTTCCATGGGATAATCCTTCAGATATTGAGACAAATATTATGTCCACCCTACATCCTCTCTTTTCCATGGTAAATATCCCTGAGATCTTTAGTGGATCCTCAAATAGAATGAATTCCAGGCCTTCACCATCATGGTTGCCTTCCTTTGTATGTTCTCTAGCTAATTGACATAATATCCTTCTTAAAATGTGGCACCCAGAACTGAGCTCAGTACGTTAGATGTGGTCTAGGCAGAGTCAAATGGGGCTATCGTATCCTCTGTTCTCAATATCATGCTTCTCAATGTAGGCTGAGATTGTATTAACGTTTTTGGGGGGCAAGGAAGTGGGTACTTTGCCGTTGCCCATATTTGTCCTATGGGACTTACGTGTAGCTTGCATTAAAACATGCCACCCAATTCTGACAGAGAGGTGATGGATTTCAGATGCAGAATGAGACATACATTTTTGGCTATTACCAATGTGGGGATTTGTTTTGCTTGGCTAAGAGGGGTTGTGAATGGAAAAAGTTTAAGAAGCCCTGTACTAGGGGGTAGCTAGGTGGCGCAGTGGATAAAGCATCGGCCCTGGATTCAGGATGACCTGAGTTCAAATCTGGCCTCAGACACTTGACACTTACTAGCTGTGTGACCCTGGGCAAGTCACTTAACCCCCATTGCCCAGCAAAAAAACAAAAACAAAAAAACAAGCAAAAAAAAAAAAACCCAAAGAAGCCCTGTACTAGATGACCTCTGAAGTCCCTTCCATCTCTAAACCTATGCTCTTGTGACTGACTCTTTGGCATCCTGCCTCTGTCTTCTTTGTTGGTCTGAATAAGGGCATAAGGTGCTTTTACAGATGAGTGACTCAAATTGATGTTCTGACTGTCATTTCTGCCATAGATTCTCATTAGATGGTCATACCCTTGTTTCTTCTCTGGTCTACACCTCTGCCCCACTCTTGCCTTCCTGGGTTGGCTCATGGCTCCATTCCCCTGACAACTGTGGGCCCCTCTGTTTGCGTAATAAGATTTATGACACCTCTGCTAGCATACGGATAAGCCTGTGATCTTGTCAGGGGACTGTTTATAGACTGTTTTTTTATCTGGTAGTGAGATCTTGGGTTTCCCTTTGGACTTCTTTGCTCCAGCCCCTGGTGGATAATTCTAGTCTTTAGATAGCATGCTGGGCCCCTCTCCCAGAGCATACCTGGCCCCTGGTTTGGGACGGGACAGTCTGTCAGTGCGTGATAAAAGTCATAAAATGGGTTTTACCCTTTGACCCTGTAATCCCATTATTGGTAATAGACTCCTAAAGAAATAATTAAAAAGAAGAAAAGAACTATCTGCATAGAGATGTTTATTTTGACCTTATTTGTAATGGAGGAAAACTGGAAGCAATCTAAACCTCCAACCATTGGGGAATAGCTAGACACATTATGGTATGTGAGCTTCAGGCATGCATTTCCAACTGTCTGCACAGGAAACCTCAGACTGGCAGTCCCACCCATACCTCAAACTCAACCTGTCCAAAACCAAGTTCAATATCTCTCCTTCTAATGCAGCTATGCCTCCTGACTTTACCAGTTCTGTTTATGGTGCCAGCATTCACCTAGTTATGATAACCAGGTTTTTGTCCATTCCAGCTCAGCAATAGAACTTGCATCACCTTTTCTCTCTTTTCATCCTGAGTTTAGACCTTCCTGATTCTGGGACCAGTGTTCTATCCAATGTGACACCTAGTTGCCTAAATATAGACTTAGTCATGATATACTCTGTTCAAAAATCATTGGTGGGGCAGCTAGGTGGCGCAGTGGATAGAGCACCGGCCCTGGAGTCAGGAGTACTTGAGTTCAAATCTGGCCTCAGACACTTAACACTTACTAGCTGTGTGACCCTGGGCAACTCACTTAACCCCAATTGCCTCACTAAAAATAAATAAATAAATAAATAAATAAAAAATCATTGGTTCCCTCTTGTCTACCAAGAAAAGTTCAAACTCTTCTGCTTAGCATTCAAGGCTTTGTACAAACCAGTACAATTTTCTTCTCTCTCCAGTTTTATTTCACGTTATTTCCATTCAAGGGGCCCCAACCTATTCAACTCTATTTCATAGAATATATGCTGTGTTCTCCCACCTCCATCTTTGCTTAGGCCTTTCCCTATACTTGGAATGCCCTTTATCCCTATCTTGGTTGGTTGGTTTTCTACCCTTCCTTTAAAATTCAACTCAAAAGACATACTCCTTGAACTCTTTCTCATTACATGGGTTGGTAATGATATTTCCATTCAGTCTTCACATAGCTTGGTTTTACAATGTTCTAATTGATCTATTATGTACTATTCTGAATAAGTTCTCCATTTTAGAGTTTTATCCCCTAACTGCACTATTCCTTAAGGGTAATGATTGTGCTTTATGTAAATTTTATATCTCCCCTACCCCTTAACACAAAGCTCTGTACAAGGAAGTAAGTACTTGATAAGTGTGAACTGAATTATATTGGATGTGTACTATGTTTCAGTATAATGGAATACTGTAATGTCTGCTAGTGGCAGCTAGGTGGCACAGTGGATTGAATGCCAGGCCTGGAGTCAGGAAGACTCATCTTCATGGGTTCAAATCTGGTCTCAGATACTTACTAGTTATGTGACACTGGGCAAGTCATTTTACCCTGTTTGCGTCAGTTTCCTCATCTATAAAACGAGTGGAGAAGGAAATGACAAACCACTCCAGTATTTTTGCAAGGAAATCCCAATGGGATCATGAAATCAGACACAACTGAAAAATGACTCTACTATGACAACAACTCTCCTTAGGGAGAGGTACTAGCCCTATGATTTCATAGGGAGCTGTCAGAGGAGAAGGAAACTCTCCACCAGTGCAGGTTGGCACCTTCTCTGTAAGTGATCATCTCAGAGAGTTGCCTAGAGCACTGAAAGGTTTAGTGACTTGCCTAGGATCATCTAATCCAGGGGTGCCAGAGGTGGGACTAGTAATCAATGGATATAATGCTGTTCTTAAGTGGAGAAAGATATGAGGATTATCACTGAGGATGAAAAATACAAGGAAATAAATAAAAATGGAAAGACCACTAGGAAATAGTAGAAAATTAAATACGCAGAATGAGAAGAATAGTAAGACTATATGTGGAACTGTGGAAAGAATGCTGGTTCTGGAATCAGAGGACCTGGATTCCAATCCTACTTCTGAGGCTTACTCCCTCTGTGACCTAGGGCAAGTCACCTAAAGTCCGTGTTCCCCAGTTGCCTCCTTCATAGAATGAGGTGGGTTGGTTGAGATGGTTTCCAAGGTTCCTTCGAACTTTACATCGATTTTCCTGTTACTCTGTGAGTTTATGATCCCAACGGCCTCCCTGAGCATCTATAGAATGAGGGAGTGAAAACTAATGGCTTTTGAGATCCTTTCCAGCTCTAGGTAATGACCCTAGGATTCACCCTGGTTATAAACATCTAACAACAATAAATTTTTAAAGTATCTATAATTATGTGTAAATGTATAGTCATAGAAATCTGAAGGGGATGTTCAACTCTTTCTGAGTGGTTTGCCATTTCCTTCTCCAGCTAATTTGACAGATGAAGAAATTGAGGCAAATAGTAAGTGACTTTCCCAGGTCACACAGCTAGTAAATATCTGAGACTGGATTTGAACTCAGGTCTTCCTGACTCTAGGCCTGGAACTCTATCCACTGCATCACCTAGTTACTGATAAGCTATAAGTTTTGTCTCTCTCAGTATATATTTCATTATAATTGGCAGCTATGTGGTGCAGTGGATAGAGTGCTGGAACTGGAGTCAGGAAGTTCTTGTTTTTGTTCAGTTGTTTCTGATTCTTTGTGACCATGCATGGGGTTTTCTTGGCAAGGATACTGGAATGGTTTGCCATTTCCTTTCTTTCTTTCTCTTTTCTTTCTTCTTTTTTTTTGGTGGGGCAATGAGGGTTAAGTGACTTACCCAGGGTCACACAGCTAGTAAGTGTCAAGTGTCTGAGTCCAGATTTGAACTCAGGTCCAGGGCCAATGTTTTATCTACCAACTTTATCTGGCTGCACCACCTAGCTGCCCCTGCCATTTCCTTTCTTTGCTTGTTTTACAAATAGGAAACTGAGGGAAAGTGATTTGTTGTTGTTGTTGTTGAGTTGTTTAAATTGTGGCCAATCCCATTTGGGTTTTTCTTGGCCAAGATACTGGAGTGTTTCCCGCTTATTTTATAAATGAAGAAACTGAGGAAAACAGAGTTAAATGACTTGCCCAGGGTCACACAGCTAGTAAGTGTCTGAGTTCAGATTTGAACTCAAGTGCTCCTGACTCCAGGCCAGTGCTCTATCTACCCTCCTGCATCAAACACTTATAGCTGTATGACCCTGGGTAAGTCACTTAATCTTCTCTTAAACTCTTAATACTCCTCAGTTTTCTTTGCTGTAACTTCATCCAGATCAAGCCTGCTAATCATGATTTTCTCTTAAGGCTCATATTGGACCCTCCTCTCTCAGCTATCTACTATTTCATTTGGTGATCTCATCAACTGCTAAGGATTCAGTTATCATCTCTAAGCTGATGATTCTCAGACTATTTGTGGAGCGCCCAACCATTCTCCTGATCTCCAGTCTCCCATCTCCTACTGCTTATTGGATATCTCAAACATAATATACAGTAAACATCTTAAACTCAGCATGTCTAAAAACTTAACTTATTTTCTTTCTCCTTAAAAGTCTCTCTTCTTACTTCTCTGGTACTAAACGAAGTATACCAGCATCCTCCTAACAACCAAGTGTCATTCTTGAAATCCTCATTGTCTCACTCACGATGTCAATCTGTTACCAAGTCTTGTCAATTTCACCTTCCTAACATTTCTCCTATATTCTTCCTTCTTTCTTTTCACATTGCCCTATAGCGTCCAAAGCTCTTGCCAAGCTGAAGATAGGGCAATTGATTATATAGGAATATATGCTCCTAAGTAATTCTTAGGCCATGTATTTTACTACCTTGGAGTCTTTTGATGGTGGGGATTGGGGCTAGAAAAGCCAAGTGACTTCCAAAGGCCTTCAACTCAAAAACATTTCATTATTATGGATATTTTTGGATTCTCCATAGTATTTGGATTTCCATGTAATACTGGTCCCATGAAACTCTGGCATCCCTCACTAGAACAGATTCAATCTCCAGTGATTTGGGTAATAATAGTTATTCAAACACAACTCAAGCCCCTGTCCAGTGTATTTTCTATCAATAGTCTTGGAGCCATAAATCAAATAGCAAAGTGTTTAATTAGGAGAAAATGGGAAAGGAAATAAAAAGAAGAAATTCCCCTTATTCAAAGGGCACAACCTCCTGTATACAAATTCCCATGCCACCAGTGGAAGAAATAATACTTTTCATACAAGCCATGCTCTTAGGGTTGTACCCTATCTGGAATACTTCTCATAGTTCTCTATTTCTAGAATTCTTCTCACTATTCCATTCCCTTTCTCATTGCGGCTTTCTCATTGTGGCTCAATTTCAAGTTGGTGGGTGGTGATCCTGAAGCTGCCATTTGCTAAGTCTGACCTCTGCTGTTTAGCACAGTGCCTGGCACATAGTAGGTGCTTAGTAAATGTTTATTGATAAGCTGTTGATCAATTGCTGCTGAGGCTTCTTATTCTTAAGTAGGGCTGTTCCTGCTTTTTTTGTGAGACTTTTCAGAGCCAATTGATTCATTTTCTACTTTTTTTGTTAGGCCCACAGCCACATTTAGCTCTGCCCAGCAAAGGGCTTCCAACGTCAAGAACTTTTCCCCCCAAACATCTTTCTACCTCACTCCTCCAAACAGAAATTCCTTAAGGCTCCCTTAATATTTAAGTTGGCACAAAACAAAAATCCTTTCAACCTCTGATGTATCCCTGGAAGGTAGTGTCAGCATCATACAAAATTCCCTTTCCATTGGCTTCCAATAATCTCCAGGAGGCCTTTAGCACAACTGGAAGCAATTTGATTGAGTTGACAACCTTTCCACTGGATTCCTCCTTGTGCTATCCCCCTTTCCATCCATATCCATGAAGCCCCTCTAGATTCAATGCCAAGAACTTCCTGGATAGCAGCTCTGTAATTGCTGGTTACAAGAAGTCCCAGTCAGAATAGAACAAATCAAAATGAGATTTAGAAAACACAGTGAAATAAACATGAAGATTTCGTTTGCATTGCTAGATATGCAAAATAACTTGAAATCTAACAGAATCAGCATTTGTGATAAGTTCTTCAAAGTCCATTTCTTTTAACAGAGTTTGTAGAAAGAGATGCACAAATTTAAATTTTAAAACATTCTATCATGGCAGGGTCAAACAAATCAGTAATATAACATCTGGAATTAAGAATAGACTTAGTTTCCCCACTTTTTTCTTTGTATGGGTGATTTGGTACGTTCTCTGAGGCAGGAAGAATATAAAATAATTCTAGCTTCCTCCTCTGTTCACTGTCTAGGCTACTCTCTTACACAGCTGTCAGAAAAACAACTTAGTTATACCCTCCACCCTCCACCCTCCACCCTGCAGCTGGTATGGCCAGATTGTACCCAGGGATTGCTCTAGCAGTTGCTATGGGAACAGCAGAATCTCCCCTAGTGTTGCCTCTAACTTTCACTTCCGACAGGTCCCAGCTGAACCATATTGTGTTGGCTCCTCTGTATCATCATGAGAGTCTGTTCTTCCTCTCCCTTCTGCGTGCAAAGAAAATCAAGCTAAAGTGTCATCTGAATACTTAGAAGTTCAAATACTTAAAGCCAGGCTTAAGTATTGTTTAAATTACTTATAGTTCTTAAATTCTTAAAAGTCTGTTACGTTTAGGCCACGTCCACTACTGAGTCTGCCAGAAAAAGAGGAAGAAGGGACTCCTTTGACAAACACCAGTCTCAATATCAGAAGCATTTCTTTTTTAAGGTTCTCTTTGAATCAATTAATCAGATAAAGAGAAAGAAATGTATCAAGTGTAATTCAAGATGTTTAGGATCACTTGATATCCTTCAATATCATTCATTTTGATTCCAATGGCAAGGCTTCTTTTACTTTTTATGTGTCATGGACCCCTTTGGCAATCTGGTGAAACCTATGAATTAATTATGAAACCCATGAAAAAATGAGATATTCTTTGTAAAGCTGGCACATAGTAGGCATTATATAAATGCTGTTTCCCTCCCCCTTGCAATTGTGTTTTCAAATGAATAAAATACATGGAATTACAATGGAAACAAATTATTTTGAAGAACAGTTACCAAAATATTTTTTTAAAAACAGGTACACAGATCACCTGGTAACTCCTGGATTAGGATACTGATAAAAATGGAGTATGAGGTAGATTTTTATCTATACCTTCAAATCAGTCAGCCTTTATCAAGTGCCTACTACATGCCTGGCACTGTTGTTTGTTCTTTCTTCATTCTTGAAGAGGACCATGACATTGGGAGGTGATGTCATGACTTGCAGTGAATTGGACTTAAGCAAGGGAGGGCTGTGCAAAGTCACCAGCCTCACTCTCTCCCCCAGAGCTATCTGGATCCAATGGCAAAATATACATCTGGATGACTGGAGATGGCCCCAGATGTTTAAGACAATTGGAGTTAAGTGACTTGTTCAGGGTCACACGACTGGAGATGGCCCTGGATGTTTGAGGCAATTGGGATTAAGCCCAGGGTCACACAGCTAGTCGGTGTCAAGTGTCTGAGGCTGGATTTGAACTCAGGTCCTCCTGACTCCAGGGCCAGTGCACTATCCACTGTGCCACCTAGCTGCCCCATGTATTTATATATAGCTCACAATAAAGCAAGCATATTGTTTATGTGGTCATAATAATAATAACATAACAACCACAACACCATTTATTTCATGCCTACTACTTTGTGCTAGGCATTGTACTACGTATTATGAATATTATCTCATTTGATCCTCACAACAATCCTGGGAGACAGATACTGTTATTATCCCCATTAAATTAAGGAAACTCGGGCAGCAGAGCATTAAATGACTTGCCCAGAGTCACACAGCTAGTAAGTATCTGAGGCCAGATTTGAACTCAAGTATTTCCTACAACAGGCATAGTGCTTTATGCACTGTGCCACCAGCTGCATCCAAAGAATTCTTCCTAGAGTTCTTAAACACAAGAATTTCTTTCACAATAATCCATAAATATTACCAACACACATGGGACTATTCAAGGCTCCAGACTGCTGAGAAGATCTTATCACTATCTCTTGTCTCCAATATCAGCTCTCAAACAAATATTTAAGTTTATTGACAAATTTGAGTGGAAAACACAACTAGTTACATTTTAGACGAATAAATCAAACTTCTAAAATTAACTTTTTAAATTTAGAATCTTTTATTTTTTCAGTTACATGTAAAAATAATTTTAACATTCTTTTTTTTAAATTTTGTGTTCCAAATACTCTTCCTCTCTCCCTCTCCTTCCCTCTCCCTGAGACAGTAAGCAGTTTGATATAGGTTAAACATGTGCAATCATGCAAAACATAGTTCCACATTAGTCATGTAAAAAATAACACCACAGACCAAAAAAAAAAAAACCCACCATGAAAATAGTTTTAAAAGTGAAAAATAGGGGCAGCTAGGTGGCGCAGTGGATAGAGCAGCGACCCTGAATTCAGGAGTACCTGAGTTCAAATCCGACCTCAGACACTTGACACTTACTAGCTGTATGACCTTGGGCAAGTCACCTAACCTCCATTGCCCTGCAAAAAACCCAACCAAACAACAACAAAAAAAAACCCAAACAAAAGTGAAAAATAGTATGATTTGATCTGCATTAAGACTCCATCGGTTCTTTCTCTGGAAGTGGATAGCATTTTCATCCTGAGTCCTTTGGAATTGCCGAGAATAGCTAAGTTATTCACAGCTGATCATCATACATCATTGCTGTTAGTATATGTACAATGTTCTGCTGGTTCTGTTCACTTCACTTTTCATCACTTCATGTAAATCTTTCCTGGTAAAATTAATTCTTTCATCTTTCACTGGATAGTTAATGTTAGTAACAATAGTAACAATTTCTCTCTTATGGGAAGGGGCTGTCCAGACCTGTAATTTCATTAGCTTTGGGAATTCCCTGAATTGAAATTTCCTCAGTATTTTTCTGTAACTAGTAATCCTATAGAGTTGCTGTCAGACTGATCATTAACTCATGGTCACCCAATGTTATATGACAAAGACAGGATTTGTGTCCAGTGGCTCCTGACTCCAACATTGGTGTTCTACTTACTTGAATAGACTTTTTCCTATTCCCATCTTTTAGGATCATAAAATATAAATGTTGAGTGTTGTGTTATTTTTCATCATTGTATGTGGCAGGCAATATCATTCACTAGTACAAGCTCCATGGAAACCTACAGAGCTGTTATTTGCTTCTCTTTTATTTTCTTCCATAAAACACTACTAAACCATTTAAATTCAAAAATACATGGCCTACGAAGTACCATTTTAAACTTAAAACCCTCATTTGTTATTTTAAAGAATTCTTAGCCGCACTTTGAAAATTGGCAAAGTGTCTTTATTACTAAAGCAATGCAACCAGTTTAGGAAATTTAAATTTATTTAGCCTGAATATTTGAAAACAAGAGGTTTGTTTGGAAATGTTTTATTACTAAATAATTACACAAAATCAGTATTTGTTGGGAAATGTGGTCTTAGTGTTTTTCTTCTTTCTATTTACTCTTTTTCCCAGTTGCTCAAGTCTTTGAGAAACTCCACATTTCGAAAAGGTGGTTTGTTTTACTCAACATCCTGCCCTTGGGGCTCATTGAGTTATAATCCAAAACCTCTTGGCAATTCATGTGAATTTGGAATGGGATAGATGAAAAAGGACAACCTGTACAAAGTACCTACCAAATACAAACCTTTATTCTTGTATTTGCCTTAGAGACTTTTGTCACAAGGCCATGCTAACACCTCCAATCCTCTTTAAATCTTTATAGAGCATCTCAACTCAAGACAGCCCTCTAAACTGGTCTACAAGGTAATATTGATGTATTAATCATGGTAAGAAATGTCTATTGACTGATATCTTGGCAAAGAATAATATGTGGATGGATTTTATACTGCACGTTTTAACCTGAACCAATTTAGCTCAAGTTAGATAGGGTTTTCATGAAACTACCTTTAGGACACACAAAAAGGAAATTGCCTGATACATTTGTGTGAATAGCAGACAGAATTCATAAGCCTTCATCTGTCTCTTGATTGGGGAGAGAGAATATGCTGTGCTGTACCCCCTACCCCCTCATTTGAACCTGTGTACATCCCCCAACTGCATAGAACTGGTTCCTGTGGGCATGGTAGGTTATATTTCTGTTTTGATGGGTCAACTTTGGGAGCGCTTGGCTGTGCTCATCCCCCCAAATTAGCCTGTCTAGATGGACATGGCCAAGCTATTGTCAGTTACCTGGCAATGTGGCATGCATTGAGTCCTGCCTTTGGTCAAGGCCCAACGTGTGGCAGATCCCCTAATTCTCTTCTATCAAATGAGACAATATTTATAAAACACTTGGCACAGTACTTGGCCCTCCCAAGGTTGACCCATCAAAACGGAAATATAACCTACCATGTCCATACTATGTCCTGACTTAGATTCAGAAGGAGCTGCTATAGTATCCCTGTAGTTCCTTGACCTGCTGATGACTCTACTTGTTAGTAAACTTGGATCTTGTCAGGGTAAAAAGACCCGTTGAGCTCCTGAAGGAAGGCTCCCCCACTTTCCCATTGGGATATTATTTTGTGAGTCAGGAATGGTCCACTAGCTTGCCTTCCTCCATTCAATGCATGACACCATGAAGGTCACTTTGGTCTAGGACATACCATGTGTGGTACAGCCATAACACACAACTTGTCTTTGGCCAAATTACTTGACATTTAGGTGGCGAAGTAGGTAGAATGTTGAGCATGCAGTCAGGAAGACCTGAGTCAAAATCTGCCCTCAGATATTTACTATCTACGTGAATATGGACAAGTCACATAACCTCTGCTTGCCTCAGTTTCCTCATTTGTAAAATGGGGATAATTATAGGACCTACCTCCTGAGGTTTTTGTGAAGAGCAAATGAAATATTTGTAAAGCACAGTGCCTGGCATATAGTAGGCTTTATATAAATGTTATTATTATTCATTACTTTTTATTACATATTATTGTTACATATGATTGTATCATATATGTAACATGTTACATAATATATCTTATGTGGCATATAAGATAAAATATTAATGTGTTATAGATTATTATATTATATTACTATTAACTATTATTATCAGTTACTTCATCTGTAAAATAAGGGTGTTCAATTAAATGACTTCTAATATCCCTTCTGGTACTAAATGTATGATCTTATAATTTTGTGCATCTCCAGTCCATCATTACCTTGCATTTGGCCTGAAACCCTGGCTTGACTTTTATCTGCTTGATAAAATAGACTGAGGGAATTGTCAATATGCTGTCAAAGGCTAGTACAGCTGATTCGAATAGCTGCCTGAATGGGGAGTTTGCTTCCCACAAGTAGCATGGGGAGAGTATTGAGTTGCTCCAAGGTCTGTTCCATCAGCTCTAAGATCTTGTGATCTACCTGTTGAGAGGTTACAGAGTTAAAAAATGGCTCCAAACTTTTAGCTGTAGGCAATCTGTTTGGTGAAGGCAAACGATATTGGACACTATTGTTATGATACCATTGTAATCCTCACATTGGGCTGACATACCAGTGATCAGGCCCCTCTAGGATTGGCAGGGAGAATCCCAACTGGAGAAAGAAGGGAAAGATTTGGACCAGAATCCAAGCAAGTCCAAACTAAGGGCTGATCTGGGTTAAGAGCCTAGATTTCTTTCAAAGGCCAAAATCCAAGGGACTACTATAGAGTAGAAATCTGGGAAGTAAACAGGTTAAGTCTACCATGCTAACTTCTTGACTAAATTATGTTAGTAAGATTATAAATGTGGATGGGATGACATAAGAATGTTGGCCAATAGTTATTGAAACTTTTGTCCATACAAACTCACAAAACACTGCCTACTAAGGAAAGATTGTAATCAGAATTACTGAACTCCCTAGTCTGGCATTCAATGCCTTCCACAATTTATTTGCTCACAACCTACCTTTACAACATTAGCTTCTACTTCTTCCCTATACTTACAGAATCAATGAATTGTAGAATTTGAGAGTTGGAAGGGACCTTTTAGGTCATTTAGTCTAATCCATACCCAAAAGGAATCTTTACCATAATATGCCTGACCATTATAATATGACATGATATGATATGGTAAAAATATAATACATAAGTGGTTATTCAGGTTCTGCTGAAATCCTCCAAGAAGGGAGAACTCACTTGATCAAAGAACTCTTGGTCAAACTATTCCACTTTTGTTTATGTTTTTTTGTGGTGTTTTTTGGTGAGGCAATTGGGGTTAGGTGACTTGCCTAGGGTCACACAGCTAGTAAGTGTTAAGTGTCTGAGGCCAGATTTGAACTCAGGTCCTCCTGACTCCAGGGCCAGTGCTCTATCCACTGCTCCACCTAGGTGCCCCTAAACTATTCCACTTTTGATCAGCTCTAATTATTAAGAATTTTCCCCCATGATATTAAACCTAAGGATGATTCTTTGCAACTTTGGCCATTTGCTCCTGGTACCATGCTCTAGAGTCAAATGAACAAATCTAAACCCTCTTTAAGATGACATCTCAGAGTGCATGTCCCATAGACATCTTAACCTCAACATTCCCAAAGTTGAATTCATTATCATTCCCCACAAACCCTCCTCTCTTCCCAACCTCTCTATTACTGTTAAGGACACCACCAACCTCCCAGTCACCCAGATTCACAACCTGTCTCATTCTCAACTCTTCAATTTCTCTCAATCTCCAAATCCAATCTGTTGCTGGATACTGTTGATTCTACTTTGGCAACATATTTTGTAAAAGTCCCTTTGTCCTCTGACAATGCTACCACCCTGGTTCAGCCCTTCATCACCTTATACTTGGACTATTGAAATAGTTTGCTTGATGGTCTTCCTGCTGGAGTCTTTTCCCCTCTCTGGTCTATCCTCCACTCATCTATCAAAGTGATCTTCCTAAAGCCCATTTCTGACCATGTCCTACTCAATAAACTCCAGTTTATTGAGCTCCATATTACTTCCAGAACCAAATAGAAAATCCTCTGGCTTTTCAACGTTTTATTCCTAATTCCCCTCTATATACTCTTTACTCCAATCACACTGGTCTTCTTTCTGCTTCTCCTATAAGCCACTCCAACTCTGGACTCTGAATTTTCATCAGCTGACCTCCATGCCTGGAATTCTTTCCCTCCTCACCTCTGCCTCCTGGCTTTCTTCAAATACTTGATAAACACCCACCTTCTCTCTGCAAGAAGTCTTTCCCAATCTCCCTCACTGCTAAGGCCCAACAAGTGGTTATTCAGGTTCTGTTGAAGACTTCCAAGAAGGGAGAACTGTTATTGCACTTTTGGCCAGTAGGTGAGATTACCTCCAATTTACCTTGTATATATCTTGTATGCACATAGTTGTTTGCATGTTGTCTCTTATGTTAGACCATGAGCTCCTTGCATATAGACTGTTTGTGTCTCTATATATCCCTGCCATTTAGCACAGTAACTGGGACACTTAAATGCTTAGCGCAGTAAATACTTAAATGCTTATTAACTTGACTTGACAGACCTACTTGAAGACAGTTAGTAGTTTTCTCTTCTCTTAACAAAACAGCACTATTTCCTTTAACCATGCCTCAATGAAGTGGACTCAAGACTCTTCACCATTCTGACTAACCTTCTCTGGATACTGTCCAGTTTGTTGATGTCCTTCTTAAATTGTGATGCTGAGAACTGAACACAATATTCCACGTGACAGGGACAAAGGCAGAGGAGAGGTAGAGTGTAATAATATTTCTGGAAGTGATACCTCTGTTGATGCAACTCAAGTTCATATTAGTTTTTTAGCTGCTAAACCACAGTAGTGACTTATATTGAGCTTGCTTTTCACCAAAACTCTAGATACACTGTTGCCTAACTATGTTTTGTCCAGCTTGTACTCATTGTGGCATTTAAAATTCTGAGACTGAATTCCTGGTATGATTAATCAATTTATTAGTTAGACTGGCAAATAATCAATAAGTCAAGGTCAGTGATCTCTTTCAGTGACCAAAGATACCAAGGGGGTGTCCAAGGCCACCTTAAATCCTAGTTTGTCTTCTTGACAGCACATTATTGGCATCTCCCCTTACAAGCAAAAAGCTACCCTGATTGGTGGAAACTTAAGGAGGAGGTGGACTAAGAGACCTTGTGATTACTTCATCTTGGTGGGGCAGGGTAAAGAAGGGGAGGGTGATAGTAATTTAGGCCAGTTAGGAGATTCAGCAGCCTCCAGCAATCTGAGCAAGGAAAACCAACCCACTCAGTAGCTCTCTGGCTGACTTTCTCCTTTGTAGGACAACTTTGATTAGAAACCATGGACAGGAGTCATTTCTTAGTAGCAACTAGCTTTGTTTGGCTTTTGTTTATGGGATAAACAAATTGAGGGTCCCTGCTTCAGGCAGATGCCTTGGAGTCTGGGAGTAATCACATTCCTCAGCTAGAGTGGGAGAGGTCTCTTGAGTTAAGAAAGAGTTTTAACAAAAAAGGGAGAAATACAGATTAATATTAATAATCAAATTAATAATCAACTGGCATAGCATTAAAATTAATTTTCTTCATCATGAAATGATTTTTTGTTTACAAGTATAATACTTTACATTTAAAAAATTTTAGTTTCATCTAATTAGATGCAACCCATCTATACCTTTATCCAAATCATGTAAATAGCATAGGGCCAAGCACAGATCCCTGGGCTCTCTTCCAGAGACTTCCTGACACACTGACTGAATAACAAACAGCCTTCTACACAGCTGTCAGTCCACCTTACTGTATCATTGCCTAGTCATGTTTCTACATCCTCTCCACAACAACAGCATTATACACTTTATCAAATGCTCTACTAACATAAAAGCAAACTTTATCTACAGCACCCCCTCAATTTACCAGTTCCCTAATCTTATATAAATTAAAAGAGTTTATTTGGCATGAACTATTCTTTCTTGATGAAGTCCTGCTGGTTCTTTTTTTTTTTTTTTTTTTTTGGTGAGGCAATTGGGGTTAAGTGACTTGCCCAGGGTCACACAGCCAGTAAGTGTTAAGTGTCTGAGGCCGGATTTGAACTCAGGTACTCCTGAATCCAGGGCCGGTGCTCTATCCACTGCGCCACCTAGCTGCCCCCCTGCTAGTTCTTTATAATCACTGCTTCCTTTTCCAGAAGTTCACCAGCAATCTCTTTAGTGACTTACTCTAGAATTTTCATAAGAAATTTGTCAAGTTCACTGTCTATAATTGGTAGACTCATTTCTCTTCCCTTTCTTGATAATTAGGACACTTGCCCTTCTACCATCTTGTGGTACCTCTCCCATTTTGCATGACCTTTCAACCACTACCTACAGTGGCTTAGTCATCACATTTTCCAGTTTTCCCAGTACCCAAGAATGTAGTTTATCTAGACCAGGTAACTTGAATTCATCAAAGACAACTAATAATAGCTAGCATTTATAGAATACTAAGTTATACAAAGTACTTTATGTATGTTAACTCATTTCATTCTCACGATAGCCCTGTGAGGTAGGTGCTATTATTATACCCATTTTATAGAAGAGGAAGCTCGAGCACAGAGAGGTTGAATGACTTTCCTAGGGCTACCCAGCTAGAAGTCTAAGAAAAGATTTAAACTTAGGGCTTCCCAAGCCCAAGTCCTCTACTCTATCCATTGTGCCACCTAGTTGCCTTTAGACCTTCTTACTATCTCTTTTCCTATCTTAGGTATCAACTCCTTGTTAATCTTTGTTGTTGTTCTGCTATAAGACAAAGGAAATTCCCTTTGAAAAAGAATACAGAAAATGGGTGGTTAGTCAAAAGACTTTTTTTGTTGTTGTTGTTCAGTGGGGTTTTCCTGGCAAAGACAGCAGAGTAGTTTGCCATTTCCTTCTCCAACTCATTTTACAGATGAGGAAACTGAGGTTACATGACTCACCCAGGGTCACACAGCGAGTAAATGTCTGAAGCCAGATTTGAACTCAGGATGATGAGTCTTCTAAGGAATATGTATCCCTGTCATGTCTAACACAGTATCTTTCATATAGTTCCTAGTAAAGTGGACATCCTACTGGCATGTGGACAATTACATATGGTATGAACTTAATAAATGTAGCATGAGGGGATGAATAAATGAGTAATAAATAATGTATGAGGTGATGAACAAATGAGTAGGTATTACTTAAGATTCACTCAGTCTGAATTCCTATAAGATAAATACTATCACCAGTGGTAAATATGTGGAAAGGAAGAACAAAAGGGTAGTATAGTCTATTAGGCCTCCAGTTCTCACAAATCCACCCTCTGAAGCAGGAAACTAGGCTTTGACCTGCTGCCCACACTTAACTTAGCAAGACCATGGTCATACTGACCTTCAGTTTCCTTATCTGTAATAGGAATAATACTTGTGATTTTGTAACTCACCAGGATGTTATATGTAAAATGCTTGGAAACTTTAAAGGAATTAAACACAACTGAAATAAGAGAAATTAATATTATATGTATACACCAAAGGAAGGCAAACCAATAGGTCTATGGTACATGATGGCCACATCCCACCTTCAATGTAATCAAAACTGGTGAGATTCCCTTTACTCTAACCATGACTGGGAATGTTTCTATAATTATGTATGGGGCAGCAACACATCTGGTAAACAACTAATAAGTCACAAAAATAACAAGCATACTTAGCCTTTTTTTTTAAGTGACTATACCCTTATGGCACAGAGATGATTTAAACAAATACTGCATCTTGTCACCTTAGCTCCAAAGATATGTAAGCAAATGGAGGTCCTAGAGAGAAAGTATACTTTGAATATGATTTTAATTTCCTAATGAAGTTCTGCTCCCCAAGTAGGTGGCATCACATGCAGTTAGGGGCTGCCGCCAGGTTGAAAGGCTTCTTTGTATCTCCTCTAAAGAGTGGTGGAAAGGTATTCGGACATAACTGACTAACAATAATGATGCTATCTACAACATCTCTAGCTCTCTTAGCACAATGATTCCTAGAAGCTTAATCAAGATTGGATATTTGGTGCTTTTGTTAAAGTATAGATTTATGCCAAGAATACAGGGGAAATAGAAGCAAGTAACCCAGTGAAGACTCCTTTAAACAATAGGTAAATGTTCAAACATGTTCTCCTCTTCAGATGCACAGCTCTATTCTGGCTTAGTGGTAAGGCATCTTCAGTATCAGAAGTATCACATGGTGAATTAATAATCATTAGCTGGTGGAAAAAGTCTATTGCCATTGATGTACGACTTCTTGAAAATGCTGGACACCTAGAAGGAAGCCAAGTATTTGTTGATTAACTATTTGGAAAGGCAGGATTTTCTGCCTCTAAAATTACCTAGCTGTGTGATCCTAGATAAGTCACCATACATCTCTGCATCTCTGGGTCTCTGTTTCCCCATCTGCAAGAAGGAGAAAATTATATAAGTTGCACCTACCTCAAATAAGATTTTATACACACACACAATACATATATGCATATATGTGTTGTCTATATGCATGTATATATGTATATGTATATATGTATGTTTTGTAAACTCTAAAGCAGTCAATATGCATTTATTTAACGCCTACTATATGCATTGCACTGTACTAAGTGCTAGGGGAAAGAAAGACAAAAGACAAACTCTTCCACTGTGGAATCCACAATCCAATGGAGAGAGAGAACATGCACACAACCATGTACAAGCAAGCTATATACAGGAGAAATGGGAAATAGTCAACAGAGAGGAGATAGAATTAAGAGGGATGGGAAAGGCTTCCCATAGAAGGTGAGATGTTAGATGGGATTTAAAGGAAGTTAGAGAAGTCAGGAGGTGCAGATGAGAAAGGAGGGCATTCCAGGCATGGAGAACAGCCAAAGAAAATTCCCAGAGCTGGGAGATGGAGTACCTTGTTTGTGGCGCTGCAAGGAGGCCAGTGTCATTGGATCACACAGTACTTGGGAGGAGGCATATGGGGTTTAAGACAACTAGAAAGATAGGAGAGGGATAGGTTATGGAGGCCTTCGAAAATCAAACAGAAAAAAAAGATGGTGTTAAGGAGCAGCTAGGTGGCACAGTGGATAAAGCACTGGCCCTGGATTCAGGAGGACCTGAGTTGAAATCCAGCCTCAAGACACTTGACACTTACTAGCTGTGTGACCTTGGGCAAGTCACTTAACCCTCATTGCTCCACCAAAAACAAAAACAGAAGAAAGAAGGAAAATCAAACAGAAAATTTTATATTTGATCCTGGAGGTGATAGGGAGCCAGTGAAGGCCACATATGATAAATGTATTATTGTTGTGGTTGTTGTTTTTGCTGCCATTGTTTTATGCATTACACAGATCAGGTAAAGTTCATCCAAGTGGAAAAAACATTCATTCATTCATTCAGTTCAATAATAATGTATTAAGTATTGACTCTGTAGCAAGACACTATGCTAGGCACCAGAGATAAAGTGACAAATGTGAAAACAGTCTCTTCACTAGGGTTTGCATTCTACTCATGGGAGACAATATGTTCACAGACAAATACAAAATATATGAAGCAAGTATGCTCTCTGGCTTCCCTCTCCTAAAGAGAGGCTGGCTACATCTCTCCTTCAGGGTTTGAGGGGTACCCTGGTAGATTGGGGTATCTATTTTCTAATGCTATTGGCTCAAGTTCCCACTGGTTGTGTTCTCTACTATTAGGTGGCTTATTAGTGCCCTAGTAACATTTAACATCAATTAACTTTTAGAAAAAGAGATTTGCTTTCATAATACAGAAAGAATAAAAGTATGAACATTTGTCCCTAACATCTTGGGAGTACATTCTTCCCCTATACTAATTTGGTCTCTCAGAAGAGTGGGCTTAGACCTAACATAGTTAATAAATAGCATTAGTGCACCACCAGGTTTATATCCTAATGCATCACTGCTTCCAGATGAATTTTCCTCTCAGCTATGGCTGGGCTGGGCTGATACTGGGCTGGTTGAAAATCAGCTTCCTACACTCCTAAGAATCACCGTCCTACCCTTTAGAAACTAAGATCAGATTAAATCTCCTTCACCTAAAATAAACAAAATGTGGTAAAGCAAAAGACCAAGACCTGCTTCCATTGGGCCACATGGCCCTCACTTTGTCTCTCACCAGACATCTGGGAAGTCAAACCAAGAACAGAGATCCACCAAGATAAAATAACCAAAGAGAAAAGTTCAGACTCTAGTCAGCTAATCCCTTTTGAAGTGACCTCCTATTCTGGTTAGAAAGTCAGTTGAAATATCTTCTACTAACTTTATGGTTAGCAGGCCAAAACTAGTAACAAAATGTTTATAGATGCTCTAAATTGTCCCGTAAACACTTCTATTACATGGTACCATAACTCTTCCCACTTCCACATGGGAATTTTGCATCAACTAAGTATGTTAATACATGCTTCATCCTCAGTAGGAACCACTCCATAAGTCAGTTTGCTGTTATACATATTCGAAGTAAATAAAAAGTAATTTGGGGAAATGAGGGAAGGATAGGACTAGCAATGTATCCTTGAATAGTCTTCAATTCATGAAAGCATTCATTTCAGCACTTAGTCTTTTATTGATATCTGAATCTTTATATTTAATTTCATAAGTTTCCATATTGAATATACTACTCATCTGATTTTTTGTGTGAATGTATGGCTGGAAGTCTTTCTTTTCACTAAATACCCAGTTTTTTCATTGATGATTAGGTTTATATTTCCAGGCTATTTTATATACAAGGTCATTGTCCATAGACAAGATCAAAGGAAGTACTAGTACCTAGAAAATACCACTTACAAAATCAATCCACTTAAATCAGGGACCAACACTTCACAGTAAATAATGGGGGAAATCATTTGTATTCATTTTGAAAAGTTAAACCAAAGAAATTATGAAAATAAGTTTATTTTATCTTATATGTAACAAAATTTAGTTTATAATGATAATTATACACTAATTCTTAGGGGGAAATGAATGACTCATTTGGCACAACTTTTCTGACAAAAATGTTTCATAGCATAATAGGATGTCCTTCACTTCTATATTTCACTTTTCTTCATAACCATAAAGCTCATTATTATTAAAATATTTGAGAGTTTCTTTAATTGTCCCAAGGACCTCTCTTAATGCTTTCATAATGAGAAAATTTTCTTTATAAGATTATACTGAGAATCAATAATTGATGGACTGACTGAGCTATTGATAGGAATAAGTAAGGATGGGTATGATTAATTTTTAGTGGTCAGTGAAAGGATGTTTTAGTAGAGATTAATATTATAAGCAGTCAAGTCATTAATTAATATTTTTGTGTTATGATGACTTTTGCTTCTCCACACAACCTGTTATGGAGGCTATGTAATATAGTGGATAGAGTGATAGTATCAGCTAGAAAAACCTGAGTTCAAATCTTGCCTTGCATATCACTTACCTCCCTATGCCAGTCAGTTCTCTAAGTCTATAAGTTATGGAAATGACATTGACCTGCAATGGTAGAGAGGAATTCCTCTTACCAATGAAATTCTAGGTCTGATCCATAACAATACTAGATATTACTATTGGAATAATGAGTACTTGGGTAGTCAAGTACATCCAACCTTTATTCAACCTTTATTCATTCAGCAAACATTCATTAAGTCCCTACTGTTTGAAAAGCACTGAGCCAGGTGCTGAGAAAGCAAATTTATATGAGACAGTCTCTGCCATCATGGAGTTTCCAGTCTAAAAGGATACATCAGCAGCATAAATAACTATAATATACAAGATAATTGCATTAGAGACTTGTGCCCCCCGCCCCCCCAAAAAATACTATGTCAGTCTGTAGTAGATTGTCATTAGGAATAACTACTGTTTGAGAGGAGTTCAGGGAAACTTCATATAATTCTTGAGTTTAGTTTTAAAGAATTAGTAAGTACATGATAGTAACAAATAGTAAATAATAGCAATAGTAGTATAGTAAATAGTAATAATAGTAATAGTAAATGGTAACAAGTAGTAAATAAATAGTAATAAATAGTAAATAAATTTAACAGGAGAAGAGAAACAGGGAAGGATTATTCCAAGGCAATAGTATGATCATAAATTGGGATATATTGAGGCAACAGGAAAAACAGCTGTAAAATTAGAGCAGTATCAGATTGTGGAGGATTTTTAATGTGGAAGAAGAAGTTTCATTTTTGTTTCAGGGGCAATAAACAGACACTGAAGATGTTTAAGCAGAGAAGTTATGTTGCTACATCTACATATAAGAAAGATTATAGCAATGTTATTAAGGACAAATCAGAAGAGGCAGATGGACAAATGACCATGAAGAGATGCCTCATCTCTCTCTATTCCTAGGTTTCTGAAATGTCCTTCTATCCCCAGGATAGTTGTTGGCTAGATAAAGCACTATGAATATATAAACATTATGTTGATTGATTTCTGGTGACTGCGTGCCCATTGTGTTGGCATGTCTTAATGATCCATTCAACACAGGTCCCTTCTATCACATAAACTGTGAGTGAATTCAGCAAACAATCATTCCTACCTTCAAGAAGTTTACATTCTAGTTGGGAATACAACATAATACACCCAGATAAGTAAATCCAAAACTATTCAAAGAATAAGAGAGCACTAACACACAACAATTGAGAAGAGCTTAAAAGGTAGACTTGACAAAGTTAGTCCAAGAATCATTTACTACTGAAAGACATTTCTGTGCATGAAACACCAAGTTCTGTGAAAGGGGATACAGAAATCTTAAGATAAACTTTCCCTCCTTCTATACTAATGATTTTCTGTCACAATATGCAATTTCAATGGCAATTTTGCCAGCAATTGTAGTTCCTAATTCAAGTTAATGTGCCAAAAACAGAATCTGTGCTTTTTCTAATTCAGCAGGATCTATAGCTTAGAGAGGTCTTGCATAATATGAACCCGTTGCTGGCAAGATCTAGGGTATTTATAATTTATTTAGGTGAGTATAGTACAAAAAGTAGAAGGATTGAAAGCCTGGCAGGAGCTGAAGAACTAGCTGCGTAAATCCAAGTCCTTAAAATGCTTTTTTGTTCAAGCACTGGAAGATATTTTGTGGATTTTTTTTTCCTTCAGTGGGATTTCTTTGAGCTTTCCTGGTAATCAGTATAAAATTTCTTAATCTATGTCCCATTTGACACATGCCTTGGAGGGTGAGGAAAAAGATTGTTGGTATTTTGGTGACCTGTGTACTCCAGTACACAGAGAATTGAATACTCAGGAAGCCTGCCTGAAATTAACCCTGGTCAAACCAAATAAGTCTGCATGCAGAAAAGAAGAGGGTTTATGTGCTATAACGTGGATCCCCTGATTTAAGCTCATATAAATTGTATTAAAACAAATGCTTTCCTTGATTAAAAAAGTGATAACTTTAGCATTTCAATTCAATTTTATTCAACTCAAGAAGCATTCATTAGTGTCTTCTGTGAACAGGGCACTGAGTTAGGCTCTGTTGGATACAATCACCAAAGCAAAAGACTCTGTATTCTCAGTCAGCTTATACTTTGTGGGACACAACCTGTATACTGGCAGATAAAGAAATAAAAAGTATATAAAAAGTAATGCAAAGTAATTTCAAGAGGGAAGGAGAAAACACTACCAGTTAGAAGGATCAGCAAAGGTCTTATGAAGGAAGTAGTATGTGAATTGTGCTTAGAAGGAAGCAATGACTTGCAGTGAAGTGATGGGATGTTTTCTATAGGCCAAACAGGTAGTAGTCAAGTTTTACTGGGACAGTGGGTGTATGAAGAATAGTAGGTCAGAGTTAAGATCTGGAAGGCTTTGAATATCAAGATGAGAAAGGATTTTATATATTTTATCTTAGGGACAACAGGAAACCACTGAATAACATTACACATTCTTTGATCTTTAGTGCAAGGCACATCAAGAAAAATGTGAATGGGACATCTAGGTAGCACAGTGGATAGAGTACAGGCCCTGGAGTCAGAAGGACCTAAGTTCAAATCCGGCCTCAGACACTTAACACTTACTAGCTGTATGACCCTGGGCAAGTCACTTAACCCCAATTGCCTCACCAAAAAAAAAAAAAAAAAAGAAGGAAAGAAAAATGTGAATGATTATAACTGGAGTCTAGCATTTGCTACATTTTGGTGACAGGGTGAGTCTCTGCCATTCTTCTGTTCACCTATGACACATTTGCTGAACAGCGTTTGATCCTTTCTCTAGCTTTGTAGTTCAATAGTAACTGAAAGTACATAGCCTCCTTACTTTGGAAGAATAAACACTGGCAATGTGACTCTTTATGACCACATTTGGAAATTTTCTTTGCAAAGACACTGGAATGGCTTGCCATTTTCTTTTCCAGTTCATTTTACAGATGAAAAAGCTGAGGCAAACAGGGTTAAGTGACTTGCCTAGGGTTACACAGCTAGCGTCTGAGGTCACATTTGAACTCAGACAGATGAGTCTTCCTGACTCCAGGAATAATATTCTATCCCCTGCACCACCTAGCTGTCCCAGTGGGTCTTGATATTAAAAGAACTCTGGTGCCAGCACTAAGAACTTAGGAGGTAGCCATGGGAGGAAACAGTAATACTAGGATTCCATCATTGATGTGACATCTGCATTAGCACTCTGGAGAATCAGTAGATCTAGTGTGCAAAGGCCTAGCATGTCCCTCTCCTCAATTTGTCATCACCATGATGGTGAAGTAAAATATCTCGGCCAGAGAAACTATATTAAACATGGTTTTCCCCCTGACTGAAGCAGGTCTCCTAGCAACAGGGCCCTGGCACATGATGACAGCCAAGTTTACAGGTCCCAGCTAGATAAACCCTTGCAAGATAGTCTTTGGCACATATGAAAAATAGGTCTTTGGTTTTTAACACTGATCATTTCTTTCTGAGGCCTTAGCAGCATGCATGAGAGAAGTTGCTCTTTTTCCTTAAGATGAAATCTACTGAAAGGACAGGATGGGAAATCAGATGAACATGAGTCTAATTCTTGGTTTTCAGTCAAAAGCCCAACAGTTCGGAGAGTAGAAAGCTAAGCCCCTGAAAGCCTTTGCATCCTTTCCCCCAGCCTAATCCCTTCAAGGAACAGTGAGAACAAAAAATAGGAAACTAGCAAAGCAGGTTCAGTTTAGGTAAAGGTCAATTAAATAGGGGCATATTCCCAAGGTAAACTTCAGGCATCCAGGAAGCTGTCCTAAATTCTCAACTATCTAGCAACTTTTGTTGAATGCAAAAGGAACTTTCTTTCAGAATCCAGTAAACTGAGGCATACCTCCAATGTACTCTCCAGTCCCTTCTTTGGAAAAAAGAAAGCCCTGCCTCTTCACTTCACTGCTTTGCCCACTCCTGTAACAGAGTTATGATGAATCACAGATAGCAGAACTCTGTTCTTCCTCTAGAGGAAATCTGTGGATTCTTTCATTATCTTCTGCATTCATAAATTCTGGACATCATCATCACCATCACCATCATCATCAAATGGGGCTACTTGGAGAGCACAGTGAATAGAGCACTGGGCTTGGTGTCAGGAAGACCTAAGTTCAAATCCTACCTCAGACATATAGTACCTGGGTGACCCTGAGCAAGTCACTTGACCTCTGCTTACCCCCGTTTCCTCAAGTGTAAAATGGGAATAATAATAGCACTTTCCTCCCAGGGTTAGTGTGAGGATAAAATGAGATGATATTTGTAAAGTGTTTTGCAAACCTTAAGGTAATATATACACGCTAGTTGTTCAGATTGTTTGTTTTGTCGTGTTCTTCTGGGAAATCTATAACCTTTTAAGTTGCCTCTATACATCCTATCTTTGAGATCATTATATTTTATTTGCCTAGAAATCATAGGATTTTAAAAAATAAATGTTTGGTTTTTTCAAATTATCTTCTTTCTACCTCACCCCACCCACTCTAAAGGAAAGAGGGAAGGAAGGAATAAAGGAAGGGAAGGAAGTAGGGAGGGAAGGAAGGAGGAAGAGAGAAAAGGAGGAAAGGAAAAAGGAAGAATGGGAGAGAGGGAGTGAGGAAAGAAGAGAGGAGGGAGAAAGGAAAGGAAGAAGAGAAGAAAGAAAGAGAGAGAGAAGAATGAAGGAAAGAAGGGAGGGAATTTCTTACCCAGAATTAATGAGGAGGGTTGAGTCATTTTGCTGACCCTGGGCAACTCACTTAACCTCTCTGAGCTCAGTTTTCCTCATCTACAAAATAAGGAAAATAGACTCCATGATCTCTAAGATCCCTTCCATCTCTAAAGCTGTGATCTTGTGATACTAAGACTATAGGCCTGTTATGTGGAAGAGAGATTAAACATTCTCTCCTTGTCCCCAGAGAACAGAACTAAGAATATTCAAAAAGTCAAATTTAGAATTGATGTGAAGAAAAATTTCTTAATAATTATTGCTATCAAAGGGTAGAATGGACTGACCTTGAAGAAGAAATGAGTTTCCCTTCACTTGAAGCATTTAAACAAAAGCTGGATGACCATTTGTCACATACACTGTAGGGGGATTGGAATATATGGTTTGGAAGAGTTGGTCACTGAGGGCCCTTCCAACTCTGAAATACCATTAAATGTTGTTGACTGATTATTAAGAATGAGAGGTACTAGATAAAGGGAAAGGAAGACTGAAGTCTTTAAAAAAGTTTGAAGATTGGTGTTGTCATTAAAAAACCAAATTAGGTCCTGAAATACCCATCTCCAAGGTTTCCTCAGATCTTCTCTTCGACCCCCCAGGTTGAGAAATACTACCTTGTGCTTAGGCAATGTTTGAGTTGCCCAGAATAAAGCCACTGCTTATATTTAAGATAGTAGTTCAGGGGTAACATTTCCTGTTCCAGGCAATAGAAGTTCATGGCATTTGGGAAAGGTAACACATTGGGCCCCAGTAGTTTCCTTGATTTTCTGCTTTCCAAAATAAACTTTCCAATGCAAACGAATGAACTTGGCTTTGGTTTGGTGTTCTAGGGGAAAGCTGAGCTCAGCGTGATTAGGATGGGGCTGCTTTCTAGTAGAAGCTGAAAAGTAGCCTTTAGGACAGCTCCACAGAGGCCAGGGGAAATTCACATGTAGCTGATTTTACATGGGGCACCACTAAATGTGAGTCATTATGAGTGTTGAGAGACAAAATGGTGTCAAGTAGAGAGCAACAGCCTTAGTGTCAGGAAGAATGCAATCCTGCTTCAGCTACTCATTCACCTAATCCAACCATCTCATTTCATAGCTGAGGAAACTGAGACCCAGAGAGGTTCATTACTTGCCCAGGGTCACACAGGTAGTAAGCAGAAGAGGCAGGATTTGAATCCAGTCTTTCTGTCTGCAAATCCAGTGCTTCTCCCATTGAACTACATTGCGTCTCCACTCAAGAAAATAATAGGTATTAAGAGTTTTGCAAACCTTAAAGCTCTATATAAATGTGATCAACTGTTGTTCTAGCTCTGTTTTTATACAAAGAAAATTAACAAGTTGATATGTAGCAGCTCACATGTTTCTGAATTCAGACAAACCTGGTCATTTGGGGGGGGGGGGGCAGGAATGTATATCACCGATCAGATCCATTGCCTGATTAGTGACCATCAGAAGGCAGTTTTTTCTCTTCTCAATTAAAAACTACACAATTCCATTGTGACATCAGATAGGAATAAGAATATCAGCACGTTATTATTTATCCATGTGAAGCCTTCTGCATTGCTATGTATAAAATCTCCTTGTATATTACATGATACACATGACACATAAATATAGGTATATAGGCATGTATATGCATGTACATATGTGTGCATTTACATGTATACATACACGTGCATGCATACATACATATAGACTAACCCCCAAGTAACTAAAGGCATGATAAAACAAAACACTCTTTAACTGGGTTTCACTGTAGTTTTCTAATTCAGGGGTGCTGAACACACAAATGACAGGTCACATGAGTCCCACAACTCTCCCTAGTGTAAAATTAAAATGTAATTGGGAAATATTTAACAAAATAATTAAAATATAATAAACCATAGATAATATTACATATTTTTAAAAGTCAGTATGTGATTCTTATGACTGGATTAGCTGTGCTTCCATACACACATACTTTTCTATTTGAGTTTGATACCACTGTCCTTATTCGAGGGCGGTTTTTTGTGGGGGTTTTTTGGTGGGGCAATAAGGGTTAAGTGACTTGGCCAGGGTCACACAGATAGTAAGTGTCAAGTGTCTGAGGCTGAATTTGAACTCAGGTCCTCCTGAATCCAGGGCCAGTGCTTTATCCATTGCGCCACCTGGCTGCCCTAAGGGCGTTTTTTTTAAGTTAACTTTGGGAATTACAGAGTCAGTATTAATACACTTTGCCAGGCTCCACATATATTGTTTTGACATGCTAGCAGTCCTTGCCAAAGACATTCTTTCAATAAATAATTCAGTTGAGAACAAAATGTCAATAAAGCTATAACCTATAAATTTGCTTTACCTTAACTCATGGGAGGACTTTGGTTGTGCTACATAAACCTAGCAAGGTAACACTTTTGAAATTGAAGTTATGCTATAAGTTCCTGTTAAACACAATCCCTGCAATATAGCAAGTACTTAATAAATGCCTATTGACTTGATTATAAATTCCTAGTTCCCAAAAGGTAATAATACATAAATGTAGTTAGCAGCCTATCTAATGATAGAACAGAATACTATCCCAGTGCACCTTATAGGATCTCAATAAGAAAAATTTGTGTTTGACAAGTTTTCATTTATTCAGTAGTTATTTATTACGAGCCTTTGAAATGCAATACTAAGACAATTAAGACATGGCTCCTGCCAGGAGGGAATTTACAATCTAAGCTAGGAAGTCATGATTCAGTCTTTACCACTTTGGATTTGCCTTCTTCTCTACTGTTAAAACCCATAGAACACTGGACTCCTTCCCAGTGACAGAACAACAGTTTATCAAAACATTAATTTGTAAGCCTGCAATAAAACTGTAACTGAATCCCCAATTCTACTGAATGAATCTGTTCTTTATGGGACACATAAAGTTCGCTTGGTTAAATTGAAGTTGGTCTGGATATGCATGTCTGATTTATTTTCAGATTGATGGCTTTTATTATGTATTCAGAAGGCTCAAGGTCTAATTGAAATTAAGAGTAACTTTTTAGATGACATTAACAATTTCCTATATTACCCCTCTAGGACTTGTAAATCTCAACTTCTGATTACAATTTAAAGGTTTCCTTCTAAGTAGTTATTTAAACCAAGGGATTCATTTATTTTCAACTTTTAAGATCCCTACCCAAAACATTTTGACTGTGATGATGAGAGAACCAGAAAGTCTTTTAAAGGATTGACTAGCTAGTAGGGAGTTTTGATGGTACTCAAGTGTAATGCTTATTGATCACATTTTGGGGCAGCTGCTTCTTAAATTGCTCCCCAGATCTTGTGCTTGCATAAATATGAACACTTTTGAGTTCTCTGAGTGATGCCGGGGAAAAAACATTCTCTTGCAATCCCCCATCAGTACCCACAGTTTCTTGTCTATTTTATCTGCACATCTGAATGTACACAGATGTAAGGTGAATTTTAATGAACAAAAAATAAATGGAAAAAAATTAACCAGGTATGGATATGGTGGAAATTGTATTCTAAAGGTTAATGCTTTGGTAAATTAAATCTTCATAGGACTAAGAACAGTAAGTAATAGTAGTAATAATAATATTTATACCCTTTTTAAAGGTTGGCAAAGCATTTCTATATACATTACCACATTAATCCTCACAAAGCAACACTGTAAGAGAGGTAGTATTATTTCCCCCATTTTACAGATGATGAAACTTTGGTTCACACAATTAAATGACTTGTTTAGTATTGAAGGCAAGATTTTAACCCAGATATTCTTGACTTCAAGTCTAACACTCATTACTCAACACTGTATGGTGGAAAGAAGGTTTAGTTTGGAGTTGTAGGAACTCGTTTCCATTCCTGACCATCCATAACTATCTCTAACCTTGGGCAAGTCATCTAACCTCTATAAGACTCAGTTTCTTCATCTATAAAATGAGGAGGTCAAACTAGATGACCTTTAGAATCCTTCCCAGCTCTGAATCTATGCTCCTGTGACATAATCAAATCCCCTCACTTTATAGAGATGAGGAAACTAAAGTCTCCACATGTTAAATGATTTACCCAAAGTCAAAAAGTGATTAAGTAGCAGTAAGGATTCAAACATAAGTCCACTCACCTGTTTCTTCATTATATTCTATTCAGTAGACTTCCTGCTATTCTCTAATGACCCCATTAAAAAGATACTTCTATAAATTTTGCACCAAAAGGAACTTCAGAAGTCAACTCCTCTAGAGAGGTTAAGCAACTCACCTAAGGTCATGCAAAACTAGGTCTTTTAACTCCAAACTGAGGGCTTTTTTTCCATTATACCAAAAAAACTTCCATTTCCATAATGTTGGTCATTGGCACATCTGCCAGAGGGGTGGTACACCAGAGTATTTAACATGAAGTGTCGAACACAACTGAACAACAGTAACAAATATATACCTACTTTCATATCTGTCTGTTATCTTCTCTGCTGCCATCACAGGCTCCTTTTTGAGGACCTTGAGTTCCAAGTCTCCTTCACATCATTCCAGGCTCTTATATCTCTGTCTTCTTTATTCCAATAAAGCTATAAGGGGAGAAGCAAAGGGTACCTGATAGGCTGAGCACACACTGGCAAATACTATTTCCATATCCAATAGAAGGCACAGCTATACATATATATGCAAAGGCTTTGTTAATAATGGGCTCCCAATATACTAATGGAGAACATAATACATCATCTCGTAAGTAATTAGGGAGATGGCTGCTAAGATCTTTCCCTCTGAGATAATTTTCCATATATTTTGTCTCTATCTTATATATACATGTGTGTGTGTGTGTTGTGTGTGTGTGTTATTTGCATCATGCCTCTCCCATTAAAAAGAGAGATCCTTGATAACAGGGACTGTTTTTGCCCTTTTTTCATCCTTAGCACTTAACGCAAAGACTGCAAAATAGTAAGTCCTTATAAATGATTGCTGACTGACTGACTGAGGTAGAGAGGCAGAGAAGGTAAGGGAGGTCTTCTAACTTGTACTCTGGAATTCTGAAATTGGGCATGAATTTTTTTAACTGTGTCCTGGAAGTTTGAACTGTTTGTAACTGCCCCCTTAACTCTTGACCTATTCTCCTATAAAGGATATCATGATCTCAAGATCTTGGAAAAGTTTATCTCTGGAAAACAGATTATATCCTATTGCCACTTCCCTAAACAATATGGTACCTCTTCTCTAATCCTCTTATGACTCCCATAGCCTCCTTTGAGCAGCAGCTGCTGAAATTAGCAGACTAAGCAAGATATGATACAAAAGCACCTTGGAAAATGAGATCTTAAAAAACAAAAGCAAGTTATAATTTTTATTTTCAGGATGCCAAAGGTGATTTAATTCACATGCATGAATAACGCTTCAAATTCATCTTTAAAAGCCAAACTTTTTTTTAATCCACTTTCTTGGCCTCAAAGCTAATGAAACTGTCAAATGAAAAATCAACTGGTTTTGTTGCTTTTTAACTAAAAGGAGCTTAACTGATTTTGATTAGTTTGGACTTAAAAAAAATTCAGCCTCTGTAACGGATTATTTATTAGGGTTTCAGCTGCCTGTGACTTAAAGTCAGAGAACAGGATTTGCTGACAGACCTTTAATTACTGGCCTCCTTGCTAGCAGGAATAATAGCCTATAATCAAGGGTATATAATATGCATATAAAAGAAGTTTTAATTAATGAATAAACATAGTCCTTACATTAGTACTTCCCACATAGGTCAGGTCCTAAAACTGCCCAAATAGTGGGTTATCATGGGTTCCCCCCCCCCCATATCTCAGGGGAAGGAATTAATTAATTTCTTCCCTGTTTAGATGTCATCACTGGATTAATTTCCATCCTCTGCAGTGCTGCCCAGTCACAGTGAACACATACCACCAAACATAAGCTGGGAAGTTACCACAATAAGTAAGAAGAAGGAACTGATTTTTCTTAGTGGAAACTTATTTGCTCAGGTACATATCCTAAACCTGAGGCAAAGTGATGTGGTAGAAAGAACACTAGCTTGGGAGTCAAAAGTTCCTGGCTCTGCCCCTTGCTACTGTGTAAGCTTGTACAAAGTAACTTCCTGGGTCTATCTATCATAAGTAACCCTTAGGAGCTTGGGTTTCTAATACTATTTCTCTTGAGTCCCCAGCTAATGTGCTCCCCTCAAGATACTGGGAAAGTATAGCAAAGACAAAAGTTATAATACCATCCTTCTAAACTTGAGGTACATTTTCCCCTTGTATACATGAGCATCCTGGGGAGAGTGGGCTCAAACTTCAAGCATACAGGCAGTTGGACATGTAGATATGTAGCAAAAATTCTTGGGGCTGAAGAGTACCTCATGACTCCTAGCCCTGGAAGTCTTTTTCTCCCCTTAAGAAGTTCCCAGCAAGTTCACTTCAGGGCATTGTATGGGTGATAGAAGAGTTGCTCCCTTACTTACCTGTGTTAGTTCCTTGCTGTCCTGGCTGATGGATTGATCCTATGCTGGGCTGAATCAGACAGTTTTCTTGGCTATTAGATTCAGCTACTATTGGATTCAGAGGTTTCTGCTCCTGACTCTGGCTGTTGATGGAATCTTTGATGATGCTTTCAACATTTCAATATAAGGTCACAACCTGGTCAATTCCATCTCTGCATACCAATTCACTTAAAAACAGGAAGTGATAAGCCCAAAAGACACAAAAGAAGCAGAGGTACCCTGCTTTATAGATGCACAGTATCTAATGTTAATGCAATCATTACCTGCCAAATGGACCATTACTGCATGAACATATGGTTCATTAATAGGCCAATGCAAACAACTGTGCATTCTAGTCTTGGTTCCCTGTTAATTTTCTAAGTGATCATGGGTAAATTAAGTTAGTGAAATGCATTCCATTTTCTTATTCTTTCCTTATTTTGTGAAAATAATAGCATACATTTATCATACCATTTTCCCCAAAGATTCTAGAAGGCAATTAAATTATTTTAGCCTCATATTGAAGATGAGGAAACTGTGTCTCAGACTTGTAAAGCAATCTGTCCAAAGTCATTTGGATAATTAAAGGTGGAAACAAAACTTGAACCCAGGCTTTCCTGTGGCTCAATGAGAGCCCTTATGTCTATAATACTTTAAGGTTTACACTGTGTTTTCCTCACAATATCCTTGAGGTACCAAGTGTAGACATGAGCACCCCCAGTTATATAACAACAACAGCAACAACAATGATTTATATTTGTATGTTTGCAAAGTGCCGAGGTAGGTGATATTATCCCCTGTTTTATAGTTGAAAAACTGAGACAAAAAGAACTTAAGTGACTTACCCAGGGTCATATAGCTAGTTGAGGTCTGAGGGAGAACTTCAGTTCTCAGCCTTATATCTAATAGGACAAAGGAAAAGGAAGCTGAGTTATTAATTCAATCAATTCAACAAGCATTTATTAAATACAGCCTGCCAGAGTGGATAGAGTGCTGGTCTTGAGACCAGAAAGACCTAGGTTCAAGTTTTATTTCTGATATTGTCTGTGAGACTGTGGGCAACTCACTAAATTTCTCAATGCTCTAGACTAGTTTTGTGTATTGTGGCCTGAAACCCTCTGGGAATGGGGCTAGAACCAAATTAAAATATACCTGGGAAATATTTAATAAAATTAGTAAAAATACAATATAGATAATGTTCATTTGTGGTTTTCTAGTAGAGATCCTCACATATAGTCTAGCGGCTCTATTTCTGTTTGAGTTTGACTCCACTACTCTAGATGACGCTATAGAATGGCAGAGAAAGTTCCATCTGCACTGGTGAAATTTCCTCACTTTGATATTCCCTATAATAATCAAGTCCCATATCCAGTTCCTATACCTATCCTTGTGTACAAGGCACCATGAAGACAAAACTCAGTTACTATACTCAACAGGGGACTCAACATGAAAACAGATGAGTAAATACCAAGTAAAACAGCTAAGCAAATACAATATAAATTTCTGGGGTATAGAAGAGGAATAACAACTAGGAGAAACAGGAAAGGGCTTGTGCAGAAGTTTAACCTTGAAGATAGTTAAGGATTGCAAAAGTCAAAGGTGAGAATGGAAAGCATTCCAGGCATTGGAAAAAAAATTGTGCAGAGACAGAGATAGAAAATAAAAAGTTACATAAGGGGACAATAAATAAATCAGTTTTGCTGGAACACAGATGACATAAATGTTTAGCACAGTAAGCATTCAATAATGCTTTTATTAAAACTTCACTTGCCAGGTGGAGTAATGTAAAATAAGTCCAGAAAGACAGGTTGGATCATGATTATGGAGAGCTTTAAAAAGAAAACTGAATAATTTGTATTTTATCCTAGAGGCAATAGGGAGCTACTGAAGATTCTTGAGCAGAGGAATAACATGATCAGAATTGTGCTTTAAGAATACTAATTTGGTAGCTGTTTACAGAATGGATTAGAGAGAGGAAATACTAGAATCAGGGAGATGGCACAATAGAGAATTTGGTGTGGTCTCTTAGTTCCTAGCACCATTCCGTTTATGCTGTCTATGTCCCACTTCTGCATCCTTAAAAGCTTTCCCCAATGTGGCCATCCTAGGCCACTCCTTGTCTCTTCTTTCCCAGGCACTTCACAACCTCCCTCCCCCCCAAAAAGCATTAAATTTGTATCCAGTTTAAGGCACTCAAGATATGATTAGAGTTTAACTTCCTATATTTTGCCATTGGTTCTCCCTAACTTTTAAAAGAAAGGAAAAATCATACTCTATATTAGCTAGGTAGCTGGGGGAGGAGAGGGAAGAAAGAAAGAAACAAATTTACTTGGACCCCAACTCTAAGTAACCTTAACTGTTTGGGGGGACCAAGGAACCAGTAATTTTTCAAGTGACCTAAAATAGCAAATTGGGTAATATCTACTGGGGTAGGTTAATTAAAATGGATTAATATATAGAAAATGTCTTCCAATAAGTAATACTTTAAATAGTATTATCTTGTTTTTGTTTTTGTTTTTCCGGGGCAATGGGGGTTAAGTGACTTGCCCAGGGTCACATAGCTAGTAAGTGTCAAATGTCTGAGGCCGGATTTGAACTCAGGTCCTCCTGAATCCAGGGCCGATGCTTTATCCACTGCGCCACCTAGCCGCCCCCAATAATATTATCTTATTAAAGTGGGGGGAAAGTGCTGAAATTTTATACAAAACATCTGAGTTTGATTTGGAGGCAGCTTAGCATAGTGGAAAGAACCCTGAATTTGTACTGAGAGGTTATGTTTTTGATTCTCTGCCAATCACTAATTTTGTTATCTCTGAGAGAATTAGTTCATCTGTCTGGTCCTTAGTTTATCTGTAAAATGGGAGGATTGAACTAGATGACCTCTAAAATTCACTTCCCGTGCTTATTAGGTATATTACCATGGGCAAATCATGTAACTTCTATTAAATGAGGATACTGATACTAATACTTTTTTGTGCTTTTTTCCTCCATCCTTAAAGTGCTACCTAAATATGAGCATTGTAAAGTACTATGTAAATTTTATTAAGTAAATTCAGCTCACTGCACTTATGTGTCCTACTTTGTCAAGATGCAAGGAGTGTATTACTTGAGTAGAATATAGATATTCCACTTGGGATGCCTAAATATATAGAAAAGGAGTTCACAGGCAGGCATGAGATATTTCTGGAATCTTGACTATCCAAGATAGCCTGAAACTCTACTTTAAGGGGATCAGTAGCCAGGAGAAAGTACCCAGGAGGCTGCCTACTCTGGTCCATTCTGAGAGGGGTAGCAGTTTAGAATTGTATCTATCTGCTCTCCTAAATTTTGTCCGGAGACAAAAAGTGATTTTCTTGGCCACTGTCACCTAAAGGTCTCTCAAACTTACACCCACCAGTGTGACCCCCTTCCCACCAAACACAGGTTACACAAAAAACCATCACAAATAATTAATAATTAGTAAACTAACGTATCCAAGCAAATAGCAGACAGAAATGGGCAGTTATGCAGATTAGAATATGCCCAAAATATAAAGAGTAAATAAACTAACCCTCTGGGAGAGAGATCTCAGCTCAACTAAAAGACAGGCTATAATCTCATCCAAGGGGGAATTCTCCAAACTTTCTGTGGAGGCAATCAGGAACATGTTGAAGAGTTGGCTTTTCCTTTATGTCTATCAAGTGTCTTTCCCTTTCTCTTCCCTGTAGTCAGTCCCTAGGAAAGCCCAGAATCATGTGTGTCATTCTCAAAAAAGGAATAAAGAACCTCTCTCCAAAGCTCTTATTCCACCCCTCACACAGTGTACAATCAGCATTCTCTCCACCGATAAGAAGAAACCTGCAAAATGCTGCAGGTTTGATTACAAATGTGTCAAGTTTTCTCAGAATTTAGCTGAGTATATTCAAGGAGGATTATACAGTTGACTGGGGAATGGGGATACCACATGCATATATGTGTGTGTGTGTGTGTGTGTGTGTGTGTGTGTGTATATATGTGTATATATTGCAAATCAAAAGAATGAGAAGTCAGTTAAGCTCAGATATCGCTAGATCCCAAAGAAGGCATTGAACTCTATGCTATGGACATTGGTGGCTCCTTAGAACCTGGTAGGAAGTGAAATTACTTGATAATCTTTTCTTTCTAGGGACCTTTGGAGATGATATGTATTGTCTTGATTCTAGCAAAGGGCTCTCTGGAATCCATTGTTTTGGTATATGTCAGCTGTTCTGAAAGAGAGGGTAGCTAGGTGGCAGAGTAAATAGAGAACCCAGCTTGGAGTCAGGAAGAATCATCTTCCTGAGTTCAAATCTGACTCTAGACTCTTACTAGCTGTGTGACTCTGAGCAAGTCTCTTAATTCTGCCATAGTTTCCTCATGTGTAAAGTAAACTGGAAATGAAAATAGCAAACCACTCCAGTATCTTTGTCAAGTAAACCCCAGGTGGGGTCATGAAGAGTCAGACATGACTAATCAATTAAACAACAACAAATTCAAAGACAAGGGCCCATTTTCCTTAAGTAATTCTTCTTAACAATCAACTTTTAATTAAACTCACTAAAAGATAAAAGCAAGTAATGCAGTTAACACAAATGCCTTTTTTATATTTATTTGGAGAATGCATTATATGACTCTTTGTACAGTACTTTACCATCCTAATTATGCTTTGATTAGACAAATTTATTTTTTTTGCATTCTCTGAGCATAGAGGAAAGCAGTCTAATGCAATTAGTAATGGAGGCAGATTCAAGTAAAGGGTGTTTTTGTTTTGTTGGATGGTGGGAGCTAGGGAATGTTTGTAGGCAGCAGGAAAGGAGCCAACAAATGGAGAAAGACTGAAGATGGAGAAAAGGAATGGTGGAAGAGCAAGCTCTAGAAAGAGCTAGGAGAGGATGGGGCTGAGGACACAAATAGAGGGTCAACACTGCCAAGGAAAAGAGTTGACTTTTCTTTAAAGAGTAGAACAAAGGAGGAAAAAATAGATGATGTAGAGGGCTACTGAGGCATCTCCAATGTCCTACATATCTTCTCCCATTCATAACTAAGAATAGGAAGAGGGAGGGGACTTTTGTTGTCTTCAGTATAGAGAACTCCCAGATGAGGAAACCCTTTATCGGTGCAACTTTAAACTATTTATAGTGTTAAGAGAGTTGCTTGGCATATATAACCTATATCAGATTGCTTGCCATCTTGGGGAAAGGGGAGAAAAGGAAGGGAGGGAGAAAAATTTGGAACTCAAAATCTTATAAAAACAAATGTTGAAAACTATATTTACCTGTAACTGGAAAAAATATTATTAAGGTTGGAAAAAAAGAAGAGAGTTGCTTGGGGTAGGACTTGAATCTAGGTCTTCCCGGCCCCAAAGCCAAGTTTCTATCCACAATGCCATTTTACTTCTCTCAACAAGCTCTTTAAAAAGTCATCCACACTCATTGCCCCACTTTCTCACCTTCCAATTACTCTATAATTGAATTTAAATTGAATTTAATTTTAATTACTTTGCAATCTGACTTCTAGCTACCCCTGAATGGTTGATTACAAAGGCTCTCAAAACTACCAAATATAACTTTTTCCTCAGTCCTTATTCTACTTGACATCTTTGCAAGTTTTGAAACTGTTTAACACTCCTCTTCATGGATACAGCCTCCTCTTTTTGCTCCTGTGATATACTATTGATTCATTTTATTCCCACCTGCCCGGCTGCGGCTTCTTAGTCTCCTTTGCTGAATTATCATACATTTCCTGTTGTCCAATTTTAGGTCATCATCCTACCACTGCCACCACTAATGCCACAACAATTCTATCCTAGATAAACTTAGTTCTCAGCAATACAATGATCAAAGACAATTCCAAGAGATTCATGATGGAAAATGCTCTCCACATTTAGGGGAAAAACTATGGAGTCTGAATGCAGATTAAAGCATACTCTTTTCACTTTTTTGTTGTTTTGGGTTGTTTTTTTCTTTCTTATGGTTTTTCCTTTTTGTTCTAATTCTTCTTTCACAACATGACTTATGTGGAATTATGTTTAATATAATTGTAGATGTATAACCTATATCAGATTGCTTGCTATCTTAGGGAAGGAAGAGGAGAGGGAGAAAAATTTGGAACTTAAAATCTTATTAAAATAAATGTTGAAGACTATCTTTACATGAAATTGGCAGGGGCGGGGGGGGGGAGGGGAGAAAACTGCCAAAAAAAAAAGATTCTATCCTAAATCCAGTTCTCTCCTCTTGCCGCTGTCTCACTGTCTCTGTTTCTCAGCATCTCTCCCCTCTCCCAGTCTCTTTCTCCCTATCTCTCCCCTCACCCCCATCTCTTTCTCCTTCTCCATCTCCTCCTTCTCTTTCTATCTCTCTGTTTGTCTCAATCTCTATCTCTGTCTCTCCCTCTGTCTCTGTCTTCCCTCTCTCCTTCATGTGTGACCATAAGTTCAATTGTTTTTATGCATACGTCTGCTGGAGCAGTTAAGTGGCACAGTGGACAGAGTGCTAGACTGGGACAAGGAAGGTGAGTTAAAATCCAGTCTCAGACACTTACTAGCTTGTGTGACCCTGGAAAAGTCATGTAGCCTCTGTTACTCTCACTTTCCTTGTCTGTAAAATTGAGACAAAAATAGGAGATAAAAATAATTTATAAGATCATTGTGAGGATAAAATGAAGTAATAAGTACATACCTTAAAGCTCTATGTAATTGTTTAGCTATTATAAGTCTCCCAAATCTTATACATTTATGTCCAGTCCTAAATCTCCCAGTGCCTACCCAGCATCTTTACCTAGATGTCCCATGAGCATCTTAAACTCAATATCTCAAATACAGAACTCATCTTACCCCTATAAACCCATTCTGTTTCTATGGATGGTACTGCAATCTTTCTAGTTACTCTAACTTACAATCTCAGAGTCATCCTTAATGTCTCCCTCTCCCTCTTACCCAAACAGTTGCCAAGCCTTATCAACTATACTTCCAAAACACTTCTTCCATCTGTTTCCTTCTCTGTAGTCACATACCACTAACCTAATTCAGGCTGGCATCACCTTAAATCTGGACTATTCCAATAGCCTCCTACTTGGCCTCGCTACCTCCAGTTTCTTTCTCTTCTCTCTGGTCTGTCTTCCACAGATACTGTCATGTTGAAATTCTTAAAGCACAGGTCTAATTATGTAATTTCTCTATTCAGGAAGCTTCAGCAGATCCCTATAGACCCTAGGATAAAGCACAAACTCCTTAGCCTGGCATTTAAAGCTCTCCACCGTCTGTCTACAGTCTACTTATTCCAGATGCATCTCCTATTACTGTCCTGCGTGCAAAATTGGCCTATTGACCATTGACTATTCCTTGAATTGACATTCCATATCTTATCTCTTTGCCTTTGCATAGACTGTCCCTCATATCTGTGATCAACTTCCTAATCCCCTCTCCCTCCCCCCACTTCAAATTCTTATTTTCTTTCAAGCCTCAGTTTAAATTCTACTAAGCCAGAGGTTCTTAAAAGTTTCTTGGACTCCTTTATCAGTCTGGTGAAGCCTATGAACCCCTTCTCAGAATAATGTTTTAAATGCATAAACAAAAATACATAGGACCACAAAGGAAACCAATTATACTGATTTGCAGTTATCAAAATCTTTTTTTTTTAAGTTAATGGACCCCAGGCTAAGAATCCCTATACTGTCTTCCATTATACCCCCATTTGTTAAATATGTTCTCCCTTTTCACCTGACCTTATATTTATTGCATTTTACCTGTGTACATTTTGTCCATTCCCAGTAAAATGTAAGATCCTCATGACCAGGATGCATATTTTTGTCTGTATCTCCAGCCCCTGGCACAGTAGTTTACACACAGCAGGCGTTTAATTAAATTTGCCAAATGGTATTGATCCTAGAGGCAATATGAATCTCTTGAAGGCAGTGGGGAGATGGTCTGATCAGACCAATGACAATTATTTTGGCAGCTACGTAGAGACAATGGAAAGAAGAAAGGCGAGGCTAGAGGAAGGGATATCCTTCCCTCCCCCCCCCCCACTCCCAAACTGTTACAACAATCTAGTTGACAACTTATATTAACAATTCATATCAATATAGCATTTTGAGGTTTGGAAAGCACTTTCCTAATAATAATCCTCTGAAGTAAGGAATATAAATATCACTATGCCCATTTTACATATAAGGAAACTGAGATATTGCTTAGGACTGTAAAGCTGGGACTTGAAATGTTTGACAGCCAAAAGTGAGGGAAGAGTGTTCTGGAGTGAGCAAAAGCACAGATGTGGGGATACTCAAGACATGCTTAGGATACAGTGAATATAGAAGCCATTTTGAAACAGAGCATCAGTTTTGGAAAGGACTAGGAAATAAGAGTTGGAAAGGTAGATTGTGTCCTGATTCAACTTTGAACTCGATCTTACAATTACTAGCATCCAGAAGGGATGTGGAAATATAGGTATACTATGGTGCAATTGGTGGAATGGTGTATTGGTCCAACCGTTTTGGAGAACAATTTGGGAGTCTGCCCAAAGGGCTATAAAACTGTACATACCCTTTGATCACCAATATCCCTACTAGGTATGTATCCTAAAGAGATCAAAGAAAAGGGGAAAAGGACCAATATGTACAAAAATATTAATAGCAACTCTTTTTATTGGTGGCAAAGAATTGGAAATTGAGGCAATGCCTATTTATTGGAGAATGGCTGAACAAATTGTGGTATGTGATTATGATGGAATACCATTATGCTATAAATGATGAGGGGGATCATTTCAAAAAAGACTGTGAACACTTATATGAAGTGATACAAAGTGAAATGATCAGAACCAGAACACTGTACACAGTGAAAATAATTATAATGATGATCAACTATGAAAGACTTAGCTACTCAATCAATATGATGATCCAAAACAATTCCGAAAGACTCATGATAGATTTGCTATCTACCCCCAGAGAGAGAACTGATGACCTCCAAGTATAGATTTTTCACTTTCTTTTCTTTCTTCCTTCCTTCCTTCCTTCCATAGCATGGCTACTACAGAAATATATTTTGCATGACTTCACATATATAATGGATATCATATTGCTTGCCTTCTCAATGGGTGGGGAAAAGACTAGAGGGAGAGAATTTTAAATTCAGATTCTTGAAAATTCTTTAAAAATTAGAAAATAAACCCATAAAAATAAAACAAACAAACAAGTATTAGCATCCACTGAAGGTTTTGAGCAGAGGGGTGTAGTGTTAAGAAACTCAGACTTAAAAAGTCATCCCCAACAAACATTTGTTAAGTAGAGAGCTGCTTTCCAGATCCACTTTTCTTCTGGGTCCAGACTATCTGGGATTTAGCCTACAGGTATACCTCTTAGTCTCAGTTGCCTCATCTGTAAGATGCAGGTCTTGTGATTGTATGATTAATTTAACAGAAGATACATTTATTTCTTTATAGGAACCGTAGCTCAAGACAGATGTCCCCATCAACTAGATAACTGTTTTAAAATGGGAAACTTAGTTCTAATTAATTCAACATTTATAGAAAAGGGGAGCCTATAAGAAAGATAATAGATTGTTCTTTCTAAGACCCTTTGACAGATGAAGTTTGGGTCAAGCTGAGATTCTTGTTACTTCAATAGATATAGAAAATGAACAAGATTGTAAAAGAGAACAAGAGAGACACCCAAAAGGTCATAGAGACCGGTAAAAAGATAATAGATCCCACCTAGAAGGAAAAAATATCCTGCAAAACTCCAACAACAAAGAGAGAGAGAGAGAGAGAGAGAGAGAGAGAGAGAGAGAGAGTCTTTCCTTTCCTTTCCCCAAGAAATAATCTTTCCAAACAATGACATAAAAGCAGTCTTTTGGTTTATTTTTAATGTTTTATTTATGACTTTTATCTTTACATCACAATCATTGGGAGTGGAGGGAGAGCGATCCCTTCTCCTCTTCACTTTGAATATTCTCTTGCTACAAAGAAAAGAAATTCAAGAAAAACATCCGTTATTGAATCTGACAGTGCACATATCATTCTGCCCTAGAATACCCCCCAAATCTTACCTGATATGGGAGGTACGTTTCATTATATGGTCTCCAGGGCCATCATTCATTTTTCAATTAAGATGTTTTTTGTTTTATTCTCATTGTTGTGGTTATTGTATATATTGTTCTTTGGCTTTACTTATTTTATTCTGTATCAATTCATGCAAATCTTTCCATGTTTCCCCTAACTCTTCCTATTTATAAAAGCAATATTTTACAGGGATTAATCCCATGGCAACATACAGAATAGATTAGCAAAAGCTCAGTAGATAAGGAAAGTGTGGCTTTTTTCCTACATTTTCAAAAGAGACTTGGAAACATCCTAACATTAGTATTCCATGATAGTTAGGCAAAGTATAATGAGGTGTATGATGAGCCTGAAAGTGTAAGCAAAGAACAAGAGAGTAAGAGTTGCATTAAGGTTCTGAAGCTGTTGTCATTGCTCAGAAGAGACTCTGGTGTCAACGGGAGTTCTAATGTCTATCAAAGTGGATCATGTGGTCAGCTCAAATGGACATTAGGATTTAATGAGTAATGGTTACAGGTACCTTTTTTGCATAACCCATTGAAAGGTAAAGCTCAGATGTGCAGGTGTCTGGTTTTACAAGGAATTTGTAGGGCTTAAAGCTCAGGTGACTAGACATTGTGTTACACCAACATCTGGCTCTTTAACTAAGCAAATGTGTTGGATCAAGGGGACTAATTCCACCTGTCAAACACAAAACAGATGATATTTCCCATGCAGTTTCAATGTACCTGAGAATATCATCCAAGCTAAAATTAATGAAACATTGGAAGCACACTGATGTTTGTGTTGGATGCACAGAGATATTCCAGCTCCCCAGGCACTGTTTATCAAAAGTATTAAATATCACTGAGAGCATAGACTGTAATCATTTAGAACCACAAAAATGAATGGAACCTGAACAGATTTCTGCAGAAAAACTAGGGCAAAGAAGAGCATAACAAACTATTAAAAATATTAGATAAAAGTCCATGAGACTCCTAAGAATTGTTTGAGAAGAAAATTCCACAGTGTTTCCTTTTATTGAGATCTTCCACAAGGAAGGTGGAAGGGGAGGGAGACAAGCATTTATTAAGCACATACTATGTGCCAGGTTGGGGCAGCTGGGTGACACAGTGGATAGAGTGCCAGCTCTAGAATCAGGAAGACTCATCTTCATGAGTTTAAATCTGGCCTCAGACACTTACTAGCTGTATAACCCTGAGGAAGTCACTTCACCTTGTTTGCCTCAGTTTTCTTATCTGTAAAATGAGCTGGAGAAAGAAATGGCAAACCACTCCAGTATTTTTGCCCAGAAAAAAAAAAAAAAACAAATGAGCTCACAATGATTCAGACACACCTGAAGTGACTGAACAACAAAAATGTGGCTAAATATTTTACAAATATCTTATTTGAACCCCATAACAACCCTGTGGAATGTGTCTTATTATTCTCATTTTACAAATGAGGAAAACTAAGGTAGATGGAAATTAAGTGACTTGCTCAAGGTCACATAGCTAGTAAATGTCTGAGGCCAGATTTTATTTGCTTTTCTTTTCAATATGGCTAAGTTTTAAAAAAAATTAAAAACACAATATCTTGGAGGGATCAGAGAGAAGCGGGAAACACTATCATTGGGGGTGGGGTACAGGGATATTTTTGAGCTTGAAAACAACCAAAGGAAGGTGACCAATGTGGTAAGAATTGTGGAAAGACATAACTCGAAGAATGATTGCAGGATCTGGGACTCCTTAGCCTGGAGACTAAGTAGTATTCTAATTGCTCTCCCTGCTTCCAGGCTCTCCTTTCCAACCAGTCCTCCACACAGATATAGATATCCAAACAGATACTCATAAAATACACATCTAGCCATGTACCCCCATTCCTAATGAAAATTATCAATGGCTCCCTATTGTCAATAGGCAAAAAGGAAAAATCAGTGGGCTAACATTTAAGCCTCACCACAATTTGATTTCTTTTCAGATTTGTTCCGTGACTGTTTCTCTTCACACACTCCCATTCAGACAAACCAGACTACTAGGTATTCCCTGTTCATTGAGAGAGAGATAAAGATAGGATAATGTTGTATCTCCTACTTTCATGCCTTGGCAGAGTCAGTGTCTCCATTTTAAGTATATATTCTCTCCTCAATTCTGTTTTGTAGGAATCCTAGCTTTCTTCAGAGTTCCAGATATCTCTTTATACAATTCCTTTGCTGGATCTTTTTAGCATTCACTTCCTTTTGAAATTAACTTTGTATATACTTTACTTCTGTGTACATATTGTATTCTTTCTTCCAGAAGGTCAGGGACTGGTGGCAGCTAGATGGCGCAGTGGTTAAAGTGCTGGCCCTGGATTCAGGAGTACCTGAGTTCAAATCCAGCCTTGGAATTTACTAGCTGTGTGACCCTGGGCAAGTCACTTAACCCCCATTGTCCCACCAAAAAACAACAACAAAAAAACAAAACAGAAGGTCAGGGACGGCTTCTTATTATCTAGCATAATGCCTTGCCCATGGTATACACTTTATAAGTATTTGCTTATTGAATGGAACTGTTGTTATTTTTTTCCTTTTGTTCCTTCCCTTTTTTTTGTTAACTACTAGGAAATTGGGAATAAGCTTTAAAAAAAAAGACTTCAGCTCTTTGTAGGCAACAAATTTTCTTTTTCTTTTTGTCTTTGTAACATCAAAACCTAGTACAACAGGATGCACATAATTAGTGTTTTATTAATAATTGCTGAATTCTTTAAAAGTTGACAAAACCAAACCACTATCTCTACCCAACTCCTAAAAAGTGGTCTCTTTACTTTCAACTTGTCAATTGGTTTTGCAAAATGATTTTTTTCACTTTCCTTTTTTAATATTTTATTGTAGAATATGGCTGGATGAGTGGACTAGAGGGCAGGGATATATTAGAAATTACTGTAATGAAAAATAAAGGGCATCCATAAAAATGGTCAATCTTCAAAAAGAATTAAAAGCAAGAAAAAAGGGTATTTGGGAAATGGTAAATTAGAACAAAAATTGTTTCTTTTAAATATTTATAATAAGACCTGATTTACCCCCTAGAAGATCTCCAGTGTAGCCCTCAGGAGTTTAAAAATAGGAGAAAGTAGGGGCAGCTAGGTGGTACAGTGGATAGAGCACCGGCCCTGGATTCAGGAGGACCTGAGTTCAAATCCAGCCTTGGAATTTACTATCTGTGTGACTCTGGGCAAGTCACTTAACCCCTATTGCCTCCCTAAAAAAAAAAAAAATAGGAGAAAGCTCTGTCATCCAACATATTTATGCAAAGGAATGAGCTTCCTAACTGCTAACTTCTCTAAATTTGAAGCTTTGTCTATCAGACAGATATATTTAGGCTGAGGACCACAAGGATGAAATATCATTTCTATGCTTCAGTACAAAAAAGATGCCCATGGTACAGCTTTGCTCAGATTTTTCTGCTGAGCAGATTCAAAGGGACATTACTGTTCAGGATGTATTTTAATGCCAAGACTGTTTACTATATTTAGTGTGATCACTGTCTTCAGAAAGTAATGACTGAAATTAATCAGACTGACTGTGAGGCTACAAGCTCCTGGATGCTCACCCCACTGGAAAATACATTGATTTGAAAAGACATTGAGTTCAACTGTCGTTTGGAAGTCCTTTCTGTGATTTTTGTGCTAGGAAATTTAAGGCTGTATTTCATCCTGGAAGGCTAGGTTTGAAATGGCTGGCTGCAGGGCAAGTAATTTGCAACCATCCTCATTAAAGGCCCACCATTTCTAATGAAGGATTAATAAATATGGAACACCAAAGTATCCTGACAACCAACCTTCTGTTCACAATAGCTAAATTATGGGGAAAAGGGACATGAGGGAAAGGCTAATTTTAAAACTAATTGTCCAGGAAAATGTCTCATTGTGTTTTTGATGCATTTAATAAATCAAATTCTACTTATTCAAGCTCTCTTAGCATGTTCTGAATTAAACATTAGGCTGTTAATGTGATGTGTTTGAGGCCTTTATGACTGACATTTTTTTTGTTGTTCTTATTGGCAAGAGTATCATAAATCTGTATGGTAGTTGGACTATAATGAATGGATTTCTAAGAATATTGATTTACTACATGAAGCTCAGCTCCTGTGACTGCTTCTGAAAGATCAGGAGGAAGAATGTAATATGGATGTGCTTTGTTTTCCATTCCTAAATTCTCTTCATAGTACGACACTGAAATGCTGATACAGACTTTTATATTAGGGTGATTAAATTAGATAATATTTATTTTTTTAAAAAAGCATAGCAAAGTGCCTGGCACATAGTAAGCATGCTGTATAAATGCTATTTCCCTTCCCCTCCTTTGAATTCATCTGGCTTGGCTTGACCCTAAACCAAGTTAAGCCAGTCTTATTTGTTCACAGTCCCTCTTCTTCTTTTTTCTCTTCTCACTTATGCTGAATGCTACATCTGAGCCCATTGAATCATCAACAGCACTCTACTTCCTTCTTAGGTTTAGCTTCTTAGCAATGGTGGTGATTTATAGTCTTGTTCCCTTTTTATTTTTATTTATTTTTTTTGTGGGGCAATGGGGGTTAAGTGACTTGCTCAGGGTCACACAGCTAGTAAATGTCAAGTGTCTGAGGCCGGATTTGAACTCAGGTCCTCCTGAATCCAGGGCTGGTGCTTTATCCACTGCGCCACCTAGCTGCCCCTTCTTCTTCCCTTTTTAGAACCTGATGGGACTCTTGATTTAACTCCAGAACTCTGTAATAAGTGACAGTTTTATTATAAAATTTATAACTAAACAGAAAATGGCTTTTAAAAAGAAACCTGATTTTTTTCTATGTATATTCTGCTGTGATGGGGGGTTTGTACATCGTCCCCATCATCATCATCATCCAAATGTAATATGAGAAAGAACTTTATAAAGGTCAGTTCATTCAAGTGCTTCCAGGCAATTGGTTTCCTGAAATCATTAGGTTAGATGATACTCTACCCTAGGGTAAAGGACCTACATGGAGTAATTTCCCATCCACAATATCCATTAGTGAACAATTCTCGCGTTTGGTAATATTGGCTCTCCAGACATTTTTATTACTATAGAGCTAAATGGAACTGCTCATGCTACATTGCCTTGCCCTGTCTTTGGAGGAGACAAAGATCATCTGGTCATTAGAATCTATCCAATAACCATAAAATGCTTGAAGATTCCTCAGACACTTTGTTTACCTCGTAAAAAATGACCAGCTCCAGATATTATCAATCTTGTATTTTCAGTCATTAGAATGACTCTGGAAGAGTTGAATGGTGGTATGTTTATCACAAAATCATCACCAAAACCATTACATTTAAAACTGGTTCAGGAGGTGGCCAGGTATAAATACAAGCATACTTTTCATAGCATACTGGAGTCGGTTTTAAATTTTTCCTTGTAAATACCCTTATTTAACTCTTGATCATCTATGACATACTGGCTAGCATGGTAGGGTTGTGATCTAGAAGCCGTAGATTTAACTGTGTCAGCTGGTAGTGCGGTAGATAGAACGCTCGTCCTTAAGTCAGGAAGACCTGAGTCCAAATTCACCCTCAGACACTAGCTATTTGACTCTGGCAAGTCATGTAACTTCTATCTCAGTTTCTTTATTAGCAAAATGGGAATAATAATAGCCCCTACCACCCAGGGTTGCTGTAAGAATATTGGTAAAGCATTTTTTAAACCTTAATTGTTTAGTTGTTTCAGCCATGTCTGACTCTTTATGACCCCACTTGAGGTTTTCTTGGTACAGATACCAGAGTGGTTTGTCATATCCTTCTCCAGATCATGTTACAAGATGAGGAAACTGAGGCAAATAGGATTAAGGAACTTGCCCAGAGTCACACAGCTAGTAAGTGTCTGAGACTGGATTTGAACTCAGGAATGAGTCTTCCTGACTCCAGGCCTGGCACTCTATCCACTGAGTCACCTAACTTCAAACCTTAAAGACTACATAAATGCTAAATTAGCTATTAATCCTGCTTCAGATACTTACTAGTTGTCCAACCATGGGAAGGTCACTTATCTACTCTGATCCCCAGGCAGCTATCCATGATGTAGCTACTAAATTAGAGATGGATTATGATCTGGATCAGTATTTCAACTAAGAAATCACAGATTCCTGATGTATTGACATAATCATCTTTGTATGCTCTCCTCTTATCTTTTTCAAGTTTCCCGTTTCCTTATTAAGGATTCAGAACAGGACATAGATGCACAATGCCCTTGAAGTATATGTTTCTATACTGTTACAATTGACCTTATTTCTGTTTATTTCTTAGTTTCCTAATGGAATCCCCGGAGTTTTTTTACAATTCTGATCAAAGGAGAGCAGTAACCTTCTAACCACTAATAGTGACCCCTTTTAATCCTCATCCTGTTTTGTATTTGGGGGCCAACAACTCATTCTTTTTTTTTGTGAGGCAATTGGGGTTAAGTGACTTCCCCAGGGTCCCATGGCTAGTAAGTGTCAAGTGTCTGAGATTGGATTTGAACTCAGGTCCTCCTGAATCCAGGGCCAGTGCTTTATCCATTGCACCACCTAGCTGCCCCTCCAACAACTCATTCTTAAAAAAAACCCAAAACCCTCTCTTCTCTTGATGTCAATGAACACTGGTCTTCCATTTACCTCTCTGATTATTCCTTTTCTATCTCCTTTATTTCTTCTTCCTGCTCTCCTCATTTATTTCCCAACATTATGTTTTTAACTCTTTGGTAAGCATATTGTGCACACTGTACCATAATGATCATATCCACCTCCACAATTTCAATATCCCCTCTTTCCCTTACTCCCCCACCATACAGGATTCCATTAAATATTGTTCTAATGCTAAGCTGCAGTCCCAGATTTCAAATAGTTTGCTAGAGGATACAGAAAAATAAGTACACCAGTGCACTGTGGGTGGAGTTGTGAACTAGTCCAACCATTCTGGAGAACAATTTGGAACTCTGTCCAAAGGGCTATAAAACTGTGCAAACCCTTTAGCCAAGAAAAACCATTACTAGATCTGTATTCCAAAGAGATCAAAGAAAAAAGAAAAAATCTATAGATATAGACAAAAGATTTATCTATAGATACATAAAGACATATGTACATATTTATATATCTATATCCATATCTAGCTAGCTGCCTAGATAGATATAGACAAATACACAAAAACATGTATAGTAGTTCTTTTGTGGTAGCAAAGAGTATGTCTAACAATTGGAGAATTGCTGAACAAATTGTGGTATGTGATTGACTATGTCATATAAGAAACCTGGGAAGACCTATATATGAATAGGTACAAAGTGAGCAGAACCAGGAGATAATTGTACACAGCAATAGAAATATTGTAATGATGATCAACTATGAAAGACAATTACAACGATCCAAGATAATTCTAAAAGGCTCATGATGAAGAATCCTATCCACCATCAGAGAGAGAACTGATGAACTGTAAAGTTTTTCACTCTCTTCACTTCTCTTGCCTTTTTTTGGCAGCATGACTAATGTGAAATATTTTGTGCGATTTCATAAGTATAATTGATATTGTATTGCTTGCTTTTTTAATAGGTGGTGAAGGGACTGGGGAGAGGGAGAGAATTTGGAACTAAATTTTTTAAAATGTTAATAATAAATAGCAATTTAAAAACAATAGGTTTTTTTATATAATTTCCCATTCATTTTCTTATTTAGAAGTAATATTATTAACTGACTTTTTAAAAAGCTGTTCTTGTATGCTATGGTATGTCTTTTTCTAGGCCATGAAATTTTTGTTTTCTTAATGTTTTTATTTGTGTGGGTCAATTTTAAAGACATACACACACACACACACACACACACACACACACACAAAGGAAAAAAATTTGTTCTGATTCTGCTTGTTTCACTCTGTATCAGTTCATATAAATCTTCTCATGGTTCTTAAAATCTTTCCCTTTGAACATATCATATTGTACAAAAATATTCTAATATATTACCATAACAGAGTTTTCATAGTTATTCCCCATTTATAGGCAACTACTTTGTTTCTAGTTCTTTACTAAATGAAAAAGTGCTGCTATAATATTTTATATGTATTACTACTTTCTATCTTTTACCTCTCTGCTTCATGTGTTTAAAAGTATTATTAAGTTAAGGGGTGTGCATAATTTAGTGACTTTGGGGGTATAGTTACAAATAATTTTCCAGAATGGTTGTATCAATTCAATGTACCACCAACAGAGCATCATTGTGCCACCCCCTTCTCCAATAATTGCAATTTTCCTTTTTGTCATCTTTGCCAGACTGATGTGTATGAGGTAGAACCTAGGAATTATTGTAATCTGTTTCTTATTACTAGTAATTTAGAGTATTTTCACATTGTTTTTAATAGCTCGCATTTTTTTATTTTGAAAACTGACTGCTATATCCTTTAACCATTTATCTATTTGCCCTCATATATTTGTATTGACTTCCTCTATAGATTGTAAATCAGATCTTTATCAGAAAAATATGCTATGAAGATTTTTCCTAGTCAATTATTTTCTTTTTAATTCTAACTATTGAATTGTGTGTGTGTGTGTGTGCGTGCGAAAGCTTTTCAATTTTATGCAATCAAAATTGTGGTTTATCTTTTATGATCCTTTTTCTCTATTGTTTGACTGGGAATATTTCCCCTACCCATTGCTTTGAAAGCTATCAGATTCCCTTCTATTCTAATATGGTTTTGATCTTACATCTTATATTTACAATACATGATGTATCCATTTTGGGTTCATAGTGGCATGTGTTATAAAATATTATTCTAAACTCAATTTCTTCTGGTTTCCAGCTACCCTAGAGTTGATGTCCTTATCTTATCAAACATTATGCCACTATGTCTGATAGATTCTGTTTATCTAATCTGTTTCAATGATCAACTTTTATATTTTTTTTACTAATAACAAATAATAGTGATGTTTATTGCTTTTTGTATAGTTTGAGCTGTGGTACTTCTAGACAGACTCCCTTCACTCCTATTATTTTTCATTATTTCTCTTCAGATTCATGACCTATTGTTTTTTCAGTTGAATGTTGTTATTACTTTATCTATAAATTTGCTCTATAAATAACCCTTCTGTAGTTTGAAATGGGACTGAATTAATTTAAGTAGCATCATCATATTCACTATATTAGTGTGGCCCAAAATATGAGTAATCAAAATTCTTCTATTTAAGTCTTAATTTTTTAAGAGACTTTTGTCATTCTAGTCATATAATTCCTATGTAAATATTGGTAGAAAAATTCTGCATTATTTCATATGTCCCATAGTTATTCTGAATAGTTTTGATTTTTCTAGTTCTTCTTGTTGGACATTTTAGGTAATATGTAGAATAGGTTAAGATTCTGTGGGTTAATTTTATGTCTTGCTACTTTACTAAAGTTATTTTCAATTTTTAGCTGACTTCCTATGATTCTATTACCTGCAAAAAAACAATACTTTTATTTTTTCTTTGTGTTTTATTTCCTAAATGTATCTTTTCTTATTGAAATGACTAGCATTTTTAAAACTATGTTAAAGTAATAGTGTCAACAGTGGACATCCTTACTTTACCTCTGCTCTTATTGGGAAGACTTCTAGCATTTCTCCAATACATATAATAGTAGTTCTTGTTTATAATAGATACTGTTTACTACATTATGGAAAGGTTCACTTATTACTTTGCTCTTTAATGTTTTTAATATAAATAACATAGTTTGTCAAAAGCTTTTCCTATAGCTATTGATATAATTATGTGCTTTTCAATTATTTTTATATTAATATGATTTATTTGTGGTTTTCCTAAGAGTGAACCAAATCTGCATTTCTGGTATAAACCGAAGCTGTTCATAGTGTATAATCTTTTAACATGTTTCTGTAGCCTTTTTGGTAATCATTTTTTTCAATATATTTGCATGTATAATCATTAGAGATAGTGGTCTCTAGTTTTCTTTCTCTGCCTTATTTTCTTTCTTTCATTTTTTCTTTTCTTTTTTTTTTTTTGCAGGGCAATGAGGGTTAAGTGACTTGCTCAGGGTCACACAGCTAGTAAGTGTCAAGTGTCTGAGGCTGGATTTGAACTCAGGTCCTCCTGAATCCAGGGCTGGTGCTTTATCCACTGCGCCATTAAGCTGCCCCCTCTACCTTATTTTCTCCCTATTTTGGTTATCAAGACAATATTCTTTTTATGGAATAAATTAATCTCAGAGAACATCTTTTTTCTCTGTTTTTTTAAAACAGTTTACATAATATTGAAGTTGATGGTTCTCTCAGTGTTCTATAGAATTCATTTGTAAATCTACCTGAGCTTGATATTTTTTCACTGAGAATTCATTTATTATTTGTTCAATTATTTTTCTGAAATTGTATTATTTAAATTCTCTATTTCTTATTCTGCTGATCTGGTTATTTCTGGCTTATCTTTCCAGGCTAACAATACATTATTCCCTAATGAATCCTCTGAAATCCTGTAAAATTAGAATGTTTGCTATTCCCTGTAAATGAAATTTTTTCTCCAAACTCTGTGCTATTGTACACTATCCCCCATCCCTAGAGTGTTCTCTCCCTTCATCTCTGTCTTTTGGAATCCCCTTTCAAATCTCAACCAAGTGCCTCTTCCTTCAAAAGCTTTTGCTGATTTCTACAGTCATCAATATCAAAAGAATGAAAAAAAATCCAACATATGCAAAGAGGTTACATTTTAATGGGGTAGATAATGAGTATTTATTTACATATAAACAGAATAAATATCAAGAGAATAAATGCAAAGTTGTTAAATACAAGGTAGTTTGGGAGTGAAGGTGTGAGTATTTAGGGATAATCAGGAAAGGCTTCTTATAGGAGAAAGGTATTCTTTGGGGCAGAAAGAAGAGAGGAATTCTATAAGGTGAAGTAATGAGGGAGTGCATTCCAGGCATGATGTATGGCCAATGCAAAGGCATAGAGAAAAGTGATGGAATATCATATGTGAGCAACAGAAAGAAGCCCAGTTTGGCTGGAACACATTGTGCAAAAGGGAGAACAATATCCAGTGACATCAGGTTGTGAAGGATTTTGAAAAGCTAAACAGAGGAGTTTATATTTTATCCTAGAGGAAGTAGGGAGTCATTAGAGTTAATTAAGGGAGTAACATGGTCAGATTTACATTTAAGGAAAATTACTTTTGTGGTAGTGTATAGGATGGGTGGTAGTGGTGAGAAACTTGAGGCATTAAGAGCCATGCGTAATAATCTAGATGAGGGGTGATGAATGACTGCAATGTGAGTGATATTTGAATCCCCTATAATGTATAATGTAAGCTTTTTGTGGTTAGGGACTGTCTCACTTTTGCATTTGTATCTCCACCCCGCTATCCCACTGGCTGGTGCTCAAGAAATACTCATCCTCTTCTCCCAACTCTGAAATTAGGGGAAAAGGACAAGACGGAAGCAACAATGTAGTAGTAGTGATTTAGAACACACTGAGAAAGGATACTAGAAGTATACCAATCTGGAAAAAGAAGCATAGTATATTGAGAACAGCACTAAACTGGATGTTCAGAGAACCTGGCTTCCTATTGTAATGATCGCAATGATGCCACCTGCTGGAGAGTTACTGTAGGAAAGCTCTACCATGAGGAGAAGGCATCTGAGGGCAAGCCATGTGGCTTTCCTTGGCATCAGGAAGTGACGTTTGATCGTGGGTACCGTCAATCAAGGCTACCAGCCAATTACCTTGGAAATATATGTGCGAGTGGATGGGATGTTCCCAGTTTCACAGGAGGCTTGTGGGATGAAGGAGGTATGACTCACTCTCTTTCATAAGGATTCTGGTGGAGAGGGGAACTAAAATGTGCGCTCCCTTTGATAAATAGATGAATCTAAGCCCCTCTCTCTCTCTCTCTCTCTCTCTCTCTCTCTCTCTCTCTCTCTCTCTCTCTCTCTCTCCACCAAATTCTTGTTCTCCTTAATAAATGCTTAAAAGTCTAACTCTTGCTAAAGCTTATAATTTATTGGCGGCCACTCATTAGATATTTTAGACAGTATAGCTAGAATTTTAGCCCCTTTCCACTATCCAAACTCTCCTGCTACATGGCAATAAATGCTCCAGCAAGCCTTGTAACCTTTATGGGTTTGCTTCCTCATGTTATAAATGAAGGGATGGAATTTCTAAGGTCCTTTCCAGCACTTAAGTTTCTGTGGTTCTACATTTCCATCATCATTGTTAATAGTACCATATGGAAATAAGTACTTTTAAGTTGTTAAATGTTTATACATCCCTGTCAACAACTAATTTTTGCTGAACACTGGGTAAAGTGAGAGTCCTTACCTTTTTGAAGGTTAGAGATTTATAGCTGGAAGAGATTTTGGAAGTCAACTGGTTCAACTCCCCAGTTCTATATAGACTGACTGATGCACATAGGTTTTTTTAGAGGTCTTGTTTGCTTACCCACTGCTTCAGTCTTCCTATTTCCTATAAATATTCTCTTTTTCCTTTCCTTGTACTGTTCTCTTCTTCCATTAGCATCTGCCTTTAAGAGGTTGTTCTAGCCCCGAGATTTTCCTACAAATTTCTAAGGACACAGAGTTCTTGGACTACATACAAACTAAAGTGTTTTTCATTACAAAACTCTTATCTGTATTTTTTATTCTGTCAAACACATGTAGAGGATCTTTTGTTTAATCTGTCAACTGTTCTTCTGCCTATGAAAATTAATTGAATTTTAAAAATAAGGGGTTACCTTACCAATCAGGTGAAAGTAACATTATACTGAAGCTAGTTTTCCAAATCTCCAGGCTTGCCTTGACTTTTTCATTCATTTAAAAGCAAAAGTGTATTCAGCTGGATTTCCTATTATAACCCTCATGTGACATGCTTCTAGTGTGGACCCCTCATTCTCTGGGCTAGCTCACTCATCTCAGCCTTCTTTCACACTGGTAAGCTACAGCTCCCAGAGAAGGACCATTGCAACCACAGGCTACAATCAAACTCAGCCTCTTATGGTCAGCACTGTTGTGGGGAAATATACTACCTTCATTCACTAGTTCTGGTCTTGAGCTTCCAGTGGTAGGATTTCCCATTTGCACAAAACCTCACAATTAGATCTTAAACATAATCATTTACTTAACAATAATGCAAAAACATCAATAATAATGTCACAAGTGCTCATATAAAGCAAATGAAGAAATAATAAATGCATCCTAGTCAATATAGAAACACTCAGCAAAATACTCAGTCTCTATGGGGGAGAGTCAGCACACACTTATAGAGCCTGGTAGGAGAACAAATGAATAAAGAAGACCCATGTACTTGGGATACCTCACAACTCTGGACTGCACTGATCCAGCTGTGAGCATCTATCCCTCACTAAGCTGCTTCTCTGCTAGCTGTTTTCACATTAAGCATATTTCTGCATTAGTCATATTGTGAAAGAAGAATCAGAGCATAAGGGAAAATCCTCAAAAAAGAAGGAAAAAACAAGCCCCAAAATAGAAACAGCATGGTTCAATCTGCATTCATAATCCAGTTCTTTTTTCTGGATGTTGAGAACATTTTCTATCATGAAATTCTTTGAAATTGTTTTGGATCATTGCACTGCTAAAAAAGAGTCAAGGCTATTACCATTGTTCATCACAAAATGTTGCTGTTATTGTGTACAATATTCTCCTGGTTCTGCTCCTCTCAGTCAGCATCAGTTCATGTAAATCCTTCCAGGTTTCTCGGAACTCCTCCTCATCATTATTTCTTTTCACATTGATTTTTTTAAACTTTGTGTTCTAAATTTTCTTCTTCCCTCCTTCCTCGTCCCTCCCTATGAAATCAAGCAATTCAATATAAGTCATACATGTGCAGTTTTGCAAAACATCTTCACATGAGTCAGGTTGTGAAAGAAAATAGACAATAACTTTAGAAAGAGGAGCTAACAAATAAAATTATACTTCAATCTGTATTTAGGTATCATCAGTTCTTCCTCTGTTGATGGTTTGCATTTTTCATATGTCCTTCTGATATCATACTGCTCATCATTTCTTTCACAGTTACTATTGCTAACTGTATTACCCTCCATCTTATTCCCTCCCCTTGATATTTACTCTGTTTTCTATCTTCCTTCACCCTATCCTCCACCATTTCGGCTCTGCCCCTCACACATCTACAATCACCCTTAAAAATAGTACTAAAAAATCATTATGCTATTGAAATGGCTACCATTTTGCTTTAAGCCAGAAAACTGGACTCCAAAGCTCATGAGGCAGTCCTTCTCTACATAAAGCAAGAAAGCACAACCATCTCTTCACTCACCAGGATTCTGCATTATCTGTAGGCAGTTCTTGCTTTATGTAAATTTTCATTATACAAATCTGACTTTTCATAAAGAATTTTGAAAGACTTGGGAAGATGTAATAGAACCATGTATAAAGAGAGTGTGTAAAAAAAGTATGCCTACTTTTTTTCTTGATTTTCATGGATTTGACAAATATATAACTTTGAAGTGGTATATAAGAAGATTGTAAAATTAGCACAAGTATTGGAGCTAGAAGTGAATGAAAATGATGTAGAGGAGTTGATTCTCATGGATCTGTTGAATGAGGATCTGATTGAGCTGCTAGCTGCAAAGATTGCAGAAGAAGAAAGGGAAACTTTGGAACCTGAGGTCAAACCAAAAATATTCATGACAAATCAGCTGGCAGAAGTATTTTATCATTTGAGTAGATTTTTTCTTGTATTAAAAAAATGGATCCAAATACTTCAAAATTTTTTAAATTCAAAGGCTAATTGAGGATAATATTGCATGCTAACAATATAAATGAGGGAAAAAAGAGCCACTGTCCAAATATCTCACAGTAGTTTCATAAAGAGCAGCTGGGTAGCATAGTGGCTAAAGCACTGGGCATAGAGTCAGGAAGACCTGAGTTCAAATGTGGTCTCCAACACTTACTAGTTGTATGACCTTGGGGAAGCCACTTAATCCAGTTTGCTTCAGTTTCCTCATTTATAAATGAGCTGCAGAAGGAAACAGAAAATCACTACAGTATCTTTGTCAAGAATACCCCAAATGGGGTCATGAAGAGTCAGACATGACTGAAACAAATGAATGACACAGTGAGTGGGGAAGAGACAACATCTCCACACCTTTGGTAATTTTACTGTATAGTATGTGCATACTTTATCATTACCTTTAATTTCAAAATTCTGTTTATTATCATGGTATAGAATTTGATGTCTGCATTTTAGTACATTTTATGATTCGTATAAGGATATTATTTTGTGTATGCCTTTGTTATAAAGGTTAAGTGAAGTGGGTGGGTGGAAGCAAATTTGCTTTATGTAACAATTATTCTACATAGAGGTTCACAGAACAGTCCATTTACATAAAGTGGGAATTGTCTGTGATTAGATTTCAGCATCTCCTCCTATACAGTAAAGTAGCTCCAAAACTGACCTTTCCCTCTCTGCTTCTCCCTTTCATACCAGAGATGTAAGCAGAGAGCAACAGTTACTTCTGAAAGGCTTCAAAGACAAGGGCATTTTTGTCTTTCTTTGTAGTCTTAATACAATGCCTGACATCTAGTAAACACTTAAGAAATTATTGTTGACTGAATGACTAAAATGCAATAGCTTAAGTGGAAGCTTTCTTCCATTGAGCTTGACTGTTGCTGATGCTGGTTTCTTCACATGGCTCCAAAAGAGGAGTTTTTCTGGATACTCATTGACTCACCTTTCCCTTATGAGGTAAAAACTCAGGAAATCTCCCTTATGAAATCAATAGCCCCTTTTAATCATCCAGTGGTATCCAAAGAGTTGTTTGATTCATTATTCTGTGAATATTAACCTCTTCAGTCATAGAAACAGTTATAATCAATTGAGTTCAGGGAGTACAATCCTCTACAGTTCTTTAGTTATTACACATCCTCAAAACAGTCTTTTTCCTAATCAGTGTCTCCAAAAACTTGGTTTCTTCACATTTACATTTGATGTTTTCTTTTTTAGAAAAGTTATTTTCCTACCCCCTGATAACCAACAAACTATTTACATACAAAACAGGCATCACCTTATATCCTTTACACAATGATTTAACCCTTTTTATTTGGACCACAATTCTTTTTAGTCTCCTTCTGGCAAATAGCTTTTCTGGGAGTGAAAAATATTTCTTTGCAAATATATTTTGGCATTTTTATTAAACAAAAGTTTCTTTCTTGCCCTCTGTAACTACCACACTATTTGCCTACAAAAGGCTCATTACTTTTCATCCATCACCAATTAATGTATTTCTTTTTCTTTATGCAAAAGTTCATTTTTTTGCTCTTTGTAACAATCAGACTACTTACAACTTAAAGTGGCAAAGACTTATACTACCATAGAAACATTTATAGTGTCTCGGACAAACAAAGTACCTTTAAAATGGGCTGGGTTGGAGAAAGAAAAGCCAGACAGGTAGGGAACCATATTTTACATGCTGTTGAGGCTATTTCATTCTAAAGTATCATTCATTTTATTGTTTTAAGCTGTTTCCGTTGGTTTTGATTAATAGTGAGGAAAGTATTAAGCTAAAGTGCGTTTAGAAGTCAGTATTGTTGTTCAGCTGTTTTTTTCAGTTGTGCCTGACTCTTCATGACCCTATTTGGGGTTTTCTTGACAAAAATACTGGAGTGGTTTGCCATTTCTTCCCCTAGCTCATTTTACAGATGAAAAAACTGAAGCAAACAGGGTGAAGTGACTTGCCCAGGATTACACAGCCTAGTAAGTGTCTGAGGCTAGATTTGAACTCAGGAAGATGAGTCTTCCTGACTCCTGGCCCAGCACTCTATCTACTGTGCCACCTACCAGCCCCTATTAGAAGCAGAACACTCCTATAAAACCATAATATTACCATATATATTTTTTTTTTCGTGAGGCAATTGGGGTTAAGTGACTTGCCCAGGGTCACACAGCTAGTAAGTGTTTGTTAAGTGTCTGAGGCCGGATTTGAACTCAGGTACTCCTGACGCCAGGGCCGGTGCTCTATCCACTGTGCCACCTAGCTGCCCCCATATATTAAGTGTAAGCCTTGTTTTGGATCCATATAGAACAGCAAAAGATAAATCACAATAAATACATTTTGATGGAATCAGGTAAATAATCACCCTGACAGCTGTTATTATGAAAAGAAAAAGTAACTAATTGCTATAGTAATTTGCAGTTAAAGATGTATATTTTAAATCAATTTCTCACTTAAAATATGATTCAAAGCAATTATATTAATGAGATGTTGGGGACCAGTCTCTTTTTCTATATGAGTAAAAGGAATATGGACACATGAATAACAATGTAAAAAGCTTTATGGTAATAGTCCATTATGTATCATAATTTAGTGTTTTGATTTCCTTGTTATTTTGTTAGCTTTCTCCAGGCTGGACAAGGTGATCGTGTAAGTAATAAAAATATTTTTAGAATTTAGTTTTTCTATATGAAGAAACTAAGTGGACAATCTCAGTATGCATACATAAACATATGAAAAGAGAAAACGAATGAGTCATTTATACCGAGTGTAACTTAAAATGAGTTATGTTTGGGAAGAAAAGCATGGTCCTCGTCCCTTAGCAGCATCTTGTTTCTTCTCAGCTAGAGTTTTGCTTGCATTATGTAAGCAAAGAGTTAGGTCAAGTCATGGCCAAACTACTTTAAAAGCACAACAAACATGGTTTTAGGCCAGAACCAGAATCTCTACTTATTAAACAAGTCAAATTAGCATGAAAATAGTCCTTCAATTATTTACCATCTACCTTTTTGCCTTCCATTTTGTCATTCTTTTACAATCCTCCTGATCCTTGGCCTGGTTTGGAAATCCCTTTACTCTGATAAAGATTAGAACTAGTCTACCTGGGGCCAAAGTTTCTCAGGAGAGAATGAGACCAAAGTCCCCTGTATGAGATTATCTATGGGTTTTTCCTTTTTTGTTTACTACTGACTTTTTAAAAATCACTTCTCTTATGGGAGACTGGTGAATTATGCAAAACTGCCTTGTGTCTTGGGTACAATATGATCACATGGTCCCTTTAATTAAAGTGCTTGAACTCATTCCAGGTTTCTTAGACAGGTCATTAGCATCATATTCGTCTATACATACATAAGGTAACTTAGGTACTGTGGGAAAAGTAGGTGGAGCCGGAGGACAAAAGAAGAAAGTATAAGGAGGTAAATGAAATCTACTCTTTTGGGGCATTTACTAGATGTCCAGCTAGATTCCAGGGCTATAATCGCAGGAAGAGTTAGACAGTGGAAAGTGCCTACTTAAGGAGTGACTGCCTTATGTAAAATGTTCCCTGAATTTTTACTTCCCTGATGAAACATAAGCTCCTGAAAAAGAGGTCTGAATTGATAAACTTTTGACAAACTTCTAAGAATTGGGAACCCCTTGGTAAACCACTATATCATCAGCTTATTGTAAATATGGTAATAGATAGACCTTCAAGCTTATCCATGGGGTTCCTGGGATAAAAATCCTTTGCTCCCTGGGACATTTCTCAGAATGACTATTCATTTGATATGTCAAGAGAGAAAAAAACAACTGGGCTGTCCCTAGGCAAACCGATATCTGTCAGCTTCGTATAAAGTGTAAATGTTATCAGTAAAGTAGTGACTTTAATGATTTCTGGAAAAACAAGTGCTAAAGTTTTGACAAATGTATTCACAATATAGTCAGATTTCTACTTGGATAATTCAGTATCCAGCCCAAAATGAGATTCCTAGTCACTCCTTTGGTGAACTTAATAAAGCACATCTCCATATTTTTCATAAGGGGAAGAAGAATATTCCAAGGATCTTCAAGAACATCCCAAAATCTGTAAAACTGCTGTAGAGGTAGGTGCAAAATAACATTGTTATTTGAATCTGAGAAAAGCACAAAAGGCAAATGGCTTAGTCAGTTAGGGAACTGACACTACAGCTAATAATTCACACCTGTGGTGCGGTGGGGAGTTTTCCTGCTTAAGTTCTACTTCCTTTAAGCGTTTGGACTTTATTGTTTATTTCACAAACATATAATTCTGGCCTATACATATTTTTAAGCTATATAACATGTACTCTGCCTTATGGTCATGAAAGGCATTCTAAGCAGAATTAACTTTTTAAAAATATATGGGTTTGATTTTTTCCAAATCCTTTTGTGAATATTGATCTGGGATGTTGGGGTTTTTCAATTTTTTATTTATTTTATTCTGAACTTAAATAAAACAAGCATTTCCATAACATAGTAGAATAGAAAAAAAATGATTGTACATGAAACTGCAAATCTATTATACACAACTTGCTATTCCCTTTAAATATACAATAAAGTTATCATGTAACTTGCTTTTTTTTCCCTTTTTCTCCCCCACCCCCCCCACTCTAGAGATGCCTACCATTAGGCACAAATATGTATATATATATATATATATATATATATATATATATATATATATATATATATATATATATATATATATATATATATAATACCATTCTATACATACTTGTATTTATCAGTTCTTTCTCTGGATGCAGATAGCATCTTCCTTCATATATCCTTTGTAGTTAATTTGGGTATTTATAATAGTCAAAATGAATTATTCACTCACTGTTGTTCTTAAAACAATATTATTACTGTATGCAGTGTTCTCTTGGTTCTGCTAATTTTATTCTTCAATACTTCATGTCTTTCCATGTTTTTCTAAGATCATCGCGTTCATCATTTCTTATAGCACAGTAGTATTCCATTAATCATGTACCACAACTTGTTCAGCCATTCCCTAATTGATGGGCATTCCTACAATTTCCAGTTCTTTGCTACTCCAAAGAGAGCTGCTATAAATATTTTAGTTATATAGGTTCTTTTCTTTTTGTCCTAATCATCTTGGGAAATAGATCTAGTAGTGGTATTGCTGGGTTAAAGGATATAGGCAGTTTAATAACTCTTTGGGCATAATTCCATGATCAGGGATATTGTGAGAAAAGGGTTACTATTCCTTGGGTGAAATAATCATTCAAATATAAAAACTGAAAAGAATAAATAATAAAATAATAAATTATTAATAATAAATGATATTTCATTACTTGCTGAAATAATGTCAACTAAAGTCTAAAAGTTTATTTTTAACAATACATAGTATATGCTTATTACTGAGAAAAAAGTATATTTATTTCTCTCTTTTCATCTACTAATAATAAATTGCCTTGGGTAAGTCACTTAACTTCTCTGTCATTTTTATCTCTAAAAATGTAAAGTTTAAACTAAATGACTTCTAAGGTCTTTTCATATTTAACAGTCTAAATATTTTGATTCTATAACATATTATACCTTGAAAACCTTGAGTAAAATCAAAACTACTGTTATTTACTTCAGCACTTTGATGATTCTGAAATTTCATAAATGTGGATATTGTCTCCAATGGTACAGATTGTAACCTGTCTGTGCCTTTTCATCCCATGCAAATATTGTCTGTATTTTTCCTTATAAAGCCTTCATGCAAGATTCTAGGAGCATTTTTCCATATTTCTTGACATTACATCAAGAAACTTGGTCATTTATCAAGCATCTCTTGCTCTTGATATATGACTGCCTCATCTTCTTTCAGGCATCTACCTCCCTTGGGATATTCTTTTACTCTTTTTCCTGTGCGAAACTTTATTGGCAGTGTTCTATAAGCTGGTCACATTACCATGGGCAATGGGTCACCCTCAACTTTACTTCTTTAGAGACTGTGGTATTCCATGAAACACAAGCATATAGTATCATTAAATGAATACTGGTGTTTAAAAGATTGACCATCATTTCAGGGAGAGGCTTTGGTTTACAGACAGTAAGTGTCAGAGCCAGGATTCAAACTTACATCATTTGACTCTACATTCACTATCCTTTCCATTGTACCATATTGCTTCTTATTAGATCATTCAAGGCAGAATGAGACCTTTCTCTAATTTTATAGCAACTACTCTGTTAAGATACATAATTTCCCATGGTGTTCTCATGTCCCTAGCTATAAAGCCAAGAATAGACTGCAAGATAAAGATAGGTGTACACTGACTGGCAATGTAAAGTCTAAAACTAAAGCAGCTATGTGTGTGTGTATATATATATATATATATATATATATATATATATATAGTGTGTGTTATATGTTTATATACATAAAAGATATATAACGTACATAATATTGTATATAATGTACTGTGTGCATATATTTATACACATACACATTGTATGTATAAAGCAAATCTTTGGCTTCATGTGCTTATTTCAGGTAAATTCAAATATTTAAATTTTTAATCACACTAGATCTCTGAAAATGACCTCAATATAACTATAAGAGCAAATAGGCCATGTCTTCATAAGGGCAGGACTTCTAAGCCAGATGATATTATTTAGCTCAAAATATATATTTATAAATATAATATACAAATATATATGTGTATATATACAAACACACTATATATGTATGTATGTTATATATATGTGTATATTTATGTGTATGTGCATATGTTTATGTCAATTAGTAAGTATTTCTTGAATGCTTCCTACACATCTAGTGCTGTGTCAAGCCCCTCTGAATGTATACATGAGCTAGGCCTAGGAAGTAAAACAACAAATTTGCCTATGGAAGCAAAGAAGTGAAAGTACCAATAATATGTCAGCTAGAGAAAGGAGTTGTGCTGAATGCTTTTAATTTTATGCAGGTGGGAAAATGAGTGAGTATTAGTTATTTAAAGCAAAGACCTGATATCAAATTTTGTAGAAAAGCAAAGAAACACACCAGTGGATGCTTGAAACTATAAGGATAAAACTATATTTAAAAAAGCTATAAGAATGAAAAATGTTAAGAGAAAGAAGAGGTTCAAAGAATGGAGATGGAAAAGGACCTTAGAAATAGATCAATCTAATCTAACTTCATTTTACAAAAGGAAAAAAATTCCTCATGCCAAAAGGTCTAAGGAAGTTAGAAAAGATGTGCATGATATAACTAAAGTAATTATCCAGTCACTCAAAGGGAGTATGACTAGTTGAAAAGATCCAAGTTATGATTTGTTCAAATAGATGATTAATTTTTCAAATAAAGGCCCATTTTTTTGATGAACAGAATGCTGAACTCTATATTTATACTGATCTTACAAAATAAACTGGAAAAAAGGTGTGTTTGATGTGAATAATATTGAGTTAGGAAATATGGTGCTTCCAGCATGGCCCTAAAATAATCATCAACATCTGAAGAAGGAACATTCAAAGTCCCTGTGACCCCAAAAAGTATACATGTGGAAAATGTGTGGCAATACTGGAGTTATTTTTGGTTTTAATTTTTATTTTCAGTTCCAAATTCTCTGTCTCCCTCTACCACCTGCCCCACCCATTGAGAAGGTGAGAAATAAGACAGGTGACAATATTGTTGATGCTTCTTTGACATCAATGGTATTGTTCATGCAGAATTCATCCCACAAAATCAAAACATTAATATGCAGAATTATTGAAGCATTGGAAAGGATCTATTATATATGTATATATATGTGTGTGTATGTATGTATGTGTATATATATATATATGTATATGTCAATTGTGGCCCAAGAAGGTTATTGTTTACCATGCCAATGCTCCAGTTCATGGTTATTTTCTTTTTGCTAAACGTTATTTTATGATACCTTATTATTTTGTATCAGTTCTTTATCAATGTGTCATCCTACCATTGAATCATTCCTCATAACAAAGAAAAGTAGTTCAACCAAACCAACAAGCACAATTTCTACTGATCTTACTGCATATGCCACATTTCACACCTGTGGTGCCCCACATTTTATCTGTTCTCTAGAACAAAGATTAGTTAGTTATTAGCATGAATCAGATTCAGTTGCCTTTTGGTGTTGTTTTTTGTTCATATTATTTTAGGCATTGTGTTTATTGTTTTCCTAGATTTGTTTAATTTGTTCTGTATCACATTGTATAAGTCTTCTCATGCTGCTCTAAATTTTTCATATTTGTTTTTATCTTAAATCACAGTTCTATTATATTGCATTTATATATCACAATTTGTTAGCTATCTCCCAACTGATTAGCATCCATTTTGTTTCCATCTTTTTACTACCCAAGAAGAGCTGTGATAAATAACTTTTTATGTGCCATATAAAAAGGATTTTCATATATGTTTTTGACCACCTTATGATGTATGAGATCATCAAATGGCATACAGTCAAATAAATTTTCATGCATAATCCCAGACTTTTCCAAATCAATTCACAGCTTCATCAGCACTACATTAGTATGTCTACATTCCCACATTTTCTATAACACTATTTCTGTCTTTTAACCTCAGTGGTCCCAAAGGTCTCTTCCAGTTGTCAGTCCATCAACTTTGCCACTTTAAAAGGTACTAGGTGAGATATGAGAATTTCCATTATTTACATTTCCCTTATTTATAGATTTGGTACCATCTTTCATACAGTTGTTGATAGTTTTAATTTTGCCTTTTTAAATTATTGATTTATATTCTTTGATCCAAGGTACATTTTCTATGAAATAATTCTGAACCAAAAATAGCATTACTGTCCTCTTTACCCAGTTATTTATCAGAGTTGTTGTATTGTTTTGGAAAATTCAAGTCCAAATTCTAAAAAAGCAAAAATTTGCCACTCCAGAAAGAACATGCTGCAAAGAACATGTACTGGATTTAAGGAAGGGTACCCATCTTCAAGTCTGGTTCCTGCTATTTATGACCTGGATGATCTTGGGCAAGGCACTTAATTTTCTAGGCCCCAGTTCATCTATAAAATGAATAAATTGGACTTGAAGGCCTCTCAGGTCCCTTCCAGCTCCATATATAGAATCCGAATGAGCCTATGGCTTTGAAGGCACTTCCAAAAGTGGTGTTCAAAACTGTTTTGAAAAATGTATTACCAAAAATGAAAGGCTTCTCCAGTTTGAACATAAAGTTATAAATCCAAATCCCATAAGATGTGGTGGAGAAAGTATTCTCATTATACTATAGGTACCCAATGGTCAGGGTCTATCGATTGCTTTTTTAGATCTAAATGAACTCATTTATCTGCTATTTTGGCTAAATTTCAGTTTCATCACTTTTTAATCTTTGGTGAAAGAATATGAGATTTGGAGTAAGAAGATCTGGATTTAAATTTTGGCACTTCTACTAACTAATTGTTTAACTACAAACAAGTCATTTAAACTTTCTGAGCCTCAGTTCTTCATTTGTAAAATAAGGGTGATAACGCTTACACCTACTTAATAGAGTTGTCATAGGGATCAAATTATGTAATGTATGTGAAAGTGCAATTATGAAGAACTATGTATGTCAATATAAGCTCTTTCAAATCATTAGATGTTATTATTAATTATTTAAAATTATAAATATGCCTGCCTCAAGAACTTTGTAATATAGTTAAGGAACTAATGCTAATAAATATGAGGTAATTAGAGAATATTTAAATGCTAAGCTGTGGGCACTGTTATCTTTTTCTTCTTCAGGGCCTTGTGTAGGGCCATTGGCTACTCAGTTCCATGGGCTCACCAAAGCCTTCTGTCACTGGGGAGTAAAGGAGAGGTTTCAACCAACACATTCCAGTTGAGTCTATGTGACAAGGGTATGGACAGTGGTTATAGGTAGAGATTTTGGAACTAAAAGAGCCAGGCAGTGAACCTGTCAGGACTAGAAGCCAAGCTCAGAAGCTGGGGTTTTCAGTCACAAAGATGAATAGGTGGGGCAGCTAGATGGCGCAGTGGATAGAGCACCGGCCCTGGAATCAGGAGTACCTGAGTTCAAATCCGGCCTCAGACACTTAACACTTAACTAGCTGTGTGACCCTGGGCAAGTCACTTAACCCCAATTGCCTCACTAAAAAAAAAAAAAAAACAAACAAAAAAAAACAAACAAAAAAAAAACAAAGATGAATAGGCCAGAGGCAGTAATGTTGTCCAAACATCAGTCAAAAATAAGACCACAACCAAATCCAGGGAAGCTAGTAGAAGATAAAGTCCAAGATTAATAAATCAAGGGTCTAGTAACTACAAGGTAAACAATGGAGCATTGAGCTAGACATGGAGAATTTCAGTTGTCCAAACTATAATAAGGCTATGGGCACTGCAACTTTTGAAGCCTACTATGATGAGTCCAGCCCTCCTGCTCCCCAAGTTTCCCTTGAATTGCTTTTGGTTTAAGAGCTCCTATGCATACCAGGCTCATGTAGCTGAATCTATCCTTCCTTCAGAATTTTAGATAACTGGGCTATTGGTTAAAGTACATTATTTATTCCCATTAGCAAGGTCACATAAATCTTTGAACCCAATGGTCAATTTCATACTGGCACAAAAACCAATCTTAGAATTTAGTTATATTTGTTGATTTACCTTTCTGGTATACAAACTCCCCAAGGGTATATTTTAATAGGTCATATAGAGTGCTCTGGCTTCTGGGAAAGTGTTAAGTAATCATTTCAGTCTCAGCCTCTGTCACAGGCTTTCTCTGTTTCACCTGTGTGTAGCATTCCAAACACATTGAGCATAAAATGGATTAAGAACAAAGCTTGAGGTTTCATTTAGAACTGTGATTTGACAGTAGCCTCATAATTGCTAATTGAAACAGGAATTTCATACATGCATTTCCTTTGTTGTCTTCCCATTAGAGAAGTTGGGGGAGAGGGAGGGGGAGATCCTCAGGGAAATGCACAGAAATTTTTCAAAAAGTCATTAAAAATCCATCATCTGCAATGTGTACTAACTCTAGTAATACATCATATTTACCTAGTAGAATGTAGCAGCACTAAATGCTTTTAGGATCTATTAAAGGCATGATTTGTGCAATGTGATTTTGTATTTACCTAATAACCTATTGTCTAAAATTTCAATCCAATGTAGATAGATATGTAGAGCACACGTTTTCCAATGGTATGTAGCAGCTTGGATGCGAATACATATTAACATACTTTTTTTCAGAATATAAATTATGGTTATGTTAAACATCACTAAAATTTTGCAGCTCAGGACCTCGGCTTATTTTTTCTTCTTCCAGTGAATGTAAAATGCAGACTTCTCTGTAATTCTGGGGCTAAGACTGTCACATCCCAGTGTCCTATATAGCTAGAGTTTTGCCCCTGATTAGGAAGGAAACGTTATTATGACTTGAGGGGAGAGACCATCATGCCTATGCCTTTAAATCTTATTATCAAGTTAAACTATCCAGGAGAAAATGCTTGGTTTATTAAAAGACCAAACCTTGAGATGCATTTTGTAAACCTGACCTATTTTTTAAGAGTAAGCTTTTGGGGGGCAGCTAGGTGGTGCAGTGGATAAAGCACTGGCCCTGGATTCAGGGGGACCTGAGTTCAAAGCCAGCCTCAGACACTTGACACTTACTAGCTGTGTGACCCTGGGCAAGTCACTTAACCCTCATTGCCCTGCAAAAAAAAAAAAAAGAGTAAGATTTTGTTACAGATAATAAAAATACTACCAAATGTAAATGCCTGGGAATATCTGACCAAGCAGGAGTCCATTTACAAACTTAAGATTGTGGTTACTTTCCAGATGGAAAAAAGAGGACTTGTGATGGACTGAATAATTAAGTTTATTACTTGTGCCCTGCTGTACAATTCGGTAGGTTTGTTTTTAATCTCCAATTCATTTAAAACTCTCCAGCCTTTGTTACTGCACAGCGGGATACTATAACGGTCTGAACAGACACAGAAGGCAACAGTCAGGCCTAGTAGGATAGGAAGAAACTGAGTAAACAAGCAGTTTGCTGCTGCAATTGGTAGCTGGGGTAACTAGGGACAGACACCAATAACAGAGGACTTCTATTTCAGCAAGTGTGGAAGATGAAGGAACTGCTCTAGTGCCCAGAAATTGGACCACATTTGGGTGTCTACCACAGGGAACCAAGCATCCATACACTAAGTATAACTAGATTTTCCTGCAAGGAGAGAAGATATATAGGATGAAGGAATACCTTTCTTTTCTCCCAAATCAGGGATGATGAAGTATACCCCTGGAGGATAGAAGAAAAGAGTTTGAAAGAAAATAAGAAAAAAAACTCTTAAAAAAAAAAAGCAAAATCAGAGTTATGAGGATCAGGGCCTTGAAAGGTAGAAAAACATCCTATTTGTTGTTATTTGCATATATCATTGCCATTGTACAAGCTTTTTACAATGCCTGGAAAACAGTCCCTTGTCACCTCCACATCTTAGAAGCCCTTGCTTCCATCACAGCTCTATAAAAGTGCCACTTCCCAAAGGAGGGTTTTTTAAATCCTCCAGGTGCTAGAGCTCTCTGAGATTAGTTGTATTTACTCTGTATTTATATTTTGTATTTGCTAATAATAAGTGTTCAGGCAAATGCTCTGAGCACAGAGATTATTTCATTTTTGCCTCTAAATCTCCAGCATATAACATGGTGCTAGCAAATATCAGATAATTAATAAATGATTGTTGAATGAATGAATGAATGAACAAATGAACAAACAAATTAATGAGTGAACAAATGAATGAATGAAGAGGAAAAGAGGGTAGAACTTCCTTACCTCTGGGGTCCCTAGTTCCCTTTAAATCTCCCCTTAAGCACTGCCTCCTATAAGAGGCCCTTCCTGCTGCCCTAGGTTACATGTTGTCTCTCCTCACAAACCACCACAGAATGTAAACTCCTTGAAATGAGAGACTATTTTTACTATACTTTCCCCAGCACTCAGAATGGTTATCTGACACACAGTACTGAATAAGTCAAGGCAACAAGCATCTATTAAGAACTTACTATGCGATAAGGGGCAATGGCACCATGTAAAGAGATGTGTCCTGGTGCTATAACTACTTGATGAGAGGTGCAGACTTGGACATATATTGACTTAATATACAAAATGGGAAAAAGTGCTGTCTTCCTGAGGTATCTATTAAGATTGAGGAGGAAATCATACTGCTGTCTGTCAAGCTTCTGAAACCCCAATTCATGATCCATAGAGGAACAAAAATACCACCTGGGAAAAAAAAACATAAAGAATCTTTAGGAATTGTGAAGAGGCAGGCAATAAACTGAAGGACTTAAAGGAACAGTTAGTATTTGGTTTTCTCTTCTTCCAAGTGAAAGTATAGAGAAATAGGATATAAAAAGGACAGCTAGCTAAGAAAATGGACAGAAATCACAGATCCTTGGGGAAAAGCCACAATAAGTATGATCTTAAAATGTTCATTTTCCTGCATTTATTTACTTATATTTGTGCCAGAACATGATATTTGTAAAGGTATTGTGTGATGAAAGTGTACTCTTTAAGATTTCCATTGGAATATTTCAACAGGACATGGCATCTAGTTTTTCTTCTGCTATATTTGTTAACTTCTGAAGAAATACAGCAACAATTAATGTTTTATTATCTTTTTGCATTTCATTTAACTTTTCCTTTGAATACTTAGATGTTATAACATTTGGTACATAAAGATTTGATACTGATATTATTTTATGCTCTATAGGGTCTTTATTCATAATATGCTAAACCTATTTGTCTCTCTTAAGTAACTGTTTTAATGTTTTCTTATCCAAAATCACAACTGTAATTCTCGGGTTCTTTGGCATTAATCTGAAGTATAATAAATTTTATTTCAGTCCCTTACTTTGTTTTTGTCTTAATTTTAAAAATATAATGCTTCTATGTAGCAAATTATTAGAATCTGTTTTATAGTCTGCTTTGCACTTCACTCTCAACATAGTGACCATATAGGTTAATGTTAAAGGTATAATTCTGGGTGACCATAATTTTCCTACATAAAAGATATAGCTCCAGATTGACTGTTGGAGAATACTCATAGTTTTGCTGGGACAAGCTGCTCTCCACTGTAGCCAAAGTACAGGTCAGAACACATTTCATTTCTTGGCTGTGCAGTTCATGTCTATATAAGGCACAAAGTAGACACACAATGGTCTGTTTACTATAGACTTATAGAATGGAATTTTGATAAGAGAACTGAGATTAGGGTTTGTTGTGCATCTTGGTGATTTTGGATACAGAACTATTGGTGAGAAATGAAATCAACTTCATAGCCTTTTAGAAAAAGGTCAAGATCATGTCCAAATTACAAAGCTAGAATCCAATTCTTGAGTCACATAGTTAGTAGTTTTTACCTGCTTCAAATTATACAGAAAACTGGGCATCGCAACTAATTATAATCTTTATTATAATTAATTTTTAATTATAAATATTAACAAATTATTTTCAAAACTATAATAACCTTAAAATAAACTAAATTTGTGGTTTTAAATTTCAGATAAAGAAAGAACTTTTTTTCACTGTGCAAGAAGATTCAGAATTTGGTAATGGTGATAGGACATAATATGGATAATTATAATTACCAAGCCAACCAGGAATAATCAGTACTCAAGGTGGCAGAATCTAATGGATGAAATTTATTGGAATGGAAACTAAGTTTGTTGAAGAGAAGCAGGTACCCACTTTTTCTGTGCTTGCCAAGAATCCAGGCCCATCAAAACATACAAAGAATGGAGGATCAAATAGCCACCTTGGGATGCCTATCATTCCCTGGGGATCTGAATCTCACCCAAAGGATCTTTGCTCTATTCCGTGGATACCAAAGCAAAATGATTCACCCTCAACATACGTTCAGGTGCCTGGCTACCTGAGTATTACTAATGAACCTGAAAACCAACATTTCTTTAGGGATTCACTATATCCTACTTCAAATAAAACTCAAGATTATCTTTTCCCTCTCAAGATATGCCCCTCATTATATCTTCCAAATGAGAGATCTGATGCTAAACCAGAAATTGTTCCTGAAATATATGTCATTAAACAAAAACCCAGCACAATCGCTTTTTCCAACAATGAATATTTAACCCCTGCTATCGACAGTGAACTCCACATCTGTGGAATCAATAATACAGAAACTTCTTTGTATGAATTTGTGGAAGAAGTAGAGGAGGGGGATGATGAAGCTTTCCCACAGCTGCCACTCAATGAGACATTTTTTAAAGACATTCAAACAAGAGAAGTATCCCATGGTAAACAAAAGGCACTTGGATTTATGGTGGAGAAACATGTCTTTAATGAGAGTAGTTCCTGTGAACATTTGGGGAGAGAACCAAACAAGGAGGAAAACAAAGAAAAAGCAATCAGCATGGTGGTAAGTTGAATTGATGCCTCATTATAATATGAATGATTCTCACAATTATTTAGCTGATAGCTCATGTATAGTTGTTTTGTTTTATTCCCAAGTTCAGATGCATTTGAACTTGATACTATAACATAAGGTGGGGAATGAAAACAGTTTATTGACTAACCCTTTGCTATCACATAAAAAATGTATTATTAATTTGCAGGTAATGATAATAACACCTAATTCATTTAATTAATTCAACAAAATGTATTAAGATACCTACTATGTTTAGGCAAATGAAATAATGACTCAATTAAGGTAAAATATTTCTCAAATTGGAAGTTAAAGGATTGTTGAACCATAGGAAGGGAACCATAGTTGAGGTCATACCTGGTGAATTGATAGAGGATGAAATTATCTCGATTCCATGATATTCTCAGCATCCTGAGAGAAGTATCAGGACAATCAAATGGAAGAGTTCACCAAAGGTTGAAAGTTGGAAGATCCAACTGAGTTAAGGTATACTAGGATGGTATGTTGACCATAGAGATAAGTCAACAGAGTAGGTAAACTGGACTAGGAGATTAAGAAGAGGCCAAAGGACCAAATACCATGATACCAGGGAAAAGGAAACTTAGCATGAATGGGAATAGTGAGAGAGAGGGAGATGAAAGGATTGACAATTGTGGTCAAAGAATTAAATTTTACCAGTGAAGATCTTGGATAGAGTGTAGTTCCATGAGTCTCTCCTTTGAGCTCTGGTCCTAGATCTCCACCTGCGTCTTGGACTTCACCACCTAGATGCCTCAAAAAGCACTTCAAATTCAAAATTATCCCAAGGTGAATTCAATATTTCCCTCAAAGTCTACCTTTCCTTATAATTTCCTTTTGCGTATTGATGGCACCTCCATCCTCCCAGTCACAAAGGTTCAAAAATCTCCAGTCATCTTGAACTCTGACTCCACAACCTCCCCAGCCCAAAACAGTCAGATGTCAACTGTATCATCACCACATCCCTCACATAATTCAGCTTTTGTTCACTGAACACCAACTATCAGTATCCTAAGTCAGCTTCTTATTACTTTTCAATTGGATTTTTGTGATAACATCCTAATTGGTCTCCCTGCCTACAGTTTCTCCCCTTTTCTTCTCACAATTGTCAAAGCAATGTTCTTAACACACAGGTTTGGCTATATCACTCAGCTATTCAAAAACCATCAGTGGTCTCCTGTTTCCCAAACTATAGGTCCTGTAGGATAAAACACAGATTCCTCCTCCTGGCACTTAAGAATCTCCACATTTATCCCCAGTAGGAGCCAGACACAACTGAAAAACAACTGAACAACAACAAACCTTCAGCTTCATTTCATATTACTGTCTTCATGCATTCTATATTCCAACCAGAGTATACTACAAGTAATTCTCTACAGGTTTTATGCCATCTTCTACCTCCATGCATTTTTTACAAGTTTTCTCATATTGTTGGAATGAACTTCTCTTTCATTTTCTCCTGGAAAAATCTTTCTTTGTCTTCAGGAATCAGTTACCATGCTACTTCTATGAAGCCTTCTGTGATTTCCCCAGAAGAAAGTGTTGTGTCCTTAGATTTTCCTAAAATATTTTATATAGATCTCTCCTTTATCTTCATACACTTTACTTTGTATTATATGTATCTGTATACATGTCATATCCCTACTAGTATCATAAGCTTCCTAAGTAGAGAAGCCATGTAATTTTTCATCTTTGTGTGTCCTACACGGAGCCCAGAGCCAGATACACTGAAGTTACTTAATATTTATCAAATTTATATAAATAACACGGTCAAAGGTATTAGCATGTTAGTTTGTGATTGAAGTAAAGGAAAATATCATTGGAGCTTGAGGAGGTTGAAGAATTGTGTGGTCAGGGTGTTAGAGATGTCTACAACATGAATATTACCATTATTATCTAGCCAGCTCTCAACTGTGCTTCACATAGACCCTAGACGTTTTCCACCATGCTTCCCCCTGCACATAGTTCCCTTCTCCCTCCAACTTTCCACCTTTTGCTCTAGGAATAATCAAATCAATAATACTATTGCTACTGGGAAAAGCCTGACAATCTTTGGTCCTATAGCTCCAATCATGACTGCTGACATCCCATCTCCAAAGTCCCTCCTCCAGTCACTATGTCCCTGTGTTGTCTCTTCCTTTTAGAACAATAAGCTCCTTACACGTAGGGGCTGTCTCACCTTTAGTTTGTATCCCTAGTGCCTAGTACACTCTCTGGCACATAACAGACACTTTCTAAATGTTTAGTTATTTGTTCATTTGGGTAGATGGGGAGGCATCCACACTAAAGGGAATGGTATAAAGCAAAACACAGAAATGGGCATAAATACAGCCAGCATGTTTGAGTATCAGTGAGACAGGTGATGTGACTAGAAAGGAAGGGATTTGGGGCAGAGTAATGAAAGGCAAATTTGGATCAGTAACATATGGCCAAATTTGGGGTATGGTCTAGAAAAAGAGGGAGGGTAGTCTGGATTTGATATGGCAGGAAGTGAGATCTTGGACAAGAGACCAATATTTATTCAACATGTGTTTTCAGAGCCTCTAGAAAGATTAAGGTGGCAGTAGAATGGAGAGGATGGAATGAAGTCAGATAGATCATGTAGGAGGCTATTACAGTAATCTAAGTATAAGGAGATGAGGACCAATGCAAGGAGAGTATTGGCAAGAAAAATGGAAAAGAAAATAAATTCAAGAGGAAGTTTTATTTTTAAGAGACAGTTTAAAAAGAAATATTAGAACTTGAGAGCAAATCTTATATGTGACATGAAGGAAAGGGAAGACTCAAAGATAATTCTAAGATTTCTATTCTAGAGACTGGAAAAATGGTTCTACAGAATATGGCACAGGGAAACTGCTTTTGGAGAGGAGATGATGGGTTCAGTGTTGGATATGTCTAGATTAAGGTGGTAGCAGGACACCCAGATAAAGATATCCAGTAGAGTTAGAAATATGGAGAGATACAAAAAAAAAAAAAGAATTCACATTTATGTGGGACATTAGGGTTTTGCATACATTCTAACTTGATTCTCACAAAAACTCTGTGAAGTAGGTGCTTTTATTATACCCCATTTTATAGCTCTTGAGTAACGTACTTAGCTTTACATGACTAATAAGTGTCTGAGGCTGGATTTGAACCTATGTTTTGCTGACTTTAAGTGTGTCATGCTATGCCCTACATCACACTACTCCTTACAGGGAAAACTAACTTGTGCCTGTGGTCTAGGTGTCATATGTCCTTTCTATACAAAGATGGACTTTAGTTTCTATGAGACTTAGAATGAGAGAAATGCAGTTTTATCTTTGACTTGTTCAGAGCACTGAAAGATATATACCACATCAGACAGTACAACTGATCAGTGCTCAGCATCTCATTGGCATGCAAAGGAAAGGAGCTAGCAGGAGTCAGAATATCTGTGATCTCTAATAGCTTTTGCTGTGTCTCCTTATCAGGTAGTTATACAATGGCTATGCCCATCCATTCCTAGTATATTATTATAGAACAGAATATCAATGTCTTGTAGAAACACTACTTGAATCTTTATTGTGAATCCAAGAGTCAGTCTGTATAAATACCAAGGGTGAATACTCTTCCCTAACTTGCTGCTGCCACAAGCAAAGATAAGAGATTTCATTCATTTGACATCTTTGAACATCTGCTGTGTATAGTGCAGTGCTGAATGCTTTGAGACATACAAAGATAAATAAGACATGGACCTAGCATTCAGAAATGTTAGTCATGTATAATACAACAAATCTTTATTAAGTGGCAACTGTAGGCAGAGCATTATGCTAGGCAATGATGGGAAGAGAGAAATACAAAGGTTAGATAATAGTAGCATAGATTATATGGTTTAAATACTGTGAAGTATTTTAAATATATTATCTCATTGATAAATAAGAAAGAGCTTACAATCTAGTGGGGGAATAAGACACCCTCAGAGAGTTCTATGTGCATCAGCTCATTCAATATATCATCTCATTGACAGATAAGAAGGAACTTATAGTCAAATAGGAGCATGAGATACCAGCACAAATAGCTATAAAATACAAGATTATATAAGAAGGCAATATTTTATGCGGTTACATATACACAAATAACTACAGGGCATCAAAAAAACTATGTGTTTTAAGACAGAAGCAAAATACTATAGGGATTCAGAGACTGGTTAAGGACCTAAGGGGTCATCTTCTTCAACCCCCTCACTTTACAGACAAGGAAACTGATACCCTGAGACATGAAGTGACTCAGAAGGCATCATTAGAATTGGATCAGTTCTGAACTACTAACTCTAGGGCTCTATAATCTATACCTGAGGGACACAGTGATAATGGCTGGTGCTCAGGACAAATGCAAAGAAAAAAATGAGTAATAGTCAGCCAGTCAGACCACAAGCATTTACTCTGCTACATGCCAGAGGAACAATGAAAGACCAAACAAACAAAAAAAAACCTAGTCTTTGTTCTCAAGTTCATATGTTAGTGAAGGAAGATAACATGAAAAAAATTGTACATATATTTTATATATATATACATATATATACATATATATATATATACATATTTTTTATTTTTTTATTTTTAGTGAGGCAATTGGGGTTAAGTGACTTGCCCAGGGTCACACAGCTAGTAAGTGTTAAGTGTCTGAGGTCAGATTTGATCTCAGGTACTCCTGACTCCAGGGCCGGTGCTCTATCCACTGCACCTCTTAGCTGTCCCTATATGTACATATTTTAGATAGATTATAGATAGATAGGTAGAAAGATGGATGATAGTTAATAGATAGATGATGGATAGATAGATGATAGGTAGATGTAAGATAGATAGATGATAGATAAATAGATGAATGATAGGTAGATAAATGATAGATAGATAGATAGATAGATAGATAGATAGATAGATAGATAGATAGATAGATAGATAGATAGATAGATAGGTAGGTAGAGATTGGAAGGCACCAGCAGCTGGGTGGGATGGGAAAAGGAGGGATTTGAACTGAATCTTGAAGAAAGATAGGGAAATTACAAGAAGTAATGGAGAGGAAAGGCATTCTAGATATGAGAAAGAATCGGTACACAGGCATGGAGTCAGAAGATGGAGTTTTGTGTGTGAGGAATAGCAAGGAGGACAGAATAGCTAGATAATAGTGTTTGGAGGAGAGTAAAAGATAAGAAGGGACAGCGAGGTGATGCAGTGGATAGAGCACCAGGCCTAGAGTGAGGAAGACTCATCTTTATGAGTTCAAATTTGCCCTCAAACACTTACTAGCTGTTTGACCCTGGGCAAGTTATTTAACTCCTTTTTGTCTTAGTTTGTTCATCTTTAATATGAGCTGAAGAAGGAAATGGCAAACCATGCCATTATCTTTGCCAGAAAACCCCAAATAAGGTCATGAAGAGTCAGGCACAGCTGAAAAACAACTGAACAACAACAAAAATTGTAAGGAGAATGGAAAAGTATGAAGGCTTTAAATGCCAAAGGATGTTATATTTGATCATGGAAGTAATATGAAGTAATGGAGTTTGTTGAATAGTGGGAGAGGAGAAGGGAGGAGAGTTGTTCGTGGTCACACCTAAACTTTGGAAAAATGACTTGGACTACTGAGTGGAACGGGGATTGGAAGCTAGAAACACAAGGCAAAGCTAGTAGTTAGAACACTATTTCAACAGTCCAGGGTAGCATTGATGAACTGACTAGGGTGGTAGCTGTGTGAGTGGAGAGAAGTGGATGTATACAGTATACCTGAGTTTTATAGGTAGAAACAACAACTCTTGCTTTTGTTGGAAATACTAAAATTTATACTCATTACTCAATATTAGTTTATTTATTCTCTACCATTTAAGTAAGAAGGTATAGTGGGAAGGGTGCTGAATTTGGAGTCAGAATACTCAAATCCAAATCCTGACTCTGCCACTTACTCCCAAGGTGACTTCAGGCAATGTCCCTAAGAAGACTCAGTTTCCTCATCTCTAAAATGATGGCGTTTCACCATTTGACCTCAAAGAAGATCCTTTGTGGTTCTAAATGTGTGATACTTAGTTTTTTAATGACATCAAAATCCTGATAGATAGATATTGAAGTAATTCTTCCTTTAAAGCACTTTATAGCTTTGAAATAGTCATTTAATACCTAAGGCACAGAAAGAAAAGGGGAAAGGGTGCATATGCATTATTAATATCCTCCCTACCTTCATACAGTGAGTTTTCTATGCCAAGGGCCAAATAAACTCCATCTTTATTCAACCAATTAGGAAGTACCTAATCTGCACACAGGGTTGTTCTTGGACTAGTCTATTCCCACTCTGTTAGATTCATAAAACCTGTTTCTCTGGAGGGGATAGTGGTTATTAGTAGCCATAAAAATGTATAAGACAGATTTACAGGAACCCTGAATTCCCTGGTTTAACATATCATTAGAATAATTCTGGACAAAAATAAGGCTCAAATGTATTTTTCATTCAAGCTGCTCTGAATTTGAATTATATGGTTAATAAATCTTTCTGGAATATGTTACCAAATCTCACCAGGGTGAAAGAGAGCTAAATTTAAATTCAGTAAATCATGGGAGACCCTATAAAATATGCCAAATAGACATCTTGCTACATTTATTGCATTCACTATTCACTTTCATGATTTGTATCTTGGCTCTTTTTGATTCATCCAATGGCTCTAGAAACTAGCTCCTGTTCAAATCGTAAGCTCTGACTAACAGGTAGCAACACTGAACAAAGAGAGAAAAATCCCTCAACCAAGTCTGGATTAGATCACAATAGAAATGAAACTGATGGCCCTTCATCGTTACTATGTTATAGTCCTTTAAAAAAGCCTGCTTGTTATCCTCGCCCCTCCATTTAAGAAAAGTTTTGACCTTATCATCTTCCACCTTTATTTAACAAATTGTCCTAACAATGCCAAAAACTTTACAGAAAATATTGTAAATTACATATTACACTGGTGAGGTGTCTGCTGGATAGGCTTTACCATTTTTGCAACAGATTATCTAGCTAGTCAGTCATGGTACCAGCTATTCATGGTTGAACTCTCATGGAACTTTACTGTTGCCTCTTCGATACCAGGATGCTAATTCTCATTTTTTATTGATTTCCAGTGAGCACCAAAGTACTACATTGGGAGGTGCCAGAGGAAAAAAGTATCTTAATAAAGGCAGCATAAGATTATCTCTATGGTCTCTTGATTCACTGATGATTATGTTTCTCTGTGACTGATATCTAACCATTAGTCTCAGTTTTGCCACTTGGGATCTAACGGAAAATCATTTATTAAGTGTTTACTATGTACCAAATACTGTGCTCAAACACGAGGATAAAAATGAAAAACGAGCCAGTTCCTGCTCTCAAGGAATTTACATTAAAGAAGACAACATATAGAGGATGATTTGGCTTTGGGTTAAATGTAAAGTCTATGTTGTCCTTAAGAGTGCAAAGGGTATAGCAGATGATTAGGGCCAGCAAACCTTTGGGAGAAATCTTCTCTAGATTAAAAATCCTCATTTCCTTTAATTATGGCTCACACAACACAGTTTTGAGATGCACTGTGACCATCCTGGTCATTCTCCTTTGGGTATACTATAATTTGTTATACTATGATATAATTTTGCTGTGTACCTTTTAAACTATGAAACTCCTAAGGGTTTTTATAGGAAAAGAATTGTCAAATTTTCTTAGTCTGGTTTTTGATTTTTAAAATAAGCTTAATCATAATAAATATGAACATCTTACTGTGCTCAGAGGGCTAAAAATAGATTTCATATGAAACTTCCACTGGGTAGTTTTTTAAAAATTTCTATTAAATTTAACAGAGTAGTGATAAAATAAGCATAATCAAGCAGACCAACTCAACATACCAGTCATACCTGAAAATGTAGGTATTATTAGATATCTCTAGTCCATTATGTCTAATTACAAGGGTTTTATTCCTATTCAATTTGACAGTCAGTTTCAGTATAGCACTCTAGCCCACTGAGATTTTTTTTGAATCTTGACTCTTGTTATCTAATGTGTTAACTCCCAGTTTTGTGTCATCTGCAGATTTGATCATCATGCTATCTGAGTCACTGATAAGAATTCTGAACAAAGCAAAACCAAGGACTCAACCCTATAGCTTTCCACCAATAACTCCCTCTCTTCTTTCTGGGATATTAAGCTATTCATTATTCAGTACACTTTAACTGTCCCTCAACTGTCTACTTATATACCTAACTATTTTATTATCCAGCCCATGTTACTCTCCTTTGTCCTTGCTAAAATTCAGATACAGAGGGTCTAAAGCATTTTCCTTATTGATCAGTCTAATGATCTTATTCAAAATAAAGTTAATTTGTCATAACTTCTTAGTGAAGGTAAACTGAGTTCTAATAATTACCATTTCCCTTTCTAAATGGAATCAAGGTAACTAATAATCCATTTTAGAATTTCCTGGGAGTCAGAGCTCACTGGATTGTAATTTTCACAATATATCTTTTTGGGAAAATGAGACATTTATCTATCCCCAATCTTCCAGTGATTTCTCCAGGATCCTTCAAAGTTTATTGAGAGCTGTTCCATAACCACATTTATAAGTTCTTTTAGGTGTCTTGCAATGTAATTTGTCATGTCTTGGATATCTTTTGAAATAATCTGTTCATTTCCTGAGAGGGAAAGCTTGCACTATAAAGTGTTGTAGTGTGTTATGATTAATTATCCACATATGCCCCCAAGAAAATCCTGAATCATTTTTTCATTTACAGATGTCTGGGTCTTTGACCTTTTAAAAACAAACAATTTGTATTTGATAAAATTTCAATATGTCAGAATACATTATTATTGCTCCCATTTAAAGCAATAGTATGTTAAGATATTTTCACAGTTAAAAACTGCCAAGATTATTTCTCACTGCCCTGTTGAGGAGGGTTAGTTATTTCAACAATGTATAATTCAAACCCATTCATCGCCTGAGACTAATAATGTTATGGCTATTTGGGGGTAGGGCCCAGTCGAAGTTTGTAGAGCATATGTAAATGCTTTAGCATGAATACAACGTTACCAGGTACTACCCCCACACTGCATGAGTACCAAAGAAGGAAATTATATATAAAGGCACATAGGAACAATTTAGAAGTCTCTCATCTGCAGAGTCAAACATTCAATCTGAGTTTTTTACCTAAGTCTTGGATAAAAATATTGAACAAAACAGAACTAAGGACTTAATCCTATATCTTTCCATCAATGACTCCCTCTGCTCTTTCGAGGGTAATATTAAATTATTCATTACTCAACACTCTTTAACTATATACCTTCAATTGGCTATCCAAATACCTAACCACTTTAATATCTATTAGTGTAAGGTGCTAGTTGCTAAGGGTACAAGTAAGGGCATTTGTAAATAAGTCATTTATGAATGCCTCCTCTCACTTTAATCTCAACATTTTGCCTGGCATCCACTCATACATAAGTAAATGAGAAACTTACATTAAATCTGGCAAATGCTAGATATAGGGAAGGGCCCACAAGTCGAGTCAAAATATATGAATGCCTCTGTATCAGACATTTTTAATATTTTTGTGTCATGGAATTCTTTGGCAGTCTAGTAAAGTCTATGAACCCCTTCTAAGAATGTTTTTAAATGCATAGGATTTCAAATGAAACTAATTATGATGAAATATAGTTATCAACATAGTAAAAAGAAAGTTAATGAACCCCAATTAAGAGCCCTGCTCTATATCCATGCTAGAAGTCTAAATAATACAGCAAGTTGGCATCCAAGTGAGGATCTTGTTAGAGCTGGTATCTATCTTGTCATCTATTTCAGAGACTGAGTGGGAGCAGGATAACCAATGCAATCCTGGGCTTCCAAACTATAAACTTAATAAGGACAGAAACAGGCCAGGAAAAGGGGGGTATAATCTTCTACGTGAAGGAAAGATAAATACTGAAAAAGTTAAAAAAAAAAACAAACCTCTGTTGGTAGATAGTCCACATTTCCAAAAATCCTTATGCAGTTGAAAATATTCCTAAAGTATGGCCAGGTGCAGGACTCAGTTGGTCAACAAACATATATTAAGTGTCCATTATGTGCCAGATACCATGATGATTCCTGGGGATCCCAAGAAAGGCAAAACACAGTCCCTGCTCTTGAGGAGCTCACAGTCTAGTGGGGGTAAAAACTTGAAAACAAGTAAACAAGATATATACAGGTTAAATTGAAGAAAATGAACAGAGGGAAGGCAGTTAAGATTGAGGAGGAAAGGAAAAGTCTTTTTTTTTTTTTTTTGGCAGGGCAATGGGGGTTAAGTGACTTGCCCAGGGTCACACAGCTAGTAAATGTAAAGTGTCTGAGGCCGGATTTGAAATCAGGTACTCCTGAATCCAGGGCCAGTGCTTTATCCACTGCACCACCTAGCTACCCCTGGAATGGAAAAGTCTTCATTAAAAAAAGGTGGGATTTTAGTGGGACCTAAGAGGCAGAGATGAGGAAAGAGATAATTCCAGGAATGGGGAGACAGCCAGTGAAAATGAAAGGAATTGGTAGATGGAGTGTCTTGTGAGAAGAAAAGCAAGGAGGCCGGTGTCACCAGACTGTAGGGTGTGTGGAGGGGAATAAATTTTGAGAAGATTGTAAAAGTAGGAAGAAGCCAGGTTATGAAGGGCTTTAAAAGCCAAAGGATTTTATATGTGATCCTGGATGTAATGGGGAGGCACTAGAGTTTATTGAATAAGAGGGTCACACAGTCACACCTGTGCTTTAGGAAGATCAATTTGACAGCTGAGTGGAGGATGGAGAGGAGTGAGGAGAGACTTGAAGCAGGGAGACAAATCCTCAGGCTATGGTGACAGTCTAGGCATGGCCCACACCAGGGTGGTAGCAATGTCAAAGGAGAGAAGGGTTTGTATACAGGACATGCTACAAAGATAAATCATTTTAGGTTCCAAGTTTTAGGAACCAGACAAGATGAGCAGTGACTTTGGGAGGCAACAGATGGGGGAGAAAAAGGTGATTGCACCAGCTGGTAATAAAAAGAAAAAATCATGAGCTAGTAACATACTGAAAACCTTTGACTGTCACTAAGGGAGTGGGGATGGATGCTCAGAAGCAATAATTCTTCCCCGTTTATGTCCCTTGTCTCCTTTCAAAAACCCTTTGAGCTACATTTTGTCCTTTTATGACTTTTTCCCTTCAGGGCTCTCCTTTATGATCATTTTAACTAATGTATCCTCCATTAAAGTCTCCTTTTGATCCCTCCTCATGATGGAAGGTGACACTGGGTTCTCAAAGGCGATGCCAGTGAAATGTCAGCCATACGGCCTAACCAAGCTACGAAGGCTTCAAGTACAAGCTCAGCGATAAGACTGAATTTCTGTCTGCTAAGAAAGAGCCTAGCTAAATTCAGAGACACTCATCAGCCAAAGATCGGACACCATGTGATGAATTTTCTTTTTCAGCCACAGCGACACACAAAAAATCATCTTCTGAGGCTTAAGGGAATGTTAATCTGGATTGATGAAATGTGTACCTCCGTTAATGGAATCATAGATCCTTGAAGGATTTACCTCCATAAAAATGGGTGTGTATGTGGAAGAATATAGACCTTTACACAGGTTTGAAACATGTAACTTTGACATTTTAATAACTAAGGTTGTACAGATGATAGAAACAATCTACAGATGGCATTTAAAAGCAAATGGAATTCCTTCTTACAACTGATATGAACTTCAATTTTGCTATCCACAAGAAACGGTTCATCTTCTCTTTCACCGAGCCCATGTTTCATTTGTCACAAGATCTGAAATGACTGTATTATGTAAAACTGGGTAATGTAGTTGTCATAAGCTTTAATAAATTTGTTTATAGATTCTACTTAGAGCTGGGCTCTGCCATGCCTACATCATAAATTATTGAAGTTTGAAAGTGCACAAGGACTTTATAGAGACTCTATATGATGAAAAAAATTACAATATCAACCAGGATAATTAGACTGGGCTAGGATGTTAAATGAGATTGGGGAAGCTATAAAATTACACAAGATAGTAATAATGGAAGGTTTAAATTGCTCAGACATAGATTGATGTTATACTGAATCAGAATTAGAAGTAAGGGTAGCGGAGAAGACCAATGACTGTTTCCTAAAAGTTAGCTCAAGAAACTCAGAAAATAAAATAGGCAAAAGAGATCATAAACAACCCAATTTCAGAAAAGAAACTGAACAAGTCTAAATGAACTAACTGTTAAAGATAGAACAAAAAACAAAAAACCTGATCCAAGTGCTATACATTTACAAATGAGTTCCACTAAACACTTAAAGGGCAACTCCTATACATCTATATGTATATATGTGTGTGTCTGTATATGTGTGTATATATATGTGTGTGTATAAGTTCTCAATAACAGGAAAGGAAGAGATAGCCCTACCAATTTTTTTTTTCAATGTGACAAATATGGTACTGATACCAAAACCAGGATGAAGCATGTAAAGATGCGTATATACCATTATAACAAATAAAAATTAAAGGAGGAATCCAAAATAAACTTTTAGGAAAGAAGCTATAGCTACACATCGAAAATATGTAGTATGGCAAAGTTGAATTTACATTAGGAATACAATGATAGTTGAACATCAGGAAATCTATTAATATAATTATTCATATAAATAATACAAATCACATATCAACAGATAAAGAAAAGATTTTTTTGACAAAATACATTTGTTTATGTTAACAAAAATGTCTAAAAGCATTAAGTATGAAAAGGCCTTTTAGTGATCAAAAGACAAAATAGAGAAAGGTTACTGCTGAGCCCAACTCTACTCAGAAACTACTCAGCAAACTAAAAAAAATAAATAAATTGTGGTGGATAAAGCAATAGGGAATACCAGTAAGCTCATCCATTCAGTCCAAGACTTCAAAAGAAGATAACCAGAAACCTGTAGGCAGGCTATTTGGGGGCATCTAGTCAAGGCCTTAAACCAATGGCCCAAATAAGGGACAGAGAGAATCATAGAAGATTAAATCCGAACCAATGTAGCTAAGATTAGAAGAGAAAAAATTAAGTGGAGAAAAATCTTTGCCGCAAATTTTTCTGAAAAAATTCTCATTGTCAAGATACACAATTGATTCAAATTCATAAGAATAAGTGCCACTCTCCAATTGATAAGTGGTCACAGGATATGAACAGGCAGTCCTCAAAGGAAAGCCCTTAAGCTCTCAAAAGTCATGTGAAAAAATACTCCAAATCACAAGTAGCGAAGAGGAAGTTGAAAGGAATAAGCATTTATTTAGGGCCTACTACGTGCCAGGAACTGTGCTAAGCATTTTTTTTACAAACATCTCATTTAATTCTTCCAGCAACCCTGTGAAGTAGCTGCTGTTATCCTGATTTTACAGTTGAAGAAACTGAAGTAAACAGAGGTTAAGTGTTTTACCCAGGGTCACATAATTTATAAGTATCTTAGGCTGCATTTGAACTCATCTTCCTGACTCTAGGCCCAGCACTCTAACCTAACTGCCTCTGCAATAATTATTATCTGATAGTTAGACAAATGCAAAATAAAGCAACTCAAGTTCAAATTGTGCATACCCTTTGAACCATCAGATAGTACTATTTAGCTTAGCAGGAAGCTTTTCATCCAGGAGGATCTCATTGCTTTGCTAAGAGTAAGTCTTTTTTTTTTTTTTTTTTTTTAGTGAGGCAATTGGGGTTAAGTGACTTGCCCAGGGTCACACAGCTAGTAAGTGTTAAGTGTCTGAGGCCGGATTTGAACTCAGGTACTCCTGACTCCAGGGCGCTCTATCCACTGTGCCACCTAGCTGCCCCGCTAAGAGTAAGTCTTGAAGATGGCAGAGGAAAGGCAGTAACAGCCCCAGGCAGGCTGTGTAGGAGAAACTTACCCCCCAAGCCTCTGAATCAGCTGCAGTGCCAGCATCTTCTGGAACAAAGCTCATGGTCTTGTGAGAGGGCTGAATGGCTGGCTGGGGAGGAGTCTACAGGGGTGTATGAAGGAACTAAGGGGGATTTGGATGTCCTACCCCAGTGGGGAACCAGGAAGAAACCTTAAGTGGTGGCAGCCCAGGTGGGAGAAGGGTGCAGGCTCGTCAGAGCTAGCAACCATAGCACATAAAGTTTTGCTGGCTGATTGATTGACAAGTTGGCCTAGGGTTATCTAATGGACCAGAGAAAGGGCCAGGCAACTAAAGCAACTGCCCCTCATTAAATAATAACACCTGGGACCCCCTGAAGCTTGGTACAGTATATGCTGGAAGCAGGACCCCACACCAAGAAGGAGTTAAAAGTCAAGTGATGGGCAGGATGGGCAGGCAGAGAAAACTGCAAACCATAGAAAGCTTATTTAGTGAAAAGGAAGATCGAGGTGCACCCTCAGAAGAGGATAGCAAGATCAGGGCCTTACATCTAAAGCTTCCAAGAAAAATATCAATTGGTCTCAGGCCATAGAGGTGCTCAAAAAGGACTTTGAAGATAAAGGAAGAGAGGTAGAGGAAAAAATGGAAAGGGAAATTAGGATGATGCAGGAAAGACATGAGGAAAAAATCAACAGCTTTAAAAGCCAAATGGAAAAGCTCTCTGACGAAAATAATTGCCTAAGAATTAGGATTGAACAAATGGAAGCTAGCGACTTTATGAGGAACCAAGACACAATAAAGAAAATCCAAATGAATAAAAAAATAGAAGGCAATGTAAAATATCTTCTTAGAAAAACACCTGACCTGGAAATAGATCCAGGAGACATAATTTGAAAAATCATTGGACTACCTGAAAACCATGACCAAATTAAGATTTTAGACAGCATCCTCCAAGAAATTGTTAGGGGAAATTGCCCTTATATTCTAGAAGCAAAAAAGAGTCTAGACACCATATTACGGGAAATTATCAAGGAGAACTGCCCTGATATTATAGAATCAGAGGATAAAATCATCATTGAAAGAATCCAATCACCTCCTGAAAGAGACCCCAGAAGGAAAACTTCAAGGAATATTGTAGCCAAATTCCAGAATCATCAGGTGAAAGAGAAAATACTCTAAGCAGCCAGAAAGAAACAATTTAAATATCATGGAGCCACAGTGAGGATTGTATAGGACCTGGCAGCTTCAACATTAAAGAATCGCAGGGCTTGGAATATGATATTTTGGAAGGCAAAGGAGCTTGGATTACAACCAGTAATCAACTACCCAGAAAAACTGAGTATTCTCTTTCAGGGGAAAAGGTGGACATTCAATGAAATGGGGGGGGGGTTCTAAGGTTTCCTCATAAAAAGACCACTGAACAAAACTGAACTGAACAAAAAATTTGATCTCCAACTATAAGGCTCAAGAGACTCAAGAGAAGTATAAAAAGGTAAACGGTGTGTGTGTGTGTGGGGGGGGGAAGGCAGCTTGTTCAATGAGGTTAAACTTCTTATATCCCTATGAGGGAGGATAATGCTTTTTTTTTTTTTTTGGTGGGGCAATGGGGGTTAAATGACTTGCCCAGGGTCACACAGCTAGTACGTGTCAAGTGTCTGAGGCCGGATTTGAACTCGGGTACTCCTGAATCCAGGGCTAGTGCTTTATCCATTGCGCCACCTAGCTGCCCCCAGGATAATACTTTTAACTCTTGGGATCTGTATCTTTATAAAGGTATTTCTATTAAATTGACTTTCATATGATGATATAAAGAAATTTAAGGGGAAGAATAAAAGACTAGGGGGAGGAGAGAAAGGGGGAGGTGGAAGGAGGTTAATTATATCATATGAAGAGGCACAAAAAAACCCCCCATTACAATAGACAAAAAAAAGGGAAGGGTGAGTATTGTTTCAAACTTATTCTCATCAGATTTGGTTCAGGGGGGAATAAAATACACTCCAATTTGTATAAAGGAACTTAGCTTACTCTTTAAGGAAAGGGTTGTATTGATAGAAGGGAGGGTAGAAGGAGGAGAAGGGGCAAGAAAAGGAAAGGCAGCTGATAAAAGTGAGCAGATTGAGGGAGGCAGTGGTCAGAAGCAACACACTGGTCAGGAGAAAGAGGGGGAAAGAAGGGAAGAAAAGTACAAACAAAGGGGAAAAGACAATGGAGGGAAATAAACAGTTAATAATCTTAACTGTGAATGTAAATGGGATGAACTCTCCCACAAAACAGAAGTGAATAGCAGAGTGCATTAAAAATAAGAATACTACAATATGTTGTTTGCAAGAAACATATTTGAAGCAAAGAGATACACAAAGAGCAAAAGGTTGGAGCAGAATATGTTATGCTTCAGCTGAAGTTAGAAAAGCATGGGTAGCAATTCTTACCTCAGACAAAGCAAAGGCAAAAATAGATCTTATTAAAAGAGCTAAGGAAGGAAACTACATCTTGCTAAAGGGTATGATAGATAATGTAGTAAGATCAATACTAAAAATGTATGCATAAAGTGTTATAGCATTGAAATTCTTAGGGGAGAAGTTAAATGAGTTACGAGAGGAAATAGCAAAATTATACTAGTGGGGGATCTGAACCTTCCACTCTCAGAAACCTAACCACAAAATAAATAAGAAAGAAGTTAAAGAAATGAATAGAATGTTAGAAAAGTTAGATATGATAGCTATCTGGAGAAAATTGAATGGGAATAAAAAAAATATATATCTTTTTCTCAGCAGTGCATGACACATAGTCAAAAATTGACCATGTATTAGGGCACAGAAACCTCATAGTCAAATGTAGAAAGGCAGAAATAGTAAATGTATCCTTCTCAGATCATGATGCAATAAAAATTACATGTAATAAAGAGGCATGGAAAGGTAGACTGAAAATTAATTGGAAACTAAATAATCTTGTCCTAAAGAATGAGTGGGTCAAACAACAAATCATAGAAACAATCAATAACTTCATCCAAGAGAATGACAATAATGAGACAACATACCAAAACCTATAGGATGCAGCCAAAGCAGTGCTTAGGGGAAATTTTATATCTCTAAATGCTTACGTGAATAAAAAAGAGAAAGAGATCAATGAATTGGGCATTCAACTAAAAAAGCTAGGAAAAGAACAAATTAAAACTCCTCAACTAAATACTAAATTAGAAATCCTGAAAATCAAAGGAGAAATTAATAAAATTGAAAGCAAGAAAACTATAGAACTAATCAATAAAACTAAGAGCTGGTTTTATGAGAAAACCAATAAAATAGATAAGCCTTTGGTTAATTTGATTTTAAAAAAAAGAAAGAAGAAAACCAAATTACCAGTATCAAAAATGAAAGGGGTGATTTCACCACCAATGAAGTGGAAATTAAAGCAATAATTAGGAGCTATTTTGCCCAACTGTATGCCAATAAATTTGACTATCTAAATGAAATGGATTAATATTTATAAAATACAAATTGCCCAGGTTAACTGAAGAGAAAATAAAATCCTTAAATAGGCCCATTTTAGTCAAAGAAATTGAACAAGCCATCAATGAACTCCCTAAGAAAAAATTTCCAGGGCCAGATGGGTTTACAAGTGAATTCTACCAAACATTCAAAGAACAATTAATTCCAGTACTATACAAACTATTTGGAAAAACAGGTGAAGGAGTTCTACCAAATTCCTTTTATAACACAAATATGTTGTTGATACCTAAACCAGGCAGAGCCAAAACAGAGAAAGAAAATTTCAGACCAATTTCCCTAAATGAATATTGATGCAAAAATCTTAAATAAAATATTAGCAAAGAGATTACAGCAAGTGATCACCAGGATAATACACTATGACCAGGTGGGATTTATACCAGGAATGCAGGGCTGATTCAACTTCAGAAAAACTATCAATATAATCAACCACATCTGAATAGATGCAGAGGAAGTGTTTGACAAAATACAACACTCATTCCTATTAAAAACACTAGAGAAAGGGGGCAGGTAGGTGGCACAGTAGATAAAGTACCAGCCCTGGATTCAGGAGAACCTGAGTTCAAATCTGGCCTCATACACTTGACACATACTAGCTATATGACCCTGGGCAAGTCACTTAACCCTCATTGCCCTGCAAAAAAACAAACTCTAGAGAGCATAGGAATAGGTGGAGCTTTCCTTAAAATAATAAGCAGTATCTACCTAAAACCATCAGCAAACATATATAATGGAGATAAGTTAGAGGCATTACCAGTAAGATCAGGGGTGAAACAGGGATGTCCATTATCACCTTTACTATTTAATATTATACTAGAAATGTTAGCTATAGAAATAAGAGAAAATTAGAATAGGCATGAAAGAAACAAACTTTCATTCTTTGCAGATGATATGATGGTATACTTAGAGAATCCTAAAGAACCACCTAAAAAACTACTTGAAACAATTAAGAACTTGACCAAAGTTGCAAGATATAAAATAAACCCATATAAATCATCAGCATTTCTACAAAGCTCAGCAGCAAGAGATAAAAAGAGAAATTACATGTAAAGTAACAGTAGACAATATAAAATACTTGGGAGTCTACCTGCCAAGACAAACAAAGGAACTCTATGAACATAATTACAAAACACTTTTCACACAAATAAAATCAGATCTATGTAATTGGAAAAATATCAATTGCTCATGGATAGGCTGAGCTAATATAATAAGAATGACAATTCTACCTAAATTAATTTACTTACTCAGTGCCATACCAATATGACCACCTAAGAATTTTTTTACAGAGTTAGAAAAATAATAACAAAATTCATCTGCAAAAACAAAAAGTCAAGAATATTAAGGGAACCAATGAAAAAATGTACAGGAAGGTAGGCTAGCCATACCAAATTTGAAGCTATGCTATAAAGTGGCAGTCATCAAAACTATTTGGTACTGGCTAAGAAATAGAGTGGTTGATGAATGGAATAGGTTAGGCACAGGATAGAAACTCAGTATTTGACAAAAACTGCTGGGAAAACTGGAAGATAGTGTGGCAGAAACTAGGCAAAGACCAACATCTTATACCTTATACTAAAATAAGGTCAAAATGGGTTCAAGATTTATACATAAAAGGTGATACCATATAAATTAGGAGAGGAAGGAATAGTTTACCTCTCAGATCTATGGAGAGGAAAACAAATTATGTCCAAACAAGAGATAGAGAATATTATGAAATGCAAGATGGAAGACTTTGATTACATTAAATTTAAAAGGTTTTGTACAAACTGAAGCAATGGACCCAAAATTAGAAGGGAGACAGAAAACTGGGAAATAATTTTTACAGCCAGTATTTCTGATAAAGGCCTCATTTCTACAATATATCAGAAACTAAATCAAATTTATAAGAATGCAAGTCATTCCCCAATTGAGAAATGGTCAAAGGGTATGAACAGATAGTTTTCAGATGAAGAAATCAAAGCTATCTATTGCCATATGAAAAATTCTCTAAATTACTTTTTTTTTTTTTAGTGAGGCAATTGGGGTTAAGTGACTTGCCCAGGGTCACACAGCTAGTAAGTGTTAAGTGTCTGAGGCTGGATTTGAACTCAGGTACTCCTGACTCCAGGGCTGGTGCTCTATCCACTGCGCCACCTAGCTGCCCCTCTAAATTACTATTGATCAGAGAAATGTAAATTAAAACAACTCTGAGGTACCACCTGACACCTATCAGATCAGCTAATATGACAAAAAAGGAAAATAATAAATGTTGGAGAAGCTGTGGAAAAAAATGAACACTAATACACTGTTAGTGAATCTGTGAACTGATCCAACCATTCTGGAAAGCAATTTGGAACTATGCCCAAAAAGCTATGGGACTGTTCATACCCTTTGACCTAGTGGTACCACTGCTAGGTCTGTATCCCAAACAGATCATAGAAGAGGGGAAAGGACCCACATGTACAAAAATATTTATAGCACTCTCTTTGTGGTGGCAAAGAATTCGAAATCGAGGGAATGCTCATCAATTGGGGAATGGCTAAATAAGTTGTGGTATATGAATGTAATGGAATACTATTGTTCTGTAAGAAATGATGAGCAGAAGGAGTTCAGAGAAAACTGGAAGGACTTACATGAACTGATGCTGACTGAGAAAAGGAGAACATTGTACGCAATTACAGCAACACTGTGTGATGAACAATGGTGATAGACTTGGCTCTTCTCAGCAGTACAATGATCTAAAACAGTTTCAAAGAACTAATGATAAAAAATGTTCTCAACATCCAGAAAAAAGAATTGTGGATTATGAATGCAGAATGAACCATACTGTTTCTACTTTGGGACTGGGTGTTTTTTAGGTTTTTCCCTCGTGATCTGATTCTTCTTTCACAAAATGACTAATGCAGAAATATATTTAATGTGATTATACATCTACTACCTATATCAGACTGCTTTCTGTCTTGGGGAGGAGGGAGGGAAGGGAGAGTGGAAGAAAAATTTGAAACTAAAAATCCTATGAAAACAAATGTTGAAAACTATCCTTATATGAAACTGGAAAATAATAAAATACTTTTATTTACTAAAAAAAATTTAATTAAAAGGGAAAAAAAGAAGAAAAAAGTACTGACCTGTAAAATAGATCCAGGAGAGATCATTTGAAAATTATTGGACTACCTGAAAACCATGATTAAGGAAAGAGCTTAGACACCATCTTCCAGGAAATTGTCAGGGAAAATTGCCCTGATATTCTAGAAGCAGAAGGTAAAATAGAAATTATGCAGCTTTTTTTCCATTTGGCCAGATGATTTTTTTAAGGAATTGTTTTCTTCAGTCAATCTTTGTGCTTCCTTTTCCAAGCTGCTGATTCTTTTTTCATAATTTTCTTGTTTGCTTTCATTTCTCTCCCCATTTTTTCTTCTACCTATATCAATTGACTTTGGAAATCCTTTTTGAGCTCTCTTCCCATTTTTTCTTCTACCTCTCTCAATTGATTTTTGAAAACCTTTTTGAGCTCTTCCAAGAAGGCTTTTTGTTCTTGAGGCTTCCCTCTTGAGGCTTCACATGTAGGCAATTTAAGAGTATTGTCCTCATCTGAGTTTGTGTTTGCCTCTTCCCTGTTGATACAGAAGCTCTCAATGGTGAGAGCTCTTTTTTGTTTCTTACTCATACTGCAGCTTTTTATTTATTTATTTATTTATTTATTTATGTATGTATGTATGTATGTATGTATGTATGTATGTATGTATGTATGTATGTTGAGGTTGCTCTGGGGCCACCAGGGTCCCTGTTTCAAGTTTCTTGTGCTGAGGTATAGGGGCTGTGTCACTGACTTTCTACACTGAGGCCTCTATGGCTTGTGGATTTCTCCTTGCCCTGGACTTCCTGTCAGAGCGAGCTGGGATCAGTAGGCCTGGTAGTGCCTGTCCTGTGCGTGGCCCTCCAGCTGGCAACCTGCCCTCTTGGCTGGTGCAGGTGGGTTTTGCCACTATCCTGCTGTGCCACCAGATTTTTGAGCCAGGATCCAGCAGCTTCAGTTGCTCAGCTGTGGCCCACAGCTTCCTGCTGACTTGCCCCGACTCCCTCGACACTGCACTGCCACCCTGCACTGCACCTCCCTTTTGCCAGTCAGACCAACCTTTCCTGAAGTCTTCTAAATTATCTCTGGTTGGAAGACTGTGTCTTTCTGTCTCTTTGCAGGTTCTATAGTTTCAGAATCTGTCCAGAGGCTTGATTTAATATTCTTTTTGAGGGAACAGAAGGAGAGCTCAGGCAACTTGCTGATTCCTCTCCGCCATCTTCTAAAACAGAAACTGAAAGAATCCACCAATCACCTCCTGAAAGAGATCCCAAAAGGAAAACTCCCAAGCATATTAGAGCCAAATTCCAGAGCTCCCAGGTCAAGGAGAAAATATTCCAAGTCCAACTCTCACAGCCCTACATTCCTACTGGAAAAACCATAGCTTAAACTATATGGACCTTTTTTTTTGGCAAAGGGATATCTCTGCTTTTTAGTATGCTGTCCAGATCTACCATAGCTTTCCTTCCAAAGAACAAGTATCTTTTCATTTCATGGCTACAGTCATGATCTGCAGTGATCTTTGAGCTCAAGAATATAAAATCTGACACTGCTTCCATTTCTTCTCAATCTTTTATGCCAGGAAGTGATGGAACCAGTTGTCAAGATCTTAGTTTTTGGTTTTTTTATGTTAATCTTCAAGCCAGCTTTTACACTTTCCTCTTTCACCCTCATCAAGAGACTTCTTAATTCTCCTTCACTTTCTTCCAATCAAGTGGCATATCTGAGATTGTTGCTATTTCTCCCAGCAACCTTACTTCTGGCTTTTGATTCATTCAGCCTGACATTTTGCATGATGTTCTCTGCATAGAAGTAAAATAAATAAGGTGACAATATATAGCCTTGTCTTAGTCCTTTTCCAATCTTAAACCAATCAGTTGTTCTATGTTCAGTTCTAGATGTTGTTTCTTAATCTGCATCCAGGTTCCTCAGGAGACAAGTAAGATGATTTAGTACTCCCATTTCTTTGAGGACTTGCCACATGTTGTGATTCACACAGTCAAAGGCTTTATTGTAATCAGTGAAGCAGAAATAGATATTTTTCTGGAACTCCCTAACTTTCTCCATAATCCAGTGAATGCTGGCAATTTGGTCTCTAGTTCCTCCATCTTTTAGAAAACCAGTCTGCTCTTCTGGCAATTATTAGTTTACATATTGCTGAAGCCTAGCTTGCAGAATCTAAAGCATAACTTTGATAGAGTCTGAAATGAGCATGTTTGTTTGATAATTTGAACACTCCTTGGCATTGCTATTTTTTAGGATTGAGATGTAAACTGATCTTTTCCAATCCAGTGGCCACTACTGAATTTTCCAAATCTGCTGGCATATTGAGTGTAGCATTTTAACACCATCATCTTTTAAGATTTTAAACAGCTCAGATTCACTATTCTTATTGTTAGTAATGTTTTGTTAGGCCCACTAGACTTTATTCTCTAAGTTTTCTGGCTCTGGGTCAATAACCACACCATCATGGCTATCAGTGATGTTAAGATCATTCTTGCAAAGTTCTTTTATGTATTCTTGCCACCTCTTCTTAATCTCTTCTGCTTCTGTTAAATTCCTGCCATTTTTTAATCATGCCTATTTTTCCATTAAACATTTCCTTGATAGCTCTAATTTTCTTGAAGAAATTTTCTCTTTCCCATTCTTTTGTTTTCTTCTATTTTCTTGCATTGCTCATTTAAGAAAACCTTCTAATCTCTCCTTGCTATTCTCTGTTTTTCTGTATTCAGCTGGTTATATCTTTTCCTTTCCCCCTTAGCTTCTGTTTTCCTTCTTTCCTCAGCTTTTTGTAAAACTTCACCAGACAGCCACTTAACTTTCTTGTGTTTATTTTTCTTCAGAGTATTTTTTGTTATTGCTGATGCTGTGTCCTGTACAATAATGTGTTCCTTTTAAACTTCTCTTCAGCCTTTGACATGGTGGTTCACCCTCTTCTTCTTGATATTCTCTTCTTTCTAAGTTCCCTTGACACTACTCTATCCTGGTTCTCCTTCTACCTGTCAAACTTCCCAGTCTCCTTTGCTGCATCTTCATCCAGGTCACACTTGCTAAGCATAGGTGTCCCCCAGAACTCTATCTTGGGCCCTCTTTTTTCCTCTATACTATTTTACTTGGTGATCTCAAAAGTTTCCATGGATTCAATGATCATATAATTACTGGTGATTCTAAGACTTAATTACCATCCCTAACCTCTCTCCTATGCTCAAGATTCACATCTCCAGCTGCCTATTAGACATTTCAAATTAGATGTCCCATAGACTTCTAAAGTCAACATGTCTCAAACAAAACACATTATCACCTCCCAGGCTCTGAAGTTTTCCTGTTCCTGAAGCATTTCTTCTGCTTCCACAGTGTGGGGACCAATTTTTAATTGGGGATTGTTAGCTAAGCGGCTTGCCGCAATATTAGGGCAAGGAAGGAGACCAGCAGACTCCCTCAAAACAGAACAGGATTTATTTTAACAAGAAAGAACTTAAAAACACCACACAAACAGGATCAGTAGGATCAAGGGAAAGGAAATAAAATGGGGAAAGGGAAATTATACAACCTGAAAAAATACCACCGCCCAGGAATCAGCTGAGAATACACAGCAGAGCTCCTATCGCCTTCCAGCTTCCAGCTAGAATGGCAAATTCTTCTCCCCATTCCCAGAAAACCCCACACAGCCCCCAGCCAATTGGCTGGCCACTCTGACAGTCACATGACTGCCCTCACTAGGCTCCCAATCATTATAATTTTGCCAGGCCCATGTAGGCTTCGGTGAGTGGTGATGACATGAGGTACCAGCACCATGGCAACAGCCACAACCAGTGGGTGGAGCACCCTACAGTTTGCGGAGCCCCAGGTCAGTGTGCGCGGAGGCATAAAAACCTCAAATAACAATTAATTCTTTACAATAGGATTGCAGGGCCATGCATCACCTTTTGCCACTGGGATCTAGGGCCACCCCATCACAAGCACACTGGGTTCTCCTTGGAACTTTTCTCCCATTGCTGCAGGGATGTTTTATGTAGTCTCTTCTGCCTGGCTTATCTACATTCCTGGTTTTCTATAGGATTCTGGCAGTCTTTTTATGCAGCACCAAGCTGGATAGAGTAGTTTAGAGATGGTTCTGGTTTTTTTTCTCATGTATTTTAGTGTTTTACTGAGATATCTGTAAAGGATCCAGACTCCTCTAGGTACTAACAAATCATCCCACAATCTTTCATTCATAGGTATTAATGCAGTTTATTCCCATCAGTTTAATTTCTCATAATCCAGAAGTGCTTTAACTTGTGTTGAAGAATTAACTCTGTAGTCTGAATTTTTTGCTTCACCAAGAATTTTTTAATCACTTATAGCTATTAAGGAAGAAGCAATTCAAACACAGACTGCTATACTATGAAGAAACTCCTCCCTGAGTTGAAGCAAGGCTGAACTTTCTAACCTTTGTACAGACAAAATAAAATAAAAGTAGCACATAATTACCTAGGAAGGAGTGAGCAAAGGTACAGTTAATGGGGCATAATGAAAGTTATTATTGAAATATTCTAGGAACAAATACCACATGTTTGAATAGTGTTTTTTATTCTTCTTTCCCATTATAAAGAAAATCTCTTAGTCCCTCAGGGTAGCAATGGCTAGTTCTTTAGAGTAATGCCAATCCTTCTAGAAGCACAACAAAATAAGAGAGACCTCAAAACTAGATGCCATATTTGAATATGTAAGACCCTCCCTTCCTGTCATTTATTAAAATGTTAAACAGGATGAGTCATTGCACCAAATCCCAAGAAAACCTACTGTTTGCACTATGCCATATAAAAAGTTCTCCATTTACATTTTCTCTTTTAGCCAGTTCTCTTGAATCCCATAGGTGGTTCAGTTTTTTTAAAAGACTCTAGCTTCAACTGAACCTTAGCAAAAGTTTGAAGTCTAAATATGTTGTATACAATGATTGTACATTCTATATCTTTGAAGAATTATAACAGATTAATCAAATATAATTTCCCTTTATGTGAGTACCATTGTATATGAAGAAGATATGTCCATCTGTGGAAGTCCACAAACTTGTGAACAGACATCTCAGTATGCAATATGAGTAAGGAGACTGGTGAGATTAATATTTATATGGGTTTTTACTGCAGCAAGTAGGTTGTGATCATTGAAAGTGCTATACAACTTCTCAAATACAACCTATCTGTATTTCCTACTCAATTTCAGGTCCCACTTATTATCCATCTATAATGCTTGTCTAAGACACATAAATATTGATGACATCATTTGATGGGTTGGTTTTCCAGTATGATACAATCAGGACAATGTATATTTTTCAGTGTTGAAAGTTATGTTAGACTGATTTCTTTTACATTATTATGGATTTCACTGAGGTAATTTTATAGTATTTCTATTATTAAAAAATAGGCAAAAAGCAACTGAGGAGAAAAAACAATAGATCATATTTATATACCACTTTAATGCTTAAAGTACTATATAAGTGTCCTTACAATTTTCTTATACATATAATCTCATTTGATTCCCACAACAACCCAAGAGGAATATAACAACAAATATCAATATCTCTATCTTATAGATGAGGAAACTGAAGCTTAATGAGCGATTAAGTGACTTGTCCATAGTGACACAGATAGTAAGCATTAGAGTTTAGATTCAGACTTAGGTTTTATTGACATTAGATACAGCATAGGAAGATAGCTACTCATCTAATATATCTGGAGCAAAGAGAATATTGGAGGGTGAGGAGTAGCATAAAATAAAGTTAGAAAAATAGAGTTGTATGAGATATTGGAGGGCTTTGAATGTCATGCAAAGGAATGTGAACTTTACTCCATAGGCCAAAAAGAAACACTGAAATGTTTTAAGTGTATTAAATCAGTTCAGATTTGAAAAAATATCAGTCAGAAGTTGAATACGGGTAGATATTACTAGAAATCAGGCTTCTGAAAAATATCTGGGGATTATAATGGTTTACAAATCAATATAGAATAAGTCAACATTGTCACATGGCAGCCAAGAAAACCAAATGCAATCTTAGGCTATATTAAGAGGGACATTGGTATACAGGACAAGAAGGTGATGGAATTGTTTCAAATAGCCAATCTTGATTAGAAAAAAATTTCTACAAAACTCTCTTAGGCCTTCTAAGGAACTCTTCTAGCCTATGAGAAATAAACAGAATTTATAGATATAATCAAGAAAATCAATATTAAAGGTATAACATAATAAAGCCTAGTCATCCTACCAAGAGGAAACATTAGATTGCCAACTTTTATTTGAAAATAACTATGTCTTTAAAATACCCTGTACTTTGCAATTTTTACCAATTTGACCATGACCACTGTTTTATTCCATTTTAATAACTGACTATATAGTCAATTAAATGAACAAACAGAAAACAATTAAAAATTCCCAAATGACAACTTGGTTTTGTTTTTCTAAACCTGAGTCCTACAGCTTCTTGAATCCAACTCATAAGAGAAGTTGAGTCAATATTTCAGGCTGGTCAGATCTTGCAAGTTTCTCTGGTGGTGGATACGGTTTACATTAGGTAAGAGGTTCACAGCACTAGCCTCTACAACTATTCAGGCTTCTGAGAAATCAATTATCTCTTTAATATTTTGAAAATCCTGGATTATTATAACCTACTAGAATTGAAAAGATCACCTATTGTGTTGTATGTTTTTGGTTTTTTGAGGCTGGGAAAAATGAAGGATAAAATGAGTTCTTTACAACTTGCTCTAGTGATTAAACTAAAAGGGATGGCAGGAAGAGGGACTAGTTATGCTACGAATGGGGTAACTCTAGGTTGGGGCTTTTACTTAATAATACCTCACAAAGCTGTTGGACCAGATACTATAAATTATCCCTTCACTGTACAAAAAGCATTAGTCCATTTTTATGTCTGAGTTTCAGAAGGATTAAGTAAGTAATTCAGTAAAGCAGCTAATTTGGTGGTATTGGAAACGAAGAGGTATGGAAGGTTAATGGATTTTCTTGGTGTTAACCTGTGTACTTCAGCAGCAGGCTGTGAAATCTTTCAGTCAGGCAGAGATGGTAGAGATGTCTAAAATCCAATTTGTGAATGTCACAAGGATGTAGTTCACCAAAAGACCCTGTCCTCACAAAGACATATAATGGAAGACAGGTGACATAATGGAAAGAAAGTACTATTTATTACTGTTTAATTATAAAACAGTCAAAAGATGGAGTATTTTAGCAATAATTCTGAGTAATAAATAAAATCATCCTGCTAAAAAAGAAAATATAAATATTTGGAGTAAACAGTTGTAAACTCCGCAAGGTACAACTTGAAAAAATGCTTTTTATCACAATTTGGGGGTTAAGGTTGGGAGGGGAGAATCTATCCTCAGTCTCTGGCAAGAATTTGAACTTGAAACCCTGTAGGTATTTTAGAAGAAAAAAATAACGAAACCCAACAATTTAAAAGCTTCCATCTCCCCTGTTAAGCTAATGTTTGTTAGAAGCCCAGACTCAAAATGGAGGAAAAATTTTTCTTCTTCCAAGGTTATTAACCTCTGTGAAAAATCCCAGCTTTTTCCAGAACAAGTTGGTAAAAAGAGGGATAATACAAAGTGAAGCAAGTTAATGCCATAAGATATATATCTCATTACAGATATTTTTAAAAAATTGAATGCTGACAGCAGTGGGATCAAGGGAAGATAGATCCTTTCCTAAAGCCTATAATCCTTATTCTGAAGGGATTTTTTACAATTGGGCCATCATCACAAGAGTATAGAGCATAAATGTGGCAGGTAGTCAACATAGATAGGAAAATATAGGAAGATTCCAAGAAGTCAAACCCATTCTGATTTGAGGTTTAACTTTGTGGGATGGTTTATATTATGTTAAGGGCTCTTGGTTTCTGAATGAATTTTTGCTCTTACTTACAATCAATCCAAGAGGACAACAGGGAAAATGTTATTGATGCTTCTGGCTAAATATCTGATTACAACAAAATAAGGCAGCTATGGAGCATAGTAGATGGAGAGCTGGGCCTGGAGTCAGGAAGACCAGAGTTCAAATCCAGCCTCACAAATCCACTAGCTGTGTGATTTTGAGCAAGTCAGTTAACCTCTGTCTACCTTAGTTTCTTCAGCCATAAAATGAGGATAATAATAGCACCCACTTCCCAGGGTTGTTGTGAAGATCAAATGAGATAATATTTGTAAATCATTTAGCACAGTTCCTGGAACATAGTAGGCTCTATAGAAATGCTAGCTATTATAATTAACATGCAATAATAAAATAATTTGGATAAATTATCTGGCAAAGAGCCCATAGTCTTCCTAATCTAAAACAATAGTTCAATACCTCTTGCCCCCCATTTTTATTATGTCTTAAAAGGCTCCTTTTACTGTGAACACTGGTTTTCAGGATTGATTGTTTACTTTTCTTATACTCTGACATGCCATTTATCCTTTATCTTGTCTTGCTTGAGGTGAATGTATTGAGGAAATACCATTTAGAACTTTCTTCACTGAGTCATGAAGCAATCTTTTCCACCTTTAAAATAATGTTCTAAGTACTTTCCTGAGATCATTTAATATACATCAGTCTTTCTACTACATATGAGCTTCAATCAGGATTGAGTTTAAGGAATCTGTTCATGGTGTAAACATGATTCTGACCACCTTTTCCCATGAAAGTTAGGCTAATTTTTCACTAAGAGTATCTTACTGACCATACCAATTGTTCTGGACTGGGCCTGAATCAGGCCAGTTCCTTGGTCATTTAGACATGATTTAAGAACAAAACAGGACACTTGTGGGTCATTCAACAATTAATACAGGAGATTTACTTAGGCATTACAAGGGAAGAATATTCAACAGATACGTACAACAAGGATATTCTTCTGAGTTATTCATTGTGTTCTGCCAGGTAAACATCAGAACAAGGCTAGAACTCCCCATATCTATTTGTACTCAAGCACCCAGAGAAGCATGACACAGACATAGTGGGTAACAAGGACATAAAGGGGTGGCAGTGAAGGGGAGGTCATTCCCTAGCAATGTCATCATAATAGTGCTCAAGTCCAACTATAACTCATAAAGGAGTTTGGGGAGACAGGGGCAAAGTCAAGTTCTAGCATTTGGCAGCACAATAGTCCTCAAGCTTCGACATGGGGCGGGGGGGGTGGGTACAGAATTAGACACAAGTAGTGGGGTGGTGGTAGCAGCTGTGATAACAATCAGGCCCCAGCACAATGAAGAACCTTTTGATTCCAGCAAAGGGAGCAGTGGAGGCAGGCACTAGAAGCAGCAGAGAGGACTGTGGGATAGACATGGTAATGGCAGGCCCAATATAACTCTTTGCTCACTGTAATCTAGAACTGATTGCCCACCTTCATATATACTGCTGCCAGTATAACATCCAACGGCCACAGGGCAAATCCTTCAAAGGGAGTCCTTGGAGGCCCATTGTTGTGAAATAGCTTGTTTTCTGGCAATCAGGGAGAGGTGAAAGGCTCTACCAAGTTAAGTCAGGTCAACAAATCAACAGACATTTATGACATGTTTACTATATTCCAGATCTCTGCAGAAGGAGGGCAATCTTTCAGAAGACTTAAATGGAACAAAGATTTAGTCTTCCCCCCAAGGGGGTCCCTGAGTAGGGATGGTTCTGGCTGGTGGGCCTGAGAACTCTAAATGGGCAGCAGTACAGGTAATTCTCTCTAACCTGGGATGAGGATCACTAACTGTGAAGGAAATGTCATTATCTTTGATGGATCCTTCATGTTCCTGGTGCTATTCCTACTCATGGTGACCCCATCATTTAGAGAGACCCACTGTGACTGCATAAATTTAGCACCATCCACCACATGGTCCAAATAGTTTCAATTCCAGACTCAGTACTTATATAGGATCCTCATTCTCCAATATTCAGTTATTCCTTCAGGGGATTGTTACATTCTTCTGTTTTTGCTAAATTTCTGTTTTAGTTTTTCCTTTCACTCCCTTAGTGTAGGATGCTTGCATTCCCAAGGGCAGGATTGACCAGCAATAGCCGTAAAGTCATTTAAGCAACAGAACTGTTTTCTAGAACCTAGCTTCTTAAATTGTGGGTCACAACCCTATATGGGATTGTGAGGGTCGCAAAAATTTTGGCAACAGTAACAGGTTTTATCTATCTATTTACATGGCTGTACACCTGGGGTTGAATAAAAATTTCTCCAATGAAAAGGGGTCACAAGTAGAAAAAGTTTAAGAAACCCTGCTCTAGAAGACCTTAAGGACTTTGCCTACCCATTAAGTATCTTGGTTAAAGTGCAAGATGTTAGTCTTTGAAGTTTCTTAGAAGTTCCACCACAAGTGGCTCCCTAACTTCATGACCTTTCCCAGAGTTTCATTAGATTGTCTTTTTTTTTTTTAATTTTTTGGGTTTTTTGTGAGGCAATTGGGGTTAAGTGACTTGCCTAGGGTCACATAGCTAGTAAGTGTTAAGTGTCTGAGGCCAGATTTGAACTCAGGTCCTCCTGAATCCAGGGCCGGTGCTCTATCCACTGCGCCACCTAGCTGCCCTAGATTGTCTTCTTATAGAGGTCTTAAATGTCTATATGTGTGTGTATGTATATATAAATAGGTGTGTGTGTAGTAAAGCTGTGAGCTCTCAGCTTCTTTCTTTCTGAACTATCCTGCTTTCTAACAACATAAAAATCCTTTCAACCTCAAGTTGTACTTCTAAATTTCTTGATTTGTGTTCTGGGTAGAACTTCTTTCCTCAAATAAAATATTTAGCACTTTAAAAGACAGAAGGAGCAGTAAAACACAAAAGTCACCTTGCAAAAGCCTGTTTGCTATAGCACTAGTCTGCAAGTCAGGAAGGCTAGTTTCTCACCTCAATTTGCCATATCTTAGTTTGGGGACCAAAGCAAGTCATTAATCTTTCTGGGTTTCTGTTTGTTCAATTATAAAAAGAAGTTGGACTATATGAACTCTGTTTCCTTCCAGTGCTACAAGTCCACAATTTAACAGCTCTTTGTCAAGGCTTAGGGGGGCTTCAAAAACACTGGGAATTGTATTTCTTCCCAGCTTGGGAAGAAGGTAAGATAACATGAGATTAGGACATTCCCCCCACCAGGTAGGAATTGGGAGTGAAGAGAGAAAAGAGGGGAAAGGAGGGGAGGGGAGAAGGAATAAGCATTTATATAGAGCTTATTATGTGCCAGGCACTGTGCTGAAATGATTTACAAATAACTCACAACAAAGTCTGTGAGACAGGTTTTATTACTATCCCTATTTTGCAGCTGAGGAAACTGAGACAAACAGAGGTTAAATAATTTGGCCAGGGCCATACAGCTAGTAAGTGTCTGAGTCTTGACTTGAACTCGGGTCTGCCTGACTCCAGGACTAGGGAAGAAGAGAAGAGAGAAAGAGGGAAAGACAGAATGAATGAGAGGGAATACAAGGAGAAGGAACAGCAGCTAGGGTCTCCTTCAACACAAGGAATACTAGCAGTAGCTAGTAACGGTAATTGTCTTCTACAAAATAAACCCTCTACAAAGACCACAAAAGGTCAAAGTTAAAGAGATAACTGGGGGGCAACTAGATGGCACAGTGGATAGAGTACCGGCCCTGGAGTCAGGAGTACCTGAGTTCAAATCCAGCCTCAGACACTTAACACTTACTAGCTGTGTGACCCTGGGCAAGTCACTTAACCCCAATTGCTTCACTAAAAAAAAAAAAAAAAAGAGAGAGAGAGAGATAATTGGGAAGTATAAGATTGTGTGTTTGTTTTTTAATATTGCAAGCAGTTACTCAGGTACTAGGTTACTAGAGCATATTGAAAAGCAATTATGGTCCATACCCAAGCACCCTGACTTATTTCAGATTAAAGTGATGGATACTCAGCTCCTAATCATGTCCTTTTATTCTGTTAGGGACAGCAGCTTGCTGACTTAATTTCATTTCTCATAAAAACCTGTGGTTGGCAGGTCTTGCATTACCTTGGTGCCATTGTTCACAGCATGAAGGTGTGGGACAGCTCTGGGAGCCAATTGAAGAAGGCAATCTTTCCCACTCTAACGCTAGGTTCTCAACCCCCAGCCCCGGTTTTGCTCTCTAACTTGGGGTATAATCACAAGTTTTTAAAAAACTCCACCTCTGAGGGCAAGATTATTGCAAACTTGGGCTATATTGAAAACTGCCTCATCAGACATGAAACTAACATAGTGACTTAGGTTACACTTCAGTTGCACCTATGATCTCATCAATATAAGCACTCCCTACATTGTAAGACACAAATGACAATCTATCTTTGCCCTCTCATCTTGTATCTATGTATTCTCCCAAATCCTCAATAGCCAGTCCATTCAATGGCTGAGATTATGCCTCAACATCTCTTGACATTTGATGGATTCCAACAGAGCCCAGGTTGAGGCATCCCTTGCTTTTATCATATGACCAGCCTACCTTTCTTTCCAGTCATACATATATCTTTCTGTTGAAATTTCTGAAATCATTCATTCATTTACAAAAATGTTTTATAAGCCTTCCTTTCAATTCTATAGGTGCATAAATGGTATGAGTAAAGGCAACATTCTTTGCTATAGCTTAGCATAAATTATTACTTTCTAAAAGAGAGCAAGAATTTAAAAGGCAGATCTTTTAGACCTTTATCTGTCAAAATAGGTATCATATGTAAGCTCCTGGAAAGAATGCATATATAATGACATAAATATAAGTTTCTTAAGTACAGGAACTCTTCAATTTTTGTGTTAATATCCCCAGTGCCTAAGACTGTGCCTAATACATGGTAGGTGCTTAATAAATGATTGTTCAATTGAATTGTACATTAAATGAGAAGCAGGGTGATTACTGTAGCATTTTATAACTTCTTCAAACCTTGGGAAATGGGCCACTTACCAGGTGACCAACACAAGGGATCAATATAATTTTTATGTTTGAAGGGATAGCTGAAGTGAAAGTGAAGATTCCTGTCAGCTAAGATGTAAGAAAACTGCTTCACAAGGAACAAATGCTGTGTTTGACACCGGCAGTAGTTTTAAATTACTGTAGAACAAAGAGTAGTAATCCATCACCTTACTGCCTATAATAGCAAAAATCCTGAACCATTAAATGTACTCACCTTTTATTGCATTTATTATCCAACATCGTTTCAGGTCAAAAGAGAATGCATTAATAGCAGAAATGGCAGAGTAAGAGAACCAGCATACTACTGACTAAATAACATGGTCAAAATTTTTAATCTTCCTTGAAGAAAAACATCTTTTTAATTTTTTTAAACTTTTTTCTTTTCCTTTTTTAAATTCTTTTTTTACCTGCATGGACCAACTACATTTCCAGCTTCAAAAAAAGCAACAAAAATGAAAACAATGTGCTAAATCAAATAATGTTTTTAAAACAGAGAAGCACTGCAGAAGGGAAACATTACATGAATTTGCTTTAGAATGAGTCTTTAAGAAAAGAAATGTTTGGAGAGTTGGTGACCAATAATGGTCCTATCCCGTTCCTAAAAGGTCAGAGGCTACATGCATTTCCTTCTTGTGGTTAAATGCACCCTTCCTTCATAAATGCCCCCAAGTATATGTTATAAACAAAACAAATATAAGATAATTGAGGATGGGGGGTGGGAGGCTGGGAGAATCAAGAATGGCCTATATAGGGAACTCCTATGGAAATCAGGCATTCTCAAAGGCAGATGTGGGGAAAGTACTTTTCAGGTCTGAGGAACACCCTCTGCAAAGGCACAGAAACCAGAGACAGAATGCCATGTGTGAAGAATAAAAAGAAAGTCAGTTTGGCCAGACTCTATAGCATTTAGGAAGCTACAACTTAATTGAAGCCAAGTTGTGAAGAACTTCAAATGCCCCCCAAAAGTTTGATTTTAGAAAACTAGAACCTTATATGCATCTAACTACTGAAAATATTCAGAAGAAATAGAGAACTCATGAAGTATACCCAGTAGGAGAGTGTCATTGGCAAACCTGTGCTTTAGGAATATCACTTTGACAACTGTGCAGAGGATAGGACTGGAAAGGAGAGAAACTTAAGGCAAAGAGACCAGTTAAGGGGAAAATATAATATCCCAGTAGTGTGAGTGGAGAGAAGGGGACCAATGTGGAGAAATGTTGTAAAGACAGAATTGAAAATGTTTGGCAATTAATTAGATATGTGGAATGAAGGAGAGTGAGGGGTTGAGGATGACTTCAAGGTTCTGAACTTGGAGTCACACCACACAATATGGCATGATGTCAAGTTTACCACTATACTTATCTGTTCCCCAGGTTTACTGCTAGCTGGCAGTAAGAAAACATTGGTAACCAAGTTCGTATCTGGACAAAGATTTCCATACATTTGCAAAATATCATATGGAAATTAAAAACATTTTCTCTAAGCCTGGACAAGGTTGTTTGTCATTTTTAAATCAGTGCTTCTCTGAAAATGGTCATTTAGCATGTATGATTCAGGACTAGTTATGAGCCAGGTTAACATTTTTTTAAATTTGTGGTTATTAATCTTGCAAAAAGCAGCTATAAATGTTCTTGTTTAGAAAAAACCCCCACAAATTGCTTTGATACCCATTCCTATATAATTGCTTAGAGATTGTACTGCATTTGGAGTAAGAGGATCCTGGTTCAAATACCAGCTCTGCTACAAGCTACTTGTGTCATCTTGGGCCTGTCATTTACCTTTTCTTAACCTCAGTTCCTCATTTGTAAAATGATGGAGTTACTGTTGCAGGCCTTGAGGTTCTGTCTAGCTCTAAATCTATGAGGCTATGTTGATCCACTGCTCCCTTAAAGGATTTTAAATTTTGTGTGCAAAATGGTAACCACCAAAAGCCTGATTTGGATATATACTGACATCATTAATCTATATATTTCATCTATGAAACTATTGCTGATGTTTTCACACTAGTGACCCTCTTCTCAAATTGCCAAATGGCTGACATAGTATATTAAATCACACTCAAGTAGCTGAAAATAATAACAATGCATCCCTAAGCCCTTAATTTGCTACCAGAAAGGGACTTGGGCAAGGGGAAGAAGCTGGCATGCTCCCATGAATGTAAAGTGTTTAGAGTGATTTTTTTAGAGCTCTGAAATTAGCTACTAGTATGAGACTAGGATTATGAGAACTAAAAGTGCTAGGCAATTAAAATTGCTTGTAAATTAGAAGGCTGCTTCTACCATATTGCTATTCAAATTGTATAATGGTGCTAGACATCATGTTTATTTTGAAATTTACATTTTTTTCAGGGTGTCATATTTTTCTTCCTCCAATAAAGTCTTACTATAATTGCTTATCACAGCACTTGGTTCCCAAAGGCTAGGCCAACAGAACACCAAACCTGACTCTGGCTTTGAGGTCAAGCAGTGGACTGTCTGTGGTCCAAGGTGAAGAGTTTTTAACAATATCAATTACCAGGTTAGCCAAAGAATGATGTTTTTTATAATGTCAGTTCTCAGAAACTATTTACCCAAGTAACATTATGGTGATAATCTCATTCAGTGTAGATTGTATTCCAACCAATGAAATAACAGGTCCATGAGGTATTGAAGTATTATTCCATTTGGTTTTTTTGTTTGTTTTGGGGGGACAATTAGGGTTAAGTGACTTGCCCAGGGTCACACAGCTAGTAAGTGTTAAGTGTCTGAGGCTGGATTTGAATTCAGGTCCTCCTGAATCCAGAGCCGGTGCTCTATCCACTGTGCCACCTAGCTGCCCCTATTCCATTTGTTTTTGAAGAGCTATGGAAATGATGATAAGCTTCTAACTCAACTGGGATACAGTATCTACTTGGCCAAGCCTGTAAGACTACAGCATGGGTATTTCATTTATTTAAGCAGTGTTAATGGTCAATTTGGATTATCATATGTTAGATTCAATCAACAGTATGACACTTGACAAATACAACTTGAAAAAAAAAGTCACAAAATAATTGATTTGGAGGTCATACATATTTTATTCTAATGGAACTGTGATTTCATCAATGACAAGTATACTCCATAAATAATGCAGATCACAACATATCCATACCTATTTGCTTGCTGTGATCTTTGTCAAATCTATCACAAGGGGTCCACCCAAATTCTAAGGGCCTTCTTCTAGTTCTCTTGATATTGTATGAACACTTAATAGATCATACATATTTATGCATTGGTTACATTTGCTTATGTAATGAGCCCATCTTTTTTTTCCCCTCAGTTTTACATTTCTCTGACAGCATGCTTAATTCTGCTTCTATACCATTCCTTATTGGCAATACATTATAACCTGTTCACACCCACAGTGCAGATCTTCATTGTCTTTTGGGTTATCCACAATGTCAATTTCTTATGGACTATAATATTCTACACTACCCCAGAGACATCTCAAACTCAACATGCCCAAAACAAAACTCATTATCTTTCTTCCTCATACCCACCCCTCTTCCAAACTTCCCTATTTCTGTTGAAGTTACCAGATTTGTAACCTCATCATTGTCCTTAATTATTCATTCGTCCTTACTCCACATATCCAATCAGCTGCCAAATCTTGCTGTTTCTGCCTCCACACCTCTCACATTTGACTCTTCCTTTCTATTCATGTAGCTATTAGCTTGATTCAGGCTGTCCTTATCTCTCAACAGCCTCCTAATTGGCTACCCTGCCTCAAATCCCTCCCCATAACACTGCTGCCAAAGTGGTATTACTTAAGTGCATATATGACCATGATACTCCCCTACTCAATAGATTCTGATGGTTTCCAATTGCCTCCTAGGATCAAATGTAAACACCTGTGTTTTTTTCAAGCCCCTACAATCTATTTTTCTAGCTTTGTGGAAAAAAATTCACTATTTGCAAAGGTCCTTCCCCATCCCTTCCCTTCCTTACTTCCTGTAGGTTAGGCTAGTTCTTTCTCTCAAAGACAAAGAAGCTATCCATGGGCCTTGATTGACCCACAGGGCTAAGTCTCACATGGGTCTCCATTGATGACTGCTTCCTAGTGGCCTCTGACTGCAATGATGTGGCTTTCTGGTGACCTAAAGAAATAAAAAGGCCCACCCACATGAAATCTAGGATATTCATATTGTGAATGCCCCAAGGTCAAGTGAGTCACTGTACTCAGACCTGCTTACCTAAACCATTTCCATGTGGAAGTTAGTGTGGACACGATGTCTCTACAAGCCAAGTGCTAGGGCATCCTTGTGAATATCCTTTCAATGCAATTGCTAAGTAAACCACCTCTTGTTAACTATTTCTAGGTTAAATGACCTATAAGTGTTTCATTTTTACTCAATGTTGAACCTAAACTTACATAAGACCAGTCCAAGTAAGGCCTGCCCATGACAGCCTCACTGGACACTACTCCCCAAAACCAGTCTTGCCTCTTTTCTTCAAGCAACACTCCATATCCTATCTCTGTAACTTTGCACTGGAACTCCTTCTTCACCAGGGCTTCATAGAATCCCTCTCTTTCTTCAAGATGCAGTTCAAAAACCACTTTCTTTCTTAAGACTTTCCTGATTCTTCCAACTGCTAGTTCTCTTCCTCTCAAATTACCTTGTACTTAGCTATTTGGAATTTATTTATACTTATTCTGCATTAAGTTTTACATATATGTATATTTTATGTATTTATATATTCATATATGCATAGATGTGAGAACTATAGCTCAAACACTGCAAAAAGACAGCATTTTTTTCTAAAAAGACCACATAATGTAACCTAGGACTCATTAGTAGCTTTGAGAACATAGCCTGACCTTGGAAGGTTTGTTTCTAATCTGGATGTGTCCATTAAACTGCATTTAGGAGGGTAAGAACAGCATGGGGGGGGGGGTGACATTAGAGGAACCCGCACCCCCTCCCTTCCCTGCCCGCCCAGGACTGACATTTTTCCTGTAACTTGAATTGATGAGCACCATCTACTGAGGGTGGGTGGGATAGGACTCATCAGTGGACCAAGTTTAAGGGAGGCAGAGGGAGGGGAGTTATGCTGGACAACCACTAAAGCCACACTACTGATTGGGGATTGAAAAAAAGAGATTCTGATCTTGTGCTTCCCTCTTCTCTCTGTAAGACAGGTAGTCTCCTGCCCCAGAGACTGGACAACTGGTCGTTTCTATGATGTATTTATTTTTACTTGTGTTTCATGTCACTTTTTTAAAAAAAAGCAAACAGAACAATTTTAAGTCAGTATAAATGCCTAGGGGTTTTCTTTCTCTCTTTTTGTAAAATAAAATTTTAAATTTTAAAAATTAATTAAAAATAAAAATAAAAAGACCACAAAGCACCCTATTTGATAGCAAATGATTGAAAAAAATTACATGCTTCCAAGTAAACAAAAAAATAGAAAAATCTTTCCAAGATTCACTCAACATGTGAATATGATAACTATTAGATTAAAAGGAAAAGTAGTCACAGGTCTACGAGTTGTAGTAGAAATATAACATTGATAAAGGGGTATCTAGGTAAGGCACCTGCTAGGCAAAAATTTTATATACCTGGATGTATCAGCTTGTTTCTCATCTCTTCAGATACTAACTATATAAGATGGAGTTCATTATATATTCTTTTCCACAGATATTTGTTATTGAGAAATAAAAGGAAAGAAAAATTCATAGAATGATTCTAAAAGGCAATTTGTAATAATAGGAAATACAGTTGAAAGCAAGGCTGCCATCATGCGGCCCTAATCTAATAAACATACCATACTCCATGAATCATAGTTTGAAAATTAAAAAAAAACAATATTTCATGCAATACTGTTATTTTTTCATTATACTACACAGTTATAACTGCTAAGAGTCTTATGATATTAGTTATACACCCTGAGGAACTGTAGAATCAGTTACCAACTCCATTCAACAAAATAATATAACATTTAATATTGTGGAGACCAGTTTTTAATTGGGGAGTGTTAGCTAAGCGGCTCGCCGCAATATTGGGGCAAGGAAGGAGACCGGCAGCTTCCCTCAAAACAGAGCAGGATTTATTTAACAAGAATGAACTTAAAAACACACACACACACACACACACACACACAAACAGGATCAGTAGGATCAAGGGAAAGGAAATAAAATGGGGAAAAGGGAAATTATACAACCTGAATAACACCACCGCCCAGGAATCAGCTGAGAACACACATCAGCGTCCTGTGGCCTTCCAGCTTCAAGCTAAAATGGCGAATCTCCTCCCTTCTTCCCAGCAGACCCCAGACAGCCCCCAGCCAATTGGCCGTTCTGACAGTCACATGACTGCCCTCATTAGGCTTCCAATCATTATAATTTTGCCAGGCCCATGTAGGCGTTGGTGAGTGGTGATGACATGAGGTGCCACCACCATGGCAACGGTTACAAGCAGTGGGTGGAGCACCGTGCCATTTGCGAAGCCCCAGAGGCCAGTGCGCATGCTGAGGTTTTTTTTTTTTAATTCTAGCCAAAAGATGGGGTCATAAAAACCTCAAATAACAATTAATTCTTTACATTATATAACTGATTGGCTCTGTGTTTTGAGTAGGGGTTTTGCTTTACATCATGTAATCCTTTTATTTTGTATTCATTCCAAAGATGATAAAAAATGAACTATATTTTAGTTAAGCAATCCTATTACATAGATTCAAGTAGTTAATCAACAAACAATTTATTGCTTACTAGTCCAGTCTGAGGACATGTGCAGGGACACAATTGAAATGAAAACATATTCCCTTCCCTAATGAAATGTAAGCTCTAATGGGAGGAAATAAGATATTTCAAAAATGCATTACCACAATCAAAGAGTCAAAGCAGTTTAAGTATAGGAAGTGGGGTATAAAGTTACTAGAGATATCTGTAACAAGGACAGAATCCTCTTTCTTACTCTGAAGTTATCTATTTGCAGCAGAAATTACCATGGACCATTAGAATCTTTGGTTCAGATTCATTATAGGCAGTCCCATTATAGGATGGTTGTACAATTAGGAAGGGAATGGCAAAAGGAAAGGAAGGGAGGAAGGAAAGCAAGTAAGATCTCTGTGAATGAATGGTGTAGTTGTAGGGATCTGGTATTTCTGAATGACTTTGCCTTAGTGTTTCTGTGATCCCCAGGTTATGTGTCTGTGGGGAGGTTTACTGCATGGCCTGTGCTATAAGCTGCCTGAGGATTTAGGTACAGAGAACAAATGGTTTGAGCAATGAAAACTCTATTTTCCAAAAGAAGTGATAGCTTCTTCCTTGATAATATTCTCTCTTGTATCACAGAGTCCTTATCAAAAGGAATAGAATCATAAAATGGTTGCGCTTAAAGAGGCTTTAGAGATCACTTAGTCTACCATTTCCCCAAATTGTCAACCTATATGGTCCATAGACTAGAAGTAATGCTTATACAAGGAAAAAAAGTCAGTGTTAATAATATTTCCTCCTCTAAAATGGTCAATATGAAATTGTACATGTATAAAAATATCTCTAAAGATTTATTCTGATTATTCATTGTGGCATAGACTCAGAACCTGAGTTCTCAAAAGTATAAAAGTAGAGTAGCAAGCTATGATAGCTCCTATCATACTAGTCTGATTTTACAGATGAGGAAAATGTTTTTTTGAGAGGTAGATTTGCCCAAGTTTACCTAGCAGGGTAGTACCAAAGCAGGGATTAGAACCTAGTCCTCCTGAGTACCATTTGAATATGTTTGCCTCAATATATCCATGCTACCTCTGGCTAGTAAAAATCTGTTCATTTTATAAGGAAATTAAGGACAAGTGAAGTTGCATGACTTATCTCATCACATAAGTAGCCATATACAGTAAAATCTCATACACATAAACACATATTTAAACTAATGAAAAATGTGAATTCTGGAACATTTTTCTAGAAATGCAATTTTATTTCAAGTACAAATTGTAATTCAAATTAAGCTTACAAAATATCATCTAGTAGATTTTCCTAGGTAATCTGATTTAATAAATAATAATTTGTAGTTAGCACATCAATTGTTTATATGTAAATAGTACTTCTAAATTGCTTAAGGTGACTAAAAATGTTTCCTTAAGTAAAATTCCCCTTTGTAATATAATTGACACTATTATTTTAAAATAACATTGTTATTTATAAAATGCCCTTTACTATTTCACTCATTTGGCAAAGTAAAAGTCTGAATTATGGAATATTTTTACAAAATGTAGCACTGTTGCTTTTAGGTAATATGAGTATGAACAATAATATACTTTTGCAGCTGCACCACTTTATAGTTTTAAAAGTTTTTTGTTTTGTTTTGTTTTAACATGAATTATCTCACTCTCCTACAATAAGAGTGGAGGGAATCAGGGTTCAGTTCCATACTGTCAAAATTTACAGTATATGTGTAGTTCTTCCACAGTGTACAAACAATTAAGATTTGTAATTACTTAACAAGAATCATGAATTAAGATAGGAAGCTCTCTGGTGCTACTCTGACGATCCCTCGAGTCCTAAGTTCTCTCACTTCAGGACATGGGGCAGTGTCCCAGGGTCTCCAATCCTAAGTGAATTTGGTTTTTTTTGTTTTGTTTTGTTTTTGTTTTTGCTTTTGTTTTGTGGGGCAATGGGGGTTAAGTGACTTGCCCAGGGTCACACAGCTAGTAAGTGTCAAGTGTCTGAGGCTGGATTTGAACTCAGGTACTCCTGAATCCAGGGCCAGTGCTTTATCCACTGCGCCACCTAGCCACCCCCAGTGAATTTGTTTTAAGAAGTTGATTTGAGAGTATATGTCACATCACTTGTCCTTCATGCAAAAACTGTTAGTTTTAGCTCTTAATCCTTAAAACAATCCTGTGGAGTACTAAGGACATTTATTACTATTCTTATTTTATAGAAGAGTAAACTACAGCTCTGAGAAATTAAATAGTTTACTTAAGCTTACATGTCTAGTGGAGCAGCAATAGAGCTCAGTCTTCAGTGTGCTTTCCAGTTGGGGAGAAAAGGGATGTTGGCTAAATGTTCTTATTAAACTGCATGAACTCTATTTCAAACTACTATTTTTAATTCATGTGTAACTTCAGGACAAGAAGTGCAAAATAAAAATATATTAAAGACTGGTTGTCAAATCTTATTTGTCTTCCATCTGTTAAGGCCAGGGTATGGTCTCATCATATACATATATGCCTCTGGCATTTCTACTCTCTTTTGCTTCATAATTATGTACTTTAAAGCATGAAATTATTTAAGTGGTTCTTTCATGATATTTTCTTCTTCTCTTAAATCAAAGGAAAATATACCCACAATTCCTTCAACAGCAGCTAATCTACATTTCTTTGCCTTGTAATTTTCCTTTAACAAGTGTAGGCTGATTAAAATCAATTTGAAATTGGTTTTATGTTATTGAAATGCCACTTAAAGGAGACCTTTCATTTAAAGAAGACATTTCTATGAGTAAAAGTACCATTTTATCATTCAGCTTTTAGATTTTGCATAGAACATAACTGGCAGCATTTGTTTTGATCCAGTAAGTATCTGGGATAAAGAACACCTTAAATTTTGTATACCACAAACACATTTTTTCCACTCTCCTAACACATCTATAATTAAACAAATCTGTCAAATTTTTGTTTGGATTTATAATTGGAAATAAAATTTTAAAGTTTTGAAAAAATCCAAATTCTTTTATTTTCTTAGTCTTCACTGACCTTTGAAACATGTATTTGGAATAAACTAAATCAAGTAAATATCAACATATAATGTATCTAAATTTATTTCTATGGTAGTGACTAGTATAATATTTCAAGCACACATCCTATCTTATTACTGATAGTTTTAATGAATGGGAGTAATCTCTTCAGGTACAAATATAGTGAGAAATAATGCTAATAAAATTTTTGCATTCTGATTGATAAGCACAAAAATATGTCATCATATAGTTTGGAGTTTAACAAAATTTCTGGTGCATTAAACTAAGAATACATAATACCTAAGAATACAGCCAGAATTATTTTTTTAATTGAAAAACATTTTGTTTTCTTCCAAGAGTGAGATTGTAAAAGGACTAATCTAATATTTAAAATACTTTGTACAAGTTGTAACTTCATAAATGAATCATATATTCCAATCTGATAAATGGGACAAAGTAGCAGAAAAATAGACTTGAACAAAAGAGAATGTTATAAAATAGTCTAAGATATAACAAAAGGAGAATGAACAACTTAAAACATCTATAAAAGAGAGAGTGTAATGATTTTTGGATTTGTTATTGCCAGTTGGCAAACAGGTCAATACCAAGCCAGTTAATGACAATTTAAATTGGTTATGATACCATGACATTGAGTTTTGAGGTCATGTTTAATTTCCCATATCTATAAAATCTTTATGAAAATTGTTTACACATGAGTAGATTGTACCCTTAAAGAATGTTTGAGAAGTCAATAAGTAGATTTTGGTAAATGACCAAAAAAAGACCATATATATAAATAAAAACATCAACGACTATGTCTACATATAGATGTGCATATATAGAGATACTTTGATACATTAACTTTAGGTGGAATAGATATAGAAGATATAGATATATAGATATCTAACAGAAAGGTACCATTACAAGATCTTGTAAGGGTAGAGTTCTATACAACTCACCGCCCTGTACTCAGCATTTTCATTTTATAGAACCAGTTTGGAGCTAGGAAAGTATTCCCCTAATTAGGGAAATCAGGCCCTATTTTCACATTCATTTAATCATTAAATCCCTACTCCAGAGTCCTGAGGACAATATTATTTTTTGGCTTAAGTCTATGATCTCTCTAAAGAGGGGAAAGTGCAAAAGCAGTATTCAATGTAAGATGCTAAACATAGAATCATAGTATACATTACAGAATGTATGAATGTAAATGTAATGATTAGAACAATATTGAGAAATTTAACTTATAATTACAGTTATAGTTGGTCAGGAGGCTAATATTTTAAGCCTCATCAAAGACTTAAAAGTAAAGCAGTTGAGCAATAATGCTAATTAGGTATTTCACATTTCAACTTGGTACTATCTTCTCAAACAGCCATACTTGATCTTTGCAGTGGCCCATCTAATTCAGCCACTGCCACTCCACAGACAGAAGACCTCTGGGCTTTTCAGAACTCACAAAGTTACCACCAGTCCAGAAAACAACCACCATAGGATGTTCAATCACCTAAAAACAGGAAAGAATAAATACAAAGAGTGAGAAGAGGTGACCATATGTTCATGACTTCATAGAAGCCAAGGGGAGACAGAGCAGGTGCCTCCAACTCTCCCCAACTCAACTCTGCACAGTATTTCCAAATAGTCTACATGCTTTATAGGCAGAAAGAGATCCTTGAAGAGGCCCTTATCTTACTTGTGCACAACTCCTGGAGTCACCAACTCTTCTGGTTTGGCAACCAATAAGAGGATTTTCTTCCATTTCATTTTAGGGCAAGTCCTTCAGCAATGAATTAGATGTATCCAGAAACCATCCTCAACAGTTCTTCCCCACCTCTACCCCAAGTTGACAGGTACTAAACAGAGAATATCTGTACATGTTCCGAGGAATAAGACCCATAGGCCAACTCACCCACATTACGTATGCTTGTGTGTAATTATATATGTGATAACAAATGACATGGTCCAAATCTTTTATTTCAAACTTTCTCCCTCATTTAGATTAGTAATATGTCTATACTTGTGGCATCCACTTCCTCTCCTCTTCTCTATTCTTTGCAGTATGTTTTCTGACATCAACACTCAATTGGAACTGCTCTTTCCAAAGTTTTCTATAAAAGTCATCATTGAGTACAAGCAATTATTAGGTGCCAGGCACTGTACTAAACAGTGAAGATAAAAATACAAACAGAAAACAAAAATGGTCCTCTCTTCAATTCTAATGAGGGAAGACAACACACAAAAGAGCTGACTGACCTCAGATACTTGACACCTACTAGCTGTGTGACACTGGGCAAGTCACTTAACCCTCACTGCACTGCAGAGAGAGAGAGAGAGAGAGAGAGAGAGAGAGAGAGAGATCACTCTAAGCTGAAAAGGGTACCTGTTGTGCAGGAGCATGGTGGCAAAGTCTGGAGAACGAAGGATGGTGGCTCTGGGCCCTTCTTCAAAATGCCTCCTAACTTTTCTCCCCGCTGACAGTCTCTCCCTTTTCTACTCCACTCTCCACAAAGCTATCAAGGTTATATTCCAAAAGTACAAGTTTGACCATATCACTCCCTTACTCAATAAATTCCAGTAGATCCCTATTATCTCTAGGATCAAATAAAGAAAGATTCCTCTGGCTTGCCATGTTAAGCTCTTTATAACCTGGCTTACATATAACTTTCCAAGATTTCCACCTTCATGCACCCTACAGTTAGCCAAATTGGCTTTCTTGCTAGTTTGCCATATACAATACTCTATCTCCTGTCTTTGTTTTTGCATAGGCACTTTCCTCACACCTAGAATGTTCTTCCTCCATCAGCTTTTTATTAAAGTATACATGGGAGTTAGCTTGCTTGAGTACAGCCTTCAAACCTACATTTAATCTAAGTCAAATCCTTCTTTTCAAAATCAGTAAACAACATGATAGGATATAATACTCTTCTCAATATGACCATAAAATTATCTTCAAAATCCTTCCTACTTTATTATTTTCAATGCAGACATTAATAAAAAGCATTTATTATGTGCATACTATGTTCTAAGGGCTATATCGGGCATTGGGAATAGAAATAAAAAAGAGCCATGGCCCCTACCTTCAAGGATCTTATATTCATACAGGGGAAGGCTTCCCTTCCCCTGTATTTGGATAGTAGCAGATGTCTTTTTGTTGCCTATTTTTTTAGTAATGGTATGGTCTATGATTTTCTCTATTCCTTGGAAACTTCCTCCCTTTGAAATATACGGAAAACCAAAGTGATTATATTTAAAACTGTGTTGCCTCCAGCAGATTTTTGTATTTTGTCAAGACCATGTTACTCGAATTTCTTTACTATACCACAGTGAAGTCCAATTGTGCCAGTAATTATGATCTTTTTCACATCTCCGTCATTCTTTTGGTTTCACCTACAAATGCTCTCAGAATTATCTGGCCTCTCCAGATTCGCCCCAACCTCTTTGCAGGTTTATTTTCTTCTTCATCCTTTGTTTTGTGAAATGTCTCTGGTCATTGCCTTCATTGTTTTTTTGCAAATGAGGTTTTACTCTCAACTAGAGTAGTCTTTAACAGATGAGCATTAAAACATACTACTTAGTTTGGAGGGCGCTGTCAAGTTCTGAGAATTTTCGTACTTACCCCATCTCTGCAGTAGAAATTGGTTCATAAATAACAATTATCTTAATGGAGGTCTGTTTGCGCCTCCCTATCATGTGTCAGAAGATGCCCATATTATGGAACTACGGAGGGAAAAGAGAGTGTAAATGTGCCATGCCTTAGGAAAGGTAAGGTTGACTGTCAGAGAAAGCAGCAGGTGTATTCATTTCCAGATGAGGATGATTCTTCAGCTAGAAATAACGGATCTTAGTTATACAGGCCGATTAACTAAGCTAGGAAGCTGAAAGACAGTCATGTTTTCACTTAAAAGTCACAGAAGTTCCTCCGTTAACAGTCCTGCTTCCCCACTTTACCCATGACCTCACTAGCTTCAACTTCAAAATGTCTTCGGACTCCCTCCCCCCAAAAGCTGTGCGCTGATCTTTAGAAAGACAATTGTTCAAAAGTCAGCTTTTGCTCCAACGTTATTTGGGGGAAGGGGTGGCCCGTTCTCTTTTAAGTTTTCCTAGTAATGCCTTATACAAGGTGCACCAAAAGTGTTAGTGCAGTTTCAAGCTTTAACAGCTTGACGATGTCCTAGAATTTGGGGAACACCCCTCTACAGGCCGTAAACAACGCATTAAACAAGCCGGTCCCATAATGGGGCCGGGGTCTCGGCTCCGCCCGGGGACCGGACCTCACGCCCTGCCCCCGCCCCCTGGAATTTTCGGTCAAATGAGGGGGTCGCGTTGGAGGAAGGTCCCTTCCGGATCTTATCTTTCCCTAGGATTCAACCCCAGAGACACTGTCTTAATTTCCCTGTCACCAATATAAAGGCCGCCTCTCCCGCCCGAATCAGATATGGCAGCATAGAGCACGCAGGGCTGGGACAAAGGCCGCGCCGGAGACACTCCCGCCCAAGGCGGGCAGAAAAGCGAGTCGAGATCCGGGAAAACTGGCTCCATCCGGAAGAAAGGATAGGCGGGGGGGGCGGGGTACAGGGCTGAAGCGTAGGAGTCGCCGCGAGATGGGGCGGAGAAAATGGGGAGACTGGGGCCTGAGAAAGCTTGACGAGTTCCGCTCGGCCCCCCCCTCACCACACCCAACGGCCAGACCCGCAATGCGCGGGAACCACAAAGCCCCTCCAACACCAGTCCAGGCAATTCGCTGCCGGAGGGGTAGGTGGGCTCTAGGCTCCGCCTCCCCCCGCGGGGTGGGCGGGGCTAAAGGGAAAGGAGGGTTTTGCGCTAAGGCCGCGGCTTCTCTGGAACCTTCTGAGGAAAGGGCGGGGAGGGGTGGGAGGGAGAAAGCGCGCGCGCTCGCGCGCGCGCAACCCACCGCCAACTGTGAAACATCCAACACCAGATGGCGCTGCAGCACTTGGTAGCCCAAGCACAAGACGCAAGGACAGCAGAGAAGGGTGGTGCCGGAACCTTCTCTTCGCTCCCACCCCCCTCCTTTGCAGCGCGCAGGCGCCAAACTCTAGGTCACAGATACAGAGGCCTCAAGTGGGTTACCACAAGGGGACGCGGCTGGGGCTGTGACCGGAACTTAGGGGCAACCGCTGTTTTTGAGCGCGCAAGCGGTTGGCGCGAGGAGGGGTGGGGGGGTGCGGGGAGGGAGGACGTGGCGGAGAAGAGCTGCGCGCGCACCCAAAGCGGGGGCGGGGTGGGACAGGCACATTACCTTGGCCCGGAGCGGCCCGGAGCGTGTGGCTGACGCCAACTGCGTCCCCAGACGTCTTTGCAGTCCCTGAGCCTCTTGACGTCCCTGGCAGGAGCCTTAGGCCCGGCCCATTCTGGCGCCCACACGTCCCGCGTGAGCCGGTGGGCAGGGGCGAGGCTTCTCGGGACCAAGTCTCGTCCTTGGGGCGGGCGCCTGCCCCCTCCCTCAAGGGCGGAAGGGGAAGGCTGAGGGAGGCGGCCAAAAACAACCGCGGTGGCGTGTGGAGTCGGGAGAGACAGGACTTTGTTGTTGGGCGGGGGCGGTGCCAGCCGCGATTTTATGAGGGGAAAAAGCGGGTTAAATTAAACTGTTGAGAATTGTTGCCCATGACTAACCCGCCCCCACCCCTACACTCCCCCCCCCTCCCCCGCCATGGTTCTTTGGGGTAATGACCAAACTGCTCAAATGAATCATTTAAGATGCAGCCCGTGGCGTCAGCTCTGGCCTGTGAAGGCCGCATTTCCCTGAAAGAGGGCCTCTTCCTTCGTGCAGTCGCATTCCTAAATTCTGATTCTCCATGGGTTTGGGTTTTTACAAGGAGGCCATTGTCAGCAGATGGGCTGAAACACTCGAGCTTCCCTAATTTGAATAAAATCTGGTCTATTGTACACTCCCAACTGTGGAGATCTGTTTTAGGACATTATTCTTAAAATGGGCTTCCAACAGTGTCCTTAATTTTTCTTTTGGCATTGACTGTAGAGGTAAAGGTTAAGTGTGCTTTAAGAGGATTGCATCAGACGAATGAGATTTCTTATTCCTGAGTCTTAGTAAATATCTCTGCTTCCATGAAAAACATTCAGTTGCAGTTTTGCAATAAATGCCCTTGATGTGCTTAATTTCGAGATCTGTAAAGTGCTTTTGAGGGAATATATCCTTATGGCATATTTACTTTAGAAAATTAGAGCTTCACACAGCTATTTGTTAATCATCAAAATATTTAGTGTACATATGGTATTTTCCAACTTAAATGAAACCTCTGTGCCTTAGTTTATAATCGTTTTATATGTTGGTGATAAAGCTAGACCCAAAGACATAAAATAAAACCCAGAAATGTTTAAGTAATGATAATCTTTCAAACAAAGGGTTAAGTTCCACTTTGCCTTCTTTGTTCCTTGTAAAGCAAAGTAATGAATGTTGGAAGTTTGGTGGATTAGGTGAGATAATGGGCTAGAATATGGTAGTTGGAAGTCAGGAAAGACCTGGGCTCAAATTCTACCTCTGACACAAACTGTGTGACTGGAAATTGCTTAACTGCTGTAAGCTTCAGTTGTAAAATGTGGATAACAATAGGAATAATACCTACCTACTTCACAGGGCTGTTCTGACAAGCAGATGAAAAGATATGTAAAGCACTTGGCATATCTTGAAGTGTTATATAATTGTTGGTTATTATTACTACCTCTAATGTTAAATCAGAAGAGATTCAAGTGTGCTAGAGGCATGTGGTACAAACTGAAAATGGGGTTGAAGGCCAGGGTGAGAGAGGCATATAAATTTTGAATTGGATGGAACTTTTGAAGTTCAAACACCTTCTTTTAGAGATGGGGAAATTCAAGCCCAGAAAAATCTCCTGCACTTCCCTAAATCTATCCACATTTTTGTTAATGCCACCAAGTCACCAAGCCTCAGTTTGCAAACCTTTTTTTTTTTTTTTTTTGGTGAGGCGATTGGAGTTAAGTGACTTGCCTAGGGTCACACAGCTAGTAAGTGTCAAGTGACCGAGGTTGGATTTGAACTCAAGTCATTCTGACTCCAGGGCTGGTGCTCTATCCACTGTGACACCTGGCCGCCCCAGTTTGCAAACTTTTGCATAGGATCAATTAAGAGTTCAGAGTTGGAAGAGAATTTGAGTTGGAAGAGACCTAAAGGGTTATGTAGTTCTAATCCCCACATTTTAAAGACTGGGGGGGGGGGGGGAAGAGGGCCCAAAGGGCTAAGTAACTTGTCCAAAGTCATGAAGCAGAATTCAAATCCAGCATTCATCCTAGTACACCATGCTGCTTCCTTGTCTCACTTCCCACATTCAGTTAGTTTCCACGTGCAGTCTACCTCCACAATATTTTTTATATTTTTCTCATTTCCATTCACAGTGCCACAACTCTAATTCAGACCCACTTCTCACTTGGACAATTGCAATGGCCTTCTAATTGGTATCTTTATCTAGTCTATCCTTCACACCCATAGAGCTGTCACATGAATCTTCCTAATTCCACTTATATCCATTTTATTTCCTTTCTCGAAAACCTTAAGATCATAGAATTTAGAGTTGTAAGGGACTGTTAATGTGCCTCCACCTTGCCTTTTGGAAAAATGTACATTCCTTAGCCTGTTACTTAAAGTACTACATAGTATACCTTCTCAGCTTTATTTCATGTTACTTCCTTCACATGCTGCATGTTGGACAAAATGAACTATTCTCTAATCTTGCCTTGCCTTCCTCTGCTACCACACTTGTGCCCATTCCTGGAATGTCTTCAGAGTCACAGACTTTGAGGTTTGGAATGCACCACAACAGCCTTCTAAGTACAACTCAAACAGAAAAGGGTCCCGACTATAACATACCACACACATGGTATCCAGATTCTGCTTGAAGACCTCTAAGGAAGGGTATTTAGTCAACTCATTACAAGAAGTTTTTCCTGACATCTAACCTGAATTTGCCTCTTTCCAATTTGCATCCATTACTCTTTGTTCTGCTCTCTTTGGCCAAAAAGAACAAACCCAATCCCTTTCCCACCAGACAACCCCTTAAATATTTAAAAACATCAATCACATATGCCCTGAATCTTTATCTTCTCTAAGCTAACCATTGCCAGTTCCTTCAACCAATCCTCTTATGACATTAATTTTATAAACTATGGCACCTCAAGAACTCAACACAGTACCCAAGGAAAGCTGACAAGGATAGAATACAGTGGTATTATCACTTTCCTGTTCCTGGATGCAGTGTCTCTCAGTGCAACTAAAGATCATACTTAAAACTAATAGTTTGCCTTCAGGTATGAGGTTTGGTAAGGCATTTCTCCTTTTTGAATTGTGTATTAGATTCAGCCAATATTTTAACCTGTCTTGGTTGTGGTTTGGCTTTTGTTCTCAAAGAGGACCATGCTACTCAGGTGATATCATGACTTACACTGAATTAAATATAAGTGAGGGAGGGCTGTGCAAGGTCACCAACCTCACTCCTCCAGAGCCATCTGGGTGCAGTGGCAAGATACATATCAGGACCACTGGAGATGGTTCCAGCTATTTAAGCCAATTGGGGTTGTGACTTGCCCAGGGTCACACAGCTAGTAAATGTTAAGTGTCTGAGGTCGAATTTGAACTCAGATCCTCCTGAATCAAAGGCTGGTGCTTTATCCACTATGCCACCTAGCTGTCCCCTTTTTTTCTGAGGTGATATTTGAACTTGGGTCCTCTTGACTCCAGGGCCATTGTTCTATACACTGTGCCACCTAGCTGCCTCCCAAGTCACTGAAAGAATGTTAAACAGTACAATGTCAAGCAAAGATCCTTTGGTATTCCATTGGAAACCACCTGCCACATTGACCTTGAACAAACCAGTTCTGAGTCCCTGTAATTGTATTATCATCTAGTCCACATCTCTCCATCTTATACACAAGAGTAGTGAAAGATACCTTATCAAAGACCTTGCTAAAATCTAGGTAAATAGGACAAGCATGTAAAGTGTCTACTAGAGAACAGGCATTGTACTAAACTCTGGGAATACAAATAAGAAAGCTCCTGCCCTCACAGAGCTTATAATGTAATGAGAGGAGACAACACAAAGGAAGGTGAAAAGGGAGTGGAGGGGAAAGGGTATCCAGCATGATAATGTGAAGTCAAATCCAAGCAGTACAGCTGCTGGGAAATAAGAGTTGTCTGGGCTTCTGAGTCCTCTTAAAATGGGGGCTCAGAATGAGGAGTCTTTTGCTTCACTCACCAGCCCTCTAATCAGATACAAATGAAGGAGTGGGTACCAAAGCTGATGAGTTTGTGGTGATGAGTTTCCTGGTCATGAATTTTACTATTCATCTACTAGTTTAATAATCCTGTCAAAAAAGAAAATGAGATTATTCTGAAATCATTTGTTCTTGATGAAGTCAAGTTCAGATCTACATAATTGCCTCTCTAAATGTTCAACCATTTTCTTAATGATCCATTTTAGAATTTTCCTAGGAACAGAAGTCAAGCTCACTGGCCTATAGTCTGCAGATTCTGTTCTCTTCCCTTTTTTGGAAAATCAGGACATTTCCCTTGCTTCTCTTCCATTTTCCATGTTCTTTCAAATGTTCCTGACAGTGATTCAGCAATTACATCTACCAGTTCTTTCAAGTCCCAGAGATGTAGTTCATCTGGGTAAGATGATTTTATTTTAATTCATCAATACTATTAATAGCTAATAATAATAGTAGGTAACAGCTAAGTATAGTACTGTAAGAATCACAAAATTATTATCCCCATTTTACATGGTAAGAGACTGGGCACAGAGTTGTCAAATGATTTGCCTAGGGTACATAGCTAGGGAATGTTAGGTAGAATTTGAATTCAGGTTTTCCTGACTTAAAGATCTGTTACCCCATTTAACATGTCATCTTTCTATTTCCTGAGCACCTAGATGCTCTCTTACTCTTACTCTCTCCTTACATATCTTCACTGTCTACTCCCTGTCAGTCATTTTTGTCATCTCTGTTTAGCAGAGAAAATAGAAGAAAAATAAGAAATATCAGCTCTTCCTTCTCTCTGGGGTTTGTTATCTTTGCCTCATTCATTCCAAGCAAAGGTATCATTCTTTCTTTGATATTCCTTTTTCTCTTAATAAAGCTAAAAAAAAAAATCCTAAACCTTGGTTCTTCTTGGCATGTCCTGTTAGCCCTATCTCTGTTTTTTTTTTTTTTAAGTGCAGCAATTGGGGTTAAGTGACTTGCCCAGGGTCACACAGCCAGTAAGTGTTAAGTGTCTGAGGCCAGATTTGAACTCAGGTACTCCTGACTCCAGGGCCGGTGCTCTATCCACTGCGCCACCTAGCTGCCCTGCCCTATCTCTGTTTTAATAGGACTATGCCATGCTCTTATATCTATCCTTTGTTACTTTGGCCTTTCTTTCATCTTTTTTAAAATATATATATAAGTTGGTTGGTGAGTTCCCTATGCATACACATTTGATCTCTTTAGACAGATTCCATTTTTCATATTCATTGGAATTTTTTCCCTTTGTATCTTGAAAACTCCATTCTTAATATAATTCATGATTTCTCTCACCTGAGAGCTTCTATATAGCTCCACTATATCACTCTTTGGAGAGTAAGCAGCTGCTTCTTCAGAGCATCAAGCTCCCTCTTCAGGAAGAACCTCAAATCTGTTTTTTAAGCTCTAATTATGTAGCTGCCCTTTTTTATTTCCTTTCACTGTGTAACACTTTTTCGTTCTCCACAATTAGGACAAGGGTTATATTTCCCTTCCTCTATCTCATATCCATTTTTCCCTCTCCATTGAAGTCTCATTCATTTCTGCCCCTGCAACTTCTTCCTCTAATTGCCTGGTTCCTCCCAGGACCTCCTTTTTAAGAAGAGGGCCTAGGTTGGCCATGTCTTCATTCCACTCTGAGTTCCTTTCTTGACTATCTGGACTTTTTATCCACCATACCCTCTCACCTGTACCTTATTCCTTTTCCTATCCCCACCATTTTCAGCATCCTTTTACTTATTGTCTTCCCTGGTTAGAATTTAAGCTTCATGAGAGCTGGATTGAGCTTTCTACTTATTCCTTGCACTTAGAACAGTACCTAGTATATAGTAATTTCTTAATAAATGCTTCTTGACTGCCATTTCCTTTAGGAACATTTTTTTCTCCCTAACAACCTAGAGTGTGTAGAAGTATTCTTTAAGTACCTTCTCCTCCTCTAGGAAGGATATCAGTTTACACTTATAATACAGACAACAGTCATTGAACTGTGGCAAAATCTCCATACTGGTTGAGATTTTTCAGCCTTGCTTTTTTGTTTTGTTTTTTGTTTGTTTGTTTTTTAATTATGTGGGGTTATCCATATCTCAACTCAAAAATTAAAACTTTTATAACAAATTTTCACCTTTTAAGAAGTACAAGCTACTCAACTTCCCTTCCTTTTTAATCAACAACAACCTCATAAACCTCCCCTTCTGTCGGGTACCAACATCTTTATTGTTGTCATTGCTCAGTCATTTTCAGTTGTGTCCAACTCTCTGTGACTCCTGGAGTTTTCTTGGCAAAATATGCTGGAGTGATTTGCTATTTCTGGAGCTCATTTTACAGGTAAGGAAACTGAGGCAAACAGGGTTCAGTGACTTGCCCAGGGTCAAACCGCTTGTGTTTGAGCTCAAATTCCTGGCTTCAGGTCCTGCACTCTATCCACTGCTCTACCTAGCTGCCTAGGTGAATGAAACCAACCTCTGGTTTCATCAGTTTACCCCACCTACCAATCTACTCATTGCCTTGTTTTATATTTTAATTGCTTTACTTGTCTCCTTTTGCCAACTACCTTCTTCTCTACTATCCTGAGGTTGAACTTCCCTCCTTTCTAAATACGGATTGAGTTATCATCTCTTGCTGCTCAGTGGCTACATACGGAAAGCTCCTGAGTCCTTCAGAACCTAGTCATGCCTGGCTCTTTAAAACAATAAGAGATTGTTATTCCCAAAGTGCCCAGGCACTGAACTAACACATATGGCCTTCCAGAGGTAAGTAGATTAGCTCTGTGCATGCCCTGTTACAAATGAGCAGAAAGGCAGCACTGCATAGAAAACTTTGTACTAGTTTTGTGTGTGTGTGTGTATGTGTGTGAAACTAGGTTATCTCTTCCAGTTCGATTCTGGGAGTAAAAGGGTGCATTGTGGATTCTAATCCTCCCTACTACCAACTAGTTGAATTACTTCTCTCTTGAGCCTCAGTTTCCTCATCTATAAAATAAGGTTGGATTATGTTACCTCCTACCCTTCCATATCTTAGATTCAATTAATATTCTTTCCAACTGTTTGAAACAATTCTCTATGTTCCTTTACCACAAAGATAAAAGTATTCTGTTATGCTTGTTTCAAAATAATGCATGCTGATGGGTAATATATACCTCTTCCATTAGGAAGATAAGTTTTTACAACTACATGGCTCAACAAGTGGAGCATTAATTTATAGCTCAAACCAGGTCTAGAAATTCATAGTTTTATGCCTTTTTCCTGAAATGTAGTATTTATCTGCTATAAGAACCTAAGAGATATACTCAAGTTGTCTTTAGGACATAATTCAAACAGCTATTCTTTGTATGAATACATCACGTTAACTTGATTATTCACAAAATTAAAGAATGGCCAAAAGGCATTAATTGAATATTAATGCCAAATAAGTCAACTGTACTCTAGTAGAACCATTCATTCTTCTAATAGGTTTATGTTGCCTTTCAGCCAGCAACATTTGGTATCTCAAACTGATAGTCAGTGAAAAATTACTTAGCTAGTTAGCAGTAGAAGGGAGACTAAGAGACCCTAATGGCTACCTCTTGACTCCCAGGATTTCCAGATTGAAAAAGGCCTTAGAGATACTGTAGCACAAATTCATTTTTATATGATTGGATACTAGTCCAATGTTCTTTCCTATAACCTGTGCTGTCTTTGTGTTCCTTTTGCATTCCCTACCTGAATTGACCTCATTTCTGTACACAGCTATCCAAATCAAACCCATCTTTGAAAGGCTAGCTTGTTTTACCTTCTCTAGAAAGCCTCTTTTGAAAATTTTGACCCCGACTTATCTTTTCCTTCTACAAACTTCTGTCACATTTGTTGTCTGTATCAAACATCTTATAAGTTGATCATATATGGCCTTTATTGTCATTCATTTTATGTGTATATATTTTGTCACCCTAAGAAGATAGACAATTGTTTTTTAACGTTTTAATAATATTGTTTATTACTACTAATAATAATATTCTTTATTACTTTTGTTTGTTTGTTTAGTGAGGCAATTGGGGTTAAGTGACTTGCCCAAGGTCACACAGCTAGTAAGTGTTAAGTGTCTGAGGCCAGATTTGAACTCAGGTATTCCTGACTCCAGGGCTGGTGCTCTAACCACTGCGCCACCTAGCTGCCCCTCTTTATTACTTTTTAAAATTTTTGTATTGCCTAGATTTCCTTGCCTTTCTACCTCTCTGAGAGTCATCCACATAGGAAAGAATTTTTAAAAAAAGAATAAGAGGGGGGCAGCTAGGTGGCACAGTGGATAAAGCACTGGCCCTGGATTCAGGAGTACCTGAGTTCAAATCCGGCCTCACACACTTGGCACTTACTAACTGTGTGACCTTGGCAAATCACTTAACCCCCATTGCCCCACAAAAAAAAAAATAAGAAAGGGAGCATCTAGGTGGCACAGTGGATAAAGCATCAGCCTTGGATTAAGGAGTACCTGAGTTCAAATCCGGCCTCAGACACTTGACGCTTACTAGCTGTGTGACTCTGGGCAAGTCACTTAACCCTCATTGCCCTGCCCCCCCCCCAAAAAAAGGAAAAAGGCAACATCAAGATAACACAATCCTCAGACACTTAACACTTACTAGCTGTGTGACCCTCGGCAAGTCACTTAACCCCAATTGCCTCACTAAAAAAAAAATAAAATAAAAAAATAAGATAACACAATCCTGTTGAAATATAAAGTTTCATAATTTATAATCAATATCCCAGAGGATTTAACAAAGACCATTAAAATTATGAGCTCTAAAGAGAGCTTTGTTTTGTCATAGTAGTTAATAAATGAAGATGTCATTCACTGTAAAACAAAGAAGCAATGTTTCTGGCATAGTACAGTAGAATTATTTTACATTAATGCCAGTGAAGCCCTTAAGGCATTTCTTAATTTTGTGAATAATTGAGTTAACATGATGTATTGATACAAAGAAAAATTGACTGTTTGAAAAACAAATTCCCCAAGTTCTAAAAACAATTTGGTAATACCTTATAAGATCTTATAATAGATAATGCTATACTTCAGGTAGACAAATGTAAAGTTTTGAGTGAATTTCCATCCCTAATGTCATATTGAGTCAGGACATGTCTATAGTTCTATATCCTCCAATTGGTCAGTATCTTTCCTACCCATGGTAACCTTCATCATTGATGTAGAGACTCTAAAGAGCTTCCAAATTCCTACTTTATTTCCCTCTAGACCTGCAGGGGTTCTTAACATGGGGATCTGTGAACTTATACATATATACACATATCTAAACTATATACACACACATCTAAAATCATATATCTGCATATATAAAACTATTTCCATATACTTGATTTCCTTTGTAATGTGATCTATGTTATGCATATAAAAACAGTATTCTGAGAAAGGGGTCCATAGACTTCACTACATTGCCCGTGGGACCATTTTTAACAATCCCTGTTCCAGAGCTAGGGATGCTTTCTGCAACATTTAGAATCTGAGTATTTGACTCAGGGTGGTAGTGGCAGAGAAGCAAGGACTCTCTAAACAGGGGCGGGGGGAATATCTATAGTTTCTATTTGATTTGTATGACAGAAAGCTGGTAAGATTTGTTGGAAAATAGAAATGAGATATAAAAAAATCTCAATAGTCAGAGGGCTGAATCTGTCAAGATGAAATTTAATAGGAAAATATATCAAGTCAAAAGGTTAAAAAATCAACTTCATGGATGCTGAATGATGAAGACATGATGGTACATCAATCATAGAAAAAAAAAGCAAGTTTTTATCTTAATACAAACTCAGTGTAGCAGCAGTATTTGGCAACCAAAGAATCTTAGATGACATTAGATTGAATTAATAGATATATAGAGTGCAAAAGGACACTACAGCAGTTGGGCAGATGGGTGATGCAATGGATAATGCTGGGCTTGGAGTCGGGAAAACTCTTCTTCAGGAGTTCACATCTAGTCTCAGACACTTACTAGCTGTGTCACTTAACCCCATTTGCCTTAGTTTATTCATGGGCAAAATGATCTGAAAAAGGAAATGGCATGCTCCACTGTCTTTGCCAAGAAAACCTCAAACGAGGTCATGGAAGGTCCAACATGACTTAAAAAGACTGAACCACAACAAAACTGATCAAAAGTGAGGTATGTCAAAGTCCCACTGCATTCTGTGTTCATCGGACTTCTGCTGGAATATTAGTCCATAGTATCATGGAACTGGGGCTAGAAGGAAGCACAGGCCTCCTAGTTCCATCTCTTCATTTCATAGCTGAAGAGAATAAGTGACTTGCCAGAGGTCACACAGATAGTGTATGCATCATATTTTTAAAAAAAATTTTAGTAATAATAACATTTTTATTTAAAGTTCTAAGTTCCAAATTCTATCCGTCTTTCCCCTCCCCTCCTCCCCCTTCCCTAGGGGCAGCTAGGTGGCACAGTGGATAGAGCACTGGCCCTGGAGTCAGGAGGACCTGAATTCAAATCTCAATTCAGATACTTACTAGTTGTGTGATCCTGGGCAAGTCACTTAAACCCAATTGCCTTAAAAATATCGGGGGCCATCTCCAGTCATCCTGATGTATATCTTGCCACTGGACACAGATAGCTCTGGAGGAGAGAGTGAAATTGGTGACCTTGCACAGCCTTCCCTCACTTAAATCCAATTCTGTGAAAGTCATGACATCGGGGTGTCATGGTCCTTTTAAAGAACAAAGGACAAGGGGCAGCTAGGTGGCGAAGTGGATAGAGCACTGGCCCTGGAGTCAGGAGTACCTGAGTTCAAATCTGGCCTCAGACACTTAACACTTACTAGCTGTGTGACCCTGGGCAAGTCACTTAACCCTAATTGCTTCATTTAAAAAAAAAAAGACAAGCAACAACCCCTCTCCCTGAGGTGGTAAGCAACCAGATATAGGTTGTACAGGTGCAATTATGTAAAACATGACCATATATGACATTTTGTATAAGAAAACATGAGCAAAAGAAAAAAATGAAAAAAAAAGTAAAAAATAGCATGCTTCAGTCTATGTTCAATCAATATCAGTTCTTTCTTTGGAGGTGGATAATATGCTTCATCATTAGTCTTTTGGGATTGTTTTGGATCATTGTATTGCTGAGAATAGTTAAGCCATTCACAGTTCTTCATCAAACAATATTGTTGTCACTGTGCACAACATTCTCCTGGTTTCTGCTCACTTCACTGTACATCAGTTCATACAAGTCTTTCCAGGCCTTTCTGAAAGCATCCTGCTTGTCTTCTTGTAGCACAATAATATTCCATCGCAATCATATACCACAGCTTGTTTAGCCATTCCCCAGTTGATGGGCATTCCTTTGATTTCCAGTTCCTAGCCACCACAAAAAGAATAGCTATAAATATTTTTGTACAAATCTTTTTCTCTTTTGGGGGGCACATAATATTTTAGGAGGAACATTGGCAAGCCAGAGCACACAGAGGAATATTAACAGGATGCTGAGAAGATTGAAAACAATAGTATATGAAGAGCTGGGCATACTTAACTTGGAGAAGACTTCAGTAAGCATTTTAAGACTACTACATATAGAGCATTGTGTTTCCTAGGGATAAAATAGTGCTTTGCAGATATTTAAAGGGTTATTATGTGATAGGAATGTGAAAGAAATTGGTCCAACATTCACACTAGAAAAACAAATTAGTGAGAAATCTATATTACACAGTCTATGATGTGCAGTTTATAAGCATTCCATCATGTTAGTATATCAATATGTATTTCTCTTGGACAGATATTGCAGGTGGGCACTAAGTTTGGTCCAGAACTGAGATAAAGGATATTAGGTTGTATAGCATTTGGTAAGTTGTATGGGAATGATCCCAAACTGTTTACTGCTATAGAAACCTATCTCTTTAATATCATTATTCTCCCATGGATGCTACATAATGGTGAATCATGGAAAACCACAGTCCTGGAAAGATCAAAATCACAAAATATAATGGAAAAACACATAGTAAGAGTAATAAGCTGAAGCATGTTTCCAGTAATGCCTTGCATATGGAAAGTAGTGTAAAGGACATTGAAAACCCACATGATCCAAAAAAGAGTGGTAAGGGAGTCACATATTAAGAATGAAAGATTTTTTTTAAAAAAAGAGATAATAGATATTAACCAAGTGGTTTTTTAACTTCTAAAATATTAAAAAGAGCCAAAGGAAATTCTCTGGCATTTTAGTTTTTTTTCTTTTTTTAGTAAGGCAATTGGGGTTAAGTGACTTGCCCAGGATCACACAGCTAGTAATTGTTAAGTGTCTGAGGCCGGATTTGAACTCAGGTACTCCTGACTCCAGGGCCAGTACTCTATCCACTGCGCCACCTAGCTGCCCCTCTCTGGCATTTTGAATGAATTAATTTTTGAAAGAGTTGCAAAGACTTGGACAAATGTGACAAAGGATTTCATTTTGCATTAGTTCATGTCTTTAAGGGTTTTTTTCTGAAATTGGAGAACAATTTATATAAAAACAATAATATTGTAAAGATAATCAACTTTGAAAGAATTCTTATCAACACAGTGATCAACCACACTTCTAGAAGATTCATGATAAAACATTCTGTCCACCTCTAGGTAGGGAGAAGTAATGGACTCAGAATAGAATCAAAAGATATTTTCCTCCCTCCCTCCCTTCTTCCTTTGTTTTTCTTGCCTTCTCAATGGGTAGGGATAGGAATTTCAAACTGAAAATAAAAATGAATTTAAAAAAAGGTTTAGAGCTGGAAGGAACTTTAGAAGCCATATAGTTAAACTCCTTCATTTTACAGATGAGGAAACAGAGATTGAGTGAGGTTAAATGAATTGGCCAAGGTTACAGAGATGGTAAGTGACAGAGAGGATTTGAACCAAGGCCCACTGACTCCAGGGCCAGTTATTTTTCCACTGTATCATTCTGCATTAGTTGTTAAATATGTTCTAGAGATGGTTGTACAATAGTATGTAATTGAACTAGATGACTGTTAAGGTCCCTCCCAGCTCTATAAAATTGTGAGTCTATTATTTTTTAAAACATCTTTATCAGGTAAAGGAGTGAAAATTTTTTTACTTTAAAATTATATAACTTTTTTTTTCTTTTGCAAATATACGCCAGCTATTTTAGGCTTTAATCTTTTGCAAAAGGCAACAAACACCAACCAATCTGAATTACTTGCAATTTTCTGAACTTAGCTCACCATTTCTTGACTTTATATCTTTGCTTATGCTGGCATATTTACCTAGAATGCATGCACTGGCCTGGCTCTCATCCCTGCCTTTCAACATCTTTCATAGTCTTCAAAAGCCAGTTCAGAGACCATCTCTGCTATGAAGCTGGGAATAAATTCTTCTGTACCTGGACTACAAGAACATTATTTTTTACGTCTCTTATATGTTATAATCATCTACTTATTTTAGTTATTTGTGTGTAACAAGTATATTCTGGCCTCACTGTCCCAGAGCAAGGCTGACTCTTAGCTCCCTTTCAAGATTCTAGAGGTACCCTGAGGGGTTGCGGGATGTTCCTTTTCTAATGACATTGGTTTAAACCCCTATCAGCTAGCCACCATGAATGACTAGCACGACCATTTAATTTGACTGACATCAATTAGCTTTTCGAAAGGGATGTTTACCTTGAAGCTATGGCAAGAGCAAACATTTGCCTCTAACACCTCAAGGACCTACTCTCCTATGTGCCACCTCAGTCTACGGTACTCTCAGATTTAGCTAATTTCCTATACAGCATTGATATCACAAGTTAATGTTCCAAATTTGGTACTGACACTGGATGAATCTTTGTATCATCTACTCCTGGGCTAGGTCCCAAGTGTCTCTAATTGCTCTGGCCTGGCTGCAAAACCTGACATGAATTCAGACTCCTGGAATCTCAAACCATTGATTCCTGTATTCCTGGACCCCTAGACACCTGGAGGCTCACCTTCCTACCCTTTTAAAACTCCTTCACCTAAAATGAAATGATTGATCCTGAGGCAAATAAGGATCAAGGCCCATTTTCAAGGGACCATATGTTGGCCCACCTCAAAGGGGAGAAGGCCTAATTCTTTTACAACCATTGCCTCTTATTGGATACCATCAGTGGAAGGAGTCAAACCAGGAGAGGGTAGCTGAATAGAATGGCTGAGGCTCTGGGTGACTAGTATTTTTTGAAGGTGTCCCCAGTTATGGCTATGAAGCATTCTGAAAAGGCTTCTCTTAAGTATGTGATTAGCAGACTACAATCAGTATGTCTACACATTCTCCACAGTCTTTTTAAGACACTTCCATTAGATAACATCACAGTCTCTCCAGGTAGCAGGATCTCCAGCTTCTTTGGCAGAGCCATCATCAGAGGCAGTCTGCACATGTACCAGTTCCTATCCAATACATAAATAATTTACTGCCCTTACTAGACTATAAAGTCCTTATGAGAAGGGACAAACTGTAATCTATTAATAAATAAATCTGTTAATTAGATGCAGTCTGATGTGAAGAATAGAAAATTTTGGAGTCAGGAAGATCTAGGTTCAAATTCAACCCCTGACACACTGATGGATTAAATTGCTGGATTCCTCAGTGCTCCAGGCAAGTATGTAAGCAATGAATTACAGGTCAAAAAAGAAAACCCCTTGACAAATATTAATTGAATCAAATTCTGATCCCATTAGCTATATTTTAAAAAGATTTTAACCTGCTTCAGAGGCAAAATTGGCATATCATTTCTTAGCTAAATGACCTAGCATGGTTTCCTTTTAAAAAATAAAGTTTGGGGCAGCTAGGTGGCACAGTGGATAGAGCACTAGCCCTGGAGTCAGGAGGACCTGAGTTCAAATCTGGCCTCAGACACTTAACACTTACTGGCTGTGTGACCCTGGGCAAGTCACTTAACCCCAATTGCCTCACTAAAAAAATAAAATAAAATAAAGTTTTGATTGCTAATTCTCAGCACATAGGTTGTCCCCCAAATCCCATCAGTTCATTACTATCTGATATTTATCTTATCCCTCTAGCTCAATTCTCTATTTTTTATGTATTCTGTAATCTTGACCTAATTCTTTAAGTGTTGTTCCTAAACCATGTCCCAGAATTTTTTTCATTGGTGCTTACCAGACTGAAAATATTTTATTCTGAATGTACCACTATAAATTAAAGTAATGCTTGCCACTTTCACAAATTATGGGGCAGCTAGGTGGTGCAGTGGATAAAGCATCGGCCCTGGAGTCAGGAGTACCTGAGTTCAAATCTGGCCTCAGACACTTAACACTTACTAGCTGTGTGACTCTGGGCAAGTCACTTAACCCCAATTGCCTCACTAAAAAACAAAACAAAAAAACAAATTATGAATTTGTCATTTTCACATGAAATCCCAAATAGCAGAGTCAGTATAACTATAGGTCTAATTTTGCTTTTACTGTTCTAAGAAATGGCAGAAAGTACATCAAACTGAGTTCCACATCTCATATGTACATTGACTTTGCTACTGCAATATTATTGCTGCTAGCATGTTCTTTTGGGAAGAGGAAATGAAGATGAGGAGAGTAATCTCCCCAGTTTCAATCTGATACTTAGTAATTTAGGGAGAGACTTCTTGTGATCCCAGAGAAAGTTCTAAGAACCATTATGTTCCTTTACAGTGAACGGCCAGTGGCCACTCAGATATGATAAAAGGAGGATAGGGTGAGGATAAAGAACAACATACTTATTGAGCTGCCCAGTAACATTTTTAATGTGGGTTCAATGACCATTATTATCTCACTTACAGTAAAGGAGGGAAAAAGAGACAGAATTCTTTTCCATTCTCCTTATAAAAATTTAGAATTTTTTAGAAGCATCGTTATAAATGGCAGTTAGGTTCCCAGCCCAACCCATTAAAGCTTATTTAACAGAAAGTTAAGTAATGTTATGTTATATTATTATATTATATCTAACTTTACATACATAGTTAAATAATTTTATTGTAATTTAGTCATTTTAGTAATGTCTAACTCTTCATGGCCCCATTTGGGAATTTTTTTTTTTTGCAAAGATACTAGAGTGATTTGCCATCTCCTTCTCTAGCTCATTTTACAAATGAGAAACTGAGGCAAACGGGATTAAGTGATTTGCCCAGATGAGTCTTCCTGACTCGAGACTTGGAACTCCATCCACTGCACAAACTAGCTGTCTCAGTTAAATAATAGTAATAGTCATATTATACAGCAAGGGTCAATCCATGAAACGTGTTTGGAGTTTTGCCATTCCTAATTCAGGGCAACTATGTGAAAGCTTGGGGGCTAGGGAAAAAGTGGCATAGATGGGGCTTCTTCCAGCCATGTGTGGTTCATTACTGAAGGCCTTGGTCTTTGAGATAAGAAAGAATTCATTATTAGCTGAAGATCTGGAAGAGCTAATGACCCAGTGAATGTACAAAAGAGAGCAGCTTGCCACCTCACCTTTCATTCTTTTCTGATTGCAACCTTATTAGGACTGTTTGGAGTATTTGTGGCCAAATCTAACACCTATCTGGATAAAGTATGGGCTTAAATACTATTTTTGTCTCAGTCTAAGCCCTTATAGCTACATTTTTGTCTAAAAAAGGAATTTAATTTTTAAAATATATTTATTAAGCTCTTTTATTGCGTATGGCTTTATCTTAGGAAATAGGTGAAATGAGATTGGTACCTATTATCAAAGAATTTCCAATTCAGTAGGAAAAATAAGATTCTTACATATATAACTACAGTACAAATTAGAGCAGAGGGAATCAACCAAGTATTTCCTTATATAATGAAAAAACTATTTTGTTTGGGGAGAGACCTACTTACTTTTATTTTATTATTCAGGAAATAAACATTACTCACTATCCTACTTCACTATTCAAAATTTTTCTAGTTTGAAAATACAACTGAAATGGTAATTGTTTTATAACCAATAATTCTATTATCAATTCGTGTTTTTTATGACTAATCAGGTCTGAAACGTCATTTTTGTCTTAGTGAAACACATATCCTCAGCTATATTTCCAGGTCTCATAGGGCCCTCCTCCAAAGTTATCATGAATCTCTTGGGTTCAGCAACTGAAGTTAGTGAAGAAATTTAGTTTTAAAATATGTGAAAGTATGAGAGGTGGGAATATGGGAAGAAATATATTTGGCAAGCAATAATACCTGGCATTTATATACCACAGTTTAAAGTACCTTGTTCATTTTATCTCATTTGAAAGGATATTTAAAAAGGAGTGAGAACTGTGTTATCATTTATTCTATACCCAATGAGTTGCAGCAAGTACTACTGTGTGATGCAAAAAAATAATGTGGTCATTACACTCCATATGAACATGTAGCATCTAAACATGAAAAGTCATGCTCATTTACCAAGCAGGTCTATGAAATTAGCCTAACATAAGAAATTAACAGTGGACTAGTATGAAATGGATTGATACTCAAGGTTAAAAGCTTTATATTACTGGACTGTATTCCAAGATTTGATCTTTCAGCTATTCCCTTAGTAGAATGTATACCCTTTGAGGACAGGGATTGTTTATTTGGGGGGGGGTTGTTTGTTTTTGTCTTTGTATCCCCATTGCTTTGTACAATCCTTTCCCTGGGGAAAGTATATACTTAATAAATACTTTAAAAATTGATTACAAGTTTGTAACTTCAGTGATCAGAATACAGTAATCAGGCTTCCAAGAAAGTTGGCTCTCAGGCAAGACTGATCTGTGCCAGGAAGTCAATTTAATAGTTAACAATGAGAAAACAATTGCTAAATTCATGTTGATTGTACAGACTCCCAACTTGGGAATCGAATTAAGATAAAAGGTTGTTTTATGAATACACAGAAAAGAGCAATAAAAGTGCCATTAGTGATAAACATGCCAAGGAGCTCCTATGTGTCCTCATCTGTGTACCCTCTCTCCTAGCAATGCTGGCAACACATAATAACTATAATAATAATGGCTAGCACTTGTATAGCACTTTATAGCTTGCAAAGTTCTTTATATAGCTTATCTCATTTGATCCTCATAACAACCCAGGGAGGTAAGTGCTACTATTATCCCTATTTCATTGTTGTTCAGTCATTTTCTGTTGTGTCTGACTATTTGTGACCCCATTTGGGATTTTCTTGTCAAAGATACTGGAGTGATTTGTCATTTCTTTCTCCAGCTCATTTTTATAGATGAGGAAACTGAGGCAAACAGGGTTAAATCACTTGTCCAGGGTCACTTGCCCAGCAAATCTGAAGTCAGATTTGAATTCATGAAGATAAGTCTTCCTGACCTGGTGCTTTATCCACTATGCCACATAGGTGCCCATTTTTTTTTGCAGGGCAGTGGGGGTTAAGTGACTTGCCCAGGGTCACACAGCTAGTAAGTGTCAAGTGTCTGAGGCCGGATTTGAACTCAGGTACTTCTGAATCCAGGGCCGGTGCTTTATCCACTGTGCCACCTAACTGCCCCTGGTGCCCATTTTAAAAATGAAGAAACTAAGAGTGAGGTTAAGTGACTTCCCTAGGATCACATAGTAAGAATCTAAAGCAAGATTTGAACTTGAGGTCTTCATGATTCTAAGTCTGGCATTCTATCTATTGTATCATAATGTCTCTGTTTCTGTATGTTAATCCACACTAACTTCAGGTTTACCAACACACTGATTCCATCAGAAGGTCATTTTCTGTTCCAGTGAAGGCAAAAGGTTCCTAAGAAAACAAAATTGTTCCTCTTCCCTAAGGTGGATAATGTCTGGAATAACTAGTCAATAGGCTCTGTTCATAGAATTGACAAATAGGACCTCCCAGGTAGTATCTCAATTACAGGGCTAAAAGCTTATTGGGCAGTCAGGGCAAATTTTTTGTCAGAACATCTGTTCTCCTATTCACAGTTGGGATGAAGAGGAAGAGTGTAAGGGGACGCAAGCATCTTTCTGGGTACATTCTGACTTCTTCACTATGGGTCTTGTTGCCAGTGTTCTTGCCCTTATATCCTAACTCGAATCTTACGTATTGTCTGTAATCTAGGGCAACTACCTGCTCCTGTGAAATAACTTGAACCCTCCTTACTCTGCCTTTATACCTATTCCTATTACCTGTGCCCTACTACCTGCCCTGAACCTAGGAAACTACAACTCTGGATGCTCCCTGGCCAATCAGAGTACCCCAGTTACCCTGTCAGTTACCTTGATAGGTGTGTGGCAATTACACTATAAGAAATGCCATTTGTGAGGGAAATCGAATAAAAGAAAACCTTGTCAAAGAAACATAACTACAGTGTGAGATTTTGGAGATAACAACAGTATGGAGTAATGACTGCTTTAAGCTATAGCCAGGTCTATGAGCTGCTGAAGTAGAATGGTAGTAAATGTCCTGGGACTTAAGGAAATTTTGAAACTACTTAGAATTACTTCAAGAAACTTCTGGCATAATTTTATACACATACACACATCTGTGTAGATGAATTAATAGATACATCTGTATGTATATATAGATATTTGCATTTGTATGTACATATTTTATATTTGTCTACATGTATTTGTATAGAGAGCTTCTAAGAGAGGGAAACAATGTTAGGAGTATCTTGGAGTAATTCTTGAATTAAACAATTCTTGAAAAATAAATTGATTCATAAATGTATATATTCACATATATGTATGTATACATATATTCCAGGGATATGAAATTATGTATATAATGGACTAGCCAATGATGGGTCAGGCCTAACAGTAAGTACAGGAGACTCACATGGATGTTTAATGAAGCTGCTTCTACAAGTATGTGATGTCATGGAATGAAAGGGCCCAGGTCTCTCCTTTAAAGCATGCACAAATATACTGTCATTTCCTGTTCTCTTAATGCATGCTGAAGAAAAGCCTGTAAGTGGCTATCGAGCTGGTACTGGATGTTCATACAAGAGCCACTAATTAGCCAAATTCCTTCTCTCTCCCACTGTAGCAATCTAAGAGGAAGGTGCTGTAAGCATGTGTAGGAATGTGTCTCCTCAACATGATTATTTCAGTCTATTGCATATGTTATTTTCTATGCTTGCCCAAAAGTATTGCTGATGGAATGCCCTTGCTAGATTCAAAAGATCAAAGGAGCCAATGCTCTGCTGAAGGCCAGATCTCCAGTGACAAGAGTCCATGGCAAAGACTCCCATAGCTGTCCAGGGCAAGCCCAGCAGGGGGTCAGTTTGAAAGCAATGTCCTGTGAGCAAGGGTATGACTCTCCCCATCATCAAGGATGTACTTAGAAGTAAATTTGTAGGGGGAGAATGCTTTGTAGTCACTATTTTAAATTTGAACCCAGTCTTTCCAGGTACTGTGGTGGTAGAGGGGAGAGAATGTTCCTTTATATAGGGATGCTTTTATAATTTTGGTTCTTTATCTTTTCAGTAAATGTCTCTGTAAAAGATAATTAATTTTGATAGCTTTCTAAGGAGATATCAGCCAATTAAATGATAGTATAGTGACAATAACAGGTACTGGCAATTGATATTGCAGAGAACAAAGCAGAATGGGGTTTGGGCCTATAGCTTTAGAAGAATCACTGACCCCTCAGAGTTATATATCTGAGCTATATCATGTGTTTATGTATGTATATATGCATGCACATATATGTGTATATAATCTGAATATATGCATGTATGTAGAATGTCCCAAAAGTCTTAGTGCACTTCAAACTACCCTAAGAACCTTTAAAACTTTGCATGTTGTCTACACATATGTGTATATTTTGATTTTTTTTTTAATGTGTTCAGGGATTTCAGAAATATAGCTCACTAGACTGGAGATCTCTAATGACCACTTTCAATCAAAGTCATGGACATAATTGGGAAGTAGATTATTATAAAGGCTCTAATAAATTTAAAAAGGATCAGCTTAGCCAGTGAAATGATCTATTGTGATAAATTTTATGTAAAAAAGGTACATAAACTCTGGCTATGAGTCATTAAGAGACATGCAAACTTGTTTGTAAAACTGTTTAAAGGGTTAAAAATTACAGAGAATTTTAAAAATTTATGACATTTTAAAGATGTATATTTGGCAGCATTTGGGAAACATAAGTATCTTAGTCATAAAAGTTTACCTTAATGATTATTCCAAATCATCATCTCAGTTTTTTATTCAAAGGAGCATATTCTCAAAAGGCACCCAACATGATCTCTTATATAATCTCTTTGGTTTGGGTATATTGGTATAATGTTAGTTACAGGATAAATGGTTTTCATTCAGGCAAGAAAGGATTGTATCCTTTTAGTGGTCAAGTATGTTAGTCAAGAAATAAGCGTTCTCTAGCTAGAAAATAGATTTTACTTCCTACAGTGATTTCCAGTGAATGAATAATCTCTACTCTGTTGTGATCTCCCTTACACAAAGTGTCATAGATGAGCATATTATACTTACTTATATTAAGGGGGTTTTGGGGTTTTTTTGTACACAATGTGGTAGAGTTATTTAAAAACTATAACTTTCGGTAAAATCAGTCTTCCACAAGCTGCCCATGTGGCTGGCGGCCTCTTAAGTCATCAAATGCCTCTGGGTTTCAGTTAATCACCCAGCAGTAGAGTTGAGCCCTTCATTAATTTGACTGAAAAGTTCCACTTAGCTCTAAAATTGATCTTCCTTAAGCATAGGCTTGACCATGTCATTCTCCCTACCCCATTCAATAAACATCAGTGACTCTCTATTACTTCCAGGATCATATATAAAATGTTCTGTTTGTCTTTTAAAGCCCTTTATAACCTGGTTCCTTCCTAACTTTTCAGTCTTCTTTTGCCTTACTCTTCTCTGCATACACTACCATCCATTGTCACTGGCATCCCTGTCTCCAAAGACACTATCTCCTGACAGCATTTTCACTGTCGGTGCCCCTTGCCTGGAATGTTCTCCCTCCTCAACATTACTTCTTGGCTTCCTTTAAGTCCCAGCTAAAATTTCACCTCTACACAAAGGCTTTCCCAATCGCCCTTAATTCATGCCTTCTCTCTTTGGGTTACCTTTAATTTATCCTGTACATACCTTATTTGTACATGTTTTTTTCATTTTGTCTCCCTGATTAAACAGTGAACTCTTCAGGGGCACGGACTATGTTTTTGCCTTTCTTCATGTCCTCACTACTTAGCACAGTGAATAGTAGGTGCTTTAAAACACACACACATATGTATATACGTGTGTGTTTACGGTTTCTACATACATAGCAGGGCTGGCAAAACTTTCACACCCCCTCCAACTTGTCATTTTCCTCTTTTGTTATCCTTGCAAATCTGGTATATTTGAAATAGAATCTCAGGGTTGCTTTAATTTGTACTCTTCTAATTATTAGTGATTTGGAACATTTTTTCACATAATTGTTGATAGCTTAGATTTCTTCCTTTGAAAACTGCCTGTTAATATCCTTTGACCTTTTATCTAATGGGTAATAGCTATTAGTTATAAATTTGAATCAATACCTTACATAGCTTGGAAATAAGACTTTTATAAGATATACTTGTTGAAAGATCTCCCCCTCTAAGTTGCTTGTTTACTTTCTAATTTTTGCTGTTATATTGTTTTTTGTAAAACCTTTTTGTTCTTATATATCAGTATTGTCTATTTTATCTTTTGTGAACTACTCTATCACTTGTTTAGTCAAGTCAACAAGTCAATAACCACTTATTAAGCATTTATTATATGCCAGGCACTGGGCTTAGTCATAAACTCTTTCTCTATCCATAGATCCAAAATGTAATTTCTTCCTTTCTAATTTGTTTCTGATATGACTTTTTATACATATTTCATATCCATTTCGAGCTTTTCTTGGTATATGATTGAGGTATTTGTTTAAACTTAATTTCTGAATTTGTTCTACTTATTGTAAATTGGATTTCTATCTGGAAGGAAGTAAATTGTTTTGGAAATTAAATGAATAGCATCATTTGTCTAATTGAGACATTTGGTATGAGGCAGATACCTCTTGGAAGCAACCACAGCTAGAACATTTGGTTAATAAAGTGCCCAAATAATCTTATCATAAGGAAGTTTTAAATTTTTTTGCACCCATAAGGCAGTCTCATGACATAGAGCCTAAAACAACAATATCGCTCAGTACCAGGACCTCTGAGCAAACATGGCAACTAATTCTAGAACATAGCGAATTTTTTTAAGTTATAAATAAAAACCTTGCTTTTTTGTTGTCTTCCATATTTGGATTTTCACATCACATCAAATCATGGTGGGGTTGACATTTCAAGAATAAAACAACTCATTTCAGACATTTATTATGTGCTTACTGTTAGGCAAGGCATTGACACTGTGTAAAATATTCAGTTATTTTATTGTACAATTAGATAAACTGGGCAGATAATTATTCCTTCTTGAAAACAATAGCATGTATTGAATTCTATTTTACAAAAAAAAAGGGGGGATGTCAAACCAAGGGTAGCTTTCCCATAACCCCGATGTATTTATGACTCAAAAAAAATCACCAAGCTTTCTAATTGCAGAGTATGATGTGATCTGGCTGCAGCGGTAACTCTGACCTCTGGGTGTTCTCCATGCACTTACTGCTTTCTGCAGCATTCCAACAGATTTAAGTATAGATGTCTGGCAGCCATCTCCCCTACTGCAATGCACTCCCAGGCACATCCTTGAAACAAATGTGCCTTTGACTGTACTGAATACGATTATTGTTGAAAAATAAGAAGCTGTAAACCAGTGTGCAAAATTCCTTTTATCCCCAAGGCACAAATAATCATATTGAAAGCCTGGAATGTATTTACTTCGGCTTTATCAGATAAAAGAACAACTACATGTATATTTCACATATTTAAATTAGTTCAATTCAAACAAACTACAGTGTTTAATGCCCAAAGATGAAGTTTGCATATACTTAGGGGAAAAAAAAATAACCAAACCTAACTACAGACTTTTTAAGAGTTTTTCTCATTGAATGCACCATTGATGTTGCCCATTCAATGTAAGCAAGCTGGTTTGTATTTTTTAAAAACTATTCCACTCAATTGATATATTTCCCCAACTAGTTATCTGTTTCCTGAAGTTGTTGGGTTTTTTTTAATTACTGGCAAATACTTAAAGTATTTTGTGATTTGAAATTTTAATTTATTATTTTTCTTCAATTAATGATTGAAATTCCTTTTACCTCTCTGGAACAAATTCCAATACACCAAATCTCCTTTTATTATTATTATTTTTTTTTTGGTGAGGCAATTGGGGCTAAGTGACTCTTCCAAGGTCACACAGCTAGTAAGTGTCAAGTGTCTGAGGCTGGATTTGAACTCAGGTACTCCTGAATCCAGGGCTGGTGCTTTATCCACTGTGCCACCTAGCTGCCCCAAAATCTCCTTTTATTAAGTGTTAATATCAAAACCTTATTATAGTCTGCTGATGATTTAACATAGTACTTCTAACAATCTATAAGCATTGTCAAATGAGGATTTGGAGCCAAAGTTACAATTTGTTTAGGTTGGCTTATTAAATTGACCCATTAAGCTATATGTTATAAGATAATGAAAACTCACTTTCTTTATCAACTATTAAATGAAGCTTCAAAAACTTATTAGATTAGAAAAGCTTATCAAATAATAAGGAAAACTAGAGGTTTTTAAAAATTTTACCTTCTTATTGCATTGAGTATAAATTGCATTCAAAATCTCTTAACAAATCATTAGAATTGGGGATAATCTTGTAGTTTCTTGGTGGTAGGTACAATGCTAGACTTAGAGTTAGGAAGAACTGAGTTTGAACCCCACTTATGACTACTAGCTGAGTACTATGGATGAGCCATGTAGTATCTCTGGTGCTCTCACTTTTCTCTTTTATTATATGGGGATAATAATGCCTGTGGTAAAATATGTTGTTGGCCTTTTTGTTGGTTAACTTATTCGAAAACAGTTGAAAAATGAAATATTTTTAAATTATAATGCCTCACACATTCAATTTAAGGACATTCTTGGCTATTATATAACCCTTATAACTTAAATATATAGTTTATATATACATATTATATACATATTATATATATATATGTATATCTTATATTTGCAAGGAGTTATATACAGGAGAAGCCTGATAAGGCCCTCTTAAATTCCTCTGACTCTCTTAAATATGGTGATAAAATCCTTTGGCAAAGTGTGAATTATCTTGATTATGGGTATTTCTCTGGTAGCTAGCTATCTCAGTGGATGAAGTACTAGACTTGGAGTGAGGTTCAAATCCTGCCTCATACACTTATTAGCCATAAGTAACTGAACTTCTCACCCTCAGTTTCTTCATCTGTAACAAAAGCACCTACCTCAGAGTTATAATGAGGATCAAGTGAGATGATATATGTAAAGTATTTTGTAAGCCCTAAAGCACCATGTACCTGGTATTTTGGATCATCATCGTCGTCATTGTCGTAGTCATCATCATCTTGCCCCTGTAACATCGCATTAAGAATGAATATTGATGCAGTCCAGGCATCTGGGCTATAATCTTAAACCTCGCCAATAAAAGGCAGAGCCAAAATAGACTAGGGAAAGAGAGGAGCTACATAGAAACTTGGGACTCAGTCCCCTCAAGGGAAGCCTGCAGATCCATTTAGCTACTGTAGGACACCACCTGGCCCCTTGGACAAGGGAACTAGGTGTATATGAAACCACGTGGTCCTCAAGAGAGAAAGAAACCATGCAGCCCAAGAGTTGGCAGCAGGCAGAAATAGAGGTGAGCTAAGAGGATTTCTTAAGCCTAGCCAAGTGCTGCAGGTGTAAACCAGTAGCAATAGAGTGTCAGTGACAGACCAGTGGAAGAGTTCCCAGACCAACCAGGAGATAGAGCCAAGGAATATAAATAAAGGAGAGATGTGGAGGAATCTAACTGGACTTTGCCCTTCATTGGCATTATGAGTTATGTGAATTGTGAATGTTTGGGTGGTAGGAGTTTGGGAAGAATCAATTTTCCTTTTATACAGGAGAGCAGTTCTAATCCTATGTTAATAATGTAATCTGAAGGACTGATTATATACATTTTGGGGAAAGGCAAGAAGTTCACTAAGAAGGGAAAAAGAGTGTCTTTATTGTTTATAGGCCCAGGCAAATTTTTTATCTTTTTTTCAGGTTAAATAAAGTTTGTCCTATATTCAATTTCTTGTTAGCCCAAGTGCTTGAATGAAAGCTGAGAACCCTTTACCTTTTTTATAGATATGAATATACAAGTCAAATCCTGATTTCCCAGGTGAAATGCTGCATAGGGACATGAACCCCCCAAAAAACCACCCCAAAATCGAGTCTATGAATCTGTGAGAACCTTCTAAAAGTGACCTTGATACAGATAAAACAAGAACTTCACATCCATGGTTCATGTATTGACCTGTAGTATGCCATTGGTAAAAGACGTTACTCCCACCACTGGACACGCATAGCACAGAAATTAGTGTGATAACTATGAACATCAGACCCAAAACACTTTAAGATGCTCCTACTCTATGTGCTAAGCACTGGAGAGAGAAAGAAAAGCAAAAGTCAGTCCCTACTCTTGGGAGCTCACAGTCTAATGAGTCATGAGGAATCCAACTGGTCAGTGGAAGAGGGGGATGTGACCCTTGTTCTGGGCTTCCTGCACCCCTACTTTGCTGCTTTCTGCTACAGAAAAAACTACTTTTAAAAAAGTGACTCTGAAGCTTGACTCCCAAAGCAATTGGAATTTCCTTACTGGAATGTCTGTGTGTGTGAGAGAGAGACAGAGACAGAGACAGAGACAGACAGAGACAGAGACAGACAGAGAGAGATTTTATAATACACTTTCTATGTGCCAGGGACTGTACTAAGTGCTAGGGTTATAAGTACAAGCAAATAAACATTTTCTGCTTTCAAAGAGTTTACATTCTAATGGGGGGAAACTATAGGTAGGGATGCTAAAAATTAGTGGGGAAAAGAGTACTGATTGTGGAGGTGAGGGGCAATAAATCAGTCAAAGAGGAGATAGAGTCCAGGTGAAAGGGAGGTGAAATATGGCAAGGGATCTTCCTAAAATACCATTTCTTCATCTGATTTCATCCTACGGCTCAAAGCACTTTACTCTTCACAACTATTTATACACTTGGTTGTTAACAATTGATTCAATGGGGGTGTCTAGTTGTTCATACCTAGTTCAAACATTTAATTGATTCTCTCACCTAATAAAGCTATCAGGAGGCAGCTAGGTGGTACAGTGGATAAAGCACCAGCCTTGGAGTCAGGAGAACTTGAGTTTAAATCTGGCTTCTGACACTTGAAACTCACTAGCTGTATGACCCTGGACAAGTCACTTAACCTTGATATCCTGCCAAGAAAAAAAAAAGCTATCAGGGCTTAGAGAATCTTATTAGTTACCTTAATTGGAATTGAAGGTGTGAAATATCTTTCTTACAAAAGTATAAAATAAAAATAAAAGGATAATAAGAATACAAACTAGATTAGTAATAAGTCAAGTATAATAAGGAGGGTAAAACTTTCATAATATAATTTCTGCTTATTTGAACGGAATATTATTCTTCCAATTGTTAAAAATTAATGATAGCAAAGGTGTTATAATCACCAGGAGACACTACTTACCAGTATCTAAACTTAGTCAGTGATGAGTCAAGGAATATCAGTCCCATGTTCATTCCAGTGATTATGTGCTTCACTCAGGACCAGATGATACTCTAGAGCAACACCCAGTTCTTTCTGCATTTCAGAAAGCTGACTACCTCTCTCCCTTTGGTTCACCATTTTTGTTATTGATAGTGCTGCTTTTGCTACTCTAAGGGTTTAAGTGTGTATAGATCTATCCAATAAGATTCTGGCTCAGTATTCACCCATTGGGAAACTATTCCTTTGTCTTCTCTGCTTCATTTTAATGGAGTGTCATCACACAAGCATGGTATATCCAAACATAGTTTTCTAATCATGAAGAAAGAAAAGGGAATACAACTCAGTACATGGTGTAGTGGAAAGAGCAATGGATTAGAGTCCAAGAAATCTGTTTTCAAATCCCAGTTCTACCACTTACTGCTTGTGTGACTGTGGACAAGACATTTATTTCCTCTCAGCCTTAGTTTCCTCATCTGAAAATGAGGAGATTGGACTGGATGATCTCTAGAGTCACTTTGAGCGCTAAATTTATGCTTCTGTGATCTTATTAACCACTACAAGAACTGGGCACTAGTAACTCCTCTAATTCCACACAGCCCCAAATCCTTTCTTTCTAGGCAAACCAACCCCAAGAACTCAAATAAAATTTAGGCACTCAGATTCAACCCTCCCATTTTTTCTACAAGCAAATAAAAAAGTAGGCACTTCAAAGAAACTCAGTTCAGGTGATTATCTGAATAGAAGCATACCACCCCTATGACCATAACCCCTCACCACGGGAAGAAAAGTATTTTGTAAGGTCTGAAGTTCTCAGCTAGATCCTACAATGAGATATGTCCCAGATCTTTTCCTTATTTGCTGCTCTAACATTGTCAGAGAGCTTGAATTGCACCAAAACCCTCTCTCCCCTCCCCCTAACTGCATTTAAACTTTGCTCAGTGACTGGTGTAGGGGCCAAACTTAATATGTGGAGAGTTAATTGGGTGGCTCACCAAAACATTGGGGTCCCAGAAATAATGAGGGACCTTTAGGTTCAAAGCTCCCTCCCCTCCAAACTGCCTTTTTAGATATTTCTCCCAGACCGATAAGAAAGGAGCCTAACAGCCTCTGTTCCACAAATGAATCAGGTTTTATTAAGGAGAATAAAGTAAACAGTAAAGGTCAAATTAATAAAATCAAAGACAAGGGAATGGGGAAAAGAAATACAGATAATCCTCCTAGCTCTAAAATGAGCAGAGTTCATATTTTAACTCACCACCTGGGGCTTGTAGCTTCAATGGAAAGAACAGCTTACAGCCAGGCCTGAAGGATTCATCTGCCACTGCTGCTGCTGCTCATGCCACCAGGAGGAAAGATAACTCCAGAAGGGCAGCGAGCTCCCCATAGCAAGTGTTTAATCTTCCTCTACCAAAAGGGGGAGTCCTTCAAAAACTGCTTATGGAGAGTGGTTTCTCCCGACCTCAGCAGCAGATGTCACTTCAGGGCAGGCCTCTCCCAAGGAGTCAGCCAAATTCCAGTAATCTTAGCACACTGGGCTACATAGTCAAATGAATATTTCCTTGGTTGGGTTCACATCCTGCATCACTTCACCTGCGTTTCCATATGCCATCAATCCAAACTCCCTTCACTCTTTGGCTCTTTCCATAATTGTTCATAATTGTGAAAAAACTTGACAAAGCTTTTCAGTTGGGCCTGCCCTGAGGCAAAGGCCTACAAGCTAGGTCTCTCTTTTTTCCTCTCCACTCTCCTATTCTTGTTATAGGGAAGCAGTAGGGCAGAGCAGAGAAGTGTATTGTATCAATAATAATGCAGAAATATATTGTACTTTATTATTTACAAAATCCTTATATACATCATATCATTTGATCCTCAAAATAACCTTGTAAGGAAAGTAGTATAAGTTTAATACCTTATTATGAGGGTACTTTCCCAAACTCAAAGAGTGGGTTACCAAGTATGGATATCCCAGATTTATATTACTCTCTGGGCCTGCATCCATTAAAACCATTGTTCACAAGCCCCCATTGATCTGTTCACTTTTAATAGCCAGAGGAAAAAATTAGTTCAAAGCAGAAGTATTTAATGAGATGATATAAATTTATTGATGTGTACAATAAATCTTATACATTTTTACATCTTTAAAAAAAACTTTCAATATGTAGCATGTCCTTTTTTGGCTGTAGTCACTTGTTTTACATGATTTGGCATTGAGCTCTTTAATTATTCATCATGAAACTACATATCACATTGCATCTTAAACATTTCTTTGATAAACAGTCCCCTTTTCCAAGACTAACTTCAATTATTATAGCATATGAGTTTTTAATGTGGTTCAAATCAAGTGAATTCTCAGTCTACTAGATCATCTTCATCTCTAGCTCTTGGGTAAATTTCTTAACCTTTTGTGACTTGTGATATGGTATGAGGTTGTATTGTATTGAACCTAATTCCCACTGTATATTCTAAATGTTGCCCTTTCTGAGCTTTTGCTCATGTGTTTGCCTCACCTGAAATTGCTTCCCTTTTTCAACTCCTTGCCTATTTGCTGAGTCATATCACAATAATTCTTTAAAATCCAAATTAAGAGCTACTTCCTCCATGAAACATTCACTGACTATTTTAGTGCACTCTGAGTCTCTTTGACCATATCTCTTAATGACTTATATAATAATTATCTCATAATTTGTTACTTAATTGTGGTCTTACTGTTTTACTTGCTAAATTTATTTCCTCCAAATAGATCAAAAGTTTCTTAACAGTAGAAATGGTTGTGGATTTGGAATCAGGAAGACCTGGATTCATATCCCATTCTTGACACTTAGTTATATGTGATCATAGGCAAATCACTTCACTTCTCTGAAAGTCTCAGTTTCCTCATCTGTAAAAGTATGGATAATGGCAGCCATAGTACCAACCTCACAGAACTTTTTCTGTAAGTTTCAAATGAGAGAATGTATGTCAAGTACTTTGAAAATCTTTTAAGTGCTGTGTAAAACCAACCATTATCATTATTATTGTAGTTATGATGGTGGTGGTTGTGGTGGTGGTGATGACATAATCAGATGTTCAAAACCAATTTGCATAAGACTTTCCTTAGTGGTAGAGATTAATTACTCAATAGGGCAAGTCTGCTTAAGGGGCAAAGTTGGGAGAGGTGAGATCTTGCTATCTTGGCTTCCATCTTCAAGGGAGAAGACATGCATTGTTCTGAATTCTCTTCAAAGAGAAAACCCTGAAGGGGAGAAATTGGGGGAAGAAGCAGGCATGTAGAGGAATCAATACCTCGATCATGTCCCTGGCTCCATAGTCTTTACCTCCTTTCAGGTTCATCTCTGTAAAAAGATTCTGGAATAATACTGAAGGCAGAAACTGTATCTTATGTCTCACTTTAGATCCTCTATCATGCCTTGCTTATTGTGAGACACATAGTAGGCAGTCAGTTCATATGAAAATATTAATTAACCCCTCTCAAACCCATCATATGCTCATTATTCACTGGTAATATTTAATTTCTAAAAACTAGCTCTACGAATAAGTACCATTTGTTCTCCACAAATTAAAAATACTATGTAAAATACCACCCAAAATAAATGTGAAGAGATGCTTTCAAAAAATATCCAAAATACTGTCATCTCCTCAGAGCGTTGGAAGAGAGAATCTTTGCTTTTCTAATTATGTCTTTCTTCTCTTCATTTTATTTGATGTGGTGATTTATTGTAATATATATAAGGTCATATTTTCTGGGCTACCAGAATTGGTAAGGCTGAGACCTATTTGTGTATACACACATCTGACAATTGAATGCATACTTGCCTACTTTGCAAATGCAAATTAAGGTCTTGTGCATGCAAAAGTCATGGACACTTTGAAATGTCAACTATTCGTTATGAAAAATGATATATTTAGCTTTCTCAGATGTCATGATTTTGAAGTTGCAAGACACAACGAAAACCATTCACGGAAATAACTCTCACATGAAGTTTTGGAATGCTCTGGAGTGTATAACATATGTTTAGTAAAAGAGAATTCAGCTGACTAAAACTTATATGTATTTTTAAGGAAGACATGATCATATAAATAGCTTCATAAGATGTGGGACCTGGATCCTGCATTTCTTGCTTTGGCAGAATTTCTGCTGACTTTCATAGGGGTTACATACCCATGAAGTAAGGAAGCACACAGTGAAGCCAAATCATATGCTTTATTAGGATGAGAAGATGGCTTTCAACAAATATAGCCAGAGGAGAGGGATAATGTTGAAACCAAGACTCATACAATATTCATCTTAGTGATTGCTTTTTGTGGAAAATCAATATTATTATGATAATAATGCATCCACAGATGTTCTAGAGCTAGGAATAAATCGCAGTTTCATATTTTGACTCAAGATAATCAAGCAATTTCTTAGTTTAAAAAAACACAGAAAAGTGTTACTTGGTGCAATGAAGATCTTTGGGTTTTGATTCAATAGTGTTCTTTCTCTCTCCTCCAGACATGTAAATTTGAAACAAACTTTAACTTTGCAGTGTTAATATTTTTAGATTTCATGTATTCTCTCTGGTTTTCCTTGTTTCTTAGAGACAACCCAAGGACTCAGAGTGGTCAGATTCTATGGCCTATGTCATGAAGAAGTTAGAGCAACTAAATTTAGATATTGAAGAAGCTCTCAGTGCTGGCTCTTCCCCTTCTCATACTCCTTCTTTCAAGAGGCGAAAACAGCAGGTAAGATTCCTTTGAATTTATTAAATATGGTCTGTTCAATTCAATTCAACAAACATAAATTAAATAAACATAAGGAATTGTCCCAAAGGGTATTAGAACTACAAAGATGAGAAATAGCATAGTCACTGTCTTCAAGAAGCTTATAGTCTCATAATCATTGCTTGGTAAATGTAAATCACCCGAAAAAGTGAACTTTGATTTGGATTAGGATCTCAGATATTCTGTACTTCTTGGGTGAAAAAGAAATTGGGAAATGCGTACTTAGATTTTATAGTGGGAGATGTGGTGAAGGAGAAAACAGGCTTTCTCAGACAGACCAAGTATCAAGTAAAGTGATGTCTTCTTTTGGGAGACATAACAAAATAGGTAAAATATTTGTAGTACTTTGAAGTCATAAGATCCAGAAAGGTGTTTTTTTCAAAGTTGAATGAATTAGCCTCCAAAATATTTTGTTAAATGTTAAAAATCTCACAATCCAATTCTTTTTCACTTGAAATGTAGTATATGCTGATTTATAAAAAAGGGAGTTAAGGCAAATGAAACTCCAGGCCTTAAAAGCAAAACAGCTTTTTGACTTAATTCATGAAACTTTTGGACAAACCCAGTGGCAAGTAATTTACACGTATGGTTGTGAAAATCCAACAGGGCATGAAAAGGTTTTGGCAACATTATTCCATAAGTCCAGTAGATGAAGATTTTGTAATATGACACAACAGCAAACTTTTGTTAAGCACCTACTGTGTGTAGAATACCATACCAGATGTAAAGAGGTTCAAGATGTAAAGTTTAGATCGGATCCAGTCCTTGTCCTTGAGGAGCAGCTTCAGTCTTGTAGAAGTATGAAACAGACAGGAGCTGATTCAAGCGTAGTAAAAGTGAAAATAGAAAGAAGGGGATGAGTCTGAGAGATGTCATGGAAACTGAATCAACAGGACCTTGTAAGTTGTTTAATATGAGAGGAGAGGTGAAGAAAAGAAGTCAAAGACTCAATTTGACCATTCAATATCCAACTTACATTTCCCAACTTCAGCCATTTTCACTGGTTGTCTTCCATGCCTAGAATGCTTTCCTTCATATCTACCTCCTGGCTTCTTAGGTTTCCTCCAAGTCTCAACTAAAGACCCACCATCTGCAAGAAACCTTTCCTGGTCCTCCTTAATCTTAGTGCTTTCCCTCTGTTGATTATCTCCAATTTATCCTCTATAAATCTTATTTGTACATAGTTGTTTTATGTGTTCTCCCCCATTAGACTGTGAGCTCCTTGAGAGCTAGGACTATCCCCCCCTCCCTTCTTTATATCTCCAGAGCTTAGCACAGTGTCTGGCATATAACAGGGGCTTTATAAGTGTTTGTAGAATTGTCTTGAATTTACTAAGCACTTACTATACACAAGGCATTGTGCTATAATTTCAAAATTACAAAAGTGAAAGGTGACAACAGGGACAAAAATAGTGAATTTAGAAGGTAGAAAAGGCTTACAGAAAAAGGTAATGAGCAATGACATAAAACTTGGACCTGTTGAGTTTGATATTTAGGTTCTATAGGCAATTGAAAATATGGATATAAAGCATGGAAGTCAACCAAGAAGACACATATTTGGGAACCATCAGCATAGAGATGGTAATTGATGTCCTTGGATTGAATGAAATTGCCAAGGGAAAAACGTATATTGAGAAGAGAAGGACAAAGACAAATATAGAATGAGATAGAGAATATATGTTTATCGGCACAGTGTAGAGGAAGGTATGATAGCCTTGGAGTCAAGAAAGCTGGGTTCATATCCTGACTCGAATACGTACTAGTTGTGTGACTCTGAGGAAATAATTTAGCCTATTTAAGCCTCCCTTTCGTCTTCTGTTCAATGGACATACTTGCATTTCCTACACACAGGTAGGAAAGGGCTTTATAACTAAAAAACTATATAAATGATAATAATAATCATAGTTTGATATATTTTCATAAAGCAAAATCATACTCAATCATAGATTAGAAAGTTGAAAAGGAGCTCTGCAGTTATCTGGTTCAATCCACACTGACATACATGGCGGGTGATGATACAGCTTCTGCTTGAAGACCTCTATATATGAAAAGTCCACCACCTCTTGAGGCAACCCATTCCACTCTGGGGCAGTGATAATTATTAGGAAGTTTTTCCTGACATGGAAGACACAGTGAACAGAGTGTCAGGCCTGGAATTAGGAAGACCTGAGTTCAAATCCAGCATCAGACACTTACTGGGACCATACAGAGCAAGTTGAATCTTTCCTTCACAAAGCTATCATGTGACCCCTAAATTTACTCTTCTCTAGGTTAAACCTCTCCAGTTCTTTCAAGTATTTCTTACATGGCATGGACTCAAGGCCCTCAAGGATATTAGCATTTTCGTTGCCCTTTTCTAGACACTCTCCATATAATCCATGTCTTTCTTATATCATGATGCTCCAAAATGAAAATGATACCCCACATAAGACTTAATGAAGGCACAGAGTGTCTTGGCATTATCATTTCTGTATTCCTGGAAATTGTATCTCTTTGAGTGTAGCTCAAAATCACTTTTGTTTTTTGGCTACCACATCATACTGCTGACTGATAGTAAGCCTATACGCCACTAAAACCCCAGATCTTTTTCATAATAACCACTGTCTAATCATGCCTTCCTCATTTTATCTTGTGAAGTTGACTGTTTTAAATACTCAAGTATAAGACTTTTCATTTATCTATATTGAATTCTATCTTGATAGATTCATTCTACTGCTCTAGTCTTTTAATATCTTTTGGCATCCAACTATTATTGTTCATTTTTTTAGCTGACCCTCCCAACTTTTCTCTCCTTTTCCTCCCACTGTAACTTAAAAAATCTTTTTTATTGTCCTTATTGTCTTTTACCAACCTCAGCTCATTCTAAGCTTTAGCACTCCTGATACTATTTTATATGACCATATTTCCAAAAATCTAAGCGACATATCAAACCATACCCAGATTTCCTGTCCTTCTTAGTCACAAAATCTTAATAAAGTGGTCACTGCCCTCCAGGGTTCCTATGATTTCTGCCCCAGAACCCCCAGCATAGTTTCCCCTTGTTGGTTCCTCCACCATTTAGAGGATGAAATGAGCATGAAGATATCACTTTCCCAATGGCATGATCCTCTTTGAGAACGGACAAACAACAAGAAGTAAAATGGTATAAAGGGAGAAGGGAACAAGTCCCATAAAAGAACCGTGTGGGACACTTATGGTTAGCGGGCACGATCTGGATAAAGATCCAGCAAATGAAATTGGGAAGGAATAGTCAGAAAGGTAGGAGTAGATCCAGGAGAGAATAGTGTTATGAAAACCTAGAGAGAAGACAGTATGAAGGAGATGATCCACAGTGTCAAAGCCTGCAGAGAGGTCAAGAAGAATGAAAATTGAGAACAGCCTGTTAGATTTGGCAGTTAGATCATTAGTAACTTTGGAGAGAACATTTTCAGTTGAATAATAAGGTTAGGTGCCATACTCAGAAAAAACACACAAAAGAAATCAGAGAACAAAGGCAAATAAAATTTGCTTACCCAGTGGAGCTCCAGACAAGAGACTTAGAAGTGCTGATAAAGTTATTGTAAATATGTTGGCATTCCCTGACTTTCCCAGGAAAGCATCAGTAGCCTACTGGTTGGTTACCAGTTAGCTGCATACAGTGAATGATTAGGACAGACCTAGTTCTTATCCTCTGAGCCAAATAATGTCATCCCATTTTAACCAAAGCACTCAGGTTAAAAGGATATGTTTTTAAAACCTCTAAAAATGGGTAATGCTTTAAGGTCTTAATATACCTAGGTTAGTTTATGTGGCCAAAATCATTGTGGATTAGTTCAGGGAATACATTATATCTAGAAGCAGAATTATCCTAGGCAAAAAGCAGCAATTTTACTAACACCATGGGGTTATTATTACATCTATAATGACACCCAAAAGCTATTGGAAATGAATATATCCAATAAAAGCATGAATAAATAAACATACTAGAACTATCTAGCTGCATGTAATTAGGTTTGAGATCTATGTTCTCTGATTAGAGAGACAAGGGAAAGCATATTAAGAGTACCTCTGGTATCGAGTCAAGTTTAAAAACAGAAGAACAGAGTGCAAAATGTTACATTCCATTTCATATTATTGTCAAGGAATCATTGAGTATCAATTCTACCTCTCCTTCATATGTATCTGACTCTATATTATTATATAATAAGTAGCCCTGCCATAGAAGAAGCAACACACCAGGACCATTTTGAAACTGCAACGTGGAGAGATATGGGGCTTGCAATCAGAAAATACATTTCAGTATTCATCAGAACTAAGGAGAATGCCTGTGGAGCTTGCTGAGATTATGAGAACAAGTCATTCAAGATCCAGTGCCTGAGCCTCAGTTAATACTGCCTGAATATGGGATTTAGGATTTTGAAGCAGGGGAATGAATTTCTTTTTAAACACGTGCCAGCAGCAATCCCACTACTCCAGCATATCCACAGCAAGTGCCAGCTACCAAGAAGGAAGCTACCCCTGGACCATCCTTAATAGTCATGGCCTTAGTTACAAGAGAGGAAGAGAAAGATTTCATGGCTGTCCCAGGCAGCCTTCATTTATAAACACTATTCCTCCATAGGGAGGAACGTTCAGGAGAAGTGATGTTGATGACTTCTGCAAAACAAAGCTAGATGAGAATGAAATGATGAGAAGAATGATGATGTTTAATATTTGTGTATAAAACTGCATTCTTCTAGGGTGCCAGGAGTCTTATTCTAGATTTTGAACCTGGGGTTTATGAACCTGTTTTTAAAATATATTTTATAACTATATTTCAGTATTATTGGCTAAAATTTTTAATCCTATTTATCTTATTTTATGCATTTAACAACATAATTCTGAAGAGGCTTCTCTAGACTTCCAAAGTCAGGGGGGGTCAATGGCAGAAAAAAGGTTGAGCCCCTATTCCAATGTTTCATTATGGCATGGAAGTGGGGGCATTTCACAAATTGAGTTAGACTTTAGGCATCATTAAAATAACTAGTTTCTTTTTTATGCTTTAAGTTTAGAGAATATTTCTAAATATAGTTCTTTTCTTCTAGGACTCTCATCCCCACCCTCATTTGTTTCCAGAACAAAGCTAGCAAAACAATAGTATAGATGTTGCCACCTACACCTAGGCAGAAAGTTTATGTATGTTTTAAGTCCAGATGGAGAACAACATTAAGAAAAGAAATATTAAACTATCTACTACATCCATCTTCAACCCTAATACTCTAATATATGTGTGTATATATATATATATGTATATATATATATATATATGTATTTGTATGCATATGTATGTATATACTTAGGTCCCTAATTGTGATTTAATTTGTGTAGGGAATCCTAGAATGGAAAATCCTTCCACTGGTGCAGATCAGCTACTTATCTTTTTTTTCCTTTTTTATTCTTTTCTGTATTTCTTTCTTTTCTTTTTCTTTTCTTTTTTTTTGCAGGGCAGTGAGGGTTAAGTGACTTGCCCAGGGTCACACAGCTAGTAAGTGTTGAATGTCTGAGGCCGGATCTAAACTCAGGTCCTCCTGAATCCAGGACAGGTGCTTTATCCACTGCACCACCTAGCTGCCCTCAGCTACTTATCTTTAATTTAAAAGCTCAGGGGATTGTTGGGTAAAGTGACTTGCCCCATGGTTACACAGCTAGTACTGTCAAAGTCTAGACTTGATGAAATCAACTCCGAAACTCACACCTCCTCAGTATCCCCTGCCCCCCTGGAGCCCTTCTCTCCAAAAGAGGAGTAAGGTAAAACAACACAAAGCAGGTTAGAGCCACCCTGTTAGAGGACTTGAATTCCAGGCTGAGGAGTCTCTATCTCATTATAGAAATAATAGGAGCCACTGAAGATTTTTGATCTAGGGACTGGCATATTAATAGGATCATACCGTTAGAGCTGAAAGGCATTTTTGAGGCCATCAAGTCCAGACCCTTCATTTTACAGATGAGGAACGTGAATCACCAAGAGTTTATGTTCCCAGAATGACACAGCTCATATCTAGAGGCAGCATTGAAACTCAGATCTTCCTAACTTCCAAGATCAGACCCTATACTTGAGGGAGAGTGTTTTTAGCAGCTATGGGGAAGATAGATTTGAGAGGGGAGAGACTGGTATAAGGGACACCAATTAGGAGAACATTATAAACGTCAAGATGAGGGGCAGCTAGGTGGCACAGTGGATAGAGCACCAGCCCTGGATTCAGGAGTACCTGAGTTCAAACTCGGCCTCAGACACTTAACACTTACTAGCTGTGTGACCCTGGGCAAGTCACTTAACCCCAATTGCCTCACTTAAAAAAAAGTCAAGATGAGAAATAATGAAGTCCTGAATGAGGAAAGCAGCCACATTAGGAGAGAGAAAGAGATTGATGTGAAAGATGATTTATAAGAAGTCTCTACAAGGCATGAATCACAGAATGTCCAAGTTGGAATGGATTATAGAAGCTATCTGGTTCAATCTCTTCTACAACATACAACAAGCAGTCATCAAAATTTTTCTTGAAGACCTCCAGTACAGGGGAAACCACCACCTCCCAAGGGAGTCAATTCCACTTTTGAAGAGCTAATTATGAAAAAGATCTTTTTCTAATATCAAACCAGAATTGGCTTCAGCCACTTCAACCCATTATTCCTATTTCTATCCTGTAGTCAAGCAAAACAAATCTACCCCTTCTTCCATATAATAGTCATTCAAATATTTGAAAATTGCTTCATTATAGACACTTGCTACAGTTTTTCCCCCTCATTTATCAGTTTCACTTCTCATTTTAACTCTATTAGATATTCCCCCATAAATGGGTTCCCTGTTTATCCCTTACTACAAAAAAAAAAGTGTTGCTATGAATATTTTGGTACTCATAGGACCTTTTTTTTTCTTTCTTTGACTTTCTCAGAATATATGCCTAGTGGTCACTGAATCAAAAGGTATAAATAGTTTAATGACTTTTCTTGCAGAAATCCAAATTGTTTTCCAGAATAGTTGGACCAATTCACATATTCAGGTACATCATATTAGTGTGCCTATCTTCCCATAGGCTTTCCAAAATTAACAAAGAAAATACCAATTGAATAAAGTACTATATTAATTATAATAGAAAGGGGTCATTTGGCAGTGATGGCTTAAAAGGTTGAGTGGTGAGGAAGCCTGATAGCAAACGAAGTCATGAATAAGAATCTTGGAAGGCTATTATTTTTCATGGTCACAGGTAGTCTTGGCATCAGGGTAAAATCCATTTTTTTTTCTTTTCAGTGGTAATAAGCCTTGCCATTCTATCTGTGGTTTTTCCTTCTCTACCTCTTACTTTTACCCTGGGAGTTTAGTTCTGCAAACTCCCTCCCTCATCTTCCCCTTGAATAACAGTCCTACTAAGTGTGTGTATGGGGAGGGGGGGGGGTCCCTGTCCTGAGAAACCCCCGAGGAAGGGAATGTTTTAGCGGAAACACAGTAGAGAGAGCCTGTAGAGCCAAATTAAGATTAGGAAATAGGGGAGACCTGACTCTGTTAGTGATGACAAGTTTGTCCCAAAATTTCTGAGATTCACTTTTCATCATCTACAAATTTGGGTTCATAAGGGTTGCACTACCTAATTTCCAGTATGAGAGTATATTTGTCTATGGCTAAAATATAGCAAAAAAAAGTCAGGATTTTTGTTCCTTTCAAATATTATACTTAATATGAGAAGGAATCTGAGGCAGACTGTTAGACTGGCCTTTTGTTCTTGACCTAACTTCATATGTACACTAACTAAACAGAACTTGGGGAATTAGATACAACATGTTGGGTAGTTCATTCACTCAAGATGCATTTATTAAGTACCTACATATGTAATTGTGCTATGCCAGTGGTACAAAGGAAGAGGAATTAGTCTTAATTAATTACTCAAACTCAATTGATAAGAGAAAGAAGCATCCCCACTAAGCCGTATGAGAAGGTAGAAAGCAGAAAGCATATTCCAAAGATGGAATGGTTTCTTTCACCCATTATTTCTTCTTTAGTGACCAGTTCCTCCTACTCAGTCATAATCAGTTTTAAAAGTTCATTCTATTAATTCCTCTAACTTTTGAAAAATAAATTTATCATTAAAGCAACTCACAAATTTCTTATAAACTTTTTTTTCTTTTCTTTTGGAGAGAACTCCAGTGGGTGTCTAGATATTTGAATTCTTCCATTACCATTAACTCCTGCCCTTATGTCTCATTTATAATCTGTTTCAGAGTCATCATTCCTTTGCTCCTTCTGGCTAGAATGTCTATAGTAGACTCATACCACAATATAACTTCAGTTCTCTCTCCATTTGTTCTTACCCAACTTTTCTCCACTATATTTTCCAAGTGTAGTGCACATGTGTCTTGTGCATATATGTTCTTGCTTGTACAGTGTTACTCTGCCACCCCTTTTATCTATTTTTTGCTTTTAAATAAGGTATTTACTTCCATAGATAATATATTAAAGTCATAAATCACATATTTATAATTATTTTCCCTTTAAGATATCCTATTATCTAGAATTTTACCTTTTATATGGTGTCTGAGGTCATTAATTTTATTATTGCTCCTCATGTTGTAGAATTAACAACAATGAAGATCAAGAATGTGTTTTTGACTTAGATGAAGACACAGATATCATCCTTATCAAATTTGTAGATAATCTAAACCTGAGAGACATAGCTATCATGGATAACAGAATAGGATCCAAAACCATTTTAACAGGCTAGAAACATGGGCAGAGTTAGCAAAGATTAAATTTAATAGAGATAAGTAAAAAGTCCTACATTTGTTGTTGTAGCATTTTAAGAAAATCAACTTCACAAATACACGATGCAACTGCTGGGAAATATTCTAACCTCAAGTACTAAAGTAATGTAAAAGACTTCATGAGCCCAAATAAAGAAAATTTGCTATTAGAGAATGGCTAAATAAGCTATGGTATGTGATGGTGATGGAATGTTATTGTGCTGTAAGAACTGACAAGCAGGATGCTTTCAGAAAGGCCTGGCAAGACTTGTATGAACTGATGTATAGTGAAGTGAGCAGAACCAAGAGAGTGTTGTGCACAGAGACAGCAATATTGCTGGATGAAGAACTGTGAATGACAACTATTCTCAACAATACAATGTTCTAAGACAATCCCTAAGGACTATTGATGAAACATACTATCCACCCCCAAAGAAAGAACTGATATTGATGGAACACAGACTGAAGCATTCTATTTTTCATTTTTTTTCATTTTTTCTTTTATTCAAGTTTTCTAGTACAAAATTACTAATATGGTAATCTTTTAAATAACCATACATCTATAACCCATATCTGATTGCTTACTGACCCAGGAAGGGGAGAGGGGACGGAGAGAAGGAGGGATAAAAATTAGAACTCAAAACTATAAATAAAAATGTTTATTACTTTAAAAAAAGAAAAAAAAGAAAATTTGCTGATAAGGCTAGAATTGTCATATACAGGGCCAGAATACATATTGGGAGTTCTGTTTCTGCTTTTGGTTCAGTTGAGTGCCAAGATCTTCCATTGTACCTCTTTTTCTCTGCAAAGAGAGGAGGAAAGTATGAGTAGGTGAAAAGCTTCTTCAATGGATATTTTGATGGGGGCAGAGGGATGTCAGGGACCACCTGACCAATACAAAAAACTTCCATTATTCATGAGTCAAAGAAACCTTTCTGTGGTAGTTGCCTTTGTGACAGAAGCTATAGGTCAGAAGTATCCCCTAAATCCCAAATTACTTATAACATTCTATACTCTACAGCCTAGGGATTTTTCTCTTGAATTTCTGTCACAAGTCCTGTTCAAGCTGAGGCAATTTGTACAGGCTTAGCTGTGACCTACCACAACATAGTCAGTAGTCCCAACAAGACATGGTTAGTCAATAGTTCATGAGAAGAAGATTTGGAGGTTTTAGTAGACTTCAAGTACAATATGAGTCAACAGTATAACTTTAGGCAAAAGAGGCTTATGCAGAATTAGTATTCATTAATAAGAGGCAGAGCATTCATATTTCAGTCTTTCTGAATTCTTCCTGGTCAGACCACATCTGAAGTATTTTTTCAGGGAAGGGCTATAGAATCAGGTGGAAGCACTCCCTTGGTGTAAATAACCACATATGCTCCCTTCCTGCCTTTATCATTTTATTGCCTCCCTTACCAAAACAGTATTCAGGCAAGCATAGTTTACCGGCCCTTACTAGGTGTGCTCCTTCCTTGTTCAAGAACTTCTTATTCATATATCTTTAGTCATGGTCCCCAAATCTAAATCTCTCAAATACCATCTTTTAATTTTCCCCCCATTATATGGTTTTTCTTGTTTGTTTGTTTGTTTGTTTGGTGGGGCAATGAAAGGTATGTGACTTGCCCAGGGTCACACAGGTAGTAAATGTCAAGAGTCTGAGGCCAGATGTGAACTCAGGTCCTCCTGAATCCAGACCCAATGCTTTGTCCACTGCACCAACTAGCTGCCCCTCCCCAATTATATGTTAAACTGTTTTAAGTATATTTTTTTAAGTTTTGAATTTCAAATTCTCAAATTCTTCAAATTCAAGTCCCTCCCTTTCTCCACTCTCTACCTCCCTGAGGTGGTAAGCAACCCGATATAAGTTATGCATGTGGAATCATATAAAATGTTTCCATATTAGTCATTTTGTACAAGAATACTTGAACAAAAACAAAATTAAGGGTGAAAAATAGCATGCTTCAGTCTGTATTCAGATAACATCAGTTCTTTCTCTGTAGATAGATAGCATGTTTCATGATGAGTCCTTTGGGATTGTCTTGGATCACTGTATTGCTGAGAATAGTTGTCTTTCACATTTTTCATCATACAATATTTCTATTGCTATGTTTGATATTCTTCTGCTTCTGCTCACTTCACTATGCATCAGTTCATGTAAATCTTTCCAGGTTTTACTGAAACCATCCTGCTTGTCAATTCTTATAGCACAATAATATTCCATCACAATAATATACCACAGCTTATTTAGGCATTGCCCAATTGATACCATCTTCTTAACCATCTATTCCATTCCCAAATCCACTTTCTCTCCCTGAAGGTTCTCAATTAATTCACAAGGAATACTCAAAGCACTACATGTGGCCTTAAGATCTTCAGTTTCTTACCTATGACCATAATCCCTAGCAGTACTTTCTAGGTTTATTTTGTTTTGTTTTTGTTTTTTGTTTGTTTGGTTTTTTTGCAGGGCAATGGGGGTTATGTGACTTTCCCAGGGTCACATAGCTAGTAAGTGTCAAGTGTCTGAGGCCGGATTTGAACTTAGGTATTCCTGAATCCAGGGCCAGTGCTTTATCCACTGCACCACCTAGCTGCCCCCTTTCTAGGTTTATTTTGATAGTATCTATTGATACCACTTCATCACCGAAAGTGTGTTCTAGGAATACTCTCTAACATGTCCCAGATACATGCCCTGGGAATATAGCTGGAATCCCTTTTATCCACATTGGCCTGACATATGACTGCCTTACAATCCAACCCCTCTTCAAAGAGCCTCCTCACACCAGGGCTCATCTTTTCATCTTCTGACACTAGTTGAATCATTGTTTCTTCCCTTGGAGCAGGAGAACCTGGTTCTCTTTCAATATCTAGCTCTATGCAGTGTGGAAAATAACAAATATCTTGTATGTCCCCAGATGTTCAGTTGGCCTTTTCTTCTTCCTTTGTGTAACATTTATAGCTGCCACCGAACACAAAGGCACAGAGTTATCACAGATTACTCATAAATGGTGATAACTATGCACAGATATTGAAGCTTCATGTCACCTGTATCACAGACACATGAGATGCCTTGAGGTGAAACAAATAATCCACATGTTGTTTCCCCAAAGGGGCAGCTTTTTGGCAGAACAGAGTCCTGCATAGAAAAGGGCTGAACAGGGGCAGCTAGGTGGCACGTTAGATAGAGCACTGGCCCTGGATTCAGGAGGACCCAAGTTCAAATCCGGCCTCAGACACTTTAGACACTTACTAAGTGTGTGACCCTGGGCAAGTCACTTAACCCCAATTGCCTCACCAAAAAAAAAAGAAAGAAAGAAAAGGGCTGAACCCCATGGATCCAGAGGATCATCATTGTGCTGTCTTTGATAAAGAGATGGCTCTTTTCCTTGCTGAGGCCAATCTCTCTCCATGTACTTCAGATCCCATCCCCTCCTCTATCCTCTAACAGATAGCCCGCACTGTATTTCTACTTTCTTTTCTTCAATCTCTCCCTATCTATTGGCTTCTCCCTTGTTGACTACAACATGTCCTTGACTCCCCCACCCTTAAAAAAACCTCCACTTGATCCTACTACTATCAATATTAGCTGTCTTCCTATATCTCTCCTCCATTTTTGGCTAAACCTTTTGAGAAAGCCATCTATATGAAACATACTACCCATCTCCTGACAGAGGGGTATAGGCTTCAAGGTGCAGATTGAGACATATTTTTTTTATTGTTTTGTTTTGGCAGGGCAATGAGGGTTAAGTGACTTGCCCAGGGTCACACAGCTAGTAAGTGTCAAGTGTCTGAGGCCAGATTTGAACACAGGTCCTCCTGAATCCAGGGGCCTGTGCTTTATCGCTGTGCCACCTAGCTGCTCTGGAGACATATTTTTAAGACATGGCCAATGCAGAAACTTCTTTTGCTTGACTATGTATATTTGTTACAAAGTGATTTTTTCCCTTTATTTTTCAGTGGGAGGAGTAGGTTTCAAGGGCAACAAAATAGATTTTTTTTTCATTGAAAAAATTGAATTTTAAAAGGTTTTTTTAAAAAAGATTTTTTTAAAAAATAGTACCTCTATTTTCTCTCTTCTCACTCTTTCAAACCATTTACAATCTAGCTTCTGACAATCATTTAATTAAAACTGTTCTCTCCAGAGTTACCAGTGATCTCTTAATTGCCAAATTAATAGCTTTTTCTCAATCCTGATTCTTTTTGACCTCTCTGCAGCATATGACCCAGTTAGTCCCCTTCTGTATACACTTTCCTCTCTGAACTTTCATGAAATTGCTCTCTCCTGTTCTCCTATACATTTGGCAGTTCCTTGGTATCCTTTGTCTGGTTCTTCATATCACATTCAAAAAATGGGCATGTTCTTTAAAGCTCTATCTTGGGTTTTCTTCTCTTGAATCTCTATTTTCTCCCACTTGGTAATCTCATCAGCTTTGAGGAGTTCAGTTATCATTTCTCTGTGATTGATTCCTAGATCTATACGTCCAACCCTAGTCACTCTCCAGAGTGATGATCCTATAACACCAACTGCCTTTTATAAATCTCAAGTATGATATCTCATAGGCATCTCAAATTCAACATATCCAAAATAGAACTCACTATTTCCCCTCTCATTAGCTTGCTATCCTTCACAACATCTCACTTCCCCTTCTCTCTACTCACAAAGTCACCATCCTAGTATAGGCCTTCATCCCTTCTTATCTGGACTATTGCAGTGATTTTCCAGATGGTCTCCCTGCCTTAAGTCTCTCCTCCTCTCTAATCTATCCTCCATTTTATCACCACAGTGGTTTTTCTAAGATGTAGATCTGGCCACATCATTCCCTTACCTCTATTCCCACTCACTCCCTGCACTCTATGAATGCTAATGATTTCCATTAACCTCCAGGATCAAATTAAATGCCCTCTGGTTTTTGTTTTGTTGTTTTGTTTTGCATTCAAAGTTCTTTATAACCTGATCTCTTCCTGCCATTACAATCACATTACACTTTCCTTCCATCTACATACTCTACCATCTACCTATCCTGATCAACTTGCTGTTCTTCACATATTTCTTATCCTGCCTCCATTCCTAGAATGTTCTTCCTAATTACCTCACCCTCTTAGATTCCCCAATTGCCTTTAAGACTCTGTCACCTCCAGGGGTAGCTAGGTGGTACAGTGGGTAAAGCACTGGCCCTAGATTCAGGAGGACCTGAGTTCAAATCTGGCCTCAGACACTTGACCTTTTACTAGCTGTATGACCCTGGGCAAGTCACTTAACCCTCATTGCCCTGGGGGGGGGGGAAGACTCTCTTGCCTTCTGTATGAGTCCTTTTCTTATTTCACCAGCTATCAGTGCTATTCCTGCTGTGATTGCCATCTGTATCTTGTATATTCCTAGTTATTTACATTTTGTTTCAACCATTAAAATATGAACCCCTTGAGAGCAGGGACACTTTTTGCTTCTTTTTTTGTATTTTATGTGCTTAGCATAGTGCCTGGTTCATAGTAGATAATTAATAAATGTTTGTTGTCTAACTACTCCAGCAGCTCAAGAAAAAGAAAGTAAATGCATTTTATTAAATCCACTGACAAGAAAAGCAATAGGAAAGGTATATCTCTTAAGGCTGTGAGATTTGATGAAAGAAAAATGAAAAGAAAAGCTCTCTAATAAAACATTTTTTTCATAGCATCAACTCTGCAATGTCCTCTTTATTAAATTTGGCCACTTTCACATAGGGCTCTTTTTTCATTTATCAACTACCTTATTGATCTTTCTGTAATGCTCAGGGCTTATTTGTAGCCATTAATGATAGTCCCCTTCTCATACAAATAATTCGGAAAACAAATTCCTCTCTGACAGGAGAGACAAAAAGAAACAGAATTTCATATGTCAAGTTATTGCTTCATTCTAGAAATAAACTTTGAGTTTTTAATTTAGTTCAATATGTACCTTAGTTGACCCAAGTTACAACAAATAGACAGATAAGCCCTACTTGGAAGCAGGGCAAATGGCAACTCATTGTAATGTTGACAGGCTTCCCTTTCCCAGTGCAGCTCACTCACCAAAGGACTTTCCAGTGAGTTAAAAAATCATTACCATTATGTTCACACCTTTAGGTTAAGGTAATAATAACCCAAAAGTCCCTTTGAAACTGTAATTATTTTACCTTAACTCATTGGCACCCTTTTATGCAATAATACTAATTTGCTTACAGACTTTTTAAATTGACATAGCTAGATGAAATTTTATAAAATGCCATTCAGCAGTAGATAAAGAGTCAGAGGATATCAGCAAATGGTATTCAAAAAAAGAATTGCAAACTATTAACAACCATATGAAAACCTGCTCCAAATCACTAATAAGGAAAAGAATGAAAATCAAAATAAACCTTATCATTTACCTTGCACCTAGCCAGTTGGTAAAGATAACAAAAAGTAGAAATCATGTAGGAGGGTCTTCAGAATGATTGACATATTGATGTTCTATTGGAAGAAATGTCAATTAGTCAAATAATTCCAGAAAGCAGTTTGAAATTCTGCTTTTAAAAATGTGATTAAAATGTTTATACCTTTTGACTAAAAGATCTCACTACGAAGCATATACCCCCAAGGAGTTCAAAGAAAGGTCCTATATACACCAAAATATTAATAGCATCCCTCTTTATTGGTAGCAAGAACTAAAACAAAATAGGTTCCTATTCCTTAGGAGTTGCTAAACAAACTGTAGCACTATAAGAAAATATGAATAATTAGAGAAAGATGAGAAAACTTATATGAACTTATGCAATGTGAAGCTACATCAGGAAAATAAATATATATATATTTCTTTATATTTGTGTGTGTATAGCTACAATAATGTAAATGGAAAGAACACAAAAATGAAATTTAATACTATGTAATTATAATAATCAAGAAGATTGGTCTTAAGACAGGATTAGAAAATGAACCTCCATTTCTTTTTTTTGCAAAGGTGGAGGACTAAGGGGTAGAATACTACATACCCTGTCAGACTCACCTGATACATTGGTTGGTTTTGCCAAACTGCATTTGTTCTTTTTATTTTTATATTATTCATTAGCAAAAATGGCTCACTAAGGAGAGGAAGGGAAGGAATATATTCAGAAATGAAAGTGATGAGTAAATAATTGTTTTTAAAATCACCACCATCCTGCCCCTCTGGTCCCTTCTTTTGATTCAATCCATCAATAAACATTTATTAGGCTTCTGTTATATGCCAGGCACTGGGTTAAGTGATGGAAATATAAAAGAGAGACAAAAGGCAGTACTACCCATGTGGAACCACAATGAGTGGTTCCTCCCAGAACCTCCATTTTAAGGAAGGAGCCCAGGCCAGTCATATTTCCATTCTTCTCTGGACTCCCTTGCTGACTCTCTGGACTTTTTCTACTATAGTCCCTTCTCCCTGCCACCTCTTGACTTTTCATCTTCCTTTTATGTGTTGTCTTCTCTAGTATAGTATAAGTGCCTTGAGGGCAGGGACTATCTTACTGTTTGCAATTGTATTCCCAGTACTTGGCACCTAGTCTAGCATATAGTAAGTGCTTAGTCTGTTGATTCGATTTCACACCCACACCGCCCCACCCCACCCCACCCCCACACACACCATTCTGAATTGGTCATGTGACAAGATATGTGTTGATGGGGGTGGATGGATCTTTGGTATTAATATTGTTTACAGTTTATGAAAGTTCCATACTGTTTCATGGACATATACATATAGTCCATATTGTTAATTATAAGCTTGAAGGAGACTACCTAAGGAATTAGCAATTAACTCTTAGCTAACTGAAATATTTAGTAAACAATATCTGCTTCTGCTCCAATATCCTAGGTACCTTGAAAACTCTACTAAGACAGAACAAGTCTAGATATGGAGCACCAAAGCTGGGGCCTTTAAAGAGCCAATGAACTAGATATGCAGGTAAATCTAGACTTCCCAAAAAAGAGAACAAGGTTGCTGAAGGAAAATATAATCTACTTCAATTCCATGCATATGTGCCCCATGTGATAGATAATAAAGACATAAGAAAAAGGGGCAGTATAATATAGTGGATGGAACTCAGCACATTGTACATAGTTAATAAATGATGTTGGACTTGGAATCAGAAGGCTTTAAATTTGAATTTTGCCTCTGAAACTAGCTACGCATCCATAGGCATACCTCTTAACCTTTGAATTTCAGACAACTCACATGACTAGGTTTCAGGAAACATTTCAGGTTCAAGAAAGGGCAGGGTTTGCCATAGATGGAGGCGTATGAGCTGACTTCTGATTGCATGAATCTGTCGTAATCTCTACTACTAGAAAAAAGTTGGCATCCTCTCTTTCCACAGAGATAGAGCTGAAGGTGAAAAGGTTATTGATTCCCTGAGGACTATAGAAAGCTCAGCAGTTCTGCTTAGCATAGTGGCTGCCTATACTCTCCAGAATGAGCTGTATGGGAATGTTAGCTTTTGAGTTTCCTGATAAATGTGATCGGGATGGTGGCTTACAGCAACACCTGGTGGTTTAATATTGATGGATAAAATAAGAGTTCACACAGTGACTAGATAATAAATGTTTTGCTGAACACAAAAAATGTAGGATTCTCTTTCTGCTCTATATTTTGTGGCACTTGACTTCCACATATAGACAACAACATGGTGATTATACAATTATGCTCCTCACTAGCATAAGCTTTCCCTTGACTTAGAAGGAGATATATGATGCTGTTGAAACCAAACTACTATTATCTTCAGGATATGCTTCTTAAAATATCATTTGTTCTGATTGTTTAAAAAGGTTGAAAGCTGAGAAGACAGAGCCAAGATGGCAGAGCTCTCCCAAATTCTTCTCTAATTGATTTTAAAATAATACCTCAAAATAAATTCTGGAGTAGCAGAATCAACAAAAGGATAGGGTGAAAAAAATTTCCAAACAAAGACAACTCAGAAGGTGAGTAGGAAAGCTCTGCCTTATCAGGGTGAATGTGGAGCATAGTCCAGTGCAGAATGTGCCCTGGCAAGCCAGCAGCAGGCCTTTGGGGCAACTGAATTAGCAGCTGTGTCTTCCAGAGTTCTCATCACACTGAGTAAAGGAGTCATACAACTGGTCAGAAGGCGATTACAGGGGATCCTTTGCTGGAACTGGGATCAGGATTCTGTTTCTTTGCTTATATGCAGTTCTGCCTCACAGTCTAGAACACTAGAGCATGCAGCCACAGATGATTAGAGACTTGGTCACAGTTCTAGGGCAGAAAAGAATGCTTGTGGTTGCTCAACAGCCAGAGCATATTCCAGGAAAGCAGTGACTACACCTCTCCTTAGATCATACCACCTCAGAAGAACTAAAAAGTTACACAACTAACTTTGAAAACAGCTCTACCAAAAACCTGAAGCTTGGAGCGGTGCCCCCTCTACTCTAGGAACAGAGCCAAACTTTAACATAAAGTTAAAATTCAAGAAGCAGTCTGGGAAATGAGCAAACAACAAGAAGTAACCTGACAATGAAATGTTACTATGATGACATGGAAGGTCAAGTCACAAACTCAGAAGTATACAACAAAGTCAAAATAGCTACATGCAAAGCCTCAAAGAAAAATTTGAATTCATCCAAGCCCCCCCCCCCAAAAAAGAATTCATGGAAAAGCTAAAAAAGAATTTTAAAAATCAGAGAGGCAGAGGAAAAATGGGGAAAAGAAAGGAAAATGATGCAAGAATATGATGAAAAAAGAGACAATAGCTTGGTAAAGGAGGTACAAAAAGTACTGAAGAAAATAACACCTTAAAAAAACAGAATAGGCCAAATGGTAAAAGAAGCACACAAATCCAATAGAGTAACTCCTTAAAAAGCAGAATTGGCCAAATGGAAAAGAAGGTACAAAAACTCACTAGAGAAAGTAATACCTTAAAAATTAGAATGGGGGGGCGGAGCCAAGATGGCGGAGGAGAGGTTGTGACTCCCACAAGCTCCAGATAAACATATCCATTCATGCCCAAATAATGTGGTAAAAAATCAAAACCCAGAACAGCCTAATGCACATAAGAGCAGAGTGAGACTATTTCTCCATAAAAAAGGGCAATTCTGATCACCTATTGATCAGGCTGAACAGCTCAGCACGCAGTCCGGACCCAGCCAGGGACACTGCTTCCAGTGCATGTCAGAGTCTTCAGTACCAGCAGCTTCTGAGGCTTCTATCACAGACTGGTGAGGGGGTTCGGTGGTAGGCCAGGGTGAAGTAGAGGCAGTATCTACTGGAGTTGGGGCAAAGCGCCCTGGGTCTGAACCAGTGGGCTGAATCGAGTAGTGGTGGCCAAGTGGGAGAGGGGCAAAAGCACGCCAAGCTTCCAACCATGGAGAATCAGAGTTCAATAAGACTTCTGTTTCTGGGTCAAAGAGAAAGCGACTGTGATTACTCGCAAGCCAGGCAGGCTGAGAAGAAGCCCAATCACCCCCTGGGCCATGCTGTAGCATGAACAGTGTGTCTTGGAAGCAGCGCTACACTTTAAGAAGAAGTAAAAAGCGAAGAAATAGTAAGCCAGGATGAGTAGGCAGAGAAAGCAGAAGACTATCGAAAACTTCTTTGGGGGAAAGGTAGACCACAATACATCCTCAGAAGAAGAAGATAATAACAGGGCCAAAGCTCCAACATCCAAAGCTTCCAAGAAAAACATGAACTGGTCTCAGGCCATGGAAGCTCTCAAAAGGGACTTTGAAGAGAAAGTAGGAGAGATAGAACAAAGATGTAGAGAAAGAGAGGAAGGAATGGAAAGAGAAATGAGAGCAATGCAGAAGAGTCATGAGAAAAAAGTCAACAGTTTGAAAAGCCAAATGGAAAAGGAGATTAAAAAACTGTCTGCTGAAAATAATTGCCTAAGAATTAGGATTGAACAAATGGAAGCTAGTGACTTTATGAGAAACCAAGACACAGTAAAGCAAATCCAATTGAATGAAAAAATAAGAGGGCAATGTGAAATATCTCCTTGGAAAAACAGCTGACCTGGAAAATAAATCTAGGAGAGATAATTTGAAAATCATTGGACTACCTGAAAACCATGACCAAAACAAGAGCTTAGACACCATCCTCCAAGAGATTGTGAGGGGAAATTTCCCTGATATTCTAGAAGCAGAAGCTAAAATAGAAATTGACAGAATCCACCGACCACCTCCTGAAAGAGATCCCAAAAGGAAAACCTCCAGCAATATTATAGCCAAATTGCAGAACTCCCAGGTCAAGGAGAAAATATTGCAAGTAGCTAGGAAAAAGGAATTTAAATACTTTGGAGCTCCAATAAGGATAAAGCAAGATCTAGCAGCTTCTGCATTAAAGGACCAGAGGGCATGGAATATGATATTCCAGAGGGCAAAGGAACTGGGACTACAGCCAAAAATCACGTACCCAACAAAACTAAGCATCATCTTTCAGAGGAAAATATGGAATTTCAATGAGAAAGAAGACTTGCAGGCATTTGTTATGAAAAGACCTGAACTGAGGGGCGGCTAGGTGGCGCAGTGGATAGAGCACCGGCCCTGATTCCAGTTCAAATCCGGCCTCAGACACTTAACACTTACTAGCTGTGTGACCTTGGGCAAGTCACTTTACCCCAATTGCCTCACTAAAAAAAAAAAAAGACCTGAACTGAATAGAAAATTTGACTTTCAAATACAAGACCCTGGAGAAGCATAAAAAGATAAACAGGAAAAAGACTTCATGAGGGATATTAAAAGATCAAACTGTTTATATTCCTACATGGGAAGATAATACTTCAAACTCATAAGAACTATCACAATAAGGAATTAACAGAGGACACAGGTCTGAACTGAATACAAAGGAATGACATCTGTAAAGCATTTATGTTTTGTTCTTTGTGGGGTGTCTTATGTCTGGGGCCGGATTTGGGCTTGGGGCCTCCTGGGTCCAGGGCTGGTGCATTGTCCACTGTGCCACCTAACTAACCCATAATGACATCTTTAAAATAGGGTTGAGGTGTAGGAGAAATAGACTGGGAGAGGGGGAAGGGGAGAGATGGTCTGGGGAGAGGTTGTTCACATAAAGGAAACAAGAAAAAAGCTTATGGAGGGGAGGGGAAGAGGGGGAAGGAATTGGGGAGTGAGTGAACCTTAATATCATCAGAATTGACTCAAAGAAGGACTAACGTACATACTCAAGTGGGTATAGTAATATATTTTTGCCCTGAGGGAGGGGAGGGAGAAAAGGGGCGGGGGGGGAAGAGGGGAAGGAGGGAAGGGCAGATTGGGGGAGAGAGCAGTAAAAAGCAAAATACTTTTGAGGAAGGTAAAGATGTTCTGCATAACTGCACAAGTATGACATATTGAATTGCTTGATTTCATAGGGAGGGTTGAGGAGAGAGGGAGGAAGAAAATTTGGAACATAGGATTAGCTCAAAGACCTTAAACTCATCAGAGTTGGCTTATGGAGGGAATAACATTCACAGCCAGTTGGGAGGAGTAATCTATTTAACCCTACAGGAAAGTATGAGGGGAAAAGGATAAGGAAGGAAGGGTGAAAAAAAAAAAGGGAGTGCAGAGTAGGGGAGGGGACAGTCAGAAGTAAAACACTTTTGAGGAGGAATAGTTTAAAAGAAGATAGAAAAATAGAGTAAATATCATGGGAAGGGAATAGGATGGAGGGAAATAGTTATGATGATTGAATATAATGGTAAAACGTATGGTACCTACTTTGCTGGGCTAATATGAAGAAAATTCTTTGTCAAGTTTAAGGTACTTTATTTAGGTTATGATGAACAGGATACTTTCAGAAAAACCTGGAAAGACCTACAAGAACTGAAGCAGAGTGAAATGTACTGTATACAAAATAACAGCAATAGTGTAAGATGATCTGATGGGAAGCATGTGGTTATTTTCAGCAAGGCAATGATCCAATATAACCCTGAAGGACTTATGAAAATGGCAACCCATCTACAGAGAAAGAAATGATAGTATCTGAAAATAGATGGAAACACATTTTTTTTCTTTTTTTTGGTGAGGCGGTTGGAGTTGGGTGACTTTCCCAGGGTCATACAGCTGGTGGGTGTTAAGTGTCTGAGGCCAGATTTGAGCTCGGGTGCTCCTGGTTCCAGGGCCGGTGCTCTGTCCACTACACCACCTAGCTGCCCCTGGAAACATTTTTAAAACATTTTTTTTTCCTCTTTGACAATTCCTCAATCTGAAGTTTTTGGGTTTTTTTTTTTTACTGTTTTCTCTCATAACCTAGGTAATGTGGGAATGTTTTCCATGACTATTCATGTATAACTTATTTTGAAATGTTTGAGTTCTAGTGAGTGGGGGGTGGGAATGGAGGAGGAAGAGAAGTTGGAACACAAATTTTTAAAAAATTGATGTTAAAATTTGTTTTTTACATATATTTTAGAAAATAAAATTCTATTCAATATTTTTAAAAAATTAGAATTAGGCAAGTAGAAACTAATGACTCCATAAGACATCAAGAAACAATAAAACAAAATCAAAAGGATGAAAAAAATAGAAGAAAGCAATCTAACTCATCAGAAAAACAACTGACTTGGAAAATATATTGAGGAGAAATAATTTAAGAATTATTGTAGTACTTGAAAGCCATGATCAAAAAAAGCCTAGATATATTTTGAGAAATTATCAAGGAAAACTGCCCAGAAAATCTATAACCAGCAGAAATTGAAAGGATACATCAATTATCTCCTGAAAGAAATCTCAAAATGAAAACTCCAAAAAAATTATAACCAAGTTCTAGAGTTCCCAGATCAAGAAGAAAATATTGCAAGCAACCACAAAAAAACAACCCAAATATTATGGAGCCACAGTCAAGATAACACAAGATTTAGAAGCTTCCAGATTAAAGGCTCAGAGAGTTTGGAATATGACATTTCAGAAAGCAAAGAAGCTAGGAATAAAACTAAGAATCACCTACCTGGCAAAATTAAGTATAACCCTACAAGAGGAAAAATGAATATTTAAACAGAGGTCTTTCAAGCAAATTAAGTATAATCCTACAAGAGGAAGGGCAGATTTGGGGAGGCAGTGGTCAGAAGCAAAACACTTTTGAGGAGGGACAGCGTGAAATGAGACAGAAGGATAAACAGGGGGAAATATATAGTATTCATAACTGAAAAAAATTACATAAAGTTTCCCTGATAAAGGCCTCATTTCTATAGAGAACTGAGTCAAATTTATAAGAATACAAGTTGTTCCCCAATTGATAAGTGGTCAAAGGATATGGACAGGAAGTTTGCAGATGAAGAAATCAAAGCTATCTATAGTCATATGAAAAAATGCTCTTAATCTATTGACTAGGGAAATGCAAATTAAAACAATTCTCAGGTACCACCTTATACCTATCAGATTGACTAATATGACAGAAAAGGAAAATGACAAATGTTGGAAAGGATATGGGAAAATTGGAATTTTAATGCACTGTTGGTCAAGTTGTGAACTGATCCAACCATTCTGGAAAGCAATTTGGAACTATGCCTAAAAGTCTATAAAACTGTGTTTACCCTTTGACCCAGCAATACCACTACTAGGTCTGTATCTCAAAGAGATCAATATAAAAGACCTTTTTTTAAAAAATCATAAAAGTATTTTATTATTTTACAATTATATGTAAAGATAGTTTTCAACATTTGTTTTCATAAGATTTTAGTTCCAAATTTTTCTCCCTCCCTTCCTTCCCTTCCCCCTCCCCAAGACAGAAAAATGTACAATCACATTAAACATATTTCTGCATTAGTTATGTTGTGAAAGAAGAAGCAGAACAAAAGGGAAAAAACTCAAAAAAGAATAAACAAAAACAAAAGTAGAAATGGTATGGTTCAGTCTGCATTCAGAAATTACAGTCCTTTTTTCTGGATGTAGAGAACTTATTTTGCATCATGAGTTCTTTGGAATTGGAAAAGATCTATTAGTACAAAAATATTTATAGCAGCTCTTTTTGTGGTGGCAAAGAATTGAAAATTAAGGGGATGCCCACCAACAGGAAATGTCTAAACAAGTTGTGGTATAATTGTGATGGAATACTATTGTGCTATAAGAAATGACAAGTCGAATGCTTTCAGAAAAACCTGGAAAGACTTATATGAACTGATGCAAAGTGAAGTGAGCAGAACTAGGAAAACAGTGCACACAGTAACAGCAATATTGTACAATGACCAACTATGAATAATTTAGTTATTCTCAGCAATACAATGAAGGACTTATGATGAAAAATGTTATCCATCTCCAAAGAAGGAACTGAGGGAGTCTGAAAGCAGACAGAAAGCATACTTTTTACATTTTCTTTTTTTTCCTTTGTTTTTCCCTCAAAATCTGTATTTTCTTTCACATCATGACTAATGCTGAAATATGTTTTGCATGACTGTACATGCATTACCTATATTAAATTGCTTGCATTCTCAGTGGGGGTGGGGGAGTGTGAGAGAATTTAAAATTTTTAAAAAAATAAGTTAAAAATTGTTTTTATATGTAATTGAAAAAAATATTTTTTTTAATTGAAAACCTTACCTATACTATAATTTCTATTGACAGCTAAAAGAGCTTTGAGTGAGATTTTTAATATATTATTTGAGGAAACGATGCACACTATAGAATCTGATCATGCCTTTGTTTTACACCTTTTTTCTTTCAGGGTTTTTTTTTTTTCGTCAATAACTTTTATATTTGGGGACCTCATGATCCCATTAGTTTAAGAGAAACTTTTTTTTAACACAACATAAGTATTTTATTTACCTTTGTATTATCTATAACACCTTGCACTTACAATGCATTTAACAAATATTTTCAATTTTTAAAATTGTTCCTTATTATATTTATTTATGGAGTTACTTTAAATATGGAAACTTTTTATTTTTAAGAATTTTTTTATTTTTCCCAGCTACATATAAAAACAATTTTCAACATTCTTTTTTTTAAGTTTTGAGTTCCAAATTCTATCCCTCCCTCCCTCTTTCTCCTCCCCCTAAGATAATAAGCAGTCTGATATAGGTATTACATATACAATCATGTAAAAAATATTTCCATATTAGTCATTTATTCAAGAAGACTAGAACAAAAAAGTAAGAAAGTGAAAATACTATGCTTCAGTCTGTATTCAGACATCAGTTCTTTCTCTGATAGCATTTTTCATCATGAATCTTTTGGGATTATCTTGGATTATTGTATTGCTGAGAATAACTAAATCATTCAGAGTTCTTCATCATACAATTTTGTTCTCCGGGTTCTGCTCACTTCACTTTGTATCAGTTCATGTCTTTCCAGGTTGTTCTGAAATCATCCTGCTTGTCATTTTTAAGATAAACTTTTTAAAGCAAAATAAGATACTGAAAGCTTATTGTTATTTACTTCCATTCTGAATATTTATGCTAATAATATTTTGAAAAACATTGTTCTCCACAATTTAAATTGAATTAATTGCAATTAGTTGCTTTTAAATTTTGATGCACCCTACATTTTTCAAGGTCCAGCTCAAGTGCCTCCTCCAGGAACTCTTCCCTGATCCCTCTACATGACAATGATCTCTCCCTTCTTAAATTACCCATGGTACTTTGTCAGGTTATTTCTGCTTTGCCCTTAACACATCCTAGCTATGTAAAGGGCTTTTCCATCCTTAAACTACTGTGTAATATATAGCTATAACCACTGTTGTTATTACCACGAATCACTCTTATTTCTGTACATATTATAGTCTTATTAGTTTGTAGGCATTTTGAGAACTCATTCAATGTCATTTTTAAACTTTTGTGTCCCTATCACTTATTACAATCCCTGTATAGCATACAAATGCTTAATAACCATCCCTCTTCACTAATAAATATTTTTCTAATTGAATTAACTAAAAACAGTTCTATAGTTGATCTTCCAGCAAAATTTTCCTGCAAGTGCCTCATCATAGAATGTGTGTTAAATCTGGGTTTTCAGGGTCTACACTAGCACAGCATAAGCTCTGGGAAACACCAAGAAGGTGTGGCCAGTTGATTATAAGATCATAGCTCTGGAGCTGGATAAATTAAGTGCTATTTGTAAAGCACCAAGCACAGTGCCTGGAACCTAGGAGGTGCTATATGTGTGTATATGTGCATATATGAATATATGTGTATACATTTATACATGCAGATGTATATCTACATATGTATACATACACACACAAATGCCTATCCCTGCCCCTTTCCCTCTCATTCACATGTGGGGAAAAGAATGTCAGGGAGCCCCAGGCTACGCAGTTAGTAAGGCTCAGAGGTGGGATTACATGTCTGTCGCCTGAACACCAGTCTAGCAAAGTCCTGATGTCTCTAATTGCTCTCAATCAGAGCAATTCAAGGAAGATTTCTTCTCAAGTTTAGATAAGTTGTAATCTACATGGATGGAAGAAATATCAACATTTCTATTTACACCATTCCATGCATATACTATACACATCAGCCAAAATGACCTGTCAGCTGTTCCTTCTGTACATCTCATTTCCTGCCTACATGCCTTTGGCATACCTAGGGTATAGACCCTCTTGACTTCTGCCTCTTGGAATCCTTAACTTCCTTTTAGTTTCAAGTGTTGCTTCCTACGTGATGCCAGAATGTTAGTTAGACTTGTAGTCAAGAAGACCTGAGTTCAAATTCTGCCTCAGACACTTACTACCTGTATGACCCTGGGCAGGTCATTAATTTCTCTCAGCTTCTGTTTTATCATCTGTAGAGTAGGGGTTATAATACCACATACCTCACAGAGTTATTGAGAAGATAAAATGAAATAACATAAGCAAAATGTTCTGAAATCCCTAAAGTGTGATATAAAAGTCAGTCTATCATATTATTACTCTCAGAAATTGCTTTGAATTTACCTTGTATATATGTGCATATATATATAAAACCATATATGTTACATATGATGCTTACATTTTCATAATGCTTATTGTATGCTAGGCACAGTGCTAAATGATTTACAATTATTATCTCATTTGATCCTCATAACAAACAGAGGGCTGAACCTAGGGCCAAATTTGAAATTAGGTCTTCCTGACTCCAGGCCCAGTCCTCTATCCACTTTGCCACCTAGCTGCTCTCTTTGAAGGGAGGAACAATTTCCTCTGCGTATTTATATGTTTGCCCAGCACAATGACCATTGCATAGTAGGTGCTTAGTAAGTGCTTGTTGAATTGAATTGAATTAAAAATCATGGGCCTTATAAGTTTGACCAATATTCTTCAGTACTTAAAGGGGCTTTGATTTCACTGGTGTAACTAGTTCTCCACCAATAAAGTCTGCAACCTCTCAGTGACTTGGTAGGTGATTCTATGGTTGGATTATTCATCATTCAGAAGCCATGAGCTTCTCCAAACTTTGTTAGACTGATTCCAGGATAACATTCACCTTCAGTTGATGCACCAACATTCAGAGTCTTTCTAGCTTTGTAGGACCTGCTTTCAACAAGGCAGGATTACCTCCTGGTCACTATTAGGAGCAGGCCTATAATGGAAGATATTTAAATAAAAATGCTTTCAATATTTCTTTTCTCTCTCTCTGTCTCTCTCTCTCTCTCCCTGAACAGAGTTCTAAAAAGGTGGAAAGTGTACTTAATAGAGATCCACAGAGCAAAGGAATTTGTAGAAATAAGGAGAAAAGTGCCCAGGATCTAGATCTTGTGCCAAACCCAATGCCAACTGGAGCACGACCGAAGATAAAAGTAAGTGTCTATATTACAGAATATCCTTTCTAATGTACTGAGCACCACCAAAGCAATGTTATTTATCATGAGGGAGAAATAACACTGTGTATGCTTCATTAGTGTTGCTTTCAATTAACCATAGCACAGGCCTTGATAATGTTTTTTCATCATGGTATGCGTATGTAGGTATGTGTAAAAAAGAACTAATTCTTAACACAAAGAGAGAAGGGGGGAAGTACAATATGTGATTGTTGTCTTGTTCATGAGACAGTGGCTAGTCCATTATAGTAAACAGAGAGATATCAGCTGTTGTATGTAAGCAGTTAACTCTTGACTCTCAGCAATTATCCCCAGAGTCCATCCAGTAGGCTCATACTATCCACAGCTGTCTCTCTGTGGATTGTTCCACTGTTGAATGGTATACTCCATGCTGCTCAAAGTCCCAGGAAAGAGACATCTGGTATTGGAGAAACCAGATCCACCAGCCACCATCTGCTGCATAGAAATTTTACATATTTGCATAACACTCTGCCTTCTCTTTTCCAAATGAAATCATTCCCATTCTTTTATTTTGTTTACATGCTGCTTAATAACGATTGAAGAGCATTGTATTGGAACCATCTTTACCCATCTAATTTTCCAAACTTGTAGCCATTTCTGTGATTATTGAAATCGTTAAATCTAATCTAAGTGCCTTACAAACTTTGTTAGTTATGGAGCCCCAAAGTAAGTAGAACTTCATGTATTTGAACTAGTTTGGGATAGAGAAAGGAGCTTGCTTTGTGAAATAATGATTTAGTAGAAACACTTTGGGGATCTTCTGAGGCATCCTTTTTATTGTTTTCATTATTATGTTAGCTTTAAAATTAATATTTTATTATTGAACAATATTGAAATTGTGGTCTACTAAAAACCCTGAGATTTTTCTTTTGTACTTGTACCTGACTAGTTATTCCCACCCTGTCTCCTATTACCCATGCATAAGCCCCTAACATTTTTCTCTGTTGAGTTTTATCTTGTTTTTTGACAGGCAAATTCAGTAATTTTTTCATGAAATAAAAAAATTCCCACCTTCTTAGATATTCTGATAGAATGTAAATTTCTTGAGGGCAGGGACTTTTTTGTCTGGCTCTTAAAATGTACTTAATTAGTGCTTATTGATTGTTTGAGTTGTTATCAAACTTAGTTAGGGTAGCATCATATGAAGACTTAATCACCATCTTTTTATTTCCATTGGGCAAAGCAACTCGTGGGAGCAAAATTATTGAAGAGCATTGTATTGTATTGTATTCAAAGTTTTGTTTGTTTTTTATTTATCCCCAATATATTTTTCTCTCTACTTATCTGATTTCCTTTATGTCTTAGTTTAAAAGAAGTTTTGATGCCATTTGTTTAAATATCATAATCATTTTAGAACAGACCTCTTCTCCCTGCCCTACCCTTAGTGCTCCTTCTTTTGTAACAAAGAACAGTTAAGCAAAACCAACTGACAGTGACCATTTCTGAAAATGAGTTTGAACCCACATCTCCAACAAAAGGAGGGAGGTACATTTTCTCAGACCTCACAGCCCCAAGTTTTTGCCATGTGCTGACACTAACATAATGATTGCATTTGTTTTTTTGTCTTATCAAAGGATCTTTAGTTTATCAGTTGTATTGAAAGTAGTTTGACTACATGTGTGACTTTAGGCAAGATATTTAACTCCCAGACCTTCAATTCAAATGTAAAGTGAGGGAGCTGGACTGGATGTCTTCTTTGGTCCCTTCCAGCTCAGGCTCCAGATGGGATGATGCTCTCATGATCCAGTGAGAGCATACTTTTTTCTACACATTTTTTTACTTGAATTTGTACATCTTTGGACCTACACAAACTTCTTCCAACTCTTAAAATTTTAGGGTTTTAAAGTAGAAGTCCACAAACTTCTTAAAAGATATGTCAATGAGGGTTACAAGTCAAGAATCTGGACAAACAAAAAAAGTTCCACTTGTGTTTGGCAAAGATCCACTGGCTTAAAGACAAGCATCTCTTTGATTTCTTGATGAAATCTGAAGTTGGGTTAAGTTGGTATCTCTGAGATGGGTATAAGAAGTTCACTTCTGCCTGATCTTATCTATTTGGTCAGGTTGTTCCCAAACTAAAAATAAAATGCTTATGGAAAATAATTTCTTTCTCTCTCTCTCTTTCTCTCTCACACACAAAAGTTTCCTTTTTGCTCCTCCAGATGTCAAAACTACTTATAAATACCAATATCAAGATGTACATCACATCTATCCTACCATCCACTAGGCCATGTTAACCACTACAACTTCATTTTGAAAGTATTTCTCACCGGATTATTAAGATTCAGAATAGGCACAGAACATGAAGTTTTGTTAAAAACTTGCTTAAGCCTCTTTTGGAACTCATTCCACTAAAAAATATCAAGTGGTTTAAGTGTTTAGTGGTTCCAAACCACTTACTTTCCAAATTCCACAATTTAAAAAAGGAAAAGTGATCACAGCTTAGCTTTTTTGTAGTCTTATTCTATTCTTATAAAGACTGCCTGTGTAGCTAATGAGTAGCAACAAGACACATTGTTCATGTTCAAAATGAAAATGTTACAAATTTAGTTAGGTTTTATGACATCTTGGCCTCATTGAGTTTCATTTTTGCTGAAAGAATTTTGAGATTAAGCCCCAAGGGCAAACATCTTAAGTAAATATGACTTGGGTTCTAAAAACAGACAGGGTCTTTAATTGCTTTCTAATAAAGAAAAAAGGAGTATATTTGTTGGGAGAATGAGGATGGTAGCATGTAAGGGTATGTAGGGAATGGACCTCTGATTTGACTAGTATAAGAAACTCCCAGATGAAGAAGCTCCTTATATGAGTGCATGTTGGCACCTTTTCTCCAACTATAGCCTTGGAGAGTAGTCCAAAGCACTATGACAGCCACTCCATGTCAGAGACAGGGCATGAACTCAGGTTTTCATAGCTCCCACACTGGCTCTCTAGCCACTATACCACACTGCCTTTCTTATGACATCTAAAAGAAACTGACCATTTAGTTCTATAAGAGTGAGAAGGGATGACTCCCCATAGCATTCCTCAGCTTAAGGGGAAGCAGATATGTGTGTGTGTGTGTGTGTGTGTGTGTGTGTGTGTGTGTGTGTGTGAGAGAGAGAGAGAGAGAGAGAGAGAGAGAGAGAGAGAGAGAGAGAAAGAGAGAGAGAGGGAAGGGGTGTCTATTTCTACTGATTTTTAGAAGATTAACAAAAGTTTAAAGAAAAAAAAATCATTATCTTTACTTTTGATATCCTAGCCTGATACATCTTAAGGGACTGTAATTTATTAAAGAGGCATTTGGGACCTATTTTAGCTATTGTTCTAACAGTGTTCTAAATTCTCATTACTACATTTTGTAGGGAGTTCTTAATTATTCAAGAGTATATAATCTAATTTGCAGATCAGCACATTCTGAAGTAGACTGACTGTAAAAGGCAGTTGGGCATATTGGACATTGCCATTATTCAGAACAAAAGTGTGATCTAAGACAGGAACTGATGTAAGGGTAGAAGAGAATATTTGACTTTAGATGCTGATATTACAATACACACAGGCCTTTAAAGTGATCTATTACCACCAGAATGTACTGGGGGCACTAGCTGTCAAGACATAGTTCTGCTAACAAGTAATCTGATAGAAACAAAAGATCCCAAACAATATAAACCAAGCCATTACTACACTGGAACATAACCAACTGGACAAGCAGAAAATTTTATTTGCCTCTCTGGAGCTGCAGATGTGTGGACAATCTAATATAAGGGCCTCAGAGCTCACTCTTGTGTATTCTGAGAGTGATTGCTAAAGAACATGACTCTCCCTGGCCAGCTCCTCTGAACTCCTATCAACAAAGTACTCTCTGAAGGCACAAATGAGGTTGGTTTTGTAAAGTTGTTTTTTTGCATTTGATACTTGTCATGGATGGGCATCAATCTTCCCACTGAAGTTTATTTACCTTTCTAGACCCTAATCCCCAACCCAATGGTGGTGCTTCTAGATTTTCTTGATAGATTGGGAAATTCTGATTTTTTAGTTCCATGTGTGTAGACATCTAAAAGAGAATATTCACTAAATGAGACTTGAAATATAAAGGAATTCTGTTTTGTGCTTGCTCATAATCTGCTCATGTCCCTGTCTTGAAAAACTTTACACAAACCTGTTCAATAGTAGCAATTCAAATGAAACTTCTCTTTCAAAGATCATGGTGATCTTTTCTCAGTCCTTGGCCTCTTTGGTGTAACATCTGATGTGGCTGACCACCTCTCTGTTGATACTTTCTTCTCCTTTGGCTTCTAAGATATTTCACTCTTCTTGGTCACCTCTTACTTCTCTAAGGTATTCTTTCTTTGTCCTCCTCTTTCTATTTCTAACCCCTTGCCATGGGCATGCCCCAAGGCTCTAGCTTTGACTCATATCTCTTCTATCTACATTTCATAAGATTGTGGGGCCACACATTTAGGTTAGGAAGCAAGTGCTCTTAGTGACCATTCAATCCATCATCCTCATTCTACAGATAAAGAAAATAGGCCTGGGTAATTTAAGTAACTTGCCCATGATCACACAGGGAGTAAGGAACAGAAGTAGGATTTAAACCCAGGTTCTTTGATTCCAAACCTAAGTGTCTTGGTGAAGTACGAAGCCACTACCTACCCTTCTACTCCATGGCAGTCTCCTCTACTGGAGTAGGCTTTGACAAATATCTCTAAGTAAACAATTCTCACTCAGTGCCTTTGCCTTTCTCCTGCAGTATTGGCTACTGATATAGCATCCTTCCTTTAATAATTGGGACAGAAAGTTTGGGGTTGGGGAGGTGGGCAAGATGGAATTGGAGATGAAAATGAATATCTGGTACAAATGGACACTAATAGCTGATCAGACAACCATTCAGTCAAATCCTCTGACATGACTAATGAGATTCCCTGGACCTACTCTGTTCCTTATCTTTATTTCACAGAATTTGATTTGTTCCATATCCAGCATGCTTTCATAGTTTTGCCTCTGAGTACCTTCTGCCAATCTGTTTGTTTTCCTCAAGGGTAGGAACTGTCCTGACCAACATCAGACAGCACTTGGTGATTTCCTCCAACCTTTTTATACCTAGTAGGCTATACCTAAGAAGTCAATCCATTAGCTCTTCATTAACCCCTCACCCCAAAATGCTTAGATAGACTCTGGGGGGACTTGCCAAGGCTGAGTCAACCCTATGGTATAGGGTAGTGCAGTCCTAACTATCTCTTTCCAATAGTCATTCCTCTTTTTTTTTTTTTTTTGGTGAGGCTATTTGGGTTAAGTGACTTGCTCAGGGTCACACAGCTAGTAAGTGTCAAGTGTCTGAGGCCAGATTTGAACTCAGGTCCTCCTGAATCCAGGGCTGGTGTTTTATCCACTGCACCACCTAGCTGCTCCCAGATATCCCCCTTAATTCCAATGTGAATACAGTCTCTGGAAAGGGACCCTATTTTCCCTGAAACATGAGATAGATCCTCAGCTGGCTCAAAATGGTACCACTTGACCCAGTGCACAAGTGAAGGCACCAAAGTCATGAAGAAGATCATTCTTTGGAAGATGATTGCCTTTCATACTCAGGCTAACATAAGATTGTCTTCAAAATGGATGAGTTTTTCAATGGCCCCATAGCTTTCCAAGGAAAATATAATTCTTAGAACTCTTAGTAGGCTCACAAGGGGAATGATGAACTCATCCTTGAAAGGACTTATGTAGTACCATTTAGAGAGGGTCTTCACTTCATTAGCCTTCAGTGTTCACATACTAAAAATGCATCTATTGAATTTCATTGATATGCATGACACAATGACACAAATTGCACCCATCCATGACCACCCATCATGTGTGAGTATTGTCCACATTTGCCCATGAGTTTGCCAGGGGTTAGGAGGATTCTATCCAGTGTTCAGGAGGTTTTCCTCATTTTCTCTAGACATTACAAGGACCCAAGGGTGCCAAAGTAACACACAGGCTATTCGTTGGTCATCCCTTGCTGAAGAAGCGTGACCAACCATTTTCTTTCACAATCATATATTTCATGATCACATCCTTTAATCCAGCTCTTCTTTCTAATTCCTTGTTTCTAAAGTGCTGTACCAGCACTTTATTACCCTAGAGGTGTTAACTCATTTTCAATTCTCGGTAAGTAGTATACCTCACTGCTACACAACAACACTGGAAGACTTGTTGGTATAAAAATATGAGCCTCTTGGGGGCAGCTAGGTGGCACAGTGGATAGAGCACTGGCCCTGGAGTCAGGAGTACCTGAGTTCAAATCCTGCCTCAGACACTTAACACTTACTAGCTGTGTGACCCTGGGCAAGTCACTTAACCCCAATTGCCTCACAAAAAAAAAAAAATGAGCCTCTGTCTCAGAGCAAGTCTGAGGTCCTTAAAAAAATTTTGCAAGTTCCCAAAAGCAATTTAGCCTCCCCCTTTTCCTTCCCCCTTTTTAATTATAAGCCCACTTTATTGTCCCTTTGTAGTGTCTGTCATACCTACACACATGGTTCCAGCACTCAGCACCATGACAGGCACATAGTAGGCACTTGATAGATTTTTATTGATTGATTTGTTAATTGATTGTTCTGTACAGGTTATTCATCAAAGATCAAAATTAGTCTACTAAGAGACATTAAAAACAAACTGCAAGAATTTATATTTGACTTGTCTTCACTTGTGCTTTTGCCCCTGAGTGTTTTCACTAAGATGCTCTGTGTGTGTGTGTGTGTGTGTGTGTGTGTGTGTGTGTGTGTGTGTGTGTGTGTTTTCTCTGGGAGAAGGAACTTCCCTGGCCCACTTTCAGATTGCTCTGATAATTCTCTTTGATCTCCTTATCTCTGCAACTGCAGATAGCCAGGAACCCCCCTCCTCCATCCCTACATCCCTCAGCAGTTTGGCTGGGCTTGAGTTTAAAATGGGGAGAGAAGGAAGGAGAGAGGGGAAATTACAATCATTTCCACTAGGCTTCAGAACCAGGGCTATGATGACCCACCCTTCCTCCAGCTGGTCTTGCCTTAAGTCTTGGCATGGGAACATCTTCTGAGCTCTAGACTGTGTTTACCAACTGCCTACTGTATACCTTTATTTGAATATTCCTCCAGGGCCTAAAGCTGGATGACTTCCCCTCTGTTGATTATTTCTTATTTATACTGTTTCTGGCTTGTTTTTACATAACTGTTTATATTTTATAAACATCAGACTATGAGCTTTTCAAGGGCAGAGACTGTCTTTTGTTTTCTTTATATACTGAGAGCTTAGCACAATTCCTGGCACATAGTAGACACTTAATAAATACTTATTGACTGGCTGACATTTCTTTCTTTCTTTTTTTTTTTTTTTGCTGGGCAAATGGGGGTTAAGTGACTTGCCCAGGGTCACACAGCTAGTAAGTCAAGTGTCTGAGGCTGGATCTGAACTCAGGTACTCCTGAATCCAGGGCTGGTGCTCTATCCACTGCGCCACCTAGCTGCCCCCTGACATTTATTTCTAAAGATTTTTATTTTCATCTTGTGTCATCTGCTGATAGTGCTGACAAATAATATGGACTTTTGAAAGGAAAAATAATGTAGTTGGTAGATGACTAGTCTTGGAGTCCAGAAAAATTGAATTTTAGTCCTTACTGTGGCTCATACAAGCTCCTGACCAGGAGTAATTCCAGACAGGATTAGGGTTAGAACTCTAATCTTTATCTTTTGGTGCCCCTAGGCAACTCACTAAGACAAGTTACAGATAAATTGTGAATCAACATAGGCCTAGGGAGTTTCTATCCTGGGAAGGTGATGAAATCACAGGTCAGGTCCAGACCAGAACAAAAGACAATTGTTCAGTTTCTATCATGTACCATACAAGCATGATTCCACCTTTTTAACACAATTTTTCCTAGAGGTATCAATCCTCTGTTTGACCCAACCATTCAGAAATAAAATTGTTTATTGATATTATGTCATCACCTTCCAACTAGTGTCAAATTCCATAAAATAAATCAATAAGCAAAAAACTCTGGGTGTTCTTGGGTCCCATATGGAGAATACCTGTTTTCTAACACTATTTCTCCTCTACTTGACAAGGAGGTTTAACACAGCCCTATGACATCTCTTTTGTTGTTCTCTTGAACTATTATTTCAATATTTAGTCCAAGTCTTCATGCATCATCTTCCCCAACAGAAAGGTTAGACAGTGAAAAGAGCACTAGTTCTGGAATAGGGACTCTAGGATTTGAATCCTGGCCCTGTCACTTAGTACCTGTGGGACTTTGAGTCAAATTAGTTATCCTCTTGGGGCATTAACTTCCTCATTTATAAAGAGGGAGTTGGAATACAAAATCATAATTATACCTATAGAGAAGGCAATAATAGAAAAATACGATACTAATCATGTAAAAATGCAAGGTGCTAGAGAATCAGAACTGCTTCATATATGTTTAGCATAGGATCTCACATGATGGGCAGAGGGAATGGAGAAGAAGGAAGAAGAAAGCAGTCAGCATATATTTACATAATAGTAACTGATCAAGATACACGTTTTGATCCAGGGTTCTGAACACTTAGCCCATGAGACCAGCTTTGTTCCTCAAGAGGGAGAGGGAGAGTTTGCCAAAGCAAATTCGATACAGAACCAGGAGTGTGTGTAAGAGCATCTGGCTCAGCATCATGGCCCCAGTGTTTGTTTGGATGGAAAAAAAAAAAGCAGCAAGCCAGCAACTGCATTCCTTGGCTCACCAGCTGGATCTGTCTGACCATGAAGTCACCCCAGCTACTGATCAAGCATATTTCTCTGAATTATTAAAACTATTTTTGACCTGGGCATAGCTCTAAAGCCTCAAGTTTCCACTTTTTTCTTGGTTTGTTATATAGCCACTCCTTGTTACACTAGCTCCCTCTGTCTCTCTCCAACGGCTGGCTGGCATCAGCTGTTGTAATAAATTCCCTAATCCTGAAGACCTGGAAGGCACAGATGCTGGGGCCAGAGTTATGAACCAGATGGCAACTAAAAACGATGCAGTACTTAGGGGGGAAATGGTATCAAGAAAAAACAAGTTTACAAAGAAAGTGGAATGACCATTTTGCAATGCTTTTCAAAGCTATTTGAACAAATGGTAGATAGCAGATGATTATTTCTTGAGCACCCTGGTCTAGTCATAGAACTCTATAATAAGTGTTTGTTATGTGGAAGGTTTGCTTAGAAATGTTACTAGTGTATTCCCCTTGCAAAAGCAGAAAATATTTCCATGTATTTGGGGGGGGTTGTTTTTTTAGTGAGGCAATTGGGGTTAAGTGACTTGCCCAGTGTCACACAGCTAGTAAGTGTTTAGTGTCTGAGGCCGGATTTGAACTCAGGTACTCCTGACTCCAGGGCCAGTGCCCTATCCACTGCACCACCTAGCTGCCCCTCCATGTATTTTTGAAAGAAGATCAAAAAGTGTTATACAGAGATAAGAGAGTGACTGTACTGAGTAAGCTTTCAGTGATGAGTACTGTATTTGGAGTCAAAGAACTTGTTTACTTACCTGTATCATAAGATATGGATGGCATGGTGAAGTGGAGAGATCACAGTCCCTGGACTCAGAATCAGAAAGCTCTAGATTAAAATTCTTCCTCAGACACCTACCTACTAGCTGTGAGGCCCTGGGCAAATCACTTCAGCTCCTTGGACCTCAGTTTCCTCATCTATAAAACAAAGGGTAGGGAGATTCAATGAGGGGAGTAGGTGATACATGAAACCCACTTTAGATTAATCTGGTCAAAGGAGGGAAGAAGACATTTACATGTTGGGGTACAGAAATTTTCACTCAACAGAGAAACAGGAGGGACAGGGAAGAATAAGAGGGAGGGTAGATTCAGAGGGAGATTAGTCATAATCAAAACAAACTTTAACCATGGAAAGTAGATTGGAAAAGGAAGTTGAAAATGAAAGGGGGAAAAAGATAAAAAGCTTGTGATTGAGCTCTGAGCAAGAGAAAGAGAAGGGAGGGGGTCAGAAGCAAATTGCATTAAACCCTGAGAACTGATGCTGAGTGCATTCTTCTTTGTAAAGAGAGAGTGGGAAAGAAAAATAATAAAAAGTACAAGAATAAAATGGAAAGAAATACAGAATTAGCAATCACAACTAGGAGTGTGAATGAAGTGAAGTCCTCCATAAATGGAAGAGGATAGCAGAATTGATTGGAAAGCAGAATCCAACAAGAAGCACATTTGAATATGAAGATTAACATAGAGTAAAATAAGGAACTACAGTAGAATCTGCTAAAGCTTCAGCTAAAGTAAAGAAGACAAGATTAGCAGTCATTATTTCAGACAAGGCAATAGCAAAAACAAACTTAATTTTTAAAGAGTATTTTTAAATAATAAAGATTTTTATTTAAAGTTTTGAGTTGCAAATTTTCTCTCTCCTTCCTTCCCTCTCTCCATCCCTGAGGTGGTAAGCAATCTGATATAGGTTATACATGTACAATAATGTATAACATTACCATATTAGTCATTTTGTACAAGGAAACTTGGATAAAAGAAAAAATGAAAGTGAAAAATAGCATGTTTCAGTCTGTGTTCAATCAATATCAGTTCTTTCTTTGGAGGTGGATTGTATGCTTCATTAGTCCTTTGGGATCATCTTGGATCATTGTATTATTGAGAACAGTCAAGTCATTCACAGTTCTTCATTAAACAATATTGCTGTCTCTATGTACAACATTCTCTTGGTTCTGCTCACTTCAGTATACATATCAGTTCATACAAATCTTTCCAGGCCTTTCTGAAGACATCCTACTTGTCATTTCTTATAGCATAATAATATTCCATCACAATCACATACCACAGTTTGTTTAGCCATTCCCCAATTGATGGGTATTCCTTTGATTTCCAATTCTTAGCCACCAAAAAAAAGAGCTGCTATAAATATTTTTGTACAAATAGGTCTTTTTCTCTTTTTTGGGATATTTTTGGCATATAAATCTAGCAGTGGTATTGCTGGATCAAAGGGTATGCACAGTTTTATAGCCCTTTGGGCATAGCTCCAAATTGCTCTCCAAAATGATTAGATCCATTCACAACTACACCAACAGTGGATTAGAGTCTCAGTTGTCCCACATCCTCTCCAACATTCAATATTTTCCTTTTTTGTTATATCGCCACTCTGATAGGTGTGAGGTGATACCTCAGAGTTGTTTTAGTTTGCATTTCTCTGATCAATAGTAATCTAGAGCATTTTTTCATATGACTATAGATAGCTTTGATTTCTTTGTCTGAAAATTACCTGTTCATATCCTTTGACCATTTATCATTTGGAGAATGACTTGTATCTTTATAAATTTGGCTCAGTTATCTATAGATTTGAGAAATGAGGCCTTTATCAGAGATACTTGTTTCAAAATTTCTTTCCCAGAAAACAGACAATTAAAAGAGATAAGCAGGGAAACTATATCATGCTGAGAAATACCATTAACAATGAATTAATATCAATATTAGATATATCCACCAAATGGCATAGCATATAAATACTTAAAAGAAAGGTTTAATGAGTTACAGAGAGAAAAGGACATCAAAACTATAATAGTAGGGGACCTCAATGTACCCATTTCAAACTTAGACAAATCTAACCAAAAATAAACAAAAAAGAAGTTAAGGACCCAAATAGAATTTTATAAAAATTAGATATAATAGACTATTGATGATTATTTAATGGAAGTAGAAAGGAGTACACACACACATATGTATATATATATGTGTGTGTGTGTGTGTGTCTGTGTGTGTGTGTCTGTGTATGCATACATACATACATACATACTACAACCTCTGTATAGCACCTCTATAAAAATTGATCATGTATTAGGGCATAATCCCACAAAAAAGCAAAAAAGCAGACATATTAAAAATATATTTTATGAACCACAATGCAATAAAATTATATTCAATAAAGGGCCTCTGAAGAAAAAGTTGTACTATCCTCTATACTCCCCCCTACCTTGGCTCCAACTTTGCCCCAGGTTCCAGAATTCCTAGTTCTCTTTCTGCCTAGGGAAAGCTGTGTGGATAAGCAGAACCCTCTTCTTTCCTCTCCTGTTCCCAAATTTATTATCTGTGCATAACATCTTTCTCTCCTCATTCCCCTCCCCCAACTTCTTTTATTCCTTATACCCTCCCTTTTTCCTATGCATTCTCAGCCGTCTGTGACTCCTCTCTACTATTTTCAAAGGCCCAAGTCCAAGGGTGTTTCAGTGTTACACAAACCAGAATTCAAATAATCACCATCAAATGCCAAAATGGCAATCAATCATCTTCCATGTGATAAAAGACAAGCACCCAGGGCAGGTTTGATGGGGTATCCATTGAGAAGACATAACCAAGGTCCCAGAAATGGTATTGGGGTACTCTGTATACTTTCCAGAGGAAGATACCTTCAAAACCAAAACAAAGGCCTCATCCTATAACTTTGTTCTATTGAAAAAGATCCCCTGGGGCCTACCTCTTGTCCAGAAAAAGCATCAGACCAAAGAGATGATTACTAGTATGTTGATAATCACTAGTGTCAATATCATAATGTCAACAACTCTTCAGGAATTTTTGCTCTGGAATTATTGGGGGGTAGAAGACAGACAAGAGGGGAAGGGGAATTTGACAAAGGCCAGCCTCTCACTCCATTTCATCCCCATTCCTTAACCATGCCATGACTAAAGACTAATGACACCCAACTGGACATTTTCAACATCCTATTCCAGGCCAAAAAAAAAAAATCTTCAATATTATGTACTCTTTCAGGATTCCATTTTCATATGAAAGGAGTCTTCAACCTAAAAACTGGTTGTGTTCCAAAGGTTCATTTGTAAATCATGGACTCATTTAAGTAAGTATAGATCATCAAATGATTTGTCCTTAATATATTAAAAGTATAAAAATGAACTGTGGAGTATTAGAGCTAGAAGGTACCTTTGAGATGATTCCCAGTTGCCCACGCACAATTTTTTTTTGCAAATGAGGCCTAGGAACGTTAAGTGACTTGGAAAATAAACTACACTTCAGAAAATATGCTTAGACATTGGTCTCTGTCAAGCCTCTGGAAAATAATCAGTGTCATTGCTCCCTTGGGTTAAATTGACACCTCCTATGAACTTCCTTCAAGAAAAACTCAACTGATTTTTACTATCTCTTTTATTAACCTTACATTCTCTTGGGGGACCTCAACTGCACTCTCTGGAATATAAAGACCACATTTGTTTCTCTCCATCTAGCACCATTTCCTATTGGATGCAGTTTCCCACAAAGTCAACTGTTTTCTCTGAGACAAATAGTATGCCTGTGACTATTCTGTCGGTATGAGTTACTCATTTTCTTTAGTTATTAGACATTCTTGTAGCAATAATAAAAGCAAATTGGTTACTCCCAGTAGATAGCACCAGGGGGGCATTTATTTGGTATTTCTGAATTAAGGAAAAAAAGAAACCTATCTCCAAATATAAATGAAATAAGAACCTCTAATCTTATGAAAAGAAGAGTATTCAAATGTAATTGTTTTTTAGAGATGTGAAATTTCATGTTCACATTTTTTTAATGAGAAGTGATAATAGACATGGCAAAAATGACTTCCAGAGGAGGGGTCCAGAATGGAAGATTGGTATAACAAGATTAAGTAACACTAAAGAGTAAAAGTTAATGATGGGGGGCAGCTAGGTGGTACAGTGGATAAAGCACTGGCCCTGGATTCAGGAGTACCTGAGTTCAAATCTGGCCTCAGACACTTGACACTTACCAGCTGTATGACCCTGGGCAAGTCACTTGGCCCCCATTGCCCCACAAAAAAAAGAAAGTTAATGGTGAAGGTAATATAGATTACATTTTAGAGAAAGTGTGAGTTCAAAAAATAGGAAAGCTGGAGAGGATAAGATAAGAAGGAATTCAGAGGCTAGTATGGGGAGATTCCTGCTAATGGGGTACAATTTAGAAAAACCTCTAGATTAGGAATCAGGTGTATTCAGGGAGACAATTTTGACACAGAAATTCAGTATGCATTTGGGATCCATACAGAAAAGACATTTTGTTCAATTTAGTTCAAGTCAACAAACATTTATTAAGCACCTGCTGTTTAGAGAGCACTCTGCTAAGAACTGGGGGAGATATAAAGTTTAGATAGAAGATGGTCACTGACCTCAAGAAACTCAAGAGTCTAGTTAAGAATATGGCATCTGCACAAATAATGATGATACAAATTAGTATATATATAAAAGAAGTGTACATGAAGCATTCTATAACCTTACATTTTTGATGACCAAAGATAGACAAATAACTCTGCCATTAGATTAGAGGGTATTAAAGAGAAATGGGAAGCAGAAACTGGAAATAGCTGCAAAAGCTTTATTTACGTGTTAGCCTGTGCCAAACTACAAGTAGCAGCAATCATAATAATAACAAACATTTTAACAAATGTTAAAGCACTTTAAGATTTTAAAAGCACTCAGCTGCATTTATGAGAGGCAGCTTGATCTCACAGAGTAGACAAGAGTTTCGTGTTGGGAGTCAGAATGACCTAGGTTTAAAACATACCTTGGACACTCACCAGTTGTGTGACTCTGAGCCAGCCATTTGACTTAGCTTCAGTTCCCTCATCTGATAATATTGTAAGTTCTCTCATGGGATTGTTGGGAAGTTCCAAAGATGAGCTAGCATCTGTGAAATGCTTGGGAAACCTTAAAGCTCTGTGAAAATGTCAGTTATTATTATTATTTTTACATCTGACCTTCAAAACAACAATGTGAGGGGTTACCCATTTTACAGATGAAAAGGCTATCCTAATACTGTCACATTTATATAGTGCTTCCAAATTTACAAAACACAAAGCAGACAAATCATCATCGGCATAGAATATACAATTGCCTACCTGTACATAGTGGTACCCAGAGAATAGATCTTGTTTGTTTGTCACTGACTATGTCACTGTCCTGAAAATGCCCTTGGTGGGAAAGGGCTGCTACTAGAGAAGTGCAGGCAAAAAGGCATTGTCTCAAAAGGGGTGGGCTTTAGGAAAGAAACTCTACCCCTGGTTAGTGAGGACAAGCAAAAACATCCTGTTCAGGGCTTGTCTTGGATTTATTTCATCAGAACCTGTATTTTACACATCAGGCCTTCAATCAGTTGCACTCTTCAATATATATTTAGCATGAGGGCAATTCCCTCTCTCTATAATTAGTTGTTTTCTCTCCTTTTGCTTTCAGTGGCTTCATAAAAGTGATAAATGATTCCTCTTGGACATACCAAATAGAGATTGGCAGGCAATTTAAAGTCAAAATTTCCCAGTAGGGGAATCGTACTGCTGACAACAATATTCAGTCTCTCGTGTAATTTGGGAAACGTTAAAATCAAGTTTTTAGAGGCCCCACTTTCCACTGACCAAAAGGCTTTATTACCCCTCCCCACTGCCCAACCTCCACTTTCTTCTTGTTCTGTGGCATAAACCAGCTGTATTGTCCAGTGGCTTCTCCCTTCTACCCACCCAAGAGTGGCCCTTGAGTGGCCTCTTCTCCCTCTGCCCCTCCCACACACAAAATCTCTCTCCAAAGGTCAAACCTCACAGAAAACTCTGGAGTATGCTGAAACGAAATTTCATGAAGAAAAAAAATGGCTTTCTTGGGCAATGATTCAGGAGATCATAAAAACATTCTTTTCCAATAGATGACAGGTAACTTATTTGCCAATGTGTTCTTTAAATCTCTGCTCAGGGAATGAGTCACATACAGTTAGCAGTACACTTCCTTTCCATTCCCAACGTGACAGTAGAGTCCAGAGCCCCATGGCCATATGGTTGTGCTATTGCAGTTATGCTCTAAGTAGTTTCCCTAACTCCAGTTTCTCCTAATTCCAATCCACCCTACAGTTTGTGATAAAATAATAGGATTTGGCAGATGCCCAGGGGTCCCACCTGAGGATTGATTTAGAATTGTTTGAATTGGGTGAGACTGAGAAACTGACTAAGTACCTACTTGAGGGTGATTGGAGGGAGACTACACCTGGCTGGCCCTGAATGACGTGTTGTTCTCAGAGGTGGTGTACTACTGACATTGGCAAGAGACCACTCTCAACCAATCAGCTTGAAGGACCTCCCCTTTCAGGGAGGGAGACAGGAACTAGGAAGTGGAGGTTCGCTGACTGAAACTGTGGAACAGGCTTGATGGCAGGAGCCAGAGAAGGGGGGGGGGTGTTGGGGGGGGTGTCCCCTTTCCATCCAGGACTTTGGTGTGGTGAGGGACTTCACATGGACTGGTAGGAAAAGCAAGGGTTTCTCTCTGGCTATACCAACTCTCTCTTCACTAACTTCTTTTTTTTTTTTTTTTGTGAGGCAGTTGGGGTTAAGTGACTTGCCCAGGGTCACACAGCCAATAAGTGTTAAGTGTCTGAGGCTGGATTTGAACTCAGGTCCTCCTGACTCCAGGGCCAGTGCTCTATCTACTGTGCCATCTAGCTGCCCCTCTTCGCTAACTTTTAATACACTTTAATAAATACTTAAAAGCCTAAACTCTTGCTGAATTTATCAGTGATTTTAGCCAGCTTCAGCCCCAAAACTGGGGGGCAGGTTAGGACCTACATTTGGATTTTAAACATCACAAGCTGAACTGGACACTGTTTCCAACTTTTGTCATTCCCTTCACATTCACACCTCCTTATCACTGCCTATTGGACTCCTCTGTGAAGAATTCCTCTGACCATTAGTAGCAAGTACCCTCACCTTCCTCAGCAGACATTTTATCATGCTTACTTAGGTGTGTGTTATATACTAGAGTAGAATGGAAACTCCTCGAGGCCATGGTGTGTTTCCCTGTACAGTCTTATGTATAGTAAGTGTTCAAGAAACATTCATTGAATTAAACTGAATTCATCTTCCTTAAACACTCTTGTAGCTTTACCCACTTGAGACTCCATTGTAATGGCCTAATCTATCAGATTCAGATTTCTGTATCTGGCCTTCAGGGTCTTCCAGCAATTGTTCACTGATTTTTTTTTTCCCCATTCCCCATGATACCTAGTACTGTGCTTTACATATAGTAGTCACTGAACAGATATTGACTAAGAGTTAACAAATTTAAACCTTTTTTCTTCCTTCAAATATTCTTCTGTTCTTTTAGAAAAATACATTATGTTAATTCTTTGTCTTTTTATCATAATCACTTTCCACTTCTAGATCAAACCCTCTCATCTGACAAAAAAAAAATACAATACAGAAGTCTTGTTTGCCAGTGTGTATAGTGTTCTGTCCTATTAGTCACCAGCTTCTGTGCTGTGATCATCTATTCTTTTTGGTCCCTATACTCAAAATAGAGACAGTGTGGTATAATGGTCAGATCACTGAATCTGACGTTAGAAAGCCTAAGTTTTAGACCTGACTCTGCTATTTACTAGATGTGAAACCTTGGCCAGATTACCTAACCTCTCAACCTCAGTTTCCTTATTTGTAAAATTAGGGATTTGGCACAGAATAATAGAAAGATCTCTGGTTCCAAAGTCAAAGCACCTTTGTTTGAATCCCACTGCTGATGCTTACTACCTTCCCTAGGCTTCAGTTTCTTCACCTGTAAAATGAGAAATTGGAGTAAAAAATTATCTCCCAGGTGCCTTCCAGCATAGATCTGTGATCCTAAGTAAATTGAAAAAAATTAGCTACCAAAAGACTGAAACTTGGACTCAAGTCCCATATGTGTATGCTGGGAGAAGGGAGAGGGAAGAGGAAGAGGAGAAGAATTGAAGGGGTTGAGGAAGGCTACAGAGTGATAGCCTTTAGCTATTGTGACAAAATATCACCATTTTTCTCAAATAATTTTTTTCTTAATCTTTTCCTTAGTCCTTGTTGCTAACTCCATCTCGTCTTTGTGGTGTCGACCCTCAACTCCCTCTGTAAAATGAGAGAGATATCTAAATGACTTTTAAGGTTTCTTCCAGTTCTGAATTGTACATTCCTGCACAAATGGTTGGTATGGGTATGCTCACCTATACTTAAATAATAGCTGAACTTATTTCATCTGTTTCTGCAACAAGCATTAATTGAAGTACTCTAAATGCTCCTTTGTCAGGGTTCTCCTCCCTCATCCTTTCTGCCTGGTACTGCTGGGAAAGGGGGATTGTGAACTTGTGTAGTATTTTTAGTATTTTTGCTTTTATCATGATTTTTAATCTGCCATTTTGTCATTAGGACACTGTGTACTGGCTGGGTTTTGAAAAATGTGATTATTTATTTTCATCTATAAAAAGAAAAAAATCGATTTTTTCAGGATAAGTAAAAATCAATTTTTCAGGAAAAATGGTTAGCTTAAAAATATTGATCCTTAGTATGCTTACTTGCCAAAAAGATTAAGAAAATTGTTTTCTTTTCTCATTTCTAATTCTTTCTTGCTTGAGTAATTATAAGAATGAGCATCATTAGTTATTATTTTCAAATGCCTTTGCAAAACTGTAGAATGATTTCTCTGGGTGACAAAGGAATTCCTCTTGGAAGATTTAAATTTGCCTCAAAGGATAAGAAGGCATGAATTCATAAAACCTATATTTCTACCTGTAAGAATATCTAGCTATGCTTTCATAAATTGGCTAAATGTGTATTTTTAGTTCTTTATAAAAGATATAGGAACAAATCATCATGGGTTATAGCTGTATCCTTTTTTTTTTTTTTTTGGCAGGGCAATGAGGGCCAAGTGACTTGCCCAGGGTCACACAGCTAATAAGTGTCAAGTGTCTGAGGCCAGACCTGAACTCAGGTCCTCCTGAATCCAGGGCCGGTGCTCCATCCACTGCGCCACCTAACTGCCCCGATTATAGCCGTATCCTTAGATGATCTCAGAGGCCCCTAGTATTCTATGGTTCTGTCAACAGCTGTGTGGCAGATGTAAATAAGGATTGAAGCATGCTGAGATAGCGTATAAAACATGTCCCTTGCTGCTTCTAACATAAGCTCACTTTTGTAATTAGAAATACTGTGCATAGTTCAATATATTGCTCTCATTAATCACTGTAGTTGGAGGGCAGTGAGTATGGTCAAGTGGATGTGGGGTTCACTTCATATGCCATTTGTCACCCTCTCTATGGGTTTTCATGGCATACGTGCATGAAACCCCATGGCTCCATCAACTACTAGAATAAGAAGTAAAGAGAAGGAAGAGGCTACAAACAAAAGCAAGACCTGAGGGCATTCACAGCCATTCATGGAAGGTAACTAGATGGTAGGCAAGAAAACTCTGACACCTTCCCAAGGCCCTGAACATTTAGAGGCTCACAGCTGGAAAGGAAGGACCTAGATTCTAAGAATTGATGTTTTTCAGACAAAGAAACTGAGGCCTAGAGTAGAGAAGTATTTTTCCCAAGGTCACACAGTTCCCTGAATGTCATATGCATTTAATAAATGTTTGTGAACCAAAGCAGAATTAGATTTTCTCTATTTGACCCCAGAGGTCAGAATAGCAAGTGAAAGCTGAAAAGAGTTAAATTTAGGCTTGATAGAAGGAAATTTCCTCATAATGAGAGCTATCCAAAGATGCAATGAGCTGCCATGAGGGAGAGAGTAGGTCCCTTCTGACTACTGTCCTGTAGCAGAGGCTACTTGTCCAAGGGGTTATAGGTCAGTTTTTCAAGTTACAGGTTGAAAAAGATGGCTTCTGAGGTCCCTTTGAACTCAGAGATACTGGGATTCTGTAGTCCCCTTCAACCCACCTTTAAAGCAAAGGTGCTTGACCTAGTGTCCATGAACTTAAAAAATTATAGCTAGCTAGCTAGATGGATGGATAGATGGGTGGATGAACAATAAATAGATAAAACATCTACCTATCACTATGTTTCAATATAATTTGTTTCTCTTGTAATCATTTATACTTTATTTTATGCTTTTAAAACCATGACTCTGAGAAGGGGTCCATAGGCTTCTCCAGACTGCCCATGGGACCCATTCTGTGAGACTGGTTCAGAAGCCTTGCTAGAGTTTCCAAGTGCAATGAGAAGGTCCCACAGCTGCAAAAGCAGTGGCTGATTGGGCCTCTTGAGAGAGTGGTTGAGAAGGCCTTTCTCATTCTAATGTCTTTACTTTTTTTCTTTTCTTTTCTTTCTTTCTTTCTTTCTTTCTTTCTTTCTTTCTTTCTTTCTTTCTTTCTTTCTTTCTTTCTTTCTTTCTTTCTTTCTTTCTTTCTTTCTTTCTTTCTTTCTTTAAAGTGAGAAGCTTCTAGGGTAACAATCTAGGCTCTTTCCCCCCCAGCATTAGAAATGTAACATGTTTCAGAATAGACCCTGCTGACTTCATGATATGAGGAGGGTCACCCAGTAGAGAGCACTGAGGATGACAGGAAAAGTGGGTTTAAACTACAATTCCAACATTTATTAACTGGGGAACTTTTGTGAGTCACACTCTGCTGAGCCTCAGTTTCCTCATCTATAAAAAATGGAAAAAAAATATTTTCACTGTCTCCCTCATAAGGCTTTTATTTGGATCAGATGGATAGATAGGTATACAGACAGACACATTATTAAGTACTTACTGTACTCCAGGCATTGGGCTAAATGCTGAAGACACAAATATAAGAAAATAAGACTACTCTAAACCTGCTCTCAAAAGGAAGTGCCTATTCTCTAATATTGTTGTTGTTCACTCATTTCAGTCTTGTCTGACTCTTTGTGACCCTATTTGGGGTTTTCTTGGCTAAGATACTTAAGTGTTTTGCCATTTCCTTCTCCTCATTTTACAGAGGAGGAAACTAAGGCAAATAGAGTTACATGACTTGCCCAAAGTTACACAGCTAATAAGTGTCTAAGGCCAGATTTGAACTCAGGAAGATGAATCTTCCTGACTCTAGACACCTGGCATTCTATCTACTGTGCCACCTAGCTTCCCCTATAAGGAGATGGAAAGGGAGATGGTGGAGGAAGGGCAAGGCAGCTGCTGGAGAGCCGACACAGTCCAAAGAGTGAATTGAGCTGAGAGTAAAGTAAGTAGCATGGCTGGGGTCCCTCAATAAATGGCAATCAGGTCCATTGACACTAATTAGGAAAGCAGGCCTCCTAGCCAGAGTCATCCTGTGGTGGGTAAGGCAGCTAGTAGGGAGGTGGAGCAGGCTGGAGAGTGAATTGAGCTGGTAGTGAAGAGAGGAACATCACTGGTGCCCCTCATGAAATAATGTATGTTAAGTGCTATGTCAAATGAGAGGCAGTGTAGTAGTAGAAAATAGCACTGGACTTGCAGTCAGGAGAGACATGACTTTAAATGTCACTTCTGATACTAGTTTGCCACTGTAAGCAACTCACTTTATCTCTCTGAGCCTCAGTTTCCTCATCTGTAAAGTATAATCATACCCCTAATACCCTACCTCCTGCACCAAATGAGACAATATAAATAAAGCAGTTTACAAACTTTAAAGTGTGATGCAAATATCAAGTATTATTATTAAGATGTCCAGTGCTCAGAATTGCAAGTGACCTCATAGGCTCATCCATCGAGAGCTGGAAGGGTCAATTTAGTCTGACATCCTCATTTTACTGACAAGGAACATAAGGCCCATGGAAATTAAGTGACTTGACAAAGAACCCATAAGCAGTATGAATCAGAGTCAGGATTTGAACCTACAACCTCTCACTCCATAGCTAGTGCTCTTTCCACATTCCCACACATATATAGAAGTTATTAGAGTGGAAAGAAGTGTGAAGGCCAAAAAATTGGAGGAGGGGAAGCTGTAGAGCATTGTTCATATTTTCTCTCTCTCTCTCTCTCTCTCTCTCTCTCTCTCTCTCTCTCTCTCTCTCTCTCTCTCTCTCTCTCTCTCCCTCCCTCCCTCTCTCTCTCTCTCTCCCTCTCCCCTTCCCCCCTCTCTTTCTCTCTCCCTCCCTCTTTCCCTCTCTCCTTCTCTCCCTGTCTCATTGTTGTTTGAATAGTCCTTCCCATCTCTAATAGAGGATAGGCTATCTTGTCTGGCACTGTTTGTATTTTTAAATTGCCACATGTTTGATGTGTCACTTTGATTGTCCTTCAGAAAATATTGCTATCTTCACTGTACAAATGAAGGAACAGAGGAATGACATATATTGCCCAAAGTCCCATGGGCTTAAGAACCAGAGCTAGAATTAGAATGCCCTCTGTAATCACTATCCTACTGCTTAACCCAGTAAGGGATGGAATGTCTGCTATGATCAACTCCACTTTGTGAAAGTTTGGCAGCCATTGACCAATCTTTGGCCAGCCACTGGTGTAGCCTTATTTCAACTATATAAGAAACCCCTTTAAAGTAGAAGTTGCCACAGTGTAAAACAGAATGAATTTACATAGACAGTGACTGATTGGATCTAACAATAATAAACAGGGAAGCACACAATATGAACCTTTTTGGTGACCCAGTGTTCAGTGAAGATATATACAATGATACTGTTAATGTCTGTGTTTTTTTAAAGACACAAAGATTAGAGAGTGTACATGATGAACACTTGAAACTATAATAAAATAAGAAATGTTCATCTATATGAACCTATAGAAAAAGGAAAGAGGGGTTTTTTGGCTTCATTTCCCCAGCTCATTTTGATTCATTGCTTCTATTTATTGCTGTTTAAAAATATATACTTGTATACTGATATATTTAGTATGAAATGTTTATCAGGCAAAAATCTATTTGTTCATTCATTTATTCAATAATTTATTTAGCATTTCCTACATGCCAGGCATTGTGCTGGGATCTTATATTCTACTTTACCATCCTGATGCCATGCTCTCTACCCTTAATTCTTCACTTACTTACTCTGGAACTTTTTCAGAATTCTAAAGTTTATATACTTCATATTTATAAAGTGAAGGTGACTGTCTATTTCTGACCTTGACAGGGTATTGCATAGAAGATTAGACGACCATAAATAATATCACTTGAAGCCTTCAACAAACGGATTTTGGTTTGTTCTACGTGGTTATTTATTTTTATAGCTCATATTGATCTAGGATTTCTTTCTCATAACACTATCAGTCTTATTGGCCAAGGACATCACAATGGTCTCTTTGGGATGATATGCAGGGAAAGTAAATTTTTCAAAATGTTGCATTATTCAGAAGGGTTGAGACTGGAGAAAAAGGGTGGTTGGAAAACTGAATGTAAAATGATTAAGGACATTTGAATCTTATGCATTTGCTTTCAACAAGATCATTTCCATCATAACCCTTGACAGAAATATTAAGATATACCTAAAAGAGTTCAAATTTATTAGCAGAAATCGAAATTCCTACAGCAACAGAGAATCACCAATTACTTGTAAATATTTTATATTGCCTTAAGGCTCAAGAGAAAAAAATGTCTATTTTTTACTGTTTGCAAAGAATTGGATGCTTAAAAAACTTGAGTTGCAATGTGATAGTAGCTGGGTTATTCTAATGTTTCTCTCTGAAATAACTATGAGTCCTAGTTGTCTTTTACTGACCAATTTTTAAGCATGTTGTTACATTGGGATGGTAAAATCTGCATACACATTGTGAATAGACCTATTTCAGCAGTCTTCACATTCTTGAGCAAGAACAGAACTAGAACAGTGAAGGGAAATTAAGACCAACCATGTGCCTCTTCATTCATCTCCAAATCATTGAAATTATGCTTTGGAACAGGGAGCTTCACAATCAGATACACACTCAGAAAAACTGACAATTTCATCCCTCTTTTCAATTCTAGCCTCCTCCCAAAGGAACAGGATACACCTAGCTTGTCCACTGGGAGGGAAAGGCTTGAATCACATGTTACCATGGAGCAGATCATCCATGAAATAAACAATCAAGGCAGGAAATAGTAACTGCTGACCACATTCACATCACAGTGAATTAGATTAGGAAGGCAATGTATATTAACCAAGGATCAATAGAAAGACAGAGAGACCCAGTGAGTTAACTGAGAGTTAGGAAATGTAACATAGGCTTCTATTCTAATTATGATAATAATGTTAACAACAACAATAATAACAACTAGCATTTATATAGTGCTTTAAGGTTTGCAAAGTGCTTTATCTTTATTATCTCATCTGATTCATTGGATCATAAATTTAGAGCTGAAAGGGATTGTAGACAACAACAGAATCACTGATTTCAAACTAGGAAGCCCAGAAAATTGAAGTTACTTAACCCAAAGTAACACAAGTAGTGAGTAACAAAGCTGGGACTTGACCAGAGTCACCTCTGATTCCAAATGCCAGATTCTTTCCACTGTGCAAACTTGTGTCAAGTGTGAGCCTATCTCCTCATTTTGTAGATAAGGAAGGTGAGGCCTATAAAGATTAAATGACACACAGGTATTATACGGCAGACCCAGGTCCTCTGACTCCAAATCTAGCAATTTCAGCCACTGCCTCATGCTACCTCCATGTGTGATCTTGAAAATTTCCCTGTGCCTCAATTTCCTGACCAGGACTTAGAATAATAATACCAGCCAAGCACTTAGTGAAAATGTTGATGAATAGCAACATCTTAGTTTGCACTGAGTATTGGAGTGGGGATGGGATACATTTTTTTATATGACTATAATTCAGCATAGCCTCTGAGAAGCTCCCTTCTCCTTGGGCTGGCAAACTTGTTACACTCACAGGGAGCCAGAAAGTTAGGGCCAGGGATCATAATGAGTCTTGAAGCCTGGCAGCTCTCAAGGTAGCTGTCGTTTGTTATTCAAAGAACAAACTGCACATCTCTGTGGGGAATGAAAGCAGACAGTGCATGAGTTTCTTTGGTCACATCTGTGTGTCTAGTAGATCACACCAGCAACTAGGTGTTAAAAATGAGTGACAGGTGGCAGATCCACCTTGGGGAGCCCAGCCATCCCACTAATATCTTAGAAAAGAGGAAAGTGTTGGGTTATGATGAAACTCACTTGAAACCAGCCTATCTAGCAAGGGGATGTGGTCTGTATTCTTTAAATTTGTAAATATAAACATAGAGCTGTTTTTCTTCCCTTAAAAGAAGAACCACATATTAAATAAGTCTAGTATAAAAACAAACCAGACCAGGTTTCTCTTAGAAGACATCTGTTTCTTATATATTTGGGGTTTAGTAAGGAAAATTGATGCTTGTGGGAAAACAGCAACAAAATGGAGAATAAAATCTTCCCAAAGAGTGCGCCATCCCATAACCAAAAGCTATCCTGAAACCAGCACATATAATGCTTGCAATGTACAAGAGGCAGTGCAGCATAGTGAAGAGGGTGTTGGACTTAGAATCAGGCTCGGCCTGTTTTGGAATCCTACCTCTGACTCTTTAGTAGCTATGTGTATGTCAGTATGGCAACTTCTCTGAGCACTGGTGTGCTCAACTGGAAAATGAGGGTAAGGAGATCTTAGTGCACAACTCACAGGCTTGTTATGAGCTTCAAGTGAGATTGCAAAGTGATGCTTAAATCTCAGTTATTGTTATCATTATTAATAAGGATGGGAACAAAGAATTTAACACTTAACCTTTGAAATATAAGACCAGGCTTCATTTCTTTTTTTCTTTCTTTTTTTTTTTTCATTCAGTAGTAGGGGCAATCATGAGATGGTTATAGCACCTTCATCATCATCTATCATTAAAAATCACTTCTTTGTGTATGTCACTGTGCTGGGTGTGGCACAATCAGATACACACTCAGAAAAACTGACAATTTCATCCCTCTTTTCAATTCTAGCCTCCTCCCAAAGAAGCAGGATACACCTAGCTTGTCCACTGCTTGGATTATGCCAATAGGGAATTTAATTATCTTTTTGGGGGGTATGTTTTTAGCCTTTTAAAAAACATGCATACATATTATATATATATGTATGTATGTATATATATACACATATACATATATACATATACATATTTTTCAAGCATTTATTTATTTTCTCTCTCCTACCCCACTAAACCCATTGAAAAGGAAGGAAGAAAGGAAAAGAAGGAAGGAAGGAAGGAAGGAAGGAAGGAAGGAAGGAAGGAAGGAAGGAAGGAAGGAAGGAAGGAAGGAAGGAAGGGAGAGAGGGAGGAAAAGAGGAAAGGAAGGGAGGAAGGAAAAGAGGAAGGAAGGAAGGAAGGAAGGAAGGAAGGAAGGAAGGAAGGAAGGAAGGAAGGAAGGAAGGAAGGAAGGAGGGAAGGAACCTTCATATCATATAAGTGTAATCAAGCAAAACAAATTTTCACACTGGCCACATCCAAAAATATGTTTCTCATTCTGCATAATGATCCCATTATCTCCCCATAATAAGGTGGACAGTGTTCTTCATGTGTCCTCTGGGTTCTTCATTTGTCTTCTGGAATCATGGTGGATCGTATCTTTAATCAGAGTTCTTAAGTGTTTCAGAATTATTCGTTTTAAAAATATCGATGTTAAGACAACACTCATATGAACAGATGTAAAGGAAGTTCAGAAAAAGAAACTAATACTGAGCAAGTCTTTGCCTTGACTAAATACATTGATAAGTAACTTTAGCATCAGGTAAAAGCAGAAGGGTAATTACATATTGGGAGGTGCTGAATAAAGAGGCTCAGAGGATTTGCATATTTTGATATAGTGGGGCCAACAGGGGCTGTAGCCACAAAAGTTGTAGGGTCTAATTATCTTATTTTTAGGAAAACTATAAAGCATGGAATTAAGTATAACAGTGGTTACAACACTAATTTTTTGTCTTAGAACTTGCTCCAGCTGTAACATCCACTTCCCCCTCAGACTTAACCGAAGAGAGTCAGTTTCTACCACCTGAGATTGTTTGAAGCCTTCCTATATTAGAGGAGGGACCTAGAACTTTTCTTTTTAATTGGAAAGTATTTTATGTAGGGGCTGAAGAATGAATGTTACTAAGCAATTCAAAAGGTATACCTTGCCCTCCCTCCATCTCACCCTTTGATGCCACAAGCCTATGGCACCCTTAGCCACCCACATCTCATCTACCAGCAAAATCAGGGCTTGGCTCTCTGGCTCCCCTTACTGGTGTCTCATAGCCACCATTTCTCTCCTTGACCTGTAGCTTTGCCTACAGAGGAGGCATAAGATGTTTTTCCTCTCCTTGCCTGCCCCTTTTCATGAAATCGGCATGCTCATTTTCTTTAGGGGTATGTATGTGTATTTTAAACACTATCATCATAAAGTCACATTTAAAACAAGGGTCAACAAACTATAGCCCCTGGACCAAGTCTGGTCAGCTATCTGTTTTTGTATGTTAGGTGAACTAAAAATTTTTTTTTTTTACATTTTTAAATGCAAAAATGTAAAAATCCTTCTTAGCTCACTGGGACATAGAGGCTGCCAGTGGAATTTGACCCTCAGACTGTCAATGAGGCTTCTAACAATAAAGGACACATTCTATGAACTTTTTTAGTTCTGACTTGGGCAAATCACTTCATATACTTTAGAGAGCTTGAAGGGACCTTGGAGGATCAACTAGTTCAATGCTCTCATGTTACAGATGATAAAAATGAGACCTGGAGAGGGGAAGAATCTTATTTGGTCCATTAGTTCTAATCCAGGTGAGGAAACTGAGGACCAGGTAGGTTAAGTTAGTAAGCAACAAAGGTAGGATTGGAACCCAGGAGCTCCAGCTTCAGAGCCTGTGGCCTTGCCACTGCACAGTGTTGCTTCTCAGGTCACACAGGTTGAGACAGAATTCAACCTCAGTCCCTTTAACTGTGAGTCCAAAACTTGATTACTACCTCTCACTACATGAGTTAGGGAGATGTTTACCCTAAGCATGTGAAGGCTTCCCCCAGGGAATGGGCAAATGAGAGCAACTTGTTCCAATGCCCATGAAGGCAGCTGAAGCAGGTGCTGTGGAGTCCTTAGAGCTTGGTCAGACAATGAAGATGCCAAGGTCATTCACTGCGACCCAGGCCATTACCAGTTGTCTCGACTTGTGTCCTGCCACTGGACTTGGATGACTCTAGAAAAGAGAGAGTGAGGCTGACAACTTAAATCCAATTCATGCTCAAGTCATGACATCACCTGTGATGTCATTGGTCCTCTTCAGAAACGAAGGATGAACAACAACATTATACTTCATTCCCTTCCTCTCACTGAAGATTCATTTTCTTCTAGAAAAATAATAGATCATACTCAATACTATCTAATACTCCTTCTAGCTCTAAATTCTGTGAACCTAGTAAACCACATTTCTGGGCTTTAGTTTTCTTATTTAGAGATGGGGAGATATTGGACTAATGATCACAAAGCCCCTTCTGACTTTAATTTCTGTGTTCCTTTTATCCTATTCTAATCTTCCTTCTTCCTGCCTAATTAATCACTCCCAGTTCTTGTCTCCAGAGTCCACTCGCTTGATCTTGTGTAGACTGGGGGAAATATCATGCTCCAGGTTATTTAGCAGAAATAGATCCAGTCTGGCCAGACTGCTAGGTATCCTAGCCTTCCTAAACTTGGCTCTGAGTGTGGGAGCCTCTGACAGGAGACACATTTCTTCTGTGTCTGGTTCTCCAGAGATTTCTCCTCTAGGCTTCAGACCATCCTCCAAGAGCATGAGACATGTTTCCTAAATATTCTCCAAATGTTTCCTGTGCTTGAGATGTCCTGGGACTCTAGGCTCTTGGGCCCTAGAAATGGAGAACCCTTCCCTATCAAATTTCCTTTACTAAATCTCCACAGAGCCTAGTAGTTGCCTTCTTTGCTCTCCTGAAAAGCTCAGGGCAGCAGCTCTTGGAAATTCTCTCTCACTCTTGACCCATTCCTCTCAGTTGTAGTTTGTTTCCATCACTAAATGCTTCTGTGCTTTAGGTGAAAATTCACTTTTCTACCTTTTGCCCTTAACTGCTCATATAGGTTTAATATCTACATGTATGAGAGCCCTAAGTCAATATTCTTTAGTGGACATCATTCCACACAATATCATATCACTTGAGATTCAAAGAATTCTAACAAAGTTTAATACTAATAGCATAGGGGCAGCTAGGTGGCGCAGTGGATAGAGCACCGGCCCTGGAGTCAGGAGTACCTGAGTTCAAATCCGGACTCAGACACTTAACACTTACTAGCTGTGTGACCCTGGGCAAGTCACTTAACCCCAATTGCCTCACTAAAAAAAAAAAAATATACTAATAGCATAGAAAATGTTAGAAAGACACGTGCAAGAATAAAGCTCTCATTCTTCTTTAGTCAATATCATTTTAAGAGAGATTGGAATCATGCAGGAAAGAGTTGAGAAAATCAATATGTCTTCTTTGCAGAGATAGCATTTACTATCAGCTTCACTTCATGTGTCGACTAGTTTTGCTGAACTCCTTTTTTTTTCTTGCTTATTAGATCTTTTTTCCAAGATATGGCTCTCTGGGCAAGGGAGGGGGCAGGGATATATTCAGAAATGAAGATGATATAAAAATAAAAGCTATTAGTACAAATTTTAAGGAGTGAACAGTTATGAAACAAACTGGTCTAAAGTTTTACTCACAGTCTTACATATGTCCTGACCGCTATTTATGGTCCATACAAGGCTGAACTGAAATATCTGACATCACTCCTAGTGAAAGCCAAAGCCGGTGTGGGGTCAGAGAGCCAAGGGAAGTGTGGGCAGGAAACAGAGTCATTGAGTCATGGCAGGGGAATGTGCAGATACTCATTTTTGATAACGCTCAGCCAAGCCATATTGTTGATTTTGGAAGATTTGGCGTGGGAACCCCAGTAGAATCCTGACCTTTTTGGTGTGTATTTGTAAGTATGTTTCCTGGTGTGTTTAAGTGGCTTGAGCTAATTATTTCTTTCTGTACTGTAGTCGAAGAAGCATTGCCATAGTGGCCCCTTGAGAGTCTGTGTGTATGTTAGCTCTCTGTTTTAGCACATGTGCTACCTAAACAATGGGGTCACAGAATTTCAGAGATAAAAGGGTTCTCAGAGGTCCAGCCAGGCCAACCCAAACCTAAAAAGGGATCTACAACATGCCTGCTAAGAGGTCATCCAGTCTTTGCTTGAAGACTTCCAATGAGGGGGAGCCTGGGCAGATTAGATTAGATAAGGCATTTATTAAGTGCTTATTATATACCAGGCACTGTGTAAAGCCCTGGGGAGACAATTACCAGCAAAGAAAAAGTTCCTACCCTGAAGGAGCTTTCATTCTAATGGGGGAAAACAACACATAAAAGTGGATCTGAAAAGGGAGGGGTGATGATGAAGAAGGTGAGTGGGGAGCAAGGTAGAAGAGTGATCAGGAGAGTTCATTCTCCAGGGTAATGAGTGGGAATGTTCCCTTTGGTGCTAGAGACCCTGTTGTGATTTCTTCATTGAATATTGAGTTACCTAGATTTGATGAGGTAATAGGATTAAATCCAGAAAAGGTCATGTGTTCAGGGAAGCTCCTTGGGGGCAGGGAGGGTATTAATTTTGTCTTTGGGGGCAGCTAAGTCAGTGGATAAAACACCAACCCTGGATTCAGGAGGACCTGAGTTCAAATTTGACCTCAGACACTTGATACTTAGTAGCTGTCTGACCCTGGGCAAGTCACTTAACCCTCATTGCCCTTCAAAAGAAACAAACAAACAAAAACATTTGTCTTTGTATCTCTTTATATGTCCAGCACCTAGCATGATGCCACATTGCACAGAGCAGGCACTTAGTAAATGCCCATTGGACTGGATAAAGAAAATAAGACCCAGAGGGTTTGCTAGGTCTACCCAACATTCAGAATATAGTTCATGTATGAGTGAGCATTGAACTCCTTCTCTTAACTCTAAATACCCCACTCTTTCTATTAAACTTTGCTATCTCTCTACTATAAGAATAAACTGAGGGGGGCAGCTAGGTGGCGCAGTGGATAGAGCACCGGCCCTGGAGTCAGGAGGACCTGAGTTCAAATCTGACCTCAAACACTTAACACTTACTAGCTGTGTGACCCTGGGCAAGTCGCTTAACCCCAATTGCCTCACCAAAAAAAAGAATAAACTGAGCTCAATTTTTTTCTCATTGAGGAATAATCCTACTTCAATATGTAGATCTTTATACACAGGAACTTAATCATTATAGTAATATGGAGAACACAGTTTGAGCTAATGTTGTCTATGTCTCATGTTCTGTCTCACTCCTAGTTCCAACCTCTTAACAATCCTAAAAACCCACATATAAATCAAGGATTCTGAACTTTGCTTTTGCATATCACGGGCCCCTTTGACAGTCTGGTGAAGACTATAGATCTGTACTTGGAGTAATGTTTTTCAAATTATAAAATAAATATACAAAATTGCAAAGGAAACCAATTACACTGAAATACAGTTATCTACATATCTATATCTATAAATATTTAAAGTTCATGGACTTAAGATTAAAAACCTCTGATCTAAGCAAATTTCATCATCTGAGAGAAATATCATGCCTACCTAATTTGTACAAACTATACCTCACTCCAGGAGCAGGCACCCCAGACACGTCTGCAGGAAAACACTCCCCACATACACATCCCAGAAGTGCCTCCAGGTGCTAGAACAAATATGTTGGTATTGTCATAGGCATGTTCCAAGACCTCAGAAATTAATCTCAGTGTGTTCTAGGTCTCTTCTCTCTTCATACTTTCCTTGTGGTTCCTCTACTCTCATTTACTACTTTACTATATCCTAAGCACATGAAGCCAAGGAAGAAGTGGCAAGAGTACCTCTGAGAAAGCAGGTGGGAAGGATGAAAACTGTCACTCAGTCAATAATCATTTGTTAAGTGCCTACTATGTGTTAAGCATTGTGTGAAGAGCTGGAAATACAAAAAAAAAAAGCAAAATAGAGTTCTTGCTCTTCAGGAGCTCACAATCTAATAAGACACTGTGCAAACAAGTTTATATCAAGGATAAATGGGAAATAATTAACAGAAGGAAAGCACTAGATTTAAGAGGGCTTGGGAAAGGTCTCCTCTAGAAGGTAGGCTTTTAGTTCTGATTTGAAGACAGTTAGAGAAGCCAAGAGTCAAAAATGAAGAGGGAGAGCAGTCCAGGCATGAGGGAAAGCGAATGAAAATGCTCAGAGCTAGGATACGGAGCATCTTGTTTGTACAACAGCAAGGAGGTCATTGTCACTGTATCACAGAGTTTGTGGTAGGTATAAGGTTTTTGGTTTTTTCAAGACTAGAAAGATCAGAGAGGGTGTGGGAGGAGGGAGAAGTTTTAAAGGGCTTCGAATGTCAAATAAATGATTTTATATTTGATCCTGGGGGTGAATGGGAGCCACTGGAGTTTATTGAGTAGAGGGGTGACTCTTGAGCTTGAAGAAAATCACATTGAAAGAACCTATTTGTACAAAAATATTTATAGCAGTTATTTTTGTTGTGGCAAATAATTGAACATTGAGGGGATACCCATTAATTGGGGAATGGCTAAACAAGTTGTGGTATATGATTATGATGGAATGCTATTGTGATATAAGAAATGACAAGCAAAATAGTTTCAGAAAAACCTGGGAAGACTTTTATATAAACTAAGGCAAAGTGAAGTGAGCAGAACAAGAGAATATTGTATACAGTAACAACAATTTTTAAAGTCTGATCAACTGTGAAAGACTTAGCTTATTTGATCAAGACAATGATGTAAGATAGTTCCAAGGAGGCAATGCAGTGAATAGAGCACTAGTCCTGGAGTCAGGAGGACCTGAGTTCAAATCCAGAATCAGGCACTTGACACTTTCTAGCTGTGTGACCTTGGGCAAGTCACTTAACCCTCAATGCCCAACCAAAAAGAAAAGAAAAGAAAAAAAAAGATAGTTCCAAAGGACCCATTATGTTAGATGCTGTCCACCTCCAGAGAGAGAATTAATGAACTCTGCATGCTGAGTTAAACATACTATTTTTTACTTTCTTCATTTTCATTGTTTTATTTTGTTTGTGTTTTCTTTATGTGTAAGGAAATATGTTTTGCATGATTTCACATGTATATCTGATATAAAAATACTTGCCTTCTCAAAGTGGGGGGAGGGAGGAAAAGAATTTAGAACTCAAAATTTAAAAAAATAATATGTTAAAAAATTTTACATGTAATTGGGAAATAGTTAAAGAAATAAGTAAAAATAATTTGAAAAGAAAAAAGAAAATCACTTTTGTATTTGAATGGAGGGTAGGCTGGAGTGGGAAGAGACTTATGGCATGCAGAATAATAAGTAGGCTATTAAAATAGGGAGCAACTAGGTGACACAGTGGATAAAGCACTGGCCCTGGATTCAGGAGTACCTGAGTTCAAATCCAGCCTCAGACACTAGACACTTCCTAGCTGTGTGACTGTGGGCAAGTCACTTAACCCTCATTGCTGCTCCCCCCCCCCCGCCCCAATCTAAAAACTAAGGGAGAAAAAGCATTTAGTCCAAGCTTTACATAGGGCAGCTAGGTGGCACAGTGGATAAAGCACTGGCCCTGGATTCAGGAGGACCTGAGTTCAAATTCAGCCTCAGACACTTGATATTTACTAGCTGTGTGACCCTGGGCAAGTCACTTAACCCTCATTTCCCCTCTAAAAAAAAGTCCAGTTGTGGAGAGATGAGAGCCTACAACAGAGTAGTGGAAGTATCAGAAGAGAGAATGGAGTGAACATAAGAGATGTTATGAAGATAAAATCAACAAGCTGTGGTAACAGATTAAATATAAGGGATGAATGATAGTGAAGAGTCAAGGATGACACTTGGGTTGTGAGATGGGGAACTGAGAAGATGTTGGTGCCCTTGATGGTAACAAGATGGGAAATTTGGAAGTGGAGAGGGTTTGAGAGAAAAGAGTCCTTTTTGGACATGTTGAGTTTAAGATGTTTACAGGATATCCAGTGCAAGATGTCCAGTGGACCACAGGAGATATGAAACTGGAGATCAGCAGATAAGTCTGGACAAAATAAGTAGATTTGACAATGATCAATGTAGAGATAACTTAATCTGATGAGATCACCAAGTAAAATAGTGTAGAGAGAGAAGAGGAGGACCAGGACAGAGCCCTGTGGGGTACCCATGCTCAATGAGTATGACCTGAATTAAAGATTCAGAAAAAAAAAAAAAAGACTGAGAAGGAGCAATCAAATAGGTAGGAGGAGAACCAAGGGACAGTAGAGTGCTGAAAACCTAGGGAGAAGAGAGCAGCAAGGAGAAGAGGGTGATCAACAGTGTCAGAAGCTGTGGAGAGATTGAGAAGGAAGGGGATGGAGAAAAGGATGTTGGATTTTCCATTTAAGACATCACTGGTAACTTTAGAAAAAAATATTTTTGAGGTCAGAAGTCAAATTTTAAGGGGTTAAGAAGAGAGTAACAGGAGAGGTAATGGATACATTTATTGTAGATGGCTTTCTCAAGGAGTTTAGCCATAAAAGGCAGAACAGATATGGGACAAGAGTTAGTGGGGATGGATGGATCAAGTCAGGGTTTTTTGACACTGGTGTGTGTGTGTGTGTGTGGGGGGTGTTGTATGCAAGTTTCTGAAAATAGAGAAGCAACCAGTGGACAGGGAGAGATTGAATATAATTGAGAGAGTAGGGATGATAGAGGGGGCAATCTGCCAGAGGAAGTAGGATGGAATGGGATCAAGTTATGCAGGTTAAGGAGTTTGCCTTGGTAAGGAGAAGGGCCACCTCTCCATGTGAGATAGGGGTAAAGGAGGAGATAGTGACAGAAAGCATCTGAGTGATATAGGTTGAGAGGGAGAGGAGAAGAGGGACCCTTCTGCAAATGGACTCAATTCTTTTAGTAGAATATGAGGCAGGGTTCCTAGCTCAGAAGGTGGGGATAGGAGAAGCGATGGGAGGTTTCATGTTTTGAGTGATGAGAAGGGTTGGAAGAGCTGCTATGGGTGAATGGGATAGTGTGTTAGTTGGGAAAGCTTAGGATTGTCTAGCAGCAGTGAGAACTTAGTTAATGTTATATAATATGAATTGGTATCGGACCAAGTCAGCACAGTTGCATGATTTTCTCTACCTTCATTCAGCAGCACATGTGTAGAAGCAAAAAGCCTTAGATGGTGGGAGGAATCCAAAGCTGAGGCTTGGCAGGGCATAATCAGCAATATGTTAAGAGAGCAAGAGGGGGCAGCTAGGTGGCACAGTGGATAAAGCACCAGCCCTGGATTCGGGAGGACCTGAGTTCAAATCCAGCCTCAGACACTTGACACTTACTGGCTATATGACCCTGGGCAAGTCACTTAACCCTCATTGACCTGCCGAGAGAGAGAGAGAGAGAGAGAGAGAGAGAGAGAGAGAGAGAGAGAGAGAGAGAGAGAGAGAGAGAGAGAATCAAGAAAAGAGGACAATATTGAGTTGACCTGGCTTACCAAGGGATCAGTATGGAAAAGGAGAAGAATGTGGCCAGAGCAGGGAGTTTGAAAGAGTATAATATGTATGTTGAAGTTCCCTATGCTGAGGACAGAAGTAGAGGAGGAAAGATGTGAACCAGGGGATTATCCTGTAGGTTTGTAGACAATATTTTTATTTATTCATTCATTCATTTATTTTGTGGATTAATCTGGGTTAAGTGACTTGTGCATTGTCACACTGGGAGTAAGTGTCTAATCCTGGATTTGAACTCAAGGTCCCCTTGACTCCAGGGCAGGTACTCTATCCATGTAAACAATAGATAACCAGGATTTCGATGGGGTGGTAGAAGTGTAGTAGATGGATCTCAAAGGAGCAGAGGTTACTGAGTGATAATGGTAGAAGAACCTAGAGATAAAAAACCTATACAGCTTTCTTCCTTGATGGGTCATGCCTTTGGCCTATAATGCCTAACATATGGCTGTAAATTCCCCCTAAGCCCATGAAAGAATCATGCTTTAAGGCAGGAAACCAGGAGTTATGGGGCTAAACAAAGCTCAGGGACTTTAAGAGACCAGCAACATCTGGGCTAGACCAGCAGTACAGCATCCAAAAAGATGTTGATGCTCTGACTTTCAATGAGAAAGTTGCAGGTTGGTATGGAAGCAGCAGCATGAATCACCAGCTCTCAGAGGCAGACAGGAACACTACTAGATATGTCTCTGAATCACGGTGCAGGAGATGGAGGCTAAGTTATAACAAACAAAGCTGAGTTGCATAAAACAAGAGGGTTCTACCAGGGTCCAAGTCAAAAAGTCAATGAGAAGCTGGGTAAATAGCATAGTCCACAGTCAGACAATTAAGGACAACCATCCATCGTGTGCTTCTGTATGATTTTTCTAGCTAGGTTAGCCAGAAAGGGTATAGGAGTTAATCAGTCCAAGTGCCGTTCCTGCCACAGAGGCCTGAATGGCTTAATCCAAAAACTAATCCAATCAGTTTTAATATGGGTCCTTGGGCCCGAACATTTTTTTTGAAAATCCACAAATACAGCCTAGAGTCAGAAACCAAGAGGAAGTCATAGAAGAGCAAGCTTTGTTGACTGGAGTTCACACAAAATTCTACTGCCCCAGAACTGTTGTAACTGCACCCACCTACCCCAGCTGATGGAGACGTGGATGGGAAGGGACGGATCGTTTTGGGTGGGATCTTTTTAGTGGAGGGTAGTCTACCTGCTCTATCTCAATCAGGGCTTTAAACTGCTGAGGCTTTAGCAAGTCAGGGAGGTGACAGTGATATTTGAAATGTCTAAATTTGCTGTTAAATATCTCATCCAAATCTAATGGCCCACTCCCTGAAGAGGAGACTGACTTTACACTGGAACTATATATGAGAGGGCTAGAAGTGTATTGGTTGTTATGTCCCCTAGAAGTTCATGGATTTGAATGATCCTTATCACCTCTCTATGAAATGTCTTTCCTCCCGGCTAAGACTGATCCCTTCACTTTTCTTCATGTTAGGATACCGTCTTACTTCCTCCAAAATTTCTCTCCATTGACTGCCTCTCCTTCTTGTATTTTTAATCACTCCTTGATTGGTTCTTTCTCTTTTGCCAACAAATGGTCTCAAATGCTCCTAATCCTAACAAAACAAACAAACCCTTTCCTTAACCCTGTAACTATCCTGAATTCCATCCACTATAATCTCTTGCCCTGAGGCAGCTAGGGGGCACAGTGAAAAAAGCAAAACCCTAGAGATTCATTTCATGGCTTCTTAGAAAAAAGGTTGGAACTGGAGCCAGAGGAAGTAGGTTGGTTAGACTGCTGTGGGAACCTGGACAATTCACTTAACCTTTCTGGGCCTCAGCTCCATAATCTATAAAGAAGACTATATATAATAATAGCATCTAGCTCAAAGTAGTGTTATATGGCTCAAATGTTACGGTAAAATAGGTAAAGGACTCTGTACAAATGTCAGCTGTCATGTTCAATATCATTATTATCTGTCATTTTGGGTAGATCACTATGTCACTGAGCCTTAGTTTCCTTACTTGTAAAAAGAGGGGCTGGACCAGATGGGCTCCAAGCTCCCTTGAAGCTTTAAATCTTTGAGTATTTGATCCATGATCTCTAATGATCTGTCCCCAGTGGAGTCTCTCCACTCAAACCACTTCTAGAATGAAGGACAAACAATGACAACATTTTATCCAATGTGTTAGCTATCCTTCTCAGCTTTGGGGCATCTGCTCATTATATATGCATACCATTTATATTTTGTACCAATAATTTTTCAAGTTGCTTTTTCTGATCCTGTAACATTCCTCTTGCCCATCTGGAGGACTGCTGGGCATTTTTAATAGTCTTTCATGAAAATGGAGAATCTAATGAAAGTCTCTCTCCCCAATGAAATGTACATGCATAATATTTGTAAATATTCAAACTGGAGATGTGAGCAGGGCTGCCAGTGAGATAAGGATGCAAGTGGTCTTTGTGATTATTAAAACTGTTGTTTGTTTAAAACAGGACATACTGGCAGAAACTAGGCATAGACCAACATACCATATACCAAAATAAGGTCAAAATGGGTTCTAGACTTAGACAAAAAGGGTGATACCATAGGTAAATTAGGAGAGGAAGGAATAGTTTACCTCTCAGATCTATGGAAAGGAGAACAATTTATGACCAAACAAGAGATAGAGGATGTTATGAAATGTAAAATGGATCATTTTGATTACATTAAATTAAAAAGGTTACGTACAAACAGAAGCAATGCAGCCAAAATTAGAAGGGAAGCAGAAAGCTAGGAAATAATTTTTACAGCCACTGTTTCTGATAAAGGCCTCATTTCTAAAATATATAGGGAACTAGGTGGCGCAGTGGATAAAATACCAGCCCTGGATTCAGGAGTACCTGAGTTCAAATCTGGCCTCAGACACTTGACACTTACTAGCTGTGTGACCTTGGGCAAGTCACTTAACCCCCATTGCCCCGCAAAAAATAAAATAAATAAAATAAAATATATAGGGAACTAAATCAAATTTATAAAAATACAAGTTATTCCCCAATTGAGAAATGGTCAAAGTATATGAACAGGCAGTTTTCTGATGAAGAAATCAAAGCTATCTATTGCCATATGAAGAAATACTCTAAATAACTATTGATTAGAGAAATGCAAATTAAAACAACTCTGAGCTACCACCTCACTCCTATTTGGAACTATGCCCAAAGGCTATGGGACTGTGCATACTGTTTGACTCAGTAATACCACTACTAGGTCTGTATCCCAAAGAAATAATAGAAATGGGAAAAGGACTCACATGTACAAAAATATTTATAGCAGCTTTCTTTGTGATAGCAAAGCATTAGAAATCGAGGGAATGCCCATCAGTTGGGGAATGACTGAAGAAGTTGTGGTATATGAATATGATGGAATACTATTGTGCTGTAAGAAATGATGAGCAGGCAGATTTCACGAAAACCTGGAAAGACTTAAGTGAACTGATGCTGAGTAAAGGGAGCAGAACCAGGAGAAAATTGTACATAGTAACAGCAACATTGTGTGATGATCAACTGTGAAAGACTTGGCTCTTCTCAGCAGTGCAATGATCCAAGACAATTCCAAGGGCAGCTGGGTGGCACAGTGGATAGAGCACTGGCCCTGGAGTCAGGAGGACCTGAGTTCAAATCCAGCCTCCTACACTTGACACTTATTAGCTATGTGACCCTGGGCAAGTCACTTAACCCCAATTGCCTCACCAAAAGGAAAAAAAAAAAGTTTTCAAAAAGGAAATACACAAATCCAAGACAATTCCAAAGAACTAATGATGGAAAATGTTCTCCACACACAGAAAAAAGAACTGTGGATTCTAAATGTAGATAGAACAATACTGTTTTGACTTTTTGGTTGTTTTTTTTTTCCTCTTTATTTGAGGTTTTTCCCTTGTGCTCTGATTCTTCTTTCACAACATGACTAATGCAGAGATATGTTTGGTATGATTGTACATATATAACCTATATCAGATTGCTTTCTGTTTTGGGGAGGGAGGGAGAGGGGAGAGAGGGAGAAAAATGTGGAACTAGAAATCTTATGAAAACAAATGTTGAAAACTACCTTTACATGTAACTGGACAGTAATAAAATACTTTTATGATTAAAAAAAGGAGATTAAAGCCTTAGAAAACACACACATAAAACCAAAACCCAGGACATACTGTATGCTTGCATGTTTGCATGTACACATATGCATATGTATATCTTGCATATATTTTCTAATGAACAACAGCCACACCCCCACCCTGTATAGCATCTATTCATAGCTTATTATAAAGTTTTGAATTAAGCTCCACCTTATTGGTCCTTTTGAAAAGAAAATTAGAAAATGGCTTCCAAAAGGATTTGCCACCCAAGAAAGAAAGAAAAAAGCTAGGTCAAATTTAAGGCCTGCTAATTCTCTGAGTTCTCTTTTTAACAATAAGGGCAGAGAAAATAGGCAGAAAGAGTGAAGAAAAGAAAAATGAGTGGAAGTGATTAGCCTCATGACCCTTTGCTGTTTTTCCAGGCTTTATGCACTGTTCCATTGTTCAGATGAATAAAATTAGCATATTCAATTTGGGTTCTAAAAAGAAGCTGAATAAGTAAATTACTGAGTATCTTCAACTAAAGACCAATTTAAACACTTTACAAAGGATGCATGATGGGGACACTTTCATTTTATAAATGGTTTCTTCCCTAGAATTTATTCTGCTATCTTAATGGTTTGAATTATTTTGAGTTGAAACACATGTGAGTGAGATTTGAGATTTCAAAATAATTTATTGAAAATTGATGAAAGAAAGAAAATAGACAGTCATATTTGACACCCTCTTTCCTTTTGTGAAAAATAGCCTCAATGGTAACTATATCTTAAGCCACTAATTTAGCTTTTAGTTAGCTTTTAATGTTCCAGATTTCATTAAAGCACAAGGCCTATGATTTTCAAAATTCAACTATGGAGAAAGACCCCACGGAGAGGTTGTTAATGAAAGATGAGGAAAAGATTAAGGTGAATCATGTACATGTGGGAAATTCCACTTGATACATGTACTTCTAAACCAAGACTGGAACATTTTAAACAATTTCAAAAGTTTTTTTGAATGAAAAGGAATAATTTATTACCATCTGACATTTTTAGTGTGCATAGTATTCTAAGAGATCCATGTCCCCAAAGAAACAGCAAGGAGTTTAAAAGCTGGTAAATTAAAAGGAAAAGGTAATGCTCATAGATTTTTTTTTCCTTAAAACAGTAACAGAAGATATAAAAATGGCACAAAATCCTAGCAATCCATTCCAATCTATATTTGTTATTCAATTTCCCCCAAAGTAAAATAGTGGAGAGAGCACCAAACTTGGAATAAGGGACCTGGTTCTAATCCTGCCTTTGTCATTTAATAATTAGACAAGGGGCAGCTAGGTGGTGCAGTGGATAGAGCACCGGCCCTGGATTCAGGATGACCTGAGTTCAAATCCAACCTCAGACACTTAACACTTACTAGCTGTGTGACCCTGGGCAAGTCACTTAACCCCAATTGCCTCATCCCCAAAAAAACCAAAACAAAAAAAGACAAGTATGGGCTGGTCACTCAACTTCCCAGATCATTCAGTTTCTTTATTTGTAAAAATGTGGCTAAAACAAATTCATTTCATGGGGGGAAGAGGGGGCAGGCTTGTTGTGAGGAAAATGCTTTGCAAATCTTAAAACATAAACCCACATTTGACTATAGCGAGAAATCAATATTCTTAGTCACGTGATCAACAAGATGGAGGACTAGACATTTTCTCCAATCCTTATGATCTCTCAAACATCTCCAAAATAGTAATTATATGCAAACAATAAAGCAATTTTAGCTGCCTCCCTGATAGAGGACACCAAGAACCCGAATGAGAAACTGCATGAGGAAACAGAATAATGTGTTCCAAAGAGCACAGGCAGTCAAGATGCAACCCAAGGTGACCTACCCCGCAAATCTGAGCCTAACCATTAATGAAAAAAAGATGGACATTGGTTTAAAAAAAAAAAAGAGGCATTGAAAACATTCCAAAAAAGAAAGGTGAACCTAAAGAAATTAATTACTTCTCAAGCCCTCTGGACTATAGATGTAGAAAAAGGTTAAACAGGAACCAAGGACAATAATAACAGCAAAATAACAGAAAAATCATTAAGAGATTGGAAAGAAGTGATGGTGAAGAAACAGACCTGAAACATCCTGGACTTAACCTCCCCTTTGCCCCCACCCCCATCTGCTGGTGAATCAGTGGATTTTTGGTCAAACTAAATAACAGAACAGGAGGATGCATAAAAAAAAGGGAAGAGGAGGAAGAGGAAAGAGGGGAATATGTGGTGTGCCTTAATAAAATAAAAGGCTAATAATGAAGGGAAAATAACTCCTATAGTTTCTCAGGAAAAAGAGTGTCTGCAGAATAATGTTGAGGAGGGAAACAGAGGGAGAAAGAAATAGGGAAGTTTTGTTTCAGTGGTGGGAAGGGGTACTATGGATGAATTCCTCCAAGGAAGGACATATTCTGTACTTTGGGGGGGGGGCAGGGTAATGAGGGTTAAGTGACTTGCTCAAGGTCACACAGCTAGTAAATGTCAAGTGTCTGAGGCCGGATTTGAACTCAGGTCCTCCTGAATCCAGGGCTGGTGCTTTATCCCCTGCGCCACCTAGCCGCCCCCTGGAAGGACATATTCCGTAAAGGGAGATTGGGACCTTATGAAGGGTATAAGGATTTTGTTGTTCAGTTGTTTCAGTTGTATCCAACTCTCTGTGACCCCATTTAGGGTTTTCTTGGCAAAGAGACTGGAGTGGTTTGCCATTTCCTTCTCCAGCTCATTTTACAGATGAAGAAACTGAGGCAAACAGGGTGAATTGATTTGCCCAGAGTCACACAGCTAGTGTCTGATATCAGATTTGAACTCAGGAAGATGTCTTCTTGACCTCAGGACTGGCCATTTATCTACCGCTCCACCAAACTGTCCCATGGCTATAGCTATATGGTGCTTACAAATCAAAATCTTCCCTTCTCATCTCTCCACCCACCCAAGGGAAATAAACAACAATAAATTAAGAATAAAGTGTGGGCTCAGAAGGAGTTAAAATGATGACCAAATCCATGGTCTTCTGGAGGTTTTAGTGCACCAGCAATTCATGTGTGGTAGAAGTCATAGACTGTGAACATTTTTCCATGCCTGAAGATCATGACTCAGTCTTTAATCATCTGGAACTATGTTCTCTGTCTCCTTTGGACAGTATGTTCATTAAGTTGGTTTGCAGAATCATACCAGTTGGACCTGCTACACCTTAGGTGTGATCTCCTTCAGCCTAAATGGGTTTTTGGTTTTTTTAATGTTTGAGACTTGTTTCTTGTAGACCATATTGGTAATCAGATGAGGATTATAGGATGGACCTTAGAGCGCAGAGACATTAGACAAACCACCTCTCCAAAAACACTTCGGACTGCGTGGACACATAGATAGGTTGCACTCTGGGTGGAGTGTTAGACTTGGCAGCAGGAATACCTGAATTCAGACACTACTTAAGATATTTACTACCTGTTCAAACCTGGGCAAATAACTTAATTTCTCTCATTTTCAATTTCCTCATTTATCAAATAGGAATAATAATAGCACCTAATTCCCAGGGTTATTGTAAGGATCAAATAGATAACATCTGTAACAGTGCCTTTCGAAACTTAAAGTGCTATACAAATGTTAAATAGTTATTCCTATCTTCCAAAATGTTACTGGTTTCACAAGTAATCGTCACACAAAGCCAGCTGCATTTTCACTGGCTGCCCTCCATGCCTGGGACGCTCTCCATCTCCCAGCTTCCCTAACTTGTTCAGGTCCCAGTTCAAAATCCCACTTTTTACGTCTCCTGCTTCCCCCTTAATGCTGGGGCCTTCCCTCTGAGATTATCTTCAATTTACCCTCCATGCATCCCGTTATTTTCAAGTTGAGTCTCCTTCTGGACTGTGAGCTCCTTGAGGGCAGGGACTATTTTTGTCTTTTTGTGTGTGTGTACCCCCAGCACTTCACACAGTGGTGCATGCATAATAAGCACTGGTACATAGTAAACACTTAATAAGTGCTGACTGATCCAGAAGGGTTATGTATAAAGCCACAAATAGACATTACTGAAAAAGACATTCATAAGATGATAGTAGCCCAGGTTTCCTGCACCTCTCAGGTTAAGGGCAGAATTCAAGGCTTTCAAATCAGAAACTGCCAGTTTTCCTCTGGCTAGCTACCAGACTCATCTATTTTCTTGTTTTGCTTATCAGCCACATTTTGGCTGCTTAGTGTATACAATCAATATATACCCTTCATAGTCCTTGAGGGAGGTATCATCCAAGAAAAGTACTCTAAATTGTCGCTGTCCCCCAAAGCCTCTCTAAGCCCTAGTAGGTCCCAAAGATCTAGAGGAAACCTCTAAAAGTATTTTAACTCTAATTTATATCATTGCGGTAGGAGCTTAGAGTAAATAATTTTTCTCTTAATCACTCTCACTCACTTTCTAGTCTCTGCAGTTAAGTCACCTCCAGTTTACTTAATGACTCTCCAGTTATCAAGTTTAAACTGTATTTACATATATTTTCAGCTTACATATTAGCAAGTTCATACATCAGCCTCCTTTGAGTCTATTTCTCTTCTCCTTGCATCTCTGCATAGGCTGATCCTTGCTCCTGCATCATTTGAAATAGATAGGTAGGTAGGTAACAACAACCACCGCAATAATAATAAAATATAATGTCTCACAGGGTTATAGTGTTTTATGCTTTCCAGAATACTTCCCTTTCCATTATCTCATCTGATGCATGACAAAGTGAATTACGGTAGTCATGGTCCAAAAAGGGACATTTTCTGAACCTTTTTTCAGGAAATTACTTGGAAGGACGCCATTTCCACAGATCTCTTACATGACACAGGAAATTTTCCAGGGATGGAGATTACATTATAATGCAAGTCATTCAACCTTCATAAAAATTAATTCTGATTTTCCCTCTATAAATGAATTTATGCAACTAGGTCAGCTATGGGGGATTTTTTTTAAGTTTCTGGTCTGGGTATTGATGGATATGTAACTCATACTGGCATAATTTTCTCATTTCCTGAAACATGTTTTGAAAGTAAAAAATCTCATAAAGCATTCACATATCCTATATTTTTTAAAAAGTGTGGTGTTTGCTTCATATTTTAGACTGTTCACTTAAAAATATTTTGTGACACAATGGATTATTTCACTTGGATCATTTAAAATGCTTTTGAGTTTGAGGGTAACTGAAGAGTAAGTAATAAGATTATTAGTCATCTACTTATTTGGGACATTGACTTAAGTCAATCTTAAGGAATGTTTTTATTAGATGAATTGGAAATTTACCAAAATATGAGCTTTGGAGGAAAGTTCTGATCTTCAATTTCCCAAACCTTCAATGTAATTGATATGAAATCATGGAAATTGGGCATTCACTATTTTAAAATGTAATGTAAATGTAAAATGTAAATTAATACACCAAACTTTAGGCTATGAGAGTTTAGCACTTTACTAGTTCTCTTTCCTTCCTTAATTTTCCTTTTTCTATAGGTTTAATGAAGGCTTCTTAAAGATAATGATTGTTTCTTTTCTTTTCTTTTCTTTTTTTTGCAAGGCAATGAGTGTTAAGTGACTTGCCCAGCTAGTAAGTGTTAAATGTCTGAAGCCAGATTTGAATTCAGGTCCTCCTGATTCCAGGACTGGTGCTCTATTCACTGTGCCACCTAGCTTCCCCAGAAGTGTCTATTTCTAAAATAGTTATTTAAATATTAAAAAAAAATTTAATATAGAATTAGAGTTCACAGGAATTACAGAAATCATTTAGTCCACACACTCAGCCCCACCTTCATTTTGCAGATAATGAAAGTGATTCCCAAAGAAATTTAGTGGCTTACTTGAGGACACACAATAGCAGAACCAGGAGTCAACCCAGGTCTGCTAACACCAAATTCAGTGTTCCTTCCACCATACTGCACTTGGGGGGCAGAAATGTGTGCTTGTAGAGGGAACAGGAATGTTGGGTCCTATTCAGGAAAGAGTTTTTACTTATTATACTTTAGTTCAACAAATATGTGCTACGCACTTGCTCTTTGTGAAGCAGTTCTATGAAGTGCTTAAGATACAAATAGAGATATAACACAGATCGTGCACTCAAGGAACCCAAGGAAAGATATGCACACAAATACCTATGATACATGAGACAATGTCCCTGTCTACTTTTGGAGCCTTTGTCTCATCTTATTCTCTTCCATATTTCTTTTTTTTTTTTCTTTTTTTTTCTTTTCTTTTTTTTTTTGCGGGGCAATGGGGGTTAAGTGACTTGCCCAGGGTCACACAGCTAATAAGTGTCAAGTGTCTGAAGCCACATTTGAAGTCAGGTACTCCTGAATCCAGGGCCGGTGCTCTATCCACTGTGCCACCCAGCTGCCCCTCTTCCATATTTCTGTACCCCACCTCCTTGCCTTAAATGGACTTTCTTCATCTGGCCCCAGCCTCACCCCCAACTCCCATTACTTTGTTCAAGTCCCTTCCTTCCTTCAAGGCTGACTTCACTGCCAACTGAAGGGTTTACAAAGCAGTGTGTAGTAAACACACAAAAGAATATGAGGTGGCAGTGGTCCATATATTGCTAAGATATGAAGTGGTTTAAAGGATAATCCCAATAAACATAACCCTTCTCAGAACTACTGGCTAATTCTAATCATCTAGAGGTGGTTAGGATAGGTGCAGTGTTTTACTGTCATGAGAACAAAGGAACCTGGGCATTTGTACAACTACACCAATCTAGTACAGGCCTCAGCCTCTCTGAATACACCCATCAAGAGTAAGCTACATGAGGATAAACTGCATCGGTAGGATTTCCCTTGCTGTTAGCAGATGCATTTATGAACTGGGAAGTCTTTCTAGATTTTTCTGTCTGTATGCTTCTCCCCATCCTTTCTTTGAGAAGAAAAGACCTCTTCTAAACAACTGGTATCAAGCTTCCACTGGTACTGCCTGGTGAAGACATTCACTATGTACTCAGAAATGTGGGATAGGAGTTCTAGAGAATGTTCAGGGGTCCAGATCTAGATTTAGGAGTCATTTACATAGAGATGTTAAGTGAAGCCCTGGGAGGAAATGAGGTCACAAAGTGAGAAAGTATAAAAAGAAAGGATTCTCACAAGAGAATCTTGGGGACAATTATAGTTAAGGAATGGGAAGAAAGGGGCAGCTAGGTGGTGAAGTGGAGAAAGCACCAGCCCTGGATTCAGGAGGACCTGAGTTCAAATCCGGCCTCAAACACTTGACACTTACTAGCTATGTGACCCTCTGCAAGTCACTTAACCCTCATTGCCCTGCAAAACAAAACAAACAAACAAAAACAAAAACAAAAAAACACAAGCAAACAACAACAAAAAAAAGGAATAGAAAGAAGATGAAAAATTAGCAAAGGAGACAGAGAAAGAAGTCAGACAGATAGGAGAAAAACTAATAGAGTGAAGTATAATGCAAGCCAATATAAAAAAGTATTAAGAAGAGACTGGTTCATACAGTTAAATGCTACAGAAAAATCAAGATAAGAACCCTGATAAAAGGTGAAGCCTGACCCTAGTAGTTTAGGTTTGCTATTAGAATGAAATGAGATACTTATAGGTTAAATAAATATATTTAGCCACAGCAGGAGAAGAATTTTCAAAAAGGATATGCATCAAGGACACCTCAAGTTGATTCAATTTAGGGGAATGGAAGAAGAAAGGAATAAGCATTTATATAGCTACTACTACTATGTTCCATGCACTATGCTAGGTACTTTTTTATAAACATCTCATTTGATCTTCACAATAACCCTATGAGGTAGGAGCTATTATAATCCTGATTTTACAGTTAAGAAAACTGAAGCAAATAGAGGTTAAATGACTTGCCTAAGGTCACACAGCTAGTAAGTGTCTGAGGTCAGATTTACCCAGAATCAGGTCTTCCTAACTCCAGATCCAGCACTCCACTGGGCCACTAACCGTGTCTCTAGCCTAGCAAATCTTCCCTGCCTCTAAGTTGCACATTGTGGTTTACCAGCCAAGCCTCAGAGCTAGGGTAAAACCCTTATGGCTATTTTTACTCAAGTGACCTAGAAGTGACATCAACTGCACCAGTCTTTAGTCTCCTAATCCAGTTAAGTGGAGGATGACCTCATTAACTTTTAAGGAAAAAACAGCCTAAGCTACATGAGGGGTGGGAATGGGGGAGGGGGGAGAAATGGTTGTATTAAGATATTGCTCCCACCACAACCCTGACCACTCTCACTGAATCTACCACCCAAATTGGACTTAGCAAAAACAGATCATTAGAGAAAGGGGATAGAAGTCATATTGCAAGTGGTTGAAAAATGGATGATGAGGAAATGTAGGAAGCAAAAGTAGAGTACTCTTTCTAGAATTCTGGCAATAAAAGGAAAGCAAGAAATAATGATAGCTTAAGAAGCTAGCATAGTCAAGGGAAGGTTGACAAGAGTACAAATGATCGTGTTTGTAGGCTAAGGAAAAGAGCTCTCAGAGAGGAAAAAATGGGAGAGTGAAGAGATGGTTGGTGAAACATGGTCTGGAGAAGACCAAACAGGAAAAGTTTGAGGACATGGAGGCAGAGATGACTTTTGTCTAGAAGAGGAACCATCCCTTCTCCAGAGACCAGAAGCAAAGGAGGGAAGAACATAGGCAGCAATAGTGGAGTACAAGAAAGAAAGTGAAGGAACTCAAATCACCTTAATAAAGGAGGATACCATGTCTTTTGCATAAAGAGGGAGTATGGGAGAGGATATAGGAAGCTCGATGAAAAAGAGAAATTTTGAAACAAGTAGGAAATATGATAAAACAATAAACCCCTCTAATAAGTCTATTTGTTTTAAAAGTTTTGAATGGTCCTGTATGATTCTCTACACATTTGAGCAGGATTGCCTTCCTACCCATGGGAAGATTTCTACAAAAATTTATATCATACATGCAAACAAACAAAAAAGATGTAAATATTGAAATATAAAAACTTACAGCATATATGCAAACAAACAAAAAAACAGATAAAAGAATGGAATACAAAAATTTATAGTGTTGAGCTCCTTGAAGGCAGGTACTGCTTCCTTTTTGTCTTTGTACCTTGCAGTGCCTGGCCCATAGTAGATGCTTGATAAAGGCGTGTTGATTGATTGATTGATTGATTGATTGATTGATTGATTGTTAAGAAATACTCCCTGCTACGATCCAACTTCCCTCCACAAAGGGAGAGAAAACAGAATTTAATCAACACCCTCTCCCCTCAAACTTATTTCTGAAGTTCAGAAAGGCTAAGAATGGGAACTTAATTCATGGAGCACCAAACCATTCTGCAGGTATCCCATGGTAACCTTTGAGGAAGGGTTGCGCTTAGGGAGGAAGAGAGACATGCAAATTTCCATTGAAAATTTTGCATTGTATCATATGATTGTTACCCTTGATGTTTTATGATAGAAGTTACTGGTATCTAACAAGACTGTTGGAATGTACTTCCTTTAAGTAAACAGCATACTGTAGCCATCCTTCCTAGATAAGGAGTAAATATGACTTGGATTGGCATAAATTGTGGACTGAAATAATTTTCAGATATCCTCTGGTCTGCTCAAAATTAATTATCAATTATTTTAAGCTCAAGTCTTCCCCTTCCTTCTACTGCTTACTCATTAGATTCCTTTATGCCCAGATTATATTTTCTTGATACTTTATGCACTTATCATTTTCTATTTTTAATTTCATCTTTATAATAATGAATTCATAGTCGCCAACAACAACTGTCTATATCTTCCTTTCTTCAGGCCCTCCTCTTTCCCAAGATGAAGAAATACTTGCTATTTAGAATCAGTCATCCTTTATTTATACACATTAGCTTGGAAAGAAAAAAAAGGTTGAATTCATGGGTGGGTGCATACACCTACCCAAATAGACTTTGAAACTAACCAGCTATGATTCAATATATGAACATCTGACTTGTTAGTGGGATTGAGTAAGGGGATTTCCTTAGTTAAAGTAGAACATAATTTCATCATTCCCAGTGAGGCAACTGGAGGCTGGGATTCTCAAGTAATGCTGTGGGGAAAATACTCCAAGTCCTGTATGCATTGAAACCACAACCTCCTGCCATGCCCCAATCCAAACAACTCTGGATTTCATTACTGCTCTAGAACCTCACAAATTCCTGAGGACAAGCTGCATGTACAAGTTAGGACTAAGTTGGTCCTCAGAAATCCACAGGTGAACTTTTCTCAGGTCCACCCATTAGACACTCTGATAGAGCAGGGAAACTATAGGGTCCCTCCAAAAGAGGGAATTAGCTCAAGAAAGTTCCAGATTTTTGTGGTTTCAGTTGGACCATCTACAAGCCCTTTCATCCTATGACAATTAAAATCCTATAACTGCAACACCCCACTGGAGGTAATAATAGCTAGTAACTGCAGAGCACTAAGGCTTACAGAATGCTATACATATGTTATCCCATTCAGTTGGCGCAATGACTCTGAAAGGCAGATGCAATTAGTATCCCCATTTTAAAGCTGAGGAAATAGACTGATGGAAGCTCAGGGTCACACAGATAATAAGTATCTGAGGCAAGATTTAGACTTGGGTCATCCTGACTCCAGGTTTAACATTCTATCCACTGTGCCACCTTGATGTGTTGAAGAAGCTTCAGTATAAAGGATATACTAAACGTCTGACACCTCAAATCCTACTTTGTTGGATTTGTGTATTATACCCCTCCACATCCAAATCCTTGTCTTGAACCCTAAAGCAGTCCAGAATTTCTCAGAAATTCTGGAAGGTCACTCAGAAGCATCTAGCAAATGGTTGTTGTTGTTCAGTCACCCAGGTGTGTGTGACTGACCTCTGTGTCCCATAGTTTGCCAATACTGTTAATGGGGTTTTCTTGGCAAATATATTGGAGTGGTTTGCCATTACCTTCGCCAGTGGATTACAGCAGATAAAAGATAAGTGAGTTGTCCAGAATCACACAACTAGTAAGTCTCTGACATTAGATTTTGAATTCAGGTCTTCCTGACTCTAGGCCCAGGACTTTATCCACCTTGCTACCTATCTGCCTCCAACTAGCAACTCCATCTAGTAACTAGTATGGACCAACAAATTTCAAATGAATAATATACTAGCAATCTAATGGTCACCTAGTATAAGAATACCCACAATTTCCCAAAAAGTTCCTACCCTACCCTGACCACTTCCCACTAAACTGAACAATAGCTAAAAAAAAAAAAAATGCCAAGCCCTAGCCCAATATAATGAGCCATTCGATGGCACAGGTCTGCAATTTCATTGACATAGGGAACTCGATATGAGGACACTCCTTCTACTAATCCAATTGGGCAACTTCTGCCACCTAGAATCTTTGGGAGTTCCCTTGGGCACTGAGAGATTAATTGACTTACCCAGGGTTTCACAGCCGATATATATCAGAGACTAGTCTTGAATCCAGGGCTTCCTGACTTTGGGGTAAATCCACTGAATGTATCATGCTGCTTCTTTCCAAAACAATTGTTTTTAAGATTCCCTTTTCTATGTCTAAAGATTTCTTCATCAGCTTAATCACAATCAGTTTAACAATCACAATAATGATAGTATTGTGCCTTGTTTTTATATTCATTTTCTGTCACTTGTCCTTACTGCCATCTTCTGTATGTTATATTAAAAGTGAAGTTGGTCTCTATAAATAATACCTGCTTTTTTTTTTCCAATGGCATGGTCTTTTAAATTCCATTCCTCATGGCTTTCTTCCTTTCCTGGCCTCACTTCACTTATAGAATTTTGGTCTTTGCATTAGCTGTTCCTTGGATCCTGTGAAATATGCTCTCCCAAAATCTAAACTGTGTGACAGACTAATTCCAGATTTTACTCCTCTCCTGTTTTTTAAATACATTCTAAGTTGGAGAAATCACTTTTGTCCAAGATTCCCATTGTTTCTACCCTAGAAATCAAGTCCTCCTTGATAGTAAGAATCAGATCTAAAATAAAATTTCTTATTGTTAATTCCTTTACCTTTTGAAGGATGAAATCATCAAGGAAAGTCAAGAAAATATTAGTTGGGCAGCTAGGTAGCACAGTGGAGGGCAGCTAGGTGGTGCAGTAGATAAAGCACCAGCCCTGGATTCAGGAGTGCCTAAGTTCAAATCCGGCCTCAGATACTTGATGCGTACTAGCTGGGTGACCCTGGGCAAGTCACTTAACCCCCATTGCCCTGCAAAAAAAAAAAGAAAAAAGAAATTATTAGTTATAATTATTTTGGCAGAGAATGCATTCCATTAAACCTTTGCATTTTTGACCAGTTCAATAAAGCCTGTCTTATAGTTGTTGTTGTTGTTTTTTTTTAATTTGAGTTTCTGAATGGAAGCTGAGGGTCATTTTCCTTTTTTTCCTGAGGACCTAGACACATCCAAAATGGGATGTACCCAGGGGAAATCCTGGCCTAGGGGTATGAGACAGAGAGAGAGAATGCATTATTCAGAAAGTCTTAATTTTGATCCAAATTCACATAAATCAGAACATCCAGTTCTGGGCAACTATTAGACCCCTGTTCACACAATTCACAAACAAAAAAAGGGTGTGTGTGTGTGTGTGTGTGTGTGTGTGTGTGTGTGTGTGTGTGTGTGTGTGTAACTCTTTTGAAGATGAGATGATTCTCCGTGTTCTCCTGTAGAACAAGGCTAGTAAATGCAGAAGTCTTTTGACCTTGGCAATAGTGAATCTTGGGATTGGACCTAAAGAAATATAAATACACACACATACATTCTTTTGGAAAAGGGATAGGGGATACATTTATTATACAAGATTAAGATAGACAGACAGATATACATATATAATATATAAATTCCATTGAATTAGTCTTAATTCAGAAACAAATGTTACCTTGATAATAATAATTAGCCTCTACATAGCACTTTAAGGTTTATAAAGCACTATATATATTTTATTTTTTCATCTTCACAACAACTCTGTGAAGTAGGAGGTATTATCCCTATTTTTCAGATTCGGAAACTGAGGCCAAAAGAGTTTAAGTGACTTGCCCAGGGTCACATAATTTATAAGTGTCTGAGGCAGGATTCAAGCACAGTCATGTCTTCATGACTCCAAGTCCAGGCCTCTTACACACTGTGCCATCTACTAAATAACTTCTTTGCCTGGGAAATTTGATTCACTCATTTATTCAACAAATATTTACTCAGCATTTGCTACATACAGAGATCACTGTGCTAGGTGCTATGAGAGAGCCTAACAGAAGGATACAACACATATCCATATGGTGTGCTGGTAAATGTTTTAACAACCTGCTTTCCAAGGGGGATAATGTACACAATACACATTTTTTAAAAGTTTAATTTATATTACTAACATTTTCTCAAGTCTAGACCATCAAGAAAATAACAAATCAAGCTCTGATTTGTATCATTTGCCTATTTCCTAAGTGTAAATGTTCACACTGAAAATTTAACAATTGGCTCTATTGAGCCAATTTGAGCTGGCTCCAGCACACCCCTGCATATAACTATACAACATTAGTTGCTAAGTGCAATAAAAAGAAGTTGCTAACAGAACTCCATATGAGGTTAGGGAAGAGAGGGTTGTTAGCAATGTGGGGAATTTGGAGAAGGTAGGAAGGTAGGAAGGAAGGAAGGAAGGAAGGAAGGAAGGAAGGAAGGAAGGAAGGAAGGAAGGAAGGAAGGAAGGAAGGAAGGAAGGAAGGAAGGAAGGAAGGAAGGAAGGAAAGGGAAAAGAATAAAAAAGGAAAGGGAAGGAAAGAGTCCAAGATAAAGAATGAAAAAAATACTTGGTTTTGGTGATTAGTAGGTCATCATTGGTCCTTGAGAAAGCAATTTATTTTTAGATAGACATCTGGGATGGGGAAGGTATCATGAGAGGGGGTAATGGTAAAGTAAATGGCCTCTAAGAGGCAATTAGAATAAGAAATATGCCAACCCTTCATACTGACCTGGTGAATTGGAGGCAGTCAGAGGAGTGGCCTCCAATGAAAAACAAAGCAATAGATGTGTTATCTTCAGGTGTGGGGCCATTTTTCATTTCAAGTATCATAGAAGGAGTATCATAGAAGGAAAAGTTTGCTGATGTTGGGAAGTTTGCTGAAAATAGAATGTGAGTTGCATAAGGTGCAATGGAATGAGCTATGAGATGAATGAACATGGGAAGTTTTTAGCAGGAAGCGAGTTCAAGGGAGTAATTAACTTTATAGGTTCTCAGTTTTCTCTTTAGGAACCTTACATTTCCTTCAAAGTATAGTCATGTGGTTGTTATTTGTCACCAATGGTGAGGCCTTTTGGTTACCCTCAACCTATTTTAGCCCATCTGAGGATACAGTTCAGTGGGGTCTGGCCTCTGGGCATGCTATAGCTTCTGGGAACCACAGGTGATAGTTCAGTGCCAGGAGGACACCAAAAGTAGATGAGCAACCCTGAAAAGGACTCAGCAGTCCTCACACCAGAGATGCTAGTCCTCCCTGCACACACCATACACCTTATAGTGAGGTAGACACATACACAAAACTAAGGCTACTTCAGTCCTACCCAATAAGACTTAAAACAATGAATGAACCAGAGGTCCTTAAATAAAATCAGATTCCACTCACACCTTTGGCCAGAATCCAATTAGACTTCAGAAGCATAAAGATGAAATATAGGATCAATGGTCATTTGTATCAGATTTAGCCTTCTCATGCAGGCCTGTGATCACCTGTCCATTCTGCACATCCACATCAGACTACATCATCATCTATTAGAAAGAAAAACGAGTTATTGAAGGAATTACCCAAGTGTATTTTTCCCTTTGTTACAGATTGTTACGTGATTTAGGATTTAGGTTGCTTCGATATTAAAACAACAACAAAAAAACACTGAGTTTGCATGACATTATAACCAAATACTTACCCCCCCCCCCTTTTAATTGAATTTTGGAGACATAAACCATTAGGAACTAAAGGCAAAGAAAGCTCTTAATGAAAGTGGTCACTTTAACTGGAATGAAAAGCAAACGTTAACAAAAGAACCCTGCTTAACTCAGACCATCCATTCAAATGCCTTTCATTAACCATTCAGAAGAGGTTACCAAGAGAAAAGGAGGAAAGGGACCATTTGTTTTATAATTTGCTTAAAGGCAAGGTAATTAAACTTTGTAATTTCCTTCTGAAGTCCTTAGATTTACCAAAGAGTTCATATGCACACATAATGTATCAGTCTCTGAATAACTCTCATTATGAAAAGCGTTTAAAATGAAAAGATTTTCTTTCTATTTTTTATCTTTCGTTTACTAATTCAATCATCCAGAAAATAGCAATTTTCCATTAGAAGTGTCTTGCAGCACCTTGGAATAGAAATGCTGTAGGAAGAATTGACATGTGCCCTCTGAAAGAATCCTTGACTGTTTCTCAGGAAGGTCATTTTGCTTTCTCAGGGAAAAAAAAATGAAAATGATATGTTTGTCTGCATTGCGGATAAGCATAAAATCAGTTGGTCACGTGGCTTTCCCTCCAAGGAGCCAAAAGGCAGTGAGATAATGTGACCGTATTGTGACTATACACAGGATGGCCATCAGTTACATCTGAAAGAGAGCCGTGCACATGTCCGAGGAAAAGGAAAGGGCCCTCAGAGGGAATATTCAGTTTTCCATCTGACTCTAGAAGCAAGTTTGTAGTGTGTGCCCAGCAAACAGAAAAGGCAGGAAGGTTTGTTTAAATTGGACGAGTGCACCAAGGAACACAGGAGAGATGGGATTCAGACATGCCCTTGCAAAAGCATTCTGAAAGTCAGGTGCCGGCCCTTCCTTTTAGCTTTGCTGCCTTTTGTCTGGCCTTATGCAGACCAGTTTTTAGCACAAGGACACTCCCAGTGGACCTCAGGCTGTCAGGGGCTTGAATGTTCCATGACACAGTCGGCCATGGTGTCCTGTGACGGCGGGGAGACATTTCTGTTTCATGAGCCCCGCTGGGAGTGACTTTTATGAAAAGCCAGGCTCAGGGGGAGGCATTCCACTGGGGAGTGGAGAGTGGCTCAAACTGCTCAAAGCAAGAGTGTTTTCTGGACTTTTCCCTCAAACGAGATCATGTATGCAAAGTACCTCTCAAACTTTTAGAACACCTCATAAATGTCAGTTATTGTTACCATCATTCGTTTCTTTTCCCTCATCCTCGGCACCTCTGAGATACATGTGTATTCTAGCAGAAAGATGAGTAGAATGATGGTCAAAGGGGATCTGTGTTTTGGTTTGATCCTCTACCTTTCTGAATGACCTTGCATAAATCACAGCCTCTCTACCTCAGTTTCCTCCTCTGTAAAAGGGGGATGATCACAACTTCCATAGAGGTTTCTTGAGGTCGTTAAGCACATCAGAGTTATATAATAATAACAGAATTAATAGCTAACATTTACATACCACTTACTATATGTGAAAGTGCTTTGAAAATAATGAAGCACTATCTAAATTCAAATAAGTAAGATATGACAATATTATTATGTACTCTAAAGATGCTCTGGCACTATTCAGTTCAACAAATATGTTTTAAGTACCTAGAATATGATAATAATAATATTTACATAAGGACTACTATATGCCAGGCACTATGCTAAGCAATTTATAAATATTATCTCATTTGATCCTCATGATAACCCTGGGAGGGAGGTACTATTATTAGCCTGGTTTTATAGAAGAGGAGACTGATACAGGCAGAGGTTAAGCAAATTGCTCAAGATCATACAGTTAGTATCTGAGATTGGATTTGAACTCAGGTCTTTCTGACTCCAGGCCCAGTGTTCTATTCATTGCACCACCTAGTTATATATAAAGTGACCTGTGTTATGTGTTAGAAATATAACTCAGTCCAACATTCTCATTTTGGAGATGGAGCAAATGGATGGAGCTTAACTGGCTTGGCCTAGGTAGTGTCAGAGGTGGGATTTAAACCCAGGTCTCCATACTCCTGAGTCTAATCTCCTAAAGAGGAAAAACAAATCCACAAATAATAATAATACACATTATGATGATGCATACATATATGCATGGATGAGGTCTTAGGAGAGTAGTGTGAAAAGTTTGAAAAGCCTAAGGTCATTTTAAGGTCATTCATAATGAATTTGGGCCCTGAGCTAGGCTTTCTAGGAAGAAAAGAATTTCAGCAGAGGGCTAAGGAGAAACAATTCCAAACAGAGAGAATGACACGTGAGTAAAATCACAGAGGTAGCAAAGTTAGGACAGGATGTGGAAATGGCAAGTGGCAAGTATATTTGCCTACACTATGTAGTACGTGAGAGAAAAAATAATAAATGATAGTGGTTCACATTTATGTAGCACTTTAAGATTTATATAACTCTCTATATCTAATCTTTACAGTGACTTTTTTTAGATGTTATTATTGGCAAATTAGGAAACTGAGTCCCAGATAAGTTGGTTAAGTGATTTGCCCAAAGCACACATCTAATGTACCTGCAGCTGGGTGCTACTGTGGATAGAGAGCTTGGTCTGGAGTCAGGAAGACTCATCTTCATGAGTTAAAATCTGGCCTCAGATATTTACTAGCTATGTGACCTTGGGCAAACTCTGTTTGCCTCAGTTTCCTCATCTATAAAATGAACTATAGAAGGAAATGACAAACCACTCCAGTGTCTTTGCTAAGAAAACCTGAAGTCAAGTCAGACATGACTGAAAACAAGTGAACAACAGTGTACCTAAGGCAGGATTTGAATCCTGGTCTTCCATTATTCCAAGGTTTATACTCTATCCACTATGCTACACTGCCTTTGTGATATGTCAAGTAGTATGTGGTAAGGCTAGAAATTTAGTTTGGAGTCAAATTGTAGAGAACCTTAAATGTTAGGCTAATTTACTCAATAAACAATGGGGAGTCAATGAAAATTTCTGAATGGGAGTGGGAGCGGTGACACAATCAGAGCTCTACATTAGGATGACTGGTTGGTAAATATTGTGAAACATAAATTAGAGAAGGGAGAGAGTAGAGCCATGAAGGCCAATAAGAAGAATATCTCAATAGTCCAGGAGACAGATGTTGAGGAATGGAACTAAGTCAATAGCTATGGGAACTGAAGGAGGTTGAAAGGGAACCTTTATTAAATAGACATATTAAACTCATATGTATGTATAAAGCACCTACTGTAAGCAAGGTACTGTGATTTGACTAACCAGATTGAAAATAATGAACCTCAAGAACCTCGAAAAAAAGAGCTTTCCATAGAACTATGGTCCTTAGGAGCACTTGCATTATTTTTGTTACAATCAACTCATGCTGGGGCAGCCAGGTGGCACAGTAGTAGATAAAGCACCAGCCCTGGATTCAGGAGGACCTGAGTTCGAATTCAGCCTTGACACTTGACACTTACCAGCTATGTGACCCTGGGCAAGTCACTTAACCCTGATTGCTCCACCAAATAAAAGAGAAAAACAAAATCAACCCATGCTTTAGTTCTAAATTTTAGCAGGTCACTTCAGCTCTATGACCCTCAGTTACTTCACTTATAGATATGGAACTTGTAATAGATGGCCTTTAATATCACTTCTGGGTCTAAATCCTATCATCCTATTTTATAAGACAATCATCAGGAAACTGCTTTGGGAACTGTGAGAAACAAATTATGAGAAACCCCATTTAAAAATTTCTGGGACTCAGTGCTGAAGTATCAAAAGTTTTTATTTATACATTCACACTTGAATGGGCCAACTCCCTAATGGAAATGGCAATCTAACCCTTTTATCTCTTAACCAGGCTGGCTCTGCCCTTCTTCCTCAGTTACAATCTTCTCGCCAAACGCTAGCCAATCAGAATGCAGTATAGTCAAAGGGGCAGCCCTCTAAACTCCTCCCCCACGTGACCAGCGTTGGGTCTCTCTCATCATGAGATCCTGATTGCTGGGGAGGGGGGAGGAAAGGAGCCATTAGTAAGCACCCTTCTTCCAACTGAAATTTACCTACCAGACATTATTATTGTTCCCCAGACAGCTTTTTTTTTTTTTTTTTTTTGCGGGGCAATAGGGGTTAAGTGACTTGCTCAGCGTCACACAGCTAGCAAGTGTTAAGTGTCTGGGTTCAAATTTGAACTCAGGTCCTCCTGAATCCAAGGCCAGTGCTTTATCCACTTGGCCACCTAGCTGCCCCTCCCCAGAAAACTTCAATCAGCTTTTGAGGGGGGGCCCATATTTTCCCACAATCCCTTCTCTTTGTTTTTGACCACTGGGCCCCCCTCAGTCCTCTGCTAACATCATATTTGTGGTTTTAGTAACACACACCACGACCCAGTGTCCATTCAGTTCACAATTTCATCATCGATCTTAGATGTAGCTGTCAGGTCTCTCTGGAACCACTTTCCTTGGGGCAGTCTAGAAGATGGCTTATCTCCAGGGCACTTCTCCAGTGGATTCACTTCTCTGGTTTCAAATTACTTGTCCTGTTAAAATCTCTTACAAAATAGTAAATATAACTATTTCCCAACTAAGCTCATGTTATAAATTAATCAACTACCCTTCTCCTCCAGGAACAGAACAATCCCCAACCAACTGCATTTCCCCACTTTTTTTTTTTTGGTGAGGCAATTGGGGTTAAGTGACTTGCCCAGGGTCACACAGCTAGTAAGTGTCTGAGGTTGGATTTGAACTCAGGTCCACCTGACTCCAGGGCTGGTGCTTTATCCACTGTGCCACCTAGCTGCCCCTCCACTGCCCACTTTAAGGGAAAAGAGGGTGAAGATCTCTTCTTTAACTGCTTCAAGCTGAAAATGGTTATAGAGCTGGCCCTAAGTCTAAGTGGAAGGAGTAGAAATTCTGGCAGGCCTGGTCCAAAGAGTGAAGGGATATATCACCATAAGGTTGAAAGCCTTGAGCCTAGATGAAGCAAACTACGGAGAGGTTCCAAAAATTAAAAGGACAAGAACCAGTATTACTATAAGGAGAAAGGGGGCAAACCAAGAGAGAGAATCCAGGAACCCCAGGATCCTGCATCAGGAGTGAAAAGCTGTTCAGTGAGAGATGTCATGAATGCCCCATGCTGTTCAAAGCTTTATCTAACACCATAACATAAAACATTCTATAAATTACCCTCCTCTACTTCTCTTGAAACAAACTTGAAATATTAAAAACTTTCCCAAGCCACCTGCAAAGGAGTCCATAAGTTATACTCCTATACCCTTCTTTATTACAAGACAATTAAGAATAGAATTTTCATCTTTGTTTCATCACTTTTTGCATCATCTGCCTACTTATCCTTAGGCCATTATGAGAAATTAAAGAATCCAATACCCCTCGTGCCAGATGCCATGGCCAAATTCAACATTGTGTTTATCATGACACCTGGGATGATTATGGGGGTTGCCATAAAAGAACAAAAGTTGCCAAGCCTCGTGGAAGCCACTGCAGGGGAAACTGAGTCAGACTTAATCACATGCATGGGATTGAGATGTCCATGACATCAGGCATATAGGAGGGGGAATTGAAGTCAGGTGTAGAATGAGATGGCATAGCCAGCTATCCAGTGCTATGTCGTGGGGGGGGGGGGGTGAAGCCAAAAGAATCCGGCCCCAGCTTTTGTCAATGACTGTTCTCTTAGCCTTTCCCAAAGCAGTACAATACCTGAGCTTTGAGAATTCCTCCCCTATTGTGACAGTTCGGTACCTGCTCTTCTCTCCCCGTGGATTGGTGGCACCTTGGTTGCTCAAATCTGGTAACTCATAATAAAGGCAATTAATGTCTTAAAATGGTAAATTCCCCATAATCCAAGTCTCATATGGATTTAACAGCTGAGGATAATGTTGATAGCAAAAAATGTGAATTAAGTTTGTAAACAGTTCTTATCTTTATAATAATGTATTGGGCCAATCATAAGCTCAATTCTTAAGGACAAACATATATGGAATCTCAACGAGTAATTATTAAACTCTTTTAGAACTGCTGCACATTTAGGCCATGCTAGAATTTTTTAAATTCAAGATTACTTCTAACCAAGAAAACCTAAAATAACAGCGATTTTTCCAAATAATAATTACAAATATATAACTTCCATGAATGCATATATGGAACAAAATACACATGGAAGAATAAAAGACAATGAAAATCAAATTGGCTTGAAACATGATCTTAAAAGAATGAAAATCTCTAGGAATTAAAACTTTTATCTGAATCAATTTGAGCAGGAGGGCTATATAGGTACAATTTCTTAAACAAAAGCTTCAGTGAAAGCTTTCAGTTAATCAATAAACCCAAACAGTATTTAACCTTTAGCAAAATTATAAGACCAATTTAAAATAGCATGCAACAATTACTAAATATTACCATAATTTCCATCCATCAACAGTTTACCAATTAAAAAATGGACTCACAGTTTACAAATATCTCTTGAGCACAGAAATACTCGAAAGTAATTCTATTGAATATGTTCTCATAAGAACAATCATATTTTCAGAATTCCCAACTGAGTTGTCCTGGGATTACAATAGGTTTCTGATTTCTATTCCTAATTATTATGCAATTTCTTAACAATTAAAGGTTCCCTCTCAACACAGAAATATCAAAGGAACTAAGACTAATTCTCAAACATTTAAAAAAAATTATTTCTCACTAAAGTTGCAAACTAAACAATAAAGTTTTCTTAATATACCAATAAATTCATATTAAAACAGCAAGATCCCTTTCACAGTTTAGTGCAGCAATATGGATGCCCTATTATTAATTTATTTGCAACAAATTAACTCTCAAATATAATGAGCCCCCTAAGTCCCTCAAATGTTATATACACATAACTTAATCTTTTCTAAGAAAAGGCAGATTCCCACTTCCCTTTCCCAAGCAGATTAATTGCCTGGGGCTAACCCACCTTTCTTAATCCTAGACTCCTGATGGACCCATGGACCTCCCCCACCTTCCAAGCAAACTCTCCCCTCCCAGTGGTTATAAGGATCAAGTAAAACCTTTTGTTTTAATGGGCCTAGTTTATTGGAGAAGTTCCCTGGGGCAAATCAAAAGAACCCCCTCCCCAGGAAACCAAGCCAAAGGACAGACACACCCAAAGAGATACTGAGTAACTCCAGGACCACACCCTTCACTCCAGTCTCCCCCACCCCCAGGGAAGAAAAGATTAGGTGTGGCTGCTGTCCCTGTGGTGTGAGGGGGAGAGAGATGATCTGAGAGGTCTGGAGCTGTCCCTCACCCAACCTCCCTCAGCAACCACCAGTAGGGGATGACCATCCCCCAACAAGGGAACCTTTCAGTCAGATGATGACCCCACCAGACCACCACCATCTACAAGTATCCATCAGTGTCAGTATGGGGAGAGTTAATTGGGTGACTTGCCATAATATTGGGGTTCAGAAAATAATGGGGGACCTCTAGGTCCAGAGTTTCCCCTTGTCCAAACTTCCTCTTTTCCAGTTATGTCTCCCAGACTAATAAGAAAGGAGATTAACAGCCTCTTTTTCACAAACAAATCAGGTTTTATTAATGATAACAAAATTTACAACACAAGTGGAGGATAAAAAGGCCCCCAGGTACCTCGAATAAGCTCTGCCTCCTCAGCTACTCAGAACATCTTAGGTCTGGCAAAAACTAACTCAAACACTAAACGTGTTTCCAACTCAGCTGGCCTAATGAGCCGGTCTCACTGGAAGGAACACAAACTCACCACCTCCTGGAATCTGCAGTTCTGAGGAGAATCAGCTTTGCAGTATCTCCTTATTAGGTCTGAAGATCAAACACCATCAGCATCTCTCTCTCTCTCTCTCTCTCTCTCTCTCTCTCTCTCTCTCTCTCTCTCTCTCTCTCTCTCTCCCTCTCCCTCTCCCTCTCTCCCTCTCTCCCTCTCCCTCTCCCTCTTTCTCTCCCTCTTTCTCTCCCTCCCTCTCTCTCTCTCTCTCTCTCTCTCTCTCTCTCTCTCTCTCTCTCTCTCTCTCTCTCTCTCTCTCTCTCTCTCTCTCTCTCTCTCTCTCTCTCTCTCTCTCTCTCTCTCTCTCTCTCTCTCTCTCTCTCTCTCCCCTAAGGGGGGGTTAGGTACTTTAGTTTTGATACTTTGACTCAATAAATGTTCTTTGTGTTGTTTATTCTATAATCTCTTAAAGTACACACCCATCTTCTCTTAGGCTTTTAAAGCTTGCATCTTTTCAGTCTGACCATGATGAAGCAAAGATGGGGTTATAAAAACTCCAAATCACAATTAATTCCTTACAATTTCTTGACAAAAATGTTGAGTTGGAGAACTTTTTTTGGCCATTCTAGTCTTGGGATCAGTGAACAAAACAAATACAACTTTTCTTTCTGATTTGTTTGCCAAGCTTCTTGAAATCAGGACTTTTAAAAATATCTCTTTGCATGCACAGAGACCTTTCTTCCTATTTTCACAGAATTTCTTTCCCATTCACATTGTACTTTTTATTTTCAAAGTATTATAGAAACATCAACTAATTATAAAATATTACATTAGTTTATTCTGGTTTTATTCTCTGAGGTCTTCATTCAAATTCTATTGAGACATTTTCTCTGAGGTCCTCATTAAAATTCTATTGAGAGGGGCAGGTAGGTGGCGCAGTGGATAGAGCACTGGCCCTGGATTCAGGAGGACCTGAGTTCAAATCTGGCCTCAGACACTTAACACTTACTAGCTGTGTGACCCTGGGCAAGTCACTTAACCCCAATTGCCTCACAAAAAACAAAACCCAAAAATTCTATTGAGACATTTTAAATACATACATATATACACATGTACATACACATGTACACATATGTATGTGTATATGTGTGTCTATATATAAAAGCTGGGTTTAAAGGGTAAAAATTGGCCTTGGCAAACACACTATACTTATTCAATTGATGTGCTTTGCCTGACTACTCTTAGGAATACAAGCCAACTAGGAATTTAGAATACCTGGCAACCACCTGCCAAGAGTACAATAAGAGAACGTCTCATGGTTAAGCATTTATCCTAAAGCTTTTCTTAGGATCACCTACAAATATAACCTAACAGCCTAATGTGTCCCAAATGGGGAGGATACACCTGTGCCAGACTGAACAAAGATGGAACCTGTCAAAAAGGCTGTGTAGACCAAACTATTAGAGGTTACAGCATCCTTTGGCCTAATTTAACCCAGAACACCCCAGCACTTTGCTTGTTCCAAAAGCTGAGCCCCACTATCCCTCACTATGATAATATGCCTCATTATAAGGCTTAACTGTACTTAAAATGAGTCATTTCAGGACTAGAGTAATTTTAGGAGGCCTAAAAAAAAGGTAATGGTTATACATATTATAACATGCCATTCATTCATTTCTTTGTTGTAGATTCTGTTGAGCACACTAAAAACATCCAAAGTTGTGATTTAGGAGTTGTATAAGACTACACCATGGCTGAGCACCTGAGGGCTTTTCTGAGAGGGCTTAGCTGCATGACTGGCTAGAAACAGCTTCCATCAAGTCTCATGATCTTATGAAATCTTGGATGAAAAGAACATGGAAGTTTTGGAGTTGGGTGTCTGTGTGTGTATATGCATGTGCCCGTGCATGCGGACGTGCTCATGCATGCACGTGTACTTAAAAAGGATCATCATAGTGAACAATGAGAATATTTTCTATTTCGTGGTTCAGTTCGATCAGTTCAGCTAACTTGTGTTAAGTTCATAATAGATAGAAGGCAAGGTCCTAGAGACTGGTGCTGGGAGACTAAGGATAGATAAAACAGCATTCCTGCCTTACAAATTTCTAGGGGGGAGATAAGTTACTATTCTTACAGCTATAATACAAAATCCTTCAAGATTTCAAAGATCTACTTTCACATTTCACAATTACTCCATGACTTGGTAGGTTGCCTTTGAGAGTTTCTATAAGTGAAAAATTAGGCATCCTGCAGCCATTCTGGTGATGAATGCTTCTAAACTTAAACTTGTCCTTGAACCACAGACTTACAGCCTGTAACTGGATCTGTATGCAAAACATTTTTAGCTTGGATGGAAGGAGCCACCATAGTCACATGTTTAGTTAGTCAAGGGCAGAATTCAAGTCTAAATCACAGGTATAGCCTATTGTCATGTGATTATATTTATCTATGATAAATCCTTTCATAGACTTAGATCTGGAAAGGACTCTAGAGGTCATCTATTCTACCCCTCTCCTTTTACAGATAAGGAAACTGAGGCCCAGAGTGATGAAGTGATTTACCTACCCAAGCCCATGCAGGTAGAAGAGTTACAATTTGAACCCAGGTCCTGTAGACTCTAGATCCAATACGTTTTACTTCCCACTGCACAGCTCTCCATCTTTTGATTACAAACTCAAGACCACTTTTTCTATAACCCCATGCTATATGTTGAAATGAATGCTTTCTCCAAAAAGAGCTGGGATATTCTGGACATAGCAAGCAATGAATGAATGACAAAAAAAAAAACCAAAAACAATGAACTTCCCTATATCTCAACAGAGAGGAAATGGCTGGTTACCAATGTAGGAATCATTTCAGCTTGTCTTTGTGTAGTTAGACTATTTATAACAATGGTTAAAATCAATACCAAAATGAAAAGAAGGATAAAGATGAAAAAAAATGTATTCAGTTATAGACATTCCAACCTAAACTCTTCAAACAAACTACTAATGACAAAAAATGGGAAATGGATAAAGGAAAAGACTTTTATAGTTATTGCCACCATTGCCTATAGAAGTTTTACAGAAGTGAAGCAATCACCAATGCAAAGAGACCAAAAGAATCTGGAAACCACATCACCAAGAAAACAATCACTTTGCAGGGAGAGAGATGATTCAACCAATGAATTATCAATTTATTTGGAATGCCAATTTAATTTCAAAATGTCTTGGCAAAGGATGGTTGGACATTATAAGCAGTGGCATCTTATAAAATGGGAAGCTAAGTGGCACAATGAATAAAGTACTGGGCCTTGAGTCCAGAAGACTCATCTTCCTGAGTTCAAATCTGACCTCAGACACTTCCTAGCTATGTAACCCTGGATAAGTCATTTAACCCTGTTTGCCTCAATTTCCTCATTTATAAAATTAGCTGGAGAAAAAAATGACAAACCACTCCAATATCCCTGCCAAGATAACCCCAAATAAAATCATAGTCACACAAGATGGAAGAACAACAATATCTTATAAAATAGCCAAGAGTAACAGAAGGAGGGGAGTGAGTTTGTGAAAAATAAATTATCCTAAGAAATTCATAACTCAAATCATTCCAAGAGTATTTATAGATGAAATCAGAGGGAAGACAACTCATAAATGAAAAATGGAACAGATCTGCCAATATTTCTATAGTAATCTATTTCCATCATCGATTATAATGGAACTGCCCATTTGAATTAAAACTACTCAGTCCTGGATGTGCTATATGAACAGCCATAAAAAAGAACACAAAAAAAGAAAATTGTTGCAGAGGTGACATAATTATAGAATGCATTTTAAGGTTATCTGAAAGTGGAGAAAACAGGTTAAGGAGACTCTTGAGTATCAGGTTAAGGACCTTGGATCTGGCTCTCAAAGAGCCATTGAAGGTTTTTGAACAAAAAAGGAACATCATCAAAATATAGTTTTAAGCAGATTAATCCAGGGATTGTTTGTAAGGGGACTGGAGTGGGAAGGCAGAGAGACCAGTCAGAAAACTATGATAGCAGTTCAGGCATTGAATAATAAGCTTGAACTGGAGTAGAGGAAGTGAAAATAGAGTTGATACAAAATAGATTGGGATGGATACAAAAAATAGATGGGATGGATAAAAAAATATTTTAAAGAAATAATTAATAGTATTTGGGTTTTAACCTCTGAAACCATTAGAAAAAGAATGAAGAATCTTCTGAGGCAAAGACAGGTATCCTCCTGGAATATAACTGGGAGGGAAGGAGCTATCCCTGAGGTTGGAAATTCATATTCCTTTGGGGAGGAAATGCTCCCCCAGAAACCTGCAGGTTTCAACCCTACTGTAAGTGAAGCTCATGAGTAAAAGAAACCTGCTACTACAGAGGTGGCAATGGGGGAAAGGAAACAAAGCTAGTAGGAGGGCAAGCAGGAAAAGCAACACACCTGAGAAGGTGCTATAGGCATCCTCTAACTTTCCCACCCTTCGAGTTGAGGGGCTAAGGGCAGGCAGCTTCTAAGCACAATTTTGAAATGAAGTTTCTTTGGTGACCTCCCTTTCTAGTTATAGCATAAGAGCACTTGTGCTACCCTCTAGATGGTCAACGCTGCAAAGACCCACCCAGGTATGCCATCCCTCAAGGTGTCACATACTCCAGAATTACTTCTCACTATCTTTGATCCTTCAGAACACAAACACTCTCTTCTCTCTGCTCTCGCTCTCGCCCTCCCTTCCCCCCTTCTCCCTCTCTTCTTCCCTTCCTCCCCCTCCCTTCCTCTCTCTTTTTTTTTTTCTCTCTCTCCTTTAGCTAAATATTAAGAAAACAGACTGATTAAGATAGCTTCTACTAAACTCTGAATAACTGATAGTCCCTTCCTCTCTCTATTTTCCTAGGGGTGTTTCCTTGCTAGCCCAAATGAATCTTAAATTGATAGAATTTCAAGGAGAGGGAAAGAGACCAAGACAGACAGACAGACATACAGACAGACAAAGACAGAGACTGAGATCGAGAGGAAGAGTTTGTTCCTTTCAAATATACCATCAGGACCTACTCTACCTCTTTGGAAGACTCTGTCTCCTTCATCTTTGTATCCCTTAGCATACATAGTGGCTTGTAAATAGAAGGCACACAATAAATGTTTTTGAATGAATCCATGAGTATAATATGATGGAACAATGAAATAGAATATAAGGACCCTCCATTTAACCTCAACTTGTTGCACCTTGTAAAACCATATCATAAACAAATTCTGGTGTAAGTTAACATTTTAAAGATATCATAGTCTAAGGGGCAGCTAGGTGGCACAGTGGATAAAACACTGGATTCAGGAGAACCTGAGTTCAAATCCAGATTCAGACACTTGACATTTACTAGCTGTGTGACCCTGGGCAAGTCACTTTGATATGGGAAAATACAGGGGATGAAACTGAGACTCAAGCTGAGACCCCCAAAATGAAAGTAGAACATACTGTTTGTTCCCCTGAAGTCTGTGGTTTAGCACCAACTTCCTGACATATGCCTCTGTTTACTGAAATATGCCTTCCTGTCTGCCAAGTAGCTCACCACAATGTACCTGTGAAAACCTGCATGCATTTTCACGCCTAAGAGATATAAAAACTGCAGCTCAGACACTTGGTGGCGGCCCAGAGTATCAGAGGTGACTCTGCTTTGGGCCGGCGTGTCAATAAACTGCTCTTCTTTATTCCTAAGTGCTGTTTTGGTTTCTCCGTCGGAATTTCCAACAACAGGTTAATCCTCATTGCCCTGCAAAAAAATAAAAAACAAACAAACAAAAAGATATACTCTGTATTAAGTAAAAGTTTGTTACAACCATAATTATTAAAAAGTCATTTAGAGGGGCAGCTAGGTGGTGCAGTGGATAGAGCACTGGCCCTAGATTCAGGAGGACCTGAGCTCAAATCCGGCCTCAGACAGTTGACACTTACTAGCTGTGTGACCCTGGGCAAGTCACTTAACCCCAATTGCCTCACCAAAAAAAAAAAAAAAAGTCATTTAGGAATCCAGATAGCTGAAAACTGCAGATTAGAAGATGCCGCAACTCCACTCAATTCTAGTGCTTTTCCCTCCATTAATTATCTGCTATTTATCTTGTATAACTTGCTTTGTATATATTTGTTTATATGTTGTCTCCTCCATTAAATTGTAAGCTCGATCAGAAAAAGGTTTGTCTTTTGCCCTTTTTGCAACCTCAGAGCTTAGTACAGTACCTGATACATAGTAGGCACTTAATAAATGTTGATTGATTGATTGATTGATACACCCCATGTCACTTGGACCAGATTTAAATCATCCAGGTCTTTAGATCCGCAATCCTTATTTTTGCTGAACACAGGGATTGATAATATGCCCCATTGCAGCTAGGTGGCACAGTGGATAAAGCACCGGCCCTGAATTCAGGAGTACCTGAGTTCAAATCGAGATCTCAGACGCTTGACACTTACTAACTGTGTGACCCTGGGCAAGTCACTTAACCCCCATTGCCCCGCAAAAAAAAGAAAAGAAAAGAAAAGAAAAGAAAAAGATAATATGCCCCATTGGTTGGTTTGAAAGAAGAATAATAACGTATTAGAGTGCTAACTACCTTCTCCAGGAAGTCTTTCCTGATTTCCCCCAGACAAAGCAACTTTGCCCTCTTCTAACCTCTCCTAACAATTTGTGCTCTCATTCACATCTTATATTCGAATTTGCATTACTCTTATGTGTCAGCTATTAGGATGTAAGCTCCCTGAGGACGGTCAATTAATCAACAAGAATTTATTATACACTTACTGGTACCAGAGACTGTGCTAAACACTAGGGATGTAAAGGCAAAAACAAAAAAACAAAAACAAACAAAACAAACAAAAAACAGGTTCTCTGCCCTCGATGAGGGATGGGCAACATGCAAACAACTATGTACATACAAGTTACATACACTAATAATATAATATAATAATCCCAGAAAGAAGACATTAGCAGTAGGGGGCCAAAGATTCATATAGAAGCTATTTGTATCTCTCTGGGAATAGGTACTCAAAAAGTATCAGCTGAATGAATGGAATTGATGGCCACTGAAGAAATTATTTGACTAATAACTCCCAGATTTGGAAAAAGAAATATCATACATTATCTTCAAGGATTAGAGAATCACAGAATTTAAGGGTTGGGTTGGACCTCAGCATCCATCTAATCCAAGCCATATAAAAAGGAATGCCCAGTATAACAGAACAAACAAGTGGTTGTCAAATCTCAGATTGATCTTTGTTCATTTGAGGAAGGTGATGTTAAATTTGAGAAATGATCAAATGATTGGAAGACCCCAGTCCCCTGATTCATTGTGTGCCCTCTCTCAGTTTTATAAAACACTTTCCACTTCCATTTTCCCCTCTGTAAATTCTGTCATATGCACAGGAATATACAGCAGCAGTGAATATGTTAGTAGATGTGAAAGCGAGTTCTTAGGTGATAGGCTATTAAATAAATCCAAAGTACAGTTTCTTTTCAGTTATTCAGGGAATGACTTTAATTTTGTGAATATGCAGTCATGTTTGTTTTTCTCCCTTCCTCGGTTGTTTTTCCTTTGGTCCTTTCACTATTTATCAATCTCCTCCACGAAGGAGACATCATATTTTCAAGGACAAAGAAGTAGCCTCAAAGCCAGAAAGAGCAGATTGGATTCAAAGTCTCTGCCTTTGGTGAACTGGAGTATATTCCTAGCAAGGCAACTCTTAAGAGAATAAATGGCTAAGAAGATGTCGACCTGAGTTGGTAGAGGGTGTTTCCTCAACTGTAGTTCTTTATCTCAACTAAGCTACCAATGTAGTCCCTCTCCAGTTCCTTTCCCTATTTCTTGAAAGGAGTCAGAGTCAGTGGAGTTTTTTCCCATCTATAAAACTAGATGGCATGAACCTAGGGATGTGCGTTAAGAAGAGCCCATTCTTAAATTTTCAGTATAAGCTTAGAAATCAGCCAATTTCTACAAATCAGGGCCTGATTTATTGTTGTAGTTGTATTGTGTTGATTGATTGTGTAGACTTAAGAAAGTGATGGAAAAATGTTAATAATGCAGATTAGATACTAATTTAATTAATTAATTAATGCAAATTAAACTTAAAAGTGTGTTGTGGGTTGTTGTTGTTTTGCCCTTCGATGAGAGAGATGGTTCCTAAGATCCCTTCTGTCTCTAAACCCTAGGATACATTTTTATTGTAAGTCAGTGGCCTTGGTTAACCTAATTTCTTCCCTTTTCTTTCTTTAGAGGATGTTTTTCCCCCCTTTTGGGCAAAAGTTTTTGCATAGCAAAGTTTTATGTAATTCATTCCACAAAAAGGACATTGAAACAGATGTTGGCAGGCAATAGATTTCAAATTTAGTGATGAAAGAATTTAAAGGGGAAGGTGGTCAGTGGCTCTCAATTATCCATATTATTTCTGAACTCCTAATTGCCAACAGTAAGAAAAAAAAACTTGGAAGGTTATTGTTATTTATCTATCTCTTCCTTCATTAGCCTCGTCTGACTCTTCTGGGGCTTCCAAACTAGAATTGAAAATTATTCTTTATAAAAGCTTTAATCACCTTAAGATTATTCTTTTCAATATTTTCTTATCCCAGTGGGTGGGAAAAATCCTTTCTGAGCAATTTGCGTTCTTAGGGAACCTTGGGTTCTTTCCTAGATTAGCTTTTTATCTAATATAAATTATTTGAGCTGGAGCTAGACTGAGAATTTGGACCATTCAGCTTCTCATATTTGCCACAGCTGTGCAGAAATAACTTAGTAACCTGATTCTTTTCCTATCCCCTGTATTAAGCCAATTCAGTTCAAGCCTAAGGCATGAGGGTTAATACCAAAAGTGGAATTTACAGAAGGAATGAGGCCTTAAATAAATGGCCCAAGGTTTTAAATAACTTTGAAAGTAGTGCTTTGTGAGGGGAAAATAACCCAATATATCAGTGAAACATTAAAACATATTATCCTGGCCCTTTGCTCTTTTCTCTAAGCCTTCTCTCTGTGATCTCATCTATTCTCTTTTCAATGATTATCTCTGTGCAGTTGGCTCACAGATCTCTATATCCAGCCCTAATCTCTCTCTCATTTCCAACTACCTGCTAGATATCTCCCCTGGTCATCCCTTAGGCATCTCCAACTCAACTTGCTTAAAACAGAACCTATCTCCCCAGCCCTCTTCTTGTTGTCTCCCAAGCCCTGCCCTAACTTGTTATTCCTCTAAACTCTCTTTAGTTATTTCAGGGGAATTGCCATTTCTTCTAGTCACCCAGGTTCATAACATTGGAGTCATCCCTGATTCACCTTTCTCAACACCTCCCTGCCTCCCTCCCCCCATATCTGATCAGCTGTCAAGGCTTATAGAGTGTAGATAACAGTACATGGACTAGCTCAGCAGGAACAGTGAGTACATTACAAGTCAGTCAGGAAAGGTAAATTGGAGCTAGGTTGTAAGGGAATTTAAGTGCCACACTAAAGGGTTTGTATTTTATTCTAGAGGTAATAGCAAGCTAATGAAGATGGCAAAAAGGATGACACATCTTCAGACGTATGCTTTAGGAAGCCTATTTTGGCAGATGTGTGTGGGACAGGTCAGAGAGAGAAAAGAGTGGAAGGAGGGAGTCTAATGAAGAGATTATTAATGTGAGAGATTATGACCTAAGGTAGTAGCCATGTGAGTGAAGAAAAGGGGACTCCACAAGACTTTGCAACTGATTAAATATGGGGGGCAGTTAGGGAAAGAAAGTCATCAAGGATAATTTCAGAGTTTTGAACCAGGGTGACAAGAGTGACTAGCCAGGTCCCAACTAGTGCAAATATTGAATCTTGGTAAGTGGTCTCATTACTTGAAATCATACTATTTAAAGTTATTATTGTATGTTGGTCATTTGTTGCAGCTTAATTGAAATATGCAATGAATTTTTTAAAAAAGATAATTTGTAGCTGTCATTAAAATAATATGACAATAGGGGCAGCTAGGTGGCGCCATGGATAGAGTACCGGTCTTGGATTCAGGAGGACCTGAGTTCAAATCCAGCCTCAGACACTTGACACTTACAAGTTATTTGAAAATAATATAAAAATAAAGGATGAGAAATATGTATTTATGATTCAAGTTTATCACAAGGTACAAGAAAACAAAATTTTAAAAATTAAAAAATAACTCTATCGATGATATGATAAAAATATAGTTATTGACATTTGAAATATTTTAGCAACATAGACTGAACTATCTTCTCTTTCTTTAAATTCTGTCCATGCTCTGGTCAATGCAGAGAGCTTTAGTCACAGCTCCACAAATTTGCATGTTCACATTCTCACACAGTGAACCAAGTATAGTTGGATGACCTAGGACATTATTTAAAATCAGTAATGCTTTATATGTGATATTGTTGTCCTTGCAATCTATGTCAATAGCTGGGCTAAAGTCACTTGAAATGAGTCTTTGAAAAAAGCTTTTGTCATCTGTGCTCTCTTATTTGACTGCCAAAGAACTGGAAGTGATCAATGATTGTAGCCTCTCTGAGCATGAAGATTTCTAGGCCAATAAATAAGCACCGGTTTTCATTTAAACAACACCTCCCAATGAAAGTGTTTGGTGATCCTTAGACACTTTAAATACAAATTAAGTTCTTTCTTCCTTAGAAATGTAAGTTCTGGAAAGCATCCTTTTCCATAATAGATCTGTTTCATCCACATTAAAAACCTGTTGATGAGTACAGCCACCTTCTTTGAGACATCAGGATATATAAGGATAGATGTTGTACCTTCATGTTCACTAGCAGCTTCCACTGGTAATTTTAAGATTACACATCTGAACTCAATTTTTAAAGCAATTAAACCAACCAATGCTTGCAGTAAAATGAACACAACTGTTGGGAATACCACACACAGCTGTGCATCACACCCACACCACATATAATAACAGGCTAGGGCAGACTGATCACACTAGCTCACACACATCGAATTAACTCATATTAAATATGACCTGGTATCATTTATTATTTGCATTAAATTGAATTTTGCCTTATTCAAATTCACACTAGTTGTGACCTAGCTATAGTAAGTACCTACTTAATCACATGTCAGGGATTGTGCTGAATGCTAGGAATAAAAAGACAAAAGGGAATCAATTCCTGACCTCAAGGAATTTACATTCCATCAAGGGAGACAACATGTACATGTATAAATATATACAAAATATATATTTTTTTAAATACAAGGAAATTTTAGCAAGGAAGGCACTAGTAGCTGGGAAGATCAGGAAAATCTGTTTAAAGTGATCCTTGAACTGAGCCTCGAAGAAAACCAGGAATTCTAAGAGTCAGGATGAAAAGGGACTACATTCCAGCCAAGAAGAATCAATGCATAGTCATGGAGACAGAACAGATGGACTCTTGAGAGTTTCAGAAGAAATCGGGAGGTTTGGAGGAAGTGAGGATTTAAAGGGGAAGATCCTTAATTTTATTGAGATGTGTACTGGCTATTTGGTGAGATCAACATAAGTGAGGGAGTAGGATACAGTCCTAGGTGACCTAAACTGTTGGGAGCCAGGGATGATGATCCAACAAAAGAGACTGAGGAGGTAGGAGAACCAGAAGAGAAGAGTATTACAAAAACTGAAGGGAGGGGCAGCTAGGTGGTGCAGTGGATAAAGCACCAGCCCTGGATTCAGGACTCCCTGAGTTCAAATCTGGCCTCAGACACTTGACACTTAACTAGCTGTGTGACCCTGGGCAAGTCACTTAACCCTCATTGCCCTGTCCCCCCCCAAAAAAAAACCACCCAAAAAACAAAAACAAAAAAACTGAAGGGAGAAGGTGTCCAGGAAGCGGGTATATTCACTAGTATTAAAAGCTGCAGAAAGATCTCTTAACTGTTAAACTAACAGATCCCTGATATCTTTGGAGAGAGTACTTTTGACTATGTAGTGAAATCTGAAATCAGATTTTATATACATATGTATGTGTGTGTGTGTGTGTGTGTGTGTGTGTGTGTGTGTGTGTGTGTGTATGTGTATGTATATATAGGGGCGGGGGAATGAGGGTTAAGTGACTTGCCCGGGGCCACACAGCTAGTAGGTGTCAAGTGTCTGAGGTCACATTTGAACTCAGGTCCTCCTGAATCCAGGGCCTGTGCCTTATCCACTGTGCCACCTAGCTGCCCTAGATGATAACAATATTAACAAGGACTATTGAATGACACTTTAAGGTTTTCTTGTTGCTCAATTGTTTGGGTCATTCCTGACTCTTTGTGACCCCATTTGGAGTTTTCTTGACAAAGATATTGAAGTAGTTTGCCATTTCCTTCTTCAGCTCATTTTATAGATGAAGAAACTGAGGCAAATGGGGTTAAGTGACTTGCCCAGGGTCACATAGGTATTAAGTATCTGAGGCCAGATTTGAACTCAGGGAGATGAGTCTTTCTGATTCCAGGCTTTGCATGCCATCCACTGAGCCACCTTGCTGCCCCTAAAACTAAGGCTTAGTTTTCTGTAAATGGGGATAATAAAAATATTTACCTTATAGGATAGTTGTTTAGATCAAGTAAGATAATTTTTGTAAACTGTTTTGCAAACCTTAACAGGCTACATAATTGTCATCTATTATCATCTGTCTACATTTTAAAAATATTGTAATAGTCCAATATGACTGCATATAGGGAAAAAAATGAAAGCTTTTTCAAAAGAAGGGGCTCCAACCTTTCTCGTCAAGCCTGTCTATGACAGGGCTCCTCAGAGTCAGGGAACAGTGCAAGGTCAGGTTTACAGGAGAAAAACAGAAACACAAAGATTAGAATCTAGGGTGAAGGAAATATGACAAACAAATTAAGTTCAGGGACACAGAAAATCAGAACCAATAGCACCACCAGAAGCAATGGTAGCGTCTGTCACAAAGGCAGGAAGAAAGAGATTTTAGAGAAGGCAGAAAGCCAATGCACTGGGGTTTCTAAAATGTCTGGGTCTACCCTGTATGTAGTATGTCTTCCTTTAAGCCCTGACTGGTGAGCACATCTAGTTCTGCTCAAGTTCTTGATATTTCTAACTTAAAGTGGAGGCCTGTGACTCCACTTCCATAGGACCCACAGCCTGGGACTAGCTTAGCGCAGCCTGAGCATACTCCAGATTTGATCCAGGTGCTTCCTCCCCTGGGGGATCAATTCTCACTCTGCCCCCCTCATCCTTTACACATAGCTGGCTGCCCAATTTGTCTGTTTGATTGCAGGGCCTGCCACATTCCCACCCCCTGACACTTGCTTCCATGTCCCTCTCCCCTTTGCAACCCGGGATCCTGCATGATATATCAGGGAGAAAACTGCTAGATTTGGAGTCAAAGGACCTGGATTTGAATCCTGGCTCTGCTTACCACCAATGTGCTGTCATTTCAACTCTTTGCACCTTCCCTCTAAGTCAAGAGAATTAGACTGGGTGGTCTAGAAGGAACCTTCCAGTTCCACGTCTATGATCCCACAATCAAGGCAGGACCAGAGACTTGCTTCAAAGGTGATTAGAGTTGGCTGGTAATGTCATACTTTCCTCCCCACGTGTAGTAAATTAAGCCCTAGTCCTTCCCATTGATTAACTTCTCCAGCTTTCCCTTTCCAGAATAACCTTTTGTTTTGTTTTTTGGGGTTGGTGGGGTTTTTTTGAGGCAAGGGTCATACAGATAGTATGTGTCTGAGGCTGGATTTGAACTGAGGTCTTCCTGACTTCAGGGCCAGTGCTCTATCCACTGCTCCCACTTGCTACCCCACAGCTGTTTTGTTTTGGTCAGAGTGCCTTTTTGAGCCTTTCTTTATTGTGAAATAGTGGAGAGATTTCTGGTTTTAGAGTTGGAGGACCTTAGTTGGAAATTTGTTAACACTACTCACTATGATTTTGGACCAGTCAATCACATAACTTTTCTGGCCCTTCATTTCTTTAGCCATTTCTCAAGAGATCTCAGATATCTTCCTCTTACATTCTTTCTACCTTCTGGTGCTCAGTGACATGGCTCCAAGCCCTGCTGCTCCTTTTTCTCCTAGCCTCTGACACAGAGAACCAAGGGAAGGGGTCAGCACAATCCTTGCTCCAGGCTATTATTTTCAGACCCTCCCTCAGCCACCACCTCTCCTTTAGGGTTTGCTCAATCCTGTCAAGATCCTTCAGACTGTTGCCTACAAACCTCCAGATCAACATGCTTCCTCTCAAATAAGTTCAGTTCCCACTGGCAATCTTCTTCACCCCCAGCATTCAGTGCCCTGTCTCCCAGTTTCTCAACATCCTCAATTCCTATGACCTCTGTCTCCAGTTTTCTTCAACCATACGCTCCTGAGAGTAATCATTTATTTGACTTTCCCACCCTGTCCAACCCCAATTGAATTTGCCCTGGGTTTCAGAATCCCTAGTTATAGCTCTACTGGGGCATATATGATGAGATGAGTTTCCCAAGTCCCTGTAATTTTAGCAGCTTTGTAAAGCTGTTACTTAAAATATTGATCTAGAAGCTAAATTTCTTATGTTGTTATTTTAGAATGATCCCTCTCATATTAAACAGGACTGAACTGAAGCCAGAAAATAAACTATAATCAGGAATATTATTAAGAAACTTAGTTTGCCTTCAGTGTGTTTTCTCAGATTTTTCTTCTCATAATTCCGTATCAAACAAGAAAAAGGGAAAAAAAAAGTGGTCCCTTTTTATTTCTACTAATCAGAAAGGAAATGAAGCCACCCAAATATATCATATGCCATCTATAATCTATGTTATACTATAGGATTATAGAGTTTTATGTTTTCTTTACAGATGAATTCTAAAATATAAAAATCTTTTTATTAGCCCCAGATGTTGTATGCTTATTAAAATGCCATGGCTTATCAAATAAAATCATTTCAGACTCATTCACTATACTAGTGAGGTTTATTGCATTAGAAGACCCTAGAATTATGCCTCATGCTTTACTACTCTCTTTTTAAAAATGACAGAAGCAATGGAATTGCTATTGTGAACCTGATTCTAAACAACAAAGAACTGCTTGCTGTAGTTGAAATGATAGAAACAAACCTTAGAGGAAAGTGACTAGCCCATTTCATAATGTATGATTAAGAAGGAGACAAAATCTGGGTATTGTCTGTCACAGCTGTGGATTTGAAGAGAACTGATTTCAAAGGCTTCGAAGAAAAGAGGAGTAGGGTCCCATGGTCAAAAATTTTAGAGGGAAAGACAGCACAGAAACTATAAGAAACTCTCAAGGATGAAATTCGAGAGAGGGAGAGAAACCATTCTAACAAGGAGGAAAAGAGACATGTGTCTATGCAGAGGAATATCACTGACCATTTTAGATTTTTTAATAACGTGTAGAAGATAGAAGTTAGCATCTCTAATGGATCACAAATGTAAATGTGTGACATGGTGTTGAAAGTTTAGTGTCAGAATGAACTGAGGCTGGTAAGGAATGCTAAGGATAACAAAAAAAAAAGACATTTTATTTATATTGAGGAAAAGAGAAGGCTTAAAGCAGTGATAGGATTTCTGGGTTACAGAAAGATTGATAGTTTATAGAGGCAAGGCAAAACTACTCAAGTCTAACTTCGCTTTTGTTTTCTTTGCCAAGATGAATGATGCTTAAAAGGGAAAGGACAGAACAAAGTTGATGATGAATTGAAACCCATAAAAGTAGAGAGATAGTATGAATACTTAGCTGACCTTAAGGAATTCAAGTCACCAAGAGCTGTGAACATCACAGGGTTCTGAAGGAGCTGGCAGGGGCAGCTAGGTGGCACAGTGGATAGAGCACTGGCCCTGGAATCAGGAGTACCTGAGTTCAAATCTGGCCTCAGACACTTAACACTTACTAGCTGTGTGACCCTGGGCAAGTCACTTAACCCCAATTGCCTCACTAAAATAAAATTTAAAAATGTAAAAAAAAAAAAGATCACTGAAGGAGCTGGCAGATGTGATTGCTGAATAATGGTTGAACAATCAGTGTTCTTACAAAGACCCTTGAGTCTAGGAGAAGTGACACAGGATTGGAGAAGGTCAAATAACAGATTGATTTTTTTTTTTGCAGGGCAATTGGGGTTAAGTGACATGGCAAGGTCACACAGCTAGTAAGTATTAAGTGTCTGAGGCCAGATTTGAACTCAGGTCCTCCTGAATCCAGGGCCAGTACTCTATCTGCTGTGCCACTTAGCTGCCTCCAGATTGATTTTCAAAAGGGAAAGGAGTGGAGACTTCTAGCTATAGGCCAGTGAGTTTGACATGGATTTCTTGCAAGATTTTAGAATGTGTTACTACAGAGATAGTGAAGATCTCTTTTTGGAATCAATAGAATCCCAATGAAAACTTACAGGGTATGTATGAAAAAATTATGATACTAGGAACATTTATAATTAACGTTAAGAAAAGAAAAGAAAAGGAAGCAGCAAACACAAAGAGCCAAAATGACTTCATCAAGAAAAAGTTGTACCATGCTAACCCCATTTCCTTTTTTTGATAGAATAATGAGACCGGCAAATTTTAGAAATACATTAGATACAATTTACCTACATCTTTGCAAAGAACTTGACAAAGTTGTTCATGATATTTTTGTGGAAAATATGAAGAGATGTAGGCTATACAGTCATGCTGTTATGTGTATTCAGCATTAACAGAATGACCTCTTCCAAAATATAGTCATTTTCAACTGGCAAAGAAGATGGGATGAAGACCTTCAGTGATCTATACTTTTCTGTATGCTAAGTAACATTTTTTCCTTTGACTTGGGGAAAAAGGCATAGATGGCATGTTAATCATATTTGCAAATGATAATGTTGGAAGGGTCAGGATCTGAAAAAATCTTAACAGTTCTTAAAATTGAGCCAAATCTAACAAGATAAAGTATAATAGGAATAAATTTTATAACAGGAATAAATTTTTATACTTAGGTTCAAAACATCAACTTCACAAGTACAAGATGAGGGCAGCCTAGCTATATATTTGTTTATCTGGAAAAAAAATCAGGGAATTTTAGGAAGCCACAAATATATATATATATATATATATATATGTCATCTTGGGTTTAATTAGGAAAGCTCTTCTCTGTGCAGCTCTGCCTCACTTAAATCCAATTCATGAGCAAGTCAAGATATCACCCTTGTGATATCATTGATCCTCCTTGAGAAGGAAGGATGAACAACAGCAACAAGAAAGACATCATGTCCAGGGTGAAGGAAGTGATAGTCCTACAGAAATTTTCCTTGGTCAGACCACATCTTGAGTACTATGTTTAGTCCTAGAAGACATACTTTATGGACAGGACGGATAGCCAGAGAGTATCTAATGAGGGATGGCCAGGATAGTACAGTCTTAAGAGCATGCAATGACAGGATCAGTTGAAAGAGCTTAGAATTCTTATCCTAGAGAAGACTTAGGAAGGAAACGATAGATGTCTTCAAACATTTGAAGTGCTGTCTTGTAGGTGAGAATTTGAACTTGTTCAGCTTGGCCACAGGGAATAGGACAAGGAGAAATAAGTGAAGGTTGCAGAAAGGATAACCACTCAAAACATTGCAGAGGGGACTCTTTTCCAAGTACAGGTTGGGATGACTCTCAAAGTTGCTTCTTAATTCTGAGATTCTGTCCTTGATTTTCAAACTCCTAGCAAAAGTAGTCCTATGTTCACTCCATTTTCTCACCACTAATTTCTCAAACCTTAGTTAGCTACCTGGCTTACATTCCCTGTGGTCTACTAAGATTACTCTATGTCTCAGTTCTCATCCCATGGCCTTTCTGCAGCATATGATGCTATTGATTACTTATTCTTGTTTGACACACTCTCCTCCCCTGGCTTTTATTCCCTCCTAGTTCTTCTCCTACACGTTTGTTGATTTCTTCTTTTTCTGACCATCTCCTTGTCTAGTTCTTCTTCCTCCTACCTACCTACTAAATGTAACTATTTCCCAAGGCTTTTCATTTGGCCCTCTTCTCTTGCTACACTCTTTTCCTGGATAATCTCCCCTACTCCCATAGCCTAAATTATCCCTTCTTTGCAAATGATGCCCAAGAGGGTTTTAGCCCAAAACCAGAAACTTGACATTGCTCAAGTTTCCATCTGTCTTCTCTCCATCTCCACCTGGATACCCATAACAACAACAGCAATACTTAGACCTGGAAAACACCTTAAAATGTTCATTTCAGACTCCATTCTCTTCTATATTTCAACTCCTAAAATTCAACATGTCCAAAACTGAATTCATCCTTTCCCCTCAAAACCTGCCCTCTTCTCCCAACTCTATTTGTACAGATGACATCACCATTATTTCAGTCACCTAGGCTTAAAACCTCAGAGTCATCTTTGAGATTAGATGTCTAATCTGTACCTTACCTCTCACATTCACTAGATTGCCAAGGAGGTCTTGTCAGTTTTACTTCAATATTTGTCTCTTCCATCCCTTCCTTCTCTTCCCCACCCACTGTCACTTCTGCCACCCTTTTCAGTCCCTTATTCAACTCTCACCTAGAGAGACCTATCTGGTCTCCCTCCTTTTAGTCTCTCCCCTCTTTGATCTCTCTCTTGAACCACTGCCCAAGTAATTCCCTGAATGCTCATCTAATCATGTCATTCCCCTGCTCAAAAGCCCCAGGGGCTACCCATAATGTAAAGGATAAAATACAATCTCCTTATTTTCAAGGCCTTCCATGGCCTGGCTTCAATTTGATTTCTAGCTATAATTCATATTCATAATAATAGCTGACATTTATATAGGGCTTTAAGGTTTTCACATTTGATCCTCACACCAGCCAGGTAAAACGGGTGCTCTTACTGCCCCCATTTTACAGGTGCAGAAACTGAGGAGCAGAGAATTTAAATGACTTTCACATACTCTACATTCCAGACAAACCAGACTCATAGTTATTCCCTGTTCTGATTCTGTGGCTTTGTGTATATCATCTCTCACATCTGGATTGAACTTGCTCCATATCTCTGACTCTGGAAAACTTTTGATTACTTCAAGGCCCAGCTCTTGATGCCACTTATTCTGTGGGATCTTCCCTGATGTTCCGAACTAGAGAAGCTGTATCTCTCCCCAAGTCTGTCATGCTTCTGTTCCTGGGCACTTTCATCATTTGTAATAACCTGTATTCAATTTGTGTGTCTTACCCCCTTAATAAAATATAAACTTTTTAAGGACAATTAGTACTGTGCCTATTTTTACCTTTATATACATAGTTCCTAGCACATAGTAGGTACTTCATAAGTGTAATATTGAGTATGTCATAATGGATAGAGTACTGGGTTCAGAGTCAGGAAGAGCTGAGTTCTAATCTTTCCTCAGACCTTTATTAGCTGTGTGGCCTTGGGCAAGTCACTTACTTCTCTGTCTTTCTAGGTAAAGCATAGGTAAAAGGGGAATAATAAGAGCATGTGTTTCATCAGGTGATGAAATAATATATGTAAAGGGCTTTCCAGGGCTTCAAAGTGCTACATAAATGAAAGCTATTATTAATAAATTAAGTTGCACCTTGGACAAGCCTCCAAATGGACAGAACTGAGGTGAAGGTTGAGCTAAATCTTCTTTGAAAAACTACATTTCTTTAGATGATAGACTGTCATGGTGAATGGCTGCAGGAGCCCACTATTACCACTGCAATATTGTTGAAAGTATTGGTGAAACATGGAATACAAGGATTTCCAAACATTCCAAATTCAAAGGGTAAGGGAAAGATAGTTAAGGTGGATATAGATATGCTACAGTTATGATCTACGTTCAGGGAGCAGAATGATGGGCAGCTGCACTGGTACCTTGGGTCCCTTGGTATACAGGAGAGCCCAGTCTTTGGATGATATGGACATCAGGATGATTAGGTGTAGATCAATGACAATCTGTATTGCTGAAGAGTGTACTCACACAGCTAGAATCATGGATCACTCAAAATAAAGGTATAATTCAAACGTTTTCAAGTCAGAACAAATAGATTTTAATTTAACTATTAATCCCAATTGAACCATGAAAACAAACACTGCTTCATGAAACTTGGGCCTAAGAGAAATCAGAGTAGAGCCAATAGAAACAAGGCCATGATTGTTTTTAAGTAATTCTAAGGGGTTTAAAAAATTTTTTTTTCTTGGCTTGCTTTTAATAAAGCTATCTGTTTTCAGAGAAACTCTGAAAACAGGGAAACTTTTAGTTGTTGCTACTAAAAAATAATTGCCTTCTCTTCAACCAGTGTAGAAAATGTAGGCAGTATAGATAATATGTAGTCTTTGCAGCAATATATATTTTTAGAGTATTTACAAAACTGTGTGTTAATATTTTGAATCCAAGGCAAATTCAGCCAATAATGTTAATTTAGTAGGAGTAATTAAGGAATTCAATAATGAGCTATCATTTTGCTTGATCAGTTTCCAGTGGCAGGGGATACCATGTTGGACTGCTTTGTTTTATTTTTCTTCTAGCGAGGGATCCTTGGACTCAATTGCAGGTTACAGTGATTTTGAATCTTTCCCTTTTGTCTACATATTTACCCATAATGCACACCTATTTTTAAATTTTAAAGAATTCCAAATGGATTAAATAAAATAATTTTGGTTATAAGATCAAGACTGTCATAATGGACCAGATTCACTGCACCTATTTAATGCTCATATATCTTATGCCCATCGAACAGAATGTACTGTTATTGGTAGCTATGTTTGCCCTGCCCTGGAAAAATTATAACCCTTTCATTTCTACTTGGGCCTTATTCCCTGTTTCATGGGCTATTATATTAGTGGAATTCAGGCCTCTACTCAATATATCTCTGTGTTTGAAACAAGCAGGTGGAAATTGTGCAAATAGTTAATAGTAAAGTGAATCATTCCTTTATCATCTGGTTTATTTACCTTGGGGTTTTATTTGCTGTTTCTTGTTAGAATGGTTTACTACTTTGGGTGGTGAACAAACGGTTTCTTTGTAGTTCAAGAGTGGCAGGTGTTGAAACAGCTTTTTGCTAAGACTTGGTCAAAAGTCATTCATGCCTTCACTCACTTCATTGATCATTGGACTGCCTCAAAGGATGGGACTTCCCAGTAAAATATGCTCAGATATTGATCTTATTTCATTCATATGTCTTTTCTTTTCTTTTTTTTTTTTGGTGAAGCAATTGGGGTTAAGTGACTTGCCCAGGGTCACACAGCTAGTAAGTGTCAAGTGTCTGAGGCTAGATTTGAACTCAGGTCCTCCTGACTCCAGGGCCAGTGCTCTAGCCACTGCACCAACTAGCTGCCCCCATTCATACCTCTTAACTGGTGTTATTGCCTTTCCCAAAGAAGCTATTCCCAAATGCAATTACATCCTATACACAGTTGGTAAAGTAGATTCCTTAAACGGTGCTACCCTCAGACAAATGCAACCAATGAGTTCACAGCTATTATGGCAATAGAGAAATTACAAGTGGTAAGAGTTGCTAGGGAGATCCATGTCTTTCCCTCTTAATCAGACAGCTTATACTTTCCTACTTCAATGGACCACTAATGTATTTTTTTTTTTGCTGGGCAATGAGGGTTAAGTGACTTGCCCAGGGTCACACAGCTAGTAAGTGTTAAGTGTCTGAGGCCAGATTTGAACTCAGGTCCACTGCACCACCTAGCTGCCCCACCACTAATATCTTTGATGTGGGTGAGTGAAATCACCTTCTAAGAGTTCAAAACACAATCAATCCACCCCTTATCATCCTATGTAATTTTTGTCCATTTTCTCCCATAGTCCTTCACAGAAGGTCCACCCAACATGCTGGAGACTGTACTGGGAACCATCCATTAAAGTCTTCTCTGGGCCTCACTACTTAGAACAGTGCCTGGCAATGTTGGTTGGTTGGTTGGCTGATTCACGTGACTCTGGGATCTCAAAGGCTATGTCAGCAGCAGACCATCTGATATAGGAGGACCAGCTTAGCTAAATATAGAGATATTCATCACCAATAGGCTGGCCATCATGGGTAATTTGTTCTTTTGGCCATGACAGCAACCCAGGAAACAATCCGAGAAATCAGGTTTTTGGGTTTTTTTTTAAAAAGTGTTCTAAGGAGTACAGTATGTTCTACTTGCATATTTTGAAAATGTAAATTTGTTCTAATGGTATTGCTATTATGGAACATTTTGAACATAATTCAAATTTCAAATTAGCTTCTGCCCAATTTTTTTCCCTGAGAAACCGAAAGAATGCAGAAAAATGTACAACACAAAAGCTTCACCTCTAATTCCAGTGCCTTCTTCCACAAGCAAATTCCAGATCTTTGTCAAAGGAAAGGGGCATATTAATTGTCTCTGGTCCATACCATCCTCTCCCCACCTTCAGATCTTTCAGCCACGGCCTTTTTTTAGAGGCATGTAGTTATGGCCTATCCACCTTGCTTGTAGCGTCTGCGTAAATGCCCAGATATGGCCACTATTTATTGTTTTTCCTGGCGTCTTTCAGTTATCCTAACCGACTGTTAAAAACCTTTCATATTTTTTTTTTACCACAGAGTGCTGGAATCTTGAAGACCTGAGTTCAAATCTAACATCAGACACTTAGATGACACTAGCTGTGTGATCTAAGCAAATCACTTGGCCTCCTCTTGCCTCAGTTTCCTCATCTGTAAAGTTGTAACAATAATAGCATCTCCTATCCCAGGGTTGTTGTGAGTTTAAATAAAAGCACTTTGTGAACCTTAAAGTGCTATATACGTGCCAGCTATTAATATTATTAATGAGTGTCTGGCACATAAAAGGTAATAATTACATAAATAATTAACATAAAGGATAATAATTCCTTCTTGACTTGATTTCCCTTTATCTGACACCCTTATGTCCTTCAAGAAGGAATTTGTTGTTGGTATATAGATGCAAACTGAAAACATGGGCAGAAAAGGGGAAAGGAAAGTGCATAAAAAATAGGATCACCAAAGGCAAATATCACTTATTTCCCAGTTTCTTCTATCATTGACTCTGGACCCAATAGTGTAAGTGCTGAGATTATTCTATACTTTTGAAGATTGTATCAAAGAAGAGGCTTCTACTGTTTATCTCCCCTTTTCTTCAGAAAACCATACTTGGATTTTCACATGAATCCTTTTTGCAGATGCTTCCAATTACAACCATGGGTGGCAATGCCTTGTCACCCACCTACTGCTCTGCAGTGCCAGCAATCAACATGGACGAATCTTCCCTATATATAACTGAGTGCTCTACTGTTATTTACCCAGGGCCGTTTGGATAATACCATCAGGTTTTAACTCATGAGAGTCATGACCTCCTCCTGCCCTGGAAGACCTTTTAATCTTTTGGTTCTGGATGCCATTTAACTGGGAGTATTCAATCTTGTTTGAATGTTTTCTGTCCATTAATGGCATTTATGATTGGGGGTGGGGTATGATATTGAGATAATCAAACGGTGATTTTCTTCTTACAGGTGCTGCCTGACAAACAGGTCAAGGAGAGAGCTGGTAAGTCTGTTCTATGACATGTGCTTATACTTTTGTTTTAGACAAACTTGTAGTTTAGAGGAGTCATGCACGGGTTGCATGTCATTAAACTCTGAATGTGCTTATTGATGAATCATTAATGGAAAGCTGTTATGGATTCTTCTTCAATATTGCTTGTTCCAAGGATCCATGATTTTATTCACAGCATCTCATAATGACCCCATTCACCTTTTTCTCCTCCTTTTCATCTTCCTTCCACTACCATGCTGGGGAACTGCCTCGCCAGAAGCATTAGTATATACACTAATCTCTTACTCTGAGTTGACTCATTTACTTAGCATAGGATGTTAATGAGAGCAGGGCAGTGGATTTTGATCCACATTAAGAATAGTTATTAGCTTCACACAGAGAAAAAAAACTCTTTCCTAACTTTAATCTCTACCCCTTAGCATGCTGATGCTTGATGTTTTTCCTCTGTGGAATAAATCAAAAAGTGTGAATGGCTTCATGTAAAACTATGATAACTACTAAAAAAAATCTTAGAGCATGGGTCCTTCTAACAGGTATATATCTATGTTTCGGTCAATCTTTTTTCAGTCTCTATGGCCCCATTTGGGGTTTTCCTGGCAAAGACACTGGAGTGGTTTGTCATTTCCTTCTCCAGCCCATTTTTGCAGATGAGGAAACTGAGGCAAACAGGGTGAATTGACTTGCCCAGAGCCACACAGCTAATAAGTGTCTGAAGTGAGATTTGAATTCAGGAAGATAAATTTTCCTGACTCCAGGTACAGCACTTTAACCAATGAACTACCTAGCTGCCCCACTGACTAACAGGGATCTATCTATAGATCTATAGATATATACATTAAGTATAGGACATAGGTATAGCGCATATGTTTATGTGAATATGTATGTATATACAAAAATTAGCACTTACAAATCTGAGTGTGAATTTTTATTGAGAAAATATTCACCATCAAAAAGTTAGAACTACTTAGGTTTATTTTAGAAGGGGGATGCAGGGGGTGTATACCTTTAGTTCCAGTTTTTGTATTAGCTGCTAAAATGGATACAACACTTGAAGGATCTGATGTATACCTTTAAATCTTAGTTTTTACAAAATATTGTGAAATACCTTTAAATCCTGGGTTTGACATGATCTTGCAAAATGAATGTAGGAAATGCTTAAAGGATCCTTGATTGCATCAGTACCTATTGCTAACCATCTGGACAAGTATGTCCTAAGGAATTGCCTGAGGCAAGATTTGAATCCAGGTCTTCTTAATTCCACACCTAGCAGAGCTCATGCTAGGCTATTTTGAAGTGCAAGGAAGGCAAGAAGAACATAGTACAACACTGCTTTTAAGCTGTTTTTTCCTGACTTAACTGAACAGTGTTCAAAAAACAATGAACAAACAACAGAAGACTTTATCCCCAGATACTTAAAAAAAAAAGGCAGTTAGGTGTTACAATGGATCGAGTGCTGGGCCTGGAGTGAGGAAGATTCTTCTTCCTGAGTTCAAATCTGGCTTCAGACACTAGCTGCATCACCCCGGACAAGTCATTTCACCCTGTTTGCCTCAGTTTCCTCATCTATAAAATGATCTGGAGAAGGAAATGTCAACCCTTTTCAGTATTTTTGCCAAGAAAACTCCAAATGGGATCATGGAGAGTCAGACATAGCTGAAAAACATCTGAAAAAATAATTCATAGGGATATCTGCTGGTTGCAGATTGACTTAGAAAACTACATGTTAACATTATCTATCTTTTATTGGATCTTATCTATTTTCTTCAGTATTTCCCAATTATATTTTAACCTGTTGCCAGCATTCCCAGGCCAAGAGTTTGACACCTCTGGATTTAGCCCATTCAAATTCCAGTATCAACATTTACTAGCTGTTACTTTTTGCTCCCAGAGCCTCTAATTCTTCATCTGTAAAATAGATATAAGACCTCACTACTTCTATCTCAGGGTTGTTGTGGGGAAAGCTCTTTCTAAAGCTTAACAATCTATTTAAATGTGAGCTTCTTCCAACTCATCCTTCCTTAAAGTTGAATACATTCCTCTAAATAGTAAATCGTTCTATAATGAAAATGCTGGGTGCTTCATTTCTCTTGTTAAAATATCTACCTGTATCTGAGTGTGTAAAGGACATTTACCTTAACAAATAAATAAGTAAAAATAATAAAACCATGCTTCATCTTAGAAATGACTGAGGAATAAACCTGAATCAGAAGCATGTTGCTTAGAAAACTAATCATTTTAACTAGACAACAAGCATAAAAATGTGAATTCATTTCTCTTTTTTGGCTACATAAAACTTTAATTCATCTAGGCTCAGATACACATTCCTTTGTGGCATTTAAAGCTCTCTGTGTACTGGCTCCAGCCTTGCTATAAGTTATTTCCAGCTATATGTGATTTACCTTCATAGATGCTACTGGCAATCAACTTTGATGTTCTTGTATGACTTTCCAGAGGCAGGATTTGAATCCAGGTCTCCCTGCCTTTGTATTGGCTGTCTTCCATGCCAGGAATGACTTCCTCCTTACCTGTATCTATTAAAATCCCTAGTATCCTTCTAAACTCAGAACAAGTCCTACATTCTATTCAAAAGCTTTACTGATTTCCTCCCAAGCTGCTAGTTCCCTCCTCAATCGATTACATTGTTTTCTATTGGTTGTTTGGTTGGTTGGGTTTTTTGTTTTTTGTTTTTTTTGGTATATACATATATGTGTGCATTTCTCTCCCCTAATAAAACATAAGATCCTTTCATAAAGAGACTGTCATTTTTGGTCTTTTTCCCCCTAGTGCCTCATACGTAGTAGCTGCTTTTTGATTTATTTTGTTTATATTCAACATATTTCCCTCACTCAGGTCTTACTAGCTGTGTGACCCTGGGCAAGTTACTTGACCCTGTTTGCCTCAGTTTCCTCATCTATAAAATGACCCAGAGAAGGAAATGTCAAACCACTCTAGTATCTTTGCCAAGAAAACTCCAAAGCCTCTGGTGCCTGGCAATAGTAGGTGCTTAATAAATGCTACTTGATTGATTTTTGGACTGATTATAGGTCTCAGGACTAGACCTGTGATTTTATGGACATAGTGGATTCTCTTTACCAATATGGTAGGTCAGCACCTTCTCTATATGTTAGTTACAGCCTCAGAGAACTGCCCAGGGCACTAAGGTCAGGTACCTTGCCCAGAGTTATAGAGTTAGTATGCGTCAGATCCAGAACTGAAACGAAGCTGTGCTGGCTCAGACATCAGGTCTCTCAATCCTTCTTAATTTTAGTGCCTTCCTTCTGTTAGTTATTCCCTATTTATCCAGCATGTAGTTTGTTTGTATGGGCTTACCTGCAAGTTGCCTTCAAGCTGCCTTAGATGGTGAACTACTTGACAGAGGGACAGTCGGGGCAGCTAGGTGGCGCAGTGGATAGAGCACTGGCCCTGGATTCAGGATAACCTGAGTTCAAATCCAGTCTCAGATCCTTGACACTTACTAGCTGTGTAACCCTGGGCAAGTCACTTAACCCCAATTGCCTCACCAAAAAAAAAAAAAGAAAGAAAGAAAAAAGAAAGAGGGACGGTCTTTGATTTATTTTTTTATCCTCAGCACTTAGCATAGTGCCTGGCACATAGTAGGTGCTTAATGTATGTGGATTGACTATGTATGCCACAGTGCCCTGATGTTTCTCCCACTACTAGATAAAATTTTATTTTTTCGTCTAACTTAAATCGAGAGAGAGAGAGAGAATCAGCTACAATTTTTACCCTTGAAATGACAAGTATTTTTTGGTTGCAGTTTAATCTCTAAAAAGGTCAGCATTTGGTGACCCATCGTATAATAGCAGGCTCTCATACTGTGATTTTTGCATACTGGGAGGTAGAATTTTTGCCCATAAAAGTCCTCGTTTTTTAGCTGTTGCAATTCACACTGCCTTTTGGTGCTTGGTTTCCATCAGGGGAAATGAATAGGAAAGCAGGCAGGCAGAAAACTAGAAAGAAGCAAGTCCATTTCTATAGAAGTAATTAGAGAGAGCAACATGAGAGTAGGAAAGATCAGTGAAGGGTGGCAGAGAGCAATTTTTCTGCACATGTAAATCTGATGAATGTGGTAGGCGACTCACTCAAATTCCCATATAACTGAAAAAAAAAAAGACTTTGAAAATGACTCTAAGTCTTTTCTTTCCCTGTCTTCCATGACACCCTTGGCTAATTTCAGTTTTGGTGGTGATTCTTTCTTGCTGTTTTAAAAAGGGAGGACTAGCACAGTCTTTGTCTAATTGGATTCCTCCACAGGCCTATCCAGGCCTTTTGGCACTCAGCTGCTTGGTGTATTTTTGTGTGGAGGGAGCTGCAATATTTCAGGCTGACTGAAGAGGCCACTGTTAGTACATATTGGCACAGGGTGCAGAGTGAAACAGGAAGAAGGAAGTGTCCTTGACTGGAGTTCAGTATTTGTAGTGGTGGTGATGACCTCAAAATGTACTTTTCTTATTTACTAAAACTCTGCATAGATTGAACCATATTCTTGTTACTTTCCATAATGCAACTAGGGGTTAAACGGGCAGTCCAAATGTAATTCGGAGATATAGCAGGAGGTCAACCCAGGGATGGGCCAGGGCAAGACATGAATTGCTACAGATATTTGTGTTGCTTCAGTTATACACTCTAGAAAGGAGCATAGATTTAGAGCTGAAAGAGATGTTAGAGTTCATCCATCCAAACCCCTTATTTTATAGATGAGAAAACTGAAGGGTGGAAGTGAGGAGGAGGTACTTTCCAGGCATGATGGAAAAGCACTGGAGGTAGAAGATGGAATGTTAAGTTCAGAGAATAGAAAACAGACCACTTTGGTTGAAACACAGAGTACATGTGAAGGGGAGTCATGTAAACTAAGTCTGGAAAGGTCTACTGGAGCCAAACCATAATGGATGACGCTCACTTTCATTTTAACCAAACACAATATCTGACTTTTATCACCATAGAGGCCCCACCCAAGACTGATTTGAGTGAAACCAGTCATTACCAGACAAAGCAGAAGTGACTTGTCCAAGATCACATAGGCAGTAAGAGGTGGAGCAGGGATCCCAACCCAGGTATTCTGGCTCCAAACCGAACCCTCCTTTCATCACAACATGTAAGAGGTGCTTTTTCTAAATAACCGTGCTGTATTTTCCTGGACTCTATAATGGGACCTTTAAATTAGAAATTAGGTGTCCAATCATATACACAAAGGGTGACTTACTTCAGAGCCACTAGAGGCTTCTTTCACTTAAATCAGACTTTGATGGAGCCTCAGCTCTGATAAAAGTCAGATGTTACATTTGGTGAAATGGAAGTAAATGGCATCTATTATGGTCTGGCTCCAGTAGACCTTTCCAGACGTAGTTCACACGACTCCCCTTCACAAACTCTGTGTTCCAGCCAAACCGGTCTGTTTTCTATTACCTAAATGTAGCACTTGGTTGCCCACCTCAGTACCTTTCCAGAGTGTCTAGAACATCACTCCTTGTCAGTTCCACCTCTCGAAAGCCAACCTTGTTTAAGGAGTCACTTAGGCAGCTCTTCCTCCTATGGGAAGCCTTTCCTGATACCCCTAGTTCTCAGTACACATGCCCTACTCAAAATACCTTGTTTTTATTTATCTATATCAGTTAGTTATCTCCCCACTTCTAAACTCCCAAGAAAAGGACCATTTTTCATCTTGTCTTTGTCTCCCCAGTACAATATACATAGTAGGTGCTTAATAAATGCTTGTCAAGCATTGGACTCATTCTAACTGAACACAAAAATTAGCTACATTTTCTGCAAAGGTTAAATGTCATTTAAACATTAAAGTATGTAAACAGTAGCTGACTGCCCTGGAGAGCATCAGGAAATTTACAGTCCTGACTTAGCTTTATCTCATTGTATGACCCTGGGAAAGTCATTTGTGCTCTTTGGTCTTTAGTTTCCTCCTTGTAAAATGAGGAGATTGAACTCTATGGTCTCTAAGAACTCTTCCCACCCTGACATTCAATGAATCAAATGCATTCCATAACCATCCTTTAACAATTAACCCCAAAAAGCTATCTTTTGTTAAATAGAATACATGTGGCAGATCTGTTTTATATTTTAAAAATTTTCCTCATTACCTCATTTCTTCCATACTTTGATGGATCACTGCTGTGGGCACTTCCTCCAACAGTGCAGCACATGACCTTTCTGTACCTTCTCAGGCTGGGTGATTCTTGTCCATGTCAAATACTAGGTAGAGAGCTGGTTTTGGGTCCTGGAAGCCAGGAGTCTAAGGTCTAAGTCTGACAGATCTAGCTTTTTGACCCTGCACAAGTCATTTAACTTCTCAAGTGCTCTAAGCATCTCTCTAAAGTTATTAGTTGCAGAGAAATTACTGACCTGTATTAGTAAAGGAGGCTTCCTCATCTAAGAGTTCCCTTTACCAATGAAATTATAGGTTTGCTCTATCCCTATTCTTCCCCAAAGGAGATATCCAGCATGCCCAACGTTTTGAAGGTCTTCTAAGAAGGTAACTAGGTGGTGCATTGGGTAGAGCACTGGTCCTGGGATCAACTGAATTCAGATCCTATCTCAGACACTTACTAGCTGTGTGTCCCTAAGTAAGTCACAAACTCTGTCTATCTCAGTTTTCCTATCTGTAAAATGAGGATAATAGTAATACCCACCTCCCAGGGTTGTTGTAAAAATCAAATGAGATATTATTTGTAAAGTACTCAGTAAACCTGAAAGAGCTGTGTAATATGCTATGATCATCATCACTAACAACACTACCACCATCATCACCATCACCATGTCTTCAATGTTGAGTACATACCAGTGCAATACTTGCAGTGGTCTTCTATTTTCTTTTATTCCTTTTCCCACCATGATAGGCTTTTGATAATGTTTTTTGTTTGTTTTGTTTTGTTTTGTTTTGTTTTGTTCTTGTGGGGCAATTGGGATTAAGTGACTTGCCCAGGGTCACATAGCTAGTAAGTGTCAAGTGTCTGAGGTCGGATTTGAACTCAGGTCCTCCTGAATCCAGGGCTGGTGCTTTATCCACTGTGCCACCTAGTTGACCCCTCAACATTTGTTTTTATAAGATTTCTAGTTTCAAATTTTTCTCCCTCCCTCCTCCCCAAGACAGCAAGCAATCTGATATAGGTTATATATGTATAATCACATTAAATATATTTCTACATTAGTTATGCTGTGAAAAAAGAATTAGAGCAAAAGGGGGGAAAAAAAGAAAAACAAAAAAAATAGAAACAATATGGTTCAATATGCATCTGGATACCACAGTTTTTGGTGTGTTTTTGTTTTTTTTTTTCTGGATTTGGAGAGCATTTTCCATCATGAGTCCTTTGGAACTATCTTGGACCATTGTATTGCTGAGAAAAGTCAAGTCTATTACAGTTGATCAACACACAATGTTGTTGATACTGTGTACAATGTTCTCCTGGTTCTGCTCATCTCACTCATCATCAGTTTGTGCAAGTCCTTCCAGGTTTCTCTGAAATACACCTGCTCATCGTTTCTTATAGCACAATAGTATTCCATTACATTAATATACCACAACTTGTTCAGCCATTCTCCAATTGATGGGTATCCCCTCAATTTCCAATTCCTTGCCACCACAAAAAGAGCAGCTATAAATATGTTTGTACATGTGGGTCCTTTTCCCTTTTTTTTCTTCTTAGCAACAAACATTTATTTTATTTTCCAGTTGTATGTATGGGTAGTTTTCAACATTAATTTTCATAAGATTTAGAGTTCCAAATTTTTCTCCCTCCCTCCCTCCCTTTCCTCCCCTCTCCACAAGATTGCAACCAGGTTATATATGTACAATCCACAAGTGTTCTTTTTATTAATTTTTTCTATAGGGGTGCATAGAAAGCTTCCTCATTAGTTCCTTGGGATTGTCTTGGATCATTGCACTGCCGAGAGTAGTTAAGTCATTCACAATTGCTCATTGAACAATAATACTGCTGTCACTATGCATAATGTTCTCCCGGCTCCGCTCACTTCACTATACATCAATGTTCATTAGTCTTTCCAGATTTTTCTGGGATCATCCTGTTTCTCATTTCCTGTAGCACAAGACCATTCCACTACAATCATATAGCACAGCTTTTTCCATCATTCCTCAATTGATGGACATTCCCTTGATTCCCAATTCTTAGCCTCCCACTAAGAGTTGGTATAAATATTTTTTGTACAATTTTTCCCCCTTTTCTCTTTTTCATGATTACTATTGTTAACTGTTTCTCTTCCATCCTATTCTGTCCCCCAAGATATTTATTCTATTATCCATCTTCTTTCATCCTATCACTCTTTGAAAGGGATTTGCTTCTGTCTGTTCCCTTCCCCACTCTGCCCTTCCTTCTTTTGCCCTTCTCTCTTTATCCCCTTCCCCTCCTATTTTCCTGCAGGGTTAGAGAGATTACTCCACTCAATTGAGTGTGTACATTATTCTCTCCTTGAGCCAATTCTAATGAGATTGAGGTCTTTGAGCCAATTCTGATGAGTGTTAGGCTCATTTACTGCCCATCTTAAACAGATTACTCCACCCAGTTGAGTGTGTCTGTTAGTCCTTCCTTGAGGCAGCTCTGATGAGTTTAAGGTCTTTGAACCTTTTCTGATGAGTGTAAAATTCATTTACTGGCCTGCATCTCTCCCATCTCTACCCCCACTCCATAAGCCTTTTCCTGTTTCTTTCATGTAGGATTTCACCTCTGCCCTTCCCCCTCCCCCAGTGAATTTCCTTCACCCCTCAATTTAACCCTAAAGATGTCATCACCTAGCTAAGTGACACAGTGGACAAAGCATCACCCCTGGACCCAGGGGGATCCCAGCCAAAACACGGCCTCAGACACAAGACAGTTGCCCACTGTACTACCCCAGGTATGTCCCCCAGCTCCAATTTTTTATGGTTCTCTAGGGTCTTGTATTTGAAAGTCAAATTTGTGGGGCAGCTAGATGGTGCAGTGGAGAGAGCACTGACCCTGGAGTCAGGAGTACCTGAGTTCAAATCCAGCCTCAGACACTTAACACTTACTAGCTGTGTGACCCTGGGCAAGTCACTTAACCCCAATTGCCTCACTAAAAATTTAAAAAAAAATTGTCATTCAGTTCAGGTCTTTTCATCACAAATATCTGAAAGTCTTCTTTTTCATTAAAGTCCCATTTTTTCTGCTGTGCTGGGTAGGTGATTCTTGGTTGTAATCCTATTTCCTTTGCCCTTTGGAATATCATATTCCATGCCCTCCAGTCCTTTAATGTAGAAGCTGCTAAATCTTGTGCTATCCTGACTGGAGCTCCACAGTACTTGAATTCTTTCTTTTTAGCAGCTTGCAATATTTTCTCCTTGACCTGAGAGCTCTGGAATTTGGCTATAATATTCCTAGGAGTTTTCCTTTTGAGATCTCTTTCTGGAGGTGATCAGTAGATTCTTTCAATTTCTATTTTCGTTTCTTCTTCTAGAATTTCAGGGCAATTTTCCCTGAGAATATCTTGGAAGATGGTGTCTAAGCTCTTTCCTTGATCATGGTTTTCAGGTAGACCAATAATTTTCAAATTATCTCTCCTGGACCTATTTTCCAGGTCAGCAGCTTTTCCCAGAAGATATTTCACATTGCCATCTATTTTTTATTCATTTGGATTTGCTTTATTGTGTCTTGGTTTCTCATAAAGTCACTGGCTTCCATTTGTTCAATCCTAATTCTTAGGCAATTATTTTCATCAGAGAGCTTTTGTACCTCCCTTTCCATTTGTCCAATTTGACTTTTCAAGCTGTTGACTTTTTTTCATGTCTTTCCTGCATCACCCTCATTTCTCTTTCCATTTTTTCCTCTACCTCTCTAACTTTATCTTCAAAGTCCTTTTTGAGCACCTCTATGGCCTGAGACCAATTCATATTTTTCTTGGAAGCTTTAGATATAGGGGCCCTGATGTTGACATCTTCCTCTGAGGGTGCCCCTTGGTCTTCCTTGTTACTGAAGAAACTTTCTATGGTCCTCACCTTTCTCTGTTGGATCATCTTGCCTTTCTTTTACTTGGCTTTTAGCTCCTTAAAGTGGGACACTGTTTCCAGGCTGCAGTATTCCAAGCTTAAGAAGTCCCAGGTGGGGGGCGGCTAGATAGCACAGTGGATAAAGCACCGGCCCTGGATTCAGGAGTACCTGAGTTCAAATGTGGCTTTGGACACTTGACACTATCTGTGTGACCCTGGGCAAGTCACTTAACCCCCATTGCCCCGCAAAAAATAAAATAAAATAAAATAAAAAAAAGAGAGAAGAAGTCCCAGGTGGTATGATTTAAGGAGAATCAGGTTCTTCACTCCCTGGTCTGTTCCCTGGTCCTTAGATGACCCCAGACCAACTTGCTAATCAACCAGTTTTGTGTGTTGTGGTTGTTAGCTCTGACGAGCCTGTGGCCCTCCCCAACCTGGGCCACTGCTACTGGAGCCTACTTCCTGGTTCTCAGCAGGGGTGTAAAATCCAAGTTCTGCCTTAGCACCAGCATAAACCCCTGTAGTCTCCCCCCTGCCCAGGGCTCAGCCCACTCACCAGACTGTGAGCTTAGTTCCAGACGACACCGGTGCTTCAGCTGATTCAGAGGCTCTGGGGCTCTCCTTCTCTGGTGAGGCCTTCCTGGGACTGGATCTGTGTCAGGGTGACTGTGGGGTTGGGCTCGACCCCTGTATTAGCACAGCACCTCCCTCCTTCTGACCTTCCAAGTCGTTCTTGGTTAGAAGATGATTTCAGCACATTCTTCTGTGAGTTTTGCTGCTCCAGGCATTTTCCTATGGCATTATTTGGATGTTTTTTGGAGCGATCATGTCATGAGTTCGGGAGCTCACTGCCTTTCCTCTGCCATCTTCCCTTTTCCCTTTTTTATGATCTCTTTGGGAAAAAGACCTAATAGTGTTATTGCTGGGTCAAAGAGTACTCACAGCTTTATAGCCCTTTGGGCATAGTTCCAAATTGTTCTCCAGAATGGTTGAATCAGTTCACAGCTCCACCAACAATGCATTAGTGTTCTAATTTTTCCACAGCTTCTCCAACATTTGTTATTTTCCTTTTCTGTCATATTAGCCAATCTGATAGGTGTCAGGTGGAACCTCAGAGTTGTTTCAATTTGCATTTCTCTAATCAATAGTTATTTAGAGCATTTTTTCATATGGCAATAGATAGTTTTGATTTCTTCATCAGAAAACTGCCTGTTCATATCCTCTGACCATTTCTCAATTGGGGAATGACTTGGATCCTTATAAATTTGATTTAGTTCCCCATATATTTTAGAAATGAGGCCTTTATCAGAAATATTGGCCATAAAAATTGTTTCCCAGCTTTCTTCCTCCCTTCTAATTTTGGTTGCATTGCTTCTGTTTGTACAAAACCTTTTTAATTTAATGTAATCAAAATCATCCATTTTGCATTTCATAATATTCTCTATCTCTTGTTTGGTTATAAACTATTCTCCTTTCCATAAATCTGAGACATAAACTATTCCTTCCTCTCCTAATTTACCTATGGTATCACCTTTTATGTCTAAATCATGTACCCATTTTGGCCTTATTTTAGTATAAGGTGTAAGATGTTGGCCTATGCCTAGTTTCTGTCATAGTGTCTTCCAGTTTTCCCAGCAGTTTTTGTCAAAAACTAAGTTCCTATCCCAGAATCTGGAGTCTTTGGGTTTATCAAACAGTACATTACTAAAATCATTTACTACCGTGTCCTCTGCCTAACCTATTCCATTGATCCACCACTCTATTTCTTAGCCAGTACCAAATAGTTTTGACTGCTGCTTTATAGTAAAGCTTCAGATTTAGTACAGCTAACCCACCTTCCTGTGCATTTTTTTCAATAATTCCCTTGATATTCTTGATCTTTTGTTCTTCCAGATGAATTTTGTTATTTTTTCTAGCTCTATAAAATAATTTTTAGGTAGTCTGATTGGTATGGCATTGAATAAGTAAATTAATTTAGGTTAGAATTGTCATTTTTATTATATTAGCTCGGCCTATCCATGAGCAATTGATATTTTCCCCAATTATTTAGATCTGATTTTATTTGTGTGAAAAGTGTTTTGTATTTGTGTTCATAGAGTTCCTGGGTTTGTTTTGGCAAGTAGACTCCCAAGTATTTTATATTGTCTACCATTACTTTAAATGGAATTTCTCTTTCTATCTCTCACTGCTGGACTTTGATGGTCATGTATAGAAATCCTGATGATTTATGTGGATTTATCTTATATCCTGCAACTTTGCTAAAGTTGTTAACTATTTCAAGTACTTTTTAGTTGATTCTCTAGGATTCTCTAAGTATACGATCATATCATCTGCAAAGAGTGAAAGTTTTGTTTCCTCCTTCCCTATTCTAATTCCTTTAATTCCTTTTTCTTCTCTTATTGATGAAGCTAACATTTCTAGTACAATATTAAATAATAGAGATGATAATGGACATCCCTGTTTCACCCCTGATCTTATTGGGAAGGCCTCTAACTTATATCCATTTCATGTAATTTTTGCTGATGGTTTTAGGTAGATACTGCTTATTATTTTAAGGAAATCTCCACCTATTCCTATTCTTATGCTCTCTAGTGTTTTTATTAGGAATGGGTGCTGTATTTTGTCAAAATCTTTCTCTGCATCTATTGAGATAATCCTATGGTTTTGGTTAGTTTTGTTGATAGTTTTCCTGATGTTGAACCAGCCCTGCATTCCTGGTATAAATCCCACCTGGTCATAGTGTATTATCCTGGTGATCACTTGTTGTAATCGCCTTGTGAAGCCAGATTTGAAGTCAGGAAGATGAGACTTCCTGACTCAGGCCCTGGCGCTCTATCCATCATGCCACCTGGCTGGGCTGCCTGGCATTTTAAAGTTTGCAAAGCACTTTACCAATACTAAGTCATGTTATCCTGACAGTAGCCCAGGGAGGTAGAGGTCATTATTATTCCCTTTTTACAGGTGCTACTCATTTCTCCATTACCCTTTGGATTCCCTACAATTTGGTTGCTTTGGAGATTAGAGTGTTTCATGATTTGTGGCAACATCTTATCACGAAAAGATTACTGCTGTTGAAAGGATGACTTCAGTGTCAAGACACTGCTCTAGATTTGGGTTCAAGAAACAGCTTTAGATACTAGATCATTTCATGAATTGTGAAATTTCCCAAGTGCCACCTACTTTTTAAAACATATTGAAGGGGCAGCTAGGTGGCGCAGTGGACAGAGCACCAGCCCTGGAGTCAGGAGGACCTGAGTTCAAATTCAGCCTCAGACACTTAACACTTACTAGCTGTGTGACCCTGGGCAAGTCACTTAACCCCAATTGCCTCACTTAAAAAAAAAAAAAACATATTGAAAACTGTTCTCTGAATGACTTTTAAATTATTCTTCATCCAGCAGGTATTTCTTCTATATCAGGTCCAGCTTCATTTTTCTAACTGTCCTTTTCACTTTCTTACATTAAGAACTAAGTTGTGAAAGTCACTATGGTCAAAATTGATAACTGTAGAAACTTGACTGAACTGTTCCATTTCCCGTCTCTTTTTTGGCCTCTTTTGTTTGTGTTCTAGATGGTTTAGTTGGCTCTTTCACCAAATGTCTTATGGATTCATTTTCCTCTCTACAACTTCTTGGAACCTTTGGTGAGGTGATATTGCTTAAGGTCTTCTATCATAGTCCTAAATAATGTTTTGCAAATTAAGTCATATTTCATATTGTCAGTGTCCTTTATGCCATAGTATGGGCAGGAGATTAAATATTTGCTTACTGAGATACTTTCTGAGCTTTTTGGTCTCCTTACTGAAATAATATTGGGTAGTAGAGTGCTAGAATTGGAATCAGGAATACCTGGGTTCACATCTTACATCTCATACCAGTTTTGTGACCATATGCAAGTCACTTAAGCTCTCTGAGAGGAACGGTAATAGCTATAGTCACTATCTTGCAGGGTAATTATGTGATTCAAATGTAATATAAATCACTATGTAAAGTCAGTTATTATTATCAGTTCATCATTTCTTAAAATGGAGTTATTTAGAATCAATACCTTAAATTTTATCCACTTTCCAGTTTTCAACCATTCCCAGGATCAATAGCTTATTTTCTTTACTTTTTCTTCCAATTTGACTTGATCTTGACCTTTACTTTTTAGTTAATGATTTGACTGAACACAGAGAAATCTTATGAAGTGATTTCCACAGCAATACTCAGGAATTTTCTGTCAAGATAAAGTCAATTTATTTCTTTTTTCTTTCTCGTGTGTATGTGTGTATAAGTGTGTGATGTAATTCAGTACCAGACATACCCATTGCTTTCTGTGTTTCTTCTTGAGGAAAATATTCAAAATATCTAGGTATGATATTTCTGAATAATCTACAAGCCTCTGGTCTCTTTCATTTCTTAATCCTTCCATTTTCCTGTAACTTCTTTATTTTTAAAATTAATTTATAGGGAGAATGTCAATTTAGACATGGTTCATTTCTTCCACTGGCATATTAATCTTATGGTTTGTTGAATGATGTCACATTTAGAGTTCCAACAGTTCAGGCAATGTTTATAAGCAGTTGAAAACTTGTAATTCTTAGCACCTTATGCTTTCTTTTTTACCATTCTGTCACCATCACTGGAGAAACATTAGGGAGCCACTCAGAGTTGAGGGCCACTGTTTCATATATGTTTTATTAGTCTCCTTGGCCAAGAATTCATCACCTGAGGACCCACTTGCTGCCAGTGTTGCTTCCACACTTAGGTGGCTGGTTCTTGGACTGCAGACATACAATCTGTAAGGGGACCTGGAGTCCAAGGTAGACCCTGCCAGAGCTTTTACTCTGCTGGTTATACTTTTTAAAACTCAAAGTTACTGCTATATTATTCATTCACTCAAAGGCCTTCAACACTTGGGAGTATTGAACCAGCAAGCCACATCACTCTTTTTTTCCATTTAAAAAAAATTAGTTTTTAATGACAAAAAATTATTATGTCTCCTTCCCATATAACCCCCACCACTTAAAATTAAATCTTTGCAACAATTATGCATAGTAAAAAGAAATCTTCACCTTGGTTATGTCCAAAAAACATATTTCTCATTCTGAATTCCAAGTTCTTCTCTGTCAGGAAGTAGATAACATGTTTTACCATCATTCCTCTGGAATCAGGAGTTGGTCATTGCCTTTGATCAGAGTTAAAACAGCTTTCAAAATTGTTTGTTTTAACAATGTTGTTGCCCTGCATCACTGTCCATGACAAACAGTCAGTTCTTGAGAAGGTGATCAGGTTTTTTTAAGTTTTAAGAAAGAAGATAGTTTTTTAAAAATCCCTCCCAATAAACTCCATATCTGCCTGATAAATTCAATTGAACAAACATTCATTAAACATGTACTATGAAAGACACTCACTTTATCAGTGGGCTAACAACAGAGAGAGAGAGAGAGAGAGAGAGAGAGGTGCTGCCCTCAAGAATTTTAGGTTCTTCTTATAGGATATAACATCTATTCAAGGTGGAAAATATAAGTAATTTCAAGAAGGAGAAAGTGTTAATAACTTAGAAGATCAGAAAAAAGGCCTTAGGTAGAAACTGAGATGAACCTTAAAAGAAACTAGAATTCTAAGAGTGTATTATTCCAGATGTGGGATATTTTATGCAAAAGAGGTAGGAGATAGAATATCATGTGCAAAAATAGCTAGCAGGCCAGTTTTATTAGACTGGAGGGCATGTGAAGAAGAAATGATATGAAAGAAGCCTGCAGAGGTTATTCTACATGATCTCCCAGAAACATGGTTAGATCAGTGTGAGCTGGGTAACTGCTCTGACAACAACTGAAAAGCCATTTCATGACCCTGGCTATTTGTTCTTTCACCAAGGCCTACACATGGTCTCCCACATTCCCAATCCTCATATATTGGTTATGTTATGACTTCTTTGTTATAGACTATCTCATGGATGTGAAGAATCCATTGGAGGAATTCTATGTTCCTACTATTTCCTAAAAATAGCAACTCACATTTATGTAGCCCATTACTTGTAACAACCATGAAACAAGTATGACAAGTATTGTCCCAATTTTACAGATGAAGAAATCAAATCTCAAAAATGTTAAATAGTTAAAAACCTCAAAAAATAGTTAAGTGACTTACTTCAAGTCACATAGCCAATAAGAGTCTAAGTCAGAATTCATGGGTCCCATAGTTTCTTTCAAATCTTAGCTAAAATCCCACCTTGTGCAAGAAGACTTTCCTAATCCCCCTTAATTCCAGTGCCTTCTCTCTGATCTCTAATTTATCCTATATGGATCCAACTTCATACCTATTTGTTTGTATGTTGTCTCTCCCGTTAGACTGTGAAATCCTTAAGAGCAGAGACTGTCTTTTGTTGTTCTTTGTTTTCCCCCACAACTTAGCCCAGTGCTTGGCACATCATATGTCCTTCATAAGTTCATAAGTGATTTTTTTTTTTGTGAGGCAATTGGGGCTAAGTGACTTTGTAAGTGATTCTTGACATGATTCAAACCCCGACCTCTCTTGCTGGCTCCAAGCATGCTTTCCCTAGTAATACACCATGCTTACCTCACAATAAATAATTTTCTCTAAAGCAAGGCATTTTCTTCCTCCTTACAGAGGACCAGATCCCATAATCTTTGTGTTTCTGCATAGGGCAGAGCTCCAGGATTAGACCTCATAAAGCACCACTGGTCTCCAGGAAATCTTTTATGGTCTATTGACATTGCTAGGAAATGAATTACATGCTATGAATGAGTTCATATCTAAGAATACAGCAGCATAACTAATGATCATTATCCATGAGGATCTGATGAAATGATAAGTTTTGATTTTTTGGTACAAGATTAATTTTGTGCAGATTATAAATATGATGATAAAGCATGTTGTATGGGAGACTCAAGATTATATGCAAAAGAGCATTCAAGACATAAAAACATAATTATCAAAAACAAAAAAAAGCCTTATAGCCTTCTACTACCACTTATTTTCTTTAATGTAACAAAGATTACTATCTCAAAAATAATGGAATTAACCATAGGCTGCTTCTAAATATATTTGCAAGATGTGGGTAGACTGGGGAAATCTAGAAGGTGAAATCTATTTCCTCTAATATAGAATTTACCTTTTTTTTAAAAAAAAAAAAAAGCATGGCTCTATTCAGATGAGTAGAATGAATCAGCTCCCAAATAGTAGGCTTCAAGTTAAGTTCTACCTTTCAAATCTTGGTATTAAAAAGAAAATATTCTTTGTTTCCCTCAAGATTTTATCAAGAGGCAAATTTAAAAGATATCCAATGTCAAAATGCTGCTTTATTAGTTAAGGACTATCATTTGCTACCTTGAAAATTATGTCTCTGTGTCTCTTTAGGATCAGAGAAAGTTGTTTTTGATTTGATGAGACTAAAGAAAATATTGATTAAAGTAGAATTCCTCTAACCAGAGAATATTCCTTCCTGACTGCTCCCACAAAGTATCATCCTCTCACCCCATTGTGTAATTATTCTCTACTTTTTTCAAATTTTCCCTCTGTGATTTCTGTACTAAGATATAATGAATCAACTTATCATATGTAACCCAATGGGAAAAGTTGACTCATTTCCCATAGGATTATGCAATACAAGAATCTAGCTACATGTTTCATCATTCTGATATGTTCTAGTTCTCAGGGTCAAGCATTCTATTCTTCAAGAAATATTTGTTTGGCTTTAATTCTACCATTCAGCACTTAAAAAAAAATTCAAATGAATTCAACAAACATTTATTAAGCATCATATATATATATATATATGCTTAATTATATATGTGTGTGTGTGTATGCATGTATATAGTCTCATAAATGGGTTTCAAAAGTTAAATATCCATATCTCTAACAATAATGCTCTACTACCATTTCCAAAATTACTACCTTCATTTTGTGCTTATCTAGAAGCACCAAATTCTTACGTACTTGCATTTTTACTTTGTAGTTTTTCAGAATATTTTTGAGGCAGTGTGGCATAATGGATAAAGAATGGCCTCATGAAGACTTGGGTACAAGTTTTACCTCTGGCACATATTGGCCAAGTGACCTTCTTCATGCCTCAGGAAACTCTCTAAGAATACAAATTGCAGAGAATGTGCTGATCTACATTGGTGGACCGTGTTCCCTCCCTGGGAGTTCCCCAATTCAGGAAAATTCCAGGTCCTATCCAGACAAAGGGTGCACTTTCACATCCATTACCTCATTTGACATTTACAGTAGTTTGAGTTAGGCCAAGGTAACAATATATAGCAAAGACTTGAAATCGCATCATTGTGAGGACCACTGATACAGATCACAGTACTCCAGAATTTAGTGAATGGTCTAAGAATTCAAGCAATTTCTAACCAATCTGGTGAGGACCCTCTACAAATTCATCTCTGCTGGTCTTTGGACTCCCGAGCCTATGCCTGAAGCCATTCCAGCTTGGGAGGACCTTCCAGAGCTTGGCCTCCACTGCTATAGACTTTGAGAACCCCGTGTAGGACAGGGAAGACAGTGAGCTCTCTCTATATTGATACACTGAAGTTCTTCAACTTACTCCTCCCATGACCTTTGGGCAAATTACTCAACCATCCCCAGTTCCCAGCTATAAAATGTAAGCAGAGGGGTGTTATAATAATAGGGGTATTGTGAGGTATGTGTGTACATGCATACAATGAGCTGAAATCTCAAACCCACAGGGCAGAGCAACATCTTAAGCCTGGAAAGGGAAAATGCTCTTCAAGTTTACTCAGGGGGAAAGAATGTATCCCTACTCAATGAGTGTTTCAGCACACGTGAGCATGTATCAATAAAGCTTAGCAGAATATGAGGTATAATCTGGAACAAGACCAAGAGGGTGCCCATAATTAGCTAGTCTTCTAATCATTCAATATAAGCCTTAGCATACCAGCCTGGCCAAATTCTGAGTTTTATGCACTTAACAAGCTGTAAGGGGAACTATGTTTTCTGGTAGCTCTTGAGGTCTCTGTTTCTAGGTGAGAAGATAGATTTTCTATTCCTAAAAACTCCAGGAGACCTGTCACTGTGTTCTGGAACAGGGCTTCTAAAACTTTTTTCACTCGAGACCCCTTTTCACCCAGTAAATTTTTATGTGACCACAGGTATATAGGTAAATAAAATAAGTATACATAACCTTTTACTGTTGCCAAATTTTTCACGACCCCCACATTCAGTTCTGTGACAGGGTGGTAGCCAACAGTTTAAGAAGTTTTGTTCTAGAGAGCTAGGCAGAGAAGAAGGAGAAAGACAGAATAAAAGAAAAGGAGGGACAGAAAGAGAAAAAGACAATATATTTGTATTCAGTTGGCTCTGTTAATTCTAATGATTTGATATATGCCATAGTTTTCTACTCTTCACCTCTACTATGGAAATGACACCCTAGTTTGTGTTTACCATTTTAGAGCCTTGGGATTAAAGGAACAATGCCTCCACTGCCTATAATCACTTCCCTCCAACATCTGTGTCAAAATGATTCTCCTGCTGAATAACATTACACAGTCCAATTAGCTAAATCTCAGGCCAGAAAGGTTTTTTATTCATCTTCCAAGTGCCAGGATAGTTGTCTGCCTGCACAAGTGAACTACTATCATGATTCAAAAACCCGCTAACGACAAGCTTGTCAGGTCTGTGGCTATTTACAGTCACAGAGAAGGATCTCTGATAACCACAACTTTGGTTATCTAAGGAGGTGCAGAATCCATCTGAATTTTCATGTTGCCTTTGTTTGGGATGCTGAATTCTAAAAATACAGCCAAGTCCCCATGAGTAATGGCTTTTTGAATCCCTGGATAGCTTGTCAGGTTAGGATTCATCATTTCAGCCTTGAATTTGATATCAAAGGGAAAAAAGATCATTGACATTTAGCAAAAGGGAAGGCCTAGAATGGATTGTTTTATGAAATGCTATTGACTTATATGCATAATTGTTTTTAACTTGGAAACCCAGTTTGTTTTCATTTGCCCATTAGCCTCATGGGGTTATCAGAATGACTACTTCTTGTCCCTTTAATGGGGGAAGGAGGGAGAAGACATGGACTATGTCTCTATGCCAACCTGGGGGGAAAAAATCAGCCCAGCTGTTGGGTGCTTTCCATAAGAACAAACAACCAATTAATTGACTGAGAGGTTTTTTTCACAGTTGTTTTGCTATTATGGAATAATAACCAGAAAAATAAATTATTCATATATTCCTAGATAATAAACTAAATACATCAGCTAACTCATGCTGAGGGAAACAAATACACACACACACACACACACACAACCCACTAGCACCACCACCACCACCAAAAACAAAGGATGGCTGCTCCTGGAAATTAAGATTACAAGCAATTTTTTAAAGGTTTTTAAGGATCCATTTTATTACTAGCCTCTTCTTAACTATGGTAATGGGAAGAGTAGTGGATTTGTTATCTAAAGATTTGGTACTGAGTCCTGTATTACTGGCTCTGTGAATGTGAGCAAGTACCTTCACCTTCCTGAACCTCAGTTTCTTCTTTTGTAAAATGGAGATCATAATATTTCTCTCACACATATATAATATTAAGGTGAACGAAGAGCTTCTACAACAATGCTATGAGGTGAGTAGTATAAATATCATTGTCCCCATTTTACAGATGAAGAGACTGAATTTCAGAGAGCTCAAACGATTTGCCCATGATCAGTCATATAGCTAGCCAATGATCAACATAATCAGGACCTGAAGTCAACTGCCTTTAAATCTATTTCATCTCCTCCACAAGGTGGTTTTGAGGAAAGTGCTATGTATACCACAAAAGTGCTGTACAAATGTAAGTTGCTATAATGTCTGCCTACAAGTAGTGTCTGATTAACCATCTTTACTGATTTTTCATTCAATTGACTGGTTCACTTGATACAATTGACCAAATCAACTGGTTCTTTTGGCATAATGCCAATACAGCCTTTAGCACCCAATACTTACTGTACCTTTTATGTCTCTTCCCTCCTGGTAAGTCATGTTCACTAAAATGTGCTTGCCTGTAGCAGCCTTCATGCTTCAAATTTGTTGCTTCTATTTTAGTCTAATGGGGATTGAGGAATCAATATTTCACAATATTATGAAAATTCTATGTAGAATGAGTCAATGAATTCTCTGAAAAGCAAATGAGGCCTGAGGGGCCTTCTTGTGGAAATCAAGCACAGGAAATCTAGTGCACCAGCTTTGGGGCAACTATTTTAATTGCTGAGGAGCTTTTTAAAAAACTTAACATTTTTATTTAAAGTTTTGAGTTCTAAATTCTCTATCCCTCCCTTTCCTCCCCTCTCCCTTCCCCCTCCCTGAGATGGTAAGCAGATATAGGTTATACATGTAAAATTATGTAAAACATTTCCATATTAGTCATTTTTGTACTAGGAGACTTGAATAAAAGAACAAAAATGAAAGAAAGAAAGTGAAAAATAGCATGCTTCAGTTTGTGTTCCATCAATATCAGTTCTTTCCCTTAGAGACAAATAGTATGCTTCATCATTAGTCCTTTAGGGTTGTCTTGGATCAGTGTATTGTTGATAATAAGAAAGTCATTCACAGTTCTTCATCAAACAATATTGCTTTCACTGTGCACGACATTCTGATTCTGTTCACTTCACTATGCTGTTCATGTAAGTCTTTCCAGGTATTTCTGAAATCATACTGCCTGTCATTTCTTAAAGCACAATAATGTTCCATTACAGTCATATAGTGTGTTTAGCCAGTCCCCAATTGATGGGCATCCCTTAGATTTCTAATTCTTAGCCATCACAAAAAGAGCTGCTATAAATATTTTTGTACAAATAGGTCCTTCTCCCTTTTTGGGGTATGTCTTTGGTATATAGACCTAACAGTAGTGTTGCTGGATCAAAGGGTATGTACAATTTTGTAGCAATTTGGGCATAGTTCCAAATGGCTCTCCAGAATAGTTGGATTAGTTCACAACTCCACCAACAGAGCATTAGCGTCCCAGTTTTCCCACATCCCTTTCAACAGCCAACATTTTCCTTTTTTGTTATATTAGATGATCTGATAGGTGTCAGGTGATCCCTCAGAGTTGTTTTAATTTGCATTTGAGAAGCTTTTTAAAAAAACTAATTTCTCGGGGCAGCTAGGTGGTGCAGTGGACAGAGCACCAGCCCTGGATTCAGGAGTACCTGAGTTCAAATCCGGCCTCAGACACTTGACACTTACTAGCTGTGTGACCCTGGGCAAGTCACTTAACCCCCATTGCCTTCTTCCCCCCCCCCCCAAAACAAACAAATTTCTGAGTTCTCAGCTGTTTTGAATAATTGAGATTGCCAGAAGTATAACCTCAAGGTAAGTAAAGTAGTATTGTAATGACAGGTCTCAATACTTTGCCCTTTGCAGATGACTCCCAAATACGTACCTACACCAGCCTTGGTCTCCCCTCTTAGATCTTTAGTCTTACATTTCTACCTATATCCTTTTTCCACCTGGAACATTTTTCATCCTCAGAGGGTTCCCATTGCCTCCGTGATAAAACATAAACCTTTTGACATTACACTGAAGGCCTGATATTACCTGGATTCAACTTACTCTTCAATTTAGCCCTGATTCTCATTACTTCTCTCACTCTGCTGACTAGTCACATTGGCTACAAGCTCTTCCCTGAATTCAATATTCCATCATCCCCCTTGGTGGCTCCACACCCAAGAAGCACTTGCCTCCTTATCTTCTCTCCATCTTTATCTTCATCTCTCAGAGCCTTTGTCTTCCTTCAAGTCTCAGCTTAGGTGGCACCTCTTCCATGAAGCCTTCTTTCTGATTGCTAAGATGTTCTCCCTCCTCCATATGTGTATTCCTCTAGAAAAATGTGAGTTCTTTGAAAACAGGGACTATTTCTTTTTTTGTCTCCCCTAGCACAGTGCCTTTCATAATAGTAGGCACCTAATAAGTATTTGTTAACGTTAATATCTAAAAGATATTTCAACATCTTCATCACAAAGCAACTTACTAACAAAAGGCAAAATATACATGTTATTCATTAATCTTCCTAATCCTCACTAGATCCTTTGTCCTTTGAAAAAATCTCATATCCATTCTTGACTTTCTATTCCTATACTGCCACTACCCTAGTTGAGACTCATTACATAACACCTGCATAATACCTTTGTTCTCAGACCTTCACAAAAACTTTTCTAATCTGTTTTTATTCTTTGACTTAACCTTGTGGGGAGCCACTCCCAACCAGTCTCTTTGCCATCAGTCTCCACAATTCACCTGGCACATGGTAGCCAGATTTATCTTCCTAAAGCATAGCTGCTGATCATATGTCATTTTCCTATTCAAAAACCTTCAGGGCCTTCAATAATAGTATTTCCATTTTGGAAGGTTGGGGCGGGGGGCGGTGCATCCAGTAATCCAACTCATATTAAATAGGAAGGCACCACTAAGAAGCATTTGGCCAAGGGTTCTTAACCTCGGCTCCATGAACTTCTGTGTATGTGTGTTTAATATATATTTTGATAATAGTATTTCAATATAATTGGTTTTGTGAGGGCCAAAATTTGATATACAGAGTGTTAATTGGGTGATTCACCATAATATTAGGGTCCCAGAAATATGAGGGACCTTTTAGGTTCACCCTCCCCTCTGAACTGCCCTTTTTAGATATTTCTCCCAGACCAGTAAGAAAGGAACCTTTAAGCTTTAATTCACAAAAGGATCAGATTTTATTACTTGGGAATTAATTAAATGACAAAGGTGAAACCAATAAAAATCAAAGATAAGGAAATAGGAAAAAAAGAAATACAGATAAATACTCTTAACTCTAAACTTAGTCTATACAATCCGTAGATCATTTCCAATTAAGCTAATTCAAAGGAATTTAGGGTTTTCTGTAATTAACTCACCAAAACCTGGAAAGTCTGCTGTTGCTCACGTCACTGGAAGGGGAGAAGCCAGAGAGAGAGAGAGAGAGCTCTCATTCTGGAAGAGCCTCCGCTTCCCTTCAGGGAGCGTTCACTCTTTCCTCCCCCAAAAAGGGAGGTCCTTCAAAAACTGCCTATGGAGAGTTCTCCTTCTGACCTCAGTAGCATACGTAACTTCAGGGTGGGTCAGGTGTGGCCCCTCCCAAATGAGTCAGCTAAAACTCCAATAATAATTTTTACCACAGTTTCCTTAGTAATCCTATGTATTTTTATTCATTTAAAAACATTATTCTTAGACCGTGTCCATAGGCTTCAGCAGATCGTCAAAGAAAAAGACTTAAAAACAGTTCTAGCTTCTGTTTGAGGAAATCTGGTGATTGGAACCCATTGCCTTTCATGACAAATTATTACCCTTTAGGGTAGTTCTCATTGTTTAAAAACTTTTGCTTCTATTGAATTGAAATCTTTCTCTGTTACTTCCACCCATGGGTCCTGATTCTGCCTGAAGTCAAGTAAAACAATTCTGATCTCTCTTTCAAGTACTGAAGTATTGAAGACAGCTATGCTCCTCATTTCCTGACCCCAGACCAACCCATGTCTATTGTTCTCTGTGCGAAATATCTCGAGTTACTTAAACTGATCTTTGTATGGCTTGTGTTCTACTCCTGGTTTCTAGTGCTAGTCCTTGGTTTCATTGTCCTGGTTACCCTCCTCTGGATAAACTCCAGATTGTCAGTGTCCTTCCTAAAATACAGTAATCCAAACTGAACATAGGAGCCCAGGTGTGACCTGATGATCACTCTGGACATCAAACTTCTATTTATGCAGTATAAAATCACATAAGCTTTTTTTTTTTTTTGCTTCAATACTGTATTATTGAGAGTCTTCTAAAACCTCTATTTTTCACCTAAATTGTTGTCTAGCCATACCTCACTCATTTTATAGTTGTGTAGTTGGGTTTTTTTAAGCCAAAAGCAGGATGTGATCCTTATTGAATTTCATCTTACTGGTTTAGACCAATCATTCCAGTCTTTTGAGATCTCTCTGGTTCCCAGTTATGATATCCAACACGTTATCTACCTCTCCCAGGCCAAGGATTCAAATTGAACTCTAATTCAAACACCATGTCCAATACTCCCATCTACTTTTCTTTAATTTGCATAAAGGGACTATTTTGCATTAAGGGCAAGGAACCATATCTTACATGCATCTCTTGTTATTTTTCTCAGGACCTAGCATGGTGACATAAAATTAGTGCCTCACTTCAATTAATATTGATTAATTAAATGATTATGCAATAGAATTGAAGGAAAAGAACATCAATCATATGGTTATTAGGATACTATCCACATGATACAATTTTTAAAAAGCTGCATAGTAAAAAATTAATTCACTCATGGTGATTTTTGACAGATTCTTTTCCCAATGAATTGGTGTTTTGTTAGAACATGAAAACATTTTTATTTCAATTGTTGAAAAAGATCAGATAACCAAGCATCAGGTAGCCAGCTGAAGCTGGGTACTTGTAATGGGCTAAAATTCTAGCTATAACTATCTAAAAATCTAATGAGTGGTCGCCAATAAATTATAAGCTTTAGCAAGAATATTTAAGTGTTTAAATATTTATTACAGAGCATTAGGATCAGAGAGAAAGGTAAAAATCTAACTATTTCTAAGAAACCCTATCATCCAACCTGCCATGGTGAGGTCAGGAACCAAAAGAGAGAGAGAGAGAATTCCTCCCCCAGCGTCCACTTCCTACTTCATGTGTCCCTCCCAGAAATGGGAGCCTCCTCAAGTTGATTGGCTGGTAGCCTTGATAGACAGTACCCACGAGCAAATGTCACTTCCTGACGCTAAGGACCTTGACCACATGGCTTGCCCTCAGAGACCTCCTCATGGCAGAGCTTTTCTACAGTAAGTCTCCAGTGGGCGGCATCATTCCAATCGTTTTAGTACACAAGTCATTAAATTTGAATAAGAATGTAGGTTTGTCACAGCCAAATAACTACTGGCTCTAAGAATTACAGGATGCTTTCTCATAACCATCCTTTGTGGTGGTACAAAACATTATTATCTCCTAGAAAAATTGAGGTTCACAAAGATTAAATACTTAATCTTAAAGCTAGGAACAGAGCTTTAAATTTGAACCCTGGTCCCCAGATTTCAATTCGGTGAAAGTTCTGCTGTTCACAATACTATGCTGCCTTACCATGTACTGTGGGGTAGTTAAGCCCTTGTGGGGAATGAAGTAAGGGAAAGAAGAGGGGTATTAACTCTTTCATGAAAGGTGATAGATCAGTTCACATTTAGGGATGGCACACTTTCAAGTTAAGCAGTAGTTATCCTTACCATACCCAAATTCCTTGGTCATAGCAATTCTGATTTCCTAGAGAATGGGCACAAAGATTCTACAGAAACAGTTTTAAATTGCTCTCCAGCTCTACTCTACCTTGGAGGACTACCGGGATTCTACCGCTTCCTTCATTGGCACATTGGAAGAGTAAAGTGCCTAAAATTCCAGCTATCTCAATAGGGTTTGTGCAGCCCAGAAAGCCACATGGGGCCCTGTTCCCTACCCCCATCCTGACCTGTTTTACAGAAGTAAAATTAAGTTCAGATGAACATCAAGGCCAACTTTAAAGGAGAAAATAATTTCTCAAAGAAGTGGAATGCATGGAGGAGAGGCAGCAGCCTGGCTGCTTTGCTTCAGTGTTAGAGTACAAGGGCATAGGATGTGTATGTAAGGGCCTGGGAGGTGGGTGGAGAGAAGGGAGAAGCTTATGGGCTAATTGTCTGCAAGAGCACCTTAGGTCATTTTCTGCACTAGCTGGCCAGAGTCACCTCTTTGCCCTCAGCCTGTCTCTCTGGGCTCTCTGACTACAAAGCTTGGATTCACTGCCAAGTGCCTGGTCAGCCTGGTCACTGCAGCACTGCAGTAATTTAGGGGGAGTGAGGAAGCAAAGGTAGTTCATAGATGGCTCTGTGCCAGCCCATATTTATAGACGGCTTCCCTAATGCAGACTCCAAAGATGCCCTTAGCACTGGGAGAGAGTTTAGAACACACTGAGTTCAATCCCTTCTTTCATTATATAGATGAGGAAAGCTGAGACCTATAGGGTTAGGTGACCCGCCCAAGATCATACATCTAGTAAATGGTTGAACTAGCACTAGTGTGTTCTCTCTATTCTGCCACTTGTTCTCATGCCCATACTTTTGTTCATTTGGGCAGTATTTCCAGATCACTTTTAGAATCCATCACCTTTATCTACATGAGTTTTATAAGTTAATGGATTGATGCTAAAAGATTTGGTAAAAGAAATACAATCTGAAACCTGGAGTAGCCTGACATTTAATTTTACTTGCTATATTATTCACCACCTTTGCCAATAAAAACAATATGAGGGCGCAGCTAGGTGGCGCAGTGGATAAATCACCAGCCCTGGATTCAGGAGGACCTGAGTTCAAATCTGGCCTCAGACACTTGACACTTACTAGCTGTGTGATCCTGGGCAAGTCACTTAACCCTCACTGCCCCACATAAAGAAAAAAAAAACCAACAATATGAGGACAGCCAAGGCTGATTGGCCAAATGAATCCATGGAACATTCTATACCCAGAAAAGCTATTCATCAAAGGAAATAAATTTCTATACTTCAAATTTCAACATTTAGCTTCTTTTTCTTAATTATTTAGAAAAGTAAGACTGTGTGGTACAATGGAAAGATCACTGCTTCTGGAGAATCTGGATTCAAATCCCACTTCTGACTCTTAATACTGTATGACTGGGGCAGCTAGGTGGCACAGTGGATAAAGCACCAGCCCTGGATGCAGAAGGACCTGAGTTCAAATCTGGCCTCAGACACTTGACACTTACTAGCTGTGTGACCCTGGACAAGTCACTTAATCCTCACTGCCCCAGAAATATATATATATATATATATATATATATATATATATATATATATATATATAATGACCTTGGGCAAGTGATTTAACTTTTCTGAACCTCAATTTCCTCCTCTATAAAATGTTGAAATTGGACCAGAAAGTCTCCATGGTCCCTTCAGGTTCTTGTTTAAGTACCCTTTGTAATATATGAACCAGAAAAAGTCCTTTTAGGCTTTCAGAATTCTACCTGCCCTATAAGGCTCAAGTTCAACGATCCCTTTGTATTACAGAATGGTCTTTCCTTTCTACAAAGTCCTATTTCATTTAATAGTATATGCCCTACCATTTAGCTCTGGATTTTTTAGTGTTTATTTGTCCTTTATTTCATATGTATCATTTCACTAATAATAATTGACATTCAAATAGTCTTTTAAAGTCACAAAGCTTTTTACATACATAATCTTCATTTGATCCTTACCAGATGCCCCTGCAAACTATGTCCTGCAGATATTGTTATCCTTCTTCCACAGCGAGGGAGCTGAGACTCAGGGAAATTAAAGGACTTCATATGTTGTCTTCCTCATTAGATTGTAAGCTCCTTGAGGGCAAGAACTATTTTTTTTTTGCCTTTCTTTGTCATACCAGTGCTTAGCATAGTCCTGGCACATAGGAGGTGATTAATAAATGCTTGTTGGCTTGCTCAGAGTCACATAGCTGGTAAGTGCCAAAGTTTTGAAAGATTTGAGGTCTCTCTACTCCAAGTCCAGGAATCTTTACACCACACCATATCACACCACTCTGATGTAGTATGATGTGGTATCATGTGTTATAATTTGTACATGTTCCATAATGACCTTCAAGCTTTTGAATATATAATAGGTTCCTAGTAAACTCTTAGATTCATAAGTTGGAAGGACCTCAGAGATCAACTAGTCTGATTTGTTGAATCTTTGATTAATTGAAGAACAACACCAAATATTAACACCAGTTTTCTTTTAAGGTTATATATCTAATTGAGAGGGGACATGGTATACTGATTAAAGGACCACTTTGGGGTTAGGAACACCTGTTCACGTATTACTTCTGAAACGTGTAGGCGATTATCTATGACTATTTATGTATTTGAACTCAGGAAAATAAGTCTTCCTGACTTGAGACTTTGTATTCTATCAACTGTACTACCTAGCTGCCCAAATGACCTGTAGGCTCAGGACTTAAAATGAATAAGAGGAGATTTTAAAGACAACAAGTTGTCTATAAATAATTTAATGCAAAATTAAGCTTTTGCCCATAGCACTCTTACATTACTTTAGGCTATTTAATACCTCTTCAGTCCCTATAAATATATCATTGCTATCACATTGTTAACAATGTGAAAGGAAAGCCAGTAAAAATTGTACACACTAAAATTTCTTTTGTCAACTAATATGTTTCTCAAATGTATCTTCCAAACTGCCCTAATAATAATATTTTGCCTCCTTTTTTTTTTTTTTGCAGGGTGGTGAGGGTTAAGTGACTTGCCCAGGATCACACAGCTAGTGTCAAGTGTCTGAGGCTGGATTTGAACTCAGGTCCTCCTGAATCCAAGGCCAGTGCTTTATCTGCTGTGCCACCTAGCTGCCCCCAATAATAATATTTTAAAACCAGTTTTGCTCATGTCTTTGGTGTTTTTTGGATACAGCTAGATTGTGGAATGCATAGTGGTAAGCCTGGAGTCAGGAAGACTCATCTTCCTGAGTTCAAATCCAGCCTCAGACACTTACTAGCTTGTGACCCTGGGCAAGCCACTTAACCCTGTTTGCCTCAGTTTCCACCTCTGTAAAATGAGCAGGACGACTATCTATGCCAAGGAATCCCCAAATGGGGTCACATAGAGTTGGACATGGCTGAAAAATGACTGAACAACAACTGAATGGTGTTTTTAGAGCCTTCTTCAAGATAGTTGAGGGTGACTAAGTTGCCATTCTCCACTTAACTGACTAAAAAAGCTTTTCCACCTTGAAAAGAGCGTTGGAAAATCAAACAAATGCCGAGTCTTTGGAGTTAAATAGCCTGGGTTTAAACCCTGGCCCTGTTCTTTACAGACAGTGCGACCCTCAGAAAGTTACTTTTGCACGTCTATAAAATGAGGAGGCCACAGAATTATAAATGCAGAGCTTCATGGGACGTTTCAGGCCATTTAGTCTAACCCCATAATTTTAGAGATGGGGATGTTGAGACTCAAAGAGGTTAAGTACTTACTTAAGGTCACACAAGTACTAAGTAGCAGAACTCCAAATCCATAGCTTTTTCTACTGTAGCACTCTGCTTCTCAGTACAGACTATTTAATCCTATCTACGTCTATATGTTTAAAGGTGTTTTTAAAATCAATGTAAGCATATGGTGTTGCTGGCTGGCCAGTGAGACCCTGCAGCAGAAGGCTAAGCCAAAAGTGAAGGGGAAATTTGAACTTGGTAGAATGAAACTGAACACTTCCCTTTCTATTTTTCTTTAAAATTCAATGCAGTGTAACCAATTCCATCACCACAATGTATTTCTTTCTCATCCCAAGATGCAGGGCAAATTTAAGAATTAATGATTGGCCACACTCCTGGATCAGATGTTGTATATTATAGAACCAAAAGCATCTTCACATCTTCCACGTGAGCACCATCCCGGGTGTTCACATTTAGCAACCCTGGCTGCTAACATTGCTGCTGATTCATTGTAACGGAGCCCCAGCTGACAAGAAAGGTGGCATTCTGTAGCAATGCAGCAAAATCTTGGAATGACCTGAGCCCTTGGAGAATAGCTCAGGCGGTATCAATATAACGGAAGATGTGAAATGTCTCAGGATACCACTGAAGGTAAAAGAATTAAGAAAAGTATCACAATGAAGAATCTCCCCTTAGAGACTAAGTCTTGTCCCTTCTCAAGGAAGGCGTCCCTGCTCTAGATGTCCCCTAATGGAGATTCTTCTCTTCTTGCCCTGCCCCACCCCCCAACTCCCTTACAAAAATCAATGTTCTGTTATAATGAAGGAGTGTCCTGTGGCAGTGGGGAAGTTATTCTAGATTTAAAGCTGAAAAAGGACCTTAAAGGTCATCCAGATCAGATATTATAGGAAGTTAAATGACTTTCCCTGAAAATAATCAAACAGGAAATAGATTGGACAAATTTACTTAAGGGTGATTTGGTTTCACAGGGAATGAGAATAATAACATATAAGCACTTTAGAGATGACAAAGTTCCTTATAGTGCATTAGCCCTTTTGATCTTCAAAACAATTGATTAAGTACTGCTAAATACCATTACCCAAATTTGACTGATAAGGAAATTGAGTCTGAAAGAAATTATGTGATTTGCCCAAGGTAACACAGCTCAAAACCTAAACTTTGGAATCCCAGCTCAGTACTCTTCACTCAACCCCATGATGCTAAATCAGCATATAAGCCAACAGGTATTAGAATATGAAGTGATTTCAGCCCTCTTCTAGTAACTAAAGGTTTCAATTAGAGAGGGGGTTTAAAAAAAAAAAAGGGATGGAAAATTTTTCTCTCTACCATGTGGTTAGCTATATTTATGCTCTTGAGAGTTGGAGAACAGTGCTTATTCCCACTGAAAGGAGGAATTATCTTGATTATTTCAGCTACTAACAGATTTTCTAATTTTACTCAAAAAGCTGTAGATGTATGTCTTATTCCTAGTATATGAAATTATAATAATAGGCCTTGCTATGTCTCTATATTTTAGAGGGTCAAAATATTTTGAATTGGAATTCATACAATGAAATAGATGAAACCATAGATATTGCAGTTGTGAAACTAGTTAAATAAGTATACTATGCTATCGAATTCCAGAGAAAAAACTGATGAAGTTTGAATGTAGATTGAAGCATATTTTTTCACTTTATTTTTCTTGGGGTTTTCTTTTGGGAGGGGGGGTTGCAACATAACTAACATGGAAATATATTTTTCATGATTTCAGATATATAGTTGATATCCCATCTTGCCTTCACAACAGATTGGGGAGCACTGGAAGAGAGGAAGAGAATTCAGAACTCAAATTTTTAAAAAATGAATGCTAAAAAATAAATAAATAAAAATTTAAAATTAAGTATTCTATGAGGTAGTTTTACTTTTTAGAATCTTCCTTATAGACTTAGGTTTTGCAGAAAGAGTCCAGTAATGAAAATGTAAAAGTTGGGGATTGAACGGTCCAGGAAGAGCAAGTGTGATGTAGTAGGTAAAACATAGCCTTTGGCTCTGAAAGTCATGAGTTATTTACTTATGTCTCTGAACCTCAGTTTCTTCATCTTTAAAATGGGGATAATAATAGCTACACTAGCTACTGCACAGGGTAGTCAAAGGAAAAGTGCTTAGAAAGCACTAAATAAATCTGAGCTAATATTTGGATTATAATAAGCTTCCAGAAGTTTTAGACAAAATGCTCTGATGTGACCTGGGTTTTAATTAGAGGACATTGCCTCAGTTCTGTGCATTTTTGACACTAAGCAAAAGTCCACAGGGATTTCTCTTCCAGAGAATTGCTAGGCAAACCACTCACTGATTCCAGGAAGGGAAAAGCTCTGAGCATTTTATAGTCTCATTATGACCTTTCAGTACAGAGATAATTTAGAAGAAAAATGAAACTACTTCGGGAACAGGGAAATTTCTCTCTTCTGTTAGTGCAAACCAATGACCTGGTGATTCTTCACAATGGATAGCATTCTGTCAGGACAGGGGACCTTGCCAGTGACAAAACTGTTCTTTTTTTTTTTTTCCTGGAATAGCCTCTCTCCCCAACTTGGACTACTGAAATCTTATTCAACAATTAAAGAGTCCAATCCAACTGTCCTTTCCTCTATGAAAGCTTCTTTGATACCTACTATTGGTAATAATTCTCCCCCCCCACCTCAAATAGCCTTCCTTTGTTTTTCATCTCTATAAATTATTTATCATATAATATATATTATATTATGTTACTTGTGCTTACACGCTTATGTGATATCCCTCTGCTAGACTGAAAACCCTGAGAGGGCAGAGGTCCAGTCTTATCAAAACTTTGTGTCTCCTCCTCCCAGTGCCTAGCTCAGAGCTCTGCCCATAGGAAGTGGTTAAGAAATATTTGATGGATGAATTAATGAATTGGTAAATGAGTGAATGAATGACAGGAGGGAGTCTGGGAATTCTGTCATTCCAATACTAAATGAGGTTAAGGGAAATTAGTTCCTGGTTATAAGTAGTTAGTACATTTTTAGTGTATCTTAAGGGCAGCTAGATAGGGCAGTAGATAGAGTGGTCCTCCTGGAGTCAGGAAGACTCATCTGCATGAGTTTAAATTCAGCAACAGACACTTATTAGCTGTGTGACCCTGGGCAAGTAATTTAACCCTGTTTGTCTCAGTTTCCTCATCTATAAAATGAGCTGGAGAAGGAAATGGCAAACCACTCCAGTATCTTTACCAAGAAAACCCCAAATAGGGACACAACTGAACAATAATAATAAACACGTAGTGAACAGATTCTTAGTACAGAAGATTAATCCCAAGTAGAAAAGGTTTTAAACATTAACCTTTTACTTTCTATGGATATGATATAATATTTATTAAGAATACTTTCGAGGCAGCTAGGTGGCGCAGTGGATAGAGCACCAGCCCTGGATTCAGGAGGACCTGAGTTCAAATTCGGCCTCAGACAATTAACACTTACTAGCTGTGTGACCCTGGGCACTTAACCCCAATTGCCTCACCCAAAAAAAAAAAAGAATACTTTCAAGAAGTTATTCAGTTCAAAAATCATTTATGATGTGCTTGCCATAATCGAGCACTGTTAGAGGTGACAGGAATAAAAAATAAAATAAATGAAAAACACAACTTGTAATTCCAAGGAGCCTACAATCTAACATGTCACTTTTAGTCTGAGCTCACAATAAATACTTTAGAGAATAGCTTATTCATACTTTATGTTTCCTCAAAAGATTCTACTTTACTTTAGATCTCTTAAAATCAGGGGCTCTCCTTTAGCTATGAAAGAAGAGTCTCTTCCCAGCCCTCCCCATAGCTACTTATGACAGTCAAAATGAGTGGTAGATTTTCCGTTTAAAGAAAGAAAATTTTACATATATATATATATATATAGATTTTAACAGATTTATATATTTAATATATCATATATATTTCAATAGATATGTCACATTCGTACATCACTTTAAGGTTTATAAAGCACTCTCCCACAACTCTGTTAAGGCAGACAGTATCAGTATTATTGTTCCCATTTTGCAGATAAAGAAATGGAGGCTCAGGGATATAGCCTGATGTGGGCCAAAGATTATTGTTTAATTGAGAGAGCCAAGACTTCAACCGAAGACTCCTAACCACCCAGCCAGAACTCTTCCCACTACAGCATACTAATCCTCCCCCCCACACACACACACAGTCCTGTGCCATCTCACAGCTGTCTAACCTTGTCATATTTTAACCGTTCACTCAAACTGCATACTTTTGCAACAGAGGGGCCCAGGCAGGTATCGATTTTTATTAAGCTTGCATTAAGCACTTAGCAGAAGGCAGCAATAAATGAGTAACCACCTCAATGCTTTCCAAGTAGAGCTAAAGTGGAACACAGCAGAGTTCTGAGATGCATACCAAATATGCCCTATTTTGAGGAAGTTACATAGAGAAAAAAGAAAAATGGATAAAAGCAGGGAAGACAGGAGGGAGAAAGTGAAAAAGGAAGAGAGGAAAAGAATCATACTAAGAATCCACATTTTATAGCACTCTCAGGTTTATACGGTACTTGCTGGGAGATAGGTAATGCAATCATTGTTCCCATTTTACAGACAAGGAAACTGAAGCTCACAAAGGTAAATTCAATCAACCAAGTATTTATTAAATGCCTCCTTTATTCCAGGTACTGTGCTTGTTGCTATGGATACAAATGCAAGAGCCAGACAAGAGGCTGCCCTGAAGGAGCTTACATTCTCCCAGGGACATATATGGTTTCCATAGGTTAAGGAAATGCAGGATATGTAGCATGTCCCAAAAGTCTTTGTGCAGCTGTAAGCTACCGAGTGCACTAAGACTTTTGCGACACCCCAGGTACAAAATAAAAAGAAAGCATTCTGAGAGTGGGATGAGAACAACCAACCAAAAGAATCGAGGAAAGTATCTTGTATTTAATCTGAGCCTTAAAGGGTTCCAAGATATGGAGGCAAAGAGGGAGAGCATTCCAGGTGGGCAATACCGTTTATACAAGGGTATGGAGGTAGGAGATGTAATGTCATATACAGGAAACAGCAGGTAGATCAGTTTGGCTGGAGGATAAAATGTATAAGGAGGAAAGACAGGCTAGGGCCAGATTGTGAAGGACTTTTTTTTTTTTTTAGTGAGGCAATTGGGGTTAAGTGTCTGAGGTCGAACTTGAACTCAGGTCCTTCCGACTCCAGGGCTGGTGCTCTATCCACTGCGCCACCTAGCTGCCCCTGTGAAGGATTTTAAATGCCAAGCAAAGGAATTTGTTGTTTATTCTAGTGGCAGTAGGAAGCCACTGGGCATTCTTGAATAGGACAGGAACACAGTCAGACCTGTACTTAAGAAATATCAGTTTAGCAGTTGAGTAGAATATGGATTGGATGAGGAGAGAGATTAGGTGTAGGGAGACCAATGAATAAACATTGCAGTATAGTCCAGATAGATAGGAGGTCCAAACTAGGGCAGTCATGGCATAAGCAAAGATGAGGGGAAAAATACAAGAGATGATGAGGGTGAAGAATTGACAGGATTTGGTGCCTGATTAAGTATGGGAGGTGAGCATATGTTACTCCTGGTTCACAAATGTCTGTGATTGGTAGAATGGTAGTGTCTTTGAGAGATAAAATTATAAGGAGAGATGAGTTAGGGGAAGATTAGTTCTATTAAAAACTTTGAGTTTTAAATCTCTGTGAGATAGCTGGGAAGATATACCAAGCAAGAAAATAGAAATGCAGAACTGGAGTTCAGAAAGGAAGGAAACTAACATTTACTTAGTACCTACTGTATGCTAGTTGTGATTCACACAATAGCCCTAGATGGTAGGTACTATTATTGTCCCCATTTTACAGATGAAGAAATGGAGAAAAACAGGTGAAATGACTTGCCCAGGGTTACACAGCTAGTAAGTGTCTGAGACCAGATTTGAACTCAGTTTTTCCTGACTCTAGGCCCAGCACTCTATCTACTGCACCAAGGAGCACAGATGAAATGGTAGGATCAGGTGAAATGGGTTTGTTTTTTGTTGTTGTTAGGGTTTTTTATTTTTAGGCTAGGCTAGGAGAGACCTGTGTGTGTCTGTAGACAGTGGGGCATGAGCTAGTTGGTGGATAAGGAGAGTGTGAAAATTAGGGAGAGATAATTGAAGGTGTAAACTTGCAGAGGAGACAGGAGGGGAAGGGATCAAAGGCAAAAATAGAGGCCTTGGTACTGGCAGGGAAAAGAGCCAGATTGTCCTCTAAGAAGGGAGCAAAAGAATAGAAAATGGGGGAAAGGATGATTTTTAAGGTGATATTTAAAGTGTAGAACTGTGGGGGAGGGGAAGCTCCTGATGGATGGCGTCAAATTTTTCAGTAAAGTATCAGTCAAGATCCTCTCCCAAGGGAGTGTGGAAAAGGCATGGTATGGGTGTCAAGAGGACAGAAGAGAAGGTCCAGAACTGACTTTGACAAAGAGCCAGAAAGGCCTGGAGCAAAGTTGGAACTTGCAAAATATATTAACATAACAAATAAAAATAAACAAAATAAAGTATAAGCAGCATTTTTTAAAAATTGTGATGCTTAAAGATCTAATTTTGTGGATTATGTGGAAAGAATTAGAAATGACAGAGTTAATTCTAGCTTTGATAAGGATGGCATTCCAGTTTAGGATAGGATTATTAAATAGAAATTGGCTTGGTACTTCCTTTTGTTTTGTGCTTTTGCTTATAATTTCATTGGTATTGTAGTCATTTGTGTTCAAGTCTTATTTCAACAATTATGTTGCACACTCCTAGAAGACAAAGACTATGTCATCATTCCTCCTTGAATCCCAGCACTTCTTTCCATAGAAGGGAGCCAACAAATGTTTGTTAAATTGATTATAAATTATAAAAATCGAACACAAATATTAAACAGTTCCTAAGCCTGGGTTCTATTAAAATAAAATAAGGCAGCTAGGTGGCACAGTGGTTAAAGCACTGGCCCTGGATTCAGGAGGACCTGAGTTCAAATCTGGCCTCAGACACTTGACACTTACTAGCTGTATGACCCTGGGCAAGTCACTTAACCCCCATTGCCCCACAAAAATTAATTAATTAATTAATTAAAATAAGGAGGTGGTGTGTGTGTGTGTATGGTGGTAGTGATAGTGGTGGTGGTAGTGGTGTTTGTTTGGTTTTTTTACCCTAATGCACTTTTGCTGTCTTATGAATACTGGATACTCCCCATCCCCACCAACTGCTCCCTGGCAGAGACTGACAATAACTGGGACGTAGAGGAAATTGGAGGAAATAGAAGAGGACCTTTTCTGCACCTGCAATATCTCCAGCTAATTAAGGAAAAGTGTTGATAGTTCCCAACTCTAACCTCTTCTAGACTATTGAAGGCATCATGGGAACCAGCAGAGGAAATAACAAAGGATCATTAAAGTTTAGTGATAAGGAGACAGAAGACTCTCCAGGGGAATATATTTAGTCTGGCAGCTCTTTAAAACACAAGCACAGCCTTCAGTCTCTTAAAGAGAACATGGACTGCAGTTCAGAAAAGCACATTTTCACACCTGAAATTGATGTTTCTCAACTGTACTTTTCCACAGTGATAGTTAACAAATTCTTTTTAATCAATCATTACGCCTCCCCTATCCCCCAAACCAATATATTCATACACACATTACATACATACATAGACATATACAGACATACATATATATATATATATATATATATATATATGTGTGTGTGTGTGTGTGTGTGTGTGTGTGTATTTCTGAAATAGAAACTCATGAGGAAAATGGTATGGGGATAATGGAGAGACACCCCACTAAATAATACCGTGGAGAGTTTCATTCTGTTGTTTTGATCTCCAAACTATGCAGAAAGCTACTCTTCTTGATTTAGGTAACAACCACAAACCTCTCTTACCATGCCTAGGATAATGGAACAATGACCTTGTCACTATTCAGGGAAGTGGAATTGTTCTCTTTCTTTGATAGAGGACCTGAATCAGGCATCTGTACAAGATCTCTGCATTCTGATATAAGAAAAGCTCATTTAAAGAACTTCGTTTTTTTGGACCCTGTTAGACCAGATTGCAAGGAAACATTCTAAAATGAGAGTTGTTTTGTTTTTGTGTCCCCAGAACCTATCATAGTGACAGACACATAGAAGGTGTTTAATATAGGACTGTAAACTGGTTGGTTCGGGTTCAGTGGTTTATTCATTGATTACTGGTTTTATTTGGCTAAAAGTGCAATAATACCTGGGCCACTTTCTGAGACTGAATATCCTTGTACCCCAAGTGATGGACTGATAAAGTTGGAAGAGACATGGAAGATCATATGGTCCAACCCTTCCACAGGCCTGGAGAGGTTAAAGGACATACCCAAGGTCACAGAGGTAATTAGTGACAAAGCCAGTAAAACATGTTTTTCTGACTCCTAGTCCAGCAATCTCTCCAAGATATCAATGCTTTATCATAATAGCCGGCATTTATATTGGATTCACTCTAAGGTTTACAAAGAGCTGTATGTTAATGTTATCTCACTTGATCTTCACAACAACTCTGTGTTGTGCTATTATAACCCCCATTTTATGGATGAGGAGACTGAGGTGGAAAGATGTTAAATGACTTGCTCAGAGTCACACAGCTAGTATGTCACTGAGGCTGAATTTGACCTCAGGTCTTCCTGACTCTAGATTCAGCCCCAAACTGCTGTATCATGCTTACTTCTTTTAAAATGACTGCCCTATTTGGAAACTTCCAAAAAAGATCCACATTACTTACTTAGAAGAGCAAGTATGCAAAAAAAATCCCTGTTTTTGAATCAAAATTTGTCTTGGAGCAGGGGTTTTCTTGGCATACTGGATAATGGAGTGGTTTGCCATTTCCTTCTCCAGCTCATTTTACAGATGAGGAAACTGAAGCAAAAAAGGGTTAAGTGACTTGTCCAGGGTTACACAGCTAATAAGTCTGAGACCATATCTGAACTCAGGAAAACGAGTCTTAACTGACTTCAGGCCCAGTACTCTACCTACTGTGCCACCTGGCTGCCCCTGAAGCAAAGAAAAGTCACAAGGCTATAGAAATCTTTAACAGTTCACTGGTGTTTCATGCCAAAGATCTTTGTTAGGTTCCCTTTTCTTTGACTAAATTCTTTCTTGGTCTGTTCCAAAATTAGTCTACCCCAAAGCTGGTGATCCTTTTTGGGACTGGTTCCTGGGATTCACCTCTTCCACCTTCCCATTGCAAAAAGAAGTAGAATTCAAATTCATTCCTTGTCCTCCTTCCCACCCTTTAGCAAACAAGTGGGGTAGAACCTGGGTTGGTCCAGTGACTGTTACCTGGACTTAGGTAGGTCCCAGCAGGATTCATTTATATCTCAGAGAAATTTCAGCCTGTCAATTCCCCATTTCTGGAAGGAAAGTGTTCTTGGGTCATTGATATCTTTCTTCCCCCACCCCACACCTATGTCCAAATTCAGACCTTCATTACTCTGCATGTTTTTTGGTGGGTTTTCAAGTTAGGGGACAAAATTTGGACCTTTTCCAAAACAGAATAGTCTCATGTTTCTGTTCCAAAGCACACACGCAAAAATCTTTCCCAATACCTTGATAAAGGAAAAAAAAAAAAAACCCTGCATCCAAAATGGACTACTTATTGTTTTCCCAATATGCCCTATATTTTCTATGCTTTTATTTAGGTTGCTCTTTCTCTTTGGAATGCCCTCACCCTAATTTCCCTTTGTCAAAATCTTACCTATCCTTCATGGCCCAATTCCTTATAAAGTATGTTTTATTTTATTTTGAAGATACATAAAAATAACATTCAAGAAAAGCAGCACCAGGGAGCCTGCTTTAACATAGCCCAGAGATGTAGTCTCAGGGTTCTAGACCATGCAGGAGTTTGATCACACATCCCTATGTAAAGGTGCTGCCTTCAGCATTAATGGCAATCCCCACTGAGGGCAGGTTTCTCCCTGAGAGACATACTTGACACTTATAAAACACTTTACCTAAATTATCTCATTTGATATTTATAACAACCCTATGAAAGAGGCATTATTATCCTCATTCTACAGCCGAGGAAGGGTTGCAGTGAATTCTTCAGGATCCAACTCAAAAAGCATCCTGATACATATGGATTTCCTTCCTAAGCTCCCTTCCCCCAAACCAGATGTAGTCCTCTCTATTCCTTATAATACTTTTTTCACTATTCCTTTTTCTATTTTCTTGTCCTATATTTCTGTATTTGTCTTATACTCTTTTTTTTTTTTGATGAGGAAATTGGGGTTAAGTGACTTGCCCAGGGTCACACAGCTAGTAAGCATTAAGTGTTTGAGTCCGAATTTGAACTCGGGTCCTTCAGAATCCAGGGCCGGTGCTCTATCCACTGCACCACCTAGCTGCCCCTGTCTTATACTCTTACTAGCTTATAGACTCTTGAGGAGAAGTAAGTGTGTCATATTTACCCTTTTATCCCATATGATACCTAGCCTAGGCCCCTGCACATAGTGAGTAATCAATAAATACTGAATAAATGAGTGCATGAATAGATGAAGGCTAGAAATCAACATTTTTTTCAAAGCTCCAAAAAGTCAAAGATCATTCTATAGCCAATATAACTCTTTGGAAAGGGTACCCAGGACAATTTTTAATTCTTTGAATAATAATAGCAATACTTCACATTTATGTAAGTAATTAGAGGTTTACATGGTGATTTACTCATGACAAACCCGTGAAGTCTGTAGTACAAATCTTGCATTACATTTTACAAAGGAATAAACTGAGGCACAGGGAGGTGAGATGCCTTTATGAGGGTCACAAAATTTATAAGAGTCCAAATTAAGACTTGAACTACTGTCCTTTGACGCTAGGCTCAGAGCTCTTTCACAGTGAGAATTCCATGAATGTGCTAGTATGATTGATTGTTGACTTTTCCCATCTCCAGGGTGGCCCCGGGAGTGGCAGGAGTGCACCCTAGTAGGTAAGTGTCCTTACTTACTTCCGCACCCCCTCCCTCCCCTGGCGCAGCTGGCACGCTCTCCCAGCATCCTGGATCACCTCGGGTGAGGTGTAATGAAGAATCAAAAAATCTTACGTAGATGTTACCGTTTCACAAAATGTTCCCTTCCAATTCAATGCTCCCCACTTGGTGTTTTCCTTGACCACATTTTTCTTGATTGTTTGTGCTGACTTGTTCTTAGTCATGCTTTTAGATGTCTCAGAGGGGCATATCCCTGGCTCTCTTTCTGGATCACTACCTATTGTAACTCATCCGCCCACATTCTACACCACAGCCACAGTACCCCTTGGACAAATTCCATGCCCTTCTGGTCAGGTTGTATGATTTCATTAGTAATGATCTCTTTTTTTCCCCATTAAATAACAGCTAAAAGTATAACTGACATTAGGTTCTTCTGGTTAGGGGACATTTTTTTCTGTATTCTTTCCTTTTCCCAAATCAACACACTGAAAGGGAATATGTATTTGACAAAAATCTGAGTCAGTAAATATACAGCTACTGACTTGTATTGTTTCACTTTGCCCCTGATCAAGATTTCCATGGCCTTATTCTCTTCCTCTAAACATGAGAAGCCTTAACTTGTACTCTCCTGCCTGTCATGAAAGTTATCTGACTGTGGAATCTACTGGATAGCTCACTGGCTGATCAACAGCTTTCAGAACCTTTCATCCATTGCTACTTATCAATAACACCCTCTTAAACTTACTCAATGGACTGGCTTATTTACTGCCTTTAAAAGCATGAAGAGATACAGGTATTTGGAATGTTCTAATGGCAGAGCCAAGACCAAGGAAGAAAGAGGTTCTTATATGAATTCACATTTCAGGTATAAAATTAAGCTATGGGGACATGGATTGGTTTTTTCAATGTTTTTTTTTCCCCTCTAACTCCCAAAAGATAATGCAAAGTAATGAAGGACTGAATTTGGAGGTGGAAGGGTGGGGAAGAAAGGTGGGAGTGACCCAAGAAATCTTTGCTGCCAGAAACAAGGGGAATTGCCAAGCTGAAGTTTCCTCCAAGGTATCAATGAATTCTGCCTAGGCCTCCTTAGGTCCAAGTAGCAAGCAAAGCCTGGAGGAAAGAATTCAGTTCAATGAGCACTTATTAAGCACCTTCTATGTGCCAGGCACCATGCAAGACATTAGATATACAAGCAAAAATGGCAACAATGTCTGCCCTCAAGGAACTTAAATTCTTCTTGTAGCCAAGGGGACCCTAGACTCAGGGGGACAAGATCCGAGTTAGAATCTGGCTCTGATGCTTTGTAGCTAGGTGTCCATGGGTAAGTCATTTAATTTCCCTTAGTCTCAATTTCCTCAATCCATAAAAAAGGAACAAAAATGCATTTCTTTTATGGGGTTGTCATGAAGAAAGATCTTTGTAAACCTCAATCTATTAAGTAAAGGTGAATTATTATTATCCTTGTGAAATACTACCAATGTCAGTTGACAGGAGGGTGGGGGGGAGTATATTAAAAGCAAAGATTAGGAGTCAGTAATGTAATCTCTCTTTGTCCCTCCCATTCACTACTGATTTATGGAGTAAGTGACCTTAAAAAAGTCACTTTAACTTTGGAAGAATTCCCAAGGGTTAAAATGAGGGTGATCTTAAGAAGCCAAGATGAAGATATAATATGAGTCAGATTTTTTTTCACATACTCATGTCAAAAAGCAAAAAGAAATACATTTTCTGGTATAGTTTTCTTTTTTTTTTCAGTTATTTGTTGTTTATTCAGTATTAGGGTTAGTATGACACTTGAGGAATCAGTTGCACCTTTGTACATAGATTTTTTTATATAATATGGAAATTTACAACTATTGAGAGAGAGAGAGAGAGAGAGAGAGAGAGAGAGAGAGAGAGAGATATAGGTAGACAAAATCAGGTCCTCTGGAAGGGTGATACATGGGGCCATGCTGGAGAGCCCTAATGGAAGGGAACACAAAGGTAATCAATGCATCAAAGTTTTACTACTGTATGTTGTTTCATGTCCAGGAATGTTGTCTTCTGGACCTACTAGAACCTACAGCACCTACAAGGCAGGCAGTCATATACCTGGGGGGGAGTTTGGAGAGCCAGTGCTGGCTCTGTTTAACAACTACTTCCAGACTGTACATATCCAGCATCACTAGGCAAACAGGGTTTACAAGTAGCCACACTGTATTATTCCCCCATTTCTAAGGTTAGGAAGAGTGTGTTCATAGGTTTTATATTTCTGGTGTCACTAATCAGAGGAAAGATTTGACCTACATGAAAAGCGCATCATACCTAATCCCTTAACCAGTGTCATGTTCTCTAGACAGTAAAGTGGCAGCACATTCAAAGACTTTAGAATTGCAGCTCCTTCTGGATTCCCCAAAGAGTATCTGCACTCTTCTTTAAACGGGACTCCTCATCTGGGTTCAGGGTTACCTTCACCACATCTGAAATGCCATTCTGCCCCAAGACACAGGGGACACTAAGGAAGACGTCTTCATGAATGCCGTATAGGCCCTTAATCATGGTGGAAATTGGATGCACTCTCCTAAGATTCTTCATAATGCTTTCTGCCAGATCTGCCACAGACAATCCAATGGCCCAGGAAGTATAGCCCTTCAGCTTGATCACCTCATAAGCACTTTCAACCACCTGTTTATGAACTTCCTTCCAATTCTCTGAATCAGTATCAGTTCCCAAAGCAGGATAAAGATTCTTCAGAGACACACCAGCAACATTCACACCACTCCATACAGGAACACTTGAGTCTCCATGTTCCCCAAGGACCCATCCATGACAACTTGAAGAATGGACACCAAGTCTCTCCCCCATTAGGTAACGGAAACGGGCAGAATCCAGATTGCGACCACTTCCAATAACACGGTTTTTAGGAAAGCCACTTAGCTTCCAGGCCACATATGTCAAAATATCCACTGGATTGGAAACAATAAGCAGCTTGCAATTAGGGCTGTATTTAACAATATTGGGAATGATAAATTTAAAGATATTCACATTATGCTGGACCAAATTAAGACGACTTTCTCCCTCCTGTTGACGTGCCCCAGCAGTAACGACAACCAACTTTGAGTTTGCAGTCACACTGTAGTCTTTGCCAGAAACAATCTTTGGCGTTTTGAGGAAAAGGCTGCCATGTTGGAGATCCATCATCTCTCCCTTTAGTTTGTCTTCTATGACATCAACTAGGGCAAGTTCATCAGCCAAATCCTTCATTAAGATACTGATGGCACATGCCATGCCAACTGCACCAACCCCAACAACAGTGATCTTGTTTTGGGGAACCTGGTCTTCCTTTAGGACATTCAGAATCAGCTGATCCTTGAGAGTAGTTGCCATTTTGGGGGAAATCTAGGTTGCTGGTCAGGCTGCGAGGAGTTCTGAGTTAGATGTGAGACTGCTGCTCCCGGACTCGCGCTATAGTTTTCTTTTTTAAAAGTTCTAAGAAATCCCAAATTGAGAAGCATAAGTAGAAACTTAATTAACTGTGTGCTCTAATAACATTAACCAGACCCCAGGCTTGAGATCCATAACAAAAGGGAATATTTTCAGAATTAGCAACTAGTTTGCCCACTACCAAATAAGCATCCTTGTCCTCTGCCTAAATTATCCTATAATAGCCTAGCTCAGGAAATCCATATTTACCTACTCAAAAAAGAAAGAGAAATGGAAATCTATTCTTATTATAAGACTCTAGATTTGTTTTCCTAAAATAGCCAACAGACAATTATCCAAAGCATTAAATAATTACCTAGGGGAGCATTTGTTTATTTATTATGCAATTCATGTGTCAGTTACAGGTCTGAAGAGGACTGAAAAGCAAAAATACAGACCAAGGACAATAAGGGAGGGGTGGAGTTTTACAGTGCACATGTATATAAGCACGATAGTGTCATAAACATAATTTCCAATATAAACTTACAAGTGGTCCTTTTCACTAACCATTTTGTTGGTCCTGTAGCTGTGCCATTTGAGGTAATACCCAGAGCTTATGTGTCCTCTGCCCTCCAAGAATTTATAGTTTAGGTTTATCATCAAGGATCATCAAGACATCATAGGATCATAAGATAACTGATTAGAGCTGGAATGGAATACAGAGATCGTCTGCTTATTTAAATCCACATTTTATAGCTGAGGAAACCAACGTGTAGAGCAGGGCTTCTTTTGTTTGTTTGTTTGTTTTTCAGGGCAATGAGGGTTAAGTGATTTGCCAAATGTCACACAACTACTAAGTGTTAAGTGTCTGAGGCTGCATTTGAACTCAGGTCCTCCTGAATCCAGGGCCAGTGCTTTATCCACTGTGCTACCTACTGCCCCCCTTTTTTCTTTTCTCTCTCTTTCTTTCTTTTCTTCTTTTTTTGATTTTTTGTAGAGCAGGGCTTCTGAAACTTTCCATTCGTGACTCCTTTTCACCCAAGAAATTTTTAGGTGACCCTGGGCATATAGGAATATAAAATAGGTATACATAACCTTTTACTGTTGCTAAATATTTTGCAATACCCACTTTTAGTTACTCAACCCCATGTGGGGTCATGACCCACAGTTTAAGAAGTTAGGGTATAGAAAGGTTAAGTGACTCATACAAGGTCATGTAGGTTGCAAGTGTCAAAAGTAGGATTTGAAATCAAGTCCTCTGATGGCAGACATTCTCTTGACTCTACTATGTGTTGAGACACAAACCCTGCAAAACATTGATTTTTAAACACAAAGAGAAAATTTCACAGTTGCTCATTTATTTTTGGTTTTGGTTTTGGTTTGGTTTGGTTTTGTTGTGGGGCAATGAGGGTTAAGTGACTTACCCAGGGTCACACAGCTAGTAAGTGTCAAGTGTATGAGGTCGGATTTGAATTCAGGTCCTCCTGAATCCAGGGCCGGTGCTCTATCCGCTGCACCACCTAGCTGCCCCTGCTCATTTATTTATTTAATACTGATTTTTTTTTTTTTTGGTAAGGCAATTGGGGTTAAATGACTTGCCCAGGGTTACACAGCTAGTAAGTGTTAAGTGTCTGAGGCCGGATTTGAACTTAGGTCCTCCTGACTCCAGGGCCAGTGCTCTATCCACTATGCCACCTAGCTGTCCCCTCATTTATTTTTAATTGTTTCAATTGGGATATTTAGAGAGAAAATCAAAAGCTAATTCAACTTGACAATCATTTATTAAATACCTGCCACTGTGTGCATATAGAAAAAAAAAATAAAGTGGCCCCTGTCCTCAAGGAGCTTATATTCCATTGGAGGAAAATTATGTACATGTTAAAAGGAATTGGGGGTGAGAGTGATCAGGTTATACCTCCTATAGAAGCAGCACTTGAGCAGAGCCTTGGAGGAAAGAGGTGGAGATGAGGAAGGAGGGCACTGCAGTTATGAGGTACCTTGTCAGTGCAAGTACAGAAAGAGATGGAAGGTCATGCACAGGAAATAAGGAGACCAGTATGGCTAGATTGTAGAGTGAATAAAGAATATTAATGTGCAGTAAGGGTAGCTAGGTGAAGCTGTGGAAAGAGTGCTACACAGGAGTCAGAACTGGCTGTGGGACTCTGGAAAGGTACTTTACCCAGTTTGCCTCAGTTTCCTCAACTGTTAAATGAGCTGGAGAAGGAAATGGCAAAGCACTCCAGTTTTTCTGCTAAGAAAAGTTGGAATGATGGGCTCAAGTCAGCTTGTGAAAACCTTCAAACACCAGAGGATTTGATACTTTATCCTAGAGATAATAGGAAGCTACTGAAGATTCTTGGATAGGGTGAATGAAATGATCAAACTTGGGTTTTACAAATGTCCTTTGGGCAGTTGTGTAGAGAACACATTGGAAAGGGAAGAAACTGAAAGCCAGGAGACCAGTTAGGAATCTGCTGACATTGTCAGGCCAGAGGTGATGAGGGCAAAAACTGAGATGGTTATAGTATGAGCAAAGAGGAGACAGATATGGAGGTAGAATCAACAAGACCTGCTACTGATTAGAAGTGAGATTGATGATGAAGAACAAATTAAGGATGACTTTGAGGTTGTAAACCAGAATAGTATTGGGTCTAGAATGGGAGTTTGGGGAAGAGAGAATGGAAAGGCAAAAAACTGAAAGAGAAATGAGCTTTTTAAAAACTATTCTTATTTTTTAAATCATGCATAAAATATGTCAAAGAAACATAGATCCAAATCATGCTTTCTTCAAATTCTAGTCAAAATTTTAAAAATCTTTAATATCACATAATGAAAAAATCACCAATCTGAAAATCAGAAAATTTTAAGTTCCAGGCTTTGTTACCAACTAGTTTTGTGACTTGAACAAATCATTCAGTTTCTTTTATTCCTGCATTTCCACATCTATAAAATGAGAGAGTAGGAAGAAATCATCTCTATGATCCTTCTTAGCTCTAAAATGTTAATAGATTTCCAAAACACAAAAATGAAAACACTATGCAATTGGTACTCAAAGCAGCTACACAGTTCATCTCATAGAGATTGTTTCTGAAGGTCCCTAAACAGGCCAGCTTTAAACTGAAATTTGAGGGGGAGGGAGTAAATGCTTACAGAAAAATGTAAGACCATATATTAAGGAGGTTAATATGTCTGACAATTAAAGAAGACTAGAAGTGGAGAAACTGACCAGTATTTCACAAGAGACAATAACAGGAAGGAAAGCTGATCTTTAAACCTTAGAAATAAATATGACTTTAAAATATTACCAAGACTTTGTTTAAGATGGGCAATGGAATGATATCCTTTATTTTCAAATGAGTAGAAGAACAAGTCTAGAGGTTACAGAGTATATACATGTGTAATGATTGGAATGACGCCACCTGCTGGAGACTTACTGTAGAAGAGCTCTGCCCATGAGGTGAAGGTCTTTGAGGGCAAGACCATGCATCTTTTCTTTGGCATCAGGAAGTGACATTTGTTTGTGGGAGGAAGAAGGGGGAGCCTGGCGCTCTGACTCTGAGCTCTTTCTTGTGGACTCTGGCGGAGAGGGGAGCTAGAAATGCGCTCTCCTTTAATAGATAGATGAATGTAGGCCTCTCTCTCTCATTACCAAATTCTTATTTTCCTTAATAAATGCTTAAAAGCTTAACTCTTGCTAAAGATTATAATTTATTGGTGACCGCTCATTAGATATTTTAGACAGACTAGCAAGAATTTTAGACTTAACACATGCATATTGAAATCCATATATCCCAGTGCAGAGTTTTTTAAACCATGAGTGGATCATAGACAGATTTCAGGGGTCCATGAACTTGGATGGGGAAAAAAAATTACATATTTAATTTCATCACCTCTTGGGTTCTTTTGTAATTCTGTGTACTTTATTTTATGTATTTTCAAACTTTATTCTAAGAAGGATTTCACCTTACTGCCAAAAGAGTCTATGATACAAAAGGTTAAGAACCACTCTGGGATAATAGCATGGTGCAGAGCATTTGGGCAAAGAGAAAAGAAAGTAGAAATTGTAATGGTATCATGGTAGATTTAGATGCCAGTCTAGATAGTGGTAATGATATCATTGAAAAAGCTGATAAGAATGTAGCTCTTTAAGGCTTATAAAACACTTTACAAGATGTCATAGTAGAAAGTGTATTGAGTTTTTTAATCAGAACACCTGGGTTCAAATCCAGGCTCTGCTTCTATGTTTATTACTTTGGAAAAGTCACCTAAACTTTCTGTGATTCAGAGGTCACTTTAAATGACTTCTTATACATATTTAAGCTAAAAGTAGATCTGTATGAACAACAGTTTTATATAAAAGACCTTGACTACAAGCTCATTATTAACCACCATTGTAATAGAGCTGTCTGCTCCCCTCCCCCGCAAAAAAGGCTGGTTGTTTTAAAGGAAGAGAAGGAATCCATGAGGCAGAGGTGAAAAACACATGCATTCTGGGAATGAGGTGATGGAGTCAAGCCCCATGGAATACTAGAATGACTATAGCACATTAGAATTCATGTGATCTGGCCTTCCTTTGACAAACATAATTTAATTCAGAATATTATTTTTTAGAGCTAATTTGGAAATTGTTCAAGAATATTTGGGTTCTATCTTTCTGTGGAATTTTTATATGGCAGAATTGTGCTGAAAGAATTTCCTTTTAATATTCAAGGAAGAATAGGATCTTTAAAAAATAAACCTCTGCAGGTCATCATTGTTAAGTCTCTTGTACCAGTTTGGCATGCCATGTACAAAAAAGATAAAGCACTGGTTTTTGTAGGAAGTGTTATCAGTATTGTTTCCCATGCCTTCTTTATGTTCACAAACTGTTGTTGTTCTTTGTTCTCAAAGAGGACATCAGGAAGGTGATGTCTCGACTTGCAAGTGAATTGGGTTTAAGTGAGGGAGGGCTGTGATAAGTCATCAGCTTCATTCTCTCCTCCAGGCTCATCTGAGTCCAGTGACAAGACATGGGTCAGGATGACTGGAGATGACCACAGATGCAGGGGGACACCTTGGCCTTTTTTAGTTAAGATCTTTCTCAGGTCTCAGTTTGTCTGAGACAACCCCCATTCAGTGATTTAAGGCTAGGTTGTTGTTTGTCCTTCATTCTCAAAGAGAACCATGACATCAGGTGATGTCATGACTTGCACTGAATTGGATTTAAGTGAGGGAGTGCTGTGCAAGGTCACCAACCTCACTCTCTCCTCCAGTGCCACCTGGGTTTAGTGGTAAGATATACATCAGGATGACTGGAGATGACCCTGTATGTTTAAGGCAATTGGGGTTGAATAAGTTTGAGGTGAGATTTGAACTCAGGTCCTTCCAACTTCAAAGCCAGTGCTTTATCCACTAGGTAAGAAATGAGGCAAAAGATAGCTTGGTTTGCCTACTTTAAAAAAATCAAACTGGGAGGAGAAGATTCTCAGGCTTTCTGTCTGAAACAGAAACAATTGCTATTGACACTCACTCTGAGCCATCAAAACCCAAACAAAGACCAAGTGACACTTGGGCTGGACCTATTGGCCAATCAGTGGTGCTCAAAAACAAGCCCTGAAGAAAAGCACAGACTCATACAGTAATCTATTCAGAGCTGGAAGAAATCTCTTCTAGTATATAACCCTATCATTTTACAGATGAGAAAACTGAGTCCCAGAGATTAGGGATTTGTAACTAATTAGGAGTCTTCAACCCAGGTTTATTTGTTGTTCAGTTGTTTGAATCACGTCCAGCTTGTTCTGATTCCATTTGGGGTTTTCTTGGCAAAGATATTAGAGGGGTTTGCCATTTCCTTCACCTCATTTTACAGATGAGAAAGCTGAAGCAAACAAGGTTAAGTGACTTGCCCAAGGTCACACTGCTAGTAAGTGAGACTGGATTTGAACTCAGGTCTTCCTGACTCCAGGCTTGGCACTCTATCCACTGTGCCATCTAGCTACTTTGAACCCAGGTTACCTAACTCCAAATCCATTGCTTTTCCATGCTGCCCCTCAATAGACATTTTACTTACATTTTTCTCTAATGTTTTTTAAATTCTCCTTTGTATGTCTCAAATTTTTATCCATTAAGCCTCAGCACCAAAAGCCTGAAAACTTTTGGTTTTCAACATTTGCCTTCATTTGTCTAGGGCATGGAAGAAATAACACCACCTTTTATGAGCAATATTATTTTTCAGGCTCTCCATATTTGGAACAGTAATTGCTCGTTTAAAGAATGCTTACTGAAAACAAAAATTAAAATCATTGTTTTGATTTTTAGGACAATTTCAGGGATAAACCTTGATATACCTCATACCTTAGGCCCTTTGAAAATAAAAGAGATCAATCAATGATTTCAGCCTGTCCTAGGGCTAAATAGCAATATTTTAAAACTTAGTATAAGTAGTTCTCAAAAGCCCTAGTGTACTGAAGTCTGAAAAGGAATTTGCTTTCATTTCAGTGGATCAGTATGGGTTGAGCTTGCTCCACAAAACAGAACAGTCAGATTCTTATGAGACCAGTAGGTAGAAAGAGTTTGTGGAAGGGTCAGAGTTTCCCACCTTCGAGTTCTAGAAGACCAAGTTATCACAAAGCCATTTTACACATATTAGAAAGTCCCCTTGGATGGCCCAATCTAGCTTCCTCAGAGCTGTTAGACTGGAATGAAAACATCACTCTCCTCCATATTGGGGTACTTGATCTGACATTGGCTGCCTATGGAAACAAGTGGCATCATTTGCATAGTGAGACTGGACTAGGCTCTCAAGGCAGCGGTTCCCACCAGGATTCCACACCAAAGTTCTTGCTCTTGGTAGTCTGAGACCTGTCTAGCAGGGATTGGTTATTGAATGTTTATAACTTAGCTTGTTAAGACAATTAACCCAATAATGAAATAGCAAAGAACAAGAAATTGAATGAACATCAAAATACATCTTACCAAATCTCTTTCACTTTGCACTAGAGCAGCAAAACTATTGGGTCTTGTGTCGAAAAGCATCTATTTCTCATCTTTTATTGTCCTGTTTATTTACTTCTTAAATATTCTTCATCTTTCCTCTGTCTTCTTCCAACCCTAATCAGGTGCCATTTTCTCTTTGATGCTTCCCCTGATTCCCTCTTCCCGCACCCCACCAAGAAGCGGTATCTTCTTCCTTGAATTTTTCTAGCAACTCAGACTTATCCTATAAGCTTAATCATTTCCTAACTCATTTTTATCAATGTTTATCTTCCTAGCCCATCACCCCACTACGTGGTAGCTATCATTTACTAGGCTATAAGTCCCTTAAGGGAAAGAACTATGCAAGTTTTCAAATTTGTTTCCCTAGTGCCTAACACAATCTTTTTTTTTTTTTTTGGTAAGGTAAGATACATAATAAACTGACCTTAAATCAAGTGCATCACCCCATAATGGACAGAGCACTAGACTCTGAGTTGGGGAAAGCTGGATTTAAATACTGCTTTGGACACACTATCTTTGTGACCCTGGGCAAGTCACTTAACCTTAGACAGATAGGTAGCATAGTAGATAGAGTTCTGGCCCTAGGCCAGGAAGACCTGAATTCAAATGTAGCTTCAGACACTTAATAGCTGTGTGTTCCTGGGCAAGTCACTTAACCTCTGCCTCAATTTATGACAATAGCAGGGCAACTAGGTGGCACAGTGGATAGAGTGCCGGCCCTGGAGTCAGGAGTACCTGAGTTCAAATCTGGCCTCACACTTAACACTTAACACTTACTAGCTGTGTGACCCTGGGCAAGCTGCTTAACCCCAATTGCCTCACTAAAAAAAAAAAAAAAATTATGACAAACCTTGAAGGTTTGTTGGGAGGATCAAATAAGGTAATATTTCTAAAGCACTTAGCACAGTGCCGGACACATAGTAGGTACTATATAAATGTTTATTCCCTTCCCTGTTCCTTCTCAGCCCCATTATCTGTAAAATGAGGATAATAATAGTATTCACCTCAAAGAGTTATTGTGAGGCTCAAATGAGATACCAAAGTACTTTGTAAACTTTCAAGTGCTGTACAGTTTTTAGCCACTGTGAAATTGGTTTGAATCAAATTGTTAGAATCCTTCTCTTTAAACCAAAATGTGGTAAAACCCTCACAACAAAATCTTCTTAAATGATTTCTAAAAGTACCTATTATTAACATTACCAAATATAAATAAGGTGAGGCACTGGAAGTGTTGAACTTGGAGACTAGGGAGAACTGGCTTCCAATCCCACCTTGCTTCCAATCCCACATCCAACAATACATAAATCACTTAACCCCTCTCAGCTTTAGGCTTTTCATCTGTAAAGTGGAGATTATAATACCTGAAGTGTCTACTTTACAGTATTGTCGTGAAGATCACACGGTTTCTGCATGGTGTTCCAAGCCAAGCTGTGCTTCACCAGGAATCTCCCCCAGAACATACACATCAAGGAGTCATTCAACTTTTACTGAATCCTCTATATCTCAGGGAATCCCATTCCACTTTTGATGACACTAAGCTTTAGAAAGATGGGAGTGCTCCCCCACCTTACATCAAGCTGAAACTTGCCTTTTTCAGCTCCCACCTGCCCAGTGCAGCCAAAGGAAACAAGTCTAATCCAGGTGACAGCCCTTTAAATACTTAGACAATCATCGTGTCCTTCCCAAATCTTCTCCAGGATAAACATCCCTAAATCAAAAGATTTGTTGAGGGGCGGCTAGGAGGCGCAGTGGATAGAGCACCGGCCCTGGAGTCAGGAGTACCTGAGTTCAAATCCGGCCTCAGACACTTAACACTTACTAGCTGTGTGACCCTGGGCAAGTCACTTAACCCCAATTGCCTCACTTAAAAAAAAAAAAAGATTTGTTGTGCAAAGTATTTTAAATATTAGAGGACTGTATTTTCTATTATTATAACATAAAACTATTTTAATAAATATTTTTCAGAATAGTTTTTGAATCTTAAAAATTCCAAATAATTTATTTAATCAAAAGTTGCCATTATTTTTATCAATAATAAGTATTTTCTTCTCTTGAATGGTAGACTCGCAGATGTTGTGTCTGTGCCTTTCTTCAGGTTAAAAGGAAGATCCTACCCCCATAGTCAGAGAAGAGAATTCCAGGACCAATTATTTAGTACACATTGTTCAGTCATTTGGGCCATGCTCATATTCATCATGTTGCATTGCATTGGAATACAGATTGCTGCTCTACCAGATACACTAACTGAATAGACTATCTTTAAGTTAACCTAGGTCTTGGAAAATGAGGATGTCTTTTCCAAGAATTATTTCTCCAAAATGGTTTCTATTTCCATCTGCATGGTACCATTGTATTTTTAGTTTGCTTCTTCTATATCAGGATAGAAAATGCTTCATAAGGTGAACTCGTACCTTGTGTAAGCATTGGCAAATCAGTTTTTGAAATAACTCTCATCTCATATCCGAGAGCAAACACTTGTGGTTTACTCTATGAATAGCCTGGCCTGCATCTGAATTTGGAGCTCAACACAAGTGCCTTTGTTTCAATTGATCTCGGCATCAGTTGTAAAAGCTCTTAGACATCTGCCAAGAGCCTCACCATATTGTACCTTACAAGTGAGAGACAAAAGGGCCTTGGAATAATTCAACAAAGCATGATTTCTCCATTCTGTTTACACAGGGTTCTGTCCTGTCATCTTGGTGCCAGCAATGTTTGAATGGAAGTTAGTGGAAAGGTGGTACATGTGCAGATGATGGGATTAGGCTCCCAATTCATGCTTAATACAGTGACCTTGCCTATGGATATTGTTGCTGTTGTTCAGTCATTTTCAGTTGTGGCTGACTTTTCATGACCCTATTTTGGGGTCTTCATGGCAACGATATGGGAGTGGTTTGTCATTTCCTTCTCCAGCTCATTTTACAGATGAGGAAACAGGATTAAGTGACTTGCCCAGGATCACACAGTGTCTGAGGCCAGATTTGAACTCAGGAAGATGAGTCTTTTTGACTCCAGGCCTGGTGATTTATCCACTGCCCTCCTTAGCTGCCTGTCTGTAGATGTTAGCATTAAAGTTTGGTTTCTTTTTATAAGTAGGCAGGATATGATGATATGGATAAAGAAATATAAAAACTAGATGACTGCTTCCATTCCACCTTATCAGGCTGAAAGTGACAAGACAAGGCAGCCAAAGGAATGATGAGTCCTCTGTAACTAACAGCAAGATGAGCCCCTCAATTGAATGTAACTCCCACAGTTATTTCCCTGACCCCACCGTGTTTCTTGCCATCCTGGCATGGCATTTCTGGGCATGAACACTGAGTAAAGAATACAAACTCTAGTACCCATCTGGACTGGAAGGAAAGTAGCATGGGCAACATGGAGCACTTTACAGGAATTATAAGAAACTGAGATTTATTGCATGCGTTTCCATATGTTTTGCATGTTTTTGCCTCTGTATCACTCTTAATGGCAGCCTTGTATAAAAATTTTCTGGAAGGAGAATTCCCTGGAAAGGTCAAGGAGATAAAGGGGCAGGCATGGCACTTACTAGTCAGACTACTGACCATGGTGTATGTGCAGATTGATGTTGTTTATAGTTTTGCTAAAGTAGCTGCTCAAAGGTGCCTGTGTGCCCCGGAGCAATCTTTACGGTCCATTATAGTTTCCACTCTTGATAGGTCTATAGAATTCATCTGCTGTTAAGAAAAAAAGGAAATGTCTTTGGTTACATGGGTGGTGTTCCCTTTGAATCCAAAACAGCACCCAAAGAACTAGAGCATTCTTTGCCTAAGAGAACTGGCCCATCCAGAGTTTCAACCAGTGATTATGAACAAAAAATGCATTCCAATTTGTTATCTAAGATGTAAGGGATCAAGTAATCGGTAATTATTGGCCAGTTCTAAGAACAAGAGTCCTCTGACCCCCTGCCGACTTACTACTGAGTTGTCTTGGGCACATTACCAAACCATTCTGTTCCACCATTTGTGCAGCTCAGATAATAGATGTTTGTAATCAAATCTGTACCCTGAAAGATAAGAAACACCAAGGAAGTCTAATGTGTTATTTTCTAATTCTGATGTTTGCTTTAAATTAGTATGCACAGTATGCTGGACTCACATACAATTCTGGCACATGCCTTTCCCCAAAACTCTCCCAATATACCAGTATTCCCACAGCAACACTGATCAACAGCAATATCCCTGCTTATGACAACCAAACTGGAATGAGAATAAAAGTAAATTGCCCAGAACCTCAATCATGCCCCCAAGTAAATGAAGTCAATGTTGAAAGACAAAATTGGCCAGCCATAGCTATTTATATCTTTGTGCTTATTATTACATTTTTAGTTTTACTATTTGCAGCTGGTATTAATTTGATTCGTTGTGACTTGATTCACTTACTGTAAGCAATTACCATGATAGTTGTAGTCAGTCCCCAATGTCCAAACGAGTGTATTTTAGAAGCTTGCAAATTGGTGTTTGAAGCTTAAATTGTATTTTTCAACTTAAAAAAAAAAAATCTGTGATAGGCCAGTGCAGAGAAACCCATTTAACCCATCATATAACAGATCTAACTGATGTGTTAGCTTTTCATTTCCTTTGTGGGGAGATGAGAGTGGGAAGCTTCTTTCAATAGGGAAAAATTGTCAGTAGGAAGGTGCTTTGGGAGTGTGTGTGGGGTGCAGTGGGGGGAAAGGTCAGGGCTTTAGCAAGGAGGTCTCTGAGGAACTGAGGGCTTGGGATAGCCTGAAAGAATGTTAGGGATGCATGGTTATCAGCTTGCATTTACAAAACACATGGTTGATGAGAGCCTCTGACAAGACAAACATCACACAAAACTGACATCACTTGAACAATCCCCTTTCTTTCTTTCCATACCTGCTAGATCTCAAATGGAGCTCAAGTATCTTGTGGTTCCCCTGGAAACTCCCCCTACAAACTGTCATGGCAAACTTTCCCTCACCTGGTCACTGTTGGAAATGCTGACTTTATGTTAATCTCTTCTATCTCTTCCATCCTCTTGTTATCCCCTGTTAATCAACTGAGGTGTTTAACTGAGTGTTACATCATGTCATTGGACTTCTGGTTGTCCCAATCCATTGTGACCGCTTTGGGATTTAGAATCTTCTCCAGAAGAGGGAAGAGGATTGGTAATTCTTAAGTCTCTATTGTAGGCATATTTTAACTTGTACAAAAGTTTCATCTATATCTTCATAACCCCAGTGCCTGTATGATATTAAGTATTTAAATAATGCTTGTTGATTGAGTCATTGATTGAAAAAAAGAAAGGTTGGGGCTAACTCGAGTCACCAAGGGACATGGGGAAGGATATGAAGTCAGGCATAGAAAGGACACAACCCCATCTCAGACACCCAAAAAGGCAAGGGTGGTGGTAGAGATTGGATGTTTGTTAATCACTAGAGGTGGGTCTCTAGACTTGGTCTTCAGACAATAGTTGGAGGAGGAAGAGAGTGGATGTTTCCTGAGAGAGACTGTTCTCTAGATTTGGCATGCCCAGGTTACAACAAATTCTCATCATACTTCCTCTTTGTCATGAGGACATTTTGGCTCCATCCTCCATATCAGAGCTGATCAATAATGTACCACAAAGCACGGGCCCTGGATTCAGGAGGAGCTGAGTTCAAATCCAGCCTCAGACGCTTGACACTAGCTGTGTGACCCTGGGCAAGTCACTTAACCCTCATTGCCCCACCAAAACAAAACAAAACAAAACAAAAAAAACAAAACTGTACCACAAGGCTCAGGGATTTTATGAGAAGGGTATATTTTTTCTCAGCAGACTGATTTTTTTAAAAATTTCTGATGACATGGGTAGAGAGACTCCAGGGATTGGCCAGTGAGGTCTCACTTTACTATAGAACATTAAAGTTTCCAATATGAAAGATTCCATTAAAGACTAGGCAGGAAGAGGGGGCATATCCAGGGTAGAAACAGCCTGTCAAAAGAAAGGTAAGGCTGCCCCAAACAGAGGTTTTCTGCACTAACTGGTCCAATCCATTTGTTTTTCATTCAAATGATTCATTAAGTTTTCATTGAGTCTGTCAGTGTCCCTACTATACACTTTTAGGAGAAACATCCGGAGAGGTGTGACACACACAGAAAAGAGAACAGTTGGACAGTTGACTGGCAAGCACCTAACCACATCTGTCTCTCTGCCCAGTTCCCATTTCTATTTTCTGATGAATTCGTATTAGACTAGGCAGGCTATGTTGACCAAGGGGCCCTCATTTCATCTTCAGGCACCCTCGCTTGACTCTCCCTCCCCACATTCCAGCCTCCCCTGGCATTTTTCGAATTCTAGCTTGCCTCTGAGGATGGTCTAGGCAGATACCTTTTCTCATTTATCTCCCTGCAACCCCTCCTCCCTACTAAGGATAGCAGACTCCTCCAGCCTCTGACAGCTACTGCTTCCTGACCCCCACCCACCCAGTCTCACCATATAGACAGGCCACCTATTGCTACTCAGACCCTCTGCTCCCTATTTTATCAGGCATTAACCTCTTAGGAAATTTCTTTAGCCAAATCTTAAAAATAAAACTGGCTTAATTATTGCTGAGCTGCCAGTATAACTCAATTTCTTTGTCATTTCCTATTCTCTGGTAATATGTCTATAATCTTATCTTTGTATATGAAAGACAGCCCATTGTCATGATAGTGAGTGATTTGAAAAGCTAAAGGCATTCAAATGCTGCCAGATGGTATAAATATTTAGCAAAGGAAGCACCGAAGTGGGGACTAATTTAGGAGGCTACAGCTGAGTATCACAGTTGATATAATCTAATCTAGAAACAAAAACTGTTAAAGTTTTAAAATAAAGTTACAGTGATGTCTTAGGTTATTTGGATTCCGATTGTATCAAAAATGGACTAAATTGGGACCATCTGTCCATTAGGGAAAAATATGATATGTGGTCTCCTTGCTACAAATGAGTATGTGGCACAATATGAGATCCATCACAGATGAATAATGAATAGTTGCTTTTGGCCTGTCACATAGAGGTAATAGGAGATCATTGAAGAACGGATCATTTAACTTCTCTGGCTGTGTTTTCTCCAAATAATAATAATTCTGTGTTCATTCCATGAAGAAGATATTCTTTTTCTTTCTTTTTTTTTTTTGCAGGGCATTTAGGGTTAAGTGACTTGCCCAGGGTCACACAGCTAGTAAGTGTCAAGTGTCTGAGGCTGGATTTGAACTCAGGTACTTCGGAATCCAGGGCCAGTGCTTTATCCACTGCACCCAAGAAGATATTCTTAACACTGGAAGAGCAAGGGATAAAGTAACAGGTCAGGACAACCTGGATTCAAATCCTTCCTTAGATTTTCACTAACACTTAGCCTCTTTGGACCTTTGTTGCCTCATCTATAAAATGAGGGTGTTGAATTAGATAACTTCCAAGGTCTCCTCCAGCTTTAAATCTAAGATTCCGTAACCCTGAGTTGTTTTTCAAATGATAGTTATGGATTCCTTAATCCTTTTTTCTCCCTTTTTCCTTATGAACAGGAGCATAAATTTGCAAAACAGCTGCTCGGAGTTAAGGGCTCAATCCAGAACTGTGGAGTACTAATATTAGTCCATCAAGGGCCATCACAGCACTGTGATTTAGCCCTCTGACTGGGATAGAGACCTATCTAGAATTTAGTCTTAGGAAGTTGACTTGAGGGAGGAGGGGAAAGGGAAGGATGTAAATGTGTTGTCTGGGGCTGAGTGACTTATTCATGGTCATAGTTAATAAGCATCTGAAGGGGGGTTTGAAGCAGAATCTTCTTGACTTCATGTGGAGCACTGAGCCACTGGGACATGCTACTGCTTGGTGATAATGATTCCATTTTATATAGTGTTTTATAGTTTACAAGAAGGCTTTATCTCATTGGCTCTTCACCACCATCTCAGTTTCTTCATTTGTAAAAACCATAAAAGTATAGATGTCTTTAAGATGATGTAGGGGCAGCTTGGTGGCGCAGTGGATAGAGCACCAGCCCTGGAGTTAGGAGGATCTAAGTTCAAATCCGACCTCAGACACTTAACACTTACTAGCTGTATGACCCTAGGCAAGTTACTTAACCCCAGTTGCCTCACCAAAAAAAAAAAAAAAAAGACAATGTAGAAGACAGAGGAAGAGAAGATTAATCAGTGATTTGGTTATGAAAGGTTAAGCAGCATAAATCAATGTGTTTTGTGGTTAGGGGAGAGGGGACTTGACAGTGAACTTGGCCTTGCTGTGTTCAAAAGTCCCTTCTGGCTCCAAATTTTATGAACCCTATGAAAAATGTGTGGTGTACATTATTAGTATGATGGAAAGAAAGGATAGAGCATTGAACTGGGGGTAAGGAAGACTTGGGTTTGAATTCAGACTCTGATTCTGATAACCCATGTCACTCAACTTTCCTAAAGTTTATTTTTCTCATCTGTAAAATGAGGATCATATCACCTATTTCAAAGGGTTGTTTTGAAGTTCAAATGGAGCCATGTATGTGTTTCCAAAACCTTAAAATGCCATACAAGTCACAGATATTATTATTACTATTCTTATTTAGGTAGTACAGTGGACAGAGAGAGTAGGGGAAAGGGAGGGATGTAAAAATTGTCAGTTCTTCATGAATTCAAATACTTGCAATACTCAGATACTTGCAAGCCGTGTAACCCTGGGCAAGTCACTTAACCCTATTTCCCTCAGTTTAGTCATCTATAAAATGAGCTGGAGAAGGAAATGGCAAACCACTCTAGCAACTTTGCTAAGAACACAAAGAGTCAAATACAACTGAAGCAACTAAACAGCAGTTATCAGACTTCCTCAAGGTCACAGAGGTAGTAGTAAGTAACTGGGCCAGGACTAAATTTCGGGTATTCTTGACTCCAAGTCAAGGACTCTTTGGATTATTCTTGCTAAGGTGTGTATCCTTCCATGATGAACTATTTTATATTCCACTACAATTATTGTAGTTCTGCAGGGGGTGGGCAGAAGACATACTGTAGGTTAATGATAGCTATGGGGTATGTGCTGGGTGATTCAGAAACAAGATCCAAGAATAAATTGAGTCAGAACTACAAGAGAGGCACTAGATTACACTAGGCTATCAGAGGCGAGACTCTAACTAGTATGGAGTCAGACAAAGAAAATCATCATATGAAAGATCAGGCAAAAAAGTAGGATTGAGGATAAACAGATCAAGGAACTAGAAATGATGGGGTGGGGTATGGAGGAAATTGAGTGAATGACTGAGCACAAAAGCCAAGTTCCACAAAGTAAGTAAATTGTGCTTCCTGAGCAGTCTGGGGACATAAACTGGGCATCTGGGCACAGAGCCACAGGGCCCTGCTCTCACCACACTGTTCTAGTCTTAAAGGAATTCTGCCTTCTGGCCACTCCTAAAGTGTTGCTGTCTTTCTCACCCCAATCATTCCCTGAGTTGTACTGGAGAGTATCCTAGAGGTAGACTAGAGGCCCCCTGAATCTCTGAAGCAAGACCTCTTTGATGTCTTCATTATCTAATTCTTTGCCCAAAGAAGCTGAAGAAAGGATTGAAGGGCATAACACAAGCAATACTGGCATTGAACCTGTAAATTCAATATCCTTAGTTTACTTGTTTATAGCAAGATACTGGCTGGCCATAAACACAATGGACTAAAAACAACCTATGGACTTGGGTTCTCTAGATATTCAGTTACCAGTTGTAGACCAGGAGCAGCAACCATCTACCCCCAACCAAATGAACACCAGTCTAAAGCCTGGAAAATTCATTGGTTCCCTTTTAGGGAATTAATTTCAGCTCCGGTTTTCTTCTAGGTTTTATCAAGTGCAAGGACTGTATATTCCTGTTTCCTTTGAATTCCCTAACAGTGCCTAGTATAGTTCTCTGTATAAAGTAGCCTGTCTCTGGGTGTTCTCTGTGTTTCCAGCTGCAGGCCTCTTTCCTTCATTTCCAGTCTCACTGACTCCACTCATGATGTTTTAAAAAAAATGCCAACACTGAAAGTGACCACTTTATTTTTCATTTCTCCTTATATGAGCAGAGGGTGGGTCCCTCTTCTTTATATGTTTCTTGTATTGATTCTTTTTGAAATGTTAGGAAACAAATTCCTCCTTTTCTTAAACTTTGAAAAGCCAAGTTGTTTTCAGACTTTTAAAGTGCAACTGAGAGCCAATATTATATGGCATTCTTGATTTCTAATCATTGTGCCAGCATTTTTTTTTCTGATCCATATGAATAAGAGTCTGTAATAGGAAATAATATGCCCCCTAGTTAATATCGCAGAATCACTGAGTTCTATAACTAAATGGAATTGTAGAAAGGACAGAGTTCAGCCTCCTTGATTTTACAGATAGTCATACTGAGATTCTGACTTGTCCAAGAGACAGTTTTAATTACAGAGCCAAGACTAGATGTGTAGTTTCCTGACTGGCATAAATGAAATGCTCATCAGACTATGTTATAATATAATAGAAAAGGGCAGCTAGGTGAAACAGTGGCTAGAGTGCCAGACCTGGAGTCAGGAAGATATCTTCATGAGTTCAAATTTGACCTCAGACACTTAGTAACTGTGTGACCCTGGGCAGGTCACTTAACCCTGTTTACCTTCATCTATAAAAAGAGCTGGAGAAGGAAATGGCAAACTCCTCCAGTATCTCTGCCAAGAAAACTGCAAATGGAGTTACAAAGGGTGAGGTACAACTGAAAACAACTGAACAACAAAATAATAGAAGTATAGTGGAAAATAGATCAACTTTAAATTTTTTATTATCTGAAAATTTGGAACTAAAAGAAATATTTGTGGCATATATTTAAATATGTTAAAAAGATCAATCACATGAACTCATGCTTTCCACACTCCCTCCCTCCACCTCCTTTATATTCCTTTCTTATTATTTAGAACAGGAAGGGAATTAAAATGTTATGTAGTCCAACCTCCTCCTTTTACAGATAAAGAAATTAAGGCCCAGAGAGTTCAAATAACTGGCCTGAGTTCACACAATCGATCGCAAGTAAGTGGCCAAGCAGGGATTCAAACCCAGGCCTTTTTATTTTAAATAGAGTGTTCTTTCCCCTTTGCCACACTGGCCTTTGTTCGTATACAATGGAAAATAGTTTTGACACATTTTATATCACTGCTGTAGGGAGGGGTAACTACCCAGATGAAAGTAAATTGGCTGTGACTCCGCTTCACTGGAAGTCATGTTCAGAGCAGCCCCTCATCAGCTGGCTTGCATTTGCTGTGTGTTCCACCTTTCTTAATTTTCCAGGACCAACGCAGCATTGTAGAGACAATTTTAGAGCTGGAGGGGTCTCTGAGCAGCCACACTAACCCCTGTCATTCACAAATGAGGAAGCAAAGGTCTCGATATATGACACAACTTACTCCAGGTCACACGTACTCTAGTTAGTGGTAGAGCTAAAACCGAAATTCAGGAAGGATCTCCCATTCCCAATCCAGAGTGCTTTCCAGGGCACCCCACTGCTTCTCAGAAATTACCTCTCCTCAACCCCATTCCCTCAAGGCCTAGTCTTTGGTCTCAAAGATCTTTTGACCTTTTCTGGGAAGCAGGACATGGATATGAAAAGATGGATGATATTATAAGGTCTCATCCTCTAAGAGTACTATAAGAAATGTTCAGAGAAGGGTGGGATTACTCTGGTCTGGTGCCAGCTTTACTGGGAAGGGTGGGACCTGAGCTAAGCTTTATAGAAAGAGTGAGATTTACATCAACAAGGAGGAGAAGAAAGGTTTTAAAGCTTGGGAGAATGGTGTGAGCAAAGGTTTGCAAGGCAAATATGCATGGCCAATTTCAGGGAAAATTAATGCACCGATTTGGATAAAGCAAAGAGTTTTTGCAGAGGACCAACTGGATCTATAGGATCACAGTTTTAGAGCCAGAAGGGACCTTAGAGGTGATCTAGACCAACCTACATATTTCTTTTTATTTTAAAAAAAATGTATTTATTTTTATGACAACCTAGATATTTCAAAGAAAAGGTGACTAAAGGAGTTTAAATTGCTTGCCTAAAGTCAAACTGCCAGACCAGGTTACACTTGTTCCACTATACCATCCTGTTTCCTGATATCTTCCTTTATGTTGTTTATATCCTATAGTCCTCACACATTATCATAAAGTCATTTTTTTCCCTCTAAATGGGTGAATATGTATTTTACTGAAGGAGACTGTCTGAGAAGGAATACAAGTGGAAAAACATAAGGGAAAGAATATAAACCTAGGGACACAATCCTTGGAAGACAAACAGCACAGCATTATAAAATAATTCAATAAGTTTTCTTAAATTTACTTGCTCAGTGAAAAACTATTATCTTATTACCCTGGGAGATTACAATGGAAAGTTCTCAAGTGACACAAAACCAACTAGGAGATCTTCTCTTTGGGGACTACCCTAAATTCTTTGATCAGAGGGGAGGAAGGCAGACAATGACAATTCCTTTAGAACCCTTTGGGGGGCACAGCTAGGTGTCAAAGTGGATAAAGGCACCAGCCCTGGATTCAAGAGGACCTGAGTTCAAATCTGACCTCAGACACTTGACACTTAGTAGCTATGTGACCCTGGGCAAGTCACTTAACTCTCATTGCCTTCCAAAAAAACAAACAACAAAATCCTTTGGAAGCCACCAGTTGAAAAAGTGCTCATTTTTAAAAGTTTCTTTTATTATTAATTTATGGAATAAAACAAACATTTCCATATCATAGTATAATAAAAAGATGATTGCACATGAAACTGCAAATCTATTATTTACAACTTTCAATTCCTTTTAAATATATAATATAGTTATCATGTAAATTTTTAAATTTTTTTTCCTTTCCCCTCTGTTCTAGAGATGGCTATCATCAGATATAAATAGGTATAATACGTTCTAAAATATTTATAGCAGCTCCCTTTGTGGTGGCAAAGAACTGGAGATCACAGGGATGCCCATCAATTGGAGAATGGCTGAACAAGTTGTAGTGTATGGTTGTGATGGAATACTATTGTGCTATAAGAAATGATGAGCTCAATGATCTTAGAAAAACATGGATAGGCTTGCATGAAATAATGAAGAGTGAAATGAGCAGAACTAAAAATGCTCATTTTTGAAACATCCTTGCCACTGAGCCATGAAAATGTACCTGTTCTCCCATCTCCTTATTTATCAGACAGTAAAGGGAAAGCTATAGAGGAAGGACAGAGACGGAGACTCATTAGGAAGTAAAGGAAGGACCTAGAAACAGGGGCAATTGAACAGAGTGGCCAGACTTTCTCCTTCTCCTTCTACCTCATTGGCACCATTAATATGATGGCATCTGGGAAGCTTGCTCATATTTTAGTGGGTGGGTAGGAGAGGTATCTCCCTTGTGATATTAAAAGACTGTGCCATTTTGGTCAGATCTGACAATATAAAATTTTTTTTTAAGTGAGGCAATTGGGGTTAAGTGACGTGCCCAGGGTCACACAGCTAGTAAGTGTTAAGTGTCTGAGGCCGGATTTGAACTCAGGTCCTTCTGACTCCAGGGCCAGTACTCTATCCAATGCGCCACCTAGATGCCTCAGACAATATAAATTTTAATAGATAAAGGAGAGATGTACACATTCACAAAATGTCTGTCCAAGAAATACGTACTGATGGATCAGCCATCCATTTCATTGGATATCATGGTCTGTACGATGGATCTCATTTAGGAAGCTCTGTAGTGTTCCAGGTCTTGATGCAATTAGCATAATGACATCTACTAACAGGAGAATCTGGAGAACTTCACCAACTATAGGGAATCCCTCTTTGATTCTCTGAGGACATTCTTGATGACAGTGACAAAGACTTTTGGTGAGTAGAGTATATGGCTCTCTGTTTTATGCCTCCTTGGATAATAATAATCAGAAGATCATCATCATCATAGAACTCAATGATCTCTGCTGTTGTACCTTTCAAGGAATCATATATAATTTTGTCATGTGCATGAGGGACACCTTGATGGTGGAGAGCCTTAAGAGGGCATTTTGCTCTATTGAGTCAAAAATCTCTTTTTACAGTCAATAGACAGTAGACAGAGGAGGGCAGACAGTGCAAAGAGACAATGCACAATTCCCAGAATTGAACAGAAGGGGGACATCAGACTGGCTTACATTTTAGAAATTATGCTGGGCTTTTAATGACTCCAAGCTTCTCCTTGAAACCAAGACATCTCTTACCAGGCTTCCCCCCAAGTTGGAGGGGTTTTGTGTGCTGCTGGATGTGCAGAGGGAGATATGATTCTGGATTCATGGAGATCATTCTTAGTGTGACTCTATGCTGCCTGCCTATAGAAAGGCTCGAAGGAGTTAGTGCCAGAGATTTTAGGGAGAGAGATGTCAGAAGTTCCAGGAACTCCCCTGAAAAGTCATGGAGAAAGAAGCAGTAGATATGTAGGGAATCTGGGTCCTCAATATGTCCCTGACTCGCCAGCTTGCTTCCATAGTGACTGCTGGAATGAACCTCTTCCTGAGATCCTGAGACACCTCTGTAGTTTGAACTTTGATCTGAAGTCTTCATTCATTTATGTATTTTCTGATACATTCTAATCTGGATGGGATAATATATCTTGATAGAGTGAACTTCAAAGAACTATAAGTAATTAGTGATAGCTTCAGAGGTAGGATCTGGAATTTCCAATGGGGAGCAAGTAGTGTACAGAGAGATTCCCATCCAGGACAAGTGAAGAAGGGGAGTCATGAAAGAAGGTATGCTAATGCTGGAAAGAATGGCCAACAAGGCAGCATCTTCTGGGGGTTCAGATCTAAAATATTGATTTTATATTTTATATATTTATGTAACCCAACATAAAAGGTTGATTTTCTAGTGTTTAAGAAGCCTCGATAAATGATATTTTGTGATTTGATTGGACCATCTCCTTTATTGGTTCCTAGCTTGTCTTATGGGAACACACTACAACAAATACTTGGAAAGAAAACTGAAAATGGAGAATATTGCCTTTAAATATTGACAAGAGACAGTGTGGTGTAGAGGATAAATGATTGTCCTTGAAGTCTAGAAGACCAGAACTGAGGTCTTAAATCTGACAGGTGTTAAATATGTGAACATTGGCAAATCTCTCAACCCTTCTTTGCTTCAAGCGATTCTATTGAGACAAAGATTCTTCATGTTTTTGTGTAATGGACTCCTTTGGCATTCTTGTGCAGCTTATAGGCTTCTTCTTATAATAATATTTTAATGCATAAAATTGAATACATGGGGGGTAGCTAGGTGGTGCAGTGGATAAAGCACCAGCCCTGGATTCAGGAGGACCCAAGTTCAAATCGGGCCTCAGACACTTGACACTTACTAGCTGTGTGACCCTGGGCAAGTCACTTAGCCCTCATTGCCCTGCCCCCCCCCAATTAAATACATGGGATTACAAAGGAAACTAATTATATTGAAAGGAAGATGTATTTTTTCCCATTCAAATTCCTGGATCCCCTAAAGTCTTACCTATAGACCCCTTGAAAAGTTTCTACACTGGGAGTTCCCAATGCTAATGAAATCCCAGGTCCAGACTCTACTCTCTTTCCACCCCACACCCCAAATCCACCCCCACACTGCCATCTTTGCACTAGAGCTGAGTTTGCCAACTGAATGATGTCCCAGTGTTAATTTATCTTACAGGTTATGCATTAAATAGAAGGACACAGCTACCTAAGGTTTGGAGAAAATTAGTCATCTAGCACTTTACCCTTGAAACATCTGCCTGCCTTGTGAAATTAGCTGTCTGAATCTACCTCTGAAGAAAAATCTCCTGTTATGAAACAAAATTTATAAAGAACAATGGCTACATGCAAAATGATGGCTGGCGAAAAGAATGACTAAAAAATTGGTGGGTGTTTTTTTGTCTGGCGAATGAAAGAGGGACTGCATGTCATTTTCATTGGTCATTGCAAAATACATTGCCAAATTCCTGACCATATATGGTATTCTACAGTGCCTTCATTTTTAAAGAAAATGGTATTTCTGTAGGAGTTCTAGGAGAAACTGTGGCTGACAAGTGAGTGGCTTGATGGGAAATAACATGTGATTCAAGAACTATGACCCCCTGGAACATTTTTCTCTTTTTCCTAAAAGCCAGATTGGGACTTTCTCATCATATTCAACAGCTAAGCTCTATCCTGTTCTGAAGCCACATGTAGCACTGGCTTTTGTTTAACACAGGGTACTTCCGTGCCACAGAGGCATTGACAGATTGGAGGGACTTCTGAAAAGACCAACCCGGACAAATGAAGGGAATGGAGCAGAGTGATTTATGGGAAAAGATTAAAGGAACTAACTATGTGTGGCTTGGTTAAGTGACAGCTAATGGAAGACATGCGTCTAAAAATATTTGAAGGATGTAAATTCCAAAGAGGGTGAAGAATTATTTTACACAGTACAGTGAGAGATATTGCTAAGGGTAATGGGATAAAATTAGAGAAGGAAGGGAGAACTATGCTGCTAATAAAATTTCACTAATGAAGTAGCATTTTCCCATATGTTTAAAACTAGACGAGTCTGAGCACTAGAAATAAAACTTGGCCTATTTCCTCCTGAGGAGGAATTTAATGGTCCCCACTGTTTCCACTCTCTTTAACTAAGAACCCACAATTCACTTTGATCCAAGACTAGGCAACTGTTCACAACCTGCATTAACTTGGGACACATTTTTACTAACTAAATATCCACTTTTGAAGCTATTCCTTTTGGCTGTGTTCAAGAAGAAATGAACTTTGCGTTATTTTGGCTCCAATGTCCTTAATGTGCAGGGAAATTGATCTGTTTCTTCAGCTACACAAAACATATCACCTCAGATAATATCACTTGGGCTGTTTCATTCCATTCATCTTAAAGCCTCGAAAGTCAGGGATTTTTATCCTAGAGTCTGTGAATTTGGTTTTAAAAATAGTTTGATGACTGTATTTCATTGATAATTGGTTTCCTTTATAATTTCATTGATTTTATTTTATGCATGTAAGATATTATGCTTCGATGGGGTCCATAGGCCTCCAGGATTGCCAAAGAGACTCATAACACAAAAAAAGTTAGGAAATACCCCGACCCCATCCCACCCTTAGATATGTAAAGTCACAACGTCTATACACAATGAGAAATATGGTCTTGTGTTTTATCAGTGAAATTATGAGTAAGAAAGATCCAAGTTTTCTTATCCACTTTACTTCATATGAAAATAAGCTCTAGATATACAAATGTGGGGATTAATATCTAAAGATATAAATATGGAAACGGATGCTATGCAATGAAAATCTGTCTGATACAGTGGGATGAGCATTGGATTTTATCTGGAATAGCTGGGCTCAAACCCCAGTTCTTGTGGCATGCTAGCTGAGTGAGTTAAGCAGATCTCATCACTTTTCTGAATTTTATCTTCTTCACATATGAAATGGGGATTGTAATAACCCACTTAACTGGGTTGTTGTAAAGAAAATACTTTCAAACTGTAAAATAGTACAGAAATTTGAATTAATCTTATGTTACGTTTTGTTATTCCACTAATGCAGAAGTGTTCATGTCACAGCATGAAGACCTTGTTTCCTGGGTCATTTCAAATCAAAATATTATTAGCTATAGAAAAAAAAACAAACCAGTGTGATAAAGTGGATAGAGGCCTGGGCTTGAAGGCAGGAAGACCTGGGTTTAAGCTCTGTATCTGGCACATACTACCTATGTGACCCCAGGTTACTTGGTTAACCTTTCAGGGCCCCTTATAACTCTCTAAAACTATACATTACAGGTGAATTGTTCATCTATATCAGGGGAATATTTTTCTACGCTGGGAATTCCTCACACTGATGAAATCTTAAGAGCATAGATATAAATATCTGTAAGGTACTTTAGAGGCCATCAAGCCCAACCTACTCATTTTACAAATGAGGAAACTGAGTCTGAAAGGCTAGTAAGTCTCTGAATTCATGTCTTCTTAACTCCACTCCAAAGCTTCATCCCCTACTTCACCAAAACAAACAAACAAACAAAAAACAAGAAGCTTTTTAATAGGCTTTTAATAGGAGACCTTTAAAGTCTTGTGAAATTCTGGGGGACTAATATGGTTGGAGTGAAAGCAAGGTTTGTGTAAGGAGGTATTAAGAAATAAGATATAAGAGAGAAACAGAAGCCACAGTGTGTAAGGCTTTGAATGCTAAGCCGGCCCATGGGGCTCTGCTTTGCCTCCTTCAAGTCCAGACACCCACAAACTAAAATTGAAGTGGATTCCGAGAGCAAAGCAACCCATGTCAACCCCGTAGGCAACCCAGTGAGCCAAAACCAGGGATATACTCCACTCACGACCTAATGGCTCTTTAATGCACTGATTTTTTTCCACCATGAAATTAAAATCTTACTCAGCAGCCTCAGCCAGAACACATATAACCACACACACAACCCTCCCCCCCCCCCACTTGGGAAAGTAGTTTTCTAGTTACTAACAAGGGGAAGTTAGGTGACGTTCATCCCACAGTTGTATTTGGTATTATGGGTTGTTTTCATAGTCACAATATTTGGCTTTGTCTTTAAGAATATCTTACTGATGTGCATGTGTGACTCTTAAGGATGAAACAATTTTTCTGTTTAGAAAATGATCATTCTAATTTCCTTTCCCTGGAGAAATCGTATTTTCCCCAGGACCCAGACAAGAAATATGATGATACCATAAACAGCCACCACAGCAGCTGACCACATAGTTTCCTGCTCCAAGGAGAGTTGTGGAATCTTCCTCTCTGAAGGTTTTTTTTTTTTAAATAAGAGAGATTCTCAACTGTCTGGGAATGGTGGTTTTGTGGTCTAGCCTGAAGGCAAGGGGATGCCTCTAAGATATGGATATGGAATCTTCTAGAAAGGGGAAAGGGATTAAAATACAGGCTCAGAAACTGACTAACTATAACTTTGGGCAAAGCAATTCAATCGAGCTGTACAAACGTTTACTCAGTATCTGCTATGGCTAAGGTTCTTTATGTTGTTCAGTCATGCCTGAAGCTTTATGACACCATTTGGGGTTTTCTTGGCAAAGATATTACACTGGTTTGTCATTTCCTTCTCCGTTTTTTTTGAAGATGTGGAAACTGAGGCAAATAGGGTTAAGTAACTTGCCCAGGGTCACACAGGTAGTGTATGAGGCCTCATTTGAACACCTCTGGATGAGTCTTCATGATTCCAAGCCTGGTGCTCTATCCACTGCACCACCTAGCTGCCCCCAAGGTTCTCTATAGGTTCTGGGAATAAAAGATAAAACATGATACTGTCTCTGAGTTCCAAGAGCTCACTAGGAGGAGGAGGAGGAGGAGAGATGCATGGGATACACATGCTACAAGTTAGGATGTGACATAGAGCAGAGTACTTTCCAGTCCCTAACAATGTGTGGCAGATATATTTAATTTAATACATGTTGATTGGCTGTTTGACAGCTGGATGCAATGGAAAGGCCTCTGGATTAGAAGTCAGAGGAGCTTGGTCCAAATCCCAGACCTAGTTTGAATTCCAGCCCTATAGAACCTTGAGCAGATCATTTAACCTCTCCCGGCTTCCTCTCCCTCATCCATAAAATAAAGTAATGGCACTAGATGGATTGTAGTGATTGAACTATCATCCTTTGATCCTAAGATTGATGCCACGGATACAGAGTGGGCCTAGAGTCAGGAGGACCTGAATTCAAATATGACTCCAACACTTAGCAACTGTGTGAGCCCTAGGCAAATCACTTAACATCTCTGTGTCTTAGTTTCCTCATCTGTAAAATGGGAATAATAACAGCTCCTACCCCACAAGATGATTGTGGGGATCAAATGAGTTAACATATGTAATGCATTCTGAAAACCCATATAAGTGGTAGTTATTATTATGGTGGTGGTTATTTCTATGGATCTATCATCTAGGTGGGTACTTTATCCAACAGTGCAGGACACAGCCCATCAGCTCCTGTCTATCTTGTGTACCTTAGGAAATGATCCAGAGTAATCCAGGAAAACCTGGTGAGGAAGGGATATTGTTGGCTGATGGAGAAAAGCAGTAGGAGAGAAAACTTACACTGAGAGGGAAGGAAAAACAAGGATTATGAGAAAGGGAGTAAATTCCAGGTCTGGGGAAGAGCCTGTGTATATGGCAGGAGACAGAAGATGGCACGTTGTATCCAGGGAATGGGGAGTCCTCTAGTCGGGCTGAAAATGAGAGTATTTTCAGGAGTATAATGTCAAATCAGGTCAGAAGGGGACATCAGAGGCTTTTAATGCCAGCCTAAGGTGTCTGTTATTTAATTCTAGAGACAACAAGGAACTAGTGAAGTACAAACCACTCACCTTTCTGAGTTTTGGGTTCTGCCTATATCAAATGGGAGGGTTGAAGGGCATGAGCTGTGAGGTCCTTTCCTGTTTGGGCTCCTAGGATTTGGCCTCCAAGGCCCAAGGGCAATGATTTTCCCTGTTTGTTTTCTTGTCCTTGCGATAAACCACTAAGCTCAGCATCGGTGTCTCATTATAATATTGACAAACCTGGACAGCTGAATGTATTTTTGCCTTTCTGAGGAAGCCAAGTATTTTCAGCTTTTAAGCCATTTGACTGTTTCCAAATTCTCTCCTCTCCTCTCCTCTCTCAAACACACACACACACACACACACACACACACACACACACACACACACACCCTCCCCCTTCTAGGGATCCACAAGACAAGTTTGATTAGGGGAAAAGTCTTTGAGTTTGGGGTATGATATATTGTTCTTATTGGCATATATTTGTGTGTATGTGTGTAAATATACATTTATTTTTATATGTGTATATGACTTTATATATACATGCATATATCTATATAGATAATCTGAAGCTGTCTCCAGAGATAGCTGAGCTTCCTATCCACCTAACATACTACTTCTGATGCCTGAGTATTATAAAATATATTGCGTATATGAACATGCATTAAATATCAATTATATATTAATATTATATAATAATATTCATTTAATTTTAACTGCTCAGAGGCAGTGTGTCTGGATGAACAAGAAACTAGCCTCAGAGCCAGGAATATCTAGGTTGATTCAGGTCTCACCTCTGACATACACTGTAAGTTCTTAGTGCTCTGGGAACCTCTTGAAGTCTTTAAGTTGCAGAGAAGGAAAGTGCCAACCTGCCTAACTTCTCATTGGTTGAGGGAGTTTCCTCAACAGCATAATCTTTATACCAGTGAAATCACAGGCCCAGCACCTATCTGTATCAGGGTATTATGAGTCATTCCTCTCCTACAGCACCTGTCCCTGTGAAAAAGATTAAGTGTATTGTGCTATAAGAAATGATGAGCAGGCAGATTTCAGAAAAACCTGGAAAGACTTACATGAACTGATGCTGAGTGAAATGAGCAGAACCAGGTAATAGCAACATTGTATGATGATCAGCTGTGAATGACTTAACTACTCTCAGCAATGCAATGGTCCTTCAAGAAAAGTCCAAAAGACTCTTGAGGAAAAATGCTATCCATCTCCAGAGAAAGATCTGAAGGAGTCTGAATGCACATCGAAACAAACCATTTTCACTCTATTTTTCCCATGTTGTTTTTTTCCTTTTGGTCTGTTTCTTCTTTCACAATGTGACTAATATGGAAATATGTTTTACATAATTGCACATGTATAACCTATGTCAAACTGTTTACCTTCCTAAGGAGGGAGGAGGTGACTAAAGGAGAGAGAAAATTTGGAATTGAAAGTTTTTTTAAAAATGAATGTTAAAATTTATCTTTACATGTAATTGGAAAAAATAAAAAAACTATTAAAAAAGAAAAGATTGTGTGACTGATCCAGGAAGATATCCTACCCACCAATCTTTGGCTCCATTTTAACTCTCTCTGGAGACTTAATTAGCTTCAAATCGATCAGTCTTCTAGGCCACACATCACACAGGCATCAACAATTGCTTGCTGAAGGGCTCCAATTACCCACTGTGGAATTGAGTTTTAGTGGAGGTGGTAACAATTCCAGTGGTCCTTTCCAACTTCGAAATGTACCTATTTGGCTATACAATTCAACAAACTCTAAAAAATTCTAACTAGTACAACACCAACCAGTTATCTTTCTGAACTCCTAGTTGGAGCTCCGGGCCAAACAATTAGGGGGTGAGGGGGATGGTAGCCTTGGTGGAATACCCCCATTTGCTAATTTGAATATGTAAATATTACAAGCAGCAGTATTAGAATGTGTGTGATCAGTGCTGAGTATATCACAGAGCCAGTTAGTTTACTCCACCAGCATAGAAAGTAAGTTTTACTTATTTGTAGAACTGTGATTTAATAGATATAAGGAAGTCTTCATGGGGAAAGTCCTTCCACCAATACATATTGGCACTTCTGTAAATTATACTTTTAGAGAGTTGCCTGAGGTGCTAAGAGGTTTAGTGACTTGCCCTATCACACAGCTAGTATGTATCAGAAGCAGTACTTGAACCCTGATCTTCCCAATTCCATTGTTGGTCTTCCCTCTACTACTAGGCCTCATATTGAATAGGGTACTAGACTTGGAGTCAAGAAGACCTGAATTTAAATCTTGCTTCAGATATTTGCTAGATATGTGACCCTGGGTAAATCACCCAACCTCTCTCAACCTAAGTTTCTTCATCTATCAAATGATTATCATAATAACATCTGCATCACAAGGTTGTGATGAGGCTCAAATAATATTCATATATCTATGTGTGTTTATATATGCCTATATAGATATATACACATACATACGTGTGTATTTACTTGTTGTTGAATTGTTTCAGTTGTGCCCAACTCTTTGTGACCCCATTTGGGGTTTTCTTGGCAGGGATACTGGAGTAGTTTACCATTTTCTTCTCCAGCTCATTTTACAGATGAAGATACTGAGGCAAACACTGTTAAGTCACTTGCCCAGGGTCACACAGCTAATAAATGTGTGAGGTCAGATTTGAACTCAGGAAGATGTCTTCTTGACTGCAGGCCTAGCATGCTACCCACTGCATCATCTTACTGCCCATATTCATATACATATACAGACAGCAGACAGATAGCACTTTGCAAATTTTAAAGTGCTATGTAAATGTGAGTTTATTATTATTTTATTTTATTTTTACTATATTCTGCCTTATTAGAATAATGTTTATAAAAAATTCAGAATGCCACCAGTCAAACTAATACTTATTGCTCTGGGCCATCACGTACATCACTGATTAGGCAATGGTGTAAACAGAAGGCCGGGAGAATATTTGGTAGGCCTACGTATGTCTGAATGTAGCTCTAAAGCTAATCTGAGGGAATAGATTATTGAAATACTGACCATAACATTCTGTTCCCAGTATTGTCTTTGACTCACTTTGACCTTTTCACTCGATGACCTTTCCTCTCTGAGATCTATTTTTATCTAAAGAGCGCTATACAACAAATTATTATGAGGCTACTGAACCCCTCCATTTGTGCCCTTGTGTATGAGTTGTAATCTTGTCGTACAATAGACCCTTGGAAACTTGTTGTTTTGGTTATGTCAGAGTTGAAAGGATGACCTAAAATTCTTCTTGGTAATTAGTACAGCATCTCAACAAAGAGTTTGCTGATAACTTCCAATGAAAGGTCAGGGAAAAGAAAGTCATTTTGAGAAAAGGAGCATGCCCTCCTGGGTCCACTTTCATTTTTAATTCAAAAACAACTTCAAAGGCATAAGTCAAGGACTCAGCAACTCTTGGGGAAAAATAGACTAAAGAGCTTTACTCCAATGGCAGCTATGGCAGCTGCTCTGCCTGCTTAACATCAATAAAAACTAATTGTTGTCCATTGATACTAATATGTGGGTGTGTTTGAAGGGCTACCTGTGGGTGTGTGAACTAAGGCCATACATAGCCTTTCATTATAACTCACCCTTTACTCAACCCTTGACTTTGTGACGGGAGATTCATTTGGGCTGACCTTTCTGTGCCATTTTCGAGAGACAAAGTTTACATTTCTCCCTGAAAATTTGTGCCAAATACTTTTAGGCTTTTTTTTTTCAAGTTTTGAGGACTACATAGCCAAAGATCTCAAATGTCAGGCATGATGGCTTACAGCTGAAATCTTGGCTACACTTGAATTTTAAGAATTTAAGGTCTTTAGTTCTGCACTGCTAATTGTCTGTTAACTCCTACCTTTAGAATCAACATGGTGAGTCCTTAGGAACTGGGTACCATCAGATGGCCTATAGAGAGATAAACAGAGCAACAGAGCTGGTCAACAGTTGCACATCAGGAATGGAGTTGAGCCTGTGAATAGCCAATGCAATTTAGCCTAGGCAAAATAGGGGTATTTTTCAATCTTAGAAGAAAAAGAAAATGTTTTAACTAGAAATTAAAGTCCAAAATATTTCAGAAATAAAGAAATATGTATAGAATCTTATATGTCTGGTAAATAAACTAAGGTATGAAGTCATTTACATAGTTTAAGCTATAAAGAAGATGAATAAAAGGGTGGTAAAGCTGGAGATTTCAAGGATGCTCTGTGTCTAAAATATCTTCTGATTTCCCTTAGCAAGGTGGATAGACAGCAGTGGGCTTAGAATCAGGAAGATTCATCTTCCTGAGTTCAAATCTGGCTTCAGACACTTAGTAGCTGTGTAACCCTGGGCAAGTCACTTAACCCCATTTGCCTCAGTTTCCTCATCTGTAAAATAAGATGGAAAAGGAAATGGCAAAGCACTCTAGCATCTTTGCCAAGAAAACCTCAAATGGGTCACAAAGAGTCAGACGTGACTGAAATCATTGAACAACAACAAAGTCTGAACCATGACAGATATTTCTGAGATTTTTCCTTTAGATTCATTTTCCTAAAGAGTAAGTAATCAAAATATCAGTCCTGAGTTGGTCATCTGGGATCATATAGAATGACTCCATTAGACTCCCTCAGGCTGTCTCTACTCCTCCTGGGTAAACTTGGCCATTGTCCTTATCCCATTCCCATTTCCTGTTATCAATCAGGTAACAGGCATGTCATTCGTCATTCAAAGAATCCTGGAATATTAGAGTGAGGAGAGATCTTAAGAGTCCATTTTAGAGATGAGGAAAAAAGGTGAAAGGACTTGCTGTTAGTTTTAGGATCATGGATTTTTTATAGGTTGAAGGAACTTTGATACCTAATGAATATATTGAGAGCAGAGAGGTTAACCAACTTGCCAAGGCTCACTCAGCTAGTAACTGAGGTAGAGTTTGATCTGAGGTCTTTCAGATCAGCACTATCAGCTGCATGATGCAGCCTTTCAAAGTTGCAAAGTTATTTTATGACAGAATGAAAACTTAAAGCCAGGTCTCCTCAGCTTCAAGTCACTGCTATTTTCAGGGCAATCCAACTGTGTCCCTTCAGCCAACACGTTCCCTATGTAGTTGACAATTGCTCTGGATTAAGGTGATCTTTTATTAAGGACTAAAGACTCTGTTTATACCTAACCCTTCTCTCCTTCTATTAATGAAATGAAAATACTAAAAATATACCCAATTTTGGGTTCAGATAATGAAGTGCTGATTTGGGACAAATAACATCAGCTTTAGTTTTCCCTCTCAATGCAATTCTTCCTAAAATTCATCTCAATCAAGATTCATTTCCATAGTCTCAAGGACAAGGAGATTACTTCCTGGCAGTTATTGTGAGAAGGGTACAGCAGTATTTTCATTAGTTCTAGCAGGTGCAGGTAAGATAAAAGAAAGATTGTTTCACAGTCTGCTCTAAGATTAGACAGATGATAAAAGGAGATAATATTGTGATAGCCCTTCCAGAAATCCCCTCTGCTCTGGTTGTAGAACCATTGGTATTGAAGAAAAGGGGGGGAAAGCCATTAAATTTCTAGACCTCTACTCCAGACAGCACAGGAAACCTACTGGCAGCAGCAGCTGCTCAATTCATACTCCCTCACTCAGGAGAGAAGGGAAATGAATCTGGTGGAACTTCAGCAGTTTTTGTTTCTTATCACCTCTTTGGAAGTCCATATTATGATGATTACTTGATTTCCTCATCTTTATTGCCTCTAGAGTTCTGGGGCAAGTCACTATCCTGCCATTACTTTTTAATTTTAAAATGTTAGGTGAATAATTGCACAGGTGAGTAAAATAATTGGGGCAGCTAGGTGGCAAACTAAATAGAGTGCCTAGTCTGAAAATGGAAGGGGCTCTCTGTGTCTCAAATATCTTCTGATTTGCTGTGGCATAGTGGATAGTGCACTGGGCTTGGAATCAGGAAAGCTCATCTTTATGAGTTCAAATGTGGTCACAAATACATAACTAGCTGTGTGACCCTGGGCAAGTCACTTAACCCTGTTTGGCTCAGTTTCCTCATCTGTAAAATGATCAGGAGAAGGAAATGGCAAACCACTCCAGCATCTTTGCCAAGAAAACCCCAAATGAGGCCACAAAGAATCAGACACAAATGAAACAACCAAACAAAAACAACATAAAAGTGATTATTTTGCTGTAATTGAATGAAAGTGTTGTGATGTAGGTACATCTTCTGGAGATTCACTGGAACCATCTTTAGCATAACTCCAGGTGCAATCAGGACAATAATAGGTCAGAATAATCTGACCTTCTTTGGATTCCCAACTTGGTCTTGATTTTTTTTTTTAATGAGGCAATTGGGGTTAAGTGACTTGCCCAGGGTCACACAGCTAGTACGTGTTAAGTGTCTGAGGCCAGATTTGAACTCAGGTACTCCTGACTCCAGGGCCGGTGCTCTATCCATTGCGCCACCTAGCTGCCCCTTGGTCTTGATTTCTTCTCCTATGTCTCTATATTTTGAGAACTTTCCAATACATATACTTTGGAGGTTATCAGCATTCAGTATGGGAACATCTATTTAAAATGTTATTCTTAATTTGGGGGAGGAGTCAATATTATTTTATTCTTTCTTTAAAACAATAATTAATTAGTAGTAAATACATTGAAGTAGAAAATAAGCTCAATATTCTGCAAGGATGGGACAGTTTCTTCTATTAGCTAGTACTGCTAAAAGATCAGGCAAAAAACCCAATTATCACTAAATTCCTGAATAAATCCTGTTGTTCAGGATTTATAATATACACAACCTTCACACACACACACACAATTCCCACAGTATAAGTAGAATTTCATTGCATACTAATTCTTCAATTCCCTTGCTTTCCCTTGGACTCCTTTATACATATCTCACGCTGGGCTCTGATTGCTATAAAACTCTTAAGAAACTGATTTCTCATTCCCTACGTCCAAATGAGGAAAAGTTAGATGAACTGAATAGTTGATTACTAGGAGAATGAGGAAGGAATGAAACAGAAATGTCAGGGATAAAGAGAAGGCAGAGGACTTAAACCATGAGTTTCCTTTCTTTTCCTCCACTCAGGCCAACTCCTTCTGCCACTGCCATCTGTCTTGCTACTTCCTCATTGCAAAAGTAGAGGAAAACCTATTTTGATTATCTTATCAAATGAGGAAAGTCTTCACGATATTTGTCAATCATTTGATTACAAAATATTTCCTTATGCTCCTAAGCATAATGCATCCACAAGAATAATTGAGACTCAACTTGGATGCTTTCTTCCATCTTGATCAGCCCAAAGGAAGACTAATACTTAAGGAAATTTGGGTCTTGTAGGAATACGTGAAAATTAAAGAACTTCAAAAGGTTTTAAAGCATACTTGGTAGAATCAGGGAATCTTAATGCTAGAAGGAATTTTAGAGGTCATTTCTCCCATGTCCCTCTTTATGGAGAATGTCCTCTACAACATCCCAGAAAAGTTGTCATCCAGTCTCTGCTTGAACACTTCATTAAATCATCAGTCAGTAAGCACTGAATTCCAGAAGATGAACCTATTGTTCCAGTGTTGGACAATTTTCATTTCAAGGACTTCCTTAGAGCCAAAAATTGTTTTTCTGTAGCTTCTGCCTAATTCTGATTTTGCCCTCTTCTACATTACTTCATTAGGATGACCTCTAAGGTTCCTTACCATTCTAAAATCCTATAATCCTATTTTTAAAATTGAAGAGACCTCTCTTATTATAAGGTCACAGAATCACAGAATGTCAGAGTTCGAAGAGACCTTAGAGCTCTAAATTATTCATTTTAATTAATTTAATTTAATTTTTCAAGGCATGGAAATTGAGGCCTAAGAGGTTGAGTTTCTTTCCAAAAGTCACCCAGCTAGTTAGAGGCCTAGAGTCAGGAAGATCTGAGTTCAAATTTGACTTTAGGTACTTACCACCTGTGTGACCCTGCAAAAGTCCCTTAACCTCAGTTTCCTCATCTATAAAATGGAGATAATAACATCACCTACTTCCCAAGGCTGTTGTAAGGATCAAATGAGAGAACATGCTAATACCAATAGGTACCATATAAATGTTTATTCCTTTTACCCTTGCCCTAGTTAGGGGCAGAGCCAGGACTAGGAAGGCCCAGGTCTCTTGACTCCTAGGACAGTGGTACGTCTCTCTCAGATCTTCTCCAGGTTAAACATTATTTGTTATGTGATGCATTCCAAAGTGTCAGAAAGGAGAGTCAGAGTGCATAAATATCATAAAACCAACAAAAATAACATTAAATATGTGAGAGAAACATAAAATATGTCATGGGAGTTGCCAGACAGAGGAGGTTAAGGATAGGGATGGGATGAGATGGGAATGCTGAAAAGAGGGAAGATTCTGTACTTAAGCAGCAAAGAGAGAGGAAGGAGGAAGGGAGGGCAAGACTTAAAAGAAAAGGAAAAAAAAAAACCTGTTGGGCAGATCCTCTGATTTAGAAGCTGGTGGCAATGGGACTCTCAACTGGATTTTGTATTCTCATCTGTTCAAAGAAAATAAACAATATTTATTCAATTGTTCATTCCACAAACATTTGATTGCCTGGAATGTACAAGTTACTATGTTGGACAGTTCCCCATTACTCCCACCCCCATTGATTCTACTCTGGGGAGGTCCTCAGTCTCTCACCTAAGCCAGCCTCCCTACTGAATGAATGCCTGTAGACTTGAAAAGGCATAAATCAGGGTTAGCTCTCCCCTTTCTGTGATTTCAAGAACTCCAGGCCAAAAAAGTTTCTGTTCAACTACTTGCCATCAAAATTCCTTTAACAAGGGACAGAGCTTTTTATTCCATAAGTGGGATGGGGGCTGGGTGGGAATGAGCTTTGAATGCAAGGGTGAGATAACATTAAAGAGATAACACTTACCTATTCATAAGAAAGTACAATCAATGAAGTATAAATAACTGATAGAAAATCCTCCCTCTACATTTGACTGAGGGAAGAGGGTTAGAAGGGTAGTGGGGAGAGAGGCATCAACATGGAAAATGGAAAATCATGTAAAAATAGCTGAGAATACTAAAGAAACATATCAAAACCTATGCAAATTTGATTCAGGGTAGTTCTGTACATAGTATAAAATACAACCAACTCTGATTAGTGCAAACAACAAATCCCCTAAGAGGTCATATTATTCAAATCCATGCTGCATATTTCCATTGGACTGGAACCAATTACCATATGTTGCATAATTATAAGTTTGATACATGTGAACATTGCAGGGAATTCATTATTTGGAATAACAAGGAGCTAGCTGTTCCATTGTAGGAAACATTATTGATACCATATCCTTGCTGTGTATTTGCATTTTTTTGATCCAGACCAATGATTTCACTGGTATAGAAAATTCTTAATAAGGAAACTCCATCTACCACTGCAGATGTACAACTGCTCTATAACTTATAATCTTAAAGAGATGCTGGGACATTGAGATTAAATGACTTGCTCTTAGTCACACAGCTAATATGTATCAGAAGGGATTTGAACCCAGATCTTCCTGACATGAAAGCTAGCTCTTTATCCACGACATACTCTTTCATTTGCACAACTTATCATCTTTAAAAAATGCCAGTTTAAGTTCCAGTTATTTTGAGCAATCACTATAAATTGTTTTGGAATATATAACCCTTAGTATCCATAGGATTAGGAGACTTTAACTTTATCTGGATCATTCTCAGCTTTCATCAGAATGGTGTGTGTTTCCTAAATATATGGAGAGATTTTTTTCCCACTTGCCTTCAAAGTAGGGTTTACCACAAAAGGCAATTAATGTATATTATTAACAAAGAAGGGGGAAAGAGTTTTCAGTTGTCTTTTTATTTGGGCATTCCATTTGTATGCTTAAAAATAGATGGAAATTGATTAGAAGACAAAGACATTTACAGTAAAGATTGTTTCAAGAGGATTTCAATTTGCCTTGCACCAGGAGGCTTGCTTTCCAGTCCATTAACTTTGCCCTGTCTAGTTAGACAAGTGTCCATTAGATAGGTTTCTTGTCTTACACTCAAGCCCTTTTAGAGTGGGCACCATTGTTTTGTTAGTTGATGTTGAGTGCACTAAAACAGAAGGGAAATGATTGTTTTTCAGGACAGTGAAAGGACGAAAACGTTTGCAAGACAGGTGTGCATTTTCAGCACAAGTCAAAGATATCGTAGCTATGACTAACAACGAGTAAATTAGGCACTGTGAAGAAGATACTTGGTACAGTATTCAGTGCTTTGAAAAACTTGAAGAAAGAGTCCTTAAAAGGGAAAAAAAAATCTCTGCCTCAAAGACTGAGCTGTTCATGAAGACTAAACAAAAGACAGAATGCTGAGCCTCTAAATTCTGATTTCCATTGTGTCTCCAGCAAATCATTTAGACTTTAGAAGAAGTTGTACAATACAAAACACAAAAACTGGAATACTTACAAGTTTTCATTTGAAACTGAAGGACAGGAATTAAACACAATGTTATAATTTCAATGGACTCTCCACAAGGTCATGTTGAAGAAGGGAATTGACCATACTTAACTTGGAGTAAGGTTGTAACTTCTTCATAGTTGAAGTGCACAATAGTGAAGCACTATAAGAACAGTGAAGATCTAGAACCCATTTCCAGGCTCCATTGTACCATCCCATTTTTGAATTCCCCTAGCTGGAAGATAGGATTGGGGACAGGAGGGAAGGAGCTACCACACCACAGCTTTCTGCCCAAAATAAGAGAATATAGGGATTTCTATCTCTGCCGCTCAGGGTTCCATCTGTCCATAACCCTCACTAGGCTAGGACCATCAGGACCTTGCCAGTACCATCCAGGACCATGCTTCCTCCTATGTCTTCCTGCGCCCTGGCAATTGGAAGCAACTGCATCCCAGAAGACTCTTCCTCCCCTGTCCATAACCAAATCCTTAGTTTTCTTCTCCTCTCCCAAGAGGTGATCAATCAGTCCTTCAGCAATGTTCTGAGGCAGGCTTCTTCTCCCTTAGCCATGCTTCAGACAAATCCACAACTCCCCATGCTCTTTCCCATCACTGCCACTTCCCTCAGGCACAAAAATCTAGTTAGAGTTCTGTGTGTTCCTCTGAGTTCCCAAGTCATGCTAAAATTTCTTTAACTGTATTTATATCCATTGCTGCAGACATTACCTCTTAGTTTATAAATCTTAGAAATATATCAATTTGATTCAATTGGACAAGTACTCATCAATGCTTATTACTACCGTTCTAAAATGGTGTTGTAAGGGAAGTATGTCACCGAACCCTTGCCTTCCTAGAGGTTACCATTTAGCTGAGGGAATGGGGGTGAGGGGAGAACTATTCATATGATTAATTAAAAACAATGTAAGTCAACGTCTAATCCAAGATCTAAATTTGTGGTCTGAATTGTAATTGTTATGCCAAGATTTAGACAGGAAGATACCAACACGGACTGGGTTTGCCAAAGGAGAGTTTTCTGAGCTGGACCCCAAGCCATGATAGGAGGTAGTGGGTAGACACTTTTAAAAGGCATCTTTAACGTCAAAATACAGAATTTCTCTTTTAAAATCTCTGCAAGGAACTCAATTCTTTACTCTCAGATTCTTGGGTCTAGAAGGCATTTAATCAATGTTTCTTGATTTTAATTGAATTGAATTAGGAAAAAGGCAGCTTTACTCAGAGGAGGAGAACAAAGCATAGGAACTTCCCAATGTACTTCCGGGTAATGCTGAATTAATTTTACCTGGTCCCTTAACTTCTCTGTATGCTTCTGAAAATACAAAGTTTATTATGAAAATTATGACAATAAATTTAATTGATTCATAGCAAAATGCTAGGACTCCCCCCCCCCCAAAAAAAAAAAGCAAACAGAACTTTGTATGCTCTCTGGTCTTTGGATTCATTACCTAAATGTGATAGAAAATAAAACCGTAAAAGGAAATGAATAGACAATGTTGGTATTGTGCTTAATAAATGTTTATTGAATTGAATTGTATCAAGAATGTTCTGGATTTGGTGATAATTATACTGTGCTCTAGAATTCATGAAGGGCTTAACCAAGACTTTGTGCTGCCCTAAATGGAGAGGCTTTTTATTAAGGGGACCATCTATAATGATTTTCCAGGGCTATTCCAATTCTGAGAAAAGAAAAGGAACTTTTAATAAGGAATACCCTTTGTCAGACTAAGTCCTTATTTTTTTTTTAATTCAGGTTAATCCCTTCAAAACCCAGCCTATCGTTTGAGCTTTGTAATACACTGCACGCCTTCCCACACTCACAGTCCTGCAAAACTGGCCTTCTCTGTATTTCTCACACAAGATACTCTGTCTCCTGTCTTTCTGCCTTTCTGCCAGCCATCCCCTTTGTCTAGAATGCACCAACCTTTCTACCAATACTTCCTAGAAATTCCTTTCTTCCTTCAAGATGGAGCTGAAGCACCACCTGTAAGAAACCTTTCCTGATCCCTCCCAATTGACCCCCTCCCTCACTAACCACCTAGTATTCAACTCTCCTTTACTTATTCTATATACATTTATTATGCATGTACTTACATATGTGCATGGCTCCTCCTTTCCCCCTCCCCCCATTAAAATGTAACCTCCTTGAAAGTAGATATTATTTCATATTTTTGTAGCTGTATGCTGAGAGCATAGCACAGCATATACAGATAGCACTTAATAAATGCTTGTTGATTGCTTAAAATTGATTTTTAAAATATAGTTGTGAAAGCCTTAATCCTCCACAACTTATTCCATAAGCCTAATGTTCCAAGTGAAGCAAAAACTTGAAAACAGGGTGGCAAGAAGCATAATCCCATTGATAAATAGCCCACAATCAGACACATAACTCATGACAGTCCCTAAAACCTCCACTCTAATGTGAGTGCTTATTTGTCCCATGAAAGTAAGCTATATCAGAATGCAGGTTTTTAGGGAGAATACTGAATAGTGATAAAGGCCTACTTCATGGGGATGTACAATGGCCTGTTGATGTTTGTAGAACCCTCGGAAAATTAAAAAGCCACATAGATATTCATTTGGTTATTAGGCTTCTGTGAAGCTCATTTCTCTTGATAAAACTGAAAAGCAAAGTTGAATATGCCAACTGTGGTTTCCCTTTCAGTAGGTAAAAGAAATAAATTTTCAAGGCACCTTATTAGAAGACAAAAATTTAATTCAACAAATGTTGATTAATACCCAATGTATACAAAGCACTGTGTTAGTTTCTGGAGATACAAACAAAACAAGACTCTATCTCAGCAATCTAACAGTTGAATAGGGGAGCAGGCAGCTACAATAGACAAATAACTACAATGAAGGGAGCTTTTTCTGCTGGGGAGTGGGGATCAAGGAAAGACTATATGGAAGAGGTGGCAGCCAAGCTGGGCCTTGAGGACAGAGAACAATTCAACAGGCAGGAATTGTGAAGTTAAGAGGCAGGAAGGAAGTTAGAAGGAGGACATTTTGGAGAGGAAATTATTCCATTTTCTACATGTTGAATTTAAAAATCTCAGCACGTATGGTGGTATCGAGGAGAGTGTTAGAAATGGGGGAGGGTGAAGAGAAAGAAGACATAAAAATTATGAAGACATAAGAATTGAAAAGTTTCCTTGATTTTGCAATTTGCTGGGAAAAGGATGACCTTGAAAAAAGACAAGTTGAGTAGTAACAATGGAAGCCAGCAGGGTACTGAGGAATGAGTGCATGGTGAGCAATTAGAGATAATATGAGCAGTCTACTCTTTCTAGACAGGGGTCCATGAATTTTCAAAAATGTATGTTTTGATAACTGCATTTCAGTATACTTGGTTCCATTGTTATCTCATGTATCTTAATTTGTGCACTTAAAAACATGATTCAGAGAAGGCTTCACCAGACTACCAAAGGGGGTTTAAGGTACAAGGAATGTTAAGATCCCTTTAGTGAGAAGTTTGGCAATGAAGGAAAAGGGAGAAATAGCATTCTAGTTTAGTGGATGATAAGAACAAGAGAAAAGGAGGTTGCCTGGGGTTTTATTTTTCCCCTGAGATGGGGGAGGGAGACAGGGTCAGTAGGAGAGACCACAGCATGTCTGTAGAGAGACAGGAAGCAGCCATTTATTTAAAAGAGATTGTAGATGAGAAAGGGACAGAGAGGAAAGGAGAAAGGGGATTCTCATGAGGATAAAGATGATCAATTGAACCCAATTCCAGAAAATAGGAGAAGGGATGGGGTTTAGGTGGCAGAGTGAGGGGAAAAAAGGATTTAGAGCTGGGAGGGACCTTAGAGATGAAGAAACCCAGGCTCAGTTTCTTGCCTAGATTCACACAAGTAGCAAATAACAAGCTTAGGGTTATTTCTATTAAAATCTCTGGTTCACTTTGACAAGGAAGAAAGTCAATTTATTCTCTGAGAGAAGAAGAGGATGGGAAGAAACACACTTAGAAGTATGGCAGAAATGGATCAGTAGAGCACCTGAAAAATGGCCTCGGTTTTCTTGAGAGACAAAGTCATCTGAGAAATGGATGACATGAGGTGGAGGTGGAAGATTTCAGGAAAAGGCATAAAATCATGAAACAGCTGCTGTAGAAGAGGGGATGGGGAGTCAGTCAAAGGTGAATAGAAGGATTTCTTTGTAGCACTGAAAACTTAGTGGGGGGTATATGAATATGGATGCATGTTTGATGTCTTCCATCAGCAGCACCTCATCTCTAGACTCTGGAAATTTTCACTTGATGTTTCTCTTGCCTGGAATGTTCTCCCTTCCATTTATACCTCCTGGCTTCTTTGGCTTTCTTCAAATCCCAACTAAAATCCCATATCTTATGAGGAGTCTTTCTTGATCTTTTTTTGTTTTTGTTTTTGTTTTTTTAGTGAGGCAATTGGGGTTAAGTGACTTGCCCACGGTCACACAGCTAGTAAGTGTTAAGTGTCTGAGGCCGGATTTGAACTCAGGTACTCCTGACTTAAGGGCTGGTGTTCTATCCACTGCGCCACCTAGCTGCCCCTCCTGATCTTTTAAAAAATTTACTTATTTATTCAACTATCTATCTATCTATCTATCTATCTATTTATTTATTTGGTCATTCATTCATTCATTCATTTATTTAGCTGGACAATAGAAGTTAAGTGACTTGCCCAGGGTCACACAGTAAGTGTCAAATGAACGAGGCTAGATTTGAACTCAGGTCCTCCTGAATCCAGGGCCAGTGGTTTATCCACTGCACCACCTAGCTGTCTCCCAATCTGTTTTAATACTAGTGCCTTTTCTCTGTTAACTATTTCCAATTTATCCTGTATATAGCTTGCTTGTACATAGTTGTTTACATGTCTCTCCCATTAGACTGTGAGCTCCTTAAGGGCAGGAACTGTCTTTTAACTTTTTTTTTTATCCCCAGCACTTAGCACAGTGCCAACAGTCATACTAAATTTGGGTCGACTGATTGATTGATTGATTCTGGTCCTACATATCCTTGATGATAGATGTTATGACGCTTTTCATGTATAAGTCATCATTCACAGAGACCTCAGGGGTCATGCAGTTTAAACCTCAGTGGGAAAACCTCTACTAAGAAGAACCCATGCTTATATAGTACATTAAGGTTTCTAAAATTCTTTCTTCATAGCAAACCTGTGAAGGTGACACATGCATGGTTATGCCCATTTTTCAGATGAAGTTCTAATTAAGGCTCATGGAGATCATATGATTTGCTCAGAAACATATAGCTCATAAATATTGGAGCTGAAACTTGAAGCTGTGTCTTCTGACTCTTAGATACAACAATTGATTTTCCTGAAAACCATCCATCATAGGGAACTCATTAGCTAATGAAGCAGCCCGTTCCAATTTTAGACATTTTAAATTATTAGTCAGTAATATGCCAGGCACTGATACAAGGTAAAGCCAAAGGTAATCTCCAAGGAGTTCATAGTCTAAAATATAGAAATAACTATATACCGACAAGTCATATACAGGATAAATTGGAAATAATCAACATAGGAAAAGTACTAGAATTGAGGAAGAAAGAGAAGGGCTTCCTGTAAAAAATGGGATTTTATTTAGGATTTAAAGGACATCAAGAAGCAGGGAAGAGGAGGAAGAGCAGGGGACGGCCAGGGAAAATGCCTAGAGTCAGGACATAGAGTATTTTATTCAAAGAACAGCAGAGGAGACCAGTGTCACTGCATTGCAGAGTACATGGCAGGAATTGAGGGTGTGAGATGTAAAACGTATGGAAATATAGAAAGGCAGGTTATGAAGAGCTTTGAATGCCAAAAAAAAGAGGATCTTATAGACAAATATTATTTGTATGAAGCTGTACAATGCCTATCTAAAACTGCTAGCCAATTATTCTAGTTCTACCCTGGCAGACTAGAATCAAATAGATTATATCTAATTCCTCTTCCCTAATATAGCTTCAGCAACTTGAAGAAACATATCATGTTCCTAAGTCTTCTCTTTTCCAGACTAACATCCCTCATTCCTTCAGCTAGTCCTCATATAGTATAGTTTCCCATTTCCTCACCATTTTCATTTCCTTCTTTTAGAGTTAAACAGAATACTTCAAATACAGTTTGACCAGTCATAATGAATAGCTAACACTTATGTTGGATACTTTAAGGTTTGCAAAGCACTTTATATATGTCATCTCATTTGATTTATACAACAGCCCTGAAAAGTAGATGTTATCATTATCATCCTCATTTTGTAGATGAGGAAATAGAGGTAGACAAAGGTTAAATGACTTGCCCAGGATCACACAGCTAGTAAATGCCTGAGGCAGGATTTGAACTCAGGTATTCCTGTCTCCAAGTCCACCACTGTGCCACCTTGCTGCCCAGTAGAACTATTGCTTTCCTCATTCTGATATTATGTTTCTATTAATGCAACCCAAGAGTACATTCAGGTAGCTAGGCTTGAATGGCTAGAGTACCAGCCCTGGAGTCAGGAAGACTCATCTCCCCAAGTTAAAATCTGGCCTCAGACACTTATTAGCTGTGTGACCCTGGGCAAGTCACTGAATCCTGTTTGCCTCAGTTTCCTCATCTGTAAAATGATCAGGAGAAGGAAATGGTAAACCACTCCAGCATCTTTGCCAAAAATACCCCAAATGGGGTCATGAACAGTCAGACACAACTGAAACAAATGAACAACAGCAACAAATAGTATATTACCTTTTTTTGGCTACTATTTCACATTGTCCCCAAAATTAAGCTTGTAGATTTTGTTTTGTTTTGTTTTGTTTTTTGCGGGGCAATGAGGGTTAAGTGACTTTCCCAGGGTCACACAGCTAGTAAGTGTCAAGTGTCTGAGGCTGGATTTGAACTCAGGTACTCCTGAATCCAGGGCCGGTGCTTTATCCACTGTGCCACCTAGCCGCCCTAAGCTTGTAGATTAATCAAATTTTCAGAACTTTTTTCATGTAATGAATTGTTATCTGTCCTGTCTCCCTTGCTTCCTTGAACCCACATGTAGAACTTTCAATTTGCCCTACTAGGTTTCCTTTTAGGAAATTAGTCCCCTTGTTCTAGGCTCCAAATTCTTTGATCCAACATGCCAGCTATCCATCTCACTCTCGTGTCACCTAGAAATTTGTCAAGTATACTATGTGTCACTTATTCTAAAGTATTGTTTTAATAATTTAGATAGAATAGGGTCAAAGAAAATTCCTCTAGGCATTCCACTAGAGACTTCCTTCCAGGTTAATACTGATGCATTAATTAGGACTCTTTATTCTAGTCATTCAACCTCCATGGTACAGCCATCTAATCTATATCTTGTTCGCAATGATAGTATGAGTATGTCAGAAACCTTACTGAAATCCAGATGTGCAATCATAGCAGCTGCCATGTGTGCATAGCTTTAAGGTTTGCAAAGAATGTTACCACATGATCTCGTTTTATTTTTCCATCAGCCCTGTGAGGGTAGGCCCTACCTACCGAAATGTCTCCATTTTACAGATGAGGAAACTGAGCCTGAAGGAGAAGACAGTTAGTAAATGTAGGTCAGGATATAAAGCCAGGTCTCTATTCTCTCCGTGCCAGGAACTTTTAACGCTATGTATCCTGCCTCTGGGCTGTGTCTACAGCATTTTTCTGCTCTATCAGGGCTTGATCTGGCATACCTCTACTGGAGTCGGGAAGACTTATCTTCCTGAGTTTAAATCTGGCCTCAGATACATACTAGCTGCTTATCTCTGGGAAAGTCACTTCACCCTGTTTGCCTCAGTTTTCTTATCTGTAAAATGAGCTGGAGAAGAAAATGACAAATCATTCCAGTCTCTTTGCCAAGAAAACCCCAAAATGGGGTTGTGAAAATTTGGAAAAGACTGAATAAAATCTCTATTAGTGTCATAAAAAAACCACCATGGGGAAACAAGCATATATTAAGCCCCTACTATGTGCCAGGTGCTGTGCTAAGTGCTTTATGGATATCTCATTTGATCCCCACAACAACCCTGGGAGGTAGCTGCTATTGTTAGCCCCATTGTACATTTGAGGAAACTGAGGCAAACAGGGTCACACAGCTAGTAGATGTCTAAGGCTGGATTTGAACTCAGGTCTTCCTGACTCCAGGCCCAGCGCTCTATCCACGGAGCCATCTAGCAGCAATTTAATTGACAAATTGAAAGATGATATGAGAGTGATTGGAAATTCTTTCCTACTTCAATATATATTTTGAAAAAGAATAATAGGTATAGTAACGTAAATGAAAAGAACAACAAGGGGGAGGGGGAGAAGGGAATAACCAGACATATTTATATATAAATGCTTATTAACTGCCTACTATGTACCATGCCCTTTTTTTTTTTTTTTTGTGGGGCAATGGGGGTTAGGTGACTTGCCCAGGGTCACAGAGCTAGTAAGTGTCAAGTGTCTGAGGCGCGAATAAAATCTCAGTCGGTCCTTCTGAATTCAGGGTCGGTGCTTTATCCACTGTGCCACCTAGCTGCCCCTATACCATGCACTTTTAAAAAATATTTTCTCATTTGATACTCACAACAACTTTATGAGGTAGGTGCTGTTATCCCCATTTTACAGTTAAGGAAACTTAGGCAGATAGAGGTTAAGTGACTTGCCCAGGGTCACACAACTAATAGTATCTGAAGCTAGATTTTTAACTCAGGTCAGCCTACCTCTGGGTTCAATGCTCTATCCACCAAATACCAACCCCCCCCCCAAATTCCCAGATCCATGAATGTTTGTTAATTATAATGATCAAGCCTATTTCTGAGGGAGAAACAAGAAAATGAACCTCCTTTACTTCACTGGAGAGGAGGGGAACTATGGGTATGAAATATTACATATTTTGTTAGATGTAGCTTATCTATTGGTTAGTTTAGCTCACCTGCTTTCTTTCTTCTTTTTTTATATAAGGGGTAGCACACTGGTTAAGTTGGGGGAAGGGCTTTATTCAGAAATAAAGGTGATCTAAAAACAAAAGGTATTAGTAAAATTTTTTAAAAGAAGGGAAATGCTCAAAACTATGTTATTTGGTACTGAAGTGATGCTCCTTTATTGACTTGGTGAAAATTATATTCCCTTCTTCTTTTTTTTTTTTTTTGGCAAGGCAGTGGGGGTTAAGTGACTTGCCCAGGGTCACACAGCTAGCAAGTGTCAAGTGTCTGAGGTTGGAATTGAACTCAGGTCCTCCTGAATCCAAGGCTGGTGCTTTATCCACTGTGCCACCTAGCTGCCCCTATTCCCTTCTTCTTGACACATAATCTACCTGGAGGCAGAATGGTGATAAGTGTTCATGATGGTAATGGTGTCATTAATCACCTGGGTGCACATTTATTTTAATGTCTTTTTAAAACAGACTGGGACTCCCAGACAGTCAAGCTGCATCCTTTTACAAGATGTGAATGACCTCATGTCATAACCTCTAAAATCCTTCCTAGGGAACAAGGCTTTAAGTTGGTCCAGAAGATTGTCTTTCATAACAGTTCATCTTTGAACCCCCATCAATAAGCTTCCCTATTCTAACAGTCGATATATGATATCCTTCCTATCAATGAAATCAGTGTCCGATGCTTATGAAAGAGACGGGAACTGCATAAATTGGGTGTTTTATAAGGCATTAATCCAGAGAGTCAATAATACGGATATGAAGTTTATCTTGACAACATAATCAGCTCATGGCTAAGTAACACAGCTGGACAATGCTGTCCCTTGTTAGGTGGTTGCAGGTGCTTCTAAAGGAGAAGGATCTTGGGAGAAAGTGTCCTAGTACCCCCATAGTGAGAATGTGAGGAGAAGGAAACAAGGTTCATGTAGCTGGTTGAGCCAGGTGCTTGGTAAATTTCAAGGGAAGCGTGGAAATCTGAAATCAAAGCAGGTGCCCTGGTTAAGGGTTTGGGTTTTTTATGGCTTTATTGGAAATAACAAGGAATCTGAGAGCATAGAACACAGGAAATAAATGAATTCTCTCCAAAGAGTTCTATTTTTGGACATGTACACCAAAGAGCTATGAAGATTAAAACTGCTCCAAGAAGGCACTGAGAGTGCAAATTAACCACGGAGAAACCCAGTTGGCTGAGAATGGGCACACCTACCATCATCACCACACATTGATTAAGTTCGTTCCTGTACGTGCAGCAGTGTTCTGCTGGCTGTTTTTGGCTAGCAGAACTGGTTAGTTATCATTTATTTTCAGGAATGACCTCTGCAAGCATTTTAAAGTTTTCCCCCCACTTTACTTGCGGCTCTTTTGGGCTGTTTCTGGGACATCATATATCATTAAAAATGGTGCATGACTCAATTAAAAAAACGTAACTAAATGAACAACATTAATAAAACACCTGCTTTATGTAAAACTGTAGCAGAGAAAATAAGAGGAAGAATATGAAGAATTTATGTGTGGGAATCACTTGGGGGTCCTAGTGAAAAAGAAAGCTTTGAAAAATATATCATGGTATTATTTTTAAATGACCTACCCTACAGATATGATTATTCTGATGACTTATAGTAGTACAGAATTGACACTGAGTTCTTGAATATTATACTAGCAGAGGCTAGGTCCTATTAAGCTGCAGGTGTTCTGGTAACACTGTTTATCCACAGAATTGTCACTAGTGATTTTGGCACATGGGGCAAGTACTATAAACAACATGAAGGTACCCTCAGGGTGTGTGTTGGTGGGGATGTGGGAGTGGGAGTCGCATACCATCCCAGTGAGATGAAGCACGATGTAGGAGACAAGGCATGAGACTTGAAGTCACAAAGATCTGGGTTCAAATGTAGCCTTAGACACTTGCTAGCAGTATGATCCTGGCCAAGTCATTTAAACTTTTGGGGCCTCAGGTTCCTAATCTGTAAAATTAGGTTTTTGGATATGTTAGAGTATTGAACATGATTTTTAAACAGTCATTTATGACCAAGTTTAATTCCTCTTAGAAAACCAAGTTAAATAAGGCTAAATTATTATAAGTGTGGGAAAAGAGAAAATCTCAACTTAAGAGACACCTATTCATAATAAATAATGCAGATGCCAACTATCACTCAGTATGAGTGATATGATATCAAGCCTGCTTCTTTTCACTTCTGCTTAATAGCAGTGGAGATCATTTTTATCGTAAGAATAATTCTGGTTTGGATTTTCCAAGTATTCTATACTGTATCTCCCCAGGTGATGACTTTGTTTTTGTTGGCATCTGTGGAAGAGAATACCAGAGTCTGACCACATTTGTGCCCAAATAGTACATTTAGATTAGGTCCAGTCTTGTATTTGCCTCCATTTCAACTCTCTGGGATTGGACATGCTTCCAAACAAAAATCTTGTGCTTTTCTAGCATCACCCATTATCATCTCAACTCTACCCCACACTCAGCTCCCCAATTGCCATCCCATGTTCCCCATCCCACTTCCTTTTCCCCATTGAATTTAATCATTAAGGATTTTTAAACACTTTAAATGCTGACATTTTATTGTAGAACCTTTTGTTATCATTGCCCCTAAATTCAAAGCCAATTTAAAGGGAATATAATTATTAGTTTAGCTTCAGTTTTCTCAAACACAAAATAAAGATAAAATAATAATGAAGGTAACAACAATTAATGATAATATCATACCTTATGCATTAAGATTATCTTATAAATGACTCAATGTGGTTTTTTCCCTTTTCCTTAATTGATAGGAACACAGAGATAATTTCTGTGCTCAACTACAGTAAAAACTAAATCCAAACTACCTGATAACATTAATTTCCCTAATGATTTTAACTGTTTTATATTATTTTGGTTTTAATTTTTAATTTTAATTATCTATAAGCTACCTCAAGTCCTTTTGGAAGTATGATATAAATTTTATGTGTGTTATAAACATATATATTCCCTTACATGCTATATAAATATATGTATTTGCATACATGTACATGTGCACACACAAATGTATGTGTATGGATACATACAAATATCTGAATTATATGGATTGTGTGAATAAATATATGTGTGTGTATATATATATGTATACATGTATAAAGGCACATCTGTATGTATGTATACTTATGGAAGACTGGCCTTGGGGTCAAGAAAACCCAAATTCATGTCCTATCTTTGACATGGACTGGCTATGTGACCATGCACCAATCCCTTAACCTCTTGGTGACCCCAGGCCACTCTCCAAGACTCTAAGTTACAGACAAGTCTCCTATATGTGCAAAAGGCTTCAGTGGAGGGATTTTCTACTGTCAGGTGTTCTCTATAGTGATCTGAACCAAAAGGGTGTTTCTTTTCATTCGTAGGTTAAGCTCATGATTAAGGCACAAAAGTATTACTAATTCCCTGCCCCCCCCATACAGCATTTCTTGACTATTCTGAAGTTGGCTGCCCACTACAGTTAATTTGTCAATGACTAACTTTAAAAATAATTCCATATGTTTGTTCCTTTGCTTTTTTTGGCACAGCACCTGTGTGTATAGAGGCAGAACTGGCCTCAGAGCCAGGAAACCTAGGTTCTAGTCCCACTTATGACACATGCAGGCTTTAAGACTTGGAGCAAGTCACTAAGCGCCTTATGCACATCTCTAAGGTTACAAGTTCCAAGGAAGATGCCAACCTTCATCGATAGAGAGAGTTTCCTCATCTGAAAATTTCCTATACTAATGAAATCACACATCTAGTCCTGACCAACTCTATGTTTGCATGTGGCTCTTTCCTGTTCAAAAATATGGTCACCATATTTTTTGACGCTTGATGCTGGATACCATAAGATCAGAAAGTATGCATACACCCATATACATATACGCACGGCAGGACCTTTTCATCTTCTTGCACTTTTGACTAGCAGCCCTCATTTCTCCTTCCCCTGAAGTCAAAGAAAAAATTTCAGGACAGGGTCAGAGATATCAGTCATAGAATTTTAGAATACTAGAGTGAGAAGAGAGCATAGAAGTTATCTATTTGAACCCCCTCATTTGAGAGACAGAAAGAACCTGAGGCCCAAAGAGAGTTGCAAGGTCACCTATCCCATCAACAGCATTGAGAATCAGCGGTGATGAATTCTTTATCACATCCTCCATTGTGTGTCCTCCATAGTCTCTGGTGTGTCACTTTGCACAAAGTATATCAATCATTGTTAGCAGAGTTAATGAACTGAATTAATGAACTGAGCTATTGAATGATAACTACCTACTGGCCTAGGTATACAAAGAAAAAAAAAAAGGAAGCAGGCAGAACTTAGGGTGTAATGGATAAAGCCCTGAATTTGAAGTCAGAGGATTTGAGTTCAAATCCTGTCCCAGTGTGATCTTAGACTATTTGCTTTACTTCCTGGGGCCTCAGTTTTTTTCATCTATAAAATGCTAGGACTGGGCTAAATGATCCTGGCCTAGATGATTCTACCTCTGATATCCAATAATACTAATTGGTAACACATTCAAACAGTTACTCATTCCTGGATTTAAATTAGGTATTGCAGGAGACCAAAGATAATTTCACTTCAAAGAAACAGGGTAAGCAAAAAGTGGGGAATGGCGGAATAGTATTGTATATTAAGATAGACTCCTATGAGGAAATACTGAAAGTAGGGGAGAGAGAGAGGAGCATGACAGATAACGTTTGAATGAAGAACACCTGAAGTAGAAATAGAAGCAACATTGTCATCATAGTATATACTCCAGACTAACAGGATAGAACGAGAAAATAGATGAATCTGGGAAATATATCCCAAGTTTGGCACAGAGACATGATAGTCATAGTGATGGAGGAATTTCAGTTAATTAGAATCTGCTGCAGTTCTTTCTGCCAAACACATTCTAGCTAACAATTTCTTATCTTGCAGTAATGACGATTTCATCTTTCAAAGGAGAGAAGATCCAACAAGGGAAAATGTTGTTTTGGACTTGATTTCACTGCCAAGGGCAAACTGGGGGCTGGGTTGGAGATGATGGAAAACCTTGGGGGGAAGTAGCCACTCCACCCTAGAATTTGTTGCAGAAGAGAGGAAAGCCAGGAATTGTGTGATATGGACTATGACTTTTGAAAAGCAGATTTCAAAGGGCTCATACAAGGAAAGGATATGTAGGATCCTATGGCCTAAAATTCTACAGGGGAAATATCCTAGAAAGGATGTTAAACTCTCAAGCATTAAATTGTGAAGATAGAAAAAAACCAGTTCTCATGAGGAAGAAAAAGAGAGCTGCTGTCTAAAGAAACTGGTCACAAGGAACTCAATAAGCACTTTAGATTGTAAAGGACATGAACAGAATCAAGAGCAAGGAACAAGGGATAAATACAAAGTAGAGAATGGTATAGTCTTGCAAGAGTAGAATCAGAAGTAATTTTGACTATTATAAATACCCAAATAACTACAAAGGGTCTATGAAGGAAGATGCTACATACATCCAGAGAAAGAACTGATAATTAGAAGTATGTATGCAATATTTCTTCATATGTATATTATATATACATATATATACATTATATATATAATGTATACATGTATACACTTATTTGTGTCTAATGGTAGCCATCTTGATTGGGGGAGGAGAGAAGAAAAAAGAAAGTTACATGATAACTTTATTATTTTATCAAGTTGTATATAATTTTCAGTTTCATGTGCATCATCTTTTTTCCTATTCTACTATGTTATAGAAATGCTTGTTTTATTTCTTAAGTTCAGAATAAAAATAATTTAAAAAAATAATAGAATAAGAATCACTAAAGCTCAGAAAAAACTAGAGTCAACAAAGAAAATTGACAACTTTTAAAAAGGTGGCTTTTTTAAAAAAAATTAAAAATTAGCCCAGCTGGAGAAAGACTGGGAAAACAAGACTATTTCTTGGCTAGATGGAGTGATGATAATGAAATACCGAGAAAAGGAAGAACTACTCTACTCTAGTTTTGCTTAGGTTTTTGTTCTCTGCCAAGGAGGGTGTTTTCTGCACTAGAAAGGAGAGAACAAAAAATAACTAACAGATTACTTATACCCAAGTAGGGATAGAGTAAGAAAATTCCTAGTTTACCCTTATGGAATTCAAATTACCAAGGCCAAAAGAACTCCTTCCATATGCTCCACTCCATATGCCAAATGAATGACAGATTTGATTGATGATTAGGGATTCAATTTGGTTCCTCTTGGTTCTAGAAAATACAACAGGAAGAGATACTAGAAGTTTCAAAGAAGAGAATTTAGTTGATGTCAAAAAGTCTTATGACAATTTGTGCTGTCCTAAAGTAGAACAGGCTCACTCAAGAGGTACTGGGTTTCTCCTAATTAAAGGTTTTCAAGTAAAGGCTGAATGGCTACTTTTTGGAGACTTTGTGAAGTGTGATCCTATTCAGGTAGGGGTTGGGTATAGCCACTGTGGTTTCTTCCAATCTCAAGATTCTGGAGCTTTGATTTCTAGACTGGCCAAACCACCAGATGGGTATTATCTCTTTAAAAAGAAGATGGATTGAGAATTTTTTTTTTGTGAGGCAATTGGGGTTAAGTGACTTGCCCAGGGTCACACAGCTAGTAAGTGTCAAGTGTCTGAGGCCAGATTTGAACTCAGGTCCTCCTGAATCCAGGGCTGGTGCTTTATCCACTGCACCACCTAGCTGCCTCGGATTAAAAATTTTAATGAAAGAAAAATATTGGCCACAAATGGACAATGGTCAGCACTGAGTCATCTAAAAAAAGAAAATTTTTTCTTATGTAAAATTAACTCTACAAAGTAGACTAGAGTACTAAGTTTATATGGGACATCATCCCTGGCCTCATGGACACTATGTTGAATACTTTGTAACTGAGAGAAAGGGGCAGCTAGGTGACAGTGGATAGAGCACTGGCCCAGATGTTGGGAGGACCTGAGTTCAAATCTCTCCTCAGATACTTACTAGCCGTGTGACCCTGGGCAAGTCACTCAATCCCAATTGCCTTAAACATCCAGGGCCATCTCCAGGCATCCTGATGTATATCTTGCCACTGGACCCAGATGGCTCTGGTGGAGAGAGTGAGGTTGGTGACCTTTCACAGGCCTGCCTCACTTGAGTCTAATTCACTGCAAGTTATAACATCACCTCCTTTTGTCATGGTCCTCTTCAAGAATGAAGGACAAACAACAACAACAAACAACAGAGAGGAAAAGACCCAATCACAGCTAATCGAAGTATACAATATTTCATGATAGATGCAATAGAAATATGTACATCAAAGTACACAAGGAAGATAATATCAAGAGAGAAGGAAGTAGTCAACAAAGGATTCACAAAATTGATGCTGATGGCTGAGAATTCAAAAGGCAAAGAGGAAGAGTGAGGCATAAATCCAGGTTTAAAGAATATAGTGTCTGTGAGAAAATGTGCGGAGTTGAAAAAGCATGCTAGAGATCCAGAGTCCAATACAGAAGGAGCTCAGAGTGTGTGTGTAGAGGAGAAATATAAGAGAAGGCTATAATGAAAGTATTCGAATGCCAGTCAAAATATTTGAATTTTACTCAGCACTGTAGGCATTAGAGAGATAATGTGGATGTTTGGGCAGAGGAATGATATAACTGGATCTAGACCAGAGACTGGTAGTTGTGTGAAGGATGGCCTGAAAAGTAGAAAGTGTGGAATTTAGAAAGAACTAATGGGCAGCTGGGGAGCACAGTAGATAAAGCACCAGCCCTGGATTCAGGAGGACCTGAGTTCAAAGCTGGCTTCAGACACTTGACACTGAGTGACCTTGGGCAAGTCACTTAACCCTCATTGCCGTGCAAAAAACCAAAAAAGAAAAAAAAGAACTATTAAGAGGTAACTACAGAATGGTTTTTAAGATTGTGGTATTTGAATGGCATAAGAAATGAACATAGGAAATTTAGAAAAGAATGGAAAGACATTAACTGATGCAAACTGAAGGCAGAGTCAGGAATACATTGAATGTAATGATAGATACCGAATTAGGCCTGGAACCAAGAAGAACCGAGTTCAAATCCTACCTCAGACACTTTATTAGTTGTCCGATCCTGACAATCTCTTGTCTTAGTTTCCTCAATTATTAAATAGGGATCATAATAGCATTTACCTCCCGGGGATATTATAAAGATAAAATAATAATTGTAAAACTCTTAGCACAGTACCTGACACAAAATAGGGAATATATAAATGCTAGTTATTATTACTATTACACTGAAAATGGAAAGAACCACCACAAAACAAAGATGAATGTTGCATAATTTAAAAGCGCAATATTGGCCCCCAGAACAAGACATAAGAAGATATCTCCTTTTTTTCTGGTGGTCAGGGTCTATGTGTGTAGAACACTGTAGTTAGAGCCAGATTTTTTTTAATGCATTGATCAGTTTTGCTGGGGGCAGGAGGGTTTCTCTTCTTCCTACTTAAAGAAACCTTTGTTGTAAGGAATGACTCTCTGGGAGAGGGATATGGAGGATAAGCTGGGATATGTATAAACAAAAAATATCAATTGAAATCTATTTTTAGAAAGAGATTAGCACAGAAACCCAAGTGGGTTGCAATGAGGGAATGAATGGGTATTAGAGACATAGCAGGGATAGAATCAATAGATGTTTATAACTGACCGAATAGAAAAAGTCAAGGATAACAAAACATAAAGGTTTTTAACATGGCAGACTTGGATGAATGGTGGTGACTAAAGAGGAAAAGAGTCAGGGGACTTGGGGAGAAAGCATCTTCCCCACTGGTAAAATTAATCATATTAGCTTAAGTTATACATGACATAGAGAGAGGCAGCATGATATTGTGGAGAGCTGGTTTTGAAGCCAAGAAGACCCAGGTTCAAAGCTTGTCTCTGATACATATTAACCGTGTGACCATAGGCCAGTCACTTAACCTCTCAACACCCCTCCCCGCCCCACCCCCCCAGCAACTCTCTGAGTTTTCAATTATGGGTAAATTGCTGATCTCCATGTGTTTAGGCAGTTTCTACACTGGGAATTATCCACATTGATGAAAGCATGGCTTCAGACTAAAAACAAAGCAAAACAAAACGCATATAAGATTTGAAAAATGCAAATGCAAGCTTGCCAGCAATCAAGTCTTGAAATGTAACCAAGAGAATACATTGTTTACTGTAAGGCATCTTCACTGGATGATACCTATCTGGATTCCGGGATGTCCAGATAGATGGTTCATAGACAGCTATCCAAGCTGCTACCATGTAAGGAACTAAAGTGAGACCATTGTAGGCAGGACAGTTAGAAGAAATGCTTTGAACAACACTGCAACAGAGCTTGAAACGAGGGAGCCTAGCCACGGAATATTGAGGAACAGCTGCTTCCTGGCATGGCGCCATCAGGAATGGGGTGCTTAACTCTCCTTGAGCCAAGACTTCAGGCCCTGCTGATAGTTAGCATTGGCTTCATTGCCTTCTCAGTGACATGTAACACCTGACACCATGAATGAGTAGAAAGAAGGGAGGCAGGCATAAAGTGGGCTCAAATAATATTTGGTGTAGGACCGACCCAGGCATTCAGGTTTGGGGGAAGGCGGGAAATGAGTCTGGGAACATTTATAGAAGCATCACAGAGTAGTGAAAAGTGCATTGGACCTTGAGTCAGGAGAGGCCTGGGTTCAAATTATGCCTCAGTTGGTTACTAGTGTGTGAGTTTTGATAAGTCATGCGGGCTCCTCAGCTGAGAAATGGAAATATTAATGTCTGTAATATACCTTTCAGTGTTGTTGCAAAGATTAAATAGTGACTGGAGCTATGATTACATTGGTAAGGCAAAGTCCCTCTCTGCCTGTTATATAGGCTTAGAGATTTACCTAGAGGATTAAGAGCTTGTGACCTGTCCAGGGCCACACAGCCAAACCACATCAGAGACAGCACTTGGATCCAGGCCTTCCTGGCTTAAAGGGTCAGCTTTCTGTAACTTGTTTGGCAAATAATAATAATAGTAGTAATAATAAAATCAATCAACCAATAATCAATATGCCTTCAAATTGACAAATATTGGCCCCTTACTCTGTGCAAGGCCCCACCTTAGGAAAAGAAGGCAGGCACCTGCGCGCGCGCACGCACACGCACACACGCTTCCCCAAAATCCTGCCTTCAAGGACCTTAAGAGAAAGTGCCACATGAAGTGTTGGCTGTTATTGTAAAGAGGAGAGAAAGGAGCTCAGAAGTCAATTTAGTAATCAAGCTGTAGGTGCTAAAGACATGCAGATGGGTGGGTTTCTGCAAGACTGCTTAACTGTGTTGCCTTTGGCTGTATTTGTGGTATGTCTTAATTACCCAGGCTGGGAGATTGAAGAAAGGAAGAACTGAGAATAGGTGCATGTTTTGCCACCAGCCATTATGTTTTTATTTGCTTCACTTTCATATAGCAACAGATGTTTTAAATTGTGAGAACTAGGCCTGACCATTCAAGAAAATCGTCCATCCAAGTTGAGGAGAAAGTCCATTAGTGATTAATGGGTAAAACTCATTTGTTTGGTGCCTTTTGAGTATAGAGACTCATGACTGCTTGTGAGACCCTCAAATGGCTAGGTTACTTGCATTTCTTACTTTTCGGCCTGTCCTAAATCCATTCCCACTTCAAAAACTGAAGCCACACAAATTGGCAAAACTAGAATTCAGTTCTGAGTTACTCATTTATGTAAACTACATTTGCTTTGAGACAAACACTACTCAGTGGCTTCTGGGGGAAAAAATATCAGATTAGGAAACAGTAGGGGGACTGGAAGCCTTGGAGCTAAATGAGCAGTGAAATGACTTGCCTGCTCCCATGCTTTCTTGCCCCACTTGTGTGGATAATGTTACAGCTTCTGACTTTGTTTAATCCAAATAGGGATATCTTTTAGAGTTAAATACAACACAGCTTCTCCCTGGGAATGTAATTGTTAAACATTTTGTTGTTATACTGTATAGCAGTCACTTTAGATAACAGAAATCCCATGCCTTGCAGAGCATTTATGTTACCAGCTACATGCATACAAAGCAGAGGATGTAATCAAATGGGTATTTGGCATAAGTTCAGAAGGCAATCTGGATTGGACTGTAGCTATGCAGACTTCCATGTTTTCATGTCCATTTCTGATCTGTGATTTATTGCCTTCCGATAAACAATTTTAAAACTTTAAAATACTAGCATAGGACAAAAAAATTTTTTGAAAAATATTTTCAAACCCAGCTCTGAAGTCTATGCACATCTATGGATAGTAAGTAATAAAACTACAAGAATGCACTTGGATTTTTTTTAAAGTAATAAAGCCCGTTCTTACTGACTTTTCTTCCAATTTCCACTAGAAATATGAACTAATGTATTTGGTAGAAGGCAGCTCTGTAGATAGTTACTGGCTTCCTCACCCCAGGTCAGAAGCAATTTATAGCATATGTGCAGTGAAATACTTTTCGTTAATTGTCGATGCATATGGAAAGAGATCTAGAAGAAGATGTCAGCTAATTTTTTTTATGTTTGTAAGGCTGATAAGAGGACATTTAGAAAGAATGGAGAAATTATTCTATCTTTACAATTGTAATGTGCCACCTCCCACAAGAAATCTTTCCTGATCCTTCCAAATCGTTAAAGCCCATTCCCTTTTCAAATTATCCTGAATATGCCTTTCTGTTTACATGTTTTATCCCCCGGTAAAATAAAAGCTCTTTCAGCTTGTTTGTCTTTATATCTCAGAGCCTAATATGATGTCTTGTCCATAGTAGGTTCTTAATAAATGCTCAGATTTTGGGTTCACTAAAATGCATTCTTGAGGTATTTGAAGCATCCCAGCCACATCTCCCAGATCTGAGGTTTACATCAAATAGATCATTAGATGCTACCAATATTGAAATAATGACTTTTCTCTTAGGAATCTTAATGTACGGGGCAGCTAGGTTGCACAGTGGATAGATTACCGGCCCTGGAGTCAGGAGGACCTGACTTCAAATCTGACCTCAGACACTTGACACTTACTAGCTGTGTGACCCTGGGCAAGTCACTTAACTCCAATTGCCTCACCAAAAAAAAAAAAATCTTAATGTACTTTAGAAACACGACCATGGGAATCCTCAGATCATTGCCTCCCCTCCCCCAGTCTGAAGCTGGTACCGTATCCATTTTACATGTATACAGCATATCTATATGTTAGGTCTCAAGGCTAGCTGAACATTTGGTCAGTACTCTAATATAGATTTCTTGAAAAGCCTAGTTGAATTGAGGGCTTGCTATACTCTTTTTCTAGTATTCTAACCAGGAGAATATATTTCCTCCTCATCTCCCCCACCCCATGCACATTAAAGAAAATGACTGATTATATCCCTGCTGATGGCTGTGCAATTCACCCCTTACATTGGCTACAATAACTTTTACAATTCTGGTTTCATATACTACTTTCCTCATGTGTCTCATTAATTGTACAAAGACCTTGATCTTTTGGTATAGTGTGAAAAACCCCACCTTTTATGAGTAGATTAGCTACCCCATTTGACCTTACATTTCATTTGGAGAATGGGTGACCTGCAGATCTGAACCACAAAGGACCTAGGACTTAACAGACAAGTCCCAGGGAGTTGCTGGAGGCAAAGACAAGTTAGGCAAACTGTCTTGGGTCTCACAGCTAATAAGTGTCTGAGGAAGGATTTGAACTCAGCTCTCCCTGCCTTCAAGGTCAGCCTTTTATTCACTGTGCCATGCCACTGCTACCTCTCGGTTTTTTTTAAACTAGGTTACTAATCTTGTCGTATAGGTAACTCCCCGTAAGGATTAGCACCTCTCCGGGAAGTTAAGGTATATAAGAGTTGCCATTGAGAGGAGAAGTGATTTGTCCAAGGTCACACAGATAGTATGGACCAGGTTGGGACCTGAACCCAGAGGCTTCCTGGCTTTGAAGGTGGTTCTCTCTTCACTACTCCAGATTGCTGATTATTTTTTTTTTCCATTCAAAACGCAAAATTCTTCTTGTTTCCTCTCATGCAAGTGTATTGATAGCTTAAAAAAAAACAACAACAACCCTGAAAAAGTTAAGGCCTGCATCATGATCCAAGTACCACACCTGAAAAACACCCTCCTCAACAAATTATCATGAAGTCCCAAATAAATTCGAGACAACAGAATGGCAGTTAAAATAATTGATACCACGTGGCACAAACCTAGGAAAACAGTGATAGTTACAATTTTAGGGAGGCCAGCTAGGGCACATTGTTTAAACGTTTTAAAAGTCTCTGAGGCAGAAAAATACAGGAAATAAAGAAATAGGTAGAAGAAGGAGAAAGGAGCAGAGCCCCCAGTGCTCTGCGAGTGAAATTGAATAAGGGTGGTGGAAACTCTCTAAGTTGCTGCACATCTGGTCCAGACTCTTAAGCTCCGGAGGGAGGGAGGGAGGGAGGGAAGAAAGAGAGAGAGAGGAGAGTACGGTCCTGGAAGGAATCAGGGACTCTAGACAGCCCAGAGAGAGAAGCCGCGAGGGGAGGGAACAAGAGGGAAAGTGGGGAAATGGAGCCTTAGAGTTGATGAAGCGTACAGGTTAGCCATGCGGTGCGGTCCCAGTGAAAACGCCTCCCAGCCTTTCTGATGTGTGGAGACTACAAGTGCAGGAGGTTGTTTGGGCAGACCCATGTGTGGCCCCTGCTGCGGGTCCCGGGACTCCAAGAAAGAGGCGTTCTCTTTCGGAATTGCTAAGAGACTGATTGCGGGAGTGAGCTGGGGGTGGCGGTGGGGAACCTGGTCGTTATGCAGACGGATCTAAAATGACCAGCGAGCGGAAACCTCTGAAACCCCAGCTCAGGAGATCAATCAGTGAGCAGTTACGGGACTCCACTTCCAAAGCCTGGGATTTGTTGTGGAAAAATGTCAGAGAGAGACGGCTGGCAGGTCAGTCCCGCTGAGATTTGTGGGGGGGAGACAGAAGGTCTGGCGACATGGGACCCCCCACTCACTCTGCACCCCCACCCTCCCCAGTTTTCTTAGCTCAGGTTTTTGGTGTGTACTTTTTTTTTAAAGTATGGTGTTTACTAACTCTTCCTTCCCTCCTCCTGTCCCCTCCCCTCCCCCAGCTTCACACTGAACTAAGGAGTCCAGTCCCTGTTCCGCGCCCCCACAGTCGGCGGGCTCCCTGACAGCCCCGGTGCCAACCCGGCCCCGCAGCCCCTGCAGGCTGGCGGGAGTGTGGGCACAGCTGTTAGCCGCCTGCGCTCCCTAGCTAGCCGCCTGCGCTCCCCATGGGCGCACAGGATACTGGGGTTACCTGGAGGAGATTCCGCGTGGGCGCTCTTCCCCAGCTGTTCCCCTTCCGCCTCCAGCCCTCTGAATGCCCCCTTCCGTACCCTTCTCCCCTAACGATCTCATAGAATTAATTTCCTGAATTGCCCCTCAGGGCTCTGCAACCCTTTGCCCAACTTTGTCAAGACTTCCTTAGGCGCCAGGCAGGTTGTCTTCAGGGACGGATACTGGGAAGGCAAGTTTAAGGAGTGGGGATATACTGGGGGGGAGAAGAGGATAGTTAGATTTAAACGCTGATAACACTTGGTGCTTAGGAGCAGAAAGAAAAGGAGACAGGTGGATGGGTTGGTGGTCCAGGAGGATTCCTGAGTTCAAGTGAATGAAAACACACACACACACACACACACACACACACACACACCCCAGCAAAAGGAATCTCCCCCCCTCTTAGACTGTACAGTCCACATCAAAAGAAAGGTGGGGGAGAGAACACATGGGTGGAGAGTGGAAAGGACTATTATGAGTCAAAGAATCCTTTACAACCCATAAGAGGATTAGAACTGCCCCCCCCCCCAATCCATTACCAAGTGCCAGGAACAGTAGGTGGTTCGTGCCCTTGCCCTACCGGGTGTCCTGTCCTTAGACTTATGGTTAGAACTTTGAGGTTACTTAGGTCACTGAAGAAAACCTTGCTCCAAAGCTAAAATTAATGGGAGTTTCAAATGGTGGGTGCCTACTCCCCTCTTCCTAAATGTTAAAGGATGGGACGTGCTTAATAGTTCAGCACATGTCATGGAAAGGTTTGAGGGATCAATGATTGGCTGGATGACCTTCTGGGGTAGCCATGAAAATTGAGCTAAAAAAAACCACCCTGTCTTATCAGGGCTTATTGAGGCTTCATTATCTCCCTGATTTACCATCAGCATTGCCTGAGGTGGGCAGTGACCCAAAAGGTGCAAAGCAGCATATGGCAAAGGAGAAGAATGTGTGGGCATCTGCTCTGTCAGAAAGATCCCCATTTGGGGGAAAAGAGATAAAGAAGTGTGAGAGTGAAATAAAGGGATTTGCCCATTGTTTCCACTCACCCACCCATCCACCCAACTAGAAGCTTCTCTCCTGGTTAAACTGGAAGGCAGATAGTTTGCTAAGAGTGTGCTGCCCTAGGGGGCAGCTAGGTGGCAGCTGGTGGCACAGTGGATAAAGCACCAGCCCTGGAGGAGGACCTGAATTCAAATCTGCCCTCAGCCACTTGACACTTACTGGCTTTGTGACCCTGGGCAACTCACTTAACCCTCATTGCCCTACAAAAAAAAAATACAAACTATATAAATACAAAAAAAGTAATTGGGGATGGGGGATGGGATGGGACTAAAAAAAAAAAAAAGAGTATGCTGCCCTGACATGCATCCAAGTTGCTCACTCCGTCCTCAGGTAGTAAGCATGACCTGGAAATAGAAGGGATCTCATTTGTATAGACAGAATTCTGAAGACCTCAACCCCACACCTTCCTGGTCATGCCCCCATGTAGCAAGTTCCCCAGGGTAGGCTTCTCCATCTGCTCCTAGGAATAAGTTGTGGAGCCCCAAATAGTGAAGAAGGTTAATTATTTACTTTAGTAAAATATGCATTAAAGGTACTATTTATAAATTATTTTTTATGCTCATTGGCATAATACTAAATAGTGTGACACATAAAAATGATACTGTTATAAAAATGTTTGTGGCCTAATAAGCTTTTGGACTTCATACCAAGATTTCAAACCCAGAATTAAAAATGTCTCTTTCATTGTGACTTTTATTTCAATTTTTCAATCAGCAAGTTAAAAGGAAACCAGAGGGCAGCTAGGTGGCGCAGTGGACAAAGCACCAGCCATGGATTCAGGAGGACCTGAGTTCAAATTTGGCCTCAGACACTTGACACTTACTAACTGTGTGCCCCTGGGCAAGTCACTTAACCCCAATTGCCTCACCCCCCCCAAAAAAAAAAGGAAACCAGAGGGAATCTTTTTAAGAAGACTGTATTTTTATGGTTTGTATAGAAAGATGACTTCATGTTGGTCTTTTTCCAAAGGAAATGCATGGGGATAAGAAACATTAACTGGAGAATCATACAAAATAGAGTTGGTCAGTAATAATAGGGGTAGGTCAGTTATCCAATTGAATTTCTGTCTGCATTAGAGTCTTTTGGGTTTTTTTCGGGGGGGGGGGATGTTTGTTTGTTTTGCTGGGCAATAAGGGTTAAGTGACTTGCCCAGGGTCACACAGCTAATAAGTGTCAAGTGTCTGAGGTCACATTTGAACTCAGGTCTGGTGCTTTATCCACTGCACCACCTAGCTGCCCCCTGCCTTAGAGTTTTGTTAAGGACCTTAGACCAGGCAAGAGTAATGGAGTTGAAAAGGTTTGCTTCTGGTAAATGTGCGACTGATATACATTTCAGGCTATAGACCTATATATAGCAATTAAGGGTAGAATTGGTTCCAAGAATGGAAATACTAAGAACTTCCTCAGCCCAACATGATTTTGCATCTCTGTGTGTATTTAAATAGGGGTGTGAGGTTTTAAAATGTTTAATCAGAATGTTAATATCTGTTTACCCATAATCTATTTACTGCTTTGCTAACAGTGAGTGGTACCATCGGATTAGTCAACTGGGACCAAGCAGTCTTCTGCAAAACAGAATTCAACTTCTAACTCCTCTGCACAGACTGGGATGCTGGCCACAGAGCCCAGCCAACTGCATGAAGGAGCTTTTCAATGCAAATTGATTTACTCAGATTTTCTTCCTAAGGTGGCTGGAATGCTGAACTTTGGCCACTAGGCCCGGAGATACTTACGTTATTAATTTTAGAATCTATTTTCAGTAAAAGCACCCTTCGTATGTGATTGCTTAGTTGACATCAGAAAGGCCAGATAAATGGACATGCCCACAGAGGATGTTTTCTTGACACATGATGATTTTTTAGGGTTACTGGTTTTTTCTTATCCTGTTCATCATATAATATCCTCGTGTTGTTTTTCTCCGACTTCAGCAAATATTTCTTTTCCATTTCAGTTAATGAAGGAAATTGTATGTAAAGGAAGCTATTGTTTGTTGGCTCACTCCTGTTAGAGGCAGCTGATTCTTCTATTTGTTAACAGTGAGCCTTTATGTGAACTGAAGTCTTCTGTTTCTTTCCTACCTGACTTTTGTATTGGTCAAGATGGCTAGACTTGGAACCAGAACTTGAGATTAACAAGTAGTATTTTTGAAATACATCAAAATCACTAAGCTTTTGTTCTATTTGACGGCACTTAGGAGACACATATGTCTTGAAGGCAAAGAAAGAAATGGAAGAGGAAAAAACAGGAAAGAGCATCATGGAAGGGAGGAAACAAGAATTTATTAAGTATCTACTATGTGCCAGGCACTATGCTAAGTACTTTACAAATATTATCTCATTTAATACACAAAACAACCCTGATAAGTAGGTACTATTATCCCCAGTTATATTATTTATTATTATCCCCCATTTGAGGAAGCTGAGACAAACAGCAGTTAAATGACTTACCCAGCATCATACTGCTAGTAAGCATCTGTAGCTAGAGTTGAACTCAGGTATTCCTGCCTCCAGGCCTTGAGAACCACCTAGCTACCTAGCAATATTCCAATTCAATTCAACAAAGATTCACTGAGTGCCTATTCTGTTCAAAGAAGAGTTGTGAATGATACTCAAATATACCCATTTCACTGGAGAAATGTTAGGAAGAGTCTGTTAAAGGATATGGATGTTTGGAATAATAACAATTGGGATTAATAAAATACAAACCCGAATTTATATAGCACTTTTAAGCTTTTTAGAATGCTTTATTTATCTATCTCATTCTAGCCTCACAACAACCTTGTGAAGTAAGTTCAACAGAGATTATTTCCATTTCGTAGCATCATAGATGTGGAGACTTTAGAGGTTATCTAGTCCGATCCTCTAATTTTACAGAGGAAGAAACTGAAGCCCTGAGAAGTTACTGACTGAATTGCCTAAGGTCACACAAAGCAGCATGACTCCAAGTTCAGCACTCCATTACTCTGCACCACAGTAAATGAAGAAACTGAGGCTGAGAAAGACTCTAAGTACTGCCTCCATTAGGAAGCAGCTGAGGATGGATTTAAAGCCAGTTTTCTCCAGGACTCACGGCCAGTGCTCTTCCTGCTATACTGTCCCACATTCCCTCTTTACCTGACAAGCTTCTGAATCCCATTGGATCTGATTGTGTTTATATTTTCTGTGTTTTTAAACTTTTTTGACATGTGTCATGCCAATTACCTCATTAGATTAGTACTGTTTTATTGAATGGCTCCGTTGAAAAGTTCCTAGTGGAATTTTTCTTTATTCTCATTTCCATACCTTCAGTGTCACAGAGATGGATATTCTGATGATGGCATCTTTGATGCTTCAATTTGAGGCAGAGCACAGGGGTCAGCAGGCAATCATTAATAAGCCAAAAAATCGGGGAACCTTGAGGTGCATGATAGATTCCCAAGTCAATGCCTAATGACCATCACTCTTTTTTTTTTTAGTGAGGCAATTGGGGTTAAGTGACGTGCCCAGGGTCACACAGCTAATAAGTGTTGTGTCTGAGGCCAGATTTGAACTCAGGTACTCCTGACTCCAGGGCAGTGCTCTATCCACTGTGCCACCTAGCTGCCCCGGACAATCATTCTTGATACCCTGAAGAGGAAAAGTCTCATGGACTGTGTAGCCTATACTTGTTTCTTTGAGTTGTCCTTCATGAGAAAAGCCCCTTCTGCACAGAGCCTAGGCTAAATGTATCAATATCATCCTCTGTTCTTTAGGAATTCTCCAGTGCCCTGCTCACCCAACCTTTCAGAGCATCTAATACCTTCTTTATTGTCCCTATCAAAATCTGCTTTTAGGAGAAGTTATGATGGGGGTCATTTGTTGTTGTTGTTTTTCAGTAGTTTAAATCATATCCAACTCTTTGTAACCACATTTGGGTTTTTTTCTTGGCATAGATACTAGAGTGTTTTGCTTTTTCCTTCTCCAATTTATTTTATAGATGAGGTAATTGAGGCAAACAGGGTAAAGTGACTTTATCAGAGTCACCCAGCTATTATGAATCTCAGACCAGATTTGAATTCTGGAAGATGTTTTCCTGATTCCAGGCCTGGCACTTTATCCTCTGTACCACCCAGTTACGAGGGATCGTTTATACTTTAGTGTGAATCTAAATAAATGCATTTAGTTCTAGCAGGAATGCTTCAATGGTGTGCCTGATTGCTAACTGTGAAATAGAATAATGTTTTTCCCTTCTAGTATCAAGCATCATTTGTGAAGCTCTAGTGCATTCATTCATTCATCCATCCATCCATCCATCCAATTATTTATTTATTTTAGTGAGGCAATTGGGGTTAAGTGACTTGCCCAAGGTCACACAGCTAGTAAATGTTAAGTGTCTGAGGCCGGATTTGAACTCAGGTACTTCTGACTCCAGGGCCGGTGCTCTATCCACTGTGCCACCTAGCTGCCCCTATTTATTTTTGATGCTGAGTCTCCCTGTCTCACATAGCCTGGAAATGTAGTGGCTACTTATGGACCTAGTCCCAATACTGATCAGCACAGAAGCTTTAACCTGCTCTGTGTTTTTTCTGACCAGGGCTAGTTCACCCCTCCTTGGGCAGCCTGGTAGTCCTTTTCTCCCAGGGGCCCACCATATTTGTGCTGGACTTTAGTGCTTGCTCACTATCGGGTTTTGGCTCCACTGCAGCTCAGAACTCCTGAACTCAGGGTATCTGCTGTCAGCCTCAGCCTCCCTACTTTAGCAAGGATTCTGGGCCTGTAGCACCACACCCAGCAGAGATCTATTTTTAGAGAGCAGGGCCTTTCCAGGCATCTCTGAAAAAAGATTTTCTTTTGGTAGGGAGAGTGGGATTTGCACCTAGTTGATTTCATCATACCTGAACTCATACTGATCTTATTGGGGAGTAATAGTTTGTGGTTGTAGAAGATAGTTAATGTGCTCTTATCATAGACCTCTTTTTGAGGGACATATGACCATTTGACAGATACCTTTGGAGTGCTTATTATTTGCCTAATAGCTAGGAATTCTGTACATGCTTCAGTACTGAGACCCATTCTTGTATGCGTGGAGACTGTGAGTGTGTAAACATTATCTTTGAACTAAGTGATTCAGCAGTGCTTTGGTTTATTAGAAAAGAGGCCTTCCTTTATGCTGTTTCAGGGAGGTTCTACCATCCCTGACTAGAAGCAGATCTTGGACAGCTGGAAAGGAGGAAGATACATGTAGAGTGCCTGAAGCTCTTGAACTCAGTAAAGCCTCTCTTTGATTCCCATTCTGCGTATCTGTCTTCCAGCTGTTGACCCGTGACTTCACACCTGGAGTGGATTTGTCTAAGTCCTTTTCAGACATAGCTGTTGCCTATTGAGTTGAGTCCTTGTTGGCCAAATATGTATTGGTCCATCTGATATTTTCTGTACAGCTGTCTATGAGGCTTTTATAATTGTCAAGTCTGATGCGTTCATCTTGCTGGTAATTACTATATACGGTCCACTCCTCATTGCACATTCCCTGGAAAACCTGGCTTTCAGGGCCAGATCCCATCCTGGGACAGAACCGATCAGTAGTTATTTCTGATGAGCACTTTTTATTGTAGTACTTGTTAATGACTAGTTCTCCATTGTTCTTCCTTTTGTTGATTCCACAGCAGTGTGATAGTTGGGATAGAGAATTGGTATCATTTGCACAAGCCTCAGTGGACGATTGGGTGATGACAGAACAATGAATCAGTACTTTCTAGAGCCAATGTTGAACAACATTGGCAAGAGCTCAGGAGACATCTGTAGAAGCTCATAGGATCCTCAGATTTAAGTGGGTTTTCTCTAATATGGTATTGCAGCAAGGTGCAGCAAGGGTCCGGCCTCTGATATTTACTACCTATGTGATTCTTGAACAAGTCATTTAAACTATGTCGCCTCAGTTTTCTCATCTATAAAATGAGGAGGTTGGAGTAAATGGCCTCTGAGGTTCCTTCAAGTTCTTGATCTTTGTTCTTAAGATGTCACCCCTGATTCTCTGTTCTGTGTCCAGCCATAACAAAAATACCCAAGGGTTTTCCATTTGGTTTTGAGATGAATAACCCTTTAGAGCCCCTCTAGGCCAATGTGGTAGCTCAAGTTTTAGACTAGAATGAAAGGAGACACTCATAAATGTCCTGGTTACCTTGTTTTAGCAATATTAGGGAAATTATATTTAGCATTGATTCAGTTGGTACAACTTCTCCTGCTCTGTGTTGCCCATGATGGTATGCTAGTCAGAAGCCTCTGAGGGTTGCCAGGTGACTCTTCATTCCCTGGCTTTTGTACCCAGGCCACCAGGAGGCTACAACAGTTAGAGCCTTTAGTCTACTTAAATCCAATCAAGTCTCAAGGACGGGTGTGCTGCCTTTTAAGGAAAAACTCGCCCATCCTTCCCATGACAGGGCCTTGGAATTGTTCCCACTGCATCCCCTAAATGTACTCTCTAGAGTTCTTTGCTAACTTGTCATTCTTACAAGTGGTCAACTAAGAAAAAACAATTAGGGAAGAGAGTGAGATGGGAAGGTAGCCACCATAAGTCACTCAAAATTAATGTGTAGAATTGGAAGAAAAAAAAAAAGATCTAGTAGTTAGGGTCTTCTATCACATTCAGCTCCCTTTATCATAGAAGCCAGTGTGTGTGTGTGTGTGTGTGTGTGTGTGTGTGAGAGAGAGGGGGGGGGGAGAGTGGGGGGGGGGAGAGAGAGAGAGAATGAGAATGAAAATGAAAATGAATAATGTTTTTAGGCCTACTCTAGGTCCAAACCATAATGAGCTTTTTCTAAGATGGGTGGATGGCAGGTGTTCTGTCATCTGTCTTTTCTTAATCAGCTGTCCCTTGTAACTGAACCAACTCCATCAACGAATTCCCTAGCAAAGAGCATTCCCTCTAGCTTTTGGTGTCTGTAATCAGCTCGAGCTGCTTTTTAGAAGTTTGAAGGTGTGAGAAAAGCCAAGCGAATTTTCCATAACTCTTTTCCCCCTTCATTTTTAAACCCTGCTATGTTTTAATGGAGATTTAATCCATATGTCTGATTCTTTTACATGCGCAAAACAATATTTAGATGGGTGGCAAGCTAATTGGTGTCCAAAACTTTTGATCTTTTTTTAATGGTCTCATTTTAAAAGTAATTTCTCTTAGACACAGGAAGCTATATGCTGCCAAAAATTAACTCAAAACACTGAAAAGTTTGAGTTTCATCAGAAACTCTTTAATTCCACCAAATTTGAGTGAGTTCTTATCCTGTCAAAACAGGTTCTCCCCATCTCTTAGTGTCAACAGAAGCATCCTGTGATGTGATGTAAACATCAGATTGGGACTTTAATGTACAGTAGGATCAAAAGTAAAACCTAAAGTATAAAAAGGACCTCATTAAAACACTAATATATTCTGTGATATGGAAAATCACAGGACAATGGCAGCCAAGCTTTTTCATCTACTTTCTATCAGAGTTCTTTCTTTTTCAGTACTGTAAAGAACAGACCATCGTATTCTTGTCAGTTTCTTTTTCATCTGTTCTGAGGTGAGTACATTCGGAAGTGATTTATGTTAACAAGGAAAACCTCAGCTAGGTGATTGTCATCTTTACATTGGGAAGTATACATAGGCTATTTAGGTATCAAGGTGGGCAGTGGCACTTGCTTGACCCAACACATATTACAACTGTAGAAGTTTGTACTTAGTTGTAGGACTTTTGAGCCTCTAGGCAAAATTTTGCATAGACCTACCATGTAGGGCCTCCTTCTCCCAATAGACATGCTTTGTACTCAGACCCCAAAAAGTATAGCTGCTCATAAGCTTACCATCATTTCAGTAGTGTCATGGTTCCCATGGGAGTCAGCAAGGTTATAATGAAAAGGCTTGTGAAACAGAGGGCCTAGGTGAAAATTCTACATCTGACAATTACTGCTCATGTGACCTTGGGCCAGTCACTTATTAAACTGCATGGCCTCAGTTCCCATATATATATATATTTTTTTAATTTTTTTTTGTGAGGCAATTGGGGTTAAGTGACTTGCCCAGGGTCACTCAGCTAGTATTAAGTGTTTGAGGCCGGATTTGAACTCAGGTCCTCTTGACTCCAGGGCCAGTGCCCTATCCACTGCACCACCTAGCTGCCCCAGTTCCCTTATCTTTTAAATATGGGGATTGGAACTGATGTCTTCCTGAGGTCCTTCTGGATCTAGATCTGTGATTCTTTTATGTCAAGGACCCCCTGGGCAGTCTGGTGGAGCCCATGGATTAATTTTCAGAACATAGTTAAAGGAAATACTGATTTTTCAGTTAGAGGTTAGTGAAAATAAAGATATAATATTTTTTCTCTTCCAAGTTCCCTCTGAAATCTCTTCCCTAATTCCTTGGGGATCTATGGACCTGAGGTTAAGAAGCCTTTGTCATAGAAGATGGAAACATAATAGAGCATAGAGAACAAAATGTGATTGAAAGTTCATTTGTATTTTATCTTTTTCTTCCTTTTATATCTTCCTAAATATTTGATTTTTACTTTTAACTTTCATTTTTGTAGTATAAAATGTTTTGTTTGCCTTTGTCTTAAGAGAACCAGTATAATGGCAGTCAACAGTTTGAGCACTGACATCATATTAAGTATTGCACATAAAAGGCACCTAATCAATGTTAGCTAAATGTAATCGAGTTTATCAGTACTGTCAGGAATAAATCACTCCATCCTGGAAACATGGTGGCTCCCATTTCTGGTTTTGTTTTGGCGTGGGAAGCTGGTCTGGACCTGTGATTTCATGAGCATAGGGCACTCTTGCTGAGGAAATTTACTCCTACCACTACAACTAGACAATTGTTCTGCAACTTATAGTCTTAGAGCATTGCCTGGGACACACAAAGTTTAGATGCTTTGGCCAGTGTCTGACAGCCAGGATGATGGCTAGACTAGATTTGAATTAAGGTCTTCGAGGCTCTAAGATAGCTATCCATTCACCAAGCCACACTATCTCTCTTGTGCCCTCTATTTTACATTAAGAAAAATGCTGAATATAGTACCATTGTTGCTACAGCCTTTTTTTTTATTCCCCAGTAACTTAGCATTCCTAGTCAATTTTAATATTGTTTATATCCAGAAAAGATTTGACTTTTTGTCAAGATACTGCCACATAAGTGGGCTCTCCCTTTAGTATTGAAGTTGGTTTCTTCTATCAGACACCAAATCAAAAACAAGAGATATATTTGACAATCATTTCAATTTAGGTGGATTTTTAAAAAAACTTTCTAAATAACAAGCTTCTTGGTTTGGTAGGTGTTTTTAAATCATTCATGTGTACTCTAGGGTTTATTTAAAAAGACAACTAATATATCAGTTTAGTGAGCAGACTGTTTAATGGGCCATGCAAAGAACACTTCATAATTTCAACCTTGAGTTGATATTGGAGGAACAGACTACAAAACTGGAAGTGAAATAACTGAGCAAGAATGCAATCCATCTTCCTTTTGTATCCTTAGATACTTTAAAGAGTTGCAGCATATTTTTGGTTAGTGTGGTTTATTTTCTTCCCTAAGGAGTTTATAACCAGGACAAAATGTGTAAAAAACAAAATAACCCAAAACCCCACCCCCCCAGCAATTGTTACACTTAAACCTAAATTAGTTGTTAGAACATTTTGAGTTCTAAAGTACCCCCTTTCCAAACATAGACACTCAAAAAAAAAACCACACACATTACAAACCACCTGCACATAGCCACAAATTCCTAGATTGTCTTGCATTGTTCTTGAGGAGTCTGGAGAATTGATTGGTGACTTATATCCTTGGAGGGCTACCTAGGGCAGTGGTGTCAAATTCAAATAGCATAAGAAGGCCACCAAACAGTACATAAAGATCCCTGCAGGCTGTGTATTGCCTTAGAAAATCATGTATTGAGGGGCAGCCAGGTGGCACAGTGGATAAATCACCGGCCCTGGATTCAGGAGGACCTAAGTTCAAATAGGCCTCAGACATTTGACACTAGCTGTGTGAACCTGGGCAAGTCACTTAACCCTCATTGCCCCACAAAAAAGAAAAAAAGAAATAAAGAAAATCATGTATTTAATATTCTATATGTATTTTGGGGGGTGGGGCAATGGGGGTTAAGTGACTTGCCCAGGGTCACACAGCTAGTACGTGTCAAGTGTCAAGTGTCTGAGGTCACATTTGAACTCAGGTCCTCCTGAATCCAGGGCTAGCCTTTATCCTCTGCACCACCTAGCTGCCCCTCAGTAAACCAATAGATTTGAATGATGCTAACCAATTAGCTTTGAGTAGTGTGTAAGGGCTACCTCTCCTCCGGACAACAGGGAGCTTACACTCTCCCATATGCTCTCTTGGTCTGAGAGGCTGACCCCCCCCCTTTTTTCTACCTAGGTATGTAGGGGTTCTAAACTCTAATTCTGAAACCATATGGTCCCTCTTTACTAATAGTTAATATGATTTAATAAATGCTTAATGCTAAAACTAGTTGCAGTAACCTCTAATTTATAAGTAGCAACATATTAGAAACCCTAGCTAAGTTCCCTAAAACATGGAACAGACACAAGCACCCCCATATAATTTCTTTCTTTCTTTCTTTTTTTTTTTTTTGGTGAGGCTATTGGAGTTAAGTGACTTGCCCAGGGTCACACAGCTAGTAAGTGTTAAGTGTCTAAGGCCAGATTTGAACTCAGGTACTTCTGAATCCAGTGCCAGTACTCTATCCACTGTGCCACTTAGCTGCCCCACCCCCATATAATTTCAAACAACACAATAGTATGAATTTAGTAGTATATATTTAGAACATGGGTCCTCAAGATTATGGATGAGATTTCCATAGACAAAAGTTATATCACTCAACTTTGATATACATTATATATGTGTTAAATGTTCAGTATTTCATATACCAAAGTTTCTCCAAGTGTGGTCCAGGGACCTCCTGGTTAAAATTATTTTCTTAATACTACTAAGACATTTTTTTTTAAAGTGAGGCAATTGGGGCTAAGTGACTTGCCCAGGGTCACACAGCTAGTAAGTGTTAAGTGTCTGAGGCCGGATTTGAACTCAGGTACTCCTGAATCCAGGGCCGGTGCTTTATCCACTGTGCTATCTAGCCGCCCCGATATTCTATATTTTTAATTAAATATTTCTGGCCTAGAGGACTGAAAAGTGAGATTACTTACTTATAGTAACACAACTAGCATATCAGAGGCAAGCCTTGAATTCAGTTCTTCCTGACTCCAATGTTGCCTCTCTTTATCTGTATTATATAGAACTGTTTTCAAACTTCTTGTTCTGAAGACCTCTTTACAGTCTTAATTATTATGGACCCTCTTAGAGCTTTTTTTTAAAAAAGTGGGATATATGTACAAATTTTTACCATATTAGAAATTAAAATGTCTTAGTAGTAGGGGCAGCTAGGTGGCGCAGTGGATAGAGCACCAGCCCTGGAGTCAGGAGTACCTGAGTTCAAATCCGGCCTCAGACACTTAACACTTACTAGCTGTGTGACCCTGGGCAAGTCACTTAGCCCCAATTGCCTCACTTTAAAAAAAAATGTCTTAGTAGTATTAAGAAAATAATTTTAACCAGGAGGTCCCTGGACCACACTTGGAGAAACTTTGGTATATGAAATACTGAACATTTAACACATATATAATGTATATCAAAGTTGAGTGATATAACTTTTGTCTATGGAAATCTCATCCATAATCTTGAGGACCCATGTTCTAAATATATACTACTAAATTCATACTATTGTGTTGTTTGAAATTATATGGGGGTGGGGCAGCTAAGTGGCACAGTGGATAGAGTACTGGCACTGGATTCAGAAGTACCTGAGTTCAAATCTGGCCTTAGACACTTAACACTTACTAGCTGTGTGACCCTGGGCAAGTCACTTAACTCCAATAGCCTCACCAAAAAAAAAAAAGAAAGAAAGAAAGAAATTATATGGGGGTGCTTGTGTCTGTTCTATGTTTTAGGGAACTTAGCTAGGGTTTCTAATATGTTGCTACTTATAAATTAGAGGTTACTGCAACTAGTTTTAGCATTAAGCATTTATTAAATCATATTAACTATTAGTAAAGAGGGACCATATGGTTTCAGAATTAGAGTTTAGAACCCCTACATACCTAGGTAGAAAAAAGGGGGGGGGGTCAGCCTCTCAGACCAAGAGAGCATATGGGAGAGTGTAAGCTCCCTGTTGTCCGGAGGAGAGGTAGCCCTTACACACTACTCAAAGCTAATTGGTTAGCATCATTCAAATCTATTGGTTTACTGAGGGGCAGCTAGGTGGTGCAGAGGATAAAGGCTAGCCCTGGATTCAGGAGGACCTGAGTTCAAATGTGACCTCAGACACTTGACACTTGACACGTACTAGCTGTGTGACCCTGGGCAAGTCACTTAACCCTCATTGCCCCCCCCCCTTATTAAAATGAGCAGTACATGCTGAGGTCAGAGTCCAGAGGACAGATCCTCTGAGGGGAAAGGCTTTCAGGTAGGTGTCATTTTAATCTCTGTTATGTCTATTCAGAATCCTAGCTTCAACTTTACTGACTTTGGGCTGGCTCTGAAAGAGATCAGGCAAAGCTCCCGAATTAGGCCCTCGAGTGGGGGGCCTCTGGGTCCCCCAAAACCCATTATTTTCTCACACTATACAGCAATTCATGTGAGCACCACTGCACACCTTCAAACTTGACTATATGACTGCCCTTCTTGGCTTATAGCATCAACGGACAGAGGCCTTTCTTGCTAATATAAATCATATCCTTAATCTTAGTCCCTCTAAAACTACTCTCAATTCATCATGTCTCTATCTTGTCTGTACTTAGTTGCTTGCACGTTGTTTTCCCCATTAGATTGTGAGCTCCTTGAGAGCAGGGACTGTTTTCTGCCTTTCTCTGAATCCCCAGTGTTTATTAGCACAGTGCCTGGCACATAGAAGGTGCTTAATAAATGCTAGTTGACGTCCAGATGTACACACCTTAAAACAGATGTTTTGGTAGCTTGGACTAGAGAGGGACAAGTTGTAGACGATACAAACTAATTGTTTTCAGTTATAATAGTTATAATATGTAATACACTCCAGTAGAAAGTAATCTTCTTAATAGGTAGAGCCCTTTTGTTTCTATATCCCCAGCTCTAGTGCTAGGCCTTATACTGTACCTTAAAGTAGATATTTAATACATATTTGCTGAATTAGGAAGCAATCCCCCTTAATCAGAGAGGTCAGGGGAGACTTCCAGGGAAGAAGGAACATTTGAGCTAGATCTTGAAAGATGAATAGTATTTCTGCAGGAAGCAGTGGGGGTGTAAGTACATTTTAGACAAAGGGCATCATATTTAAGCAAAGGCAAAGAAGTAATATAGCATGGGATTTGTTTATGAAACAGTGAGTATGGGTTTTTTTTTGGTTTTTTGTTTGTTTTGTTTTTGGTGGGGCAATGGGGGTTAAGTGACTTGACCAGGGTCATACAGCTAGTAAGTGTCAAGTGTCTGAGGTCAGATTTGAACTCAGGTACTCCTGACTCCAGGGCCGATGCTTTACTCACTGCGCCACCTAGCTGCCCCCAGTGAGTATGGTTTTGTTGGAGTTTAGAGTATAAGCAGGAGAGTAGTAGAAGATAAGGCTGGAAAGATAAGCTCAAGATGTATTGTGGAGGGTACTGAATGCCAGACTTTATTTAGTAGGGTCTGCTTGGGGGTGGGGGAGGTGTCTGGTAGACTGATGTGATTAGAGGAGGAACAGTAATCTGGCAGTAGGTTGGAGTAGAGATTGGAAACAGGGAAACTGATTAGTAAGCAATCACCGAATTCCAATTAGTAGGTAATAAGGGCATAAATTAGGGGAGTGGAAGTAGGAAATGGAAAAGAGAAGAGGGGTGTGAGAGTTGCAGAAGTGACAGGCGATTGGACTTGGAGGATAAGGGAAGAGCCAAAGTTGATATCTGTATTTCATGAGTAACTGGGGACCATTAATAGAAGTTGTTAAGATATGTATAACATATCAAATTGCTTGCCTTCTCAACTTGGGGGCAAGAGGAGGAAGGTAGAGAATTTGGAACTCCACGTTTTTTAAATGGATGTTAAAAATTGTTTTTATATATAATTGGGGAAAAATAAAATACTAAATAAAGAAAAATATTTTTTAAAAATAGAAGTTGGTACATGTAGAATCTTAGAGCTAGAAATTACCAAAATGATTTTTTTAAAAGGAGCTAACACTTATTTTAGGGGTGAGGAAAAAAGCTCAAAGAAGGAATGATTTGCCCAAAATCACTAATGAACTTAGTGGTAGAATGTAACAAAGCACATATCTCCTGTCCTCTCATTCTCCCTTCTTTCAACTCCTCCACACCATCTTTCTGTAAACTATTATTTATTTATTTGTTTGTTTTTGGCAGGGCAGTGAGGGTTAAGTGACTTGGCCAGGTTTACACAGCTAGTAAGTGTCAAGTGTCTGAGGCTGAATTTGAACTCAGGTCCTCCTGAATCCAGGGCTGGTGCTTTATCTACTGCGCCACCTTGCTGCCCCTAAACTATTATTTATGAAAGACAGAAAAGCTGCATGCACCCACTATGGTGTCCTATTATTCAACAAACATTTGTTGAATGAGTGGCTGAATAAATGAAGCCCCACATGGAAAACCATAAAAACTCCTTATTTTAAATGGTTTAATTTTCAGCACTAACAGAGACTCCTGAGAGGATGATAGAAGGGCAATTTTGCCTCATTACATAGAATAGGTTCATAATAGTTATTGAACATATTCCATAGGTTTTTAGCAACTCACTTTATTGCATTTCAGAGCTTATTTGAAGGAGGAGGCATGTATAAATTCATGACATTCATTATAATGTATTGAGAATAATAGAATTTTGTTTTTTTTAAATACATGAATTTGTCATCTGAAAAAATGTTTCCAAAAGGTAAAGTGTGATTACTATATGAAATCCATATCCCTCATGAATATAATTTCAATGAGAAAACATCAGTAATGGACATAGCAATTGTTGTTTTGTGTTTTGAGGTATATTTTTTAAAACTAAGGATCTTCCTTATTTATTTCTACATAATCAGTTTTCCAATTTGTGATGTAAATACATTTCTTTAGAATTTTATGTCATCTTGCTAACCTAGAGAAAAAGAAAAAGAGGTGAGTGGAAAATGTTTTTTTTTAAATTTACACATAAAAAGACACTAGGCAATGACATAGCTTGCCTATGATCAATCAATCAAGCATTTATTAAGTACCTACTATGAACTGTGCTAGGAATTTAAATACATATAAAGGATGAAATAATCCCTACTCACAAGGACTTGATCCAAAAATAATTTAGTGAAGCAATAAAACTTGAACCCAATTCTCCTTTACAAGCTATCCAGTAAAAGTCAAAAAAAGAAGCTGAATTTGGCTGAGTGGAGTGTGGTAATGAGTGGGAATGAGTTCAGTTTTGGATATGTTGACTTTGAGGTACAGCTGAGAATCTAGGTGGAAAAATCGCATTTGGCATTTGGAAATGCATGTCTCTTACTCAGGAGACTTTTGAGTGTAGAAGGTAGAGAAATTCAGAAGTCATTCCCATAGATTTGGTGATTGAAGCTATAGGCATACATGAGATAAATTACCAAGGGACAGAGTAAAGAGAAAGAAATGGAGAGGTCCAATAATGGAACCAGAAGGAAAACCTACATTGAATCATTTCCTATCACCAACATTCTAAGAGGAACTATGAGGGCTAGTGAAATCTACTGGATCTTCCATTAACTAACAGTTACCTACTTAGTTCTGCTCTCCCATCTGGGAGTCCAGTAAAAGCAAAAAAATAAAAACAAAACAAAACCCCAAAACCAAAACAAAACATTGAAGTAGACAAAAGAGAAGCATTAAGAAGGATAGAAGGAAAAACAGGAAGTTACAATTACAAGGAAGTCAAATAAATAGAGCATATAAAAAATAAAGGGATAATCAACAATGTCAAATGTTACAGCTACTAAGGAGAACTAAGAAAAGGCATTTAGTTTAACAATTAGGAGATCAGTTAGTTTAGAGAAAGTGGTTTCTATAAAGTGGTAGGAACAGAAATCAGATTTCAAGAGAAGGAGAAATATGTTCTATAGGAGTGACATCAAGTAAAGATTGCTCATTCAAGAAGTTTGGTGGGAGAGGAGAAAAGAAAGTCAATGAAAAATTTGAAAGTAAAGCAAAGTTAAGGAAAGACATTTTTTATTTTTATTGTTGTAGGACTGGAAAACGTTAATATGTTTGTAGGCAGGAGGGAAGTATCCAGTGGAAAATAGGAGACTGAAAATACAGAAGAGAAAGGGGATAATAGAGTGAGGTCTTATATGGGGCAGGAAAGTTGGCATAATACAGATGAGGGAAAGGGATAGGACTTGATAAGGAAGGAAAAGGAAGGCAGCAAAGGAAAAGACACAGGGAAATTTCCAGATGTGGAAGGGAGATACTTTAGGGAATTCTCTTGATCATCAGAATAGCAAGTAGCATCATCTGCTGCAAGTGCTGAGTAGGGCAGAAAATCTAGCAGGAGTACACCAACTCAATTGGCCCAGCAGAGGAGATGAGGAGACTATGAGAAAGCATCACTGTGCCCGTTCCAGAGAAGCCATTGTGTATTTATTTTGTACTGTACATACTTTTAATTTACTTATATATGACTAAATTGTCTCCCAAAAATTGAACATAAACTTCTTGAGGCCAGAGGAGGTAATAGAGAGAAATACTAATGATGTAAGGGTTTGGACAACTAAGAAGCAGAGATATAGAAGGGAAGAAAGTTATTGGTAGGGGAGAACAGAATGAAGTGGGTATACATTAGTTAATGAAAGATCCAGTAGATTTCACTAGCCCTCAAAGTTCTTCTTAGAATATTTGTTATAGAAAATGATGCAGAAGTAACTTCACCAAGACAAAGCAATCCCCCCCCCAACCTTTTATGGTGTACTAACTTTGTCATTTGGGTACATAACATAAATTTTGTAAGAAACTAATATTTATCCCTCCTCTTTTAGAAGAAAGGGGGGGCAGCTAGGTGGTGCAGTGGATAGAGCACTGGCTCTGGAGTCAGGAGTACCTGAGTTCAAATCCAGCCTCAGACACTTAACACTTACTTACTAGCTGTGTGACCCTGGGCAAGTCACTTAACCCCAATTGCCTCACTAAAAAAGAAGAAAGGGGGGGGGGACATATAATTGGATTTTCAGTAGTTGCTCATGAAGAAATTGTTTCTTTGAGAACTTGTAGTCTATTTTAGTTCTAATTGAAAAGTGTACTCTCTTTTTATTTGATGATCTTGAAAAATTAAAGAACTAAGTAGACTTGAAAAGTCCAATTGAGTTCCTCTATTTCTTTTTTTTTTAATGGTTTCATTTAAGAACAAACATCTTTTGTCATGTTCCTCAATAAATAGGTATCACTAAGCAGTGAAATCATTCCTTTGTTCGCGTGCTTTGGTTAGAGTAAGGGGTTGCTAATGAAATGCTATAGTTTTAATGTAACGAGGCACATGGCTTTTTTTTGACCGCCTCAAATCATTGACGTCTTCATCTTGGTTTCACTTATTAGAAAAAGAGAAAATGTGAAGAAATTGTAAAAGGACAGTAGAGATCTGATCTACAGCCTTCTTCCTTCCATTCTCATAGAGTGGTCTTACTCTGTCCTAAAGCTAACCCTTCTACCTGTGCCCTTGATCCCATTCCCTCTTATTTCTTCCCAACCCTTATCTGTCAATCATCCCCTTCCTCTCAATCACCCTCTTTGTCTCATTTGTCCTCAAACTCTTTCTAACTACAAATATGCTCAGTTTCTTTAAAAAAAATGGACTACACTGTCTCTTCCTCACTGTCTTCTTCGTTTAGCCTTCAGTCTTCACTGCTATCTTGAAGACTAGGTCAAAGGTGGTCTTTCAGTCACTGTTCTCCTTGATCTGCAGTATGGTACACTAACTCATCTTTATTTCCCCAAATTTCCCCTCCATAGTATTTCACCATCTCTTTTGATGGGAATGGCCATTCTCTTGCTCCCTTTTGATCAAAATGTGAGGGTCATCTTTGACTCTTTCCTCTTTCTCTCAGGCTCGCCACATTCAAAGAATTGTCAAGTCCTGTTGATTCTATTCTACCTCCCCAGGAGTGCTTGAATCCTCCCCCTCTTCCCTGCTCACTGCTACCAGCTTAGTTGAAGCCCCCATGAACTCTCACCCGCACCATTATTAATAGCCTCCTAACTGGTCTCCCTGCTTCTAGGGTATTTCTTCTCCAATCCATCATTCTGTTAAATGTTAGGTTTCTGTTAAAATTATCTTTCTAATGCATAGGGCTGATCATGTCACTTCCTTCAAAAATATTCTGTGGTTCCTCACAATCAGCAAATAACATTCAAATACTTGCCAAGAATTAAGGCCCCACAGAATTAAACTTGAACCTACTTCTCTATCTTTATTTCATAATACTCCCTTTCTCATACTTTATATTTTAGTCAGATTGGACTATCTCTTTTCCAAACTTATTCTAACTGATTTTGCCACTATGTCTTTGACTATAATGTACCCCATATTTGTAATGGAGTCCAACCACCAAGACCCACCTTCCAATTACTTCTCCACACACTGAGATCTTCCCTTATCCTTCCCTTCAAGGCCCAGCTCAGTTACAATATTTTATATGGATCCTTCTCTAATATTCTTAGCTAGAAATGAGCTCCTTTCCTCATGTCCCTCATGCCATTCTATAAGGAACTCACCTATTTACTTATAGATTTTATTCTCATTTTCTAGGCATGACACACTTTATAGTTTAATCCACATTAACATTTTTTTCATCACTTTCTTAAGTCTAGACAATCAACAAAACAATAAAGCAAACCCTAATTTCTAGTATTAGCCAGTTTCCAAGATGTAAATCTTTGCATTGAAAACTTAATCATCTGCTCTCAGGAGCTAATATAATAAGCTGGTACCAGCACACCCCATAAAACTGTATATTTCTTGAGGTGAGGGGCTATGTCTAATTTTATTTTTGTATCCCCAAAGTCTAGCACATAGTAGGCCCTTAATATTTGTTGAATTTAATTGATCAAAAAATTGTAGATTTAGAGATGGAAAAACCTTTTAAAATCATCTTGCCCAGCTTCTTCATTTTACAGATGAAGAAACTAAGGCTTATGAACTGATTTGATTACGGTCACACAATTAGGAAGTGATAGAATATTGACTTCGAGCCTAGGCCTTCTGACACCAAATCCATATCTCTTTTCACTACTTCATGTTAAGTTAAACTGAATACCAGGATTATGGGATATTCACAAATTAGGAGGGCAGCCTCGGTACCTAAGAGTCATAGTTTATTTCTTCAGGATCATTGTTAGCTGGAGAAAAAAATGTCAGCATATTAAGTTTCTGCCACTTTTAAAAAAAGTAACACAGTAATTAATACACTTATGACTCCCTTGCTGAATACTTCCTTTCAGCTAGACATTCAATGTGGGAAACAAAGTGAATATTGGACAAAATTATAAAAGAATGCATTCAAGCTAGCAATTTAATAACAATGTGCTTTTTGCCCTTGGTTCAACAGGAAGAAAATGAAGGTTTTTGTTGTTGGGTTGGAATTTTTTTGTGTGTGTGATGAGGCACAGTGAATTCATCTATTTAAGATTTTTCATTAAATCCATTATTATTGATGCCACTTATAAGTACAAATATTTGAACTCTGTTGTAAATAGTAATTATAATTATCAACATATCCCAATTTATGACTACATGGGTTGTCACAAATTACATCATGAAGAAGGAAAAGCAATGCCTTCCTTTCTTGGTCCAGCACTGGGCTTTTTAATCACAGGGTTCTTCAAAAACAATGATGGATTGCACCTTATTCTAGCCACAGGGAATTGTCTCCACAGCCATGGAAATAAATTGCAGCTTTCTTTGAGTGCCAACAAAAAGCTTTATGAGCAATAGACATGAAAGAGAAATAATAGTTAGAATGAAAATAAGTCAATAAAAGCTTTTACATATCTCAGATATTGTCTCCTAGAGTGTTTTATTCTTTCCGGAAAGAAAGAACAGAGAGGGGCTTTGTGCTTCATGTTTAATTTCTAGCTCTTAAATCTAAATCAAAGCAACAAGAACAAATAGAAAATTATTCCCTTAACCCTTTAGAGCAGAATCATGCTGGTGAAGAAGGTGCCTGAATCTGCTGGAGACCATGCTTGTAGATGTAAAATTATAGGACTATGGTAGACTGTGAAATTAGTATTGGCCCAGTTTTGCTGTTACTATCAAAAGATTCCATAGTAACTGCCAGGAAGACCATGAATAAGGAAACCCCTGGGGGCTATGGATACCTGTAGCTTTGCTTTCAGTGTGTGGACTGCAAGGTTGTCATTTGAGGTGGTAATGTTTATGCATCACTGGGAGAAGAGTACAGAAGTGGAACAGGGAAGAAGAGAAGGATACATTCGTCTTTCTCCCCCAGGCCTTCCACCTCCCTTACCACATCAAACTGCTTCTCCACTATCAGCCTTATATTCTAAAGTCACTCTGACCCTGGCTTTAGAGCCTGTCAAGAGCTAAGACACTAGAGAGGCTATCTTTGCTACTACTCTCGTATGGATGATAATAAATCAAGTACTAAGTAAGATTTAGTTCTCTGAAGTTGGCAACATCCTGTACAAAGCTATTACAGTTGTAGCATGAATCATTTATTCCACTGGCGTTTTGTCATTTCTGAAAGATCATCCAGCATGGTTTGTGAATCAGTCATCATCTGTTAGTATGATGAAACTATAAACTGGTTCACGTGCCCAAGGCTTACTAGTAATCTAGGCAATAAACATTTGTGGCCTTTTATATTGGAATATTTGTGCTTCTATTGTTAAGTCCACGAGAGAAAGGAATTTAAAAAAGTAATTGATAACAGGTGTAAAAGAAACCAGACAGTGGGTCTAGGGATAGAGAGTAGACCTATGATTTCATTAGACATAGGAACTACTTATTTCATCATATAAAGAACTACCAAGTAAGAGAATTCCCTCTACCAATGCAGGTCAGCATCTTCCCTGCAACTAATAATAGTCTTGCAGAGTTAAGTGACTCTGAGGTCACTGAGAGGTTAAGTGACTTGTATAGAATCACATAGCCAATCTGAGATAAAGGAAGAACTTGAACCCAGCACCTTGCCTAGAGTCATACAGCGAGGATGTGGGAGAGGTAGAACTTAGGTACACCTGACTTTGAGGCAAATTCACTATACTCTATATCACTGGGGTCAAACTCAAGTAGAAATGGGAGCCACCAATCCATAGGTAGGGATCCTTGTGGAGGGCATACTAACAGTTTTTAAATGTACCATCTGCAGCTTACTCTATTTTTATTTATTTTGTTAAGCAATTCCCAATCATATTTCAATCTGGATTGGGTGGCACCACTTGATATAGGTTGCTACTTTTGGCATAGGAAGGATGGGAAAATCAGGAAAACTAAAGGGTTCAGGTGCTTGGTTGTATGTCCTAGGACTTGAAAATGATTCTGGGAACTCAGGACCTACAGTAATAATTTAGAATGTCTACTCCCCATTAAAACATTTTTTTGAGCTGTGTTCACTATCTTAGTCACTTAATAAATTTCAAGATGAGCCTCTGTTCTCTGTGCATATGTAGAAGGTGGTGTTGGTGGGTATGAGAAAGAAGAATTTCAAAAGTTGGTGAAGACAAAAAAATCATGAATTTCAGAATTGAAAGGGATCGGATCTAGTTGGGTTTCTTCATTTTTCAGATGAGGAAACCAGAGCCCACAGAGATTGTCAAATGTCATGTGGTAAACGCAGAATATTAGTGGCAGAGGTAGGACTAGAACCTGTTTCCAGTGTTTTTCTACTATTCCATGTAGTCAACCATATACAGAATAAATAGAATTTCCTAGGACCTAATATTTTAAAAACTCATATTTTCAAGGTTATGCATTACATATGGAGCATTTGCAATGTGTTGAACATGATATCTGTACTTTGTCCTTAAGGAGAGTCACATTCCAAATTGAGAAAAGGAACATTGTTTGTGTAGAAGCATCTAGGTTTAAGAACCCATTTTAGCTTTTCAACTCCTGTGGGGCCAGGGCTATTATCTCCTTAGTGTCCTTTTATTCAGTGCCGTGTATAGTTGGGCAGCTAATAAATTTCCATCATCATGATGGTTCTACCAATATTATTCTGGCTACTAAACTGGTCACAGAGAGTCTAGGCCAATATATTTAGGGTTATTAAAATAAATATTTAAATTGCATCTTATATACTCTAAGTGTTGCACTTAGAGAAAACAGGAAATGAAGACAGAGGACAGCCTTTGTTCTTAGTTCCCTAGGTTTTTAGGCTCATGTTTTATAGCTTTTAAAATAAAGATGATTGTTTACAATGTAGAAAATAGATTTATCTTATTAAACTAGTTCTGTAAAAGCCATTAAAACTATTTATGTTACATACCTCTGCCTAGGGAATATGTGTTTAAAAAGGAAATTGGGAGATGTCTGTATAAAAAAAAACAATACTTTATCACTACGAATTTTCAGTACATATTCAGCAACATTTTATTTTATAGCAATGCCCATCTGTCTCCAGGAAATAAATGATAGCTCAAAGAAGTCCATCCTTTTGCAAATGTCCTGGAAACTGAAGGCAAAACCTCCTTTTGCTAATGCGGGTTGCAAATGTAAATCTCCACTTAGTGAGGAGAGATCTTACTAATTTCTGATAAGAATAAAATTAGGTGTTTGCTCAAGGTGGAAAAAAACCCCTCCAATTTCACTAATAGTTTGATCTTAATTTAAAAAAAAAATTTGAAACTGAATCTCTGTTTCTCATAAAGGCTAGAAGTGTAGTGGCAATTCACGGGCCTAGTCTCACTGCTGATTGGCATGGGATCTTCAGCCTACTCTTGGTTGGTTCACCTTCCACCCATCCACTTTAGACAGCCTGATGGCACCCACTTCTGTACCATATTGGCATAGTAATTAGTTTGGACAATGAACTTTAGCCCTACTTCAGCTTAGAATTCCTGAGTTCAAGCAATCCACCAGCCTCAGCTTCCCCAATAGTAGGTATAATAGGTTTCTACTGCCACACCAAGCTAATCTATTAACTCTTAGACTTCATCAGAGAATTGTCTTTGAAGCTCTGTCATCCTGAAATAGGTGGTTGTTCAACAGAGAGATTTATGTTCTTCAAAAGTATTAGCCAGTGACCTTCTACAGGTTGATAACCAAATCACAAAATTGTTTCTATATGCAGGGAATACCTCCTTATTAAATAGTTTTTGTTGATTAACAATAACCAGCTCATCAAATAGTATCTCCTAATTCATAGAATGGATTCTTATTTAGGTATAAATTGGACTGGACAGCCTTTGAGATTTCATTTGCATTTGACGTTCTCCAATTCGTAGGCTAATTTAAATTTCTGTTATTGCTGAAAATGCTCATGAGACTTTTACAGAAGTTGCATGTGGGCTTCCAAAGGAGGAATTTGTTCCTTTAAGGCAGGAGTTCCTAACATTTTTTTGTGTTAGAGTCTCCTTTGGCATTCTGATCAAGCCTATGGACTCCATCTCAGAATAATGTTTTTAAATACAAAAGGATAAAATTCATAAGATTAAAAAGGAAACCAATGGTGTTGAAATACAGTTTTCAAAATATCTTAAAAAACAAAACAAGTTCACCAACTCCAGGTTAAGAACTCCTGCTTTAGAGTGTTCGTGTTTTCAGGATTTTACCTACATAGTAAATTACATTTAAATCCATATTCTTCAAGCTATGGCCTGCAACCTGAAAGAGAATGATGATTATCAGCAAGGAAGAATTGGAAGTCTCTGAGCTCTGGGCTCCCCAAGTTAAGGATAGATTGTAGAGGAGAGGTATTTGAAGCAAGCAGACCGTTTAAGTGACTATTACAATAATTCAGGTGAGAGTTTATGAGAACCTAATTAGGCTGACAGTGGAAATGGAAAAGAGGGGAAGGATTCCAAAGCTATTGGGGAAGTAGAATCAACTAGGCATAGCCTTAGGAATTACTTATTCAAGGCAGGAATAGGTAAACTAGAACCACAGAATCATAGATTTTCTGACTTTGAAGGGAGTTCAGTGGACAACTAGTCCAATGCATACCCTGAAGAAAATTTCCTTCTATAACACACCTAACCAGGGGTTGCTTAGCTATTACTTGAAGACTTTTAATGAGGGGCAACTCAGTTACTTTCAAGGTTACCCCTTCCTCTTTAGGACAGTTTTAATTGTTAGGCAGCTTTTCCAGACATTGATTGGCCTCTGCAACTTGTACCATTTGTTCTTGGTTCTGTCACCTGTTATAAAGTGGAGCAACCCTTTTCCACATGACAGTTTTTCAAGTATGGAAATTGGCTATCATGCCCCTCCCTAATTATTCTGTTTTCCAGGTTGATATCCTCAGTTCCTTTAACTGACCATTCTATGACAAGGTTTTGAGGCCTTTCACCTTTCGGTTACTCTCTTCTGGGCCTTCTGATGCTCCTTAAAGACCTTCCAAAAATTTGGTGCCCGGAGCTGAATACAATATGTAGTGTAATCAAGTTGTGAGTACAAAAATACTATCGCCTCCTTATTCTTGGAAGCTATGCTTGCAAGATATAATGCACTCACTCCGTTTTGTTGCATAGACACTTTATTGCATGTATTAAGTCTATTTGTCTGGTACTAAAGAACAGCACAACCGGGAAGCTTTTTAATGTGACTGCTAAGATAACCATCAAGTCAAAAACTTCTATGTCAAGCCCTAGGCAACCATCTTCCTAAAATAAAGTTAGCACCTACTAATCACTGTGATTCAACCTGCTAATCCTTAGGGATCAAAGAAGAAAGGAGAATCCAAATGTTTACAGAAGAAAGTAGAACTGAGGGGAAATAGTAGCTGGAGCAAAGTGAGGAAGATTGTGATGGAGCAAAAGTTTAAAGAATGGGATACAATAGGAGAGTTAATGATCATACCTTGTTTGTTTAGCATTTTATGTTTTAGAAAGAGATTTTCTGTATGGTTTCTTAGTAGGCTTTTAGGTAGTATAGCAGATAGAATGTTGGACTTGGATTCAGGAAGATTGGGTTCAAATCCTGCTTCAGACACATACTAGCAGTGTGACCCTAGGCAAGTCACTTAACCTCTGTTTGCCTCAATTTCCTTGTCTGTAAAATGGAGATAATAATAGGGTTGTTGTCAAGATGAAATGCAAGAACATATATAAAACACTTTGCCAAATTTAAAGTGTCGTCGTCATCATCATCATCATCATTTGAGCCTCACAACAACACTGTGAGAAAACTGAGGCAGCCATATGGTACAGTATATAGAGAACTGAGCTTAGAGTCAGGAAGACCCAAGTTCAGACACTTACTACCTCTGCAACCCTGGGCAAATTACTTAACCTCTGTTTGCCTCAGTTACTCATCTGTAAAATGGGGATATATACCTAATTCCCAGGGTTGTTGTGAGGATCAAATGAGATAATTATTGTAAAGCACTTAACACAGTACCTGGCATACATTAAATGTTTTTCCCTCCGTTCTTTGTAGAGAAGTTAAGTGATTTACATAATGTAACCCTACTAATAAGCAGCCAGTGTTCTTTCCACTAAACCATACTGTCCCCTATATACACTTTTGATTCTGTGGTTGAACAGTAATTTATATACAAATCATTCAAATTATTCTATAAGAGTTTACTCACCACTGTAAATAGGGATGTCACCATGCTTGATCATCTTCAAGGATTAAGGGAAAAAAGAAAGTCAAAATGTTTACAGAAGGAAATAGAACAGAGGGGAAATAGTAGGTAGAAGAGCTGGGAGAAGTATTCTGATGAAACAAAATCCTGTAGAATGGGGTTATTAACCAAGGACTAAGAAGATCTGATCCTATATCAGAGCTAACCTGCCTCCACATGGTCAGGTAGGTAACTTTCATCTTTTTCAGGTCCTGCTTTTTAAATTTTGGTGCCTCCCTATCCCTAGGCACCTACCCCTGAAATCCCATCAGCAGGGACAGGACCCTGAGGCTAAACCAAAGCTTATTAAACTATGGGTCGTGACCCCATATGGGCTCACATAACTGAATGTGGAGATCAAGAAAAATTTTGCAACAGTAAAAGGTTATGTATATTTTATATACCTACATACTCAGGGTTGCGCAAAAATATCTTGGTGGAAAAGAGTTGTGAGTGGAAAAAGTTTGAGAAGCCCTGGGCTAGACAGTAGTACAATAAGGTCAAATGAGAACTCATCGGATGGCTAATCTATCAATCAAAAAGCATTTATTAAACATTAACTAGTGCCAGCCACTGTGTGAAGCACTTTATATGCATTAGGCTTATAAAGAAAGATGATGACAATCTTTGACTTCAGGGAGCTCACTGCCTAATAGGGAGACATGTAAATAACTAGGTACATAAAAGATGTGTATAGAATAAAATGGAAGTAATTTCAGACCTATGAGGGAAGATGCTTTCTGCCTCTGGAGAAAGAACTGTGTGAATAGAAGTATGTATTAGTATGGGGGGTGTGTATGTAAGTAAGTATATGTATGTATGTAAGTATATATGTATATATGTATGTATGTATATGTATATATACACACATACATATATGGTGCCTGTATAGAGAGACTATATAGAATATATAAATATGTGAAACCATACTATGCATATACTAGCACACATACATACATACATACATGTACCCATATATATCACATTATACATGTATGTGTGTGAGAGAGAGAGAAATGGTGGCCTTCTTTAGTGAGGGGTGGGGAGGGAGAGAGACAGTTTGGAACTTAAAATGTAACCTAAATAAATAAATTTTTAAAAGGAAGTAATCTCAGAGACAAAGTGCTGGCAGCTGAGACTGAGAAGGAGGTGGGAAAAGCCTCCTTTAGGAGATAGGAAATGAGTTGAGACTAGAAAAAAGCCAGGCAATGCAGGGGGTGAGGAGGGAGAACATCCCACATATGGGAGACAAGTGAAAATGCTGAACCAGAAGTGTCTTAGGTGAGAAACAACAAGTGGCCTAGGATAGCTGAATCATAGAATGCACGGAAGGGAGCAATGTGTAAAAATCTCCAGAGTCGTCATTACTAGTTTGATTTCAACTCATACTATGTAACCACATCTATTAAAGAAAGACTCAGAAAAGAAAATTCTTATCACTAAAGTCCTTGGCACTGTAAATAGTTCAACATCAGAAACTGATGTAATTTTATCAATGAAAATGACATTTAAAAAGAGCCATTAAAATTTACTTTGCTGCTGTCTCCTAAGGACCTTGCTACCTTTCTACCTGATTCACAGCTGAAATCTTCCACATGGGTTGTGTCTGCCATTAGAATGTGAGTTTCTGGAGAACAAGGATTGTCTTACTTTTCTATTTGTTTCCCCAATGCTTAGTACAATGCTTTGCACATAGTGAGTGGCTAATAAATGAGTTATTTGTTGAGTCTGTCAGTAAACATTTATTAAGTATCTATTTTGTGTGAAGTCCTGGGGATACAAAGTATTGCAAAAGACAGTTCCGGCCATCAAGGAGCTCACAGTCTAAAGGAGGAGACAATATTGAAACAACTTTATACAGATACTGTATCCAGGATAATTCTGAGATAGTCAATAAAGGGAAGGCTCTAGAAGGCAAAAGCTTCCTGTAGATGGTAGAGATTTTATCTAGGACTTGATGGAAGCTAAGAAAGATGGAAAGTAGAGACAAAGAGGGACAGCACTCCAGTGCAGATGACAGCCAATGAAAACGGCTAGTGCTGGGAGATAGAGGGTCTTGTTTAAAGAAGAGCTAGGGGGCAGCTAGGTGGCACAGTGGATAAAGCACCAGCCCTGGATTCAGGAGGACCTGAGTTCAAATCCGGCCTCAGACACTTGACACTTACTAGCTGTGTGACCTTGGGCAAGTCACTTAACCCTCATTGCCCCAAAAAACAAACAAACAAACAAACAATAAAGAAGAGCTAGGAGGTCAGTGTCTCTGTATCACAGAGTACATGTTGGGGAGCAACATATAAGAAGACTGGATAGGTAGGAAGGGACTAGGGTATTAGAAGCTTTGCAAGCCAAATAGAGGATTTTATATTTGGCCCTGGAGGTAATAGGGAATCACTGGGGTTTACTGAATAGAGGGTGACATGGTCAGGAAGATCACTTTGAGAACCAAATGGAGGATGGACTGGAATGGGGAGAGATTTATGACAGGCAGAACAACCACTAGGCTATTGCAGTAGACCAGGTATGAGTTGATGAAGGCCTGCAGTTTATAGTGGCAGTGGCAGAGGAGAGAAGGGGGCATATAAGAGAGACATTATAAAGATAGAATTAACAGACCTTGTCAACAGATTGGATGGGGGTGTGTGAGAGAGAAGGTCCTGAGGAGGCAAGGATGACATCTAGATTGTGAGCCTGTTTGACTGGAGAAGATGGAAGGAAAGAAGGAAATGAGCATTTATTAAGTGCTTACTATATGCCAGGCATTGTGCTAAATACTTTACAAATATTAAATCATTTGATTCTCACAACAACCCCATGAAGTAGGTGCTATTTTTTATCTCCATATTACAGTTGAGGAACTTGAGGCCAACAGAGGTTAAGTGACTTGCCTAGGGGTCATACAGTAACTGTCTGAGGACAGATTTGAACCCAGATCTTTCTGACTCTGGGCACAGTGCTCTATTCACTCTGCCACCTAGTTGCATTGAGGAGAATGATCTTCTCAATAGTAATAGGGAAGTTAGGAAGAGCAGAACGTTTGGGAAGAAAGATAATTCAATTTTGGACATGTTGCTATCTACAGGAATTTAGGTCAAGATGTCCAATAAATAGTTGAACATGTAAAGTTGGAAGTCAGCAGAGAGGTTAGGATCGACATAAAAATGATGATCAATCAAATCCATGGGAGCTAATGAAAAACAAAATAAAATAGAGAAAGAAGAGGTTCAAGGATCTAGCCCTGTGGGACACCCAAGGCTAGTAGGACAGACCTAGAGAATGAGAATGACATAGGTAGGAAGAGAACCAGGAGAAAGGAGTGTCCAAAAAAAGCTTAGTTAGAAGAGAGTATCAAGGAAGAGAGAGTGATTGACAGTGTCAGAGGCTGCAGAGAAGGCAAGGAGAGTGAGGACAGCAAAGGCCATTGGATTTGACAACTGAGAAACCATTAGTAACTTTGGAGAGAGCAATTTCAGTGGAATGATCAGGTGAAAAGCCAGACTGTAAAGAGTTAAGAAGAGAGTGAGAGGAAGTGAAGGTACCTGTTGTTGATGTCCTTCTCCAGGAATTTAGACACAAAAGGAAGGAGAGAAATGATAGCAAGGATGGATGGATTGAGTGATTGTTTTTTTGAGGATGGTAGAGGCAGGGGCATATTTGTAGGTCATAAGGAAGCAGACAGTAGATAAGGAGAGACTGAAGATAAAACTGTTGGAGACAGTGGAATAGAATTGAATGACTAGGGCAAGTAGAGGGGTAAGGAGAAGAGCTGCCTCATTCACAATTTCCTTCTGTGTCCCCATGGAATCTGGGCAGACCAGTGCGGAATGGTATAACTGTAGAAAAGGGAACCTAGCCCAGAGTTGTTGTCTTTTGTACTCAGAGAGGACCAAAATGACATCCTGATGTTCAGGATCCATGTACAGTGTGTCTGACTGTGGTCGATGAGAACAATGCAACTTCAGAAGGCTATACCACAGGTTGAGCACAAATAGTCCGTGTGAACATTTGGGTTAGAGATGTCTCTAAATTTGTACATCCCACATTTCTTTGGAGCTACTGCAATTTTGCTTTGCTCATAGAGCAAGGTACCTTCTTTTTGTTGCAGGGCATTGAGGGTTAAGTGATTTGCCCAGGGTCACACAGCTAGTAAGTGTCAAGTGTCTGAGGTCAGATTTGAACTCAGGTCCTCCTGAATCCAGGGCTCATGCTTTATCCAATGCGCCACCTAGCTGCCCCCACCCTCTTCTTTTTTCAATCTTAAAAGTATTTTATTATTTTCAAGTTACATGCAAAAATAGTTTTCAGCATTTGTTTTTATAAGATTTCTAGTTCCAAATTTTTTCTCCCTCCCTAAGACTGAAAGAAATCTGATATAGGTTATTTATGTACAATCACATTAAACATATTTCTGCATTAGATGTGTTGTAAAAGAAGAATCAGAACAAAAGGGGAAAACAAAAAAAAAAAGCCCCAACCAAAAAAAAGTAGAAAAAGTATGGTTCAATCTGCATTCAGGGAGGCAGCTAGGTGGTGCAGTGGATAAAGTACTGGCCCTGGATTCAGGAGGACCTGAGTTCAAATCCTGCCTGAGACACTTGACAAAAGCTTTGTGACCCTGGGCAAGTCACTTAATCCCCTCATTGCCTCTCAAAATAAATAAATAAATAAACAAACAAACAATCTGCATTCAGATTCCACAGTTCTTTTTTTCTGGATGTGGAGAGCTTTTTCCATCATGAATCTTTTGGAATTGTCTTGGATCATTATCAAGAAGAGCTAAGTCTATCACTTGATCATTGCACAATGTTGGCACAACACCTTCTTTGATACACGCACATCATGATGGACACTCCTGTGCCAGTGTCTTCCATGTCTTAAAATTGATACCAAATCTCATAATCAGTCTGAAGGCTGGGCTTCCCTTTGTCCTATTCAGAATCCTCAGACAGTGGATGGGAATATCCTTCCATGGGAATATCTCTACAATTCCTGAATCCTGAGTGTGCTGGGTCCCCACCATAGGATTTCTGATATGAATGTCCACCCTCTACAGGGGAAGAAGATTTTCTTGCTGACTCCAATTTTAAAACGTGAGAGAGAGATTTCATTGTACAGCTTAGGGAGACCTCCATCGTCCTCATTATCCAGATTTGGAATGGAAAGGGACCTGAAACTAAGTTAAAATTTTTATCGTTTCTTGTAATGTCATAATCTTTATTAGATATCCATGTAGTAAAAATAAAAGCATACGTGGCTTTTGACTATGAATTTCTGCCAAAGGTTTTTCCATTACATCTGTAACTAGAGAGATTACTGGAAGTGCCAGACCTAGAGATAGCAGAGGGTCGAGGAAAGCTCTGGAAGTCACATGAACGCTATTTTTCACACTGAGACTTCTTTGTCATACCCAAAGTAGCATATATGCATGCTAGGCTTTTGCCCAAATGTGTCCATGGGCAGCTTGCACCAGTTTTCTTTTGTATTCATAATGTATGTTTCTTTTTTTTAATGTGCTTTTTATTAAGAGGATGTATTTATAAAAATACAGTGAAGAATGATGCATTTCTCCACAAATTTCACTCAGGGGTACATATGTGTGCATGCTTATTTTCAGAAGAAAATTCTGAGTAGTGGATCTGAGTCTACATAATCTTTATGGACATTTACAGTAAATGAGTGCATTTGATTATAATCAGACTGATAGTTTTGCTCCCAAGTTACCAAATATATTGCATTTCTCAGTTACTAAAGAGAGAAAATTGCTGGACATAGAAGACAAATTAAGGAAGAGTAGATAAATCATTACTTTTTTCTTAAGCTATCTGGCAGTAAAATCTATCTGCCTCTTCATTTGATCAATATCATTTTGTTTTGCAAGCTTACAAAGTGACCCTATTGTGTTTTTCTCTCAGTAGGAAAGTAATGTATGTAAATGTGATGTTTTCCAAAGCCTTTGAAGTCTTGCTACAGCAAGACTTTTTGCAATTAAGGCTTTTTGAATTTGTGGGGTCATATGAGCACCTAAAAAGGCTTTTATGAATTACTTCCTGGGTGACTTCTGGGGGGCTTCTTTAACCTCCCCCTCCTTGCATCACTTGCCAGGTATCACAAGTTTAAGTTAAAAATGGGTGTTGTCTATAAAAACAATGCCTTGTGGAGACATGTGGTTCAGTTGTTTACTGTGTGTCTCTTTGTGATCCCATTTGGGATTTTCTTAGCAAAGATACTAGAGTGGTTTGCCATTTCCTTCTCCAGCTCATTTTACAGATGAGGAAACTGAGGGTTAAGTGACTTGCCCAGGGTCACACTGACTATTAGGTGTCTGAGGCCAGATTTGAACTCAGGATGATGAGTCTTCCTGACTGTAAGCCCAGAACTTTATCCAGTGTGCCACCTAGCTGCCCTTTTGGGACCTTAAGTTTCTGTTATAGAACCACTCTGTTCAACACTGGTTTCTAGAATTTCCTATGGAATAGATTGCTGAACCTGGAGTCAGGAAGACATGGTTTCTAATCCTGCCTCAGATACTAGCTAGGTAAGGAACTCAAACTCTTTGGGCCTCAGTTTCCCCATCTGCAAGATGTAAGGGTTGGGCTTGATGGTTTCCGAGGTCCCTTTCAGCACTAAATCTTAACAACAGATCTTAGATCTGTTTGTCTTTGAAGAGGCCACTTGAACAATAGCTCACATGAGGAATACTTCCTGTCCGAGTCTAAGGCAGACCCTTAGAACTCTACAAAGCTTGAGCCCCTAACACAAATATCCTATAATTCTGTGATTATTAAATGGGGTTTTTAAAGTGTGGGCATAAGGGTGCTGCAAAATTCTATTTTAAAATTTTCTGTATCCTTTGATTTTTGCCTAAATACATCTTCAAATATTAAACACAGGACCCTATTTATCTATGCAACATTTTCTTAAAAAACTTCCTTACTGACCCCCCAAAAATGGTCCCAGAAGGGAAAAAAATGATCAATTCATGGAGAACAAGTTGTATTTCTCCTGACCAGCTGTACTGTGGGGCTCCCTCTTTTCCCTCACACAGCCACCCTCTTTAGACTTGTCAAGAAGCTGTGACTGCCCAAGGACTCTCCAAATGTCACCAGGGTAACAACAAAGCGCAGCATATAAAGGAGGCCTTCTGCAACATTTGGTATTAAAAGCACTGAATTAAATGATTGCATAACCAATTATCTGCATATGAAAGGCAACGAAAGTTGTTAGAAAACTGAACAGGAAGACAGCAGCTCTGCCACAGAGTCTGTCCCATCTCTGCCCCAACAATTTAGAAATAGGCCTTATGACTTTGATTCCTCCAAGGTTGGGGTGGCACATGTTAATCCTGTAATCAGCCCCCAGTCCTCAGGGGTGCTGGGAGAACAAATGAGTGAGTCTAGAGCCTCTCTGAGCCAATGGGAGAAAATCACTACTGACTGTTAGTAAATGCTATCATCCCTCTTAGCCCTGATTCTCCATACTGATTCCTAGGCTTGTAAACCTCATTCTCCATGCTGATTTCCTTAAAGGTTAGAGCATTCCTTTTCCTTCTGATTCTTTCAACAAAGGTACTTCAGTTCATGCTTATTTTTAGTGTGACTTCACACTTCCATCTGTTGACCTCAACAGGTCAGTTCCATAAGTATCTCTAAAATGCCTCCTACAGTATGTGTGAGGCAGGATATTAGGTGCTGGGATGCTAGGAAGAAGGTAAAACAGCTCCTGCCCTTTGGAAGGGACCACAGAAATAATCAAGTCCAACTCTCTCATTTTACAAATGAAAGCAACTGAGGCACAGGGGGATATGTAGTCTTTGGAGGCAGAATTGGAACCCAGGTCCTCTGACTTCTGAGGTAATTCTCTTTCCACTCTACTAAGGATTCTGTTGGGAAGCCTACATTAATCATGAGACATAACTGTACAATAATGAGACTTTATTTTGACAAATATAACAAACTTTACATATCCAAATGAGTGCTAGTCTTTAATGTAGTCACCTTGGTACCTTTTAGGCATATTCAAGTAAATTATTTGGGGGAATCTTGCTTTGATTCTGTTTTCCCAACTATTTTACAAGCTGCATAAGGAAATCAGGCCCATTGTTTTGTGTCATACCTGGCTTTTGACCCCAAACAATGTTATATAGCCTAATTACTAACCTTATTTACAAGGCTGGGCTCTTACTGAGTTTTAACTATTTTCAAAAGTCTAGTTACACACATACATACATGCATACACATACACTCATACATACACATATGTATATATTCATATGCACACATGTTTGTATTCCTTTTTTCAAAGTCAATTATATATGCACACATGTGTATTTATATACATATATACCTTTTTTAAAGTCATATTTTATATATGTATATATATATAATATGTGTACAAAATTTGACATGTGTGTGTGTGCATTCATGTACCTCAGGCTCTTAAATTAAAAAGGGATTTCCAAAAATATTTTGAACAGACAATAAGGCAATAAGGTCCATGGTGCCAGGAACTATATTTTATCCTAACTTTGCACCTCCCCCAGAGCCTAGCACAGTGCTCTGTATTCTGTTTATCCATACTTCATGGATCTGTAATGTCTTGATGTGGATATTCTCTCTGGTGGTAATGATAGCAACCCATCCATCCTTTTTCATTCTGTGCAGCTCTTCAGAGCCCATGTCCTCCTATAAATCCTCCACAAGAGGACCAGCTGATAAGGTAGAGCCCTTTCTTGAAATGTTTTGACTTGAATATGTATCAATGCAGGAAGGTTTATTTACCAGTTATCCCTTACTCCTACTCCTTATAGGACCCTAGGATCATAGACCTAGATCTGGAAGGGACTTGAGAAGTCATTGAGACTTGTTTATTTTCATTTTTTCTGATTTATTGAGGTGTTATCTTTTATATAATCTATTCTCTAATTTCCTGTCCCAATTAAATGTGATGAGTTATAAATGGTGGACCCAGATGTCTATATTCTATCTGAACAGGGCCGCTGAAAATGCATTATGGAATCAAACGTGAGGTTTGAAAAAAAATAGTCAACAAAAATAAGTTCCATGATTTTTGATGTTTCTATAATTTTCAGCCAGTTGACTGATTATAAAAATGTATTCTACAGCAAATATCTTTGGAAAAGGTTACTTATTCCCTTTTCACTTACTCCTTTCTGGATTGCCACATGGGGAAGGAGAAAGCATTCTTTCCCTTTTGTCCCCACTAAGAGCAGTTAGTCATTTGTGGTAGAAACACATGGAAAAACTGCCCTTTTGGCCTAAAAAAGGAGTTCATGGACAGTGTTCTTAAACACAAGCTTCTGTGTGGATGGGGAGGAAGGGAGAGATCAAACATTTTTAAGCAGCAAAGTTCCAGAATCTGGACTTCGAGCCAAAGGGAGTATTTCCTGGACAGTACCATCTTCTCCAAGGAAGGCTGACTCACCGATAACCCCATATTAAAGGGATCCAGAATTTGAGGGTTGGAGCATCAGACCTCCAGAAAGAGAAGAGAATCACTCCCTCAAGTTCCCAAATAGCATTCTACCTTGGAGAAAGAAGAATTACCCAGGTGGCCCCCATAGCTAGAGAAATAAAGTCATATCATGAGTGAGTCAAGAGATAGAGACTTTGTCATCCCCTACTACTAAAGTGAGTTATTCAGACAGTTTAGGCCCAGCGGGAAAGGGAATTGCTTATTCACTAGCAGTTATCAAGGTATTTTGCCTTCTGGTGTTCATCTAAACCACAAGATGGTACTCTGTGTCTTGAGTACTACAAGTATAGGACTGTGTTGGAAAGAGACTCAATGGAAGGTCAATAGATTGGCCCAATTTAAACCCCAAGTCCAGTTCCTTTCAAGGGGAAGTTTATGAGCTACTTGAGTGCTGTGTGTGTTTCTCGTATCTATTTATAGACATACATTTTCTGTGATATGAAATAAAGACTGCCCTATACCACATGTGCATTTTTAACCTTCAGTTATCATATTGCTTGTTTTGGGAAATAACCTAGATATGAGCTATACCTCAGCTATATTTGGAGATTTTTTTCCTAGAGTAGCTCCTGATAGGAGTAACAAAACCAAAAAAAAAAAATAATAAAAGGGCCCTTGGATCAGACCCCTGGGATCAGACTGGGCATTATGAGTCCAGGGCTTTGGGGGCCATAAGCTTTGGTTTACACTCTAATAGATTAATGTACATAGCTGATTTTGAAAATTATCCCCACATCTACACACAGTAGATATTAAAATAATACTTCTTGAAGGTTAAGTTATGAATGTTAAGGAATGAATGAATGAATGAGTATGTAGTCTCCCAAAATGACTACTTTGAAGGAAATAACATTCATTTGAATATGTTAGTTCTGTTGTATTTGTTTTTGTTTTTAATCCATCATATTACTTTGTAGTATGTCTCATGTATTGTTCCCATTGGTGTGCTCTAAGTAAGATACTAATTAAGGTAATGATGATGAATAAATATAGAGCTGTTTACTAGGCACAAAAATTTATTTTTCATCAAGGAAAAAGAACCATTAAACTTTCATGCTGGGAGACCAAAGTAATTTTATCTTATTAGGTAGGTAAGAGAAATAAACAGGAAATTAAAATCATTACCACCTGGGTAACATTGGTGCTTTATAGGACCACCTGAACCTCAGGTGGATTGTTTATTTAGTATAATCTGGATAAAAGAGGGAAACAAAATTAAGTACTTTCCACTGGGAACCAGATTAAACTGACAACTTTGAAAAACGATTTCAAATAGTATTTCTGCATTGTGTAACTTTATCAAAATGTAACCAGATAAATGTTTCATTTAAAACAAAACCTCCTGTTTTACTTTCTCCTTTTCAAAAATACACGTTCTAAAAAGTTACTTAATAAAACATAGTGTGCATACATAACAAACTTCTGTTTGATAAACTTCTTTTGAACACCCCTAGAAAAAAGAACCAGTTATTCTGTAGCAGGGGATATGAAACTATTGGAATGCTGCCCAGATAAAGATAAGGATTATTTCCTATTATTTTTCTTTTACCTGTTTAAACGGGTGGTATTCAGGTAAGAGACATAATACACACACATATACATACACACACACATAAACACTATATATACTATATGTATATATGTGTGTGTATATGTAGATATCAATAAAGGAGACAGAGATAGAGACAAACAGGAACAGAGAATGTCAGACAGTGATAGACTGAGTCAGAGAAACAGAAAGACAGATGGTAGATAGCTGGTTTCAGAGTCAGGAAGAGGTAAGCATAGAGGAGAAATAAACCCCACTTAATCTCTCAGTGTTCCCAAACAATTCTCAAAGACAAAACGGTAGAGAAGGTATGGATATGCTGAGAGAAAAGCTCCTGCTATATATCAGTGAAACCATATGAAACACGTACTCATATGTACACATACACCCCCCCAAAAAAACTATATGTGTGTATTTATTATACATATATAACATAGGAGATATATACTGGGTGACTCAAAAGTCTTGGTGAAGTGTTAAACTTGAAAAGCTTAAAACTTCACTAAGACTTTTGAGATATAGACACACACATATATATGTATATCTGCATATGTGGGTATATATATAATTATATATAATACTATGATTTTCATAGTTATTTTGAAAGGGTGGTCCTACATTAATTTTTACCCTTATTCAATATTAATTTGTTTTTTAGTATGTAATAGCTACCATTTTAAAGCAAATTGATGAATTATCATATAACTTACTCTTAGTTTTCTTGCATATCAGTAACTTTCTTGTTTTCTTTCATATTATTAATGAAATAATTTCCAAGTTGTGGAGTTTTTTCATATATAATCTCATTTCTCTGCAGCTTGACTATCTAGTTTTTGAATTATATAGACCACTCTCTTCTTTCTACTGTTTGCCTTTTGGACATTTCATTGCTTATTACAACTAGGGGGAGAGGGGGAATAGGTGTAATGATGAAAGGAAGAAAAAAAGATAAATTATTTCTCTTAAACAAACAAACAAACACACACACACACACATACACATATACACACACACAAATAGGAAGTCCCTAGTATGGAAAACTTCAAGTGCAGGCTTGGCAATGATCTGTGTTTCTGCCATCCACAGATTCTCTTAGCTAAATACAGCAAGGCTCATTGCCAGAAAGTTGGCCACCTGGTGATGAATTTTTATGAGCTCCAGAGACTTGCAGTCATAGTAACCAAGTTGTAGAAGAGCTAAGATCGGTCGAGTGAGTAGCCACAATGATGGAATCATGGAACCTTGAAATACTGGAGCAAGTACTTCAGTTACTTATAGCCTTCAAAATATAAGCTGGGTGGATCAAAAAGTTTGTCAGTAGTTTTTGGGCGGTTTGTGGTTTTCTTCCAGACTCTCTGAGTGTGGTCCAACTTCACTCTGAGTGGGCCAGCAAATACCATTTTTTTTTTGGTGGATAGATGGATATCCTGCTCCACTCATGATATACTTATTTCACAGGGCTGTTAGGAGGAAAGTGCTTGAAAAAACCTTGAAGAGCTATAATGGAGTATAGTTGATATTATTTTAGCTCTCACTTTCCTGTAGACTCCTAAAATCATGGAAAGCTCAGGCCTTAGGAAGGGAGGGAGAGAGGAAGGGGAAAAAAGGAAAGGAGGAAGGAAGGAAGCCAATTCTTATTTCTCTTCTTGATTCTTTACTAAAAATATTCATGAGATAGCAAATCCATGCATAGTCACTGCTTAATATTCAGGCACTTGGATAGGATAGAGGCATGAATAAAAATATTGTACAAAAGAGGAATCTATAACTTCTCTGTGCAAGGACTAGAATATGAGATAGGGACAGGACTTGTGATTTCACTGGCTCTATGCTGAGATTCCTCTGTATGCAGGTCAGAATTTTCTCTGAAATACGTAGCTTTTGAGAGTTGCATAAAGCACTGAGAGTTTAAGGGGCATGCCCAGGGTGTGACATAGGCAGTATGTATCAGAGGTGAGACTTCAACCCAGTTTTTCTTGCCTTCAAAACCAGCCCTCTATCCACTAAGCCATGTAGCTCCAGTAGATACAATAATTAAATCATCAGTAAACTCTATTCTGGAGAATTAGTTTTCAAATTTTCCAGGAATGTTTTTGTGATAAGCTTGAGAGAGCTTGTCAGAGAGAGTTTGGGAAAGTAAGCACCATCACTACCATAAATCTGAAGCCAAAAGTCTGACTAAATGCTCTTTAAAAATCAGGATGGTTTGTATTTTGTTTTGGATTTTTTTTTAATCTACAAGTAAAAACCTTTCTTGAGCTTTGAATTTAGTCTAAAATAAATCCACTTTCCAAACGAGGTGTTGGCCTTTATGTTTGTCATAAGGGGCTTCTGTTAGGTGGGACTTAAGGAATGCCACAGCTGGGGAAATGCCAGTTAAAACATTCAGACAGATGGATTCTGATGAGAAGACTATTCACACCCTCTTACCAAATGTTTTACAATATTCCTATGTAACAACTGGGCAAGTGCTTGAAAACCAATATGGATCTGCCTATGGTGAATTAAACAGCTATCATCATTATTGTCATCATCAGGGGTAGGAGTATCTAAAGATTATATGATCTGATTCTGCAATTTAGCTCTGATATACCAGACTATCAGATATTGATATAATCCACATATCAGAGTTAAACTGATAATATCAGACAATCCCATCTCTAGACACATGCCCTGTAGGTACAAAACAAGTGAGTTTTACAATTCAGGACAGACTTCAGCAGAGTGATTTCAGCTGTTGTGAAGCAATGTCCTTCAGCAATTTCTGACTGCCTGCCCACCATCCCCAACCCGCCACAGGATTCAGAGTAATCTAAAGTTGTTGAAATAGCCCTATAGAGAATGGGTAATTTGCCTAGCATTACACAGCTAGTTTCTAAGGCAGAATTTGAACTCATTTCATTCTAACTACAAGTTTTTGTTCTAGCTACTATGCCACCTAGTTCCCCCAGTTAATTTTCGCCCCCTGTGGAGACTGAAATAGAGCCAGTAGAGAATAAGGCTAGGATAGAAGCCATATTGATTCATAGAATAAGATGACATCTCCTCATTGGAGCCTGGGTATGGAATCCCAGCACCTTCCTTGTGACCATAGGGCACATCTCCAATCACGTTTTTGGCAAAGTTCATTTTCCCCCTAGCCCAACAGCTAATCTAATTAGGACAGAAATGTCTTATGAACACCAGGGGAAGATGGAAAAAGAGGTGACTGGAGAATGTCACAAAGAGTGAGGTTAGGTGTTGTAGCTGCCACCTGTTTCCTAGCTGAAAGGGGAAAAAATAGAGACTTAAAATTGATTTTCTTCCTCTGGTACAGATCTGCCTTGAGTTTCCATCTACCCTGGTTCTGAAAGTTTCCTGGGAGATGAAGCAATTTCCGAGTGTCTCATAAATGTACAATACTGCTACTTGTTCTCACTGACTTGGCAATCAGTCAGAAGCCCGGTACTGACTAGCGCCTTATTTAGGTTGAAATTCTTTCTAAAATAGGACAAATTCGTTCAAATTGGGAGAAATCTGAGCTAATATTGCTCTGACCGTAGCTGTTGTGGCGGCTTCTGTGAAGAACAGCTCATTCTTTTCACCTCTTTCTTGGCCAAGTTTTCAAAAAGGGAAAGAAACATCAAGTTGTGTGTGTAGCCATACAGGCCTTTCCAGATCATGTTTCCGAATGGATGAATAGCATGCATTTCTAGCTTTAAATCACATCTGCACGTACAACAGCTGCTGAATCGACTGCTTCTCCCCTCCTTCACCCCCTCCCCCCAATCAGGCATTTGTTCAAGTTTTAGAAGGCACAACATTTATATGGGCAGCTGTATCTTTAAAAGTTGGAGCAGAGCATAATGCGCCTTCCACATTCGCCTGATTCCAGTCCATTTGTCTGGGAACAAACTTTCAAGTTACTTCCAATCAAATACTGTGATTGTGCTGATTTAATGAATCTGTGAAACTGTGTAAATGCATTAGAGTACATGCAAAAGCTGATGGTCTCCCTCAGCTGCTTGGCCAAGAATTCATCGAAAGGCCTTGTTGTGAGGACTCATGTTACTAAGGCTTTGGCAGGAAGGACGGTTCACTTGTACATCATGAAAGAATGTAAACTACCCTTGTTGACTGACGCTCCCAGATTAACAAATATGTTATATAAACGAGGATATCAGCTATAGTAGTGAACTGTTACATGCTAATGAACAGAGTACATTTGGAAATAAGAACCTCATCTTTGTTGGTGGTTCACAGATTTATTCACTCGAACAACTGAATATAATTAGAGAAATGAGACAACATTTATTCAGCCTCAAGTTCTTGAAGAATACTCATCTTATAGAAGGAGGAAGCAGTGCAAAAGCAATAGAAAATTTCTTCTCTTTTAGCTTATAGTCTAGATGATAAAATAAATGACCTTTCTCTCAAGTTTCTCATAGCATCCACATTCCATTGCTCATTATAGTTACTTTTGTACATGCCTAAGCTTCCCTACTAGACTATATGCTCTGTAAAGGCAGGGACAACATATTACTCATTTTTCATATGTCCACCAGTGCCTAGCAAAGTGATTTGAACATGAAAGGTACTCAATAGGCAGCTGTTGAATGAATTTATATAGGTTATCTTGTACAATGGAAAGTACACTAAATTTGGAGTCAAAGAACCTGGGTTCAAATCATGTTCTGCAATTTACTACCTGTATGTTCCTGGGGAATTTATTTGATTTTTCTGTTTTTTGCTTTCCTCATCTATCAATTGAGAGGGCTTAGCAAGAAGATGACCACTAAGTTCCCATCTACCTCTAAATCCATGATCCTATTGTGAGAGCCAAAATTTGATATACGGATCATTATTTGGGTGACTCATCTTAATATTGGGGTCCCAGAAATATGAGGGACCTTTCAGTTTTAACCCTCCGCTCTGAACTGCCCTTTTAGATATTTCTCCCAGGCCAATAAGAAAGGAGCCTCTAAGCCTTATTTCACAAAAGGATCAGATTTTATTACTTGGGAATTAAACAACAAAGGTGAAACTAATAAAAAATCAAAGATAAGGAAATAGGAAAATAGAAATACAGATAGATATTCTTAACTCTAAATTTAGCCTATACAATCCCCAGACCGTTTCTAATTTAGCTAGTTCAAAGGAATTTAAGGTTTTCCATCATTAACTCACCAAACACCTGAACAGCCCACCAGTCTAAGGTTGCTCACACACCACCAGGACAGCAGTCCCCACACTGAGAGAGAGAGAGAGAGAGAGAGAGAGAGAGAGAGAGAGAGAGAGAGAGAGAGTAGCGTTCCAGAAGTGACTCTAGAGCTAGCATTCTGGAAGTGCCCTCTAACCTCTCTGCAGGGAGCGTTCAGTCTTTTCTCCCTCAAAAGGGGAGGTGCTTCAAAAGCTGCCTATACCACAAATAATTGTTACCATACTATGAAATGAAAGCAAGCCTAAAGAATCAACTTTTTAAAAAGTAATAAATATTTTTATTTATAGTTTTGAGTTCCAATTTTTATACTTCCTTCCCTCTCTTCCCCTCTCTCCTCCCTGAGGTGGTAAGCAATCAGATACAGGTTATACATGTATGAATATGTAAAACATTACCATATTAGTAATTTTGTACAAGTAAACTTGAATAAAATAAAAAAATGAAAGTGAAAAATATCATGCTCCAGTCTGTTCCAACAATATCAGTTCTTTCTTTGGAGGTGGATAGTATGTTTCATCAATAGTGCTTTGGAATTGTCTTGGATTATTGTATTGTTGAGAATAGTTAGGTCATTCTCAGCTCTTCATCAAACAATATTGCTGTCTCTGTGCACAATGTTCTCTTGGTTCTGTTCACTACACTATACATCAGTTCATACAAGTCTTTCCAGACCTTTCTGAAGTCATTCTGCTTGTCATTTCTTATAGCACAATAATATTCCATCACTATCATATACCACAGTTTGTTTAGCCATTCCCCAATTGATGAGCATTCCCTTGATTTCCAATTCTTAACCACCACAAAAAGAGCTGCTATAAATATTTTGGTACAAATAGGTCTTTTTCTTTTTTGGGGGTGATGTCTTTGGGATAGAGACCTAGCAGTGGTATTGCTTATGCACCATTCTATAGCCCTTTGGGTATAGTTCCAAATTGCTCTCCAGAATGGTTGGATCTTTTCACAACTCCACCAACAGTGGATTAGCGTCCCAGCTTTCCCACATCCCCTCCAACATCCAATATTTTCCATTTTTGTTATATTTGCCATTCTGGTAGGTGTGAGGTGATACCTCAGAGTCGTTTTAATTTGCATTTATCTGATCAATAGTGACTAGAGCATTTTTTCATATGATTATAGAAAGCTTTGATTTCTTTGTCTGAAAACTGTTCATATCCTTTGACCATTTATCAGTTGGGGAATGACTTGTATTTTTTGTAAACTTGACTCAGTTCTCTATATAATTGAGAAATGAGGCCTTTATCAGAAATATTTGTTTCAAAAATTCTTTCCCAGTTTTCTGCTTCCCTTATAATCTTGGTTACATTAGTTTTGTTTGTGCAAAAAGGTTTTAATTGTATATAATCAAAATGATCTGTTTTACATTTTGCTTTACTCTTTATATTTTATTTGGATGTAAATTTTTCCTCTGTCCATAAATCTGACATATAAATGAAAAATCAGCTTTTTGATAAATGTAAATTTATTCTACATAAACAAAGTCATAAAGTGCTGAGACAATTCAGGTAACTGATATCTACATTAGTGTCAAGTGATAGTAATCAGGGAATTAGAAATAGTTGAGGTCACTCAGTCAGCAGAGGCTTCCAAGAAAAGATGAATTTTGATCTGAATTATACCAAGATTATATAAGGGATGCATATTAATGAAAAAAGAGGAGAATGTTTTATATCCCCACATGGCTCTCCCATCTTAAGTTTTTAAAATACATAATTTCCTCAAAAACTGATCCCCTATTCCAGACATCCTTCCAGTCACCCAGGTTTATAATCACGGAACCATCCTTGACTGCCATGTTTTAAGGATTCAACTTCCACACCTCTCATATCTGTCCTCTTCTTTCCATTCACACCACTCCTTCCTAATTCAAGGACTTAATACCACCCACCTAGATTACTATAATAACCTCCTAATTGGCCTTCTTTTCTCCTGTATCTTCCCTCTTCAATCTGTCTTTCACCCAGATGCCAAACTGATGCCATGGCACCCCATCCCTACTCAGAAAGCTTTAGTGGTTCATTACTGCCTATAGCAGAAATTCTTAAGTTGTTTTTAATATGCCTGTATGTGTATATGTATAGATAGATGACTGCATTTCAGTAAAATTGTGCTATCCTTTGTACTTCATTTTATGTATTTAAAAACATTATTCTGAGAAGAGGTCCTTTGACTTCACCAGACTGCCGAATAGGGTTCATCTCACATACACACACACACACACACACACACACAGATTAAGAACCCCTGGCCTACAGGAAAAAAATACAAATTCTTGTTTGATATTTAAAGCCCTCCACAATCTGGCTCCTCCCCCATTCCTTTTCTAGTCATATCTTATATCACCCCCTTTCACACACTCTCTTTTCTAGACAATCAGCTTTCTCTGTTCCTGATATGTGATAGTACATCTACCTTCACACCTTTTCATAAGTGGGCCCCCATATCTGAAAATCTCTAGCTTCCTCAAAACACTGATTGTGTTCTCCTAAACATCCTGATCCTCTTAGTCATTTGAACCCTCTCTTGGAATTGGGTTGTATGGCTTTGTATGTACCTTGTATTTCCTTGTGTAAATGTTGTAGCACCACAATTGAATGGAAGCCCTTTGAGGATAGAGAATGTTTCATTTTTGCCTTCTTGTCACTAGGTCTTATCCCGATGCCTTGCTCATAGTAGGTGGTTAGTAAATGTTTGTTGAATTAAATTAATTTAATTCTAGGAAATGGTATGTACATAGGTATGGAAATGGGAACAAGCATGTTGCTTAGACATTTATGTAGTGAATCATCCTATTCATTTTGGATTGGATCCATCATAGCTATATATAAGGAGAGTGCAAATTAAATGCTAAGATGACTATATATGCAAAAAGTTTACAATTATTGCTTATAGTGAGTTTCTGACAATTCACATTTTATATAATAAACGTTGATTAAGTACCTACTGTATGTATAGCACTGAACTAGGGGTGGAGGGGGAAAGGGACAGATAAAACACAGTTCTTCCTTTATAGTCTAGTAAAGGAATATGACACATGTAATAATGCAAAATAATATATGATTACTTCATAATATATGACATTCTGGGTAGGCAGAGAGGTATGGTATGGATAGCATAAATTACGGAAAGATGTCATGTGGAGAGTACCAATCGATTGAATGCAAAAATTTATGACTGTGTTCAAATTGTTCATCATTATTATCACCAACTCTAGAAGTCCTACCAAATTGGAAAAACTTCTAAATATGGTCCTTTAGTCTTATTGTATCTGGCGTCTTAGGAACAGCCTAGATATATTTGAAGTGGATTATCACCTTATAATACTATAATCATCAGGTTGGTCTAAAGGTGATGGATTTTCTGGACAAGGAATGCATGAAGACTGTCTGTGAAGGGGTAGAGGAGCTGCTTTCTGTGTTGGGGGGATGGGATATTCACACCAATCGAAATAAAGACCCTTCAATAGCCACTGAATGACTTTGAACAGAAGAGTAGTCTTACAGCAGTGTGAAGAATGGTTTTCAGGGAGAGAGAAGGAAGGTGGGAAAGAACACCTGTTATGTAAAGTAACAGTGAGAATCGAGAGGATATGGATCAGGGATTCTTGCAGGGAGGGAGTGTCAATGAACTTAGATGGTAAAAAAAAAAAATGCATCTTTATTTTTCACCAACCGCTAACTGAAATTTAGCATTGCCTTCAGTTATGAATTTAGGCAACAAATAGAAGTTGTATTGGGCTTCACCAGACTACCAAAGGCTTCTGGGTAGAAATATCCAATCAAATTTAATTTGCATATGAAAGCTTTTTAAACATAGAAAAATTGGTCACAAATTGGATATGATGCTGCCTGAATCTCTGCAGTACCTAAAAACTGTAGATTGTGCTATGGAGAATATTTTAAAAAGGACAAGGGGCTGGGACTGTTCATGGAGCCATCACCATCTTCACAAATAATGTTATTGTGAAGAAAATTATATTTATAAAGCACTTTTGCATATATCCACTTATTTCTAACCTAATGCTATCCTAGACCCTTATACTCTGAACCCTAAATCAGTTTGTAACAGAGATATAAGCTGTCAGTCAAACCCAGGAGGACAGGCAGGACAGTGGGAATTATGTTTTTAGCTGAAGTTTTCAGTATTTACATAGATTATAACTGTGCTCCCATATGGTGTGAGTGGGCACGTCACTAAGGTGCACCTGTCTCTTAGTTTCCAATCTACCCAAGGTCTCTCAATGATGGGAAAAGAGCAAAGTCCATGCAGAGGTGAAATAAAACCTGCAATGTACTTTTTCCACATATGTTATAGGAACTGAAAGTCCTAGGATTTTAATGCTGGGACCTTAGGGATTATGTCATCATTTTATAGGTATCATCCCAAGAGTAATTTGGCTAAAATCATACAGTAACAGATGAGCTCTCTTGCTTCCAAATCTAGCATTTTTTTCTATGACCCTTAATAGTCTTCTTAGCTATCAAGAGAAAAATTTTGCTCATGATAGTAAATATGATGACAGTTATTATTTTTAAAGGACAGCATCCATTCTCAGGAAGTTAGTTTATTGGATTGATTTATAATTTAATTGTGTGGTGACAGCCTCCTTCTGGTTGGCTGGGAAGTAAGAAGACCTGCCACAACCAGGGACATCCTTCCCTCCTCACCCTGTATATCCTTCTTGCAGCTGAACTTTCTTTTATGTGTTTTCTTCTCAAGTATGAGCTCTTTAAGAGCAGGAACTGCCTTTCCTTTTCTATTTATATCTCCAGTGCTTGGCATATATTAAGCGCTTAATAAATGTTCATTCATTCATTGATTCATAGATATCAAATGACAAATATGTAACTTATCTTCTTAGAGAATTTCCTAGGGCTCATCCAGGTGATGGAATTAATCCATAATCACACTGCCAGTATCAGAGACTTGTGCCCAGTCTGACCCTAGGACCACCTTTTAGCCACAATGCCCTTTTTCTTTAGCCAAGGGGATAATTCTTGACTTGCCTGAACCAAATACTCTCTTAAGGTCTTATCTACCTATAAGACCTTTGATTCTATAGTTTTGAAGTTATTGATGTATTCAGAACCTCTGCATCTAAAGCTCAATCTCATTTTAGTCATAAGATGTATTCCAGAAATGTGCAGCATGTAAAGAATTTGCATAACCAATATTTTCTTATTGACTTCCATTAAAAATTGAGAAAAATAATTAAGGTTCCAATATGTATTTTTTTAATATCACCTGTTAAAATTCTAGTACTAAGTTCAAGGAGCATTTTGTTTTGTTTTCCTTACCATCTCTAGCAGTGAGAAATATGAGTGAATGAAAGAACGAATAAGCATTTTTAAGTGCTTACTCCATTTCAGGTAATATGCTAAGTATACAAAAAAGTATACACCTGGAGCAAGCTAGGTGTTGAAATGGATAAAGCACCGGCCCTGAATTAACCCGAGTTCAAATTCAGCCTCAGACACTTGACACTTACTAGCTGTGTGACACTGGGCAAGTCACTTAACCCTCATTGCCCTTCGCCCCCTCCCCCAAAAAAGTATACATCTAGTGTGCTAGGTATACAAATACAAGAAGTGATGATAACCCCTGCCCTCAAAGAACTTACATTCTAATAGGAGATGTATATAGGAAGCAAGGGAAGCAAGCTTTTGTTTTGAGAGTCACAAGTAGGTTGGTAAGTTGATCTATAGGAAAGTCAATTGATACAACTTTTCCAAAAGTAATTGTATTGTTGATTTGATTACTGTACCCAAAGCAAGAAGTGGAAAGGGAACACATTCATACTGGCAGGGCAGATGGCAAGATGGCTTGGGTTGAGGGCAGGTTGGGATATGAAGCATAGTCTGGTCTGTACTGGGGCCAGCAAGATGGAGCAAGTTTGTACTCATTCAGTCTCAGCCCACAGGTGGGAATTCCAAAAGCTGAGTATGTTAACTTTTCCAGGGTCTGGGCTCACGGATCCTGGAGCTACAGTGGGCAAATATCTTTGCATACTCGTTTAAAACGGACAAATGAAAATAGGTCAGGCCAGTTTATTCCCAGTTCTTTTCCTGTTTTTACCTCCCTTAGACTTGGGTAATGGAGTAAGCAGGCTGCAAGCCCATTACACAACTCCTTAGCTACAAGCTACTTCATCTACAGCACTGAGCCCATAAAGCATTCCTAGATCTGCACTTTAAAAGAAGTGCCTTCGTACCTTGACATCTTACAATTCCTGTGGTTCCCTTAATAGTTAACTGCTAACCAGTAGCGCTGACAGCCTCCATAACTGAAGTGAAGGGAGGGGTCTTGAAGACGTTTTTATTAGGCTGAGGGCAGATGTTGTGTCTTCTTACGTGAATGGGGCCTAAAGGGAGCTTCTGTGCATAGCCCTGAGAGATCAGATATGCAAATTGGATCACAGCTGTGCTTTATTAAATTGTAAATCCTAACCTGCCTTGAAAGAGGTTGACTTGTGTTGGTAGCCTCTCCAACTACTCTGGTGAGATCCCAGATAAGTGAAAGCAGTGTGATGAATTGAATGGTATGAAGTTCAGAACTGAGTGTCTGCCAGATGTTTTTGTGTGCTAAATACCATTTCTCCAGCTTTTACTTTATAACTGCATTAGGCCAGGCAGACATCCAAAGGGGACTGTGTTCTAGTCAGATGAGGGTATTTTTAGCCTACTTGATTGAAGATGAACATATGTCTGTTTCTTGATGAAATCAAAAGATTGTCTTGTGTTGTCTCATCATAGGAATGTAGGAAATTTCACATGGTCCAATGAGAGGTTGTGCCAAGTCTTCCTACTGTCAGCAAAAGGTTAGACTGGCAGATTAAAAAAAAATACTAAATCATCATAGTGTCTCTTGCCTCAGCTGTCTCTCATTCTATAACCTGAATATTTAATCAGACATTTACTGAGCATCTAGAGTACACTGAATACTGTGTTGGATGCTGGAAGGAAATGGGTACGGGACATAGATTGCCTAAAATGAAGTGGGAAAGCATTTCAGAGGATGAAGAACAGTAAATGGAATTTTTGGAAATAGGAGAGAGGTGTTGGCCAGCTGCCCCGCCCCCTCCTGCCCCTGGGCAGAATCCCTGGGGTCTACTTGCCCAGGCAGGCAAGTCCTTGGGGCATTTCCAAAATCTGTGGAATGAGGGAAGTAGTAATTGTTATTTAGAAGCAGCCTTTAGTACAGCTATTTTCCAGTTGGTTGTTACAGAACTTTGGTAGATACTGGTTCAAAAAAGCTAGATTTTGAATCACAAGATTGTAACTATAAAGCTAGAAGGGACCTCAGAGACTTGTATATAGTCCAACCTCCTCAATTTATTGGCGAAAAACAAAACAAAACAAAACAGTCCACAACCCAGAATAGTTAAGTGATTTGCCCACGGTCACATACCAAAGGAAGTTGGATTTAAACCCAGGTTCCCTGAATCCAGAGCCAATGTTCTTTTCATTGGGGGTGTCAGCTAGAAATAAGGCAAGTTAGGGCCCAGGACTGGTTAAGGAGTAGGAAAATAAGAGTTCAAGGTGAGCCATACTCTTCACTGATGTGAATGCAGAAGAAACAGAGAAGCATGGTCAGCCACCTAGGTTGGGATTAAGGAAGCCAGAGTGTAGGAAGAGAAAAGAACACCATATTCCTGGCCCCTCTTGGGGCCCGCTTGGAAAAGAAAGTGTGGTTTCAGAGAACTTATCACTGAAGCAATTTCCATTGTATCTGAAGCTATAGTATCACTCAACAGTAAATGAAATAATGAAAAAATATTTATTAGAAATTATTTATTTCTATGTGCAAAGTACTAATCTCTGCAGATAAAAAAGCAAGGCAGTTCCCGCTCTTATGAACTTCACATTCTAGTTCACATATCAGAGGTTTCAGCTGCCAATAAGATAGAAAAGCCCAGTGATCTGTAGGGTACAGCAGGAAAGCAGGTGGTAATATATCTTCTAATGTCATTTCCATTGATAAAACCACATCTCTTTCCAATATTGAGCCATTTGACATGACCTAGGAACTCAGTGATGAGAACTTTCTCCTCCTGGTCTTCAAGAGTCATGGCTGCTCAGAAGACGGTGGTTGAAGCACCTGTAGAGGTAACTGCCAGGTTACGTCTCCATAACAGTGCCTCTCCCTCCTCCACCTCTCTCTCTTTTTCTCTCACCCTCTCTCCCTGTCCCCTCACCTTCTCCCTCTGTCCCCTCACTCTCTCTCTCTCTCTCTCTCTCTCTCTCTCTCTCTCTCTCCCTCTCTCCCCCCCCCCCTCTCTCTCTCCCTCCCTCTCTCCCTCTCTCTCTCCCCTCTCTCTCTCTCCCTCTCTCTCTCCCTCTCTCTCTCTCCCTCTCTCTCTCCCTCTCTCTCTCTCTCTCTCTCTCTCTCTCTCTCTCTCTCTCTCTCTCTCACCCTCTCTCCCTGTCCCCTCACCTTCTCCCTCTGTCCTCTCTCTCTCTCTCTCTCTCTCTCTCTCTCTCTCTCTCTCTCTCTCTCTCCCTCTCTCTCTCTCTCTCTCTCTCTCTCCCTCTCTCTCTCTCCCTCTCTCTCTCTCCCTCTCTCTCTCCCTCTCTCTCTCCCTCTCTCTCTCTCTCTCTCTCTCTCTCTCTCTCTCTCTCTCTCTCTCTCTCTCTCTCTCTCCCCCTCTCTCCCTCTCTCCCTCTCTCCCTCTCTCCCTCTCTCCCCTCACCCTTTCTGTCACTGCCATCTGGTCAGTGATCATTTGTTGGGGATGATCAGTCTCTTCTCAATGTTGGGGGCAGGGGGAGAGGGCTATTCCTATTCCTAGGGCTCTTGCCCTATTTTTCCTGTATGTGCCAGTTAGTTGATACAGGTAGTTGTGGAGATGGCAGGTCCCTTTTCTACAAAGGTTATTCTCCTCTTGATGGCTGTGGGGACAAGGCTGCAAGCAAGACTGACTGTCTCGGGGCACTCCATTTCCCAGGGCTCTTAGTCCAGAATAGTCTCCGTCTCATATCTGCTAGTCACTGGGAATATGGAGACAAAAATTAGGAGGTCCTGCCCTGAGAAAGCTTACATTTTACTTGGTAGAAGCAACATGCTCATAGATCAATATATACAAAATGCATTCAAAGTCAAAACAAGTAACTTGGGGGAAGATTGCACTAATAACTGAGGAGACCAGGGGAAAACCCCACATGAGCTGAGTCTGGAATGAAAATTGATATTCCAAGAAGCAAAGGTGAAGGGGGAGTGGTTCCAGTCATAGACAATGTACGGCCTATGTAAAATACTAGAGGTTGCCAGAGAACAAATGTTGTATGGAGCTTGTGGTGAAAAAAACAATGGGTGGGACGTCAGATCTGGATTCAAAGGCTTCCTGTACCACTTGCTACTTGTGTGATTTGGGACTTGGACCAGATGACCTCTCAGATGCCTTCCAGCTCTAAATCTAGGAGCCTATAGGTGGGGCATTTTGGCTGGAACACAAAATGTTTGTAGAACAATAATATGAAATAAAGGCTAGAGGCCCACAGGATCTGGACCACTGATTGCCTTCTCTCTCTCTCTCTCTCTCTCTCTCTCTCTCTCTCTCTCTCTCTCTCTCTCACACACACACACACACACACACACACTTCTCCCTTATTCCCCTTTCCAGGACCCCTTTTTCCCATTTCCCCCAAAACCCCCTTCTCAAAGGAGAGCCATAGGTATTTTTTACATTGCTGTTGGTGACAGTGGCTCACCAAGAGGAGGTGAAGATGGCTTTTCCTCTTCCTATGACCAAAGCATGTCTTCTAAGGCCACTTGAACCCTAGGTAAAAGTTTATCCTAATGTCCAGTGCTAATATTTATTCACTGGTAGGATTTCTCATGCTCCTTCATATGCTTCATGGCTTTTATTTCCCATCTTAGCATCTTTTTATCCAGCATTCTATCTACTTGAGATCTGATTTGCCCTCTGCCAAGCTTGCCAGCCTAAAGCCATACTTCTCCTTCTCTTTATCAGTCTGTTCTTTGCTAGATCTTCTCCAGTTTTTCTGCTAACGTGGCTGGTAGAGTCAGGGGCTGCCCACCCCAAGGACTGCTTCAGCCATCCCTCTTAATTTCACATTCCCAATTGTTCCTCTCTATCTGATAGACCACTAGCCCACTCATTACTGATCTCTTCCAGGTAGTCACTCAACTACAGTAACATATCTCTAAATTTCAATAGCTTCTCCAGAGAGGGTTCACCTGACAATCAGACTTTTACAGAGTAATTTCCCTAACGCTATCAATTGCACCCAGTTTTTTCAGTTCTCTCATACGATCATAGACTTATAAGCTTAGAGCCATCACATCTAACCTCTTTATTTTCCAAATGAGGAAACAGAGGGGTTAAGCCACTCATCCAAGATCTCATAGCTAATAATAATAGTTAACATTTATATAGTGTTTACTATGTGTCAAGCACTATATTCATTCATATTTCATTTGATCCTCACAACAACCCTGGGAAGAAGGTACTATTGTTATCTCCATTTTCTAAACAAGGAAATTGAAACAACCCAGAGGTAAAGTGACTTGCCCAGGGTCACACAGCCAGTAAGTATCTGAGGCTGGATTTGAACTCAGGTACTCCTGACTCCAAGTCCAGCTCTATCCACCTCACCACCTAGCTGCCTAGGAGCTAGAAAGAGAGCTTGGAGGCCATTCTAGTCCAACACCCTCATTTTGAATAGTTGGGGAAAATGAGGGCACAGAGAGTAAGAGACTCACCTGAGACCACTGTAGTAAGGGCATATTGCAGGGTTTAGAATCTAGATCTTCTTGGGGGCATCTAGGTGGTATAGTGGATAAAGCACTGGCCCTGGATTCAGGAAGACCTGAGTTCAAATCAGGACTCAGACACATGACACTTATTAGCTGTGTGACGTTGGGCAAGTCACTTAACCCTCATTGCCCCCCCCCAAATAATCTTGGTCTTCTTAATGTTCCAATCTTAGGGGAATCTTGTTAAAATTATGGGTTTAGGGGCAGTGAATACTTTTGGATCATTGAAAGTGCTATGATTTCCTAAATGGAGCCTAGTCCTAAAACAGCTTTAGTACAATGGAAAAGAACACTGCATTTGGAATCAGAGGATGGGGTTTGAATTCTGCCTCAGAGACTTATATCTGTATGACCTGGGGCAGACTAGTTAACCTATCTGGGCTTTGGTTCTTCATCTGTAGAATGAGGTCATTGGACTAGATCTCTAAAGTCCCAGCTTTAAATCTATAGTCCTAGGATTCAAAGTGGGGCCCAATTTATTGTTCATGTGCAGAAACTGCATGTTATAGTCTAGGTGGATTTTTCCTCCATCCATTTTGTTTTTTCAGTGTGGATGGTAAGGTTGATTTCTTTCAAATGAATATAGATTTTAATTGAAAGGTGTTTCAGAACTTGATGCAATTAATACAATGTCATTTATTGACTTGGAGTTCAGAAAGACTCAAATTTGATTTTTGGCTATGGGAATAGCTGTGTGATACTTGGCAAAATGCTTCACTCTCTGAGCTGCATTTTCCTCATCCACAAAATAGGGCTATATTATCATACTTGAACTACCTGCTTTCAGGATTGTTTGTGATGAAAACCACAGGGTTTTCTGAACCTTAAAACACCATAGAAATTTAAGTTATTATACTTGGACTCTGTGATGTTGGCAAGTACCTTAAATGAGCATATATCTCTGTTTTATGTCTTGCTTGATCTTGGTAACACAAGATATCAGCATGATGAAGATAATGATGCTTTCTGTAAACTTCTCAATAACAGCATTTAAAAACTGTTAAAATAGCATTTTGGGGAAACTTAAAGACACATTAATTTTTCCAATACACTTTTGGGGAGATATTAGGGAGCAAGACTGATCATCTTACCCATGAAGTCAATGAAAAGCAGAGATTTGGCTTTGGATTTATTATCACCTTGAGTTGGTAATGATGCTAGTCATTAACACTCACTGTATTTAGGTAAGGTTGTTCTTTGGGGGCCAGAATTCTTGGACATTATGGATAAATCTAGCCTTAGGAGTAGAAGAGAGTATGATTTAATTTGGACGGTATTTTTGGTCCCTTAATCAGTGCTTCTTTCTCTGACTTGAGAAGACAGAAGCTAATAGAAAGTGAAATCTGCCCCACAGCCTTGCCTAGAACTGCTGCCAAAGAAATTCACTTACTAAGATCCCCTAACAAGGGAATTTCACCTTGACAGAACATCTTCCCCAGCTAGATGGCACCTAGCACCTATGGTTGTCATTCCAAAAGAAAGAAAGGAGAAAGGAGCACCTTTACTCAGGAAATGTTGCTTATCTGAAATCAGGGTGTAAACTTCAATATAAAACCCGGGATTTTATAAAATCAAATGAAAAAAATTATTAAACATGCAGCAGAAATATTTTGTTGATGTTAATTTAGTATTGTTGTTTTAGGTATCATTTATTTAGGTTTGTCTAATTAAGCATGGATGCGTTGAACAATGCTGTTAGCCTAATTTTCTTAAGTAAGCCTCAGTGATTTGTTTGACCAGGGGAGCTGTTGATACTGAGCCAAAGGACTGCAGGATCCTGAGGGAATAAGTCAAGAACCAAACATTTTTTCCCCTCACCAAACATGTTAGGAATCGAAAATAACTCCTTTTGCCTCATCTCTTTTCTGTCAAATGTTTGAGAATGATTTCCCTAGCAAGAAAGACATAATATGAATACTTTTACTTACCTGTGGGGTTGCTTCCTGCCAGGAAAGTCAGGATTTTGAGGCTGGGAGAGAAAGACACACACAATAGATGTGCGGCATGCATAATAAGTAGATGCTGCAAAGGTTTTGCACAAGAATTTGTGCCCATGGAAAGAGGGAAGCTTTCTGCTTTCAACCCAAACAGCACATTAACCATATTTTATGGCAGCCCATATTCATGTGGTTTATTAGACTTTTTTTTTCTAAAATGGAACAGTATTTCTGGTTTAATGTTAAAGCCGATAGAGAACAGACAGTTGGTGGTATTTTATTAACCTTCTCCAGCCAGGCTAGCTACAGTGATGTAATTATAGCTCTTTATCAGCCTGTCCAGATGTATTGAATTGCAGAGTCCAGATAGAGCATGCTTCATTTCGAGAGAAGAGGGGACAGATGGAGCAAAATGCTCCACTGTAACTGTAGGAAAATAAAAGCAGATACCTTTTCCCTTTGACAATCCGGCAGTGATAGGCTTTCATGTAGTTTTCCATCTCTACTTCACACCCAGGAGAACAGCTAGCTTCCTTCTGTTGGCTGGAGGAAAATAGAGCCCCACAAATGCAGCCAAAAAGAGCTGGCACTCTGCCCTCCGAGGTGTGAAGAGAGGACGTTTTCCTCTGTCTTCTTCAAGTAGAGCCCAAAGAGAAAAGGTCTCCACCCGTGCTCCTCGTAACTTTACTCCCGGTCAGAACTGGAATCAGTGGCAGAGGTTTTGCTCCAGATACAGACATCAAGGGAGATGGGGAAGAGCATGCCTTTTTATTTCCCAGCAGAGAGCTGGCCACCTCACTGGCCTACACCCTCACCTTTGTGCCAGTCTGCTATTCCTTCTCCTGGGCTGTCTCATCCTTCTTCTGGGCCCATACTTTACTCAGGAAGACTTTCCCAAACCTGCTGCTTAGCCTGGCAACCTGTGTCATGGTGGGGGCGGGGTGTGTCCCTAGAATAAGAGTGTGTATGTGGACCAGGGAGCAGGAAGAAGAGAGGGATCCTGGCTTCTCTTCCCCCCACCCTACCTATAGCAAGCTCAAGCCCAGGCCTCCTCTGTTTTCCCTTTCCACGCTGCTGTCTGGAAATGTCATCTATTATTAACAAATATCCTTCGTCCCCATCCCCAAAGGTTCAATACTTGCTTCATATTCTTTTTCTCCCTCCCAACCCCTGACTCTTCCAACCATGGCCTCCCAGTTTCTTAATTTCCTCAACTTTTATGACGTCTATCTCCTTTCTACTTCAAATATTCCCAGGAGTGGTCATAAATACCTTAAGCCCCTCATCCTCACCTACACTCAACTGAATTGCCTCAGGTGTCATAATTCCTAGTTCTGGCTCTGTTCTGAGCAGTCTCTTGGCCTAGACATGAACTAAAGTATGTTATTTTATTATATTTGGTCATATCTTCTTCTTTTACACTCCCTTGCCCTGGTGAATAGGGATTAAAGATTCAGTAATCAGGTGGGCAATATCATTGCAGCAGCTGTGTGCTGTTTAACTGTATGTACCCCAGTAAGACTGTGTGCCCTGGTATGAGCAACTGTAAACAGCCGCTTCACCAAAATACAGGGAGTGATTTTCCATACTGTTCATGCAGTTATCCGCATTTACCTAGGATGGCACCAGTTCTCTGTAAGGGAGAAGACCTAACCCAAAGTACTAAGGCTGACAGAGCCATGAATAGAAATTTTTGCATCTAGGACAAGCATCGTGAAGCATACCTTCAGTTGAACACAAGTGGGCAGAAGAAAGAGAGCTCAAACAACTGGCTGCTTCTGGGTTGAGGGGGGATAGAGATCACCCCAACCTGCCATCTGATGCCTTATTATTTTAACTAATTATCCTTTGTAAGTAAGCTGCTGACAGGGACTTTAAGTGCTGTTGATGTCCTTTAAATTCAACATCCTGCTGCAAAGCTAAGGTCACCCCACCCTAGGTATGCCTCCATAAACTGCCCATGTAATTCAGTCTGTTGGACCTATGTAATCTGACGCTACATAGAGGATATGAGTAATTTATCTCAGATGGGTTATCTGTGGATACTCATCAACTTCATAGAATCTTGTTTTTATATGAAGCATTCTCAGGAATACATTAAAACAGAAAAGGGCTCGATGAGGTAGTAAGGGGTCATCTATTTCAGAATCACTGTCTTGACTCTTATTTATGCAAAGAAGAATAGCTCTTAAATTTTTTTCAAATGCTTAGAGATTATTATGTCTCTTCTTAGTATCCTTTTTTTGTGAGTGCAAACAAATAGGAATCACAAATCATAAATGAACTCTAGTGGGGAAAAGAGACTTGGCCAAGAATATCAAAATCCTAAGAAGATCTTGGAGATTTAATTTATAGATTAAATTTGTATCATCTCTGTACTAGTGCTTCAGGATCACTATTCTCCCTCTTTAGCTAATGGGTAAACAGATAAACAAAAGTTAAGAATACTGGAGGGGGCAGCTAGGTGGTGTAGTGGATAAAGCACCGGCCCTGGATTCAGGAGTACCTGAGTTCAAATCCAGCCTCAGACACTTGACACTTACTAGCTGTGTGACCCTGGGCAAGTGACTTAACCCCCATTGCCCCGCAAAAAAAAAAATGCTGGAACAAAAATCTGGATTAAATACAACTGCTGAATGATACAGGAATACACCAATACCAGGACAAGTGTACCTCCACCAAAATGGGGGAGGGGGATTTGTGCATGTACCCTCCAGTGTGTAAGAACTAGGATAAGCATAAACCAATTAAGTTAAAAAGTTGTTCATTAGGTATGTCATTCTTTAGATGAAAAGCAATCATGAGCAAGACACTCAGGTTTAAGTGAAAAGATTTTTATGTAAATCCAGCCCAGATGGCAATTAAAGTGAGGCCAAGGCCTTGTTGAGGAAGAGAGGGTTTTTTTCCTCCTCTGCATTTCTATTTTCTTCAAACCCGGCATGTTGTGAGTATAATAAAACACCTTTATTCAAAACAAAAGGAAGCAGAAGTAAGGAGAGCCATAGGCCCACATTCTTGATGAAGAGATATTAATGTTGTGGATTCAGAGCCACTTTCTTGGGCTCGAGTTTTCTCATTTGTAAAATGGGTTGGGGGTGGGGAAGGTTGGATTAGATGGCCTCTGAGGTTGTTTCTAGCTCATTCCATGATTCTAATTATGGAAAAGTATTTATTGGGGGCCTATTAGTGACCACCTCTGTACCGTGTAACAGATGGATGCCAAAAGTATAAATGTGAGTTGTTCCTAATCCTGAAGGAGTTTCTAAGTAAGGAGGCAAAATTAACTTACTGGAAATAACTAGGAAACAATTAAATATAGGAGTTCAAAGAAGGGATGGATGAGTATTTACTGAGTGTCTATTATTTGCCAGGCATCATGCGCAGTGCTTTACAAATATTATCTCATTTCAGAGCTGGAAGTGTCCTTAGAAATCATCTCTAACTGTTCTTAGGGATCATCAGCACCTTCATTGAGGAAACCAAGGTCCAAAATGGTTCAGTGACTTGGCCAAGGCTGTAGAAGTCCCTGCTTCACTGTGCCCCAAATATGTGTCTCCTAATTTCTAGTCCAGTGCTTTTTTTCCATTACAGCATTCTTGAAAACATCTAGCTTATTATGTCATCTATATTGTCCAAATATGCTGGTCAGTCAGCAAGTCCAGTACTACTTTGGAAGAAAACCCAGGCATTCTCAGTAAATTCAAATTGGCTAAATTGAGGTCAGAATCCTGTTTACTGGGTGTTTTGCTTACATGGGAACTGTAAAACTGGACCTTTCAGAATGCCCTTCTTGGTAGGAAACAAAGTGACTCTTAAAGGCCTGGAACAATTAACTCCTCTTTTATAAGAAGACATCAGTTTGGTACAGTTGCTAATGGCCTTAAAAATTGGAAGAAGTTCTTAGCATACTTATTGTTGGGACAGATGATCAGGCACCATATGGGAGGAAATGGGTATTCTCCTGAGACAGGCTACATTTTTTTTGCCAAGACATTTTATTGAAAATTTTGAAAAAATAAACAGGTCATTAATTGGGTCCAGATTTAGCTCCACCAAATAGTGCAAAGATGCAGCTTGCCAGATGCTTTCCTACGTTTTTTTCCTTCAAACAGCAAACTATTTATGTTTTCATTTAGTGACATAATGGCTTTAACGTAGTCCATTGTCTCAATTATTTTTCACCATCCGCTGTCTGTGTATCACTTATATATACAGGAAAATTTTAGTTAAAAGAAATAATCAAAGGAAGAAATAAACAGCAGCTAACTGGGCAATAACCCAAGACTGAGAACTGCAGCAGTCTGAAAAGTCTCTTCTAACTGTAGTGGGTACAGTTGTGGGAGGAAATGAGCCTTAAAATCCATAATTAATTCTTCCTCCAAAGACAATCAACAGTGTGGGTTCGACCACTTCTCCTGAAGTTTGGGCCCCTGTGAAGCTTCTAAGTTCTGAACACTCTTAATACAGGCCCTTTATATAAAAACATAAAAATGATAATTAAGGGAGAAAAGAATGGAATCTTGCCTAGAGAGGATTATAAGAAAGAATTCACTCAGCAAATTTTTTTTCACAAGAAAACACAGTTGTTCCTCCAAAAGGTATGTATGTATATATACCTTTGAAAGGAGCAATACGTGACGACAACAGAAAACTATGCATTCATGACCAAGAAGGTGAAGAGTTTTTTGGTTTTTTTTTTTAAGTGTTTTGTTCCTCCCAGGGGTGGAAATGAAAAAAAAGGTGTGAAGGTAGGGAAAGGACAGGTTTACATAGAGCTAAGAGCCTGTGAGCTGACAAGTTTGCAGGACCTTGCAAATGTTTTCATTTGCAGGGAATAACCTAAGTCACAAATAGCAGACAGCAGGTAGACATGCCGACACAGAGTACGTCATCAGGAAAGGCTTGATTTATGATGGCAAATCCAAAGCAGAGGACAGGGCCCCTCTCCTGGAAAATCATAAAATTTCAGGCCTGCTTTACTGTTTTATAGACAACATGAAAAAGTTTGAAGGAAAGTGTGTTTGCAATAAAAAGCAAACAAATGCTTAAGTATTAGCTAAAACAACACACCAAACTCAAATAACTGATGTTTGTTTAAACACACAGACATAGACACAGACATTGACATTTGAATAATATTTTAAAAGAAAATGCATTGAAAGTCAATAATACTCCCGTCTAAGCTGCTTGCTGCTATCTTTGTGGGAGCTTGGGCTGGGATCCCAGTGAGAATTCTCTACCTTTAATTTGTTGTGTACTCTTGCTGTGTGAACACAGTTAAGTCCTTGACCTCTCTCTGAGCCTCAGTTTCTCATCTTTAAAAAGGGTATGGCAGGGCAGCTAGGTGGCACAGTGGATAGAGCACCAGCCCTGGAGTCAGGAGGACCTCAGTTCAAATCCGGCCTCAGACACTTAACACTTACTAGCTGTGTGACCCTGGGCAAGTCACTTAACCCCAATTGCCTCACCAAAAAAAAAAAAAATAATAAGGGTATGGCAATCAAGTCTTCACCTCTTAGAGCTGTTGTGATGTTCAAATGACATAATATATATATCTAAGCCTGTCTGTTATCAGCATAATAATGATCTACGTGGATATAGCATTTTGAAGTTTAAGAGCAACATAATAATACTGTTTGCCAGGAAAGGAAAGGCTAGAAAAGATTCCCTAAACATCCTTTGTTTCAGGTAAATTAAATCCTCTACCTCCTTTTATTTTATGGGCATTGTCCAGGAGTTGGTCTTTAGCCAACAAATGCTTGATTTATCAATGCCCTTTGTAGTAAAAGATGCTACAGTCTCCATTTTAATACTTAAATGGATCAGTGATCTCTCCATTGGTGACAGATCACAAACTGTCCAGACCTTTTCATTCTATGAGAGTCTTGTCCATGTTCTCCCAAAGAATTCCCATAAAAGATATCCAGCATGATGGAGGTCTGTCTCTGACTGCTCACCATTCCTGTCCCTTACTACATGAACTGCCTGACTCCTTTTCCAGTGATACCATGACTTCCTTTGAAGATGACCTTCCATGTCTATTTGTTATTCCCCAGACACATTTCCCACCTCCATTCCTTTACTCAGACTGTTCCTAATGCCTGGAATGTACCACCTTCTTTACTCTGCCTCTTAGAATATCTGACTTCTATCACAGCTCAACTTAAGTGTCAGCTCTGATATTTAGATCTATTCTACTCCACCTCCCAGTACTCTATTCACTACATCTTGAAATCTCTCATTTCCCTTCTTCTGTCAAGTTTAAATCTGTAATTTCCACCCATTATTCCTAGTTATTTCCTTTGGACCAAAGTGGAACATGTCTTAATCCTTCCTTATAAAAGCTTCAAATACTTGAATGCCGGCTATTATGCCAATCCTAATTCTTTTGCTTTTCAAGCTAAACATACCTAGTTTCTTCAAAAAAGCAGGATGAGCTTTATACAAGGTAGAATATATGTATGTGTATGTATATATATATATATATATATATATATAAATTCAAATAAAATGAAGTCATAACTGAAATTTACAGGAGATAGGATTGAATCCTTCTTGGTAAGGATCATTCAGTACCCATAACTTTGACAATTCAATATAACATTCATTAAGTCCTTTGCGATCTGAAAATAACATATTCTGAATAGAAATGGCAAGAAGGCAATGTAGTTTAGTGGAAAGAAAGCTGAACCTGGAACACTGAATTTAGGGTCATGGAATTTGAGTTCAAATCCCAGGTCTATCATTTACTACCTCTGTGACTTTATGCTAGGCATTTAATAGTTCTGGGCCTCAGTTTCGTCACCTGTAAAATGAGGTGGTTAGACTAGAAGACCTAAAAGTTTTCTACCAGTTCATGGTATATGGTTTTATGAGTAGTGCAAAAATAATTACCTTTCATGATAAAGTAAGATTCATAAATGGAATGCAAGGGTGATTTAATGGCAGAACAATCAATAAAATAAATCTTATGAAGTAGAGAAAATATAAAAACTATTATAAATATCATTGGATATAGCACTCATGTCAGATAGGAGAAAAGAAAATATAGTAATATAAAATGTAGGAAAATATATGATATGATAAAAAAGCACATACTAAAGAGCATGAACTGATCTATCAGTGGAAAAACACTAGAAGCATTCCTATTTAAAACCAATGTTAAATAGGGATTTCTACTCTCCTTATTCCTATTAACTTCTTTAGAAGTCTTGACAATAGTAATAAGGCATTAAAATTAAATGAAAGGAATAAGCATTATCAGTGAAGAAGTTAAACTATCTCAGTTTGCAGGCTACAGGATTGTACACCTAGAAATAGTGAGATGATTAGCAAAAAAAATAATGGAAGTAATAAAAAACATTCATGAAAATAGCGGAAAACAATGTAAACCCATAAATCAACATTTCTATATATTACCACCAATAAACAAGGAAAATTGATAGTTAATAGGATTAACCTTTACAATAAAGACAAAATATATCAGTATTTGGGTATTAAAGCATCAAAACTTACAAGTAACCTATACGCAATCAACTCAAAATAATTTTGATGAAAATTGAAGAAGAATTGAACAGATGAATGGATATCTCCTGCTCTTGTTTAAGTCAAGAAAATTATAGTAAAAAATATATTATTTCCCAAAGTAATTTACAGATTTCATCCAAAATCTCAACTGGTTCTTTTATTATAATTAGATAAGGTTTTGCCACAATTCATATGGGAAAAATAGATGGGAAAGAACATCAAGAAAAATTTTGATAAAGAAAACAAGCAAAAGAGAGACTAGCACTACCCAATGTCCAACTCAACTATAAAAACTGTCCACACCTGAAAAAAAAAAATCAAGAAATAGGTCAGTGGAACTAAAAAAAATCCATGTTATGTAAAAGTTATAAACTTACATGTTATAAACTTATACTTCAAAATAATAGCAAATAGCAAATCAATATTTGATAGGAACTGATGAGAAAACTACATAACTCTATGTTTGGATCCCTCCTCCACACCAGATACTGCAATAAGTTCTAATATGATCAGCTATTTAAATATTTTAAAATGTAAGACAAAGAAATAATATATTCATCTCAGCTATGGGGAGGAAGAGTTTGGTAAGTAATGAAAAAAAAGAAATCTCTTGAGACAAAATTAATAGATTTGATTCTACAAAGATACATTTTTATCCAACAAGAGCAATAACTCTAAAGCCTCCAGATAAGGAGAAACATTTTTGGTAAATATATCAGATAAAGTTTTGATGTCCAAAATATATAGGGAACTAATACATATCTCAGCAATGCTTACATCCCAGTGTAGAAATGATCCAAAAGAAATATCAATTGTTGGGGGCAGCTAGGTGGCGCAGTGGATAAAGCACCAGTCCTGGATTGAAGAGGACCTGAGTTCAAATCAGGCCTCAGACACTTGACACTTACTAGCTGTGTGACCCTTGGGCAAGTCACTTAACCCCCATTGCCACACCAAAAAAATTATATATATATATATGTGTGTATACATATAAAAATTGTTAATAACTACATGAAAATATGTTGCATTTATTTAACTACAGGATAAGATCATTGAAAAATACCACCAAACGTCCATAAGAATAGGGAAATTTTTAAAAAAACAGAATTGTCAGGGCTGTAGGGAATCAGGCACTCATGGTTGGTGTTACTGCAAACCAGTAAATAAAAAAAATTGAAAAATTATCAGAGGTTGGTTTTCCCAAGCTTGGTGGTACATTGGATAGAGTGCCAAGCCTAGAGTCTAGAAAACCTTGAGTTCATTTCTAGACTCAGGTACTTAACTAGCCTGTGTGACCCTCTACATGTCACTTACTGTCTCTCAGCCTCAGTTTCCTCATCTGTAAAATGGGGATAACAGTAGCAGGTATCTCCCAAGGTTGTTGTAAGGAAAAAATGAGATAATATCTATAAAGCACTTAGCACATACCTGGCACAAAGTAGATGCTTAATAAAAGCTTATTTCCTTCCTTTTAACCCACTAATTTCATTTCTAGGAATTTCTCCTCGAAATGATAAAAGATCCAATCTGTACAAAAAATATTTATAACTGCCTTCTTTGTAATAGCAAAGAAAAATAGGAAAACAGCTTTAATGTCCTACAGTTGAAGAATGACTAAATAAATCATGGTATATTAAATAATAAAATACTATGGTACTCTAAAATTATAAATATGATACATATAGGGCAAAAAAAGAACGACCTCTAGGAGATGATGCATAGCAAAACCAGCAGAAACAGAATTCTATATCCATTGCCTACAGCCACTGAAAAAAAGAAGAAAGAAGGGAATAAGGAAAACAGAGCTGGGTCAAAGGTTGTGGAATTTCAGGCAGGTCTAGAAGAGGACACTGAACACAAGCATTTTTCTTATTTGTCAAATTAAGTCTCGACAAGAAGAATTTAGTAAGGACTTCCCAAGTGTCAGGCACTGTGCCAAGCACTAGAGATACAGAGAAAGGCAAAAAGGCAGTCCCTGCCTTCAAGGAGATCACATTCTAATGGGGGAGACAACATAAATACAAGTGGGCTGATATAAGGAATATACAGAATAAATGGGAGACTGGCAGCTGGGAGGACTTGAAAAAGTCTCCTGGAGAAGGTGGGATTTGAACTGTCTTGAAGGAATCAGGATGAAGGAGGAGAATGTGAGGGTGAGAGGGTGTGTGTGTGTGTGTGTGTGTGTGTGTGTGTGTGAAAGTTGTGAGATGGAGGATCTTATGTGAGGAACAGTTGTTTGTCCTTCATTTTCAAAGAGGACTGATGACATCACGAGATCACAGAATGTACAGAAGGGAATAAGGTATCAGACTGAAACTTAGGAAGTTGTCGAGGTATTTAAGGACTTTGAAAGGAGGCGGGGGAAGTAGTATGGTCAGATCTGCATTTTAGGAAAATCAGTGTGGCTGCTGAGCAGAATATGAATTTGAGTGGAAGGAGACTTGAGTCAGGGAGATCAACCAGCAAGCTAATTGTGGTGATCAGGCATGAGTGATGAGGGCCTGCATTAGACTGGTGGTAGTATCAGAGGAGAGAAGGGGTATATACAAGAAATATTATAAAGGTGGAAACAGCAGGACTTTATCAGTGACTGGATATGGGGGGGTGGGGAGGTGAGAGAGAGAGTAAAGAGCTGAAGTTTTGAGCCTGGAGACTGGGAAGTGGTACCCTCCACAATAATTTGGGAATTTAGGAAAACAGCATGGTTTGGAGAACAGATAATGAGTTCAGTTTGGGAAATGTTGAGTTTATTTAGGAGACATTCAGTTTTAGATGTAAGACTAAATCTCAAGGTTTTGCCACAATTCATATGGGAAAAATAGATGGGAAAGAACATCAAGAAAAATTTTGATAAAGAAAACAAGCAAAAGAGAGACTAGCACTACCCAATGTCCAACTCAACTATAAAAACTGTCCACACCTGAAAAAAGTTAGTGTTGGATAAGTAGACCTGAGAATCTGCATAGGGATAATCATTGGAACCATGGGAACTGATGAGATCACCATGTGAAAACATTTATCATATATATCTCCTAGTTGTACATAATTTTGATTAAGTGCCTATTATGTGCCAGGCAGTGTGCTAAATGCTAGGTTTATAATTAATAAAAGAGAGATAGTCGCTATCCTCAAGGAGCTTATAGTCTAAAGGGGGAAACAATAGCCAAAAGGAGACAGAAAAGTGGGGAGCTGGGGGATACCAGAGGGTACCCTGCAAGGGGTCATCTTGCTTTGGGAGTTGAAACCAGGCAGAGCAGCAGATAAAAAAAATAGAGAGTTCTGAGAGTCCAGTTTCTGTCCTCTATAAAGGAAGGCATTAGGAGGAGTTTGGCACTCTATTCTGTAGCCCTCCAATTAGAGAGTAGAAAGGGCTGAGGGAAATGGTGTCAGTCAAGCCCTGATTTAGCAGCATGGTGGTTAGTTTAGAAGTGATGAGCTGGGGCAGCTAGGTGGCATAGTGGATAGAGCACCGGCCCTGGAGTCAGGAGTACCTGAGTTCAAATCCGGTCTCAGACACTTAATACTTACTAGCTGTGTAACCCTGGGCAAGTCACTTAACCCCAATTGCCTCACTAAAAAAAAAAAAAAAAAAAAAAAAAAAAGTGATGAGCTTATCCTAAGAGAGAGATCTTATTCTGGGGAGTGAAACTGGGCAAAGCAGCAGATGCAAAGTGGAAACTGATCTAGGTTTGCAACTTTGGAGTCATTGTCAACTCTTTATTATCCCTTATCCTTGCTATGCAATCAGTTAACAAATCGTATTGATCATATATTCAAAGCTTTTTTTTTTAAGCACCAGTGCCCTTCATTCCATTCACACTACAACCATTTTGGTTCAGGTCCTCATCACCTCCTGCCTGGACTACTGTAGTATTCTCACAATTGGTCTCTGCCTCAAATTTCTCCTTCCTGCAATCCATTCTTCATATAGCTGCCAAAGTCATACCTGTAAAAGAACAGGTCTAATCATGTCAGGTCCTTCCCCCCACCCCCACCTACTTCCAAAAAGCTCAGGGGGCCCTTTGTTATCTGTAGGATCAAATACAAACTCCTCTCTTTGGCATTGAAAGCCCTTCATAGCCTGGCTTCAACCTCCCTTTCCAGGCTTATCATATACACCATGTTCCAGCCAAATTAGTGGACTGGCTGTTCCCAATCTATGACGATCTATCTCCCATCTGCACACCTTTGCACTGGCTGTCCCCCATGCCTAGAATGCACTCCTTCCTCTCTTCTAGCTCTTAGAATCAAGAGCTTCTTTAAAAGCTCAGCAGAAGTATTACCTCCTACATGAGGCCTACTGTGATCCCGACAAAATGCTAATGTCCTCCCTCTACCAGTTAGAGAAGGAAAGGAACAGACCTTTGGCCCACTGTGTGCCAGGCATGGGCTAAGCACTTTACTGTTATCTCATTTAATCTTCACAAGTAGTAAGGATCCATAGTACCTAGGAAGCAGGTGTTACTATTATCCCTATGTGACAGTTGAAGAAACTGAGGCAGACAGAGGTTAAGTGACTTGCCCAAGGTAGCTAGTAAGACTTGCACATAGCTAGTAAGTGTCTGAGACAAGATTTTAAGTCTTCCTGATTCCAGGTTCAGGGATCTGTCCATTGCTCTCTGTATTTACATACTGATTCAAATGGATCTGTGATATCAAACATTTGGATTTTCCCTCTGACAATGCAAACTGCAACCTGCCCATCTTACATGATTGTTGTCCAAGTCTTCTCATTAGTTTGCCCCAGGGAATCCACCCACCATGCCAGCGGGCCTTCCTCATTTTCTCTTGACATCAGTAGAATACTTACAGCCTGCCTCCTATTATATACAACCTTAACCCATCTTTTCTTTTTCATATATATTTCCTTAACATCTTCTTTTTCTCCTGATCCTCTTTGAAGTTCTTCATTGGTTATATATCCCTGCCTACCCATATCCACTATTCCCCTCTCCATTGCACTCTAAGTGATTAAGTACACATTGGGAATTTTTCATAATAAGTAATTTCAAATAAGTGACTTTAGCAGAATTCATATAACTTGCATTACCTTATCGTGTATTACCCACCCCACCCCACCATAGAAAGTAAACTCCTTGGGTATGGGACTGTCTCATTTTGAATGAATAGTCAAGTACCTAGCACAGAGTACCTTTTAAACAATGACAAGTGAATGAAAAAAAAATTCAATTTTTTCTTTAAGGCAATAGGGAGCCATTGAATTTTCTTGTGTTGGAGGGTAACATGCTCAATTTGACACCTGTATGGAAGATGGATTGAAAAGGGAGATACTGAAAATAGAGAGACAAGTTAGGAGGACTTTTCAATGGTTCAGGTGAGAGGGGATAAGGGCCTTAACTTGTACAGTGGTTGTATAAGTGGAGAGAAGGGCAGTTGCTTTAGAAATCTTCTTGACAATAGCTGGTAACTGATTGGAGGGGAGTAGGGGGTGGGTGGGGGGGAAGAAGAGTGAAAAATCAAGGCCAATTGAGGTTGTAAACATGTTTGTAGAATTTAGAAGTAAGGTGGCTCCCTTGACAGAAATAGGGAAGTAAGGAATAGTAGTTATTTTATGAGAAAAGAGAATGCAATTTATTTTGGACATGTTGAGTTTGGGATATTTATGACTCATCCAGGGGAAATGAGACAACTGGAATGGAGCTCAGGAGAGAGAAGAATGCTAGACATGTAAATCTGATTCATCTGCTTAGAGATGATCATTGAAACCACAGAACCAAATGACATCACAATGAAAGAGAAAACTTCTCTGAGAGTCCAGAACGTTATTAACCTGATGAAATAGCCACAGAAGACCAGACATTTAAATAATTGAGTCCTAACTTTTCTCATGGTTTTTTCTTAGTTCTACATGCCATTCTTCTGTTTCTGTTGACATTGGAAGGGGAAGACTGAATATGGGGTTCAAATTCAAACTCACTATTTAATACCAGGGTGGAAAGTTGCTTCCCTTTTATGGGCCTGAGGCTCTTCATATGTAAAAATGAAGGGATTGGACTAGATTATCTCTAACATCCCTTATATCTTTAAAATTTATACTCCTATAATCTCTAAACTCTAAAATTCTATGTCTTTATGTTTCTTTGTTGCTTATGGAAAATTGGATAAGTCTAAGCCTTTTGAGGTTATCTAACATTTTAGTGAAATAATAAAAGTGATCACTGCCAACGATCTAAACTTGTTGAAATGTAACACAGGTCGAAATATATTTAAATACTTGTTGACAAACTACACACATACATTAACTTTTTAAAAAATATATAGTTCACAGATATCTAAGACAGGGAAGTTAGATAACTTTGATTCATGGATAGGGGTGGGGGAGGGGGAAGGAGAAGAAAAATTTTTATCTTTATGCCTGGAGGCAAAAATCAAAAAAATTTTTTTAGCCAAATGGTTTTCAGTGCTTGGAATGTTGATAAATGTACCTTTTTAAGATTAAAAGAAAGGACTTAGGAATTTAATTAAATGCAATTAAGGTTTAGAATTTAAATGCATTCCTAACAGGTTTTTAACCTATTTTTATACCAAATAATATACTTTGAGACTTTTTAAAGGGCTAAAGACCAGAATTAATAAGATTTTTGAAAAGAGAGCTGTGTTGCTTAATGAAAACTCATATAAAAATAATATTCTTTTCTAAATAGGGGCAAATAAATTTTAGTGTCTAAAATGTTATAGATGTTCCATGGAGTAGTGAAACAAATACTAGGATTGGAGTCAGATGATCTGGCTTTCAGTTTCAAATCCTCCTTCCCAAGTGTGTGACCTTGTATACATTATTTATCTTCTTTGGCCTCAGTTTCTGAATCTACAAAATGGGAATAATAACATTTGTACTGCATACATCATAGGGTTGAGTTGAGATACTGTATGTGAAATGTTTTCTAGCCATAAAACTACTAAATTAGATAATAATTTTCAGTAGTAGTGGAAATTATAATAGCAGTGTGAAACAGCCAGGCCCTTGAAGCCATTGAGAACTCTGGCTCCTCATCTTCCTAATACTTCCTAGCTCTTCCTAGTTCTGATCCCAGAACTCTTCCACTCGATTTCTCCTTTTCTCTCTGGAAGCTTTACCAAAACCTTGGCATTACCAGGAGCACCTTTCTCTGTGCCCATGATGCTTGTTCCTGGAATCTTTACCTTTTTCCTGGAACTACTCACTGCTTCCCCTGGCTGTCATCTGCTATCATGTCTGGGGAGGGGCAGGGAGAGAAAGGAAAGGGAGGAAGAGAGTGTTTATTAAGTGTCTGCTATGTGTCAGGCCCTGTGCTAAGCACTCTACAGATATTGCCTCATTTGGTCCTCACAACAACCCTGTGAGGTGGGTGCTAGCATTGTTCCCATTTTACAGTTGATAAAACTGAGACCTACAGAGGTTGAGTGACTTGCCTGAAGTCAGACAGCTACTAAATGACTAATGCCAGATCTTCCTGACTGTAGGCCCCTTGCTCAATTATCCACTGAGCCACTGAACTCCCTTCCATGGTTTCCCAGCTAGGCCAAGTAAATGTACAATCTCTTCCTCCCTAGGGAACCTCATCTGAATCTCTAGCTGCACATTTTCACTCTGGTTCCCTTCCTCTTTGCTCAGACCCTGGGATCTAATTTTTTTTTTTACTTCCATTTCCTTTCACATATTTCCCTACTCGCAGTGGCTCGGAATACCCCAGAACTTTGTGTCAGTCTCCACCTCTATCCCAGCAATTATTTTCCATCTTGTTTGCCCAAGTAGTTCCACATCTCATGTCTTCCCTTTTCCAAGTTTGCACTGCATGATACAAGCCCTGTGTCCAGGCATAAGAACCCATGGGAGTGAGCTTGAGCTCCTTTGACCTGTCATTGTGGGCACTTGGAGCCATGCTGGAGAAACCCCTGCACACATACCAGCAATCAAAGCTAAATGACTAGAGAAATCACATAACACAGGGAAGTTCGGCAAGCTGGGAATAACACTCAAACTGGAAATTGTTCAAGTTCTTGTAACAGCTTGGCCACTCCCTAGATGAATTCATATAATCTCTCTATGGAATTTATTTTTTGAACCTGTAAAATAAGTGTGTTTGGACTAGATGACGTTTCAGGGCACTTAAGAGTTCAAAATGCTAATAAGTAGGGTTTCAAGTGTGAGAGCTTGGTAATCAGGAAGAAAGCAAGAACTGAATGAGCAACATGTCAAGCATCCTATCTCACAACCTCTGGCACTAAATGTACATGGTACTTCATGGCTATTTTGATTTCAAGGATGTCTTTCCTTAAATACCATCTGGTTTAGAAACAGCCCCAAGTTTCTCCACATTTAAAGGTAGTACAGTTATGACTCGTATGAACTTGGAACCTTTCTTTGAACAATAACAAAATATTCATCATCATTCAAAAACCTACAAAATCAGAGATGGACTGTGAGCTCCTTGAGAGCAGGGACTTTGTGAAGTTTTTTGTTTTCTTTTTTTTTTCCTTTCTTTACATCCTTAGCATGTAGCACAGATCTTTTTCCAACAAACTGCCATCTAATCATATTTACCCCATCTTGTGCTTGTTGGATAAATTTCTGAACCCCAATTTGAGACTTTACATTTCTCCCTATTAACAATACACTTACTTCTCTGTGAAATGGGGATAAAATTTCTTCCTGCCTACCTTATTATGAAAATCAAAATGAGATAATGGATGGGAAAATATTTTATAATATGTGACATATTCTATAAATGTGAGACCAAAAATTCCATGAGTGAACAGTATGATTTGGCAGCTGATGTAGCTAAGTTAATCTTGGGCTATATTAAGAGAGGTATAGTTTTCAGGAATAAGGAATTGACAGTTTGCTCTAGTCAGATCCTACTTGGAATACTATTTTCAATTCTGGGCACCATATTTTAGTTGACAATTTAGAGAACATAAAGTAGTGCACACTGAATGATGAAGAACCTTATGTCCTTGTCATATGTTGTTGTTATTTGTCCTTTGTTTTTGAAGAGGATCGATGACATCATGGGTGATGTCTTGAATCGAAAGCGAATTAGATTAAGTGAGACAGAGTTGCACAAAGTTGTCGCCCTCATTCTGTCTTCCTGAGTCATTGAAGTCCAGTGACAAGACAAAAGTCAGGACGACTGGTAATGGCCTGGGAAGCAGTGAATGACCTTGGTGTCTTTGATGTCTGATCAAGCTTTAAGGGCTCCACAGTGCCTGTTTCAGCTGCCTTCACATTGGAACAAATTGTAGTCATTTGCTCACTCCTCTAGAAGTGTTCACATGCTTGGGGGAAGCATCCCCTAACTCAACAATGGATTTGAGGCCTATTGGTTACCATCAACCCTGGTTTAGCCCATCTGCTGAGATGGTTTACCAGGGTGTGGTGGCTGTACATACATACTACAGCTTCTTGGAGTCACAACCATGTCATATGAAGATCAGTTGAAGGAACTGAGATGATGATAATGAAGAAAACTCAGGAGAACACAATCACTCTCTTTGTATTCTTGAAAGACTGGTATGCGTAGAAAGGTTTAGATTGCTCCCAGAGAGCAAAGCTAAGAGCAATGGGTAGAAGCTCCAGAGGCACACAGGCTCTATGTGAGGAGAAACATTCCTAACAATTAAAGCTTTGGAAAAGTACAGTGGGCTACCTTGGAAAGTGGTGGGTTCCCTCATGTAGTCTGCAAACAAAAGCGGAATGATAAGTTGTTGATGTGTTACAGTGGACATTGGGGGAGTAGATCCAACTCGATAAATGTTTATAGAGGGCTAGTAGTGTGTTTGATACTTTGGGGAATGCAAAAGTAGCATATAAAATAGACTGTAGCCTCAAGCAGCTTGTGACTTCAATGGGAAATAAAGTATACAAAAAACCTCAACAAAATAAGGCAGCATGTGACTGATTGTCAAAATGAGAGTTGCAGAAGCTAGTGCTGATGGAAATCAGAATAAAGAAGATACACAATATGGGCTGAAACAGTTTCCAAGGTGTCATGGAAAGGGTAAGGCTTGAACTGGGCCCTTCTGGGTGGATAGGGTTAGATAGGCTGAGAGAGAAGAAATATAAACTAGCCAAAGGAAAGAAAACAGCATTGGAGAGGACAGTGATCTTGTTGTTAGAAGGAATGTAGAACAAAAGGGAAGTAGGACAGTTGTTGGTGTCTTAATTTTTCTCCATCCAATCTCTTTGATTTGCATGAATTGTGATTAGTATTGTGGGAGTGGAAGGAAGTTAAAAGGAATTATCTTACAATGAAAGTTTAGACAAAGAGAGTTTGATTTGGTAGCCAGAGAAAATGTGAGCCCTAAATGCATGACCTTTTCCATAGCCAGCTACATGCAGGTAGGTTGGGTCTGAATCTCAAAAGTACTAAAATAGCCTCAGCCTATGAGCTTTTCAGAACTACCACCCTAGCAGCAGTGGTAGAGAAGCAAAGAACCTGCATCCCTGCTAAAGACCAGCAGACCATAGAAGAGAGTAGCCACAAGGAGCGCACACCAAGACTCGTCAAGTATAATGACCACAGCCGACTCTTAGTGATTCTTGTGGGAACAAATGATGTTTCCAGAAGGAACCTAGAAATCAATGCTAAGGAATATATAACTCTGGGCAAGAAACTAAAGACATTAAAAAGCATAAGTAATATTTTTATAGTACTGCTAAGTGAAGATAGAGGCCTAAGGAGAGGTAAATAAAGGAAGATTTGAGAAGTAAATATGGTGAATGAGAATGAGATTTTGAATTTTGGATTCTAGTTTAAAATGTAGTCATAGATTAGATCTACTTAACCAGGGCTAATATGAATATACTTACCTGAATTTGAAATTACACTAAGAAAGAAGCTGAAATTATATAAATAAAGTAACTAAAATGTTCATACCCTTTGATGCTTAGATGTCACATTAGGTATAGACCCCAAGGAAGCCAAAGATAGAAAGATCCCATGTACACAGCAGCACATTTTGCAGCAGCAGAAAATTGAAAACAAAAGTAGGTGCCCATCATTTGGTGAATGGCTAATAAATCCTGGTATGGGAATGTAATAGAATATTCTGTGCTGCAAAAATGATGAAGAATACAAAGAAGCATAGGAAGACTTCTATGAAATATTGCAAAGCAAAGTAAACTAATTCAGTAAAAAGATACATATAATGACTATAACAATTGAAAAATAATAAAAAACAAAGCTGATTACCATATGTTAAGGGCTAAAATTCTAGCTAGTCTGTCTAAAATATCTGAGTGTCACCAATAAATTATAAGCTTTAGCAAGAGTTACGCTTTTTAACATTTATTAAGGAGAATAAGAATTTGGTAAAGAGAGAGAGAAAGGCCTAGATTCCTATCTATTAAAGGGAGAGTGCATTTCTAGCTCCCTTCTCCGCCGGAGTCCTCAGGAAATAGACCCAGTCAGAGCGCCAGGTTCCTCCTTCTTCCTCCCACTAGCAAACGTCACTTCCTGACACCAAAGAAAAGACCCATGTTCTTGCCCTCAAAGACCTTCCTTTCATGGTGGAACTTTTCTACAGTAAGTCTCCAGCAGGTGGCGTCATTCTAATCATTACATATATAATTGCAATGATCAAGCTTGACCATGAAGAATAAAGGAAAAAAAATTTACCTCCCTGTCTTCCTGTCTTCTTTGCAAAGCTCTAGACTTGAGGTATAAAATATTGCATATAATGTCAGACTTAGTTGATATATTGGTTAGTTTTCCTGAACTGCTATTTTTCTCTCTTAGTTCTTTCTTTTTAAAAAATTCTTTATTATAAGCAATGGCTCTCTATGGAAGGGTGAAAGATATATTTGAAAATGAAGGGGATATAAAAAAGTTAAATAAAATTTATAATTGATTTTTTAAAAAGTATATATCTATATCTCTATATATGTCTTGAAATGGAATCTTGAAAATGTGATTGAGGCTTTAAGCTAAAATGGGAAGGGAAAGAGAAATCTGTTCACATGTATCTGCCAAGCCAGATACCACAAAGCAGTTACAAGATAGAAAAAAAAAAGAATACCAGTAGAGGAAACAGTAACTCACAAAAGATAAAATCCAAGAAGAAAGGGGGCAGCTAGGTGGTGCAGTGGATTAAGCACCGGCCTTGGATTCAGGAGTACCTGAGTTCAAATCTGGCCTCAGACACTTCACACTTACTAGCTGTGTGACCCTGGGCAAGTCACTTAACCCCCATTGCCCCTCAAAAACAAAACAAAACAAAGCAAAAAAATCCAAGAAGAAATCCAACAATAAAATTCATGGTCTTAGACATTTGTAAACAAAGGTACAAAATATTGGGAATAAATTAGGCAAAGATCTTAGCACAGGAAAGCAAATTCAAGGAAGTACTCTGCTGAGGAAGAAACACAAAGAATTCACCAGCACTTAGATTTGGTATAGGCTTGTAGAGACAATGGAAATTAAAGCAGACAGCTGAGGGTGATTTTTAAGAGTGGTACCTGACTTATTGTAAAAGAAAAAAAGGGGGGGGCATCAGGAATATGGAAGCTCCAAATGAACTTGGACTGGTGATGAGAGCTAAGGACAACAGATAGGGTTTTTTTTAATCTATGTGGGTGGTAAGAAAGTGGGGTATTACTGTTGCTCAGGGTAAATGAAAACATGATGATGAATAACAGAGAGAAGGTGGAGCTGCTCCTCTGACTTAGCTTCTGTTTTCTCTACCAAAGGGATAAAGCATGGTATAGGGAATTCTGGGCTTAGAGTCAGGAAAACCTGGATTCAAATCTCACCTCTAAGTAGAGTTATGTAACCTTGGACATGGCACCCTGTGCCCTAGGCAAGTAGCTGGGACTTACTGCCTGGGATGGGTTGCTAATGGCTTTGAAGGAAGGAGATTCCACACCAGCATTTTCCCACTGATGAAATCATGGATCCATAGTGTGGTCACATATTTATCTATTTAGGAGAAAAATCCACAGGCCAGGGAAGATACAAAAATAATAAATAGGAAGTTGAAATCCAAGTTTAAGTCAGGAGATAGGAGTTAGACCTACCTATTAGCCCTCAGTGGGCTCAAGCCATCAGGACTGAACCAAGTATATCCCAAGAGGTGGTGATTGCTGAGCCTCTGTAAGTGATTTTTGAAGAAATATAGAGAAAAGGAGAAGTAGAACAGAAATAGAAATGGGAAGGTATTCTACTTTTCAGAAAAAGGGAAGTGTGTGGAAACAGAAAACTGTAAAATATTTTCTAATCATTTGAAAGCTATGATAGTATGATTAATTCTTTGAAGAAAAGCATATATACAGAGAAAAACAGAGGGTCAAGGGAACTGTACCTAGTTTTAAATTAGAAGAACATTGTAAAGTACCTTTTGGATATCTAATAATTGTTTTCTGTGATAGATTACCGTTGAATCATCTTGGTGGGTTAGAGGAGAAATTCACTGGTTGATTATCTGATTGATCCATAAAATTAGGCATCAGAGAGGCTATGTATGATATGAACCATGAGTCTATGGCCCCAGTGGGCTGAGTTACCAAAAAGTTATCATGATCTGAAGACACAGGAATTCTGAAATTAAATACATATTTGTTCAGTGCGTCAGAAAATGTTCATATATCCACTGGGCACTAACAGGAGAAAATATCCTAGAAACAAGGAATAGAGAGCTACACCAGGAAGTATTAATTCTTTTTTCCCCTAATTGAAAGGAACATTACAAGTAGAACTACATGACCTTGGTTCAGGATCTAGCTCCACCATCACCCCATCTGTGTAATCTTGGGAAAGTCAATTAACATCTTTTTACTCAGCATTCTTAATTGGGAGATAATAATACAATAATAACTGGAGCTAATATTTATATAGCACTTGAGGGTTTACCAAGCACTTTGCAAATATTATCTCATTGTATCCTTACAATAACCCTGAGAAAAGTAGGTGTTATTATTATCCCTATTTTAAAGATGAGGAAACTGAGGCAGGCAAAGGTTAAGTGACTTACCCAGGGTCACATAGCTAGTAAGCATCTAAGGCCATATGAATTGAGGTCTTCCTGACTCTAGATCCAGTGCTCTATTCACTATGGCACCTAACTGCCTTAAGTCTTTTTGATTCATACAGTTGTTGTAAGGAAAGGACTTTATTAACTATCAAACACTATGGGGGGCAGCTAGGTAGTGCAGTGGATAAAGCACCAGCCCTGGATTCAGGAGGACCTGAGTTCAAATCTGGCCTCAGACACTTGACACTTAATAGCTTTGTAACCCTGGGCAAGTCACTTAACCCTTATTGCCCTGCCAAAAAACAAAACAAAAAAAACCCCCAAAAACCAAACTATCAAACACTATGTAAAATGAAGTATTATTCTGGTAAACATGATCTCCTCTAAATAGGGTCCTATATTATAAAGTCATTTCAGGCCTTGTCCCTATGGGATACATTTTAAAGCAAACAAAAAACAGCATTCATTGTGGCTGAATCATCACTGGTAAAGCAATTTCCTCCAAAGATCTTTTTCCTTCAACAAAAACCTTAAATTCATCTATCCCATCACATCCAAATCTCCCCTGACACTTAAATCCAAAGCTCTTGTTGATATCATGGGGATTTTGTCATGGGCTCAAGCTCCTAATACTTCTCTAATTGTGGGATCTGCTCTACTTTTTCTCCACTGCTTTCTGTTCTTACAGTACAGATTGATAATCTTTTGGTGTCAGAAACAAGGAGAGAGAGGGAAAATCTGTCCTAGTTTTGAGTGTCTTGAGCTGCATTTTTCCAAGGGGATGCTTGACTTAAAGGTGTGAGAGAGGCACTTGGCATGATGAATCCTCTACCATCTTTCTCTAACATTCTGCAAGCCGTTGTGATTTCTCAACATTTATTGAGTCTTCACATGCTGCATCAGACCATCCTATTGATTCGCCAATTTAGTTAGACTTGAGATAAGCTTTAAAAATCTCAAAACCCTAATAAAGTGTATGCCACTTTAAGCACATTCAGTGTATAAAATGAAATATATTCAGGATGTTATAGATTTATAAATCATATAAGTAGGGATTAAGCATTCAGTTGACAATGATATTCATTATAAGATTCCTCTAAATATAGACTTCAGCAGTGCATTTAGAACACGACTTGATTCCATATTTACCCTATGGTAACATTTCTGAGGGTGGGCAATGACTGTCTTTGTTGTTACTTTGCTTATAATTAGTCAATAAAACTTTAGTTAGCACATACTATGTCTTAGCATAGAAACTGCTAAGTGCTGGGAATAGAAAAACAAAAACACAGTTTTTGCTCTTAATTCAGGAAACAACATGTAAATAACTATAAACATACACCATATTTTGAATGTAGCTGGGAGATAATCTTATAAGGTGGGGAGAGGATCGAGAAATATCTCTTACAAAAGGTAACTCTTAAGATGACAGCTCATAGAACCTAGCTCATTGCCTTGTCCACAGTGGATACTATATATACATATGTATATGTATATGTGTGTGTATATATATATATATATATATATATATATACACACACACATTATATATATATATATACACATTATATATATATAAATTAATTCAATCAATGATCATTTGAGTAGCTGTTCTAGAGAAAGCACTATGTTACATTCTGGGAGAAATACAAAGGTACATATTCAGTTCCTGTCTTCATAGAATTTATAATCTAGTAAGGGAGATAAATCATACATGTTAATAACTAATAAAATAGTATATGATGTGTAAAAGATGTATGAACAAGGTGCTGAGAAAAGTAACTTCTGATTTGGGAGCGGAGAATAATCTTGGAAGCCTTTGTGAGGAGGTGGCATTGAGGTTGGTCCTGAAGAATGCTAGGATCTCAACATGTAGAGACAGGCAAAGAGAATTCTGATCACTTCTGTATATTTCTGATCTTTGTATTAGAAAAAAAAAATTGGCAGTGATGTGTGAGATGCATCAGAGTGGAATAAGACTGAAAAATAATGAAGACATGAATTAGAGGGGAGACCGAGAACATGATAGATTCTAAAGGTATCATGAAGATAGAATCAATAAGATCTGGCAATTAATTAAATGGGATTTTGTTGAATCAGATAACATTGTTTCAAATGTAGATGACTGGCAGAATGTTGGTACCATTAAGAGAAATAAGAAAGTAATGAGAAGGAAGAAATAGGAAATTTCAGGAAGCACTTGGAAATATCAGTCTGGAACTCAGAAAAAAAATAGGATGAAAAATCTACAAAATACAGATTTTGAAGTCATTAATTGAAAATGTTGGATAAGATGAGAATGCAAGGAACAGCATATAGCAAGAGAAGAGAAGAAAGGAGGATAGAGCCCTGAGAAATACTTACATAAAGGGGATGTGAGGAAAAAGAAGAACCCTAAAAGAAGACTGGGCAATTAGGAATCACAGTGGATAGAGCACTGGGCTTCATGAGTTGAAATCTGGTCTCAGACACTTATTGACGCTGTGATCCTGGTCAAGTTACTTAACCCTGGCTGCCTCCATTTCTTCATCTGTAAAAATTAGATGGAGAACAGCTGGTTTTCTTTGCCAAGAAAACCACAAACTGGTCATGAAGAGTCTGACAACTGAAACGAATGAACAACAACAAAAAATAGAAGACTGGGAAAGAGTGATTAAAGAGATGGGGAAAGAAACACAAGAAGGTAATATTATAAGAGACACAGATGAAGAGAGCATCAAGAAGGAAAAAGTTGGGGAAGAGTCAGTGCTGTCATATGCAATAGAAATGGCAAGGAGCATGAAGACTGAGGAAAAAGTCATTTGGTTGGCAATTAGGAAATCACTGGTGACCTTAGAGAAAGATCAACTTCTTACAGTGGTGGAGACAAAAATCACATTAGAAAAAGTGGATAGGTGGTGAACAAATGGAGACAATAAAGACTGACAATGAAAGGGAGGAGAGAAAAAGGGAGTAAAAGGATCTTAAGACTGGAAGATTGCACTAGGGGAGACCTAAGGATACTTGTAGGGTGATAGGGAAGAACCAGTAAAGAGGAAGAGAGGGAAAATGAACAAGGAAGAGAGAGCATGAGTGATAAAAGAGAGTTGGAGGACCTGGGAGAAGACAATGAAAACATCAGAAATGAAAGAGCTCTCTTTGACTAGAAGGGGTGGGAAGCAGGGGAGGATAGCATTTTTGAGGTGTGGTTGATAAAAGCTGAGGAAGGGGAAGTCCAGATGACCTTGATCTCAGTAAAATAAGATGTGTGGGTAACTAAGGGTGTGGATGAAGGATTAAGGAGAATAAAAAAATTTTGAAATGGCCAAGTAGGTCCTATGAAGGGCTGTCAGTTCAACAAAATAATTGCCAAGCAGTGGTTCTGGAACAATAGCATGCAATGAACAATTGAAAGAACTGGAAATGTTTTCTTTGGAGAAGAGAAGATTAAAGGGGGAGAGGAGGTGGAGGGTGACATGATTGCTGTCATGTGGAAGAATGATTAGACAATTCGCATAACTGCACAGAGAGGAACTAGGACAAATGTTTGTAATTTAGAAGAAGAAACGTTTTGGCTCAATATAAGAAAACTTAAAAATCTGAACGGTTGAAAAAGTTGAATGAATGTGCTATCTTTTCAGTTCCTATCTGAAAGTTTTCCCATAGAGGCTATGAAGGTCAGACTGATTAATCTCTAAGATTTCTTCAAAATATTCTAAATATAGAGAGACAATGTAGCATAACGAATAGAGAGATACCTTTGAACCTAGGTTTCCCTGATTGCCAAGTCCACTCATGCTGTGCAACCCTGGGCAAGACATCAAATATTTCAGTACCCCCAAGCAACTCTCTGAAACTATTTGTTACAGGTAAGTTTCTTATATGCATGAATTGAATGGAGTTTCCACACCAGAATTTCTCTATACTAATGAAATCACAGATCTGAACAAAAATATAAGCATTCTATACCTAACAGTTCCATTAGATTGTAAATTTCTTGAGGGCAGGACCCTTTTTGCATCTTTAAAAAAAAAAATCCTCAGTGTTTAGCACAGTGCCTGGTACATAGTAGATGCTTAATAAAGGTTTATTGATTAATTGAAGTAAGGGACAATTACAGGGGATACTGTGGATGATTTCAGATGTAATATCAATACAATTATCTAAGTTACAAATCATATACTATATGTTTATAAATTTGTCATATATGTATATCATTATATGTTTACAAGTGTTTAGATGACAAGTGATGGTAAGAGATCCTTTGTTGGAAATATTCTTGGAGGAGATGACTTTGGAATTCATCCTTAAATGAATATAAGTAGACTGTATTGAAGAGATTGAAAGAAGACTAGAATTGACAATTTTTGAAAAAAGCAGTTCTCTACATCATTTTTTAAGCTTATCACTTGTATTCTGTATGAGGCAGAATAACTTTGGATTCTCTGTGATGAGTTTATAAAGTTGGAATGTATGCAAAGGGGAAGGATGAAATCACAAGGAGAGATTCCTGGCTTCAGTAAGAGTACTCCGTGCCTTTGGCCATGTGTAAACTAGATTCCACCAGGCGTTAATCTGTGTTCATCCATCAAGAGACAAACTTGGAAATTTTAAACACAAAACATTTTGTTTAAAGGTCAGATTGCAATGTTGGTCTTTTGGCTGTAGTTGGAGTGTTTGCCGTGGCATTGGATTCCATGAATCAGCAGAAGTAGACCAGGCTAGCCTTGAGAATGGGCAGAGGAGGAGGACCAGTAAGATACTTAAATTAGGTTCACTTTCCCTCCCCTCCCAAACTGCCACCACCATGCGAAGAACAAAGAAAAACACAGACACCTCTTGCCCCTCTGGACAGTTTGTACATGGATGAGGAGTGGTCTCTCCTAAGTCTGTAATGGGCATTGCACCAAAGACACAGTCATGATGAAGGCATGTGACCTGTTAATAATGGGAGCCCTCCAGGGCGCCTGTTGCCCATCTCTAGTCATTGAGAACTCATCTGCTAACATTTCTTTTCTTATTTATGTGTGGATAACTTTTCTCCATTTCTTAGAAGTATTGTTGTTATTCAGTCATTTCTGATGCTTCATGGCCTCATTTGGGGTTTTCTTGGCAAAGATACTAGAGTGGCTTGCCATTTTCTTCTCCACTCAATTAAGGCCGATAGAGATTAAGTGACTTGCCCAGGGGCACATAGCTAATAAGGTCTGAGGTTAGATTTGAACTCCCGTCTTCCTGACTCCAGGCCTAGTGCTCTATCCACTTCACAACCTGGTTATCCTCTTAGAAATACAGCAACATTCTGTGCCTCTCAGAACAAACCTGATTGATTATGTGCAACTCTAGGTAATACATTTTATGAGGGGGGCATTGACCAAAAAATAAATGTTAACCTGGAGTAGAAAGGAGAGCCAGGAGGATGAAAAAGGGAGTAAAAAGCACTCAGTACACAGTGTGATTCAGGTACCAGCCAGGTATTTATTTCCTACACACCAAAGAAATAAACAAAAGGTACATAAGGCCTGTAGGTAGAACACTTGAAACAGTACTCAGCACCTTAACTTATTACTGCAGTTACACATTCCTAGAAAGTTTGCCCTTCATAAGAAACACAAAGTAGTTTTGGAGACTTCTGTAATAGTCATTGTTACATTATACTTCTGTACTATACAGTCCATGTCTTTTAGCAAGAGGGGCCAGGCTTGAACCCAATCCTCTTTTTTATGATCTTCTTGTGCTGGGGTCATTGCCAGGGACTCCCCATCACCACCTTCACCCCTTCCTGTGCCTGTCGGGTCTGCCCAAAAAAGACTCAGGACTTTCAGATTTCTTGAACCCCATAAAGTCACCTGCAAAGCTGGACATATCCACCTCTGGATATTTATTCTTCTGCATTCAGGAAGGGGCTGCTAAGTGGCATCGTAGATAGAGTGCTGGACCTAGAGTCAGGAAGACACCTCTTCCTGAGTTCAAATCTGGCTTCAGGTACTTACCAGCTCTGTGACCCTGGGTAAGGCACTTAACCCTGTTGGACTCAGTTTCCTTATCTGTAAAATGAGCTGGGCTGGAGAAGGAAATAGTAAGCCATTCCAGTATCTTTGCCAAGAAAACCCCAAAATGGGGTCATGAAGAGTCAGGCGCAAATCATCATCATCATCAACAACAACAACAATGTTTAGGAAAGAGCAAACACAAAAGAAATAGCTCATACTCGGTCTCAGGCTTGCCTAGACAGGACATTTGCTTTAAACGCCATGTACTCATGGCTGCATTGCTGCTGTGGTATGGGATAGTTCAATCACCCTTGCCTCACCCCTTATGAGAAGCAGCTTGAGATATTCCTGACACAATCTGTAGAGAAAAGGGCACAGAACACTGAACCCTTTTAAAGATTCACTGAGTCATTTTTGCTTTTGACTCAGTGGCCCCTAAGGAGATTCTTCAACACCCCAAGCATTAAGCTCTTCAACACTGAATCACACATAGCCCAAAACAAAACCCACAGCTCCCACATGTCTGTCCGGAAGTAGGTAAAACAGCCCTGTACGAACTCCCAGAAGTGGCTCCTGTAGTTCAACTCAACCACTGTTACACCAAGAACAATAGAAAAGTGGTTTGTACATGAAACTATGAACCTTTGTCAGATTAGAGCTTTTTTGAAGTGTATGTTAAATTTGTGAAAATGGCTGCCCTGCTTGCCTGTGTTCCCTTTGAAACTTCTTTCTGTGTGTCTTTTAATGTTTCATTGACCCTGTTTTCTTTCTTTTCAGCACTCATCACCAATTTTCCCCATTGGCTATGTCTGAAAATGTATGCCTCATTTACTCTGTCCCTGTAGTATGTTACCTCTTTGCCAAGAAGTGGTAGACTTGCTTTACTGCTAGGCTTCTAAAGTCATGATTGGTCACTGCACCACAGGCCTGAAATCTTCCAACACTGTTTTCCTTTATATTTTTGTGGTCATCTCCCCAGGACATTTTCTAAGGAGCTCCGGCAAGCTCACATCCCAAAAGATCAGAAGGATCACCTATCTCAGTGTGGCCTCAGAAGGCCTCAGATCAGGAAACTTAGTAGGCTGCTTTCTTCACACGTTCAGACAAAAGGCAACACAGATATTTAATAAGTGCAAAGTCCTGTACTTGAATACAAAGTGAGATTCAGTCCCTGCCTTCTGGGAGTTAGTTACTAATCTAATAGTTTACTCACCATTTAACAAAAATATGTAAGTCCTTGTAAGAAACTTTGAAAGGAATTGTTAATATCTAATGATTCTCCTATATAAAAATATAACATTAATTTAAAAATTCATAGCAATAGAAAGTACGCTTACCATAGGTCACTAGAATAATTTTCTTACTAGAGAGCCATGGCACTCACCAGCTTGAAATAGTCTACTCTGGAACATATTAAATTATAAAAACTTTGGGGTACACTTATAGGTGTTACCCAAGGCTTCAGATTTTCCTCTTCCCTCCTGCTCCTCAGGAGACCACCATCTTCAGGCAGTTATTGTTGATATACAGACTGTACTTCAGTAAAATCAGTCTTTAGCTTTCTTTCACCCAGGAGTATAAGAATGCTTTTGTGTGTTTATTTGTTTTCACTCTGGCTCCATTGATAACTGCCAGGCTCTTGTGGAATATTATGTCATGTTGGTGCCCCAGTGCATTTGTGTGAACCCAAAGAATGTAGTATTTGTAATCTTTCAGCTTTCAGAGCAAAATATCCCAAGACCTTCAGTCTTATGTAGAAAGTACATACAGTGATTTTCTTCATAATTTGGCTCCTAGATACTGCAGGGCTTCTCAAAGAAGAATCAATACACATTCATTTTGCAAATGCAGCGAAGATTGAGATGAAATACAGTATTCATATTGGTAATAAATACTCATTAGCTTTGAAATGCAGGTGCAAGAGTCTGAGTACTATATGTTTTCTCCAGATTTCCCTCTACTACTCCCCCAATAAGTTCTCCAATTCTTATCCAATTTTCCCCTTACTTCTCCTGATTCAGAGGCAGCTAGAGTGTTAGGTCTGGAGTCAGGAAGACATTTGCTAGCTCTGTGACTTCGGGCAAGTCACTTAACCTCTATCTGAATTTCCTCAACTTGAAAATGGGATAATAATAGCACTTACCTCATAGGGTCATTTTAACAAAATATGTATAAAGAACTTACAATAGTACCTGGCACATAGTAGGTTCTTAATAAATGCTCATTCCTTTCCCTTCCGAAATTCTCCTTGCTCCTTTTGAATGCAAAAGTGATGGGGAAGCAGATGCCTGTCCTACTTGTATGGTTGGTGACAGGGTTAATCCCAGAATGCTAGGAGCCAAACTAGATGGGTATATGGAAGCTATCTAGTACAGGGGCATTAACCTAGATATCTCTGGATAGATTTCAGCATGTCCATTTAAAAAGTATATTTTCTTTTTTTTTTTTTAGTGAGGCAATTGGGGTTAAGTGACTTGTCCAGGGTCACACAGCTAGTAAGTGTTAAGTGTCTGAGGCCGGATTTGAACCCAGGTACTCCTGACTCCAGGGCCGGTGCTCTATCCACTGCGCCACCTAGCTGCCCCTAAAAAGTATATTTTGATAACCATTTCAATATAATTGATTTCTTTTGAGATCCTATGTATTTTATGAATTTAAAAACATTGTGAACTTCACCATACTGTCAAAGGGTCCCTCCCATGATAGAAAAAAAAAAATGGTTAAGAACCCTTGATCTAGTGTTAGCTTCTAATCAAAGAAAAATGGATCAGTACAAACAAGACTAATGATTGCCTTTCCTGAACCTTGGTAAGAGATCAGGTAGCTTTATCATACTGCTGCATTGAGGCATGTTTCTACATTAGCAATCACAGATATGCTCTTCCTCTGCGCTTCCAGACAGTCTAGATGGTGAGATCTCTTCATAGTTCATTGTTGTTGAGTCATGTTTGAGTCTTCATGACCCCATTTGGAGTTTTCTTGGCAAAGATACTGGAGTGGATTGCCATTTCCTTCTCCAGCTCATTTTACAGAGGAGGAAACTGAGGCAAATAGGGTTAAATAACTTGCCTAGGGTCACATAGCTAGTGTCTGATTGCCAGACTTGAACTAAGGAAAATGCATCTTCCTGCTTCCAGGCCCACCATCTGTCCACAGTGTGGATAATAATAGCTTGCCTTTGAATCAGAAAGATTCCAAGTTCAAATCCTTCCTCTGAGACAGCCTAGGTGTGTGACCTTGACCAAGTCAAATCTGCAAAGCATTGCATTAGGCATATAAAGGTGAAAAAAGAAGCACTCAAGGGAATTATAACCTAATGGAGGGTTGGTAGGAGAGTTAGGACTAATAGAAAAATACATGAAGTAATGTTACAGGGGAAGAAAAACCTGGGTTCAAATCTCACTTCTGCTATCTATATAATTTTAAACTATTTACTTCTGTTGACCTTCATTTCTTCATCTGAAAAAATGTGATGGTTGGATTAGATGTCATATAGGCCCCTTAGTTCTAAATCACTGGACATATGACATAAAGGACAAGCTTGAGGCCGTCAAAACATGAATTTCCTTAGCTCTCCTCCTCCATTCCCCAAACCATCTCAACATCATCTCCACTTTCCCTATAGTTACAGAAGACAAATCATTTCTCATCACTACGGATGAACCTACCACATGTACCCTTGATTCCATTCCTTCCCAACTCCTCCAAATAAATGAATGATGAATTCAATTGCTAAAGCTTTAAATATCTCAATACCAATTCCAGTACTTTTAGTTAGAATTTCATTTACTGAATCACAAAATTTGAGAACTGGAAGGGGCTTCACTGGCTAACACATGCAACTTATTCATGAAAGGAATATGGGCATTTTTTTTTTGGCTGTGCCTTATAATTGGAATGCTCCTTTTAGATCTGCCCACTGACCTCCCTCTCTCTCTTTCTCTCCTTCCCTCCCTCCTCTTTCTGCCCCATCCTATCCCCCCATCTCAGTTCCTCCTCTTCAATCCTGAATTTCTTTAAATAGTTATCAGCAGCTTATGGTTTTTCCCTTTTCAAATCTGATGCTGAATTGAAATTATATCATTTGCATCACCTGAGGGGAACTCCAACTATCGCATTTATCAGTTAAAGGGCATGTTGTATGCCAGGCCCTCTATGGGCTCTAACTTCCCGCAGAGAAAAGGGGTCTAGAATTCCTGTATGGGTTCTAGATCAGCACTGTGTGACCCCTCCAGAAAAGAACTCATGGTTGATCTGGCCTTCATAAAAAGGCAGCAAGGGGAAATGTGAAAGTCAAATGCAGCTGGAGGGCCTTTTGTCATACAAAGGTGCTGATGTCTTGATTTAGGCTTTTCTAAGCTTTAAATTGGGAGCTTTTCTTTGTTTGGACTATAAACCCGAGACCAAACTATGTTTAACTTTGAGCCAGACAAATGAAAGGCCAGCTTGGCTGTATGCTTACTGAGAGTGCCTTTTTCACTAAGCCCCATACTCAGAATCCTATAACATAACTGCTACAGACTTGGCTGCTTTTCACATTAAACAGAATGTTATAGGGAGTGGGGGTGGGGAAGTGGGGAAGAAAAATATTTTCTCCCATTACTCTCCTACATGTAGCCTTTGCTCCAGCCAAACTGAACTACTCTCAGTTCCTGAACACACCCTGTACTTTTCCTGCCTCCTTGGTTTGGCTCATGCCATTCCCTTTTCCCTTATTCCTCCATCAAGTGCCACTTCTTTTATGGAGACTTTCTAGATTCCTGCCTGGGCCTCACCCCTAAGCAATTTCTTCCATCCTTTGAATTCCTGTAACTTTTCCTCTTGTGATACCCTGCTACTAATGTGTTCCTGGTATTGCTGTATGTCTAAACTATTAAGTTGTAAGGCAGAAGCTATTTTACATGATCTTTGGAATATATTTCCTCAAACGACATGGCATATGTCAAGCAATATATAAATGTTAGCTATTATTATTGTTTGTAATTCCCAGCAGGTGTGTAACAGGTATTCCATAAGTTTTTATTAAAAAAAAAACACGTAATGGTGAAGAGAATTAAATATCGATTAAGTAGTAGAATCAAAGGAGAGGAAAAAAGGGGATGTGGGGAACGTTATTTTTTAAATAGATGCTCTCATCTCCATGCTCTCTTCTGGGTGTCCCATTCTATAATTCTGCGTAATTTTTCTTCTTGTATTAATGCAGTTGAAGTTTTGTTGTTGTTTTATAACTGTTTCGATTGCTTTGAAGCCATTTTTGCATCGATTGAGGACAATGTCCAAGGAAGCCCCCTCTCTGATAGATAACCTGGCCACAGGTAGAGAGAGGCAACTGGTGGAGTCTGGGCCGCCAGGTGTTCCAGTGCCCAGCCGTTTTTTCCTCCCCCCTCCACCCCCGCTCCTTTCTTTTAAATTCTTCAGCGACGGCTCCTCGGGTGCTTAGTCAGCTGGGAGGCACAACTCCACTGTTTGCATTAGCCCTCCACGCTGGAGGGCTGGGAGCCCCAAGCCGCTGCCGCAGCCTGGGCTAGGCTCTTCCAGCCTGACTAGGTAGTACTTTCACATTTTCCCCCCTCCCATTCATTGGCTCCCCGGGGTCACGTGCAGGCCCGGGGGGGGGGGCTGGAATTCGGGAGTTGTAGCTTTTGGCACTCCTTTTTTTTTTTTTCCCCTTTAAAAAAAAAAAAAAGGCTTGCTCTGTGCGTCTCTCCCGGGCTTATTGCCTTTGCACTACTGTGAGTAAAGTTGGAAGCAGCCGCGCAAAGGGCTGGGGGTGGCAGGTAAAAAAAAAAAAAAAGAAAAGAAAAGAAAGAGAAAGAAAGAGAGCGAGTCGCGGAGATGTTCAGGCAGGTCCCCAGGACCCCGGGCTCTGGCTGTTACTATCTCAATCCCATGACCCCCGAGGGCCAGGAGATGTACTTGCGGCTGGATCAGAAGATGAGGCGCTCTCGTTACAGGATGAGCAGGATCCTCGCGCGTCAGCAGCTAGTGACCAAAATCCAACAAGGTGAGTGGCTGGGGAGGGGAGGGGACACCTGCGCGAGGCTTCCCTCTCCCTTGGCCAGCTGGCCCCGGAAAGCCCTTTGATTTTACAAGGTGTGCCTGCCTGGATCTTGCTTGTTGGATCGCGGGGTGCCCCCCGGCTGCACATTACTCTCCCGCTCCTCTGACCTGACTGGAGCTCCTGTTCTCAGCAAACTGACAGCCGGGCGCTGCCAGGTAAACAGAAGCAGCGAGCTCCCAGGTACAGGACAGGGGCGCCTGAAACGCTTTCCAGAACTTAACCATGGATGTCAGCAAAAGAAGCGGGCAAGGTTTCTCATTGCCCTGTTGGGTTTGGCGCTTCACTGGAGGTTTCTTACGGTGACCACATTTAAAGCCCCAACACTGGTTAACTTAAATAAGCACTCCCTTATTTTAATCCAAGAAAGGGGGAGGAGAGAGGGAGAGGGAGAGGAAGAGAAAGAGAGCCCTGCCCTGATCTTATAGGAGCTCTTTGGAGGTAGGAGGATGAGAAGAGCACTGTCGGAAGTCTACAAAGTTGTCAATTGACTTAAATTTTGTTTGGACTCTTTGTATCTTTGTTGCTCAGCAATTGTGACAGATTTTTTGCTTTTATATTTCTGGGAAAGGATAAATGCATAGGCCAGCTTCAGAACAAATCCTTTGACCTTTTACGTGGAGCAAGCAATGAGCAGCTTTAATTACCTTCCTGAAGCAGAGGTGGGAGAATATTGATTACGAGCTTCTTAGGTGAGTGTTTTTCTCAGCTTGAAAGGAAGATCAATAGGAAAGATCCCTAATGCTTGTCCATCTCACGGAAACTTTAACATATGGAAGAAAGTTGAAAGAGGAAATAAAAATTGGAAAGCTCTTTTCTGGCTCCTGTTGATTCAGTTAAAAATAGTGAAATATAAAGGCCAGTAATTTATAGTGTCTGTTAGTAAAATAGTGGCCAATTAAATCTATGGGTTTGGAAAATACGCAGTCCTTCAAGGGAAATTCAATTTCTAGAGGTAAATTGGATTAGGATCTTATTATAATGTAACCAAAATGAACAATATATATTCTTGTAGCTAGCATTTGATGAGATTGTTTCCTTGGAAATTAGGAATTGTTTGTGAAGTTTCAGGAACCGGTGATGTGTGAAGGATACTGGTCCTCCATACAGGTCTGATTTCAGGAAGGATATTATGTCATTCCATAAACCCTGTGTACAAATCTTGATTGAATAGAAAGAAAAAAAGAATTATTTCCCTGTGGGTTGACTTGAAAATACATTAGGCATAATTTCAGAGGGAGCTCAATTTTAGTTTTTCAAGACTACAAAAAAAGTTGCTGTATAGCATACTTTTATTACCACCAGACGAGGTGCTTGTGTTTGATAATTCTAACAGTTTCTAGGCTCTGTGTTTGCCAGTGTTCATCCAGACTCATTTAAAAATCTGGGTCACTGAATTTCCCCAAATGTTGATTAATTTTTAGAATTTGAGGTGATGTAATTACCCATATGAAGACTCATGAAATAGCTGTCCTTCATACATGACTTTAAAATGTTCAAAGTGTTTTACAGATATTATCCCATTCTTTTGCACAGCATTCCCTCATCCATTGGTTTATAGATCCTTGCAAATTTACTTTTTAAAATATCTAACTGAAAGATTGGGGTAGGGAATCTCATCTTTATGACTATAAATATTAGGATCCTGGATTTAGAGTTTTTAAGGGATCTTTGAGGTCATCTGGACCAACCTTCTCATTTTATAGATGAGGAAACTAAATGCAGGAACGATTAAGTGACCTGGCTAAGGTCACAGAAGTAGCAAATGACAGATGCAGAATTTGAACCTGGGTCCTCTTATAAATCAAGCACTTTTCTCCTCGTGTCCTATTGCTTTCCTCGGGTTTATTAGGATGTGTTTAGTAGAACTGAAAGGCCAAAGAATTTAGCTCCTTGGAAATGAGAGAGAATCCCAATACTCCCGCGTAGCATCATGAAAAGAACACACTGCAACATAACACACAGTACGGGGCATAGAAAAGGAATTAAAGACAAGAATATAGAACTTCGGAAAGGCGGTTGATAAAGAACCAACCTTGGAGCCAGGAAGACCTGGGTTCCTTCCTACCTCTGACAAATTCTGTTATGCTGGCTAAGTCACTTAACCTCCTAATGCCCCTGGCAATTTTCTAACTCTATAATTTGGAGAATAGTTGCTGATCTGTATTGGTTTGGGGAGTTTCCTCACCCATAGTTCCCTACATCAGTGAAATCAGTCTTGAGCAGAATACATATAGAAATGCAGCTAAAAGGCAATATGCAAATTTTGTATTGGATTATTTGTTCGATTTGGATTACTGCCCAGGCCTCTTAATGAATGCAATGCAAGTTAAAGTTGTGACCCTGTGAATCGCCTTTGGATTAGGGCATAACAGGTTAAAAGGACAGTCTTTTATTCTTTTACATACTTTACGTCCAGAATATGATCCTGTTACAGATCCAGATTCAGACATTCACACTTGAGATTTCTAGTCAGGTTCTCAAGTCTATGGAAACTTTGCTTTACTTTGCTTTTCCTGAGTCACCATCACCCCTAGTGCATGATGTTAGGCTATTTTTTGGGCTATAATTGGTCCACTAAGGTTTATTAAGTTTGTATGACATGGGTAATACCGTTAATTTTTTAATATAGTTGGCATATCTGTTGCTTATACAGACCATCACATAAGGAAAATAGATTTTCATCAATCCTATTCAGATCTGTCATAGAAAAATGATCACATTGTGTTAATGAAATTTTAGACTCTGCATTTATAACTGCCTATTTAAAAATTTTATTACTGTTGTATACAGTGTAACCAATAATAAAGAAATCACTTTCTCCTCACCTTATTTCAGTAAAATAACCAGTGAATAGCATAGAGATGATTCAACAACTTGTAGGCTTCTGTTGAGAAATGGAGAAACACTAGAAAGAATTCTGATGAGGCATAGGATCAGAATTAAAATTATTCAAAGCCAGGGAGAATCTAAGATGACTCATCTACTCCAAAAAAAGGGGGGTTTACCTTCCTGCCCCTGATTAATTTCTTTTTCTCTATAGATTTTTTCCAGTTGTAGAGAATAAAGTCTTGATTTAAAACTATGGGAGTTTTAAAAACTAGGTTCTTTCACTTCATGGAGGTTTATTATGGTTCCCATCTCTTTCCTCTTACTCTTGTATTCAGGTGGGAGAGGGAATGACTGTCAGGACAGAAAAATGGATTGATACCTACTTTTTGGCCTACCTCACAGGTAAGCACCATGGGAGTTAAGTGTGAATAAATGGTGCTGAGAAGATACCTTTAGCTTCTCAAGTTAGAAGGTGCTTTGCAAAAGCAAAGTGGGGTTGGAACCTCCTATCATCTTCTGAAAGTAAAGATCACATTGGCTATAAGTGTACCCTAATTTAAAAAAAAAACTAATATTGGAAAAAACCAAGTCTAAGTTTATAAGACAGACAGATCAGATGAACTTTTACATTGAAAGAAAAGTCTCTAGAGACATAAAATGAAATAGTTCACTGCAGATTTTCATTGAAGTTCCCCCACCCTAGTGATCTTTAGGAAGCTAATGGGTAATCACCATTACCTATTAAAGCACCAGAATGGAAATTGGGAAGCCTGGGTTTTGGTTCTACCTCTTCTTCCAGATTGCTGAGATATCTGGGATGAACCTTTAAGGGCCTTAGCCTTTATATTTCTGGTATCATAAATTTAGTTAGAAGGGATCTTAGTACAACTGTCTCATTTTACATGGGGGAAACTGAGGCTCAGAGAGCTGATGACTACACAGTGAGATTTGAACTGTGGTCCTCTGACCCCAATTCTACTCTTCTTTCCTCTGTGCCACACTGGAAAATAAGAAGGAGGCAGGTAGAAAGAATCTTAACAGCAAAATATCAGGAGCTACAGTCCAGAAGTAAAGATTAAGAGCAGCTCAGAAATGACCCTGTGGCTCTATGAGGAACTGTGATTCTATTAACATTTTCCCTGACAACTTCTCAGAAACACAGATACTGTATGACAGGAAGAATGGTTCCCTGTACTTCCTCCCTTCTTCCAAATTTGTTATTTGCTTGTGTTTCCTTGTTATTTTTCACATTGGGCCATCCCTTTTCCAGTGCTTTTGTTGGTACCACCAGTGACATGCTATGGTCTAGTAGGATTTTAATGGAAGAATTGGGGAGCTCTACTCTGGAATACTAAGTCAAACTTACAGAAATAATTTTTCTTAGGATATTATACTATAAAGAGGCTTCATTTAGTGAGCTGCTATACAGGGACAGCCAAAAAGCAAGAGGGATATCTGTTTTATAATGACTGGGGAATGGACTTGTACAGGTGTACTGTTCTCACAATAAGATTCACTTTTAGCTTTAAAAAAAAAAGCAAAGATCCAGTGAAGAGATTAGTGAGAGAACAAACTTGCATTTTCATTGTATTTTCCTCTCATAGCACTCTGTAGAGTAAGTTAAATATTATCAGGGGACAGGAAGAAGCAGTAGTAGGTAACAACACAACAGAAATTCTGCCTGATGGCCTAGCATTTTGAGAATCTGCCCATCCTTGTTTGCCAAAGCTTGGATGGAGGAGACAGCATGATATTTACAAGGTGTAGACGTCTTTACTTCCTTCCCGCCCCGTTATTATTGGGGGAGTTTTAGGGTGGAGCAGTAGCCCAGAATCTGTGATGAGAATGCATTAATGATTACTCAAGTTCTTTTTAGAGCAAATAAAGTGGCAACTGTCATGGGTTTCTATTTAGTGAGTCAGACTCTGGCTGTTCAAAGCTCATGGCTGAAGTGTGACATATAAAGGATACTATTTAACAAAGTACAAGAAAATACGGTTAGTGAGTTGGAGTCAAGGTAGCTAGCATTGACGAATGTTGGAAAACATCAGTAGCAAACTGAATCAGATTACATCACAATTACATAAATAGAGACTCTGGACCAAATAGAAATTAGCATAACTTCATTATTTTGAGTGATTTATGAAGCGGTACCCAGGTAGACATAAAAACATTAAATTTTGCATTTAACAAAATTGTGAATCCCATCCCCCCATAGATCTTCTCATTATTATTGAAGAGGAGGAATTCTGGTATCTGAACAGATGAAGGTGGCTACCACTTCAAAATGCAGATTTAAGGGGAAAAGCATCCCTTTATCTTCTCTCGCCATAGTCCATATTTTCATTCTTAATAAATCTAGCAGGTTTTCTTCTTTTGTACCTGAAGCCCCTTCATTTTCTCAGTTCGTGAGTCAATGACAGATTCAGAAACATAGATTAGAAAACCCCAACAGTGTTAGGGCCTAGGGAAATGCAAGTTCAATATACTGAACAATTAAAATTAGTCAGAGAAATTGTCATTTGGATTTTGGTCCTCAGTTAATCTTGGTGAAGTCTATAGGTATGGAGGTTAGAAGAGGTATTTTAGTTATAAGGATGCTTTGTCTTTATTCCTTATGCTCAGAGGAGGGGAATATGGAGCCTAGCCTATAGATTGAGTTTGGAGGACAAGGTGATGCCATGCTACTCTAGTGCACATACATTACTATAGGAGTTGGAGGACTCAGTAAAATATCATTTGGATCCCAGATGAAACCAGGGTATGTATAATGCTGACATGAGAAGGTGTTAGGAACTTTTTCCCAAAGATGAAATTTGTCCTTAGAATTTATTCCCCTCCCCCCCAATAAAAAAAAATTAAAAAGAAAGTATTCCATTAGTCCCCTTTCACATTAATTTGTATAAAGTTTTATTGTGTATTTTCTTATGACATGAACCCCTTACTCTTGAGGGGGAAAAGTAAGTTTCCAGAGTTGATTTCCCTAGAATGGGTGTCATCATTCAAAATTCTTGGCTGGATAAGATAAAATTCATTTTCTAGAGGTTGGAACTGGGTTTTTTTTTTCAGGTCACCAAACCCCTTAACTTTACTCCAATTTATCCTACAGATTGTACTTTTCCCAAAGTGCAGATCTGACCGTATCACTTCCCTACTTAATAAACTTTAATGACTCCCTATCAACTCTGGGATGAAATACAAAATACTCTCTTTGGCATTCAAAGCCCCATCCTGCTTTTCCAGTATTCTTATACTTTACTTCCCAACATGTATTCTTTAATGCAGTGATACTGGTTTCTTGGCTGTTCCACAAATATGACACTCCATTTCTTGGCTCTAGCCATTTTTTTCTGACTATCCCCCTATGCCTGGAATGTTCTCCCTTTTCATCTCTGCTTCCTGTCTTTTTTTAAGTCTCAACTAAAATTCCATCTTTTATATAATCTATCTCTCTCATGTGTTCACCAGTAGTTTTTCTGCCTGTGTGGTTCTGTAACATGTATTAGGGCTAAGATAATTGCAACGTTTAGTTGAATTAAGAAAACAAACACATTTTCCCCCTCTATGTAGAAATTCCACATGCGAAGAGTATATATGGAAGATTAAAACCAGTTCCCTACTCCTGCTATATCCCCAGGTCTGTTCAGTGAGATTGACCCAGAAGCTCTTTCCTCTGTTATAGTTTGTTGGTACATATTTATTTCTTCGTCTCTCCCATTCGATTGTGAGTTCCTTGAAGGCAGGGTCTGTCTTTTGCCCCTTTTTGTATCCCCAGTGCTTAGCACGATGCCAGGGACCTGGTAGGCTCTTAATAACAGTTTATTGATTTGACTAATAAAGCAAGCCAATATCACAATGATAGGATAGTCTCCAAAAGAAATGGCCTTCTATCATCTGTGCAGCTAGAAGAACAGAAGTTAGGAAGAAGCAATATTACCTGTATCTTCCCTGTGTCTTATTCATTGATAATGGAAACCTGAGAGCTCTTCCAATCCACACATTCAGACAATAGTCTAATTAGTCTAGTAACTGCTGGCAAGTCACAAACATATAGAGTAACAAAAAGCCACATTGCTGGAAATGATAAAGGACCAGCCACATCTTCCAGCCTGGACATATGCTTTATAGTGGAATATCATTCAGGCTAGTTCTCATCACTGGTTATTGTCCTGAGAAGTCTTTCTTTTTTAAAAAAATAATTAAATTTTTTTTCCAATTACATGTAAAGATATTTTTTTGAGTTCCAAATTTTCTCCTACCCCCTCCCAAAGCCAGCAAGCAATCTGATATAGGTTATATATTACAATCATGTTAAATGCATTTCCACATTAGTCATGTTATAAGAGAAGAATCAGAACAAAAGGAAAAAAACACAAGAAAGAATAAACAACAACAACAAAAGTGAAAATAGTATGATTCAATTAGCATTCAGACTCCACAGTTCTTTTTCTGAATGTGGAGAGCATTTTCTACCATAAGTCTTTTGGCATTGTCTTGGATCATTTTGTTGCTGAGAAGAGTTAAGTCTTTGCAGTCTTTCAAGCACAGGAAAGTCCATTAACTCATTTCTGATGCTCACATATTCACAGGATTTTACCAAAAAGGATATTTTTTACCCCCCTCATACCCACACCTCAGGGAACAAGGGGGAGGCATTGTAGTATAGTAGAAAGAATACTACTGGTGTCAGAGGATCTAATTTCAAATCTCATCTCTCTTGCTACTTGTATTACCTTGGACAAGTCTCTTCACCATCCCTGTATCTCAGTTTCCTCAACCATAAAATGAAGGGATTGGATTAGCTATCCTCTTAGATCCTTTTCAGCTCTAGATCTCTGTTTTTGTGATACATTTCCCTTGCCACCATTATTGAAGACATTGATTTCAAAGTGGAAACATACACCTCATACTTGAGCATCATCAGATTCTTTCCAGACATTGGTGGAGAAAAAAGAGTAAGTCTGTTTTGGGAAGATATGAGAACATGTGTCTAGTAAGTTCAATACCATTGCTTCCCTGAAGTTCTCAGCTGTGATAGCTGGCCTCCAGATGGATTATTTATGTCTTTACCTTCCTCTTCAGCCTCCCCTCTCTGCAACCTCTCCAGGGTATCTCAATTTAAACTGGGGGAAACAATAACCAAGAAGAAAACCTGAAGAGCTGCCCTAAAATCTAAGATTAATAGGTTAAAAATGTCATCTTGGTATTTTGAATTTTGACTAGACTGATGGCACAATTACAGAATTCTCATCTTGGGTAGCTCAGTTAGATTAGGGGTTCTCCACCTGGGAGAGTCCGTGGATAAATTTCAAGGGGCGTAGTCCATGAACTCAAGTGGGGAAAAAAACCACATCTTTATTTTTCACTAATCTCTCATTAAAATTTAGTGTTTTCTTCAATTACAAAATGAAAAATCCCAATACATCATTCTGAGAAGGGGTCCATAGGCTTAACCAGATTTCTGAGGGTTTACAACATCCAAAAAATGGTAAGAACCTTTGTATTAGATCTACAGGGTTGTTCACTTCTGCTCCCACATGTAGCTACCATTCACAAGGTATTTTAAGGTTTTCAGTGCTCTTTAAATGGATCATCTTACTTGATATTATTATCCCCACTTTACATATGAAGAAACTGAGTCTCAGAGATTAGGTGAGTTGCCCAGAGCTCTCCAGAGCTAATAAGGGTCTGTAGCAGGATCTGGTTGCAACTCTATCTGCAAACAAGACTAGCATTCTTTCCACAATAGCACACTGCTTCCTTGACCTGGATGATGAAAAAGGGGCCCAGGGATCATGGTGAGCAAGTGTTATTAGAACATTTTGTTTGTTGTTTCCAGGTCCAGGACAAGGCTTTCCTGAATTCTACTTTTACCTTCAAGCATTCAGTAATGGGCTTGACTAGACCTAGAGATGATAGTTTAATGGAGTGTGGAGATCATAGGACTCTCCGTATTAATTGGCCTTGTCTATATCCAAGGCTATAATAACTATGAGACCTTGCATGTGTTCAGAGAAGAGCTTAGCTAGTGTGGAATATTCCATTGCTTCAGGGATGGAGGGGATTCTCAGTAGGAAAAGAACAGGAAACCACCAGGAGGTTGTTAGGTGACTGGAGGTAATGTGAGAATATGTTTAGTTGGGGAGAGGATGCAGTAGATCAGGGCATGAAGAGGGTGGTTGCCCAGAGTGAATTTTGGCTTTGTGGTTTTAAGATATTTCTGGATATGAGGCCTCTCCCACTGGGTCTGAAGGGAAAAAAAGTCAAAAGAATTTAGTTTGGGGAAATAAATTTAGTTTCCCCATGAAATAAGCAATCATTGTGTATCTCCAGCCTATGAATGCTTCATTGGGAGAATTTGTTTTGTATTTTTATTGAAAGTGTTAATATATTACTTTAGTCTGTGATAAAAACTGTATATGTGTGTGTGTGTGTGTGTGTGTTTCATATGGGATCATAGATTTAGTGTTAGCAGAAAGGGACCTTGGAGTTAATCTGATCCCACCCCTTCATTTTACAGAAGAGGAACCTGAAGCCCAGAGAAGTGAAATGATTTGCCCAAAGACACATCAATAGCAATTACTGGCAAATCACACAGGAATAGAGTAGGGAAAAAAGCCTCAATAGGAGGTGTTAACATTGCTGGAAATTTTAGGGACTGGCCACATCTTCTAGCCTGGACATAGGCTTTACACTTAGGTACTGATCTACCAGAAACAGGCATTTATTAAGCACCTGCTATGTGCAAGAGACTTATGAGTTTACTTTCTGATAGGGGAAACAACATGTTCTTCTGTATGTACATACAAGTAAGACAAATCAAATATTATTCAAGGTAACCTTGGAAAGGAAGGTACCGACAGACCCGGAAAAACCTCACACAGTCAGTGCTGCTTGACTTGAGTTTTGAAGATAACTAGGGCCTTCAGAAGGTGGAGGTAAGTTTTCCAGGCCTGCCGGACATATTAGGTACAAAGACAAGCCACTGAAAGATGGACTATCAGTGGTGTGTTTGAGGGGACAGCAGGTAGAACAGTATGGCAGGAACCTAGGATGCAGGAGAGCAAGGTGTGTGTGTGTGTGTGTGTGTGTGTGTGTGTGTGTGTGTGTGTGTGTAAAAACCAACTAGGTTGTCAAGAGTATAAAAGCCAAACAGGAATTTGTATTTGATCCTAGAAGTAATTAAAGGCTAGTGGTGTCTGGGTAGAGGAGCTGGTTAACAAGGAGAGATGCAGTGTCCTGTGTTTATATCTATATTAAAAAAACCAAGAAGTACACTTTAGCTCGACCATAGAGTGTGTAAAGAAATAAATCAGTATTGTATGAGAAGGCTGGAAAGGTAGGTTGGGGCCAGATTGAGAGAGACTTTCAATGCCAGAGGCATTCTATAGAATAGAATATACCAAGTATGTGAACTTATGGCACAGGATCAAAGTACCTTCTGTGACCCTGTGACACCAAAATGGAACAGAGGAACACAGTGACCACTTAGCAAGGGTCAAATGACTGACCAGAGTAAATCCATGCAGAACACCAAAAAGATTTTCACAATATTGACTGGAAAGACCTGACCTTTAAGGTTTTACAATCCACATGAATTTGAATGTGGCACCATTTGCTAAATCAACAGGAACAAAGGCAGCCTATGTGACTTGGCTAACACAGGTACAGCATTTTAAAATCTGCCATGCTTAAATTTACTCCCAAGTCAGTGGAACCGAGCAACTTAACTGTGTGACTTGAGATAATGCTGATTGAAAGTGATTCCCTTGTGCTTTAATAATGCATAATGGTGTCTAGAATCGAGATTGCAGTCTAATTTGGCACTCACAGGCCCCCAGTCTATACATTTGTATCTGTTTTTGAGCTGAGGAATTGTACTACTTATGCATTTCAACTTTCTACTTCAAGTAGGTTCCTAGTCAACTTTAAAAACCATAAATATTAATGGGAGGCATGTTCAATTAGAATTCAGTTTATAAGTAAACTATACTATTTCTCATACATTTGTATTTACCAAGTAATGCGCTGGATGCAAAGATTTCATAAAATCTTTTTTTTTCTACTGAATGTTTTACTACCATCAAATTATAATCTTCTAAACCTACCTAAGGAATAAAATAGGCCATAGAGCCTAGGTCTACCTAAGTAAAACCACACTATTTATTTGTGAAAACTAGAAGAATTGCCAGATGTTTATCATTGACCTTATGGTCATATATAGAATTCCCCTGAAGAACACATTTCCCACTAAACACATCTTGCAAAACTTGAGAATGAGGCACCCAGAAGAGCTATGTACATTGTCTTCCTTCTAAATTCCAACCCTCTAGCTATTAGCATTCCAGTCCACCTGTAGGTTTTTTCCCCCACTAAGAAGGGTTGTACTAAATGAAAAAAAGAGAGAGCTGAAGCTGATAAAGCCTTTAAGGTGTTTTAATTGGTAGCCTCATAGGGGCAAGAAAGCTTGGCAAGACCAAAAGGAAATCAGCCTTGCAGAACTTTTGGAAAAAAAAGTCTTGCAAAGGAATTTCACTCTCATTTCATCAGCTGTAGATTCAAACACAGGTAGTGATGTAATCCCTCCTTTGAGTGATATTCATTAGGATACTTAGAGCTAATGACTACCAGTTCCATCTAAGTTGCACCCTAATGAAGGTCAGCATGGCATGAGTTGTAAAAACGGACTTTGGGACAGTGCCATCTCTCGTGAGTTCCCTAGCAGTTATTCCACCTGAGTGGTTCTGTAACATGCATTGATGCCAATATAATTGCAGCATTTAGTTGTATTTTTAAAAATTCACATTTTCCCTCTCTATGTAAAAATGTCACATGTAGCAGAATATATATGGGGGACACAACAGATTCAAACCAATTTCCTATTTATGCTATCTCCCCAGCTCTAGTCAGTGAGACTGACCCAGAAGCTCTGAAAGATCCCAAATTCTTCCAGAGAGTAAATCATTGACCTCAGTCAAGGTGTTAAACAGAGAGGCCTATGTTTGCAAAAGGTGTTTCTCATTGTCATGGAAGATATATAGAATAAAGTCCAAACCAAGGGAGAGTTCCCATCAATGGTGAGATTATCCAAAAGCTTCTCTTGGAAGATGGTTCACATATTGCATTAAGCCCTGTAATATTACAGGAGCTCCTTAGTTAATTAAATCTACCAGAATACCAAATGGACCTAGCTATTCACAATGGGGAAAAAAAGGATTAAAAAAATTTACTGGAATTTGGCATGCAGCTGAATGAGCAGTCCTTTTAGTTAGTCCATTAATATAACTTCGAATGGCACTTCAGGCAGACAATTACTTGGGTACAGAAGGAGGAAGAGCCTGGGCTGAATTGCATTTGGGAAATTGCAGAGTGCTTTTGCAAAGTGCTTTCAATGATCCCACACTGCCTGTTATTGTGAAAGTCCATCTTTTTAGCATTATTGTTATTCCATTACTCCACTGTAGCTGTGAATAAAAGGCACACTATGATCTTAGAGGTACAAATACACAAGTAACACAGAGGTAAACTGGACAGTTGCATGGTGGGTAAAAACAGTATATAGCATTCAAATTCAGGTTGGTTATTAAAAAATGAATAAGTACCTGATATGGTCAGGGTACTGGTTACAACTTGCTAGCATTGAAGTTACCAGTGATCAACAGTGTATGTGAATTGGTGCAAAAAGCATCGTTAAGGACCTCAGTCCTTATAAAGGGAAATGAGCCAATCATAGAGTCAGAATGAGGGCATTTTTTGAGAACAAACACAGGAAAAATGTTGTTGTTCATATACAAAATAAATTAATGTGCCTTGATTTTTTTCCCATTGATGAAATATTTCTTCTACCATTTGAAAAAAATCCACCTTTTGATAAGGCCTTTAAAAAAAACCTTTGCATTTAAAAATCTATTTAATTATTCGTATCTACTCTTTCATCTTGGACACATCTTCATTTCATTGAAAATGTTATACTCGGGTAGAACCACTGACCATCCATACGTTGAAAGAATGAAACTGAGCTCTGTTTTGGAGTCTGTCTGGAGTGCACAGTGTCCTGCTTGCTGCCATTGAGGCATGATTGTAAAGACGTGAAGCCAGTGGTCACAGAGGAACTTCTTCAGTTAATGCCAAGTTATGTGGATTCAGTGAAAACATTTAGTCTTTGGTGTTTATTTGGCTTTCTGCCCAGACTACAGGCACTATGTAAGTTTCAAGACTTATTTGTTGGCTTTACACTATTTCAAGATAATTAGGAGCAAGTACGTATTTATTAAGCATCATCACTGTACTAAGGATTGAACTCTGTAGACTCACTTTGATTATATTTCTGTCATTGGCTGGCTGTTGACGTTCTCCACATCTAAAATTCTACAGTAGTGTGTCCAAAGCCAGCCCAGTCAACATCTACAGGCAGATCTCAGGCACTCTTCCCTCCCACTGCCACTTGAATGTTGGTTGGTCTTATCAGGAACACTGTGTCCAAAATAAATGTCAGGGCAGTCGGAATTCTGACATTTGGCAGGGATACTAGCATGTTTAGGTAGGAATAGGCACAATATAGAAACCAGGCTTCCCCTTCCTCCCTCATGGGCTTCATCCTACCTCAGCTCCTCCAAAGTAAGGCCTTTTCTTCCTGGAAAGCATTTGGGGCCACATTCCCATCCTCCGGATCTCTTCAAAGGTCTTAGGTTCCACAGAGCTCAGTGATACATGTGACTTATTCAGAGAGAGGAACTGCTCACTGATGAGATGGAAATCCTTTGTGGAGGAAGAAGGAATTTAGCCTTGTATTGTTTGTGGAGGGAAAAGAAGGGTGGCGTATTTTTTTTCTATTATATTGCAACTTCACCAGCCATATACTGACATGGAAAAGAATTTAGGATGATTAGAGCATATCCATTTTGAGATGTGAAGGTTTCATTTTTAGGATTTTGTAATTCTATCGGATAAAACCATTCTTAGTGGCAGTTGTGATTTGCACTCGTACCCAGACAACAGTAGCTAGTCAGAAGAAAATATCAATGTTCTGCCAGGTTCTGATGTCTGTGAAATTTTGCCAGCAGCAAAACAGGATCAAAAATAATAAACAGACCTCCTCCCTCAACTGCCTGCATGGTATTTACACAAAGAGATTGATGAAGAGTGTGTGTGTGTGTGTGTGTGTGTGTGTGTGTGTGTGTGTGTGTTCGTGTTCAGGAAAGGAAATCTTTAGGGAGAAATGTGAAATACTCTGGCATATGTGTAAGAGTGAATATTTTATCAAATAATCAAGATTCCATGGATCTTAGAACTATAAGGGACATTAGAGTCCATTTAGTGCCAACTTCTCATTTTACAGATGAAGAAGCTGAAACTTGGAGAGAAATGACTTGTCAAAAGTCATACAGAGGGGCAGCTGGGTGGCACAGTGGATAGAGCACCGGCCCTGGAGTCAGGAGTACCTGAGTTCAAATCTGGCCTCAGACACTTAATACTTACTAGCTGTGTGACCCTGGGCAAGTCACTTAACCCCAATTGCCTCACCAAAAAAAAAAAAAAAAAAAGGTCATACAGAGAGAGTGTCGTAGCTGAACTTTGAACCTAGGTCCTCTTACTCCCAAACCAGTGTTCTTTTGAGTAGGATAGTTTCTATTACAGAACAAGTGCACTGCATTTTGAAAACAAGTTACTGTGTCATGTGATGCCATAAAACTTACATGTTTTGTGGGGTTCCTTTTCACCGTAAAACAGTATGATATTGAGCAGAAAGCTATGTTATTGCATTTTCAATGCAGGGAAATAGCATAATCTAGTGCGTGTGCGTGCGTGTGTGTGTGCGTGTGCATGCGTGTGCGTGTGCGTGTGTGTGCGTGTGTGTGTGCGTGTGTGTGCGTGCGTGTGTGTGTGTGTGTGTGTGTGTGTGTGTGTGTGTGTGTGTGTGTGGAAACAAGCCAGGAGCTCTGCTTTCTTTGATTCTTCCTTCACTAGTCTATTGCTTGACTTTAGACTAATTGACTTAATCTATCTCAGTCAGCTTCCTTATCTTTCAAGTAGATATTATTTTTGCAGGATTATTGAGAGGAAAAAACTAAAGTGATGAATGTGAATACTTCAGATTCAATCATTTTTAAAGCACTGAGGTGCTCCCTAGGCATTCACTGTAGCCCAGATCATAGATGCCGTTTTAAGCCAGACTCTCCCCTCTAGGATGTTATTATAAGGAACAAAACACCAAGAGCAATAGCCCTTGTCTGTTTCTGGGAAGGGAAATGGGATTTTAGTACCCTGGAGGACTCTAGACTGTCTACCTTTCTTGAATCCCCAGCCTCCTTAGTAAAATCACTGATTATGCTCAGCCTTAGATTCCCGCCCCCCCCCACATGTGCTGCTGAACGAAAATGATGCAAATATTCTATGTCCATTACAAATTTATGTTCTATAACCTCAACTGGGCCCTCACTGCTGCTAGGCAATTCTGTGTACTACCCCCCTTATAAACTCAATATCCTGCTCTCCACAGTGGCTCTTCCAAACCTTTTCATCCCTCCTCAAACCTCCCACTATTCTCCCTGCCCCCCCCCAGAACTTTGACTCATACTTTGCAGAAAAAATTGAGGCCATTCTCTATGAACTCCCTCTTCTATCACCTCCTTGTCTCACATGATGAGGTGGCCTTACTCCTTACCAAGTAATCTCTTTGCCTATTGAAGCAACCCAGTTCCGTCCTGTATCCCTCTGTTATCCCCACTCTTTCACTCTTTCTCTGTCTATAGTCTCCTTCCCTACTGGCAAGCCCATCTTCCCCATCCTGAAAACACCTTCACTTGATCCTTCCATCCCAACTATTATCCTGTATTTCTTCCCCTTTGTAGCTAAGATCTTCAAACAGGCCTTCTACAGTAGCTGCCTCCACTTTCTCTGCTCTCTTTCTTAACCCTTTACAATCTGACTTCCCCAAAAGAGTCATGATGGAAAATGCTCTCTACATTCAGAAAAAGAACTATGGAGTCTAAATGCAGATTAAAGCATGCTATTTTTCACTTTTGTTGTTGCTTTTATGTTGTTGTTTATTCTTGTTTTTTTCCTTTTGTTTTGATTCTTCTCTTACAACTTGACTAATATGGAAATATGTTTAACATGTAAAAAACAAAACACCAACCTGGCTTCTGACCTTATCATTCCACTGAAATTGTTCTCTCCAAAGTTACCATTGATCTCTTAGTTGCCAGATCCATTGGTCTTTTTTCCATCCTCATTCTCCTTGACCTCTCTGCAGCCTTTGACACTGTTGATCATTCTCTTCTTGCTAATTTCTTCTCTCTAGGTTTTCAGGGGCAGGCTTTCTCCTGCTTCTTCTCCTACCCATCTGACTATTTCTTAGTCTCCTTTGCTGATCCTCTTCTAGATCATTCCCTCTAACCATAGGGGTCCCCCAGGGTTTTGTCTTGGGCCTCTCCCTCCCCCTCTCCCCCTCTCCCCCCTTCTCATACCTCCCCCTCTCATTTCACTTGATGATCTCATTTGTTCCCATGGGTTTATTTACCATCTATATGCTGATGATTTTCAAATCTACCAATCCTGCCCCAACCTTTCTGCTGACCTCCAATCTTACATCTCCAACTGCCTTTCTGATATCTTGAATTGTATTTCTAGTAGACATCTTAAACTCAATATGGCTAAAACAGAACTCCATTATCTTTCCCCCTAAATGCTCCCACCTTCTATCTTCCTTGTTGATAGAGGGTAACACCATCCTCCAAGTCCCTCAAGCTCACAGTCTAGGAATCATTCTGGATTCCTTACTCTCTTTTCCCCTCCTCCCTTCTCCCCCCCCCCCAAGTTTCTGGTCTGTTTTCAAGGCCTGTTGATTTCACCTTTGGAACATCTCTCAAACATTCCCCCTTCTCTTCCCTGGCACTTCCCCTGTTCTAGTGCAGACCTTCCTCACTTCACACCTGTACCTCTGTGATAGCCTCTTGTTGGTTCTGCGTGCCTCCAGTCTCTCCCCACTCCAGTTCATTCTCCAAACCATGAAAAGCAATTGTCCTAAAGTGCAGGTGCAATTAAGTCCTTCTCTACTTAATAAGCTCCAGTGGCTCCCCATCACCTCTAGGATGAAATACAAAATTCTTTGCTTGGTATTCAAAGCCCTTCATAACCTAGCCCCCCTCCTACATTTCCTCACTTATTACACTTTGCTCCCCTCCCTGACAGGTTCTCCTTGATCCAATGACACTGGTCTCCTTGCTGTTCCAGGAAGAAAACTCTTCCTCTCTTGGCTGCAGGCATTTTCTCTGGCTATCCTCCATGCTTGGAAGCTTCTCCTTTCCCTCCTCTGACTGCTGACTTCAATAGCTTCTTTTAAATCCCACCAAAATCCCACCTATAGAAGACCTTCCCCAACCTCTCTTAATTTTAGTGCCTTCCCTCTGATAATTATTTACTACTTATCCTGCATGTAGTTTGCTTTGACTATATTGGCATGTTGTCTCTTCCACTAGACTGTAAGCTCTCTGAAGGCAGAGACTGGTTTTTTACCTCTTTATGTATCCCCAATCCTTATCACAGTGCCTGACATAGTAGACACTGAATAAATGTTTGTTGATTGATTGGAGGTAGAGAAGAATCAGAGTTGAGTGAATGGACCCAAAATTCAGTGTCTATTTGGATGCCTTAGAGATCTGTGCTTGGCACTGCATTATTTACCTTTTTTTCCCCCACCAATCTGGACTTGTCACATTTGCAGATAGCAAAAAAACTGAGAGAGAGAGAGTTAACACTCTGGATAACAGATTCAGGATTAATAAAGAGCTTGACAGAATATATGTATGTAAATATGTACATGTAAACACACACGCATGTATATATGTGTGTATGTGTGTGTATACACACACACACACACACTCTAAAAAGATAAACTACAGTAGGGACAGAGTCTTACATTTGGGTTAAAAACAAATCAACTTCATAAGTACAAGACCAACAGTAGTTCATTAGATAAAGACATAGGAGTTTAGGTGCACTGCATTATCATTATTGTGAGATGCTCTAGGACAGTCAAGAAGGCTAGCACCATTGGCATGACAGAAGGCACAGTGGGCTATTGCACACTTACCTGAGTGCCTCGTTTTTTGGAAGTAAAAGTAGTAAAAAGTCTCAAATTCATGCCACATGAGGATCATTTGAAGGAACTGGAGAATTTTAACTTGAGGAAAAGACATACAGCTGTATTTAAGTACTTGAAGGGGAAAATCAGATTCATGTGGGGCTCCAGAAGGCAGACAGAAGTAGAAACAACAAATGGAAGTTTCTAAGAGGCAAGATTTTGTCTTGATGTAAAGGGGAAAAAATCCTAACAAATAGAGCTGGCAGATCTAGAAAAGGCTAGATGACCTTATCTTGAGGTATGCTTAACAGGGAATGTTGTCCAGGCATGAATTAAACTGCATGGTCTCTGATGTCTCTTTCAACTCTATTTCAAATTTCTCTGAAAATTGTGTTCCATTCCTAGGGTGGTGGTGGTGGGGGGGAAGCTAACTATGCCAGTGTGTTTTTATTATCTTTTCTTTGTTCCTTAATAGATGCAATTCTTTGCACCATTTTTATATTTTTAGGTTCTTTTTTCAAATTTTTGTTGTGAGTTTTTAGGTTTTTTTAATTACAGAAGGACAGTTAATCTGAGTAAATGTATCTAATTAAGGTCATCTTAACCTCAGCTTTTATCTTTTCACTCACTGAAAAATTTTATCTTCAGATTTTAAAATATTTTACCCTAAATAAATTATTTCAACTAACTGAATAGTCTAAAAAATGGACTAAACATAAAAACTTAGTATAGACATATATGTGTATATATAAATGTACATCTTGAGTGACTAGTTTAAATTCTTTTATTAAATAAAAAATGAATTATAGAATGAAATAAGAAATGGAGTCCATTGTTGCTTACAGGAAACATGAATTCAGTGCAAATCATATAGCCAAATATATGTGTAGCTAAGGTTATTTTCTCTAAATGAGTTTTCTGATGTTTAAACAGGCTTATATTTTGCTTTAAATCTTTCTTAAATGAATGACATATAGAAGACATTCATGTAGTATGATTTCTGTTATCTACAAGCATTTGATGATTTAACATATAGTCAAACCCATAGAAACACTTTTAGTTGTGAATTTCTAGATACCTCAGTGTTACAAAAGAACCCTAACAAGTTGTGTGAACAAATGAACTACAAGCAGATTTGCGGAGTATCTAGAGTACTTCTAGCTAGAGCCAAATATACAAAACTTATTTCCATCACAGAATGGTAGGTCCTTTCCAGAGGTGCTTGAGCATATGTGTAGATCATTGTGTACAGACCATTGCACTGAATAATGAGGTGCCTAGCTGTTATAGTGCTGCTCTATCCACAGTGTGGATAGAGAGCTGGCCTTAGAATTGAGGAGACCTAGATTCAAGGTTTGCCTCTGATTCAAGGTCACCTCAATCTTCTGGTGATGCAGGAAGCCCTTTAAGGCCAACCTGAGAAGGTACTGAACTTGACTAAGAGAGGAAGTTCCTCCCTTGTAGCACCATACACCATTCATACATATATATATATATATATACATATGTGTGTGTGTGTGTATGTATGCACATGTATATATGTCTGTATATTCATGCATATCTCTATATAGATAGCTATGTGTATGTGTAAGGTTTTCTTTATTTCTTTTTAATTTGATGTCATTTTTCATTTGTTTTTTATTTTATTTTATTTTCTGTTTCTGCATCTCTGGTGTCTGGTAGGTACTTAATAAATGCTTGGTTGATGGACAGAAGCCAACTTTTACTCTGGTGTGCACTTCATAAATTATTTAGCTCAGTCACTGAGCATTTATTAAGCATCTACTATGTGCCAGGCCTATGTTAGGGCCTGGGTATACAAAAATGAAGGAGGTAGAGACTGTAAAAGTTTGCTGTCTGTAATTAGAGGTTGAGAAGCATCTTGAATGAGGGTGAGGAATTGTGGTGGATAAGAAAATATCCAGAGTGTATGGAGGAATATCCCACTGACTTATCAAGAGAAACAGGACTCCAGATTTCAGTGACTTCTTTCTCCTGCATCTGGACAGAGTCATTCTCCCCACCCACAGGGATGTGAGGTACCTGACAGTTTCCATGCAGCCAATTGGCTTAAAAGAAACAACACATTTGTTTATACGTGCCGTGGCCGTGTGAGCATCTATTTATAAATCACTGAAATTTGTGATGAAGGCTGACAATTTGGCATGAAAGTTAGGAGTAACTGGAGATGAGAAGGCAAAAAAGCCACTGCTGCCTTGAGCACCTTGTTCTGTTCCAGAAACAAAGGAAAAAGGAGTCTCTAACTCATTCTTTTCTTGACTCTCATGAAGCTCCACCCAGAACTCTGCCTAGATCTTTGGATTTCTCTTACCACAAAGCTTGTAGCTAGATTGGAGGGTTTTCAATGAGAGTCAGCAAAGCTGACTAAGACTCTATAGGTATTGACATATGGGAAAATATAAAAGGAACCAAATTTGAATACTGAAGCTAAATGTGGACTAAAGGAAAACATGTTGGGAGTCTACACACAGACACACACAGAGACACACAGACACCCCCCCCCATACTATGGGGGAAAGACTACAAGAGAAATTGATGCAAACCACTACAGCTTAAAAAGCCTAGATAAACAAATGATTGTCTGTAATTCAATGTGGTTTGCCCCTTCAAAATAAGTGTACTTTAATTCCTAATATGTATGTCTCTCTACCATTCCACTGTTTTCCCTCCTTACTTTCCCACCCCCATCCCCGGTACGTATACACACACACACACACACACACACACACACACACACACACACACACGTTCCAGAATGCCTTTTAACAAAGACAATATTCTTTAATTCATGTCAGGATGCAGTAGTTTAGCTTCTATAACTTCATTGCCTTTGTCCATCGGCTATCAAATGGTGATAGAAGGATCTCTTTAGATGGAACAAGATAAAGTACTGGGCATGGAGTTAGGAAGACCTAAATTCTGATCTTACATCAGACATTCACTAGCCTTGTGACCCTCCCTGGTCTATCACTTTACCTCTCTTGCCTCAGTTTATTCATCTCTAAAATAAAAGCACTTACCTTCCAGGATTGGTGTGAGGATTAAATGAGATTTTAGATAGATAGCACTTTGGATACTTTCAATCTTTATGTAAATGCTGGCTATCATTATTAATCGGTCAACAAGCATTTATTAAGTGCCTACTATGTGCTAGGAACTGTGCTAGTGCTAGAGATACCAAGACAATTCTCAAAGTGTTTACATTTTAGTATATGGTCATCCTGCATGCCACAAGTCAAAAATCCTGAATCAAGCACCCAGAAGATTATGTAAATCATTTATTAGAGTAGCAGCTATGCCACAGTTGTTCAGCAGTGGATACTGCCTTATGTTTTCTCTCTTTCAGACATATTTACCCCAAGCCTGAGCTTTCAACCTAGTCTAAAGTACAGGAGTATTAGGACATCATAAATAGTTGGGGTAGCATATCTTCAAAGTCCAGTGTCTTGGTTTTTTTGTCAAATAATTCTTTTTAAACCTTCTGTGGTGACTATTGTTTAGCTCAAAATAACAATCTGTCAGGACAGCTAGGTGGCAGTGGATAAAGCACCTGCCCTGGATTCAGGAGGACCTGAGTTCAAATTTAACCTCAGACACTTGACACTTCCTATCTGTGTGACCCCAGGCAAGTCGCTTAATTCTCATTGCCCCCCAAAAAAAAGTAGGAAACAAATTGGTTCCTACGTTTAAAAAAAATAACAATCTGTCTTTTTTGGACCCACTCATTTGATGAAGGGTGTCAAACGCTGCCTTTTCCCACAGCAGGGAGATCAGAAGTCATCTCGCATCTGCTTTGCCAGTATTCCATTACCATCATAGGAACTGCACATGCCTGGCATCAGAAGGTATGCGGGCAATCCTGACTCTAGCTGACAGAGGCTTCATAGGACAGGCATTTTATCCTCATACATTCTTATCGAGGAGCCCTGAATAACTGGGCTCCAGTCCAAGAATCCTCGTCTCAGGGTGTAACATTTATTGCTCCTCTATGTCCTATTTAATAATCTATGCCAATCTCCAACACAGGCCTCTGTGCCATCATTTCCCCCAACCTTTTAGGCTGCCCTTGGATACTGTCTTAAGGGAAGATGATAAAGAATTATTTTCACCCTAAACTTGAAAGGGCCTGGATTTAGAAATAGATATGACTATTTCTGCATCAACATCTAGCTATGAATTCAGCTCATTCATTTATTCCATACCCATTTGTTGAGTGCTTCTTGGGTTCACAGCCCCAAGTGGTATAAAATACTCTTTCTTACCCTCATGGAATTCACCCTACAGTAGGAGAGACAGAGATAAGCAAGGAATACAGATATTTTCAATTCAAGGTATCACTTATTCATTCAATAAGAATTTGTTGACTTTAATTAATTAATTAATTTTGCTGGGCAATGGGGGTTAAGTGACTTGCCCAGGGTAATACAGATAGTAAGTGTCAAGTGTCTGAGGTCAGATTTGAACTCAGGTCCTCCTGAATCCAGGGCCGGTGCTTTATCCACTGCGCCATCTAGCTGCCCTGTTGACTTTAATTTACAAAGCATTATGCTTGATACTTTGGGGTGTATATAAATAAATTATTGTCAGTGTTTTTCTTAAGTGATAATTACTCTCCAAATAGGGCTGACTAAATGCTTTGGGAATTTAGGGGATAAGAAGATCTCTCCAGATCAGGAGGTAGGTAGCACTGGCATTTGATTTATAGGTAGGACTTTCTTAATTGAAGAAAAAAGCCACATTGGCTGGAAAATAGAGACCCTCCTAGGGGGTCCCAAAAGGTAATGCAAAATGGTACAAAATGATAGAATATGCAGGGCTGAAGAGTTTAGGACTTTATTCATTAAGCAGTAGGGAGAGACACAAAGTCTCACCAGGGCAGTGATATGATCACAATAGTACTTTTTTTTTAATCATAAAAGTATTTTATTATTTTCCAGCTACATGTAAAGATAGTTTTCAGCATCTGTTTTCATAAGATTTTTAGTTCAAAATTTTTCTCCCTCCCTCTAATATGGGCTATATATGTACAATCACATTAAACAGATTTCTGCATTAGTCAAGTTGTGAAAGAAGAATCAGAAAAAAGGAAAAAAAAACCTCAAAAAAGAAAAAACAAAAGTAGAAACAGTATGGTTCAGTCTGCATTCAGAATCCACAGTTCTTTTTTCAGGATGTGGAGAACATTTTCCATCATGAATGCTTTGGAATTGTCTTGGATCACACAATAGTACTTTAAGAAGATTAATAGGACAACTATATATTGGATTAGAAAGGATGAGACTGGAGATAAAACAGTGAGGATAGTATCACAATAATTTAGGCATGAACCAAGGTCATGGCTGTTGAAATGGAAGGGCTAGATATGAATGACTTATCTTCTTGAAATTTTTGGATACCACCGACCAGCACATGTTTGTATTATGTTAGACTATTTTCATTTGTGATTAGTTTGATTCCTAACCTGCCTACTCAAATGTGTTCCCGGTTAGAGTGATGACAGGAAAATATCAAAGTATATTTTTCATCAGCTCCTGTGAGGTCAACAACCTCTATATAGATAACTTCCAGAGCAATCCATATTGCCCTCGTCTCTCTGAACTTCAGACCTGCATCACTAATTGTCTATCAGATCTTTTCAACTGGATGCTCCAAAGCCAATCAGCTAGCATTTATGTGTGTGATGTGATCAGACCTGAACTTTAGGAACATCAATTTGACAGTTGAGTGGAAGATGGACTGGAGTGAGGAGATACTTCAGGCAGGAAGAGTTATTGCGATAGTCCAGATGTAAAGTAATGAGGGCTGTACCAGGGTGGCGGCGTTATCAGAGAGTAAGGCTCCTATGTGAGAAATAAGAGAGTAGAAACTACAGGACTTAGCAATTTCTTAAATGTGGGATGTCAGCTTGAGGATGACACCAAATAGATCTCAATGTTCCTAACAGAACTTGTTATCTCTTCCCTAAAACCCAATATTCCTCTGAATCCCCCTATTTCTGACAGTGCTATCCTTCTAGTCACAGAGCCTTCTTCAAATCTTCCATCTCTTTCACTCTCCTTCCTGGTTCTGTTCAGTCGCCAACTTCTGTTGATCTTACCTCCATAAGACCCCTTGCGTCGGATGCCTCCTCTTCTTTCCTCACATAGCACAGGCCTCTCAGTTCATCATCTCACCTGGACTATTATAATAGACTACTCATTTTTCTCCCTGCATCCAGACTCTCTGCTCTCCCATCCATCTTCTGCACCACTGCCACATTGATATTTCTAAAGCACCAGATTGACCATGGTCCTCCCCAACTCAAGAAGCTGTAATGGTTCTCATTTGCTATTGTGATCAAATATAAAAACTCTGCTTTTTTAAAACTGAAAGCCCTTCACAGTCTGACTCTACCCTACTATTCTAGGCAGTTATAGCTTACTGTCCTTCATGTGCAATACATGGCAGCTAAAACAGACAAATCACTGTTCTTCATGTACTGCATCTCATCTCCTGCCTACATACCTTTGCAAAACCTGTTCAGCATGGCTTCCTCCTCTTCTCTCCACCTCTTAGATTCCTTGCTTCAAAGCTCAGCTAAACCTCTGCTTAGATCAGCTGCTAATCCCTAGATTACATTGTATTTACTTAGGTGTGTACAAGTTATTTTCACTGTAGAATATAAGCTCCCTGAGGTCAGACAGCTTCATTTTTTGGAGATATTTGATAAATGCTTATTAATTGTTCTTAGGACCTCTCAGAAGAGACCTTCAATAAACAATAACACTCATTCAGTGACTAGTGTTAATGGGACTTCTTTCTTACTGGATGGAAGTGGACCACCTTATAATTGAAATGCTCCTGACTATAAGTACCTATGGAAGATGTCCACTATTCTTCCTATTTTAGGTGGATATATAGTTGATTTAAAAGTTCACTGACAAAGGAATAAAATCAAACATTAACATTAAAGGTTTGACATAACCTTGTATGGTAATAGGATTTTTATTTTAAATTAGTTTGAAACCTTTCAACAGTTTTTTTAAAATGTGTTTTCCTTTACATTTACCTCATGCTTAATTCTGAATATAAGAAAGAACTGGGAAAGTGCCAAGTTTTAGAAATGTGATTATCACAAAACATTAGTTAAATTAGGCTGACTCAGATTAAATAGTTATGAACTTCAAGATAAATTTGCAAAGAAATTGAATAACAAACATTCTTTCTAGGACACCTGTTCTAGTGGTTTGTAGAGATTTTTTAAGAACTGAGTCAGCACTTAATCAAGAAAGGGAATTGCAAATGGAGACCCTTCCTGAAGTAATTTTAAGGTGTTTAAATATTTTATGAAGCACTAAATCAAATATGTTTGCCTCGGGGAGACTCCCTGAATGGTGTTGAATAAGAAATATTCATATGCCACTTTACAAGAGCTATTAATGTAAAGTTTAACTTGCTATATGGAATGGAGGCCCAGATTTTACAGCCAGCCCCAATCAACTTTGAATTGAATGGGAATACCTGATGGCCTTTGGCAACTGTGCCTGTGTGTTCCAAAACAGACATAGCCACATCAGTTAATTGGCTTTTACTGTTCATGTTAACAGAACCCATTGAGTGCTTCAGGGAGTCCCTGTACACATGAGGCTATTACCACTGCAACTTGTGATACCCATTTTAAGTGTTTCCTTTCAATGGCAGATGTCCTAGATCCATCCAATTTTGATCGACTTCTTTTTCCACAAAGCTTGATTTAGCTCAGTAGAATAGTCCTTTCCATTGGGGCGACTAGGTGGCGCAGTGGATAAAGCACCAGCCCTGGATTCAGGAGTACCTGAGTTCAAATCCGGCCTCAGACACTTGACACTTACTAGCTGTGTGACCCTGGGCAAGTCACTTAACCCCCATTGCCCTGCAAAAAAAAAAAAAAAAGAGAGAGAGAATAGCCCTTTCCAGTCCTGTGCCATGATGTCAGTGCTCATGTGTGGAAGAAGTTAGTTCTGGGAAATGGGTGATCCTCAAGGAGATGGTCTAAGATTCATGGGGAAGGAAAGAAGGGAGGAGGTCACACAATGAGTGTCAGCACTTTAAGGCAAAGCTCCAATTGTGTCCTGTCAGTTTTGACTTTAGTAATGATTCTAAGTCTCTACCCATGGTTTGTTGTTGTTGTTGTTTGTTTTTTTGGGGTGAGGCAATTGGGGTTAAGTGACTTGTCCAAGGTCACACAGCTAGTAAGTGTCAAATGTCTGAGGCTGGATTTGAACTCAGGTCCTCCTGACTCCAGGGCCAGTGCTGTATCCACTGTGCCACCTAGCTGCTCCTACCCATGTTGCTTTGATATGGACAGTTGGAATGAAAACTATAGCAAGAAACATTTTATAATATATCTGTCAACTCTTATGGAGACAATGCCTTAGTGATTCTTCATTTTTGGAACTTTTCATTAATTCTTGAGTTGATGTAATTTGTGGATGTAATTCAGTATTGTACTCTGTGTGTGGGAATTATATATCCTGATTTCAAATATTCTGTCCCATTTATAATTTTTTAAAATGTTAGTCTCGGTATCCTGATTTGGAATTTGGAAACTATAGTCACATCCACAATCCATGTTAGTTTATTTCCTTTCAAGTTGTTTTGAGAAGGAAGGAGAAAAAAGAGGAGGAAAATCTTTGCACCAATATTTAGAACATACGTTTCAGTCTGTAGTCTATCCCCGCTGTGCTAATGAGAATAAAGGCTATGTGTTCCAAGTAATTTTCTTCACCCCTGAGGAAATAGGTATAGTGTAAATCCTGTTGTTTTTCAAGACTTTGGTAAGCTGTGGGTGGGAGTTGGACTCAAACCTCACAGACTGAAACTTGTTTGTTACAAGCTAAAGTCTGTGTGTGTGTGTGTGTGTGTGTGTGTGTGTGTGTGTGTATCTTTCATTTTTTGATCGTATCTTACAGTAGCAAACAGGCAATTACTTAAAATTTTAGAGATAATTGTTTTCTTTTACTGGAAATAAAATGAAAAAGGAATTAATCTCAAGTCCAGAAAGCATGGGTCTTTAGAGGAATTAAAAAACAACAACCACCCAACAACACTTCTCTCAGCATCTCCTCACAGTCCCAGTTGTGTCTGACAAATTTAAAGTTATCACATTTGCTTCGAACCGGTACCGCTCTGTTGCCACCATTTTGTTAGGCTTCTAACAGTGTGGTTAGTTATACTGGACAGAAAGTGATACAGGCTGGCAAAGGCAAGAGCCCTTCCGGCAGGACTGAGCTGATAGATGCATCGTGAATCTACTATCTCTCACTGTGATTCATCCCTTCTGATGGGCCCATTCATCACTGTGCATCATGTGTCAGTGGCAAGGGCTGTCTTCATTCTGCCTTGGACAGATGAGTGTTCCGGTAATAGGTAACAGTTAAAATGTTAGGCAAATGGTGAAAGGATTGGCTCCCCTGACTCTTTGTTTGTATCCACTTCCAGTTTGAGGCGGCTCATCTTTTTTTCCAAAAGACAGACTATATGTAATCAAGATCATTCTCTTATATGGGGCTTCTTCCGCCCCATCTCCTCATGGCTCCTAGGTCCAAGTTCATCGTTGAAGAAAGCATTCCGAAGTGCATGAAGCTAGAACAAAAGAGCAAGCCAGCTCAGGCTGCCCTCACCCATCCAGCATGCACATACAGTGTTTTAACTGTTCTGGAAAGAATGAAGCATTCATAAGCTGTTCCATTTTCAAGAAAAAATTTCCTGTGACATTTTAATCCCCTTTTGTGCCAGAGCATTTTTAGATTTTTTCTGCTGCAAGTCATCTCAAATGCTTTGTATCTTTCACTTTCAGATGAATTGCATATTATGAGCATGACCCAAGATAAAATATAATGCCAGTATTATTAGATGAAAGTCTCATTCTTTTGGACATTCTGGGCTACTGGTCAGCACATAAATACTGACCTCCGAGTATGCGTAGAAGTCCTTAGAGACTTGTGCTTAGGAGGGAAAAAATGACTTAAAATTAAAATGACCACCTGTAACACTATTTGGTTTATGTTTCTGTGAAACAGGTTTTTCTTCTGTGGACACTGTAATTAGAAACATTTGTTGTAATATGAAGGGAAGAGAGATCAAGCATTTCTTCTGAAGTAGAAACTGGATGATCTCTGAAGATGCAGCCTGGTCTTTATTGTTAGCTAATTATTTTGTATGATAAAAGATAAGAGATGTTGACTATTACAGCATGTAGCACAAGGGTGCACGTTCATACATTTAAATACACAGGTATACATAGGCAAGCCTCCTAACTATTGAGTGTATGCTTGAACATGATGAATAGTGACTGGCTGAATTGGTATTAGTGATTCAAAGAGATTAATGATTGAGAACTAGATAGTATTTCAAGGTACAGAGGCAGAGAGGTGAGATTACAATTTTGTTCTGAAGTCTAAAGAATGGAACAAATGAAATATGATGAAAGTGAAAAGGGAAATTGACCTTGGTTTACATAGTAACCTCATAGTAGCAGATCCCATTGGGTCATCAATGACTAAAGAGTAGGAAGATTAAGAAGCTGTGATTTGAAGGGGTTCCAGTCTGAATTTCCCACTTTCCTCCACTAAAATTGTCCTACCACTTGTCATTCTGCCATTACAGTTTTAATCTTTTTTGGTCTCAAAGATTCTTTTTTTTTGGCCTCAAGTAAAATACCCCTGGAAGGGATCATTTTTTTTTTATCAGTTAATACTTTAGTAGAGATTAGAGGAGAAGGGAACATAGGATTGGCTAACAACTCTCGGGTTACCAGGAAGAGTGAAAAGGAACACCAGTAGAGGAAGTGTGGGTTGGGGTCAGGTAATAGTGTCGGTTACGAGCTTTAGAGTCTTGTCTGTGACCAGTCAAAGGATATTGAAGTCTCCTTCGTGAACATGAATTCTGCCATCCAACCAAATTGGCCTTCTTGCTCTTTTTCACATACACAGCATTCAATTTCCTGTGACCATTTTGTACCAGCTGTCCTGCATGCCTGGAATGTATCCCTTCTCACCCCTACCTCTTAGAATTCCCAGTTTCCTTTCAGCCCTCAGCCCAAATGCCATGGGTCCTTCCTTTTCCAGTCTCCTCAGCTGCTGACACCTCTCCCTAAAATAACCTTTGGTTATTTGGGTGCATGAATAAATGACAGAATATTTATGAAATGCTTACTATGTGCTCAGCACCAGGGATACAAATTTAAGCAAACTCTCTGGGGCTCCTCCTACATGTCCATTGGCTCCTTGTTTTCTTTCTCAGGACCTTCTTTGTTTGTTTTTTTAGTGAGGCAGTTGGGGTTAAGTGACTCTTCCAGGGTCACACAGCTAGTAAGTGTCAAGTGTCTGAGGCCGGATTTGAACTCAGGTCCTCCTGACTCCAGGGCCAGTGCTCTATCCACTGCGCCACCTAGCTGCCCCCTCTCAGGATCTTCTTTTGGATTATGCCTTATCTATGGGTATCCCCCCAAGGCTCTGTCCTGGGCACACTTCTCTTTTTTCTCTCTATACTATTTCACTTGGTGATCTCATTAAGCTTCTGTGGATTCACCAAGCATCTCTTTCTAGCTAATTGATGCAGTGGATAATGTGCTATTCTGGAATCAGAATAACCTGAGTTCAAATTCAGCTTTAGATATTTACTTGTTATATGAGCCTGGACAAGTCATTTAACCTCTGTTGACCTTAATTTCCACAGCTGTAAAATGGGGATAGTAATAGCAGCTACTTCCCTGGATTTTTGTGAGGACCCAAGGAGATATAAGTAAAGAGCTTACCACACCTGGCACATAGTAGGCATGTAATAATTGCCTGCCTCCTTTCCTCCCTTCCCCTCATGTCTACTTATCCAGACCTAAACTCTTTCCTCATCTCTTCTCTTGCATCTATAACTACCTGTTGGACATCTCAAACTGGATATCTTATAGAAATCTTAAATTCAGCACTTCCCAAACTGAACTCATTATCTTTTCCGATAAGCCCTCTCCTCTCTCTAATGGTCCTATTTCTTTTGAGGGTACCACGTTTTCAGTCTCCTAGACTTGCAACTTAATTGTTATCTTCAACTCTTCACACTCCCACTTGATGTGTCCAATCAGTTGTGAAGTCCTGTCATTTCTTCTACATCCTCGTCATTTCTTCTACATCCTCAACATTTCTCCTCTGACATTGCCACCACCCTGGTGCGGCCCCTCATCACTTCATTCCTGGACTGTTTCAATAGCCTTCTGCTTGATCTCCCTGCCTCAAGTCTCTCCACTCCAACCCATCTTTCACTTAGCTGTCAAATTAATCTTCTACACACACACACACACACACACACACACACACACACACACACACACTCCACTCTATAAGTTACTGTGACTAGAAGGAGATATGCAGTAAAGGCAATGTGACCACCTTCAACCCAGGAATGTTACAGAAGGAGACATTGTCTACTATCACATGTGCATAAGACAAAATGAGATTTCTTATTGAGTAGATGAAGCAGCTGGACAGTCATAGCAAGTTTCATTTATCCTTTAGTAGACAAAGGGCTTCTGCCAACACATGTTGGTAACCACTGCGCACGTGTCAGCTGTTCCATGAGGCTGACGTGCACTTTCAATTTATGAGGCTCAGCTGTTCTGGACTGTAATAGATTGTAAAGTGTATTTACAGTGATGATCCTTTTTTGTGAGATGCAAACATCCCAGGCTGTTCACACTGAAGTTTGGCTTTCCTGCTTTGTTTTTATTGCCCTCTTGTGTAGAAATTGGAAAAAATTGACAATCAGATGAGCCCCATATTCCCATCACTCATTCATGCTTTTCTCTATGATAAGACTTAAAGGATACAATAAAAGTAATGTCTTATAATAGATAAAGCCATATGTATGGTGTATTGGTGGTCTCAATGAAATGCCTATGAAACAGATACACAATCAATAAACATTTAGCACCTACTATGTGCCAGGCACCATGCTAAGTGCTGGGGATACAAAGATGAGATGATCAGTCATACATAAAATTCATAGAAACCCAGCATGGTATAATGGATAAAGAGGCAGCTTTGGAATTAAAAAGATAAATTCAGGTCCCATTCTCTGACATAGATGTAGTGGCTGTATAAGACAGGGCAAGATACTTAACCTCTAGGCCAAGTCTTGGACACTTTCTGTAATATGGTAAGTTACAAAATAGTTCCCGATGTGCATTGATATGGGGCCTTTTCTCACTAGGAATTCTCTTTACCAATTAAATTACAGGTCTGTAACAAAAAAAAAAAACACATAAAAATAAATATACCTTTAATTTACATTCAGTAAAAATCATATAGTAAGGCAAACTGGTCTAACAGCCCTATTTGTAAAAATATTATACAATCCTACAAGAGTAATAAATCAACATGAGCATTTGGAAAAGGAGCTAAAACAAATATGTTATTAGTTCTCATCTACTTTACCATTTCTTAGTATTTGACACTGATCATTATTAATACATTCTTGAAGGTATCTATTCCTTTAACTTCTGTGATACTGCTTTTCCCCCCCACCCCACCAGGTTCATGTCCTACTTTTCTCCTTTCACTTATTGGGCATCTATGTTTAGATCCTCATGTTCCTAGCTAGCCTTAGGAGTTCTTCCAAAGTTCTGTCCTGTGTTCTTTATTAGATTATTTCTGGGGCAGCTAGGTGGCGCAGTGGATAAAGCACTGGCCTTGGATTCAGGAGGACCTGAGTTCAAATCTGACCTCAGACACTTGACACTTACTAGCTATGTGACCCTGGGCAAGTCACTTAACCCTCATTGCCCCTCACCCCCCCCCCAAAAAAAAGATTACTTCTGACTTCTCTCCATTCTCCTCTATTGTCATAACTTCCACTAGTCAATTTCATTCAAAAGACATTAAGCATCTGCCATCTTCAGAACACTATTCTAGGTCAAAGAGTTGGAAGGTGGAAGAACATAACACAGAAGAAAATGGGAGAAGGGCCTTTTAAGTAATTGGACATGTAGAACAGGTATGAGGTTGTTTCTGAGAGGATGGGTCTAAGCTTTCTGAGGAAGAAGGCAATTGATCATCTTCCATGATCCACATATGCTACCAAGAGTGAGGACAACTTTTATTTACCCTAGAAAAATGAAAGAGCTTTTTATAGCTCTCTTCAGAGAGATACAGAGACAACCAAATTTGAATTGACATTAAAAAATTGGGAGATATGCTATACTCTGCAAGTATATATCCCAGATGTGACCGAGAAACTCAAGATTTAGCTTACAAATTTGCACACATCTGAGGATTCATAGGAAAATGAATAAAATGGCCATCAAGAACCTAGAAATAATTTGTAGGAATTATGAAGACCTCAATAGCAAACTTAAAGACTTGGAAACACAAGTAATATTTCCATTGTGATTGCCTGTTGGTGGCAGTAGGATTTGGGAAATGAACATTTGGCAAAGAAAATACTAGAACATCAGAAAAATCATGGCTTAAGATAAAGGAACAATGAGTGTGTCACACAAGGACTGGGAAAAATGTGTTTGCCTTGAAGACTGGCTGATCAGATAAAAAGGACTTGAAAGTGAAAATGGGAGATGAGAGAGAAAAGTATCTAGAGACCATAGAGAAAAGAAGGTATGACAGGGGATGTGGTTTGCTAATTGACAAGTAAGGAACAGAAACCATAATCCTGAGCTCAGAAATGCTAATGTGTAGAATTTAGATAATACAGTGATTTTGCTATCTTAAAGGTAAAAATGACCTAGTATGTATTAGGAAGACTCTGTGGGATGTACATCTTGGGAAGATGACAATTTTTGTTCTAAAGGAAGAGATTAAATAGAGGGTCAGTAAAATGATGTTCCACCTAAGTAAGATCAACACGATAAAGAGGGAAGAATGATGGAGAATATTCAGTGAAGATTAAAGGAGGGAAAAACAGGAATGATATTGAGGTGAGACTATACTTCAGACCACCAGGTCAGATAGAGGAATAGATGATGTATTGCTGGCCTACATCACAAAGCTGACATGGAGGTGACTATTGGCTAGACAGACATATAAAAGCAAAGTAACCTATGGATATATATTTTTAAAATTTTCCTTGCTGATCATTGTATCTTTCAGAAGGTGGATAAAATGACAAGAAATAGTATGCTGAATATGATTCAGACTAATAAAGTTAGGAAGATGAGGGGAAGGGATGGGACCCTTGTTTGAGATAGGAAATTGATAATGTATGCTAGAAGGCAAAACTAATACTTGACTCCTGTTTCCCCTTCTCCCTACCCACCCCACCCTCCAAACTCATTGCAAAAAAGAAGGATTTTCAGACTCAGATTGTTAAAACAAACACAAAAATAGTTTAGGAATTGAGCCCCACGGTTAGTGGGATGATAGTAAGAAAGCACTTGGCCAATCTAGATACATTCAAGTCACCTGGTGCAGATGAAATTAAATACTAGGGTATCTAAAGAGCTCTTGAATATAGTTGATCTGCAGTTAATGACCTTTGAAGGAACTGTGGAGAATGGAAGACATGCAGTAGGGCTGAGGATGGTCAAATGTCTTGATCTTCTAAAAGGGAAATAAGATGAATACTTCAGACTGTAAGGGAATGAGCTTGGCATCAGCTTTCTAGCTAATTACTTTTCTCCTAGTACATCTTGTATTTATTACCAGATTAATCAATCACTTCAGTCTCATCAACATTGGTATGACTCTTTAAAAGAGTAGTTTGAAACCTCTCCATGCATTATCTCATTCTGTGTGACCCTTGTCCATTCCTCCCATAAATCCCCCAGAAGGGAGTCCACCAAGGAGCGAATTCCCCTAAGCTTTTTAACATTACATGATCAATAGTAAAGCACACATTTTCTATATATCTCTTTCACTTCATGACTAGGCCATCTCATTTTCATATAGCCCTTGAGTAATGTCTTCTACACAACCTCTTGCAAATAGCACTTGATGATATGCTGTAGAGTACCACAACTCTCCATTGCCATTTGAGCAAACTCCAATTTTGACGCTTTGAAGATTATGCTACTCTAGGATTAATCTTCTGAAAATATTGTATTCTTCATGTCACTCAAGAAACTACTGGCTCCTTTATGATAATTCCACCAAGACCCATGTCTCTTGACTTTGAAGGCCTACATCCTCCCTTCTATCTTCTCTATCCAATCTTACTTCACACTACTTCTGACAGACTCCTTTCATTCAAAGATGTTGGCTTCACTGGTTCTCCTCACACCATTTATGCTTTGTTTTGCTTCTATATCTTGTATATATAGTTTTTTGTAGCTGCTTGGTCATTTTTTTAGTCATGTCTGACTCTTGGTTACTCCATTTGGGGTTTTCTTGGCAAAGATAATGAAGTGGTTTGCCATTTCCTTCTTCAGCTCATTTTACAAATAAGAAAACTGAGCCTAACAGAATTAAGTTACTTTCCCAGGATCACACAGCTAGTAATTGTCTGAGGCCAGATTTGAACTCATGAAGGATGAATCTTCCTGACTCCAGGCCCAGCACTCTATCCACTGGGCCACCTGTGTATATAGTTACTCCCATTGAAATGCCCTTTCCTCTCAACCTATCTAGAGGTAATTCAGTCTTCAGGGTTGTTCTCCCCTGGTACCTTGGGACCTGCCTTTCTATCTTCTGATCATGATTTAGCATTTTACTGTTTCCTTGCCATTTCATAATACATGTATATTATTTTATATATGTGTAGATACAAAAACATATGTGTATGTAGATATACTATGTATGTGTATATCTGTACATGTAAACACACACATTTATATGTGTATATATATATACATATATATATATGTAGTCTCTCCAATTAGATAATAAGTTCCATACTTACAGGCAAATATTAAGTGCTTGGATGGTACTAATTGATAAAATAGTGAAACAGAAACTTTTTCATAAGGATGATTTTATATGTACTGCATGGATATTTCACAAAGCTAAGGCACTCTATTTTGATTTCACATTAATTCAGACACTGGGAACTTCTAACAATTTGCAAAATTCCCATAGTATAGTAGATCATTGTAATGTATTTGCTGAGTAAGGGCCTAGCTATTATAATTTAGGACTAGATTTATATTAGCTATATAAATAAATCAAAATAACTAAATACAATTCAATTACTTAAATTAAACTGGATTGATTTAAAAAAAAAAACTTTGTCCCAAAGAAGTCAAATTCTTTCCTGTATATTGTATTATATCAGGTAAGATAAGGAAAAACAATCTTATTGTTGCAATTTTCATATTAAATTTGAGGGCACAGAGGGGTTAAGGGCTTTATTCAAGACCAGTTGATGCTGAAATCTAGATTTGTTCTTTCCACTAGAAAATCCTTTTATATACTTTGGGGGATTAGCTGTTTTCAAAGCAATCTCAAGCATTAAAGTGACCATTGAAACCTAACCTAAGAACTCATGTTTAAAATAAATGAATGGAAAAAACTGATCACCAAATGATTGAAAAGTAGCCAGAGATAGAGCACTGGGTTTGGTGTTAGAAGATGGATTACTACCTGTGCAACCTTTGGTGAATGTCTTTAACATGTTCAGTTTCCAAAGCTGTAAAAATAGAGGGTAAAACTTGGATGATCTTCAAGGCTCCTTCCAATTCCAAATCTTGTCATGGGATTTTTATTCTAGAGAAGAAGCATGGTATGGCAGAAGGAACATTGGACTGGGAATTAGGAGACCTGGGTTAGTCTGAAATCCACAATAACATCTGACTAGTCATTCCCCCTTTCTGGGCCTTAGTTGCTCATCTGTAAAATAAGTGGCTTGGTTTACATGATCTCTAAGATTCCAACCATCTCATAATTCCATCTGCATCTCATAATGGAAAATCACTTTATTGTGTTTTCTTATTATAGCGCCAATACATACTGTCACTGTGGTCTCAATTCTGTTTGAGCTGCAGCCTCACGAGGCTATTTGAAAGAATTTTCAAATATCCTTCCTCCTTTGATTTGCTGGTTCTCAAACTCATCAATTAACTTCTGAAGGGGAAACATAAATCTGTTGTCTAGAATCTGTCACAGCTAAATAAATCATGCTCTTTGATAGACTTACTCAGTCACCTAGTAACTACTGAAATTACCACATGCTTGCCTTTCTTACAAAGGCCAATCAAAGATATCTTCTTCATTGTGTTTGCACAATAGATCAGGAGTGAATTTGGGATGGAGGAGAAAAAGAAAGAAAAGAAAAGAGAGGGAAGGAAAAATGATTTTATTGGCCTGGAGTGCTTAAAACAAATATACATTTTCATCAATCCATTAGGGCAGAGATTCCCAAACTTATTAGAAGGGTGAACTATTTTCAATCCTTTAAACCAGGGGTTAACCCTTTTTGTGTCATGGACCCATTTGGCAGTCAAATGAAACCCAGGAGTCCCTTCTCAGAATCATGTTTATTAAATGTATAAAATACAAATGATTACCAAAGAAAGAAAATAATTTTATTGAAATACAGTGATCAAAATAAAAATATTCACAGACCTTAGTTTAAGAATCTCTTCTCTAAACCCTTCAATTCACTGAGCTGATGCATATGAGGTACTTTTTCTCATAGGGGCTGTTAAAAAGCTTCTCAGTTTGGAAATGGTGTTGTAGTTGGCCTTCTCCCCAATGGAATTATTATGTTCAGGCCACTGCTGGCTGCCCTTTGGTTGGTCAAATCAAGGCTTTGCCTTAATCAGTTGTGATCCCTGTAGTGGGAAACAAGACTTATTTCAACCCTAAGAATTGTTACAGAAGTACAACAAAGGACCAATTAAACTTGTCTTGAAGAAACTTCAGATTGGCTCTGATACATAGCTAGAAGCATATTTTTGTACCAAAACGGCTTGAAAAAACCCATGGCTCAAACCCACCTAAATTCTGGATTTTAATGGATTGGACTCAATCTTGGGAATAGAAACCCAAACCTTTTTTTTTTTTTTTGGGTGGTAAATCAATCAATAAGAATTTACTGTTTGGTAAATGTCCACCATTAAGTAGACAAATTAAATGTGCCAGGCATTGGGCTAAGGGCTAAGTATTAAACAAGAAGCAAAAACAGTTCCTGACTTTCAAGGGTATTAAATACACATACACACACACATACACACACACACACACACGTATATATGTGTACATACACACATACATATATACATACGTATACGTGTGTATGTGTATGTATGTGGGGCAATGAAGGTTAAGTGACTTGCCCAGGGTCACACAACTAGGAAGTGTTAAGTGTCTGAGGCCGGATTTGAACTCAAGCCCTCCTGAATCCAGGACTGGTGCTTTATCCACTGTGCTACCTAGTTGCCCCCAGGGGCTTATATTCTAATGGGGGAAACCACATATGTATATCTAATATTATATATAATATATATTTTACATAGACACATATGTAATGGCTAATAATTGGCCATTAACTGCCCAGTGCTTAGGTCTTGTACAGTATATATGGCTACTGCCGACCCATGTGAAGACTGGGTAAGCCTGCTTCTTTTTGTCATCTTTTTTTTTTTTTAACATTTATTCATATCATTAATTACTATATTACATGTTGATATTTCTTAGATTTTTTGAAAAAGCTAATTGAAGTCACTTACAATTACTGTTAAAAGTTATCTAGGTTTTGTTGTTGCTGCTGTTGTTGTTGGCCTTCCCTTTTTTTTAATAAACATTTTTATTTATAGTTTTGAGCTCCAATTTTTATCCCTCCTTCCCTCCCTCCGCTTTCCCCTCCCTGAGGCAGTAAGCAATCAGATATGGGTTATACATGTGCAATTATGTAAAACATTACCAAATAAGTCATTTTGTACAAGAAAACTAAATAAAAGAAAAAAATGAAAGAAAGTGAAAAATAGCATGCTTCAGTCTGTGTTCAATCAATATCAGTTCTTTCTTTGAAGGTAGATAGTATGTTTCATCATTAGTCCTTTGGGATTGTCTTGGATCACTGTATTGCCAAGAATATTTAAGTCATTCACAGTTCTCCATCAAACAATATTGCTATTACTGGGCTCAGCATTCTCCTGGTTCTGCTCACTTCACTATACATGAGTTCATACAAGTCTTTCCAGGTTTTTCTGAAGTCATCCTGCTTGTCATTTCTTGTAGCACAATATTCGATCACCATCATATACCATAGCTTGCCAAACCTCTTTTTAACTTGTGAGGTATTGCCTTCACCCAGAGTTTATTCTGAGAGAATATAAATTGTGTTTAGACTTCTACAGATATAGGTAACCAAATTCCTAGCTTCAGTGTGGGGTATATTCCCTATCCCCACAACTTTATTAGGGTTATTGCGGAAGCAGAAGAGTAAAAGAGAAAGAAAAAGGCTGAGGACAATCTGACTTCTTTTTATAAGTAAATAAAGAGGGGTCATTCTCCCCATAAAAGTCTGTCTTCCTGAGAGTCCAGAACAATTTATCTTGGGGGTGGATTGCTCCTATCAAGGATACCCAGTTTCCAAGAAATATTGGGAATGGCTTCAAATTGGTCATTTTGTCTGGAGCAGCATGGCACTGAAATAGAATTCAGATCTTTGGTTCATTTTTTAAAAGTACCAGGGAGCATATTCATGTCTTTAAAGAGAGATACTTGGAAAAGTCCCAAACAAATGCTTCTCTCCAGGTAAACTGATCTATCAGATCAGGGGGACCCCCCCCACCCTTGACCAGGCCCCTTGTAAATATAGAACCAAAGGTGCATGGCATTATAGCTGAAAGAGTTTGTACATTTATTATCCTATTTTGTTCCTCACAACCATCCCATGAGGTATATGCAACAGGTATCAACTCTTTGTCCATGTTACAAATGAGGATAGGGAGGCTCAGAGGACGTAACTTTCTCATGGCCAAAGAACTGGTAAGGGCCAGAGGCAGTATTTAATCCCCATTATCCTATTGACTACTAGTCTAGCGCCTTTTCCACATTGGCCTGCACTGGCTGCTTGAGGTATAGGCTTCCTGTTTCTAAAATATTCCATTCGCTTCCTTTAATAAAGGAGCATGTTGGGGGCAGCTAGGTGGCGCAGTGGATAAAGCACTGGCCCTGAATTCAGGAGTACCTGAGTTCAAATCCGGCCTCAGACACTTGACACTTACTAGCTGTGTGACCCTGGGCAAGTCACTTAACCCCCATTGCCCCGCAAAACAAACAAAAAAATAAAGGAGCATGTCGCAGGAGAAAGATCATATGCTTCAGGCTTCAGGCCAGCCCTGTCATTGACATGCTGACTATGTCTTCTTGGACAAGTCATTTTATCTGAGTTTTGGAAATAAAGAACATTCGTTAAATCTTTACTATGTGTGAGGGCATTGTGCTAAATGCTGGGGACCCAAATAAAAAGGGTAAGAAACCCCCTTCCCTTAAGGAGCTTACTCTTTAATGGGAGGAAACAACCTATACAGGGGAGTGGGAGATAGGCAGGGAGGCTTGTTTTGGTCTATGAGGTCCCAGGGATAGTGAGTGGAGTCATAGGTCAACTGATTGATGTATCATTTGAATAGTCTCTATCAAGCCAGAAGTGGGAAGCTCAGGTTGGGGAGAAGGCATGCTCCTGGCAGCATGGCACGAAGATGACCAAAAGTCAGTGTTGATGGGGCTGGGTCGGGGCTAGATAGAAAATGAGAAGCCCAGGACTCCAGGCTGGGAGCTGGAGTGGTGGGTGGGAGCCAGGGTAGCATGGCCTCCTCAGACTTAAAGGAATTCCCCCAGATCAAATGAGATAATGTTCATTAAGCAATAAGTAATTTGAATTGCTATTTATTATTATTATTATTATTATTCTATATACATTCAGCTATTCATGTTATAAAACACGTGGTTTAGTGGAATGAACACTGGTTCTGATGACAGAGGAAGTGGGTTCAAATCCTCCTTCTGATGCTGTGTAATGCTTAATCTCCTGGGCCTCAGTTTCCTTATCTGTAAAATGAGGGTTTTGTACTAGATGACCACTAAAGTGTCATTTCCAGCTCTGATTCTCTGCTGCTATATTTCTCAGGCTTTGACTGACCATGTATCCCAATTTTATTGCCACAGTAAAAGAAGCCTTGGCAGGCTCTATCAAGCTGGAAAAGATTCTACTAGAGTTTTATCTACAATCCAAACCCATAAAAATTTATTAAGCACCTACTATGTGTCAGGCACTGTGGTAAACACTAGACATGCAATTAATTAAAAAAAAAAACCCAGTCCCTACCTTCAAGGAGCTTACAGTCTAAAGGGGGAGACCACACAAAAGGAGGCAGGAAAGTAGGGTTGTATGGGGTTGGGGAAATGGCACATCAACTAGGCAGGGCAGCAGATGCCTGGTGAGTGATCTGAGAGTCCGTTTTCTGCCCTGTATAAAGGAAGGCATTGGGAGAAGATTGGTACGGTGCCTTCCCGTCCTCCAGAAGGGAGAGGAGGCTAAGGAAGGTGCTGTCAATCAAGGCTTGAGTTAGCATCATGGCAATGAGTTTAGGAGTAATGAGCTTATCCTGGGAGGGGCATCTTATGCTGTGTAGAGTTGAAACCAGGCAGGGCAGCAATGAGATTCCAAACTGTATATCAATCATCAAATGAACTGATTGGATAGTCACCATCTCGAAGTCTCTCTATTGAGATATAAAGCCACAACTAGATTGAGAGTTCAATTTTTAAGAATGATTTGAGAGATTTTACTCTCCAATAAGTCTCAAGATAGGATTCATCAGGATTTGCATGCATTGTTCAAGTGAAGCCAGGTTTGTCAGCTAGATGGCACAGTGGATGAAATGTTGGATTTGGAGTCAGGCCCAAGTTCAAATTTGTCCTTGTAAACAACATTTGTGTGTCCCTGGGCAAGTCATTTAACTTCTCTTGATTTCCTTATTTGTAAAATAGAGGTGATGATGGCATCTACTTCACAGAGTTGTCTTTTTTTTTTTTTTTGGCGGTGCAGGGTTAAGTGACTTGCCCAAGGTCACACAGCTTTTAAGTGTCAAGTATCTGAGACCAGATTTGAACTCAGGTCTTCCTGAATCCAGGGCTGGTGCTTTATCCACTGTACCACCTAGCTACCCCCACATAGAGTTGTCTTGAGGATCAAATGAGATAAAATTAGTAAAATGCTTTCTTGACCTTAAAGCATAATATAAACCCCTAGTGGAATAACATTGGGTATCTCTTTGGTTTAAAGAAACCCCTATCTGTGGAAGTGTTCAGCCTTTCACCTAATTGCTGCAACTAGACTTGTGACCTCTTACTTCAAATTAAATTTTAAGCTGCTTGAAGCAGGAATTGTTTCCCATTCATGTCTTCCTTTGCCTAGCACACATCAGCATGCCCAGTAGGTGCTTCCTAAATATTTGTTGTGGTTGGTGTGTTGCAACCACATTCCAATATGATGTCTGAGATGGGAAAGATTGTTCTAAGGCTCTGGCGGTTGTACTTGGAGCTTGTTCATTAGCAAACATTTCCTTCATAGTCTTGGACCATTTAGGCCTTACTGTTACATCTAGAGATGCTAGTAGAGGTGCCATGACATGTCTAGAATGTTGGAGTAGTTACCAGTATTTACGAATCTATCAGAATTCCTCTGAATAGCTAAGGTTTCCTTGGATGGAAGCAATCTCTGCTCAAGTTGGTCTTCTCTGGTCATTGGTAAAGCGCAAGGAAATGTGTATGTGCTAATCAGTGTGCTAAGCACTGGGTATTAGGAAAACAAGACTGAGTCTCTGTCCTCAAGGAGCTGATAGTGTATGGAGTAGCAGACAAGATGTACTTATATAATTATATTAAAAATGGGGGCAGCTAGGTGGCACAGTGGAAAAAGCACTGACCCTGGATTCAGGAAGACCTGAGTTCAAATCCAGCCTCAGACACTTAACAGTTACTAGCTGTGTAATCCTGGGCAAGTCACTTAACCCTCATTGCCTCGCCTGAAAAAAAAATATATATATATATATATATAAATGGATACAGCTTGAGACGGTTAGCATTTATTAAACACACATACTAGGCACTGTGATTTGGAGAGAATGAGCACTAAAAGCTAGAGAAATGAGGAAAGGCTTCTGGTGGATGGCAGCGCTTAAGCTAAGCCTTGAAACTAGGGATCCCTTGTTTGGTAGACATGAGAGGGGATAGCATATAGGAGACAGCTGATGCAAAGGCATGGAGAACTCTGTATGAAGAACAGTAAGAAGGCTGGTTTGACTGAACCCTGGAGTATGTGAAGGGGGATAATGTAGTGTTGTTCATTTGTTTCAGTCATGTCTGACTCATCATGACTCCACTTGAGGTTTTCTTGGCAAAGATACTGGGATGGTTTGCCATTTCCTTCTCCAACTCATTTTACAGATTAGCAAACTGAGGCTAACAGAGAGAAGTATCTTGCCCAGGGTCACACAGCTAATAAGTGTCTGAGGCTAGTCTTCCTGACTCCAGGCCCAGCATTCTGTCTACTGTGCCACCTTGTTACCTTGAGGTAGTGTATAAAGTCTATAAAAGTAGGTTAGATTCAGGTTGTGAGGACTTCAAATACTAAGCAGAAGCAGTTATATTTGCTTATAGAGGTCACTAGAGTTTAGTGGAGAAGAGGGAAGGAGGAAGGAAGGTAGCATTGGGATTTGACCTGGTCAGATCTGTACTTCCGGAAATCACTTTGGCAGCTGTATGGAGGACAGATTGGAGTGAAGAAACACTCCGCGGTGGGGTGACCAATTAAGAGGCTATTGCAGTCTTCTAGCTGAAAATGAATGAGGGCCTGAGCCTGGGTCGTGGTGTTCATGTGAGTGGGGAGAATGGGGTGATAGGGAGGGAGAAATGATAAGATTTGGCAACTGATTGTTTTTTTAAAAAATGTCTGAATTGTGTATGTTGAAAAGCTGGAGCAAGAACTGTCACTGGGCACATGATGAATTTGATTAGCAACCTTTGAATGTCCTTCCTCCCTCCCCCCCACCCCAACATACATAGATTTCAGTAAAAAATTTGAATGCACACTCCCTTGTATGCATCAAGGCTCAGCTAGAGCACTGCCTTCTATAAAGCCTTTCCCATTCTCCTATTACTATCTCCCCATATATGTATGTGTTTGTGTGTGTGTATATGTCTATCTTGTATTTATTTTGTACATACTTACATATGGCCATACATTGTCTTGCCTCCTAGACTACAGTCTCCTCAAGAACAGGGGTCTCTTTTATTTTCTTTGTTTTCCCAGAACCTACAACAATGCCTGGCAAGTCATGTATTGTTGATGACCACTTTCAACCAGCCCACTGGTCCCAGTTTCTCAGCAGTATCTGCCCCTGTCTGTTAAGGGCTAAAATTCTAGCTACCACTTGAGAGGCTAGGGGAAAGAGAATTACTGGTCTACCCTAATGGGTTTCATGTGCCCCACTGCCTTCATCATCCCCACCTCTCATAGCTGTTACCCTCTTGGCCCCTGACACGGCAATAAAGGCCTAGTGAGGTGACTGCTACTCGCCTGCCCCAGCTCTGTCCCGAAGGCCCTTGCCCATAGGCTCTTCACTTATGTCTGTTCACTGTCACAGCCATTGCCATAGCCCACTCCTTGGAGAGAGGTAGGAAGAAAAACAAGCAACTTTTTTCTTGTATCAGCATCCACCCAAATAAAGTGGCTTTGGTCAGAACCCTTCTGTTTGGGGAGTGAAGAGACCTTGGGTCCTTATTTTCTTCATGAACCCCTATCAGCCATCTTACATGGCCTCCGGGGGCTCTGGCTCTCACTTTGAAGACTGCTGGTCTAGATAAGGAGCTGCTCCACTATCACTGTCTTTTAGAGGACCCTCAGGAAGAACAAATTGCTAGCATAAGTTATTAGTGTAAATGCTACCCATCCATGCTTTCTTATCCTATGCCAGTGTTGTCCATATCTTCCTAGAAATCCTCTCCAGGGAGTCCACCACCCATGGTTCTGGGAGCTTTCCTCAGAATCTCTTGTCATTCATTACCTGGATACCAACAATGTTGTCTCACCACATGACCAACCTACCTTCTTTTCCAGTCTTACATTGCTCTGATGACATACTTTAAGCAGCTTCTCTTGTGTGAGTCTTAGTTTGTAGTGCATTGCATGAGCCTCTCTCCATTGCCTTTTGAATAACCCTCAATTTCAGTTTATTTGGAGGTGGTGGTGCAGCATCTTGAGAAGAATATCATTAAAAAGATAAGCTTTTGACATTAAACTCAATACAACCATCTCGTTGACAATACCATGAAGTTATTCTCAAATCAAACCAACCCTAGCGTCTGAAAGAAGGGGTACAGTTGTTTACTTGCCTTTGGCTGGCTCATACAAACCCACCATTTGGTGCTTCGAGTCAGGGGCTCATTAAGCCCTACATGGCATCATTATTTCCTGGCAGTTTCCTGGCTTCTTTGCTTTCCCAGAGTAGCCTAGAGGCATGAAGAGAAGGGTAAAGTAACCTTTACTCAATAGGGTGGAGTAGAAAAGCAGTGGTGGGTTATTGAGAGAGATGGTTCCCTCAACACAGTCCTAACCTGCCATAACCCAACAACTTTTGCAAGTGGAAATTCACCTTCTGTCATCTATGGCCTATGTATATAAACCATCCTGGCAAAACTAAGAACTCAAAACTACAAAGTATCTGATTCTGTAAAGCAAAAGTAGCTTCCTATAAGATTATTTGGTGCTGAGGTGTGGAGAGGCATTAAAATAATTAAACAATACTTTGCTTTTCTATGACATCCCCAGTTGGGTCGGTTTGAACAATGCACCTATAATTGAAATGAAACATATACCTGCAGGGCCAATATACTAATAAAATTCAGTGTATAGTAAAGAAGCCTGATTTCTGCTGGCAGCTTCTATCTTGTGATGGAAATGGATTTTAAAAGCCAGTTTTTGTAAAAATCAGAACTTGCAAAAGTGGATCTCTGATCATGTAAAAGGGAGGAAATGCCACAGGTGAAATGAAAACAGTTAGGAGGAGGACTGTGTCCCAGCTATTTAAGTTTTTTCAAAATGGAATGTCTAGCATTCTGTTATCACTGTTGCAGTGACAGCCTCTCAGGACATGCATCTCAGCATGCCTCACCCATGTATTTTTGCCCAGGTGTCAAAAATAGGCAGGCGATGGGGTAAGTGTGAAAGCTATTGAGGGAACAAGGCAGAAAATTCCAAATAAAGGAGGATAGAGCTTTAGAGGTTACTTAGAATCTTGGCTAAATCCTATCTTAGAATGGAATTAAATAGAATTTGCATGTGATAATGCTGGCTTCTTTAAAGTCCAAATAGGTCATTTGATTACTATGTTGGTAATATTAAAGATGGTCTTGATTTCTTTTAAAAAGGTAGGATGACAGTTGGCACATGGATTGTAAGAGAGACATGAATAGGCATGAAAGAGAAAATTTTCATGATCTCAAAGAGATAAGTAAGCAAAAAAGATGGATTGATCACTTGGCAAGGGTAAGGGATAATCTTCAGCCTGCGTGCTCCATTGATATCTTAGAGAAAGTTGAGGAAGGGCTCTAGCACATTGGTTGAACTCTATATGATGAACTTAGGGATAAAAATGGATGGATGGGTAACCATTGCATTCAGTGAGTAATTTTTAAGCACCTGCTGTATACCAGGTGCTATGTTAGTTTAGTACCTAGACAAGAATAAAGCAGTCCCTGCCCACAAGGAGTTTACATTCTACTGAAGGGAAACAGATACACAGAGAAGTATATACAAAACACATAGGGAGTAAATGCACAATAATTTGGATTTTGGGTTTGTTTGTTTTTGTTTTGTTTTGTTTTTGGTAGGGAAGAACATTAACAAGTGGAGTGTGATCAGAAAAAAATATTCTTTCCAATGATGTGTTCTATATCATTTGAAGGAGTATTCATATCCATAAGGTCAAAGTTCTTATTAGGTGAATTGGTTTAACCAAAGAAATTAATCACCCAGAAGCCAACATGGTGATGCACTTCCAAGCTTAACAGGGCTGGTCCTTGAAAGATATATGGTCTGTTGCTGGGCCCCAACTTGAAACCATTCCAACTGGGTAGGATTTGCCAGGGCTTGTGTTCTGTGGCTGTAGCCTACATTAACATGAAGATGAGGTCTCCAAAGAGGACTTAAGCGGAAGAAAAGGAATAGGTAGATTTTTAATACCACTATTTAAGATTCTATGACTGTTTCTTTATGGCGTAACTATGAGGCGATGGAAATGATATAGGCATATAGACAAACATGCCTGAACTTTACACAAACAGCCAATTAGATGTGTATATTTTATTTTGGTCCAAAGAAAAACATTTGGAAATATAAACTTGTATCCACTTACAGAAAACCTACCAGGCTATTGCGTATTTCTGACATATTTCTGTCTTGTACACTTCCTGTCTTAAAATACAAAAATAAAGGATACAGCGACCAAATCCTTGCGAATCAGAGGCTATTCAGACTAGGGAACTGAGCTAAACGCACATGGTTTTCTGATGATGACGACGCTGCATCTGGGGTGGATGAATCATCCCAACCTAGCAAATAAGTCTCTTCAATTTTAACAAAATGATTCATTCAGGAAAGACAGGCAGTGAAATAAGATTAAGGCACAAATATTCTGACTTAAAGGTCTCAAAGCTATGTAATGTTTTTGCTCTTTGAAAAATTGACATCCCCACAGTTGAGTTTCAGCAAACTGTTAGATGATGGGAGGAGAAAGAAAGGTTAAAATTAAATTTTATGTATTATCTTAAGGCTGCCATTTAAATTGAGATGTATCCACAACAGCACTTAAAAGAACAAATAAATATAATGCTCAGGTTCAGACAACTAATAAGTATAAGAAAAAATAAATATAATCTCACAGTATTAATACTATGTTTTTCCAGGCTTTGGCTGCTTAACCTGGGTAGGAATGATATATTATTCCTAATGTAGAAAGACAGGATTAAATGATAATTCAGTTATCTGGATTTGGCTTTGTTCTTTGTTCTTGAAAAGGACCATGACATCACTAGGTGATGTCATGATCTGCAGGGAATTGGATTTAAGTGAGGGAGGGCTATGCAGAGTCACCAACCTCACTCTCTCCTCCAGAGCCATCTGGGTCCAGTGGCAAGATATACATCAGGATGACTGAAGGTGGCCCTGATGTTTTAAGGCAATTGGGGTTAAGTGACTTGCCCAGGGTCATACAGCTAGTAAGTATCTGAGACCGAACTCAAGGAATATTTAATGGTTCACTGTCAAATTTATTGGAGGACTCCAGTGGAGTGCCCCAGGGATCTATGTCTAGTCCAGCCCTGTTTAATTAACATTTTTATCAATGCCTCAGTTAAAGGCATAGGTGATATGCTTGTCAAATTTGCATTTAACTCTAACCTGGGAGGGATAGCAAAAGCCCTAGATGAGTGAGTCAGGATCCAAAATGTAGACAAGCTGGAGCCTTGGGAAGAATCTAATCATAGGTGTTTATGGAAGGACTGGGTGTGCCTTCAAATGCCTGTGAGTTTAAGATGAAATACTGTTGGGGTAAATGTAAAGTCTTACACTTGAGTTAAAAAAAAATCATCTTCAGCAGTACAAGATGACACAGGCATTGTTAGACAGTGATTGTTCTGGAAAAGAGGAGGGGAAGGAGGAGAGAGGTATACCTTCTAGGAATAAGGAGGTGGTACAGTGAATAGAGTGCTGGGCCTGAAGTCAGGAAGACTCCTCTTGAGTTCAAATACAGCCTCAGACACTAAATTGTGTGATCCTGGACAAGTTATACAACCCTGTTTGCCTCAGTTTCTTTATTTGTAAATGAGCTGGAGAAGGAAATGACAAACCACTCCAGCATCTTGGCCAAGAAAAACCCAAATGGGATCACTAAGAATCAGACACTATTCAAAATGATCGAACATCACCACCTGGGTCAGCTGTCATCTGGAATGTTCTGTTGAGTTCTAGTTGCCTGTGTCCTGTGAGGATAAGTTGAAGGGACTGGAGATAGTTCTTCTGGAGAACAGTAGAGTTGGGTGTGGGGAGGACATGATCATGGCTGTGTTCAGGTATTGGAAGTACTGTCATGTGGAAAAGGGATTAAACTTGTTCTTTATGGCACCAGAGGGCAGAACCCTTAACAATGACTACAAGCTACAAAGAGGAAAATTTAGGCTTGAGCCTTGATATCAGGAAAAGCTTCCTAACAATTAGACTATCCAGAAGTGTAGGAGGATGTTCTCAGATGCCACTCATGAGAGGCTTTGAGTCTGAAGCTGGTTGACCACTTTGAGGATAGTTTGTAGTTTTTTGTTGTAGTTCAGTCATTTCAGTGGTATCTGACTCTTCGTGATCCCTTTGAGGGCATTCTTGACAAAGATACTGGAGAGGTTTGTTGTTTCCTTCTCCAGTTTATTTTACAGATGAGGAAACTCAGACAGATATGGTTAAGTGACTTTCTCAAGGTCACATAGCCAATAAATATCTGAGGATGGATTTGAACTTGGGTCTTCCAGGCCCCTCACTGTTAGCTACTTTATTACCTCACTGCCAGGAATCTTTGAAGTTATACTTCAATCCTTAAAGTATTTCTTTTATGGGTTTGACTTGCCCCCCATGTCGGCTTTCCACATAGCAGTTTCTTGGGTATTGTGCTATCCACCCTGAGTACAGTTCTCAGTGGAGTCCTCTTACAATAAGCATCACTCTTCAATTGCTTCTATTCCAGGACCTTGTTGCTCAGGAACAATGTCTTTGACAGATTCGAATCCCAAAGCCATAGAGAAAATTGCTCAATACCAATCATCTCTGAATTTTCTTCCACTTAGGTCTAAAGTCTGATGCCTCTCTGATGACAGTGATGTCTGCTGTCACTGGAGAACTTTAACTGTATAGTTTTTCCTCTAAAAGAGGCTCACAAGACGATATTGGATAAGAAATTCACAATAGCCTGGTAGTCTTTTTTAGTATTGAATAACAAAACTTCTACAAAACAAAAAACCTGCAATCTAAGATTTGGGTATGTTTCCACCAGACAGAAATAGTGTGCCCCTAGTCAGGTACTTCAAGTTGTAAAGCATCAACTGTGTCTGTTTGTTTGAAACAGATAAATGGATTACTTTTCTTTCTTTGTAAGAAAATAAATCACTATTAAAATAGGGGGCCTTAAGCAGTATTAGCCAGCATAACAAAATCTCTTTCAGAATATTTTTTCCTTTTAAAACAAATAAATACCTGGCTACTTAGGAATTAGAACTAGAGGATATAAACAGACAGATTAAGCATTTGTTAAGTGCTCACTGTGTACCTGGTCTGATGGTAACCATAAATACAAGCAAACAAGACAGTCCCTGCCCTCAAGGACTTAGAATCTAATGGTGGAAGACAAAACCTATTGGGGACCTCGAAGTGGGAACAAAGAGGTGCATTTAGCAGGTGAATTAAGGCAGATATCTGAATCTGGGCAAGACAAGGCAAAGCTTTCTCAGAACCCAGGATGGTTGCCGGGATGAAGACCAAGGTTTCAATGAGGAAGAGGTAGAGATGATGGCATGAGTGGAGATGACTGAAAAGGAGACCTCTGAGCTTATCTGGTCCAATCTGTACAAAGTGTAGGGGAGGAAAATAAAGGTTCACAGAAGTTAATTGACTTGTCAAAGGTCAAGGAACTAGTAAATAGAGCTACCATTGACTTTCTATGTGTGGGATCTTTTCTGCTATTTTTAACCTTTTCCTTTCTAAAGCTACCCTGAACACATTCATTCATTGAACACTTTGGGCAGGCACTAGGAATCTTAATTTAGTGCTTCTGGGTGGCTTATTTTCAACCTTCAGGTTATGTTCAATATTAAGAGACTCTTGGGATATTCATGACTTAATTGCTGATTATAAAGTCCTTTCTATTAATGACTTGGATGAAGATATATATGCCATATCAAATATAACACTGATACAAAGCTGGGAAAAGCTAATAAGTTGGATGACAGGATCAGAAGTCAAAAATATCTTGATAGGTTACAATGATGATATTTAACTGTGGATAAATGTAAAATCTCAGCTCTAGGTTTTTAAAAAACAATGGCAAAAATCCAAGATGAGGGAGACCTTGTTTGGTAACAGGTGATAGCGAAAGAATAAAAACAGAACCTGGGAGATTTAGTTTAATAAAAGTTCAGTATGACTTCCCAGCTCCTCAGTTTATTCACCTGTGAATACCAGTTCATACTTACCATCTCCATGACCCTGGATGGGTGACTTTTTGGCCTCAGTTTCTCCATCTGTTAAAAAGGGATAATAGCATCTAACCTCCCAAGGTTATTGTGAGGATAATAATGAGATGTTTGTAAAGTGCTTTGCAAACGTTATACAGCTATGTAAATGATTATTGCTTTTATTATGATACAATACCAAGATGTTGCTTTCTTCAAAAAAGAATAATTTTTAATCTCCATTCATAAAAATCCAGTGTTCAGATGACAGCAGAGAGTATTTTTGCTAAACTGTTGACTAGTCACATACTTGGAGCATTGTGTCTGGTTTGGGGATGGGAGATTTTAAGGATACAAAAAACTAGTGTCTAGAGGGAAAAGATCAAATAGGAAGTCTTCTAGATACTAGACCATATGTGAATGGTTAAAGGCACTAAGGCTGTTTAGTCTGAACAGCTCTTAAGGGGGCTAGCATGTGGAGAAAGGAGGGAACTTATTGTTTTTCCAGGGACCAGAACTAGAATCAATGGGTGGAAATGATGTGGAAGCAGATGTTAGCTCAATATAACAAAGAACTTTCTAATGCGAGAGCTGCTCACTGTGAAAGAGGCTACCTTGAAATTAGGGAGCTTCTGCAGGCACTGGAGATGTTACAACAGAGCCTGGGTGATTAGTTGGTCAGGAAGCTTATAGAAAAAAAAAAAGTCCAGCTTTTGCTTGAAGATCAAACTAGTTGATCTCTAATTTCCCTTTCTACTAAAAAATCTGTTTTTCTGATTCTGTGATTCTATTCATCCTGCCTAAACTATTCAGCCTACTTAAAGTTCTTAGCATATCTCCACATAACTGTTCTCAGTTTCTCCTTGACAAAATTCTGCATGCACAGAAAATGTTAAATGTTTAAAAAAAAAAAAACCCAACCCTTTACCACCCTATCAAATATGCCAGGGTTTTTTACATTGAAAGTAAAATTCCTTCAACTCCCCAAATAAAATATATTTTTCTGCATATCCTGGCCTCTCCTTTCAGTTTCTCAAAGAGGGAATGTCTTAGTGAATTTGCATATAATAATTGGAGTTATTGTACCAGGGGAGCTAACTACCCTTACTCTTGGCTACAATTCACAAACTAATTTGGAGCAGAATAATTTTCTTAAAGCCCTAGTATCCTTTACATGACTATTTTGTATATTTTTAAAAATAAGATTTGAAGCGACTCACTAGACTATGTGTCTTCCAGGCCTTGGAAAAACCTATTGGTTTTTTTCATTTGGTTTTTAAGTAAATTCAACAGATTTATTGAGCATTTACTGAGCATTGAGATGAGTATTTAATAGGAGGAACAGTGCACAAAGGGAGAAGTGGTGCAGTAGATAGTCGCTGGCCTGGAATCAGGAACATTCATCTTCCTTAGGTTCAAATTTGGCCTTAGACACTTATTTGATATGTAACCCTGGGTAAGTCACTTAACTCTCTTTGCCTCAGTTTCCTCCTCTGTAAAATGAGCTGGAGAAGAAAAATGTCAAATCACTCCAGTATCTTTGCCAAGAAAACAAATGAGATCATAAAGAGCTGGATGTGACTGAAAAATGACTGAATAGTGTACAAAACAAATTGAAAACATGTTCCTTCTGGAAACCTAAAGTATAGCTGAAGAGATGAATGAAAAAGCTTGAAAATAACTACAGAGCGGTCCATTGACACATGCCACCAACTTCTTAACCTATTTAGAAATTTTCTCAAGGGTTCTCATGAACTTGTTTTTTATGAATATTTGGATAATTACATTTTTTTTTTTAGTGAGGCAATTGGGGTTAAGTGACTTGCCCAGGGTCACACAGCTAGTAAGTGTTAAGTGTCTGAGGCTGGATTTGAACTCAGGCACTCCTGACTCCAGGGCCGGTGCTCTATCTACTGTGTCACCTAGCTGCCTCAGATAATTACATTTCAATATAAAGTTTTCCTTTGTGCACCTATGGATTTTGCTCTCTGCATTCCTCTAACCTTTTCTCAGACAGTATCTGTAGATTTCTCCAGACTCTGATGGACCCATGACCCAAAAATGGTTAAGAACCTCTGTCTCTAGCATCCTTGAATTTGGTCAGTTAACATGCTTTTGCAAACTTCCAGTAATAGGAACTCATTACACCCCCCCCCAAGACAGCCTATTCCACTTATGTAGAGCTATAAGATAATCAATTTAATCTGTAAGATCAATAAACATTTAGTAAGGACCTACATGTACCGGGCACTGCACTAAGTACTGAGGATAAAGAAGCAAAACAAAACAAAACAAAACAAAACAAAAACCACAGTCCCTGCCCTCAGAGAGTTTACAGTCTAATGATTTAGAGGTGAAAGACCTTGGAGACTTTTTAGTTTAACCCATTCATTTTACTAATAAGGAAACGGAGTCTCAGAGAGGCAGGGTTTTAGCCCAGATCCTGTGACTCCAACCCCACTAATTTTGTTCTGTGCTGTTTTACTGAAGGTGACGGGTCCACAGGAATGACATGTAGTATAAGGGCTTAATCAATCTTTGTCGACTGATTAAGAAGTCATGTGTAGGAACTGGCCAGTTTTCTTTTGTTCATTAGGGCTTCATGTGTTGGTTGCCAAGGTAGCAAAACTCATTGGCATATTTCAGGTTCCATGTATTGCCAATGAAAACCTTGGGCCTTTTATTATTTCCCTGACCATAAATTCCATCAATGTAATATTCAAGTCCTAGCATTTTAGGGCTGATGTTAATTTCTTCCTATTTCTAATTATAAAGCTAAAAGGCATTTCAGTTAACTAACTATACTTCAGCAGCTAGATGGTGCAGTGAATTGAATGTTGGGCCTAGAGTCAGGAAGACCTGAGTTCAAATCCAGCCTCAAACACTTACTAGCTATGTGACCCTGGGCAAATTATTTAACCTAGTTTGCTTCAGTTTCTTCATCTGTAAAATGAGCTGGAGAAGGAAATGGCAAACCACTCTAGTATCTTTGCCTTAAAACCCAAAATGGGGTCATAAAGAGTTGGATACAACTGAAAAAACTCAGCAATAACAACAGTTCAGCTAGTGGAGAGAGAGTGCTGAACTTGGAGTCAGGAAGAGCTCAGTTCAAATCTGGTCTCAGGAACTTATTATCTATGTAGCCCTGAGCAAGTCACTTTAACTCGATTTCCTCATCTATAAAATGAAAATAGTAATAATAGCGCTTAATTCTCAGGGATGTTGCAAGGATCAAATGAAATATTATTTGTAAAGCACTCTGCAAACCTTAAAGTGCTATTTAAATGTGGGCTATTGTTAATGTAACATGTTTCCTAGGTACTCATTCCTTTAAATAGATCATTGAAATGTTTAAACATGCTAGATAGGCCCAACAGTAGGACATGGATGGGAATATTTCTTTTTCTGTTGTTGAGAATTACAAACCCACCCCCCAAAAAGTGATGAGGCATATAAATAATCCATAGGTTTTAGGAGGTATTAGAGCACTTCAGAAGTCATTTACTGATCGATATAGAAACTGAGGCCTAAAGAGGCTAAGTGACACTAGTAGTCAATAACAAAGCCAGAATTTGTCTAGTTGTTGTTATTTGTCCTTCATTCTAGAATAGGACCATAACATTGGGAGGTGATGTCATGACTTGCACTGAATTGTATTTAAGTGAAACAGTGCTGTGCAAAGTCACCAGCCTCACTCTTTCCTCCAGAGCCATCTGGATTCAATGGTAAGATATGTCAGGACAACTGGAGATGGCCCCAGATATTCTGAAGCAAATTGGGGTAAGTGACTTGCCCAGGATGACAAACCTAGGGTCAAGTGTCTCAGGCTAGATTTGAGCTCAGGTCCTCTTGACTCCAGGACCAGTGCTCTATCCACTGTACCATCTAGCTGCCCTTTTAAATCTAATGTGGTTAAGTCAAAAGAACAGTGGATTGGGAATCCAGAGAACCTGGTTCACATTTTACTTCTGCAACTTCTTACCTGTGTGACTTAGGCAAATCACTTAACCTTTCTGGGCCTCTGTTTATTCATCTGTGAAATGAAAGAACACTGACCTTGGAGTCAGAGCACCCAAGTTCAAATCCTGACTCTGAGAGATAACTACTTATGTGACATGGAGTGAGTCAGGTTATCTCAGGACCTCGGGTTCCTTCTCACCTATAAAATAAGGGGGTTGGACTAAATGACCTCTAAGATCCCTTAAAGTTTTCTATCTAGGTTCTTTTGATGTGACTCACTATCCAGGGTTCATTCCACTTATACCACATCAGTTTTGTGTTGCTATTGCTAACAGAAATGTTTACCCTATCCATTTAAAAAAAAAAATTAAACAAGCATTTACTTTTCTTTACCTACATCTCACTTTCATTAAGGAAGAAAGACAAAGAGAAGAAGAAAGAAAAGAAGAGAAAACAAAAGAAAAGAAAAAAACTTTTGTAAGAGATGTAGTGCATTCCTGTTATCCTTGCTGCTGGGGAATTTAGCATTAATGTAGTGAGACCTGGCTGCCTAAAAAGAAGCTCAGTGGCCCAGGTCAGAGTGAGATCTGGCTGGTGGATAGCCTCTGCCCTTCTAGCCTGGCTAAGATAGGGAGACACAGTCTTAAAGAGTGGGGTGGGAAGATGTGTACACAAAACCTATTTCCCCAATGATGATGTCCCAGATGTATGTCTCATTCTGCATCTTGGGTCCATCACTTCTCTGTTAGAACAGGTAACATAAAACAACTTAATAATACAATAAAACAAAAATATAAATATTTAAATTTATTAATATTTTGAAGACCTGAGTTTTTGTCATTAGGCAATTTTCCCCATCACCAATATGGGATTTTTCTTTATGAATTACTATGACTGAAAAACAACTGATTACTTGGTAATCATCCTGGGGGTGATTGGCCTCTCTAAGCCTAGTCTACTCTGACCTTTAAACAGCAGGTACATAGTCTCTAAGGGTCATCATACTAGAAAATCTGACAGGTCGATAGGCCCGGGCCAGATTGCATATCACCGTTGAACAGACTAACCTGTCACTGGAGCGAGTAGACCAGATCTGTATTATGATCAATATGGGAGGGGGAGGAGAAAAAAAGGAGCACAGATAAAGGGAAAGGGAGAGGTAATGGGAATAAGGGGAAGGAAGAAAAAAGAGGAGAATAACAGGGATAATGAAAGGGGAAGGGAAAGAAGACATCCACTAAGGGTGAGACACATGAAATGCTTGCAGCAACTAAGATGAATTCTTGTCATAGCTTGCTTTCACTTGGACTGTGGTGAGTCAGAGTTATTACTCATAAGCACTGCCCTTTGAAATTGGCATCTTGCTTGAGGCGAGCTAAGGTGCAAAGTGGATAGAGTGCCAGGCCTGGGGTCAGGAAGACCTGAGTTCAAATTCAACCTTAGATATTTACTACTTGTGTGACCCTGGGCAAGTCACATAGCCCTGTTTGCCTCAGTTTCCTCATCTGTAAAATGAACTGAAGAAGGAAATGGCAAACTACTCTAGTATCTTTGCCAGAAAAATCCCAAATGAGGTCACAAAGAGGCAGACATGACTGAAATGACTGAATAACAACACCAAATCTTACAACAACTTAGACTAATTCCTTGAGTCCTTGGGAAATTTAGGGCTTTTTTTTTTTTTCCCCAAAACTCCAAAATTATAGGAGATAGGTGGTGCTGTGGATACAACATTGGACTTCGGGGCAGCTAGATGGCGCAGTGGATAGAGCACCAGCCCTGGAGTCAGGAGTACCTGAGTTCAAATCTGGCCTCAGACACTTGACACTTACTAGCTGTGTGACCCTGGGCAAGTCACTTAACCCCAATTGCCTCACTTTAAGAAAGAAAGAAAGAAAGAAAGAAAGAAAGAAAGAAAGAAAGAAGGAAGGAAGGAAGGAAGGAAGGAAGGAAGGAAGGAAGGAAGGAAGGAAAGAAGGAAGGAAGGAAAGAAGGAAGGAAGGAAAGAAGGAAGGAAGGAAAGAAGGAAGGAAAGAAGGAAGGAAGGAAAGAAGGAAGGAAAGAAGGAAGGAAAGAAGGAAGGAAAGAAGGAAGGAAAGAAGGAAGGAAAGAAGGAAAGAAGGAAAGAAGGAAAGAAGGAAAGAAGGAAAGAAGGAAAGAAGGAAAGAAGGAAAGAAGGAAAGAAAGAAGGAAGAACATTGGACTTGGAGTCAGAAAAACCTCAGTTCAAATCCTGCCTCTGAAACTTAGTAGCTATGTGATCCTGGATAAGCCATTTCATCTGTTTCCTCATCCGTAAAATATAAATAATAGCACCTACCTTCCAGCATAGTTGTGAGGATTAAATGAGATAATATATATGTTTTGCAGTCCATATAGGGAATCTATATATTGAGTACTTATTAATGGGCAGCTGGGTGGCACAGTGGATAGAGCACTAGCCCAGGAGTCGGTAGGACCTGAGTTCAAATCCAGCCTCAGACACTTGACATTAACTGTGTGATCCTGGACAAGTCACTTAACCCCAATTTGCCTCAAACATCTGGGGCCATCTCCAGTATGTATATCTAATGTAGATCTTGCTACTTGACCCAGACGGCTTTGGAGGAGAGAGAGTGAGGTTGATGACCTTTCACAGCCCTCTCTCAATAAATCCAATTCACTGAAAGTCATGACATCACCCCAATATCATGGTTATCTTCAAGAATGAAAGACAACAACTTATTTTTATTGAAAATAAATGTCAGGGGCTGCTAGGTGGCACAGTGGATAGAGCACCGGCCCTGGATTCAGGAGGACCTGAGTTCAAATTTGGCCTCAGAGACTTGACACTTACTAGCTGTGTGACCCTGGGCAAGTCACTTAACCCCAATTGCCTCACCAAAAAGAAAAAAAGAAGGAAGGAAAAGAAAAGAAATGTCACTTTCTCCTTGAATTGTACAGATTTTATACTAGTGTAAAGAACTTGGATTTTTCAAAATGTATTTGGGGGGCAGCTAGGTGGCGCATTGGATAAAGCACTGGCCCTGGATTCAGGAGGACCTGAGTTCAAATCTGGCATCAGACACTTGACACTTACTAGCTGGGTGACCCTGGGCAAGTCACTTAACCCCCATTACCCTGCAAAAACAAAAAACAAAAACAAAACAAACAAAATGTATTTGGGAAATACAGAAGTATTTGTCAATTGAGCATCAATTCTTGGAAATATTTTGACCTACAAAAACCACTTATATTTCCATTAGTTGCTCCCTTTACTCCCTATGACCCAGCAACACTGGCCTTCTTGTCCTGTAGTACAACATTCCAAGTCCTGACTGTGTATCTTCCCCACGACAGCATGACTCTCCCTCCTCATTTCCATGTCCTGGCTTCCCTGGAGTCCTTCAATCTTACCTTGTTCAGTCATGTCTGACTCTTCATGACCCTGTGCTCATACCGTTCATGGAGTTTTCTTGGCAAAGATACTAGAGAGGTTTACCCTTTGTTTCTCCAGTAGAGAAGAGTCATTCACCTACTAACTGTCCAAGGCCAGATTTGAACTTGGGTCTTGCTGACTCCAGGCCCCTAAAATCTGACTGGTAGCCTTTCCGATTTCCTCCTTAATTCTAGTGTCTTCTCTCAGTTGATTTATTTCCAGCTTGGGAAATTCCTATATATAGGATATATGAATATTATATATATAAATATATATCTCCCACATGATCTGATAGAGGGTATAGCTATGTCACATATATAGCTTATTTGTACATCGTTGTATGTTGTCTCCTCTATTAGACTGTGAGCTCCCTGAGAGCAGAGATGATCTGTAATCTTTTTCGGCATCCCTAGTGCTTAGCACAATGTCTGGTACACAGTAGATAATAAATGTTTATTGACTATGTGAGGTCTGAGTAGGGGAAGGGTTATTTTCTACCTGGAAAGTTTACAAAGCTTTCCTGGAAGAGTTGAAATTTGAACTGGGTAGCAAGGGATAAGAAGGAATCTAAAAATCAGAGGATGAGAGAGAATTCCAGGCCTAGGAAATAGTGCCAAGAAGCAAGTGATGTGAGAGGACTAGAGGGCCAGAATGGTGAAGGGTCTTGAATATCAGCCTGAGGATTTCAAAGTGTTTTTAGTAGAGGAATGATATGACAAGATCTAGCATAAGAATATATTTTTTAAATTGTCATCCCACCCTCCATTTTTCTTCAAACTAAATGTACTTTTAAAAAGTCTACTTTTGAGGCCTCGTGCATGGACCATTGATAAATACTCAATGAAATCCAATACACATTTATTAAGCTCCCATATGCCATCCACTTTGAATATAAAGACCAAAAGAAAACCATCCTAACCCTCCATGAACTAGAGGAAACAAGCCGTCTGTGTATGGACCAGTAAATATGCTAAGTCATTTGGGAATGGTTGGAGAGGGACATCTGGCAGGTTTAGGGAAGGCCTCTTGTGGGAGATGATGCTTGAGCTGAGGCTTGAAGGGAGGTAGGTTTTGCAGAGATGGAGTGAAAGGGGAGTCCTTGAGGCTTAAGGAGACAAGCCTGTACAAAAGCCCAGAGGCCAGAGAAAGAATGTCCTGTCAGAACAGCAAGAAACCTTGTTTGGCTAGGGATGAGACGCATGATGAGTAGTAGTCAATAAATGTTTTTTAAGCACCTACTATGTTCCGGAGAGGGAAAACCTGCTGCATGAGCAACAGCTTGTTTTCCATATTGATCTGCCCAGGCCAGTGCCCTGGAGAGGACACTCCAGCTACTACTCCTCATGGGGTAGATACAACACGGGATGCAGCAGTTACTAGTTACAAGTCATTCAGGAGCTGCAGCTCCCGTATGGGAGTGCACAGCCACACTATGTCCTGTGGCTCTTCAAGGTGCTGATCCATGGTCATCCGTGACTGGTGGAGGCCTACTACTATGTTCCAGGCACTATACTTTGTTGTTCAGTTGTTTTCAGTCATGTTGGACTCTTTGTGACCCCATTTGGGGTTTTCTTGGTAGAGATACTGGAGTAGTGTTATTTTCTTCTTCAGCTCATTTGACAGATGAGGAAATTGAGTTAAACAGGATTTTAAGTTACTTGCCCAGGGTCACACAGCTGATAAGTGTCTGAAGCTGGATTTGAACTCAGGTCTTCCTGACTCCAGGTCCCATGCCATTATGCCATCTTGCTGCCCTTAGGTACTAAGCTAAGTGAGGGATAATGTGAAATAAAATGAAATCAATAATTAACTATGAAATGAAACTAATCTATGTAATATGAAAATCTAAAAAGATAGGTGGAAGCCATATCATTCAGGGCTTTAAATACCAAAGGAATGTGTATTTTGTCCTAGAGGCAGTTGCTAGGGTGGTTTCACTATTCTGTAAGTGGAGAGAAAGAAACAGAAGCCAAGGAGCAAAAATAAGACCTATCCCTACCCTCAAGGAGCTTACAATATGAGAAGAGGAACAAAACCATTAATTTTCAGCAGAAAATCTTACAGCAGAGGAGGATAGTGACTCCTGAAACTGCATGGTCCTGTTTTGAGGAAAACTTTTGTTAGTCATAGTCTGTCCCCTTATCCATCAAACCCAAGTGAGTCAGGCAGCTTACCGTGCGTGAAGTTGAAACTGGGTAGAAAGAAAAATGTCAGAAATTAAGTTTCCAGCCATGATGAGGATTTCATTGTGTACAGAAACCCGTGTAAACTCTACCAGTTGTCTTTCTAGGCTAGTTAAAAATTGATCTTGATTTGGGGAGCTGAGAGCATGAAGCCCAAAAAAGAAGAAAAAGGAAAAAGAAATGAGCCCCAAGCACAACTGATTAGTCATGGAAACACTGCCAAATTAGATATTCAGATGATTTTTAGAAATGATAATGGGGTCAGGCTTCCTTTTGCTGCTGTAGAATCTATAATTTACATTATTTTGGGGATCTTGCTATTTAAAGAAACAGCTCATTTAAAAGTTGGCAACACAGTTAGGGTAGAGTTTATTTCCATTATTGTGGAACTTGAAATGAAAACAAATGCTGCATACAATGAGAGACTTGTTTTTTTTTTTTTAAGAATCTGTTGATTTTCCCAGGAAGGTTTGCGCAATAAACAGAATGGCACACACTTGTAATTTTTCCCAAACTCAGTGTCAAAACTCACAAGAACAATATTTCACTGTACAGAGAATTTACCCAAAGGTGACATTATTGGGATTGAATCCCCACAGTGTAATCAGAATGAATAGACTAACATGCAGATAGAATTCAGAGAGGGGATTTCTGGGAATTGGATTATATATAGTATTTTTGTAGTGCTTAAATGAATGATTGGTTATAGAATATTGCTCTACTTAAATTTACATACTTTGGGGACTCTGGGAAAATCTTGCCTTCTTTTCAGAACAGAACTGAAAAGTAGGACAATCAGTGGCTATAACTGTAACCAGACTCTTTCACAGAAGACTCAGGAAATTTCTTGTTAATTTAGTGTAGCTTCAGTCTGTACAGTTCTGTCTTTTGGTGTAGGCTTACTTTGCTTATGTTATTAGACACGAGTACAGCTGTGTGGAGGTAACTGGTGAATTTCAAAGCAAAATGTTTTTTCTTTTTAGTTTGGATATGCTGTTCACCTTCAGAGAGCAGTGTAAACCAAGTCTGTATCCAAGTAGAAATTCATACTGTTGGAACCTCTATTTTTTATTACCCTTTTTTATTCTCGACACAAAGAGAGTACCCATGATGCTGTGTGTGTGTGTGTGTGTGTGTAACTAGTCTTGTTATACTGATAGGGGAATTGGGATTGTGGTCCTGACTATAACATTAACTAAATGTCCTTGGATGAATCACTTTGTGGGGTGATAGTGGTTGTTGGGTTGTTGTTATTCCTCAAAAGTTTGGATTAGGTGATGAATTTCTAAGGCCCCTTTCAGCTCTAAAAACCTTTTGGTTTTATGATAATAGATGGAGATTCAGTGTCAAATCGTAATGTCACTGTCCATTTTTTAAAATCTTAAGGTCTATGTGGAATTGTAAACTCATTTAAATAGGATTCTAACCCCTATTTCATAGTGTCCCAGGGCCCAGTCCTCTTTCTGAGAATCGTCCAGAGAATTGAGGCCAGAGATTGGTTGGCTGAGTTGAATACTAGGATGGGAAGGAGATCTATTTCCTCCTCTCTGTCCCCACTCTCTGTGCTTTTCCTTTTCCCCTCTTCCTCTTCTTCCCCCACCCCCTTCCTCTGTCTATCTCCTTTACTCCTTCCCTCCTGGTACACACTGGCACATGGAGATATACAGGAGACAGAGACTTAAAATCAGGAAGCCCAGGGTTCAAGTTCTGCTTCCTGCCTCTGATACTTAGTAGCTATGTGTCTTTAGGTAACTAATTAAACCATCAGTCTCTCATACAACTCATAAATTACAGGCAAGTAGCTGTTCAGCAATGGTTTTGAGGGGTGGAGTGCTACACTGAAAACATTACATATATATTTTTTGGGGGGTTGGTTTTTTTGGGGGGTTGGTTTTTTTGGGGGGGGTTTTGCAGGGCAATGGGGGTTAAGTGACTTGCCCGAGGTCACACAGCTGGTGAGTGTCAAGTGCCTGAGTCCAGATCTGAACTCAGGTCCTCCTGAATCCAGGGCTGGTGCTCTATCCACTGTGCCACCTAGCTGCCCCCTACATATATTTTTAAATAGATTCTCCCCCCCACACCCCCAATACACACACACACCCTCTATATAATTGGAGCTATAGATTTTGGGGAGGGGATTTTTTTAAAGAAGCTATGTGGTATAAATGGGAAAAACTCTGGACTTTTAGTTAAGACTTGTTTTAACTCTAGTTCCAGCTTTGTCACTTAGCTTTGATTTCCTCATCTGTATAAAATGAACATAACAAAGCTTATACCATTTCCCTGGGTCAGATTGCAAGCTCAGTATAAGTCAACAGTGTGATGTGCCACCTAGAATGCGGGGAAGGGTTGTGTCCAGAAGTAAGGGTACAGTAGCTCTACTGTATCTTGGGTCAGCTGGAGTACTGCATTCAGTTCTAGGTGCCACATCTTAGGAAAGCCAATGATAACCTGAAAGGCATCCAAAGAAGAGTAACTGGGGGTGGGGTGGGGTGGGGTGTAAGGCTTCAATTTCATACCATAGGAGCATCATTTGAAAGGAGTAGGGGTGGTGAGCTTGGAGAAGACAAGACTTTGAAAGTGGAGAAAGCTCTGGAAATGGGGCAGTTAACTGTCAAGGGCTCTTGTGTGAAGGCAGGAGTGGATTTATTACAGGAGATATTGCAGAACTAGGCACAATGGAGAGAAGTTTCAAAAGAGGCACATATAAACTTGATGAAAGAGTAAACTACCTAAGAATTAGTACGGTCCACAGGTGTAATAGGCTGTCATGAGTAGTGGGTTCCCCCTCACTTGTTCTTTAAACAAAGGCTATATGATCACTTTGGGGACATACTCCAAAGGGGATCATTTTTCAGGTAAGGGTTTGTTAGATGACTTCAGAAGAATCTCCTAACTGAAGTGATTTGTCAGTTACAAAGCCGTCCATAAATTTGAGCTACCATGATGATCTTGGCATTGGGGGTGTGGGTGACCTGGGTTTCTCAAGCAGAGCACAAGCAAGAAAGGCCACCATTTCAGTCCAAGTCATAAACTGAATGTCCTTTATCCAAAGAACACCCTTACCCTTGCTCAGTTTAGAGATGCTTATTGCTAGAAAATTGGCCCCCAGCTGACTGATGTGTTATTTGTGTTCACAAAGATTTTCTAAAACATCTGTTGTATTGCTATAAGGCTTATCCATACTGTAGAAATCACAGATTCTTGAAGCATTGTTGTTTTTATTATTAATAGAACGTGCAAGTTTATCTTCATTCCAAGGACCTGAGACTTCACTCGTGCGGGTACTCTATCCACCAATGCGAATGATAACCTATCCATGCTTTAGTAAATAGCCATCGTGATTTGCTATGGTAGAAAAATTCAGCTTTGTATAGTAGCCAACAATTTGGTGATAAGCTTCTCCAAGAAAGTCTGCAAAGAACAGGCACATACTCTGTCACTGAGCTCATACTGGCATAACCTTGAAGAACAACCCTGGGGAAACTCCATTCTACAGTGAAGTATAGGAATAGGAATTTTGAAAAGGCATTTTAGAATATTTCTATAAAGTAGGATTACAGGATTTTGGATTTAGTTAGACGGCACCTCAGAGGTTATCTCCTTTTATAGGCGAGGAACTGAGGTCCAGAGAAGGTATGATTGGGATTCAAACCCGTTTCTTTTGACTCGAAATCCAGCACTTTTTCTAATATGCCACAAGGTATTAGAAAAAGCATTAACTCTGAGGTTGTGGGTTCAAATACTACTTCCATGCTCACTTTCTATGTGACCTTGGGCAAGCTATTTAACTTCTTGGGTTTCAGTTGTATAAAATGAGAAGGTTGGACTACACGGCCTCTAAGTTTGATTCTAACTCAGACCCGTAAGCTAAGATTTACCAGTGTAAAATATGGCAGGTTTGTCTTAAAGAAGGTGAAATAAAATGTTTATACTTGGAATTTTAAAAGAAAATAATAGAATATGCTGTAAACCTCAGCAGATAGCACAGCCCCAGGATTTCTCAGTAGGCACTAATTTAGTGACTTATGGGCATTTGAACAAGCAGAGTCGGTGTTCTGGTAATTGCAACAATTCTGAAACATAATTGTATGTCATTTTCTTTAGTGTAATAGCATTGTGAAAAGAGGGGAATGGAAACACTGTTCCCCTTGTTCTTTTAAAAATGCAGCCCTTCTAGTCACCTAAACTAAAGGATGAACATCAAGGTCTTAAATTTGAGAGATTAAAAAAACTTGAGTATGTCAATAGTTTTTGAAATAACTTATAATTACTTAATATTTCCCACTTCTGGTAGTCTGTCTCACAAAGATACTAAATGTGGTCAAAAACCCCCAACAAACCTTGACCCCAATTTTATCTTTATTTTGATTCTCCAAGTAGCTAAGAGAAGATAATAGAGATTATTGTTGACTTACTATTTTTAATTAATCTTACAAAAAGGACTAAAATAGTGACAGAGATAAGAATAGGGAGAGAGAAAAGCAAATTATTTTAGACAAAAGAAAGAAACAATGCATAAAGATTTGCTTTGGGAAAATGTGCCTTAAAGATTCAAAGCAGTTGTTTTCTTGGACCATTTTGGTGATCCTGGACAAATCACTTAATTTTTTTTCTGCCTCAATTTCCTAATTTGTAAAATGGGTATGATAGCACCCACCTCTCAGGATTGTTGTGAAGATCACACAAGAAGGTGATATTTGTAAAGTGTTTTACAAACATAAAAACATTATATTATTGTTAGCTATTATTTTTATTTTTTATTGCTAGATTGTCAGTACAAATATTATGAGATACTTGGCACAAACCAAAGCTTTTATATTATAGTTTTCTTTTACAAATAAAGCAGGTCGTTCAGATTAGAAAATAATTGTGTTGTCAGTTGATAAAGATGATGTCCTTGGGGCATATTGCATAAATTGAATAAATCAATTTTTCCTATCTATCTATATGTCTATATATAGATTTTTTTTAAACAAAGTGCCCTGGTTCAAATCCTGAAAGGTTTAGCTACTTATTGTCTATGTGATAAATCATTTAACCTTACCCAGACCTCAGTTTCTTTTTGTAAAATGTGAGTTAGATGATTTCTTAGATTTTTCCAGCTATGAATCCAATAATCCTCCAATATTTCAATAATTTATTACTTCCATTTTTAGAACAGCTATAATTCTGCTCATAGTCAAAGTATATTTTGAAATATAATGAAGACATGTGAAGGTTAGCTTGAATGAAGGGAATTCATTTCTTGGAGTTAGGGATAGTGGTAGCAAAGAAGAATATCAGACTGGTCATCTCTAGATGAAAGGAGGTAAAACCATACTATGAAGAATTTAGTGAGCCTGAGAATGTCCTGAGATGCATGTATTCTAGAAGACCCTTGGGAAGCTGAATGAGTCTTGAACTGGGATTTCGGATGCCTTGGTCTGAATGGACCCTTTTGCCTGTCAGCAAGCTTTCAAAACAGCCTTTGGACTACTATGGCTTCAGTCATATCTTCAGGGCCATAGTTGGCAGAAGACTAGACCAGGAAGCCTTGAAACCAAACTTACTATGTCCCATTAGAATCCTTTTGAGACACGGGTATGAACATACCTGTGCTTTGAGAGTTAGCCTCTAAAGAAGTATTTACCCAGGCCATCACTGTAGTATATTTGGCCTGTTAAAATAGTTATCGGGTGAATAGTTATAATTTTAGATCTGGAAAGTACCTTAGAGACTATGTTGTCTTGTTCTTCATTTTCAAGTCACATATTTGGCCTTATTTTCTTTTAAGCTAGAGTCAGTATTGGAGGAAAGAGAACAGGAAATAAACAAAGATGAGCGTAGAGAAGTCACAAGAAGAATAATAGGGAGTAGGGAAAATAAAGAGAAGTACTAGTAGGAGGGGGTGGTGCAATGGATAGGGTGCCTAGAGTTGGGAAGATCCAGGTTCAAATCTGACCTCAGACATTTCCTAGCTGTGTGACCCTAGACAAGCTGCCCTTAGGTTCAAATTCGGCCTTAGACACTTATTTGATATGTAACCCTAGGCAAGTCACTTAACCCTGTTTGCCTCAGTTTCCTCATCTGTAAAATGAGCTAGAGAAGGAAATGGCAAATCACTTCAGTATCTCTGCCAAGAAAATCCCAAATGGGCTCACAAAGAGTTGGACATGAATGATACAACTGAACAGCAACTACTATGGAGCATGAGGTGGGCGGGGTGGGGAGGGGCATGGAATGGGCAAGGGAAGAAAATAATCTGATTACTGATAATTGTGTAGACATTTTTTTTGCTCTCAGACCTACTGTGTACTTCTTTCTACACCACTAGCGAGCTCCAATGATTTCCACAGTTTTTGGCCCACTGCTTAAAGGTCAAGCAAAGGATAAAATACTTCATTTTCTTCTGAGCACACGCAGCTGGGCTAGTAAACAGTCTGTTTTTCTTCATTTTCCCACCAACGTTGCTACTGTCTTCTTCCTGCAGAAAAACAGAAAGGATAGGCTCCAAAACTGAGAAAGGAAATGGCCCCAGGATTTGGCAGACAAGCATTTATCCATCTGATTGAGAGAGTTTGAATGAATTTTAGTACTGCAGAGAAGTCCAATTCATTCAATTATTCAACAAACTCTTATTAAGTACCCTCTATCTACCAGACACTATGCCAGAAATACAAAAACAAAATATCAGTACTTGCCCTCCAGTAGCTTATGTTCTAGTGGGGGAGAGGAGGAGGGGGAAGCAATACGGTCATGTATAAAAGTAAGTTATGTGCAAAATAGTTTTTGTTGCTGGGGTAGCAGCTGTTCAGTTCAAGACATTAAAAGGAACATAAACAACTGGGTTTAAGGAGATAAACCCTGGTAGGGACCTTGTTTTTCTTGTTGGAGGTAGAAACTGAAGAGGTGGCCATAAAAATCTTGTGAGCTCTAATATTTTTTCCAGCTTGTGCTGTGCATGGGTTTACATGTGCATTCCCAGACCACAATAGGTAAAGCTTTCACAGATCAAATGAATAAGTAATCATCATAACAAAAGTGTAACAACTCATCTGTACTTCTCCTTTTGAAATGAGAAGACTATTTATTCATCTTAATTCTTTCTCCATTAGCTCTATTTGGCACGCATATCCTGAATAATAACTTCAGGATCACCTCTCCTTGTTTTATCTAAAGGACAGACACAGGGCATGTGTTTGTTTTATGGATTTTTCTGCCACAGGCAAAAAAAATGACACTTTCTTTGAATTTTTTTTTTAAAAATGATGAATCCTTTGGTGAAAATGTTCTGAGATCATTGTATTTTCCCTATTCTCTCCACTGCCAAAGCCCATGCTTTTACTTGTGTGCTCTATTGAGTGAAGTGTAATTGTTGTGTGTGGTAGCCCTGATTTTAAGTAGAACCACCATATACATCTGAAACTGGAGTCTGGCCCCTGGAGTTTACAGGTTAATTTAATCTGTTCCCTGTAAATTATTTAATAGAAAGACAGTGTTTCAGAAAACAACATGCACCACTGCCACTTTCTTGTCACATGGAAGACAGAGTGTCTCCCTTTAGGAGGACAGAATGACAGTTCCACTTGTCTTAGCTTTAAGATAATTAGATCAGTAACTTATTCTCTGCTGGAGACTAAACCTTATCTTATTGGCTAAAGTTCAGAATCAATCATGTGTTCCTCGGCCTGCCCTATCTCGAAAGCAGGGAGCAGTAAACAATTTGTATGTTTCAATTAGGTTGCCATAAAAAATGAGTAGCTGCAAGGCATTAGTTTATTACTGGTATCCAGCCCTGTTTTCATTTACTAAATGGCGTTCTGAAAGCCTCCATTCTGAACATAATCACCTTAGGGCATCCACTGAGTATGGCCCTGAATGATTCAATTATGGCTGAAAGTCATTCTCTTCCCAGAACATGAGATTTAGGACTCTTACAGTCTCCTAGTGTGTGTCTAATGCTTCCATCTTTGTACTCACTGGGATCCTCGCATAAAGATTGCTACAGAGAAGCAATTGTAAGAAGAGATCTTATTCTTTTTCTCTTTCATGCTCTAGTGTCCTTCCTCCACCCCATCTCCTTCACCTCTTTCTACCCCTATCAGTAAAGATCCCTAAATAAATGAGAATAGTAATAATAATAGCTAACATTTATGCACTACTGTATTTTAGAATTATCATGCATTTCTCTTTCATTCTCCTGTTTGAGTTTCATAATAGCTCTGTGAAGTATGTATCAATAAGAGGTATCATGATGGAGCAAGGGGAAAAACACTAGATTTGGTATCAGAGGACCAACCAGTAGGAGTAGGGAAAAAGGAACAAGCATTTAAGAACCTGTTTTGTCCCAGGTACTGTGCTAAGTGCTTTATAAAAATTATCTCGTTTAATCCTAACAGTAATCCTGGGAGGTAGGTGCTATCATTATCCCCATTTTATAGATGAGGAAACTAAGACAGAAAGAGATTAAGTGATTTGCCCAGATCATACAGCTCATAAGTGTCTAAGGCTAGATTAGAACTTGGATGTGCCTAACTCCAGGCCAGCTACACTATTGCCATTTATTATCCCCTTGCTTTGCTGCAGTAACAAGAGGGAAGTTGCCACCTTGCAATAGGTGGCAAAAAAAAAAAAATAACAGTAGCTGTTAAATGGTTCTGGACTTCACAGTAGGTCCTGTATTGGCAAATGAGGAGGTTGGGACAAGGGTCCTGTGCCTTCAAGGGAAGTCAGCTTGGCATTATGGGGGGACTGGGTAGAGACAGGATTGTTTCTAGCATTAATGAGGGGGGAGGAGTATTGGCAGTAGAAGGGCAAAAGAAATGAGTTTCTTAAGCTTCTGAATGCAGGGGCAGCAGTTGACTCTGTGATGTTTAAAATCTAATTGTGATGTCTAAAAATCTAATGTGTGTTCACCTTAAATGAAAAGCATACAGCACCAGTCTTTGGGCATTAAGTATTTATTAAAGTATATTAGGAGTTAGTAAAGAGAACAGGTAGAGGAAGAAAGAGCCTAGCTCCCTGCACCTCCTGCTCCTACCTCGACCTCCAATGGAAAGCCAGATCCTCCATTCTCCCCATGTTGAAGCTCCCTATGGGCTCGCCCAGGTGCAGTCCCCACACACAGCTCCAAGCTAATTGGCTGGTAGCATTGACTGACATGACATACAGGCGGTTCTATGAATAGATGTAATGGTTCTATGAATAGATGTAATGGTTCTATGAATAGATGTAATGGTTCTATGAATAGATGTAATGGTTCTATGAATAGATGTAATGGTTCTATGAATAGATGTAATGGTTCTATGAATAGATGTAATGGTTCTATGAATAGATGTAATGGTTCTATGAATAGATGTAACTTCCTGATGCTAGTCACATGCTTTCTGCTCGGGGTGGCACTGCCCTGGTTCTCACAATGTCTTTCTCAGTGGGGTGGGGGAGGTGGGGGGGGTGGCACTCTGATTCTCACACTCCCCCCTGTGCTTCATGAAGAAACATTGTTTCCTTACGTGAAGCAATAACATTACAAATACTAATGACTAACAAAGTAAAGGGAATGAAAAGAGAGAAAAAGAAATTGAGCGGCGCCATTAACAAAGGCTAAAGGGGGCACTCCCCTTTAAGCAGGTGGACATTACAAACAGAGAAAAACTAAAGGGGGCACTCCCCTTTAGTAAGTGGACATTATAAACAGTGTATACAGTGGGGAAAAGGAAAACAGGAAAATGTCCATTTAAGTCTTTGGAAGTCTTTTCTCAGGTGATTTTTGTGATGTCCTCTGGGTGTAGTTGTGGAAAGTCTTTTAGGTATGGATGCTGATGATCAAAACTAGTAAGTCTCAGCTGTAGAGTTTTGGGTGTGATTATAAAGTCCCTCAGGTGTTTCAGATACTGGTAATCAGCTGGGAAATTTTCCTAAAAAATGAGCTTAACACAACTCTAAATAGCTTTGCCAATAATCAAATCAAACAATGAGAGTTCTCAAAAAATGTGTCTTTGGAAATTCATAATTTTTTAGAGATTTTACAATTATTGTCCACTTGTTACACATGAAACATATAATAAAAACAAAAATTGAAACATTCTCTAAAACTTAATATTACTACAACTCTAAGAGGTGTTGGGTATGTATGCCTGCTTTTCTCAGTTACCCTTTGTCTCTATGGGACCTCTATTTTACCTGGATTTGGTGAAAACCTTATGTCACCTCTAAGGACAGGTAGATTGTTTTTTTTCATTGTGCATAGTTCTTGTTGTTAATGCATAAACAATGATGTAATATTTATCAGTTTGAAATAGTATCACAAATATCTTCCAAGTTAATCTTTTTAAAGTACATTATTCTTGCTTGTTGATACACAAAAGAGCTTGGCCTACAGTTCATTAATTTTAATCCTATGACAGAGCAACTTAACATGTAAAGTTAAAGGAATGAATTTAAGTGAAACTGTTTAGAACAAAATGAATATATATGTGTGTATTATATATGTATGTGTGTATATACATGTCATGTGTGTGCACATGTGTCTCATACACAGTATGTGCAATATATAGGTATATATGCATTACAAGCAGGCACACATATATAGTTATTTTGAGAACTTGTAGTTGATAGGAAAGCTGTATTTCAAAAAAATACATTTGAAACTCAGCTTTTTTTATAACCCAATAACATTTAATTTTGTATACATTCCTCCATTTTCACATCTACAAGGCTTGGGTGGACAGTAATATATTAAGATGTTTGGAATAGGATCTAAACTACTTTTTCTTGTGTTTCTTGACCTTTGAATCAGAGGCTCAGTCCTGGCTTCATTGCCATTACTGTAGCTCTCTATTTCCAAGTATGAGCCTAGCTAACTCAAAGTATGATGCCTTACACATAGTAGGTATTGATTCAGTACTTTCTGAACTGAAAACTTTTGTCAGAGTCTTGATTTTTTTTAAACAACTTTTTGTTTTTCTCTCAGTCTCCATCATTGTTGGGAATAGAAATTTCTTCTTACTAGTCTTGGCTCCTGCAGGTACTTAAAGACTACTACCGATTCCAGATGATTTTTTGACCCTTCAGAGCTCATAAAGTTGTAATCTGGTACATTTGTTCACCAGGTAATTACTCACCTGAGATAGGAAATAGTAAATACAAGACATAATCCAAGAAAAAAGGTGCCATGCATTCCCAGCAATATGACTACTGAGTGGGAAGATGGTGCAGCCCTACTGCTGCCTCCTCTTTACAGAGGTCCACATTATTTCTTCCTCTTCCCTGGAAAATGGAGAGGGAGGGAGCAAGCAATAATCTTCTTTTTTGTATGAATACATAGTTCTGGCTCAGCAGCCAAAAGCAGGCTTTTCCTTGCCATACTTTAAGTTGACAGGAAACAGAATACTTGATTGTCATTTGAAGTAGGAGAAAGAATCCCTCCATTGCACATGTCTGTAAATGGGCTCACCAAGCCTTCATGTTGGGTTGGTACCAGGAAGGTTATATTGCTCATACTCTAAAGATTGGGCCCTTATTGGCCCATTATATCCAGATGAGGAAGTTCAGGCAGAGAGGAATGAAAGGACTCCCCCAAGGTTATAGAGGTCATAAGTGTCAGAGGCAGATTTTGAACCTAGATCCTCTGACTCCGTAGCCAGGAGGTCTTTCCACGGTTTTGCAATCAGATTGCGAAGGGCTTTAATGGCAAGCTGAAGAGTCTGTTTATATCTTAGAGGTAATAAGGAACCACTAGATGCTCTTGGTCAGGGAAGAGACATTGTTAAACCTGTCCCTTCTACTCAGCATTTCCTACACATTTAATCTTGACCTATTTATGCCATCTGTGGAGAATATAATCTGGTTAGGCTATGACTGTTTAGCAAAATTGTAAAATTGTATAATAAAAATATATTATTTACATCAGTATACCTAGAAGGGATGTAATAGTCAAGAATTAAATATTTCATCAAAATCATAACACCTTTCATTTCCTGAGTAATCTAAAATGTTACTTAAAACAGTTACTGAATATTTAGAAGAGAATTTCAGGATTCTTTAAATGGAAAGGACTTTAGAGATAACATAGCTTCCCTGCCCTCTTTTGCCTCAGATTAAAAACAACACAACCTCCCCCCCCAAAAAAAACAAAAAACAAAAAACAAAACCAATGCCGAATCTCAGGTTAAATATCTTCTTCAAAGTCACAAAACTAGTTTGTGGCAAATTCACAACCTTGATTGAAGTCTCCCAACTCTTCCTTTAGTGCTGTTTCTCTTATACGATGCTTCATAAAAGGGATACCTTTAAACACTTCATCAGTTGACTTTTCTGCAGTCAATTGAACAGAAGGTGAGGGGCCAAAATAATTTTTTTGGTTATTTTCTTTTTATGAAGATATCATGGGGCAGTTTTTTTGAATCTAGCATAATTTCCCTCCTATTGAAACCAGATAACATTGTTTCATTGCCTTTGAGCCACATTGATTTTAATTAAACAGTAGGATGGTATTCTTTAAAGACAAAAAATAAATATTTCCAAAGAAGAAATGGTATTTCTCAAAGCATCATATATCAGAAACTTAAAGAGTTCTTGATATATGTGGTACTAATAACCAAAACCTGGAGTCGAAGGTAAAGAAAGTGAAGGTCAGTGGGCTAGGTTTTGCTTACATTTTGTTTTTAAAAGTCCCACCATGTTCTTTCTTTGTACTTCATGAAAGAGATATGGACATGACCTTGAGCTCCTAGAAAGTTGTGCTAATAGAGAGTAAACGTTAAAGAGCAAGTTCTGTCAGGTGCTTCTTCCCAAGGTTGAGAAAGCTTTGGATACAGTCCCAGAGACAAGCATGTACATCCAGGACCAGCCTAATGAAGACTCAGAGAAGGTCATTTCTAGAAGGTTTGTACCAGATGATACAACACCTGAAAAGGCTGCAGTCTTCATAAGCAAGAGGAAAACTTGTGAATTTCCAGAAATATTTTAAGATTTTACCTCTCTCTTTTTTTTTTAGAGTGCACTCTAAAGGGACATGGTTTTAGAGGTAGAGGTTACTTTGCTTGATGATTTAATGCTCTATTTAGAAAGATCTAAGCCCTCAACACCATTTTCATTCCTTTTAGAGAAATCCATGCTAAAAGAACAGTTCAGAATAATGAATTATTAACTGTTCTTTTAACTTCTGAGAGATTATTAATTCCTCAATTTTCAGATCCTACCTCATTTGATAAAGAGATTTTGAGAAATCTGTATGCCAAATCAGATAAGTCAGAGTGATAAGGATTGATGAGACATAGTATCATCTGCCTGGTGACTTGGTGTCCACTTAACAAAAGTCACTAAAAGTGGCAGGCCACCAGTATTCAGTTAAAACTTTAATAATATAACTCAGTCGGGGGCAGCTAGGTGGCGCAGTGGATAAAAGCACCGGCCCTGGATGCAGGAAGACCTGAGTTCAAATCCAGCCTCAGACACGTGACACTTACTAGCTGTGTGACCCTGGGCAAGTCACTTAACCCCCATTGCCCCAGGGAAGAAAAAACAACCTAAAAAACAAAAACAAATATATATATATATATATATATATATATATATATATATATATAACTCAGTCTACATTTTCGACTTAAGTTGTTTGGTTTAGCCCTTATTAAAAATGTTTCTCAAGCCTATTAGTTTAGGGGGGTTTGATTTTTAAACCAGATTTTTTTTCTATTCATTTATTCATTTGTTTGTTGGCTGAATGATGATAGAATGCTGGAATTTCTCACCCCTTTAATAACTTTCAGCACTTTGACAGTGCTCAATCTTGGTCATTTCTCCATTAGAACTGGTCCCATTTTTTAATTCACTGGTGTTAATGAAGAAAACCACAAAATCCCACTAATTTGGTTCACTACAAATTTTCATTTAATCCCAGCCAAGTCTTTTGTTTATCAATCCATGGATTCATCTATCTCAAATCTTTTCCACTTTTCATATGCAAATATTTCTTCCCTTCCTTTTTTCTGGTTCCTAATCCCAGACAACACCCATCTTTCCCTTTCAGGATATAATTTTCCCTCCTGCTTCACTGAGTTATCAATTGCCCTTGACCATTTTTGAATTTTTCTTTATCTTCATTTCACCTCTCCTTTCTCTGTCTCAAAAAAGGTTGCTCTCCTTTGCAGAGCTAGCTGCATTTATGCTTAGGATCCCATCCCTTCCCAGACTTAGCTCTGTTTCATCTGTTTTTCACAACTTCAATATTTCCCTCTCTACAGGTTCCCAACCATCCATTTACAAATGTGCTTAGTTTTCTTTAGCCTAATTAAAATGTTTTGGGCAACTAGGTGGCACAATGGATAAGCCCCTGGATTCAGGAGGACCTGAGTTCAAATTTGGCCTCAGACACTTGATGCTTACTAGCTGTGTGACCCTGGGCAAGTCACTTAACCTTCATTGTCCCACCCCCACAACCTTTTGAACCTACTGAAAACCTTTCCCTTGCTCTTGCCACCCTCTCCAACTGGTGCTTCATCTCTCAACTTCTCTCAATTTCTTTTCAGTGCCATTAAGTTATAAAAAGTAAAGTTTGCTGCTTCCACTTTCTCAACCCCATATCTATCTTCTGTCAAGTTTTTCTCAAGAAATTGCAATCTCAAAGGTTAAATAGTCCAACCCCATCATTTTCTAGGTGAGAAACTTCAGCCTAGAGAGGTTGAATAACTTGTACAAGATCACCTTAGGTAGTAACAAAGACAAAATTTGAATCCAATTCCTCTGATTTGAAATCTGGAACATCTTTACAATGCACCATGATGCCTTTAGGTATGAAATCTTTTTCTCAGTCTTTGTCCTTCTTGACGTCTTCCATAGCATTTAATGAGAATTGGTAACCCTCATTTTATTGATAGTCTTTCCATTCTTCGCTTCTGTAGGTACTGTACCATCTCAGTTCTCCTACCTGGAAAAACAAACAAACATTCCTTTTGAGTTTGAAAAATCCTTATCTTCCTGTATTCTAAAAGTAGATGTTTCCCCAATGCTTTGTCCTCAGCCACATCCAGTCTTTTCCTTAGGGAAATTGGGGGAAAGAGGGATAGAGAAAGGAAGCAAGTAGGGTGGCAAATTAGGTGTATGTTTTATTAGCATTAATTCCTCTTTGTATAGCATTTGGTCATCTTAAGCAGACCAGTTTTTTTTTGTTGGTTTTTTTTTTGTTTTTGTTTTTGTTTTTAGTGAGGCAATTGGGGTTAAGTGACTTGCCCAGGGTCACACAGCTGGTAAGTGTTAAGTGTCTGAGGCCGGATTTGAACTCAGGTACTCCTGACTCCAGGGCCGGTACTCTATCTACTGCGCCACCTAGCTGCCCCCAGCAGACCAGTTTTGAGGAAAAACTAGGCACCCTCGATGGAGTCCTGCTCACCAACCCAGTCTACACATTGTCTTCTAAAAGAAGGGATGAGGTCAAAATGATTCTTTCTAAGCTTGATAGCATAACAGTTGCTTCAGGATAATAATGCAGTTTGCATCTCAAAAGCCAGGAAGCATCTTGAGCCTTTCAGCAGACTAGGGAATAATGTTAGAAGCACAAAATTATTTTCAGTACAATTTCCATCACTTTCAGATGCTAGAATCAGCTTCCTGACATGAAAACATGCTTATTGTAGAAGCTTATCTTATGCCCTGGTTCTAGTCAATTCTGTAGTTTCCGCCTGAACTGTGAAATTGCAGATGTTGTTAATTCTGAAACTAAACATTTGCTGCACTCCGACTCAGGTTTGCTTTTTAGCATAAATATAATGCTGATCTTCAAAAAAATATATCAGAGCTTGGCAATTTTTAGGTTTTCTTTTCTATTTTTGTTTGCCAGGAAGAAAATAAGCATCCTTAAAATATCAGAAGTCAAGAAATTGAGATAATTCCATTCATATTTATCTTTAGTGGATTCTTTGACCGAAGACTTGAACAGAAGTGAATCTGAAAAGTTGCATAAAGATGCCACAAAAGGAGAGAAGATGATGGTGTTGGTGGGGAAGCTGACATTTAAGTCTTCATTCAAATGTTGTTACAGAGCACTTAAAAAGCACTTTTCTTCTTTAGAGCACTTTGCAGACATTACTAATTAAACCTGGCAATCTCTATGAGGTAGATAATTATTATTATCCTCACTTTGCAGATGGGGAAACCGATACACCAAATTAAGTGACTTGCCGTAGGCCACAGAGAGCATGAGTATTAGAGCCAGAATGTCAGACTTCTACCAGAGGATAAAATCACAGCTTATTTGTTCTCATTGAAAATGATTCATTTCACCCCAGGGCTCTTCCAGTTGGGGCACAGCAGTGGATTCTTACATCACTCTATATGGTAGGTGCCTAGCAAGTGCATTTACCAAGACAAATTAAGAATGTCCACAAGGAGGATTTGGGTTTGAAACATTTGAAAGAAGAGGGAAGGAAGGAAGAAGAGGCTGGAATTGCCTATTGAAAGGCGATTGACTGATGCCCACCATTAGAAGTCCTAAGGTTATGTTCCTATCCTGTTCTATTTATCCATTGGAGAACAGATTTGCCATTTAGTCCTGGCCAAGTCAGGAAGAAGAACCCACTCCCATCTCAAAAGGACAGAAATCAAAGACTTGAGATGTCAAAAGAACAGAGACCGGTCCCTAAGGAAAGAGAAAAGTATTAGTAAATGAAAGCTGTCCCTCAAGAGAAGCGGTCACATATGAGTAAGATGCCAAATCTTGTAGGGGCTGAAAAACCACCAGCATGTTATTCAATTCGTTTTAATTCAAAAAGAGAAATTAACTATCACTAGTATGTAGGGCAGGTGGGTAAGCCCTTAAGGAGATGCAATATCAAGATAGTGGGGCAGCTGGGTGGCACAGTGGATAAGCACTGGCCCTGGATTCAGGAGGACCTGAGTTCAAATCTGGCCTCAGACACTTGAAACTTACTAGCTGTGTGACCCTGGGCAAGTCACTTAACCCTCATTGCCCTGCCCCCCCCCAAAAAAAAATCAAGAAAGAAAGAAAAAAAAAAGAGAACAGAACAGACAGGTGAATCAATTGCTTCATGAAGTGGTGAGTTCCCCCTCACTGGAAGACTTCAAGTAGAAGTTAGGTGACCACTTGTTGATTGTAGTGGGAGTCTTTTTTTAGATATGTGCTGGACTAAATGACCTCTAACCCTGAAATTCTGTGATTCCAAGTTGGTAATGTTAGGGTGACGCTCAGAAGATATTTAAATACATTCAACCCAACAACTTTCTTCATTTCTTATGCACATGAACATGAGGATGCCGATCTGTCTCATGGGGAGTACATCCAAAGTGATTTGCTGGACCTGGAAGGAAAGAGTGAAATAGATACGTTATCCATTGATTGCTAATTCTTATGAATAATTTCCTGAGGATAGTGTCACTTAATATGCTTGTCTGTGATCTAACTGATGAAATTGAGCTCACCAAGTTGGTATCGAGTCTAAAGGAAGTTAACATCCTAGAAGACAGAGATTGGAATTCTGTGACCTCGGTAAATTAGGAAGTGTTCCATCAAGCCCAGGATTGAGCCCAAGTACATGATAATGCACTTAGAGACCAAAACAACAACAAAAATGAATTACAGAGATACAAGATGAGGAAATAATAGTGAGATGAAAATTTTCACAAAAAGGTCAATAGAATGGGATGTTACTTGTAGCAATATAATTATGACAACATGTTTTTACTGAGGTTTTATTTTTATAATATCTTTAATGTAGAGACCCATGGTGGGAAGCTAGGGCTCACAAAAAGTAACAAATGATTAGATGTAGGGAAAACAATTCTAATTAATTTCTGTGTTGTACATTTCTTCTGAGAAGCTTGAGCAAATTAGTAATTTTTTAACTGGTTCTCACAGTGTTCCCATGAGGTGATAAGAATTAGGCATCCTCCATTTTATAGAAGTATAGAGACTTTGCGTCACTAAACAAAGGTCACATATAGCCTGGGCTGCAGTACCAGATTGCTGTCCTTTTTACTCCATAGATAAATCCTTCCTAGACCACTAAGGAAAAGTTAAGGGTACCAGTTTTTTCCCCATGCCTGAAAAGGGTAGGATCACATACCAATCCAATCCCACAAGCATTTTTTTTTGTTTTGTGTTTAAGTTTCTGCTATGTTCAAGGTACTATGCTACTGCTGGGGATACCAAGGCAACACACAAAAATGCGTGCTCTCAAGGAACTTTCTACTGGGGGAATATAATTTTGGAATCAGGAATTTAACAGTCACCATGTATTGAGGTTAAACAAGAAAAGGTGAATGTAAATTAAGTAGGATGAATTTTTATCAACTACCAAGCAAGCATTTATTAAGGGCCAACTACGTGATAGACACTGTGCTTGCTACCCCCCCCCAGTCACTCTTGCCTTCAAGAAGCTTATATTCTGCGTAGATTCTTAACCTTTGTGTCTAGTACCCTTTTAGTAGTATGGTAATGCCTCTCAATCTTATTAAATGAATAAAATAAAATACATAAGATTACAAAGAAAACCAAAGGTCAGTGAAGACAACGATGTAATTTTTATCTCATCAAGCTTCACAAATCCTTGAAACATATCCACCGAGTCCATAGACCCCAATAGAGGAAACCCTATATCCTAGGGGGATACAGTATGTTCACTGATAAGTAAATATTGGATATATTCACAATAAACATGAAGTGATGGGAGATCACCAAGTAGCTGGAAGAAGCTAGACTTTTTGACTAAAAGAATATCTTGTCCTAATATAGACTCCCAAAGGAGGATATAGAATCCTCATATCTTAATAATGATGAAAAATCTAACACACAACCGTCTCTTAAGTACCTATGCCAAAGAATAAGACCAGTTGTTTCTGAAGGTGTCTTCCGGCTTAATATGTGAGGTAGCTGGGTGGTACATAGGGATGGGATAGGGCATCGGGCCAGAGCCCCATAAAGCTAGTTGTTATTATGAAATGCAGGGCATTTTTGCCTTATTTCTGCTAAAGGTGTTAGTTTTTCCTTTCTCCCCCTCTCTCTCCTTCCTTCCTTCCTCCCTTCCTTTCATCAGAATCAATCCAATCTGCCATTTTTATGAATGAGAACTTGAGGTCCAGAGAGATTGAGACTTTTTGCAAGGTCACCTAGCTAATAATTGGCAGAACAGGGATTTGAACTCAGGTCCTGTGATTATAAATTTAGGCCTCTAACCACTTCACTCTCTTCTCTCTGTATTCCATCTGCATCATGATTGCTTTTGTTTAGAAAACAGCAATGCACCTGACCAGCACTGAAAGACAGGCTTCATTGAAGTTGAACATGATGTGCATACAAGACTAATTTGCGGGATATAAGACTCGATGTATTATCCTTTGCCATTGCCTTAAGTGGAGCTAGCTTAAGATACTTTCACCACATGGACTGACCATCTGCTCACAATAATTGAAAATTCACTTCCAGTATTAATACAGTCTTTCTCTGTTCTTGCATGTCTCTAAAATGCCTCAAGCAACTGCTCTTCTCTCATGTGCAGCAGCCAGAACAGCTGTGGGCTTTACAAGGGCTTGTCTCTGCCCCTATTTCTGTCAGTTGACAAAAACAGCAAACAACTTTCCCAAAAAAGCCTGAATATCGTAAACCCAATTGAATATTATCTCCTAATGGTGGGGAGCGGTGGGGAGAGAAGAGTTCTTTTGACTGTGAGCTCTCTCCCACAGAGAACTCTGACACCTGTGGTCGTCCTCATGGCCAGAGTGATCTGTAAAGGAAGTTACAAGCTTCGGAGGGGGAACCTTTTCACAGGTTTTTCAAACAAAGGAGGCCTTTCTTCAAACCCTACATCTTTCTGATTGCTAATTAACCAAACCTAGCAAGTGAAAAATCAGTTCTCTCTGTAAGAAGAATGAAAGTCACTCAGGCAATGGGGGTTGAAGGGGGTCATTATCCTCTTGATTTCTTTTGTTTAATTTTTTTGCCAGTAAAGCCACTTCTTAAGGATTGATGTGATGGGGGGGAGGGCTTCAGTATTTGCAATAAGTCAGTTTCTTTTCTGCAGTGGTATTGTGCTTTCTGCCATAGAGTTTAGCACAGAGAGAGGCATTTTGGTATTGTGGAAAGATTCGAGTACGTTTTATGAATCAGAGGATCTTGGTCCAAGTTCTATCTCTGACATATGCTATCTGTGTGACCTTGGGCAATTTGTTTAACCACCCTGGGACTCACTCTGCTCACCTGTAGAATGAGGGGGTTGGATTAGATGACCCTGAAATCCCTTTGAGCTCTAAGTCTGTGATTCTTTGGACTCTTAATTGTTTGGCTTCCCTCATTTGAAAATGTTAGCAAGGATATACCATATTAAATAGGTTATGTCTTTTGCTTTATTAAGTCAGTTTTCTCTTCCCTTCAGAGCATTTCTAGCTCCCACAGGTGTACCCTTCCAAGACAATGTCCTAAAAGTATTCTATTCACGCATCAACAGCTTCATTCTCCTTCTGCTTCCACAAAATCTCTATTTCCAAGTCTTCTTCAAACTAGTACTTTGGGCACTCCAAAAATAGAAGGCAGCTAGGTAAAGCAGTGTAAAACTTTAATTCAAGAAGGCCCGAGTTTGAATCCTGCCTCAGACACTCCCTCGCTGTGTGACTGTAAGGATTGGAATGACGCTGCCTGACCCTGGTCAAATTATCTTCCCCATTCAATAATTTCCCCTTTCTGCCCTGTTGTATGTCTTCTTTGCCTGGTGCACAGCTGAGAATTCTTCCTAAAGCAGATGAGCCATTTCCCAGTGGCACTGTATTCTGCTGGTGTTGCTATTGCCTTCTGTTCCAACTAATAAAAACCCTATTGGGTATAAGACCAATGGAAACCTTCCCTTCTTTCACTGAAGAAGATGGTCCTTAACTTCAACAACCAGACAGTTCACTTAAAATTACAGATGAGAAGTTTTAGTTGCTTCCTGGAAGCTGTTTGCATTTTATTCATTTTCATTCAGAGCCCTCAAAAATCACAGGAAGGTTGAGGGGGAAGTGCTGCCCATCAAATGAGACGTTTAACAGGAAGACCTATGCTCAAATTAACTATTTGATTGTCCTGGGCCCTTTTGGTTATGAAACTCATAGCAATAGGGGAAAATGTAAGCTCTTCACAGGCCTCTAGTGACATCAGGTGGAACTGCAGGAACCTTTTGTTGAACCAGAGAAACTTCTGCAGGAAGTGTGATGAAGGCAGGCACCAGTAGCTCCCAAAAGCACAGTGTTCAATGGATAGTTTGATGACAAATGATGTGTTTGAAAGATTAGGAAGCTTGATTGTAAGACAGGGCTTGGGAAATGGATTTGAGGTGTTGGTTTTTGCATAATCTTAACCATAGTGTATTTCTTACTATGTTTATGACCATTATTGTTGGAATTGTTGCATTATTTTGGGATTCTTTGAGTAATTCCTCATGTCATTGGGTATTTTCAAATAAACCTGAAGCCTTTCAGTCAAATGGTTATTTAAGATTTAGATTTTTTCTTGATTTCCCTTGATCTGTGACATCTATTTATCATTAAGAAAAATTGGGATTTCCATATGCCTGTCATCTCAATGAGCAATAGTTGATTCAAGAGGAATGGAAATAATTGGTGTTGTCCAGTGTACATAGTTTTCTGACCTGGAGATGAGAATCCATAATTTCTTCCATGTTACCTTCAGTGACTTTCTGCTTCCTGCAGTATAGAAACAGCTTTATAAATAAAAAATGAGAAGTAACCAGCAAGGGTACAAATGTGTGAGAGGCTAGCAAGAACCAGTATGTGGCACAGTGGGACTTGTGCTGCTTATTAGCCACCACCCTCCCCAGGAACTATTAGGCTAGGTTTTTGCTGATCAGTGTCAAGGAAGGGCCTGAAGCAGATGCTCCAATAAGTCTATACTTCCTGGCTGGCTGGGAAAGTTATTACAGAGAGGGAACTATGTGGTTCCATAATTAGAACATTGATGTAGAATGTTGTACCATGAGGAATTCAGTCTCTACAATGTCTAGACTTTGATCTTCATTTGACTCTTGATACAGAGGGAGATACCTTGACTTATGTAGAAGCAAATGTTCCTGGGAGAACCAGGAGTCTTAAAGAGTGAGAAGGGACAGGGGGACTCATCAGTCACCTATCTATGGTTGACAGAAAAGAGCTGAGAGACCAGCTTGAGCTGGTCACATTGGAAGTGATGGTGGTCATTGATGAGTTGACCCTAGACTAAGCTAATGAGGTTCTTGTCTCAAAATATAGATCTGAAGCTTCTTGTCCCTATTATCAAACAAGTCATTTGCAGATGAAGATAGTATTATATCAGGGTAGTTTTATTTTAAGTCTTTTCACTAATGGCTGGAGGAAAGGCTTGCTACCCTCCTGAGTAGAAGAGTTATTTTTACTTGGGTGATCTCTTTACTGAGGCTGGCTTTGAATGAAAACTTTTTGGTGATACATTTAAGGGAGAAAGTTGTTGGTCTCCTATAGTGCTGACTACTTTAAACATATTTGGAGATGTTGACATATGCAGAAACAGCCTGATTTCTGCCCACATTTCCAAACTTATTTCTTATTACTCTCCTTCCTAATCCTATATTCCAGCCTACCCTGCCCAATTCCACACTAAAGAACATCCCATCTATTATCCCCAGGACTCTGCCCAGGTTATAAAATCAGAGTTAAATCTGGAAGGGACTCTAGAGGTCTCCTAGCCCAAACGTCTTATTTTACAGGTGAGGAAACTGAGGCACAGAGAAGTTAAGTAACTCTACTAAGGTCATACAAGTAGAAAGAGGCAGAGGTAAGATTAAAATCCAGGTCTTCCAACTTCAAACCCCAGCGTTCTTTCTACTGTCCTAAACTCCATGCCCATAGTGCTCTTCTTCACCCTCTCATCTTAGAATCTAGAATTTTCTTTGTCTTCATTCCAATGCCATCTCCTAATGTTCCTCCAACCCCAAGCCACTTGTTGGTATTTCCCCCATCCTTTCCTACTTGCTATTTATCTCTGTTTATGTTGTATCCTTCCAGTAAAATATATGCTTCCTAAAGGACTATTAACTTTTAGCTTTTGTGTTCTTAGCATCTAGCACAATATATTTAGCACCAAGTATATGCCAAATAAATGATTGATGAGACTGCCTGAGACCATATTTTGAATTATTTGCAGGGGAGGAGGCAGGATAATTTATAGAGACTTGTCCCAGAACAGTATGGATAGAAAGTTGATATCATGTGCCTGGAAAAGAATTTTCTTTATAGATGGTGGTCCATTAATGGTTATCAGGGAAAAAAATCATAAAACTTGACCACAGAGAGAAGAGCAGTCCCAAGCTGGAGGTTAAATATAACATGTCAGTAATATTAAAGGATTTTTTTTCAAAATAGATTTTTATGGCTATATTTTGGTTTTTACATAAGCTAATTTTACCTTATATGCCTCCCCCTTCCCTCCAGAGAGCCATTTCTTATACTTCTTCTTTTATTAGTCTGGCCCTCCCCACCAGTCTCCCCCAATTGGAAAAAAAATATCTCAAAAAAATGAAGCCCTCAGTACATAAATGCATAGTCTAGTAAAACACATTTCCCTCACTGGTCATGTCCAAAAAAATGTATATCTCTTACTGCATTGTTAATAAAGCACCTTTTTGACAAGAGCTAAATGCAATGTTAAAGGATTTCTCATGGGCCCTTTAGATGCCTTGAGGGTAGACCGAATTCTGCTGAAAACTCTACATAGTCTTGCAAGACCAAATGCTATTTTGTATTTTCCTCTATTCCTGAATACCATGTTCAAAATTGCTTACTGGTCCTTTGGATGGCAGTCTGTTATTGGATTCACACCCAAAGCCTTTCCAGCTTGGTAGATCCTGTCAGAACTTCTGGGCTCCACGAGCATAACATTTAAGAGCTCAGGGCTACCTCTGCACAGCCAGCATGCTATGAGAAGAGACCCTCAGAATGTTTGTAGATGTTCTCTTGGGCCATCGTCAACCGTCATGAAGAACCAAATAGACCTTTCAGCAGACTCAGTCAAAGCACTTAACCAGCAGGCCTTAGTATCAATCCCCTTTTGTAAAATGTAGGGATTATATTGGATGTCTTCTGAGGTTCCCTTTAGCTCATGTCTGGGATCCATCCTATTAGATCATCGATAAGCATTAATTTGATGCTTAGTATGTTTGGTGTGCTAAGTGGCCCAGTGAATAGAATGTGGAGCCTGGAGTCAGGAAGACTCATCTTCCCAAGTTCAAATCCAGCCTCAGACACTTACTAGCTATGTGACCCTGGGCAAGTCATCTAACCCTGTTTGCCTCAGTTTCCTCATCTGTAAAATGAGTTGGAAGAGGAAATGGCAAACATTTTTGCCAAGAAAACCCCAAATGGGGTCACAAAGAGTCAGACATGACTGAGCAATGACAACAGCAGCAACTTTTAATGCATAGCCTTTGGCTAATGATCAGATATACTTCTGGAGGAAGAGAACCATCCAGTCACTGACATTCTTGCTCTCAGTGAAAGTGAAAGGCATTAAGAAAAGTGGCAGCTAAATGGAAGGAGTTTCCAGGCTCTCACTGGAGAGACAAAGAAAGGAGTCCATTTTCTCATTCACCCAAAGACAATGAAAAACATAGCTCCATAATGTGCTTGCTTGATCTCACCTGACAGCATTCATGAGCATAAGCAACCAGACATTGTGAAGATGATTTGTAGCTTTGATGCCAATTTATTATAAAGGAGGAAGAAATGGAGAGTTTATGAAGAACTTGACTGTGTCTAGTCTTCTTAAGCTGTGTACTATCCGATCTGGCTACATACCTTTGCACTGGCAGATCTCCATGTCTGGAATGTTTTTCTTCACCTGCACCTCTTAGTTTCTCTGACTTCCTTCAAGACTCCGTTTAAGTTCTACCACTTGCAGGAGGACTTTGCTGATCCTCTTAGGTGCTAGTGCTTTTACCTCTGTGATTACTTTCTCTATCTTGTTGTTTGGTCATTTCAGTTGTGTTTGACTCTTTGTGACCCCCTTCAGGATTTTCTTGGCAAAGATACTGGAGTGACTGGGCAGCTAGGTGGCGCAGGGGATAGAGCACCGGCCCTGGAGTCAGGAGTACCTGAGTTCAAATCTGGCTTCAGACACTTAACACTTACTAGCTGTGTGACCCTGGGCAAGTCACTTAACCCCAATTGCCTCACTAAAAAAAAAAAAAAAGATACTGGAGTGGTTTATCACTTTTTTTTAAATTTTTTTTTTGGTTGTTGCTGGGCAATGGGGGTTAAGTGACTTGCCCAGGGTCAAACAGCTAGTAAGTGTCTAGTGTCCGAGGCCGGATTTGAACTCGGGTACTCCTGAATCCAGGACCAATGCTTTATCCACTGTACCACCTAGCTGCCCCCTGGTTTATCACTTCTTTCTCCAGCTCATTTAACAGATGAGGAACTAAGGCAACAGGATTAAGTGTCTTGTCCAAGGTCACATGACTAGGAAGTGTCTGAGGTCAAATTTTAACTTGGATGTTCCTGACTTCAGGCCTGGTGCTCTATCCATTACACCACCTAGCTGCCCCTTCTTTATATTCTATAGAAATCTTTTGTGTAGTTATTCATCTACATGTTTGTCTCCCTGATTCCAGTGTAAGTTTCTTGAAGGTTTTACCTGCCTTTATAGTCTATTTTGTACAATGCCTGTCATGTGGTGAGCATCTAAAAAATAAAAGTTGGCTGATTTCCCCCTGCCCCGCCCTGCAAACATAACCAGGGAGGGCCAGAAGTCTCAAATATTTAATAATTCTTTGATTTTTTTTGTTTCTAATTTACAGTACCATAGGATCATATACAGTATATGTAGGAAATGAATTTACATTATATGTGAAAAATTGAATCTTGTACATGGCAAAAAATAAAGAACAAATAAAATGTTAAAAAAGTTATTAAAACCTCAGACCCCTTCATGACTTTTGGCCTACCCTGCACTTTGGATAGTCAGGTGATTTCAATGGAATGGTTCATGTGGAAAAGAAAGTGAAAATTGTATTGGAAAATATGTCTGTATATTATGAATATTTTCTTTAGGTCAGATAGGTGCCTTATAAACATCAGCAGTCTGCCATCTAAGTGTCTGATGGAAAAAGGAAGGGAAAGATTAGACAAAGAGAGACCAAAGATGAGGCTATTGCAGTATTCCCATTGAGAGGTGATGGGGCCAGAACTAGGGTGCTTGTCATATAAGTAGAAAGAAAAAGATGTGAGAAATGTTGTCAGAGGTAGAATCCATAAAACTTGACAAATGTTTGCCTATAGGGCAGGAGTGAGGAAGAGTGAGAGGGGCGGCTGAGGAGGACTTCATTAACCTGAAAAGGACCTGAAAGCCCAGAAGGAGGCAAGTCTCTTAACGTCTCTGGTCTTGCTACTAGATAGTGGCAGAGCAGTGACTATTAATAACAATGATGATTATGTATTTATTAATAATAATGATGATAATATATTTATAATACAACATTTACATAGTGCTTTAAGGCTTGAAGAACACTTTACAAATTTTGTTATGTTATCTTCACAACAGCCTTGGGAGGTGGGTGCTGATATCTTTATTTTACAGTAGGGGAAACTGAGGCAGGCAAGTTATGGCGTGGGTCCAGCGTCAGGTTTTCCTACTCCAGGTCCTGCACTCTTTCAACTGTACCACCTAGGTACCTTCGACTCAAACTAAGATTTGTAGCCCAATGGCTTTTTTACACTCCACTAGGCTGACTCCCTTTTGTCCATGTCTGTCTTTGTACCCATAGCCATAGATGGAGAAAAGATAAAATAATTATAAGCAATGACTTATACATTGTTTTGCAGAATTGGTCATTTGAATATACTATTCACAAACTGCCACTACCCTAGTTCATCCTTCATTATATTTACTTGTAGTATTACTATACCCAATTTATAGGTGAGCAAACTGAATTTCAAAAAAGTGAAATGATTTGTTCAGGGTCACTAAGCTAATAAAAGTCAGTCAGGATGAGAACCTGGGTCTCCTAACATCAAATCTAGTATTCTCTCCACTATACCAAGATAACATAAAACTGATTCAGTGTGCACCACCAAAGTTTGGGTTTTTTTAGCTGAATTCATCTATGCTAAATTGATAGAATTAAGATTCTGCAGCAACCTCTAAGCAGGAGATGGGTTTATATCATCTTTATTGCTGTAAAAGTGATCGTATTTACCAATTCAAATTAGCAGGGCTCTAAAGACCCATATCTTATAAGAAATTAATCAGATCTGTAAAAGCATCAGCTTGGGAACATATAAGAATGATTGTAAATGACAGAAGCATCTCTGAGGACTGGGGGCTTCCTCAGATCATTGTCACATCTTTGTAGCCATCAGGTACATCAGCTCAGGGACACATTGAATATAAGCATTTGCTGATCGCTTGGGGACAAATTTATGATTGTTTTGCTGGCTGCTGAAAATTTGGATTCAGCCTTTCAGTAAGCACTTGTTAACTGCTTGTTGTGTAAAAAGCCCTTTACTAAGCTCTGAGCACTGTACAGTTTTGAGGAGGGATCTTTACCCTCAATGGGCTTGTTGTCTGGTTGGCAGCAGGGAGCTAGGGGATAAGCCAGTATATTTGTAGAATAGCATATGTGTGAGGGGCATGACTGACTATTTTGCTGAGGAGTTTAATGAAGCTAAAGAGTTTGAATTTCATTTGGTGGTCAATTGGGAGCCACCACAGGATTGGGTTAAAGGTGCCTATGATTTATCTGAAAGACTTCTTGTTTGCATTGCATTTAGTATACAGGTATGTTTAGCTACTTCTACATTTCTATATTTTTTAGCCCATGGGTAAAGAGGAAGGATTAAAACAAAGGAAAATAAAACTAAATAGATATAGAAATAAGTAGGAAAGGATTTTTTGGAAAATGTACATGTTTCTGTAAATTCATATTTTCTGTCTTCTATAATTACTAAGTAGAATATGTTTTAGAGTAGATGGGATATATATATATACATATATATATATACACTAATATTGTGGTTGAGGTCTAATAGTAATACTATTCACAAATGGAATATTGATTTATTATTTTTTTCCATATCAATTTTAGTTTGTAACCATGTCGAAACACTGAGAGTGTATTTTCATTTCAGTCCCCACATACCTAGAAGAATGTTGGCTAAAGTAAAGAGAAATGATGAATTGGCCTGAGGAAAATCAACAATTTTCATGAGTCTAAAGGCCTTTGTAAAACCCTCTATAAACCTGTTGTAGTGATTCTCATCTAGCAATCTAGTCCTCATCATGGCTGTGAAGAAATGTTATCCTGGATTGAGAGTCAAGGGTGGTGGAAATACTTTGTCTCCTACCAATGTAAATCTGTAATTCTTCATTTTCTCCACTCAGGTACCGTGTGTTATTCTTGATATGTTATGTCCCATTTCAGAGACCAGTAATCTTCAAATAGTTTCCATAATCCAGAGAAATTATATATAAAATGTATTGATTTTTATAAAAACTTGCTTTTAGCAATTTATGATTTTTTAGTATGGATCCTAAAACCTAAGATTGGTCTCCTCAAAATAATTTTTAAAAAATATAAAAGTTATTTGCTTGCTTGCTTGCTCCCTCCCCTCTCTCTTTCCTAGAGAAATTTTGGTTTTATCCCTAACCCTGTACCTTTCATTTAAAAGCATTCATGGGGTTTAACCCAGTATCTGACCCTTAAAACATTTTATCCCCCAAGACCTAGCCTTAGGAGTAAGACTGACTTCCAGTGTCAGTCACTAGATGTGTATTAAGAACCTACTGTGTGCAAGGCACAGTGCTAAGCAGTGGGGATACAAAAAGAGGCCCAAGATGGTCCCTGCCTTCTGGAGTTCACAGTACAAGGAGGAGACAGCAAACAAATAAGTACAAACAAGCTACATAGAGGAAAAATAAAAAGCAAATAAGAGAAGGAAGGCACTAAAAGAAAAGTTGGGAAGGGCTTCCTATAGAAAATGAAATTTTACTTCAGACTTAAAAGAACCCAGTGTTAGAAACGCAGCTAACCATTCTTTGTGTTGCACAGCTCAAAGTGTTAGCAGCTCTAGTGTTAGCAGCTTGAGTGTCAGCAGCTCAAGTGTTGGCAGCCCTAGTTTTTCGAGTAGGTCGCTGTTCAAAAATCCCAAGCAGGCAGCAGTTGGTGAGTGAAGGCTTTATTCATCTTCGCAAAGATGGGCACTCTTCTGAGTGTGCTGGAGAGTGCACTGAAGTGAGGTCCCTCACCTCTATTTATACGCCTCGAGGAGTCCTCTCCAACCAATCACATCAAGGCCTTTTGATACCCCTCATTTACATTTCAGTTATTACAGTTATTGCAGTTGCTATTTATACAGAATAACAGTAACAGCCTAAGAACCCATCAGGTGATACCAGTTAACCAATCAGATTTTACAAACTATGATACCAGGCCTTAACCTATTCTAGGCAAGAGTGTTGGCCCCTCCTCCGAACAATATTGTGTTAACATACATAACTCTTCAAGAAAGAAAACCTGTCTTGGGGTTTGACCAATCAGATTGCTCTGTTTACCTACCAATCAGATTGTGGCCTTAGGCCCCAACCCTATGCTGGAGTAAGAATGTCCCCATTCCCCACTAAACAGTGCTTGTGTAAACATAACTTTTCAAAACAAAACTCAAGTCAGGGTTTGAGCTCAGAGTCACATGGGGATCACCTCAGGTGCCTCAAGGTGAACTCCCAGCCCAGCCTGACTCCCACAAAACCCAGGCCCTTCTTCAGGCCCTGCTCGGGCCCTAGAAGCTTCGTGTGCCTAGCAGCCCCCTGCTGGGAGGTTGGGGGGGGGGGGCGGCCATAAAGCTGTTGGCCTGAAACCAGACTCACTCTCTGCCTTTAGGGCTCTGAGAAGAGTCCAAATATAGTCTTTTCTTTCACCAGTAGGCAGAGGTGAGGAGGGAGAGCATTGAGGGCTTAGGGGGAAACCAGAGAAAATGCCAAGAGCTGGAGTATCTTGTTTGTAGAACAGCCAGGGAGCTGGTGTCATTGGACTAAAGAGTATGTGTTTCGGAGTAAGGTGTAAGAAAACTGGAAAGACAGGAGAGAGCTAGGTCATAAAGGGCTTCGAATGCCAGACTGCATTCTATTTTTACTCCTGGAGGCAACAGGAAGCAACCAGAGTTTATTAGGGGTAGGGGTAGGGGGAACATGATGTGCTCAAAACTGCACTTTAATAGCAATATTTTTGTCACATGATTTGAGGGCTGTGGAGGTCTCTAGACCAGAAGTATTTCACACTGCTGCTTAACAAGACCCAAACTTATAATTTTAGAGAATCCTAGCACCTGGTAACATTGCCATTCCTCTTGCCCTTTTTTGTTTGTTTTTTTTGGTTGTTGTTGTTGGGTTTTTTTGTTGTTTTTTGGTGAGGCAATTGGGGTTAAGTGACTTGCCTAGAGTCACACAGCTAGTAATTAAGTGTCTGAGGTCAGATTTGAACTCAGGTCCTCCTGAATCCAGGGCTGGTGCTCTAGCTCTATCCACTGCACCACCTAGCTGCCCCCTCTTGCCCTTTTTGCCAATCCTTAACCCTCATTCATTCACTAGGAGCAGAATCGGCTCTAAGAAAATTACAAAGTAGGTTATTGTGGCTTCAGAACCTTCATACCTTCTCATGTTTTCTTAAGAGGCAACAGAGATTCTTGTTGTTGTTTTTTTTTGTTTGTTTGTTTTTTTGCAGGCAATGGGGGTTAAGTGACTTGCCCAGGGTCACACAGCTAGTAAGTGTCAAGTGTCTGAGGCCGGATTTGAACTCAGGTACTCCTGAATTCAGGGCCGGTGAGGCAACAGAGATTCTTAACCTGGCATCTGTGAACTTTTGCTTTTGTTTTTATTTTGATCTGTTGTTCAGTTGTGTCTGACTCTTTGTGAACCCCTGGACCACCCTATCTGTGGGGTTTTCTTTGGAAAAATATTGGAGTAGTTTATTATTTTCTTCTCCACTGTATTAAGGCAAACAGAGCGACTTGCCCAAGGTCACACTGCTAATGGCTGAGGCTGGAGTTAAACTAGGGCCTTTCTGACTGTAGACCCACCCCTCTATCTTCTGAGCTATCTAGCTGCCTCTTTAATGTCTTTTTAATTCTTTGATTTAATACTTGGTATTTCAAACATAACTGGTTGCCTTTGTAATCCTATATTTTTGTTTTAGACATTTAAAAAAACATTCTGAGGGGGGGTCTGTATCGCTACATGGTCAAAGTGATGACCCCGACCTCCCCAAAAAAGGTTAAGGACCCCTGCCCAAAGAATAAGTATTGATTATGTGAGAAGACAAAGTCCCTATTCCAATATAGAATAGCCACCTCACCTTGGGAAAGTCATTTAACCTTTATATGTCAAATCAAAATAATATTATTAGCAATACCTGCTAATAAGATTAACAAGTTGTTATGAGGGTCAAATGTAACTCGGTAAAACTAGTATAAATAAAGTTGAGCAACTGTTTTTATTAATCCCTCTTCTTCATGTACTCATTTCCTCCTTCATCCCTCCCAAAAGCCAGTGCTTCCTGGTATCTCCTGTAAGTCCTCTCTATTCCCCCCTAGCATAAGGGTACCCCAGTATATTCATGTTCTTCTTGTGAAGCAGCCTGTTCCCCTACCCTTTTTCTCCCTCATTACATCCTATTCAGAAGTTCCCAGTCCTGTTCATTCCCTTAGTGTTTTCTACTCTGCTTTCCAAAGACCTGTTAAAGGGATCAGCTAATCTAGAGACTGAGGTGTTAATAGTTCCTAACAGGCCAATGTATCCTTCCTTCTCCAGCCATGTACATTTTCATTTGTCTCAAGACAAGATGCTTTAATTCAGAGGAGTGACTTGGGGACTTTTAGGTACTCCCTGATTGAGCCAGAAACAAAAAAATCTGAATTGGGAGGAGAAAGGTAAAGATGATTTATTGGAGTAGGAACTTTTCCATTTCTTTCTTTGAACTATAGAACCCCTGGGGAGAAGGGAGGATGCATTCCCCCCAGGAGAACATCCCCCAGGCACAGAGTTATGCAAATGTATCCTGCAATTGAAAGACTTCATTAGCCTTGAAGTCAAGCACCTGAGCCCGGAATGCCAAGGGTCCTTGCCAGGCAGTCGCCTTATTTTCACTCCTTTCTTCTTTCCTTGAAATAAAATTTCACATTGACCTGGACCTGACAAAGAAGCAAAGATTTGAGGCGCAGTAGCTCCTGAAATTTCCAAGATACAGATTGTGAGCCAGACAGAATAAACTTTTCTATTAGATATTCAAAGCAAAGACTGTTTAAACTATTAATTTTCAGTGAGTGTTAGGGGGAAATGGGGAGTAGGGGAATGCTGGCCCTGGGCTGGAGTAAATGGACCTCTGTATTGGTTCTGTAATTTAGGACTGAACCTGTGCTGTCATCACATTTCAGGGGCTGTGTAGTAGGTGCCTGATCCCTGCCAGCTATTTGAAAATTAGAATCCTAATGGCCTCCCATTTTGTACTTCTGTGGCATATGACAAAAGACCCCCATTGAGGGAGGAAAAAGGGAGTGTAGTACAAGGGAAAGACCATTGAATTCACCTGGACTCAAGTTACCAATCTGTTACCTGGGTGACTTTGCAAGTCATGTCATTTCTCTGGACTTCAGTTTCTTCATCTATCAAAATGAGGAGGTTGGACTAGATGAGTTCCAAACTTCCTTCTGACTCTAGAACCTTTGACCTTTTTTCAGTAGAAGGCAGAAACTCTCATAGGAGCCATGCTGGCTTTTCCTCTGCAGCTCTTTGCTCAAGATAGTGTACACTGTCAGAACTCGGGGCTTTGTTTTTTCTTCCTGGCTGTTAGCAATGATATATCTACCAGACTTTAAATATCACTGGTTTCCCCCATTTTTGTGTCTCCACCACATTTCTAATAAGTATTGCAGTTCCTCATCTGTAAAATGAATTTGAGAAGGAAATGGCAAACCACTCCATTATCTTTGTCAAGAAAACCCCAAATGGGTTCACGAAGTTGGACACGACTGAAAATGACTGAACAAATACAACAAAATTGCAATATTTGCTTTCAGAGTATATCTCGTCGGCTTGTCAATTTATGACCCTAACTTTTGGGTGTTAATTTTTGTTAAAAATAGTGATTAAGTTCCTCAATAGTTTTCTTCATTTCAGTTTTTATAGTCATATAATTCAATATGACCCAGCAATGCAGAACATGATCTAACATGTATTTATTACAGTGTCTTGTCATCATTTGGCTCTGCAACATCAGAGCTAGTTTTTGAGGGAAAATAAAATTGCTGCTGGTAGTCACAGGAAAATAAATGACAGAGAATAGTAGTAATAACTATGATAATCCTTCAAATGTATATGCCACACTGAATTGAGTGAAAGTATTTTATATACCAGGTTGCTTATTATTATGACATTCTATTTAACATAGACATCAGATTCCTTGCCTGAAGTCAGGTGACAAAATCTTAAAATCCAACTTCAGACACTTACTAGCTGTGTCACCCTAGGCAAGTCACTTCACCTCTATTTTTCCCAATTTCCTCACCTTTAAAATGGGGGTCATAATAGTATCTACTTCTCAGGGTTGTTGTGAGTATCAAATGAAGACAAAATTATAAAGCTCTTAGCAGTACCAGGTATAGAGCACTATTATTACTATATTATGATGATGAGAAGGTAGAGATCATAGATCAACTATCCTATCTTCTAAGCCATAGCTTTTTAGACTGGGTCACAGCTCCATATGGGATCATGTAACAATGGGGGGGGGGGCAAAAGTTTGGCAACAGTTAAATTTTCTTAGGCAAAAAGGGGTTGCGAGTGGAAAAGGTTTAAGAAGCCCTGTTCTAAGCCAATTCTCTGTATATTAATGAATATCATTTTCTCAAATGTATTTAATTAGGTTGTTTTTCTTGTCTAAGGTTATTATGGTAATCTCACTGCTATAAGGTATACCGTGTCCTCTTGTGATTTTCTTGTAATCTTATTCAGAATCTTCATACTATTGAGTATATTCCAAATTTATCATTTTGGTGAATACTCAGTTGCCTAATAATGAGTAGGAAAAACACTAGCACAAAATTGTAGTGTAAATGCTGTCTCTGAGGTTCATTGATAGCATTTCAAACTATGCTTAAAGTTAGATGTCTTTTTAAATGTAGTCTTTTGCCTGCTAGATAAAATCTTGATATTTATGGTTTCAGAGGGTCATGTTACCTATCAGTCTGTCTTTGAAAAGGCATTGTGATAGAATAGACTTGGAGACAGTGAGACCTGGCTTCAAGTCCTGTCTCTGATAATTAGTTATATGAGCATGGGAAAGTCACTTCCATGCCGAGTCTACTTTATTTGCAAGATAATGATAATAGTAACTGTAGTATCTGCTTCATGGAGCCGAATCTCAAAGGAAACTGAATATGTTAAAATCTCTGCAAACCTCAAAGTACATCAGCTATAATTTGAATAAGATTCACATTTACCAAGCTTATGTAGTCAAATAGTGTTTTGTGATATTAAGATAGAGAATAGTGGGGCATGGTGGAAAAATCCAGAGTAAAAACCTGCCTTCAAATCTTGGCTCTGACATTTGCCACCTAGGTGAGTTTGGAAGCCACTTGCTTTTTGACATCTGTCTTCTGTAAAGGCTAAAATTTTAGCTATACTATCTAAAATGTCTAATGAGTGGTCGCCAATAAATTATAAGCTTTAGCAAGAGTTAGACTTTTAAGCATTTATTAAGGAGAATAAGAATTTTGTAATGAGAGAGAGAAAGGCCTAGATTCCTCTATCTATTAAAGGGAGAGAGCATTCCTAGCTCCACTCTCCGCCAGAGTCCACGGGAAAGAGAGCGAATCAGAGCACCAGGCTCCCCCTTCTTCTTCCCACAAGCAAACGTCACTTCCTGACGCCAAAGAAAAGACCCATGGTCTTGCCCTCAGAGACCTTCACCTCATGTTGGAGCTTTTCTACAGTAAGTCTCCAGCAGGTGGCGTCATTCCAATAATTACACTTCAAAGCTCCGAATCTCTCAGAAGGGACTACCAAACAGCACAATTGCCACAAACTTTCTTGGCATCAGCCAAGAAGGGACCTGTTCCATGTTTGGTGCCATTCACAGGGTGGCTGTGAACCTTCAGGTCAGAGGAGTGTCCTGCCCAGCAGGCTGAGATGAATCAGAGATGAGGAACATGAGCCTGAGAGATTTACCCAAGGTCTTCCTGACTCCAAGGCCAACAATCATTCCTTGACAACAACAGTAAATGACCAGTGTCTGCCTTGGCCTTCTGAGGCCTAAGATTTTTCCTAATAACTGAATCAGAAAAAGCCATGGCATGTGTTTAAATTAGATGAATGTTTCCTCCTTAAAATGAATAATTAAAAAGTAAAAATGATGCCCCCCCAAAAAGTGAAGAGTAGAGATCCAATAAATATCTTGTCTTTTAGACAAATTCTTTTTCCATAGGTTGGGAATCTGAGTGATAGAGTGGAATGATGAATCTACTCCTAGTCAGAAGACTTAAGTTTGAGCCCCAACTTGAGGCCTCCTAGCTCTGTCACCATGGACAAGTTAATGAATACATCTGAGTCTGAACTCTAAAACAGTACTAATAACACTTTAGGGGCAGCTAGATGATGCAGAGTATAGGGTACCAGGCCTGGAGTCAGGAAGATTCATCTTGATGAGTTCAAATGTGACCTCAGACAGTTACTAGCTATGTGATGCATGTTTGCCTCAGTTTTCTCCCCTGTAAAATTTGCTGGAGAAGGAAATGACAAACTACTCCAATATCTTTGCCAAGAAAACCCCAAAGGGGTCACAAAGAATCAGATACAACTGAAAAGATGACTAAATGACAAAAATAATATTTATGCTAGATATTGCACAATGTGTTATAAGGAAAGCTCTTTGCACCTTAGAGTCTTATAAAAATGTGAGCTATTATTAGGTGAGAACCTATTCTATTTTTTCAATCCTTCAAAAAAAGTAAGATTTCACAACTTCCCTCAGGAGTCTGTTCTGATGTCTCATACCCTATTTTTTCTACCTTCCAAAAGGAGCTTAAATAAATTCACATATTCTCTTCTTTCAGCAGTTACCGTAAAGGTTATTAATAAAAGATGAAGGCCAACTGTATTATGTATCCCTGGGTAATAAAGCTGGTCATGAGTAGGATGGACTTTGCCAATGTTATTAATATTATTTTAATTCATATTATGAGGCAGTTAGATGGGACAGTAGGCAGAGCACTGAACCTGAACTCCACATTAGCCATTTTTGTTCCATTAATCCTACCCCAAATAGCATTCTCCATAGCAGAAAAGACAGAAGCAAAAGTAGAGTCCGGCAGCCTAGCTTTGCTTTATCTTTGGCCTTGATTATCATTATCCCATCCAGTCCAAACAGCAGTCCTATCACTTCTTTGAATCTCCTCTTTACTCTTGAGTTGAGACAAAAACAGATGAAAAAAAATCATATCAGAATATTTGTTATGTTACTGTATCGAAGGGGATTATCTAAATATCATCATTGTTTTGAGTTCAAAATGTTCTAATACAACAGAGTGAAAGATGACTCAGAGGTCACTTAGTATTGTTGGAACTTTAAAAGACTTAAGTTTTCTGATCACTACGATGACCAACCATGGCTCCAGGGGAGCCATAAGTGCTACCCACCTCCTGACAAGGAGGTGATTGGACCCAATATATACAGCATGAAACATAGATTTTTGGACATGGCCAGTGTAGAAATTTGTCTTGCTTGATGATGTTACAAAGGTTTTGTTTTATTTTCTATTTCTCCCCAAATGGATGGGGCAGGGAAGAAAACAAATGGTTGTTAATTGAAAACTAAAATGAAATGAAAAAAGAAAGTGTTGTTTGGAGAGCTGCCCCTTAGGGATGTAGTTGGCATGAATCTTGGCTGCATTTTGTCCAAGGTAAAGTAAATATTAGCCTTGTAGAGCCAAAGTAGGTCAGGAAGACCAGAGGGCACTCACTCTTCGATCACATGCCATTTCTCAAGTGAAAGGATCTTGGCAAAACTAGGGAGAGTTTATTGCTAATGAAACATACTGTCTTTTAAGGAAGAGATGCTTAACCTCTGCACTCAGTGAATGTGAACAGCCTACAGCCAGTGACTGACAAGGTCTCCATGGACCACCAAGCCTTCTGCAGAATATGCATTTCAAGTGAATTCCTGTGATATTTTTATTGCAGGGAGCTGGGTGAAGAATCTTGTTGTGATAGAAGGGCATTCCTTCTCAGGAGTGAATGTTTGTGTTTCTTCGGGAAAATGCTGCACTTAGAACCCAGTGTTTCCAAAGGATTTAAACAAGATTTGGTTTCCCTGGCAACCAGGTCCTTTCCTGCTGGTGACACACATTTTAAAAGGCAAGATCTGTAGCACCCTAGTCTGTTGCCAGCAAAAGTCACCTTGAAGCCGAGACAGGAAGCTGCTCTTTTTTTCAGGGAATTGTAGTTCTGGGGGCTTTTTATTTGTTTGTTTTTAAAAGCCATGTAAATGGTTGGCCTTTGATTCTCTCCCCAGGGAAGAGATGTCAGGTTATTGTGTGTTCCTGGGGGAGGTAGTCAGGAGAAAGGAGTGGTGGTGGGGTGGGGGGGTGGGGAATAAGGTTTGGAAAATGTTGGTAGGGAAGAAGCTGGTAAAGTCAGTTATTGCTTTATACTCCAGCTCTTGCATTAGGATTTAGGAGAATATTTTAGCAGAGTGGCTAATTTTTTTGTGGCCAGGGCTGCTTTCCTATGTTGATAAGCATGATTAAAAACTTTAAAAGCCAAATGCATTAACAAATGCCTTATAGCTGCCAAGGACGCTTATGGCCACCCACATTTTGCAGCTATCCCTGAGAAACTGGGCTGCTTCTACAACAGCTTTTGGGTGTATAGGATTCCAAGGCCCCTTAAATAGATCTCTTAAGTTTATTTGGACAAGCTTGGAATCCGAGATTGTTCTAGTCTAAAAATGTTTTCTAACTATTGTCAGCAATCGACTACAAATGCACAAAATGAGTGCCTTTTGCGTTTGAGGGGGATGGAGAAAGAGGTTGAGATTATTTTTAATCTGATGACTTATGTGCTAACAAAAATAGGCCTGTTTTTGTCTTAACTATGGAATTCTATTTTTCAAGAACTAGAAAAAGAAGTACTAGACTGTTTAGATAAATCTCCTCAGAACCCAATGTCAAGATGCACATTTTAGATAAAATTCAAAACCCTAGGCTTTTGCTTTGGTCATTGATGATCATGGGATCATAAGACCGAGGTCACAGGATCATAGATTTAAAGTTTGAAGGAATGTTAGAGATGATCTAGTTAGAGCTCCTCCTGACAGAAGAAGTGAATGAAAAGCCATCGTTCTGATTCAGTTAGAAATGAGGACTAGAGGACTGCTGCTTAAGATGGATAACTCACATGGTTGCCCCAGCCCCTTACAGGGGGCCTTTTGTGTACTGGCCTGATATACTGGAGCTGTGGGTTTGACTAACAAAAGAGCTGGAAATACTGTTAACTGTCCCTGGGGCATTTCGGCCATGGCTGCCTCACCATAAGCCAGTCATCAACTGCTATAGAGCATTTAGTGCCTCCTAATATATCACACACTGAGGTAAGTGCTAGAAACAATACAAATAAAGGCAGGAACAGTTTGCTAAGGGAAAGTTGTTTGTCCTTCATTCTCAAAGAGGACCATGACAGATGTCATGACTTGCAATGAATTGGATTTAAGTCAGAGAGGGCTGTGCAAGGTCACCAACCTCACTCTCTCCTCCGGAGCCATCTGGTTCCAGTGGCAAGTCATATATCAGGACAACTGGAGATGGCCCTGGATATTTAAAGTGATTTGGGGTTAAGTGACTTGACCAGGATCACACAGCTAATAAGTGTCTGAAGTGAGATTTGAACTCAGGTTCTCCCAAGTTCAGGGCCAGTGTCACCTAGCTGCCCCTGAGGGGAAGTCAATGGTAGCTTTAGAGGCAGAAGTAGTAGATTCTGGATAGATCGATCATTAGCAGTGTTTAAGACACAAACCAGCAAAGAAAGAAAACAAAAATAATTTATTTTAGACTACATTAAGGGAGGAATGGAGAGGAAGTATGACATAATAGCTAGAGAGCCAGCCAGGGAGACCTGGATTCCTGTCCCACCTTTGATGGCACACACTGACCTTGGGAAAGTCATTTAACTTCTTGGTGAGCAAGACAATTCTCAGTTTCAGAGATGGGGACAGCCAGCATCAGTAGAGGGCCTTTCCTCTCTCACCTAGAAATCCCCAATGGGAATGAAAAGAAAAGATGTCAGTTTCCCTAAGAGTGGAATAGTGTCTAGCACTAAGGTGACAATCCTGCTATATTGTGCCCAGCCAGATTATTTAGAGAGCATTGTTTGCAGTTGTAGCCTCCACATTTTGGGAAAGACATTCGTAAACTGGAGAGTGTCCAGAGGACAGGGATCAAGATGGTGAAAGGTATTGAGATTATGGCATATGATTGTAAGTTGGAGGAACTGATTATGTTTAGCCAGGAAAAGAGAATACTTGGGGGGAGATGAGACTTATGGCTATCTTATGGAAGAGGAATTAGGTTTATTCTTTTTTCCCCACACGAATATCCTTAGCCAAGGGCTCTGAGTTGTTCTGGGTGGGAACCTGATTTAAAGGAGATCCCTAAGAAATGAACTCAACTCGATGTGAGTCCAGAGCTGTTTTCTGAGGTTTTTTTGCAGGGTAGAAGGTTTGTGGGTTACTTAATATCCAACATGAAGTCATCATTATCACAGTAAGTAATTGGTACTTTTCTGCCCCTTTGTTAATATTCTCATGTCTAGGGGCAGCTAGGTGGTGCAGTGGATAGAGCACCGGCCCTGAATTCAGGAGGACCTGAGTTCAAATATGACCTCAGACACTTAACACTTACTAGCTGTGTGACCCTGGGCAAGTCACTTAACCCCAATTGCCTCACCAAAAAAAAAAAAAATTCTCATGTCTGTAGCACATGAATTCCAAAACCTTTCTTTACCACAAGGAAGAAAACAAATAGATTCAATTCCTTGGCAATGTGATGTTTAAAAATCTAATGTGTGTGTCCTTACTGGCCCCAGCCCCCAGTGTGGGGGGAGAATTAGCTAAGGTTTACTTGTAAATTCAGCAAAAGTCTAGGCTTTTAAATTAAAGTATATTAGGGGTTAGCAGAGAGAGAGAGAGCCGCCTTCCCCTAGCTAAGAGAGAACATGTGAGGTTCCAAAAGTTAGGAGATCTGTCGACTCTGCCTGCTTCTGCCACCATGAGCTTGTTGCTGAATGAAGGAGAGTGATCCTGAGTCTCCACCAGTGGAAGCTCCCTGCCCAACTGGAAGAGGGGTGGGCCCCACACACAGCTCCAAGCTAATTGGCTGGTCGCATTCAAATCCATTGATTGACATGATCTAAAGGTAGTCTATGAATAGAAGTAACTTCCAGAGCCAGGCAGCTTCCGGATGCTAGTCGCATGCTTTCTCATCAGGGGGCATCACCCTGGTTCTCACAAATTCTTTCTCAGTAGGGGGTGGCACCCTGGTTCTCACAGCAACAAAGGACCAAACGGTCACTAGATTTGTAGGAGAGATGCCAATATGATCTTTTATGCTTTTCCCACTTAATACATCCTCCCAGTCTTTGGTATCTTCATAAAAATAATGTTTTCTAGGTTTGAAATATTTAGTGTATGACACTGTTGATATTAAGGTTTAGAATTATTTTTCTTCCCCCCTCTAATCACTCTTATCATACCTGTATATGACAAAGTAAATCATAAAGCCATGTGTGTGTGTGTGATAATACCAAAACAAGACAAAATCTATATGCTCTAGTATTTAAATTAAATTAATTACATATGTATAGGTTAAGGCAGTGCTGGCATTTTCTAACTGTAACTGATGTGATGAAACTAAACTCACAAATTTTCTCTTGAGTTTTTTCCCTTTGGAAAACTTACTGTCATCATTCAGTCCACTTTGCTTAATGTTTTTGTTTTGTTTTGTTTTTGAGAGAGAGTTTGAAAAGGTGGGTTTACTAGTCTCTATAGTTTATCCTATTTAATCCGGACTACTTTAGCATAACATAGCACAGAGGAAGAGAGTAGGTTGGGTTTCAGAAATCAGTCTTATAGTGTAATAACTTGACATTTTAAAAGGCAAATATTCAATACTAAAGTGTACCTTCATAATGATGAAATGAGTTGATTTCTTTTGGAGAAGCTGTTTAAATGGGAATCAGTAGCAATAGGAACTGCAAATGCATGATTTTAATGCCCAATTACAGATGTGACATTCTGGGAAAGGATGTACTGTATATATTATTTGTCTTTTCAAAAGTAGCTTCCCTAAGGTTGTTTCTTTTTCAGTGTTCCTGGGTGACTGCAGCTGAAACAGTTTCAAAGGCATATACAGCATTTTGAAAGCCCCTAGAACATTTATCATTTAAAAAAAAAAATTCTTGCATGTTACAACATGAAAAGGGATCATAAGATGTTAGTGGCTTTTGAATATTTTTAAGCATTTGTTATGCAAGTTCGCACCTACTGTTACCTGCTCTGTGGGTATCTGCATATTTGCTGCATGTATTTACTTGTTTATACTCTGTCGTCCAAAAGTCTTGTTAGTTTGAAATGTTGACCATTTAATTAAAAGCAAATTTTTTTTAATCGGAAGGTGGCACTTAATCTTGACTGAAAAGGAGGAATAATAAGGGCCTGATCTTATACAGAAGGAAATGGAGGATATGGAATCATCTATTTGTTCATTTAATAGCAGACACTTGTTAACTCACCTTCTACATGCAAGTTACTGTTCTTGAAACTGCATAGGTGGGAATGATATAGATGATGTCTCATGCCCTCAGGATTTCCCAGAGGAATACAAAGATCCAACAGTCCAAGGAGATATGGCATATTACTGTGAAAGGTTGAAGAAAGGGCATTAAGCAGAACCAAGAAAACATTGTTTAGGAGGAAAATACTTGCATAAGATGGACTTTTTTTAATGAAATAGATAATTCTAATTATGCATTTAAAGGCTTTTTATGAACAAAATTAGCGCAACTAGAATGAAAAGAAAGTATAGGTTGGGAAAAATATGCCCCCCCCAAAATCTAGAAGTTTAGGAGTTCTCCCTAAATTGGTAAGCAATCAAAGGATATTAAGAAAATCTTCTCAAAAGAAGAAATTCAGGAGGCAGCTAGGTGGCACATTGGTTAAACACTGGCCCTGTATTCAGAAGGACCTGAGTTCAAATCCAGCATCAAACACTTGACACTTACTAGCTGTGTGACCCTGGGCAAATCACTTAATCCTCATTGCCCCACAAAAAGAAAAGAAAAGAAATTCAAATGATCAAAAAACACCTGAGAAATTATTCAAAATCAATAATAATAAGATGAATGAAAAGCAAAACAACTGAACTGTGATCTCACACTCACCAGATGGGAAAATTAAATGTTGAAGGAGACAGTGCAAATATAGGCAATACTAGACTAATACTGATGCCCCTGTAAATCAGTCTGATTTTGTTCTGGGAAACTATTCGGTATAAAATAAAAGTTTCTAAATTGAAAATACCCTTTGATCTAGAGATTCTACTACTGGGTTTATACCCACAGAAAAGATACATGTATAAAAATACTCATAGTGACATTATTTTTTTTAAGTACTAGGAAGAAAATGTGTGCCCATCAATTAAGGGATAGCTGAACAAACATATTACTTCAATGAAATATTATTGTGGTGTAAGATCTGATGAATATAAAGTATTACGAGAAACATTTAAATCCTTGTAGGAAGGATTGCAAAGAGGAAAACAAAACAAAACATTCAATGTGGTGTGATATGTAGTGTTGGTCACAATGACTCTATTAGGTAGCTTTGCTAAACTGTTTGGAAGGAATGTGCTTTGTGGGAGGTTATTTGAGTGTTTGTTGGGGAGTGTCTGTTGTGTCAAAATGGAATTTATCAATTAAAAAAGTACTTATTTAGTTAGCTATCAGTTCATTTGTTTAAGAAAAATCAGTGGCATAGCTTAATCTGTTAGTCTAGTGTAAACTTCTAATTTAATTTGAACTGCAAATTTAGAGTTAGAGGGGACCTTAAAAATAATTTTTCAAATCTCATTTTACCAGTAACGAAACTAAGACCAAGAGAAAGTGACACAGGTAATTAGTGAGAAGCCAGGTCAAGAGGTCTGGTGTCTTGATTTTAAGTTCAGACTTCTTTCCAACATGCCACACTTGCCTCCCTGTTCATATTTCTACAAATCACATTTGAAATATCCATATTGCACGTTTTGGGAAACTGAGAATCTTGTAGCCCAGGAATGGCCATGCTTTACCTTTTGAATGTCATCTCCACACTGCTAACTCCTGGAGAGTGAATAACTCTTCTGCTTTTCAGTGACTTCTTACACTTTTTCACAACCCCTTTTCTCCCAAGAAATTTTTATACAACCCCGGATATATAGGTATATAAGATAGGTATCCATAACCTTTTACTGTTACCAAATTTTTTGCTGCTCCCACATTCAGTTACTTGACCCCATGGGGGATGCTACCCACAGTTTAAGAAGCTAAGACTTAAAGGAGTTATAAGACTTGTGAAATAGTAATGTAGGAGTCAGCTAAGTGACTGCACTTTTACTACACAGATTTGCAAGAAGACATTTTCTTTTATCCTGTGTCCCACTTGTACTTCCTTTTTATCCTCCCTACCTTTTTATCCTCCCTACCCTGACACCCCACCCCCACCCCATGTCTTTGTCTCCCTGTCTCTCTGTCTCTGTCTCCCTGTCTCTGTCCCTGTCTCCCTCTCTCTGTCTCTCTCTCCCTCTCCCTGCCTACATCCCTAGCAATCCCATGGCAAGTAGGAATAAATCCAAAGGAAATTTCTATAATTGAAGTATTTAAAAACTCACATATCTTCAGCATATATTCTGTTCCCACCCATTGACCACAAAGTACCTTTCATTTAGCTTGTCACAGGCTATTGTACTTAGTTTGGTGCTTGTCTTTTCCTGACTAAAGACATATCTTTCATAACTTTAACCTGGCTCAAATGGCATATATTCCTTCAGAATCAATAACTGAAGATCTTTTAAGTCTCATGTCATAACAGTATTGTTGAAAAGAGCTTTATCCTTGTATGCTGTGCAGAATTTTTTAGTCTCATGAGATGGGTTGGTTTGTCTATAGATTTTGCAGGTTGGCATTTCCTTTGTAATTGGCTGGTCCCCAACTCTTGAAGAGGTGCCTTAGAACTTAGGACACACAAGAGCTATAATAATAAGATAATGCTGAAAGGCAATGAAACTCAGACAACTTGCAATGACCAATCTTTGTTGCAGAAAAGAAGTGATGAAGCATCCTTTTTTCTCCTTTCTCAGTAGAGATGAAAAGAAAATTTAGGACAGCAGGGGCAAATGGGAGTAGGGGCAGTGTTTCCATACTGTGTGAAGCAGTTATTGTGCTCGATTTACTCTGTCACAAGGGAGGGTTCCATTTGGGGAGAATATCAGAAGATGGCTGCAGCATACAAAACAAAAGACATCAATAAAACTTTATTTTTAAAAAGTTAACTTAGATACATAGTTCCAATTTCCTGGCAATGTCTTATTCTTTCTTCCCTGAACTTGTTGATGATATCATTATATAAGATAAAAATGGAGCCTTGGATGTTGCTCTACCTGAATGAAAATGATGACCTTGTTTCAGGTTAGGAAACTTGAATAAACCAGTTTTTTTTTATTATTTCATTGTTCTTTCCCCATATTCTTTTGAGATATGGAAGAAAATTCATGGTTTTCAGCCCGAATTATTTATACTCATCCAGGTACATTTTCTTTTTTACTGGACTTATTTATATGCTTAGAGCTGCTTAATGTATTTCATCTCTTCCTGTAAAAGAGTGTGGGATTTACTGGAAAATATGGGTGACTGCCTATGGGGTACCTACCATCCAGGTGAAAGATTGCTCTTTGGGTAAGTAGTCATGGAACAGCAACCTTTGCCATAGCTGCACAGCCAGTGTGAAATGGGATGATTTATAGGAAATCCAGCTGTGAGGTTGTTGGGTTTTTTTTTCCCCTTGGTTTCTTTTAGAGCTAGGGGCGGGGCTAAAAACCAACCTCAAACTGAGCAGACCATTGATCAGACCAGGGACGATGTAGAACTCAGTCTCACAGACAACAGCTAAGCATCGGGGAAATATTAGCTGGCAAAGATAACGAGAAAGAAGCACTCAGTGACAGAGAGGCCATCTGTCAGAGGCTGAGAAGCTGTTTTGAAGGAAGCAGAAAATGAAATGAAGAAAGTGATTTGAGTTCACAGCCTAAGGACATTTTTAGACAAAGTAAGTTTTTATCGGATAGTAGTAGTAGAAATAGTGGTGGTGGGTTGACAGCAGTTACTTTACTCCCACTTTGATGAGCTCTGAATGGATGTATACCATAACCCCCCAAAGAATACTTTGTATTTAGAAGCATTGACGTCCTGTTCGAGTGAAACTTGGTTTTAAATAAAAGGCAGTATACGCCACTTTAGTTAGTCACATTTTTTAAAATTGAAAACTGTTACCATGCAAACCAGACTTAGAAGTCCTCTTACTCAACCTCAGATGGTGGTTTTACCTTATTTTCAATTCTTGTTTTTCTTTAAAGTGGTTGAGGATTATTTGACATCGTTGCTAACAGGCAACCTTAGTAAGTAAGAGAATGGCCTATCTTTCAGTTTTAAGCAGCTGGCAAGAAACTGTACTTGGTTGTTTATTCCAATGAGTGTAAGTTACTCAGCTAGCCCTGGAAATGCCCCAAATTTCCTATGCGTCGCCTAAATCACTTTGCTGGTGTTGGCACACATTTTTAGGAGAAATAAATAAGTCTAAGCTGCCACAAGGTCTTTTTTGCTTTTACCTTTCTCCAGAGAATATCATCTTTCACAGGGCAAAAAATACTGTATTCTTATTGCTTTATTGACAAATTTTCAAATTCATTGGACTTGCATTATTTATCATAATAAGGTATATCCAAGTGTTTCTGCTTGGAGGTAGATGCCTTTTGGTTCATTAGGCAGCAATGTGGTTGATTCCAGAGGGGTCTAAAGCTATCCTTCAGAATGATAAGACTATATATATTAGCAATGGCAAAAGAAAGGGAGCTCATGAGCCGCTTTATTTAGACTTAGATGATTCGCTTATGGTTTGTGCAGAAAAACGACTACTATTTTGCAATGATTCTAGTGTGTGCAGCCTGTTTCAAGCCAGAAGTGGAAGCATTGGCTGTAAACTCAAAAAAAAAAAAAAAAGGCAAAACCCGCTCAGTGTTATGGCCCAATATGGATGACAAAAACTCCGTAGCATGTGTGGGAAAATGGCTGCAATCCAATGTCTGGAATCATTTATCTTCTAGTAGAGTCTGGAAGATGACTGTTTTATGTATTTTACAGAAATCCCCACTGATTGATTTCATTTACATGGAGAGAGGGCATAGTGACTGCTGATGGAGACAACCAGAGAGGAAAAAAGTATTGATCCTTTTTATGGTTTTCCTGACATCCTGATCTCATTAGGTTTTTGGGGTTTTGTTGGGTCTTTTTTTTTTTTTACACCTTTAAATGAGAGTATACAATTACTAACAACCATGTGGTTTCTATAGGGACTTTTCTTTGGCTTTTTAAATAAATGCCATATTTTTTTTGTCTCATTGTATTTGGAAGACTCAGTATATTGATATTTGAAGGTTCCATTTCCCTGTCCTTTTGAGGTTTAACTTGTTTCCGTTCCTCTAGAAGAATGAGGGAATAGAAGATAATGTCGATAGACAAAGTTCCATGTGACCTAAATTACAAGTCCAAGTGTAGTGAATTAGTACCAAAGATTGGGCATCCTGTCCAATGTAGGAGGCATTCATAGGATGTACCATCCTAACATATTTATGCTAATAAGTCATCTACTATATTTACTATGCCAGGAAGCTTCTATTGTGAGCTAAACATCATCACTATGTACTGAGAGGTGATGGGGTAGCACCCTAGTCATATTTTTCTAAAGTGTGAAAGAATATTTGTCAGTCTCTGATGTTGTTACTGATGTCAGGTTTTATTTGTCAGACTTGAGGATTGTCATGCAGATCACTGGTTATGTATATATTGATATTGATCTACATATTTATATCAACATATCAATATCAATATACTCATAATCAGAAGGTTTACGTTCTGTAACACTGTGTTGATGCTTGACGACATCTCAGAAGACACTTAATATTTTGGTAGGTTAGTTTCCTCCACTTTAAAATGAAGATAATAATTCTAGCCATTTCTCTGCCTCCCAGAAATATTTTGAATGTCAATGAAATAATATTTATAAAGGTCTTTAAAGTATTAACATTTCAGTTATTTATTATTTTTAATAAGCAAAATTTTTACATGGCTAATTCTGCAAATCCTTAGTTAAAATTCAAAAGCAAAATATAATTTAGTGGTCCATTATAATAATGTTACATATTTTTTTTTGTTCTTCTGCCTCTTTTTGAAGATAATTGTATCAATATACTCTGATGTAAAAAATTTTTTAAAAGAATTATCCAATCCCAAGGCTTGTTAGATACTAGCCATTTCCACACAAACAAAAAAGTTTGGTGTCATAAAAAAGTATTAATCCACTTTAGTGTGATGAAGGAAAATTGCCTCATTATTATAATTGACTTTTTAAATTATAATTTTTTTAAAGACAGGAATCAGAACTGTAGAAGACAGTATAAGAATATCTAGCATTTTTCTTCTGCCTTCTGTAATCTCTCCCTTACAACATCCTGTTAAAGGGTAGAGCACATCAAATAACAAAAATTAATGATATATAATATAGTTTCTTGCTAAAACTTCAATAATTGATAGCCATGAGGGACCCAAGCAAATATAAGTACCCTTCTCTTTATCCTTTTCCATCATGAAAGCCAAAATTGAAGTCCACGTCCCAGTTATCCATTAGTGAGAATTTAATTAAGATTCTCCTGGAAGTTTGCTCTTTAACTGCCAGGGTAGGGCTTTCAGTAGTAAAGAAGCAAGAGGACCTGATATATCCAGGCATATGGGCTCAGTTTCTTATCTCCTATCCCATAGATTTTGGAGGTCAGGGTGAATTCACCCTAATCGACCTTTATCATAGCATTTATATGCTTTAGGGTTTATAAAGCATTTTGTATATGTTATCTTGGCTGACCCTCACAGCAGTCCCTTAAAGTAGGTGCTCTTATTGTCCATCTACATTTTAAGTTGTTTTTAGTAATGTCTGACTCTTTGTGACCCCCATTTGAGATTTTTCTTGGCAAAGATGCTGAACTCTTGCCATTTTCTTCCCCAGCTCATTTCATAGATGCAGAAACTGAGGCAAACAGGGTTAAGTGACTTATCCAAGGTCACACAGCTACCCTGAGGCCAGATTTGAATTCAGGAACATGAAACTTCCAGACTTTGGGCCCGGTACTCTATCCACTGTGCATCTCCATTTTACAGTTGAGGAAATGGGGGGGTTCAGTATCATACAGTTAGTAAATATCCAAGGCCAGATTTTAACTCATTTCTTCCTGACTCCCAAGTCCAGCACTCTACCTGCTAAGCCACCTCACCTAGCCACCTAGGCTTTTCTATTAATAGATTTAGAACCGTATGATGCCCTGGGGCGCTAAGATGTCCAATTTTAAACTTGGTCATCCAGTACTTTTTTACTCTATCTTCATAAAACCCAAAGAGATCCTTTTTCCAATACTGTCTCTAGCCCCCTTCTTAGAGCTGAATGGTGAGCTCTGCACTGAGTACACTGCCTCATCTCTTCACCCTTGCCTGCCTTGGCTAATATTCCATTCTTGCAGTGGGCCTAGCCCACTGTCTTGCTGGTTTCGCTGGTCTTTCATCTTGGATATTAAGAAATTCCTCTACACCATAATAAGCAATTTTCAGGGAAAATCATTACCCCACTCATAAAAGGAAAGCTGTCTTTGCCTTGTCTAGCAGTTGCCTCATCTTTGTAGATGGCTTTATTATTTCTTACCTGTAGCCTTTAAGGTAGGAGCTGTTCTCTTTTCTGACACAGATCCTTTAGGTAATTTGGTAAAAATATTTGGACCTAGTAAACTGTTTTAAATAGTTAAAGGAAATGTTAATTTCAAAGAGAGGTTAATGAAAATAAAGATGTCATTTTTTTTTCCTCCCAATCAAATTCACAGACCCATCCCTCCTTCCCACCCCACCCCCCAACCTCCACTATAGAGGACAAGGTTAGTCCTTTAGTTTGCTTAGAGAAATTTAACCATTAGACTATAAATGTGCCTACCATTAAGCAATAAATCTGAGAAACCAACAGAGAAATCCTATGTGAAAATGACAGTTATTCAGAAAGAAGAGATTAATAGACAATATGTATTGTATGTAATTTGAAAAGAAAGTTTGAAAAATTGTATGTAGTTTGAAAAGAACCACTAACCTGTCCACCATGCTTTTACTTAAGTAAAAAGTAATAATCAGTGTGGGATCTTTGGATGAGAGAACCATGACAAATCTATGACAAGGTTCATTTTATGATTTATTAAAAAACAAGCACAGAAGTTTCCTAACAAAGTTGAGTACGATGAGTTTGGTCAATCTAAGCCTACATTCCTTTGGGCAGCTAGGTGGCACAGTGCATAAAGCACTGGCCCTGAACATAGGAGAGTCTGAGTTCAAATTTCACTGCAGACACTTACTAGTTGTGTGATCTGGGCAAGTCACTTAACTGCAATTGCCTTAAAGTATCCAGGGCCATCTCCAGTCATCCTGATGTATATCTTGCCAATGGACCCAGATTGCTCTGGAGGAGAGAATGAGGTGGGTGACCTTGCACAGCCCTGCCTCACTTAAATCCAATTCAGTGCAAGTCATGACATCTGTCATGGTCCTTTTTGAGAATGAAGAACAAACAACATTTCTTTGCAACATAAGGTAGAAACAGAGAAAAGTTAGAACCACATCATGGGTGACAATTTCTTACCTATTTGGATTTTTTTTAACCTACTTGGAAAAACAGTGTATTGATGAGAAACTGTATGGAAGAAAATGAATCAAGAGCTAACTTTGGAATCAGGAAATTCAGTCCTGCCTTTGGCACAATAGTGAATGTATGACCCCAGGCAAGTCATTAACCTCAATACTCCAGAAAACTCTCCAAACACTATCAGTTGCAGAGAAAGTATTGATCTGCATTGGTAGAAGGACTTTCCTTACTGGGTGTTCCTATACTACTGAAGTCTTCTGTCTGATAAAAAATACTGAATAAAGTATTTGAAGATTAATTTAAAATTTGTACTGTCCTTCCTGATATAGAATTTAAAAATCTAAAGGAAGGCTTTTAAACTCATTCTCCTCAGGTAGGCTTGGGCCAGGAAAATACAAGTTCTGCATGGAAACATTAACTATCCATTGCAGGCCAAGGTTAAGAATAGTTAAGAGACAAAAACTTGAGTCTACTTGTTAAGTGACTGTGAAGAAAGCTATGTAAACTGTGGAAACTTTTATAATCTTTTTATTTAATCTCTTTTTACATAGTATAAATGGCAGTGGCAAAGATATTTTACCATAATTTTCTCTGCATGTTTTATCAGGAAAAAACACAGAGATGCTTCAGATATTCTTTTAGCAGAGCAAGATAGTCTGGGAGCTGAGTTAAAAGATAGCAAGATTTGTTTCAGTTCTGGGCCCAACACTACTACCTTGTTCTCCTGGCACTACTGAAGATGGAGCTCCAATCATGGAGCACCATGAAAAGCAGTATCAGTGGGTAATAGGGAACCACTGGATGTTCTTGAGGAGGGTAGTCATGTGGTCAGAGAGCTGTGCCCAGAATGATGTGTAAGATGGATTGTAGGGAAAAGAGACTAAATGCAGGAATATGAAGTTGGAGGCTCTTGTAGGAGTATAGACAATGAATAACAGAACTAGGTTGGTAATGGTAGGAATGAAGGAGAGGGGACATGGAGAAGAGAGGGGATTGAGCCACTAACTTGATGTGAATCACAGGGAGGAGTCAAAGATAACAGAATTCCATCCCGAGTGACAGGAAAATCAGGGTTTCATGAACAGAAATTGGGAGGTCAGAAGGAAGAGTAGGTTTGGGGAGGAGATAGAGTAAATATCAAACTTGGTATTAGGCATGTTGTGTTGGTCAGTTTGTGCAAGTCAAGGCTGTTCATAAGAAAACAGTTCTTAGATGGAGGAAGTTTCTCATAGAACTTTAAAAGAGTTGGAAAAAAATGGCTTGGCCATCAGCAGGTTTTGGGCAATGACTGAGATGTATGAGCTAAGAGGCCCATACAAGAAGCTTTTCTGATTTTTTAGGATCTTACAGAGCTTTTGCCTGATTGGAAGAAACCAGAGTCCTTTGCATACTGTGCTGGGGAGAAGAACTTGAGTCACACCCTACCTTGGTCTGTCCTCAATTTTCAAAGTTTAATACAAGCTTAAATTTCTACTGCTGAGGAAAGAAATTATTTATAAATATATAGAAAAGTTATACTTTTCCTAAATTGGGGGTGCTGGGTTAGGATTACTATTTAATTCCTTCCCATAAAACCAGTTTAATTACAACAGATTTTTAAAAAAGTTTTATTCTTCTTAAAATGTCTTTATTATTTAGTCTTTCCTCCATCTTTCTGAGGGGCTAATAAAATTGAATTCATGTTTCTAGACTTCAAAGGCAATTCTTTACCCAGATTTCTTTGGAAGGGTCCACATAGGTCCTCCCATAAACTACGCACGCATCTCAAGTTTCTAGGGAGACTCTGGGGAAAACTGAGTTTCTTCTGTCTAATGGGGCAAGTTCTCCAGTGGATCAAAAATGACTGCTGAGCTCTACCTTTCTAACATAATAGAACAAGCATATTTTTTCTGGACTCAGATTGTAGATACTGTCAATCATAGTTGTTCTTGATTCTATAGATCTAGTTGCCATGGCATCCCTAACATTAGGGAAATATCTGTCAGTTCCAGGTGACTGAACACAGGCTGAACATTACTTTGGTGAACACAAAGAGAAGAAGGAATGATTTAGTGAGTTATGAGGTAGTACCCTAAGAGGAGTATTCTCTATGGATTTTGCCCATAGTGGGCAAGGCATCTTCAGTGTTGCATCTTCATTGCTTTAAAGAATACTTCTTGCAGTTGAGTTGTAGAGAAAGCAATGTTCTCTAGGCCTTTTTCAAGTACTTTTGAATTTTATTCAGCATAGCTGTAAAGTTTAAATAATGTTGTAGTGATCAAATGTTGGGCTATTGGAATAAAGTTCAAACTAACTAAAACAAGCATTTTGGGGGGAACAGAATGAATCTAAAATGAATGTCTGCCTAGAGAAAATAAGAGGTTACAAAATCCAGTGGTTAAAGGATTTATCTATTTGAATTGATTCTCAAGTTAACCATTGGTTTACATAATTTTATTAGAATAAAAAGTGAATTTATCATTGTAAGCGGTTATATCTAAGAGTATCTTTCAATCCAGCAAGAAAGGGAGAGCAAAAGAAACCAAACAAAATATAGTTTAGTTGAATTTCATAAAAATGTCTTGCACAAGAATTGAAGAAGCATGGGAAAATATGTGTTCTTTTAGAAAAACAAATTTTTCCTTGAAGTCACTTCAAGATTACAGAAGTTCACATCACATATTGGTATGTGTATATGTTTATATAAGTTAGGGCTGTGTGTACCATAAAAGTATGTGATGTCAAGAGTTGCAGTATTTGTTACTTTAAATTGTTAGGACTACATTTAAATTGGCTGCACAGCTGTAGTACATTATTCATTCAGAAATACTACAAATTCATTTTCCCAAACAAGCCCACTTCCTTGAGTCAAAAAACATTTCTCCCTTTATTCTTTCTTCTTCCCATGCTTTTTTTTGGTTATCCTGCATCCTCTCTGCTACTGACAAAAGTAATTACCAGATAGAAAGTAGTTTTCCATAGATAAACATGCAGAAATATATGGCCTTCAACATTAAATAAAGCATGTTTCATTTGTCTCTAAGTGCTCTGAATTTCTGAGTGAAATATATGTATGGTGGGTAAATTTAACTCCAATTTAAAAACAAAATACACATTACCCAGCTTTAATGAACTCTGATGTACAAAAATTCAAATTTATGAAATACATTCTTGGAGGGAGGTAATTTTTCCTTGATAGGGGTGGTCTTTGTTTTTGTTTTTAGGATTTGCTATGATTGTCTTTTTTAAAAGCAGCATTCAGTGTATTTAAAATAAGATGCCATTTTAAAAGTTTTACACATAATTTTTCAAGAATATCCATTATGTAAAGTGAGATACATCTGTAGTTCAAGATGCCTGAAATTAAATTGTATTTATTGAGGAACACTCTGCAAAGCACAGCTCTTCAGGCCTTTGAGATAATATTCTATATTTTAAATGCCTTTTTTTTTTGGAACAAATTGAGCAAAGTACTACATGAGACATGTCATGTTCTGTCCTATACTATATCAATTCATATTATAGATTTGAATTAAATTTTTAGTCTAGTCTGGAAGAGATTTTAAAGATCATTTAGCCAACTCCTTCCTTCTACAGATAAAGAAACTGAGGCTCAGAGAGATTAAAGTGACTTGTCCCCAAGGTCACACATTTTATGCTTTTGTTTGCTATGTGAAAAGAATTTGATTTTTGTTTAGCAATTAGTGGAAAGTATTTTAAAACCCTGTCTCCCTCAGGAAACAAAGAAATGTTAGATTAGGTGAAACAAACTAAAGATCAGAGTTTATTCATTTTAAGATTTTGCTTCTGCCTTTGGATACTTGTAGGATAATATTTGTGCCTCTAGTTATCAGTGTCATTTGAAATTCTGATTAGTCCTGATAATCACCCTGGAGCCTTGAAGCACTTAGCTGGTAAATAGCTAAATTTAATTAATACTCCTGAGTGCTATGTCAACTTCATTTCCCTGTTATATGCACTTTTTCTCAAGTAAAATCCTATTTGTCTTGGGTTTTTTTAGCGTAGTTGATATTATAGAGTAGGGGGAAAACCCACCTCTGCTGAAAGACCCTAAGTGTAATCAATCACTGTTCACATCTCTTCAGTGGCTTTTAGCAAGCTTTTAGAAGGTCCCCTCTAAAGGGAAATGCTGCCCTTGGGGATAACTGAGGCTTCCCAGAAGAGATTATCATCTAACCAGGCTCACTTCTTTTGAAGGAATAGTTTGATGGATTTGTGATCTCCTGTACTCCCACCACCTGTGCAGACTGCAGCCCCCACCATCCTTCTCATCCAGCTGGAATCTCTTCTTTGTCCTTCTGTTTGTAAAGTGACCCTCGCAGAGGATGTACCTTTCTATGGTTCTTAAATATCTCAAGTATACCATGGTAGCACTTTAAGCTTTCCACCATTTCCCATAAGGGACACCCACTCACACCCACATCAGAACTTAACACAGAATAGTTCTGGATGTAAAGCAGGAAATGACAACTTTAGCTGGGATTGGAAGAAAGCCTAAAAGCCAGGAGGTAGAGAGGAGGAAAGAGAGGAGACCAGGCAAGGGGGAGAGCCAATGAAGATGCCCAGAGGTGGCAGATGGAGTATTTTGTGCTGAGGAACAGCAAGGAGGACCATGTCCCTGGATCACAGAGTACAGGAAGAAGAATAAGGTAAAAGGAATTAAGTAGACTGGAAAGGAATAAAGGGGGCAGATTATGAAGGGCCTTTAAGAGCCAAATAGAATTTTATTTTTCATCCTGAAGATAAACCCCTGAGGTTTACTGAAGGGGAATGGGGTGGGCTGGGGCGACAATGTCCTACCTTATTCTTTAGAAATATCTGTTTGAGAGCTAAGGGAATTGAGAGTGGAAGGAGGATTGACTTGAGCCACTAAGCCCACTATCAGTCTATTGTAATGGTTCATGCCTTAGGTGATTAAAGGCCTGTGCCAAAGTAGCAGCAGTGTCAGAGCAATGAAAGGCATGTATGGGAGATATGCTACTAAGGTACAATCAATAGACTTTGGAAATATATTGGATATGAAGGATGAGAGAAAGAGTAATCATGGATTACAACCAGGTTTCAAGCCTGGGAGGATGGGGGTTATTAACAGCAATAGGAGAGTTATGCAAATAATTACTGTGTGATTAATTCTTTTAGTTAAAGAAATCAGTCACCTTGTTTTTTTGTTTCCTTCTGACATCCATTTAACAAGTATTATCATCTACTGTTTGCAGATCATGGTACAAGGGGAGATAAAATGTTTGGATAGACATGCTCCCTGTACTCATTGAATTTACATTGCAGATGGGGATATGGCACCAACTTGGATAACTAATAGTATTACATCAAAAGTACGTGAAAGGTATTCTTATACAGTGGATAGAATTTTGGACTTGAGAAAATATAGATTCAAATACTGCATCTGATAATTGTATAACTACTGGCAAGTCATTCAGTGTCTAAATCTCACGCATATTTCTTAGGAGTTCTTAACCTGGGATTAAGGAATCCATGGATAGATTTCAGGGAATCCACAGACTGGGAGGGGAAAAAAATAACATCTTTATTTTCATTAATTTTTGGTTTCCTTTGTAATCCTATATTTCTTGTTTTCTGCATTTAAAAACATTATTCTGAGAAAGATTCCATGGACTTCGCCAGACTTACAGAAGTAAAGCCCTACTCAAAGACCTATCTGCTTCCTTATGTGCAGGTTGCATTGCTTTATCAGGAGATCGCAGACATTAGCATGAAAAATGCATCAGAGTTGCAAAATAAAGTGCTACATGAGGTCTGTAGAAAAAGGTCATGAGGGAGAGGTGGGCAGAGAAGACTACATGGAGGGGTGGTGTTTGAGTTGGGCTTTGGAATGGATAGAAATTCAACAGGCAAAAAAAGAAAAAGGAGGATATTCCTGTCATTAGAAGTAGCTAATAAACAAAAGCACAGTGTATCTCTTATAAGTAGATGGTCCATTTTCTGAGAAATATAGACCATGAAATGTTTTACATCATTGTACATGAATAATCTATATCTGATTGCTTACCTCTTCAGGAAGGGTGGAGAGGGGAGAGAGGAAAGAGGGTTAGAATTTGGAACTCAAAACTTTAAATAAAAATGTTTTTATTTAAAAAAAAAGAAAGGAAGAAAGAAATATAAAGCATAAAAGTAAAAGAAGTTGGAAAGGTAGGGTGGTGCCATATTTTGAAGGGCTTTAAATTCCAGGCAAAGGAATTTGAACTTTACTCAGATGGCAATAGGGAGCTACTGAGGATTTTGAGCAGGAGTAATATGGCCAGAGGTGTTCAGATTATTTTGGCCATATTATAAAGTTTAAATTACAAAAAGGAGAGATGGGAAGACCTACTAGGAAAATACTATTAGACTTCAGGTAAGTGGCAATAAGGGCCTGTACTAGGTGGTAGCCATGGGAATGGAGAAGTGGGAATAGATACAAGGTAAGATTTATTTACCACTTATGGGGGCAGCTAGGTGGGGCAGTGGATAAAGCACCGGCCCTGGATTCAGGAGTACCTGAGTTCAAATCTGGCCTCAGACACTTGACATTTACTAGCTGTGTGATCTTGGGCAAGTCACTTAACCCCCATAGCCCTGAAAAAAAAAAATAAAGAAGAAGAAGAAGAATATTTACCACCTATAAGAATTTAGGGAGATAGAAATGTCAAGGGTGACCCTAAGGTTATAAGCATGGGAAATGATATGCAGAGTAGAAGAATAAATTTAGGGGAAAAGATGATTTGTAGCTTTGGGACATGTGAACTTTAGTTTGAGGTACTAGTGGAATATCTAGGTAGAAGTGACCAGTAGACAACTGAAACTCAAGAGGTCAAGTCTAGAGAAACATATTTGGAAATCAGCTGATTCAAGATGATTAATTGAAATTGTGAGACTGAATAAGATTGTCAAGAGAGGACATAAAGAAAAAAGGAATGAGGAATAGATCTTTTGCTTACTTCCTAGATTAAGGCATTAGGAAAAAAAGATGAGATGGATGGTGAAATTAGGAAAAAAGAACTAAAAGAAACACAATGGATGGAAGAGTGGTGGGAATGGTAGTGAGGGTCTAGAAACTTTCCTCATTTGAAATCTACTGGTTTAGGTCTTCATATAATTGGACTTCTTGCCATAAAGAGACAGATACTGTATATGTGTACACGTAGAGTGTGTGGACCAAATGGGTACATATTTCACCAAACAAACCAACAAAAAATCCCTGAGGTGATGGTTGTGAATGAAATAATTTTAGTAACAATGCCAAGGTAATTAAGGTATAGGGAGAGAAAGTATTCAAATGAACTCCTCTCACCCCTTAAATAGTATTTCTTAGATGCCTATTTCACAATTTGTAAATATTTTTTGTCAAATCACAAACATGAAACCTAAAACCTTTACACTCTAATAGAATTCTTTAAAATTTTTCATTAACAGTCATTAAAAAAAAAAAGAAAAAAAGGGGACCACTAGGTGGCACAGTAGATAAAGTACCAGCCTTGGATTCAGGAGGACCTGAGTTCAAATGTGACCTCAGACACTTGACACTTACTAGCTGTGTGACCCTGGGCAAGTCACTTAACCCTCATTTCCCCACAAAATCAAAAACAAACAAACAAACAAAAAGCCCCAATAGTCATTGATTAAGTTGAGTATTTGTTCAGAATGGCCCAGCTTTGTAAACCCATACTTGGCATATAGTGGACATTTAATAAATGCTCTTTGACATAACATGAGCAAATTTCAATCTCACTGTGTGTTGTTTAACTACAATCTAGTGAGGAATAGGAAACATTCCTAGCTGAAACAATGAAAGCGATTGATCATCAAGCCCTGGTTTGCCTTTAGGTTGATTTGCCTCCCGGTGCCATGCAGAAGGTCAGAGAGGCAGAAATGGCAACTGACTTGTAAGAATCCATCACATTAGAGAGACCCCTGTTTGGTTCCATATACACAGACTGTTTAAACCCTTACTTGGCTTCTCATTTCTACTGGTCTGGGATAATAAGGCTGTGAGGATCTGTATTTCATATTTAGGAATAAAATCGAAAAGAGAAACAAATGGAGATTGATTTCAGGAACAAAAGTACAGCAGCTGAGACTGTGGTTTCTCAGGATGTTTATCTTGCTATGTCAGGAACCACAATACAAAATCCTATAAGTCATTTGGATTAAGGCAAGTCAGAAACAGGCTGTCCTAGTAACAAGGTTTTATACAAACCATAACTTTCCTTCAGAGTTCATGCAGTTTTTCTTAGGTTTAATTGGCATGGGTGTGTCTATTGTCTTCACAATTATACATTAAAAAGTGAAGGACAGAATATCTTTTTTTTTTTTCACATTCTTAGTGTTAGAACTTTTCCCAGGTATATTCTGGCCTATCAGAATTTATAAAAAGTCAACATAGCCATCTGTGTCTGTAAAGTCATGGAGGAGCATGAAAGATTATCTGATCCAATCCCCGAGTTTTATAAATGAGGAAGAGTTCTAGTACACTCCCCCTATTTTATAGCTGAGGGTAGAGAATGAGGCATAGGCATTGACAGAGCAGGGACTAGAGACTAGGTCTTTAGGGGGCAGCTAGGTGGCGCAGTGGATAAAGCACTAGCCCTGTATTCAGGAGGTCCTGAGTTCAAATCCAGTCTCAGACACTTGACACTTACTAGCTATGTGACCCTGGGCAAGTCACTTAACACTCATTGCCCCACCAAAAAAAGAGAGAGAGAGAGAGAGAGAGAGAGAGAGAGAGAGAGAGAGAGAGAGAGAGAGAGAGAGAGAGAGAGAGAGACTAGGTCTTTAAAGCAGTCTAGGAATATCTTGTGTCAAAGTCAGGTTAATTTAACATACATTTATTAAGAACCCATTGTATGGGACAGCTAGGTGGCACAGTGGATAGAGCACCGGCCTTGGAGTCAGGAGTACCTGAGTTCAAATCCAGCCTCAGAAACTTAAGACTTACTAGCTGTGTGACCCTGGGCAAGTCACTTAACCCCAATTGCCTCACCAAAAAAAAAAAAAAAAAGAACCCATTGTGTACAAATACTTCTCTGAAAACCAAGGCCACTTTGACTTCCAGGTAATTTGAATGGTGATTGAAAAGAGTGATGTGGTTTATGCAGATAGAAATTTAGTGCATGCTTATACAATAATGGAATCACCAGCATGGCAAGAAAAAATTGAAAGACAGACTTATTATCCATCAATCAGTATTTCACAGGTGAGAAAATTTTAGAGCTGGGAAGAAACTTAGAGATCATAGAATTACAGGACTTAAGCTTTAAAAAAAAAAACAACCTGTCTCCTTATTTTATAGATGAGAAAATTGAGACGCAGAGTAGAAGGGTGACACCATCTTGTTGAAAGCCTGGAAAAGAAGTGTAAACTTTACTTGTTAGACAATAATATGCCACTGATTTTTTTTTTCAAACAAAGGACCGTGTGTGTGTGTGTGTGTGTGTGTGTGTGTGTGTACACACACACACAAACATAAAAACAGAAAGTAAGCCCCATGGGACAAAGGGACACGCCCAGTGTCACAGATATGGTATTATTGATACTAGTTCTGAAACTGGTGTAGCAAATTGGCTTATTGTATTGCCTTGGCCTAACCCTTATTTAGAACATGTTTACTGGATATGTGTATTTTCTCTAGAAAATGAAAGGAAATGTTCATTAACGAACTTGAAACAATCTTGCCTGAATGAAGATCTAGTAGAACAGGAAACAGAGATAGATAAAAATAAATAGACTCCCCCTCCTCCCTCCCTCTCCCCTCCTTTCCTTCTCTTCCTCTTTCTCTCCCTTAGATTCAGTTGATGTAAATATTTGAGCCTGTATCATTTAATGACTCTTATCAACTTTACATAGTGTGGCAAAAAGATCAAATTCATACAAGAGTCCATATGTCAAGTCAGTTGTCACTCGGAAAGAATTTTTTCCTAGAAACAATGTTATCCATGGTGGTTAGGTTCCTGGGTTAGTTCACAGAAGCAATTTAATTTTTAATTAGTACTATGCTAATGGTGCTAGAAAAGCAAACAACTACAAATAACACATTCTGTGGGAAAACACATCCAGTGTTCCAAGTTGGATTATTGAGAACATCTCTCTCTGCCCTGTGGTGTGATAATGGACTCCTTGTCTTCCCTTCAGAAGGGCAGAATCTAGTCTATTTTTCTAGGTCCCTGGTGGTTGCTTGGGTGGCTTTGGGGCAGAGACTTCAGTAAGACAGAGGCCTAGAGGAATATAGGGCACCAGAAATCTATAATGCCGAACCGCAGATGACCTGAAAGATTCTTGCCCATGCATACCTCTGGGGACACTTCCTGGTCCTATTTTGGCCTCTTGAGTGTGCACTGGTGAACACAAAAACTACATACACCTCTTTTTCTTTTTTTTTCCTATGAGACCCAGGGATGGGCCTGCCTGCTTTCACTTAAAAGTGGAACTTTTAACAGATGGGGGTTAAAAGGCTCCCTATGGAAAGTTTCCTGCAGGAGCAAATGGGCTCTTTTGGGTACACAAAGGACTGAAATATGATTAATCTAGTTTTTCAGATGAAAGGAGGAATCAAGTTGTTCTAAGCACAGGGTTAGGGGCTCTGAGGTGAAAGCACAAGAGGGAATCTGAGGCGGGGAGAAGGAATTGGGATCTGCAGATGGTATGATTCTACTCACTTGGGGGTAAACCAGAGGAGGCCAGTACTAGGGCTGTCGAAACAGCAGTTTGTTGGGTGGGGGAAGAGCTTAGGGGAGAAGAAACAGCCTTAATTTCCCCTGACCTCTTCCCTCACCACTGGGCTGGCCATCTCCAGGGGCCATCTGGAGTAAAGAGAAAGGGGGGAGGGGCAGAGAGGTTCCAGGCAGCACTGAGAGGAGGGGAAAAGAGAAAAAAAAAAAAAAAAAAGGAGGAGGGAAATTTCTAGCAGCAACTAGATGAGAGAGAAGGGAAGTTCCCTCAGCCACCCTATCCTGGGGCTCTTTCAGGATGCTGGTCCTTGCAGCCATAAGTCTGGAACTGCCTGTACCAGTAGTCTCTAAGAAATCAAAATGCATCTTCACACAGCTGCCCAATGAAAAATGTGACTAGAAAACTGAAAATGTGTAAGTATTTTTCCTAAATATATGTCCATGAGCTGGCTTGATAGTTTGTGGTAGCCTTTGGTAATTGTAATTCATTGAATATATTTGTGCATTTAAAAATGTTTCTTAATGTCCATTTTAAAAAATCATGCAGGGAAAAAAACATTTGGAAAACACTGCTTCATGGGTCATTTCCACAGATTTTTTTTTTGTAAAAAAAAAAGTATTTTATTTAAACATATTCAGTTTACATGTAAGGTGGGGAAAATTCTAATTAAATTAATTAATTAAACATATTCAGAAAAGGGATCTTTCATTGTGTTTCCTCAGATATTTGTCTTGGTCAAGGAAGGTGAGGCTGAGTAGGGGCATTAAATACTGGGTTTTTGCTCACCCATTTTCGGTGTTCCCTCAAGTGTCTTTGAAATAAACGAAATTTGGATTAAAACCAAACCAAAACCTGAATAATAATATTGATATGTTTCGCTGTAATATCAACAGACTTAGACCAAGTATTCAGTCAGTCAATATGTCCTTAGTATGGGATGACCCAGGGATTTGTTTTTTGTTGTTGGTTTTACCTGAAGGTTTTTAGGGAGCCACAGGAAGATTTGTAAGTAGTTAGTTCAGTCACACAACATCTGGACTAGAAAATTGTTCTTGTTTTACATTCCTGTTTTTAAAGGTTAAGGGTGGGCTTGAAGGTAGTGGTGAGAAACCTAACAAGTACAAAAGGAAAAGAAGAGCAGGATTTTGTGGGGACAAAGTGGTTAGGTTTGGCCACTAATAGGGTAAGACAAGTGAAAGAGACATTGAAGGCCAGGTATGCCTCCCTCCAAAGGAGGGACAGGGAGGTGAGTTAGGCAGCAGCAGTAAAAAGTTGGGGGGAGGGGTAGAAGAGGAAAGATAGAGGGAGCTCTCTGAAGTTTCAGGTGGGAGCAGGGTAGCCAAAGAGAGATGTCCTTGGAAAGATGGTTTTACCTGATAGATTACTGATTGTGGTTGTTGACTTGGATAATGTGACGAGACTGTGCCTTTTTTTTTTTTAACCTTGAAGAGAGTCTGCTTGGTAATCAACTGGGGAAGAATACATATATGGTCATTAATTACTAGTTCAAAGGTACAACTTTTATTTCATTCAGACATTTCAAGATTTTTCATTATTGAACTTGCCTGCCAATATCTCATACAGATAAAGTGAAGAGAATGAGAAAGGCTTAAATTTGATATCTTTTAAGTAATTTTATTTTTTAAAACATTAAAGCAAAGGCAAAGAAACATTTTAGAAATAACAGAAAGCTACTAAACACAAAAGTCATGAAGTCTTTGAGTTGATACATGACGTCAATAATATTCTTAATAGACAATAAAGATAATTGAGTAGAAAACTGCCCATGTGACAATATAGTATTATTTAGCCTGGAAATCACAATTTAATCTAAAGTAAAATACAACTATATTAAAGGATTTCACTTTCTTTATTTGAGCAAGAAGCTTCTATATTGTCATATTCCTTGAATAACCCAACTGGGGGAAAGATTCCTTACTGGAAGGAAACTGAGCATTTGAATATATACAACAAATGAGTAAAATCCTTCCACACCCTATATCCCCTAATGGGATGTTCCTTTAAAGTCTGGTTTACCCTGATACGATTTTAAAAAATGTTTTTAATTCTCTAGGGAGGGAAGAGAAAAGAATGCACCAGGCATGCTTTTTACAAATTATCTCATTTGATCCTGACAAATAATTATCCTCATTTTCTAGTCAAGGAAACTGAGGCAAACAGGTTAACTGACTTGTCCAGCATCACACAGCTAATAAGTATCTGAGGTCAGATTTGGACTTGGGTCTTCTTGACTCCAGGCCCAGCTGTCTCTAAAGCTGAGAACAACTTAAAGAAACCTACTTAGTCCAGTAAAACAATTGTAGAAAAGAAAAGGGGGGGGAAGTGGCTTTATAACCTATCTGAAAATATTATAGGGGTCAGCAAGCAGAATATTTTACAAGCTTTTTGACCCAAATGCTTGAAAAGGTTGATTTAGGAATAGGCGTGATGTGGTTCTCCTTTAGCCTGAAGAGTTGTTCTCATTACTCCTTGCCCCACCCCACCAAACCTCTGGTATCCTGAAGTTGAGTTACATATTCCACTTTAATTATGTTTGGAGACTTAATTCCCCAGAAAAGTGTGCCTGGCTTGACTGTTCTAGAAAACATAATCCTTTTCATATGTGACTATTTTGAAGTTGTACTGAACATCCTTGGCGTTCATTTTTAATATGAATGAAAACAATGAGAAGAGGAAGTGTGGAGGCTTGGAATCTTCGCTGATGCTCCAGAGGTCATTTGGGAATTGGATGGTTCCACTCAGACTCTTAGTGGCAGGAAGTATACTAGAAAGGAATAACTATCCCATTCTCTTCAATTCTATTGAGTTCGTGTTGGAGACTTTGGGTTTTTAATATTTATGCTTTCTTTTCTTTCTTAAAAAATAATTTAAAGAAAACATTAATATGATAAATTTCCATAACTATTTAGTGTTCTTGGGGGGTGGGGATCTTTAGAGTAGTATTATGTAAAAGCCTAAGATTTTTAGATTCTATCCTGTACTTACTAGCTAGGATAAATACTGTATATGGAAATGCTTGTTTTATTTGACATTTGTTAAGGTTAGTATTGAAAGAAAATAAAATTGGAAAAAAAATACTGGATATTCAAGTTAGGTTGGATAAGTATTTATCTCTTCCCTGGAGAAAGGGGAGCCATTATAACTTGCCAGATTTCACATAATGAGGCCAACAGTGGTGTTGCTATGAAAGAAACTCAGAACCAAGTACCAAATTTAGGTTGGTTCTTATGTCTCTCCTATTACCTCTGTACAGTTTATGTTGCGCCCTGTATGTAAAAAGACTAAAAATTGCTCTCTTCACTTTGGTCCTAAATTATTTCATGGGAGGTCATTATTGGAAATATAGGAGAGAGCCTTTGTTTTCAAGCCAGCTTTGATGCTGAGCAGAGATATTATTCTTTTCCTGTGATCTTGAGTAGAGTTTGCAGTCAGATGCTAATTTCTACATCTCTCAGTCCTTTCAAAGCAGAACTTTGGGATCAACCAGAAAGTCACTGTGACTTGAATGAAGTCATAGGTTACTTAAGTTCCAGTTTGCTTCTCCGTGTCCATGGTGTAGTCAGGCAGGAAGCTGCTTACTAAGTACTAAATCATCTCTCTGAGAGTAGAATGTCTTTTCTAAATTGAAACTTGATGTTCCTCCTTTCCAGCAGCTTCCCCCCTCTCCCATTTACCCTATGCTTTGGTTCAGCAAAGATTTTTGATCTTGTCACTCTTTAGAGTCTGTATTTCTGTCTCTGGAAATTAGCTGTCCAAATACATTACCTCTGCCAGTTTGCAAGTCTGCCTTAGTCATCACTTTTACCTTCATCAGTTGAACACCTGTGAAGTGCCTGGAATACCAAGATTGGTAAAATGCAGCCTCTTATCTTCCTGGAGCTTAAAATCTAGTTGAAGAGACAGGATATGGCATTTATTTGGCGCTTTAAAGTTTGCTAAACACTTTACATATGAGTAAGTGTTAGATGTTATTACCTCCCTTTAACAGATGAAGAAAACTGGGACAGGTGAAGTGATTTCCTTGTGGTCACAGACCCAGTAATGTAAAACCTATGTACGATTATAGTGGCATACAGCAGTTGCTTAAGGAATTTCCTGTTCATCTGCATCTATCTCCTAGCACCCTTTTCTCCCTTTCTTGAAACTCTACCTTTGAAGCAGGTGGCCACTTTTGCATTTGAATATAAAAGCTTCATAGGCACTTGGATAATTTCCAGTAGCTACCCAACAATCACTTGTATCCTCCCAAGCACTCTGTGTGTGTATGTGTGTGTGTGTGTGTGTGTGTGTGCTTTTCCTTTTTCATTTGTGGGTTGTAATAGTGAGAATGACCTTAACAGTGGGCATATCTGTATGATTAATAACCATTTGGAGGTTAATGGCCTGAGTCTGTTTCTCCAACCATCAACTTCTCTCAGATGGTCATTAATCCACAGAAAATATTGGACCCCTTGCCCAGTTTCTTAAGTATTTGTTCATTCATACACCCCCTCCTTTCTAAGTACTAAAAAAATAATTTGGTATAGGTATATGTCAAATGGGGGGGTGGGTATTTTCCCCCTAAGGTTCTGGTGTCTTATGTATGTTAGAATGTATCTTCACTTTCAGGTTGGAACACATCATGCATACCTATTGCTAATGTGCTTATTAATTGATGAATGCTTTGTAAACTGCAAATGCAAAATCTACCAGATTTTAATAGTCATACTAATTTTAATAGTCACCCTAAAAGTGACTGGTTATGGGAGAATTCGTTGTCATTCCTAAAGTGCCACATAATGTATATGGGCCTCATTCCATTATGTTATATGAAATATGGCATCTTGTAATGCAAAATTACTTGACAGAAGCAATGTAATATAAAGTAATTGAATGCCAAAGATTAATTATCTAGCACTTACAAATTGAATAGTTATCTTGAAAAAAACACTAATCTAAAAATCCATTCAGCCCTGGTTTTATAGTCAAAACTTGAACTGAAATTGTTCCTTTATTTGGAAGTCTTCAGGTGCAGCAACTAAAAATAGTCTAATAATAAGCAATACTACTTCAAGAGGATCCTTCTAGCTCCCCACAAGTACACAAGGTACGTAGCAACATACCATTCCAGGGAGATACTAGAGTTCACAAAGAGGGTCAAGGTTTAAATCTAATCACTCCAGACAGAAGGGATCTCTCTCTCTTAGGAATTTCCTTTAGCACTTTGTTTAATTAATTTTCAATGTTACTTTGCCATAGGATTTAGGCTACTTTTAAGAGACAGATTTGTAAGTATGTTTTTTGTCTCAGAAACTCCTTGGAAAAAAGACCTCCTTATCTTCTATATCCCATTTCCCTCAAGTTCTTAACAAAATGCCTTCCATCTTGTAGGTGCTCAAAAAAAAAATTGTTGAATGGATTAATGAAATGCAAGCCTCCCCCCACCCCAGCCTACTCAAAGTCAAAATAAAGAAATCAAAGAGGAAGGAACAAGCAAGGAACCACTGGATGTAGGATGTAGGCATAAAACTATCCCTTGATATCAATAGATCATAACTAATAATATTATTATTGTCATTGTCAAAAAATTATGTGTATACATACATTTATATGTGTGTGTATATTATACACACATAATGTATATATGTATGCATACATGTGTATATGTATATTGTGAATGAAAATAAGCTTTAAGAAACAACCAGAAATCAGGCATACTAAGGCCCTAAGAATATGAAAAGTCACTATAGGGGATTCAGGAGGACCTAAGTTCAAATTTGATCTCAGACACTTGAAACTTACTAGCTGTGTCACCCTGGGCAAGTCACTTAACCGTCATTGCCTTGGAAAAAAGCAAACAAACAAAAAACAAAAAAAAAGGAAAGTAAGCATGAAGCTATCATCTAATTGTTTTTCAGTCATATCCAACTCTTCATGACCCCATTTTGGAGTTTTCTTGGCAGAGATACTGAAGTGGTTTGCTGTTTCCTTCTCTAGCTCATTTTACAAATGAGGAAACTGAGAAAAACAAGGTTAAGTGACTTGCTCAGGGTCATACAGCTACTATGTGTATGAAACCAGATTCAAACTAAGGAAGATGAGTCTTCTGTCACACAGTCTATCTACTGTGCCACCTAGCTGCCTTTTCTTCTGTTAGACAAGAGTAAAACAACAAACTCTTGTCACAATAGTGACCAGGTTAAAAAAAAAAAGTGATAATATAAATATTTAGTGCCTAGCACAGAGTGGGTGTTATATATAAAGGCTTATTCCCTTCCCCTAATACAGAAACTGTCATTTGCAACAAAAATTTAAGATAATCCAGATATCACTACTTACAAGCACTTTGCTTAAAGTAGCCCTGTGAGACAGGAAGTATGACTATTTTTGCCTTCATTTTACTAAGGTTCTGGGAAGCTGGGTGAATTGATCATCATCACCTATCTTATCACTCAAAAGCATGTGAGATAGAATTTGAACTCTGGGTCCATCACTATTTATTAAGTCCCATTGGCTCTCACTCTATAAAACATTGTTGGCAGGGTCTGTCCTTTGCATCACCGGTGCTTAGCCTAACACATAGTAGGCACTTAATAAATGCCTTTTGATTGATTGATTGACATCACTCTTCATGATAAAGTCAAAAGCACATTCAGTATGTCCAGTTATCCAATGCCAAATTGAAGAGAAGTGGTACTAATAGTATAGGAACTCTCCCACTTTTGAAATGCCTCCAAAATTCTAGTAGGAAGGAAAGAAGTGGTAACAGGACCAAGTTTCGGAGTTAACTTTGAACTTCCGGACTTTGTTAGTTTAGGACATCCCCATAGAATCACTCAAACATAGTTTTTGATGTATGAGCAAGCTTTCATTTGGAATTTCCTTTTTGAAGTCTCCTGAGACTTTAAATCAGAAGCATATGATTTTTTCTTATCTAGATTATAAAAAAAGATCGCATGAGGAATGTCAAATCAAAAGCACTCTGAAAAAGATTCATTAGGATGCATGTTCTGTTGACAATCTGTATTTAGAATGAGAGCTTTCAGAGAAGCTGGGAATGTTATTTTTATTGGGCCCATAATTATGAAAACTTGAACTGGTAAATTAAAGAGATGTTTTTCTTAAAAGCGTCATAAATACTAGTGCCTTTAATTGACAGTCCTGTCATTTATAATACGCCATTGAGCTCAACTAAAAACTAATGGTTTCACTCCTTTGTATCTTTAAATTGGTAGTATATAGCTTTGGTAGCCTTTTCTAGGGCAATAGGTATAATTTAATTTATTCAGCACTTTTCATCTCCTACTAAGCAGCCTAGTGGTTTAATGGATAGAGAGTTAGATCTGGAGTCAAGAAGACCCCCAAGTTCAAGTCTCAATTCAGATACTTCCTGACTGTTTGACCTTAGGCAACTCATGTTAACCTCCCTTAACCTCAGGTTCCTTATCTGTATTATAATAATATTATCTACTTCTCAGAGTTGGCAATCAAAGGAAATAGCGTAGCTAAAGTATTTTGCAATCCCAAAATGACACTATATAAACATGAGCTCCTACAATTGTTACTATGTGTAAGGCACTGTGAGTTTATGAAGTTAGAAGAATGAAAAAGACAGAGCTCTCAAGCTTCTATCTATTCAGGAAGGAACTGTGTGTTTAATAAGCATCTGTTATTTTCCAAGCACTAAGTGCTTTGCAAATATCTCATTTGATGCTCACAATAACCCTGTGAGATAGATCCTTTTATTACCCCCACATGGGGGGGTAATTTTTACAGTTGAGGAATCTGACTTGCCCAGGGTTATAAAACTGGTAAGAGTCTGAGTCTGGATTCAAACTTATGTTCTCCTGACTTCAGGCCCAGTGTTCTATCAACTGCATCACCTAGTTGTCTCATTATTATTAGGATGCTAAGCTAAAAAAATGATAAAAAATAAAGGAGAATTCTGGACAAAGTAATTTCTGTACCATTGGAGGGAGCATCCTGAGTGCTTTAGGAACATTTGAGGAGAAAAAAAAGATGGTATCCTGAATTGAGCATTGAAGGCAGAGAAGGCTCTCAGTTGGCCAAGATGACAAGAGAATGTGTTCTACATAAGGGAATTGGCTCTTCACAATTCATAAAAATGGGAGCATATAGGACAAAATTAGGAGTAGTCATTCATCTACTTTGGCCAGAACATGGGGTGTTTGAAAGGTAGGAACATGTAATAAAACTGGAAAGGAAGGTTGGAGCCCAATTTTAGGATTCATCAAAGACCAGACTAAGGAGTATTTTTTTTTCCCTGTAGGTAATAGGGAGTCACTGAAGGTTTCTGTGTAGTGAGTGTCGAAATCAAGCCTGATCAAGAAGCTTGTTTTATTTTGGCAATTATTTGAATGGTGGATTGGAAGTGAAGACATCAATTAAGTTGTTAAGTTAGTCTAGGTGACAGGTGAAGGAGGGCTAAGCCAGCGTATTGGCAGTGTGTAAAGAGAAAAGAGGATGGATGTTTAACCAACAAAAAAAATTTTTTTTGCTCAGTTACCTAACCCTATTTACTGGTGAACTGCAGAGGTTTGAAATCTTGCATTCACCCTGCTAGTTATAAACTCCATTTAATAACAGAGGATACCAGGGGAACATCTCTACTCTAAAAAGATCTCTTTGTAGGTGGTAATGTTTGTCTCATTAAATTCTGACCCCTTCCCCACATGTTCATTTCAGTGAAATCACACAGGCATAGTATATTGGAGTTGATAACAAAGGCATGGATACAGTTCTTTTTTTATACATAGAGAAGATAAATAGATAAAATATATTAAAACAATCACCATGTGGGCTAGGTACAACCATCCAAACCAGGTAACCCTTAGCCAGTCCATCAGTATACACCAAACCCTAGATACAGTGAACTTCATCACCATTTACTCCCATCAACAGCTGGTAAGCATGCCCAGAACTGTTCCACCCATGCTCTTTTAGAAGATGTTCGGTGTCCAGGGAGTTAAGGTAACTTAGATCCTGGGGCACTTAATCCTTCAGGGCTTCATCTTCCCATCTGAAAAATGATGGGCTTGGACCACCTGATTGCTAAGGTTATTTTGAACTCTTAACATTGTGTCATTTTGTGATCCCAAGAGTATTAGCAAGTCTTTTCTTTTGAATTTGGTAGCAGTTCCATTCCTAAAAGACTTTTTAAAAAATGAGTAAGAAGTCTGCCATCTTCCTCTTTTTATACACTTAAAACATAAGAGTTTTTTTGTATTTCAAGTAAATCTCTCTTTTTAGTAGAATTTTACGTTTTCTTCTCCCATACTTTTTGGTAAAGCAATCTTTTGTTATCTTGAAGGTGCTCTGCATATTCTTTCAAGGCTAACTCAATCAACACAGCTAAGGCAAAGTGTGTTCTCTCTCCCCAAAGTGTGCTTACCTTCCATTCATTTTGTTTGAATGAGACTGACTTTCACAAAAGTAAAGTCATACTCTTTCCCATTATATTCTTTTAACCAAACATTGTGTTTGTAAATGAGGAAGATTAGGGGCAGCTAGGTGGTACAGTGGATAGAGCACCGACCTTGGATTCAGGAGTACCTGAGTTCAAATCCGACCTCAGACACTTAACACTTACTAGCTGTGTGACCCTGGGCAAGTCACTTAACCCCAGTTGCCTCACTTAAAAAAAAAAAGTAAATGAGGAAGATTCAGTTTTTCAGGATGTATGACTATAGGCATTAAAACTTATAAAAACCTTTTTTAAAATGTTATTTGCTATTTAACTTGGAAAATTATATAGAGTATTAAAATTATATTGTCATTTTGATCACTGTTCTTTCCTATTGTAGAAGTTATCCACTACATATTTTGGAAAAACACTAATACATTAAGAACTATTCTTAATTGGAATTCCCTGGTCTATGCATGACTACATTTTAAGTCATGGTCTGGCCGTGGGATGATAAAATTTGTCAAATGTTTCATAGTCTACTGTAGCAGCAATCATGAAAAAAGCCATGATCTAAGGCTTGGGTTTTAAGAGAACAAAACTTCTCTAGGGCCAGGCTCAATCTCTTCCCATCACATAAAGGTATTTTGATTATTTTACAATGTGTACATTTACTTTTAAATTATTGGGAAGGGAAGCGCAACCTCTATACTAGACAACTTAATTTCAAAGTGGGAGTGTGGCACAAAATTAGAGTGATCATGTAGGAATCCTGTCAGTGACGTAGCATTGGACATTATAAAACTGGAAGAAAGAATTCTCTGCACTTGCTGCCTCTGACTCACATCTTAATTTTTTGCCATCTGGCCTCCAACCCCACCACTAGAACAAGAACTACTCCCTTCAGTGTAGTATCATGACCTCTTTCTCAGCGTCATCCTTCTTTGACCCCTCTCCAGCATCTAACTCTGTTGGCTCCGCCCTCCCCCCCAGACACTCTCTCCTCTCTTGGCTCATGTGACATTTGCTGTGCTTGGTTAGCCTCCTAACTGGCTGACTGCTCCTTCTTAGTCTTCTTTGTGGAATAATGAGCCCCTTCTCTTTAGTCACATAATCTCTACCATAGTTCACACCGTCATCGTCTCTTTCCTAGACTGATACAATAGCCTATAACTGCCTCCAGTTTCTTCCCTTTCCTGTTGATCCTTCATACAGGTGTTAAATGATATTCCTGAAACATAGACCTGATCATAATCATTCAGCAGTTCTTGCCATTAGGATAAAATACAGATTTCCCAGCCTGTCATTAAAAGCCCTTCACAATCTGGTTTTAGCTTATATTCACAGGTTTTGTTTCCCCACACACACACGTTGCTTTCCTCCATTTATTCTCTGACCCAATAAAAAATGGCCCACTGGCCACCTCCCTGCCTCTGCATAAGTGTTCTCCCTTGTCTGAAATGTACTCCTGCCTCATTTCTGTCTAACAGAATCCCCAGCTTCCTTCAGAGTTGAGTTTGGGTGCTTTCTATATACTACAAAGTCTTTCCTGATCCCAACCCAGCCCCAGTTGTTAGCACTTTCTTCCTCCTGAAATCATTGTTTAACTTTGTACATACTTTGTGTTCATTTACTTGTGACCACATTGTCTCCCTCTTCCCTGTTAGATGATAGGGACTGTCTTGTGTTATTGTGTCTTGCACATTGTAGGCATTTAATAAATGCTTATTGAACTGAACAAAATTCAGCAAAATAATAACAATATTAAAAACTTCATTGGTTTTAATTGGACATGGTAGTTTTCTCGTTGGCCAGGAGAGAGATAATTGCTCCTAATAAAGCCAGAGCCCTCAGCCAACACTGTAGTTGTCTTGTGCTTTTGACAGCCAAAGGTACTCTTGGATAAATGCCTTGTAAACATTTTATATAAACTTTTCTACCCTTGTGCCAGTAAATAAGGATGCTGATGATTTTGTTTTTATAACTAGCTAGATAATAAAATTATCCATATACGACATAAGCATTTTCTGTGGGTTAAATTAAATAAGTTATTGTTGTTATTCATTCTTTTTCAGTTGTGTCTGACTCTACAACCTCATTTGGGTTTTTTTTTGGCACAGATACTGGAGTGGTTTGCCATTTCCCTCTCTAGCTCATTTTACAGATGAGGAAACTGAGGCAAGCAGGGTTAAGAAACTTGGCCAGAGTCACACAACTAGTAAGTGTCTGAGGTTGGATTTGAACTTGGATCCTCCTGACTATAGCTCTGGCACTTTATCTACTTACCTGCCTTAAATTAAATAAAGATTTAGTGTTATTGATGAAGGTATTCCATCTGATGGGAAGCCAAAGACATAGATTTTTAAACTGGAAGTTAAATTTATGCAAAGCAAAGGATTCTTTTTACCATGTTTCTCAAGTCTTTAGAAATTGAATAGGATCGAACTATATGAGTTGGGGGAGAGGGAATGTGTGTATATGTGCCTATGTTTCCATATGATGGGGCAGCTAGGCGTCACAGTATATAGTGCCAGGCCTGAAGTCAGGAAGACTCATCTTCCAATATCTTTGCCAAGAAAACCCCACATGGGGGAGAGGACTACAAAGAATCAAATACAACTAAAATGACTGAACAACAACAACAGATTACATGTGATATAAGGAAATGCCAACTTGTTCTCAAAATAATAGTGTAATGTTTGAATATTTTTAAAAGCTTTAATGAGTATAGAAAAGAATGCTTTGGTGGAAATGCAGAAACCTTTCTGATGATACACTCTAGACTGTCAGACTTGTCAAATAACCTAACTCTGGCAATTAACTGGGGACTTGATAGATATTTGTCTAGTTGGTGAACCACTCTAAATTTCTTCATCTTCAAAATTTGAATGATAATACTTTTGCTACCTACCTTCACAAGGTTCTTGGGAGGAAAGTGCTTCGTAAAGTGCTACATAAATTATTCATGATACTATTAAACTACAAGTTCTATGAATACAGGGCCATGTCTTATCTGAACTTTATCCCTAGGCCGGCACAGAGTTCTGTACACAGAAGGTACTTAATAAGTGTTGATTGAATTAAATAGTCATTCCTCACAGACAGGAGTATTTATTGCATCCCAACCCCTTGAAGCACATATCCAGGATGCTAAATATTCAGGGCTATATAATTCTGTCTCTAATGGCTTCAGATCAAGTCTGGGTCATCCAGCCTTCTGTCTCTACTGCCTAATTAGGCATACCTGCTGAAAACTCTACTCTCCTAGTATTGGGTGGTAACTGATGGCTTAACCTTTTCAAGAAGCTAGAAATATCCATGTGATTATCTATCCAAGCAGCATCCCAAAGAAATACTACACGTCCTTGATTGGAACAGTATGTACAAAATGAACAGGAAGAGTAAAGAGCTCCTTCTGCCTCATGGAAAACCTGAGTCAAAACAATCTGGTTAAAAAGTATTTGGTAGAGAATGACTTTTCTGTTTCAATTTTCTTTGGGATTGTTGGTTTGGGGTTTTATATATTTTATGTTTCATTGCTGAGGGTATTTGTGTAAGACTAGAAACCCTGTTCCTAAAGAGCTCCCTTGGTCAAGCTGTCACTAGGTAATAAGTTTTTTCTTTGCAGGGAGTTCAGATCAATGCATAAAAACCCCTTCCATTGGTTACTGGCTTTAAAGAGGTTGTGTCTGTTGTGGAAGGACTAGAAAGAAAGCAGTATCAGCCCCAAGGGGATTAATTGCACAAATTGGAGGATTTAGAGCAGAAAGAGACCTTAGATGTCATCTAGTTCAATTCCATTATTATACAAATATGAAAGGTAAGATCCAGATACATGAAGTGAAGAGCCTTATGTCACAGATGTAGTAAGTTGCAGTAGTGGAGATCATAAAAGAAATTGAGAATTTCTTCAGAAATCTGGTACAAGTGCAAATATCTGAGGTAGGATTTTTAACTCAGGTCTTCCCGACTTCAAGTCATGAGTGATTCACTAATACTTGATAAGTGATTCACTAATACAGTCCAGGAAGTGAGAAGAATGGTTAGAACTGGAGGTTGATTTTTAGAGCCTAAGTTTTCTGTCTTTCCAAAATTTTAGAAACCAAGTGAGTTTTAAAATAGTAATACAGAAGGCAGACTTGGTGTCAAAAGAGCCATGTTCCAAGTCCTGTTTCTTGATATACACTTAGCTGTCTAACAATGGGCAAATCAATCGCTTAACCTCTTGGTGTCTCAGGGCATCTCCCTTAGACTCAACAGTTGCTGAGCTTTGTTGTAGGAGGGAGTTTCCATGCTGGGAAGCTCTCTACACCAATAAAATCTGGGCCATAACTTTGTAACACTTAAATTTAATAAAATGGAATGTGTATCACAAGGGTGCATTTATGTTATAGACTTAAGGCTTTCCCCTCCAACCCCCATTTTCGATTTAGACTATCTCCTAAAAGTGAATGGAAAAGATGCCTTAAGAACAAGGTGATAACAGTTATCAAAGGTAACTGAAATGTACATCGTGGTTTGCTGTTAACAATGGACTAGTTAGTTTGAGCTTGCAGTATCGGAGAGTCATGTTCAATCTTTTTAATCTCTGTCTTAGTTTCCATTGGTTACCTGGGGTTTTATGTTAGGAAATTGTTATGAGTATTTACCTGTGTGTGTGTGTATACATAGATACTTCATCATCTGTATATTTCAGAGGGTGAGAGTCCTGGGCAAGTTACTTAACAGTATATAGTTTGATCTTTAAGACAGATGAATTGGCTACTAGGCTGCTTTGATAGAAAGAATATCTACATTGGGGTCAGGTATTTTGCACATTAAGATCACAGGAAGGGGCAGCTAGCTGGTGCAGTGGACAGAGCACTAGCCCTGGAGTGAAGAGGTGCTGTTTTTACATCATGCCTCAGTCACTTACTGGCTGTATGACCTTAAGCAAGTCACTTAACCCCAACTGCCTCTCCCCACCAAAAAATAACAACTATAGATCCAAACCAAAACAAAGAGACTTCCATAAATTTGGTATATGTTGAGATAAGCCTTTGCATTTCATCTAATGTGGTTTTTTTAATTGTATCTTTATTCCTTATTGGAAAAAAAAGTACTCTCACTTGAAATAGGTTGAAAGGAGTTGTATTTTTGATATGTAACATGGGGTCAGAATAATTGAGAATAATTATAGACCAAAAAGAATTTTGAGGGTAATTTATATGTATAGGTGCTAGTGAGAGGCAACATAGTATCATAGGTATAGAGCTGGCCTCAATTAGGAATGTTTGCCTTCAGTTCTTACTACCTCTGAGAGCCTTACTAGCTTGAGACCCCCAGGTAAGTCTCCTAACCTCTCAGGGCTCTGAGTAACTCTCTGAGCCTATAAATTACAGAAAAGGTGCTGACCTGCATTGACAGAGAATTTTCTTAAAGCTTCCTATGGCAATGAAATCAGAAGTCTAGCCTTTATCTCTATAATAATCATAATGGTGGCTACATATTTCATTTGACTTTGGGATATAGCCACACATGGAATGAGCAGATATGTAGGTAGCAATGCTAAGCAATACTAGACCAATATGTGGCCACAGGAGAAAAACCTCATTATATAGAGATAATAATAACTAACATTTCTATAGTACCTACTATGTACCAGGCACTATGCGAACTGCTTCATAATTATTCTCTTATTTAATCTTCACAACAACCCTGGGAGGCAGGTGTTATTATAGTAGAGTTTTGTTATTTGATCACTCTGGGGAAATTCCATCTGAAGACAAAGAAGTAGTATTCACATTAGTCTGTTAATTATGTTAATTCAGTCACATGAATTGTCTTAAACCAACAGCTATGGGCCTGTTGAAATTTTAATACTTTTTATGCACCTCAATAGTGGTAACTGTGACTACTGCAGACATCTTGTGGGGTTTCATTCATCCTATATTAGTACCAGTGAGAACTTTCAAAAACTGAATGCCCACAGATATAACTGGTTTGAATTTTAAAAAATAAGAAAATAAACATTGAAGACCCCTTTTCTGAATTATGCTGAAATGCAAAAGACATGGGTTCCAAATGAAGCAGAATTGACAGGGAACAGAGACAGGAGTGTTCTTGGTGGTAAAGTGAAGGTCTGAAGCCTTGAACAAATTGCTGTGATGCACCATGAGATACCACGATGCCATGATAAATGAGTTGGAAAATACAAGGTTAGAGCAGTTCTGCTAATCTAATAGAACCAAGGTCATAAGTTAGATCCCTGTGAGAATCAATTAACTTTGCTCTGTTCTTTGACCATCTCCTGCCACCTTGCCAGCTATTTAGCAAATAATGTGACCTTGTTAGTTCATTCAGTCACTGTAAATCCATCAACACTATTAGTAAATGAACTCTAATCACATATACTACTGGCCGAAAACAGCATCTTAGAGGACAGCATTATTTAGAATAAAGACCCTGGGAGCAGTCGTGCTATTAACAGTGTTTTTACCTGTTATAATTTTCTGTACATCCTCCAAACTGATTTATTGAAAACAATTTAACTTAAAGGCCCAGTACCTAAAGAGTGTATCCCTGCATCTTTTACAAAAGAAAAAAGCAAACCACTTTTGATGACTACTAAAATATAAATCCTTTTATTCAGCTGATCCCTAATGTGAGGTCAATTTACAAATATTTATTTGAATGCCTACTATTTATATAACAGGATGCTTCTGAGATGTTTACTGTGTTCAAGGAATGTAGAAATAGCGTTGTTAGAGCTGGAAGAGATCTTTAGCATCATCTAGTCCAACCTCTTCTTTTTACAGATGGAGAAGCTGAGGCCAGGGAAGTTAAATGTCTTTCACACAGCAATATAGATAGTAAGTAGCAGAAGTCTGATTTCAGATTGGGCCTCCGACTCACCTATGCCAAAAACAGCTAATGATATGAGGCAGTAAATTATTAATTCCAAAGGTCTGGATAGAGAAGGGTTTTAAGTTCATCCCATATGAGAGATAGAAAGAAATGGGAATGATTACTCTAGGGAAGAGAGGACTCAGGGGAGGTAAAAGCTGTCTTCAAATATTTGAAAAGCTGTCTCATGGAAGATCCAGGGGGGAAAATGCTGAATTTGTAGTTTGAGGTACTTATTGGGACAGTCAGCTTGAAGTGTCTAGTTGGCAGTTTAAGATTTGCAACTGGAACACAGAAGAAAAACTAGGACTGAATGTATACATATATAGATATATCTGTGTGTGTGTGTATAGATATATATATATGCATATATGTATGTATATACAGATATTTATTATAAATTATAAGTAAAGTTTAAAATAAATTATAAATAAAATTATGAATTATAAATACACTTATCTATTATATTTTGCAGATATTTATGTATATACAGATACATATATTTATTTCACAAGTATATCTGTGTGTGTGTATAAAATTGTTGTTGTTCAGTCATTTCAGTCATGTCTGACTCTTCATGACCCTATTTGGGGTTTTCCTGGCAAAGATAGTGGAATGATTTGCCATTTCCTTCTCCAGTTCATTTTACAGATGAAACCAAGGCAAAGAGGGTTAAGTGACTTTCCCAAGGTCACATAGCTAGTAAAGGTCTAAGACCAGTTTTTTAAACTCAGAATGATGAGTCTTTCTGACTCCAGGTCCAGTATTTCATCTATTGTGCTATCTAGCCGTTCTATGTAGAGAGGCATGCACATGTGCACACATACATGTGTGTAGCGGCCCCACTACATAAAACATGTATCTGAAAGTAAATAAAACAGCCAGTCTTTTAAAAAATATACTATAAATCAGACTTTCATAGATTTTGATTAGATTCTCTCTTTCAATTTTATCTGAATTAGTGAATTTCTACTATTCAACATTCTCTTGGATTATATTTTAATTCTGTTCTTGATATTCTGAATTCCTATTAGTAACACACACACTTGGCAATATTCAAAAATTAGGCTATGTTGTAAATTGCTTGTTTAAACTACAAATGACCATTCCTCTACAGGGAAACAAAAGCATTAAAAAAGGCAGAGTATTAGAGCTAAGGTTTTTATTTCCAAAATTCTGTGATCTTCTTCCCATGAATCTAATGGAATATGGAATAAAGAAATCCAAATGCCCAGCCCCGCCCCCAAATGTCATCAGACAGATATAGCATGAGGCAGCAGCTGTCTTTGTGCCTCATCTCTGGAAATCAACATCATATCCCCAGTGAACAGATGCGGAACTGTGTCACATAAGAGCGCAGTGACTCTCCCTGTAACTAGAAAGCAAGAAGCAAGGCAGCAGCTAGAGTGTAAAGTTCAGCCATTTCTGCTAAACTCATTGGGGAACAAACTCAAATGAGCTGTGGGTTGTTGTGCTGAGAAGCTAAGCATTTCATTTTTAAATCAGTCATGACCCTGTGTCAATGGAACTTCACAAATCTCCTCTCTCCATTAATTCTTTTGCTTAGACTGTGGAGCCACTCCTTTTCCCCAGAAGAGGTCAAGTGAAAGTAGAGTTCTCGGAAGTTCAAAGTTTTTACAAAGGGCAAGCATTTTGATCCTTCCTACTTCTTGCCCCTTTCCCATAAGTCTTATGGTCTGTAGTGGACATCATTTATTTAATGAAGCCAATGACGACTATGGAAGGGGGTTGGGGTGCAGAGGATATAGTTGAAGCCTCAAGGTAGAGGAATACAACAGATATTAGAAGAGCAAAAGCCATATAAGGAATATTTTCCTTCCCTTCCTCTTCTCAGAAGAAATTCTGATACTCCTCCAGAGTGGTGAGCCCAGTGTTATGGGGTCCCAGACTCAAATAAATGCAAGCGGTTTCAGTGAGGCAAAACGTGAACCAAGGTTGACATGTGTGTGGTTTTACTGGAACACCACAGTGTATTTAGCTCCCAGCAATAGGCTCTCTGAAGCAGAAGTGCTGAGTAGCTTGCTTTCTTCATGCCATTGTGGGTGCCACAGAGGAGGGAACAAATAAAACTGTCAAAATGTGATCTTTAAGAGTTCCTAAAGCATTTTATATAATATTGTGCTAGCTGCTTAACATACAATAAAAAAAGAATTTTTCAAGTTATCCTCCTGAAATGTCATTTAAATAACATTACATAGATCTTTTTTGAAATGCTGATAATGGTAATAATTTCTTCTTTTTAACACCCAAATTTGTTTTGCTAACCTAGGGTGATATACCCTAAGAAAGCATTCATGCAGGTGTTATTGGGGGCTATTGTAAATGGTTACATAATTAGTAGGAATGGCAGGACTTTTTCCAATTCAAGTTCACAGTCCACAATCAGATTTGATAGTGGCTAATTATGCTGAAAAATTTGTTTGTGTCACTAGTTATTAAGAAAGGAGTCTATTATTCCCTTAAGTTGAATTATCAAGGTGTTATGGCTTATCTAAAGTATATCTTACAAGCCACCTGGGGTGCTCAGTTTCAAAAGCCACTTTTGAAGTTCAGAGGGTAACACAGACAAGCAGGACAGATTTGAAAGTAATGTTGAATTTATTATGTACTTTTTCAAAAAACAAGCTATATGTAACAGGAATTTGTGATTTCCCGCATAATCCTCTTTTTCTATTATACATCGCATAATTCTGTCAAATTCAGAACAAAATAAAATTTTAAATTAAAAAATTTGAGAGCTACTTTTCTACAAGGAGCTTAGTGAGGCAAGGAAGTGCAGCACCATTGAATGATATGGAGTCAAAGAGCTTAAGTCCCAAAGCCCAGCTCTGTCACTTATTGCCTTAAGCAAACACCTTACCTTGTTGAGCCTGTTTCTTTATCTAAAAAACAGTGTTGGGGAGGGGGGTCAGCTAAGTGGTGCAGTGGATAAAGCACTGGCCCTGTATTCAGGAGTACCTGAGTTCAAATTCAGGAGGACTTGAGTTCAAATCCAGCCTCAGACACTTGACACTTACTAGCTGTGTGACCCTGGGCAAGTCACTTAACCCCCATTGCCCTGCCAAAAAAACAAACAAAAACAACAACAACAAAAAACCCCAAAAGAAACAAACAACAACAACAAAAAAAAAAAACAGTGTTGGGGGGCATGCAGGGGAGACAACTACACAGCACAGGCCCTGGATTCAGAAGGACCTGAGTTCAAATCCAGCCTCAGGCACTTGACACTTGACCTTGGGCAAGTCACTTAACCCTCACTGCCCTGCAAAAACAAAACAAAACAAAAAAAACCAACAGTGGGTTAGACTATGTGACATCAAAAGCCTTTTTCAGTTCTAAATCTGTGGTCCTCCCAATGTACGATGACCTCCTGCCTAGCTGTCCTTACTTGGACCTCCCTTGACTCTATCCCTTCCCACTCCTCACTCTTCCCTAGAACAAATTTCCTTACATCTCTGGGTAATAAGTCTGTTCTTTCCCTCTTCTCTCTTGTCTATTTGGAACCCTTCTTTGTTCTATTCAAGCCACTGCCTTTCTCTTCTTCCTCTCTTTTAAGCTGATAACTGCCTGTAGGACTTTGCCTGTCTGGACCTCATTTTCCTCCACTATAAAATTAGGGGTTTAAACGAGATAGTCTCCAGGATCCTTCCCAAATCTAGATCTGTGATTCTATGATCCTTTCTCTGTCACAAATCCTGTTGCCTAACAGCAAATGTTAAATGGTACAAAAGGGAAAATATGTTTATCTTTCAACACAGTCTTCTGACTCTATCTCAGACATAGTGACCTTCTCTTAAGTTTGGAACATGTCAAGAAATTGAAGTTATTTCCTAGTTACCACCTCCTCAGTCATATTAATAAAAATATTCAAATTTAAGTGGCCAAAGGTTACTATGACTAAGAAATGAATCATCAACACACACACACACACACACACACACACACACACACACCCTCCATGAGTTACAATCAGATTATGCATTTCCTACAATTCTTTTCAAATATTTGTGTGTGGTATTCAAAGTGAAATCCCTTTATCCTCATTCAAAGATACAAAAACAGTTGAGGAAATAGAGAGTTGGATTAATTGACTTGCTCAAGGCCACACAGCTACCCAGGTCTTCTGGTACCATTCCCAGCACTTGATCCCCTAAAATCCTACTTCTTCTCTCACAAAACTTGTTGCTTTGAGGCAGAGACCTCCACAGAATGTGTACATCCTTGAACTTACCATCCTTCCTTGACAGGTTTAGCCCAGCTCTAGCTAGAGCAGAGAGGCTATGGGTGTCGGCTACCCTGAACTTTTAGGATCTCTGTCCAGATTTTTCCTAGCAAGGTTTAGTATCTGGCCTTTGCTTTTGTTTGCTTAACATATTCTAAATAACTCTGTCAGGATGAAACAGTGCTGTACAGATATCACCGCCTTCAACACAAACATGTTGTCTTATGTAAGGGTATATCACTTTTTTTTTTTAAACCACAGTCCCAAGGACCCTGTGTACTCTCTTGCTTATGAGTTAGGGGGAAAAACTCACGTCAAAGTGCATGCAAGTACAGTGATCTGACAATGATTCATCAAAGCGTTAGAGGAAGGGGACTTGTTATAAAACTGTTATAATTGGCTTTATAATCTTGTTTGGGGAAAACGGGCTTTGATGGATGAACTCTTGTTCCCTTACATTTATATTTATCTAACAGAATTGCGGTTAGCAAATGATCCAGGATTCAGTAGCTCAAAAAGTGCCCTGTTTCACATACTGTAGTATTCTCTCGTTTCACAAGAGAGTTCTTCCAGGCAGGTGGTTCAATGATCAGTTAGTGTTTCTCTGCTGAAAATGGTTACCAGAAAGACAGAGTATGGGGCTAGCATCTGCTACAAGCTTTTCTGTTGACTCAGAATGGGACCCTGGGCAGTGTACTTTTCTAGTGCATGGGGAAAATACTGCATCTTAAAATGATTTTAATATACTTATCAAATGTCTGTATTGTTATAATATGTTTTGACCAAGTGAACAGAAGCAGTAAAAATTCATATAATGCCAACTTGAATTTCTGTAACACCTTTATTCCTGAGAACTCCAAGTACTTTCACACAGATTATCTACTTTTATCCTCCCAGTATCCATAGGAATAAAGAAACAAAGAAGGGAAGGAGAGACAAAGTATCATTATCTCTAGTTTTCAGGTTCAGAGCTTACTTTTTTTTTTAAATAGTCCTAGCAGAAAGAGACAGTATCTTAGATTGTAATAGTGAGGCATTTCCTCATACTCAGACATCTAAGTTTCTGGTGTTTTGGGAAATAACACATTTTGTCCTACTAGTCAAGACCCAGCTTTTGTTTTCTTAACAGTCTATTTTGTTGTCTTTGTATGCTCAAAACATTTGTGGAGATTATAATAGGCTTCTTAAAGCAATCCATGATATGAATTCCTTCCTTATCCACCTCTGAATAGTTATTTGCTTTCCCTCTATAGTTTACGGGAGAATTATTTGCATAATTTTATTAGTAATAGGCACAGTGCTAACTTCTTGTTCTTTCATTCAGTGAAGAAAGTTTGCAAAACTTTGACTTTTTGATTGACATACTCCATGTTCTTTTTTTACCCCCCAGAAATTGAAGCAAAGGAAGCGTGTGACTGGCTTCGAGCTGCTGGATTCCCACAATATGCTCAGCTCTATGAGGGTATGTTTACATTTTTCATTTCTCATTCAGAGAAAATAAATTTGGGCTAACCTAAGACCAATGCCTTAAGATTTCTTTTGTCCCTCAGCGATTTCCTCAGTGCTTCATAGGACAAGTCCAGGGCAGGATGGACCCTCAGAGCCCATCTAATCAAATCCCCTTCCTTAATAGATAATGAAACTGAGACTCCCAGATGTTGAATGATTTGTCCAAGGTCACACAAGTTGTATTAGTTCAAAGTTTTGAACTCGGGTCCTCTGAGTCCAAAGGACTGCCTCCTTTAGTGATTATGGCACAATCTGTAAAGTCAAAAAGACCTGAGTTCAAATCCTATTTCAGACACTTACTAGCTGTGTGACTTGGGGCAAGTCACTTAATCTTTCTCAGCCTCAGTTTTCTTCATGTATAAAATGGGATTAATAATAGTACCTAATTCAGAGAGTTGTGGTGAGAGTGAAATGAGTTAATATGTGTAAAGCCTTTGCAAACCTTAATGTGCTATATAAATGTTAGCTATTCTTATTATCTTATGTAATAAGATTTTTCCATAGAAATCTTAAAAACAGTTATAGTTTAGGGGAAAAAATTTATTCTTTCTTTGCTTTCTTTTCTTGCTTTCCTCTAATTCGTGTCTCTTTACCATGGGCCTCATTCTCTCTGTAGCCATCTCTCTATAGTATCTTTAATTTCCTCTTCTTCCCTGTTTTTGCCTTGCCAAGAAGCCCCAGACAATGACTTAAGCATTTTTTCCCAGAAATCACATCTGAGTATGTCAATACTTCCTCTCTAATTTGGATCATCTTAATGTGGAAGAAAATCTTGATAAACCTTTTGGATCAAACATTTTAAGTGTTTAATTGGCCATGGAACTCTTCCTTTTTATTGACTTGAACTAATACAGCAGTTAATAAAATGAACCACCTATCTTTAAAATTCTATCAAAGCTCATTAACTATAGCTAACACTACTATCATAGTTTTATTTGTAAATAGTGTCATCTTTATTTCACAAAATTCTACACATTTATCTGTGTGGGTGATATGCAGAGACTGAGGAATAGAGAAAATGAGCCAAATCAAGCCCTAGCTGATTTATTGACCTGTGACAAGACACTTACCCTCTCTTTGCCTCACTTTCTTCTTCTATAAAACACTCAATTTCCCTCCCCTCATTGGAATATGAGAGGAAAAGGGTGAAATGTCTAAGCATACCCTGAAATTTTTCAACAAAAGGTTCTTTGTCAATCCAAATTCTTATTAGTTTAAGATTGGAAACACCCATATATAATGATGAGAAATTCATATAAATCTTATTAAAACTGTGCTTCCCCAGATGTATATAAACAGATATGTTGAATGTATTATGGGTGAGACAGTATTTATCTCAACATGGCTGAAATTCACTTTCATAACTTTGGCCACCAGAGGGGGAATAGTTTTCATCATTGCAGGTTGCAGTTTACACATCAATATGAGTACAGATCAATGATATGTGATTGATTTTGAATTTAGGAGCTTTGGAATCCAAAATATGAAGTAGTGAAGAAAGGAAAATAATGCAAGAATTAAAATACTGGCCCTTTACATGTGGCTAATAACACGTAGTTCTGAGTATTGATCTACAAGCCCAGCCTACTTGATAGATGGTACTTTGGAGAATCACCAGGTGACTGGGATCCCATGATGCTCTTGGGGCAGATCATGGTGGTCTTGGCCATACAGCTAATTTCTCAATATAAATATTAGAAGGATTATTAACTTTTTGTGGCAATATGGGCAAAGTGTACTTTTAGACATTTCTTTACTTTTTTTGAGGTGCCTGGGATTTGGGAGACATTTTAGAAACCAAAGCCAAAAACATTTCTCCTTCGTGAGAGGGAATGCTTCTATTCAGCCAGGTAGCTCATAAATTCAGTTGGGTGTGAATAAGTGGACTTAATACAGATGTCAACTGTAAGAACGTTTCGCAGAGCCCACATCAACATACCTCTTTGATAATGTGGAAATAGAAAAGCTTGAGCTGCTTAATATTTTATCATACCTAAGTCAGGCACATATTTGTTGTCATAGTTCAAATTTTCTTCACACTTTTAAAAGCACTTATCACATTTACAATAAAGCTATCTATTCTCTTAAACTTTGTCAACAGACCTTTTACCCAGGAGTAGCTACTATTTAGATTCATGGGTTATATAGCATTTTAGTGGCCAAAATCGATGCTCTCTATATTGCTGTGATCCTCATGAATTTTTTGTATTATTGAATCAAATGTTTGCTTGTATCTTTTTTGTAGATTCACAATTTCCCATCAACATCGCAGCTGTAAAGAAAGATCATGATTTTCTTGAAAAGGACCTTGTAGAACCTCTTTGCAGGTAAATCACATGAAATAGTTTTGCATTCCATCTTTTAGCTTCCAGAAGGATTCAAGCCAAAATGGGTTATAGTCACCTCGACGAATAATGCTGTGCCACATTTTCTTTTTCTTTTTTTTTCTTTTGCAGGGCAATGAGGGTTAAGTTATTTGCCCAGGGTTACACAGCTAGTAATTGTCAAGTGTCTGAGGCCAGATTTGAACTCAGGTACTCCTGAATCCAGGGCTGGTGCTTTATCCACTGCACCACCTAGCTGACCTCCCATATTTTCAAATAAACAGTATAATGCCCTTTTTAATGCAAAAAAGTAAGCAATTTTATAATGCCTTTAATAAATATACTTAATCTTATTTACTAATTCATTCAAAAGACTGAGATTGTGCTTGCACAGGTTGTTCATTCACTCAATGGATATTTGTCAATACCTACTCACTGCAAAGCCCTTAACTAAGGACAATAATAGCTTAAATTTATTTATATTAGCTCTATGCAAATGACTCCCAGATCTCTATATCCAGTTCCATCTCTCCCCTGAGGTTCAGTCCTCCACCATCAATTAATTGCCTATTGAACATTTCACATTGGACGTCTTGAAAATATCTTCATCTCAATATATCTAAAACTGAATCCATCTTTTCCCCTAAATACTCTCTTCTTCCAACTACTCTATTTCAGTCAAAGGCACCACCGTCCTTCTAGTTTCCCAAGTTTTTAATCTCTGCATTATTCTGAATGCCTCACTCCCCAGTCAATTGCCAAATCTTTGTACCTTTACAACATCTAACACATCCTATCCTGTCTTTTCACTCACCCAGCTCCCACGTAAATCCAAGCCATCATCACCTCTCACTTAGAGTATTACAACAGAGTCTTTATTGGTCTTTCTGCCTCAAGTCTGTTTCTACTCTAGTATATTCCACACTGGTGCCAAAGTAATTTTCCTTAAGTACAGATCTGGCCATGTGACTCCCTATTCTGCCAAACCTAGTGGCTTTCTATTGCCTTCTGTTCAACTTTGAAACAACCTATCTTTCCAGACTCATTGGATATAACTCCCCCTACGTGAGCTGACTTTCTCAGTGGTCCTCACTCATGACATTCCATCGTGTCTCTGTCCATCCTCCATGCCTGTGATCCACTCCTTCCTTCTAGGAAGGTGTGGTTGGGAATGTTAGATGTGTTAGAGAGGTCAAGAAAGATGAAGACTGGAAAAAATGCATTGGAGTTGGCAATTAATGGTATATTAATGATCTTTGACAGTGAAATTTAATAAAATTGTAAGAGTAGAAGCCAGGTTGAACATAATCACAGGTTGATGGATTTGCTGCTTGAATTGACTTTTTAAGGTCTTTAGTCTAATCTCATTTGTAAAATGAGGAAACTGAGGCTCAGAAAGATGAAATAAATAAATTGGATGGTAAGGAAATGTGGGGGCAGCTAGATGGCACAGTGGATAGAGCACCAGCCCTGGAGTCAGGAGGACCTGAGTTCAAATCTGACCTCAAACACTTAACACTTACTGGCTGTGTGACCCTGGGCAAGTCACTTAACCCCAATTGCCTCACCAAAAAAAAAAAAAAAGGAAATGTGGACAGTTGATGTAGGTGACATGTTTAGTAGGGATTTTGATTTGAGGTGCATGTAATAGTAGAATTTTTGTGCTTAAAGAGAATTTAGAGGACATCTGCTCTCATCATTTCAGTATATGGGTGAGGAAACTAAGACCCAGAGAATTTCAGTGACTTGCCTAAGGTTATATTTTTCTGTATGTTGCTGCATTTGGCAATTTAATATTTTAACTTCTAAATTAACTGAATGCAATAAAAGAACCACAAAGTTACCTTGAGAGAGTAGAATGTTCCTTCCTTCAGTAGGAAAGGCTCCAATCTCAAAGGCAAAGAGGATGTAATATAAAAATTGACAGATAATCAAAGGTGTAGGTAACCTGAATTACACAAGCCCCATCACTTCACCTGGCTTTACCATATGGGAGATATTTATTGTCACATTTTATGGACTATCTGTGCCTGACCTGTGGTAGAGTCTTCCAAGCTTGTATTGGTCTGATCAGCCACAACTGAATACACTGTACCTTGACCCCAGCATAGTGATATGATTTTGGTTCTCTTTGAATACAAAGGACAACAACCATGGTACCTTTAGGTTTCTCTAAAAAACGAAAAATATAGAACTATCAATTTAAAGGTGGCTCGGTTGCTCAATGGATAGAGTCCTGGGCCTGTAGTCAGGAAAACCTGACTTCAAATTTGACTTCAGACTATAAAGTACTTAGCACAGTGTTTGGCACATACTAGGAGCTTAATAAATGTTTATACTCTTGTCCCCCACCCTCCTTTGATCAAATGTCTGTCTGTTCAGAAAGGGCAATAGTGTATGTTTAACAGGGTAGGTAGTATTGTAAAGTAACTTCTACTCACAGATCATGGTGCTAGATAGGTGGAACTAGGGGGGAAATGTTGACCATTTGTGAGATGATATTTTGTGATGTGTTATATATTATGTATATTATGCAAAGCATTTTCTGGCTGAAGGTAATGAAATTGAGAGGCAGTGCTAGCTCTTGACCATCTCAGAAGCACTTTCCAACAGAAGCACTTTCTTGCTAGTGTAATTTCCTCATTGCCTACATATTTCCCCCCTTTCGCCCTAGGGATCCATAGCTATGACTGACTAATCCAGAACTGAATGTTTTTGGACTGTACAAGTTTGGAATGAGGATGTTTAAGCTGTAAGCTGTGAGCCAAAGTAGCTAAATGTGATTCTCAAATGACAGGTCTTAATCAAGGAACCATGTTAAAAAATCAGGTATCGGGGGCAGCTAGATGGCACAGTGGTTAAAGCACTGGCCCTGGATTCAGGAGTACCTGAGTTCAAATCCGGCCTCAGACACTTGACACTTACTAGCTGTGTGACCCTGTGACCCTGGGCAAGTCACTTAACCCCCATTGCCTGCAAAAAAAAATTTAAAAATCAGGTATCGTTATGCTACATGTATACGAAGGGCTCTATGTTATAGAAAGCTATCTGGGCTCAGTGGACATAAGGTATGAATGTCAAGCATATGAACTGGGAATTATAATTCTTGTTCTGATACTTGTTATCTATGTGGCCTTGACTAAGTCATTGACCTTTTCTATCAGGGTATCCTCTTCTGCAAAATTCTCTTCAGGAATGTTATGAAGGAGAGGCATCAAAATAATTTTAAGATGCTTTTCAGATGTAAAGTTCCAAATAATAACTGTCAGCCAAGAAAACCAAGGAACATTTTCTTTAAGAGTTTGTGGGGTGGCTAAGTGGCGCAGTGGATAGAGCACCAGCCCTTGATTCAGGAGGACCTGAGTTCAAATCTGGCCTCAGACACTTGACACTTACTAGCTGTGTGACCCTGGACAAGTCACTTAACCCTCATTGCTCTGCAAAACAAACAAAAAACCAAGTCTATGACCTGGTATTCTACAAAGGAGACTTAAACAAGATGGCTTTTCATAATTCTTGTATGTTGTTTACCTATATTTTACACATTCCTTTGTACCCAATTTGCTGGGTAGTACTGATCATTCCATGTGGTTCACACTAAACAACAATTTTGTTCACATTTTTGAAGTAATATATTTTGAAGAGCTGGGTACGATTCATCTTAGTTATTGAATGGGTGTTACTCCCTCTGCATTTGTTTATTTACAAAGGTGCCAGACAATAGGTGTTACTGAGATGGGACAGGCTTGTAGAAAGAATTTTAGAATGGCAGGAGATTGTTGAGCTTGGAACACTCCTACTGACAAGATAGATTTCCAGAAAATATTTCAAGCAAGGGAGGCCTTTGGCTTGGGTTTTGCTCAGACTCTCCTTGGGGCAGAGAAGCTGGAGAGAAACGTGCATAACCTTTGGTAAACAAAAAAGACAAAAGGAGCCCCACCCATTGTTCTGGAGGATCAAAGAAATAACTACTGAAGCAGCAGAGATGAGTGGGCTTGTCCTCTACACTTCTGGTGTCAGTGTGTGGGCAAGGTAAAGAAAGCTCAGAGAAATAGGTTGGGATTGTTCCCCCTTGGAATGAGTTCTGCCAACAAGGGATAGTTTCACCACTTTAAAAACCATAGATGGATCCATTAGATGAATAGCAAAAGCCTGGAATTAGCCACTCAACCATGGTGAGTAATGGTGGATACCAGGTTATCATGTAGAAAAATGAATTCATTTGTTCTGTTTACTACCAACCCTGGCTCAGGAAGAGATGGGGGGATGAATCTGGACTGTTCTATTTAATCTTATATTTTAAAGGCTTGTTAGCTATACTTTTAAAAATACTTATTTGAAATAACAAGACTGATGTATTTCCATAGATCCCAGAAATGTAGAGAGCCTTGAATCTGAAATATATTTGCTTTTTGGTCAGACCTTTCGATTTTACCAGGGGGAGTAATGGGACTCCTGGGTGAATTTCCCTCTATGGATGCAGATTGGCAGTTCCTCTCTATGATACTTTCTTATATGTTTCAGTGGTTTACTTAAGGTCAGTTGAGAGTACATGTCAGGTGCTCTCTTCGGCAGCACACATACTAAAATTGGAACAATACAGAGAAGATTAGCATGGCCCTTGAGCAAGGATGATGCTCAAATTCGTGAAGAGAATATATGTCAGAAGCAGGACTAGAATCTAGGTCTTCCTGATACCAAGGCTAGTCCTTTATCCTTTATGCCATACTGCCCCATCTTAGTAGGATTATTTTTAGTCAGGTCATCAGTACACTCAGGATCTGATATCCAGCTATGCTTTTGATAATCATAGTTACAGCAGCAGAAAATCTGTTTTGGTATTATGACTGACAGCTGTATGCACAAGTTTGCAGGAATGACATGAGATAAGATTGTTCGAGTTAGAGGTCAAATTGCCTTTTTCCCTGTGCTGTGTGTTTTGGATAAAATGTGTCTATTTCTTTCAGACTGCTGCCACCTTCTATGTTTTTATATAAAAACCTTTACAAGTAAAAGATAAAACTCTTGAAAATGGATTATGTGCTCAAAATATAAAGGCTGCTGCAAGGTAACTGCCGTAGAAGGATTTGGGGATGTGTTGTAAGACACATGTCACATGTAGCCAATCCGCCAAGTCGTAGGACACTGAAGAGAGAAGTATGTGAGGGACGTGAGGATTGCAGTAGCAAGCCCATAACTGAAGATCCCCTAAGGAGTGATTATTTGGGGCTATTAGCTTATGTTACTAAATAGATTCATTAAGAATGCAATGTAGCATTTATTCCTAGTTTTGAATTTCTGGATTGCAATTTTAATCAAGTACCTCATACAATATAGATGCCTAATAAATGTTTATTAATGAGTAATACAGCTTCATTCATTCAACAAATATTTAGGGCTGTGTGCCAAAGCATGGTGATAGGAGAGGATGCAAGCATACATAACAAAAGCTTAGCCATCAGGGGCTTGCAGTTTAGACACGTACATGTGTGGCACTATAAATTAGAATCTGTTCAGTACAGTGAAGAGGTACAAATAAAGTACTATGGAATTCTTAGGAGAAAGAGATGGCTTCTTGAAGGAAGTGACATTCCAAGTGGGATCTACAAGTTGTATCGGACTGGAAAAGTTAGTAGGAAGGGACTGTTACAGGAAGAAGAAACAAATAGAAAAGCAAGGAACGTATTTAAGGAATGAAGAGTAGTCTGGTTTGGGTTGGAGCATAGGCTACAGGCAGGGGAGTAATGGGAAGTAAGTCTGGAAAGGTAGATTTCCAATGCTAGGCTGCCTCAATGGTAGAGATGTCCTTAGAGGTCATTTAGTCTAACTTCTACCTGGACAAAAATTCCCTCTACAACATTCTAGACAATAGGTCATCCTGCCTCTGTGCTTAAAACTCCAGAAGGGAAATTGACCATTTTTTTGAGGCAGCCTATTCTACACTTTCACACAGCTATAATTTATTAGAATTTTCTCTTATATAAGCAGTTCTCCAGACTCACTTTTCCAGAGTGAGATCAGCCACATTTCCCCCACAGGATTCTAGGGGGCTACCTCTAAAGGCTCAGGGGTATCTTTTCCTAATGCTATTGACTCAAGCCTATTGACTCAATCTCCTGCCATTCTGGTATGTTTACCCAAATGTTTATTACCAGTGATTAGTGATGCAGTTCCACTTAACTAGTTAATATCAATTAGCTTTTAATATGCAGCTATGTAGCAAGGTGGATAGAGTTCTTGACCTGAAGTCAGGAAGACTTATCTTCCTGAATTCAAATCTGGCTTTAGACACTTACTAGCTGTGTGACCCTGGCCAAGTCCCTTAATGCTGTTTGCCTCTATTTCCTCATCTGTAAAATGAGCTGGAAAAGGAAATGGCAAGTCACTCCAGTATCTTTGTCAGGAAAACCCCAAATGGCATCCCAGAGAGTCAGCAGCAGCAGCTATAGCCCCTACCACCACCTTTTATGTTGGGATATTTATTACGAAGAGAGAGCAAGAATAGAAGTACAAATATTTCCCCCTAACACATGGAGAAGCACTCTTTCCTATGGCACCTTAGACCTTATGGAGAATAAGCTCAAACTTAAAGCCATTTCTATATACCATTGGCCCCACCAACTTCACTTCCAAATATATCAGAACTGGTGGGTGAATCCTTATTTCAACTATTTCCAATCCTATTCCTTTTGAACTAATTCCAATCTGACCTCAGAGCCCCACTGCCAAAATGGATCCCTCTTGTTTGTGGTCTGGCTGATTGTAAAACCTGGCCTAGATTATAGATTCAGGATTTCTAGTGGCCCACCATGCTGACTTTTCAAAGCTCATAAGGTTTCAGCTGTCTCCAATACTCCCTTACCTAAAAGCAAGAAGAATAAATGCAAAAAGATAGCAGCAACAGCAGGCTGGGTATGTGCTGAAGGGCCACATGATAGTTAGGCTTCCCACTCAGTGGGAAGAAAGTGTTGCAGCTTCTCTTCTCCCATGGAGATTTACAGCATTCACTGCTTCTGCATTCTACCATAGCCTGCCAGGAAAGAGCCTGACTACTCTTCACTGCATGGTTAGTGGACAAGATCCAATTACATAATGTCTGTGCATGCTCCAAAGTCCAGATGGGGACTGCATCAACTACACATGCTGTGCATGAACATAAGAACTGGGCTCATTGGCCGGTCTTTCCTCCCTGGCAAGGAGCAAATCTCTCCAAAACTCTTCTACTCATTACTCTTAGGTCTGCCAGAAGTCTGATCCTTTTTCCAAATTATATCCTTCTAAATTTGAAGAGCACTAAATATTCCTCTTATAAGTCTTCTTTTCTCCTGGTTAAACATCATCGTTTCCTTCAGTAAACACTTGAAAACCATGATCACCAGTATTTTCAATATACTGATCACCTTCCTTTGAGTATATGCCATCTTGTTAATGTTATTTCTAAAATGCGGTCTCTAGCACTGAATATAATAGTCCACATGTGTCAATATTTATTTTTAAGTATGTAATATTTTATTTTCCCCAATTATATGGAAAAACAATTTTAACATTTGTTTTTGAAAATTTGAGTTCAAAATTCTCTCCCTCCCTTCCTATCTACCCCCCCCCACTGAGAAGGCAAGAAATATGATATGTTACACATGTGCAGTCGTGCAAAACATGTTTCCATATTCGTCATGTGGTGAAAGGAAAAAACAACAACAAGAAAAGCAAAGTTTAAAAAAAAGTATGCTTCAATCTTTAGTCAGACTCTATCAGTTCTTTCTTTGGAGATATATAGTATTATTCATTATAAGTCCTTAGGAATTATCTTGGATCATTGTACTGATAATAATAGCTAAATCATTCATACTTGATAATCATACAATATTGCTGGTACTGATTTCAATGTTCTCCTGGTTCTGCTCACTTTACTTTGCATCAGTTCATATAAATCTTTCGAGGTTTTTCTGAGAGCATCCTGTTAGTCATTTTGTAAAGCACAATAGCATTCCATTTCATTCATAGACTTGTTCAGCCATTCCCCAATTGATGAGCATTCCCTCAATTTCCAATTCTTTGCCACCACTAAAAGAGCTGCTATAAATATTTTTTGTACAAATAAGTTGTTTTCCTTTTTGTTGTTTATCTCTTTGGGATATGGACCTAATAGAGGTATTGCTTGGGTCAAAGAGTATACATGCTTTTATAACTCTTTGGCCATAGTTCCAAATTACTCTCCAAAACGTTTGAATAAATTCACAACTCCATTAACAATGCTTTAATGTTTCAATTTTCCCACATCCCTACCAACATTTTTCATTTTCCTTTTCTGTAATATTAGCCAACTTGATAGGCATGGGGTAGTACCTCAGAGTTGTTTTAATTTGGATTTCTCTAATCAAAAGTGATTTAGAGCATTTGTTCATATGACTATAGATAGCTTTGACTATTCATCTTAAAATTGCCTGTTTATATCATTTGACCATTTATCAATTAAATAATGGCTCTTATTTTTACAAATTTGATGTTTTCTATGTATTTGAGAAATGAGGCCTTTATCAGAGAAACTTGCTATAAAATTTTTTTTCAGTTATCTTTGCTAACTATATTTCTCTCCATCCTATTTTTCCCTCTGTTTATTCTATTCTCTTTCCTTTCACCTATCCGTCCTCAAGTCTTTTGCTTCTGACTACTACCTCCTCCATCACTCTCCTTTCCATCAGTGTCTCCTGACATATCTCCTTCTTCTACTTTCCTGTAGTGTAAGATAGATTTCTCTACCCAACTGAATGTGTGTTACCCCCACTTTGAGCCATTTCTGATAAGAGTAAAGCTCACACACTCCCCTCTACCTTTTTCTTCTCCACTGTAAAAGTTCTTTCACATCTTTTATGGGAGATAATGTACCCCCATTCTACTTCTTCCTTTCCTTTTCTCCCATTGTATTCCTCTTTATCAACCCTTTATTTTTTTAGATAATCATCCCATCTTGTTCAACTCATACCCATGTAATGTTCCTAACTGCCATAATAATGAGAGATTTATTATTAGATACAAGTATTGTGTTTCCATGTAGGAATGTAAATTTAACCTTATTGAATCCCTTACGATTTCTCTTTGATATTTACCATTTTATGCTTTTTTTGATTGTTGTATTTGCTATTCAACTCTGGTCTTTTCATCAGGAATTCTTGAAAGTCATGTAATTTTTTGAACATCCATTTTTTCCCAGAAGGATTTACTCAGTTTTGCTGAGTATCTATACCCAGCAAAACAATAAAATAAAATAAAATTTAAATGCTTGGTTGTGATCCTAGCTGGTTTTGCCCTACAGAATACCATATTCCAAGTCCTCTGATCCTTTAATGTAGAAGCTGCTAAATCTTGTGTTAAAAATCCTCACTGTGGCTCCATGATACTTGAATTGTTTCTTTCTGGTTGGTTGTAGTATTTTCTCCTTTACCTGGGAGCTCTAGAATTTGGCTCTAATGTTCCCGAGAGTTTTCATTTTGGGATCTCTTTCAAAAGATGATCAATAGATTCAATTTCTATTTTATCCTCTAGTTTTAGAATATCAGGCCAGTTTTCCTGAATAATTTCTTTTTCTTTTTTTTTTTTTTTGCAGGGCAATGAGGGTTAAGTGACTTGCCCAGGGTCACACAGCTAGTAAGTGTCAAGTGTCTCCTTAATAATTTCTCGAAGGGGGGGGAAGCTACGTGGTGCAGTGGATAACGCACCAGCCCTCGATTCAGGAAGACCTGAGTTCAAATCTGACCTCAGACACTTGACACTTACTAGCTGTGTGACCCTGGACAAGTCACTTAGACCCCTAGGCTCTTTTTTTGATCCTGGCTTTCAGGTAGTCCAGTAATTCTTAAATTATCTCTTCTTGATCTGTTTTCCAGGTCAGTTGTTTTTCCAATGAGATATTTCACATTTTCTTCTATTTTTTTCATTTATTTGATTTACTTTGTTTCTCAATGTCTCATGGATCCATTAGCTTCCACTTGCCCAAATCTAATTTTTAAGAAATTATTTTTTCAGTGAGCTTTTGTACCTCCTTTTCCATTTGGCTAATGCTACTTCTTAAGGAATTCTATTCTTCAGTGAATTTTTGTGCCTCTTTTGCCATTTGGCCTATTTTGGCTTTTTAAGATGTTATTTTCTAAATTTTGTTTTTTGTTTCTTTTACCAAGCTGTTGAGTCTTTTTTCATGATTTTCTTGCATCACTATCATTTCTTTTCCACCTCTCTCATTTGATTTTTTTTTTAGTGAGGCAATTGGGGTTAAGTGACTTGCCCAGGGTCACACAGCTAGTAAGTGTTAAGTGTCTGAGGCCAGATTTGAACTCAGGTCCTCCTGACTCCAGGGCTGGTGCTCTATCCACTGCGCCACCTAGCTGCCCCTCTCATTTGATTTTTAAAATCCTCTTTGAACTCTTTCATGAGTTCTTTTTGGACCTGAGATCAATTAACATTTGTCTTTGGGGCTTTGGACTTTATTTTTTTTTCTGAGTTTGTGTTTTGATCTTCCCTTTCACAATAGTAACTCTCTATGGTCAGGATCTTGATATTGTGGTTTGTTCATTTTTCCAGACTATTTCTTGACTTTTAGCTTTATATTAAAGTTGGGCTTTGCTCCTGGGGTAGAAGGGCTACTGTCTCAAGCTTCAGTTTTTTGTGCAGCTGTTTTCAGAGGTAATTCTGAGGACCTGTAAGTTTTTTTTGTGTCTTCCAAGGTGGTATGAACCAACAAGAGGCATCTATTACTTTCCTGCCCCGTGCTCTGGTTTGTGAACAACCACAAGCACTCTTTTCCACCCTGGAACTATGATCAGGATCCCTGTTCTCCTGGTATCACAAGTTCTGGTGTTCTAGTACTCTTCATCAACCTGGGACTGCAACACAGCACTGCAATTGGGATTCACAAATGGGCACTGCAACAGAGTACTATACCCAGTGCCAGCAAAGGGTACTCCCTGTACTCTCCTTCTGACTAGTTGTCCAACCTCTTTACTATCTGTGGGCTAAGAGATCAGAAGCCACTGTCACTACCACCACCACTGCTGCTGCTGATTCAGTTACCTCCTGGGCCTGCTGCTGGTTTGCTGGTGTGTGACCAGCCTTGGATTGTGCTTTGCTATCCCTCTGCTCCCCATAAGACAGACCTTTATTGCTGACCTAGTAAGTTGTCTTGCACTGGAAAATTATTTCACTCTATCTTTTTGTGGGTTCTGATGATCTAGAATTTGTTTTGAGGCATTATTTAAAGTTGTTTGGAGGAGAATTTGGGAGAGCTTAGGCAAGTTCTAATTATTTTCTCATCATCTTGACTCCACCTCCCTCTGTAAGTATTTATTAAACACCTGCTATGTATCAAGCACTATGCAAAAGTCCTGGGAATACCAAAAAAAAATCCCACTACCAAGGATCTTACAGTCTGAGGGAAATAACATTTTTTGCCTTCTTTTTTGTCTGTATTATTTTTTTGCTAGTATAAAGGCTAAAATTCTAGCTAGTCTGTCTAAAATATCTAATGAATGGTCGCCAATAAATTATAAGCTTTAGCAAAAGTTAGACTTTTAAGCATTTATTAAGGAGAATAAGAATTTGGTGAAGAGAAAGGGAGAGGCCTAGATTCATCTATCTATTAAAGGGAGAGAGCATTCCTATCTCCACTCTCCGCCAGAGTCCACACAAAAGAGCCGGAGACAGAGCACCAGGCTCCCCCTTCTTCCTTCTGCAAGCAAACGTCACTTCCTGACGCCAAAGAAAAGATGCATGGTCTTGCCCTCAGAGACCTTCACCTCATGGCGGAGCTTTTCTATAGTAAGTCTCCAGCAGGTGGCATCATTCCAATCATTACACTAGTTTGTTTTTAAATTCATTTAAAAAAAATTTTGAATTCTAAACCCTCTCTCTAGCCCCTTTCTCACCCATTGATAAGGCAGGCAATATGATACTCATATGTGTGGAATCATGCAAATCATATTTCCATATTATCCATGTTTCAAAAAATATATTAAAAAACAAACAAAAATTAAGTGAAAAAAGTATGCTTTAGTTTGCACTCGGTGCTCCTCAGTTCTCTCTCTGGAGGTGGATATCATTTTTCTTCCTAAATCCTTTGGCATCATCTTGGATCATCATATTGATAATAGTACCTTAGTTTTTCACGGTTGATCATCTTTACAATATTGCTGTTACTGTTTATAATATTCTCCTGATTTTGCTCATTCTGCTTTGCATCAGTTCATATAAGTCTTTCTATGTTTTTTGTGAAACCATCCCCTCATCATTTATAGCACAATAATATTCCATCATAATCATATACCACAACTTGTTCAGCCATTCCCTAATTGATGGGTAATTCATCAATTTCCACAAAAAGACCTGTTATAAATATTTTTTACATATTGATCCTTTTCCATTTTCTTTCATCTCTTTGTGATATAGAACTAGTAATGGTATTTCTGGGTCAAAGGATATGCACAATTTTATAGCCCTTTGAGCATAGTTCCAAATTGTGGGAGACAACATTTAAACAAATGTGTTCTGACTATTGTGGAGTTCTTGACACTGTCTTCTTAATATATAACCTATGGTCATTTAAGCTCCTTTGGTTATTACATCCCTCTGACTCTGACATGATTATGACAGCACTAAAATTTTTTAGCTTTTAGTCCACCAAAGAAACTAGAATCATTCTCATAAGAACCTCTGTCCATTCTTTCTTCCATTCTAATGATAAGGATTGTAGGGGGCAGCTAGGTGGCGCAGTGGATAAAGCACCAGCCCTGGATTCAGGAGTACCTGAGTTCAAATCTGGCCTCAGACACTTGACACTTACTAGCTGTGTGACCCTGGGCAAGTCATTTAACCCCCATTGCCCCGAAAAAAACAAAAACCAAAACCAAAAAAAACCTTCCATTTAAAGGGGCAGCTAGGTGGCTTAGTGGATAGAGCACCGACCCTGGAGTCAGGAGGACCTGAGTTCAAATCCAACCTCAGACACTTAACACTTACTAGCTGTGTGACCCTGGGCAAGTCACTTAACCCCAATTGCCTCACTAAAAAAAAAAACAAAAAAACAAAACAAAACAAAAATAAGGATTGTAGTGTGTGTGTGTCTGTGTGTATTGCTCTTTACTCTCCAACTGCACACATAAAGTGTGCTTTGAGTATGGTAAAAGGATGGTATATAATAATAATTAAAATAAATAATAATAGTGATGAAAATAGCTATGAAGAAAAAAAAATAGCTATGAAGGTTGGCATTTCATTAACTGGTTAAAAAATCGTCTTTACACAAGTATTTTTCAGCACTAAAATGTTTATACAAGGACTTTTCTACTCTTTTCATACAGTATAAAGCAGAATACATAAATGCACCCAATAAGCAATTATGTTTCTTCACAGCAGGCCCGGACCTCTTATACAACCACCACTACTTGAAGTACTTCCCATTTCTTCCCCTGAAGACAATTTTCCCATCTGTGTCTATATTGCATTGATGTTTTCTGAGTTCTCCCTAAATGTCCTAAGGATAAAGATTCTATCTGTTTCTAAGTTTTAAAAACATGTATTGAAGATAGAACACCGGCCCTGGAGTCAGGAGGACCTGAGTTCAAATCCGGCCTCAGACACTTAACACTTACTAGCTGTGTGACCTTGGGCAAGTCACTTAACTCCAATTGCCTCACTAAAAAAAAAAATTTTAAAAACCAACAACAACCATGTATTGAATACTTCATGGCACTCTTTAAAAAATCTAAATAATAACAAAAGTATGAAAAAGGTAATTAGCTTTGTTGTCAAGGGGAAAGAGTTGACTCAATATCCAGAAAGTAGCAGTACCATGTTAAAATGTCAACAGCAGTTAAGCAAGACTAAGCCATCACTTTCTGCTCTCTTCATTAGAGCAGAATGATTCATTACCCTGAGGTAATGAATCATTCAGTAAGAACTAGTTACCACAAAGGCATTGGTAGCTTTACTTTTACTTACAAGATTTCCTTCCCTAGCCAAAATTATCAGGATTGTGAAGATCTGCTAAAAATGCCATAGATGAGTTTTAAAATCCTGTCTGACCTCATGAGTTCAAGGACAAAGTATTCATTGGACACAGTGTATAACCTTTGATTTCCTCTTCCCACTGAAGTGATAGTCTCAGAAGCTCCCTTTCTCCCCATATTTGAGTTCCCATACCCAAGTCCACTGCTCTGATACATCACTCTTCTATTTTAAAATTTCAGTGATTCCCCATTGTCTGAAAAACAAAGAGTAAACCCTTAATCTTGGCTTTTAAGGTCCATTTCTACTCTGGTTCCAGTTGACCTTCCTAGCCTTGTGCTATGTGTCTTCCCATCCTCTACTTCCAGCCTAACCAGATTCTTCCTCGTCCTCTGTTCTGATTCTCCCTTTTCCCCATTCTCTTTGCTATTGCTTCAGGCTATTCCTCTGAGGCATGGAATGAATTCCTCATCTCCATCTTTTGAGCTCTTTCCCTTTCTTCAAGGCATTGGACCAGGTGTCACTTTCTCTATGAAGCTTTCCGGATTATCCCTCCCTAAGGAGAATAGTGACCTTTCCCTCTTCAGATTTTTGATAGGACTTGGCCAAACTCCTCCTCAGCACTTAACTAACTCTCCCTTATGTCATGAATTATTTGTGTATGTGTTTTTCTTAGTATTCAATTATAAGGTGGGGGCTATGTCAATTACATTTTGATATCTCATAGTGATTTGTATGCAGTAGATGCTTTAAAGGGATTTGTAGGCTTAATGAATGGTTGTTAGATGAATGAAACTGAGTTGATCCCTCCTCCTACGTTCAACCCCTTTCCTCTTCCATAATGTCTCATATTCATCAGAGTTTGACCTATTTTCTTTTGGAAGTCAACTAAAATACTATGTCACTGCTTTTGTGAACATCTGGATTTTTGTTTCATAACATCTCATTTTTGGCACGGAATCTTAGCTCATTCTTCAGTTTGCCTTTTTGTCCCTCTGGAAAAAAAAAAAAAAGGAAGAACAATTGTTTGTGAGTACAGCCTCATCTTGCAGGAACAGAGCTCAGTATTTATGGCCACAACATGACCCCTTGAAAAGAGAAGGGCTGTAATGACAACATCAGCAGTCCTTTGATCATGCCATTCCAGGACACTACTATAACACCGTGACAGATACCATTCTATTTATACAGTACTCTTTCCCCCCTCCCACTCTCCCCCGCCAAATACCATAGAGCTCTCTTGTTTGATGGCTTACAATTTTTTTTTGAGGCCCAACCCTCATGAGGTTACATACCATAGTTGTTTATTTGGCATATATTTTGCTGCCCTTCTTTCCAAAATCTGTGTTTACATGAACTTTGAAGACATTAAGACCTTTCCCATGCCCTACAGCAACACACACACACACACACACACACACACACACACGCACATGCACATGCACATGCACATACACACACAAAGGGGTGTTTCCCCCAGCTTTGATCTCAGTGTCAGTAATGATCATTCCTTCAGATAATTTTATTTCATTAAGTCTCCCTATGCCACACCCAGGGCAGTAGTGAGCACACTGGGCTGGCTAGATACCTGCAACCACCAACACATGTGCAAAAGGTGAGAAGTTCAGATTGCCTGGGTTCAATTCAAAACACATGTGGCTTGAGTGTTGACCTACTGTGATGGGCTATATTCTTCTCACCAATGCAATGGTACAGAAGAGTTCCAGGGAACTCATGATAGAAGAGGATCTCCAATTCCAAGAAGAAAAAAAAAAAAGAACTGTGGAGTATAGATGCTGATTGAACCATACTATTTCTTTTGTTTTGGGTGCTGGTGTTTTGTTTGTTTTTTTTTTGAGGTTTTGCATCACTGCTCTGATTTTTTCTCTTGTAACAGGATTAATGCAGAAATAGGATTAATGTTATTATGTGTATATATATATGTGTGTGTGTGTATATATATGTATATATATATGTATATGTATATAGATATAGATATATATATAACCTATATCAGATTGCCTGCTGTCTAGGGGAGGGGGGAGGGAGGGAAGGGAGGGAGAAAAATCTGAAATTGTAAAGCTTGTATAAACGAAAGTTGAGAACTATCTTTACATGTAACGGAAAAATAAAATACCTTACATAAAAACAAAAAAACAAAACAAAACAAAACAAAAAACACATGTGACAAATGAACTACTACTCCTGATTGTTACTTTTCTTGTTTCCTTGGCAGGAATGTTGGAAATACCATTGAAAAACTGGTGTTTGTGCCAGTGTGGGTTATGAGCTGACCAATCTGACTTCTGATGAGGGAAGATAGGGAGTTATTCTTATAAAACTTATTAGGAAAGAAAATTCTTCATTTTTCCCTATGCAAAAAGCAAAAGGTGCAACTACAAATGGATAGTTCTATTGTTTTGTGTTCTGCAGCTGTGAAATTCCATTGTCAGCCAAAATTGGATGAAAGTGATCTCTTGGTGAATCATGAAAGCAATTAGTATAATATTCCCAAATATAATATCATCAGGGCCAGAGTGAGAATCATGAATTACATTTCCCCTACCCATTTGTCTTTTATCTTTATTTCATTTTTAACTCTAGTAGTTCCTTCGGAACTTCACATTTTGGTTTTTGAAACTAGATTTCTTTTCACCTTTAAGTAGCTATGTTAGTCTTTTTAGTGGATTCTTGAAATAAAAGTAGGAGACAAGAGCATTATAATAAAGCTTCAGTTTTGTGAAAGACTTTTCTTCCCCAAAAGCCAATAGCTTTGTTGACATAATCATATTCATTTTCTTTGCCCCATAGTTAGCTTGGAAAGGTTCTGTTTTGTGTTTGTCTATCACAGGTCTTTTCTCTTTGTCTCTCAAAAGAATTAAGCAATCCCTCCTATGACTAATCCTGTAGGGTAGAAGGCAGTAAGCATTAAGTATCTACTATGTACCAGGCACTGTGCTATATACTGTAGAAGAGAGAATGCTGGTCCTGGAGTCAGGAGACCTGTGTTCAAATCTTGACTGATATTTTCTTGCTATATGACCTCATATAAGTTACTTTCTCTCTCATCCTCACTTTCCTCATCTATAAAATGCAAATGATACTACTTATATAACCTACCTTGAAGACCTTCTGGGAGAGAAGCACTTTATAAATCTTTAAGTACATATATATGAGTTGTTTATTACCCAAAGTCAGTCACATCTCTGCTCCGCTTTGTTCTTGTTTGTAGCCAGAATGAATTGGGTATTTGTGAAGGGAAAAATACCTTTGGGACTCTATTCAGTTAGTTCATAATCTTCTAAAGAACATTTGTGTAAAGAGATGGACAAGAATCACACAGGAAGAGAGGTTTGGAGCAGTGGTGGGTGTGGGAGAGGTAATAATATATATCAGTGGGTAGAATATTCACAACTATGAAATAAATCACTGATCCCCATCAGCATAGGAGTCATTTATCTCTACTCCAGGTTAATATATTTGCACTAATGCAGACCTGGTCATAGTGTGGGGAGCATTTTCCGGAGCCCATACTTGTTAAACATCTTGAACATATCTGCCATCTGATGTGTTCATCTGTCTGGGGAGGAAACCTACAGGCTGCCTAGTCTGTACTGTCTCATCCATTATGTGTAACTTCCTTCTGTGTTGTTCACATCCTTTGACATGTTTCCATTGTTGTTGTTTGGTCCTGTCCAACTCTTTGTGACTCTATTTGGGGTTTTCTTGGCAAAGATACTGGAGTGGTTTGACATTTCCTTCTCCAGCTCATTTTACAGATGAGGAAACTGAGGCAAAGAGGAGGGTTAAGTGACTCGCACATGATCACACAGTTAGAAAGTGTATGAGGGGGGGCAGCTAGGTGGAGCAGTGGATAGAGCAGCAGCCCTGGATTCAGGAGGACCTGAGTTCAAATCTGGCCTCAGACACTTATCACTTACTAGCTGTGTGACCCTGGGCAAGTCACTTAACCCCAATTGCCTCACCCCCCCCAAAAAAAATAGTGTCTGAGGCCAGATTTGAACTCAAGAAGATGAATCTTCCTGACTCTAGGCCTGGCACACTATCCACTGCACCCCTTAATTGCCCCATCTCTTGGCTTAAGGTAGAACCTGTGCTCATGCTTTGAAGTGAGTTGATCAGCAATGGCACCATCAAAAAAGTGTCTCTATCTCAAGACAGTGAGATCATACCTGTTATTTCTATGATACAGGGAACTCCCAGGGAAGAAATGCTCTTTACTGTGAAAATCACCACCTTCTCTGCATCACAGCTTTGGAGAGTTGCCTGAGGGCACTGAGAGGTTGAACTTTGAGACTCAGGTTCACTCAGCTAGTATATATTAGAAACAGGATTTGAACCCAGGTCTTTCTTAATACTGGGCTCTCTCCACTAACTACACCACATTACTTCTTTTTTTTTTTTTTTTTTTTTTGGTGAGGCAATTGGGGTTAAGTGACTTGCCCAGGGCCACACAGCCAGTAAGTGTCAAGTGTCCGAGGCCGCACTTGAACTCAGGTCCTCCCGAATCCAGGGTCGGCGCTCCATCCACTGCGCCACCCAGCTGCCCCCACATTACTTCTTATAACAATAAGAATTAAAAATATTTTGTGTGTAATTTGACATTCACATCCAATTTCTAAAGAGTCTTTAGGGATAATACTTTTTTTTTGAGCAATACTGTTTGGAAGAACAAAATCAGGGGGCAGGTAGGTGGTGCAGTAGATAAAGCACTGGCCCTGGATTCAGGAGGACCTGAGTTCAAATGTGACCTCAGACACTTGACACTTACTAGCTGTGTGACCCTGGACAAGTCACTTAACCCTCATCGCCCCGCAAATGAATGAATGAATGAATGAATGAATGAATGAATGAATGAATGAATGAATGAATGAATGGAAGAACAAAATCAGGATCATTATTGGAAATACTCAGATAAATTTAGCCTCAAACAGCTCAGCATATCTCCAAGTGACTTCAGATCCAACAAAGATAACACAGTATAGTGATTTCCTCAGAATTCTGAAATAGATATATGTTCAGGTTACTCGTTGGCTTGCCCTCAATCCCAGTTTCTTCCTGATATTACCATTACCCTGTACAGGAAAACTATCAATCAAAACTAAGAGTAGAACAACTTTAAATGATTATGAAGCACTTTCTAGATTATGAGTGCCTCACTTTACTCAGGCAATGTTATTATTGAAAAAAATTGTGAATAAATCAAAGTATATATTAATAAGTACTGGCAGAGTATATTGTTCTTAAAGCTAGATCTTTTGATATAATAAGGAATCATTTTGGAATGTAAGTAGCCACCTTTTAACTTATACCTTTTGTTAAGTCCAGATTTTTATTGGATTTTAAAAAATAGTCTAGCAAATACCCTAGAGCAAGGGTTTTTAATATGGAATCTGTGGCTAGATTTCAGGGGACCTATGAACTTGCATAGGAAAAAAAATATCCTTTTTTCAGTATAATTGTTTTTCTTTGAAATTCTGTGAATTGTATTTTATGGATTTATAAGCATTCCTCAGAAGGGGTCCATAGAATTTGTGAGACTACCAAATGGGTCCTTGTCACAAGATAGATTAAAAACAAACCCGATGAATTCTTTTTAAAAATTGTATTGTTGTTCAGTTCTTTCAGTTGTGTCCAACTATTTTGGGGTTTTCCTGGCAAAGATACTAGAGTGGTTTGCCATTTTCTTCTCCAGCTCATTTTACTGATAAAGAAACAGACAGATAGGGTCAAGTGACTTGCCCAGGGTCACATGGTGTTTGAGGCAAGATTCAAACTCAGGAAGGGACTCTAGCCCTTACACCACCTATTTGTAAATGATTTTCATTATCTTATTTGATTCTCACAATTAACCTCATAAAGCAGATAATATAACTATTATTATTCCCATTCTACAGATGGAGAGAGCCTCAGAGGCAATGAATGCCTTGCCCAAGGACCCACAACCTGCATTAGAACTAAGGTCTTCGGACTTTAAATCTAGTGCTCTTTTTGCTATACTAGCTTGCTTCTCTTTTTTTCTTCACTGACCCTGGAATAATTCCCATTTCCTCCCGCATCTTTAGTCCTGCCATATTTATCCCACTTAAAATACCATCCCCTTTCATTTCTACCTATCCAAATCTCACCTCTTCTTCAGATTCCTTTTACATACCCTCCCCTCCGTGATATCTTCCTTCATATTCCCATCCCTACTGATTGGTCCCTTTTCAGGGCACCTCTGTTCCCTTAGCAATCTGACTCTACATACTTAGTCTTGTAAATGTTTCATGTATATTAGTTCTTTCCTTTCATAAATGCTTTGAGGGCAAGGACCTTTTTTATGCCTCACATTACCTAACACATTACTAAGCATGGAGTAAATATGTTAGGTAAATACTTTTAAAATTTATTCATAAGATCATAGACCTTCTTTTACAGGTGAGGAACCTGAGGCATGGAGAGCTTATGACTTGCCTAGGATCATACAGGCAGTATGTGTTACAGGGAGGGCGTGAAGCCAGGCACTATGCCACACAGATAAGAAAGTCCAAGGTAATTTGGGGAAGAACAATTTTAGCCAGAGGAATCAATAAAAGCTTCAGGAGAAGACTATACCTGAGTTGATCCTTGTAGGCTTAGGCTTATGATTGAGATGTGCAGAGAGTGCTTTCTAGGAATATAAAGAAGTTTGTGCAAATTCATGAAAGCCAGAGCTGGAATGTTAAGTGTTGGGAAAGGCTAAGAGCTCATTTTACCTGGAACACAGAGTATGGAATATAATGCTATGAGATTTGTTAGTGTTTCTGTAGAGCTCTACCTGCTTCCCCAATGACAATGGAATTTGGACATCTCAAAACAAAATGTGCTATATAATAATTTAGAAATGGATTTCAATAAAATGAAGTTGGGAAGAATTGCTGCACCAGATTGAGTAAATACAAAAGAAATCTACCAGAAACTACCCAATTTGAAAAACAATCAAAAATGAATTTTAAAGTTATAATAGGGAACATTCTAAAAGAAAGGAGAGGGGTAGGTAGGTGGTACAGTGGATAGAGCACTGGCCCTGGATTCAGGAAGACCTGAGTTCAAATCTGGCCTCAGATACTTGACACTTACTAGCTGTGTGACCCTGGGCAAGTCACTTAACCCTCATTGCCCTGCCAAAAAACAAAGAATCACCTGCACATGATTTCAAATAAATGTGGAAAGACATAAACTGATGTATAGCGAACAGAAACAGGAAAATGTTATACACAGTAACAGCAATAATAATTATTCAGTGAAAAGCTGTGAATGACATACTATTCTCAGCAATACAAAGATCCAAGATAATCCTAAAGGACTAATGATGAAGCAGACTGTCCACCTCGAGAGCAAGAACTGATGCTAACTGAATAGACAGAAGCATGCTATTTGTCACTTTCTTTCATTTTTTCTTTTATTTGAGTCATACAAAATTACTAATATGGAAATGTTTTACATAATTGTGTATGTATAACCTATATCTGTTTGCTTACTGCCTTGGGGAGGGTGGAGGGAGGGAGAAATAGAATTTGAAATTCAAAACTTTAAATACAAATGTGTTGTGGTTTTTTTTTTAAGAAAAAAAAATTACCTGCAAAAGTTTACCCATCTGTGTATACCCTATGATCCAGCAATACCTCTTCTGCTAGGTTTATATCCCAAAAACATCCCAAAAAAGAGAAAAATAGCTATTTGTACAAAATTATTTATAGTAGCTCTTTTTGTGGTGGATAAGAGTTAGAAACCAAAGGAATGCCCATCAATTGGGAAATGGCTAAACAAGCTGTGGTATATGATGGTGATGGAATATTATTGTGTTATAAGAAATGACAAGCAGGATGATTTCAGAAAGACCTGGAAAGATTTGTATGAAATTATGTTATAGTGAAGTGAGCAGAACCAAGAGAACACTGTGCACAGAGACAGTGATATTGTTTGATGAACAACTGTGAATGAGTTAGCTATTTTCAACAATACAATTATCCAAGACAATCCCAAAGGACTAATGATGAAGCATACTACCTCCAAAGAAAGAACTTATATTGATTGAACACAGACTGAAGCATGCTATTTTTTACTTTATTTTTTCTTTTATTCAAGTTTTCTTGTACAAGATGACTAATACAGTAACGTTTTATATAGCTGTACATGTATAACCCATATCTAATTGCTTACCACTTTAGGGAGGGGTGAGGGGAGGGAGGGAAGGATGGACAAAAATTAGAACTCAAAACTATAAATAATAATGTTTATTATTTTTTAAAGTCTGCCCATACCCTTGCAGAACATATGCATTATTGACTTTTTTTAAGGATTTGACTTAGTGGAGAATATCTCAGACTCAAAGATTTCTCTGCAAGGTGTCCCCTATGCATGTTAGTATGATACAAGATTCCCTGATAGATATAACCAGAGAGAACTTTATTCAATGGTCCTCTGAATAACAATATTATGAGGTATAAATTATATATCCTGGGGAAGCTAGGTGGCACAGTGGATAGAGCACTGGCCCTGAATTCAGGAGGACCTGAGTTCAAATCCGGCCTCAGACACTTGACACTTACTAGCTGTGTGACCCTGGGCAAGTCACTTAACCCTCATTGCCCCAGAAATGAATGAATGAATGATAAATTATATATCCTTTAAACCATAACCATGCCCCATCTCTAAATAGAAAAGGGATTTGCTGTAAATGTTGCTTAGCAGTTATCTTTATTTTTAAATGGTTCATTGCTGTTTTTGCATGTTCACAACACTATTACTTCTCATCAAAACCCCCCTCTCTCTTAAAACAGAGAAAAACAAGTATAACAAACTAACATAGTGACTGTGACCTGCAGGACTTACGCACATTTTATCATCAGTTCATCTGGAACCAAGATTAGATAGTTTATAGTCTAAATTCTGATGCATTTTGGCTTTGTATTCCTTTATATATTATATCATTTTAGTCATTGTATGTGTATTTCTCTTCAGATTGTTTCCTTCATCATGTATCGGTTCTTCTAAGTCTTCCAGTATTTCTTTGAATTTCTCATAATTCATAGCCACACCAACAGTGTATTGATTCACTGAGGTATTCTCTACATGCTCCTGTTTGGGCATGACATTGTGCTGATTACATCAAACTTTGTCATATGCAGCTGTATGTGTAGGCCATTAAGTTAATCCATCATTATGCATCAGAGGGCCAATTACAGAATTGAATAGGGGAGGCGTGAGCTAAATTGCATTTGAGAAATTGGACAGAGCTTTCAGAGATCACAAGCCCTGCCCCGCCAAGTACATCTTTGAACTGTGATTCCCAGTGGAGCTTTATACCTATAAATCATGAAACACCACAGCATCAGAAGAATCCAAGTAGTATATGATCCAAAGGACAAGTGAAAGGTGTTTGTTGGGTTTAAGTGCATTCTAGGATAAGGATGTCAATGACTTTTACACAAGAAGTAGCAAAAATGTAATCAAGGACATTTATCTCTGGAAAAGAAGTTGGGCTATTCATATATTGAACTAGGGTTGACAACATGTGAACTGTCCATATATTGCTTTGGTAACCATGAAATATTAAAATACCTAGAGACAGGTCTCTGATGCATTATGTAGATTTCTAGAAAGACCTGGATAGGAATCACACAGGATGAGAAAATATGGATGATTCCATCTTCATTGATGGAGCACACACATTGATGAGAGTAGAGACATTGAATATTGGCGTATGAGAAAATTGAATAACACAGATAAATGAAATCAACAGATAATGGAAAACATCATTTTGACCAATAGTTTCAATTCCTACCTAATGAAACGTCACCAGAGATACAAAGAAAAAGGAAAGGAAAGTGTTTTTAGTTTCTTATCTAGTTTCACCTGATTACCTTCTTCTAGAGATGAGAAAGGGGAGAAAGTAAACACTCTGGGTAATTGGACCCCCACAACACCCATAGATAGATATTATTATTTACCTACATCTAACAAGTTATTTGTCTTACCCCTACTTTATTAGAAGTTCTTTTTGGGTAGCTTTGCGTGCCCTATTTATCTTTGTCTCTCCCCCAGTATCTACTGTGGTGTATTACATTTGTTAAATGTCTAATGTTTATTGAATGAATAAAGTAAATGGCTATAAAGTAGACAACATAATTTATTAAAAACTAAATAAATTCAATTCATATGTTCCCTTAGGTTGTCACTTAAATTTATTCAAGTGAACAGCTTCCATCTCATAAAGTACTGAAAAAAATAATAGAATTTTCAAAACTAAACCTTTCTGACCAGAACAGGAGGCACTTATTGGCCAAACTTATAAGGATGCAGGCCGTCATAAAGCAAATGCGATAAAATGTTTTCTTCTATCATGGGTTGGGAAGTTCATTACTTTAGATCATGAAAACTTCTAGAAAGACTGAATGTCTATAAAACATTAAAAGTTAAAGACCCTCTCTAAGGTACCAGTTTTTTTTTTTCAAATGACATGTTGGAATGCTTAACAGCCTGTTTAATTTATCAACATATTTTTAATAGCTCGCATCCTGACATGACAGTATAGAAAGAGTACAGATTACTGTTTGTTGATGTTATAAGCATGCTAATGAAAGGGGGAAAAGGATCCTTTTTGGAGGCCTGTCAAACTGAAAAAAGGTTTTGTGGGGTTTTTTCTGCCCTCAATACTGTTTGTGGTCATCTTGTTTTGCTTTATTTTTAGACGACTCAACACATTGAACAAGTGTGCCTCAATGAAACTTGATGTGAACTTCCAAAGGAAAAAGGTAGGCGAAGAAATCATCAAAATAATGCCTGTAATGGTGGAAAAGCTGTGCTTCTATGGTTTTGAACTAGATGGACTTCCTATTTTAATGCTGAGAGGAAAAATTTTGAAGCTTATATGGTGTGTGTTTTTTTTAATATTGCATTAAGCAGTTTAGCTATGACCAACAACATGCCATTTTCTTGGCATTTTTTCCAAAGGGTTTTCTTGGAGATCTAAAATATACCCTAAGATAACTATTGTTTGTATTAATTATTCAGAAGTTAGTCTTTGCAGGCTAGATCAATAACTTATTGAAAGTGATAGTGTGTGGCCATATGGAAAGCCATATGTTTATCTTCCTAAATCATAAAAGAAATATTCAGTGGGTTTTTTTTTTCAAATAAAGAAAACAAATTTGCAGATTTGATAAAGTATGGATTTCACATTCTGGGGTGGGTGTAGGGATCTGTATGAGCATGTCCATTTATGTATATGTGAAAACTGTTGGTGTTAGAATCAATCTTGAGTAACTGAAACTTTAAGAATCTTAAATTTAACTGTTCTAGGAAAAGCACAATTAGATAGATTTTGGTATAGCTCACCTCAAAAGCACAATATTGGGCCTTAGAGTTTGAAGGAAAATAAGCAAAAAAAATGAAAAGGAATATCAAAAAAAACCCCAACATTAAAAGTTGAGTGGTTTATTCAATCAAAATAGCAGAGAAGAATATGGGAAGAAACCTCATAACAGCTGCTATGCTGAATAGCCCTCTTGAGAAATGTACTCACTATTTAAAGAATAAGGGTCAAATTTTGCTCTGAGTACACACATGGTTCTTATTGAAGCCAAGAGGAGCCACACCTTTGTGCCTGAAGTATGGGTACCCAAAGTACAAACATGCTTACGACATGTATATGTGTATTTATATATGTCGGACACTTGCATATATTAGTGGCATGTTTCAAGAGAAAAATAATAAAATCAGTGGTATCATTTACCTTTGCCAAATAAAATGATCCTGTTCCTTTTTAATTACTGACAGCTTTTGAACATTATATAGACATGAAATACTTTTGATATCACCACTAGTTTATTCACTTGGTGGCCTTATACCATTTTAACTACACAAATGCTCTTCCATAAACTTAATGTGCAGAGCTGCTATGTTGGATTTTCCTACTTAATTTGATTACTTATCAAAATCTCTTAGTCATTGCTCAACCACAGCTGTCACAAGAAACTTCCTTTTCAAATTGTAAAGGTGGGTGGAGGTGGGGTGGTAGAAGGGGTTGGGTTAGGGGCAGTGGTCTTGGTTTTCAAGATAGCCATTGTGACTTACTCTCTACCTACTCACAGATTTCAACAATAACCGGTATTCATGGCTATGATACTAGAAAACAACTAAGAATAAATCCCTGTTTTACATTATGAACTCAACTACTCTAAACCCCTTACAGATACTTATAGGATAGTAACTGGAACTGAATGCAAACACTGATAGGCACTAAGTAGAGGATGAATGATTTAACCCACCCCCACCCCCCAAAAAAAATCAGAGACCACAACCCTACTTCATTGAAACTTCAAATGACTGGGGAAAATGAGATAGCAAGAAGAAGGAAAAAAAGCAACAGTACTTCTTATATACTGTGGTAATAGCTTTGTGAAGTCAAGCAAGAAAAATCTGGTTAGAAAAACCAAACAAAACTGAAATGAAAACAAAAGCCATAACCCCCTTCTTCAGTCTGCAGAAGTTCAGGTTTGCTTAAACCAATGGAGGGAAGTCCTATAAAGGTTTATCTTGGAGACATAATCACCCAGCTCACTGAGCTGAGGAATACTCGCATTTCCTTAAGCCTTGAGACCTCCTAAAGATACATAGCAACCTGAATGAGTGACTGCCTCCTGAGCCTAAATATTGGAAAAGTATATTTCCCAGATGGCACAAGTGAGGGATGTTTTTTTAAGAGTTAGGTGCATTTTGTCACCTGAACTAATGTTAATACCATGACCCAATTTTTATTGAAAATTAAGCAGTGTAATATACTGTTAGAGAATAGTCACAGAACCAAGAAGATCTTGGTTCATATCCTGCCTTTGGCACATAATGACTGATGACCCTAGACAGATTGATTAATCTCTCAGTGCTTGAGACAACTCAACTCTAAAGTCCTTGAGAAGGTGCCAGCCAGCATTGATGGTTCCCTAAACCAGTAAAATCTCAGGTCCACTGCCTGTGCCCATGCCTTTTAAAAATGAAACATTCGCCTCTGAAAGTGAATAGTTAAGACTTTAACTTCACTGCCCTATGGGGCTATTTAGTTATTTGATTTTTGTTCTAATTAGCACATTATTGATGATTGAACCAAGGGCTGTGTGATGACTCTGCTGAGACTAACCATGATTCTTCAGGCAGACATGGTTAATATGCCTCCGTTTGACCTCTGGTTCTTCATCAGATACCAACTGTAAACCACATGCACCCACGCATGTGCTTGCACACACACACACACACACACACACACACACACACACACACACAAACCTCAATGGCCATTCATAGGCTTCCAGTAGAAAATAGTATAAGGATCTACCTACTGTACCAGTGAAATTCTTGGTAGTTGGAAAAGATACAGGTCTTGATTGCGCATCTACTGGGACACTTAACCTCTTCTGTCATGGATCCCTTTAGTAGTTTAGTAAAATATATGGACCCCTACTCAGAATGATGGTTTTTAATGCATAAAATGAAATATATAGGAGTACAGAGATAGTTTATTATATTAAAATTAAGTTCACAGACACCCCCCCCCAGTTTAAAAATCCCTAATCTAGAAAGTTCACATAACCCTGGCCAAAGAGACATTTTCTTGAAAGCCAATCAGTAATAGCCAAATCATCCTTCTCATCCTCTAAAACCCCTCAACCAATATAGAGTCTTAAAGGATTCCTTCATTCACTCTTCATTTTACTTGGGTGCAATTCCCCTTTTTAATTCCTGTTAACCTTAATGTCAGTTCCATAACCAAATCCCTGTGTGACTCTGGACTTCCTGCCTTTTGCAGCTCATAAGGATCCCCTGCTTCCAGATTGGAAAACAGTGTCAATTTTTCCTCAGCGTTACTTTTCCTATTTACCCTTAGTTCATGGCATTCCCCATACATTGTAGTATTCATATTAAGTTGTGCCAGGCTAGACTACAAGTCAGAGATGGATGACTGCCAAAATGCTCTATGTGATATTGGAGAAAAAGAATGTACAATAGTGCTGTGCTTCAGGTTTTCCATCTGAAACTCATGTAACCCTGCTTCCCTAGACCTTCATAGTCCAACCCAAGCCTCCACACACAGAGGGGAGTGCTTCATTCTTATCCTAGAAGGTTGTAGCCCTTGTGAAACATCCAAGAGATGGTTAACACAAAAACAGGGACTAAAGTTACAAATTAATTTAGATTAACATGAAGAATGGCCCAAAGGGAAAGAGGATAGAACAGCTATATCCGTGTGTCACACAGCACCCTGATCATTTTAAGAGGAATAACAGCTGTTGCCACAGAAACCATGACCCTTCAAAGTTTTCTCTTACTACTATACACCCCCGCATCTCCCAGCAAACTAATATCTTCCAGCAACCCTCAGTGGGAGAGCGCTAGCAAGGAAGTTTTATTCACTCCACTCCCATGGAGTGGCGAGCATTACAGACTTAGTCTTGTGCCCCTTGAGTCTTAGCTAATTTGAATGCTCAAGTGGGATTTGGCGGCTTCTGAAATATCCATAGGTAGCTTGTTTTCTTTAGATGGGTCACAGTGACCCAAATACAGCAATATTTCCCTGGAGTAACTTCGTCCTTATTAGCTGTTTTCCCACTTGTTCTTGTTCTTTGACTGCAATGTGCTGCTTCTGCAAAATGTGGACTTCTAACTCCACATCTTGGTGCCCCATCTGCTCAGTAAAAAGAAAAGAATCCTAATTTAACCAGAGTATCCTCAAGACCGTGTCTCATTTCCTAGCATCAGTGACCTTATTCGAGTTAGCTTTTGAGAGCAAGATGGAGCCAGCATTAAATACTGCTCTACTTTAAAGGATCTCAACTTATTTTTTAAGTTCCCTTATACTTTTTAAATATTTGTTGGGGTCCCCCAGCCTCCAAAATGGGCTTTTTTTATAAATGCTCACTCAAGGGACCTAGTGGTCTACTATAAATTTTGATATACAGTGATGTCTTTATTTGAACAAATTCCCTGGGAACAAAGCTCCTCTATATGAAGGCAGTCACGTTTTTTTTTTTTTTAAATCTTCATAAATCATGCAAAGCAGAGAGGCCTGCATCTGCAGCTGCAGAGACAGAAATATCCACAAAAACAGCTTCAGTTTGTCCCTGTTCAATTGAAGGTAAAGAGAGCCCACCAGAGGATAGATTTTGATATCTGCTAAAATGGTCTTCAGGGTTTTTAGAGGTTCTTTTTTCTTTTTAAATTATTTTTATTTTGTTAAATATTGCCCAATTTAAAAAAATTTTCACAATCATTTAAAAAAATTTGAGTTCCAAATTCTCTCCCTCTCTCCCATTCTTCCCCACTCTTTGAAAAGGCAATTTGATTTTGATTATATGTACGAGGTTGTGCAAAATATATTTCTGTATTAGCCATGTTGCAAAAAACAAAACCAAAATAAAACAATAAAAATAAATTTTAAAAGTAAGCTTCAGTCAGTATTTAGTTTCATCAGTTCTCTCTCTGGAGGTAGGATAGCATTTTTCATCATGGGTTCTTATGGAAATGTCTTGGATCATTGTTTTGATCAGAATAACTAAGTCTTTTGCAGTTGATAATCATTACAGTATTGGTGTTCCTATGTACAGTGTTCTCCTGGTTCTGCTCACTTCATTTTGCACAAATTCATATGTCTTACCAGATTTTTCTGAAATCATCCCCATGTCATTTCTTTTATCACAATAGTATTCTATCGGGGGCAGCTAGGTGGCGCAGTGGATAAAGCACCAGCCCTGGATTCAGGAGGACCTGAGTTCAAATCCAGCCTCAGACATTTGACACTAGCTGTTTGACCCTGGGCGAGTCACTTAACCCTCATTGCCCCTCTCAAAAAAAAAAAAAAGTATTCTATCACAATCCTATATGACAACTTGACTTGTCAGCCATCCTCCAATTTATGAGCATCCCCTTGATTTCCAATTCTTTGCCACCACAAAACGAGCTGCTGTAAGTATTTTTGTACATGTAGGTCCTGTTCCCTTTTCTTTCATCTCTTCAGGATACAGAGCTAGTAGTGAAATTGCTGGGTCAAAGGTATGCACAGTTTTATACCCCTTGGGTCATAGTTCTAAATTGTTCTTCAGAATGGTTGGACTAGTTCACATCTCCACCAGCAGTGCATTAGTGTCCCCAATTTTTTCACATCCAGTCCTGCATTTGTAATTTTCCTATTCTGTCATGTTAGCCAATCTGATATGTATAAGGTGGTATCTCAAAGTTGTTTTAATTTGCACTTCTTTTTAGTTATTTAGAGCATTTTTTTCATATAACTATTGATTGGTATACAACGTAAGATTTTGGTCTATGTCTAGTTTCTGCCAAACAACTCTCTACTATTCCCAACAATTTTTGCCAAATGTTCAGTTCTTACCCAAAAAGCTTGGATCTTTGAGTTTATCAAACACTAGATTATTATGGTCGTTTACTGCTGTGTATTTTGTACCTAATCTATTCCATTGAGCTACCACTCTATTTCTTAGCAAGTACTATGTTATATGATGATTACCTACTTTGTAATATAGTTTGAAATCTGATATTGCTAGTTTGCCTTCCTTAATATTTTTTCATTGATTCCTTTGATATTCTTGACCTTTTGTTCTTCTAGATGAATTTCATTAATATTTTTTCTAGCTCTACAAAATAATTCTTTTTGGTATGGTACTAAATAATTAAATTAACTTAGGTAACTCAGCTATCCATGAGCACTTAATATTTCTCCAGTTCTTCAGATCTGTTTTTATTATTGTGTGAAAAGTTCTATTGTAATTATTTCTACATAATCCCCAGGTTTGTCTTGGCAGGTAAACTCCCAAACATTTTATATTGTCTATAGTTATCTTAAATGGAATTTCTCTTTCTATCTTTTCCGTCTGGGTTTTGTTGGTAGGATATAGAAATGCTGATGGGTTTATTTTATATCCTGCAATTTTGTTGAAGTTTTTCATTGTTTAAACAATTGTTTGCAGTATTCTATCTGTGTGCCAAATTTTCAAAAGGGCATTTTCTGAATTTCAGTAAGGTTGTGTGACTTGCCAAAGGTCATATAAAGAGTAAATAGCAAAGCTAGGACTTTAATCAAGCTCTTTTGATCCAAATCCAGTGCGCATTCTACTATACCATGAGTTGAGCCTATCACAACTTTTTTTTTCTTTTTTTCCCCCCAGGGCAATGAGGGTTAAGTGACTTGCCTAGGGTCAGATAGTAACTGTCAAGTGTCTGAGGCTGGATTTGATCTCAGGTCCTCCTGAATTCAGGGCTGCTGCTTTATCCACTGAGCCTATCACAACTTTTAAGATTCCATGATTAACATTTTACTATTCCTTCTTTTTATCTAATATAAACTCATAGCTTGCATAGGGGAAAACTATAGTTTTAGATTGCTTCTATCAGTGTTCCAAGGAAGGGGTCACAAGGAATGTTTAAAGGACAGTCATTAATACCACGTGAGGAGTACTGATTTTTCTTTCCCTATCTCCAGCTAGTGAAAATAATTAGAAACTGTTCAAATAAGACTTTATGCTGTTTTCTTCCTCACAGCCAAAGTTTCTTTATGTTCCCAGCTCTAAAATCTGACAATACAGGAAGTCATGAACACTTAACATTAGTAAGAAATGTTTTGTAGCCAGCTCACAACTAAGGGCTGATAGGTGGCAAAGCAGTTAGAGTGCTGGGCCTGGAGTCAGGAAGACTCATCTTCCTGAGTTCAAATCTGGCCTCAAACACTTAGTAGCTGTGGGACCCCAGGCAAGTCACTTATTCCTATTTACTTCCATTTCCTCATCTGTAAAATGAGCTGGAGAAAGAAATGGTGAACCACTCCAGTATCTTTGTCAAGAAAACCCTAAATGGGGTCACAAAGTTGGACACAGCCAAAAAATGACTGAACAACACCACAACTAACTCGTGCTAACATACAAAGTTAATTTTTGTAGTTTTAGTTAACTACATATACCCAGATATTATTTATTTTGTTCATTTTTTAAAATTGGACTTTTGTATTAGAATCATAGTTTTTAGAATAAGAAAGGTCAATAGAGATCGAATCTTCTAATCACTTTACTTCCTTTAGGAAAAGGAAGCACAGGGAGGTGATATTTTCCCAAGGTTATCCTACTAGTGAGTGCTTCTTTTTTGATATATCTACCATATATCTTAAATGTGAGTTTGTAGAAATAAATATTAAAATTAAAACAGAATATCGAAATAATTTTGATTTGAGTTGAATTTTAATAAAAATTTAAGTGACTGACTCTTATTTAAAATTGAGGTACAGTAAACATCATACATGTACATAGGAAGAGTGCTTCCTTACCTTTGGGCTACTTGATGCAGATTTTTAAAATTCTTTGCTGTGATATTACAACCAATAATAATGACTTTTGATGAAACATTGTGATGTAATGCAGATAGAGAGCTGACCTCAGAATCAATAAGGTTCAAGTCTCCCCTTTAATGCTGATTAATGTGTGTCCCTAGACAAGTGACTTAACCTCTCACTACCCCAGGCAACTCTGAGATTACAAATTGCAAAATGGTTACTGACCTGCATTGGAAGTTTGTTGGAATAGGAGTAGGAGTAGTTCTTTTGTTGTTGTTGTACTTCTTATTGTTGTTGTTGTCCTTGTACTTGTTGCTGTTGCTGATGTAGTTGTTGATGCTGCAGCAGCTTTATAGAGGGAATTATATTTACAAAAGGCTTTTATAGAATCTTAAAGTTGGGCCAAGTCCAACCTGTGAGCAAGAATCTTCTCCAGAGAATCCCTTGCTTACTTAGAGTCTCAGCTAAAATCCCACCTTCTGCAAGAAGGTTTTCCAGGCCTCCTTAATCTTGGTGTCTTCCCTCTGAGACTACTCCCAAATTAACATGTCTAAATTTTGTCTGTATTCCGTTTCCACGTTTGAGGTGTTGGATAGGAGGCACTGTGTTTTTGCCTTTCTTCTATTCGTGTCACTTAGCGCAGTGCTATTTTATTGACTGGCATGCACATTTTGTTGTTGTTCAGTCATATCCAACTCTTTGTGATCCCTCTTGGAGTTTTCTTGGCAAAGATGCTCAAGTGGTTTGCCATTTCCTTCTCTAGCTAATTTTATGGATGAGGAAACTGAGGCAAATGGGGTCACACAGCTAGTAAATGTCAGAAGCCAGATTTGAACTCAGAAAGATGAGTCTTCCTGACTCCAGGCCAGCTCTCTATCCACTGCACCACCTAGCTGCCCCACTGGAAGGCACATAGTAAGTGCTTAATGAATACCAGTTGGCTGTCTCCTATAGTGGTCATCAAACCTTTACTTGAAGACCTTTAGTTAGAGAGAAAGCCCTTTGTCTCCTTAGACAACCCATTCCTCCTTTGGATAGCTCTAATTGTTGGGAATGTTTTTCCTTACATGGAGCCTAATTCCATTCTTCTGCAGTTTCTACCATTGGGTGAAAATCTTCAAATATTTGAAGACAATTTTCATCCCTTCTCCCCAAAGTCTTTTCATTCCCATGCTAAACGTACACAATTTCTTCAACCCATCCTCCTAAGTTATGAATAAGCAACCTTTTACCACCACTTTTGCCATCATGTATTTGAAAAAAGTCACAATAGATTTGTTCCACTTGGCCCTGGAGAACCATAGGTGGAAGTTATGGAAGGACAGATTTGGGCCATCGTGTGACTTCTTTTCTCCTTCAGCCTTCTCTTTTCTTGCTTCTTCAGCCAATCTTCATGTGCCTTGAACTTGGAGCCTTTCCTTCACTATTCTGGTTGTTCATTTCGAGATGACCTAGTAAATGATCTCCTCTTTCATGATCTCCTTCTTCAAATGTGGTGCTAAGAACAAAACACAGTATTCTAGGAGTGTTCAGCAAACTGTAGCAGTAGTATCTCCTCCCTAGACCTGGATCCTCTTTCTTTGTTCTGCCGCAGGTTGCTTTCATTTCCTTGACTGCTTTCTCACACTGGAAACCCATGTAATTATTAAGACTTATAGGTGAGGGGTATATGTTCAGGTTATGCAGCTAGTAAGGAGAAGCGCTGGATCTCAAATCTAGGTCTTTCTTACTCAAACCACAATGTACTTTCCATTATACTACACCGCTCCTCAGGCTAGATGACCAGAAATGACCACCCCAGTAACCACTAGATTAATATGCTCATAAAGCACCAGGCTAATTCCCTCATTGACTTCTAAAGAAATAATCTTACATTAACATTGGCACAGACAAACCACATCAAGAATATGGCTTACTAAAAATAACTGAAGAAACACCAAACAAAATAAATATAATAATGATAGTACTAATAAATGTTCAGTTTATGGAGTCAGGGGAAAGGGTCGAACAGTGAAGAGGATATTATCAGAGTTTTATGTTATAGACAGTGAGGCCAGGAAAAAAACATCATCTCTTGGTAGTCAATCATGGAAGTCCTTGTAGAGGTGGTGCTTCTAGAACCTATATGAATAATAGAAGAGATGTGGACAGGCTTAGGAAATTAGGGCATCATAGGATATCTGGGAGGACTGAAAGCAGAACTACTATGGATAGGTAAAAGGAATGGTGGGTTTCAATTTGCTTGGGAAAACCAGAGGGGATGAGTAAAATGAATGAGTGAAAACCAGGGAAGTGAGAGGTAATGCTCGTGAGGGGCAGCAGCTTCTATTTTTCAATAGATTATACATTTCAGTAAGAATAGGATGCTACCTCAAAAACATTCCATCTTCTCATTATACAGATGAGAAAACTGAGGCTCAGAGTAAATTGCATGGTGAGTTAGTAGCAGAAGTAGGAACTAGACTTCCCACTTCCACATACTTTCCACTGCTCCACAAACAGCAGAGTTCTCCAGATATTATATTTTGCCATCATGTTTTTCAGAGTGATGACTCAGATGAAGAAGATCTATGCATCAGTAACAAATGGACTTTTCAAAGGACGAGCAGGAGATGGTCTCGAGTGGACGACATCCACACATTGTTCCCCCAGGCCAACAAACATGGATCATCTGGGGACATCAGAATGAAAACCACCACGAGCAGCGAGAGCGTCCTTACTGACCTGAGCGAGCCTGAGGTCTCTTCTATTCACAGTGAGAGCAGTGGAGGGAGCGACAACAGGAGCCAATCTGGCATTCACAGAGAGGCATATGACTGTTCTGGACAGTACTGCGGGGAAGCCTCAGTCATGCTTGACTCCACTTTAGTCAGCAGCAGCTTATTACAGAATCCCAAAGACGTTGCCAATTATACTTTTCACCCAAAGAATGAGAAACCAACGCGAACCAGAGCCAAATCTTTCTTAAAACGCATGGAGACACTAAGGCCCAGAGGGACTCATGGCAAGGTAAAGGGATCAGCAAGGACAGGTGGCTTGGTGATAAGTGGGCCCGTCCTTCAACAGGAGCCAGAATCCTTAAAGACCATGCACTGTGTTCCATTAGCAAATGGGGATTTCCAAAACTCAGCCCAAGACACAGCCAAGAAAGGACTTCCGTTCTCTGCCAAATCCAGCAGCGATAGCAGCCAATCAGAAAACAGCAGCAGCGGCGTGAGCACACCCTGCTTGAAGGATCGCAAGTGCCACGAAGCCAACAAACGAGGGGGGATGTATCTGGAAGACCTAGATGTTCTGTCTGGGACGGTACTACAGGAAGTCATAGACCAAAACCATAAAAATGACTTTCACTCCCAGGAGAACCTTGTGGTCCATATCCCCAAAGACCACAAACCAGGAACTTTCCCTAAAGCACTTTCTATTGAGAGCCTCTCGCCAACAGATAATAGCAATGGGGTGAACTGGCGGACGGGCAGCATCTCTCTGGGCAGGCAGCAGTGCCCTAGTACAAAAGAACCCAGACTTATGGCTTCTTGTCACAGAGAAAGTAGAGTTAGTATTTATGACAATGTCCCAGGCTCACACTTGTATGCCAGCACTGGAGATCTTTTGGACTTAGAGAAAGATGACCTCTTCCCCCATTTAGATGACATTCTGCAACATGTTAATGGACTCCAAGAGGTAGTGAACCACTGGTCAAAGAATGTCTTGCCTGAAACACAGACAGATGATGCATTAGTTGGGGAACCTGGCTTGTCACCCTTTCCACCTCCCAACCAGATTACATTAGATTTTGAAGGGAACTCTGTTTCTGATGGTCGTACAACACCCAGTGATATGGAAAGGGATGGAACTTCGCTTAATGACTCAGAGGCAGCTGGAGTCAGAGAAAGGAGGGATTCTGGTGTTGGGGCATCACTCACCAGGCCAAACAGGTTGGTAATAACAGTGATGCTATTACCTTTTTTCTCTACCAATTGTGAGGGAACTATGTCCACAGAAATGTATCATTCAGAAGAAGAATCCAGTGATTGAACCTAATTTGAATTCCTATATTCCTGAATGTTCTCTTTCTGCTTCATAAGTTTGGTCAGAATGTTTGATTGTGATGTACAATTTTAAATTTAATCAAAAGGAGGATCTCTGCGACATGGCAGGATAGTCTTTTGTAAATTTGGTCTTGGTTTGAAATGCACTTTAATAAACACCAGAGTCTTGACTCAGAATGCAAATGCCACTGGTGATTATCTGGTGAATGGTGATTATCTGGTATAGACCCTTTCTTTCTTTCCTACAGAACATTGTAGATTAGTACTTGTATGTGGCAGATCCAGGAAACATCTCTGGGGTTCATTGAAATATAGTATCCATGCTAGGTGGCGCAGTGGATAAAGCACCAGCCCTAGAGTCAGGAGGACCTGAGTTCAAATCAGGCCTCAGACACTTGACACTTACTAGCTGTGTGACCCTGAGCAAGTCACTTAACCCCAATTGCCTCACCAATAAAAAAAGAAAAGAAAAAGAAATGTATCATTACTGTGAACATATTTAATTTGTATTTGTCACCCCACCCCCAACTCAAATGAATTTTATATGAAAAGTTGGAGTTAATAGAAATACCCAATAGTTTTAAATAGAAATGCAAAGTATCATTTGAAAAGTAATATAGAAAACTGCTTTTCTACAATAAGTAATATAGATACAACAGTAGTTTTGCTAACTACTCTATAACCTCTGAATATTTAAGAAATATTTATTTGTTTAAAAAAATCTCTTTGGAACTCAAAAGGAGATGGAGTTTTGTATTTCCTTATTTTATATGGTTAATAATAATAATGACAATGATAATATATAGTACTTATATGAAGCTTTAATGTTCTCTCTGTTGTAAAAGGCCATCCTAGCCATGCTACCTTTTCTATAGTTTACAGAATATGACCCAATGAGTTTGCTCTTTCTATCTGCAACTTTACAAATATTATCTCCTTTTGTCCTCACAACAACCCTATGAAGTAGGAGCTATCATTATCTCCATTTTACAGATCAGGAAACTGAGGCAGATAAATTGTGACTTTCCCAGGGTCACACAGCTAATAAGTGGATGAGACTAGATTTAAACTCACATCCTGCCTTAAAGTCCAATGCTTTTTCTATCCACTGTACTACCTTGCTGTCTTTGGTTTTCTTACCTCTGCACATGTATTAACCCTTGCCAAATACTTATAAATCATCGTCATGTATTTTTGAGTAATATAATAATCTATTTCTTTGGTCTTCTGGTAAAGGAGGTTACGATGGAATAGTTTCCAGATCTCCCATCAGCCAACTCACTCCATAGCATCTCCACAAATCAGTAATCAGACAGCTGGCCAGTTGAATCTCCTCCAGCGATTCTCCCTCCTTCGCCTCACTGCCATCATGGAGAAATATTCCATGTCAAATAAACACGGCTGGACATGGTAAGGAGCATATATTTACCTAAGAATAAATTGTTTATTCTAGTCTGAAGCCACTTAAGGTAGTAGCAAAGCCTTGATCTCTTTATTTTCTGTATTCTGAAAAGCCAGCCCAGCAGTGCGACCTTTTCTGTAGTTTACTGAGTGTGATCCATTAAGCCTTACTTTGCCATCTGCAGCCCGGCACATCATTATGGGCAGTCACAGCCAGCAGATACGTTGATTCTAGTAAGCTTTGCTTTATTTGTAGTCCTCAGTTGGTTTCTGGAGAAGGTAGCCAGGTTCTAGGAAAGGGGAGGGGTGGGGTGGAAAGAAGATGAGTAAAGGATGATCAATTATAAACAGAAGAATTAAAAATAAACTTGCCATAAAATTAATCTGGCAGTTTGAAAAGGAACATCTGTCGCTTGTACCTCAGAAGTATGAAGCTTATTGGAAGAGCTCAACACTTATTCCATTTATTGAATTCCAAGAGTTTCTAATCCTGTCAAAAAAAAATTTCTATTTTTGTTTCATTGGCAAATACAAACAAGAGTACACAATAAACCTTGTGCCTAAGGAGCTGGCTAAAAATATAGATTTGGACTTGACGTTGGACCAGTTTCAGGTGGTTTAGAGAATTTGAGATATCAGAAGTGTCAGAAATCAATTCTGTCTGGACTGTTCTAAATCTCGTTGATACCAACTTAATTGACAATCAAAGTATTTAGAAAAAATTAGAAATGTGGCCATTTTTTATAGTAACAATTCCATATTCTCAAAATTACGCATTATAATTAGCTGTTAAATAAATTACTCATTTATATGCTTTAAAGTGTTGATTTCCTATCTTTGAAAGTGAAGCTTAAAGTAAAAGAAAGAGAAGCTATCTTTCTATTCTGGTTTTAAAGATGGGCACATTCCCCTTTTCCTGATTTGTTTACTGTTTTGGTTTTTTTTTTAATGTATTCCTTCCCTCAGATCACAACCACTCAACTTTAAGGCTGCCAAGCTTTCTTATCCTTGAAAAACAGGGTTTATAGCTATCTCCTGCTAAAAATGAATCCTATTTGTTTGCCTCATAATCCTTAAAAGTCTCATATGATATTCATTAAGAGTGGAAAAACGTAAGTTCTATTTGTGTTCAGTGAGGTTTTAAAAAAGTCCAGGCTTTTGCTCTTGCAAAAACAGCCACCCTTCCTACGAGCCTGCATAACCTGGCTCCTGTGAATTCTAGGTCAGTGCCAAAGTTCATGAAGAGGATGAAAGTCCCTGACTACAAAGACAAGAATGTCTTTGGTGTTCCACTGATTGTTCATGTCCAGAGAACAGGACAGCCTCTTCCTCAGAGCATTCAGCAAGCGCTGAGGTATCTTCGCAGCAACTGCCTGGATCAGGTAAATGATCTTTTCGTTTTAAGCCAGAAGGGGAGTGACTCCTCACAGGAACCCAGACTGCCTTGGAACTGCATGGTGTCATGGAACAGAGGGCTGGTTAGGACATGCTTGGAGATGGGGGTACTCTTTCTCCATTAAATGTTTATACTTGGCCCAAGCCAGTAACTGTCTGCCAAGCGATATGATGTGGGTTTATTTTTGAAAGTTTTAGTGAAACTTCCACAACAATTGGGGGAGGTGGGAAATCCTCACCTTAAAGCAGACAGTTCTTATCCCTTTTTTGTGTGTTATGAACCCTTTAATGGGCTGGTGCAAGCCTATGGAATAAGCTTGGTGTTACAAGGAAACTCTAAACCAAAGACACATTTATTTACATTAAAAAATATACCTAAGAAAAATATGGAGGGCAACTGGGTGATACAGTGGATAGAATGCCAGACCTGGAGTAAGGAAGATTCATCTTCCTGAGTTCAGATCTGGTCTCAGACACTTATTAACTATGTGACCCAGGGGCAGCGAGGTGGCGCAGTGGGTAAAGCACTGTTCCTGGATTCAGAAGGACCTGAGTTCAAATCCAGCCTCAGGCACTTGATACTTACTAGCTGTGTGACCCTGGACAAGTCACTTCACCCTCATTGCCCCACAAATAAAAAAAGGGAAACAGACTATGTGACCCTGGGCAAGTCACTTCACCCTGTTCGCCTCTATTAGTATCTTTGCCAAAAAAAAACCCAAATGGGGTCATGAAGAGTCAGACACAATTGAAACAATTGAATAACAAAGAAAAATATGAAAATAATGTCAGCTATACCAAATGACACTTTTTATCCAACCAACAACAGAAACAGCAGAGGGGGGAAAAGTAAACTATGCTTGTCTGGACAAGGTCAAAAGGCATTGTGCACTGTATTAATTGTGCACTATTAATGAGCCCAGTTTTCCTCTTTCAAGTGAAAACTATGAGTATTTTTTGAGACAGTGGGGGAAAAAAAGCCTTTAGAAGTCCCTACTCACTGGCTTAAAATAATATTTTTAAATAAATAAAGGTACATAGGATTTTGGAAGAAACCAATCCTATCAAAATATAGTTATACACACACACACACACACACACACACACACACACACATTCATAGACCCCAGGATAAAAAAGAACCCCTACATTAAAGATATGTTGCAGATGACTTCCAGATAGGGTTATTTGAAACTAGAAGTTCTTTAGGTTCTGTATTGCTTATTTTTTGTTGTTGTTTTTTAAATTTTGGGCCTCCTTCATTAAGTCTACATTTTTTCTTATGTTCTTTTTCCCTGTTTCTTTCTTTGTTTTAAGATTTAGGCCATACATCTCTCTTTATTCCTTCTCTCTCTCTTTTTTTTAAAGGCAGTTGGGGTTAAGTGACATGCCCAGGGTCACACAGCTAGTAAGTGTCAAGTATCTGAGGCCGGATTTAAACTCAGGTCCTCCTGAATCCAGGGCTGGTACTTTATCCACTGCACCACCTAGCTGCCCCATTTCCTTCTCTTTTTTTTTTAAAAAGCAACATTATTGTAATGAAACCTTGACCATAAACACATTTATTTTCATTCAAAAATAAACCTATATAAGAAAAATATGAAAACAACATCAGCTACGTGAGTATACTTCTTACCCAACCAACAACAGTCAGAGAAAAAAGCAAACTCTGCTTGAATGGACAAGGTCAAAATAAAGTCTGTGTAACTACTATTAATGAGTCCGTTTCTCCCCTTTCAAGCAAAAGTCATGAGTATATTTTAAGGTAGTGGGGATGAACACTTTCAAAGTCCCTAGCCAATGGCTTATGTCCCTTCTCCATTTCACACTTTGGATTCATAGCCAACTTTATATACCTTTCTCCATTAAGAAAATGGAAGGATCTGAAGGCAGCCTATAGCCCTTAAGTTATAGGAGGAAAAAAGTAGAAAGTAGGTAACTTGGAACAACTAAATATATATCCGTTCTCTAAGAACAAATGAGACATAAGTAAAGCATTTTGCAAACCTTCAAAATCTTACTTAAATTGAAGTATTATTAATAAAATAACAAATAAGGCTACATGACAGCTTATTAAATTTTCATACACAATCATTGGGGCAGCTAGGTGATGCAGTGGATAGAGCACCGGCCCTGGAGTCTGGAGTACCTGAGTTCAAATCCGGCCTCAGACACTTAACACTTACTAGCTGTGTGACTCTGGGCAAGTCACTTAACCCCAATTGCCTCACTAAAAACAAACCAAAAAAAAACAAAAAACATACACAATCATAATATAGTTATAAAATGCTTTAAAGTTGGCAAAATGCTTTATATATGTTACCTCATTTAATCTTTACAACTTTGTGAAAGGTGCTATTATCAGTCCCATTTTACAGATAAGGAAACTGAGGCTGAGAGAGATTCAGTGACTTGCCCAGCCTCACAGAGTCAGTATCTGATATAGGATTCAAAATTGGGCCTTCCTGATTCCATGTCTAGCACTCTCTGCACTATACAACCTAGCTGCCTCTAAGTTGCTGATTGGTAGCAAAGTTCATATCATTGTCAGAACCTCCTTTCCCTCTTAAGAGAATGTAGAAGGAACAGAGCCCTTAGAATATAAGCTCTTGGGGGGCAGCTAGGTGGCGCAGTGGATAAAGCACTGGCTCTGGATTCAGGAGTACCTGAGTTCAAATCCAGCTTCAGACACTTGACACTTACTAGCTGTGTGACCCTGGGCAAGTCACTTAACCCTCATTGCCCAGCAAATAAAACAAAACAAAACAAAAAATGAATATAAGCTCTCTGAGGGTAGGGACTATTTATTGAATTTGTCTCCAGTGCCTAGCATTTAGCGAGCACTTAAATGCTTTTTCATTCCTAAGAACATGTAGGAGAATCTGGTCCCTCCCAAGAAGCCTTTGACATGTTTTTCTCATCTCCATCCCTATGTAAAAATGTCAAGTGATAACTTCAGGGGGAGATGGTGTATAATTTAGAATGTATAAATAAGGGGTCCCTGAATGCTTCATTCATGTCTTCCTCAGCACCTGTGCAATGTTTTGAGGTTTTGTACCTCTTACAAGGCTGCTAGGAATATTTCTATGTTATTTGTCTCAAGTTTACAGCCCCCATTTGGAGGCACAAGTGGCCCAGTTTTCATCTCCTACAAATGTTCCTGTCTAAGCATTAATTCTGTTGGTCAGTTATTTTTACTTTCTGTTGCCCCCTCCCTCCAAAAAAAATTAGGCTGGTCCCAAGCTTTATAGAAAGCTTCCTGACAAATACATTCCCCTTGCTGTGAAATCTTCCTGGTCTCTGTAGCTTCATGGGCCAATTTCTTCCCATTTGATACACCTAACACTCTTATTAGCCTAAAAAAAGCATGTAGCCAGTTCTACACAATTTCTATGGGCAGGAGTCCTAATATCAGTAACAAACCATCTAGTTCATCCATATCTCAAACTTTCCATAGGGCCTGTCTTCTTGTATGATATATCACTTCATGGAGACACTGCTGATTGTGGCCTTGTTTTGTCCTACTCTTAAAGATGACTTGCAAAAAATAATCTACACTAGTTCTTTTGGCCTTCAGCAGACCCGTACCATCTGATTAGATCAACGACTTTGCTTTCCTCCCTTCAGAACATCCCCCCCCCCTGCAAAAAAAGATCTTAAATTGTCTAGGGTGTTGCCATCACAACCCTATCATTTATTTTCAGAATGGTCTTATGAGTTATTTCTTTGAAAAGATTATCTGCACATTAATGTATGTGTAGTACATAGATATCACCACAACGTTGACACTCTCCCCTACTCTTCTAGAATAGAATGATGAGATTAAGTATATAATTTTTATATTTATCCTTTCTGCCCCCCCCCAAAAAAACAACAAAAAACCATGGGGTGGGGGGGACTAATAACACCAACATTTATACATGAAATAAAGGAGCTGATTTCCTTGTTCAAAAATGTTACCTCTTGGTGAGCTGTAAAACTATCTATGTGTCCCTTTTAATGTTTGTCTTCATTATCTACCATTTGACATTTTGATCTTCCTAGAGATCAGAAAACAAGTCTTTACCCTTTCCCCAGATCCATGTTGTCCTAAGATGGATGATTTCATTGGAATAGTGAAAAGTTGCTATCTAGCTATACTGTCTAAAAATCTAATGAGTGGTCGTCAATAAATTAAAAGCTTTAGCAAGAGTTTAGACTTTTAAGCATTTATTAAGGAGCATAAGAATTTGGTGAAGAAAGAGAGAGGCCAAGATGCCTACATCTATATATCTCAGGGAGCCAGCATTTCTAGCTCCACTCTCCTCGAGATCCTGATCAAAGAGAGAAAAAGCCTCCCCCCTTCTTTGTCCCACAAGCCTCCTATCTAAACCGGAAACATCAAACGTCACTCCCTGACGCCAAGGAACTGACCTTCCAAGCCACATGGCTTACCCTCAGACAGCTTCTCCTCATGGCGGAGCTTTCCTACAGTATCTCTCCAGCAGGGGGCATCACTCCAATTGTCACAATAGGCAATTCCCAAATGAGGAAATGCCTTTAACAATCCAAGCTGGTATCTTCTTTTTGGTTTTTTGTTTTGTTTGGTTTGGTTTGGTTTTTGGTTTTTGGTTTTGTTTTGTTTTGTTTGCAGGGCAACGGGGGTTAAGTGACTTGCCCAGGATCACACAGCTAGTAAGTGTCAAGTGTCTGAGGCTGGATTTGAACTCAGGTACTCCTGAATCCAGGGCTGGTGCTTTATCCACTGCACCACCTAGCCGCCCCCTGGTATCTTCTTTATAGCTTCAGAATCTTGAAGAGTTTACTAGTTTCTCCACTGAGGCACTTGCCCAGGTTCACTCAACCAGCTTGTGTCCAAGTAAGGATTTAAATTTAAGTCTTCCAAACCCCACTAGGGCTAGCTTTTAATCCATCCTTGTAAGATGGATGCTCTTATTGTCTCTATTTCTTGCAGTTGAGGAAACTGTGAGAGAGGCTGCCCAGGGTCACACAGGGAGTATCTGAGGTGGGATTCAAACTCAGGTGTGAACTCAAGTTCGATGTTATTATCAGCCATGCCACTCTGCCTCCTAAAAGGGAGACAGGGTCCTAGTGAAAAGAACTGAAATGAACTAGAGAACAGTAAGCAAAGTAAGCAGGAGAAAGGAAAAGAAAACAGCAATACAAATGAAAAGGTAGGCAACAAAAGGAGCAAAGCGATATAGGTCAAAAGGAGAAGACCATTCTGGGGTATTTGAAAACAAAGAACATAATTTTTAAAACAGGGAAAAGTGAAATAGAACAAAATTCATCTTTCCAGTATCGTCAACTCCTTTGAATCAAGAAGAATAATTCATGCTATGGACTTTGGACCCCAGCCCCAAATATTGTAGGCATAGACCAGAAGGTTGTCCTCCCTCCCTGACTTTCAACCACCCAAAGTTGGTTGTTTGGCTGATCATGTCTGCTGACAACCCCTACCCCTGCCACCACATAAGCTTCTTTCAAGACTCTGCCGTTGGCTTTTTACTGAGTCTTCTTAGCAGTTGGCAAGCCCAGTCCCCCCATAACAAGCACTTATTTTAAATACTTGAGTATTGCGCTGCAGAACCCTGAAGTATTGCCAGAATTACCACCTCATCTACTTACTGCTGCTGAGTAGTTTCTGTGTGATAAAGTATAACTTATCCATTTGGGGCCCTTACAGCTGGCTGTAAATGAAATGAGGAAATGTAGCCTTCAATTATGAACTATTTGTATTCAGACATAGCACTGGGGAAGAGGATTCTCTGTGCCTTTCTTTGTTGGCCAAGCTCTAATTTCAGTCCTAAATCAGCTGCGTGTTGAAGAAGAGATCAGACTGGGCTCACAGCAAAAATGAAGGCACAGAGGCTATGGGCTAAAGCTGTGATATAAACCTGCCACGTAATAGTTTGTGTAGAACCTCTCTCTCCCTCTCAGAAGAAAGCCAACCTTTAACTAAGCTCATCTGTAAGAAGGGGAGATGGAAGTCCTGATAAATATCAGTAAACACCAAAGGGGATTAGCATAAACAGGATACATGGAGGAGATTTAATATTATTTAGATCAAATTCGAATTCTAATGCAGCACTGGGTGTTCAGCCTATCATTCTAACGGAGTTGTAAGTTTTTAAAGCCTAATGCTGTTGCCAAAGACACTTTGTACTCAGGCCTGAAGGCTGCCCCACATCTCACAGTCACCTCTCTCTTAGATAAAATGAATGATGTTCCAGAGCCTCACTATTTCAATGGTACCTTGAATCCTCTCTCTCAAAGCCTGGTTTTGTGTATGGAGGACAAAAGAGGAAGGAATGGAAAAGAGAAACAAAAGGGAGAAAAAAAACTTCACTCAATCCTTTTGTCTCCTCATAAAATGCCCTTTATCCCGAAATGTCAACATGTAACAGAAATCAATTTATCTGTCTTCATTTTGCTATAGCTAACCACACTTGTTTCCTAGTTATAGAATCTGAGTCACATCAAGGATAGGTTGACTTCCTAAGGTCTCATAACAATTGAATTACTAGGCTGAAAAATACTATAGCAAGGGGATTCCAGTTCCCCTTCTGCTTCTTTTAACTAATGCCAGACGAATCTGCACTTGTTCATCAGATTAGGACGTGTCCCTTGTTGGTTATAATAGCATCTTGTATTTGCTAAAGAGCAATTTCTTTGCCTTTTTTTTCCTAGTGTTAGGCATGAATAGGCTTCTCTAGAATATCAACCAGGACAGTGTCATTTTCATTTCTTTCCTCTGGAGCATACATCAAACTTCTGATCCATAAAAAAGAGCAGTCAGGGGGGCACTTGGTAGTCGTTAGGCCAAGTAAATAAAGTACTGCCCTCCCCTCATTGAGCTAACCAGAAGGACGATGATGCCTTCAATGTGGGTCAGCATCATTGGCATGACTCCTGTGCCTGATTTGACTTCGTCTCAGTTTTAACCTCTTTCACTCTTGAATGCAGACTAAACAAGTCATCCACTTAGGGAGGAAGAAACAAGCATTTATTAAGCACCTACTATATGCCAGGTACCAGTAAGCACTTTGAAATATTATCTCATTTGACCAACTTAAGGGTGGAAAGCAATGCACATACTTGCTAGCTAGCTGTTCTGTCACTTGTGCCTAGGAATGAAGCTGAGGAAGTTAGAGGCCTACCTCTCAGTACTTAAGACAGAGGGTCACCTTGGAAGCAGCAGTTTTTAGAATGTTTTCTTCAGGGCTACCATAATTTTTCCCTTGGAAAATTATTTAATCAGTAAATGTAAACCCCAGGGTTTTTGGTGTTGGTTTTTTTTTTAAATCTTAGAAACATCCAATGTTTTCTGGGACTTTCCCAGAGAAGCAATGCCTACTGACAACAGAGGGCATATTGATACTTGCCTTTTCCCCAGTTTAAAAATAAAAAAGCTTCATTTCATCCCCCATCATGCTATGTATAAAAGCTTTTCAACCTTTGTTCCACTAAGAAAAAAAAGTGTTAAATCTTTTTTTTTAATTGTCAAGACTGTTGGTGTCTAAGTCTTAAGACCACCTCTCCTTTAGCAATTTAGAAAAAGGTTCTCTAGTAAATAAAATCAGGAGAAATTAACAACCCCCAATATCCCACACATCCATATAGGAATGAGAGTATTGTGGATAGTAGATTAAGGCCAGAATTCTAGGCAGTCCATCCTTAAAATATCTTCAAAGACCTAAGTCAGAACAAGCAATAGAACAGTCTTAGACATGTTCAAAATAATTAAATTCGCATTTGGGGATGTTTGCTGAAACTAGAAAGTAACTTAGAAATGTCACAATAGAGAGAAAACATCCTTGGGGCATGCGCATGCATTTTAATAAATACAGGGAAATGCAAGACACAGTAGTCAAAAGAGGAAATGTCCCTCTATCATTTACATGGAAACCTGCCTGCTTTATTCTCATAGGCCTCCATCACTTTTCCACTTCCTCTGCTGCAAGCTAGAAGGGAAAACAGTGGTAATGATTCTTAAGTGGGATGATGCCAGCTCACATGGGAATAAATATTTGAGTCATGCTCAAGTATTCACCTTGCAGGTATTTCATTTCTGAAAACTCTTGTGCAGTTTAGCCCCTATGGCACAAGGCCTGCTTCCAAAATGACCACTTGCTTTAGAAAAATAAGGGAAGTTGGGGGCAGCTAGTTGGCACAGTGGATAAAGCACCGGCCCTGGATTCAGGAGGACCTAAATTCAAATCCAGACTCAGACACTTGACACTTACTACCTGTGTGACCCTGGGCAAGTCACTTAACCCTCATTGCCCCGCAAAAGAAAAAAAAAAAGGAAGTAAACAGATTGAAGAGAGTGTCCACTAACCCTCTACTAATAATCCCTTCCAAGTCTTGGCTTTGTCTTTTGACAGGGTCTGTTTTTGTTCCCATGCAGCTTGATGGAATCTAGAATATCTGAGAAAGAAACATGGTTAGATTTTTTTTGAGGAGTGCTACCTAAACCATAGAGCTAATCACACCATATAAAAGGCTTTGTTTACTGACTACATGCAAAACTTTTTAAATTAACTGATGGTTCCAGTGAGAAAAGCCATGCACACACTGATCTGTTGGATTAGGTTGATAAGATTTGGCATAGGAGGAAATATTGCTATGTGCTCTTTTATTGCCACAGAATGTATCAGGGAATTATTTCCCTTGTGCTCCTTCCAACTGACATTTACATAGACCTGAACATTTGCTAATTCTTTGAAATCTTTCCCTTGCTGTTAACTGCGATTTAAAATAGACACAGCTTTCCATCTGGAACAACAAATGGGACCCCTGCAAAGACATTGGGACCTTTAAGAAAGGTTGCCTACTACAGAGGACATTTGGTTATTGCACATTTATATATATATATATATATAGATATATATATATATTTTTTTTTTAAGGCAAGGGAGGGAGAGTAATAGTGGCTTACTGTCCCTGGTCACTTTGCATTTCAGGAACTTTCCCATCTTGCTTTAAACAATGACAGTAATAATAGCTAACATTCATACAGTGTTTCAAGGTTTGCAAAGTGCATTGCATCTATTACCTCAACATATGCTAATACTGTGAGGTGGGGTGCTGTTATTATTATTATCCCCTAATGTCCAGAGCGCCCAGAGATAGTAAGTGTCCAAGGCAAGATTCAGATTCAGATTTGAAGGTCTTCCTGACTTCAAGTGCTGCCAAATAAAAATTCAAACACTCTATTCTTGCAGCTTTATCTCCTGTTTTGCTTCAGCCAAACTGGACGCTGTGCCTTTCTCCGCCAGCCCAGAAGTGGGCCAACCCTTTCTCTCTCTGCTGAATTCTTCATTTCGTAGGATCATGGAGTTAGAGCTGGATAGCAGGAACCTCTGAAACCATCTAATCTAACCTTCTCATTTTACAAATGAAGAAACTTAGATCCATAGAAGTTAAATGACCCAAGGTCCCATAGATAATAAGTGCAGTAGGATTTGAACTCAGGTCCTATGACTACAGAGGGCAGCTAGGTGGCACAGTGGATAGAATGCCAGGCTTGAAATTTGGAGGACCTGAGTCCTTCAGTCTATGTTTTTCCCAGCACCTAGCACACTCCTTTCTACCTAATTAGTACTTAATAAGTATTTGCATAAGCTTAAAGTTTGAAGACAACAGGCCTTATATTAGTTTGTATTATTTGATACTATTTATGTGGTTTCACAATAACACAGAATTCCAGAAATACTTTAAATATATATACATATATATATATATATATATATATATATATATATATATATATAATTTTTTTTTTTAGTGAGGTAATTGGGGTTAAGTGACTTGCCCAGGGTCACACAGCTAGTAAGTGTTAAGTGTCTGAGGCCGGATTTGAACTCAGGTACTCCTGACTCCAAAGCCAGTGCTCTATCCACTGTGCCATCTAGCTACCCCCTAAAAATATTTTTATCACTAAGTAGAGGGAAGGACAGGCTGTGAAAGGCCCCTAGAAAAAGCATCCATGTTCCTTTTAGGGCCATATTCTAGGGCCATGTTTTTTCTCATTACACATTTCAGAAGCAATACTGAAAATACAGATAAAGCAATATCAGCCACTCATGTTAGGGATCACTAGCCTGGGCATTGGGTCTACAAAGGAGGTGTAGTTGGGTAGTTGGGTCTTGGAAAAAGTAGTTTTATTACTTTATTTTATTGTTTAATCATTTCAGTTGTGTCTGATTCTTCTTGACTCTATTCAGGATTTTCTTGGCAAAGACACTAGAGTGGTTTGCCATTAACTTCTTCAACTCATTTTACAGATGAGGAAACTGAGGCAAACAGAATTAAATGACTTGCCCAGGGTCTCACAATTAGTAAGTGTATGAAGCTGATCAGGTCCTCCTGACTTCAGTACTGGCATTCTATCCACTATTCTACCTAGCTGCCCCTTTCATTACTTTATAATCCTACCTTAAAAATATAGAAAAATAACCACAAGGCAATGTGTTCTAAGTTTCAAATGAGTGCTATAGACAATAAACTCTATAGCAGTTCAGAGGAGATAAATTGAATGAAATGTTTGTAGTAATTTAAATTAATATAGCATTACTATTGAAGACAACTTTATTATGAATTTAATCATCAACAAACATAAATGTTTCTATGTACAAAGAACAAAAAGATTTTATGCTACATTGTAAACTATCACATAGTTTTGTTTTGTTTTGTTTTACAAAATTCACCTTAAAGTTCAACAAGGTAACAACTAAATTGTCCCTTGTCATTTTATTTCCTGAAAATTTCTGCAGATAAAGATAGTCGTCAAGGGGAAATAGAATATCTTTGTCCTCCTGCCACCTCCACCGAGCTTTGTTACATCCTAGAATAAAATCTAATGAGATAAACAAGTTGTTTGATGTTGTGCCTAAGCATTTATTTGGGTTGTTTCAGGTGGGTCTATTTCGGAAATCAGGAGTGAAGTCTCGAATCCAAGCCTTGCGTCAGATGAACGAGACCTTCCCTGAGAACGTCAGCTATGAGGACCAGTCTGCTTATGATGTGGCAGATATGGTCAAGCAATTCTTCCGGGACTTGCCAGAGCCACTCTTTACAAGCAAGCTAGGGGAAACTTTCCTCCATATCTATCAGTGTAAGTTAGCCTCACAGCATTGAAGAAGATGACTTTTTGACATAAGCTTCTAACATCTTCCTGGACTTGGGGCCAAGTAAAAGCGTTACAGTCGAAGTCCCTAGTTTTAAATTGGCTTTCCAAAGGTAAAGAAGGAGGGGAGACTGAGGTATCTAGAAAATACATATCATTTCTTAATACTTTCACTCCCTTGGAATTGCAGGAAATTCTAAGTCAAATATGTAGCTGAGGCCACACTGACCATAAGTGAAGAGTCCATAAAGGAGACCGTTTTTCATTACCCAGCAAGTAAACCAACAAAGTGCCACGTTTCTCATTTTACTTTCATGGTTTATATTGTCACTCATTTTTCCAAAGTAATGTTAGCACTGGAAGGCCTAGGAATATTTTATCTATCCACAGCAAGGTACCTTTAATTAAAACATGTATTCTGAGGATTTTTTTTTTAAATCAAAGGACAGTGTACATTATAGGAGGTAACAGATCTCAAAAATATAAAAATGAGTCTTTTGGGGGCTTAGTGATTTTATGAAAATAAACTGTTTTGATGAAGAAATTCCAGTTCACTAAAACCATACATTTGGCCCTATTGAATACAGAGGCTTTCACTGGTTGACTGTGTAGCAATCCTCCTAAAGTTTTTGATGGCACAAGATTTATATAATTTGTAAGGAATGTCTTTGTAGAGAAGTCTGTTACTTATAGTTCCCAAAGAAGCTGTCATGGTGGAATTTCAAAAATATTATAATCAATATTAGAAAAAAAATGGTACCAGTGGATGCCATTGAATTGACTTGCTTTTGGTAAAGTTTATATGTTCAGATGATACCCAGGAAGGTTAAATTATATACATTATCTTGTGGAAAAGTGCAGCTATAAGATCAGATAATTACCCGGAATTGGTTCAGAAATATTCCATTTTCAACTACACTTAACTGGAAATACTAGACACAAAACATCAGTGCAAATTAATTCTCATGTTAAATTAGACAGTGATTTTTGCCAAAGCTAGCTGGCTTCCCAGAAATATTTGAGGGATCCTGGCATCCATTCTAGGGGACTACAGCTCAGTAGGGAATATATAAGGAAACAAGAAAACCAGCATTTATTATATTCTGTTTTCTAAGCACTGGGGAAATGAATACCGCAAAAAGGTAGTCCCTGCCCTCAAGGAATTTGCATTCTAATGGGAGAAGGCAACACAGAAAATGGAACTGGTAAAGGGGTGGTAATGATGGTATGGGGTCGTGATTTTGAAGTCCAGAGAAAGTCAGCAACAGGACCAGAAGGGGTTTAAAGACATGCCCACCTGGGCCCCTCCACAAAGTGGGGGGAGGTGGGGGAGCAGGCCCGACCATGCAAAAACAATGCCCAAAGTAAGTGGTCAAATAGTGAATAAAAGTTAAGTTCTGTTTCAGTCCCTTGTAGAAATTAACAGAGGTTAGAAATTGAATGGGATTCCTTGGCTGGGAAAGATAGGTCTGGTCACAGTCCTATAAGCCTTGGGGCAAATTGGAATCAGGGGGGAAAATGAATCAAGAGGTCTTTGTTAGACAAAAGAATCTCATTGTCACATAGGAAGCAGGAGATTTCTTTATGATAGACATTTAGATAGAGGGCTGCTGTGAAGCTGATGGCTGCTTGTAGAAATGGCTCCTCAAAGCTGTCAGTTTAATATCTGTGGAGAGGAATTTAACTTAAGTGCTGAATTGCTTCCTTTCACCAAGAAAACTTAAAAGCAGAATATTGCCAGGATCCTAAAGCTGAGGGTATTGTCCCTCTCTACAGCGGCACATTGTGCGGCCTTTCTCAGGGGGCCCACCGGAATGTGCTTGATCTCATTGGAGAAAACCTCCTTTCCGAGGATTTCCATTAGACATAGACGAGCTGTTTCTTTCATTCCATTGCTTGTTTACTTTGGGACATGCGTGGAAGGCTTCCTTCTTGCTTCCCTGTGCATTAATGAAATGTGGTTAAAAGTTCATGAGTTAAAAGCTCCATACACTACTTGTATGGTGTTTACCTCTCTGTCTTTGTCCCTTTCTGTCACTCTCTGTGTCTCTCTATCTCTGTCTCTGCATCTCTCTCTCTCTCTGTGTCTCTGTCTCTCTGTTTCTGTTTATCATTCTGGTATAAGTCCCTTCTATACATAACATTTGTGAGACACTGTCTTATTTCCCTCCTGTCTTGATTCTTGACTTCTCTTTCAGAATCATGCCTCTCTTGCTGGCTCATCCTGGAACTTCCCTTATTGCCTGAGGCATCCTTTCCCTAGAAAACAGCTACCTTCTGGAGCTGTCACGCCCCGCCCCCCTTCTCCTCCACTAGAGCCTCCATTTCATGAATGCAGCTGGCCTCCCTTCATTCACCCCTAAGCCCCATCCTTGTGTGAACTTCCCCTTTCGAATGTAAGCTCCTTGGGGACAGGAACTGTCTGTTTTTGCCTGTCTTTATATCCCCAGTGCTCAGCACAGTCAGTGCCTACTGCATGGCAAGCACTTTATATAAAAGCTTGCTTTCCTCCTTCAGACACTGGCACTGACAGTAATAAAGCTTTGGGAGCTAAGCATCCAGCCATTCTAAGGGAGGGATTAGAGTGCAGAAGTCCATCCTGTCCGACCTATAAAGCAGCATTTTCCCCAAATAATTTGGCTACGGGATATTTTTAAACTTGAATTATATGAATAGAATCCACCCATACCAATGCTGGGGGCTTGCTAAGATTGACTATCTTGCAGAGTAAAGGGTGAAAAATTTTGGAACAAAATAGGCATTGGGGATCATCAATCAAAAAGAATTTGTTAAGCACTTACTAGGTACCAAGCACTGTGCTAGGGTCTAGGGACATAAGTACAAAGAATTAAACAATCCCTGCTAACAATGATCTTACATGACATCTAGCCCAACTCTCCCATTTAATAGAGGAGAAAACTGAGGCCCAATGAGGGTGAGTTGCCATGGGTTACAGAGGTAGTAAACCCACCCAAGAGGTAGGATTTGAACCCAGTCCTCTGGCTCTAAAGCCAGTGCTTTTTCCACTGTGCTGTGTATTCTCTCCTCAAATTAGACCTCTCTTTATGCTGTGTTCAATATTTAGCATAATATTTTGTAGAATTTTATTTCATAAATAATGTTTTAGAAAGAAAAATATCACTAACATTTAGATTCCCCCCCCACCACAGAACTCTATCAGTCAAAGTGCTTCCTCAGAATCAAGTTTAGAAAACAACTCAAGAGTATCATATTTCAGTTGCCACAACAACCACCATGTTACCAACCTTTCACTTTTAAGAATTTACCATACTCAGCGATTTTTATTGTTCTACCTTTCTCATGTATCAGCAATCTCGGTTTTCAAGGGCAGGATCTCTCTAGAATCCTACAAATGCAAAGACCATTTGTATTCACTAAATCATAATGGACTCTGCAACCCCAAAAGAGAAAGGGAAGGTCCAGCTCACTGACCAATCCTTGTCTTTCCTCAGATGTCCCAAAAGATCAACGTCTCCAGGCGGTGCAGGCAGCCATCATGTTGCTGGCCGATGAGAACAGAGAGGTGCTACAGACGCTGTTGTGCTTCCTGAATGACGTTGTCAATTTAGTGGAAGAAAATCAGATGACGCCCATGAACCTGGCTGTGTGTCTGGCCCCTTCCCTTTTCCATCTTAATTTATTAAAGAAAGAAAGTTCCCCAAGGTGGGTTTTTCATAACAGTAGCAGGAATTGTTTGGGGGTAGGGGGGTGGCTAGAGATGGGCTGGGGATTCCCAACCTAGCCCTATCCTAGGGGCATAAAAATCTTGTTCACTGTACTTCAGACTGGAGTATGGCAGCTCTCTCTTATTTTTCAAGGCCATTTAATGTTGGTAACTTCCATCATGATGTCATTTAAGAGACCGGCTTTGAGCTTGTCTAGGAAGGTTTATGAGTTGTGTTCTTTTTTTGTGGTGTAGGAAAGGAAGAAGGCAAAGTTATGTGTCATAAACTCTCATGGGCAGGCTGCACTGAAAACCAAAGCATGGAACCATGCAATTAAGTGTTTCAAATCTTGGAAAAAGGTTCCTTTGCTCCCTACGTAATTGTTACTATCCTCATCTTTTCCCAAGCCTTTCAATTACAGATAATTAAAGTGGCAGGGATCCAACCTAATTCAGAATATCTGAGATGTGTGGTAATCATCTTTGTTTAGAAATGAGAAAGTTTGGAATCTGGCTAGCATCTGGTAATGAATGGGAACCAGGAGGGATGGGCTCCGGGTCCCAAAAATATATTTGGTTTTACATTCAATTGTGACACTGGCCTTCAATTACAGAGTGATACAGAAGAAATATGCTACAGGCAAGCCAGATCAAAAGGACCTCAATGAGAATCTGGCAGCCACTCAGGGACTTGCCCACATGATAATAGAATGTGACAAACTTTTTGAGGTGAGTGAACGACTCTGGCTGCATTCTTTATAGTTCTTGGAACTCGATGAGACACTCGGAGTATTTAAAATATTTATGGTTTATACTTGTTTGTTTCCTCATTTTCTTCATATTAATAATAGCACCTTGTATTTCTCTGGCATTTGCTTGAAAAAGCTCAAAGACATAAGCCTTTAAATGGAGGTTTTGATTAGTCACAGATGCTATAGACCTCATGACAACTTCCATGAATGTAAGGGAACAGCTCTGGTGGCCTGCTAGTCCATTATATCCTGGTTATCTAAGTTCCCCTTTAGATTTGACTGGATTCAGTATTTTGGGGCACTGATGAACACTGTTCATGTTCTCATGCAGTAGTTTTGATGCATTTGAGCATAGGTGAGTCAGACTCTTGTGATGTTTTTAAACTGGCGAAGTGTTTTGGGAATGTGTCAAGAGAAAGATACTCGAAAAATATAAGGAACATTTTACCCTTCCTTCATGGTTATGTGATAGGCTTTATAGGATCCAACCTTATTCACATTTAGCATTTTGCCAAGTGTAGAACTGAACCCATAATAATAATCATTCATTTATAAATAAATATATTCTTGTACATTTAATAATATATAAGATAATATGTATATAATATGTAAAAGGTAATGTATATAATAATATATAACAGTTTTATTCACTCCCCACCACCACAACATAATCATCATTTATACAGAGTGACACCATGTATAGTATTTTAAGTTTTGCAAAGCATTTTACAAATATCTCATTTTATCCTCACAAAAACTCAGTGGGTGCTATTATTATACCGATTTTACAAATGAGGAAACTTAAATGGACAAAGATTAAGTGACTTGCCTGGAGTCACACAATAAGTGTCTGGGGCTGGAGCTGAACTTGGGCATTCTTGACTCCAGAATGCTCTGTGTACTGCTCCACCTATGAAGTAGGTAGTGAAAGTATTATTGACTGCGTTTTACAAAGGCAGAAACTGAGGTTGAGAAATATTGTGATTGACCCCGTATTACAAGCCTTGGAAATGACCCGTCTGGCACTTGTATCCAGGTTATCAGAGTCAAAGCCCAAAACTCTTGATATTATGTCATCCATCTTCTTGAATCAAACTGATTGAAAATGCATTAAGAATAAAATAAAAAGGGGCCGCTAGGTGGCGCAGTAGATATAGCACCGGCCCTGGATTTGGGAGGACCTGAGTTCAAATGGGGCCTCAGACACTTGATAATAGCTTGTGTGACCTTGGGCAAGTCACTTAACCCTCATTGCCCCACCCAAAGACAAAAAAAAATAATAAAATAAAAAGGAAGTGGAAAGAACTAGAGAAACCATCAAAAGTTATCACCATAAATATAACTTTAGTAATATGTTACCTATATTTCTTATCTTCCAAAAACAATGTGAATATAGGCAATGATATTTGGAGGGGGGAAAACATAATTTAGACAAATAAGATTGCTTGGCCTGGTAGACTGTAAACCCCTCAAGGGCAAGGACTATAGTGGACCCTTGCAAATGTTTATTGTTTAGTTGATTCATCTCCTCCATGGTGCCTTGTACACAACAAGAGCACAATAAACATTTGTTTAATGAGTGGTTATAAATGAAAAGATTTTTGAAAAACTAAATTTTTTTCACTAAAATCTGCTGCCCATGTTTTGGAATAGGTCCCACACGATATGGTAGCTCAATCTCGTAAGTCTTATATGGAAGCTGAAATCCATTCTCCGACACTGGAAGACCTGGGAAAACAGCTGGAGGAGAATGGAGGCAATTTCCACATGTATTTGGAACATCTCATCCAAGGTCTACAGAAAGAAGCAAAGGAAAAGTTCAAAGGATGGGTCACTTGTTCAAGCCCGGACAGTACAGATCTTGCTTTCAAAAAGGTAATTCCCAGGGTTAATTGACCCCCAAACACTTCTACCCAATAAGGAGTTAAGGCTTTGTCTTGTTCCCAGGAGCAAAACTAATGAACATGGGTGGAATTTGCTTGGAGTTGGGTTTGATCTTGATATAATGGAAAAATTAACAGTTAAAGCTGCTCAAAAGTGATAGGAGTCGGGGCAGCTAGGTGGCGCAGTGGATAGAGCACCGACCCTGGAGTGAGGAATACCTGAGTTCAAATCCGGCCTCAGACACTTAACACTTACTAGCTGTGTGACCCTGGGCAAGTCACTTAACCCCCATTGCCTCACTAAAAAAAAAAAAAAAAAAAGTGATAGGAGTTAAGGAGTACGGACTTTGAATTGGAAGGGTAACTTAGAGAACATCAAATACAACCGATTAATAAACAAGTAACATCCAACTTTTTTCTTGAGTAATTCCAGGGAGGAAGCTCACTAGCTGCTGAGGCAGCCTGCTTTATTCCTAGGCAGCTAGCAAGTTTTTCCTTACATCAAGTGCAAGCCTCCCCCAATGCAATTTCCTACCTGTTTTTTATTCCCTCTGGGTAGGGGACACTGTTTTTAATAAGAAAAAAAATTTCAAAGCAGTTTGATCAGATTAGTTGAAATGATCAATGTTATTTAAGAACTAAAATGAACTTAGTAGGAAAGCTTCTAAGTTTTGTACATCTGTTTGTGGTGGAGGAGGAAAAGAAAGAAGACAAAGTTATTTGTCCTTCCTGTTCCACTTGATAATCCTTCAAATATTTGAAAGTAACTATCATGTCACCCTGAACCAAGGCTTTTTCATCTGATATCTGTGAACTTGTTTTTAAAAATATTTGTGATTATTCTAGATCAATGTCATTGGCTTCCTCTAATCCTATAAATATAGTTATATAGATATATGTGTATATGTGTATGTGTGCATATATATATGCATATACATATGTATATGTATATAGTAAAAATTTTATGCATTTAAAAATTTTTTTTTCCCTGAGGGCTCCATAGGCTTTACTGGACTTCCAAAGGACTCTGTGACACATAAAAAGGTTAAGAACCCTTGCCCTAAGTCTTTTTTTTTTTTCAAGATAAATATCCCATTTCCCTAACCAATCTTCCTATGATAGGATCTCAACATGCTTCACTCCTACACTGCCTAGTCTCCCAACTTAACAATGTCCTCCCTCAAATACAGCTCCCATAACTGAACCCAGCAGTCCAGATCTTATCTGACCAGAGTGGTATACAAGAAGATTATCAGCTCTCAGGATCTGGACCCATTCCCTGTTTTAATGCAACCTAAGGCTACATAAAAAAATTGTGGCCACTGTAGCATACCATTGATTGATGTCAAATATATAGTCCAGTAAAACATCAACTTTTTGTATAGCCGTATCTTTCACTTCTCATTTTGCTCCCTTCATGAACTTGACCCAGTAGTTTACCAGTTCAATGTTGCACTGACCTCCAGTTTTGAATTTCTTTGCCTGTTGTCTTTCTACCATTCATTCCCTCTCCTGTCAATCCTTAGCCCTAGGTCTCCCTCATTTTCTTCTTTCTCCATTCCTACTCATAAACTGCTAAATGCTTCTGAAGGAAGTGAGACACAGCTGTGCCTACCAGTTTCATTATAGTAATTCCAGGTAGGCCCTCACTATTGCACAAGAATTCTTTTTTTTCTTCCTTGATTATCATGTTCCTACAATAGCTCTTACAAACCTTCTCCCCCAACCCCACCACATAGTTTCTCTCAGGACAGCTTCTACTCCTACTTTACTGGGAAAATTGAGGCAATTCTTCATGAGCTTCTTAATCTCCCCTATCATACCTCAAAGCCCCTTTTTATCCTTACTTGTCTTCTCTTCTTCATCCTCAGAAAATGGAGCCTTGCCAGGGCTAATCCCTCTAATGTCCATCTTTGATCTCTTTCCTTGCCATTTCCTCAAGGAGTTTGCCCACTCTTTCATCTTTATTCTTTGCCCTTCTATAGGCCCTTGGTTTCTAAATACCATGTTCAATTCTCTATCCTTTAAAAGCTTGTATTGACCCTACCACTCCCTCAAGCTACCATCTTGTATCACTCCTCATTTTCATTGCTTAATTCCTAGTTTTCTCTCACTACTAGTGTTTCATCTCCCTTACTCAGCTCCATGCAATCTAGATTCCAGCTCTACTACTCTATCCAAACCATGATTGCAAATGTCACCAATGATCTCTTTACTGTTGATTCAATGTTCTTTCCTCAAACTTCATACTCCTTGACCTTCCTTTGGATTTTGACACTTGCTGTTCACCACCCTTTCCTCCTAGATACGGGCTCAACTTGCATGATTATGGTCTCTCCTGGCACACCTCCTGTTTGACCTTTTTAGACTTTCTTGCTGGGTCGTCATCCGTGTGACTATTATAATGTTTAAATAATTACTGTAGACACAAGTTTTGGATGAGCTTATATTAATTTATCAATATTATGCCAGTAAGAGATTGACCTTACTGGTCTCCCTGGCTTCTCTTGGTCCCAGGCCACACGGTAGAGGAGGCAGAGAGAGAGCGTTAGTATGCCAGTTATGCCAGTTATGCCAGTTAGTGCAAGCAGGAGGAAAGCCCCCAAAAAGCTCTGTGTGGAGTTTTCCAAGGCTTTTTATCCCTTTTTTTGGATACAGGACGGTCATTATACATTAATCAAAGCTAATTGGTTCACAGTTGGCATGACTGGAGATCAGATATCTTAAAATGAATTCAAGGGATGACATCAGGTAGCTCAGCTCTTCCCAGGAAAAGGAATGTTAAGCTGCACCCCACCCCCACGCCCACCCCACACACACACCCAGGACAAAATAATTTTCATTCCAGGTGTGGTTTAATCCCATCAGTCCTTCAGCAGTCTAGACAAAGGATCTGCCTCCATTCCTTTTGTTCCCTTGGGTTTGTCCTAGATGAGATTTGATGACAAACTCCCAAGGACACTGATCTTTCTGGAAGGGGGTGGGGGAGAACTGATCCCTGGGTCCCCCAAGAAATAAAAAAAAAAAAATTTTTTTTGGCAGGGCAATGAGGGTTAAGTGACTTGCCCAGGGCCACACAGCTAGTAAGTGTCAAGTGTCTGAGACCAGATTTTAACTCAGGTCCTCCTGAATTCAGGGCTGGTGCTCCATCCACTGTGCCACCTAGCTGCCCCAAGAAATCGATTATTTTTTTTACCATATAAATATTTTATTTTATTATTTTCCAGTTACATGTAGAGATAGTTTTCAACATTTGTTTTTATAAGATTTCTAGTTTCAAATTTTTCTCCCTCCCTCCCCAAGACAGCAAGTAATCTGAGATAGGTGTTATATATACAATCACATTAACCATATTTCTGCATTAGTCATGTTATGAGAGAAGAATCAGAGCAAAAAGGAAAAACCTCAAAAAAGAAAAACAACAACAAAAACAATAGAAATAGGATGGTTCAATCTGCATCCAGATTCAGCAGTTCTTTTTTTTTTTTCTGGATTTGAAGAGCATTTTCCATCATGAGTCCTTTGGAATTATCTTGGACTATTGTACTGCTGATGAGAATCAAGTCTATCACAGTTGATCAACACACGATGTTGTTGATACTATGTACAATGTCCTCCTGGTTCTACTCATCTCACTCATCATCAGTTCATGCAAGTCCTTCCAGGTTTCTCTGAAATCTGCCTGCTCATCATTTCTTGTAGCACAATAGTATTCCATTACATTCATATACTACAACTTGTTCAGCCAAAGAAATCAATTATTAATCATTATTTTCTCACAGTATCCTTTCCTCTAAACAAAGGAGTATCCCAAGGGTCAGTTCTAGCTCCTCTTCTCTTTCTTGTTGTTATCTGAGATCTGGGTTCTGCTACCGGCCCTATGCAGCTAATATTCAAATATATACCCTAATCTCTCTCCCATGAAGTCCCACTGCATATCTTGAAGATCTTTGTAGTCATCATTTCCAAAATGAAATTTGTTATAATCTGTCCTCTCCATCAACATGCCCTTCCTCCAAATTTCCCTGTTTATGTCAAGAGCATCATCATACTTACTTTGTTCAATACCTTAGAGTCAATCTTCTCTACAGCCAACTCCAAGTAGAATGCAAGCTCTTTGAGGGCAAAGACTTTCATTTTTGTTAGCAGATCTAGGTGTTCAGTGAAACAACCTGCATACACATAAGCTTACATGCACTTACAAATGTGTATAAGTAGGGGAAGCTAGGTGGTGCAGTGGATAGAGTACTGGCCCTGGATTCAGGAGTACCTGAGTTCAAATCTGACCTCAGACACTTAACACTTACTAGCTGTGTGACCCTGGGCGAGTCACTTAACCCCAATTGCCTCACTAAAAAACAAAAACAAAAACAAAAAAACAAATGTGTATAAGTAAATGAAAAGCAGTGCAGCATGCCAAAAAAATGTAAAGCCTTTGGGTCAGGAAGACCTGGTTCTAGTCTCACTTCAGACACCATCCTAGTTGTGTGACCATACACTCTCAGTGTTTGATGCAACTCTTGACAATTACACATGGCAGAACAGTTGATTTACTTTGGTCAAGATAGTTTCCTTACTAGGAGTTCCTTATACCAGTTAAAATAATGGGTCTGGGTCTTAAAAATACAAAAGAAATATAATTTCAATGAGGGGTGCAGAGTCAGGATGAGAAACTATGGTTGGGAGGGGAATGAATCAGGAAATACCTTATTTTGGAATTTGGATCAGAGGCTAGAGACCACTTAGGAAACAATTGCAATTGTTTTTAAATGCATAGAAGGACATGTCAAATTCTCTGAAGCCTGCTTTTCCATGTGAGGCTACTTTCTAAGATCACTGTTGAATTTCAGAGATTTCTTAAGTCCACCTTTCTTCCTCCTCTGCCCCCTCCATGATAACCTCTACAGCTTTGATGACATCTTTTGGGTTATTTCCCAGGTTGGAGATGGAAATCCATTGAGGCTGTGGAAGGCTTCTGTGGAAGTAGAAGCTCCCCCCTCAGTGGTATTGAACCGAGTGCTGAGAGAGCGTCACCTTTGGGATGAGGATTTTGTGCAGTGGAAGGTTGTGGAGACACTGGACAAGCAGACAGAAATCTACCAATACGTTTTGAATAGTATGGCTCCCCATCCTTCTAGAGACTTTGTGGTTCTGAGGTAAGGCTGCTTTCCTTCCATTAGTACCTTTCACTTCTTCTCTTCCTTCAATCTATGTAATAACCTGCATTTATATTGCCAGCCCTTAACACTTGTCCAGCATTACCAACAGTTTCATTCCAGCAAAAGTTTCACTCCACTTGGATGCAGGAGGGTGGGGTTTTTGTTGTTCTAAATGACTAACCTTTCTGATCTTTGAGCTTGCTAGTATTTTCTTCAGTAAAACCTAACTTTTCCAATGTTTAACACTAGCCTCCCCCTAATTGTATTCTTGTCCCAGTTTCCCTTATAGCCCTGATCTTTACATAGACTTTATTAAACTAAAAATATTCTTCAGTTCGTTAGAACAGAGTCTTGCTAACAACTGCTGTCTGTCCATAAGTATGCACTACCTCATTATTCAAATGTTGCTTGCCTGGTTTTTGTCATTATTTTGCTCCCCTTCCCCAGGGAAAGGCAAGTCTGTGACTGGAGTTGGGTTTGTAGCTCCAAAGGTTAACAGCTAATTACTTTGGTAGGAAACACTGGCACGGCCTTAAGTGTTCATAACTATTCTGGAGTCTTTCTGATGCTCAAGATTTTAGGAAATAACAGTGGACTCAAGTTTGCTGTCTAACTGTTGAAAGTTTGCTTTCAATTGATTTATGGGACTTCGTTCCAGACCTTTGCTTTCTGGTACTGGAATTAGATGCCAATCCAATGATCGTGAGTTTTCACAGTGTAAATGGTCTGATGAGTCAGAATTACATCAGAGAGAAGAGTGATTGAAAATACTAGAAGAACCCAATAAAATATAATTATATCAGTATAGCCCTTTTTTATTGTTAGCTGGTGGAAAACAAACCCCCTTGTGTAATACTTCCCATGGAGTATGGATTTTCAGACACTGCTAGTATAAAGGGAATTAGTAATGGCACTCCCAAATGAATTTTTAAATACTTTATACATGAAATTATTTTTCGAGAGCAGACTTTAAAATTGCATTTGGTTGCCTTTCTTGTTGGATCCTTCTACTAGGGGATCTGTTTCTCCGCTGTAGTGACTTTTAAGAACTCATTCATTATAAACATATGAATTTGTCACAGCGACCTTAGCCAAAATTTCTGGGACCCAGATGGAGAATGTAGGCAGTCATAAATATGGCTTCTCACCACCAGTTATTTGCTGTCATCTTATGAAATCTGGAGTCTGTTTCCTTACTTTCATCAGGTCAGTGTGGAGAAGGAATGATGCTATCATGCTGTACTCCTCTTTCACCACATTGCAGGAATATCACTGAGAACTAAAGTCCCATGAATGACTAGAGGTCCTCACCCTGGGTTACTTCTACCTTCTTTTTGCTTGGCCAGTCTTCCTTCAAGTTTATAATTACTTCCTTTCATTTAGCATTCCTCTGAAGCTTTTACCAATGGTCTCCAAATGGCTCTTAATACGAATGATTACATTTGGCCTGTATACTAAATCTCTTCCCCATCCATGTCAGTCAACAAGCATTTATTAAGTGCCTGCTATGTGCTTCACCTGGGAAAAAAGTGAAACAGCCCCTTTCTTGAAGGAACTTTATTTCTGTCTTGAAATACATACTTATGTATATGTATATGTACATGTACACACACACACACACACACATGCAAAGATATGTATACATATTCATACATACATAGAAGCACTGGTGTATATACACAGAGATCATATATACATATATGTTTGTGTGTGCATATACACACACAGAAGTTGTGGTAGAAGCAGCATCTATCTGATATAATCTAGATTTGTTTCTCTTTTTAAAATTTTTTTACATTTTTTTTCAATTATATGTAAAAACAATTAGCATTCTTTTTTTAAATTTTCAGTTCCAAATTCTCTCCGTCCCTCTCTTCTCCTTGAGAAGACAAACACTTTGATATAGATTATACATGTGCAGTGATGTAAAACATATTTCCATATTAGCCATGTTGTGAAAGAAAACACAAACCACAAAAAATATAATAAATATGCTTTGATCAGACTCCTTCAGTTCTTACTTTAGAAATGGATAGCATTTTTCCTCATAAGTCCTTCAGAATTATCTTGGATCATTGTATTGCTAAGAATAGCTAAGTCATTCACAGTTGATCATCATATAATATTGCTATTACTGTGTACAGTGTTCTGGTTCTGCTCACTTCACTTTGCATCAGTTAACGTAAGTCTTTCCAGGTTTTTCTGAAACCATCATCACTTCTTATGGGACGATAGTATTTGATCACAATAATATACCACAACTTATTTCTCTTTAAGGGGACTAGGAGCCCATTCTCAGAATTATCATTATTTGTACTTTGCCTTTAGAATATTTTATTCTACATTTTAGGAAAGATATCATTAATCTGGAGAGCATCAAAGAGGAGGGCAACAGGTCAATGAAGAGACTTGCAATCATGCCTTAAGAGGATTATTTGAAGGACCTGGAGAAGAAAAGTTGAGGGTAGACATGATAGTGGTCCTCAAGAATTTATTTGGAGGACTGGCATGTGAGAGGACTATTTGTCCCCAATGATAAGAATAAAAACAATAAAGGGAAGCTGCAAAGAGGCACATTCAGGCTTTTGATGTAGGGATTTGCTTCCAAGAGAGTTAGAGCTATGAAAAATGTAACATGATGCTTCGGGAATTAGTGGGTCCCTTCGCACTAGAAGTTTTCACTCCTCCAGCCAAGAGGCTAGATGGCCTCTTGTCAGTTATGTAGCTGAGAGGTAGTGGTTGAGCTATAGGGCCCAATGGGTGCCTTTCCATTCAGATCTTGTCATTCCAGGCTGAGAATGGAATGAGTCATTCAGCACAGGGGCAAGAAAAGGCACGAATCCTGTGCAGCATGTGTGAGCAGTCCTACTTATACCTGAAGGGAAGTAGTAGGAGATGAACATAAAGCAATAATACCAGACTGAGAAGTTTGTATTTTCTTTGGTAGTAAAAGGGTAGCCACTGGAGGTTTTTGGTCAGAGAAACAATACAGTAGATTGGAGGGAAGATACTAGAGTTAGAAAGACAAGTTATTGCCATAGTCGAGGAATGATGTAATAAGGGCCTGAACCAAGGTAGTAACAATTGGAATGGAAAAGATTGCATGGCTTTGAGAGGCAGATACAAGAGGAAACTCCCTTGTACTTGGTTCTATCCTTGGATGTCAGAGATGAGGCGTGAAGGAGGAGTTGGAGATGATTTTGACTCTTAAGACTTGAAGAATAGTGATTCCTGTACCGTTAAGAGAAAAATTATGAAATCCAGAAGTTATACTTTGAAGGAAGTATGAAACGTTCCATTCTAAATATGTTGAATTTGTAGTCTTGGTGGGATTTGTAAATGGGAATTTCCAGGAATCTATGAAAAGAGATAGTGTGTGCAAAGTTCCAATCCCAGCATAAAAACAACTGCTAATTTGTGGTTTTCAGTCAGTCAATTCTTACATTTAAAATTTGTTCTCAAAAATATTCAAACACTAGACAATATAGCTTATAAATGCCTAAGGCAAATCAAAGTAAATAAAAATACTTTACATGGAAACAGTGCTCCCTAGTAAATGAATTGTATTATTTTTTATAACACGAATATTTAAAAGAAGTAATGTTCTCATACCCCAAACCCATCATACCTGAGTGTAAGGGTTACTACTACAAAAATTTATACTCAGTAAATGTCCATAAATATTGACTAATTGATTCATCCTCAGATGAAAAATACCTGGGAAAGAGTCTCATGTACTAATAGTTCCCTGAACTATTACAAAACATTCTAATTGGTTTTCTGGTCTCAAGGGTCTATGTTCTCTCATCTTTCCCTTACAAAACTGCTTAAGTGATGTTCCTAAAGCATTTGTTTGACCATGTCATCCTTCTACTCAGTAAGCTTCAGTGACTACCTAGTATCTTCTGATTTAAAGCCCTCCACAATGAGACTCCAACCTACCTTCTCAAGATTATTGTACATTATTTCCCTTCATCTATTCAGTGATTTGGCCAAACTAGATTCCTTGCTGTTCGGCATCCATGTTACTTGATCTCTCATCTCCTTTCCTTTCATGGAAAGAACCTCAAGTCTGAAATTCATTCCTTCCTCATCTCTACTTCTTATAATCCACATTTTCCCTCAAAGCTCAACTCAACTGCCATATTCTACCTGAAGCTTGGCACATGGTAGTTGCTTAACAACAAATATTAATTGACTGATTGAAGGGAAGGGGGATTGAAATATGTCCTTGAATTGAGCAAAGTTATAATCACCATTATTTTTATTAATTTTGTTGAAATCACAGAGAGCAAAAGCAGAGAAAGAAAACTATAGACCAATTTCCCTAGTGAATAGTGATGCAAAATTTTAAAATAAAATACTAGCTAGGAGACTACAGCAACATGTCACAAAGACCATACACAATGACCAGGTAGAATTTATAATCAGGAATGAAGGGCTGATTCAATATTAGGAAAATTATAAGTATAATTGATCCCATAAATAAGAAGAACAACAAAATCATATGACTATATCAATAGATGCAGGAAAAGTTTTGCCTATTCCTATTTTTTTAAAAAACCACAACACTGGAAAGCATAGGAATAAATGGAACTTTTTTTAAAATCTTAAGTAAAGCAAGCATTATCTGTAATGGGAACAAACAAGAAGCCTTCCCGGTAAAATCAAGAGTGATTCCATGGACATCCTTTATCACCATTATTACTCAGTTTTGTACTAGGAGGGCTAGCTATAGCACCAAGACAAGAAAGAGAATTTTAAGGAATAAGAAGGAACATGGAAACAAAACTAACTTTTCACAGATGATATGATGGTATACTTAAAGAGCCCTAGAGAATCAACGAAAAAACTAGTTGAAACCATGAAAAATTTAAGCAGAGTTACAGAATCTAAAATAAACCCACACAAATCATCATCTTTTCTGTATATTACCAACAAAATCCAGCTGGAAGAGATAGAGAAATTCCATTGGAAATAATTGGAGAGTAATAAAACATTTTGGAGTCTATCTGCCAAGACAAATACAGGAACTATGAACACAATTAAAAAGCACTTTTTACACAAAGATAGATCTAAACAATTGGAAAAATAATAATCACAAAAATAATCTGGTACTGGCTAAGAAATAAAGTGATTGATAAGTGGAACAGTTGATGTACACCATATATGAAAGTAAATGACAATAGAAAGCTAGTGTTTGATAAACTCAAAGATCCAAGCTTTGGGGGAAGAACTCAACTATTTGACAAAAACTGCTGAGAAAACCAAAAAGTAGTCTGGCAGAAGCTAAGCATAGATCAACATCTCACAACATATAGCAAGATAAAATCAAAATGGCACATGACTTAGACATAAAGGGTGATAGCATAAGCAAGTTAGAGGAGCATGGGAAAATGTATGTCAGCAATAATGTACTGATGATCAACTGTTGAAGACTTAGCTATTCTAATCAAGACAATGATCCAAGAGACTTCCAAAAGACTTATGATGAAAAATGCTACCTGCCTCCAAAGAACTAATAAACTCTGGGTACAGATTGAAGCGTGTTTTTTGTTACTTTCTTTGTTTCTTGCTTTTTTTTTCAACATGGGTAATGTGGAAATGTTTTCATGACTTCATACATAATGGATATTGTATTGATTGCTTGCCTTCTCAATGGGTAGGAGAAAGACTTGAGGGAGGCAGAGAATTTGGAATTCTATTATTATTATTATTATTGTTGTTGTTGTTGTTGTTATTATTTTGCGGGGCAATGAGGGTTAAGTGACTGGCCCAGAGTCACATAGCTAGTTAAGTGTCAAGGTCAGATTTGAACTCAAGTCTTCCAGTGCTTTATCTACTGCACCACCTAGCTGCCCCCATCATTCAATTTTTTTAAAAAGAATGTTAAAAAATAAATATGATTTTTAAAACAGAAACCATTTTAGTGGAAATCTATTTGCTGTATAAATATTAACCAAGATCAAAACAGTAACAATTTTAAGTGCAAAATATTTTAAGAACTATATTCATATGAGAAGGCAGGTATTCTTCCAACAGTGGCATTATCACCATCCCCCATAAAAAAACTTTCCTGATCCTTTTGCCTTCTGAAATTACTTTGTATTTAATTGCAAATGTTTTCTATTTAATTATCTGCATACACATGTTATTTTCCCCTAATAGAATATAAACTCCTTAATGTAAGTGACTACTTTGGTTTTCTCTTTGTGTTTGGTGCCTGGCAGCATGCTGGACACAGTGTAGGCACTTAATAAATGCCAAATTTAATTGAAGTGAAGTAATCTAAGACCCCTCTTTCTAATTCCTCTAATTATCTCCTTCCTAGGTTGTTGTCCCTATTACTTCTTTTCAATGAGCTCCCTTCTCATAATTCTGTTCAAGTGGCCTTCTCGTGCCTAGAGTCAACAAATGTAGAGGTTTTGTGGAAAGAGCTCACTGACTCTGGAATCAGAGGACCTGGATTCAAATCCTACCTCAAACATTTACAAGTCATTTAACTTGTTTGGGCCTCAGTTTCTTCATCTGTAAAATAAGACAGTCAGACTAGATGACCTCGGATGTCCCTTCTACCCCTAGATCTGTGCTCATGTATTCTTTCTCAGTTCCTTGCCTTTCCCAGGCCTCATCGTTTGCTGATGAAGCAACACCCGCAGGCTCGGATAATAGTTGGAATCAGTTCTGCTCTAACAAGTCTCCTCTACCACTTATAATTTCAACCCCATTTCCAAGCCCCAAAGTTAAAAACATCACAACCTTAGCAGCTGGCAAGTTATTTATAACCTTGGGACATTTAAGAAAAGAGCAATAGTACGCTTTGCCATAACTGTGGTGGAAAAAACAGATTGATAACTACAATTCATTGCTGGTTTCAGGACTTAACATCTGTTTTTGTTGGGGGGTTTTTTGTCTTAAATGTGATTATAGGCACATGTGTATATGCACACACGTGTGTGCACATGTGTGTAAAGGAGTGGGATTTGTGCACCGTGGATGTATACACACAAACACACACCAATGTGGTACAATGGGTAGAGAGCTTGTCTTGAAGCCAGGACAACATGACTTCAAGTTCTGTTTCTGATACACATTGGATGTGTTGCCCGAGTCAAGTGATTTAGCCTCTCATTGCTTTCATCATTGTCATCATTGTTGTTCAGTCGTTTCAGTTGTATGTGACTCTTCATGGCCCCATTTGGGGTTTTCTTGGCAGAGATACTGGAGGGGTTTCCTTCTCAAGCTCATTTTACAGATGAGGAAACCGAGGCAAACAGGGTGAAATGACTTGCCCATGGTCACACAGCTAGTAAGTTTCTGAGACCAGATTTGAATTCAGGAAGATGAGCCTTCCTACTTCCAGGCTGAGAACTCTATCCATTGCGCCACCTAGTTGCTCTCTCAATGCTTTAAGCTACTCTCTAAGATTATAAATTGTGCAGAAGGTGCTGGCCTATATTGTTAGAGTTAATTTCTCACCCAGAAGTTTTTGTACCAATTAAATCACAGGTCCATTTCATATCCATATCTAACACATACATATATACACATACCCAACAATCTTAATGAAAAAAAAACCACTTTGGCTTCATATAAATTCCAGCATGAAAATATTAGTTTCTGGGATTTCTTGGGATTTTGTTGTTTCAGACAGTAAAATAAAGCAGAAAACCTGGGCTTTGTATTTGGTCTTGCTTTCTCTTTTGTATATTGAGCTACGATATGCTTTGTTGTTTTACTCAGAACCTGGAAGACTGATTTGCCAAAGGGAATGTGCACTCTGGTGTCTATCTCTGTGGAGCATGAAGAAGCTCATTTGATGGGTGGTGTGCGAGCTGTTGTGATGGATTCTCAGTATTTAATAGAACCTTGTGGTTCCGGCAAGTCTAGGTTGACACACATCTGCAGGATTGACCTCAAGTGAGTATATCATTCCTGAAGCAAACTGAACAGAGGCTCAAACTGTGTCAGAATTGACTCACACAGTGAAGCTACTGGAGCCCACCATATTATTTTCTTAATTACTCCTCTGTGCTATTAGTGTTGATTCCTCTTGACTCTCCTGGGTCTCTCCCACCTCTCATCAAATTTTGCCTTTTCTTTGCTCTCCTTTTCTTCTGTTTTGCCTCTGCTTCCATTCCTGAGCTACCATCTGTGCTGAGCTTCACAGAGAACCATCTGTCCCAGCCCACTGCCTCTCCCATCCTCCTCCTCCTCTGAGAAGCCACTTCTCTTAATCCAATGATGTTTCTGAAGACTTTCATGACACTGCACAGGATGGTGTTTTTCTTGGTAAATGACAGGCATTTGATACAGCATTTCTTTTCACCCCAAGGAATTGGTGTCATTTTCAAGAAACTCCATCTCTTGGCTCCCTGGTTGTCCTACCATGCCTGGGATGCTCTCCCTCCTCTGCTCTGACAATTGATCTCTCTGGCTTTCTTTAAGTCCCAACTAAAATCCCACCTTCTACAGGAACCCTTCCCCAACCTCTCTTAATTCTAGTGCTTTCCCTCTACGACTTATTTCCTGTTTATCCTATATATAGTTACTTGAATATATATGTGTTTGAATGTTGTCTCCCCCATTAGATTGTAAGCTCCTTGAGGGTAGGGACTGTCTTTTGCCCTTTTTTTGTTTAGCACAGTTTCTGGCACATAATAGGCACTTAATAAATGTTTATTGATTGATGGAATAGAAACAACTTACAGTGACCTCTTGACCAAAAAGGCATTTTCTAGGTATATGATGACAGACTAATAATAGCTCACATTTATATAGCATTTTGAGATTTATAAAGCACTTTTTTCACCATGGCCATAAATTATAGCATCCTCATTTTATGGTTGAAAAAAACAGTGCTTAGGGGGGCACAGTGGATGAAGCACCAGGCCTGGATTCAGGGGACCTGAGTTCAAATCTGACCTCAGACGCTTGATACTTACTAGCTGTGTGACCCAGAGCAAGTCACTTAACTCTCATTGCCCCGTCAAACAAACAAACAAACAAAGAAAACCCAATGCTTAGAAACTAGAGGCAGGGAGAGCAATTAAAAAGCTATTAAATTAGAGAGTCAGCATGCTGTGGCACTCTATCGAGTGCTGGACCTGTGTCAGGAAAACCTGGATTCGTATCCTCATCCAACTCTTACCAGCAGTGTGACTGGGGGGGAAATCATTTCATCTCTCTGAGCCTCTGTTTCATCATCTGTAGAATGAGGGGGTTAGACTCTGTGGCATCTTAAAGTCCCTTCTAGCTCTGAGTCTATGATCCTATGATAAAAATGGTAATAATAGCTATAGCACTTTAAGATTTACAGAGTGTTTTAATATCGTCTCATGTGATTCCCCCTAACAACGTATGAGGTGAGATGCTATAGATATCCCTGTTTTACAGGGGAAGAAACTGAGTCTAAGAAACATTAAGTGACTTTCCCCAGGTGACAGAACTAGTAAATATATGAAGCAGGTTTTGAACTGACTCTAAGTCCAGTGCTCTGTCCATGGTGCTACAAGGCTGCTTCTCCTATAACTGCCCAGGACCCCACAACTAGTATAAATAAGAGCCTACATTCAAACCCTTCGGTGTCTGACCTCGAGCATGCTGCTCCTTCTGCTACATCCCATTGTCCTTCTTATATTAAGAAGCAGCAGAGGCAGCGGGGTGGCACAGTGGATAAAGCACCAGCCCTGGATTCAGGAGGACCTGAGTTCAAATCCAGCCAAAGATACTTGATACTTACTAGCTGTGTGACCCTCGGCAAGTCACTTAACCTTCATTGCCCCCCCCAAAAAAAAAATTTTTTAAAAGCAACATATATTCATAAACTTGAGGCAGGCTTCTGACATTTCAAGCAACTGTATTGGAAAGAAATGCAAGAATAGCTATCATGAACCATGATGGTTTCAAGTCTTTTTCTGTTTTCTCCCCCAACCAGAGGTCACTCCCCAGAGTGGTACAACAAAGGCTTTGGACATCTTTGCGCAGCTGAAGTAGCCAGAATAAGAAACTCTTTTCAGCCTATTATTGCCGAAGGTCCAGAAACTAAAATCTGAAATGGTTGGGTGAAGAGGAAGACAAAGCAGGAACACTGCTTTCTCAAAAACAGACAAAGAGAGAGACTTGGAAAGTGTTCAACATGGAAGCACTGAAAAGTGGCCGGAAACTACCAAAGGGTAGAAACTTCTGTAAGGTCATCTTCTGAAGATGTCCTCATCACTAATATAATAGATATTCTTTTATCAGAGCTTTTATCTCTGTTACTTAAAATTAAAGATTATTACTTGTGCATTGCCTAATTTTGCTATTTAAGCGCTTCTACGAAGCATATTTTAAATTGTAAATAAACTTTTATGTAGAATATGTACATATTTGTGTATATCTCTATATACTGTATATATGTACAGTAATTATATATAAATATATATTACATATATCTATAATTGAGTGTTTGGAACAGGAAAATACCTGCATCATTTTGACCCTTACCTATCTGATCTTCTAGGATCTCCTCAATGCAACAGAGACTAAGCAATATCCACTATTAGAAGCCCTAAGACACGATGTATGTAGCCCATTGTGATATTTAACCAAAAGATCCCTATCCAAAGGAAAATAATTTCAGTCATTCTCTCCTGTGATGACCATCAATTCGTTAATTAAAAAAAAAAAACTTTTTTCAGTAGAGAGTTGGCTGAGTTGGGTAAAAAAATAATAGTTTCCATTAAAACCAAGTAGTTCTTGACACGTAATTAGCCATTATGGGACTAGAAAGTAAAAAGTAACCAATGAGCACCTATGTTGATGACTATGTTGATGTTGATGACTGTTCTAGCTCATGCTAAAGTATTTACTCTATAATAGAAACAGAAACAGTGTTCCCACCCAGATTTAGAGATAAATATTACAGCTTTTTTTATACTTAAAGTAGAAAAGAATCTACACTTTTTCTAAAGCTTTCATAGAGACATTTCATAATTTTCATAAATTTAATTCAATTTGACTAATAGACTTTTTGGTCACAGTTAACGTTTTCTTACCAATATATTGCACTGATTTCTTAACAATGACACCAATTTAAGAGATATAATGGCCATTCAAGAGTACTGGACCATTACACTTTCAGGGAATTCATATTTTATTACATATAATACTTTTAAAAATATATTTCATTGAAGTTTTACAATTGAAAGAGTGGCTTTTTAATTAACATAAAACCAAAAATATACTCCTAAATTAGTTTTAGAAAAATGTACAAGTTTATTAATATCATGTTTCTTCATTAGTCAACTCAAACTACCTAAGTGTTTGCCCCAACCTTATTTATTGCCATGTAGACTAATCAGAAGACTATCCAAAACCAATTGCCAACAGTTTTTCTTTGGGTTTGTTTTAAATGCATTCAGATAATGGTATGAAAAGGTATTTATTAATATTTGGATTCAGTTAGAGAGATTTTTCCTATAGCAAGTCATCCATCAATTGGTAGTGAAGAAAAAGCTTCATTTATTGACTTCCAGTATTTTGAATCTGCTTGCATTACATGCATTTATGTTGTTTTCAACTGTCAGCAACATGCAGGTATTCTGTAGAGGAGATTAAAAGTATTAGAGGTATGAGTACTGAATTGCTTCAGTCACCTGCAAGGGAACCTTTGCTGCATTATTATTAATAGTTTTATTTTTATTTTTACCGGCTGTGAAGGCAGTTGTCATTTAAAAAAAAAAAAATTTTTTTAATTGCCCAATGGCACTGGGTATCTCTCCCTTGTGCATCAAAATAAAACCCATAAAGTGCTATTGTCATTAGGACCACCCTCCATGAGCCAAGCAAACTAGCTTCTGCCAGAACACATGAAATTTAACTTTCCATGTAGTCCTTTTGTGTGCATAAAAATAAATGTTATATGACTTAAAGCTATCCAGTTATTGGGCATGTAACATCAGTAGGGACAAAAAAAGGAAAGCATATGCAAACAAGGGCAGATACAGCAAGAAAAAGACAGTCAAGCATCATCTGGAGGATAATTAACAGTGGCTGTCAGAAGTGGGGGAAGCTTATTCCTTATGGTCCTCCTTTTGGAATTGCTTAACTTTGTTCACATTCTCATTACATCTCTAAACTGCCCTAACCTGGCTCACCTCTTTTTAAAAAATTGTGCATTAAGCTTGTCAAACACTATACAGTATTTTGTTCATTGTTATCTTGCCATTGGGAATACACAATATGATCATTGCATTTTTAATGTTATATTCATATTTATACCTCATGTATATTTTACCTCAGTTGGTATCAATCATCAATTGTAAATAAATAATTGCCAAGTCAAATAAATTTATATATGCTAAAGAATCTCCCTTTCCTTTGCAATGCATGTTGGTTTTTATGGTGTATGACTAAACAGGGAACCCTGTTTCATGATAACAGATCTTTCTTTAAGATTGCTTCACATGAGCAATTTAAATATCATGGAGCCACAGTCAGGATTGCACAGGACCTGGCAGCTTCAACATTAAAAGATCACAAGGCTTGGAATATGATATTCCAGAAGGCAAAGGAGCTTGGATTGCAACCAAGAATCAACTACCCAGCAAAACTGATCATTCTCTTTCAGGGGACAAGATGGACATTCAGTGAAATAGGGGACTTTCAAGGTTTCCTGATGAAAAGACCAGAACTGACTCAAGAGAAGTTTAAAAAGATAAACAGGGGAAAAAACGTTATTCAATAAGGTTAAACTGTTTACATCCCTACATGGGAAGATAACTCTTGAGAATTGTATCTCTATTTGGGCAGACAGAAGGAATATACATTGAGGGTATAAATATAAATTGTCTTCAATGTGATGATAAAGAAAATTAAGGGGTGAACAAAGGAGTTTATGGGGAGAAGAGGAAAGGGGAGGTTGAATGGAGTAAATTACATCAGAAGAAGAGGCACAACAAACCTATTACAATAGAGGGAAAGAAGCGGGGTGAACATTGTTTCAACCTTACTCATTAGATTTGGTTCAAAGAGCGAATAACATATATGTTCGTTTGGATAAAGAAATTTAGCTTATTCTTTAGGGAAGTAAAAGGGTAAGGGGAAAGGCAGGATACTGATAGAAGGGAGGGCAGAAGCAGGGGAGAAAAGGGTAAAAAAAAGGGAGGGGGGCTGATAAAAGGGAGGGCAGATTGGGGGAGGCAGGGGTAAGAAACAAAATGGTGAAGAGGAATAGGGTGAAAGAAGGGAAAAAAGGTACAAAGGAGGTAAATAGAATTGAGGGAAAAAGACGATAATAATAACTGTGAATGGGAATGGGATGAACTCTGCCATAAAACAGAAGTAAATAGCAGAGTGGATTAAAAACCAGAATCCTACAATATGCTGTTCACAAGAAACACATTTGAAGCAGAGAGATACACACAGTAAAGGTAAAAGGTTGGAGCAGAATATATTATGCTTCAGCTGAAGTAAAAAAAAAAAAAGCAGGGATAGCAGTCCTTATCTCAAAGAAAGCAAAGGCAAAAATAGATCTAATTAAAAGAGCTAAGGAAGCAAACTACATCTGGCTAAAAGGTATGATAGATAATGAAGTAATGTCAATACAAACATGTAACATCCAAATTCTTAGAGGAGAAGTTAATTGAGTTACAAGAGGAAATAGCAAAACTATCCTAGTGGGGGATCTGAATCTTCCCCTCTCAGAATTAGATAAATCTAGCCACAAAATAAATAAGAAAGAAGTTAAAGAGGTGAATAAAATTGAATGGGGATAGAAAGGAATATAACTTTTTCTCAGTGGTACATGGCACATATTCAAAAATTGACCATGTATTAGGGCACAAAAACATCATAGTCAAATGTAGAAAGGCAGAAATAGTAAATGCATCCTTCTCAGATCATGATGCAATAAAAATTACATGTAATAAAGATCCATGGAAAGGTAGACTGAAAATTACTTGGAAACTAAATAATCTCATTCTAAAGAATGAGTGGGTGAAACAACAAATCATAGAAACAATAACTTCATCCAAGAGAATGACAGTAATGAGACAACATACCAAAACCTATGGGATGCAGCCAAAGCACTGCTTAAGGGAAATTTTATATCTCTAAATGCTTACATGAATAAAAAAGAGAAAGAGGAGATCAGTGAATTAGACATGCAACTTAAAAAGCTAGAAAAAGAACAAATTAAAAATCCCCAACTACATACTAAATTAGAAATCCTGAAAATCAAAGGAGAAATTAATAAAATTGAAAGCAAGAAAACTATAATCAATAAAACTAAGAGTTGGTTTTATGAAAAAGACAATAAAATAGATAAACCTTTGGTTAATTTGCTTTTAAAAAAAGAAAGAAGAAAACCAAATTACCAGTATCAAAAATGAAAGGGGTGATTTCACCACCAATAAAATGGAAGTTAAAGCAATAATTAGGAATTATTTTGCCCAACTGTATGCCAATAAATTTGACAATCTAAATGAAATGGATAAATATTTACAAAAATACAAATTGGCCAGGTTAACTGAAAAGGAAGTAAAATCCTTAAAGAAGCCCACATTAGAAAAAGAAATTGAACAAGCCATTAAAGAATTCCCTAAGAAAAATCTCCAGGGCCAGATGGGTTTACAAGTGAATTCTTACCAGACATTTAAAGAACAATTAATTCCAGTACTATCCAAATTATTTGGAAAAATAGGTGAAGAAGGAGTTCTACCAAATTCCTTTTATAACACAAATATGGTGTTGATACCAAAACCAGGCAGAGCCAAAACAGAAAGAAAATTATAGACCAATTTCCCTAATGAATACTGATGCAAAAATCTTGAATAAGATATTAGCAAGGAGATTACAGCAAGTGATCACCAGGATAATACACTATGACCAGGTGGGATTTATACCAGGAATGCAGGGCTGGTTCAACATTAGGAAAACTATCAACATAATCAACTACATCAATAACAAAAATCATATGATTATCTCAATAGATTGTGAGAGCCAAATTTAATATATGAAGAGTTCATTGAGTGGCTCACCGTAATATTGGGGTCCTGGAAATAATGAGGGACCTCTAAGTCCAAAGCCCCCCCCAACTGCCTTTTTAGATATTTCTCCCAGGCCAATAAGAAAGGAACCTAATAGCCTCTTTTCCACAAACAAATCAGGTTTTATTCATGGGAATGAAATAAACAGCAAAGGTGAAATCAATAAAATCAAAGACAAGGGAATAGGGAAAAAGAAATATGGATAATCCCCCTAACTCTAACCTAAGTCTATACAATCCCCAAACTTGCTTCCAGTTCAGCTAATTCAAAAGAGCAGGGCTGGTATGTTAACTCACCACCTGGGGTCTGTAGCTTCAATGGAAAACCAGCTTTGCAGCCAGGGTCCGCAGGACTCGTCTGCTCCTGCTGCTCGCACCACCAGAAAAAAAAAATCACTCCAGAAGAGACTGAGCTCCCCACAGCAAGTGTTTACTCTTCCTCCCCCAAAAGGGGAGGTCCTTCAAAACTGCCTGTGGAGCATGGTTTCTCCTGCTGACATCAGCAGCACATGTCACTCAGGGCAGGCCAGGTGTGGCTCATCCCAATCAGCCAGCCAAATTCCAATAATCTTACCACAAGATGTGGAGAAAGCTTTTGACACTCATTCCTAATAAAAACACTAGAGAGCATAGGAATAGGTGGAGCTTTCCTTAAAATAATAAGCACTATCTACCTAAAACCATCAGCAAACATATGTAATAGAGATAAGTTAGAGGCATTACCAATAAGATCAGGGGTGAAACAGGGATGTCCATCATCACCTTTACTATTTAATATTGTACTAGAAATGTTAGCTTTAGCAATAAGAGAAGAAAAAGGAATTAAGAAATTAGAATAGGCAAGAAGGAAACAAAATTATCACTCTTTTCAGATGATATGATGGTATACTTAGAGAATCCTAGAGAATCAACTCAAAAATTACTTGAAACAATGAACAACTTTAGCAAAGAAGCAGTATATAAAATAAATCCACATAAATCATCAACATTTCTATACATGACCAACAAAGTCCAACAGCAAGAGATAGAAAGAGAAATTCCATTTAAAGTAATGGTAGACTATATAAAATACTTGGAAGTCTACTTGCCAAGACAAACCCAGGAACTCTATGAACACAATTACAAAACACTTTTCACACAAATCAAGTCAGATCTAAATAATTAGGAAAAATATCAATTGCTCATGGATAAGCTGAACTAATATAATAAAAATGACAATTCTACCTAAATTAATTTACTTATTTAGTGCCATACTGATCAGACTACCTAAAAATTATTTTATAGAGCTAGAAAAAATAACAAAATTCATCTGGAAAAACAAAAGGTCAAGAATATCAAGGGAACTAATGAAAAAAAAAATGCACAGAAAGGTGGGTAAGCTATACCAAATCTGTAGCTTTACTATAAAGCAGCAGTCATCAAATCTATTTGGTGCTGGCTAAGAAATAGAGTGATGGATCAATGGAATAGGTTAGGCACAGGAGACACAGTAGTAAATTACTTTGGTAATATACTGTTTGATAAACCCAAAGACTTCAGCTTCTGGGATAGGAACTCAGTACTTGAAAAAAACTGCTGGGGAAACTGGAAGATAGTATGGCAGAAATTATGCATAGACCAGCATTTTATACTAAAATAAAGTCAAAATGGGCACATGATTTAGACATAAAAGGTGATACCATAGGTAAATTAGGAGAGGAATTTTTACCTCTCAGATTTATGGAAAAGAGAACAGTTTTTGACCAAACAAGAGATAGAGAATATTATGATAAAGGCTTCATTTCTAAAATATATCAAGAACTAAATCAAATTTATAAGAATCCAAGTCATTCCCCAGTTGAGAAATGGTCAAAGGATATGAACAAGCAGTTTAATGATGAAGAAAGCAAAGGTATCTATTGCCGTATGAAAAAATGCTCTAAATCACTATTTATTAGAGAAATGCAAATTAAAACAATTCTGAGGTCCTATCACCTGGCACCTATCAGATTGGCTAACATGACAAAAAGGAAAATAATAAATGTTGGAGAAGCTGTGGAAAAATTGCAACACTAATGCATTGTTGGTGGACTTGTGAACTGGTCTAGCCATTCTGGAGAGCAATTTGGAACTATGCCCAAAGGGCTACAAAGCTGTGCATACCCTTTGACCCAGCAATACCACTATTAGGTCTTTTTCCCAGAGAGATCATAAAAAAGAGAAAAGGACCCACATGTACAAAAATATTTATAGCTGCTCTTTTTGTGGAAATTGAGGGGATGCCCATCAATTGGGGAATGGCTGAACAAGTTGTGGTATATGAATGTAATGGAATACTATTGTGCTGTAAGAAATGATGAGCAGGTGTATTTCAGAGAAACCTGGAAGGACTTATATGAACTGATGCTGAATGAGATGAGCAGAATCGGGAGAACATTGTACACAGTATTAACAATATTGTGTGTTGATCAACTGTGATAGACTTGACTCTTTTCAGCAATACAATGGTCCAAGATAGTTCCAAAGGATTCATTAGGGAAAATGCTCTCCAAATCCAGAAAAAAACAACTCTAGTATCTAGATGCAGATTGAACCATACTATTTCTATTTTTCTTTGTTTTTCTTTTTTTAGGTTTTTCCTTTTTGCTTTTTGCTCTGATTCTTCTTTCACAGCAAGACTAACACAGAAATATGTTTAATGTGATTGTATATATATAACTTATATCAGATTGCTTCCTGTCTTGGGGATGGGAAGAGGGAAGGGAGGGAGGGAGAAAAGTTTGAAACTAGAAATCTTATAAAAACAAATTTAGAAAACTATCTCTACATGTAACTGAAAAATAATAAAATACTTTTATGGAAAAAAAAAGATTGCTTCATGTGAACTTCAATTGATAAAGGCAAATCAAGGGGACAGCTAGATGGTACAGTGAATAAAGCATAGGCCCTGGGTTCAGGAGGACCCTAGTTCAAATCTAGCCTCAAACACTTGACACTTAGTAGTTGTGTGACCCTGGACAAGTCACTTAACCCTCATTGCCCTGGGGTGGGGGGAGGAGAAGATAAAGGCAAATCAAATGATATTATAAAATTCTTATGTGTTCTCCAAAACATTATTGTTGTCACTGGCACCAAATAGTCATGAAAAACCTCTGAAAATCCTTTGTATGATGCACTGAAGTCTTGGGTGTTTTGGGTGGGTTTTTTGATTATTGTGCTTATGATAAAGCCATCTTTTTTTTTTAAATCTCAAATTTCAAAATAAAATTAATAGCATGTCTTATTTAAGGAATAGTAAATGTTCACCTAAATTTAATCTCCTTTATATGAGAAGAAAATTATAACTTAAAGAAAATCATTCAATATGATACTTAAGACAATGATGGAAAGACTCCATATATGATTTGCAGGCTTCTACCCTGTTTTTCACATAATTTGTGCCCTCTGTACTTTTGTTATATTGGAACTTTAAGGATTCTTTATTTCATTGAAGGCCATAACCATTCTCTGCCTTGGAAAACAATCTTCCTGAAGTTGCTGTGGACAAAAAAAAAAAATTATCATTACCTGATGGCCAAACATTCTAGTGACTCAATTGAACTCAATGTACAATTATTAGGCTAGGGAATGGATCTGTGGTTTCACTGATGTAGGTAATTCCCAGATAAGCAGATTCTACTGTATTTTATCATGTTCTCTGCAACTTATAGAGAATGACCGAGCACAGTGAAAAGTTGAGTCAACTGCCCCAAAACAGCACTTGAACCCATGTCCTCCAACTCCAAGGATAATTCTATCCACTACTCCAAACTGCCTCATATTAGCAATTGCTAATAAAGTTTATTAAGTGCCTACTATATACAAAACATTGTGCTTCCTCTTGGAGATAAAGACCAAAAAACAAACAAAAAAAGCCTGCTCTCAAGGTGCTTCTGTTCCTCTGGATGATGAGTTTCTCCAAACACACCTACCTGGTTCTTGAACAATAAGCATACAGTCCATGACAAGCCCCATAATTCTCTACTGTGTTCCATTTCGGATGAATAAAAATGACCTGCAATAGAAAGATCAATGGATGTGGATTCAGGAGACCTGTGTGATGTTGGGCAAGTCATTTTGACTTCCTTAGTCCTTTATTACATATAAAACGGGAGAAGTTAAGCTAAATGACCTCTATGGCCCCTTCTGGATCTCAATCTATGTTCCTACCCATTGTGTTCACCACACTGTCCACTTACCAAACCACAATCCTGGAAATGCTGACAATGTTATTCAATCTAGATTTCAACAGCTGTAATAAAGTAGCATCTCAACACCTTGCCATTTCAGCCTGTTGGTATTTAGTCATTTTGTTTTTCCAGAAAATACATAAAAGGATTATGCCATTTCACACTAAGCAATCTCTTATCTCCCATCCATCAGATTTACTCATATTTTGTTTTTAATACCCAAGACTCAGTTTTAGAGCAGAGGTGATGATCCTGAGAAAGACTGTGAATGGGATATGCAAATGAAAGACAGAATAATCTTCCTTATGACTGGTAGAACTGGGGGAATCACCAAATCTGAGTGGAAAGGGATTTTAGAATATCTGGTCCTTCATAATCCTGAAAGAGAATTCCCTCTATGATGATACCCAACAAGTGTTCACATGACCCTTGATTACAGACTTCCAGTGAGGTGACCCATCCTACTTTGGACTGCTGTAATTGTGAGAGAGGTTTTCCTCAGACCCTGCCTAAATCTGCATCTTTACAACTTCCACTCATTACTTCTACTCTTGCTCTCTGGGGCCAAATGACACAAGCGGAATCCCTATGTGTATGCCTGCCCATCAAATACTTCACACTCATGGTTTGCCCATTGTAAAAAGAGAAAGGAAATTAGTATTTAGCTTTACAACTTTGTAAAACTAAAGACCTTTGAAAAACTGAAATATTGAACAATGTACACTGTGTTACTGTTGGCCAGTACTCATGAAGAGTATTTGGTCCTTCTGCAGATTATTTAAAAGTAATTTAAATACAGACTTACTTTCCATGTGTTTTGGACCACCTGGCCACCTCATCCAATTGGCATGTGCTCCACTTTATGCTAAATAATACTAATATTGTTCTATGGAAAATAAAACTAGAAAGTTAAATATGCTGCAAAAAATCTAAAATGAATTCCAAAATGAAAAAAAGATCATTTAAAAAATTATCTATTATTTTGCACTAACATTCTTACTGCTCTGTTATTCAAGATGATTCAGAAAGATATGGCATCCCCCTAAACTAGAACATTCTCAAAAATGCAGATACCTCCTTTTGTACCAAAAAAGGGTTGAATGATTTGGAGAACTTGTCAAAGTCCCACATTATATGCATCACAATGTCATAATATATTTGCTCTTCTAATCTCTAGATTTCCCGAGATACAAGGAAGAGATAATCACTTAATCAATATGCTTACTGGTACTCTTATAAGTGAGGGATACAAAAGTACAGCAACTCCTTGATTAACAAGTCCTCTGGGAATGAAACCCTTTTGTGATGGCAATATTGACCACCATAAAACACCACCCCCCAAATCATCATAAATCATGTGGGAATCAATATCTGTCAACTCAATGGCACCATTGCCAGTAAATGGTGGGAAAGATTTTTATTTGTGTATCTACAAAGAGTCTAATCCTGGACAACCTTGAGAAGTATGTCTTCGAGATCCTCAGGCCCCCTCTCTGTTGATTGATCAACTTATTAACCTGTGTGATGTGAGTTGTTGTGTGTAACCAGATATTTTATATGTCATAATGATTTTATAAAAGACTTTATCCACTATTAAAAGAATCTTAGATATCTACCAGCAAGCAGATGGGACCTTGAGACCATCATAACCCTCAAGTCACACCTTTAAAATCCTGGGATTTAGAACTAGAACAAAACCCCTCACCTAACCAGAATAAACAGAAGTCAAGTGATTAATCCAAAACAAAGCAAGTAGAGACAGAGCCTGAGCCCCAGACCAGACCTTCAAGCTCCAAATTCATCATTCTTTTCACCAGAATTTGGCTTATTGTTTGGTGAATTAGTCCATGTGGGATGAATAGGCAAGGTAGGGAGATCAGAAGGGATTGTCCTCAAATTCATCTATATCTAGATTCATCTAGATAGGACTTGAGTGAATCAAAAGTCTATAAAGTGAAAGCCAGATCTACTGTGGCTGCTGGAGGGCCAGAGTTCCTAGAGGCAAAAGGGGTTTTATCCTGTCCTAATCAGCTTTCATGTTCTAGAGCAGGATTTAGAATATTTTTGTTTCATGGACTCCTTAAGCAATCATATGAAGCCTATAGACTCCTCAGAATCCTGAAAGAAATGCTAAATTTCAGTTCGAGATGATTGGGGGGAAAAAAGATGCAACTTTTCCCATCCAAGTTCATGGACCTCTTAAATTTCTTCCCCACCTCTTAGGGATAAGAACCCTTGATCTGGAACTTGGCTGGCCCTAGCCTTCTCCCTTTTCAACCCTTACACAAATCCATTCTCTTCCTTCTCTTCTACTCCATTCCTTTATAGCACAGGTCTAGTTCTTTCCTCCAATTTCCTTGTGTCCTAAAATTTTTAGATGCTAGTTTAGGTTTTCCACTACATTTGATGGTATTTTAGTATTTTGTATTTAATATCCAATATGGTATTTAGTATTTAATACTATTTTTATACAGCAAAGTTCTTTTCTAATACCTTATATATAATGCTTTCCTGTGACTTCTCCATGGTTCTGCCTCTACTAGCAAAATGACTAATACAAAAGTGTGTCATTGAAATGCATACCCTTTGTTTTCTGTTTCTTTCTATGCCATGGTTCTTGCCTTCAAAGAGCTTGAAATCTAGTTGGTAAGACAATTAGACTTTTGCATAAAAAAATAGTAAAAAACCAGCTACAATAAAATTACTAAGTTGTATGGCACAATGAGTATGTACAAGGATTCAGAGGCTATGAGAAATTAATGGGAACTAGAATCCTTGAAGTTTCATGGGGTCATAGAGCTAGAGCGGAAAGGGGTCTCAAAGATCTTTTAATTCAATCCCTTTATTTTATAGATAACAAAACTGAAGCTTGGGAAGGCTGCCTAGTTTGCTCAAGGTCATATAGGTTAATTAAAATAGATCCACAAAAGTCTGTTTGCTAACTGACTAATGGATATACCTTCCAGAATTCAGAGTTTTGTAGGAGAGGCATGATTTTTTAAAAAATAAATTTTATTGACATCTTTTATTTCTTATATCATCATAGTTATCACAATTGTCCCCCTTCCTTCCATCTCCCAAAGAGCCATTCCATAAAACAAATAGTATTTCTTTGAGAGGAAAAATAGTCAGCACAACTGATCAATACATAAGGAAATATCCCAAAATAATGCAATGTGTTGTAACAGATGTGTACCTCCCATCTCCACAAAGGGGTAGGTTGGAGATGTCAGAGAAGCAGCTTTTTGTGTTGCAGAAGATGTGCAGGAAGGATGGTGTTTTTGCACAAAACAAGGATACCATTTCCAAACATTTATATTACACAGCAAAGACTGTAGCTGAATGGAATTGAGTAAGAAAGCAGGCAGCATCTTCTTTCTTGGACAAAGAGGAAGAAAGGATATTTGTCATTTTTATTCAAAGTTTTTAGAGTATTGAACAAACAAATGCCAACCTCCCTATGTTCCAGAATGTAGATGTTTTGTAGAGATGTGAAATATCTCACTCAAGGTGATACTGTGAGTCATATGGATTGAGCAACATAGATTCCAGGCCTGTCCTGTGTCCAGCAGAGGCACAGCTAGTGGGTGGGCAAATGGAAAATGGATAATTTTACAAGAATATTGTGAAGAGTCTGTTGATGCTATTTGTGTCTGTATTATTATTATTATTATTGTTATTATTATTATTTGTATTTTTCTAATACCATTTGGTGGTATAGTGAATACACTGCTGGGCCTACAATCAGGAATATCTGAGATCAAATGTGACCTCAAACATTTACTGGCTCTCGACAAATAACCTTTTTCTGCCTCAGTTTATAATAATAGCACCTACTTGAGATAACATTTGTAAAGTGTTTGGCATAGTGCCTGTAACACAGTAGGTGCTGTGAAAGTGCTTGTTCCCTTCTCTTCCCCTTCACTAGCTAAAGGGGCTATACTGGATTTTAGCTGGTACAAATTGCTATTAATGATTAGTATCCAACATGTTACCAACTATGTGACCCCAGGCAAAAGTCACTTAGCCTTTCTGGGCCTCAGTTTCTTCATTTCAAATTCTTAACCTCATATGTACTATACATGCATACTGCTATTGTTAAGGGAGAGATGAAGAATCTTATGAAATTAGCAGGGTTGTGTGGTAAAAAGTTTTAACAGTCGGTTAGATAATGGAGAGACGCCAGTTTTTTTTAGGACCACCCTTTTGGGGAGGAGACCAACAGCATGAGCTACACACACCAGTCTGCCTGCGACGCACGCCAGATTGCCTGATGAACATCTCGAATCTGCTTGGGCTGCTCCACATGTCAATCTTATAATCAGTATGCTTTCAAGGCCAAAGCTTATGGAGGGCGTCCTCTAGCATATACACCTTTTGAGCACTTACAAATTGATTATATTACTATGCCAAAAGCAGGACATTATAAATTTTGCCTTGTTATAGTTGATCAGCTCACTCGGTGGGTGGAGGCCTTTCCCAGCCCCCCCCCCCCAGCCACAGCTGCTTTTGTTGACAAAATTCTTCTTAAAGAGATAGTACCTCGTTTTGGCCCACCAGTCCGCATCGATTCTGACAAAGGTACACATTTCACTGATTCAATTTTATCCCAAATCTACTCTTTCTTGGGAGTGACTCCAAAATTCCACACGCCCTACCATCCACAAAGTTCAGGCCAAGTTGAACGTATGAATAAAGAGCTTAAGAGTATGATTGGCAAATTATGTACTGAAACCCATTTGAAATGGCCTGATGTTCTACCATTGGCATTATTCTATCTACGCAGTAGACCAAGAGGAGAACTTCATATATCTCCTTATGAAATGCTTTTTGGTCACCCTCCTATCCAAGCTAAAACTTTTTCCCCAGTTTATACATCACTGGTGGGAGGTGATACTTCTGTTGCCTCCTATATACAGGAATTGCAGACCAGGCTACATGAACTCCATGAGGCAGGAGCTGTGGTCCAGGCAGGACCATTAGACTTTTCATTGCATAACTTCAACCCAGGAGATAAAATATATGTAAAGAATTTTCAGAGAACCAGTGGAACCCAACCTGCCTGGGAAGGACCTTTTCAGGTATTATTGACAACTCCTACTGCCATTAAAATTGGTGAAAAAGACTCATGGATTCATTGCTCTCATGTAAAGCCTGCACCATTCATAGGTGAAGAGATTTCAGATAGACCTGAGGTACACGCTAAAGAGCTAAAAACCCTAACAATAGCAACTGTTAAAGAGCAAAGAGAGTCCAGAGGAAATAGGCAGTTCCCATTTGATAATCCCACTGATCAGTTAAATGCTTTGGGACTCAGTCTTCGTAAAGTATCAGGAGATGGAAATTGCCTTTTTAGGGCTTTAGCAGACCAGCTAGAAGGTCACTGTAGAAATCATCTCAGACATAGACAAGCTGCTTCTTATATGATTAACCATAGACAAGAGTTTGAGTCTTTTAGAGTAAATGACTCCCCTTTTGAAGAATATGTTGGCGAATTAAAGAAATTTGGAAAGTGGGGAGGAAATGATACAATTGTAGCATTTGCTAAGCAGCATCAGCTGAAAGTGGTAGTTCATCAGTTAAATCAGCCTTTATTGAAAATCAGTGGCACAGACAAAACTGATGCTAGAGAACTCCACATTTTCTACCATAAAGAACATTATGACAGCATTAGAAAGATCAATGACAATTCAGAAACCCCTGCCACTTTGGCATGCAGAGAATTGGGGAACCAGTTAAAACAATGTGGCATACCCCAAACTCTAGCAGCTTAACTACCTTAAAATTTAACAAGCATTTCCTTCTACAGGCAAAAGCACTGAAGCACATGGCCTAGTTTTCTGGCCCACCTCAATTTCTCCCACCCTTTCCCTACCCTATACCTATTTTTTTTAATCCTTTTTGGTTTTGTTTTTGTTTTGTTTTGACTTTTGAAAGGCACTGAAAAGACCTGGAATTCACCACACCTTTAAGTTCTTTAAGAGCACAAAAGGGTGCTTAGCAAATCTTTTGCTTTTTATTTTTGGTTTTTGGTTTTGCTTTGTTTTGACTTTTGTTTCTTTTGCTTTTCTTTAAAAACCCGAATTTGTAAACTAAGTGACTTTTCAAAGAGAACCATGAGTTCTAGTGAGTTTTATTTTATTTTTTTTCTTTCTCTTTTCTCTTTTATTGTTTTCTGTTTAACTAAAAAAGACCAGAAAGGATTATTGAACCCTATTGCTTGATACCTCACTGAAAACATTGAATATTGAATCTTGCTAATTGAAGTCTTATTTCTTTTTGATGAATTAATCACCACTTTAAGTATCTGCTACTGTTATACTAGAGAATTCATGTATAAGATGATGTGGTCTACTTGCTAAAAGAAGATTATGTAATAATGTCTAAAAGAAGATTATGTAACAATGTCTAATATAATCAGCTATTTACATTCGTTTATTATTTATATGTCATACTCTGGGTATGGTTTGGAATTATTGTATATATCACTAATATGTTCTCAGTTATGCAGCATAGCACGAATTTTTACCATCATACTGTCTTAGGTGAAATTAATATGAGATTTTGGAAGTATGGAAACTTATCATTTCAGTGACTAACTTGCTGTGAACTCTGATGCAGGCCCTGGAGAGAATATATGTGCAACAAAAGGAGAGACAGGTATACGTAAGTCCATGGTTTGCTTATGATGGTGACTATGTAGAGCACAATTACTAGGCACAGTCCAGTATTCATCCTCTCTCCCTCCTAATTTAACTGAACTTATTTATTTTTTTATCTCACTCAGTTGAACTCACCTGTGGCCTAGCACAATCACTGGCTGTCTCGGAACCATGAGATATGGTATGATAACCTTTCCATAACATTTTCAGGTGTCATGAACACATACTAAATTTGGCTTTGATCCAGACACATGGTGGTAAAAAGTGTTACAGATTGCATAACTACCTCAACCCTCTATTAGAAGTCTAAGGATATAAAGGAGGGGATGTAATGGAATTTATTAATTTGATCATTGACAATGCTATGCTAAGGTTTAGTAAAAATACAGCAATTCAAACAGTTAAAGAAGAGAATCCAGCTTTCCAGACCAGAGTCCAGAATCCAGTTTTTCCAGACCAGAATCCAGACCAGAGTCCAGAATCCAGTTTTCCAGACCAGAATCCAGTTTCCTCCTGATGACATCTTACCACTTCAAGAAGATAAGAGAACTCAGAGACTTTATATGAACTGTTTTGCTTTATTAGTTTTTACTATCTCCTTTCTGTTATAATATACACTATCTGTAACATGTACTCTCTGCAGAGGCTCTCCCTTTGCAAGACTAATGTCAAAGTGTCGGTTCATGAGGACAAAAAAAATCGCCCCTCTGGACAAAACTTTCCTCTCTTCCTTTTCTATATTGTTGTTCACATATTATTAGTTAGCAATAGTTATTATATTATTTTTACTGTTCCGTCAAGGAAATATTTTGTTTCTTGAGGAACAAAAGGGGGGAATGTGGTAAAAAGTTTTAACAGTCGGTTAGATAATGGAGAGACGCCAGTTTTTTTTAGGACCACCCTTTTGGGGAGGAGACCAACAGCATGAGCTACACACACCAGTCCACCTGTGACGCACGCCAGATTGCCTGCTGAGCACTCGACTTCCGGGGTTCAAGCTTAAAAGGCAAGGAGAGAACGGAAGTGGGGCTTTTTTCCTGCTCCGCTGGTCTCCTGGCTGCGCTGCACAGACAGACGCGGACTGGAGTTTGACTCGGCCTGGCTCTTGGTTAACAGCACGCGCTTGACTCGGTCTCTCACCCCAAAGGTGGCCTTCCGCTTTTGGTGAGTTTTATACAGAATATAGACTAAGCCTAGACTTAAGACGATTTGTATTGTATTTCTACTTTCCTATCCTTCTAATCAACATCACCTTGTGACTACCATACAATAAAAGGTCTATCTAGAAAACCAGAAGCTTCTTCCATTTACTAGTCTGGGAGATAAATTAAGGGAAAGGTTAAGTAGGGTAGATTTATGATTTAATATCCAATTTATATCTCACAGTTGAAGGGTTGACAAGATGAAGGAAACAATCCTAGATGCAAGTTAGAAATATAAAAATTCTGAAGAGACAAAACCAATATCAAGAGTTTAATGAGAAGAAGAATGTGACATAAAGGAGAAAACAAAAGAGATTGTACTGTTAGAATTCTCTGAGCATCCTTCTGCTTAAGAGAAATGGTACAAACTATTCAGAGGGAGTTCCCACACCAGAAGTTCCCTACCCCCAGAAAAACATGAATCCTTGGCATACTTGCTTTAAGATCAATCAATCGGGGCAGCTAGGTGGCACAGTGGATAAAGCACTGGCCCTGGATTCAGGAGTACCTGAGTTCAAATCCGACCTCAGACACTTGACACTTACTAGCTGTGTGACCCCGGGCAAGTCACTTAACCCTCATTGCCCCTCCAAAAAACAAAACAAAACAAAGATCAATCAATAAACATTTATTAAATACCTACCATGTACCAGGCACTATGATAAGCACTAGGATACAAAAGAGGCCAAAGCAAAAAAAAAAAACAAAACAAAAAGTTTCTGCCCTCAAGGAGTTTACAATTTAATGGAGGAAACAACACGCTTGTTGTTACTCTATGCATTGTTCTCTTGGTTCTGCTCACTTCGTTCCACATCAATTCTTCCAAGTCTTCCCATGTTTCTCTAAGACCAGGCTTTTCATCATTTAGTATAGCACAGTAATATTCCATTACATTTATATACCATATGCCATTCCCCAGTTAATGGGCACTCCCTTAGTTTCCAGTTCTTTACTCTATAACAAAAGGAGTTGCTATAAATATTTTTGTGCACATAAGTCATTTTGTTCTTTCTTTCATCTCTTTCACCCCATTGACTCTCACCTCAAGTTTACATCATTCTTTCTCATTATTACATCCACTTGTATCCAAGCACAAGCTGATAATAGACCAGCTGTGCATCAGTTTCCTTGCTATTCTCTGGCGATCTTTAATTACCTCCATGGAAATTTTACTCAATCAGCTTGCTCCTCCTTTCGGACATTCCCAGCAGTGTTTAAAGAAAACCATGCCCAAGTTGCCCTCCCAGAAGTCCATGGCTCTCTTCTGCTTCCCAGCCCCCACAATGCCTTAATTTCTCTTCAACACTTGGCATAAGAGAAAATGATTTTTCTATTAGTCCTAATAAACATCACTAGCAATACAAAATGGCTTCCTATGCCCTCTCACTTTCACCCAAACTCATGTTGCTCAAAGTCAGATACTTACTTCTTGGGATCATACCCATGCCTTGGACCCCTTTCCTTGGGTGAGCAGTCAGGACATCAAATCTTGAACATTTCTTGAGCTTTCTGATTAGGAAGTTAGCCTGAATTAATAATTCATTGGATTCCCTCTGCTCACATCCTACTTAGTTTTTGTTTGTTTGGTTTGGGTTTTTGGTTTTTTTATAGGGCAATGAGGGTTAAGTGACTTGCCCAGGGTCACACAGCTAGTAAGTGTCAAGTGTCTGAGGCCAGGTTTGAACTCAGGTACTCCTGAATCCAAGGCCAGTGCTTTATCCACTGCACCACCTAGCTGCTCCCCCACATCCTACTTAGTTTTAAATATTAGGATAGGACCTTAGAGCTGGAAGGGACTTTCAAGGTTATCTAGTCTATGTCCTATCCTCTCTCTCTCTCTCTCTCTCTCTCTCTCTCTCTCTCTCTCTCTCTCTCTCTCTCTTTCTCTTTCACTCTCACTCACACACACACACACACTTTACAGATGAGAAGACTGAGACTCAGAGAAACTAAGAGACTTATTCAAAATCAAATGGCCAGTAAGTGAGGGAGCTGGGATTTGAACCCAGGTCCTCTGGCACCAAATCCATTGTACAATAATTAACCAAATAGGCCTAGTTAAAGGAAGTTTTTCTTTCCCCATATATTCTCTTTTTAACTTTCACCCAAGCACAGAGATGCTGTTCTCCTTAAAGAGATGTGCATTGATATTGAGACCAAAACATGGCTTCATAGCAATAATTCAACAGCCATCACTTTGAGTCAGGAGAATCTGAGGTAGCATTTTCATGTAAATAACCAAATTTGATTTTCAGATAACTCTACTACACAGGCAAAACTGCAGATTCCTGGAAGTGAAGGGAGAATGTTGAACATTATATAGAAGAAGCATAAATTTAGACCTAGAAGGGACCTCGGAAGCCATCTGTTCCCACTACTTCATTTTACAGATAAGGAAACTGAGGCCAGAGGTGATTAAGCAACTTTCCCAAGATTACACCAGTAGTGCCAGTAAGATTTCAAGCTGAGATCCTGACTCTGGAGCTGGTGAGTCTGTGTCTCTTTTAAGAAATGGCTTAGAAGCTAATTTAGGGATGTGCCAGAGTGACTGGCTATTGTCTATCTCAACTGAATTATACTGTAGAGCCCAGGAAGAAATCATTTTATGATCTAGCTAGGAAGCAGACAGACAGTCCCTTCCAGGGGCAAATCCATTCACAAATACATGATGGTTTTGGGATTTTGTCACTGTAATAAGTCCCTCCACCAACTCAGATTGTAAACCATCCCTGACTAAATAGCTAAGTCACTGGAAGTCTTTAAGCAAGCCGTTTGCTTAAAGCATATAGAAGTTAAGTGACCTGTGCAGAATCTCTCAGCTAGGAAATATCAAAAACATAAACCTAGGTCTTCCTCATTCCAAGCCCATTATTCTATTCAACTACAATGGCCTTAATTGGAGGGAAAAAATAAATTAAACTAATTGGAGCATTGGAAAGAACACTTGCGTTTCCTTATATTAAATTCACTTGGGCATCCCAGGACCTAAGAACATAACCTCTCCCTTTAAGTGTGGATTAAAATGGCTACAAATTGAATCCATAATTAGTATTCCGGAATGGCTACAGGACTTAAAGTATTCAAGGACAAAGCTTACTTTATCCACAATAAGATCAGTCTCCATTGCACAGAGGTCTTCTTAAAGAAGGAATAATATTTAAGCACAAGACAGTTGTTGACTTGGTATGCGGGTACATAATTACATTGGTCATGTCTTAGTCTACCCTAATTTATCTAGGGAGGAAGAAATTCTCCAACTCCTTTCTTCAATTTTAAGTTGTTGTGACTGAAGACAAAACCACTCTTTGGAAGAGGATTAGACTAAATTTCCCATAATGTTGAATTTCGAAAATAATATGGTGGTTTGAAGATGCAACTGGTTTAATAAAGCCTTTAAATCTGCATTGGGATTCAATGGGTAATAGGCCTGATTGTGTTACTCCCCTACTCAGAAAACCTAAGTAGTGCTTCATCGCCAATAGAATAAAGCCCAAACTCCTTATCCTGGTACGTAAAAAAATACACAATATGGTTACAACCACCTTTTCTAGACTTGTCTCACCCTATTCCCCCTTCATACATTTTATGCTTCTTCCAATCTGCACTACTTACCATCAGAGCCAGAACGCCAGGCAGGGAAACTGAGGTGGGAAATCTGGCCAAAGGTGAGAAATGTAGAGGGTGCAAAATCATTGCAGTCTTTTTAGAAAGAAGGCTTAGACAAAGAACAACAGTTGGGAAGAGCTGCAGTGAGTGTACTCCTTGAAAGATGTCTCTTAATAGGTTTCTTCAGGCAAGGGAGAAGAAATGACAAAGGTAAAAATCCAGTTCTGGTCCAGCCCTGGTCTCAGCCCCAGTGGGTAAGTATACACAGTAATCTCAGAACAGACTTACAGGAGAGAGGAATGAAGGTGGGGATAGTAAACAAGCTGACTGCCTGCCACTCCACCCCACTTTCTAAGTTCACCTAGTACGAGGCAAGTACAGGCCCATGCTCCCTCTGAAAAGAAGCTTTTAGGTTACTCTCTCTCAAGCCCATGAGTTGAGAAGCCAGATTATAGCCAGAAAGGGCACAGGATGACCTTCTTCCTTCTCAGCTTCTCATCTTGACTTAAGAGACTTGAGATCTAAGTGACCCTAGACCAAATTTCTCAGAATAGGTTTAGGAAAGTTGAAATCTAGGGAGAGATGGAATAAGAGGGGTTCCCAATCAGAAAAATGTCCCCACTTTTTATTAAGGAAAGGAAATGCTTGTGAGTAATGGTGAGATCCAGAGAATGACCATTTCTGTCATACAAAGGTGAAGTGAAGAAATGGGATTTAAGGATATTGAGGAATTGGAAAGTTAGGGAGCTCGGGGGAGTCCCATATGGATGTTGAAGTTCCTTAGAATCAGAGATGGAATTGATGAAGAGAGGAAGAAAGAGCAAGAGCCTGAATTCTGTAAGAAAGAAAGATGGCCTGAGGGAGGATCAGGATAACCACCATGATTTTAAGAGTGAAAAATGCTGATAATGTGAGCTTCAAAGGAGAGGTTTCTGAATGATGGCAGTAAGGAGTGTTCCAAATTCCCCTTCAAGATCCATGTGCTAAATGTGGAAGGAGGGAATTGAGTGAAACCAGTGATAGCAAGGATGGCCAGAGATGCAGAGACACCTGGTAGAAACCAGGTCCCAGGGAGAGCAAAGACCAGAATGAAAGCAAATATGAAAAGTGCTGTCCACCTTCCAAAAGAGACCAGATGCATTCTGAGTGCAGATTGAAGTATACTCTTTTCACGCTATTTATTTTTTTCTTTTTCTTGCCTTTGTGTGTGTGTGTGTGTGTGTGTGTGTGTGTTCTGCAACATGGCTAATATGGAGATGTTTTGTATGACTTCATATGTAGAATCAATATCATATTGCTTGCCTTCTCAATGTGAGTTGGAGAGAGGGAGAGAATTTAGAATTCAAAAATTTTAAAAATAAATATTAAAAACCTTAGACAAATCGCTTCATTTCACTAGGTCTTAGATGCTCGCACTTAAAATGAAAGCACTGGACTGCGTCATCTCTAAGGTCCTTTCCAGTTTGCTTTATGCTCCTGCTTATAGAGTGTCACCTCTGCTACCTCTCTTGCTTTCCAGGGTCAAGCACAAAGTCTCATAATAGAAGGCACCTAAATGTTTGTGGAATCCCATTGCATTCTTAGTCATCTGGAAAGCAGCATTACTCTCCAGTGTCCCAGATGGAAAGAAGGAAGCTTATTCCTGACTCTCTCTTTCTACTCTGTCTTGAGCTCATTACTGGTCTGTTCTAGTGGTCTTGTGGTCCATTTTTTCCATTACAACCCTCCTTCAGTGCAAATTTCCAAGGGCCTTTGTGTGGAAGAGAGAATCATGAAGAAACCTGACAGAGTCAGAAGAAAGTGGAGGGAAAAAATACATTCACATGGAAGAAAAAGTCAATAGAATAGGGAAACTCAGGCCTTGAGAGCTTAAGGACCTTGTCCAAAGCCATATACCTACTAAGTGTACTAAGTATCCTCTGTCACTAAGACAGAGATGGGCTTCAAATTTAATTCTAAGGGCTTCTAGTCAATTCAGTCAAATTCAATGAAATACAACAAATAATTTTAAGTGTCTACTATATGTGAGCAATAAATAATAAGGATAAAATGGATGATAGGTTTGCCTACTCTCAAAGACACTAGGGAAAGATACTTTATTGTGAAATACACCAGAATTGAAATTGATGGTGATGTACACGTCTTGAAAATTCATCTTGAAAGGTGAGTAATCCTGCTATTAAAATTGTTAGAAATGCTTAAATGTCCCATTGCCAATGCATATAATACTTTTAGACAAAGGGAGGAAATGATCATTTCTATGAATTGTGCACCAAGACATATTCCCCTTCAAGTTATCTCTCTATATTGTTTTCAAATCTTTCCCCACGTTTTCAGCAACAATTTTTTTGGTGTTTTGAATACTAATTTTGGGTTTTTCAAAAATGTTCAATGTTAAATGCAATGTTCCTATGGCCACTGAAGCTATGTCCCTCCTCAGTTAGGCAGGAGATGAATGGTAGAGATAAATATACCTTTGTTCTTTATAGATACCCCAGGAGGTAATTCTCTCTCCTTAATACCCCCAGCCCTTTTGGAGTGATCATTATTCAGCATTTCTACACTAGGGGGAAATGAAGAGACAATAAAATGAATGTTACCATTTCTTCCTATTCCCAAGTAATACTGAGAAGGCTGTAGGTTTAAATTATCAATAGTTATCAATAGCTGGGTGGTCTGAGGTCCATCTAGACCAACTCAAAAAAGCATGGGCAGGGCACTTCATCTCCTTTTCCCCAAAAGTGAGGAGTGGGACTGATGAATAAGTTTAGATGGTGGGGAGGGGAAGGGTAGTGGAAGGTACCAATATTTTTATTTCATTGGAATTCCCTCCAACAAAGTAGATAGGTAAATATTCTAAAATTTAAAGTCTTAGAGAATTACTGAAGGTATTGAGAGGTTAGATGACTGGCCACATAACCAATATGTATAACAGGTCAGACTTGAGCCCAGGTTTTCCTGACTCAAATTGGCTTTCTAGCCACTATATCTCACTGACATACCCTCTAATTTTCTACTGGTAAGTCCCTGGACAAATTCTTATATAGATATAGATATAGATATATATTCATACATCGGTAGTGTAAGGGGCTAAAATTCTAGTTAGTCTGTCTAAAATATCTAATGAGTGGTCGCCAATAAATTATAAGCTTTAGCAAAAGTTAGACTTTTAAGCATTTATTAAGGAGAATAAGAATTTGGTGAAGAGAGAGAAAGAGGCCAAGATTCAGCTGTCTATCTCAGGGAGCCTGCATTTCTGTTCCACCCTTCACGAGAGTCCTGGTTCAAGAGAGAGAACCACCCCTTCTTCATCCCATAAGCCTCCTGTGAAACTGGGAACATCCTGTCCACACACATACACAGCTCCAAGCTAATTGGCTGGTAGCTTTGATAGACAGTACCCACGAGCAAACATCACTTCCTGATGCCAAAGAAAAGCTGCATGGCTTGCCCGCAGACGCCTTCTCCTCATAGCGGAGCTTTCCTACAGTAACTCTCCAGCAGGTGGCATCACTCCAATCATCACAGTAGATAGATATATGGTAGATGAGAGAGAGAGAGAGAGAGAAGATTGATAATCTTAGATCCCCACATGTAAAATAAAAGAATTGGACTAGATGACCTCGAAGGTTCTTTTGCTCTGTGCTCCTGCTTGTAGGGAGTCACCTCTGCTACCTCTCTTGCTTTCCAGGGCCAAGCACAAAGTTTAATAATAACAGGCACTTAAATGTTTGTGGAATTCCATTGCATTGTTAGCTACCTAGAAAGTACTACCACAGGATAACCTGGCCCTACCTAGTTTAAAATTATGAATAGTATGCCTTAATAGCTGACATTTAAATAGTGATTTTAGGTTTACAAAGTATTTTATACATGTAACATGGGACTTACCAATGAGCCCAATCCTTATTAGAATGCATCAGCACATTCTGCCTATGCATTTTCCAAGTATACCTGAGCGTGCAGTCCAGTGTCCTCATCCATCATCCTGGGAAGCAATCCTTTATGGAGATGCAGCCTGGCAACTGCTCCTCCAGATGCTACATTTATTGAAGACCAAGAAAATAAAATTTTTGTCTCCAAAGTCCTTGGTATTGTCAAATGGTCCAGCATCAGAAACTGAAATCAAATGAGTTTACAAATATAAAGCACTTTGTAGACCTTAAAGTACTACATAAATGCTAGCTTTTATTATTAGTTATTATGATATGATTTTATCAGGGGAACTGGCATTAAAGAAAAGGCATTGCTATCTGCTTTGCCACTTCATTCTAAGGACCATGGGACCCTTCATCTAACTTGAAGCTAAAAGATTCCATGTATTTTGTCTTCTCATATTGGAATGTAAGCTCTTTGAGAGCAGGGATCATCTTACTTTTCTATTTGTATCACTAGAGTTTACCATAATGCTTTGCATATGGTAATGTTAGTAAATGCTTCCTTTCTTCCTCTCTTCTTCCCTCCCTCTCTCTCTCCCTTTTTCCTTCCTTCTTTCCTTCCTTCCTTCCTTCCTTCTGATCTGCTTACCAGAGGAGAATTTTTGATTGGACACAGCCAATATAGGGTGTGCCTTCAGAAGGTACTAATCAATCACAGACCTTTTCCCTTTTCTGGCCTGGCTGGTATTTGAACAAGGAGAATAAAGTGCTGTGGGCTATGGAGTAGAGAAGGAGCCTTGGGTCCATGATCACATGAAGGAGAGAAATGACCCTGCTGTTGCTTCTTTCTCTGTTGTGTCTATTCTTTCCTAGTTTTAGGTGGAATTAGAGAGAGCAATGTCCTTATTAGCTCTGGAAGGCCAGGAGTGCTAGTATAGGGGAGAGCGTGCACCTACATGTTGGGAGAAAATATTTGTACTTCTGTACTTGCTATATTTTTGCAGTATATAACCCTTTGTGAAAGCTAAGTTACATTCATTGGCTAAATGCAACGCAGGCATTAATCATTGGTGGATAATACTTGGGGGAGGGGGTGGTAACACATGGGAATTGGGGCAAGAGCCAATAGCATTAGAGAAATTACCTTGCTACCTCTCAGGGGGACACCTTGAGGGGGAGGTGGGGTTGTAACAATATTCTGAGCACCAGACTTCATCAATATAAGTGAAAGTAGGGATAAGGACTTTCAGAATTTATGAAGGCTACATTTAGATGAACCCATTTGAGCCTCACAACAGCTTTTTTATAGATGAGGAACTGGGGTTTAGAGAACCTATGGGACTCATTTATAGTCCCAGAACTAATAAATGTCTAATGCAGGGTTTAAACTCCCATCTTCCCATCTCTAAGTTCAACATTCTGTCTAGTACCCCAGATGAACCCATCCAGCCTTACTAGGGTTAGACCATATTGAGTTATTTTAACTTGTTGAGTTGTTTTGCATGACATGTTAACCTAAGTGTAGACAGGCTATAAAACATCATGGAGGTCATACAATGCCTGTTAACAAAGCTAGTAAAGGAAGGCCCAAGTGCCAAGTCCTTTCTACTAATAAAATTGAACCTTTTAAAAAAAAACAAAACAAAACACTTGGGTGAGATCACCATTATGCAAATTAGAAGCAACAAAACTATGCTTCTTAGTGCTTTTGAGCTCTCTCTGAAATGTCCATTAAGGAAGGATCTGAGAAGTAGGGGTATGCCTGAAAGGCTTTCGTTGTTTTTGTTGGTTGTGGAAATTCCCCATGTAACTGATGGGGAATTTCCATGTTTGACAAAACCCATATTTACTCCCCACTATAGTAAGTAGCAGAACTATTCCTACCAGCTTGTGAAACTTTCTTTCTGAGAAGGTGGAATTTTTGTCAAAGCCTATGCTAGAGACCCATCTAAAAAAAAAAGTCTGTTTTCAAACCTCTAATCTGGAACCTCCACCCTTTAAAATTAGTGTAATTACAGAGTAAAATCATGACTCGTTTTCTGTTTCTGATGTAGAATTTTACTTCAGAAATAAATACACTGCTGGCGACAAGTAGGTGAGGTGAAAGGTCTGATACAGGCTGCCAACCTCAAGAGTGTGACAAAGAACTGGGGGCAGCAAGAAATAACCTTTCTAATCAGCAGAAATCATTGAAGTCAAAGTAAATGGAGACCAGATCCCTCAGGAGATTATTCTCTCTCAGTTCTCCAGTAATGTGCTATTCTGATGTCACAACATGGCAGATCGTGGCCCTGGCTTCCCAAAACTATTCCAAAGGAGCACAATCTCTGCCGGGTCCTCCCAAGCTGGAAAGGCATCAAGCCCAATGCTACAGATGTACTGTATGCCTATTTTCTAAGGACCAGCTTAGCTAATTGCAGAGCAACACCAGGGGCTTTGACCCTGGGAATGATTTGTGTATGAAAATAATTCAGGAAAATGTTAAGTAAGGCACAGAAGGATTCTGATCTACACTGGTGGAGGAAGTACCTTCATGTTAAAAAAAAAAATGTGTCTTTGGCTGTATCTTTGAGGGTCATTGAACATTGTATGCAATTTCTCAAATGTAAAATAAATGTAGCCCATTTATTTCTTCTGGTTCACTTCTGGACCCAGATCATTATCCATTCTACTGCCTGTCCATGAGTGCTGAACTGATGTAATAACTCAAGGGATGCCTTTATATATATGTGTGTGTGTACATGTACACACACATATGTGTATGTATACATATGTATACATGTATAAACATATATGTAACATATTTTAAATATAATATACATGTGTATATTCTTAATCTCATCTACAAACAGGAACACATGGAATATCTCATCCATGGGGAATCTTTCTTCCATTTGGTCTACACTGTGGATTTTCTGTGCAAGTAGAGGATACTTTTATAGTGGAGAAACTTTTGACCAGCATATGTTACTGAGGTTTTCACTTTCCTTGACAGTGATAATCAAGATGATTATTGAACAAGGTATTATCAGCATTAGGAGTTCTCAGGGAGGAACTTTATTTATTGACAACATTTGGTTTTCACATAACTTATTTCAAAAAATACAACTCCCAACCTCATGAAACCTTTCTCCATAACAACAACAATGTCAAAAAAAAGTTAACCCAAACTGGCCAATACTAGATTTTTCTTCTGTCGTCTACCTCTTTACCAAGAAGGGATATATGTTCCCTGAAATGTTCTTCAGGACTGAGACTGGTCAGTACAATTGATCGTTAGTCAGTCAATTAGCATTTATTAAGTGCCTACTATGTGTTAGTTAGGAGGCCAATGTCATTGGATCAGACAGTATTTGGCAGGGAGGGTGGTATGAGGTACAAAAAGACTAAGAAGATAGGAAGAGGGGAAGCTGTGAAGGGTTTTAAAAGCCAATGAAAGGATTTCATATTTGATACTGTACATGACAGAAAACCACTGGAGTTTGTTGAGTAGATGGGTGACATGGTCAGATCTTCTCTTTAGGAAGCTCTATTTGATAGCTGACTGGAGGACAGCCTGTAGTGTAGAGACACCTGAGGCAGGGAAAACCATCCAACTGTCTACTGCAAGAGTTCAGGAGTAAGGGGGCAGCTAGGTGGCATAGTGAATAAAGCACTGGCCCTGGATTCAGGAGGACCTGAGTTCAAATCTAGTCTCAGAGACTTGACACTTATTACCTGTGTGACCCTGGGCAAGTCACTTAACCCTCATTGAACTGCAAAACAAAACAAAACAAAACAAAGAGTACAGGAATGAGATGATAAGGGTCTGTACCAGGGTGGTAGCATTGTCAGATCAGAGAAGGGAATGCACATGAGAGATGTTAGAAAGGAAAGATTAACAGAATTTGCCCATTGATTGGATGGGAGAAGATATGAGGGAAAGGGAGGAGTAGCAGATGAAACCTAAGTTGTGAGCCTAGGTGACTGGGATGTGGCGATGCCCTTTACAGTAATGGGGAAGTTAGGAAAAGGGGCCCATTTGGGGTGGGGGAGGGAGAAGATAATAAGTTAAGTTTTGGACATGTTGAGTTTAAAACGTCTGTGGGACATCCAGTTGGAGATGTCCAATTGGCAGTTGGAGATGTAATACTGTAGGTCAGGAGAGAGTTTAAGGCTAAATAAATGGATCTGGGTATTATTGCATAGAGATGATAATCCTCTGGAGCTGAAGATCTTACCCAATGAAAAAGCATAGGGGGAGAAGAGAAGAGAGATCAGAGCCTTTGGGGGACACCCACAGTTAGCAACAGTAGGAAGAAAAGGAAAGAGAGGAGGAGTGGTCAGACAAGTAGTAGGTGAACCATGAGAGAACACTGTCACAAAAACCTAGATACAGGAAAATATCAAGGAGAAGAAGGTGACTGACCCTGTTAAAGACTTCAAAGAGGTCAAGGAAGATAAAGTTTGAGAAAAGGCCATTAGCTTTGTCCATTAAAAAGCACTGGAACAAGCAATTTTGGTTGAATGATGAAGTCAGACACCAGATAGCAGAAAATTAAGAAAAATATGAGAAGAAAGGAAAGTAGAGCTATCTAGTATAGACAAGCTTCTCTAGGAGTCTAGGCAAGAAAGGAAAAAAAGCTATAGGACAATAGCTTCCCGAGATGGATGAAACAAGTGAGGATTTTTTGAGAGACATAGGCAGAAAGGAAGCAGCCAGTATACAGAGAGAGGTTGAAGAAAATTAAGAGAGTGGGAATGATAGAGAGGGCACTCTGATGGAGAATATGGGGCAAAATGGAATCATGTGCATAGAGAGGTTTGCCTAGGTAAGAAGGGCCATGTGAGAAATGGGTAATTGTCTCCTCTCAATGTGGATATAACAGTCAGTCATACTCCCCTGACCTGTTTGTAGGAAAAAGGTCTCAGATCCCCTCCTCCCCCTCAGGTTAGCAAGGTCACATGGTTCAAGGAGCCCTGGTCTCAATTAGGTCCTCTCCAGAGTTCTGTCCATATAAGGAAGTACAAGGTCCACTCCTGAATCATGCCCATACAAGGAAGAGGGGTGGGAATACTGCATTCCGATTAGCTAGTTTTTGCGTGTAGATTGTAACCCCAACCAGTGATGAAAAAGGGGAAGGTCCATTCGCGTTAGGGACTAGGGTATAAAACAGGGCCTGCGAGCCCCCTTTCAGGGCACCCAATAGCTGCACACTAGGGTACCTCCTTCTCATGAGAAGAAAATAAAGCCTTTGTCACCTCGCTGCTGAGTTCCTGAGAATTATTGAGAAGAGGATGAATTTTTCCCTCACAGGCCACCTCTTCATCTGAAAGAGGGATAGAGAAGATGGTAGCAGAAAGCATCTAAGAGACATGAGATGAGTAGACGATAAATGCTGATGCTGATAAATAGACAGGCAGATAGATGCTAAATTCTTACTGTCTGCCATGCACTGTGCTAAGCTCTGGGTACTGTACTAAGATAAACAGTATTATAAAAAATAATAACAATAAAGTTGATGAAGAAGAAATTAGCCTGCAGAGCAAGGAAAGCAGAATCAGTACAATGATAAACACAAGGACTATAATAATAAAAATGAAAATAACACTACACTCAAATCAACATTGAGGCCTTCTATTGAAACCTTCCTTTTCTCCCCTGTCAGTCAGTCAGTAAGCATTTATCAAGTGCCTACTCATGAATGAAAGAAATGGGTGAAAAGTAAATGACTTAGAACAGAAGAGCAAAGATGCCAAAGGACTTAATTATTCCTTGACTAAAAAAATGATAGAACAAAATCAAAAGACTAAGATAGACATAAATTGACCTAGAAAGTAGGTTAAGGAGAGAGAATTTAAGAATTACTTGATTACTCAAAAGCTATGACCCAAAAGAGGTATGGATATTAAATTTTAAAAGATCATAAGTTTAAATGGTCCAGATTTATTAGAACCAGAGGGAAATGTGAAAAATAGAACTTACCAAATTCTTCCTGAAAAAAACCTCAAAATGAAAGTCCCAGGAAAACCATAGATAGTTAACATCCAGAGCTTCTATGTATAAGAAAAAATACTGGGAACAGCCAGAAAGAAACCACAGGATCATGTAAGACCTTACAGCAACAACTGTAAAGGAGAAAGTCTTGGAAAAACAATTTTCCAAAAGTAAAAAAACCCAAAAGCTTACAACCAATATTAACTTACCCATCAAGGTTTAGTATAATCCTACAAGAGGGGTTGGGGGTGGGGGGGGTGGGGTGGGGGAATGGATCCTTAATGGAATAGAGGACAGTCAAGCTGAAAATACTGGAAATGAGTAGGAACTCCAAAATACAAAGAATTCAAGAGATATCCACAAAAATGTATTTGAACGATTTCAAGGTGCTAAATGATGATAAAGTATTTTTATCCTAATAAGTTGAGAAGAATAAAGTGTCTTTTAAAAATCTTAAAGTTTTCAAAGATCATGGATGTAATTAAATAAGACAAAGACAGGACTTGGGATAGATTTATTGCATTTTAGTGGTTTTAAGAAAGGAAAATGAAAGAAGAAAGTAATGCATTAGAGAAAAATGAGAAAGAAGGGAGTAGAACATACTATTTTGCATAATTTGTGATCAAAATAAGATTAGTGTACAAACATGGAAAAAGGAGTGGGAGGAGAAGGCATCATATGAACCTCATTCTTATCTACACCAGAAAAAGGAGGGTTGAAAACATACAGAGACACATATGTTATGGGCCCATAGCACCCCAGAAGTTCTCTGGGGCACATCAAAGAACCTTCTCCTTGAGAAACTAAACCAAAGGACAGACACACCTAAAGAGATAAGTGGAACTAGATGGGACTGAGCTAACTTTGGGTCCTCCACCCTTCATTCTAGTCTCCCTCAACCCTGGGGAGATAAGATTAGGTGTGGCTGCTTCCTTTGTTTCCTGAGGAGATGGCTTCAGGGATCTGCAGCCACCCCTCACCCAATTCCTCCAGCCACCACCAGTGGGGATGGTCCTCCCTCACTAAAGGAACTTTCCACAGTCAGATGGTCACCCCCATCAGTCCTCTATAAAAGTACCTGCCAGTCTTCTGCTGGAGGAGATTGGTATCTCAGAGCCACTCTCTCTGTGCCGTGCCTTTCTCCCCATGAGAAGTCCAAGGACTTCTTTCATGGTTTCCCTTCCCTTCCCTTCCCTTGCCCCTAAATAAACTACCATCTTATTCTAATTGCTTTTGTGTGCAAGAGGGTGTAATTCTTTAAAGAGGAATTCCTAAGGACCCCAAACCCCTATCCCTTCCCAAAGCCTACCACATTTTCCTCATGACACATACACACACATTTGTTTTGTTGTTGTTTAGTCATTTTTCAGTCAAATCTGACTCTTCATGACCTCTTTCTTTTTCTTTTTTTTTCTTTTTTTTGGGGCAATGAGGGTTAAGTAACTTGCCCAGGGCCACACAGCTATTCATGACCTCATTTGAGGTTTTCTTGGCAAAGATACTGGAGTGATTTGTCATTTCTTTCTCCAGCTCATTTTACAGATGAGAAACTGAGGTAAACAGGGTTAAGTGACTTGCCCAGGGTCACACATTGATAATGGAGAAACAATAGAAGTCTTTCCAATAAGACCGAAGACAAAGAACTTTGCCACTGTTATTTGATATATTTCCAGAAACTTTAGTGATATAACAAGAAAAAAAATGAGGAAATAAGCATAAGGAGTGAAGAAACGAAATTATCACTTTTTACAGATGATACTACGATCTTCTCAAAGAAGTCAAGAGATTCAACTGAAAAATTAATTGAAGCAATTAACAACTTCAGCAAAAGATTATAAATAATTTCAGTAAAGACTATTTTAAAAGGATGTAAAATAAACCTACGTAAATCATCAGCCTTTTGTATAGTATCACAAAAACTCAGCCTAGAAGGTAAAAGAAATTCCATTTAAAAAAAAAACCAAACCCTCAGAATTATAAAATATTTGAGACACACAGGAATTATATGAATACAACTACAAAAGCATTCTTTACAGAAATAAGAGGTAAAAATAATTGGAGAGATATTGTTTATGGTTGGGCTGTACCAACATTAAAAAGAAATTATAAAACTACCAAAACTAATTTACTTTTTTTTTTTTGAGGGGCAATGAGGATTAAGTGACTTGCCCAGGGTCACACAGCTAGTAAGTGTCAACTGTCTGTAGCCGGCTTTGAACTCAGGTCCTCCTGAATCCAGGACCAATGCTTTATCCACTGTGCCACCTAGCTGCCCTAACAATGATTTGGTTTTGTTTGTTTGTCTTTTGCAGGGCAATGAGGGTTAAGTGACTTTCCCAGGGTCACACAGTGTCTGAGGCTGGATTTGAACTCAGGTCCTTCTGAATCCAGGACCAGTGCTTTATCCATTGCACCACCTAGCTGCCCCTTAACTAATTTACTTTTTTTTTTTTAATGTATGAGGTATTTTATTTTTTCCATTACATGTAAAGATAGTTCTCAACTTTTGTTTATACATGCTTTACAATTTCAGATTTTTCTCCCTCCCACCCCTCCCTCCCCCCTCCCCTAGACAGCAGGTAATCTGATATAGGTTATATCTATATATCTCTATACATATACATATAGATATATATATATACACACACACATATATACACATAATAACATTAATCCTATTTCTGCATTAATCCTGTTACAAGAGAAAGAATCAGAGCAGTGATGCAAAACCTCAAAATAGATAGAAAAAAAAAACCAACAGCACCCAAAACAAAAGAAATAATATGGTTCAATCAGCATCTATACTCCACAGTTCTTTCTTTCTTTTTTTTTCTTGGATTTGGAGATCCTCTTCTATCATGAGTTCCCTGGAACTCTTCTGTACCATTGCATTGGTGAGAAGAATATAGTCCATCACAGTAGGTCAACACTCAATGTTGATGATACTGTGTACAATGTTCTTCTGGTTCTGTTCATCTCACTCATCATCAGCTCACGTAATACCCTCCAGGTTTCTCTGAACTCTTCCTGCTCATCATTTCTTACAGCACAATAGTATTCCATTGTATTCATATACCACAACTTGTCCAACCATTCCCCAATTGATGGGCACCCCCTCAACTTCCAATTCCTTGCTACCACGTAAAGAGCAGCTATAAATATTTTTGTACATGTGAGTCCCTTTCCCCCTTCCATGATTTCTTTGGGCAAAAGACCTAAAAGTGGGATTGCTGGGTCAAAGGGTATGCACAGCTTTATCGCCCTTTGGGCATAACTAATTTACTTTTAAAAGCTCTCTCTCTTTCTTTCTCTCTGTCTCTGTCTCTGTCTCTGTCTCTGTCTCTGTCTCTCTCTCCCTCTCTCTCTCTCTCTCTCTGTCTCTCTCTGTCTCTCTGTCTCTGTCTCTGTCTCTGTCTCTGTCTCTCTCTCTCTCTCTCTCTCTCTCTCTATATATATATATATATATATATATATAACAACCAAATGGTTACTTTATAGAGGTAGAAAAAATAACAAAATTAATCTTTCAAAAGTGATAACCACAATTTACTGATAACTGACTGATTCCCACCTACTCCCCATTTCCAGGCCAATGAATTGCCTGATGTGAGGAAAAGAAACGATCCTCTTCCCAATAACTCTCAGGAACTCAGGTGAGGTGACAAAGGCTCACTTTATTTCCTTCCCCCAGAAAGAGGCACCCTAGTGTGCAACTAGTTAGTGGGTGCCAACAAAATGGAGGCTCTTGGGCTTTTTATCCCTACTCCCTGACATGAATGGCCTTCCTCTTTTTCATCATTATGATGAAAGTATCCCCATCCTTCCACATGGATTTTCTGAGGGGAAGCTTTTTCTATTTGAATTAACCCCCATTTGTGGATATTTGCATTTGAGTACCTGCTTCTATTCTCAAGATGAATGCACTATCTAATCCACTTTCCCAGACAAGATCTCTCAATTTTCATACATAGTTCTCTACGGGTGTATTCTCAGTCTGACCATGACCAGAGAGGAGTCAGCCCTTCCCCTCAGTTTCTCATACCTGAGGCTAACCAATCTTTGTCAATGCCAGACTCTTGATTGTCTTATGGATCTCCCCCAAACAAACTTATCCCCTCCCAAAGATTCCTCATCTTACTCCTTGGACTTTAGGTTATTATGTAAAAGGGTCCATTTACATTAAATAGTTTCTATTTAGAGTTAAGTAGCTTCTATACTTAACTCAAGGGCAGTCTCACAGTTCCTTTTTGTTCTGTTACTTCATATAAACCCTGTCCCCAGTCCCCATCTTCTGGATATTCCTAGCATTCTTGCTTCGAGATACTCCAAGTTATAGCTCCTCTGCCCTAATTAAAGACCTTATTTCTCCTATATTGATTGTTTCATTAATTTCCAGGTTAACAGAACAAAAGATTGAGAATCTCAAGAGAAATAATTTTTAAAGTGACAATGAAAGAGACCTAAAAGTACTAGATCTCAAAATATACAACAAAGCAGTAATCATGAAAGCTATTTGGTACTGGTTAAAAAATAGGAAAACTGATTAGGTTGAATCCAAAGTACAAGATCCAGAAGATAGTATAATGTTTGATAAACCAAAGGACCCCCAACTACTAGGTCAAGGCTATATTATTTAATAAAAACTGCTTAGAAAACAGGAAAGCAGTCTGGCAGAAATTAGATTTAGACTAAGATCTCATACCACATATCATAATAATTATCAGATTGATATAGGAGGCAAAAAGGGGTTAACAGAAAAACCTAAGGTCCAAGCTCTAATTCAGATATGAGCTCTAAAAGGGATTCAGACCCTAGTTAATGGATAATTTAAGATTTGGGAAACAAGTCAAGGCCTAGGTTTTCCTGGACCCACATTAATCAGTACCCATAACAAGAACATAAAGGGGCAGGTCATATAACAATGATGCACTGACAGGTTATAGAAATTCAGACTAGAAATAAATGAAAAATGAAGATATTTTGAAACTAAGCATGGAAATCAGAAAGAGACGTGTAGAAAAGGCCAAATTTGTCCCCAGATTCACCTTATGACGTGTAAACCCCAAAAACACACTTCCACAGAAAAAGGTACCTGCCTCTGGGTTGGCTTAAGTCCCCAGGAACTCCAAATTAGGATAGGCCCTCCCCTGTACCTCCCTAAGGTGGAGATTATTATAATGAGACTGATAATCAATTTATCGATATTATAAATATAACTGTATTTTCTTTCCTAATTCAAGAGATACTTTTCCACTTTTCTAGTTCTTCCCCTGTGGTCACTCACAGTATTGCAATAAAACTTGAGAAACTGAGCCACTGAGTCTTGTAATTCTTTTGGGATGACTCACGATCAATTTGACCCTAATTCCATCCCACATCAAAATGAATTCCTGTCCTAGACATAAAAGGTCATATCACAAATGTGAGGGAAAATCAATCCTCTTCTCAATAATTCTCAGGAACTCAGCAGCAATGTGACAAAAGCTCTTTTATTTCCTTCTCATGAGAAGGAGGCACCCTAGTGTGCAGCTAGTGAGTAAAAAGAAAGGGGGTTTGCAGGCCCTGTTTTATACCCTAGTCCCTAATGCAAATGGACCCTCCCCTTTTTCATCATTGGTCCAATTACTCAAGGGTTACAATCTACATGCAAAAACTAGCTAATCAGAATGCAGTATTCCCATCCCTCTTCTTTATATGGACATAACTCTTCCTTATATGGATACAACTCCAGGGTGGACATTATTGAGAACAGGGCTCCTTGAACCATGTAATTTTGTTAGCCTGAGGGGGAGGAGAGGATCTGAGACCTTTGTCCTACAAACAGGTCAGGAGTATGCTTGACTGTTATATCCTCATTGAGAGGAGATAACTACCCATTTTCTCACAACAAATAAAAGGATCAAGCTGGAGATCCCTTTTACAATTATGTACAGGGATTTGACCCTGTACAATTCAGTCCTTGACCAAGCAAGGAAATAAAATAGACAAGTTTGATCACATAAAATTGAAAAACTTTTACAAAAATAAAATCAATGAAACTTGAAATTAGAAAAGAACTAAGCAACTGGGGGAAAAAGTCTTTGCAGCAAGTTTCTTTACTAAAGGTCTGATGGGGATAGGGACTAGATGTGGTATAAGAAACTGTCAGATAAGGAAACTCCCTCTACTAATGCAAATTAGCACCTTCTCCACAATTTATAGTCTTAGACAATTGCCTACAATTGTTGCTCGTCCTTCGTTCTTCAAAGAGTACCAATGACATCAGTTGGGTGATGTTTTGACTCGCAAGTGAATTGGATGTAAGTGAGGCAGGGTTGTGCAAAGTCATCAGCATCACTCTCCCAGATTCATTGGAGTCCAGTGGTAAAACATAACTCAGGAGCACTGGAGATGGCCCAGATGCAATGGAAAGCCTTAGCTGTTTTAAGCTAAAGTCTTTCCCAGGTTTCAGTCTGTCTGAGGCAACACCCATTCAGTGATTAAAGGATAGGTAAGAATTGGGGCAAAAAAATGGCCTAGTTTGCCTTCACAAAAGAATCAGCCTGGGAGAGGAAGATCCTCAGAGTTTCTAGTCAGAATAGAAATAATTACTATTTATACTCACTCAGAGTCGTCAGAACCCAAACAATGAGCAAATGAGGCTTGGGCTGGGACCTATTATTGGCCATGAGAGCCAGAGTGATTTGAGTTTAAAGGCATAGTCAAGTAGCTCCATTTGAATCCCAATGGACTTTATAAAAACCTGGTTTTCCAAAGCTAATTTCAAGAAATCATGAATGAAAACTATGAAACAAAAGAGTTAATTATCCCAGTTTTTTAAAAGTGATAGAATAGGGGCAGCTAGGTGGTACAGTGGATAAAGCACCAGCCTTGGATTCAGGAGTACCTGAGTTCAAATCTGACCTCAGACACTTGACACTTACTAGCTGTGTGACCCTGGGCAAGTCACTTAACCCCCATGGCCCCACAATAAAATAAAATAAAAATGATAGAATAAATAAGTAGGAAAGAAAAAAAAATCTAGCCCCCAAACTCTAAGATATCTTGTGAGTGAAAGGGATCAGAATTTATCAATAATGAGAGGTTAAGAGATTTACCCAAGGTTCTCACTATTTGTCAGAGGCAGGATTTAACCCAGGTCTGTCAGCTTCTCTTAGCTCTTCCCCCCTCCCCCCATCATTCTTGTTTTGAACCCCACCCACCCTATACCCACTTGCTTCCCTGATCTCTTTGTTGTATGTTTACAATAAACCATTTGTAAGTGTATGTGTTCAACTCTCCTTCCTCTCTTTAAAATAAGAGTTAGGTTGATCCCATGCCACTTTCCCCATCCCTTCCTCCATATTTGTACATTCTTCTTCTCATGTACCCCAATTTTGAGAAATGGTATTTTCTGCTTCTGTCTTGTTTTTTCTACACTATTCTTTTTATTCTCATTCTTTTTATCTGCCCTGCCCCCTTAAAACCTTTAGAATAGAGACAATCCTCCCGGAGGACCTCTATTTTTCTTAGTTAAATACCATAGTACCCTTGAAGACATTAAGCTTTTGAAGGGGCTGCTTATTTCCTTCCCCCTACCTCATTGTAATATTAGAATCATATCAACATACTTCCAATTAATCAAATAAATTTATCTTTAGAAGTTTCTCTTAATTCATGTTTTCATCTTAAAGTTCCTATTCAGCTCTAGTTCTTTAATTGGAAATGCATGAAAATTCTTTAAAGGATTCCCAGTACAGGTCCATTTTTTCCTCTTTAGTATTATACTCAACTTTGTGATAATCACAAATGTACTGAGAACTAACTAATCCCCACCTACTCTCCATTCCCTGGCCAATAAATTGCCTGGGGCTAACCAATCTTTGTCAATGCCAGACTCTTAATTAATTTATGGACCTTCCCCCAAGCAAACTATCCCCTCCCAATGATTCCCCACCTTACTCCCAGGACTTTATGTTATTATATAAAAGGATCTATTTACATTAAGTAGTTTCTATTGAGAGTTAAGTAGCTTCTACTCTTAACTGGAGAGCAGTCTTTTAGTTCCCTTTGTTCCATTATCCCATATAAACCCAGTCCTCAGTTCCCATCTTTGAGTATTCCTAGCATTTTGCTTTGTGATACTCCTCTGCCCCAATTAAAGACCTTATGTCTCCTATATTAATTGTTTAATTAATTTCCAGGTTAACATTTGCAAGCTAAACAATTCTTTCTTTTAAGCCTATATCTTTTGCTTTTTGTAGTAATGTATTCTAAGATGTTATCACATTTATAATAGAAGTTGACAGGTCTCATCCCTTGGTACTTGAATTCTTTCTTTGTAGATGCATGTAGTATCTTTTCTTTGATTTTGGAGCACTGAGGTTTGGTTATGAGATGCTGGGGGTTTTTCCTCTTTGGAGGTTCCTTTTAGAAGGTAATTGGTGAATACTTTGTATCATTACTTCGCTCTTCAGTTGAAATAGAGCTGGGCAATCATCATTTATGATTTCTTGAAATATACTGTCCAAACTTAAAAAAAATTTTTTTTATGAAGTCCAGTGATTCTTAAGCAATCTCTCCTTGATCTATTTTCCAACTTAGTTATTTTTTGACATCAGGTATCTTATAGTTTCTTCTATCACTTTCAATCTTTGATTTTGTTCTAATATTTCTTGCTGTCTCATGGAGTGGTTGATTTTTTTTTTTGGTCTAGTCTGGTTTTCAGGATATTTATTACTTGTGTTATTTTCTCTTATAATCCATTTATTTTCCATCCAATTCTTTTTTCCTTGTTTTGTTTTGTTTTGTTTTTTTCCATGGTTTTTGATATGGGCTGGGCACCAAATGATGTGGGATAGAATTGGGGTCAAATTGATGGTGAGTCATCCCAAAAGAATTACAAGACTCAGTGACTCAGTTTCCCAAGTTTTATTGCAATGCTGTGAATGATCACAAGGAGAGAACCAGAATAGTGGAAAGGTATCTCTCAAATAAGGAAAGGAAAGACAGTTATATTTATAGTATGGATAAGTTGGTTATCAGTCTCATTATAATAATTTCCACCTTGGGGATGTAAAGGGGAGGGCTTATCCTAATTTGGAGTTCCTGGGGTTCTAAGCCAACCCTGGAGGTGGGAACCTTTTTCAGTGGATGTGTGTTTTGGGGGTTTACACATCATAAGGTGAATCTGGGGACAAATTTGGCCTTTTCTGCGCATGTCTCTTTCTGTTCCCATGTCTAGTTTCAAAATATCTCCATTTTTTGGAATTTCTATACCCTTGTCTTATGTCTTATTATTATTTGACCTGACCCTTTATGGTCCCGTTATGGGTACTGATTTCCGTGGGTACAAGAGCCTAGCATAAGTTATTCATTAACTGGGGTCTAACTCCCTTTTAAAGCTAATATCTGAATTAGAGCTTGGGTCTTAGGTCTTTCTATTAACCCCTTTTTGTCTCCTACATCATGACCACAGGGAGAGAACCAGAAAAGTGAAAGAAAAGACAGTTATATTTATAGTATGCATAAATTGATTATCAGTCTCATTATAATAATCTTCACCTTAGGGAGGTACAAGGGAGGGCTTATCCTCATTATAATGATCTCTACCTTTGGGAGGTACAGGGGAGGGCTTATCCTAATTTGGAGTTCCTGGGGTCCTAAGCCAACCCCCGAGGTGGGTACCTTTTTCTGTGTAGGTGTGTTTCTGGGGTTTACACATCATAAGGTGAATCTGGGGACAAATTTGGCTTTTTCTGCACATGTCTCTTTCTGGTTCCCATGCTTAGTTTCAAAACATCTTCATTTTTCATTTATTCCTAGTTTGAGTTTCTATAGCCTGTCATTTCTTTTATAGTTATAGTTTCAGGTCTTCATGGGCTCTTTCCCTCTGTTCCTGTTATGGGCACTGATTTCTGTGGGTAAGAGAACTTAGCATCCTGACTTGTGAGTTATCCATTAACTGGGATCTGAATCCCTCTTAGAGCTCATATCTGAATTAGAGCTTGGGTCTTAAGTTTTTCTGTTAACCCCTTTTTTGCCTCCTACATCAGTTTTTATTTCTTTCTTTTAGATTTTCATGTAGTCCTTATTGAAAATCCATTTTTTTCTCTTTGAATCTCTGCTTGAGGTTATTGTTGACTCCTTTTTTGAGGGGATTTCTTTGTAGAGAGTTCTCTCTGGCCTCATTCTTTCAGATCCAGGGAACCTACATCTGTCCCTCAGAGTCCTAGGGTATACTGAGTGGTTTGTAGAGTCTTTACTGTCATTGGTCCAAGCTCCCACTCACTGTATCCCCATATTGTTAGGCACCAATAACTAGCACTCTAGTTCCATTTAACCATTTAACATCAATTAACTTTTACAAAAGGAAATTTACTACAAAAATATACCAAGCACAAATGTACAAACATTTTTCCCAAACACCCCAAGGCCACACTTTTAGCTCAGTTCCTATATAATACTGAGCCCACAAAGTTCATGTATAGATATTGCATGACTACCAGAATGAGTCTTTGTCTCTGCTACCACCAGGTTGGATCCTGAAGGTCATTCTCATAGGTCACTCCTTTTACTTTATGCCATCAGCGGTACTTTGGCTGCAATATTAGGACTCTGAAATGCTAGAACATCTTTCTGTCCTTTCAAAATACATAGAATTGGCAGCTCCAACCCCTTCACCTAAAACAGAAAAGAAAAAATGAAGAGGCCAAGAACCGAGCCCCTTTCACAGTGCCACATAGCCTTAGAAGTGAGAAGTCCCAGGCCTTCTTCCCCTACCATATTGTTTGTAACTGGATTCTTTGAATGAAGAAGTTACTGAGATTCCCCAGAGCAGAGCTAAAGAGAATGAAGTCAACAGGCTAGGCTGAAATTGGATCAATCTTTTTTTTTTTCAGGCAATGAAGGTTAAGTGACTTGCCCAGGGTCACACAGCTAGTTAGTGTCAAGTGTCTGAAGCCAGATTTGAACTCAGGTCCTCCTGAGTCCAGGGCCAGTGCTCTATCCAGTGCACCACCTACCTGTCCCTAGATCAGTCTTTTTTCAAGATGCCAACCATTCCAGCTACGCAATCAATAAAAAAAAAAAAAGGCCCCTCCTAACCACATGGTTAGCAGACTAAAACCAGTTATAGAATATCTACAAATACTCTACAGTTTCTCCACAGGCATTTATTTCCATTCCATATCATCACAACTCTACCAGAAGCAATCTCCTAGCCTTACCATATGGAGAAGGTATGCTATAAGCAAGCTGATGCATATCGAGCATGCTCTAGATCCCCTTTGCATCCAGATCCACAATACCATTTTATAGTCAGTATTTGGGGGGGCTACTTATTTCTCTAGTTTTAACTTCTGAATTAGAACTTTGTGTCAAGTCCAGACATCCTTCCTTGCTGCACTTGTGGGTGGGCTGGTTGGCCCTGTTTAGTCTTACCATGGGGAAGATGGCTTACTTTGTTGATCCTCTATCACCTGGGATTAAGCACCCCTCATTCTTTGACTTTCAGAGTACTGGATCTTCAGGGCCTTCTATAATGTCTCAGTATAGAATTGTAGGCACCTCAGAGCCCTTGGGCGCCTGGGATGAGTACTGCAACACTATAATGATTGCCATTGGTACCTGGGACTTCCAAGATCTTTATGCTAGGGCTTTCTAAATACCCTAGGTCTTTCTTGCCTCCCCAACCAAACTCTTACTCTATGGACACAGAGCCTTACAAGCTACACATATTTTTGACTTATCTCTCTATCAGACTATGGGGTTGATTGCCTACACTAGTGATAGCCTTGCTGGCTGCATCTTTTACCACTCCCCATGGGCTTCTGTCTGGTTTTTTATGTGGTGGAGGAGTAGAAGAAGTAATTGTAATCTCTTATTGGACTTCTTGATCATTATTCAATTTTGTGTTTATTTCAAGTTTTTGAAGTAGTAGGTATACAGGACAATCTGCCTCCTCTTCAGGATGGCCATCTCAACCAGAAGACTGTGATTGTCTCTTATAAGGGAGGTTTTTAAACTTTAGGGGAGGAGATAGTCTGGAGAGGGGACAGGAGGAATAGTTATAGGGATGCCAAAGTAAAAAGAAAGGAACATCAATGAAGCATATTTTTGAATGCACAGGAGGAAGATTCTGAAATACATCAGAGATGTATTCAGGAGCAACACAAATAACTGGTATGGCTTAATATGCCAGATAAAAAGATGGAAAAAAATAGTCCTTCCTCTCAGGGAGCTGGTGTTCAACCAGGGAAAATAATATATAGATGTGTAAGTCTATACAAATGAAATATAAGAGAATTACAGTAAGGAGACACTAACAGAGTGAGTGATCAGCAAAATCTCCATGTGGGAAGAAGGCTGACCTTGCCATGAGGATAACTTGACTTCAGGGCCACCATTAGTACACACCATGTGTATGATTCTGTGTCAGTCCTTTTATTTCCTAGTATTATAGGCGACTCTCCAAGACTCTAAGTTCCACAGAAGGTGCTGAGCTGCATTGGCAGAGGCAGGTCTTCATCCACCAGTGTCCTATTCCATGAAAATTCCAGGTCTAGTCCCTCTCCATAAAGAATATGTGAAGGGGAGTATAATATAATCAGTCTGAAAAAAATATAGACCAAAGCCAGATTGTGAAAGGTTTTGAAAGCCCAGGAGAGGAAGTTGTATTTTATCCTAGAGACAAAAGGGAATGATGGGAGCTTATTGAACAGAAAAGTTGGTTGTGCACAAATGATCATCCAGGTTGTGCCTGCTAACTGCAGGTGTGCCCCTCCAAGCTCTGGGCTTCCAGCTTCAAGAGAAATGGAAGAGCCCAACCCCATTTCAGATTGCTAAAGCAAAAGACTCTGTGAAAGCATGAGATGAGAAGTCTCTATCATGTCCCTATTCCCAGCTTAGTCTAGAGACTTCATGGAATTTACCTTGGGTAAGATCTAGGGCCCTTTCTTGGTTGAGTTGAGTTATCTTGTTCCCAATGGGAAAGCTCCTTCACTTTGTATTGTCAGGTATATATTCTCTTATGTATATCTTCTCTGGTTTCTGTTTTGCTATGATTTGGATAAATGGGTTTCTTTGCTATTCACTATGTGTATTCATTGTGAAACTGGTATTTGCTGGGGAAAAGGTCAAGCCTTGGATATAGAGATTGGGCTCCACTCTTCCCCCAAAGTGAAAAAGTGATCAGAATTTAGACAACTATCCTTAGACAAATATTTAAGAGAACGGATAGATATACTTCAAGTCTGGTAACTATTATCTCTAAGGAGAACAGAGTAGCCTCTGATCCCAACTTCCCACTTCCCCTCTTGTAAGGAATGAAAGTCTCCCTTGGAGGAGGGTGGGAAGAGAAGTGGCTAGAGATGTCTATTCTGCCTCCCTTCAGGCCACACACAGTGATAGCACCCTTGCCATACATGGGTCCTTCTCTCCACATGGGGGCTTGCCACTTCATTATCCTTTTCCTTATACTACCTTTCTAGACTTCTTATACCTTACTCCCCTTCATATACTATTCAATCCAATGACACCTGCCTCCTTGCTGTTCCTCCATCAGAACAATCCGTCTCTGAACTAAGCATTTTCACAGGCTGCTCCCCCTGCCTGAAATGCTCTCCCTGCTCATCTCTGTCTCCTAGTTTCTCCAACTTCCTTCAAATATTAGCTAATGTCCTAGCTACAAGAAATCTTTTCTAGTCCTCCTAAATGCTAGTGCTGTCCTTCTAAGACTACCTCCAATTTATTCTGTATGTGTATGTGTATGTTGGAACTGGTTTTTTGCCTTTTTTGTATCTGTAGAGCTTAGCACAGTGCCTGACATCTAGTAGGCATCTAATAAATTTAGGTGACTGTGACTTATACCTTTTAGGAATAACACTTTTGTATCTATGTGGAAAATGGAATGGGGAAGGGAAATACTTGAGTCAGAGAAACAAATTAGGATACTACAATAGTATAGATGAGAGGCAATGAGGGCCTGTACTATAGGGTGGTTTTATTGGATTAAAATTTTGACTCTGCTACCTGTGTGACATTGGGAAAGTTACTCAGCATGCATGGGCCTCGGTTTCCTCAGTTATAAAATGAGAGGTTTAGACTTGATGACCTCTAAAGTCTTTTCTTTCTCCAAACTTGATCTAATGATAGGGGCTGGGGATAGGGAAGGAATTTTAAAGAATTTCAAATTTCTTAGAAATAAGGAATTTACTCAAGTCCAAGATCAGAGATTTTCTAACTCATTGATGACAGGTTGTGTCTCCATATTCTATCAGCCATTGGACAACATGTTCATGAAGGAGTGGGGAGCATCTGACATTTCCCCAATATCTGATGGACAGTGAAATTTCTCTCTAACCATCAAATATCAGGGGATTTGCTGGTAACAGACAAGATATTTTGCTTGGGACCAAAATAATTTTCCCTGGGGATGCATCTGTAAAAATAAAGCATAAGTTATTGGAAAAGCATAAGGATTTGTAAGGATTCATTTAAAAGCATCTTTTCAGCTCTTTCCTTTAAGGAGGCATACTTTCATTGCAGAATCTTTGAAATGTCAACTTGCTTTGGGAGAAGAGCTTACTATGTAAGCAAAGAGAAATTGAAATCCTGCAAATCCACTGCTGAACTTTCCTTTTCCTCGGGTTATTTTTCCTTGTCTTTGATAATCAGCTAAAAACATACTTGCTGCTTTAGCAACATTGGAGGGTGGGAAAGAAGGAGGTGAACCTTGGATTATTTCCATTCCACTCCTTAAGTCTGGGTAGTTCCAGAATGTGATGCCTGGTTACCCTCTTTCTCTGCTTCCCAATTTATTCTTAGCCAAAACATAAGCTGTCTATTTCCTTTAAGTTTCTATGCTTTTTGCCAAGTAAGCTTACACTCCCTGATAAAAAGAAATTAATCCATTCTTTGGCTTCTAATAATATAATTTATTTCTGTTGAAAGCACAGGGATACAGGAATTGTGCTTTCTGGTTTCCTGCCCACTAGTAGTTTAGCTCAGATTAAAATTTCATGTTTGTTAGGCTCAAAATTTAAAAGGTGTGGTTTTTAGATTTTTGTTTTTGGGGTTTTTTTCATTTCTTCTTTTAAGGAGAGAAACTTATTAGCTTCAAGAACTCTGCCAAGTTTCTATTGCTCTATTGGAGAAAGCACATTCACACTCAATAAAAACACTTTTATTTTTGAACTTAACAAATATGAACAGTTTAATATAAAAAGAAGATAAAATAGGATTGCAAATGACACTGTGAATTTGTTACGTAGTTTGCTTTTTGAGTTTTTAACTCTTGAGAGTTGAATGTACTTTAACCATTTGTGGCATAGTTTTAAAGGACTACTTCACGTTGTGAGATTTTCCTTCCTTTATTCATAGGAACAATACAGATTTAGTAGCATTCATGGAGCCACTGAGCTTCTCCCTTTAATAAGCATGAACATGTCAATATACAAAGAAGAGAAAAGAAAGTTGTATATAAAACTATGAAATTGTTATTTGGTTTGCTTTCTAAAAGTATTTTTTAGATTTTACAATATAGTAGTAGTAGTAGTAGTAGTAGGCCTCCACCAGTCGTGGACGACCATGGATCAGCGCCTTGAAGAGCCACAGGCCACAGTGTGGCTGTGCAGTCTGATACAGGAGCTGCAGCTCCTGAGTGACTTTTAACCGGTAACTGCCGCATCCTGTGTTGTGTCTACCCCATGAGGAGTAGCTGGAGTGTCCTCCCCAGGGCGCTGGCCTGGGCAGATCAATATGGAAAACAAGCTGTTGCCCATGCAGCAGGTTTTCCCCTCTCTGTGACATTGGTGGATCCAAAGGAGAGGCAGAGCCAATACAGTTTGGCACCAGTGTCACTGCGGGAGTTGCCAGAGGGATGTGATGATCAACATCCAACTGCCTAAGGGACTCTGACTCCTGATTTTTCCTTGGGGTTAACTCCTGAAGCCTTTCCCATATATGGGTATAGCTGCAAGGTGGGTTGCCTGCCAAGCCTAACGAGCCCCACCTGCCCGATTTTACAATATAATAAGGGAAATACCCTGCTTGTCTATGTCCCCTTCTGAATTGAATTCTATTCTCTTCTGTGTATTTATAAATGTTTCACTGAATGCTTTTTTTTTTTGCATGACTCACTGCCTAGTAATTCCCCTCCTCCAAATAAAAGCCCTCCCTTATAAATAAATATAGTCAAGGGGCAGCTAGGTGGCACAGTGGATAAAGCACCAGCCCTGGATTCAGGAGTACCTGAGTTCAAATCTGGCCTCAGACACTTTGACACCTACTAGCTGTGTGACCCTGGGCAAGCCACTTAACCCACATTGCCCCACCAAAAAAAAATATATATATATATATATATATATATATATGTATATATATATGTATATATATATGTGTGTGTACATATATATATGTATATATATATATATACAGTCAAGCAAAACAAATAAAAACTTTGGTCAAGACTTTAAAATTATTTGCTTTATTCTTCATCTTTTATCTGCCAAGAGGAGGGGAGCATAGGTCACCATTAGTCTTCTGAAGTCATAATTAGTCACTAAAAATTGATCGAAGTTCTATAATATTTCAAAATTATTTTCCTTTACATTACTATGATCTGCTGATTTGGCTTACTTCATTTAAGATGAGCCTATGCAAATATTCTCAAGTTTCCCCAAACCCATTTTAATCATCTTTTCTTTTCTTTTTTTTTCCCAGGGCAATGAGGGTTAAGTGACTTGCCCAGGGTCACACAGCTAGTAAGTGTCAAGTGTCTGAGGTCAGATTTGAACTCAGGTCCTCCTGAATCCAGAGCCAGTGCTTTATCCACTGCGCCACCTAACTGCCCCTTAATCATCTTTTCTTACAGCACAATACTATTGCATCTCTGTGTGTGTGTGTGTGTGTGTGTGTGTGTGTGTGTGTGTCCTTTCCTTCTGTCTTTTACTTCTGCAAGATATAAGCCTAGTAGTGGTATTGCTGGGTCACAGCCACAGATTAATGCCTTTTGGGTCATAGTTCCAAATTTCTGTCCAGAATGGATGAACCAATTCACAGCTCCAGCAACAATGCATTAGTGTGCCTGGCCTCTCACAATTCCAATAATCATCATTTGCCAATCTGACAGGTGTAATGTAGAGCCTTACTTAGATTTTTGAGCAAGGGAAGAAGAGGGGATTTCTTTCCTCTTCCTTTCCAGCAACCATAGTGGCTATAAGCACATAACAGGGTAAGTTTTTGTTGTCTATGTGAACCTGGGATTGGACTTCAAGTTCCTGGTTGCCTGTTTGATCCAAATTTCTTTCTCTGAGCACAGGTGACCAAATAGTAATCATGAGAGTTGAATGTTTCTAGTCTTGGTAACTACCTCGCAAATTCAAGAAGTTGGGAGTTATTGAGTTAATGCTCTTCACTTGACAGTAAGTGCTACCTGAAATTATACCCCTTTTGAGAGAGAAAAAAGTGCACCCCCACCAGGAGAAACCCCCAGGAGGATTCTGAATGTGAAAGAAATAAGAAAGTTAAGTTGTGCTCCTGCTTGCCAGGAGATTTGGACTTGTGATTTGCACAGCTACTGAGGTCACAAGTGAAAGTAAAAACTTGCTTCACAACCCTACAAAATTGTCCTTACCTCCCAAGGGAGTATAATAGGTGACAGGTATTTGTTTTCCATTTCAAGATTTTATTATATATGTATGAAACACTTTCAAGGAGGGATAGGGTGAAGGAAGAAAGATAATAAAGTAAATATGATACATGTATGAAGCCTTTTGTGTTTTGAAAATCTCTTTTGTGGAGGAGGAAATAAATAGCTATCTTATACTTTACATCTAATGTGTACATTGAGTACCCTTTTTAGAAGGAATCCTGTTAATCCCTCTTAGAAGAAACTCTTTAAAAATTTTCCTCAGAACTCCAGGGTGGGGTCCTAATGAGCCACAGAATTCAAAAAAAGCTGGAACCCTCCCCTCTTTTAGGGCTCAGTCTCCCTCAGGTCTAGACATGGTCCATTTGAGCCCAGAGTCAGAGCCCCTTTCTTGACTATGGGTAACATTTTGGAGACTCATCAGCAATCAATCACCTGTCCTCGTTGACACTGCTCACAGTCATAGAAACCAATAAGGATTACTTTATAATCCCAAAGCATAAGAACATCCCTTTTAGCAAGAAACTATTACAACAAGCATCCCTTAGTAAGATACCCAGCTTTATCAGCTATTACATCCAACTCAGGTCCAATTTAAGGCATCATCCTCATGATGTCATTGGTCCTCTTCAATAACAAAGGATCAACATCATTTCAACAACAACAATAGCACAAAACAAACAGTTAATCTGAGGGAGGAAGGCATTAGCAGCTGGGGAAATCAAGAAAGGTCTCATATAAAAGGTGGTGTTTGAGCGAAACTTTGAAGGAAACTAGGGATTCTGAGGTAGAAGTCAGGAAGAAAGGCATTCCAAGCATGGAGAGACAGCCTGACCTAAGGCACAAAGACAAGAGATGGAAGGAATGTCACACGTGAGGAACAGCAGGAAGGCAAGTTTGGCTCTGCTCTATTATTGCATGAAAGGGAATAATTTCCAAGGCTGGATATGTTGGTTTGGGCCAGATTGTGAAGGACTTTAAATGCCTGGGAGAGGAATTTGCATTCAATTCTAGAGAGCCACTGGAATTTACTAAGCAGAGGAATGACATGTTGGCCAAACCTGTGCTTGAATAATTGTAAAAGGCCATGCCAGTGGACCACCAGCTGACAAGTTCTGCCAAGCTGGGCAGGCTCAAATATAGGCCCAACATGAGTATTCTATTTTCTGCAGACCCATTTATCTAATTTTACTGAGGCTTATCACCAGAGGGTTGAATTCTGAATTTTTCTCTTCCTCTTGACTGAGATCTTGGGCACAAATTGCAAATGATAATTGTTTATAGAGGGAGCAAGCAAACTGGCAGAATTACAGATCCTTGAAAGATCAAAATATAACTCTATCAACTAGATTCAAGCATTCTAATTAGTAACAATTCTTATAAGTACTATTCAACTTACCAGTTTTCAAAACCAGTGTGAATAGTGAAAAGAGCCCCTGATTTGAAGCTAGAAAATCTGTATTTGAATCCCAGTTTTGCTATTTACAAGTTGTGTGACCTTGAGGGATTTAATTTCTCTGGGTTTCAGCTTCCTTGATTCATGTTTGGACTAGATAATCTCTTTTTCCCTTAAGCTTCAGATCCTATGAGCATATGAAATGCATTAAATATACAGAAGACTAAAATTACAATAAGGGAATTTAATCTTTTGGTGATTCAAAAGGCTGCTCAGTATCTGCAGTGAGTGCTCCATGATCATCATTAAGGACACCTATTACCAGTGTAACCAGAAGTGCTGATTAAAGAAAGAGATTTCTGGTTAACAGAATACTAAATCACAGAGTTAACTGTAGTTTTGGAGAACACGAGTATCCCTGCTAGTCCCTTTAAATGACCACATGCAATAGATTTCTTTTTTTTTTTTTTTTTTTTTGCAGGGCAATGAGGGTTAAGTGACTTGCCCAGGGTCACACAGCTAGTAAGTGTCAAGTGTGTGAGGCTGGATTTGAACTCAGGTCCTCCTGAATCCAGGACTGGTGCTTTATCCACTGTGCAACCTAGCTGTTCCAGCCCCCCCCCCCCAATAGATTTCTAATCACACCATTTTTCATTATTGTTTCCTTCAACAAATGCTTATTGAAGGCCAACTGTCTTCAAGGTACTGAACTCATAATTTCGAGGAATACAAAAATGAATGGAACAGCCCCTCATCTCAAGAAGTTTGATATCTAGTAGTAGAGACAAGACATACTAAAGCTCTCTAACTTATGGCTGCAAGATAAGTACCTCCAGAGAGGTATGTATAAATGCTGTGAGTTCAGAGGAAGGAGATTAGGGACTAATTCAGGGTTTCATGGATCAGGTGATGTTGAAGGTAGCACTAAAGGTGAAAAGAAATCTAAAAGGTAGAGATAGGAAAAAATGGCATGAATAAAGGAGTTGAGGTGGGAAGGAGGCATATTTGGGAATGGCAAATAATCTTGTTTGGCTGAGGGGTTCAGTATGTGTTGTTGTTCATCCTTCATTTTCAAAGAGGACCAATGGCATTATAGGGTGATGTCTTGACTCCTGAGTGAATTATATTTAAGTGAGGCAGGGTTGCATAGTCCTCAGTCTCATTTTCTCTTCCAGAGTCATCAAAGTCCAGTGGCAGGACAAAAGTCAAGATAACTGGCAATGGCCCAGGATGCAGCAGATGAATTTCGATTCTTCAACATGTAACTAAGCTCTAAGTGCTCCTTGGTGCTTGCTTTAGCTGTCTTCATGGCCATTGAAACAAATTGTTCTCATCTGCCCATTCTGAGGGGAAGTCTTCACATGCTTGGGGTAAACTCACCTACAGGTTTGAGGCCTGTAGGTTACTCTCAATCTGGTTTAGCCCATCTGCCAAGACAGTTTACCAGGGTGTGGCTATTGCACATGCTGTAGCTTCCTGGAGCCACAGGTGAGAATTGGGTGGCAGGTGGACACCAAAGGTGGATGAAAAGCCCTGAAAGAGGCATAGGAAGCTCTCACACCAGAGGTGTTAGTTTTCCTTGAACACCCTATACATACCTTAATATGTGTATGGTAGCAGGGGCCTATGTAGGCTTGGACCAGATTATCAAGGTACTTGAATTAGGGCTTTTGGACTTTACTTAGTACACAAGAAAGTCATTGAAGATTTTTGAGAAAGGCAAATCTTTAAAGTTTTTAAAGAATATTAATATGATAGCAATGCATAGGATAGTTTGAGATGGGAGAGATTAGGGGCAGAGAAAATAGTTAGATTCCTGTAATAGTCTAGACCAGAAATAATGAAGGCCTAGGTTAGGGTGCATGGGAATGGAAAGGGACAAATGTAAGATGTACTACGGGGAACAAATGGGCAGCACTTGGAAATGCATTGGATATAAAATTGAGAAAGAGGGAAGAGTCCAAAATGGCTTAAAGGTTCTGAGCCTGCCCTGAATGATTGGTAGAGTCATTAATGACAAATACAGTAGTCACCAGGAGAAGCTCATTTGCTAAGAAAGGAAGAAGAGTTCAGTTTGGGATATGTGGAGCTGCTGGCATGTTGATGCTTCCAAAAGGAAGCATCCAGTGTCACAAAAGCAATGTACAATATGTAGTTTATAAAGTATCTTTATTACAACCCCATATAACCTACATCCAGAAATAAAAAGGTCACATTTCATTCATATCACAAAAGTTTGAATAAAAATAAATAATTCTAAATTACAATAATCTTCTTAGTGGGCTATCCGAAAATTGACCAACATGTATATCTTTATTAGAACTTCTAGAAACAACAATAATACTATTTTTACAGCTTATTTTTAAAAACAATATGCAGACTCCTTAGGTTTTTTTTTTTTAATGGAATTGTAGATCAGGCACATCATAAAAGTCTGAATAAAAAGAAAAAAATTCTGATGTTGCTATTTATTCACCCTGGGCATTTTATACAGCTACATGTCACAACAAAGTGCTCAATTACTAATATCTGCAACAACAACAATCAAACAACAGAGAATGAAACTCAAAGCAGAGATTGGATCAGTAATGCATTCCATGGTCACATGAACACAAAGGAAATAGTCAACAAATTTCTTTCATTACTTGTGTGAATACTTAGTTGGGGGCTAAGCATTGTGGGGTAGCTAAGTCTCAAATAGAAGAGCTAAGCTTTCTAGCACTGAGGAAGATGACCAAGGTTTCAAAGAACCCCTTGAGTTCGAAAGGACTTTGGAACAAATGGTGTTTTTGTATTTCCTAGAGGATTAGGCTTGTGTCAGTGGAGACTTCTGATAGGCCCCAAACATAACAGGATGAGACTAGGAAGAAATATGAAACAAAATATAATTTAATTTCCTCACACTGTCTTGAATTCTTTCTGTACTTCCTCCCCCAACTCTTTCTCTCTCCTTGGCTTACTAATTCTATATTGGTGTCCTGCTTTGTTTTAATCATTGTTGTCAGCTCTCAAATGAGTGTGACTCTTAAGGTCTATGGGACACTTAACAAGAAGTCAATAATTCCACCCAATTTAAATTTTTAAAAGCTGACTATACATCTTTTGTGTCAGTGGCATGATAATGTGGCCTTCAGATGTTTCAGGCTCAGCATCTAATATCCACCTTGGATGTGAGTCAAAGCTTTGATTTACATGTGGATGGTACCCAAGTACATCTAAAAATAATTTGGGTTGTATCTGTGCCCTAGGCTACACTTCTATCTCTGTTGGATTAGATATTCCTCTGGGGTGAAAACTACTTCCAAAGATATTCCTATACAAACATGAAAAATCGATATTTGCCAAAATTATACTTTATGTATAAACTGCTGTATCGAAGAACATAGTAAACACAAATGCTACTCATGTTTTTCTTTAATGGAATAATGCATCAGTCTTAAGAATTTTCAGTTATTTACTTACTAAATAATGAGTATACAGGTTCCAAAGGGGATACCTTTGATATTGGCTCTTTCAAAAGAACAGAGTTGGAAATCTCTCTTTCCAGATTTTCCTAGAGAGTCCATCAATCCAATGTTTGTAGAAAATCTAGTCTAGACCAAGTTCTATTATTAGTGAAGCAAATCTAAATACTCATTTTAACTAATTCTAGTTGACCTATAGGAACCTACTAAATTTCAGAATTACTACAATGTGTGTGTGTGTGCGCATGTGAGAGAGAGAGAGAGAGAGAGAGAGAGAGAGAGAGAGAGAGAGAGAGAGAGAGAGAGAGAGAGAGAGAAACAAAAACCATAGGTTTCAGGTCTGATCACATTTGTCCCTACCACTGCAAAAGTCCCTCTGTAGTAAAATCATCTATCATTTATTTTCTTAATTTCTAATGAATTAAATTAAATGGGAAAGAATGATTATTGTAACTGGATTAGAGTAACATGATGCACAGACTCAATATGCAAGTGGTTGTCTTCCCTCAAAGAACTCACTATCCAATAAGTAAAATGTAGACAAATGATATTATTAGAATATTATCTTTTTAGTTCCAAAGGACTCATGATGGAAAATGCTCTCCAAATCCGGAAAAAAAAAAAGAACTGTTGAATCTGGATGCAGATTAAACCATACTATTTCTATTGTTTTTGTTGTTGTTGTTTTTCTTTTTTGAGGTTTTTCCTTTTTGCTCTGATTCTTCTCTCATTACATGACTAATGCAGAAATATGTTTAATGTGATTGTACATATATAACCTATATCAGATTGCTTGCTGTCTTGGGGAGGGAGAGGAAGGAGAGGGATGGAGAAAAATTGAAATTAAAAATCTTATGAAAAATGTTGAAAATTATCTATAAATGTAACTGGAAAATAATAAAATATTTATATGGGGAAAAAAGAATATTATCTTTGCAGAGGAGAGACTCAAGCATAGACCTTTAAAAGATCTGAGGGAGTTGATTTCTGGATGTGTGAATATGGGGGAGGGGAGGATGGGAGGGAGAGTGAGGGAGCACACACTGGAGGAGGTGGTACCTGTACATTGGGTCTTGGAGGGAAGAATTTCAACAGGAAGGAATCAATCCATCAATCATATAAGTACTCACTGTGTTCAAGGCACTGTGCTGGGTGCTGAGATCTAGAGAAAAAGTAAAAACAATCTCTGATCTCAAGGAAATAACATTTAGAATGGCAGAATGGGAGAAATCCACACCAGGCATATGGGACTGGCATGAGCAAAGAGGAAAAGGGTAGGGAGGGAAAAATAATCCATATACTGATAAAGATTTAAGAGGCATACAGCCAGTTTAGCAGCAGTTGGGGAAAAGGAAGTAAGAAAGAAGGAAGAAAAGAGAAGTAAAATAAGTTAGGAGCCGAAATGAATTTTCTGCGTGGATATTTAAGCACTGCATAAATGCCAGGTGGACAATTTGTTTACTCCACTAGTATCCTCAGGACTTCAGGACAAAGCCAGGAAGGCCTCTAATGTGTTAGATGGACCCCCCCTCCCCCTATGGTAAACTTAGGAGAAGACAAAAAGAGTAGATGAGGAGCCATGAACAGGTTTCAATTGGCAAGGCTGGAGGGAATATTCCAAACTGATGAGATCACAGATTCCTGTGCGTTTTAGAAAATTTGATGAAAACTGGTTTTCAGGTAGAGAGAAGCTCACTCAATGACCACTGACTTACCAGGAAATGGAGACATAACATTCAATTCAACAAGCATTCACTAAATGCCTGTAAATAGAGCATTATACTAGCTGATAGGGATAAAATGAAGACAAAACAGCCTCTTCCCTCAAGCAGTTTACATCCTATTGGGAGTAAGAGTGATACAAGGTGTGTTATCATATTTATGACTTCTTTCTCATGATAGAACTCAAAACACAAACTGAAAGACAGAGAAATGTGGGTTAATACATAAAATTCTATGCATACGTGTGTATATACATTTTTTAAAATTTGACTTCTTTGTTATATATCAGCTCTTTCTCCATTTTTATTTCTCAGTTTCTAAAGGCACAGATGAAACAAATTACCAGAGAAAAGTTTCCTGAATCCCCTTAGTACATACAAAACTATTCTGCTGGTTTCATTGTTTTTCTTTCTTGTAATTGAGTTCTGTGACCAGAAAGGAGTTATGAGTATATGACACCCATACTGTCCTCACTTATTGAATCTAGCTGGTCAGTGTTACTAGTAAATTAGTCACCCCAACTTTGGACAGATGTTAATACTTTTCCATCAGACATGGTCAATGATGACTATCCTTTCAAGTCAGTCACTGTTTCATAGTCTCAAATTTCATTTACTTATAAAAGTTTGAAATATATTTTTTTAAAAAAACAGTTTAATTACTTTTGAATACAAATAGTAAATATATTATTATCCAGCAGAAACCCCTAAAACATTTGATTTGATGAATAGATGTGAATAGTTTGAGAAATTGGATTTGTATAGTTCCCCTCTCCAATTTAATCCCAGTAATCAACAGGCAGAAGAGAATTACTTTGGTCCCTGGTGTGAAGTACTATCAATTCATACTCTCCTTCCCCTTGAATTGCCTTCATAAGCACAGTGGCCCTCTTAGCTCCTGGAGGCAATAAATGATCTTAGAATTTTTCACATGATGTTTTGATTAGGCCTGAGATTTCAATAATTTAATAGATCTCTTATTTCATCAATTGTGCGTATGTCCTCAAGCAATGAATTGAGCATCTTATCCAGGCCCTGTCAGCCAATATGTTTGAATTTCTCCCCCCCAGCACTTTGACCTTTCTCTTTGACTTTAGAAACTAATGCCTTTCTTTCCTTGAAGTTATGACCTCCCATCTGCAGCTTAACACTCTAAGATTTCATGGTCCTCTCCTCCTCTGCTCAATAATGCTCTTCTTATTCCACCTAGCTAACTTATCAGTAAGAAATTTGGTAATCAAGCAGAATTTTTCAAGCATTGGTAGTCATAAAATAAGAACGAGGAGGTAGTTGTAACTTGGTGGCTTATTACAATACTTTTGTCAAGGCTCAGTGTTACTTCCCTGAATATCCAAGGTGAATCTTGGTTCATGGGTTCAGATAGAACATAGAGGACCATAGAGGGGAAAGGACAATAAATTAACACATTAACTTTTCCAACAAAATGAAGTCTATACTAATCTGTTCTAAACATAATTTGATTTTTCATTATCAATGTATACTGTATTTCATTCACACAAAAGGGAACTGATGTAATTCTGAACCTAACAGACTAGATTAATGTAATAGATTAATCAGTATAAGACTTTTGTTTTTTTTCTTAAATAAAAAAATCACATTTCCGTATTTATTTGAATATTCATTTCCCATACAAATATCACTTATAATCTCATTTCAATAACTAGATATTAAGCATCTACTATGTACAGAACACTGTGTTGTTACTAAGGAGATACAAAGGTTTCATAAGTCCCTGCTCTCATGGAATTTTCAGTCTAGTAGGAGAATATGACACAGCCACAAAAAACTATAACATATAAGTGTATAAGAGTGGTGCAAAGGGCAGCTAGGTGGAGCAGTGGATAAAGCACCAGCCCTGGATTCAGAAGGACCTGAGTTCAAATCCGGCCTCAGACACTTGACACTTACTAGCTGTGTGACCCTGGGCAAGTCACTTAACCCCCACTGCCCTGCAAAAAAAAAAAAAAAGGAGTGGTGCAAAGTGTTGTGGGCAGTCTGAAGGTAGAAAAAGCATTATTGACCAGGGAAAGGTTGGAATGGAATGGTTTGTGGAGGAGGTAACCTTTGAGCTATGCTTTAAAAGAAGAGTAGTACTTAAACAAATAAGAGAAGAAGGCATTCCTGGCATAGGGAACATGTGAATAAAGAGATAGAAGCAAAAAAAATTGGGGACCATGTATGAGGAATAGTGAATATCACACAAGGACAAGGGTAGTGGTGTGGGGGAAGATATAAAAGGAGCTTTCTAGAGGTAGGAAAACCAGGAAAAAGGTAATGTCTTGGAAGTCATTGGATTCTGTAATTCTAATTACTAAATGATTCTCTTATTAAGGTTAAGATAGGGTCTAGAAAGAGTAGCAATTGACAATGTCAAAAGGTGCAGAAAGATCAAAAAGTGGAAGATCTAAGAAAGCACTATTGGAATTGATGAAAGGTAGTCAAAGGTGACCTTTGAGAGAACAGTTTATGGAGAAGATAGGGTCAGAAGCCATATTGCAGCAGATTGAGGAAAGTGTGGATGGTAAGAAATTTGAAAGATCAGAAAAACTTTCAAGAGGTAAAGGAAAAGAAAAAGATGAACTGGTAGCTAGGTGAGGAAGAAGGAATGAAGAAAGGCTTTTTTAAAGATTAGGATGAGCTGAACATACTTTAGGCATCTAGGGGGAAGCCACCCAATAGAAAGAAAATGAAGATGTATGAATCAAGAGAGCAATTCACTTGATATAGGTTCCAAAGGGGCATCTTAAAGGATTTGGCTAAAAGCTTGGAAAGCCGGAGGAAGATTTCTCCTCCTAAGATGAGAGGGAAAGAAGAGAGAATGGTTAGTGATGTTGAGAAATTTTGAAAAGCTGAGTTGAGAAATTGAAGGAGCTCTAGCAGGATGGTCTCAAACTTTTCAGAAAAGTAGGTGGTTAACCATATGCTGTAAGTATGAGGGTACAAGTACAGTTGGGTGCTGGAGAGAGGAAAAGTCGTTATCAGTTATTGTGGGAAATAAAAAAAGGAAAACCTAAGTGTAGAATAGAAAGATTGCTGAGCAGTGGTGAGAGCCCAGTTTAGGTAACACAACAAATTTATAGTATGTGAAATAAGCAGAATTCTATTTTCATCAGCATAAGCAGAGAAAACAGATAGTAGGTGTTACTCAAGATTGAGAATTAGTAGGCTCACATTGGTGCAAGGTCAGGAAAGGGATAACTAGTGATTCAATAAAGTGACATTGTGAAGCTATGGCTATGGAGGTAAAGGAAACCTTCATGAGGGAGATTCACTGGAAGAATAGGGAGAAATTAGGAAGCAAGAGATCATGATGAGGAAGCAAAGATGTTGTTAGTAATCATATTTTATGACTGTCACTGTAGAATCAGCCTTTTATGGGAAAATTTTTTTTAATATTAAAAAATACTCCAAATAGAATCAGCCTTTTAAAATCCCATGCATTCTTTAGTCAGAATAATTATCAGTATTGAATGAAAGTGAAAGGACAAAAATTCAGAGGGGAGGGGCAGAAACTGTGCTCTCACTTGCTTTGCATACCCTTAACAACAATGCAATTCAAGTAAAATATATCTTTGGTCCTTTCTATTTGTAATTTATGAAGAAATAATGAGTGAAAGAATAATTTTACTTCTTAGGGGAGTCTAAGGAAAAATGATAATGAACTGAAAGTTTAATTCTTTCTTTGATTCTGACTAATCCTTTTAAGAACTAGGACATAAATTTTTATCCCTGTGTTTGCTAATCTACACAGAAAAGATTTCAAGGACCTTTAAGAGGCCCTGTAAGGATGCTTAAATTTCTAGGTCTCCTAACACTTATGCCCAAGGAAAACATTTTAAAATATTACCATATGCTTTTCAGTGTCAAAAGCCAACTTCTATAATGGCTTCTTCTTCTTCCTAACATCTTTAGGTGGATGTTTTCCAAGATGATTTCCTTTTTTTCCTCTCTACATTTCTAATCTTAGTGCTTCATTCACTTCAATGACTTTAACTAGCTCTCTCTGCAGATGATTCCCAAATCCATATATTCCAAGGGGCACTGTGATCTAGTGGGCTGAGCTGTCCTGAAACCAGGAAGAATTAGGTTCAAGTCCTGTTTCTGACCTATACAAGTCCTTTTATATGACCCTGAGCACCTCTCAATGCTCTGGACAATGATTGAGTACTCTCAGTTTTAGAGAGCATACCAATCTGCATTGAAGGAGGGAGCTGCATCACCAAGGAAGTCCCTATACAAATAAAGTCCAAGTTCCCTTCCTTATTTGTATCTCTATCAGGAAAACAGCTTCCATGAAATAGTATGTGACACCAGATTTTATAACACAGTAGAATTCTGTTATACCATGGCTAATAATTATGTAGATTCAGTTATATCTGAAAGCCAAATAATGCTCCTTAAAATTTTGCTTAATAGAATACAAACACAACCTAACTTAGATGACCTATACATAGGGCCAGACATAGTCCAACACAATTTAAATAAGATAGTATGTTGTATTCCTGTGAAATAGTAACAAAATTAAAATTAAAGAGATACTAAGAGATACTAAAGGATGGAGAAAAGTTTAAATTCATCTCTAGGATTCACTGAAAGTTTCCATTGTCAAGAACCAACAAATAATTGAAGATTAGTCCCAGATGATTAGCAGCAAAAACATGATATAATAATCTATATAAAATACATTATATATCTTTTATATATACATACATAGATATCTATAAATATTTATATCTATCTATATCTGCCAACACCTTTGTGTTCAGTTTTCCAGTTTCTTAAGATCAGTGTCTTAAGGACTATTGAGTTATGTGCTGTTTAAATATTTACACTAGAAATCCAAGTTACAGTGACTGCATAAAACTCATTCTCTGTTGCTCTTTGAAACTTGGAATAATCTTCACATTCTTCCTCCTTGCAGGCACATTTCAAGGCCTGCATGCATGATAAAATATAATAAATTTATAATAAATCATCTGTAATGAACATCAGACTTAAAACTAATGATGGATAAGACTTTTTCTCCCCATTCTCTTTTCTCGGGCTGTTCTACATTTTGTACTTCATGTGCTATGTTTCATGTGCCTTCCCTATTAAAAGTAAGATAAAACTTGGCCTTATACAATAAAATAAATATCAACTTTGTAACTAACTGTCAGTAGCACTTCAGAATACACTGCATGTTTTTCAAAAATTTTAGACACTTTTATTTTCCCCAATGGTCTCTATTTTCTCATGGAAATTTTTCATATCAGCCAAGAGGTCTATGCCATGATATACTGTGCTGTTGAGCTGGGATCAAGTGATTTGGTCCCCATCTTTTATTTAAATATTTCTGATTTTTCTTCTACTAGGAACAGTTCCATTCAGGAATGGGGATGATAGATAGGCTGTTTCCAATAGAAAAACTACCCTTCTATTGCTGAGAGCAAGTTGTATTTATGCTTCCCCCTAATTTATGCATTTAAAAATATGCTGAGTGTAGTAGATTGAATTGTCTCTATTTTTATTTACATTTAGGATTTTATCCAAAGGAGAAAAAAAGTTGTCCAATCACTAAATTTCAGTAGGGATATTCAAATTCAAATTCAAAATTTTGAAAACAATCATCTGTTATAAAATTTTTGTCACACAGCACAAAAAGGATATTTTACTGTAGAAGTCGGCTGTGAAATCTACAGTTTTGCAATATCTGGGCATGTGGATAGCCTGAAACATAACAGCAAATACTGTGCATAATTTCTTCAGAACTACCAAAAGGATGATTGAAAAAAGAAAAATCCAGAACTCTTTCTAATTCCTTTAACTTCTCCTCGAGTAGTAAAAAATTAGGGAAATGGTGGCAATAAATGCAAAAAACAGAAAAGCTATAAAGACCAGTAAAGACTTCCGAGTCTCAAAAAAATTACATTCAGTACACAGGATGAATTCGTCCGGACAAAATCTCCTCAGAGTATCAGGCCCAGGAAAACCATTGTTGTCAATAATTTTCTTGTAATGATTCATTGAAGGTTTTGGCTCAAACTGATTTGCAGCATAACGGTAGAGACCAAACTTGGGAGCAGTTCGGTCATTGAAAGAATAAACAAAGTATCCACGAAGTCTGACACCATCCAATACATGGGCTGAAAAATAAAAGAGAGGGGATAAAAAGAAAAGGAGGCTGATTATTAAAGTTATGTTACAGGCAACAGTTATTTAAAGGAAATACATTTAACATAGCCTTGGAAGCTGAGAAAACATCTAATGTTTTATAAATAAAACCTAAGATGGAATTAGGAAAAAAAATCTTAAATATGAAAAAGAACATGAATTGATTAAATCTCTTGGCCAGATTTGTAACAGGGCTTCTTAGACTTTTTCCACTCGTGACCTCTTTTCACCCAAGAAATTTTTACATGACCCAGGGCATATAGGTATATAAAATAAGTATACATAACCTTTTACTGTTACCAAATTTTTCATGACTCCCACATTCAGTTAGGTGACCCTTATGGGGTCGTGACCCACAGTTTAAGAGAGAACTGATGAACTGTGAGTGCAGACTGAAGCATATTTTTCACTTTCTTTTTCTTTTCTTTTTGGCAATATAGCTAATATGGAAATGTATTCTGCATGACTTCATATGCATAATAGGTATGATATTGCTTGCCTTCTCAATGGGTGGGGGAGAGGCTGAAGGGAGGGAGAGAATTTGGACCTCAAAATTTTAAAAAATGAGTATTAAAGGAAAAAAGATAATAAAAAATATACAACCTCTTAAAAATCTAATCAAGGAATTTATTTTTACTTGCATCTTTTTGGGGGGCGGGCAATGAGGGTTAAGTGACTTGCCCAGGTTCACACAACTAATAAGTGTCAAGTGTCTGAGGTCAGATTTGAAGTCAGGTCCTCCTGAATCCAAGGGCCAGTGCTTTTATCCACTGTGCCACCTAGCTGCCTGCCCCCCCCAACCCCGAAATTTACTTTGAATAATGGGAGTAATTAACCAAGCTTCACATTTCCTACTGCCAAAAGAAGAGGTTCATTAAGGAGATGATAAAAGGCAAGATTTCAGAGACATCTGAGATGAGTGAGAGGATAACCCATATCACTGTGGATCCTGAACAGTTTCTTTAATACTTCCTTGGATCTGTGATCTCCTCAATGAGGGCTCTCCCTTCAATGGTGTGAATCAAAAATTATCCATGCTTTCTCATCGGGTATGATTCTTTTCCATGTTTTCCCATAGGTCTTCCCAATGTGCTGAGACTTTCCTTATATTGCACTGATAAAAACAGAACATGTAAGCTGTGAATCAATTATCCCTGGCTTTCCCTCCATAAGAGACTCTTCTCCTTTTCAGTCTGTATATTTGTCCAATATCTTTTACACTGCTTCTCCCAAACAGTTCTCTATTAGGAATGATATGCTTTGCCTGACGCATGCCCCGTTGGTATGCCCACCGCCCCTTAAATAACCTACAACTTTAATTCTTTAGAAATGACGGCTGTATAACATTACCAGGAAAATACTTATGTTGGGGCTTCTGTTTTAGGGGAAATCTTGAGGTTGATAAAAGCACTGTATATTATACAAAACGATCTATTCCACCATTCTCCTATTCAGTTCTGGGGCCAAGTCAATATGGAGAGTTTGTCCAAGATGGATATATAATAGTTCCTTTGGGATCACTCCCCCCAACTGAGCACTCACAGTTTGGGTCCCCACAGGGAAAAATCTACTTCTCCCCTCAGGGTTCTAGTGGTAACCTTGAAGGATTGGGCTTTCCAGAACTGTAGCTCAGGAGAACCAAATCATGTACTTCACAGAGATCATCAATATTTTTGTTGTTGTTTTTCAGTCATTTCAATTGTGTCCTACTCTTTGTAATCCCATTCGGTATTTTCTTGGCAAAAAATGCAGGAGTTGTTTGCTATTTCCTTCTCCAGCTCATTTTACAGATGAGAAAACTGAGGCAAACAGCAAGTTACTTTGAAGGGTCATATGGCTAGTAGGTGTCTGAAGATGGATTTGAACTCAGGTCTTTCTGACTCCAGGTTCAGTACTCCATTTAGGTGGCCTAGTCTTTTGTTTTTTTCCCAAGGTGATACTATTCCTACTGACACGCTTCCCCTACACCCTCTCCCATTTGTTATCCATTCCCCTTTGGAGTTTTGCTTATTTGTTCATTTTTTTCCTGCTTTTGTCTAGTTATTTAATTCTTCCCCTCTTTTTTCCTCTTAGTTAATTAGCTTTTAGCAAAGGTATTTACCAAGATCGTATTGTAAATGCAATTGGTACAAAACATTTCTCCTAATGGGGATGGAGGTGCTCTCCCCTTGCACAAGTTTCTTGGAGAGAGTCAAAGGAAATTCCAAAGCTCAGTGATGGTGAGGTAGACATATAAGGAAAACATGGCAAATGAGTAACTCATAGCTCTTGGTTCTGGTAGTCCTCTTCTCCTTTCTTAAAGTGCTCATGAAATTTCCCTTAGATTCAGCTGGACTCTAATAGTCAGTGCCTTTGTAGAGTTCATAGAGCATACTTCTTGCCACATTGAAGAGTCATATTCCTTTAAACTGCTTCCTCCTCCTGGATCTGTATCCATTCTTTGTCTTTTGATGTGTCTCCCTAATTGAAGGTGGATGCCTTGTCTCTTATTTATACTGGTCCAGGCTGATTCCTTCTCAGAGAATTGATTAGCTGGAATCCTTAGCTCCTTGACTTGGAGCCTTCAATCACTGCCTGGTTGAGTTTACCAGTGGGCCAACTGCTCTTTTTACATAGGTCAAGAGGTTTTGTCTGATTTTTTTCACAAGATATGTTCTTTGTGGTGTCATCTACCTTCATCCAATAGTCAAAAGTCCTATATACTTTCTTTCTTTCTTTCTTTTTTTCTTTTCTTTTCTTTTTTTTAGTGAGGCAATTGGGGTTAAGTAACTTGCCCAGGGTCACACAGCTAGTAAGTGTTAAGTGTCTGAGGCCAGATTTGAACTCAGGTACTCCTGACTCCAGGGCCGGTGCTCTATCCACTGGGCCACCTAACTGCCCCGCTATATACTTTCAAATTAAGGGCTTTGTTTGTACACTGTGATTAGGATATACAAAAATTCTTTGATATCTAATTTGCTCTGTTGATTAATTGAGTTGTGGATGAAATGCCATCCAAATATATGGATGGATGGACCAGCTGTAGTGGCTCTCCATTAAGATGTACATCAATTATGACAATCTAGATAACAAAAATTCTTAGATATTTTTTCATACATTTTTTCCTAAGAAGATAATGAAATCAAATTCTTGTGAGTGATAATGAACTTGTTTATGAGTTCTACCATATCCTAAAGATTGATACAATTAGCATGATCTTATCCACAAACGATAGCTTCTATAGGACTTTACCAATAATAAGAAATCTCTTTTTTTTTTGTTTGAACTTTATGATGGACATTTTGCATGATTGTGGCAAACATTTTGGACCTATTTTCACTTCTTTTATATTTCACTAAGTATTTTAATCTGAGGAACATCAAACAAAAGAATCTGTGTTGTTGCTGAATATTTCATGGAAGCTTATATGAGTTCAACATATGCAGGACAGAGATCTTGTTGAAGGAGCTCCTCTAAGATGATTTTTAAAATTCTGTTTGTTTATTTTTGTGGGACAGTGAGGTTTAAGTGACTTGTCCAGGGTCACACAGCTTGTAAGTGTCAAGTGTCTGAGGTCAGATTTGAACTCAGGTCCTCCTGAATCCAGGGCTGGTGCTTTATTGACTGCACCTCCTAGCTGCCCCTCTAAGATGATATTTTGCTCTACCAAATAGTTCTTTTCATGGTATCCAAACAATAAGCACAATGGCGTCTGGAATTCACTATACCTCTCAGACAACAGTGACCTTGGGCTCCTTGTTGTTTCTTGCACAAAATAGCCATCTCCCAACTGTGAGTATTTTCACTTTCTGGTTTTATGCCTGGAATTCTCTCCCTCCTCATCTCCATCTCCTGGCCTCCCTGCCTTCCTTGAAGTATCACCTAAAATCTCATCTTCTTCCAAAAGCCTTTCCTGATTCCCCCCCCCCTTTTTTGTTTTTGTTTGTTTTTGTTTTTTGTTTTGGTGAGGCAACTGGGGTTAAATGACTTGCCCACAGTCACACAGCTAGTAAGTGTTAAGTGTCTGAGGCCGGATTTGAATCCAGGGCCAGTGCTCTATCCACTGTGCCACCTAGCTGCCCCCAATCCCCTTTTAAAGTTAGTGACTTCCCTCTGTTGATCATTGCCAATCTGTGGTGTACATACCTTATTTGTATACAGTTATTCCCAGGCTGTCTCCCTCATTAGCTTGTGAATTCCTTGAGAGCAGTTAGCACAGTATCTGGCATGTAGTACATACTTAATAAACATTTGTTGACTGATTTACTAGTCTACTATGAAATATCATTTATGAAAGCTTGTCTATTCTTTCATATCTTCATCCGGGATTCTTTAAAAAGCCTTGTAGGTTATTCTTATAAAGATGTTGTAGAGATGGGAAAGCCATTATATGAAGTAGAAGTTACTGATATTTTCAGGACTGATTTTTTGAGGGTAGCGATCATATCTGTTGTTTTTTTTCCCCTTGATATCCTTCCTTTTCCAAACATCATGAGAATCTATCCCTCAATGTCATCATAATTATATCACCTCCAGGAGAGAACTCCACTCTATAAATTTTGTTTAGGTCAGCTAGTTTTGCCATCTTTATTTTCCTTAATGCTATGCACCTCTTCATGCAAACACATGAGGAATTGTTATAATAGAAAATTAAATGTGTTATTGATGGAGAATTAATTTGTTATAGTAATCTTGGTGATTTTTTTCTATTTTTATCTATTTATTGTTCTTCTAGTTTTATCCTTGGGATGAACTGGTTTAATTGAGTCTGTTGCCAGCTTTCATGCCAACAAGTTTGTATTTTAAACTGATATTGCTTTAGACTGGAACATCTTTCTGCTTGGCAAAGAAACCAACTATTTACTGGCTGAGGCCATTTCTAGGTATCTTTAGTCTTCTTCAATTTATATTTGCTAACTTCCATATGAAATATTGATAGTCTTTGCCTGCTCTCTTACCCATTTCCCATTTTAAACAATATCAATAGCTTGTTTACATGGGTCATTTGGAGTTGTTTTAATTGTATGCCATATATTTTCTCATTTTTATTTTTTTCTAATTTGATATTGATTTTGGTATTGACTAACAAATCAGTAGTCTGATTGTAGAGATAGATTGAAAATTACTCCTATATCAATCACTATATTTCTTGTAAAAGTTATGTAGTCAGTTTCCTTTTGTGGGATGTTATTTGTTTCTCAACATGTTTAGTATCTCCTAATTATTGCATCAAAGAAAAAAAAGTCTTGTCTATAAAGAAAAAAATAATTTACATAAAGAAGTTTCATTCTGGATAAGATGTATAACTTAACAGAAGCAGATTATCCACAAAGACAATGTGAATATCTAGGAGAAATGAAAGAGATTTTTAAAAATGGAATGACACCTCTAAAGAAAAAGCTTGAAAAAGTAATAAATCACTTAGAAAAGAAAGTGGTCAGCCTTATCCAAGAAATGGATTCTCTGAAAACTAGAATAGACCACATGGACATCATCTATTTAATAAGACCATGAAAATTTAGAACAAAATCAAGACTGAAAAAGGGGAAAAGTAAGATATTTTATTTTATTAATGACCTGGAAAATAGGCAAAGGAAAGATAATTCTAAAATCATTGGATATCTTGACTGCCATGATCAGAAAATTATAATAAACATCACAAAAGAAAACCACCTAGATTTATTTACAAGAAGGCCAAGTAAAGATAGAAAGGATCCACTAATTACCACCTAAAAGTAAAGCCTCAGTAAAGCCAAAATCAAAAGCTTCTATTTCAAAGAAAAAAATGCTACAAGCAAACAGAAAGAAAGAGTTCAAGTACCAAGAAACCACCATCATGATCACACAAGACCTGGCAGCTTCTAGTATGGAGGAGAGGAAATCTTGGAATATAACATTCCACAATGCAAAAGTTACAGGCTTACAAACCAAAAAAAATACCTTACCCTGAAAAGTTGAATATACTCCCATGGGTGAGGGGGGAGGAGGAAATGGATCTTTAATGGAATAAAGGACTTTCAATCATTTATTATAACAAGGTTACAGCTGGGTAACAACTCTGAAATGCAAACATTAGAATCAAGAGAAACTTTGAAAAGTAAATTTATTTTAGTAATTAGAGGTGGCTATATCATAATATAGTGCTAATATTCTACTAAGTGTCTCCTTAGAACCTCAGTGTATTCAAAGAGTATTGAGGGCGTTAAATAAGAAACATAGAGGACCTGTGGGCAGACTAGTTCTGTTCTGAAGGTTTTAAGAGAGGACAGAGAAGTGAAGAATAAAAGAATATATTAGTATTGAAAGGAGAAACAATTGAGTAGAATTCTCAAAAGTGTAGTAAATGAGGAGTATGCAAATATGAAGGAAAGGGTAGAGAGAGTAGGCATGAGATGAATCTTTTTCTTATCTGAAATGGATAAAGGAGTTAAACATATGTACCCAGAGGCAGCTAGGTGGCACAGTGGATAGACCACCAGCTCTGGATTCAGGAGGACCTGAGTTCAAATCCAGCCTCAGACCCTTGACACTAGCTGTGTGACCCTGGGCAAGTCACTTAACCCAATTGCCTCAGCAAAAACAAAAAACAAAAAACAAAAAAAACCCATATGTACCCACAGTTAAGTGTAGTAACACACCAAACTCAAGAGGGAAACTAGTGAGGGGTAAGTAAGGGAATGGTTAAGAGGGAGCGAATAAATGAGGTCAAAATAAACTTCCTGATACCGAGGGAGGGAAGAAAGGAAAAAAAGAAAAAAAAGAAAGGCAGAGACATATTGAGGAGTCAGCTTCTTCTACATGTCATGCAGCTTCCAAAGTCTTTCTCTCTCTCCTTGTGGTCCCACAGAGACTTTGAAATCTCTCTCAAAGAAGAAAAGGGAGAATGTCTCTCATCCCCAAAGCTTTCATGACAATTCCTTCCCTCATGCAGGCATGGAGTGTCATGTCAGCCTTTCCTCTACCAATTAGGAGATTCTCCAAGTGAGGGCATGAAAAATTCCTTAGCCTTGGCTGGAAACATGATTCTTAGCACTCTCTGACTCTTTTCTACCTCTTTGCCACCATGTCTATGAAAGTGGAAAGAAGCCACACAGGACTAAGAGCTGTGTTGTATTCTTCATTGTTTCATGAGTCCCTATGGCCAATGAATTAATGATCCAGTGGTCAGTCTACAACTGATATGCTCCTCCATACCTAGCTGATCCTCAGAAAGTAAACATAATATGTCACCAGACCTATATTCCAACACTTTCTAGTATAGTAAAAATCTGCTAGTACCTGTCCTGGCACAGCCTTGAAGAACTCATGGTTACCTCCATGGCTTAAAGAAAACACTTGAATAGTCCCTGGAGTGATATGTGCCCTTCTACTTGTAGTTTGTTAGGTGGTACACTGGATAGAGTGCCAGGCCCAGAGTCAGGAAGACTCCTCTTTCTGAGTTCAAATCTGGCCCCAGTAACTTGGTAGCTGTGTGTCTCTGGGCAAGTCATTTTACCCTATTTGCCTCAGTTTCCTCATCTGTAAAATGAGCTGGAGAAGGACATAACAAACTACTCCAGTTTATTTGCCAAGAAAATCCCAAATGGGGTCACAACAGAAAGTTGTCAACCCAATAAGAACTGGACACAGCAGAAAAAAAAGATGAGTGAATGTCTAACAACCTAGATCACAGTGATGAGAAACATTAAAATGATCTGTTAGATATAAATAGTAGTGACAGGGAATTGGTCATTTTTTGCTTAGAATTAAAGGTCTGACTGGCTGTACTTTAGGCATGATAAGAACATCAGCATATTGTTCATATTTTTAGGGTTTGAGAATTTTAATATGTACACATGGATAGAATGTTATACACTCAAATAAAATCTGTTATCACATTGCATTACAGAGCCCTTACCTTTTAAAGCTTCATTGACATAATTCTGTATATAATACGTCCTCATCTTGTCTTGCATCACATGTGGATCATCATCAATTCCATTAGCTATTATGTACACAGGGATGTCTCCATACTTGGACTTAAACCAGTTGAGCACCCTGCGCAATCCCCAGGGCACCACAGCCACCCTACTTGGTGAGTTTAGCCATGTGCTGTCTGTCATTTCTTGTACTTCTAGATAGTCATTGTATTTCGCTGGATCTTCTTTTTCCCAGTCCACAAGGATAGTGGTATAATGACTTAAAGCAAGAAAGTCAAATGATCCCTGGATTAGCTTCTTTTCACTTTCAGTGAAATAAGGCAAAAAGAAATTGTTTCTTTGGTTCAGCCACTCTCTCATAACATGTGGATAGTCACCACTGCCAAAAATGGGCTCAGCAAGCCAGCCAATGTCAAATTCCAAAACTCTCTCAGCTACTTCTTTATCATTTTGTGAGAAAGGGCAGGCTGGCTCTACCCAATCAGCCTGTAAGGCTATTGAGATTTTACCTTTCTGAGATCTTCTAAAATGTTGATCATACAAATGCCAAGCTTGTGCGTGGGCCTTCAAAAGATTATGTCCTGCATTATATGTCATATTCTGTATATGAGGTTCATTCATTGTAATCCAAAACTTAACAAACTGGCCAAGTTCTTTAAAACACAGCCTGGCATATTCTCCAAAAGAATGAACAATTAGGGGGTTCTCCCAGGCTCCATTTTTACCTAAAAGAAGAGGAAGATCTTGATACTCAGGGGCTGGTTGCCATAATGCAACAACAGGTGTTATGTTCACACGGACGAGTTCACTCACAAAACAACGATAATAATGTAAGATTGTATAATTGACTTGAGATTGGTTCCCCAAGGGCAGGATCTGGGCCCACTTCAATGAGAAGTAAAAATGAGTTACATGTATTTCCCGAAGCAGAGAAATCTGGAGCCTGATGGCAGCAAAATCCACACAATGAGGCTTCCTTCTCGAAGTCACAACCCCATCAACTTTAATAAGCTTTTTACTCTGATGGATATCCCAGACATAAACATTTGGATCATTAAACTGGGAAGGAGTTGTATCTACCTAAGAAAAGTAAAGGAAACATCCATTTTAACAGGATAGTCAGTAGGCATAGAAAATCCATTAAGCAGAACAATGAATCATAAAAGAAAAGATGAATATGCTTTTTAAAAATACACCATGGATGTCTCAAAATAGAAGTAGGATTTTTTTTTTCTTTTGATCACCTGTTTATTATGTACACAGTTGCCACAAACCAGCTTATACTTTTACTCTCTAAGGTCATGAAAAAGAAAAGAAAGCTTATTTAGTGCCTTCCAACTTCAAAATTACAGTACACGTACGCACAAATGCTCAACGATGGAGGCAACCTATTAATAGAAATGTATCTTTTAAAATATCAAGTCAGTTTGTCAATGGAATGTGCAGGTCGTAAGAGCCAGAATCAATGAACTTTGGAGAAGGAAATATATGTGTATGTCTGAATGTGTATGAACATAAACTCATACTTTTTTTTTCGGTGAGGCAATTGGGGTTAAGTGACTTGCCCAGGGTCACACAGCTAGTAAGTGTCAAGGATCTGAGGCCGGATTTGAACTCAGGTCCTCCTGAATCCAGGGCCGGTGCTCTATCCACTGTGCCACCTAGCTACCCCATAAACTCGTACTTCTTGTCACAAATATATGTTTATTCAAATGCCACCTGAAAAAATATGTTAAGGTGCTATTAGCATTTATTGAATGATAACTGTGTGCACAGGGGTAAGACAGGGCACCCAAAAAGTCTTAGTGCAATGTTAAGCTTTTGTAGCTTTACTGCCTTTTTATTGGATTAAGGCTAGGTAAGAAAGGAGGCAAAGAAAGGCCCCTTTTACCTAGTCTAACTAAATAAATATTGTTGTTATTTTTTGTCCTTCATTTTCAAAGAGGATCATGACATTGAGGTGATGTCATAACTTGCAGTGAATTGGATTTAAGTGAGGGAAGGCTAATCAAGGTCACCAACCTCACTCTCTCCTCCAGAGCCATCTGGGTCCAGTGGCAAGATATACATATAGAAGAAGACGGTCCAGGATATTTTGTAGGACAATTGGGGTTAAGTGACTTGCCCAGTATCACACAGCTAGTAAGTGTCTGAGGTGACATTTGAACTCAGGTCCTGCTCTATCCACAATGCCACCTAAATAGAGAAGAGGGAGGGGTGCAGGAAGACCCCCAGGGTTTCAGGCCAAAAGAGATACAATTGCTATTTAGGCCAAACAATGACAAAACGAAGCCTAGCTGAAACCTATTGTTGGTGAATCAATGAGGGCAAGAGTTATTTAGGTTTGAGAAGTGGTCTTTAAAAGACAGCTTGCAGGTAAACCCAAGAAATCTTCTGAGGTTTCTGCAGGCAAATTTGTATTCCTTTAGGCAGTGCACCAGCAGGTAAGGGTATGACTCTCTATAGGAATCAAATAGTAAATAATCAACAAAGGGAAGGCCCTAGAACTAAAAGGGATTAGGAAAGGCTCCCTGTAGGAGGTGAGATTTTAACTGGGACCTAAAGGAAAGTGATGGTGGAGATGAGGAGGGAGAACATTCCATGCAATGGGTCAGTCAGGATAAATGTCCATAGCCAGAGATGGAATGTTTATTTTCACTGAATGGGCATTGCCTCAGGCAAACTGAGACCTGTGAAAGGCCTTAGCTTAAAAAGGGTAAGGTCATATATCTTGGCATTAGACCCAGATGGCTCTGGGGGAGAGAGTGAGGCTGGTAAGCTTGCACAGCCCAGCATCACTTAAATCCAATTCAGTGCAAGTCATGACAGATGTCACGGTCCTCTTTGAGAATGAAGGACAAAGGGGCAGCTAGGTGGCGCAGTGGATTAAGCACCAGTCCTGGATTCAGGAGGACCTGAGTTCAAATCCGGCCTCAGACACTTGACACTTACTAGCTGTGTGACCCTGGGCAAGTCACTTAATCCTCATTGCCCTGAAAGAGAGAGAGAGAGAGAGATAATGAATGATAAACAACAATAACGACAACGGCCTTTTATTGGAGACTTGTGCCAATGAGCAAAATTAACTCACTGACAGAGCCATAGCTAAGCATTTTTGCTTAAGGCAAAGTACCTCAAAGCATTCGTGTAGCTGCACAGTCTCCTTAGACTGGGGGGCGTGCAATGGAGAAAGAGGAGGGTGGCAGGCCATTGTCACAGGACTGGGAGACAGAGGTCAGAGAACACTGGCTGAAGGGCACTAGAGGCCACTGTGTGGAAGCCAGAGAGGGAAGGGGTAGGAGGTATAGGGTACCACAATGGAAGAGCTCACTCCAGCCTGTCATCTGATAGATTCCTATTTTAGCTAATAATTTTATTAGCCAGATTGTTGTTTTATTAGCCAAATCTGTTGTTTCTAAACCTGGAAGGAGTGCAAAGACTGTTAGTATCCTCTAAATCTGTTTTTCTCTAAATTCAACTCTAAGGAGAAAGCCCCACCCTAGTTGCAGGTCTTCACATGGACCCCTGATGATAGACAAAAGTAGTTAAAACACCTGCTAAAGGCAATACTCTAGTGCTTTACTGAGCTAAGCAATACAATTAATTTTATAGTGAGTTAAAATAAAAAGTAAAAGCTAATTTTTTAAAAAAGAATATTTTTTTAGGTGCAGTGGATAAATCACTGGTCCTGGATTCAGGAAGACCTGAGTTCAAATCCAGCCTCAGACACTTGACACTTACTAGCTTTGTGACCTTGAGCAAGTCACTTAACCCTCATTGCCCTGCAAAAAGAAAAAGAAAAAAAAAGACATTTTTGTAGCAACAATGATTTCTAGTCATTTTAAACATGGGTACTCCAAATGAACATGAATCATTAGAACAAGTGAACAATATTAAAAATTGCAAAACTAGGAAAAGTTCTGTGAGCTTACTCTTCCCAAGAAATGTGAACTGCATGACACTTAACACCTTGCATTTTCCTCTGCCTCAACATTTTCTTTAAAACTTAAAAAAAAAATCCTCATAGAGTTCAAGTGTCTTGGTTTGACCCTCTATTCCACCCTCATTCCAAAAGCAGGGGTCAGCTGAGTCACAGTTTCAAATGTGCGGTAAAGGTTCTGTTGAATTTTATAGGGTTGTTGAAAATCAGCTGTGGTTCTCTCCAGGGAGGTCAGTACTGCACTTATAAAGGAGAGTAATAAAAAGCTGCATGTCAGAGGGAAATTGCTTTTCTGGAGAATTGTCCCTTGTAGATTACCAATGCATGCATTTCTCCCTAATGCAGCAGGAATGCTGTCAGAAGTATTTTTCCATTGTGACACCTCCACAAATCATGCTTTCTTGGCCTTGTGCCAGAAAACTGTTTGCATGCCCTTTTTGAAGGGAAAATATACATCTTGTGAATCATTTTTTGGTTAGCTCTTAAAAGAACCCTAAATTGAGTAAAAATTTTATAACTGTGCTTCCCAAAGGCAGCAGCCATATTTCTATTTTTAGTCTCAATGATAGCCAATATGGCTTTTCTTTTTTCTTTTTTTTTGGTAAGTAATCCATCAGGTATGGTTTCTGCAACAATGTAGTTTTACAAAATATTTTAAAATTAGAAATGATATTAGGGTTCTGCAGTGCTCTGCCAAAAGCAAGGAAATTGTAATGGATTCTTTAAGGAAAAACTAAACCAAAACATCTCAGATTTCATGCATTTTTTCCTTATAGAGCTCTGATGCAGGATATAGTTGAGGTAGGGGGTGGGGGTGGGGGGAATGTGGCTTTCAGACCTGCTAAATTGAAATCAGAGAAATTTTTTGCTAATATAGGGAAATTTCTATGCCTCCAATATATGAGTAGTGCCATGATTATTCATTTTTTTGGGTGGGGCAATTGGGGTTAAGTGATTTGCCCAGGGTCACACAGCTAGTAAGTGTCAAGTGTCTGAGGCTAGATTTAAACTCAGGTCCTCCTGAATCCAGGGCTGGTGTTTTATCCACTGCACCACCTAGCTTCCCCATCCATGTTTATATTCTATACAAGAAATGCTATAATCTGGGAACTAACCCACTTGGGTACATAATTACAATTAAATGAACTGATAGCTTATCTTAGTAAACTGTGTAGCTCTTACTGTCAATTATCTTCCTGTCTCAAGATTCAGTACTCCATCTACTGTGCCACCTACCTGCCTAGAAAAGAGCACATTCTTTGTGTTATGTACTCTAAGATGATTTTTCAGAAATGTACAAGTCACTATTCTCTGTATGTTAACAATCGAGAAATTAGGTAGCCACTGCAGAATATCTTTTTTCCAAATTTTGAAAATTTTGCCATCTTGCAAAGTGCCTCAGTCTTAATGATCATGAAGCCTAAGTTTAAATGGAAAAACCTGGAAGATAATCTATAATAAGAGCGACATTAGGTAGGCTCTCACTTCATTTAATCATAATTATGCACTCAAATGGGTTAATCCCCAAATTATAGAATGTAAGCCTGGCACTACTCATATGTTGGAGGCATAGACATTTCCTTACATTAACAAACAAATGTTCCCATTTCATTTTGGCAGATCTTAAAGCAGTTCAAAACTGGCCTCAGATACTTATTTACTAGCCGTGGGACCCTGGGCAAGTCACTTAATTACGCTGTTTGCCTTAATTTCCCAAATTCTAAAATGGAGATAATTCCCACACCTACCTTGAAATTTTGTGAGAATGAAATGATATCATACTTGCAAAGCGCTTAGCACACTGCCTAGTACATAAGTTATATAAGTGTTTATTCCCTAAACCACTTCCTTCCAAAGTTAAGTAGTTGACTTTCTCCTCCTCTTCTTCCTTCTTCTTCTTCTTATCTTATTATTTTCCTCCCCCTTCTTCTATAAAGCCACCACTGAGTTCAGAAGAGACAGAGGTTTACTATTATCTTTGACAACTAGAGAGCTACAGAAGATTAAGCTGTTCTTTAAGTTTCTTTTTTAAAGTAATTTTTGTTACATTTTAAGTTCCAAATTGTCTCCTTCCCTCCCTCTCTACCCTGCACTAGAGAAGATCACCATTTAACACAGATACACACACACACACAAACATGCAAAACCATACTATGCTTACTTCTATTTATCAGTTCTTTCTCTGGAGGTGGATAGCACCCTCCTTCATGGGTCCTTGTAGTTGATTTGTATATTTTTCCACAGCGTCTCCAACATTTATTATTTTCCTTTTTTGTCATATTAGCCAATCTGATAGGTGTCAGGTGGTACCTCAGAGTTGTTTTAATGCTATAAATATTTTTATACATCTAGGTCTTTTCCCTTTTTCCCTGGTCACCTTGGGAAACAGACCTATCTACTGGTCAAAGGGTACACACAGTTTTATAACTCTCTGGGCATAATTCCAGATTGCTCTCCAAAATGGTTGGATCAATTCCCCATTCCACCAACAGTGTATCAGTGTCCCAATTTTTCCACATCCCCTCCAACATTTGCCATTTTCCCCTTCTATCATTTTAGTCAATTAGATAGATGTGAGATGGTGTTACAAAATTGCTTTTCTTCCTTAAGTTTCAAAGTGTACATATAGACTCAGCTTTATATCATTTCTCCTATCTCCAGTAGAAAAATCTAGCATAAAAGAGAGTGGTAATTACCAAGGTCTGCTTAGTTAAACACTGGCCATTCTGATTGTTGATAGAAGGACAAAGGCAGCATGAATACAAAACTGGTAATCTCCTACAATTCTAGGTTTTAAAAAAAGCATATTTATATATGTGTGTATACATACATATATACATATATATTTCAGTACATGAGAAGGCCTGGGATTTCACCCAAGAGAGTCCTTCCACTGCCAATGACTACAACCCTTCACCACCTGGTAGTCTGATTTCCTGTAATGCTGTGGCCAAAAACATTCAACTGGTGGCCAAACAACTGGTGAGGAGCCTCTACAAACTTAGCTTGGATGACTGACATACAATTAGGTTGTTGCTTGGCCTGTGGAAAGCACCTCTCCAGCTCCTGGGCCATGCCAGAGCTTGTTCTGGCCTGGCACAGCCTTCAAAATCTCAGGGTCACCTCCAGGTCACAATGAGGCATCAAAGGAAGGTAAAGAGAGAGTAGTTTATGTCATAGAATGGGCTATTTTTGTGTGTGTCATGGACTGACAGTCTGGTGAAGCCATCCTCAGAATTCTCAGAAACGTGTTTTTGAATGTACAAAATACATAGAAATAGTAAGGAAAACAATTACATTGAAATACAGCTATCACAGACCTCAGGTTAAAAATCCCTTTATTCAAGTAAAGGTGAAACACTAAAGACCTGGTATGTGAAAGGCTGATTTGCATGACCATCCATTAATCAGTACCCTAGAGTCAAAACATGTTGGAAATGACAAGCAAGGTGGAACAATTTGGGATAATAGAAAATAATGGAGCAGTACAGATAAGGCAACTGTGGGCTAATTTGTAGCAAAGTTCGATTTTTTTAAAGACCTAAAACTTAGCAGAGGAATCATTTTTATATTTCCCTAACACAAAAAAGGGTTTAAATGAAGAAATATTTTATACAGAAGTATTTATTTTGATTGTAAAAATATTTTTTAGGTTAGACAAGAATTTTTCTACAAAGGTTATGAAAAATTCTAAAGACTACAATTAATAGGCATATCTAAACAATTATTGAAAGCCTAGAGCTGGAAGGAAACTTAGTGGTTACTTAGTCAAACCCCTACATTTTACAGATAAGGAACTGAGACCCACAGCAATAATAATGACTTACTATCCTGTGATATTTTTTTGGTGGGACAATGAGGGTTAAGTGACTTGCCCAGAGTCACACAGCTAATAAGTGCCAAGTGTCTGAGGCCACATTTGAACTCAGACCCTCCTGAATCTAGGGCCAGTGCTTTATCCACTGCGCCACCTAGCTGCCCCCATCCTGTGATTTTTAATGACAGCATTTGTTTATTATGATTTTCCATAATATATTTAAATAGCTAATGTGTAGTTACTGATATTTTAGTATTCTTTAAAGTGTTTCTTTTAAAATGACTAATATGGTAATATTTTACATAATTGCACATGTATAACCTATATCTGGTTATTTGCTGCCTCAAGGAGGGGGGAGGGGAGGGAAGAAGGGAATGAGAGAGGGATAGAATTTGGAACTCAAAACTTTAAATAAATAAATAAGCAATAGCGTGTTTCTTTTTAAAATGTCACTTTTGAAGTTCTGAAGCTGGCTAGAGATACCAAGAAAGCTAACATCCTGTCTATAAATATTTACTTCCACGTGCCTCTTCTCTGATATTTTACAAAAATCTAATTGCACAAATTCTCACTATTTCTAATGATTTTTACCCTAACTCAGTTTCTTTTGTCATTTTCCTCCTACCCCTCTGGCCATTCCTTAGTTTTTGTCTCCTTCCCCTGCAGATCCTCTTTGTCCCAGGAGATGAAGATACTGTAGGACTGGGAGATACAAGGAGGAAAATGCTAAGTTTCCTCCATGGCTCTTACCAGTGACTGACTAGAGTTCCAAGGACTAGTTAGTGGTGCCAGGAAAACCAGTGGTGTGGGAAGACTAGTGGAGAATGGGTCTAGACATAGTATGAAGAAACAAGAACTGTGATGCACCAGTTGGAGATGAATCACTGGGTGTTTAGTGGAAAAAGAAAAGTATTAACAGATAGTAAGAGAGTAGGAGTAGCTGAGAGGCAAGCTGATATCACAGTGTTTTGATGTTGGATCTCCTCCTCACATGCCTACTCTTCCACTCCTATCCCTAATATCTTAAAGGAAGCAAATAAAAGTTGCTGTGATATCAAGTCAATCCCCAAACTCTATGTCTGAATCATATCAGTTGAGCTAGTTCCTAAAGGCAAAGTCTCTGAGGAAGGATATCACTTCCTAGGCAACTCAGAAACCTCTAAACGCTGAAGACAGCTTCTTCTTTCCCTATCATTGAATGGTGGGAAAATAGAGCATTTGGGAGATCAGTTACAGGCACTAATTTCAAGAACTGTGACCCCTAGAACCATGGCAAGTGTGTTCAATGAAGGAGACATGAAAACTCCCCCCAACCCCCAGTGCTGATGGCTTGTCAGGATCCCCACCTATTTTTCAATGACAGTGGGTGGAAGCTTATAGTCTTTGGGGGGCAGCATCACCTCATCTTTCAGACACATTCCCATACATTTCAAATAATCAGGTTTGAGTAACAGCTCTTATGAATGGGAAAGTCATAAAATCATGGATTTAGACCTTAGAAGTCATCAGATATAACTATCTCATTTTATGGATGAGAAAGCTGAAACCCAGTGAGGTTAAATTACTTGCCCATGATCACTTGACAGCTAAGTGAAAGAGCCAGAATTTCAGCCCTACCTAGTATTCTAATTCCAAGTCCTTTCTACTTCACCACAGTCTCTGAAAGGACTGAATCTGACTGGACAGTACCCTGAAGAGAGGAGCCCACAGTCATGGAATTAGCGGACACCAAAGGAGAGTTCTAGGTGGTTACTGGCTACCTAAGAAGGAAAGGAAAATAGGAGGAAACAATTGTAGCAACTGTAATCCTAATTATTGCAGAAGAAAGAGATTTAGTTCAATTCATAAAAGAGTTCTGGCAGTTAAGAATGATTTGGGGCTGTGAGAAGTATGCTCCTAGCACAGAGTTTGAAAAATAACTTGATTGAAGAGCATTGACAGCAAGGCTGATCTGCAGAGTTGTCCAGCTTAATAATTGACTGGAGTACCAAAAGAGGGATCAAATTCAGAACCAGGAGTGATAAGGGTATTTTTAACAGGTAACAGAGCCTAAGCACTTGGGATCTAGCTGGCAGTAATGGACTTCTCTAGATTGTCACTACAGAGTACACTATAGCCTGTGCTTTGGGACTCTATTTTTGTTAATGGAAGCACCATACTCACAGCACTCAAAGTTGAAACCACAGAATGGTCCTTTACTCATTCCTTTCCCTTGCCCCTACCAAATTCATTACTTTCTATAATTTCTACCTTTGTAATATTTCTCACATTCATCCCTTTCTCTCCATTTGTCCTGTCACCCCCCTGGTTCAAGTACTTAATATTTCTCACATTTTATTCCTAATTAACTGCTTTGCACCAATCGCTGGTCACTCTAGTCCACCATTCTGTCCACTTCCTCCATATAAATCTTCCTAAAGCACAGCTCTAGTTTTATTGCTCCCAATTCAAAAACCTCCTATGGCTCCCTATTACCTATCCAATAAAGTCCATTTCCCCTATTAGAGTGGAAGCCCCTTTGAGGGAGTGTACTATTTCTGATTTCACTTTTGAATTCCTAACACCTAATATAATACCATGCAAAAAGCAATTAATGTGTCTAATTGGATTTCTGCCATTCAATCAAACTAGCATTTATTAAGTACCTGCTATGTTCTAGGCATTGTGCTAAGAACTAGAAATACAAAGAAAGGGAAAAAAAGTCCCTGATTTCAAAGAGCTCACTCACAGTATGATGCAGGGAAACAACATGCAAACAACTGTGCAAATAAGATACCTACAGGATAAATTAGAGGTAATATCAGAGGGAAACCACTGAGGTTAAGGAGGACTAGAAAAGGCATCTTGCAGAAGTGAATTTAGCTGAGAACTGAAGGAAATCTAGAAGCTGGGAGGCAGAAATGAGGAGGGAGAGTGTACCAGGCCTGGACAACAGCCAGGGGAAATGCTGGGAGTTGGGAGATGGAGTGTCCTATGCAAGAAAAGCTAGAAATGGAAGTGAATTGTTGAAATTTCTTGGCATCAAGGCCCTCCAGTATAGCATTTGATTCCATCTTACCTTTGTGGTAAAAATTATTGGAGTTTAGCTGACTCATTTGGGAGGGGCCACACCTGACCCACCCTAAGGTTATGTATGCTACTGAGGTCAGAAGGAGAAACCTCTCCATTGGCAGTTTTTGAAGGACCTCCCCTTTTGGGGGAGGAAGATTGCACACTCCCTGAGGGGACCCTGGGTTGCTTCCAGACCACTGTTTTCCTCTCTCTCTCCTCTGCCTTCCTGGTGGCCCAAGCAACTAGCAGACTTCCCAGGTGTGGTGAGTGAACACAATAGCCCTGCTTTCCTTTGAATTAACTTAATTGGAAACAACTGGGGATTGTATAGATTTAGGTTAGAGCTAGGAGAATTTATCTGTATTTCTTTTTCCCTACTTCCTTATCTTTGATTTTTATTAATTTTGCCTTTGTTGTTTAATTAATTCCCAAGTAATAAAATCTGATCCTTTTGTGGAAAAGAGGCTGTAAGGCTCCTTTCTTATTGGCCTGTGAGAAATATCTAAAAGGGCAGTTCAGAGGAAAGGGAGCTTTGAACCTAGAGGTCCCTCATTATTTCCGGGACCCCAACCAATATTTCAGTGAGTCACTCAATTAACTCTCCATATATTAAATTTGACCCCCACACCTTGCTAGACTTTTCTCTTACTGTAGCATATCATGCACCCCACATTTTCTCTAAGCATTCTTATTTCTGTGTCAAAATGGATGACTACAATTGACTTTTTATGATTCACATAGGTACTAATGGGACTGCCAGAAGGAACCAAGAAGCACTACCAAAATGTATGAAGTCCAAATCTGAAAACTACAGGAATACAAGTAGTGTGTTCTTCACTTCTGCCCATCGAAAAGCAAGGGATCAAGAATTTTTTAAAAAACTGATCTTGGAATTAAAGCATTAGCTAAGAATATATTGTCTAGGAATGAGATTTGGATTTCTGGACCACGGCTTTAAATATAAGAATGCCAGGCTCTTACCTAGGGATAAAGTCAACTTAACTAAGGCTGATATTTTCTTATCTGGTAAATTTATACTCTATTCTCATCTAAAAAAGGGAGTTGAAGAAAAATTACTATGTACATTTCTCAAACATAATACCATGGAAAGTACAAAGAAAATTACCAGTTGAAAGCTGCAGAAATTCACAGAGAAGAAATCCAAGAAAGGAGTCAGAAGTAAAATGTGTGGTCTCAAATTGATGTTCAGTCATTCGTTTGTGTTCAAGTCCTTATAGTGAGCCCATAGACCATAGCACACCAGGCCCTTCTATCCTCTACTATCTCTTGAAATCTGCCCAAGTTTATATTCATTGTTTTCATGATGCTATTCATCCATCTGATCCTCTGCTGTTCCCTTTTCATTTTGCTTTCAATCTTTCCCAATATCGGTGTCTTTTCCAATGAGTCCTGTCTTCTCATTATGTGAAAAGTATTTAAGCTTCAGTTTCAGTATTTAACCTGCCACTGAATAACCTGGATTAATTTCTTTAAATATTGATGATTTGATTTCCTTGCTATCCAAGAGACTCAAAAGTTTTCTCCAGCACCGCATTTCAAAAGCATAGATTCACTTACTAGCTTTGTGACCCTGGGCAAGTCACTTAACCCTCATTGACCCACAAAAAGAAAAAAAAAAAGCATAGCTTTCCTTAGAGTCTAACTTTCACAGCCATACACTGCTACTGGAAAAAACATAGCTTTGACTATATGGACCTTTGTCAGCAAGATGATATCTCTGCTCTTTTAGTATGCTGTCCAGATTTACCATAGTTTTCCTTCCAAGGAGCAAGCACCTTTTAATTTCATGGCTGCAGTTGCTGTCTGCAGTGACCTTTGAGCCCAAGAATATAAAATTTGACACTGCTTCCATTTCTGCTCCCTCTATTTGCCAAGGAGTATCACCAGTTTGACCAATTGTCATTATCTTTGGTTTTTTTAAGTGTTAAACTTCAAGCAGCTTTTATACTCTCCTCTTTCACTGAGACTTCTTAATTCCTCTTCACTTTTTGCCATCAGAGTAGTATCATCTGCATATTTGAGATTGTTGATATTTCTTCTGCAACCTGCATTCCAGCTTTTGATTCATCTAGCCTGACATTTCACATGCTGTACTCTACATACAAGTGAAATAAATAAAGTGACAATATATAGCCTTGTCATACTCCTTTTCCAATCTTTTTTTTTTTTAGTTTGTTTTTTGTCTTTTTGGCAGGGCAATGAGGGTTAAGTGACTTGCCCAGGGTCACACAGCTAGTAAGTGTCAAGTGTCTGAGGTTGCATTTGAACTCAGGTCCTCCTGAATCCAGGGCCAGTGCTCTATCCACTATGCCACCTAGCTGCCCCTCCTTTTCCATGTTTGGTTCTAACTGTTGCTTTTTGGCCAACATACAGGTTCCTCAGGAGACGAGTCAGATGTTCTTGTATTCCCTTCTCTTTGAGGACTTAACACATTTGTGTTGTGATCCACCTAGTCAAAGACTTTCGTATAGTCAGTGAAGCAGAAGTAGATATTTTTCTGGAACTCTCTTGCTTTTTCCATAATACAGTGAAAGTTGGCAATTTGGTTTCTATTTCCTCTGCCTTTTCAAAAACCAATCTACTCTTTTGATAATTCTCAATTCCCATATTACTGAAGCCTAGCTTGCAGCATCTTAAGTGTAACTTTGCTGGAGTGTGAAATGAGCAAAATTGTTCAGAAATTTGAACATTCCTTGGCATTGCCTTTCTTTAGGATTAGAATATAAACTTATCTTTTTCAATCCAGTGACCACTGTTGTGTTTTCCAAATTTACTGGCATATTGAATGCAAAACGTTAACAGCATCATCCTGGATTTTAAATAGCTCAGCTGAAATTCCATCACCTTCATTACCTTATTGTTAGCAGTGCTTCCTTAGACCCACTTGACTTCATTCTCCAAAATGTCTGGCTCTAGATCAGTAACTATGCTATTATATTTATCAGTGATGTTAAGATCTTTCTTGCATAGTTCTTTTTTATATTCTCGCAACCTCTTCTTAATCTTTTCTGCTTCTGTTAAATCTCTATCATTTTTGTCTTTTATTATTCTCTGATATCTCTAATTTTCTTAAAGAGATCTCTCCTCTATCCCATTCTATTGTTTTCTTCTATTTATTTGCATTTCTCATTTAAGAAAATCTTATCTCTCCTTGCTATTCTCTGGAATTCTGCATTTATTTGGGTATCTTTCTCTTTCTCTTTTACCTTTTGCTTTCCTTCTTTCTTCAACTATTTGTAGAGTCTCATCAGACAGCCTTTTGGCTTTTTTTTTTTACTTTTCTTTTTCTTTGAAATGCTTTTTGTTGTTGCCTCCTGTACAATGTTGCAACTTTCTCTCCATAGTTCTTCAAGCATTCTCTCCTCCAGATCTAATCCCTTAAATCTATTCCTCACCATCACTTCATTTTCATGAGAGATGTTATTTAGGTTATACCTTTATGGTCTGATGGTTTTCCCTACTTTCTTCAATTTCAGTCTGCATTTTGCAACACAAAGTTCATGATCTGATCCACAGTCAGCTCCAGGTCTTGTTTTAATTGACTGTATAGAGCTTTTCCACCTTTGGCTGCAAAGTACATAATCAATCTGATATTTGTTTTGTTTTCTTAATTGACTTGCTCAGGGTCACACAGCTAGTAAGTGTCAAGTATTCAAGGCTGGATTTGAACTCAGGTCCTCCTGAATCCAGGGTTGGTGCTTTATCCACTGCATCACCTAGCTGACCCCATCAATTTGATTTCTACATTGACCATCTGGTGATGTCCAGATGTGTAGAGTCACCTTTTGGGTTGAAAAAGTGTTTGTTATGACCAGTGAGTTACCTTATCAAAACTCTATTAGTCTCTGCCCTGCTTCATTTTGTACTCCAAGGCCAAACTTGCCTGTTATTGCAGTTATCTTTTGATTTTCTACTTTAGCATTCCAATGCCCTATGTGACATCTTTTATGGTGTTATTTCTAGAAGATGGTATAGATCATCATCGAACTGATCAACTTTGGCTTCTTCTTCTTTTTTTTTTTTTAGGCAATGGGGGTTAAGTGACTTGCTCACGGTCACACGGCTAGTAATTGTTAAGTGTCTGAGGCCGGATTTGAACTCAGGTCCTCCTGAATCCAGGGCAGGTGCTCTATCCACTGTGCCACCTAGCTGCCCCCCCAACTTTGGCTTCTTTGACATCAGTGGCTGGAGCATAGACTTGTATTACTGTGATATTGAACAGTTTGCCTTGGATTCGAATAGATAACATTCAGTCATTTTTGAACTTACACCACAGTATTGCTTTTCTCATCCTTTTATTGACTATGAGGGCTACTCTATTCTAAGGGATTCTTGGCCTCAATAGTATATGTAGTGATCATCTGAATTGAGCTCACTCATTCCCCTTTATTTAAGTTCATTGACACCCACAAGATGTTGATATTTAATCTTTCCATCTCCAGCTTATCTTGGTTCACAGGTCTTACATTCCAGGTTCCTTTGAAATATTTATCTTTATAACATCAGACTCTCCTTTCATCATCAGACACTTCCACAGCTGCTTCCTTTTGGCTTTGGCCCAGCCTCTTCATTAGTACTGTAACTACTTGTAGTCATCCTCTGTTCTTCCTCAGGAGCATATTGGGCAGCTTCTGACCCGAGGGGTTTATCTTCTGATGCCACCTCTTTTATTTTTTTAGTACTGTCCATAGAGTACTCTTGGTAAAGACACTGGAGTAGTTTGGATTTCCTTCTCCAGTGGATCTCTTTTTGTCATAACTTTCCACTATGATCTGTCTGCCTTGAGTAACCCTGCAGAGCATAGCTCAACAATGCTAGCCCCACCACCACAAGTCAGTGATGGTGGGGTCGGGGGTGGAGTTTAGGCAACAAGCAAGAGAAACTAGAGATCTTAAGGGAATGATATAATTTTGACCTTGTAGCAATCACTGAGGTTTGGTGAGATGAAACTCCTGATTAGATTATGGCTACTTTATTCAAAAGAAACAGGATAGTGTGAAGCTTAAAATTCTAACTGTGATGTTTAAAATCTAATGAGGCCCCTTAAATTAGAAGCTTTAGCACCAGTCTTTGGGCATTAAGCATTTATTAAAGTATATTAGGGGTTAACATAGAGAGTGAGGAAAAACTGCCTTCACCTAGCTATCTAAGAGAGAGAATGGCCTGCTGCTAACAGCCGGTTCCTGAACCAAAAGGAAGTTCCTCAGTGGTTTCTCCCAGAAGCCCCCTGTGAAACAGGAAGCAGGGCCGTTCTCACACACAGCTCCAAGCTAATTGGCTGATAGCATTGATAGACAAGACCCATAGGCAGTAGACATAACTTCCGGATGCCAATCTGACCTTTGAAACCCCAGAAAGGTCACCTCATGTTTCTCCTCTGGGCGGAGCTGCCCTGGTTCTTACAATATCTTTTTCAGCAGGGTGGTGGGGCTCTGATTCTCACAATAGTTAAAATGACAGAGGTAATATTGTAGTATTAAGAAGATATACTAACATAAGAAAATCTAGGCCAAAAAGAATACATTTTGTGTGAAAATCAGTGAAAGGAAAAAATAAAATTATTTTATCACTGGAATATACTACTGAACACATGGACAGAAAGAAGAAAAAAAGAGAGTGTTTGGGAACTAAATCACAAATCTGATATACAGGCATAACAATGATAGGGGAAAAAGAGGCTTCAATTATCCAGATCTTTGCTAGAGTTCTCGCTCTTCCAAAAGGAGCACTAATAACTTCTTGACTTGCCTTAAGGATAATTTCATTCTTTAAAAGGTAGGGCAATCAACATGGGAAAAGTCTATTCTGGAAATTACCAAGAGGCAAATTTAGTTTTGATGTATAGAAAAATCTTTTCACGATTAGAGTAATCCCAATATAGAAAAGGTTACCTCAGGAGGTAGTGGGTTCTCCTTTATTGTAGATAACAATGTGTGGGTATGTGGCACTGGGAATTCTTTTTCAGATGTGGATTGAAGTAGATGGGCACTTACATCCCTGCCAACTCTAAGTTATGTGATTCATATTCATCCTGCCTTATTAAATGGTTATTTATGAACATATTCTTTCTTTTTTAGTAGACTTTAAGCTCCTCATTATTTATTGTCTTTCCTCTTGTGCTTTGCACATACTTGCCTCCCCATCTTTTGTGACTATTGTCCATATCTTCCCATAAGTTTGCCATAGTGGGTGTACCCAACGTGCTAGGAGCCTTCCTCACTTTCTCTTACCACTGCAAGGATACCAATAGAACACACTATCTGTAAACTGGTTTTACCTCATTCTTGTCACGTGACCAGCCCATCTTTTTAAAAACCAAATACCTCTCTGATGCTATCCTTTACTCTAGTTCTTTTTAGGAGTTTCTTGTTTGTTATTTGTTGCAGTCTCCTCTTTCCATTGTTTTCTAAATGCTACTCATTTTTAATGCTTTGGAGACTGGAGTATTTCAAGATTTATGGCCATACAACACCAGTGATATAATATTGGTGTCAAAAAGATGGGTTTTGTTTCAGGAAAAAGTTTGAGGTCATTAAAAGAGCTCTGCAATTTCCCAGAGGCAATTAAGCTTGTTCTCCTCCTCAGGAAATGACTTGTTACTAATGTGGGAATCTTTCTTGAATCAGCTCTTTATACAGTCAAACCACCAACTTACTGAGTAGAGATCAAAATTAGTATGAAGGTAGAAGAAAGAATAAAATAGAAAGAGGTAGGGCATTAAATTGAAACAAACCAATCTAACCTACCAAACAAGTTATTGATAACAAAAAATAAGATATTGATGGAAAAAAGTTTATAGATATTGATTATGATAATTTCATGCAGAAGCTTAACTGATATAATTTAACTGATTTGACTATAATAAGAACCCCCAAAGTGACTTAAATGCCTGTTGGTAAATACTTTACTTACTTGTTTTTCAGAGATATATGGGAGTGAAGGGCAAAATAAGTTTATTATACTAAAAACTCATTTATAAAATCTTACAGAGGGGGCAGCTAGGTGGCGCAGTGGATAGAGCACCAGCCCTGGATTCAGGAGGACCTGAGTTCAAATCTGGCCTCAGACACTTAACACTTACTAGCTGTGTGACCCTGGGCAAGTCACTTAACCTCAATTGTCTCACTAAAAAAAGAAAAAATCTGACAGAGAAGGATAATGGAAAATATTGAGCATTATTGTATCATAAAACACAGAAGAACAGTGGAGGATAAAGCAACTTTAAAAGAAAGCTTGGCAAGAGACCCCAACTAAGCAAGGTCAATCTAAGGGTATTTAAGCATGAAACCGAAAGGAAGACACCAAACAGAAGAAAGATAGAAAGGATTTTTAAAAGTTTTTAAAATATATTTTCCATCTATATAAATATTTATGAAAGTGATATGCATATGCCCCAAGGGAAGAGGCAGACTTTCAAAAGTGATGCTCCACAGTAAACCACATCTTTATCATCATGAATAAATCAAATGAATAAAAGACATAGAGAATACAAGGTCTGCTCTTATAGTCTTTTTATTATAGTTCATTTACTATGTGACCAAAGCCTATTGGCATGGGACTTCCTCCTTATTGGTGGAGATGAATGCCATGCCTCGCATGAGGGGCAGGGAAAAGTTGGTGAAAGAGAAGAGGCCTCTAACCTTCCCCAGTCCCCCTTGGGGGATTCATCATTTGGGTGCTCTTGGCTTCCAGTTTTGAGAAAGAAGATGGAAGACATCAACTCCACTTCAGGTTACTGAAGCAAGAGACTCTGGGAAGACATGAGAGGAAAGTTTCTATTATGTCCCTATTCCCAGCTTGCTATTCTAGAGACTTCATAGAACTTCCCTTTGGGTAAGATCCAGGACACTATCTTGGTTGAGCTGAGTCATCTTGCTTCAATGGGAGAGCACCTTCACTTTGTATGGTCTGGTATATATTCTCCTGTGTATAACTTCTGTGATTTCTTTTTTGCTCAAATTTGGGGAAATGGGTTCCTTTGCTATTCACTGTGCGTTCATTGTGGAACTGGTATTTGGTGGGAAAAGTGTCAAGTCTTGGATATAGAACTTGGGGTTCCCCTTTCTCCTCAAAACAACAAAGTGATCATTAGTTAGATGGAAACAGATCATATCCCTTAGACAAACAATATAGAAGAGAGCAGTTAGATATACTTCTAGCCTTGTACTCCTTTCTCTAAGTAGAACAGAGTGGCCTCTGGCCCAAATTTCCTATTTCCTTTCCTGTAAGGAATGAAAGTCTTCCTTGGACAAGGGTGGAGGAAAGGTTTGTTCTGCCTCACTTCAAGCCATACATGACAGCATCTTTGCCATATATGAGCCCCTCTCTCTATATAGAACAGGTATGTGTATGATTACTTAAAGTGTTTGCCATTATCATAGAGGAAATTTAGCACAAAGTCCAAGTTTTAGAAGTTTTCCATCTATATGGTGAAGCGCTCTAAATGCTCTTGTTAGAGGATGACATTGTGTCATTTTGCTGGTTCAATCACATCTTACATCAAGGCAGAGCTTTCTGGAGGTAATTCATAGGTACTCAAGAGTTTGACCTAATAATCTACAAAGGAAAAACCAAGTGGATGAAGAATACCTGTTATCTAGTTTGGGGGCAGCTAGGTGGTGCAGTGGACAGCGCACTGGCCCTGAAGTTGGGAGGACCTGAGTTCAAATATGACTTCAAATACTTACTAGCTGTGTGACCCTGAGTTTAACCCCAATTGCTTCAAACATCTAGGGCCTTCTCCAGTTGTCCTGATCTATATATTGCCAGTGGATCCAGATGGCTCTGGAGGAGATAGTGAGATTAGTGACCTTGCACAGCTCTCCCTCACTTAATGCAAGTCATGAAATCACCTCCCAATGTCACTGTCCTCTTTGAGAATGAAGGAACAGGGGGCATCTGGGTGGTGCAGTGGATAAAGCACCAGCCCTGGATTCAGGAGGACCTGAGTTCAAATCTGGCCTCAGACACTTGACACTTGCTAGTTGTGTGACCCTGGGCAAGTCACTTAACCCCCATTGCCCCCCCCCAAAAAAAAGAAAGAAAAAGAGAATGAAGGAACAACACCATTATCCAGATTATGGCACTCAGACAGGTGACTAATCCATAGGGTTTATCTATCAGACTATAATTTTTGAACAGATAGTGAATAGGAACAATGAGTTGGGCCAAGACTTTAGTAGGAAAAGTGTTATTCATACTAGGCATGCAATAAATGTTTACTGAAAGAACAACTGAGTGCTTTGTATTCTCCAAGGTACCTAGAATAGTGTCTTGAACATAACAATCTCATTTAGGTCCACAATATAAAGTAGTTCGAAATTTCTTATAATCTCTTTATAATGAGAAGAAATTCCATTTCCTGAGTAAGAAAACGTCGGTTCTACTTACTCCCTTTTTTTTTGTTTTTGTTTTTTTTTTAGTGAGGCAATTGGGGTTAAGTGACTTGCCCAGGGTCACACAGCTAGTAAGTGTTAAGTGTCTGAGGCTGGATTTGAACTCAGGTACTCCTGACTCCAGGGCCAGTGCTCTATCCACTGCGCCACCTAGCTGCCCCTACTACTTACTCCCTTTTAAAGATTTATCAGTATTATTGGTCAACATGCAAGGTGTCCCAAAAGTCTTTGTGCAAGCTTAAACCTACAGGAAGACTTTTGGGACATCATACATAAGCCCAAGTCTATAGAACTGAAACAGAATTGGAGGTGAACAGTATAAATTGTGATTATTGATCATTTTTATTTGTATTTTCAGCACCTATCACAATGCTTAGCACATAGTAAACACTTAATAAAAGGTTTTTCATTTAGTCAGTCCTTATAAGTTACTGTGGCTTCTAAAAGTAGATCCGCAGATGGCAGAACTAGTTTTTTCTACATTTATATTATTCACTAGATCATGGAGATAAATAAGCTGTAATGAATTGTTTTGAGTCTTTCCAAATTAACCAATGTTGCCACTATTGCTTAAAAATGAGTCAGTAATAAGAACCAATCTTGAATCCAGAAAGACCTGTGTTCAATCCCGCCTTTGACACAATCAGTCAATCAATAGACATTTGTTAAGCATCTACTTTGTTCAAGGTACAATGCTAAGCTTTGGCTATACAAAAAGAAGCAAAAGATAGTCCCTCCCCTCAAGGAGCTTACAATCTAATGGAGGAGAAATACAAACAAATATATGCAAAGTAAGCTATCTACAGGATAAATGAGAAATAAGAGGGGAGGCACTGGAATTAAGAGAGGTTAGGGAATTAAGAATAAGAGATGAGATTTTTAGTTGAACCTAAAGGGAGCCAGGGTAGTGAGGAAGGAGAGCATTCCAGGCATAGAGGACATCCAGAGAAAATATTACACAGATTGACTTTGTGACCCTATGACAGGCATTTAACTTCTCAGTGTTCTTAGTAGCTCTCTTAAGATTCTAAGTTGTAGAGAAGTCCCCAAGCTACTTTGGCAGAGGAAATTTCCTCATCTGGGAGATCCATATACTAATAAAAGGGGCAGCTAGGTGGTACAATGACTAGAGCACTGGCCCTGAAGTTGGGAGGACCTGAGTTCAAATCTCACCTCAGACATTTACTAGCTGTGTGACCCTGGACAAGTCACTTAACCCCAATTGCCTCAAACATCTAGGGCCATCTCCAGTTGTCCTGATATATATATCTTGCCACTGGACCCAGATGGCTCTAGAGGAGAGAGTAAGGTGGGTGACCTTGCACAGCCCTCTCTCACTTAAATCCAATTCAGCCCATGTCATGACATCACCTCCTGATGTCATGGTCCTCTTCAAGAACAAGAACAAACAACAAAAAAAACCTCATGGAATCATAGGTACTATCCGAATAAACAGAGCCCAAGGTTCCATAAGAATAGAATGAGCTCCTTTGTTAAACATTTTGCTAAAAACCTAGATAAAATGTATCTAGACTATAAGGACATAACCTTATTTCTGTCATGGATCCCTTTGGTTGTATGATGAAGCCAAGAGACCCCTTCTCAGAATAACATTTTTATTGCATATGCATAAAAGATGGGTAAAATGAAACATATCAGATTACAAAGGACAATAATTATACTGAAGTATAGTTACCAAAATATATTTTTAAAATTCACAACACCACCCCACCCCAACCTGGAACCTACCCAAGATCCCTTGGTTATCCTTGTACTTCAGGTTAAAAATCTCAACACAGCATTATACCAGTTGTTACCAAATCAAAAAAGGGAATAGGACTTGTCTGGCAAGTCCTGTTCTTGGTGGAATCATGTTGACTCTAGATGTTTCATAATCATTCCTTTAAGAATCTGTTCTAAAATTTTGCTGGCAAATAAAGTTAAGCTTTCTAGCCTAGAATTTGGCAAACTCTATTCTCTTTCTTTTTTAAAAAAACTGGGATGTTTGTTCTTAAGTTTTATAGCTCTCATGGTGGCTCAGCAGCCATATCTACCTGCTCTTTCCATTAAGGCCAGTTGCATACACACACACACACACACACACACACACACACACACACACGTATATAAATAATTTCTATTTATACATATATATCATGCAACTCTAAAAATGACTACTGCCTTTAAATTCTGAGAGATAAAAGAATTCCACTGAGTGTGGGAATACCAACAAATACCTCTGGATGGATTGTTTTGTAGTAATTACACATCACAATGAATATTAACATTAAGAGTATCTTTAGTTGTATAAATGAAGATTAGTGAATTATTTATTGAAGGATAACTAATTTCATACTGTTTCTCATTAAACCTTGATATATTTAACTTCTTTTCCAACTGCTTCAAGTTCATTATGAAAGTAGTAATATTTTTGTGGAAGGTATAGTTTATCAAATTTAGTGCTTGCCATGCATAATTGTGGACCCATTTGGCCCAAAGAATTGAAAGCATACAGCTATTTTCAGCCTAAAAATGAAGCACTACTTACTAGAAACAAGACTTGATGGGACTCTTGATTTGTGACAGCTGACTTACTTGAATGTAGTTGTCAACAACTCCCCAAGCAAAGCCACATGGAAATGTCCCTTCTATCGGTAGATTTTCTGGTAAAGAAGGGAAGCCATTTCTTTCTATCAGCTTTTGGTAAAACAAGGCTGAAGACTTTGGCAGCAGCTTCTTATCATGACTTAGGAAATCTATGTAAAATAATCCACGTCTAATGCTGTATCCTCTGTGCCATTCAAAGCCATCCATGAGGGACCAAACAGTGTAACCAATGACTTCGACTCCATCATATCTGATGGCTAGTAGGAGGAAAGGAAATGGGAGGGGGAGGGAAGAAAAGACAAAATAACCTTGAATTACTCATTTGTCTTATGAGTAATACATTCTATGAAGTCCCCAGAACTCTAAAAAATAAATGAAACAAATGCACCTCCTCATAATTAAGATATTTATTGATAATAACCAGCCTGCCAATATACATAATAGTGCTAATACTGAGTCTTTTGATGTTTAGAACTAAGTTAATAGAGAAAAAGTCAATTTCTTTTCTTAAATACTTAATGGTTCCTAGATAATTTTAAAAGCACAAATTAATATTTAAGCCTACACGATGCTCTAAAGTTAAAACTGAAATAAATACTCTTAGTTTAAAAGCATCTTTCAATAGTAGCAATCCAACAATAGCTAATATTATTATTATTATTATTATTAATTTAAATACATTTTTAGTTTACTACTTAAATACTCAGGTTAAGTATAATGTGTATAGCTTGGTAAATTAATTTTTAAAAAATTTACACAAGGCTTCAATCAAGCCTAGAGTTTAATGTTAACTCCACAAATAAGCCTATACTCATGTTACCATATCTCACAAAACTAATTGTAATTTCCTAGCAATAAAGCTTAAATTTCATTTCATTCAAAGATAGTTCTTTTAAAAGTACAGAAAAGCTATGAATAATTATTTTCCTATGACATTTGGATGTAGCCTTTTCAAAAGTACATATTTATGCTCTTTACTGTCATTTAATAGCATATAAGCACATACACTAGGAGCTAAACATCTTGTGGGGAGAGGGAGCATTGTTCTTTTTTGTTTGTTTGTTTTTTGGTGGGGCAATGAAGGTTAAGTAACTTGCCCAGGGTCACACAGCTAGTAAGTGTCAAGGGTCTGAAGTCAAATTTGAACTCAGGTCCTCCTGACTCCAGGGCTGGAGCTTTATCCACTGTGCCACCTAGCTGCCCCAAGGGAGCATTGTTCTTAATGTGATCTAACAAAAAGAGTTCAGACCCCAGCTCAGAGTTCTACTCACCGTATCTCAGTTTTCACTTCTACACAATGAAACTAATATTGTTATTTGTAGAATTATTCAGCTTCTCAAACTGGAAAGGTAGTACATAAATGATAAACCTTCCCATTGCCATAGCCTATCTCACTGGTTATATGACTCTGGGCAAGTCACTTAACCTCAGTTTCCTCAGCTGTGAAAATGGTGATAATAACAGCACCAACATGCCAGGGTTCTTCTGAAGATAAAATGAGATAATAATTGTAAAGTACTTTGTAAACCTTAAAACGCTATACAAGTTCTAGTTATTGTTATAATATTGTTATTATTAAATAATGAGTATTAAAATATTGGAATGTAATCATTTTTATGCATTTTAATGAGTTTTTACAGGAAATTATTGTGTTTGCAACACTCCTACCTTTTAAAGTTTCCATAATGAACTTTTTGAGGTAATACATGTACTTGGCATCATCCCTCTTGGTGGTACCTGAAACAAACCAGCCATTCTCCACAATAAAAATCTGAGGATGGTTATATTCAAAGTCTATCCAGGAAAGAAGCTGTCTCAGACTTGGTGATTCTAATTGTCGAAACTTCATATGAGGGTCCAAGAGCTGAAAACTGAGGGTTGGTCCAAAGGAAAGTGCAAAAAAGTCAGCTGTTCCCTTGATGAAATTTTTCTCAGATTCTGTAAAATTTGGCAAAAGTGATGAAAGGTTTTCCTTCATGCTCTGTGGGTAGTCACCATCAATGAAGATCGGTTTAGCAAACCAGCCCAAAACAAAGTCAAGAGATTTTTGACATTCTTTTAAGTCATGTTCAGTCATTTTTCGGGGACTGATCCAATGTGAACTAAGTGCAATAGACACTTGTCCTCCTTGAGTTGAACGAAAAGACGTATTGTAGAGATGCCAGACTTTAGCATGGGCCTAGAAAAGAAAGAAAAGAAAAGAATAATCAATTTGCCTTTTGTTCTGACTTGAAATGTTTCAGCAATGACTTTTAGCGTTATTGGTTTCAGCACCCAACCCAATTATCAACCATACCACTGCAATAAAACACTCATTTTCAATGCCAGAGATTTCTAATATCCTCCAATGCAATATTATCAGCCAGTGGAAGAATATAGTTTTTTTCATATATATGAAGGGAATTCAAAAAGTAAGGTAAAGCTAAGCAAATATTCAATCACTCAATCAATTAACATTTATCATTGTTGTTATTATTATTTATTATTATAGTACAACTCAATGGGCTGGCCACATTGTTCCAATGCCAAATATACATTTGCTTAAAAGACTACTTTATGAAGAACTCACACAAGGCAAATGCTCACATAGATGTCAAAAGAAGCGGTACAAAGACACTCTTAAGGTCTCTCTGAAGAACTCTGAAATTGATTGTGAGATATGGAAGACACTGACAAAGGACCACCCAGCATGGTATACCCACATCAAAGAAAGTGCTGTGCTGTATGAGTGAAGCAGAATTGCAGTAACTAAAAAGAAACATGGGATGTGCAAATTTAGACATCTCCACTCCAAATGTTCATGTGAACTATTTGTGCCCAGCCTGTGGTAGAGCCTTCATAGCTCATATTGGTCTGATCACCCACAGTCCAACACATTGTACCTTGACTCCAGCTTACTGATGTCATTTTGGTCCTCTTCAAGGACCAAAGGACAATAGCTAATAAACTATGTATGTGTCAGGCATTTTGTCAAGCACTGGAGATACAAAAAGAGGCAAAAATAGTCCCTGCACTCAAGGAGCTTATAGTCTGATGGGGGAGCCAACATGCCAACAAATATATAAAAGCAAGCTATATAAAGGATAAATTAGTGAATGGAGTACCAGGCCTGGAGTCAGGAAGACTCATCTTCCTGAGTTCAAATCTAGTCTCAGACACTTACTACCTGTGTTACCCCAAGCAAGTCACCTAACCCTGTTTGCCTCAATTTCCTCACCTGTAAAATGAACAGGAGAGGGAAATGGCAAACCACTTCAGTATCTCTGCCAAGAAAACCTTAAATAGGGTCATGAAGAGTCAGACAGAACTAAAAAATGACTGAACAACAACAAAAAATTGAAGGAAGGTTCCAGAATCTTAATTCCAGTTGGGTTGGGAAAGGTTTCCTGAAGAAAATAGGATTTTAGTTGGGAGTTAAAGGAAGTCAGGGGAGTCAGTAGTCATCTGAAGAGGTACAGAATTCTATGCACTGGGGGCAACCAGAGAAAATGCTGGGAAACAAGATATGGAGTGTCTTGCTCATTTAACAACCAGGAGGCTAATGTTACTGGATCAAAGAGTACTTGTAGGGGAGTAAGGAGTAAGAAGACTGAAAAGGTGGTGGGGGCAGGGAGAATAGGTTATGAAAGTCTTTGGGTGCCAAATTGAGCATTTTGTGTTTGATTTTGGAGGCAACAGGATGCATTTTTGGACCCCCTAACCTACACTCATAATTCAAAGGGTAGCTCTGGCTTCCTGGAGACTAGCAAGGCCTTTTCAGTATTCTTCCTATGAGTGTTGGGTACCACAACACCTAACTGTAGCTGATAGGGAGCAACAACCCTCTGGTTACCCACCTCTTTCTTAACAGCTGTTGAAAAAAATGGTTGGGGGCAGCTAGGTGGCACAGTGGATAGAGCACCGGCCCTGGAGTCAGGAGTACCTGAGTTCAAATTCGGCCTTGGACACTTGACACTTACTAGCTGTGTAACCCTGGGCAAGTCACTTAACCCCAATTGCTTCACTAAAAAAAAAAAAAATTAAAAAGAAAAAAATTTTTTTAAATGGTTTATTGGCATTGAATTTCCTTTGTGACAATAAACTCTTATTGACTTTTTGATATCTCATTTTTTGCCTATTTCCTTTCCTGTCCATTCACGTGCTGAAGATGTTACTGTTTCACTCCTATTTGAATTCAGTTGCTCTCCAACTTTGAAATGTTCTGACTTTGTTTTCCAGTTTTCAAGCTTAAGTGCTCCAGTAAATTTCATGTGACATTCTCCTCTATTCTTATTTTTTCCCTTTGATTTCTCACACTCATAGAATCCTGCCAATTTTCACACCACTCCCAGAGAAAGCTTTTCAGTGTTATGTGCCAAATCTACTCTTTCTCTTCCCCAGATATGCTTTTCCTTGTAGCTCATTTATGTGTGATTGTCCAAGGACAGCCTCATCTGCATTATGAAGTCACCCCCACACACATTTCAAAGTTATGAAATAGTTTATGACTAACTTGTACTAAAAGATTTTTGAGGCAGATACTTTGCTTTTTGTGCTATATTCTATAAAATACTTTATATGCTTCAGCAATCTACCTAACTAGTCAATATTTGTTGAGAACCAACTATTTCTCGCAAACCATATTCAATCACCCACCACACACTCATCTCTCAATATGTGCTAGATAAGAAAACATTTTCATTAAAATAATAGGATCACTTGCTCATGTTCCAAAATTCAGCTGTCAGGTTACCATTTCCCGTCTACCCCTGCCAATGAAAGAAGAAACCCCCAAGAAAATAAGATAGAGGGGCAACTGGGTGGTGCAGTGGATAAAACACCGGCCCTGGATTCAGCAGGACCTGAGTTCAAATCTGGCCTCAGACACTTAACACTTACTAGCTGTGTGACACTGGGACAGTCACTTAACCCTCATTACCCTGCAAAAAAAAAAAAAGGAAAAGAAAAGAAAAAGAAAGAAAAGAAAAGAAGACAGCAGGTTCCCAGACTAGTGTAGAGGGTTTATGGAAGAAACCTCCCTCCTGGAAGACTCACCTTGACTATAATCCAGTGGACCTTAAAGAAATGCCTGGGGGGAGGGGTTTGGACACCTGTATCCCAAATATGATAAATGTCCTTTAGCAGAGGAAATGACTTGAAGGGAATAACTATCACTTCAAAATGGGTTACAGGCATCCCAAGAACAAATAGCCCTGTTTTGGAAAGTGTTCCAAGTGTCCTCAGACTTTCTGCAATGGGTGATAAAACTCTTTTTCCATCTCTCTTTAATTTTGCAAATAGCCAAAAAGAGGATCTTAGGATGGCCCAACCTATCGTTATGAATTAACAAATGAATGAATAAATGAAAAAGCATTTTTTAAAACTTTGCTATATGCAAAGCACTGTGCAGTCATCTTGATCTGATTCTAACTCAGTTGACTTAAAGAATACCCAGGAAAAAGGTCTGTGGTCAGAGAATATTACAAGACTGCCTAAAAACCAGATACTCAAACAGTCATAGTAGCATCAACCTTGACAAAGGTTTCTGGGTAACTGCATTGATATTTTGTGAATTACATATCATACAACCATTATCTTGAATAGGATGGTCCTATATCAGCCCCAACATATCATTCTAGCAGCCTATTTGATTAAAAAGCAACATTAATAATATCTATATTCTAATCAGTATATATAAGATAAATGATAGATAGATGGATAATTTATAACTTAGCTAAGTACTAAGCACTGGATATACTTCCTCCTTTCCCCCCCAAACAGCAAACAAGATAACCCCTGCCTTCAAAGAGCTTATAGTCTAATGGAGGAAGACATACATAAAGAAGTATAGAAAAATAGAGGGGTAAGGGGAAAGAGGATACCTGCTTGAGACCTGTCCAAAAAAACCCCCACAAAAACAACTGCAGTTAATGGTGGTGCCTCAGAAGATTACCTATCAGAAAGTCCTTCCTTACACAGAAAAGCTGCTTAATGTATATTGAATTTAATTGTTTTCCTGTTTTCCTTTTTAATTGCATCCTGTGATGCCGTGCAGGTCTTAGTTCAAGACTTTAATGAATCTGTGATCCCAAGGTTGGTGCTATTGGCAGCACAGTACACTTACATCTTTCCATCATGTGTAATTACTATGTCCTTTTGTAAATCAGTCAAAGGGGGTCCATCCACCCAACAACCTCGGAGGCTTCCTTTAGATCTGGAGCTTTTAACCTGTGGTCCATGAATTTATTTTATAACTGTACTTCAATTAGATTGGTTTCCTTTGTGATCTTATGTATAGAAACACTGTTCTGAGAAGGCTTCACCAGACTGCTAAAAGGGTCCATGATACATATACAGAAGAAAGGTAGATCCCCGATATTCAGCGATTACCAGTGGATTCCTATCATTGGTTATTCCTCACTCCAGATACGTGATGGATCCTCCTTTCCTAGTCATATCTCTTAAGTAGGTCTCCACTTGGTGGCTTTTAAGACAGTTGCCAGAAAGGACTCGTTATCAGGAAACACTGTCTACTGCCAGGGTGCTATGGTGGAGAGAGTCCTGGACTTGGAGCAGAACAAGAGGTAGATTCTAACCCTACCCTCTTACTACTGTTAGGCTCATCATGGTCAAGTCACCTCTCAGAGCATGAGTTTCTTCAACTGTAAAATGTAAAATGTAAAATGACCTAGCCTTTGAGGTCAGTGTGAGGGTCAAATGAGATACTCTTATGTAAAACAGCTAATAAAGCATGAAAGTCTATATAAAAGAGAGCTATTATATCAGAGCAGTCATCATGACTCCAAATGTTCAAACAACTCCCAGTCTTCTTGGGCTTATTTCTCCCATAGGATTTTATAATAATTGACATCTGCTCTCAAAGTCTAACGAGCAAGTCAGACCATATCTGGCTTTCTTCTCTATCATAAATTCTAAGATGGAGTCATCGCTTCTCCCCAAGGTTCCCACCATTTCTACCCACCAGGATCCAGTCCTCCCTTAGTTGTCTGAAGCATATCCAGAATATAAATTCTCCCTTGGTGGACTCTTTGTCTTTAAGCATGAAATGATCATTAAGTTAATAAATTACTAGCTGCTCTTCTTTGTGGAGAGATCTAATATAGATCAAAATGGAACATGTCACTACTCCTCCATGCCTAAATGCAAGGCTGGTGATCTTTTTCCTTCTATTTCTTCTTCTCAAAAATAGGCAATTGAGGGGCAGCTAGGTGGTGCAGTGGATAGAGCACTGGCCCTGGAGTCAGGAGGACCTGAGTTCAAATCTGGCCTCAGACACTTGACACTTACTAGCTGTGTGACCCTGGGCAGGTCACTTAACCCCAATTGCCTCGCAAAAAAAAAAAAAGTTAAAAAAAATAGTCAATTGAAGGGCACAGTGGATAGTGCATAGGCCTTGAAGTCAGAATATCTGAGTTCAAATGTGGCCTCAGGCACTTACTAGTTGTGTGATCCTGGGCAAGCCACTTAACCTTTCTTTGCCTCAGTTTTCTCATTTGTAAAATAGGGAGAGTGACACCTACCTGACAGAGATATGGTGTAAGGATCAAACAAGTTAACAAGTACTTTGCAAACCTTGAAGTGCTACATATAAATGTTGTTGTTCAGTCACTTTCAGTCATGTCAGACTCTCTGTGACCTCATTTGGGTTTTTTTTGGCAAAGATACTAGAGTGCTTTGCCATTTCCTTCTCCAGCTAATTTTACATATAAATACAAGCTATTAGTCCTATTATTCCTCTGCAAGTGATCTCTAATGTCAATATGACCTGTATTTCTGCCTCATTGACATCTTCCCACATGATCTGCACCTTGCTTTCCTTGCCTCATTCCAGAATATGTGAATGTAAAATGTTACTCTTGTCCTTTTTATCCATTTCTCTCTTTTGAATGTTTTATTCTTATAGAGCCATACCAGAGTCCATAGCCCTCATCCCACAGTTGTGGGGGGACTTGTGACCTGGTTCAGGGGGCTAGCTCACCCAAAGAATTGGAGGCTCATCATGAATCTTATAAAATAAAGAGATTAGGGGCGGCTAGGTGGCGCAGTGGATAAAGCACCGGCCCTGGATTCAGGAGTACCTGAGTTCAAATCTGGCCTCAGACATTTGACACTAGCTGTGTGACCCTAGGCAAGTCACTTAACCCCCATTGCCCCTCACACACAAAAACAAAGATAAAGAGATTGGGAGAGAAAAATATATGGCTGGGGTACAGATCACCATGGTGACTGTTTCACTGATGTAAGAGAAGACTTGGTCTTTTGTATCTTTATAAAACAAAGGGAAGGGAAGGGAAGGGAAGGGAAGGGCAAGATAACTGTGAGGGGATCTTTGAATAATGGGGTATCAGTAGGATATGCAGCATACATATCTTACATATCATCTTGCAGACTAAACAGTATCAATTGCTTAGCAGGGTCACAATTGGCCATATCTTATTCCTGAGGTGGTTTTCTCTTGGAAAAAAATGTAAGGATTCCTTGGGGGTTGGGATCTTTAGGTTTCTTCAGGTCCCACTGCATTCCCACAACACCACCAAATGATACCTAAAAGGAAAAAATTTTCTCCTTGAATTAGGATATCTAGTTCTTGTTTTCGTCAGACATGTCTCCTGTAAGCTTCTGGGTATTATCCCTGCTTTTTTCCTTACTTTGTAGCTATTCGTTATATCTTGTTTAGAGGAAATTTTCTTACTCCTCCTTCCTCTTTGAGCCCTTTAGATTTGTACAAGTCTCAGAAAATACACTCTCACCAGACTTGTTAGATGGGACAAAAGTTCCCCAGCTCCCTGCTATCCTTGGGAAGAGGACACCTGACAATTGACTCCTTCCAACTGAATGTTTGAATGGGATGGAGTCGGGGTGGGAGATGGAATAACTTGCCTCTCCACCCACCTAGCTCTTACCATTGCAAGTGAATGAACTGAGGAGGTGCCTATTTATTGTAAAATGAAGTAGGTCCTTACTGTGGTTCCTAGAAGGTCTCTCTATTTACAGGTGGTAGCCAAAAGTCCCTCCCTGACATCACTGATTCCTATATTCCTATAGTGACAGAAATTATTTTTTTCTTGTGGAAGGGGCTAAGTCACTCTCCGTTGAAGGAGGAAAAGTTGAGACACAAATTTGGATCCTAATGAGGGGACACGACTGGATATGACCTAGTTCGATTGGAATCAGTAGGTATGGATTCAGAATGGGCTCAAATAGGTCTTCAGTAGCCTCTCTCTCCGCCTTTTGGTATCTTCTTTTCTGGCTGGCCACAGGAGAACAACTCCCTGAGGTTATTCTGACTTCCTTTTTGGTGGCCTAGAGGAAGAAGAGCTACTTGCTAAACTCTGGACCTCCTTTCCTGCTGGTCAGCCATAGGGCTCTGCTACAACTTGGACTTGAGCCCAAGGAGTGGAGTCCTGGCTTTGCTTCCCTTTTTTTAGTGTTACTTTCTCAATAAGGATTTAGGAAATCCCTCAGGTTTACTTGGGCCCCAGTAGGCCCAGAATTGGTATCAACTGTAATCTAGCACAATCCTCTCCAGAAGAAAAATTGAGTACCTTACTTTTTAGGATAATTAAGAACTTTATTATAGGAGTCACTTTTGATCATTTGTATGTTCTTTGTGGAATTAATATTTCTTCTGAGAGCCCATATTCTCAGTAGTTCAACTTATACATTTATGTATGTTACTAATTAGAGAATGTCTCCTGTACATTTTATTTTATTTTTTTTGGGGGGGGGGTGGGCAATGAGGGTTAAGTGACTTTCCCAGGGTCACACAGCTAGTAACTGTCAAGTGTCTGAGGCTGGATTTGAATTCAGGTACTCCTGAATCCAGGGCTGGTGCTCTATCCACTGCGCCACCTAGCTGCCCCTCTCCTGTACATTTTAACAAAATTTTTTATTTTGTGCAGTTCAGCTTTCCAGGTATTGGATATCTAATGTTGAGAAGCCCCCCAAAACCCAATCCCTACATAATTGGGTGCACCAAACTATATAAGAATGGAGAGAGGTGAGGGAAGTGTCTTCCTCAAAGTCTTCTCCCATCTTCTAGCAAATTCATTATCATCATTGTATTCCAGCCCTGGCCAGAACATTGAAACAGTGATCCTGAAGTCCAAATACTAGTCTCAGAAGAGAAGGAGGATGACAACGACAATGACAATGGTGATGATGATGATAGCATTTATGTAGTGCTTTAAGATTAGAAAAACATTTGACAACTTTTAGCTCATTTTATCCTCCCAACAACTCTGGGAGGTAATGCTCTTTTTTTTTTTTTTTAGTGAGGCAATTGGGGTTAAGTGACTTGCCCAGGGTCACACAGCTAGTAAGTGTTAAGTGTCTGAGGCTGGATTTGAACTCAGGTACTCCTGACTCCAGGGCCGGTGCTCTATCCACTATGCCACCTAGCTGCCCCGATAGGTGCTCTTTTTAACCACCTATTTGCTTGCCAAATTTGCCTTTCTTAAATTCCTTGATCTTTACTTTCTTGTCCAAGATTGTATCATCTCTAGCAATGTTTTTTTTTAAAAAACCATTCTATCTAACAGTATTGCTTCTGCTCATGTTTTCTTCAGACATGTCTCCTGTAAGCTTCTGGGTATTATCCCTGCTTTTTTTCTTACTTTGTAGCTATTCTTTATGATATCTTGTTAAGTGGGTAGGAGTCATCTGCCTGACAAAATTTCAGAGGTTTCCTTTGAAGCTTTTTAAACATACCCCAGAAAGACAGGAGAACTCATTCTTGTGATTATGTCAATAAGTAACTATCTCAGGACCTTTCAGCAGGAGATTGCCAACCCCCCCCCCCATTGCTCACTTCTTCCCCTCACTTTTCATAGCAAATAGAACCACTGAATCTATAACATCATTCCCCTAAAAGAAAAACAACTACTTCCTCTACAGCTTACACACACCCCTCCTCTTCAGGAAGAGCTTTAGGCTTCTTAGTTCCAAAAACTTATTCTTTGGCCCTTTATCCCTTTCTTTCCTATTTAACATTCTTCTACCCTTCAACCTTGTGATATACACACATCAAGATTTTCCTCTTCTTAACCCCAATTGTCTCACTAAAAATAAATAAATAAATAAAGATTTTCCTCTTTCTCTTTAGATTCTTTTTCTTCATTTTCACACAAAAGCCCTTATCCATTGTTTAAGGAATACATTGTTTTTCACTAGCAACCTGGACAGTGGAATGACATTCTTTAAACCCTTTTTCCTTCTCTTCTAGGAGAGAGACCAGCCTATATACTTGAGCATAAATGGTAGCAGTTGGTCACAAAACACACTCTTTATAGGTCGCTGAAAAATTTTACCTTCATGCTAGCCATACTTCTTGGAAATGAGATCCTCACTCTTTACCTTCCTTAATATCAGCACCTCTAGAGAACCGCTCTGGACAGCTGCAAGTGGAGGTCAGCACAGAAAATGCCCATCTCTTTCTCACGTCATTAGTGCCTCATTAACACTTTAAAAGCCACATTCAACTCCTTTCCCTTCTCTCCCTTAATTTTTGCCTTGTCCTACCAACTTGTTTACTTACCTCATCTTACTAACAACCTTCTCTTGTATATAGTCTTATAGCCAGAGAGCAGTAAGTCATCAGGGTCATAGAAGAGCAGCCCTGTGATATAGAAAGTAGGCTGGACTTGGAGTCAGAAGAAACCTGGGTTCAAATTCTGCCTTTGATACTTACTAGCTGCATGGCCTTGGACAAATCTCTGTAAACCATAATGAAATAAAGCTAATGTAAGGTGGCCTGACTGGGAACCATCTTTCACCCATAATGAATGTAGAGTATGGACTTTGGTACTTTTTTAAGAGGTGTCAATTGTTCTCTTAACAAGTTGTCAATGGGCAAGTCATACTTGGAAGTATTGTAGGAGAAGTATGATCAAATAATTGGGTAACCCCTTTTATCAGCCCTCCCTGCCTTTACAATAATAATACCTGTGCTATCTACTTCACAGGGTTATTATGAAGATAAAATGAATAAAGCATGCAACTTGCTCTATGCTTGTCAGTTATAAAGTCCTCAATCAGTAGATCTCAAAACTTTACCTAGTTGATTCTAAGAACCCCACCTTCCTTTTACATCTCTTTTCCAAATCTGCTGAAATGTTTACTGGGAAAGGTGGTGCAACTGGTACTTCTATGCTCACCTTAGTGACTTTGCTAACAGCATATACAAATCAACATATATGGATGTTAAAAATAGTTCCAATACACCCTACACCCCTTTCCCCTTGCACAGGATTCTCAATATTTAATGGAAATTAAAAGTGGCATTAATAATAATGTTGGGGGCAGCTATGTGGTGCAGTGGATAAAGCACCGGCCCTGAATTCAGGAGCATCTGAGTTCAAATCCAGCCTCAGACACTTGACAGTTACTAGCTGTGTGACCCTGAGTAAGTCACTTAACCCTCATTGCCCTGCAAAAAAAAAAAAAGGTAGTATAAAAATAATAATGATGGGGGGCGCAGCTAGGTGCCTCAGTGGATAAAGCACTGGCCCTGGATTCAGGAGGACCTGAGTTCAAATCTGGCCTCAGACACTTGACACTTACTAGCTGTGTGACCCTAGGCAAGTCACTTAACCCTCATTGCCCCACAAAGAAGAAGAAGAAAAAGAAGAAGAAGAAGAAGAAGAAGAAGAAGAAGAAGAAGAAGAAGAAGAAGAAGAAGAAGAAGAAGAAGAAGAAGAAGAAAATAATAATGTTGGGAAGGAAGCATATAATGAACACTACTACCAACATACATCTATAATTCTGTGATTTTCTCTCAAATCTAGCTATCACATCATATTATATAACAGACACCAAAACATGTCCACAGAATATCTCCTTTAATTTTGTCATTCTCTTTGCTTATTTTTATTATTATTTCTTCATATATCTTATCAAGATTCTTTCTAAAAGTTTTTATATATCAATAATAAGCACAAGTTGAACAATCTCAATTTCTATAACTTTTTCCCATTTTTCAAACATTTAATCCTTTTTTATTGTGCTCCTAGGCATATTACCTCCCTATTTATAGGTGACTCCTTTTAAAATTTATGGGTGTTATTTATAGGATAAGGAAGAGGAATCAAGGATAAGTGTGCAAACAAAAATAATTCCAAAATGGACAAAACACAGTATGGCTAGAATACAATTTAAGCCTTGTTTCTTGGAATTTAAAAAAAGAAAAGAACACTGTGTGATTAATACTACCAGCAATACATTTTAATGGTACTATTTCGGTAGCTGTGTGTTTTTAGGGCACCATAATAGGAATAATAAATCAGTGATTAGCATTGAGTCTTAAATTGCTTTTCTTTAGACACTTTCCTACTTTCTCTTTTGTAAGATACACCTAATAAATCATTTTTGAAATCACTATAGACCCTCAGAACTACACTAAAAATTTAACTAGCTGCAAAATAGTAATAGTGCTTTCATTTCTAAGAGTTTATTCATCAAAATGGTTGCTTATTCCAAGGAAATAAAGGTATTTCATACATGGCATATGAGAAACAATTATTAATGTGGATTTTTATTAGGTAATAGTGATGTCAATCCATCAAAAACTATTTTTATCAGTTTGTGCTCATTTTTAGATGACCAATTATTAAAAACTAACTGGGTACAAAAATCCCACTGGATATACTTTATTGTTTTCATAAGTTCAGGAATATAAATTCAAAAGTTCCAAAGTTGATTTATTTTCTTTTTTTAAGGGATAATTGAAGTGAAAAGACATAAAATATTGTAACTAGAATGGATGCTCTGCACTATGTAACTGAGCAAAGAGTTCACTTATTCCAGTATATAAACTACTCCCACAGGGTACTAGGCACTCTTGGAAGTTTCATTAACTCTTTTAAATCATTACAGCATTGTTTCCCAACCAGTTTATCAAAGTATTCCTTTGATACAGTATATTTGCCAAAAAGCATACCTGATGTATTTAATTGAATTTACAGGTTTGTATTAAATGTCTTCTATTAGCAAGGAGATCTGCTATTGCTGAGGGACAGAAAGAAGAAAAAGTCATCCTTATCAATACCTCAGGAATTTTCAGAACATTTCAATAATTTCAGAATGATTTTAATCGTTTGGCATTCCCTTTTCCAACATAGATTATAACCTCTCTAGGATTTAGTCTTCCAGAATTACACTGGCCAAAAGTGTTATCATCCCACATCCCAAATGGCAATGAGGGTCTCCAAATTTAGCTTGACTGGTGCTTGAGTGACAGATGCAGTCAATGGCCTGCACTTCAAGCTTCTCCAGCTTGGTAGGACACACTGGAGCTTATACTGGCTGGAACTAACTTTGAGAGGCCAGTTCAACCTCTATGCCAAACAAGGCATTTGAATGGGACTTTGGCAGAAGAGCTAGAGAAGCAATGTTGTAGTTTGGTCATTTCAGTTGTATCCAACTCTCCATGACCCCATTTGGGGTTTTCTTGGCAGAAATACTGGAATAATTTGCCATTCCCTTCTCCATTGAGGAAAATAAAGCAAATAGGGTTAAGTGACTTGCCCAGAGTCACACAGCAAGTAAGTGTCTGAGGCTAAATTTGAATTCATGAAGATGAATCTTCGTGATTCCAAGCCCAGTGCTCTATGCACTGAGCCACCTAGCTGCCCAGAGAGGCAATAAAGTTTCATAGTTTTAAAAAATATTTTATATACATTATCTCACTTGATCCTTGCAAGAATCCTAGTAAGTAATGCAGGTATTATCCTCATTTCACAAATGAGGAAACAGACTAGGAGAGTTCTGTGGTACCCACGGTAAAACCACATCTTAATTTAAATAAATATAGAAACTTTCAGGGTGATAAAGCAAATTCACAGGCACTAAGAAACAGATGTCCCTAGTTTATGGGGCAACTGCCAGTGGTTTCACACTGAGGAATCATGAATAATCATGGACAAGGTATATATAAAAGACAGCACCAAAATCCCATAGTACTGGTGATTATTAGAATGTCTAAAGTGGGGGCAGCTAGGTGACAAAATGGATAAAGCACTGGCCCTGGATTCAGGAGGACCCAAGTTCAAATCTAGCCCCAGATACTTGATACTTACTGTGTGACCCTGGGCAAGTCACTTAACCCTCGTTGCCCTGCAAAAAAAAAAAGTCTAAAGTGTTTCTACTGGGGCAGAAGAAATAGAAGTATTACAGTGCTGTCTAACAACAGTACCTGGTTCCTGGTCTATGATTTAGGATTGTAATGACATTCCATGTTGGTACTGGATTATTCTCCATTATTACACTTTTGTGTGACTCCACTTTTGTATTCTTTCTTTGAAACTGGAACCACAGCAAGAAAGTTGTATCTATGTATACGGGGAGATTTGAGGCTTGGGGATTTTCTCACAAGTATCTGTAGAGTGGGCAAGAGAACTAAGTGGATTAGAATCACACTAGGAACGAGACTGAACCCAGGCTTAGATATTTAAAAAAATTTTTTTTTCAGGCTTAAATGTTTAGTATATACTTGACATGTCTACTGATGCTTAACACAGTGCCAGGCACACAGTAGATGATTAATAAATCATAGTTAACAAGCTACCTTTCATTCTCTTATATGCATATTATAGTGAGGAAGAAGTTGTATGTGACAAGGGCCTTGTTTAAAATCAAATAAATGGGGGCAGCTAGGTGGCCCTGGATTCAGGAGGACCTGAGTTCAAATCCGGCCTCAGACACTTAACAATTACTAGCTGTGTGACCCTGGGCAAGTTACTTAACCCCAATTGCCTCACCAAAAAAAAAAAAAAATCAAACAGATAGTGGCAACACTCAAACCCAAACCCAGATCTCCTCCAAGTTCGATGTTTTATACAATATGTGGCATTCCCTCTTCGACATCCTTTCTAACTAAAATTTTATTTTTCCATAGTTCTAGTTATACAAGCAAAAAAAAAGTGCCATTGTAAATATGTTGACATTTCTAACTCATCATCATCAGATCTTATATAAGCTTTGAGTTGTATGTACATATGTTTCTGTGAGTTGAACATAACAAAGCTTCTAGGCAGTCATGCCATTGAGCATCTTATATCTAGGAAAAGATTATCCATTTCAGTGAGGTGTGAATCCAGAGGGAATGTAATTCTTTTATTCAAAATCATTCACAGGGGCAACTAGGTGGTGCAGTGAATAAAGCACTGGCCCTGGATTCAGGAGGACCTGAGTTCAAATACGGCCTCAGATACTTGACACTTACTAGCTGTGTAACCCTGGGCAAGTCACTTAACCCCCATTTGCCCAGCAAAAAAAAAAAATCATTCACAGAGCACCTCTATCTCTTGTAAAATAAATGAGATTCGATACTTGCCTTCAAAAAGCTTAATCTAGTAGGACTGATAAGATACATGGAAATGCAATTGGGTTTCTATGATTACCCTTTTACTAAAATTGTTTTTCTCTCTGAGGTGACTAGTGAGCTTCTAAATATTAAATCCTGTGGCTTCTTTCATTCATTAGACTTACTTGTTCTCTGATTAGTGTGGGTGTTTACCCCCTAGGACTTTTTTTTCATTCTGCACCAGGGGTTCTTGACCTTTGAAGTTGAAGCCTCTGGACCCCTTCTCAGAATTATATATATATATATATATATATATATATTTTTTTAGTGAGGCAATTGGGGTTAAGTGACTTGCCCAGGGTCACACAACCAGTAAGTGTTAAGTGTCTGAGGCTGGATTTGAACTCAGGTACTCCTGACTCCAGGGCCAGTTCTCTATCCACTGTGCCACCTAGCTGCCCTGGCAATATCTTTTAAAAATTTTGGTTTTATTCTGAGCCTAACAAATATCACATAAAATGAGCATTTCCTTATGCAAATTGTAATGAAAAAGGGACAGTATGTGAAACTATGAATATCTATTACATGCAGTTTGTTTTTCCTCATAGATATGTAATAAATTCAATATGAAACTTCCAAAGGTATCCTGCTTCTCTGTTTCTTTCTGTTCTGTTCTGTACATTTTTTTAAAAAAATGCTTCAATTACCCTCTTTTCTACCCTATTGGTAGTTCCCCTCTCCCCAATGAAAATGAAAACTCCCTACAATAAGTGGGCACAATCAAGCAAAACTAATTCCCTAGACTAACTCACAGTTCTATCAACAGTGCATTAGTCGGGCAGATAGGTGGCACAGTGGATAAAGCACTGGCCCTGGATTCAGGAGGACCTGAGTTCAAATCCAGCCTCAGACACTTGAAACTTACTAGCTGTGTGACCCTGGGCAAGTCACTTGACCCTCATTGCCCCACAAAACCCAAAACCAAACAAAACCAAAAAACAGTGCATTGGTGTGCATTGGTTGTAGCTGGAAATGTATGTCTCATTATGCATCTTTATTTCATCACCTCTCTGTCAGGATGAGTAGCATGCTTCAACACTGATCCTCTGGTACTGTGGTTGGCGATTGCATTTATTAGAATTCTTAAGTCTCCCAAGGTTATTTTTCTTTACAATGTTATTAATGTATACCTTTCTGCCCTGTCCCCTCCCCTGATTCTGCTCACTTCAATCTGCATCAGTTCATATGAGTCTCCCCAGGTTTCTCTGAAAAGGTTTCTTTCTTAACTTCTTACAGTTTTAGTAATATTCCATTAAATTCATGTAAATAATTTGTTAAACTATTCCCAATTAAAGAGCAACCCCTTAGTTTCCAGTCCTCTGCCAATAAAAAGAGATGCTATAAACATTTTACATATATGAATGAATGAATGAATGAAGCATTTATTGCTCCTTATGTGCAAAGCACTATGCTAAGCAACATGGATACAAACAGAAACATATGACAGTGCCTACACACAAGGAGCTCAGATTCTAAGGGAGAAGACAATACACATGAGAAGTGTTAGCTGCAAGTCAGATGTGAAAGTCTCACAGTCCTCGGGGTGCAGTGACAAAGCAGATGTTAGTGTCTCTTATTTAATATCATTTCCACCGATAAAATAATATCAACTTCTGATGTAAAACTGCTTGACAGTGGCATGGCATTTGGTGTCAAGATCTTTATTTTCTATGTCTTTAATAGCTGTGGCTGCAGGATCCACAGGAGCAATTGCCTGACTGCATTTGCAGAGGGGTTTCTTCCTAAGGTAATAGCTGAGGCCAGTAGGTTTAAAATATGCTATTCCTAAAGCTCCTGGGTTTAAGAGCCTGGGTTATCTCCATCATGGTCTGAGGAGAGAAAATGGTCACAGTGATGATGGTAGTTTGGCTTCTGACACATATTGCCTTCGTGCCTTTCCCTCAGGATAACTTGCTGCTACAAACAAAGCTGTCTTGCCTTGCCTGTGGGCAGCAATTGATTGACAGTTGGTGGAGATGGCTGGCCCCTTCTCAGATGATTTTTCTTTCTTTGATCTCTTTGGGATATAGGCTTAATAATTGTATTGCTGGGTCAAAGTTTAATGATTTTTTAAATATATAAATTTGCCTCCAATGCTTTCCAGAGTGGTTAGCTAAACTAATTCACAGCTCCACCAATAGTGCATTATTGTGCTAATTTTCCCACCATCCTTCCATTAACCTTCATCTTCCCCTATATAATCACTCTAGAAATCTCATTTACTCATACTATTTCAACAAATCTACCTAACTATACCATCTTGTAGTCCACATCTCTCCATCTTGTTCATAAGAATTGCACAAATATCTTTGTTAAATGCTTTGCTAAATTTAGATAAACTATGAGGGCAGCTAGGTGACTCAGTGGATAGAGCATTGGCTCTGAAGTTCGGAGGACCTGAGTTCAAATCTCACCTGAGACCCTTAGTAGCTATGTGAATCTGGGAAAGTCACTTAACTCCAACTGCCTTAAATATCTGGGGCCATCTCCAGTCATCCTGACATATATCTTGCCACTGGACCCAAACAGCTCTGGAGGAGAGAGTGAGGTTGGTTCAGTGCAAGCCATGACATCACCTCCTGATGTCATGGTCCTCTTTGAGAATAAAAGACAAACAACAGATACACGAAGTCTAATATATATCAATACATTAGTCCTTCCAGTTTAGAAGTCATTCCTACTTCTGTTTCCTTCTTTAGATGTTCCATTTAAAAATTAGTTCTAGGATTTTGCTCAGAATCCAAGCCAAGCCCATTGGTCTATAGTTTGAGAATTCCATTCTCTTCCCTTTTTTATTTGAGACTTTGTCCTTCTCTAATCACATAGTGCCTCTCTTGCCCACAATGTTTCAAAGATAACAAAACAGCTTGGTAACCACATCTGCCCATTTTTTCAGTACCTGAGGATACAATTCACCTTGATTGCTTAAATGTCAAGGTCAATGAAGCCTACCTCTTCTTCATCTTTACCCTTTGAAATCTGTTCTCCTAAAATCTAAGGTGTGCTTCAGACTGTACTGAACTTTACTGTGATAGAGAAGTCTTCATTCTACCTCTAGTTCCTCCTTCTCAACCGAAATTGGACCAATAATAGTAATATCACTTGTTGCTTCTTCCACCTTTTGGAAGATGATCATTAAGTCAAATCAATTCCTCTGCTTTTGGCACAGAGGGAACTCCAGAAAATTCTGGATACCTAAAATTCTCCATTACTATGATGTAATGTTCTGTGCTAAATCTGTTATCTAATTTCTGAGTTTTTTCATCTAATTCTTTCTTCTACCCAAGAGGTCTGTGTTATAGTCTTGTGAAAATATCCTTATTGCATCTATCTTTATTGATGTTCATCCAGACTGTTTTAGGCATTGTCATCCTGTCAAATCCAACAGGGCTAAGATTTTTTAAATTCAGTTCAACTCAATAAACTTTTATCAAGCGCTGACTATGTGCCAGGTACTATGCTAAGTGCTGAACAAGTCCTGTCTGTTCCTTCTTAGCCCAAACACTTCATTATCCTACATTCAATAAATATTTATTAAAAAGCACTTGCTATTTTCAAGGCCAGATGCTAGATGGCCAGAGATACAAACAATGGAATGGCAGTAGGAACCAGTCTTTTGAGCATGTGCAGTGTACTCTGCTTGCTGCCAACCCACAAGAATGCTTTAGGATCCTGCTCTCAGGAATGCATAACGACACATAATTCAGAGTATGTGCAGGTATTCTGTGACTATTTCTTCTCTATATATTGTGTGATAAAACCTTTGAATTGACTGTTGAAAGGAAACTGAGTGTGCATAAAAAAGGTTCCAATAGGGGCAGCTAGGTGGCACAGTGGATAAAGTACCAGCCCTGGATTCAGGAAGACCTGAGTTCAAATCTGGCCTCAGACACTTGACACTTACTAGCTGTGTGGCCCTGGGCAAGTCACTTAACCCCAATTGCCTCACCAAAAAGAAAAAAAAAGGTTCCAATGGAGGAACCCAATTGTTCCCTTTCCTGGTGGTGATCAGGGAAGGGACAGTTATAAACTTCTATGTAGGGAAAGAGCACCAGAAATACTCTCCCAAAATGTGATGCATGACACCTCTGTTTCTTTTACCTTTGTGTATGATATTTTTGACTGTTAGGTGAATGATTATTTAGCTGAAATGGATCAGGCTGTGACCTTGTCATCTTTGAAAGATCTCAGGTGTCACCAGATTCCAGCAATGGGAATCCATGACAGAGACTGCTGTAGCTGTTGCAGCTAAGAACTAACTCTCCCTCAGGAGTAACCTGCATTACTCAGATCATAAATTAATCTAACCAGTTGCTGAGACATAGAACCCTACATGGAAGAGTGTGATTTTGTTCATTGCCTATGGGAACTTGGGACAAATGGCAGAAACCACTTTAAATCTGAATCCATTCTTCCTAAAGATCAAGGTGGTAAAGGGTAACATGGGCTTTGATTTGGGGCCAGAGTGGGGGAGTATAGATATACTTCTACTTCTGTTCTTGTTATAGCTTCTCAGTAAATATTCCTTTGTAAAAACTAATTGATGCTAATTTCTTATCAAAGATATCAAGGAAATGCCAATTGATTAATTAAATAATTCTGGAGATATACTGCCAAATGATAATGATGGGATTATACTGCATAGGGGCTTGAGCTGATAGTATCAAAAGAACCTCAAAGCCCCTCAGGGTTACCCCTACAAACCTGAACAAGAGAAATAACTGAGCTCTGGGGACCTGATTCGCCAGTGCCATGGAGAATTGGGATAATGATCCCCCAGAGCAGGTCTCCTTGTCCTCGAGGAACTTATATTCCCCTGGAAGGGTTATATATTTAGGGCTAAAAGGGATAGGTCATTTGAAATGACTAATTCTGTAGCCATGAAAACCCAGAAGGCAAAGTTTGCACCTGATATCAAATTCATCACTGTGAATATTTTTCAAGAATCTCCTAGTTTATCTATGAAAATATAAAAAATTAGAGGGGGCAGCTAGGTGGCACAGTGGATAAAGCACTGACCCTGGATTCAGGAGGACCTGAGTTCAAATCCAGCCTCAGTCGACACTTACTAGCTATGTGACCTCAGACAGTTGACACTTACTAGCTGTGTGACCCTGGGCAAGTCACTTAACCCTCATTGTCCCACTCCCCCCAAAAAAATTAGAAATAAAATTTACAGAGGAAAAGGAAGGAGAATGGAACAATCCATGGGAACCAATTTGTAGTCATATGAGTTCTATAGTTGCACACTAGAAGTGGATTTGATTAGTATATTTTAAATAAAAGATGCAAAGGCTACACATACTGAACTTCTAGTGATTGTTCAAATCTAGCCTCAGACACTTGACACTTACTAGCTGTGTGACCCTGGGCAAGTCACTTAACCCTCATTGCCCCACTTAAAAAAAAAAAAAAGCTCTTTTTTTGTTTTAGTTTGGTTTGGTTTTGCTTTCCAGACTTGTATTTTCATCAGAGTGGGGAACTCTTGGGCACAGAAATTCTTACAACCAACCTACAATTCCACAATGTTTATTTTTATAAAGTTGCCTGGGGCACTCACCAAAAATGACTACAGAGAATTTAAAATTTATTAAACGTCAGAAGGAGTACTTGAATCCAGGTATTCCTAACTCCAAGTTGCCTGTTGACAAAGTCCATCACTCTACCTATTATAACATACTGCCCCTCAAAATAGAAGATAAAATACAAATGAGAGGAATGTCTTAATATGAAATCCAGTGGGATGGTAGCACATGGAAATTAACACCCCAAATCCAAAGTACAAATTGGCTAACACACTAATTCAGAAAAAAAAAAGCAATCAATAATGTAGAGTGGTTGAAGCAAGAAGCAAATTGCAATTGGTAATTAATATGATTACTGCATTGAAGATTGAATGTCTCCATTCACAAAATAAACAGATTACAACTCTGATCTATTCTCTCTAGTCATCTTAACAATCAATGCAAATTGTTTCACAATCACATACAGAGTCAAAATTATTCTATTAGCTGTGCCACAGTCTAATTCAATGACTGTGAAGAGATATGATCTAAGCTCCTTGACCACAGGTTCTTAACCTGGGCTCCGCAGACTCCTTAGGGATTTTTGGAAAGATTGTGGTGTATCTATGAACTTGGATAGGAAAAAATAACATCTTTGTTTCACTAAAACCTATTTTAAATTTAGCATTTTCTTCCATTATAAATATAGGTAACAAACTATAGTAATATTCGTAGTGCCTGTGATTTTGTCATTGATAGAAATCAGATATTTTCATGTCATATTATAGATGTTGCAACTATATCAAAATATTATTTAACCTCTGTACTACTTCTAAAATACTATAGGTATTAGACCCTTTATATTGCCTATATTTAAAATATAATGTCTGTATTATTTAATGAATTAATAAAGCACATGTTACTATATCACATATTTGGTTTTAATATTTTGATAATAGTATTTCAACATAATTGGCTTCATTTGTAATTCTATGAATTTATTTCATGTGTTTAAAAACATTATTCTGGGAAGTTGTATACAGACTTCCCCAGACTGCCAAAGGAGTCCATAACACAAACAAGGTTGGGAACATTTACTCTAGGAGCTATGGGCCATGTCTATTTAACAATACAGTGTGTCCCCACTAAGATCAAGACTTTATTTGTACTTCATTCAGTGAAACCTTCAAAATGGGAAAACAGTCAGGTTTCAGTTGAATTTCACTGGATCAATCAACAATCAAAAAGTATTCATTAAGTACAGGGTATGTGCCAGACACTGGTAATACCAATACAATGAATGAAACAGTCCTACTTACAAAGGGTTGACATACTCATGAATAACTTTAAGTTTGATTCTTTGAAAAGGATAGGAAGATATCAAAAATTTAAGAGACACAATAATATTTAGAAGTCTAAACCAACTTATTTAAAGAAGATGGAAAGATTTAGCTTATGGAATAAATCATTAAGCAAATAATGGAAAATAATCAGTGAATTTAAAATTTTAAAAGATTGATCATCAAAATATTAGTTTTGAGCCTTCACTGAAAGTTTGAAGTAAAACATATCAGTCATCTGAATAGGGTAGGATACAAAATAAGATTAGCATACTTCTATATGCCCATGGTGTAAAAATAAATTCATCCAAGATTAAAGATATAGACTGATCCTGTGATTTCATTGCCACAGGGAACTCCTAGTAAGGAAATGCTTTCTACCAATCCAGGTGAGCACCTTTACTATAAGTTGACTCTTAGAGCATTAACAGTATGGGTCAGTGGCAGGGCTTGAACCCAAGGATTTCTTGATTCAAGCCCCGCTCACTATCCAATATAACCTATGACCTCTCTAATATGACTAAATAATCCAAAATACCTTTTTAAAATTGGCTGTTCTTGGGGCAGCTAGGTGGTGCAGTGGATAGAGCACCGGCCCTGGAGTCAGGAGGACCTGAGTTCAAATCCAGCGTCAGACATTTAACACTTACTAGCTGTGTGACCCTGGGCAAGTCACTTAAACCCAATTGCCTCACCAAAAAAACAACAACACAGAAATTGTCTGTTCTTTCCATGTTACTTTTAGTTGTTTAGTATTCTTGGGAATTTGTGCTTTTGAGTTAATTAAAAACAATTCTCCTTTTGATTTATACCAGAGAACACACATTCAATCCTCAAACATGAAAGAGAAAGTTTGATCCCTTCCCATACTTGAAAGATTTATGGGAAAATAACACCATCACCTTCAGACCAATTATTCTATCATTGATTCTCACAAACTTAATTCATACTGTCACTTGCAATTATTGTCTGTGACACAAAAGTAATTTTTGTTTCCATTTAAATTTTGCTAAAGGAAATCCTCCGAGAAAAGAAATTACATAATTGAACTATTTCAGATATCTGAGATGTGCCAGGTATTTTGTTCTCTTTAAGATGCCCAAGGGGCAGCTAGGTGGCGCAATGGATAGAGCACTGGCCCTGAAGTCAGGAGGACCTGAGTTCAAATTTGAACTTAGACACTTAACACTTACTAGCTGTGTGACCCTGGGCAAGTCACTTGACCCCAATTGCCTCACAAAAGAGAGAGAGAGAGAGAGAGAGAGAGAGAGAGAGAGAGAGAGAGAGAGAGAGAAAGACACCAAATTTCAAACTCTGTTCAAATTGTTAATATTTTATAGCCATTAACCTTCTATTTGCAACTTCAGCAAAAATAGGGTTCATCTGTTACTAATTTCCTTTGGTTACAAAGTCCACTATTTTAATGAAGGATATGTTGTTACTCTGTAATTTTTTTCGGTGCATAGGATTCACAAACATGAGCAGTAAGTAAGTTAATAAAAAAGGCGGGGTGAGGGAAAAAGGGAACTCTGACCCTGTACTTTTTGACAGTTGTAAAAGTGGAATGTATACTTATGTATATGCTGCATACAAAATTCTTTATTTTTTATATGGAATAGGCATTATTTCAAGGAAGATAATAGTATTTCCGTACACATGAAAAAATAGACACTAAAAATACAGAGATATTTATCTATACCTGTGGCTCCCCAAAGTATAGTGCTCTAAGTGGTCCATAGACCACTTATGTCCTGAAAATTTATGACAGTATCTATTTGTGTTCCTGGTCTGAATTTTATAATTTAATTATAATATTACTCAATGATATCTTATCTAAGGCAGTCCTCATTAAGCTGTGATACTCAGTTTGGGTTTTTGTTTTTGTTTTTCTCCAATGGAAAGCAGAAACAGAGAGGTAGGTAGTCCTCAGATCCTTTCTCTGGCTGAATTGGTCCAAGGAGAGACCAAAAAAGTATGGAAATAATTTCTCTAAAGTGATATGGCAACAGAACAGGCACATCAATAGAAAAAAAATTCAGTAGACACACAAACATATTCAACATTATTTATTGTTTAGTGCCATCTGTGAGAAACAGATTTTAAGGAACTACTTTTGACATTATTGAAAACCTGAAAATTGCTTTAGAAATGAACTTATAAACACTGTCAGTTCAACTCTATGGTATCCTAGTGCTATATCTTTGATTTGATTCACTTTTAGTTCTAAACAAAATTTTGGGTAAAAAACATTTTTATTAGTGTTCTTTACCTAGAATCTAGTCAAATATATAGATATTCAAAGTAATTCAAACAAGAAGATTTTAACATAAGCTTTACATGGAAACTCTTTCAACAACTTCACAAATGTGTAAAATACAAATAAAATATTTTTGCAAAAAAAAATTGTAGAAATTCTAGGTATCTAATTAATGATTTCAATTACCTGAAACCTTTCAGCACAGATCTACTACCCCAAAAGATTAAATGTTACCTGAGAGAGAGAAAGAGAGAGAGAGAGAGAGAGAGAGAGAGAGAGAGAGAGAGAAAGAGAGAGAGAGAAAGAGAGAGAAAGAGAGAGAAAGAGAGAGAGAGAGAGAGAGAGAGAGAGAGAGAGAGAGAGAGAGAGAGAGAGAGAGAGAGAGAGAGACTATGATACTTAACCTACTACCAACCATTGTTCCACTGGGGGATTGTTTGCTTTTTACCATTGTTTATATTAAACTTTTAGGCAACTTACAGTTAAAACTAATTTTATCAGGTAGTGGGTTAATATGATTTATTTCATTCATTGTGGAAGATTTCAAAACTGGAGGCACTGCAGAGAAACAAATTTGTATAGATCAACAATCATAGTACAATACAAAATGTGCATTTTGACCTTATTTTTGAGATTTTCTATGAGACTTTGAATCAAAAGACACTTGGAATGGTAATTCAAGTAGTTTTACTACTCTGCCACAGGTGATACTTTCAAGTACAATTTGACCCAGAGTTGTCACTTTGAAACTATTTTATTTAATGTATGCATAAGAAAACTTGCTAGAGTGATTTTTTTTCTTTGAAGGGTCAATGTATGTGCCCCTATTGACAACATTTAATTCATCCCATATCCACAGACTACAATAAAGTCTGGTTATTGATTTTCTGAATAGCTTTTGAAAAACTCTTCTCATGGACTTCTCTTTCTTCTCCAATTACTAAATAAGAAAAAAAAAGGGGTGGGGAGAGGAAAGGAGAGGAGAGGAAAGGAAATTCATCCAAACACCTTCAAAACAAACAAAAAGCCCTACAACCCCCTCTCAAACCTCTAAGACTTGCCCAATACACAAATTCAGGGTGAACCCAAAGGTACTCTTAGAGGGAAAGGTACCTTAAACCTCTTAATGAACCGTTGGGTAACAATTAATTGACCTCTAAGGTCATATGAGGTATATAATATAAGCCAGCTGTTATTCTTGTTGTTGTTGTTGTTACTACTACTATTATGATATCTATTTGAGCTTAAATCCTATGGTCCTCTGAATTTATTGACTCATCCCCTTTCACTACTTCCCTTCCCTATCCCAATTTAGTACCAGTTTTCATGAAGTCTGGGTTGCTACAGAGAGTGTAAGCAACACTGGAAGGACAGACCCCCAGCAATGGAGACAGACAGCTTGGGTTTAAATCTCAACTCTCATGCTTGCTGTCTTGGTGACTTTTTTGCTTCACTTTCCTCGTTTATAAAGGGACCAATCGGATTGGACACATCGGAGGTCTTCCTCATAATTCTATGAATAGTTTCGTCCCTCAGGTACCCAGTTCTGGTGCCTCCACAACTTTTTACGTTAGCTTTCCTTTCGGACGGGAACATGGGGGACACTGGTCTTCTTTTACCCTGCTTCAATATCGAAGGCCCTTTCCTACTCGTTTCATTAACTGGGTGACCATGGGCCAGATGACTTCTAAAGTCCCCGTCCCTCCCCTCCTCCACCCTGAGTCCTGCAACATTTCCTAGGACTGACACCCCACCCCCACCCCCCTCCCCCGGGACTCACCAGGAGCAGGTTGTGGGCCACCTCGTAGCCGAGCTGCCGGTTGCCCCGCACACCGGGGGCAAGCTTCCCCGTGGCATAGCCGTGCCAGGCCACCACGTAGGGGTTGTCGATGGTTATCCAGTACTTGACCTGGCCGCCAAAGTGGCGGAAGCAGAGCTCGGCATAGTCCCTGAAGAGGTCGGCCACCGTGCGGTTGGCCCAGCCTCCGTAGATGTCCTGTAGGCGCTGTGGCAGGTCCCAGTGGTAGAGGGTGACCACGGGCTCCACGCGGAGTTCGCGCAGTCGCTCCAGCAAGCGCCGGTAGTAGTGCAGCCCCTCGAGGTTGGGGGGCCCCGCACCCACACCGCCACCGCCGGGCAGCACGCGAGCCCACGAGATGGAGAAGCGGTAGTGGGTGACCCCGAGCTCGCGCAGCCCCTCGGTGTCGCGGAAGATATGGTTGTAACTGTCGCCAGCCACGTCCCCCGTGGCGGGACTAGGTGGAGCCGGCGGCAGAGACGGCTGTGTGGACCAGGAGCGGTACAAGGCTGGGACTTGGGGCGGGAGGTCCCCCAGGGGCGCAGCGGGGCGGTGGGTGAAGGTGTCCCAGATGGAGGCGCCCTTGCCATGCTGCCTCCAGCCGCCCTCCGTCTGGTAAGCAGCGCTGCCCACCGCCCAGAGGAAGCCGTCGGGGAAGGTGTCGTGGAGGAAGCCCGCGGCCTCGGGCGACGGAGCGCGGGCGAAGCGGACCCAAGTCTGCGCGCCATCCCCGGGATCAGCGCGCAGGCAGCGGCCGCCCAGCAGGCACAGCAGACACAGCAGGGGCAGGGGCAGAGCCAGCCGGGGCGGGGCGGCCCCGGCCCTAGTGTGGGGGCTCATGTTACCTGCGGAGTAGCAGGGGAGAGCGTGTGTGAGGCCCTCGCTCCCAGGCCGGACCCCTTTATCTCTGCGCCCGCCTGCCACCCTCCCCGCCCCTCCACGCGCTCCGCGCCTTCTCCACAGTCTCGCCCACCTCTGCCTCCCTCAGTGGGCAAGTCTGTCAATAATTACCTGGGAGCCCCCGCCTTCCCCTCTTCTCCTCTCTTCTTCTCCCCTCCCAATCCACATCCCGGGACTTGGTGGTGAGGTTAGTGCCAGGATCCGGGAGAAGTGAGAGGGATACCCAGGCTAGAACTTGGGGAAGGGACAGAGGGAGCCAGGCGTTCTGGTGACCCTGACAAGGGACCCCAGGGCGAGGGGAAAGATGCGGTTCTACTAGCGGCAAAGCACCAGACAAGAAAAAACACCTGTTAATCTTCAGCTCACAGTTCTTTTCCGAGAAGATGCAACTGATACACGAGGATAGTGAAATCTTCTCTCCCATCTGTAAACCTAGATCAGCAAAGACAAGAGATGTGTGGGCATCCATCTGGGAAAGTGAGAGGAAGGCCAACTTTCCTGGAGTACAGAACCAGATCTTTAGCTGAAACCTTACTCCCTCCCCACGAAAGAGGATGGAGACAGCCCTGAAAGCGAATCTGCCTCCCTGCCTGGATTCCCTTATCAATATTCTCATCAAACAAGTTACCTTCCCCCAAAAGCACTGGCTTCCTCATTTCCCCTCGAGATTGTTACCTAAAGATAAGAATTATTTTTAATCAACTGGGGAAGGAAGAGGATGGAGTAAGTGATTTTTCAGAGTGAAGACAAATTTCTCAGTACCCTCATTTTAAAACATTTTCAGAACATTGCCCCTTACCACACATTTTACTGGCCACTAAATGAGGTCCTCTGATATTATACCTGATTGTTATAGAAATGTACCCTACACACTACTCAATGATTCGGAATTTAACTGTCCACTTACTATGTAGTCAGTGCTTTTTTTGGCTTTTCTTTCTCTCTTACCCATGGCATTTTAGCCATTTCATTGCCTATTAGCTTTTCCAAGAGATTGTGAAGAATGCCTGGTTGAAATTCAAATCAATAATATTAACTTTTTCATGTATCTAGCAGGAAGGTTTGAATGGTCAATAACGGTAATTTGTCCCACCATGCTTTCTACTTTTTCCCTTAAAATTTCTCCTATAGATCAGCAACTAAGTTATCTTAACAAAGTTATGAGTTCAGTGCAGCCTAGAGGCTTCAGTGAACAAAGGATCTGGTTATGTGTTATGAAGCCATGGGGATAAGGAGAATGGGAAGGGAAAACAACAATAAAAACAGCCTTATATTTTTACTGGATACCAAAAAAGAAATCCTGATCCAAAAAGCTGTGGCACCACAGGATTTGCTAATGGTCCCTGAAATCATGTACTGTACAATAATACATTATCACAGAATGGCCATTTCTGGATTGCTTAGCATCATACCACAAATGATATTACTTCTACTTCCCTTCCATTTGTAAATATAGCAATTAATGTTAAATTTAGGTACAGCTAGCATGCAACATAATCTGTAGGATTAGAACACCAGCGCCATGACATTCTGAAATTGTGAGTAAATATGAAATAATATAATTACTATTCCATGGGTTTAATAAAGCAAGTTTTTTTAATGCAGCCTCACTTTTTTCCTAAAACGATTTGGTTCTGTGTAGCATGTTAAATTTCAATTAGGAATACTTCAGAGGTCCCATTAAAAAAAAAAAAGGTTAGGCTATGTATTAACTTCCATGTAGTTTGTTTTTCAGGGTAGATTGTATCTACCACTACTCTTCTATTTAAATAACATAAAATCCAAAGATAACTTTAGAACCAGTAGAAAAGAAAAAGCTAATTCAATGCATCATATCTAAAATGCAACTGTACAGAAAAAGCTTAAGAAATACAGATCTCCTTAGGGTAATATTAAAACTATTACACATAGATGTTCCCAGGAGATAAAATTATTTTTTAACTTAAGACTGAAGACTTTATGATAATCAACCCTTATTTTTAGAAATATCTATCAAAGTTCCACCTATAATGACTATCACATTTTTGAAGTGCCAATTGCTACTGCAATATATTGTAACTTTTTCATTTCATTATGCTTGCTACCTTTAGTAACCATTACTAACCATGTAATGTGGATTTTATTTGAATTGCCATGTAGAATCAGGAGATTTGCATTGGAATGCCTGCTTTGATGCTTAAGAGCATTTTAACTATTTCACTGCTCTAAACTTTGGTTTATTTATTTGTAAAATGAAAAATATAATCCATAGTTTCACAAGTGTGTGAAATTTTATTTTTGGTTCTTTGAAACCTTAGCTATATAAATATACATTATCTTCCAGGGCAATATTCTCTCTTGAGAGAATATTAACCTATATTTTGTATATGAAGTTGATGTTCCTGACTTGCCTTCCAAAAGGATCTATGATTAAAGTTGTTTTTCCTGTAGTGAGAATGAATCTTCAGTAATCCATCCAACCTCTCAATTCTCCAAACTATTCCATCCAATCAATCAATCAATCAATCAATCACAACAACAACTGATATTTATATAACACTTTAGGATTTGCAGGGCTTGTTATAAACATGGTCTCATTTGATTCACACAACAACCCTGTGAGTAAAGTGCTACAGGTGTTATTTTGCATATCAAAAAACAATATCAGAAAAATTAAATTTACTCACACAGCTAATAATTTGAACCCACATCTTCCTGATTCCAGATGTAGCACTCTATCCCCTAAATCATGCTGCCTCTCATTCTCACTCTAGACCAGGGGTTCTTAATCTGGGAAAAGGGAGGTCTATGAACTTGGATTGGGAAAAAAAAATCTTTATTTTCACTAACTTTTGATTTTGCTTTTAATTCTTCGTATTTTATTTTATGCAGGTAAAAACATTCTTCTGAGAAGGGGTACACAAGTTTCACCAAACTATCAAGGGGGTCCATAACATATTTAAAAAGCCCAAACCCCCTTTTTTGCTGTTCAAGTTCAACTCTTCATGCCCCCATTTGGTGTTTTCTTGGCAAAGATACTGGAGTGGTTTGCCATTTCCTTCTCCAGCTCATTTTACAAATGAGGAAGCAGGCAAATAAGGTTAAATGACTTGCTTACAGTCACACAGCTAGTAAGGGTATGACGCCAGATTTGAATTCAGGAAGATGAGTCTTTCTGACTTTAGGCCCAGCATTCAATCTATTGTGCCACCAAGCTGCCCCTCAATAACCCCTACAACAGACCAACTGTAAGGCTTTATGATTGAGATACTTTATGATATTGAGATAGCTGAAGCTGGAGATTAGATCAATAGTCAATAATCAATCAGTTGATTGATTGAATAGTCATGTATCAGAGGAAAGCTTTTATGAAGCTAGGTGACATCAAAAGTTCTTAAACTCTTTCAATCTATGCCTCTCTTCTTCTCTCTCCAAAGTCTCCACTAATCAGGCGTCACATCTCTCTCATGTTTTGCTATACACAATATCCCAGCCTCAGCCAATCAAAAGTCATACTTCTACTTGTCTAGTGTCCTGCCATGGGATTGTTTTGAGCAGTGCAAGCTTTTAAACAGGAGTCACTATTGTCATAGACATACCCTTTCTTCCCCTTCCCCTCCCAACATATCTCTTTATTCCTAGACACTTACTAGCTGTATGGCCCTGGGCAAGTCACTTAACCCTCATTGCCCCACAAAACAAACAAAACTAAAATAAGACTAGTTCTATACTCCTGGCTTTCCTAAATTCTTTCACTTTCCATTTCTTGCTCCTAGAGCTTGAATCCAATCCAAGATGGTGATTAAAGAATGTCCTCTAAATATGCACAGATAACATATGTCCTCTAAATATGCATAAATGTTTTACACTTTATCACCAATTTATTCTTTCCTCTTAAAAGCATAATCTGAACATTCAAACAATACATTTTTCAAAAATATCCCTAGATATTTATGAATAGTTTTTTGTAGCTGGAATGAAACTTAAAAACATCTAGTCAGACCCTAAAACTTTACAAATAAGGAGACTAAGATTTAGAGCAATGAAATGACTTGCTCAAGGTGACATAGCTAATTACTGAATAGAAGTTAGATTCAAACCCAGGTATCCTAATTCCTTATCAAATGATCTTTTCTGCTATAGGTCTGCTTTGAGACCACCCCCCAGAGCCATCATTGAGGGGAGAAATCATTTTGGAGGAGCCCCCCTTCCTCATCACCATTAGCAACAGGTACTGACTAATTGTCACTAACATGCAGATAGGAACAGGAACCCTGAAATTGGTAGCATCTCCCAGATCAACAGTCCTACTTCTAGCCATCCTACTTCACAGTCATCATCCAGGGAAGCAGCTCCTCTGCAGAAGGGGCCAACCATACTATCAAATGTCAACCAACTGCTACTCACAGGCAGACATGCCAACCTAACTGAAGCAGCAAAGCACCTTGAGGGAAAGGGCAGCAACATGTGTTGGGCAAGTCAAACCACCCATGCCACCTTGACCATAGTCTTCCTTCAGACAGTCAGGACCTTGACCCTAAGAACCTTGGGAGTAGCATTGATTCCAGGTAAGTATCTGCTCTCAGCCATCATTCTAAGAAGCAACCCCTTGGCAGATGCAGTCTGGTAATTGCTCTTATGGACACTACAGCCAAACCAGAAAACAAAGTTCTTGTCACAAAAATCCTTGGCACTGTCAAATGGTTCAGCATCAGAATCTGATAATTTTATCAATGGAAATGACATTAAATAAGGGGCATTACTCTCTGCTTTGCTGTTGCATCCTCTGGACCATGAGACCTTTCCACCTGACTTGCAACTGAAAACTTCCATTTGTGTTATCTCTTCGATTAGAATGTGAGCTTTGTGAGGACAAAGTCTATTTTACCTTTCTATTTGTATCCCCATCACTTAGTACAGTACTTTGCACATAGTTAAGTACTTAATAAATACTTCGTTCATTCATCCATTCTTTGACACAAGTTCTCAGACTATAATTACAAAATGCAAAAGAATGAGCATTTGAAAAGAGAGAGTGAAAAGAATGGAAAAGTCTGGCAGAAAGTCAATGCAAATCTATATGTCAATATTAAGCATCAGTGTACCTTCTTTAACCCATGCCTTTCCAAGCTTTTGGTCTTCTGCAGAGAAGGAATAATAGAAGTATAGGATATGAGAGCTGGAAGGAACTTTAGAGGTCATCTAGTTTAATCTTTCACCCAATGTAAGAATCTCTTTACATATTTCTTTTATATCCCTGAAAGGGTCATCCAGCTGCTGAACTCTTCTACTGATGAACTAATTCCTTTACAATGCAGCCCATTTAATTTAAGGACAGCACTACTATTATAATTTCTTTCCATGACATTGTGCTAAAAATCTTCCTATAATTCCTACCTATTGATCCTAGTTCTGCCTTGCATAGCTATACAGAATGTCATTACCTCCTTCAATGTTATAACCATTAAAATATTTGTGGGCACTATTCTGTTCCCCTAAGTCTTCTCCTTCCTCAGATAGTATTCTCAGGTCCTTCAACTGGTTTTAAAGTGATCTAGTTTCCATATCTTAATCATACTCCTCTGGGTATACTCCAGTGATTTGACCAAAGTAGTGAGACTCTTAACCTCCTTTGATCTGGTTGCTACATTCATTAATGCAGTCTCAGATAACAGTCTTTTTTAAACAGTTGTTTCATGCTATTGGCTCATATTGAATCAGTGGTTAATTAAAACCACCAGGTCTCTTTCATATAAACTGCTGTTAAGCCAGATCTTTTCTATCTTGTTGCTGGGAAGTTGATTTTTTTTAAACCCAAGTGTAGGATTTGGCATTGATTCTTAATGAATTTTATCTTGTTAGCTTTAGCACATTGTTTCAGCCTGTTGGGATTTTTTTTTCAAATCATGATTCTGTCACTCAATAGATTAGCTAATCCTTATTGGTTTTGTATTATCCACAAATTTGATAAACATCCCTTCTATGCCTATGAGTAAGCCTTTGATAAAAAATCTTGAAACAGACTAGTAACAAGGACAAAGGCTTGCTACTACTGAGAGGTAGACATTAATTCATTAGTCAATGCTCTTTGTATAAAGGAGTTAAAGAACTATGAATCCAACTAATATGTGTCTGGGGTAATTCTCCTTAAGAAGCTAAACGAAAGGATGGACACACCTAAGAAGTAAGGGAGATAAGCCTATTAGGCATGGCTGCTGCCTAATAGGTGATAACTCCAGAAGTCAGGACCACTACCTCTCACTCAAGCTCTCCCCATCCCCAAAGGGAACTTTCTATAGTCAGGTGATCACCCCATCCATACCCCCACCATCTGTCCTCTATAAAGGCTTTGGCCTCTCTTTAGGGTGAGGAGAAATGTCTCTGAGAATCTTGTCTGAGCCATTTTCTCCCCTTGAGGCGAGATCTTTGAATTCCCTTAGTCATTTTCTCTAAGCACCCAAATAAAAGACTATTTCATTCTAATTGGATTGTGTGCAAGAGGTATAACTCTTTAAAAGAGGAATACCTGGGGGCAGCTAGGTGGCGCAGTGGATAAAGCACTGGCCCTGGATTCTGGAGGATCTCAGACACTTGAAGTTTCCTGGCTGTGTGACCTTTGGCAAGTCACTTAACCCTCATTGCCCAGCAAAAATACATAAATGAATAAATAAATAAATAAATGAGGAATACCTAAGGATCCCCACCACCTATTTTCCCATGACACAACTAACTTTATTATCATCCATCATCCCACATTTCCATTCTGTCAGAAAAGACATGACAGATTTTGCTAAGTGTCTTGTTGAAAGGTAGCTCCATTATCACATCTCTCTTTGTTCTTCTCTAGGATGCAATGCTGACTCATCTCCATAATACTTTCTCTAAGTTACATAATAGCTCTTTATCATCAATATCTTTTTTTATTTACTCATCCTTCTGACCTTACTTCATCACCTAGAACTTTGTGTTACATCCAGGCGCTATGTGCAATTGGAGGGAATGCCAGTCATTTTACTCTCCTAAGCTCTATTACCTGTGGTCTAGCCATTTATTTCTCTAAATATTGATTTTGTGTTTTTCAAGGATATTAGTGGCAACCTAGGCCACAGATCCACACACTTCTAATGGGCCCTAGGTAGTATGACCTAAGGCTTGGTCTGATTATTCTAACCCTGAACCCCATCCTGGTTTGAGATTTGCAGGCTTCCAACTGCAGTTTGGATCTGGGCAGCATAATCACAGGTTTATCCCTTCTTGAAGCTCAAGTAGACCATTAATAACCCAGTCCCTATCAGCTAGCTATAAGGTTCTACAGTTAAGAGCAATAGAACTTTAGGCTCAACCCTGACAAAGGCACAATCCCTGGGCCCTGATGACTTTAGCCAGAGGCTCCAGCTCAGGTTTGTGGGCCAAATCTGTAACACTGCTTTGGGGAGAAAATAACACATCTGCTACTTCATTCCACTTCCTTTTCCTGTCTATACATAACTATAGGCCCTAGACTGGTTCCCAAACTGGAAAGCAGTGGCCTGGGCTAGAAAAAAATGACTCATTGGCTTTTCCTTGGATTTTCCAGTCATCACTTAGTGGGCAGCTAGGTGGCACAGTGGATAGAACACTGGCCTTGCAGTCAGGAGGACCTGAATTCAAATCTGGCCTCAGACATTTAACACTACTATCTGTGTGACCCTGGGCAAGTCACTTAACACCTATTGCCTCAAACATCGGAACCATCTCCCAGTTGTCCTGATGTATATCTTTCTACTGGCCCCAGATGGCTACAGAGGAGAGAGTGAGGCTGGTGACTTTGCACAGCCCTGCCTCACTTAAATCCAATTCATTGCAAGTCATAAGATCACCTCCCTATGTCATGGTCTTCTTTGAAAATGAAAGACAAACAACAACAACACTACTTAGTGTGGCACTCTTCCTTCATTTCTGTAAGAGTAGTTGTGGGAGAGAGCTAGGTGGTCTTGCTTCTTCCTATTCTCCTTTCTTTGCCAGTCTCCTCCTCAGAAAATTCTGTTTCAAGTAATTCAGGACATATTTTTAAAGTTCACTGACAAGACAAAGATGGGGAGAGAGTCTAGGGTACTGTAGCAGGCCTCTTTAACACTTCTGCCAGAGCTGCTGGCTTACTCCCACTACTTGTTTTTTTGTTTGTTTGTTTTGTGTATGTGTGTGTGTGTGTGTTTTTGTTTTTTTTTGTTTTTCAGGCAATAGGGGTTAAGTGACTTGCCCAGGGTCACACAGCTAGTAAGTGTCAAGTATCTGAGGCCAGATTTGAACTCAGGTACTCCTGAATCCAGGGCCGGTGCTTTAACCACTGCACCATCTAGCTGCCCACTCCCACTACTTGTAACTCCATTGCCAGTACAGCCTTAGGATACCTTCACTCCCAATTCTCAATAGGCAATATAAGGGAAATGTGGTGGAGATCCTCCGAACCCCTTCTCTTGCACTTCATTCTACTCTCTTTACTCAAAACAAACAAAATCAGGGTAGGGAATAAGCATTTATAAAGTGCCTACTATGTGCTAGTCACTGGGCTAAGCACTTTACAAATATCATCTCATTTTATCCTCACAACAACCTTCTGTAGGTACTACCATCATTCTGATTTTTACAGTTGAGGAACCTGAGGCAAACAGAGGCTAAATGACTTGCCCAGAGTCATACAGCTAGTTAGTATCTGAGGTAAGATTTGAATTCAGATCTTCCTGACTCTAAGCTCAGCGCTTCTATCCACTGTACCACCTAGATGCCATGAGCAGACCAGAGGCCAAAGACTCTGATTTTAAAATTATTTATTGATTAAATGCCTGCTGAGCAGATGTGAAGTGCTCTACTGTATCCGCCAACATATACCACAAGAATCAGAAAATAAATAGAGGGGCAGCTAGGTGGCACAGTGGATAGAGCACTGGCCCTGGAGTCAGGAGTACCTGAGGTCAAATCCGGCCTCAGACACTTAACACTTACTAGCTGTGTGACCTTGGACAAGTCACTTAACCCTCACTAAAAAAAAAGAAAAGAAAAGAAATAGAAGTTCAAGAAGCTTATATCTAATTTAAAAATCAAGATGGATAGTGGATAGCTCACCAGTACCTAAGTTCAAAACTGGCCTCAGACAATTACCATCTGTGTGACCCTGGTCAAGTCACTTAACCCCAATTGCCTCAAAAAAAAAAGTCAATATGTGTTCAGAAGATATCTAGAAAACATCATGTGTAATAATGTAGTATACTCCATGTACAAAATGCTGAGCAGAATGGGGCATACTTAGTCAAAAATAGCATTCTTGAAGGAGGAAATTTTGAAGGAAGTCATTGATGTATATGCATAGGGAGTCAGGATTTTTTTTTTCACTGATTCCATTGTAGCTAAAATATAGGACCAAACCATTGGGTTTTGTTGTTGACAGCTATGCATAATGAAATCAAGAATTTGGGCTAGGTGGGTGGAGAAAAATGTCCTTCATTCCCTCACTTACCTTTATTCTGGCTCAAATGTATTTGCATGGTAATCAGAGATGGTCCTAGAAAAATCTGACCCTCAAGTAGATGATTATCTGGGACAAAAGACCATGATCTTCACCCACATATAAAAGTAGAAAAGAAAAGTCTTAATCTTTAGACCAGAAGGTACTCATTTTAGATTTTATTACCTAAGTGTAGTGGGAATGATTAAATACATACCTGCCTACTCTTATCAGGGAGACATTATAAGGACCAAATCCCACAGGCTGGAGTTGAGATAACTGACCTGTGGCTCTGAAAAAATCCAAATTAGAAAGTGGTATCAGGGAACAATACCCAGAAGGAACTACATGTACAGCAGTCACCATGAGAACATCTGAGGCCGACCAAGAAATTCCCAGATGAAATTACATGTTTAACCGTCACTAGTAACCTCCATGAGATCTGTAGAGATTAGCAAAGTAATGTACCCAGCAGGAACATCACACCCAGAAGTGAGTGGGCCCATTGATGGCAGAGTGGTGATGTCACCAGAAGACACTGGTGGTCCTATAGCATCAGAGACATGAACTGCTCTTCTGTATATGTTCCATGGCTGTAAATGTTCCTTAGATGTGTGCCTTCTTCACAAGAGCCATATGCATGTTTAGTCTCACCCAATGATGTATGTAATTGTGAGAGAATACATCTAAAGTTTGTTTTCTTTCGGGGGGGCGTAATAAGGGGTAAAGTACCCTATTATGGTTTTTCTTGTTATGCTCTATCATCAAATGCCTTTGGTAATTGTATCCTCCAGCTGACTAAAAAAACATAAATGCATTAGTCTGGAGTCATAAGCTATGGTTTTGAGTGAATGTGAAACTATAAAATACTGTGAGCTTGGGTTAGCTATTCTGCAGACACTAAGCATGAGAGGGAGGTTTCTCCAGGTGTTATACATAGATTGATGGAGAAAGAGGAGTACTGTATTCCAGGAAGTGGAAACAACATAGGGTGGTTAGGTGGTACAATGGATAGTACACTGAACCTGGAATCAGGAAGACCTGAGTTCAAATCCAGCCCCAGACACTTACCAGCTATGTGATCCTGGGCAAGGTTTACCCTGGGTTACTGTTTGCCTCAGTTTTCTAATCTGTAAAATGAGCTAGAAAAAGAAATGGCAAACCACTCCAGCATATACCAAATGGGGTCACAACTGAGGAACAACATAAGCAAACATTTTGCAGTTGGAAGGGATTATTTCCCTTCTAGTACACTCTTAGGTTCATGAAATTCCACACAAATTTCCTTGGCCTCCTGAGTAGGACTCCATCCTATGGCTGACTTGCAGATTGGTGAGTTCTGGTCCATATCTGCCATATCATCAGAAGACTCACACTGCTTACTTCTTTCTTAGCACACTCTGGTCTGCTCCAACTCTTTACTAGTTATTCTTTCCAAATGTAGGTAAGCCCCTACTTCCACTTTTCCCATTAGAAAGTAAGCTTCTTTAGAGTAAGGGCTGCCTCTTTTTAAATTTTTGTATCTCTAGGATTTAGCCCAGTGCCAAGCACAAAGTAAGTGCTTAATAAATTATTTAATCTAATACAAATGAACAAGAGGTGATATATTGGGGGGAGGGGTAGCAAGTTTTATGGACCCCTAAAACAGAGACTCTCAGTCACTCTCCTTAGTCAGCTTCTTGGTCTAACTTAGAGCAGTGACTACACTGGTTACAGATTCTAATTATTAACTTCCCTAGTTATGTGATTAAAAACTTGAGAGGGAGAAAAACAGGGTCCCCTGGCTTGACACATGAATGAATACTACTCTAAACACAGAATCATTTATTTAAGGATGTTTTTGCAATTATTGAAGTACCTTTTGATTTTGACTATTAAGTGGCTCAAATAGTGATTTTAAAATTTTACTTTACTTACAATTGTTATCACTTTCTCCAAATCAGGTTCCAGATGGTCCACAGAAACTTTTAATTTTATCCACACATTGCCAAACAATAGCTACTTAGCAATAACTAGAGTAATTGAATTTTCATTTTTATCCAAATTTAGTATCATATAAACATAGTCCATATATTAGATGATTTAACTTTAAAATATTACATTGTGGAGATGGAGACAAGATGGCAGAACAGCAAGAAGCAGTACAGCTGAGCTTCTTTCTTTGAAACTTCCAAACTGAATTCTGATGAGGAAGTCCAGTAAAATCACAATGAGTCATTTGTTGATTTAAAGTCTGCATAGGGAAAAAGATGGAGATGTCTGTAGCCACTGGGGCTGTCATCAGGCCAAGAGCCTGCCTCAGGCTGAGTACTCCAGTGCTGTGCACCAGGAAAAAAGGAAGGCCAAGACACAGCAGAATGCCCCCAGACCCATACCAGGGTACCACAATGGGGACAAGTGCCAACTGGCAGCTTTGTTACCCAGTATCCAGTTCTAGGTCACAGGTCCAGGGCAGACTGAGAAAGTAACCTGTGCCTGGCATGAATTTCCTGGGTTAGGGAGGTCCTGGGATGTTCATTGAGAAAAGATGAAGTTCAGAAGCGGTGGTGTGGTTCAGACAACAGGGGCAGAGCAAAGTCTGGGTTCTACCATCTAGCCCAGCCTGAAGAGGAATAACCAGCAACATTCTACTATTGTTCAGACCCAAATCCAAATCAGGAACTTAGAAAGCTCCCACTATGGAAACAGTAATCAGACTTTGCCCTGGATCAGACCACTTTGGGAATGTTGGAAATTTACAGGTCCCCTGTCAATCCCTGACAACAGTAATACCCCAAGAAAGCAGCAACAGGATCAGCCCAGACCCTACCTCCAGAAATATGACAGAAACCAATCCTAATGTCAATTCCACAGTCAAGAAGTAGTTTGGAAGAATGGACAAACAAGAATTCCATCATAAAGAGCTATTAAGATGTCAGGAAAGGGGGCAGCTAGATGGTGCAGTGGATAAGCACTAGCCCTGGATTCAGGAGTACCTGAGTTCAAATCTGGCCTCAGACACTTACTAGCTGTGTGACCCTGGGCAAGTCACTTAACCCCAATTGCCTCACCAAAATAAAAAATAAAATAACAAATCAGTACAATGAGAGATGTCCATTATAAAAAAAAAAAGATGTCAGGAAAGATCAAGACTCAAACCCAGAAGAATGAATGACTCCAAAACATCTACAAGCAAAACCTCCAAGAAAAGCACAGCTTGCTCACAAATTCAACTAAATTTCATGGAAGAGATGAAGCAAGGTTTTGGGGTTTTTTTTAAGAGTTAAAATATTTTTGAGGGCAGCTAGGTGGCGCAGTGGATAAAGCACCAGCCCTGGATTCAGGAGTTCCTGAGTTCAAATCCAGCTTCAGACCCTTTATACTTACTAGCTGTGTGACCCTGGGCAAGTCATTTAACCCTCATTGCCCTGCAAAAAAAAAAAAAAGAGTTAAAATATTTTTTATAAATGAAATGAGTGCTAAAGGGAAGAAATGGAAAAGAAATGAAAGCTATGGAAGAAAGAATCAGAAAAGGAATTAACAATTTGCTACAAGATAAACAAAATCTAGTAATGAGTTTCACCTCATTGAGATCTCTAAGGAAAGGTTGGATGACTATTTGTCAGCTATATTAGTTATAGTCAGATGTTCAATTAACAAGCATTTATTAAATGCTTACTATGTGCCAGGTACTGTGTTAGTCACTGGAGCATATAAACACAAACAACAAAGAAAGACCCTGACCTCAAGGAGTTTACATTCTAATGAGGGAAGACAACATATATAAGGAAGCTGAAAAATGCAGTTAGGGAGGTTTGTAATTTCTTTTCAAGAATGGAAACCTAGGGGCAACTAGGTAGCACAGTGGATAGAGCACTGGCTCTGGATTCAGGAGGACCTGAGTTCAAATCTGGCCTCAGACCCTTGACACTTACTAGCTGTGTGACCCTGGGCAAGTCACTTAACCCCAATTGCCCCCCACACACACACGCAAATGGAAACCTAAGTGTTGTCTTTCTCATTAGAGTGTAGGTTTTTTTTGAAAGCAGAAACCATGTTTTTGCCCTTTTTTTGGATCCCCAGTGTTTAGCACAGTGCCTGGCACATATTAAGTACTTGATAAATGTCTGTTGATGGATTGTGTAAATTTATCAACTGTGTCTTTAGAGAAGTCAAATGATTGCAACTCAAAGATAACAATCCAAATCCTGGCACCCGTAATCTATACTTTCAGAGGTTATAACTAGTAATACCAACCTTCTTTTTTACATATGGAAGGAGGAGAAAAGGAAACATCTGCTATGGATCCTATTTTTCATCTTCTCCCCACTCTCATCAGCTCCCTTGAATTTCCCATCTCTGTTAGTTGTATCCCAATTCTCCTAATCATTGAGACTCAGAATATCCAAGTAATAGGTTCAGATAATTGTATCATGTTAAAGATAAAGGGGACCTTGTTGGTTATTTAGTACTTTTCATTTTACATATAAGAAAATCAAATTCTTTACACCTACTGAGTCACCAAGTCAATAGATTCTGCCCTCACAATATTTATTGTGATTATTTCTTTTGTTTTTGACTTTCTATCCACTCTAATTCAAGTCTAGTTCTCATAAAGGAAGGAAGGAAGGAAGGAAGGAAGGAAGGAAGGAAGGAAGGAAGGAAGGAAGGAAGGAAGGAAGGAAGGAAGGAAGGAAGGAAGGAAGGAAAGATGAGTATATCCTTAGCTTCTCTCTTTCTTTCTGGCTATGTATTATATCAGGAGTGTTTCAAGACATGACCCTTAAGGGGGAGGGGGAAGGGCAGTTTGTCCTTTTCCCCCCACCCTGACTTCCATGAGGCCATGAGCACATGGCATCTAAAACATACACAGGCACAACTAAACCAAGATTTGTGCTACTTCTCTTGTATCTGTTCATTCATCATCATAGGTGAGCATCCAAAGATATTTCAAAAGTATGTATTTAGGCATGTTAAACTCAGTATGTCTGAAACACAATTCAACATCTTTATCCAATAAATATTTATTGAATATCTATATAAAAAGCACTGTACTGCGTGCTCTCTGAGCTAGCTAGCTAGCTAGATTTCTAGTTAATGATACAAACCCAAGATGATCTATCTCAACCTGTTCTGAAGTTATTATTAGCCTATAAATCAGCTTGAGAGGCCTAAATCCTGAACTGATTCTGTTTTCCCTATAAGTGATCGACACATAGTCATGTGCTCAATTTTTTTCTACTCAGGTTTCTGTTTCTCAGGAGCAAGTTTCTCTCCGCCTTAAGTTTTCCCACCAGAGATAGAGAAGGCATAAATGTTTTTTTCTTTCTTCTTCCTCATTGTTGATGTCCTGTACTAGACCAGGGAGGGAGGATTTTATCTTGAAATAGTTATAATACCCCAAGCCCAAGGTCACAAGCTTGACTGTACTCCTCCACTCTGTGGAAACTAGCCTTGGGGGTAGGTGGGAGGGAACCAGCTGTGTTACAAGATACATGACCTTGAGCAAGTGACTTCATCTCTCTTGGCCTCCTTTCCTTATTGGAGGAATGGAGCTCTCTTCCCAACTGTAAATGTGTGATCCTATGAGTCTATAGCTTTTTTTTTAGATTGGGCGTCCTATCTCACCTCAGCTGGAAGTGTGCTGCCATTCATATTTCCAACCCCATTACTGATTGGCACTGACACTTTGCCATGCTCCATTTCGACCCTGGGTCAACTCACCTTTCCTTAGATAACCTGGTGCCCTACCTCCATTCTCAAGAGCTTACCATATTGCTGCTGGACTTAATGTGGACACGGGGACTAGCACCTCCTAGGTGCTGAGCCCTTTCCAGGGCTGGTGTTCACCCATTACATAATTCTCACCTATGGCTTCAGGAAGCTGCAGCATGCACAGCAGCTATACCCTGGTAAAGTCATCTGGGCTATCGGGCTAAACCAAGCTAAAGGACAGGCCTCAAACCCACTGGTGAGTTGGGGGATGTTTACCCAAGCCTGTGAAGACTTCCTCCAGTGGAATGGGCAGATGAGAACAATTTGTTCTAATGGCCATGAAGATGGCTGAAGCAGGCACTGTGGAGGGCTTAGTCAGACATCAAAGATGCCAAGGTTATCCACTGAATTCTGGGCCACCGACAGTGGTCTTGACTTTTGTCATGCCACTGGAATTTGACAACTCTGAAAGAGAGCAAGGCTGATGACTTTATACAACTTTGCCTCAGTTAAATCCAATCCATGCACAAGTCAAGACATCACCTGTGATGTCATTGGTCCTCTTCATCAACACAGGAAGAACAATACTGGACAAATGTGAATGTCTGATCAGATTTATCTCTACTGCAGCTCAGAACTGCTGAACTCGAGAGATCCAAAAGCTTTAGCTTCCTTTGTAGCAAGGACTATACACATTCATCACCACACCTGGCTTTATGACTTTTCTATCTAGCATCTGACAGGTATAAAAATCTATCCCTTCAAAGTGGGGCCTTGTAAGGTTATCTCTGAGCTACTTGGCAATTGGGGTAGTGGTCTTGACTGCCACTGGTGCATTTATGGTTGCCATAGTATTATGGCCTGCTGTGCCCCCAGTAATCAAGAGCCCGTGGTCTTAGGGACAAATAACTGTTTAAATTCATAGGATATACATTCATTGCATTAGGGTCTGCTAGTTTGTGCTTTTTCCTATAATTGCCTGGAATAAGGTTCACTTCACTCAGAAGCATGGGTCTCTCACATAGTGACTTCCCTATACCTATTTATTTGAACTTGAGCACCAATTAACTTGTGCATCCAGATAACACACATGATAACATAGAAGACAGAAGACAGGGGACTTGATTTCTAATCCAACCAGTTTGAGAAGCTTCTATTTCTTTATATGTGGAAAATACCATACACATAGTGATTACTTAATGTTGTTGAAGAACTACTAAGGCCAACTACCAGCATAAAAGCAAATATATATGGACTCTTGCCATTCTTCCCTACAAATGATGTGGCACTTGAATATTTGTCTATGAAGGTGGGAAAAGCAGCCAAAACAGAAGGTTTGTCCTCAGACATTTACTAACTGTGACTCTGGGCAAATCGTTTAATCTTTCTCTGCCTCAGTTTCCAAAACTATAAAATGGGGCCCATACACCTACCTTACAGGGTTGTTGTATGGATCAAATGAGATAGCATTTGTAAAGTACTTGGTACAGTGTGTGGTACATAGTAGGTGCTTAATAAATGCTTGTTTCGGGGGCAGCTAGGTGGTACAGTGGATAAAGCACCAGGCCTGGATTCAGGAGGACCTGAGTTCAAATCTGGCCTCAGACACTTGACACTTACTAGCTGTGTGACCCTGGGCAAGTCACTTAACCCTCATTCCCGCCCCCCCCCCCCCGCTTGTTTTTTCTGTTCGGTTTAGCAATTAAGACCTTTTATAAACAACCTAACTTCAATCTTTCCAATCTTTCCAATGCATTACTCTTCTTTGTACACTCTATGACCTAGCCACACCAGTGTATTTGTTGGTCTTTACACATAATGTCCATATCCCATCTCTGCACATCTTCACAGACTGTTCCCCATGCCTAGAATATTTTTCTTCTTCATCTCTCTTGTATCACCCTAGATTTCTTCAAGGCTTAGCTCAAATGCCAGGTTTTCCTGATTCCTCTGGTTATTAGTATTCTTTCCTTTCCCTCTGAAATTACTTTGGATTCATTTTCCATATCTCTTATATTTAGTTATCTGTACATGTTGTTTCTCTCTGGTAGAATCTAAGCTCCCTGAGGCCAGGAACTGTCTTACTTTTATATTTGTATCCTCTGTCCCTAGCATAGTTAGTAAAAGTTTGTTAAGTTGAATTTAACCAAAAGGTGCCAAAATCTATTAGAATAACTAAATTATTCGTGTTAGTTGAGAAGAAATTATACTTCTAGGAGCTTTTTTTTTCTTTTGTGAGGCAATTGGGGTTAAGTGACTTGCCCAGGGTCACACAGCTAGTAAGTGTCTGAGGTCAGATTTGAACTCAGGTCCTCTTGATTCCAGGGTCACTGCTCTATCTACTGCACCAACCAGCTGCCCCACTTCTAGGAGCTATTGAGGGCCTTAGCAAAACCAATTCATTGGCCATGGTGATGGTTGATGAAATGCAGCATTCACAAGTTCAAAGTAGGATACACCAGCAAGGCTTTGAGGGAGCATTAATGGATTTTGAATTTATCGTAACCTTTCAGGAAGAAAATGTAGGCATCATGATAGTTAACTTAATGAAGACATCGGCAGAATAGACAAGGAGGGCTGAAAACTTAATAAGACATCAGGCAGCATTCAGAGGTGACAAAAAATGTTGACATAAAAATATTAACAGTTTTGTATAAATTAATGAGCAATTCACTTTCCCTTGGATTATGTCATTCAGTCTACTTACTCCATCTCTAAAAGGACAGCCTTAGAAATCCAATGGCATAGACAGGGAAATGAACCACCATGGAATTCACAAACAAGAGCCTAAATTAGCTGTTAACAAGCTATCAGTATACGCTTGAGCAATTATAGCCTGGATGAGATTTGTGTCACACTACCTTAGAAAGCAGGCTCCCAGAAATCAGAAATTTTGATATATGTTTGTTCTGTTTAGTGCCCAGTAGACTGAATATGCTTGAACTGAAAACCAAAGAGAATCAATTTAGCTAGTTTGACAAGGGAAAGAAAGACAGGATGTAATGAATGATAACAGTAGATAAAATGACAAAGTCTTCTTATGGAGTTGGAACATTTTACTTAATGAAACAAATAAGATATTCTCCTAAAATTGATAAAAAAAACATCATCTAGGGATCTGTGGATACAGAACATTATATATAAATCAGAATTTTTTTTCAATATGTTGATTGGTTTTGCTGAATTTCTTTTCTTCTCTTATAAAACTCTCTCAAAGGGGAGAAATGCAAGAGGAAATCTGGGCAACATGAAAACAAAATCTATCAATAAAATGTATTTTTAAAGACCTATATTCTTTAGGGTAATTTCAAAATGTTCACTCCTTGGATCATTATCATGAGAACTATACCTAGAGCAGGGCTATAGGGGTTTTGGCCCAAAGTACTGCATTTAAAAGTGCACATGGGGCAGCTAGGTGGCACAGTGGATAAAGCTCCAGCCCTGGATTTAGGAGGACCTGAGTTCAAATCTGGCCTCAGACACTTGACACTTACTAGCTGTGTGACCCTGGGCAAGTCACTTAACCCTCATTGCCCCACAAAAAACAACAACAAAAAGTGCACTAAAAGCATTTGCAGTTTTTCAGGAGCATAGGAACAACAGGGTTCAGCAACTATTTAGAAAAAAATCAGATTAAATAGGAATCTACCTGATCATATACTTCTTCCTTGTATACCAAGGACAAGAGCCTTTCCACTCTGGTCCCCTCTGTCTGCAGATGTGTTGTAGTGTCCTGGGCTCTTCATCTATAAATACTGGTGTCCCAGATCAAAAAGTTGATTTGATGGCATATTTTGTCCCAGATGGAAAAGTTACTAGTTCTGGCTAAAATCACCAACTCATTTGGTTGCCTCCAGTGGTTCTTTAAATGCATTATGAAATGAGCAATTCAGGATTGTTAATGAGTAATTGGGTCAGGGAATCAGTAATAGTAAAGAACTTTGCCAGATTATCCAAAGTTATGAGTCCAGTAAACTAGTGATCTCTTCAAGGATAACAACTGTGGGCACCTGCAATTTAAGTTAGGGTTTAGGGAATAAACTGCAAATTGTGGCTCAATCACAGCTGAGCAAACACCAGATTACTTGGTTTAGTAGAAATAACCCACAGACTTGGAATGAGAAGACCCCAATTAGGGGTTGGAGTTCAGGCACTGCTACTTACTGGCTGTATGAGAAAGTCTTTTCATCCCTTTGGGTCCCAATTTGCTTGTTTGTAAAATGAAAATGATCATAGATCACCTCTATGGCTCCTTCCAGCTTTAAAATTTGGGGATTCTTTAATTGCATATTACCAAGACAAACGGCAAAGAAAGGTTCAGGAAAAAAAAAAAGGAAAGTCCCATATAAATAAAGCCAACTTCAGAAGATGCTGAGACCACAAGAAAGCAATATGTGGATAGATGATGTTCGAAGTCCAAGAGACAAGATGAGAAAAGAAGGAAGAACAGGGGAGAGAAGGAAAGAAGGTGGTAGGGGAACACTATGGAATGTGGGGTCTCATTGAAATGGGGCTAATATGGGGGCAGCTAGGTGGCACAGTGGATAAAGCTCCAGCCCTGGATTCAGGAGGACCTGAGTTCAAATCTGACCTCAGTCACTTGATACTTACTAGCTGTGTGACCCTTGGCAAGTCACTTAACTCTCATTGCCCTGCAAAAAAACCCAAACTAACAAATGAAATGGGGCTAACGTGACCTTCTACTATCCTTCAATATGTTTTAGAGGTTTTATCCCTAAAGTGTTCAATCAGTATTTTGTGACTCTTCATTGGCCTTTTGTGTTTCCATAGAATAAAGCAATTTGGGGCTTTTTTGGGGACTCAGGCCTGAGGTGAACTATGTAAGTGTGAGAAAATTGAGTTTGCTGCTAATTGAACAAGATGAATCATTTCTGAACAACATAGTTTATAACAAAGGTGTCAAACTAAAATAGAAATAGTGTCCACTAATCTATACCTAAGGATCCCTGTGGGCTGTATATTGACTTAGTTTTACAATGTGAAATTATCTCTGTTTTACCATATTTTTATTGATTTTGTAAAAACATTTCCCAATTACATTTTAATCTGGTTTGGGCAGTACTTGTGAGTATGATGAGCTGTGTGCTGGACATCTCTGATTAACAGTAATTCAAGCACACTGAATCTTCAGAACCCAGCATTAATTCTTGGTTGCACAACTTCCTAGCATAGTGCCATGAATAAGTAAATGTTTAATAAGAGTTTGTTGAATTGAATTTAACATTGTGCATAGTGAAATCGACTCAATTACAATGCAATTGGCTGCCAGTTCACTAGCCCTCAGTTTGCTTTAGAAAATGGTTCTAATGTCAAAGCTAAAAATGTAGAGAATAAGAGCCTTCAACAAAGAGAATGCAAACCAGAAAAAGAGACCACTATGGTTTTGGAAAGATGACGATGGTGGGAACATCTCTGAAGCCCCTTGTCATTCAAATTCAACAGTACCAAAAAATTTAGGGGCTTGAGGCTACAAGATTGATGCCAGCAGCAGCTTTAATACTGAGTACTTTTAAGAGCCCTCAAAATCCTCTGGACTTTGTCAGAGGACATTGTCCAATGATTCTTTCCCTAGAGCACCAGACAATACTAACTCAACAGGATAGCCAGACGTATGCTAAGTTACACATTCTGAACAACCCTGTATTGCTACAAAATTGGGGGGATGGCCCATTAGAGGCAGGCATAGTGCAGCCTTACGTGGGTACTACAGATATTCTTGGAGCTGCTAATGGACAATCCCAAAGAAGCAGAACTGAACCTTGTGGAGGCATTGGCTCAAGTTAACTCAGTTCCATTTATTGAGATCTTCTAATGCCCCCCTATAAAAAACCCAAAACGTTTATTAAGTACTTGCTTAATATGATGTATGGAATGTGCAGGAGAGAACTAGCACCTCTGGTGTGAGGGCTGCTCATCCATCTTTGGTCTCTATCTTCACCCAGCTCTCCCCAGTGGATCCAAGAAACCACACAAGCATGCACAGCAGCCACTCCTTGGTGAAAAACCATCTTGGCAGATGGATGAAATCAGGTTGAGGGTAACTGACAGGCCTCAGACCAGTCAGTGAATTGGGGGATGTCTACCTCAAGCAGGCAAAGACTTCCTCTGACAGAATGGGTGGATGAAAACAATTTATTCGAATGGCCATAAAGGCAGCTAAAGCAGGTGCTGTGGAGCTCTTAGAACTTCATCAGACATTCAAGATGCCAAGGTCATCCACTGCATCCTGGGCCATCGCCAGCTTTCCTAACTTTTTGTCTTGCCACTGCACTTGGATAGCTTTAGAAGAGAGAGTGAGGCTGATGACTTTATGCAACCCTGCCTCACTTAAATCCAAGGCACACACAAGTCAAAACATCACCTGTGATGTCACTGGTCCTCTTCCAAAATGAAGGACAAACAACACAAGGCAAGCCACAACATGAGGCATTGAGAAACAAAGTCAAAAGTGAAAAACGGTCCTAGGCCTCATGGAGCTTATATATTGTACAGTACGTGGACAGAGAAACAAATACAGGATAATCTGAGGAGGGACAGACCACTAATAATTAGGGGGTTCAGGAAGAACTTCTGTAAAAGTGTATGTGTATGAGTATACGTATATGTGTATGATTGTATGAGTGAATAGGTTTTATGTACATGTGCAGGTATACTATATAAGTGTGCAGTTTGTGGGGGGTATATGATGTATATGTATACATGTGCATATATGTGGGGATATACATGTAAATATACTGTGTAATACTGTGTATATGCATAGTATGGTTTTGTGCATGTACAACTATCTGTGTGTGTCTATGTAGAGGTATTTGTGGACATGTATGGCCAATATGTTACATAGGTGATTAGGATATAGGTTAATGCATGCACATGTGTCCATGTGCATTATGGGTACATTTATACATATGTACTTGTGTATGGGTATACAAGTACGTATGTAGCTTCTGTATACATGAATGAGTATATAAGTATACAGGTATACATGTGTACTCTCTTACTCTGTCCACTTTTTCTATGTGTGTGGTAAAAGTATATTACCTTAGTGTGTAAGTTTATGCTTATGAATGTATACTTGTGAATGTATGTGTGAGTAGATATATGTGCACACATGGGTGTGTTCTGGTGTATGTGTATATATTGCTGTGTGCATGTGTGTACTATATGTGTTCATGTTCTTGTATAAAAATATGAGTAGTATATATATATGTGTATGTGCATAGATGGTACTGTATGAATATATTGTATGAGCTTATAAATACTGTATAAATGTTCAGGGTATATATGTATGAGTGTATAGGTGTAATGTATCAGTTTATTTTATGAGTGCATGAATATACTGTATAGGCATACATGTACAGGCATATTGTTTTATAGACACATGTATGCTGTACATATGCAAATGTACATTTAACAAGATATTTTAGCAGATGCATGGAGAATGGATTGGAGAAAGGAGGTCAGAAGCAGGGAAATCAACTAGAAGGCTAACAGTGATAAGAGTATAATCTAAGGTAGTTCAGTGGATAGAAGAGGATAGAAGCAAGAGATATTGTGAGGGTAGAATTGACGAGACTTAGCAATTGATTGGATATGGTTTCAGGTGTTAAGGAAGATGGAAGACCTGAGAATGACTCAGACATCACAGGATTGGGTGATTGGAAGAATGATGATATTCTGAATGGAAATAGGAAATTTTGGAAGAGAGATAGATTGTAAAGGGAAATACAATGAGTTCCATTTGAACATGTTGAGTTTGAGATATTGATGGAATGTCCTAGTGGAAATGTCCAGCAGGCAGATGGCAATGCAGGTCTGGAGTTCAGCATGGAAGATGAGGCCTGAGAGTCATTTACCCAGAGATGATAGATGAATCTATAGGAGCTGCTGAGATCACCAAGAGTATAACAAGATAAGCAAAGAAGGATCATTTTGTTCTGCTTCTTCTCTTACAACATGACTAATGCGGAAATAAATTTAACATGATTGTAATGTATAACCCATATCAGATTGCTTGCTGGCTTCAGGAGAGGGAGGGAAGGCAGGATGTCTTTCCCTGGCTCAGCCTGCCTGGGACTGGATCTGTGTCAGCATGACTGTGGGGTTGTGCTCCACTCCTGCCCCAGCAAAGCAGCCCCCTCCTGCCAAACTTGTAAGCCATCTTTGGCTGGAAAATGATTTCAGCCCATTCTTTTGTGGGTTTTGCTGCTCCAGGAATTGTCCTATGGTACTATTTGAAGGTTTATTTTTGAAGCGATCATGTCGTGAGTTCTAAGAGCTTACTGCTTTTCCTCCACCATCTTGGCTCCCAGGAAGGGAGGATGAAAGAAAAAATTGTAACTCAAAAACTATCTTTACATGTAATTGGGAAAAAAAATTTAATAAAATAAAAAAAATTTTTTTTAAAAGAGAAGGACCAGGATAGAGCTTTGAGGGACACTTATACTTAAAGGATAAGAGATGATGGTCCAGCAATGGATCCTAAAAAGAAACAGTTAGACATTCAGAAAAAGAATCAGAAGAGAGCACAGAAGCCAAGGGAGAAGGGTATGTCAGAGAGAAGGGGGCTGTCTCTACAGAGAAATCAAGAAGGAAGAGGCCATTAGATTTCATAATTAAGAAATGAGACACTCTTAGAGAAGGCAGTTTCAGTTGAGTGGTGGAATCAAAAACCAGACTGGAAGAGGATAAGAAGTGAGAAGTAAGGAAGTGGAGGAAATGAGTATAGAAGGCTTCTTCCGGGAGTTTATTTAATTATTTAATTGATGTCATAGACCATGTTTCAAGTACATCAAAACAGAATTATTTTCTTTCTTTCTATTTTTTATTTTTTGTAAAAGAAGTCTCTTTCATATCAACATTTCTTCATGCAGTCCATTGAGAATAAATCTTGGGTATTCTTTAGTCTCTCCCTGTTCAGCCTCTACAGATGGGCTTGCCTTGTTAGCTGTCAGGAGTCTATAAATATAAGCTACATATGAGAATGCTTCACCTAATGCTGAAACCACAACCCCTGAGAAAGAATCTATTTTGGTGCATTGGTTTGCTAAATCTCAGGCTAGTCTTTTTTTTTTTTTTTACTATTCTTTAAGGCACGGAGGAAGGGAAGAAATACTTATTATATTCTAGCACCAACTATGTGCCAACTACTCTACTAAACTTTTTATAAATATTATCTCATTTAATCTTCACAAAAACCCTGCAAAGTAGGTGGAGTTATCCCCATTTTACAGTTGAGGAAACTGAGGTAAATCAAAGTTAACTGACTTGCCCAGGGTCCCACAGCTAGTGTCTGAGACTGGATTTTAACTCCAGTTTTTCTGACTCTAGATCCAATGCTCTATTCACCATACCACAAGTTGCCTGAGTCTTATACTTGTGAAACAAAAGAAAATAATAAAGGGCAGAAACCCTAGCCACCTAGGTTTCTTTTTTCTTCTTCTTTAATATTTCTTTAATATTTTATTTTCCCCAAATTACATATAATTTTTTTTAACATTTGGGCTTTTAAAAAATTTGAATTCCAAATTCTCTCCTTCCCTCTTGCCCCTCTCTCCTTCTTGAGAAGGCAAGCAATTTTATATAGGTTATACATGTGCAGTCATGCAAAACATATTTCCATATTAGTCATGTTGTAAAAGAAAATACAGGGGGCAGCTAGGTGGCACAGTGGATAAAGCACCAGCCCTGGCTTCAGGAGGACCTGAGTTCAAATCCGGCCTCAGACACTTTAGACACTTACTAGCTGTGTGACCCTGGGCAAGTCACTTAACCCCAACTGCCTCACCAAAAAAAAGAGAAAAAAGACACACAAAGAAAAAGAGAGAGAGAAATAAAGTTGTTTGGTTTTTTTTAAGTGTGCTTCAATCTTCATTGAGACTCTATTAGTTCTTTCTCTGGAGATGGATAGCATTTTACATCATTAATCCTTGTGTTCATTGTGTTGCTGAGAATAGCTAAGTCGTTCACATCATACAATGTTGCTGTTACTATGTACAGTGTTCTGGTTCTGCTCATTTCATTTTGCTTCAGTTCATATAAGTCTTTCCAAGCTTTTCTGAGAGCATCCTACTCATCATTTCTTATAGCACAGTAGTATTCCATCACAATCATATAAATATTTTTATATACATAGTTCATTTCCCTTTTTGTTTTTTATATCTTTGGAATACAAACCTAGTACTGGTATTGCTGGGTCAAAGGCTGTGACATGGTTTCATAGCCCTTTGGGCATACTTTCAAATTGCTCTCCAGAAATCAGTTCACAACTCTACCAGCAGTGCATTACTCTCCCTCTCCCTGTCCATCCTCAAAAGTATTTTGTTTCTCGTTTCTGCTTTCCCCAATCCACTGTCCCTTCTATCAGCAGTTCCCTTTCTCTTATTCCCTTCCCCTTCTATTTTCCTGTAAGGTAAGATAGATTTCTATTCCCAACTGAGTGTGGATGTTATTCCGTCTTTGAACCAATTCCACTGTAAAGGCTCTTTCATACTTCTCTTATGTGAAATAATTTACCCCAGTCTACCTCTCCCTCCCCCTTTCTCCCAATCTGTTTCTCTTTTTCACCCTATTTTTTTATTTTGTTGTTTTAGATTTCATCCCATCATATTCAATTTCCATCCATTCCTTCCTTCTAACTACCCTAGTAATGAGAAAGATCTTAGGAGTTACAAGTATCATCTTCCCATGTAGGAATGTAAACAGTTTAACTTTATTGAATCTCTTGTGATTTCTCTTTGCTGTTTACCTTTTTATGCTTCTCTTGAGTCTTGTATTTAAAAGTCAATTTTTCTATTCAGCTCTGGTCTATTGATCAGGAATAGTTGAAAATCTTCTATTTCATTGAATATCCATTCCCCCCACCCCAATGGATTATAATCAGTTTTTTTCTGGTAGGTCATTCTTAGTTGTAACTATAGCTCCTTTGCCTTCTGGATTATCATATTCCAAACCCTCGATCCTTTAATGTAGAAGCTGCTAAATTTTGTGTTATCCTGACTGTGGCACATGATATTGGAACAGGTTTTTTTCTGGTCGCCTAGGTTTCTTAACCTGGGATCTGTGGACTTGTCCATTAAAAAAAAAATTTGATAATTATTTAAATATAATTGGTATTTTTCTTGGCATTTAAAAACATGATTCTGAGAAGGGCTTCAACAGACTGCCAAAGGAACCCATGATACCAAAAAGGTTCAAAGCTCCAACCCTAAGGTCTTGGCTTCCATTATTTGTGGCTTATGTGGAATTAAATATTCCCTTCCTGCCGTGTTGGCCCCAGTCCCTGAAAAAACAGGTTGAAGTCAAATGGGGACTGGATACAATTAGAAGGGCTTCTGTAGCCCAAAAAACAAAGACTACAAAATTACTGGAAAATGAAACACTAATACCAAACCAGTATTTCTATAGCCTTGGGGACCCATTAATAAAAGACACTGGTGTTCCATCAGTGCTATGCTGCAGGCATTGGTAAATTGCCACCCAGCCCTGCCCCCTCCACATGAAGTTCATTCTAATATATTTGAAAATGCAAATGCTGAAGACTCAGGGGTTCACTTTATGTGCCTGAACCTTTGAAAGATAACCAAACTTTTGGTGATAAAACAGGTGCAGGACATCACCTTGTATTGTTCTTTGAACCCACTTGAACATTCATAGTTTTCTCATAATTAGCAAGTCAAACCCATCTGAAAAGGGTCAACAGAAGGAGGCTGAGGAACACCTAAGATTTGTTACAAATAGATGACACACAGGAACATTAGAAGGAGGAAAACTTCTTTTGTCAACTATTGGGGGAAAAAATCAGTTTCCAATAGACCTTAGCCAATCAGCATTTATTAAGTGCTTACAACATACTGGATACTCAGCTAAACATATCCTTAAAAAGCAGTCCCTGCCCTCAAGGAACATACATTAAAGTTAGAGAGACAACATGTAAATAACTAGGCACACACAGAGTAATTGAAGGTAACCTGAAGGGGATAGCACTAGCATCTGGGGAAACTGGCCCTCTACAGAAGGTGAGCTTTGAGCCGAGTCTTGAAAAAAGACAGAAGGAAGAGTAGCAAAGATGATCAAAAAAAGAAAAAAAAAAACAAAATCCACAAGCAGGCAAGACCCTGCAACACCCATTAATTACTTATCAGGCTGACTTGTTCAGACTATAATTTCTGACATTTAAATGGACTCACAAAAATCTGTGGCTTAGAAGTAGAATTCAAGGGAATCTGCTACTCATAAATTTCTGTAAAAATCAATTTTATCTTTTCTTAAAAAGAGAAAAAAACTGATCAATCACCTCCCCACACCCTGTAGTTTTTGACAAATGATAAAATTATGAACCACTTCTCAGAAGAGAAACAGTTTTGCTTCAAAAAGAAATATATAGAAAAAAATATTCTTATAAGACTTGCTGGTTTCCAATAGCAAAAGCAATTTTTAATAATTGTGTGATGGGAAATACCATAGGTACTTGTTGCAGATCAAATATTTGTCATTTTGATGTTAAGTTACATAGCTGGGGAACAGTAATTTTATGACTACTAACAGATTTCAAACTGTTTCTGTGTATACAAGATTTTAAATGGGAAAAGTAATGACGGTTGGTATTTCTGTTTCTTTAAAATTTTTATCTGTTTTATTCTAGAATGTTGAGTTCCTAACTAGGCACAGTTCAGAGATATGCAGGAGGAAAATCAATAAAAATCACAAAGTTGGTTAAAAAAAAAGGAGGAGGTAAGAAGTGATTGGGAGCTGGATTTCACCATAAGACTTGGTAAACAACTGTTGAGTACAGCCTATGTTTGGGTTAGGCTCAAGGCAGGAATCTGCTAATTGTGGTTCAAATGCATCTGTGCAAGAGAACAAGTTGCCTCATACCAGAAAAGCACCAGAAGAATGGGGGTTTATGGAGGAGAGGAAATTGCCTACATAAAAAACCTTGCTCAGGAGCCTACTGCAACAGAGCCCGACATATGGAAATTGTTGTGGCAGACAGTTAGCCACAAAGGGGAAACCACAAGATAGAGGATCAAGACAGACAGAGTACTGGAGCTTTCGGTTCTGCTAAGAGTAGAAAACAAGGAGGATGCTCCTGCCACCTGCAGAGAATGATCTATTGTGTTCCCACCAGTGCCAAATAAGAGCTACAGGTGCACAAAATGCAGGTTGGTTTCATAACTACAGAAAAAGGACAAAGGCCTGGAGAAAGACTCCCATACTCCTCCAGTTATCAAAAAGAATAAAGCATCCCTTTGGGGAAAAAAAACAGATCTAGAGTTTAAAAGAGGAAAACAGAGTCTATAGAATCAGAAAGTGACGTCCTAACTGTGGTCTGGAAATTGGAAGGTAGAAGAAAGGGTACCACAGAATGAGGAGAAGAAGAAAGATCAGTACTAGGACAAGAAGCACCCCCCTCAAAAAACGTGGGCTAGGACCACTATATGGGGTATTGCTCTACTTGGTGTTGTTGATAAGACAATGATAGATAACAAACGAATGACAGAGAGAAGGAAGAACTAATATTTCTCATATTTGCTTCTGCATAAGAAACACTCTTTGAACACAGAAGGATAAAACAAAATGGTCCATTCAGAACTGGAACTGAACATAAGTGAGGAAATGGTATAAATTTACCTTGCTGCCTTCAGTGAATTCAAGTCAACCTACCTGGAAACACTATGTTGTAGGGTATTGAGAGAACTTGTGATTGTTATTGCTGAAGTATTAATATTGGTCTTGGAAAAACTGTAGTGAATAAGATAAGTACCTCAGGACTGGAGTCAGGCAGATGTTAGTCTGGCTTACAAAACGGGAGAGAATGGATTCTTTGAACCACACACTAGTAACCTTTACATTGATTCTTGGCAAAATTGTAAAATGTGTTACATAAGAAACAGAAAAGAGAGGAAGGGTATGTACATAAGTTAAGAAGCTCAATACTTCAATTCGATCCATGTTACTTTGTCCCATTTATATCAAAATAGTTATAGCAACATTTTTTATAATCATGAAATACTGGAAACTATTGATTAGGGAAGGACTGAACCCACTGTGGTGTGTGATGGTAATGGAAGATTATTGCCCCATAAGAATATATGAATACAGGGCAGCTAGGTGGCACAGTGGATAAAGCACTGGCCCTGGATTCAAGAGGACCTGAGTTCAAATCCAGCCTCAGACACTTGACACTTGCTTGCTGTGTGACCCTGGGAAAGTCCCTTAATCCCCATTGCCTCACAAAAAAACAAACAAAAAACTATAAAAAAAAAGAATATATGAATATGAACTGATGCAGAATAAAGAAAATAAATACATTAAAAGACAATCATATTACATTCAATGTCCAAGAATCATACTTCCCTCCTCTAAGTAGAGAGATGAGAAACTATAGGTACAGAATGTTATATACATGGTGCCTTAACTGATGGTTTTGCTTAGCTATTTTTCATTAGTATAAGCAAAAGTTCTATAAAAAGAAAGAGGTATTGGGGAATGACAATGTTTAAAAAAAAAAAAAGAGGGGGCAGCTAGGTGGTGCAGTGGATAAAGCACCAGCCCTAGATTCAAGGACCTAAGTTCAAATCCAGCCTCAGACCCTTGACACTTACTAGCTGTGTGACCCTGAGCAAGTCACTTAACCCCTCATTGCCCCACAAAAAAAAGAGGTCAATAAAACATTTTCTAGTCCCTCCTTTTCAACTGTCCCTAGATATCTCTCTCTAGCATAGATCTGAGATAGGGCTTTTCCATTCTTTCAGAGACATGTGCTCTTTCTCCCTCTTTACTAACTTCTAATATACTTTAATAAATGCTTAAAAGCTTAAACTGTTGCTGAATTTATAAGTAAATCTTAGCTAGTTACCCCGCACAAGCTGGGGGGTAGGGGTAGGGGTAGGGGGCAAGTAAGGACACACACATTAGATTTTAATCATAACAGAGGTTTGAAGGTGCTACTACTCTGCCCTATCTCTAATTCACATGCTAGTCAGGCCCCAGCCTGTGATATGACAATCCAAAGTCCAACTTTGGAATTGTTCCTCACAAAAACTCTTTGGCTTGTGACCCTCCCCAACCCTAATATGGCTCAGGTCTAGCTAAACAATTAGATGGTAGAGTGGATAAAATATTGGACTTGGAGATAGGAAGAGCCAAGTTCAAATCCTGCTGTATGACCCTGGGCAAGTCACTTAAACCTCTATTGGCCTCAGTTTCCAGATCTGTAAAATGTGGATTATATTAATAACATCTACCTCCAGGGGCAACTAGGTGGCGCAATGGATAAAGCACTAGCCCTGGATTCAGGAGGACCTGAGTTCAAATGTGGCCTCAGATACTTGACACTAGCTGTGTGACCCTGAGCAAGTCACTTAACCCCCATTGCCCTGCAAAAACAAACAAAAAACGACCAAAAAAAAAACCCCAAAACATCTACCTCTCCAGCTTGTTGTGAAGATAATATTTGTAAAGTGCTTTGCAGACCTTAAAGTGCTATATAAATGCTATTATTGTTGTAATTGTTATCATTGTTTTGTTCTCCCAAGAAAAAAAGTCATTGGTTCTCCTGAAAACATTCATGCTAACAAAACATCAAATATCAGATAAAGAGGAGATAAAGGGACCAGGTAAGGTAATACCTAGGCTGAACCTTGACAGGACAAAAGGATTTTCAACTCTTGGAGACAAGGACAGAGAGCACTACAGGTATTAGGGTCAGTTCTGTCAATGTTCGGAGAAGGGAGAAATGTAATACCACTGACAGTGGCAAGGAAGTTAAGGTGGGGAGTGGTTTGGGAGAGAAAGACAAGTTTGATTCCTGATGAGTATGAACTGATTTAAAGTATTCAAAAGGAAATGTCCATTTCTTCCTCCATTTATCAAGTCCTTATTTTCTGTGGAAGAAGCTGCGTTTCACTACTAAAGGAACATAAATAACCTATTCATTTCTCTGAGTCTACTCAGCACTTTATATTTTATAGCTGCTCTCGAATAACGTTCTTTGAGCTTTCACAGCCCCCATTTCCAAGTGAGAAGACACTTTGAAGGCGCAGTCTTATTTATTGTGCCTTCATTTTATGCTGTCACATAAGTACAGAGAATATGACTATGATTTTCTGCAGCAATAAATATTTAATTGTTTTCTTTCTGTTTTATAGCACATGCGGGGACATTTTTTGGCAGTTCTCTATAGGCACAAACAAGTTTTTCACTTTCTAAAATTCCCTTTTATGTGTATAAATAAAAATTAGAAAATTTTAAACCTCATGTATATCAATCATATTCAGGTTTGGATCTCAGAAAAGGCAAATTTGAAATTAACATGCATTTATACATGCATTTAATCTACTGTATTTCAGAACTGTTGCTTTTTAAAAATCATTTTGTGGATGATCAAAAAGGGAAACGGGCTTTCCTGAAATGTTGGAAAAGTATAAACTGAGCTCCCTTCTTAAATAAATCTTACCTTCAAGGGATGCTGCATTTACTGTGGTTTACCTAAGAACAAAGCTAGCACTGGGCTAGCTGTTCAAACATAAACCCACTAATGGTGTCAGAATGTAAGCATGAATGAGAGAGGCTTGTGGAACACCATGATCTCAGAAGAATTAGAATTACAAATAACCCAAAAGGGAATAGAGAAACACACAGTAAGCTGCAGTATGTTACCAATGACAACATGCACGTGACAAGTGTCCTCAAAGACACCATCCGTATTCCTAGAAAAGGAAATGGACAGAGATGGCAGACATGCATCCCACATGGTACGTTGAAAGGAATAATCACAAGACTTAATAATAATAAAAGCTAGAATTTTTATAGTCTTTTAAGGTTTGTGAAATGTTTTGTATATGTTACTTCATTTGGCAAGCAGAAAACAAACATTGATTAAGTGTTTACTATGTGCCAGGCACTGTGCTAAGCTCTGGGGTTACAAATAAAAGCAAATCAAAAGGCAGTCCCTGACATGAAGCAGCTTTTGCCCTAATGGGGGAAACAGTATATTAAAAAGAGCTGAATTTTTTTGTGATAGCTGAGAGTTAGAAACAAAGTGGAAGTCTATCAGTTTAGGGAAGGGCTAATCAAACTGTGGTTCATGAAATGTAATAGGCCACTACTGTGCTGTAAAAAATGATGTATGTTATGAATACAGAGAAGCATGAAAAGATCTACATGAACCAATGCAGACTGAGATAAGCAGAGCCAAGGAAACAATATAAATAAATAGTGATCGAAACAATATAAACAGAAAGAACAATGGCACACCAAAAGTCAAAAGTAAATGTAACAAATTTATAAAGCTCAAGTGGGGAATGAAGAGGTATGAGAAGATATCCCTCACCAACCTCTTGGTGGAGGTCCACAAGTGTTACAACACTGCACATGTTTTTGCACTTTCTCATAGAGTGCCAGGCCTGGAGTCAGGAAGACCCAAGTTCCAATCTGGCCTCAGATGCTTACTAGCTGTGGGACCCTGGGCAAGTCACTTAACCCTGTTTGCCTTAGTTCTCCATCTGTAAAATGAGCTAGAGAAGGACATGGCAAACCACTTCAGTATCTTTGCCAAGAAAACCCTAAACGGGGTCATGAAAAGTTGGACACAACTGAAACAATGGAATGACAATAACAAGAAACATAAAACATCTATAAAAAATTATTTTTAAAAATAAAAGAATGCTGAACAGGGGTTTGGAGGACGAGCCTGGAGAGTCAAAAGCACAGTCAGGAAGATAATAAAACATGGTCAGGCTAAGCCTATCCCCAAAATAAAGGTTCCCAGAAGAAACTCATTTTTGGAAGAGGCAGGCTGGTATGACAGAGAGATGTTTCAGGGTGAGAAGGCCTTAGGCACTAAGGGAAGTTCCAAAGTGAAAGGCTGCTGAACCTTTGCGGTGAAGTCTGAAGTGTTAGAAGAACAGCCAGGAGGGGAATGAATCATTTGATTCTCACAACAACCCTGCAAGATGGGGCTATTATTTTCCATACTTTGTAAATAAAGAAACTAAGGCTGAGGTTAAATGACCTGCCCGGTGTCACACAGTTAGTGTCTAAGGAAGGATTTGAACTCAGGTCTTCTTGATTCCAAGTCAAGTACTTGTCTTGTTATACCATCTAGCTGCCTCCTGTTTTTTTAAATTCAATTTTATTTTATTTTTAGGTTCAAATTCTCTCCCTTTCTCATCCACCCATTGAAAATGCATGAACAGGGGGGCAGCTAGGTGGTGCAGTGGATAAAGCACCAGCCCTGGATTCAGGAGGACCTGAGTTCAAATCCAGCCTCAGACACTTGACACTTACTAGCTGTGTGACCCTGGGCAAGTCACTTAACCCTCATTGCCCTGCCAAAAAGAAAAAGGAAAAGGAAAAGGAAATTCATGAACAGGGGCAGCTGGGTGGCACAGTAGATAAAACACTGGCCCTAGATTCAGGAGGACCTGAGTTCAAATCTGGCCTTAGACATTTGACACTTACTAGCTGTGTGACCCTGGGCAAGTCACTTAACCCCAATTGTTTCACACAAAAACAAAAACAAAATCTAATGTTTGGGGGGCAGCTAGGTGGCACAGTGGATAAAGCACCAGCCCTGGATTCAGGAGGACCTGAGTTCAAATCTGACCTCAGACACTTGACACTTATTAGCTGTGTGACCTTGGGCAAGTTGCTTAACCCTCACTGCACCACACACAAAAAAAAATCTAATGTGGAGTCACCTTATTCCTGTCCCAAATGTAGGGAAAACTAGCTAAGGTTTACTTATAAATTAGAAGTTTTAGCACCAAGTTTGGCATTAAGCATTTATTAGTGAAAAAGAGAACACCTGGGTCAGAAAGCCAGGAAAAGACCTATCTAACCTAGTGTCCTCCACTTCACCCACCAACAGCCTGCTTAGGAACCAAACTCAGAGAGGAAACAGCACTTCCTGCCTCTCCCAGAAAAGGCTGTCCTTATACACTGCTTCAAGCTGATTGGTAGGCATCACCAAAATCCACTGGTTCACTGGACTTGAGGATGGTCTCATTGTTGAGTTCAAAGTCCTCAGCTTCTGAGAAGAACCCTCTTGAGGGCTGGCCAGGTGTGGTTTCAATTTAATTAACTTTAAGTGGGTTAATCAGCAAAGTCAATCACTCTCAGTCAGTTTCACTTAATTCAATAAATCTCCTCTGGTTGGGGCCTTTGGACATTGACAAAAAGCCCATTATTTCTTACAGTGAAGAGTCAGGAGGTGGAATGTGCCTCCTGTCAAAAATCAAAAGACCACCACTACCTTGACTACCCCTCTTTTGAGACTTCAATGAAGGAGCCCCAGAAATAGCAGGATTTCCAGACCTGTCCCCATAAATTCATCTTGGCAACTGATGCTGGAGATGCTACAGTCACAGCTAATGAAAACCTAGAAAAGTCTTGCCACCCGAGTCCTTGGTACTGTCAATAGTTTAAGATCAGAAATCATTTTGTTCATGGAAATGACATTAAAGAAGAAGCAGTACCATTTGTTTTGCTACTGTACCTTAAGGATCATGAAGTGTCTCCATCTGACTTGAACCTAAAACCTTCTAAAAGTGTTGTCTACTTCTCCAGAAGTTTTGATTAGCCTCTGAGGCCTCTTCCACCTCTAGAGCTATGATTCCTGTGTTTCTGGGGATACTTGGAAGTTCATGGCCAACCAGAAGGCTCTTCCACTAAGGCAGCTAAAGGGTATACAGAAAACAAGATGGCAGAAGTCGCTTTCAAAAAACGACCTGGGGGGACAGCTGGAGTCAGGAGGACCTGAGTTCAAATCTGGCCTCAGACACTTAATACTTACTAGCTGTGTGTCAAGTCTGACCTGGGCAAGTCATTTAACCCCAATTGCCTCACCAAAAAAAAAAAAAAAAAGGATCTGGAAGGCATAGTCCAAGGACAGAGGATGTGGTGGTAGGAGGGTAGATTGGGAAAACTGCTTTATAGATAAGAAATTGAGGCCTAGGATGATTAAGTGGCCTGCCTAAAATTTTAACATAGGTCTTTTGACTCTCCAAATCCAGTTTTTCTCTCTTCTAAGGCAAGCTCCCTGAGGGCAAGAACTGGTTTTGCCTTTCTTTGTATCCTCAGAGCTTAGTCTAATACATAGCTAGTGTAATGGATAGAGCATTGGGCCTAGAATCAGGAAGACCTGAATTCAAATATGACCTCAGACAATTACTAGCTGTGTGCATAAGTATGCCTCTATCTGCCTCAGTTTCCTTATCTATAGAATGGATATAATAACAACATCTATCTAACAGGGTTGTTGTGAGAATCAAATGAGATAATGTTTTGTTTTATTCTTTGAAGGACTTAGCTCAGTGCTTGAAACATAGTAAGTACTATCTAAATGTTTATTTCCTCCCTTTTCCCCCTAGTAAGCCCTTAATAAATGCTTATTGACTAACTGACTGATTGACATTCTACTACATGGGACATTTTGACTTGGTAGCCATCTTATCCCAACAGTCAGAATAATGACTTCTTCTGAAAAGATTGATTTCAGTCAGTCAAACACAAATATGCCAGTAAACTGACTGAAATACCAAGAGGCTTCACAATTCCAGACAAGTACTTACCAAATCATTTACCCCTTTGAACCTTAGTTTCATTGTCTTTAAAATGACAATAGTAATGACTAACTTGACAACTCTATAAGGTATAATGCTTAAATAAAATAATGGATTTAAGAACACTTTGTAAACTATAAAATACTTGACTAATATGAGTTACTATCTTTTAGCATTAGTCTCTACCTCCCATTTATATTCTTTACCAATATAAATAATTTTCTGTCTAATTTGTATGTGTCTAAAAATCTCATACAACTCTAATCAACCATGAGCATGTAATATGTAAAAAGTGGGTTTTCTTTGGCTACTAGTTTATTGTGGTTTGGGTTTTTTTTTCCTTTTTGTTCCTGGAGAGTGATTTTCTCCAAAGGTGGGATTCTTATTTTTTTTATTTTTTTGCCATATATGTGACAATCATCCCAAGAGCACTGGTCTGAAACTAAATCTAATAATAGGTTTTTTTGTTTGTTTGTTTTGGGGTTTTTTTTGGTGGGGCAATGAGGGCTAAGTGACTTGCCCAGGGTCACACAGCTAGTAAATGTTGAGCTTCTGATGCTGGATTTGAACTTAGATCTTCCTGAATCCAGGTCTGGTGTTCTATCCACTGTACCACCTAGCTTCCAGCTAGGTGGCACAGTGGATAAAGGATTCAGGAGGACCTGAGTTCAAATCCGATGTCAGACACTCAACATTTACTAGCTGTGTGACCCTGGGCAAGTCACTTAACCCTCATTGCCCCACCAAAAAAAATTAAATAAATAAATGAATTAATAAATAAATAAATCTAATAAGATGAAATTTAATGAGAAATGTAACATCTTATATTTGGGTACAAAAAACCTTCACAAATACAAAGTCTGAGAGATATGACCAAATAGATACTGTTCTGGAAAAATACCTGAAGTGTGGTTGGTGGTAATTGTTGTTATTCAGCTGTTTCAGTTATGTCTGGATCCTTCATAACCTCTTGTGGCATTTTCTTGGCAAAGATACTGGAGTGATTTGCCATTTCTTTCTCTAGCTCATTTTACTAATGAGGAAACTGAGACAAACAAGATTAAGTGACTTGCCCAGCATCACATAGCTAGTAAATACATGAGGCCAGATTTGTACTCACAGTCTTCTTGACTTCAGGCCCAGCACTCTATCCACTGTGCCACCTACCTGCCTATGGTAGTGAAATGGACAGAAAACTCAATGAGTTAATGGTGTGATAATGTCATCAAAAGAGTTAACATGGTCATCAGATGCCTTGAGATAAATGGCCCCAAAGAATTAGAGGCAAGAGTTCCATTGTATTCTGTCCTTGTTAGGACATCTGGAGCACTTCATTAATTTGGGGCACTGCAGTTTAAGGAGATGGAGCAGTGGATAGAGCACCGGCCCTGGAGTCAAGAGGACCTGAGTTCAAATCCAGCCTCAGACGCTTAACACTTACTAGCTGTGTGACCCTGGGCAAGTCACTTAACCCCAATTGCTCACACACACACACACACACACACACACACACACACACACACACACACACAGAGGACATGGAGAGGAGGTAGCTAGGTAGCGCAGTGGATAAAGCACCAGCCCTGGATTCAGGAAGACCTAAGTTCAAATCCAGTCTCAGACACTTGACATTTACTAGCTGTGTGACCCTGGGCAAGTCATTTAACCCTCATTGCCCCACAAAAAGAGAGAGAGAGAGAGAGAGAGAGAGAGAGAGAGAGAGAGAGAGAGAGAATAAGAAGAAGGACATGGAGAGTGTCCAGCATAGTGAAGGACCTTCAGTCCATGCCAAATGGAGATCATTAGCTGCTAACAAAACGTTAAAAAGAAAACTCGGGAAGGACATAAAAGCTGTGTTCAAGTATCTGAAGGTCTTTCATGTGGAGGAGAGACTTGTCCTATTTAGCCTTGGAAGACAGAACAAAGAGCAATAGGTCGAAGTTACTAAGAGGCCAATTTGGGCTTGAAATTGGAAAAATTTCTTAATGATTACAGCTGTCCGAGAGTGGAATGACTCACCTCAAGTGGTGGTGGGTTTCCTCTCCTTGGCCTTCAAGTAGAGGCTGTACTACCATCCATAGGGTAGGTTGTAGTAGGGATTCTTTTCATTTATGGCTGGACTATAAGGCCACTTCTAATTCTCAAACTCAATTATTCTGTGCAGTTGTTTTTAGACTTTTAAAATAATGAACTAAACACAAGATTGGCAAATTTCTAATGGAAGATTATGCCAAGGTCAATTCTATTTCTATCTAAATGAATGGTGCACAATAGCATGTATTCCAGCTACCTCTTCAAGGCCACAGCACATCTCCATTCCTTTACAAAAATTCAAGATTTAATTCTTTAAAATAAAATATAGAACAGCTCTGAACAGCTAAGATGTTGGGTGGGGGTGGAGATGAAGGCTGGGCTCAGTGCAAAGGGAAGGGGCTTGTGGGACTGTTTGAGTATTTTTCATTAATTTCTCTTCTAGATCAAAGATCCATTATTTTCTGGACCAAAGCAAGAAATGGCATTCCTTCTGCAGGCCAGAAAAGCAACCGTGTTTGCTGGGAGGGAATTTGATTTTAATGCAATAAAGTCTATTTGACCAGTGGCTCAGCAAACTTTAGCCATCTGCTGCTGAACCCCTTTACCCTTTTACATGAAGCAAGAGGCACTAAATTTAGATGCTGCAAACAGGCTATGGGGTGAAGAAGAGACAGGAAGGCAGGGCAGAGGAAATGAGAAGAATTGGGGAACCCTATAAATGAAAGAAAGCCCAAGCAGCATGGGGAAGCATAACTTATGTTTTGTGCTTAAAAACTTTAGCAAGGTTAGATAGGTTCTGAAGAAAACTGTTGAGAGAGTACAGATAAATTCTGTATTTGTATCTGATGGATGCCTTTTTTTTTTTTTTGCAGGTAGCCTATTCTCTCTTCCTGTGTCTGCTTCTGTCAAATGTAGAGCTGCTGCTGGTGGTGGTGGTGATGATAGCTAATACTTATATAGTGCTTACTATGGGCCAGGCACTGTGTGCTAAATGCTTTGCATTTATTATTATTTGATCCTCACAACAACCCTGGGAGATAGGTGCTATTGTTGAGGAAACCGAGGCAAACGGAGATTAAGTGACTCACCCAGGTCACAGATCAGGTCTGAGGCCAAATTTGAACACAGCTCTTCCTGACTCCAGGCCCTGCACTTTATCTCCTGTGCCACCTCTCACAGATTTTCAAGCGAGTCCTACATGGCATGAAGAGAGACACAAGATGCTCCTATACAAGCTGATAATTTGCACTGTGTGTGGAAGAACCCTAGAACTGGTCTTTGAATTCAGGTCTTCCTGACTCTAGGGCCCTTGCTCTGTCCACCGAATCACCTGGCTGCCTGGCTTAGGAGAATAACTATATGACTGGCAAGTCACCAGCCCATGAGGTGAGTACCAAATGTATCCTTATGTAACAAGTGGCGATTTGAAGTGAAGCTACATGGGTAAGTAAAATCTTCTAAAACGAGGCATAAAGTGGAATAAAGGAGGTACACACTTGCTTAGGTTGTGAAAGAAGTCTCAGCTTCTGGTGGCCAGCTGCAGTAAACCCAGTCAAACTGCTTTTTCCTTAAGCAGCTGCAGAGTCAATGCCTCAGACTAGAACAGCAACAGAAAGCTCCAGCACCCTGAGCAAAGTTGAAAGTGACATTCGGACTCCAAACTCTCAGCAGAACACACCCAGAAAAGAAGTCCAAGCAAATGGCATTTTGGAAGAAACAAACACCTCTGTCCAGCAGGGGTACTCCCAGAATCTCGAAGGATCCATGAAGCCAGCCTTGCTCTGGGAGTATAACTGCAGAGACTACTTACTACATAAAGGCTAGTTCTCTGGAATAGGGAAGACTAGAAAGAAGGGGCAGGGATTCAGAGGAAAATCAACACCAGGTAAAAACAGAAGTTGTCAATAAAAATCTATTTTTAAAAAAGTATTGTAGTTCAGGAGCAACTAGGTGGCATAGTGGATAAAGCACTGACCCTGGATGTAGGAGGACCTGAGTTCAAATCCGACCTCAGAGACTTGCCACTTACTACTTGTGTGACCTTGGGAAGTCACTTAACCCTCATTGCCCTGCCCCCCCCCAAAAAAAGTAGTTTAGTCTGAGGGGAAAAAAAAAAGAAGCAAATACCTGGGTAAGCCAAAAGAGAAAGGAAAAGGAAGGGAAGAAGCATTAATTAGGTGCCTACTGTGTGCCAGGCACTGTGCTGATTGTTAGTTGTTTCAGCTGTGTCTGACTCTTTGTGATCCCCATTTCAGGTTTTCTTGGCAGAAATACTGGAGTGGTTTGCCATTTCCTTCTCCAACTCATTTCATAGATGAGGAAACTGAGGCAAACAGGGTTAAGTGACTTTCCCAGGGTCACATAGCTTGTAAGTATCTGAGGCCAAGTCTTCCTGACTCTAAGCCCAGTGCTCTGTTACCTAGCTTCCTGGCACTATGATAAACACTTTACAAATATTTCATGTGATACTCATGACAACCCTGTGAAGTAAGTACTATTATTATCCCCATTTTACTGTGCAGGAAAATGAGGTAGAGAAAGAGGTTAGATAATAACCTCTAACTAACTAACATCTATATATGCTTACTATGTGCCAGACACTGTGCTAAATGCTTTATAATTATTATCTCATTTGATCTTCACAACCACCCTGGAAGGTGGGTGCTATTATTATGTCCATTTTACAGTTGAGGAAACTGAGACAAACAGAAGTTTAATGACTTGCCCAGGTCACACAATGAAGAAGTAACCGTGACTGGATTCTAACTCAGGTCTTCCTGACTCTAGGGCCATTGCTCTATTTACTGCATCAACTGGCTACCTGGCTTCTTAATGACAAAGAGTTGACCAAACTAATCATAAAATATCAATTTTGCTACTCTTTTGTATATACCACAACCTGCACCCATATTGGCACAAAGAGTACATGTTTAAATACTGTGTTCTACTTCTAAATACCTGGGTATTGTTTTAGCGAATTTCATTTGTACAGAACTGGAGAAAAGACAAGTTTTCCAATTCAACTAGAAGCAGTGAAATACAGATGCAAACATATTTTTGGTCACACTTGGTATTTTTCATCTCACGACTTCAGTGGTTGAAGCCAAGTACCTCTTGACAGTCCCAAACCCTTGGCTCAAGAAGGAAGTGTTTCTTTCAGACGTCACAGAGAACACGCAGGAGACTGGACAGAGAAGGCCTGACTCCAGGGTGGGTTTATACACATTGACTATGTTCTTTTAAGCTGACTGAACATGATGATGAGAGTGTGTTTTACTTCTGTCTTCCTTGCAGGGTGAGGCCCCATGTTTCCATATTTATAAATGGATGGAATAAGTGTGTGTTTAATTACTTCTAAACTAAACTTCCTTTTCATTCTTTCTCGGGCCCCAAATAACAATTATGGAGAAAAGAAACATGTGACTTTGTCAAGAGAACATTAAAAAATCCCTTGGGGTAGAATGACAGAGTCATGATGTTATAGCTAAGATATTTAGCTTCTTTTATTTATTTATTTTAAAACAACTGTATACTTCTGAAAGTAGGGTCTGAATGGAAATAGAAATCACTAATCTTAATGTTCTTTGTCCTGGTAAAGTCCCACTCCAATCCAATTCAACAAGCATTTATTAAGCACCTACTGTGCACAATGCACTGTGCTAGACACAGAAGATACAAAGACAAATTTAAAAATATTCCTCTGCTCTTAAGGAATTTATATTTTACTTGAGGGAAAATGGGGAGCTATAATATGTAAATGGATAAGTGTATACATGATAACTTTTTATAAGATCTTTTTAATGAGAGTGGAAATATAAACTCCCATTTCTTGGATATTTTATTTTCCACCTAAACTGTTGCCTCAGTAAATTGCGGTAGTACTACCCATTTTAGGAAGTCTAGGTGCCACAGTGGATACAGTGCTGGACCTGCAGTCAGGCAGACCTGAGTGCAGGTAGTACTAATCTCTTGGTTTTAACCTGATGATCCACAGCAAGTTTGAAGGTCCAAATCTTTCAGCTATGCCCAATTCAGCTGCATGTCCAAGGCCCTCTGCTCCCCCAACCTGACTATGGCTAGAGGATGTCATTAAGTGTAACATGGGAAATAACTATTGGATGCCTATCATCTGGGATGGCTCAAAGTCATGGAAAGAATCTCATAGAGTAAATTTTTTAAAAAATAAAATGAAATTTTAATCAGGAAAAAAATGTTCTCCAAAATGTTTCTTAGTCCTCATCTTTCTTAGAACGATGTAGTGATAACTTTGGGCAGCTAGGTCACACAGTGGATAGAGCTCTGGGCTTGAAATTAGGAAGACTCATCTTTGTAAGTTCAAACCCATTCTCAAACATTTACTAGCTGTAAAATCCTGGACAAGTCACCTTACCCTATTTGTCTCAGTTTCCTCATCTGTAAAATGAGTTAGAGAAGAAAATGGCAAACCACTCCAGTATCTTTTCCAAGAAAACCCCAAATGGGGTCATGAAGAGTTGGACATGACTGAAACCTACTGAACAACAAAAGTGATAGCTAAAATGACTATAAGTGACATAATATATCCAATTCTGAGGGTTGTATTTTCAATATACAACATTTTTACTTGTCCAAAGGAGGATTTCCTTTGGGTTGACTAAATCCAGTTCAGGAGCAGACTTTGTATTTTGTTTATGTTGTCAATAAACAAGGATAGGCTAGTAAATGTTTAACAACTGGTTCTTCTTCAGAAGAAAAAAGTATGAACAACACACTTTCAAGTTTAAGGATCATGAATATTTTCTTCAATACCTTCTAACATCTAAACTTTCAACAAAACATAAATCAATGGAAATTGAGGGGGTTCCCATCAATTGGGGAATAGCTGAACAAGTTGTGGTATATGATGGTGATGGAATACTATTGTGCTATAAGAAATGACAAGCAGAATGCCCTCAGAAAAACCTGGAAAGACTTAGATGAACTGATGCTAGGTGACAGGAGCAAAACCAGGAGAACCTTGTACATAGTAACAGCTATATTGTATGATGATCATCTGTGAATGACTTAGCTATTTCAGTAATCCAATGATCCAAGACAGTTCTAAAGGATTTAGGATGAAAAGTGCTAACCACACCCATTGAAAGAAGTGATGGAGTCTGAATGCAAATTGAAGCATACTTAAAAATTTTTTTTTCCTTGGGGCTTTTTTGTCTGCTTTCTTTCACAACATGACTAATATGGAAATTTTTTGCATAACTGCACATGTATAACCTATTATAATTCCTTGCCTGCTCAGAGAGGGGGGCAGGTAGGAAGGAAGGGAGAGAATTTGGAACTCAAATTTTTAAAAAACAAATATTAAAAATTGTTTTTACATGTAATTGGGGAAAAAGAAAACACTAAATAAAAAAATTTTAAATTAGAAAAACGCAAATCAAGCCATGATTTGTAATAGCATTTTCTAAAACTCAATTGCTTTACAATTTGATATTTGTTCTGTACCTTCACCATATTTAAGTGCAGCAACATTCTTGATCAGACTGAATGTGGTGTCCCAACTCATCTATTAAAATGATTTAAATAAGTGACTAATAATAGAAATAAGCAATTCATTTGTCTTGATAACATATATTCAGTCTGTCTCAATTGTCCTGAAATATTATTGTTATATTTTTCTCTTCTACCTAGAAAAAATGAGATTAGAGAAGATGAATGTTATACCTAGAAAATTATTTTCAGCAGACTAATGTCAGGTTTTATTCAGGACTGGAGTTCAGGAGAGAAATTAGGCCTGGACATGTAGATTTGTTAGTCTTCTCTGCATAGAGACGATACTTGAGGAATATAGAAAAGAAACAGAAGAAGGCCCAAGACAGGACTGGACACTCATGCTTAGAAAGCAAGTGATGTGTAATGGCAAAGAAGAATGAGAAAGATTTAATACAGTGAAGATTAAAATTAGTACATATGACATAACTCTGAACAATGATGTTTGTTACTCTTAAAAAGGATGTGACTAGGGGCGGCTAGGTGGCACAGTGGATAAAGCACTGGCCCTGAATTCAGGAGGACCTGAGTTCAAATCCAGTCTCAGACACTTGACACTTACTAGCTGTGTGACCCTGGGTAAGTCACTCAACCCTCACTGCCCCACAAAAACAAAAACAAACCAAAAAAAAAGGTTGTGACTCTACCCACTATCTCTCTGACTACACCAACCAAAATACCCAATCCTGGCTACCACTCCCCTTTATGTGTTGTCTCCTCCTTTAGATTGTAGGCTCTTTTAGGGCAGGTAGAGGCATTTCTGTGTGAATTTCCAGTGCTTAACACAGTTGTTATTTAGTCCTTTTTCATTCATGCCCAACTCTTCATGACCCCATTTGGAGTTTTTCTTGGCAAAGATACTGGAGGTTTTCTATTTCCTTTTAGGGTTCATTTTTTACAGATAGGGAAACTGAGGCATGCTGGGTTAAGTGACTTGCTCAGGGATACACAACAAGTAAGTTTCTAAAGCCAGATTTGAACTCAGGAAGAGGAGGCTTCCTGACTCCAGACCCAGCACTCTAAAACTGTGCCACCTAGCTGCTGCTGTTTAACACAGTGCTTGGCACATAAGCTTCTTTCTTTTTTTTCTCTTCCTTTCTTCCTTCCTTTCTTTCTTGTCCTTCTTTTCTCTCTCCTTTCTTCTTTTTCTCTTTATCCTTCTTTCTCCTCTCTGTAGACACAGACTGTCTGTCTCTGAGTCTCTGTCTGTCTCTCTCTCTCCTTATGTCTGTCTCTCTGTGTATCCTTCTGTCTCTGTCTCTCTGTCTCTACCCCTCTTCCTCCTTCCACAATCAAACAAGAAGTGTTTATTTCCAGAGCTAGTGCTTAGGTTCATCCCACTGACAGCCAACTGTATAACCTTGTCTGTTCTTGGTTGGGCACCATCTAGTCAAAGTCTAAATTTCTTAATTTAATTCAATTCAATAATTGTGTTATTAAATACCTACTACCCAAGGCACTATACTAGGAGCTGGGAATACACAGGTAAAAACAAAAGTTTCCAGGCTCAAGGAGTTTATATCCTATTGACAAATTCTCATAGTTTCTTTAGCACCTAAAACAAGACCTGCAAATAACTTTCACCAAGTATTGACAGATAAACTGCACTTAATAAATAATCCTCAGGTCAAACGCAGGTTGGTGCTTGAAATTCTCTTTAGAATTAAAGTTCTTTTTGCCACTTTGGTCCAAGAAGCAAGAGTGTTGTGCTTTGGTGTTTTGAAATGACCTCTAGGCTTATTTGTATTCATTTGATGGCTTTTAAAAAAACATTGTTAAATCTCTTTGGGATTGAGTCAATGGGAGGCAGGTACTTCCCAACATCTGTCCCTCTCTGTGCTACTTATCTAAGAGCTGCAGAGGTGCTATCAATAAACCAAGAGCAGGATCCTAATGCTTTAACTGCAAAATAGGACAGAATCTGTTTTGAGGTCTGCAACTAACTACCAACACACTTCCTTTATTTCTGTATATTTCCCCACTTTTCATAAGATCATTTGAATATCGATGGACTCCTTTAAAATCCATCTTAAATAATGTTTATGCTTTAACAAATATAATCTCAGTGTAGGTGTGCTATAGCTCTAGACTCTTCCCCATCTTCCTTCATGACTTCCTCCTCCTTCTTCTCTGACAGAAACTGAGAGAGGAGCAGGTTGAGAAGCTATGCGGCTTGCCCTAACCCACCCTTTCTTCCAAAGCATTTCTTTGAATTAAAAAAAGGGGGATTCTCCCCTTCAACTGGCTAGTTGTCATTTTTTTTCTTAACTGATTGGCTCCGTCAATTGGCTCAGACAATGCCTGGCATGCTAGTGCTTAATAAATGTTTATTGATTGATTGGGTATTTATATGAACCCAGTCAAAATTTTACATTTCTGAAGATCTTTGTGGAAGAAGGAAAATTTCAATTTCTGCAGAAGATCACATGCATTGTTCACTCATGAAGTGTAACAAAGTTCTTTTACTTGCTTTGCCAATTATACAAAAAACCAAATTATATCAGGGTATAATGTGATGGAATATGAGAATTGGATGCTAAATAGCAGTTTAACATCTTTAAGGTATAACAGGAAGGAAAAACATAATAAGTTATCTCTTCCTCCATTATATCCACTAACTATCACAAGGAATGCTATTTTATAGCAAAAAACAACTAGAATTCTCCTTTAAGAATGAGAAAACACATGCAGCAAATTCTAGCAGGAGAGAAATCACAAAGTTTGTGGACAGCTTGTCTTTATGGCTTTGTCTTGGGCAAGCTAGCCCACTCCTGGCACACTATTCCAGTGCCATCAGAGGTCATAGTACCCTGTTAATTTTTCTATAAGTTACATCCATGCCTCAGAAAAATAGTCAAGTAGTATGATTTCCAACATTCTTTAGGAAACTGTTTACAGCCACTGAAAATGGCCCTGATATTGCTCTTTTCTTTCCTATTCCACTCCCCTTCTCAATTTGATAACTATATATATATATATATATATATACATATATATATATATAAAATAAATGAAGTAGAAGCAATTCTGATTTCTATACATGTCTGATGATTGATAAATATCTATTATGCCAGTGGCCCATGCGTAGCATATAAAATATGCTCCACATTCTTATTAGAATTTTTGTTTATTCTTTCATCTTTGATAATTCATCATTTGGGGGATTAGATTGCCAACCTGCCATTGATCCTAAGGATTTTTATCTGTCTTCTAAGAAATATGCCAATTTCAGAGAGTTCTCTAAGTTTTCACTCATTCATTTCATTCATTCAATAATTATTTCTTAAAAGCCTACTCTATGAAGAGATAGAGAACTGGGCCTGGGGTCAGAAGACCTGAGTCTTACAGCTTCAGACACTTACTAGGTGTGTGACCGTGGGCAAATCATTTAAGTTCTGTCTGCCTCACTTTCTTCAACTGCAAAACAGAGATAATAATAGTACTTACCATCCAGGATTGTTGTGAGGATCAAATAAGATGATATTTGTAGAAGTAGTTCCTGGCACATAGTAGGCACTATATAAATGCATATAATACAATACAATACATACAATATAATATAATATAAAGGCATATAATATAATATGATATAATATAATGCTTATTCCCTTCCTTTTGCTCTTACTCCCCCCCCAGTCTTCAGGCTCAATTGGGCTATTTCCATGGCAAATTGGTAATTTCCCATGATACTAGATAGCTGAGCAGAGTATCTGGAGGCAGCATCCCTTATGCTTCTTCCCACTACCCATTAGGCCATTGAGAAATGACCTATATGCCCTCTGGAGGTAGCTCAATCTTGCTTTTTGAGGATTCTATGTAAGAGCTGGGACAGAAAACAAAAATAAGGGGATTGAGGAAAGAGCCTTCAGAGTGTTATCAGTATCAGAATAGGGACTCAAAGACATTGCCTAAGGAGATCCTGGAGGCTGGATGAGAGGCTCAAGACAGATAAAAATGAGTAACAGGTCTTGCAAACCAAGATCAGGGAGAACTCTTGGGGGAGGAATTGGTCTTCATGTTGAATGCCAAACAGCAGACAAAGAGAAGGTTGGCAAGGATACATTTGTGACTTGGGCCGGGCAGAGATATATGAAACCTTTCAGGGGGACAGTCTTAAACAAGTAGAAAGTGGGGGGGGGGGGAGGAATCCTACTAAAGGGGGAGTGGATACTTTGCCAACCTTAAAGCTCCATATAAATATGAATAATTATTTTTATATCCTCCTCTTCAAAGCTCCTGAATTTTTCCATCTCCTCCTTGCTACTTCCACTTTTCCTCTCCTTTTATTCACTTCATTGTTTTTAATTATATGCTTCCAGGCTAAATATTAATGCATAAGACCTTTTAAAAAATAAAGTAAGGGGTAGCTAGGTGGCACAGTGGATAGAGCACCGGCCCTGGAGTTAGGAGGACCTAAGTTCAAATCCGGCCTCAGACACTTAACATTTACTAGCTGTGTGACCCTGGGCAAGTCACTTAACCCCAATTGCCTCACCAAAAATAAATACATAAATAAACAAATAAATAAAGTAAGCCCCATATTTTAATCATTCCAGGTATAAAAAAATCTTGGCTGTATATCTTTAGAATTTAGCACAGTGCCTGACATATAATCAACACTTCACAAATGCTTGTCAATCTATTAATTTTCAGATTCCTTGGCATCACTACTACATTTAATATCACTGATCCAATGTTCTTTCTTAAAACTCTCTCCTCCCTTGACCCCCAAGACATGAAATTATCTTGGTTCTTCTCTTACCTGTCTGACTTCATTTGTTTTCCTCTGTCTCCTTTATTAACACACTTTCTTGCTCCTATTCTTTAAATGGGATGTTTGCTGAGGTTCAGTCTCAGCCTTTCCTTATCATCCTGAATTGTGTTTCCCCTATCAGCACAATCTGAATGCCTCCCATCTCTGGTCCAACATCTCACTTGTACTCCATCTGCCTGCTGGCTATTTCCACTTGAATATTCTACTCTCCCTTACAATTCAACTTGTCTAATTCTGAAATTATCATCTTCCCTCCAAACAACTTCCCCCTATGATCCATTTCTGTTAATGGTGTCATCATTCTCCCACACACCCAGGCTTTAACTTACAGCCATTTCTCATTCCTCCCTCTCTCTGATTCTTTATGTCTAGTCAACCATCAAACTTTTCAGTTCTTTTCTTTTAATGTCTCCTGTCTCTTTCTCTTCCTTTCCATTCACACTACCATCACTTTAGTACAAGCTTTCATCATCTCACACCTGCACTGTCAGAACCATTTCTCAAATGGCTTCCTTTTCTACATTTTCACTGCTCTGTGATCTCTTGCTTAGCATTCATGCATTATTCAACAAATGTTTATTAAGGGTATCAGGCACTATGCCAGGCACTGGGAAATACAAAGACAGAAATTAAATTGTCCCTGTCCTTAAAGAACTTAAATCTTGTTGGGGGAGATATATAGATATGTATGCAGATATAGATATACATGTATATGTATATATTTATGAATATAACTATAAGTTGTTTTAAGATTAATAGTGGTACTGTGGCATCTAAAATTATATGTGGTCGCTTTATTTCTGTCCCAAGTTTGGGGAAAATTAGCTGGGGTTCCTAATATAGTGCTGCTTATAAATTAGAAGCTTTAGCATTTGGGCATTAAGCATTTATTAAAGCATACAAAATATTAGTAAAAAGAGAACACTTGGCTCAGAAAGTTAAGAAGCCTATCTAGCCACCACGGGGGTGCATCCAAGAGCTAGTCTGAGTATGGAAACTTCCTCCCTGTTGGGAGGAGAGGTGGCCCTTCCACACTGCTCAAAGTGAATTGGCTAGCATCATTCAAATCTATTTGTTTATTGTGGTTGAGGGTGGTCCATAAGCAGAATGTGCTGAGGTCAGAGTTCAGACAAGACACCCTCTGAGGGCCAGGCTTTCAAGTAGGTGTGGTTTTAATTAACTTTAAGTGAGTTAATCAGCAAAGTCAATCCAATCAATCTTAATATTATTCCCTGTCCCAAAACCCATTATTTTCTCACAGTGCACTACATTTTGGTCACATATGTCATGTGTGTCCATATAGGTCTTTCTAGATGTGACTCACAGGGAGGCACAGGTAGATATTTCTGGTCTTCTTTTTCCAAGGGAGACTTAATTAATGCCAAGAGGGGAGGCAGGAGGCTGGGGCCAGAGATTGGCTATTCTGTTGTCACCAGAGAAAGGGTACTGGCTAGAATTGCATATTTACCTATTCCCCCAAAATATTGTTAATCTAGAGGAAGTAGTTTTTAGGTTCAAGCTGAGCTTCTGATCTCCATTCCTTAATGGGGGGAGGGAATATACCAAAGTATATAGCCAAGGCTTGATTCCCTTCCCACAAATTGCCAATTAAACCACAAGCACATGTATCAAATTGCAAACAAATCCATTTATCCAAGTTAACAGCAAAACAGAAATCAGGGAAGGTACACATATGAGATTATACCAAATAATACAGAGTGAATGAGCTTTACTATTAAGAGTGAGATATCTTAGTTCAGCCAAGAGAGAGTCCCTGATTTAATCCAAGGGGAAACTCTTGGAAGTTTCCAGCATAGCAAGCTAGGGACAGGGATTTAATAGAGGTGCCACATCCTCTACACATCAGCTTCTTCCCAAAGACTTTCCCTGAAGAGCATCTGGAACCAAGGTTCTTCTCTCTTTCAAAGCTGGAAGTAAGAAGATCAAGATCTCTCTTCTCCCAAGCTCTTGCCAACTCCACCCTTCATTCAGACATGGAATATTGACTAATCAGTCCCCAGCAATAAGGAGATGGCTATGCAAATGGACTTTGAGGTATGGGTTATATAAGTATATATTATTATAAATAATAAATATATAAAATATGCATAATATCCCAAAAGTCTCAGTGTCATTTTAAGCTATTTAAGCAATTAAAGCTTAAATCTGTGCTAAGACTTTTGGAACACCCTGTTTGCAAAATAAATATAAGGTAATTAGTGGGAGAAAGACTCTAGCAGCTGAGGGATCAAGAAAAATTTGACAGTGCTTGAGCTGAGTTTTGAACGGGTCTAAGAGGTAAAGAGGGAGTACATTCCTGCCATATACCAGGACAGGACAGGACAGACAGTGCAAAGGTGAGGGGATAGGAGGTAGAGTATCATGTCTGAGGAAGAGTAAGTAAGTCAGTCTGGCTGGACAAGAGTGAAGATGGGGTTAGAGGGAGGTAAAATATAAGAAAATGGGAAAGGTAGGTTGGAGCTAAGTGGTAAAGGGCTCTAAAAGCCAGAGATGAATATATATTTGATCCTAAAGGCATGGGGGATCTGCTGGAATTTCTTGAGTGGAGGAATGACATGGTCAGATCTGTACTTTAGGAAAATCACTTTAGCGCCTACATGGAGGTTGGATTGGAATAGGGAGGGATGTGAGGCAGGGAGAACAATTAGGAAGCCATTGCAACAGTCAGTGTGAGAGCAGAGATGAGAGTGATATGTATAGAGAAGGGGATAGATGTGTGCTTTTTTGTAGAAGAAGAAACTAAGATTTGCCAACTCAATGGCTAAGTGGGATAAGGTAGAAGGGGAAGTCAAATTTAAACCTGGATGACAGAAAGAGGCATGTTTGTAGAGGGTGTGTTATGGGGAAAAGATGAGGAGTTCTCTTTCATACTGAATTTTAGATGCCTACAAAACATATGGTTTGAAATATCCCACAAGGAGTTGGATTTAATCATTTAGGACTCAAGAGAGAATAGAGCTGGATATATTGACCTGGGAATCATCTCCATAGAGGTAATAATTAAATTCAAGGAAGTTGATGAGTTCATATAAGGAGAGCATAGAGAGAGAAGAGGGTCTAGACAGATCTTTAGGATATACTCACAGATAGTGGATGTGAAATAGATGAGGAGTTAGCAGGGGAGGGGAAGGGAGGGCAGAGGAGAGGAGGAGAAGGGAGAAAGAACAGCGTTGTAAAAACCAGAGTATCCAAGAGTGCAGGGTGGTTAACAGTGTAATGTGCTGCAGAGAAATTCAAAAAGATAATTGAGAACATCCCATCATGGTTGGCAGTAAAGAGCTCATTGGTAATTTTAGAAAGAGCAATTTCAGTTAAGTGATGGGTTTGGAAGCAATGGATATAGAGGTTTTTTTCTAGGAATTGTTCTGTAAAAAGGAGGAGAGTAGTTTGAGGGGATGGTAGAGTCTGGTGAAGGTTTCTTAAGGATGATAAGTTTGGGGCATGTTTGAAGATCCCAGGAAAGAAACCAGGAAATAAGGGAGAAACTGAAGGTTAGTAATAGAAAAGGGAAAGCTAGGTCATGCAGTGGACACAGTGCTGGGCCTAGAGCCAGAAAGACCTGGCTTCAAATTTGTACTCAGATACTTACTTGCTATATGATCTTTGGCAAGTCATTTAAGCTCTGTTTGCCTCAGTTTCCTTGACTGTAAAATGAGAGTATTAATAGCACCTACCTCCTAGGATTGTTGGGAAGATAAAATGAGATAATATTTCTATAATGTTGAGCAGAGTGCCCATATAAATGATAGCTATTGCTATCATTATTGTTGTTATTATTATTATTAGTTGGAGCAATCTACTACATAAAATAGGAGATGAGATATGAAACTTGTCTATCATTATTCTAAAGAAAAAGTATACTTGTAATAGACAACCTTTAGAGGAAATAAGCATCTATTAAATGCTTATTGTGTGCCAAGATACTGGTTATACAGAACTTTGACTTTAAAAGCCCTGCTGAAATATTTTGACCTTTAAAGGTTCCTCCTGACAGGAAGCAGTGGCCTCCCAACTATTGTTCTACATGGTTGGCCATGTCTACTAATAATCTCAGTTGGCAAATTTTCATTGTTCAGGGACTTATGAAACTGAGAACCACTATTTTCACCTGCTGTAATCCCATAGCCAGGTCAGTAAACTTCAGTCCTGCACACTCACTCACCACTAAGCCCTCTCTGGGTCTCAGGTATGACACCCCACATACACATCTCCCCACCATTGCTCCCTGAGGGTGTGACAATAATGGAAACCATCCCAGTCAATAAGAAGAGCAGGTCAGACCCTTTTAGGCCCTGGTGAAGGTCTGTCTCTTTTGCCTCTGGAAACATTCCATTGGGCTTTAGGGATGTCAGTGGGAAGACATCATTTCATATGGTTCAGTTCTAAGCTCGGTGGGAGCCAGAAGCAACTGAACCTTCTCTCTCCAAAGGAAGGAGAATGTGTTTTCCAGGGCAAATAAACTGCAGAACATGATGCTCAGTGTCAAGTGATATGATCAGCCCCCCAGCTGTGAATTCCCCATCAGACTAGCTCCACCCTCCACCCTCTCTGCTAGCTCACTTTAGCATTCTCTCTGCCCCAAAGCAAAGCAGCCCCTTTTCACCAGAGCTACTTTTGCCTTCACCAGAAATCAATACGTCTCTCTCGTCAGTGAGACCTTCCCATAATCCATTTCAGTTGTACCTCTCAGACCAGAGTAGACTATGCCCTTCTCCCAAGAGCTTAAGTTTGACTTTCAAGAAAAGACACAAAAACATGTAGGTTACCAGTGAGGCATGTGATTTGGCCAGAGAGGAAAATATTTACAACAGGGGCCAAATATCTAAGCAAGAAAGAGACATCATGGAAAGAGCTACGAGACAGTAAATGCCAGTCAGGCACTTAGGTAGGTAATTGCATTTTAAACCTAATGTGAGATGCCTAATAGGACATCAAGTTTTGATACATTTACGAGTGGGATTAATGATCATAAATTGCACACCTCTATTTAGAATGCTGCGCTCTTAACATTTGACAGTGTTCAGTATCTTCCCCACCCCCACCCCAGATTTTGAGACCTCAGCTGCTTATCCTTTCTTTAAAGGAGTCACTGATGTGTTCACACACACACACACACACACACACACACACACATACACACACACACACACACACACACACACACACACACGGGGCTACACTGCCCTTCCTTTCATTTCAAAACTGGCTTTTCCCTCTAGATTTGCAGGTACTGTGGGGAGGATAGCTAGCTACAAAGAAGCTTCCTGTCCCTGTATCCTGTAAAGGAAATGTCCTAACAGATAGGGAAGGCGATGAGGTGCTGTTTGTACCTTCAGTCTCACTTCAGATATTTATGGGCTAGAAAGGACCTTGGGACTATCTAGTCCTTTCCCCTTGTCTTTAGGCAAAATCCCAAATAAGTTCTCCATTAAAGAAGGTGACACAGTTGACCTCGTAACATATTTATTCTCATTGTTTACTCCCTCTGATGAAGAAGCTTTTTTTCCCTAATATCTAGCCTAAATCCCTCATGTTATACTATTAACCCATTTCATCTTTTCTTTCTTGTATAGTAACAATTCACAAACTTGGAAAAGAGATAATACGGTCTTGTGGAAAGACCACTAGACTAGAGTTAGGAAGACTTCTAACACATACTAATTATATGACTATGGCTAAGTCCCTCAACTTCTCAGTTTCCTCATCTGTGAAATGGGGCTAAGAATACCCACAGTACCTACTTTCTAGGTTTGTTACATAGCTCATACAATAAAGATCCATATATGTGTATGTATGTGTGTATGTATGTGTGTATGTATGTATGTCAGGTATCATTAATACTGAAGATTTATTCATTTTCACCCTCCGTGTTTTGCAGGTAAATAATTTTGGATCTTCTGGTTTCTCCTCAACAAGATGCAAATATTATTTTTAAGACCTGGAAAAACTTACTCAAGTTAAAAATTAATTCCAGAAGAGTACTTCAGAATTCCAGGACTCACTGAGGTGAACAAGGCTGGTTGCATACATAAACTGAGTGATCTATTTCTTCAGGGTCCTGTTCACCAGTCAACTGACCAACATACACTGGGAGAATTCCTCAGACATAGCTTCAGGGCAATGTTTGCTACACTCCTTGTACATTTTTCTGCATTTCATTAGCATTGTGTTGTAATGGAAAGAACAGAATCCCAGCTCTACCACTTATGGGTCTAAAATCCTAGGAAAGTAATTTAATTGCTTAGAGATTCGCTTTCTTCATCTGCAAAATAAAGATAATAATGCCTATTTCCCAGGGTTATAATGAGGGAATTATTTTGCAAACCATAAAGTGCTACCTAAATATCAGCTATTATTATTATTGAATTGAAGACATAAGTTTATGCCTTTGGAGAAATGTTGCCCCACCCTTCCAAGTCATAAATGATGGAGTTAGGCCCATACCAACTAATTCTACTTTCCTGTTCCTTTCTTCAAGAAGCAGTCCTTGTACAATTTGTTTACATAGGTTCAGCTGCTCAAGAGGAAAGTGAGAGGCAGATAGGTAAATGGAAAGAGAGAATGTATGTCTTCCTTGACCCCCTTCAGGAACTGGGGGAGGCAAAACAATAAATAAATAAATAAAGTGGAATCACCATAAACTAATTCCTCACAATGGAGATAGGAAATGGAGTATTGTGTGTGAGGAACAGCAAAGAGACTTGTTATGTCTCTGGATTACAGAGTATGTGGTGGCAAATAAGACAAAAAACTGGAAAGGTAGCCATGTTGTGAACTCCTTAAAACTAAGAATTGGAGGGCAGCTAGGTGGTGCAGTGGATAGAGCACTGGCCCTAGATTCAAGAGGACCTGAGTTCAAATCCAACCTCAGACACTTGACACTTACTAGCTGTGTGACCCTGGGCAAGTCACTTAACCCTCATTGCCCCACCAAAAAAAAAAAAAGGTAAGAATTGATTCATTTTTGTATTTGAATCCCCAGAACTTAGCACAGTGCATGACCCAAAATAAACACATCAACAGAAGCTATGGTTGATTCACTGGTTAAATAAATATCATGAGTATGATTCAAACCCAGGTTGAGCTGATTCCAACACACTTCCTACTATGCCATCATGGCAATGAATATATATTGTCTTAAAAATTTGAAACTCAACCTCAGAGAAAACTAAGCCACCCTTCTTCATGGATCTATATTATCTCAGAACTTCAAATCCCTCTCTATACTTTGCAAATTACTTCCTCTTATTGAGCCTCAGTGTCAAATGGACTGTTACTTCTAACACACTTTCCAGCTCTATCATTCTGTGATTCTTTAGACTCTATTAGAGTCTCTCTTCCTTGCTTTCACGTGGCTTTCTAAGATTATACAATGCAGAGCAGATGCTAGTCTACATGATCATTGGGAATTCCATACACCAGTGAAATCCTAATTCACATTTAAATAGCACCTCAGCTCCTTGAAAGCAGTCCTGGATCATTTTTTTTCTATCCCCCTTTAACTGCAGTGGACACTGATTATCTCAGGCCAACTGAATGACTATAATTCTAATGCTTGGCTTTTCTGTTTCATCCTAGCCTCTGCTGCATTTTCTGGACTTGGTTCTCTTCCACTTGGAAGCCTCTCAAAATTCAGATGACATTTCCTAATAATAAATAACTTAGAGGATCATTGGACATCTACAAAACTAAACAAAATAGGTCTGGTCTCCATTTCAATTTTCCCTGTTCCATCAAGTTCAGGGTGGGGGGAGGGAGGGGAGGGAAGCCACGAAAATATCAAGACAAAAAAAAGCATTCTTTTATCTGTCATTATTATAAAAAGCACTTTTTAGAAAAGTCAATAAGATAAACTGGTATTGGAAACACAGAGCAACCTATATGTACAAAAATATTTACAGCAGCTCTTTTGTGGTAGCAAAGAATTAGAAATTGAGGAGATACCCATCAATTGAAAAATGATTGAACAGGGGCAGCTATGTGGCACAGTGGATAGAGCACCGGCCCTGGAGTCAGGAGTACCTGAGTTCAAATCCGGCCTCAGACACTTAACACTTACTAGCTGTGTGACCCTGAGCAAGTCACTTAACCCCAATTGCCTCACTAAAAAAAAAAAGAAAGAAAGAAAAATGATTGAACAAGTCATGATATATGATTATGATGAAGTGCAATTGTGCTATAAGAAATGCAAGCAGGATGCTTTCAGAAAAACTTGAAAGGACTTACATGACCTGTTGCAAAGTAAAGTGAGCAGAACCAGAAGAGCATTGTACACAGTAACAATATTGTAAGCTAGTGACTTTATGAGAAACCAAGAAACAGTAAAGCAAATCCAAATGAATAAAAAAATAGAGGGCAATATAAAATGAGCTGGAGAAGGAAATAGCAAACCACTCCAAAATCTTTGCCAAGAAAACCCCAAATGGGGTCATGAAGAGTCAGACATGACTGAAAAAATAACTGAACAACTAGGCATTGTATTACCTGGGATGGGTACCTAGGAAACAGCATGGATTCGTGTATCTATTTGATTTCCCATTTCCACTCATTGTTTGTTTGTTTGGTTTGGTTTTTGCAGGGCTATGGGGGTTAAGTGACTTGCCCAGGGTCACATAGCTAGTGTCAAGTGTCTGAGGCCAGATTTGAACTTAGATACTCCTGAATCCAGGGCTGGTGCATTATCCACTGCACCACCTAGCTGCCCCTCCACTCATTGTTTATGTAGTTGAGAGAAGAGAACAAAGAACAAGAGACAGAATGACATTTTTGAAGTGACAAATATTTATTAAGTGCCTGGCACATTGGTCTGCCATGTGCAAGGCACTGTGTTCAGTGCTGAGGATGTAAAAATAAATGATGTGCCTCACTAACAATTTAGGAGGAGAGATAGGATATTTACCAGAATAAGCATGATGTAAATACATAGGAGAGGGATGAAGATAGTGCTATGAGAGATTGCTTCCAGCTTGAGGGAATCACAAAAAGCTTCAGCAAAACCAATCCAATAAACATTTATTGTTGTTGTTGCTCAGTTATGTCCAACTCTTCATGACCCTATCAACTATACATATTATGCCAATACTGTCCATGGGGTTTTCTTGGCAAAGATACTAGAGTGGTTTGCCATTTCCTTTTCCAGTGGATTAAGGCAGACAGAGGTTAAGTGACTTGCCCAGAATCACACAGCTAATAACTATCTAAGGCTGGATTCAAACTCAGGTCTTCCTAACTCTAGGTGCCTAGCTGCCTCAAACATTTATTAAGTGCCTATTATGTGCCAGACACTGTGCTAAGCTCTGGGGATACAAAAAGGAAAACAGTCCCCTTCCCCCAAGGAGCTTATACCCTAATGGGGAGAGACAATACACAAACCCAAAATGTTGGTATTTGATCTGAGCCTGGAATATGGGTAGATTTTCAACAGGCTGCAATAGGTGGTAGGGGAGATTGGCATGAATTTGAGGTATAGGTTCAGTGTGAGTGAATATATAGAGGTGGGAAAGGTGGAAATCTGAGGAGTATCAAATGGTGGAAAGAGCAAGGGACTGGGAAACAGAAGAACTATTTTCCTTACTAGCCATGTGACTTTGGGGAAATTACCCAACTCCTCTGAGTCTTAGCTGATTATCTTTAAAATGTGGCTAAAAGTATATGCCATGCAGGGGCAGCTAGGTGGCGCAGTGGATAGAGCACCAGCCCTGGAGTCAGGAGGACAGGAAACAGGCCGGGCGAGGGAAGAACCTGATTCTCCTTAAATCATACCACCTGGGACTTCTTAAGCTTGGGATACTGTAACCTGGAAACAGTGCCCCACTTTAAGGAGCTAAAAGTCTAGTAAAATAAAAGCAAGATGAGCCGACAGAGAAAGGTGAGGACCATAGAAAGTTTCTTCAGTAACAAGGAAGACCAAGGGGGCACCCTCAGAGGAAGATGTCAACATCAGGGTCCCTATATCTAAAGCTTCCAAGAAAAATATGAATTGATCTCAGGCCACAGAGGTGCTCAAAAAGGACTTTGAAGATAAATTAGAGAGGTAGAGGAAAAAAGGGAAAGAGAAATGAGGGTGATGCAGGAAAGACATGAGAAAAAAGTCAACAGCTTGAAAAGTCAAATGGAAAAGGAGGTACAAAAGCTCTCTGATGAAAATAATTGGCTAAGAATTAGGATTGAACAAATGGAAGCCAGTGACTTTATGAGAAACCAAGACACAATAAAGCAAATCCAAATGAATAAAAAAATAGCGGGCAATGTGAAATATCTTCTGGGAAAAACTGCCAACCTGGAAAATAGGTCCAGGAGAGATAATTGAAAATTATTGGTCTACCTGAAAACCATGATCAAGGAAAGAGCTTAGACACCATCTTCCAAGATATTCTCAGGGAAAATTGCCCTGAAATTCTAGAAGAAGAAGCTAAAATAGAAATTGAAAGAATCCACCAATCACCTCCAGAAAGAGATCCCAAAAAGAAAACTCCTAGGAATATTATAGCCAAATTCCAGAGCTCTCAGGTCAAGGAGAAAATATTGCAAGCTGCCAAAAAGAAAGAATTCAAGTACTGTGGAGCCCCAGTCAGGATAGCACAAGATCTAGCAGCTTCTACATTAAAGGACCGGAGGGCATGGAATATGATATTCCAAAGGGCAAAGGAAATGGGATTACAACCAAGAATCACCTACCCAGCAAAACTCAGGATTATCTTTCAGTGGAAAAATGGGACTTTAATGAAAAAGAAGACTTTCAGATATTTGTGATGAAAAGACCTGAACTGAATGGCAAATTTGACTTTCAAATACAAGACCCTAGAAAACCATTAAAAAAAAAATTGGAGCTGGGGGACATACCTGGGGTAGTACAGTGGTCAACTGTCTTGTGTCTGAGGCTGGGTTTTGGCTGGGATCCCCCTGGGTCCAGGGGTGATAATTTGTCCACTATGTCACTTAGCTAGATGATAACATCTTTAGGGTTAAATTGAGGGGTGAAGGGAATTCACTGGGGGAGGAGGAAGGGCAGAAGGGAAATCCTACATGAAAGTAACAGGAAAAGGCTTATGGAGTGGGGGGAAGAGATGGGAGAGGAACAGGGCAGTAAATGAATTTTACACTCATCAGAAAAAGCTCAAAGATCTTAAACTCATCAGAGCTGCCTCAAGGAGGGACTAACAGACACACCCAACTGGGTGGAGTAATCTATTTAATCTGGGCAGTAAATGAGCCTAACACTCATCAAAATTGGCTCAAAGACCTCAATCTCATTAGAATTGGCTCCAGGAGGGAATAATGTACACACTCAATTGGGTGGAGTAATCTCTCTAACCCTTCAGGAAAATAGGAGGGGAAGGGGATAAAGAGAGAGGGGCAAAAGAAGGAAGGGCAGAGTGGGGGAGGGGACAGACAGAAGCAAATCCCTTTTGAAGAGTGATAGGATGAAAGAAGATGGATAATAGAATAAATATCATGGGGAAGGGAATAGGATGGAAGGGAAACAGTTAACAATAGTAATCATGAAAAAGAGAAAAGGGGGAAAAATTGTACAAAAAATATTTATAGCAACTCTTGGTGGAGGCTAGGAATTGAAAATCAAGGGAATGTCCATCAATTGAGGAATGATGGAAAAAGCTGTGTTATATGATTGTAGTGGAATGGTCTTGTGCTACAGGAAATGACAAACAGGATGATCCCAAAAAGCCTTGAAAGACTAACAAACATCCATGTATAGTGAAGTGAGCAGAGCTGAGAGGACACCGTGCGTAGTGACAGCAGTATTGTTCAATGAGTAATTGTGAATGACTTAACTACTCTCTGCAGTGCAATGATCCAAGACAATCCCAAGGAACTAATGAGGAAGCTTGCTATGCACCCCTATAGAAAGAACTGATAAAAAGAACACTTGTGGATTGTACATATATAACCTGATTGCAATCTTGTGGAGGGGGGAGGAAAGCGAGGGAGGGAGGCAGAAAAATTTGGAACTCTAAATCTTATGAAAATGAATGTTGAAAACTACCCTTACATGTAAATGGAAAATAAAATAAATGTTTGTTGCAAAAAAATAATAAAAATAAAAATAAACAAGAAAAAAAAACAATGACAACAACAATAACAATCTCTCCTCTTTTTTCTCTAATAAAAAAACTTTATTATATTGAATGGCTCCCTATGAAGGGAAAAGGAAGAAGGGAAGAAGAATTTATTAAGTGCCCAAGTGCTTTACAAATATTTCCTGATTTGATTCTTCTTTTTTTTTTTTTTTTTTTTTTTTTAGTGAGGCAATTGGGGTTAAGTGACTTGCCCAGGGTCACACAGCTAGTAAGTGTTAAGTGTCTGAGCCCGGGTTTGAACTCAGGTACTCCTGACTCCAGGGCCGGTGCTCTATCCACTGCGCCACTTAGCTGCCCCTGATTTGATTTTTACAACACAACAGGTGCTATTTATTACTTCCATTTTACAGTTGAGGAAATGGAAAGAAGACAGAGAGAAGTTTAAGTGTCTTGCCAAGGCTCCCACAACTGGTAAATATCTTAAGGACAATTCTGAACTCTGGTCTTTCTCACTCCAGGCCCAGGGCCCTATCCAGAATGATAAAATCTAGGCAATGTAAAAGCAAAATGATGTTTTGCAAAATGAATTAATTTTCTAAAAAAATCTTCTCAAGTCTTTTACAAAATCTTCCTAGGTATGGAAATCCAGTGGCCATCACTCCCAACAACCCATCTCCATTTCCAATTTGGAAAGTAATTCCCACAAGATGAACAAATACCAACATTGATCCTACCTGCTAACAGATGTTTATTTTTAATTGGTGCCTCAGATCTCTCTGAGACCTGTTAAGTTGCAAAGTGTATGTTTTGTTAAATGTGTTCTGTGACAGATTTACCTTTCTGAATTTTTTTAAGTTAACTTAGATTCTAAGCAAACTTGGATAGCATTCCCCAGACAGCATTGTAGAATGAAAAAATTTGAACCCTGTTTCTTACACTTAGTAGTTGTATGACCTTGGGCATATAACCTTTGAATCTCCATGTCTTCCTCTATAAAATGGGGGTAAAAATACTTGCACTGCCTACCTCTTGGGTCATTGTGAGGGAAGTGTTTTGCAGACCTTTAAGCACTTTGTCAATGCAAGTTATTTTGAACTGTACAGGACATCCCCAAATTCTTAGTGCAGTTTTAAGCAACTGAGATTTTGTGGATTGAAGGCTTTCATTGGAGTCAGGATTTCCTGGGTTCAAGACCAGCCTCTAACATATACTGGTTGTGTAATCCTAGGAAAGTCACCTAGGCAACTTGCTGTGACTCTAAATGACCAGAATATTTTTTCCATGAGGAGACTCCCCTATACCAATATAATCATAGGCAAAGGAGGAGAAGAAAGAGAAGGAAGAGAAGATGAGGATGAAGAAGAAGAAGAAGGAGGAGGAGGAGAGAAAAATTAAGGAAGAATAGATGAGGAGAGGAGAGGAGAGGAGAGGAGAGGAGAGGAGAGGAGAGGAGAGGAGAGGAGAGGAGAGGAGAGGAGAGGAGAGGAGAGGAGAGGAGAGGAGAGGAGAGGAGAGGAGAGGAGAGGAGAGGAGAGGAGAGGAGAGGAGAGGAGAGAAGAGAAGAGAAGAGAAGAGAAGAGAAGAGAAGAGAAGAGAAGAGAAGAGAAGAGAAGAGAAGAGAAGAGAAAAGTTTTGGAGAGTCTGAGACATCCCAGAAACATGCAAGGTGGCAAGGAAATGCCAATCTAGAATTAATATATTCTCTTGGAAAATCTGCACAGCTGCAGTTCTATAACTGGGAGCTTAACTGTTACAAAGAGGAAAAGGCAGAAGAGTTCCAAGCTGGCCTTGTTCTCAACCCATTCAATCCTATTCAACAAGCATTTATTAAGCACCTACTGTGCACCCAGCACTATGATAGACAAGGGAGATACAAAAATAAAATTAAAACAGTCTCTGCTTTCAATTAATTACATTTTATCAGAGGAAGCAACACACACACACACACACACACACACACACACACACACACACACACATATATATATATATATATATATATATATATATGAAATTAAATACAAAATATATACAAAGAAATTTCTAGTAGTAGGGCAGGGATCATATGAAAGGGAACTTTTGAACAATAGAACAGCATTCCAGGCTGGGTAGAATGCTGGGCTTCCTTCAGTGGAAGTGAGGGTAGAGTGGGAGGCATGTGGGTGATGTGGATGGGTAGGAGGAATGGAAGAATGGTGTTGAGGGAGGGGGCATTGGCTTAGGTATGCTATTACTCAGAAACCCAGAGCTTCTAATACCCTACAGCTCAACTCAGAATCATAGGGATACAAAAATTGTTCCTTCCAGCTCTAGATTTATGATCTTAAAAGATCATAAATAAACTAATAATAAACAACAATAATAATAATAAATAAACTTTAAAAAGTTTATGTGCAAATAGATTTCTATTTCTCTCTTGTGGGGTTTTAATTTCATTAAATTATAAACCCTTCAAAGGCAAGACTGATGGGTGTTCTAGGCATCTATGATTCTCTTGGTCACTGAGCACAGCATCAGACATGGTGGGGTTGCTTAATGAATGGCTGTTGACAATGATGACAATGGTGAAAGTGATTCTTATCAATTCACTTGGCAGGTATAGATTGAAGTTCTAGTTCATAGAATTAATGATAGCCACTGGGGTACTCTGATGGTCCTAAGCTTTCACACAACACCAGTGAATGAATGAAACCAAGATAGCAGAAAGTCTTAAGTTCATGCTACATGAGGATTGGTTGAAGAAGGTAGGGATGGTTAGCCTACAGAAGAGAAAAGAGGAGGGACACAATGCTATCTTCAAATATGGTCAGTTCTCCTAGAACATACTTTGAAAATGTGAGTTTGTTCCAATGTGATTTATATTTTAGGGAACAATTCGAGCATAAAATGGACTTCACATTTGCTTATGTGTGACTTCATCCATGGGAAATAGCCAGAACACAGAAAATGGCACCATTTCACAATAGCTCACAATCTGCAACCCTTCCAATGTTACTTCCACAAGCAAACTTCAGGCCATTCTAAAAGTAGTGATATATGCTCCCCTCCTGGGTTGTGACGTGCTCTCACCCATTGCCATAGCTATCAACTTTGCCAGCCCAAGCATGTGGAAACAGGAGCACAAGTGGAACAACAGTCTAAGGCTTCTGATACCACCATCATTTATTTTATTACTTATGTATTTATTGACTACTTAACACGTATAAGACTGTGACCATTCTTATTGGGTTCCTATCTTTTTTGTTTTGTTTTGTTTTTGTTTTTGTTTTGTTTGTGTTTTTTTTAGTGAGGCAATTGGGGTTAAGTGACTTGCCCAGGGTCACACAGCTAGTAAATGTCAAGTGTCTGAGGTCGGATTTGAACTCAGGTACTCCTGACTCCAGGGACAGTGTTCTATCCACTGTGCCACCTAGCTGCCCTAGGGTTCCTATCTTTTTATATGTATATGTGTCACTAATGAAATTTTTGTGTAGTGAGTCCCTAACTCCATTTTTTCCATAGCCATTTAGTTTTTATTGCACAGTTTTGCATAGTGTAGTGAGTTTTAGAAATTCATATTTTCCAGTATAGGAAAACTGTTTTTAAAAGGATTATCAGGTAGAAAAGGAGTATATCTATTCTCCTTGACTCAAAAAGACAAAGTGTAAACTTGTTAAAAATAAAAGGAAATTTAGATTTGATTTGGGAGAAAACTTCATCACAATTCAAAAGTGGAATACCTTGGAAAGGAGTGGGTTCCTTCCCATCAGACAACTTCAAAACAATTAGATGGTCTTGTGCTAGTGGGAATTCTTCTTCAGATAAAGGTGGACCTAAAATTTCCAATGAAAATCCCTTGAAGTTTAAAATTTTATAATTGTGTTTTATCAATCTGGTTTAAGATTGTTTCTAAAAGTCTTTGAGGTGGGGCAGCTAGGTGGCGCAGTGGATAGCGCACCAGCCCTGGATTCAGGAGGACCTGAGTTCAAATCCGACCTCAGACCCTTGACACTTACTAGCTGTGTGACCCTGGGCAAGTCACTTAACCCCAATTGCCTCACCAAAAAAAAAAAAAAAAGTCTTTGAGGTCAGTTTCCTCTTTAGGATAAAGAATTGTTTTTCCAAAAAAAAAAAACCCCAGATACTAACTTGTTATTCATCAATCATTTTGGGGGGGCAGTCCCATGCTATATACACATGCTTACTTCTTTGGGCACATTTAGAAATAGGACATAGCTCCTGTCAAGGTAGTTCAGGGTATATAAAGGAAAGCACAAAACCAAGATGAAGATGCGGAAAATGAGTCTACTCATGATGCCCAAATTTACAGGCAATGCTGTCATTCATTCCTACCTTTTTATTGTGACTAGGTTGTCGTTGCAGCTTTGGCACATCAGCCAGTCAGTTTGGGTCAGCCTGCCTCACTCATCTATCACCAAATAGACACCAAAACTCCACTGACCTTGGCCTTGACCATTAGTCCCAACTAAGGACTTCTTACACACTATATTCTTCCTCCTCCTCCATACCTATCACCAGCCAAAAATGCCAGACTATACATCTAGAGACAGAAAAAGGTTATATGCACTCAGCAAATGAGACCAGAGCAAGGGTATATCTCCAGCACCTCTGTAAATGATATGAGTAGAAATACAAAGATAGTGATAGTAACTTGGGCAGGATCACTCGTGTCTAAAGGGAAAAGATTCACATTGCTGCCCACTCAGATACAACTGACTACACTATGAGGCAAATACTTTGATATCACAGTTAATTTCCTTAGACAGCAAAACTTATCTAACAGCTTTCAGGACCCAGGTGCTTTTATTAAGCTGATAAATACTGTGCTGTTCCCAATAACAGCTCCCCAGTCCTCATTGCTTGTCTCTGCCATTATCATCATTACCTAACCTTTATCAAGCACCAAATCTCATCTGGAGCTAAATAGATCTGGCAGCATAGTAACCCAGAATGGCATATGATGTTTGACATCTTTGACATGAAATCCTCATTTTCATTGCTTTCCAGTAACTCATCTTTAGGAAATATTTGTTTTCATCTGCCAATGCTGAATTTCATTTTGTCGCTTCTCATCACTCAGATGTTCTTCTGTTGTTTTCCTACCCTTGCAGGGATTCACAATTGCTTCCTATTTAATATCTATCATGAATTTAATTAAAGTTCTATTAGTGTCTACTTCTCTCCTCCAGGTCATTAATGAGGCAGTTAAACAAAATGCAATATAGGTTCCTCCAGCAGCCCACTAGGTGTTGGTATCAATCAAGGTGACCAGTTTACAGACTTGATGGCCTAATCTAAATCCATTGGGATTAATTTTTCAAGGTTGATTTCCTGAAAATCTATGGCAAAATACTATAGAAAGATAGAACACATACACATACATTTGCATATACATATATATATACATATATAAACATACACACCTATGCATATACATATATAAGTATTTATAGTACATGTGTGTCTATATACACAGGTGTATATGTGTGCATATGTGTGATGCATGTATACATACATGCATGCATGCATATTCTGTCAATGATGAGGCACCTTTGCTAAATATTGCCACTGAAGCTAAGTCTTATCTGTAGGACAGTCTACTTCATTGGTATGTTATATTCCCCTCCCAATATTCCACAGCCTCCCTCCCATAAATAACCTAAAACTTTATCACAATCATTCCACTTTTTTCATACTAAGCAATCCCTCCTCAACTTCTCTCCTTTCAAGTGAAAATACCCTGGGAACCTGTTAAGGCTCTAATTGCTTACTGGGAGTGAGTTTCTCAATTGCTCAAATGTATATGTATTCTTCCACCAATGACCAATGCCACCCATCCATACCTGCTCATCCTGAGGGACACTAGTCCATGTCCTCCAATAAATTAACCAGAAAGAATCTACACAACATGCTAGAAACTTTCTTCCCTTTCTCCTGACATTGAAAAGATAAGTTTTTGTTGTTGTTCAGTTGTACCTGACACTTCATTACTCCATTTGGGGTTTTCTTGGCAAAGATACTGGAGTAGTTTGCCATTTCCTTCTCCAGCTCATTTTGAGGCAGAGTTAAGTAACTTGTCCAGGATCACACAGCCAGGAAGTGTCTGAGGCCAGATTTGAAATCAAGAAGATGAGTTTTCCTGACTCCAGGCCTGGCACCTCATCTGCTGAGCCACTTAGGGAAGCACTCAATCCACTTATCGTCCTTCACTTTTGTCACATAGCCATTCCATCTTTTCTTCTTATCATGCAGTTATTTTGTGACCATTTTTATTTCTATTCTCCTTAGAACCCTTCATTGGTAATATGTTCGGTCTACTCAATACTCTCCATTATCCTCTACATGATACTAATTTTTAATTCTTCAGAGAGCATTCATTCCTGTCTTGCAGTCGTTTAGCATCACTGGTAGAATGTTGGTGTTTAAAAGTTTCCCATTTTCTTGGGAAGTGTAAGGTCAGAAAAGGAACTTTGCAATCTCTCAAAAACAAACCAGCCTTGGACAGCTAGGTGGCGCAGGGGATAAAGCACCGGCCCTGGATTCAGGGGGACCTGAGTTCAAATCTGACCTCAGACACTTGACACTTACTAGCTGTGTGACCCTGGGCAAGTCACTTAACCCTCATTGCCCTGGGGGTGGGGCTGGGGGGGGGTTGGAACAAAACCAGCCCAGAACCTCTACCAGGTCCTATTCAGCTATGGGCCCAACTCATTGTCTATCTGTACTCTCTGTCCCAGATGTGTGTGTGTGTGTGTGTGTGTGTGTGTGTGTGTGTGTGTGTGTGCGCGTGCGTGTGCATGCATGCGATGATGGAAAAGCTCTTATAGATTATTCATGCAAACAAATGTTGAAATTTCAGCAAGAAATATTCATCCATTTGGTCTTCCCTGTGTAGATGCATAGGCCAAGTCTTTTAAATGATTACAGAAGGTCTGCAATGTTCTGGGGGGTATAATTCCATTGAGAAAGGAAGCATTTAGAGAACTATACCATCCATAGAGATCATAGGATCAGAGGGAATCGTTCTTTTGCTTGGACTCTATGCTGGATCTCTACCATCACCATGGCAAAAACTTCTGACGAGTATAAATCTTACCATCTTATGCCTTGACTAATATCTATTTTCAGAGAAAAATCTATTGAACAAGGTTATTTCTGTTGTTATATATTTTTGTGTATGAATATTATTGTTCGAAAGTCTGTAAAAAAAGCTTTTCTCGGGGCAGCTAGGTGGCATAGTGAATAAAGTAACAGCCTTGGATTCAGGAGTACCTGAGTTTAAATCCAGCCTCAGACACTTGACACCTACTAGCTGTGTGACCCTGAGCAAGTCACTTAGCCCTCATTGCCCCGCAAAAAAAAAAAAAAAGCAAAGAAAAGTAGCTTTTTGTTCTACCATATCAGATGCTTTTCCATATTCAAAAAATAATAAGCACAATGGGATTTTATTTTCTTTATATCTTTAAATTAACAGCAAAATAACAAGCATGTGGTCCATTGTTAAATATTGCTTACAGAAATCTGCTGTTTGCCATTAATATCCTTATTAGAGGGGCAGCTAGGTGGCACAGTGGATAGAGTACCAGCCCTGGAGTCAGGAGTACCTGAATTCAAATCTAGCCTCAGACACTTAACACTTACTAGCTGTGTGACCTTGGGCAAGTCACTTAACCCCAATTGCCTCACTTAAAAAAACAAACAAAAAAACCAAACAAACAAAAAACCCCAAAATATCCTTATTAGAGATTCCTTTGGTCCATGTCTAGGTGACTCGTAAGTATTTGGTTTAGATAGGAGAGTAGGCATATATGTGGACAGGGATTACTATAATCTAGGACATCTTTTTTTGGTATTAATAAAGTCTGAAATTTTCCATATCTTTGGTACCTTCTTCAGATACCTTGTATATTGGCCCCTCAGTCTCTTGACAAATGCGTTGTCTCTAGCACAGTGTTCTTCTATGTATACACTTAATACAATTCAGCTGCTTTTCCTGTCTTTGGTCTCTTTAAAGCCATTTCTGCTTTCTTTATAAGCACATCTGGGATTATGATGTTAGAGGCCAAATGTTGTGGTTCCAGAATTTGATAGAGAAATCAGTTTCTTAAAATGGAGTTTTTAGGGGTGGCTAGGTGGCACAGTGGATAGAGCACCGGCCCTGGAGTCAGGAGTACCTGAGTTCAAATCCGGCCTCAGACACTTGACACTTACTAGCTGTGTGACCCTGGGCAAGTCACTTAACCCCAATTGCCTCACTAAAAAAAAAAAAAAATGGAGTTTTTATATCTTTTCTGTTTTAGGTTTGTAGTCCTACTTTTGTTTTCATCTGCAAATCCCTTGGGATGACTTTGCTTAATTGATTATCTTGCCAAGCTTTCTCTAAACTGTTCTTACCCTCCAGTGTTTCTCTTAGTATTATGAGATGATACTGCTCATAGTCACCATTCTCCTTCTTTGGTAGATTTCACAAACAAGTATACATTCTAAGCCATTGTTGCCTTTGGCAGCCATTTCTTTTTGTTTGGCAAATGAGTCAGATGTTTGCAGACATAGATGTTCACTAAGCTCTTTTGATCTCTTGATTTTGGCAATTAATTTGGTTAAACTTCTGGACTCGAGTATTATAGTCAATGTTGATGTAATTTGTTTTTCAATGACTTGTTTAAATACTTCAGTATTAACTTGATTCACTGGTACAATATATTTTTCTCATTATTCTTTCAACTTCCTCTCTACTAACTTTGATCTTAGTTCTGATCATTTGAAGGTCTGACTGTATACAGACAGCTGACTAAGAGCTGACTTAGTCAATAACCTCAATAATAAGTCTTTCTCTAAATATTAAAATATAATCTAGTCTTTCTTTATGGTATTACTGGTGTTTGCCATGTCTAGCACATTTATCTTCTGTAAGAAAGTGTTCATGGGGCAGCTAGGTGGCGCAGTGGATAGAGCGCTGGCCCTGGAATCAGGAGTACTTGAGTTCAAATCTAGCCTCAGAAGCTTGACACTAGCTGTGTGACCCTGGGCAAGTCACTTAACCCCAATTGCCTCACCAAAAAAAAAAAAGAAAAGAAAGAAAGTGTTCATGATAGAAAGACATATGTTATCTCCAAGTTTCATTCCTTCTTCCTGAACAATGATTTTTTTCCATGTGTCTCCCCATCTTTACCCTTCCTCACCTTTGTATTGCTATGACAAAACATCAGTATTCACAGGCTCAATTTAGAGGATTTTATAAAGTTCTTCACAGAATTTCTCTTTCATTTCATCCTTAGCAACTGATGCTAGTACATAAGTTACAATTATTTTTATGGGGGTCTTTTTGTAAACACATAATTAGTATTGTAGTTTGTAATGACTGAATATTTCATGAATAATTATTCTTGTTGCCTTCGGGCATATGATAAAACCCACTCCAATAACTTTTTTCTTTGCCTCTCCAAAGAATATCTGTCAGCTATCCTTCCATTTAGCAGCAACTTCTGTCTTTTTCTTTATCCTTCCCTTCCTCTCTTTCTTCATTCTTTTTTTCTTCCTTTCTTCTGGTTTTGTTTATACTAAGAATGTTAAGCTTGATATATATGATTCAACTCCTCCAACATTATATCCAATGACTTGAGTCATTGGACAAGGACCTCACACTTAGAATACCAGTAGCCAAATTAAGATTTATTGGTAATCTTAACTAAACTGTGTGATTCTTAGCACCTTTTCCCTCCATTCTGCTACTATCTATTAAAAAGGGGGTGGGAGGCTACATAAGACTGTGGGAAATTTTTCACTTTTCCTTATTTTCTGATTTTCCATGGCCCCAAAGTACTTATTAGCAGCCTACTAATTGTGATATTTCTCTCTGTATTGTTAGGTTATTCCCTCTGTCATTAGATACAAATTAGTTTGGGGGCAGAGAAACACTAACATGTGGAGGAATCAGGAAAACTTCTTGTAGAAGGTAGCACTTGAGCTGAGAAATGAGAAGAATTAGGCATTCAAAGAGGCAGAGGCAAGGAATCGATCAATCAATAAGCATTTTTAAGCACTCTCTATATGCCAAGCACTGGGCTGGGCCTGGACCTGTTATTTCACTGGTCTAGAGATTTTCTGAATGAGGAAACTCCCTTTTATCAATTTAGGTTAGCGCCCTTTCTACAGTTAACAATCTTGGGATTTCCTGGAGAACTAGGACATTGTTACTTGCCCTGGACCACACAACTGGTATGTCAGAAGGAGGGCTTAAACCCAGAGCCCCCTGGTTCCAAGGCTATCTCTCTAGTCACTACTCCACACTGCTGGCCATCTCCAGTCGTCCTAATCTATAGCTTGCCACTAGACCCAGATGGCACCAGAGGAGAGAGTGAGGCTGGTGACTTTGCACAGCCCTCCCTCACTTAAATCCAATTCACTGAAAGTCATAGCATCATCTTGATGTCATGGTCATCTTTGAGAACAAAGGACAAACAACAACAACAACAACTCCACGCCATCTCTGTGCTAGACACTAAGAAGACAAAAAGAAAAAGAAAATGGTTTCTGATCTAAACAAACTTACATTCTGTTGATAGGTATGATAAGTATGGAAGATCGAAGGGCAAGTAACAGAATAAAACACATTCCCAGTAGAGGGGATGGCTTTAGCAGAGGCATGGAGGCAAGAAATAGAACGTCCTATCTGGAGAACAGCCAGTAAGTCAAGTGAAATTCAGTAATTGCTCATAGACCAAAGGTTAACTCTCTCTCTCACCACATCCTTGTCCTTCCTCTCTCTGGAGACAGAAAGAGGTAAGAAGAAGTCTTTTCTAAGCCAATAGGACAACCTGGTTATTGACTCCTTGAATTCCCAAAGAAAGGCTGGCCCTAGCTTCAGACTTCTCCATCAGGCATCAGTTTATCATTCCATATGAATCCAACTCTTTGATTGACAGGAAGAATCCTCGGAAGTGATTGCAGAGAGCTGGGCTCTAACAAAGAATGGAAATGTCTTATGTAATAAATATTACTCTAATTTCACTTTCACTCAGGGGTCCACTGTGCTTCTTAAAATGGACAATAACATCAACTGAGGCTCAGGCCCCCTCTTGTGTGAAAAGGACATTTTAGTAGCAAAAAGAAGGAAACTGGAGATGGGGGACCAACTACAGACAGCGAAGCAAATGAAACCTGCAAATAATTGGATGCTTTTGGAATACTTATCAGTCTCCTAAGAACCAGGAGAAAACATCCAGGGGACAGTGCTGACAGATTGCATCTTGTTGCCTAGCTCTGACTTGATGTAACCTGACACATTGCTAGGCAACGTGTCATCATGGGCCTGGTAATCCAGCAAAAACCAGACAGATGTTGTGCCTCCTCTTCCCTGCCACGTCTCTCAATTTTATCATCTGCAAGGTTTACGTCTGATTAATGCTTCCATTTTCGGGTCTTTCGCTGTTTGGTCAGGGCATGCAGACGTGCCAGTTTAACCATTCGCATATGACTCAGACACACAGAAGAAGCAATCCAGAAAAAACACCTTGCTGCATAAACAATCCTTTAAGGAGGAGAACACTATTGAACCAAGTTTGAAATTCTAAAAAATATTAGAATATACAACCTCTCTTCAAGCAAATTATTCATGTAAAGAGAGTCAGGGGGGAGGGTGCTGTGATCATTTGAACCTACCCCTAGCAAGATTGTGTGAAGTTACAGACATTTGAAGATACAAAGTTTAGCTAAGTCATGGCCCCTCATGAAGCTTCTAGCTAAGTAGGAAGGAGGACAAGACACTTAACACTTTGACCTTTTTTCAATTGACCTACATTTTTGTAGGTTTAGGGATCTCCAAATGAAAACATTCCCCTTACCAATACAGGTGGGCAACAATTCAGCTGCTTATAGTCTTATTTAGCTGGGGGCCATAGAGGTTAAATGATTTGCCCAGGATTAGCCTGCCTGACTTAGGTTGGCCCATTAATCCACTGCCTTGGATCATAGTTTTTGAGCTGGAAGGGAAATAGGAAGTTATCTAATCTAAGTCCCTTGATTTATGAGTGAGGAAACTAAGACCCAGGAAGTCAAATAATTTGCCTAAGTCTGCACATGTAAATAAGTGTCAGAGGGGGATTAGAATCTGACTTCCGTCTTCTGACTAAAGAATAAGGCATCTATATCACATAACCTCTTATATAAAGAACTATAATACAAAATAACATAATATGTCAACTAGAGAAATGGAACCCAGAGTGCTTGTTGTTCAGTCGTGTCTGACCCTTAATGACTCCCATTTGGGGTTTTTTGGGCAAAGATACTGGAGTGGTTTGTCATTTCCTTCTCCAGCTCATTTTATAGATGAGGAAACTGAGGCAAACAAGGTTAAGGAACTTGCCCAGGGTCATACAGCTAATAAGTGTCTGAGGCCAGATTTGAATTCATGTCTTCCTGACTCCAGGCCTGATTTTCTGTCCACTGTACCACCTGCTACATGTGGTCTAATTAGGAGTAGAAATCAGGGAAGACACCATGGAGGAGATACCATTTGAATTAGAATGAATAGGAACTCACCAAATAAAGGGAATAGTTCAGCATTCCAGGTCCAGGGATGGTGTGAGCAAAGGCATGTTATGCAAGACATATATGGGAGAAAAAAACCATAAGCTTGGTTATAGAGTTTGTGGAGGGGAGTATTCTAAGAAATTGGGATGGAAAGGTGGCAGGAGACAATTTGTAGAGGACTTTGAATGACAGGGTAAAAAATTTAAATTGCACTCAGTGGGCAATAGGACTCCATTGGAGATTTTTGATCAGAGAATTAAAATAACCAGATGAAAGAAGTCTGAAAACTGTCAGAAAAAATGATTTGGAGAGGAGAAAGATCAGAGGTGGGAAGAGCTATTATTACCACAATCCAGGCTCAATGAGAACCACATTGGAGAGATGGTACAGAGACTGATCAGATATGAGAGACAAGGAACAGAGAGAAGACAGAGATAACATAAAAGACTGGGTGACTCATGATGTCACAGACACCATGATGAAGTCAAGAGTGGCAGAGTAGAGGAAGGTATTTTATTTCATTTTATTTTTGGAAAGAGAAGATTGAATTGTGAGGGTGGTGGGAACAACATATAAACCTCCTGGGTGACTCCTACCCTGCTGGGTCCTAGTGCTCCCTCCTATTTTCCAGAATCTCATGGTTAAAAAAAATGTAAACATAAATCTCTTAAGGTGGTCTTTATTATCATCATTATAAGGAGGAATATGAATACCTGTATTATTTTACCCTTTACTCAATCTTGCCGAGTTTTAGTCAGGTTTGGCCTCTCTACGGGACAGAAAATTGTTAATAGTTTGTTTAGACATTGGATTTCTCACCTTACATTTGTCTGGTGCTTCTAAATTTCCAAAGTTTTACTATCTCTTGTTCCACCACACATTTTCCAGACAAGTTTGCTCATCTTCTCTAATGTATAGGAAAGAAGGAAGAAAACAATATTACGTTAAACTTAGGATTTTATAAATATACTCTCATTTGATCCTCACAACAACCCTAAGAGGTAGTGTTATTATTATCCCCATTTTTCAATTGAAGAAACTGAGGCAGGGGTTAAGTAACTTACCAAGATCACACAGATAGTAAATGTCTGAGGACAAATTTGAACTCACATATTTCTGAGTCCTCATACAGTGCTCCATCCACTGCATCACCTCATTGATTCTAGGGAATCTAAAGCACAGAAAAATCCAGTGATAGAATTTTCTCCCTCTTTGGAGATCTTCAAGCAAAGGCTAAATGACCATATGTCTTGCATGTTGTATGGGGTTCTGGTATAGGTGCAGGATGGACTAACTGGCCATTGAGATCTCTTATAATTCTGAGGTTGTGTGATTCTGGACCATGTCCATAGTCAGTCCTTCCATCCCATTATACTTGCTAATAAAAGTCCCAAGAACTGAGCCATGGGAGGACACCAATGTCTCCTGACATCAGCCTACATGATTGGGCATTCCTAAGCCTCTTAGCAGAGATATAACTAGGATTCTTGGCAACCAAGATAGAGCTCTCACTATGGCAAGCAGTGGGAAGCAGGCCCAGAAATCAACTTTATAATTCCTGATGTGAAAATAATGTCAATAAAACCAATTCAGCTGATTAGAATGGAGAATTAATTAAAGTAGTATAATGAATTCTAGCTGCTGGAAGAGTATGGTGTTAAATTTTTACATCCTCTAAATTTCAGTGCCCTGGGACGAAGCTCTAATCATCCAGACTAGTTATGGTTGTGCTCAGTAACTAGCTGGAACACCGTCATTTATAAATAAGTGTGCTCAAACCAACTTTGCATCCATTCATATTTCCTCCAGTTCCCTGCCTCCTCCTATGTAAGATTCCCAAGGGACACCACAGAAATAGACTGTGACTCCTAAGCCTCAGTGAACCAGCAATTAACAAGGGCTAGAGGGAAAAGCTTATGAGGCTGGAGATCTCTCTCAAGCAGATAGGGAGTGGAGGGAAGGTGTTAGGAAGCTGGACCACAGTACAGTGACTAACCCGGCTGCTTCATTCTTCCCCAAACTCTCAGAACCGTGTGAAGCCAGGGAGTGGGACCCAAATTGCAAACCTATTACTAGTCCCCATGACTAAAAAGCACTTCACAAATATCAAATATTTAAAAAGCAGCTCAGATCTTTTTGGTATCAGTGCAGATCACCCCCTATTGAGCCGGTAGACCAGATGGCCCAGATGGTTTGCGATCTGTCTAGGTTTGGCCTGGACAGCAAAGAAGATCGTTTTATTGCCAAAACTCTGTTCACCATCAGATTTTGGATATCCCCAAGCTATTTGGAATGACCCCCAGCACTTACTTCTCTGAAAACCTCTCTGAAACTATGAAACTAAAGCCTGGAAATGCAGGATTAAAGCATTCCTCCTTGGCAAGTAACCTCACCCACTGGACTTGGGACCTGGCCAGACCTGTCTAATTCCAATTCACATCTGGGATATTGCGCTCAGTTCTGGGTACCACCCTCGCAATCCCACTCAGATTCAATTCAACAAACATTTATTAAACACCTAGTCTGCTCAAGGATCTGTGTACTAGGTGCTGATATGTAAAGAGGGGTGTTGACAGCGTGAAAGATGCCCAGAGAAAGGCAACCAGGATCAGGAGGAGGGGTTGAAGGAACTGGGAGGCCATGTGCTATGCTGGAAAGGACAATGGATCTGGCTGGAGTCCAAAGGCCTAGGTTCAAATTTGAGTCCTGTCAATTTCTAATTGTAGGACTTTGAGCAAATCACATCACTTTTCTTGGACTCAGTTTCCTCATTGGTCAAGCAAGGGGATTGTGCTAGATGTCCTGTAAGGTGCCTTCCATCTCTCAATCTATAATCACAATGTAACCCCTGCATAATGCAGTTTGCCACGGGTCCCCCACATTGCCCCCTCATGCTTGGCTTATTCACCTCAACCTGTATGCACACTAGGAGATCTGGTTCAGACCACAGGATACCAACCACTATAATGTAGCTTCACTCAAACCCTAGGGATCCTAGGGATAACACTGTTATGGAGTAATACAGTCTACTTACTATTATAACTTTTTATTATTATTTTAAATTTATGGAATAAAACAAGCATTTCCATGATGTAGTATAATTTTTAAAACTGATTGTACATGAAACTGTAAATCTATTATATATAACTTAGTATTCCTTTTAAATATATAATAAAGTTATCATGTAAACTTCTTTTTCCCCCCTTCCACTATAACTCTCAAGCACTCTGCTCATTTACACAAATGATTTCCATTTCCACAAAACCAGCCACTCAAATAATGGCACCATTAGATCTTAAAACATAAAACTCAGCAATGAGGCAAAAGCAAAAATAATACTTCACAGTTACTCCAAATGAAGAAATGCAGGCATAATCAATATATCATAGGCCACATATAAACCCAGACCACACACTCTCACCAATGCATTCAGTACAATATCTAGGTGGAGATAGGAGTACAGAGTGAGTACACAATCATACAAACCTGGCAGAGAGGAACGCAGGTGAGAGAAACCATTGTACTTGGGGTAACACAACTTGACTATGGGACTGGATGCCAGTTGTTCACTCAGAAACATTGGCACCACACAAAGCCATGATACATCTAGTTTCTAGGGGTAACTATCCAGGGCCTTCTTTCTCTTTCCACTCTATGTTACATCACTTTGTACTCAGTTTTCATGGGTTCACTATAGATTTGAGAATATACATATTATTTATACACATACATACACATTCAATAAATATTACATATATATATACATACACTTGTAAGGGGCTAAAATTCTAGCTATACTATCTAAAATCTAATGAGTGGTAGCCAATAAATTATAAGTTTTAGCAAGAGTATTTAAGTGTTTAAGTATTTATTAAAGAGCATTAGGATCAGAGAGAAAGGTAAAAATCTAACTATTTCTAAGAGACCCCATCATCTGACCCGCCATGGCGAGGTCAGGAATGTGGTAAAATATGAAAGTTTTTAACAGTCGGTTAGGATAACTGAAAGACGCCAGTTTTTCAAGGACCACCCTTTTGGGGAGGAGATGAACAGTCCGCCTGCTGCGCATGTCAGACTGCCTGCCGGGTACAGTCCGCCTGCTGCGCATGTCAGACTGCCTGCCGGGTTTTTTTGACTTCCGGGGTGGAGAGAACGGGAGTAGGCCTTTTTGCCTGCTTGGCGGGACTCCTGGCGGCGCGGCACAGACGGTCTCCCTCACTCCAAAGGTGGCCTTTTCGGTTTGGTGAGTTTTTATAAGGAATATAGACTAAGCCTAGATTTAAGACGATTTGTACTGTATTTCTATTTTCCTATCCTTCTAATCAACAACACCTTATATACAATAAAGGCTCTATCTAGAAAACCAGAAGCTTCTTCCATTTACTAGTCTGGGAGATGAATTAAGGGAAGGGTTAAGTAGGGGAGATTTATGATCTAATATCCAATTTTAAATCTCACAGGAACCAAAAGAGGAAAAAGTCCTCTGCCAGTGTCTACTTCCTTCTTTATGTCCTCCTCCCAGAAATGGGAAGCTCCTCAAGTTGATTGGCTGGTAGCCTTGATAGACAGTACCCACGAGCAAACGTCACTTCCTGACACCAAGGACCTTGACCACATGGCTTGCCCTCAGACGCCTTCTTCCTCATGGAGAAGCTTGCCTACAGTAACTCTCCAGCAGGTAGGTGGCGTCATTCCAATCATTACACACTTATAAATGCATTTAATATATACATATGTATATGTGTGTGTATGTGTATATATATATATATATATATATATATATATATACTCACTTCCCACCTAGACTTTCTAATTGGTCTCCCTGCCTCAATTTTCTCCCCATTTCAAACAATCCTTGCCTTGAACTACATTATTCTATCCCCACAGGCGGTCTGACAAATTTTGGTGACTATATGTGTATTTGTGTATATGTATGTGTACAGGTATATATATGCATGCATGTATATATACATTCCAATATATACACATGCATGCATGTGTGTATGTATGTGTTTTGAACCCTATATAAATATACCACATACAATTCACAGGACAAAGGTGTAGGCTGACTTCACTGACTTAAATAAACTTTGCTACATGGATACAATTGGAAAATATAGCATTTTCACTTCTAGAAAAAGGGAAAAGCAATCTTCTACTCCACTCCCAAAGCAATTTTTCTAAAGTATAAGCCTGACATTGTCAGCCTTGTACTCAATAAACATTAGTGGCTTCCTATTACTTCCTGAATAAAACACAAAGTATTTTCTTTGTTATTTAAAATTCTTCGTAGCCTGGCCTCTTCCTATTTTTCCATCCTTCTTGATACTTTACTCCCTCTGTGCACTCTACAATTCAGCCATATTGGCCTACTTACACATGACCTTGCACATGACATTCCATCTTCTAAGTCCCTGCCCGCTTGCAGTCAGATAATCAACTTTAATGGCTATGCTTGGAATGCTCTCTTTCCTCAGATCTGCCCCTAAGTTTCCCTGACTTCCTTCAAATCTCAGCTCAAATCCCACCTTCTTCAGAAAGCCTTTCCTAGTTACCTAGCTGTTAGCGCCTCCCCCTCTGAGATTATCTTCATATATATTATATGTGTGTATGTACATATACACATATATATTGTATGTATATACATATACATATGCACACACAGAAATAAGTGTATTGTGTATATGTATGTGCATGTATGTATATAGAGACATACATGCATAAACAATTACACATCCACATATGTACATACATGCTCACACACTTATGCATGTATACACACATATACAGACACAGACATGGGTGTGATATTGGCAAAAGCAATTCCTGAACACAAAAGGCTCACATTTAAATATAAGAGAGCATGTAAATAACTAGATACATACAAATAGATGGATAGAGATACATATATGTACACAATACTATCCAATACTATAAATATATAGTATATATATACAACTATATCTTTATGTACCAAATTATTTACATGTTGTCTCCCACATTTAAATGTGAGCTTTTTGTGTTCAGGAACTTTTTTTTTGTCACTCTCTATGAGTGGCTATAACCTCATAAGCATTTAATAAATACTTATTGATAACTAATCTCTTTGCTGGCTGTTTTTGAAGCTTCTAGTCCTCACTCCTCACCTGCTAAGCAAACACTTTTCTTCTTTTGAATTGAAGCTCTTTTAACTCACAGGCACTCTTACAGGAACACTGAGAAAGTGTTCTGCTATTATATTGGCTAGCAGTACCTCTCAGGAAGAGAATGCAAGACTCACCACACTAGCTCTCTCTGTTCAAAGCTGACAAACCCAAGACTCTGCATCATCCAATCAGCTGTCAGCTAGCCAATTCCATAGTTACTCAACCACCAAACCTGTATTTCATCTTTCTGCTTTTCCCTCTCAAACCATAGATGGCAGCAGAGAGCAACACCTGCCTTTTAGAGAGGGATCTTCCCTTTCAGACTGGCTCTAGAAAGTGGAAAAGAGCAATTATCCTCCAGTGAGCTTCAGCTTTTAAACAGCCAATTAGAAATTCTGAAGGTTTATCATCAGTACTCCCTTCTTGCTAATCTCTTCATAAAGTTTCATCAGAGATGGCTTTTTTTCTTTTTAACTCCTTGCTGTGTTCTTCTCAATCTGCTCAGTTCTTTATTCCTGCCTGGTTCTTTACTGTTTTCAATAACTCAAATCAAATAACTCCTGCCACTCAGAGATTCACCTTTCCCTTATAAAGTTAAGAAAAAAAAAAAAGAAACAGGGGGCAGCTAAGTGGCACAGTGGATAAAGCACCAGCCCTGGATTCAGGAGGATCTAAGTTCAAATCCAGACTCAGACACTTGACACTTACTAGCTGTATGACCTTGGGAAAGTCACTTAACCCTCATTACCCCCCCCAAAAAAAGTTAAAAAGCAAACAAATCATGTTCTTTTCTATTAGTTATAAAACAAATGGTCCTTATTTAATCATCTCACTTGTCATTTTGTAATTTTTAACTTAATCCTTTAAAAATGTTACATTATAAAAATGAGCTGGGGGTCCACAATTTCCTACAGCCTCAACCATTTTATTGTCCTCAAACTGGTCCTCTTTTACATTCTCTGTGTCTAGAGTTGTTTCTTTACCTTTGTGTTTTATATATTTTTAATATCTAAAAGTTATTTTCTGGACTTTCTCAGCCCCCAAACTATTCACATCAGAAAGAAATGTCACCTTACACCCTTTACAAGATGAGTTAATTCTTTTTATTTATGCAAAAGTTAATTTTCTTCACCTCTTGGCAACCAAACTGCTCACATCTTATCAGAAAACGTTCCTTATATGTGGATTTTTGTAGTTTTTAATGATACAAAAGTCCTTCTTCTGCTATCAAATTGTTCACCTATGAAAGGGGCATTTCTTTACATTCTTCCCAGTTTATTTCTTCTTCTTTACCCCAAAGTACTTTTTCCTGCCCTTTGTATTAACTAACAGATTCACATCTTAAAGGGGCCTTACACTATGGGTAAGTGTACCTTATGCCATGATTTGGGGATACATACTTGAATTGTAAATCAAAAAACTTGAGATAATGTAACTAATTTTTAGAAAGGACCTAGGGAGGTCATAAAAGTTGTCTTAAAATATCTAGCAGGCTGTCTCTCACGTCAAAAAGTTCTATGGGTACTTCCAGGGCTTGGGAGAGAATCTGGGATGAAGGGTGGGGGAGAAGGAAATAAGCATTTATGAAGTAACAGGAAGGATGATTTCAAATCAACATGAAGAAGAGTCTCCTAACAGTTGGAAAATAACAGAAATGAAATTCACTCCATCATGAGACTAATAATAATAATAGTATGAAAAGATTATTATTTTTTGGGGGGGTGAGGAAATTGGGGTTAAGTGACTTGCCCAGGGTCACACAGCTAGTAAGTGTTAAGTGTCTGAGGGCTGATTTGAACTCAGGTCCTCCTGAATCCAGGGCCGGTGCTCTATCCACTGTGCCACCCAGTTGCCCCGAGAAGATCATTTTAAGGTTTGTAAGGCACTCTTATTCATGAGGGAGGGGACAGAGGCTGACTGGCCACCTTGTCAGGAATTCTTACACTGGACTAAAGACTGAAATTAATGAGCTCCAAGATCTCTTCCAGTTAAAACATCCTAAATTTTTTCAGCCAAGACAACTTTCTTGTAGCCTTCTGCTCTCACACCTCATCCACAAACATCTCCTGTTTGGCTCATCCTCTCCATCTGGTTTCCCCCTTCTTCATTAACAGAGAAAAATATTTTAAATCTCAGGGTTTGGATCATGTCTAGAGTCTCTCCCCAAAAAAGGAGAATAGAAATGTAACCTGTACAATATAAATCAGGAATGGGACCGGTTTTTATTTTTATGTACAAAAGAAATTATTTTTGACAATAAAGGTATTTATAAGTGTTTACACAAATAAGCTACAACTCATAATGACAAAACAAAATTTTAATTCCAACATGAATGCATTTTTCACATGCTCTATACATAGTTAAAAACTTCATACAAATGAATAGACTATCTTGACAACACAAAAGCAGAGTATCTTTCTACAATACAGAAGAGACATTCAGTTGTTCAAACAAAATAAGGTATCCCTTGAAAAAATATTTTTATTTGATATTATGGGTGTTTTGTATTTGGAAGAATATAGCTCTTTGGACTGTTTTAGAAGTAATGTCTGATATAATCTTCATTGTGGGATGTTCAAAAAGGTGGCTACTGACTCCCCTTCAATCTTTTTACCAACCATTCCATTGTCTCATCAAGGCCAGTGATTTTAGTTGCTGATATTTTGAAAATTTGCCATTTTTGGTCCATCAAGTCAGGGAGCCCAAGTGAATTTGCCATCTCTGCAGGAGTCATCAAGTATTTCAGGTCCTGCTTATTACCAGCCACTAAAATAGCAACTTTTCTTAGCTCTTCTTCCTCCAACATGGCAAATAACTCTGACTTTTGGGAGTTTTTTAGGTTTGTTTTTTTTTTTTTTTGGTGGGGCAATGAGGGTTAAGTGACTTGCCCAGGGTCACACAGCTAGTAAGTATCAAGTGTCTGAGGCCGGATTTGAACTCAGGTCCTCCTGAATCCAGGGCCGGTGCTTTATCCACTGCTCCACCTAGCTGCCCCATTTTTCCGATTTTTCATCTGTATGAAATTGTCATTTTTCATGTTCCATCTAATCCCAAACTAAAAATCATGTTCCAAGTTCCAAATGTTTTGAAAAAATAGTTGAGAAAAAGCCTCCCATGACTATGCCAGGTCCTTACTATTCAATGTGTGTGGTCTTGAACCTTCCACCGCCTCTCTGGACCTCAGTAGTGACTTCCATGTCAGATACCAATGGGCTTACTGATCATACATCTGTTTCTCCTACTTCTTATTCTACCTTGGAACCTTTGACCTTCTGGACTATCTTCCCACTCTAGTAACTCACATTTTTATATGATCTTAGTTTAAAAGTGGCTTGATAAGATGGCTAATACAAGTATTATTATTTCTATTTCACAGATAAGGAAACTGAGGCTAGGAAAAATTTGTTTATTGCAGGGCCAGCACTTGAACCCTTGTCTTCTGTCTCCAAGTTCAGTTCATTTTCTGGTAAACAATGTTGCCTAATGAAACAGGACCACAGATTTAGAGCCAGAAAGGACTTTCAAGTTCATCTGGTCCCAACTACTCCATTTTACAAGGTTAAGTGATTTGTCCAAGGTCACACAGGTAGCAAGTGAGAGAGCACTTCCTTGAACACAGACCTTCTGCTCTCAGTCTAGCATTCTTTCCACTGTAACATGCTGTGTCTGTTCCTCGCTGTCTCTTCCATCTTCACCTTAGCTTTGTGGGGTTTGACCACTCCTCTTTCCTCCAGTCCACCTGACCAATCTGCCTACTCCTCTCCTCTAATTAGTCAACCTCATTGCCTGGTGCATGGCCAATTTTCCTGTCTCTATTCCAGATATTCAATCATGACCCCAGTCTGTGTGCCTGCCTGCTTCCATTTTCTTCACACAGAATATGTCCCTATATTAATCCCAACCACCCCATGATTGACTAGGCATAGAATAAGTTCTAAATGATGAAATAACAGGCAGCAGGATTGATATTTTTGGACAGAGGACCCTGCCTAGAAACCCATCAAATCATAGGTAGCCCCTTATTCTTGAAATTGGCTCTGATCTCAAGAAATCTGGAATTAAGACTTAAAAAGATACCAGGCTGTGCCCACCCACGCAGTACAATGCCTACTTGTGAATCAGCTGTAGTTAATCCAACCACTATGTAAAACAAGGATCCCTTCTGTTCAGGAAGGAAAGGAAATTGTAAATTACAGGTACTTATCTTTCTTTGTTGGAGGAATACAGAACAGAAGAGATTCCTGTGCTTCATAAAGAAGCAAAAGACCTAAATTTTGTTATAAAACATTAAGAAAGAATATAAGACTGTGTCCTAGTCTAAGGAGTTTGATCTCACCTAATCAATCTTTCTTGATTAGAAGACTTAATCAGTTTCCAGGAAAGACCCTAATTTCCTATATCTAAAATCAATCGAAAGAGTTTGTCTTGTTAATGGTGACCAGACTAAGAGTGGGAATGTCTTTTTATTTAATCTGATCAGGGGAGATGCCTCTTTGCCTCCTAAGGCAATCAGGTTTCTTATTGTTACTATTGTTCATTTGTTTTAAGTTGTGTCCAACTCAAGTCAAAAGAATGCCCTCCAATTGGGGAATGGCTAAACAAGCTGTGGTAGATGATGGTGATGGAATATTACTGTGAAATGACAAGCAGGATGTTTTCAGAAAAGCCTGGAAAGACTTATATGAACTGATGTATAGTGAAGTGAGCAGAACCAAGAGAACATTGTGCACAGAGACAGCAATATTAGTTTGATGAAGAACTGTGAATGACTTAACCATTCTCAGCAATACAAGGATCCAAGACAATCTCAAAGGACTATTGATGAAACATACTATCCACATCCAAAGAAAGAACTGATATTGATTGAACGCAGGCTGAAGCATGCTATTTTTCACTTTCTTTCATATTTTTTCTTTTACTCAAGTTTTCTTGTACAAAATGACTAACATGGTAATGTCTTACATAATTGTACATGTATGACCTATATCTGATTGCTTACTTCCTCAGGGAGGGGGGTTGGGAGGCAAGAAAGGAAGGATAAAAATTAGAACTCAAAACTATAAATAAAAATGTTTATTATTTAAAAAACAAAACAACAGGCGGGGGAGCAGGGCTCCAGGCTGAGAAGCTCTGAAGCCCGGAGTAAATAGAGCAGAATGCAGACCACCAGGACTCTCCTCATTTCTCTGGCCCTGATCTACTACTGTACCAGGAGTCTGGTCAGGCCTGTATCTGCGTCTATCCTGAATGGGTCAGAGATCCATTTTGAACAGCCCATTTCTAGCAGTACGCCTCTCCAGCTGGCCAATCGGGAGTTCCAGACCAGTGCTATTTCCTGGGACATCAACACAGCTGCCAAGTTCATTGGTGCTGGGGCCACCACAGGTGGGGTGGCTGGCTCGGGGGCAGGAATTGGGACAGTGTTTGGCAGTTTAATCATCGGCTATGCCAGGAACCCATCCCTCAAGCAGCAGCTCTTCCATGCCATCCTGGGCTTTGCCCTGTCTGAAGCTATGGGGCTCTTCTGTTTGATGGTAGCTTTCCTCATCTTCTTCGCCATGTGAGGCTCTGTGGAGGGTCACCTGCCTCCATCCCGCTGCTTTGACTCCAGCCCTGAGCCTCTTGCTGGAGTGTGCTGAGCTTTAACATTAAAACATCATGTTTCTCTAAAAAAACAAAACAAAAAAAAAGTTGTGTCCAGCTCTTTGTGGCTCCATTTGGGGTTTTCTTGACAGAGATACTACAGTGGTTTGCCATTTTCTTCTCCAGCTCATTTTACACATAAAAAAACTGAGGAAAACAGGGTGAAGTGACTTGCCCAGGGTCACACACAGCTAGTAAGTGCCTAAGGCTATATTTGAATTCAGGTCTTCCTGGTTTCTAGACCTGGTGTTTTATCTGCTGCACCACCTAGATGCAATCATGTCTAGGGATCTGACTGAAAGCAGTTATAAAGAGTTCAGTAGTTGGTTTCAGGAGAATGCACTTTCTTCTAGGATGCCCTGATATTAACATTACTATTTTTCTGTTTAGTAAAATTTTAAAAAATACTCAACTTAAACTACTTATCTCTTTGTTGTGGAATTTCATCTTTTATTTCACAATTGTGGATGTAAGTTGGAAACTTGAAAAAGAGAGGTTATTTCCAAGACAGTGCCAAAAGAGTATGGTGGAAAATGCTCTCCACATTTAGAAAAAGAACTATGGAGTCTGAAAGCAGATTGAAGTATGCTATTTTCACTTTTGTTGTTACTTTTTTGTTCTTGTTCTTGTTTATTCTTTCTTGTGCTTTTTTTCCCCTCTTGTTCTGATTAATGTAGAAATATGTTTAACTTGATAGTAATGTTTAACCTATATCAGATTGCTTGCAGGCTTCAGGAGAGGGGAGGGAAGGGAGGGTTGGAGAAAAATTTGGAGCTCAAAAATATCTTTACATGTAATTGAGAAAAATTTTAAATTTAAAGTTTAGAAAAAAAAGAAAAGAAAAGAAAAGAGAGGTTATTCTGATTAGCTGAAACTTTCTCCAAGCAGAAAGGCTTGTATGTTAGTCAATTTTCTCTGACAGATTTGGGCTACTATTTAAAGTAGAGATTGTTTTCTCTCACAATGGCCATTACAAATGGAGCATGGAAGAAAGATAGGATAAAGGTTAGGAACAGCTAGGTGGTACAGTGGTTAGAGCACTGGTCCTGGAGTCAGGAAGACCTGAATTCAAATTTGACTTCGGTAGCTAAATAAATAGCTGTGTGATTCTGGGAGAGTCACTAAACCCTGATTGCCTCCAATAAATAAATTAAAAGATAGAATAAAGCCTACAAGGTCAACAGGAGGAGAGTTAAATGGAACTAACTCTGGACAGATGCTATTGGAAGTAAGCTACTACCCTATGGAGATGTGTTGTATGTAGCCAACATATTTTAAGATTTTGAAAGTGTTCTGGGCCTGCTTAGGGAGGTGCCAAGGCATACTTAGTTCAGCATTTACACTAAAAAATAAAAATCCAACCTTCCTTTAGGTTGAGGGGAAAATGCCTATGAGTGGACAGAGCTTCCCAGAACTATTCACTGTGTCTTATAGCGAACATTCCTGGAGCTGATTCCTTGGTTCTGTTCTCATGTAACTGACCAAGGGAGACATGACAGAGAATTCTGTGATGACATGGGATAAATGACCCTGCCTCATCCGTTAATTGAACTTCTACTTTATTCTTCCCACATCCATACCTGAGGGTAAAAGTCAAGGAAATTTCTCCATCAGAAACCACAGCATTGTGGTAATCACTCAACATTTAATAAGTGCTCTTTATCTCTCCCTCTCTCCCACCCTTTCTCTGTGTGTGTGTGTATGTGTGTGCTCATGAGTCTCTCTCTCTCTCTCTCTCTCTCTCTCTCTCTCTCTCTCTCTCTCTATCTCTCTCTCTCTCTCCAGATGTGTGCCTGTGCATGGACATGTGTATGTGTGTATAGATACTGATACATAGATATATATGCCAGGGCACCGTGCTAAGCACTGAGGATACAAAGAAAGGCAAAAACACAGTTCCTGCCCTCAAAGAGCTCACCTTCTAAAGAGGGAAACAACATGAAAATAACTATGTATATACATGATACAACATGATTAATGGGAGGTAATCCTGGAGCAAAGGGTAACAGATTTTCTTCTACTCTCTACTCTTTGCTAGCTATAGAAGAGACTTTAGAGGTAATCTAATCCAACTCATTCATTTTATTGATAAGAAAACTGAGATCTAGAGAGGTGAGAACAAACTCTTTAGCCTCTGACAGTCAGGATACCAAGATTTCTGACAAAGGCACATTTGAAAGAATAGGAAAGACTTAAGCAAGTGTCATTAAAGGTAGCTAGGTGTCCCAGTGGATAGACTGGACTTGGAGTCAGGAAGACCTGAGTTAAAATCCAGCTTCAGACACTTCTAGCAGTGTGACCCTGGGCAAGTCATTTAATTTCTGTCTGCCTCAATTTCCTCAATTGTCCAATAGGGAAAAACAACAGCACCTACCGCACAGGGTTGTTGTGAGGATCAAATGAGATCTTTGACATTCATTCAGCACAGTGCCTGGCACATAGTAGGCACTTAATACAGGTTTATTCCCTCTCCTCCCTCATCAAGGATACAAATGTTATTGACAATTTGCCATAGATTTGTCACTGACCAGGTCATTATTTTCAATTGTTTCTGTGCCCCCAAGACCTTAGCCTGTTTCAGATTTGTCTAATACCATACTGTTTATGTAAAACAAAGTTTAGATCTTCTAATGCCATATTCTTCTTTTCCAGTGTACTCCTCCTTGGGAAGAGACTGTCTTCTTTCCCATAAGCTTTCCATTGACAGAGTAGATAAGGGGAAGTTCTGGAGCTCATACTTCCTTAGGTCTAGTTGAGGAAGTCAGGTCAGGTATTTATTAAACAGATAGTCCCTGCCTTCAAGGAGCTTATATTCTAATAAAGAATAATAACATGTAAAAGGAATTTAGTAGGAGAGTAGGTGAAGAAACTATAGAGAGGAATGAAAACATTACTGGCTTGGACACTTTTCTTAAAATAGAGGTTTTGAGAGAAACCAACAAGCTAGGTGGCACAATGGATAGAGTATCAGGCCAGGAGTCAGTAAAACTTGAGTTCAAATCTGGCCTCAGACACTTGCTAGCTGTGTGACACTGGGCAAGTCACTTAACCCTGTCTGCCTCAGTTTCTTCATCTATAAAATGAGCTGGAGAAGGAAATGGCAGACCACCCTAGTATCTCTGCCAGGAAAACCCCAAATGGGGTCATGAAGGGTCAGACACTACTGAAAACAACTGAACAACAACTAATCAGAGGAAAGGGCCTCAGGGGATGCTGTGGGATTGCAGAGAAAGTCCTGAGAGTCAAGAGTGGAGCCTGGAGATGAATGAAGATGTGGGAGGTCATAAGACATCAAGTCCAGGGGCAGCTAGGTAGCATAGTGGATAAAGCACCAGCCCTGGATTCAGGAGGACCTGAGTTCAAATCCTGACTCAGACACTTAACACTTACTAGCTGTGTGACCCTGGGCAAGTCACTTAACCCCACTTGCCCCACCAAAAACTAAACAGACATCAAGTCCAAAGCAGTCCATTTTGCAGAGGAGACAAATGGATTGCAAGGATATTGGATGAAAATTGGAAAGAATCCAACACATTTTAGGGGAAATATTCTATGGAGTACTAGGTCATGTATGAGCATCCAAGCTGTTAAATCACTCCCTGTGCCAAAACTTTTCTCAAGAGCCTGGAAAAAAAAGCAGGGGCAAGGTATGATCAGCTCATCAGCACTAAATGACTTCCTTAAACTAGTAGATAAAGCCCCAGGCTACTTACTTCTGGTAAACCCGGCAGCTGATGAGAAATATAATTCCTGCTGAGCAATTTCTTACACTGACTTCATGCTGCCCCACTCCTCCTGCACCCTAATCCCTGGGTCATTCGAGCTGTGCTATTGCAACTCGGTTGACTTTAGCAGATTGCCTGAAGTGGTTGTTCATAGCACTGATCTGATGCTGCACTTGCTTCTGGAAGCAAGAGAGTCATATTGCTGGTGTTCCTATAATGGGCATGCAGTCCAATCAAGTATATGGCTGACCTTTAGTATACATGGGCACATGAAGTGGAAGGATGCCCCAAATACAGTTTCACATCACTCAGTGATCTTTACCCAGCTTTCAAACACTAGCCAAACCCTTCCAGATACTCTGTCAACCATCCCAATTTATTCCTAGGCTCTTTCTCTGGGTCCTGATTCATTCATGATTACAGTTCTTCTGAATAGTTCTACCTATACCCCCTACTCAATATACCTCAGAATGGTAAAGTGATGGAGCCCCTAAAAACTCAATAAGATCCAGTGGTTTCCTATTAACCCCAAGATTAAATATAAAGTCCTCTGATTGGCATTTAAAGTACTTCACAGGGGGCAGCTAGGTGGCCCAGTGGATAAAGCTCCAGCCCTGGATTCAGGAGGACCTGAGTTCAAATGCAACCTCAGACACTTGACACTTACTAGCTGTGTGACCCTGGACAAGTCACTTAACCCTCATTGCCCTGCAAAAAAACAAACAAATAAATAAATAGATAGATAGATAGATAGATAAATGAATAAATAAATAAATGAGTAAGTGAATGAAAGAAAGAAAGAAAGAAAGAAAGAAAGAAAGAAAGAAAGAAAGAAAGAAAGAAAGAAAGAAAGAAAGAAAGAAAGAAAGAAAGGAAGGAAGGAAGGAAGGAAGGAAGGAAGGAAGGAAGGAAGGAAGGAAGGAAGGAAGGAAGGAAGGAAGGAAGGAAGAAAGAAAGAAACTTCATAACCTGGTCCCTTCCTACCTTTCTATTCTTCTTACATTTTCTTCCCATATATGTGTAGTTCCAGACCCAAAGTCCATTGGTATGGGACTCTCTCCTTAGTGGTGGAAATGAATGCCCTGTCACATTTTAGGGGTGGGGCAGAGCTGTCAAGAAATAAGAGTTTCAGTTCTAGGCCTTTTCTAGTCTTGCCCACTATTAATGCCTTTCTGCCTGAGATTACTACTCACTTCCTCTTGTAGATACATCATTGTTTATGTTGTATTCACCATTGGAATGTAAATTCCTTGAGGGTGAGGGTGATATTTTTGTTTGTTTTTTGTTTTTGCAGGGCAATGAGGGTTAAGTGACTTGCCCACGGTCACACCACTAGTTTAGTGTCAAGTGTCTGAGGCTGGATTTGAACTCTGGTCCTACTGAATCCAAGGCCTGTGTTTTATCCACTGTACCACCTAGCTGCCCCGGGTGAGGGTGATATTTTTGCCTTTCTTTGTTTTCCCAGCACTTAGCACAGAGCTTGGAAATGCTTATTGATGGCTTCTACTTTTCAGACTGAACTGACCTATTGGCCCTGTTCTCTTTTTCCTTAACACTAAAACTGTGTGACTCAAGTAGAAAAATACCTATTTGAAATAGCCCCTCTAATGTCCATCAGCTGGGGAATGGTTGAACAAGTTGTGGTATATGAATGTAATGGAATACTATTGTGCTATAAGAAATGATGAGCAGGCAGATTTCAGAAAAACCTGGAAAGACTTAAGTAGACTGATACTGAGTGAAGTGAGCAGAACCAGGAAAACATTGTACACAGTAACAGCCATGCTATATGATAAATCAACTATGATTGCCTTAGCTCTTCTCATAAATAAGATGATTCAAAACAATTCCATAAGATAAATGATGGGGAATGTTATTCACATCTAGAGAAAGAACTGCAGGAGTCTGCAGATCGAAGAATATTATTTTTACTTAATTTTTTCCATAGTTTTTTTCTTTTATTCTATTTCTTTCACAAGACTATTATGGAAATAGGTTTTACATGATTGAACATATATAACTATATATAATTTCATACTATCTTAGGGAGGGGGGGAAGAAGGGAAACATTTGGAACTCAAAGTCTTATTTTAAAATGGATGTTAAAAGTTGTCTTTAGGGGGCAGCTAGATGGTGCAGTGGTTAAAGCACCGGCCCTGGATTCAGGAGTACCTGAGTTCAAATCCGGCCTCAGACACTTGACACTTACTAGCTGTGTGACCATGGGCAAGTCACTTAACCCCCATTGCCTAAAAAAAAAAAAAAAAAAAAAAAAAAAGTTGTCTTTACATTTAATTAGAAAAAAAATACTATTTTAAAAAACTTTTAAACTAACAAATCCCTCTATAAGTTAATTACCCAAACACTCTATAACAGATAATAGAACATATACGAACAAAGTGTCTTCTCTCCACATATCCAAATCATTCAAGATACTTTGAAAGATCTAACATCAGAAAAGAACAAAAACAATCCAGTTCAACAAACTTCTTGTCCTAAACATCAGGTGAGATGTCAATTAGGAAGCTGTGTGCTTGCCATGGGTGTTCTGCAATGTAATAGAGGAGGAGGTCTTACTCAGAGACCAGGATGAAGAGGGTTCTCTTAGGAATGGTTGGAGCCCTTCAGATCTCCTCTTTATGGATAGCATTGTGCTGGCTGCTTAAAGCCCCGAAATATCAGAGCCTTTTGGAAGAGATTTGTATTCACTCAAAAGAGTCTGACCAAACCATGGATACAGGAAAGACCAAAGGAATAAAGACTGTTTCCTGCCCGAGCTTTGACCTGCATTTAGATGAATGACCTCTGAGGGAAGAAGGGAGGGAGGTGAAGGGAATAAACATTTATTAAGTTCTTACTGTGTGTTAGGCACTGTACTAAATGCTTTACAAACATCTCCTTTGATCCTCACAACAACCCTGGGTGGTTGATGTATTATCCCCAATGTACAGTTGAGGAAACTGACTTACCTAGGATCACACAGCTAGTATCAGAGACCAGATTCAAAGTCAGGTGTTCCTGACTCCAGCCCCAGTCTTCTATCCATTTCACCGTGTAATTTCAGCTTTTCCATCTGTATGGATATCTGGGAAAGAGAATAGAAATGGAAAATTAGTCGAGCCTAGAGCTGAAGAGGAAGAGGAGGGTTGGCTATATTGCCTGTAGAAAATTGCAAAGCTCCTTCAATCGCCCCCAAACTTCATTCCGCTGGTGTTACAATATAGCAGTGACACAGAATAAAACAGTCTCTGAAGAACTGAAAATGAGTATCACACATAAGGCAATGGAGAAAAACATGGTAGCTGAGTGAGCAGAATGCAAAGTTTAGCCAATAAGGAACTTTAAAGAACAGGAGTCAAGATGTCATTAGGAAAATGTGGAATAGGAAGAGAAAGAGGGCTGATTATGTGGTGAGGGAGACTGATGATAGACAGCCAGAGAGCTTCACTGGTAAACTCATGGTCATAATAATAGCCAGTATTTATGTAGCATCTCTATGTGCCAGGCATTGTATGCAGAGCTTTACAATTATTATCTCATTTGATCCTCATAATGACCCTGGGAGGTAGGTGCTATTATTACCTACATTTTACCATTGAGGAAACTGAGGAAAACAGAGGTTAAGTGACTTGCCCAAGGTTACACAGCAACTTTGAGGCCAGATATAAACTCAAGTCTTTCTGACTCCAGGCCTAATCCTATCTACTGTGCCATTTAGTTGACTGATGATATCAGAAGAAAGTAAGGAAGACAGACCCAACCCACTGGCAAGGCAAACTTATGGGAAGAAATGGAAATAAGGGACCCAGGATGTATGGATCTGGATGGGTTATGATCTGCCTCAGTGGACAGAACATTATCTCCTCGGTCATTGTCATCATTACAACATCACAATGAACATTTTAATAGTCATTTAAAGTTTGCAAAATGTTTTGCAGATGTAATTTCATTTGCTCCTCCTAACAACCTTGTGAGGACACAATCTAAGAAAGGTCTAGAACCTACCTAAAATCACACAGCTAGTAAATGCCTGGAGCAGAATTTGAATTCAGGTCTTCCTGACTTCAATTCCTGCCCCACCTAGCTGCCCTGAGAGGGAAGCAGGAAATAAGCATTTATTAAGCACCTGCCATGTGCCAGGTACTATGATAAATATTATTTCATTTGAGGCCTATCTCAACTGATGAGCTCACAGACTCCTTTGAACAGAGTTTGTAATATGCATTTTATAAGAAAATAAACAAATGCATCACTTCAAATATTTACTAAGAACTTTATTTATGAAAACTTAGTCTATTATGTCCAAAACTTTGTCTTTAAATTATAAACATATATATTCTACAACAATTGATATTATATTATATTACAGATCTGTAAAGCAATCAACAGAGAGAGTAGGTAAATTCCAAGGCATGATAAAAGGAAATATGTTGGGTCAGCTAGGTGGAGCAGCGGATAAAGCACTGGCCCTGGATTCAGGAGGACCTGAGTTCAAATCCAGCCTCAGATACTTGACACTTACTAGCTGTGTGACCCTGGGCAAGTCACTTAACCCTCATTGCCCTGCCAAAAAAAAAAATGGAAATATGTTAGATGGAGAATATTGGGATGGCTGGTACCTCCCAGGAACTCTTCTTAGGAATCTGAAAACCCAAGGAAATTTCAACCATCCCCAGGATTTAGAATCTGATCTTTTAGCTCTGATCATTGTTTATTCCATGCTTAATGTGTGATACCAATAACCAGGCCACAAGCCCTACCCCTATGAATATATTCCTATCCCACAACAACCGCATGTGGGGAAGGTTATTGTGTACCAAGTGCCATAATACCTAGAGCAGCCAGACTCCCCATTCTCTTTCTCCAGTTCTCTGCTATGCTTTGGTATTCACCCATCATGATTCTTTGGTACCACATTGCCAAAGATCCCTGTGATACGACAGAGAGAATGGTTTACTTGGAACCATCCCACCATTAGATCACTGATTTGGTAAAATTTAAAATGGAAAATTTCATTTTGCAAAGATTTAGTTATAACCATTCAAACTTTATAAAAAAAAAAAAAAGAGGATTCCTAACTTTGCACAGAACTGATCGGCAAGTAATCTGCTCTGTAATCTTAACTAACTAATATATTTATCTAAGAATTTTCTTTAATAAGAAATGTATTTGGGCAGGAAAGAATAAGCATCACAGTTACTTTTAAGTCATCTAATGGACTCCAATATGTTTTCTGAAATATCTTCTCAGTTCCATTTCAGAGGAAGCACTTGTAATGGGTAGAGTGCATGAAGACTCTGCATTTTCACCCAGTCTTTATAGCTCAATGGTAGATAACATTTGCCTAAAATTTCAGTTATCTTCTGGACAGGAGTTGGAAGTTTTAAAAGGCTTTTCTGTGAAAATGGCTTCCCTTTTGATATGATACTCAATGGTGTCCATTTCTGGTTGGGATAGTGCAACATTTAAGACTTGATTCTGTTCTGTTGACTTAAAGGATAATAGATGGGGCAGCTAGGTGGCACGGTGGATAGAGCACTGGCCCCGGAGACAGGAGGACCAGAGTTCAAATCCAGCCTCGGACACTTAACACTTACTAGCTATGTGACCCTGGGCAAGTCACTTAACCCCAATTGCCTCACCAAAAAACAAAAACAAAAAAACCTGCCAAAGGATAAGAGGAACAAGTAATACTCTGCTTTGACAATGTACCCAGCAGTGTCAGGAAAAGTAACCTGTGAAGGATTGTTGGGCATACTGTATTGCCTTAGGTGTGGAAGAGTAGTTGTTAAATTTAATTCAGGACAAAATATTCCCAGTTAAGACTTGGAATATAGGCATGAAATTCTGCAACAAGGATAATTTCCTCATTGCTACAAACCCTGCTCACTAGGCTTCCTAATCATTCCTTTGTCTCATGGGATTCTGAGATTTAGAACCCAAAGAGATTTAGAAATTATGTATCCCCACCACTTCATTTTATATATATATATATATTGGGGGGGGTGAGGCAATTGGAGTTAAGTGACTTGCCCAGGGTCACACAGCCAGTAAGTGTCAAGTGTCTGAGGCTGGACCTGAAGTCAGGTACCCCTGAATCCAGGACCGGTGCTCTATCCACTGCGCCACCTAGCTGCCGCAACCAACCCCTTCATTTTATAGACAAAGAAAGAGGGGTCCTGGTAAGGGAAAGAACTTTGCCCAAGGTCACCAAAGGAGAAGTAACAGAACCAGGTCATCTAGCCCCAAATCCAGGTGGTTTCTATTGAAAACCACCCTATCCTATTTAAAAGGTATGGATAGGGGCAGCTAGATGGCACAGTGGATAGAGCACCGGCCCTGGAGTCAGGAATACCTGAGTTCAAATCCAGCCTCAGACACTTAATACTTACTAGCTGTGTGACCCTGGGCAAGTCACTTAACCCCAATTGCCTCACTAAAAAAAACAAACCAAAACAAAAAGGTATGGATAGGGGAAGCTAGGTGGTACAGTGAATAGAGCACCGGCCCTGGATTCAGGAGGACCTGAGTTCAAATCCAGCCTCGGACACTTGACACTTACTAGCTGTATGACCCTGTGCAAGTCACTTAACCCCACTTGCCTCACAGGAAAAAAAAAATGTAAAAGGTATGGATAAAAATTACTATTTAGGATCCCAGAAACCATGGGCTATTCAAAGAATCAACTCAGAACTCCACCTCTTCTAAGGAGCCTTCCTTGACTAACTTTACTTCATCTCTCACAAGTCGCTCCCATATCATGTCATTATCACACCTTTGTATTTATTCTATAATTGGTAAATGTCTGAATGCCTTGGCTTTCCTGCTATAATGTAAGCTATTTGATAGTAAAGACTGTATCTTTTCCCTGTTTTCTGATCCCACATGGCAACTAATTCAGTCCTAGACACATTGTAAGGGCTTAATAATTGTTGCACAATTGACTGATAAAATCCCACACATCTACAATACTTTATATTTTCCGAGGCACTTTTACCTACAATGTTTCATTTCATTCTCATAACAACTTTTTGAGGAAGGCAGAACATGTATTTCTGCATGCCTCATTTTTATAGAGGAAAAAACTGAGATAAAAGAACTCAAAGTGAATCACCCAACCGCTCTAAACAGAATAGTAGTTCATTGGCAAATTGAAACATGATCTTTCCATCATTGCTAAGAAGTTCAAGCACATGTAAAGAAACTATAAGATCCTTCCTATTTTTGTTGTTGTTGTTGTTGTTGTTTTGTTGTTGTTTTGTGAGGCAATTGGGATTAAGTGACTTGCCCAGGGTCACACAGCTAGTAAGCGTTAAGTGTCTGAGGCCAGATTTGAACTCAGGTTCCCCTGAATCCAGGGCCGATGCTCTATCCACTGCGCCACCTAAAGATTCTTCCTATTAATTGGCCTTTAAGCCTAGTCATTTTAACAACACCTCTAGGTTGTGGTGGTAACAGCAGGAGTGCGGAGCAGCTCAGAGTCCAGAGACAGTAAGGGACTGAACATAGGGGATTCTTGTACCAGCACTGGGAGTAGAAATGAATGCCATCTGGCAGCTCTGTCACCCATTACCTAGTTCTCGTCACAGTTCCAGGACAGAGAGGAGTGATCGTGGTGTCAAAGGATAAGGAGCAGAGGGGAAACCAGGAGAGCGGTGAACAGACCTCTTCCAGGACGACACCATGATGGAAACACTGAAAGCTTACAGGCCCCCGAACTGAGCTGTGAAAGCAGCAGAAGGACAAAAATGACAGAAGCCCAGGCCAACTCTAACATAAAATCCAAAGTAAAGAAGAGGTTGGAAAAATGAGCAAACACAAAAACCCAAATTCATTTTCACTTCCCTGGGGAGTCCCAAATTCAGGGTGGTTCTATGGGCTTCAGGACTGTACTGGCCTAGGGACAAGGTGCTAAGTTCCTGAGAAGGATGAGAATTATTTTGATTGCTTACTGGATCCTGTGGGTTTACTGCATTTTCTGTGGAATGAAATAAAGAATATCCTATACCTGGTTACCTTGAGTGCTTACATGGAAGATGAAAACCCTTTTGCCCTTATCTGTAGAGATGTAGATTTAAGAGATGGCCAAGCTATATTTGGGTTTCCTAGAGGAAATTCTGGGTGGAGATATCAAGCTAAAGAAATAGGACTTGGGGTGCCATTCTGAGACTGAGCCTAGTCCATGTCAACCCAAAGCTTAAGGCACAGGGCCATAGGCTGCATGTGTATACACCAATAAATGTTTATTCCTGACTGATACAAAAACCTACCCCCTGCTGCTGGCACCAGTGAAATGTAAATTAGGACACATTCTCCTGTTGTGTATTTTGCTAAAGTGTATAGCTATACACCTTGTAAAAAGTCATTAAAAGCAAAACCCTGTTTTAAAAAAAAAACAAACTACTAGGAACATACCACTTGATAATCACTAATGGTTTATATAAACATACATATTGGAATGACAAAACAAATTAGCTTAATAACTTTTAAATATAGAAACCATAAGGGGCAGCTAGGTAGTGCAGGGGATAAAGCACCAGCCCTGGATTGAGGAGGACCTGAGTTCAAATCCAGCTTCAGACACTTGGCACTTACTAGCTGTGTGACCCTGGGCAAGTCACTTAACCCTCATTGCCCCGCCCCGCCCCACCCCCAAAATATATATATATATATATATATATATATATATATATATATATATATATATAGTGTAATTTAAGATTCTAAGTGTGGCTTCTAATCTGTTCCCCCAGTTTGGGGGAAACTGACTAAAAATCACTGATAAAACGAGTTTAGGTTTTTAAGGGTTTATTGGAAAATAGAAAGAAAAAGATTGAGAACAGAATTCTAACAGCCTGGCATTCCTATCTTTCCTCAAATTTCCTGTGAAGTCCTCTGCCGCCACCATCATCAAGTCAGGAAGCCAAAAAGCCCCAGCGCTCTCTGCGCAGGCTCCCTTTCCTCCTTCCTGTCTCCTCCCAGACCATAGGAGGCTCCTCCAGTTGATTGGCTGGTAGCCTTGATAGACAGCACCCATGAGCAAACGTCATTTCCTGACACCAAGGAAAAGTCACAATGCCTCTGAGGCATTTTCCTCATGGTGGAGTTTTCCCACAGCAAGTCTCCAGTAGGTGGCGTCACTCCAATCATTACAATATAAACCAAGCAACAGCATATAAAAGGGGACGTCTCTTCAAAATCCAATGGTTTAGGCAGCTAGTTGGCAGTGCATAAGGCACCAGCCCTGGATTCAGGAAGACCTGAGTTCAAATATGGCCTCAGACATGTGACACTTACTAGCTATATGACGGTGGATAAGTTACTTAACCCTCATTGCCCCAAGGAAGAAAAAATCCAATGGTTTATTGTGTTCTTAATTTAATTGGGTTTAAGTTTGAGTCCTAAGCATTTGGTTTATTCTATTTCCTCTTCCCTTGCACCTGTTTGTTGCTTTTATCTTCTCTGTCTCAAACTTATTTTTACAGCAGTTAAGTGGCCAAACCCCCATTTTTTCAGTGCCTCATTAACCCTTCTTTCCTGCTGACTAGGAATGACAGCATCTCAGTTGGCTTTCAAGTGTAGCTATCTGTTTGGTTTGGTTTTTTTCCTTGCCTTATACAGGAATCCATTTTCGCACACTCAGCGCTCAGCGATGGTCTGTCTTCTGGAGGAATGTCCCCTCCTGGATTCTTCCAGAGCTCACCCCTGTCAAGCTCTGCTCTGTCTTTTGTAATATGATATGGCTCTGTCTCTCCCAGTTTCTAATTAGGATACCGCTGGATAAATGACTTAGAAGGACTAAATATGTTTTACTTCCTAAAGTAATGGTTTACTTCCTAAAGGAGTCAGATTTTTTTGTCTCTGCAGCTAATACATATTAAATAAATTTATGTCATTTAGCTCAGTAGGGTACATTAATAATATTCCTATGCCTAAATCTGAGCAGTCAGGTGGTATATTGGATAGAGTGCCAGGCCTGCAATCAGGAAGACTAATCTTCCTGAGTTCTAATCTGGATTCAGACACTCACTATCTATGTGACCCTGGGCAAGTCATTTTACCCTGTTTGCCTCAGTTTCTTTATTTGTAAAATGAGCTGGAAAAGGGAATGACAAACCACTCCAGTATCTTTGCCAAGAAAACCTCCATTGGAGTCCCAAAGAGCTGGACATGACTGAGCAATGTTGACGTGTCTAGATCAAGGGAATTAATAAACTCACTGTTTTCTTTGCTAATCAGACCATGTTTCAAGTATTGTTTTCAGTTCTACTTTTGAAGAGAAACATTGACAAACTAGAATAGGTTTTCAAGAGGGTAAGACTTTGGAAATCACAAGAAGAGTTAGAAGAGCAGGGGATATTGAGCTTGAAGAAAGGGCTTGGGGAGAAGGAGAGGTCAAGATAGTTGTCTTCAGTATCTGAAGAGCCCTTTGTTGTACCAAATGGCAGGGAGGACGACAAATGGGATGCTACTGGAAGACAGATTTCAGTATGAGGAAGATCAATGAAAGCTTTCCACCAATAGAACAAACAGTGGTGAACTCTTTGTCACCACAAGTGTTAGAGCAGATGCTAGATGATCATATATCAGAAGAGATTTCTACATTGGGTAAGGGTTTAGAATAAAGTCCTTTCTAAACCTTAGGTCCTTTAGTTTAATCCAAAGTCCTTTCCTCTGAACCCAGACATCTTGCTGAATAAGGAAAGGATATTAGAAACTACAACACTACTGTTAACTGACCCAAGAGAAGAAATGCACAGTCGGCAAAGTATTTTTCAGGGGCTCCCCACCTCACCATTCTTTGTCCTTTATCCTGTTCAGTATCTGCCTCTCTCTCCCCCTCTCCAAGGCATCCAAAAATCCTGAGGAATTTTCATGTCACCTACCTCCCTGAGTTGTTGTGAGGACCAAAGAAGATATTTGCAAAGCACTTAGCACAGTCCCTGGCTATAGAAATGCTTATTTATTTCCCTTCCCCTTCCTTAGTCAAAATTATTGTTGTTTGTCCTTCATTCCTGAAGAGGAACATGACATTGGGGTGATGTTATGATTTGCAGTGAATTGAATTTAAGTGAGGGAGGGCTGTGCAAAGTCACCAACCTCACTCTTTCCTCCAGAGCCATCTGAGTCCAGTGACAAGATACATATCAAGACAGCTGGAGATGGCCCTGGATGTTTAAGGCAACTGGAGTTAAGTGACTTGCCCAGGGTCACACAGCTATAAGTGTCTGAGTTGAGATTTAAACTCTGGAAGATCTCTAGTGACAATTCAGTTATACTTCCAGTGAGGGTATTTGCTTTTAAAAAGAAAATATTTGGGGATAGTAATGTCTTAAACCTCACATACCCCTAAAACTAATTTCCAGTGGTAGAGTTTTAAGGAGACTAGTATTTGGGTATTATAGATTTTTCTGGTAGAGGAATAGGAACCAGGAAAATTTTTCCTAAATCCCTCTAATCATACCATGTAACTGGATGCCTCCACATAAAGTCAGCCCTACTCCATCACCGTAGAAAACACATAAAATACTCAGGAAAACTGTAGTCACTTGACTAAAGTCATATTCATGGATTTAGTGCTGGAAGGAACCTTAGAAATAATCTTGGGGGGGGCAGCTAGGTGGTACAGTGGATAAAGCACTGGCCCTGGATTCAGGAGGACCTGAGTTCAAATCTGACTTCAGACACTTGACACTTAACTAGCTATGTGACCCTGGGTGAGTCACTTGACCCTCATTGCCCCACCAAAAAATAATAATAATAATAATAATAATAAATTAACACCGGGGGCAGCTAGGTGGTACAGTGGATAAAGCACCACCCCTGGATTCAGGAGGACCTGAGTTCAAATCTGGCTTCAGACACTTGACACTTACTAGCTATGTGACCCTGGGCAAGTCGGTTAATCCCCATTGCCCCACAAAAATAAAATTAAATTAAATTAAATTAAAATAAAGAATAAATCAACACCTAGGAAAGCTTCAACTTCCATTCTTGGAACTAGAAGTTTTCCCATAAAAGGGCTCTAGCTCTAGACTTACATGAGGACTAGGTTCAGTCCTCAGGAAGCCTGACTTCAGAGCAGGAGTCAGTTTTTCTCTTGCCTTCATTATTGCCCCACCTAAGAGTCCTAAGAGAAGAAAAAAAATCTTAAGGGATTAGTCTAAAGTCCTTTAGGTTTGGTGAATGTATAACATAGAGAGTGATAAGGAATAAACAATTTTTATCTATTATTCATTTTAATAAAATAAATTTTATTTTGTTTATTTTAATAATATATATATATTTAAGCATCTTTTATGTGCCAGGTACTGTGCTAAGCATTTTACAAATTATTAGAAATGCTTATTTTCTTCCCTTCCCATTCCTCAATTAAAATAAGGAATTATATATATATATATATACATACATATAATATTAATGTACATATATAAATATTATTATTTCATTTGAACCCTGAGAGGTAGAGGCTGTTTTCCCCACCTTACATTTGAGGAAACCAAGGCAAAAAAAAGGAGAGCTAACAAAGGTCTAAAGCCAGATTTGAACTGAGGTCTTCCTGACTCCAAGCCCAGCACTCTATCCACTCTGTCACCTAGCTGCTATTCCAAAAGGGCCTCTCCTAGATAGATTCTCATTGTAAAGAGTAGTAGATTTCAGATATAGGATAGCTATTTATTTCTTCTATTACACACAAATACAAAATACTTAAAACAGAGAAGCCTCAGAAAAGTGCTCTTGCACATTAACATAATTAAAACATAAACTTTAACCCAACACCTCTATTATACTCTGCTGGGAGACTTGTGGAATTGCTGAATATAAATATTCCACATTCACTTTGGTTCTGTACTGTCTGATCAGCAACTCCAAGTACATATCCTCTGGCCAGACACCCTCCTAGCTGAGGTCATCTTGTCTAAGAAGTACTACAGTTGCAGGAAATCACCTGCTGGTAGTCAGCCCTGACTTCAGAATTCTAGAAGTGTTAAATTCACAAGGTTACCACCAGAACTGGAAACATTCATCTCTTTGCTTAGGGAAAGAAAGATAGACAAAGCAGAAGCTGCAGCCAGGAATCTGAGGTCGTCTGCTCTCCTAAGTGAATACATGACCTGGAGAATTTCTAGGCCATGTGGTTATATGGATCAGAGGTTACTAGGGAGGACAAGATGAAGTCCCCTCTCCCACTTCAGCAAGTCCAAGGGAGAGTGGCATTAACTATGTCCCAACCAATAGTCAATAAACATCTATTAAGCACCCACTATACAAAGTGCTAGAGATGCAAATAAAGAAAAAGAAAAAAAAACAGCCCCCCTGCCCTCAAGGGGGTTACAATCTAAGGAAGGAAGACGACACAAAAAAGAAAGCTGATAAGCAGAGAGCGAGGAGAGTCAGGTTCAAGGATTGGGAAATGAAGAAGTCTCTGGCAGGTGAGCCCTCTTTAAATATGAGCTTTAGGAGGGGTTCTTTGCTCTGTCCTCCAGCCTTCCAATCAGAGGGACTGAAAGAGATTGAAAGCCTAATTTCCTCACTTTTTATGGACCACAGATTGGATGGTTTTTCCTGGTTGAGTTTTCAACCTTCTTTGGAACAAACCCACCCCACCATCATTGGGGAACAAGAGATCAACCAAGATTGTGCATGCCCTTTAGCAAGGGGCCAGAACACTGTGTCCCTTCCCACAAAGCCTAAAGTCTCCTGTCTAGCTGCATGAGAAGCACCTAATCTAAATGCTTCCTCCACATGTACTCTAGCTGTCCTTCCAAATGATCTCTGGGGGACTCCAACACTAGGAACCAATCCCAGTGTCTCATGTTCCATTAGCCCTGGGGTTCCTTCCAGGACTCCTCTGATTAGGAGGTCAAAAAAAGCCCATTTTACTGGAAGGCTGCCATCTCTGGTACTCCCTCCTTTCGTCTGGTCCTGAAGCTATTATGGGCATGATGATCTCTGCTTCTGCCATCCAGGGCCAGAGATGGTGACAGCCCAAACCAGTGTACAGTACACAGGGCATTCCCCTCATGACCTACCCCGAAGCCAGTCTCTAGCTAAAAGGTCTTAATCTGCTAAGCCAGCTCATTTAAAACATGCTGCCCTTTCCAGCTGAAGATAGATGGGGTATCGGTTTTCATCTCAGCAGCGTAAAAGGAATATATGCTTAGTCCCCCATCAACTCGCTGTCTAAATTCTGCAGACTGTGTATCATCAGTCCTGGAAGGAGCTGACAAGGGGGGAATTATAATGCCAGCATCATTAAAATGTCACTAAAATCTTGCTGGGAGATAATTTTCTTGTAGGAGGTTGGGGATTGGGGAAGTGGGGGGAGGGATGTAGGACTCACAGATGCCCTGATTTGACTTCAGGAGTTCAATGAGGACATTGACCTGAAATAAAGACTATCTTCAGTGGTCCCTGAGGTTGCTGTTACCATTGGCATGGAAGGATTTTGAAAATAAGATTAGAGAATATAAAATGATCAAAGAATCATGCATCTAACAGCAGAAAAAGTCCTCAGGGGGCATCCAGTCTGACCATTCTTTTTAAAGATGAGTTCACTGAGGCAAGGGAAGGTTAGCTGATGCATCCAAGCTTACATAGATAGTATCAGAAATAGGATTTGAAGGGGGCAGCTAGGTGACATAGTGGATAAAGCACCGCCCTCAGGAGGACCTGAGTTTAAATCCAGCCTCAGACATTTGACACTTACTAGCTGTGTGACCCTGGGCAAGTCATTTAACCCTCATTGCCCTGCAAAAAAATTAGGATTTGAACCCAGGTCCTCTGACTGGCTCTTTCTACCATGTCACATCAAATTTGGAGTTATAAAGTTTAAAAATCAAAAATTAGTTTGCATACAAAGGATTCTGAAATTTTGGAAACCCTTTAGTATACTTGTTTTCTTTGTGGGTAGTGGAATGATGATAGTTTACATTTATAGTTTTACAAAGTTCTTTACACAAATTATCTCATTTGATCCCCCCCACCCCCACCCCAATAACCCAGGAGGGTGGGTCTTGTTCAATCGTTTTCAGTTATGTCTGAATCTTCATGACCCCATTTGAGGTTTCCTTGACAAAGATACTGTAGTGGTTTGCCATCTCCTTCTCTAGCTCATTTTATAGATGAGGAAACCGAGGCAAGCAGGGTAAAGTGACTTGCCCCAGGTCACACAACTATTAATATCTGAGGCTAGATTTGAACACAGGTCTTCCTCACTCCAGGCCCAGTGCGCTCCATCCACTGCACAACCCAGTTGCCTCTACCAATCCAACCCCTACTCAATTCTTAATTCCCTTTTATGATATCCTGTAGGACAAAAGGAAGAACAGAGGGTTTGGAGTTAGAAGACAGAGGTTCAAATGCTAACTCTTCTACTGTTTACTGTGTGATTTTGAGCAAGTCACTTAAAATCTCAATCTCTCTGGGCCTCAGGTTACTCTTTAAAACATGAGTAGGAGTGGATAAAGCACCAGCTCTGGATTCAGGAGGACCTGAGTTCAAATGTGGCCTCAGACACTTGACACTTACTAGCTGTGTGACCCTGGGCAAGTCCCTTAACCCCCATTGCCCCGCAAAAAAACCCAAAAACAAAAACAAACAAACAAACAAAAAAAAAACCATGAGTAGGACCAAGCTTGGCCCCGGAGGAGAGCTGGAAAAATGCCTCTCCTTCCCTTGTCTGCAATAGTGGAAGAATATGGAATACTACGGAATACTGCACACATCACCACACAGGTTTGAAATGTTTTCCTGAGCTGCTTTCCCCCATTTTCTAAAATCTCGTGTTACAAAAGATGTCACACTAGGTCAGGGAGTGGGAGGAATACATTAGGAAAGGAAAGTGATGTAAAGACAAAACATATGAACAAAAATATGGTTAAAAATGAAAAGGACATGACTTTTTAGAAATGACACAAAGGGGTCAGATGAACTCTGGGGGTCCTTTTGGCTAACCTAACATTTGTATCATGGGGTAATGAGAGGTGCGTTCCACTCAGGAAAGGTGTGAATAAGTGAATCAATCCATGAATGAGCAAAAAAGTATTTTCAAGTTCTGCACTGTACTTAATGCTGGAGATACAAATTGAAGGAAGCAAGATAATATCTTCCCCCAAAGAATTGGTATTCTCATAGGTAGGAGATAACAGATTAGGGTCAGGCCAGGAAAGAGGAAGGAAAAAAAATAGCTACATTTTTATAATTCTTTAAGGTTTGCTTTACAAATATGATCTCATTTGATCCTCACAATAATCCTGAGGGGCAGATGCTATTATAATCCCCATTTTACATTTGAGGAAACTGAGGCAGACAGAGATTAATGCTTCTGGGCCTCATTTTCTTCATCTATAAAATCAAAGGATTCACCTATCTAGTTGTTACCTTCTGACTATGATAGTTAAATGTTCAAATCTGGGCCCAGATTTGAATTCAGGTCCAGTGCTCAGTCCACTGTGCCACCCATCTCTTTCTATAATACTTTGGTATGGGAAGTAGAACTATAATGCAATTGATTGGCATGACCTTTGCAGAAGCAATGAATATGATTGTAGTCCCCAGAGCAAGGGGAAGGGGGAAGGGAGAGGGAAGATCGGGTCTGCAGAGCCTTCTTTCCTTGTTTTGTGGTAGGTTCCTGTTTACTCATTCCAGTCCTACTGGGCCTCAGGTCATTTATTATAGCTGTGTTGTTGGTCTGAAAAAGCAGGATAAATGTTCCTGATCCTTAATGGACAAATGTGGGCAAAACTGGAGGTGTGACAACCGTCCACATGTGTCTATCCAAATGGGCCTGAAACCTCAGTGCATTATCAAGCTGTCAGTGTATGACACCAGGTTACTACTCTGTCTTGCACCCTGAGTCAATAAGAGAGACCACATCCAAATAGACTCTCAAAACAGTTGTTAGATTATACAAGTAAACATTCCTGAAACATTTATAACCACCCTTCCTGTGAGCTGGAACTGCCTTCAGGCGCTAATAATTAATGCATTGGGTTCTCTGCAAATATGTATTTAAATGCTTCAATTGTTGGACTCTGAGCAAGGCCTGCCCCCCTCCCATCCCTCAGCCCAATTCCTGAAGCATTTGCTTCTTTGATTATTTGTGATTCCTAACAAGGAATTACTCCGGAAAAGGAGTGTTTCAGAACATATAGAGAAAATGGTTAATCATCCAGGGGAGAACCGAGCAGCTCTGACTCATAAACCCACTGGGTTGATTCACCCTAATATTCAACACTTACATGGTTCTTCATATTCTGAAATCACTCATTATCCTTAGTTTACCAAACAGCAGCTTATAGAAGCCACGCTGCCTTTGTATCATTTTGGGAAGCTAGGAGCCTTTTCATGGACAAGAAGCAATTAGTTCAAGTTGTCAGAGTGAGTCAGAAACAGAATCAGGCCGGAAATTAAAACTCTCAGGTTTCCCAGTCAGTCTGGTAGCATCAGAAGCCTCAGGAAGATTAGATATTGGACCTTCTCCTTTGTGTTCAGCCTCCTACACAAGGCCAATCTGGAGCCCTGTACCACCTCAGCCTTCTCTTTTACTCATCAGTTCCTCCTCTCCCACCTACCCTGCCCCCATCCCTAGAAACTACTTTGCATTTATTTTCTCTATTTTGTATTTATTTATCTGAATAATGTAGACACTCCTTTGCTGAGGCAGAGACTGTTTTAGAGGGAGGAGCTATCTTTGTAGCCCTGGCTCATAGCTTTGTTCCTGATACATGTTGTTTTTCATTTGTTTTCAGGTTTAAGTGACTTGCCCAAGGTCACATAGCTACTGTCTGATGCCAGATTTTAACTCAGGAGGATGAATCTTTCTGACTGCAAGTCCGGCACTCTGTCCACTGTACCATGTAACTGCTCCTCTTGGTATATAATGGGCATGAACAAAGTTTGTTAAATTGAAAAGAATTGAACTGCCGTCATTGTTGCACTAAAGCAGGATTGTGGAAGAATAATAATAGTTGTGGATTTTGAGTCAGAGAACTTGGGTTCCCTATGCTGCTTATGATCTGTGTGACCTTGAATGATTAATGCTTTGGGGCCTCATTTTCTTCATCTATAAAATCAAAGGATTCACTTATCTAGTTGTTACCTTCTGACTATGATGTTTAAAATCTAATGTGTGTTCACCTTACCTGCTCCCCCAGTGTGTGGGGGGTGGGGGGTGGGGGTGGGGACAAGCTAAGATTTATTGATAAATTCAGTAACAGTTTAGGTTTTCAAGTATTTATTAAAGTATATTAGAAGTTAGTGAAGAGAGAGAGAGAGTGAGCACAGGTCTCTGAAAGAATGGAAAAACCTAGCTCAGATCTATGCGGAATAGATAGAGAGAAAAACTGGCCTTCACCTAGCAGCTCACGCTTCCAAAGAGACAGAGTCCCAGCTGGTTCTCCCGGAAGCCCCCTGTGGAACCGGAAGAAGGGCGGTTCCCATACACAGCTCCAAGTTAATTGGCTGGTAGCACTGAAGTCCATTGATTGACATGACTTGAAGGTGGTCCATGAATTGTGAGGTGGTGACTTCCATATGCTGGGATGACCTTAGGAAGGTCACCTTTCTTGGCACGGGGTAGTGCCCTGGTACTCACATGATCCTAAGTCTCTGCTCCTAGGAATGAACATTTTAAATTTCATTTATTTATTTATTTTTAGCAACATTTTGCCATTTTGAGTTTCAAATTCTCTCTGTCCCTCCCACCCATTGAGAAGGCAAGCAACATTATATCAATTAAAATGTGAAATTATACAAAACATTTCCATATTAGCCATGTCACCAAAGAAAGAGCAAAAAGAAAATGATAAAATTATACCTCAATTTGCACTCAGAATTTTTCAGTTCTCTCTCTGGAGGTAATAGTGTTTCTTCATCTTGAGTCCTTTGGAAATTTCTTGGATCATTGCATTGATTAGAATTGCCAAGTCTTTCATGGTTGATCATGATTACAACATTGTTGTTATGGTCTACATATCTCCTGGTTCTCACTTCATTTTGCATCATTTTATATAGGTCTTCTGAGTTTTTTCTGAAACCATTCCCTTCATCATTTTCCACAGTACAATAGAACTCCATCACAAAGATATACCACAACTTGTTCAGCCATTTCCCAATTGATGAGCATCCCCTTGGTATCCAGCCAACTATCCCAATACTGCAAGCAAAAGGTGATGAGGACCTACACCAGGCTGGTAGCAGTCTCAGAGGAGAAAAGGGAGTTTATATAAAAGTAAAATATATATGATAAGGAGTGTGGGGACAGCTAGGTGGCGCAGTGGATAGAGCACCTGCCCTGGAATCAGGAGGACCTGAGTTCAAATCCGGACTCAGACACTTAACACTTAACTAGCTGTGTGACCCTAGGCAAGTCACTTAACCTCAATTGCCTCACAAAAAAAAAAAAAAAAAAAGAAGTATGAGAATTAGAGCGCTACTAACCTGCTGAGAAAGATACTGCAGGGAAGCTCTGCCATGTAAAGAAAGCATGTGAATTAGCATCTGAAGTGACCTTTTCTGGGGTTTCAAAGGTCAGATCAGTGTCAGGAAGTGATGTCTGCCTCCCATTAGTTGTGTCAATCAGTGCTACCAACCAATTAGTTTGGAGCTGTGTGTGAGGACAGCTCTGTTTCCTGTTTCACAGGACGCTTCTTGGAGAATCCTTGGAGGAGCGAGGTCTTTTGGGTTCCGGATGGTGGTTTGGCGGCAGAGGGGCAGGGACAGGCAGAATAGGGAGAGTAGACAAAACTCATACTTTATCCATGTGTTTCTCTTTGCTAGCCCCTAATATACTTTATTTGTTTGTTTTTTTTATTGTTGTTTTTTAGTGAGGCAATTGGGGTTAAGTGACTTGCCCAGGGTCACACAGCTAGTTAAGTATTAAGTGTCTGAGGCCGGATTTGAACTCAGGTACTCCTGACTCCAGGGCCAGTGCTCTATCCACTGCACTATCTAGCTGCCCCAATATACTTTAATAAATACTTAAAAGTCTAAACTCTTGTTAAAGCTTCTTATTTAAGGGGATGACTCTTTGGATTTTAGACAACACAGCTAGAATTTTAGACCTTACAGAAGGTTGACACATAGGTTATGAGTCTGGGTGATTGAGAGGATGCTCTACAGCCCTCTTTGGGGAAACAAAGAAAAGGGTTTGAGGGGAAATAATACTAGATTACATTTCTTTAGCACCTACTATGTGCCAGACACTATGCTAAGCACTTTACAAATTTTATCTCATTTGATCCTCACAACAATCCTGGGTGGTAGGTGCTATTATTATCCCCATATTATAGTTGAGGAAACTGAGACAGACAGGGTTAAGTGACTTGCCCAAGGCCACACAGCTAGTAAGTGTCTGTAGCCAAGTTCGTATTTAGATCTTACTGACTTCCTGTGACTGTACTACCCAGCTGTCTCTATAAGTTTAGTTACAGACTTGAATTTAAGATGTCTGTGGAACATCCAATTTGAAATGTCTAACAGACAGTTGGAAATTTGAGTCTGGAAGTTATAAGAGAGCTTAGGGTCGAGTAAGTAGATCTGAGAATCATCATCAGAGAGATGAAAAGTAAAACCATGGGAGGTGATGAGATCACCAAGTAATAGTATAGTGAGACAAGAAGAAAGGAGGAAGGGCAGAGCCCTAAGAAGCACCTACCTTTAGCAAACACGACCTGGAGAAAGATTCAGCAAAGGAGACTGGGAAAGAGTGATCAGATAGGTAAGAAGAGAATGAGGATAGTGTCACGAAAACCAAGAGAGAAGAGGGCATCAAGGAAAAGAGGGTGATGGACAGTGTAAAAGGCCAAAGAGAGGCCAAGAGGGACAAGGGTTGAAAAAACCCCATTTAATTTGGCAATTAAAAGATAGCAATTTTGGTCAAATAATGAGGTAGGAGGACAGACTGTAGAAAGTTTTAGAGGGAGGAAGAAGAAAGGAAGTAGAGGCTTCGATTATAAATTACTTTCTCTAGGAGTTTAGCCACAAAAGGAAGAAGAGATGTGAGTTAAAGTTAGTAGAGATGGACATATCAACTGAGGGCCTTTGGAGACATGGGCTTGTTTGTAGGCAGTAGGGAAGAAGGGAAGAGATGAAAGATAAGAGAAAGCGGATTAGAAGAGAGGGGACAATCTGCTGGAGGATCCCTTTTGCATGAAGAGGGGTTGGCCTTGGCAAAGACAAGGGCCTCTTCTTCCTGAGAGACATAGGTAAAGGGTAGATAGTACCAGAAAGCATCTGGGAAATGTTGAATTGAGGTGGAGGGGAGAAAAGAGAGGGAGTTCTTAATGTATTTTCTACATTTTTTTCAGTGAAACATGGTGCAAGTTTTTCAGCCAAGAGGGGAGGCAGTCACAGATATGGTGAGCTGATCCAGAGGATAGTCAATTGACATATCTTTTCCAAAAGCAATGGTATTAAGGCAGCTAGATGGCACAGTGGATGAAGCACTGGCCCTGGATTCAGGAGGACCTGAGTTCAAATCTGGCCTCAGACACTTAACACTTACTAGCTGTGTGACCCTGGGCAAATCACTTAACCCCAATTGCCTCACCAAAAAAAAAAAAAAAGAAGTTAGTGAAGAGAGAGAATGAGCACAGGTCTCTGAAAGAATGGAAAAACCTAGCTCAGATCTACGCGGGATAGATAGAGAGAAAAACTGGCCTTCACCTAGCACTCACACTTCCAAAGAGACAGAGTCCCAGCTGGTTCTCCCGGAAGCCCCCTGTGGAACCGGAAGCAGGGCAGTCCCCACACACAGCTCCACGTTAATTGGCTGGTCCATTGATTGACATGACTAACAGGCAGTTCTATGAATAGCGGCAACTTCCAGGATGCCAGGCAACTTCCCGGATGCTAGTCACATGCTTTCTTGTCAGGGGGCAGCGCCCTAGTTCTCACAATGTCTTTCTCAACACGGGGTGGCACCCTGGTTCTCACAGCTGTAAATGATGGTTTTCCAAAACATGACTGACTAATAAAGTTATATACATTTTTATTGAGTTTCTGGTATTTCCTAAACTAGGAAAGGCCTAAATAAAGCTGCCTTTTCTGTACTCCTCAGGCTGCTTCTTTTCTCTCTACTCCCCACATTTAAACAATTCTGGGGGGTTTGGGAGGGGCGGGGGGGGGGTTGTGAGGCAATTGGGGTTAAGTGACTTGCCCAGGGTCACACAGCTAGTAAGTGTTAAGTGTCCGAGGCTGGATTTGAACTCAGGTCCTCCTGAATCCAGGGCCGGTGCTCTATTCACTGCGCCACCTAGCTGCCCCTAAACAATTCTATTAACCAAGTCTTCCCTATCAAACTGATTTACCCATCTCTGAGAAATTAATTCTTACTAAGTTATTAATGGCTGATAAGGTTTTGATACTATCTCTCCCAGATCTATTTGCATTTTAAAAGGAACCTCCAGAGAAGACAAAGCCTTAACCAAGAGAATTAATCATTACTGCTTGGAATTTCCCCAGGGATAGGATGGTATAGGAGGGAGAGTTAAGAGGAGGGACCCTCAAACAGCATTTTGTAGCTTGTATGGTACAATTGAAAGAGACAATAGAAGGAAACATAATACCTGAGTCTGCATCTTGACTCTGCAATTTACTTGAAGGAAGTATGTTCCTTTGGGTGAGTCACTTAACCTAAAACAGTTTCCTCAATTGTAAAATAGAGATAATAATACTTGCATTCCCTAATTTACAGGGTCATTATAAGGAAGGTGCTTTGTAAACCTGAAAGTGCTAGAGAAATAATAATCATAGCATTTATATAGTGTTTCAAGGTTTTTAAAGCCTTTACAAATGTTATGTCATTTTATTCTCACAACAACCGTAGGAGACAGATGCTATTATGATTCTCATTTTGTTGTTGCTGTTCAGTCATTTCAGTCATGTCTGACTCTTTGTGGCCCCATTTGGGGTTTTCTTGGCAAAGGTACTCAAGTGGTCTGCCATTTCCTTCTCCAGATCATTTCATAGGGGAGGAAACTGAGGCAGAATAGGGTCAAGTGACTTACTCAGGGTCACAGAGCTAGTAAATGTCTGAGGTCAGATTTGAACTCAGGAAGATGAGTTTTCCTGACTCCTGGCACTCTATCCACTGTGCCATAGCTCCCATTTTACAGATGAGGAAAATTAGATAGACAAAAGTTAAGTGATTTGTCCCACAGAGAATATTAGGCACTGGATTTGAACTCAGGTCTTCCTGACTCCAGGTCCAGCATTCTATCTGATAAATGTGAGTTATTATTTATTGAGCCGATTTTAATTCATTAACAAGTCCATCTCACTAGATATTTTGCCATCCTCCCTGCTGTTACCTCTCACTCTCTAGCCTATAAAGACACCCTCACTCCAGACTTGGCCATCCTCCAGGAGAAATTAATCTATTTAGTTTTAGAATTCCACCCTGAGGCTGAGGAGTTCTCCTGCCTGATAAAAGAAGGAGTGCAAACTCACTTCACCCACTGTGTCTTGTTGGCCTCAGACCTTGCTTTTCACATTCATTCTCTCTATATATCTTGCAATCTTCCCAGCAAGTGTGTGATCTCCAGAAAGAGAAGAGCATACAGCCTTGATTATTCAATTGGTTAATAAGAATTTACTGAAAACTGAAAGGAAGAAGTGATGGATTAAAAAACCATTTACTATGAAAATAAATTATTAAATCTCTGTAGCTTCTTGTTAAAACCAATTTCAAAAAAATGTAGAAGATGTCTTTCTGCAGATAGAACTCAGACAGTATTCATTTTTTTAAAAAATTATGTTTCTCTCAGAGACAGAATAATAATGGCTACATTTATATAGTGCTTTCAGGTTTACCTACATATCTCATTTAATCCTCAAGACAAACACACAAGAAGGTGACTAGGTGGCTCAGTAGATGGAGCACCTGGGCCTAGAGTCAGGAAAACATGAGTTCAAATCCAGCCTCAGACACTCAGTAACTATATGACCCTGGGCAAGTCATTTAACCTCTTCCTTGATCCACTGGAGAAGGAAATGGCAAATCACTCCAGAATCTTTGCCAAGAAAACTCCATAATGGGGTCATGAAGACTTGGGCTCAACTGAACTAAAAGAACTCAAAAGGGGGCAGCTAGATTCAGCAGTACCTGAGTTCAAATCCGGCCCTGGGCAAGTCACTTAACCCTCATTGCCCTGCCAAAAAAAAAAAAAACAAACAACCAAAACCAAAAACTCAGAAGAAGATGCTCCCAAATCAAGCATCCATATTCCATTAGAGTAACCTTTAATTCAATAAAATCAACATTTATTAAGTGCTTACTGTGTGCAAGGGACTAAACTGGGTGTTGAGAATACAAAGACAAAAGTGAAACAGTCCCCTTCCCTACAGGAGTATTGTATCCAGTGAAATTAGGATTAAATTCATCATTGGGATTGTTATGGGGGAAATTCATAGGGGTTTGAAGTGGGGTCTTTAGGAACTCCTCTTTAAAGAATTACACCCTCTTGCACATAAATCCAATTAGAATAAAATAATATTTTATTTAGGCGCTAGGGAAAGGAAACCAAGAGAGAAGTATTTGGACTTCTCATGGGGAGAAGGCATAACACAGAGGTGTGGCTCTCTGAGATACCTTTCTCCTTGAGCAGGAGACAGGAAAATCCTTTTATAGAGGACCATGGAGTGATCATCTAATAGTGGAAAGTTCCCTTATTGGGGGAGGACCATCCCCCACTGGTGGTGGCTGGAGGAAGTTGGGTGAGAGGCAGCTCCGCTCTCTCAAGCCATCTGTCCCCCTCATCCCACAAAGGCAGCAGCCACACCTAATCTTATCTCCCCTAGGTTGGGGAAGACTGGAATGAAGGGTGGTGGTCCTGGAGTTATCTCAGTTCAGATTCCATGCTCATCTCTTTAGGTGTATCTATCCTTTGGTTTAGTTTCTCAAGGAGAAGGCTCCTTGATTTCCCCCAGAAAACTTCTGAGGTAGCCCAGGCCCATAACAGGATGAAACAAGTATTTTTTAAAAACCAACAAAATGGGGCAGTTAAGTGGCGCAGTGGATAGAGCACCAGCCCTGGATTCAGGAGGATCTGAATTCAAATCCAGCCTCAGACACTTAACACTTACTAGCTGTGTGACCCTGGGCAAGTCACTTAACCCCAATTACCTCACTAAAAAAAAACAAAAAACAACAAAAGATCCTCAAGTTTTATTTTATTTTATAATTAAAAGTTTAGGGGCGGCTAGGTAGTGCAGTGGATAAAGCACCGGCCCTGGATTCAGGAGTTCAAATCCGGCCTCAGACACTTGACACTTACCAGCTGTGTGACCCTGGGCAAGTCACTTAACCCCCATTGCCCCGCAAAAAAAATTAATTAATTAATTAATTAATTAAAAAAAAAAAAGTTTAACCACCTCAACTTCTGAAGTCAACCATAAAATGGCAGATTGCAAATGTGAAGATGCTCCAGAAAAAAGTTTTCTGTGTGATCTTGGCCATGAACTTTCTGAGTCCTGGTTTTATCACCTGTTAAAAGAAGGGGTTGGACTATATTACTTCTAAAATCCCTTTTAGCTCTAGAATTTTAATCTTATGTAATAATCATAATTAATAATTAATATTAAAGTTTTTATGGTTTACAAAGAACTTTCTATACATACTCACTTGAGCCTCACCACAACACTGTAAATTGGCTAGGGAAGGAATTCCCCATTTTGGAGTGTGAGGGAAAACAATGCTCTTCTCAATAATTCTCAGGAACTCAGCAGCAATGTGACAAAGGCTCTTTTATTTCCTTCTTGTGAGAAGGAGGCACCCTAGTGTGCAGCTAGTGGGTGCAAAAAAAGGGGGCTCACAGGCCCTGTTTTAAACCCTAGTCCCTAACACGAATGGACCCTCCCCTTTTTCATCAATGGTCTGATTACTCAAGGGTTACAATCTACATGCAAAAACTAGCTAAAAACTAGCAGTATTACCATCCCTAATCAGTTCTTCCTCATATGGGCATAACTCAGGAGTGGACCTTATTCTTCCTTATATGGACACAACTCAGGAGAAGACCTTATTGAGACCAGGGCTCCTTAAACCATGTGATTTTATTAGCCAGAGTGGGAGGAGGGGATCTGAGACCTTTGCCTAAAAACAGGTCAGGAGGAGTATGATTGACTGTTATACCCTCACTGAGAGGAGACAATTACCCATTTTCTCACATGGGGGAAGAGGGGAAAATGGGAGAAAATATTCCCTTTTTTCAAATGAGGAAATCAAGGTTCTGAGGAGAAAACTGACTTGTCTGAAGTCTTCTAGCTAGTGAGTTGCAGAGCTGGGATATCAACTCATGTTCTCTGACCTCATAGCAGGTGCCCCACTGTACTACATTGTCTTATTTCAATTAACTTTGTTCTGATCTTTGAAAGGAATGCCTTAAAAATGACTCATGGTAAAAAAAAAAACAAAAAACCCTTAGGGGCAGCTAGGTGGTGCAGTGGATAGAGCACCGGCCCTGGAGTCAGGAGTACCTGAGTTCAAATCTGGCCTCAGACACTTAACACTTACTATCTGTGTGACCCTGGGCAAGTCACTTAACCCCAATTGCCTCACAAAAAAAAAAAAATGACTCATGGGCTCATAAATCATAGACCTACACCTGGATGAGATGTTAGAGATTATCTTTTCATTTTCCCTCATTCCACTGAGATGCAGAGAAGAGGAGGAGTGTCTTGCCTACAGTCAGGTACCTAAACTACCATCTGTGTGAACTGATGTTTTCCAAGAGAAATTATTCTGCTTTCCCTTTTTTTTTTCCTCTAGAACCATACCCACTTTCTTAATTCAATTCAATTCACAAACATGTATTAAGCAAGGGGTGGGAACAACAAGTGAGGCGGGTTGGAACTATATACTTTTTTTGTTTAATCATTTGTTTAATTACTCTTTCTCAACCATTGTTCATTTAGACTTACCTTTTTTATGTTTCTCTTAATTCTTGTGTTTGAACGTCAGAGTTTCCACATAGCCTTGGTCTTTTAATCAGGAATACTTAGAAGTTCTCTATTTCATTGAAGATTCATTTTTCCAGTCCATGATTATATTCAGTTTTGCAGGGTAAATTATTCTTGGCTATAAGACTTTATCCTTTACCTTCTGGAATATCATATCCCAACCTCTCCACTCCTCAATATTAGTAGCTACTAAATCTTATGTCATCCTGATTGTGTCTCCTACTCAAATTCTTTCTTTCTGACTGTTTGTAGTGTTTTCTTTTTTTATAACAAACATTTTTAAAGTTTTGAATTCCAATATTTATCTCTTCTTCCCTCCCTTCCCTCCCCATTCCCTGAGGCAGTAAGCAATCAGATACAGCTTATACATGTGCAATTATGTAAAACATTACCATTTAGTCATTTTGTACAAGAAAACTCAAATAAAAGAAAAAATATGAAAGAAAGTGAAAAATAGCATGCTTCAGTCTGTGTTCCATCAATATCAGTTCTTTCTTTGGAGGTGGATAGTATGCTTCATCATTAGTCCTTTGGGATTGTCTTGGATCATTGTATTGCTGAGAATAGTTAAGTGATTCACAGTTCTTCATCAAACATTACTGCTGTCACTGTGTACAATGTTCTCCTGGTTCTGCTTGCTTCACTATCCATCAGTTCATACAAGTCTCTCCAGGCCTTTTTGAAATGATTCTGTTTGTCATTTCTTATAGCACAATAATATTCCATCATCATTATATACCACAGCTTGTTCAATCATTCCCCAATTGATGGGCATTCCTTTGATTTCCCATTCTTAGCCCTCACAAAAAAGAGGTACTATAAATATTTTTGTGCAAATAGGTCTTTTGGGGATTCTTTGGGATATAAACCTAGCAGTGGTATTTCTGGACTAAAGGGTATGCACAATTTTATAGCTCTTTGGGCATTGTTCCAAATTGTTCCCCAGAGTGGTTGGATTTATTCACAACTCCACCAACAGTGGATTAGAGTCCCATTTTTCCCACATCCCCTCCAACATCCAATATTTTCTTTTTTTGTTATATTTGCCACTCTGATAGGTGTAAGATAGTGAGAAAATGGGTAGTTGTCTCCTCTCAATGAGGATATGACAGTCAGTCATACTCCTCCTGACCTGTTTTTAGGACAAAGGTCTCAGATCCCCTCCTCCCCCTCTGGCTAACAAAATCACATGGTTCAAGGAGACCTGGTCTCAATAGGGTCCACTCCTGAGTTGTGTCCATATAAGGAAGAATAAGGTCCACTCCTGGGTTATGCCCCTATAAGGAAGAGGGATGGTAATACTGCTAGTTTTTAGCTAGTTTTTGCATGTAGATTGTAACCCTTGAGTAATCAGACCAATGATGAAAAAGGGGAGGGTCCATTCGAGTTAGGGACTAGGGTTTAAAACAGGGCCTGTGAGCCACCTTTCTTTGCACCCACTAGCTGCACATTAGGGTGCCTCCTTCTCACAAGAAGGAAATAAAAGAGCCTTTGTCACATACATAGCTGCTGAGTTCCCAAAAATTATTGAGAAGAGGATTGTTTTCCCTCCCAGATACTATAAATATTTTTGTACAAATAGGTCTTTTTCGCATTTAGGAGATATCTTTGGGATATAACCTAGCAGTGGTATTGTTGCATCAAAGATTATACACAGTTTTATAACCCTTTGGCCATATGAACTATATACTTTAAAGGTCTTTTCTAATTCTTAGACTATTAGCCTGCCCCCATTCCCAGCTCTGATTTTGACCAATTTTCTCTCTCTTGCCTAGATGAAGAATTTATGGTGTAGAAAAGCAGATTGACTTTTAGAATTGAGAAACTGGAGGACCTGAGACTCTGGGAGCCCTGGAAATTTGTTAGGAGGACAGTTTCTAGAGGGTAAAGACTATAAGCTACTTGAGAGTAGGGACTGTCTTTTGCCTTTTTTTATATATCTTCAGTGCCTGACACAGAGCAGTGCATAATAAATGTTTACTGTTTGATAAGAAACAAACTGCTAGACATAAGAATGTCCATCCTAAACTAAAGTGGGGTTTCTAAAAGTTAAACCTAAACTCCTGTGATCAGGAAATGGAATTCTAAAGATAGAACTGAGCCTGAGGGCTCTAGCTTTATAATATATATATATATATATACACATATATATACATATATATATATACACACACACACACACACATATATATATATATATACACACACACACATATATATATATATATATTTTTTTTTTTTTTTGCAGGGCAATTGGGGTTAAGTGACTTGCCCAGGGTCACACAGCTAGTAAGTGTTAAGTGTCTGAGGTCGGATTTGAACTCAGGTCCTCCTGACTCCAGGGCTGGTGCTCTTATCCACTGCGCCACCTAGCTGCCCCGAGCTTTATAATTTAAATAATTAGAAAACATTGTATCCATGGGTGGGCCAAGCCAATCAAATAAAAATGACAATTCTACCTAAAAGATTTTATTCCCAATTAAATTACCAAAAATTATTTTATTGAGCTAGAAAAAAATAATAACAAAATTCATTTGGAAGAACAAAAGAACAAGAATATCAAAAGAATTAATGAAAATAAAATATAAAGAGGTTCAGCAGTGCCGGATCTTAAATTATAAGGTGGTAATTATCAAAACTATCTGGTACTAGTTAAGAAATTGAATGGTTGGGGCAGCTAGGTGGCACAGTGGATAAAACACCAGCCCTGGATTCAGGAGTACCTGAGTTCAAATCCAGCCTCAGACCCTTGATATTTATTAGCTGTGTGACCCTGGGCAAGTCACTCATTGCCCTGCAAAAAAAAAAAAAAAAGAAAGAAAAGAAAAGAAATAGAATGGTAGACACATGAAATAGAGTAGATATACAACACACAGCAGTAAATTCTTACATTAACCTTGTGTTTGACAAATATAAAGATTTAAGCTTTTGAGATAAGAATTCACTGTTTGGTTAAAAAAAAAAATGTTGGGAAAACTGACCAGCAGTCTGGCAATATCTAAGTTTAGAATAATATCTTACACCATTTACAGAGAAAAATTCAAAATAGATACATGACCTAGACACAAAGGGAGATATCATAAGAGAATTAGAAGAACATGGAATATATTACCTATCAGATTTATGAATAAGAGAATTTATGTATCTTTTATTTATGAATAAACAAGTGATAAAGAACATTGTGAGATGCAAAATGTAAAGATAAAATGTAAGATGTAAAATGGATAATTTTGACAACATTGAGTTTTAAAGATTTTGTACAAATAAAACTAATATAGTTGAGATTAGAAGAAAAACAGGAAATTGGGAGTGGAGGAAACTTTATAGACAATTTCTTGGATAAAGGCCTCATCAAAAATAATTTCTTTTTTTTTAATCAAATATTCTATTTATTTTTTTTTTTTTACAGGGCAATGAAGATTAAGTGACTTGCCCAGGATCACATAGCTAGGAAGTGTCAAGTGTCTGAGGCCGGATTTGAACTCAGGTCCTCCTGAATATAGGGCTGGTGCTTTATCCACTGTGCCACCTAGCTTCCCCCTAAAGTCCCAAAAAACAACGAACTAATGTTGTTTCTACATCAACCAGACCAAAGAGGAGATAACCTCCCCAGCCCTCACTTTCCACCTCCAATACACATCCACACTACTTTTTGTACAACAGAATCCCATTGAATGCCTTGCTTTGAATTGTTTCTTTTGGCTGACTTACACACTGGTAGAGGTTCATGATTTAGAATTTTAAGTAGATATAGACCCAGAGAATATCCTGAATTTAGGAGAAACTTGCCTGCAGGACCCAATCTAAAAGTTGAGAAGTGCCCCCAAGTACTACACTTTCTCAATCAATGTTCCTATACCAATCACCAACACTTAACAACAACAACTTAAACTTCACTGAAAAGACTGAATCCATCCAAGGTGACTTGCCCTCTATTACTTCTCCAAACTTATTAATACCATCATCCATTTTCTAAACTCTTACCCTTTTCTCGAAGAAGAGGTGTCCCTGGGGCAGCTAGGTGGCGCAGTGGATAAAGCACGGGCCCTGGATTCAGGAGTACCTGAGTTCAAATCCGGCCTCAGACACTTGATACTTACTAGCTGTGTGACCCTGGGCAAGTCACTTAACCCCAATTGCCTCACCAAAAAAAAAAAAGAAGAAGAAGAGGTGTCCCTACTGCTCATTAAAATTCATCTATTTTTCTGCACTCACATCCTACTCCCTCCCATTTTCTCTAGTACCTTGCTCCAGCAGTCATCTTAATCTCTGCATTTCCACTGACTTTTCCCATCTATATACTTGCTTAAGCCTATTTCAATCCTAAAAAAAAAAAAATTACAGAACCAGGAGAACATTGTGCACAGTATCATCAACATTGTGTGTTGATCAACTGTGATAGACTAGATTCTTCTCACCAATCCAACAGTACAAGAAAGTTCCAAAGGACTCATGATGGAAAAGGCTCTCCAAATCCAGAAAAAAAAAAAAAAAGGAACTGTGGAATACGGATGCTGATTGGACCATACTATTTCTTTCGTTTTTTGGTGCTGTTGTTTTTCTTTCTTTGAGGTTTTTCCTTCTTGCTCTGATTCTTCTTGTATAACATGACTAATGCAGAAATATGTTTAATGTTATATATATAAAACCTATATCAGATTACCTGCTGTCTAGTGGAGCGGGGGAGGGGGGAGAAAATTTTGAAATTAGAAATCTTATCTAAACAAAGGTTGAAAACTTAAATAAATAAATAAATATTAAATGCTAAAAAAAAAAAAAAATTAAGTCCTTCCTTTGACTATTCTATACCATGGTGCTACTGTCTCCTCTCTTTTTTCCTTCATAACCAAACTTCTTGGTGAAAGAAAATCACCTATACTTGTTGCCTTCTTTTATTTATCATTATTATTAATTACTATTATTGTTGTTGTTATTATTTTTGCGGGGCAATGAGGGCTAAATGACTTGCCCAGGGTCACTGAAGCCGGAATTGAACTCAGGTCTTCCTGAATACAGGGTCACTACTTTATCCACTGTGCCATCTAGCTGCCCCTTTGCTTTCATTTTTCACTAAATGAAAGTATGCTTGCTATTCAGTTAGATTAGGAATCTGGTACCCAGAAGTCATGGACAGGGAGAGTTGAGAGGGATTCCTAAGAAAAGGGGGGAAAGTGGGGCAGCTAGGTGGCACAGTGGATAGAGCACCGGCCCTGGATTCAGGAGGACCTGAGTTCAAATCTGGCCTCAGGCACTTAAGACTTACTAGCTGTGTGACCCTGGGCAAGTTACTTAACCCCAATTGCCTCACTAAAAAATTAAAAAAAAAAAAAAGGAGGGGAAAAGGCAAAATAGCAGCAACATAGTCTGGAATAACCAAGAATTGTGGGAAAACTAACTACAAATATAGATTCATAAAGCTCAGATCAGAGTGAAAGGGCACTAAGGAAACACATCAGCTAGAAAATGTGTAGGATGCTAAAGCTAAAGAGGCATTTCTCGGGGCAGCTAGGTGGTGCAGTGGATAGAGCACTGGCCCTGGAGTCAGGAGTTTGGGGGTTTTTTGGTTTTTGGTTTTTGGTTTTTTTTAGTGAGGCAATTGGGGTTAAGTGACTTGCCTAGGGTCACACAGCTAGTAAGTGTTAAGTGTCTGAGGCCGGATTTGAACTCAGGTACTCCTGACTCCAGGGCCGGTGCTCTATCCACTGTGCCACCTAGCCGCCCCCCTGGAGTCAGGAGTACCTGAGTTCAAATCCGACCTCAGACACTTAACACTTACTAGCTGTGTGACCCTGGTCAAGTCACTTAACCCCAATTGCCTCACTAAAACAAAACAAAACAAAACAAAACAAACAAAAACCAAGAGACATTTCTCAACACTTAAGTCAAGTTGGAACCTGGAGGCAGAGGATGATGTGAGAACCTTTCCAAACCACCTTCTTACATCTCTAACACTTAAATGAAAACATTAATATTTAATATTTAAACCAAACTCTTCAATTAGTAATCATTTAAGTCCCTGTTATGATTACTAAGTCATAATGGATGTGGTCTTATTTTGAATATTTTATTTTTAATGACTCAGATAGAAATCAGAATTGAAAAAATATCATCTCTCCTCCTCTAGAAGCTATGATCCTTCCTGAGGGACAAAGTAATATGTGTTTGAGAAAACACTTAAAACTTCAGTTCCTTTCCAGACTCAATCACAGTCCCCTTGGAACTACTACTATGGAAACATGCCCCCTGTAGACAGAACTGAACATATTTGACAAAGGAAACCAGGCAATTCTAAAATGGCAGACTAATGGAAATTACCAGGACAAGAAGTTACTGGGGCTACCCACCCTATAATCCTCACCTCTTAGAGAAATGCCTCAAGGTAGATCACTACTCAGGCTAACTTTGACTTCGACAGAGGTACCATAGGCAACACCAAAAAAGTGGAAACGACTTTTTCAACTGCATGAATCCTTAATTTTGGGGTTTATAGACTTGATTCCTTTTAAGGATCACCCCTTAAACCCAAGTAATTCTGACTTTCTTTGATTGGCCAACAATACTTCCCAGCCCAAGCCTCATTTGACCATTGTTTGGCCTCCTGATGGTTGAGTGGGCATAAATAGCAATGTCAACTGTTTCTATTTTGGCCAGCAACCCTCAAGATCTTCCTGTACCCTCCCCCCCACCCCCCGCCATCTATTTCTTTATTTTTTTATTTTTCTTTTTGACTATGTACGAGAGACCATTCTTTGCCTCATTTGTTACCTACCCTTAATCACTACATGGGTGTTGCCTCAGACAACCTGAGACCTGGGAAATATCTTAGCTTAAAAAGGCCAAGGTAAGACTTGCATGAACTGGTGTAGAATGAAGTGAGCAGAACCAGGAGAATATTGTGCACAGTGACAGCAATATTGTTTGATGAAGAACTGTGAGTGACTTAACTATTCTCAGCAATACAATGATGCAAGACAATTCCAAAGGACTAATGATGAAGCACACCACTTCCAAAGAAAGAACTGCTATTGATTGAATGCAGATTGAAGCATGCTGGTTTTCACTGTATTTCTTTCATCTTTTATCTTTTATTTGAGTTTTCTTGTGTAAAATGACGAATATGGTAATATTTTACATAATTGTACATGTATAAACTATATTTGATATTTTATTGCCTCAGGCAGCAGAGAGGGGAGGGAGGGAAGTAGGGATAAAATTTAGAATTTAAAACTTTAAATAAAAATGTTTATTATAAAAAAAAAGGCCAAGGTCTCCCACTGCATCCAGGGCCATTGCCAGTCATCCTGATATGTATCTTGCCACTGGACCCAGATGGCTCTGGAGGAGAGAGTAAGGCTGGTAACTTTGCATAACCCAGTCTCACTTAAATCCAATTCAGGGCAAGTCATGACATCATCTACCCAATGTCATGGTCCTCCTTGAGAATGAAGGACAACAACACATAGAATCATAGATTTAAAACTGGAAGGGACCTTAAAGACCATTGAATCCAATCTTCTTATTTTACAAATGAGGAAACTGAGACCAAGCAAGGTTATGTAACTTGCTAAGAGTCACACAGCTAGCAAAGTGTTTCAGCCAGAATTCACACTCAAGTCTTTCTGAATCCAAGTCCGGCACTATCCACTGCTCCACCTTGCCATAAAACATATTGCTTACTTTTTTTTAAGCATGTAAATTCAATACATTATTTTCAAACCTGTCCTGTTTGGTTTGGTTTCCTTCTGAACTTCCTCCATTCTCTTCTGAACATTAAAAAATATAGGGGGCAGCTAGGTGGCGCAGTGTCTAAAACACTGGCCTTGGATTCAGGAGGACCTGAGTTCAAATCCAGCCTCAGACACTTGACACTTAAAAACGGGGAGTGGGGGGGGGGAGATTGTAACAAATAAGCAGAGTCAAGAAAAGAAATTTCTATGTTAAAATATGTTTCTGTATATGTATATATGTGAATAATTCACTTTGTTTTACAGGTTTTAGAAACAAATGTTATTTGAGAAGTAGTGAAAAACATATATACATATGTCTCTTTCTGTATCTTGAATCCATCATCTCTCTGTCATAAGGTGGGTTAACATACTTCATCATAGGTTCTGTGGAGACATGATTTGTCATTGGTTTGATCAGAGTTCTAAAGTCTTTCAAAGTCATTTTTTCTTTACAGTGTTTATTATTGCATAAATAATTCTCTCAGATCTGCTCACTTCACTCTGTATCAGTTCATCTCTTTCATAATTTCTTTTTTCCTTTTAATTTCCCTTGCAGTATCCACTCTCCAAAACTGAAATTTGTCCCTCCCTCTTAGCACCCCCTTCCTCCATTCCTGTCTGTTCCTCTGTTAAGTTTGATATATTTCTACACCAAATTCTGTTTTTAAGTACATGTGTGCACATTCAACACTCCTTTGTCCACTTCAGTTAAAGTTTATTTGATGCCTGCTCCCCCTACCCTTTCTTCCATGTTAATATTCTCTTTTCATAAACCCTAATTGTGCTAAATAGTAGGTTCCACTTCCTTATTCCTACTTTTTATGCTAGTGTTCTTCATTTTGCCCTCCCTTCCTTTTCTCCCTCTTAAAATCATCAGAACAGAACCAATGCACCCCCAGGATCTCTTTTTTTTTATAGATGTAATTCCCTCAATACCCTTTGAAGGCATAAAGGTTCTGGAAGGACACCTGTTTCTTTTCCCCTTATTAGAATGTTAGCACCTCATTATCACATAGCTCCTTCCAATTGTTCAAATATGTTTACCTAGATTTCACTTGACTCTTTTCTTTATCTTTCAAAGTTTCTATTCAGCTCTGGTCTTATCAGGAATGTTTGAATGTCCTCCATGGCATTAAAGATCCACTTTCCCCCTGTAGGATTAACTCAGCTTTGCAATGTAAATTGCCCTCAATTTTATACATACACACATGCATGCACACATATGAGTGTATATAATATATAATATGTGCGTATGTACACACAAATATATAACAGGCATATGTATACATATACATAAAATATATGTATATGTACACACATATCTTGTGTGTACATAATTGTTTGCATATTGTCTCCTCTTTAGACTGTGAGCTCCTTGAGAACAGGGACTGGTTTTGCCTTTCTTTGTATTCCCAGCATTTATCATAGTGTCTGGTACATAAGTACTTAACAAATGTTTGGTTTGGTTTGGTTTGGTGAGGCAATTAGGGTTAAGTGACTTGCCCAGGGTCACACAGCTAGTAAGTGTCAAGTGTCTGAGGCCAGATTTGAACTCAGGTACTCCTGACTCCAGGGCCATTAACAAATGTATTTTGACATATTAACTAATTTTAAATTAAGATATTTTTCCTTTTGGAATTATATTTTAAGATCTACTCTCATTAATAGAAGAAGCCACCAAGTCTTATGTGACCCTGATGATGGTTCCTTGCTATACATTCTCTTTAATTCTGGCTGTATGCAACATTTTTTTTTCTTTGACATGAAGGTTCTGATTTTAGCTATGACATTTTTGAGATTTTTCTTTTTGAGTTTCTTCCAGAAGGTAATTCACATATTCTTTCTATTTCCACTTGACTCTCTGGTTTTAATATATCTTGGGAGTTTTCACTTATGTTTTCCTGAAATATTGTATCTAAGATTTTTTTTTGAGGCTTTCAGGGAACTCAATGTTTCTTAAGCTATCTCTTCTTGACGTATTTTCCAAGTCATTAATTTTTAATAGTGTATACTTTACCTTTTCTTCTATTTTTTCAACCTTTTAATTTTGTTCTAATGTTTCTGGGTGTCTTATGGAGTCATTGATTTCTGTTTGGTCCAGTCTACTTTGCAGAGGGCTGCTAGGTATAGAGTATATAGAATACTGGGCCTAGAAACAGGAAGACCTGAGTTCAAATCTAGCCTCAGACACTCATTAGCTGTATGACCCTAGGCAAGTCACTTAACCTCAGTTTGCCTTAATGTGCTGGAGAAGGAAATGGCAAACCAGTTCAGCATCTTTGCCAAGAAAACCCCATGGGATCACAAAGAGTTAGACATGCCTAAAAATGATTGAACAACAATTTTCAGAGAGTCCACTGCTTAGGTAAGGCTTACTACTTTCATTCTAAACCATTCTCCTTCCAATTATTTCCTCTAGAGCTTTTATTTTATTTTTAGCTCTTCATTTAATCTAGATATTCATATAGTCCTTCTGGGAAACTCATTTTTTTTCTTTGAGTTACAGAGTTATTCTCTCCTCACAGGTTTGATTTTATGGTGTCTCTACCTAATTCTCTATATTAATTATTTTTTTTTGAGGGACAATGGGGGTTAAGTGACTTGCCCAGGGTCACACAGCTAGTAAGTGTCAAATGTCTGAGGCTGGATTTGAACTCAGGTACTCCTGAATCCAAGGCCGATGCTTTATCCACTGCGCCACCTAGCTGCCCCTCTATATTAATTCTTTATACTGGTTGGCATCTTCTTCTGTTTACTTGTATCTTCAGCCTTAGTTCCTGAATTGCAGTTTTGTACCAGGGTTAGGCTATATTCCTTGCTACTCTTTTTTGTAAAATGGTTATCCACGTATATTGTCAATCTGGGTCACCTGGACTGCTGTGCTTATTTCCAGCTCTTAGGGCATGTCTACACTAAGAGTACCAGTAAGTTTTAGGACACCTCCCCCCCATATCTTTGAGGTTCAGCATATTGGAACTTCAAGGTCATCTTTGGTGTCTTAGGTCAAAGTTCTATGAACCTCAGAGACCTTGAGCCTGGTTTTAAGCCTAATATGCATTATTAACATTTTCTTCATCAGTTTATTAAGTATAGATTAATCAACAAAATGATAAATGAAGACAACTTGTAGCACGTGCTCTTTCCATTGTTCAAACGCTCACGCCAAAAATTTAATAATCAGCTCTTAAGAATTGGTCTGAGCTGGCTCCAGCTTACCCTTTACAAGCCACAAATGTCTCTATTCTCTCTTTGGTCATGCTGGGAGGCTTCTGTCTTATTTGGCTGTCTTGGTGCTGATATTCTTGATGGGTTCCATTTCCTAATGCCTGTAGGTTTCTAGCTAAATTTTTGTAAAGATCTAGAATGAAGTAATTTACTATAGTTTATTGTTGGATTTCTTGGTCACTATTTAGTCTGGGGCTATTTTTTGGTTTTTCCTGGAGTAGGTATATGAGAACTGATCTGCCTACCTGTTGGCTAAGCAGTCAGATGGCTACGCATCGCTCTTGACCAAAAATCCTAACACTGAATCTTCAAAGAAAGGGACTTAGGTCAGTCAGTGGGGAAGAAGTGAATTAGGATAGGAGGAAATTTTATTCCTTTCTGGAGTCAGAATAGACTGAAGGGCATTGACTCTCTAGAAATGAGCAGAGAAGTGGGTACTAATTTGTGAACAGATTACTGAAAAATGACTCAGCATCTGAAGTTGTCTTTAAATTCCATGGATAAAGAAGAAAAATATATTCAGTATCCAAAGAGTCCAGGTGAGTTCTGATTTTTTTTTTTTTGGTGAGGCAATTGGGATTAAGTGACTTGCCCAGGGTCACACAGCTGGCAAGCGTCAAGTGTCTGAGGCCGGATTTGAACTCAGGTCCTCCTGACTCCAGGGCCAGTGCTTTATCCACTGCACCACCTAGCTGCTCCCCAGGTGTGTTCTAAGTTCTATGGTAGCATGATCCTATGGGACTTCAGATAAGGCTTTTAATGACCTCAAACTTTGATTTCTCCAACTGGGAAATGACAGTGTAAAGCTATACACATTTTAGACTTCAGGAAAATTAAAGGTCATAAAGGGTGAAGACCAAGGCAATGACAGGCAAAAGTGAGACCTTTTCAGGTGTAATTAAAGCTTTCTAAACCTTTGTGAGAAATGATTCATTAGGACTCCTACTCTATTCCAATCAATATTAATCAATTTGATATGGTTTCACAGGGGTAATGATTATAAATTCTGTATTAGGGCCCAAAGCTGTGAACTGCAGGTTGTAAGTTTACTTGCTTAATCATAAGAAACTAAATAGAGGCCCTCCCCCCCCTTGTTTTTTCTTCTTGTGGTGACCAAGCTCAGTGTGACAGAGGTGACTCAATTACATGGAAAATCCTCCAACTTTTTTTTTTTTGAGAGGCAATGAGGGTTAAGAGTCTTTCACTACAAAAACTGCCTAGCCAGAAGTTCTGTGAACCATGGAACAAGTCATCAAGAAAAGTTGAAAAGTTACAAAGTCCATTTAAATAAAGGTCTTTCTGGCCTTATCCAAAAAAAAAAAAAGTGGAAAAATTGAACAATCACTTAATTAAACAAAACAAAACAAAAAAGTCCTTCATATCCACAGAAGTTAGTAAGTAAATAAATGAAATGCATGACCCCAAGAAGCGGTACAGGCTAAAATTATAAATAGGCTCAACAAAGGTTTAGATTAATTCATTGATGATAGATCAAGGGTAACTTATTGAAGGAGACGCTGGGATGTGTTGCACACCCTAGGTGTAAACCTAAGCTCTGAGAGCAGGGTCTTACCTCTCTTCACTCTAAGGCAGGCTTCAAGAACTAATTAGGAAAGCAAGTCTGGACTTCAGCAAAGTGTCTGCTCTGCATAAAAGCCACATTATTAGCCTGCAAAGCCTGCCATGTTCAGCTTGTGCCCAGGAAGCTAAAACTGTAGATGTTGCACATTGTGATGACTTCTCCTGAACCTTCCCTTTTCGGGAATCTGGGAATGGGTTAATTTTTAGTTTTGACTTTGGACTACCATTATGAGATTGAAGTAAGGCCCAACAGCCATGATATCTTATGAGAGAGCTATGAGGTGAGAATGATCTTTTTTGCTGTTTAAAAAAAAAAGGGGGGGGCAGCTAGGTGGCACAGTGGATAGAGCACTGGCCCTGGATTCAGGAGGACCTGAGTTCAAATCCTGCCTCAGACACTTAACACTTACTAGGTGTGTGACCCTGGGCAAGTCACTTAACCCCAACTGCCCAGCAAAAAAATTAAATTAAAAAAAAATTTTAACACTTACTCCCTGAGTGCAAAGCACGCATTAATTTCTTCCAAATACTTTATGTAGGAGTAGGAATAGGCATTTGCCTACTATGTGCATGATACTATGTCAAGCCCAAGAAAGTTCTTAAAACAAGGCAAAAAACAACAACAACAAATAAGGCATTGTCTTTGCCCCACAGAGGACAAAGGTTCAAAGCTTAATTCTTTTTTTTTTTTTTTTTTAGTGAGGCAACTGGGGTTAAGTGACTTGCCCAGGGTCACACAGCTAGTAAGTGTTAAGTATCTGAGGTCGGATTTGAAGTCAGGTCCTCCTGAATCCAGGGCCGGTGCTCTATCCACTGCACCACCTAGCTGCCCCTCAAAGCTTCATTCTGCTACACACTACTGCATAAATTTGGGAAAGTCATATCCTCTCTCTAGACCTCAATTTCTCCTTCTGCAAAATGAAGGGAGTAAACTAAATGATCTCTAAGATCGAAATTTTATTACCCTATGACCTAGTACTGGTTCCTAGCAGCCCTGACCAGATATATTTCAGTAATATTTTGTTGAGAAAATTGAAGACATCTGTAGACTACAATCATAATAACTGAACAAATTATCCTGCGTTTGAAGAAAGGAATGAAGTAAATAGTAATGCAACTACTCTGACTCTCTTATAAAAACCTCACCTAAATTTTATTCAAAATGTCCCTCCTTGTGTAAGGTAGATTTTTTTTTTAAAGTATATTACAGGGGCAGCTAGGTGATGCAGTGGATAGAGCATGGGCCCTGGAGTCAGGAGTACCTGAGTTCAAATCCGGCCTCAGACATTTAACACTTACTAGCTGTGTGACCCTGGGCAGGTCACTTAACCCCAATTGCCTCACTAAAAAAAAAAAAGTATATTACAGGGTGGTGCAGTAGATAAAGCACCAGCCTTGGATTCAGGAGGACCCAAGTTCAAATCTGACCTCAGACACTTGATACTTACTAGCTGTGTGACCCTGGGTAAGTCACTTAACCCACAAACCAAGAAACTCTATGAACACAATTACAAAACACTTTTCACACAAATAAAATCAGATCTAAATAATTGGGAAAATATAAATTGCTAATATAATAAAAACCCTAACCCTAAACTATTTACAGACTAGAGCACAGGCCAGGGGAGTGAACAACCTGCCTCTCCTTAAATCGTACTACCTGGGACCCCCTAAAGCTTGGGACAGTGTGTCTTGGAGACAGGGCCCCACTTTAAGAAGGAGTTAAAAGTCAAAATATAGGCTAGCAAAATGATCAGACAAAAAAACATGAAGATCATAGAAAGTTTCTTTGGTGACAAGGAAGATCAAAATACACCTTCACAAGAAGATAAGAAAGTCAAAGCTCCTACATCTAAAGTATATTTTTAAAAATAAATAAATAAAGCATATTATATTTCCCCCAGGATCTAGTACAAACACATTGGGTATATAATAGCCAACATATTGAGGTTAGTAAAGTGCTTTACATACATTATTTCATTGAAACAACCCTGATAGGTGAGTGTTTTTATTGTCCCCATTTTATAGATGAAGAAACTGAGGCTGAAAGAGGTTCAGAAAAAATAAAATAAAATAAAATAATGAAAGAGGTTAAGAAGGCAGTGTGAGGGGGCAGCTAGGTAGCGTAGTGGATAGAGCACCAGCCCTGGAGTCAGGAGTACCTGGGTTCAAATCTGGCCTCAGACACTTAACACTTACTAGTTGTGTGACCCTGGGCAAGTCACTTAACCCCAATTGCCTCACTAAAAAAAAAAAAAAGAAGGCAGTGTGAAATGATACAATTGAAAAGGTCCTGTCTCTCTCTAGTCAGAGGAGCTGTGTCCAATTCCTGCTTCAGATGTTTGCTACTGACATGACCTTGGGCAAATCATTCAGTCAATAAGCATTTATTAAGTGCCCACTGTGTGCCAAGAATAATGCTAAGTGAAGGGATGCAAAGAAAAGCAAAAACTCCCTCGGAGAGCTAACAATCTAGTAGGAAAACAATTAGAAAACAAGATGCTTGGGACAGCTAGGTGGCACAGTGGATACAGCACCGGCCCTGGATTCAGGAGGACCTGAGTTCAAATCTGGCCTCAGACACTTAACACTTACTAGCTGTGTGACCCTGGGCAAGTCACTTAACCCCAATTGCCTCACCCCAAAAACAAACAAACAAAAAATAGAAAACGAGTTGCGGGAGGATAAATTGGGAACAATTAAGAGAGGGAAGGCATTTATTTAACTTCCCTGGGACTCAGTTTCCTCATCTGTAAAACAAGGGGGCTAGACTTGATGGCCTCTGAGGTTTAGAAAATCTAGACGGCTATAAGTAAGTGCCTTTCCCAAGGTTTGGAAGCTGGTCAGCATCTGCATTGGCAGAATTCAAACCCAGGTTTTCCTCACTCCAAGTCCAAAGCTCTTTTCACCGTGCCTTGATGCTTTTTCATATTAAAGGAACAGTTACTAGTAGCAACAGACAGACACTAGACAACAACACAGTACCTGGCACATAGTAGCCTCTTATTGATTTGACAGGCACATTAGTGTATTTGAATCAGGCTACACTCAGTTGCTGTTAAAAGGTCAAGTAACAGGTAGGAACTGAAGGAGTTTTTCTCAAGACAAAAAGGCTGAACAAAATGGCAAAGCAACAATCATTCTGCGATTGGGAGTAAAGGGTAAATTATTCAAGAGGGGCTCTTACAAGCCAGATAGCAAGAAGCCTCTCTAAGTAGCAGTTACTCTCAATCTCCTCCCATACTCGGAAACAGGAAACACGGGTTCTGAGTACTGGAAAAGTAAATAAGGTTGTTTCTTTAGCTGAGACAAAAAAAAAAAAAAGATAGCCAGCTGCCATCTAGAGAAGCTCTTTGACACTGAATGAGGAAAAATAATTTCCCCCTAAAATCCAGGAGAGTGTGATAAGGACAAGTTGTGTATTTAGATATTTATTTCTTTTAATGGTTGCTTTAAAATAGCATTTTTTAAAATAAGGGGGAATCAAGTATCATAAAAAGGTCCATTTTTCAATAAGGTATAGAAAATTCATGATTATAAATCTGTGAAGGCTTCAGTTCAAGAAAAATGTGTTGAATGTATGCAGAGTATCATGTTAGGCACTAGGAAAGAGTCAAAGTTTAAATAAGACAATCTCTGGCCAGCTAGATGGTATAGTGGATAAAGCACGAACCCTGGTTTCAGGAGGACCTGAGTTCAAATCTGGCCTTAGACACTTGACACATGCGAGCTGTGTGACCCTGGATAAGTCACTTAACCTTCATTGCCTCACCCCCCCCAAAAAAAAGGACAATCCCTTTTCATGAAGACTTTATAGTCTAGAAAAGAGAGAGATCAAAAACAAGATAATTATACTTAATTAGATGCTTAGATGGATCAATGATTTCAGTGGTATTGATATTCTCTCTACTGTTGAAACTTGTAACTCTTCTATACCTTTTCGTACTGTACAATTTTTGCCCATGTCTTTCTGTTAAATCTTCCATCCATCACACATGGCATCCCATTTCCTGGCTTCATGACTTGTACGAGCCATCCGCCATGCCTGGAATTCACTACTCACCTCTGCCTCACTGAATCCCTCTCTTCTTTCAAGACACAGCTAAAGCACCACCATATAGGATGCCTTTCTTGATCACTACAACTGTTTATGCTTTCCTTCCCTACTTTATTTTTAACTACCTTATGTTTTGTTAATGTTTTTTAATCATTTCAGTTGTGTTTGACTCTCATGACCCCACTTGGGATTTTCTTGGCAAAGATACTGGAGTGGTTTGCCATTTCCTTCTCCATCTTATTTTACAGATGAGGAACTGAAGCAAACAGGGTTAAGTGATTTACCCAGGATCATACAGCTAATAAATGTCTGAGATTAGATTTGAATTAAGAAAAACAAGTCTTCCTGATACCAGACCTGGCACTCTATCCACGACATCACCTAGCTGCCCCTGTCTTATATGTCTGTATTTATTCCATATACATTTATTCTCTATATACTTATATATGTATAAGTAACAGGATCTACTGGGATGGTCAGCCAATCAGACTTAGGTAGGTAACCTCTGTAGGTAGGTAACCTCTCAGCCTGATACTTGACATTTGACTTATTACTATATTTAAGTTGATCATCCCAGACTCTAAAGCATTCTAAGAGTATGTTAGAATCTTCTTTCTTATTAATAAAATCACAATCTCTTTTTCATTAATTAATTAATGAATTAGAGAACATTTATTTCCCAATAGCAATTACTCTTATTTTCTAGATAGCAAATATATAATAGAAGTACTAAATATTCAATTTATTAAATGAAATAGTTTTCTATATATTTTATATGTATATATGCATATATGCCCTATACATTTAAATATGTATATGTAATAGGGTATAAGTCTACTACTTGATTTATTATTATATTTAAGTTTATCATCCCAATTCCTAAAGCAATATAGTATTGGATTTTCTTCCTCATTAATAAAATTGTAATCTCTTCCTCATTCATTAATTAATGAACTAGAGAAAATTTCCCAATACTACTTACTCATTTTTAATGTGGTAAATAAATATTAAAATTAGCAAATATTTTATTTATTAACAAATGAAATAAATATTAAAGACATAGGGACTACTTATGATATTTTGGCTATGAGGAAGATCATAGTTACCTCAAACACTTAATATAACAGTAGATGACTACCCTGTACTTGTTAAAAACTCAATATTAGGGGGGCAGCTAGGTGGCGCAGTAGATAGAGCACAGGCCCTAGAGTCAGGAGTACCTGAGTTCAAATCCGGCCTCAGACACTTAACGCTTACTAGCTGTGTGACCCTGGGCAAGTCACTTAACCCCAACTGCCTCACAAAAAAAAAAACCAACAAATGAAAAAAACCCTCAATATTACTCCATTCGATTCACTCTTGTAAAAACTCAGTATTATTCCATTCAGTTCACTCTAGTTGCTGATTAAAGTCTTTTAAGAATCTTCTTTATATCAGATTACTTGCTGTTTTGGGGAGGAGGGGAGGGAGGGGAGGGAGGGAGAAAAATTTGAAACAAGAAATCTTATAAAAACAAATGTTGAAAACTATCTCTACATGTAACTAGAAAATAATAAAATATTTATATGAAAAAAATTGTTAAAAGAATCTTCTTTATATTTCTCCTCAAGATAAAAGATAAATTCAGTCTCTAATGAAGTAGCATAGCTTAGTCCTACTTTTTCATTATCCTCTCCTCAGTCATCATAGGAAACAATCTCAACTGTGCTATCCTTACCAATTCCTCATATGCTCCTCATAGACTTCTCTTTATAATATTTCTATATAACACCATAGTTAAAATATATCTGGTAAGGAAGAAATTCATCCTCATCTTCTTCCTATCTTTTCCACAGATTCTTCAGAGTCTCATGAATGGACCATATCTGACTCCATAGAGAGAAGCACTTCATAGCAACCCATTTTTTCAATTTACTTCCAACTACCAGTACAGTACAGTATCTATAGTCTCTGAAGGAAAGCCAATTAAAACAAGTTTGTTACATGCATGTTGTCTCCCCTGACAGAATGTAAACACCATGAAAGCAGGGATTATTTCTTTTTTTTTTTTTTGGTACCCCATCCCCACCCCAGGGTCAGACAAAATGAATGGCACACACTGAATATTTAATATATATTTGTTGATTGATTGGATCATTGAAACGTAGGAGCTGCCAGATTGTAAAGGGACTAGAATGCCAAAATTCCCCTACCTTTCCAACTTTTTCTCATATTACTCCTCTGCATGCAGCCAAATTGTAGATTAGATCAACGGTGACATTTGAGAGAGCCATTTTAGTAAAGTGGTAGAGACAAGAGAAGCAAAAAATGAAAGAAATAGTAAATGACTGAGGAAGTAGAAGTATTAAATATAGGCTATTTTTTTAGAAGTTTGACCATGAAGAAGAAGAAGAAGATTCAACAGGTACTGGTGTGAAAGGGTTAAAGAAAGGTTGTTTTTAGGACTGGGGGGACTTTTATATGTTTCTAAGCAGAAGGGAAAGAGCTAGTGAGAGATAGAAGATGCATGAAAAAGCAGGGGTGATCCCTCCACGAGGTCCTGGAAGAAGTAGAAAAAGAAAGGATCAATGATCCAAGGGGAAAGATTAATTTTAACAAGATTAAAGATACAGTTAGAGGGATTAGCCTCTTCCTCCAAAATAAAAATGAATGAGGTAATGATACTGAGATGTTTTGATGAGCGGAAGAAGGGAGTTGAGTGAGTTTCCCTCTGCTAACTTCAATTTTCTCAAAAATAGACTGGATTAATCACTGTGACTTTAAGGCTGTGGTGGGGGAAGCAGAAAAAGAGATAGAGGAAAGAGGAAAAGGTTCAGAACTAGGACAGCAATAGGCTGTCAGTACATGTATGTGTGCATATGTGTGTGTGTGTTTGTATGTTTGTGTGTGTACCTGTGATTTCATCAGATCAGAAAGGTCTGGCCAGGAACTCCCTCTACCCATGCAGGTCAACACCCTCTCTGTAGTTTTTAGTCTTAGTTGCCCAGGGCACTGAGAGGTTATACACAGTGTGTCAGATGTAGGACCTGAACCCAGGTCTCCCTGACTCCAAGGTTGGCTCTCTATCCAGCACCTACCTAATGTAATTTAATAAATTCCCAGAAGCAGGAATGGGGAGATCAGATAATGAAAGTTAGCATTGGGTGTTAGTGGGTCAGAAATTATGGGAGATCTACAACAGAGAAGATTTTAGCATAATTTTCATATGGCAGGCTATTTAAATTGGACACTACAAGCTCAACATGGCCTTTATACATTTACATAAGTCATGCTCCATCCCTGTAATATACACCTTCCTCATTCATACCTTTCATGTTCCTTATCTCCCTCAGTGGCTCTGCTTAGTTTAGATGCTACCTACTCAAACTGGTCTTATTGATCTCTTTAGACATTATCCCTGATAATATCTGGTCTTTCCTCAAGATTTTACAAAGTACTTTACAAACATTATCTCATTTTATCCTCACAACTCCCTGAGGTAGGTGGCATCATTTTTATTATTCCTACTTTATAGATGAGAAAACCAAGGCAGAGGTTTAGTGACTTGCCCAGAGTCACTAAAGTAAGTATCTAAGGCCACATTAGAACTCAGGTTTTCCTGACTCCAAGTACAGCACTCTATCCCCTATGCCACCTAGCTACTTGGTTCTGATTCCTTTTGAATCCCCAAATCTCTTTGCTTTGTATTATTTATCTGCCTACCAGTCATATCATACTACTACCGCCCCTGATAGAATGTAAGCTCCCTGAGAGTGATTTCTTTTTGTATATTTATATCCCTCAACAGAGTGAATTCCTTAGTAAATATGAGTCGAATTGAATTGAATGGACTGGGAGAATAAAAAGGCATATAAAGACCCTAAGTCAGAATAGGCATAAAGAACATGTTTCATATAAGAAAGGGAGTAGCTAAGGTTGAAAAGTGAGAGGCTATAGTCAGGGAACAGAATTTCAGAATTTAGGATCTTGTGAAGTCCTATAAAATAGCAAGGTCTATGGTATGAGTTTGCATGAGGTTGTGTGTGGTAAAGATTAATATTGCCATTTTTAGCTGACTCATTTGGGAGGGGCCACACCTGGCCCACTCTGAGGTTACATATGCTACTGAGGTCAGAAGGAGAACTCCCCTTTTGGGGGAGGAAAAGATTGAACGCTCCCTGAAGGGAGGCGGAGGGCACTTTCAGAACACTAGGCGACTTCCGGAATGCAGTCTCTCATTCTTCAGCCCTTGCGATGGTGGCACATGTTCGCTCTATCTCGGGAGGCTGTTTTCCTTGGCCAGGTGTTGATGAGTTAATTACAGAAAACCCTAAATTCCTTTGAACTAGCTTAATTAGAAATGATCTGAGGATTGGATAGGTTAAGTTTAGAGTTAAGAGTATTTATCTGGATTTCTATTTTCCTATTTCCTTATCTTTGATTTTTATTAGTTTTACCTTTGTTGTTTAATTAATTCCCAAGTAATAAAATCTGATCCTTTTGAGAATTAAAGCTTAGAGGCTCCTTTCTTATTGGCCTGGGAGAAATATCTAAAAAAGGGCAGTTCAGAAGGGAGGGTGAACCTAAAAGGTCCCTCATATTTCTGGGACCCCGATATTAAGGTGTCACCCAAATAATGCTCCGTATATCAAATTTTGGCCCTCACATGTGGATAGGACATTAGACTTGGAATTAGGAAGACTTGGGTTTCAAATCCTGCCTCAGACATTTACCAACTGTGTGATTCTGGGCAAGTTATACATCCTCTCTATGCGTCAACTTCCTCACTTGTTAAATGATGGGGTTGGAACATGGCCTTCTTAAGTCCTTTTAAGTTCTAAATCTATGCTCCTATTTAGAGGATATGGGCAAGTACCTGAAGTATGGAGATGGGTATCATTAAAGCTAAAGAGATTGAAGAATTCTACAGTTAGGGTATTAGAGGGATTATTAACATGAGTATTAATATCCCCAAGTATGATAGCTAGAGAGAGGAAGGAGAGATACCTTGTGAATGAGGAAGTTGTTGGTGACCTGGAGTTTGGGAGTGGATGGCTATAGGGACAGTGATGGGAGTAGACATTAATTATATGGATGTCAAAGGAAAAATAAAATATGAAGGATAGTGGTAGAAGTCCCTATCTAAATCTTGGGAAAAGCATACATCTTTTTACTTGGTACTATGAGCCAGAAGCATTACCTTTAGAGATCACTTCTCTCATATACACAGCCTAAGTTATTAAAACTCAAAAGTCCATAAGAACTTAAAAGTGTATAATGCTTTTGTGTGATTTTAAACTATATTCATGTGCATATACATTCAACTATATACATATATGTGTGCACACATTATTTGCATAACATGTTGTTGTTCATCCTTCATACTCAAAGAGGACCGATGACACTGCAATGTTGGGATCAAGGTATGGTGTGTCCGACTGTCCAATCATGATCAGTCCAATATGAGAATATGACCTCAGAAGACCCTACCAAAAGTTGGACACAAATGGTTCATTTGAATGTTTGGGATGGAGAGAAATGTCTCTAGATTTGTGCATCTCATGTTTCCTTTGTGCTACTGCAATTCGTTCTGCTTTGTACTAGGCAGTGCTGTGCCAATATCTCCCACATCTCACTAACATTCTTCCGAGAGACCTTGACAGTGTCCTTGTATCATTTCTTGTGACCTCCGCATGAGCACTGTGTCATTTGAAATGCTGGGAGGAAGCCTATCTCTGTTCTAAGTTATTGAGGAACTTAGCTGGGGGTTCTAATATATTGCTACTTATAAATTAAAGGCTATTGCACCAGTTTTGGCAGCAAGCATTTATTATTAAATCATATTGAATGTTAGTAAAGAGTTGACCACATGGGTCCAAAGTAGAGTTTAGAAGCCCTCCATTACCTAGATAGCAAAAATCCCAGCAAGGGGGCTGGAGAGAGAATGTATGGCTGGTTCACTCGGGGTTCCAGGGCAAAAGAGTATAAGCCCTTTGTGGACCAGATGAGAGGCGGCCCTTATACACTGTCCAAAGCTAATTGGCTAGCATCATTCAATTCTTTTGATTGACAGGACCTGAGAGTGGTCCATACCAAAATGAGTTTTACCTTGCTGACCTCAGAGTCAAGTGAAAGACAGACTTTCTTAATCTCTACTGAGTTAGTCTGATCTCTAATGCACCTTTGGGGCTGGCTCTGAGAAACCAGCCAAAGTTCCTTAGTGGGATAGGGTCACTGGGTCTCCCCAAAAATCCATTATTAATAATTATTTTCTCACAGTGCTTGTCTTGTGTGAGTTCTCCATAAAATAGGCTTTTGGGTTAAATGTATGTTTGGTATACAGACTATATACATAGACAATTAAACATAGTAGATTCTGCTGAATTAATTACTTATAATTTCATAATGAAATCAAAATTCCTACAAAAAGAAATTTTGAAAGTGTATCTGATAATATGAGGAAAATTATAACCCTCCCTTCTCTCTCTAATCCATATTGTCATATTTACAATTCATTCACTAAAATGCCAAACTTCAATGAGAATGCTAACATCTATCATTCTTTCCACATAAATATATGTCCTCTAGTCTGCATCCCCAGTAATAAATAACTGGAGACAAAATCCACTCTATGCTGACACATTAAAAAGTTATTACTGAGTTTGAGAATGAAGCCTTGAGCTTTGTTAAAATGATCATTAAGTATCCATGGTATTAGTTTTGACCTTGGGCCACAATGACATCCACCCACTCAGTTCTCTGTTCATCCAGTCCTACTCACTTTCCATTATTGCTCAGCCCACTCCTTCTATTCCAACCTTGTCCTTCAGCTTACATACTCCTTCCAAGGATAGGTATGACCCTTCTTCACCATGGTCCAAGTCAAAGTAGTACACATCTTTCTTCTATTGAACATCACACCCACCCTTCACCACGTCCACCGGATCACATAAGAAATTGTTTCTTTCACAGAGAAATTACCTCTCTCACAAAATTCCCTTAAATGGAAGTGAGGCAACGCTAATTTGCTCCTATCCGTTATTCTATGCACCCTCTCCTGAAAAACAAAAGCAAAAGCAAAAACCATTCATTTCTCTCCATAATCACTGGTTCTTGAACACAGTCAGTGCTTTGAGATGTTTCTGAGATCGTTCTTTCAACAATTCCTCCTCATGTGTTTCTTTGCCCTGTATATGAACCCTTGCCCAAAGGCAAGAGTCATGTCTTCCAACTTAGTTTGTATAGTGACCAGAACAGAACTGTAAATACATGAGAACTGAATGAACATTGCTTAGCGGGGAGAAAGAAAAGAAAGAGTGTAGGCTTCTACTTCTGGCTCTGCTGCTAATTGGCTGAATGACCTTTGTTAAATAATTTTTTCTCTACTGTCTTTAGTTTCATCATCTTTAAACTGAGGGATTTGGACTAGACTGTCTCCAAATTCCCTTCCCTTCTGACTCTTTAGCTGGCCCCAATTCTGTCTGCAGAAATCAAACTGCGGGCTGATGAACTTCAACTATCTCTGGGGACCTGGATTCCTGAAGTTTGAAGGGATAGAAACAGATAGCAAATAAATTAATTTGTTCTAGGGAGCAAGGATCTTCCCCTCCCCTGATCCAGGCCCTATTGTCCAGTTTTCATAGGCACTGGATGTTCTCATGTTGACTCCTCTATCTCTACCCCTGTAGGAGGTTACCCAGAGTCTCATCTACTCTGATCTTTGAGCCCCTCTTCCAATAATCATGAATCATATCATTTTAATAAGCAGAGTTCCCAACTATACTCCTTCCCATAAGATGGTGGACCTCAGACTTAATATCTGCCCTGCCCAGTGGACTTTCCTAAGATGGTCACCAGTTGTGTATTGCTATTGGACATCCTGCCATGTCTGAAGACTACTGGGTCTCACCATCCACCCTGTAGTGGCAATTCTAAAGATCACTGGGCCTCTCTTGTCTGTCTAGTAGCTGAATCCTTCTGATGTGGGATGGATTTAGGGTCAAACTGATCGTGAGTCAGATGGCAAATTAATTGTGAGGTGATCCAAAAGAATTACAAGACTCAGTGATTCAGCTTCGCAAGTTTTATTGCAATACTGTGAGTGAACACAGGGAGAGAACCATGGAGGTGTCTCGAATAGGGAAAGAAAAGACAGTTATATTGATAGTATGGATAAATTGATTATCAGTCTCATTATAATAATCCCCTCCCTAGGGAGGTACATGGGAGGGCTTATCCTAATTTGGAGTTCCTGGGGATTTGAGCCAACCCCCAAGGCCTTTTTCCATGGAGGTGTGTTTTTGGGGTTTACATGTCATAAGGTGATCTGGGGACAAATTTGGTCTTTTTTTGCGCATGTCACCTTTTCATTCCCATGCCTAGTTTCCAAATATTTTCATTTATCAATTAGAATTTCTATATCCTGTCTGTGTATCATTGTTATAGTTAAGATCTCTATGACCTGCCTCTTTATGTTCTTGTTATGAGTGCTGATTAGTGTGGGTATTGAGAACCTAGGCCCTGACTTGTATTAATGAAGACTCAAGTCTTAAGCTATCCATTAATCCCTTTCAGAACTGGGGTGTGTAAGTTATAGTCTCTCTTGGAGCTCAGATCTAAATCAGAGCCTGGGCTTTAAGTTTTTCTATTAACCCCTTTGTTGCCTCCTACATCACTTCTATATGTATTTCTTCCCCTAGATAGAAAATAAACTCTTTAAGGACAGGAACTATCTCATTTTTCTATTTATAGCCTCAGCACTTGACACAATTTGGGGCACTTAGGAAGTACTTCACAAGTGTTTTTTCATTCATTTATAACTGAAATCCCCACCCAAATTAATACAATCACAGGACCAGCCATCTTGACTAAATCAAGCAATAAATCAAAAGTAAACTAGGCATGAATAAGTCTTTAATCAGTTTAAAAGGAGAATGAGGCTTTAGGTCATTGGATGAAAGCAGCAAATATCTTGTAATTAGCTGATAAAATCAGACATACCTCTGGGCTTAGGTATGACAAAGAAAGACAGCTTGGTATCTCACATTAGAGCAATGGATCAGTCTAGTCACTAAGGGGTTTAGAGACAAGAAGACTTTTTTTCTATCCCTCAGGCAACTGGAGGAGGTAGCAGTAGCTATCAGAGAAGCTAAGTGGCACAGTGCTGGCCCTGAAGTTGGGAGGACCTGAGTTCAAATTTCATCTCAGACACATTAGCTTTGTAACCCTGGGCAAGTCACTTAACCCCAATTGCCTTAAAAAATATCAGGGGCCATCTCCAGTGGACCCAGATGGCTCTGGAAAATGATGGTGACTTTACACAGCCCTCTCTCACTTAAATCCAATTCACTACAAGTCATGACATTACCCTGTTGTCATGGTCCTCTTTGAAAATAAAGGACAGGAGGGGCAGCTAGGTGGCGCAATGGATAAGGCACAGGCCCTGGATCCAGGAGGACCTGAATTCAAATCTGACATCAGATACTTGACACTTACTAGCTGTGTGACCTTGGGCAAATCACTTAACCCTCAATGAGGAGCAAAAAAAAGAAAAGAAAAGAAAAGAAAGGACAAACAATAACTAGAGCAGTAATGACCAAAGATCTAAGAAGTACCTGCAGATAGATGTAGAAAGACATTCAAGGGTATTACTCAAGGATCAACAGCTTTGGGGAGTGAGATTCCTTGTGGCAGTGGGGTGCTGGCTATGAACTCAGCAAAGTAGTGACCTGCAGAGACCAGTGGAAAGCTACCCCTCAGAAGAACTTCATGAGGACACCTTAAAAGGAGAAAAAAACTTCTAGTATTGGGAAGCTATGAACTATGCCTTTGCTACATGGCTTTCCTACATGTGACACCACCATTTTAACATGTTTGAGCCCACTGTCATCAGAGACCTTGAGGAGAATTCCCTTGGTTTGCCCTTGGTAAGTGATGCTTCTATAACAATTGTCCCTGCTATACTTGTTTGGTAAATAACCTTTTTATTTATTTATTTTTTTTTTTAGGACACAACTAGTAAGTGCCAGTGTTTGAGGCCGAATTTGAACTCAGGTCCTCCTGCGTCCAGGGCCAGTGCTTTATCCACTGCACCACCTAGCTGCCCCTGTAAATAACCTTTTTAAAAGCTAAGTCTGGCAGATAATTAATAGAAAGAATGCTTGTGGAAGTTTATAAGAGATACTAATAGAAAGCCCACTCCTTCAAGGTCACTCCTAAAACCCTGAGGGAAGTAATAGTCAGCCACCCTCTGAGGACTTAGCCCACAAAGTGGAGTTGGGGAACTGGCCCCAGAAGGGGTACTCCCCATTCATTCAAATTTTCAATTAATTCACTTTCCAATACGTTCATAATTTGCTATAAGGAAAGAAAAAAGATATAATGACAAATTCTTACTGGGGAAAAATGCCTGAGGCTTCTGACTGTGAGGAATGAGCTCCAAGGCTCCAGGGACGTTAAGAACTCAGCAAGCAGGACTAGAGAAGCAATTCTTGGAACGCTTTGGTTCATGGATTCCTGGGGTACAGAATGCAAAGCTAGGGAACAAATTTAACATTAGCTCTGCGAGGATTTATCTAAATAAAAGAAGCCAAATTACACAAACCAAAAACCCAGTGTCAATTAGCTTTGCCCAATTTGAGAGAAAATGCTAAAGCATAATTAAAATTAATTGGCAGGATATTCTTGTGGGGGTTTTTTAAATCCATTGTTCTTTCTCAGTGCACAAAACATTGAATAACTAACATCAGAGGCTATAGCTCCCAAGTCTTGGAGCAGAGAGCCCAATCTGGGCCAAAGTAGGTAAGTGCTAGTTCTGCCTGGTTCAAGCAAATTGCAAGTTAAAAATTACCTAATTAGCAACCCTGTTTGTTGGTGGCCTATTTACCAGGATGATCCTGCCTGTTCAGTGATTTTCTTTCTTTTTTTTTTTTGTGAGGCAATTGGGGTTAAGTGACTTGCCCAGGGTCACACAGCTAGTGTCAAGGGTCTGAGGCCAGATTTGAACTCAGGTCCTCCTGAATTCAGGGCCAGTGCACTATGCCACCTAGCTGTCCCTAGTGATTTTCTTAATTGATCTTAATGCTCAGAATTTGTTGTGTCCACTACATACTGTGCTGTTCAGACCAACTTAGTTTCTGAATTCTTCAACTTCAACTTCAAAGAGCTGGGGACTTTGCCTCTCTGTATCCCCTCAGGCCTTGGACACTGGAGCACTCAAGTACTGCAAGAGAGAATGAATGCTTCCATTCTATCCCCTTCCATTATCAGTTATTCAGTGGTCAGTGATTCAGTAATCATATATTTAGGAGGATGTTCGGCCACTGAATCGAAAAGACATTTATTTTTGCCTTTGTGGAATTGACCAGGAGAATGTGGTCAATTTGATGAGATTAAAGGGCAAAGTATTTGTTTGGGACTTTAATCATGTCTCCTTGATAGAAAGAAATGTGCCCATTGATCACCTTCTTTGGTAAAGCTAGGGAGTATTATTGGCCTGGGGACTTGTTGATGCATTCACACATTGCTGAGGATGGTTTGTTGAGTGATAGAATTTATTATTGATTTAATCAAATGGCACAATGGAAGGATCATTGGCTCTGGAGTCAGAGCATCTGGGTCATTCTCATCTCTGATAGTACTTGTGTGACCTCAGGCAAAATCACTTAACCGGTCTCATCTTCCTCAATCTATGGAATGATAGAAGAGATGGTTTCTGAGGCCTCTTCCAACTTCAGATCTACACCCTAAGATTCAGACTTTTAAAAGGGAGTAGCCAGATCTTCAAGGGAAATACCAGAGCTGAACATAATAGAGAAGATGGGAGTGGACTTCCAGGAGAGTGAAGCCCATTCCTCAGTAGCACACTTAAGGAAACCCCTCTAAAACCTACAGATGGCAGCTACAGCACCTTGACAACAGAGTTTCTTGGCCCTAGAGGGGACAGGGTCAGAACCTCTCAGGACTTCCTGGACTGGTAACCACATGGCCCAAGAAATGATATGGGGAAGCAGAGCAGCAAAGAACATAGCTATGGTATGGAAAAGTCAAGTTGAAGTACATCTTTAGTCTATACAGGCCTGATTTTTTTTTTGTGGGGCAATGGGGGTTAAGTGACTTGCCCAGGGTCACACAGCTAGTAAGTGTCAAGTGTCTGAGGCTGGATTTGAACTCAGGTACTTCTGAATCCAAGGCTGGTGCTTTATCCACTGAGCCACCTAGCTGCCCAGGCCTGAAATTTTTGTTTTTTTTTTCTTTTAGCGAGGCAATTGGGGTTAAGTGATTTGCCCAGGGTCACACAGCTAGTAAGTGTTAAGTGTCTGAGGCCGGATTTGAACTCAGGTACTCCTGACTCCAGGGCCGGTGCTCTATCCACTGCGCCACCTAGCTGCCCCACCTGAAATTTTTTTAAAAAGGTTTTCTCTTTCTAGAAACCTCAAATGCAAAATTTCCCTTTAGTGAGCCCCAAAAGCTACAGGCTATGGAGTCCATAACACCTCCTGGAGGAGGTAAGAGGATTCACAAGAATGGTAGCAACTCCAAAATGCTTCCAGGATAGTCTCAACCCTAAGGTGGCACATGAGTCCAGGAAGACTTTATGAGACATGGAGGAGGTGGGGAGGAAGGTTGGGCTCACTGAAGAGAAAAGGAGCATCAGTGGAAAGGGCAAGGGATTTGGAGTCAGAGGGTCTGGGTTCAAATCCTAGCTCTGCAGTTTAGCACCAATTTAAACTTGGCAACTCGTTTAAACTTTCTTCATCTCAGTTTCCTAATCTATAAAATATGAGGATTAGACTTGACCTCTCATTTCTCTGCTAGTTCTAAATCCATGATCCTGTGAGATCATTGTGTTTTGCACTGCAAATAAATAAAAGCTGTTGAACTTTTAGGATAGTTACTGTTAGATTTGCGTGCTTTGAGGGGAATTGAAGTTTCTTTGACCTACATCTCTAAAGACCTAGACACAAGCTATATATTCAGAGATTCTCAGGGGAAGACTTGAGTGGGGACCTGAACCAAAGAGTGATTTGGGGGATATGCCCAAGATTAAATTCAATCCAGGTAAACCCAGAGCTTGGGGGTCTAGGTAGCAGTTAGCAATACTAGCCAGGGCCTATATTTTTCAGTTTTGTAGGGCTGGTACTTGTTTAGCATCGTAGGATTTGAAGCTTTCAGGACCTAGAAGGATCATTTAAGAGCTAACCTCTTCATTTCACAGATAAAGAAGCTGAGGTTGAGAGGAGTGAAATAACTTATCTCAGATAGTTAGTCAGATAGATAGTTCTTTTTTTTTTTTAATTTTTTTTTTTTAGTGAGGCAATTGGGGTTAAGTGACTTGCCCAAGGTCACACAGCTAGTAAGTTTTAAGTGTCTGAGGCTGGATTTGAACTCAGGTACTCCTGACTCCAGGGCCAGTGCTCTATCCACTACACCACCTAGCTGCCCCATAGATAGTTCTTTAACTACCAATCCAATGCTATTTTCACAATCACAGACAACAAGTCCTAGAGGGTAGGAGATCTAGCTTGATAAAATTCTTTTTACTCAGTAAATAAGCCTTTGGCAAGTTGTTTGGGGTTAATGACAAGGGATAAAGATATTAGGCTTCAAGAGCGAGGTCATATGACAGCATATTCAGATCTCAAATCAGAGTCTGATCTCTCAGAGAGAGACCCAGAGGACTGCTAATAACCCAAGGGAAGAGAGAGGAGAAAGGTGACTCAACAACAAGGAACGCTAGGGCCATCAAAACAGGAAGAGGGGCAGCTAGATGGTACAGTGGATAGAGCACCAGCCCTGGAGTCAGGAGGACCTGAGCTCAAATCCAGTCAGACACTTAACACTTACTGGCTGTGTGACCCTGGGCAAGTCACTTAGCCCCAGCTGCCTCATCAAAAAAAAAAAAAGAAAAGAAAAGAAAAGTTAAAACAGGAAGAGTCCAAAGAAGGGGAAGAGGAGGATGGAATGGAACAGATGAATAAACAGAGGAAGAGAACCAGAGGAAGAGGGAGGGAGGCAGGGAGGCAAAAATAATGTCAGTGTGGTTGGTGAATGCCAAGAAGAGATAAAAGACAAAGTGGGCTGGAGGAAAATAATAGAAAATGAGGAAGCTTGAACCTCTTAAGGGAATGTTTAATCAGAAAGCCTATATTTGAACTGAGTGAAAAAGTAGCAGCTGGGGGACCCTGAAAAGCTAAGTGCCTCAGGTTCTCAGAGTCTGGGGAAGAAAATGTTGGCAAGAACAGGAAATAATGTGATTTTTTTTTCTCTTGATGATGCTGTTTCAGGATCTCTGTCAAAGCTACCTTCTGCAGGACAGGCAAGTTGATGAATAGAATGATTTCTCTACTGACTCTGTGTCCTTTTGATTCTCTCTCCAGAAAGGCATCCATCTTGTCCTGTTTATTAGATTGTAAGCTCCCTGAGGGCAGAGACAGCCTTTTGCCTCTTTTAGCACAGTGCTTGGAACATATTAGGTTCTTAATAGATATTTATGTATCTGAAATTTGGGAATCCAGACAGTGGGATTAGGCAACAATGTTTGTCCTTACCCTATAATATTGACTTCAAAAAAAGAGGCTGTTTGGTTGTTTGGCACAGAAGTTAAAAAAAAAAAAACCATACAGGGGCAGCTAGGTGGCGCAGTGGATAGAGCACCAGCCCTGGAGTCAGGAGTACCTGAGTTCAAATCCGGCCTCAGATGCTTGACACTTACTAGCTGTGTGACCCTAGGCAAGTCACTTAACCCCAATTGCCTCACACACACACAAAAAAACATACATTGGGAGAGCATTGCAAATGACCCCTCTCCCTGCAAATAAAGCAGAGGTAGTGCTACTTTGCCAACCTACAATTTACATTTTCAGCTTAGAAGTCAAGTGAATCTTATAGAACAGCTGTCTACATTTTTCTCTGTGGAAGAGGGGGAGGTGCATTAATTAGCATTTCTCATTCCCTATTTTAAAAATCTATTCAACTATAATACGTATAACACTTACCGTGGCTCCCTCTCAATGCCCCTTCTCAATATCCCCCCTGTTAAGGGCTAAAATTCTAGCTATTCTGTCTAAAATATCTAATGAGTGGTCGCCAATAAATTATAAGCTTTAGCAAGAGTTAGACTTTTAAGCATTTATTAAGGAGAATAAGAATTTGGTAAAGAGAGAGAGAAAGGCCTAGATTCGTATCTATTAAAGGGAGAGCACATTTCTAGCTCCGCTCTCCACCAGAGTCCAAAGGAAAAAAAGAGTAAGAGCGAGCGCCACTCTCTTCCTTCTTCCTCTCACTAGCCCGCATCACTTCCTGACGCCAAAGAAAAGACTGCTGGTCTTGCCCTCAAAGACCTATGCTTCATGGGTGGAACTCTTCTACAGTATGTCTCCAGCAGGTGGCGTTATTCCAATCGTTACACCCCAATTAACTTCCCTCTGTTGTTGTTTAGTCACTTTTCAGTTGTGTCCTTCTCTTTGTGACCCCATTTAGAGTTTACTTGGCAAATGTAAAGGGGGAAATGGGGTATGGGTTTGGGTTAGGGGTTGGGGTTCTTAGGAATTCCTCTTTAAAGAATTACACCCGGGGGAGCTAGGTGGCACAGTGAATAGAGCACCGGCCCTGGAGTCAGGAGTACCTGAGTTCAAATCCGGCCTCAGACACTTAACACTTACTAGCTGTGTGACCCTGGGCAAGTCACTTAACCCCAATTGCCTCACTTTAAAAAAAAAAAAAGAATTACACCCTCTTGCACACAAAAGTAGTTAGAATAAAATGGTAGTTTATTTAGGGGCATGGGAAGGGAAGGCGGGGGAAGGGAAACCATGAAAGAAATCCTTGAACTTCTCATGGGGAGATAGGCACAAAGCACGTGGCTCAGAGGTACCAATCAACTGGAGCAGGAGACTAGTAGGTACTTTTATAGAAGATTGATGGGGGGAGGGGTCACCATTTGACTGTGGAAAGTTCCTTTAGTGAGGGAGGACCATCCACCACTGGTAGTGACTAGAGGAATTGGGTGAGGGGTGGCTACGGATCCCTCTTCAGGACACAAAGGTCGCAGCCACACCCAAATTTTTTATCTCCGCAGGGTAAGGGAGACCAGAATGAAGGGTGGGAATCCGAAGCTAGCTCAGATTTGGTTCCGCTTATCTCTCTAGGCATTATCTGTCCTCTGCTTTAGTTTCTCAAGGAGAAGGTTCCTTGATGTGCCCCAGAGAACTTCTGGAGTGCTCTGCACCCCATGACAGCAAAGATACTGGAGTGCTTTGCCATTTCTTTCTCCAGCTCATTTTACCGATGAGGAAACTGAGGCAAAACAAGGTTAAGTGACTTGCCCAGAGTCACACAGTAAGTGTCTGAGGCTAGATTTGAACTCAGGAAAATGAGTTTTCCTGTCTCCAAGCCCCATAGTCTATCCACTCTAATCTCTCTCTGCTCCCTTACTAACCTGCCATTTCTCACTTTACTGCTGAAGGCTCACCTGGCTATTCCTTCACATACACTTTCCCAGTATTTTATTTTTTGTTGTTTGTTTGTTTGGGGGGAAGCAATTGGGGTTAAGTGACTTGCCCAGGGTCACACAGTGAGTGTCAAGTGTCTGGGGTCACATTTGAACTCAGGTCCTCCTAAATCCAGGGCTAGTACTCTATCCACTGCACCACCTAGTTCCCCCTTTTCCCAGTATTCTTTCACCCAAAACCCTACTTGTATCCTGTCTGGAGAAGGAAATGGCAAATCACTCCAGGTTTTGTGTTTTGGTTTTTTTTCACTTATCAGACTTTTATTCTTATTGTGATTTTTTTGTCTTCTGTGTGTGTGTGTGTGTACTACATCCTCCATTCCCACATATGCTTTATGCTTCCGTCATTTCTTCACTGACTCATCTCCATCCCAGTCCCCTGGATCCCCCAATTGTGCTCACAGAATTTTAGAGCAGGCAAGGAAGTTAAGAGACCATCTATCTGAGCTCATTGGAAGGCAACATGGTATAGTGGAGAGCATGCTGGGCTAGGCAGGAAGAACTGGGTTCAAATCCCACCTCTGACATGTATTAGCTATGACAAGTCACAATCTCTCTGTGCCTCAGTTTCCCCATTTGTAAAGTGGCAATAATAAAATCTATAGTGCCCATCTCACATGAAGACTGATATAACCTATGTTAGGGGTCTTTGCTTTGTAGGCTTCAAAATGATATATAACGTTAGTCGACTGCTTCCATTTTACAGATGAGCACTGTCACCATTTCCCTTCCAATAACAAACAACAACAACTTGCATTTATATACCACTTTAAGGTTCTAACAACCCTATTAGTTAGAAAGTACAAGTATTATTATACACATTTTCTAGCTAGAGAAAAGTCACCATAGCACCTACTATGTATGTGGCCAAATGATATTATTAATACCATTAATCCCTTCCCCCTCCCCTCCTCCCCTGCCCAGTCAATGGGCAGCCACTTTGTCCCCAGATTTTTGCTTCCCCAAAGAGTGCTGGTATGAATATTTTGATACAGCTTGAGACTTTCTTTCTTTGGCCTTCTTGGAGTTTTGCCCAGTAGTGAGACTGCAAGGACCAAGGGTATGATCAGTTCAGTTTGAACCCTGATCAGACTGTGAAAGTTTCTAGTGTTTCTTCATTATAAGTAATATTAACTCCAAGTTTTAGATAGATGCTTCTGAACATATTCAGAAAATACTCTTTTACAGTAACTATTTTTCTTGTAACTATTGATATATTCATGAGTTTATTATTAATAAAGTCATATTATTAATATGATGAATTATATTTGTGGTTTTCATCATGCAGAGTCATACTTTGGCTAATGGTATAGGTCCAGCCTGATCATAGTGACTAATTTTTTAATATATATTGCCTCCTTGTGATTGCATCAGCTCCCATGGGTATAATTATAAGCTTTATACAGTTGACTCCCAGATTTATATATTCGGCCCTAGTCCCTCTCCTGAGTCCTGGTCCCACATCACTAACCATAAATTCAAACTTTTTGGATATTTTAAACTGGATGGCTGGCTGTTGTTTTTTTAAATCTTTCCCCTAAAACATATTCTTTCCCCAAGCTTCTTTATTTCTGTCCAGGGTACCACTTTTCTTCTGGGTACCCAGGAGCACAACTTTTGAATCATCTAGACTTTCCACTCTCTCTCACTTTATGCATGCAGTCAGTTTCCAGGTCTTGTTGCCTGTACCTCCTCAATATCTTTTAAATCTCTACTCACATGACCACCACAGACCTCTTCAACCCCATCACAGACTGGACTGTTGGAATATCCTCTTTTTTGTTTTGTTTTTGCTTGTTTGTTGGTTTTTTTTTGGTGAGGCAATGGGGGTTAAGTGACTTGCCCAGGGTCACACAACTAGTAAGTGTCAAGGGTCTGAGGCCGGATTTGAACTCAGATCCTCCTGAATCCAGGGCCTGTGCTCTATCCACTGCGCCACCTAGCTGCCCCTGCAATATCCTCTTAATTGACCTCCCAGCCTGAAGTCTCTCTCCACTCTCATCTATCTTCCATACAGCTGCCAAAATGATTTTCTAAAGCACAGGTCTGATCATGCCATCCACCAAGTCTATAAATTCCAGTGACTTCCTATTACTTCTAGGATCAAATATAAACTCCTCTGTTTGGCATTTGAAACACTTCATGACCTGGGTCCAACTTACCCGTCCAGGCTTCTCACACATCACTCCCAGCCAATTAGGCCTTCTTGTTCCCTATTTAGGCAGTTAATTGGTGCAGTGGATAGAATGCTGGGCTTGGAGTCAGGAAGACCTGAATTTAAATACAATCTCAGACACTTACTGGCTGTGTCTCTAGGCAAGTCACTTAACCTCTACCTCAGTTTCCTCATATGCAAAATGGGACTAATAATAGCATTTGGTCACATAGTAGGTGCTCTGTAAATTCTTATTCGCTGCCTCTCCTTCCCCTCATTCATTATATTCTATCCCATTCTCTAGGCCATTGCAAAGGTTGTCCACCATGCACCCCCTCCTCACCTCTATCTCCTAGATCATTTCCTTCAAAGCTCAACTCAAACTCGGCCTCCCACATGATGCCCCCAGCTACTACTGCCTCTTTCCAACCTCGAATTATCTTGCCTTTGCTTGCCATACAATATTTTGCATATACACTTGGAAGTGTAGATATTGTCTCGCCTGATGGAATGTAAGCTCCTTGAATATAGGATAGGTACTGTTTATTTTTTTGTCTTTTTATCCTTAGAACTTAACACAATGCTTAGCACATATTAGGTGCTTAATAAATGATAGTGGGGGCAGCTAGGTGGCGCAGTGGATAGAGCACCGGCCCTGGAGTCAGGAGAACCTGAGTTCAAATATGGCCTCAGACACTGAACATTTACTAGCTGTGTGACCCTGGGCAAGTCACTTAACCCCAATTGCTTCACCAAAAAGAAAAAGAAAAAAGATAGTGGGTTGGCTGTGATCCAAATATGGATATCCCCACATCAAGGCCAGTGATTTTTTTCACTACTGTCTTTCAATAGTAACTCAAATTTACATGGCACTCTTTACTGTCAAAGAAGCATTTTCATGATAATAGTACAGTCAATCCTTTACTTTCTTGGGGGTAACAATCCTAGAAAATGGTATGAAAGTAAAAAACTAGAATGTTGATACATTGAACCTATGGGAAATAGGGGGTTAGGTTGGTTCCCTCAACCACCAAAAACTGTAATCTTTTGCTAGAGATTGCTGAAAAAACACTTTTGTGCATACAATTCTTTATAACAAAACATTAACTCTAACAGTATGCATTTTTCCTAATACAGTAACTATGAAATCATTTATAAAAGGCAGTACACAAAATAAAATTGGTAACAAATGCGAAACATTTTTCTCACTAGTAATTGCCTAGAATTCTTTGACCTTTCCTGCTAATATGTCAACAACAGTACCATAAATATTGTATAGCAAATAAAATTCTTAAAGCTAAAACATTTTTCCACCTGAATCTTACCTTCCACTGTGTCAGATAGCACTGTGAGGGTGTTGTCCTATATGTAATATTGCTGTAAACCTCTCTACCTTGGCCTTCTTCTGAAAACCAAGGGAGAAGTTGGTGGCCCTTTAGTCATTGCTGTTAGAAGACAGCAAGGTCTCCACAACACCTCTGACACTCTGTGCTTCACGACTAGTGGATGGCCTTGGAGATCATGAAGGAAGCATCAGCTGGAAATAACCCATCAGGAAGTCTGCTTCCTGCAATTAAAGACTTCCAATCTAATGGTCTCCTTAAGGGTTTCCTAGCCCATAGTTGCTGTAGACATTGCCTAAGGAAGTTTAGCTAAAACCTTTATCACTAAGCTGCATCACTGACTTTGCTCACTTGGGTTTAGAGCCCAAAGGACTTTTGCACTATGTTTTGGGGGCATAATTATACAAAAACTTGAGTGTTAAAGGCGAATAATAAAAAACATGCAACAAATTCACAGGAAGATCTTTATAATAGCAGGGTAGACGAGACCAGTGAAGCCCTACTAAAATACCAGCTGCTCCACAAACTTATATGCTTGGGACCTCTCATTTTTTAACTACTGTGCATAACTGAGAATGTGGGCAATTGCCAATGGGAAAGTTAAAATTAGGTTACTAATAAAAGCACAGAAATGCTTAAAGCCCTAAAAGTTAAATGCACGAATGTTAAGGATTGACTATAATAAATAATATTGATATTTTTATATAGCTTTGTATGGATCATCTCATCTGATCCCTGATAATGATCTTTTAGTGTAAGAATAAAACTTTCATTTATATAGCACTTTAAGGTTTGCAAAGCAATATACATATATATAGGAGATATATATATAAATATATATGTATATTTTTATATACACATACACACACATATATATGCATATATATGCTCACTGAAAAGTTTTTGCTTATATTGTGTTCATTTTATAAAAGCAAACTCAAGTTATGCAAGGTTAAGGGAAATTGACCAGTCAAACATCTAGTATGTAAAACTAAAGCAGGATTTGATCTTCCATATCTTCCTGACTCCAGGTCCAGTGTTCTATCTGCTATGCTACATTGTAGGTATGTATTATTGCTGTTTTACAAATGAGGAAACTGACACCCAAAGAGATTATACAACTTGCCACAAAGCTAGTAAAGCAGCAGTCTGGGCTCTAACCCAAGTCTTTTAACAACATTCCAGAGTTCTTTCTCTGGAAAGAGCTACTCTATTCCTATCCTGACTGATTTGGGAACCTCCATTTCCCTTAGAGATTCTTCCCCCTCCCCCTTCCCTCCTCCCCACCATTTAAACTCACTTAGGGATCATAGGATTCAGAATCAGGAATTTCTAGGGAATGCCTGATTGGGCATGACCACAGGAAGCTTTTGGAAGCAGACCTTTGTTTGCCTTAGGCCATCTTGCTGCCCTGGTTCTAGATCTGAGAGAAATTACTGCAACTTTACATTAAATTCACACTGTGTTCCCTTTTCAAATTGGGAAGAATGCTCCTGAGAAAGGCTCCTTAAGCTATAATTTGTACATTCCGTTGCCAAAAAGAAATTGCATGAAGACGGCTTGCCTCCTACGCCTTTAGCTTACTTGCAAATAAAAGTTTATGCTCTGTGAGCAAATTAGTTTTTCTGCAGCAATGGTGAGAATCTGCTGAGGTAAATCTTACAAGTGAGAGAGGGCATCATGCTTCACTTGGCATCTCAAGTCAAACCTCCTGCATTTTTTATGAGCACCACACATCAACAGAATGAGCAAACCTTCCTTTCAAGTCAATCCTTTTCTCTCCTCATTATGTTCGGTTTATCTCATCTTACACTTACATTAAAGTAACATGGTTCTTTAGGCCTTTCTTACCTCCCTGAATTTAGGACTATCATCACCTAGCAACCCGGGCAACCAGAGAAACATGACCCTGGTGAATACAGCATGAGCTTTCTGCCCAGGACTCAGGTCAGTGCCTTTGGATCTCCGTTTGACATCAAACTGTCTGTGACTTAACCCCAGGTTACTCTGTAACTTACTGTTATCCAATTAAAGACTTCCAATCTAATGGTCTCCTTTTCTCTGCCACCTCTTAGAATATATATCTTCCTTGAAGACACAGTGCAAATGCCACCTTCTGCAGGAAGCCTTATTCCTCCCAGCTGCTGGTACTTTCCCTTCAACATTTACCTTCCTTGAGGCAGCTAGGTGGCCCAGTGAATAAAGCACCAGCCCTGGATTCAGGAAGACCTGAGTTCAAATCCAGCCTCAGATACTTGACACTAGCTGTGTGACCCTGGGCAAGTCATTTAACTCTAGTCGCCCCCCCCCCAAAAAAAAATTTATCTTCCTTGTATTCTGTAAGCATTTTGCATGATCAAAGGAAATGATATTTGTAAAATGTTTAGCATAGTACTGGGCATGTAGTAGGTTCTTAATAAATGATTATTTTTCCCTTCCTCCTCATCCTTGAATATACCTCTCTACATTCCTGTGGTCTCCTCCATTAGAATGTAAGCTCCCTAGGTGCAGCTAGGTGGCACAGTAGGTAGAGCACTGGCCCTGGATTCAGGAGGACCTGAGTTCAGATCCAGCCCCAGATACTTGACACTTACTAGTTGTGTGACCCTGGGCAAGTCACTTAACCCTCATCGCCCCGCAAAAAAAAAAAAAAAGGAATAGAATGTAAGCTCCCTAGGGACAGCTAGGTGGCACAGTGGGTAGAGCATTGGCCCTGGATTCAGGAGGACCTGAGTTCAGATCCAGCCTCAGACACTTAACACTTACTAGCTGTGTGACCCTGGGCAAGTCATTTAACCCCAATTGCCACACACACACACACACACACACACACACACACACACACACACAGAAAAGAATGTAAGCTCCTTGAGGGCAGAGATGGTTTTTGTTTTTTCTTTGTATCCCCAACACTTAGCATAGTACTTAATAAATGTAAAGGGTTTCAGGCTTAGGGAATGGCCTGTGCAAAAGCACAGAAATGAGAAAGTGAATGTCAGAAGATCACAGTAAGTAAGTAGCAAAGCAAAATTAGAACTCAGGTCCTTGACCCAGAAGGACTCAGGTCCAATTTTTTTTTCAACCTACCCAAAAAATAATTATCCAGACTTTGTCCAAAGACTTCTAGAACCCACTTCCTCCTAAGGCAGCCCATTCTACTTTTGGATAGCTCTGGTAGGAAATCTTTCTTTCTATCATAACCTAAGACTTCTCTTTTCCAATATTCATGACAACATATTGCTGATCTCCAAAGCTTCCTTTCCCACAAGACCAAAGAAACATGAAACAATGTAAGCATACCTGGATTTCTCCAGGTACTTTAGTGGGCCTACATAGGGGGTTATTACATAAGTAGTCCAAGATCCTATTCTCTTCTGAACACAAGATATCATTAACTAAGCTGTATCCTGTCCTCAGTCTTACATAGTATCAGCTATACCCTGTACCACTCCAAATGTCACTTAATGATCATTGAAGACAGGCTGAGTTCAAATTTGGCCTCAGATACTTGACACTAGCTGTGTGACCCTGGGCAAGTCACTTAACCCTCCCTCATTGCCCTGGAAAAAAAAAGAAAAAAAAAGATCATTGAAGAATTCTGCTTTTGTGGTTATTGTGGTGGTTGTTGTTGTGAACTGGTACTGTGACTTCATTGGTATAGGGAATTATTGATAAGGAAACACTTTATCATGCATACATGCACTTCTCTGCAACATGGAAAGAAGGAAGGAAGAAAGGAAGGAAGCATTTATTAAGTATCTACTAAATGCTAGCCAGGCAGCTAGGTGGTGAAAAGAACAGGGCCTGGAGTCAGGAAGACCTAAATGCAAATCCAGCCAAAGACACTTATGTGTGACCTTGGGCAAGTCACTTAATGCTGTTTGCCTCAGTTCTTCATCTATAAAATGAATAGGAGAAGGAAATGACAAAGCAATCCAGTGTCTTTGCCAAGAAAACCCCAAACAGTCGCAAAGAGTTGGACATGACTGAAATGACTGAACAACTAAAGTGCTTGTCATTGCACTTAAGTGCTTTACAAATATTATCCCACTTAGTCCTCACAACAACCTTGTGTAAGGGCTGTTATTATCTTCATTTTACATTTGAAGTAAGGGAGGCAGACAGAGGCCAAGTAACTTGCTGCAGCTACATAGTTAGTAAGTGTCTGAAGCCAGATTTGAACTGGTCTTCCTGACTTTAGGTCCACTACACCACCTAGCTGCCTGACTAACACTTAGTAGGTTCTTTGTTTTTTTGTTTTTGTTTTTAATTTTTTTTTTCTTTTAGTGAGGCGATTGGGGTTAAGTGACTTGCCCAGGGTCACACAGCTAGTAAGTGTTATGCATCTGAGGCCAGATTTGAACTCAGGTACTCCTGACTTCAAGGCCGGCGCTCTATCCACTGCGCCACCTAGCTGCCCCCGTAGGTTCTTAATAAATACTTCCTTCTGGCAGCTAGGTGACGCAGTGGATAGGGAACTGGCCCTGGATTCAGGAGGACCCGAGTTCAAATCCGACCTCAGACACATGCCACTTACTAGCTGTGTGACCCTGAGCAAGTCACTTAACCTTCATTGCCCTGCAAACAAAAGAAAACAAACAAAAAAATAAATGCTTCCTTCCTTTCTTCCTTCCTTGAAATCTTAGAAAATCATCTGGATAAGGTAAGTGACTTATCCAGGGTCGCACAAGTAGTATGTGTCACAGGTAGAAATTTAATCCACATTTTCTGGATTCCCAAGCTAACTTTCTATCCACTTTGTCATTTTGCCTCCCCTATTATAATATTATTAGCATGTGCATTAGCAGAACAGTTGCCCATGGTCACTATTATTGCTTTCAGTCAGAAAGCAATGTGTCTCTCTCTTCTCTCTGAGACAATATATTTGCAATAGTGCCTTATTAAAAGTTATCAAGGTTATTACTGTTGTTGGTGTTATTTATCCTTCATTTTCTTTTTTTTTCTTTTTTTTTTTAATCCTTCATTTTCAAAGAGGACCAAGGACATCATGGGGTGATGTCTTGACTAGCTTGTGAATTGGATTTAAGTGAGACACAGTTGCACTAAGTTGTCAGCTTCACTTTCTCTCCCAGAATCATTAAAGTCCAGTGGCAAGAACAAAAATCAAGATTACGAGCAATGGCCTGGGATGTGATGTATAACCTTGACATCTTCGATGTCTGACCAAGCTTTAAGTGCTCCACAGTGCCTGTTTCAGCCACCTTCATGGCCACTGGAACAAGTTGTTCTCATCCACCCATTCTAGCAAGGAAAGTCTTCACATGCTTGGGGTAGGGATCACCCTAACTTATCAATGGATTGGAGGCCTATTGGTTACCCTCAACTAGTTTAGCCTGTCTGCCAAGAAGGTTTTACCACAGTGTGGCCTCTGAGCATGCTACAGCTTCTTGGAGCCACAGGTGAAAATTAGGTGACAGGTAGACCCCAAAGGCAGATGAGCAGCTCTGAAAAGGGCTCAGCAAGCCCTAATACCAGAGGAACTAGATCTCCCAGAATACCCCATACACCCCAGCAAGATTATTACAAATATTATTGAGGGATTTTTTGTGAATATCTTTGAACTAGAGCCAATTCCATTATACTCATCCCCAAACCTTAGCCTGTTGGACTTCTCAGCCACCATGTCATATGCAGATATATATTTTAGCCATGTGTTCAGTGATACTAATAACATATTCATATAGCACTTTAACATTTGCAAAGCATTTTACATATATTATCTCAAGATCTCACAACCCAGGGAAATAGATTCTATTATTATCATCTCCATTTTATAGATGAGAAAACTAAGAATTGCCCAGAATCACACAGCTAGTTAGTGTTTGAGGCTCTAAGTCAGATGATAAAGCATTTCCTATTTTGCCAAATAATATGAAAAAATATTAATCCAGTTCTATAGTTAAAGGAATTGTAAGAATGGCTGAACTTAAGTGGGCCATTGACTGACCTACTTTAAACTATCATTTTTACTGGCTAAAATTTCTCCCTCCCCACATAGGTGGGACCCACGAGGACATTCTTTGAAAGAGAGAGTTTCCATTTAAATCTTCTGAATGCCTGAAAAGTCACTTTTACTTACCTCCTTTGCTCTTCTTTGCTCTACATAATTGTCTTGAGTGCAGGAAAAGGCAAATTTCCCTGATATTAAAGTCAGCTAGCAGGGAAGGGAGAGTTTTCTGACTTTTTTTTCTTCTGAGGGACAAAGCCCAGTAGATTTTTTAAAAATTTCTTTTGGTTTTCAAAAGCAGTGGCTATAGTGAATGGCATCTAAGTGTTAGGATGTGCACCCTGGGAATCAAGATGGAAAAGGGCTATAAGAAGAACTTTCTGGGAGGTTTTCATCATTTTATTCAATAAAAAGAAAAAAAATCTTAAAAAAAATTTAAAAGCCTGGAAAAGAAATACTCCAGATGCCTCCATGTACCCTAGGATGAACTCAGCATTGTGAATTAAGCTGTGATTGAGAGGGAGACAAGAAAGTGTGGGTGGTGGAGAAAGACTGAAATGCACACCGAGACAGCAATAAGCAGGGTTATAATATCACCATTTGTCAAAAGCCAAACAGCATGTCGAAGAGGCAAAAGAAAAAGTGAAACAATATGCAACAGAATATATGTCCAGAGTAAAATGAGTCTGCCAGGGGTTGAGAGGGCAGTGAGGAGAGAGAAGAGCCCTGAGTACAATTGAAACCCAAACTCCAGGGGGAATAGTGACTAATCATGGGTCATCCTGTCTAGACCCAGCTGATTCAATATGGATTTGTGGTGATGAAAGAGATATACAAGCCTATTTCTCAAGACCACAAGGGTTGTTCAAACAGTAAATTATAAGGGAAGTTACCAACACATTGTAAAGAACACAGTTGTAACCTATTTGTGACTCAGTCTACCCTTGGTTAAAAATCACTGCTTTCTCAACATGTCTCCAGATAAAAGGTGTGACTCAATCTTACAACATGAAAACATTTCTGCAGCAAAAATTCACCATCAACTTGATGACATTTAGGGAGGGAATGTTTCCAGTCAACAAAGCATGTCATTATAGCCCTGATTCTGTATGAAATAGACCCTATGTTTTACTTGACTAACAAGTTTTTTTTTGTTTGTTTGGATTTTTTTGTGGGGCAATGAGGGTTAAGTGACTTGTCCAGGGTCACACAGCTAGTAAGAGTCAAGTGGCTAAGCCCGGATTTGAACTCAGGTCCTCCTGAATCCAGGGCTGATGCTTTATCCACTGGGCCACCTGGCTGCCCAAAGTTTTTTAATCTGTTAGAAAATTAAATCCAAACTTCTCAACCCAACATTTCAGACCCTTCACAAGGTGGCTCCAATCTATATTTCTACCAATCTGGCTAGCTATTCCCTAATACCTATCATGTGCTCCCCATGCTTCAGAGACATACCCCCATTTTTTACTGATTCTATGCCATTGTTCATGCAATTATCTGTGTCCATTTACCATTCCCCTTTCATTCTATTTGCTGAAGTCCTCCTTGTCCTTCACAATGTACTTCCTCCTCAAGTCACAGAATCAGAGAATTGGGGGCAACCTCAGTGACAATCATACTTGAACAGGATATCCTTTTATATCAGTCCCTAAAATTCATCATCCAATCTTTGCATAAAGTGAGGGGGAATCCTCTACTCACTGCCCCTAGTAAGGACATTCTACCTTCGGATGACTCTAATTGTCAGGAAGATTTTTTTTTTCCTTATGTAATGGAAGGACTGGACAATGAGGGCTTGATCTTTAGAGCATGTTCAAACTCATCCTTCCAGGTAGGTCATACAGAGTCTGCATAATATTCTCTAATTACTTATGATCCAACATGTAGAAGTTTGAAGAGACTTCCTCCAACCATGAGCCATTGAGGGGCTGATGATGTGGAGTGAAAGAGTTTTCTGGTTGCCTGAGGAACCACAAGGACTGATGACATAGAAGAGATGGAGCTAGAACTGAGTGGGCTTACACGGATTTTGAGTAGATCTCTCCTTTTTTCTGGAGGTTTTTGAGTGAGAGAGATTGCTATGAGTTACCAAGTGAGTGAATGGCAGTAAGCCCTATCTCCTATCTGGCTTCTATGTGTCCAAGAATGTATGGTGTCTCTGCTTCTTTTGTACCTTTTGTTTATTCTCTGATCATCACTGAATGGGTATCTGAAGATAGAATTGACCAGATTATGAGTTTTTAAAGGTAGAAAGAGATATCAAACATCCCTTCAGCAAAGTAACAAAGACTGCCAGTTCCAGTAGCAAAAATAGATAACTCTAGTGAGGAGCCAGCTCTAAGGAGTAATCAGCTTCACACAGACCCAGCCATGGATTGACCCATCAGCTGAGACAGCAAGTCCTAGAAGGAAATTGTTCACCAAAGCAAGGTAGAAACTTGCCTCTAAGCAATTCTACACCCAGAAACAAACTTTTGGGGAACTCCAAAAAGGGAGAAAAAGACTCCTTGGGTCAGGACCTATGATGCACCTTGGCTCTATCTGTTTAGTACTTATGTGCCTGAGTTGTAGCCTACTCCTCTTCTCCACTGCTCTCCAGGGAACATGTTTGAGCACAAGGAAGGTTTGAGGGATTTTTTTCTATTTTCCACCCTTGTTACACTTACTTAGTATATTTCCCTCTGTAAAAGCTAATTGAGATCAACTGCTTGATTGGTATTGGGGGAGCACACTGGATGGAGCTCATGAGCATTAGTGAAAAATATCAAACCTTTCAGAGTTACCCCTAAAATCCTAAAGGGAGGATTATTCAGCCATTCTCTGAGAATCCAACCTGCCACTATCAGAAGAATTGGCACTACATTTATATTGAGCTTGTATCTTCTACCTCACAACTTCAAATACATGGCTTCTAGTCCTGCCCCAGCAAAATAAATCTAATCCCTTGATAGCCCTTCAAATATTTGAAGATAGCTATCTTCAAAGATAAGCAAAAAATGCAACTAGTTCTCTTCTCCAGGCTAAGCATACCTAGTTTCTTCAATTGATCTACATACGGCAAGGTCTTGGGTCTCCTCACCATCCTAATCTCACTCCTCTAGATATATTTCAGGTTGTCAATACTCTTTCTAAAATATGGTACCCATGGCAAGGAATTGAAAGTTATGAGGATGCCCATCAATTGGGGAATAGCTAAACAAGTTGGGGTATATGATGCAATGGAATACTATTGTGCTGTAAGAAAAGATGAGCAGGCAGATTTCAGAAAAACCTGGAAAGACCTACATGAATTGATGCTGAGTGAAATGAGCAGAACCAAGAGAACATTGTACACAGTATCAACAACATTGTGTGATGATAAACTGTGATAGACTTAGCTCTTCTCAGCAATACAGTGATCCAAGACAATGCCAAAAGATTCATGATGGAAAATGCTCTCCACATCCAGAAAAAGAACTATGGAGTCTGAATGCAGATTGAAGCATACTATTTTTACTTTTGTTGTTTCTTCTTTCTTGTGTTTTTTTTCCTTTTGTTCTGATTTTTCTCTCACAACATGACTAATGTGGAAATATGGTTAATATGATTGTACATGTATGAATGCTTGCTAGCTTCAGGAAGGGGGGAGGGAACAGAGGGAGGGAGAAAAATTGGAAACCCAAAATCTCAGAGAAATGAATGTTGAAAACTATCTTTACATGTAATAGGAAAAAAATAAAATACTATTAAAATTAAAATAATAAATAAATTTTTAAAATAAAATAAGAGATGGTAACCAGAACAAAATATAGTTCTTCATCCATGGACTAATGGGGATAAACAGTGTGGCTATTACATTGATTGCTCTGAAACTATATATATCTATTAATAGTGCCTAAGATCTTGTTAACTGTGCACTTCCATCAACTCATATTGAGTTTGTGAACCACAAAAACCTCTAAAGCTTTTATTTTTAGAGGAAAATGATACTGGGGAATATGATTTCTTCTTTTTTATTTTATTTTTATTTTCAGTTCCAGGTTCTCTCCCTTCCTCTACACCATTCCTCATCCATTGAGAAGGCAAGAAATATAGTGCCCATTATACATCCATGAGTCATGTTCCAGGGTGGGGAAAGCAAGTAAAAGAAAGGAAAAAGGCTATGCTTCAATCTGCTGAGTCCATTAATTCTCCATCTGAAGGTAGTTAATATTTTTCATCATGAGTACTTTGGAATTGTGACAGATCATTGTATTGATCAGTTACTAAGTCTTTCCCAGTTGATTATCTTTACAATATTGCTATTACTATATACATTCTTCTTCTGGTTCTGCTCACTTCACTTTGCATCAGTTCATACAAGTCTTCCCCCAGTTTTTTCTAAAACTATCCCCTTTATCATTTTGGGGGGCGGGGCAATGAGGGCTAAGTGATTTTCCCAAGGTCACACAGCTAGTAAGTGTCAAGTGTCTGAGGCCGGATTTGAACTCAGGTTCTCCTGAATCCAGGGCCAGTGCTTTATTCACTGTGCCACCTAGCTGACCCCCCCCTCCTTTATCATTTCTTATAGCATGATAGTGTCCTATCACATTCATATATAATAATTTATTCAGTCTTTTTTAAAGACTCTTTTTAAAAAATATAATGGTCTTGAGAGTATAGACCTATTAGTTGTACTGCCAGGTCATAAGGTAAGCACAGTTTTACAGCTTTTCTTTTTTTTTTTTTTTTGCAGGGCAATGGGGGTTAAGTGACTTGCCCAGGGTCACACAGCTAGTAAGTGTCAAGTGTCTGAGGCTGTATTTGAACTCAGGTACTCCTGAATCCAGGGCTGGTGCTTTATCCACTGCATCACCTAGCCGCCCCCCTCAGCCTTGCTTTTTAACAAGAATGATTGTCATACTTCTCCCATTCTCTACTTGTACAGTTTTTTAAAAATAACTAAACCTTCACATTTGATTTCAAGTGCCATCTCCTCCATGAAGACTCACTTTCTTATTCTCTTGAGTTAAACACAGTCTTTCTATAATCCCTCAGTAGGCTTTTATGACCTTTATCACTTATATACTAGATATTCTATGTTTTCTTATTTCTCTCACCACATCTCCAATAGACTGTCACTTCCTTGAGGGCAAAAATTGCTCTCACTTATCTCTTTGTTCTTCTTAGCACCTGCACAACTCCTTTTCATTGAATCAAATAATATTTTTTTTAAGTCATCATTGTCATGTAATAATATAAATTTCCTAAAAACAATCTGTAAACTTATCTTGCAAACAACCTTCACAATTGAAGGTCAGAGTTGATGTGTTGACCAAAGTCCAGAAAATGGATTGTCAGAAATATGGTAACATCGTTTGATTAGATGCTTGTTATGCATCTCTGTATCTAAGAGGGACCAGAGACTGAATGTTTGTCCATCCACAGTATACTGACTCAGGAAATCAAGGGAAGGTCCTTCTGTGTCTGTTTCTGGGAATTCTTGCTGTTGCCCACAGTTCTTCTACAAAAGGTTCAGCTAAGGGGCAGCTGGGTGGTGCAGTGGATAAAGCACCGGATTCAGGAGGACCTGAGTTCAAATTTAGCCTCAGAAACTGGACACTCACTAGCTGTGTGACCCCGGGCAAGTCACTTAACCCCTCATTGCCCCCCACACACACAAAAGCTTCAGCTAGTAAGTGGTAGCTGGCATTTATATAGCACTTTCAGGTTGGCAGAGCCCTTAACTACAGAATGGTGCTAACAGGTCTTCTGAGAGGCCTCAGTGCTGGGGTGTAAGGCTGTGATCCTCAGGAAGGATCAGAACACTGAAAACAGGAAGTGACCCTAGAGGTCATCTTGTCCACTGTCCTTATAGATATTGCTGGCTGACAGATGAAACCAAGAGCACCAGAGGCCTTCAGAACACTGATGGAATTGGAGCAGGGAAACTATAAAACTAGAGGGTTTGACTAAAGGATCTCTTAGGCTCCCTCCGGCTCTGAATCTATGAACCTGATTTTTCTGAGGGTGTATCTGTCATTGAGGTCACTGAGGTTACGATGTAGGTGTTCTCCTGAAGCTGTAGAGCCAGCCTTGTGCTGGCCTCTAAACAAAACACTAGCTCCACAAATAAAATAAAATTAGCTGTGTGGGAAAATAATCATTAATAATGGATTTCTCAGGGGCAGCTAGGTGGCGCAGTGGATAGAGCACCGGCCCTGGAGTCAGGAGGACCTGAGTTCAAATCTGGCCTCAGACACTTGACACTAGCTGTGTGACCCTGGGCAAGTCACTTAACCCCAACTGCCTCAAAAATAAAATAAAAGCATTAAAAAAAAAAAAAGAAGTTAGGGAGAGATACAGTCAATCCTTTACTGATATATTATATTAATAAAATAATAATATGCTTACTGCCAAAACTGGTACAATAGCACTTAATTTACAAAACAGAGTAGTAGCCATAATTTTTAAAAAACACAGCTGCCTTTTATATCACTAGCCTGACATGCAAAAAGCCTTTGAATTGCTTTTCTAGTAGTGATGAGAAGTCTATGCCAAACAATACATACTTTTGTTGACTCACTCAGCCTCCATCCTTCCTTTAAAAAGAGTACTAACTTGCATTTTTACTGTTTTACATTTCCTGAAGTGTTTTGGGGGGTTAGCTAGGTGGCACAGTGGATAGAATGCCAGACCTGCAATCAGGAAGACCTGAGTTCAAATACAGCCTCTGAAACTTACTAGCTAGGAGACCCTGGGCAAGTCATTTAATGCAGTTTGCCTCAGTTTTCTCATCTGTAAAATGAGTTGGAGAAGGAAGTGAAAAACCACATCAGTATCTTTGCCAAGAAAACCCCACATGGGGTATTGAACAGTCTGACACGAATAAACAACAACAATAAAGTGTTTCCACATCCATAAGCTTAATTGATACTCCCCAAAATCTTATGAAGTGGGGAGTACAAATATTATGATCCCCATTTTACAGATAAGAAAACTGAGCTTCCCAGAGATGAAGTATTTTGTCCCATATCACAGAGCTAGTCAAGTAGTAGAGCCAGGACTAAAACCCAGACCTGCTTACTCTAAGTCTTAGGTTCTAGACCAGAGTTGTCAAACATCTGGCCTGCCAGCCAGGCACATACAAGCAACAACACACCAGAATGGAGACAAACCAGATTAAAATGTAATTGGGGGGCAGCTAGGTGGCGCAGTGGATAGAGCACCAGCCCTCGAGTCAGGAGTACTTGAGTTCAAATCTGACCTCAGACACTTAACACTTACTAGCTGTGTGACCCTGGGCAAGTCACTTAACCCCAATTGCCTCACTAAAAAAATAAAAAATAAAAAATAAATGTAATTGGAAAAAAATAATTTAAAGAAATGTAATTGGGTAATATTTGATAAAATAATAAAAAATACAGTAAAACATTTGTTGTTGTCTAGTAGTTTCAGTTGTGTGTGATTCTTCATGACCCCATTTGCTGTCTTCTTGGCAAAGATACTGGAGTGGTTTGCTATTTCCATATCCAGCTCATTTTACAAATGAGGAAACAGGGTTAAGTGACTTGCCCAGGGTCACACAACTAGTAAGTATATGAGACCAGATTTGAATTCAGGTCTTCTCGACTCCAAGTCTGGCACTCTACCCACTGTACCACCCAGCTGCCCACAATACAACACAGATCATGTTAATTTATGGTTTTCAAAGTCAGTATGTGTCCAGCAGGGATTCATTTCTATTTGAGTCTGACACTGGTGCTCGAAATACTACCTACATAATGGTTTAGACCAGGAGTGTATGTGTGAAACAGGTCAAACTTAACTGGACCATTAAGGGACCAATGTTTTCCCAGATTATGTCATCCTGACTCTAACAACAGAGACACAGCTAGGTTGCCCTGTAGATAGAGAACTAGAGCAGGAATCAGGAAGACCTGAGTTAGGTATGTGATCTTGGGCAAGTCACTTAATCTTTCTCAACCTTGAAGGATAATAATAGCACTTCACCAGGTTGTGGGGATCAAATGAGATAACAAATGCAAAACATTTTGCAAGCCTTAAAGCACTGTTGAATGTTAGCCATTATCCTCATCATCACCACATTCCATCTATGAGACTATGTGGCCTTGGGCAAATCCCAACCTGCCTGGGTTGTGGTTTCCTGGTCTGTAAAGTGAAGGGTTTAGACTAATCTGGTCTCTGAGGTCACTTCCAGCCCTAAATCTCTGATCCTATGCCCCTCATTCAAGCCATGAGCAAATCAACATGTGGCTGAGCCTCTGGGCCACTTGCTTTGACATGGATACTATAAAAGGGTCTATTTTCATAGTCCGAGTGATCACCTTAGAGTTAACCAGTGAAATTGTTCTTCTTGGAAAGATTGCCTATCCACTGGGTCCTTTGGCTCTTCAAAACATTAACAACACCAAAGATTCTGACTGACTTCTGGAAAGAGTACATGGTGTAATAGTCAAATGCCTGTTCTGTACCCCTTCCTCCATATTCCTCTTTTTGTGAATCTGCTGTCACTGAGGAAATATTTCCTTGTGTTTTCTCCAAATAGCTCCCAAATTAGCCATTTCTTTCAGTTTTGTATGATATGTTATTAAAGTAATCTCCTGAGTGATTACAGAAATTATTCAGATAAAACTGTGATAATACTTGATGGGTATGTTACTTAGCAACTAGAGAATGTCAAAGCTCTTAAAAAATAAAAGTGGTAAAAGTAAAGGAAACTCACTTTAAAAAAAAATCAGTTTAAAAAGGTTCCTTTAGGGAATAATAAAATGTTTATGATCAAGAAGATAATAGTAGTAACAATCACTTTAATTATTAAGATATTATTCCATAATCTGTATATAATAACTATAATCATTATTTATAATCCAAAATACCACCCCAAACAAATAAACATTTACCTGGTATTCTATATTTGAGGCATGTGGGTGACAAGGTAGAATAAGTGCTGGACTTGTAATCAGGAAGACCTCAGTTCCAATCTAGTCTCTGACATAGCTTACTATGATCTTAGCAAGTCCCTGGACTTATGTCTGCCCTAGTTTCCCCTTCCATAAAACAAGGACAATAATAACAGCTACCCCACAAGGTTGTGGTGAGGCTAAAATTTGTAAAGTGCCTTCTCAGTCTTAACATGTCACATAAATGTTGGCTCTTATTATTATGTGACAGCCCCTATCCATAGACAGAACCCTGCAACCATTGATTGTAGCTCTACCATCCAGCCTCCTAGCCATCCAGCCAAGAACTGTGCTTTCTCATCTTTACCTCTTCCTACTTCCCCTTTAAACTCTTCCAATGGTTTTTCTGGTGGTAGTATTTAATTGTAATTTATATTGTCTTTCAATGTTTTTGAAGTACTTTATTCAGAAGAGAGTCGGCCAATGAAACCTACCATCCAAAATGGCAGCAAATTAAAGCTCTTAATGGAAAGGGAAATTTTTCACTGAAATGCAGAGAATGTGAATTCCATGTTTTACTAGTGCCATGGACTGCTATATATGTGAATGTAATACCAGGCTCACAGTCCATTTGCAGAAAATTCTCCTCATTGGTGGAAATTGATTACTCAGTGTTCCAGATTTGCTTGAGGGGCAGACTTGTCAAGAGTTTAGAAGAGAGAGACTGATCTTCTGACTTCTAAATTTGAGAGAAGATACTAGGTTTTAGATTCTCTTCAGAGAATAGTCTCTGAAAAGAGAGAAAGATTCTGGGAAGAAGTCAATATCAGATCATGTCCCTAACCCCAGCCTACTACACTAGAGACTTTGAGAAATTTCCCATTAGGTAAGATCTGAGACCTTCTTCTCCTTATCCTCCTCCTTCTCTTTCTCCTCCCTCCTTCTTCTTTCTTCTTCTTCCTTCTTCCTTCTTCCTTCTTTTTTCTTTTTCCTCTTCTTCTCCTCCTCCTCCTTCATCTCTCCCTATGTTTCTCTCTCTCATGAAATGATTTATCTTGGTACTAGTAAGAGAGTTCAATCACTCTGTATTGTCTGGTGTTTTCTCATTTATATACCTTCTCTGGTTTATGTTTGACATACAACATCATACAAAAGAATAAACATTTAAGTGTCTACTATGTGTGCCAAATACTGTGCTAAGTGCTGGGAATACAAATGTGAAAAAGAAAGACAATCTGCCCTCAAGAAATTTATAATCTAACAGGGAAGACAACACACAAAAGGAGACTTGAAAAACCAAGGGTGTTGCCTGGCACAGGGCAAGACAGTGGTGGAGTCAAATCCAAGGAGTAAAAGTAGTGAAGAGTTGTCTGGGCTTCTGAGCCCTCTTTAAATGGAAGCTTTCTGGAGGAATTTTTTGCTCCACTCTCCAGCCCTCTAATGAAAGGGATAGAGGCTACCAAGGACACTTATGAGGTAGAATACCAAAGCTGATGCAACCTCAGAGATGATGAGTTTGGGGTAGAGGGGAATGGTGATGGTAGCATTGAATCCAAGAAGTGCAACTGGTGGGAAAAGAAGCCATCACTCTGTACAAATGGGTTTATTTGTTACTGGCTAGGAGTGGTCTTTGTACAACTGGCATTTGGTGGCAAGGGAATCAAGCTTGAGAGATATGCCTTTGGGGGTACTCTTTCCCCACTAAAGGATAACAATCAGGAGCTAATATAGAACCTAAAAATTATTTATCCTACACTAACAATATTTTGGGGGGGGCAGGTAGATATAATTCTAACCTGGTAGCCTTCCTCTAAGGAAAGTAAAGAGGCCAGCCTTGGGTACCAATCTCTTGCTTCCCTTCTTTTTTTTTTTTTTTTTTTTTTTGCTGGGCAACTGGGGTTAAGTGACTTGCCCAGGGTCACACAGCTAGTAAGTGTTAAGTGTCTGAGGTCGGATTTGAACTCAGGTCCTCCTGAATCCAGGACCGGTGCTCTATCCACTGCGCCACCTAGCTGCCCCTCTTGCTTCCCTTCTTGACAGGAATCAATCTACCTTACTGAAGGGTGAGTGGGAAAGATTCTAGAGATTCTATTAATGTCACTGAGCCACATCTAGACAAACCTATATGTATACACATAAGCTACATGAAGGACACACACACACACACGCACACTACACAAATAGTACAGATTGGTCCCCTTCTCATAGAAGTTGAAAAAAACTGGAAGAAAACATCCCTAGTCTCTAGATTATCAAGGATGCTGAAATGTTCCTTGGGAAAATAGAAATGGTTCCAGGTAGAAACAAAGAAAAAAAGGATTTAAGGAGAAAATTCTTCACCTAATGCAAAAAGGTAGAAGATGGGAAGAACCACTAAACACCTGGAGCTGAGTAAAAGGTATAAAGGGCATTTAGGTAGAGCAATGGATAGAGCTCCGGGCCTGGATTCAGGAAGACTCATCTTCCTAAATTCAAATATGGTCTCAGCCTCCTATTAGCTATGTGACACTGGGCAAGTCACTGTTTGCCTCAGTTTCCTCATCTGTAAAATGAGCTAGAGAAGGAAACGGTAAACCTCTCCAGTATCTCTGCCAAGAAAACCCAAATAGGATCAGGAAGAGTTGGACATGACTGAAACAACTAAACAACAACAAAAATGGTGAGGAAGGAAGGGAGAGAACAGGACCATCTGGGGAAGAAGCAATTTCTTACACTCCAAAGAATGATGATGTGAATATCACAGAGAAGGACATCGTTCAGTGAGGGTCTGAGGAAGAGAGAAGTAGTGGTCAGTATCTCCCTGCAGAAGGGTATAGGGGCATCTATTGGGAACCTGATATTAAAAATAGAGAGATCTGGGGCAGCTAGGTGGCGCAGTGGATAGAACACCAGCCCTGGATTCAGGAGTTCCTGAGTTCAAATCTGGCCTCAGACACTTGACACTTTACTAGCTGTGTGACCCTGGACAAGTCACTTAACCACCATTGCCCTGCAAAATAAATAAATAAATAAAAATAGAGAGATCTACTCTCTTCATAGAATATATCTCTGGGACATGAGAGAAATTCCTGAGGCTAGTCAAATTTGGCAACTTCTACCAATTTCTGATGAGTCACATGACAACAAATGATATTGCCAGGAGGAACCTAGAAAGCATTTGGAGGGATTATGAAATTCTTTTGGGAGAAAAAAAACCAATCCCTTAAGGGCCAGATGGTGTTTTCATCACTGCTTCAGATCGAAGATAGGAGCCTCAGAAGAAAAAGGTGAATTCGAGAAGTGAACAGCTAGCTAAGAAAATGTTCTCAGAGAACAGCATTGAGATTTCTGCACCATGCCTGAAAATGTAGACTCTTGACGGGAGTGCACCTAACAAGAATTGGTAAAAATAGATTCATCTAGAGCCTTGTACATCTGATCAAGTGCAATTTAAAATGAAAACAAGGGAGAAAGAAGGCAATTTTCTGTGTACGTGCACCCAGCTAGAACTCAGGGAATAGAGCTGATAGAATAAGAAGAGCTATTATTTATTTAGTGCTGAAAGTGTGTGAAGTGCTGTAAACTATGATATGGGAAGGACAAGCAGAGGATCCTAGTTTGAAGTTTGGTGGTGGTTTTTTGTTTGGTTTTGCCCTGGATTTCATAATCTGTAGCTTTCTGGGTTCCCTTGGGTGGAATCATTTGTTCCTACATGAATCATAGAGGTTGCTAAGATTGACAAGTCACACAAACTTTTCTCATAGGAGACAATTTGCAAGAAGGGAGAAAGCAATAAAACCCATAGACTCATTTTTCTGCTCTAAAGTACATGGTGTTGATAACAGAGATCAAGGAATCCTAATGCAAAGGAGCAAATTCAACTTCCTAAATATCACTAAGATTTGGACTCATGACTAAAAAATCCAAGGGAAGTTGGTTAGAGATGGATAGGAAATTTTCAAGAATAAAATTATCAAGAAGCAAGTAAAAACAATTCTGATATGAAAAAAGGCCATTTCTTTAAAGATACTGATATGGATGACAGGAATTGGCCAATTTAGACATTTAAAAAACATGCAAAGGCAGGCCACAGAATAAATACAAAAGATGAGCATGAATATCTAAGGATGCTGTAAGGATCACTAACTCTCGGCATGACCTGAGGTCAGTGAACACAAGAAAACAAAAAGTGTTTTAAAAACCATGTTTAGTTCACAGGAGAATAAAAAGGGGGCAGGGGATAGAAAGGACTTCTATCCCACAGTGGATTGGACAAAAAAAAAAAAAAAAAAAAAGGAAAGAAGACAAGACTATTTAACTCCGTGTTCTTTGGATTAGGAGAGACAGAACAAAAGTTCCTGGAATACAAGATAACATGAAGGGAGAATAATGAAAAGCAGATTGCTGTTGTTTGGTTGTTTCCAATCTTTCATGACCCCATTTACGGTCTTCTTGGCAAAGATACTGTAGTTGTTTACCCTTCCCTTCTCCAGCTCATCTTACAAATGAGGAAACTGAGGCAGAGTTCAGCGACTTGCCCAGGGTCACACAACTAGTAAGTATCTAAGGCCAGATTTGGACCATGAAGATGAGACTCCTCCTACTTCTAAACCCATCACTCTATCTACTGCACCACCTGGCTACCTGAGGAAGAACACAGCTGCCCTCAATGAGTTTAAGTTACTATCTCCTGGTTAAAAAACATTCTGCAGATAAGGAAACTGAAGCTCAGGAGGAATAGATGATTTGCTCAAGATCACACAGCCAGTGTCAAAGTCAGGATAAGACATTGCTTCTACAAAACCACTAAAATGTCATCGGGGCTCTGCCTGAATACTTCCAGTAACAAGAAGCTTACTATTTCTTTTTTGTTTTGTTTTGGTTTTTTTTTGCAGGGCAGTGAGGGTTAAGTGACTTGCCCAGGGTCACACAGCTAGTGTCAAGTGTCTGAGGCTGGATTTGAACTCAAGTCCTCCTGAATCCAAGGCCAGTGCTTTATCCACTGCGCCACCTAGCTGCCCCCAAGCTTACTATTTCTTAAGGCAGCCCATTGCATGGTTGGGTAAGGTTCTGCCTCATAGTTAGCTTTAGTTTGCCTATCAGCAAACTCATCCTAATCCTGCTTTTTGGAGGAACATGAAGCAAACCTGTTCCTTCTTCCACAAAATGTCAACTCCCTCTTCTGTCTTAACCTTTTAAATATCTGAAGATAGTTATTATGCTCCCCTCCCCCAGCTGTCCTCAGTTTCTGCTCCTGTTCCTTATATGACAGTAGTTCCCAGAGCTCTCAACCATTCTGTTTGTCTTCCATTTAATTAACTGAATACAACAGAAAGATTCACCCTGACCAACATAGAATACAATGAAGCTATTATCTCCCTTAATATAGATAGCATACTTAGCATGTGATCTAAGATTATCTTGGACAAACACATCAGAGGGACACAGAGCTGAACCCAGAACCAAAGAAAAGGAGGAGAGGAGGTTAGATTGTATATAGAGGGCTGGCCCTGGATTCAAAAGGATCTGAGTTCAAATTTGGCCTCAGACACTTGACACTTATTAGCTGTGTGACCCTGGGCACGTCACTTAACCCCAGTTGCCTCACCAAAAAAAAAAAAAAAGATTGCATATAAGAAAAAGACAGTGCTTTCAAGTGCCTCCAAATCCCAGCTTCTTGAAACCAGCATTCTTTGATTTATGGTCTCTGTCTGCAAATCAAGGAGAAGATCAAAGAATAAAAATTGAACAACAGAAAGATATGTGGAAGTCAGAAATAGGACACAGTAACAAATGATGTATTAGATATGACAAAAATGTCATCATCAAGGGTATGGATGACCCAAAAAGGGTATGAGCTGGTCATGTAAGAACAAAGAACAAATGGATAGACTGGGTTCTGTACTGGTACCATAAAATATTAAAAGACAAAATACACCCAACACATTGGGTAGATCATACATGGAGAAGAATTACACAGAAGGAATGACAGGAACTTGATCCTCTGTAGTGGAAAAGGTATCAGTGAGACCATGGATCCACTGAATCATTAAGCCAAGATTTCATTAGCTGTCTCATTTTGGCTCATAATGGGTTTCTTCTAAACGAAAATTCTTAAGTAAATACCACACTAAATACTGCAGATTTCTACAGTAAAGCCAGGTCTCCTGCCTTCTGTTCTTGTATGCCCTGTTCTTAATGTCTTTAACTTAAATTCACAATCTTTCATGTGCTTACTTTAGTACTCTAAGTATTCACATTTTCAACATTGTAGATACTCCCTCCACAAATACAGATTGCATTATCTCTTAAAGTCTTTGTTAATGTTCTTCATAAGTTGCTGATATGGGGGGAAGGGGAAACATTGCCTTCTGGCCTTGGGCCTTCTGGCACTGAGCGTCTCTGAGCTTAGCTAGGCTGGTCTTTTGATGATAGACATGCATTCCATTATTGGGCCCATCCTTGTAGCCTTTTCCACTTGATAGGACCTGCCCATGCATGTATTCTGATAGCATAGTCTTTGAGAAGTGAGTCACCCCTATACCATGATTAAACATCAGAGTAGATCTTGAATGTGAGACTTTCCCTTTATCTCTGTTAAGTTTGATCTTGTTTTCCATTACGTTGAAATATCTGAAAATAATCTATCACATTAGCTCACTCTTCCAAGTTTCTGCCATTTTCAAATTTGATGAGAATGTCTTCTACATCTTCATCTAAGCCACTGAACAAAGACAAAATTCTTTTGGAAGATAAATAGTTCCCTTTGGTTTGACATTAAGCCACTGATCCACCCTAATTGAGCACAGTTGTTCAACCAACTGTAAATTCAATTGTCTTAACATCAAGACCACATCTCTCCACTTCCAAAGAATATTATTACAAATTTTGTCAAACATATTGCTTGAATCAAAGTATCCTTCTCATGTATTAGTCCACTAACTATAAAAATTGTAAATGAGGTGAAGTTAGCAACACTCATTCTTAGTGAACTCATCCTAAACTAAGTGTTCACACATCATCTCTTTAATAATCTATTATGGGGCAGCTAGGTGGAGCAGGGGAGAAGGCACCAGCCCTGGATTCAGGAGGACCTAAGTTCAAATCTGGCCTCAGATACTTGACACTAGCTGTGTGACCCTGGGCAAGTCACTTAACCCCAATTGCCTCACACACACAAAAAAATCTATTATAATTTTTTCCCAGCAATATGACCAAAATCACTGATTCACAGCTTAAATCTTACTACCTTTTTTTGTAAATGAGAACATCAGGCACCTCTCTCAATTTTCATGATCTCTAAATTATTGTAAACAATGAAACTGCATGTTCTTTTAGTTCCTTAGGTTGCAAATGATCTGGACCTGGAAAAATAAATGTATTTAAAGCCCTTAGATTATCTCTTACTATGGTCTCACTTATTTAGAACTTCAATGACTTCTTTCCAGCATATTTTTGTCTCACCCTTTCCAATATGAAGTTCATTCTTATTGCCAAAGACAAATGAGGAGTGGAATAATGTTTCCTTCTTTACTCACATGATGCCATCTATCCCTAAACAGTAGTTCTATATCATTGATAGTTTTCTTTTTGCTCTGCTTATAACAACAACAAAACCAAATTCTTTTTGTTATTTTTACATTTTCCACAGATTATTATGGTGTAAAACAAAAAGTCCAAAACATGAATGACTGGAAAAGGAGATATGTCGGTCTTGAAATAAACAGGTATGATAATAGAATGCTGTGCTGGTAACCACTAAATATTCAAAGAACCCAAATATGACTTCTAATGTGCTAAATAGATGCTCAATGGAGAATGAACAGAAACACACAAACAAGAATCATACAGGAAGAGAAAATGTGGATCCACACCCATGAGACAGGTAGGTAGTATGCTGGACTTGGAATCAGAAAGTCCTGAGTTCAAAATCCAGCCCTCAGACACTTACTAGCTATGTGACCCTTTCTGTGACTCAGTTTCCTCATCAGTAAAATGGAAGACAGCTAAGTCATACAACGGATAGTTGTACCTGGAGTAAGGAAGACTAGTCTTCCTGAGTTCAGATTTGGCCTAAGATACTTAACTAGCTGTGTGACCCTGAGCAAGTCACTGAATCCTATCTGCCTCAGTTTCCTCTTCTGTAAAATGAGCTGGAGAAGGAAATGGGAAACCACTCTAGTATCTCTGCCAAGAAGACCCCAAATGGGGTTACAAAGAGTTGGATACAACTGAAAAACAACTAACCAACAAAATGGAGATAGCAAAGCACCTACTTCCCAGGGTTTCTGTGAGGATAAAATGAGATGAGATTTGTAAAACCCTTTGGAAACCATAAAGTGCTATATAAATGGTACCTAGTGTTATTATTATTATTATTACCGACATCAAGTAGTATACAGAACTACTGAAGTACATTTTTCATATTCCTCAGATCACGATAGGCTTTAGCCTTTCTTATGCTATTCTTTGCATCTCCTTTTTAATTTGTCATATGTTCTCTCTTTTTCTTCTTTAATTCTGAGCCACACAGAGCACATCCTCAAAATCATCTAGTGCTACCCTTATCAGAAGAAGAAACTCCCCATAAACATTCACTTGAATAAAAATGAAGGTCTGGGGGCTAGGCTAGGTGGTGTAGTGGATAAAGCACCGGCCCTGGATTCAGGAGTACCTGAGTTCAAGTCCGGCCTCCAACACTTGACACTTACTAGCTGTGTGACCCTAGGCAAGTCACTTAACCCCCATTGCCCTGCAATAAATAAATAAATAAATAAATAAAAATCAAGGTCTCCCTTAATTGTCCTTTCCCCTTTAGGGTAGTTCTAATCGGTAGGAAATTTCTCCCCTAAATCAACTTTAAGCCTGTCTCCACTCCCTCCTACTGCTTCTAGTGTTAGCCCATTCAGCCAGATTCTTTAGCTCCCTTTCCCTTTTCATTCTCATTGAGATTAACCATGATTGCATAATTAGAGTTTAATTTTTTAAAGCCTTTCATTCCCTCCTCCCCCCCAAGATATCTTCTTTTTAAAAATCTCTGGCAATAAAAGCCAGCCTAATTCTTTTCTAATTTTGTTTATATAGGCTTTCCTAAAGTTAGAATACATGTTTATTGGTGTATTATTAGTATTATTACCATCGTCTTCATTATTATTCCTGATTAAGATAAATCACTCTACCTTTGTAGTCCTCAACTATAAATTGAAGAGGGAAGGGATAGAGGGTTAGGTTCAATCAAATAATTTCTAAACTTTTAACCTTTTCTAATTCTAAATCTATCAATGCCAAAGATGACGTGAAGAGTCACTGTCCCAAGGTTGCCCATCAGTCTAGAGCTTTGATTCTTGTCACTGCTTCCTCCACCTCTCTACTGAGAAATGAAAGAAAAGTTGAGAATAGATCAGCTGGCCTGCATTTGGCATGATGACATGTTCAGAAGATGTCCAGATGGTTTAAGTACCCCATTAGAGAATCATAAAATCATAGAATCCTAGCTCTGAAAAGGACATCACTAGCAAGAGGGTCCTAATAGCAGGATTATAGATTGAAGCTTCATTGCCTTCTAACTACTTGGAAGGGAAGGCATAATATCATGCGCACACACATAACCATAAACTTTTCATTAGAACTGCCACCACCCTGGTGCAGGACCTCATCAACTCACTCCTGGACTTTTAAAATAACCTGCTGGTTGGTCTCCCAGTCACAAGTCTTTACCCTCTCTGATCTATCATTCTCTCAGCTATCAAACTGATTTTTCTTAAGCACAGTTCTGGGCTGCTAAGTGGTGCAGTGGACAGAGTGCTGGACTGGACACTTGCTACCTATGTGACCCTGGACAAGTCACCTAACCCCATTTGCCTCAGTTTTCCCATCTATAAAATGAGCTGGGGGCAACTAGGTGGTGCAATGGATAGAGCACCAGCCCTGGAGTCAGGAGGACCTGAGTTCAAATCGGGTCTCCGACACTTAACACTTACTAGCTGTGTGACCCTGGGCAAGTCACTTAACCCCAATTGCCTCACTAAAATTTAAAAAAAAATTTTTTTTAATTTAAAATGAGCTAGAGAAGGAAATGGCAAAACACTCCAGTACCTTTGCCAAGAAAACCCTAAAAGGGGTCATAAAGAGTTGGACACAGCTGAAACAAAAACAAGCACAATTCTGAGATATATAGATATAGATATATGTATATGTGTGGGGAGAGAGAGAGAGGTTGGTGACCTTGCACAGCCCTCCTTCACTTAAATCCAATTCACTGGAAGTCATAACATCACCTTGATTTCATGGTCCTCTTAGAGGACAACAACTCTTCAATCTAGTACTCTGCAATACAGTGACACCAGCCCCCTTACTCTTCCTAGCACAAAACACTCCATCTCCCAGCTCTGGCAATTTTCTCTGACAGTGCTCCATGCCTGGAATACTCCCCTTCCTCATTTCTACCTCTTGGCTTCCTTCATTTTTTATATATATTTATCATAAAAGTCTTTTATTATTTTCCAGTTATACATAAAGATACTTTTCAACATTTGTTTTCATAAGATTTTTATTTCCAAATTCTTCTTCCTCTCTCCCTTCCCTCCCCCCTCCCCAAGATACAAAGCAATCTGATATAGGTTGTATATGTATAATCACATTAGACATATTTCTGCATTAGTCATGCTGTGAAAGAAAAATCAGAACAAAAGGGGAAAACCTCAAAGAAGAAAAAAACAAAAGTAGAAACAGCATGGTTCAATCTGCATTCAGAATCCACAGTTCTTTTTTCTGGATGTGGAGAACATTTTCTATCATGAGTTCTTTGGAATTGTCTTGGATCCTTGAATTGCTGAGAAGAACTAAGTCCATCACAGTTGATCATCACACAATGTTGCTGTTACTGTGTACAATGTTCTCATTCTGCTCACTTCACTCAGCATCAGTCCACTTAAGTCTTTCCAGGTTTTTCTGAAATCTTCCTGCTCATCATTTCTTGCAGCACAATAGTATTCCATTATATCCATATGCCACAACTTGTTCAACCATTCCCCAGTTGAAGGGCATTCCCTCAATTTCCAATGCTTTGCCAACACAAAGAGAGCTGCTATAAATATTTTTGTACATGTGGGTCCTTTTCCCTTTTTTATGATCTCTTTTGGATATAGACCTAGTAGTGGTATTACTGGGCCAAAGGGTATGCACAGTCCCATAGCTCTTTGGGCATAATTCCAAATTGTTCTCCAGAATGGTTGGATCAGTTCACAACTCCACCAACAATGCATTAGTGTTCCAATTTTTCCACAGCTTTCTCGAACATTTATTATTTTCCTTTTTTTTTTGTCATATTAGCCAATCTAATAGGTGTAAGGTGGTACCTCAGAGTTGTTTTAATTTGCATCTCTCTAATCAATAGTGATAATAATAGCATTTTTTTCATACGGCAATAGATAGCTTTGATTTCTTCATCTGAAAACTGCCTGTTCATATCCTTTGACCATTTTTCAATTGGGGAATGACTTGCATTCTTATAAATTTGATTTAGTTCCCTATATATTTTAGAAATGAGGCTTTTACCAGAAACACTGGCTGTTTCTGTAAAAATTGTTTCCCAGCTTTCTGCTTCCCTTCTAATTTTGGCTATGTTGCTTTTGTTTGTACAAAACCTTTTAAATTTAATGTAACCAAAATCATCCATTTTGCATTTCATAATATTCTCTATCTCTTGTTTGGTCATAAATTCTTCTCCTATCCATAGATCTGAGAGGTAAACTATTCTTTCCTCTCCTAATTTACCTATGGTATCACCTTTTATGTCTAAATCATGTACCCATTTTGACCTTATTTTAGTATATGGTGTAAGCTGTTGGTTCTATGCCTAGTTTCTACCATACTATCTTCCAGGTTTCCTAGCAGTTTTTGTCAAATACTGAGTTCCTATCCCAGAAGCTGGAGTCTTTGGGTTTATCAAAGAGTAGATTACTACAGTCCTTTACTACTGTGTCTCCTGTGCCTAACCTATTCCACTGATCCATCCTTGCTGTCCTTTAAATCCCAGCTAAAATCCCACCTTCTATAGGAAACCTTTCCTGGTTCCCCCTTAATGCTAATGCTTTCCCTCTGTTGATTATCTCTGATTTATGCTGTATATGTCTTTTAATACATAATTGTTAGTATGCTGTCTCCCTGATAGCCTGTGAACTCCTTTGGAGCTGGGATTGGTTTTTTGCCTTTCTTTGTATTACCCCAGCATTTAGCATATTACTAGGTACACATTAGATGCTTAATAACTGTTTACTTGCTGATTGATTAATTATATTTGGTAGAGAAAGATCAGTAGGTTTAGAATCAAAAGTCCCAATTTCAAATCTTGGATGTCCTACTGAGTTATATGACCGTATGCAAATAATTTGACCTCTGTTGGTTTCTGCTTCCTTACCTGTGGAAAAGGGATAGATATTTTTTACACAGCCTACATACAACATTGGTGTGAGGGTCAAATGAGATAACAAGTGGAAAGGGCTGTATAAATATTAGGTATTATTACTGTTAGCACTCTATAAATTACAGGTTAAAAAAATTACTAGGGTTTCCAAGGGATTGACTGACTAGATACTTTAACCTTACTAAGGCTTAGCGGCACTAAATATTGGCTGAAATAAGTGAGCCATCACCTGGTACTAGGAAATCTTTAGCTATAGAAAGATTCTCATTATAATGCAACATTGAGGTTTTTATATAGGTAAAGTGAAAAGTATAGGGGCAGCTAGGTGGCGCAGTGGATAGAGCACCGGCCCTGGAGTCAGGAGGACCTGAGTTCAAATCCGGCCTCAGACACTTAACACTTACTAGCTGTGTGACCCTGGGCAAGTCACTTAACCCCAATTGTCTCACTAAAAAAAAAAAAAGAAAGAAAGAAAAGTATATGGGTAAAGTGACAGAAATAAAAACAAATATGATATTATAATTGATCATCATCATCTGAACCAATTAATATATTAAGTTCTGTAAATGCTGTTAGAAGCAAACACCCTTCCTTGCCTTTTCACTGTCTTTTCTTATACCTGGAACTCTTTCCCTCATCTCTGCCTCCTGGCTTCCGTGACTTTCTTAAATGCTTAGCTAAAGTCCCATCTCCTCTTTTTTTTTTTTTTTTTTTTTGGCGAGGCAATGAGGTTTAAGTGACTTGCCCAGGGTCACACAGCTAAAAGTGCCCAAGTGTCTGAGGTCAAATTTGAACTCAGGTCCTCCTGAATCCAAGGCCAGTGCTTTATCTACTGTGCCACCTAACTGCCCCCTAAAGTCCCATCTTCTACAAGGAACCTCTCCTAGTCATCTTTAATCTTAATGTCTTTCCTCTGAGATTGTCTCTAAATCTTCTGTCCATATCTTTTTTATATATAGTCATCCACATTTTGACTCCCCCATTATATTGTAAACACCTTAAAGGCAGAATTATTTTTACTTTTCTTTGAATTTCCAGAGTTTAGCACAGTGTCTGGCATGTTTTCATTGTTGTTGTTCAGTTGTGACCCCATTAGGGGCTTTCTTGCCAGAGATATTAGAGTGCTTTACCATTTCTTTTTCCACTGGATTATGGCAAACTCTGGGGAAGGTATTGATTTATAACTTAATTCTATATTATTTCTATGAATTTTTTGTGCTTGTGCCATTAGGATTGTAGTTAAGAATTATATTCTCAATTTATAGAAGACATTTTTGTTAAATTTTCATGATCAAATTTAGTTAGAAATTTTCACTAAAGTCCATAACCTTGTAAATTCTCATTAAATATTCGTTTCTATAACAGTCTAGGGAAAAGTCCTTTCTATTTTATTGAGTAATGTTCTGTCAATCTAAAACCATAATAACCACTCCATTTAGTTCATTCATATGATCTAAGGTAACACATACACCATAAATAGTACAGACTTGTATTATTTTGCACACCATTTTTACCAAAATAACTGTCCTTGATCAATATTATTAAGAGATTTTATGTAATCTACATTAGCCTCATTGTACATAGGGAATTTCTCATCCTAACATATATGATCTCCTATATCTTCCCCATAACTATTTTTTGTTGTTATTTTTTGTGGGGCAATGAGGGTTAAGTAACTTGCCCAGGGTCACACAGCTAGTAGGTGTCAAGTGTCTGAGGTCAGATTTGAACTTGGGTCCTCCTGAATCCAGGGCCAGTGTTTTATCCACTGCATCACTTAGCTGCACCCCCCCCCAACCATTTTTCAAGAAACCAAAACCTACTCAGGTAGACCTTATTCTTGGATTTTGCTGATTTCCAGCAAACTTTGCTCTCAGCTCTAGTTACTGGCCTTCTGATGGCTTTTCTGACCTTTTGAAGTTCACAAGAGCACCACCTAGTCTGTTCTGTCTCTGAATACTAATTCACCTAAGATCAGGAAAAAATCAACACAAGAGACAAAAGAAATAAAGGCACCATAAGTTCATAGACCTATGGTGGCCAAGTGGGAGATAGGGATAGATGTCCCTCCCTCACCTGGAGGTCCAAAATTCTTCAACCTCACTCAAAATTTGCCAAAGAAGAAAACAAGAGATCATTGGCCTGAATTTTTTGTCTGCACACAAGCCAAATAGAAGGCTTTTATCACCATGCAGTAAGCCAACAGGAAACAAGTTACATGCATATACACTGAAATGGAAGGAAGGGCCCCTCTATCACCCAGGCCCAGGAGCAGGCTCAAACCTTAGCATAGGTTGGAACTAAGCAGGACCTATTGGTATGCTTTAAGGACTGGTCCTTCACCCACCACATAATGACCTCACATAAGTATAGTCTTATGTATTTAGTGCCTTTTATATTTTAAAATATTATCACTCAGCATAAGCTACAGAAACCTTAGAGGCAGTTAGGTGGTACAGTGGATAGAGGACTGGGTCTGGAGTCAGGAAGACTTGAGATCATCTCTGACCCCAAACACTTACTAGCTGTATGACCCTCTGTAAGTCACCTAACCTGTTTGCCTCAGTTTCTTTATCCGTAAAATGGGGATAATTTTAGTCCCTGTCCCCCAGGGTTGTTATGAGGATCACATGAGATAATCAATGCAAAGCTCTTAGCATAGTGCCTGGCACTATATAAATGTTAGCTATTATTATTATGATTATTATCACAAGCAATAGAATGGGGGCAACTAGGTGGCACAGTGGATAAAGCACCAACCCTGGATTCAAGAGGACCTGAGTTCAAATCCAGCCTCAGACACTTGACACTTACTAGCTGTGTGACCCTGGGCAAGTCACTTAACCCTCATCGCCCAGCAAGAAAACAAACAATAGAACTATAGCTGAACTTTGAAGGAAGTTCCCAAGTGTTACTGGCTGAGAAATCAGCTGAGCTTCCAAAATGACTTACTGAAACAATCAAAAAAGCATTTATTAAGCACCTACTATGTGGCAGGCACTGTAGTAGGTAGCTGTTGTGGGGTATAAAGACAAAAACCAAAGTCCTTGGCCTCATATGTATGACCTAATCCAATCAGTATCTGAAACATAAATTTCCTCTATAATTTCCCTAATAAGTGGTATCTCAGCACTGTGTCAGTTTTTCAATTTCCATTAGAAATCCCTGACTTCCTCCAAGACTTAGTTCAAGGACCCCCTTCTGCATGAGGCCCCTCTTGAGCTACCCAATTGCTGGTGCCTTCCCCTCCAAGGCAGTCTTGCATGTACTTTGTATACCAGACTGGCTTAATCCCCTAGGATTATGAGTTTTGAGCTGGTAAAAGAGTTTAGAGTTTCACTAATTCAGTTCCTGCATTTTAAAGATGAAGAACTAAATGCCAGAGATGTGAAAGGGATTGCCTAGGGTCACAGAAGTAGGGAGTGGGAAGGCCTGGATTTCAACCCTAGTCCCCTGATTCGAAATTTGGCACTCTTTCTGTGGCACTACATTGCCTTCTACCATCTTTGATTGGGTTAGAGGACTGCAACATCACAGAGCAACCATGAAACAGTATATCTGGACATCATCAAGGTATTCAACAAAGTGTCTCATGAAATCCTTATGGACAAGATTGAGAAATATGAAGTAGGTGGAAGTACAGCTAATTGGATGTAAAATTACATCCAGAACATCGATTGATGTCAACCTATAGGGAGGTCTCTGGTTGATTAGCTTAGGGTTCTGCCTTTGATCTGGCTCTGTTCAATACTTAAATAAAGGACCTGAAAGAAACCATAGATATAATACAAAAAAGTCCATACAGTATTGTGACATATCACAAATATCACCCTAACTAGTGGTTATGTAGCTCTGACTCAGAGAACTCCCCTACTTCCCAACACAGTCTATGATACTATGGTACTATAACTCTGAATTATAAAAAGCTTTTTTTTTTCCCTGTATCAACTTAAATCTGTGTCTCTGCAGCTTCCACCCATTGCTGTCAAATGTCAATAACTATTGAACCACATGCTTATTTTATCATCTTTACAAAATCTTTATGAAAATACTCTACACACATATTGATGCAACTTGATGAATGTACAAAAAGGCAGGCTTTTGCAAGTGATACCCTACTGGAAACGGCTTCTTTATAGTAAAGCAAGAGTAAGAAATCCCACTGTGCTTATTGTTTGTTGACTATTAAAAAAAGGGCATTTGATGTTAGTATCATACTGTCAAAATCAAAGAAAGCCTCATTTTGTGAGCAATGTCTTTTCTAGGGAGTTTGGATATTTGTGAGGACGTGTCTATTGTGCCAAAACAAAATATATCAATATAATGAATTATTTAAAAGCATTTGATTCAGTAAAGCGAAATGCCCCCTGAAAGGTTCTTCCCCAAAAAGGTGTCTCCATGCATATGTTACAATCATTTAAAAGCCGGTGTTGAAAGCTATCGTAGAGATAAAACTTTGTTCAGTGACCGTCAATGGCTAATTTCAAGTGAGGCATAAAACAGGGAGAGGAATGGTTGTCAAAAGGATTTGCCACTTTCATAGAGGGTGTCCAGTGCAGAATCCAAATGAAAAAAGTATTCTCTATAGATAGAGAAATCCTCCAGATGTTCCTGTTTGCTAATGAAATTGTGCTGATTACATCAAGCCTCAAGCATGCTAAAGCTTTCTAAGCGAAAATGAGACTGGAAGCGTCCCAACCTTAGAACTGTTTGTCCCTGACCTGTATGAAGAAAAGGAAACAAAGGCAAAAGAAAGCAGCTAGAAACTGGAGATTCAAGAACTCCTCTCTCAGTATCACATGGGCCAGCCTAGGTCAGGCTCTCCAATGCCTACCATTTGATGGTGCACCCAAGGGTTCTGTTCTCATCCCCACCTCATAATCAGAAACACTCAGGGAAGGGGGTTTTTCATCCAAGTTCTATCTACTCTCAGTTGGATTCAGCTAAATCTACAGGGCCAATTACTCAACTAGTGTATTTGCATTACTGGCCCTAAATAAACTTTCTTATATAAAACCCTAAACTGGCCCATCATCTCTACAGTGGAGAGAAGGGTTTTGAGAGAAATGTTTATTAATAACCAATTAATATTGGGGAGATCCAGGGATTTTTCCCTATTTCCTCATTCAAAGCCCAATCCTTGTGAAGGACATTACTGATAGATGAGATTGTTCAAATCCTCTGGGTACATGCTTTTCACCTCACACAAATAGAAGACTTTATAAAGAGAATCTAATCTAGGTGGAATTCTTACCCCACCACTGTTCATTGTCCATTGACTAGGTGGAGGATAGATCCTTTCATATAGATTGCCAGAGAGCTGGGAGTGGCCTGACTTGAGATGAGTCTCTTTGTCCATGAGTGACATGATCAGAGTCAAGTACCCAGCCCCTCATTAGAACAGACCCACCTCTCATTATAATATTCATTCTCTTATTAACTATTAACCAATCAGGGTTGATTTCCGCCTGTCAGGAACACCTAAGAACATATAAGCATTGAGCAGCCTCCATGATTTGTTTTTGGTTTACAAGAGAAAGCCAAATGATGATCATTTTGTTATCTGCTAGCCATAATTAAGAAAAATTAATTATTAGTTTCCCAGAAATTATCTCTCTCAGATTTTTCATATGTCACAGTTTTCACAAGATTATGAATTCAATGTAGACAGCTAGGTGACACAGTGGATAGAGCACTAGACCTGGAGTCAAGAAGACCTGAATTCAAATCCAGCCTCAGACACTTATTAGCTATGAGACCCTGAGCAAATTACTTAACCTCTGTCTGCCTTAGTTTATTCATTTGTAAAATGGGGATAATAATAGCACCTACCTCCCAGGGTTGTTAGGAGGGTAAGGTAATAATTGTAAAGCACTTAGCACAGTTCCTGGCACATACTAAGCACTATACAGATGTTAACTGTTGTTGTTGTTGTTAGATTCCTTGCCTGTAAAAAGCATTCCCTGACCCCATAAAAATGATCCCCATCCTTTGGAAGTAGGAAGACCTATCTAACATATGTCTTACTCCCACAGTGCAACCTTACTCTATTCCTCAACAACATCCCCACATTCATTCATTCATCTGTTGAAAAAATGTTGTTTGAATACTCACTGTGTAACTAACACTACATTATTCTCATAAAGCTTAAAATATAATTGGGAAAACAAGATATAAAGTTAAGTAGCAATATAAGAATTAAATAAATATCAAAGAAATAAGAGAGGTCAACAAGCAGTCTAGCATTAAGAAGGGCCAGAATTTGGGGCAGCTAGGTGGCGCAGTGGATAGAGCACTGGCCCTGGATTCAAGAGTACCTGAGTTCAAATCTGGCCTCAGACACTTAACACTTACTAGCTGTGTAACCCTGGACAAGTTACTTAACCCCAATTGCCTCACTAAAAAAAAAAAAAAAGAAGGGCCAGAATTTAAGAATATATTGAAGGGGAGAAGTTAGGTGGCACAGTGGATAGAGCACCAGCCCTGGAGTCAGGAAGACCTGAGTTCAAATCCAGCCTCAGACACAACACTTACTAGCTGTGTAACCCTGGACAAGTCACTTAACCCCAATTGCCTCACCCAAAAAACAATATTGAAGGACTAAGCAAATTTTTGCACCGTTTGTCTCGTCCTTCTAGTGTTAAGCAACATGGTATAGCAGAAATAGTGTTAAATTTGGAGTCAGAGGATCTGGGTTCAAATCCTAGCTCTAGTTCTTACAATGACCTTGGAAATATCATATCACCTCTCTGGACCTCCTTATCTTCATTTATAAAATAAGAGTACTGAACTAGAAGAGTTTTAAGGTCCCTTACAGCTCTAAATGTGATTCTCCACCACCATTCCATAGCTCTGGTAAGTACTAATAACCACAAATTTACTGAGAACTGACTGATCCCCACCTACTCTCCATTCCCAGGCCAATGAATTACCTGGGGCAGACCAATCTTTGTCAATTCCAGACTCTTGATTGATTTATGGATCTCCCCCAAACAAACTATCCCCTCCCAAAGATTTCCCACCTTACTCCCTAGACTTTAGGTTATCATGTAAAAGATCCATTTACATTAAGTAGCTTCTATTTAGAGTTAAGTAGCTTCTATACTTAACTCAGGGGCAGTCTCAGAGTTCCCTTTGTTCTATTACCCCATATAAACTCTGTACTCAGCATTCTTGCTTTGCCATACTCAGAGCTATAACTCCTCTGCCCCAATTAAAGACCTTATTTCTCCTATATTAATTGTTTCATTAATTTTCAGGTAAACAGGACAAACTAAACAAGACAGAGAACCATGACTTTGAGTTCAGAGTAAAGGGACAGTTTTGTGGCCCGGAGTTAGGAAGTAAAGGTTTCTGGAGGTGAGGCCTGAATTGAGTCTTGAAGTAGGATGAGTCTTGAGGTATGACAGATATTGAAAGGCATTAAGACAAAGTCAGTCATTCCAAGTATCATTTCAGATTTGTCTCCGACCATTCTAAGACTGGAGACTCTTTGACGTTTGAAAGCAAAACTGATGATGATTTTTTTTAAAGCAGGGGGAGGAGGACATGAATTCATTTGGGAAATGAGTGTGTGTGTGCGCACATGCGCATGCACACACACACACACACACACACACACACACACACACACACACACACACACACCCCTTGGTGTCACAGACCATACATGTTAGGAACTCAGGAGCCAGAGGTCCTTTATAGACCTCTTTTCTCCCTGGGTTTTTACTACATTCCAAGGACCAAGGCCCTAACTCTCTCTATGACTCACTGGCTCACCCCAGGACACCTCTCCCAGCTCTCTTCAGGGGAAAGCGGAAGCCTGTCTTGAATTTCTATTTCCTAAACAGCCAACTCTACTTTAATAACTCTTAATGCCAATTTATCTGGCACAGTCTGTACAGCAATTTGTTGTATGAGTAGGAGGCAGAGAAAAGTCAATCTTTGCAGTATGAGTTAGCTTTCCCAAGGCTCTCTACATTAGCTGAACCTCTGTGGAATGCCAGGAGGGAAGAACTGTGGATTATGGGGTAATTTTTAAGCTGTCAAAAGGAATACTTTCACCTAAGTCTGTATGTATCCTTAAGTTTCCAGGCCCTTTCATAAGGATCAGCAGGATAGGCCACTTCCAGAAAGAGCTTATGAGGAGGGGATCATTCAAGTTGGATTTTCTGAAAAAGACTGTCCACTATTGGGTTTTGTTATGTCATGGGGAAAATAGGGTAGAAGGTTTGGGATAGGGGTAGGGGTTTGGGGTCCTTAGGAATTCCTCTTTAAAGAATTACACCCTCTTGCACACAAATCCAATAGAATAAGATAAGAGTTTATTCAGGGGCTGGGGAAGGGAAACCAAGAGGGAAATCCTTGGACTTCTCATGGGGAAAAAGGCATGGCATAGAGTGTGGCTCTGAGATACCAATCTCCTTGAGCAGGAGACATGCAGATACTTTTATAGAGGTCCCATGGTGGTCCAATGAGGTGATCCTCTGACTGTGGAAAGTTCCCCTATTGAGGGAGGATCATCCCCCACTGGTGGTGGCTGGGGGAGTTGGGTGAGGGGTGGCTGCGGATCTCTCAAGCCATCTCTCTCCTCCTCCCAGCACAAAGGCAGCAGCCACACCCAAACTTATCTCCTCAGGGGTGAGGGAGACTAGAATGAAGGGTGATGGTCCCAGAGCTAGCTCTGTCTTGATTTGGTTCCACTTATCTCTTTAGGTGTGTCTGTCCTTTGGTTTAGTTTCTCAAGGAGAAGGTTCTTTGATATACCCCAGAGAACTTCTGGGGTGCTCTGGGCCGATAACATGTTCATCATTGCTGGTCAGTCCTATAGTTGTTACCAACTGTCACAAAAATGGGCCTGGGGAATCATTCATGTGAAAGGGAGGGGTTTTCATGGGTCAAGTATTCTTGACATTGTAAAATATGCTGGATTCGGAATCAGGGGACATAGCTTGGGCTCCTGGCTCCTCCACTGACCAGCAGTATGACCTTGGGCAAGTCACTCAAACTCTATGGGCTTCAGTTTCCTTATCTGTAAAATGGGGTAGGGTGGGGAGGGTGGATTCGATTACCTCTATGATCTTTTCCAGGGCGAAATATGATTTTATGAACCTAAAATAAAGGCTAAGAGCAGACAAGAATTTGAATAACAATCAATATCATGACCTTTAATTGTTTCTTCACATAACTGGTACTTATGATAGTTCAGCCAGAAGGCTAGAGAAACTTTTAGAGATGGTGAAATGTAGTTACAAAACTGCCCTAAAACCAGTACTCTCATGGGCTAACTATATGGTTCCAAGAAAACCAATTCAGTTCCGTAGCTTTCTATTTTGTCACTTAATGTCAGTCAGTCAATAAGCATTTGTTAAAGTGCCTACTATTTGTCAGACCCTGTGCTAAGCACTAGTCACTTAAGAGGTCAGACTATACGTGCCATTTAGGCATTTTCCCAGTAGCCTAGTAGGTTACTTTTTCATGGTAGGAACAGGGTCAGAAGTAGCCAGCAATCCCTAGAAACTCTCTGTGGGAATTATGTATGTGAGTCTAAGGAATTCTGGTATGGAAAACCCCCTTACTGTTATAGACCAACAATTCATCTGTAATTTCTAATCTTTGAGAGCTGGCTGGCACACTGAAGGAGTTGAGTGACTTACTTGTACAGGGTCAAACAACTAGTATGCATCAAGGGCAAGACTAGAACCCAAGTCTTCTTGACTCTGGGGGTCTATCAACTATACTATGGATTGTCCTGTAGGAGTGAGAAGTATAAGTGGTGCATTAAAATACACAAACACACACACCGATCCAAAACACTATTAACCAAGATGCTGAAACCCGTTCGAGTGAAGAAATGCTGATGTGGCAAAGGGTTTCAAAATGCCTAGCAAGCAAGCATAGACTTTTTTTGCATTGCAAGGAGGGTTGTGAAAAGAGAAGTCCTCAATCCCCTGATGATCCATTTGTTCTGCACCTGCCTAAAGAAAGAAATTACTTTCTGAAATTTCAACTTAGGGCCACAGAATTCCCATTGCCAAGTTATCACTTTTTAGAGTAATCCTTCTGTGGACAGCTATAATTCAGTCTTTCTCCTCCCACTCACTGTCAAATTAATTCCAAGGTGGATACTCACTTCTACTTCCTCACCTCCCATTCAATCCTTTGCTCTCTGGGACCTGACTTTTGCTCCTCATACTCTACTGGAAATGCTCTCTCCAAGGCACCAATGACCTCCATTCTTACCCTCCCTTACTTTTCTGAAGCACTTGCCACTCTTCATTCTCCATATTTTCTCCTCCATTAGCTTCCATACTTTGCTGGATCTCCCATCACTCTAATGACCCTCTCTCTTTATTGTTAACTAAATTCTCTTCCTCTTCCTGTCCCCTAAATGTGGACATCCTCCAAGACTCTGTCCTTTTCCATTCTTTCTCTCTTCTGTGACTTCAACTATTATTACCTCCATGCAAAGTACTCCAAAACTGGAATCTTTAGTCTCACTCTCTCCCCTCTGAGATCCAGATCTGCCTTTTCAAGTGCTAATTCAACTTATACAAAATTGAATTCATCATTTTAAACTTCTAAACCTGCCCCTCCAACTTCCCTATGTATCAAGAACTACAAATCTTTCCCTTCCCAGAACATATTAGTTGCAGGAGTATATGGTCCTCTTCCTCTTCTAGATGTTTTGAGAAGCAGCCTTTCTTACAGGGAGGGGGCAACTAGGTGATACAATGGATAGAGTGTTGGACCTAGAGTCAGAAAGACTCTTCTTCATGAGTTCAAATCTGGCCTCAGATATTTAATAGTAGTGTGACCCTGGGCAAGTCACTTAACCCTATTTGCCTCATCTGTAAAATGAGCTGGAGAAGGAAATGACAAATCACCTCCAGTGTCTTTGCCAAGAAAACCCCAAATGGCATGTCACAGAGTTGAACATGACTGAAAAACAACTCAATGACAACCTTCTCACAGACATACAGAATTTGAGATTTGGAAAGGACATCAGTAGCCATCTAGTCTAAGCCATGTATGAAAGAAATCCCCACTATAACACATCCAATATAAGTGGTCATCTAGCATCCAATGGAAGATGCTAATGGGATATGGAGGGGAGTACTCACTACCTCTCAAGGCAGCACACTCTACTTTAGGACAGTCCAAAATATTAAAGCTTTCCCACCTAACATGAAGCCTAATTTTGCATCTTTACAATTTCTACCCATTGTTCTTGAGTCTATACTCTGGTGCCAAACAAAATAAATCTAATCCATCTTTCATATATGTGAAGACAGCTGCCATGCCTGCCCCCTGAGTTTTCTGGTTTTTAGGCTAAGGAGCCCCAGTTTCTATCATCAATCCTCATGTAACATGGATTCGAGGTCCTTCAGCATCCTGGTTGTTCTCCTCTGGGTCTAGAAAAACAATGTCCTTCTTAAACTATGACATCCACAACTAAACATAATATCCCCACTTGTGGTCTGACCTGGGCAAGATACTGAGAGATTCTCACCTCCTTATTCCTTGAAGCCATGTTTCTCTTAATACAGTCCAAGATCACATGGCATCTATTACCTGACACATAACCCCGTTGATTTATTTGGGGCTTATGTTCCTTTCAAATATCTAGATTTTTTTTTTCCAAATTACTATCTTATACTTTTGAAGTCGATTTTTAAAATCCAAGTGTCAGGCTTTATATTTATCCCTATTTCAGGTCTAATTTCAGGTCTAATCTCATCTTAATAGATTCATCCAAAGACTCTGGCCTGTTTTGATCTTTGGGAATCTCGAATCTCTTAAACTATTCTGTCACCATGAACTAATAAGGAATAGGGAAGAAAGACCAACTTATAAGGTACAAGGGAAGATGGATCTTCTAGAACCCCTTCTGTATAATGTCTGGGACCATGTATCCACAGTACAAGAGAAGGCACTAAAAATAGAAGCACCTTGGAATTGTGTTTTTGAGCTTTCACACAGATGGGCCAGGGAGTCTGAAGACAAAGAGCTGGTCCCCTGTGAAAAGGAAAGACCTCTATCTGCTACAAGCTGGGGAAATATGTAAGAAACATAATTTGCAGGCAGAACTTTACATAGAGAGAAAGAACAGCAATAGGGAGCATCAATTAGTGCCCTCTGCTAAGACCTATAGAGAACTATATGAGGTGAAAGCTGCAGGTGAGTCAATACAAGACTGAAACAGAGACAACAATGGGGAGCAATGACCAGAGATGCTCGTGAAAGCTGCTGGAAGCATGATATGCAAGACAAGCAATCCTGCACAAACAGCCAGAGGAATCACGGAAGTGAAACAATAAGATGGAGGAGCAATCCCTGAATTCCCACAAGTTGGGGCTACTATCTGGAGAAGTACTAAAAATGGCTGAGACAACACACCCCTTTGGGAGGAGAATCACTCATTGGTGGGTATTGTTAGTTTCTATGGGCTCTTATACAAGCATAGTTTGTTTCTCTTAATGTCTGTGAACATCTCCTATTTGGGGTATCATCAGCCTATGTGCTTGCAAAGGGAATTAGTGACCATGCTCTTGGAGATGCTGAACTAGTCAGATTATCTGGGTAGGAGCAATAAGCCAAAAGAACTGAGACTTGCTTCGAAGTACTCCCAGACCTTTCATAACAGCATCCCTCTCTGACACAAGGATTATACAAAATTCTTCTGTTGTTGAAATCACTATGCTCCCAGTCATCCAAATTGGACATTTTGGAGTCACCTTTGATGTTTCTTTCTTCTTACCATGGCTAATCTATTGTCAAGGCTACTACTGATTCTACCTCCACAATATTTCTCATATCTGGTCCTTCATTTCCACTCCCACTGACATAACCCTGGTTCAGACTCTCAGGCTATCATAACAGCTTTTTAACTGACCTCCTTGCCTCCACTATTTTCCCTTCCAGGAAGGGGTGTGTGGCAGCCAGCTCCAATGAACTATGAGACTGTTAAATTTTCAGAAATCTACAATGCTACATATTAGGGCTTGAATTATTGTTTTGATTGTCTAAACTTAAGAAACTATTCATAATGCAAATTAAATGTAAAAGTTCATGTGCATGCATTTCCTGTCTAGTTGTCTTCCTTCCTCCCCCCAAAAAATGGAGTCTAAGAAGGAATCAAAATTAATTAGCTGAGCTCCTTTAGAAAGTGTCAAGATGCATCTCAAATCCGTGTACCCTATCTAAGTACCCTGTAGATTTTTCTTCCTTTATTCAGTGTCCAAGGGTACCTTTCAGTGCCCAGCCACAACATCAATTTTTGTGGTCTCTGAATTTCTCTAGCACTTACACACTCTGCTACACATTAGCACTTGATTAATCACTACCTTTTAGTTGCCTAGTTTCTTCACACATCAGTTTTATCTTCCTAACAAAATTGTCAGCTTATCAAGGACAGATTCCCATCTTCTACTTCTTTTGTTTCCCCACTGTTTTATCCCAAGGAAATCTGGGATACAAGGCTTTGCCTTTAAGAGACTGTCTAAAGATAGCTGGAGGGTCCCACAAAGAACCAGCAAAGAAGGGGAAGGAGAGGGCCTTCCTACTCTTTTTTTCACTTTAAAAATGGTCACTACTACTTTCATAATAATGTCCCTATATACCTTCCTCTCCCACTAGATTCCAACCCCTCCCTTCTCCCTTGTAACAAAGAAACACCATTGAGCAAATTCAAGCATACAGCTACACTGCAGGAGGGAGAAGTAGGAATCTCACTCCCTCTCCTGTAGACCCCACCTTTGGAATAAAAGGGGGACAAGAGACTTGAAAGTAGAGATCTTCGTAATGTCGAAATGGTTAACTAGAGCATGGGGAGTTCAAAGGGAGAAAAATGAGGCCAGTGCCTGGGTGATGGGGAAGAGGGAGAGTGGAATGTGTGCAGGATGACAAATAGATTTAGGAGGAGTCTAGCAGAGGGAGAGGATAGAAGACTAGGAGACTGAAATCACACTCAAAGACTGTCATATCTGGAAGAGACATTGGAGATTATTTAGTCCAATGTCTTCATTGGTGACAGAATTAAGAAAACTGTGGCCCATCAAGGAAAAGTGACTTATCCAAGGTCACACTGCTGGAGTCAGGATATCTCTAATCTGTTCCAACCACTCTCTTCTCTACCCACCTGCATTATCTGATATTTTCTAGTCACTGCCCTAGTGCCCTTGGCTTCCCCCCATGGCAGAATTCTTCTGCATGGAAACCCAGCCCTCCCCCCCCCACCCACCAGACAGTCATTGCTATTTTGATCTCTCATCCAGCCAGAGAAAAATAGAAACTGTATTCACACCTTTTTTAAAACCCTGCTTTGAGAACTTCTATAAAGCATAAGCTTAAAAAGAATCTTTCTCATATAGCTCCAAGAGACCTCAGTTAGATTCCCAACAATTGAATCTGCCTCTTCATTTCTCTGTCTCTGGCTATGTCTCTATTTCTCTGTGTCTCTCTTTTTCTTTCTCTCTCCCCAACCCCCCCCCTCCTCTCCCCCTCCCCCATTTCTATACTCTGCCCCTCCAACCTCCACTCCTTTGTTCTTGAATTTCATGCCAAGTGTCTCTCCATTCATCCCCATGTTTCTGCCCCTTTCATTACTCACAAGCCTCCTCCACACAGCACAGGAAAGAGAATGCTATCCCTTTTAGATATTCAGTTCTTATATCTCCCAGGTAATGATTGCTGAAGATTTTTCCTGCCAACAGAAACCATCTCCAGGCCTTGCTACACAAGCCTGGGGGACAATCCAGACAAGGGCACAGAGACAGTAGATGGACTATGTGTCCTTCAAACTCCAAGTCTGATAGTTTATCTGAGACACAGAGTACATCAGGATTAATCCTGGAAAGATAAGTTGAAGCCAGATTGTGAAGGGTTTTAAATGCCAATCAGAGGGCTGTATTTTATCCTCGGGACAACAGGGGACCACTGAAGTTCTTTGACCAGCAAAGTGGCATAGTTAGACCTGTGCTTTAGGAATATCAAAGTGGCAGCTGTGTGATTTGAGGGGGATGGGGCTGGATGCAGGAAGGCCAACTCAAAGACAATTGGGAGAGGTGGCAAGGGTCCCAATGGAGAGGTGGGGTGAGAAATCATAGATCTAGAACTAAAAGGGACCTCCAAGACCTTCCAGCCCAATCCCTGATTTTATAGATAAAGAATAAGGTGGCTGTGTGAGAGAAGGAAATAGATATAAGAAATGTGATGGGGGAGATATGACCAGATGGCAATTATCTCATTATGTATAGTGAATAAATAATGTGAAGAGTCAGAAATGACTTGGAGGTCAAAAACCTGAATGACCGAAAGAATGAAAGCACCTTTATTTGGCAGATGAGGAAACTGAGGCCCCAAGATGGGAAGTGACAGGTCTGAGATCACAAAAACCACACAGACCAGTGTCAAACACTGGTCCCAAACCCAGTGTCCCTTCCACTGATCCTTTATACATGACATCAGAATTGGTCAATTCAGTGAAAAGTCTTCATGAGATACACTGTTTGACTGGATTTTGCATCTTCTAACTGGTTTCTCAGATATGGCATAAACACACACCTAAATCAGAAAAGGCAGTCACCTGGGGAAGTTTATGGCTAATCAACTGTCATCTGAGTGTGTAGTATATGGAGGAGGCAGCAGGGGAGAAGGGTTGCTTACTATTTTGGGGGGTTTTTTTTTGGGGGGGGTTGGTGAGGCAATTGGGGTTAAGTGACTTGCCCAGGGTCACACAGCTAGTAAGTTAAGTGTCTGAGTTCAGATTTGAACTTACGTCCTCCTGAATCCAGGGCCGGTGCTCTAGCCACTGCGCCACCTAGCTGCCCCTGCTTACTATTTTTCAAAAGGTCCAGTCCTACCAGGAGATGCTTTGTCAGATTCCCGACCCAAATAAGCTGAGACCAAGTGCCAGGGCAAAGTTTTTGCATTTTTGGTGTCCTCCTCATTCCTTCCACCCACTCCCCCCACCCAGCTGCCGCCAGATGTGCCAGCATAAAGCAGAAGGCACCTGAGTGCATGTTATGTGCCTGTTCCCCTCTTGCTGAAGCCCTGACTTCAGGCAGAAGGAGAATCTCCCTGGTAAACATATTCACCGTGAGCAGCTGGGGCAGCCCAGTGAGCAGTAGTAGAGGGGTGAGGATTTGCCCCAGCTGTTCCCTCCTTCCCCAAGTACCCAGAGCCTGGCGGCCAGTAGAGCCCAGATCCTCCCGCTGCCACCTATCCCCGTGGAGCCCTGGGCTCCTGGCACAAGTTAAAGGAGGACTCCATAGAATCCTGCCCCCCTGCTGCTTTGGGTTACACGGAAAGGGCCTCCTGCTGCCCGCAAATGCTAAGAAAACGTGCCCTTCCTTGGAAGAAAGCTCTGGGGAGGGACGGGGCTCCAACATCGTGTATAGAAAGAGCTCTCTTCCCAGACATGTCCCATCTCATAGTGGGGCCACAGCAGGCCTTCCCTCCGCAGAGCAGAGCTGCCCTCTCCACCACCCCCTTCCAATCCCCACTCCCTGGCACCCCTCTACCCAGCTCCCCCGCCGCCCCTCGGAGCGCCTGCCTGCTCGGTGCTCATTATCTCCCGCAGTCGGCCCTCCAAGTCGTGCTGCTGCATAATTAGGGTCTCCTTGTGCCTTGTCAGAAAAGCCAGTTCAATGACACCGAGAGAGGCCCCATCTTGTCTTTTTGTACTTTTCCTAACTGCAGTCACCTGGATTTCCTTTGAGGCTGTTTACAGGATAATTAATAACAACGTTTTGAGTGCTTTGAACCTGCTTTCAGTGATAGCTCCTTGTGGGCCTTTGGAAAAAGTGCGGGGTGCATAATAGGTTATTTATGTGACCACTAAAAAGTGGGTTTTATGACCGATCATAAACAAGTCATGATTGTCTTCGGGTGAGGAGGAAATGGAATGAAAATACGTTGTAAGTTCTGACTTGGCTTTTTTTTTTTCCTGGTGAGGCAATTGGGGTTAAGCGACTTGCCCAGGGTCACACAGCTAGTAAATGTCAAGTGTCTGAGGCCGGATTTGAACTCAGGTCCTCCTGAATCCAGGGCCGGTGCTCTATCCACTGCACCACCCAGCTGCCCCCTGACTTGGCTTTTTAACACTGATCTGAAGGGGGTGTTTTTTAACTTCTAAGAACATTTCAACGAGGGGAAGGGATTAGGCATTTATAAAGCACCTACTGTATGCCAGACACTTTTACAGATAATTTCTCGTTTGATCCTCACAACAACCCTGGGAAGTAGTCACTATGATTATCTCCATTTTACAGATGAGGAAACTGGGAGTGACTTACACCAGGGCCAAATAACTAGTGTAAGTATCTGAGGCCGGACTTGAACTCAGATCTTCTTGACTCCAGGCCCACTAAGTCTTCTAACTACCTCAGTCAAGAGTGTAGGGGAGGGATCTGGAAAAAAGATAGGCTTTCCTTGATTGTGGGGGGGAGAGAGTAGTTGTTCAATCAATAAAAGAACCTTTATTAAGTAGTCACAATATGCCCTGTACCATGCTAAATGTTAAGAAGCTTATATTGTAGTGCCTAAAGTCATGGAAAACAAAAGTCCCAGTTTAATTTATCTAAGTCAATTTGTTGTTCAGTCCTTTCAGTCATGCCTGACTCTTCCTGACGCCATTTGGGATTTTCTTGGCAGAGATAGTGGAATGGCTTGCCATTTCCTTCCCCGATTCATTTTACAGATGAGGAAACTGAGGTAAACATGGTTAAGTGACTTACTCAGGGTCACACAGCTGGTAAGTGTCTGAGGCCAGATTTGAACTCAGGGAAATGAGTCTTTCAAGCCTGGCAGTTTATCCACTGCACCACTTAGCTGCCCTCTCTAGATCAATACATTAATATTTTAAATGGATCTGCATACCCCCCAGTGGTGTAGGTCACAACTTCCTACATATTCTTATACTATGGGACTCTTGTCCACATTCTCCAAAAAAAATCCACCCAACATTCAAGATAGCGATCGGGGCAGTCTTCTAGGTCATGACCTAGATCTTGACCTAGATCTTGAAATATTTGTAAAGTTTAGCACACAGTAGGCACTTAATAAATGCTTGTCTCTCCCCTCCCTCTCTCAACTGACATGGTTCAACCAATATGGTGTAGTTACCAAAAAACAAATGGGTTGTTCATCTGTTATCCCCTATACTGTTACTGGTCTTGCCCATTCCCCTTTCCTGTCATGCAGTTCTTCTGTTATCCTTTACATCTCTTCTGTGCAGTTCCTTATTAGTAATATGCTGCTTCCTGTTTACACCCACCACATATCATTTCATTGCTCTCTGAGTAACACAAAAATTTCAGTTCTTCAGAGATTGTGGCATTTGACAATTCATAAAGATATAGCATCACTATAGGAATGTCAGTGTTTCATGCCTTGCCTGTCAAACTATGAGTTACTTTAGAGAACTAATTAAAATAACTGGAGAAACAAAAGCTCTAGAATCTCAATTAAAAAAAAAATATATATATATATATGCTTTATATGTGGGTACATATTTGTTGTTCAGTTGCTTCTGACTCTGTGACCCCATTTTGGGGTTTTCTTGGCAGATGTTGGAATAGTTTGCCATTTCCTTCTCCAGCTCAGTAAATGTCCAAGACTGGACTTTAATTCAGGAAGATGGGTCTTACTGATTCCAAGTAGAGTACTCTATCAATTGTGCCACCTTGCTGCACACACACCTTTGCTCGCACGAGAGCGCACGAACACACTCTCTCTCTCTCTCTCTCTCTCTCTCTCTCTCTCTCTCTCTCTCTCTCTCTCTCTCTCTCTCTCTCTCTCTCTCTCTCTCTCTCTCTCTCTCTCTCTCTCTCTCTCTCTCGGCAAGGAATTCAGGGTTAAATGACTTGCCCTGGGTCACACAGCTAATAAATGTCAAGTGTCAGATACCAGGTTTAAATTCAGGTCCTCCTGACTCCAGGGCCTGTGTTTTATCCACTGTCCCTGGGCTTCTTAAACTTTTTCCACCCGAGAAAAAAGAAAAGAGAGAGAGTTGTTCAACCGATAAAAGAACCTTTATTAAGTAGTCACAATATGCCCTGTACCATGCTAAATGTTAAGAAGCTTATATGTGCCTGAAGTCATGGAAAACAAAAGATCCCTAATGGGGTGGAGACCCATGGTTTAAGAAACTAGGAACTTCGGGGCAGCTAGGTGGCACAGTGGATAGAGCACCAGCCCTGAAGTCAGGAGGACCTGGGTTCAAATCCAGCCTCAGACAGTTAACACTTGACACTTACTAGCTGTGTGACCCTGAGCAAGTCACAACCCCAATTGCCTCACACAAAAAAAGAAGAAGCTAGGTACTTCACCACCTAGCTACCCCTATCCTGACACCAAGGTCAGTTCTTGAGAGAATACAGTGACCATTTCCCAGGGCCTAAATCCCCCTCTTCCTAAAAGAGAAGGAAACCAGAGAAAGACAATGTCTGTTGTTAACCCGGAAATTAAGGAAACAATCAATATAGGAGAAAATAAGGTCTTTAACCAGAGCAGAGGAACTATAGCTCCTGGTATCACAAAGCTCAGAAGCTAGGAATACCCAAAGATGGGAACTGAGGACAGAGTTTTTATGGAGTAACAGAATAGGAGGGAACCAAAAGATTGCTCCAGAGTCACTTACAACTACTTAATGTAAATGAACCTTTAACAAAAGAAAAAATAGAACTGCTCCTAAGTATTGGGAGTAAGGTGGGGAAACATTGGGTGGGGATAAATTGCTTGGGGGAAGGTCCTTAAATCCATCAAGAGTCTGGAGATAAAAAAGACAGTCAGCCCCAGGCAATTCATCTGCCTGGGTAGAGGGACTGGGTGAGGAATCAATCAGTTCTCAGTAAATTTGTAGTTATCACTGTAGAAACTAAAAGAAAGGTTTTATTAAGCAGGGAAGAAAATTGAACCCGATCATGGGTGACAGATTGCAGGGATTTATATATATTTTAAACAAAGGCAGGTAAGGAATTTGGAGGGAAGGATGGGCTAAATTAAAATTAAGGACTATACCAGACCACCCCCTGCCTAGGGCTACCAATTCAACGAATGTATACCCTTTTCAAAGGGTGGGCTGAGTGACACCCCTCCCTGGAGGGAGAGACCTTCCAATCTAGACCCTAGCTTCTTAAACTTCTTAAACCCCATATGGGGTCGAATAACTGAATGTGGGTGGGGGTTTTGAGAAACTTGGCAACAGTAAAAGGTTATGTATACCTATTTTATATACCTATATACCCACCTTTGAATAAACATTTCTTAGACAAAAAGGGGTTGTGAGTGGATAAAGTTTAAGAAGCCCTGATCTAGACAAAGGATCTGTCTCCACCCAGGTTTGAATGAACTTCACCACTTTAAATTCCTTAAGAGAGGGGGCAGCTAGGTGGCGCAGTGGATAAAGCACCAGCCCTGGATTCAGGAGGACCTGAGTTCAAATGTGACCTCAGACACTTGACAGTTACTAGCTGTGTGACCCTGGGCAAGTCACTTAACCCTCATTGCTCCGTTAAAAAAAAAAAAACCAACTAAAATTCCTTAAGAGGTTGGGATCAGCTGACCGATGTGGAGAGGAAATTAATTTAATCTTATCAAGAAAGAAAAAAACTGGAGAAGTGGGGGGAGGGAGTCTAAGACTTTCAGAAAGGGAGAAAACAGAATCTCTCTGAGATATTAGTTATTAAATATCATTTCTCATAACACTAAAAAATGCTTTAAAAAACACATAAACCCACAATGAGCATTGATTGACAAAGTCAGTCAACAAGCATTTAATAAATGCTTACTATGTGTCAGGCACGGTGCTATATGCTGGGGATACAAAAAAGGGCGAAAACACCATCACCTTAGAGAGTTCCTGTTTCGAAGGGGCAGTCAACTTGAAAGCAACCATATACATAAAAGATATAGTGGCAATAGATAGAAGGTGATTTCAGAGGGAAGCAGTCGAGGAAGTCAAAAAGGAATGGGAGAGGCCTCCACAGAGAAGCTGGGATTGGAGCTGAAATTTTAAGGAAACCAGTAAGCAAAGGTTATAAGGGAGAACTTTTCATTGGTGGGGGAAATCCAGTGAAAAGGCATGAAGAGGAAAGAATGGGGGAAGAGCAGACAGGCCAGTGTCTGAATTACAAAGTATAGAAAGGGGAATAAAGTGTAAAACTAGAAAGGTGAAAAGACTGCCCTGTTTGATATGAGATTGGAGTTCAGTTTAGAATCAGGGGATTTAAACCTCAAAGAAACCATTTTGTTGTTCCATTTCTGCCTCCCGGTGACCCCATGGACATAGCAGACCAGGCTCTTCTGTCTTCCACTATCTTCCAAAATCTGTCCAAGTTCAGTATCTATTCATCTCATCCTCTCCTCCCCCCCACCTCCTTTTCCTTTTGCCCTCAATGAGTCCTGTCTTCTCAGTATATTTAAAGCTTCAGCTTCAGTATGTGACATTTCAGGGAATAGCCTGAATTAATTTCTTTAAGTATTGACTGATTTGATCTCCCTACTGTTCAAGGGACCCTCAAAAGTCTTCTTCAGCACCATAATGTGAAAGGGTCAGTTCTGTGGCTCTCAGCTTTCCTTTATAGTCCAACTCTCAAGGCCATGTGTTGTTACTGGAAAAACCATATTGTAATGGGGGGAAGTGGGGTACGGGGTTTGATTAGGGGTAGGGATTCTTAGGAATCTTCTTAGGAGAAGATTCCTTGATGTGCCCCAGAGAACTTCTGGGGTGCTCTGCACCCCATGACAATATCTTTGACCGTACAGGCCTTTGTCAGCAAGGTGATGTCTCTGCTTTTTGGTATGCTCTCCAGATTTGCCAAAGCTTTCCTTCTAAGGAGCAAGTATTTTTTAATTTCATGGCTGCAGTTGCTGGCAAGAATATAAAAATCTGACACTGCTTCCATTTCTTCTCTTTTTATTTGCCAGGAAGTAATGACACCAATTGTCACTATCTCATTTTTTTTTTATCTTAAGCTTCAAGCCAGATTTTACCCTCTCTTTTCACCCTCATCAAGAGACTTCTAAATTATTCATCATTTTCTGCCATTAGAGTGGTATTGTCTACGCATTTGAGATTGTTGACATCTCTTCTGGCAACCTTAATTCTGGCTTTTGATTCATGTAGCCTGGCATTTCACATGATAGACTCTGCATATTAGTTAAATAAATAAAGTGGCAATAAACAACCTTGCTATACTGCTTGTCCAATCTTAAACCAATCAGTTGTTCCATGTTTGGTTTTCTTAGCAAAGATACTAGAGTGGTTTGTCATTTGATTCTCCAACTCATTTTACAGATAAGGAAACTGAGGCAAACAGGGTTAAGTGACTTGTCCAGCATCATACATCTTAAGTGTCCAAGGCTGAATTTAAGGTCAGGTCTTTCTGACTCCAGGCCCAGTATTCTATACACTCTGCCACTCAGCTACCTCAGTCATCTTGCTCAATACCCACCCCCATTTTACAGATCATAAAACTGAGTATTAGTACTGAAGTGACTGGCCCAAGGCCACACAAGTAGATGCCAGAATGTAAATTTAGGATCTCTGATACCAATCTCATTGCTATTTCCACCATCACATGCCCCTTCCAGATTGGATACATGAAACCCAAGGCTTTTACCTGAAATGTCATTAAAGATGCTCTCCAGAAGAGGAACAAAAGTTATTTGAAGAGAAAAGAAGAAAGAGAAAACTAATTTTGCTGTACTACAACATTACTACAAAGTAGTAGGGGAAAACCAGTAAGATTCCCCTCTCTTCTATCCAAACCACAAGAGCAAAATCCAAGCATATTTAAATGTCTTCCAAGATATTTCCCAACCTTCAAGTAACTAATTCTAGACCAGCTCTGGGATTCCTTTGTGTCTCCTGAAAAACTTTTATAGTATTAATAATATCTTATATTTCACCCACAGTCTCCTGGACTAAATCTCATTTAATCTTGGAAACTGAAGCAGGGGAAGTATTATTAGCTACATTTTACAGATGTGTAAACTGAGGCATGCAGAAAAGAAGTGCAAGAATCATCATGGTAATTGTGGAAAAAACACAAGCCTCAAAGTGTTGTATTGCTTCTACCACTTACCAACAGTGTGACCTTGGATAAGGTCACACTTACTCCTCTGTGGCACAGTTTCCTTAAAATGAAGACACTGAACTAAATAATTTCTGAAGTCTCTGGTATTTCTATCAGAAACCAGCTGGCATCCATCTCTAGCTTCCTGACCTCCTTACTGACTATAGGGGCATAGGCAACACCATGATACATATGTATGACTCTGGCATTTATATATCCCTATCTGTCTGATGGGCTCCAGTCCCACATAACCAGCTACCTATTGAGTATCTCTTCCTGGGTGTCCATTAGCATGTCAGACCCAAATGTTTACTAGGGGAGGAAGGTTTGATGGGATGGGTACTTGAAACAATTGGTATATACATTGACTTTAGGCCAGTTTTCTACCTAAGTTGCTAAGGTGGCTCACTCCTCTACAGGTAGACAATCAAGGGTCAGTACATTTACTTGACTAATTATCTGCATTCTGAGATGAGCTGATACCCTCACAGATTAGAAGATCAAAACTAATTGAGTTATCAAAGCCACACATCCAGGCACTGGTATATCAATGCTGTTATCAGCAGGGCTCACCCCCAACCCAACTCTACCCCAAGCTGGGCCTCTTCAGCTAACAAACAATAGCTGGCATCTCATAGCTTAGCTGGACAATTCATCTACCCTCTGATGACTAGGGCAGTCCTGCCAGAAAGTCCAATAGGATGTTTGGGCACCTAGAGCCTTTACAAGTGAAGGGTGACTCTAATGATTAGAGAGATACAAATTAAAACAACTCTGAGGTACCACCTGACACCTATCAGATTGGCTAAAATGACAAAAAAGGAAAATAATAAATGTTGGGGAAGCTGTGGGAAAATTGGAACACTAATGCATTGTTGGTGGAGCTGTGAACTGATCCAACTATTCTGGAGAGCAATTTGGAATTATGCCCAAAGGGCTATAAAGCTGTGCATACCCTTTGACCCAGCAATACTACTTTGGGGTCTTTTTCCCAAAGAAATCATGGAAAGGGGAAAGGGACCCACATGTACAAAAATATTTATAGCTGCTCTTTACGTGGTGGCAAGGAATTGGAAGTTGAGGGAGTGCCCATCAATTGGGGAATGGCTGGACAAGTTGTGGTATATGAATACAATGGAATACTATTGTGCTGTAAGAAATGATGAGCAGGAAGAGTTCAGAGAAACCTGGAGGGTCTTACGTGAGCTGATGATGAGTGAGATGAGCAGAACCAGAAGAACATTGTACACAGTATCATCAACATTGAGTGTTGATCTACTGTGATGGACTATATTCTTCTCACCAATGCAATGGTACAGAAGAGTTCCAGGGAACTCATGATAGAAGAGGATCTCCAAATCCAAGAAAGAAAAAAAAAGAACTGTGGAGTATAGATGCTGAATGAACCATACTATTTCTTTTGTTTTTTTTCTATTTTGAGGTTTTTCATTATTGCTCTGATTTTTTCTCTTATAACAGGACTAATGCAGAAATAGGATTAATGTTATTATGTATATATATATGTGTGTATAGATATAGATATATCTATATGTATATGTATATAGATATATAGATATAACCTATATCAGATTACCTGCTGTCTAGGGGAGGGGGGAGGGAGGGGAGGGAGGGAGAAAAATCTGAAATTGTAAAGCTTGTATAAACAAAAGTTGAGAACTATCTTTACATGTAATGGAAAAAAATAAAATACCTTATATGTAAAAAAAAAAAACAAGTGAAGGGTGAAGCTCTTGAGAAGGAGGGGGTTTCATCATTGAGGGGATTTGAACAGACTGACTTTGGCTACTAGAGTATTGTCTGGGCAACTATGGTTAGCTGATTCCAGCTGTTAATTTGTTGTTCCACATCTTGCAAGAAAGAATCAGCATTATTAAACTACTTGAAACTCATGATCAATAAAAGAACTAAAATATACATTTCAAGAAATTATAAAGGAATTTTGAAATTTTTTCCTATCTCTTTTTAAAGGCAGAGCTAAAACTCAGAATTTAGGAGTCAGGAATGGGAAGAGAGAGAGAGAACCCAAGAACCCAAAGGTTCCAGTTGTCCAAGGGGAGGGGTGTTGAAAAGAGTCTTACCCATAAAAAACATCTAGTGCCTTCTATTTAAATAATTATTCTTGCTAACAAGGTACTACAAAGTGGCTTTATAACTCCACTGACCTAGTAGGAAAGCTGACCAAAACTCTAGACCTAAATCCTGCTCTGGAAGGAAAGAGACACCAAAGGAGAAGATGAATATGAATATGTCCAAGATTTGAAAAGGGTGTTCTTAGAAAAGTGGGGATTGTATGGTTTATAGGCTTATAGTCAAGAGACCTAAGTTCATAACCTGACTCAGATACTGACTAGCTGTGTAGAAGCATTATTTTTTTTTTGTTCAGTCATTTTTTTCAGTCATATCCACCTTTTCATGACCCTATTTGGGGATTTCTTGGCAGAGATACTGGAGTGGTTTGCCATTTCCTTTTCCAGCTCATTTGACAGATGAGGAAACTGAGGCAAACAGGGTGAAGTGACTGAGTTAGTAAGTGTCTGAGGTCAGATTTGAACTCAGGAAGATGAGTCTTCTGATTCCTGGCTGCCCAGAACTCTATCCACTGTACCACCTGACGGCCCAAGCATTCATTAAGTACCTGCCAATATGCCAGACACTATGCTAAGCATTGAGGAAAGAAAACCCAAAATAGCTCCTGCTCTCAAGGAGCCTGTGAGCCAGTTAGGGAGACAACAGAAATAACTCTTTACAAACAATATATGTTCAGGATAAACTGGAAATGAAGTGGGCCATCAGAGGAAAGGCAAAAACACCATAGAATCTTTTTGGGGGGGTGGGGGTGGGGCAGTGAGGGTTAAATGACTTGCCCAAGGTCACACAGCTAATAAGCGTTAAGTGTCTGAGGCCAGATTTGAACTCAGGTCTTCCTGAATCCGGGGCCAGTGCTTTATCCACTGTGCCACCTAGCTGCCCCCAAACATCATAGAATCTTAAATTTAGAGTTGAAAGGGACATTAGAAGCCATCAAAAGGGACATTAGAACCCCCTCATCTTATAGACCAGAGGTGTCAAACACAAGGTCCGATCACCAAACTGCAGTCCCTCAACACTCCTCAGTGCAGAAACTGGTTAAAATGTAATATTTAACAAGATTTAACAAAATGAAATGTTTAACAAAACCAAAATAGAATCAAAGACAGATAATGTTAATAATGTGGCTTTCTATGATGTCAGAGTGGGGGCAGCAGGGATCCTTGCAGTTTAGTGTTCCCTATTTCTATTTCAGTTTGACACCACTGTTAATAAAGTTCAAGTGATTTGTCCAGGGGAACACAGTAAGTGTCTAGGGCAGAAATTGAACCGTCTTCCAGTGTTCTCTTGACAACACCACGTATGCCTCATCTAATGCCAAAGGGGGATAATAACTGCACTACCCACCTCACAGTGTTGTTGAAAGGAAATTACTGGGGAGGAAAGGCAGTGAGCTCCTGAACTCATAACACGATCAATGAGATCATAGGAAAATGCCCGGAGCAGCAAAACTCACAGAAGAATGTGCTGAAATCATCTTCTAACCAAGAACAGCTTGGAAGGTCAGAAGGAGGGAGCTGCTGTGCTGATACAGGAGTTGGGCCCAACCCCACAGTCACCCTGACACAGATCCAGTCTCAGGAAGTCCTCACCAGAGAAGGAGACCCCCCAGAGGCTCTGAATCAGCTGAAGCACCAGTGTCATCTGGAACTAAGCTCATAGTCTGGTGAGTGGGCTGAACCCTGGGCAAGGGAGAGACTACAGGGATCTATGCTGGTGTTAAGGCAGAACTTGGATTTTACACCCCTACTGAGAACCAGGTGGTAGGCTTGAGTAGAAGTGACCCAGGTGGGGGAGGGGCACAGGCTCGTCAGAGCTAACAACCACAACACACAAAGCTGGTTGATTGGCAAGTTGGTCTGGGGTCATCTAGGACCAGGAAACAGGCCAGGCGAGGGAAGAACCTGATTCTCCTTAAATCATACCACCTGGGACTTCTTAAGCTTGGGATATTGCAGCCTGGAAACAGTGCCCCACTTTAAGGAGATAAAAGTCTAGTAAAAGAAAGGCAAGATGAGCAGACAGAGAAAGGTGAAGACCATATAAAGTTTCTTCAGTAACAAGGAAGACCAAGGGGCACCCTCAGAGGAAGATGTCAACATCAGGGCCCCTATATCTAAAGCTTCCAAGAAAAATACGAATTGGTCTCAGGCCATAGAGGTGCTCAAAAAGGACTTTGAAGATAAAATTAGAGAGGTGGAGGAAAAAATGGAAAGAGAAATGAGGGTGATGCAGGAAAGACATGAGAAAAAAAGTCAACAGCTTGAAAAGTCAAATGGAAAAGGAGGTACAAAAGCTCTCTGATGAAAATAATTGCCTAGGAATTAGGATTGAACAAATGGAAGCCAGTGACTTTATGAGAAACCAAGACACAATAAAGCAAATCCAAATGAATAAAAAAATAGAGGGCAATGTGCAATATCTTCTGGGAAAAACTGCCAACCTGGAAAATAGGTCCAGGAGAGATAATTTGAAAATTATTGGTCTACCTGAAAACCATGATCAAGGAAAGAGCTTAGACACCATCTTCCAAGATATTCTCAGGGAAAATTGCCCTGAAATTCTAAAAGAAGAAGCTAAAATAGAAATTGAAAGAATCCACCAATCACCTCCAGAAAGAGATCCCAAAAAGAAAACTCCTAGGAATATTATAGCCAAATTCCAGAGCTCTCAGGTCAAGGAGAAAATATTGCAAGCTGCCAAAAAAGAAAGAATTCAAGTACTGTGGAGCCCCAGTCAGGATAGCACAAGACCTAGCAGCTTCTACATTAAAGGACCGGAGGGCATGGAATATGATATTCCAAAGGGCAAAGGAAATGGGATTACAACCAAGAATCACCTACCCAGCAAAACTCAGCATTATCTTTCAGTGGAAAAAATGGGACTTTAATGAAAAAGAAGACTTTCAGATATTTGTGATGAAAAGACCTGAACTGAATGGCAAATTTGACTTTCAAATACAAGACCCTAGAGAACCATAAAAAAAAAATTGGAGCTGGGGGGCATGCCTGGGATCGTACAGTGGGCGACTGTCTTGTGTCTGAGGCCAGGTTTTGGCTGGGATCCCCCTGGGTCCAGGGGTGATGATTTATCAACTGTGTCACTTAGCTAGATGATAACATCTTTAGGGTTAAATTGAGGGGTGAAGGGAATTCATTGGGGGGGAAGGGCAGAAGGGAAATCCCACATGAAAGTGATAAGAAAAGGCTTATGGGGGGGGGGGAAGAGATGGGAGAGGAGCAGGGCAGTAAATGAATTTTACACTCATCAGAAAAGGCTCAAAGATCTTAAACTCATCAGAGCTGCCTCAAGGAGGGACTAATAGACACACCCAACTGGGTGGAATAATCTATTTAATCTGGGAAGTAAATGAGCCTAACACTCATTAAAATTGGATCAAAGACCTCTATCTCATTAGAATTGGCTTAAGGAGGGAATAATGTACACACTCAATTGGGTGGAGTAATCTCTATAACCCTGCAGGAAAATAAGAGGGGAAGGGGATAAAGAGAGAGGGGCAAAAGAAGGAAGGGCAGAGTGGGGGAGGGGACAGACAGAAGCAAATCCCTTTTGAAGAGTGATAGGATGAAAGAAGATGGATAATAGAATAAATATCATGGGGAAGGGAATAGGATGGAAGGGAAACAGTTAACAATAGTAATCATGAAAAAGAGAAAAGGGGGAAAAATTGTACAAAAAATATTTATAGCAACTCTTGGTGGAGGCTAAGAATTGAGAATCAAGGGAATGTCCATCAATTGAGGAATGATGGAAAAAGCTGTGTTATATGATTGTAGTGGAATGGTCTTGTGCTACAGGAAATGACAAACAGGATGATCCCTGAAAAACCTTGAAAGACTCATGAACATTGATGTAAAGTGAAGTGAGCAGAGCTGAGAGGACATTGTGCATAGTGACAGCAATATTGTTCAATGAGTAATTGTGAATGACTTAGCTACTCTCAGCAGTACAATGATCCAGGACAATCCCAAGGAACTAATGAGGAAGCATACTATGCACTGTTATAGAAAGAACTGATAGAAAGAACACTTGTGGATTGTACATATATAACCTGATTGTGATCTTGTGGGGGGGGGGGAGGAAAGGGAGGGAGGCAGAAAAATTTGGAACTCTAAATCTTATGAAAATGAATGTTGAAAACTACCCTTACATGTAAATGGAAAATAAAATAAATGTTTGTTGAAAGGAAATTACTGGGTAAACCTTAAAGTGCTCTAGAAAGTCATCATTCATTACTGCCATTATTGGCTGCTTCTCTGAATGAAGCTTCAACTAAGGAAAGAAACTAGAGAGAGAGACTGCTGTGGCACATTAACCAGGTAGCCTAAACAACTGTTTGGGTTATTTTTTGCTGAATTTCTTAGGGATCATTCTTTTTGAAAACTACAACCTCATCTCAACTAAATTCAAGACCCAAGTAGACCAGGCTGGACCCAGGGAGAAGGAGAAACACAACCCCAGAAAGTAGCTATGGTTCTACAATGATGTCAGTTCCCAGCCAACTTGGTGAGAAGTGGAAAGAGGAACCAGCTTTGCCGGGGGGGGGGGGGGGGGGGGGGGGGGGGGGGGGGGGGGGGGGGGGGGGGGAGGTAGCATTGGGAGGAGGAAGTCAGGACCAGCCTGGATGAGTCTCCCTTTCCAACAAGGAACATTCCAGGGTACTCTTGTCATGGGAATATTAATAGCACCTACCTTATGGGGTTACTGTGAGGATCAAAATAATATCTAACAGAAGCGCGTGTGGCACAAAGTACCATCTCATTTCTGTAGAACTTAAAATAATAATAATAATAATAATAGCTAGAATTTATAAAGCACTTTAAGGCCTGCCAAGTGCTTTGCGTGGTATCTTATTTGATCTTCACAACAACCCTGGGAGGTGGGTGCTTTTATTATCCTCACTTGACAGTTCAGGAAACTGAGGCAGATTAAATTATTTGCCCAGGGTCACGCAGCTGTTAAAGATCTGAGGCTAGATTTGAACTTAGTTCTTCCTGACTCCAAATCCAACATGCTATCTACTATGCTACTTAGCTGCTGTTTCTTCAGTCCAGAACTCTGGAGCAACCCCTAGTACCCTGACCACTATGGAACTAAAGACACATCCATCAAGGGAAAGAGGAAAAGGAAGAGAACGTCACAGGGAAGTCATAGTCATCTCAAATTGCTGAGTGAACCCTCCCCAATGTCACATAATAATCTGAGCAGAGCCAGAAGGATCAAATGAAAGGACTGCCAAGCAGCTGCAAAGCCCCAGCCAAGGTCAGAGAACATTCATTTGTACCAGAGTAAATCAGAACAGTTTTGTGTTTTTCCAGCAATACTCTTAATAGCCTGGTGCTGGAAGCAAAGAAGGCAATTAGTGGTGATTACCCAGGGCTGGGAATTAGCAAAGTGGGAACAGTGAAGATTAGAAGAGGCAAGGGAGGCTCTAGAGCTTTGGCAAACACACGTCTGAGAGAGCTGACCACAGATCAAGGATGACTAGAGGGAAAAAATGCTGGTCTAAATTAGGAAGTGAGCGCCCAACAGGAGATTGCTAATTGTCAGATAAAGCTAGCAGAGGAAAAGTGACCTCATCTCATGAGGAAAAGCAGGACAATTAATAATAATAATAATAAATTTAAATAAAGTCTCAATCAGGATCCCCCAGGGGCTGAGCACCCAGTGGGGCAAACAGATAGAGCCAACGTATAGTTGAACCGCAGCTTGGAGGCAAAACCTCCAAAGGCTAATCAAGCTTGATGACCACAAACCTACATCTGGTGATATATGTGAGTACAAAGGATACTGCCCTAGAAGCAACCTATAAAGAATTGCTAGGGGTTGTTGGGCAAGAAGCCAAAGACATTAGGATGTTGGTGAGATTTTCTTCATTTTGGTCAAATGAATAAGGTGAGGACTTTGGAACAGAAAGATGGATTTAAGAAGCAAACAGCCAGTTCAGAAGATGGTGTCTGAAGATGGGATTTTGGATTTTGAACCACAGTTAATAGGAATGATGGGGTCTTGACGAAGATTAGAATGGAGATGAGAGACTCAAAAAGGGGTTTGGTTTTTGTTTTTTAGGGCAATGAGGGTTAAGTGACTTGCCCAGGGTCACACAACTAGTAAGTCAAAAAGGGTTTTGAGCTGAAAAGGGAGAGCAAGGGAGAAAACTGAAGAGAAGAGGCCAAGGACAGATTCTTGGAGCACTTTGCTAGAGACTTTGTGTTGCAAAAGGCTTTTTTTTTTAATGCAAATTTATAGGGATCCAAATCCACTAACTGTCCTGATCTAGCCCACACCTCTCTATCTTGTCCATAAGGTTAGCACACTTCATCAAATGCTGTAGGAAAATCATATCCACAACATTTTCCTGATCTACTAGTCTGGGTTTTGTTGTTCAGTCATTTCAGTTCTGTCCAACTTTTTGTGACCCCATTGGAGTTTTCTTGACAAAGATAATGGAGTAGTTTACCATTTCCTTCTCCACTTCATTTTACAGATGAGGAAACTGAGGCAAACAGGTTTAAGTAACTTGCCAAGGGTCACACAGCTAGTAAATGTCTGAGGCTGGATTTGAACTCAGGTCCTCCTGACTCCAGCGCCAACACTCTATTCACTGTGTTACCTAGCTGCCCTTCTAATCTGGTTACAATCCAAAAAAAAAGAATGAAGTTAGTCTGGCATAATGTTATGGTTGGTAAAGTCACCCTGGCTTTTTTTTTTTTTTTGCAGGGCAATGGGGTTTAAGTGACTTGCCCAGGGTCACACAGCTAGTAAGTGTCTGAGGCTGGGTTTGAACTCAGGTCCTCCTGAATCCAAGGCTAGTGCCTTATCCATTGCACCACCTAGCTGCCCTCACCCTGGCTTTTAATGATCTGACATCTGTGCCCTCTTTGGCATTCCCACTACCACAACTCCAAGTTGAGGCTCTTATTACTTCTCACTGTGACTATTGCAGAAGCCTCCTCATAGGTCTCCCTGCTCCCAGTGTTTTTGGTCCTACACACAGATTGGTCTTCATGGCGTCAGGTATAATCATGTCACTTGAGTACTATGACTCCCCCTTCTCTATTAAAAAAAGTGAAAATAGGGCAGCTAGGTGGTACAGTGGATAAAGCACCAGCCCTGGATTCATGAGGACCTGAGTTCAAATCCAGCCTCAGACACTTAACACTAGCTGTGTGACCCTGGGCAAGTCACTTAACCCTCATTGCCCCACAAAAACAAACAAACAAACAAACAAAACTGAACTTTTGGATAGAGCACTGGCCCTGGAGTCAGGAGGACCTGAGTTCAAATGTGACCTCAGACACTTAACACTTACCAGCTGTGTGACCCTGGGCAAGTCACTTAACCCCAATTGCCTCACCCCCCCCCCAAAAAAAAAGTGAAAATAGGTATTTGAGGCTCTCAAAAATCTGGGTACAAACCTCCCTTTTCAGCCTTTTCACTGTCCTCTTATATACATACTTTACACTCTACTCAACCCAGATTGTTTACCATTCTCTAAACATGCCTGTGCTCTCCTACCTCCCTACCTGTGATTAAACTTTGATTACATCCTGGTGGAATGCACTCCCTTGATCTACCTGGAGATAGCCTACCCTTTCTTCAGGGTCCCCTTCGTATGCCACCTTCTCCACTAAGCCTTCCCTGAGTTCCTTCCCAGATAGAAATTATTTGCCCTTCATCTGATCTCAATTTCATGCTTATCTTTTTCACTCATGTTATTCTTTTTTAGATTAATTTGATTCATTTGATAAAACAAACAGATCCCTCCAGATTCCAAATGATCCACAGTTTGCCTCTATACATCCCAGATCACATTATTTTGATATACAATATATGAACTTCAGTGATATTGATATAAAGGTAGATAATCTAAAGACTAAGTGGTATGTTGCACCCTTACATATTGAACTCTAATAAACAATTGGCCATACATATTCTTCTTTGTAGACAAACTATTTTGAAAATGTTCTTTGCCTATTTCTTTCCATTCTAACTATTATTTTGTCTCTCTTAGTACATATTATCTCCTTATGCTCCTCGAAGACAGAGATTACGTCTTATTTATTTTTGCATCCCTAGTGCCTAGCACAAACAACTGCACATAGTAGGGGGTTTTTGAGATCTTTGTGTGTGTGTGTGTGTGTGTGTGTGTGTGTGTGTGTGAGGCAATTGGGGTTAAGTGACTTGCCCAGGGTCACACAGCTAGTGTTAAGTGTCTGAGGTCAGATTTGAACTCAGGTCCTCCTGACTCCAGGCCCCGTACTCCATCCACTGCACCACCTAGCTGCCCCCATAGTAGGTTTTTAATAAATGTTTGTTGAGTGAATGAATGAATGAATTTTAACTTGGTGGGGGGAGGAGGGCAGGAAGGAAAAATTATAACTGTTTGACCCTAAACTCCATAACTATTCAATGTCTTAATATCCAATCAATTTAAAGTATTTCTCAATCCATTGGTTTTGCATATCCTCCTTCCATCTAAGTCCTCCACCACTCAGATTGTCTTATGTCACCATGTCCTGACATTATTTTGAGGAAATTATACTTTACCTAAGCTCAAGTCTCAAAACTTAAACCTCTTGCTTTACAAGTCTTTTTTTTCTTTTTGAGAGGAGTCTAGAGCCTATTCTAACACAGTAGCAACAACAATGACAACAACAAACCCCCAACCTCTATTTCTTTTTTCCAGAAAACATGAAAATACATAGTAATTGGTTGAATCTTCTCAACACATATTTGAAATCATGCTCATGCATTATCAAGGATTTGAAAATTACTTTGGGAGCCATTTAAACCTAGCAGATAATTGAGCCCCCTTGGGAAGCTCCTGCCCTCAGAGGAGACTCAGGGCAGCTGTGTGAGCAGAGAACTGCAGGCTTGCTTGCTTCCTGCACTTGAATATGTCCTGAAAATGGATTGTTCCAGGGATGCAGACAGCTACTCTTGCTGCTAATGCAACCTGTCTCAAGGTGGTAAAAACCTCCTTCAGGATTTCCTCTACAACACTCATTCCATTTTCTGATTCTGAGCATTTTTCCTGGTTTATCTCTATACTTGGAATTCTCTTCTCCCTCACTTCTGCCTCTTGGCTTCCCTGATTTCAGGGCTCAACTAATGTCCCACCTTCTGCAAGAAGACATCACCAGTCATCCTTCATCCCTCTGCTAATGGTCTCCAGTCTATCCTGTCTAGATCCTGTTGTATATAGCTGTTTGCATGCTGTCACCCCCCTCCCCCAATTAGATTGTAAGCTCCTTGAGGGCAGGGACTGTTCTTTTGGCTTTTTTTGTATCCCCCAGTACTTAGTATAGTGTCTAGCACACAGTAGGTGCTTCACAAATGCTTGTTGAACATAATAATAATACCCAAATTAAAATATAATAACAATACCCCAATTTGGGGGTGGGGTGGGGCAACTGAGGGTTAAGTGACTTGGCCAGGGTCACGCAGCTAATAAGTGTCAAGTGTCTGAAGCCGGATTTGAACTCAGGTTCTCCTGAATCTTGGGCCAGTGCTTTATCCATTGTGCCACCCAGCTGCCCCCTACAAATACCCAAATTAACTATAAAGGACATGAAAGAAGATGATATCTGCATCCAGAAAAATAACCGATAAATAGAAGTATGTACAGAATGATTTTACATACAAACACATACACACATACATATATAAATATATATATAAACATATATATATATATTTGTGTCTAATGGTTGTCATCTTTAGGTGGGAGAGAAGAAAAAGAAGAAATTTGCATGATAACTGTATTATATATTTAAAAGGAATAACAAGTTATACATAATAGATTTGCAGTTTCATGTGCAATCATCTTTTTTTTTTTAGTGAGGCAATTGGGGTTAAGTGACTTGCCCAAGGTCACACAGCTAGTAAGTGTTAAGTGTCTGAGGTCGGATTTGAACTCAGGTAGTCCTGACTCCAGGGCCGGTGCTCTATCCAGTACGCCACCTAGCTGCCCCTCAATCATCTTTTTTTTTAATTATACTATGTTATTTAAACACTTGTTTCATTCCATAAACTAAAAATAAAATAAGTAAAAATTTTAAAAATGAAAATAAATGCTTGTTGACTTGAAGTTCAGAATTTTTACTTTATTCAGATCTCTCTACTCTCTATATATTTCTAGTTCATGGTATTCTCAAGATAGTGATGACATCTTGAATTTCTTTTAAGTTAGTTTACAGAAGGCCCATTTTATGTTTTGGAAAGAGTTATGCTTCTCTTCATCTCCCTATAACTTCTGCCTTCACATGAGAAAAGAAATGCATAACATCCTCCCTAGTCTGATTAAGATCAAGAAGACCACAGATCACCCTGTTTCCACCCCCAACCCCCTCCATAAATGTGGCTGAGCTGCTTCTTCCCTTTTCCTCCCCTGCAATAGTCTGGAACCAGTTCCTTACTGGCTCCTCAGGTCTCTTGGGCCTTTAAGTAATGGATCTCAGTGGGGTAAATGATTCCCGCTACATTGACCTGGGCAAAGTACCATGATGCTAGGTCACCAGGCAGTGTTTAGGAGGTTAGCAGATCACTCCTGCTCCCATGACACCCCCACCCAATTAAAACATTAACAAATTCGATGTACACCTTCTCTCAATACTTCACCTAAGTCATATAGCTAAAACACAATGATCTACTAGAATAGTTCAAACGTGGGTTCAGAGAAACCATTCTTTTTTTTTTTTTTCCCCCAGCCTTCAACATGGCCCTCAAACTGGAGGATTCTGAAATGGTCAGTCCCAATGCCAAAAAAAGAAATCACTTCTTTGCCATGACCTATTTTGAATCTCGCTGAGACTACTAGAAATAAATATTAAGTACATATTTTCTTTTCCTCCACTGAACCCTCACTGTGAGGTGAGGGAATGTTTCCAATAGGCCCATGCTCAGCTAGCAGATCTGGTGCCAGGTCTCACCAAAAGGCAAATTGCTGTTGTGATCTGATTGACCCATATGACTTTTGCACTTCATACAAAGACCAGAGGAATGTCTTCCCAAATCTCCACTCTCCCAGATACATACAGATAAGCCTAATCCCCTAAAATCCAAATCTAATGGAAAGAAATCATAGGAAATAACACAAACCGAAAGAACATAGGCTAAGGAGCCCCCAAACCACAGAGCAGACAGAGGCTACTTGAATTCTTGAGCCTGTCACAGACTGCTGTCCATGAAACACTTCCCAATGATGCAGCAGTGTGCTTTGCCTCTCTCAGAAGGGGGCCATTCCTTGAAGTTCCCCAGCAGCAGTGAAAGTTTAATGTTATCTTTTATACATTGCTTTTCACTTCCCTGAGACTATAACAGAGCACAACTGGCCCCAGACCACTGGCCTTCATTCATTCCTCTTTTGCTCGTGTTGGAGTATTTTCCCATGACATTGACAGATCCCTCTATTGTTGAAGAGGAAAGGGAATGGGATCATCACATCATAAATTTAGAGCTGGGAGAGACCTTAATTCTGTGATCTGCGGGGAAGGAAGGAATTGAAGATGGAAAAGCAATAGAAATATAAAAGAGCACGGAAATTTATTTACGTTATCACCAAAGGGTTATTCACCAAAAAAAAAAAAGATTTGAGATCCTATCATAACATTATTTCTCAACTCACAGAAATCAATCTTATCCACGCTCCCAATATATCATTTGCTTTTCAAGATGCTATAATAGTATAATCCTATGAAACCAAGTCCCAGGAAATAGATATGACTTGCTCAATATCATGCAAAGAGTAAAGAGCAGCTGGTATATGAACCCAGATCGTACGTAGAATCACAGAGCTACAGGAAGTCTCAGAGGTGGTCAGCTAGGTGGCACAGTGGATAAACCACTGGCCCTGGATTCAGGAGGACCTGAGTTCAAATCTGACCTCAGACACTTGACACTTACTAGCTGTGTGACCCTGGGCAAATCACTTAACCCTCATTGCCCAGAAACAAATAAATAAGCAAACAAACAAATAAATAAATAAAAATAAAATAAATGCTTGTTCCCTTCCTTTAAAAAAAACTCTCAGAGGGCATGTAGTGCAATTGTCCCATGCTATAGATCAAGAAACTGAGACCTAGAGAGATTAAATGACTTGCCCAAGGTCTCACAGGTGGTAGTCATCAGCAGTGGGAGGTGAACCTGGGTACCACACAAATACCAGCGGCCAGACAAGGGTGAGTCCTGCCTCCTTGAGGCTCTATTTACCAAAGCTATTGACAGCAGAGACTCCTGGATTAGGGAAGCCTCCAGGGAACTCCCATTATCCAGCTCTTTGAAGTTCAAATCTTGGGTGTCTTGAATGACTTTCTCCAAAGCTATCACTAAAGATAATGGGGTTATAACCCCTGCACAGCTATCTGAATGCTAGCCAGTACCTTAGTTTGCCTCTGAAAATCATCAGCTACATTGACACAATTTTAATAGATGTTGCTATTTTGGAGACTGAAAAAATCTCCAGAAACACAAAATGTTGCGTTCATCTCTGGACCACCGTAAAGAACAGAATAAATTAGAAAGAATATGAGTTATAGATTGTGAGGAAAACTTACTCAGATAGGAAAAGGAATCCTGGGGGAGGGAGAAGAAAACTAGTAACACCTCCTCTAGTTGAGGTTCTACATTCATCATTCTAACACCAGACCCAGTGGCCAGAAAGCTGTCCAAGACACTGAGCTTTTGTCTTTTCTTTGTACTTCTGCATAATAGAGCATTTTAGTCCAAAAGGAGAACGAAGTGCTTAAATATTATTTTCATGTTGACTGGAAAAATACTACCAAGGCAGAGAGGAGTAGTAGAAGCCCTGGTAATGTTTTGATTTTGCTTAGAGCTGGGCACTTCTGTGGTGCTTGACTCAGCTGTTCCCTCATCAAGGCTTACAAACATGCAGAAGGCCAACTCTGCGCTAAACACAATGCCTCAGAGACTGTTTTAATTAAAGGGAGTCGCTCTTTAGGAGAGCAGAACTTTTAATAGGCTGCTTCCTTTGAATATTCAGGAGCCAAAAATTTTTTTATGAAGGCAATATCAAGGGACCGACTCGATGAGCAAAGTGAATAATATGCTTCCTGTAAGTTAGACAATAATTATATGGTGCATATATTGCTCATCAAGGACACATGTGACTAACTGCACCATTGTTCAAGCCCTGGATGGTAGAACAAAACCCTCAAGCCTTTTGAACTTGGGACTAACCTGGTCCTTAAAGACGAAGACTTGGTATGTTAACTCACTCTTCCAGCAGGGACTGGATAACTACTTGCTGAGTATTTTTTAGAGGGACTTGCTACTCACACATGGCATGGTTTAGATATCTTCTGAGATCCTGCCAATCATCTATGCCTGGTATGGCTAAGGAATTTTGAGTCTGAGTTTTTGGTGTGGGTCTTGTTCTCTGTCCTGATGTCTCTTTCACTAATGACTCTGGATCATCGTTAAACATTACAGTTATCCCTTCCACATCATGGGGGTTAGAGATGCATCGCACCCGGGATCTGGAAAATCCACATAAAATGTTTTAGTCCTCCCTTCATATCAGAGAACGAGTCTGATTTTTTTTTCTTTTATGGGATGTTTGCCGTACCTTATTGTAAAATTTGGGTTGATATTATAAAATACCATCCATACATTTTATGCATTTATGAGTTTTCTAACGTTTTTTGTGTTTCCTGCTGGCCCTTTGAATGTCCTCTGTGGCTTCTGCAAAACTCCCCCAAATTCCCATTTAATTAATTTTTTTTTACTTTTTTTCCCCTTTCCTTCTCTCTCTCTCTCTCTCTCTCTCTCTCTCTCTCTCTCTCTCTCTCTCTCTCTCTCTTTGCAAGGCAATGAGGGCTAAGTGACTTGCCCAGGGTCACACAGCTAGTAAGTGTCAAGTGTCTAAGGTTGGATTTGAACTCAGGTCCTCCTGAATCCAGGGCGCCTATTTTAGGCGCTGTGCCACCTAGCTGTCCCTCCCATTTAATTTCTTACACCAACCCACAATATATCAAAACCATGATGGCGAAAGTCAAAATGTGGAAGGGATAACTGTACATTTATTCATCATAGCATCATGGATTTAGAGCTGCAAGATACCTTAGAGGACCTTGATTCCAATCCTCTCATTTTACAGATGAGGAAACTGAGTCACACAAGTAGTAGTAGTAATAGTAGTAGTGGTGGTGGTGGTAATGGTGGGTGGTGGTAGTAGTAGTAGTAGTAGTAGTAGTAAATAGCATTTATATAGACCTTAAGGTTTTCAATGCCCTTTACAAATATTACCTCATTTTAGCATCACAACAGTCCTGGGAAATAGGTGCTATTTTTATCCCCATTATATAGATGAGGAAACTGAAGCAGACAGAAGTTAAAGGATTTACCCACAGTTAGCAAATATATGAGGCAGGATTTGAACCCAGATCTTCTTGAATCCATGTGCATTGCTCTATCCACCATACGATCATACCTCTCAGACTGTTGCAATACTATTTCCATAGTATTGTCCCATTTCCCTTTTCAGATTGGGAGAAAAGAATATAACCAATAGAATAAACCATAAAGTATAATTCTGATGATTTATCCTGGTGTTGAGAAGACTCTAGATTCTTGAACAGAATGGAAACTCAGGAAGGTCCGACCAAGTTGAAAAGACTATAAATCTGGGGTCAGAAACAGACCAAATGTGTATTAGAAATGGAAAGAGAGAAACACAGCTGAGGCCATGGACTAGGTAGGAAGGTGGAAGGCTCAACACAAAGCTGGGTTGGACACAGGAGAGTGGTTAGGTGAGATAGCAAATCAGCCAGGCCACCATGTGCTAGAGAAGATTGGAAACAAGCATCCAGGTAAGGCTCTGGGGAGCTTGCCATGACCCCACTGGGAGCTTCTTTGTGCCCTGTTCTCTGTGACCATGGCTATTCTGGGAAAGCTAATAATCGGCTTCAGGGACAGGGTTTTGTTATCCAAAGTCAGGGCCCTTCCTAAAACAAATTGTTCAGAGCAGAAGTTGGTATTCCAATAGTCATTTGACAAGGAATACAAAGACCTAAATTATTGCCTCCTTTCTTCTGAAAGTGATTCTTTTAATTCACCCTAAGATGGAGGTTTTTTACTGCCATGTCACTGTTGCCTCATTGATTTTGCACTTCACTAAACCCCTGGTACCACAGACCTTGCCTAGCCTTGTCTACCCCAACTTCTACTCATGCACTTGCTTCTTTGAACCCAAGTGGAGGACTTTATATTTATTCTTCTTATTAGCATGCTATTATTAGTCACCATTTCTTGCCTCTGTCACCTTTCTTTGTTTCCGTCTTCCATACATGTCTTTTTTTTTTAGAATTTTATTTTCTAAATTACATGTAAAAGCAAATTTTGACATCATTTAAAAAAAAAAACTTTGTGTTCCAACTTCTCTTCCTCCCTCCCCTCCCACCCCCACCTCAAGAACTCAAGCAATTCAATATAAATTATACATGAGTAGTCATGAAAAACAACTCTACATTAGCTAGGTTGTGAGAGAAAACAGATTAAAAACAAAACTTCAGATTAAGGAATTGTCAAAAAAAAATGTGTTTCAGTCTGTTTTCAGATACCATCAGTTCTTTCTCTGTAGATAGATTGCAATTTTCATAAGTTCTTCAGCGTTATATTGGATCATTGCCTTGCTGAAAATAATCACGTGCTTCCCAGCAGACCATCTTACACTAATTCTGTTATTTTGTATACAGTACATTTTTCTCTGCTTCAGTTCATGTGGGTCTTTCCAGGTTTTTCTGATAGCATCCTGTTCATCATAACTTTTATATAGTACCTTAAACTTGACAAAGAATTGTCTTCACAATAGCCCAGCAGAGTAGGTACCATGTGTTTTGCCATTGTAGTCAATCATCATAACTATTTCCCTCCATCCTATTCCCTTCCAATGATATTTACTCTATTTTCTATCTTGTTTTGCCCTATTCCTCCTCAAAAGTGTTTTGTTACTGTCTGCCCCCTCCCCTGCTCTACCGTCCCTTCATTCACCCTTCCCTCCTTATCCTCTTCCCATACATGTCTTTTTTTTTGATCAATGACCTGTCTTTTTATATATATATATATATATATATATATGGTATTTTATTTTTTCCGTTACATGTAAAGATAGTTCTCAACTTTTGTTTATACAAGCTTTACAATTTCAGATTTTTCTCCCTCCCCCCTCCCCTAGACAGCAGGTAATCTGATATAGGTTATATCTATATATCTCTATACATATACTTATAGATATAGATATATACACACACATATATATACACATAATAACATTAATCCTATTTCTGCATTAATCCTGTTACAAGAGAAAAAAATCAGAGCAGTGATGCAAAACCTCAAAATAGAAAAAAAAAAACAGCACCCAAAACAAAAGAAATAGTATGGTTCAATCAACATCTATACTCCACAGGTTCTTTTTTTTTTTTTTCTTGGATTTGGAGATCCTCTTCTATCATGAGTTCCCTGGAACTCTTCTGTACCATTCATTGCATTGGTGAGAAGAATATAGTCCATCACAGTAGGTCAACACTCAATGTTGATGATACTGTGTACAATGTTCTTCTGGTTCTGCTCATCTCACTCATCATCAGCTCACGTAAGACCCTCCAGGTTTCTCTGAACTCTTCCTGCTCACATTTCTTACAGCACAATCGTATTCCATTGTATTCATATACCACAACTTGTCCAGCCATTCCCCAATTGATGGGCACCCCCTCAACTTCCAATTCCTTGCTACCACGTAAAGAGCAGCTATAAATATTTTTGTACATGTGGGTCCCTTTCCCCCTTCCATGATTTCTTTGGGCAAAAGACCTAAAAGTGGAATTGCTGGGTCATAGGGTATGCACAGCTTTATCGCCCTTTGGGCATAATTCCAAATTGCTCTCCAGAATGGTTGGATCAGCTCACACATACATGTCTTTTTAAAAGTTTGAGTTGGCAGGGCAGCTAGGTGGCACAAGGGATAAGGCACCAGCCCTGGATTCAGGAGGACCTGAGTTCAAATTCAGCCTCAGACACTTGACACTTACTAGCTGTGTGACCCTGAGCAAGTCACTTAACCTTCATTGCCCCTTCCCAACCCAAAAATCAAAAAGTCTGAGTTGGACAATGAGCTCCCTGGTCAGCCACATCTTCAGCTAGCTCCTTCTTTTATGTTTCATCCTAATGACTTCTGTGTGTGTGTGTGTGTGTGTGTGTGTGTGTGTGTGTGTGTGTGTGTGTGTGTGTTTCATTCTCAAGAACTTCACATTTCTCTGAAAAGGAGAGATTCAACTTCCCCTATAGAATGTTAGCCCTAAAAGTATGGACCAATCTTTTCTCTAAAAATAACTGCTTAGCCTTTCTGCTCTACAGAACTTGATTGTTTTTTGGGTTTGTTTTTGTTTGTTTTAGAGCTGCTTTATCTATTAGAATACTCCTAACTAGTTAGAACCCAGTTCCTTGTCCTGTCCCATGGGGCATGACAGCATACTATATTAAAGGTTCCTTTCCCTACCTCAGTTCTCCCAATGCCACTTTGCTTCCTCCCTTTATCTGCCTTTTTCAATGACTTCATTTCTCTATCTGCCATCTCAGATTCATCCCAATTTATCTAATTCCTCCCAGAAATTTCCATGAGTGACAGTTGCTCTCCATCCCCACCCCCACTCCCAACACACACACACACACACACACACACACATTAAGATTCTTTTTAAGCATTTAAAGATGTTACCATTATCCCAGTATGTAGTGTGCTCATGTAATCACTCAAAAGCAAGACTAAAGGAACCACAGTTCCTAGCCCAGAACCCACTTTCCTGGGAGACCTCCATTTCAGACTATGTGTCCTTGCGGTGGCCAAACTGAATCAAGACCAAAACTAACTCTATTCACTCAACCCAAATAGTTTTCCTTGGGACCAGTCCAGCATAAATGGTACCTTTCAGTAATACAAATTGTAACTTCCAGTTCAAGCCCTTTTCAGGAGCAAACACAATGAGCTGCAGCAGGGAAGAGTACAAACTCAGAGGGTAGACTCAATAGCAGAAGTGAATACAACAGATGTTTCATTGAGCAGGTGTGCAGGAAGGCACCTCCTGCTTTAGAGATCTATGAATAACCAGACAAGAGGTCAAATGTGAGTTTTTCTTTTTAACGTTTCCTTTTTCTCCCCCCCCACCCCCCATTTACCGTGAGCTCGTGTCAGAAAATAGCCACAGTCTAGTTACAGATGCCACTGGACTATGGGTCAAGAGATCTGGATTGACATCCAGGCTCTGATGCTTACTAGCATGTGATCATAGGCAAGACACTTACTCCCTTTGAGACTCAGGGAGGCTCCCCTATCAATACAGATACTGATGCAGGCACTACCTGATGTAGCTCCTTCCATGACATGAGCGTCAAGACCCCCCACACACACACCTCCCCCATCACCTGCACAGAACTGTGTACATGGTAGCAGAAATATATTTAGTGCAAGGAGGCCAGCTAGGGCTTTTCCCTAGGACACCCAAATTTAAAGTGCACTTGTTTTTCTTTTGGGAGGAATAAACAAGGATGCTTAGTGCTGTGTTTTCAAAATTAATTATTATTACTGTACTTTATAAACTAATTACTCTTACACCAGTTTTGGCAGTAAGCATTTATTATTAATATTGTATATCAGTAAAGTATTGGCCACGTGTCTCCCTAACTTCTCATGGTCTTAGGCCTTCAGACCTACATTGTCCTAAGAGGAAAAGTGGCATCAAGGGAAATAGAGGCCAGAGATAGAGGGACCCTGCAGTGGCCAAGGGTTTCATCTTCTTTAGATAGAGGCGGGTCCTTATACATTGATTTAAGCTAATTGGTTAGCATCATTCGATTCCATTGATTGACATGGCTTGAGGGTGGTCTAAATGAAAATGAACTCAGGAAAGAGTATGCAAAAGAAGAGAGAGTCCAGTATCTAGGTGTGGTTCTTCACTCAGCTAGACAAAAGAGTCCCTCTTCTTTTGATCCCTTGAGCTTGTCCCATACAAGAGCTGAACTTTCTGGAGTGGGGGAGAGAAAGGACTGAAAGTGATCTCTAGGTCTCCCCTAGAAATCCATTATTTTTTGTTTGTTTGTTTGTCTGGTTTTTTTCTGATAAAAGTATTTTATTTTTTTCCAGTTACATGTAAAGATAGTTCTCAATATTTGTTTACACAAGCTTTCCAATTTCAGATTTTTCTCCCTCCCTCCCCTAGACAGCAGGTAACCTGATATAGGTTATATATATAGAAATCCATTATTAATCATTATTTTCTCACAGTGACTGGTTATGAGTGTGTGTGTTTTAAAACTGGACTTGTAATTTCAGCTCTGGGAGTTTGTAGGAAGAAGACACTTCTACAAACTGTAGATTGGTACCTTCTCTCTTGTGAGGGAAAGCAATCCTCTTCTCAATAATTCTCAGGAACTCAGCAGCAATATGACAAAAGTTCTTTTATTTCCTTCTTGTGAGAAGGAGGCACCCTAGTGTGCAGCCAGTGGGTGCAAAGAAAGGGGGCTCACAGGCCCTGTTTTAAACCCTGGTCCCTAATGTGAATGGACCCTCCCTTTTTTCATCCATGGTCTGATTACTCAAGGGTTACAATCTACATGCAAAAACTAGCTAAAAACTAGCAGTATTACCATCCCTAATCAGTTCTTCCTCATATGGGCATAACTCAGGAGTGGACCTTATTCTTCATTTTATGGACACAACTCAGGAGCAGCGGACCTTATTGAGACCAGGGATCCTTGAACCATGTGATTTTGTTAGCCAGAGTGGGAGGAGAGGATCTGAGACCTTTGTCCTACAAACAGGTCAGGGGGAGTATGATTGACTGTTATATCCTCATTGAGAGGAGACAACTACCCATTTTCTCACATCTCTCACATATCATTTTTGAGGTTCTGAAAGGTATGTTTCGTTTCCAGGATCGAGCACCCCGTATGTGTAATAGTCAACACTTGAGCCCAGGTCTTCCTGACTTGGAGGCCTGCTAGCTGCCTTTTGTTACTTTGTTAGTGAGTATAACTAGTTAAATTAGGAAGCTCCTGGTTGAAAAGCCTCCTTTTCTGCCCTTGCCCTCACTGAAGCCCAGTTCAGCTCCTTCCAGGCCCAGCCTCACCCTGCTCCCTCCACCCTTCTTGGCCTTCCCAGCTGTAGCTTCATCGTCTATTCATATCTAGAAATCTGAGTCTGCTCCTCTCCAAAACCCCACTTTTCCTGAATATAATTTGTGGATCTTACTTCAAGCACCAGGGCAACTGGGTGACACAGTGGATAGAGTGCAGGGCCTGGAGTAAGGAAGACCTGAGTTCAAATTTGGTCTCAGACCCTCATAGCTGTGTGACTCTGGGCAAGTCACTTAACCCTGCTTGCCTCAGGTTCCTTATCTGTAAAATAAGTTGGAGAAGGAAATGGCAAACTATGCCAGTATTTTTGCCAAGAAAAACCGCAAATGGATCTAAAAGAGTCAACATGACTAAAACAACTGAACAACAAAAACTTCAAGTGCTAAAATTACAAGTTAGGGTTCTGAATAGTAGGCACACATTTGTGGCTATTTCCCTAACTTACACTCACACTTGGTCCCCAGAGAACCACTACTCTTAAGTTCTAAAACTATAGCTCATGAACCCCCACCAGTGAATTTCTCATTAACAATCAGTAGATACTGCTCTTAGCAAAGATATTTACTAAAATGACATATTAGAATGGTAGCTTGTAAAACATTCCCCCAATTTATCTGGAGCACACTTTTCCATAAATACATATAACATCTTGTGGGAAGAATGGCACCTACCACAACACCTGGTACATAATAGCCACTTATAAATGCTTGTTAATTCATTGATTTATTAGTCTCTCCTACAAGTATAAGGTCTAAAACCTATGGGTCATAGAAACAGGGGAGTCAGAGTAATCATTAAGGATCCAACTGGGAATCATTGGCTAGTCAAGTTGCCTTTGCTTTATTTCTTTCTTTTTTCTTTTTTTTTGGTGAAGCAATTGGGATTAAGTGACTTGCCCAGGGTCACACAGCTAGTAAGTGTCAGGTGTCTGAGGTCAGATTTGAACCCAGGTCTTTCTGACTCCAGGGCCATTGCTCTATCCTCTTTGCCACCTAGCTGCCCCTTTGCTTTCTTTAGATAGTCAACTTGTTAAAGTCATGCCCCTTTCCCTTCCTTCCTTTATAACTCACCTTAGATGCTAAGTTGATGTTTTGGGGTAAGAGTAATGATAGCATAGAAGACTGACCTTTAATAAATTGCTTGGCCCAAGACATACTTGGAAAAGATTATAAATCAGGCTGATCTTGTGGCTTTGTCTTGAGTAATGACAGATGCAGCTGATTAGGTTATTAATCAGGCTGGGCTAAGGAAAACTGAGCTTTGAATTTGGTCTTGAAAATGTTTACAAAAGTGATGGCAGTTACATATCTTCTATTCATTTTGAGATGCCACAGCCCATCTTAGCCCTAAACTAAGTCATGTAGTAACATGAATGTCACAGATGATTGGAGCTATTCTCAGTAAGAAAAACAGCATGAAATCTGGAGATTAGAATCTTAGTAAGAGGGACTATATTTAAGAATCAGAATGAGAAGAGAAATCATAGTAAAGAGATCCCAGGTGAAAAAAGAAAAAAAAGGAGGAGAAAGTGGGAGGGATGGCCTTTCCATAGTAACATGAAACCAAAAGACAGTGTTGATTTTGGAGAACTTCTGAAAAAGTAAGTTCCGGTAAGATCATGTAGCCATGACATACCCTGATCCAGTCAAACTCTCTTGCTAGCTCTTCTTATACATGACATTCCGTCTCTGCCTTTGTCTATATTATTCCCCACCCATCCAGAATATATTCTCTCCTCACCTTGGCCCCTTAGAATCCCTAACTTGCTTCAAAGTTTAGTTCAAGTGCCATTTGCTACATGAGACATTTACTCATCCTCTTGGTTGTGTATGTGTATGTGTATGTGTATGTGTATGTGTATGTGTATGTGTATGTGTATGTGTATGTGTATGTGTATGTGTATGTGTATGTGTATGTGTATGTGTATGTGTATGTATGTGTATGTGTATGTGTGTATATATATATATACATATACATACATACCAAAAAAACCTATACAAACACACATATAAATTATATATGTGTATACATACATGCACACACACATATATATATACATATATAAATCTTCTCCAAGTATGTCTTGGGTCAAGACATATCTATACCTATATCTCTCTCTCTCTATCTCCATCTCCATCTCTATGTATCTATGTATCTATGTATCTATCTAAAACAAGACATATATATAATTTGGCCAACATACACATATATAATATATATAAAAACAAGACATACACATACATATATGTGTATATGTATATATGTAAATGTATGTATATGTGTGTGTATGTGTATATATATATGTATATATATGTGTGTGTGTATATATATATATATATATATATATATAAACTTGGCCCGAGACATACTTGGAGAAGATGTATGTATTTGTGTATATGCATATGCATGTATATGTATGTATACATATATGTACATGGATATGTGTGCATGCATTTATATGTATGTGTATATTCTTACACATATTAGATTTAATATATAAGCAATACATGTGTATATATTTAAATTTATAATATATAAAACACATGTAATATATACATGTGTGCATTTCTATATATATGTATGTATGTGTCATAGAGGAATAGCCAATGGGACAGCCCCCGACTCCCTCCTCTCAGGATATGCATGCTGCCAGCCTGGAAGGAGGGAGGGACTTGGGCACCTATTCCTGGAGGTGCTTGATGATGTTTAGTGGAACATGGGCCCAGGTAGTGCCCTTTTGAACGCACATCTAGTTCCAGTTCAGCAGTCAATGGCAAAACTTCCTCACCACCAGTAACCAGGCAGGAAACAGTGGCAGAATACCTGTGCATGCTCTGAGTCAAGAAACAGGGCCCTTCCATTACACACAAGTGGAGATTCCCCAGGCCTTCTGAGCTGACTCAGCATGCCGGTGCTCTTACTGATCTCTACTTAAAATTGTTGTAAACTGTACTCACTTTTCTGTGTACAAGCTGTCTCCCATCTCCCACCTCCAGCAGAATATAGAGACTGTTTCTTGCCTGTGTATTCCCAGAACTAGAACAATGCCTTGCACATAGTAAGCACTGAATAGGTATTGGTTGAATTGTGTTGCTTTTGAAGACTTTTGTTATGATTTCCTCTAATAGGACAGAAACTCCTTGAGGGCAAGGACTGAACCTGGCTCATCTTTTTTACTCCTTAGAAAGTGGCTTTACTGTGCAGGGAGGTGTGTAGTAGATATTGACTTGAATCCTGCAGCAGCACATAGATCACCCAATTTCTATCCCTCCAAACTCAGTCAACCACCTGATTCTACAAGGTTGGGGCAGCTAGGTAGAGTACAGGGCCTGGAGTCAGGAAGACCTGAGTTCAAATGCAGTCTCAGACACTTACTAGCTATATGACCCTGGGCAAGTCACTTAACCCTGTTTGCCTCAGTTTCCTCATCTGTAAAATCCGTAAATCTATGTAATCTGTAAAAACTATGCATAGGCACTATGATAGATATACAAAAATTGAATAAAGCAGTCCCTGACCTCATGGAGCTCACAATCTAAGTAGAGGAATGTAACACAAATAAATAACCATAATGCATAGCAAGTCTACCAAAGAAGTACAAGCATTCTCCATGTGGAATTTGAGGAGGGAAAGTCCATTATGGACTACAGGAATCAGGAAAAGCCTTACAAAGGAGGAGACATGAGCTGAGCTTTAAAGGATGGGCAATATTTCAACAGTTAGAGGGTTTTCCGGGGGTAGGAAATTGTGTGAACAAAAGTACTCTGGTCAAAAGTGTGGAATCTATTTGAATGGTGGTTAGGAATCAGCTTGACTGTCACATAGGAGGACTAGTGTGGAATGAGGTTAATAGATTGTGTAGAGCTTTGACTGTTAGGTCTAATGAGTTCAAACTTATTCATCAGTAATAGGGGAATCACTAAAGAGTTTAGAGCAGAGGGCTGTCACAAACGAGATCTGTGCTAAATGCTAAGTAACCAACCATCAGGAGCAAAATATGCCCAAAGTGTGGTTGTGGGGGAGGAGGTAGGAAATCCTTCCACTCAAAATCACTGAACTAGCTGTAGTACAGGGTATCATAAACTGCCTTATAGTAATTGCAATTTCTGAAATATTATTTCCAGCCAAAGTATTATCAAATCATTTAGTCTTTACCAGGAAAAATGTCTCTGTGAAAGTTGGAGATGATTTTCCTTCCTAACATCCAAGCCATGCTTCTGGTGATTATTTATTTATTGGTTTTGAATTGCAATTGCACAGAACTACCTTGGGGGCAAGGCCAAAAAAGAAAAAATGAAACCATTAATGAAACAGATAAAACAGTAGCAGCATTAACCCCCCTCCCGGGGGTCAACCAATATCCGAGACTTTGGCAGGGACTTGGATTTGTAAAGTCCTGGCTTAGGAGTCATCAGGGACTATTTGTTTCACAGTTGCAGTAGTGAGTAGACAAAGACCTTTTATGAAGAGTATTTTTTAATGCCTGTATTATTATTTAACTCAATTATTATTATTTAAGGCCTGTATATTTAATGCTTCTGTTCAGCAAGGAGTGGGCTGGAGCAGCCCATCTGTTGTCCTCAGGTGTAGGGAGAGCAAGTCCAGTAAAGGAATGTAAAAGATGGAAGCTGAACTAGAAGGAAAATGCACTCAAGCATCAATCATTTCTGAGCCAGATGCTCCCCACCCCTAACCCCATTCTCCCCCTCCCCTGGTGCACAATCACCCAATGTATCAGCATCAGGGATGAGGGCTTCATTGAGACATGCCTAATGAAAGCCCAGGCCAGGTTTGTTTGCTGACAGTGTCTGCAGTCCTCACCCATAAGAGCAGGTCACTGAGCTGAACACTTTAATGAGCCATTCTCCATTAAGCAAAACAGACCCGTTGTGTGAGGAACCAGAGTTGACACAGGGCCTGGGATAACCATAAGAGAAATTGGCAAGTCCCAGCATCTCACTCTTGTCATCTCATCAATAATTTCCCCCAGGTTCCAAAGGCATCTCCTTAACTCCAAAGAGAACCCAATTAAACAGACAGCCATGGAGATTTGTTTATTCCTTCTGGTGTCTCATCACCGCTCCAGCAGAAGAAAACCAGGAGTCTAGTTAATAATTGTCTAACGAAAAGGCTATTATTTCCCCACCTTCTTTCCTCCTATTCAGTCACCTGAACTCCATGTGAGTTACCTGGCACCCTACCTCTAGGCCACCAATGAAAAGTGAGTGCCAGGGGTACAAGCTGTGTGACCTTCAGCAAAGAACTCACTTAAGTTCCCTCACCTGTAAAACCTACTCACCTCACAGAGGTGTTGAGGAGAAAGCATTCTCCTCAGCTTTTAAGTTCTATGCATATGTGAGGAGGGCTGCTAGGTGGTCCAGTGGATAGAGTACCTGCCTAGAGTCAGGAAAGACTCACCTTCCCGAGTTCAAATCCAGCCTCAGACACTTATGAGATATATGATCCTGGGCAAGTCATTCACCCACCTGTTTGCCTCAGTTTCCTCATCCATAAAATGAGCTGGAGAAGGAAAATGGCAAACTACTCTAGTATGTTTGCAAGAAAATTCCAACTAGGTCACAAAGAGTCACACATGACCAAAATGACTGAACAACAATAAACGTGAGGAATTATGATGCTTCTCCAGGGACTGCTGCCCCTGGTTCTCCCCATAGGTCAGTCCCAATTCCCTCAAAAGGCAAAGTTGTTTCTATGAAATAGCAGAGCACAGGCAGCATTTCCCAACTGTGATCTGCCAAGCTTAAGTAGAAAACACTTCTTCACATTGGCTGGCACAAAACAGTGTGCTTCCTTTTGATCCACAGCACCCGTCAGGCAGACTCCTCCTCCCATAGCTTTGTTTGAGAGGAAAAAAAAACTATTCCTGCCTACAAAATTCAGTTGGTCAAAAAGCATTCATTGAGCATTCTATGTGACCAGCACTGGTCCTTCCTACACACCACCAACAATGTATCCACTAATAGTAAATATCTGAAGAGTGGAAAAGAATGTCTTCTTGTGTCTGAGCCAGGGGTAGTCACTTCATTCAGACCAAGATTTGCTGACCCATAGAACCAGTTGCAAGAAATTTCCATTGGCTCAATCAACCATCAAGTATTTATTAAACACCTACTATATGCCAGACCCTATGCAGGGTGCAAAACAAAGACAAAAATAAAAGTCCCTGCTTGCAATGAGCTCAATCAGGGCAAACAGTGGGCTATATGAGAATATTCAAAAGTAAATACAAGATAATTTCACCAGGGAAAGGTACTGACAGCTGGTTAGGGAAAAGGTCTCATATAGGAGGTTGGCATTTGGGCTAGCAAATTAGGGATTCTAAAGGATGGAGCTGAGTATATCCCAGGCACAGGAACCCATCTCTACAAAGGCTAGATAGAATTAACAAGACCTAGCAACTAATTGGATATGGGAGGCAGTGAGAAAAAGACTCTAGGATTATTCTGAGGTTGTAAACCTAGATGACTGAAAGGACAATGGTGAACTTAAGAGAAATAGGGAAGTTGGGAATAGGGATGGTTTGGAGGAGGGAGAAGAGAGAGACTAGGTGGGTGATTTGATTGATAGGAAGCACCTGGAAAAGGAAGGCTCTCAAAAATCCTGCAATTTATAGTCTTAGAGTCTGTAGGGGGCACCCAAAGACAAAATACGAAGTCCATAGTGTATATGTCTACCCCACTGTCCAAGTCCAGTTCTCTCTTCAGAGAACCACATGGACTCTATTGAATTTGACACATTCCCAAACCAAAGGCCCCCTTTCTGGCTGCAAGACTGACATTTGCTGCCCTCATTCTTTCTAAAGCCTCAGCCTGTCCTAGGTGGAGGAGCCTTTCCCATTGGTAGGTAGATAGAAGAATGAATAGATGAGCACTGGGGCTCTTTGAAGCCACAGCCTGTGGAATCTAGGTATGCAATTTATCAAAATTCATCTCCTGTGTCAGGCTTGTACTGCTTCCTTTGCTCCCCAACCCCCAAGGGCTAATCCACTCAATCTTAGCTGCATAGGCAGTTCTTGATAATGTCGCAGAGAGTGATACAGCAAAAGACTGGGACGCTTATTTAGAGTCTACAGGGACAACAGCTCCTCGCTAGTCAGAGCTCAGCCAGATTTATGTCACTGAACCCATTTTTTTTTTCCCTAAGAGGAAGGCATCTATGCTTCGTCTACTCAGTCAAATATAACTATTAAACAGCTTGCTGGAGACTGGAGACTATAGGTAGGTAGCTGCTTTAGACTGGGAACCAGAGAATGGGTTTACTACCACTAGACAGGCAGCAATAAATCTGTGTGGAGGGATAATCAGGCCCCATTAGAGGAATGGAATGACACTCTAGCAGCTTTTCTCCTAATCAAGGAAAGGAACTAATAATCACCATGAAATTAACAAGCAGCAGAAGCATGTGGCTATGCAACCCCAGAGGGAGGGGAGGGGAATTTAATCGAATCCAATCCAATTCAGAACAGAAGAGGGGAGGGGTGCAAGAAAAGACCTGGTCCTTGCCCTTGAGGCCTTTAAAATCTAATAGAGGAGATAAAATACATACTTCATCAACTATTCTTGTTGTTTTTCAGTTGTGTCCGACTCTTTGTGACCCCACTTGGGGTTTTCTTGGCAAAGGTACTTGAATGGTCCGCCATTTCCCTTCTCTGACTCATTTTACAGCTAAAGAAACTGAGGCGAGCAGGGCTATGTGACTTGCCTGGGGTCACACAGCTAGTTGAGTGTCTGAGGAGGACAGATTTGAGCATGGGTCTTCCTGACTTTAGATCCAGCACTATTCACTGTTCCACCTAGTTGGCCCACCAACTTTTGGGAGGCTTAGGGTGTTATTATTATCTCCATTTTACAGATAGGGAAACTGGGGCAAACAGAGGTTACGTGATTTGCCCAGTCATAGTAAATGTCTGAGGCCTCCTTTGAACTCAGGTTTTCTGACTCCATGCCTAGTGCTCTATCACTGTGCCACCTAGCTGCACCTGAAAAAGTATATCTACCTCCTATTCCCCCCTCACCTTTCTGACTGTGGCAGATGCCCTTTGGACTTTGGGGCAGTTACCAATGAGTTGAATCCCACTTTCCTCCCTCATAGCCCCCATTTTATTTGAGTGAGACAGAGTGACTTGCACAGAAGAGCAGGTGTTGGATGAATTACAATAGATTGCAGATCTCATTACATTTCTCCTCACCAACTCTACATACTCCCAAACTCCACCCTCTTCTATACTGACTTATTATTACCATTGTAAAGTTGCTATCTGTAAGGGGCTAAAATTCTAGGTAGACTGTCTAAAAATCTGAGTGGTCGCCATAAATTATAAGCTTTAGCAGAAGTTTAGACTTTTAAGTATTTATTAAGGAGCATAAGAATTTGGTGAGGAGAGGAAGGAAAGAGGCCAAGATTCCTTCATCTATCGATCTCAGGGAGCCAGCATTTCAGCTCCACTCAAACAGAGGTCCTAGGTGAAAGAGAGCCCTCACCCCTTCTTCGTCCCAGAAGCCAACTGCAAAAACGGAAACAGGGCCATCCACACACACACACACACACACAGCTCCAAGCTAATTGACTAGTAGCTTTGATTGACAGTACCCACAAGCAAACCTCACTTCCTGACACCAAGGCCACATGGCTTGTCCTCAGGCCAGAGCTCACAAAGTGTTCCTCCCAGCAGGGCAGGGGGCATTATTCCAACTCTCACACCATCTTTCCAGTCCACTTCAGATTCTCAACCTCAGTACCATCCTAGATTCTTTCACTTCCCTTGGCTTGGCTCTCCAGTCATCAAATCTTTTTGTTTCTACCTCTTTCTGTCCTCTTCTCACAGGGCCTGATGTCCCAGTCCACATTCTTATCCCAACTCTAGTCTAGATTATTGTAAATGGGCTCCTAATTGGTTCTCCCTCCACACAATTGCTAATGTGATCTCCCCAAAACTCTAGTCTTATCATGTCACTCTCCTGCTCTGTAAACTTCAGGGGCTCCCTATTGACCCTATGATCAAATGTTTATTTTTAGTTCATATTTTTTCTATTTTTATATAAGCTTTATACTTAACATACATATTAGTACATGCATGTAATCTATAGATAAATAAATGTAGATGTATTGGGGGTATGCACTATAGTGGGGGGGTGGGGGGGTGGGGTACATGATCAAAAAAGTCTGGAGTCAACTGAGCCAGAGCACAGGGTAGATGAAGAGCAGTATGAGATAGGACCAGAAAAGTCAAATGAGGAAATCCTAGTCATCTTGGCTATTTCAAAGAAGGGGAAGGTAGTTGAAAGTTTGGGGGGGAATGATCTGATCAGAGCTATGCTTTAGAAAAGTTCCTCTGGGGGGCAGTTAGGTGGCACAGTGGATAAAACACTGGCCTGGATTCAGGAGGACCTGAGTTCAAATCCAACCTCAGACACTTGACACTTACTAGCTATGTGACCCTGGGCAAGTCACTTAACCCTCATTGCCCTGCAAAAAAAAAAAAAGAAAGAAAGAAAGAAAAAAAGAAAAGTTCCTCTGACATCCTTTTGGAGGCTGAATTTGAGGTAGGAGAGGCCGGAGTAAGGAAGGAAGACCAGTGAAGAAGCTATTACAATAGAACAATCCATATAGTTCTGACAGTGGGGATGGCAAGGGAGAGAGGAATATGAGGGGCCTTTGAGAAGCAGAAGACACCAAACCAGGCAGCTGACTGGGTTTGGAGGACAAGGAATACCCTAACTCATATGAAATACCATTGCCTTGCATGTGGAAACTGCAAAGGGATGTGGCTTCCCAAACATTTCAGCTCCGTCTGAAAGTGCCATCAGAATAATTTTTATACCCTTTCACCTAGAAAAGCTGGGTCTGATCCTGGGCATTTGACCTCCCCTTACTTCCCCGTCCCCCAAAAGGGTCAGGTTCTCTCTCTGGCTCTGCACCTACCCCAGAATCAAACTCTGGGAAAATCTCCGAAGCAAAGCTCAGCTCTGGCTTGACTCTGGGGTTTCCTCGATCCCAGACTGTGCATGGGTACTCAGTGTACAATATAAAAATTGGGTACGGGGTAGGTTTTTATTTCTTCCTCCACAGAAAATATGAAAGACTTGCAGCATACGTGAACATACAAAACATAATGATCTCTAATAATCCATTAGACTCTCCAGAATGTAAAGACACTTTCCACTAAACAAATGTTCTCCATTCACCTCAGACTTGCTCCATCAGAATAGCTCATAGCAAAAGAAATGGGGCAGCTAGGTGGTGCAGTGGGTAGAGCACCAGCCCTGGATTCAGGAGGAACTGATTTTCAAATCTGGCCTCAGACACCTTTACATTTACTAGCTGTATGACCCTGGGAAAGTCACTTAACCCCAATTGCCTCATCAAAAAAAAAAGAAAAAGAAAAAGAAAGAAAAGAAAAGAAATGGAGAAATTGCAAATGTTCAGAGATCTTGGCAGCCAAGTGACAAAGTTGATCAAGCCCTGGGCCTGGAGTCAGGAAGACTTGAGTTCAAATTCAGCCTTGGACACTTCCTAGCTGTGTGTCCCTGGGTAAGCCATTTAACCTCTTTTTTTTCTCAGTCTCCTCAATTATAAAATGGGGAAGTAATAACACCTACCTCCCAAGGTTAGTGTGAGGATCAAATGAGACAATATTTGTAAAGTGCTTAGCACAGTGCCTGGCACATAGTAGGCACTATATAAAAGTTCCCTTGACTTGCCTGCCCTAGCAATAGGGTTTTGATAGTTTTTTTTTTTTAATTTTTTTTTCAGTGAGGCAATTGGGGTTAAGTGACTTGCCCAGGGTCACACAGCTAGTAAGTGTTAAGTGTCTGAGGCCGGATTTGAATTCAGGTACTCCTGACTCCAGGGCCAGTGCTCTATCCACTGCGCCACCTAGCTGACCCTGTGCAATAGGGTTTTTTTTTTTTTAACTTCTCAGTTTCTTTTTTTTTTATTATTTTTGTTTTTGCAGGGCAATGGGGGTTAAGTGACTTGCCCAGGGTCACACAGCTAGTAAGTGTTAAGTGTCTGAGGCCGGATTTGAATTCAGGTACTCCTGACTCCAGGGCCGGTGCTCTATCCATTGCGCCACCTAGCTGACCCTGTGCAATAGGGTTTTAATGGTTAAGTTTCAGTAACTTCCTGTTAACAGTCCTCTTCTCTGAGAATCATTCTGTTAAAAGAAATCCCCCCCTGGGAAGATTGGAGCCAAACTCTTCAATTCAGGAACTCTGAACTCAGACTTGTCCACAGGGTAAACCTAAGGCTGGCTAATTGATTTAAACTGATGATCAATGGAGACCATATGAATGGGGGCTCATGTACCATGACAACCCCTGAACCCTGAGGGGAGAAGTACAGCTGTCCTCTGGAGATCAAGCCTTCTACTGTGAGTGGGGTCTAGGAGATTGGTTCCAGAGCATATACTATACTAACATAAGGGAGTTGGGTTATTTTGTTGTTTTTATTCCATTGTTTCAATCCAGCCAACTCTTCTTAACTCCATTTGGGGTTTTCTTGCCAAAGATCCTGAAGTGGTTTGCCATTTCCTTCTCCAGCTCATTTCATAGTTGAGGAAATTGAGGCAAACAGGGTCAGGTGACTTGCCCAGGGCCACACAGCTAGTAAGTGTCTGAGGCCACATTTGAACTCATGAAGATGAGTCTTCCTGACTCCAGGCCCAGTACTCTATCTACCGCATCATCTAATTATCCATTCTTAAAAAGAGGTAAAAGATGGAGAGTCTGACAATTCTGCTGGACAGGTCATTCAGTCAAAGAAAAAGGGGAATAAAGAATGATTGAGAGTCAGGACTGCTGACCCCCAAAGTTCTTCCCAATCATAGTGGAAGGAGGGTGGAATAAAAGGGAAGGAAAAACTATTATTTCCCAGTCCAAGGAGGCCTCTAGACCAGTATATCTGCTGTATGTCCCCAAAAGGTATTAATATTAAGTTCTCCAAGAAAGCATTCCATTTTACAGTATAAGTTCTGGGAAATTAGTTCAAATTGAATTAGAAAATAAATCCATTAGACCACAAACCCTTTTATGAACAGACAGTACATATGTGTGCGTGTTTGTGTATGTTTATGTTTGCGTGTGTGTGTGTTGTAGTTTACCCCACAAGCCTAGGAAAATAAGATTCTACACCTTAAGACTTGGGATTAGGTAAAATTTCCCCTGCCCACTTAATAGATACTAAACCAAACCAGGTGGGCAGATCAAGGCATTGCCTCAATATTGTTATAACCCAGGGGAATAAATAACCTTCCCTTTCATCTAGAAGAACACTTCTTGCAGATATGAATCTAGAGGGGCAGAGAGCAAGGATGCACTAGAATACTTATTTCCTGGGTAATAAAAAACCCAAACAAACAACCCTCCATAGCCTTCAGTGCAATATTTATTTCCTTCATTCTCAGGATAAATCACAGAAGCCCCTTTTCAAAGTCATTCTCCCTAAGACACCTCTGTGTGACTCACTCACCTTTTACTTCTCAGATTGTATTGTTCTGTGTAAATAACCTTTCGGGCCGAGTCTATTGAATGATGGCTATAATAATGTGGATCTGAACAAAAGGCCTAAAAGTTGTGTGGCTGCAAAAACGCCATTATTAAACGATTCAAAACAAAGTACATGCAGTATCTGGCAGAGATGCCTGACTCACAGTCAGCAAGGGTTTCTGGACTCAGCTGCTGGTAACTTCAGTTTTCCATCCTTCTGGGAGGGACTTTGAGCTTTTCTTTTCTTTCTTTCTTTTTTTTCCCCTTCAAGTTGCAGGATCCTGCATGTCACAAATTAGGCCCAGCAGGACACATCTATGATCTCCAGAGGAAAATTGAAGAAGCAAGGTCCCTTTCCTTTCTTCCCATGCCACCCAAGGAGAGCTGGTTCTCCCAAACAATCAGTAAGCTTTTATTAGGTTCCTCCTATGTGTTGGAAATAGGAATACAAAGACCAAAACAGAACAGACCCTGCCCTCAAGGAACCTACATTTTATTGGGGCAAACAACACATATACCAAGGGGAACTGCATATACCAAATATACAAAGGGTAAGTACAAGGTCTATTAATAAAGCAAAAGGAAAGAAAAAGAGGAAGCACAAAGGGTGGCCTGGTCCCCACAGATTGTTCCAGGCAAAGATTCTTAGTGGGGAGGTCTATAAATTAATTTTTGGATCATACTAGTGCCTTGGAGAAATGCTGGAGCATATGTAGAGGTTCTGTAACTGGTTGTAGTCTTGTAACCACAATTGGCTTAGTCATCAGAATGAGTTGTGCCGGGGCAGCTAGATGGCACAGTGGATAGAGCACCAGCCCTGGAGTCAGGAGTACCTGAGTTTAAATCCGACCTCAGACACTTAACACTTACTAGCTGTGTGACGTTGGGCAAGTCACTTAATCCCGATTGCCTCACCCAAAAAAAAAAGTTCTGGGGCTTATTGCAAAAGTAAATGACATAAGTGATTTGGGGAATAGTAGTAGGCTTCTGCCATGGATCAGCACCTTGACTAGCCACAGGCCACAGTGTGGCTGTGCGTTCCGATACGGGAGCCGCAGCTCCTGCCGCAACGAAGACATTGGAAAACTGTGCTCTCTGTTGACCATTGGTTCCTGCGTCTCATTTGTTTTTCTTCCTCCAGAGCTTGAAGGCCCATCTCAGCTGCACTCAAGCTGCTCCTGAGTACTGAACTCCATTTGGCGCGGCCCTTGGCCATCTCCTCCAGCTGCTGGGCATCTATTCCCCAAGCCCTCAAGTCTCCCTTGCATACATCTCTGTAGCAAAGCTGGGGGCATCCAGCAGGTCTTTGGCCTGAGGCTAACTCGCCATAGAGTAGGTCTTTAGGAATGTTCCTGTCTTGCATGCGGTGCACATGACCGAGCCAGCGCAGCCGTCTTTGTTTCAGTAGCGTGTAGATGCTCGGAAGTTCTGCGCGTTAGAGGACTTCTGTGTTGGTGATCCTATTCTGACCAAGATATGCCAAGGATGTGCCAAAGGCAGAGCATGTGGAAGCTGTTAAGCTTCTTCTCTTGTCTAGTGTATGTAGTCATGTTTCGCTGCCATACAGTAGGGTACTCAGGACACATGCTCTATAGACAGCAAATTTGGTTCGTCTTGTCAGTTTACTGTTTGCCCAGACACGCTAGGCAAGCTTAGCCATGGTTGAAGTAGCTTTCCCAATCCTCTCATTGATCTCAGAATCAAGTGACAATTGTCACTGACAATAGAGCCAAGATACAAGAATTGGCTTATGATATCCAACTGGTAGCTACCGATGTGTATCAATGGAGGCGACATAGCACTCTGACACGATGACTTTCATCTTTTTAAGATTAATGGTTAGGCCAAATTCCATACAAGCTTGGGAGAAGTGATCCATCAAGGTCTACAATTCACGCTCTGAGTGACAGGCAAGTGCGGCATCATCGGCGAAAAGCAGGTCTCTAAGGGTGCTACCTCTCACTCTGGTTTTGGATCTCAGACGTGAAACGTTGAAACAGGCCTCCGTCTGACCAGGAATGCAGATAGATGCCAACAGTTGACAAACCAAAAGCATGACGTAACAGCATGGAGAAGAAAATTCCAAACAGCGTGGAAGCTAGCACCTTGACTGCGCTGTTTATGCTGAATGCTTCAGAGGTATTGCCTTCGAACTGTACAACACCCTGCATGTTGCAATGAAAGGAGCAAATCAGGCTATGGAGTTTAGGAGGGAAACTAATTCTCGAGAGAGATTTCGAAAAGACCTTCTCTGTTAACCGTATCAAACGCGTTGGTCAGGTCTATGAAGGCAATGAAGAGGGGTTTTCTTTGTTCTCTGCATTTTTCTTGCAGTTGGCGAAGTAAGAAAATCATATCAATAGTTGACCTCCCTGCTCGAAAGCCACATTGTGATTTGGGGTAAACACAGTCGGCAAGTTTACACAGTCTAAGCAAGATGACCTTGGCAAACATCTTCCCAATGACACTGAGAAGTGAAATTCCTCTGTAGTTGTTATAGTCACTCCTGTCTCCACTGTTCTTATAAAGAGTAACTATATGGGCATCACGCATATCCTGTGGCGCTTCACCTTCTTTCCAACACAGGCACAACAATTCATGCAGGGGTTTTAAGAGAACGTTTTTAGTAGGAAAGTATTAGAATGAAAACTCATTTCTGTAGGGGTAACTGAAATTTCTTTGGAAGATTTCAGCATCATCTAGGACAACAGGGATGATACGTGCCTCACCCTATTCCCACACGATTTTGATGTCTTCCTGCCAGGACCCTATATTTTGAAGGCATTTTGTTCTGTGAGTTTGGGAGATTATGAGTCTTTGGTATGGAAATATTGATTTAAAAGGGTTTTCTTGCCTCAGACATTGACACTTACCAGCTGTGTGACCCTGGGCAAGTCACTTAACCCTCATTGCCCCACAAAAAAAAAGGGGGGTTTTCTTAAATTTTTACAGGTCAGCACTATGTCTGGGAAATTGGGGACGACCTGCTTTGTCTATGATGTTGGTCCATTTCCAAAACAGCTCCATCTGTTGAATTCTCAGAAGCTATTTATTTGAGGTCTACATTTGTAGGATGTAAACTTGTGCATGAAAGAAAGCAAACCTCTACTGTAAATCCTGGCTACCAAGTTTGTCTCACTAAGTGTTTGATAGACTAAGTGTTTGCTACATTTTTTCAGCCTACGGTGATATGTTATATGTTTTTATCATGTCTTTGCATAATCTGCATTGACCAATGAGTTTAGTCTCCTTAAGGATAACCCATCTATAATTTCTAGTGATCATGACCTGGTCCTGAATTGCCATCACAAACCGCTTCCATTACTGTAAACAATTCTGCATAATTTGGGCATTTAATTGATATTCTCCTTGAGGTGGCTAGGTGGTTCAGTGGATAGAGTGGTATACGTGGAGTCAGGGTAACCCAAGTTCAAATGCTGCCTCAGCCCCTTAGTGACCTTGGCAAGTCACTTAACCTCTCAGCCTCAGATTCCTAATCTGTAAAATGGGATAATATAACCCATCTTGTGCAGTTGTTGTGAGGATCAAATAAATAATGAATATGAAGGACTTCTCAGACCTTAAAATTCTATAATAAGACTAGCTAGCATTGACATATTGTTAGTTGAATGTGCATGAATGTTAACAATACCTACAGTCAAACTTTACTGATGATTGATTGTGTGTTTACTTCAAAATTGTTTCTATAAATTTTAACCTATTTATAATGCTGAGGCTTTTATTGCACAGGTATCGATTCTACTTTCATGTTCTCTTCCATTGAGTTTTCATTGCAGGATACCAGTAATGTCTCTTAATGAACACAGATCCCCCTTTCTCTGGATAACTTTAGTATCTGTAGACACAACTCTTCAACACATACACACAGCATTCATGGAAAGAGTGGGTTCAAACTTAAAGTATAAAGATAATGACACATGTCTGTAGGAGACACACAATTCTTGGTATAACTGGAAGTCCTTTCTTTCTTCACGAGTCCTCATGCATCTCCCCTTAGGTAAAGGTCTCTTCACCTGAGTGAAGTGCTGGGCTGACTGTTTATCTGGGTTCCTTGGGTCAGCTTTCTGTCTTCAGTTCATATGCCACAGCTGGAATTTCTCTTCACCCTGAGGCTGTCACACTTCTCTACCGCTGCCTCCTTTCATGGGTCACTTCTTCCACATCTGTGTGTCCCTGATGATTATACTGTCTCCTACTGGTCCAGTAGTAACTCCAGTAACAGTTACAAGCAAGTCTGGGATAGTTCCTGATGTGATATTTTTGATGAACAAACTGGAAAGTGAATACTTCTCTTCTGGAAGTAACTAGTGGCTCAACATTTGCTGATAGTGACATTATAAGCCAGCAAACCAAGGACTTCCATGCCTATTTCATTCAGAGATAATTAGGTTCTTTATAATTGGTTTCTAAATCAGACAGTTTAATACAATGATGACTATTTTTTCTTTGCTTATTCATATTGTTGAAGAGATAGCAAGAAAATTATTTGTTATCAAAAGGACATACTTTTAACCTTTATTATCTAGTGAAGAATAACAAAAACACAAATAATGTTTCTTTGCATACATACAGCGTTTTTTCCTCCCTGAAAGCTTTAAGTATGCAAATAAAGGAAGAAGTATAAGAATACAAATCCGAGGGAAAGAAATACTAGAAAAGAAAACTGAAGGAAATCATGAAATCAATAATGATCCTAGCAGACTTTAGCTGCATTTGTATTTCATTCGGATGAAAAAAAGAACCAACAAAGTAAAACATAAATAAGGTATGTGCCCCATTCAGGAAATCTAACTATAAACAGGCCAGCAAGGGTTATAGATAAATGACTTTAGTATTGCCCAGAGAACAATGGGTAGATGTTGCAAAGAGACAACTTTAGGCTAAATATAAAGGATTTTTTTTTTAGCAGCTATAGAGCTAGCCCAAGGTGAAAAATATGTCTCGTAAGGTAATGAATTTCCCCTCACCAAAGATCTACAAGCAAAAACAGAGTGAGATGTCAGGAATTTTATAGAGGGGGTGTTTATTCAGGTTGCTTCAAGTCACTGAGGTCTCAGGAGAGAGAGGACTCAGGTTCAAATACTATCTCTTACAGCTTTCTGTGTGACCTGGGGTGAGCAACTTAACCTCCCTTGCCTCAGTTTCTTTGTCTCTTCCAACTGTAAATCTATGATGCTCTGAATTCTGAGATCCCATGATGCTGTAATTTGTCATCTCTACCTCACAACTTAATTCTCAAAATGAGTAGGGTGAGGGAGAGGAGACACCTAGGTGCTTCAGTGGATAGAGCAACTAGCCCTGGAGTAAGGAGGACCTGAGTTCAAATCCAGCCTCAGACACTAGCTGTGTGACCTTAGGCAAGTCACTTAACCCTGAATGCCTCCAAAAAAGAAAAAGTAGGGAAGGGAAGAGAGAGATTGAAGGAATATCCACAACTCAGGTATCTATGTGTCCAGGGCAAAATTGAAGTTGGCAGAGTTGTTTTCAGTATTTCCTGTCCTCTTTTTGGATGTGCTGATGAATGGCAATGCCTTCCAGTCTCTGACATGTAGTATTTTCCATATAACAGAGGCATTCAATATTTTAACCCAAAATAGTGAATGATATATGCATTTCAAGGGGTGTCAGGGAAAGGGACAAGTATTCCAGTTCGAAGGAATACCCTCAAGTCACATCATGGACGGAGGCAGAAGAGTCCAATGGATAAGCACTTGATTTGGAGTTAAAGGACCTGTGTTGAATGAACTGAATGACCCTGAAGATTGTTTCCAGCTTGAAATTTATGATTCTATGATCCTGTGTAAGTGGTTATACATGAAGCCAGCTCTATGACAGTGACCTATGCCAAGGAAACTGAACAACAAATTATCTCTGACAGAGCAACTCCACTTTTGAAGAGGCACCTCTTAGGGCACCGTAGACTAGGAGAGGGATGGCCTTAGCAGGCCCTGAGATTGCTAGGGATAAATCATTTACTTGTTTCCTCACTTCTAAAATGGGCTGTAGGGGGCAGCTAGGTGGCACAGTGGATAGAGTGCTGGACTTGGAATCTGAAAGACTCATCTTCCTGAGTTCAAATCCAGCCTCACATACTAGCTGTGTGACTTTGGGCAATTCATTTAACCCCATCTCCCTCAGTTTTCCTCAACTGTAACATAAACTAGAGAATGAAATGGTAACCACTCCTGTATCTTTGCCAAGAAAACCCCAAATGGGGTCACAGAAGAGTTGGACACAACTGAATAAGAACAACAACAAATGGGCTGCTAGGAAAGTGCTTTGTAAGCTGTAAATTTCTATTTAGTGTGAGCTATTATTATCATCCATTAATTAGCAAGATGAATCTTTCTGTAGCTTCCAGTCTCAATAGAGGTGTGATTTCAAGAGCTCTCAGGAGCTTCTGAGAATGTTTGTCTCCTACAGAAAGGATGATCCTTTTCTAAGGAGGGGAAGAGAATAAGCATTTACACAGCCTGACTCTGAATGCTAAGCACTGTGTGCTAAGTGCTTTTTATGAATATTATCTCATGTGATCTTCACAACAACCTTACAAGGGTAGGAGCTATTATTATCCCACTTGACAGTTGAAGAAACTGAGGCAGACAGAGGTTAAGTGACTTTCCCAGGGTCACAAGGCTAGGAAGTGGCTGGGCTTATACTTTAACACAGATCTTCCTAACTCCAGGACCAGTGTTCTGTCCACTGCACCACCAAATGCCTCCTGAGCCAGGGGTGATGGATTTTTACCCAGCAGCTCCTCATAGCAGCCAGACTGCTGACAACCTCATCAAAATGAATGGATGAGAAACTCCGAGTGTTTATTTCTTCATGATATAAAGGTATGAAGTACTGAACTCCATTAGATTTTCCTCCCAGGATCCAATTTAGCCCATATTCATCTCTTCTCATAGTGAATGTTAAAAGTGATAAAGAGCAGCTGAGGCAGAAGAGTATTGGACTGACACAAGTTAAATTCTATAATCTGATTTCAGGATGGAACTAGAAATCAACTGCCACCATAGTGTTTTGAGTATTTTGTTCTAGGCCATGTTTTCATGTGCTGTCTTTGAATGGCTAATGCTCTCAGGACCAAGACAAGTATGTCACCTTCACGTTCCATCCAGATGCTCAGCCCTTAACGCTAACAGTCCTCTAAACTCCTATTGTCCACCTTGGGGTATACACATCAGTCACTAAATGTCATCCTTCCTAAAAACACCATATGGGCACAGGTGACCCAGTGAATGGAGCACTTTACCTGGTATCATGAAGACCTGAGTTCGATTCCAATCTCAGACATTTGCTGGCTGTGTGACTCTGGCAAGTCACTTTTTCTCTGTTTGCCTCATTTTTCACATCTGTAAAATGGGGATAATAATAGCACCTCTTGTTGTGAGGAAACAAATGAGATAGGTAGTTGTAAAGTGCTTAGCACAGTACCTGGCATACAGTAAGCACTATATAAATGTTAGCTGCTATTGTTGTTGTTATCTTGACCTTTTACCATGCCCTGGATGCCAATTTCTTTTCTTTCTTTCTTTCTTTCTTTTTTTTTTTTTTAGTGAGGCAATTGCGTTAAGTGACTTGCCGAGGGTCACACCAGCTAGTAAGTGTTAAGTATCTGAGGCCGGATTTGAACTCAGGTACTCCTGACTCCAGGGCCGGTGCTCTATCTGCTGTGCCACCTAGATGCCCCCTCTGATGCCAATTTCTAATTCTTAATCTGCTCAAATATCTTTTTCAGGTGCTCTTCCAAAGACAAGAACCTTGATGGAAATTATCAAAGAATACTTCAGGCTTAGTCCATTACAAATTCATACTTTCCATCCTCAACTGGATATCTCATGAATGCTTGGCATTCCTTCCTCCCTCCCTCCCCTTCCTTCCTTCCTTCCTTCCTTCCTTCCTTCCTTCCTTCCTTCCTTCCTTCCTTCCTTCCTTCCTTCCTTCTTTTCTTTTCTTTCTTTTTTGGTGTGATTCCTTAGCATATATGCCACAGTAACTATTTCAAATATTTCCTAATTTTATTAATGCCCCAAACGTTACTTTAAAAAAACACAGAGAGGCAGCTAGGTGGCGCAGTGGATAGAGCACCAGCCCTGGAGTCAGGAGTACCTGAGTTCAAATCTAGCCTCAGACACTTAACACTTACTAGCTGTGTGACCCTGGGCAAGTCACTTAACCCCAATTGCCTCACTAAAAACAAACAAACACAGAATCTTAAATTGGAAGGGACTTTAGAGGGCACCTGATCCAACATCCTAGTCCGACATCCACCTAAACAGGAATCTTCTATACAACATCCCCAACATGTGGTCATCCAGTCTTCCCTTGAATATACCCAGAGATGAGGAACTCACTACTTGCTAAGGAAACTCATTCCACTTTGGGGTGGTTTTTAAGGAAGTTTTTCCTTACATTAAACCTAAATCTGCCTCCTTACAAGTGCCATAGTCCTGCCTCCTATGTCTAGGGCCAAATGGAACAAGTTTAATGCTTCACATGACATGGTTTTTGGTATTTTTTTTTTAAATTTAAGTGAGGCAATTGGGGTTAAGTGACTTGCCCAGGGTCCCACAGCTAGTAAGTGTTAAGTGTCTGAGGCTGGATTTGAACTCAGGTACTCCTGACTCTAGGGCTGGTGCTCTATCCACTGCACCACCTAGCTGCCTCACATGACATGTTTTTGAGTGCCGCCCATGGTCTTGGTCATCTTTCTCTAGACATGCTCCAGTTCATCAATGCCTATCCTAATATGTGATATCCAGAGCCAAATACAAAATGCCAGATGTGAACCAAACACAGCCGAGTAAAGTAGAATAGGTAGAAAACAGAAGTAAATTAGAAATTTAAGCATATTAACCTTGTATCAATTCCCAAATAACTTGGGCCTCTATATACACACACTCTAGGGAGTAGTCATCTTTGCTCCCAATTAACTATTCTTTCTTGCATTCTCAGTGCTGTGGTTTTATTCATGTAAACTGAGGCAGTATTGACTTTTTTGGCCACTGATTCCTATTCAGTTTGCAGTCTATTAGAATGATGTCTTTCATACTTATCTAACAATGCCTTCATGTATTTGTATACTTGACTTTTTTAATCAAGCTTAGGACTTTATGTTTATCACTATTAAATTAATCTCATTAAGTAAAGTAAGCAGAATCAAGAGATCAGTATATACAGGACTACAAATAATTAAAGGCAGCAGAACTCAGATTAATTGAAATGACCAATCTTGATCCCTTGGATGATGAAACACAATTTCCTTCTCTCTGTAAAGAGACGGGTGACTATGAGGGCTGAATGCTGTATTTGTTGATAGATCTTGTCCTTTTTTGTTTAACTGCTTTCCTTTGTTCCGTGGGTGGGTTCAGTGTGTGTGTGTGTGTGTGTGTGTGTGTGTGTGTGTGTGTGTGTGTGTGTGTGTATGAAACAGTATAATGGGAAATACCAGACTGGTATACACAAAAGGGAAGAAAAAAAATCAGTAAAACTTTATAAAATTGATATTATTAGATTTGGCCTATTTTTTCTAGCCTGTCACAATCTTTGGGAGTCCTAATTCTTCTATCCAATATGTCAGCTATTTCTTTCAGTGGCATAGTAGCTACAAATTTGAAAAACATTTCATCTATTCCTTTATCCAGGTTATTGACAGAACAGATACCTGTGCAGATTCCTATTAGAGACCTATTATCTAACAGTTACCTATTAGAGACCACTCTCCAAGTTGACCTTCATTTATTAATCACCACTGTTTAGGTCTAGGTAACTCAGCCAGTTCTAAATCTACCTAATGGTGCTATCATTCGGTCCACATATTTCCATCAGATCCACAAGTGTATTATGAAAGACTTTGTCCAATACCCTTGTGGGAATCTCTATCTATACTCACGTAGCCAGTAAGTGTCAGAAAGCAGACTTGAAACCTGGTCTTTTGGGCTCCAAGACCAGCTCTTTGTCTACTAGTCCACATTTAATGTGCATTACCTTATTATTAGTGACTTGGGAATATTCTTTCATGTGTTGATAACTTAAATTTCTTCATTTGGAAATTCTTTTCATATTCTTTTGACCACTTGTCCACAGGTGGATGCGCTGAGGTTGTTATAAAGAGTGATATAAATATAGATAGGTAGCGGGGGCAGCTAGTGGCGCAGTGATAGAGCACCGGCCTAGAGTCAGGAGTACTTGAGTTCAAATCCAGCCTCAGACACTTAACACTTACTAGCTGTGTGACCTGGGCAAGTCACTTAACCACCAATTGCCTCACTAAAAAAAAATTATTATTTATAGATATAGATATAGATATAGATATAGACATAGATATGTATATATAGATAGGTAGATAGATAGATTATACACATATAAGTGTGTGTATTGTTTGTCAATTCCCTACTTATCTTGGATATCAGACCTTTATCAGAGACATTTGTTTGCCTCAGCTAGGTGGCATAGTGGATAGAGTGCCAGACTTAAAAGGCGGGAAACCCTGAGATGTTAGACGCTAACTACTTGTGGACTCTAAACAAGTAACAATCTCTCAGCCTTATTTTCCTGATCTATAAAATGGGGATAATAATAGTATCTATCTTACAGAGATACTGTGATATATGACAACATATGTAAAGCATTTATAAATCTAAAAGCTCTATATGAATGGTGTTATTTTAAAAATATTTTCCCAATTACTTCTGTAGTTCTAACTGCATTGATCCTGCTTGTACAAAAGCTTTTCAATTGTATGTAATCATAATTCTCCATTTAGTCTTTTATGATTATTTCTTTCCCATGTTTAGGTAAGAATTGTTCACCTAGCTATTGTTGTACAAGGTACATACTTCTATTCTCCTCTAATTCTTTTTTTAAATGATATAGCGTTTTTTTTTTTTAGTGAGGCAATTGGGGTTAAGTGACTTGCCCAGGGTCACACAGCTAGTAAGTGTCAAGTGTCTAAGGCCAGATTTGAACTCAGGTCCTCCTGAATCTGGGGGTTGTGCCTTTGACAAAAATGGAAGGTGAGAAGAAGAGTGAGCTTTTGGGTGTGGTGAAGAAAGGAGTGAGTGTTTTTCTCTGCCTCTTAGAAACCCTAGATTTCTTCCAGACTCAGCTTCATATTGGAGGGTTCTCTTGGTCTCCCCTGAAGATTCTTCTCCTCCTCTCTAAAGTTACCTCAGAAAAATATTAATACTAATACTGGGGGAAGCTAGGTGGCGCAGTGGATAGAGCACGGGCCCTGGAGTCAGGAGTACCTGGGTTCAAATCCGGCCTCAGAAGCTTAACACTTATTAGCTGTGTGACCCTGGGCAAGTCACTTAACCCCAATTGCCTCACTTAAAAAAAATATACTAATACTGTACTCTGCATTTAGGCACCAGTTTGCCATAAACAACTTTGTTTAATTTATCATTAATCAAATATCCAAGTTATGAGAAAATTATTAATAATAGAGCTGGCCTTGACCTTTCTTAAGGTCAGCCCAGAGTCAGGAAGTTACCTCACTCAAAACCACACCTACCTGAGCCTGGCCCTCAGGGGGCATGTTCTCTGACCTCAGCACATTCTGCTCATGGACCACCCTCAAGTCCAGTGAACAAATGAATTTGGGTGATACTGACCAATTAGCTTGGAGGGGTGTGTAGGGACCACCACTCTTCTGGACCCACTGGTAGCTTCCACTCTCACAGCAGAGGGACTTCCTCTTTTTGGCCTGAGACTCAGAGATAGTGGGCACACACCTGGTTCTAGGTATGTAGGTGTGTCAAGATAATGGAATGTGATAGATGAGATTTAGCAGATACCCAGGGGCCCACCTGGAGATTAATTTAAACTGATTGAATTGGATAAGGCGACTGACTGCTGACCTATAGTACTGACTGACTTCTAGTTACTAGATTGTAAGCACATCTGACTGGTACTTGAGGGGTACTTAATGAATTTGAATGACACTAGCCAATCAGCTTGAAGAACCTCCCATTTCTGGGAGGGGAAGATGAAGCAGGAAGCAGAGGCAGAGGCTGGGGATTTGGCTTCGAGAGATCGGTGTGGTGGCAGAGGACTTCAGAAGTGGGAGAGAGGGAAGATTAGGATTGCCAGGTTATAGGAAATCTGTTCTCATCTTTCTCTTTCTTTTACTATCATTTCAATAAACCCTTAAATCCTAACTTGTTTATTAGTGATTTTAGTCAGTTTCCCCCCAAAACTAGGGGGACAGATTAGAACCCACATTTAGAATTTTAAATTACACATAGGGCTTCTGAACTCCACATGTTCTCACTTTACTAATATTTAATATACTTTAATAAATGCTTAATGCTCCAAACTGGTGCAGTAGCCTCTAATTTCTAAGCAACAAATATATGATAAACCCCAGCTAAAACTCCCTACACTTGGGACAGAAATAGGGCGACCACATTTAGTTTTACTTGTCACAAAGCCCTTTCTAGTTTGGAGAGAAAGAGATGTCCAAACTACAGTCCTCTGTGACTTCAAACATGACTTATTTATACAAATTTGGAACAGAGAAAAGATAACTTAAAACATACCTTAGGTTAACATTCTAATCATTGAGTAACCATATGTAGAAACTCATGTGGTGTGAGGTCTGACCTCCAAAATGTACCTTGGGGATTGGCTTGTGGCTCAAAGGGAGGCAGAATGGAAATCTATCTCTCCCCACCACTCTTCTCTAGAGATTTTATTCCCTGTCAGGAGGGGAAGAAGGAGGGAAGGAGGGCCAGAAACTGCCACTTTGTTCTCAGAAGGCAGGGGTCCTGCCCTCTCTCTCTCTCTTCTCTCTCTCTCAGCTCTCTCTCTCTCTCTCTCTCTCTCTCTCTCTCTCTCTCTCTCTTTTTGCGAGGCAATTGGGGTTAAGTGACTTGCCCAGGGGGTCACATAGCTAGTAAGTTAAGTGTCTGAGGCCAGATTTGAACTCAGGTCCTCCTGAATCCAGGGCCTGTGCTCTATCCACTGTGCCACCTAGCTGCCCTTTGGGTCCTGCTCTCTTAAGTTTTATTAGTCTTGGGATTGTTTGTAGGTTCCAGCTAACTTCTGTCACTATATCCTCATTGGAGAGGAGGGTCCCAAGCTTTACATCCATAAAGGGGTCATTTGTGTGGATCCTTTCCTTCAAAATACCCATTCCATAATGAATACACAGAACACTTTGCCAAGAAACTCCTTTATCCTTTATCCATCAGTAGGAAGACAGAAATCAGAAAAAAGTATACATAGGAGACTATACACCACACAATACAGAGTGAAGGAGCTCTCCCATCAGGAGCACAGTAACAGCTCAACCAAGACAGAGTTCTAGATCTCATCCAAGGGGAAGTTCCCTGAAATCTCTAGAGTAACAAGCTGGGAACAGAGATATGATGGAAACTGCCAGCTCCTCTCCTGTCTTCCCAGAGTCTTTTTCTTCAGCAACCAGAAATGGGGTTGACATCCATCTTCCCTCTTAAAACAGGAAGTCAGAAGTGCCCAAAGCAACTGCAGGACCTGAAGCAACTTGAAGCTTGAAGAGAACTGGAAGAAGACTTGAAGAAAACTGAAGAGCTTCCCCCACTCCATCCTCCACTGCCCCTCACATGGGACAGGACATTCATTTCCACCAATGAGGAAAGTCCCATATTGATGGGTGTTGGGACTGGGGTTACACATATCTCTATCCCTTTCTTCCATTCTCCTGGAGGAATAAATGGGGTTCTTCCTACAGATTTATTAGGAGAATTCAAACTGAACAAAAGCCTATCTACTGCTCTTAGTTCTACATTTTGGGGTCTAATAAAGTAAATATAATCTCTTTTTTATGTGACAGCCATTTGATTATTTGATGGTAACTATATTCCCAGCCCCACCCTCCCTTCTCCCCCTTACCCCACCAAGTCATCTCTTCTCCAGACTAAACCTTCCAAGTTACTACAATGTATGTTAATATGACCTTGTTTTGGCATTTCTTATGATCCTTCTGGATGCTCTCTGGTTTGCTAATGTCTCTTCTAAAACATGCCCCTGGTACCTTATACAATATTCTAGCTATTGGGAGCAGCTAGGTGGCACAGTGGATAGAGTACCAGCCCTGGAGTTAGGAGGACCTGAGTTCAAATCTGACCTCAGACACTTGACACTAGCTGTGTCACCTTGGACAAGTCATTTAACCCTCATTGCCCTGCAAAACAAAAACAAAAACGACACCCCCCCCCCAATATTCTAGCTATTGTCTGGTGAGGGCAAAGTAGTAGAGCTTCAATTGATGTGACCTAAAATGCTACTGGTTTTTTTTTTTTTAGGCTTCCTTATCACATTGTTGATTGTTTGAATTTGAGTATAGCCAAATGCCCAGATCTTTTCTTTTCTTTTTTTCTGGGTGAAGCAATGAGGGTTAAGTGACTTGCCCAAGGTCACACAGCTAGTAAGTGTCAAGTGTCTGAGGCCAAATTTGAACTTAGGTCATTCTGAATCCAGGGCTGGTGCTTTATCTACTATGCCACCTAGCTGCCCCCATAGAGAACAATTATTCACTACACCACCTAGCTGCACCCCCCCCACACACAGATCTTTTCTATATGAATAGTTTGTTTAGCTATGTCTCTCCACCCTGCATTTGTTTTTTGTTTTTTGCGAGGCAATGAGGGTTAAGTGACTTGCCCAAGGTCACACAGCTAATAATGTGTCAAGTGACTGAGGCCGGATTTGAACTCAAGTCCTCCTGAATCCAGGGCCAGTGCTTTATCCTCTATACCACCTAGCTGCCCCTGCATTTGTTTTTTTGATCGTGCATGCAGAATGTCACATTTATCCCTACTCAAAGTCATAAATATTATGTTATTTAGTCCAGGAATTGTCTGGTAAGATTTTCGAGGGTCCCAACTCTGTCAGGTCAACATTTTGCCTTTTTTGAGTGATATATCAACCTCATACCAGTACCATTTACAAGTACATTCTATTGGCTGTATAATTTAGCAAAGGAGTGATCATTGGCATTGGTGTCATTAAAAGTTCTTTCAAAGTGCTACTTCAGTGAATTTTGAATGTTTTTAAATGATTCTTTGCATTAGGTTGAGAATCTATTTGGAAATTCACTAGCGCTTGTCTACAAATGAGTAAGGTTTTTCATGTGGGCCACAAGATACAGGGAGACAAGCATGATTATTTCAGATATTTATTGGTGGGGAAATGGTGTTGAGAATGTTTACCTCATGCAAAGTAGCATTTGGTAGAAGTTCAAACCTTCCAGAAATATGCTAGTTTAAATATAATCATGCTTTCTGGGAATATTGCTTTCTCTTTGAGCAGATATAACTCTGCGATGTGCTCTTCCATGATAGGAAGTACCTCTGCATGCATGGTGAACAAAAGTGGGAAGCCCACCAATGAGTGGAAGCTATCAATTCACTTATACCCCAAGGTGCAATTTCATGCTTTTCTAATTTTAATGTTTTAACAATTTAGGTTCAACTTTTGCTATAATTCTTTCCTCAGAAGGTGTTCTAATGTGCTATTTAGAGGACCATTCTCTGCTCTTAGCCATTACAAACTAATTTAACTACATTAAGACCCTGCTGGGTGTGTGATTTTGTGTTGGGGGTTGGAAAAACACTCAAAAATCAACATTAGAAAACATCTGCACTAGATATTTAAGACCTTACTGAATAATAAAAAGTTTCAAGGGGAAGAGGACACCTACATTTTGGTTCCCAGATGGTTAGTCCCTATACACTTCTTCCCAAAACTTATTTGTAGTAGGCTTTAATAAGGTCATTTAATCCATCCCCCTTGCCTGTTGAGATCAGTTGTTTAGTTGTTTTTCAGTTGTGTCCAACTCTTTGAGACTAAGTTTGGGTTTTTTTTTACAAAAATACTGTAGTAGTTAGCTATTTCCTTCTCTAATTCATTTTACAGGTGAGGAAACTGAGGCAAACAGGGTTAAGTGACTTGCTCAGGGTCACACAGCTAATAAGTATCTGAGGCCAGATTTGAACAAAGGGAGATGTCTTCCCTGACTCCAGGAACTCTATATACTACAACACCTAGCTTCCCCTTAGTTATCCCATTCTTTAGTATAGCAACTTTATTTACTAACCTGGTTATTCATTCATTTATTTATTCAACAAGCAATGATTAAGCACCTACTATGTATCCCATGCTGTGCTAAACACTGCAGAAACCTTGAAGGATTTATAGTCTATGTGGGGAGAAAAATAATGCAGGAAGAAAAGGTCTTTAAAGGATAGGTTAAGTCTGGGAAGGCTTCATGGAGTCTTCTCTTGACTTGGGCCTTGAAGGAAGTAGAGGATCTGGACAAGTACAGAAAAGTAGAAAAAAAAAAAAGAAAAGAAAAGAAGAGGAACCAGCTAGGTGATTGGGCAGATAGAGCACTACACCTGGAGACAGGAAGAACTGAGTTCAAATCTAGCCTCAGAAACTTACTAACTTGGTGGCCGTAGGCAAGTCACTTCACCCTGTTTGCCTCAGTTTTCTCATCTGTAAAATGAGCTGGAGAAAGAAATGGCAAACTATTCTAGCGCCTTTGCCAAGAAAACCCCAAAATGGGGTCATGAAGAGTTGGACATGACTGAACAACAAGAAGGTGGGAGATTATAGACAAGCAGAATAGATGAAGAGAGAAAGGCAAAAATGAGTATGACATGGAGAACAGCAAGGCTACTGACCTGACTGGAGAAGAGGTTCTATGTTAGAGAGTAGTTAGGTTCCTTGAGGGTATAGACTGTTTCATATCTGTTTTCACAACCCCAATATCTAGCACAGTGTCTGGTATATAGTAGACACTTAATCAATGCTTGTTAACCTGTTGATTGGTAGACTTCTTTTCTTCCCATGGTCTTGGCGACTGGCCTTTCACATTGTCACCATCTGCTACTTCTGATAAAGGTTTCTCTTTCCTTGACCCAATGTGAAACAGAAAATGTTTTTTATCCTCCTGTGAATCTAGAGGCCTTTTCTAGTTTCTAACTCCTCCCCCTTCCCAAAAGCATATATATATATATATATATATATATATATATATATAGAGAGAGAGAGAGAGAGAGAGAGAGAGAGAGAGAGAGATTTAATTAGATCTTGACAGAAAAGAAAGTTCATGCAAGCAATGATTTATAGTACCTGAGTACTCAAAGGATTGAAGACTCATCTGCATTTCAGAAGAAAACCCAAGTTCAGTGTACACTTAAGTTGGACACAGGAAGGGATGGGAGGAGGGAGGTATGGAATGAGGTCTAACATGAGGCAGAGAGTGGGGGAGTGGTGCTGATGAGGATGGATGGTTTACCCATGCCTTTATTCTTCTCTAATTCCATATTATCATGGTCCTCACCTTCCCTCGACCTTGTACTATGATGGTTGGTTGTTGTTCTTCATGCTCAAAGAAGACCAAAATGACATCACTGTGTCCAAGGGTGTCCCAGACCTTGCACTGAGATAAAGTTAGAAGTGAGGGTCTTGGGGGCAGCTAGGTGGCACAGTGGACAAAGCACTGGCCCTGGATTCAGGAGGACCTGAGTTCAAATCCAGCCCCAGACACTTAACAATTACTAGCTATGTGACCCTGGGCAAGTCACTTAACCCTCATTGCCTCGCCAAAAAAAAAAAAGCGAGGGTCTGGTGCTGCTATGGTTGGGGAACGACCTGCAATAGTGGCCTGTTCATATGTAAAGTACATGCCTAAGTTATATTATGAAAACTAGGGATGATTTATTTAAACAGAGTGAAAATACTCTCTCCCAATCACTGTGGATCCTTTTCAGTTTGAGACTAGAGTGGTGATAGAGATATGCTTAAATGTCCTATGAGGGATGAAATATATAAAAGTTGTAATGGAAGAAATGCTGTTGGGAGATCCCAGGGCAAAGGCTATGGAATGCATGACTGGGCCTTACAGGGCTGTATCTGGGCTGCCGAGATGATTCAGGCCAGCAGAGGGCAGCAGCAGCCTGGACACAAGACTGAGGAATGGAAACACTCCCCAAGGAGAAGGGTTAAAAGGGAATCCACAGGGAGGTATCAATAGGAGGAGGGAGTAGGGAAAAGGAGTACTCCCCAGTGGCCGGGAGCTCCCAAGGAATGAGGCCAAGAACCAAGCCAACCAGAATGGTGGAGTGGGGCAAGGAAGTAGGATGTGGTCCGCAAAATCAAGAGGTCCAAGTCAAAAACCAACATGAACCAGAGAAGGGGAGAGGAACAGAGCAACAGGCACCCAAATGGAAACAAACAGCCTTTGATGGCTCTTCTGCGAGCAAAATCCAGCGTGGGTGAAATAGCTGAGAAAAGGATCCTAACCCTCCAGGAACCAAGGGAGTGAGTTCAGCAACTTTAAGGATGGGGTTGGGGAGGGTAGAGGTAGAGGAGGAGGCTGAGTAAAGAGGGGTAAAATGACTATCTTTAAGAGACTTTCATACTTTTAACATAGATTAGCCTAATTAAGTATCACATCACTTAGAATCCTAGGCAATTAGGGTTTTGAGGGACTTTAAAGGTCATCTAGCACATTTTTTGTTTGTTTGTTTTACAAGTAAGAAACCTGGAGCCTGGAACAGTTAAATGGCTGGCCCCGCAAGTCCCAATCCAATCCAATAAACATTTATTAAATGCCTATGACACTGCAGGCACAAGTGAGCACTGGGGATACAATTAATAAAAAGAAAGACAGTTCCCACCCTCAAAAACAAGCTTACAATCTAAAGAGGGAGACAACACACAAAAGGAAGCAAGAAGGGGGCAGGGGGGACACCAGAGATATGTGGCACAGGGGCATCTTGTTCAGTGTAGCTGACACCGGGTAAGGCAGCAGATAGAAAGTGGAGTGATCTGGGAGTTCCATTTGGAGCTAACTGATACAAGCATAAAGCAGGCACAGTGGATGGAGCATTAGGCCTAGAGTCAGGAAGACTCATCTTCAAGAGTTCAAATCTGCACTTACTAGCTGTGTGACCCTGGGCAAGTCACTTAACCCCAGTTGCCTCACCAAAAAAAAAAAAAAAAAAAGAGAGAGAGAGAGAGAAAAAAAAGAGTTCAAATCTGGCCTCAGACCCTAACTATGTGACCATGGGCAAGTCACTCAACCTAGTTTGCCTCAGTTTCCTCACCTGTAAAATGAACTGGAGAAGGAAAAGGCAAACCACTGCAGTGTTTTAGCCAAAAAAACCCCCCAAAAAACCCAAATGGGGTCATTGAGAGGGAAACAACTCTTGCCCAATAATTCTCTGGAACTCATCAGCAGCAATGTGTCAAAGGCTCATTTATTGTCATTCTCCAAAGAATGGTCACCCAGTTTGCGGCTGGTGGGTGCAAAGAATGGGGGCTCACGGGCCCCGTTTTTAACCCTTGGTCCCTAACCTGAATGGACCCTCCCCTTTTTCATCACTGGTCAATTACTCAAGGGTTACAATGTATGCACAAAAACTAGCTAACCAGAATGCAGTATCTCTAACCCTAATTTCCATAATTATTATTTGGGTTCTTAGCCAATGGGGGAGGTGACACAGGGACATTTCTTCAATCTTCCCTTATATGGACACAGCCCAGGAGAGGACCTAATTGAGACTGGCTCAGGGCATCTTGAACCATGTGGTCTGGTTTTCTGGAAAAGGAGAGGGACTGAGATTTTGTCCTCAAACAGGTCCTGAGGAGTATAATTTGAATTGTGACGGTCATATCCTTATTAAGAGGAGACCATTCCCCATTTTCTCACAGTCATGAAGAGTAAGACAACTGAAAAACAACTGAGATTGAACTTCCAACTCCAAATTCGATGCTCTTTCAACAATGCCATACTGTCTCTAATTGACCTATAGTTTGTAACCTGAGAGTTCTTCCACTGTGGGAAGAAAAAGTAATGTTGAACTTCAGCATGGTTTATTTACATATGTGATTATCATGAGATGCACATAACTGCACATATCCATCAGTGGATAGGACCAAGAAAGAGGTATCACAGAGAATGGAGTGGAGTGGAGAGGTAACCTCTAAGATCCCTTCCAACACAGTATTCTATGAAAGACAGAAAGGTTGTGAACTACCGTGCTGCAGCCTTTGAAGGGAAAAAATAATTCCCTCTTCCCCACCCTCAATTAGCCTCTGGGTGATAGATGCCAGCATAAAATTATCTAGAGAAGAAACAGTTCCATTTAGGGGCTATCTTGGGTATTCTAGCTTCTTCAACTGGTAACTGACCTTATTTTTGCTGCCATGTTCAGTCTGTGCTCCTGTAGGACCCCTAGATCTTCTTTCTTCTGTACTTGTACGTTGTCAATTGTTTCCCATTTTGTATTCCATAGATTAATCATATATATTAATATAATCACAATATTAGATCTGGAAGGGATTCAAATTAATTTAACAAACACTTATTAAATGCCTCTGATGTGCAAAACAGGGCATTGGACATACAAAGAAAAACAATGAAACAGTCCTTGACCTCAAGGAGTTTACATTTTACTAAAATCATCTGGAAATTATTCTACTTCATTTTATGGATAAGGAAACTGAGATGCAAAGAAGATGCATAATTTATCCAAGGTCACATCTTGGTGGTGGTGGTGGTCCTTCATTCAATATAGTTTCTGAATGGAAGACATGAGATCAGAATTCAGATTTTTTGATATAGTCTGTGGCCATATGTTCTATGCCATGTTTTTCTCCCAAAGGTACCATAATCCAAGCCTTATTCTTTTTTTTTGGTGAGGCAATTGGGGTTAAGTGACTTGCCCAGGGTCACACAGCTAGTAAGCATCAAGTGTCTGAGGCTGGATATTTACTCAGGTCCTCCTGACTCCAGGACTGGTGATCTATCCACTGTGCCACCTAGCTGCCCCGCCCCCCCCCCCAAGCCTTATTCTTAAGGAATTCCATTCTGTTGGTTCTTGCTAACTCATTCAAGAGATCCACCTTATTTTGAATTCCAGTCTGACACTCTAAGATGCTAATCACCCTATTCCACAGGGAATCTAGCTTAATAGTAAAGCAGCTGGGTTTCTAGACTCTATTTTCTTTTAGAGATCAAAGAAAATACTAAATTTACATAGCAATAAAGAGATTAAACCTACAAAAGTCCTAATGCTACCTCTTCGGGGCCAACTAAGCACTGGGTCTTTATTTCTGTCCTAGCAAATGCAAGGACTTAAAACTAAGTCTTAGAAGGCCTCCACATTATTATTAATAACAAAGACTACCTAAAGCAATTGTACTCCAAGACTTTAGTGTAGTTTTATTACACATATGTTTTATTCATAATGGTAACTTTAATTCTCTAGATCAACAGATTAGGTGACCAATGTTTACTGACTGTCGAGATATTATCCACAGTTTTTCTAGAATAACACATTAGAGCCCAAGTATGTCATGAAAACGATCAATTCTGAATTTCTAAGGGTATGACCCATGTCAAACATAATATTATATTTAAGATATAATCTTCCATACTTTGTCTCTGTTTCCTTCTCCATAAAACATGTTGTAGAAGATTCTAACTTATGATTATACTTATAATTTTGTAAGCCTAGGAATTATTTATGTATCTGGTTATAATGGTCTTTATGGAATGAGACTTTTTGAACAAGCTTCAAAATATTGATCTGATCTCATTTCCCAATTAGAAATTATTTAAAGAACATTTCATTCAAAAACACAATTTTAATGACATTGCTCCCTCTGGATTCTCCTCCTAGTTGTCTGACTGCTCCTTCTCAGTCTCCTCGGCTGGATCTTCATCCAGGTCCCATGCTTGATAACAGTGGATGACCTAAGGGTTTCTGTCTCCTCCTCTCTCCTCCCTTCCCCCTCCTATAGATAAATTATTATCTCTACATAGATGATTCTTGAATCTATTTGTCCAGCCTTAACTTCTCTCATGACTACCAGTCTTTTATCTCTGTCTCCTGGACATTTCAAACAGGTTGTCCTGTAGACATCTTAAACTCAATATATCCAAATTTGAACTCATTATCTCCCTGCCCCCACCTCAAATTCTCCCCTCTGCATAATTTTCTCATTACTATCAAAAACCATCACTCTGTCACTCAGACTCACAACCTAGGTGTCTCAAACCACCATATCCAATCAGTTGTCAAGTCCTGGGGTTTTTACCTGTGTAACATCTCTCATATGAGCCTTCTTTCCTCTGACATTACCACTACCCTAGAGCAGGCCCTAATCATCTCATGCTAGTACTACTGCAAAAGCTTTCTGCTTGTCTTCTCTGCTTTGTCTCTTCCCACTCAAGTCTTTCCTCCACTTAACTAAAAAAAAAATTAACTATAACTAATCTGGAAAATTATATAACTGTGCTTATATGAAAAATTATAACTTTAGAAAAATTATAATTGGGCCGTAAGTTTTGCTGCGGTCACCATTCAAATGTAAGAAATATTTTATTAACTTGGGGGTGACTAATCTGTGGATGTTTGACTGCTGGCTATCTGACTGCTATTAACTTTAAAAATTTCTCCACACCGCTCCACTCCCAAATTGATAAGCAAAAGATTAAGAAGCCTCTTAATTAAATAATCAAAGCAGGGTTTATTTATAAAAATAAATGTAAGAGGTAAGAGTAAAGAAATGCAGTTATATGACCTTCCAGCTTGTCTCTCCCTCATGGACTTCTCAGTGTCGCTTACTCCATCTTCTCCTGCCCTGTTTTGTAGCTTTTTCTCCATCCCCTTTTCAGTCTCCTTAGCGTCCTTGTAGCAGCCTCCCTCTCTGTCTTCTCCCGGCTCTTTTTCTCCACCATCGCTTTCTCCACCCTCCCTGTGCTGACTGCCCCCTGTATTTATCTTCCTTCTCTTCCCTCAAACCTTGGGCTCCATTCGCCTTCTCCGCCCGCCTACCCCCCCCCCCCCAAGCTAATCTGCCAGCTGTGCTAGGCTGCGGCTGGGGCGGGGTGGGGGGGGTGTCGAGTGTCCCTTGTGTACCACACCCCCAGGGCTCCAGGGGCCCATGCCCCCTGCTGCATGCCTGGGATCTCTGCACAGGCTATGCCAGAGGCTGGCCTGGACAGAGGATGGATAGGGTGACCACCTGACAATGGAAAGTTCCCTTTGGGGATGGGGTGGGATGGGGAAAGATTCCTGAGGGTCAGGGGGAATTTTCTTTTGGAATAATAGTCCTGACCTCTGGAGTTATTTCTGTCTCCTAGCTCAGGTAGTAGCCTCTCCCAACTGACTTTCCTGCTATAGAATTCAATCTCTCCCTACTTCATTGGTGTGTCACTCCTGATACTTAGTTGGCCAGTTTAAACTTTAATCGTTCCAACCCCCATGTCATTCCCATCTCATCCAGTGCCTCCCCTTACCTCCAGATTCAAGTATAAAATCTTCTGTTTAGCTTCTGAAGTTCTTTATAACCTGACCCATCCCAGTCTTTCCAAGTCTTCTTAAACCTTACTCCTTCTCTCTCCCTGCTCACCAGGTACTCTGCAACCCGATGACAGTAACCTCCTTGCTGTTCCTTAACAAGACACTCTAGCTCCCTACTCTGGGCATTTTCACTGACGGTCCCCCATTCCTGGAGCTCTCTTCCTCCTCATCTCTACCTCTGAGCTACCCTGGCTTCCTTCAAATCTTAGGTAACGTTCTACTGATGTAGGAGGCAAAAAGGGGTTAATAGAAAAAAACAAGCTCTAATTCAGATATTAGCTCTAAAAGGGATTCAGATCCCAGTTAATGGCTAACTTACAATTCAAGATCCTAGGTTCTCTTACCCACAGAAATCAGTACCCATAACAGGACCATAAAGGGTCAGGTCAAATAACAAAGGAAATGACAGCCTATAGAAAGTCAGACTAGAAATAAAAGAAAAATGAAGGTGTTTTGAAACTAGCCATGGGAACCAGAAAGAGACATGCACAGAAAAGGCCAAACTTGTCCCCAGATTCACCTTATGATGTGTAAACCCCCAAAACACCTCCACCTCCAGGGTTGGTTTAGGACCCCAGGAACTCCAAATTAGAATAAGCCTTCCCCTATACCTCCCAAAGGTGGAGAATATTATAATGAGGACAGGCCCTCCCCTGTACCCCCCCCCAAGGTAGAGATTATTATAATGAGACTGATAATTTATCCATTCTATAAATATAACTGTCTTTCCTTTCCTTATTCAAGAGAGATACCTTTCCACTATTCTGGTTCTCTTCCTGTGGTCACCCACAGTATTGCAATAAAACTTGGGAAACTGAGTCACTGAGTCTTGTAATTCTTTTGGGACGACTCACGATCAATTTGACCCCAAATTCCAACCCACATCACTACCATCTACAAGTCACATTTCCCAGTGCCTTCCTTCCCTTGATCCTTCCCAGTTTATCTTGTCTGTCTTACTTGTACATGGTTAATTATCTGTTTTCTTCTCATTAGACTGTGACCTCCTTGAGAGCAGGGTCTATTTTTTTCTTTTTTTCTTTCTTTTTTTTTTTAATATTCCCTGTGCTTAGCACAGTTCTAGGTGTTTAATAATTGATTGTTGACTGACTAGATTTGGGATCAGAAGACCCAGTTCTAAGTCCTAGATTTCCTTTTATCTCCTTATGTAAATAACTTAACCTCTATTAGTTTCAACTTCCTTACCTAAGAAAAAGGGATAATATTTCTAGAGCCCACATACAGGATTGGTATGAAGGTCAAAAAAGAAAACAAGTAGAAAGGGCCAGGTAAATGATAGGTACTATTATTATTCTAATACACTATAGATTACAGGGGGAAATTACAAGGATGTCCAAGGTACTGACTGACTTTGGTCCCAGATGCTTGATCTTACCAGAACTTGAATATATTGATTAAAATAAGCAAGCCATGGGACATCTAGTGAATAAAGCACTGGCCCTGGCTTCAGGAGGACCTGAGTTCAAATCCAGCCTCAGACACTTGATACTTACTAGCTGTGTGACCCTGGGCTAGGAACTTAACCCTCATTGCCCTGCAAAAATAAACAAACAAACGTTAATAAATAAATAAGCGAGCCATTCCTGGTACTAGAAGATCTTTGGCTATAGAAAGCATCTCATTGTAATGCAACAGTGAAATTTTTATCTGAGTAATGAAAGAAATTAAAACAAACACAATAATACAATTGATGATTTGTCATCATCTGAACCAATTAATATTTAGTCAGGACCTCTTGGGATCTTGGCTCTGTAATTAGGTTCTGAGGGTTACATGTAAATATTATTAGGTGCAAATAAAATGTCATCTTTTGATTTCCAAATGAGACTGTTCCTTTTAAAAAATTAAATTTAACTTAGCAGATCTCTAACCTCAGCATTTTCACATGAAACATCGATAAATTACATAAAGATTAAGGGATTGGTTCAGAAAGTGTCTGCCAAACAGAAAGAATAGACAAAGGATGAAATGACAACATGAAGCACCTTCCCATTCACAGTTCAGCTACTGAAACAAAATCTAAGTATTATAATGTGCCTGGGCAGAAGTTATTCATGCTTGGTCCCCCGAAGTAGAATTTGAGGGAACCATAGAATGAGGGAAATGTTAGAAGGAGATTCAAGTTGAAAACTACTTACTTTGGGGAGGCAAACAAACTTCTATCATAAAGAAAGACAAAGCAGCTCAGATGGGCAGCTGAATATCCTCGGTTGTACCCAGTAGCCTAGCTGGGAAAGAACTGGAAAGGCCTGGGACTAGCTAGCGAGTGTGAAAAATGAAGACTTGGAAATCCCTTTCTGGGCTGGGAGATTGGGTCAAGCAAGCTTGAGATATAGGACTTAGAGTTGGAATGAACCTTCAAGATCCTCTGATCTATTTGATAAGCAAACCATGAGGTGCCAAAAATTAAAGCAGGCTAATCAGGGTTCAGGACTAGACTAGGAGTAGAGTCATTCAGTGAAGGAATATAGGTAGAAAAATAGGCAGGCCCTACCAGAACAGGTAAGCCAAAGAGGACTGGATCAAGATGAAAAATAGTGAAAAGATGAAAATAATGGTGGCTGAGATCAGAACAACAAGCAGGATTACTGCTTTAGGGAATAGTTATACTAATGGAGACTTGAAGCCAAGTGCCACCTTTTTGCAAAGCAGTCTGAGTTTTCCTGGTTTATCCTATCATGGAATGTCTTGCTTTAACTTTAAAAGACCGGGGGGGGGGGGGGGGGGGCGGGGTCCGTTAGGTGGCGCAGTGGATAGAGCCCTGGCTCTGGATTCAGGAGTACCTGACTTCAAATCTGGCTTCAGACACTTAACACTTACTAGCTGTGTGACTCTAGGCAAGTCACTTAACCCAAACTGCTTCAAAAAAAAAAAAAAAGACCAGGGGGCAGCTAGGTGGTACAGTGGATAAAGCACTGGCCCTGGATTCAGGAGGACTTGAGTTCAAATCCAGCCTCAAACACTTGACACTTAACTAGCTGTGACCCTGGGCAAGTCACTTAACCCTCATTGCCCCGCCCCCCCCCCAAAAAGTCATCCTCTAACTTTAAAAGACCAGCCCATCAGAAGGTGTTAATACACTGGGATAGTGGAGTAGTTCTCTTCTTTCATTTCCTCCAAGGCTTTGTTGGGAGAATGTGCTAGTATCTTGTTGAGGAGAATGAGAGATTTCTAGCTGAGCATGAAATTCCTTAAATCTCTTGATTTACAGCTGTCTAAAGGTTCCTGGTATTGGAGCCAAGGTATCTGCAGTAGTTTTGCCTACATCTTTGATGATATTTCTATCATGTGCATTTTCCCTAAATCCAACAAAGGGAAAGATAATAAGAATATTAAAAGGTCATTCTATGCCAGCACAGCTATCCATCCATTCAGTAGAATACTGTCAGAATTGCAAGTAACAGTATTGATGCTTTACGATGCTATGATCAAAGGTTAGAGATACGCTTACATGGAATCATTTTTTCTCACCTTCAGCGATATTGATTTGGGAGACTATTATAATGCTTTTGGGAGCTGCATAAAAAGATAGCTTTATTGTCTGGATCAGAGATGTTTTGTCTGAATATATGCAAGACATTGGAAAGAGAGAAATTCCAGAAGGGAGGAAATCTAAAGAATTGGGGGGTAACATTGCCAAAGAGAGATTTCTGACTGGGCATTCAATAACCCAAGCACTAAGACAGATGATAGATTATTTGAGGAAGAAAGAGAACAATCTTCACGACCCTCCTGCATCACTCTTGTGGGAAATGTGGGGACCCCCTCAAAAATTGAAAATGCTAATATCCACAAAAGGGGGCGGGCTCTTCCCAGTCTAAAAAGGGGCTGCCTCCCCTCCCCCTCTCCAGCGAACTGAATCACATGATGAGGGAGACCCAAGGCTCGTCATGTGGGGGAGGAGTTTAGACAGCTGTCTCTATGTCGCCTCCCCCCATTGGCTAGTTTTTGGTGCCAGTGTCTTGGCCTGCAGATTTTAACTGGGGAAGAAGGGAGGGGACAGCTATGTTAAAGGATAAAAAGGCTCAGGGGCCCATGTTTCAATGCCATTCCATTAGGGAATGGGCCCATTCTCACGAGAATGTAAATAAAGACCTTTGATACTTCTCCAACCCTGAGTCCCAGAAATTTTTAAATAGGGTTTCTCACAACTCTCATTTCTCTTTCCATTTTTTCCTCTACCTCTCTTACTTTATCTTTTTTTCTGACTTTATCTTTAAAGTACTTTTTGAGTGCTTCCATGGCCTGAGATCAACTCATATTTTTCTTGGAAGCTTTGCTTGTAGGAGCTTTGACTTTGTTACGTTCTTCTGAGGGTGTATTTTGATCTTCCTTGTCACCAAAGAAACTTTCTAATGTCAGCCTTTTTTTTCTGTCTGCTCATTTTGTCAGCCTATTTCTTGACTTTTAACTCCTTAAAGTGGGGCACTACTTCTAGGATGTACTGACCCAAGCTTCAAGGGGTCCCAAGTGGATCAATTTAAGGAGAGGCATGTTCTACACTCCCCTGGCCTGTGCTCTGGTCTGTGAGTTACCACAGGCCCGCTTGCTCTTTAAAACCCAGGAACAGAATTCTGTTTCACTATGGTTGCAAGCTCCAGCATGCCTGTGCCCCTCCCCGACCTGGGCCGCCACCACTCAAGACTGCTTCCTGGTTCTGAGCATGGGCAACACAACAGAGTTCTGCCTCAGTGCCAGCAGAGGTCCCTGTACTCTCCCCCAGTCAACCACTCGACCCCCTCACTGGTCCATGAGCTAAGTTCCAGAAGTAGCCGCTGCCTCACCTGATTCCAAGGCTTTGGAGGCCTGATTCTCTGGGGCTGGGGTTGGGGCTTGGTCTGTGCCAGCATGGCCCAGATCTGTACTCCCCTCTCACCCTGTTACAACAGACCTTTCCTGCCAACCTTCTAAGCCATCTTTGGCTGGAAAATTATCTCACCCCATCCTTTTGTGGGTTCTGCTGCTCCAGGAATTGTCCTATGGCATTATCTGAAGGGATTTGAAGGGATTTGGGGTGCACTCTGAGGAGTCACTGCCTGTCCTCCGTCATCTTGGCTCCACCCAGGAAGTTGTCAAAAGAGAACAATCTTTGGCACCAGATATTCCTAGCAACTCATCAAGCCTGGTGGCCCCTGTGGGAATGGCAGTGGTGAGTCTATTTAGCAAGGTGGCTGTATCAGTACTTCTCTGCCCTGAAAGGAGAGATCATACCTCTGAAGGATCCTGGTCACTAGGTATTGGTGTAAAGGTCAAAAGAGAAAACAAGTAGAAAAGGCCATGGAAATGACAGGTACCTATCGCTCACCTGACAATAAAAAAAAGGAGGGAGGGGAAGCAAGTTGTAAAAGCATGTCCAGTGGGTCCCTCACTCAGTGGGTGACTGACAACCTATTTTCCAGTCAGTATTATCCTGTTGTTACATAACTTGGGAACCTGTTGATTAATTTTGCTTCATTTGCACTCTTCATGATTTTAGTTCTATCCCTGCTTGGCCTGTAGGATTCCAAATGAGAATTCTAATTTTTGTTTAGCTTCATATGAAAATCCTTTCATATTCATTATTGTATTTGCTTATATTGGGACTTTTTTTTAGCCATTTTTATATACCTTAAGGAGCACAAATGTTATAGTAGAATATTGGAGTTGGAAGCCAGAAGACCTGTGTACAGAATAATTTTACACACACACACACACACACACACACACACACACACACACATAATGTGTGTGTATATTTACATACATACATACCTATTTGTGAATAAGATAGCCATGTCTAGGGTAGGGTGCAGGAAGGGTAGAAAAAAAAGAAAAATGAAAATGATAATTTTGCTAACATATTTGAAAAGAATAAAAAGTTATGTTTGATAGATTTGCAGTTTCATGTACAATCATCTTTATTGTACCATGTTATGGAAATGCTTGTTCTATTCCAGAAATATGTGTTAATGTAAAAAAAAAAGAAAAAAATCAAATCCCATTTCGGATACTTTCTGTATGATCCTGGGCAGGTTGTTTGAACTTTCTAGGCCACAGTTTCTCTAAATATTAGATTAGCATTTAAATTCTAGGACCTCTAAGACTCCTTTCCAGCTCTAAATCTATGATACAAATGTGCACACTAAATTATTTTCCTAAAAGATTGTTTTAAGCCTGTCATTCCTCCAACTCCAAAATGCTTACATTTAAAAACAATGAACACCAGGGGCAGCTAGGTGGCGCAGTGGATAAAGCACCAGCCCTGGAGTCAGGAGGACCTGAGTTCAAATCCGGCCTCAGACACTTAACACTCACTAGCTGTGTGACCCTGGGCAGGTCACTTAACCCCAGTTGCCTCACTAAAACAAACAAACAAACAAAAACAATGAACACCATGAGATCTTATATTCTCTGAATCATTTAAGTCACAGTAGACCACATCTTTACCATCATTCAGTTGCCTAAAAGATATGTAGAATATAAGATCTCATTGTACATAGAGCCTATTGACTATCAATTTTTATTTTAAATGATTGGGTAGAGAAAAATGGCATCTTAAAATGGTCTCTTCCACCAAGGCATCTCCCTTGCATATTTCAAGATTATGTTCAATGGGACATTAAAAATCTGCCCATCAAATGACAATAGCTCTGTGCCTTGGATCAGTCCTGCCAAGTCAAAAAGCTGAGAAGTAACAAGAGGGATTATGACGTTCCCCTTGGTCAGTGCAAATGAGAACTCAAAGGCAAAGAAAGCAAAATGACTAAGTGGGGAAAAGAAAATTTCTTTCTATCTGGCCTGCACTTGTTTATACTTCACTACTCCATTAGTGATGAGTTAGTCATAGCAAGGAGCAATTTGAGGTCCATAATGGTGATATGAGATGGAATGGAAAAGACATTGTCTTGAGTGCCTGCCCCACAGATCAAAATTTGTTCTCAAATTAAATCATAGTGTGGTCTCACAGTGAGATACCCTGTATTGCAACCTTCACTCTGTCTGCGACCTTCCTTTTACTGCTGAAACAGTAAGGACAATCCTATCTATTAGGTCTGGGTTATAAGAGGTAGCTAACCTGAAGAGCTTTTTCTGTTAGTAGCCCAGCAACTGGCCTGTCCAATCCCCAAATACCACCTCCCCTATTCCTACTATATGATCCCCCAGCAACAGCATATCCTGAGATATGCCAATTTACCTCCTGCCTAAATTGATTTTTTTGTTTTGTTTTCTTTTTTGGTGGGGCAATTGGGGTTAAGTGACTTGCCCAAGGTCACACAGCTAGTAAGTGTCAAGTGTCTAAGGCCAGATTTGAACTCAGGTCTTCCTGAATCCAAGGCCAGTGCTTTATCCACTGAGCCACCTAGCTGCCCCCTCCTGCCTAAATTGAAACCTATGTAAACTTTATTCTTTTGTTCCTTTGGGGAGTCTCCATCAGTAAATGTCAGGGGCTCCCTTGCTAGTGACCTCAATAAACCCTTGTTGATTTCTAAATTTATGGTATTGGGTTTGGGGGTATCTTAAAAAAGACGAAAGTCATGTGTCAGAGTGCTATGTCGCCTCCATTGATACACATTGGTAGCTACCAGTTGGATGTCGTAAACCAATTCTCGTATCTTGGCTCTATTGTCAGTGACAATTTGTCACTTGATTCTGAGATCAATCAGAGGATTGGGAAAGCTACTTCAACCATGGCTAAGCTTGCCTAGCGTGTCTGGGCAAACAGTAAACTGACAAGACGAACCAAATTTGCCGTCTATAGAGCATGCGTCCTGAGTACCCTACTGCATGGCAGTGAAACATGGACTACATACACTAGACAAGAGAAGAAGCTTAACAGCTTCCACATGCTCTGCCTTTGGCACATCCTTGGCATATCTTGGTCAGATAGGATCACCAACACAGAAGTGCTCCAACGCGCAGAACCTCCAAGCATCTACGCTACTGAAACAAAGATGGCTGCACTGGCTCGGTCATGTGCACCCCATGCAAGACGGGTGCATTCCTAAAGACCTACTCTATGGCGAGTTAGCCTCAGGCCAAAGACCTGCTGGATGCCCCCAGCTTTGCTACAGAGATGTATGCAAGGGAGACTTGAGGGCTCAGGGAACAGACACCAGCAGCTGGGAGGAGATGGCCAAGGATGGCGCCCAGCGGAATTCAGTAGTCAGGAGCAGCTTGCACACAGCTGAGATGGGCCTTCAAGCTCAGATGGAAGAAAAACGAATGAGATGCAGGAACCAACAGGCAACAGAGAGCACAGTTTTCCAATGTCCTCCTTGCGGCAGGAGCTGCTCCTCCCGTATCGGAATGCACAGCCATATGGTGGCCTGTGGCTCTTCAAGGCACTGATCCATGGTCGTCTGCGACTGGTGGAAGCCTACTACTGGTATTGGGTTTGAGGGTATTGGTTCTGGTTTGTGGCAGGGCCTACAATTTTACCTACAATGTGATTCAGGGATGAAGGAGGAGATAGTAGCAGAAGGCATCTAAGTGATGAGATGAGGAAGAGGGGAGAAAAGGGAGCTCATGGTGAATGACCTCTTTTTTTTTAGTAAAATATGAGGCAAGGTACTCTGACAAGAGAGGGCAGGGCAGGTGGAACCATGGGAGGGGTGAAAAGGTTTGAAAGAGCCACTGTGGAGAATGAGAGAGTGAATTGATTAGGGAGTGATCCAGTGATATGATAAAAGGGTTAGGGATTTAAGAAAAGAGGACAATGTATAATTGAATTGTTTCACCAAGGAGTCAAGATAGAGAAGAGAAAAGAGTGGCTGGTGCAGGGGAGATGGTCAGGAAGAGAAGAGATGGGTCAAAGGATTAAAGGCCAATGGTGAGGATGAAGAGTAGGGTAATGTAAGGGAAGAGGTGATGTAGGAGGCAAAAAAAAGGGTTAATAGAAAAACCCAAGACCCAAGCTTTAATTCAGATATTAGCTCCAAAAGGGAGTCAGAGCCCAGTTAATGGATAACTTACAAGTCAGGATGCTACGTTCTTGTAGCCACAGAAATCAGTACCCATAATGGGACCATAAAGGGTCAGGTCATATAACAATAAAGGAAACGACAAGAGTATAAAAATTCTAATGAAAAATGTGAAACTAACCATGGAAAGCAGAAAGAGACATGCACAGAGAAGAGCAAATTTGTCCCCAGATTCCACTTATGACATGTAAACCCCCAAAACACACCTCCACTGAAAAAGGTACCTGCCTCAGGGGGTTGGCTTAGGACCCCAGGAACTCCAAATTAGAATAAGCCCTCCCCTGTACTTCCCAAAGGTGGAGAATATTATAATGAGTAGGACAGACCCTCCCCTGTACCTCCCCAAGGTGGAGATTATCATAATGAGACTGATAATCAATTTATCCATACTTTCACTATTTGAGAGAGACCTTTCTACTATTCTGGTTCTCTCCCTATGGTCACCCACAGTATTGCAATAAAACTGAGTCACTGAGTCTTGTAATTCTTTTGGGATGACTCACGATCAAATTTTTGCCCACATCAAGAGGAAAGGTGAAAACCAACAGATTTTGGTTAAAGCAATGTCATAATTCTCAAATGTGGAAGCAGTACATTTCTGAGCGATGGAGGCTACAGCCATCGTTGTGTGTGGCTAAGGTGGGGTGGAATAATAGGTCATGGGAGGAGAGTAGTTGAAGAACTGAGTGGTTAGGGTATATGAAGGATAATCAGTATTTATGTTGAAGTCCCCTAGTGTGAGGCCAAAAGTTGGGGAGGAGAGAAAAATTGTAAGAAAGGTTATCAAATTCATTGTAGAAGGAAGAGGAGTGACTTAGGGGTCTGTAGATAATTGCTACCAGGATTTTTTTTTGGGGGGGGGCAGGTAGGTAGCACAATGGATAGAATGCTGGACCAGGAGGCATTTTTGTGAGTTCAAATCTGGCCTCAAACATTTACCAGCTGTTTTATCCTGGACAAGACACTTAACCCTTTTTGCCTCAGTTTCCTCATCTCTAAAATGAGTTGGAGAAGGAAATGGAAAACCACTCCAGTAGCTTTGCCAAGAAAACCCCAAATGGGGTCATAAAGAGTCAGGTATGACAACAACAAAAACCATGATTCTGATTGGCTGTGATAACCATAAATTTACTGAGAACTGACTGGTCTCCATCTACTCCCCTTTCCCAGGCCAATGAATTGCCTGGGACTAACCAGTCTTTGTCAATTTGTCAACTCTTGATCAATTTATGGACCTCCCCTCAAGCAAACTCCCAATGATTCCTCACCTTACTTCCTGGACTTTGTTATGTAAAAGGATCTACCTACATCAAGCAGTTTCTATTTAGAGTTAAGTAGCTTAAATCTGGAGCAGTCCTATAGTTCATTTTGTAAAAGATTCATTTACATTAAGTAGTTAAGTAGTTTCTATATGTGACTCAAGAACAGTTCTATTTTGTTCTGTTCCCCCATATATCCTCAGTTCCCATCTTTGAGTATTCCTAGCACCTTGCTTTAAGATACCACAAGCTATAGTTCTTTGGCCCGATTAAAGACCTTATTTTCTCCTATGTTGTTTTCTTAATTTACAGGTTAACAGATGGTAGATATGAACAATATGAATCTCAAAGAAAAAAGAGGTTACTGAATGAAGGAAGAAGGGGAATAATCTGGAAGTGGCAACAGGGAGCAAGTATTTCAACTCCCCAGCTTTGACCAGGGAGCCTTAAAATTCCAAAGATTTATATGTACAATCCACAAGTGTTCTTTTTATCAGTTCTTTCTATAGGGGTGCATAGTAAGCTTCCTCATTAGTTCCTTGGGATTGTCTTGGATCATTGCGTTGCTGAGAGTAGTTAAATCATTCACAATTGCTCATTGAACAATATTGCTGTCACTATGCACAATGTCCTCCCAGCTCTGCTCACTTCATCAATGTTCATTAGTCTTTCCAGGTTTTTCTGGGATCATCCTGTTTGTCATTTCCTGTAGCACAAGACCATTCCACTACAATAATATAACACAGCTTTTTCCAACATTCCTTAATTGATGGACATTCCCTTGATTCTCAATTCTTAGCCTCCACCAAGAGTTGCTATAAATATTTTTTGTACAATTTTTCCCCCTTTTCTCTTTTTCATGATTACTATTGTTAACTGTTTCCCTTCCATCCTATTCCCTTCCCCATGATATTTATTCTATTATCCATCTTCTTTCATCCTATCACTCTTCAAAAGGGATTTGCTTCTGTCTGTCCCCTCCCCCACTCTGCCCTTCCTTCTTTTGCCCCTCTCTCTTTATCCCCTTCCCCTCCTATTTTCCTGAAGGGTTAGAGAGATTACTCCACCCAATTGAGTGTGTACATTATTCCCTCCTTGAGCCAATTCTAATGAGATTGAGGTCTTTGAGCCAATTTTGATGAGTATTAGGCTTATTTACTGCCCAGATGAAATAGATTACTCCACCCATTTGTGTGTGTGTGTGTGTGTGTGTGTGTGTGTGTGTGTGTTAGTCCCTCCTTGAGGCAGCTCTGATGAGTGTAAAATTCATTTACTGCCCTGCTCCTTCCCCATCTCTTCCCCCACTCCATAAGCCTTTTCCTGTTTCTTTCATTTAGGATTTCACCTCTGCCCTTCCTCCTCCCCCAGTGCATTCCCTTCACTCCTCAATTTAACCCTAAAGATGTCATCACCTAGCTAAGCAACACAGTGGACAAAGCATCACCCCTGGACCCAGGGGGATCCCAGCCAAAACCCAGCCTCATACAAAAGACAGTTGCCTGCTGTACAACCCCAGGTATGTCCCCTAGCTCCAATTTTTTATGGTTCTCTAGGGTCTTGTATTTGAAAGTCAAATTTGCCATTCAGTTCAGGTCTTTTCATCACAAATATCTGAAAGTCTTCTTTTTCATTAAAGTCCCATTTTTCCTGTTGAAAGATTATGCTGAGTTTTGCTGGGTAGGTGATTCTTGGTTGTAATCCCATTTCCTTTGCCCTAATTCCAAAGATTTGTGATTCCATTAATAAAAAAAAATTATTTACTTCTCCAAGTTCATAAGACTGGATTTGAAGTATAGTTCCTTTCACTTTTGTAAATGATAAAACTCTCTTCAGCTCAAGCACATCAGTTCAACTTTAAAAAGGACACCCAAAAACTGTGTTTCCTCCCCTCCCTGCTTCATTGCTCAAAGTTGGAATCCTTCCTTACCAAAAAAAAAAAAGCAAAATGCTTCCAGGTTTTAGACCATAACCCATCATTGAGGATGTAGTATGAACAGGTAAGGTACTGTATGGGATAGGTGGACTTGAGTCAGTTCAGATTTTGAGGATGGGGTCTGGAAAGTGCCCAACCCCCAGTCCCTGTTATGGTTGGATCATTCTGTTCATGTTTTATTCCATTGCTAATAACAGAAATCGTGTATTTTGCTTTGCTGACACTGGTACCCCCACTGCCTACATTCCAAACCCCCAGTCCTTGTTATATGTTGGTTATGCTGTTGCTACAACATACCTCCCCCCCTTGTTCTATGACCAGGCAGGAGAAGATGTCTCCCGCTAGTGCAGACCCAGACCCCACCCAGATATTACCTCTCCTAAGTCTTAACTCCCCTCTGGTACCAGCTCCTGGTACCATCACTCCCTTCTCCCCCTTGCCCCTCCTTACACGGGTGGGGTGGTTTCACCCTTTTCCCCTCCCCTTTTTGACAAATGTATCCATGCCCTGATCACTAGCTGCACACGCATCTTGGGTGAGATAGGATTGGATGTTAGATTATGAGCTTACCCTGTGCATGAGGGAACCCCCGCTCAAAACTTCCAACTCATGAGCACATTAGTGTGCTCCTCATCCCTCGCATTCTCATGAGAATGTAATAAATCTGCCTCTGCTTGACCTAGTGGTCTCCTCGAATTATTTGGGTAAACTGAGGCAATTTTGTCCCAAACAGTACTTTTGAGTCAATAATGCTTTATAAATGACAGAAAAAAAGAACATATACATGCAAAAGGAAGTTGTCCTAAAAATTATCATTAACAAGGTTGGCCACATCCCTAAAACCCTAAATATGAAAATTCCTCTCTTAATGTGAGAGTGCTAAAAGCAAATTCCAGAGGTTTACTTATCTCATATTGAGATTTCCTTGATTTTAAATTTTTTCTCAATAAGCATTCAGTTAAGTTATCACATGGCTGAGTCTATAGAATCTGTACTAGGTTTTAATTTAGCAAACAATAAAAAGAACATGGTGTGATGGAAATAATGATAGACTAGCATTCAGTAGGCATGGATCCTATTATGTCTGCCAAAACTGTGTATGACTTTTGGCAAGCTATTTAACCCATGTCACTTGACATGGTCATTTCATATTGTCCCAATTCAAGTGAGCATAAATATGCTTGCCATACCTACCTCATTAGGATTATTGTGAGGATCTAATCAACTCATCCCTATAGCACTTCGAGGTTTGCAAATCCCTTTCCTCACAGCCAATTAGGTGGTACAATTGTTATGCCCATTTTATTGATGAGATAATCCATTTGTAAATTCCTTGAGGGTAGGGACTGTCTTTTGTCTCCTTTTTGTATCTCCAACACTTAGAACGGGAGAGTGTCCCATGCATAATAGTTGTTAATAAATATTTATTGATTGGTTATGTAATGATAGTGTCATTGATGGGATTATCTTTGTGCTTTTGGGGGAAGTGGTATTACTTTTACTATCATCTTTTGTTTTTTCTCTTGGCTGGGAGTAAGATAAAGTAGATTTTAGGTTAAAAAGGAGTATTGGCAGAATATCTCTATACCCAACATACAGTTATGATCTTTCTCTTTGGCTAAGAATGATCCTAGGATTGAAAAATAGTACTGAGTTCATTGTAGAGTACCAAGGGTGTTGAGCCCCCCAAATCAGTGTTGGAGATACTCTGGGATAGAAGACACCATTCTCTTTGTAGTACACAGGGGAAATGAATATAGTTGAGGGTAAGGGACACGTGAATTTTCATAAATTCTAATTAGACACATAAGATTCAATGACTTAAATATTATGTTAGAAATCATCTTGTCTTATATATTCCCTTCCAATTACCTGTGGTAAAAATTATTTGTGGTAAAGATTAATATTCCAATTTTTAGCTAACTCATTTGGGAGGGGCCACACCTGGCCCATCCAGAGATTATGTATGCTACTGAGCTCAGAAAGGCAGCTTTTGAAGGACCTCTCCTTTTGGGGGAGGAGAGATTGAACGCTCCCTGAAGGGAGGCAGGCTGCTTCCAGAACGCTAGGCATCTTCTGGAACTCTGGCCTTTTCCATCTAGGCCCTTGCCCTGACGGTGCGTGTTCGTGCTCTGTCTTGGCAACTGCTGTTCTGGTGAGCAACTGCAGACTGTCCCAGGGGTTGGTGAGTTAATTACAGAAAACCCTAAATTCCTTAGAACTAGCTTAATTGGGAACGGTCTGGGCAGTGAATAGGTTTAGAGTTAAGAATATCTATCTGGAGGGCAGCTAGGTGGTATAGTGGATAAAGCACTGGCCTTGGGTTCAGGAGGATCTGAGTTCAAATCCAGCCTCAGACACTTGACACTTACTAGCTGTGTGACCCTGGGCAAGTCACTTAACTCTCATTGACCCTAAAAAAAATATCTATCTTTATTTCTATTTTCCTATTTCCTTGTCTTTGATTGTTATTAGTTTCACCTTTGTTGTTTAATTAATTCTCAAGTAATAAAATCTGATCCTTTTGTGAAATAAGTTTAGAGGCTCCTTTCTTACTGGCCTGGGAGAAATATCTAAAAAGGGCAGTTCAGAGAGGAGGGTTAAACCTAAAAGGTCCCTCATATTTCTGGGACCCCAATATTAAGGTGTCACCCAAAAAAACGCTCTGTATATCAAATTTTGGCCCTCACATACCTTATCGTGATATATTTCTGAATTTGTAGTATTTTTCTTTCCTTTGAGAAAGCACTTTTGTTGTTGTTGTTCTAGAGTATGACAGACAAGGGAGAGAAGGAGCAGGTGCCAGATTAAGGAAGATAGTTACAGTGTGAGAAGGGAAGAAAGTTAATCGGGTTTAACCCTGGTCAGTTAGTATATGTCAGAGGTTGCACTAGAACCCAGATTTTCTAGAATTCCTAGACTGGTTCTATTATTTACTATTCTATACTGCCTTTCTCAAAACATTAAAAATGGTAAATGAGATGATATGAGGAAAAGTTTTACAAAGGACAAAATGTTGGGCTGAAGAAATAGCATCTGTGTCCTAAGCTTGGGCATCTCATTCATGTTCCATGCAGAGGAATCCAATGTTTCCTAAGTCTGTGGTGAATTTTCCTAGCAACTCTTCATTTCCCTTCTGCTGTACTAGGGAGAGAATTGGGAGCAAAGATGACTACTCCCTAGAGTGTGTGTGTATGGAGGCCTAAGTCATTTGGGAATTGGCACAAGGTTAATATGTTTAAACTCCTAATTCAATTCCATTTACTTATTCTACTTTACTACATTTCTTTGTTTTGAATTCACTTATCAGACTTGATCTTGTGAAAGATCCATATATAGAATTCATGAATTCGAGCTATGAATCTGAATATATAAGTACTTCAATAATATTATGGAGGGGGAATTATAGCCATGGAGACTCAGATTGAGGGATCCTTGGCAGTTACATTACTATAACAATTTCTCATCATTAATATGTAAACATATAAAGGATCTGTGATTTTGTCAGACTATATCAAGCAAGGCATAAAACAAAACTTGCCAAAGATGCTTTGTTATGATCATGGAGGATGTTCAGCCAAGGTAAAATTGAGCTATATTTTAAAAATTTTTTTATTTATTTATTTGCTATAATCTTTTTTTTTTTAAAGTGAGGCAATTGGGGTTAAGTGACTTGCCCAGGGTCACACAACTAGTAAGTGTTAAGTGTCTGAGGCAGGATTTGAACTCAGGTCCTCTTGAATCCAGGGCCGGTGCTCTATCTACTGTGCCAACTAGCTGCCCCCTATAATAATTTTTAATGGCCTAACTATCCACATGGGAAAAACAAAATGAAGAATGTGGTAAAAATTATTGGAGTTTAGCTGACTCATTTGGGAGGGGCCACATCTGGCCCATCCTGAAGTTACATATGCTACTGAGGTCAGAAGGTGAAACCTCTCCATAGGCAGTTTTTGAAGGACCTCCCCTTTTGGGGGACGAAGATTGAACACTCGCTGAGGGGAGGCTGAGTTGCTTCTGGAACACTGGCTCTTCTCTCCTCTGCCCTTTCTGGTGGTACAAGCAACTAGCAGACATCCCAGGTGTGGCGAGTGAACACAAAAACCCTGCGTTACTTTGAATTAGCTTAATTGGAAACGAGCTGGGGATTGTATAGACTTAGGTTAGAGCTAGAATTTATCTGTATTTCCCCTGCTTTCTTATCTTTGATTTTTATTAATTTCACCTTTGTTGTTTAATTAATTCCCAAGTAATAAAATCTGATCCTTTTGTGGAAAAACTGTAAGGCTCCTTTCTTATTGGCCTGGGAGAAATATCTAAAAGGGCAGTTCAGAGGGGAGGGAGCTTTGAACCTAGAGGTCCCTCATTATTTCCAGGACCCCAATATTTTGGCAAGTCACCCAATTAACTCTCCATATATTAAATTTGGCCTCCACATGACTATTGACACTGGGTGTCTATAGTTGGAGTCCAAGAACTTTTAAAGTATTTTGATAATTCTATTTCAATACACTTTCTTCTGTAAGTTTATTAATTTCATTTTATACATTTAAAAACATTTTGAGAAAGGTTCCATAGTGATCACCAGACTGATGAAAGCTTCCACGACACTAAAAAGGTTAAGTACTCCTGGTCTACACTATGATATGCACATGTATGTTAGGCTGCAGAACCAGGCCATCTATACATCTATCTTGGACCAAGATGGTGATTGAACAATGAATTGAACAGGAAAGTAGATTGGACTGTTTTTAAGAAACTGAAACTCCCTGAAACAAAGGCCCGTTTTTTTTTTAGTACTGCTATTTTTTCAGTCTATAGCTATGAGTTGTAAAATATTAGTCTCCAAAGAATTAGGTTGCAAATTGTCCCAAAATGATAAGGTGTCTGTTGGGCATAAGATTATATTACAAATGAACTGGGCGTTAGTGGTGTGTAAAGAATATAGAGATTTATCCCATATCTAAAAAGGAAACTAGACCAGTCATAGCAGGACCAAGGAATGAACATCCTGAATGCACCACACTGGTATTCAAGCAACGTCAATAGCAAAGTCCTCACCATAGTGGGTGGTTCCACTGTGGAAGATTTTACTTTTTCAGGTCTTCTATTATTTATATCTTTAAACCATTCCTTGAGTCCTTGATGTCTTTTTTAGTTTATTACAAATTTTCTGTCCCTGGTTTTAATCCATTTTATCCTAGGATGTTGGAATTTTTCTGTGTGATTTCTGTAATCTCTCTACTGTTTGCTTCCCCTGTCTCATCCTCTACTCTCGACAGGATGCCCTCTGTTGGGGTGTGGGGTTAGATGCTTATGGAGCTCCATTGTGGGTAGCTAAAGGACCCTGGTGAGTACTCATACAACTTGCAGTTTCAAATTTTCTTTGCCTCATTAGCTGCTAAAGGTTTTTGGTTTGTTTTGGGTTTTTTCCTGAGGGCGGGAGGGTTCTGCTAGAAGTTGGCAGTAACTTGACAGTTTGAAGGGACTTCAAGGGCTTTTGGTCTATCTGGACCTGCAGCTAATTTCACTTTCTTTGAAGTAGTTTTGAAGCTGCCATCCTAAACTCACTGGCCTGGGATTGGAAGGGTGGTGGACAGAGAATGGAGGAAACACCTATGATTGATGAAGGTTACTGCAAAAGCCTTTGGCAACTACTCCCTTTCCTGTACCTTTCCACAAAACCTTTTTTTGATCTTTTCAGATTAAAGATTTCTCTCCTCAAAGTTGCCCAGGACATTTTGCCCATACTTCACCTCTGCCCCTATAACAATATACTTTGTGTCATATCTATTTGTGAACATCATATTTCCCCATTAGATTGTTAAACTTCTTGAGGCCAGCGTCTACATTGTTTTTCATTTTTGTATCTTCAATGATAATAGTTAACACATATAGAACTTAAAGGGTCGTTAAACACTTTGTTATTCCATTTGATCCTCAAAACAACTTTATAAAGTAGGTATTATTATTATTATCCCCATTTTACAATGAGGAAATGAGACAGAGGTTCATGACTTCCCCAGTCACACAGCTAGTAAGTGGCAGGATTTGAATTCAGATGTGAACTCCAAAGCCAGCACACTATCCTCATTCCAACCTAAAGGCCTTAATGCCATACAACAATGCCATAGTGTGTGGAAATAAAGACAGCAAAGATGAATACCTATATCTAAATTAAGCCTGTATCAAAGATTATGGAACATTCTCAAATGTGTCAAGTATGGGAAAACAATAATGCTTAAAAGCACAGCTTCCTCTTAGTCTACAGCAACTACTAGCTCCTGCTCTGTAATCCTTTTGACATGTAGTTAAGTGCTCAGTAAATGAATTTCTACAAAGGTGATTTATCAAAGAATTTACTAACATGGTGTGACAATTTAAATTCTATAAACGGATTTTTTTCCTTCATGGTTTCTACTTTCACTGTTCAATTTTTAAAACTGCCATGTTTTCATATTTGGGACAAGTGGAACCCCATGGAATCTCTAACAAACTGAGCTGTATTTATTATTTTTGTTTTTGGTGAGGCAATTGGGGTTAAGTGATTTGCCCAGGGTCACACAGCTAGTAAGTGTTAAGTGTCTGAGGTCAAATTTGAACCCAGGTCCTCCTGAAACCAGGGCCAGTGCTTTATCCACTGCGCCACCTAGCTGCCCCAGCTGTATTTATTCTTACAATGTTACTGTAGATGATCTTAAAGATGAAACATTTAAATATGGCTGTATGGGGAGTAGTTTTCTAAGGAAGGACCTCAGATTTTGAGGCTCCATACCAAAGGAAGAATGCATAACCAAAGACAGCCTTCTTACCTTTATCTCCCTTTCTGGATCATCATTCATGTCTTGCCCTCAGTGGTAGGTACTCCTCCATATTTCTCTCTTACCTTCTCTGGTAATCTCATCTGCTCTGATGGAGTTAGTCTATTATAGATGTATAAATCAAGCCCCAATCTCTCCTAAACTCCATCACCAGCTGCTTGCTTAACTTGGATGTCCCATAGGCATCTCAAACTTAACATATCTAAAACAGAACTAATTATAATTTCCACAAAACATATTCTCCTAGACTTCCTTGTTTCTGCTGAGCACACCCCTATCCTGCCAGTCACCCAGGATGGCAGCTTTTTTTAATTGAGTCATTTCAGTCATGACTGAGTCTCTGTGACCCCACTTGGGAGTCTTCTTAGTAAAGATACTGGGATAGTTTAACATTTCCTTCTTCAGCTAATTTTTTTTTTTTAGTGAGGCAATTGGGGTTAAGTGACTTCCCCAGGGTCACACAGCTAGTAAGTATTAAGTGTCTGAGGCCGGATTTGAACCCAGGTACTCCTAACTCCAGGGCTGATGCTCTATCCACTGCGCCACCTATCTGCCCCTTCTTCAGCTAATTTTACAGAAGAGGAACTGAGACAAACAGGGTTAAGTGACTTGCCCAGGGTCATACAGCTTGTATTTGTGACTTAATTTGAATTCAGGTCGTCCTGACTTCAGGCCTCACACTCTATCCTATCTGTTCCCAGGATGGCAGCCTTAGAGTCATTCTAAAACTCTTCACTTTTTTCCCAACCCTCAAATATAGTCAATTCTACTTCTAAAATATGTCCCATATCTACCCCTTCTTTCCATTTACATTAACCATCATCCAAATCAGGCTTTCATTACCTCTTGCTTGAACTTGCAAAAACTTCCTAACTGGTCTCTCTATTTTATCTTATGATCTCCATTCTCCATTAAGTTGCTAAAATAATCTCCTTAAGAAGTAAACCTGACCACATTACTTCTCTCTTTCAGAATCTTCAAGTGACACTTTACTGCTGTTAGGATCATTCAGTATAACAAGCATTTATTAAATGCCTGCTATGTGCCAGGCGCAAATATAGTGCTAGGAATACAAAGACAAAAATGAAAGACCTTATCCTCAAGCAGCTTACGTTGTATTGAAGAAAACAATACAGGGTAAATTAAATAATAAAGATAATCAATGCAATTTCCAGGGAATGGAACTATTAACTGGGGATATCAGGATTGGCTTCCCTGTAGAAAGCAGCACTTGAACTGAGCTTTGAAGGACACTATAGATTGTGTGGTGGGGAGTAAGGACATTTCAGACACGGGAGTGAGCTTGTACAAAGTCAGAGATGGGAAGAGGAATGTCATATGTGGGAATCAGCCAGTAGGACAGTTTAGCTGCTACACAGAATACACGAAGAGTAAGGTGTTATAAGCCTGGAAAGGCAATCTGGTCAGACTGCATAGAACTTTTAAAATGTCAGAGAGAAATTTTTATTATATTCTATAGGCAAAGAGCTCCCTCTTACCTGAACTTTCTGAGCAGAAAAGTGATATATGGCTAGTCCTTTAGGAATACTATATTTACACCCGTGTGGAGAATGGAGTGGAAAGAGGAAGGGGTCTGAGGCAGGGAGACCAATGAAGAAGCTGTTGCAATAGTCCAGGTGAGCAGTGATGAGACCTTTACTAGGATTAGTGCATGATTAAGTGGAGAGAATGGCAAAAATGTGAGATATGATGGTAGAAACAAGACTTAGCAAGACTACTGAATGTGAGTGGTGAGGGAGAGTTGAATGGAAAGATGGTGATGCTCTCAACAGAAATAGAAATTAGGAAGAAGGGATGATTTGAAAATAAAAAGATGAGTTCTGTTTTGGAAATGTTGAATTTAAGATGCTTATGGAACATCTTTCAACTTCAGGTGTCTAATAGGCAAAAAAAAAATATTAGTTCAAGAGATAGACTGTGGGGCTAGAGAGAGCTACCTGGGAATCATCTGCATAGAAATAATAGGGACCAAGTCCAAGAGTACATCGATGCATAAGGAGCTAAACAGTTGCTGATCCAGCCAAAGAGACTGCATATATATATATATATATATATATATAATATAGGTATTAGAAGAGCACAGTCATAAAAATATAGGGAGAAAGTGTCTAAAAGGAATGTTCAACAGTGCCAAATGCTACAGAGAGGTCAGCCAGGATGAGAACTGGGAGGTGATCAGATTTTGCAATGGGTGTACCTGCCTATTGGGATAGATGTGTGTATGTATGTATATTATATATGTGTATATGAATATTATTGTGGAAGTAAGAAATGTAGTTTAAAAGAAAACTAGGAAGACCTTTATGAATTGAGAACAATTTATACAATGATATATTAGAAAAACTACTTTGAAAGTCTTTAGAACTTTGATCAATGCAATGATAAACTATAAGCCAGAGGACTGAAGATGAAAAACACTATCAATGTCCTTCTAATGAGGTGATAGGAGTTAAAATGAAGAATGAACTATATTTTTATATTTGGCCAAAGCAGAAATTTGGTTTGTTGTACTATGTCTATTTATGAAGGGTTTTAAAAAAAGTTTTTAATTGTTAAATGAGGTTTAGGTAGTGGGAGAGGTAAGAAATGCTTGTAAATATATATTAAAAGGATGGTAGTTTTGAGGAAATAGCTAAATTAGTAACACAGTTCAGGCCTTATGCATCAATGCACTCCAGGGATCTTCCTAGTCTCTCTTCTGTTCTCTTGAGTCTCTTCTTCAATTCATCAACTACCTTTTGAAGGCTGAAGTGAAGAAGTTTTTGTTTTTAAAGAATGCAGATCTGGGAATATTTCTAAATAGAAAGGAGACACTTAAGAGAGAATGAAAATTAGGAATAGAAAAGTAACTGCAGGGGCAAGCTCCCAGAGGTGACTAGGGCAAGCTCCCAGAGGTGACTAGAAGAGCTGGGATCAAGTATACAAGTAGAAGGGTCACCTACTATGAGACCAGGGAAAAGAACAGAATGGAGGATAGAGTCATTTGGAGTACAGAGCTGAAAAGAGGGAGATCATAAGATAGGCACAATTTTTTCAGTCAAGTATTTGGAAGGGTCCACTGCAAAGAAGTCTTGGGGTTTAGAGAAATAGCTTATCTATATATGTTTTTAAACTTGGAATATATTCTGTGGTTTAAGACTAAATGAAGGGGCAGCTAGGTGGTGCAGTGGAAAAAAGCACCAGCCTTGCATTCAGAGGACCTGAGTTCAAATCTGACCTCAGACACTTAGACACTTACTAGCTGTGTGATCCTGGGGCAAAAAGTCACTTGACCTCAATTGCCCTGCAAAAACCAAAAACTGAAAACTTTACACATTTTATACACAATGTGTACCTGCATGGTATAATTTCTGTGATAGTAATTGTAGAATATTTTGATCAAAATTTATACATATTACTGATTTTCATAACTCACTTTTGAGAGTTAAGGATTTATAAAACATTAGATAATACCTCCTGAGTTATTAGCAGAACCTTTGCTAACAGCCACTATTTGAAGTGAGCCTGGCATTGTGGTGAACCGTTATGTAAAAAGCTAGTCTGATGGGGTGAGGAGTGAAATAGGGAGAAGCAGAAATTCAGAAACTCAAAGACTGTTCTAAAAACTTCTAAAGCTTTCTATTTAAGAAAAATCTTCAAAACTAATCTGAGAACCTTTAAAACAATGCAGGTTTAGAGAGACCCAAGCCAGAAAAAGCCAGTTTAAGGTCTTGGTAAATGATAAGTAAAGTCTATTATTTAGGATGTACAGTTAGGTTACCATAACAGGTTATTTTTAATGTACTTTATACTTTGAACTGCTGAAGCTTTCTGCTTTATACCTCTATCTGCTTTTCATATTTATTTGAGCAAGAAAAATAATTTGGACTGTAATCTATATCCTTGTTCTAAAAGGATCCAGAGGCAGCTCCAGTTTTTTTTAATATGCTGATTTAAAGCTAATGAATACTTTCCAATTACCATAATGTTTTTCAGAGTCCTTCTAACCAAATTTCATTTTTAATGTTTGACATTTCTTTCTTTCTTTCTTTTTCTGGTGAGGCAATTGGGGTTAAATGACTTGCCCAGGGTCCCACAGCTAGTAAGTATTAAGTGTCTGAGGCCAGATTTGAACTCCACACCTGAATCCAGGGCAGTGCTTTAGCTGCCGCACCATCTAGCTGCCCCTAATATTGACATTTTCTTATGGAACTTTAAAATTTTCTACTGATGTAAAATTTTCTGGAAGAACTTCATTTTTCCCCTTTATGCTTATTCTTGATTTACTAGACATCAATGATAACTTTTAATGGACAAAAGATTGTTGGCTGGTGACATGCTGATTCCTAAAATGTAATGTTAATATTAAATAATATTTGTGTGCCCTTGAAAAAAATTCCAAAAGCATACATAGATTCCTTCATCCTAAGGCAGGGGTATTCTTGGTCCAGTTTAAATGGTTACCTGGAATCTGACAACAAAAAAATTATTCCCCAACCAGGAGTTTAAGGTGCTAGTATATAAAAACTAAAGTTCTTACTAATGTATACTCTCAAATTCTGAAATGCCAGATGAATTTATGAATCACCCAAGTAAGACTCCCTCCTTCAAGCATTTATAGATACACAAAGGTCAGGAATTCAAATAGAAAGAGCTGCATCCACCCCCCACCCAATACACAAAAACACTGATAAAACAGGTGCTGAGACTACAGGCAATGAACATAGGAAGCATTCTCTGAAAAAGCTACAAGGAGTTGCACCAGCTGTTGTTGTTTCCAGTATTACTTATACAAGAGACTTGTCACTTACTTCAAAAAAATATAAAGCAGATGAATTCACTTGGGCTTTAAAATTCTCAGTGGCAGTTGGTACCTGTCAGTTAACACTCTGAACAGCAAAACTGGACAAAAACACCCAGCACACCACTGGATATATAGTTTTCTTCATTAATGTAAACCATAGGTCTCTTAAACTTACAGATCATCATATTCTCATTCAGAAAAATATGGATGCTGTTGGGGTATTAAAACCATAAAGATCAAATCTATGCTTGAAAACCGATTTTACATTTACCCCTAATCACTCAATGTTTCATAAAGTGACATGGAAGATATTTTGTTCCTTCCAAGTAAAAACTAACAAGTAGTTTGGCTTTTTTTTTTGTTTTGTGGGGTAATGATGGGTTAAGTGACTTGCCCAGGGTCACACAGCTTGTAAGTGTCAAGTGTCTAAGGCCAATTTTAACTCAGGTCCTCTTGAATCCAGGGCTGGTGCTTTATCCACTGTGCCACCTAGCTGTTCCCCCAAGTCGTTTTATATTAACATTTTTTGGGGGGGGGGGAGCGAGAGGATGAGGCAATTGGGGTTAATGTGACTTGCCCAGGGTCACACAGCTAGTAAGGTGTAAAGTGTCTGAGGCCGGATTTGAACTCAGTTCCTCCGGAAATCCAGGGCCAGTGCTCTATGCCACTGTGCCAGATAGCTGCCCCAGTTATATTACATTTTAATTTAAACCCCCCATATTAAAAACATCCTAGGTATTTGATATTCTTAGATGAAAAAAAAGCCTTAAAAATCATACTTACATGGTAGTGAGTGTAATTTACCTTTACTTCCTGGAACAAGTCTTACTGCCACTTTTTTTTTTTTTTTTTAGTGAGGCAATTGGGGTTAAGGACTTGCCCAGGGTCACACAGCTAGTTAAGTGTTAAGTGTCTGAGGCCGGATTTGAACTCAGGTACTCCTGACTCCAGGGCTGGTGCTCTATCCACTGCACCATCTAGCTGCCCCACTGCCACTTTTCTAATGTACACTACACCTAAACAATTAATTGTAATGAAAATTAGATGGAATAGTGCTACAGATTGCAGTAAGATAGCCTAACTATAACACCCTAAGAATAGGATATTGGAAATAGTTATGAGTGCAACTGTATTTTTCTTTAAAATGTACTATAGCATGTATTTTCATTATAATTAAAGAAAAAATATGCTATTAGAAATGTTTTTATAGTTTTTTTGCTCTATAGTCAAACCTAAAAAATGTTATTAGCACATGAAATACAAATTTAAGACAACGAGGTTAATCACCTAAGATGGAGACTCACAGAACATTAGAACTTCATATCATCACTGCACCTATGTTCCCCAGCAAATAGTGAATATTACATAATCTGACTCAAGAAATGAACAGATAAGTGAAACAGATAACTAGAATTTGCATTATATCATTATGACCTGGTGTACATCATTAATGTTTGATGAAACTTCGTTAACTGTGATCATGCAAATAATCGTTCTTACTTTCTTTATAAAATGCTCTCAAAGATACATTAACCATAAATATTTTCAGTGCAATTAAGTCAATGAAGAAAATATAAAGCTAGCTTTTATTCTTTATTTTATAGATTAAAAACTTGCGTTTGCACTGCTCAAACAGAAGTAGCCTATTTAGAGGAATTTTGCTAATGAAAATTTCACAACCAATGTACCTTTTAACCCAACATTAGCTGCCCTAGTATACAGCAGTCTCCCCATAATCAGTGGTGCCATCATGGGTATAAAATGAAGAATAGCTAAATATTGAGAAAGGTTATTAAACACAATTTTCTACATTAAAAAAAAAAAAAGTTTGACTACTCCATTGGCATAAAGAAATATTTACAAGAAAATCAAATCATTTATGATATATACATTGGAAAATGGTAAAAAGACATTTTCTAACAAAAATGTCCTCTTTATTACATCACCATCTGTTATAACCTATCTTGGAAATAAAACAAAAACATTGGTAGGTTAACAAAAATGCTTCATTTTTCAGTGAGATAAAATTTAATAAGTTAGATATTGATTTTTTTCTCATGTCAACTGCAAAGAAACAAAAGAACAGCATCTGAAATAATAAAAATGAGTCAAGCTAAACATAAAAGTATTAACCTATACATTTTGGTTCAAAGATACAGTTCATAAAACTGTATAAAGGATACTGTCGAGTAATTCATTTCTTTTTTTTAGATTACAGTAAACAAAAAATTGAACTATTCTAAGTGTAGCGTAATGGTAGTTCCCCTATTTCCCTTAAAGGAATTCCAAACAGACCTTGTAAGACTGCAAAATCTATAGCTGCTAAGTCAATAAAAATGTAAGCTCCAGATAAAAAAAAAAAAAAAAGGTTCACAAAAAATGAAGTACAATTATAAACTCTTGGTGGAAAATTTTGTTATGAGGCAATCATATACTACTTCTATATACGAATTTCCAGAAAAGATTACATCCCATTTTTAGCACATTTTTTCCAATAAACATGCAACTCACTATAAAATACAAAACACTTGGCTCTCAAGAACAGCTTTATAAAGACACACTGCATCAATAAAATTTTTTCTTTCTGATTAACTTTACATTGTGTTAAGAACTAATTTCACTAATGTTTATATCAGATTTCATATTATAATGTAATAATTTGCGTTTTGTGAACATAATGTTCATGAGGAAATATCTACACACATCAACATACTAGACTATTAAAAACTTACTGAGTTACAGAATTTTATTGATACAGTAGATTAATAAAAACTGAAAGGGGATAAATGGGTAAGGAATTCAGTACATTATTTAACAGCACACACTTTAAAATTAAAATATTTTAAATCTCTCTTCCCCACCCCCCCCCTCAAATGTTCAATGCCACAAAAAGACCAGAATACTCTGGCACCAATACTGAGGTGTAAATTCAAACAACTTAAGTACTATTTCACAATTTGCACCTGTTGTATCATCATCCTATTAGACATCATTCAGCTGTAATGGCAGAGCAATTTAGCACCTCTAAAGAGTAAAAGGTGCCCAGAAGTATGAACACTAGATTAGATACACAAAAGGAAAAAGACCATTCAACTTTCCAACAAATAGTGGCATGAAAATGACACTATTTGTCAAAACTGATTTTTTTTTTCACAGTAAAATGCCGAGTACAAATACAAACACTGACAGACACTGCTTAAGATCTATTCTAACAAACTGTTTTCAAATCTATATAGTGAATTATAGATCCAATAAACAGTTGGATACTGTCAGTTTTTTAAAGCCGCAAATAAAAGCTATACAAGCACTTTAGAAGTCAGAAACTTAAAAAAAAAAAAAAGACATATTTACAAGTTTCTTCTTTAGTTCATGTTTACATAGCCAACACACATTACACTTTCACAAAAACCCAGGCGGTATCATCAACGTGTGTGTGGCTAAAGCTTGTGAATGAGGAACTGCGGAACTGCAAACGTGTGGGGCAGTAAAAGCAAGGTTCAATCTTCCTTTCTTCAACAATCTTGATGTACATCAACAGCTTAATTAAGCCGTAAACTTGACAACAAACGAATTCCTCTAAAACTTCACTCAGGAGGCTTTTAATTATGGTGGTTCATCGTCTTTCTCTTTTAGAGGTTCGCCGTCGGACCTATTAAAATTAATTGTTGACATTTTAAAAACAGATTCACATTTTGAAAATTAAGCCATAACTGGCATTGTCAATGTCATATTTTAAATCTCCTTATTCTTTCTTGCTTAATCTGACCCATAGCAGCCCAGATTACTACCATTAGGAGTCAGAAGGCAGTACCCATCCTGTGATCCCACCAGAACGCCTCTTCCCAATGGACGTGGGTCTAGGTGCCCGCCAACATCTTGGCTCTAGGATAGATATGGATGCTCTATACCTTAAAGAATTGTAGGTTTCACCATATGCCCTGCTACTACACCCTCAAGACCATTAGGCCTTTCCTTCCATCCTGTAGACTGAATTTCCCTCCATATGTTGTTCTTCCGAATTAAAATGTGAGCTCTTTGAGAGTAGAGCCTTCTGCTTTTTTGTCTGTATCACAGAGCTTAGCATAGTATTTTAAGCACTTGATAAATGCTTTTCCATTCCATTGTTTCATTTATTCCTATCATATCCATTTCCTTTTAAAGTTAGCCCCAAGCACATTTCAGACTTTGAAATATTGTATAATTCCTTAACTTTACTACCTCCACATCAAAAGAGCCCTGGTAGAAATACAATTTCTCCAGAAACAAGAAAAAGATACATTGCAGAAATGAGTAATGTCATGTGGCTAAAAACAAATGTCTGCAGCAAAGAACAATGACCAAATTCACTAGTCAGTTGTATTTATTGGTTTAGACTTCCACTGTAGATGATTTAAGCCTCTGTGCTGGCCAAATATGTGTCATATGAAAATGAACTAAGTTTGGTTCCTTGGTATGAAATTCATGTGCAAAATCATTTTATTAACCAGTCTTAGAAGATATAAAGAGTAAGTTCAATTCAAATCAACAAGGTGGTTTTTTTAAAAAGTAGAAGCCTGCTGATGTACAAGACTCCTCAACAACCTCCATCCCATATCTGCATTTAGAGTTTAAATTTTTTTTTTTAGTGAGGCAATTGGGGTTAAGTGACTTGCCCAGGGTCACACCGCTAGTAAGTGTTAAGTGTCTGAGGCCGGATTTGAACTCAGGTACTCCTGACTCCAGGGCGGGTGCTCTATCCACTGCGCCATCTAGCTGCCCCTAGAGTTTAAATTTTACTAGTAGAATGAGCCTCTGAATGGGTAAGAACACACAAAATAAGTTCAAGAATGAGAGAACACTAATAAGTGGTGACATATGGAAAGGCCTATTGCAATAGAAAGGACCCAAGCTGTGTTTTAAAGCAATCTGGATGTTGTGTTAGGTAGAGATGAGAAAGTATTGCACTCTAGACATGGGGAAACCGCTGGTACCAAGGCACAGAAGTGAGATATATAATTCTGTGCAAGGGTAATAGCTAGCAGCCCAGTTAAACTAAAATAAGGAGTGCCTAAAAGAGTGTTGTATGATATAAAACTGGTAATGTAGATGGGAGCATTATTGTGCAGGGCTTTTAAAGACAAGCTAAGGATTTTTGTTTTATTCTATAAAAAAGTTGATAGTCTGGGAACCACAGACCAAGTAAGGGATCTATAGACATATTTCCCAAGGGGTCGAGGTAGAATGTTGTGAACTTAGATGGGGAAAAATTAACACCTTTATTTTCATTAATCTCTAACTGAAATTGAGCACTTCCTTTAATTATTCATTTTTAAAAACTAAAACTTACTCTGAGGAGAGGTCCATAGGCTTTACCATACTGCCAAAGAGGACCATAACACAGAAAAGGTTAAAAAAAAAAATCTTTGTCCTACAGGCAATAGGGAGTAAAATGATCAGATCTTGATGAGGGTCCTGAACAATAGGGACAGCTGTGTGAGAGGAGAGAAGAAAGATGTGAAAGATGTTATGAAATTAGAGTTGACAAGATTTGGTAGCCTATAGGATGTGGGAAGAAGAAGAAGACTCAAGGTTCATACCTAGGTTGTGGTGAGACACTGGAAAGGATGCTGGTGTCTTAAAACAGAAACAGGAAAATTTGGAGGAGGAATGGATTTGAGGGTAACTTCTGTTTTAGACATGCTCAATTTAGGATGGCTATGGGACACCCAGTTGAAAACGTCCAATAGGCAACTGGTAATATAGAAACTGGAGTTTAGAAGAGAAATTAGTTTTTAAAAATTAAAAATGACCACAGGAATATAAACAGGGCAGCATTCTAATCAGTTAATTGCTCAGAAGTTCTTCATTTTTGAGGACAATAATTACTGCTATTGTCTCCATCTATCACAGATAGCAAACAATCTTGCTTATGACTAACTGGAATAAGGCCTTACTCCAACTACTTGCAACAAGGATCCCTATAGTATTTACTGCACTGGGTAGAAAACAGGACTGGGGAAATGTATAGTACAAGCTTTAGGATCAAGATCAAAGAAAAAAGAAACATAAGCAATAATGTCATTAGATTATATTATAGACCAGCTAGATTAAAAGAGGAAAGAAAAATGTTCAGGGAACAGATTACAAGCCTGCTACAAATGCATGGTACAGTAGTGATAGAAGACTTCAATTATCGAGTCAACTTCTAAAGCTCACTCTCTCTACCAAAAACAGAGTAGCTAATAATTTCTTGAACTGTCCTAACGATATTTTCTTTTTCTTTTCTTTTTGGTGAGGCAATGGGGGTTAAGTGACTTGCCCAGGGTCACACAGCTAGTAAGTGTCAAGTGTCTGGGGCCAGATTTGAACTCAGGTCCTCCTGACTCCAGGGCCGGTGCTCTATCCACTGTGCCACCTAGCTGCCCTGATATTTTCATATTTTAACAGGGGAAAATTCTACTCTGGTTATGATTCTTACTAACTGCAGGGATGAAAACGATGGGAATACTGTGTAGAAGTGACTAATACATATTAAAGTTTGTGACAAAGGAGAGCCAATCCAAGAATCTTTTCTTCCAATAGATTTCAAAAGGTTCAGAGGAAATATAAATAGGATTCCTTGGACTAAATATCTAAAATAAAGTCAGCTTGGGAGGAACGAGAAAGTTTCTAAGAATGAAATTCTGAAGACACAAAGAGAACAATGCCAATGAGGAAGAAAACCAAGACTTGTCTGAAGAAACCAACAGAAATGCATAAGGAACACATCCGCCAACTTAGATATTTAAAATACATGAAGAGAAGATGGAAACAAGAGCAAGTAATAGAGAATAAAAGCATCTTGAATATTCTAGCTCAAAAGGAGTTCAATTGTTATTTTGTTGCTATTTTTTCTGCTCATCAATCAACAAGCATTTGTGAAGCACTAAAGACAAAAGTGAAAATCTATACTGTAAGGCAGTTTATAATCTAACATAAGCAACATGTTCATATATAGGTCTTTAAAACAGAAGCAAGATAATCCTGGCAGGGAAGCCACTAAAGGCTTACTATAGAAGGTGAAGTCTAACTGAGTCTAGAAGCAAAACAGGCATTCCAAGAGAGGAAGATGAGGAAGCAGCACATTCCAGGCACACCAGTCTAAAGGCACTAGAAATGGGAGCTTAAGAGGTCACTAAATAGGGAGAAAAGAGCCTTAAAGTACAATTACAGATGAGGACATAAGAAAGATAGTAATCTAGCCAAGGAGACTGAAAAAAGGTCAGAGTTATAGGAACTAAGAGAGAACAAAATGCCGGAGGAGAATATTCAGGAAAGAAGGATGGCCAACAGTGTCAAATGCCGAAGGAGTTCAAGGATAAGGATTAAGAAGAAGCCATTTACACTAGATAATTAAGAGATCATTGGTAACTTTGGAAAGGGCAATTTCAGTTGAGTGGTTAAACTGGAAGTCAGATGCTTGAGGGTTTGGAAGAATGGGAAGAAAGGAAATAGAAGCAACCAAATGTAGAAAGATTTTTTTTTAAAGGAATTTGGCTGAGAAAGGAAGAACTATAAGGTTAAAAGCTATTGGGGTGGGGGGTGCAGCTAGGTGGTGCAGTGGATAGAGCACCGGCCCTGGACTCAGGAGGACCTGAGTTTAAATCTGAGCTCAGACATTTGACACTTACTAGCTGTGTGACCCTGGGCAAGTCACTTTACCCCAACTGCCTCATCGCCCCCCCCCCCCCCAGAGAGAGAGAGAGAGAGAGAGAAGCAAGCTAGGGGAATGGTAAAAATAAGTGACAGGTTTTTAAGGATGAGGAAACTTGTTAGTGCTTATGGGCAGTAGAAAGAGAAGAGTAGATAAGGAGGATAGTGGGGAAAATCTGCTGAATATCTGGGGGCACATGGAAAGGAGATAGAATTGGTGAGATGGGTCACTTCTTTACCAGAGACTGGAGGAAAGGAAAAGATAGTAAGGAATAATGTCAAGGGAATAAATATGAAACGAGGAGAGGAGAATAATTTTTAATGTACAAAAGGGAATTGACATCTAAGATATTGATAGATGTCCTGAATGTCAATATAAAGATCGTCTGAATATATTTACCTAAACTTAATAAGTCAGGTTACTAGACCCAGAAGAATTACATCTTATGGCCCTAAAAAACTTGGTAAGATGTTATTACCAAATCACTATCAATAATGAATGAAATATGGAGAACAAGAAACTTCAGGATTTATTGAGGGAAAATTCCTTGGTTTTCAAAAAAAAAGAACAAAATTTAAATCTAATGACCATAAGCCAGCAAGCCTGACTTTATTCCTAGCAAAATTTCAGAACATGATGCTAAAAGAGTTAGAAAGACTGGAGAACCTTTAGAAGCCATTCTAAACTAACCAGCCAAGAAAGGAGAAAGTACTATATGCCAAGCACTAAGCTAAGTGCTGGGTATAGTAAGAAAGGCTTTTTAAAACCTCTGCCCTCAAGGAGTATTCATTATAATGGGAGAAAACAACAGGTAAATAAGTAAATAAATACAAGAGATATACACAGTGGATAGAAGTTTAAGTCATCTCGAAGGGGAAGTTATAGCAGCTAGGGCAACCAGGAAAGGCCTCCTGTAAAAGGCGGTTCTTTAGGTAAGTCTTAAGAGAAGTCAAGAGAAGCCAGCAGGCAAAGATAAGGAAAGAAAGCATTCCATGCATGGGTAACAGCCAGTGCAAAGGCAGATACAGGAGACATTGCCATATGCAAGGAACTGAAAGAAGGCCATTGTGGCTGGATCATAGAGTGGGTGGTGGGAAGGTAAGGGCAAAAAGACTGGAAAGACAGTGTATGGGATAGGTGGACTTAAGTGAGTTCAGATTCTGAGGATGGGGTCTGGAAAGTACCCAACCCCCAGTCCGTGTTAGATCATTTTGTTCATGTTCTATTCCATAGATGATGATAGATATCATGTATTTTGCTTTACTGAACCTGATGTACCCTGGTACCCCTTTCTCCCCCTTGCTTACATTCCAAACCCCCAGTCCTTGTTATGGGTTAGTTATGCCATTGCTATGACCAGGCAGGAGAAGATGTCTCTTGTTAGTACAGATACACCCAAATACTACCTCCTCTTTTTTATTCCTAAGTCCTAATCCCCCCCCACCCCCCAGCTCCTGGTACCATCACTCCCTTCTTCCCCACTGCCCCTCCTTACCCAGGTGGAGTGGTTTGGAGAGGTTTCACCCTTCCCTTGGTTTGATCTTTTGACCCCCTCCCGTTTCCCCCTTGTTCTTGCAACATGTACCTATACCCTGATCATGAGCTGAACATGCACCCTGGGTGAGACAGGATTGGATGTTAGATTGTGAGCTCACCCTGTGCATGACGGACCCCCCACCCCTTCAAAATCTTTATAAAAACCCAGAGCATGAGCCAATTACTGCGGATCTCATCTCTGGCATGAGGTTGCCTGTTTTCATGAGAATGCAATAAATCTGTCTCTGCTTGACTTGGTGGTCTCCTCAAATTATCTGGGAAAACTGAGGCAGTCTGTCCCAAACAACAGGAAGGGTACAAGTTATGACGAGCTTAACATGCCAACACAGGATTTCATATTTGATTCTGGAGGAGACAGGGAGTTGATAGAACTCACTTAAGCCAGGGCATGACATGGTCAAACTGACACAAATCATTTTTGCAGCTGAATGGAGAATGGATTGTTGTTTGGAGGGATTTAAGGCTGAGACCAGTTAGAAGGCTGCTGAAACAATCTAGGGCCTGAACTAGCAAAACCCCCCCCCCCAAAACCAGATTTGGCAATGGACTGGATTTGTGGAGTGAGAGGAATCAAGGATGACATCAGGGCTGGGAATCTGGGTGACTAGAAGAATGATGGTTTGACACTGTACACAGTAACAGCAACATTGTATGATGATCAACTGTGAATGACTTAGCTCTTCTCAGCAAGACAATGACCCAAGATAATTCCAAAGGACTCATGATGGAAAATGCTCTCCACATTCAGAGAAAGAACTATGGAGTCCAAATGCAGATTAAGGCATACTATTTTCACTTTTTTTTTTCTCTTTCTTATGGTTTTTCCTTTATGTTCTGATTCTTATTTCACAATATATATGGAAATATGTTTAACATGATTGTCCATGTATAACCTATATCAAATTGCCTGCTGTCTTAGGAAAGGAGGAGAGAATTTTGGAACTCAACATCTTACAAAAACATTGGAAACTTAAAAAAAATGTGAAAAAAAAAAAAGAATGATGCTTTGAAGCTGAGGAGAATTTGAAAGGAGAAGTTTTTTTGGGGAAAATTAATCTTAATTCTGCTTTAAAAAGGTTGAGTTTAAGATGCTTCTAAGACATCCACTTCAAGATGCATGATTGTAACTCAAAAAAAAAAAAAAAAAAGACCGGGGTTGCATATATAGATCTGGAAGTCATCTGCATGGGAGCTGATAAGCTCACCAAATGAGACAGTAGAGAACAAAAAGAGAAGAAGGCACTGGAGAGACCCTTGCTGAAAACTATCTGTTAAGGTATGCCTGGTGTATAGTCTGAATTGGAGGAAGGAGCTGAAACCACAGACGCTTACAAGTATTTAAAGAACCAAACCCAATGGTAGATTAGTTCACTGATTCAGTCTATAAAGTTGAAAACAACATCCAATGCTTAAATGTAAACCAAGGAAAATTTTATATTAATTTAACTAGGCTATGAATTGTTCTTACTTCTCGATCCCTTTATCCCAATCTAACTGAGGTGAAATGGTAACACATACAGTGATTGTAGAAACTTCCTCTTCCTCCATTATTTCCTCTTGTGGAATGTCATCATTGACAGGAGAGCTACTCTGAAAAACATCCATCTCTTCACTTGATTCATTTTCTTTACTAGAAGCTTGTTTGGAGCGTCCAGTGCGGCTAGAGTAAAAAACATAAGAAATTAAATTAATTCGATGAGCTATAATCATCAACTTCAGTGTTAGAGAAAAATCACCTTCAAATCCTATGGCTTTTCAATGTTCTTTTTTTTTTTTTTTAAAGTGAGGCAATTGGGGTTAAGTGACTTGCCCAGGGTCACACAGCTAGTAAGTGTTAAGTGTCTGAGGCCGGATTTGAACTCAGGTACTCCTGACTCCAGGGCTGGTGCTCTATCCACTGCGCCACCTAGCTGCTCCTTCAATGTTCATTTTTATAAGCGAGTGTTTAAATGAGACTGAATAAATCTTGTTTCTATTATTCTGAATCTGAAACTGTGACATTTTAATCTTGGAGAATAAAGACTGTCCCAGATACAAAAATGTGCCAAATAGTACTAAAATGTATGTATTTATAACCACTGAGAGAATATTTGTTCTTTCAACTACTGCTGGTGACTTTGTGTCACTCCAATTTCAAGGACACTACAGTCTAACATAGAACAAAAATGATGTGGGGGTAATAATGGTAAGGCAGAAATAGCAGGGCACTTTGGAAATCAATAACTTGGTTCAAGTACAGATACCACTACTTTGTAACTATGGGAAAGTCACTATAGCACTCTGAGCCTCAATTTCCTTATCTATAAAATATTTGTAGCTCTAAATCAATGATGCTATGATCCTCTGTATACATCTCACAGGAATGCTGCAAGGAACCAGTGAAATAATTAAAATGCTCTAAGTAAATCTTCATAAGTTTACTAAAATCTGAGACAGTGCCTTAACTTTATTTCCTTTTTTTTTTTTTTTTTTGCTGAATTAAATTTAATGGTCCCACTCATCAATTACTGACAAGGTCAAATGGTCCCAGGATTTTTTGATAAAATGTTCTTAGAAATTGCATTTTAAGGGAACATGGTAAAGATAAGTGAATATACATACAGATGGCTGTGTTCATGGCTAAATACATTTGGTGTTACCAGTGGAAAATATCAAATAAGTTAGAGTTGAAAGAGTGTGTGTATGTATGTGTGTGTATCACAGCTTAAATTTAATAGGGCACTGAAAGGTGGAAACCACCTATCTTTTCATATAATTTAAGATGCAGTTAACTCAAGAGCAAGCATTCAAACTCTCAGAAGAGAACATGGAGTACTGTCATAATACATGGAAATCAAATCTCTTTGTATTTTGTGTCTTAAGCAAACTACTCCAAGAGCCTCAAAATACACATTACTTAATTAAGAGTGAACCAAAAATAATTTAACTTCAAATGTTTTTTTTCAAATAGGTGGATTAACAGAGAAAGATAAACAATACTGCCTATGATGACATGTAATTTACATTAAATCTAAATTAGAACTTAGCCCTGAAGAGTCAAAACAAAAAGTTGGCCAGGCTAGGTTGCAGGATTGCCTCCTGTGAATGTTTCTTAAAGTAGGACATTCGCTTGGTTTGGAATAATGTATAATCAATTCTATTCAATATCAGAAAGGAAACAGATTTTATGATCTCTAAAAATTAATAACTTTCTGATTCTCACAAATTATTCCTCACTTTAGTAACATGTAAGAGAATTAGTCTACAAAATTTTAACATTAAGGATTGTTTAATTAGAAATTATTGGTTTTCCATACTTTAAATCACTGAAAAGTATACTCACCTGTATGGTTTTCTTTCTCCCCACTGGAAAGAGGGGCTGGCTGGCAAAAAAGGGGAATGAGGGAAGCATGCAAATCTGAACAAGACCTTCTATGGTTTTTGCTCCTCCCTGACATCTAGCAGAAATAGGCATCTGACCCAAGCACATGTGCAATGGCATGTCTGCAAAGATGCTTTAAATTGAGGTGCTGTCCAAAACTATCTAAAATATAAATTTATGCTACATACAAATGAAAGTACTAATGATTTCACTAGCTAATATGTTTAAATCATTTTATTCTGAATCTCTCTCATATTATTCAGAAAAAATACTAAACTATAATTTTGAGCAATAATGATTTTGAACTAAATCTCACTTTTGAAAGTTGATCCAACAATACTATTATATAAAAGTTTTGAAAGGTGATCCAGTAGCACTATTATATGAAACTTTCTCTGTACAGATAAATATGTACCTACATAAGTGTATTTGTGATTAGAAAAATATAAGGAGGATGAATCATCAGAAAAATATTCATAAGAAAATTAATATTTTCTACAGTAATCTAAAAAAGAGGAATGCTATTTTCCAGGAAGAGTATTTTTTCCAATATGTTCATAAAGATGAATCCTGGAATGGGAAGAGTTAATTTTTAAAAAAAGGGAAAGGGGAATACAAAGAAAAATGGCAGGAAAAGAGAAAAGGACCTAAATCCAAATTGTGGTGACTATTTTCCTCACAAAGAGCTTACATAGTTACCACAGTCTCTATGTGTAGTGTAAATGAAGCATTTGGCATGCATTTATAAAGATTTGTTTTCAAACTCGCTAAAATGTTAAAGTGGTGACAGTGGGCTAACTGGGCTCTTGATGAACTAGTTAAGATTGACAAAATTCTATTTTGCCAAGGATAATAGGGCTGATTAATATGTGTGGGCTTAAATAGAGCATTGGATACACTATCATGAAATTTTACAAAATTATTTGAAATCTGTTTGCAATTTAATATTATTGCATTCACAACTTACACATTTTTTTTTGGTTGTGATGGTGGTGGCGTTTTTGGTGGTCTTCCTCGTCTTTTCTGTGGTGTGGACTGTGTGGATTCAACTGCACTACTTTCAGAAGATTCTGTTCTGCTTTGGGGAAGACCCAAATTTTGATAGCATCAAATTATGATTTATGATATCATAACTAAAACACAAGCAGTCAACAGTTACAGATACCCACCTCTGTTGTGCTCTTCTGGATGTTCTATGTTGTCTGCCCTTTTGTTTCTGTTCCATGTTTTCACTCTGCCTCTCTTCTTCTTCCTCCTCTTCTGCTGCTGGGGGCCCAGGTTTTTTCCTGCCTCCTCTCTTAGATGCTTTAATTGCTGGCTCTTCTTTTGGGGTGCCACCACCAACTGCTTTAGGGGGTCGCCCTCTTCTGCCCTTTTTGGGTGGGCTATTCTGTTCATCTTCATTTTCTAAGAGATCTTCTTTGAGCCTCTTCTCCTCTGGCCACTGCTGTTCATCAGAATCAGACATGGCTGTGCCTCTTTTCCTCCCACGCTGACTTCCCTTTGGTTTCTGTTCCTGAACCAATTTGGTTAAGTCATCCATACCTAACTTCTCTTCTGGATCTGTAACAGGTGTCTTCTTTCGGCTTCTTGGCTTCTCAAGTTCAGACTGAAAATCAAAATCAGATTGCTGATTTAATGTAAAGAATGAAAAAAAATGTAGCAAGTAAAAAATTATAGTTACCAATGTTTGTGAAGAAAAGGTAAATATGACTAATTATTTTTTATAGAATCAAAAAATTCCTAGAGTGCTCTTGACTTTAAGTTACTTTTACCTAAATGCAAACACCCCAGTATAACAATAATTTATTATTACAATATAAAAGCAAATAGAGGAGGTGCTATTTTACAAAAGAAAGGAACTTCTGGATTAAACATCTCAATCATTCTTGTATGTAGACTGGTGTGTGTGTGTGTGTGTGTGTGTGTGTGTGTGTGTGTGTGTGTGTGTTTCTGTGTTTGTGGGGAGGAGAGAGAATAGAATGAGAAAACAGGAGTATGGACCAGTGATTATATCACTATACGGAATTCTGGTTAGTAATGATCTTTCACTGATGCAGATGAACAATTATTCTATAACTTACAGTCTTAGAGAGCTGCCAGAGGCACTAAAAGATTAAGTCACTTGCCCATAGTTACATAGCTATATACCAGAGACAAGGTTTGAGACTGGGTTTTTTGGACTCTAAGACCAGTCTTCTAGCCACTATACCTGATGGCCTGTGCTTAATCAGTTCTAATTAATTAATTAATCCAGCGATCTGCAATGAACCTGTTCTTCTCGTCAATAATAACAATTTTACATATATGTCAAGGCATAAGTACATTTCTACATAATCATTATTATTATTCTGCAAGTACTTTTTTTTTTTTAACTTTTTTTGGTGAGGCAATTGGGGTTAAGTGATTTGCCCAGGGTCACACAGCTAGTAAGTGTTAAGTGTCTGAGGCTGGATTTGAACTCAGGTCCTGACTCCAGGGCTGGTGTTCTATTCACTACGCCACCTAGCTGCCCCATTCCGCAAGTATTTCAAAGGATTCCTTTCATTCTGTAAATGAAGAATGCAAAGGTACAGATGCAGTAAGTAAATTCAAAGTTTGTTAAAATATTTTTAGATTAAAATGGGCTTGTTTCACCCAAATAACATTCCTTTCTCTTACAATGAAAATTAATGCAATTTTATAATAAATTACACTGCTACCTTATTTGGAATTTATAGCATTGACCAGCAGATGGAGACTAAAAAGATTTTCTCAGGATGTCAAGTCACTGTTTTAAGGAGTCTTAATTAGAGATTGACAATAACACTTAAGGTCCTCTGAGAAAGCATATTAAAAAAATTAGTAACTACTGTACATTCACATTACCTCCACAATTACTATAAGCATAGCATAAGAGAATGGAAGAGTAGGTGGCATTACATATACCAAAGAAGGGAATGGAAAGTGAAGAGGTTACATGGAATCACCACTGTTATATTTCTTAGGAGTCCATGTTTGACCAAATATTCTTTTTATACACATTGCGATTATAGAAAATATGGTGTAAAACTGAGGCACAAAAAACACACAGGTGAACTGCCCACCTGAGAGTTGGGGTTAATTTGATTTAAAATACTTCTTAAATAAGCTTAAAAATTATTCAATAAGAACTCATGTAGGTTAAGGTTTGCAAACAAAAGTCAACTTTTCCTAATTCTACTAGTATTCTTAAAAGAACACAACTTATGGGGCAGCTAGGTGGTGCAGTGGATAGAGTACTGGCCCTGGATTCAGGAGGACCCGAGTTCAAATCCGGCCTCAGACACTTGACACTTACTAGCTGTGTGACACCGGGCAAGTCACTTAACCCCAATTGCCTCACAAAAAAAAAAAAAAAAAAAGGAACATAACTTGACTATTATACTATCTCTTTGGGGACATGTTAAATGAGACTGAATTTTAAAAGATCTTCTGGTTATGTACCTACATTACGCTAAATTCATTCTACAAGGGCTCATGTCACAGAGTAGCTCCAATGGATCTGCAAATGACTTGGATTAAAGTTGAAAGGTTTTCACAGAGAAGAGTTGTTCTGAGTTGCTCCAAAAGGCAAAATTAATTACATAAGATAAAAGCAAAAGAAGGCAAATTCTCACTTCCTATGAAGAAGAAAAACTTCATAATAATTAAGCAATCAACCAGTGGAGTGACTTGACTGCATCATGAAGCAGGAGCTTTTCACACTGGAATTATTTAAGCAGAGATTAGACAACGATCAATTGTGGATATGGTTAGAAGGGATTTCTTTTAGGTGGAACATATGACAAGAAAATTTAAGGTGTCTCCTTCAACCTAAAGATTCTATAATTTTTGTGGGTTGGGATGATCACTTCCTTCTTCCATTTTTTTTTAATCTTCTGAGAATAGCATTGCTTTTAAGTAATAAAAAACTACAAGTCTTATTTCAACAGAAAGGGGGGGAAACAAACCAGGAATAGAATACTACAGAAATACAGTAAAAATAAAAAAGTTAAAAAAAAATAATAGTGGGACGACAAGAGAGGTAATATGGGCAAAAGTTAACTAGAAAATCCTGCAGTCAACTGAAAACAATTTAAATTTTATGTAAATTGGAATTAAATAAATGATTTTAGAAAAAAGTACACAAAACCAATTATTTTAACATGGAACCTGTGTGTTATCAAATAGGGCCACAAACAATAACTTATTTTGTGCTCTGAAGCACTGTTTTTCAAATCACTTATAGTAGCTAAAAAAAATCTCAACCTAATGGGAAAGTACTAAGCTCAGAATCATTTTCAAAGTCTCTACCTAATTTTTTGCTAGATTATAGCACTATACAAGACTTTCATAAAGTTTTTATTCACTTTAAAACTTAAAATGAGTTGGGTTATTGATGATGGAAATAACCTATTAAACAACATTGTAAACTATATATTTACAAGTTTGGAACTGCACCACAAAATTGTATACAATTTATCTTAGTTCAGATCCCTATGACAAATGCAAAATGGCCATTGTAAACTAAATCTTATTAATAAATGGGCAGTATTTCTTAAGAGTCATGAGAAGAAAATTCTCCACCATTACTAGAAGAATATGATGAATAAAAATCTAATGGGACAAAGATTTTATAAAAATTTATTTCATTACTGAAAACCATAATCTCAGAGACCCAGAAGGGAGAAAAGGAAAATGGTAATCATATGAAAACCACTTCAAAAGAATTCACAAAAATAACAATTAAACCATGACACTGCTATGACAGTACAAGATTCTTTTTTTTTTTTTTTTTTAGTGAGGCAATTGGGGTTAAGCGACTTGCCCAGGATCACAAGTGTTAAGTGTCTGAGGCTGGATTTGAACTCAGGTCCTCCTGACTCCAGGGCTGGTACTCTATCCACTGTGCCACCTAGCTGCCTCTTTAAGCTGCTTTTTAAAAATAGAAGGGCAAGATATGGATCCCCTTTGTTTACCTAACAGCTGCTAATAGAATTTTTGTTTTAAGGTCATGGTAAACACAACTGAGCCACTTGCTTTGGGGGAACATAGGAGCTAGATTTGTCAATTAGATTTTCATGGGGTTGGAAGACCAAATTGAGTACTCATGATAAATGCATGATTATGCTGAGGTCATATGAAAGTGTACAACTGGGCACTTCAAGTGTTCTAAAATCCTTAACAGATTTACCTCTAAATGCCATTTTCAAATTGTTTCTATCATACATACATACATACATATATACCAAAAGTACTGAATTTAAAAGTTTAAGAAGTAAACTAAAACTTTATAAGGAACTTTTATCATTTTTTTACTGTAGTAGAAACATATTCCATGTTTATAAAATTTTCAAAATGTTAAAGCTGTCAAAGTCATTATCTTAATCTTTTGTCATCAGATCATGTTTTGGATCAAACCATCTGAGGATGTATTACTTGGCCAATTTTTAAAAATGCAGAGTACTATTGATAATATTATAATATTACCATTGATAATATTATTGTAAAGTCCTTTGTAACTAAGCTGAAGAGAGTAAAATTTATTCACTGGAATGACAAAAAAAAAGTAAATACATTTAATAATATTGTAGGATTCCTATTTCATTACCTTAAAGTCAATCAACTGTCAAACTTGAGAATTAAAATTTGTGAAAGCCATCCAAGAAATTTACAAAAGCTCTTTTTGTGGTAGGCTTAAACTGGAAACCAAGGGGTTGTCCTCCTATTTGAGAAATGGCTAAACAAATTGTGGTATATGAACATAATGGAAAATTATTGTGCAATAAGAAATTATGCAATGGATAATTTCAGAGGAAACTGGAAAATGCTTATGAAGTGAAGAGTAGTGAGCAGAACAAGGACAAAAATGTGTACAATGACAACACTGTAGAGTAAAACACTTTAAAAGACTTTACAACTCTGATTCTTTGAACTCTGAAAGACTTAGAACTCTGAAATGATAAAAGATGAGCCCAAAAGAATGAAGATGCAATACTCATCTCATGACAGTGAGGCAATAAACTCAAACAACAGAAAGACACAAATTTTCAGAAGAGGGATAATTTGGGAATTTGTTTTGCTCAACTATGTATTGAGGTATTCGTTTTGGGTTTGGTTTATTAATATTTGCTCAATGAGGGACAGGAAGATAGTGGAAGGGATAGATTAATTTAAAAAAAACCTTGTTACTTTAAATATGAAAATTAAAAAAAATCTTCAAAGAAGAGTTAAGAAAAAGAAAGCAGAGAAAAACCAACTGAGTTATTCTAGCCTTATGAACTTGAAAATTACTACTACAGCATGAATTTGGTAACATAATAATTATCAGACACAACCCAACATCTCATTCTTACAAGATCAGAGTCGTCTCTCTTGTCACTTTTTTTTCCTGGCAGAGGTGAAGACATTGAGAAATCTTCATTTTCACTATGATCCATTTCAGAACTGTCAAGCCTTTCAAAACAAATATTTATCATTATTTACAATTATTATATTTATCATTACATATTTTTTACACACATACACATTTTAATTCTCAAAAACCTGCTAGGATGGCTTTGTAGGATGGGACTGTAAATCCTTTGTAGGATTCTCATTTTAGAACCTGCATAATTTAATTCTTCCACAACCCATTCAACACCAGCTCTAGTACTTCTTTTTAGAGCTTAAATTCTAATGCTATCATTAACAATTTTAAAGAAATTAAGAGATCGTCTACATAAAAATAGAGGGTGGAAGAAAAGAAAATGGGTGCTTTTCATGTCTCACCAAACAGAAACACGAAGTTCAATTTTATTTACTGAACATCTATCACCTAGCACATGCAAGATGCTATGTAAATATAAACGAAAAATAAGATGTAACTCTTCCCCCCAAAGAACTTATTTTTCATTGAGGACACAATAAAATATTTGGAGGCGATAGCCTCAAAAGTTTGTTGTTTCAGATTTAGATCTGTGTTCCTATGACCACAAAACTGATATACACAAAAGAAAGTTTTATATAATAAAGTACCCACTAAGTGGCATGAACCTAAGTTCAAGGAAAGGACAAACATGACCTGTTGGGGAAATAATGAGATCAACTTGATTATATGGGGTCAATGTGTTAGGATACAAGAAAAATAAAGTTGGAGTGTTCCATAAACTTTTTTTCTAAATCCTTTGATAACTTTTTGAAAATAATGGGCTTCCTTCGTAATCCTATGTATTTATTTTATTTCATTTTATTTTGGCAGGGCAATGAGGGTTAAGTGACTTGCCCAGGATCACACAGATAGTAAGTATCAAGTGTCTGAGGCTAGATTTGAACTCAGGTCCTCCTAAATCCAGGTTCAGTGCTTTATCCACTGAGCCACCTAGCTGCCCCCTATTTATTTATTATCTATCTATCTATTTATTTATTTATTTTAAATTCTGAGGAGTCCATAGACTTCACCAGAATGATGAAGGGGTCCATGACACAAAAAAAGATTAAGAACCACTGCTATAAAGGATCACCAGGCTAAGGAATTTGGATTTAACTATAGGTAATGAAAGTCATTTTAAGGAATAATATAACCAAAATAATATTTTAGGAACTAAAGATAGGATGATGTGGTAAAAAAATATGAAAGTTTTTTACCAGTCGGTTAGGATAACTGAAAGACGCCAGTTTTTTTTAAGGACCACCCTTTCAGGGAGGAGACCAATGGCATGAGCTACGCACGCCAGTCCGCCTGTTGCGCAGGTCAGACTGCCTGCTAGCACTCCACTTCCGGGGCGAGCTTAAAAGGCAAGGAAAGAACGGAAGTGGACTTTTTTCCTGCTCTGCTGGTCTCCTGACTGCGCTGCACAGGCTGATGCTGACGATAGTTCGACTGGGCCCGGCTCGCGGTTAGCAGCAGCACGCGCTTGACACGGTCTCTCTCTCTCCCCAAAGGTGGCCTTCGGCTTTTGGTGAGTTTTATACGGAATATAGACTAAGCTTAGACTTAAGACGATTTGTATTGTATTTCTACTTTCCTATCCTTCTAATCAACATCACCTTGTGACTACCATACAATAAAAGCTCTAACTAGAAAACCAGAAGCTTCTTCCATTTACTAGTCTGGGAGATAAATTAAGGGAAAGGTTAAAGAGGGGAGATTTATGATCTAATATCCAATTTTAAATCTCACAATGATAATGTAGGGAATTTCAATGTCAGTACAATAATTATTGAAGTTCTTGGGCAGACAATTTAGACAGCATCATAAATGTCAGTGAGAGGCAGCGTGTGGCCCAGTAGAATGAGTATCAGTCTTAGAGTCAGGAAGACATAGGTCCTGGCCCTGTCTGTGATAAATACTATAACCATGGGAAAGTCACTTGACCTATAAGTTCTCCAAAACATATGAGGCTATACATTTCAAACAAGTTGCTCATCTCCATCTGAAGAGGGAGTTCTTTTTTTGTGTGTGTGAGGCTATGGGGGTTAAGTGACTTGCTCAGGGTCACACAGCTAGTAAGTGTCAAATGTCTGATATCAGATTTGAACTCAGGTCCTCCTGAGTCCAGGGCCGGTGCTATCCATTGCACCACCTACCTGCCCCTTGAAGAGGGAGTTCTTACAACAGGAGCTGTAACAGGAATCCCTATATAGATGAAATCACAAATCTAAACTAGCATTTCTGATTTCTATTTTTTGGATCAGATAGAAATATAACCTTTTCTCCTATATCAAGGTTACTGAAAAAGATATTAATAATATCATCCCTCCCCCCTTCTTTTACTGCTAGGAATATCTTATTGGTCATATCATCAGCTATGCAATTCCTCAAACTGGCAGCAACTAATGCTTCTGTAATGTTTCACTACAGTCAAGTAATATAAATCCTGCAAACATGGGTCTCGGAACATCTAAAATTACTGAAAAATTATCCAAATTTAATTAGTTTCATACTAAACTTTATAAAAGTAAAGTGAAAAGGGTGGCTTATAAAATGAGAAAAGGGAAAGGGACCATAATTATGATTTTATTGTTACAGAGACCTTCCAGGAGAGGAATCTCCATCTAGTAATACAGGTTCATACACATCTTAACTTGTTACTTTTAGAGAACTGTTTAGAACAGAAGTGCCAGACTCCCACAGGATCCCAATTAGATTGAAATGTAATTGGGAAATGTTTAACAAAATAAATAAAAACACAAAATAACATCGATTATGTTAATTTTTGGTCTTCTAAATAAAATGAGGCCTGAAGGGATCTGTTTCTATCTGAGTTTGACACCACTAGCCTAGAGCCACACAGAAAACATGGGTCAGAGGAGGGACTTGAGTTGAGGTCTTCCTGAAAGGAAAGAAACAACCATTTATATAAGCACCTACTCTATGCCAGGAAAGTGTTAAGCACTTTACAGAGATCTCATGTGATCCTTACAACCACCATGGGAGAAAGATATTATTATTTCTGTTTTACGCATGAGGAAAATGAGGCAGATAGGAGTTAGGTAAGTTGGCCAGAATCACAGAGCTCGTGTCTGAGGTGATATCTGAAGTCTTTTTGACTTCCTGTGCCACTAGCAGCTCTGTATCCACTACATCACATTTTCTCTTAAAATTAGGTCATTATCATGTTATTCTAGGAAAGTTCTTTCAACACTTGCTATGAGAAGGGAGTCTAGAAGTGTGGGGGGAAGAGGACTGTTGAAGATCCACCAGTCCTTAAGAACAATCATGTCACATGACTTCCATAAGAAGAATGAGAGCCTATTTTGGAATATAGATAATAGCGACACCACCTCAAAAAATATTTCAAGTTAGAGTTTTTAAAAAGTTAACTAACTTTATAATATCCATAATTACTATTAAATGCAAACTATTTCATACATACCTTCCCTTAATCCTTCCTGGGGAACTTGGATTTGAGCTGCTACTTGCATTGCTGACAGTCTCCATCCTTGAAGATTTAGACTGAGACTGCTTGCCTGCTGATGAAAGAGGCTTATTAACAGCTCCAAGGACATTGGCTGTTTTAGGCTGAAATAAAAAAACACATGCTTGATCATCCAATTAGAAATAATGAATAACATGTTAAATAATTTGGAAACAATAGGCATTACTGTCAAAATATCTGAATATAAATCAAGAGGAGTGAATTGTCCTGTAAGCATTAAGTCTATAAACCAAATTTGAGATGGGTATAGCAGTGCATGCTTGTAATCCCTGCTACTAGGGCATTGAGGATGGTGGATCTTTGGGGCTCGAGAATTCTGAGAAGCAGTAGGTTAAGCTGATCAGGTATTTGTACTGAATTCGACATCATTATGGGGAGCCCCCGGGAGAGCAGGAGTCACCAGGTTGCCTAAGGAAGCAACAGAAACAGAGCATATCAAAATACCTTTGTGTATCAAAGGGATCAGGACTGTGGGTGACCACTAAACTTCTAGTCTGGGTGAGATAGAGACCCAGTCTTTAAAAAATTCAATTAAATAAAAATAAATTTTACTCAAACTTAAATTTAAAGTCACATGGAAGGCAAATGAGTAGTTTCTCAGATACATGGAAAGAAGTTCAAAAGGAAATAGAAGGGGCAGCTAGGTGGCATAGTGGATAGAGCACTGGCCCTGGATTCAGGAGGACCTGAGTTCAAATCCAGCCTCAGACACTTAACACTTACTAGCTGTGTGACCCTGGGCAAGTCACTTAACCCCTATCGCCTCACCAAAAAAAAAAAAAAAAAAAAAAAAGGAAACAGCTAAACTGCAATCAACAACACCACTAGCTATACTGCTAAACTTGCTCTATAGAAAGATGTGATTATATTTTGTTTTAGAATTTACATTTTGATGTTGAAGGAATATTTAAAATTAGAGTGCCATAATTTATTCCAAATTCTATTGGCTTGCTGAGGAACACTAGCAATTTATCAAGCTTTAGTTTGTATTTTTGGAAAAGGGATATATAATTACTTATTAGGCAATAAGGATGTTTCTAAAAATTAATTTTTCTAGCTTATGTGAATTCTTGAAAGTGTAGGGGCCAAATTTTCATTGGGGAGTGTTAGCTAGGCAGCTCACTGCAATATTGGGGCAAGGAAGGCGACCAACAGCCTCCCTCAAAAAAAGAACAGGGTTTATTAACAAGAACGAACTTAAAAACATAAGCAAGATCAGTAGAATTAAGGGAAAGGGAAAAAAAATGGGGGAAGGGAAACGACACAACCTGAATAACACCACCACCCAGGGATAAGCTGAGAACACACAGCTGTGTCCTGTCGCTTTCCAGCTTCAAGCTAGAATGGCGAAACTCCTCCCTTCTCCTTCCCAGCGGACCCCAGAATGACTACACACAGCCCCAAGCCAATTGGCTGGCAGCCCTGACAGTCACATGACTGCCCTCACTGGGCTTCCAGTCATTATAATTTTGCCAGGCCCATGGCTACAACCAGTGGGTGGAGCACTGTGCTGTTGCAGAGGTGCGGCGCCTGAGCCCCAGGCCAGTGCATGCACTGGGGTTTTAAAAATTCTAGCCAGAAGATGGGGTCATAAAAAACCTCAAATAACATTTAATTTTTTACAAAAGAAATATAAAAAGTACAACAAAGAATTATGCTAGTGATAACAGCAATGAAAAGAAACTACTCTACAATAAACAAAGCCTTTCATTTTTTGTCAAAATATACCTTTCCTGGAGTGAAGAAGGATTTCATTTCTGGAGGCAGATAATTTTTGGTGTTACTAAAGTTCTAAAAGCAAAGGAAAAAAGTAATCAATGAACATATGGGAAAACGTATCTGTGAAATCAAAGAAGTTAAATATATGGTAGAAAATAACACATTTCACGCTACTAAATAAAAGTCATCTGAAATATTATTTTTATTTTGATTTGAGGTATCTTTGTGTCTGTAAAGTAAATCCTCTTAACTGAGCCATTTTTGTTAAATTATACTTCAGTTCACAAATTATAACTGTGAGTGAATGAATAGAAGGCTCAGTCCTAACTTGGAGTAAAGCCATGCCCTGTTTTTAGGTCTGACAAGTGGGCCAATTGCCTGTTCCAAATTCCAATAAACTGTTTCCAGTTTCAGCTTCTTCCTTTGACTGTTTCCTTGTAGGTAACATTCCACTAAATTAGATTCCAACAAATGCCTACCCTTTCCTAGGCACTATGTTAGGTGTTAGGATTACAAAGAGAAAAATGAAACAGCCTCTTCCCTCAAGCAGCTTATATTCAACTGGAAGAAAACAACATGTACACATATATGAAATATAAACAAATAAATGCAAAATAGTTAGGGATAGGAAGCTCTAACAATGAGGGGAATAAGGAAAGGCCTAATGAAGAAGGTGGCACTTGAGCTGAGGTTTGAAGGGAGTTTAAAGAGATTAAAGTGAGGAAAGAGAACATTCCAGGCAAGAAAACTGCAATAGCCAAGGCATGGAGAAAGAAGATAGAATGTTACGTGTGTAGACTGGCAAGGAGGACAATGTAGGTTGAAAATAAACTATGTGAAGAGAAATAATGTCTGGAAAGAAAGGCTGGAGTCAGATTGTGACATAATTTGAAATATTAAAGGAGTTTGCATTTAATCCTAGGCAACAGGGAGTTACTGAAGCTTCTTAGGCAAGAAAATGCCATGATTAGTTAGAATCAGTATAAAGAAGAGCCACATAGCAGCTGTCTTGGGGTGAATTAGAGAAGACAAAAATTAGCTATAAGAAGACAATTCACTAATCATTTGCAAAGATTTAGGCAAAAGGTGTCAACTAATGTTGGATGGGTAAGTGGAGAAAAGGGGATTGAAAAGAGAAATGTTATAAAAGTAGTAATTAACAAGAAGCAGAAGGGCAGAAAGAAAAGAATCAAGGATTGACACCAACTTTGACAACTCAGTGGACTAGAAGAATGGCGGTACAGATATAGGGAGTTGAGAAGATGGATGGATTTAAGGATAAATGAGATCAGTTTTGGACATGATGAACTTCAAATGACTACTGGACATCCAGGTGGATATTTCTAGATGTGGATAGCATTTTCCATCATGAGTCTTTTGGAATTGTCTTAGATCACTATATTGCTGAGAAGAGCTAAGTTCATCATAACTGATCATTGCATAATGTTGCTGTTACTATGTACAATGTTCTCCTGGTTCTGCTCACTTCATTTGACATCAGTTCATTTGAATCTTTCCAGGTTTTTCTGAAATCCACTGCTCATCATTTCTTATAGCAAAATACTATTCTATTACATTCATATAGCACAACTTGTTCAGCCATTCCCAAATGGATGGGCATCCCCTCAATTTCCAATTCTTTGCCACCACAAAAGGAGTCGCTATTAATATTTTTGTACATGTGGGTCCTTTTCCCTTTTTTATGATCTCTTTGGGATACAGACCTAGAAGTAGTATGTACAAAGGTGTGCACATTTGCCCTGTGGACAAAGTTCCAAATTGTTCTCCAGAATTGTTGGATCAAGTCACAACTCCCAGGTGGATATTTCTAGCAAGGAGTTAGGAATATGGAACTGGAGTTCAAGATAGAGAAACCTGGATACATCTATTTGGGAGACCTTTACAAAGAGATAATTGAATCCTTTGAGATCATGAGGTTTTCAAGAGTGTAAAAATTAAAGGGAAGAGGCTCCAAGACAGAATAATGGGATACACTTATACCCAGCAGGCAGGGCAGGGCCCTGTAAAGGAGACTGAAGATTGGTCAGAGAGGTGGGAAAAGAACCAGGAGAGGGCACTGTCCCCAAAAATCAAGGAAGAGAGATTATCCAGGAAGATGGGTAGTTAACATTGTAAAATGCTGTAAAGAACTGCAAGATGAAGACCAAGAAAAAGCCACTGAATTTAGATATTAAGAGACTGTTGCTGACCTCGAAGGGACTAGTTTTTGTTAGATGATGGGATCAAAATTGAGTTTTAAGGGATTAAGAAGTTAGTGGAAAGTGAAGAAGAGTTATAAATAGAAGTTTAGCTCTAAAAGCCTCAGCTCTTGACTCATGTCTCTATATATTAGGCCTCTATCCCTAGATGTTTTCATCTTGAGCCTTTACATAGTGACACTTGCACTACATATTTTGACCATACTTCTTCCTCCTTTCTGGATCCCAATTCTGCCTCTGATCATAACCCCAATCTCCTGAAGTAACAAAACACAACTCCTGTTTGATTATCAAAGGCTCCTAACCTTGACTGAAGCTCATCTTCAGCCTTAGTGTTTACAGGATGATTCTGTGAGCCTAGCCCAACTCCTAGTCCTGTCCCCTTTTGACCCACCCTATCCAACAGTTGTCTATGACTCCATACTGATATAACAGTTTGCTTCAACTTACTCGAAATACTTACCTTGTCAGGTTGAGTGAAAAAACGTGCTGGAAGTACTGGATCTTTTGGAGACTCCAAACTATATGTGGTGCTCTTTGACATGATGATATTCATTGCTACATCACACACTGTGTACAGTTTCTATAATATTATTAAAATAAACAAACATGGAATTTTAAATAACCATGAATGAGTAGAGGAAAATATATGAATATTCACAATTTTTTAAAATGGGAGAATGACCTACATAATCAAAATTATACTTATGTTACCTATCACATAAGGTTGTGAGAAAAAGACTTTGTAAACTGTATAAATATTATATAAATATGAGCTATTATTATTATTATTATTTTAAGGAAGAACATTTAAATTATTGAAGTTAAACTTAACCATAAGTATTAAGAAAACTACATGTAGTATTTGTTTGTTTGTTTTTTGGTGGGGCCATGAAGGTTAAGTGACTTGCCCAGGGTTACACAGCTAGTAAGTGTCAAGTGTCTGAGATCAGATTTGAACTCAAGTCCCTCCTGACTCTAGGGCCGGTGCTTTATCCACTGCATCACCTAGCTGCCCCTAAACTACATGTACTATTGAGCAAATTATAAAAACAATCATAGAATCATTGATATTTAAAGTTGGAGAGCTATTTAAAGATCATGTAGTCCATACTCTTCATATCATACATGAGGAAACTAAGGCCAAATTTAGGTCTCTTTATCTCACTCTGTCTCTCTATATATATTTTATTTTGTTATTTTCTCAAAACAAAATTTTCACACCAACTACTCACTTTCAGTTATTTACTCCTTAATCACTTTAACTGCTTATTTTCTTAGGAGAATGAGATGATGCTAATGATCTAATAACAACACCCTTTGTTAGGGAGATGACTTCTATGTCCAAGTTTAATGACCATACAAATGAATTTACCTAAGAGACGCTTATTTTATTCTAATTGTAACAAAGAGCTATGATCTGGTATCTGAATAGACTATGTAAATAATTCCAGATTGTATCAAAAGATTTGTCTACAATAAAACATGTTCAGTCACTGACCATATTTCAAATGAACTAGATATTACACCCATATAGACCACTGCTCTCAAATCCTCTTTAAAATCTTCTGTAATTTGCTTGCATTTCAGAGCACGATCCATATACGAGTGTTATCTCACATTAAATATTATACAAGTTCTCCTTTAAGCTTACTGACTACACTAAACATTTTTCATTAAAACAAAGCTGAAGATATTTCTGATTTAGTCTCATTAAACAACAGATTTATACCTTGGTCCCACAAACTGCTGCAACATTGTCTAACTTTCCATAATACTCTGGGATATTACAAGGGCTTTATCTTATACATGAACACATAACGAGTAACAGGCAAAGGACAAGTCTCATCTACTTAGTTGTTTAGGATGTGGAAAGGACTATAAATTCCAGGATGAACTGCTTAGATCTTCACACCTGCATCTTATTATAGTAGCTTAGATGTGCTCCAGCCTTAGTCTATGAAATAAATATTTAATAGTCTTCATATCTTTTACTGACCACCTGCCATGATATATACATATGTATATATGTATGTATATATATACATATATATGTGTATGTATATCTATATATACACACACATACATATACACACATATATGTATGTATGCATGTGTGTGTGTATATATACACATGTATATGTGGCCATATGTATACAGCCAGCTTTCAAGTTAGTAAGAAGTGGGTTTAAGTCCTGCCTCTGAGAAACATTAGTCCTATGACAAAATGTTTTAATACCCTTCTCTAGAACTATGTGATAGATGAGTCGTCAAACTTCCTTGGTAGAATTAGTTTCCAAACCTGGGATTAACCACAGCAATGAAATTTCAGGTCTAGACTAAAAAGCAGATAGAGGAGAGAGGGAGAGAAGAGAAGGGAGAAAGAAAATCAGGAGGAACTAAATAAAATAAATCAGAAGGAATATAAGAACAAAGATAATTCCAGTGATAACAATTTATAGAAACAAGTTGTTTAGACATTTTTAAATGTTTAAAATTAGTATACTTAAAACCTAATATTTAAAAGTCAACATTCCTATAATCTTGGGCAAAAAAATACATACTTCATTCATTTTGGCATCATCTGGTCCTTGGGCATCTTTTGTTTGTTTAATATTTTCTACCATTTTTCTGATAAAAGCATGACTGTTATTTTCATTTTTAGCCATTAAGATTTCGAGGATGAACCACAGACATCTAAAAAGAAAATGTAGGAGGAAAATGGGTCATAATGTTAACAATCTATCTAGTCATTTTACAAAATAAATCCAGGAAAACCAAAAGCAAAGCATCTAAGAATCCTCAAGGAATTCTGGGAAAGAAAAAAAGTCCACTGAATATAACACACAAGCCATTTATACGAAGGCCAGTAATGAAATTACAAATCCTTCTGAGTTACTCCAAAGAATACTGACAGTGAAGGAATAAAGTAAAATTTCGCTGCAACTAAACAAGAGTAAGGCCAAAGTCTTCAAAAGGAAAGTGGATTCTAAGAAAAGTGGTTCAAATATAATACAGATACCAGAAGCAATATTCAAATTGGTTTCTATAATCTGGAAGGAAGAAACTGTATTCAATTTACTTTAAACCCTTTCCTTTCACTAAAGTGCTATTGTGCTGTCTCTCCACAGCATCTTACCACTTGAAGTGTGTATTCAGCTATATACTGTGTGGTCTTTGATTTAAGAAGCATCTTAGTTAAATTCTGATGTCTAAGAACACGTTCAGGAAAGGCTCTGCAATCTAAACTTGCAAAGACCTAAGTCAGACCGATGAAACCATGAATCATGGTGAAGCAGTTCAAGGGAAGGACTCCACCACAACCACTCTAAAATTCTCCAAAGGAATATGACATATGAGATTAGCAGCTGCTACAATGTAACTGATGACAAACTACAACCTAAAAAAGAGCTAAAAGGGGGTGGAGAAAAGGGGAAGTGTTAAAAACAGACAGTGAAGGTAATAGGGCAGATAAGATTCTTACTCTTTCACATCTTTAAGTTGTTCAATGTCCTGGACTTTCACATAATCTGGGTCATGTGCCAAAAGGTGAATAGTGTAAGGAACAACATATTCTGGAAGGAGTGATAATAACTTTTCTGAAAAAGAAAAAAAGGGAGGGGATGACAATTTTGGTTAGAAAGCAAAAGGTAGATACATATATACATATACTGTGAGTATGCATGTATATTTTAAATTAAGCATTCCATGACTGACATGAAAATCAGGGTTTAACATATGGCTGTGTTGTGCAGATCTCAGGCTATGCACAGCTACGTCTCTTCCTTTGTAGTTCAACAACATGAATATAGCAAAACAATAAAGCAGATGGATTCATGATTTACATGTACATGAATATAATTTTAAATTAAAAATTAATGAAACCTACCTTCTTAATAAAGTCTCACAACCCGATAAGCAAAAAAACCTCATGAAGTTCATGTTTCTTCTGGGCAGGACTATTTACAAAAATATTAAGGGCTGGTGTCTATAAAAATATGCTATTTTTAATTGGAAAAAGGATATATTGTGAAAACATGTCATTTTCTTACATTTTTTTTTCTTTTTGCCTCAAACTCATTGGCTGATATAAGGTCTATAAAAATGACTTTTCTTTTTGAGATGTCACAGTAGGGAATTTGAGGTTCAGCGTGAGAAATAAACTTTTGGGGGGCAGCTAGGTGGTGCAGTGGATAGAGCACCGGCCCTGGAGTCAGGAGTACCTGAGTTCAAATCCGGCCTTAGACACTTAACACCTACTAGCTGTGTGACCCTGGGCAAGTCACTTAACCCCAATTGCCTCACTAAAAACAACAACAACAACAAAAAGAAAGAAATACACTTTTGGACATGGCCAATGAGTAGATTTGTTTTGTCTAAACTTATTTGTTATGATGGTGTTTTAAGTGGGAAAGGGGGGATTTGGGAAAAAAAGGTAAAGCACTGATAATGATACCAAAGGGGGGGGGGGGGAGAGAAGAGATAGTCAATGAAGAATTTAAACAAAAATGCAGAGACAAGACAATTCCAGGATCACAGATAAACATGACAGCTTTGCAGTATATTAGCTGTGTGACCCTGATTAAGTTACTGTATGCCTCAGTTTTATCAACTATAAAATGGGGATTTTAATAGCACCTATCTCACAGGATTATTGTGAGATCAAGTAAAATATTTGTCAAGTGGTATATAGCAGGCACTTAAAAATTTGTTCCCTTCCTTCTCACTGTGTGAGTTCTACTGTACTTTATAAATGAATTGCTATTAATTACTATTACACCAGTTTTGCAGTTAACAAAAATATGCTTTTTAAAAAATGCAAGCTATAGATAATAATCATGGTTTCACAGATAATTCTTTTTCTGTTCATCTGTATATATGAAAATGCTCATATTTGTTGATGTTTGTCAAATTCAGAATAACAACATTAACAAAAAATTATTGGGAGTGGTCCTGATACCATGGTAGTATTCTAAATCTGGAAGATTTTTTTTGGCACCCAAAAAAGTAGGGCTATTGAAAGAGGGAGAGAGTTGTTTTGGTTTATGAACTCAACATGAGTTGTTTTTTTTTTTAAATCTGCCCTATATCGGGGGGGGGGGGGGGGGGGGGGAGGAGGGGGGGGGGAGAATGTCTGGCTAATCAGGATGGCTTCATCTAATCTAAAATAATCTCTCAAGGTACAATATATATTTAGAGTGAAGTTCATAATTAATGGCAGTGGATGTGAATCTATCTTTCATATAATCTTGATAACCTGTGGTCAATGTTGTCAGATTTATAAGTGACCAATGAAGAGCTCAAGACTAGAGGTACAAATATCAGCTCTGCAATTTTCCCTTTTTTTTTTTTTTTGCAGGGCAATGAGGGCTAAGTGACTTGCCCAGTGTCACACAGCTAGTAAGTGTCAAGTGTCTGACGCTATATTTGAACTCAGGTCTGCCTTAATCCAGGACCAATGCTTTATCCACTACTGCCCCCTGTAATTTTCTTGTTTGCTTGTGTTCATATTACTCATATTATCATCAACCCACAGCTCCTTTACAGGCATCTTAAGTCACCTGTCCATTTTGTGAGGACTAATTTAACTCAACTGGACAAAATAATAATCAGGCACAAGCAAACTGCTATACGTTAAAGTAAGTAAATGAGGGGCAGAGTTACTGTTACCCCCTTCACTTTGTGAAGCCAGTTCCTCATTCTTGGAATACCTGAGCTACAATAAGTGACAGATACAGACCAAATGAGGGCACTCATAGCAACTTATAGATTAATATTAACAAGGCTTATTTAGATTAAACAATAACATCGTAGAAATTTTCACAATACTTTCCTGCAACCTCAGTGAACCACTCCAAGGAGAATGCACAATTGAGATAGTGATCTATTCCACTCCTCTCATTTTATAGATGAAGAAGCAGTTTCAGAGAGAAAAAAACCACTTGACTACTTAGTAGAGCTATGATATACAATCTCATCATATGACTCCAAATCCAGTACTCTTTCCACTATATAAAACGAATTAAAAACACTCCTATGACAGCCCTTATTCTTAACCTACTGTCTATTGTTGGTATTATAATTTTCCATTCATCAAGCCTCAAAATGTCTGAGTTTTCTTTAATTCTTTCCTTTATCAACCACACCCCTCCAAATAAGTTGTCCAGTACTACTGACTCTGTCTTTGCATGTGGTTTGTTTTTTTCTTTTTTTTGGGGGGGGGGGGCAGGGCAATGAAGGTTAAGTGACTTGCCCAGGGTCAAACAGCTAGTAAGCACCAAAGTGTTTGAGGCCATATTTGAACTCGGGTCCTCCCAAATCCAGGGCCAGTACTTTATCCACTACACCACCTAGCTGCCCCCCTTTGCATTTATTTTGGCACCATGCTTTTAATCCTACCATCTAACACCCAATCATCTAGACTAGAGGCCCTCTACATTCCCATTTGTCAACAGTCTCCCCTCCCCCTGCCTCAAACCGATGAAAATGTAATTGGGAAATGTTTAATGAAATAAAAATACAACAGAACACAGATAATATGATTTTCTAAGTCAATATGCTATTTCAAGGATCCCTATGTATGGTTTTGTGGTCCCGTTTCTATTTAAATTTAGTCATTTATATAGCAGCCTCTTAACTGATATGCTTTCCACCCTCTCTCCAATTCCATTGTGAAAGTAATCTGATTACATCACACTCTATCTCAACAACTTTCAGTGGTTCCCCTAATGAAATAAAATATTAATATTAAATGATAAAATGCTTTCTATGAAATAAAATAATAACCTCATAAGCTGGCATTCAAAGCCCCCCATAATAAACTTATTCCAACTTATCTTTTCAGTCTTATGTATGCTACTTTGCTTCATATAATCTATACTACTACACATAAAACAATTAAACAACATTGTTTCAAATCCATCAAAACCTTTATTTTGTGACTGAAGTGGGGAGAGACCATTAATTGAAATGAGCATCATCTCACAATCTGCTAAGCAGATAGCTGTAACGAGGAAAGGAAAGTTTTAATACATGTCTGAGATCAAACTTGAGTTCAGATCTTCCTCCAGACTCGACCCAATACTCAATCCATTGTGCCACCTCCAAGTTTGATCTCAGACATCTATTAGCTATGTGACCCCGATTAAGTCACTGTGTGAGTACTACTTACTTTATAAATAAATTGTTATTAATTACTATTCCACCAGTTTGGGAAGTAAGCATTTATTATTAATTAATATTATATGTCAGTGAAGTATTATTGACCACGTCTTCCTAACTTCTCATGTTCTCAGGCCTTCATACCTACGTAGTCCTAAGAGGAAGAGCGTGCATCAAGAGAAAGCATTCCTAGCCAAGAAAGCAGGTCAAGAGAGCTACCCTTGCATGGTCAAGGGTTTTATCATCCTCTTTTGACAGAGGCAGGTCATTATACATTGATTAAAGCTAATTGGTTAGCAGCATTCAATTCCATTAGTAGACATGACTTGAGGGTGGCCTAAATTAAAAGGAACTCTACCAATGACATCAGAGAAGAGTATGCAAAAGACCCTTGCTAAAGGGCAAAGGAAAAGTCCAGTTTGATCCCATCAATTCACTGGGTTTATGCCAGGTAAGAGCTGAACTTTCTGGAGGAGGGCAGAAAGGATTGAAATTGATCTCTGGGTCCCCCCCCAAGAAGTCCATTATTAATAATTATTTTCTCACATCACCCTTATACTATAGATAATTTAATGTTCTTTTTCCACTATTAAATGCAATAATTAGACTGACAGCTAAGTGTTTTAAGTTTCCCATATTTCTGCTTCCTCTTGCTTTCCCCACTCGAGATTCCTCCCTATCTAGTTTCAACATTGCCATGTTACCCTTCTCTACTTCATTTGATTTTTCCTTTCCTTTCCTTTCCTTTCCTTTCCTTTCCTTTCCTTTCCTTTCCTTTCCTTTCCTTTCCTTTCCTTTCCTTTCCTTTCCTTTGCTTTCCTTTCCTTTCCTTTCCTTTGCTTTCCTTTCCTTTGCTTTCCTTTCCTTTGCTTTCCTTTCCTTTCCTTTCCTTTCCTTTGCTTTCCTTTCCTTTCCTTTGCTTTCCTTTCCTTTCCTTTGCTTTCCTTTCCTTTGCTTTGCTTTCCTTTCCTTTCCTTTGCTTTGCTTTCCTTTCCTTTCCTTTGCTTTCCTTCCCCTTTGCTTTTATTTCTTTGCTATCCTGCTTACAACTTGCCTTGAACATTGTTCCCTCTCTCCATTCACACACTCACTATCCCAGTTCAGGCCCTCATCACCTCTTGTCTAGAGTAAAAGAAACAACATCCTAATTTGCCTTCCTAGCCTCATCTCTCCTACCACTCCAACCAATCCTCTACCAGTTTCCAGTGACTCAGGGTTAACCATGCCAGCCCCTTTACTCAATCAACTCCAGTGGCTTCTTGTAACCCTTAAAATCAAATATAAATTTCTCTATCTATAATTTAAAGTCCTTCATAACTTGGCCTCTTCCTATCTTTCCAGTCTCTTTACACATTTGCTCACCTCCAAGCACTCTATAATACTGGTTTACTTGCTGTTCCTCACATATGACACTTTGCACTGGCTATCCCCCATGCCTGAAATGCTCTGGTCTCTTACTGTCTCCCTTTAGAATCCTTCCAAAGCATAGTGAAAATGCCACCTTCTGTAGAAGGTCCTTCCTGGTGGCCCAGTAGCTAGTACCTGCCTTCTCCTCTAAGTTTACCTCCTATCTCTATGTTTTGTATTTTGTGTTTCTATTCGATATACATGCTTCCTCCATTTGGCTATAATCCCCCTAAATACAGGGTGACAGGGAGCCACTTAAGTTTATTGAGTAACAGTGGATAGGGGAAAGATATCCAGTACAGGGGGACAAGACGAGGTCTAGGAATGTGGCCTGGTAGAAAATGATTGAAATAGATGCCCTGGGCTCCTTCCTTAAATAGAGGATCTAAGGGGAGCTCTCCATTGTCAACCTTCCAACATCCCAAACTAGACGGGGGAGGGTAGACCAGGAACAGGGGGTTACTAAGGAGCTTTGAGATACAGGGTTGATGTGACCTTGCAGGATGATGAGATTTTGGAGGGCAAAATGAAGTCCAAGAGAGCGGCTAGGTAGGAAAGAGGCCTCCAGGAGCACAAAAAGACCATCTAATGTGACCTTTAGGACTCCATCCCAGCAGAAGCCAGCAGTGCAAGAATATTCTTTTGTAAAAACTAATCTGATCATAAGTGATTAAATGGACCAGGAGTTATCATTAGTTAATAGCTTCCTAAAAAATAGAACACGGCAGGAGGGGGACTCCAGGGTTAGCAGCAAAAAAAAGACACTCCAATCCCCTGATAGAATGAGGCCAAAGTACATAGAACAGCAAGTAAGCCAGTATGGCTGGAGTGCAGAGTGCCTAAAGGCACCAAATAACGAACATCTGATGTGCTATATTAAAAGCATTATCAAAAATCAATCTGAAACATCAGATTTCACTTACTGTTTCATGATCTTAGGAAAATATAAATGAAAATCACCTATTTTGTTGAAAAATCTAATAAACAGAGGGTAAGGATCTGTTATGGATATAAGAAATATAAAACATTATTTAAGCCTATTGTAGAGGAGGAAATATTACTGCAATATGGCTGCAGGATAGACATGCAGTTCAATGAGACTCAAAGACTTACTAAGGCATTGTGGGAATATACAAAGCTGTCCTTCCATTCAAGGATCTTTTATTCTACTGGAATTGAAGAATGTGCTTAAAACATTCTATGCTATTTCCTAGTTAGAAATTAAGATTATAGAATCTCAGAGGTGGGAGAAGACTCAGCTCAATCTGAATAGAAATCCCCTTTAAAGCATGTCCTTAAGTGATCTCTTCATATTCTGTCTTCAAGGATACTTGTTTTGGCATATATAGTTGAAAAACACTTTCTTTTAACGTTGTTGTTTTTTGCTTTACTTCTGTCAAACTTTACTTCAACGTTTTTTGTGCTCCAAATAACTTAGTCTTTCACTTCTTTAAAGAGGTACTTCCTCACAAATTCATTTTTTCCTAATCTACTGTTTTAAAAATATGCATTGAAAGTTTCAATTCCCAACCAATATTTAAATATTCCTAATTTCTGAATTTATGCATTTTAGTTTTCTTTTGAACCATTCTGGAGATGCCGCTTGTTGATCCATGCTATCTGGAGAGTCCACAGGATTCTTTTTTTTTTTCAATAGGGACTAGTTAGTTCAATTTCCTTCATGTAATTTATTAAGTCCTTTCTATTCTCTTTGATATTTTTGTTTATTCTTTGTTTTCGTTTTATGATGTTTTCTGTTGATTGACCAATGTGTGGAGATTTTATTAAGGATTTTCTTCTCAATATCTTTGGTGACTGAGCTTTAAAAAAAAATTGTATTCTCCCCTCATTCATTTTTAATATCCTTCTCTACTGCTCAGCAGATAATGAAGCCTGGACTGAAAAGCTGTCAAAGCCTTCCTATGTTAAAGGATATAGAATTCTGTGTCCTCAGCCCTTACTTTGAATAACCTCTGGGAGGGGCAAGAGGTGGGGGAGACAATTCAGATTCTGTCATCATTTTTGGTGTCCCTCCAAGTTCTCCCCTCAGGATTTATTTCCTTCCCGGGGTTGAGTATAGTCTTCACAAACTTAATGAGGAATGGGTTTTCAGGAAGAGCCACTGCAACAGCAGGAATCTTTATGTAAGGCTAGGCACCAGATAAAAGGCAGTATGCTTTAAACTGTCCAATTCTTTTCCTTCATGTAACTGGGAAGAATCAGAACCTACTATTTCTGGGAAGGGGCTAGAGAGAAGAGTCTTTGGGCAAGAGCCACTACAGCAGCATGAAGCTCTCCCTACCCTAAGGTGGAACTCAGAAATACCTATCCATTGGCTGTTTGCCTAATGCTCCTGCAAGGGATGTGGGCTATCTGGTGGGCAAGAACTCAGGAAGCATTTTAAGTATCAGAATTACCTAGTGTTAATTCGTAAGTATTTAATATTTTCAGAAATTGTATTCTATGGATTTAGTTGTAATTGCTCTATGTTTGGAATAAATTCCTTTTATGGAAAACTGGAGGGTTATGAGGCAATTTAGAAAAAATAAGCAACGTGCCATCTTTAAGGCCAATGATTGATAAGTCAGTCTTCATTTTTAGTGAAAAAAGTTGACTCCTCTTGAAATAACTTGAAAAATTATAACATGTAATGTATTCAAGTTGCACAAAGGTGGACATACCCGATATGGTAAAGTAGAAGGAATTACAATCCAGCTTTCCCATAACTTCTAAACAAAAATCTAGAATAAGTACCAGATCAAGTCCTGATTCAAAAATCTAACAAATATTCACAGAGAGCTACTGGTATGGAAATAGGTCTGAATAAGGAGACAGAATAAGAAATTTGTGGACACTGGAAATAGAGACTGGCCAGGAACATGCAGCACAGAGATGGATGTTTGTTCAGTAGTTTTTCAGTTGTGTACAACTCTTCATGACCCCATCTGGGGTCTGCTTGGCAGAAATAATGAAGTGGTTTGCCAATTCTTTATCCAGCTCATTTTACAGATGAGGAAACTGAGACAAACAGGGTTAAGTGACTTGCCCAGAGTCACACAGCTAATAAATGTTTGGGGCTGGATCTGAACCCAGGAAGAGGAATCTTCCTGACTAAGGCCAGGCACTCTATTCACTGTAACACCTGGATGGACGGATGTAGGGCCTGCCAATGCCTTATACCAGTGCAAGAACAGATTCCTACATCAGGAACAGAAAGTTAGCCATGGGCAGAGGGCATGAACAGGTGCCAACTAGCAGCTCTATTTGGCATTAGAACTCAAAATCCAAAAAAAGAACTCACCATCCACTCCTGGGGTCACAGATCCAGTAGGGACTAAGAAAGGGACTTCTACCTAAGGGTGGCCATCCAAGGTAAGGAGCAGCCACAGAGTCTACCCTGTGTACTAAGTGAAGAGCAAGTAGCAGCAGCCATATGGCTCTGGGAGTGTAGCAGAGTCTCATTCCACCCCCACACCCAGTCAGAAGCCTATAGAGGAATAAGCATGGCAGGACCCTCAGCCCAAATAATGCCTGCAGTTCTGTCATATGAGTCAACAGAGCTTTCTAGCTGGCAGGCAGTGGCTCAGGCCAGCAGCAGTTTACAGGAGCTCCAACCAAGGTCAAGTCCACATGTTGCTCAAACTCAAACCCTGCTCAGAAACTTACAGTGCTCAGACAAAGACAACCATGCTCAGACTTCATACCAGATCAGATCACTGTGGTCATATTGAAAGACTACAGGTCAGCCTGACTTGTCTCTGAGACCCTGGAATAACACAATACTCAATGTTCCAGGATAGCAGCATTAGGATTCAAGAGGACACAAAATGGGACAAAGCACAGCACAGGCATACCCCTCCAAATATGTACAGAGAATGGGCCCTAATACTAAATCTGAAGTCAGGAAGTAAGGATGGAAGAATGAGAAAACAATTTTAAAATGTCATTATCAGGGCAGTTAGGTGGCGCAGTGGACAGAGCACCGGCCCTGGAGTCAGGAGTACCTGAGTTCAAATCTGGCCTCAGACACTTAACACTTACTAGCTGTGTGACCCTGGGCAAGTCACTTGACCCCAATCGCCTCACTTAAAAAAAAAAAAGTTTGCCAACTCTACTTTCCAAAAAAAAAAAAGTCATTATGAAAAGCTATTATGGTGATAGGGATGCTCAAGATACAAACTTACAAAAAAGTAATTATGCCAAAACTTCTATAAACAAAGATTCAAAGAAAAATAGTTTAGACAGAAATTCAAATAAAATTCCTAGAGGAGATAAAGCAAGAGTCTAAATAGAAAAACAGAGATAATTTTCATAAATGAGAACGCTAGATTAAAAAAAAAACCTGGCAAATAAATGAGTTAGGGAAAAATGAAAAGAAAAACTAGTACTATGAAAGAAGGAATTGGAAAGAAAATTTAACAGCCTGGAACAAGAGGTAGAAAATCTTACCCAAGAAACAATGGATCAAAAAGAAATTAGTGGGGCAGTTAGGTGGCTCAGTAGATAAAGCACCGGCCCTGGATTCCCGAGGACCTGAGTTCAAATCCAGCCTCAGACACTTGACACTTACTAGCTGTGTGACCCTGGGCAAGTCACTTAACCCCAAATGCCCCCCCCAAGTGTTAAAAAAAAATTAGTAATTATGAAAGAACAAGAAATATTCAAAACAGAGTCAAAAGACAAAAAAAAGTGTAAATTACAGCAAAAACAATTTACCTGAAAAACAGATGGAGGAGAGAGAATTTAAGAATCATTGGCCTACCTAAGGAACAGCTCAACTAAAATCTAGAGCTTTGAGGTCAAAGCAAAAACTAATCTAAGTAGAGTGAAAGAAAGAATTCAAATACCAAGGAGCCAGTCAGGATCATACAGGTTTTAGTAGTCACTGCTATAAAGGGGTAGAGAGATAGGAAGACAATATTCTAGAAGGGAAAAAAAGCCTTTGTAAGTTTAAGAATAACTTAGCCCAAAATGGATACATGATTTAGACATAAGAGGTGATACCATAGGTAAATTAGGAGAGAAAGGAATAGTCTACCTATCAGATTTTTGGAAAGGAAAACAGTTTATGACCAAACAAGAGATAGAGTATATTATAAAATGCAAAATGGATGATTTTGATTACATTAAATTAAAAAATTTTTGTACAAACAGAAACAATGCATCCAAAATTAGAAGAGAGGCAGAAAGCTGGAAAACAATTTTTATGGCCAGTACTTCTGATAAAGGCCTCATTTCTAAAATGTATAGGGAACTAAATCAAATTTATAAGAATGCAAGTCATTCCCCAATTGAGAAATGGTCAAAGGATATGAACAGGCAGTTTTCTGATGAAGAAACCAAAGCTATCTATTCCCATATGAAAAAAATGCTCTAAATCTCTAATGATTAGAGAGATGCAAATAAAAACAACTCTGAGGTACCACTTGACACCTACCAGATTGGCTAAAATGACAAAAAAGGAAAATAATAAATGTTGGAGAAGCTGTGGAAAAATTGGAACACTAATGCATTGTTGGTGGAGCTGTGAACTGATCCAACCATTCTGGAGAGCAATTTGGAATTATGCCCATAGGGCAATAAAGCTGTGTATACCCTTTGACCCAGCAATACCACTTTTGGGTCTTTTGCCCAAAGAAATCATGGAAAAGGGAAAGGGACCCACATGTACAAAAATATTTATAGCTGCTCTTTATGTGGTGGCAAGGAATTGGAAGTTGAGGGGATACCCATCAATTGGGGAATGGCTGGACAAGTTGTGGTATATGAATACAATGGAATACTATTGTGCTGTAAGAAATGATGAGCAGGAGTTCAGAGAAACCTGGAGGGTCTTGCGTGGGCTGATGATGAGTGAGATGAGCAGAACCAGAAGAACACTGTACACAGTATCATCAACATTGTGTGTTGATCTACTGTGATGGACTATATTCTTCTCACCAATGCAATGGTACAGAAGAGTTCCAGGGGACTCATGATAGAAGAGGATCTCCAAATCCAGGGAAAGAAAAAAAAAGAACTATGGGGTATAGATGCTGAATGAACCATACTACTTCTTTTGTTTTTGGTGCTGATGTTTTTCTATTTTGAGGTCTATCGTCATTGCTCTGATTTTTCTCTTATAACATGACTAAGGCAGAAATATGTTTAATGTTATTATGTGTATACATACATACATACATACATACATACATACATACATACATACATACATACATAAAACACCTATATCAGATTACCTGCTGTCTAGGGGAGAAAACTCTGAAATTGGAGAGCTTGTATAAACAAAAGTTGAGAACTATCTACATGTAACGGGAAAAAAAATACTTTATTATTTTAAAAAATAATAATAATAACTTAGCCACCAAAATTGAGTATAATTCTACAGAAGAAAATTAGAGGACTTCCAAGCATTCCTGATGAAAAGACCAGAGCTGTGTAGAAACTATGAAGCATAAACAGAACAGATAAGAGAAACTTAACACAGCAAACATGAATGAACAATAATAAATGACTAAGCAAAGATAAACTGGTTACAGTATAATCTGAAAAGATGAAAAACACGTACCTTTTAAAAACTATTTTCATCAGGAGTAATAGGAGTCTAATTGGACAGTAAGCCTAGGAATGGCTCTGTTATGGAATGGGGGGGGGGGAGGAAGAAAACAATAATGGGGGTGAGGGAAGGAAGACTAGGCAAAATTATCTCATGTAAATAGAAGTCTACAAACAAGGAGGAAGGTGCAGGGGAGTGGCTGATACGAATTTCACTCTCATCTGAACAGATCAAAGGAGAGAACACACACACAGAGTTGGGTAGAGAAATACAATTACTCAACAGGAAAATAGGAGAGAAAGAAGAGTGATAAAGGGGAATGGGAAAAAAGTAGATTAAGGGAGACATTAGTCCCAAATAAAATGATAACTATTAATATACAAAAATATTGGTGGCTCCTTTGTAGAGGCAAAGAATTGAAAACAGGAGATACCTAACAATTGGGGAACTGCTGAACAAATTATGATATATAAATGTAATGTGACATTATACTATATGTAATGATTAAGAGGATGGTTTCAGAGAAACCTGGGAAGACTGTTATGAATTTACAGAGTAAAACAAGCAAAACCAGAATAATTTATACAATAAGAACAATATTGTAAAGACAAACAACTTTGAAAGATTTAAGAAGTCTGATCAATACAATAACCAACCACAATTCCAGAGGACTCATGATGAAATTCATTTCAATAGAGAAGTGTAGGGCTCAGTGTGCAAAATTATTTTTAAAATATGACCCAAAATGGACATTTGTTTTGTTTGCTGATACATGTTGTTAACAAGTTTTGTTTTTCGAGCTTTCCAATTGGGAAAGGCTAAATAAACAAGGAGGAAAGGCTGGAAGGGGTGGCTGACACTTCAATCTTCTCATCTGAAATGACCAAAGGAGAGTACATGTACACACCCACATGCACAACTAAGTACAGAAATACATTTCACTCAACAGGGAAAAAGGAGGGAAGAGTTGGGAGAAGATAAGTTCTGTTATGAACATGCTGAGTTCAAGATATCTAAGAGACTACCATTTTGAAACGTCCAATAGTCAGTCAATTATATATTACTGTTGCTCAGGAGAGTCTAGGACTGGATAGCTAGATCTGGGAGTAATCTGCATAAAAATATTCAAAGAACCCATGGGAGCTGATCAATTCACCAAGTAAAAGAGTGAAAAAAGAAAAGATATTTCAGAAATAAAGCCTTTGGGTACATACAAGTGTAGGTGAGATGAAGATTAAGTAAGAGAGACTGAGAAAGAGTTCTCAGACAAACAGGAAAACCTAGAGAGGAAAATGTTCTGGAGGTGGACCAAAGTGTTAAATGTTGTAAAAAGGTCTCAATCTCTGACCTATTGCTTGGGTAACCTAAGACAAGTCATTTAACCTCTTTGGCTTCCAGTTTCTTCACCTTTAAAATGAAGGGGGTAGGGGCAGCTAGGTGGCACAGTGGATAAAGCACCAGTCCTGGATTCAGGAGGGCCTGAGTTCAAATCCGGCCTCAGACACTTGACACATATTGGCTGTGTGACCCTGGGCAAGTCACTTAACCCTCATTGCCCCTCCCCACCCCAATGAAGGGGGTAGACAATATCAATGATGAAGCTCATTTCAGATCTAAATTTATGATATCTTAAATACTGTTTTCTAGTCTTTGCTGAAAAAGACAAAATGATGGGTTTGGCCATTACTACCTTTTGCTCATTGATAAAGGTCTAAAACCCCTTCTATATAAATGCCTTTCAAACACTAGAGAAAAGTTATTAATGTTCTTCTCTAGGTTAAACATCTGCAGTTCCTTCAAAAGTTTCCTAGAAGTTGGGTTTTGATTTCCCTTAACATTTCTAATAACCTTCCTTTGGGCACCTTCCAGTTTGTTAACGTCCTACCTAAAAAAAATTTGGCACCCAAAACCAAACACAATATACCAGATGAAACCTTCAGATTTTTACCTCTTCCTTTCCAATGTTAATTCTTCTAATATCTTTCCCACATATTATGTAATCACCAGTATTTCCACTGAGTAAGGCAGAATACAGTTTTATGTATTTATGTCCCTTTTCGGGGGTTACTACACTTTCTATAATATAGCCTAAGGTGGCATTAGACTTTTTGGCTGCCACATCACATTGTACAGGGTGGGCCAACAAATATTTAATAACTCCTTTATTTTTAATGTACAATATCATTATCATCATACACAGCAAATATAGGAAATGAATTTACATTATGTGTAAAAACTCAAATCTTGTAAACTAAAGAAAAAATAATTTTCAAAGTTACTAAAACATCAGACCCCTTTGTGACTTTTGGCTCACCTTGTATAACCTCATGTTGTTCTGAATATCAGTCCACTAAAAGCTCTAGGTTTTTTTCATAGAAATTATGTCTCTGTCATCCTGTACTTGGTTTATTTGTTGTTTTTTAAACCTAAGTGGACAGAGTGCTGGACCTGGAGTCAGGAAAACATAAGTTCAAATCCAGCCTCAAACATTAATGAGCTATATGACACCAGGCAAGTCATTTCATCTGGGCTCATATGTAAAATCGAGATAACAACAACTACCTCACAGGACTGTTGTGAGGATACTGTGAGTTAATATTTGTAAAGCACTTTAAAGAACCATAGAAATGCTAGTTAATATTATTTTTATCATTATAGTTGGTCCATTTTTCTAGGGTACTTATCTCATTAGCATATCATTTTGTGACAACAAAGTAAACTATCCCTCCTAGCTTTGGTTCACAGGCAGATTAGGAAAACATACTAAAAAACCTTTGCCTGCCTTAACAATGATCCAGTAATCACTATTCTTTGGAAATGGTCATTTAAACAGTTTTAAATCAATATAACTCAGGCTACAATGGATGGAGGGAGGGAGGACAGAAGGAGAGAAAGAGGGAAGGAGGAATGGCTTATTAAATGCTTATATGTGCCAGGACTACACTGTACTGAATGCTTTACAAATATCTCTTTTAATCACTACAACAAACAATCCTGTTATTATCCCAATTTTACAGTTAAAGAAACTAAGGCAGTGATCAAATGATTTGACCAGGATCACATATCTTCCAAATATCTGAGGTTGGATTTTATAACTTCCTTTTCCTTCCTTTTTATTATTTTTAAGCTGAATTGGAATACTTGAATACTCATTCTGTTAACCTATTACCCAACTACATTCATCTTTGGCTTTTTATTGTATCTCATCCACTTATTCTTTGCTTATAATTTCTTAAGGAATTTTAATCCTTAGGTCTTTTACATTATAGAAATGTTTCACTGAGTTATAACTTTTTAAAAAATTCCTTGGCTATTACTGAAGAATGAAAAGAAAAAAGATATATTTCACAAATGTGACTTAAGTATGGGTTAGAGCTGCTACTGAAATGTAATCTATTAGGGTTAGCTCAGATATGGAAGTGGAGTTAAGTATTTCCTGTGATATGATTAATAAGAGTAAGGAAAGAACTTGGGAATGCCCTCAGATTTTCAGGGATGGAGAAGGGAACATAGCCTCATAGCAAGAGGACTGCTATTTTCACTGGAGGATGAAGGGTAGGACCAGGGCTCAGCATGGAGACTTCAATATCTGTACATTTCTATATAAAATTCAGTTATTGTTTTAAGATTTTTTTTAGGGGGACCCTGATCATAATCATAGTTCAATAAAGTATCAATTCAAATATCACACTTCTGTACATAGCTGAACTATTCCCCTGCCAAACTCAGAAACTTCCTATATAATTTAAGAGCCAAAGTTGTAGACTGGGTTTAAGTGACTGTGTATGAAAAGAGTTCCAAATGTTTTCTTTTTATTTTTAAGAATGGAAGAGATTTGGAAAGAATGGTACTCAGACAACACCAATCTACATGAATAGTACAACTTTTTTCCTTGGCAGCAAAGGAAGTTAAGAAATAGTAGAGTTCATACCAAAATACAAATACCATCATGGAAAGATGTAAAGTATGCAGAAAGGAACAGAGAAATGCCTGCTCTCAATTAGAGTCAGGTGAAAACTATGGTCAACAGTGATCAAAGCCTCTCACTTTAAGCTTTCTTTCAACTGATAATTCTTAGATAATCTATAAGCCTAAGGAATATACCCACCTAGCAATAGTAGTTCTCAATATCCTGTTTTCTCTTCCTGGCCTTTTTTTCTCGTCTCATCTTCCATATAAAAAGATAATGAATAAAAAGCCTGACATTGAAATATTTGTGTCATTTTTGTAAGCTGACTGTTTATGAAATTAAGTATTGAAAAAAATTAAATTTATTTAAAGTAACCACAATCAAGAAATGTAACACAGTCTAGGTTTGTGTTTATAAAACTCTCAAGTTATATAAATTTGAAGTTTGCTTCTTAATTCTGGAACACTTTCCCCAATTCTTACCACTAACTGCTGCATGCTGCTTCAGATATTCTCGTCTCACATTTATATTTTTCACCAGACACTGCCTGGCATGTGCTCTTCTTTCTTTCACTGGGTCTTTTGCACACAGTGCACAGATTGCCATGTATTCAAGTGGTAACCGTAATCTGGAAAGGCCCTTGTGAAGTTTCTGAGCAAACACTTGTCTTACTTGGTAGCATTCATCCTATGGAGGGAAAAACACATTCCTTTTGTATATGTCATGCAAATAACCATTTAAAGAAATGTGTTTGTTTTAGTGAACAAATATATAAACACATACACATATATAGGTTATTCAAAAAGTTTTAGTAAAGTTTTAAGCTTAATTATTTCAGAAACAGAAATACTACAAACTTCTAAAAATGTCATTTGAAAGGTTTTAAAAAATTTTATACTTCTTTAGTTTTGCATATTTCAAATAATAAAATTTTAATTTTCTTTTCTTTTCTAGGTGATACTTTCTCAGACCAGTGGACTGATAAAGAAGATCCTCTACATTTTCTAGTGGGGATCAGGTCAAAACAGTCCTGAAAGCATCAAAACCTCACTGTATGGATGATCATAAGACTGTAGTTAGAAATGCAATCCTTCTAGTCACTGAGTAAAAGCTAATCAAAAATTTTACAAAGTTCAAAAATCAACTAAAGCAATATATAGCACAAGATGGTGATTATGTTAAATTTTAACTTTTAAAATGCCAATATTTCTTAAAAATTAAATGACAAACCCTTAATATAGTTTGTTACAATAAAAATTTTAAAGCTATTAACAAAGGAAAAAACATATAGTAGGTTTCAAAAGCTTATTTGATAAAATAGTTCAACAAAAGCTTAAATATAAGGTTTTTAATATATGGTTAAATATATGATCAAGCAGACTCCTACTTCTAGGCAACGGGAAGAGAAAAAAACAAATTAGGGTAGAATACTAATTACAGTAGAATAATACCATATTAATTATCCCATTTGTTCACCAAGTATATTAAAAGCAATTAAAATACTTAATTTCTTTTCTAAGTTTTAGTTCATAAGACTGAACACATGGTTTTTAGACCCAGGCCCTAGCACTGGGTGAACCTGAGTGAGTCATTTAAGTTCTCAGACTCAGTTTCCTTTATCAGTGAAATGGGAATATTTGTACTACTACCCATCTCACAGAGTTGGAGAATCATAACTAGTTTTCTATGTAAGCTATTTAACTATTTTATTAACAAATTTACTATATATAAACTATGGCTGAAATGAAATCTATGCTGTTGGACAAAGCTGAGCTAGTGAATATAAATTAAGAAAGAGGAAGTAAAAGGACTACTGTGCTTTTCTCTCACTCCTAAGAAAGACATCATTTTATTTCCAAAGGCAAAAAGGTCTTCTACATCTTTAAAAAAACCAAATCAAAGGGTTATGATGCTATTATTGTAGGATGATTTTCCCCCTCTTAAAGTGCAGGACTAGAGAGAAAATCCATTACTTAGAACTTCAGGGTACCTTAGGACAGGGGTTCTTAACCAGGGGCTCATGACCCAGGTTTCTTTTTTCTTCAGTATTTTGGTTTCTTTTGTAAAACTGTGTATTTTATTTTAGACATTTAAAAATATTCTCGGAAGGCATCCTTAGGCTTCATTACACTGACAAAGTGGCCTATGAAACAAAAAAGGTTAAGAATTTCTGCCTTTTAAGATTCATTTGGTCTATATATCCATCATAATGTAAGAGAGATTTTTCTGACTTAACAGGAAAACAGAGAGGGAAATTTCAGATTGACCAGACTGTGGAACAGACAGAATGAAGAATGTTTAAGAAAAAGAATAACAGCTGGGGGGGATGTTACCTGACCTATTACAAGAAGCAAGGAGACGCAAAGTTCGGCTCCCCCAGGAGTATGTATATGAGGGGTATGGGGACAGGGTGGCACATGACAGTATCCTGGAAAACATGGTATACTGGAAAGTGACTTGTACTCAGAAGACCTGACTGTACTAACTATCTTCAATAAGTCACTTAGCTTCTCTGTGCCTCTGTTTCCAAGAACTGGTTTCTAAGATTTAAACCTATGATTCTAAGGGCTAAAAGATATAAATCCATAGCTAGATATGTGTTTTTGAAAGTTGATCTAAGGGAGTATTATTTTTTTTTAGTTTGGTGTGTCATTAAATAAAGTTATTTGATTTTAACATATCAATAATAAGGACAAGAACCTATTTATAAAATTCTTATAAAACTGGAGCAAGCTCAATCAGAACTGCCATTTTGAATTTTAAAGAAACTAAATGTTTCATAGCTCATAACTATGCCATATGTGATAGCAATATGCTGAAATAAAAAGTAGCAGTTCTTTCATTCAATATTTACTGAGTATATTAAGTGCACAGCAGATTTATTAAGTATAAGGAACTGAAGATCTTAAATGCTAAAACAGCAAAACAAATTTTATGAGGTGACTATTTCAAAAGAGAAAAATGTTTTATTTCCCTCAAATTTCTTAGGTACAATAAGTATCAATCACCTGAATTGACTCTTGCATTTAAACATAACATACTGTTAAATATTTAGGAAATAATTAAATTCTGTTAGTTTCTATAATTTCCTACTAAGGCTCTAGGGCTAACCGTCTCATCATAGTGTAGACAGAACCCAATGTATTTTTGAGGACTATTTATTCCAAAAGAGGAGAAACCGACAAAGGCCACGATGAAAAGGCTACAAGTACAGGCCAAGAAACAGAAAGCAGTTTGGTAATAGCCTAGTTCACCAGATGGCTTGAAACAAGGTACTCATTTCAGTCATAGGAACTCATGAAAATGTTCAACCAGGCATATAGGGATTGTAAGATCCAAATAATGAAATTATAGATCTTCTGAAGTATTAAAGTCTGTCATAGTCTTTTCTGCTTTAGTACTTTTTGTTTTAATTTACTTTTTCTATTCTATTAAATATATTCTACTATCTGGAATGTTCTGTAGATTTCCAATGCTACTTAAAAAGTTTGAGCAAACAAAGCTATTGTTCTTCAATTCTAGGGCCCCTAATTAAAAACCCCAATATAGCATGGCAGAAAGAGCACTCAATTTCAAATGATCCAGCATTCAAATTCCAGTCTGGTAACCTGTGTGACCTTGGGCAAGGTCATTTAATCTCTCTGGTTCTGTTTCCTCATCTACAGAATGAGGGGGTTGGAGAAGATGGCCTCTAGTGAACCTTCTAAGCCTTATGATCCTATCAAGGACTGATTAGAGTAGTATAATCACATTTGTCTGATGGTTTGATGTGTGAACATTTCTAGAAAGCAACAACTGAGTGACTTCTATTTTGATAAGCATTAATATAACATTCATCACACAACACTACCTACTTGAATAATCAATTTTTTAATGAATTCTACCACTGCTTAGGTATTTCCACTCTTGAAGCTGCATTCCAAAAACAGAAAAGGATGCTCAAAAATGCCTGATCAAGATTTTGGCAACCACACATGCCTGACTCCAAGAAAACAATACTGCTTACCCAGTCTTGCCAAATCATAAAGATAGGCACACCCTACCTAATATCATTAATTTGGCTTTGCTATAAAGCATTCATTAGTTGACTTTTTAGATGGTCTAACTTGAATTGTTGGTTCAACTCCAACAGAATTTCCAGAAATTATGGTAAAGTTTGATGTTATTTGAAAACCATATCAATTAGGGTAACATTTTATGTGACATGTTTGAACAGTTTTTATAGTTTATTTTCATAATTTTGAAACATTTATTTTCTTATTATGTTCCTATGAAATCAGAAAAAAAGCCGGATTACACAAGACTATGTATGCACAATGGGAAACATTAGGTATCAAATTCTGACAGAAACAGATGGAAACTCACTGGGTCTCTAAGGTATTGAGACATATGGAATTACACATACAAAAGTAGAGGACAAGAGTATAAGATTTTATATGTGACCATAATGCGTAAAATTCATAGCATACTGTTAAGAATTTCAGTCACTTTCTTTTTAAAAAATTATCTTTTAAAAATATTCTAAATGATATTTCAAACATTATACTAATAAAAATTCACATAAAATAATACTCAAGTTTAGAATCCAAGTAATTACTACAGATAATTACTTCAGTTCTTTAAACTTAAAGTCAAAGTACTAAGTTCTGCTTCAGATAGTATATGTTATGCTTTAATTCTTCAAGGACTTTTTATATCATTGTTTTGGCTATTTTCTCCTGAATCCAAATCAATTCTGAGCCTCATTAGATGGTCTGATAAACTTCTGTGGAATTAAAAAAAAAATCTTGCCAAGAAGTAAAAAATATGGTTATCAAAATAGGAATAGAGGCAATCATGTGATGCCATTTTGGTGACTACTTAAAGACTTCTGATTTTTTTTTTTCCCATTTAGTGGACTGCTTTGGCAACATATAAATAATGTGAGTGGCCTAGAATGTAGTCATGGAAATGGCCTAATACAGTAGAAAACAAGGACTAGAAAGCAACTGTGTTCAAATCTCACCTCTGACACTTGCCACCTATATGGCTTTGGCCAAGCCATTTAAATCTCTGAGTCTCCATTTCCCTGTCTGTAAATAAGATGGTTGCATGTTACAGCCCCTAAGTTTCCTCCAGCTCTAGACCCACTACAGTACCATCTAATATGAGAGAACTAAAAGTTCAGCACCACAGATTTAAAAAATTATTATGACTTGAGTGAATTAAACTAGGTTTGCACCACTTAAGTTTTTAATCTATCTTTTGGGATAGACTTTTTATTACTGCAATCTACAGACTATAAGATGTAGCCATTTTCCTTACATTGATAGCTAAAGCACATAACTGATATTGTTCTAATGTGATGATTTCATGGTAACAGGGTTCTTGGGCCAACTTCACAATTGCACTTCCAGCAGCCAGTCTCAGACGTGACATATCTGGTTTACTAAAAATAAGAAAGAAGAAACATATTAGTTTTTGTTTTTAATTTTTACATATGGTGTTGCTACTTCCTGGATCTTATTTTGCAATGATATATAACATTTGTTTGAAAATCAGATCTTACAAATCTTCAGCATCACTACTCTCCAATAAAACGTAAATCTATGTTAATTTCATGCTAACAACCCTTTTGCTCTTCCCTTAAGAAATAATTTTATGGGCCAGCTAGGTAGTGCAGTGGATAGGAGAACCAGCCCTGGAGTCAGGAGTACCTGAGTTCAAATCTGGCCTCAGACACTTAACACTAGCTGTGTGACCCTGGGCAAGTCACTTAACCCCAATTGCCTCACTTAAAAAAAAAAAGAAAAAAGAAAAGAATTTTATGCTAAACCTAAAATAAATCTGCAGACATACTATGTGACTTTTAACACTGGGTGTTTGTTTGTGAGTGTGTGTGTGTCTATTTTAATGGGGGTAAATATGGTAAATTAGAAAGTTTCAAAGCCTAATCAATCATTTGATCAACAAGTACAATATAAAATAATGTGAAGAGCAATGGGTCAGCAATCAAGAAAACAGGTCTGGTCAGAACGATCTTGTCTGACATGGCTAGTATGTCATTTCCCCCTTTTTGGATTCATCATTTGTAAATGAGGTGGAAGAATGGAAATAAATAGCTGATCCTTAATACACCATGACTTTAATATTTTAAAATATCTGCTGTCAACCAAACAGAAAGAACTAGTGCTGGAGTCAACAGAACTTTGGGATCAAGTCATATATCTGACCCATCCTGGCATCATCCTAATCCATCACAGTCAAGCCACATAACCTCTAATTCTCTAAGATTATAAGTAACATACCCTTTGTTGGTCTGCATGACTTGAAGCTGTTTCCATGTCAGGTATTCACCCTAACAGAGGTCTAGTTTCCAAGCCAAACTATCCAAATTTAAGTGAACATATTTTGCATTAAACAATCAGTAAAGTATAAAAGTAAAAAAAAAAATGACAAATTACATTAGTCATAATCATGCGTGGTTTTATGTAACTTTCCAAGGAATATGCTCTGGATTGGGAGGAACACTTATTTGGATGTTTGTTGGAAAGTGGCCTTTGTATCAAACCAAAATTAATTTAAAAAAATAAAGTTTAAAGAGTCCTGTCTTTTAATAGTTGCCTGGGGCACTAAGAAATTTAGTACCTCGTCCAGGGGAATATAACCAAGCAAGAGGCAGAGACTGATCTTGGCCCCAGATCTTCTAGACCCTAACTTCTTACAACTGTGGGTTGCAATCCCAAAAGGGGGTCACAAAAAATTTGGCAACAGTAAAAAGTTATATATGTATCTATATGCCCAGGGTCGCGTAAACATTTCTTGGATGAAAAGGGGTCATGAGTGGAAAAAGTTCAAGAAGCCCCTTTCTTAACAATTCTCTAATAAAGCTACAGAGCAGGTGCCCATCTACACTGATAGAGGAAAGTACTTTCATCAAGGACTCCCTATATTGATAAAATATTTCCAGATATAATTTCTAAAAAAGCTGATTTTTAAAAGATCTAATATTAGCCAAAACTGACACAGCAAGCACTCTAATATTAGCTCCCATTTATATACAGTGTTATAGTTTACCAAGGGCTTGTCTCAAAAGAGCCCTCTTTAGTATAATTATTTCTACTTTATAAATAAGCACATGAAGTTTCTGAAAAGTTAAGTGATTTGCCCAAGATCATACAGATAGTGAAGGAGCTGGCACTAAGATCCAGGCCTTTTGGCATCAGCTCTAAAGCTTTTTTTCTTACATCTTGCTACTTTCTATTGAATAACAGGTTTAGAAATAGTATAATGGAAGATAGGACAATGGCCAAGTAATTACTGTTCTTAAAATTCAAAATTCCAAAAATTACTTGTAAGCTCCCTTATAGCAGTTTAAATGTAAATAAAATCCACATATAATAAATGGAATCACACTACTATAGTATTATATATTACACATATACTTGTGTGTATGCATGTGCATACATACATACATACAAACAATTATTTTGTGTATTATACCTTTCACTGGAGAATTTAGTATAAATCAAAACGGTCCTTCATACTAGATAATGCAAATGTAGAAAATAGGGTATGAACGACAGAAAATTCACAAATTTAGGTCATGTTTATAGTTTTACTGTGAAGGAATATCATTCAATATTAATTAATGGATTATTTATTGAACGCCCACTTTATACATTAGCATTTTGCTAAGCACTGAAACAGATTAAAAAATACAAACATGTATGGTGGAGCTGTGAACTGATCCAACCATTCTGGAGAGCAATTTGGAATTATGCCCAAAGGGCTATAAAGCTGTGCATACCCTTTGACCCAGCAATGCCACTTTTGGGTCTTTTCCCCAAAGAGATCATAAAAAAGGGGAAAGGACCCACATGTACAAAAATATTTATAGCTGCTCTTTTTGTGGTGGCAAGGAATTGGAAGTTGTGGGGATACCCATCAATTGGGGAATGGCTGGACAAGTTGTGGTATATGAATACAATGGAATACTATTGTGCTGTAAGAAATGATGAGCAGGAGTTCAGAGAAACCTGGAAGGACTTGCAAGAATTGATGATGAGTGAGATGAGCAGAACCAGAACAACACTATACTCAGTATCATCAACATTATGTATTGATCAACTGTGATAGATTAGATTCTTCTCACCAATCCAATAGTACAAAAAAGTTCCAAGGACTCATGATGGGAAAAGCTCTCCAAATTCAGGAAAATAATAAAAAAAAAAGAACTATGGAATATGGATGTTTATTGAATCATATTATTTCTTTTGTTTTTGGTGCTGTTGTTTTTCTTTTTTGAGGTTTTCCCTTTTTTGCTCTGATTCTTCTCTTATAACATGACTAATGCAGAAATATGTTTAATGTTATATATAAAAATAACCTATATCAGATTACCTGCTATCTGGCGGGGGGGGGGGGGGAAGGGAGAAAAATTTGAAATTGGAAATCTTATATAAACAAATGTTGAAAACTACCTGTACATGTAACTGGAAAATAATAAAATACTTTTATCAGAAAAAAAAAACCACAGGAAACATGTAAGGAATGTTGGCTCCTCTCTCTCTCTCTCCCTTTTTTTTTTTTTTTTTTTTTTTGGTGAGGCAATTGGGGCTAAGTGACTTGCCCAGTGTCACACAGCTAGTAAGTGTTAAGTGTCTGAGGCCGGATTTGAACTCAGGTCCTCCTGACTCCAGGGCTGGTGCTCTATCCACTGCTCTACCTAGCTGTCCCGGCTCCTCCCTCTCAAGAGTTTATAGTCTTTAAAAAAAAAAAAAAGAGTTTATAGTCTATAACTAGTTATGATGCTGTGCTTTCCTACCTTAGTTCACTATTTCTGGAGGGCAAAGCATTAATTTCCTTCCAAAGTGACAATTAGCTAATTCAAAAATTAATTGTACTGATGTGCTAATGGGATACAGTTCTAAAATTCATTAAGGACTTTCCTCTAATTTTGTAGACATATATGCAAATTATAAAAAGGGTCTTCTAGAGACACAAAATTACTTGGTCTCTCTTTGTATTATGCCAATTTTTATAAATTAGTTCTGGAATCAATAGAAAATGAAATGTACACATACAAATATATAAAGTTCCTCTTCTTAAAAATTAACATTCTAAGAATATTACCAAAGACTACTCTTCCTTAAAAGTTGTACATCTCTTAATTTGTAGTAAATGATCATTCTACAAATCTGGATCGCTTATGAAAACACAAAAAATGATTCAATTTAACACCTGGGTTAAACAAATAATTCTAGTATATTTATGAAGCCATGACCAAAATTTTAAGTCAAGATTTTAATGACTGATATAGTAATAATCATCTTAATAAAAATCATGATTCTGGGAAAAGCTTATGCTGTCAACATAAGCATACATATGACCATGACCAAAGAATGTGTCAATAATTTATACTTCGTTATTAGCCAGAAATTTTTTCAGCCTCTCATTAGACTGTAGTGGGAAGAGACTTGAGACAAAGAGACAAAACAGCAGGCTACTGCAATAGAAAGGCAATGAATAGATTAGATATTGTGGGGAAGGTTTGGGGGAAAAGTGTGTAGTAAAGGGCAATACCTAAGTTTTAAGCCTGTGTGACCTGAAAAGGATGGTGATGCCCTCTACAGTAAGAGGGAAGTTTAGATGGGGAGATGGTTTGGGAAGAAATGTTGGGACATGCTGAGTGTAAGATGTCTATGGACATTTGGCTTTAGATGTCTAACAGAATTTAGAGATGCAAGTCTGGAGGTTAAGAAAGAGGTTAGAGCTAGATAACTGGATCTGAGAATCATCAACACAGATACTTTTATTACTACCAATCATTAAAAGCTTTGACTTAAATTTCACAGCAATACAGGCTCACTGGAATTCTAAACTTCAGGCAATGAAGATCTACTTTTATTTATTTAATATATTTATATATTTAGTGTTTTTAAAAGCTTCCATGATCTCAAGGTAGCAACAGGAAAAGGATCATTACTTGGGGGGGGGGGGCAGGGCAATGAGGGTTAAGTGACTTGTCCAGGGTCACACAGCTAGTAAGTGTCAAGTGTCTGAAGCTGAATTTGAACTCAGGTCCTCCTGAATCCAGGGCGGGTGCTTTATCCACTGCGCCACCTAGCTGCCCTCATTACTCATTTTGTAGACCAAGTTACTGACTTGCTACAAAGCCCCACCAAATTCATAGTACTGGTAAATCTTCTCATCCTGGCTTGGTCAATTCATATAAAAAATTTTAGGGGTGTAAACAAGTAGGCTGAACTTTAATGTACAGAAATGAGTTAATACTTCAACAACTTACTAACATAAGAAGATTTGAGCATCAAGTAATGTACAGTAAAACAAAATGCATAAATTAATGGGGGAATTATGAAGAAAGGAAGAGTGAGGAAAGAGAAAAATACACAAATCAGATCATAAAAGTATTTTTTAAAATTTTCTATCATCATAATGTCTTAGGCTAATACACAATAATGTTAGACTAAATTTTTTTTAATGACATACTCTTCTGTGCTATTCATTTGAAATTTCTTTGCTATTTTAAAACACCATCCCCCTCCATACAAACCACACAATGCTCTCAGTTCCTTTTTTAACACAGAAAGAACTATCTAACATTAGTCATTTTGGGGTTAGGTAATTAAGTAATTATGCCATTCACATGCTTCTCTCCCCCCACCCCCGGGGCAATGAGGGTTAAATGACTTGCCCAGGGTCACACAGCTAGTAAGTGTCAAGTGTCTGAGGCTAGATTTGAACTCAGGTCCTCCTGAAACCAGGGCCAGTGCTTTATTCACTGCGCCACCTAGCTGTCCCCATTCACATGGTTTTGAATGACTGAATGCATACCTAATTTTCCCCTGTTCCGTTAAGTCTCCATCACTATGCAGTATTGTTGTTAATAATCTCAGTGTAGAAGTTCCTGATTTGCTGTGATTGTTTTTCATTCCTAGCAGCCATCGCACCATCATTTTAATGGCCTGAATCTTAAAAGACAAAAAAGCAAAAAAAGTTAACAAGAAATTACTGATTTTTAAAAATATATATTTTTTTAAATCTAAGAAAAACTTAAAATTATACAAAGACAGAGGATACCTTTATGAGAATAACATTTTTTTCTTTTTAGGTGTGTGGGCCAAATTTAATATATGGAGAGTTAACTGGGTGGCTCGCCGAAATATTGGGGTCCTGGAAATGAGGGACTTCTAGGTTCAAAGCTCCCTCCCCTTTGAACTGCCTTTTTAGATATTTCTCCCAGGCCAATAAGAAAGGAGCCTTACAGCCTCTTTTCCACAAATGGATGATTTTATTAATTGGGAATAAAATAAACAGCAAAGGTGAAATTAATAAAAATCAAAGATAAAGGAACAGGGAAAAAGAAATACAGATAATCCTCCTACCTCTAACCTAAGTCTATACAACCCCTAACTTGCTTCCAGTTAAGCTAATTCAAAAGAAAGCAGGGCTTTTATGTTTACTCCTGCTGCTCACACCACTGGGGAAAAACAAAACAAAACTCCAGAACAGACTCAGACTCCCCTCAGTGAGCGTCTAATCTTCCTCCTCCAAAAGGGGAGGTCCTTCAAAAACTGCCTATGGAGTGAGGTTTTCTCCTTCTGAGATGAGTAGTATATGTCACTTCAGGGCTGGCCAGGTATGGCCCCTCCCAATGAGTCAGCCAAATTCCAATAATCTTACCTCATAGGTTATAATAAGTAACTTCACTATCAATTTCTAAGTCAGTGATGAACCATCTTAAAAGTACCAGAGGTCTCAAGAGAGGTTTGCATAAGGACCCAAAACACAATTACATTATTCAACAACTACTTCCTAAGGAATCAAAAGCTAAGACTCTAACCTCTAACTCCAGTCCTTTGTGTCAGGGAGCACTGAGGCATAATAACTTGGATCATATCAACAATTTTAAAGATCTTTCAGTGAAGAAAACAAGTAGGCTAGTCCCAGGGGAGCTAGGACTAATTATGAAACTGGAAACTAAATGATGAATACAAAAGAAAAATGCAGCTCAGTGTATGAAAAATTAAGGCCAAGAAAAACGGAAAATTCATAATAAATGTATCATGATAAAACATCAAATAGCTGTGTGGTTTTGTCGAGGGGTTGGGGGGAAATGGAATTTTCATACTTGTAGTTAATAAACTAAATGTATTTTACCTACATTCTATAGCCTCAATGTACATAAAATATCATGCATTCAATGAACAAAAAGTTTTATAAGTAACAAACACAAGCATTAAGATAATCAACTATGATAATAAGGGGCTAAAATTTAAGTTACCAAATGGACATATAATACTCACTTTAACTAGTGTCTCAGGAGAAACTTCTTCATCAGGAACCCACAGTTTGGTGGTCTTTTTCCCTGGAAGCTAAACAAAATTAAGTCTTCTGAATAAAGTACACCTACATGTGCAAATACACACATACAAATACAGGCATTTAGCTAAATCATTTAACATCTTTACACTCTAGTTTCCTCATTTGTAAACTGAAAAGGTTGGAGATGGTTTCTGAAGTTCCTTTTGAGGTCCCACCAACTGCAAAGGCTGAGTTATAGCCACAGCAACTCCATCAACTATGGCTGTGGATAGGGACTTAGGGAAGGCTTCATGAATCAAGTGTCATTCAAGTTAATCTTGAAAGGATAAGTTATAATTCAACAAGCAAACTGGGAGTAGAAGGGGAGAAGGCACAGAGGGGAAAAAAGGTCACTGAGTCCAAGATACATGGAAATATGGGGATGGAGGCAGTAATATGAGACAGCTAACATAAGGTAGGGCTAGACGGTAGAGAATGTTAAATATCAGGGTCCTCTTTAGCATTAGATCGTGTGTAGTGTTTAATCATAGATCTGATTGTGCTTGGTTTGACATATGTGCGCTCTACTTTACTTTGTTTTTAAATATGTGCTCTCAATAGGCTGTTTATTTAACTAAAGGCTATTGTCACAATTCTTTTACACACACATGAAGAATCCCAAAAGTCTTAAGCTTTAATAGCTTAAAAATACACTAGGACTTTTGTGGCATTCCATGAACAAACACATATATATATATATATATATATATATATATATATATATATATATATATATATATATATATATATATATATATATATATATATATACACACACACACATATATATACATACACACATATATATACATGCAAATACATGTATTTGTGTACATGTAGGCATATATGTACATTTTAGATATGTACAGGTATAAAATACTACTACATGCAAACTATAAGTTCCAACATGTTATTTTCATATTTATTTGATTTTTCTAATTATTACAAAATATATAAACAATTTTACCCGATCATTCATGAGAAGATCTTTCACGATGAAAGTTGCTACCAAAGATTTCAAAGGAGCAGCAAATTGATCTGGTGCAAGAAGAGCTATGTGACCAATAGAAACCAATGGTGTTATGAGATGTTCAAGGTTGCTTGGATCTAGGCTTTTATGCAGTGGCTGAAACAAGAAATGTTATGTCAAATAATTATAGATTTTTCCTGTGAAAAAATACTTATCATGTTCTGCACTCTGAAAATGCAAGGCAAAAGTCTATTGTTCATATAGTAACTGAATTTAATATTTATACTAATTCCAAAAACCAAAACATTTCAACTAAGTGGTACATCAAAGATAATAGGAAGGTATTATTAAAGGTCTTAATAAAGATTGTTATGCTGTTAACATTATTTTAATAATTAGATGAAGAGTATTATAACTTTAATAATTTTATTAGCATATTGGAAATATTTTATTTAAATAAAGATGGGCGTTCTGATCCATATTAAAAACTGTCAAACTGGAGGTGAGAAAATAATTAGCCAGTGAGATGACAACAAAGTAAAAGCTCTATTATCAATCCAGTTAGACCAAGAGGAAATGCCAATGAGTGAAAAAATATAATTAAATGGTTTAATTTGTGTTACCCAGGTAGTCTTCCTCTTTATTATTTCCCTTGATCTCCCAATTAGGACCCAAATCCTCCTTTGTAGCCTGAAACCAAACACTAGGGAAATCCCTTTGAGGGAGGTTCAAGTAAAGAGAGTTGCTAAGAACTTTGAAAGTCAAAACACAATACTAATATAAGATATTATTATTACCAACAAAATCCATAAGAAAAATAAAAGGTAATTTAGAGACCACCTAAAGAATTTTCTAAATCTGGGGCAGCTAGGTGGCGCAGTGGATAAAGCACCGGCCCTGGATTCAGAAGGACCTGAGTTCAAATCTGGCCTCAGACACTTGACACTTACTAGCTGTGTGACCCTGGGCAAGTCACTTAACCCCCACTGCCCCACAAAAACAAAAACAAAAACAAAATTAAATCTAAAGCCATTGTCACACAACAAGCTAAGCTAAATAAAAAATAAAATTACTCCATAAAACTAAAACTTTGAATTCAGAGAATATAATATTTGCTATATAATTACGGTGCTATGGTCAAGTTTTCAAGTTTAAAAAAAGAGAACTGCCCTAATAGCTCCAAGAATGTAGAAAGAGGTGGGGCAGCTAGGTGGCATATATGTAGATAAAGCACCAACCCTGGATTCAGGAGGACCTAAGTTCAAGTCTGGCCTCAGACACTTGACACTATCTGTGTGACTCTGGGCAAGTCACTGCCCCAGGGGAAAAAAAAAGAATGCAGAAAGAGGTAAGGCAAGGGATAATAGAAGGAAAATGGGAGAGGAAGATGGAAAGAGAAGCAGTTATAAGCAAAAAAGATTGGGATGCTCCCAGAACAGGTACACCTGATGACTAAAAACTATTTATATTGCAAGGATCTGGGTTAGATTTAGCATGCTTACTAAAAATTTTTATTTGGAAATCATAAATGATGGTTTCCAGAGACCTTCAGTAAAGTACTAGATAATAGATAATTTTAATTATTTGTATAATAAAATTAACCCCCACAAGATGGCTAAATATTATCATTACATAAAGAAAATATTAGTAGACTATTTTTATTTGGTCTAATAAAATTACTTCATTTATTTAGTCTTTACTTTGAATATATTAAAAACATTTTTATTATTTCTGTTACTTCATCAGTAAAGTGAACTTCTACTAAGTAACCCCTTTTACCAATGCAGAATGGCCACTGCGCTATAATTTGGAGTGTCTGGGAAACTAAGCAGTTAAGTTCCATCTTACCAATGGAATCATTATATCTTTTTTGGGGGGGGGCGGGCAGGGCAATGAGGGTTAAGTGACTTGCCCAGGGTCACACAGCTAGTTAAGTGTCAAGTGTCTGAGGCCGGATTTGAACTCAGGGAGTCCTGAATCCAGGGCCAGTGCTTTATCCACTGCGCCATCTAGATGCCCCCGAATCATTATATCTTAACGAGTACTCTCCAACACCTATACATTCAGCTTTGATGTCATATTGTCACTTAGTAATACAAAATAAGCTACTCTAAAGAAATTGTTTAACGACAATGCCAATAGGTCATCTATGTTTAAAAGAAAAAAATTCAATAAAACCCAGAGTTCCAACAGACTTTATTCACTCATTTAACACTAGATCTAACCATAACCACTGAATAAACTGCAGTGGTTCCCTATTGCCTCTAGGTTTCAAAAGCCTTTCACAACCAAGTCCTGATTGATGTTTTTAGTTTCAATGTACATTTATGACCCTCCTACAATTTGCAGTCCAGAAGAAGCAGTCTATGCTGTATTCTTTTTTTGGCTGGATTTGAATTCAGGTCCTCCTAAATCCAGGGCCAGTGCTCTATCCACCGTGCCATCTAGCTGCCCCTCTGCTACCTTGTATTTAATTATTTTTAGTGCATTTGTATTTATTTTCTTTATATTCATTCTGCATATGTTTACATATTTATTATATCTCCTATTAAAATGTAAGCTCCGAGGGGCAGCTAGGTGGCGCAGTGAATAAAGCACCAGCCCTGGATTCAGGAGGACCTGAGTTCAAATCTAACCTCAGACATTTGACACTAGTTGTGTGACCCTGGGAAAGTCACTTAACTCGCATTGCCCTGCCCCCCCCCCAAGAAGAATAAAATGTAAGCTCCTTCCTAGCAGAGATTGTTTTATTCATTGCATTTGATTCCCTGTTGCCTATCAGTGTGTAGGTGCATAATAAATACTTGGTGATTAACTGAACTTCTGTAATTAATTCAGGTAAACATTTAGGAGAGGGGGAGAGGGAGAGGGAGAGAGGGAGTGTAAACAATTCTACCTAAAAAATCATCATCAACAATAAAAGATATAGATTAGAAAGTATAATCGAATTCCTTTCCATAAAACCTCTAGTCACTTTGAATTGTTAAAAATCCATTTTAAAATTTCTTCACATACCCACAAAAATGTATTTTCATAACTTTGGCATTGAGATCTATAAATTTTTCAAATAGACACATTCCAAAAATACTAGAAAACATACATTCAATTGGACAACATATCCCAAGTCTTGAGTATATAGCAACATTATACATTTGTATATAGTTAAAATGTAGGAAAAGGGCTAACTTTTTAAAAAAGAAATTTGTTTACCTCGAATATCTGTGCAAATTGTGTCTCTTTACTGGAAAATATTGCATGGATACAGTGAATAGCATATTTGGCTTGACGTGGAGGTCCTTTTTTAGCTTTGTGATGTAGAACTGGAAGCAAAGCCCTAAAATAAAATTAAGAAACAGAAAATAGGGAAATAAGAATAAAAAAGACGTATACTTTATATTTTAGTGCATATGCATTTAAAGTATCCTAAGTGTAGATAGACAAGTTTTCCAGATGTCTACTCAGAATAAATTTCAGTATAAATTCATGTAGTATAAATTCAAGCTTAAGGGTGATAGATTTTGCTTTTTCCCCCATTCTTTATAAATAAAAATGAGAAGAATGGATTTTTAATTAAGTAAGTAGCACTATTAAATGTAATATTTATGGCCCAATGTTTCCCTTATCTGTACAGTCCTGTTCTTCCCACCATGGCTTAGCTCCCATCACCTTACACTATCTACACAATGCAGTCGAAAATTCTTAGCCTAGCATTCATTTGAACATCTCCAGTAATTTACTTGTTCTAATTTACTTTATTCTAATCACTTATAGATCCTTAACATGAACTCAACACCCATCAATCTGGAATGCTCCCCCCCAATGCCTCTCACACTCACAAATTTCCATATTAACTTTTTGTTTGGAATTTCTTTCCTTCCACTTCAATTATCAAAATCCTCTCTTACCCTTCAAGGTCCCACTTAAATTCCACATAAAAACACCTTTGTGACTATGCTGAATAAAAGCAATCTATTCTTTTGACAGAAGCCTACACCTCTTAGTTTGTACAATTCATATGGAAGTTATCCATACTTTTTTGTATTTTAAACATCTGTCTTCATGTCCTGTCTCCTTTACATGATTATAAGTTCCTGAAAGTGAAGAAGTGTCTTATAGTACTTTATGCACAAATAAATACTTTCTAAGTGGGATGTGATCAATGGATATTTGTTGAATTAATGAATGAAAGGCTTTTAATTAATGCAGAATAGTCTAGAACCTAGCTTCTTAAACTGTGGGTTGCAACCTCATATGAGGTCACATAACTGAAAGTAGGGGTCAGGAAAAATTTGGCAACAGTAAAACATTATGTGTACCTATTTTATATATCTATATACCCAGAGTTGCGTAAAAATTTCTTAGGCAAAAAGGAGTCACAAGTGGAAAAAGTTTAAGAATCCCTGGTCTAGAACTTTCAGGAAGGTAGTCTGGTATAGAGGAAACACTGTAACTATCATAAGACCAGATTCCACCTTTAATAATAGTGTGCCGTAGCTTATCATCTGAACTTCAGTTTCCACCTCTGTAAAGTAGAAATACTATACAGCAATATATAAATGAGCTCTAATCATTATTATTTTTAATAATGATAATCATATACAGTCTTCATAATACCATCACTGTACTGATCTAAATACAAATGATACTTTTTCCTACTCACAGAATCACAAAGTTGTTGTTTTTTGGGTTTTTTGTGAGGCAACTGGGGTTAAGTGACTTGCCCAGGGTCACACAGCTGGTAAGTATTAAGTGTCTGAGACCACATTTGAACTCAGGTACTCCTGACTTCTGGGCCAATGCTCTATCCACTGTGCCACCTAGCTGCCCCAATCATAAAGTTTTTAGAACTTAACAGTGCCTTATTTAGAGTGTCTCTTCATCTATGGATATGGGAAAAGTGCATGTTCAAACAGGGGATAAATCAGATCACAGAAGATAAAATGGACAATTTACTAAACTGTGCCAATCATTTGACACAATACTACCAGGCCTATATTCCAAAGACATCAACAAAAGAGGAGAAAAAGTTCCATATGATCAAGAATATGTGTTGTAGCTCTTTTGGTAGTGGCAAAAAACTGGAAACTAAGGGGATATCAATCAATTAGGAAAGGGCTAAATCATTTTTGTTATATAAATATAATGGGGGGGGTGGCAAGTTCGGTGGCACTGTGGATAAAATATCGGCCCTTGATTCAGGAGGATCTGAGTGCAAATCTGACCTCAGATACTTGACACTTACTAGCCGTGTGACCCTGAGCAAGTCACTTAACCTTCATTGCCCCGCAAAACAAAAACAAAACATAAATATAATGGAATATTATTGTACTGCAAGAAATGAAGAGATGGTTTCAAGAGAAACCTGGGAAGACTTGTATGAAATGATGCAGAGTGAAATGAGCAGAATCAGAAGAATAATTTATCTAACAATAATGTAAAAATGAACAATTTTGAAAGACTTTTTTGGGGGGTGTGGGGGCAATGAGAGTTAAGTGACTTGCACAGGGTCACACAGCTAGCGTCAAGTGTCTGAGGCTGGATTTGAACTCAGATCCTCCTGAATCCAGGGCCAGTGCTTTATCCACTGTGCCATCTAACTGCCCTGAAAGACTCAACTCTTATGCAATAATCAATCATGATTCCAAAAGACTGAAGGTGAAAAATGCTACTCAATTCCTGACAAAAAGATGATGGAGTAAATATGAAGAATGAGACATACATTTTGGATATAACCTTGTTACAAGGATTTTGTTTGTTTGTTGGGGGATAGGTTGGGATTGGAGTGAGCAGGTAAGGGGGAGGGGGGTATGTGTGAATTAATGTTTGATAACTGAAAAAACTCAATTAAAAAAAAAAAACCTGAATGGGACCCTTATAGCGTTCTTCCATTAAAATCCAATCCCTTCATTTTACAGTTATAGAAACCAAGTGAGGTTGAAGAATTTTCTCATAGCCAGGCAAGTAGGTCACTTAGGATATGATTCCATGCAGTCTAACTATATACAAAAAACCTAAATTCAGCTTTGTCATTCTGTTACTATCAGCTGATGGTGGCAAAGATGGCAAATTGTAGAAAGAATAGGAAGATGAAAACACCTTAATTTAAATTGCAAGAAATATATAAAGAAATCTTTCACAGTAAGCATTTTAAAAGTACTTTCCTAGCACGTAGCAGAGGACCAGAAAGATTAACAAATGACTGTTGACTGATTACAGTCATAATACCATTATTTTAAAAGAAATTGTTTATAACAATCATTTTATTCTAAAATCAGCCCCACAAAAGTCACACATTCAATAATTTATTTTTCTTTTATATAAAATTTATATTTTAATACAGGTCAAAGTAACTATGACCTGTATTATGATACAGATAGTGGTGGGATTTCAAAGAATGAACCTTAACAAACAGACATGAAGTCTTTTTGGAAAGAGAATCCTCATGTCTATGGGGGCCAAAATCAGTACCTCTTAAATGGGAGTTTAAGTGGCAAGTGATAATCTCTGAGCTGCATGATGGTATGAAGGCTTCAGAATCTAAGAATACCTACTATGATATATGATAGATTCCCTATAATGTTATTCTTGGTAACACATACTATAGTAAATGTTGAGGAAGAAAAAAAAGCAGCTACTTTTTGGTCTAAATAAGCCACTTGGATTTACCTGTCTTATGATGTCCTTTTGGTACAAATGATCTATCATCATGAGACATTCAACAAGTATTTGTCACAACAAGGTAGTATTTGTGTCCCCATTACTGAGCACAGTGTTTGGCAAGTAGCAAAGACTTAATAAATGCTAGTTTCCTTTCTTCTTTCCTTATCAATAAAACCTGTCCATCCACCTAATATCCTCATTTCTATTGATGGCACCACCATCATCAAAGCAAATCAGACTTCAATCTTGAAGCAAATTTGACTCTACTCTTTCCTTTATCACTTCCAAACCCAATTTGTTAAGTCTTGTCAATTCTATAGATGTTTTAGGTCTAGTATCTTCCCTTCCCAACCTAATATACTAGGTTAGAATCTGAATCACCTTCTGCCTAAAATAATTCTCCTAACTAGAGTCACAGCATCTGCTATTTCTGCTTTATAAGCCATCCTTGACATCTATGTTAAAGAATCACCTTAATGCACAGATCTAATCACAATTTCTCCACTCAAAAAACTGTTAGTAACTCTATTGCCTATGAAAAAATACAAATCCTTTAGCTTAGTATTTAGGATCCTGCATAATTTAGCTTCAATTTACCTTTTCAGCTTTATTTCACAGTATTCTCCTTTCAGACTCTATGCTCCAATAAAACTGGGGACCTCTCTCGCCCCTCCCCATTGCTCATCTTTCCCATCTATGCTTTTCCCAAACTTGTAAAAGTCTTCTTCATTCCTACCCCACCTTCAAAGTTCCCCCATATCTCTGTTTCTATCCTTCCTCTCCCTCAAGGCCTACCTCAGATGCTTCTTCCTTTATAAAGCTATCTAAATTTGCCTACCAAGAAGCAATTTCTTCCCCTCCTTAAATACTTTGAGGTCCGTGGTTCATCTCTTCTATGAATTTAATAATTTTCCAACTGTATTTTAGTTATTTATGAAAATGTCTCATTCTCTCTCAGTTGTCTATACTCCTTCAGCAGAGGAGGACTTTCTTGTTTTAAATTTTATGTTTCGGGGCAGCTAGGTGGCACGGTGGATAGAGCACTGGCCCTGGATTCAGGAGGACCTGAGTTCAAATCCAGCCTCAGACACTTAACACACTTACTAGCTGTGTGACCCTGGGCAAGTCACTTAACCCCAATTGCCTCACCAAAAAAAACATATAAATAAATAAATAAAACAAATTTTATGTTTCGGCACCTCTCATAAAATAAAGGTTTAAAGGAAATAAAGTTTGTTTTACTGAACTGAAATGTATTGGTGAAGAGCTTGCCTACTTTTATTTCCATTATTTATATTTTATATTTAAAATAGACATTTATTTTCCTATGAAATTCTGAGTCATACACATACTTAGAAATGATGTGAATCTTAGAAATTGACTTTGAAAAGTTAAATTTGTGCCTATCAATTTACAATCTCACTCCTAAAAATTTCACTGACATTAAAAAAACTTTCATATTGTTCTACTTTATATTATTCTTTGAGAGATTAGACAAGCCCAATTTAATGATGCTTAAATATTTCCTTTTGAGCCAACATTTAATTCAATGACTTTCTTCACCTCTACTCCCCTGGCCCCAAAACACATAGATGCATACACACACACACACACACACACACACACACACACACACACACACACACACACACACAAGCATAAATTCTCTTTCTGAACTTAATATTATCTGACATAGTATTTGCCAATGTCAGTTTAAAATAAGGTGCCAGTCTTGTGCAAGAGATTCCAACCCTTATTATAGAAAATAATGCAATTTTTTCAGTGTTTTTCTAAATTCCATCCAAATAGAAAATATTTCATTTTATCCAGAAAAACTATTTTATTTTAAAATATATTTTAAGTTTTAAACCATACTATTATTCTAGTTAACAACAGTTCTGAGACTGCTTATGATGAAATTTTCTGGGAAAAGCAAAAGACCAGAAAAAAATTTGTCCTATGGGGAGTTATTTCTACTGCTTAAAAATTGAACACAAATGGAGTAAATTCAACTTACGATCTTATATGTGGGAAGTCTTCTTCAATTTTGCTTCCTGTGTTTTTGAAAATTTGTAATGCAGCTTCTGCTACTTTTTCATCATCCATTTTTAGGCAAGCCAGAAGAGATTCAAAAGTTTCAGCCGAATGGAATGAGATAGGATGTGTAAATGAGAGTACCTTTAAAAAATTATTTTTAAATGATTATTACATTTGTATACCTTCATAAATGTTCAAATGTTACTCTTTATCAAACCAGAGATATTATCTAATAGACATATTACAACTAATAATCTGATGTGTGAACTAGGCCTTATTTTTAAACTCAAGTTTCTTCATATGTAAAATGAAGTGGTTAGAATACATCTCACTTCCCTCCCAATTCTAACATTCAGTAATTTTACTACCAAGCATAAGTTTATGAAGAATGGAAAAGAAATTGTTAACTTTAGGTTATAATCCTTCATACTAGTGGTACTATTAACTAAACTAGCCCAGACAGTGCAGAACTGGTCTTAGTTTTCAAGAGGTCAAAGAACAGTTTTAGAACCTCACTTCAATAAGTTGTTTAAGTTTAATAATGCTATCATCCCGGGGCAGCTAGATGGCACAGTGGATAGAGCACCAGCCCTGGATTCAGGAGTACCTGAGTTCAAATCCGGCCTCAGACACTTAACACTTACTAGCTGTGTGACCCTGGGCAAGTCACTTAACCCCAATTGCCCCGCAAAAAAAAAAAAATAATAATGCTATCATCCAGAAGATACTTTTAAGAATTCTTCAAATGATAATTTAATACTACTTGAACAAAACTATTATATTGTCAATTTCTCATTTTCTCCACCTTATCTGCTATAAATTGGGTTTGTTTTAATTTTGCATGGGACAATGAGGGTTGACTTGCCCAGGGTCATACAGCTAGTAAGTGTCAAGTGTCTGAGGCTGGATTTGAACTCAGGTTCTCCTGAATCCAGGGCTGGTGCTTTATTCACTGCACTATCTAGCTGCCCCCTTATAAATTTCTAATGATGGATAATAATTCATACTCAAACTCAGTAACCTTGATATAGTCTATTTGCCTGTTTCTCTCCCTATCTTTCTGATTATTCTTTCTTGTCTATTTTATTAGCTTCTCTTTTTAATCCCAGCCACTCTCCAAGACTTAGTTTTTGGCTCTTGTCAGTAAAGATTAAAAGTTTTTTGAAATTTCATATACTTTCACAACTTCATAGAACCCAGAATATGAGATGGGCAGCAGGAAAAATGTGCTGGACCTGAAGGAAAGACTCTAGCTTCAGATCCCACCTCTGACACTTAATTAAACTGTATGACCACAGAGAAGTTACTCGGTTTTCCTTACCTATAAAATGGGGTTAACAACTATAATGCTTATCTCACATGATTTTTGTGAGAATCAAATGAGATAATATAAAGGGCTAAGAAAACCTTAAAGTATTATATAAATGTCAGTTGTTGTTGTATTATCTCATCCAACCTTCTCATTTAATAGATGAGAAAGCTCAGGCCCAAAGAGATTAAATGAAGCCTTCTCAAGTCGGATCAGTAAGTGACAAAGGAGGGCCTATATCTTGCCCCTATCTAACATGCTGGACTAAGGCCCCCAATTGACATTTTTAGTCACATCTTTCACCTTTAATCTACTATCTTCAGCTGTCTTCAAAAGAATAGATACCACCAAATTATTGTCTCAGATATATTAAGGTAGGTAAGTGGTATGACAGAGTATTGGGTTTGGATTCATGAAGACCTGAGTGCAAATCCTACCTCAAATAATGACTGTGTGACCCTGAATAAATTACTTCTCTCAGACTCAGTTTCCTCACATGTAAAATGGGGTTGATAATAATAGCAACTGCCTCAAAAGGGTTGTTCTGAGGATCAGCTGAAATAACATAGGCAAAAGGGCTTTATAAAATTTAAAGCACTATAAATGTTAGTTCCTATTATTACATATTTTAAATTGAATTCATTACTTTATTCCTTCTTTCCAACATGCATCATCTCTATCAAATGCATAGCTGTCCCCTGGAAACTTATTGGCAAGGTTTTTTTTGATTCCTTTCTTTCTCTCCACGTGTTCCTTACACCCATATTTTCACACAATACCTATACCCATTTCCTATCGGCCACCAGATTCTGTCAATTCTTCCTCTATAGGAAATTGAGATTCACAGAGCTAAATGACTTGTCATGCTAGTGTCAACTGGAATTCAAACCCAGCTCTCTTGGGTACAAATCCAGGGTTCTTTACATTATATCACCTTGTTTAATTAAGCTCTCTATACTTTTTGGGGGGGGGAGGGGTTTGAGGCAATTGGGGTTAAGTGACTTGCCCAGGGTCACACAGCTAGTAAGTGTCAAGAGCTTAAGGCCGCATTTGAACTCTATCCACTGTACCGCCTAGCTGCCCCTCTATACATTTTTTAATTCCTGAGAAGAGGGCTAAATCAAAGGCTCAGGAACAAGGTCTACCATAAGCTAGAAGCTCATAATATGAGTTTTGAGTGGGTTTTGTTTTTTTCCATTAGAAGTAATAAGTTTATGCAGAGCCATCCCCATTCTCTTTCCCTTTGTGGTTAATAACAAGCAATTAAGAACTTGGTAGTCAGGATCATGGGTCACAGATTGTAGCAACATTCCCTATACCCTCTCCCATGACAAGTTAAAGAGGCTACTGGGAAATAGAACATAAAGCCTTAAGATTTCATTAGAACACAAGCATAATTTAGGGTTATGATATTTAAATATATCATAACTTTTAAAAAATGTTGTTTTATATATAAATGGGAATTACTGTTGCATAACAGTACTACACAGCCCATGCAACTCTAAACCTAGAAAAAAGTACACATAGGTAAGTTTTTTTAAAAATGCATGTTTTCCATTACATATAGAATCACAATTAGAATATGCTGAATGTATTTACAAAGTATTTCAATCAGTTAACATATTAAGTATTCATGTGACAAGTACCAGGGATACAAGTAAAAAGAATGAAACAACCCCAACTCATGAGGAGCTTATATTCAAATGGGGAAGACATCAAGATGTACTTAATGTCAAGTCTACTTACCTTAAGCAATTCAAGGCCTGCCCTGATTGCCTGATCAGTTGGAACACCCTCATCTTCATCATCTGCTGTTCCATCTATTGACTTGTTCACTTGCTTAATAAGAGCACTAAAGAAGAACCAAAGTTCAAGAAAAAAAATTTTATATATATATATATAATTATATTTCATATACATTCAAATTAGAGTTCAATATAATTTCATATGGAAAAGTACCATAGAGAATTTCAAAATTAAAACGGATTAAGTTCCAAAATACAGACATCTTTTCAGAAATATCATTTCTCATATTATTCAAAAGGAAGGAAAGAAGAGTTTACCAGGTTATTTATTTTATCTTTCACAGAAAGTAACTTCATAATATTTACTAATTACAATAATTTAAGAGAATATTAGAATGACTGAATTTTTTGGAATGATAAAAGGATTTGCCAGTAGACTTGTTAAAAAAGCCAAATGGTATTGTCAAAATGAAAATATCTAAAATTTTTAGTTCAATAAGCTGCAAGTTTTGAGTACAATCAAAGAAAGAAACTATTCCCCCAAAAAACAGAAAAAGGAAATGAAAACAATTACCTATTCCTACAGTAAAAACAAAAATGTGGAAAGTCATAGTGGAAAAGACTTCATTATAACATTAAGAAAAAGAACTATACAAATCAAAGTCACAGAAATTTAGGATTAGAAAGAACCTCACAAGCCCTCTATTTTAAGCCATATCCCAAAGGAACCCCAACTAAAATATGCTCAACAAATAGTCATCCAGCATATGGCTGAAAAGCTCCAAAGAAGGTGAAACCACCAACTTCAGAGAATGCCTGTCATTTTAGGGTAGCTATAATTGTTGGTTTGGGGTTTGGGGTTTTTTTGCAGTGCAGTGGGGGTTAAGTGACTTGCCCAGGGTTACACAGCTAGTACCAAGTGTCTGAGATCGGATTTGAACTCATGTCCTCCTGAATCTAGGTCCAGTGCTCTATCCACTGCGCCACCTAGCTGCCCCCAGGTAGCTATAATTGTTAAGAATTTTTTTTTCAGATGAGAAAGCCCATGTGCCACTTTTATAAGTTCCAATCCATTGCCTCAGGCTCTTCCACCTGAGACCAAACATAACAAAGGTAATACCTGTTCCTCCCAACAGCCCTTCAAATATTAGAACTCAACTATCACACCCTCTATTTTTCCACATACTCTTTAATCCTAGTGCCTTCCCTCCATAGATTATCTCCAATTTACCTATCTTTGGATCTTTAGCACTTAGCACTATGCCTATGATATAGTAAGTATCTAACAAATCAAACAGAATCATAGAATGTCATAGAGAAACTTGACAGCCAGGAACAACATTAGTTTAGAAAATAAAATGATCTGTAAAAATATCACAGAAGTGGGGGGTAGCTAGGTGGCACAGTGAATAGAGCACTGGCCCTGGATTCAGGAGGACCTGAGTTCAAATCTAGCCTCAGACACTTGACTAACTGTGTGACCGTGGGCAAGTCACTTAACCCTCACGACCCACTACCTCCCCCGAAAATATCACATAAGTGGACTACTAATAAGAAGATAAAGAGGACCAAAAAGAAGTTTAGAGAAAGCTTCGTATGAAACCCAGTTTAACTAAATCAATTCAGGAGTATTTAAAGAAAAAAGTAAAAGGAAAATACCACTCAATTTAAAAAAAATATGGAAAACATGTGTCAACATTTCTAGAACATAATATTTCTCTATGACAACAAAGCTGCCACAAAAGGACTCTAATATTTCAGTACCCAATGCAGTACATGGACAAATGAAAACTGAACTGAAGAAATGAAAAAGAGAAGAGCAGCTAGACTACACTTGTTATACACAGAAGAGATCTATGCTCCAGGGGGCACAATTTTCAAGATACTAAGAGATAAATTCTAAAGCTATCCAAGAGGAGAAAGATACTAAACTCCTGGACAAAATCACATAAGATATTAAAACCATGAAAAAGTATTCAAAAGACATCAATAATTAATACATGTGAGGAAAGGAGTAGGATCTCATAAATGATATTTTACTCATATATGAGTCTAAGAGAAAAAAACCTTATAATGGATGAACCTTTCATTAAAGGACTTTTATGACAGGTCAAATACAAGCAACACCTGGGTGTGAACTGACTGCCATCAGCACCATTAAAGGGTGATCTCAGATTCAATAAAATAATGAAACACTATCATCTAATAATGATAAAGGCATAAGTTCAAAAGAAATAATAAAGTTTCATGTGGCACAAAGCAGGATAATAAATTGCATAGTGAATTCAAGTGGGCTGTAGAATTTTAAAAATTATTAATATTTTATTTTCACATCATTTCCCAATACATCCCTCCTCCTAACCATTTTCAGAGTTTTAATCCTTCTTTATAACAAAGAGGAAGGAGGGGCAGCTAGGTGGCACAGTGGATAGAGCACAGGCCCTGGACTCAGGAGGACCTGAGTTCAAATCTGGCCTCAGACACTTAACACTTACTAGCTGGGTGACCCTGGGCAAGCCACTTAACCCCAATTGCCTCACCAAAAAAAAGGAAAGGAAAACTCAGTCCTATATAAAAACCAACAAATACATCAACCACAATATAAGTATGTTCCACATTTAGCTGTAGCATATTACTAACCATGACTTGCACATGGAATTTGGAATAAAGGGATGGGTTAATCTTTCCTATCAGATTTTTCTCCATCCATCTTCCAGAGAATTGCACCATGATCCTTAGGCTCTAAAGGATAATGAAGCGTCTACCTAAGTCAGGGACTGTTTGTCAATGTATTTAATTATAGCAGCTTACAGAAGTCTGGAAGAAATTTAAGAGATGATATTAATGAACTTCCCTAGAGTAATAATAATTAGTATTAGTGGGACTTTTCAACCAATACTACATTCATTACTTATCTTTAACTAAAAACCTGCCTTTCTTCCTGAAAATACCAAATCTCTTACAACCTCTGAGGGGGAAAAACATTCACTTCAACTCACAGGAACAAGGGATCAAATCACCACTGCTCCTTCTAGATCAGTCTACCACTTTTCCTCTTTTGAGGAATATTTCAAACATTAGGAAGACTTAAAAAAAGATGGAAGAGACATGTTTTTGAGCAGAGGGGAAAAGGATAAAAGAAAGGGTGAAACTGAAGAGACAAAGGGAGTAAATGAAAGAAAAAACATCTGCTACACGGCTTTACCATGCTAACTAGGTCTGCTAAAAACTTCTACTGAGGGGCAGCTAGGTGGCACAGGGGATAGAGCACCGGCCCTAGATTCAGGAGGACCTGAGTTCAAATTCGACCTCAGACACTTCATACTTACTAGCTGTGTGACCTTGGGCAAGTCACTTAACCCTCAATGCTCTGCAAAACAAACAAACTTCTACTGAGTTCTACCTGCCATTCAGTAAACCTTTTAATTTATTTCTTGATGACTCCCCTCTCTATTCTCCCATAACTTTTTCCCCCTCCCAGCACTTCCCTTGTTTTCAAAAACTAATTTTGTCACATAATTTACTAAAGAAGACCATCAATAATGATAGCTTCCTAAAATGTCCTCTCTATCCAACTGAAAACATCTGTCTTGTCTCATGCTTTTCTATTTCCCTTTTGTTTCAGAAAAAAGAGCCTTTCCTTTCCCAGACTAACGGGCTACCTTTATTCTTGATCTCATTAAGAATGATGAAGAATATTTTGGTGTGAATACAGGGAGGGAAAAACAAGCAATATCATAATGACAGTTAAACATTTACAGAAAAGGCATTAACTCAAATGCTATTTTTACCGTTTTCCCATGAATCACAGCTTTCCATTCAATAAACATGTATTATGTATCAGTAAGCATGACGTTAAAGGCTTTATAGTGAAATGAACAGAACAAAAATGACTAAAAGAACTGAAATTCAAGATAAAGTAAAGAAATAAGAGCACCAAGAGATAAAATCTAATCCGAGTACTGAACGAACTTGCAATTGTTGAATCTTTGAAGAATAAGGGGGTGTAGGATAACTTATAAGAATATTGGAGGGCAGCTAGGTGGCACAGCACCGGCCCTGGAATCAGGAGTACCTGAGTTCAAGTCCGGCCTCAGACACTTGACATTTACTAGTTGTGTGACCCTGGGCAAGTCACTTAACCCCCATGGCCCCCGCCAAAAAAGAGAGAGAGAGAGAGAGAGAATATATTGACAAACATTATCTCCTTTTTTCAAAAAGCGGAAGAAAATGGATACTTGAAATTATCAACCAACTTTGTAAAATTTTAGAAAGAATTCTATTAAAAGGCCTGTAAGCACTTGACAAGGGCTAAGAATAAGTCATGACAGACTAAAATAATTTCCTTTTTGACAGGGTTGCTATCTGAGGAATGCTATGGACATATTTTACTTGGACTTCATCTAGTAAGATTTCTCATCATATGCTTGTGATTAGGATAATATACAAACCTGAGTTTACAATCTTTAAAAACTCCTTTAAATTTTTTTTCAGGGGCATCTTCATGGTTCCATCTTTGATTTTTCCTTCTCTTCACCTTCATATCTAATTAGTTATCATTTCTGAAAATTCTACCCATAAAACATCTGTTCTTTCTTCTCTTCTCTATTCCCATTTGTACCAGGGTTCTTATTACCATCTACTTGTACTTCTGTCAACTCCATATTCCAATCCGGAAACATAACTACCAGAATAATTTTCTTAATACACAAATCGGGCAATGTCAGTACCCTATGGAAAATCTTCAATTGCTTTTAACCGTATACTTCAAACTGTTGCATAGCACTCAAGACTCCAGCTTTACTGAGTGCCAAATATTCTTCTTCACATGTTTTATTTATATGTGTATATATATATGTGTGTGTATATATATATGTGTGTGTGTATATATATATATATATATATACACACATACATATATATACACACACACACACACACACACACACACACACACACACACACCCTTGGAGTTTTTTTGGTCCTATCCCTTTGTTCAAATTATTCCTCATAACTGGAAGGCCTCCCCACTCACAACTTGATGAGTTACTATATATCCTTTAAAGTTCAACTCAAATATCACCTCCTCAATAAAACCTTTTCACACTTTATTTTATTTGCACCTGTCTACTGTACTTAGGTATTTTTTTGTTATAATTATTTGTGACTGTCATAAACCACAAAATTAGCATAAGGACAGCAGAGGTCACATATTCCTCATATCTTTTCCTCAGTGCCAAGCATAATGCTCTACATTAGTGGTATCAAAATCAAATAGAGGGGCAGCTAGGTGGCGCAGTGGATAGAGCACCGGCCCTGGAGTCAGGAGTACCTGAGTTCAAATCCGGCCTCAGACACTTAACATGTACTAGCTGTGTGACCCTGGGCAAGTCACTTAACCCCAATTGCCTCACTTAAAAAAAAAATCAAATAGAAAGAGAACCCTAAAGGCAGCTTACTGACACAGAAAACCACAAATCAACATTATCCATGTTGTACTGTAATTTTATTTCTTTTATCTTGTTCAGGCTACAACAGGGAGTTTTACAGCCTAGGCTGCATTCATTTCAGAGGGTAAATGCCAGAGTTTGACACCTTTGCTCTACAAATAACAGAAGCTTAATAAATGTCTGTTGAATTCTTTAGAACTACTTAACTAACGGGGCCCAAAGGATTATGATTAATGTTTTGAAGCCAATTTGGAGAGATTTCTCTAGTAAAGCTCTGTTCCTAACCACATCATGTTCAAAATCTTTATCAATTAACTAAACGAAAACGCAAATAGCAAGGTGACCAAACTGATAAGGAATATGAAAGGATTAACTAATATATTAAATAACAGAATTAGGGTTCAAAAAAACCTCAAACTAGAATGATGGGTTCAATTTAAGATGAGATTTAATATGAAGAAACAAAGTTTACTACATGTGTGATACAAAAGTCAATTCGAGGGGCAGCTAGGTGGCGCGGTGGATAGAGCACGGGCCCTGGAGTCAGGAGTACCTGAGTTTAAATCCAGCCTCAGACACTTAACACTTACTAGCTGTGTGACCCTGGGCAAGTCACTTAGCCCCAATTGCCTCACTTAAAAAGTCAATTCAAGGATAGAATGAGAGAAGAATGTAAACTTCCTGTAAGTAGGTAATCTTTTATTTTTGTCTTTGTATATCTAGAGCCTAACTTAGTTCCTTGTAAAAGATACTAAGGTAAAAATTAAATGTTGAATTGAATTAAATTTACTTTTACTGAAACCTGACTCTCCCCTGATGACACACCTTCCCCAATACTGGCTGCACCTTCATTCATTCTCCTTGCTCACTGGTCAAGGCAGGGCAGTTAGAATATTCCTTGCTCCCTATTCTCACTTCCAGGTACTCCTCATTCTTCCATCATTCAGTAACCTCTTCTCCTCTGAGATCCAAGCTATTCATATTTACCAATAAAAATCCTTATAGCCGTTGTCTATGGTACCCCAAGGTCACTCACCTTCTTTCCTCAAGGACTTCAATACTTGGCCTAGGATTTTTCTCTCCTCCTCAACTCCTACCCTCCTGCATACTGACTCTCTTGTAATACCCTAACTACTCAGTTTACCTACTCACCACCTCCTGGGCTGCTTGTTCCTACTACCTCAGTCACATACACATATGGTTATACCCTAGATCTTGCCATCACAAACAAATGTACTATGTCAATATTCAAGGATTATGAAACCCTCTTATCCAACCATAATATACTGGCTTTTCACCTCTCACTCTGCCTATCCTTACATAATCCTACTTTCTGCATCATGACCACCAATCCCTTGAATGGATTTGGTATCACATGCATATTTTATAAACAACTCCGCCAAAATAATATAATACAAATATTAGAAACAGAATCTCATTTACTACTTATTACCAAATAAATTCATTTTTTAACAACTAATTCTGAGTTTTATTTTCTGAAAGTTCAATAAAATTCATTATATTGACACTACAGATATGGATCTTTTAAAAATATTGATATCTAGGATTTATTAAAGTGTTACTAGTCAATATGAAGTATACCCAAAGAAAAATACATAGGACCCCAGATATAGAGAGGGAAGGACACTTAGAAGCCTTTCAGCCCAATCCATTTACAATGAATAAACCAGGAACCAAAAAAAATCAAGTTACTTGTCTAAGGTCTCACAGGTAATGAGACTGACACTATAGTTTATCTCATCTTTGATAAATAACCAAAGAAATTCTGAGAGCATGAAGGTATTTAGAAATAATCTGTTTTCTAAAATTCCTCATTTTAGAAATGAGGAAAGTAAAGTATAGAGAAATAAAAGGATGCAGTCAAAGACATAATGATTTAAAAGCATATTTCATAGCTTAATTAACAAAATGAAGGCTTACAGGCTACTTGATAAGAAAGAGAAATTAAATTTATTTAGAATGGGATCTGGATGGGGAGGAATCAACATCACAGTACAAAAAAGTGTCTGAAATAAAAAGGGAAAAAACCCAACTAGTCTATTATCTAACAAGTCAAGTCTCCTCATAAATACTATCACAGTACCTTTGCACAACAAAAATATTTCAGACTTTAGACAAATTCATTTTTAGCATCATTTAATATAATATTTCTAGGACAATGAAGTAATTTCAAATCCAATGAAAAAGGAAGCAAATAGTAACAAAATTAAACTTTTATATACCTTTCCTTCAAGGAGTAGAGAACATGACATAAAAGTTTTTCTATGAAATAGATAAATATATAGCTAGTTCAACTTTAGAGGTGAAAAAAAATTTTTAAATAATTTTTGTATGACTTCAACCACTGCTCTTTAAAATAGTCAACTCTAAAGGGGCGGCTAGGTGGCGCAGTGGATAGAGCACCGGTCCTGGAGTCAGGAGTACCTGAGTTCAAATCCGACCTCAGACACTTAACACTTACTAGCTGTGTGACCCTGGGCAAGTCACTTAACCCCAATTGTCTCACTTAAAAATAAATAAATAAGTAAGTATATATATATATATATATATATATATATATATATATATATATATATATATATATATATATAAAATGGCAAGGGAAATGAAATACGAATGCATTAGTATGAGAGAGTTCATAGGACAAGAGACTTTCATATTTGCAAATACCTTATAGATTCAGTATCTATATGCACCGGAGCTATCCTCTCCAGGAGAAATTTAATCATTTCCAGAAAAGGATTTGTAGGCTGTTTGGGGTTGCCCAACTTCTTCGTAATTTCACGCTGTAACATATTTTATAATATTAATAACATAATTTTTTAAAAGTCATTAAAAATAAAAGATATGAATAGTTTTCAGAAGGAAAGTACAACTATCATTCATACAAAAAAATAAGAAAAAAATGTAAATTTTTAGTTATACTCTCCAATCTATCAAATTTAAAATGCAAGAAAACTTACTAAACTGTTTATAACCTTTAACCTAGTGATCTCACTGTGGAAGATATATTCCAAAATCAGTAACAGAAGGAAAAGTCCTATTAATACCAAAATATTCAGAGTAACACGTTTTGCTGCAGGGAAGTACTGTAAACAAAAGTAAGTAACCATTATTTGATGAATGGGTAAACATTATATTAAATTGTATTTAATGGAATGTTACTGTGCTGTATGATGTGAATATGATGGCTCCAAAGACACATCAGTAGACCTGAAAGAACTGATAGTGGAGAAAGTAAATCTGATGAGTACAGTAACTTAAATGAAAAAATTTCAGAATTTTGATTAGATTGTTACCAAAATTGATCTCAGAAAGTAGGTGATGAGAACACTTTCCTACTAGATAGGAGGAGTGGAGAGTCTACTTACACTTTATCTACTGTGATAACTCAGGGTTTTTTTTTTGTTTTACTATTTCTGTTATGAGGGTGGGTTTAGAAGAGTACAGGAGTAAATGGCAAGTAACTGACATACAAATAATATAATAGATCAACAAAATATTTTAAATAAATATTAGATATTTGACATTTTTATTCTTACCACACATCCTTCAGCCTGCTTGCAGGAACATGTTGGACTAACAAGCATTTCTAACTGATTTCTTATTTTCTCATCATCTTCCAAAACTTGTGTGAATTTTTTCATAAAATCCTGAGCCTTACCAGGATCAGGCAAATTTCCTTTAAACAAATAATTGAAATAAAATTAAATTACAAATAAAGACATTCTCAAAATTTTATATTATGAATGTATTCTGTTCCTTATATCAATTTTGGGAATTGGGACTGTAAATAGTCCAAGGGTCAAGTCTCAGTTGAAGAAAGTTAACTTGTTTGTAACCAGTAAGAGTTTGTGGAACTGAACTGCATTCTAGAAAGATAATCATTAAGAAAGGAAGGTTAATCTGGAAAGGACTAAACTAATTAATCCTAGGTAGCTTTTTATAGAATATAATAATACTAAACATCAAGCACATAGTGATGTCAATTTCCCCAAATTCTATTGGTTTTAAGATCATTAGGCCAATTCTTTCCTTGTAAGTGGTGAAACAATTAAAGCCTTAATTGTTGTTTAAAGGACGTTGCTTTACTTCAATTGGTTTTGTGTTTGGTTTTGAACATTTTGTCAAATTAGAAATGCCTCATACAATAAGATTATTACGATCAATTAGAAATTGCAAAGAGGAAACAACCAGCTCTAGATGGTGCAGTAAGTAAATACTTTTTCATTCAGCATTGTTATGTTACCTTCCTCAAAGTATCTCTGAATTAGCAAAATCTATGTTAAAAGTAACTAATATTCATGGTTTACATGATAATTTATTTCTTGAATTCTCTAATACTGATGAGTGTCAGTGATCATGCTTAACAAAGTTAGAGCACACAATGCTTAACTGGTATTACTACATGTGTGAAACTAATATAAATTCATTTAGTTTCAAATAGTTGATATAATTTGTTTAATAAATTACAAAAAATTACAATCTTCCTTACAGAGATGAACCTCTAAATCCACGTGTGAAATTATAAAGTCAAATTCCACAAACCTAGGTATGGTAATAGAAGTGATATAATATAGGAACTCCCTCCACCTCTTCAGAATGCAGTGGATGTATAACTTGAAAGTTTGAGGGTTGACAGATGCAAAGTAGTTGAGGGACTTGGCCTATTATCACATAGCTATTTTAAGAGGTGAGACTTGAACGCTTCTTTTCCCGAATCTAAGTCCAGCACTCTACCACTTAACTATATTGCTTCTTTAAAACCTTATTTTTCCACAATCGAAACTTTCTTAAGTCACTAAGTTTAGAAACCACATTTTCTTCTTTCTTCAGTTTAATACACATCACACTCAAGTGTCTCATTGGGACTAATCACAACTAGGGCTCTGGAAGAATACTCTCCAAGGTGTCTACAACCAAGCATCCGGAGTAACAATTTACATTTTAAATTCTGCAAAATGCTTTACATAAATTGTCTTATTTGAGACTCATAATCTTGTGAAGTTGGTACTCCACGTTTTATTACCCTCACTTTAAAGATGAGACAATTGAGTCATGGAAAGGTTAAAAAAGCTGCCCATGTTCACAAAACAATTAAGTGACAAAGAAGAAGAATTACAGCAGAACAACTTTTTTGTTTGTTTGTTTTATTGGCAAGGAAGCGCATAAAAGGAATGGTTTACAGGTAGCCTCCATCTTTCTTCATCCTCTCAGGAAAGAATAAATGTAGTCATGGAATAAAAATACCTTGAGCTCTAGCAATCTTTTTCTCTCTCTCTATTCAATGATAGGACCTATTAGATATTCCTGGTATCTGATCTAGAATAACTGTGAGGAAAATAGTATTATCAACCTATTTTGAAAGAAGTTCTCATATAATAAATACATATCTTTAACCTAAACTTTGGCTCATCAGAGGATTAACTGGGAAGTTAAAGCTGTACATAAAAATCACATTCCAAGAAATTATTCTATATAGAAAATTTTCTTCATACTCCAACAACTTCGCTCCCTCTGATTGGCTGGTTGATCTCAAAACCCAAATTTTAAGGAGGATGCACAGGCCAACTATGTTGCCATTTATCTCCAGGATGCACTCCTGATTTAGACTTTCTCTTCCATGTCACCAGGCTGGAAAGCTTCATGTTTTTTTTCCTGTACCTACTCTCCCTCCCCCACTTTTCAGCTGCCTTTTATGTATTGTCTTTCCCCCATTAAAGTGTTAACTTCTTGATGGCAGAACTTTCTTTTTGCTTATATTTATATTTCTAGCACTTAATATGGTGCCTGTCAAATAAGTACTCAATAAACGTTTGCTGACTTGACAAAAGCAATGATGAATTTCCTGAATTGAATAGAAAACAGTATTTCCTGAAAAGGAAAAGAGATGTAGATAATAGAGTAGTAGTTACATAAAGCTCTTATAATATATGCCAACCCTTTATCAATTCAACATCATCTAGGCACTTGGGAAATAAAGATAAAATATGTAACAGTCCTTGCTTTCTAGGAGCTGGCAATCGACTGGTGTGATACTGTACATATATAAGGAAATACAAAGTACACAAAGAGTAATTTCAGGAGTTAGAGAGCATGAATAACTGGTAGGGATTAGGGGAAGATCTCATAAAAACAAAAGTACTTGAACCATGCTTTAAAAAAAGGAATTCAATGAAGCAGAGGTGAGAGACCACTTATACTAAGGGAAAAGGACAACAGTAAATTGCTAGTATAACAAATTCATGTTTTATACCTTAGAGACAATGGGCACCACTGACTAATTTTTAGTAAAAGAAATAACTTGGTGAGATCTGTGCTTTAGGAATATCAATTTGGCAGCTGTATATAGATTGGAGAGGGAAGATTATTATATCCAGGAAAAAGATGATGAGAACAGGAACTGGAGTGGAAGCTGAGTGAGTGAAGAGACAAATTAGAATTAACGAGATGTAGGGTTGACAAAACAGACTTAAAAGTTAAGAATAACTCCAAGGATACAAACCGGAGTAACTTAAAGGATGGTGGTACTGCCAACAGAAATGGAGTTTTGTAAAAAGGATGAATTTGGACATCAGAGAGGGGAGGGTTCAACATTATACATGTCAAATCTGAGATGCGTATCAGATATCTAGGTAGAGATATATAGTATCTATAATTCAGAACTAGAAGTTCAGCATAGAGATAAGGGTCAATGTAGATTTGGGAATTATTTGCATAAATATAACCGAACTTAATCATCAACCAATCATCCAACAAGAATTTTATGAAACATGAGCTAAGTACTGGGCCAGGTACTGGAGATAAAAATACCCTGTTCTCAAGGAACTTATACTGTATTGGAGAAAGAGGAGGGCCAAGGACAGAAGCATGGGAGATATCCACACTTAGTAAACAGAAGAAAGATGATGATGGTCCACACCAAAAGAAACTAAGGAACTAATAATAAATAATGAGATAAATAGGAGAACTAAGAGTGAAAAATGTTAGATAGAAAAACATAGGGAGGAAATAATATTCAAAACATGACAAAATATGACAACATGACAAAAGATGCTGAGAGGTCAACACTAAGAAAAGGAAATAGAATTCAGCAGTTAGATAGTTGGTAATAACAGACAAAGCAATTTCAACTGATTCAGTGGGTCTCTGAAGCTGGATAACAAGAGCATGAAAAGCAAGTGGGAAATGAGGAAACGGAGTTAATATAGACAAAGATTTCTAGGAGTTTGGATGTGAAAAGTACAACATAAGGGGCAGCTAGATGGCACAGTGGATAGAGCATCAGCCCTGGAGTCAGGAGTACCTGAGTTCAAATCCGGCTTCAGACACAACGCTTACTAGCTGTGTGACCCTGGGCAAGTCACTTAACCCCACCCAATTGCCTCACTTAAAAAAAAAAAAAAGAAAAGAAAAAGAAAAGTACAATATATATCATACCATAGTTTTAGTCATGGAAAGCTGGTTTTTAGGGATAAAGGAGATCTGGGAATGTTTGTAGGCAAGTAGAGGATAAAATGGATGAAAAAGATTAAAGGTGATAGAAAGAAAGGAAATGATAAAAAAGTAGGGTTCCCAGAAGAAATGGGATTTAAGAGTATATGTGGAAGAGGATGATTTGGTAAAGAAAATCTCCCCAAGAGACTTGTGCATAGGTGGAGAGAATAAAGGCTAATGAAGATGGGCTTTGAGATACATATACATATAAAGTGAGAAAGAAGAAAGTTCACAACAGATGTCCTCTATTAAAGTAGAAGGCAAGGAACCCTGCTGAGAGGTAGATGTAAGGATGTAGTTCAGGAGGTCTGAGAAGAGGATAAGATTTTGAAAAGCCCAAGACAAAAGATCTAGAATCAAATCATGAAGGACTGCCATGTACTAGTGAAGGTCCAATTTAGATTACCCAACATAAATTTATAGTGAACTCAGATCACATGGCTGTTTGATTTTCTCTAGGAACATTCAGTAGCATGAGTGACGAAGTTGAGAGGTTCAAGCAAGGCATGAATGATGGTAGGATGGCGGGGGTGGGGGCCTGCTTGTAAAGGACTCAAGTAAAGCTGATACTATATAATTGAATGAAGAAAAAGAGACAAAAACAGGAGTTACAGACTAGAAGTACATAGAGGGATAGAGATAATGGGGAAGATTAAGTCAAAGTGAATATTAAGAAGAGGTTTAAGAAGGAGAGGTACAGGGGGCGGGCTAGGTGGCACAGTGGATAAAGTACCGGCCCTGAATTCAGGAGTACCTGAGTTCAAATCCAGCCTCAGACACTTGACACTTACTAGGTGTGTGACCCTGGGCAAGTCACTTAACCCCACCCAATTGCCTCACTTAAAAAAAAAAAAAAGAAAAGAAAAAGAAAAGTACAATATATATCATACCATAGTTTTAGTCATGGAAAGCTGGTTTTTAGGGATAAAGGAGATCTGGGAATGTTTGTAGGCAAGTAGAGGATAAAATGGATGAAAAAGATTAAAGGTGATAGAAAGAAAGGAAATGATAAAAAAGTAGGGTTCCCAGAAGAAATGGGATTTAAGAGTATATGTGGAAGAGGATGATTTGGTAAAGAAAATCTCCCCAAGAGACTTGTGCATAGGTGGAGAGAATAAAGGCTAATGAAGATGGGCTTTGAGATACATATACATATAAAGTGAGAAAGAAGAAAGTTCACAACAGATGTCCTCTATTAAAGTAGAAGGCAAGGAACCCTGCTGAGAGGTAGATGTAAGGATGTAGTTCAGGAGGTCTGAGAAGAGGATAAGATTTTGAAAAGCCCAAGACAAAAGATCTAGAATCAAATCATGAAGGACTGCCATGTACTAGTGAAGGTCCAATTTAGATTACCCAACATAAATTTATAGTGAACTCAGATCACATGGCTGTTTGATTTTCTCTAGGAACATTCAGTAGCATGAGTGACGAAGTTGAGAGGTTCAAGCAAGGCATGAATGATGGTAGGATGGCGGGGGTGGGGGCCTGCTTGTAAAGGACTCAAGTAAAGCTGATACTATATAATTGAATGAAGAAAAAGAGACAAAAACAGGAGTTACAGACTAGAAGTACATAGAGGGATAGAGATAATGGGGAAGATTAAGTCAAAGTGAATATTAAGAAGAGGTTTAAGAAGGAGAGGTACAGGGGGCGGGCTAGGTGGCACAGTGGATAAAGTACCGGCCCTGAATTCAGGAGTACCTGAGTTCAAATCCAGCCTCAGACACTTGACACTTACTAGGTGTGTGACCCTGGGCAAGTCACTTAACCCCCATTGCTCCGAAAAAAAAAAAAAAAAAGCCAGCCTTAGGGCAGCTAGATGGCACAGTGGATAGAGCACCGGCCCTGGAGTCAGGAGTACCTGAGTTCAAATCTGGCCTCAGACACTTAACACTTACTAGCTGTGTGACCCTGGGCAAGTCACTTAACGCCAGTTGCCTCACTTTAAAAAAAAAAAAAAAAGAAGGATAGGCACAGGGAAAGATGTTAAGAATATGAGGTTACGGGGCGGCTAGGTGGTACAGTAGATAAAGCACCGGCCCTGGATTCAGGAGTACCTGAGTTCAAATCTGGCCTCAGACACTTGACACTTTCTAGCTGTGTGACCCTGGGCAAGTCACTTAACCCCCACTGCCCCGCAAAAAAAAAAAAAAAAAAAAAGAATATGAGGTTACAATCATACAGAGGAATTTCAATATTCTACATTATGGAGTTGGAAAAATTATTGGTGATGTTCTCATTAATGGTATGACCATTCTGATATGTAGCTGAGGTGGACTGAAGTCAGTAGAAGTGGGAATTGTGTACACAGAGGAACTGGGAGATCAAAGTATTTGAGGGGACACGTACATACAACTATCCTCATTGCTTCTCTATTAAAATATACTAAGCATCACACACAGAAAGAGAACATTAAAAAATTGCAAATCACAAAGACTAGCAAAAAAGCTAGTGAGGATGACAGTGACTCTACTTTTCCTATATTATCATTTATAGACAACTATACAAAATACTTAAAATTCACATCTAGAAGGGTTATTTAAATTCAATCTTGACAATTATATTAAAGACTTTAAATGACTTACTTGTAATTATCATCACTTTTGAAAATATGGCTTTACCACTGGCATCTGTCTGTAAGTCACAAAAAAATACAAAATTATAAATCACTGCAAATAAATTTCATTATATATAAATATGTAAAGGATTTTTTAATTTCATGAGCATGGGGAACTCTCTCTTTCATACAGATAGACAACCAGTCTGATTTAATAATAAGTCCTAGGGAGTTAGTCATGATGCCTCTATAATTTTCACTATAAATTATAAGTTTCATTAAAAAGTCAACTTTTCATGATACGTAGTTTTTAAAAGCATGATTTATTGATGTTCTCCATTCAAAAGACTTGGTGCCATTGATAAAAGACAAGGTAAATGTTTTGTGTTGATATGCATTGATAACATGTCAATATTCATCTTCTGAAATGGTATTCAAAAAGAACAGAACTAAATATTCAAAAAACATCTTTACCTTAATAGCTTAGTTTCTCTTCTGGAAAAAAAAAATGCCTGCCAATTAGATGTACATGCAGCAGATTTCCCTAAACAAGGTAATCCTAGGTCAACTAGCCAAGTACCCCCATCACTACTACATGCAGGAACATTAGAGTTAAAAATTTTTATTATGCTTTCCCGAAATATTATTTGTGGTTAACAAATACTTCCTATGTAATTCATTTACATACTTTCATTTCTTTATGCTGTAGCAACACAAAACCCCCAAGTTTACCAGGCCTTGGTTTTCTAAGTGCTTATAGAGGAAAAAAGAACTCTTATGTCATTTATCTATTTTGGTAGAACAAGGTAAAGTTGAATCCTCTTTGAAATAACACTCGATGGCAAATATAACAAAAATGGATGTTGGAGGGGATGTGGGAAATCTGGGAAGCTAATCCACTGTTGGTGGAGTTGTGAAAAGATCCAACCATTCTGGAGAGCGATTTGGAACTATGCCTAAAGGGCTATAGAAATGTGCATACCCTTTAATGTAGCAATACCACTGCTAGGTTCATATCCCAAAGACATCCCCCAAAAGAGAAAAAGACCTATTTGTACAAAAATATTTATAGCAGCTCTTTTTAGGGTGGCTAAGAACTGGAAATCAAAGGGATGCCCATCAACTGGGGAATGGCTAAACAAGCTGTGGTATATATTGTGCTATAAGAAATGACAAGCAGGATTTCAGAAACGTTTGGAACGACTTATATGAACTGATGTATAGTGAAGTGAGCAGAACAAAGAGAACATTTTGCACAGAGACAGCAATATTGTCTGATGAAGAATTGTGAAAGACTTAACTATTCTCAACAATACAATGACCCAAGATAAACCCAAAGGACTATTGATAAAACACACTATCCACCTCCAAAGAAAGAACTGATATTGATGGAACACGGAATGAAGCATGCTATTTTTCACTTTCCTTCATTTTTTCTTTTATTCAAGTTTTCATATACAAAATTACTAATATGGTAATATTTTATATAATTGTACATATATAACCTGTATCTGCTTACTGCCTCAGAGGGGGGGGAGGGGGAGGGAGGAAAGGAGGAGTAAAAATTGGAACCCTAAACTATAAATAAAAATTTTTATTAATTAAAAAATTATAATAAAACTGGATGGGAAAGGACCAAAATGGCAAAGTAGCAGAAAGTGATAGGAATAACAAAGACATCTCAAAGCAACAATAATCCTGCAACTCCATCCCTCTGAGCCAATAGAGCTTCCTAGCTGGTTGTCAGTGGCTGAGTCCAGCAGCAGTCTACTATTGTTCAGACCCAAACCCAGATAAGGAACTTGCATAGCTTGGACAAGAAGGGTAGCAATCAGATAATTGCACTGGTAGAGACCCCTTGGGGAGCACTAAAAGTTTGTAGGTATCCAGACTGAACCTGTCACTGAGTTCCTGGAATAACACTAAATCAATATCCCAAAAAAGCAGCAGAACCAGCCTATGTATTTCCTCCAGAAATGCACAGGGCCTTGTTCTAACAAAGTTGGAAGACAGGAAGTAGTTTGGAAGACTGAAAATACAAAAAAAGAATCCCATCATTAAGTTGTTTTGGTGACAGAGGTACTCGAGATATAAACCAAGAAGAGGAGAAAGACTTCAAATCATATACAAGCAAATCTTCGAAGAAAAACCACAGACTAGAAACAAATCCAACTAGAATTTTGGAAAAATATAAAGCAAGTTTTTTTTTTTAAGTTAAAACAATGATTTTATCAAAGAAATGAGTATTAGAGGGACAAAATGGAAAAAAAAATAAGTAGGCAAGAAAGAACTGGAAAGTAAATTAATGGTCTTGAATAGGAGGTATAAAATCTTGCCCAAGGAACAAATTTCCAGAAAATTATAATATACCAAATAGAAGTCATTGACTCCACATGAGGAAAACAAGAAATAGTAAAACAAAGTCAAAGGGCTGAAAAAAATATAGAAGACAATTTAAAGGAACACTTAGAAAAACAAAAACAAAAAATTGACCAGAAAAACAGATCAAGGAGGAAAAAAAAATAACAATCACTGGTCTACTTCCAAGCCATGACCAAAACAAGAGCCTAAATACTAAATTTCAAGAGAGTTTAAAACTGGGGCAGCTAGGTGGTGCAGTGGATAAAGCATTGACCCTGGATTAAGGAGGATCTGAGTTCAAATCCAACCTCAGACACTTGGCAATTACTAGCTGTGTGACCTTGGGCAAGTCACTTAACCCCAATTGCCTCACCCCCCCCCCAAAAAGAAAGTTAAAAACTGCCAAAATCTTAATTTACTGAAAGAAACCCTAAAATGAAAACTCTCAAGAACATCAGAGCCAAAATTCTTATCTTCCAGATTAAAAAAAAAAATTCAAGTAGCCAGAAAGAAAGAATCCAAGTACCAAGGAGTCATGTCTAGCATTACACATGATTTAGCTGCCAATAACATAAAGAAGAAGAGTACTTGGCATACAATATTCCAGAAGGCAAAGGATATAGGCTTATAGCCCAGAATACTTAAAAAGCAAAATGGAGTTCAATCCTACAGGGGAAAAAATAGATCTTTACTGAAATAGAGGATTTCCAAGATTTCTTGATGAAAAGATGAAAGCTTAGCAGAAGCTTTGAAGGTCAAACACAATGGTTAAGGAAAAAACCAAGGTAAACATGAATCAATAATCACAAAGGATCAAATAAGAATTCTTATCCGGGAAGATGATGTGTATCCTCTGAACCCTCTGATCAGGGGGATGGGGGTGGGGAAGAGGTTGCCTGACACTTGAACTTTCATCTGAACTGGCCAAAGGAAGAAATAATACACACATAGAGTTAGGTATGGAAATACTTTTTTCCCAAAAGAGAAGGAACAAAAAGGAACTTAGGAGGGATGGTGGGAGTAGGGGAGAACTCTAAGAATGTACAAAAAGATGTCAAGTTCTTTTTGAGGTGGCAAAGAATAGGAATCTCAATACACGTCCATCATATAAATGTAATGCATACTACTGTGCTGTAAAAAATAATGATGATGGTTTCAGATAAAACTGGGAAGATTTGTATGAACTGATACAGAGTGAACTTCTTAGAACCAGCAGACAAATTTATATAATGACAACATTTTAAGGACAAAATTCTTTGAAATTCAGAATTCTAATCATCAAAATGAAAACTGTTACCTACCTCCTCATAGAAAGGTGAAAGACCTAAGAGTACAGAATGAGACATATTTTTTTTTTGACATGGCCAATGTAGAAATTTGTTTTGCTTGACCACACTTATTTGTAAGGGGTTTTGTTTTTCTTACTCTCTCAACCAGAGTGGGGGGTTGGAGGGTGGGTAAACAGAACTTTATTGTTAAAAAAAAAAAAGAAACAAAAATAATAAAAATAAAGTCCTTTCTGATTGTATACAGAACAAAAAAATACTCAAATGGATTTGTGAGCCTACTTAATATGATAATATTTAATGTATTATCTCTAAGATTTTCTTTGAAACATAACCATATCTATCTATACTGTGGAATTTTTATCCATATTGTACCTTAAAGTGAACAATGGCAGACTTACCCAACCTCCTAAGACCCTCTAAGAGTTAACACAAGACCAGAAAATAGAAATATATAGGCTTTCCACCAATTAACCCTCCCCCCTTGTAAGGCAACCTGGTGTGTCTCTTTTCTAGTAGATATTTCTTTCTTTTCTTTTCTTTTTTCCTTTTTGGTGAGGCAATTGGGGTTAAATGACTTGCCCAGGGTCACACAGCTAGTAAGTGTCAAGTGTCTGAGGCCGGATTTGAACTCTGGTTCTCCTGAATCCAGGGCCAGTGCTCTATCCACTGTTCAACCTAGTTGCCCCTCCAGTACATATTTCTTTGATGTTGTCCTTTGCTGTTTGCCCTAATTCACTGTTTGAAATATGATAGAGTATAGTCATGTCCACAATGTGGTTCACTACTGTACTTTGGGTCATGCTCATTTTCAACTGTTAAATCACTAATGTATTATGACTTGGATTCTGACAACTCCACAAAGAGAAAATCAGGAATGATAAGGTAGGCCTTTCTTTCAATAAAGGAAAAAAATTGAAGTCACCCTTCTCCTATTCAACTTTAGTTCTAATTCATTATCCTTTTGCCATTTCTGTTGATGAAATATAAATTCATACAAACACACATATGTAACTCACCTAGCATCTTTCTATAATATACATATACACATGTACTTTCAGACAGACAGATATATGAGCTCTAACAATTGTCTATAGAATTGAATTGTCAAAACCTGGATGATAAACACTCTTAAAATTATAAAATATTAATAAACACATGAAAGAATACTCCAAGTTGCCAACAATAAGATAAGTACAAATGAAAACATCCTTGAGGTTTCACATAACACTGAGAAAATTGGCAAAGATGACCCCAAAAATGGCAACAATCAATGTTAAAGGAGATGGATTGTTGATGGAGCTATGAATTAGTGCAACCATTTGGAGAGCTATTTGGAATTATGCAAATATAGGGAACAAAATGACCATACCTAATGACTTAGAGATTTAATTACCTGGCTTATAGTGCAAGGAAGCCACTGCCAAAGAAAAAGTCTTCATATTTACCAAATTTATATAGCAGCAATTTTCCTGATAGCAAAGATGCCCACTGAGTGGAAAATGGTTAAATAATTTGTGGCACATTAATGTAATGGAATATTGCTGAATTGTAAGATGAATGTGATAAACACATAGAAAGATCTCCATGAACTGATGCATTATGTAGTATGAGTGAAAACATTTGTTCCACCACATATCTAAAATGGCAAAAAATGCAAATGAGAAGACCACTTGTAGAGATGCTTTCCTGTCAGGAAAGGATGATGATGATGAAAACATGTTTCATGGACTGATAAGTCCATTGGATTTGTGGCTGTTCATTACTCTGAATGTAGTTCCTAAGTTTTATCTTTTTTATATTGCTGTCATCATATAAATTGTTTTCTTGATTCTGTTCACTTCACTCCACATCAGTCCATTCCTGTCCATTGTTTCTATAATTAATGCAACTGTTTTTTCACAAGGAATGACCGCAGATACCCAAAAAATAGGTGAAGAGAAAATATTTGGAAAAGTTGGGAAGCAGAGCCACAGAACACAGGACTTTGGATGAAGTGATTTCATTTTATAGTCAGTTGTTCTCTCTTCAACAATCTTTCATTCCCCTCCTCCTCAAACCACTACCACAAAGCCATTCTTTTACCTAAAGCAAGATGACACTAATATGCCTTTTTTTTTAAAGTAATGTGATGAATTTCTTATGTATTTTTTTAAAGCTAGTCACAGGAAAAAGATTCATATACAACTTGCTATGCAATTCTCTCTTTTTATTCCACTTTATATCTGGAAATGCTCATGTTTTGGGTCTTTGTTGAATTAAAAATAACAATAAGGGGCAGCTAGATGGCGCAGTGGATAGAGCACCAGCCCTGGAGTCAGGAGTACCTGAGTTCAAATCCGGCCTCAGACACTTAACACTTACTAGCTGTGTGACCCTGGGCAAGTCACTTAACCCCAATTGCCCCACACACAAAAAAAATAATAATAATAACAATAAAAACCAAAGTCACCCTTCCATAGTGCTTTATGGTTTGCACAGTGCCTTACAGATATTCTCTCTTCTGACTCTCACAACAACCTGGGAGGTAGATAGTGCTATTCTCATCCCCATTTTATAGCTGAGGAAGAAATGGAAGGAGGCAGAGTAAGAGATTTGCTGCACAGCGAGTAAATGCTTGAGGTCTGGAGTAGTGCTTTTTTTAAACGGGACAATGATTTACGTAAACCATTCACATTAATGTTTGGGAAAATAATAACAATCTTCAAAGGTACTGGCAGCTGGAGATTTTGTTATTGATTCTTTTCTACAGTGTGAAAGAGGCTCCTTGAACAATGAAAAGACCGGTGAAATAAGCTAGTACAAAGATTATACAATAATTGTGTAAGAAATGAATAAAAATTGTGTTTTCTCTGGCTTTCCTTCATGCCTAGAATATTCCCCCTCCTCATGTAATCTGTCCTTTCCTCTTCTAAATCTTCTATCCTAGGATCTTTTTAAAAAGTTGATAATCTATTTAATATTTCCTAGATTTTGACTCATGTCAGGTTCTACAAAATATAATGTTCGTAAACACATTTTCTCTACATCTAATTTCTGCCATACTGTTTTCCCATTTTCCCATAAGTTTTTGTCAAATAATGAGTTTTTGTCCCAAAAGGTTGGAACTTTGGGTTTATCAAACACTAAATCACTATGGTTCATTTTACCACAATGTAAGGGGTATCTAATCTATTCCACTGATCTACCACTCTATTTTTTAGTACCAGATTGTTTTGATGATTACCATTTAATAATACAATTTGAGATCTAGTATGGCTAGGCCACCTTCCTTCACAGTTTCATTCACAGAATCAATTTCATTGATTCCCTTGATATTCTTGGACCTTTTGTTCTTCCAGATGAATTGTTATTATTTTTTCTAGATTTATAATATAATTTTGGGTAGTTTTATTGGTATAACAATAAGTAGATTATTTTAGGTAGAATTGTCATTTTTATTATATTGGCTGGGCCTACCCATGAGCAATGAATATTTTTCAAATTATGTAGATTAATACGCTTTTAAATGGAAAGAATAATAGGAGAAAATTTTAAAGCATTTTAAAGTGTATATTTTCTCATCTAAGCCTCAAACTATCCTGTTAATAATATTAAGATTATAATCCTCCATTTACAAATGATGAAATGGAGGCTCAAAGAGATTAAGTGATTTGCCCATAGTCACAAAGCTAGAAAGTCAGGATATGAAACCAAGTCTTCAAGATTTCAGGTCCAGGAGCAGCTAGGTGACACAGTGGATAAAGCACCAGCCCTGGATTCAGGAAGACCTGAATTCAAATCCAGCCTCAGAAACTTGACACTTACTAGGTGTGTGACCCTGGGCAAGACACTTAGCCCTCACAGCCCCGCAAAAAGAAAAGAAAAGAAAACCAAAAAACCATAATAAATAAATAAAGCTTGGCTTAATTGGGTGCATTTTTTTTTTAAAAAGAAAAGATTTCAAGTCAGGTACTGTTTCCACTCTGTCACACTGACTGCCAAAAGTTTTAAGACATTGTAAAAAACTGTCCCGGATCTAAAAGGACATAAAACTCAATAATTTTCAAACATAAGATACTCATCCTTTATGATTAGATGCCATCTTCTCCTAATTATTACCTGAGAGGCAGCCTATTATAGTCAATGAAGAATTGGCCTTGAAGCCAGAAAGATCCCTGGGTTCAAGTCCCACAACTGACACCTAACAGCTATATGACTATGGGTAAGTCATTTACCATCTCAGTGTCTGAGGCAATGCTTTGAGATTGTAAACTGCAGAGAAGATGGTGAATTGCATTAATAGAGAAAGTTCCTAATTAGGATGTTTCCTATATCGATTAAATTACATATCTAGTTCCTATTCTATTTGCTTTTTAAATGGCTTCTTACTAATAAAAATGTAATAACAATAAATAATAAGTGTAATAAAAAATAATAATAAATGTTAAAAAATGGTTTGGACTTTTTTGGTGCCTTAAAATGTAAAAATCTTCAGAGACATGTCTTATCAATGTTACAAGAAATATCTATTACTACACTATGCACAGAGAAGCAAGCAAGAAATAGTAAGCAAATTTTCCTGTGTCTGTGTGTACATGTTATTTTTATATATGTACGTATATGTGTTTTGAGGGGAGAGCTGTTGGTGGTAAAGTCTAGACTCCCTCAACTAACAAAGAGCTATACCTCAATTACAATTTTATAATCTTAGAAACCTGTCTGTAATAGTGAAAGGTTAAATGGTCTTTCCAGGGTCCTCAAATGAGCAAGACATGCATGCTTGCCTTCCCAACTGCAACTCTGGCTCTCTATCCCCAATGCCATGTTCAAACTGAAAAAAAAAAAAAAATGCACTAATCCAACACCAAAAATATTTTAAGCAACCAAAAACCAAAACCAAAACCAAAAAAACCCCACTTACCTTGGGTTGTTTGATTAAATCTAACAAATCCTTTACTTGATGCCGGAGAAGGTTTTGACATTTCCACATTTCATTCAATGCTCTGAAAAATATCAAGAGATAAATATAAACCCCAAAACAGTACTACCTTAATAATATTCTGACAATATTAAAATGTTTTAAATATTATGTAGCATTCATAATTCCTAATAACTCTAAATTTACATCTACATATTTCGTCACTACCACCACCAAGATTTTTTTTTTTTAAACTATGGCCTATTTCTAGCTAATCAATCATATACAACTTTCCTAAAAAGGAGAGCTACTACATTATGAGCAACTACTTGAGACAATATTCCAACAGTGGCTAAAATAATAAAGTACTGACAGTGAAATTAAGAAATTTCATATTAAGCTACAAAGGCTATAATTTGTGGACAAAGATAGCAATATCAACTTGAAGAAGAAATCAGAATTTGTAGATGTGGAAAATCACAATATAGTGCCAAAAAAAAAAATCAAACCAAAACAAACAGATCACACAACTGGTAAATCCTTCAATTAACCAAATGCAAAATCCTAGAATTAGAAGTCAAACAAAACATTTTACCAGCATTTGGCTCATTTTTCTAAAATTTTCATGTGTATAAATATCTATATCTATATAAACATAAAGTGTGTATACATACACAAGCATGTACATGAAAAGCTGAGGAAGCTAAATGATGCAGTGGATAGAGTACCTGGCCTGGAATCAGGAAGACTCATCTTCCTGAGTTTGAATCTGACCTCAGACACTTAACTAAATGCAATGACCTTGGCCAAGTCACTTAAACCTGTTTACCTCAGTTCCTCATCTGTAAAATGAGTTGGAGAAGGAACTGGCAAACCACTTTTGCCTCGTACCTTTCCTAAGAAAACCCCAAATGGGGTGAGGAAAAGTCAGACAAGACTGAAATTACTGAACAGTAACGGTGTATGTATAATTTGAAAGAATTTAGAAGACATAGTTAGGGCTGAATATTAAAATATGGGCAAAGGAAAATTATAAAAAATAGGAATTTTTTACATTATAAAAGGATCATTTACTATTTTTAAATGAATCCTTTAAATTATAAGCTACATTTAAAAACCCAGGAACACTGATAAACTATAAATATAACAATATACTATCAAATGAAGTACCTCTAAATTTAATCAATCTTAGGGGAAATAATTACATAAATGAAAATATTCTTATTCAGATCTATTGTATATATTGAGATCCTTTTTTTTTTAGTGACTGCTTGTAAACTGTCCTTGACTAAAAAAAAAAAATCAAAGTCTGATCATTTCAAAAATATAATTATTTTTCTCATAAAGTTGCAAAATATGGGGGCAGCTAGATGGCACAGTGGTTAAAGCACTGGCCCTGGATTCAGGTGTACCTGAGTTCAAATTTGACCTCAGACACTTGACACTGTCTGTGTGACCCTGGGCAAGTCACTAAACCCCCATTGCCCCACGCAAAAAAAAAAAAAGTTGCAAAACATGGTACTTAGAAATATGATTGAGAAATTCCTGCGGGACATTTCAGATATCAAATAGCCCCCTTTATGACAGATATAATACATTCTAGTGTGAAATATTTTTGATGACTAGGCTAATTTGGGGGCTAAAGCTGACTGGGGTGACTAATTCTGGGACTTTTGACTGTTTGGCTATCTGACTGCTGTTAATTTAATATGGGCCGTTTATAAAGTTCCACCACACTGCTCCACTCCCAAATTGATAAGCAAAGTATTAAGAAGCCCTCTTAACTAAATAATCAAAGCAGAGTTTATTTATGAGATACTATTTAAATTAAGAATACAGGGAAATAAAATGTGCAACCTGACTGCTTTCCTGCAGACTCTTTCCACTGCTTCTCTTTCCCACCTGCTGCGCTTCAAACTTTTTGAATACAATAAGGGCCTTAGCTTTGCGGGGCACTCACTTGCTCAGCTATTTTCTTCTAATTCCTCTTAATCTTCACTTTCTCCAACCTGTACCCTGTGCTGACCAGCTCGCTGTCTTGCTTCTGTGCTCTCCGCTGCCTCCTGGTTAGTCTCTGTCTGTCTGTCTGTCTGCTCCATCAGTCTGCCCTTCGGCCTCTTTTTTTCCTGCTCCTAGTCCTTCTCGTCTTCTCCTGCGTCCTTGTAGCCCTGTCTCTAGTCCACCTCGCTCCAACCTTTCTAATCTCGTCAGCCTCCGTTTGACAGCCCCCGTTCCTTCTCAGCCCCGTCTCTCCTTTTCCGACCCAAACTCCTCTAATCTCCTCAGCCTCCTCCCTGAGTCTAACTCCCAGGTCTATATATACCTTTTCTTCTCTCCACTCAAATCTCAGGACTTTTTTTTTTTTTACATATAAGGTATTTTATTTTTTCCGTTACGTGTAAAGATAGTTCTCAACTTTTGTTTATACAAACTTTACAATTTCCAATTTTTTAAAAAATTTTACAATTTTTAAAATTTACAATTTCCCCTAGACAGCAGGTAATCTGATATAGGTTATATCTATATATCTATATACATATACATATAGATATAGATAGATATATATCTATACACACACACACACATATATATATATACACAAATCTCAGGGCTTCTTGTGCCCCCACAGACCAAGCTAATCTGCCAGCCAGGGCTGTGGCTGGAGCTGGGGGCATGCTCAAGCATCCCGTGCCTCAGCACAGACTATCCGGGATCTTTCAGATAGCTCTGCTCAGGTTGGAGGGAGCTGGGGGCTTTTTTTTCCCCCCAGCTGTCTGACCCGGCCCATGGGGCTTTTTGACTCAGCTGAAGCTGAGGAGGAGGGGAAGAGACCCTGAGGGCCTAAGGCTTTCTAATCTCAGCCTATAGGTAGGTTCCCCAAATCAAAATAAATTTCCACACTAGGAACTATCAGAGAAAACTGATTTACAGGGAGCAACTAGGTGGCACAGTGAATAAAGCACCGGCCCTGGATTCAGGAGGACCAGTGTTCAAATGTAACTGGAAAATAATAAAATACTTTTATCAGGAAAAAAAATATTGCTTTAAGAACAAAACAAACAAACAAACAAAAAAAAAAACACCCCACAACTCTGATCTTCAAGCTCACAGCAACCATCAATTTTTTTTTTTTACTTCTAAGTTCTTTCCCGGGCCATCACACCTACAACTACATTTTCTCTTTCATAATTTGACCAGTTTAACTACACACCATCTTCAATACTCTAGACTCTTGCCTCTTTATCCTGTGCTGATCATGTCTTTGCTTAGTCTCAAACCTTCAATGACCCCCACCATTAACAAACAGCCTTCACTTCTTTTTTTTTTCCCTTGTAATCTTTTGTTGTTGTTGTTGTTTTGTTAAGTGAGGCAATTGGGGTTAAGTGACTTGCCCAGGGTCACACAGCTAGTAAGTAAGTGTTAAGTGTCTGAGCCTGGATTTGAACTCAGGTACTCCTGACTCCAGGGCTGGTGCTCTATCCACTGCGCCATCTAGCTGCCCCCAGCCTTCACTTCTATATGGGAATATACATTGCTAAATCTAGCTGGCAAACATCACAAAACCATGCTGACTGGGACAACAAATTTGTTACATAATCTTAACTGTGCCTTCACTGCAGCAAGGAAATTATTTTTCTTTCTTTTTTTTTTTTTCTGAGTTCATGTTTTATTTCAAGAACTATAGATCACATGCTAACTTGACAGCAGGTCTTCCAGCCAGTGAACTTGATGATGGACAAAGTATACACACACACACACACACACACACACACACTGGACTCCATTTATGTTGCTTTCACAGCTGGAGTTTTTCTTAGGCCTTGAAAGTAAAGTATGAGCAATGCGATTCCTCTGTAAGTGGCCAGCACATAATTCTTTCTGCCATTAAGGGTGTATGAATTGAAGTATTTCTTAAAACCAGTGAATTGATACTGACTGTCAGATTCTGGACCTGCCATAATTGAAATCCGACTATAGAATCTGCTGCAGCCACTGTCTTTCACTGTCTGTTGCCACCACCCCCAACCCTGACCCGGAAGAGCCTGGAAATTATTTTTCACATCTAAATCAACTCACTATCTCACTCAATATGGTATCTTTTTCAATCTTTTCATCTCTCCTCAGACCTTCCATGTTACTTCTATGATACTAGTAGTCATATAAGAGCAATGAATATTTCACGTTTTACTGAAAAAATTAAAGCCATCTGCCAAAAGCATTCTTTTTTCCTCTCATCTCACACTACTAAATGTCTTCAGCCATCCTCTCCTCCTTCATCTGTCTCACATGAAGAGGTGGCCCTTCTCCTTGCCAAGGCAAGCCAATTCCATTCTGTCTTTACTAGCAGACTGTTCCTCTATCACCCCCACTATCTCATTAATCTTCATTCTCTCCCTATTTATTAAGAGCTTCCCCCCGCCTCCAAACATATCCATGCTTCCCTCATTCTGAAGAACCTTTCACTTGATTGTGGTAAAATATGAAAGTTTTTAACAGTCGGTTAGGATAAGTGAAAGACGCCAGTTTTTCAAGGACCACCCTTTTGGGGAGGAGATGAACAGTCTGCCTGCTGCGCATGTCAGACTGCCTGCCGGGTACAGTCCGCCTGCTGCGCATGTCAGACTGCCTGCCAGGTACAGTGCGCCTGCTGCGCATGTCAGACTGCCTGCCGGGTTTTTTTGACTTCCGGGGTGGAGAGAACGGGAGTAGCCTTTTTTTTTTTGCCGGCTTGGCGGGACTCCGGGCGGCGCGGCACAGACGGTCTGACTCACTCCAAAGGTGGCCTAAATCGGTTTGGTGAGTTTTTATAAGGAATATAGACAGCCTAGATTTAAGACGATTTGTACTGTATTTCTGTTTTCCTATCCTTCTAATCAACAACACCTTATATACAATAAAGGCTCTATCTAGAAAACCAGAAGCTTCTTCCATTTACTAGTCTGGGAGATGAATTAAGGGAAGGGTTAAGTAGGGGAGATTTATGATCTAATATCCAATTTTAAATCTCACAGTTTGGCGACCCCGAAGGGACCTTAAGGACCCTCCCACCCTCCCTAGTTTGGCCATAAGCCGGCTAATTCGGTGGATTTTCCAAATACCCCCCCCCCCCCCCCCCCCCCGCGGACTTTCCCTTTGTCTAATCTCCCTTAAAGACTTTAAGCCTCTAAAAGTCTTGCTTTAAACAGAAAAGCCAGCCCAGTTTAAAGGGCAAGATGCTCGAATATTCTACCATCCCTTTGATTTTTCTCATCGGAATGTATTGGGACAGCATAACATCCCGACTTAGAGGAATAGTTTATTCAATGGTCCTTCATAACATTATTGGTTTTTTCCTCATTCAGGCAGCAAAAAGTTTTTTGTATAATAGTATACGTGAGAATCTTTGGGAAAATACGTTTAATATAAGTAGAAATTTTATGCCTGCAATTGAAATACCTTTTAATACCACATCCATAGTTCATACGACTAAGGATTTTATTTTTTTTTGTTGTTTTTTTTTTGTTTTTGTTATTATCATTGTTTTTGTTATTATCATTGTTATGATGTGGGGGAAACTCTCACATATGGAGAGAGACCTCAAAATGGCTGTTTCTACTAGAGATGATCCAAGTTCAGAATCAGATCAGCAGAAACTACTCCCTCTGCAGGAAGCTATAGAACATAGTAAGAAGGGAGTGCCAATTCAAGTCAGAAAATATAGCCCCTTTAGACCAAGTGACTTGAGCGCATGGAAATCAATCATCCCTAGTTTTGAGAAAAATCCAAACACTGTAATTTCACAGTTAAGGACTATATTTAATGCATATCAACCCAGTTGGGCTGATGTTACTTGCCTTTTGGAAACTTTACTGTCCCCAACTGAGATTACAGATATTATCTCAGCAGGAAATGCCCTTGTTGCGAAAGGTAAGGCCGATGTGGAATGGCCTCTAAAGGATCCAGAGTGGAATTATAATGATGATAGGGATTTCCAAAGATTAAAAGATGCTAGAGAAACACTTCTGAAGGGAATGGAATCTTGCTCTAGAAAACCGGAAAACTGGCAGAAATTTTTAAGCCTACCTCAGGAGGCTAATGAAAGACCAAACAGATTTTATGATAGACTTTGTGAGGCCGCTAGACAGTACACCAGATTGGATCCAGTAGATTTAAGAGATTCCTGTATCATTCTCAACACATTTGTTTATAATTCACTGCCAGAAATACGCAGATACTTTCTGAAACAATGTCCAGACTGGAGAAATCTCTCAGTAGATAGAATTAAGGAACTTGCAAATTATGTCTTTGACTCACGTGAGGAAGATCCAGATCACCCTAAACAGAGCATTCTGGCACCAGCGATTCCTAGTCAGCCATGTGGACACCGGAACAAGGACACTAAGGTGTGTTGTTACTGTCGTAAGGAGGGGCATGAATTGAGAGAATGTAGGACTTGGAGAAGAAATTCTAATTCTAATTACAGGCGAAATCAAAATAGAAATAGATCTTTTTGGAGGAATACAGAAAGGCAGTACCAGAATAATGGTAACCAAGACCCCCCTCAGAAGAGGACACAGGAATGATGGTGTCTTGGGGAGGAATGGAACATAGATAATGAAAGCCATATATTCCCAGATCCAGATTTTTTGAATGCACTTGTGCCAGTCCATTCACCTCCCCAGAGTAATGAACCACATGTCACCTTAAAAGTGGGGGAGACTTATTATGATTGTCTGCTAGACACAGGAGCCTCTAAATCAGTATTAGTAAGCAAACCAGATGCTGGGTGTAGACCTGTAGGATTTTTGAATGTAGTGGGAGTCTCAGGAAAGAGCCAGAGAGTGGCAAAATTGAATCCTCGCATGGTATCTATGGGGCCCTTAACAGTGGAACATTCATTTTTACTCATGCCTGATGCCCCTGTAAATTTATTAGGTCGTGATCTCCTTTGCAAGCTTAGAGCAACCATATCTTGTGCTCCAGATGGGGCTGTCTCCTTACAATTGCCAGAGGATACTGTTCATTTATTACCAATTTTACTTACAGAAGCTCAAGGAACAGCAGGGGAGGTATCCAAAATCCCCTCTGACATTCCTGAGTCTTTATGGGCCTCATCCCCTAATGAGGTGGGGCTCCTTAAGTCTGCCATGCCTGTTACCTTTAAAGTTAAGGGGGGACCACCCCCCTCCATTCCACAGTATCCATTGTCTAGGGAAGCAATAGAAGGGATCACCCCTATAATTGAGGCTTTGAAAAGCCAGGGTATTATTATTCCATGTCATCACTCTCCATGCAATACTCCCATTTTGCCAGTTAAAAAACCCAAGCCTGGGCCAGATGGTAAACCTGTTTATCGCTTTGTGCAAGATCTTAGAGCGATTAATAATTATGTTATTCCTAGACATTCTATAGTCGCAAATCCGGCTATGATAATTTCCTCAATTCCCTATGAATCTACATGTTTCACAGTGGTAGACCTTTGCTCTGCCTTTTTCTCCATACCAGTACATGAGGACTTCCAATATTTATTTGCTTTTACCTGGAAAAATAGACAGTGGACCTGGACTAGACTCCCACAGGGATTTGTAGACAGTCCCACATTATTTTCCCAAATTTTACAGCAGGATCTGGCCTCTATTACCTTTAAGGGCTCCACACTAGTACAATATGTAGATGACTTACTTTTGGCCTCTCCTAATGCTGAAATTTGTCAGGAAGATAGCCGTCACTTACTGCTGGAGCTGCACAAGAGAGGACACAAGGTTTCCAAGACAAAGGTACAATGGTGTTTGCCCCAGGTAGAATATTTAGGATTTATTTTGGCTGCTGGAACTCGCTCTGTCTCTTCTAAGAGAGTCCAGGCCATTCAACAACTCTCTGCCCCCACTACTAAGAGGCAGTTGAGAGCCATTCTGGGAGCAGCTGGGTACTGTAGACAATGGATACCCTCTTTTGGTGAAATTACTAAACCCCTCATAGCTCTTACAAAAAGTTCTGTTCCAGACAGTTTACAGTTGGATCCCCAGCATCTCTCAGCCATAAAAGAATTAAAACGGGCCTTGTTATCAGCACCTGCCCTAGGACTGCCAGATTATAGTAAGCCTTTCACTCTCTTTGTGCATGAACAAAGGGGGGTGGCTTCTGGAGTCCTGACTCAGTCACTGGGGCCTAACCAACGTCCTATAGCCTACTATTCAATTCAGCTGGACCCTGTAGCGGCTGGAGCGCCACCTTGCCTTAGAGCAGTGGCGGCCACAGCGCTTTTGGTAGAAAAAGCCTCTGATTTGGTCCTAGGTAACCCTCTAACTGTGCAATGCCCTCACGAAGTGGAGGCTCTCTTACTACGTCACAGGACACAAGCCTTTTCAGATCAAAGGCTGGCTAAGTATGAAATAACCCTGTTAGGTAATGAGAATATCACTTTAAAACGCTGCACAGTTCTTAATCCAGCAACACTACTCCCTAACTTACCATTCTCGGGGGAACCGTTGCATGACTGTGCTTCTTTAGTTGATATGGCTGAAAAACCCCGTGATGATCTTTTTGATACACCTTTAGAAAATCCTGATCTTGTCCTCTATACAGATGGTTCCTCATTTATGAGAGAGGGAACCCGTTTTACTGGAGCTGCTGTAGTTTCTGATTATGACACCCTCTGGGCAGCTTCTCTGCCTTCCCATTTTAGTGCACAGGCTGCTGAACTTGTGGCTCTTACACAGGCCTGTAATATAGCTAAAGATAAGAGTGCCACCATTTTTACTGACTCGAAATATGGCTTTGGCATATGCCACTTTATTGGTATGATTTGGCGTCAACGAGGCTTTCTAACATCCTCGGGCAAGGCTATTGCCAATGGGGACCTTATCAAGGACCTCTTAGATGCCCTAAAACTGCCTTCTTCCCTAGCCGTTGTACATTGCCCTGCCCACACAGGGAATAGTGATCCTGTTTCAAAGGGAAATGCACGAGCCGATTCTGCAGCCAAGCTTGCTGCATTAGAAGCTCCTGAACATGTATTTAACCTTTCACCTTCTGAGGATATTCCTTCCAACCTAACCTATGACGATTCTGAAGTAGAAAAGTGGAAAAAGAAATTTAAGGCGAAACAGATCAATGGCATCTGGGTGTCTCCGGAAGGTAAGCCATTTCTTCCCCGGAAATTCTACCACCAGGTATGCCTCTCTGTTCACAGAAAAGGCCATTTTGGTACACAAGGCATTGTAGACTCTATTAAGAGAACCTGGATAGCACCAGGTGTGACTAATACAGCATCTCGAATCTGCTCGGGCTGCTCCACATGTCAGTCTTATAATCAGTATGCTTTTAAGGTCAAAGCTTATGGAGGGCGTCCTCTAGCATATACACCTTTTGAGCACTTACAAATTGATTATATTACTATGCCAAAAGCAGGACATTATAAATTTTGCCTTGTTATAGTTGATCAGCTCACTCGGTGGGTGGAGGCCTTTCCCAGCCCCCGAGCCACAGCTGCCTTTGTTGCCAAAATTCTTCTTAAAGAGATAGTACCTCGTTTTGGCCCACCAGCCCGCATCGATTCTGACAAAGGCACACATTTCACTGATTCGATTTTATCCCAAATCTACTCTTTCTTGGGAGTGACTCCAAAATTCCACACGCCCTACCATCCACAAAGTTCAGGCCAAGTCGAACGTATGAATAAAGAGCTTAAGAGTATGATTGGCAAATTATGTACTGAAACCCATTTGAAATGGCCTGATGTTCTACCATTGGCATTATTCTATCTACGAAGTAGACCAAGAGGAGAACTTCATATATCTCCTTATGAAATGCTTTTTGGTCACCCTCCTATCCAAGCTAAAACTTTTTCCCCAGTTTATACATCACTGGTGGGAGGTGATACTTCTGTTGCTTCCTATATACAGGAATTACAGACCAGGCTACGTGAACTCCATGAGGCAGGAGCTGTGGTCCAGGCAGGACCATTAGACTTTTCATTGCATAACTTCAACCCAGGAGATAAAATATATGTAAAGAATTTTCAGAGAACCAGTGGAACTCAACCTGCCTGGGAAGGACCTTTTCAGGTATTATTGACAACTCCTACCGCCATTAAAATTGGTGAAAAAGACTCATGGATTCATTGCTCTCATATAAAGCCTGCACCATTCATAGGTGAAGAGATTTCAGATAGACCTGAGGTAGACGCTAAAGAGGTAAAAACCCTAACGATAGCAACTGTTAAAGAGCAAAGAAAGTTCAGAGGAAACAGGAAGTTCCCATTTAAGAATCCCACTGATCAGTTAAATGCTTTGGGACTCAGTCTTCGTAAAGTATCAGGAGACGGAAATTGCCTTTTTAGGGCTTTAGCAGACCAGCTAGAAGGTCACTGTAGAAATCATCTCAGACACAGACAAGAAGCTGCTTCTTATATGATTAATCATAGACAAGAGTTTGAGTCTTTTATAGTAAATGACTCCCCTTTTGAAGAATATGTTGATGAATTAAAGAAATTTGGAAAGTGGGGAGGAAATGATACAATTGTAGCATTTGCTAAGCAGCATCAGCTGAATGTTGTGGTTCATCAATTAAATCAGCCTTTATTGAAAATCAGTGGCACAGACAAAACTGATGCTACAGAACTCCACATTTTCTACCATAAAGAACATTATGACAGCATTAGAAAGATCAATGACAATTCAGAAACCCCTGCCACTTTGGCATGCAGAGAATTGGGGAACCAGTTAAAACAATGTGGCATACCCCAAACTCTAGCAGCTTAAATACCTTATAATTTAACAAGCATTTCCTTCTACAGGCAAAAGCACTGAAGTACATGGCCTAGTTTTCTGGCCTACCTCAACTATTTTTTTTTTTTATTTTATTAATTTTTGGGTTTTTTTGTTTTTGTTTTGACTTTTGAAAGGCACTGAAAAGACCTGGAATTGACTGCACCTTTAAGTTCTTTAAGAGCACAAAAGGGTGCTTAGCGAATCTTTTGCTTTTTATTTTTTATTTTTGGTTTTGCTTTGGTTTTTTTTTTTTACTTTTGTTTCTTTTGCTTTTCTTTAAAACTAAATTTTGTAAACTAAGTGATTATTCAAAGACATTTTAAGTATATGCTGTGGGTGAGGCTATCGGGCCTCAGAAGCTACCAGAATTCTTCTTTTTTTTTATTTACTCTTTCTTTTTGAGAGAACCATGAGTTCTAATGAGTTTTGTTTTGTTTATTTATTTTTCTCCTTTCTCTTGTATGTTGTTCTGTTTAACTAAAAAGTACCAGAAATTGCTTGATACCTCACTGAAAACATTGAATATTGAATCTTGCTAATTGAAGTCTTATTTCTTTTTGATGAATTAATCACCACTTTAAGTATCTGCTACTGTTATACCAGAGAATTCATGTATAAGATGATGTGGTCTACTTGCTAAAAGAAGATTATGTAATAATGTCTAAAAGAAGATTATGTAACAATGTCTAATATAATCAGCTATTTACATTCGTTTATTATTTATATGTCATTATACTCTGGGTATGGTTTGGAATTATTGTATATATCACTAATATATTCTCAGTTATGCAGCATAGCACACATTTTTACCATCATATTGTCTTTGGTGAAATTAATGAGATTTCAGAAATATGGAAACTTATCATTTCAGAGACTAACTTGCTGTGAACTCTGACGCAGGCCCTGGAGAGAATATATGTGCAACAAAAGGAGAGACAGGTATACGTAAGTCCATGGTTTGCTTATGATGGTGACTATGTAGAGCACAATTACTAGGCACAGTCCAGTATTCATCCTCTCTCCCTCCTAATTTAACCTAATTTAACTGAACTTATTTATCTTTTTATCTCACTCAGTTGAATTCACCTGTGGCCTAGCACAATCACTGGCTGTCTCAGAACCATGAGATATGGTATGATAACCTTTCCATAACATTTTCAGGTGTCATGAACACATACTAAATTTGGCTTTGATCCAGACACATGGTGGTAAAAAGTGTTACACATTGCATAACTACCTCAACCCTCTATTACAAGTCTAACCATATAAAGGAGGGAATGTAATGGAATTTATTAATTTGATCATTGACAATGCTATGCTAAGGTTTTAAAAATACAGCAATTCAAACAGTTAAAGAAGATAATCCAGCTTTCCAGACCAGAGTCCAGAATCCAGTTTTCCAGACCAGAATCCAGTTTCCTCCTGATGACATCTTACCACTTCAAGAAGACAAGAGAACTCAGAGACTTTATATGAACTGTTTTGCTTTATTAGCTTTTACTATCTCCTTTCTGTTATATACTATCTGTAACATGTACTCTCTGCAGAGGCTCTCCCTTTGCAAGACTAATGTCAAAGCGTCGGTTCATGAGGAAAAAAAAAAAATCGCCCCTCTGGACAAAACTTTCCTCTCTTCCTTTTCTGTATTGTTGTTCGCATATTATTAGTCAGCAAAAGTTATTATATTCTTTTTACTGTTCCATCAAGGAAACATTCCGTTTCTTGAGGAAGCAAAGGGGGGAAATGTGGTAAAATATGAAAGTTTTTAACAGTCGGTTAGGATAAGTGAAAGACGCCAGTTTTTCAAGGACCACCCTTTTGGGGAGGAGATGAACAGTCTGCCTGCTGCGCATGTCAGACTGCCTGCCGGGTACAGTCCGCCTGCTGCGCATGTCAGACTGCCTGCCAGGTACAGTGCGCCTGCTGCGCATGTCAGACTGCCTGCCGGGTTTTTTTGACTTCCGGGGTGGAGAGAACGGGAGTAGCCTTTTTTTTTTTGCCGGCTTGGCGGGACTCCGGGCGGCGCGGCACAGACGGTCTGACTCACTCCAAAGGTGGCCTAAATCGGTTTGGTGAGTTTTTATAAGGAATATAGACAGCCTAGATTTAAGACGATTTGTACTGTATTTCTGTTTTCCTATCCTTCTAATCAACAACACCTTATATACAATAAAGGCTCTATCTAGAAAACCAGAAGCTTCTTCCATTTACTAGTCTGGGAGATGAATTAAGGGAAGGGTTAAGTAGGGGAGATTTATGATCTAATATCCAATTTTAAATCTCACATGATCCATGCAGCCCTGCTAGCTATCATCCTATAGCTCTCCTTTTCATGACTAAACTCCTTAAAAAGGCTGACTGCAATCAGTATATCTCCACTTCCTTTCCTCTTATTCTTTTCCTAACTTAAGCAATCAAGCTTCTTTCTGACCTCATCATACAACTGAAACTGCTCATCCTTATATAGCCCACAGCAAGAAGTCTCAGAAGCACAACTTAAACCCAGGATTACTTTATTCCAATACCAGTTCTACATCTACCGCAACATGCTCTAAAACATTAAACGTGGATATATGTAAAGACATATAGTTGTATAAGAACCTGTACAAGTACAGGATAAAGGAAGCATGATTACACTGGTGCATGAGAAAAATAATTGTAGGCTCAAAAGCGTGACACAATAGCCAAGAAAGCGCTGTGATCTTTACAATCCTTTAATAAAGACAACACAATCTTTATCCAAGTACACTCCTCAAAGGTACAAATTGCAAACTATCTTTAGCTTCATATTCTGTGCAATTCTTGCCGATGTGCTTCCATAGATCCTTCAGAGAGGATATATTTAATCCACCAGAGTCTATCTCCTGGGTCTTTTAATATTCTGTGGGTACTAGTTCAGCAATCAGGCTGTTATCCCTTTATCTCATGATACTGTCAAGTCCTTCTATTTTTTCAATCATACATTACATTTACATCACATCTTGCATGAAAACAATCTTTAGCAATGATACAGCCTGACCATGAATCTTTACAATTCAACGGTGTGACAAAATTTTGAAACTACAGGGACTGTGATGATGCCTCATGATGTTTAGCTACATAGAGCATTGGTAGAAGAACACTATTGGTGTCAAAATGACTGTATTTTTCTCCAAGACCTACATTAATAAAAACAAAATGTCCAGAAAGAGGGAGATGCTGTTAGTTCCATTTTACACTAGTCTAATGAAATCATTCATTAAATATTGTGTTCAGGTATTTGTACCATATTTTAGGGAAGATATAAAGTCAACTAACCAGAATGATGGAGTGACTACTAACTGGAAAGCAATGTTTGGAAAACTGGAAAATAATCTAGTAGAAACTAGATACAGACCAACATCTCAACAAAACAAAATAAGCTTCAAACAGGTAAATGCCTTAGAAATAAAGAGTAAGAAAGTAGAGGATAAAGAAACTATCATGTCATATCTGTGTGTATGTGTGAAGAATGCATGACCAAACAAGAGATAAAGAGGATCACCAAACAAAATGGGTGAATTTTATTAAATTTAAAAAATTCTGCAAACAAACAAAAAAAAACAATTCAGCAAAATTAGGAGAAGCAGGGAAAAGATTAAAATCATTGCAGCAAATTTTTCCCAAAAAGACCCCTTTTTAAGATATAGAGAGGACTGATTAAAATTTATAAGGATAAATAAATTACCCAATAAATAAATGGTCAAAAGATATACAAATGTACGGTTTTCTTAGGAGGAAAAATGCAAGCTATCAATAGCCACATAAAAATTATCTCAATCATTAATAATTAGAGAAGCATAAAATAACTGAGATACCACCTCACATCCATCAGATTGGCTAAGGTGACAAAAAATGAAAATGATGTGCTGGAGGGGATACAAGAAAACCGCACATTAAGGCACTTTTGGTGGATCTGTGAACTGGCCCAAATGATCTGGAAAGCAACTTGGAACTATATCCTCAAAGCTATTAAACTGTGTATATCCTCTGACTCAGCAATACAGCTACCAGGTCTATTGCTACTAGGTCTCTAAAAAGATCAAAGAAAGAAGAAAAGAACATATATATACAAAAATATTTATAGCAGTTCTTTTTATGGTGGCAAAGAACTGGAAACTGAGGAATTCTTTTGAGGAATAGCTAAAAAAATTATGGTATATAAAAATTATAGAATATTATTGTTATAAGAAATCATGAAGAAGATGGTTTCATAAAAACCTGGGAAGACTTGTATGAACTGATACAAAGTGAAGTGAGCAGAACCAGGAGCACAATTTATACAATAACAACAATAACCGTAAAGATAATGAACTTTGAAAGACTTAGCAACTCTGATCAACATAATGACAAATCACAAATGCAAATAACTCATGATAAAACATAATCTCCACCTCTGGATAGAGAGATGGTGGACTCAAAGTGCGTATGAAGGAGCAGCTAGGTGGCACAGTGGATGAGGCACCGGCCCTGGATTCAGGAGGACCTGAGTTCAAATCTGGCCTCAGACACTTGACACTTACTAGCTGTGTGACCCCTAGGCAAGTCACTTAAGCCCCATTGCCCCACAAAAACAAAAAAAAACAAAAACAAAGTGCATATGAAAAAACAAGCATGGCTAGTTCAAGTGTACATTTTGCATGACTGTCCATATTTGTAATAGGTTTGGGGTTTTTTTATCTTCTCAATGACTTTGGGAGAGGAAGAACAGAAAGAGAATTTGAAAGTGAAAGTAAAATTTAATTTAAAAAAAGAGAAGGAGGGAAGCAAAAGCAATCTGACTAAAGTAATTTCTGCTAATATTTAAAAATCAGTAAGAGAAACACACACTAAAACAACTCAAGTTCTACTTCACACACATCAGGTCGGGAAAACTGACCAAAATTAAAAAAAAAAAAAAGACAATGACAAACGAAGGGGTTTTAAGAAAATTGGTACATTAATGCATTTTTGGTAGAATTGGGATCTAGTCCAACCATACTGGAAAGCAATTTGGAATTATGCATGTCCAATAAATTATTAAACTGCATATACTCTCTGTCCCGGTAAAACTATATACTACTAGACATATACCAGAAAAAGATCAAAGAAAAAGCAAAATGGCCCATATGTACAAAAATATTTATAGCAACTCTCTCTGCAATAGCAAAGAACTGGAAATTGAGTGGTACCCATCATTCAGGGAATGGCTAAACAAATCAGGACAGATAAATGTGATAGAATACTATTTTGCTATAAGCAAACAATGGAAGGGATAGTTCCACAAAAACCTGAGCACAAAAAAGAACCAAGGCAAAGTGAAGGGAGCAGAAACAGAACAATTTATACAATAACTACAATATTGGGAAGACAAAGAACTTTGAAAATTTTAGGAACTCTGTTCAACACAATAACAACCATGATTCCAAAAGACTGATATTGTAACATGCCAACCCAATTCTGACAGAAATATATTTTGTCTGGATGTGGCCAATGCTGAAGCAAGACATTTTACTTGGATTTGACCAATGCTGGAATTTGTTTTGTTTGACTATACATATTTGTAACTGGGGTTTTGTTTTTTCTTTCTTAACATTTCCAAATATACTAAAAGCTTTTTGCCTTTGTTAAAGTAAAAGACAGGAGAAAAGTGAAGATTTGCTGAGGAATAGATAAATTTATTCACCAGTTAGGTTTTTTTTAATGATACCTACAAACATACCCAGGTTTCCCTCTCCCCACCAAAACAAAACAAAAACAAACTTCACTAGGCCTTCTCATCCGAGAAGCTATCATCTAGAAAAAAAATCACCTATAATTACATATACATCTATACCTATTACCTCTACTTCCTCACCTCCCATCCACTTCATAACTCATAACAATATGGTTTCCCAATACTCTACAAGGTTACCAATGATTTCTAAAATACTGAATCTAATACTATTCTCTCAGGAATTATTCTTCAATCAAGCCAACAACCATTCAATAAGCACCTACTATGTGACAGGTACTGTGCCAAGCCCTAAAGATACAAAGAAAGGCAAATAATACTCATTGCTTTGAAGATCGGTCTAACTGGGGAAACAATTTCTTGACATCTCTGAAATATTTCACATTGTTGACCATCCTCTCTCCTAGATACTTTTTCCTTCCCTGAGTTTATAGGATATTGCCCTCTCTTGGTTTCTTCCAACCAGTGTGACCATTCCTCAGTGTCCTTTTCTAGATCTTCACTGATGTCAGAATACCTAGTGTACCTCTAAGGGCTCTTTCTCTTGGTGATTTGATTAGCTCCCACAAGCTTAATTACACCAGGCAACTTCTTATCTCTCTATATACATGTACAGCCCTATTCTTTCTCCTTAGTTCCAGTTCTACATCACCAAATATCTACCTACTAGACAGCTCTACCAGTATTCCAATAGGCACCTCAAAATCATCAAGTCCAAAACCAAATTCATTATATTTCTCCCCAAATGCATCCTTCCTAATAACTTTCTTATTTCTGTGAATGGCATCATCATCCTTTTAATGATGCTAGTTTTCAACTTTGCAGTTATCTTCAACAATTCCCTTTCCCCTCACTCAGCATTCCTCTCCTCCCTGTCTCAATAGCTAATAAATTGCTGTCTTACTCTACCTCCACAACCTCTCTCCTATGTGCCCCTATTTTTTACTCACACTCCAGATATAATGGAATTGACAAGCATTCATTATGTACCAACAGGCACTGTGTTAAGTGCTGGTCACCAGTTATCTCCCTCAACACATCTGGCCATCAGCCCATGAACTGGGACCTCTACTGTCTCTCACTAGAATCCATCCTCCACACAACTGCAGTACTGATATTTTTAAAGCACAAGTCTGAACTCAGTCATCTACTGGTCAAAAAACTCGAGTAGTTCTGAGATAAAGTGTAAATTCCTCTTCTGACTTTAAAAAGCATATTATATCTGGCTCCAACTTCTAATTTCAGAATGATTTTGTACTTTTAGCACAGTCTATGGAATGCTCTCCCCCCTCATCTCTTTGTCTTGGAATCTCTAACTCCATTTCAAGGCTTAGCTCAGATGCCACTTTTAATACACGGCTGTTCTTGATTCCCCCAATTGTTTAGCATGTCATCCTCCTCGTACCTCAAAACTGCTTTGTAAAAATTTTGCCTTCACTTATCTATGCAAATATTTTCCCTAACCACAGTAGATCATAAGCTTCTTGAGGGCAAGAACTGTTTTAATTTTTCTCTTTGATGAACAGTTCCTGACAACACTGTGGTTATAACAACCACAAAAACAGCAACAATAGCTAGCATTTACACAGAACTTTAGGGCTTGCAAAGTGCTTTATAAGCTCGATTTCATTTGATCTTCACTACAACCCTGGGAAACAGGTGTTGTTGTTGGTGGTGGTGGTGTTATTATTATTATTCCTCTTATTCCCATTTTGCATTTGAGGAAACCGGGGGAGACAAAAGTCAAGTGACTTGCACAAAGCTCTCAAGTGTCTGAGACTATCCACTGTATAACCCAGCTGCCTATAAATGCTCATTTAACTTAATTTGAATTTCCCAACTAAAATATTTTTGTTCCTTATGTTCCTCTTATCAAATGTGATTACACTGCCAAAGATAAAGACTAACATGAATGTCATAGGAAACCTACTTCACAGCATTTAAGTCCAATGTAGCATACAGGTAATATAAGCATTTCATTCGTTCTGTAGTTTCCAAATTGTGAGGAACCATGTACTGAGCAAAGATACGTTCAACAAGCAACCTGTAAGGGAATATTGAGAAAAAATTTTATTGACAAAAAAGCAATGGTCACGTTATTTTGTACATGGTGTTTTTAAAAGGTAGTAGAAGGAAAAAAAAAGGTAGAAGATAGATATGAAATGTTATAAATAAAAGCAAAGGAATTATGAAAGCCATTTCATATTTGTTTCCAGTTACCCCTTAACAAAGACATGTTTTGGAAAGTTTGGAACTTAAAATTAAAATATCATAGAACATGGACTTGTTTAATTGGTTTTGATTTTCTCTCTCTAAAAATTAAAAAATAAACAAATTTATACACAAGTACATGTGATTTCTTTTTCATGTGAAATTAAACTCCATAGTCACTTTGAAAGTATCTCTATAGTTAATCAGAAAAGAAAACTGATTATGCTCCAATGGTTCAAACCTACCGGTCATCAATACTGTTTTGATAATATATATGTAGCAATTTGTCCTTGATCCATGAAATTTGTTTTGCAGCTTCCTTTCCGGCCTCTGACTGTAATGAATATTTCTTGTAAATTTGGGCAAGTCCCATCATAGCTTCTTTTCTTACTCGCCACTTAAAAAAAAATACACATATACTCTTATTTTAAAGATGTCATTTTTATTAAATAAGTTTAGAAGTCATTTTTAAATTATCTTTTTTTCACTATATTAAAAAAGCATCTTCTAATGTATAAATTCCTCTAAGAAAAGATACTACACATAAACTTGCTAAATAACAAATACATTTACAAATATGTTCTCTACATAAGAAAACACTCCCATATGAAAAGTGTCACAAATTTATATCTAAATTTTAATATTTTTAAGGGGGGAGAAAGCATTTAAGTTTCTGAATATGTACCATAATTTAAAGATGCAAAAATTAAGAATGCAAATAAAGGGACATATAATAAAAGAGAATTGCTTTGTAAAACAAAGCATAATCTATAACTTTTTATTTTCCTGACAATTAAAAGTAGCTTAAGTACAAAAGTTCAATTCCTTAATACTTCAAAAACATCTGTAATTTCAATAGTATAAATAACTCCCCACCAATGCATCACAAGCCCTAGGAGATAGCTTAAATGCATTTCTATTGACAGAAAAATATTGTCACCTAGCAGCTAACTTCTCAATGAAGAAAGTTTCTAAATTTAGTTTCATTGATCCTTAAAACACCCACCCTTCGAAACACAAATGAAATCTTTCCAAACTGGATGGAATTGTAAATAACTAATTGTTATTTGAGGCTTTTATGAGCCCATCTTTTGGCTAGAATTTTTAAAACCCCAGTGGTACACTGGCCTGGGGCTCAAGCGCTATGCCTCTGCAATTGCACGGTGCTCCACCCACTGGTTGTAGCTGTTGCCATGGGCCTGGCAAAATTATAATGACTGGAAGCCTAGTGAGGGCAGTCATGTGACTGTCAGTCAAGGCTGCCAGCCAACTGGCTTGGGGCTGTGTGTCATCAGCCTGGGGTCTGCTGGGAAGGAGAAGGGAGGAGTTTTGCCATTCTAGCTTGAAGCTGGAAAGTGACAGGACATAGCTGTGTGTTCTCAGCTGATCCCTGGGCGGTGGTGTTATTCAGGTTGTATCATTTCTCTTCCCCCATTTTTTTCCTTTCCTTAATTCTACCGATCTTGCTTGTGTTTTTAAGTTCATTCTTGTTAATAAACCCTGTTCTGTTTTTGAGGCAGGCTGTTGGTCTCCTTCCTTGCCGCAATATTGCAGTGAGCCGCCTAGCTAACACACTCCCCAATTAAAATTTGGCCCCTACAGTTTTGGCGAGCCAGCTAGGAGTTGACTAACCTAGAGGATTTCTTTACATCCCCCCCCCTTTTAAATTCTAGCCAAAAGATGGGGTTAATTCTTTACATTCCCCACTTAGTTTCATCAAGAAACACAGGGTGTTTCCTTGATGGAACAGAACTGTCCACAATTAAAATTCCCATGACATAATCTTTATGAACACCCAGGGATCACATGAATTCCATTAGGAGGTACCATAATGGAGAGGACAGGATTTTTGTACTGCAAGGAATCTTAAAAACCAACCAGTCTAATCCCCCAATTTTGGAGAAGAGAAAATTCAAGCCCAAGAAGATAAGTAACTTCCTCCAGGTTACAAAGGACTTTAGGGAAGTGGGTTCATTGGCTTTACCAAATAAATCATCATCATCATCAACAACAACCACCACAACAATAAAACACTTATTAAGCACCTGCTATGTGGCAGGCACTGTGCTAAATGCTGAAATCAAAACTAATCCATCTTCTTTTCAGGTCTTGGACTATGGCAACAATTTCCAAATTGGCCTCCCTATTTCCATTCGCTTATGTTTCCAAAATGTTCCTCACACAAACTACCAAATTGGTATTTCTCTAAGACGAATTTGACCATGAGATATCCCAACTCAAAAAACTTCAGTGGCAACTTAATGCTTCTAAAATAAAATGCAAACATCTAACCTTGCCACTGTGTATAGCTCCTACCAACCTTCCTAGTTCTCTTTTATATTTACTCCCCTTTAAACACTGTTGCAAACAAATTGGATTGTTAGTGGTTGCTTATATGGGATATTTTATTTCCCACCTCCATGCCTAAATACAAAGGATCTCCCATCTCTTCAATGTACTAATTCTTGACTTCTGTCCCAAACAATCTCAAGATTCTTTCTAATAATATCTTCAGTAACTGTTTCTACATAACATCTTTGCTCTTCCCTCCTTTCTTTCCCCCTTTGTTATTAAAACTCTAATCAGTTAAAAATTATTTGTTATTCCCTTTTCACTTGTTTGTGCATGTTACATCCCTCAGTACAATATAAATTCCTTGGGGTTCAAGTGGATTTTTCCTTTTTTCTTTGTATCTTCAGCACAATGACTTGCACAATAAACAGTATTTTAAAAATTGAACCAAAATGGAATTATAAGTTTTCTGAAATATATTTTATACCACTTTTTATGTTCAAGTTGGCACTGATAATCATGTTACTGTCTATTACAACCATTAACTGGGTCTCCACTGCATTTTAGCAAACCAGAGTTTGATTCTTTAGAAACTGTGGTGTTTTCCGTGATTCGCATTCATAAAGCAAGAACTAAGAAAATACTGGTGTTTAAAAAATTAATAACTGGGGGCAGCTAGGTGGCACAGTGGATAAAGCACTGGCTTTGGATTCAGGAAGACCTGAGTTCAAATCCAGCCTCGGACACTTGACACTTACTAGCTGTGTGACCCTGGGCAAGTCACTTAACCCTCATTGCCCTGCAAAAAACAAAAACAAAAAACAAAAAAAAAAACCCATGTCAACAAAAAATTAATAACTTTCACAGAGGAACCTGAGACTAGTAAAAGATTCATGGAATTCCCTAATTACAGCCCAGGCTATGTTCTTCCTCCTAGTCACTGTTCATCTTCATTACCTGTCCAAAGCATATGTAATGACACTGATCACAACATTCCACCATTTTCTTTTTGTTTTTTATTTTTAAAATTTTTTATTATGAACTTAGCAAACATTTTTTAGTATTTTTATTCTGAACTTAAGAAATAAAATAAGTATTTCCATAACAAAGTCGAATAGAAAAAACAGAAGATTGTACCTGAAAGTGAAGATCCATTATGTACAACTTGCTATTCCTTTCAAATATACAAAGTTATACTGTAACTTTCTCCCCCCCCCCCCCCCAAATCAGTTCTTTCTCTGGATGCAAACAGCATCTTCCTTCATAGGATCTTTGCAGTTCATTTGGGTATTTGTGATAGAATGACTTGGTTGCTCAAAGCTGTTCTTAAAACAATACTGCTGTTACTCTTATATAATGTTCTCTTGGTTATGCTAATTCCATTCTTCATTATTTTGGGCAGGTCTCTCCATGCTTTTTTTAAATCATCAAGCTTAAGGTTTCTCATAGCAGAATACTATTCCATCACAAACACATACCACCATGTCTTTAGCCATTTCCCAATTAACAGACATCCCTGCAATTTCCAGTTCTTTGCCATCACAAATTGACCTGCTATAAATATTTTCCTTTTTCCCTAATCATATTGGGAAACAGACCTTATAGTGGTATTGCTGTGTCAAAGGGTAGAGGCAGCTTACTAACTCAGCATAATTCCAAATCACTCTCCAAAATGGTTGGATCAGTACACAGATCCATCAACAATGAATTAAGGTCCCAATTTTTCCACATCCCCTCCATCATTTGTCACTTTGCAATTTTATCATTTTAGCCAATATGATAGGTATAAAATTATATCTCAAGGTTGTTTTAATTTACATCTCTAATCAATAATGATTTAGAGCACTTTTTTCACACTATAAATTGTTTTAGATTTCTTCATCAGAAAACTGCCTGATATCCTTTGACTATCAATTGGGGAACCACCATATCTCAAAACAGCCATTTGCAAATGAGTTTATATTTTAAACCAATTCTGACATTGGCTACTAAGTCTGTCCAATTAGGAGGTTATGTATTTCCTGGATAAGTTGATTTGTGGATTGTTTTGGCCTCCTTTTTTGGGTGATGGCATTAAATATTTATAGAAAACTATAAGAATCTCTTTATTCTTGTGTTTTTTCCCCCTTTATCCAGTTCCCATTTTTCAGCATCAACAGATTTTTAAAAATACTTTCAGTTGAAACTACTGAAATATCTCAGTATCACATCTTTTCATTTTGAATCTTCTAGTTTGGTGTTGAATTTTACACTTGTTTTAACAAATTAGTGATCTGGTTATAGTAATCTGGTAGTAGCTAAATGGTACAGTGGTCAGAACACTGAACCTGAAGTCAGGAGATTTCAGCTCAAATATGGCCACAGACATTTAGAAGCCTTGTGATCCTGGGCAAGTCTCTGGCTGCCTCATTTTCCTAATCTGTAAAATGGGCATAATAACAGCACCCAAGTTTCAGAGTTGTTGTGAGGATCAAATAAAATAATATTTGTAAAGTACTCTGAAAAACCTTAAAGCACCATGTAAAAGCTAGTTGTTATCATCATCATCATCAATATACACAATCAAGTGATTTTAATAACTTCTTTATTGGGAACCAGAAATTTCAATTTCAATTTCATCTTTTTTAATCTTGTTCAGAGCTCACTATGTTCAGTGTCTTCTAATTCTCTTTGTGATAGATATAAAGCTTTGGAGTAGTTTCCAAGCCTTAGTCTTCTTGAATTTTTTAATATTGGGCCATAGTTTCCAACAAATTTTTCATCATCTTCTATGGACAAATTCACAGTGAAATCAACAAATGGCAATTTATATGATAACTTGGTTTAAAAGATTCTTGCCAACTTCTTCATAGAATATGCAGATCTATTATCTATTGTATATGGTAGATAACCTGTTATCTTCATAGTGTAATCTTTTTGTTTAAGATCATCAAAAGGACTACTCGTGTATATCTTAGAAAACCATTTAAACTTCATAAATTTATTATTTGAAGATAATTTTGTTGATCCTCTTATATACTCCCAAATTATCTTGTATTTACTTTGTATATAATTTGTATTAACTTACATATATATATATATATATATATATATATATAATATATATAGAGAGAGAGAGAGAGAGAGAGAGAGAGAGAGAGAGAGGTTGTTTCTTTCATTAGAATGTGAGCTCTTTGAGAGCAGGGACAATTTTGTTTGTAACTTTCTATCCCCAAAGCCGACCTCAGGGCCTGGCACATAGTAGTACTTAATAAATGCTTGTTTCATGGATTATTAATTAATAGAAAAATGAGAAAGTTCTTAAACATTTCATTAAACTACTACCATTTTTAGGTAAAGAGTAAAAGAAATCCTCATGATACTATTTATAAAAAAGAATTTGGTTAAGCTGATTGTCTCTGCCAAGATTAAAGATCTAATATTCTTACCCCCAAGGTGCTACAATGACTTAGTCATTAGTAACAACGTAAATGACTTTTTTGGTTAAAAAAAAAGTTAATGAATAAAGTATTGCTTAAGAGCTTACTGTTTACAAAACATGCTAAAGCATTCAACACACAAATAGAAAAGTAAGACATTACCTCTGGTCTCAAAAAATTCACATTCTAATTGGGGAGCAGCACATAAGGAATATTTCAGTTCAAAGTCAGATAAAAAGGTAAGGAGCAGTGACAGAGAAAAAGGTAATTCTTTTTTAATGTCATTTCCACAGAAAAAAGATCACATCATTTTGCTATGCCAAGGAATTTGGTGGTAAGAACCTTCTTTTATCAATCTTCATTAGCTATGGTATAGCAGGAACAGTTGCCAGACTGCATCTCCACAGGCACTGCTTCCCAAGATGATTGCTGGTAACACTGGGCTCTAAGCATTGTTATTCCCAAGGCTCTTTCGTTTGGAGTCCTGGACTGTCATTATCAGGGCCTAAGAGAAGATGGTGACTAAGGAAGGTGGTTTGACTTGCTTAGAACACGTTGCCTCTTATCTCTTTCAGGCTGCCTTGTGGCTGGCTTCAGCTAGGCTAGTTTGCCAGCACTCTGGGTTGCAGTTCATAGGGATGGCTGCTCCTTCTTCAGAGGAGTTGCTACTATGGATGATAGCTCTGTGAGCTGATCTAGAAGCAGGATTAGTAGTATGGGAGGTGCTGCCAATGATAGAGCTTTCCATCTATCTGACTGTTGATGGAAACTGCTCAGCAATTATTCCTGGTGGTAATGAAGATGGTGAGCATCCTCTCCTCAATGATTCTTCTCTCAATAATGGCTATGGGGGTTGAGCTTAAAGTAGGTTTGGAGGTTAAGGAGTGGGCACACTGCTATTCCCAAGGCTCTCAGGTTTGAAGGCCCTGGGTGGAACCTATCAGGGACTGAGGAGAGATAGTAATCAAGGTGGTGGTGGTGATGTTGGTTTGACTTGCTGAGAGAAGGATGGGCATTTTAAAGACCTGGGATATGGCCCATGTCTGCCATTTATTAATATTAAACAATAAAGGCTACATGGTAGAGCACAAAACATACTGGACCTGGAGTTAGAAAACCTACATTCAAATCTCACCTCAATACTACCTCATACCTATCAGATTGGCTAATGTGACAAAAAAGAGAAGATGTGGAAAAAGTAGAACACTAATGAATTGCTGGTGAGAGTTGTGAACCTACGCAACCATTCTGGAGAGCAATTTGGAACTATGCCCAAAGGGCAATGGGGCTGCGCCTACCCTTTTCTTTTTTTTTGGTGAGGCAATTGGGGTTAAGTGACTTGCACAGGGTCACACAGCTAGTAAGTATTAAGTGTCTGAGGCCAAATTTGAACTCAGGTCCCCCTGAATCCAGGGCCAGTGCTCTATCCACTGCACCACCCAGCTGCCCCTATGCATACCCTTTTGACCCTGCAATACCAGTACTAGGTCTGTATCCCAAAGAGAACATAAAAAAGGGAAAAGGACCCACATGTACAAAAATATTTCTAGCAGCTCTCTTTGTGGTGGCACAGAACTGGAGATTGAGGAGATATCCGCCCATCGGTTGGGGAATGGCTGAACAAGTTGTGGTATATGAAGGTAATGGAATACTATTGTGTTATAAGAAATGATGAGCAGGCAGATTTAAGAAAAACCTACAAATACTTAAGTGGACAGATGATGAGTGAAGTGAACAGAACCAGGAAAACACTGTGATTGTACATATATAACCTATATCAGATTGCTTGCTGTGTTGGGAAACGGAGAGGGAAAGGAGGGAGAAAAATGTGGAATTTGAAATCTTATAAGAACAAATATTGAAAACTATCTTTACATGTAACAGAAAAAAAATACTATTAAGATTGAAAAAATGATATTCCACCATATTTATATAGCATAATTTGTTCAGTAGTTCTCTGACGGATGGGCATAACCTTACTTTCTTAAAAAAAAAATCTCACCTCAAACACAAACTTCTTGGAGTTTCAGATACCCCCATCTATAAAAGTGAGGAAGTACCTTGTCCTATCCACCTTGAAGCAATATTTTAAAGAAAGTAATCTGTTAATCCTTAAAGCACTTATCCAGCTGTTTAACCTTGAGCAACTCACAACCTCTCTGAGATTCATTTTCCTTACCTATAAAAATTATTATGATGGAACAGGAACACAGGGCTGGTAGATGACTTTTAAGGTTTCCTTGACCCTCTAATTTCTATGACATAAAAAGTTTCCATTTTGTACACTGTAGACCTCTCTTGCTCTTCTCTCCCCTTACTATTTTTCCTCTTTCCTGATGCCTGCATTTTAGCCTTTTTGATCTTATCATTCTACTGAAATTGCTCTCCCTAAAATCACTAATATCTCTTATTAATAAATCCAGTAGCCTTTTCTCAATCCTCATTTTCCTTCACCTCTCTGCAGCTTTTGACACACTGATCATTCTTCTCTCTTAGGTTTTCAGGACACCACTCTCTTGGTTCTCCTCCTCCCTCTATGACCACTCATATCTCTTTTGCTGGATCCTCCTCCAGATCAGGCCTGATAAAGCCTCAGGGCTTTATTCTGGGTCCTCTTCTCTGCTTCTTCTGTTCTATTTCACTTGGGAGGGGCAGCTAAGTGGTGCAGTGGCTAGAGCACTGGCCCTGAAGTTGGGAGGACCTGAGCTCAAATCTCACCTCAGATTCTTACTAGCTGTGTGACCCTGGGCAATTGCCTTAACTGTCTGGGGCAATCTCCAATCATCATGATGTATATCTTGCCAGTGGACCACTCCTCCTGCCCTAATTTCTCTGTTGACCTCCAATATCACCTCTCCAACTCCCTTTCAGACACTTCAATATGTCCAAAACAACATCTTTCCCCCAAACCCTCCCTACCTTCCACATTCCCTACCACTGAGGACAACATTATTCTCCCAGTCCCTCAGCCCTGAAACCTAGGAATCATCCTGGATTCCTCACTATCTCTCACCACCTCCCACCCCCACCCCCACCCCACCCCACCCCCACATCCAATCTATTACTAAGGCTTGTTGAGTTTACCTTTTCAACATCTCTTGTATATGTCCCCTTCTCTCCTCTGACACTGCCACCACTCTGGTGCAGGCCCTCATCACCTCACACCTGGACTACTGCAATAGTCTGCTAGTGGGTTGGCATGCCTCAAGTCTCTCCCCACTCCAATCCATCCTCCATCCAGCCACTACAGTGATTGTCCTAAAACACAGGTTCAGTCATGTCACACACCATACTACCCTCCAACAACTCAATAAATTGCAGTGGCTCCCTATTGCCTCCAGGATCAAATACAAAATGCTATGTCTGGCATTCAAAGTTCTCAATAACCTAGCCCTCTCTTACCTTTCCAGTGTTCTTTTTTTTGGGGGGGAGGGTGGGTGGGCAATGGGGGGTTAAGTGACTTGCCCAGGGTCACATAGCTAGTAAGTGTCAAGTATCTGAGGCCAGATTTGAACTTAGTTCCTCCTGAATCCAGGGCCGGTGCTTTATCCACTGTGCCACCTAGCCGCACCCACCTTTGTTTCCAGTCTTCTTACACCTTACTTCCCAGCTCATACTTTTTATTTTTTTATTTTTTAGTGAGGCAATGGGGGTTAAGTGACTTGCCCAGGGTTACACAGCTAGTAAGTGTTAAGTGTCTGAGGCCGGATTTGAACTCAGGTCCTCCTGACTCCAGGGGCGGTGCTCTATCCACTGCGCCATCTAGCTGCCCCCCCCCTCATACTTTTGATAGTGACACTAGCCTCCTGGCTGTTCCATGAACAAGATATTCCACATCTCCTTGCTCCGGGTATTTTCTCTGGCTGTCCCCCAGGCCTGGTTCCAACCACTGACCTCCCTGGCTATTTTAAAATCCCACACCTTCGAACAAGGGGATTTTCCTAACTCCTCTTAATTCTAGTACCTTCCATCTGTCCATTTTTTTCTATCTATTCTGTACAAAGTTTGACTTACATATATACTTTTTCTTTCTTTCTTTCTTTTTTTTTTTTTGGTGAGGCAATTGGGGTTAAGTGACTTGCCCAAGGTCACACAGCTAGTTAAGTGTCAAGGGTCTGAGGCTGGATTTAAACTCAGGTCCTCCTGAATCCAGGGCCAGTGCTCTATCCACTGTGCCACCTAGCTGCCCCTGCATATATACTTTTTACATATTGTCTCCCCCATTAGATAGTAAACTCCCTGATTCTAAGAACTGTGCTTTGCCTCTTTTTGAATCCCATGACTTAGCACAGTGCCTGGCTCATTGGAGACACTTAATAAATGTTTATTGATTCATCTGACTAAAATGTGTGATGGAGACACTGGTGCCTCAAATTACTAACTGAAGAGTCAGCTTAGAGATTTTCTTTGGATTTTATTTAATTAATGTTGCTATCACTCTAATATTAAAACAACAACAATAACAACTAGATAATGTCAATATTGTGCTGTTGGCAGAATTGGAAAGATTACTATTTACTGAATGTTTCAAACTACTTACATACACAGCCAAAGGTGCTAACTAAATCTGATACTTTTACCTGATCTTCCCTAATTTTCCTTGTCTATGAAACTATTGAGTATATCACTAAACCCAATGATTCACCAAATAAATATAAAACAATAATACTCTAGTAATCCATGTTACTCAGGTTGGAAGGCTGACTTGGAAGCAATCAGAAGCCAGCATTACAGAGTCAATAAGTCAACACACATTTGTTAAGTGCTTATTATGTGGCAGGCATTGAACTAAGTACTTGTTGACTTAGAGAGATAATTCACTGCTGGATTAGAACACATATGCTATTTCAAGGACAAAGATTCCAGGCTAAAAAAAAAGTGAGCTAGGACTCATCACATATTGCTCTACTAGGGTTGGGTTTTTTGTTGTTGTTGCATATAATTGCATTCTAACAATATCACAAACAATAATCCATTAAAATATACACATATCATTGAAATAAGATTGATGCTGGCACATCTTGACAGGAGACAGAAAAAAGGATAATGAAATGCAACAAAGTGTGAGTTCCAAAGAACCTCTAAACATTAAGATTTAAAAACATAAAAATTATGGTCACCACATAGAGTAAAAGCATGGGAATGAAAAGAGGATTCATTTCATTTCTATGTTTAACAATAAAACACTAATTATTTGGGGCATTAAAAATGCCATTAAAAAGTCAGCAGGGAGGCAGTATTATGCAGTAGAAAGAAAATCTACCTTAAAGCTAGGAAGCCCTGGATTCAAGTCCTATCTCTGACACAAACAGTACAGTCTATGTGACCATTGGCAAGTCATTTCCCATCTCCATGTTCCAAGCAACTACCAAGACTATTAGTTACAGAAGACATGGACTTTGTAGGTTTGGGGAGTTTCTTCAGCAAGGAATTTCCTATACCAGTAAATCACAGGTGCAGTTCCTATCCCTATTTCTCTAGCAAATGTGTTACCAATCTTATCAAAGTAGGGAAAAAAGTGGTGAAACATATTTAAATCTGAAACATTTAGCAGCTCAAACTATAAATTATTATTTATGCCTACTTACCCGCTTGTCTAATGTTCGCTCTCGAACAAAATTAAGTAAGTGATCATTAACAAGTAGAATGTCTTTTTTAGCTGCTGTAACTATTGATACAATAACATCATGTCTAATGGCTTCTTCAGGATCATGTGATCTCACTTTAAGATATTCTGAAAAAAAAAATTTCTATAATGAGAATGAATATTTTTGTAGCTTAAACTAATTAAAGAAATCATTAAGTAATGAAAACATGCCTCAAAAAAAGAAAAGGAATTAGTAAAGTTAACAAAAATTGTGTCACCAAAATCTGAAATAATTGTTTATTTATATTAGTTTAACGCAGATAGGTGGTAGTTTTTCTTGTTTTTAACCTTTATTTCTTAACCTCTGCTATGGCATATAAAAGGAAGAGAGTAAATCTCTTTTATGGAATGTTTGTGATTTTTGGGGAGGAGATGTATTATAATGTTTAAATTCTTTCAGAGAAAGATCAGAATGTTACTTTATGATCCCTTAAATTACAAAGTTTTGTGAAAGGACTGATATTTAGGAAAGATAGAACAAAAAAACTTCACTTGAAAAATGAAGGAGATAGGGAGAGATGCAAGTGACTTAGCAAATGTGAATTGATATGACTGAAGGACAAAATCAAAAAGAAGTTGAATTGAATATAGTGGATAAAAGTGGGTAACTTAAATTAGGCAGATGAAAAAGTCCAGCAATGATATTCTTAACATTTGAAAAGACTAGATACTTAAAATTGCTGCATATGACAGCCTTCTACTTCAACAAAAATACTGAACCCATTTAACAGTGGCTCCCTCAATTCCTTTCTTCTCTGCCTCAAAAACTTTCAGTATCACTCCCTCCCTCTTCTGTGTTTTTTTCTAGGCACAACAGAAGAGTTTTCTAAGACTTATCCCTCTCTCTATGTATCCTTAAATCCAAGGCTTGTCCTCTAGCCATCATCCCTTATTAGTCTCTCCCTTGACAATAACTCCTTTCCATTTGGTCTTATAAAGATGCTTTATTCTCCCCAGTCTTAAAAAAACCCTCTCTTGGCACTTCAACACCATCAAGCTAAATTCCAATCCTCTTTACAGCCACACTTCTTTTAAAAAGAAGGCTAGATCATGTTGCTTCCACATTTTCACAACCCACTCAATTCATCAACTCCTTGCAATTAGGCTCTGGCGTATCAAGACTGGACTTTATCACTTCTTCTGAACTTCACTCACTTTTTTTTCTCCTGCTTTTTGCTAACAGTTCCTAGAGCTGAAATGCCCTGCTTTCCAATTGTCAAAAAGACATCTTTGCTCACCCCAATATATTAATCAATTCCATCTTATCTATTCCTACAACCCATATGGTCCATAGAATAATCCTATTAATTATCACTGTCTTGATCTTTCTAGCTTAATTCAACATTAAGTAGTTTTGAGCTTGGATATAAATTCAAATCTCTACTTAAAAGCTAATCATGATGTGAATGAACAATGCACACAAAAAAATACTACATGTGTACATCTGATTATGGAGAGGAAAAGCTTCAAGGGGGTCTGGGGAGGAATATGGTTAGCACATTTAAATCACTAGTACAAGAAATAAACTGTATAATAGGAAGTAAAAGTTATTTCAATAAGAGTTAGTGAAAAGACTCAAGAACCATTTGCATTTTAAAAGCTTCCAGAAAGTTTGAAGAATACAAATTAGGTTAATAGGTCTCCAATACAAAAAGCACCAGAGAATGAAACCAAGGTAAAAAAGAATTAGAATTCATGAAAGGTGGAAATCTACATCAGGGAAGGGAAAAATAGCTTTTAGGTTTTAGATCTTAATTCACCTAAGAGAGAAAACAGAAAAAAGGTTAAATCATAAGTAAAAGTAGAGAACTGTCCACAAGACTTAACAATTATTAAATACTGACAGTCCCAAGAAAGAATAAGATATTTTTTAAAAAGTAGAAACCCCAAAATTTAAAGGATATGGAAAAGAAAAAGCGAAAAATAAAAACTAAAAACACTAGAAAATACAAGCTACTAAAAAGATTAAACAGAAAAGATTTTATCTATTATTTCCTAATGAAAAAATAAAAGGAATGATAAACATACCAAAGACGATATAGAAAGAGATTTTTAAGAGTAGTAAAAATATTAAGGGAAGAAAAATCCTAGGGGTTCAAATTTGTAAAACCTTAAACTAAAACAAAAATGGTCAAAAGACAAACTAGCTGAAGATTCTAAAGAAATTTTACATTATTCAGGTCACCAGAATTCTAAGACTTTTTACTCTCATTCAGCCAACCATGAACACGAACATATACTTCCATTTGGAAGACCAAGAGGAAGAAGACAGTATTATGAGAGACAGCAATGTTGAATACTGGTGCTGGGGAGACAGGGAGATGGGAGAATTTGGTGTCAATGAATATATATACACACACACACACACACACACACACACACACACACACACATATATATATATATATATAGCCCTGCCATCTAGCTAGCTAGCTACCATGCTGAGTGATTTTGCTCAAGTTATTTAACTCATCTAGGCTCAGTTTCCTCATCTGTAAAATTAAAGGGCTGTTTTAAATAATCTCTAAGACCCCGTTCTACTCTTAAACCTGAAAGTCCATAAACTGACTGTAACACTGAAATATAAAGACATCAAAATATTTATAGCATTATTAAAATACCTGTCAGATGGCAGAATGTTGAGATCGACAAAATAGAAATTACCAACAAATAGCTTATCCATAGTAAGTATTTTTTCATCAAGGTCTTGTTGACCAAGAAAATGTCCCTATTTTAAATGTCTGTAAATTTACCAATATTTCCCTCCACTGATGCTGATCTTCTGCATTAGTAGAAAATTTTTCAGTTGCCATGGTTGAAAAATTGATCAACCTAGAGCTAAATATTCATGAGCCTCTCTGAACTGCCAACAAAAACACAGTCTTTCACTAAACCCATATTCAATACAGTCCCAGTTTGGTAGGACCTGAGATTGTATTCCCAAGGCATTGACTTAATAGTACAAAGGTTACCTCTATATAGATGAGACAATAGAGTAGGGCCTTGGTAAAAAGGTAAAAATAGCTTGGGGGGGGGGTGGCGCAGGGGAGTTATTATGGGGAAGGAAGAAGGGAGGGAGAGAGAGAAGGCAGTTGAAGAACAGATACTGATTTCCACTTTTCTCAGAAATGGACATGAACTTTAGAAAACAGTCTTCTTTACACACATAAAGACCCATTATTAGCATCCATGTCTATGTCCATCTCCTCTAAGTGGAAGATACATGGCATGAAGAAAAAGTGAAAAACAACCTATGCCCTAAAGGGTATCATCCCCTCCACCCCACCCCACCCCACCCCACCCCCACCCCGGCCTGGCATTGTGAGGAACAGAAAAGCTAAAAAACAAACGAACTAGAGAGATATGGAAATGCTTCCCAAAGGAGATGGCATATGACTTGAGACTTAATGGAAACTAGGAGTTGTCACAGGCAAAAGTGAAGAGGGAATATATTTCAAGAGTACTAGGGTGATACAAAAACAAGGAGGCAGAAAATGGAATGCTGAATTCAAGAAAACAAGGGCTGCTTAAAGTTTCTTGAATTGGAAAATCACATGGTCACACCTGTCCTTTAGAAAGCCTATGTTGGGAACAGTGTACAAGACAGACTGTAGATTATAACCATGGTATCCAACTAGGAGGCTGTTGCAATGCTTCAGGCAAGAGAGAGTACAGATCTAAACTAAGGTGAGTGCCATGTGTGGAGAAAAGAGGACAGTTCAAAGAAATATCATGGAAGTACAACTGGTTAGATTTTATATACGAGGGAAAAGAGGCAGAAAAGTCAAGGCAAATGCTAAGGCTGCAAATCTAGATGACTGAAAATAATGGGAAGAGCTCAAGAAAATGGGAGAGAGTAAGTTCTATTTTGAACATAACAATAATAGCTAGTATTTATAAAGCACTTTAAAGTTTGCAATGTGCTTTACAAATACTATCTTATTTTATTCTCACAACCACCCCAGGAGTAGATGCTATTATTATCTCCATTTTACAGATGAACAAACTGAGGCAGACAAAAATTAAGTGACTTGTTCAGGGTCATAGCTAGGAAGTATTTGTGGCTGGATTTGAGCTCTAGCCCCCAGAATTCTATCTCCTGTAATATTTGAGACATCCAATTAGTTGTTTGTTGTTGTTTCAGTTGTTTTTTATTGTATCTGATTCTTCATGAACTCATTTGGGATTTTCTTGGTAAGGATAAATGGTTTGCCATTTCCTTCTCCACCTCATATTACAGATGAAGAATGGAGGAAAACAGGGTTAAGTGATTTGTCCAGAGTCACACAGCTATTAAGTGTCTGTGTCATCTGCAGTTGAGTTTTCTTGACTTCAGCCCTACCACTCTACCCACTGTACCATCTAGCTGCCCCAAGACATTCAATAAGAGATATGAAGGGGCAGCAAGATGGCGCAGTGGATAAAGCACCGGCCCTGGATTCAGGAGAAGTTGAGTTCAAATCCAGCCTCAGACACTTGACACTTACTAGCTGTGTGACCCTGGGCAAGTCACTTAACCCTCGCTGCCCCACAAAAAGAAAAAAGAAAAAAAAAGGAGAGAGAGAGAAATGAAAAAGGGTACTGGGAAACTGAAAGCAATTGCTCAATATGTGTTTGAGGGAAAAGACAAGAGAGATGATGGACAAGAGAGAAAAATCTAGTCAAAAATCTAAAGCTGTTCTTGCCACCATCCAGCAAGTGCCTATAGGAAAACAGAACAGAAGAAAAAATCTGTTGTTTCTATTGTGGAAAGATGGGACATATGCAGAAAGATTGCTTTGAAAGGAAAAGGAATTATCAAGAAAGGAAGAAATTTGAAAATATCAGGGAGTCAAGAAATAAGACAAGGAGTAAATCAGGCTAATAAAGGAAACTGAAACCCTGTAAATAATGCTTCAGCATGACTGTTTGAGGGGAAGGTAGAGGATGTGAATAATGCAGATTCCACTAAAAATCGTGGCCCCTGCTTTGACCATTCATGCCTCTCCCTTACCGAATGTTGATTTGTATGTTGAAAGTGTAAAATGTTCTCGTTTAATTGATACTGGTGCCTCTATTTCTGTTGAAATTTGTTCCCAAAGATTAAGGAACTATTATTAAAAAGATGCCTGTTGGGGCAGCTAGGAGGCGCAGTGGATAGAGCACCAGCCCTGGAGTCAGGAGTACCTGAGTTCAAATCTGGCCTCAGACACTTAACACGTACCAGCTGTGTGACCCTGGGCAAGTCACTTAACCCCAATTGCCTCACTAAAAAAAAAAAAAAAAAAGATGCCTGTGGTGGGGGTAGAGGGGCATAGCCAACTAGCTCCTCTTTTGTCTCCCCTTGAAGTTACTATTGGTTATATTTCAGTAATGCATTCTTTTTTGTGGATATCCCAATCTCCTATTAATCTTTTGGATAGAGATTTATTGTGTAAGTTGAAAGTTATTATTTATTGTATGCCAGATAATACATTTACTGTTGATATGTCTGATGAAAATGTGTTAACCCAGTGTTTATTGATTTATTAAGTGAATGTTATGGTGAGGAATTGTCTGTTTTAATGTTGTCCCAATCTGAAGATTTCTCCATTCCAGACACCTTGCCTGAAAAGGTTTGGGCAAAATCCTCCACTGATGTAGGACTACTGAAATCAGCAATTTCTATCTCTATTGCTACAAAAGGAGGGAAACCACCATCTGTCCACAATATCCACTTTCAAAGGAGGCAATTATTGGTATTACTCTCATAATTGACTCCCTTATCAAACAAGGAATTATTGTGCCATGTAGGTCAGAAGTAAATACTCCAATTCTTCCAGTGAAGAAGCCAAAGCCTGGTCCTGACGGTAAGCCTATCTATCACTTCGTTCAGGATCTTAGAGCAATTAATGCTTATGTTGTTGCTCTCCACCCTGTTGTGCCTAATCCAGCCACTATAGTGACTGTTATTCCCTGTGATGCCACTTGTTTTTCAATATTTGATTTATGTGCTGCCTTTCATTAAATTCCTATAAGTCCTGAATCCCAATATCTGTTTGCATTTACCTGGGTAAACCAACAATACACATGGACTAGATTACCACAAGGTTTTATATTCATGTAGAACGGACAGAGATTCACTGGAGCTGCTGTGGTTACCGACTATGATGTTTTGTGGTCAGCTTCACTCTCACCAACTCTGAGTGCGCAAGCAGCTGAACTTATTGCTCTGACGAAAGTCTGCCACTTGGCAAGGTGAAAGAGTGCTAATATCTATTCTGATTCCCGTTATGCTATTGGAATATGTCATGCAACAGGTATGTTATGGAAGCAAAGAGGCTTCTTAACTTCATCAGGAAAAGAGATTGCTCACTCTGAATTGATCAGAGATTTGCTTGAAGCTATTCAGCTACCTAAGACTCTAGCTGTAATTCATTGTTCCGCTCATAAAAAAGGAACTGATCCAGTGACACAAGGAAATGCCAGAGCTGATGCTGATACTGCTGCAAAGACAGCAGCTATCGAGGGTCCTGTTTATGTGATGCCACTTCAAGCTTCTGGGACTGGTGATGATGATGATGATGCTGGGAGTAAAACTCAGTGGCCAGACCTTATTTATGATGACAAGGAAGTGGACACCTGGAAACAACGGTATAATGCTAAACAGATATCTGGAATTTGGGTAAGTGAAGAAGGCAAGCCTTTTCTTCCAAAGAAATGTTATCACCAGAACTGTCTAGCAGTTCATGCTGGAGGTCATTATGGTGCACAGGCAATCACAGACACAATTAGGCGAGCATGGGTGGCTCCTGGGATTACATCAGTGGCTTCTCGTATTACATTAGGATGTGTTGAATGTTTGGCTTTTAATTAGTATGCTTTTAAAAAGGTTGCATATGGTGGTCACCCCTAGCATATCTTCCATTTGAATCTTTACAAATTGACTTTAAAAATTTACCAAAGGTTGGGCATTTGAAATACTGTCTGGTACTTATTAATAAATTAACAAGGTGGGTGGAAGCTTTTCCTGCTTCCAAAGCTGATATAGTTTTTGTGGCTAAAATAATTGTAAGGGAAATTGTTCCCAGATATGGCCCTCCTGCTAAAATTGATTCTGATAAAGGTTCTCATTTTACTGACACAGTTCTTTCTAGAGTTTATGCAAATTTGGGAATTGAACCAAAATTTCACACTCCTTATCATCCTCAATTTTCTGGACAGGTAGAGGATATGAATAAGGAAATCAAACTTTTAATTGGAAAAATTATGCCAAGAAACTCATTTGAAATGGCCCGATGTACTTCCTCTAGCTTTGTTTCATTTAAGGAGTAGGCCCAGAGATTGTCATATTTCTCCTTATGAGATGTTGTTTGGACATCCTCCTTTGAAGGCAAGACCATTTGTGCCTATGTATACCTCTACGTTGGGAGGGGATTTATCAATAGCTAACTATATAAGAGAATTACAGAGTAGACTTAAGGAGTTGCAATCAGTTGGAGCTGTGATTCAATCTGGTCCTATTGATTTTTCTATACATGATTTTCAACCTGGTGACTATGTATATATTAAGAATTTTACCCATTCTAGTAGACTTCAACCCACCTTGGGAAGGACCTTTCAAGTTCTTCTAACTACTCCTACTGCAATCAAGGTTGATCAAAAGGACTTGTGGATTCATTGCTCTCACATTAAGCCTGCTCCTTTCTCCTGCTGAAAATGGCCACAAATTTCACTGATGCTGTTACTTTTAAAGATCTTGTTACCCTGTTAGATCAGGAATCAAGGTACTCTGTATATTTTTCTAAATATCTTTGGACTTCTTTACTTCTAACTGGACTGATTCTGTTAGTATGGTCCTCCATGTAGAAAGCATTTTAGTCCTTCATTCTATGGAACTATTAATTATCCTTGTTGTTCTCTTTGTCATTCCTCAGATGCTAAATGAATTTTAGAATTTTTAATTTTCTTGTAACTTTAGATTAACTTAAATCAGTGTTCCCTTATTAACATAAGTTGTACCCTTCACATTATTATGTTTGTAAATTTTGTGCCTCGGTAGGGGAGTGCCCCCTCTGGAATTTTGCAACGCCCATAGAGGACTGCCCTCTATGCATTGAATTGTATCCATCTTTTAGATTGTTATTGATCCAAGGGACAAATTTTAGTATTTGTCTTTGGATCAAAGGAGGGATAATGTGAGTGAGATTTTCCCCATCCCTTAGTTATAAGAGATTTACCATAGTTATAAGTGATTGGATTAAGATAATAATCAATATATTAACTAAAAAATTGTGATTTATTCTATTTAATATAGATTACATAAGGTCAAAAGGTTAAGTCTTTTCTCTTATTTCCTAATTTTCCAATGTCAAGCATTAGGTACTATCACAAGATCTAGTAGTCAGCAATACTATATTTTAATAATCATGAGTGACATACTTTTCTATAAAGAGTTCACGCTGCTGACCAGTGCCTGACAATGACCCACCCTATTGTCATCATAATGCTGACATTTATGGTCATTTAGGTAGTTCCTCATATTTCCTAAGAATATGTTTTAATTTTAGAAGTACAACTAATGATATAATACTGTACAAGTGTAACTTTGGAAGGGTATATAAACCATGGATTTTGTAATTCTGGGTCTTTCAGGTGCAATGCCTGGATGACCGGCTTTATTGGGAGGCTAAAACCCTCTCAATAAACCTATTTGCTTCAGCCTGGAAACTTTGTTGTTTTTGTTCTTTCGTCAGACTTTAAAATTTTCCCAACAGTATAGACAATGTGGAGTGGAGATGCAAGGCTTGAGAAGTGAGCAGAATGAGAGACTGGGAAGGAGAATGACCTAGGAGTTGAGAGATAACAGTATTATCTCGAACTGAATTGAGAAGCTGTCCAGGAAAAAAAAAAGAGAACTGAAAAATTTATTGGCTCTTCCTATAATTTTATAATCTTAAATATAATTATCAAATCTCATAGAACTACAGAATTTATAGCTGGAAGCAACCTTAAGGTCATGTTCTAGTCTAATCCCTTCACCATATTATGGAGGATGATATTAAAACCCTAAAAGGTTCTTATAAAGGTCCATAGATTTGAACATGCACAAGACCATCATCAAGATCTTCACAGGGAACAGAGGCAACCACCACAGAAGCCTTCATATAATAATTTCATGGACCATTAAATCATTAATATTTAATAATGACTTTATTTTTTGCTTTAAATTTACAATACCCAAGCATCACATACAGTATATGTAGGAAATGAATTTACTTTATGTATGAAAAAATCAAATCTCATAAATGGTGAAAAATAAAGAAAAAAATGATTTTCAAAAAATTATTAAAACAACAGACCATTCATGACTTTTGGTCCACTCTGTATATATAGTGCTTTAAAGTTTACAAAATATTTTACATATAGACCCAAAGTAGATTAAGAGCAATTCCCCCATGGTACCTTTTCTGCAAAGTTTTCCTGTTCTGATCTCTCCTCAAATTACGTTATATTTACTTAACTGCATACACGTTATATCTACCTGCCTCAAATACAACTTAAGTTCTTTGAGGACAGAGACATTACCTTTCTGCCTCTATATCCTCAGTGACTAGCAAATTGCTTTGCACATATTAGGCATTAAATAAATGCTTGTAAATTCAATTTTATTAAAGTAATATTGCTCAAAGTCATACAGCTATTAAATAGGAATGAAAATCTGAATTTCCCTATGAAAGTCAGTTTAAAATGTATTGAAGTCAAATACAAATTTAGCTTTCCTTATCTCTAACAGTGCTGATTTCCAAAAGTATTGATCCAACACTGACATTAATTAAGTGGGTACGACAAAAAATAGGCAGGGTACTTAGAAAATAAAAAACTGACAAAAACAGAAATGTAAGAAAAACAATGTTAAGTCCCATGGAAAAGCCTAAAAATATTCTAATATTTATTTTCATGGATTTAAAAGCATTTTTACTGAAGGCTTAAGACAGAAGTGATAAACTATACACAAAGTTTTCTTTAAACATTTCAGCTTCAGCTATATTTGGGGACTAATATGATCTTTGATTTCAAACTTCCTAATTTCCAAACAGACTTCCCATTAAGTTTGATCACTATAATTAAGTTTACTTAAAAATCACAATGATAAATATCATTTTAGCTAAGCTATAAACTTCTTTTACTACTTAAATGTAAAGCACCTATACCAAGTTCTGAATTTCTATATTCCATAAAGATTGTTAGGATCTACCTTCAACTATGTTTACCTAAAAACTAGGGTCATTTATAAAGCAAAATCCTCTTAGAATAATCAACAATGCAGTGTTAAGTCCACTTTAAGGCCCCAGAAATACTAAATCCCCAGCAATTTTCAGGACTTGCCCTAAGTTGAAGAGATATATTCTCTCCAAAGATTCCTAGTGTCATCATATATCTTCAAGATCATATTATAACAGTTAAAGATTTTAGCAAGCTAAGAAGACCAGGAGGTAATGCCATAGATTGAGTGCCAGGTCTGGAGTCTGGAATACTCATTGTCAAGTTCAAATCTGGCCTCAGACACTTACTAGTTGTATGACCTTGGGCAAGTCACTTAACCTTATTTGTCTCAGTTTCCTCATCTGTAAAATGAGATGGAGAATTAAATGGGCAAGCCATTCCAGTATTTTTTCTTAAAAAAAACCCAAAATGGGAGTCGGACAAAACTGAAAATGACTCATCAGCAAAAACAACAATAATGAAGACTAGCTTCATCAATGATTAACAAATGTGGCTATCAGTACAGGAGAAAATGCAATTTACCTGTTGAAGGTCCCCAATATAACGTACAAAATGAGTATCATTTTTTGAAAAAATTATTTTTAAAAAAAATTCCTCAGTACCTGTCAAATCCTTTGCCAAATCAGGATGGTTCATAAGGCAATGGCTAGCAAATTTCACACATTCAAAGTCGTATAGGCACATGAATATCATTAAACCTATTAGAAATTTAAAAAGAAAAAGCAATATGTTTAAAATAAGAAAAGTAGTCAAATTAATGTGAGCTCAATTCTTACTTCAAAAATAGGTATTTATTTCATTTAAGAAAAGACATTTTCATAAGATAACTGGATTAGAAACACTTGTTTCTATTTTCTTGTCCCATAAAACACTAAAAAAAACTGTCATATATGTTGATTTTGTATGTATTTAAATGTTGTGGGGAAATAAGAATTTTTTCAAATAAATTTTTTTAACAAGGCTAGGGCAAACTTTTATAGAAGAATTACTCATTCAGGGAGAGGTAATTTTTTTTGGAAAGTTGTGAGGTATGGAACACTGCACTGAGGCAACATGATTAAGTTAATTTAAATATAAAACTCTATGATGTCAATTTTACTGCTGAAAATACATGACTCAAATCAACAAGAAAACTACTTGATTTATTTTGCAACAAAATGTTAGAAATCTCTAAGTAAAAAAAAAACCCTATAAAGTTGGCTTTTCCTTTTTAAAAAAATAACAGCACAGTGCAGTAGAAAGAAAACCAAAATTTAAGAATAGATTTTCCAACCGATTTTTCTTGAACTTCAAACTGTTGAAGTCTCTGAGCTTGTTTCCCTTAAAGTGCTTGCAACCACCAAGTGCTATTTCATAAATGGACACTATCATTAATCCAATTTAATGGCCTGGCTAATTTTTCCCTAAGGTCAGAAAATTCCTACTAAATCTGAATGAAATTTTAGAAATACAAAAGCTAAATATTTAAATTTGAGCCAGCCATTTCATAATCAGTAATTTCAAAGATCTTAATTTTGAGATACAATTCTCAAGAACCTTTCCCTAACATTCCCTCAACTTATGGGGAGGGGGAGTGGGGAGAAGATGGGCTGGGGTGGTCCAAATAAGTTGATTTCATCAGTAGAAGAAATTTTTATTATAGAAATTTCCCTCCACTGATGAAAATCAGCACAACTCATTTTTAACATTCTTAAAGAATGCTTGGGGCACTGAGTGAAGTGAGTAGCCAATATTTACATAGATGCACAAGAAAAATTCCAAGGCTCTTTAAGACACAATGCCAAATTTAACCATATATATTTATTTACAATCAAATGATCCTGAGTTTATGGGATCCAGCATACAACAAATGGAAGTCTTCCCAAATGTGGATTCTAACCCATAGCCCCAAACAAGTTTTAATAAGTAAAGCTTAGTAGATGAAACTGATGTAATATTCTCAAACATAGATGATGGTCCAGATTTACAAGATGAGAAGAGAAATATATGCCCACATATTCACAAGTTAATTCAGTATAAAATACTCATCAAAAATCTAAAAGTATATTTGTGCATACCTTACAGTTAATTCACTGTAAAACTATTAAAAACTTAAAATACAATTTAGTAAGATTTATCTCTAAGAGCCTTTTAAGTAGAAATTATACATTCCCTGAAAATCTTGCATTAAAAGCTAATGTTAATTAAAAAGCATGAATTTTAGTTTCAAAATATTAACTAAAACATTTAAAATTTAATTTTGTTACATAACCACTTCATTTAATTTTAGGATTATAATTAGATTCAGGGACTTTTGTAAATCTTTTCATAAAAGGAAAACTAATATGGAACATGTGGATTAGAATGACAGATAACACAGGACAGACATATCAAGGAATCAAGGGACTATTAAAGTTGAAACTGGCTATATCAGGACAGACACACTAAGAAGGGGAGATAAAATTCTATAACAGGAAAGTCAATTAGGCATGACTACTACCTGACCAGAGTCAGGAAACAGAGATAACTCCAGAGTTCCAAAAACAAACAAACAAACAAACAAACCCCAACTCTGAGGAATATGACAAACATCCAAGCTTTCCCCACCCCAACTCCAAAAGGAACTTTCCACTTTCAGATGGATACCCCATCTATCCTCTATGAAAGCTTTTGCCTTGCTCTGTTGTGGGAGAAGGATGTTTCTAATTCACCTCCTCCCCAGGGGTAAAGTCTCTGACTTTCTCTAGCACCAAATAAAAGACCATTTTTGAGAGTGTAATTCTTTACAGAGGAATACCTAAGGACCCTCACCCCTTTTCCTGTGGTGACATATTGCTGGCACCCAATGTGGGGCATGGGAAATTTCTCTTTCCTCTCACCACAAAACTCCTTTGCATTTATTCTCTCTCACACCTGACTCTATCCCTCACCAATGCTCGAGAAGGAGTAGAAGTGGAATCAGCTTTTCTACTCAACTGGCAGCAGCATCTCCCTCACAAAAAGCTCGGCCTAATGTCCAAATCACATTCAGACCCTTGGATTCAATTTCTCCTTGGACAGGACAATATCTGCAAAAAGGCTTAAACAGCTGCTTGCCTGAGGGGCAGAGAGAGACTATTGTGAGGGGATTCCCCTTTAGGTGTATTCTGAACAAAGGAGTTAATTTGACCATACATATTTAGACTCATTCTGCACTAGAGAAAGTAACACAGGAGTAAGTCAAAGTCCTTAATTCCTCCATATGTCCTGTCTTGTTATCTGCTCATCTAAGCCCTAGGTCCATGATATGTATCTGGACATTTGGGATTTCCTCAAGTTCGACCACAGTAGAGGGCAGGTACTTCAACCAAATTCAAAACATTTACATTGCAAACTACTTTTTAAAATAACCAAATGTCAATTAACAAATCATAAGCTAAAATTTAACACTAAGAAAATAGAAAATTACTCAAATTTAAGATGGAAGGGAACTATGTAGTCCAAAAGTCTATATTGCAAACACTAAAATACACATACTCTAGAATCAAAATGGTATTTAAATAATAAACAGCTCTAACAAGGAACCCTAACATTTTGACAAATATTTTCAGTAAATTTATTTTAAATAATCAAGCACTAAATTTTAAACCTCAATGTAATTAACAAAATAACAATGTATTCTAAAATAACGAAATTGCCATTATCCATGTGTGAATAATTCACAGATGCTCTAAATTGAGCTTACCTTCACTCTTCAAAATCCAATTAGGCACTCATGTAAAATACTGTTGATCTGAGTAGTATATATTCTTACTGCATTGAAAGTCAAAGAAATGACTCCAGAATATTTATTGGTTTTATATTAGGATCCTTTTTAATTTCACTGATCCAGGTAATCAAATGAACTAAGAAATTTTCAAAAATGAGGTAATGATTAAATAAAATATGGTACTACTATATGTGTAATGAAATTCAATGCAATTAAGATAATAACACAAGAAAGACAGAAAGACTGATAAACAATACAAACAGAAAAAAACAAAAGAATGGAGCATACAATAGGCAGGAAGGTGGAATATGAATGGACAGAAGAATCTAAAAAATTTGGAGAGAATAAATAAAAGTTGCAATTTTATGCAATAACATTTTTTATTGGGGGCGGCTGAGATGGCGCAGTGGATAAGCACCAGCCCTGGATTCAGGAGGACCTGAGTTCAAAATCCAGCCTAAGACACTTGACACTTACTAGCTGTGTGACCCTGGGCAACTCATTTAACCCTACTGCCTCACTCCACTCCCCCCACCCCAAATTCTATATTTACTTTGCAAAGCAAACTCACTTGTTTGTAATTACTATTATTTCTAATAATCATTTGAAAAACAGTTAACTAAGGATAAGGTTATTTTGCTACTCAATTTCAGAAAGATTTATTCTACCTTTTTTAGTGTGTTTAAATCTTTTCTTTTTATGTAGTTAATAACTAAAATAAGAAAAATTGGCAATCATTCTGATATACATACTATGAATCAGAAAACTGTAAAGAGTTTCAGACCCAGGAGCTTTGGGAATTATATACGAGAGATGGGGAAATTAGGCATAGAGATATCTATACAAAAATAGTTTTTATATTTTTTACAGTAATACTTGTCAACCTGAAAATTAATGAAACAATGTAACAGAATTAAGGTATTTAATTGAACTAGGGAGTTATTACTCAGAGTATCATAAAGAAGGAGTTAAGAATATCCAAGAGGGGCAGCTAGGTGGCGCAGTGGATAGACCACCAGCCCTGGAGTCAGGAGCACCTGAGTTCAAATCCGGTCTCAGACATTTGACACTTACTAGCTGTGTGACCCTTGGCAAGGTCACTTAACCCCAACTGCCTCACCAAAAAAGAAAGAAAGAAAGAATATCCAAGGCTTGGGACTAAGGACAGGGGTAACAGAACCAAAGAGATATGAGTCTGCCCTTGAGAAGAATAAGTGTCTCAGTTTCACAAGGTAAGTTACTTCTTAGTAAATTTTGTTTGTCATACTGCAATGGCCCTTTCATTTAATTACCTTTATACTCAGTTTCAAAGTCAACTGAATGAAACATACTATACATATTTAGCTATCATCACAGACCAATAAATTGAAATATATTAAAATGAAATATTAAATATGGGAATATAAGCCTTTATATAAACTATTTGCCAATGATACCCTAAATATTCACAAAAGAATTTTTTCCCCTTAAAAAAAGGAAAAAAAAACCACTAAATTTTGTCACCTTACCAGCTGGCAGTAAAGTTTATCAAAAAAGTCAAATTAAACAAAGTGTCATGAGAAAGGCTGGGAAAACAACTTTTAGTAAGGACTGAAGGTAGGATTCCCCTGTCTTAATTTCCCAATATGACACATGGAATGGAAACTATCCCAACTGGCTGATTTTAAGCTTGGCCCACTTCAATTAGCTATCTATACAATTTCTGCCTGAAGTAGACATGAAGTTTAGGGAAACATTCCCTGAGAGCTTTGTCCCTCTTCCTTTATGGCAAATTCCTATAATCATGTCATGTGATCAGCATAAACACAATATTGGATCTTCATCCCTTATGTTGATGCTGCAATATCTGGGTTATTGTAGTGAGACGCAGTATAAGTTTAAACTATTTAACCTAGAAATTCTAATGCTTTTTTATATCTAAACAACTAGAGGTATAGGCACCTGGCTTTGTCATCTGTCTGTTATTAGTTATGCATTTTAAAACTGAATCAGAGGGGGCAGCTAGATGGCGCAGTGGGATAAAGCACTGGTCTGATTCAGGAGTACTGAGTTCAAATCTGGCCTCAGACACTTGACACTTACTAGGCTGTGTGACCCTGGGCAAGTCACTTAACCCCCATTGCCCGCAAAAAAAAAAAAAAAACACAAAAACAAAACAAAACAAATAAACAAACAAAAAAAGAAGTGATAAAAAAAAAAACTGAATCAGAAACATCTTAAGTGTGTTTTAAAGAAAAGAATTTTAATGCAACCAATTTTTCTTAGGCAGGGGTAACTTATAGAATGTTTTGGTTACACCTATGGGAAAGGTCAATTTTATATGAGTTTATCTGCAATGTGGAAATAATATCTGCATGAAAAGCACGTCCTTTGGGGGGCAGCTAGGTGGTGTAGTGGATAGAGCACTGGCCCTGGAGTCAGGAGTACCTGAGTTCAAATCCGGCCTCAGACACTTAATACTTACTAGCTGTGTGACCATGGGCAAGTCACTTAACCCCAATTGCCTCACTAAAAAAAATGAAAAAAAAAATTTTTTAAAAAAAAAAAAGCACGTCCTTTAATACAAACATGGTTTATTATGGACAACTTATTTGGCATGCATTGTTTGAGATTAATTACTTAAGTGTCATCCTAAGTCCTTTACTACAGTTGAAGTTAACTTGGTAAGTTCATTTGTGGTCATCTTCTTATAAAAGTATTCTATAACCTAAGTTTTATGTAAGGATTAGATCCTTTTTTGTCTCTGCTCCTCCTGAGGAGGGCATTGATTAAATGAATTAAATTGTAGTTACTTTAAATCAAGGGATATTTAGATTTGGACTTCCAACAGGCTTAATAATCAAAATAGAAATTGTAAAGTAAGAATTGAGTAAAATTTGAGAGACTATTCTAATTTGTATTGAGATCTGCTATGCAAAGGATTTTTAACAGGAACCTAGAGGATCTCTACAAATAGTCTGGAAACCAGGGAAGTAAATCTACTTAAAGAGGTGCCCTGAAACCCCTATAAACACTACGGGAAATGAATACACAGTGGGTTGTATTTATTTTGATAGACACTCATGATAGCTCTTCACTCCTACGCAGAATCCTGGATTCTGGCTTTTCTCTTGGTAGGTCCCCCTTTCTCCCTATAGTAATACTGTTCTGGTCCTTTTGATTTTTGCCCCTTGCCTTTTTTAACCTCTTATTAAAGTTTTCTTCATCTATGCTCAAGGCTTTCAATCTGATGGCAGCAATAGCCCCTTGCCTTATGCCTCCTCACCCTCTGGACCAGGCTAACAAGGACTTCTCCTTCCCCCGTAATTTCTCTGCGGACCTTGTTCAGCTTGAAACAGTTACAGAAGATGAAAACTTCACCCTCTTTTTCCCTTAAATAAGAAAAGAAGGGAGAAATGACATGGACCTAAAATCAATCAGAAGGGATTTTTCCTCTGAGAAACAAAATCAAAGATGCAGTAGGGCCTGGGAAGCTCTTCCTGTGAAAAATGATTAATCTACCAGATAGCAGGAAGCCAAATGCTAACCAGGTGTATCTACTACCTGGCTGGAGCCAAGAGACAAAGATAATCCCAGAGGACAGGATTATCCCCCACCCAAAAGACCTGTAAACTTCACACCCCCAAACATCCCCCATCCCACCTCAAAACTATAACTTTCTGTTTTCAAGTTCCTCCCCCATCTATAATCTATTAAAGCTTTGCCTTCCCTCTGGCTTTGGCTGAAATGCTTTTTAAAAACTTTTTATCCTCCCCAGGGACTAAGTCTTCAACTTTTCTCTGGTCACCTTCCCTAGTGCCAAAAAAAGATTAACTTAATTCTGATTGGACTGTGTGCAAGAGTATAATTCTTTTCCTGAGAAATACCTAAGAACCAGACCCACCCACCTGTGTCAAAAGGAGTGGGGGAATGACTGATTATTGCCTGCTCTCAAAAATCACATATGAGTTACTGATCATCATTATTTGTGTCGTGCTACATACAAGGAAATTTAGACTTAGTCCTTGATATTACTTAAAAAGAAACATGTGTGAAATGTCAGCATACATCAATATTTTCCCTTATGGAAAGAGAAATAAAATAGAATATACCTTCCCAAGTAGCACTGCCAAAGTGGTTTATTTTGAGATGCCAATTCTGAATCCTTTGCCCCAAACATTTTTGCTAGCAGTTTAACAACTTGTAGACGTTCTTCATTGTCATTGCTCTAGAAAATAAAGATGTCAAAAATATATGAAATAATATGTTTACACCAATATATACATCAGTAACAAAAGTTTTTATTAAGAGTAGGCTATACAATAAAATGGTATAAAAAAATCTAAAACTTACCTGAAGAACTATAAAATAACTGATTTAGTAATGGATTACATCTTCAAACAGGTTACAAAGTTTGAAATTATACATTGTAACTGGAAAAGCTTTTCTCAGTATAATATTTCCTAATCCAACTGTATATTTTAGAAATTTAGAATATCAATACTGAATATACAATTAAGAAATTACATAGAATATGTCCCATAAAAATCATCAACAATTCTGGATATAGATGACCACAGGGTTTCTGTGACATTCAAAAAAATTTTGAGACAAAATTAACCTTATTGAAAATCATAAGTAGATGCCACACTCTACTGCTTTCAGGGAGAAGATTATCATGAAATCAAAACAGAAGTAGCACATATAAAAATTTGTTTTAGAAGAGACAAAAGTTACAATTTCAAGAATATTCTGTTTTATAAAATAATGCTGAAAGCAAACACTTCAACTCTTTTTGATTTCAATATAATACTATTATTACTTGTCAAGCACATAGTTCATGATATTCTTCAATACCAGGCAATTATTAAGAAACTAAAGTATTTGCTAACATTAAATTCATTTAAAAATTTTTAAAGTAGTCAACAGTCAATTCCCATTTCTATTGAAGTAGTTTTGGGGCAGCTAGGTGGTGCAGTGGATAAAGCACCAGCCTTAGATTCAGGAGGAACTGAGTTCAAATGTGGGCTCAGACACTTGACACTTACTTACTAGCTGTGTGGCCCGGGGCAAGTTACTTAGTCCCCATTGCCCCACAAAAATAAAGTAGTTCTGACAAGCTTCTTTAAAAACCTAAAATGCTATCATTTTTCAACTATATCTAGACATCTAGTCAACAAAAATTCCTTTTGATATCATTTCAATTGTATATGTATAAAAATCACAAGAGGTCCATAAATAAAATAGTTCCCTTAAATCTGTCATCCTGACAGGGGCAGCTAGGTAGCACAGTGGATAGAACGCTGCCCTGGATTCAGGAGGACCCGAGTTCAAATCTGACCTCAGACAATTTGACATGTAGTAGCTGTGTGACCCTGGGTAAGTCACTTAACTCCAATTGCCCTCACCCAAAAAAAAAAAAATCATTTCCTAAATCAGTTATCCTGATTCTATATAAACCTTTGCAAATGAATCAATTAACAGCATATTTCACCCAAATAATATCCATAAGCCTTATAGAGTCCTCACAATTTTCCCATAAAATTAAAATATTTACTTTCCTAAGCATTCAAGCAACATTAAAAAGTATCTCCTCAAAGACAGAGTATAAGGTAATTAAGAGAGAAACCCGATGATCTAATCTTCCCATTAGACATTGCTTATAATGTAAGATTTTACTGATGTATTGATGAGCTTTACTGAAATTGTTCTTCTCTTTCTCTTACTAAAAAAAAAAAAACAGGCTTTGTTATAAGGGATGGTTTTTCTGGCAGGGAAGGAAAAAAAATTACATTGGGAAATCTAGGCTATATAAAAATCAAAGATATTTCTAAAACTCTGTTGTTGTTGTTGTTGTTGTTTTTAGTGAGGCAATTGGGGTTAAGTGACTTGCTCAGGGTCACACAGCTAGTAAGTGTAAATATCTGAGGCCGGATTGAACTCAGGTACTCCTGAATCCAGGCTGGTGGTCTATCCACTGCGCACCTAGCTGCCCCTGTTGTTGTTTTTAAAGAGGAGAGTTGAAGGTGGTAGAAAGACTTGGTCCATGCCTACTTCTGACTTCATAATAGATAAGTTAGTTACCCTACACAAATCAAATGAGATATTTTTGCCAAAAAGCACTTAACACAGTGCCTGGCATATAGTAGGCACTATATTATAAATGCTTATTCCTTTCCCTTCCTCTCTTGTTTTTTGCTTCATTTCCCAATATATTAGCCTCTCCAACCCTAAACCAAGCCAACCTCAGAGAATCCTACCATGCAACAAAGAAAAACATTTAAATTAAAATAGTCAATTCTGGGAACATAAGCATCATGTGGCTCCCTGTAGTATTGTTCCTCTCTACCAAGAGGAAGAAAAGTGTATTCCTCTGAAACCATTATCAGTTATTCAATTCAACTTACTTTATAAGTCAATAGCCATTTTATTAAGAATTTACGGGCGGCTAGGTGGCGCAGTGGATAACGCACCGGCCCTGGATTAAGGAGTACCTGAGTTCAAATCTGGCCTCAGACACTTGACACTTACTAGCTATGTGACCCTGGGCAAGTCACTTAACCCCATTGCCCCGCCAAAAAAAAAAAAAAAAAGAATTTAGAATGTGCAAACTATTCCAGGTTCTGGGGAAGTAACAAAAATTAAGCAGTGGTAGAATTCAAGGAGCTTACCTTGATAACTATGTGCATAAATAAGTACATGTTATTTCAGGAGGAAGAGAGCACACACCCACTAACCACTAGGAGACACAAGTAAGTACATGCAAAGTAATATGAGGAAGATAGCACTGACAACTAAGGGGCAGGAGGTATATCTGGAGAGGTCTCTAGTAGAAGGCAACAATTAAGGGGTGAGGTGAATGAAGGAAGTTAAGATTCCACAAGTCTCCAGTTGGGGAGTAAATAAATTCTAAAAATGGAGAAATGAATACCTATGCAAAGGCATATGAGGATGCGATGAAAAATGATATGAAATAAAATCCTAACTGAAAACTTAAGAGGAAGGCATACTGTGGGGAACTTTTTACATTTGTCATGGTGGCATTTAATCTTAGTCTGGATACCTTTTATTACTGTCTTCAATTACTTTTTTTTTCCTGCTATGTATGTTTTAATTCAAAGTGATTCTTGACAGTGATACGCCAGAAATTCTTATTTTTTGACACTCATGAAAACAATCACTTGTTAAATCCACTTTTTGTGACAAAGTACACAAAAAATACACAGCCTTGGTCACACTGAAACCACTGAGAATTAGAGAGAAATACTATCACAAACTCTCAGCCATAAAAGGTTTTTCCAGTCCTTATTTCAATTACATCATTGTAATCATGGCATACGGTTATGCTGGAAATATATTCTTCAGTTTCTATCCATTCAGATATGTATTGGACAATGCTATTAATATTTTGTTACATGTGGGACTTTTCCCCTGCCTCTAAGCTACTTACTATATGTCTCCATTTTCCTTATGTTGACCCACAACTTTAATAATTTGGAGATTGTGATATTCCATGACAAAGATATGCATTCTTCTATTTGACCATAACCTCCTACATTTCCATCTCTCCTAATACCCTGCCCCTCCTAAATGAATTCTCCATATGCAGCCTTCATGCAATCCCCATCCTGCTTTCCTAGATAATTACCCATACATTAACCTTATTTTCTCCCATTAAAAATCCTTATCCCGTTCTTAATTTCAGATTGTCAACTGATTTCAGATTCCCTACTCCCTTGTTCTGTCACTGATTAACTCTTCCAAAAACCAAACCCTGAATTACTCCTACCATTGACCTTTTCTATTCTTTCTTAGATGAGACTCAACACAACTGAAGAAGTCAACCAACTGGCTGACATGGCCCACACAAATTTACGTTATGTAAGTTCAAATGACTCTCACTGCTACACATCAATTCTTTATTCTAGAGATGGATTTTCTAATACCTCAAGATGAGGAAGTTTGTTTTGCTAGAGGAATATCCACTCCTGATACCTCTCTTAAGCCTTTCTCTTTTCCCACCTTAGTGGTTTTCCTTATTAAATGATATTATTTCCTCACTAAACTGTGTGTGAATGTTCCTTTGACCATTTTCACATGAGTGATGCTCATATGACGACTATTATCACTAACCTTTACTCCATGCTTTCATACTCTAGTCTAGTTTTTCAGGAATCCATTCATAAGTGAAGATTATCACTTTGTCTTCCTAAGCTAATTCTTCTCCTTTTTGTATTTTTACTTATATTTTCCAAATTCAACTCACTTCTTAAGCCCTACCATCGCCAACAAGCCATTAAAACTGTTCTCTCCAAGTTTGCCAGTGTGTACTTTATGGATAAAACTAATGGCCTTTTCATAATTCTGGTCTTACCTGACTTCCCTGTAGCATTCAACATTTTTGATCATTCTTTCTTCCCTTCCTTGTCCATGGAGAACAAGATAAGAAAGCATTGGCTTTCTTTCAATAGACCGCAGGGTATATTAATGAGGCACAAAATGTTGCAATCACTTTTAGATACAGTCACTTACATGGGTTTGTTTTTGCTTAACTTTCAGAAGGGCTCATAAAATTGTTGTTTGGTTTTTTGTTTGAATTGCATAATGTAAGGGGTTATATCCAGAAATGGAAGCAATGTGTTGGGGGGGGGGGGTTGTATTTAAATGTAATTTTTATCAGATATTTATTATAAGGTTTGTCTAAGGTAAAAAGTATTTGATATCAGGACATTTTTTAAATGCAAAAACAGGAAAAAGGCCAAAAAGCCTTTTTTATAACTAACTCAAATAACATTTTTAGAATGTATTACCTTTAGTTTAAATTCAAGCTGTGGTAAAACAGATAGCAACAAATGACTGTTCGATATTGTAGAGTTCCAGTATTAAGTCAAGACGTGCTCTGATAGATCACTGATAGATGTCTTTCAAGCATAAGAACCTGATTAAAGAACTTGAAAGAAAATAAAAATACTGTCAGCCTTACAAAACAACAAAAAACATTAAGTTTTCTACTTATTTTATTACAAAATCATATTTTGTCATTTCATACTAAACTATTATGCAAGTTCACAAGTACTTAAAGAGTTTCCAAGCACTTTCTGAATAAGAGTCTACAGTTGACTAAGATTTTTCACCCCAGATGTGGTCATGTGGATATTTATATAATATATATGTAATTTGTGTATATATATTTATCAACAATCCATTACTGCGTTATTTCCTTCCCAAACTCCTCTTCTATATGCTAATAAGCAAACTAATGTACTTTTTTTTTTTTTAGTGAGGCAATTGGGTTAACTGACTGGCCAGGGTCACACAGCTAGTAAGTGTCAAATGTCTGATGCTGGATTTGAACTCAGGTACTCCTGACTCCAGGGCCAGTGCTCTATCCACTGCGCCACCTAGCTGGCCCCTGATGTACTTTTGATTCACTGCACAAACAAACCTAATTTGATATCTTTGTTGCCCTTTACTCAGGATATTCCTAATGCCTGGAATACCCTTACACAGTTATCCATCATTTTAAACCCAAAAGAATGATACCTCTGCTGGGAAATTTTGCCTAATACCATCTAACTCAAAAAGTACTCCATATCTTCTTTAAATATGCTTTATGTTATTTTTTAAATTATTTCAACATATAGCCATCTCCCTCAAAGGAAAACTGAAAATTTTACTTCAAATGTATTTAGGCAGCTTGCTATATTTAATTCACAGTCTTCAAAAGATGAATGAATAGGAATAAGTTGTACAGCCTAGCCTTGCTCATAACTACAACAAAGATCTAAGATAATGTTAGATCTTGTTGACATTACAAAATCAAAAGAAAAACCACAGAGGATCATTTTTTCTAGCCCATGATTACAAATATGTGACCAGTGCAGAAACTATGCAACAAAGGTAGGCCAGAAGCTCAGTCATTCTGCTCTCTCTCTCTCATCTATGTTTCTCTGCCCACAATCTTCCAGCAAACTAGATTTGGGGTCAGTAATTGTCTAAAGAACTCTACTCAAGTCTGCAGTTGCACTACCTTAGACTCGAATCAGTTTCTGGAGTTCAGTCCATAAGGGCAGCAAATAAAACTGTAAACCTAATTCGGACTGTTTGGATTCTTTCTATAGTTTGAAACTCCCTAGTCTGAGCTGTCCCTCTCTGATTCTTTTTTTGTGAGGCAATTGGGGTTAAGTGACTTGCCCAGGGTCACACAGCTAGTAGTGTTAAGTGTCTGAGGCCAGATTTGAACTCAGGTCCTTTGGACTCCAGGCCCAGTGCTCTATCCACTGTGCCATCTAGCTTTCTCTCCCCCCCCCCCATTCTTGAAGGACACAGCTTTCAATACATAGAGAATGACATGGCAGGACTCCTCAAGATAGTGACTAGAACCATCTAAGGCCCCAGCATTCCTTCAAAAGTACACAAAGCTTGGCCTAACACAAAATTCTGATCAGGAATTAAGACTACAAGGATGAATAAATAAAAACCATACAAACACAAACAAAAAGCCTCCTATGAAAAAGTTATTATGATACTAAGGACACCAAAGGCACAAACTCAAAAGAAAACAACCTCTAAAACATTAAGAAGTAAAACCTCAAAGAAAAACACAGCCTGGCCATAAAGCACTCTAGAATTCTTATAAAAGCAAATTAAATGAACTGAGAGCACTAGAGGAAAGAACTGAAAAAGAAATTAAGAGTTATTAGAACCACTTTTAACCACATGAAAAGATATGCAAATCCCTTTAAAATCAGAATAAAGCATTCAAAATAACCTTCAAATCCCATTTTACAACTATTAGAATTACATAAAGTAGGAAATAACTACAAAACCAAATAATAGCCTTGCTGATGGGACTAAAAACTGGCGCAGCTTATCCTCCAATATGGCAATATTAAGAATGGGGTTTTCCCCATCAACTTTTAAACCCATGATTCCACTGCTAGAACTTTATCCCAATACCATCATTTAAAAAAAGACTTGATCATGCCAAAATATTTGTAGCTGCTATATTTATAATAAGAAAAAAAAAGAAATAATGAATATGTTCAACAACTGGAGAATGGATAAAATACCATGTGTTGATGTTACAGATGGTGCTTTTCAAAAAAAGATAAATGTGATGAATACAAACAAATACAGACTTTTAAGAGATGCAAAGCATAAGTATGCATATGTGTCTGTGTGCTCGTGGGTGACACAGACCCTGATAACTATATAAAAAAGGAAAAGAAAGAGAACAAAGGTGCCAAAATTTCAGACAATATAGGAAAGGATCACAGAATTTTTTTTTTTGGCTATTATTTTGTTTGGTTTTACCTTATAAAGTTTTGGGGTAAAATTTTGAAGCATTTTAGTATATGTATCTTTGTGGTTAAGTTGGTAACTTTAAAAATTAATAAATGAATAAAATATACTTAAAGAGACAGGGAAATCTAAATCTGAATTCTAATAACTTATTATAGAAATGTGACCCCGGACAAGTCACTTGTCAGCCTCAGGGTTCTCATTTATTAAAAAAAAAAGATGTAACATGATATAACATCGTTGTGAGAATCAAATAAGATATGTGCATTTTGCAAAATTTAAAGCATTATATCAAGTTAGCTACTACTGCTTTTAATAAAATAAGGAAATTTATTTTAACTATATTTATAAACTTTCTAAACCAAATAGGTGACCTTAAGGTCTGAAAGGTGATTTACATATATTATCTGAAAGAATGAATAAAAAAGCATTATTAATGCAATTACACTAAGTATTAAGGAAGATACAAGTAAAAAAAAAAAGGCTTACACACAAATTGGAGGAAACTACATATGAAATAAAGTGGTACCATTATCACCACTTTACAGGTTAAGAAATTAAACCTGAGAGAGGTTAAACTGACTTGCTATAAGTCACATGGCTATTAAATGTCTGAGGCAGGAATCAAATTCAGATCTTCCTGATTCCAAGTCTGGCACTATCTCCAGTAAGGAACTGAAAGAATAGCAAGCACCCAAAATATGGGGGAAGACAGAAGGACCAACTTTCATCTGACAATTCTCCTTATCTTTCCTACCCTAAGCTCCTGAAAAATTATGACAGAATAAGAACAAAAGAGGCAATTCTCTTTCTATAAGGGCAGGACATTGATGATGTTAACCATAAGGGATTATACTCATTCATTTTGCATTCTATGTAGAAAAAGTTTCTTAGAACTTGCTTGGATTCTATACCTTTATAAGAGAACATAGCTTCTTTTTTCCTTTTATTCTCCTAGTCAAAAGAAATGATCAATATAAGTTTTCCCTTTTTTGTATGTGCACCAATAGAAATTATCAAAAATTAATGACTTTGTAAAAGAAATTTTGCTTTAAGTCTATAGCCACAAGAGGTAGATCAACTGTTTTGCTTGGGTGGACCATTCTCATAAAAAAAGTCATTCAATGGAAAGGAAAATGAAGTTAGGAAATGAGAAAACACATAAATACAGTTGTTTTTTACCCAGAGCAAATTAAAACTGGGCAAAATAGAAATTTTAGTCAAGACAACAGTCTGTAAGAGTCATCAAATATCAGGAACCCATATCCATGACTTTCTAATAGAAACCATGAAGATCCACTACAGAATTTGATTCTACAGCCCGAATATAACATGTCTGAAAAGGCCACATTCCCCAGATTCCTTACAAACCAAACTTATTCCCCAATTATACACATCATGCTCTATAGAGCTATAAAACAAAGAAAAAAAGATACTATTTATTTAAATGCTCCCCAGAAATTATTTAAAAACCTACACTTCAGGACAGACCATCAGTATACATATATTTTAAATTTTTAAGATTACTTTTAAAAACAAAATGGGCCAAAATCTGGATATGGTTGAGAAATTATTTTTTTAAATGATTATTAATAATCAATGATTTGGGGAGATATGGAGCTCCATCTCCCCCTCCCTTTTTTACTAATGTCCTTATTTTAAAAGTTCAGTCTCTTGATGGACATTGCTGATATGAGATTGGACTAATTGTTCAGACCCTACCAGGTGGGGTAGCTATTTGTGTTCTACTCAGGTTTGGGTGGGGGAAAATTCTTTGAATAGATTGCCCAAAGTTCAAGTACAGTGCCTCATTGTAATATTCTTTCTCTCATTAAGTGTTATCTTTTTTTTTCCCATTAAGTGTTAACCAATCAGAGTTGAATGATATCCTGGGGAACATCTATTCTTAGAAAGCATATATAAACTGTGAGTTTGAATCATGATTGTCTTTAGTCTAATAGAGACAGCCAAATGACCATCCTTTTATTAAAATGCTTGCATCATTAATAAAAATGATTAAATTACCCAGAAATTATATCTCCCTTGAACCTTTTTAAAAGCCACAAGGCAGGTCCTATGATGAGTAATAACAGATTTTTTTCTCAACTATTCTACTTCATCCTACTTAGTGTATCCAAAGCAGTAAATGAAAGAAGTTTGATTTTAAAGGTTCCTTCATACTCAAGTAATAGAAAATCATCTGAAAAAGAAATATAGCACATGTGTCTAGGCAGAGACAAACATCATCCAGGTATATGATGCCTATAAAAATTACTCTGAGTGAAGGATGTAAGAAAACACTTGCAAGAGCTACTAGCTGATGGCATTATCATCAAGTCCCACATTCCATTAATTTGACAAGTCTTGACAAGGCTGGTGTAAGGGCTGTGATTGATAACCCTTAAATATCCTATTAAAAAATGAGCTATTATAGTTCTTTTTTTTAGTAGGATAATAAGCTCCTTGAAGACAGAGAATGTTTTGTTTTTCTCTTTATATACCCAGAGCCTAGCAATATATTTTTCATACAGTGTTTAATAAATGTTTGAAAGTCTAAATTCTGTCTGTATACATATTTTAAGGTGGGCAGGAAGGGATAACTACTTCAGAACACCCACTATTTGCCCATCAAACAAGATTTATCAACAACAACAAAATCTTCTGAAGGTGAGGAATGAAAAGAGAGCCATAATTGTAAGAAAAGATCATCTTTACAAGTTATTCATGAAATATGACTTTTATATAACATTCATATATAGTTAGAATCAATTTTATATTTCATTTGATCCTCAGAAGCAACTGAAAAAATATTAAAATGTGATTATCCCCATGTTATAGAGATGAGGAAACTGATGGTCCCAAAAAAGGGAAATAATTAAGTCCTAAGTCACAGCATAAATTATAAACCAAATTCTCTTAACTCCAGTTCAGTGTTAAATTTATATTTCTATGTGAAACTTAGTTACAAAATACTAAAAGGGTTATTACCCTTCACTGAAATTGTCACACATCAGAAATTAAGGTGTTTAAAATAAATCTTGATGGTAGGTCCAAATATGTAAAGAATTACTTATTTCTTATTTGCCTCTATTTCCCTTCTATCACACTTTAATTATCAGGTAGCCAATTAATAACACATGTCCTTGTATTTGCCCTTTACAACACTATAAATTAATCTCTTTAGAAAAAGAACTATACTCTCCACCTCCAGGGAGATGTGATAACTCTGAGTCTACATCAAAACATACTTTTTTTCACTTTCTTTGCATTTCTTGCTTTTTAGTCTTTTTTTTTTTTACAAGATGGCTACTACGGAAATGTTTTACATTATTTCACCTGTATAACTGCTATAATGTTGCTTGCCTTCTCAATGTGTGAGGGAGGAAGAGAATTTGGAGCTCAAAAAATGTTTTTAAATGAATGCTAAAAAAATAAATGTCTTTTTTGTTGTTGTTGTTGTTAAAGAAAGGAACCAAAAATTTTCATTTGAATTTGCATCATACCATTTTTCTCTTGCTTCTTTTCTTCCTGACTATTTCTCATGTTCCTTCAATGGATTAATATCTTATCCTCCATTATATGTGGCCATTCCTCAAGGTTCAATTCCAGGCCATCTTCTCTTCTCTCTATATACTTTCTCCCTTGGTAACTACTTTAATTAGCCTAACTTCAATGATTATCTCTGTGGAGAACTTCCCAAATGCCTGCTGGCTCAATGGGCATCACAAACTCAGTATATCCAAAACAGAAATTACATTTCCCTTAAATCCATGCATGTTCAAACTTTCATTATTTCTGCTGACAGAACTACCATCCTTTCAATCACCAAATTCACGGGGCAGCTAGGTGGCACAGTGGATAGAGCACTGGCCTGGAGTCAGGAATACCTGAGTTCAAATCCAGCCTCAGACACTTAACATTTACTAGCTGTGTGACCCTGGGCAAGTCACTTAACCCCAATTGCCTCACTTAAAAAAAAAAAAGAATATCAATCACCAAATTCACAACCATGGATCTTCCATTTCCCTTCAATTGCATGTCCCATGAAGGTAGCCAGGTGGTAGAGTGCACTGGGCTTAGAAATCAGGATGATTCATCTTCATGAGTTCAAATCTGGCCCCAGATACTTACTAGCTGTGTGACCCTGGGCAAGTCACTTCCCTGTTTGCCTCAGTTCTTCATCTGTAAAATGGGCTGGAGGAGGAAATGGCAAACCACTCCAGTATCTTTGCCAAGAAAACTCCAAAATGAGATCATGAAGAGTCAGACACAACTCAACAACACATGTCCTTTGAGTTGATCAGTGAGTATAAATTGATTCTTAGAAAAATTCCAAACATTAAAGATATGATGAGAAAACATCTGGGAAATGAAGCAATGGTCACAATACCAGCACAGCTTTGCTACAGAAGACGTTCTTTTTTGAAGGTTATTAATAGCAGATCTGGGGAATATGGTAAATACAATACTTTAGCAAAGTGTGAAAAGTAACTCACACCATTCTTGGGGAAAAAATGGAGAGATATGAACTACCATAGAAAACAATTAAATAAATTTAGAAATGGTTAAATGACTTGACTCAAGAACAGTCATTAGTGGTTCTATGTCAACTTAAAAGGACCTGGACTATTTAACATTTTTATCAAAGACTTGGAAAAGACCTTAAAATTATCTGCTCCTTCATTTAAGAGCAAACTGAGGCTCAGGGAGATTGTGACTTGCCTCTGGTCACATGGCTAATAAGTATTAGAGGTAGGATTCAAACACCATTCTCCCAACTTCCATACCAGTACTTCTCCACTGTACAATGCTACTGCATATCTCATCCCTACTTGGCTACAAGGCAATTTGCTGTTTCCTTCAACTGAGTACAGTTGAATAGTAACAGATACAATGTCTACTTCACTTAATCTCTCTGAGCCCTAGGCAACTCTCTAACATCATCTACAAAGTTATAGATGGACTACAAGCTGCCTTCAAACCAAAGAAATAATAAATCCATGGAAACAATGACATATCATAGTTATTTGTGTACTTCTCTTATGCTTACCATGCTAGCATATATACTCTTTAAAGGCAGGGACTATGTCTAGCTATCTTTATATTCCCTGCATAACTTAAGAACAGTACTTTGTATATATTGTGGTTGCTGTTGTTCAGTCATGTCTGACTCTCTGTGATACCACTGGGGTTTTCTTGGCAGAGATTACTGGAGTGATTTGTCATTTCCTTCTCCCTTTCATTGTACAGATGAGGAATGGAAGGCAACCAAGGTTGACTTGCTCAGAGTCACTGAGGCTAGATTTGAAAAACCTTGAATTGGTACTTAAAGTGCTCCACAAAATGGCTTACACCTAGCTTTCCAGTTTTATTTCATTCTACTGTTCATACACCCTTCATTTTAGTCTAACTAGCAGGTTTCCCACATTCCACTGAACATCCCTTTTACCTCTGTATAAGAGTACTCCAATATTCAGAATACATAGCCTCTCTCAAAGAATACCTAGTTTCCTTCACACACTTCAACTCAGGTACCATCTACTATACAAAGCTGACTCTAATGTCCCTGCACCCTATTTGGAGCACTCTCTTTCAAAAGTACTTTGTCTTTACTTTTGTATGTGTTAGAGCTACTAAGGAGAATATAAATTCCTTGAGTGGCAGGAACTGCTGCATAGTATTCTGCAGAAGTTAAGCATCTTGATAAATGTTTGCTGAATTAAATTAACTCTAGTTCTAACTAAGAAGAAAAAGTACAGACAAATCAAATCAAATCATCAGTAATATTAGGAACAAGATGATAAAGAAAATGAAACCAAACAATTATTTCTTTAAATAAGGGACAAGAGGAGATGTACCTTATTTCAGCAGAGTATATATGTTCAAATTTACATACTTCTGCCTACATTAACTACAATAAATTAAACTCAGGACTTACATTGGTGATATAGGGTTCAATAGCTTGAGCTGTCCTCTTCAGTAAAGCTTTGGCCAGGTCAAATGCTTGTTTGTTTAAATTCTGAAAAAATATAACAAACACCACTTAATCATTTAACATAAAAATTAATAAGCAGGTCAGTCGTTTTTCAGTCATGCATGTCCGACTCTGTGCCCCATTTGGGGTTTCCTCGACAAAGATACTGGAGTGATTTAACATTCCCTTCTCCAGTTCATTTTACAGATGAGGGAACTGAGGGCAAACAGGGTGAAGGTGTGTGACCCTTGGCCAGGGACCATGTAACTAGTAAGTGTCTGAAGCCTGATTTGAATTAATACAGATGAGTCTTCCTGATTCTAAGCCCAGTGCTCTATCCATTGTGCCACTTCGCTGCCCCATGTGTAGATTAGGAGTTGAACTGAATTGCTGATATGAAATTTATGAAACAAACATAATGAGATAGTTACTTCAAAGACAAAGATAAAGCAAAATAACATACTTTGTGACACTTCTCTACCACTGTACTTTTATGCAAAGCTCCTTGAGAAACAGACTCATAAAGTCTTCCTATCCCCAGCATTTATTACATTGCCATGTATTTCACAGACATTTATTGTTTGTACAATTGTTGAACTCCTCCCCATAATAATTATTCGGGTGATACTAAAGAGTTTCCAGAGCCCTTTTACGTATATCCCTTCATCTGACGCTCAATGTCAATTTCATGAATGAAAATAGACTAAGAAAATTACTTGTCCAAGTCCAAAAAGCCATCATCAGTGTCCATCGGTGGAATAAAAAACTTTGGTTTTCTGACTCCTATTTTAATAAACTTTGCACAAATTTATACTATCTTATTTATTCACACAACCTGAATTCCTGTATAAAAATAGCCAGATCCTTTACTCATCTATACTCTTTCTCCTTCTTTATGATTCCTCCATTCCTAGAAACAAAATTTGCTTCTTCTTTTTTTTTTTTTAAGTGAGGCAATTGGGGGTTAAGTGACTTGCCCAGGGTCACACAGCTAGTAAGTGTGTGTTAAGTCTCTGAGGGCCGGATTTGAACTCAGGTACTCCTGACTCCAGGGCCGGTGCTCTATCCACTGCACCACCTAGCTGCCCCTAAAATCTGCTTCTTTTTAACCCTCCTAGTCCTAGAACCTAATACTAAGAAACTAGAGACAGAAAAGAAACATATATTTAGAATTCATCAGGACCTTGAAGTCATCTAGTCTCTCCAAAAGTAAAGATTAAACTCTGGTTTAGTCCTAAAAAAAAGGAGACAACCCTCAGAAGAGGAATGTTCTTGAAATACCATGGTTAAATAGCAAACCCAGAGGAACTGCCTTCATGTTGGAGTGGGTGTTAAATCTACAAATTTTATTTTTAAAAAACTATGTTACATAGAAGTCCAAGTCTTTATTACAGATATATAGGGATTCTTAGAAAGACTCTTCCCTGCAAACTTCCCCTCCTCCTCCAAAAAGTTTCCTTTTCTCCTTCTTAATTGTTTCACCCCTCTTATATACTGTTTTTATATATGACTCATAAGTAACTTTGACTCTCAGGTTCTGAAGCAATTCTCTGAGACCAGAAGTTACAGAAAGGGTACAGAAAGGTATGAAGTGGTAGAGATAGTTTTCTCATCCAAGAGGTTCCCTATATTAATGAACACCATATAACCTACCTTTAAAACTGTTTCATTATTAAACTATAATACATGTAAGGACTAAATAAGGCAAAATGATAAAGTTTCAAAACCACAAAAAGTGTTGAAAATATAATTTATATGTTGTTTCTTACTGAGATGCCAAGATAATTCAATGAAAAATTAGGTATATTTAGGTAAATAAACACATACTAAATTTTTTGTTACTATTCTAATTATTATTCAAGGAATATTAAAAGGATAATACTTCCATAAAATTATAAATGTTAATACTTGTAAACAAAATTAATTTATATGGTACTATGTCATTTTTAAAAATATTAGATTCTGGGCACAAATGTGGTTAAGTATTAAAATTATTTATATTCATACCTTCACTATAAACTCCTTGAGAGCAGAAATATCTATCTTTGTAAACCCCACACTTAACACAATGCTTTCATCATAGTCTAGGATTAACAAATGTTTGTTAATTTGAATGAATAATATATTCCAATTTACCTTGTGGGCAGGCACCAGATTTACTAAAACTGTATCCAAAAGCTCCTGAGAAACAGTATCTCCCTCACAAATAATAGAGCTCATCAGATCCACCATGTGCATATGAACTTTTTGATTGTGACCATTGCTAAAATTAGAGAAAGAGATTTAATATTTTTAGTGAATTATGACAACAAATAACAATTTAATCACAAGAGTCCTGACCAGCATTGTACTTTATTAAACAACAAAACAATATAGTAGGCTGTAAGGTTTTTATATCCTTCTTGTATTTTGAATTATCATAGCAGTTAATTTCTTATCAATTTATATTAATTATAACCAAATATTCTATATAACAATTTGAAAATTTAGTAGGAAGGTAAATTGTTGTGACAAAATTCAGTCTAGCAAATAATTTATTATAATAATAATAATTTTTAAAATACCTTCAGCTCTCAACTAACCACACTAATGGAAAATGGTCGATAATTTAAAATATTAAATAATCCAAAATTATTACATTGGCTTTAGAATGCATATACATTTTCTAATGAGTTTTACTGCAAACTTATACTCCATTTAACACGTAACTATTATTTACTATGAAGTGGGATTCAGTCTTGGAGGGAGGAACACCTGGATTCTATTCAGAAAGTTTTTAAGGACTAAAGTTACTAAAAACAAATACCAAATGAACTTGGTCATTGGCAGCCTCAATTCTAAAACTTATCATTTGGATCCCAAGGCTATCATTATAATAAAGTTGCAATATTTTAAAACAGATACTTATCCCCAAGCAAACAGGACAGACTAAAAGAACCAGGGAATCACAGGAGTATATAGAATCCACCTACATTCTTCCACAGGGTACTTAATTAGCTCCTCATTTGCTTTCTTTAATCATCATCTTCTACCACAACTACCACTACCATGTCAAAGTTCTTGACCTATTAACTAACTCTGATGATCCTCCACTAAATTTACTAACATAAGTTTTCCTTTAATTACACACTATTTAGAGCACTAAAACAAATTTGCAACTCTCCCATACCTATTATGTTTTATCAACAGTTGAACAATTTACCTACTACCTTATTATCCTAAATTACTTAAACATAAAACCTGCAGAATTTCTGACTTTTAAAACTTGTTTTCAATCTGAAATATAGCATCCAACTAAACTAATAAAAATCATATCCTGAGATAACGAATGACATCAAATAAAATTAACTTACTTTATGACTGAAAATAACGTTCTATAAAGTTGTGTGAAAATTTCATTGCTATCTTCTAATTCAAAGCATATGTTATAGGACTTGACCCAAGCAATGTTCTAAAATTGAAAAGAAACATGAAGAGAAAAATTTAACTATAAAGATCTACTGAGAAAAAGTTTTTAGCAATAAAAGTGAAAGATATGAAATATAACTCACCTCAAGTAAATAAAAATATCTATTGAATTGTGGACTTTTTGTATCTTCTAATCCTTTCAGTTGTCTTGTTATAAACATAAATATATCCTTTAAAAAATAACATGAATGACAGTTCAGTTAATAACATACTGAATGAAAAACCAAGTCCTGGTATTCACTTTTTATACATATAGCACAAAGATAAGTAAAAAATCAGAGCTATGACACAATAAATGGCAAGGCATCAGAACTTAAGCAGAGACAAGAATAAGAAATTCACTTTTATATGAAAATTCTTAACATTATTACAATGCAAAGAAGATTTAATTGTGCATTCATGTAAGAAATGTTATAAATGTGGGAAAGAAAGTCACCTGACCCATCAATTTATACAAAATCAGAGAATTCATACTTGAAAGAAAGTCATAAAAGTAAAAAAAAGGTGGGAAGGCTGTTATAAAGATTAATAACATCAGAGAATTAAACCTGGAGGACTATAGAAATGTAATCAATTTGAGAGACTTCAAATACAGTTTATAAATTTTATATTCGTTATGTATATCATGTCCCTCCTCCCAACCCCTTATCCCCCTACCTACCTCCACATTTTGGTTGTGCCACGGTGCTATGCTTTCTGCCCTCCTCTACTTTCTCTTTATGATATTTCTCCTGTTGCTTCTTATCTCCCATGGGAGATACTGCACATAATCATATATTGCCAAATCTTGTCATGTCTCTTTCCACACCTCCCTTTTATTATTCCCTCAGGCCCTCATTACCTCTCACATCCATGACTGTATTGACCATCTAACTGATGCCTCTCCAATTCATCTTTCACAGATACAACAGTGATTTTTCCTAAATGAGAATCTGACCATATGACTCCCTTTTCCATAAGCCAGTTATGCTTTATTACTTCTAGATAATGTATCAGTTCTTTTGTTTGGCTTTTAAATCTCACAAGTGGGGCCCCAACCTATCCTTCCAATTTCATTATACATGACTTCTTCACTGGATTGTACTGTCTAGCAAAACTGGCCATTCCTCGGTTCCTCTCCATCTCTGTGCCTTTCCATTAGCCATGCTCCATGCCGGAAATGCACATCCCACTAACCTCCACCTCATAAAGCCCTTTATTTTGTTTAATTCATATTAATCTCACATCTGACACCGTACATTGATAAGTTATCTAACCTCTCTATTCTTCAATTTCCTCATCTGTAGAATGAGAATGATAATTCTATAGTACCCAATTTACAAGTAGATCCCCCTTGACTTGTCAAATGTACAAGCATTTATTAAGCACTTGTTTAAATGTGTTAGACACTGTGCTAAGTGCCAGGAATATTAAAAAAGGGGAAAAGACAGTCTCTGTTCTCAAGAAGCTCACAACCAAATGGCATTGACAGCACGCAAACAACTATGCACAAAACAAGTTATTTACAGGATAAACCAGAGGTAATTTCAAAGAGAAACCACTAATAGTAGTGAGGACAAGTAAAGGCTTCTTGTAGAAGAATATGTTATATGGATTTTAGCTAAGTCTTGAAGGAAGCCAGGGAAACCAGAACATGGAGAAAAGGAAGGAGAGGATTCTAGGATGGGAAGCAGATCATGAAAAAACAGAGTCAAGAGAGTATTTCTTTTCCAAGGAACAGAAAGGAGGCTGGTATTGATAGTAGAGTAAATGGGGGAAAGTAAAACAGACGACTAGAAAGGTAAGAAGGAAGCAGATTATGAAGGAATTTAAAAGCCAAGTGAGGTTTTTTTTTTGAGGATTGGGAATTCATGGGCATGTTGGTAAGAAGGAAGAAAGGAAGGAAATGAGCACTTATTAAACATTTACTATGTACCAAGTTGTACACTGTGCTAAGGCACTTCACAATGTGATCTCATCTGATCTTCACTGGAAGGTAGGTGCTATTATGCTCATTTTACAGTTGAGAAAACCTAGGCAAATAGAGGCTAAGTGACTTGCCCAAGATCACACAAGTCATGCTGACATTAGGTCCAGTGCTCTATCCACTGTACCACCTTGCTTTCTCTATTTGTAGGCAGTAAGGAAGTACCAATAGGCAGGGAGAAACAAAGATAAGTGGGAGAATAGGGTGGCAGAGGGGACAATCTGCTGAAGACGACAGGATGGAATGGGATCACTTATGCAGGCAGAGGCATATGCCTTGGCATGGAAAAGGACCAACATACTGTGTGATGTAAGGGTGAAGGCAGAGATAGTGACAGAAGGCACCTAAGCAATATGAGTTGAGGGGAGAAGAGGGAGCTCTCAGCAAATGGCCTCGATTTTTTTCTTCAGGAAAATGAGGCAAGGTCCTTAACTGAGTGGGTGTGAGGAGAAGCTATCAAAGGTTTGAGAAGGAATGAAAAGGCTTGGAAAAGACCCTCTAGTGACTGTGAATTGATTAGGAGGTATAAAGGACTGCAGGGCCACAGTGAGGATCCAGTTGAGATTATTTGACATCAATTTGCAGGGGAGATCTAGTCAATATGGTTTTGTGATTATTCTCTAGTTTCATTCAGCAGCACATGAATGGGAGTAAAGGCAGTGGATGGGGGGGGAATAAACCAAGGTTAAATTTTGGTGGAGTTAAAACCAGCAATAGGGAAGTAACATAAGAGAAGAGGACAGCATGGAGCTGAACTGGTTAACCAAGGGATCAAAATGGGAAATGGAGAAAAGTGTAGTCATTGCAGGGGTGATGGTCTGGGAAAGAATTAAGGGATGAAAGGATTGGAGGGTGACAATAAGAACAAAAATAGGGTTAGGTGTTAAAGCAAAGGCAAAGATAGAATGACAAAAGATAAATCTGATAAGAGAATCTCAGTTCACAAATGAAGAAATGGAACATCTGTGAAACTCAAAAAAGACAACATGCTTTCACATCTTGAAGTGTTTTATAAATGTCAGTTATTCCCCTTAGTTTTCACAAAGTTCTTTTTTCCTCATTTTATTTCTAACTAGGCTATCAAAACCTTTGATTCTTTTTGACAATATTATTTGATCATTTAAACCCAACTGTCTTCTCCATTTTTCAGGAATTGTCTCTCCATATAGCTTTAATTTATCTCTAAAAAACATTTCTTTATTCTATAATAGTTTTTAATTTTTCATAAAATTCTCAATTATTTCTTGTAAAACCTATTTGGATATTTCAACTTTTTCTTAAATAATCAATAAAGGGAACAAAATATAAAACATGTCTATTATGTGCAAGGCACTGTACTAAGCACAAAGGATGAAGAGATTAAATGTAGTCCTTTGTCAGAAGCTCACATTCTAATGACACCAAAAAATGTCTTTAAAAAAACTCAATCACAAAAAAAACAAACCAAAAAAAAAAACCTCAATCATGTTGGTATTTTATATAAAGACATTCAAATTTCAAATAATGAACATAACTTCAAAATACAGGGGTGGAAGTAGAAGGGGATTATCTTCAAGAGGTTCAATCTCAAAGAAAAAGCCATTGAAATAAGAAAGAATTCTGGGAGAAATTAAAATCTTACACTTCATACAACAATAATATTTTTTAATATTTTATTTTCCCAATTCCATGTAAAAACAATTTTTAACTTTTTTTTTTTAATTCTGAGTTCCAAATTCTTTCCTTCCCTCCTGCCCTCACTGAAAAGGCAATTTCATATGTTATACATTTCAGGCAAAACACTTTACCATATTAGTTATGTTGTGAAAGAAAACACAGAACAAAAAGAAATAAAGTTTTTAAAAGTATATTTTGATCTGCATTCATATTCCATCAGTTCTTTCTCTGAAAGTGGATAGCATTTTCCATCATAAGTCCTACAGAAATTATCTTGGATCACTGTATTGCTGAGAATAGCTAAGTTATTCACAGTTAATCACTATATAATATTGCTGTTACTGTGTATAAACTTCTGGTTCTGTTCATTTCATTTTGCATCAGTTTATGTAAGACTTTACAGGTTTTTCTGAAAGCGCTCTACTTATCATTTTTTATAACATAATTTTCTATCACAATCATATACCACAACTTGTTCCGCCATTCTCCAATTGCTGGGCACCCCTCACCTCCAATTTCCAATGATTCGCCTCTATAAAAAGCTGCTATAAATATTTTTGTACATATAGGTTCTTTCTCCTTTTTATCTCTTTAGGATACAGACCTAATAGTGGTATTCCTAGGTCAAAGGGTATGCGCGGTTTCATAGTCCTTTGGGCAATTTTCCCACATCCCCTCTTACAGTTGTCATTTTCTTTTTCTGTCATTAGCCAATCTGATAGGTACGGGGTAGTATCTCAGAGTTGTTTAATTTGCATTTCTCTAATCAATAGTGATTTAGAGCATTTTATATGACTTGTAATGATTGGAATGATGCCACCTACTGGAGACTTGCTATGGGAAAGCTCTGCCATGAGGAAAATGCCTCAGAGGGCAAGGCCATGTGGCTTTTCCTTGGCATCAGGAAATGATGTTTGCTCATGGGTGCTGCCTATCAAGGCTACCAGCCAATCAACTTGAGGAGCCTCCTATTTTCTGGGAGTAGACAGGAAGGAGGAAAGAGAGCCTGAGCAGAGAGCTCTCGCTTTTTTTGGGGTTCCTGACTTGATAGTGGTGGTGGCGGCAGAGGACTTCACAGGAAATTAAGGAAAGATTAGGAATGGCAGGCTGTTGGAAATTCTGTTCTCAATCTTTTTTCTTTCTATTTTTCAATAAACCCTTAAAAACCTAAACTTCGTTTTATCAGTGATTTTAGTCAGTTTCCCCCCAAAACTGGACGGAACAGATTAGAATCCACATTTAGAATCTTAAATTACACAGATACAGATAGCTTTGATTATTTTATCTCAAAATTGCCTGTTCATATTTTTTTGACCATTTAATCAACTAAGGAATGGCTTGAATTTCTATATAAATTTGACTCAGTTCTCTTATATATTTGAGAAATTAGGTCACAATAAATTTCTAAAGGATACATGATGACTATATAAATGGTCATATCGTAAAAAAAAAAAGAGTAAAATAGAAAGATACCCTTTATAACTCAGGATAAGAGGAGAGTTTTTAACCACAACAAAGAATGGAAAGGGGTAGAGGAAATAAATGGACGTTTCTGATTACACAAACTGGCAAGTGTTTATACAAGGAAAGGCAATGCAGTTAGAATTAGAAGGGGGGGGGGATCTTCAAAACAAATTTATATAATAAAGGTCTGATATTCAAGATATGCAAATATATAAAAGAAAGAGTCATTCCCCGATAGATAATCAAAGGATACTAACAGGCAGCTCTTAAGGGGGAAAAATGAAAACCATCAAGAGCCATATAAAAATGCTCCAAAACAAAAATCATTTAAAGAAATGCAAATAAGAACAATTCTAATGTTCTACCTCACACTTATTAGATTGGCAAAGATGACAAAAAAAAAATGAAATGACAATCGTTGGAGAGACTATAAGACTAAAGCACTGATATTTTTAGCTATTAATTAATACAATAACTCTAGAAAGTCATCTGGAGTCATACTTCTAAAATTATTAAATTGTAAATAGCTTATTTTGGGGGTGAGGGGCAAGACAATGAGGGTTAAATGACTTGCCCAGGGTCACACAACTAGTAAGTGTCAAGTGTCTAAGGCCACCTTTGAACTCAGGTCCTCCCGAATCCAGGATCAGTGCTTTATCCACTGTGCTACCTAGCTACCCTGTAAATAACTTTTGACCCAACGATAAATACCACTACTGGGCATATACCCCAAAAAGATAAAACAAAGGACACATTAAAAAATTTATAGCAGGGCAGCTAGGTGGCACAGTGGATCGAGCACTGGCCCTGGAGTCAAGAGGACCTGAGTTCAAATTTGGGCTCAGACACTTAACACTTACTAGCTGTGTGACCCTGGGCAAGTCACTTAACCCCAACTGCCTCACCAAAAAACAAAACAAAACAAATCAAGACAAAAATTTATAACATCAATTATTGTTGTAGGAAACAACCAGAAACAAGTAGGTACCCATTAAAAAATTGTAGCAAATAAATGTAACAGAATTATTGAGCTGTAAAAGATGATAAAAGAAATGTATTCAGAAAAACCTGAGAAAGATTATATGAACTAATGTAGAGCAAAAGCAAGAAAAACCAGGATAACTATTTATGGAATGACTACAACATTGTAAGAGAAAACAATTTTTAGATTTAGAAACTCTGACTAATTAGACATAGAAATAGGTATACAGAAGATACATATATGACTATTACAGTAAAAACATTTGCTTGACTATACTTTTGTTAACAAGAGAGAACTTTATTTAAGTGATTAAAAAGAGCATCAATCAAATATTTTTAAAATACAAAGAACAGAGCAGAAGAAAGCTTAGATGGAGCTACAGACAAGTAGGGAAATATATCATCATGTTATATTTTTATTTACACACATGTATATTTTTCAAATGAGGTAACATGTTATAGTGGGTTGAGAGCCAGCCTTGGGGTCAGAAGTTCCACCTCTGACACATAAGGGCTAATGGGAGTAAGCAAACTGCTTATCCTTTTAGTGCTCTAGACCAGTGGTATCAAACTCAAATGGAAACAGTGACACTAAACCATAAAGATCCCTGGGATAACACATTAACTTACAAAACCACTTATTAACATTATCTTTGTTCTATTGTATTTGATTTTATTCTTGCTAAATATTTCCAATAAATTTTTATAAGGTTCAAGTTGTACTCAGGAGTGTACCACCACAATCTGGCCACCATAAGACAGTTCTGATCTAGACAAAGATTATGAATTGTAAAGAAGGTATTGATCTGTCTTGGTAGAGGGAGTTTCCTATACCAATGAAATTACAGGTCCAAGTCCTTAGTCTTTTATCTCTAAAATACAAGCTAACAGATCCATGCATGGTTTCAATAATCTCCATTTTTCTGGTCACCTTTGCATACAGAAATGTTCACATTTGTTGATTTTCTATTTCATAATAAAAAAATTTAAGAGGTAACTGCCAGTGAGTTACAGAAGTAACCACACCATACTAACATAAGTTTTATCTTTATGGTTCAAAAGGCTTCTCAAAGAATGAAATCTCAAAATTATGAGTTTAAAGAGAAAAGAACAAGAGGCTTTCATAAGCATAACAGCACTCTAAGAAATATATAATTCTTAGTTCCTACTTTGATAGTTATTGTCACACCTTAAATAAAAACATCAAGTAATAAGTAGAACCAGGAAAACACTGCACACAGTAACAGCAACACTGTATGATGATCAGCTGTGAACAGACTTAGTTCTTCTCAACAATACAATGATCTAAGATAATTCCAAAGGACTCATGGTAGAAAAATGTTCTCCACATCCAGAAAAGAACTGTGGGATCTGAATGAAGATTGAACCATACTATTTTTACTTTTTGTGTTGTTGCTTGTTAATCTTTTTCAAGGTTTTTCCCTTTTGTTCTGATTCTTCTTTCACAACATGACTAATGTGGAAATATGCTTAATGTGATTGTATATATATATAACCTAAATCAGATTTCTTGCAATTTTGGGAAGGGGGAGGAAGAAAATTTTGAACTCAAAGTCTGATAAAAATTAATTTCGAAAACTATCTTTACATGTAACTAGAAAAAAAAATACTATTAATTTTTTTTTAAAAAAACCTCAAGGCCAAAAACTGATTAGTTCTACTAATGCTGACTTTATTTTTTTAATTAAAAGGTTCAACTAAACTTCTAACATGAAAGACCTCACCTATGACAAGCTACAACATGGGATCAATTTGGGAATGAAGTTTTAAAATACATCATACTTGCCTTCAAGTTTGTCTGGTGAAGTATAAGGTGCTTCAGGAGCATAATTCCTAAAAATATCAGCAAGACAACATGCCACCTAGCAAGCGAACGTCTTTATCAGGATCTTGAGGAAAAAAATCTGAAGCAAGGTGTAAAGCAAGTTTTAGGTACAGCTCCTTTCTTCTTCAGAATCCTGTCCATATCCATGAAAGTTTTTACAACCATCTACACACAAAAAAAAATCTGAATCAAATAAGAAAGTTTCTTTTCATGTAAAATACAGTTTAGCTAAGAAACATTGATTACATTTTTTATAAAAATACTGAAAGAACAATATAGAAGAATTATTCAATGACTGAATAAATTTTCAGGAAGTTCTTTCAAATGCATTAACAAAATTCGGATTGTTCAAAAGATTAAGATTCATGCATTGGTTACTGAGGAAAGAACTCATATCATTGTATACATCTGGATTAAAGGGTTTTTGCTTTGTTTTTGGTTTGTGAATACTGAGCATACTCCAAAACATATAACTATTATTTGTACCTTAATATCTTTACTCCTTAAATAACGGGAGGGAAAATAATGCACTATAAAAGAAATGTAATATAATGTTCTAGTTTCCCATTTGGACTGTCAAGTCCAAAAAAAAAGAAGAAGAAGAAAGAAGAAAAATGAAGTCTATGGTGCTAATTTTTTTAAAAAGGACCAAAGACGGATTTAAAGAAATTTATAGGTGATAGATCTATGTTGGAAAGAGGTTATGTATGCCCAGAGTACATTCTCTTTGTCATAAAGGGCGACTACCATACCACCTCACTGATGGAGATAACACACTGGTTTATACAGCCCATCGCTTTGCCCAATATAACATACAGGGTGTTATGCAGCAGAGAAAAGGGAATCGAAATCCTACACAAAAGTGTATTTCTCTCTAGAATCACCTCACAATAAAGCATATGAATTAGAAACCACAAGATATGTTAGTATGGGTATAAGGATACTGAATCTAATCTAATCCTTTAATAATTATTTACAATAACCTAAATCAAAAACATTGTTAGGCATAATATCTTAGTGTATATTCATCACTCAACCAGCATTTAGTAAATGTCTATGTGTAAGGCACAATGCTACTCACTAGGTATACAAAGAAGGAAAATACATTCCATTCTCAAGAGTCTACAATTTAACACAGAAGAATCAAGAGAAACCTCCTAAGGAACTTTATATTCAAATAATCTATCTATCTATCTATATCTAGTTAAAAAGAAAGGGTCCCCCAAGTGGCTTCCACTAGTGTGTGCTACAAATGCAAACCAGAATATTAATCAGGTCATTTTTCATTTACGGTCATCAAACTCTTAAGTATATATGCAAGGCTGGTATAATGTAGAGAGCTGGCCTTGGTCCAGAAGACCTAGGTTCAAGCCCTGCTTCAGTCACATACAAATATGTAACCACAGGAAAGTCATTATAATCTCTATGCTCTAAGGCAATTCTCTAAGGAATAATTAAGAGGAAATTGTCAATCTTTATCAAAGAAAGAAACTTCCACATTGAAGTTTCCTACACCAATGAATTAAGGTCCAGAATAAAGACAAAGTACAATATCAAGATGTATACACTAGCTAGTTCATGATTGAGCAGAAGTACCTAAACTTGTACTAGGTGTATCCATCCTACTTCAGGTTGTTCTTTCAGATGAAAAGTAGTTTGGCTGCTTAGAGAATCATCAGGAGAGCACCCAGGTAGTTCCAAGATAGTAGCATGGGACTTAAATAATAGACAATGGCATGAATAATAAGTCAACCTTCAAGCCTGGCACCTTACTGAAAGAGAGTGATGATATACATATGATTATATACCAACTTGAAATAACACTCTACAACAAAAATTTTAAAGAGTTTAGACAAGGTGAAACATACTTGTTTCATATCTTAAAAAAATACAAATTTATGTTTTTTCTCTAAATGGCTAGTTTAAATGGAAAATTAACAAAATAAATAGGCTATATTACAAGTCAGTCTTTCCTATGTAGATGGATCTATGATCTCAACAGGAAATCACCCCTAAAAAATGGCAAAGATCACAATCCTATCCATGCCTTTTTTTTTTTGGCGGGGGCAATGGGGGTTAAGTGCCTTGCCCAGGGTCACACAGCTAGTAAGTGTCAAGTGTCTGAGGCCGGATTTGAACTCAGGTACTCCTGAGTCCAGGGCCAGTGCTTTTATCCACTGCGCCACCTAAGTGCCCCTTTCCATGCCTTTTATTCTGTAACATTACCATCCCACAGGCTTTAATATCTATATAGCAAGAAAGCATATATTAAGTACTGAGCCTTGGTCATTGTAAACTGTCCACATCCTGGGAAACAACAAAGCTTGATCATAGGATCGAAGATTTTGAGTTGGGAGAGGCTTTAAACATTTTTCTGTCCAACTCTCTCATTTTACAGAAAAGGCAACTGAGAGGGCCAAAAAAGTAAATCAAAGGTAATTCTCTTTTTCAATGGCATCCCAAGGGTTCAATATTGCCTTCTTTCCATCATCTGCGAAATCTTTATTTTTGTACCATAAACCTTCAAGCAACTATCCTGCTTGATCTTCCTACTGTACCCAATGTAGCTTTAAAATCCTTTTTACTGAATAGCATTCATCAGTCCAGCTACTGTACTTCGTTCTCAGCTTAGACACTGCTGATATCGTTCTTATAAGAATGTGCTACTTTATATTCATCCTCAGTTACCTATCCTACTTCCATACTGGGTTTACTGACTGGATATCTAGAAGGGATCATGGAGGTCATCAAGTTCAACATCCTCATTTTATAGGTGAAGAAATCAGATCTAGAAAGATTAAATGACTTCTTCCTGACGCCAAGCCCAGTGCTCTTCTATATGAATCTCTTTAAAATATAAGAATTAGGTTCCTGGACTGTTGCATCAGTCGCTTTATAGGTCTCCATTTTCTTCTTAATAAAACCATATGTACTTCTATAATCAGAATTTTGTTTCTTGAAAGCATCCCCTAATCTATTTAATCTGACCTGCAATATCTAATCTTAGAGCATGAAATCCTACCTATCCTTTCTCTCTGAATTCCAGAACTCTATCCAATCAGAGCCTAGGGAACAGGGGCATCAAATGCTATCTGGCATTTCCCTATCTGACCAAACTCTACAACCAGCATGGTCACTTACTCTTGAGGTTCCTGTCCTGTCTACTCACCTCGTCAAATCAAGTACAAAACAACAATAATCACCCTCCTTCACTTCACTCTGAAGAATAAAATTACCAGGAAGCAAATCAAGGAATTTCTCAGCTGCTTTTACTTTTAGAAGAGTTTCAATGGACTGGATTTGTGTTAATATAAAGAAAATGTAAATTACCAAAATGTATACAAACGAATTTCATTATTAACTCTATTTAGATAACAATTTTAGAAATGCCTCTCTAACATACACAGATTAAATTAAATAGGTTAGCACATTAAATCTGCTCAATGCTTTCTTACTTGATTAAAAAGACCACCTGCTGCTAGTTGCCATTATGCATACACAATGTATGCAAATCTACAATACATATTCGAGTCACTTTTGGTTATAAAAATATGCCATGTAGACATCAGAGACTGCGCTTAACTTTTCAAAATCAATGTTTTCAGCCATGTTTTCAGGAAGCAAATTTCAAGTGTTAGAGATAATGATAGAGACTATCATAAGAGACTCTAAATTGATTGCCAATCAAATTTTAAATGAAAAATTACTCTAGAAATGTGATGATGACAGCAATGGTTGGTGGTAGTAGTGGTCATTGTCATAGTAGGCACAGTAGTGGTGGTAAGCATTCCTATAGTGCTTTAATGTTTACAAAGCATACATATATTATTTCATTTGATCCTCACAACTACCTAGTAAGTAGGTAGTATTATCATTCCCATTTTACAGATGGGGAAACTGAGGCTGAGAGAGGTTAAAAGACATACCTAGAGTCATATAGTTAGGAAGCAACTGAGGCAGTACTCAAAGTCAGGTCTTCCTGACTTCGAGCCAGTCTCAAATCCACTGTGCCACCTAGCTGCCTCAACATTATACAAGAATACTTCATATCCCTATCGTTTTGGTGCTTGGAACACTGCTTTACATATATGAGATGCTTAAATAAACAGCTACTAAGAGAGGTAATGAATCAACAAGAATTAAGTATTGACCATATGTCAAGCTCTGTACTAAGCATTGGAGATATAAATACAAAACAGCCTGCCTTGAAAGAGCTTACATTTTAAAGGAGTAGACATGTATATATAGGTAGTTTCAAGATGTATACACATACTAATCAAATAGAAGATAACTGCAGAAGGGAAAGCCCTAACACCCTGTGAGGCAGGACCAGGAAAGATCTCCAACAGTAGTTGGCATCTTAACTCAGTATAAAGGAAACCAGGAATTCCAGGATGGAGGTGGGGACGGGACAAGAGGACAGCCAGTGAAACGGAAGAAAGATAGACAATGGAGCATCATGCAGAATAACAAGTAGAACAAAGCTCCTGAATTGTAGAAAGCATGGAAGATAATATGTGAGTAAGTCAACTGGAAAGGTAGGAAAAGGTCACATTTCAAATGCCAAACAGAGTTTATAGTTTATACTAGAGGTACAGGTAGCCACTGGAGTTTGACATGGTCAGAGTTATACTTTAGGACACTTTTGACAACTATGTAGAGGACAAACTAGAGTGAAGAGAGACAAGAGGTAGAAAGATCAAAAAGAAAGCTACTGCAATAGTTCAAGTAAGAGGTGATATGGACCTCAACTAGTGTGGTAGCTGTGTGAGTGGAAAGGGGGAGGCATATCCAAGAAGGGTTGTGGAGATCTGACAATTGCACGTGTGAAGAAAGGAGCTGAGGATGAAAGAAAGAGTGAGAACCTGGACTACTCGAAGGATGGTAGTGACCTCAATAATAGGGAAGTTTGGAAAAGGGGTGAATTTTTGGAAAGATAATGATTTCTGTTTGGGGCATCCTGAGTTTGAGGTATCTAACATATCCAGTTCAATGTGTAACAGGTAGTTCTTGATACAGGACTTGAGTTCAGAAGAGAAACTGGGGCTGGATATATAGATATGGTAGCCATGTACACAGAAGTGGTAAATAAGTCCATGTTGCTTAGGAGGGTCAACAAGAGGCTGGAGTCAATAAAAGCTGTCATTCAAGTCCTCCATCCTCCATACTGGCCAACTCCTCAGTGCTCTCAGCAACTTTCTGAAACAGAGCAAGTACTAATCTACACTGGTAGGGAGAATCTGCCCACAGAGAATTCTTTACACCAATGACATCACAGGTCAATCCAAAAAAATCCAAAGCAAAAAATAAACGTGGTTTTTAATATAGCCAGATAGTACTAACCTTTAACCGTCTCACCATCTCCTCTTTAGATATTTTGTCTGAGATCTCTTTGACTCCAGGAAGGATAAGTAATTTTTCCATCATTGGCCCTTGGTCTTTGAATGAGCCATGACTGAAATATTTCAACCCCTAAAACAAGAAAAACAAATTAAAGTACGTTTATATATTCACACATAAATTATTAACTAGATGATACAGGACAAAGAATATCAATATAGACATATCCCCCACATAATCTTGTCCTATAAGTCCTGAACATTAATAACATTAAGGTATTATAGCCATATCCCACCACACCCCCATTGTAAATTCATTATTTCCCCAGCTCCTGAATAGAAAAACTCCTGCTCCTACACCCACCCCCTACCCTTATCCCTCCCCCTCCCCTTGTTATGTTTACAGTCATAGTTTCATGAAACAAATTAACAGGGAATAATATGCCTATAAAATACTCTCAAGGAAAACACAATAAAAAACAAATTAAAGTTACAGCTATTGCCTAAGTTATAAAAACTTGCCTAAATTAATTTGAAATTTGTTACTGATACAATGAGGTGCATAAAAATTAATCTACAAGAATGGCTAAGGAAGTAGGAATACATGAATGTAATAGAATATTACTATGCTATAAGAAATAATTAATATGATAAATACAAAGAAGTATGGGAAGACTTAAAATGAACTGTTGCAAAGTGAAGTAGAACCAGGAAAATAATATGCACAATGACTATAAACAATGAAAATGGAAAACAAAAACAAAACGACTGAAACTGAAGACTGCAAAAATTATAATGACCAAGTTTGGCCCCAAAGAAGAGATATGAAAAAGTATTTCATCCCCAGCCCTACCCTTGTTGCAGATGTGGGGCGACACTGAATATAATTTCAGACTTGTTCAATATGCTGGTGAGTTTTGCTGAACTTTTTTTCCCCCTCTTTTTCATCCTTTGTTATAAAGGCTGGTTTTCTAGGAGGGAAAGGGGAAGGGATATATGAGGAAATGCAGGTGATATAAAAACAAAAGACCTCAATTAAAGTTATTTTAAAATTATTTTATAAAGTTTTACCCAAAATTCAAATAATTTTGGTTAATCTGACTACCTAATCCAGAATCTCCTTTTGTGGCCAACCTGTTCTTATTGATGTCAACAAATTCTTCGCCTCTACCTTTTCTAGTCTTGTTCTCACAAATAATCCTTTTTAAGTGTTTCTATATGACTGTGAACAGTTGGACCACTCGCCATTCCAAAACCAACTCTTTTCCACCTCTATACAGTTGCCTATGCATGAAATGTACTCCTCACCAAATCACCTACTGAATTCCACAAGTGCCACTATCCTCCAAGAATTCCATCTCTACTCTTCTAATTTTTCATAATATTTTGCCATGCCAGGTCAGTCACAGCATTTAAGGGGGCAAAAAACCTAAAAGATCATCTAATTCAAATCTCTAATTTTTACAGGTAAGGAAATAAACTTCACTTCTTCACTCTCCCAGAGATTTAGTGACTGGTCCAAAGAATACACATATCTCTTAGTACTTTCCCCCTTTTCCATATGAGCATAAAATATATAAAAGATAGCAAAATCTATTAAAAGTTATTTATATTCTTATCATTATTCTCTCCTTAATTCCTAGAGGCTACCAAATATCTCCTAATTGAAAGACAATGTAGTTCAGTAGAAAAAGCAATGGGTTTATAGTCAGAAAATATTGGTTCAAATCTTGGCTTTGCTACTTCTTACTACCTTTTGTTAAGGGGTTGGTATCTATGACTTCTAAGTTGCCTTCCACTTCTAAACCTATGACTAATTCTAAAAACATTTCTATGGTATTTGATATCATTGACTTCCTCCTAAGTTTCTGAATATCTTCTCTTTAATGGGCTACAAAGAGATGCTTGTCTTTACTCCTATCATTTTTATTATCCTATTTGACTCCTTACCTTTATTTTAACACTACACCCCCACACCCCATGAGTGTTCCCCAAAGTTCTGTTCTCAGGTCTCATTTCTTCATTCTTCTGCCATGATCATCTGATTTTGCTTCATGGTTTGATCAGCTTTACATTATTGACCCCCAAAAATCTTTATCTCTAGCCCTAACCACCCATCTCCTAAGTTCTAAAACTCAATCTCCACCTATATGTCCTATAGACATTTTAAATTCAACATGTTCTAGAAAGAATTATATGAAATGAGTAAGAGAAAAGGAAGCAAAGTCAAAGCAACAATATAAAAAAGGCTACAATGCAAATAAAACACCACCAAAGGCAACAAAACATTATCAAATACAATAGACAATGCTGATAGCAAATTACTAAAAGTAAAGCATACAACCTTCCTTCCGTTTAACAGTAAACTACAAAATAGACATTAAAATGCACTATCAATAGTTCAATTTAACAAGCATTTATTAAGCATATACTATATGCTAGGCATTGTGCTAAACCCTGGGGATACAAAGATTGACAGAGAGAGAGAGAGAGAGAGAGAGAGAGAGAGAGAGAGAGAGAGAGAGAGAGAGAGAGAGAGAGATCTTACCCTCAAGGAGCTTATTCTACTCAAGGAATACAAAGATAATATAACATGCAGCATTCTACAAGGAAAACTGAGATGGGAAGAAGGTAATAACTGGTGGGATAAGGGAAACTTAAGAAAAAAAGATGATACCTGACCTGAGTTTTGAAAGCATTCAGAGACAAAAGTGAGAAGAAATACTTAAATACCTAACTGTTCTCAAGGAATATTTGGGGGGGGGGGGGGGGGGAGAACTACTACTTAGTCAAAATAACATGTATTCTCCTCCAAACTCACCCCCCCAAAAAAAAAAACCCAGTATGTTCAAAACAGAATGTATTATCTAATGGTATAATGAAAGGAACAGTGCACTTAGAACCAAGATACCAAGATAGGTTCATATTCCAATTCTAAACACCAATCAGCTATGTGACTGTGAAGTAAATTATCTGAATTAATGTCCTTATCCATAAATAAGCATAAAAATTTGTATTAACTACTTCACAAGATTGTTTGGAGTGAAGTGCTTTGTAAAAGCCATGTAATTACATATTTTAAACATTATATAAATGTGAGTTACTATTATCTTCTAAACCTGCTCAAGTTCAAAACCTTGGTACTATCTTTAGTTATTCTTTCTTACTTCTAATCTCTATCAGTTAGCATCCTACTGTTTTTGTCTCCACATTATCCACAAGAAATGACATTCGATGTGGGATTTTAAAAGTCAAAAGCTATTAACAAATGCTCTAAAAAGAAATTGTAAATTATTAACAATGTAGGAATAGTACTCAAATCACTACTAATTAGAAAAATGTAAATTAAGGTAACTGAGTTTTCACTTCACCCCCAGAAAATTGGCAACAATGACCCAAAGCTATCAATGTTGTAGAGGTTTTGAAAAGTCATGTATAGTAATAATACACTTTAAATTAGTTAAGCCATTTTAGAGAACAATTTAGAATTAAGCTTCATAAAACAACTAAAATGTTTATACTCTGACATAGATCTCACTGCTAAGCATACAGCCTCCCCTCAAAAAAGTCTGACAGAAAGGTCCCACATACACAAAAATATTTAACAGCAGCAGTTTTGGTGGTAACAGGAAACAAAAAGAAGAAACAGAAACAAGAAATAGGCCTAAACACTGGAGAATTGCTAAACAGATTCTCATATTTTAACATTAAGAACTAATTAATATGAAGAATACAGAGAAGCATAGAAAAACTTACTCAAACTGCTACATAGGGAATTAACAGAATCAAAAAAACAATATATAGTCAAAAGTGAATGCTGAAAAAGTATAATGACTCGTTTGGCCCCAAATATATGAGAAATACTTTACCCCCTGCTTCTTTGCAAAGGGGTATTTAACATCAAACTGGCTTAATATGTTATTTAACCTGAACCACCTATTTCCTAATTGTTATTCCTTCTTATAAAGATGGGAAGAATACTTTTGGAAATGTAAGGTGAAGCAAATAGATACGTATGCCTTTGTTCAAATCCCGTCTCAGACACTAACTAGCTACATGACCGGTTTTTTTCTAATTTTGTTATAACCACAAATATTTAACAAACATAATAAACAATACACATTTAACATAGTATATTAAACATAGTCAATAAATATTTATCAAAACTTCCACAAGTGTTCTTTTTATCAGTTCTTCTATAGGGGTGCATAGTAAGCTTCCTCATTAGTTCCTTGGGATTGTCCTGGATCACTGTACTGCTGAGAGTAGCTAAGTCATTCACAATTACTCATGAACAATACTGCTGTCACTACGCACAATGTCCTCTCAGCTCTTCTCACTTCACCATACATCGATGTTCAATAGTCTTTCAAGGTTTTTCAGGGGATCATCCTGTTTGTCATTTCCTGTAGCACAAGTCCATTCCACTATAATCATATAACACAGCTTTTCCCATCATTCCTCAATTGATGGACATTCCCTTGAATTTTCAATTCCTAGCCTCCACCAAGAGTTGCTATAAATATTTTTGTACAATTTTTTCCCCCTTTTCACTTTTTCATGATTACTATTGTTAACTGTTTCCCTTCCATCCTATTCCTTCCCCATGATATTTATTCTATTATCCATCTTCTTTCATCCTATCACTCTTCAAAAGGGATTTGCTTCTGCCTGTCCCCTCCCCCACTCTGCCCTTCCTTCTTTTGCCCCTCTCTCTTTATCCCCTTCCCCTCCTATTTTCCTGCAGGGTTATAGAGATTATTCTACCCAATTGAGTGTGTACATTAGTCCCACCTTGAGCCAATTCTAATGAGATTGAGGTCTTTGAGCCAATTTTAATGAGTGTTAGGCTCATTTACTGCCCAGATTAAATAGATTACTCCACCCAGTTGGATGTGTCTATTAGTCCCTCCTTGAGGCAGCTCTGATGAGTTTTAAGATCTTTGAGCCTTTCTGATGAGTGTAAAATTCATTTACTGCCCTGTTCCTCTCCATCTCCTCCCCCACTCCATAAGCCTTTTTCCTGTTTCTTTCATGTAGGATTTCACTTCTGCCCTTCCCCCTCCCCCAATGAATTCCCTTCACCCCTCAATTTAACCCTAAAGATGTTATCATCTAGCTAAGTGACATAGTGGACAAATCCTCACCCCTGGACCCAGGGGGATCCCAGCCAAAACCTGGCCTCAGACACAAGACAGTCACCTACTGTATGACCCCAGGTATGTCCCCCAGCTCCAATTATTTTTTTTATGGTTCTCTAGGGTCTTGTATTTGAAAGTCAAATTTGCCATTCAGTTCAGGTCTTTTCATCACAAATATCTGAAAGTCTTCTTTTTCATTGAAGTCCCATTTTTTCCACTGAAAGATAATGCTGAGTTTTGCTGGTAGGTGATTCGTGGTTGTAATCCCATTTCTTTGCCCTTTGGAATATTATATTCCATGCCCTCTGGTCCTTTAATGTAGAAGCTGCTAGATCTTGTGCTATCCTGACTGGGGCTCCACAGTACTTGAATTCTTTCTTTTTGGCAGCTGGCAATATTTCTCCTTGACCTGAGAGCTCTGGAATTTGGCTATAATAATCCTAGGAGTTTTCTTTTGGGATCCCTTTTGGGAGGTGATTGGTGGATTCTTTCAATTTCTATTTTAGCTTCTTCTTCTAGAATGTCAGGACAATTTTCCCTGAGAATATCTTGGAAGATGATGTCTAAACTCTTTCCTTGATCATGGTTTTCAGGTAGACCAATAATTTTCAAATTATCTCTCCTCGGACCTATTTTCCAGGTCACCAGTTTTTCCCAGAAGATATTGCACATTGCCCTCTATTTTTTTATTCATTTGGATTTGCTTTATTGTGTCTTGGTTTCTCATAAAGTCACTGGCTTCCATTTGTTCAATCCTAATTCCTAGGCAATTATTTTCATCAGAGAGCTTTTGTACCTCCTTTTCCATTTGACTTTTCAAGCTGTTGACTTTTTTCTCATGTCTTTCCTGCATCACCCTCATTTCTCTTTCCATTTTTTCCTCTACCTCTCTAATTTTATTTTCAAAGTCCTTTTTGAGCACCTCTATGGCCTGAAACCAATTCATATTTTTCCTGGAAGCTTTAGATATAGGGACCCTGATGTTGACATCTTCCTCTGAGGGTACCCCTTGGCCTTCCTTGTTACTGAAGAAACTTTCTATGGTCTTCACCTTTCTCTGTCTGCTCATCTTGCCTTTCTTTTACTAGACTTTTAGCTCCTTAAAGTGGGGCACTGTTTCCAGGCTGCAGTATCCCAAGCTTAAGAAGTCCCAGGTGGTATGATTTAAGGAGAATCAGGTTCTTCCCTCGCCTGGCCTGTTTCCTGGTCCTAGATGACCCCAGACCAACTTGCCAATCAACCAGCTTTGTGTGTTGTGGTTGTTAGCTCTGACGAGCCTGTGCCCCTCCCCCACCTGGGCCCCTGCTACCTGAGCCTACCTCCTGGTTCTCAGCAGGGGTGTAAAATCCAAGTTCTGCCTTAGCACCAGGATAGATCCCTGTAGTCTCTCCCCTGCCCAGGGTTCAGCCCACTCACCAGACTGTGAGCTTAGTTCCAGATGACACTGGTGCTTCAGCTGATTCAGAGGCTCTGGGGGTCTCCTTCTCTTGTGAGGACTTCCTGAAACTGGATCTGTGTCAGGGTGACTGTGGGCTTGGGCCTGACTCCTGGATCAGCACAGCAGCTCCCTCCTTCTGACCTTCCAAGCTGTTCTTGGTTAGAAGATGATTTCAGCACATTCTTCTGTGAGTTTTGCTGCTCCGGGCATTTTCCTATGACCTTATTTGTATGTTTTTTGGAGTGATCGTGTCATGGGTTCGGGAGCTCACTGCCTTTCCTCTGCCATCTTGGCTCTGCCCCAGAAGTCCCACATCCCTAACTATTAAGTTTAAAGTCCAAATGGTGGCTTCACTGTCCACAAAGCTGAAAATGATTTGTTATTAAAATATCTACAAATCTTTTCCACCTTTTATCTGTTTGTTGACCTTTGTGGCTTAGGTTTAATTAAGGTTCTAGCAAAGTTTCATTAATCCTGTTTCTCTCTGCACTACTTTTCATTGTTTTGTGAGGCAATATTACCCTTAGCGCCCTGCCATACTTCTTCCCTTGGTAAGGAGATCAAGTATTTGCTGTCTGGGGTGATTTCTAGGTTTTTCTGGTCTCATCATGGAAAAATCAATAAGCATTTATTAAAAATCTACTTTGTGCCAAGAACTCTGCTAGGTATGGAGGATCAAAAGTGAAACAATCTTCACCCTCAAGTGGGAGATCTTGATTTAATTTTGGGAGGGGGAGGGGCAGGGCAATGAGGGGTTAAGTGCCCTAGGTGGCAAAGTGGATAAAGCACAGGCCCTGGATTCAGGAGGACCTGAGTTCAAATGTGGCCTCAGACATTTGACACTTACTAGCTGTGTGACCCTGGGCAAGTCACTTAACCCTCATTGCCCTGCCCCCCCCAAATTAAAACATTATTAAAATTCTTTTAAACAATTCTTTCACAGCATAACTAATACAGAAATATGTTTAATGTGATTGTACATATATAACCTATATCAGATTGCCTGCTGTCTTGGGGATGGGGAGAGGGAGGGGAGAAGATTTGAAATTAGAAATTTTATAGAAACAAATGTTGAAAACTATCTCTACATTAAACTAAAAAATAATAAAATACTATAGTAAATCAGAAAAATATTCTTTTAAACTTCATATAAAACCATATTTCCTTTCATAGATCCATTTCCCACTTTTAGCATCAAAAACTCATTTAATTAGGTTGGAATCACTTTACCAGCACACTATATTTGCTCCCTCAACTTTATTCATTCTCTTACCTTTATGTTAATTTGGATCTTATGTTCTAACAGGTCAATGGCAATGACTGTACAACACAGAAAGCAGATTCAGGAAAGACTGACAAACCAATTATTTCCTTCTGCTAAAATATAACCAATTTCACTTGTTTGTGTGTGATAAGTTTGTTGTTCACCATGTAAATTTCTTTCTCATGAGAACTGATGGATAGAAAATGATGCTTCTATGTAGGTTCCAGATTTTGGCCTCCCTCATTCCTTGCTCCAGAACCACAGTTTTCAACATTTTTATCAAGCTTTTTTTTTTCCCCATAAAGTCACTGTATAATCAAAGTGTATGCTGTTTTAATCTGGAGGGTCTTAACAAGATCTTCCTAGAATTTCTCTACCATTTCACCCCTTGTAACAGTTGTTGATGGAAAAGTTGCAACTATTTTTTATAGTCTTTCTGTACTCATCATGAGTACTTCAATATAAGGATGACCAAATATCCAATGAAAAGAATGCAAAACAAGACTCTAAGACCACCTCTGTGCCATCAAAATAGGACTCTGTGGAAAGGACTAAAAACACCATTTTTAAAGCTATCTGCATTTTTTAAAAATCATCCTTTTTCTAAAAAAAAAAAAAGCCCCCCAAAAACAAAAAACAAAAACCCTGAAATCATCATTATTTACTCTCTGGTTTTTTGACTTAGCATTATTAGTCACCACATAAAACTAAACTGTATTATGAATAATGATGAAACAGGTTCCAAGGGACAAAGAAAGGTCTAAGTCACTTAACCTCTCTGGGTCTCTCACATTTTCCTCTGTAAATTAAAAGGCTTGAAGTTGCATGTTCAATAAGGTTCCTTCTAATCCCATGAAATCTTATGAAAGGATTAAAGGGACAAATAATAGCTATATTCTTTAAAAAATCTACCTTGGAAGATCTACCTAAAAGATAGTTGTCTCTAAAAATCCCAAATAAGGCAATAATTTATAGTTATAAGAGTCAAACCATTTTCAAGTTTTTAGTCTGAAGGCATTCACTGTTGCTGTAAAATTTCCTGTAACTAGTTCCCATTACAACCAGTAGATGGTACTCTCCATGCAGACAAGCCTACTGGACCATGTTTTAAACAGAAAAGTGAAATCAGTCTGCAAGGGATGTAACTAAAAATTGGGTAAATGTATATTATAGAAAGCAAAGCATAATGTATACAAAAAATTAACTAATATCCCCTTTTAAATGTCAACTAGATGATAATATCACATATTTTATATCAAAGTACTGAACAAAAAGGTGTTATCACTCATGTACACAAGATTTTTTATCCTTCACAAACATATTACTGGCATATCATCAGTAGAACATGCATTTTGATACCAATTCCAGATTAAATAAATTCCTATGGAGCAACATGTAATTTTTTTCAATTAAAATTATTTCAGCTCTCTTGGAGGTGCTTTCTCATTTCAGGCAATCTTTAAAAAAAAAAATACATTCCCTGCTCCTCTAATTCAACTTTTGTTTTTGTTTTTGGTTTTGGTTTTGGTTTTTTTGCAGGCAGTGGGGGTTAAGTGACTTGCCCAGGGTCACACAGCTAGTAAGTGTCAAGTATCTGAGGCCGGATTTGAACTCAGGTACTCCTGAATCCAGGGCCAGTGCTTTAACCACTGTGCCATCTAGCTGCCCCACCTCTAATTCAACTTTACTTCTTAGTTTAGATTTTTTGTATCTTGAATTTTTTATCACAGTCTTATAGGAATCAACAAATACAGACTTAGTAACAAGAGCCCTTAGCAAAGGTAGAATCCAAAGCCTTGGCAATGTTCCAGGTTCTAATCAAGACAAAGATGAAAGTAATTCTTACCAAGTTTATATTTTAGACTGTATTTAATATAAACTTCTAGGACCTCTGGCGGAAACCTAATTACTCATTCTCTCTCTTTCTCCTCACCTGCCCCCAGTCTGTTACTAAGGCGTGTCAATTTCACATCTGTAACATTTCTTGAATATGCCCCTTTTTCTCCTCTGATACTGCCACAAACTCTAATGGTAGCCCTCATCATTCCACACCTTGATTGTTGTTGTTTTTCCTTCATTCTTTTCTTTTTTCTTTTTTTGTGAGGCAATTGGGGTTAGTGACTTGCCCAGGGTCACACAGTCAGTAAATGTAATTCATATGTAAATATATTAATTTTCATATCTGAAAATGTCTCTCCTTTTGGACCTCTAGATCATTACTGTTCTGTCAGGAGGTAGAAAGCATACTTCATCTACATCTTCTGAAGTAACAGTCCATTATTATTCTTTAAAAAAATTTTTTGGTAAGGCAGTTGGGGTTAAGTGACTTGCCCAGGGTCACACAGCTAGTTAAGTGTTAAGTGTCTGAGGCCAAATTTGAACTCAGGTCCTCCTGACTCCAGGGCCGGTGCTCTATCCACTGCGCCACCTAGCTCTGTAGGATACCCAGGGTTAATGGGCATGACCCCAGTGAAGATCCAGCAAAAGAGATAAATTAGTCCAACAATATTAAAGAGGGAAAGCATCCTTACATACAAAAAATATTTATAGAATACTTTTTTGTTGTGGCAAAAAACTGAAAACTACAATGGCCTGTCAAAGGGGAAATGACTGAATAAATCTATATAGGTATATGAATCCAATGATACCTAATTGTGAATAAGAAATGATAAATGGACTGAGAAATTTGGTAAGACATATACAATGCAACAGTCCCGATGGCCCATGGAAACCAACGGGAACTTGCCCGTCAGAAAAACATGAAGAAAACACAGGAGATTAGCAAGGGAAAAAGAAAAGAAGATAGCTTGTCTGCCTCCAAGAGAAAGCAGAGGGATTCTGAAATGACGCAACAAAAGCAGAAGGCTGCTAATGAGAAGAAATCTCTGCAGACAGGTGAAAAATGATCGATCCACAGTAATTCGAAGAACCAGGTAGATCTCAGGATCTGAAATCAAGAGTTTGTAGAATGACCAACCATTAAATATCTAACAATTTATCATAAAAAAAAGACATATACAATGATAAAGAGTAACCAATATATGCAATGGCCACAATGTTTAGAACTCTGATTTTAAGAATAATAATGGGGGCAACTAGGTGGCGCAGTGGATAGAGCACAGGCCCTGGAGTCAGGAGGACCTGAGTTCAAATCCAGCCTCAGACACTTAACACTTAACTAGCTGTGTGACCCTGGGCAAGTCACTTAACCCCAATTGCCTTACCAAAAAAAATTTTTAAAGAATAATAATGGACTATTACTTCAGAAGATGTAGATGAAGTATGCTTTCTACCTCCTGACAGAACAGTAATGATCTAGAGGTCCAAAAGGAGAGACATTTTCAGATATGAAAATTAATATATTTACATATGAATTAATTTTGCTTGACTATTCTTATTTGCTGTAAGGAAGGGCTTTTTCGGCGGGGACAAGTCAGCAGGTAATGATCATGACATCAAAAAAATGTCAATAAAACATTTTAAAATATACACAATAGACCAGTAGGAAGTTCAGAAGGAGACATGGACAAGGACAGTTTTTTATATTAAAATGTAATACATACTTTCTATTTTAAAACTGTACATAATTAAAGTTGTCACTTAAAAGTTATTTTCCTTTGTACAGGGTGGGTCAAAAATCTCAAATGTTTTAATAACTTTTTGAATTTTTTCTATTTTTCACTACTTATGAAACTTTATTTTTCACACATAATGTAAATTCATTTCCTCTATATATTGTATATACTATGATATTGTAAATCAAAAAATAAAGGAGTTATTAAACACTGAAACCCCTTTGTGGCTTTTGGCCCACTCTACATGTTAAAATGTTCGTGCTTAAATTTATAATAAAAAAGAAAAATGTTAATTTTTTTAAATGGGAGGAAAATAATCTGACACCAGATTGTGAAGGGCTTCAGAGGTTGGTATAAGGAGTTCATATATTAGCCTAAAAGCCATAGGGGATAATACAGACTTGTACTTTAGGAAGATTATTTAGGTAACTATATGGAAGACTAATTAAAGGGTAAAGACACTAGAAGCATGGAAACCAATTTTAAAATTACTTTGTCTAGGTAAAGGGTAATAAGAACTAAACTAGTAGTGGTAGCCTTAGGAAAAGAGAAATTTTTGGATTTAGACAATATGGAAGGTGATGGACAAAAATATTCAACTGATTGGATGTGACTGGCAAAATAGAGGGACAAATCAAGGATAGCTCTTAAGTCGAAAACCTAAATGATGATGGCCCTCAACAGATATAAGAAATATTAGAGGAGCAGCAAGTTTAAAAAGAAAATATAACCAAAGAGACAGCGTAGAAAAGCCAATCTAGAAGTACTATCTTATCTATACTACCTTGTTAAGTGATTTGTGTGTGTGCGCACACACACACACACATACATACACATATTTATATAAAACACTTGCATTTGTATAGCACTTGAAGATTTGCAAACATTACAACAACCCCAACCTTCTGGAGTTTTCACCCCATTTTACAGATGAAGGCACTGAATCTCAAAGAGGTTACAAAACTTTACCACTATGGCACAGCTATAAACTAGCAGAGCTTAGAGTCAAACTCAGATCTCCTGACAAGTCCAATGTTCTTTCCCTAACACAATCTTAGTTGTAAACAAAACAGTATAATAACAAGAAAATATATGGGACTTCAAGTTAGAAGACCTAGTTTTAAAGCCCAGATCTAGTCTTTCTCCTATGACTTTGGGACAAAGTTTCTTAACCTCTCTGGCTTCAATTTCCTTATCTGTAAAATGGGAGGAATGGCCTAGATTATATCTAACATCCTTTCCAATTCTAAATCTATGATCCTTCTTGTTTGTACTGCTAGCTAAAAAAAGAAAAAAATCACTCCTGTGGGTGGAGCATTTAGGCAAGCATACATTCATCTCAGCAAATAGGGTGGGGTTCCACTTACTATACTTTTACAATTTACAGACTTGAGATCTAAAAAATCTTTGATATTTCTGAACAGAGCACCTTCTAAATACCTTTCATTTCAATGGACTATTTCAACAATGGGTAATTGCTGGCTAAATTCATCTGGGCTACAAAAATTTTATTATGCCAACAATAACATTTTTCACTGTGGTTACAAGAACAAAAATCGGTATACAGTTTAAACGTATGACAACCATTTTCTTCCACTTTTCTTTGCAGTATTTAAGAAAAAGGTCTTGAATCTTCACATTCCACACCTTTGTGACAACTACCTATGCATTTCTACTATTCTGAATTTAACACCAAAGGAGTAAATACTTCAATATACAAAGTAGCACAGAAAAGATTTGTACATGAAATGGCCAATCTCTTATATAGCTTGCATTTCCTTTTACATTATGAATATATATAGATAAATTCATGTATTAAAATTCACCTATAGCTTTCAAAGCTGCCCCACCTGTTTCCTTTTATCCTTCTTTCTGTTCTTTTCTCAGCATTTTTAAAAACTTACCTATCCATCCCAATGGTTACCAAAAATTAGTGGAATTTGTTTCTGAAAAATATTTTTTAAACTTAAAAAATTAAGGGGCAGCTAGGTGGTGCAGTGGATAGAGCACCGGTCCTGGAGTCAGGAGTACCTGAGTTCAAATCCGACCTCAGACACTTAATACTTACTAGCTGTGTGACCCTGGGCAAGTCACAACCCCAATTGCCTCACTAAAAAAAAAAAAAAAAAATTAGATGGAAATTATAGACAGCTTGGTATCAACAGGAAACACTCAACTACTTTCAAAAGAGTACATATACCAACCATTATTTGAGAAAAATTTTAGATTAAAAAAAAAAAAAGCCTGGGAACCTGCCATAATGTAAATATTTTGTTGGAAGTGGAAAGGATGTTAACTAATTTAACCTCATTTTAGAGATAAGGAAACTGAGGCTCCTGGAGGTTCAATGACCTGTTCAAGTTCAAAAAGTTGGCAGGAAAGGTAGGATTTAGCTTACTTAAACAAATTAAAGGAGGCAGGAAGAAAAATTTTTTCTGTTCTATATGCTAAAGTGAAACTCTCAAAACAGAGCCTTCTTTCTTGCTGAAAATACAAAAAGACCCAAAAAATCGCTCAGAAATTCTTTAAAAATTGGAGAATAATATAATGGAACAAATTGTGGTTTTCTTTTCTTCTTTAAATGCCTGAGCAAATAAGATAGACCATGATTTTTATGAGCTCCCTAGTGGGAAGCTGATTAATGTCCATAATTACTGAAGGCACAAAGTTAAGATAACCAAATCCATTGGGGATAATTTTTAAGATCAGCTAAAAGACTCAAATTTGGAAATAATAAATTTTCCCTCAGAGATGTTCTCTAATTGGATACTACAAAAAAGATACTTAACAAGCTAGTAAAAATCGACATTATAACTATCATCTCTATCACTGAGCCAAAAATAAGGAAAAAAAATAGAAGAGTTGAGATCATGGTCAATTGCTAATAGTTAAGATTTCTTAGGCTTAAAAAAGGTGAAATATAATTAGTGATGAAATGTAATTCTAAGAGTTATGAAATACATCACACCAAATTAACTATAATCCCTATTAAATGCTATAATTCTATAAGTATCTTACACAAGAAATTTTAGCTATTTTCTAGTGCCTATCACTGCACTTAAATAAAAACAGGCATTTTTTTCAAGATGACATGGATATAATATCAGGTAATCCTTATTTTATAGCAGAGACAGCCAACTCGTGGCACAGAGGTCTACAGAGATTAACATGTAGATAACATATAGTTCTTGTCTTTGGGGAGCTTCAGCTCCCCAAAGGAGCTGTAGGAGGATAGGAAACTTCATATTATAAAATTTTAAAATGTTTTACATGAATAAAATCAATGAATTGAGAATTAAAGAAAGAGTAACATGGGAAAAATTATTTGCATCATTTGCATCAGAAAGATTTGATGTACAAAATACAGATGAGGCAGCTAGGTAGTGCAGGAGTCAGGAAGACTCATCTCGAGTTCAAATTCTGCCTCAGATACTTAAGAGTTATGTGACACTGGGCAAGTCACTAAACCATGTCTGCCTCAGTTTCCTCATCTGTAAAATGAGCTAGAGAAGGAAATGGCAAACCACTCCAGTATCTTTACCAAGAAAACTCCAAATGAGGTCACAAAGAGTCTAACATGACTGAAATAAACAACAAAATAATATACAGGTAACCGATATGTATAAAGCCAAGAGCCATTCTCCAATAGATAGTGGTCTAAAGATATAGGGGGGAAAAAAAGAGTTTTGAAAAGTACAAACAGCAAATGAAAACATGCTTCCAAAGAGGGTAAGATAAATGCAAATTTAAATAACTGATATAATTTCACAATGAGGAAATTGGCAAAGATGACAAAACAGAAACAAGCAATGCTGGAGAGACTGGAGGGAGACAAACACTGCTTGTGGAAATGTTAAGTAGTCCAAATCATTCTGCAGATCAATTTGGAATTATATAGGAAAAGCTGTATTTTCTTGACATCACTTATCTCCCTGAGTACTCATACTATCTCTGGACATCTACAATTCCATTGCAATCAGGAACCCTCTAGCTCACCCTTTCAGCTACACACAGGTGCCTGATACCCTGGGACAACTCTATCTCAAAACCAAACCCCTAGGGAAATGATAACCTTAGCTGAATTCAATTCTTCAATGATTAACAGACTGCCACCAGATCATCCCAGAGATTCTGAACCTCTGTCATTCTTTGTCCCCCGTGGACTGTTCTTTTATTGCCATACCCCACAACTCAATTTCCCTACATCCCACTCTAAAGCTACCTGTCCCTTCCACCTATGCTCTCTGGAATACCTGATTCACAGATAACAAACTTGCTTTCATCTAAAATCTTTTGCTTTCTTTCTCCCTCCCTTTTCTTGCACTCACAGCCTCCTGTTGACATAGCTTCCCTGGACATCCTTCCCAGCACTGATTGTACTGGTGGTGGGATGTTGGAATCTTCCTTTCCACTTTCGGACTCTGTCTCTTCCACCATCACTCAACAACCCATCACACTTAAGGTTCATTTAATCTTTTAATTTTAATTTAATCATTTAATTACTACCCAATCAAGATTCTTATGGCTACTGTCTATCAAATCTAGAACATAGTCTTTCCTTCCTCAACAAGTTCAATGCCTGGTTCACAGACTCTGCTCCCCAATTCTTGCCATAATAAATAGGACTTTACATAAATAATAATACCCCCTTCAAACACTCTAAACACCCCAATTCTTGAGTTTATTTCCCATAAACTATCCCTCTATCCCACCTGGCTATACACAGAGGTAGTCATACTCTTTATCTTGCTAGCATCCATAAATGTACCACTTCCAAGTTCAAGAACTTTGAAACTTCTTTAACTAATCACAATCTATTGTTATTCCACCTCTCCCTCTTCTTTGCAAACCTAAACCCCTCCACATTGCGACCTCCAATCCCCCTATCGCTTAATTCTTTCCCAGGTCACCATCCCTGGAGTGGTGACATTCTCCTCCCTTGCTGATCTTAACCCTTTGCTGAACCTCTTTTCCCAAGTCATTTGCCTTTTTATCCTATCTGAAATCTTAGCCTACCAAACCTCAGTCCAGCATATTGCCACCAACTGCTGCCTTCACTCCTATTTTCAAGCAGTTGAACAAAGCTAGAGAATTCACAAAAGCATACTAACTAGGTACAATATAAATTGGTATCACAAAATATCAACTGGACCCTGAGTCAAGGCAATACTTAATAGGACTGCAGGGGCTTAAAGTAGCTGACACAGTAGATAAATCTGGGCCTGGAGTCAAGAAGATCTGAGTTTAAATCCAGCCAAAGACACTAATTAGCTAGGTCACTTATATGACACAAAGTGCCTCAATTTGAAAAAATATAAAATGGGGATAATAATAGCACCTACCTCACAGAATTATTGTAAAATCAATTGAGTTAATATTTGTAAAGTACTTAGCACAGTATGTGGTGTTTAATAAAGTCTTATTCCTTTCCCCCTTGTATAACTCCCAAATCAATTCACTTATCTTGTTAAACCACAATATTTTTCCAAACCTTTTCATCCCTCTCAAACCTTTCATAGATCCCCATCCCTCCATCTCCTCAGCTAATATCATATCTCATTATTCACTAAAAAAAAAAATTGAGGTCATTGGTTCCCCCTTCTCTAGTCTTCCTGAACTGGAGTAGAGATCTGAGACAGGAGACAAACCAGCAGACTATTACAATAGTGCAGGTACATATGGTACAGTGGGCTAGAATGCCAGGCCTGGAGTCAGGAGGACCTAAATTCAGGGCAAGTCACCTGACCTCTGTTGGTCTGTTTTCCTATCTTTAAAAGGGGGATAATAGCACCTACCTCACAGAGTTGTTGTGAGAACCAAATTAGATAATGGTAGTATTTAACATAGTGCCTGGAACTTAATAAGTACTATATAAATGTTAGCTAGTAGTAGTAGCAAATGTGAGGTGATGCAGGCCTTCACTACAGTGGTGGTAGTGTCAGAGGAGAGAAAGAGGCATTTGAAGGATGTTAGGCAGGTAAAATCAACAGGATTTGATAAAATATTGGCTATGGGAAGTGAGAGTGAGTGGTTAAGGATGACATCTAGGCTGTGAGCTTAGGCAACTGGGAGGAAGGTGGTGCTCTCAACAGTTATAGGATATTTCCTATAATATTATATATTATTATTATATATTATATCCTATATAATATTATATAGGATATAATAAGAGGGAAAGGTTTTATGGGAAATATAGTACATTTAAATTTTTAAGGTGTCTAAGTTTTACAAAATTAAAAAAATTTATATTTATATTTGTTATGTCCAAAAAGCAAATAGAGATGTGAAACTAAAAGTCATTGGACAAGTCTGAGAAGCATAATCATAAAAGACAACTGAATCTGTGTCCTGATGAGATCTCCAAGTGAAATAGTATAAAGAGAGAGAAGGGCCTGGAGAACACCCATGATAAGCAAGCATGACCTAAATGAAGATCTAGAAAGGGAGAATGAGGAGTGTTCAGAGAGGTAGGAGGAGAACTAGCAATACAAAAACTTAGAATTCTGAGTATCATGAAGAGGACGGTGATCAGAAGTGTCAAAGACTGAAGAGAGTTCAAGATAGTTGAGGATTGAGAACAGATTATAATTGGCAAGTAAGAGATTGCTAATAACTTTGAAGAGGGCATTTTCAATTAAATGCTGAGATCAGAAACCAGTGTGAGAACTTGAGAGAATAAGGGGAAAGGAAATAGAAGCATCAATTGATTACAGTCTTCTCAAGGAGATTAGGCATAAAAAGAGAGATGTGGCAGGAGAACTGAGATAGCTGGATCAAGTGAGGGGTTTTTGAGGATTGGGAAGTCATGTGTATGTTAATAAGAAGGAAAAAAATAAGCACTTATTAAACATTTACTATGTACCAAGTTGCACATTGTGCTAAGCACTTCACAATGTGATCTCATCTGATCTTCACAACAACTCTGGAAGGTAGGTGCTATTATTATGCTCATTTTACAGTTGAGAAAACCTAGGCAAATAGAGGCTAAGTGACTTGCCCAAGATCACACAAGTCATGCTGACATTAGGTCCAGTGCTCTATCCACTGTACCACCTTGCTTTCTCTATTTGTAGGCAGTAAGGAAATACCAATAGGCAGGGAGAAACAAAGACAAGTGGGAGAATAGGGTGGCAGAGGGGACAATCTGCTGAAGAAGACAGGATGGAATGGGATCACTTATGCAGGCAGAGGCATATGCCTTGGCATGGAAAAGGACCAACATACTGTGTGATGTAAGGGTGAAGGCAGAGATAGTGACAGAAGGCACCTGAGCAATATGAGTTGAGGAGAGAAGCGGAAGCTCTCAGCAAATGGCCTCGATTTTTTTCTTCAGGAAAATGAGGCAAGGTCCTTAGCTGAGTGGGTGTGGGAAGGAGAAGCTATCAAAGGTTAGAAGGAATGAAAAGGTTTGGGGTGCAGCTAGGTGGCACAGTGGATAGAGCACCAGCCCTGGAGTCAGAAGGACCTGAGTTCAAATTTGGGCTCAGACACTTAACACTTACTAGCTGTGTGACCCTGAGCAAGTCACTTAACCCCAACTGCCTCATCCAAAAAAAAAAAAAAAAAGGAAAGGAAAGGAAAGGAAAGAAAAGAAAAGGTTTGGAAAAGACTCTGTAGTGACTGTGAATTGATTAGGAGCTATAAAGGACTGCAGGGCCACAGTGAGGATCCAGTTGAGATTATTTGACATCAATTTGTAGGGGAGATCTAGTCAATATGGTTTTGTGATTCTTCTCTAGCTTCATTCAGCAGCACACGAATGGGAGTAAAGGCAGTGGATGGGGGCAGTAATCCAAGGTTAAATTTTGGTGGAGTTAAAATCAGCAATAGGAAAGTGACATAAGAGAAGAGGACAGCATGGAGCTGAACTGGTTCACCAAGGGGTCAAAATGGGAAATGGAGAAAAGTGTAGTCATTGCAGGGGTGATGGCCTGGGAAAGAATTAAGGGATGAAAGGATTGGAGGGTCACAGTGAGAACAGGTTTGGGGTTGCAAAGACAAAAGGAGAGTTGGAAAGATAACAGATTATTGTGAGTTAAGGGAATTTCAGTGTTCATTAACAGACAAATCAAGTATATATATATATATATATATATATATATATATATATATATATATATATATGTATGTATGTATGTATATATGTATATGTATGTATGTATGTATATATCAGTTTCAAAAGATACAGAAAGCAAAGGTCTTCAATTACTTGAAGGGTGATTTATGTCAGAAGCATTAAACTGGTTCTGCTTTGCCCTAGAGAATCAATGTACAGAAATTTCTGACATATTTGATTCAATTTAAGGAACAACTTTCTAACAATTAGAGCTAAGCAACATGGAATGGGTTGACTTGGAAAGTAATGGATCTTCATTAGAAATCTTAGATAAAGAACAAGAACTACAAGCATTTATTAAGCACTTCTACATAGACATCAATGTGGCTACCTCAGTACATTTTACAAACTCATTTTACACTGAATGAATGAGAGTAATTATTTATTATTAAATGATTTTATTTATTGGCACTATGTACCAAACAATGGTAAATAAAACAAAAGCAAAGATAGCACCTTCCCTCAAGCAACACTGTTCAATGAAGAACTGTGAATGACGACTATTCTCAGCAATACAATGATCCAAAACAATCTCAAAGAACTATTAATGAAACATACTATCTACCTCCAAAGAAAGAATTGATATTGATCGAACACAGACTGAAACATGCTATTTTTCACTTTCTTTCATTTTTTCCTTTTATTCACATTTTCTTATACAAAATTTCCATGGTTGGACATGCAGAACCTATATTTGATTGCTTACCACCTGAGGGAAAGGAGAGGGGAGGTAGGGAAGGGGGGGATAGAATTTGGAACTCAAAACTTTAAATAAAAAATGCTTATTATAATTTCAAATAAATAAACAAACTTTTAAAAGAGCTCCTCTTACATGATTACAAAATTAAAAGAATGTCCACCATATCCTACCTGTGCCTTAAGACAAATTGTTTAACCTCCCTAGTCTGTTTTTCATCTGTTAAACTAAGAAAGTTGGGCTAAATGACCTCTAAATTTCCTTCCAACTCTAAATCTACAATCCTGTGATCATATGTTTACTTTTATTTTTTCTAAATTCTGCCTTAATTTCAAATTCCTTTAGCAAAACATGGAAATGATATAACTTCTTTTCCCCTCCTACTCCATTCTTTCATACAACCAATGAAGTCAATGGAGAGTAAAGAGGCAAAAACAAGATGTATGATACAGAATTCCAAGAATGTTTTTTCATGGGTTTACATACTATGTCTAATTTTAGCCTTCAGAGAGTCATAAAAGGAGTTATGTGGTAACTCTTTGCTTGTCCTTTATTACCTTAAGTTCCAAAGTTATTTTATAAGTTTGGGACTGGACATCTGCACTGTTACTCTTATGAATGTCATGGACATCAGTCACATTACAACTAATCCTATGTGACCCATTTCAACATCTCTTCTAAGTCTGAGAGTCTGAGTATATTCAGCATTAGCTTTGACTAAAGAAGGAACTGAGTAGACACTAGGAGAATCTAAGTGGAATAAATCCTGGAAAAGGAGGTCAAAAGACCTGAGTTCAAATTCAGATCAGATACTTACTTACTAGCTGGGCAAGTCACTTAACCCTGTTTACCTTGGGTTTTCCTCACCTATAAAATGAGCTGGAGAAGGAAATGGTCAACCAGTCCAGTATCTCTTTGAGATTGGGGGTCACAAACAACAAAAGCACATGGCCAAGAACAGAGCCTTCAGGTACCCCAAAATGATTCTTTATCCAGGTTAATATCCTAACCACTTTTTTCTTCCACTAGTTCTAAATCCACCTAATTCTTTTATCTATTTTGACTGTACAAAAAGTGCCAGAATGTCAAATAGCTTCCTGAAAACCCAGCTACATCATTTCACATACAGTCCTCTAATCTCAAAACCCTATTAATAATAATAGTGAAAGCTGACATTTACACAATACTTTAAGTGTCACAAATTGTTTAGCGCATATCATTTTATGGTCAAAGGATATGAATAGGCAGTTTTCAGAAGAAGAAATTAAAGCTATCTATAGTCATATGAAAAAATGTTCTCAATCACTACTGATTAGAGAAATGCAAATTTAAATCTACTCTGAGGCACCTACCACCTTACACATATCAGATTGGCTAATATGACAAAAAGGAAAATGATAAATGTTGGAGAAGATGTGGGAAAACTGGGATGCTAATCCTATGTTGGTGGAGTTGTGAACTGATAATGACCATTCTGGAGAACAATTTGGAACTATGCCCAAAGGGCTATAAAATTACACATACCCTTTGATCCAGCAATACCACTACTAGGTCTATTACCCAAAAAGATCATAAAAAGGGGAAAAGGACCCACATATACAAAAATAATTACAGCAGCCCTTTTTTGTGGTGGCAAAGAATTGGAAATTAAGGGAATACCCATCAACTGGGGGAATGACTGAACAAGTTTTGGTATATGAATGTAATGGAATTCTATTGTGCTTTAAGAAATTATGAGCAGGTAGATTTCAGAAAAACCTGGAAAGACTTACATGAACTGATGCCAAGTTAAGTGAGCGGAACCAGGAGAACACAGTAATAGTAACACTGCATGATGATCAACTATGATAGACTTAGCTTTTCTCAGCAATACAATGATTCAAAAGACTCATGATGGAAAATGCTCTCCACAACCAGAAAAAGAACTATGGAGTCTGAATGCAGATCAAAGAATACTGTTTTGACTTTTTTTGTTGTTGTTGTTTCTTCTTTCTTGTGGTTTTTCCCTTTTATTTGTATTCTTCTTTCACAACATGACTAATGTGGAAATATGTTTAGCATAATTATACTATATAACCTATATTAGACTGCATGCTGTCTTGGGGAGAGAAAGGGAGAAGAGGGGAAGGAAGGAGGGAGAAAATTTTGCAACTCAAAATCTTACAAAAATGGTGTGGGGCAGCTAGGTGGCGCAGTGGATAGAACACCAGCCCTGGATTCAGGAGGACCTGAGTTCAAATCCGGCCTCAGACTCTTGATACTTACTAGCTGTGTGACCCTGGGCAAGTCACTTAACCCCAAATGCCTCACCAAAAAAAAAAAAAAAAAGAACGGTGAAAACTATCTTTACATGTAATTGGGAAAAAATAAAATATTATTTAAAAAAAAACATACCATTTTATTTGAGTACCATAATTAGCCTGGTAGACAAGTACTAAAGGAATTATGCCTCTTTTATGGATGAGGAAAAGAAAATGTCGCTTAAAAAGGTTAGATGACTTGTCATTTTAAATCTCTGTCATATTCTTGAGCAAATCCTCAGTTCCTTATCTATAAAAGAAAGGAATGAACTAGATCATCTCTCCCTTCCAACTCAAAATCTATGATCCTGTCCTTAAGTCTGGCATATAGTAATCACTTAAAAAATGCTTTCTGCCTTCAGTTAGCCTCTATCTTACTCTGCTTTTTCATCTCACTTCAGGTTTTCTTTTTTTCTATCCTTCCTCTTCCCTTATATCCAACTTTGACCTCCAGTGAAATCTCTTCTCCTCTGTCTCTCCCTCTCCCTCTCCCTCTCCCTCTCTCTCTCTCTTCTTTGTGATCCCACTTGGGGTTTTCTTGAGGAACCCAGGGTCACACAACTACAAAGTGTCTTGAGGCTGGATCTGAACTCAGGTCCTCCAGGTTCCAGGAGAGGCGCTCCATCTACTTTGCTAGCTAGATGCCCTTATCACTTCTTAAATCTTAAAAAGAAACAAAGATATTCTTTTTACCTTTCAACTTTATAGAAAGAGTGTGTTATAACTGGTTTTGTGGAACAAAGAGTACATTCTTGGGCAGTCTTAATATAAAAAAATTTGAGAACCAAAACTGCCTGATAAATTGGATGGCAAATTTAGAGAATTTTAATAATAAAAGCAAAGCTGCTCAGCTTTGTGATTAAGTACATGAGTTATGAATAAATTAGCTATTTAAGAAATATGAGATAGCACCGCTATTCTCAAATTAAAATGATTTCAGTAATTTATAATATTTCATGTTAATAACTGTCTGCCTGTCATAGTGCAGAGTACTGAATTCTGATTCAGACAAGGATTCCAGTCTGAGCTCACCAACTTTCTAGGTAGGTTATCTTAAGCTCATCAGAACTACAGAATCTCAGAGCTCAAAGGGACCTCAAAAGCCATTCTAGCTCAAAACTTTCCCAAACAAAAATCTCCTCCTACAAAATGACCAGCCGGTAGTCATTCTTCCTTTGCCTGAGAACCTCCAATGAGAAGAAACTTACTACTTCTCAAGGCAACACCTTCTACTTTTGTACAATTCTCATTATTAGGAAGTTTTGCAGTCTTGTGCATCAAGCCTAAATCAGATACTCTTGAACTTTCACTTATGATACCTATTTTTGCCCTTTGGCAACAAGCAAAATAAACCTTAATCCACATGACAATCCTCCAAATACTCATATAAATTTCTCCTTCAGGCTAAATAATTCCGGTTCCTCCAATTTATCTCCCCCCTCCCTTTTTTTTTTCTGGGACAATGAGGGTTAAGTGACTTGCCCAGGGTCACACAGCTAGTAAGTGTCAAGTGTCTGAGGCCAAATTTGAACTCAGGTCCTCCTGAATCTAGGGCCAGTGCTTTATTCACTGGGCCACCTAGCTGCACCCCCCCCCCCAATTTATCTTAATATGGCATAATGTCTTGTTTTTGAGACTGGATGGCTGGAAGTGCAACAGCCACTCAGGGGCCCAAACCCACTACCAATCATCATGGAAGTTTTGATCTGCTTCATTTTCCACCATCCATTTCTACCAGGCAACCCCATTACCAGGTGGCCCTCCATTACCAGAGGCTCCCCATAACTGTAAAGTACTTAGCATAATGTATGACACATAGTAGACACATATCAAAGTTAGTTATTATTATTATTGTATTGTTGCCAGACTTAATGTGTCCAATTAATTTAACCCCACTGCAACAGCTCCAGAGCTCAAATGATCAATCTATCAGCCTCAGACTCACCATAGCAAGCCATCACACCCAATAATAAGGCATAATTTTAATGCCCTTCCAAATCCTGACTACCTCATAGTTTATCAAGCTGCTTCTAAAAAATGTGGCATCCAGAACTGAACATGATACTCCAGATATAATCTAAACAAAGCAGATCATAGTGGAAATATCACCTTCCTAGTCCTGGACCCAATAGGTATGTGGATGGATGAATGCATGGCTGAAAAAAGTATTTATTACCTGCTTACATCACAATGCCAAGCACTGTGCTAATGGCTGGGAATACAAATAAACACAGTCCCTGACCTCAAGGAGTTTATAATCTAGGAGGGGAAGACAATATATAGGGGAGTGATGTACAGGGAAGGTGTTTTGGAAAGTGACAGAAACTCGAAGTAGAGTCATAAGGCAATTTACTGTCAGTCATTCAAACTAAGGGGGGAGACAACAAATGAACAAACATATACAAATAAGCTACATACAGGATAAATTGTTGTTGTTTGTCCTTCATTCTCAGAGGACCATGACATTGGGAGGTCATGTCACGTTGTGCACCCAACTGGATTTAAGTAAGGCAGGACTGTGCAAAGTCACCAACCTCACTCTCCTCCAGAGCCATCTGGGTCCACTGACAAGATACAGGATGGTATGGCCATATGCATGGCCGCAGATGTTTAAGGCAATTGGGGTTAAGTGATTTGCCCAGGATCACACAGCTAGTAAGAGTCTGAAGTGAAATTTGAACTTAGGTCCTCCCAACTTCAAGGCCAGTGCTCTATCCCCTGTACTACCTAGCTGCTCCTATAAGATAAATAGGAAATAATTAAGGAAGACACTAGAATAAGAGGCGTTGGGAAAGGCTACCTGTGAAAGATCAAATTTTAGTACTAACCTGAAAGAAGACAGGAGGTAGAGATAAAGTTGGAGAGCACTCCAGGCATGGGAGACAGGCAGAGGAAATCTTGGTGGAGTGTCATGATCATGGAATAGTCAGAAGGCTAGGAGAAGAGGGTTTCAGAAGATTGGAAAGGAGGGAGAGGATGCTAGGTTATGAAGGGTTTTGAATGTCAAAGAGAGGTTTTTGTATTTGATCTTAGAGGTAATAGGCATCCAATGAAGCTGGGGTGGGGGTGACATGTTAAGGATAATCACTGGGCAGATGCATGGAGGATGGACTGGAGTTGGAAGAAACTTGTGGCAGGCCAACTCCCAGTCTATTTTAATCATCCAGAGAGGTGATGAAGACCTGCACAAGGGTGGTGACTATCAAAGGAGAGAAGGTGTGTGTTGGAGAAATGTTACAAAGGTGAAATCAACATGCCTTGGTATGAACAGAGATATGGGGCAGAGGGGAAGGACAGTGAGAGATAAGTGAGGAGATAAAAGATGACACCTAGGTTACAAACCTGGGGGCTGGGAGGATGGTGGTACCCTCAGGAGTAATAAGGAAGTTTGCAAGGAGAGAGGTTTTAGAAGGAAAGATAATGTTCCATTTTGGACTTGATGAGGTTAAGATAGATGTCTACTGGATATCCAGTTTAAGATGCCTGAAAAGCAGTTGGTGATGCCAGATTTAAGTTGGCAGAGAGATTAGGACAGGATAGGTAGATATAAGAAGCATCAGCATGGACATGATAATTAAATCCATGGTATCTGATGACATTAGCAAGTGAGGCAGAGAAGAGGATCCAGGACAGAGTCCTGTGAGATACCTACAATTATAAGTCATGATCTGGATCACGCTAAGGAGACTGAGAAGGAACAGTCTGACAAGTAGGAGGGGAACCCAGAGAGAGAGAGAGTGTTATTCCAAAAACTAGAGAGAAGATAGTAACAAAGAGAAGAGAGTGATCAACAGTGTCAAATGCTAAGGAGAGGTCAAAGAAGAATGAGAACTGAGAAAAGGCTACTGAATCTAACAATTAAGAGACCACTGGTAACTCTAGAGAGAGCAGTTTCAGTGGAATGAAAAGATCTGAAGCAGGATCTTAAGGGATTAGGAAGTGAGTATATTGATGTCTTTTCTGAATGGTAGTATTGATTTGTCCTGTCTCCAAAGCAAAAAATGGTGGGGAGGAAGGGGAAGGTAACATATGTGCAAGCAAGCAAACACACACACACACACACACACACACACACACACACACACAGAGGCATGCAGGCTTATCCTTGTCCCCTACCCTTTTTTGTTCCCCTTCATGTGTTTTCTTCCCTGATTAAACTGTAATCTCCTTGAGGGCAGCAACCATATTGCTTACCTATATTTATATCCAAATGCTTAGCAAAAAATATATAGCAAACATTTAATAAATGCTTTATTATCCATTCATATAGTGTATCTTGTTTGGTCCTCCTAACAACCCTCTGAGGTAGGTAATGTTCATTGTAATAAGGGGAAATGTTTATGCTGTTCAGTCATACCTGGCCTTCTTACCTCCTATCAGAAGACTTCATTGAATTTCTTCACTGACCCCATTCCATAAATAATGAACTCAGCCTAAGAATCAGGTGTATCACACTGCTGCCACTAAAATCATCAGCTCTTTATTTGATCAATACTAAAGATTTTATATAAGACTTTATCTCCTTGTTCTGTATATTGACTTTGTTACTGGTTAAGTCCATAACTACTTTTTAAAAAGTTAGTTAACTAATTGCAAACACAAAGCAGTTTTTAAAATTCACCTAGCCCAAGGGCTCTCAATCAAAGGACAAGGAGGGATCGAGGATGTTTTCCACTGCCATTAAGTATAAGGCAACATTGCATAAAATATCTCTAACAAATATTTTGTGCCATTTAATAAAAGTAAGATATAACAGCATCTTCAAAAGCAATATCAATCTTCCAATGAAGATTTTTGTGGTGGTAACCAGAAGCCACTGGGATAAGTAGTGTGATAGACCCATTGCTTCGGTGAAGTTGTCCACAAGCAGCCAATGTTTGAGAATCACAGTTCTAAATGAGAGCTATACATATAGCATTTTCCAAATATTATCTCATTTGATCACCACAACAACCCTGGGATATAGGGGCTATTATTACTGTCCCCATTTTACAATTAACAAAACAGGCTGATAAGGCTGTGACTTGTCCAGGATCACACAACTAGTTCCTGAAGCGGGATGTTAACTCAGGTCTTCCTGACACTGGGCCTAGAGTTCTATGGGCTGTACCACCTAGCTGCCCTCAGGACTAAGGAGATATATGTCATTGGATACATATTGTATTATGAATATATGTACATATATGGTAATGTAGATATCTGTTGGTCCCTTAAAGTAAATGGATCTCAGGCTCTTTTGCTTTTTTAGCTGTCTTTTTCTTTCCTTTTCTCTAGATGTCAGCCACCACTTCTTGGTGCTATGAGTGAAAGATGAAGAGAATGAGGTATCTTTTATTTTATCTGATGAGAAATGGGAAACCAGATAAACCATGTAGATTATCATAAAAATGAAAAGGTTCTAGATGATGGCCTGAAGAGCTTTCCTATGAATAAAAAGGACATGAACTTTAGTGTGTGAGAAAATAATTATTAATAATGGATTTCTTGGTGGACCCAGAAATCACTTTCTCAGCCCTTTCTCTTTCTCCCCAACCCCCCCAGATAAAAAGAGTTCTGAGTTCTAAACCCCTTCTTTTCCAAAAATGAGAGCTAAGCAACCTTGGTTGACCTCAGTTCTCTAGAAATGAGGAATATGCCAAAATATTATATGTAATACTGTAGCTATTGCTGGTTTTCTTTCTACCTTACTTGTTTTCAATCTAGAGGCTTTGGCCAGAGATTTACACCATGACTAGTATAATTATTGTTCACTAATGTTGAGGAGGAGGAAGAGAAGGAAGAGAAAACTCTTTAAAATGAGAGGATTGACCTACATGACCTCTAAAAGACCTTTTAACTCAAAATCTATGACAAATTTGGACTAGAATATCTTGAAGGCCCCTTTCTTCCCATTCCAGGAATCTATGTTTCTATTATTCAATTTAGCTGGTAGACAGAACCATCTACCAAAAGTCAAAATCTTAAAAAAGAGTGGAGACTTAGATTTAGAGATCCTGACACTGTCAGTTTCTGCAAATTAGTTAGTTTTGTTTTCTTGACATAAAATGAGATTAACAATCCCCACACTACCTGGCAATCTGAGATGCTGTTAGGATTAAATGTAGCCATTACTGTTCTATGGCAATGTTCTATCATTGATCACCACTGTTAAACTAAATGAATTAAATCCTATATGTTTCTAGTTCCACTGTACCAAGTAGATTTATAAAACCCACTTTTGCACATCATAATGATGTGTCAAATTAAATGGGAACGTAGGTAAAAATTTTTATAGGAACAATTTACAAACATATACATTTTATTTATATCAATGTTTCATTAAGTTTTAGTTTATCACCTAATTTAGGTCCCTAATTTTGCAAAGAAGGAATACAAATTAATTGCATTTTTGATTCCACAGAATAATTCTGTTTTGTGTGTGCTCAGGTATAGTCAAACTTATTTACCAACATATCCTAATTAACACTGCCTGACTACCACAATGGCCCCCACAACGTTTTGCAAAAAATTTCACTTTAACTGAAATACAGTCTATAAATTACCAAAAATTCACAAAATACAACTCAATTTTGCACAGGAGGTTTGTCAGTGGGGAAAATACATCTTAAATTGTAAAACATAATAGATACTGGAGTTTAGTCTTACATTTTAAAGATAACCCTGACATCTTATGAGTATGACTGAAGACAAGTCATGTATGATCTTTGGACAGCAACTGTGACTTATAGGTCTGACTTTTTTGCCTTTGCATACAAGTTATCCCTAATCTGAGACATTTCTTATTTAATAAAGACATATGGAATACAAGCTACATATATATATATATATATATATATATATAGCTGTCCTTAACATAAAAGCACTGTCAATGAAAATGAACCTACACAACTGAGATTCTTAACTTTTTTAAAGTATCAATAAAAATGAAGACAAAAAGGTTAAATTTAGAAAATGAATGTTTTCATAAGAAAGAAATTATATGGCACAATCCTTTGTTAGTATTTTATTTTTACAACATACATTTTTCTCAAGATAGCAAAACTTTTCTCCTCTTAGCAAATTCAAAAGACTAATGGAAAAGACAAGCCCACAAGTTTGTTTCTGATTTTCAACTATACATCCTGTGAGCCACACTTTCCTCTTAAGTGCAATAAACTAGAATTTAGTTCCATAAAAAAAGGAGAGATAAAGAGCACCATCTAGAACATTACCTCAAGTTTAGTCATAATGTATTAACAGTGTTAATGCACAATACTAAGATAGATACGACCACATGAAAGGATAATCCCAATCACGAATAATAAAGAGGTATGGCAATCAAAACAACTCTGGTTTCACCTCACATCCATCAAATTTGCAAGGATAAGAGATGGCAATAGTCACTGTTACAGAAGTTATGCAGAAGCAGACACACCATTGGCAGAACTGTGAATTGGTCCAAGTATTTTGGGAAGCAATTTGGAGTTATGTTAAGAAAGTAATTAAAATGTCCCAATTTGAGATCATTTGATCTACTGATCTCACTGCTAGGCATATATGCCATGGAGATCAAAGATAGAAAGAAAACCCCCCACCATACAATTCACAGCAGCACTGTTGTATAGCATCAAAGAAGAGGAAACAAAAGAAAAGTCTATCAGCAGGACAATGACTAAATAAATTGTGGTATGTGAATGTATAATGTAACTGCACTACAAGAGCCCCAAGTAATAGCAGTGCCACTGGTCCTGCTTCCAGTCAAGCCCCAGTATCCATCATCCCAGGAAGTAATCCCTGTGGAAATGCAAACTGAAAACAATTTATGCAGATACTGAAGCCCCTGCTTCCTCAATCTGAATCACTGAAGACCCAGAAATCAGTTCTCAACACGAAAGCCGTTGGTACTGTCAAATAGTTCAATATCAGAAAGTGATAAGATTTTATCAGTGGATATAACATCAAAGAAGAGGCATTACGATCCACTTTACTGCTGTACCCCAAAGACCATGGGGCCTTTCCATCTGACTTGTTACTGAAATCTCCTGTGTATTGTCTCCTCCAACTAGAATGAGAATTCCTTGAGAACAGGGGTTGTTTCCATTTTTCTTTTTGTATTTCCAGCACATAACACATTATTTTACACATTATAAATAAATAAATGGCTTTCAATCACTAATTCATAAGAAACAATAAATATGAAGACTGGAAAACATGGAGGAAGGCTTAAATGAACTGATGCAAAGTGAAGTTACCAGAATCAAGAAAATAACAGGTATAATGACAACAAACATAAATAGAACCAAAAAAGGTAACTGAACAAGGTACAATTACAATGATCAAATATGGCCCCCCAAAAAGAGCTGAAAAATACAGCTCCCTCCTCCAATGCTGGTGTTTGGTATTACGGGTAGAGAACAATATGTGTGTAATGTTAAGATCAATGGATGGACCACCTGGATTTGGAGCTGCCTTATTATCCAAAAGTATTTTATGAAACCCTGGATTAATAGGAGCAAAATGCCCTTTGACTGAACTCCAAACTGGACCCAGACAGCAAGCAGGTAAGTCCCTATCTGGTGACTTCTTTCCCCAGGATAGTAAGTCCCTATCTTGTGGGGGCATCTGGGCATCCTCATCCTTGCCAAACTCCTTTTTGGAATCATGTAATCTTATCACAGTGTCTTCCTACATACTTGTTGTAACTGAAACTGTTAAAACTGCTTTGCATTACATCCATTCTTGTTATAGTATTTGCTTTTAGGTTGATTTGTTTCATGCTAATCAAATTGATAACACCCTGTAACCAGTGAGCAAGGAAATTTTATATACCCTGAGAAAGAGGGAATCTTCAAGCTCCTTTTTTGGAAGGGGTCTCCGCATGATCCATGCTGCTGCTTCTTGGGACAAATAAACTAGTATTATGTTTTTCCTGTCTGTCTCTGATCTGGTTTTTCTTGTAGGTGACATGAAAATGATTGATCTGTTTGGGGTGGTGTTTTTTTTTTTAAGAAACAGAAATGAAAAACAATATTTGACAGTTCATATGTATATATACACATACAGAGGCAGAGACAGAGACAGAGAAAGACAGATAGACAGAGTCAGTTAGCTTTGCTGAACTGCTTCTCCCCCTTTTTTATTCCCAGATATAGAGGATGATTCTGAGTTCAGGGGGAGGAAGAGATATATTTGGAAATGAAGGTAATATAAAAACAAAGATTTCAACAAATACATCTTAAAAACTATAGTGAGGGAAATAAAGAGGGGGAAAAAACCAATGTATTAATTATATTCATTTCTTATTGAATTAAAAAAATATATTATACAAGATACTATATGCTCTTCAAATTAACAGTTTTATTAAATCTGTGAAGAAAGTGGGAATACCAAATCTTCCCTTACATTTAAATCCCAGTTGTTGTTTTGCTGAATTAAATTTTACAATGTTTAAGTAGTCATAAGGTAGGAATGCCTATCTGTACTCCTTTCCCTCAAACATGTCCAGGTACTAAAATGTACTATTTGTTGTCAAATGAGAATACTAAACTAAAAGAGGCCAATTTGTAGCTGTAAGTGACTAAAGCAGTCTCTTTTCTCAAACAATCCAGGTTCTTCCATCCTCTGATGCCTAGCCAAAGAGACAAAATGACCAGACTTTAGAGACAAGTGTTAAAGGAAACTAGAGATTCCAAGAGGTGGAAATGGGAAGAGAGCATTCCAAAAACAGGGGGACAGTCAGTACATAAAGCATAAAAACAGTAATTTAAAATATATAGTATATTAAATATTATATATTTAACATATCATATTTAAAAATAGGAAGAAGTCAATTATGGCTAAACCATAAACAAGGTGGTAAATACAGTAATGTGTACTAAGGATGGGACAATATAATGATACAGGGTTTTGAAAAGTTTTAAAAGCCAAAAGAGTTTAATTTACTCCTAGAATTAAAAGGGGGCCACTCGAGTTTGATTAGGGCCACCATATGGTCAAAATCAAGGTTTTTTTGAGGGGGAAGGGGGTGTCTGTGTTTTCTTTTACAGTATGACTTATATGGAAATAATGGTTTGTGTGACTGCACATGTATAACATGCCAAATTACTTGTGTTCTCAATGAGGGATGGATAGAATCTGGAACTCAAACTTTAAAAAAAAATAATTTCTTCCAGTCTGTGTCTGATCTGTTTTTTCTTGTAGGAGACATGAAAATGATTTCTCTGATTTGTTTGGTTTTTTTTTTTAAAAACAGGAATGAAAAACAATATTTGACAGTTTATATGTATATATGTAATTGGGGGGAAATAAAATATTAAATAAATATTTTTTAAACTACTTCTATTTTTAGGTTCTTCACTTTACCTTTCACTTAGTTTTTTTGTTTGTTTGTTTTGTTTGTTTTTGTTTTTTTGGTGAGGCAAGTGGGGTTAAGTGACTTGCCCAGGGTTACACAGTAAGGCGTAAGTGTCTGAGGTCGGATTTGAACTCAGGTCCTCCTGACTCCAGGGCTGGTGCTCTATCCACTGTGTCACCTAGCTGCCCCTACCTTTCACTCAGGATACCTGGACCTCAGTTTCCTCATCCATAAAATGAGGGGCCCTGGACATCAACATAATCATCATCATCATGGTGATGAATAGCTAGCATTTATTTATGCTTACTAAGTGCTAAGCACTTTACCAACATCATCTCATTTGATCCTCATAATAGCCCTGGGAGGTAGGTGTCATTATTATCCCCATATTTAATTGACTCATCCAGGTCACACAGATAGCAATTGCCAGAGGTAGAATTTGAACTCATGTCTTCCTGTCTCCAGGCCCAGCACTCTATCCCATATGCCATCTAGCTGCCTCTAAAGTTTCTTCTAGGTCTAGCTATGTTATACTACACCATACTTACTATGCTTGGATCAAAAAAAAAAAGTTTTAGAATAGAGATTTCTCTACATTTAGCACTTTTAAACTAATCATGCTTCAAACCCAGTTAGATTATTTCACATGTAATGGGAAACTGGGTCTCATGATTTCAAAGCAATAATTCACATACAAAGGCTCAGAGATAGGAATGACCTTGTCATCTGTGAGACAATGAGAATTTGTTCGGTGCTACACTAAGTAAGGGATTTTTGTTCTGGTTTTCCTCTCCCAGGTTCCTATGGGTTGTTGGGAAAAGTCACAAACTTCAAATGCCTCAGCTATAAAATAGGAAAAATCCATCTGGCTAAATGCAGGGGCAAACAATACTCAGCCTTCAGAGGTCCCTTAGCCTGGGCTCTAAAAGAAAAGGCAAATGCTCAGCTGTGGACATTTTTCCTTTTGTCCTCCCATCTCTGTCTTCATCTCTGCCTTTCTCTGGCTTCCGCTAAATCTCAGCTAAAATCCCAGGAGCCTTTCCCAATCTTTCTTTTTTGTTTTTGTTTTTTGGGGTTTTTTTTGTTTTTGTGAGGCAATTGGGGTTAAATGACTTGCCCAGGGTCACACAGCCAGTAAATGTTAAGTGTCTGAGGCCGGATTTGAACTCAGGTACTCCTGACTCCAGGGCCAGTGCTCTATCCACTGCGCCACCTAGCTGCCCCCCCCCAATCTTTCTTAATTTCCTATTTATCCATATATAGCTTGTTTGTACATAATAATTTGCATGTTTTCTCCCCCATTAGACTGTGAGCTCTTTGAAAGCAGAGATTGTCTTTTGTCTCTTTTTTATCCTTCACTCCACACACACACACACACACACACACACACACACACACACACACATATACACCCAACCCTCAGGTTAGATAGCATAGTGCCTGGCATATAGGCCCTTAAAAGTTTACTGACAGACCTCACATAAGAACAAGAGTACAGGTACTTTTATTAATCCCATTAAGTCTTCAGTATCCTTATTCAAGTGTGATAAAACCAAGCCTACTGGGGCTCTCAGCAACAAAGGTTAACATAGGCTAACTCTATAGGTTTCTCATTGGCCCAGGAATGGTGCAAGGCTCAAACTGTGATTCCCTACAACTTCCTGGTGGCCTGCAGCTATTCCACCCAAAAGTAGTCAAGGCTGCTATGCTAAACAGACTCATTTCCATATAGGGAGAAGCTCCCAGACTGAACACTGACCCCTATTTGATAGATTTCTACTCTGAGGCTTGAATTCCTATTTGTCTGGGTTGCTTTTTAATTGTGTCTTAGAAATTACTGTCCCAAGCTAAGTAAGCCTTTTGCATAAAGTAAATCATCTTTTAACTGTTCAGTGGCCAGTTCAATGAATGCCTCATTTCATTCTAACATCAAATTAGAACAAGGTGCCAGCCTTCAGGCATAATCCCCAGCATCCAGTACTCAGCACAGACAGGATATTTGCAATATTTTTCCCCAATTGTTAGATTTCAAGCAGAATTTCTATTAAAAAAACATTAACCTAAAACTACCAACTTTTTTCTATGATATGAACAAGGTAAGACAATAATCCCTTCCAAAGAAGCCTCTCCAACTTTATGTCTAAATTCTGTTCAATCCAGCATAATAAGCATTCACATTAAGGCTTAAAGAACTGCTTAATCATCATCTACAGTTTACAAATGAAAAAAACTAAAGTTCAAAGGGTATAAAAGAGACTTGCCCATGATCACAAATACCACTAAGAGTAGGAACTCAAATCACCCAAGTCACTCAGTATTTCTGATAGTAAATAAACATTGTTAAAGTGTCTTCTACTATGTGCCAAGCACTATGAAAACAAAGTTCAAACATAGTCCTGCCCTCAAGGTATAAGAAAATTGGGGGGGCAGCTAGGTGGCACAGTGGATAAAGCACCCACCCTGGATTCAGGAGGACCTGAGTTCAATTCGGCCTTAGACACTTGACACTTACTAGCTGTGTGACCCTGGGCAAGTCACTTAACCCCCATTGCCCCACCCCACCCCCAAAAAAAGGAAAGAAATAAAGAAAATTGGAAAGTTGGGGGTAAAGGACACTCTATTTTGGTTTAATGTAAGGATAAAATGAGGCACTCATTGAACATTCAACAGAAGGCCTACTTAGCCCTAACACAGTAAGCATATGCAACAAAGACACTGAAAAGTTTTGAACTACCCAGGATTTTCTATTTGATCAAGGATCCACTACAGTTTATTGAGGGGTTGAACATGGTCCTATCTGTACTTTTGGAAGATCAATTTGACAGCTGATGCAGGATGGACTGAAGTGGGGATAAACATGTGACAGGGAGACCAACTAGCAGGCTATTGCAATAGTCCAAGTGTGAGGTGTCTTCACCAGGGTGGTAGCAATGTCAGAGAAAAAGGTGTATGCAATAAGGAGGTACAATCTACTGGCCTTGGTAAACAGACTGGATATGGGGTATGAGAGAAGGTGAGAATGAGTGAAGTTGTGAACTTGTGGGTGTGATGTTTAAAATCTATATTGTGGTCACCAAAATTAATAACTTGAGCACCAGTCTGTGGGCATTAAGCATTTATTAAAGCATACCAGGTATTCACATGGAGTTCAGAAAGTTAAGAAAAGGCCTATCTAGCCTAGAGTTCCAGCATGGTCTGGTTCTTCCTCAAGTCCTCTGCCACAACAAGCCTGCTTCAATCACAAACTCACTAGCAAACTGATTGTGGAAGCTTTTTATAGGTCTTGAACAGAAGCGGTCCTTACACACGGCTTCAAGCTGAAGTTCACTGGTTCACTGAACTTGAAAGTGTTCTCAAGTTAAGTTCAAAGTCTAGCTTCTGAGAACAATACCTTCTTAAAGGCTAGCCAGGTGTGATTACAATCCAGTTAACTTTGATGTAGACTAATCAGCAGTCAATCACTCTCACTTGATTCAATCAGTTTAGATTAATCTCCAGGTGGGTCTTTGAGTATCTGCTAAATCCCATTATTTTATCACATGGGACTGGAGGAATGATGGTGCCCTCAACAGCAAAAGGAATATTTGGAAGAGCAAATGGTTTGGGGATAAAGATAATGAGTTTGGCTTTGGACTTGTTGAGTTTAAGATACCTACAGGACATCTAGTTCATGCTATCTAATAAAAAAACTGGAGATGGGAGACTGAAGGTCAGCAGAGGTTTGGGCTAGACTATTTGAGAATCATCAGCACAGACATGATAATTGAATCCAAGGGAGACAATGAGACTACCAAGAGAAATAATATAGTTGGGGGGGGGGGGGGAGAGAGACAGCTCAGACCAGAATAGTTACTTGAATGAAGAACCACCACAGAATTAGAAAAATCAATCAGATAAGTAGGAGAACCAGAATAGGATAGTGTCTTGAAAAGAGATTATCAAAGAGACAAGGAAGACTGACATTATCAAAAGTTTCAGAAGTCAAAAAGGCTGAGGACTGAGATTTAGCAATTAACAGATCATTGGTAAAGAGTTTGAAGAGAGTAGTTTAAGTTGAAGGTAGAAAGTCAAACTGTAGAGAGTTAAAAAGAATGTGGGAGGAAAACAGAGGCACCTACAGTAGGAGTTCACAAGGAACCTAGACAAAAAAGGCACAAGAGAAATGAAATGATAGTTAGCAGGGATGGATGGCTCAAATGAAGTTTTTGAGGAAAGAGCAAGACGAGGTTTTTTTTTAATCATAAAAATACTTTATTATTTCCCAGTTACAAGTAAAGATAGTTTTCAACATTTGTTTTCATAAGATTTTTAGTTCCAAATTTTTCTCCCTTCCTCTTTTCCCTCCCCCCTCCCCAAGACAGAACACAATCTGATATTTGGTTATATATGTACAATCACATTAAACATATTTCAGCATTAGTCAAAGACAAGGTTTTTTTTTAAAAAAAAAAAAAAAGGAAGACACGGGCATGTTTGTAGACAGTAGGGAAGCAGTCAGCAGACAGGGAGAGATTGAATATAAATGAGAGTCTGGAGGCAATCTCTTGTAAAAGACTGGATAGAATGGGATCATTTGTGCATGCAGAAGGATGAGCCTTGGCAAGGAGAAGAGCCACTTCTTGGGGTAAAGAAGGAAATGCTGAGAGAACGTATCTGGGTAATCTGAGATACAAACCATCAGTTTATAGCAAGCAGGTAAATCAAAGAAGACAAAAGTTTCTCAAGTAATATCAGACTAAGAACTAAGGAAAAGTCAAGAATTATTCCCCTGGTTGTAAACTGGAGAAGTTTCTCTTCTGGGACTAGGAAAACGTATTTTTATTCCCTCACTCCACCCTAAGAGAGCAATGAGAATAACCTGGCAAAAGGAGAAATAACATTTATGCTAAGAATCACAGATCTCAGGCTGAAAGAGGATGTGAAAACCATCCACTCCAACTCCTTCATTTTACTGATGAGGAAACTAAGAACCAGAAGCCACACTATAAGGAGAAAAGCCAAGGCTCAAACATATGTATTCTAAGTCTAAACTCTGAGCTCTTTCCACTGCACCCCAATATTGCCTCCCATAGATGGGAAAGTAGCTTTCAGAGGAGTGGGAAAAGAATAGTTGTAAGCAAAATTTTTTTCTCCTATTTCCATCTCTCCCACCTCTTACTTTCCCCCTATCACTAGCACTTCTCCATCATATCCTTTATACAGGATGTTCCAAAAAGTGTTCATGTGGTGTTGTTTTTAAAGCTTAAAACTACACTAAGACTTTTGGGACCATATGTGTTCCTAAAACCTCTTACTATAACAACCAACTAGTCTAGAAAATCTTAGCCCTTATGGATTTCCTTTGTAGCATACACCCAAGGCTTCTAAAGTGCTCAGTCCTCCTCATATTTACCAATACTCTGATATCAGTGTCTGACACATAGTAAGTGACTAATAAAAGCTTTATCATTTATGATTCATACCCCCAGTTAGCCATTAGGAAAATAAACTGATTAAAATAATTCCTACTAAATAATGGACAACTCCCCACCATCTTTCTGGGATATTGTTTATCAATTCTAAGATACCTTTAAATTTGTAAAATCTAATTCATAGTAGCAAAGGGACTTAACTTCTATCACCATTACTCTGCTTGCTTCCTTACATAATGATATGGGGGGAGGAGGGGGAAGAACCAGGCCAACATGCACAAGACAGAGCATCTAAAACCAAATGGCCTAAAGTGAATTCTCCTATCAATTAGCCTAATGACACAATTACCCAAAGTTCATATTTCTTTCTTTTTTAGGGGAAGGTGGGGCAGTCAGGGTTAAGAGATTTGCCCAGGGTCACGCAGTGTCTGTAACTGGATTTGAACTCAGGTCCTCCTAACTCCAGGGCACCTAGCTTCCTCTGAAGTTCATATTTCCAATGAGAAGTATATATCATATTTATAATACTCACAAGTGAGAATGGTTTTAGCTTCTACAAAGCATTTTTGCATCATTTGGGTGTGAGGTTTTGCCTGTAGTCAAACAGACTAATTGTAATCTACAAATATGTCTTTAGTTAGAATGCTTCAATTTTTTGTTTGTTTGTTTGTTTGTTTGTTTTGCAGGGCAATGAGGGTTAAGTGACTTGCCCAGGATCACACAGCCAGTGTCAAGTGTCTGAGGCAGGATTTGAACTCAGGTCCTCCTGAATCCAAGGGCGGTGCTTTATCCACTGCGCCACCTAGCTGCCAGCTTCAATTTTTTAACATTATACAAAAATAGTTTCCCCATTTCCAAACACATGTGATATGAATTCTATCTTCATCTTCCTTAATTAGTGAACTTGAGTTACTATCCTTCTGGTTACTAAAATATATACAACAACATAAAAGAACTGCAATTTTATGTACAATACTCTTTCTTCTGTTCTACAATGTAAATGGCTAATTTATATAGTTTTTTGTGAAATTCAGAACAAAAATAATTTAAGTATCTGCAGAGTTCTTTAATGAACCCAGCATTTTTTAAGATAATGAAGCAGACCTCACAACATATTCCACAATACGTGTTGATGTGACGTTTTCGTCGTCTTCTTCATGGGAGGGAGCAGTGCAATGGGGGTTAAGTGACTTGCCCAGGGTCACATAGCTAGTAAGTGTCAAGTGTCTGAGGTCGAATTTGAACTCAGGTCCTCCTGAATCCAGGGCTAGCTAGTGCTTTATCCACTGCGCCACCTAGCTACCCCTGGATGTGTCCTTAATAATAAAGATAATATTACAAAACAAATAAGAGAAACAGAACAGATACCTCTCATAGCTATGGGCAGGTGATGTGTTCTTGTTGAAACAAGAGACAGAGGCAATTACAAAACATAAAAGAGATAACTGATTACATTAAATCAAAAAGTTTCTATACAAATGTACATAAAGGAAAATAGTCAAAATGGGGGGGATCTCTGATAAGGGTTTAAAGTCAAAGATACATAAACAACAAATGCATACACATGTATGCATACATATATGTATACGGCGGGGCAGATAACACATACATTCAGCATATACATACATGTATATGTGAATAAATATATACAAAAATATTCACACACATATACATATGAACAGTTCCCAAAAGAAGAAATAGAAACAATTAACAATATAAAAAATGTTCCAAATAACTGACAATAAGAAAAATGCCAATCGAAACAACCCTGAGGTATCATCTCACAGCCTACAAATTGACAAAGATGACAAAAGATGGGAATGGTCAATGTCGGAGGAGTTGTAGGAAAATAAGCACATTAGTGTATTGTCGGTGGAATGCTGAATCAGTACAGTCTTTAAGGAAAGCAATTTGGACTTCTGCAAATAAAGCAACTGAAATGTCCATATTCTCTGACCCAGAGATTCCATTGCTGTGCTTATATACCCCCTGGAAACCACTGATAAGAAGAAAGTTGTTTGTCATATATGCAAAAAAAAGCACTTTTTTTTAATAGTAAAGAATTGGAAACAAAATAGATGCTTGTCAATTAGGCAATAGCTAAAAAATGCGTGATACCCAACAATAATGAAATATATTTGTGCTAAATGAATAGAAGTGCATGTAAAGATCTACGTGAAATGAACTAAAGTACATACATAATAGATATATAGATATATATAGATATATAGATATATATATGCACAAATGACTACAAAAATGTAAATGGAAAGAACCACTAAAAAAGTATCAAAAGTAAATGTTGTGGGGCAGTTAGGTGGCACAGTGGGTAGAGCACCTGCCCTGGAGTCAGGAGGACCTGAGTTCAAATCTGGCCTCAGACACTTAACACTTACTAGCTGTGTGACCCTGGGCAAGTCACTTAACCCCAATTGTATCACCAAAAAGAAAAAAGTAAATGTTGCAAAAGTCTAGGGACAAGCATGGCTCAAAAGAAGAGATGAAAGACACTCCTATTCCTATTCTACTCCTAAAGAGAGGTGGAAAGTTCAAAAATATTTTACACTGTATATATTTGCAGACTTTTTGGATGCATTGATAAGTGATGCTGATATGGAATGACTGTGAGAAGGAATGATACTGGGAGAAATTCTAGGGACAAAAAGAAAAGGACATCAATAAAAACTTTTTTAAGACAACAATTAAAAAAGATGCTATCCTTTCCAGTAAAAGTACTGAAAAGAATAACTGAAGACTTAATGGGATTATCAATATGCTCTGGACTTTACTCCTGTTTTTGTAAGCATCAATATTAAGAGTTGTGACGAATCAAATCCAGAGACCAAGTGGTAAACACTCCTGGACTTAGCCAGATACATGGTATCTCTATATTAAGTGACTTCCCCAAGATCACACAGCAAAACAGAAGTGGAAGAGCTAAGACAAAAACTCCTTACTTTGTTTAGCAATATTCTTTTCACTACACCTGTGTGTTGCATACAGTCTAAAAGCCTGACAGGAATTAAAGGCTTTTACTCTTCCCTAATTAACTGTCCCATTTGCCACAGCTTTTTCTTCCATTCCTCAATCCTCTTACATCACCCATACCACTTAAAAGAAGACAGCTCATAATGAACTAAAAATAATAGACAATCCACCATAAAGTCCTTCTTCTCCCCTTCACTGTATCTCCAAACACCTATCTCCAATTCTCTCCTCCTTCACTACAATGTGATAATGAGCAGGCCCTTCTCAAAGGCAATCTTTCTACTTGTTCTGATTCCATTTCCACTCCTCTGGCAGATTTCCCCTGCAGTCACCTCCCCTCTCCATCTCATATCCAATCTTACCATTTACTTGTTCTTTCTCTGCTATCTACAAACATGCCCTGGTCTCTCATCCTTTAAAATTGTTTTTTTTAATGTAAAATCAAAGTCTAACCTATCCATTTCTCCTCCTCTATAAGTAGCTAAAGTCCTAGGAAAACCTGTCAATATTCACTGCCTCCACTTCCTTTCTCAATCATTTCTCAATCCCTTGCAAATCTGACTTCTGATCCATCACTCACCTATAATGACAATTCCAAATTAGCAACAATCTTTTAACTGGCATATCCAGTCCTCATCTTTTTTGTGGCACTTGAAACTGTTGACTACCCTTTCTTCACGGATAGGTCCTATGTGGGTATGTCTGTTCTCTTACCCCAATCAAAAGGCTATTTATGGGGGCATCTAGGTGGCACAGTGGATAAAGGGCCGGCCCGGGATTCAGAAGGATCTGAGTTCAAATCCAACCTCAGACACTTGACACTCACTAGCTGTGTGACCCTGGGCAAGTCACTTAACCCCCAATGCCTCACAAAAAAAAAAAAAAAGGTTATTTATTACCAGAAAGCTATTACGATAGCCCAAATGAGAGGTGAATTAAGGTTGTGGCTGTATGCGTGAAGAGAAGGGGACCTACACCAGACATGTTATGATGGTAGAGATGACAATATTTGACAGCAAATTGACTAGGGAAGTGAGTGAGAAATAAAGGGTGACACAGAGGTTGACAGTAACAGGGAAAATGGGAGCAAGAGAAGGTTTTGGATATGCTGAATTTGAGATGCCTACAGGACATACACTTTGATATGTGTAACGAGTGGAATGATGCCACCTGCTGGAGACTTACTGTAGAAAAGCTCCGCCATGAGGTAAACGAATCTGAGGGCTAGACCATGAGTCTTTTCTTTGGCGTCAGGAAGGGACGTTTGCTGGTGGGAGGAAGAAGGGGGAGCCTAGTGTTCTGACTCACTCGCTCTTGCCCGTGGACGCTGGCAGAAAATGGAGCTAGAAATGCGCTCTCCCTTTAATAGATAGATGAATGTAGGCCTTTCTTTCTCTCTTTACCAAATTCTTATTCTCCTTAATAAATGCTTAAAAGTCTAACTCTTGCTAAAGCTTATAATTTATTGGCGACCACTCATTAGATACTTTAAACAATATAGCTAGAATTTTAGCCTTAACAGATGTCACAGAAGGAATTAAAGATTTCAGACTGTGGCGCTCAGGAGAGACTCTAGGGTTTGGCATATAGGTAAGAGAACTATCTGCAAAGAGGTGATAAACAACCCATGGGAGTTGCTGAGAGCAATCAGTCAATAAACATTAAGTGCCTACTATGTGCCAGGCACCGCTAATGTCACCAAATAAGATACTATAGAGCCAAAAAAGGAAAGGACCCAAGGGCCCTCGAGGACACCCACATTCAGTGGGTGCAACACAGATGAAGAGCTAGTAAAGGAATCTAAGGAGTAAAGAGTAAGCACAGATAGGAGGAAAACTGGGAAAGGGCAGTATCACAAAAATCTAAAGAGGAGAAAGTATCTAAGAAGATAAAGTTATCAACAGTGACAAATGTTGCATAAGAGTGAGAGTGAGGTCAGTGGATATGGTAATTAAGAGATCACTGTTAACTTTGGACAGGGCACTTTCAGTTGAATGATGAGATTAGAAACCAGATTCTAGAGGCTTTAGAAGAGAGTAGGAGAGGAAATGGAGAAATTGATTACATATGACTTTCTTAAGTAGTTTAGCTACAAATGGGAGGAGAAATATAGGATAATAACTAGCAGAAATGGTCAGATCAGGTAAGGGTTTTTTAAAGAGGGAGAAAACAAAAAAATGTTTGTGGGCAGCAAGGAAAGAACCAATAGCTAGGGAAATCTGAAAATAAGATAAAGCAATTTTGGGGCAGCTAGGTGGCGCAGTGGATAGAGCACTGGACTAGAGTACCTGAGTTCAAATCCAGCCTCAGACACCTAACACTTACTAGCTGTGTGACCCTGGGCAAGTCACTTAACCCCCATTGCCTCACTAAAAAAAAAAAAAAAAGATAAAGCAATTTTTTAGAGGCAATTTTCTGGAGAAGGTGAGCAGGGATGGGATGAAAGGTACATAAAAGGGTTTGCCTTTGCAAGGAAAAAGGCCACCCTATCATCCAAGGTCCCAGTAAAAAGAGGAAAGCAGGTACTTATTGGGCATTTCCCACTAGATGTTCATAGGTATGTCAGACCCAGAGTTTCCAAAGGTCAATTCATTATCTTTTGTCTAAAATCCATCCCCCTTCCTAACTTCTTTATTTCTATAAAGGGCACCACCATCCATTCACTCACCCAAACACACAACCTTGATAATCTTTATCTCCTCACTCTCCATTATCCCACTATCAAATATCCAATTAGTTGTCATATTTTGTGATGTTATTTGGTTATATCTCCAAAACATCTCATATAAATCACATTCTCTCTACTCACAAGACCACCAACCTAGTTCAGGCTCTCATCACTTCTTGCCTAGACTACTACAAAGCTTCCTGCCTTAAGTCTCTACTCTCTCTAATCCATCCTCCACATACCTGTCAAACTAGCTCTTTTTAATGGCTCCCTATAACTTCTAGGAGCAAACAAAGTCTATTTGACATTTAAATGCCTTTATAGTCTGGCTCTGACCCACCTTTTCCAGCCTTGTTTCATCCTTTGTACTTGAATCCCTAGTGACTAGCAGGGTGCTTGACACACAGTAGGCACTTAATAATACTTGTTGATTATTACATATTGGTCCCCTTTACAAACTTCACTTACAACACCCCAAACACAACATTCTAAATCTCCTATCTGTGGCTTTCCACAGGCTGTTTATGTCTATGCCTACAATGTTCTCCCTCTTCTCTACTTCTTAAAATCTTTGGCTTCCTTCAAAGTATGGACTTACTAGGAAGGTTTGATTAGACTGCCTATATACTCAGATGAGTCAAAAATTCTTCTCTTGGATTCACAAATAGCAATAATTATATTCTCTGCTTTTATATTTACAGCAACAGGCTGTATTCAACCCAACAGTTCACACAAATTTGTGTATCCACTACAATTTGCACTCTACTTCAGAAATTATACTCTTTTCACACCTACAATAAATTTTTTTCTGACTAACATAGAAAGGTTACAACAAAAGATATAGCCATCTCAGCATACATTTATGTAGTGGCTTTATACAAAACACTTTTCCCACAACTACCCTGTAAGAGAGCCTGTACAACAATTATTATCCCTCCTTTTTACAGATGAGGAATCTTAAGAGGTTCAGACTTGTCAGAGGTCACATAGGGACTAGGATCTAGGCATAATGACTCCATCATCAGGTTTCTTTCCTCAACACTATCTTGCGGTCTCAGCAACTAAAATCACTACATCTTCCTAGAGGTTAAACAGCCCCACTCCAGCCACTCCCAGCAACAATTCCTCCACCCCACCCCCCACCTCTTTCTTGTAGGTATTACTTTAGTTTAGCTAAGATGTGTTACTTTTTTTTAGGTAGGTCAACCAATCAAGACATTATTTGATTACTATTTAAATTTCTAAGTGTTATTAGCAGCTACTATCAACTCAAATAGGATGTTCTTTTCACTCCTGCCACTGTATTTAAGGAATACAAGCATGGCAAAAAAAAAAAAAGTTATGAGAACCTCACTCTGTTCTGTACTTTGCCTTTGTCCCAGATCCATAGTTGGGACATGCCTTAACAGAAAAAGCACAATCTGTTATGGGATATGTGAAAGACACATGGATTGACTGAGCAGACCTAATTCATCCCTCTCAACTATTTACACACCAATGTAAAACTGCTACAAATAGTGGTCTGCTTCACTGACAGTCAAAGATAAATATCATCACTGAAAGATAGCACCTTGAATTCCAAGCAGCAGCTATCCACCATCTCTATCCAAGCCTCTGGAACTTTGATGGTACTCTCAAGTCTAAATAAAGTATGCAGAGAACAAAGATCAATGGACAGCAGTTTTATCATACGCTAATACCGTCACAGACTTGAACTAAATTTCCATTATTTTACAGATGATGAAACTGAGTCCTATGTTAAGTGGCTTGTACAGGGTCAGACATGTATTAAGTTATCTTAGGTGGGATTTGAACCCAAGTCTTCCTGAGTCCAAGTCTAGCACTCTTATCCACTTTATCATACTGCCTTTCTCCTTTCTAGAGAAGTATCAATATGGTACAGAAAGTCTGAATATAGCCTTAAGTACAAAAGTAATTATTTGTAACAACTTTTGCCAATAACGTTGGATTCTAGGTGTTAATATTTTAAATCCTGTATCATCATAATTTCAGTGTTATGGAAATTAAAATAAACTAAGAGTTCAAAATGTTTTCAACATAATCATCTTATTCTCTTTACTTTTACTATCCAAAAGGAGATAACAAAAATGAACACTGAGTATCACTATAAAGTTCACAAAAGTAGTTTTATTTGGGGGAGTGGGGTGTTAGAAGGGGAGACAAAAGAGGTTAAGTGACTTGCCCAAGACCACAGAGCAAGTAAGTGTCTGAGGGTGAATTTGAATTCAGGTCCTCCTAGCTGCCCCACAAAAGTAGTTTTAAAAGAGTTAAAGGAGGCATAAATGCTTAAAAGGGGTTATAACTATGCCACAATATATGAAATGCTATTATTTGGTAAATATATCAATAATATGATAAAGATCTGTGATTTCCTTGGTGTGGTAACTTCCTCCATCAACAAACAGCAGCTGCCTATACCTTGGTAGGTTAAGTCTTAGGGAGGTACCAGTGATCAAAGAGGGAAAATGACATGACCATGATTACACAGCTAGTATCAGAGGTAGTAAATAGGATTTGAATCCGAGTCTTACTGTCTGCAAAGTCCAGTATTCTAACTACTACATCAGCCTACTTGTCTTTGATTTGATAAATACTTTTTAAAAATATGGAATTTGAAAAAAAAAATAGAATTTGGGGCAGCTAGGTGGCGCAGTGGATAGAGCACCGGCCCTGGAGTCAGGAGGACCTAAGTTCAAATTCGGCCTCAGATAACTGACACCGACTAGCTGTGTGACCCTGGGCAAGTCACTTAACCCTCACCGCCCTACAATACCAAAAAAAAAAAAAAGAAAGAAAGAAAACTGTGCATACCCTTTAACCCAATAATACCACTATTAGGTCTATATCCCAAAGAGAGCAAAGAAAAGGAAAAAAGATTTATTTGTATAAAAATATAGCAGCCCTCTTTGTGGTGGCAAAGAATTATAAACTGAGGGGATGGCCCATCAACTGGGAAATGGCTGAAGAACTTGTGGTATATGATTGTGATGGAATACTATTGTGCTATAACAAATGACAAGCAGGATGGTTTCAGAAAAACCTGGGAAGACATTTATGAACTCATACAAAGTGAAATAACCAGAAACAGAACAGGGACACAGTAACAGCAACATTGTAAGGATGATCAACTGTGAAAGATCTGACTACTCTGATGGAGACAATGATCCAAGACAATTCCATGTTGAAAACTGGATACCTCCAGAGAGAGAGAACTGATGAACTTTCGATGTGTTTTGAAGTTTTATTTTTTTAACTTTTTAAATATCTTATTTTTATTTTGTTTATTTTCTTTTGCAACATGGCTAATATGGAAATATACTTTGCATGAGGAGTGGAAGGAGGGAGACAATTTGGAACTAAACATTTTTTTAAAAGATTATTAAAAAAAGTTTTACCTATAACTGGGAAATATTAAACAAAATAGATAAAAATGTATTAAAATAAATGTGGACCTTTGCCGTGACAAATTGGGTAAAAAAATCCTGACCATGATAAAAATTATTAAAATGTCAGAGAAAGTCGCTAAACAAATGTAAAGATAATTTAACAGTGACTATCATGGGGAAGGGGAAGGAGAATGGAATAAGCATTTAAATAGCACCTATTATGTGGCAGGCACAGTGCTAAATGCTTTACAAATATTCTCTCATTTGATCTTGACAACAATCCTGGGAAGTAGGTGCTGTTATTATCCCCATTTTACAGGTTGAAGAAAGTGAGAACAAACAGAAGTTGAGTGATTTGCCCAGGGTCACACAGTTAAATAAGTTGTCAGTGGCCTCATTTGAACTCAGGTCTTCTTGACTCCTGGCCCAGACATCTCTCTACCAACCTACCATTATATGTGAAATGCTGAAAAATTATTATTTATTAGAAATGTCAACTTTCAGTGAACAGACTGTGCACATGTGTTTTAAATGAATTAACCTAGAGTCAGTGCTAGAAACAAAGAAGAGAAAGAGATTTTTATTTCCTCCTTTCTCCAGAACCACAAATTTTCCTTTCTTCTCCCCATTCTACACTGAAGGAAGAATTTGGATCAATGGTCCACTCTCTAAACCTTCCTATCCAATCTTCATTCCTTAATGACAGAAGACAATCACCACCACCTCACCCCCCCCCACACACCATCACCACCACTAAGAAAAACCCAATGGAGTCCCAGGATGAGTCCTGCCATGACTCTCAATCTTAAGGAGCAGATGATCTGTCAAAATACCCAGACCAGTGACACCCTGACAGAAAAAGAACTAGACTACCTGAGCTCACTTTGGTTCCAAGATCCTGAGTTCTGCTGAAAGAAATCTCTTTCCACTTTCCCTCTCCCTCCTGTCACATTATTCTAAAAATGCTTCATTTGACTTCTAAGAGTAATATTAGCCATTTATTAAAAGCTGCACAACAATTGCTACTTGTCATTAAACATGTCAGGTAAATTCTTAAGTTTTACTTCATTATAATGCTAAACTCTGATAATACACATTGGTCTTCAGTTTGTTGGTCACACAATATGATCAATCATTGACAACGAAATCAAAGAGATTGTTGATCTCAAGGCAGCAGTGAAAACACACTAATTCTTAATCTTAAATTGCTAATAGAAGGCAAAATTATAGTAGTAGCCTATTGTCACCAGGATGACATAAGGAAAAACACTGTTGCATAACTTGCCTATATTTTAGGTAAAGAATTGGTCTTTAGCATTCCTCCAAAAATCAAGTATATTACAAACTATCTAATAGCTTCTAATAGAAAATTAAAAGATAAATCCACTCCCAGTGACAAGACTGAAAAACTATACATGCATGTATATGTGTATATATTTATACATACATATATATAATATATATACACACACATATGTATTTTTAATTACCCTACAATAGGATGCAAGATAAAACAAAAACTTTTCTTTTTTTTTTTTTTTAGTGAGGCAACTGGGGTTAAGTGACTTGCCCAGGGTCACACAGCTAGCAAGTGTCAAGTGTCTGAGGCCAGACTTGAACTCAGGTACTCCTGACTCCAGGGCCGGTGCTCTATCCACTGTGCCACCTAGCTGCCCCAAAACTTTTCTAAATATCTGAAATCCTAGGATGGATATTGACTCTCGGGCAGACTGAAAATTAAGAAAAAAATTATACGAACTTGAATTTTTTAAATGACACTAAGTTTTTTAAATCATAAGTTTCACAAATAAAAACTAACATCATATATTATGGGCAAATTTACACCATGAAAAAACAAGCAAACAAACAAAAAAAAAAAAAGCAAAAAGACATCAGAAAAGGTAACTAGACACAACCTCAATAGAAGTTGTCAAAGCTAGATTAAGCAAAGGAACATCTGGTAGTTTACTTTGAAATACTACTTTCTTGGCTGATTTTGTGGCTTAAGAAAGAAATAATTTACTGCCATACAAAGAACCCTATGTTCAGGCTCTAGCTCACTCCCCCACATAAACTAAGAATTAAATTGGTAGTACCCATTGGACCAGGAATTCCAGTCCAGGCTCCATCCCCATATATCTGATAGAGAGTACTTTAACAGTGAGACCTCAGTTTCCTCATTTTCCAAATTAAAGAAGTTGGATGTACATAGGCTCTAAGTTCCCTTCTAGATCTAAAATTTATAATCCTATAAAGCTGGACCTTGTTTATAAGTATTCAATACAACTAGTAGGCATCACTGAAATGTGCTTATTTTCTAACAAGAGGACCATATTTTAAAATAATGGGGGGGAGGGGCAGCTGGGTGGCACAGTGCATGGGGCCCCAGCCTTGGATTCCAGAGGACCTGAGTTCAGGTCCTGCCTCAGACTCTGACACTTACTATCTGTGTGACCCTGGGCAAGTCACTTAACCCTCATGGGGGTGGGGTGGGGGGGAGGAGAACAACAATTGTCTTCTAGATGCTATTTCCACAAATCAGTTGATAGCCGTTCCCAAAAATCACAACTCAAAAATTTCTAAGGACCCTTTGCATCAAATGAAAGCAGTGAACAATTCCATTTTCTCACAAAGTTTTGGACATAATTCCATCACATTACAATTCCCAAGAGAATTAATGAAAGGTATCATTTCCTCCTCAGACATAACAAATTGCTTGATAATTCCCTAGTCTGAAAGTAAGTATTGATTACTTTAAATCAATTTTACAGAATAACCTCAAAACACTAAACTACTTTTTTCCCCCTAGGAGTCAACTCATAATAACAAATCATATTTTAAACAAGCAAGCTTGATCACATGACTTCTCATGACAGCAAGTATAAGTATTATCAACACCAACATTTCCTCTTACAAGAAAATGAGAAAAAAGAGAAGGTTGTTGAAAAAAATGGAGGAAGAATCCAAATAATAGAATTAAAAGGATGAGATAAAGAGACAACCACAATGAAGAAAGAATAAAATAAAGGCTGAAGACAAGAAAATGTTATTTTTTTAAAAAGAACATAATTCAGATCCACAAAAAGAAATGGGATAGTAAAACAAAAACTATAAAAGCTAAGAAAAAACAGCTTAAATATAACATTTGGTATTTCTACAGACACAAAGAACATCTTTAAAACTAACCTAATTATATATATGTATTTTTTTAATGTTCAAATGAGCATCTGATTAGTTCATTTTTTTAATGAACAACATGTTTCTAAGATGTTTTCATTACCCATATAGTTCCTGGGGAAAAATTTAATTTTGAAATCAAAAAGCCAAACCATTACAATGTAAAATTTTGATTACTTATCTGCTTATTCTTCACAAGAAATACATTTTAATTAACTTCTGTGCTGATATGGAAAATAAGACTGAATGTAGCACATCTTATAGAATAAACTTGTCCTTGACCAATTCACACCTGAGGGAAGGTTTGTCATCCTTGTGTCAATCCTATTTGAAATGTGTACTGCAGGGTGCCAAGACCAAAATGTGTTCATGCAAACTTCAATTTTGATTTATGTTGCATGTTATTTTAACCTCCTTATTTGGTAGATTACCTGATTTAGAAGATAGAAAATCCATTCTAATTCTTACACCTTACTTCTAGATTTATTAAATGAGCATGTTGATCGGACTGCCATTCAAAACTTAAATAGTAAGATTTTAAATTACTTATAATCTGCCTCCTCTAAAAAAAATAAAGATTTTTAAGTGTTAGCTTTATTTGGGATGAGGATTTAGGATCTTTAACAGCAAAAATAGCCTTAAATGTAAAAAGATACATTACAGAGACTTCTGCATGTATTTCACAAACACTATAGCAAAGCAAACCACAACAGACTACTAGAATTTCATAATAAAGGGTAAAAATAAATTAAATGAACAGATAAAAATAAAGGCACTTTCAGAGGGCTGTCTTCAGTTCGAAATATGTTCTCTAATATTAACTCCTGCTTAACAGTTCAGATTACGCACAAGTGTGCTCTGTAGATATATACCTTTCTCTCGATTCAAACCTGCACTGAAAACATGATATCTCATTAAGTAATGCAGTGCAGTGCAGGTTTTGCACCCCATGGTTCAAATTCATACACTTAAATAACTATACTTAAAATAAGAAGTTTAATGCATGTCCCGAAGAATTAAGAAACAAGGCATGACCCACAAGCACAAACTTTTTTTTAAGTGTCCACAAGGGAGACAAAAACCAGTCCTCAAGGTGCAAGAACATCTGAATATTCTGCAGTCCTACAACAATCTTCAAACTGCAAGGCTCCGGAGGATCAGATCAAACACAACTGTCACCAGGGCGCAGTAATTTAAAGCAAGTCCTAGTCCTTCCCAATTAGATTCTAGGGTTCCCCTCCCCACAGCCTCCCCCCCGCGGCCGGTTAGATTTACCTCAGGTGACTGACAAGTTACAGTATAAAACAGACGGACAGATTGTATCCTCATCTCCTCGCCCAGAGCAAGGGCTGAGACAACGTGCGGGCAAAGGGGAAACCCCGCACTCCCGGGGCGCGGGGGGCGACTGCGGGGGTGCCGGCAGCCGGGAGCTGGGCAGGGGGGGGGGCGCCTGGAGAGGGGCCAAGCGAGGACGCCGCAGCCCCCCGGCTTTCGCAGCCCTGCCTCTTCTCTCCCCACCCCACCCCCGGAAAGGGAAAAAACCCGCCAGAGGATTCAACAGGAGAACCGCGCCGCCCGCCTGCGGTCCGCGAAACAGCCTGAGCCCGAGCCCGAGCCCAGGCCGGCGGCGGCGGCGGCCACCGGGGAGCGGGGGGAGGGGAGAAGCGGGAAGGGGGCGGCTAGGGAACCGGGGCTGCCCCTGGGCCCCCGCCGCCAAGGTCACCCACCCCCGGGTGGCCCCGAGCCCCGGCCCCGCGGCCACCCCACCCGGAGGAAGGCGGCAAGTTTAATTTCTTAGAAGCCGCGGATAAAGCCAGCGGCGCGCGCACGCGTGTGTGTGTGTGTGTGTGTGTGTGTGTGTGTGTGTGTGTGTGTGTGTGTGTGTGTGCGCAAGGGGGGAAAGGGGTCGCAGGAGGTCCTGGCCCCCGCCCCCTCCCCCGCCCGAGGACCGAGACACCTCCCGGCCGAGGGGCTGCTCAGCCCGCGAGTCCGGAGCGCGGCGAGCCGAGCCGGAGACAGGACGGCCGCGGCTGCTGCAGGGCGGGCGGCGCTTCAGCCCCCGCCAAAGACACACGCGCGCACCCCTACCCACACCCCACCGGCCGCGGGAAAATGGAGCGCCGGGGCGAGCAAGAAGAGACCTTTTCTTCCGTTAAGTGAATTGTTTCCTACCTCCGGCTGCCGGACTCGCTGCTCCTCTCACTCCGCTGCTCTCCGGGATCCTCCGCCGCCGCCGCCGCCGCCGCCGCCGCCGCATCCAATCGCCTCCTCCTCCCCCCCCCTCCCCTCCCCTTCCGCAGCTCGCCCGGCCGTTCCTCCTCCTCTCCGCTTCAAAATGGCGCCAAGCGTTCTCCGGCGGCTGCTCCAATCGAACTGCCGCGGAGAGCACCCAGGGGCAGGCAGAGCGCGGCGCGGGGGCGCAGCGCCCCCTGCCGACCGACCCTCCGCCCTGGAGCTGGCCAGCCAGCCAGACTGGGTGTCGGTCAACCGACCAAGCCGCCTCCTCAGCCAACCGCGCCCTCGCGGCCGTGGTGCGCGCGCGCGCGCGCTCGAAGCGCGCACCCTCCCACACTGGCAGCTGTCAATCAACCCGCTGCTTCGGTTTCTTTGGCGTCTCTTAGGAAAAGAAGTAGCTAGCTAGCGGACCTCTGCCTTTTGGGAGCCGTAGATAACAAATTAGAATGAATTTTGTTCTAGAAAGGGAGATTTGGCAATATTACGTAGTATATTCACTTTGCACTTAGATGGGAACTTTGACCCAATCATAGGAAAGTACCTCACAAAATGAACTTATTTTCCACTGTATATTTTGGGTTTTTTTTTATTGTTTACACTTAGGCATCGACAAACACAAACATTTCAATTTACAAAAAACAAGAAAGTTGATTGTCCTCTTGTCCCCCTCCCCCTTTTGTGTGTTGGCTTCCCCTTCGACTTGTGAGCTCTTTGAGGGAAGGGACACTCTACTAATTGTATCCCCAGAGTATAGCACAGTGCCTGGCACACACTAGGCGCTTAATAAATGTTCATTAGATTGGACTGTGAACTTTTGTTACATGGTTATTTATATAAACATTTCACAAGGTTGTAACAAAACTTCGGTTTGCCCTTCTGTATGATTGTGCTTTTCTAGAGTGCTTATTACAAAAGTAAATCCTATTACTTTTTCAGTTCTGGCAATGGCCAAAGTCACATGTGGGTGTGTGGGTGTGTGGGTGTGTGTGTGTGCGTGCGCGCGCGCGCGCTTACCTCTAGGATGAGGATGCATTGTGCTGACACTGTTTTTAGAAACTTTGTTTCAATAGAAATAGTACAGGACGCAGGTTCTAGCAGACGAATTCTCTCCACAAAAATATGGCTTCAAAAGGCCACTAGGTGGTGCAATGTAGTCAGTGCTGGACTAGGAATTAGAAAAAAAAAATCTCCGTTTAAATATTACTTCAGATTCTTAACCTTTCTAAGCCTCAGTTTCCTCATCTGGAAAACGGAGATTAAAAATAGTACTTCACTTAGTTTGAAGGGTTGTTCTGAGGATCAAAAGAGATATTACATGTAAAGCACTTTGCATCTCTTAAAATGCTATATGAATCAATTATCATTATTGTTGTTACTATATGGGAAGCATTCCTCCTGATTTCCAGATAGAGAGACTGATGCTTCCAAGTCCTCCGAGGTATCCAGGATTTTTCTCACTTCCCTTGGAATGATTTTTTTTCTTTTAGTCGTATTCTATCTAGGCAGAGTTGTCCCTTTTAGAAGACAAAAACCCCAAGAATGTGGCCAGACTCTGGCCTTACAAAAGTTACTTGAGAGAATAACAACACATTCATCTGCATCTGTCTCCTCAGCCACCATTGCCAACAACCCAGAACTGATGGGTTTTTTTTTCCTGCATGAGTTTACTTTCAAAAGAGTTTTATTCCCAGAATAAAGGTATCACCAACACCTAGCACAATTCCTACCAAATGATAGACATTTAATAATTGCTTATTGAATTGAATAAGAAAAGGCAAGTTGCAGTGTGTCTAATATAACAAATTCATATTACCACATTTTGCCAGCAATACCAACAATTGATGAGGCTATGTTGTTATGCAAACTAATTTATCATAGTGGGATAAAACAACATAGCATTCCACTCTCATAAAACATTATCATGACAGTGTGCTGAAACTAAAACTATAAATTACCATCTCATCTGACTTCACTGAGCAATATATCTTCTTGAAGTTCCAAAACATGAATTAAACATACTTTGCTATGCAGTTATTTCAAATGAAGAAAAGACATCTGACTGTTGCACAGATCCTTAAAACCTACATCATGTTTCTTCAATCCCTAAAGCGATCTTTCATAGTTTTCACAATATACAATAAAATACAAATCTCTGGCAAGTCAAGGTGGAGGGAAGTAAAAAGAGCTTAGACCTAGTTGAATCTTTTGCCAAAAAAAAGATAAAATTAATACTAACGGAGAAATTTTTATTTCTTAGAAATGTAAGGACCATTAAAAATCAAATAATCAACTAAAATAGTTGAAAATTGAATTAAGGAACCCTGATTATCTGTTGGAAGGTTGGCAAGACTAAACCACCCGGCATTAAAATGGTAGAGTCTAATGTTGTGCAAGGTGCTGAGGCCTAGGATTGTTATAGAGGCAGCATCTCCTTTTTTTTTTTTTTGGTGGGGCTATGGGGGTTAAGTGACTTGCCCAGGGTCACACAGCTAGTAAGTGTCAAGTGTCTGAGGCTGGATTTTAACTCAGGTACTCCTGACTCCAGGGCTGGTGCTTTATCCACTGCACCACCTAGCTGCCCCCACAGCATCTCCTTCTTGAACTGTATCATCAAAATCACCAAGTAATGATCACCAACACCAATGAACTCCTAGATCACAGGATCAAATGGATGTATAGAAATGAAAAATAGTATTCTAGAGCTGAAGCAACAGCAGAAAATAATAGCTGAAATACATACATGGCTTTATGGTTTACAAAGGATTTTATATACATTATCTCATTTGGTTCTCACAACAACCCCATGAGGTCAATAATGTAATGATTATTATTCCCAATTAACCATTAAAGAAATTGACCCAGGGGGCAGCTAGGTGGTGAAGTGGATTCAGAAGGACCTGAGTTCAAATTTTTCTATCATCCTGAGCTTTATTCAAAATTCCTCAGCCTCAGACACTTGACACTTGACACTTAACTAGCTGTGTGACCCTGGGCAAGTCACTTAACCCTCATTGCCCTGCCAAAAAACAAAAACAAAAAAGAAATTGACCCAGAGAAACTAAGTGATTTGCCAAGGTCACATAATAAGAAGCAGAGTTATGATATATTGTATAAAATCAAAACATTCAAACTTCAATGGTCTGTTCAGCATTTATGTCTAAAATAATGGGCAAGCAGTATGATCAACCCAGTTAAATATATCACAACACAAATAAAAAGGACAAATCGACCCTCTAAATAGCTCACTCAGTGGACATTTATGGCCTGAATATCACAAATAGCAGGAATTTCTGCAAATAGTGTCTACACTGTCAAACCAGAGAATTTGTGCGAACGGTAAAAAAAAACAGAGAGAACATGGTTAGTAGAATTATCTCTAACGAAGAAAGACCACATGAAAACTACATTATGGAGCTACCCCACACCTGACTGGATCTTCAAATTGTCTGGACTTTGTAGATGCATGGGAGTAGTTGCCTGGAGTAGAAGCATAGGAAAAACAGGAGTTATCCATGGCTTCCATTTATTCAGAAGACTAGGCCTGCAAACCTAGCATTTCCCCTTAAAACTCCCCAGGCCAGATCCCCTCTGTGACTGAGAAACCAGAGGAACTCTTTGCTCAAGTTTAGACCTGGCTATCATCCCAGTTTGCTGATCCTCACTTTGGTCTCAAGCTTTTGATTTTGCTTGCTCACTTGGATCCTGCTGAATTTTTGTTGCCAAATGGATTATTAAGATAGGATAACTTGTTGCTTCTGGACCTTCCTGGGATCTGTGTTTGACAACCTCTTCTTGGATTTCATCTACTCATTATAAAACCTGCCTTCTGGCCTCTTGTTTTCCTAGAATTAAGATTATCTTGTTGGGGCAGCTAGGTGGCACAATGGATAGAGTACCGACCCTGGAGTCAAGAGTATCTGAGTTCAAATCCAGCCTCAGACACTTAATACTTACTAGCTGTGTGACCCTGGGCAAGTCACTTAACCCTAATTGCCTCACTTAAAAAAAAAAAAAAAGATTATCTTGTTGCTGACTTCCCCTCCCTACCTGTTGTAGACCCTCATAGCAACACCCCCCACACACACAGGATCACTGCTAGGCACACTTTTCCTTAACCCTATTTCCTGAATAAAGCTCAGGAGGATAGAAAAAACTGGAAACATCACCCAATCAACCCTATAGCACAGGGTGATCCTCAAAATTCCTCAGTACTTGGAAGAAAGCATCTCTGAATGGTTAATTACAAAATATCTCTTCACAATCTGGAATTTTAACTTGTACTGCTTGGAAGTAGGTTATTTCCTGGCTGAGAAAGTAAACAGAACCCTGTACTAATGATGATGTTGTTGTTGTGGGTTTTTATATCATTGTACTTATTAAGATATACTAGTATTAGTCACACAAAAAACTAAGAATATAAGCAGCAGCTTAAAGTAGACTATGAATAATACATACTATATAGAAATGGTAGAAAAATCAGAGGAATAAAGATATCTTGGCCAGGATCTGGGAGGAACAAGGGAACCCATGTAAGTAAAGACTAGACATATACTAGATTATAACTACTGTATTGTCTAGCTTACTTGTGTCTAAGGAAAACTGGCTATCCCTACTCAGAAGAAGCCATCTTTGTAGCTTACTCAGGGTAAGTCAAAGATATCTTTTTTTTCCACAGTACTATCTTCCTCTTCCCTCCCCAGAAATGCATCCCTTCCAAGAAGCTCCAGGGTTCCACTATTCATATTAGATGAATTCTTTGGGTTAAAGGAGTATCTTCAAAAGACCATTATTCAATACAGCTTTACCAAATCAAATGACATTAATTCATTTGTACCCCTAAAACACTAGTAGAGAACAGAGGCCCAAGGGAATGAAAATGTCAAGAATTGGTAAGCAAAGGGAAGTTGTTGATAATTTTTGGAGGTTGATAGGCAGAGGGAGTATTGGGGCCTTCTGAATGCCCTTAAAATTCATACTAAATAAGGCAATATAAGCCATTCGGTCTACTCAAGAGACCAGACTGAGTCACCAATATCACATGATTAGGGGACAACAAGAAGGTCTTAGGGACAGCTAGGTGACACAGTGGATAGAGCATAGGTCCTGAAGATAGAAGGACCTGAGTTCAAATGGGACCTCAGGTACTTACTAACTGTGTGACCCTCGGCAAGTCTCTTAACCCCAGTTACCTTAAAAATATCTGGGTTTATCTCTAGTTGTACTGATATATGTATGCATGCATGTGTGCATACATACACATTTACATATACGTGTATGTATCTATATATATATACATTGGACCCAGAAGGCTCTGGAGCAGAGAGTGAGGTTGGTGACTGCACACCCCTTCCTCACTTAAATCCAATTTACAGCAAGTCATGACTCACCTCCATGACTCAACAACAACAACAACAACAACAGAAAAGTCCCTCCATACAAAAATATCTCCTCTTTTGATATCTAAAATTCTTTTCTTGGTGATTTCCTACTTTATGTTAAGCCTTAGGCTTACTGTATGTTCCTTTGAAAATATTTCCCCAGAGAAATTAAACCCTAAAACCTTAGTAAGAGGTAATATAGTATAGTAGCAGAAGGCAATCAGCCAATCAATAAACAAGTATTTATTAACCTCTGTTACTCTGTGCCAGGCACTGTGATATGCTCTGGGAATACTCCCCCCAAAAAAGACTGTATGAATGTGTATGAATATAAGATATGTATATGCATATGTGTACATGTAATCACACACATATATATGTGTGTGTCTATATATGTATATATGTGTGTATATATGTGTATATATATATATATATACACACACATGCAGGTTGCATAGACAGACAATTTAATGAGACAACATGTAAGACTGGAAGTCAAGAACACCTTGCTTTCTATCCTGCTTCCCATCCTTACTAGATGTGTATCCATCAGCAAATCACTTAACATTTCTCAGCTTTAGTTTTTTCATGCTTAAAATAGGGATAATTTTTTTCCCAGGGCAATGAGAGTTAAGTGGCTTGCCCAGGGTCACACAAGTAGTAAGTGTCAAGTGTCTGAGGCCAGATTTGAACTCAGGTACTCCTGAATCTAGGAATGGTGCTTTATCCACTGTGCCACCTAGCTGCCCCTAAAATAGGGATAATTATACCTGTTGTACTTAGGGCTCAGGATTGTTGTGAGGCTCCAATGAACTGATATTGTAAAGATAACTTTACAATCTTTAAGTGCTATACAAATGTCAGTGATTCTTCGTGTATATGAATATGTCATAACATTTTATTGCCTGCTAATGGAGAAGCAATATGAAAACAATAGCTGGCTAAGGTGGGGAGAGGGACTTGGCAGGGAGGAGGAGGGCTGTTAAGAAGATGAGAGAATCTAAAACAAATTTCACTTACTTCTAAAATTTGCTTAAGGTAGAAATAGCCATTTTTAAAAAAATAGTGAGTCACATTTGAAAATGTGCTCAAGATAGGAATATCCTTTTTTAATTCTTTTTTTTTTTCCGGTTTTTGCGGGGCAATGAGGGTTAAGTGACTTGCCCAGGGTCACCCAGCTAGTAAGTGTCAAGTGCCTGAGGCCAGATTTGAACTCGGGTCCTTCTGAATCCAGGGCCAGTGCTTTATCCACTGTGCCACCTAGCTGCCCATCCTTTTTAAATTCTTAACGAGTCATAGATCAAAAATCAAGATAGCCTACCAGGAAAGCAGGGCTGGTTCAGCATTAGGAAAACTATTAACATAATCAACTGCATCAATAAGAAAACTAACCAAAATCATATGATTACCTCAATAGATGCAGAGAAAGCATTTGACAAAATACAGCACCCATTCCTAATAAAAACACTAGAGAGCTTAGGAATAGGTGGAGCTTTCCTTAAAATAATAAACAGTAGGGGGCAGCTAGGTGGGGCAGTGGATAAAGCACCGGCCCTGGATTTAGGAGGACCTGAGTTCAAATCCTGCCTCAGGCACTTGACACTTACTAGCTGTGTGACCCTGGGCAAGTCACTTAACCCCAATTGCCTCACTAAAAAAAAAAAATCTAAAATACAGGACAGATTTTTCTTCATTTTTGTGATATCGATTTTTATGCTATGGGATAAAAACTTATTGTAAGCCAAGGTTTCCTGGGTCTAAATAACCTCCTCTGACACAAACTGGCCCTGTGACCCTTACTCTCAGTTACTGACACATCAATAGAGGATTTCCTCAACCAGGATCTGTTCTGCACACTTATTAAATCAGTTTCAGACCCCGCCCCTCCAGAAAAAAGCAGAAATCATATACTTCTCCCAAGTATAGATTTTACCTTTTCCTAGAGTCATACATTCAGATAAGAAGAAATCATCCTATAAGGAAGTGAATGGTTGACGGTTTTTTAAAAATTCTGAATAACTGTTTGATCTATCCTTATTATTCACATAGTCTTTAAATTGAGGCCTGCAAATATTTCCAGTATATTAAGAGGAAGTCTCTGGGCCAGAACTAAAAATAGGCAAAGTCGATTGCTTCTTAGGGCACAATATGCAAGGGAATACAATGAAGAAAACCTTTTAACATTAGTTTGTATATACAGTACACATATTTATAATGCTAGAAAATTTCATTCTCTGTAACAAATAGGTATTTATTTTGTTTCATGTCAAGGAAGAGAGGAAACGAGCATTTATTAAGTACCTACTATATGCCAAGCACTGTGCAAAGTGTTTTACAAATATTATTACATTTGAGTCTCACAACAACCCTGGAAGATCTCTCCATTTCACAGTGAGGAATTTGCAAAATATTTGATATGAAGTCATATGCTATAATGATCATTCAAGAAAACCAGACTTGATCAAGAATTCTCTTTGTTTATCAAATGCTAACCAAAACAGGTGAGACCACATGAATGTCGCTATAAATTTTATGCTTTGTTTCAATGTTGTTTGCCCTTTGTTTGGAAGAGGACCAATGACAATGAGAAGAGTGATGTCTTCCCTTGTGTATGAACTGGATTCGAATGAAGCAGAGTTGCACAAAGACATCATCATTACTCTCTCTTCCAGAGTCATCCAAGTACAGTAGCAAGACAAAAGTCAGGATGGATGCAGCGGATGGCCTTGGCATCTTTGATGTCTGACCAAGCTCCAAGTCTTCCACAGTGCCTGCTTTAGCCACTTTTGTGGCTGTTGGGACAAATCGTTCTCATCTACCCATTGCACGGGGGGATGTCTTCACATACTTGAGGTAGGCATCCATCCCCCTAACTCACAGACAGCTTTAAGGTCTATCGGTTACCCTCAATCTGGTTTATTCCATCTGCTGAGACAGTTGTACTGGGTGTGGGCTCTGTGCATACTATAGCTTCTTGGAGCCACAGGTGAAAGTTGGGTGTATTAGTATATGGAAAGAAAAAAAAAACGCTGTAAATTTAGTGGCATAAAGGGAGGATTGACCACATTCTGGTACCTTTCAATTCAAGTAAATTGCTTTTTTTTTTTTTTTTTAGTGAGGCAATTGGGGTTAAGTGACTTGCCCAGGGTCACACAGCTAGTAAGTGTTAAGTGTCTAAGGCCGGATTTGAACTCAGGTACTCCTGACTCCAGGGCCGGTGCTCTATCCACTGCGCCATCTAGCTGCCCATAAATTGCTTTTTTAAGACAAAATTTTGTACATATTTTCATTGGAAGGTACTGCAATTTAAAAATCTTACCTCAGACATATAAGTGCCTTGTCTCAGTTCTTGGTAGGCACAATTAAACACAGTCCCACCAACAAACGAATGGTGCCTGGAAGAATTAATATCAATAAAATAGGAAAAAGGTTTTGGGGAAAGCTGATTAATACAGATTTAAATATACTGAGTTTAAATTGCTGTGGCAGACATTGAGCTAGAAAAGTTCAGTTGAAAATGCAGTTGAAAAGGTGGATCTAGAATTCAGGAAAGAGATTAGGGGTAAAAATAATAGCTAACATATAGTGCCTAATGGCAGCAGTGATACAATGGATAAAGTGTCAGGGCTAGAATCAGGAAGACTGGAGGGATTTGCCATTTCCTTCTCATTTTACAGATAAGGAAACCGAGTCAAACAGAATTAAGTGACTTGCCCAGGGTCACACAGCTAGTAAGTGTCTGAGGCCAGATTTGAACTCAGGAACGTGAATCTTCCTGACTCCAGGCCTGGTATTCTACTGTACCACCTAGCTTCCCATATAAGAAAAATGGAGATCCACTAAGGATAAGGGACTCCCTGGATTATTTTAATAGTCTAAAAAAATTCCTAATTATCTTGGCAAAGGAAGTTAGGAAAAAATTCCATTACATCTCATAAGAAGAAGTTTGCCTCTCCTTCAAACTTAAGTCTAACCTAAGTCTTGAACAAATACATGATGAGTTTGCAGAAACACTTGAAAACATGTAAAAGGACAGGGGAAAAAAATGTCTAGCCCTCAGGCAAGGTTGGGTTCTTCCATGAAGTAGTAACTTTGCTCTGTCCAGGAATTTGTTTGGTATTTTTATATACTTTATCACTTCTTGGAAATAACCTACACAAGAGGAGAACTATAATTAATTGACTCTATTCGGCAATTATAAACAAAACTCTAAAGTTGGGACACCGGGAGTTTTTTTACTCAAAATATTTAACTTTGTTTTCCAGAAGAAATAGTGATTTGTATTTGGAAGCAAACATTCATTACCCACCAAATTATCTTCCCCCCCCCCAAAAAAAATAGTCAAGAATATTTTATAAAAATGTGAGTGAAAAAATGTTTAGGAGAAGCATCATGGTACTGTGAATAGAGTGCTTGCTTGATTTAGGGTCAGGAAGAGATGAGTTCCAAACTATTTCTGATGTTTACCAGCTATGTGACCATATGTATGTAACCTCCCTAAACATCAGTTTCCTCGTCTGTAAAAAGGGGGAATAACATGAAGTACTTAAATCAGAATCGAAATGATGTAAAGTGCTTTGACATCCAGGGTTTTTTAAAATTTAAATTACTATATTTATTGCATTACAGTGACTCCTGGAGTTGCTGATACAAATGGTATAAGCTTTTGTATGTGTGATTCAAATTTTTATTTTTAATGTATGGAATAAAACAAGCATTTCCACAACATAGTATAATAAAAAAGACCATTGCACATGAAACTGCAAATCTATTATGTACAACTTGCTATTCCTTTTAAGTATATAATAAAGCTATAAATTTCTTTTTTCTTTTTATGTGTTTCAACACTACAATTACATAAATGTTTGTTTTTTATTATACATACACACATACATGTATGGTTATTTGTATACAAATGGATTAACTTGTCAGACTGTTCATCCAATTGCATGCTATAATCTGGGAAATATGCATTTTAAATCCATTTTGTTCCTTCTTGAGTAGATGACTAGGTTGATTTGTTTCAAATGACCACTGGCTTTCGTTAAGGTGGCAGTGTTGTGGGACTTAATACAATTAGTACCATGTCCTCTATGAACAGGAGCATGTAGGGACTTCAACTTGGACTTTGAACATGTGTGTTTGTTAGTGGATGCTTTCTGCAGGGGCTATAGTATTACATCAACTACAACAACTGGACTCATATAAAATAAATGTAGTGGTTTGGACCTTCTTGAAAAAAAAAATGGAAATATTGTCCCTTTTGATTGGGGGAAGGGGAGAAAACTAACTAAAACAGAATGGATTAAGTGCCTGCACAGATGGAGAATCTAGTACTGTAGGAATGTAAGTGACTTGGTACAACCGCTCAGGGTATTGGAATAACCTCAATTCATAATGTAACTGCGCGCACGCGCGCGCACACACACACACACACACATCTATATATTCCATACCTGTGATTTCTTCAGTGTAGGAAGCTACCAGTGAGGAGCTTCCTCTACAAATGCAGAGTGGCACCTTCTCCCCAATATAGTCTTAGATCACTGTCTGAGGTAGTGAAAACTTAAGTAATTTTCCAAAGGTCTCAATAGTCATGTTGAATATATACATATGTGTGCATGTAGAGACAAAGAGAGCTATAGATGTATGTGGATATATTGTACATATGTATATTGCAAATACATTTTCCCCCATGTCCATGTATATGCACATTTAAATGAGTTGAGTCCAAAATTGAATAGGTAGAGAAGACTGGGCTTAATCATATTTCAGAAAATGTATCATGCTTTTCACAATCCCACATCCATTCCCTTCCCCAACAAAACCCCATCTCTTTAACATCAAATCCTCCCACTAATTCTTTGTTAAAAGGAAGGGCTCTCTTGTAAGGGAAGAGAAATGTAGGGGGAAATTTCAGTGATGTAAAAACAAAAGATATCAATAACGATTTTATTTTTTTAAAAAAGAATTATGCCCAGAGTCTTGCTGAGAGATAGTTTGGTGTAGCAGAAAGAACCTTGGATCTAGAATCTGCCACTTATTAGCTGTGTGACCTTGAGCAAGTCATCTCAGTTCTGAGACTCAGCTTCTTCCTCCATAAAAGGGAGATAATAATACTCCCATTACCTACCTCACATAGCTAAGAAAAGCACTGAATAAACTCTAAAGTATCATATACAGATGAGTTATCATTATCATTATTATGTATATAGGGGTTGTAATCTGCACTGGGCTGGGGGGAGGGGACAGGGAATAACCATATTTATGAGATTACAAATCCATTCATTCACTTATTATTTATGGCAATTCTTCCAACATAAACAAATGGCATCCCATTTTCTAACATAGAAATCAATTTCATTTTATGGTATTATGGTAAGTGCCTTACCTAATTTTCACTTACACATTTCTAGCTTTAGTTATGATAAGTAAATACAAATCTGTAAACACTGGTGATTTTTTTAAAAACTAGCTTTGCTTAGCAGCCAGCAGATGGGGCTGTTGAAAAATTTTCACTGGCTGTAAATGCCCTAGTGTGTTAAAACTTGATCAACATTAATGTAATTTTATAAAACTTACTTGATGTGAAGTGGGCATCAATAAATAGTCTAATTTATAAATCAGTTTGGGACTTTTATCATGTTTTATTATAAAATGAACTATTTATATTTAAGAATTTGCTCTGGAAAACCTTTACCTTTGCATCAGAGAATGATTAGCAATATAAATTCTAACATCTTGGAACTTCCCTAAGAAAAATTTTGAAAAAGCCTCATTAAGAATGAGTCAAGGGGGGGGGGGGCGGCTAGGTGGCGCAGTGGATAGAGCTCTGGCCCTGGATTCAGGAGGACCTGAGTTCAAATCCAGCCTCAGACACTTGATACTTGCTAGCTGTGTGACCCTGGGCAAGTCACTTAAACCTCATTGCCCTGCCCAAAAAAAAAGAAAAAAAAAAAAAGGATGAGCCAATACTTCTGAAAGTGACAGATTTAAGCTGAGTGGCCAAAATAGTTAATTCAAGAACAGATAACTAAAGGAGAGCTGATAACAACCACTTACACTGAATTTCTTATTTCCTAATTCCCTTGTGGTTAACTTATCATTATCACTTTATCATTACTGATTTAAGCTTTGGTATTTGCTTTACATTTTCTAAGCATCACTTGGTACAACAACAAGCAACCTTTCAGAGATGGTGAATCAAGCCTTTATTTCTTGAGTAGCTCTTTTTCTTTGAGCAGGGGGTGTCCACCCCATCCATCATCACTACCACCACCTCCAGGAATCACTGCTACAATGTGAAAGGTATGAGTCATACATACAGTCACAGAATCCTGGAGTGGGAATGGATCTTAGCAATCATTTTGCCCCACCTACACATTGTACAGATGAAAAATGTGAGTCATCAAAGAGATTAAAGGACTTAGAAACTTTCTATTACCTATCTAGAAAATGCTATGGTCCTTAGGGCTCACAAAGGAAGGCTTGAAAGGACAGTGGCCGAGTAACCACTTTTAGTAAACATAATGCTGCACTCAGGCTCTTAATAAATATATGTTCAATTCAATTAAATGAGTTAAATTGGAATCAGATCCTTTTGTATTATTGTTTACCCTTCATTCTCAAAGAGGACCATGACATCAGGGTGATGTCATGACTTGCACTGAGTTGGATTTAAGTGAGGAAGGGTTGTCCAAGGTCACCAACCTCATTCTCTCCTTCCAGAGCCATCTAGATTCAATGATGGCCCCTGGATGTTGAAGGCAATTGGGATTGTGATTTGCCCAGGGTCACAAAGCTAGTAAGGTCTGAGGAGAGAATTGAACTTAGGTAATCTTGACTCCATGGTCAGCACTCTCCACAGCACCACCTAGCTTCCCTCCTTTTCTGTATTGAGTTCAAAACTGAACAATTTACTTCTTGGACTCTGGCATAATCTGAGATAATGCTTTCCTACAGTGGGACTTGAATACCAGGCAAAGACATTCAAATTTTATTCTAAAGGCAAGAAGGAACCACTGAATATTTTTTTTGAGCAGAAGAATGATATGATTAGATTTTTACTTTAACAATATTTTTCTTGGGGCAACTAGGTGGCACAGTGGATAGAGCACCGGCCCTGGAGTCAGGAGAACCTGAGTTCAAATCCGACCTCAGACACTTAACACTTACCAGCTGTGTGACCCTGGGCAAGTCACTTAACCCCAATTGCCTTACCAAAAAAATAAATAAATAAAAAGAAATTAGTTGAAATGGTGAGAAAGATATAGGAAGCTTCATTACAGGGCCCATTTTTAGTTGTAGCAATGGGAGGAAGGAACAGGACATGAATACAAGGAGTGCTGTGGAGATAGAAACAACCACATTTAGTTAGCAAGTGAATATGAGAGGGAATAGAAAAGAAAGAGTCATGGTTAACTCCAAGATTTGTAGTGCCATAGGCAAAATTGTGAAATCAGAAGGAGAAAGAGGTTTGGCAGAAAGGATACTCATGTTGGTAAAGAACATATTGAAGTGTCAAGAAAAAGTTATCCTCATAGATGTAGGTCTGTAGCTCAGAAGATAGCTCAGGTCTGAACATATATGTATTTGTCAACTTAGTATTTATTACATACAAACTATATGCCAGACACTGCTAAGTAATCACTGAAGTCATTGGCATAAAGGTGGTTGTTACAGCTGTGGGCACGAATTTGTCCCTCTACACAGAAAATGTGTAGAACAAATAGCAGAGAGGAGAAGGGGAGAGGAAGGGAAGGGAAGGGAGGAGAAAGGACAGGAAGGGAGGGGAAGGGAGGGGAGGGGAGAGGAGGGAAGAGGGACCTTTGCTGAACACCTGAATGCCCACTTTTAGGATTTAGGAGAAAGCTAAGGAAGTAGTCAAAGAATCAACAATCAGAGATGTTGGAGGAGAGGGCAAGGTGGTGCCCTTGATATCATGAGGTGACTGCTGGGGAGGCTTGAAGTATAAGGAAAAACCTCCATGACAATTATAACGATCAAAAAGTGAAACTAGCTAACATCAAGAGGTCCTGGATTTCCCCTCCCTGGAGGTCTTCAAGCAAAAGCTAGATGATGACTTGTCAAGTAGGATGCAGAGGGGATTCTTGTGCAAATATGGATTGTAGTCAGTCAATAAATATTTATGAAGCACCTCCTATGTTCTGGGAACTGTGCAAAGTGCTGGGCATACAAAGAGGCATACACTGGTTCCTGCCCTCAAGGAGCTCACAATCTACTGGGGGAAGGGAACACATAAAAAGAAACTGCAAAGGAGGAGAGGAAGTTACCTGCAGTGGAGAGATGATGAAATCTTACAACCAGGGTGGGAAATGAACTGAGGAGGTGTGAGTTTCAGAGCAGATTTCATCATGCAGAATAATGAGTTTCTGGAAATCATGAAGTCCAGGAAAGCAATTGAGTAGGACCTGATGCTGTGAATTCCTGGAGAATTCTGGGAGGAGCTCTCCAATGTCCATCCTCCACCTTATCAAACCAGAGGGAGGGAAGGACCCCAGGGGAGAATTACTGGGAAGGTGTGAATTTCAGACTTGACTTAATCTTGATAATGAGTCTTTGGAGATCTTGCTGTCCAGGAAAGAGTGGGGCATGAAGGATTAGAGTAGAGAGAAACTCTGAGGTCCTCTCCAGCTGTGAGATTCTGTGATTCTGATATTCCATATCTTTCCCCTACTCCTGGATACTCTAAAGAACCATTGGTCTCTGCTGCTTCTCTTCCTCCCTTCCTAACTAATCTTTTTCTAACTCCTTCACTGTATATGGGATAGGTAGACTTGAGTCAATTTAGATTCTGAGGATGGGGTCTGGAAAGTACCCAGCCCCCAGTCCCTGTTATAGTCAGATCATTTTGTTAATGTTTAATTCCATTGCTTATAATAGAAATCATGTATTTTGCCTTACTGAACCTGATGTACCCTGGTACCCCTTTCCCCCTCTTTGCCTACATTCCAAACCCCCAGTTCTTGTTATGGGTTAGTTATGCCATTGCTATGACCAGACAAGAAAGATGTCTCCTGTTAGTACAGATATTCCCAGATTTTACCTCTCCCTTTTTGCATTCCTAAGTCCTAATTCCTCTGGGACCAGCTCCTGGTACCATTACTCCCTTCTTCCCCCTTGCCCCTCCTTACCCAGTGGAGTAGTTTGGAGTGGTTTCACCCCTCCCGTGTTTTCACCCTTTCCCCCTCCCTTGGTTTGACCTTTTCCCCCCTCCCCTTTCCCCCTTGCTCTTAGAACACGTATCTATACCCTGATCAGGAGCTAAACACACACCCTAGGTGAGAAAAGATTGGATGTTAGATTGTGAGCTCACCCTGTGCACGAGGGGACCCCCCAAAATCTCTATAAAAACCCAACTCATGAGCCCATTATTGTGCTCCTCCCTTACATGAGGTTACCCATTTTCATGAGAATGTAATAAATCTGCCTCTGCTTGACTTGGTGGTCTCCTTGAGTTATTTGGGTAAACTGAGGCAATTTTGTCCCAAACAACTGGATTGTCATATATATTTATCCCCCCTATATGTATGTGTTTCCTGAGGTTTGTCTTAAGCCTTTCACAATCTGTCTCCAACCTTTTAAAAAGAAGCATTTAGGGGCAGTTAGGTGGCGCAGTGGATAGAGCACCAGCCCTGGAGTCAGGAGGACCTGAGTTCAAATGTGACCTCAGACACTTGACACTTACTAGCTGTGTGACCTTGGGCAAGTCACTTAACCCTCATTGCCCAACCAAAAAAGAAGAAGAAGAAGAAGAAGAAGAAGAAGAAGAAGAAGAAGAAGAAGAAGAAGAAGAAAACTGTTCCTTAATAAGCAGAATTGGACAAATAGAAAAAGAGGCACAAATATCACTGAAGAAAATTCTACCTTAAAAAGTAGAATTGGGCAAGTGGAAGCTAATGACTCCAGGAGATATCAAGAAAAATCAAATAAAGTTAAAAGAATTTTCAAAAATAGAAGAAAAGGTGAAATATCTCATTGGGGGGAGGGGGGAAACAAGAGACCTGGAAAACAGATTGAGGAGAGATGATTTAAGAATTATTGGAGTATATAAAAACTATGGTCAAAAAAAGAATGTAGATCTCATATTTCTTTTCTTTTTTTTTTTTTTTTTAGTGAGGCAATTGGGGTTAAGTGACTTGCCCAGGGTCACACAGCTAGTAAGTGTTTAGTGTCTGAGGCCAGATTTGAACTCAGGTACTCCTGACTCTAGGGCCAGTGCTCTATCCACTGCGCCACCTAGCTGCCTGACCGCATATTTCAAAAAATTATAAAGGAAGACTTCCCTGATTTCTTAGATCCAGGGAGTAAAATAGACATGGAAAGAATCCACTGATCACCTCCTTAAAGAGATCCCCAAATGAAAATTCCTAGGAATATTATAGCCAAATTCCACAGGTCCCAGATGAAGGAGAAAATATTGCAAAGAGCCAGAAAGAAATCGTTTAAATATCATGGAACCACAGTCAGGATCACAGGAGATTTAGAAGCTTCCATGTAAAAGGAGACAATTTCTTAGAATATGATATTCCAGAAGGTGAATATCAAAGCATCTCATTCATGAGGGACAACCCCTCTGGACAAACCTTTTCTCTCTCCCTTTTCTATATTGTTATTTACATATTGTTTGTCAGCATGGGGTGTGTTTCACCAAGGAACACCCTGTTCCTAGAAGAAACAAATGGGGGACGTGTTAAGATAATGGATTTAGCAGATAGATACTCAGGGACCCACCTGGAGATTTAAACTGATTGAATTAGATAAAGCGACTTACTGTTGATGCTTACTAGATTGTAAGCACATCTGGTTGGTACTTAAGAGTACTTAAGAAAGCATGGTTCTCAGAAGCTAACAATTTTGAACTTTGACCACCTTTTGGCCCAGTCAACCAATCAGCTTGAAGAACCTCCCATTGCTGGGAGGGGACAGGAAGGAGGAAGCAGAGGCTGCGCAGGGAGCTCATTTTCTTTTGGTTCCTGATATCGCCGTGGTGGAGACTTGGCTTCAGAGGACTTCACAGGGGAGTTGAGGAAAAATAGGATTGCCAGGTTGTAGGAATTCTGTTCTCAATCTTTCTCTTTCTTTTACTATCTTTCAATAAACCCTTAAAAACCTAAACTAATTTATCAGTGATTTTAGTCAGTTTCCCCCAAAACTGGGGGGGACAGATTAGAACCTACATTTAGAAATTTAAATTACACACAACCAAGAATCATCTACCCAGCAAAACTTAGTATAAACTTTCAGGGGGAAATGGATATTTAATGAAATAGAGGACTTTCAAGCATTTCTGATGAAAAGACTAGAACTAAAGAGAAATTTGGCATTTAAACACAAGACTCAAAAGAAGCATAAAAAGGTAAGGATTAAAAAGTGATTCTAAGGGATTCAATAAATTGTTTACATTCCCATATGGGAAGATGATAAGTGTAACTCCTAAGAATTTTATCATAATTAAAGCAGAGGGGGTCAACATAGACAGAGAGCACATGTATGAGTCAATTATGTTGGGATGATCTCAAAAAAAATAATGGGGTGAGAAATAGGAATGAACTGGGAGAAAGGGGAAGGGAGATATAGAATAGGGAAATTTTTCTCACTTAAAAGAGGTGCATAAGGAAGAGATTTTATAGTGGAGAAAGAAATGAGGGAGGAAAGAGAAAAATGGAGGTTGGGGTCAGACAATGCTTGGACCTCAATCTCACTAGAATTGGTTCAAAGAGGGAAGAATATACATATACACTGAGTTTGGCGTAAAAATCTATCTTACCCAATAGGGAAATGGGAGGAGAAAGGGATAAAAGAAAGAGAGAGTGATAAAAGAGAGGACAGATTAAAGGAGGCAGTGGTCAGAAGCAAAACAAATTTTTGAGGAGGAACAGGATAAAAAGAGAGAGAAAAGAAGAAAGATGAAAATGGGATGGAGAGAAATACACAGTTAGCAATTAATAACTGTGAACGTGAATGGGATGGACTTACCTATAAAACAGAAGCAGATAGCATAATGGGTTAGAAACCAGAATCCAACAATTTGTTGTTTATGAGAGACACACTTGAAACATAGACACACAGAGTTAAAATAAAAGGCTGGAGCAGAATCTAATGTTTTAGCTGAACTAAAAAATACAAGGGTAGCAATCATGGCCTCATACAAAGCAAAAGCTAAAATAGATCTAATTAAAAGTGATAATCAGGGAAACTACATTTGGCTAGAAGGTACTATTGACAATGAATTAATATCAAAAATTTTCACAGCAAATTTCTCTGATAAAGTCCTCATTTCTCAAATATATACTGAGTATAAAACTGTCAAATTTATAAAAAATAAAAACCATTCACCAAATAATAAATAGTGAAAGAATTGAAACAGACAGTTTCAGAAGAGGAAATCAAAGCTATCTATAGTCATATAAAATGCTCTAAATCATAATTGCTTAAAGAAATGCAAATTTTAAAGACTCTGAGGTACCACCTCATGTCTATCAGAAATGACAAATACTAGAGGGGGTAAAGGAAAATAAGTACACTAATAAGTTGCTGATAGAGTAGTGAACTGGTCCAATTATTCTGGAGAACAATTTGGAACTATGCCCACAGGGCTATAAAATTATGCATACCCTTTGACCTAAAAACACCACTACTAGGTCTGTACCCCAAAGAGTTAAAAGGAAAAGGAAAAGGACCTATATGTACTATCATATTTATATCAGCTCTTTTTGTGATGGCAAAGAATTAGAAATTAAGGAGATCCTCATCAGTTGGGGAATGACTGAACAAGTTATGTCATATGATTATGATGGAGTACTATTGTGCCATAAGAAATGACAAGAGGAGGGGGCAGCTAGGTGGTGCAGTGGATAAAGCACCAGCCCTGGATTCAGGAAGACCTGAGTTCAAATCCGGCCTCTGACACTTAACACTTGCTAGCTATGTGACCCTGAGCAAGTCACTTAACCCCCATTGCCCTGCAAAAGAAAAGAAAAGAAAAAAGAAAAGAAATGACAAGAGGGGGTAAAAAAAAAAATGGCAAGATGTATATGAACTGATTCAAAGTGAAGTGAGAAGAACTGGGAGATTGTTGTGCATAGTAACAACAATGTTGTAATGATAATCATACTGCACACCTCTAGATAGAAAGTTGATGGACTCAGAGTGCAAACTGAGACAAAAAAGAAAGAATTTGTTTTATTTGACTACACATGTTTTTAATGGGTTTTCTGTTTTTTGATTCTCAATGGAGTAGGGGAAGGTGGTGTGAGAATCAAGGTGCCACCCCCTGCTGAGAAAGACATTGTGAGAACCAGAACTACGCCTTCCTGAGAAGAAAGCATGTGACTAGCGTCTGGAAGCTGCCTGGCATCTGGAAGTTACATCTATTCATAGACTGCCTGTAACTCATGTCAATCAATGGACCAGCCAATTAGCTTGGAGCTGTATGTGAGGCCCGTCCCTCTTCTAGTCAGGCAGGGAGGAGGAGACTCAGGATTGCTCTCTTTCATTTGGGAACCAGTGTGTTGTAATGATTGGAATGACGCCACCTGCTGGAGACTTACTGTAGAAGAGTTCTGCCCATGAAGCAAAGGTCTTTGAGGGCAAGACCAGGAGTCTTTTCTTTGGCGTCAGGAAGTGACATTGGCTAGTGGGAGAAAGAGGGAAGAGACTAGCGTTCTGTCTCATGCTCTTTCCTTTGGACTCTGGTGGAGAGCGGAGCTAGAAATGTGCTCTCCCTTTAATAGATAGGAATCTAGGCCTTTCTTTCTCTCTTTACCAAATTCTTATTCTCCTTAATAAATGCTTAAAAGTCTAACTCTTGCTAAAGTTTATAATTTATTGGCGACCACTCATTAGAGATTTTAGACAGAATAGCTAGAATTTTAGCCCTTAACAGTGTGGTGACAAGGGCCGGCAGAGTAGATAGCTCTCTTAACTTTCAGAACTTCACGTGTTCTCTTTGGAAGAATGGATAGCTACATGAAGGTGGCTTTCTCTCTCTCTTTTTACTAACCCCTAATATACTTTAATAAATGCTTAAAAGCCTAAATTGTTGCCAAAATTATCAGTAAACTTAGCTAGTTCTCCACACACACACACTGGGGAGGGGGCACAGATAAAGTGATCACATATTAGATTTTAAACATCACAGTGGAAAGGAGAGAACATAAACCTGAAAATAAATTAAAATGCAATTTAAAATAATATTTAATACTACTTGTACTCATATGATTTATGTTTATTGATTTCCTAATGGTGAATAATTCTTGCATTGCTGGCATAAATCTCACCTGGTTATAGGAAATAATTACTTAAAAATATTGCTTTAGGATTTTTTGCTAAGTTTATTTAGACTCTAACTTGCTAAGTTTATTTGATGTTTTTCATCAATATTCATTGCCATTATTGATCTATTTTTTTTCTTTCTGTTTTGTCTCTCTCTCCAATTTGGGGATCAGAATCTTATTTCTCACATAAAATTAATTCATTAGATTATTTTCTTTCTCCATTTTTAAAAGTTATTTGTATTTTAAATGTTTGATAAATTCATCTATAAATCTATGTGGGTATTGGGTTTTTTTTGAAAGTTCATTTATGCTTTGCTTCATTTCTATTCTTAAAATTGAGTTGTTTAGATTCTAAATTTCCTGGTGTTTTAATGAGTATTTTAAATATTTGTAAATATTCAGCCATTTCATTTACATTTTTAGTTTTTCTGACATACAATTGGGCATAATGGTTTTTGATATTTGTAGCTTCTTGAATAAATTTGTCGATTTATTTTACCTGTATTTATAATCTGTCCTTTACACTACCCCTTCAATTGAATAACAACAATTTTTTTTTAAAACCTGACCATAAACATGTATAGTCCAGCAAAATAAATTCCCACATTGGCTGTACCCAAAACGATATCTCTTTCTGAATTTTAAATTCATTACCTCTCTGGTAGGAAGTGGGTAGTATGTTTAATCTTCAATTATATGGAGTAAGGATCATCTCTGTATTTAAAGTTTTTTTTTAATCCTTTCTAATCATGAATTTCTATCTTATTTTTTAATTTGCTAATTTAGTTTTTATCTCTTTTTTAAAAAGTTATATTTAGGGGGCAGCTAGGTGGCACAGTGGATAAAGCACCAGCCCTGGATTCAGGAGTAACCTGAGTTCAAATCTGGCCTCAGACACTTGACACTTACTAGCTGTGTGACCCTGGACAAGTCACTTAACCCCCACTGCCCCCCCCCACAAAAAAAAGTTATATTTGCTATTTACATATATTTTGTTGCTTTTCCCCACAAAGACAGTTCTTAATTTTATTTATCAGTTCAATTTCTTTTTTTCCTTCAATTTTCATAGCATAACAATTGTAGTGACACCACCTGCTGACAAGTTACTGTAGGAAAGCTCTGCCATGAGGAGAAGGTATCTGAGGGCAAGCCATGTGGTTTGGAAGGTCGGTTCCTTGACATAAGGAAGTGGCGTTTGCTTGTGGGTACTGTCTATCAAAGCTACCAGCCAATTAGTTTGGAGCTGTGTGTGCATGTGTGGATGGGATGTTCCCGGTTCCACAGGAGGCTTGTGGGACAAAGAAGGGATGAGACACGTTCTCTCTCACTCTTTCGTCAGAACTCTCATGGAGAGTGGAGCATAGATATCTGAGATAGATAGATGTAGGCATCTAGACCTCTTTCTCTCTCTTCACCAAATCCTTATTCTCCTTAATAAATGCTTAAAAGTCTAAACTCTTGCTAAAACTTATAATTTATTGGCAACCACTCATTAGATATTTTAGACAGTATAGCTAGATAACAACTTTATAATAGTTTCTGCTTTTGTGCTTATCAGAAATGCAGAAGAGGAATCAGAGGCTCAGACTACTTCCCAGTAGTCACATAACTGGTTAGATTCCAAGGTGGATTTCAAACCAGGTCTTCCCCAGCCCAAGGCCAAAACTCTGTCCACTTCATCACACTGATTCACTTCTTTCAGCCCATTAAATATGTTTACCTTTTTTTTTTTGTCCATTGCATTTGAATTTCAAAGAGTGTCCAACTCTGTTTTTCTCAAAAAGAATTCTTACATAGGAATATGCTTAAACTTGAGGGATAAGCTATTTTTGTATGCAAGCCATTTTCTCTTACTTTTCAGATTAGAGGAAGAAATTCAATTATGAGGCCCAACCAGGATTAGCTCTGTAAACAAGCAGATAAAAAAAGGAAAGCACCAGGGGATTGGGACTGGTGTCCTTGCCTACTCAGTAGCAGCTGCCATTCTAGTCTCCTCCCTAACATCTCATCTTGTTAGCATAATGTCTGATCCTTTACTGCTAGCGTTTGAGATTTTAGGAAGGTAAAATAGACAAAGAGGTGGGGTGGAGAGTAAGAATGAGAGTGAGAAATCTACAAAGATACCTACCTTGAGAACCTGGGCAACTGGGAGAACGGTAGTGCCCTCTGTACCAATAGGGAAGTTTGGAAAGAGGGAAAATTTGGGGAGAAAAATAATGAGCTTAGTTTTGATGTGTCGAATTTTAGATGTCTATAGGATATCCAGTTTTAAAAGTCTACTAGTGAGTTGGTCTACTAGTAACAATATCTACTAGTCAGTCTACTAATCAGATACAAAACTAGAGATCAACAGAAAGGTTAGAACTAGATAAGTAGATCTGAGAATCATTAGCATAGAGATAGCAATTGAATTCATGGGAGCTGATGAAATCACCAAGTGAAATAGTATAGAGAAAGAAGAGAAGAAAGCCCAGGACAGATTCCTGTGGGACCCTCACCATTACTGAGTGTAACTTAGGTTAAGAGCAAACAAAAGAGACTAAGTGGTCAGATAGGTAGGAGGAAAACCAGGAGAGACTAATGTCACAAAAACCTAGAGATAAAAGAGTATCAAGAAGAGGGTGACTGACAGTGTCAAAGGCTGGAAAAAGTCAAGTATGGTAATAGGGAAGTTTGGAAAAGGGGAGGTTTTGTAAGAAAAGATAAATTCTATTTTGGACATATTAAGTTTGAGGTGCTTATGGGTCTTCCCTATCCCACCAATGACCATGCCTTGCCTAAAAAAATAAAAATAAAAACCTAATTTTTGAGAACCTTCCATGACTCTTAAGTCAAATACTTTTTTTTTGAGTGTCAAGAAATGCCTCCTTATCAATCTTTTCTCTCAATTATAAATGTTTTGAAATCTGTTCTTCTAAAGTCTGGGGTACAGGTCAGGGTATACTTAGCCTTCACCTTGTTATCTATTACAAAATCATATTTTCCCTTTTTGTAAGTTAGTTTTTCTACACCAAAAACAAAATAATCAAAAGTTGAACTAATATGCTCATAGAACCATTACAGGGAAGAGGGCTAGAAAAAGCTGGTCTTATGAAGCTCTTCTTTAACATCAACCCAAAAGAAAGCCTTTCTCATAATCACTAACTTTGGAGTTTAACATCCAAGTGTAGGGGCCAAATTTTAATTGGGAAGTGGTAATTAGGTGGCTTGCTGCAATATTGGGACAAGGAAGGAGATTAACAGCCTCTTTCAAAAATAGAACAGGGTTTATTAACAAGAACGAACTTAAAACACAAGTAAGATTAGTAGAATTAAGGACAAGGGAAAAAGGGAATGGGGAAAGGAAAATTATATGACCTGCGATCATACCACTACCTGGGGCTCTGTAGAACACACAGCTGTGTCCTGTCCTGTCTCTTTCCAGCTCATATGCCAGAATGGCGAATCTCCTCCCTTCTCCTTCCCAGCAAACCCCGGGCTGTCCACACACAGCCCCAAGCTAATTGGCTGGCAGCCCTGATTGACAGTCACATGATTGCCCTCACTGAGCTTCCAGTCATTACAATTTTGCCAGGTCCATGTAGGTGTCAGCACATGGTGATGATGTGAGCTGCCAGCACCATGGCAACAGCTACAGCCAGTGGGTGGAGCACCATACCAGTGCAGAGGCGTGGCACCTGAGCCCCAGCCTGTGTATGCACAGGGACTTTTTTAATTCTAGCCAAAAGATGGGGTCATAAAAACCTCAAATCACAATTAATTCTTTACTCTAGCTATGAAATTATGAAACACTCAGATGTCATGTTTATGGAATAAAAAGTCATTCTATTTTATCAATTTATGATAAAGCACAAATATTTATAATGGTATAATCAATAGAATGCATCACTGATAGTAAATTATTAGGGACATAAAATTCATGTCTTTATTTTACCTGTATAGTCAGTGGAAAACAAATATATTGACTCCTTTTATTCAAAGATTGCTCACAAACTATAATTGGAAGTGACCTTGGAAGAGAATAATACAAGAAAGATGATCATAGGCAAAAATGACATGTACAAAATCAAGGAAATATATTTTTGGAAGAAGAAGGAAATTTTTAGCACCCTACAAAATAAAACTATTAACTGGTATTTCACCACAAAGACTTGTAAATAATTATTAGATAAGGTTTTTTTAATGTGTTTGCAATTAGCAGCTTAAAGTATCTGAATATCAATGTTGTCTAAGTAAAAATGGAGTTTCATGGTAGTGATGTGAAAGGGCATATGGTGGATTGGCAGCTTGGGTTCTTTAAACAGACTTTCCTGGGTAGTGATTTGGAAGGATTCTTTTCTACTTTTTCTCCGTTTGATTCAGTTCAGTTTTAGTCACATGAAGGTGAGAAATTTATTGCCATTTGAGAATCATTGCTGTCTAATGTAATAAATGGACAAATGATAAGTTGGTACAACAGTGCTGTGAGACTATATTAGCATGCCAATGTAGGAAGCTGGGATTTCATCAGTTCAAATTAGGGAACTCACAGTGTGAATCTATGAACTGCAACTTGTCTAGAACTTGGTCACAAGGGATGCATATCCTAGGGAGTTTTATAAAGCACATAGAACTTAAATGATTTTCCCCAGGATCACATAGCTAGTAAATATAAGGGGAAATCAATCAGGTTTTCCAAAATCTAAGCCCCATTCCCCATCCCCAGATGCTCACTCTCTCAACCCTACCCTCCAAATGTCCCATTCCAGATCTACCAGCCCCTTCTACTGTGTTCTCTGCTATGCCTGCTCAAGAATGAACAAACTTGCTCCCATCATAGATCTTTTCCTTTCTCTCTCCTACCATCTTCTGGCTCTCATGAAGTCTTGACTCTTTCCTGATTACACTGTATCCCCGGCCAGTATTTGTTACACTTTCACACATACCCTCAATTCACTGGTGGTGACAGGGTATCTAGAGCCTTCCTTGCTCCCCCTTGCTTTCCTGACTCTCCATCTATCATTATTACTCAGAAACCTCTTCTCCTTTGAGTATTGTGGCATGTAAAAACTATATGTGTGGTTGCTTTATTTCTGTCCCATGTTTGGGGAAAATTAGCTGGGTTTCCTAATATAGTTATAAATTAGAAGCTTTAGCACCAGTTTGGGGGCATTAAGTATTTATTTATTTATTTGTTTGTTTGTTCATTTATTTTTCAGGGCAATGTGGATTAAGTGACTTGCCCAAGGTCACATAGCTAGTAAGTGTCAAGTGTCTGAGGTCAGATTTTAACTCAGGTCCTTCTGAATCCAGGGCTGGTGCTTTATCCACTGCACCACCTAGCTGCCCTGCATTAAGTATTTATTAAAATATATTAAATATTAATAAAGAGGGCACACATGTCTCTGAAAGTTAAGAAAAGGCCTATTTAGCCTAGAGGAGAGAATAGAGCTCAGCCTGGCCTGCTTCTTCTTCCAAGTCCTCTGCCACCAAGAGCACCTCTGAGAGAGTCTAACTAAGAGTAACTGCATGTGGAAGCTTTATCTGGGTCTGGAGAAGAGGCAATCCTAACACACTGCTTCAAGCTAATTGGCTAGCATCAACCAAATTCATTGGTTCACTGGACTTGAGGGTGGTCCCATGTTGAGGTCAGAGTTCATACCCTTTGAGAACACATCCTCTTGAGGGTCAGGAAGGTGTGGTTTTAATTGAATTAACTTTAAGTGAGTTAATCAGCTAAATCAGTCAATCTAATCAATCTTAATCCAATCAATCCCCTCAAAGGGGGGGGGCCTTTGGGCATTCCCCAAAACCCTATTATTTTCTCACAATATTTAAATTGATAACTCAACGGGGATGTTCTCCATTAACATCCAGAAAACTTTCCCTCCTTGCTCAATGACTTTAGTGCCTTGCTTGATGTCTTCTCTCTTCCTCTCAATTATTCCCCTCATACTAGGGAACTTTAACATACATACTGACACTCTTTCAAGTACCCTCACTTCCCACTCCCTCAATCTACTCAATTCTCATGACCACTTCAGCTACCTACAGAGATAGTCATAACCTTGATCTTTCCATTACCCTCAACTGTTCCATCTCCATGTTCACAAACTCTGGACTTCCTCTATGTGATCACAACCTTCTATCAGTACATCTTTCCCAGCCCTGTTATTCATTCTCATCATCCAATCAAGTATAATTCGACTGTACACCATTCTCTGCGCTTGAATCCTTTGACCCCTTGTCCTGTCTCTGATCAGGCCTTGCCAAGCCCAAACCTTGGATGAACCCCACTGCTTCTTCCTCTATTCAAGTGCTGCTGAATAGAGCTGCAGAAAATTCATACAACTGTGGTAACTGAGCATAGTACAAAGTTATGCTACTGTATTGTTAAGGATAATGTTTGGATTCATTCCTACCAAAATGACACTCCAACACCCGGTGAAGAAAATTAAATTTAATGAGTATTATAGTACAGGAAAAGAGATATTAGTTTTGCAACAGCAATAAAGTAAGCAGTGTAACAATGTAACTATTAAAGCAAAAGCGACCGCTATGTAGAGATTTAAAGAGAAATACATCACCAAATTGGGGAAGCACCAACTCCTGGGTCCATTTGGCTGGGGGTCCCGGTACAGCCTTCCAGAGTCCCAATTGGGAATATCCCAGGCAGAGCATCCTCTCCACGGGTGAGACTCCAAAGAGGTGGGGGCTTACTTTGATTTATATAGTACCTTAAACAAAAGTTGCTTGAAGCCACCAATAGCGGCCTGTATGATGAGCTAATTTTATGATTGACACCAAGTGAGTTCACGCAGGATCACTGCCAGAGAAGTTGGAATAAACTTTTAGTTTCTCAGGACATATTCCTGAGGAGGAGCCAACCCCCCAGGACTACCCCTGGAATTGTTTATAGTCCCTAGGAATGGCTAGTTCCTTGAAACCTTAGGCAGTTAATCAGTGAGATATGCCTAGAAGGGACCTGGCCAAGATCCCAGCAGGGTATCCTCCTTCACTATCCCACTCTTGGTCAAAACAGGGGCAATTTCTCACATGAAGCTATAGCTAGAGTTCACAGAAAACATCTGAGAGTTCATAGAGGGGGCAAACACAGGTTTGTAAACTTAGGCCTATACCTGGATAATCTTCTAATATTCATTTACCTTTCAGCTACATAATCTTAACTAGGCCCGCACTGCAGCAAAGCAATCCCTTTAAACCTAATAGATTTTCACTCTCCCACTCAACACAACAGATATTCCCCCAATCCTTTAATACCTTCCTCAAACTTCCTCTGGTACCCCCTTCCCCCACCCTTTCAGCTGAGGACCTCATTTCATATCACTGAAAACTTGAAAGTATTTACAGACAGTATTTTCCTCTCTCCTTTGCTTAATCTTATATCACTTCAACATCTCCCCTGACTATATTTTTCTTTACCACTGTCTCACAAGAAGAGGTAGCCTTGGGGCAGCTAGGTGGTGCAGTGGATAGAGCATTGGCCCTGGAGTCAGGAGTACCTGAGTTCAAATCTGGCCTCAGACACTTAACACTTACTAGCTGTGTGACCCTGGGCAAGTCACTTAACCCCAATTGCCTCACTAAAAAAAAAAAAGAAGAAGAAGAAGAGGTGGCCTTTCTCCTTTTGAAGACACACCCTTGTACAGGTACCTTTGATCTCATTTTTTCCCTTCTTCTCCAGCAGATTGCCCCCTCTGTCATCTCCATTCTCTCTAGCCTTCAATCTCTCCCCAATTACTGGCTTTTTCCCTGCTTCCTATAAACATACCCATGTCTCCCCCCTATCCAGTGGGACAGATTACACAACATACAGAAGCAAATTGATCTGGCATCTTAGTGTTCAATAAACAAGAACCTGGCTGCTGAGATAAGGGTTCACCATTTGATTTTTTTAAAATACTGGGAAAATTGGATAAGCAATATGGAAGAAATTAGATTTAGATAACACTTTGCACCTTATACTAAGATAGGTGAACTAGATATAAAAGGTCACATTATAAACAAATTAGAGGAACATGGAAAAAACATCTATCAAATCTATAGATAGAAGGAAAGTTCAGGCCCAAACAAGGAATAGAGAGGATCACAGAAGATAAATTAGAAATTTGTGAATAGATAAAATTTAAAAGTTTTAATACAAACAAATCTACTAGAGCTAAAATTAAAAGGGACACATTGAGAAAAAAATTTTTTTGCAAGTTTCACTTCTCCCCAAGTACCCTAAGAGGAATGTAATGGAATAAGTACTTATTAAGCACCTATATGCCAAGTACTGAGCTAAGTGCTTTATAAATAGTATCTCATTTGGGCAGCTAGGTGGCGCAGTGGATAAACCACTGGCCCTGGATTCAGGAGGACCTGAGTTCAAATGTGGCCTCAGACACTTGACACTTACTAGCTGTGTGACCCTGGGCAAGTCACTTAACCTTCATTGCCCTGCAAAAAAAACCCCAAACCAGAAAACAAAATAGTATCTCATTTGATCCTCACAACAACCCTGGGAAGTAGGTGCTTTTATTATCCCCATTTTACATTTGAGGAAACTGAGGCAGACAGAAGGTAAGTGACTCATGCAGGGTCAACAAAGCTAGAAAATGCCTTAAGCTGAATGTGAACTCAGGTCTTCCTGACTCCAGGCATAGTGCTCTATCCATTGTGCCACCTAGCTGCCTATGTGTGTAGGGAGATCTTTCTTCATTGCAATTGGTTAGAGCACCTCTATGTTCCCCAAAATTTAGGGGTTCTAACACCCCACTTTCCATTTTACCACTTGACAGATTAGCTTTTACAAAGGAATATTTACTTCAAGGGTATAACAAAAGGAAACATACAAACATTTACCCCTCCAACATCTTGAGGGCATAATCTATCCTATACCACCTCAGTATGTAGGGAAGGATTAGGTTCACAGTTTAGTTTAATTCCTACATAGCCCTAGTCCCACCAGTTTTCAAGTCCAAAGATCCCTTGAGTTTATGTCTCAGGACTCTGGTTTCTCAGGGCTCCCTTGTTAGATTAGTTGCAACATCCAACCTGGAATCCTGGGTTCCAAGGTCACTTTGGCTTGGCTTGTCTTGGGGACACCATTCCATGCACCTAGAACTGAAAAGAATAAACAAAACAAGAACAAAATCCCAAACCCATTTCACAGGGCCACATGGCCTAAAAAGAGGATTTGGTCGCCCTTGGGCCCTTCCTATTTACTTCTTGCTGGTTCAGTCAGATAAATTTAAGCTAAGGGTGCAGTGGAAAGAGCACTAAGCCCGGAGTCAGGAAAATTCCTCTTCTTGAGTCCAAATTTGGCCTCAGACACTAGCTGTGTGACCCTGGGCAAGTCACTTAACCTTCTTTGCCTCATTTTCTCATCTATAAAATGAGCTGGAGAAGAAATGGCAAACAACTCTGATATTTTTGCCAACACCAAATGGAGCCACAAAAAGTTGAATGTGACTGAAAAATAACTTAACAACAACAGTAACAATCCAGATTACAATACCCTCTAACCATAGGTACTCCTAAGGTGCTGTCCTTGGCCCTCTTCCCTTCTTCCTCTCAACTATCTCTTTTGGTGATATCATTAGTTCTCTTGGATTAAATTATCATCTCTGTGCAAATGATTCCTAGATCTATATATCCATCCCTAACCTGTTTCCTGAGCTTTAGACTTGCATTTCCAGTGTCCTCTTGGACATCTCAAACTGAATGTCCTCTAGACATCTCAGACTCAACATATACAAAATAAATTTCATTCTTCCCTCTAAATCCTCTCCTCTTCCAGACTTCCCTATTACTGGTGAGGGCACCACAATCCTCCTGCACACCTAAGCTTACAATCTTGGTGTCATTACATGGGCTCAGAACTTTCATGTCATCCTTGATTCTCCTCTCACACTCACTCTATATATGTAATCTGTCGCCAAGTTTTATCATTTCTTTCCTTACATTATCTCTAGTATTTATTCCTTTCTCTCTACTCATACTGCCACCATCCTAGTGCAAGCTCTCTCATTATCTTATTTCTAAACTATTACCTCAAGTCTCTCCCTACTCTAGTCAGTTCTCCAGGTGCCAAAGTAATCTTAAACAATAGGTCAGCTCTTCCCCCCTCAATAAACTCCAGTAGCTCCCTATTAATTATAGGATCAAATATAAAACCATCTATTTACCTTTTAAAGCCCTTCATAACCTGTCCCCTTCCTACCTTACTTATACTTTGTTCAATCATGTCTGACTCATTGTGTCTAACTTTTTCTTACCACATTTGGGGTTTTCTAGGCAAAGATGTTAATTGTTGTCCAGTTGTTTAGTCACGTCCAATTCTTTGTGACCCCTTGGACTCCACTCTTTCTCTCTCTCTGCAGGGCAATGAGGATTAAGTGACTTGCCCAAGGTCACACAGCTAGTAAGTGTCAAGTGTCTGAGGCCAGATTTGAACTCAGATCCTTCTGAATCCTGGGCCGGTGCTTTATCCACTGCATCACCTAGCTGCCCCTCAAATAGCTATCAGACCCTTGAGAGACTTTTTTTTGGTTTGGTTTGTTTTGTTTTGTTTATTTTTTTGTTTGTTTTTTGGTGAGGCAATTGGGGTTAAGTGACTTGCCCAGGGTCATGCAGCTAGTAAGTGTCAAATGTCTGATGCTGAATTAAAACTCAGGTCCTCCTGACTTTAGGGCTGGTGCTCTATCTACTGCTCTACCTAGCTGCCCCCTGACTCCACTGTCTCTTAAAGTCTGTCCAGGTTCATGTGTGTAGTTTCGATGATACTATCTATCCATCTCATCTTTTACCATCCCCTTTTCCTTTTGCCTTCAATCATTCCCAACATCATGGTTTTCTTCCAATGAGTCTCATCTTCTCATCATGTAGCCAAAGTCTTTAAGCTTCACCTTCAGGATTTGACCTTTCAGTGAATATCCTGAATTAATTTCTTTAAGTATTGACTAATTTGATCTCTTTGTTGTCCAAAGGACTCTCAAAAATCTTTTCCAGCACCATAATTTGAAAGTGTTGTAGTTCTCAGCTTTCCTCAGTAGTCTAACTCTCACAGTCATACATTGCTACTGTAAAACCATAGCTTTGAGTATGTGAACTTTTGTCAGCAAGGTGATGTCCCTGCTTTTTAGTGTGCTGTCTTGATTTGCCATAGCTTTCTTTCTAAGGAGCAAGTGACTTTTAATTTTATGGCTTCAGTAGCCATCTGCAGCGGTCTTTGAGCCCAAAAATATAAACTCTGACACTGCTTCCATTTCTTTTCCCACTATTTGCCAGGAAGTGATGGGAACACTTGCCAAGATTTTAGTTTTTTTGATGTGTTTCAAGCCAGCTTTTACATTCTCCTCTTTCACCCTCATCAAGCAGCTTCTTAATTGCTCTTCACTTTCTGTTATTAGAGTGGTATCATCTGCATATCTGAGATTGTTAATATTTCTCTCAGCAACCTTAATTGCAGTTTTTGATTCATCCAGTCTGACATTTCACAGAATGTACTCTGCATATGACAATATACAGCCTTTTCTTATTCTTTTTGTAATCTTAAACCAGTTAGTTGTGCCATGTTTGGTTCTAACTGTTGCTTCTTGACCCACCTACAAGTTCGTTAGGACTTGCCATATTTTGTTGTGATCTACACAGTCAAAGACTTAAATGTAGTCAAGAAGTAGAAGTAGATGTTTTTTCTGGAACTTCCTTGCTTTCTCCACAATCCAGTGAATGTTGTCAATTAGGTCTCTAGTTCCTCTGCTGCTTCAAAAACCAGTCTGCTCTTCTGGGCATTATCAGTTCACATATTGCTGAAGCCTAGCTTGCAGAATCTTAAGCATAACCTTACTGGTGTGTGAAATGAGAGCAATTGTTTGATAATTTGAACATTCCTTGGCATTACCTTTCTTTAGGATTGGGATGTAAACTGATCTTTTCTGATCCAGTGGCCACTGTTGTGTTTTCCAAATGTGCTGGGTATTGAGTACAGTACTTTAACAGGGTTATCTTTTGAGGTTTTAAATAGGTCAGCTGGAATTCAATCACCCCCACTAGCCTTATTGTTAGCAATGCTTCCTAAGGCCCACTTGACTTCATTCTCCAGGATGTCTGATTCTAGATCAATAACCACACTATTGTGGTTATCAGTGATATTAAGATCTTTCTTTTATAATTCTTATGTGTATTCTTGCCACCTCTTTTTAATCTCTTCTGCTTCTATTAAATCCCTACCATTTTTGTCTTTTATCATGCCCATTTTTGCATGAAATTTTCCTTGATAGTTCTAATTTTCTTGATGAGAGCTCATCTTTCTTATTCTGTTGTTTTCTTCTGTTTTTGTTTTGTTTTGTTTTTTTGCATTGCTCATTTAAGAGCACCTTCTTATCTCTCCTTGATATTCTCTAGAATTCTGTATTCAGTTGGGTATATCTTTTCCTTTCTCCTTTACTTTTTGTTTTCCTTCTTTTCTCAGGTATTTGTAAAGCCTCAATAGACAGCCATTTTGCTTTATTGTTCTTCTCCTTTGGAATTTTTTTTTTGGTTGCCCCCTGTACAATATTGTGAACCTGTTTCCATTGTTCTGCAGGCACTCCTTTTTCTTTCCTCAAAAAACTAATTAATTAATTAATTAATTAATTAATTAATTTTATTAATAGTGTTTTTTTCTAATTACATGTAAAGATAGTTTTCAACATTCTTTTTTTTTCTTTTTTTTTTTTGTGGGGCAATGAGAGTTAAGTGACTTGCCCAGGGTCACACAGCTAGTGTCAAGTGTCTGAGGCTGGATTTGAACTCAGGTCCTCCTGAATCCAGGGCCTTTGCTTTATCCACTGCACCACCTAGCTGCCCCCTCAACATTCATTTTTTTATCATAAAAGTATTTTATTATTTTCTAGTTATATATAGAGATAGTTTTCACCATTTGTTTTTTATAAGATTTCTAGTTTCAAATTTTTCTCCCTCCCCCCCTTCCCTATCCCCTCCCCAAGATAGCAAGCAATCTGATATAGGTTATATATGTAACATCACATTAAACATATTTCTGCATTAGTCATGTTATGAAAGAAGAATCAGAGCAAAAGGGAAACATTTCAAAAAACAAAAACAAAAAAGTAGAAATAGTATGATTTAATCTGCATCTAGATTCCACAGCTCTTTTTTTCTGGGTTTGGAGAGCATTTTCCATCATGAGTCCTTTGGAACTATTTTGGATCATTGTATTGCTGAGAAGAGTCAAGTCTATCACAGCTCGACATTCATTTTTATCAGATTTTGAGCTCCAAATTTTTCTCCCTCCTTTTCCTCCCCCCTCCCTAAGACATCAAGCAATCTAATAAAGGTTATACATGTACAATCATGTTAAACAAATTTCCACATTAGTTATGTTGCGAAAGAAGAATCAGAACAAAAGAGGAAAACCATGATAAAGAAAAAACAACAACAACAACAAAAGTGAAAATAGTATGCCTCAATCTGCATTTAGACTCCATAGTTCTTTCTCTGGATGTGGAGAATATTTTCCATCATGAGTCTTTTGGAATTGTCTTAGATCATTGTATTGCTGAGAAGAACTAAATCTATCATAGTTAATTATTACACAATGTTGCTGTTACTATGTTCTCCTGGTTCTGCTTACTTCACTTAGCATCAGTTCATGTAAGTCTTTCCAAGTTTTTCTAAAACCTTCCTGCTCATTGTTTCTTATAGTGCAATAGAATTTCATTACATTCATATATCACAATCATAATCATAATCAGTCATTCCCCAATCGATGGGCATTCCCTTAATTTCCAATTCTTTGCCACCACAAAAAGAGCTGCTATAATTATTTTCATACATCCCTTTTTTATGGTCTCTTTGGGGTACTGACCTAGTAGTGATATTGCTGGATCAAAGGGCATGCACAATTTTATAGCCCTCTGGGCATAGTTCCAAATTGTTCTCCAGAATGGTTGGATCAGCTCACAACTCCACCAACAATGCATTAGTGTTCCAATTTTCCCACATATTCTCCAACATTTATCATTTTCCTTTTCTGTCATATTGGTCAATCTGATAGGTATGAGGTGGTACCTCAGAGTTGTTTTGACTTGCATTTCTCTAATCGATAGTGATTTAGAGCATTTTTTCAAATAACTATAGTTAACTTTAATTTCTTCATCTGAAAATTTCTTGTTCATAACCTCTGACCATTTATCAATTGGAGAATGACTTGTAATTCTTATAAATTTGACTCTGTTCTTTATATATTTGAGAAATGAGGCCTTTATCAAAGATACTGATTATAAAAAAATTGTTTCCCAGCTCTCTACTTTCCCTCTAATCTTGGAGCATTAATTTTGTTTGTCAGCCACTCTACCAAATCTAATCCCATAAAACTATTCCTCACCTCCACTTCATATTCATAAGAGATGTTATTTGTGTCATACCCATATGGTCTGATGGTTTTCTCTACTTCCTTCAATTTAAGTCTGAATTTTGCAAAAAGAAGCTCATAATCTAAGCCATATTCAGCTCTAGGTCTTGTTTCAACTGATTATATAGAACTTCTCTACCTTTGGCTGCAAAGTGTATAATCAATTTGATTTCTATATTGACCATTTGGTGATTTCCATGTGTAGAGTTGGTTTTTGGGTTGTTGAAAAAGAGGGTTTGTCAGTTTTTGACCAAACAAGAGATAGAGTATATTATAAAATGCAAAGTGGATGATTTTGATTACATTAAATTTAAAAATTTTTGTACAAACAGAAGCAATGCATCCAAAATTAGAAGGGAGACAGAAAGCTGGGAAACAATTTTTGAGGCCAGTACTTCTGATAAAGGCCTCATCTCTAAAATATATAGGGAACTAAATCAAATTTATAAGAACCCAAGTCATTCCCCAATTGAGAAATGGTCAAAGGATATGAACAGGCAGTTTTCTGATGAAGAAACCAAAGCTATCTATTCCCATATGAAAAAATGCTCTAAATCTCTAATGATTAGAGAGATGCAAATTAAAACAACTCTGAGGTACCACCTGACACCTATCAGATTGGCTAAAATGACAAAAAAGGAAAATAATAAATGTCGGAGAAGCTGTGGGAAAATTGGAACACTAATCCATTGTTGGTGGAGCTGTGAACTGATCCAACCATTCTGGAGAGCAATTTGGAATTATGCCCAGAGGGCGATAAAGCTGTGCATACCCTTTGACCCAGCAATACCACTTTTGGGTCTTTTTCCCAAAGAGATCATGGAAGGGGGAAAGGGACCCACATGTACAAAAATATTTATAGCTGCTCTTTACGTGGTGGCAAAGAATTGGAAGTTGAGGGGGTGCCCATCAATTGGGGAATGGCTGGACAAGTTGTGGTATATGAATACAATGGAATACTATTGTGCTATAAGAAATGATGAGCAGGAGGAGTTCAGAGAAACCTGGAGGGTCTTGCGTGGGCTGATGATGAGTGAGATGAGCAGAACTAGAAGAACATTGTACACAGTAACATCAACATTGAGTGTTGATCTACTGTGATGGACTATATTCTTCTCACCAATGTAATGGCACAGAAGAGTTCCAGGGAACTTGTGATGGAAGAGGATCTCCAAATCCAGGAAAAAAAAAAAAAAAGAACTGTGGAGTATAGATGCTAAATGAACCATACTATTTCTTTTGTTTTTGATGCTGTTGTTTTTTTTTTCTATTTTGAGGTTTTCCATCATTGTTCTGATTTTTTTTCTCTTATAACATGACTAATGCAGAAATAAAAAAAAAGAAAAAGAAAAAGAAAAAGAGGGTTTTTTATAACCAGAGAGTTATCTTGGCAAAACTCTATTAGTCTCTGCCCTGCTTCATTTTGTACTCTAAGGCCAAATTTGACTGTTATTCCAATTATTTTTGTTGTTGTTGTTTGTTTTGTTGTTTTTTGGTTTTTTAGTGAGGCAATTGGGGTTAAGTGACTTGCCCAGGGTCACACAGCTAGTAAGTGTTAAGTGTCTGAGGCCAGATTTGAACTCAGGTACTCCTGACTCCAGGGCCGGTGCTCTATCCACTGTGCCATCTAGCTGCCCCCCAATTATTTTTTGATTTCCTATTTTAGTATTCCAGTTACCTATGATGAATGTGATATCTTTTGGGGGGGGGTGTTATTTCCAGAAGATGTTGTAGGTTTTCATAGATCCTAGAGTGGTTTGCCAGCTCATTTTACAGATGAGGAAACTGAGGCAAACAGTTAAGTAACTTGCCCAGGGTGACAGAACTAGTCTGTATCTGAGGCTAGATTTGAACTCAGGACTGACTTCAGGCCTGGTACTCTATCCATTGTGCCACCTAGCTGCCCTTGTTTATCTTTTTTATTCTTATTCATATATTCTAAGATCTAGAGACACTGGCCTTCTTTTTTTTTTTTTTTTTGCAGGGCAATGAGGGTTATGTGACTTGCCCAGGGTCACACAGCTAGTTAAGTGTCAAGTGTCTGAGACTAGATTTGAACTCAGGTCCTCCTGAATCCAAGGCCAGTGCACCACCCACCTAGCTGCCCTATACTGGTCTTCTTATTATTCCTCTTTTGTAACATTCCATTTCCTGACTATGTTCCTTTTCAATGGCTGTTGCCCATGCCTGGAATGCTCTCTCTCCTCACCTCCATCTCCTGGCTTCCCTGATTTTCCAGCAAGATTCACTTCAAATCCCACTTTCTGTAAAAGGCAGTTCCCTATCTTACCCATTGCTAATGCCTTTCTTCTCTAATTATCTTCTATTTACACTGAATATATTAATTATGTGCATAGCTCTTCCCTCAAGAAGCTTAGAGTCTTTTGCTTTAGTTGGTTCTTTCCCCCCCTCATTAAATGGAAATCTTAAAGCGGAAGCCCCTTGGTGCCCAGAAATTGAATAATTCATGTGGGCTGACTGGATGTAACCACTGACTTGATTATCTCTTGAGAAATTTTTCAGTTTCTCAATTTACATATTCTCAATATTTAAAATATACCTATTGGGGCAGCTAGGTGGTGCAGTGGATAAAGCACTGGCCTTGGATTCAGGAGGACCTGAGTTCAAATCTAGTCTCAGACACTTGACACTTAACTAGCTGTGTGACCCTGGGCAAATCACTTAACCCCAATTGCCTTACCAAAAAAAAAAATTTTAATCTGTAATAAAATATACCTATACAAATGACAAATGACATCATACATATCATCAAACTATTATAATGAGCAATTAAAATAGTGTAGTGTATTGTGGCATGATGGTACTAGGAATTTTAGAAATATTGTTTTTGAAATATTAATACTAAAATTAAAACCCCATCTCCTAAAGGAAGCCTTTCCCAAGCCCTATTAAACCCTTCCCTCTCTTAATTATTTATGATTTATTCTGAATATAGCTTATTTGTACGTATTTGTCCACTTGTTGTCTCCCCCATTAAATGGTAAGGTCCTCGAGGAAGAGGGCTATTTTTTGCTTCTTTTTGTATCCCTAGCACTTGGCTCATCTTGACATATAGTAAGCATTGAAAATTATTTATTGATTGTGATTATGATTGATTAATCTACTACAGAGCACTAATTTGCAATTATGTAATTTTAAATATATCTTAAACTGCAATCAGACAATGAATTTGGCCCGGAGTCAGATATAAGGAAAAGAACAGATTGAATTGCATTTGGAAAATTGTGTAATGCTTTTTATGACTCCAGGCTTTTCTCTAAAACAAAGGATCATGTTTTTAGCACAAATATTCTTCCAGTGATGATATGTGGCCGAGAATCACAGAATTTCATTCTTCAAAGAATTTAAGTTATAAGGTACTCAAAGGATAAGAGAACAGACTACTTTTATTACCAATAATCATCTACCCAAAAGGATGCTAAAGATTTTTCCAAGAAGATGGGTAATTAGAAGAGAAAAACAGGTGGACAGTTCATGTGCTCCAGCAATACTTTCCCAGTGTTATAAGATCTAGGGAAAGGCTCCCAGTATGTTTAATGGACCCCCTTATAGACAATTATGAAAGTATATGGTCAAAAAAAAAAAAGAAAGTATATGGTATATGGTTGAGGTATGAATGGGTTTGCTCTGCGCTGTTGGAAGGAGTACCCACATTGATAAGATCACAGGTCTATAAAAGTATTGAAATAAAAACAGCAATATATGTGTTAGCATTGAGTACTGAGAGTACTAAAGCCAAAACCTTATCTATTTAATTTTGGCAATATCCCATGCTCAGTGGATGAAATTCTGGGTTCCACATCAGTCTTTTCTTCAGTAATTCAGTGGAATATCTCTCAAAGCAGAAAGAATTCATTTAAATCATAGGGTTTAGAGCTAAAATGGACCTTAGAAATTATCTAATCCAACCTTATTTTATAGATGAGAAAACACTTTATAAATGAAGTCCTAAGAGGCTGTGACTTTCTTAAGGTCATATAAGTGGCAGGGCCAGGATGTGAACCCAGGTCTTCTAATATTTGGCAAATATGACAGCTGATATTTGAAAAAGTTTTTTCATGCTATCTTTATAGAAAAGTTGGAGAGTTGCTGTTTAGATGATAGAACACTTAGACAGATAGGGAACTGATCAAAATACCAGACTCAAAAAAAGGGTCATTAATGGCTAGAATGTTCAAATTGGAAGGAGGTCTGTAAAGAAATTAACCAGGGCAGCTAGGTGGCGCAGTGGATAGAGCACCGGCCCTGGAGTCAGGAGTACCTGAGTTTAAATCTGGCCTCAGACACTTAACACTTACTAGCTGTGTGACCCTGGACAAGTCACATAACCCCAATTGCCTCACTAAAAAAAAAAAAAGAAATTAACCAAGACTTTATTTTTTGGCCCAATGTTATTCAACTGAAATCATTTAAGTGACTTGGAAGATAACTGAGATCAGTGGTTCTTAACATGTTGAATGGATTTCTTTGTCAGCCTAGTGAATCCTACCACCGCTTTTCAGAATAATGTTTTTAAATGTATAAAATAAATACATAGGATTACAAAGGAAACCAGCTCTATTGAAATATAATCATAAAAACAGGTTTAAAAAAACAAAACAAGAAGTACACAGATTCTGAGTTAAGAACCTCTTAATTAAAGAGTTAAACAAATTGATAGAATGGACCAATGGGTGGGACAAATTGGTGAATGGTGGGTTTGACTGAGGCTATAGAGTGGTTAGGACAAGGAAAAGGAATTTGAATGGAGTTGTCAGATTATTAAGAAGTAATAATTGGCTATAAAAAGTTTTAACTGGGTCTTTCAGGTTCAGATGTGAACCCCCACAAGTAGTTTCAAGGAACAAAACTGAAAATCTCAACCATTATGTAGGGTGAAGGAAATTATGCATTGATTTATGAGATGTTTATATTTCTGCCTCAGCCAAGTGATTATTTTTAATGTTCCTAGAGTAGACCTAGAAACTGAAAGGATTCAAAGAATGCTTCTTCACACTCCAGGTTCTTAGACTAAAGGTTTCCTAAAGGGAACAAACAGATGCAAGGCTTCAACAAAGGGGAAGGGGAAGGGTTGGTCAGGGAAGTGGGGAGGAGACGTGAAAAGGGATATAAAGTGGAAGAACAGAACTGACCCTTGTCAGGATGGTGAAAAACGGGGTCCATAGGCTTCACCAGACTGCCAAAGGAGTCGATGACCCCAAAAATGTACCATGGGGAAAGGGGTTGGGGGATTAGGGGGTTAAGAATTCCTGCCCTGATTTTCCCTATATCTTTTCTTACCTTAACTTCTCTTGTTATCTACCTCTCCTTATACTTGAATCTACCTCTCCTTATACTTGAATCTACATCTTTAGATTTTACTCTAATTCCCCTTGATCCTTATTAATCCTATTTAATCCTTTTATAATTTCCTAAATTGTCCTTAATCCTACATCTCTTATAACCCAGAAGTAGAATCTGGACCAGTTTTGGACTTGGAGATAGTGCTTCAAATTTTCCTCAATTTCTTCCAAATCTGACTAAATTTCTCCTTCCCAAATTCAACCTCAGACCTACTTCATTACCAGACCCATCCAAGTCAACTATACCATTTTCTTCTCCTTCTTATTTGACTCAAGTTCTTCACACCTATCCCATATTTTCTTCCACAATCTTCTCCAGTGGAAGCTGGAAGTAGAAGGATTCAGTAAGAAAGTCAAAGACAAAGGAAAAGTTCCCATATATGCAAAAATATTAAAGCAGCACTTTTTGACTGAAAATAAAGTGAATACCCATTGGTCATATTAAGGAATAATTGGGGGGGGAAACTGTGGTAGATGGATGTAATGGAATATTACTGCACTGTAAAAAATGATGAAAATTAATTTAGAGAGATTTAGGAAAAGTTGCATGAGCTGATGCAGAGTAAAGTAAGTAGAGTCAGAGGAACAATTTATACAATAATCATAATAATATACAGGAAAACTATTTTGAAATACAACAGAACTCTAATCAATGTAGTAACCAACCATGACATTAGATGACTAAGAGTGAAGAATGTATTCCTCTTTTCAATGAGAGGTGGTGGACTTTAGGTTTAAATAAGACATACATTTAGCATTTAGCACAGTGCCTAGCACAGAGTAAGCACTTAATTAATTGCTTGTCAATTGATTATCAGACCTGGTTGGTATGTTGATTTATTTGGCTTAATTGTAGGCTTTAGCTACAAAGGAGACTTTTTTTTTTTTGCAGGGCAATGGGGTTTAAGTGACTTGCCCAGGGGCACACAGCTAGTAAGTGTCAAGTGTCTGAGGCTGGATTTGAACTCAGGTACTCCTGAATCCAAGGCCAGTGCTTTATCCACTGTGCCACCTAACTGCCCCTCAAAGGAGACTTTTAATGGGAAGAGGGAAGGGAAAGAGGGAAGAGTCATTAAAATAATAGAGAAATGAAAAAAGGGTCATCAATGAAACATTTTTTTTTTAAAAAGGCATAGATGCCACGCTTATTACACTTGCAGATGTCATAAAGCTAGCTAACATAGTAGACAACATAATCAAGTTCCAAAAGGATATTGATGGACTAAATTGATGGGCTGGATCTAATGAGATGAAATTTAATATGAATAAATGTAAATTTAGAAGCCAAAAGAAATAAGGATATTTTGTTTGTTTTTTTTTTGGTTGTTTTTTTGGTTGGGCAATGAGGATTAAGTGACTTGCCCAAGGTCACATAGCTAGTAAGTGTCAAGTATCTGAGGCCAGATTTGAACTCAGGTTCTCCTGACTGCAGAGCCAGTGCTCTATCCACTGCCCCCACCAAGCTGCCCCCCAAATAAAGGTATTTTTTTTTTTTTTAGTGAGGCAATTGGGGTTAAGTGACTTGCCCAGGGTCACATAGCTAGTAAGTGTTAAGTGTCTGAGACCGGATTTGAACTCAGGTACTCCTAACTCCAGGGCCAGTGTTCTATCCACTGCACCACCTAGCTGCCCCAGGATATTTTGTTTGTTTGTTTGTTTGTTTTGGGGGGGGTTGTAGGGCAATGAGGGTTAAGTGACTTGCCCAGGGTCACACAGCTAGTAAGTGTCAAGTGTCTGAGGCCGGATTTGAACTCAGGTCCTCCTGAATCCAGGGCCGGTGCTTTACCACTGCGCCATCTAGCTGCCCCCCCCCCAGGATATTTTAAAGTACATTTAGAAGACAAAAGTTTCACCCCTGAAATACCATTCAACACTCCCCCCAACCCTAGCAGAGAGGAGCAGTTGACCTGGTCTGCTGCTCCCTGACCTTGGCTTTTGCTAAGTCTCTCCATTCTTTTTTTGTTTTTTTGGGGTTTTTTTGCGGGGCAATGGGGGTTAAGTGACTTGCCCAGGATCACACAGCTAGTAAGTGTCAAGTGTCTGAGGCCGGATTTGAACTCAGGTCCTCCTGAATCCAGGGCCAGTGCTTTATCCACTGTGCTATCTAGCTGCCCCAAGTCTCTCCATTCTTAAAAAATCTTTAATAGACCTCACCAATTGTTGAGCTTTCATCTTATTTCCCTTTTCCCTTCCAAGACAAACTCCTTCATAAAATTCTATATACACTCCTCCACTTCCTGACATCTTTCTAACTCCTCATTACTGCCCTTGATGACTGTGAACATTTTGATTTTTCTGCCACCTGCTACTATCCCATTTTATGTATAGTATGTCTTCCTCATTAAAATGTATGCTCCATAAAAAAATTTCCCTCAGAAACAATGTTAAATTAAGCCTCTCAATGGATTCTGGAGTGCAAAACCTACAAAAAGACAGTGAAACAAGCTTACAGCTTAAGATAACCTAGAAGGTCATCAGGAAAGGGCTCACCTGGGTAAAAGGGGAACACAACTCAGTGCAGAGGGTGTGTGGGCAAGCCAACAAAAGGCTCTTAGCCACAGCACAGATCAAGAGCTGAGGACCTGAATTCTAGCTCAGCAACCTAGTGGCACAGCAGGCCAGTTGTGAGGCCCCCAGCCCCAACACAGATGGCAATCTGCCAGCTGGGGTATTTGCTACCCAAAAGACCCAATTAGGCTGGGTCACTCCAGTGCAGAGAACAAGCTGCAAGCAACTGAAGCCTCAGAGCAGACAGCCAGTGACTAGGCCCCTTGCCCCCAGCAAAAGAACCTTGGGACAGTGAACATTGTACCCCAGGAACAGAACAACTTTAAAAGACCCAAAAGAGGGCAAATATGAATAAGAAACAGAAAAAAAATCCCTCACCATAGAAAATTACTTTGGTGACAAAGAGAATCAAAACATAAGTTCAGAGGAGGACAGCAATGTCAAAACACCTACACATGAAGGGGAAGAGGAATTGGTCTTAAGACCAAAAACCCTCTTGGAAGAGCTCACAAAGGATTTTATAAACCAAATAAAAGAGGTGGAAGAAAAATTGGGAAAAGAAATGAGAGTTTTGGAAGAGAAAGTCAATAACTTAGAAAAAGAAAATAATGCCTTAAAATATATAATTGGACAAATGGAAAAGGAGGTGCAAAACCTGACTGGGGAAAATAATTCTTTAAGAATAAGAATTGAGAAGATGGAAACTAATGACTCAATGAGACAACAGGAATAAGTAAAGCAGAATCAAAAGAATATAAAAGTAGAAGAAAATGTAAAATACCTCTTCTGAAAAACAACAGACCTGGAAAATAGATCCAAGAGGGACAATTTAAGAATAATTGGACTGGGGGCAGCTAGGTGGCGCAGTGGATAGAGCACTGGCCCTGGATTCAGGAGGACCCGAGTTCATATCTGACCTCAGACACTTGACACATGCTAGCTGTGTGACCCTGGGTAAGTCACTTAACCCCAATTGCCTCACACACACAAAAAAAGAATAATTGGACTACCTGAGGACCATAATAAAAATAATAGCCCGGACAAAATATTTCAGAATATTATCAAGGAGAACTGCCCCCAATAACTTAGAACCAGTGAAAAAAATAGTCATTGAAAGAATCCACCAATCACCTCCTGAAAGAGACCCCAAAAGGAAAACTCCAAGGAATATCATAGCCAAATTCCAGAATTATCATGTAAAGGAGAAAGTACTACAAGCAGCCAGAAAGAAACAATTTAAATATCAAGGAGCAACAGTCAGGATTACACGGGACCTGGCAGCTTCAACATTAAAGGATCAGAGGGCTTGGAATATGATACTGCAGGGGGCAGAGGAACTTGGATTCCAACCAATAATGTACTGCCCAGTAAAATTAATCATAATCTTTCAGGGGGAAAGATGGGCATTCAACAAAATAGGAGACTTTAAAACTTTCCTAATGAAAAGCCCAGAACAGAACAGAAAATTCATTCTACAAATAGAAGACTCAAGAGAAGCATAAAAGGTAAAACAGAGGGGGGAAAAACTCTTTTTTATTCAATAAGGTTTAAACGTTTACATCCCTACACAGGAAGAAGATACTTGTAACTCTTGAAAACTGTACCTTTATTGGGACAGATAGGAAGAATGCACATAGACAGAGGGTAGGGGATAAGTTGATTTTGATGTGATGACATTAAAAAAAACTTAAGGAATGACAAAAATGATTATACTGAGAGAAAAGGAAATAGTTGAGGAAATGCCAACAGACTTATGATGAAAAATGCTCTCCACATACAGAAAAAGAACTATGCAGATTGAAACATACTATTTTCTCTTTTGTTTTTGCTTTTTGTTGCTGTTGTTTCTTCTTTATTGTGTTTTTTTTTCCTTTTTTCTGGTTCTTCTCTTAAAACATGACTAATGTGGAAATATGTTTAACATGATTGTAATGTATAACCTATGTCATATTGCTTGCTGGCTTTGGGAGGGGGAGGAAAGGAAGGGTGGGAGAGAAATTTGGAACTCAAAAATCTTACAAAAGTGAATGTTGAAAACTATCTTTACATGTAATTGGAAAAAAAAAAGGTCTGGAAGAAATGTATGCTCCATGAGGACAAGGACTGGGTTTTCCCCCTTTTCTTTGTATCTAGAATATTTAACACAATTACAAACACAATAGAAATTCTTCATAAAAGTTTGTGGATGGACTGAGTATGGTTAGCAAACTCCAAACACTTGTGTATCTTTTAACTGTTTGATCTAAGAAATTATAACTGAAAACTATAGCTGGAAACTATAGTTGAAAAATCCTGGCTGGCTGGCTAGCCAATTTTGTAAAAATTTTAGTTAGCTAGCTGGTTAGCCATCTGTGGGGCTATAGGCTATTAGCTGCCTAAACCAGTCTGTAAGGGCCATTTTAAAAATCCCCCAACTATTTCTCCCAGACTGATATGAAACAGCCTCTTTCAATTTAAAGCAAAAACCAGGGTTTATTTATAAGAATAAACTTTGAGATAAGAACAAAGACAAATAGAATATACTACCTGACTGCATTTAATTTTCTCGCCTGCTGCAGTGAAATCTCTTCCCTTTTCTCTCTCCCCCTTGTCTCTGTAGCATCCCCCTGTTCACTTTCACTGTCTCTGGTTGCTCCCTCTACAGTCTATCGTAGTGTCCCCCTTAGTGTCTCTACCTCCCAGGCTATAAAACTCTTCTCCCCCCTGAACCTCAGGCCAGCTGAGCCCACACATATCAAGCTAATTTGCTGGCACCCCCAGGGCAGTCCTAAGGTCCTGCCAGCTTGCCCTGACCTCTGTAAACCATGCATATCCCGCTGAGTTGGGCATGGGCACCTGAGGCCTCCGTGTGGGGCTGCACCCCCAAGGCAGTTTTGGGGAAAGCAGTTCCACTGGGGGAAGGGCGGCTCTTTTGGGGCACCCAAGGCTAATTTTAGCCTCTTACACTTGTTACTATATTACTTAATCAAAGGCTCTCTAGAATTAAAATATTTTTAACCCCTGTGTCCCATTCTCTCATTCCCATCCTCCTGAACCTTAACCCACACATGGCCTCACTTCAACTCTGCCCACCCCGTGACTTCTGGAATTCCCAATACATAATCAAGAGCTGTAGACCTCTTCCTCTCATACTCCTTCTATCTACTTATACTTAGGGAGATTTGGCTTCTTGCATATGATACCACATCCTTGGCCATTGTCTGCAGCACTGGAAGTACCTTCTTTCACACTCCCTTTGCTTTCATCACTTAGTAACTTCTCTAAACTTCATTCTATTAAACATTTTTCCCTATATATATTTTGGCTATTATCATTATCCTCAAAGTAATTTTTCTTATTTTCTCAAGGAGTCTATTATCCAGATCACTTCTCATCGTCTTCTCTTCCCCAATTCCTGCCCTTATACTAGCTAACTTCAATAAAATTGTTACAAAAAGGCACAAAAACCATAATATCCCTGTTCTTCAATCTTCCTAAATCCTTTGACCCATTCTTTCTTTCTACTTTAGCAACACACAGCAATGGTCACATCCTGCCAATCACAATTAATCACAAGTGTTCTGCTTAAAAAAATCAAAACAAAACAAAACTCAACTCTGAAATTCCCTCATCTCCTTTCATTCCATTTCCCCCCCTACTTCTTATGCTTCCTAAACCTATTCTTCCTCCTCATTCTCATCTCTAATCTCTTCATCCTTCAATACTTTCTTTGGTTATTGCATCTGCTCTGACTTCACTTTCCTTCCTTCCCAATCTCTATCACAAACTTTAACCAATTCAACTCCAAAGTGACTGCCCCTGTACTCTGGAATCTCTTTTCCTTTAGTCTTTTCATTCTTTGTCAAACCCTAAGCCTGAATTATTCCACCAGGCTGCCTCCTTTGCTCCTATTCATTCATATGTTGTTGAACAGAGTTGGAGGAAGTCATATAACTATTTTGACTGGATAAATTGCTCATTTATGTTATTTAGATTCAACAGGACCCTCAAACCTTCTCTTGTCTCTTAAGGGCCCCATATCTCACCCTCTCTTATCTTCTCATCTAATTACCTCATCTCCTGCTTTACTGGGAAATTGAAGCCATTTACTCTGAACTCCCTTTCTCTCCTCCTCATCACAAAACCCCTTCATTTCATGCCCCGCTTTCTCCTCCTTGCTTCCACTTTCTGTTAATGTTCTCCTTCCCAAAGTCAATTCCTCTATATATGCCCCTAATCCCATCTTCTCCATTTTCTCCAGCAGATTTACCCCCTTGATCTTCCCCTCTCTCTCTAATCTTCCATTTCTCTCTATCCATTGGTTCTTTCTTGACTACCTTCAGAAATGCCCATCTCTATCCTTCAAAAATTTTTTCAATAGACCATACCATGTTCTTGAGCTTTCATTTTATTTCTCTCTTTCATGTCCTTGAAAAAGCTGTGTATACTGTCTTCAACTAACTCCTCAATATTTTGCAATATGGCTTCAGACTTCATCACTCAATTGGATTGTCCATACCAGGAATGCACTTCCTACTCATCTCTGCCTCATAGTTTCCTTCTCTCCCTTCAATATTCAGCTCAAGCAACATCTTCATTAAAGCTTTTTTGATACAATATCCACATTTCCTATCAGTTACACTGCTTTTGAATTTCTTTGGAATCTTCCATCATGGTTTCTTTCCCTAGGAATCTCATCATTTGAAATCTCATGCTGCAGAGTGAAGTTGCCTAGTACTCATAACTCATCAGTACCTTCTGACCCATTGATTGGATTCTCTGACTGAAGGGTTGGCACCATGGCCTATATTGTAGGAGGGGACTCTGCATGGTTTTGCTTACTGAAAGAGCAGAGCCAGTATTGATGGTTCTAAGGTTTAAAGAAAAAGCTATAAGGAACAACTTCTTATCTGTTATTGTTGTCAAAAATTGGAATGTATTGACATGTTCCTTATTAAAAACCCAATATTTCCACTGATGGTGTGTGCATTTGTGGGAAAGTATTTTCCTAGTTCATGGGCAAAATGTTTAAAGCTGCTTTGGCAGTGGTATGTAGGGTGGACTAAAGTGGTGAAAATCCTGAGGCAGGAAGACCAATTAGGAGGCCATTGTAGCAATCAAGGCAAGAAGTGCTAAGACCCAAACTAAGGTGGTAGCTGTGTGAGTAGACAGAAAGGCTTAGATAAAAAAATATATTTTGGAGGTAGAAACAGCAAGATTTTGCAAATGATTTCATATATACTGTTTATATATTATTACTTTAAATGCCTTTGCTTTGAATTAACTTTGTTTTCTGACTTTCGAGTAAAAGTAAACACAATGGTAGGGTCTCATAAGCTATGATTTGGGGTTGATATATTTCCACGGTGCATCATGAGCCTACAGCAACTTGTTAGTAAAGACACATGGAGGAGGTTGGGTACACTCTTCCCTCCCCCAAGGACCATAGGTGTTACCATCATCAGTTTTCCAGGACCAAGAATGGTCAAGTACATTATATTTCAAATAATGACTGGTCATGAATAGTCATATCATAAACAAATTAGAGCAATGTTTTTTTAATTTTTTTGGCCTCAGGACCCCTTTAGATTCTTAAAAATTAGTGAAGACCCCAAAGAGTCTTTGTTTTTATGAGTTATATCTATTGTTATTTTCCATACTCAGAATTAAAACTGATAAATGTTTTAAATTTTTGTTTTGTTTTGTTTTTTGTTTTTTTAGTGAGGCAATTGGGGTTAAGTGACTTGCCCAGGGTCACACAGCTAGTAAGTGTTAAGTGTCTGAGGCCGGATTTGAACTCAGGTACTTCTGACTCCAGGGCCGGTGCTCTATCCACTGCACCACCTAGCTGCCCCTTAAATTTTAAAAAAATAATAATAATCCCATTACATGTGAACATAAATACCATATTTTAAAAATAAAATAATGACATTTTTCATGCCAAAAAGTCACTAAGAAGAGCGGTATTGTTTTCCATACTTTTGCAAATCTCTTTAATGTCTGGCTTAATTGAAGAGAGTTATATGTTATAATATTTTTTTGGTTGAAATATATATGGCATGGGCAGCTAGATGGCGCAGTGGTTAAAGCACTGGCCCTGGATTCAGGAGTACCTGAGTTCAAATCTGGCCTCAGACACTTGACACTTACTAGCTGTGTGACCCTGGGCAAGTCACTTAACCCCCATTGCCTGCAAAACAAAACAACAAAAAAAACCCAAAAAAACAAAACAAAACAAATATATATGGCATCACAAGATTTGTAGTTGAAAAAGGCAAGAATATTTTAATTGGCAAATTACATCTTAATATTAATATGAAAAAGCTTTAATCTAGCAGACCCTCTGAACTGGCCTCAGAGATCCCCAGGGGTTCTCTGATTGTACTTTGAGAACTGTTAAATTAGAGGAACAAGGAAGAAATTACCATTCAGATATATAACTAGGAAAAGAGTCCAATTGACGAAACAAAATATAGAAAATATCACAGGAGATAAAATGGATAATTTTGACTACATAAAATTAAAATACATAAAAACAAATAAATGAATGAGTGAATAAATAGCATAAATAAAAAATACCTAAAAAGGTTGTGTACAAATAAATCCAATCCAACTAAGTTTAGAAGGGAAATTAAGTAGTGGGAAACACTTTGCAACAAGTTTTTCTGATAAAGGTCTGATGTCATATATCCATATATTATGCATTTTATATATACATATACACACATAACTATAAATATGCACATATATTGAATGGATTCAAATTTATAAAAATAAGAACCATTCCTCAATTAATAATGGTTTAAGGATATTAATAGGTAATTCTCAAGGGAAGAAATCCAAACTAACTATAGGTATATAAAAATATTTCAAATGATTAAAGAGAAATGAAAATTGAAGCTTCTTTGAGCTTTCATCTCACATACATCAGACTGGCAAAGTTGACCAAAAAGGAAAATAACAAATGTTGGAGGGGCTGTGGGAAAACAAGGAATATTAGTATGCTTCTTGGTAGATTTGTAAATTGATCTAAACATTCTGAAAAGCAATTTGGAACTATGTTCTAAAAGTCATTAAACTGAGCATATTCTTTTTTTGTGTGTGTGGGGCAATGAGAGTTAAGTGACTTGCCCAGTGTGCATATCTTTTGACACAGTTACATACACACACATATACACATATTATATATATATACATATATATATTATATATATGTAATATATATGTATGTATGTATGTATGTATGTATGTATGTATGTATGTATATCACTTCTAAGCAAATATCACCAGGGAGATCAAAGAAAGAGGTAAAGGCCCCATATGTACAAAAATATTTTTAGCTTTTTTTTTGTGGTGAAAAAAACTGGAAAGTAAGTGGGTGACCATTAATTGGAGACTATCTGAACAAATTATTGCATATGAATGTATTCTATTGTTATAAGAAATAAAAGTTGGGATGACTTCTGTGAACTGATGGAAGAGTAAAGTGTGCAGTACTGGAGGTGGAGCCAAGATGGCGGAGGAGAGGCTGTGACTCCCACAAGCTTCAGATAAACCCATCCACTCACTTCCAAATAATGTGGGGAAAAAAAAAACCCAAAATAGAGCAGCCTAATGCACATAAGAACAGAGTAAGACTATTTTTCAGCAAAAGAGGACAATTGCAATCACCTACTGACCAGACTGAACAGCTCAGCGTGCAGTCTGGACCAAGCCAGGAACAGACAGTGCTTCCAGCGCTCATCAGAGTCTTCAGTGCCAGCAGCTTCTGAGGCTCTGATCACGGACTGGTGAGGGGATTCGACAGTAGGCTGGGGTGAAGTGGAGGCAGTCTCTGCTGGAGTTGGGGCAAAATGCCCTGGGTCTAAACCAGTAGGCTGAATTGAGTGGTCTTGGCCCAGTGGGGGAGGGGCACAGAGTCTGGCCATAGAGAATCAGGGTTCAATCAGACTTCTGTTTCCACATCAAAAAGAAAGTGGTGGTGGTTACACACAGGCCAGGCAGGCTGAGAAGAAGCCCAATCACCCCCTGGGCCATGCTGTAGCTCAAACAGTGTGTCCTGGAAGCAGCACTACACTTTAGGAAGGAGTTAAAAGCCAAGAAATAGCCAGCCAAGATGAGTAAGCAGAGAAAGCATCAGACCATCGAAAATTTCTTTGGGGGAAAGGTATATCACAATACACCCTCAGAAGGAGAAGATAATAGCAGGGTCAAAGCTCCTACATTCAAGGCTTCCAAGAAAAATATGAATTGGTCTCAGGCCAGGGAAGCACTCAAAAGGGACTTTGAAGAGAAAGTAGGAGAGATAGAAGGAAGATTTAGACAGATGGAGGAAAGAATGGAAAAAGAAATGAGAGCAATGAAGGAAAGTCATGAGCAAAAAGTCAACAGTTTTAAAAGCCAAATGGCAAAAGAAATAGAAAAGCTCTCTCAAGAAAATAATTGCCTAAGAATTAGGATTGAACAAATGGAAGCTAGTGACTTTATGAGAAACCAAGACACAGTAAAGCCAATCTAACTGAATAAAAAAATAGAGGGCGACATGAAATATCTCCTTGGAAAAACAGCTGACCTGGAAAATAGATCTAGGAGAGATAATTTGAAAATCGTTGGACTACCTGAAAATCATGACCAAAATAATACCTTAAAAACCATCCTCCAAGAGATTGTTAGGGAAAATCACACTGATATTCTAGAAGCAGAAGGTAAAATAGAAATGGAAACAATCCACCTATTTCCTCCTGAAAGAGATCCCCAAAGGAAAACCTCTAGGAATATTATAGCCAAATTCCAGAACTCCCAGGTCAAGGAGAAAATATTGCAAGCAGCTAGAAAAAAGGAATTCAAATACTGTGGAGCTCCAATAAGGATAAAACAATATCTATCAACATCTACATTAAAGGACTGGAGGGCATGGAATATGATATTCCAGAGGGCAAAGGAACTGGGACTACAGCCAAAAATCATGTACCCAGCAAAACTGATTATATAATCTTTCAGAGGAAAAAGTGGGACTTCAATGAAAAAGAGGACTTTCAGGCATTTGTGATGAAAAGACCTGAACTGAATAGAAAATTTGACTTTCAAATACAAGACCCTGGAGAAGCATAAAAAGGTAAACAGGAAAAAGAAATCATGAGGGATATTAAAAGATTAAACTGTTTACATTCCTACATGGGATGATAATACTTCGAACTCAGAAGAACTTTCTCAGTAAGGAAATCACAGAAGACACAGGTCTGAATTGAATATGAAGGGATGATATCTGTAATGCATTTATATTTTGTTCTTTGTGAGGCAAGCAGGGTGGGGTGTCTTGTGTCTTGTAAAGAATTAATTGTTATTTGAGGTTTTTATGACCCCATCTTTTGGCTAGAATAAAAAAAAAAAAACCTCGGCATGTGCACTGGCTTCTAGGGCTCCACATATGGCTCCACCTACTGGTTGTAGCCATTGCCATGGAACTGGCACCTCATGTCATCACCACTCGCCAATGACTACATGGGCCTGGCAAAATTATAATGATTGGAAGCCCAGTGAGGGCAGTCATGTGACTGTCAGAGTGGCCAGCCAATTGGCTGGGGGCTGTGTGTGGTCAGCCCGGGGTCTGCTGGGAAGAAGGGAGGGTTTTCCACCATTTTAGCTTGAAGCTGGAAGGTGACAGGACATTGCTGTGTGTTCTCAGCTGATTCCTGGGCGTTGGTGTTGTTCAGGTTGTATAATTTCCCTTTCCCCATTTTATTTCCTTTCCCTTGATCCTACTGATCCCATTTGTGTTCATTCTTGTTAAATAAATAAATCCTGCTCTGTTTTGAGGGAGGCTGTCTCCTTCCTTGCCCCAATATTGTGGCGAGCCGCTTAGCTAACACTCCCCAATTAAAAATTGGTCCCCACAGTTTGGGACTGGATTTGGGCTTGGGGCCTCCTGGGTCCAGGGCTGGTGTTTTGTCCACTGGGTCACCTAGCTAATCCATGATGAAATCTTTAAAATAGGGTTAAGGTGTAGGAGGAATAGACTGGGGGAAGAGGAAGGGGAGAGATAATTTGGGGAGAGGTAGTTCACATGAAGGAAACAAGATAAAAGGTTAGAGAGGGGAGGGGAAGAGGGGGAAGGAGTGGGGGAGTGAGTGAACCTTAATATCATCAGAATTGGCTCAAAGAGGGAAAAACATACATACTCAAGTAGGTATAGTAATATATTTTTGCTCTGAGGGAGGGGAGGGAAATAAGGGGTGGGGAGAAGAGAGGAAGGATTGAAGGGCTGATTGGGGAAGAGAGAGCAGTAAAAAGCAAAACACTTTTGAGGAAGGTGAAGATGTTCTGCATTACTGCACAAGTATGACATATTGAATTGCTTGATTTCATAGGAAGGATTGAGGAGAGAGGGAAGGAAGAAAAATTTAGAATACAGAATTAGCTCAAAGACCTTAATCTCATCAGAGTGGGCTCAAGGAGGGAATAACATTCACACCCAATTGGGAGGAGTAATCTATTTAACCCTACAGGAAAGTAGGAGGGGAAGAAGATAAGGAGGGAAGGGTGAAAAAAGGGAGTGCAGAGCAGGAGAGGGGACAGTCAGAAGTAAAACACTTTTGAGGAGGAATAGGGTAAAAGAAGATAGAAAATAGAGTAAATATCATGGGAAGTATGGTAAAAATTATTTGTGGTAAAGGTTAATATCAGAATTTTTAGCTGAATCATTTGAGAGATTGTGCATGCTACTGAAGCAGCTTTTGAAGGACCTCCCCTTTTGGGAGGAAAACTTGAGAACGTGAGGGTGGGAACAGAAGTTGGCGTTCTCTGGCTGTTAAACTTAGCCGTGGCACTAGTGGGCAAGAGGAGTTTGGAAATACATGGTTGGTGTTTGGCTTTGGGTGTGATGGTTCAGGGCCTGGTGGGCAGTTTGGGCTTTGGTGAGTTTTATAAAGGAAAATAAACTAAGTTTAGATCTAAGGTCATTCATCTGTATTTCTACTTTCCTATTTCCCTAATTGGTATCACCTTTTGTTGTCTAATTAATTCCCAAGCAATAAAAACTAATCCCTCACAGATTAAAGCTCAGAGGCTCCTTTTTCTTAGTGGTCTGGGAGATATATATAAAAGGGAAAAGTTAAAAGGGGGAGTTTAATGCTCCATATATCCAATTTTGGATCTCACAGAAGGAAATAGGATGGAGGAAAATAATTATGATGATTGACTATAATGGCAAAATGTATGGTACCTCCTTTCCTGGGCTATTGTAAAGAAAATTCTTTGTCAAGTTTAAGGTACTATATAAAAGTTATGATGAACAGGATGCTATCAAAAAAACCTGGAATGACCTACATAAACTGAAGCAGAGTGAAATGTACTATATATAAAATAACAGCAATAATATAAGATGATCAGCTGGGAAGCATGTGGTTATTTTCAACAAGGCAATGATCCAAACCTAAATAACCCTAAAGGACTTATGAAAATTGCAATCCATCTACAGAGAAAGAACAGATAGTATCTGAAAACAGATGGAAACACATTTAAAAAATTTTTTTTTGTTTTTGACAATTTCTTAATCTGAAATTTTGTTTTTTGACTGTTTCCTCTCACAACCTAGCTAATGTGGGAATGTTTTCCATGACTACTCATGTATAACTTATTTTGAATTGCTTGAGTTCTTGTGGGTGGGGGGTGGGAAGGGAGGGAGGAAGAGAAGTTGGAACACAAAGTTTTTAAAAATTGATGTCAAAATTTGTTTTTATATATATTTTGGAAAATAAAATTCCATTCAGAGAAAAAAAACTGTGCAGTACTGGGAGAATAATTTGTACTATCATATCAACTTTATAAAAATGAACAATTTTGAAAAACCTAAGAGCACTGAGCTGAACAATGATCAATCTTGATTCCAGAGAGCTATTGATGAAGAATGTTATTCACTTCCTGACAGAGAAGTGATCGACTAAACATACAGAATGAAACATACAAATTTGTACTGGTCAATATGGGAATTTATTTGCTTGACTATGCTTATATGTTACAAGATTTGTTTTCATTTTTCTTTGAGGGAGGAGAGCAAATAAGGGAAGTGCTTGACAATTGAAAAAAAAATGAAACCATTTAAAAAGACCCTACTCCAACCTGACCTAAAGATATCAACAACCTAAAATGGGAATTGGATGGAAAAAAGGACATGGACACAGATTATGATAATTGTGAAAGTTATATGATTTAAGTTAACTCATATGATTTAATTATTTTAAGGAAGTAACCAAAAGAATCTGAAAACACCTTAGTCAGCATGCATCCAAGATTAAAATTATTTTATAAATTTTACAGAGAAGGATGTTGGAAGATTATAATAGGGATTTCTTATTTATTTATTTATTTATTTATTTATTTTTTGAGGGGCAATGGGGGTTAAGTGACTTGCCCAGGCTCACACAGGTAGTAAGTGTCAAGTGTCCGAGGCCGAATTTGAACTCAGGTACTCCCTGAATCCAGGGCTGGTGCTTTATCCACTGTGCTATCTAGCCGCCCCCGGGATTTCTTTATAAAACCACAGGTAGTACAGGGGGATAAAATTTTAAAGCACACTTTGTGAGAGGTTCAAATGAGCAGAAGGGTAGTACACATAGTTACAAATTTAAAATTCCTCGAATGCCAGGACATAACATGTAGGATTTTATGAAATGTCTGTGGACTGCTTAGTAAATTATCTTTGTGAATCAAAAAGAACTCTATCACACTAAAAGGAAGCTGAGTACTATGTAATTTTAATCAGAAATCCTGGCACTTGGGGCAGCTAGATAGCACAATGGTTAAAGCACCAGCCATGGATTCAGGAGTACCTGAATTCGGATCTGGCCTCAGACACTTGACACTTACTAGCTGTGTGACCCTGGGCAAGTCACTTAACCCCCATTGCCTGAAAAAAAAAAAAAGAAATCCTGGCACTTGAAAAGTTTCTTTTTCTTTCATTCCTTGGAAATGGACTCATGGAGGCAGACCACAGTATACCTTTTCCCACACAGTCCTGTTTCTCTTGCATTTCCTTAACTATGTTTCTTAGTTACAATGGAACACACACTCAATCATGGGTGGGGATGGATATCAGAGGGACTGTGGGAAAACAAGGTATATTAGTGTACTTGTTGGTAGATTTGTTAATCAAACCAACATTACCTTTGCTACTGTGAAAGGCTATGACAGCCACATACACACACGAATTTTGATTCTGAGTTTAACAAACAAAAATGAGCATTTTCATATACAAAGTAGAAAAAATTTTAAAGGACTTTACATGAAATTGTGAATTTTTTACATACAGCTTGCTTTTTCCTTTTAAGTATACAACAAATTCATCATGAAACTTTCAAAGCTGTCCTGTTTATTTGTATTGACCATGACAATTTACTACTCTATAGTTCCATTCAGCATCCTTGTAATTCTGAATTATATGCTGCCTACACAGACCTTCTCTGATCACTAAGTTCCTTTATACCCTTGCAATACAATATTAGCCCGTCTCTCAGGTGTCCTTCTCTACCTTTCACTGTGTCCTTTGGATACTGCTGTTCTTTTTTTTTTTTTTTTGGTGAGGCAATTGGGGTTAAGTGACTTGCCCAGGGTTGCACAGCTAGTAAGTGTCAAGTGTCTGAGGCTGGATTTGAACTCAGGACCTCCTGAATCCAGGGCCTATGCTCTATCCACTGCACCACCTAGCTGCCCTTGTTCTATTATTTTTAATATTTTTTATTTTGTTAGATATTTCCCAATCACATATAAAAAAGTTTTAACAATTTTGAGTTATAAATTCCTTCTCCCTCCTACCCCATCCCACTCCTTGAGAAGGGAAGCAAATTCATATCAATTATTCATGTGAAGTTTTACGAAACGTATTTCCACATTAGCCATGTTGCAAAAGAAAACACAGACAAAAAAGAACAAAACCAGAGGAATAAACTAAAAAAAAAAAAGTAAGCTTCACTCTGCATTCGGAGATTATCAGTTTTCTCTGGAGGTAGATAGCATTTTTCATCATGAGTTCTTTTGTATTATCTTGGCTCATTGTCTTGATCAGAGTAGCTAAGTCTTTCACTGTTGATCATCCTTAACAATATTACTGCTACTATGTACAATGTTGTCCTAGTTCTGTTTATTTTTTATCAGTTCACAAATCTTGCTATGTTTTACTGCTTGTCATCTTATAACACAATAGCATTCCATCATGAGAGGGACATATGGATATGACCCTCCACTGAGATGGAAAGTGCCCCCCCCTTCGGCCTAGTGATCTGATCTCAAAGTCTTAAAGTCCTTTACAGCCCCCTATTTCTCTCCCTCTATTTTTTTTTTCTAGAGAGAGGCAATAATGGGAAGCTACTATCCCCCCCTTTCTAAATATAGGCATATCAACTTAAAAACTGTTTCAAAGAGTCTGCACTGAGACATTACGTAGACATGATAAAGTTGTTGCAGAAACTGAAAATGTTGCAAAATAAGTAATCGCTAAACATTCCAGGAGAATGATTTATGGCTGAACCCAATTACCGCATTTTGCTCAAATGAGATGTCTGTAAAAAGTATAAAAACTGCTTGATTTCTAATCCTGGTGTGTCACACCTCCTGGTTGTCCCAGTGAGTGTGGTCACCTTTCTTTCGAAAGAAATAAATCAATGCTTTGGCCTCCTTTCTCCTCGAGTCTCTATTACAGGGATCAGTGGGTGTACTCCCATCCCACTCAATCACAATCATATACTACAACTTGCCACTTCCCAATTGATGGGCACCCCCCTTCTATTATTAACAAACTGCCTTCCTGTTAGACTTGTCCTATTCTGTGCCTCCAAATAACTTTATATGTGTGTATTTGTATGTATGCATGTATGTATGCATGTGTGTGTATATATAAAATCTACTTATATATGTTATATATTATTTCCTCCCCCAAAAGAATGTAAGCTAGGTGATGTAGTGCAATGATGCTAAATTCAAATAGAAACGACTTAACTGTAAGGCCTAAAATTCTAGCTGTGATGTCTAAAATCTAATGAGTGGTCACCTTAAATTAGAAGTTGTTGCAAGAGTTTAGCCTTTTATTTATTTTTTTTCAGGGCAATGAGCATTAAGTGACTTGCCCAGGGTCACACAGCTAGTAAGTGTCAAGGGTCTGAGGCCAAATTTGAACTCAGGTCCTCCTGAATCCAGGGCCGGTGCTTTATCCACTGTGCCACCTAGCTGCCCCTCCAAGCTAATTGGCTGGTAGCACTGATTAACAGGACCCACAGGCAGCAGACACAGCTTCCAGAGGCCAATCCGACCTTTGAAACCCCAGAAAGGTCACCTCATTCTTTCTCCTCATGACAGAGCCTCCCTGCAATAACTTTCTCAGCAGATTGGTAGCTCTCTGATTCTCAGGACCTAACATAAGGATCCCTGTAGGCTGCATACTGATACAGAAAACCATATACTAACATTATCTGTGTTCTACTGAATAGAGCATTGGGCTTGGAGTCAGGAAGACTCATCTTAGTGAAATCAAATCTGGCTTTAAACACTTATACAAATTGTGGGTGATCCTAGGCAAGGCAAGTGACCCTGTTTGCTCCCAGTTCCTCATCTGTAAAATAAGCAGGAGAAGGAAATGCCAGACCATTCCAATATCACTGCCCCCCTCCAAAAAGAAACCGACCCAAAATAGGGTCATGAAGAGTCAAATGTGACTGAACAACAATATTCTATTTCATTTGTGTTAAATATTTACCAATTATATTATAATCTTGGTGGGCTGGACTCTGGTGACAATGGCCTCATGTTTCACATTTCTTGAGTCAATATATTAGACCTGTTATCCTGGAGACCTGAGTTCAAATTCAGATCCGGTCACTTGCTAGCTAGCTGGGCAAAGCCGGTGCTTATTGGCTTAACTGCCCTGTGTTTCAGTTTCCTCATCTGTAAAATGGGTAAAATAACAACACAGAGTTGTGAGAATAACATGAAATTACATACGCAAAGCTCTTTGCAAGCCTTAAAGCATGAGAGCTCCTTGAGGCCTTGGGACTATTTCATTTTGTATCTCCAGCCCCAAGCACGGAGTCTGGCATAAAGGAGGTGCTTATTAAATGGTTGGTGAAATGAAATGACAGTAGTGCAAAAAAAAAAAAAGGCATTAATAAAATAAATGCTCATTTAAAAAAATCACCACCACCAATAAAGTTCCAAAGATCTTGTTATTTGAAACTTCCAGATTGATGTAGGGTTTGGGAGGCAGTCATCGCTACGAGAATGCATGGAAATAATCAATTCCTGCGTCCTTTTGGGAGCACTCCACGTGCTCTTTCCCTTTAACAACAAACACACCTCGCGTTTAAAGCAAAAAGGGATTCCTTTACAGCATTTACTAGTCCAGTTGGAGGAAGTTCTTCCTGTCCCTTAAAAAAAAAAAAAAAAGGAAAGGAAAAGGGGGGGGGGGGAAATGATAACAAACACCGTTTCGCAAAGGATTCTGGAAGATGTAGTCCCAGCACGACGAGTTTCGAAAGGGAGGTTGGGTGCGCCAGACTTCAATTCCTATACGCCTAGGAACCGGGGCCGCTGCCCGGATGTGGAAGGAACAGTCGCCATCTTGCGAAAGAGCCGAGAGGTGCTGCCGGCCGTGGACGGAGCCCCAGGGCCTCACGCGGGGCCGCTAGCTCGGAGAGCCGAGACCGCCCGGGCTTGCTTTTCGCCTTTCTCACAGGTCGGTTTCTAACTACGAGAGGGTTCTGTTGGGAGAGAAAAAGTCATTGCAAAATCTCTGGGGCATGGTTGCCAGGCGCCCTGTGGTCAGCCAGATGAGGCTTGTGTTTAGGACTTTTTTCGCCCTGTGCCTCACGCCATGGGCCTCCTAGGTTTATTCTGTCCGGGACGTCCAAGGACTTTGGGGAAGGCACCATTAGAGGCTTGGGAGTCACTGACTTGTGGAGGCCTCCGGGACTCCTAGAGAGGACCCGGAAATGCCCTCTGGGGGCGGAGAAGCCAGTGACGTATTCTCGCTTCCTGTCTGTGAGTCCGGCCTTCCCTGGGCCCTGTCCTCCCCTCTCCCTCTCTTCTTGCTAGTATTTACTCCGTACTTCAATGTAAAGAGGTAGCGAGGGGTCAGGCTGGCAAAAATTCAGCGAAGGAAGTTTGCCTCAGGAGTTCCCAGGAAGGTGGCGTTCTAGACAGCCCGGTTTGCCTGAATTCGTCCCTTTTCCTCCTCTGATCTTTGGGGAACTCAAGGCATTGTGTGCCGGGGCTCTGTATTCGTTTATGTGGCTCCTCTATTGTGTGTCTGTGAGTCTTTCAGGTATGTTTGAGGGGAGCCAGTCGGGTCTTTGAAGGACTTCTTTTATCCCATCCGGAATTGGTTTCATTCAACACATACTTGTTTAGCAAGGCATCGGACACCGCATAGGATAAAGAAATCGATTAGAACTTTCGTTTCCCTCCAGGAGTTTACAAGGTGGTTAATAAAGTTGAATCAAGTAGGTGAATATCTACACTACAAGGCAAAATAATAGGAGACTTGAGAGAGATTATGAAGGGGGAGAGGTTTAAAGTGATCTTGGAGTAGAGAGAATTCACATATGATTGGAAAAATTGGACAAAACTTCTTGAAGAGTTCATTCTGATCTGGGTCTTCTAGTATGACAAGCAGTGATGTAGAATAAAGGCCAGGTACTTCCAGAAAGTTTATCTTCCCCTATACTTTATCTGAAAGAAACCAGATTCAAAGACTATTATAAAATGAAGATACCTTAACTTACTAAAGGCAATAGGACTCACCTAGTGATCTGATGAGGTCTCATTGCTCCAAGATCTGTATTTTATGATTCTTACATATGATTTGGGGGCATGGTGGGCCCCCACTTTTGAAATGTGGGCCAGATTGGACCCTCAAAGGAGATTGGCTGGAAGGAATACTTAATTGAAGTGAGGTGAGAAGCAGTATATTTGGCTTAGGATTCTCAGAGCACCTAGGCATATAGATGGAAAGTACATGCTGTAGGATGATCAGTTGAAGAAACTGAGTCTATTTTGGCTGGAAAAGAGAAGACTTCGTGGAGAACCAATATTTGAAAGACAGTCACACTCAAGAGGTGTTAGACTTGTTCTTTGTACCACCAAAAGGTAAACTAGGAGAGAAGTTGCAAAGAAGCAAAGTTTGAAGTAACAATTAGAGTTATTTGAAAGTGCAGAAGGCTGCTTCAACAGATAGTAAATTTTCTTTTCACTGAAGGTATTCAGGCAAAGGCTGCCTGACCTGCTTGTTGAGTATGTTGTTGAAGCAATTATTTAGTTATGATTTAGACTGGAAGAGCCTCTGAGGCCTATGGAGATGCCTTGAGATTCTTTGAAAGTCAGGTAGTTAAAGGGACAGTGTGAATCAGAAAGGAAGAAGATCCTAGAATTATTTTTTTTGTAACCATCAAATATAAATGTGACTATAAATAAATCAAGTTATATGTCCTTGCCATTTTCTTTCTTTTCTTCTTTTTTCTTTCTTTTCTTTTTTTTCTTTTTTTGGCTATTTTCTTAACTAAAAATATTGAATCATTTAAGTAAACTAAGCAAAATATCCATAGATCCTTTTAGGATTTTGAATATGGGAAGTGCCATGTTTTCCCTAATTAATATTACACTATATTTGCGTTATTTCCTGTGCTACAAAAAAAGACAACAAACCAGCCTTTATATTTTGTATTAAAATAATATATTGATTTGTGAACTGGCCTTTTTAGTACTTACTGGATAAGTTCTTTAAATATTTGGATTTCAGTTCCTCTAATGCTGGAGTCAGTGGTTGGTTGATTAGAACTTAGGAATATATCATTTTACCTATAAGATCATACAGGTTTTTAAGGAAGAGAGGTGAGTTATGATTGTTACCTCACACATCTTTGGCAATAAAGACAAATCAGTGATATAATTCCAGTTCCTTGTAGACAAATGTCTACATCATAAAGACCTTCATTGTTGGTATACATTTCAAATTTTGCTTATACTCTCCTTTCAAAAAAAAAAAGTGAACAATGCTTAGTGTTTGAAATGGACTCTACATTTTAGGGGTGAGAGAAACTGAAAAAGAGGGGATCTTACATAAATAATTTTCTGCTTAAAGGTTATTCATCTGTTTTTAATGAATTCTATTAAAAAAACTTAAGTGAAAGTAATGTTTAAAATATAGGCATTTACTAAATATCTTTAACCTTTTAGATTTTTGTTTCTTATTAAAACTTTAGAGTTTAGATTCTTCTTTAAAAAAACAACAAACAATTCTACACTCAATAACATAGCTGTTAATTGTATGAATTTTTTCCCCCAGATGCCTTATTGTGAAAATTAAGCTAAGTCTTTGGGACATGGTAAAAAACGAAACTAGCAAGTGAAACATGCAATAAAAAACTGAAATCAACAGAAGAGGCTTATACTATATTCCATGATGGTGGTGACCATTTTCACTGATCCTAAAAGAAAACAGAGAACAACTTATCCATCTTTGATGACAAGGAAAATGGAAAAACTCAGGAGAGCAAGACTGAAACTACAGTTTTATTGAAACCTTTGGGGGATGTAATCTCTTAGGCCAGATATTATTGAATCCTTTCATTCAGAAGGCCTTCAGCATGCAAATCCTACAGTAGTATCCATGAACATCAGTGAAGTATCTAGAAATAACTATACTTATGTTTCTGGAAGTATTAAAGAACTTAGAATGGAAAGAAATCACAAGGTAGCTAACCCAGTTAGTGGAGAAGAAGTGGAATATAGCACAAGCAAAGCATTCATAGGACCTATTTACAAAAGTCCTGAGGAAAATAAACGAGAGAAAAGAAAACATCACACACAAAAAGGTGGACTGGAAAATAAACAGAACCCATCTCCTAATAAATTGGATATAGACAATGAGTTATCTCAGTTTTACAAAGAAATTCAGGAGCTTGAGAGCGAAAAAGAAGATTTGGAAGGCCATTGTGAGGAATTTAAACCCCCTCAGGAACAATTTAGTTTATGTTATCAAGGCTATTACAATGACAATTTAAAATCTGATGAAGAAAAGAAAGATATTTGGTTTAGTACTATACAGTCACCCCCTGGTGATGAGCAGTATTTTAGCAATGATCCAGTTGGTTGGAACACTGAATATCCAGTTAATGGACAAATGGAACCTATGTTTTTAAACAACCCAATTCCTTCCTTTAGGCCCGAATGGCAACCAGTGGAATCCTCTTTAGTTCCTCATGGCCTTTTTCCTTCTGGGTTCAATTATCATTTAAATGTTCAAAGATTTAATCCCTCTCCATCTCTGCCACCACATGTTTTCCATGCTCAAGATGTTAAATCCTGTGAAATGTACAATGGATATAATGTAAACAGTGGCAACCCAAATTGGAATTGTCCAACATTTGATCAGACTAATAGATATTCTGATTGTGATGGGAGGAACAATAGCACACAGGCCTCTAGAAATGACTACAGTGAACAAGATGGACGAGAAAGTAATGGTTTCTATGAAACAAGAGAAGAATCTTGGGAAGACCCTTCTCTATTCCAGATGGAGAAAACAGACAGGCTTATAAACCAGCAGTTCCAAGAGGAAAAACTAAAGAGGCTTCTTATCCTTTTAAGGGGTCTGCCTGGTTCAGGGAAAACGACACTGTCTCGGTAGGTAAATAGTGAGTGGTATTAAGACTATTTGGTAATCTTTTTTTTTTTTTAATTTTTGTGGGGCAATGGAGGTTAAGTGACTTGCCCAAGGTCACACAGCTAGTAAGTGTCAAGTGTCTGAGACCAGATTTGAACTCAGGTCCTCCTGAATCCTGGGCCAGTGCATTATCCACTGTGCCACTTAGCTGCCCCCATTTGGTAATCTTAATGGTTTTAATTATAAAAATACTACTGTAATCAATAGTACTCACACATTCCAAGTATACTAACACTTGTCCTGATTGGGGAGGTGAGTTATAGACTGTCTTAAGGAAATATAAATTTATTACTTTTGAGTACACAGAAACACTACTGGTATGGGAAAAGGAGTTAGGCTTTATTTGAGGAGAATCTAAGTGCTTTAAAATAAATATGCTAAATAAAGCAAAATTTTACTTTTTAGATAAGATACTTAAGAACACTTGGCTGGGAGTCAGAAAAACTAGATTTTAGTCATAACTTTGCCAGTTATTAGCTTTGTAATCTTGGGCAACTCACTGAACCTCTTAATTTGTAAAGTGACTATCTGCCAGTGTTCTCATCAGTCAGTAAACATTTATTAAGTCCCTGCTGTTTGCCAGCTACTGTGCTAAGTGCTGGGAATACAAAGAAAGGCAAAAGACAATCCAAAGTCTTTGGGAGAGACAATGTGCAAATAATTATGTATGAACAAGATATATATGGGATAAATTGGAGTTAATCACAGAGGGAAGGTTTATTCTCTCTGTTGGGGAAATCAGGAATTAAGAGGGATCAGGAAAGGATGGACTGGAATGATTCATGGCAGAGACCAACCAGAAGGCTATTGTAGTCTAGGTTTAAGGAAATGAGAACCTGCACTATGATGGTGGCAGTGCTGGAGGAGAGAAGGGGGCAGGGGAGGGGGGTGTATATGAAAGATGTTAGGAAGGTATAATGAATAGACCTTAGCAACAGATTGGATAGAGTGAAAAAAGAGGGAGGGGTTGTGGATGACACTGATGTTGCCAGCTCAAGGAACTGGGAGAATGTTAGTGTTCTGGACAGTAATAAGGAAATTAGGAAGAAGAGAGGATTTAGGGGGGAAGATAATAAATTCAGGGGACTGGGGGGGGGGTTGTGAGGCATTTGGGGTTAAGTGACTTGCCCAGGGTCACATAGCTAGTAAGTGTTAAGTGTCTGAGGCTGGATTTGAACTCAGGTCCTCCTGAATCCAGGGCCGGTGCTCTATCCACTGCGCCATCTAACTGCTCCTAATAAATTCAGTTTTGAAAATGTTGAGTTTAAGACAACATGTCATCCAGTTGGAGATGTTCGACAGGTAGATGGAGATTGAAGATCAGCAGAGAGGTATTAAGGATGGATAAGTAGATCTGAGAATCATCAGCATAGGGATGATAATTGAATCCGTGGGAACTAATGAGATCACCAAATGAAATAGTATAGAGGAAGAAAAGGGCCCAGATCATTGTGAGACACCCACCTTTACTTGGCATGGCCTGCATAATAAGATCCAACAAAGGAGACTGAGTAGGAGTGATCAGCTAGGTAGGAAGAGAACCAGGAGAGTGTTCTAAAAACCTACAGAGATAAAGCACCGGGCCTGGATTCAGGAGGACTTGAGTTCAAATCCAGCTTCACATATGTGACACTTAGTAGCTGCGTGACTGTGGGCAAGTCTGTTAACCTTCATTGCCCCACAAAAACAAAAACCTACAGAGAATAGAGTTATCAGTGGTATGGAAGGCTGAAGAGAGGTTAGGAAGGGTAAAGAGTGAGAAAAGTTCCTTAGATTTGGCAATGAAGGGATCATGAAAAACTTTGGAATGAGCAGTTTTGGTTGAATGATGCATGTGGAAACCACCAGATGTAGAGTTGAAAAGAGAGTGAAAGGAACTGGAGGCACCTATTTTAGGTGGCTTTCTCAAGGAGTTTATCCTAAGAGAGGAGAGGTGTGGAATGATAGTTATCGGAGATGGAGGGATCAAATGAGAGTTTTTTGAGAATGAAGAGGAAGTAAGCATGAATGTAGGCAGAAGAAAGCAGCTGGTAGGCAGGGAGAGATTGAAGTTAAATAAGTGTGGATGATGGAGCATGCTGCTGGAGGAGACAGGGTGGAGTGAGCTCACTTGTGCATTTAGAGAGGTTTGCCACGGCAAGAAGGGCCACTTCAATATTTGACATAGGGCTGAAGGCTAAGATAGTGGCAGAAGACAGCTGGGAGTTGTAAGTTGAACAGTAGGAGAGAAAAGGAAGTTAGTGAATTGCAAATCACATTACATATAATCTCACTTGATCCTCACTTATAGCTCCATGAAGTAAGGTGCTATCATTCCCATTTTACAGATGAGAAAACTGAAGTACAGAAAATTTTAAGGAATTTGTCTAAGGTCACACAGCTAGTAAGTGTCTGAGGCAAAATTTGAACTCAGGTCTTCCCCAAGTCCCTTATTAACACTGAACAACCTAGCTACCTCAAGTGTTTTAAAAATAGGTAATGTTTTTATAGTGCTTTAAGGTTTGCAAAGCTCTTTATAAATATTGCATCATTTGAGCCTCACAATAAGTCCTGTAAGAGCACAGTGACCTGCCCAGGGTCACAAAGCTAGTAAGTATCTAAAGTCAGATTTGAACTTAAGTCTTCCTGGCTCCAGGTCCAGCATGCTACCAATTGAGCCTTTGAAAACTACAGAACTTGTTACAAATGCTAAGTGATGGTGGTTGTCTTATTTATACCATTCATTGGCTTAGTAACCCCTTCCCTTTCTTCCTAATGCTTAACATATCTGAATTACATAAATTCTGAATTAATTGAGCTTTATTTAGTAGAATTGCTGTGTTGTGATATGGTGATAATCATCTTAAATAGGCATTGACTGTTCTCTCTCCATTTTAATATACTAACACATAAGAATACGTTGATATACATTTAATAGCATGAATATAAAGACCACAGAGATTCAAAATAGCATGAATAAAAATAATAGCAATGCCCTTTTTTTCCGGTTGATATTTGACTTGTAAAAATAATCATTCAGGATACTTTAAGATATGTGCTGGACAAGAGAGAAGACCAGTTTGATTTATTTTATTGGGAGCATTTACTTTTATTACAAATGAGAATAAGGTGAAAAAACTGTGGAACTTCTTGGTAATTTTGATATTTTGGGGGTGAATTTGTATAATACTAATTAAATGTTCAGTAGTATCAGTTGTGTCTGGCTGACTCTTTGTGACCTCATTTGGAATTTTCTTGGCAAAGATACTGGAGTGGTTTGCCATGTCTTTATCTGATTTTATAGACGAGGAAACTGAGGCAAACAGGGTTAAGTGATTTGCTCAGGGTCACACAGCTATTAAGTGTCTGAGGTCAGATTTGAACTCAGGTCTTCCTGACTTCAGGTCTAGTGTTCCATCCACTGTACTGCCTACCTCTGCCCCATATCCTAAGTAATATGTTATAAATGTTGATCGCTGAAATTCAATTTTAGCACACATTAATTATTGAAGGTTTTGTGGAGGTACTGATTTCAGCAGTATTTGTAGGAAGAACATATTTATCCAGCAACTACAGATTATGTTCCAGAACTCTAGGGTCCTTAAAAAAAATTTTTTAAGAGTTGGGAGAAGAGGGGGTGGCTAGGTGGCACAGTAGATAAAGCACTGGTCCTGGATTCAGGAGTACCTGAGTTCAAATCCAGCCTCAGACACTTGACACTTACTAGCTGTGTGACCCTGGGCAAATCACAACCCCCATTGCCCTGCAAAGAAAAAAAAAGTTGGGAGAAGGAAATTTGGATGAAGCAGATTATTGACTAAATTTACCTGAGTAGAGTGAATAATTATAGTTGGGAAAGATAAGTGATTAGGTAAACTGAGATAACTTAATGGCATATATTAAAACTGATCCCAAGTAGAAAGAAAAAACTCAGTACTCTTCATTTCTTTGTGTATGTATATACCACTCCCACCTCCCATCCCCACACCAGCATTGCTACTTGAAATTCTCCTTATCTAGGCAAGGTCTTATACATATGGTATTCATAAATAAAGACAGCCAGATTAAGTCTTTGGCTTATCAAACAGAACAATATTAGCCACTCGCTCTAAATCCTGGCGAAACACTTTACTAAAAACCATTCGGAACCCCCAAAGGTGGAGAAGGAGGTATTGATCCTAATTGGATTAGTCAAAGGAGATCCTAACATGCTAATTCTTGGTTCTCTGGAATATCAGTTCTTCACTGAACTATGACCTAGTTTTTCCCTTTACAGATTCATTTGGCCTTTACTAAAGAATTTCAGAAAAGGACACTTTATCTTTGGCATTTGAGTTGTTTTAGTCCTGTCAATTCTTTGTGATCCCTTTTGGGGTTTTCTTGACAAAGATACTGGAATGGTTTGTCATTTCCTTCTCTGTAGGTGAGGAACTGAGGCAATCAGGGTTATGTGACTTGCCCAGGATCACCTAGCTATTAAGTATCTGAATCGGGATTTGAACTCATGAAGATGAATCTTCCTGCTTCCAAATCCAGTGTTCTAGCTGCCTTGGCATTTGATTAAGTTTTGACAAGGCTTATTTCTTTCAGATGAGTCCAAGGGCTAAAATAACTAGGACACAGAGAGAATAAGATTTCTTAATATTTTAAAGAGGAAGGTGGGGAGCCAGCTGGAAGAATTTTAAAAAGAAAAAGGCCATTATAGGGATATGATTCAAATTTATGAGATTGAGCCATTTCCCAATTAATAAATGGTTAAAGGTTATGAAGTCAATTTTCAGAATAAGAAATTCAAACTTATTGACAGCCATATACTCTAAAGCACTAATAATTAGAGAAATAAATGCACATTAAAATAACTCTTAGATGTCACCCATCAGATTGGCTAAATTGACCAAAAAAAGGAAAATAAAAGGTGCTGGAGGGGCTGTGGGAAAACCAGTACAATAATACACTGGGGTTTTGTTTGTTTTAATAATATACTGTTGATGGAGCTGTGAACTGGTCCACTCATTCTGGAAAGCAATTTGGAAATATGTCTAAAAAGCTATTAACTTTGACCTAGTGATACCGCTACTAGAACCTATACTCCAAAGAGGGGTGGAAAAGGATAAGAACTCATATGTACAAAAAATAATTACAGAAGCTCTTGGTGGTGGCAGAGAATTGTAAACTGAATGGATACCCATCATTTGGAGAATGGCTGAATAAGTTATGGTATATATGAATGTGATGAAATACTATTATGCTTTAAGAAATGCTGAAGGGTATGGTTTCAGAAAAATGTGGGAAGACTTGTATGAACTGATGAAAAGCAAAGTGAGAAGAACCAGGAGAACAATAGTAATACTGTAAACATAATCAATTTTGAAAGACTTAGGAATTCTAATCACCACTATGATCAGCCATATTTCACAAGGACCAGTGATGAAATACGCTATCCACCTCCAGATAGAGAGCTAAGGGACTCAAGAATTCATATTTAAACACATTTTAATTTATTTTTCCTCTTTTTTTTGATGTGGCTAATGCAGGAATTTCTATTGCATGACTAGACATATTTGTTATGGGGCAGCTAGGTGATGCAGTGGACAGCTACTAGGCCTAGAATAGGAAGACTCATCTTAATTAGTTCAAATCTGGTGCCAAGGGGCAGCTAGGTGGCGCAGCACCAGCCCTGGAGTCAGGAATACCTGAGTTCAAATCCAGCCTCAGACACTTAACACTTACTAGCTGTGTGACCCTGGGCAAGTCACTTAACCCCAATTGCCTCACTTTAAAAAAAAATCTGGTGCCAGACACTGTAACCCTTTTTGCCTCAGTTTTCTCATCTGTAAAATGAGATAGAGAAGGAAATGGCAAGCTACTACAGCATCTTTGCCAAGAAAATGCCAAATGGGGTCATGAAGAATCCAACATGACTGAACAACAAAACATATTTGTCATGAGTTTTATTTTTTATGCCTTCAAAATGGATGGGAGAGAGGAGGAGGGAGGGAGGATCGAAGTTCAGAACTGAACATAAAATAAAATTGAATGAAGTGAATGAATGAATTGAATGAAAAGAGGAATCAGGACATTAGCAAATTTGTAGAAATGTGCAGATTTTATTCTTAAATTTTACAGTATAGATTAGATAAACTATAATGGTTAGTATGAATTAATGTTTATTATATTACAGTTTGTATAAATGTAAAATTCTAATAAGTTAATATGGTGGTTTGGGGTCTGATGAGCATTTTTGAAAGAAAATCCACTATAGGAAATTTAATTTTAAAGAAAGGAAACAGAGATTGAGGGAATTCCTTAAATTATTTAGTAGAAATTAGAAAGTAGCAATGTTTAATAGTTACAAGGGCAAGAGTAAAGTTTGATTTAACAAACACTATTCTACTAGGCACTCTGCTAGAACAAAGGGGGAACCAAATATTTAAAAAAAAAAATCAGCCTTCAAAGAGTTTATCATCTAGGGGAGATAAAACAAACATGCATTCGAATGACTATAATATAAAGCAAAAATGTGGAATGTGCAAAGGAGAGGTCTAGACCTACTGCCAATGGGAATATGAGGAAGGATAGAAAAATCACTTTCAGCTTAGAAAATAAAGGGAAGAGTCAACTTTGCAGAAGCATTAGCACCAGAATTTGGGCTTGATGGAAAAAAGGAAGACTCTTACATGTTTAGTGGAGGTGTTTCAACAGTATCATGAGGAAAACCAAAGAGATGAAAGAGCATAGGATGACAACTACCTTTCCATCTTACTTTTCTGCCTTTTTTTTAAATAATAAACATTTTTATTTAGTTTTGAGTTCTATGCCCAAAGGGCTATAAAGCTGTGCATACTGTTTGACTCAGCAATACCACTATTAGGTCTTTTTCCCAAAGAGATCATAAAAAAGGGAAAAGGACCCACTTGTACAAAAATATTTATGGCTGCTCTTTTTGTGGTGGCAAGGAATTGGAAATTGAGGGGATGCCCATCAATTGGGGAATGGCTGAACAAGTTGTGGTGTATGAATGTGATGGAATACTGTTGTGCTGTGAGAAATGATGAGTAGGTGGATTTTAGAGAAACCTGGAAGGACTTACATGAACTGATGGTGAGTGAGATGAACAGAACCAGGAGAACATTGTACACAGTATCAATAACTTTGTGTGTTGATCAACTGTGATAGATTTGACTTTTCTCGGCAATACAATGGTCCAAGATACTTCCAAAGGATTCATGATGGAAAATGCTCCTCAAATCCAGAAAAAAAGAACTGTGGCATCTAGATGCAGATTGAACCATACAATTTCTGTTTTTTTTCTTTTTCGAAGTTTTCCCCTTTTGCTCTGATTCTTCTTTCACAACATGACTAATGCAGAAATATGTTTAAGGTGATCGTACATATATAACTTATATCAGATTGCTTGCTATCTTGGGGAAGGGGGAGGGAGGGGAGAGAGAGGGAGAAAAATTTGAAACTAGAAATCTTATAAGAACAAATGTGTGTGGGTAGCTAGTTGGCGCAGTAGGTAAAGCACCAGCCCTGGATTCAGGAGGACTTGTTCAAACCCAGCCTCAGACACGTGACACTTACTAGTTGTGTGACCCTGGGCAAGTCACTTAACCCTAATTACCCTGCAAAAAACAAAAACAAATGTGGAAAACTATCTCTACATGTAACTAGAAAATAATAAAATACTTTTATGATTAAAAAAAAAAGTTTTGAATTCCAAATTCTATGTCTCTTTCCTTCCCACCCATCCCCCCTCACTGAGGCTTAGGCAATCAAATAGATATAGGTTATGAGAGTTCTGCCTATTTTCAAGGCCCTGCCAAAGTCTCTTGTTCTCCAAGAGACTTATTTTGTCTGAGCCCTGCTTTGTCTTACCTTCCTTCAAACTTCTGCCTATTTACTGTTTATACTACCCATTTGGCACTAGTATAAAACTTTGTGTTTTTTTTTCTTTATGTATATTTTGTCTCTTCAAACTAGAAAATAAGTTATATGAGGATAAGACCTAAATCTTATACCTACTGGTATAGTTCCTGCACTTAACACAGTACCTTAGAATCATTAAATGTTTAGTAAATGTTTGTTAATGACGAGGTAGGCTATGAAGAAGATTTTTAATCTGGTTATATAGGGCATGGTTAGTATCTGAAGTAAGATTTGGTCTCTAAGGCCTTGCTTAGAAGATGAGTAGATATCATTCCATGGGAAATAGGAAGTAGAACTGATGACTTTGGGGATGCTTTTTTGGTGTTGTTTCCCCTTTCTTAAAGAGGAAAAAGGTAGAAGGAGGAAGCAGGCAGGATATCATACTGGGGTTGAAGACATTACAAAGGTCAGGGAATATATTAATTACAGTCCAAGTTGTCACTAGACTCATTCCTATGTATTTCTTTTACTAGGTTTATTCAGATGTTACTAAATTTGTTACTCATTTTGGTATTTGGCTTTGTACCCAGGACTTCTTAGCATCTGAATAAAAGAACTTTGAAAAGTTTTTGTTTTCTTAAGGTATTGCTTCAAAGATTTTTCATAAGTGCCTTCAATTTTTAATTGAAATTCTTATTTGTTTCATTTATTTTTGCTTAAAGTATTTAATTTGATGCTCAATATCTTTAGAATGTTTTATTCAAGTAAAAAAGTTTTTATTCAGTATATTTTTTCTCAAGTTCAAAAATACTCCAAATTTTAAATTCAAGACATTTTTAAATGGTAGCTAAGCATGTTTACTCTGCCCTCTGCTGGAAAAAATAACCTTGCTAAGCCCCTCCAAATTAATTAAATTTTGACTTTTAATTTCTATAAAAAGATAGTGTCTATAGGGAGCATATAATAGAGTTGGTAAAATAAAATAGCTTTTTTCTAGCTTTTATTGTTTGTCAGCAGCATTTATTAAGCAGCTCCTATGTGAGAATAGCAATAAATGCAATAGGGGCAAGTTAAATGACATAAAAGCAACAGACCTTTCTTCAAATAAATTACAGGATAGTTTGTTGTAAACATAAGAAAATAATAAATAAAGTTTATAAGCATTATGAAATGAAGTATGCAGTAACATAATGAAATGTGGTCTAGGTTTTTCAGACACCTAATATTTGATTTTAAAAGCTTCTGCTATTTATTACATTTTCTTTTTGAAGTTTTCAAAAGTCATATGAAAGAAAATTGAAGATTTTTCAGATGCACAGTGTGGGCAGATGAGCATCTTTAGCTTTTTGAAAAAGATTTCGGACCAATGGCAAGTTCTTGAACTTTGGGGAGGGAAAAACCCAAGGCAGGGTCTGTTTCATATTGTACTGTCTACGTTTTGAGAGTTATTTAAACTAGGTAGTTGCGTTAGCAAATGTAGCAAGCTTATATTTTATTGTTGGTAGTTGCATATGTTGGTGGTAATAAGGTACTTTGCTAGCCTGCTGTTTTTTAGGGAACTTACTGTATCCTGTCACTTTTCAGTGACCCTAAAGCATCCTAGGAAAGTACATTTTCTTTTCCTCTACTTTTCTTCCTCATTGTAGTTCCAGATTGATGCTGGGGTGATGGTGGTTAGAGAAGAGAAGGAATGCAGTTCTTGTTCAGTCTTTATCAGTATTCCTTCACCTCCTTTCTCTGCCATTGGTTATATAGAATGCTGGTATGTTCTCTATTTGGAACTTTGGAATTCTGGCCATATTGTTAAATAAAGGTTCTTTGTACCACTGAGCTCAGTTTATTTAATCCCCCCATTTCACTCCCAGATGAATTCCATTTTAAAATTCTGTACCATTTTAGGGCTTCAGATATTTTATGCCACAACCTCTAAAATTTAAATTATCCTCCATGATATTTTTTTATGTGTCAGTCAGAGTTGTTTTGGGCTAAATATAGGATTCTTCAGAATAAATACCTCCACAGTGCTCATTGAAGGTGCATTAATTATGTAGCTAGTAAAGACATTAAAGATAAAGTCAAGTTGTCAAACTGTTAGTGTTGTGGAAAGTTAGCAGCTTAATAGGCTTGAAAATCTGGTTTTCCCTGACATGTTCCATTTGTTTTGTTAAAGCCAGCAGCACATTAAGAGCAGCATAAAGGTTCTTTGAAGTAGACTTTGTGACAACAACAAAAGGTGGGTGCTGACAATAAAGGAAGAAAGAAAAAAAAATAGGAGAATCGTGATTTGTGAACATTCATTTTAGAGAAGGACAACCCTAACTCAATTCATGAACTTCTGAGGTTGTCACTGAATTATAGAATAGTTGATAATTTTTAGTTACCTAGAAAGATTACATTATAGTTATTTACTAAGGCAAAGATATATGTAATGCAGTGTAGAGATATTTCTATTAAAATATAGAATTTTTTTGTTTTTGTGTGGGGCAATGAGGGTTAAGTGACTTGCCCAGGGTCACACAGCTAGTGTCAAGTGTCTGAGACTGGATTTGAACTCAGGTCTTCCTGAATCCAGGGCTGGTGCTTTATCCACTGCACCACCTAGCTGTCCCCTAAAATATATATTAATAAATAAATATTCATTTCTCTGTATCGTCTCCTTTCCAAAAAAAGAGATAGAAAGAAAAGAGTTCTTCTAATTTGTGAAGAGCTTAAAAAGTGTCAGAAATATTGTGTACTTTTAAAACCATCTTGGATTTTGACATTGGTCAGATAATGTTATCTTCAAAAGGCTAATATGCCCAGAACTGGATTACCTCATTTAATTATGACTTTGATTATTAAGTACAGCTAACATACTTTTGAGAGTTTTTAAAATTTTATTTATAGCTTTAGATTTTTCTGTATATAATTTTTATAATTTTTTTGCTTCTATTGACAGCGTTTTGCTTGGTCAGAATCGTGGTGGCATCGTCTTCAGCACTGATGATTATTTTCGGCATCGAAATGGGTACACATATAATGTTAGACAACTTGGTGATGCCCATGACTGGAACCAGAGCAGAGGTGTGATAACATTAGATGACGTCTCTCAGGTTTTTGTATAAATAAATAAACTAGGCCTCTGTGTACCTGTTTAAATCTGCATAGAGATCCCAGCATATCAGATTTCAGAGTTGGAGGGAATCTCAGCAAGTCATTTAGTCTAACCCATTTCTGAACAAGAATTCTTAATGTAGCATCCCCTAGAAATGATCATCTAGCTTTTGCTTGAAATCATGTAGTGAAGGCGGGGGAGGGGGGACCTACTGCCTCCAAAGGATTCCTTTCTTCTTTTAGATACCTTTATTTGTTAGAAAGTTTTTCTTTATTATCCAGTTAAAAGTCAACCTTTCTGTAAATTCTATCCATGGTTCTACTTCTGCTTTCTGGGCTCAAGCAGAACAAGCCTGAACCTTTCTTGTGATAGTACTTCAAATGCTAGAAGACAAACCCCCACCCCACCCCCACTCCCATCTCCATCTTTCAAGTCTTATTCTCCAGACTTAACAGCCTTATTTACACATTTGATCCCGGGTTCTCTGTGCATACTGGTATCTCACCTTTTATCAGGTCTGTTTCTTGAAAGAATAGAGTTGTCCAGTAGATGAGAGTGCTATATTTGAAGTCAGGAAGTTCAGGTCCCATCTAGGCATTTCCTAGTTCTGTGACCCTAATGAAGACACTAAAACTCTTTCAGCTTTCACTTCCTTATCTGTAAAATGGGTATAATGATACCTATGAACCTTTAGTCTGGGCTGCTATGAGGTCCAAATGAGATGACAGGCAAAGTGAGTCTGGCATCTTCCTACCTTCCTTCTTGTGTTTTCTTCTGGCTGTTTTGGGGTTTTGTTTTTGTTTTTTGTTTTTTTGTTTTTTAGTGAGGCAATTGGGGTTAAGTGACTTGCCCAGGGTCACACAGCTAGTAAGTGTTAAGTGTCTGAGGCCGAATTTGAACTCAGGTCCTCATGAATCCAGGGCTGGTGCTCTATCCACTGTGCCACCTAGCCGCCCTGGGCTGCTTTGGTTTTTGTCCAAAGCACCTCTGCTTCCCCCACTGCCCAGTGCCAAAAGCCCAGTACTATTAGTACCAGATTTAGATCTGTCCTTCATACTTCTGGTTTTTTTTTTTGTTGTTTTTTGTGGTGCAATGAGGGTTAAGTGACTTGCTCAGGGTCACACAGCTAGTAAGTGTCAAGTGTCTGAGGTTGGATTTGAACTCAGGTCCTCCTGAATCCAGAGCTGATGCTCTATCCACTGCACCACCTAGCTGCCCCCCTCCCTGCTTCTTCTGACTTGTACTCTAAAACTTCCCTTTCTAATCCCCTTCCCTTTAGAATTCCTGTTAGAAAAGGCAGTGTGATCATCTGATTAATGCACAATAAATTGATAAGATCCAAAGATTTAAAGATCCTCTAAGTCCAATCCTCTCCTTTTTGAGGCCCAAAGAAGTTAAATGACTTTCCCAAGATCACTCTGATAGTAAGGAAGAGGAATGAATGATTCTTGAGTCTTGCCCTCCGAAGTGTACTTCCATTTCAGAGGGCTTCGTTCAAATCAGGCTAACAAGCATTTATTAAGCACCTACTATGTGCCAGGCACTATGCTAAACATTTGGGATACAAAGAAAAGGAAAAGATCTTGCCCTCAAGGAACAGTTAATAGTTTAAAGGGGGAGACAACATGCACATAACTGTATAAACTATACAGAATAAACAGGACATAATCCATAGAGGGAAGGCACTAGAAATAAGAGGGATTGGGAGAGACTTCCTGTAGAAAGTGGGATTTTTAACTAGGCCTTGAAGGAAGTCAGGAGGTAGAGTTGAAGGAGAGCATTACATACATGGGCAACCACCAATGAAAATACCTGAAGTCGGGAGTGGAGTTTTTTTAATTTGAGGAACTGCAAGGAAGCCAGTATTCCTGGATAAGGGATGGGGAGGTAATGGGAGGGTTGGGGGATGGCTAGCTTATAAAGAGCTTTAAACACCAAACAGGATTTTCACTTTGATCTTGTATATGATGGGAAGCAACTGTTGATAGAGTAGGGCGCTGATATGGTCTTAACTGTGCTTTAGAAAAATCACTTTGGTGGCTGAGTTGAGGGTAGGCTAAAATAGGGGGAGACTTTGACAGGCAGACCAACCAGCTGGTTATTGGAATAGTTAAATGTGAGGAAATGAGGGGCACCAAAGTGGTGGCAATATCAGAGGGGGGAAGGGGGGGTGATGTTTGGGATGTCACAAAAGTGAAATTGACAGGCCTTGTCCAACAGATTGGATATAGAAAGATAGTGAGATGTTAAGGGTCACACCTAGCTTGGGAGACTGGGAAGTTGGTGGTGCCTTCAGCAGTAATAGGACAGTTTGAAAGGGGACAATGTTTGGAAGGAAAAATTATTAATTCAATTTTGAATGTTGAGTTTAAGATGTTTACAGATCATCCAATTTGAGATGTTCAAAAGGCAGTCGGAAATAGACTACTGAGGTCAACATAGAGGTTAGGGCTTGATAAATCAAATCATATATTTAGAGATCATAATTAAATCCATGGGAGGTTAATGAGATCACCAAATGAAATAGTATAGGAGAAGAGAACAGGAGAAGTGAGATGGTCAGACTTGTCACTTTATCCACTGAGTGGATGTTGGACTGGAGTGAGGAGAGATGAGCCAGGGAGACCAAGTCCTGGCATGAGGTGATGGGGACTTGCACTAGGGTAGTAGCAGTATCAAGAGAGAAGGGGGGGGGGGCAGCTAGGTGGTTCAGTGGATAAAGCACTGGCCCTGGATTCAGGAGGACCTGAGTTCAAATTCGGCCTCAGACACTTGACACTTACTAGCTGTGTGACCTTGGGCAAGTCACTTAACCCCAATTGCCTCACTAAAAAAAAAAAGAGAGAGAAGGGGGCTTATATGAAAGAAATTGTGAAGATAAAATCAACAAGAATTGGCCACAGATTGGAGGCGGGAACCTAGATGACTAGAAGGAAATCTCTGATGGTTAGAATTTCAGGAATGGGGCACCTATTTTTGACCTCAGGTGGCCTTTTGAATATTGCCTCTTGAATTGATGACCCCTACCAGCCCTCTCCAAACACACTAAAAAGAACAATAGTAGCTTAGCCTATCAATTTCTGTGATGTGTTATTTTTCTGTTGTAAACCCTGGGCTCTAGGTCTTGTTGGTAGGTGTTGCAGTTATTTATGTTGTTCTGACCTCCTTAAATTGTTTCAAGGTTTTAAGTTAGTACGGAAGTAGTGAGATTCACAAGTTCTAAGTACAAGTGCTTTCTGCCACATCTTCCTAAGAGGAGGGCACATGCATGTATTTTGTTACGTGACTCAAGTAGCTACATGATATTTACATAGGGTTTTTTTTTTTTTTTGGTTTTGGTTTTGGGTTGCTGTTGTTGTTATTTTTGGCTAAAACAGCTGTGGCAAGCAAGTTGGTCAGAGTAAATTCACTGTCCTGCCTGATTTAGAACCAAAAAAAAAATATTTTTTTCTAGAAACTTTTAATAGAATGATCAGTTGTTGCCATTTCATTCTGTTGTTTATGTTTACTTTGTGTTTCTTATTGAAATTTGCCTTTTTTTTTTTCCAGCAAAGAAAGCTATTGATCAGGGAAGATCTCCAGTTATAATAGATAATACTAATACCCAAGCTTGGGAAATGAAACCTTATGTGGAAATGGTAAATATGAGTAATAAAAATTTTTGATCTGGTCATTGTTTTCTCTCTGTACTCTTATTCACAAATGCTAAAAGTTTGAAAGCTTTGATCTTTATGTTCCTTCCTATTTCAGAAAAGATTACTTTAAAATTGCATACGATGACCCTCATGTAGATGAAAGTATGCTTGGCCAAAGTTTATACGGTCAGAATTAATTTAGCAGTTGAAATAAAGTAAATGTTGTTAAACTAAAACGAAGAAGAAATTCTAATGTCAAGTATAAAAATGTGAAATTTGTGGGTGTTTCTTGGGCAAATTTAATGTGCCACCTAACATGTATGCTTTGGAATAGCTTTTTCTTACTTTAGGAAATCTTCTAACTGTTGGCTTTCTTTAACCTGATATTTTGTAGGCTATAGGCAAAGGATACCAAGTGGAGTTCCACGAACCTGAAACATGGTGGAAATTTGATCCTGAGGAATTAGAAAAGTAAGAACACATTGATTTTTCAAATGAATATTTTTTTTACACAGCTAAGTTGCTTGACTACAATACTTTATATTGATCTATACAATTTAGAAAGCACTGTTGCATACATTATCTCTTAATTCTAACAACTAATTTCTGAGGTTAGCAGAACAGGAAATATATTTCACAAAGGTTTGATGATTTACCCAGAGTCAAACCTAATAAGTGGGATTAGAGTTAGGATTTTCAAATTTAGTCTAATGCTTTTCTACTATATCTTTCTTGCTGCCTCTTTTAAATTGCTTTATGCAGAATATTAATGATACAATTCTGTTAAGTAACAACTCTATCAAGTTTTTCCTTTTAATTTAAATTGAACATTGACTTCATTGTTTCATTTTTATTTTATTTATAGCTTTTGTTTTTATGCCACTTTCTTTTTAATATATCCCTTCCCCATCTCTACCCAGCAAGACATCTCATAACAAAGAAAAAAAGAGGGAAAAAAGTTCAGCAAAGTAAACCAACAACCTCTGCTGCCTCCCATTGCAGTTTGACTGTATAGCCAAGGAACATTTCTTTTTTTTTTTTTTTTTTTAGTGAGGCAGTTGGGGTTAAGTGACTTGCCCAGGGTCACACAGCTAGTAAGTGTCAAGTGTCTGAAGCCAGATTTGAACTCAGCTGCTCCTGAATCCAGGGCCAGTGCTTTATCTGCTGTGCCACCTAGCTGCCCCTAAAGCATAGTTTTTAAAGGATCCTGTCATTGATTGCATTAACTATTTTTATTTACTTTAATTTATTGCTTATCTCATGTGAATTCTAAGATGTTGGAGGTAATCGATACCTTTATTGCCCTCTCTCAGAACAGTAACCCCACTAGGCCAGCTCTGCATTTTGCTTCTATTCTCTTGTCACCTCTATTCCGGTATACTTCTTGGCTTCCCTTTATACTTCTTTCTTTTAGAACTGTTTCTTTCAAGTTCACGCGTTTTCTGAAAAGCAGTCTTTCTTCCTTTTTCTGTTTGATCTTCTCATTGCTTCTTGTACAAAGCAGCAGCAATGATGAAAGGAATTCTCTTCATTTTTTTCCCTAACATACCATTGTGACAGGGAAAAATGAAAAAAAGTTAAGAGAGTTTGGATGTTAGAGCTGAGCATAGAATATATTTCCAGGTACTTTTTGACATGCCATATGATTCATCATCTCAAAAATTGAAGGGAGAGTGAAGGAAATGATATAAATTCCTACCAATGTTTGAAGAATAATTTTATTTTGATTCTTTAGTAAATCCAGCCTGGCTTTCGGTCCCACAAGACTTTCTCATCCTCTGTAATTCTTTTCCGTGTTTTCTTATAAATCTTTCCTATAAGCTCTAATACACCAGAAGCTATGCTGTGGTTCTGGAAGATACCACTGCATCACTTGGGTGGCCCATAATTTATACTTCATTTTTTATAATGTGACTGGTTTTATCTTCTTTTTTGTCTCTGATATTTTTTATTCCACAAGTCTGTCTTTATATAGTTTACTTACCCTTTATGTGTATCTTTCTATTGCTTTTTGGCTTACTTATGATTTGGATTCTTCTCAAATCTTGATGTTACTTGATACACAGTCATAGAGCACCATTAGAAAAATAATGGTATTTAGGAAGTGGCCTTTGATAGCAACATATATTGTATATATTATAGTTTGGGATCATTAAAGGAGTTTGCAGGATCACATGGATTGCAAGTCTTACAACCCAAAAACCTCAGAAAAAGGAGTTAAAGTGCCAAACATCATGGAACTTATGAATCAGCCATCCTTTATTGTGCATCTACTATATGCTCATTGATGGAAATACAAAGAACAAAGATGCAACAGTGCTTTTTCTCAGAGTTCATGTTTTATTGAAGGGGAAGAGGTGGGAGATTTATGTAGAGAAGTATATACAAAGTGAATAAGTACAAAATAAGTACAAATTAACTAACTATGAAGTTAGGTAGTGTGGTAACAACTGGAAAGATCAGGAAAGGCTTCATGTGAAGGTGGCGCTTAAGCTTCATCTAACCAGGCAGAGCCAAGAAGAGGGCATTTGTATGCATGTGGGAGAGCCAGGGCAGAGGTGTTAGACAGTTTGAGGGGGAAGGAGAATAATGCAAACTTAGGTCAGAAAACTAGATTGGGGCCCAGTTGTGAAGAGCTTTAGAAGCTAAACATAGAATTTATATTTTATCCTAGAGGTGATAAGGAGCCAGCAGAGTTATTTGAGTGGAAGAATGAAATGGTCAGGTGTGTGTTTAGGGAAAATTATTTTGTCAGCTTTGTGGAAGTTAGACTGAAGAGGAGAGAAATTTAAGGCAGGAAGACCAATTGGGAAACTGATGCAGTAGTCCAGGTAGTATCTCTATGAGGAAAGAAGATATCATCCTGGTAGAAATGGCAAGATTTGGCAACTGATTGGGTTTACAGAGTGAAGAGCCTGCAGAGAGAGGAGAATAATGATGAGGTCACAAACCTGGGAAACTGGAAAAGAAGGTGTTGCCTTCAAAAGAAATATGGAAGTTTTATAGAGGGGTAGTAGAAGGAGAAAGATAATGAAGGCAGAGTGGCACAGTAGAAAGGGTGCTAGTCTTGGAGTTCCTTATTGCCTGTGTGACTTTGAAAAAGTGACTTAACCTCTCCTGACTGAATTGAAGGGTTGGATTAGATGCCCTACAAGGTCCTTTCCAGTTCTAACTATGATCCTTTGATACTGATTCTTTGGGACATGTTAAGTTTCAGATGCCCCTGGGACATCTGGTTGAAATGTCCAACAGGTTAGTGATTTAAGGGAGAGACAGAAGGTGGATGTATAGATTTAGGAATTGCCCTGTATAAGAAGACAGTTAAACCCATTGGAGTTGATGAGGTCATTAAAAGAGGTGAGGTTAAGGGGCCTGAAAAGCTTAGCCTAGTTGTCTGTGGGGGGAAAATGGAACTTTAAATAGTGGCATTTGAAATACTGTTGCAGAAAATCCACAAAACTTGCAAACTCTCTAACCAAGAGAAATATAAAAAGGCTGTATACGTATAATCGTCAAGGGAGATCATAGTATCACCAATATAGAAGGTGCCTCCAAGGCCACTCAGACCCTTTCATGTTACACATGAGGAAACTGAAACCTGAGGACATTGTTATTTGCTCAGGGTCACTCAGGTAGTTTCGCAAAACCAAGTAAAGAAATCAGTATTGTTATGTTTATAGGGTTTTAGGGTTTTTAAAGAGATTGAACTGAGGAAATATTAGGGATTAAAAAGATCCCAAGAAACTGGATATTTAAAGGGAACTTTAAAAAATCAGGAGAGGGGGAGGATGAAAAGCCGAGTCATAGTAATATTTCAAGTATTAAATCTCATGAGGCCCCACAGGTGAGTCAGATTCTTATTGTCACAGTAGTAACAGTGGGAAATTATAGAAAGGGGCAGTGAGGAGATTTAAAAAAGGGGAGGGGGTGCAGCTAGGTGTCGCCGTGGATAGAGCACTGGCCCTGGAGTCAGGAGTAACTGAGTTCAAATCCGGCCTCAGACACTTAACACTTACTAGCTGTGTGACCCTGGGCAGGTCACTTAACCCCAATTGCTTCACTAAAAAATTTTTAAAAGGGGACCTGAAGATGCACCCCAACCAAATATGTAAGTGAATAAAGGATAATTTCTTCAGACTTTTAGCAGTGAGTGAGGGCTATGCGGGAAAAGAATAAAGGCAATTGGGGGGGCAGCTAGGTGGCGCAGTGGAAAGAGTACCAGCTCTGAAGTCAGGAGAACCTGAGTTCAAATCCGGCCTCAGACACTTGACACTTACTAGCTATGTGGCCCTGGGCAAGTCACTTAACCCCAATTGCCTCACCAAAAAAAAAAAAAACCCAAAACAAAAGAATAAAGGCAATCAAGGGAAGGAATTGGGCTAGAAAGAGAATAAAGGGAAAGTGTCACCCCAGAAGGGGAAAAGATTAGCTCAATAATATTCTATACTCTCTCTACACTAATTTTTCCTCAGCTGTTTGGTTTTTAAAGTATTTGGATTATTAAAGTGATCAGTAATGTTCTAATAAATTTACTTCTCTGATATTAATAATTCAACATTTTAAAAGTACTAGAACTAAGTTATGTTTTTCTGATATCATTAAGACAGTTTGTCTTCCTGTTAGACAGAAGAAAATAAGATGAAGATCCTAATCATGTAGTGATTAATTGATTATATAAAGCTGTAGAATTTCTGGTTTCTAATCTTTGAATGAATCTTTTCAAAGTATTCAATCCTATAGAAGAGGGTTTTTTCATCTGTTTAACAACAAAAGATGGCAAAACTATTGATTTTGCTTAAAAGAATAAAAATTTTCAGATTACCAAATTGTCAGCAAAACAATTTAATGCGCAATTTATTTGCAAAGGATTGCTTTAGGTTAGAGTTAAAATATTAAGATTTTTGCTCCTATCCAATGGATGAAAGATTTAAGTAATGTGTTTCAAATACTTGTAATAGCATCATGAGATTCCTAATAATGCTCAGTTTTTAAATTGGAATTTCATAAACTGCAGAAGATTAGATTTCAATGATAATTAACTTTTTCCTCTTAATTTCAGTACAGTTTTAACTATTGTAAATGAACTTTGAAAAAGCAAACAAACAGTTCCATCTAAAATGTGTATAGGGTGAGCTGTCTTATTTAGGGTTAGTTTTTAAAATACAAAAACTTAACAACAGATATTCTGCCAGTCTTTAATATGTAAACATAAAAAAACTGTATTTTTAAAAATTGTAAACATTCTTCTTTTTTGTAGGAGGAATAAACATGGGGTGTCTCGTGAAAAGATTGCACAGATGTTGGATCATTATGAATATAAAATGTCCATCTCTATTGTAATGAATTCAGTGGAACCTCCACATAGAAGGTCTGAGAGACTTCGAAGACAGAGGTGGGGAGGCTGTCTAGACTCATGGAATCACTTTGATGTTGCAAAATAACTAATATTCAGTCTGCTTTCAACTAAAATGAGCTCGTGGCTTACCCTTAAAAAAACAAACATTGAGACTTTCTGGAGGTTTTTAAATAGGTTCAAGTCTAATAAAAAAGAACCATCATTACCTCACAGAGTTTGTTCCCAGAAAACTGTTTAAATTTTTAAATGTAAATAAAAAATAGTATATAAAATTGTACATTATTTTTAATAATTTTTATTGTACTAATTTTGGTTTTAGCAAAACATCTGAATAGTGTGGTGTGAAACAGAATTCTTCAGTTGAATCTTAAAATAATTTTGATGTCCAAAGTAGGAACTATTGAGCAGTTTTTAATAAGTTTATTGTAAAAAATTGGTTATAGATTAAAACTTAACTACTATGCTCCCCCACAGACAACTTGGAATATGCAAAACATAACTAGCTTGTTACAGTGTATTCTAATATTTCATATAGCATTCATTTCTTTATATGGATAAAATATTGTTTCTATAAATATGTCCACTTAAATATTTTCTAAACTCTTAACTAATGACTCGATTACTTTAAATAGATTTTAATTTTTAAAATAAATTGAATAGTCCCTTAGAATTAATTGTAATAAAAATTGACCATAGGATATTTTGCTTTTGCCACTTTTTTTTAATACAGAACACTTTATGTCTTCTGAGCAACAATTTTTCTGTTGAATTAGAATTCCATCAATTAAAATTGTAAAATAACACTCTTAAGTTAATATAATTCATCACCCTTAATTTCAGGCAAAGTCAAATAGTCATACAGAGCTAAAATGAATGAAAAGGCATTTATAAAATATTTACTATGTTCCAGGTACTGTGCTAAGCTCAGGATGTTAATAAGTTCAGACTAAGCATCGAGGCCCTTAACAATCTGACACCACTATACTTTTCCATCCCTAATTACTTTCCCTTTATACACACTGTAGGGATAATTTAGTACAATCTTAATTTTATATATGAGGAAACTGAACCCCTGGGAAGGGGAGGAAGTGTTTTGTCCAAAAAGCACAAAGCTTCAAGCAAGAGAGGTAAGATTCAAACCCAGCTTGGTGTCTTGATTCCAGTTGCGCTTTCTACTGCCTCTGTACAATTGCTCTGGATCTGGTCTATTCTTGAAGGTCTCCAGCAAAATCTTTCATTATTCCCACCAAATGTTTAAAAGTTTAACTAGCAGGAAAACTTTTTTTTAAAGAGACCTGTGATTTTACTGGCGTACAGGGTGTACATCAGTGCAGTTACAGACTTTCTGTGCCATAGCACATGGATGACTTGTGAGTTGCTGTGGCCAGAACAGTTTGTTATCTAGTGACCAACTTCATGGTAAGATGCCCCTTCCAGCTTAGTTGGCTTCGTCCTTGATCAGTAGGGCAAATGACCTGTTTCTGGGTGCTAAAAAGTACCCATCAGAACTTGTGCTACTCTTGCATAGTCATCAAGTGCCCAGGATCATCTAATAAAGCAATAGCGCTTTATAGAGGTCTTGATGGCATTGTACATTTATGGTTTTCCTTCATATATTTTAAGTATGGGATATCATATAACATCCATTACCAGTTACTAACTATATCCTTAGAACCTTTTTTCTAAACCCAACATTCCCCATTTTTGCATCTTTTTTTTTTTTACTCAGTATTTTGCTATTAAATTTTCTTTGTGATTCTTTCCTTTCTTTTTGTCACTCTTACATTGTAGGATTCAAAACCAGGTGCAGTATTTAAGCACACTTTAGAGAAGTTACCTCAGGCTTTACATGTTCAGTGCCAAGTTTAGTTTTTTGGAGTTTTTTTTGTTGTTTTTTGGGGGTTTTTTTAGTGAGGCAATTGGGGTTAAGTGACTTGCCCAGGGTCACACAGCTAGTAAGTGTTAAGTGTCTGAGGCCAGATTTGAACTCAGGTACTCCTGACTCCAGGGCCAGTGCTCTATCCACTGCGCCATCTAGCTGCCCTGCCAAGTTTAGTTTTGAACACAAGTGTTACCTCACTTTTGTTCTTGCTCAGCATGTTGTGTATCAGTATATAAAAATACAGGCATATGCAAACTCATGTTCTGTATTTTTTTTTCTCTCAGAAAAGTGTTTATTATAATCTCATTCCCAATTTCTAAAGTACATTATCTCATATTGGAATCAATGAAAGTGGGTTTGAGTTTCTGCGGGGAAGAAAATATAATTGATCAATTCTTTTTTTTTTCTGTCTCCTTTAAAGTTTCTCTTAGAAAATAGATTATAGTAAATTCACACTTGCTTTTAGGAGCAAGAGACAAGTGACAGGAAAACAAGGTCATAGGGTATATCTTGTGATTACTATTGATTCAGCACACTTTCCTTTGATCTGTGGCCATAATCTTCTATAGTCTTTATATCTATAATACTCCAAAATGATCATTCAAAAATTCTGAAGCATCAAATAAAGATTTAATTACCTTAATTAGGACATATATAGTAAGACCCAAAAGGGAATATTTTTGTTTTGTTTGTTTTTTGTTTTTTGTTTGGGTGGAGCAGTGAGGGTTAAGTGACTTTCCCAAGGTTACACAGCTCGTGTCAAGTGTCTGAGGCCAGATTTGAACTCAGATCCTCCTGACTCCAGGGCCGGTGCTCTATCTACTGCACCCCCTAGCTGCCCCCCCAAAAGGGAATATTTTTTAAGAAAATTTTTAGTAACAAGGGTTTGTAGTAACAGTTTTTGGTTAAAAAAAAAAAGTATTCTGATTAATCATGGATTTCCTTCTAACTTTTTGAATAGTAACATCAGAAAAGGATAAATAAGTGATCCCTTTCTCCTAAATTTCCAAATTAATATTTTAGGTGATCACCTAGCAATAAAATAGTTAAATTATAAATATGAAATTTATTAGTTTGAAAATTGAGTTGATTTAATTAATCCAAAATTTGTAGGCAGGTTTTAAGAATGTAGGTTGTATTGATGGGATCTTTGTAGTCATCATTCCCCCCCAACCCCCAGCAAGAAGTTAATTTTACTTATTTTTAATTAAATAATATTATATATTTTCTCCCAGCACTCCCTTCCTGGCCTGAGTCTAAAATGTATAAGAGATTTCCTACTTTAAAAGATCATTTATATTAGTGAACTGCAGCTGTAAAGTTTACTCATAGTTCTTAGCTACATTTTCCATATGTTTTATGTAAATATTTGTGCCCGCCCCCCCAGAATAAACTAATTTGCAAGTTTTTTATGTGGCACAAATCCTGTTGGTATTTTTAAAACAAAACAAAAACCACTTGCATGGTCTCTCAAGTTGAACTTGGTTATATTTGTTTTTTATCTTTGTTTTGAATTAATATTTTTTATTCTCTGTGCTGTCTGCTTTACTGGAGTAACTAGTTCTGTTTATAAAATCTCTTTGAAATATTATTTAAAAGACTGGGTTGTATTTTTTGTGGAATGATGGAGTTCAACTATTTGGAAGGAGATGCTGCTTAGTATGTCTTCCAATTAATGTAATGTATTTGGGATTTTTCATTTTCTACAAAGAATTAAGTTTCTGAGAGATCATGACTAATTGGGTAGCTGTTGTTTGTTATTAGTGAAATGGCTATGGTTTTTTTTTCTGATGCTAGTTTTGAATATATTTGTAGAGTCAATAGTGGTGTATAATTAGTGGGAAATGTCGAAGAAAAACAGTTTTTAATGTAGGCAATAGCCTAAGTATCCAAGTTAAGCACCTTGAGGGATTGCTTTGCCAACTTCTGCTGCATCTTTATCTAGTATAATAGTGGTTGAAGTATACATTCAGTTTTCTAAACCTTGAATTAAATACTCAACTAACTTGAGTAAAGCCAGTTTTCACTAGTACAAGGAAACATTAGATGGCTTTGCTGTTAAAAAGCCATTCACATAAGATGTTGAGAGCAAGTAGATTGGATTAATTTTCAAAGTGCAGTTCAATGTAAAAAAAATCTGGGCTCTCTTAGAAATTTACATGAGGTTTTCTTCCATCTTTCTAATGAAAATAGAAACTTGAAGACAAGTAGGAATTAACTAGTAGTAAGTTTGTTACCATAGATAGGTCCTCAGAGGGAGGGTGGAGCAATGGCTATGTGAAACAGCCCTGCCTTGTGGCCTTATTTTACCTTTGGAAAAGAAGTTCTTGAACATTTTGGTTCAAATTGTGAGATGCTTTAGGACCAAGAAATATTTACTTTGGTGGTAGCTGATGATATTTTCAAAGTGGATGCCTGAAAAATCTATTATCTTGATTTCACAGGTCAGAAAAGTAGTAATGGGATACTTGCATTTTTATATCCACCATTTACACTTAAACCATACTGAACTGCATAATTTTTTTAAGTGTTTAAAAGTGTGAGAAAATACAGTTTTTCCCTTGATCTAATCCTTGTATGGCTGAGAATGATAAGTTAAGATGCAACTCCCTTGGAAATAAAATTTTACTCTTCCATATGAATTATATTATGTATACATACTAAAAGGGAAGCAGCCAGATACACAGTACCTATTTCAGAAAAAGCCATAAGATCAAATAGAATTTGAATTGACCAGTTCTCATTAATTTAACACAAATGCTTAGGCTTTACTTTAATCTTATAACAACTTTGAGTCATATTGACTAGGTATCTATTTTGAGTAACCAAGGCCTTAATCAAAGATTGTCTTTCTAGTTGTAAATAGTCTTTCTTAAGTGGTGAATTAGGAAAATCTTTGAAAACATACTTTGAATTTTTAAAGGAAGCTATTGCTTTTTTCTTTTATTAACTCCATCATCAATTAAAGAAATAAAAATGGCCTCTACATTTGTGTTAAAAATTGTATCCTGGTTTTATAATGGTCATTGAAATGTATAGTTTGGAATATTTGGGCTTAGAGTTCTAATTGTCTTTTCAGATGTGGGGACAGGTGAAAAGTAGTTAACTTTTTTTGAAAGGTGATAATTTTTGCCTACAATTTTATCTCCCTCTTTCTTATTGTTTTGGTTTTTGGTTTTGTTTTGGTTTTTTTGGCAGGGCAATTGGGGTTAAGTGACTTGCCCAGGGTCACACAGCTAGTAAGTGTTAAGTGTCTGGGGTTGGATTTGAACTCAGGTCCTCCTGAATGCAGGGCCAGTGCTCTATCCACTGCACCACCTAGCTGCCCCTTTTTATTATGTTCTTGACATCATAGATTTCCTCCTCTACTCCTGAGTATAACAAATTAATGAAACATTTTGGAGGAGGTTGTATATCCATTCTCTTCCTTTATTCTCTCATGATTTGCCTTTAGTCATTTCTCATTTTTCTAGTTTACTCATTATTTGCATTTTTTTTGCCTGCTACTCACCTATACTCCCTCCCTATCTTTCCCTTCAATTAAAAATTTCAGTTTACTCTAGGAAATGTTTATATTAATCTATTTCTAGACAAATTTCTCATGATCCTCAGAACTGTGCTTGTATTTTTATGTGGTGTCTATTTGGACAAATGGACCGTATAAATCAATATAGAATGTTGTAAAGAAAAGAAGCTGAGAAAAAGGGCAGAAGATTTAAGTCACTATTTAAATCCTGTTCACATCAAAAAGATTTCTTTGGACATGTGGAGTTGTGACTCCTCCTCAGACTCTTATAGTGTGATGATAAGGGTGTTTTTTATTGAAGGATATTTCAAAATAATAAAGCAGGACAATGTTTTCATTGCACCTGATTTATCAGCTACTTTCATTTGTTCAAAATGAAGAGGATGGGATGGTAAATGGGTTTCTGAAGACCCATTAGTGTAATCTCTTTACCCTTTTGTGCTCAACTCTGCTAATTGTACCTTATTTAATGAATCTAGGATTGGTATAATAATTTATAGTAAAACATCTAAGTATAAGGAACTTCTTGACCTTCAGGCAAACTGCTGATATGGAAGTACTTTGTAAAATGGTTTTAAAGACCTTTTAGTATGTTGCTCATTGTTAGGGATTACGTACCCTTGGTTGACATATTTGGAATAGAGGTAAAATATTTACTATTTTTTAATGTGCTATATATTCCTTTACTGTTTTTAAAAAGTATACTTGTTTTGCCATTTTCTCTCATTTTAATTAGTTGCACCTCAGTTGTTTAGTATTAAGAAGAGAGTTTTTCAAAATATTTGAGCTACCTATTATCTTTTAGTTTCATTAGTTAATATTTAATCAATCTTTCCTGAAATCTTAACTCTCAGCACCATTTATTTGTACCCATCTTTTTTTAGCTTTCATGATTCATCTAAAAGTGCTGATAGAAGTCATGGAAATCATTTCAATCTGCTGAATGTGTGTAAAAATAAAGTTATATATATATATATTTTAAAAGGATTGGGAGCATTCTGTTGTCATTTACAACATGTTATTATCGCAGTCATTAACTATTAAAGAAAAAGAGATTTTTTAATGCTTTTTTAAGTTTCATAGCATCACTAAATTAAACCCAAAACTTAAAGGGCAATAAAGTAATAGTCATTTAGTGTTGCTTCATAAATGAGTAATGTGCGAGAATTCAGTATTCTTATTTTTATAAGAAAAGTATTTAAATGCCGCATGAAGACAAATATTAGCTTACAGTTAAGTAATTCCTTTAATTTTAATAAGATAAAAATGCTGGGGAAAAAGCAAGTGATTAACCTAGTTGAGTTATGTTTCACTTCCATAGAGTTCAGTCTGGTTTTTCCTTTAAGTGCTTGGCATGTAGTAGGTGTTTAATAAATATTTGTTGTCTTATTTTCCACTACCAGATCAGAGTAGATGTCTTCAATTGTGAGTGTAGGAGAGTTTTACCTTGAAGCAATATTTAAAGAGGGGAAAGCATTAATCTTATGACTAGATTAAGATTATTCCCAGTCTAGGAAACTGAGAGATGTGGAAAATGTAGAATTTTAGGACTGGAAAGGTAAAGAGATCATCTAGTCCATCCCACCCTACCATTTTTATAGTTGAATATACATGATAGTGGAGATAGAGACAAAAGGGACAGTTAAAAGATTTTGTATTACCAGTGTTTAGTGCAGTGCCTTTCACATTATAGGTGCTTGATAAATGTTTATTGACTATTATAAGCAGAATGCTTAAAATTAGTGGCTAGAGGCAAGATAGTATATGGTACTTGTAGAAATGCAGTTGATATAAGAAAAAATGACTTTTAGTCAGATATGAGGTTTGGTCTAGGCATTTTGCATTGATTGGTTCAAGCAGATTTGAATGTTGTGAATTTCTTTTATTTTGGGAATTTAAAGATTTGGGGAGAGACTTCTTAGTATTTTAGAATTGGAAAGGATAGTTAGAATAAAACACCCTCTCTAATTAGAAACAGAAGCCACAGTTGGTTGAGAGCTCTCTTACTAGAAGTACTCTATTAAAAATTCTGCTGATGTAATTAAAAGAACTGAGAACATACTGAGTACCAGAGAATTAGTGGGATAATCATTTTATTAGACCTGGATAAAAGAAGAAAGAACAAGAAAAACAAAATACTTGTTGCAAACATGTACAGTCAAGCAAAATAAATTATTGGCCATTTCCAAAGAAATTGTTTCAATATATACTCTGAGTCTATTATATCTTATCAGGGGGTGAGTACCCTGTTTCAGTCATGAGTGTGATTTCTTAATTACTAAATCTGATATTCTTCATTTCTTATCTGCCTTAAACACTAGTATTTGATGTTATTGATATCTGTTTCCCTCTTGGTTCTTTTGTTCTGCTCCTCAGTCTTTGCTGCCTCATCATCCCAGTCATTCTTATTAAATATGTGTATCCCAAGACCCTATCCTGGGCCTCTTGTCTCTGTGCTCTTTCCCTTGGTGGCCTCTTCATCTCCCCTGGGTTTGATTATTATCTCTTTGCAGATGATTTGCACATCTATATCTCTAGCCCTGTTCTGCCCAAGCTCTAGTTTCACATCACCAGCTGCTCATTAGACATTATTAGCTAGATGTTAGTCAGACATCTCAAACTCTATCTACATGGTCAAAACCTTCCTCCCCACCAACATCCCTAAAAACTGCCTACTTGTCAACTTCCCTGTTTCTACTGGAGAGCACCACCATCCTTTCAGTCTCCCAGGTTCACAACCTCATCATGATTCTTGACTACTCACTGTCATGGCAGATACTCATTCCATTTGCCAGATCTTGCCCTGCCTACCTCTACTACAAATCTTGTACCTTTGACCCCTTCTCTCAACTCATATGGACTATTACCCTCATCCCTTCTCACCTGGACATTTGTAATGTCTGTCTAATTGGTCTCCCCCCACAATCACCAAGCATTTACTAAGTACATGCTATGTGTCAAGCACAGTGCTAGTAGTACTAGGGCTACATTTTATATAGTGCTTTAAGGTTCACAGAGACCTTTACGTATAGCATCTCACTTGATCCTCAACAACCCTATGAGATAGCTGGTCCCATTTTGCAGATAGGGAAACTTTAACCAAAAGGTTAAAGTGACTTGTCTAGGGACATACAGTTGGTAGTTGTCTGAGGAAGGACAAAGACACTTTGAACAATTTTTTGGTTTTTTTAAAGTGAAAAACAGTCTACATGGAAGAAACTTGAATTCCGTGAGGTTGGAGGGAGGAGGCGATGACATGCTTACAAGTATATGCCAAATAAATACAAGGTTAAAGAATAACAGTTGGAGGGCAGGGCATTACCAGCTGGAGACGTCAGAAATAGCTTCATGTTGAAGGTGATGCTTGAGAAAAAAAAGAAGGAAGCGAGGAATTTAAGACGTGGAGCTGAGGAAGAGCAGGAGCATTCCAGGTATGGACCACAAAAGAGACAGGAGCTGGAATGTTGTGCCTGGGAAACAGTAAGTAAGGGGTAGTTTGTTTAGACCAATGAACATTTGAAGGGGTGTAGAAAAACAGGTTAGGGCCAAGTTATAAAGTGCTTCAAAGACTAAACAAACAAACCAAAAAAAAAAAAAACCCAACTATATTTGATCCTAGAATCAATAGGGAGCCCTTGAATCAAGAGGAAAATCACTTAGCTTGGGGAGGGCTGAGACAAGGCGGACAATCATTTAGGAAGCTTTTTTATCAGATAAGAGGTCTTAAGTGCCTGAAATTGGGTGGTGGTCATGTGTATAGAGGCTGGAAATATGGTAATGGAAACCACAAGATTTGACAACTGAGTTAGATGGGTGGGGTAAGAGAGAGTGAGATACTGAACAAAATACCAGGTTGAAAACCAGAGTGACTAAAAGGATGGTGGTGCCTTTGACAGAAAGGAAAATTTGGAAGTGGGAATGTTATGCTTAACAATGCTGATATGACTTACGCAGGTGGTGCTGTAGAAAGAGTGCTCAGGAAGACCTGAGTTTAAATCCAGCTTCAGCTACTAGCTGTGTGACCTTGGGCAAGTCACTTAACCTTTCTTTGCCTCAGTTTCCTTATCTGTAAACTGGAGATAATAATAATGCCTACATCCCACAGTTTTTGCAAAGATCAAATGAAATGATAATTGCAACATGCTTAGCTCAGGATAGCGCTATTCAAATATTAACTGCTTTATTATTTTGGACATACTGAATTTAAGACACCTACAAGTTATACAGTTCAAGATTTTCAATGGCATTTCAAAGTTAGGAGAGGTTAAAAGTAAATCAACAGATCTGAGAATCATCTACATAGAAATGATTATTGAATCCATGGGAGCTGATGTGGTCTTCAAGGGAATTAGTAGAGAGGGAGAAGAGTTTCCAGGAAAAAGCCTTGAGTTCACCCACAGTTGGTGGGTGTGACCTGGATGAAGATCCAGCAGAGGAGACTGAGGAATGCTCAGACAGGGAAGGGAATCAGAGAGGAGTGTCCCAAAAACCTAGAAAGAAGAGAGAATCAAGAAGGTTATTTACAAGGTCAGAGACTAAACAGAGGTCAAGAATGATTAGGATTGAGAAAAGATTTTAGATTTGGCAATTAAGAGACCATTGATAACTTTGAAAAGAGCAATTTCCATTGAATAATGATGTCAGAAAACCAGACTCCAGAGTGTTTAGAAGAGAATGAGAGGAGCAGTGGAGACATTGATTGTAGATGACTTTCTTCAAAGGTAAGGATATGTTGGTGTATTTGTAGGTAGCAGGGAAGCCACTGGTTTGGTCAGAGTGAAGATGATAGGGCAGTCTGAGAGAGAAGATTATGGAAAATCCACTTCCTTTTTTGATTCTTAGTGTAATTATAGAATTACCGTCTTTTTAAGATGGATTTTCTTGTAATTCTGGATCCATACTAATTCCTTACAGTGGTCAGTGTCTTTTTACTCACATCTCCAGCCCAAGTTACTGAATTGGAGGTTTTTTTCTGGTGCCAGTCTCCGCTACTGGGCTTTTGGGTGAGTTAGCCCTGCTTCATCTTTGCCTGGATCATCTGGGTTGCTGTGCTGACCTTCACTTCCTGGGATGTATCCATGCTAAGAGTGCTCATACGTTCTATACCCTTCTGTGCTTTTGAGGTTCAAGATACTGGATCTTCAGGGCCCTCTCTTGGTATCTCACAACAGAGTGCTAGGGACCTTGGAGCCTGGGAAGTTCCAGTCTGCATTTACAGTACTCTTTGTTACTTCTGTTTGCTTCCAAAATGCACACTATTGATTTTTGATAGGAGCCCTTCATTCTTGCTGCCTCTACATGTAGAACCTTGTAGGCTGTAGTTGTCTCTGACCCCCTCTCTGTTGTGCTGGGTGTACTCTTTTGTTGGCCCATGCTGATACCTCTTGTCATGAAAGGGTCCTTTTCCTAATGCCTGTGGGCTTCTGGCCGATTTTTCTATAGATCCTGGTTAGGTGAAGGTTCTTAAAATAGTTTCTTATTGGATTTATTCATCATTATTTGTTCTGGTGCTATGTTTTAGGTTTTTATTGGAATAGAGGAGATGTGGGACCCACGCTATCTCCCTCCATTTAGGCATCCAGGTTGGTTGGAAATCCCATTCACTCCATTCTTATACAGTAAACTCTACATGTATATAAAGCAAGTTTTATTTAGTCTTCTTTTTTGTAGCTATAGTCAACATGTAAAGAATCTGAAAACTGGTATTAGACTTCATTTTCAATCTTCTCTAAAACTCACCCAACTTAATAGAAACCAGCATCCAGAGTTTTTAGGCCATCCATGCAAGTCAATACTATTCACTCTGGGAAAAACAACACAGTTGAGTCAAATTAGAAGACATATAGAGGATCATGAGTGTATGCATGAAATGGATATTGTGTTAGAGGAATGACACTGAGGTCATGAAAACCCTACCTATGGCCAAAGATTTTCATCAACATTACGGAGTTGAATACTGTCACTGAATTTATCTACGTGGCTTACATTCTGTTTAGTATAACTATTGATATTCAAGGAGTTAAAAATGTTAAAAATCCCAAGTAAAAATGTTAGAAATCGGTGACCTTATGATAACTTGGAAGGTCACCAGTGTGGTATAAATTACCTCAAACTAAACAAAACTGAATGTCTCTTGAGAAATAGCATTATCTCCATGTTAGTTAGGAGACTTTGACCTGCCTCAGATGTCACCTTCTGTTTCTTCATTTCTCAAAGGCGATGGCCCATTTTGATGTAACAGGATTGTCATTAGCACAACCTGTCTGTCAGCATGAGGTCATACAACTGTGGTGGACCAAATATGTTCTACAGGGTAGTATTAGAGAGACAAAACAGATGATGTAAATTAGACAATGGTAAAAAGAACCAGTCACAAGAACATATTTTAAGCACAACTGGATTTGAATCCTTGCTCTGCCATTTTACATTTGTGACATTGAGCAAGTTGCAACTCTTCAAGGCTACAATTTCTTCATTTGTAAAAGGATTTTGTACTACATGGCCTCTAAGGTCACTTTCAGCTCTAACCATGTTTTTATGAACTTAAAGCAATATAACTTAGCCATGTAATGCTGTGAGACAACAGATAGAACCATATTCAATATAACTTTCAGAGATAGAGAGCAGCAGAATAGGAGAGGGTACCAACAGGGACTGTAGCCATATGTTGAAAAACAGTATTCACACATGCTTAGAGTGGAAAGTACAATGATCATTTTAGTCACATTCTTGAATTTTTACTACATTTGGTAGCATCATCAACTTTGAAGGACAAGTATAAACAACTGAAAAACTTAAGGTATGCAATTCAAATGCTGGAAATCAGAATACCCATACCCATTCAATATCCGACCTATTCACACCAGAATTTGGATTTTTCTGTGTATCTTTGATGTTCAGCTTGGACCATTTGCAGATAGGCAACGCAAGGTTGCACTTGGGATGAGATTCAGAGCTAGACCATAACATATAAATATATACAGTGACACCTCATGTAACCAGAGGTCACTCATCTGCATCTCTCTGTAACTAGCTGAGAACCTGAAAATAAAGAAAAGCAACCAAAGTGAATTTCTTAAATTAGGTCCTAGTTTTTATTTGATACAAAATTCAAACAAGCTTGGATTTCCTGCCTGTAAAGATTTTAGAAAAAAAAAAACTTGGGAAGCAACATGGCATAGTGATGAGAGCTGACTTTGGATTCAGGAAGACATGGGTTCAAATTCCAACTGACACATTGACTCTGTGACTATGGGCAGGACATTTAGTATCTTAGTGCCCCAGACAAAACTGTTAAGTGAAAAAGTGACAGAAGGCAGTTTGAATATCTGCAGATGTTAATTGGCAGGAATAGATAGTTGAGGCATTTCAGAGGGCAATTCTTAGGGCAAATGTTATACTGTACACATAAAAGGATAGGTTTATGGAAATCCACTATTGGAATTAACAAGGTACAGTAATTGCAGACTAATTAATTTGATTTTTATTAGTAGTTCTTTGGGGGGAAATTATATAGACTTTGCAATATGTAGGGCAAAAAAGACCTTGTAATTTTGTGAAGATTTTCCTTTCTTTGTCTTGACTTTTAAAAAAGCATACTCTGGGGCAGCTAGGTGGCGCAGTGGATAGAGCACCGGCCCTGGAGTCAGGAGTACCTGAGTTCAAATCCGGCCTCAGACACTTAACACTTACTAGCCGTGTGACCCTGGGCAAGTCACTTAACCCCAATTGCCTCACTAAAAATAAAAAATAAAGCATACTCTGAAATATTAAATACAATGTTAATGAATATGCTGGATGTGATACTGTATGTAGACCATACACTAGCCATTTTAGTAGCAAGATTAGGGCATGTGGATAAAGTTAGTTAAAGCTTTTTTTTTTTTAAACATCTAAAAGTCTTTTATACATGACATGTTTTGAAGATCACTGAAGTTTACTCTCAGGTGGTATTTTAATCTTAATAACAGTTCCTTGCCTATCATAGGAGCTCAAAATTTGTTGATATTATTGAATCCTCCACACTTTTGGAAAATAAATTGGTTCATAATGCAAGAAGAGCTTGGCCTAACTTGTTTTGCTTCCCTCCAAAGAGGCAGGGTTATCATTAGCATAAAAGTTGTAACCAAATGTCTTAGCAAAAGTCAAAACAGAGTTTTTTGAATACTAGGTACTTTCTTTTCCAGTTACATGTAGAGCTAGTTTTCAGCATTTGTTTTTATAAGATTTCTAGTTTCAAATTTTTCTCCCTCCCTCCCCTCCCTCTTCCTTCCCCAAGACAGCAAGCAATCCGATACAGGTTATATATGTACAGTCACATTAAACATTTCTGCATTAGTCATGCTGTGAAAGAAGAATCAGAGCAAAAAGGAAAAACATCAAAAAAGAAAAACAAACAAAAAAAAACAGAAATAGCACAGTTCAATCTGCATCTAGACTCCATTGTTCTTTTTTTTCTGGATTTGGACTACACTTTCCATCATGAGTCCCCCGGAACTATCATGGACCGTTATATTGCTGAAAAGAGTCAAGTCTATCACAGTTGATCAACACACAATGTTGTTGATACTGTGTACAATGTTCTGGTTCTGCTCATCTCACTCACCATCAGTTCATGTAAGTCCTTCCAAGTTTCTCTGAAATCTGCCTGCTCATCATTTCTTACAGCACAGTAGTATTCCGTTACATTCATATACCACAACTTGTTCAGCCATTCCCCAGTTGATGGGCATCCCCTCAATTTCCAATTCCTTGCCACCAAAAAAGAGCAGCTATAAATATTTTTGTACATGTGGGTCCTTTTCCCTTTTCCATGATCTCTTTGGGATACAGACCTAATAGTGGTATTACTGGGTCAAAGGGTATGCACAGTTCCAAATTGCCCTCCAGAAGACTAGGTCCTTTCACTCTATTTGCTCTGCTGTTCGTGCCCCAGTCCTGCAGCTTGATTTCCCCTATACTTGTATGGATTCCATTTTTGTCTCCATGAGTTCTTTATCTCTCCATTTTATTCCCGCAAATTCTGTTGCTGAGCTCTGACTTGTCCCAACATACTGCTTTCCCTGGCAACTCTGACCTAGTCAGGGCCTTGGACCAAGGAGTCCTTGTTCTCATCTCACTGAGATTCCAACTTCTACCTCTAGACTATGTCTTCTAAGATCTTGATGAATTTCCAATTGACCTCCATTATTGTGTTTCATCCAACTTCCATTTCCAGAATTCTCTTCCCCTAGGAGGAATCTTCTCATAACATTCATGCTGATCCTTGTTCTGGACACTTCTCTGACCACAGTCATGGCATTTTATTTTGCATGGCGGCATGGAGGATTCAACAGCTAACATCCTAGCATTAGAAGCTATATGTAGTAGGTTGATTCCAGCAGAGGGATCATACTTTGTAGATTAGTTTGGACCAATTACAAGCAGAGATTGCAGACCTACAATACTATTGACAAGCCACAAGAAGTAAAGTACATGGCTCTCAGAGCACTTCAGGAAAGGTCTCCCTTCCAAAGCCTGGCCCATCAGCTCATGCAAAAAATTATAGAGTACAACAAAGGCCTGGTGTTCTAAAGCTTCATTCCCCACTTCCTGGACCAAGGAAGGGTTCATTTTGTCATGTCACTTAGTTCATACTAGTTATATACCATGCCCTCCTTAACTGATCACTTACTGCTGAGAAATGTTGAATGCTGCCATCCAGTAGGTTCAGCAAGTATTTGATAATCCCCTCTATGAGCAAGATGTCCACTTAAGGTAATGGCAATCTCAGTAGAGCCAGGGGTCAGATATTTATGCTGATTCCTTCTGAATCTTCAGTCAACCTAAGAAGGAATGAAGTTGTGCTTTTCAAACAATCCCCTGTCCCTAGTCAAAACCAAATCACCCTCCCTGCCCTTCTGTAGTGGTGCATGAAGGTCAAAGGCCATCTATAATCTTTCCTAAAATAGTGCATGAAGATTGAACCCATCTATGTGGGCAAACCCTGCTTGTTGCACCAGGCACCAGTACAAGACAGTGATTGTACTGTTGGACCCTGAGAAATAGCTACAGGTAAAACTGAGTTATAGCTTATCCTATTGAATGCATACCTGCTTGGTAAAAATTCCTGTCTGTACTTCAGCTTGCCAGGATACTGTTCTGCAGACCGACCCACTAAGGACCCAAGGACTGAAAACGGGAAATGGTCAGGTTCTTCAGTGACTAAGCCTTGCGTGGAATTCTCTCAGGTCCCAGCCTGTATCCTAGCTGGTAGGTCAGCCTTCCTACTTGGGGCTTTGTGGCTACCAGAAACAGGATGTAGGTCCTCATGAGCTGAAGGGCTACCAGAAAACATGGATGCTTCTCCTGTGGTCATGGAAACCATAAGTAGATGCTCTCTCTAGAAAGGCCCAATAATATACAAAACCTTTCCCTATAGATCAAGAAGTCATTACCTCTGGAGTCATTAAATCTCTTTTTCCTGGCAGTACTCAGAATCCTGAGGTTTTTCTTGAGTGATATCCACATTTCTTGGAGTTCTAGCTAAGTCCTATTCAACTCTTAATTGCCTCCAGTAGCAATTTAATACCCATTAAGCTGGCATCATCCACAATACCTCTTCAGCCATCAGACCTTTACTCCCCAGGAAATGTTATTTAAATGGGGAAGTGTTTTAATGCTATAGAATCACTTTCTTCCAACACTGCTGTGCTTTTAGACTTGGTTTTTATGGGTACCTTCTGTGCCATGTTAGAACTCAATCTATGTTTTCTGAGTTTTTGGAGAACAACCTATGTACCTCTGCATACTTTCTGCACTAGAATACTAATGCTCTATGGGGGGGGGGGGAGTCTGGTTGCATCACAATGATTGAACCCCTGCTACCATTTCAATAAGGAGTTAGTTGTTATTGGTTGTTGGGTTTTTTTTCCCCCACAACAAACATTTATTTTTTCCAGTTACATGTAAGGGTAGTTTTCAACATTCATTTTCATAAGATTTAGAGTTCCAAATTTTTCTCCCTCCCTCCCTTTCCAACCCCCTCTACAAATCATCAACCAATCTGATATAGGTTATATATGTGCTCTTTTTATCAGTTCTTTCTATGGGGTGGATAGTATGCTTCTTCATTAGTCCCTTGAGATTGTCTTGGATCATTGTATTGCTGAGAGTAGTTAAGTCATTCACAATTGCTTATCGAACAATACTGCTGTCACTATGCACAGTGTCCTCCCAGTTCTGCTTACTTCACTATACATCAGTTCATATGAGTCTTTTCAGGTTTTTCTGGTATCATCCTTTTTGTCATCTCCTATAGCACAATACCATTCCACTACAATCATATACAAACAGCTTCTTCAGTCATTCCTCAACTGATGGACATTTCCTTGATTCCCAATTCTTACCCACCACAAAGAGTTGCTATAAATATTTTTGGTACAACTTTCCCCCTTTTCTCTTTTTCACAATTACTATCGTTAACTGTTTCCCTCCATCCTATTCTGTTCCCCATGATATTTACTCTATTATCTATCTTCTTTCACACTACCCCTCTTCAAAAGGGATTTGCTTCTGTTTGTCCCCTCCTCCAATCTGCCCCTCCCCTCTTTTGCCCCTCTCTCTTTATCCTCTTCCCCTCCTATTTTCCTGCAGGGTTAGATAGATTACTCCACCCAACTGAGTGTGTATGTTATTCAAGGAGTTAGTTCTTGCTACTTCTTATCTTGGACTTTTTGGACCAGTTAGAGTGAACCTCTTTTTATCAAGTTGGAGGTCAATTTTGGCAAAAGGAATGAATGGAAAAACTCATCCAAACCCTTTGCATGTGTTAGGAACCTAACCATGCCCTTCAGCTTATCTAATAGTTCATCTGTGCTTCAATATTTTGTGACCTCCATCTTCTAAAATATAATTGAGTTGTAAAGTGGTAATGTATCTCCATGACATCATCAGCTCCTAATTGCCCTACTCAAGTAGTCCACATGGCTCCAATGTACCTTCACAATTACCATCTTCATGAACTTCAAATGTACTAATTCTACAAGGAGCTAGAATTTCCTGGGTTCCTAATAGGTGGGCATGGTGTTAGAAAGACTCACTAGAACATAGATGTACTAACATAGGAATACTACCAATAAGATGAAGGATCTTGAACATATCCTATGATTTATGGGATGTTATCATCAGTTTATTATTGGGTTCTCATCAGTGACCTGTTGAAAATTCTCAAGTCATTATAATGACTGGATGTATTAGAACAAACTTTGAAGAGCTTTGAAGCAAGTTCATCACCGCACCCCTCCTATTGTTCTTAGATCCTTGATTGTGGGTAAATCCTGTGTGGATGAACTGCAGACTACTCTGGAAACTCTCAAGGTGGCCAAAAAGAGTTAGCTGCCACCACTGTGCCCTGAGGGAACCCTTTTAGCTATCATGCAGGTAGTTGGTCTTGTAGTCTTCCAATCCAAGATCCTTTACTCACTCTGAATCCATCCCACATTTCATTTATTGCTGTTATACAAGACCTGCCTAGCCCCAAGTTTCACCCACTATCCTCTCCCCCCATCCCCTTATGTCTCCCCAGTTTTTTGAAAGCCAAAAGAAGTCTGTGGTATGGGAAATCCTAAATTTTCAGCTGAGCAAATGTTGCCTTCAGGACCTGGTTGCCTGACAAGATAATAAGATAGAAGACCAGGCCTGGGCACCTCCCATCCACCTCCACATTCTGATACTAGTCGAGGTCTTTCACCAACAGTACTCCTACAAGATCCAGCTCTGAAGTCTGAGAAGGCCTTCCAGGAAGAACGATGGTATAAAAGCTTGACCAGTTCACTGTTTATGCTTTTACCAGGTGAGGTGGGGTTTGGTCATCATAAGCTGTACCCTACAAATGCTACAACAGTAAGTAAAATGCTTATTGAATTGAACTAGTCAGCTTAACTAACTTACTTTGTTCTGTTTTCTGTGAATCTCAAATGCCATTAAGGCCTTGCCTCCACTGTGAGACTTCTCATTGCCTTTTGGAAATATTTTCAGCCTGTCATTTCTCTTTCTTTGGTTTTCCCCAATGAATACATTACTCAACTGGAAATCATCTCAGTCATATTGCTTTTTCTGGCAAATCAGACCTAGACTTCCCAAGAAACCATACCCTTACCTCAGGGTAATTCCAACTTCTGTTTTTAGACTTGATCTCCGAGCATCCACTCAAGGGATTACCGGTGGCCTCTATCAGTATGATTGTAGCCAGCCCCTCCAGATTACATTTCACAGGATTCCATTCCTGGGCAACAAATTTTGGCAATACCCATGTTGATCTCTTGCCAGCAGGGGGCACTCTCTAGCTCACAGTCACGTCACTATTCTTCCTTACATTACACCACGCGCTTAATATGCTCTGGAATTACTTTCAGTTTTATATCTACTTATGCTTGTTCGAGATCATTTATGCCCAGGTTCTGTTTTATATGACAGGAATAGTGTTGGTAGAGGTATTCGAGTAAAAGAAGTCCTTATACATTGTAAAGGGTTATGATCAACAATGAGCCACTGAGCAGAAAGATTCTCTCAATGAGCTGTTAGAAACCCAGTGAATATAAGAATAGTATTCCCATGATGAACCCTGCATCCACGGATCTGTCTCCTTTCAGTCTCTGAAAACTCTCCCCTCTGTCCTCTCTAGGATCCCCCCAAAAAGAGGTCTGGGTATCTGCTCAGAGTAAGAGGCAATGGTGGTAAGAGGGCAGGTTTATGGAACCAAGAGAGAAAAAGATCCTTTCTTTCCTTAGCAGGGCAGCAAATTAAAGAAACTATAAGTCATTGCATGATGAACAAAAAAGATCTAGCTGGTAATACAGATTTCAAATGTGCCTTCCCTGTCTGCTTTTGTCACTAATAAAATCAGATTATAAACAACAGTTTCTGATCTCAACCTTTGCTAGACCTACAACTTATATAAAGGCAAATTAATTATCTAGGCTGTTTTTATGCCTTTAATTATGGTTTTAATAGGTATAAATAACTTTTTTTTAATATCACACCCATGTATTCTTAGGAATCCAAGACAGAATTATTTGTGTTTAACTGTCTATTTTTCATGATATCACTGGCTGTACATAGCAAAATAGATTTATTCATCTATTTATTAGCAATGAAAATGCATTATAAGTGTCGCATTTTAATAAAGGAACAAAAAATGAATTGAGTCTTGACAGTTAAACTAGTATGTCAATGGCATAGGAAACATAATTGACGTAGACTGAGTTAACACATTAGAACACTGAATTCATACTTCATCAGCTCTTTCTACACAGGTAGCAATGGGCTGTTAAGGTAGAGTAAAAAAACTTTGTATTTGTCCTAACCAGTTAAAGTAATTGAGACTTAGCTGGGTTTGCTGATAGACCCTTGAGAAGTAATCAATAGACCCTTTAAGTAATCAATCACTCCAAGGAATCAAAATGTCAAGAGAATGCTAATTTTGATTCAAAGTATTTTTCAGCAAGATCTACTTTCTACTTTCATTTCTTTTATAGTGATAGGCATAATGAGTCTGATAATTACATTTAAGAACAGAAGCAGATGTTAGAAGGAAGGAAGGAAGGCCTATTATTTGTCAGCCACTATGATAATAACTTTGGCATGTTGAACTTTTTTTGTGAACTATTATTGTGAAGTATTATTGATGAACTATTATTTTCATCATCATCACTATTATTCATGGTAATAATTCATTTAAGAATAGTATCTGTCTTTGTCTGAAATACTGAGAATTTATGTTACAGAAGCAGAAAAATCACCTCAGTGCATCATTTCTAGAATTGAAATTAGTTCTGCATTTGATTGGCAAGAGGGCTATGAGGTCATCATTTGTTTTAAAGGACTTTCCAGATGGAGGGAATTATATGCAATGACTGGATTGGATTTACATGCTGGAATGTCTTTGTAAGTCATGTAAAAACATGCTCATGTTCCCAAATGAATTGACTATGATTAACCTAAGTTAGAGTTTTGATATTAGCTAAAACTTTTTGCACAAATTTTATTTCTATTGTTTTCCTTCATTTTACTTGGCTTTAAACAATAGCAAAGGCTATCTTAAGGGTGCTTCTTGACAATTTACTTGTTTCCTTGAAACATAATTTCCCCTTTTTTATATCATAGTAACTTTTGTTTTTAATAACTTCATGTTTTTATTTCCTGTTGTTAATGAACTGTGGTTCATAAAATGGTCCAGAGGAAGGCCTCTAACCTGTTGGGTGGATCCTCTATGGTGGACTGATGGGAAGACAAGAACGAGAGTTATAAGATAAGAAGGCATAGATAGGTTATCATCTACATAGATATCTGCTCCATCTTGGTGCGGTCATGAATCCTTCAAGAGGTGGTTGTAATAAGCACAATTTATGATTTCCATGTCTGCTTACATAGAAATCCTCATTATTAAATAAAAATGCTTTCCAGCAGTTTATATAATATGGGTATTCCCTTAGTTACCACTATTCACCTTTCTAATGTATTACCCAAATTCACAATTGACTACTTTCATGGTGCCTTTAAATCCTACTACCTGCCTCCTAGAGGGCCCCCCCAGACAGCATCAAGCTGGCCCAACTTGACAGTGCTACCTGTCTGACTTAGTGTCTTCCCTACCACCCTCTCCCTCAGAAAGCTGTGTAAACACAGCACTCTTTGAAACTTCCTCTTTCACTGATTACTGCCCAATCAATTCCAGTTCATTCACTCTCTTTTCCATTTTTATTTTCATGTTTTAACTTATTTTCTATTTGGTTGTTGTTTCCAACACTTTTTCTGAAGAACAGTCTTGCTCACTGTCCTCATTCCACTCAATTTGTGATCCCTGAAATGATCCTAATTATGACTGACAGGCATGTTTATAATGCTAATGATCCTTCTGAATCAAGGAAAAGGAGAAAACAGTTTGTGTAATTACATGTTTAGAATTAGTTCCTTCAGATGACAAAATCCTTGAAAATGTTTAGATTCTCTCCATTCAGATTCTCTCCAAGTCTCCTTTTACTTTCTTATTCTTCCCTAATTAACCCTACATTATTTCAAACATTACCTATACTCTGATATTTCTGCAGATCGATAATCTCATCAGTGTATTAGAGACTGCAACCCATCCATTCTTTCTTATCTTATCCCTATCCTTCCATAATTACTTTGAAGAGTAGAAATATTCCCAGTGGGAATATTTTGTGAGCTGTATACTTGGAACTTTGATAATTTTTTTTTATTTCAAAACTATTATCTAGCAGAGAACCATACCAGCTCATATTTGCAATAGTTATGTTTGTTGTTTTTTTTTAAGCAAAGGATATTCTCCCAAGAACTAAATGTTATTGAATGTTAATTATGGTATAGTTGGCCAACAGTTCACTTGGAAATGAATGAACAATTCAGAAACTAGAATGAAAGACAAGGGCAATTTCATTAAATACTTCATTCTTGGTATGCATTTCTGCTTATAGTAAATAATATAAATTCCCCTTATATTAGATGATGTAAGGCCAGGGAATGTAATTGTCGAGTTATTTTAGTATTTTAGACTCAGGGTACAGTGTCTTTTTAAGAACAAAGGTAAAAATAATATAACCCCATGTGGGTATCTGTCTATCAAGGAGCCAGGTGGTCTCTCTCAGTAGTTTGATTGTAAGTTGCATTTTATAACAAAGTAGTTATTGACAAGAAATTCATTTCATTTTTTCTTTCATTTTATATTTATTGCAGTAGAGGGAATCTTGTTCTTTCAGTGCTCTTAGAATTGGTGTCAATTTCGTTACCATATTTTTATAAGCAAAAGATACTCCCAAAGTGTTCTTCAGTGACCTTAATAAAACAAAACCTTCATTCCTAGAAACTGAAAATTCTGTAACAGAAATTTAAGGTTTTTAAGCAGAAAAGGCATAGATACCTCAAGGAGAGCTGAAGGAATATAACTTTTATTACTGGTTTTATGAATGAAGTGCCCTATGTTGGTTCCCTGGGGTTTAGAGTCGAGGCAATAAATCTCTCTTCTCACTTCCTGTATCCTAACTGAGAAACCATGGAGTTAATTTATTCATTCAATAGCTATGCATTAAGTACCCAGTATGTACAGGGCACTATTCAGGGGCTAGAGTAAATAATGTACCAGAAAAGTAATGTGACTGATTCTGGGAACTGAAGACTCAAGTCAGTCTTATTACTTGTCACGCCTTGTGCAACTGGACAGAATTCATTATTCATATTCATGCTGTGGTTCAGATTATGTCCCCATGCTCTGAGTACATGCAGTGACAGTCTTGTGGAACAGCTAGAAAGCAAACATTAGTTTTCTCTCCCAGACGCCATTTTGAAAAGGACCCATCACATTAGGTGAGGACATAGGGAGTTTAAGAAGATGAAATTGAGAAGACGACCTGGACTTGATCAGGTACATAGAGAAGGAAGGTGTGCTGAATGTGGCACAATTTTAAAGGTTTCCAGGGATTGGGTTTTAAGATTATAAGAGGAGAAGAATGTAAAAGAATGGAAATGTTCATAGGAGGTGATTTTTGTCACCACCACCACCACAAAAATGGTTTCTGAAAAGAAAGCAATCATTCACCTGCCTTTTCCTATCTCTAAAATCTTTATGAGAATTATCAAGGGAACCTATTGAAGACTTCCTTGATTTAAAGAGAGAGAGAGAGAGAGAGGAGAAGGCAACAGGTAGGCTTTTGCAGACAATTTCCTACAGACAGAGGCAGCTAGGTGGCACAGTGTTGCTACTTGTGTAACCCTGGGCAAAGTCTCTTATGTGAAAAATCATCTCCAACATTGTGTTAAAGTTCTTTAAAGTCCATGGAGATAGCTTTGCTCAATAGTCTACTGAGTAGGGAGGCAGCTAGGTGGCGCAGTGGATAAAGCACCAGCCCTGGATTCAGGAGTACCTGAGTTCAAATCTGGCCTCAGACACTTGACACTTACTAGCTGTGTGACCCTGGGCAAGTCACTTAACCCCCATTGCCCCACAAAAAAAAACAAAACAAACCAAAAAAAAAAAATAGTCTACTGAGCAATGCCAAGGAAGATATGACAGGGATACAGATACCAAATGGGTTTGCCAGTGACATGGATTTTTCCTAGGCAGAATTCCAAAGAAGGCTGTTTCCCTATTGATGGTGAGGTTCTTGAGTTCTTGACTCACATAGTGCTGATTGCATTGAGCCCCAGAAGCTTCTGCACCTTCCTCAGACCCATAACTATTCAAAAGAGATGGGCCTAATCATCCATGCAGAGGATCATGAGCTCATTGATTTAACACTAGAAGATATCTCAGAGGACATTGAGTACAACCCATTCATTTTACATTTTAGTTCCTGGAATGAGTTTCTATAATACTTGTCTAGGACATTGTTTGGGGCAGCTAGGTGGCACAGTAGATAAAGTGCTGGGCTTGGAGTCAGGAAGACTCATCTTAGTTCAAATCTGGCGTCACACACTTACTAGCTGTGTAACCCTGGGCAAGCCACTTAACCCTGTTTGCTTCAGTTTCCTCATTTATAAAGTGAACTGGAGACGGAAATGTCAAACCACTCAAATATCTCTGACAGGAAAATCCAAGATGAGGTCACAAAGAGTCAAACATGACTGAAAACAACTGAACAACAATAAAGAATATTGTTTACTATAGCATTTTATGTAGTTCCTTGTAGATATTGGGTGCCCAAGAAATATCTGTTGAGTGAAGAAATGAACACTACATTTTCTCAATTAATATATAGTAAATAAGAATGGTGAGAGATTTGTTGCTTCTACTATGAACCCTGGAGAATCAATATAAGACATTATTTATAACTGAGGTTGAGAGAGTTTAAGTACTCATAAGAAATTTTAAATATAAGAAATCTAGGTAAGCATAGCAAGACTTATATGAAGTGATTGATACATAATGAAGAAAGCAGAACCAAGAAAATATAAACAATGACTACAATAATCAAACTAAAAATAATTAATGTCATCTGAATTCAGATTAATTGCAATGAATAATCTTTTCTACAGAATAGATGATGGACATTTCCTTCCTCTCAGTAAAATGCAAACCCCTTAAGAGTAGAGATTGTTTCATTTTTTGTATTTGTGTCTCTAGTGTCTAGCACCAAGCCTGACACATAAAAGGTATTTAATAAATGCTTCTTCACTAGCTAGAAAGATAGGTGATTTTGGTTGCAAAATGTTGCAGACTCTATTAGATGTCACTTTTTCAATTTTGCAAGTGTTTAGTGGAGGGGAGGGTATATATTATATTGCTGGGAGTGGGAAAGGGCACTAATAAAAATATTTTAAATGCATATTTCTCAAATTGCAACATATATTTTTGTATGAATAATCCATTGAATGATTCTATATATATATGTATGTATGTATGTCTTGGAAGAACAAAAATAGATTGTGTTATATTTGGGAATTTCCACAGCCCTTTTTAGTGATCCCATGCTGTTTGCTGCCACAAAAGTCCATATTGTTATTAGGAATATTATTTTGGTGCTACAATGAAGCTATAATTCAAAGAATACCGGAAATCACAATGGCAAGTGAACCAAAGGAAAACAGAAAAACACGATTGGTATAAGTTTGCTGTATTTTACTATCCATAAGAATTATGTCTGCAAACAGGAGTATAAAAGACTTCATACTTGACTTGTATGCCAGGAAAAAGAAGTTGGCTGGTCATGCAGCGTAAGTGAGGAATAATAGATGGTCTAAGTGCTTCACTGGTGTACAAAAACAGGAGAATCATAGGGAGGCCTTTAGCATGTGGAATTAATCCTCTTATGGATGACTTGTAGAAATACATTGAGAAGAAGTGCATAAGCTATAAAGGCACCAATGGATTGCTATTTGTACAGGGAGAGAAAGTACCTATGCCTATAAAATCATGGACTAATCAGAGGATCACTTAAGCATTATAGACAGGGTTATACCAGCTTTCTTCAAGGTTACTGATGGCTTATTTTTTAAAACAATAAATATTCATCTCTTTTGGTTTTACATTCCCTACATTTCCCAATGTATGTCTTCTCCGTCCACCCCCTGAAAAGGATATCTTATAACAAAGAATAAAAAAGAAGCATTGCTAAACAATATCTCAAAAAAAGATGACATTATATGTGCAGTATTCCAAAACTTCTACAAAGAAGCTCAGAAAGATACAATCTCATATCTCTTCTTTGGGGCTAGGTTTGCAGTCTAATTTTGCAGAAGTCACTTTAATTGGTTTTGTTCTTATTGTTATCCTCATTTCCATTGGTGTAGTCGTTGTGTATATTGCTGTCTTAGTTCTACTTCACTTTGCATCAGTTCAAAATAGTCTTCCCATGCTTCTCTGTATTCATCATTTTTGTTATCTCTTACAGCACAGTAATATTCCATTACATTCATATAGCATAATTTGTTTAGTCAGTTGCCAGCCGATGGGCATGTTCTTCCTATTTTTTTCTATTACAAGAAGTGCTGCTATAAATACTTTAGAATGTAGGATCTTTTGCTCCCTTGGATTATATACCTAGCAGTAAAATCATTGGGTAAAAGAATATGGATGTTTTGCTACTATCTAGGAACCCTGCTAAGCAGTCTGCCAGAATGGCAAAAATGAGGACCAGGCAGACAATTCTATGGTTGAGGGTTGGGGACGGGGGCTGGGGACAGAAATATCTCCCTCTCAAAAAGTGGGATAAAGAGAAGTTGCAGGTTCCAGTAGTATCTTGCAACCTAGCCAGGGGAAATATTTGGCAGTTTCTTTGAGTAATACCTGGGGATAAAATTTGTGAGGGGAAAATGAAATGTATTATGCACATGCCATTCATATCCAGTATCGAATTCCTGTCCATTCTTATTAGGGGTTTCATGTTAAACAGCTGTCCAGGCAGGAGAAGGATCAGTACTGGCCATTCTTGGATCACTTAAATGGGTTTATTGTTTTATTTTTTATACTTTTTGTCCAAACAAACAAAAGTGAGAGGGGAGAGGGATATACTTTTGCCAAACATCTTATTTTTAAAAATAAAAAAATTAACACAAAATGACTCATAAAAGGGTAAGAATATTTTAATCATTTTCTTTGCATAATTCCAAATTCTTTTTCCAGAGAGGCTGGACCAGTTCTCGGCTCCATAAATAGTTCATTAGTGTGCTTGTCTTCCTATAACCCCTCCAACATGGACTATTCCCATTTTTTGTCATTTCTGAAAACTTTCAAGAGCATCTTTTCAGTTCTCATCCTTGACCTTTCTTCAGCATTTGACAGCATTGACCATCCTGATAAACATTTCTCATCACCCCCTCTACCTTGATATTTTCTCCTCCCATGGCTTTTCTCACTGTTTTTTTCCCTCAGCCATTTCAGCAAACCCTATCTATTTCATTCACTTTTTTCTTTTCCATTTAAATCTAGGCATCCCTCCAGAGTTGGTCCTCCATCTCTTGTCTATACTCTCCCATGATACTCTCATATAGGTCTATACTATATGTAGGTCAGCTAAGTGGTTCAGAGGATAGAGTGCTAGGCCTAGAGTCAGGAAGACTCATCTTCCTGAATTCAAGTCTGGCCTCAGACACTTACAAGCTGTGTGACCCTGGACAAGTCACTTGACCTTGTCTGCCTCAGTTTCCTTATCTGTACAATGAGTTGGAGAAGGAAATGGCAAAGTACTCCAGTATCTTTGCTGAGAAAACACCAAATGGAGTTATGAAGAGTCAGACCCAACTGAACAACAATATCTGTATGCATTAGGTCAGCCTTGACCTCCATTGAACACCAGTCCTAAGTCTCCATTTGATTACTAGATATCCAGCCCAAACCTATAATTCCACATGATAAAAACAGAACTTTATTTTCTAGACCTGGTCCTCTCCCTATATTCCCCATTTCCATTGGCACACCATCTTCCCAGTCACCCAAGCTTAATTCTTCTAGTCATTATTGACTCTTCCCTTCCCCTCACCCTGCCTCCCCCATATCTTAAATTAATTGCCAAATCCTTTGGACCCAACCCAGGAACGATCTCAGGCATCTGTCCCTTTTTACTTTCACTACTATTCCTTGTTACCACCCACCTGGTCTAGTATAATAAAATCCTAGTAGTCTCTCTATTTCTAGTCTCTCCCCTCCCTGATTAAGAGAGGAAGCTGTCAGAGACTACAGATGCAGAGAAGCTGTGAAAACAGAGCTATCGGGGAAGAGGAGAAGATGGAAAAGCCACAGGAACTGGATAGCAGAAGCCAGAGAAGGGAAGCAATGCTATGAGATTGTCAGTGCTAGACTCCAGGACACAGGTTATATGGGTACATCATGCATGAGGTGGTTGGGAAGGATGCTGTATTACTGACTACCCTTACCCAATCCCAGTGAAGATCTCAAGGTAGTGAGTCATTTTTCTTTCCTCCTTAAGCTACCTCTCTCACCTCACTGGAGATCAGTTTCTTTTCCAACTAGAAGGGTGAATAGCTAGCTGTTCCTTAAAATTTTGTTTACCCTTCTTTGTTCAAACATTTATTTTGCTCCTTAAGCTGACAATTGTGATCAACTGTTAATTCTAGAAATTGCTGTTCTGGTTATATTTATTTGGAATATAGCTAGAAAAGAAGTTTTGGAAGGATTTCTTCCTAGGAGATACTAAAGAAACAGTATTTTTGATAGTATTCTGTTGGCTGGAGTTTCAGAGCTGAAAAAAAAAGAATTAGAGATTCATTTTTACAGTTTCATAGAACAGATAATGAATACCAGGTTCTTCGTCTTTTTTGTGCCATAGATTCCCTTGATTGTCTGGTGAAACCTATGGACCCCTTTCTTAGAATAATGTTCTTAACAACATAAAATAAATACATAGGATTACAAAGGAAGCTATGTTAAAATACAATTATTTTTTTTAATGGTTTTTATGTCCAAAGACAGGTTGGTTAAGAACCCTACCTCTAGTCAATGAATGTCAGCAGAGTCAAGGGAACTGCAACCTAGTGATATGGGGTTGGGACATATCAAGGAATTTGGGACTATTAAAGATGAAACTGGCCTACTAGCTAAAGGATGGATACACCTTGAGAAGGAAGAGAAATAAGCCCATTAGGCATGGCTGCTGCCAGCTAGGCTAGTAATGTGATGAGGTCTCTGCCATTTTGGGAGCAGACAGACCTTCCCAGAGGGAAGCAGCTGAGGGAGTAGTTGAAGAGATACTTATGTCCAAAGGGATGAATGGCCCCACCCACAAAGAAGTACCAGGAAAGTAAGAATGGCTGAAAGCTCTGCCCAACCATAGGAAACCACATCTCGGCCCCCATTGGAATAGTGCTTTAAAAGTTGTAAAGCGCTTTCCTCACCACTACTCTGTGAGAAAAGCACTGCAGGTATTATTAATTCCGTTGTACAGATGAGAAAACTGGGGCTCTGAGAAGTTGATTGTTAACAACATTTATTTCAGTGTTTACATTTCTGAACCAATATCCAGTTACACAGAAACAGGACTCTTATCTCCTATTAGTTAGAAGATCAAAGATTGAGTTCTTCATCTTTAATCTCTCATAAATTACTCCACAATCTAGAAATGAAAACAGTTAGATAGAAGGTTCTGCTTACTCTTTTCAGCTCTTAAGGTCAGGGGTCTATTTGCTTCATTCTTCACCCTTTCTTTCTTTCATCATGACTATTTTTTGTTTATTTCTGCTTGTCCTTGTGTACCTTTTTTTGTCTTCTGCTTGTTTTTTTTTCTCATTCCCTGTACTCTCCCTATCTTGTTCTTCTTTACTTTCTCATTGTTGGAAAGAGGACAACCACATTTTTATATAAAGGATGAAGGGAAAGTGACACCAAGGAGAAATCCCTTAGGACAAAAACATTTCCACCATAAATTCAAATAGGGAAATTTCATCTTTATAAGCTAGACAGAGAAGGAATCATTGTATTTGCTTACCCCAGATTTTGGAAACAAATGCACGGATGGGCTACCCATTGATATGAAAAGTTGATGTCACACATCAGTTTTGTGAGTCAAAAAGTGAGCTCCTTAAAGGTAGGTACTTTTTTTGTCCTTATGTGCCTACACCTGGCACAGTGGCTGGCACACGTTAGGAACTCAACAAATGTTGTTGGGTTTAGTTGAATTGGTCCATTAAGAAGACACATGTTCTGAGAATGAACAAAATGCATTTCAAAATGAGTTTACTTTATGACATTAGGAAATCTCAATTGCTTATTGGTTGATTAAGAGGCAATATTAAGAAGATAAAATGTCTTTGTTTCAAGAAAATGCCACCGAAACTTTTATAAAATTGGTTGATTTTAAAATTTATGTGAGAGTGGATAAAGCACCTGCCCTGGATTCAGGAGGACCTGAGTTCAAATGTGACCTCAGAAACTTGACACTTACTAGCTGTGTGACCTTAGGCAAGTCACTTAACCCTCATTACCCCGCCCAAAACAAACAAACAAACAAACAAACCATTATGGAGGAAAATGATAAATAATTCCAAAAGTTATGTGAGAATATCTAAAAGTATATGTGATGCAGTATCATCAACATTATGGATTGATCAACTGTGATAGACTTGATTCTTCTCAGCAATACAACAGTACAAGACAGTTCCAAAGGACTCATGATGGAAAAGGCCCTCCAAATCCAGGAAAAAAAAAAAAGAACTGTGGAATATGGATGCAGATTGAATCATACTATTTCTTTTGTTCTTGGTGCTGTTGTTTTTCTTTTTTGAGGTTTTCCTTCTTTGCTCTGATTCTTCTCTTATAACATGTCTAATGCAGAAATATGTTTAATGTTATTGTACATATATAACCTATATCAGATTACTTGCTGTCTTGGGGAGGGAGGAAGGGAGAAAAATTTGAAACTAGAAATCTTATTAAAAATTATGAAAACTAACTCTACATATAACTGGAAAATAACAAAATACTTTTATGGAAAAAAAAAGAAATTGTAAATGGCAGCTTAATGGTCAAGAAAGGGGTTAAAAAACTGTAAAGCACTGAGGAAAGAGTAGGATTAAATAACATAGAGGCAAACTGGCCCATACATATTCCATTATCATAACTTTATTATAGCATGAAATAGTAATTGATGTTCATAATATTGAACTTGAGTCATAAATAAGAGGTTCCATTATGTGTAGTATCTTCCATTTAATAAGATGAGAAAGGGTATGATGCACATTAGAAAGATCATTTTCCAACCTGGTAAGACTTTGAAATAAATTTGGTGTTCCAGAGATTACAAAAAAAAAAAGTACATGTGAAAGTAGAACTTTTTAAAAGTAAATTTATTTTGTATTTATGTGTTTAAGTTTCAAATTTTGATAGTATATAATGTGCATTTCTACTTTCTTGAGAACATGTAAATTGTTCAGGTCTATGCATGAGTATGATGCTGGAAACCTGCTAATATTGTTACATGGTACAAAAAGCACCGTCATTTTGTTATGTTCAGTAAATTAAATAGCATAATTGTAAATTTTCTAAATTCTGTTTTCTATATTTAGAGAAGAAAATTTGAAGAAAACTGGACAGAAACCTAGCAGAGCAAGTCAGAGGAGAAACAGGAGAAGAAATAGGAAACTGAAGAATAATAATGGCAAATCTATGGAGAAAGAATCATATGGAACCCTGTGTCTTCCCATGCCAGAGGAGGAGGGCACATCTGAAAGTGAAGAACATTACTCAGAAGAGGAGAATGATGGAAACTTAGTGTTCATGTCCATTGGAGATCTGGGATGTACATCAACAGATTCTATAAATGGACACAGTGAAGAAAGCAGTAAAAGCCTAAAACCTGAACTTGGAAAAGAAAATGTTTCTAATGTTCAATCTGTCACATCTGTACCTTTGGAAAGTCCACCAAGGTGTGACTCAGTTGCAGAAAGTGACAACTTGTATCAGTTAAACTTGACATCCATTCCCCATGGAAATGCAGTTGGACAGATTTTTAATCATCATACAATGGTTCAAAACTTTGTAGGAAGACAGAATAATCCCTGTGTACCGAGTATCAAATGCTCCGAAGTGAAGGCTGACAGTCATGGTGAAGCAAGTCACTCTGTGGTGTTCGGCATTAAGGATAGAATTGTGTCTGCTAAGGCCACTTGTGTTCTTACACAGGAGAATAGCATGTCAGCTGAAAGCCCCAGGGATAAAGAAATGCTGCCTCATCAGTACAGATTTGACTCTTCATATGAAAATTTAAAATATGGGCACAGGGCAAATAGGAATCAAACAAATTGGGCTTTTTTCTCAGCCACATTATCTGATGAAAAACTAGAGTGGGATTTGGATACACAGCCCTCTTTTGCTGGTTGGCCTGAAGGGCCTCATAACTTTATAAACCCACAGAGACAAAAGAAAGCTAGGTGTTCCAGACAGACTTGTTGTGATGGCCCTGGGGAACCGATGAGACTTGTGCACAGATACGAAGACACAGAAAAAGAAAACCATCTGCAGTCACTGGTGGAGGAGAATACTGATGCACTAAGAAATGAGAAGCCGGCATCTCCTCCAAATAAACCTGTGGACCTAATTCCATTCATAGAGATGGAAACTAATATCCTCAGAAGCAACTTGCCTGAAATACATGTTCAAAGGAAAACATCAGCAGTGATTACTAAGAAGGGAAAACCCAGAAGGATTTTTAATTTGGCACCGAACTTTCACCTGCCAAGACAAATTGTGGTTAGTGTAGAGAAGGACAGAGAGGCTCTGTTAACAGATAGTCACACATTTAAAAACATTTTGGTTGTAGAAAATGACAGAATTCCAGAATTGAATCAGGAAGAGAAGAATAAGGCAGCAGAGATGACTCTCCAAAATAATCCATCCAGATTTAACCAGGATTATGCCGTAGAGCTTGCATCCAACCCTGGAAAAGAATGTCAGTCTCAAGATGTATCATTCAATCAGCTGAGGCAGATTTTGTGTCTTCCTCAAAGGGGTGTGTTGAAGCTTCTGTTTACAAGTGAGAAAAGAATTCTGATGTTTAAATCACAGACAGTGGGGAATAGGCTGAATGAGGTAGAAGTAATTTCTTCAGAAATCTCAAATCCCGAGCCTGATATCGTATTATCTGCTAAAGTTTCTTCTGAGCATCCTGGTTTTGACTTTGATATATTTTCTGGAAGTTTTGGTGCCAGTGTTCACAAAAGAAATGAACCCGAGTCATCACAATGTGTACAAACTGAAGACCCTCGAGATTCACTAAGTGTTATGCCTGATTCCTTTGGTCTGCCCTTACCCCAGAGATTTGCTTTCCAACTTGTAAATCTTTTTGGATCTCCTGGAGTTCCAATAGGTAACTTTTTTTTTTTAATCTCTTAAAATGAATTTTCCAGTTTCATACCGCAAGTTGCCTTACATTCAGGTATTACGTGGTGTTTCACTGACTGTTTTCACATAGTTTTATTGCTTGGGCAGAGCTTTTCAGTTTTGCACTCAGAAGATTCATTACAAATAGTACTTTCTCCTCGATACGATTATTAGTTATTTTTGAGTGAATAATATTATGTGGGCATTCTTAATCTAAATAGACTCTGGGAGAATGAAGAGAGATGAAAGGCTGGACAAATGAGTGACTTAGGGACTATTGAGGAAATTAAACTTTTATTTCCCTTAGAACTTAACACCTTGTCAAAATTCCCAGTTGGCACATGACCCCTACTTTATCCTCATTCACAGTTATAATAAAATTGTGCAGCTCAGGTTGAACTGTAAGAATAAATTGATCATTGGAGAAACCTAGAAATAGGGGAAGAAAAACCTTGAACTTATTCAAACTGAGATTTGATAACCATCTTTGAGGGATATTGTAAAAGAAAGGGAATTTGGACTAGATGGCCCCCAAATTCCCTTCCTAATTCTGTTGACATGATTAAGTTTTTAAAAAATCCAATTGTAGAGGGCAGCTAGGTGGCACAGTGGATAAAGGCCCTGGATTCAGGAGGACCTGAGTTCAAATCCCTGGCCTCAGACACTTGACACTTACAAGCTTTGTGACACTGGGCAAGTCACTTAACCCCAATTGCCTCACCAAAAAAAAAAGAAAGAAAGAAAGAAAGAAAGAAAATCCAATTGTAGGGGAAGCTAGGTGGCGCAGTGGATAGAACACCGGCCCTGGAGTCAGGAGGACCTGAGTTCAAATCCAGCCTCAGACACTCAACACTTACTAGCTGTGTGACCCTGGGCAAGTCACTTAACCCCAATTGCCTCACCAAAAAAAAAAAAAAGGAAAAAAAAATCCAATTGTACCTAAAGTGGAATTGATTATGAGATGGACAAGTATACATGTCTAAATAATTTAATGTGAAACTTATGCTATGGAACTCTTTAGTCTGGCCAAGCCTATGGACTACTTCTTAGAGTGTTTTAAAAATGCATAAAATAAAATACATAGGATTGCAAAGTGTGTTAAGATAATGGAATTTGGTAGATGCCCAGGGGTCCTACTAGATTGACTTAGTAGTGGGTGTGAATGAGGAACTACTAAGTACCCACTTAAAGGTGATTAGATATTGAATTTAAATTTAGCCAACTCTGAGGTGGAGTGTTCTTAGAGGCTATGGACTGCTACATCAAGAACCACCCATTTTCTGGGAGGAGGACAGGAAGTAGGAAGCAAACACTGGCAGAGGGGATCTTCCTCTTTTGGTTTGAGCTGGCAGAATTTTATGTGGGCTGTTAGGAAAGAAAAGGTTTCTATCTCTCTGGCTATACCAAATAGATCCAAGCTTTAATAAATTCTTAAAAGCCTAAACTCTTAGTGAATTTATCATTGATTTTAGCCTGTTTCCCCCAAACTGGGGGAACAGATTAGAACCCACATTTAGATTTTTTTTTGGGGGGGGGGTGAGGCAATTGGGGTTAAGTGACTTGCCCAGGGTCACACAGCTAGTAAGTGTTAAGTGTCTGAGGCCAGATTTGAACTCAGGTACTCCTGACTCCAGGGCTGGTGCTCTATCCACTCACGCCACCTAGCTGCCCCCCCACATTTAGATTTTTAAACAACACAAAAGAAAACCAATGATAGGGACATACAGCTCTCAAAACAAAAACACATTCATGGTCCCCAGGTTAAAAATCCCTGTAGCAGAACAACAGCCTCACATTCTTCTGTCTGCGGATAGGGGACACAAATTGAATAAGCTAAGACACAAATGCTTATGTGTCATGTGTCCCTTTCTAAGACTCGTGGCTGTAAATTTCTCCTCTACCATGTTATTGTTTTCTAGTATCCTCCAGGGGTATGAGGATTCATCTGCTACCTCTCACCTTGCTTGCTTACTTTTCCACTCTGTTCTTAATCCTACATTTGCTCCTTGACAGTCTCAGCCAGTTTAGCTCCAAAAACATCTTACTAAAAATTGGCAATGAATTTCAGGGCCAGAGGGACAGTCAGTAACCTGTTCTTGGTGGTTTTGAATCCTGTTAAAGCTTTAAGGCAGTGATTCCCAACCTTCAAGGAACTATGTCTTTTCATTTTCCATCCTCCTAAAACTACTATATGGCATATTTATTTATTCATTCATTTATTCTTGGTTTTTTAATTTTTTAAAATTTTAAATGTTTGCAAAGTGTTTTACATCTATCTTCAGAGCAATTCTGTTGGGTGCTGTTATTATCCCCATTTTTCAGATGTGGAAACTAAGACTGAGAGATGTTCAAGGATGATGATCCTGCCTTAAACACTTCCTAGTTATGTGACCCTGTCAAGTCAGCCTCAGTCTCCTCATCTGTAAAATGAGGATAAAAATAGCATCTACCTGGGGCAGCTAGGTGGCACAATGGATAGAGCACCAGCCCTGGATTCAGGAGGACCTGAGTTCAAATCCAGCCTCAGGCACTTAACAATTACTAGCTGTGTGACCCTAGGCAAGTCACTTAACCCCAACTGCCTCACAAAAAAAATAGCATCTACCTTCCAGGTGTGATGAAATAATGGGATTTAGCAGATACTCAAAGACCCACCTGGAGATTAATCTATACTGATTGAATCAAGTGAGAGTGATTGACTGCTGATTAAGCCTACTTCAAGTTAATTGGATTGTAATCACACCTGGCTATCCCTTAAGAAGGTATTGTTCTGAGAAACTAGACTGTGAACTCAACTTGAGAACACCTTCAAAGCCAATGGATTTGGATGACACCAACCAATCACCTTGAAGCAGTGTGTAAGGACCGCCTCTCTTCCTGATCTATAAAAAGCTTTAACAAACAGCTTGCTAGTGTGTTCCTGATTAAAGCAGGCTCATGGAGGAGGACTTAAGGAAGAACCCAACCAGGCTAGACTGGAGCTGAAGCTTCTGATTTAAGGCGACCACAATTTAGATTTTAAACATCACAAAGGGTTGTTGTGAAAATCAAATGAGATAATGTATGTAAAACACCTTGTAAATACCAAATGTTAGCTACCATTATTGTGATTGTGATTATTATTTTTCTTATTACTGGCCCCCAAGGTTATTCTCTCTCCTCCCTCAAGGAGTTCAGTACCTGGCTCACTGTCTTCTTCCCAAATCCTTCCATGAGAGACTTCAGTACACATGTTGACATTAAATACCCCAACATCCTAGTTTCTTAGTCCCCTCAATTCCATAACCTACTCCTTGACTCTCTCCTAGCCTCACAAAGTGATGTAGCCCCATACACATCCTATATCTTATAATCACCTACAAATACTCAACTTCCATGTCTATCTGATCATAACGTCCTATCATCTCACCTTTCCTTTTGACTTGCCCCTTCTAACCCTATTCTTTGTCTTCATTGTGACCCCATCCCTGGACTTTCTCAGGCTGTTACCCTGGTTTTAATTTGTCTTTCCTCCATTTCCAATCTCAACTCTCTCATTAACCAATTCAATACCACATTGTCTTCTATTCTCAAATTCCTTGTACTCCACACCATCCTATTTCCACTCATGCCTTGCCAAACTGAAACTCTGATTACTGCTCCCAGTCTGCCTTGCTCTACTTACCTTGCTGCTGAATGAAGTTGGTTGGAAGAAGTCCAGCTCATTCATCCACTTACAAATGTATGTTATCTAACCTCATTTGGGCCCTTACTCTAGCAAGGAATCCTTTTACTCCTTCCTCACTAATTCCCCATCCAACTTGCTAAAAAGGCTATTTCAAATCTTTTCTCTTACAACATTTTCTCTTCTCTTTCCATATCTTTTCCTCTCTCCCCCCAACTCCCTCAATTGAGGACTTGTCTTGTACTTTACTGAGAAAGCAGGGACATTTGCTAGGAGCTCTCTCTTCTCCACTTCTTTTCATTGCAAATCCCTCTGATATCTCTATGACTTAAATGGCTCAGGAGACTAAGTCTGGGGCCATGGACAAAGCTTTCTTATGTCTTAAGTACAAAAGCTAGCCCATAAGGGGGCAAGAGTTGTTCTCTCATACTTAACCAGCATACCAAGTTGTTCAATACATAGGTTCTCTCCTCTTTTGTTCTAGTCTCCGATAATGAAGTGGTCCTTCTTGCTAAGGCCAACTCTTCTACATGTAGTCTTTATCCCATCCCCTCCTGTCTTCTCCAGCAGATTGCCCCCTCACTTATTCTCTCTCACTCTGTAATCTCCATTCTCTCATTTACCCATTCTGTCACTATTGCCTTCAAACATGCTCAAGTCTCCCCTGTACTTAAGAAGAAAACACTTTATTAGACCCTATCATCCTGTCAAGTTATTCTCCTATAGTGTTCTTCCCTTTCTCAGCCAAACTCCTAGAAAAATCTATCTATACTCATTGCCTCTATTTCCTCTTTTCTTGTTTCTCAACTCTTTGTACTCTGACTTCTGACCTCATCACACAGCTGAAATTGTTCTCTCCAAAGTACCACTGTTCTCTAAACTGCCCAAATCTGATGGTCTTTCCTCATTCCTTATCCTTCTTGACCTTTTTGCTGCATTTGACATTTTTGACCACCTCTGGATTCTCTTTCTTATTTGAGTTTTTGTGACAGTACTTCCCCTAGCTCTCCCCCTGATTGTCTGACTGACTCTCAACTTCCTTTGCTGGCTCATGAAATAGGTCATGCCACCTTACTGTGGGTGTACCCCCAAGACTCTCTCCTGGGACTTTCCTTTCTCTCTCAACTTTTGCTTGGCAACCTCATCAGTTTTGTCATAGGTTGGACGTGATTCAGGCCAGTCTGGTATTTCACCTTCGGAAGTGCAATGAGATGAGACACTTGTGGACCATCTAACAATTGTTGTTCATCCCTTGTTTTTGAAGAAGAGCAACATCATCACAGGGTGATGTCTTGACTTGCCCATAAATTGGATTTAAGTGAGGCAGAGTTGCACAAAGTCATCAGCCTCACTCTCCCAGAGTCTCTGAAGTCCAGCGGTAACACAAAAATCAGCCCAACTGCCAACAGCCTGGGATGCAGTGGATGACCTTGGCATTTTCAATGTCTGACCAAGCTCTAAGTGCTCCACGGTGCCCGCTTCAGCCGCCTTCCTGGCCTTTGGAGCAAATTGTTCTCATCCAGCCATTCTGCCAGGGGAAATCTTCATGTGCTTGTGGTAGACATCCCCCTAACTCACTGATAGGTTTGAGGCCTGTTGGTTACCATCAGCCTGGTTTATCCTGTCTGCTGAGATGTTTTACCAGGGCATGGCCACTGTTCATGCTATAGCTTCTTGGAGCCACAGGTGAGAGTTGGGTGAATCAGGGAGACACCAAAGGTGGATGAGCAGCTCTGAAAAGGGCTCAGCAAGCCCTCACACAAGAGGTGCTAGTCCTCCTGAACATCCCATAGACCCTCATCTAACAATTTTGAAAAAGAGGTGTACTTAGTTATAGCATAGACAAAATACTCAGCAAGAACATAGAATTAACTAACTTGAGCCAGCTTCCCTGCCTCTGCATTCCCCATAATGGTATACTTGGTCAAGTCAGACAGAACAACTTTCACCTCCTTGTGAACTGAGCAGAAAGCTATGTCAATGGCCCAATTCTTGGTCTCCTGAACTTGAAGTCTTGAGGATGTTTTCAATACCATTTAAGGAAAAATTAATCTAGCCTACAGATAAAGCATTAATTAAACATTTACTCTGTGTTTAGTACTGTGTTAACACTAGGGATACAAAAACTAGAAGACAAGATGACCTATTCTCATGGAACTTATATTCTGATGGGGGAAGGAAACTCTTAAAAGGAAGATGGAAAGGTATGGCTAGGGATAGAGTTGTAACTGCATGCAGGCAAGGTGGCTGGTATGAAGAGTGAGCTGGGAGGGAATTGAGGAGTGTGATTGAGACTTCTGATGATATGGTGGTTCTGTGCAAGGACTCATCAGTTAGCAAGTCAGCCTCAGCACAGAGTCATCTTCAGGAAGACAATACAGCCAGTGTGGTGCAGTATACTAACCCCTGCTGCTATGAAAGATAGGATAGTGTTTCCTTAAATGGTATTAAGACCATCCTTGAAATTTAGTTGGCTCAGGAATTAAAGGCTCTGGCTATTGTCATCATTTTCTGGTCACCTGAGTACAAAGCAGCCATGGGAAGTTCACTGATGCTTGGCCGGTGGAAAACAATGGGCAACTGATGCAAGGAAGCAACAGAGCTAAACCAGTTTGAGCTGTCCTGAATGCCTATCCTTACTGAATATCTTTCTCTTGCTATGGTGGCTCAGTAAATCTCCTTTTGTTAACTAATGAATGATCTATGAGTACTTCGTGCTGTTCCAGTACCAAGCCTAAACTACTAGAGGACTGAGCTGAGTAGACTCAACTTAGAACACGCACATAGCAAATATTGCTCCTCTCACAAGCTCCCATGAGTTTAATTATCATGTCTTTTCAGATGACTCACAGATCCATATATCCATTCCAATTTCTCTCCTGACCTCTAGTTGTGAATCACCAGCTGCCTATTTGACATTTTAAAGTGCATGTCCTGAAGGCATCTTGAACTCAATGTTCCCACACTGAACTCATTATCTTTGCCTCCAAAACCACCTACCCACCCCCTCCTGAATGTCCCTATTTCCGTGGAGAGCACCATCATCTTTCCAATCACTGGGTTCACAATCTTGGTATTATTCTTAACTCTTCACCTTCCATCACCTCACATAGCCAATTAGCTGCCAAATCTTGCTTCCACCTCCATAACATCTCTCCTATCCAATCTCTTCTTATTATTCAGATGGCTGCCATATAGGCCCTCATAACCCTCACCTGTAGTATTACAATAATCTTTTAATTAGTCTCCCTGTCTCCAGTGTTTCCCCATTTTACTCCATCTTCCACATAGCTGCCAAAGTAAATGTGCAATCTCTACTTGGTAAACTCCAGTGATTCCCTAGGTAAGAATTTGTGATATAACAGTTACTGACAATGGCTGGGTCAGAGAACCTGGTAGTCATATTCCCTGGGAGTCCTGATGACTGACAGAATCTAGACTAGTACCTTTAGGAGTGTATGTAGAAAAAATGATAAAAATATAAACAATCTATAAATATTGTAAGAGAAATGTTAAGATGATTTTTGGAGGGACTGTGGTGATTCTGGCTTAGATTTCTGGAATGGCTACATGGAGAAATCAGGTTTGCATCTGTTTCTTAAAGGAGGAAAAGACCTTGCCTATGGAAAGGCAAGGTAGGAAGGAATATCCAGGCTGGGAATTTTATTGGAGGGGAGGAGAGAATGTCAGTGAAGCAGTGTGAATATATTTGTTTGACTAAGTCAAACTGAAAAGTGAATGAACAAATAACTTGTGTATTTGAAAGTGGCTAGAATTTTGTAGGAGGGGAGCCACATAACAAAATTATATCTCATAGTAAAGATGTGGTGTCATGAACATTTGTTACACATAGATTACAAGTCGGTGATAAAGTCTTAGAAGATATGACTACAGCTCTGCTTGAATTTGGCCTTGGGAAAATTTAATACCAAGCAAGATTCTTGCTTATCCAGGCCATGGCTAGTATGTTTGAATTTGTGATGTATTTTGTAAGCAATTTTTAAATTGGCAACTACTTTTCTTATCAGACACCCAGATACATAAAAAGATCAATTCAAAATAATACTCTTTAAAAACCCATGCTGTGATATTTTAAATGTACTAACAATGGGAAGGGAGAAGGGAATACACATTTACATAGCACCTACTATGTGCTAGGCTCTGTGCTAAGCAGTTTAGAAAACTGAGGCAAACAGGTTAATTGACTTGCCCAGGGTCACATAGCTAGGAAGTCTCTAAGGGCAGATTTGAACTCAGGTCCTCCTGACTCCAGGCTCAACACGCTATCCACTGCACCAGCTACTAGCCCCTATAAATCATAGGAAATGATGCCTATTTTGTTTTTGTTTCTTATGCCGGGTTCTGCTTCTACTTGATATGTAAAACCACATACATTTATAATTTGAATATATATAGGGTTACATGTATGTAATAACCGAGTCCAATTAAGTCCAAATGCTTTTCACTAATAAATATCTTCCTGTTATTCTGGTATCTAGAAGTAGTTCCCAGTTTTAATCTATATTTCTAAAAGATTTTTAAGGGCAAAGGCTATCTTAGCTTATATTTTTTCTCTATATCTAATTATATCTATATCTAAATCTGTTTTTATCTTTACATCTCTAGCTAGATCTATACCTACATGTATATATCTTTCTGTGTCTGAGTCTATCTATATCTGCATATCTAAATGTACTTATCTTTAGCTATATTCCTGTGTAAAGTAAGTGGCCACTGTGACATTCGTGGTAAAGTATGCCCCATTTCACTTTTTACAGAGTCTTTGTTGCTTGATGACTATGTAGTTACCCTCGACTGGAAAACATTAAAGATGATCTATCTGCAGTGGAAGACGTCAGTAGAGGTATATTGTTATGCTTTTTTTTTTTTTTAGTGAGGCAGTTGGGGTTAAGTGACTTGCCCAGGGTCACACAGCTAGTAAGTGTTAAGTGTCTGAGGCCAGATTTGAATTCAGGTACTCCTGAATCCAGGGCTGGTGCTTTATCCACTGCGCCACCTAGCTGCTCCTTATTGTTATGCTTTTAAAGAAACCTTCCACTAATTAATAATACGAATGGTTAATGTGACTATGTATGTTATATAGCTAGTTAATAAAATAGAGTAATAGAGTAGCATTTGTTTGCTTAGATTTTCTGTAAGCTGGAATCTTTTAAGCTATTCCATAGCTTATGATTTGGGGACTGTCTCTATAGAAGGGTCTCTCCACTAATTTGGATATGTAGAAGGTATCCTAAATCTCATAGTGTAGTTTTAGGCTATTAATTAAGCCACTTAAGCTTAAAACTGCACTATGACTTTTAGAGCACCCTATGTAGATCTATGTCTATGCCTATATCCATCTGTATCAATATCTTCCTATCTACATCTCTATATCTATATCTCTATATCTACATCTTTATCTGTGTCTATCTCTATCTCTCTATCTATATATCTCTATCACCGTATGTATCTGTATCTATTTATATCTATATCTCCATATCTACCGTTATCTATATAGTTCTATCTCTGTATCTATATCTACATGTGTAGCTATATAGTTGTATCTATCTCTGTGTCTACACCTGTATCTATGTCTGTATCTATATATCTTTATCACCATAGCTATCTGTATCTATCTATAGATATATTTCTATCTCTAAATCTATATCCATATAAATCCATATGTACATATGTGTTTTCTATATGTGTGTATATATGATTCTATTTCTTTTCTTTTCTTTCCCTGATCTAATTCTGTTTTGGATGTCATATCACCTGGAGAGGCCGTGTGGTGTATTAATGGAAGGCCAACTTTGGATGACTCCCATTTAAATTCTTCTATGATACCTACTAACTCTGTGACCCTGGTCCAGCCCTTTAACCTCCTGATAGGACAGGAAGCTCTTTATGACTGTAAACAACAGAGAACTTGCTGACCCTGAGTGGGTGGAGTTTTCCCACCAGTAGCTCCCCAAACCTATGAAATGACAAATCTTTGCAATTTATAGTTTTGGAGAATTAGTTGCTTAAGGCTCTGAGAAGTTAAAAGATTGCCCAGGATCACATGGTGTGTCAGAGGGACTTGGACTCAGATCTTTCTCTCTAGCTCTCTATTAATGTGTATATATCTAAACTAAAAATAAGACACTTATTTTACAGATTCATTGGTCCTCTGTTATGATATAAGGTGTCATTCATCCATTTATTTTGTCAGGAAATTTCACTGATGGATGTGGGAAGACTGACTGGGAAGGTAGAAACCTTACGAATTAAAATTCTAGATAATCCAATACAATTTTGGTCCCCAGTGATGATGAGAGTATAGGTGAATACTATTCCAAAGGTATGAGCTATTGCCTCTGATGTCCTCTACCTATGCCCTTTCTCAAACCTCACACAGCTCTTTATTTGAACCTGTTTTATGTAACTTATCATGTATTATTTGGTATTATAGTTGTTTGTATATGTCATATTCCCCCCTACAGCACTTTGAGCTCCATGAGGACAGGAACCATGTCTTGTCTAAACTTTGTATCTCCCCCTGCTTACAGCACAGTGCTCTGCACACAGTAGGTGTTCAATAAATGCTTATTTCGTTGAATTTGTTGTTGTTGTTGTTGTTGTTGTATGTTGAATTAAGTGTGCCCAGAGGCATTGTTAGTGTATCCTAAAAGCAAAATTATAATAATTGAATTTCCAATGGAACATTGGAAATCTAAAAGCTCAGAATAATAGATGTTTCTATTTTTTCTTGTGTATATGTAAACACTGCTGTGAAAGCAATAGTTTGTTCTTCCTTTTATTCAGACAAAATAAATGATTTTTCTAAAGACCTCTTACAGTTTCCCATCTGGTGATGACAGTCTGAAAAGCAGCAATATTTTAGCAAGTAGAACCATCATTTTTCATTGTGCTCCATTGGGAAGTTTTCGGTTCTTCTTGGCTCTGCTCCCCTTGGGAGTTCTCTGATTTGAAGCTTAATGGCAATGCAAATTGAACACCCAATGCTGACTGTCCCTTTTCAACATATGCATTTTGTCATGATGATTTCTAGGAACGGCAGAAGAAGATGAGGCAGGAAAATGAAAATTTCTTGATTGGTAAGTATGATTTATCCCACAGGACTCTAAGCTCAGAAGGAAATAAATGTTGATGTTATTTGGTATTAAAAAAAATGTTATTGCCACGCTATTCTTGAAAGCTAAAATACAAGAAAATTTAATTTGTTACTATAACAACCTATGTCTGCTGTTACAAATGTAAGACTTTCTGTAAATTTAGTTCCTCTTTGGGAACAATAACAGCAGTGGTACTGTTGGTGCTGAATTTATTCTCTTAGCTTTATTGGGTTGAACATATCCTATCACGTTCTCTCAAGAGTTTGAAGAGTTGTAGGGTTTTTTGGGGGGAAGGAAGGGAATTAGGAATGTGGGTAATGATTAAGTAAATTTTTAAGAGGCCCTAGGAAAATAGGTTAAAAATATAGAAAAGCCCATGTTCACATGAGAATATAGTTTAAATTTGACATCAAGAGGATGTTATATAAACACATTACACATTTGTTTGCATACCAATTGTTGAAATAAACACAGCTGTCTTTATTCTGTATGCACAGAACCAGAGGACTGCTTCTAACTGATAAGAAAATGATGTACTGTACATACACCATACGTTATCTTCAGTCATTTTAAACTAATTTATTTCTCAAATCATACTGTATATCCATTCTTCATTTATAATTATATATTTAGCTGGTAAAAAAAAAAGAGTTAGGGTTATTAGAAGAGGAAGGCAGTACTTGGAAGGGGAAGGAAGAATTAAGGCATTTGAGAGAAAAGCTTAGACATTTTGGGCCATTTGGGAATATGGGCTATATCCTATATGGCAAAACATGAGAGGCTATGGAAGAATTGTTAGGAAGAGGAGCAAAGAAATTATGGAAGTTGAGGAAGAGAGAAAGATCAATCAATAATCAATAAATATTTATTAAGTGCCTACTAAGTGCCAAGCACTGTGCTAAGTTCTGGGGCTACAAAAAGAAGCAAAAGACAGTCCCTGCTCTCAAGGAGCTTACAATTTAATAAGGGAGACAACATACAAACAAATATATACAATGAAAGCTATATACACGATAAATAGGAAATAATTAACAGATGGAAGGCACTGGGATTAAGAGGGGTTGGGGAGGAGCAGTTAGGTGGTGCAGTGGATAGAGCACTGGCCCTGGAGTCAGGAGGTCCTGAGTTCAAATCCAGCCTCAGATGCTTGACATTTACTAACTGTGTGACCCTGGGCAAGTCACTTAACCCCAATTGCCTCACCCAAAAAAAAAAAAAAAAAGAGGGGCTGGGGAAGGCTTCCTGTAATGATGGGATTTTTTTGATTGGGACTTAAATAATTTTGATGTGAAATGAAGAATGCCAGGAAGACATAATGGAGGGTCAGTTCAGAGAAACAAGATCGAGTAAGATGTGAGTGACAGAATGTTTTAAAAAGACAATTCTAAAGGTACTAAAGGTAGAAGAAAAAGATCAAGGTTGACAACAGAGAACAAATAGAAATTCAGGAAGAATAGAGTAGTAAGAGAAGCTAGCCATCCTTGGTGGATACCCTAAGGCCCAGCCTGCCACAACATATCTTTCTCATAGACTTGCTACAGTTATTTAAATTTCTTCTACTGTCAAAGTTCTTTTTTGCATATTAAAACATCATCTCCATATGGCCTCTGCTTTAAAAAAGTATATACAATACTTGCTTATTAATATATAAAATAAACATATAATTAATAAAAAATAAATCTAATATAAAGGAATAATATGATTATATTAAAGATTGTTTGTTAAACATTTGTCATATTAACTTGCTGAGTCCTGAAGGAATGGGACACTGAAATGATAAATTATATTTGGGTGGAAAGATCTAGGAAAAGGGATACTTCATGGGAAGGTAGTTCATGGTTTGGGGAAGATAGTTGAAGGCAACTTCATCTGGAGGTCAAGGGAGGTTGGGAGGCGTTGTGAAGACATTGAGTGCCAAAATTGGGCTTCCAAAGATGAATTTCACCTACTTTGCAATTTTGCCTAGGGCTAGCCCTAAATTATGGTGTTTTTTCTTTGTAGTTGATGTGATGAGCCTTCGTGATACTGAAAAACCTGATCATCAGGAAAGTCGAGAATATTTTAAAACACTTTCAGAAACAAACTTTTCCAAAGTTGATATAAAGGATAATTTCCAGGCCAATACAAGTCCTATTTTGGATACCACATCCAGCCATTCTTGAAGAATTATTTGAATAAAATGCTGCATCGAAGAGAAAGGTAACAGTTTGAAAATATTTTGTTTTACTAGCCTCTAAATTCCTAATTATTTACCAAAACCAACAATTTATCTTTCAAAGAAGGAAATAGGGTGTATAGGCTATGTGGTATATGAAAGGGTTTGAAAATTAAGGGAAGGGGATAATTACAGAATCACAAAATCTTAGATTTGGAAGATATCTCAGCTGCCACCCAGTTCCAACCATAAATGAAAGGAATCCCTACCATGCCATACTTAGAAAAATTATTGTCCAACCTCTGCCTGAAGAGCTCCAGTGATGGAGAACCCATTGCTACCTGAAGTAGCCCCATCCACTTTTATATAGCTCTAATTATTAGAATATTTTTTCCTGGTGTCAAGCCTCAATTTGTCTCTTGGTGCTTCCCATCCATGGCTCCTGGCCCTGCCTCCTGGAGCCGAACAAAGATTAAGTCCCATTCTTTTCCACTTAATAGACCTTCACAAGGCTAGTGTGTCCTCCCTGAGTCTTCTCCACTCCAAGCTAAACATCCCTAATTCTTCCATCTGATCTCCCTCTGGCATGGTTGCCCCCTGAGCTTATCAATGGCCTTCTCAAATTGATGCCCAGAATTGAGCACACAATACTTCAGATGTGGTGTGGCCAGGGCATACAATGTACAGGTGGTACCTACTTCTCCTTTGTCTAGTGCAGACTCGGGAGCTCCCTCCCATCCCACACCTAGACTAGCAGGGTAGAGAAATCAACTGCTCTGGACTTGGAGAGGTTATCTCTAGTATTATTATTCACAGAGCCCCATCTCATGTGTTCTCTCTGCTATATTAGTTGACCAGTTAACTTTAGGTAATTAGCTTTCACAAAGGGTATTTGCTGAGAAAATATAGATGGAACCAAATCATAAAAGTTTGCAAACTAAGCCACCTCAGTCTCTGTGGATATTGGGCTCATACTTAAAATGGTTTTTACAAAACATTCCTCCATCAAGTTTACTTCTGCATGTAGCATGTACTAGAGCTGACCTGAACTGAATTAGGAAAGCCAATTATTAAATTTTCAGCATGAACATTTATTCCTCAGAAACCAACAAAAGCTGCAAATCAGAACTTGATTTATTATTTTATTAACTATCTGGACTTAAGAAAGCAATGGATAGGGGCAGCTAGGTGGCGCAATGGATAGAGCACCGGCCCTGGAGTCTGGAGTACCTGAGTTCAAATCCGGCCTCAGACACTTAACACTAGCTGTGTGACCCTGGGCAAGTCACTTAACCCCAATTGCCTCACCAAAAAAAAAAAAAAAAGAAGAAAAGAAAAAGAAAGCAATAATTGATAAAATGTTGATAATACATATAAAATTTAAAAGTGCATTGTACCTACATTTTTTTTTGGAGAGCTGGTTATTAAACATTTGCCAGCACACCCCTGGGCATAGCTGATGAGTTATCCTTATGTAGAGATGGTGTTTTTTGACTGGGTTTATTCATTGCTGAGCTGGATAAAGCAGATCACTCCTCAGAGTTGGCTCCTCACTGTACTTGCTAATGAAAGTATTGGCAGATTCTGTGGACCTCTGCTGGCTCTTCTAATCTTTTGAAGCCCCTAAGATCATAACTTGGTCTGTTCTCTCTCTAACATTCAGTCACCTAAGGTTCACAGACTAAAGAAATATCAGACATGCATTCACAGCCATGTAGTAGCTGAGTAGGGAGATAAAGAAGCTGCCATTGACACTTTTGCAGCTGCTGCCTCTCCCCACATTTGGAGGCTTACAGAAGCTCTTGCCTAGTTCACCACCAGGGAAGAGGGAGAAATTTTGTCATGGAAGCCTTTTTGTGTGCATGCTGGTTCAACAGCCATTTGTTTTGGCTTAACAGCCAACTTCAAAACTTTTTTTCATTATCCAGTAAGCCAAGAGGTGGCAGTCAGAGAATACCTGTGCCTGCTCTGCAACAGGGAGGGAAAGTACCCCTCCATCCCATAACAAGGCTCACCAAACCACCCTATGGGTATGCAACCAGCAGAGAACACTGAGCATGTTCCAAAGACTGGGCTTTCATTGGCCAGTTTTCCCATTATACCTGGAAGTCATGCTTCTCTTAACACAAGGTCACATTTTCTTCTCTTGGATGTCCCATCACACTGCCAATTCATATTCAGCTTATAGCCCATTGAAAACCCCAGATCCTTTTCAAACTGCAGTCATGCCATGCTTCCTTCTTGCTGTACTTGTGACAAAAAATTGATTTTTTTAAAACCCCTCCATAGGACTTCACATTTACCTCCATTGGGTTTCATCTTATTAGATTCAGCCTGAGGCTTTATCCCACCAAGATCTTTTTGGATCCCACATCCATTATACCCTGTGCGAGCCAGCTGCCTCACCTCCTACCCCAGCTTTATGTCACCTATACATTTGAGAAGCATTCTAAGTCTCATTTTGTCCAAAGCACTGATAAAAATGTTAAATAGCACAGGGACAGGTTCAGATTGCTGAACCTACAGTCAGATATTGTATTCTATCCCTCATTCTATGGTAATGTAAAAATAATAATAATAATAATAATAATAGCCAGGATTTACATAGCACCTACTATGTACTAGGCACAGTGCTAAGCCCTTTACAAATATTATCTTATTTCATCTTCACAACAACCAGAGGAGGCAGTTGCTATCTATTATCCCCATTTTATAGTTGAAAAAACAAGGCAAACAGAGATTAAGTGACTGACTTGTCCAAGGTTAAAGAGCTAGTCTGAAGCGGGATTTGAACTCAGGTGTTTCTGACTTCAGATCCACTATCCATTACACCCCATCTGGCTGCCTCAAATAAAACCCCCAAAATATGAAAAATTTATATTTTACCTCTCCCCAAAATTAAAAGCAATTGACCAGTTTATAAAAGAATTCAGTTTATGATTTCTTTTTGCATAGAGTTCCCTTTTTATATCTAATATCTAAGGAATGCATCTCTCCCATAAAGCAAGGTGCTTAAAAATGCAAGAAACCAATTGTGCGTTGTTGAGGGTTATGTGGTGTAACTACTCAGGTGCTGGAAGAATCAAATAGCTCTATACAGGTATATTCACACTTGTTTATGTATGTTCTTGGTATCAGTTCTTGTAATTCTCATGTATGTATTTTTTTTTTAATCTTTCCAGCTTCATTAGACACTTCTTCAGAGCTGAGACCACGTCTGGATTTTCTGTTCCTCATTTCCATTTGGCTAAAGTTAATCTAAATGAAGACTGTATTTCTTTATTAGTAATGCTTTATAAATGGCTTTGCTCATTTCCTTCCATTTGAGAAAGAAAAAAGGGGGGTGGGGAGCCATAGAGCTGTTTCTAGCTTAAATAGGGAGAAAGTCATTTGAGGAGGTACCTGGGATTTCTACTAGACTGCAAACTTAATAATAATCAGCCGTGCAATATGACAACCCAGAAATGCAAATTGATCTTAGATTGCACTGAGAGTGGTAGTCCCCTTGGCCAGACATACCTGAAATGCTATATTTCAGTTCTGGGTAACATGTTTTATGAAGGACATTTATAAGAAGGTGGAAAGCATTTGCAAAAGTGTGACCAGGTTGGTCAGAGGCTTCAAGATCATGCCACCTTTATATTTCATCTCTCTGGATTCTGACCCTTGTTCCAGCTGGAAGAGCTATTTTTGGAAGCCGGGTGATTCATCTGACATATTAGCCATCTTCCTCCAATTCATGTTAACTGCAGATTTCATAAGCATGCAGTCTTTGTCTTCATATTAGTCACTCATAAAAACGTTTCATAGAATAGGGCTGAGGACTGAGCCTTGACATCGATCATCCTTTTGGTCCTGTCATTAAAACAGTTATGAACCCACCCAATTACATTATAATCCTGTGCACATCTCCATCTTGTCAACAAAGATATGTGGGCCTTTATCAAATGCCTCACTACAATTCAGTTAATCTATATGTATGTTATTTCTTTGATCTTTCAGTCTGATAACTCAGTCTTGGGAGGAAATGAGATGATAAGTGGTCTGTTCAGACAGTGTCTAGAGCATTCAGTTCAGGGTGCTATATTTTAGGAAGAATATTCACAAGTTGGAAAGAGCATGGCATAGTGGATAAAGAAAGACCTGATCTGAAAACCAGGAAGACCTGGGTTCAAGTCCCACTTCTGACACATACTGACTTTATGACCCTGGGCAAATTACTTAATCTCTCAGTAATCTGGACAACTCTTTAAGATTAAAAATTACAAAGATGCCACCAACCTGCATTGGTAGAGTGGGTTTCCCCGCTACCAATACTATACTAATACTACCTCTACTGAGAATTCCCTATGCCAATGAAATTATAAGCCTAGTCCCTATCTCATATTTTATTGACAAGTTAGATCATGGAAGGGGTGGTGGTGACCAGAATAGAAATGGGACTTGACACAATGTCATCTAAGGGGCCACTTTTTCGCCTGGGGGTGGGTATGTAGACACAAAAGTTGTCTTCATATAATTTGTTCTGTTTAGCTCCAGTGGGCAGAAACAGAATATTGGGTGTAAGACGCAGGGAAGCAGATTAAGGAGAGATTTCCCTTCACCAGGGGCCATTAGACAAAGTCTGGATGATTCTTTTTTAGAAATGTTATAGAAAGAATTCATATTCAGATACAGTCTGAACTAGATGCTTCTAATCTCCCTCCCAATTCTGAGATTCTGTGGCATGGAAGGAATGTGGCGTTTTCTTTTTCTTGCTGAACCTATTCATCATGCTTAGTGATTATCATGTCTTTTTCCAAATGTTCATAAACCATCTGTTTAATAATCTGTTCAGGAATATTAATGGGGCTGGGCATTAAATTCACAGGTATATCATTTGAGGAATCTATTTGCCTGTGTTCTTGAAAATCAGGACCATATTTGCCCATTTCTAGCCCCAGAGAGCCTCTTTTGTCCCCATAGTTTCTCAAAGATCGCTGAACAATCATACCTGTGAGTTGTTTAAGGCCTTAGTTTCTTTATCTTTAGGATGGTGGGGGTAGGATTAGATGATTCCCCCAAATCCTTCAGCCCTAAATTCTGTGGAACAGTCATGGGTTCTTGGACCTCACTCTGCCATTTTCTAGTCATGTAACTTTAGAGAAGCCACCTCTCTGGGTCTGTTTTCTCACCTGTGACAGAGGATTCATTCCATGCCCTGCCCATCCCACAAGACAGTGAAGATCACGTGAGGTCATGAATGTGAAAGTACTTTTCCAGTTAATGCTATTAGTACCTCAAAGTGTTATACAAATGTAATTCAGTCAATAAACATTTATTAATCTCCTACTGTGTGCTAAGCCCCCTGGATACAAATACAAATACAAAACAAAGACCGTCCCTGCCCTCAAGGAATTTACTATGTAATAAAGGAAGACAAATTCCTGCTCTTAAGGAGCTGACCATCTAATTGGGAAAGGCACAAAAAGAAATTGAAAAGAGAAAGGAAGGGGGGAGGAGGAAGGTACCTACAGTAGGGGTATGATGAAGTACAGTGTAGCTGGTAGGAAGAGGGGAGAAGAATATGCTGAGCCCCTTCCTTAAATAGAGGCCCTGTGGTCCAGGATTCTGTCCTCAAGTCAGAGGATCCAATCAGAAGGGCATTGGGTCCTGAGTAGATGTGAGCACCAGGCAGATTGTAATTTTGCAGGATAATGAGATTTCGCAATGATGAGTTCATATACTCTATATACAGCAAAGTGTTGTACAAATGTAAGGTATTGTCAAGTGGGGCCAAAAAAATTCCCCTTCCCTAAAATATCTTGGTTTTTTTAATCTACCATAGTACTTGAAATTCCCATGATAAGCTAGCTGGGCATGGGGGAGGCTGAGGCTGATGGATCTTCTGAGTTCTAGAATTCTGAGCCACTCCAGGCTGTTCACATTAAGTCTGGCACAAATATGCCCTGGGAGCTGCCTAAAAAGAGGCTGACTCGCCCAAGGTCAGGGGAAAAAGAAGAGGTAAAAACTTCTTGTGTTGAACAACAGTGGGATTAGCCCACTAATGGTCATTGTACTTCCAACCCAGGTGAGATAGGGAGAGCTAGTTTAAGTCCTTAAACCTAAATTCTGTTAAAATATAAATGTATTCTCTTGAGGGTACTGTGACTTATTCCTTACTCTCTCTTGCCCCACTATCTCATCAATTGCCAGTCCTCTTCACACAAACATCATCGTAATTCAGGCCCTTATCACCGCTTGCATTAACTGTGACAGGGGCCCTTTAATGACTCTCCCTACCTCTGATTTCTCCCTTCTCCAGTTTATTCTGTACATGGTTCCCAAAGTGATTTCCTTAAGCAGACATCTGTCTATATCCTTTTTCCACTCAAGAAACATAAGTGGCTCCCTTTTGACTCTAGGATAAAATTAAAATTCCTCTGTTTGTCTTTTAAATCCCTACATAACTGGTGGACCTGTCTTTTTAGTCTCATCATACATTACTTCTCTTCCCATATTCACAAACTGGATTTCTCCCAGTTCCTCATTCAGTCTCCTGGCTTAGTGACTGCTCTGACCATCCTCCATGCCTGGAATAGATTTAATCCTGATTCCCCCCTCCATCTAGTGCCATTCCTTCTTAACTGCCTCATCTTCAGTGTTTGTGTGTGTGTGTGTGTGTGTGTGTGTGTGTGTGTGTGTGTGTGTATCTATGTGTAGTCCCTCTCTGAGAGAATGTAAAATCCTTCAAAATAGAGGTTGTTTCATTCTTTGTATTTGTATCCCAAGTGCCTGACATATAGCAAGTGCCTAATAAATGTTTGCTGACTGATTCAATATTTTGTTGTGTGGAAAATGCTTTGTAAACTGTCAGATAAAAGCAATTAGGGTTACCCTAATATCCCTAGGAGTCATCCACGATAAGTGATTTGAATTCACTCAGAAGAGCTATGTCTGCCCCTTATAGAATGTAGGTTCCTATTTCCTCTTAATTTTTTTTCACCCTTTTTGTTCAAAAGTTAATTTACTTTTGATAAGAGAATATGGAAACAAAATGGGAGTGAATTAGTTCTGCTCTCTCTTGGTTGTCCATTAACACTGTCCATGTACCCCAAACATCTTTTTCTTGGATATAGTTTATTTTTTTTTAAAGCAAACCCCAACACATCTCCTTTTCTTGTCCATAATATTTTTCATAAGCTTCATCTCAGTATCAACTTTATTCTTCTTGACATTATTTTTATTGGTTCATGCCACACCCTTTGGTTGTGTGCCCCTGCTTTTAGTTACACATGTCCTTTTAAAATATGAGCTTATCAGCTAGCCAGATGGGTTTAATTAGATGTTAACTTTTCTTCTTCATTGGAATCACTCTACGCTCTGTTGACAAAATTTTGTTCTTGAGTGTTAACAGGCTTTTCAGTAGGGTGCTCATTCATGAGACATGTTGTTCAGTGTGTCCAACTTTTGAGTTTTCTTGGCAAACATACTAGGGTGGTTTGCCATTTCCTTCTGCAGCTCATTTTACAGATGAAGAAACTGAGGCAAACAGGGTTAAATGGCTTGCCCAGGGTTACACAGCTAGTAAGTGTCTGAGGCCAGTTTTGAACGCAGGAAGAGGAGTACTCCTGACCCTGGAGCCAGCACTCTATCCACTGCACCACCTAGCTTCCCTCATGAGAGACATACTGAAGCCTTAACAATGATTCTAAGTGTCACCCCTGAATATTGAATGTTCTGTAGGTAGCGAAATATATGTACAGGAGCATTGGGATAGGATTGGAATAACAGGCTCACAAAGCTGGTGGTTAGACTCTTCTGAAGATAGTATTTTTTGGTTACTTGAAAGGGGCAGTTCCTCAACCTTGCCGACCACAAACCTATTATACTTCTTGGTCAGCATGAGTATCAAGGGCATGAATGAACAATTCTGGAACAAAATATTACCCAGAATAAAAGCAATATTAAAAAAAACCCCACAAGATCTCCCTGCCCCCTTCCCCAAACTATGTAATGTCAGCTTGTAATTCCAAGACCTAAATTTGGCAGAACTCAGTCTCCACTAGGTCACTAAAAGGTTTCCCTACCCTAGCTCCAAAGTAAATTAGGGTGGTCCTTGAAGAAGATACCTAAGAATTCCATAAATGATCTTTTGTGCAGCTATCTCACTTGTTTATGTAAAGTAGAAACAAATGTTTTCAAGGCTAAAACTGAAAGAGATAGGCTAGAAAAGAGTTTTTCTACCTAAATTCATACCATGGGAAAGCAGGCATGTCACTGATAACTATGTATTCAGTAGTTTGGGGAAAAAAAAAAGTGTGCATGTGTGTATATATTGAAGAGTAGAGACAGGAGGGGTTGGGCGTGGGGGGGGGAAGAGTGGGTTTTTTTCATCTTTCTGTTGTTTTGAGAGGGTTAATTTCTTGTCATTGTTTTTTCTTTTCTATTTCTCTTTCTCACTTGGTATTACTTCTTGTTTTGTGTTGAATAATATTTATTAGTATGTTTTTTTGAAAAATCTTTTTCTCTCTTTGGCTTGGAGAGAAGCTCAAAGTATATTTGCTACTGTCACTTTCTCTCTTGTCCTGTCCTATCTTTCCAGAGATACTTAGATGGCTAGAAACAGTCTCCACTTCTATCCCCAATATTCTAGCTCTATGTATCTTTCTTTTCTTATGAACCTTACTTCTGTTCACTCCCTTTTGTGGATGTATCCTCTCTGCACAACTGTGATGTGTGTGTTTACTATTAGAAGTGGGTAATGCTAGGGGCAGCTAGGTAGTGCAGTGGATAAAGCACCGGCCCTGGATTCAGGAAGACCTGAGTTCAAATCCAGCCTCAGACACTTGACACTTACTAGCTGTGTGACCCTGGGCAAGTCACTTAACCCTCATTGCCCTGCAAAAAAAACCAAAAACAAAACAAAATTAGAAGTGGGTTTATGATGCCAAGTTTATGATGCCAAGTAATTATTTGGTTGAACTAATTCTTTCCTTAGTAAACAATGATTTACATACTTGCCAATGAGCAGAACTTCCAATACAATCAATATATCTTTTAATTCTCTAAGCATAGTAATTTTGTCAACTGTTTTCAAAGAGGGATTTATGAGATTGTGAGTTTTGAGGTACAATATGGTAAGATGCACAAAGCCAAAAAATCCTAAATTCACAAAGCTTGTGGAATAGTTATATAGGAAGCACACCTGAGAGGAGTCTCTCACAACCTTTCATTTTTATCTTAGATTATGAGAATTATACCTATCTCTTCTCTGAAATACTTAAAAGTCTAGGGTAGGGCAGTTAGGTGGCACAGTGAATAGAGCACCGGCCCTGGAGTCAGGAGGACCTGAGTTCAAATCCGGCCTCAGACACTTAACACTTACTAGCTGTGTGACCCTGGGCAAGTCACTTAACCCCAATTGCCTCACTAAAAAAAAAAAAAAAAAGCAAACAAAAGTCTAGGGTACGTGCCAAAATAGAGTCAGCACCTTCCTTGGCTATTACGAATTCTAGAATGGTATTAGCACTCAATACCAAGTTTCTTTTTGTTTCCTTTTTGATAACAAGTTCCTCCTTGGCATCCTGATGGGTTTTTTTAGATGTGTTTCTTCTACTTTTCGAGAATGAAATTACCAACAAAGTAGGTCAAGAAAGCTTGAGATGCTCTGCCCTTAATGAAAAAAGAATCCCAAGCAGATGCCTGGAGAGTTGCCACCCTCCTTCATAATTACATCTTGGTTCTGTGCTATTTTTTTGTGGTCTGTATCTAGAACTCTCATTTTCTACTTCTTCCACTTGACCAGGTGGTCTATGTGTAGTACATTTCCACAGTAGGATGTCACTTGTGTCTCTCTACTAATACCCTCACTCACATATTCTCTAGTAGGCTTTCCCTAGCAGATTAGTGACATTTTCCACACAAGAATACAACCTCATAATATGTAGGGCTCTCCTATTCCCGTTCTGCCTCATCTGATTATTTTGAATAAGGGACAGTTTTCTGTTGCTATGTTTCCCTCATGAATCCAATCTCTCAGAGCCTTTTTGATTTCTTTAAAGTTATGCTTGGGGCACCTGGGTGAACACTTACTAGCTGTGTGACCCTGGGCAAGTCACTTAACCTGGATGGCCTCACCAAAAAACAAAAACAAAATAAGAGTTGTGCTTACTTCCTTGCTTTAAAACTGTGACCATAGACAGGGTTGGGCCTAAGCCTGGATGAGTTGTCCATTCCTCAGGGAGCTCTAACACCTCTTCCACTTTCTCTTTCTGCTGTACCCAGTTGTTTTTGTAGTGTGCCAATTCATTTTCATACCTCCAGAGATATTACCAAACATCTGCATCTTATGTGCCCTCTGGGAGTTGGCTCCCCTCTCCCCCTGTTCTAATTTATAGAACCAGACATTGGAAAAATGGCAAATAACTACCTTCCCCCAGAATCACCTCCCAACTAATTAAATTAACATCTTCAAATTCCCAGATAGTCTGTTTTATTTTTCCTCATCTCTTTCAACAAACATTTATTTTTATTTTCCATTTACATGTAAGGGTAGTTTTCAACATTCATTTTCATAAGATTTAGAGTTCCAAACTTTTCTCCCTTCCTCCCTCCCTTTCCTCCCCCCTCCTCAAGATCGCAATCAGGTTATATATGTACAATCCACAAGTGTTCTTTTTATCAGTTCTTTCTATAGGGGTGCATAGTAAGCTTCCTCATTAGTTCCTTGGGATTGTCTTGGATCATTGCATTGCTGAGAGTAGTTAAGTCATTCACAATTGCTCATTGAACAATACTGCTGTCACTATGCACAATGTCCTCCCAGCTCTGCTCACTTCACTATACATTAGTTCATGAGTCTTTCCAGGTTTTTCGGGGATCATACTGTTTGTCATTTCCTGTAGCACAAGACCATTCCACTACAATCATATAACACAGCTTTTTCCATCATTCCTCAATTGATGGACATTCCCTTGATTCTCAATTCTTAGCCTCCACCAAGAGTTGCAATAAATATTTTTTGTACAATTTTTCCCCCTTTTCTCTTTTTCATGATTACTATTGTTAACTGTTTCCCTTCCATCCTATTCCCTTCCCCATGATATTTATTCTATTATCCATCTTCTTTCATCCTATCACTCTTCAAAAGGGATTTGCTTCTGTCTGTCCCCTCCCCCACTCTGCCCTTCCTTCTTTTGCCCCTCTCTCTTTATCCCTTTCCCCTCCTATTTTCCTGCAGGGTTATAGAGATTACTCTACCCAATTGAGTGTGTACATTAGTTCCTCCTTGAGCCAATTCTAATGAGATTGAGGTCTTTGAGCCAATTTTGATGAGTGTTAGGCTCATTTACTGCCCAGATTAAATAGATTACTCTACCCAGTTGGGTGTGTCTATTAGTCCCTCCTTGAGGCAGCTCTGATGAATTTAAGATCTTTGAGCCTTTTCTGATGAGTGTAAAATTCATTTACTGCCCTGCTCCTCTCCCATCTCTTCCCCCACTCCATAAGCCTTTTCCTGTTACTTTCATGTAGGATTTCACTTCTGCCCTTCCCCCTCCCCCAATGAATTCCCTTCACCCCTCAATTTAACCCTAAAGATGTTATCATCTAGCTAAGTGACATAGTGGACAAATCCTCACCCCTGGACCCAGGGGGATCCCAGCCAAAACCTGGCCTCAGACACAAGACAGTCACCTACTGTATGACCCCAGGTATGTCCCCCAGCTCCAATTATTTTTTTTATGGTTCTCTAGGGTCTTGTATTTGAAAGTCAAATTTGCCATTCAGTTCAGGTCTTTTCATCACAAATATCTGAAAGTCTTCTTTTTCATTAAAGTCCCATTTTTTCCGCTGAAAGATAATGCTGAGTTTTGCTGGGTAGATGATTCTTGGTTATAATCCCATTTCCTTTGCCCTTTGGAATATCATATTCCATGCCCTCCAGTCCTTTAATGTAGAAGCTGCTAGATCTTGTGCTATCCTGACTGGGGCTCCACAGTACTTGAATTCTTTCTTTTTGGCAGCTTGCAATATTTTCTCCTTGACCTGAGAGCTCTGGAATTTGGCTATAATATTCCTAGGAGTTTTCTTTTTGGGATCTCTTTCTGGAGGTGATTGGTGGATTCTTTCAATTTCTATTTTAGCTTCTTCTTCTAGAATTTCAGGGCAATTTTCCCTGAGAATATCTTGGAAGATAGTGTCTAAGCTCTTTCCTTGATCATGGTTTTCAGGTAGACCAATAATTTTCAAATTATCTCTCCTGGACCTATTTTCCAGGTCACCAGTTTTTCCCAGAAGATATTTCACATTGCCCTCTATTTTTTTATTCATTTGGATTTGCTTTATTGTGTCTTGGTTTCTCATAAAGTCATTAGCTTCCATTTGTTCAGTCCTAATTCTTAGGCAATTGTTTTCATCAAAGAACTTTTGTACTTCTTTTTCCATTTGGCCAATCTGACTTTTCAAGCTGTTGACTTTTTTCTCATGTCTTTCCTGCATCACCCTCATTTCTCTTTCCATTTTTTCCTCTACCTTTCTAATTTTATCTTCAAAGTCCTTTTTGAGCACCTCTATGGCCTGAGACCAATTCATATTTTTCTTGGAAGCTTTAGATATAGGAGCCCTGACATTGACATCTTCCTCTGAGGGTGCACCTTGATCTTCCTTGTCACTGAAGAAACTTTCTTTGGTCCTTATCTTTCTCTGTCTGCTCATCTTGCCTTTCTTTTACTTGACTTTTAGGTCCTTAAAGTGGGGCATTGTTTCCAGGCTGCAGTATCCCAAGCTTAAGAAGTCCCAGGTGGTATGATTTAAGGAGGATCAGGTTCTTCCCTCGCCTGGCCTGTTTCCTGGTCCATTGATGACCCCAAACCAATTTGCTAATCAACCAGCTTTGTGTGTTGTGGTTGTTAGCTCTGATGAGCCTGTGCCCTTCCCCCACCCTGGGCCACTGGTACTCAAGCCTATCTCCTGATTCCCAGCAGGGGTGAAAAACCCAAGTTCTGCCTCAGCACCAACATAGACCCCTGTAGTCTCCCCCCTGCCAAGGGCTCAGCTCTCTCACCAGATTGTGAGCTTAGTTCCAGACAACACTGATGCTTCAGCTAATTCAGAGGCTCTGGGGGTCTCCTTCTCTGGTGAGGCCTTCCTGGGACTGGATCTATGTCAGGGTGACTGTGGGGTTGGGCTCCACTCCTGTCTCAGCACAGCAGTTCCCTCCTTCTGACCTTCCAAGACGTTCTTGGTTAGAAGATGATTTCAGCACATTCTTCTGTGGGTTTTGCTGCTCCAGGTATTGTCCTATGGCATTATTTGGATGGGTTTTTTGAGTGATTGTGTCCTGAGTTCAAGAGCTTACTGCCTTTCCTCTGCCATCTTGGCTCTGCCCCAGAAGTCTCCCTAAAAAATAAATAGTAAATATCAATCAATCAATTGTACTGCAATAAATCTAAGAAAGAATACACTTATACATATATAACAGCTTGAACTAAACTTCTTAGCATGACTGAAGAGACATAATAATTTTCAAAACTTAGTCTTTCCCTACACAGTTCTTGGAGCTATTGTTTTGAACAATGGTGACTATTTGGCAAAATTATTCACACTCAGAGGTGGAAACCTGGGTTTCAAAAGTAGCCTCGTTATGGGACCCAAGGTACTCACAGTTACAGACTGAGACATTATTAATAGCAATTTTACAAGGAACTAGATTTAAACTTCCAAGTTGTGTCTTAAATGTGATACCTAGCTACCTTTCCAAAAACACTTAGGACACTTTAAGAGATGATAGATGGGGCAGCTGGGTGGCGCAGTGGATGGAGCACCGGCCCTGGAGTCGGGAGGACCTGAGTTCAGGTCCGGCCTCAGACACTTAACAGTTACTAGCTGTGTGACCCTGGGCAGGTCACTTAACCCCAATTTCCTCACTTAAAAAAAAAAAAAAGAGATGATAGACAATAAACATAACTCTATAATCAAGAGGACAAAAAATAAAAGAATGTGTCTTAATTTATACTTATAAGAGAGGTTTCTCATTTAATTTTCTTGGGTTTAGCTGTCTATTTCATGAAGTTGTCTGCTTCTTGTAAATTCTGTCAAAGAGGGCTATCCTAGATTGCCTTCCACAAAGCAGCTTGATTTACTTACAGTGGGATGGGCCTTTCTACCTTGTTTCTAGGGCAGATTAACATAGGTATTTCTTCCAGGGGATCCACTTTCCAGGTTCCAAGGCATGAAATGCCACTTGTGGATATTCAAATCCACTAATGACAAGAATTAATATATTTTGGAAGGCCTCATAAAACCTAATTACATTGGCCTTCTATTAATTAGTTCATGTGTTGAAATCCAGTGCAAACCTTATGGAGTTAATCTCATAAATATCAAGACTATAGGAAGGGGGGTGGCTAGGTGGCATAGTGGATAAAGCACCAGCCCTGGATTCAGGAGTACCTGAGTTCAAATCCAGCCTCAGACACTTGACACTTACTAGCTGTGTGACACTGGGTAAGTCACTTAACCCCTATTGCCTTGCAAAAGAAAAAAAAAAGACTATAGGAAGAATATCAGATTAGGTTACCTTTAACACATCTGAAATTTTTAGAGTTCTCATTTTCACATACCATGTGTTTTTTCTACCTTGCCCAAGACCTGTGCATGATATGGACAATGCTAGAAGAAGAATCTTAAAAATAATTCTTCATGACCTGACCTATAAAAATTAATCCTTCTGTTTCTTGATTCTATCAGAGAGACCACAAATAATAAGACCTGATTTCAAATCTGAACTACTTATTATTAGCTATGTGACCCTGGGCAAGTCACTTAACCCTGTTTGCTTCAATTTACTCATCTATAAAATGATCTGGAAAAGGAAATGGCAAACCATTCCAGTATCTTTGTCAAGAAAAACCCATCTGGGGTTATGAAGAATTAGACACAACTGAAATGACCGAACACTTATTAAGTACATATAAGACTTTTTGAAAAGCTTTCATTTTTTTCCTCCTAGTTTAATACATCTTGATTCAAAAATTTTATCATTAGAAATTAAGAAAATCATCACTTTCTGGGGTTTTACACATAAAGCAAATGCATGATAGTTTACTCAAAACCCAGAAAGACACTGGTTACTGTTATTCTGGATATGTTAACGATTTCCAGGGACAGCTAAGTGGCACAGTAGATAAAGCACTGGTCCTGGATTTAGGAGAACTTGAATTCAAACCCGGCCTCAGATGCTTCACAGTTACTAGCTGTGTGGCCCTGGGCAAGTCACCCTTATTGCCCTGATCCCCAAAAAAATTTAAAAAAAAAAAGGATTTCCATACCAACCCTTAAGGTAGATAAGAAAATCTTTTAAATTGGGATCTGTTGATTTTAGGTTGGCTCAAAGATGAAACTTCAATATATATTACTCCGGGTACAATTTATCCAGTTAGTTTTCATAGATTTTATGATCAGCACTCAGACAATTTATCATATAAATTACCTCTATACTGTAAGTAAACTTTTAAGTAAAATCCTCCCTTTGGCTGTGAGTATTTGTTTTGGAGGAGAGAATCTTAGTTTCTCTGTACACCAATTTACTATTTTAGAATTTACACTGTTCTCATTATTCACATATAGTCTTACAGCTTCTTTCATAGAGATGATAACATTTTGTGACTTTTCCAAGGCTAAAGTTTCAGAGAACCTGGAAAGTCCTCAAAGAATTTTCCAGAGTATGAGACTTTCCAAGGTCTTTTTTACTTTTCCCAAACACTAAGTGATTATCATTATTATTGTTAAAGCAAAATATACCCATTTGAATGCTCAATACAGTTTTAAACCATAAGGACACTGTTCTACAGGTAATAGTGTCTAATAAGTGATAGGTCAAATTCATAATTTCATAGGATTACTCTTAAAAGAGGAGATAATCTCTCAATGATACAAATGTATTACACCATAGGTATTATGCCTTAAATTAACACCACTTCTATACAGTAGTTTACCAAAATCTCAACGCAAGAAATCATAAGCATAATACTAACACAAAGCAATGCCATGGATTTAAAACATAGACATAATACCCTAATCCAATCAAAATGAATCCCTGAATTATCTTATGTGAAAAAATAATTTCATTCTACCAATTTTGGAATTCTACACTATTTGCATTCAGTGACCAGTATAGTAAGTAGGTATCTCTTTTGCTCTTATATTTACAAAGGTGGCACCAGCAGTTACCATTCAGTGCAGAGATCAATTATGTTATGAATAATAACTTATCTGTTCAAGTTTTTTACAGTAATTGCAGGCACATTCCTCTTAAGTTGCATCCTTAAACATTTTTACTTCTAGGGATTTACCTAAATTATTTGTTTCCTTTATCTTTGGTAGAGGATCAGTTTTGATCACTGCCTTGCTGAAGGGATGGGGCCACTATAACACCTGACATTTGTGCCTGGCACTCTTCCTGCCTCTGAGTCTCTATCCTTTTCTCCTTTTTTTCCTTTTTTCTTCTTATCTCACCTCCCCCTAGAAGACAAAAGTCATCATCAAGAGGATTTCAGAGATGAATTTTCCTTGCTACCCCGAGGCATGGTAGCAGAGAGCTATTGTATCATTCTGTAAGGGAATGACACACTACTCACACACTCAGGAATGCCTGTCTTTAGAGATAGGCAAATGGAGAGGAGTGCTTCCAGAGTCTATTCTTAATACCTTCTACTGATGTGACAGAAAGATCAGGGTAAAGGTGGAGTTAGAAAGGAGGAGTTAAGAGAAACAATCAAGATTGAAGAGAGGGTTAAAGTCAGGGAAGATGAAAATGGAGATAAGGCACAGGTTAATGATTGAAGAAAAAGAAAAGAAGATATATTAGATGCTGAATTATCTTACATGAAAAAATTATTTCATTCTACCAATTTTGGAATTCTACACTATTTGCATTCAGTGACCAGTATAGTAAGTAGGTATCTCTTTTGCTCTTATATTTACAAAGGTGGCACCGGTAGTTACCATTCAGTGTAGAGATCAATTATGTTATGAATAATAACTTACTTGTTCAAGTTTTTTACAGTAATTGCAGGCACATTCCTGTTAAGTTGCATCCTTAAATGTTCAGAGATGGAGAAAGATATAGATATAGATATATATATAGATTTATATATATATATATATATATATATATATATATATATATATATATATTTAGATAGATGTCCAAGATTTATGTCAAACTTACATCCACACCAGAAGTTTAAGAAAGGGCTAGGAGATACACTGTTAGACAAATAATATCAAAAGACAAAAGCAGAAAGTATACAAAATACTAGCCTGTCTCTGAGTCTAAATTTAGATCACAAAAGTTCTAGACTGCAACTTTATCAGCCCTCCTCTTTTTCCTTCTCCAAAAGTATCCAAATTCAATTTATACATGCTGGAAAGTTGCCAGAATTGAGGATTTAGGAGAGTCTGAGCTACTGCATCCATCTAGGGTGCCAAAACTGTCACATGACTCCTTATTTTGTTGACTGGCCAAAGCCAATTGACCAGCAGTGAGACAGAGATAGGAGACCCAAAGCTTTATTCACTCAGAGTGAGACAAACTCTGAAGATGGCAGATTAGAGGCAACTGAACTGAATTCTCTCAACATTCCCCTTCAAACAACTTTAAAATAATGCCTCAGATAAAATTTTGGGGTAGCAGGGCCAACAAAAGGTCAGGGTGAGCCATTTTTCCAGTCCAAGACAACTTAGGGTATCAGCAAGAAAAGTCTGAGACATTGGGGTGGAAGCCTGCCCAGAGTCCACAAACACCCCAGCAGCAACAGTGGCTGCCTCAGCAGCAGCTTCAGGAGCTCTCAGTTCAGAGATGGTAAGGTGGTCAGAAAACTGGTCAGAAAGAGATTACAGGGGACCCTTTGCTGACACGGGGTAGAGATGGAAGTAATTGGCAGCTCTTGCCTATTATACAATTCTGGGTCACAATCACAGGGCAGGGAGGAGTACTAGGGTCAATTACAAGGGAGCAGGGGCCCTGGTTGCAGTTCCAAAGGCAAAGAGAGCACTAGTACTTATGGCTATGGGATATCAGGGGCCCTTCCTGGGTAAATACCAGAGTTCAGACTAAGAGAGCAATGACCATACCTCTCCCAGGATCATACCACCTTGAAAACACTAAAAACTCGCAACCACCCAGAAGTAGCTCTGAAAACAACACCATGAAAAAGTCTGAAGCTTGGGACAATGCCTCCCCATCCTAAGGTAAGCAGAGTCCAACTTTAACATAAAATTCAAAGTCAAAAAATAGGTTAGAAAAAAATGAGCAAACAGGACAAAATAATCATAAAAAGCTACTTTGGTGGCAGGGAAGACCAAGATACAAACTCAGAAGACAGCAATGTGAAAACAACTACAAGCAAAAGTTCAAAGAAAAATGCTAATTGGACCCAAGTCCAACAAAAATTCTTAGAAGAGGGGGCAGCTAGGTGGCACAGTGGATAATCCAGCCCTGGATTCAGGAGGACCTGAGTTCAAATCCGACCTCAGACACTTGACACTTGACACTTACTAGCTGTGTGACCCTGGGCAAGTCACTTAACCCTCATTGCCCCACCCCCAAAAAAATTCTTAGAAGAGTTAGAGATGAGTGGTAGAGGAAAAATTAGGAAAAGAAATGAGTGATGCAAGAAAATTATGAAAAGAGAATTAACAGCTTGGGAAAATAGGCACAAAATACACTGAAGAAAAGACAGCCTTAAAAAACAGAATTGACCAAATGGGAAAAGAGGTACAAAAATCTTACTGAAGAAAATAATTCCTTAAAAATTAGAATTGGAAACTAGTGGCTCCATGAGACCTTAAGAAACAATCAAATAAAGTTGAAAAAAAATGAAAAAAAAAGAAAATGTAAAATGTCACATCACAAAAACAACTGACCTGGAAAACAGCTCAGGGAGAGAAATGTTAAGAATAATTAGATTGGGGGCAGCTAGGTGGTTGAAGTGGCTCAACATGTTGTGCCACACGCTTTTGTGCTGTGGGAAATGATGAGGGGGTGGTTTCAGAAAAAACATGGTAAGACCTATATGAACTGATGCAAAGTGAAGTAAGAAGAACCAGGAGATCATTGTGCACAGTAACACCAATGAGCAATTGTAAAACACTTGGCCACTCCGATCAATACGATGATCCAAGACAATTCCAGAGGACTCATGATGAAAAAATGCTATTCATTTTCAGAGAAAGAACTGATGAACTCTGAGTATAAATTGAAGTATAATTTTCTCGTTTCCTTTTTCTTGCTTTTTCAAAAAAAATATGGCTAATGTGGAATTATATTTTGCAAGATTTCACATCTGGTAGGGGCAGCTAGGTGGTGCAGTGGATAGAGCACTGGCCCTGGATTCAGGAGGACCTGAGTTCAAATCCGACCTCAGACACTTAACACTTACTAGCTGTGTGACCCTGGGCAAGTCACTTAACCCCAATTGCCTCACCAAAAAAAAAAAAATTTCACATCCAGAGTGCTTGCCTTCTCAGTGGCTGGGGGAGGGAATGGAAGGGAGGAAAAGAATTTATATCTCAAAATTTAAAAAGAAAAGAATGTTAAATACAAATAAATAATACATTTTTTTTAAAAAAGAGTGAGACAAACTCTACCAGCAAACGGATACGAATGTGTATCTCTTTCAAATAATAAATAAATAAACAGATAAATGAATAAATGAATGAATGAATAGATAAGTGAATGAATAAATAAATAGATGAATGAATAAGTAAATAAATATATATGCATACATACAAAAATGTTTATACATGTATATGTATAAATGCATTTATCTGCATATTGCATATGTATATATATGCATGCCATTTGTTACATGAGACAAAGAGGAGATGGCTGTTTGCTTCAAAATAGCTAGTTACATTAGAAAAAAGAAAATTGTGCTTGTTAAAAGAAAATGTATATCACTCATTACAAGAGATTAAGATGGAATGTGTGCTTGTTAAAACACAGCTATTCACATGAGATAAAGGGAGATATACTTCACTTGAGACATGAGATAAAGAAGAGGAGCAGAAAGTCCTTGGAACAATTAAAATAAGAAAGAATTCACTGTAGAAAACCAACTGTTGTCGACCTATGCTGCAGTAAGTGCTGGGGTCATACTTAGTATATGGTGAATTAGAACAAAATGGAGTGGTTTATATCCACTTTTTTTGTTTTAGATTTTTTTTTTTTTTGGTGAGGCGATTGGGGTTAAGTGACTTGCCCAGGGTCAAACAGCTAGTGTCAAGTGTCTGAGGCTGGATTTGAACTCAGGTTCTCCTGAATCCAGGGCCAGTGCTCTATCCACTGCACCACCTAGCTGCCCCTAACAATCCACTCTTAATAGTAGAAAGATATAGATATGTTTGTCACAGGATGAGAAGGTGTTGGAGGGGAGTTCATATATTTTTGAAATCATAAGTCTGTCAGAGTATCATTTATAACAAAGCTTCTTAAGTTGTGGGTTGAATAACTGAATGTGGGGGTCGTTAAAAATTTGGCAACAGTAAAAGATTATGTATACCTACTTTATATGCCTATATACTCAGGGTGGCATAAAAATGCCTCAGGCAAAAAGGGGTTGCGAGTGGAAAAAGTTTAAGAAGCCCTGATTTGTAAGATCCTCTTTAATTCCTATTATAGCTATAATTTTCACTGCAGAAAAGTAAAATTGTTCCATCACATTGTATAAAAAACGGAACAGGGGGGGGTGAATTTGGGAGGGGGACAGCTAGGTGGAGCAGTGGATACAGCACCGGCCCTGGATTGGGGAGGATCTGAGTTCAAATCCAGACTCAAACACTTGACACTTACTATCTGTGACCCTGAGCAAGTCACTTAACCCCAATTGCCTCACCAAAAAAACAAACAAAAACCCCCAAACTGAACAGACCCTTTTTTTTTCAGTAGTCATTGCTTTTTACCCTAGTTTTTAAAAAATCCTTTTCATTTACATTAGTGTAGTCAGTTAATACAAGTTTTCTCATGTTTTCCAGAATTATCTATTCATTTCTTCGTATCCCTGGTGCTTAGGACAATTTCCAAAATATAGCAGGGGCTTAATAAATGTTGGTTGGCTTCACTTGACTTGACTTATGGAATTACTTATATTGCATTACATTCATGCACCACAGTTTGTTCAGCCATTCCCCAAATGATGAGTACTCACTTGGTTTCCAGTTTTTCCCTCTACTAAAAAATGCTGCTATGAATATTTTGGTCAATATGGGACCTTCCTTTATTTGACCTCCTTGGGTCAATCAAATGTGCTAAGCCAAAAGTTGTAAAGGACTACGCCAATTCTCAGGAAGAATTCCAAATTGTTTTCCAAAGTAGTTGGACCAGTTGACATCTCCACCAACTTTGCATTAGTGTCCTCAGCTTCACACATCTCTTCCAACACTATTTCTATCTTTCATCATCTTTGTAAATTTAACAGCTGTGGAGCAAGAATTCAAGAGTGATTTAGATTTACATCTTATTGTTAATAAGTTGGGGAAGTACCTGTGTTCAATCTTAAGAGAAAAATAAACGAAGTCCTATTATTCAAATAATACTTAAAAAGTATACAAAGGAGGTTTGCAAACAATACAATGACAACAAGGATTTTTTGAGCCCCCTACAGTGCCAGGCACTGTATTAAGGATTGGGTATACAAAGAAAAGCAAAAACCCAACATATTTTTACTTTTGTACATAACCAGGATATAGCAAAATCTGAAATGCTGCATGAAGTTCTGGTTGCTGACTCCCAACACAAATAAAGACATTAGGAAAACTGGAAAAGTTCTCTCAAAAAGAACTCTAAAATGCTCAAAATAAAAGGATTAAGCTTTTTTTTTTCCTTGATAGGAAAGAATGATGACTGAGGGAAAGATTGCTGGGCAGTAAATGGTTAATACCATAGCATTGGGACCAGCAGGAGGTTTATAGGATCATATAATTTAGACTTGGAAGGCACCTTAGCATTTAATACAACTCCCTCATTTTATGGCTGAGGAAATTGAGTTTTACAGAGGTTAAATGACTTATCCAAGGCCACACAGATTAGACTCAGAGCCAAGATTTCGATCCCAGATTCTCTGAATCCAAATTAAAATGCCCTTTTGACTAAACCATGTTGTACCTCTAATAATGTATCCACTGGCCATGCACTGTCCTCATCTTTTTTTTCCCCACAATTTGAATTTTTTTCAATTGAGAAGCATTCATTTTCTCTCCCCTCCCCCCCATTAAAAAAAAGAAAAAAGAAAACCCTTGGAATAAATATGCATGGTCAAGCAAAACAGATTCCCACATTGGCTGTTTCCAGAAATGTATGGCTCATTTTGCATCAGTCCATGGCCCGGAGAAAAGCCCACCAATCAAGTGACCTACTTGGCCTCATGTAGTACCCAGTATCCCATGATAGAATCCAGCCCAGTCCAGCACCAGACCAGAAATACCTGAGCCCAGCAGCCAATCCATCTGCCTGGTCTAAGCAGCAGCCAAGCAACCTGCTTGACAAAGTCCAGAAGAACCACACATCCATTAGAGACACCATGCCTTGGGAAGAGCCAGAGCAAGAGCAAGAAAGCCACTCACCTATAACTGATGCCATCCCCTGCAGCCAATTTTATGAGGACGTTCTGGAGAAAGGATGGACATTGAGGATCTGAAGTTCTGGAGTTGTGAGTTGCCTAGCTATGTGTATTCACTGCATGTCTGGCTACTACCATACTTCAAGTTCATGGCTGATCTTTGCACCCTCTCACCCCAACATCCTGGATGGCTTTATGTGGAAGAGGGTACTTCTGGCTTTCCTTGGTAATCATTTTCCTTGCTAGGCCATTGAGTAATGCCTTTGCTAAAGAACTGAATCTACTTGCTGATTGTTAAGGGAGGTATACCAGTGGGAGCTCATAAGCTAGAGTTAGAAGTATAGCTGCGGGGCAGCTAGGTGGCGCAGTGGATAGAGCACTGGCCCTGGATTCAGGAGGACCTGAGTTCAAATCCGACCTCAGACACTTGACACTTACTAGCTGTGTGACCCTGGACAAGTCACTTAACCCCCATTGCCTCACACCCCCCCCCAAAAAGGGGCAGCTAGGTGGCACAGTAGATAGAGCACCAGCCCTGGAGTCAGGAGTACCTGAGTTCAAATCTGGCCTCAGACACTTAACACTTACTAGCTGTGTGACCCTGGGCAAGTCACTTAACCCCAATTGCCTCACCAAAAAATGAAAAAAAAAAGTATAGCTGCCCATAGGGTTATGCCTAGAATCCTGAACCACTACTCTGGGGATCTAGCCTGCCAATGCCAGGGTGAGTTGGGAGGAAGGTTTGAGGGTGGGGGCAGTGTTGCATATTCATTCATTGGCATCTTCAGTGAAGGTCTGAGAAGGGGATGGCAGGCTTTCACAATATTCTATAGCAGACCATAATTTGCTAGGTTGCATAGTAGGTAGAGCCTAGAGTCAGCAAAGACTTGGGTTCAAATCCAACCTCAGACACTTACTAGCAGTGTGACTCTAGACAATCACTTAACTTCTGTTTGCCTCAGTTTGCTCAGCTGTTGAATGGGGATGCACCTACCTCCAGGGATTGTTGTGAGGATCAAATGAGATTAATAATTGTAAAGCATTTAGCTCCTGGAACATAGTAAGCGCTACATAAGTGTCATTTATTATATTATATGAGAATCAGAGAGCCACCACAATGCTGAGAAAGACATTGTGAGAACCAGGGCAGTTCCGCCCTGAGGAGAAAGCATGAGGTGACCTTTCTGAGATTTTGAAGGTTAGATTTTGTCTAGAAGTTATGTCTACCACCTGTAAGTCATGTCAATCAATGGACCAGCCAATTAGCTTGGAGCTGGGTGTGTGTGTGGACTGCCCTCTTCCCATTTGACAGGGGGTTTCCGGTGGAACTGGGGGAATTCACTCTCTTGGATAGCTACGTTAAGGCAGCTTTTCCTCTCTCTCTTTGCTAACCCCTAATATACTTTAATAAATGCTTAATGCCCAAAGACTGGTGCAAAAGCTTCTAATTTAAGGAGACCACTCATTCATTTTTGTTTGTTTTTTTTTGGGTGAGGCAATTGGGGTTAAGTGACTTGCCCAGGGTCACACAGCTAGTAAGTGTTAAGTGTCTGAGGCCAGATTTGAACTCAGCTCCTCCTGACTCCAGGGCCACTGCTCTATCCACTGTGCCATCTAGCTGCCCCTCTCATTAGTTTTTTTTTTCTCTCATTAGGTTTTTAGACATCACAGTTAGATTTTAAACTTCACAATTATTATTGTTATTATTATGATGATCATGATCCTTACAGTCATATAATTGACTGAAAGGCATAAAGACCACATTAATATTTCTTGATTATTTCTTTTTTAAAAAATGGATTCTTTAATAATAATATTTACATGCATCAAAGTTTAGCTGAGCAAAATGTCATCTCAAAGGCTTTCCTCCAATAAGTTATGAGATATGTCAGAATCACAAAAAATTCCCTAAAAGATCTAACAGAAATAATTTTTTTCTCACTGACTCTGCTTATGTTTTATGTTTGTCACCATTTTTCTAAGTTTTGCAAAGTTCTTAAGTTTTTGTATTTTCATTTACAGGGTGCCCCAAACATCTTAGTGCTATTTTGAATCATTAGAGCTTAAAACTACACTACGACTTTTGGGACACTATATTATCTATTTTATCCTCATAATAACCATGTAAGGTAGGTTGTTATAGTATTATTATTGAAACTTAACAGATAAGGAAACAGAGGCACAGAGATGTTACATGACTTGCCCAGGGTCACACAGCTAGGAAGTAGAAGTGGTGGAATCTAATTCCAGTTTCTGGACAAATACTAAAATTCCTTATACTATTATAAAGGTGCTTCTTGTATTGATCATAGTCACTTTTCTCATCTCTTTATCAGGGTAAAATGTCCTGATTTTTGAGTCCTTCAGCTCCCCATATATTCATTTGCATGTAGTCTTTATCACCACATAGACATTTTTGCCATGATTTCTAGTGTGCTCATAGCAGCATAACTACGAACTATCTTTCAGGTACTGTGCTGGATAGACCACTGGTATGATGCAGTATATGTGATAAATTATGAAGTTTTACTAATTTTAACACTGCACAAATTGCTTTCTTCTTCTTCTTCTTCTTCTTCTTCTTCTTCTTCTTCTTCTTCCTTCTTCTTCTTCTTCTTCTTCTTCCTTCTTCCTTCTTCCTTCTTCTTTCCAGAGTACTGTAGCACTTGTACTTATATTGGTATGGGTGAACTCCCTGTGTGAAAGTTTCTGCTGCCAGTGTATATAGGCAACTCCTTTGAAACTTACAGCCTTAGAGAGTTGCCTGGGAGGAATGTAAATGTTAAGTGATTTGCCCATGGTCACAGAAGCAGTATGAGTTGGAGCTTAGACTTGAACACAGAGCTTCCTGAATCTACATTGATGACCTCTCTCTCTCTCTCTCTCTCTCTCTCTCTCTCTCTCTCTCTCTCTCTCTCTCTCCTCCCCCCCCCCAAAGTTAACATCTCAAGAAGTTCACTTTTTATACTTAGAATGATCCTCAGTTTCCTATGTGGTTATTTTTTCCAGCACTTCTTTTGTGATTTTTGCCCAAGTTTTACCGCAAATGTGCCATAGAGAAACTACTTAATTTGCTGGAGGCCTTTCTCATTCTGTATCTTGAATACGCCAGTGCAGCCCTCTTGGTTTATGTGTTTGTTTGTTTTGATGGGAAAAGGGGATGTTCACAAGTACCTTTCCGCTATTTTCATGCCAGAAAATGAAGCTGGAATTTTATTTTTACTTGATCATTTCTATCTTGAGTGTGAATTTACTTTTTAGAGAACGATATACAAATACTATTTGTGCTTATCAATTCGTAGAAAGTCCGAATTCTGGGTATTTGTCTATATAAACAAGCACACTTGTTGGACTTTGTAACATTTCTCTGGCAAATGTAAATAGTTTGCAGTGTTGATAAGGCCCATTTCAGTGAATGACAATTCACCTTTGCTTTTGCCCTGAGTCTGTAACCCTTTATTTAACGTTTGAGCTGCCCATTCTCTGCTACTTTCGGGGAAACAACCTAGGATTTCAATGGAGAGATATAATGAATATATTTTAGATTATTAAGATACAGTTATGCTCTCAGGGGATACTTTTGGTGGCAGAAAGGAAAGGCAAATCTCTGGCTAACGGGTAAAGGAGAGAATGAACTAAGGCAGTGGTGCTAGATATTGGAGTTAAACATTTATTAAGAACCTACGCTATTTAAAGACAAAATCGAAAGCAGTCCCTGTCCTCAAAGCACTTTTGTTATCTTTGAGGGGAATTCGACAGGTGTGGGTGTGTGTGGGTGTGTGTAAAGACAAGGAGAGAAAGAGAAAGGGGGGACGGAAGGAAAGAAGAGAAGAGAAAGGAGGGAGGGAGGAATGGAGGGAGAGTGAGAGAGAGAGTGAGAGAGAGAGAGAGAGAGAGAGAGAGAGAGAGAGAGAGAGAGAGAGAGAGAGAGAGAGAGAGAGAGAGAGAGAGAGAGAAAAGGAACTTGCAGCACCATGTGTGGAGGTGGCATGCTAAACAGTTTTGGAAACAGCTGGCAGTTCGTTTTAGCCCGACCCTAGAGTATTCCGAAGGGAAATAATGTGAATTTGGAATTCGAATGTGGAAGAAGGAGTCTAAATGCTAGATCGAGGAGTTTGCCCCGGAGGCAACAGGGAAGCCCCCATAGTTTTTGCGCGGAGAGGAGTAGCGGGATCAGAGCTTTGCCTTGGGAGGATTATTTTGGCAGTTGTGTGGAGGATAGATTGGGAAGGCAGACTGAAAGCGGGGTGACCCATCAGGCACCTGTTAAAAAAGTGGAGACAGGTCTCTTAAATAGGGTGGTGGCTGTGTGAAGGCAAAGAAGGGGACGGATGAGAAAGGTAGAGTCAACTTGACTTGGAGGTAGAATTGACCACGGTCTGGTTGAGGGCGGGGGAAGAGACGGGATGACTGAGTTTATGACGCGTCTCGGGGAGGATGGTGGATACCCACTGAAATCAGAAAATGTGAGGGAACGTGAATTAGTGGATAAAATAACGAATTCCCGTTTGTAGAGTGACTCAAGGGTAGACGTCCTGCAGGCAGTTTAGCGATGGATGTAGGCTTGGGAGTAGGGCGGAGTGGGGGAGGGGGGCAGTGTAGTGAGGAACTAATTTTTTTATTTTTCTGAAAGGTATCTCCGCATTTCTCTGTTAGGCATTTGGGACGTTCTCTTAGAGGGTCAGCACCAGACTGGGGTCTGGTAAGAGGTAGGTTTGAGTCAGGAAAATCGAGATTCAAACTCCACCTGAGACGCTGGGCAAGTCGTTTAACTTTTCCGAGCCTCATTTTCCTCTTCTATAAAATGGGAATAAAAATAGTACTCTACCCCTTAACCCCAAATTGTGCGTCCAAAAGCTTTCTCGCAGAGCTAAGCACCAGATAAAAAGGGAAAAGGCGGTCCCTGCCCTCCGAGAGATTACAGTTTAATTGAGAGACAATGTGCAAAGAGAGTCAGCGAAGAGGTGATGGAGCGAGCGACTACGTGTAAAGCGCCCCGGCTCCGAGCGGAACGCGCGGCCACCTCGGCTGGGGGTCTCTTCAACAGGAGCGGGAGGGGGCGGGGGGAGGCAGGAGGAGGTGGAGCCCGGGCTGCTGCGCCCGCCCCCGTCACATGGCCGAGAAGCCACAACAACAACAGCAGCGGCGGCGGAGGTGGCAGCAACAGCGGCAGCGGCGGCGGCCCCAGCAGCGGCGGCCCCGGGGGGGTAGCGCGGCTCTGGAACAAGGGGCCCCTGAGGGCCCCGTCTCCCCTCCCCATGGAGGAGAGTTTTCTTCACTCCTTCAGTAGCTTGAGCCTGCAGCCCCCGCCGCCCCCGCAGCCGCCGCCGCCCCCGCGCCGCAGACCCCCGCGCCGGGGCAGCTTCAGGAAGCACCTCTACCTCCTGCGCGGCCTCCCGGGCTCGGGGAAGAGCACGCTGGCCAGGTAACGGGAGCTGCGGGGCCTGGCGAGCGGAGCGCACCCGACCCCCCACCAGCCCCCGGTCACGCCGGCGCGCGCCCCCGCACCTCCGCGCGCGCGCGGCCGCTGGGGTTGGGGGGGGGGCGGCTGCAGCCCGGCCCCCGCCTCACTTAGCGAGCTAAGACCCGGAGCCGGGGCTGAGGGGTGCGCGGAGTAGGGGGGGGTAGGGGGGAGCCGGGGCTGCAGGCGCGCGCTCTTCCAGAGCGTCCCGCGGGGGGCGGGCCGGGGAGGAGGCCCGAGCGGGGGGAGGGGGGGAGAAGGGGGGGAAAAAGGAGGACCGCCTGCTGAGTGGGCATCGGGATGGACCCCCCCCCGGAGATGCCACGGGCGAGGGCAGCCGAAAAGACAGTGGCCTTCACCTCAAAGGCCGACAGGTTTGCGGGCCAAGCCCCCACCGGGAAGGAGGGGTCCGGTCAGCTGGGGTCCGCGGGGCTGCCCGGAGGCGCACGTGAGCACCGCAGCCCCAGAGATGCTCCTGGGACCCAGGCATAAGTATTTACGAAGGGCCCACTGTGTCCCGTGTGGGCAGTGCTTACCTTGAGGTAGTCGCATAGCTTTTCTGGAGCCTGTTTTCTCATCTGTAAAATGGGGGTAATAACCCTTGTACCACCGACTTTTGCAGGGTTGCTGTGAAGACTGAATGAACAATAATAATAAAAGTGCCAGAAAACACTTAAAAACCTTCTAGCTCTGTAATTTGCACTTCTTATTTTTAAATTTGGTGTCCCTACACCCACAGAAGGAGGCATGTAGCAAAAGTAGAAGACGGAATCTTCAAGATCACTGGTTTCCTTCCACATCACTGCTCTCGCCAGGGTCACCAGTGAGTGACCAAATCCACTGGCCTCTCAAAACTCCTATTTCTACCTTGATTTTTACATTTGACTGTTGCAAACATCCAGACCTTGTTATCCCTTTCTTGGGCTTCCTCTCCCCTGTTAGCTTCTGATTCTCCTATTTCCAGTCTATCTCTGGGAAGAAGTCATACTCCTTTCCTGGTTCCTCTTTTTGCCCCACAGGGGCTCCTTCTACACGCTCCTGGCCACTTCAGCCACTCTATGGATTTGTATCACCTCTAACCAGTGACTCTCAAATATACATCCTTGGCCCTCAGCTCTGGTGCTCTTTTCCACTTGGATGTCTACCCTTCCCATACCTCCCCTTCCTTTTTACATTTCCAGTTGTCTGCCAGCTATCTCTAAATCCATCCAGCACCTCAAAATCAACATATCCTCTAGGGAACTTGAAAAAAATCTGTCCTAACTTCCCCATTCCTGTTAATTACATAGCTGATCTCCTAATCACCCAGTCTTGAAATCTTGGGATCAGTCTTGACCCTTGCCCCCTCCTTCACACCGTTTCCAGTCAAATCTTGTTGCTTCTACCCTCCCATTCACAATATCCTTTTCCATTCCCACTGTCCCCACTGTCCCCACTGTAGTTCAGGCATTTTATCTCCTTGCATTTATTTTTTATTCTGTGCCCCCACACCCTCACAAGGAGGCATGCAAACAAAACAAAACAAACCCAACCACGACAAAAAAAATCAGAAGACGTGCAGAAATTTTTTTTGGCCGGTGAAGCAATTGGGGTTAAGTGACTTGCCCAGGGTCACACAGCTAGTGTCAAGGGTCTGAGGCTGAATTTGAACTCAGGTCCTCCTGAATCCAAGGCCAGTGCTCTATCCACTGCACCACCTAGCTGCCCCTGATATGCCGAAATTTTGAGTTCACTGGTTTCCTTCCCCATCTCTTTACCAAAAAACTGCTCTCTCCAAGGTCACTAGTGACCAAATTTCTTGGTCTCTCAGAACGTTGTTTCTTTCACTGCCAGAGTAATCCCTCCAGTGAACAGGGTCTGATCGTGGCATTCTACATTGCCCAATTAAATAACTATGAACTCAACAGCTGGTGGGTCCCCAGTCAGACTCCAACCTACCTCATCAGCCTTATTTCACAGTTCTTTCCCGTCTCTGTGCTCCAGGCACACCATATTCCTTTCTCTCATCTCACCCTCCTGCCTGGAAAAGATTCCCTTCCCATTTCAGTAGAGACCCTAGACCCCAAGGGCCATGTCCTCCAAAAATATTCCCTTGATTACTTTTAAGAAAAGTAATTCTCTCCCTGAATCTCTCAGACCTCTGTTTGACTTCTACCATTCCCTCAATTATTTCTGTATGTCTCAGCCCTTCATTAGATTGTAATCCTTTTGAGGGCAAGAACCTTTTTTTCCCCCATATTTGGTTCTCCTGCACCTAGTTTAGTACCCTTACACATAGAATGTTTTAATTAACATTTGTTGAATCTAAAGAGAAGACATTTATGAATCAAGAAGTCAGATATACCTTCTACTCCTATATCTACGTTCAGCTAGTCAAGTATTCAATCATGATGAATAGAACAGTGTCAACGAGATGAAGCATCTGATGTCCTTTGAACATCAGGGAACAGGAACAGTATAGGACTGGAACTGGAATATAGTGTCAATTTTTATTAAAATTCTTGGTTCATCTGGAAGCCTTTAAAACAAAAACATTTTAACAGCATTGATGATTCAGATGTGGTCATTGTGGCTTTATCCCAAGAACGCTGGTCAGTTGGTTCCCTCTTGGCTCATGACCAGCTGTGTGTGACTTTGAACATGTTTCTTCACCTGTAAAATGAGGGGGTTGTATTAAATGTTTTATCAGGACTTCTCTGACTCTACGTTTCCATTTTCTAAGAGACCGTGGTACAGTTTCCACAGGGGTGAAGGAGTAGTCAGCTTTTTTGTTACTTAGAGGTTAAAGCTCAGTTTGACATTTGTGTAGGGTTACAGAAATAGGGCTAGGGGGTTCTTTTAGCATCTTGATGCTAAAAGGGGCACCCGGGGCCATCTGTAGTCCCTGTGAAATTGTGGATTGGGGTAAAAGAGTCCAAGACACTCTGAATTAGGCTCAAAGAATTTTAGTTGTGGAAATGAACCTCTAGCACGAGTTTGTTGTTTTGTTGTTTTTTTTTCCCAACCACCAACCACTTCATTTTACAAAAGAGAAGGCTGAGGCCCAGAGAGGTTCACTGCTTATGCAGAGACCCAGCTAATTAGTGGTATAGCGCAATTGGTACTAGAATCCAGTGTTCTTCATCAGAGTACATCTAATCCAACTCGTTTTACAGATCAGAAAACTGAGTCCCAAGGAAATTGATCACACAGTTATAAAGTGTCAGAGGTAAGATCTGAACCCAGGTCCCCTGGCTTCAGAGGCAGTACTTTTTCCATTGTACCAAAATTCTTCTTAGTCAAGTACTTTTTAATTTATACCACACTGCCTCTTGGCATATAAGCCTAGAAGTAAGAAACTGCAGGGGCTGTATATTTCAGTAGAAAAGGCAGCTCAGCTTAGGTGAACTGGACACAAGATAATGACTTGTGGTCATTCTTGTAGGTGCAATTGTAGGGAAAATCACTTTTTCCAAATGTGGCCATGTCTTGTTTCCCAGATCAGTGTAGTTATTTATTACTGGAGCGATTGGGAATGGAAACAAATTCTGGGACAGCAAAAAATACTGAGAAAGGGATCAGGACCAGGTCAGCCTCACACCTTTTTTTTATACTACATTTTTATATTCTGAAATGATTGAAAAATGGTGAATATTCCTGTTTAAATTCTAGGGATGTTTAAGTCAATTCAAGTAGAAATTTGTCAGAGAAAACATTCAGAATTTTTCCCATGGATTGAAAAGTATAAGAGCCAGGGAGAGATTTTCAGAGAGGTATTGACAGGTCAGGAATGTTGCTAAAGGAGAAGGGGGTATCTGCACCTGGAGATAAGGTCCTTCATATGTGAAGATTACCTTCCCCGAGATTCACCATCTTTCAGGGGGATGTACTTGGAGTTTTTCCAATAGGTGAGAAAGATAAAATATGTAAAGCACTTTGCAAACCTTAAAGCTCTGTGTAAATGCTAGCTATTATGATAATAATTATTGTTATTGTTAATTCTCTTTTACAAACCTTTGAATCTTTATGATGGGCTGGGTTTGGAGTCTGGAGAGACACCCACACCCAGAGTTGCCGGTCTGAGAGGCCATCTGAGGCCCTCCCTTAGAACAAGGTGTCTAACATACAATCCTGCAACTCTCCTGAGTGCTGCCCAAACTAAATGAAAATGTAATTGGGAAATTCTTAACAAAATAAATATATAATAAATCATATATTATTGTATTTTGAAACTAAGCCTGTAGGGATACTTAAATATGGTTTTGTAGCTCTTTTCCTGTTTGAGTTTGATACCTCTGCTTTAGATTGTAGTTTTTTTGTGTTTTTTAGCTCCCCACTACCCTCTTATCCCTACTCAGGATCAAGAAATTTGTTTTGCTTGTGATTTCACTACCATGTGTTTTTCTACACCAAACTGTACATATGTGTGTGTATGTCTGTGTCTGTGTTTAATTTTCCGAATGAGATTCATTTAATGTCCACTCCCCCCCCCCCCATACTCTATTCTTTCCAGTTAGGAGAAATAGCAAGTCCCCTGTGCCTCTGGTTTTGTCCTCCTTGCTACACTAATGTATTCGTCCTTTTATGTTCCCTTCTTTTTTCTCTTTTCAGACATTCTCAAACCTGTCAATCCTCTCACTTCAGGACCTCTGTTTTTCTTATTTAACTCCCTCACTAGCCTTTGAAGACATTGGGGTTTTGAAGGGACACGTGTTTCTTCTCTTATTAGAATGTTAGCACGATATCATCATGCATTTTCCAACTCCTCAAATAAATTTATCTTTCTGGATTTCTCTGGATTCTTGTGTTTGTATTTCAGAGTTTCTTCTTGACTCTGGTGTGGTCTTCAGAAATATTTGAAAGTCTTCTATTCCATTTTTCCCCCTATAGGATTGTATTCAGCTCTTCAGGGTAAGTTTATTCTTTTTTGTAAGCATATCTCTTGTCCTTTGGAATATTGTATTCAAGATCTTTGGTTTTTAGTAGACACTGCCAGGCCATGTGTTCCTTGGTACCTGAACTAGTTTATTTTGGAAGTTTGCAGCATTTTTTCTTGGACAGGGGAGCTGTTATGGCATTTCTTGGGCCTTTTACTTTGGGGGTACCTTTTGGGAGATGATTGGTGAATTCTTTCATTGTTTTGCTCTCTGGTTCTAATAGATTTGGGCAGTTTTAACTAAGGATTTTTTTGAACTATAGAGTTCAAGTTTTTTAAAAATCATGGCATTCATGGCATTCGGGGATTCCAGTGATTCTTAAATTATCACTCTAGGTTTTCTTTCTTACATTTTCTTCTATTTTTTTCAGTCTTTTGATTTGTTTTTAATATTTCTTGCTATCTTGTGGACTAATTGATATCTTTTTGGTCTATTCTGGTTTTCAGGAATTCCATTTCTTAGGTAAGATTTACCATTTTTAATTTTAAGTTACTTGTTTTTTTTAGTTCTTTCTTCTAGAACCATTATTTCATTTTTGATTTCTTCTTGATATTCATGTGATCTTTGTGAAAAATCCATTTTTTCTTTGAATCTCTGCCTACAGTTTTCAAGTTAGATTTGTAATAATTTTTATACTGATTGATACTTTAAAAATATTAATTTATCCGGTTTTAGTCTGAAAAGGGGCTTTGACCAGTGCCAGGGCAGAGCTTCACTTCCTGCTTCTATTTTGGGTTGGGGTGGTTTGCCCTACTTGGTCTTGCCCTGGGTCTCCTGGTTCCTTTTGCTGACCTCTACTTCCAGGAATTTAGTAACATTTCTTCTGCACCTCCCCCTCTCCCTCCCCCCCACACCTTGAGGTTCAAAGCATGGGACCTTCAGGGCTCTTCCTGGCATCTCAGGACATAGCATGGTATGGGACCTCAGAACCTCTGAGCTTGGGACTTTTTTTGGAGTTGTGGGGTGGAGGATGGAAGATACCTTTTTTTTTTTAATAGTTTCTCATTGGATTTCTTGATAATTATCCAGTCTGGTTTGAAATTGCTGGGAGCTCCATGATTGGCCTCTCTTCCTCCCCACCCCCATTCCCTTTAGGCAGCTGTCCTTGCCATAAAAGGTAGTTTCAGAGGCTCATAGGACTCATATGTCTGGAGATAGGAAGAACCTTAGAAGCTCAGAGTCTAACCTCCTCATTTTATAGCTGAGAAAACTGAGGCCCAGAGAGGTTAAGCAATTTGTCCCAGGTCACACAGGTTGTAAGTGACAGGTAGGAAACCCAGTTTCCCTGACAAGTCAAAGGTTTTCATCGGGGAGGAAACAGATGAGGATTTTGGGAAACATTACAAGCCAGACAGAGAGACAGGATATAACAGTGATGGGGTAACTTCAATTTTTCAGGATCTTCTGGGGTGCTTTTTTTCTTTCTCAATTTCTCTGTCTCTTTCTCTCCTCAGCTTTTATTTTGCTATTTTTTTTTCTATCAAGGAGCATATTCTTTGGACCATGAAGGATAGAAGTGGCTAATAGAGAAGTCAAACAATATTTAAGTGAGGACGTAATAAGAACACCCATGCCCTTGATGAGCTTATGTCACCTGGTCCACATGACATTGTCTACATGGTCTGCATTCCAGGGGACTGAAAGAAATGGATCGATATATTTGCTGAGCCACTGTCAGTGAAGGTTGAATGTGGAGAATGGGAGAGGTACTGCAGGTTGGGGAAGGATACATGTCTCTGAACATGGAGTCTGCAAACTATAGGCCAGTGAACTTGATTTTGAGTCCTGGCAAAGCTCTTGTGAGGCTCGCATGAGAGAACGTATTTGAAAGAAAGAGCTTTATAATGTACTATATAAAGTCATCCACTGGAGAAGGAAATGGTAAACCACTCCAGTATCTTTGCCAAGAAAAACCCATGGACAGTATGGTCCATTGGCTCATGAAGTGTTGGACACGACTGAACTACATAACAATTATAAAGTCATGGGTTCATTAGTGTTATTATTAATCAACAAGTACTGGTTGTGCCACTTGGCATATGGTCCTGGCAGCAGACTGAGTCTGCTTTCCAGTGATCAGCCTGCCTAAGTATGGAGGAGCTTATCACTAGTGGGCTAGACCATAGGTCATGAATTCTTGACCTATGGTAACGAATGAAGCAACAACAAAAATACAAAATAGTCTTCAGTCTTTTGTGACCCCTTTCTCTTTCTGCAGTGATGGTGGCAGAGGTAAAGGAGGCTGAGGGTGCTAATAATTACTCCATTTTTAGACTGTCTTTAAACTTTAAATTAAATATTTGCCCTTTAAATATGTTACCTTGGGACTGTAAGCCCTTAGAGGGTATGGTGTTTTAAAAGTTTGAGAGATAGAGTTTTGGGGTAATTAATCACTTTATTAATAATGCTAGCAGACACTTGACACTAGCTGTGTGGCCCTGGGCAAGTCACTTAACCCAATTGCCTCACCAAAAAATAAATAAAAAATAATGCTAGCATGTTTATTAATAAAAGAGGTCAGTGGCACTCTTGAATGCCAAAGCCCATCATGGTGGCAGACTCATAACTTAAATGCCCTTGGAAAAAGTGGGTATTCCTGAGGGTGGCAACTCTAATTGGTTAACAATGAGAGAATGAGTACTGCAAAGAGAGGTGGGCTATATTACAATGAGGGTTTAGAGGTTCATGAAGTTGAGCACCCAAATCTTGGTCAGACAGACTTATCAGTTTCCATATCACCTGTCTGGCAAAGGGAGAATCCACATTTTCTCCGACCTGAGTAAACACAAGAAGCAGGAATCCACCCATTTACCTCAACTTAAGAGTTTCTCTTACTGTTTTTGATTAGATATTAGCCATCCTGACTGGGTAAGTCTTTGAGAAAAATTTCCCACATTGGTTGATATCTGGATGAGGAAGTAGAAAAGGGGAAAAACCTTGGTCCTGACTCAATAATTAGTTATTAATACAAGAGAGAAATAATAATTTCTCTGAAGGGCGGGTACTGACTTCCCTAGGCATGTAAAATAAGGGGTTTTGACTAGATGGTTGCTGAGGTTCTTCCTACCTCTAGATATATGGTCCCTTTACCCTAATTAAACATGATAGGTGACTAATAAGTCAAGACAACAAATATTTATTAAACAGTTACTGTGTTCCAGGCCCTGTACTAAGTGATAGGGATACAAAGAAAGGTAAAAGGCAGGCAGTCTCTGATCCCAAGGAGCGCACAATCTAATGGATGAGACAACATGCAAACAACTGTATGAACATCACAATAATTATATTATACATTAGAAAATATATAGGATATATATTAGTAAATGACTCATTAATATGGGACTCATTCCTGAATCAACTGCCTGTTTAGGCAGACCACTGTCTTGTTACAGTGAAGATAAAAATTTGTACAGAGCTAAGAGAACGAATAAATGAGAAAAGGATATGATATATAATTTTTTAAAGTCCAGCTTAACCTATTTAGATAAGTTACTGATAATGAAAAATTGGGATATGAGTGGAAGGAAGGAATAGACACTTGTTAAAATAATTTCCTATAGAAGTTTAGTCATTTAAATTGCTTAACTCATAAATTTCATTTATAATGAAGAGAACAAAAGTCCCTAAAAATGCTTTCCTCAGCAAATACTTGTCTAGTAGCGAGAGATCTGTGGTAGTAGCCCAGGGCAACACTGGTTTTATATAGAAAACTTGTTTGTGAAATCTTAGGGAGAAGGATAGCCAAAGATTATGAGCAGTATCACCTTGTAGAACCAGTTTAGAGAAGGCTTGCAAAGAGACCCACTTTAAGAAAGTCATCCTGAGGGCATTTAAGGATGACTGCAGAAGGAAGGAGGATAACAAAAGAAAGGAAAGCTCTGCAAAGATTTTCAGTTTATTTTAAATTGTTTGTTTCTGAACTTGATAAATACAAACATTTCCATACGCCAAGAACAGAAAAAAAACAACTATAAGAAACCACAAATCTCATTATGTACATCCAGGTGGGTGGGTTTTTTTGGGGGGGATGAAGGGTTGTTTTCGTGCTAAGATTTTCCTTGCAAATTCTTTTCACCAATGAAGACAGTGGAGCTGGAGCCAGCATATTTGGATGCTAACACTATGTTCTTGGATGAACTTAGCGAGAAGGTAAACTTAGTACTAAAGGGCAAAGCAGCTAGATTGGACTAAGCCGACCCACTTAGGAGGTATAGAAAGGATGAGAATATAAAAATCTTGAAATTTATTTATGCCAAAAAAGATGACCAAGAGAACAACTACCAACCAAAAGGCCCGTTTTCCTACTAGAAGGAAATAAGCAGATTTTCACAATTGACATTCAATGTAGATCTCATCCATCCCATTATTCAGTTGACTGAAAGAAGACAAGATCTCACCACGCTTTGTTGTCTACTAAAATAAACTCTCCAAAACGTTTAATAGAACAAAATATTGTCTTAAAGACTCTTTTCTAGTAAGATATGTCCCATGCATACATAAAATTTATGCAAAATTCTTTAAAAAAAATAATCAACAGAGGACATTTTTTGATGATTAATATCAGGTAAAGTGCATAAAACAAGGAGATATTTTCTCAAAAAAAGGTATGTAGCATTTTTGTGGATATTCAACACAGATTTCAAGTTGAAGAAAAATTCCCTAGATAGGTCTCTTAAAATTCTCCTGTTTGTAAATGATTGCATTCCAGGATGCTACTACAGAGATTCCTGGATGAGATCCATAACCATGAAAAAGAGTTTGGACTAATTATGCAAAAAATCCAAAATGGATTAAGTAATGTCTATTTGCCAGATTATGGCAGATTATTTATATATATGTATTTGTATCTATCCTGTCTGTCTCTGTCTATCTATCTATCATCTATCAACTCTCTATCTATCATCTATCTTTCTATACTTGACAGACTGCAAATGGACCTGATATAGAACTGGCATTAAATAAGAGTGGGTTAGATTGCCTTTGGGAATTCAGAGCTCCTTGAATGACCCTAAAATTCTCCCTGAAACAAAGGCCAATCTTTTTAATATCAATATTCTGCTGCTGGTGTTGTATGTCTGCAAATCACAGAAAACTACAATCTCTAAAGAATTTAAAATGAGTATCTCTCAGAGGGCAATGGAGCATGTGGATATACTGCAGTACATAATAAATAAGTGACTATGAAGAAGAACCCAGGTAAAGGATGCCATGTCATCAAAGACATTTTTTTTTTTTTAAAAGATGAGGCTGGTCATATGATGAGAGTAACAGAAAACCAAAAGCTTATGTTCTTTACTGGTAACTTTGTGATAGCAAGAGAAAGTAAAGAAAGCTCCCAGCAATTTGGATGAATCTCCTGTGATGAACTTAAGAGGGGATATGGAAAAGATTTACATAGGATGGGCAAGCATGGCTGAGTTGTTATCTGCATCATTAGAGGGGAAATCCACATGAATGAGTTCAAAGAACCATTTATAGAATTTGAATATTATTAAAGGAATGGTTAGTAAACATCTAGAAAGGAAGACACAGTTGCAAAAGCCAGTAAAGTAAGTCTCTATTTGACAGGCTGCAAATGGATATAAGTCAAGAGTAAGTCACCCAAGACTGATATTTCCTTTTCCTTTTTCTTTTCATGTTATTAGACCAGGAAAATGCTACAGATATAGTTTACTTAGATTTTAACAAAGCATTTGACAAAGTCTCTCATGTTATTCTTGTGGATGAGGTGGAAATATGTGGGCTAGAGGATACAGTTAAGTGAATTTAAAATGGTTGAATGCTGGAACCCAAAGAGTGTTCATAAATGCTTGGCTATCATCTTGTTTGGGATCTCCTATAATACCTCTGGGATCTGTGCTTGGCCTTGTTCTGTTTAATATTTTTATCAATGACTTAGATAAAAACAGGTGCATGGCATGCTCAATAGATTTGCAGGTGATATAGTGCTAGGAAGGTTAACTAATACATAGGATGACATTCAGAATCCAAAAAGATTGACGGGCTTGAACATTGAGCCAAATCTAATGGGCTGAAATTCAGTAGGGATAAATGTAAAGTCTTATACCTTGTGTCAGAAAATTAATTTTACAACTCCAGAATGTGGAAGGCATTTTTTCAGCAGTGTTCCTGAAGAAGATCTAGGGCTTTAGGGGACTTCAAGCTTAATATGAGTGAACAGTGTGAAAGGGTAGCCAAAAAACTTCTCTAATATTAGGCCAAATTAGAAAAAGCATAATGTCTAGGATGGGGGGAGTTCAATATACTACTCTCTTCAATTCTGGTTGTCACATTTTACTTTGATAAAGCTGGACACTATCTAGAGCAGTGGTTTCAACTCAAAATAGAAATGGGGGAAACTAATCCAGTAAGCCCTTTAGGCCACATATTAACTTAAAAATATAAAATTATCTATATTTTGTTGTATTTTTATTTTGTTAAATATTTTTTCCAATTCTATCTTAATCTAGTTTGGGCCACATAAGCTGCATCTTTGATGTCTCTTATCTAGAGGTTGACAAACAATTGGGAAGGACCTGGCAATCATGCCATACAAAGATTTTTTGAAGGAACTAAGGAATGTTTAGCCTACAAAAGACTTAGGAGAAACATACCTGTCTTGACATAAACAAGTCCAATCATCTTCCACACGACAGCCCTATAAGTACTTGTAGATGTTTAGATTTGTTCTGCTTGATCCCAGAAGCCAGAAGTAGGAGCAATATGGGAAAGCTTCAGAGGCAGATTTCAGCTTCAGGGAATCACAGACTTCCTAAAAGAGTTTTTTCAAAGTGGAAAATGGACTACCTTGGGAGATAGCAGATTCCTACCTTACTAGAAATTTTAAAGCTAGAGCTGGATGATCACTCTTGGACATGTAGTTGCAGGAATTTTTGTTTGGGTACAGGTTGTACTATTTAATCTTTGAAATAAGGGTCTTTTCCATTAACCAGTGACCGTATTTATTATATTGTAGTCTAAAAAGGATGTATTTAATATTTGTACCTTTTACATGTTTGCAAAAATTCTGTGGCCTAATGCATGATCAGTTTTTGTAAAGTTCCATGTAGTGCTGAAAAATATTTATATTATTTTGCAGTTTCCTTTAGAAGACACCATAAGTCTTTTAGCTCTTGTTTTGCCAGCAGTTTGTTCATTTTTATTTATCTTTTTGTTAGACTTATCTATGACTGAGAGAGGGATATTGAAATCTCCTGTCACTATTGTTACTATTTGGATGCTAAGGCATTTCGAGTTTATAAGTTTAATAGTGATATTGATTTGTTGTCTATAGTTCTTTTCAGCATAATGTGGTTTTCTTATTTATCACTTTTTATTTTTTGAATGTTTGTTCTTGGTTTGTCAGGTAGCATGATTGAAGCTCATGCGTTTTTGGATTCACTTGATGCATAATGTTTTCCTCAACTCCTCAGTTTTATTCTTTGTATGCCTTTGTTTTTTAAATGTGTTTCTTATAAGCAACAGATTGTGGGGTTTTATTGTCTTAACCAATCTGTCACTGTTTTTCATTTATTGGATTGTTTAATCCATTCACATTTAAAATTATGCTAGATTTATATTTTCCTCCATTTGTCTTTAATATTGTTATTAATTTGATTTCCCCCCTTCTGCTGTAAACACAGTACTCTGTCTATTCATTTACTCTAGTTTAAATCTTTTTTTAAGGTAGCCCTGTTCTTACTGGCTCACTTTCTCCTCTCCTCCCTTGCCTCCCTGTTTGTTACCCTGTTGCCTTTGGAGTGATCTTGATAGTCCTTTTCCTTACCTGCTTTTATATGATTGTTTCATTCTTTGCCTTTTTTTCCTGTCAGTCAAATAGAACCCCCCTTCCTTGTCTTGTTCATTAGTTTTTTGTTTGTTTGGGGGGTTTTTTGCGGGGCACTTGGGGTTAAGTGACTTGCCCAGGGTCACACAGCTAGTAAGTGTCAAGTGTCTGAGGCTGTATTTGAACTCAGGTCATCCTGAATCCAGAGCCAGTGCTTTATCCACTGTGCCACCTAGCTGTCCTCCATTAGTTTTTAAAATTTCATTTTCTGCCCCTCCTTTCCAGAGAGAATTTCTTTCCCTCCCTCATTTCACTATCCATCTTCCCTACTCTAGACCCTCATTCTCCTGATTCACAGCACCATCATTTATCTAGCCCCCATAGGCTTCATGGAGAAGGTGGTGCTTTTGCTGAATCTTGAAGGAAACGAGATTCTAAGAGGAGGTGAGGAGGAAGTGCAACCCAGTCATGGGGACAGCCAGTGCAAAGAGATGGGAAATGGATGACTGGATATGAGGAACAGTGAGAAGGTGAGTGGGGACTGTTGGATGCTGGAGACTAAAGTATAATAGGTTAGAAAGGCAGGTCAGTTTGTGAAGGGCTTTAAATGCCAGATGACTTTACCTTCCTTTCTAGAGGTAAGAGGGATGTGTTTGAATAGGGAGTGAGATGCTTTAGGAAGTTTGCTTGAGCATTTGGCTGGAGAATTGGACTGGAATAGGGCAAGACTTGAGGCAGAGACCAGTTAGTCAAGTCAGCAAGTGATTATTAACTGCCTACTATGTGCTGGGTGCTGTACTAAGCAGGAGGGATACAAAAAAGCCAAAGGACCCACCCTGCTCACACATAATTTCCTGTTTGTTTGCATATGGAAAGACTTGCTGCTCCTTCTGCACTGGCCCCACTCAAGGAGTTTACAGGTGAAGATAGTAAATCACATACTCTAGGAAAACATAAAGATAAGTAGGTTAAATGCTGTTGGTGATGCTGAGTGACACAGCCCAATTATGGTTTTTAATATTGGAGAGCTAGCTACCTTCTAGCTTGGTGACCTTGACTGGACAAACTAGATTAAAGAGCTTTCAGATTCCTTTCATGTCTCTGCTCTGCTCTTCCCAACTCCCTGTTTATTTATTTTTCATTCGTTCCTCCTACCTAAGACTCTGTGTGTGGCTGTTATGCTACCAAGATGTGTTTTTGGGTAGTGAGTATACTTCTGTCAGGGTGGGGCTTCATCTTGTACGCTCCATTGGCCTCTATTTTTTTGACTTTGTGTTTTTTTGGTGGTTTAGTTATCTTGTCTTCTCATTTCTTCCCTTCCTCCTCTTCTCTTCCTCTTACTTAAAGGTCAGTGGATATGAGTAAGCTGTTTTGATATATAAAGTGCTAGTGAATTGTCAGCATTGAAGACAGATGGTAGATTCCTGTCACTGAACAATAGGGAAATTAATCTATGTGTAATGTCCTGCCATGAGGCCAGTAGTAAAATAAAAATTAACCACTCCTGAGATTATGTTAAGATTTGCTCAGAGACAGATTCTGTGGCAGACATCCAGCCCTGAAGTGTTGCCCCGGTTGGAGATTTAATTAAGTGCTTCAATCCGGGACCCCTTATATGATTTCTTTTTTTCTTTTTTTTTTTTGTGGGGCAGTGGGGGTTAAGTGACTTGCCCAGGGTCACGCAGCTAGTAAGTGTTAAGTGTCTGAGGCCAGATTTGAACTCAGGTCCTCCTGAATCCAGGGCCAGTGCTTTATCCACTATGCCACCTAGCTGTCCCTCCCTTATATGATTTCAATGGACCTTCTATAGGATTCAGTCATGTACCTCTTGCATTGTCTCTTTCTCTTCATTCTCATGGCTACTCCATTGGTCGAGGTCTGCCGGTGCTGTTGTAGCTGCCTCCAATCTTTCTTCATATTGATGCCAGATGCACCATAAATCCATAATATTTAGAACTTGAAGAGAACTAAATGAATCCGACTCCTTCATACAAATGAGGAAACTGAGGTGAAGCAACTTGCCCAGGATCAGAGCACTATTGCCCTAGGACCCTGGGCAAGTCACTTAACCTGTTTACCTCAGTTTCCTCATCTCTAAAATGGGGGTCACCCATCTCCCAGGGTTGTCTGAGGACTGTAAAATGCTTAGCATTGTGCCTGGCACATAGTAAGCACTATAGGAATGTTAACTATTATTATAGGCATGTTCATATCACTCCTCTCCTCCAAACCCTTGCAATGACTGGTATCTGTTGAATACAGTCCCAACTCCATAGCCTCGCACTCAGGGCTCAGCACAGTCAACTGTCATGCTACTTTTCCAGATGGACCTCGTACTTCTCCCCTCACTTAGACCTCGAATGAAAAGACAAAGACCACAAAGGTAATAAATGTGGGTGTTTTGGTACAGAAAGAACATAGGATTCAAAGGAAAACCCTGGCTTGATTGGCCAGGTGGGGGTGGATGGAATACCTCTGAAAGTAATGGAGAGCAGAAAGGAGGAGGATGGGGGTGGCCTCCCATGTTTCATCCCCTTCCTTATTGCCTAGTCCTTCCAGGAAGAAGATTCTGCACCATCCCTGGGGTGAAAGGAGGGCTGTATTGCACCTGGAGCAATCTGATCCCGTGGCTGAGTGGAATTAAAATCATTATACTTAAGTAAACGATGGATTCTCTCCATTGCTCTAACTTTGGGGCAAACTCTATGATTTTAGGGACAGTCTTAGCTCTCTTGTCAATAGATATAATTGTAGCAAAGTGGCCAGAAGTATAAGGAAAAAAAGGTATTTCCATAGAATAATTCACTCAGCTTTATTGTCTCCCTTGGCCTTCTGTCCTTTGAGATTGGAAGTCCCACTAATAATGACAGTCATTTCTTTCTCTGCCTCCATTTATCTCTTCCCAGAAGCTGGAAGCCTGCCCACCTGGCCGGTCTGGACCAGCTCATTTTCTAATGTTTTGTTCTTCTTTGGTAAACACTGGTTAAAAAAAAAAAAACCATCAGGAGCCTTTATCCTGCCTTCCTTCTTTTCTGTTTGGTTCCCAGTAGAGAGAGTCCTTTTCTTCAGGAGCCTTCAGTGGGCCTCTCATCACCTGAGCAGAAGAAGGTGTGAGATCCAGCAGTGGTTTCCTGTAATGAAGAGTTTGTGTACCCCCTGCATGGCTTGCTTTTCTCAGCTCATTTTAACCAAGGGTTGCAGAAAAGCAGGCAGACTGGGCTGGCTCTGTAGTGCTCAATACCAAGCCTGCTTCTGAGTTTGGGATACTTTTTCCGTGTGTGTGTGTGTGTGTGTGTGTGTGTGTGTGTGTTTACATGTATGTACACACACACACACACATACATACACACACATATCTCTGTGTGTGCCTTGCCTAATTGGGAATCTCTGTTCTTTCCTGGTTTTGCTTTGCTTTCAATCTGGCCTCCTTTAAAGGGCTAGTACACAGCAAATGGAGCAGTGAAAAGACTTCTGATTTGTATAATTTTTTTTTCTGTTACTCTAGGTGTATTTGCAAACAGAGTTTTCCCAAATTTAACACATATTTTGAACTTTAAAGCCTGCCTGAATAAAGGCTATTTAAAAACACTGATGGATAGGAAAGAGGGGTTCAAAAATAAATTGAAATTGTGCTAAGAGAATTCAGCATTTTACTATTACTGACTTTTGTTACTCTAGCACCTAATCTTAATAAAGCTGATAATAAAAAGCCTTATACTTCCATTTTTTTGGACACACTATGCTTAATTGAAGCTTTAGTCTTAAATTGATATATTAGGTAACAGTAATTTATTTAGCTGTAAGGTGGTTTAAATACTTTATATTCTATTATAATTTAGAGTCTACAAATACTTGCCAAATTAAGAAACTGGCATACCGCTTAACAAATAAACATATTGAAGTAGACACTGCAGTTTTGAAAAGAAGAATTTCTAGACACATAACATCATGTCTACCCAATTATAGTTTTCATTAGGTTGTGTCGACATTGTGCAAATGAAAAAATACACTTACCTCAGCAAAATTTAGTAGCGAGGACATGCTTTAGGGTCTAATTTCATCTGGAATCAGAGTATCCCGTATCTCAGCTAAGTGGTAGGAGTCAGGAAGACTTGAGTTCAAATGCAGCCTTAGATATTCTCTGGCTGTGTGAACCTAGGCAAGTCACTTACTCTGCTTCAGTTTCTTCAGCAGTAAAATTCAGGGTTGTTACGAGGATCAAATGAGATCATATCTGTAAGGTGCCAAGTATGGTGCCTGGCACATAGTGGGTGCTATTCCTAATGATCTCTGATCTCATTTAGGTTGTTTAGTAGTCAGAGCATAGTAAACTGAGGAATTCTCCACTTTTTGGGGGGGGGCAGGGCAATGAGGGTTAAGTGACTTGCACAGGGTCACATAGCTAGTAAGTATCAAGTGTCTGAGGCTGGATTTGAACTCAGGTCCTCCTGAGTCTAGGGCTGGTGCTTTATCTACTGCACCACTTAACTGCCCCTCTAATCCACTTTTTTTTTCCTTAGTGAGGCAATTGGGGTTAAGTGACTTGCCCAGGGTCACACAGCTAGTAAGTGTTAAGTGTTTGAGGCTGGATTTGAACTCAGGTCCTCCTGACTCTAGGGCTGGTGCTCTATCCACTGCGCCACCTAGCCACCCCTCTAATCCACTTTTGCAGAAAGTTTGAGGCAGATTGATCTGACTTGCTAAAATCTGATTTGGCCCAGTGTACATAGGTGACAGACATACTCACTTCACTTACTGACCTCACATACTTATATCCCAGAAGCAGAAGAGCTTAAAGGTCATCTGGCCCAGCCTCTTCATTTAGAGAGGAGGAAGCTAAGACCTTGGGAGTTAAAGAACATAACCAACTAGGGGCAGAAAAACTAGTGTTCCTGAAACAGGGTGGCTTTTGTCAGCAAGATGAGCGAGATTGTTTTTAGTTTTAACTGTAGGTAGATCTCATTTTTATCCCTCTTTTGTTTAAATCTGACCAGGTTCTTGGATGGGGGTGGGGTGGGATCCAGAAAAATACTGAGGTAGCCTTAAATAAATCCATGTTTATTAATGTGCTGAATCTTGCTGACCACTCACTCATTAATGAATCACAAGTCCCCAAGAGATACTTACATTTGCTTTGAATATCCAGATCACTTGGGATCAGGAACAGTTTAGATATAAAGTGCTTTGACACTTGGAACATGGATCCAGAGCTGGAAGAGACAGAAGTCATCTAGTTTAACTTCCAAATGACGTCATAGACACCCAGAGAGGGGAAAAATTGTTTGCCCAAGATCAGATGGGTAAATACAAAGGAGAGCCACAATCGGAACCTGTGTTCTCTGACTCCAGTTGTCAACAGTCATTTATTAAGGACCACTGTGTGCCAGGCCTTGGGCATGCTAATGACAAAGAATGAAGCAAGCCTTACTAAGAGCCTACAGTCTCTAGTGGACTCCAGAGCCAGTGGGTTCTTTTCTTTTCTTTTTTTTTTTTTAAGCCAAATTGCCTGTTTAGTCACCTTAGATGTTTAATGAGGATGTGTGAAAATTGGGGTATTTTGTACTTCTCTCTCCAGCCTCAGTCTCTACTTTCCACTACAACTCTTCACTTCTTTGTGGTACAGTGGAGAGAGGCTTCTGAATCAGACAACACTCTTAGTTCAGATTCCACCTTTGAAGTAACTTTAGGTAAGTCACCTAACCTCCTGGCTTCATCTTCCAGCTCTGAGATGAGCCGGTTGGATTAGATGTCTCCGAAGGTCCCAGGATTCTTTGTTTGCTTTTCTGGCCCCAGTCCTAATACCCTCCCCTAACCACCCAGCTCTCCTTCCCTCCACTCCAACCTTGGCCTGTTGCAGCCCCAGCCTCAGTCCTATCCTTAAGGAGTTAGGATGAAACAGAGATCTCAGGAGTGGAGACCAGACAGATGAAAACCTAATGGGGTAAAGGATTTTCAGAGCTCTGGGAAGAAATGAGTCTGAGAGGCTTAAAATCAGGCTTATGCCGGTGATTCTGCTCAAAGGGATGAGAAAGAGATTCAAGCCCAGGTCAGGGTTATGGGCTGCATTAGGGAAGGAGCATGGTGTATTACAAAGAGCCCTAAGCTTAGAATCAGAGGACTTGGGTTCATATCGTGCTTCAGTTTCTTCACATGTAAAATGATGGGGTTGAAGGAGATGATTTCTAGAAGGTTCCCTCCCCCCATCTCCTCACCTCTCTTATTCTCCCATAAATATATGCATTTGTATTGTCTTTCTTTACTCAAACATGCCTCTCCAATGGAGTATTTCCAAATTCAACTGGAATGAACCATTTTTTTGAAGGAATGGTGCTAAAGGCAGGGCACACAACAAATCAGTTAATAAAAAACATTAAGTACCCACCATGCGCCAGACACTGCACTAAGAAGGGCCACCAACAACCAAGGGTCCAGGAACTGACAGCTAGCAAATACTTTGTAACTTGAGTCTTTACAGATAATAGGGAACATTCTCTCTTTGATCACTCATACAGATAAAATGTATGTAAATTAATAGGTCAGCCAAACTACATAAATTTGTACAAGCAGATCTTTTATTCCGATCATAGAATTTCTCAAGAACAGCATTTTTTTTCTCCCAAGAAATGAATGAAGCTACAAATCAAACAGAAACGTACTTTGAACAGCCTTTTCTAGGGGGACCTTTCCTCTTTCCTTCTCCCCAGGCACAATAGAAGAGTTCATAAAGAACAAGAGCTCACTTTTTTTTTTTTTTTTGGGCGGGGCGATGAGGATTAAGTGACTTGCCCAGGGTCACACAGCTAGTAAGTGTCAAGTGTCTGAGGCCTCATTTGAACTCAGGTACTCCTGAATCCAGGGCCGCTGCTTTATCCACTGCGCCACCTAGCTGCCCCCAAGAGCTCATATTTTTATAGAGATACATAGTTTACAAAGCACTTCCATCACAAGTTTTTCAGATACCTATAGTATTATTAATCGCATTAAAATAATAGATTTAGGGAAATGGTGAGTTGCCCAAAGTCACTTAGCTATTAAGTAGCAGAACAAGCATTTGAGCTCAGCTCCTTGACCAAGTCCAGTGTTGTTTTTGTCCTTCACAATGCTGTTAGCATGTATGCCTGAAAAGCAGGAGTCAAAACGATTATTTTCACAGACAGAAAGTTCAACTCTGAAGGGTTGGTAAAAACAAAAACCAAAAATGAGAGAGCCCTTGGGGAACCACAAGAGGTGATTGGGAAGATCCAGTTCAAAGATTAGAAAAGCAGTTAAGATTAATTAGTAGTTTATAGATGTTCAAGACATTTTAAATTTTAAATATTTTAAAATTAATTTTTAATGTTCTATTGATAACCTTTTGTACACCAGTCATTTACCTATATGCCCTCTCGTGTAACAAAAAAAATTAATTAAGCCAGACTAAAGAGGAATGACTGCATATGTAGCCTTCCATTCTCAGAGCCCCCCACCTTTCTAAGGTGAGGGAAGTGTGTTTCACCTTCTGTTCACCAAGGATAATTTTTTAAAGATTGAATAGCAAGCCAATGATAAGAATCCTACAGATTTCAAATTCAGGACTAAAAAGCAAATATGGGTATTGACTGCCAAAGATGCTTCAAAAGTACATAGATGGATAATAATTTAACAAGTTATGGAACAAGTAGATTGATCCATGAAGTCAATGTGCCATATTTACTACTTTAACCACCATTGAATGTGATCTTCGGGCATAGGCAACTTATATATAATGGATGTTTTATTTGCTTTGAGACTTGGAAAAATAAGCCTAGTTCCAGCTCAAGTTTTTTTTTTTTAAAAGTGTAACTCATGAGCTCTGAAAAGATGTCTTTAGAATAACTGTCAGCAGTGGGAGACAGTTTGCTAAGAGTATAGGCTAACTTAAGTAAAATAATAATATTAAAATAGCATAAGAACAGAACCCAGTCTCAGCAACTCTTCTTTCTGCATCTTCCCTTCCTTATCTCCTCTTTATTTTCAGAGTTCAACAATGTGCTTGAGCTTCCTAGAGAGTCCTTATAAAAGGGGCAAGGGCTATTTGCTTGTATTTCTTTCATCATGTGCCACTCTCATTTGATTCCTAGTAAGGTAAAAGGCTAAATTAAATACTTGTGGCACAGTCTGAAAGAACACATCAGTTTTCTTCAAGCAGTTCAGTATATTTCCTCCTGCCACATAACGTTCACTTTCCTACTTGTGTCTTGGTCAGACAGGACAAAGCTGTCATCAGGAGCCCAAGCTGAGCAGTGGGACTGACTGTGGCTTCTTTGTGGCTGCCAGGCTTGTGTGCCACGTGCCTGGTATCTCACTTGGCTCATGCTTTTTTGGGTCATGGATCCAATGTCTTATTCTAAATATGGCAATGTGTATTGAACCTTGGGCTCTTGAGTACAGTTTTTCCAAGACGTAGGAAATATAACATGGGTATTTCCAGTGGAAAATTCTGTACTTGAAAATACAGAAACTTTCTGTACTGTTCTTTTCCAGTAAGTGGGAACAGTCAAGTGCTACATAGAATGAATTTAAAGAGGGATCTGGGAAGGCAATATGCCACAGTGGAGAAAACTGTTCCCAAATTGCTAGCTGGGTGACAGTGGGTGAGTCACTTAACTTCTGAGTCTCACTTTCCCCACTGGTTAAAACAGGGGTAAGAATTGTAGTTTCTATACTTACAAGATTGTGAGGCCCAGATTACAAAATGTATGTAAAACACTTGGCAAAACTTAAATGAACTTTATGACCAGTAGTTATGACTAAGCTAGTCCGTCTCTCTGAGGAGGGACAAAGACAGGTGAGAGAGTCTGCCTACCTCTCCATCAGTGCTATACTCAAGGTCTGCCAGGTCCTTCACCCTGGGGATGTTCTTGGGCCTGCTGCTCCTCTACCAGTCAGCCACAGTGCCTGAAATTCCTCCATTACTCACACTGTTTGCCTTAAAGTGTTCTATGCTATTGGCTGCATTATTGTAGCATAATGAAAAAAGGGCTGCTAGACTTATGGATTTGAATTCTGGCTTTGGGACCCTGGGCCAATTCACGTCAATTTCTTGAAACCTGTTTCCTTATCTGTACAATAGGAGTAATGCTACTTACAATATCTAAAGAATTATTATGAGGAAAGAAAGTCCTCTGTGAATATTAACCCCTATTTAAATCGCAGGGGTGAGGTATTACCTCATTATTAACATTAATACCTCAGCATGAAAGAGCTGCTCAGAGTAGTCTTAGGAGAGAGCAGGTCTCTTAAGAAGATGGGAGGCAGGGAAGGTAAGTAAGTATTGATTGGGAATGGGAGGACAGGGAGGGAAGGGTGTGAAGACAAAAGGTGCAGAGTCTGGGGCATTCCCTGAGAAGGAAGATCCAAAGGAGAGTCACTGTGGAAGAAGGCTCTTGGGCAGACCAGGGTTAGCCAAATACTGAGTGTCTTGTGGGGCAGGGAAAGAGGAGTGGTAGGAACAAAACAAGCATGCTAAAAAGAGTAATAGAAAAATGACCCGAACAGGACTTTTCCTGATTTGTAGCTTTGCTTTTAGGGCCAGCCTGGCCTGACACAAGTAGCTGCAGGGATCTAGCCTGGCTCTGTTACCAGGTCTGACAAAGCATATCCCAGGAACCCCCACCCTTTCTTGCCTCATTCTGAGACGCCAAACACTTCCCCATTTAACTGAATTGTAACCATTGAAAGTCCTGTCACAGAATCAAACACCCCTAGAATGTTCAGAGCTGGAAGGGGACTTCAGGGGCCATTGAGACTGAAACTTCCCCAGAGGGAACCTTCCCATTGTGACTGTGTCATGGATGAAAAGCAACACATGTCCTTCCCTTCTTTTCCAGACAACTGAAACATGACTTTCCCAGGGCCCTGATCTTCAGCACAGATGATTTTTTCTTCAAGGAAGATGGTACTTACGAGTTCAACCCTGATGTCCTGGAGGAAGCTCACGACTGGAACCAGAAAAGAGGTGATGAAATAGGCTCTTGGGAGGCCCCCAAGAGTCTTGCATGCTGGGCACAGTGTGGGGGCACCGAAGGAAGATGTTCTGAGGAAGGGCAGCAGCTCTATTCACTTTTCCCCAAATGGCTCATCTGAGGCAACTTCTTCCCGTGGCCTCTAGGAAGAAGGGATCTCCAATACAGACCAGGGTTAGAAGAGAGGCCGTCAAAGCCGTGTATTGGCAATGTCCAAGAGTAAACAAAAATGAACCTTGTGGATTTCACTCACTCCTTCCACTGTTTGTTGCATGTTGTTTACTGTTGTGTAACATGTTGTGTTGCAGCAAGGAAAGCAATGAGGAATGGCATATCCCCAATTATTATTGATAATACCAACCTTCACGCCTGGGAGATGAAGCCCTATGCAGTCATGGTAGGAAGAAGTATCATTCTGAATTTTCGGTTGTAGACATTGGTGGGAAAGTGGAAACGTTCATTCTTTCCTCTCTTCTTGATCTTCCGCTTCCATTTATTGGCAGCAACAGTCCTTCTCCCTCCTGGGAGCAAAGGGGCTGAGGCTTCACTCTGCTGCTTGCCTTGGCTATTCTGTGGCTGAAATTTTCTGAAAATGACACCTCCCCAGATGTTACTCTGACCCTAGGAGATGATATGATCATTTTCAAATCCATCCTTGTTACTGTTCAAAGTCCTTGGCAGATTATCTGTTTTGTGCCAGTGTATCTGGAAGGTGCTGAGGTTCTTCCAGAAACAGAAGTTGCTGGGTCAGATGGCTTAAAGGGAGAGTTGTCTGTTAACGCTCTCTTTCATATTTCAGTACTCTTTAACAAGCCAGTCTAATTCTTTAGTAAGCCAGGGCTTTGCGGCCTTTGCATGACCGACTGCTTTGCAAGTTCAAACTTCAGAGAATTTTTGAGTCTTAAAATTAAACTGGAACAAACATAATGTTCTGTGTATATATGTATTTGTAAACATATATAAATGCCTATAATTCAGTTCTCAAACATCTATATTAACTATGGTGGGAAAGAGTAGCATGGATAATTCCCAAATACCTTTCCTTTGACTTTGGAATTTTTGGTTAACAAATTACTATTTCCTAATTACATCTCCTTCACACTGATATTAAAGCAAGTTTTCTTCCTTTCTTTTCCCCCACACATCTACTGATAGTGGGGGAAGGCAATCAGAAGGTCATGGGGCACCAGGGAGAGGACAGACTGGCATATAACATTCACTACCAGTGATCTCCACATGGGTAATCATCCATTGACTATCTCCAAACCTGGACTCATACTAACCCATCTGATTACATATTTGATTCCTATCATAAACACAAAACTCACCTATATCATCACCATCATCATTTTTTTTTAGCAAAGCATTAAACCTAGGTCTGCTTGCTCTCTTCTCACTGTTTTTCATGGGTTCGGGTTATACTGTTTGGTGGTTGGTGAGGGAGGGTAATTTAATTAGGATCTAGTTTGTGCTGGCTAGTTCTGGATGAAGAAAGAATGAGCAAGGTATATAGAGCACATGGGGAAAAGCAGAACTCGGAATTAAGAATCAAGGAAGGACAAAGTGAGTGATTTTTGTGGGAGTTTGAACTGGTCTTATTTTGAACCTTTTTGGATATGTTCATCTTTTCCCTTAGAGTTCATTTAGTGGTTATTCATGTGTTTACAAGAAATTAGGTGCTTTCTAGATTATTTAAATAACCCTCCAGTTAGGGAGAAAAGACTACATTTGAGGAAAATGAAAATTTGTTTTCATTAAATATTATATAGGGCCAGTGAACAGGGAGGAAAATAGACAAGATATAAGACACAAGTGTGTACATGTGGACATACATATTTTTGAAGGAATAAGGAAAATGTCTTGATTGAGGGAAAGGGAGAAAGATGGCTCATGCTTCACTGTATTGAGTGGCAGGGAGTTACTTCTAGGGAAGAATGCCTGGGTAGGTTAAGTGGAAATGACTGTACTGTTCTTTGGTAAGCTTTGTTCCCAAACCAGGAAGAAATTGACTTTTAGGCAAATTTTAAGGGCCTCTGAATTCATTCATTCCATTGAGGGTGAAAGCTTGGATACCTTTCTTGATTAGTATTCTATAACAATCTAATGAGAAAATAAAATCAGTGCTCTGCACTCAGATGTTCAAGGATCTTTTGTGTTTTCTCCAAATCTTGGAAAAAGCACACTAAACATTCTCACTTGCTAAGTGTGAAGATCATGCTAGGTTACCTAGGGTAATTATAGAAGTGAATTTAGAGATCATTTAGTAATTCCTGATGTCTTTGGAAAGTACTACATTTGTCAAAATGGACCCAAAGAGAGCAGACTTACATTTTCTCTTTAAAACACCTCTAGAGAGGATTTCATGGACTTTCTCCATAATATTTATCTGAAGTCACCTCTCAGCACCAATAAAACCTTTTAAATATGAATTTAAAGAACTCCATTCTTGGGGGCAGCTGAAACCCTAGGTGGCACAGTGGATAAAGCACCAGCCCTGGATTCAGGAGGACCTGAGTTCAAATCCAGCCTCAGACACTTGACACTTACTAGCTATGTGACCTTGGGCAAGTCACTTAACCTCATTGCCCTGGGCCCCTCCCCCCATTTTAAAATTCCTTTCTCAGGAATTAGTGTGAAATTTGAAAGTGTTATTTATAATCTAAGAATCTGCTTTAGATACTGTGAAGTCATTAAGCAAATCAAAGCATGGCCAAGGTTGTGAATTACCAGCAATACAAGAGATTTTTAGATAAGATACAGAATAAATGTTAAATGGCAGAATAAATAATATTAAACACATGCCTATGTCCTCAGTGGTTTTTGCATTTTCTTTTTAAATAAGGCACTTGAAAATAACTATGAAGTTATATTCCGAGAACCTGACACTCGTTGGAAATTCAATGTTCAAGAGTTAGCAAGGTATTTGTTTTTTTCTTTAGTACTTTTTATTATGTATATATCTTGTTGTCTTCAAATATTTCAGAATGAACACAAGACTTTTTTCAAGCCAGGAATGATAATTCTTGGAAGTGGCTCTCAGATTGCAAGTGTTAGATTTTTCAGCCTCTTTTTAAAAACAATGCTCATGGGAGGAGTTCAGAGAAACCTGGAGGGTCTTACGTGAGCTGATGATGAGTGAGATGAGCAGAACCAGAAGAACATTGTACACAGTATCATCAACATTGAGTGTTGACCTACTGTGATGGACTATATTCTTCTCACCAATGCAATGGCACAGAAGAGTTCCAGGGAACTCGTGATAGAAGAGGATCTTCAAATCCAAGAAAAAAAACAAAATTGTGGAGTATAGATGCTGACTGAACCATACTATTTCTTTTGTTTTGGGTGCTGTTGGTTTTTTTTTCTATTTTGAGGTTTTGCATTACTGCTCTGATTTTTTCTCTTATAACAGGATTAATGCAGAAATAGGATTAATGTTATTATGTGTATATATATGTGTGTGTATAGATATATATATCTATATGTCTATGTATATAGATATATAGATATAACCTATATCAGATTACCTGCTGTCCAGGGGAGGGGGGAGGGAGAAAAATCTGAAATTGTAAAGCTTGTATAAACAAAAGTTGAGAACTATCTTTACATGTAACAGAAAAAATAAAATACCTTATATGTTAAAAAAACAAACAAACAAACAAACCCAATGCTCATGGTTAAGCCTTCAGCCTTGTCTAGAATTGGGTACATTAGTAAGGCCTGAATCCTTGGATAAGACAACTAATTTCATAGGTTTATCATTGTGTAATGAAAGGTTTTATTTAAACAAATATTTTGCTAAAGAACCAGAAAAAAAACAGATGCCTAGATGCAAGTGGCTAAATAAACTGTGATGGTGAATATAATGTAATATTATTGCACTGCAAGAAATGATGTATATGGAGGACACAGGAGTGCAGAAAGACTTATGAATTGATAGAACCAGGGAATCCAAAATGGGAAAACAGTATATATAAGTGGAAAGCACAAAAACAATTGAAACTGAGTCTTGAGTAATTTATTAGATCAAGCTTAGCTCTGAAGAGATATGAGAATGCACCTTCCTCCATTCTTTGAAAAGGTGAGGGACAATAGCTTTTGAATACAGCATATACCATCACTCAGTTTAAGTTTTAGATAGTTTTTTTCAACTACATTCCCCCCCCCCCAATTCTCTGACATAGAGAAAGGCTCTCTGAGTTGGGGGGGGGGAGGGACATAGTTGAAAATGAAGGTCATGTAAAATCAGTCAAAAACTGGAAAAAAAATCTTGCTAAAAGAGGGATGTCAACAGAAGAAAACATGTAAGTGGTCATTTTAAAGCAGTGTTCTAGATCTGGGATTGTACATTTATTATAATTGAATTTTGCATTTTGAAATCTCCCTTAGGTAAAAAAAATATTGTTAGATGCCAAGTTGGTACTAACTCCCATGTTAGGACCCTAGTGCAAGGATTCTGTCCTCATATATCTGTTGGTTCCTCTGAACTGTGACTTGTAATGTGAAGTGCCTGATAAGATCCAGTGATCATCCTTGGGTTTGAGAGAAATTTTCACTTTGGTCCAGATATCTGGTGCCCTTTGTGTTCTTGTCCTTGCCTTCCTCAAACACTAATGTGCAGGGCAAGAGGAACATGGGGTTCCAAGGTAACTTAAGGGTCAGATTTTACATTTTCCCAGTTAAGCTCTGGGAATATGAAATTGTACAAGAAATCTTCATACTTTTTAGTGTAAGAAAATGGCATTGACATATTGATATAATTAAAATATTTCTGTTTTTTCAATGCAGAAGAAACACACATGGGGTCCCAAGAGAAAAAATACATCGAATGAAAGAACAGTATGAGCATGATGTGACCTTTCACAGTGTACTTCATTCAGAAAAACCAAGCCGACTGAGTAGAAGCCAGGACAGGCATGTGCCACCTTTCAACAATGCAGGATACTGGAACACCTACTCGGGGTTTCCAAACCGGAGAGCCCATGGGGCCTTCTCAAATGACAGCTACTTTAACAGAAGGGGGGGTTACCATAATGGGTATTAAGAGTTATTATATATTTTATCTTTACAGCTGTTTTACATTTTCCTAAATCAGTTTTTACTTCAGATACTTGTATTTTATTATCTGTTCAGTTTGTCAGAGTTCTAATGTAATTCCAAGGTAAATGATTGAACTGGGGAAGTCTTAGTGCCTAAGTCATTGTTATCATTAAAAGAAGTTTATTGGGGGCGGCTAGTTGGCGCAGTGGATAAAGCACCGGCCCTGGATTCAGGAGTTCCTGAGTTCAAATCCGGCCTCAGACACTTGACACTTACTAGCTGTGTGACCTTGGGCAAGTCACTTAACCCCCACTGCCCCAAAAAAAGAAAAGAAAAAAGGAGTTTATTAATTGACCGCATGTGCTGAGGGCCTGTGCACAGTTGACTAAGCAGACACAGTCCCTTCCTCTGAGAATGAAATCATAGTTGAAATGTGCTCAGGTACAGAGGACAGTTGTAGCCATGTGATAGAATAAAACTGAACCAGATCATAAAGTGTTTCTATTATACATATTTAAACATTAGTGCAATTGATTTCTCTGTAATAGGGATTTATTTTTTCACTTGATGTATTTGACCCTAGGACACTCATGCATGTCTTGTGTTGTGCAGTGGGGAGTCTCCATCTCATTTTAGATTGTCCCATTGCATATGCTGTTTTGGTTAAGATATCTGTACCAGGGAATGTATGAGTTGTGACCAAAAGGGGAATATTTTTGCTTTTTAAACAAATGTAGCAGAATTTATATAGCCAAATAAGACTTCTTTCCTTGAAAGTAGTCACCTTAAGGAAGCTCAATCCAAGATTGCTATCATTTCCCAAAATGTTTTAGGAAGGAAACCAATCATGTTAAATAATAAAATCTAGAGCCACAACCCCTTTTTGATCACCTACCTTGTTCATTGGTTTCCAAGAGCTTTAGACTATAGTATAGCTAAAAGTGAAGTCCACTTTTAGAAAGGATCTTTAGATTTGTATAGAAGGGGGCAGCTAGGTGGCACAGTGGATAAAGCCTTGGATTCAGGAGAACCTGAGTTCAAATCCGGTCTCATACACTTGACACTTTACTAGATGTGTGACTCTGGACAAGTCACTTAACCCTCATTGCCCTGCAAAAAAAAAAAAAAGATTTGTATAGTAACATTGTTTCTGATTTACCAGAAATAGATCAAATTTGGGGGAACTCAATTAAGAACCAACCATAAACCAGGTGGTTAAAAATGATAATATGAAGACGAGTAGCATCATTAATATGGTAGCAATGGGACCATGCACAATGTGCAAAAAGAGGGTATCTTGGGAATGTCCCTTTCTCCAATTACACAGAAAAGCATCTGTTAACAAGTACCGTTTCCTTAGTGCAAATTAATTAGAATGTTTTTTCCCCTTGTTACCCTTTCACTTAAGACACTGATAAACCAACACCATGTGTAGCTTTGCTCTTGGCTAATGTAAGATTGTTCTCTATAGGCTCTATTTTCTAGTGTTTTGTAATCTCTAATTTTTAAAGTGTTTCAAACAATGGTGCTTTAAGTCGTTCTTTAATGTATGTTGTATTTATATGAATTTAACAAAGCAAATATTGAACGTAAACTATGTTTTCTGGATATGACATTCTATTTTCGTACATGCTATCAATATACATCAGTACTTGAGAACATTCATGATTTTCTACTTCCTTCACTGCCAAAAATTGAAGAGTTGGTCCTCGTGAGTTGCACCCCCCCACACACACACCTAAAACAAATGTCATTGGTGGACCAATCCTGTTGATGAGTCTCTCTCTAAATGCATCTGGGTTGATCTTGAGGTGAAAGACATATGGTCTATTGCCAGGCCCAAATTATGGCCACAAGGTCACTTTACTATGTTAAGAATTAACCCTTGTAAGTACAAGTTCCTGTTTTAAATAAAAAAATTCATTACCTCATCTTTTTATCCCTCCTGCCCCTTGAGGAGGCAGTCTGGTAAGCAAGTGAAATTAACCTTGATCTGCTTTGTAAAGTTTTCCCTGATAAATTTGAAAGAGGGAGACATTATTTAACATTCCATAATCTGGCAACATGTGACTTTCATTTTATGACAGGTATCTTAATGCCTGCTGTCAGTGAAAAGATGTGCATGTGTGTATGTATGTGTGTATATTTGTATGTATACGCACATATATGAATACATACATTTATTTAAATAAACTTTTCTCAGTTGATCTTTCTTTCAAACAGAAAGATCCCATAAACTATGATGGAATTTGCTGCTGAAGTCTGTACCATAGGATAGGAGGCTTAAATTCAGTGTCGTCATAATTCTTACTAAACTCAAAGAGTACCACTCGGTCAAAAAGCACGAGTTACTATATGCTCATCATGGTACTAAACACTAGTGGTAAGAGACAGAGTTTTAAGTCCCTGCCCTCACAAATGTGGCGTACAACAAGGATATAGAAAAATGTGTGTGTGTGTATAAAGTAGACAAGATAGTTTGAGGAGGGATCCATTAACAGCAAAGGTGACCAGAAAGGTCTTCAAGAAGAACACAGCATTTGATCTGAGAATGAAGAAAAACCGATTGCAGAAGCTGATGGGATGGGGAGAATCATTGTAGCCATGAGAGGGAGCCAGGACAAAGACGACGAGATAGGATATAAAATGTTTCTAGTGTGATTGAATTGCAGCGTTCAGGAGGGAAGTAGTATCTAAGACAGGAAGGGGCATGTAGGACCCATTTCCTTTTCCAGTCTTAAACCTTACACCCCTTCACATGTGGAGATTTAAATATCAAACATGAAATCCTAAAGGCAATAGGGAGCCACTGCAATGTAACACAGACCTGTGCTTCAGGAAAACAGCTCCACTGTGTGGAGGACAGATTGAAGGATGAGGCTGGAAGTGAGAGACCAAAGAGGCTAATGTAATAATGCATACAAGAGGAAAAGAGTAAACATGATGGCTATGTGAGTGGCAAGCAGGGGACCCATTCTAGAGACATTGTGAGGACAGAAATGACAAGATTTGGCTACTGACTGGATATCTAGGGTGAGTAAAAGGAGGTCATGGTTGTGAACCTGGGTGAATGGAAAGGTGATGGTGTTCTTGACAGGAAAAGTGAAGTTTGGAAAAGGTGGGTTTTCAAGGGAAAAATAATTGGCTTGAAAAGGAAAACAGTTGGAAATAGAGAGCTGGAGAAGGACTAAGGCTGGATATAAAGCTGTGCAACAAATGAAATGAATGGAAACTGATTAAGTCACCAAGTGAATGTACAGAGAAAAAGGAGGAGGACAGAGCCTCGGGATATAGCCACAGCTAGTCAACAATATGGATAACGAATCAACAAAGAAAACTGAGGAGCAGTAGGAAGGTTAGGAAAACAGAGAGCATCATGATGAAAACCCAGAAGGGAAAGATTAGGAAGAGTCGGTCAGTAGTGCCACTTGCTGTTCAGAGATCATGGCCTGCTTCTAACCCGGCCCCCACAGCCATCAGAGAGGGGATCGAACTTGGTGGAAGGGAAATCTGCCTACCGTGTCACCACCCCCATGAAATGCTAACCAATTGCCATAGTGGACAGATCAACCTATGGGCCCTGGTGATACTGATGTAGGAGGCAAAAAGGGGTTAACAGAAAAACCCAAGATCCAAGCTCTAATTCAGATGGGAACTCTAAGGGGGATTCGGACCCCAGGTAATGGATAACTTACAAGTCAGGAAGCTAGGCTTTCGTACCCACAGTAATCAGTACCCATAATGGGAACAGAAGGAGCTAGGCCGTGAAGGCCTAAGACTATAACAATGACAAAACTGACAGGCTATAGAAACTCAAACTAGGAATAAATGATAAATGAAGATGTTTTAAAAGTAAGCGGGGGGAATCAGAAAGAGACATGCGCAGAAAAGGCCAAATTTGTCCCCAGATTCACCTTATGACATGTAAACCCCCAAAACACATTTCCACTGAAAAAGGTACCCGCCTCGGGGGTTGGCTTAGGACCCCAGGAACTCCAAATTAGGATAAGCCCTCCCCTGTGCCTCCCTAAGGTAGAGATTATTATAATGAGACTGATAATTTATCCATACTATAAATATAACTGTCTTTTCTTTCACTATTGGAGAGATGCCTTTCCACCATTCTGGTTCTTTCCCTGTGATCACTCACAGTATTGCAATGAAACTTGGGAAACTGAGTCACTGAGTCTTGTCATTCTTCTGGGATGACTCACTATTAATTTGACCCTTAATTCCATCCCACATGAATACTTGGTCCTTTAAAGTATCATATATGGGGGTTACACTCATGGGGATGTGACCTGGGATCCTTCTGGCAGTGCCACAGCCCAGTACAGCTACTAAAGACTCAGAAAAGAAAATACATCCCCGTAAAATCCTTGATACCCTCAAATGTTTCAACATGACTTTATCAAGTGGAAATGACATTGGAAGATACGTTATTACCATCTGCTTGGCTGCTATATCCTAGGGACCACCAAGCTTTTCCATCTGACTTGGAACTAAAACCTCTTACGTGTTGTCTCTCCCATTACAACAGGAACCCAGTCAGAGGTTATCTTGCTTTTTCTCTGTATCCTCAGCACTTAGCACAGTATTTTCACAAATTTTCTTCATTTATTCATTCAATTGAGGAAAAGGTTTGAAATAATTCAATTGGGCGATTATAGAGCAGTTTCATTCGAGCTCCAAAGCCAAACTGCAAGGTTAACATTAGGCAGTGAGAGGGAAGAAGTGGAGGTATCAAGTGTAGGCAACCTTTTCAAGGTGTTTGGCTAAGAATGAAAGGAGAGATATGGGATGCTTAGTGGAAATTGATTAGTAAGTATTAAGCACCTGTATGTTAGGCATTGTGCTAGATACTGGGGATAAAAATTAAATGAAGGAAACAATCCCTACAAACAATCCCTTGAGGGTTTTTTAAGGAAGGAGGAGATGGGCAATTTTATAGGCAGCAGAAAAGGAAGCAATACTCCCCAAAGGGAAAGCTACCACACCCTTTATTTGCTGTGCAAAAAGTCCTAACAAATTCCTATCCAAAACCCTGGAGGTGTCACTACAGAACTGACTCCTTTGGGTGTTTCAGACACCACCTTCCAGCCCCGCCCCCGGCCCCCCCACGCCCCTAGTGGCCTCCTTAATAATAGTTCTCTAGGGAAAGAAAGCAATGACTAACCCTAGACAAATTTTTTTTTTGAGAGGCAATGGGGGTTAAGTGACTTGCCCAGGGTCACACAGCTAGTAAGTATTAAGTGTCTGAGGACAGCTTTGAACTCAGGTCCTCCTGAATCCAGGGCCAGTGCTTTATCCACTGTGCCACCTAGCTGCCCCCCTAGACAAAATTTTAAAGTGTTTGAGTGCTTTTTCCCCCCCATCCCTACTACCAAGTCCTGTGGCTATCTAACATCACTGTAGTACCCACTTCCCCTTCCAATCTTCTTCCACCTTAGACATGCCCCCACACTTGAGGATTCAGTGACACTGACCTCCTGGCTGTTCCTCACAGGAGACACTCCGTCTCCTGACGCCCAGGGTTTTCCCTGGCTGTCCCCTGTGCCTGCAATACTCTCCTACCTCATCTTCATTTTCTGGTTTCCATGGTTTCCTTCAGCTCTCGGAAGCCTTTCCAAGTCCTCAATCTTAAAGCCTTTCCTCTGAACTCACCCCAATTTATCCTGTATATGTCTTTTTTTGTATGTAAGTCGTTTGTATGCTGTCTTCACCATTAGACTGGGAGGTCTTTGAATGCAGAGACAATTTGCTTTTTTTGGTATCCTTAGCGTTTTCAGCACAGTGCCTGACACATAGTAGTTGCTTAATAACGTCTCCTGGTTCTTCTGTCCAATCACTCCTCAATCTCCATTGCTGGATCTTCCTCCACATCACTCCCTCTAACTGTAGGTGTCCTTCAGGGTTCTATCCTGGGCCTTCTTCTCTTCTCCCATGCCAGAAAACCAAACAGCTTCCATTGGAAGATTCTGAAAATCACCTGGCAAGATAAGGTACCAGACACTGAGGTTCTCTCTTGAGCTGAACTGTCATGTGTTTAAACTCTTCTGCAGAGAGTGCAATTCTGATGGGCTGGCCATGTTGTTTAAATGCCAAACATAAGTTTACTTAAAACATATGTTTTACAGAGATCTTGCACAAGGGAAGCGCTCACAGGATCGTGAGAAATGATACAAATACACTCTCAACGTCTCTCTGAAGAACTTTACTATGGTTTGTGAGACATGAGACCCTGGCACAGGACTGTCTAGCATGGGGCACCCACATCAAAGAAGGCACTGTGCTCTAAAAGCAAAGCAGAATTCTTCAAAAGGAATGTGAAATGACAAATTTAAAGCCATCTCTACTCCAGATGCTCACGTGAACTATTCGTGCCCAACTTGTATTGATTTGATCAGCCAGTCAGATATGCTGTCCTTTGGCCTCAACATTGGTCCTCTTTGAGTATGAAGGATGAATACCACTTTACTTGGTGATTTTAGCTCCCATGATTTAACGACCATGGCTATGCCGATGATTCTCAAACCAGACTTTCCTGCCCCACGTTCTCTGCCGACTTCCAAACTCGCATTTCTGACTACCTTTCAATTGCAGACATTTAGAACTCAATGTCTAGGAGGTATCTTAAACCCAAAATGTCCAAAAGTGAACTTGTCTTTTCCATTTAACCTTCTTCCCTTCCAAACTTCCTTATTACTGTTGAGAGCAACACTGGTTTTCCAGTCCCCCAGGCTCACAATCTAGGTGTCATCCTTGACTCCTCCTCATCATTTCCGCCTCTCCAGTCAATCAATACATCCAACTTGGATATCTTGGATGGAGCCAAGATGGCAGGGAGAAGCCAGGGAGTTGCCTGAGTTCTCCCCAGTTTTCCTCAGAAACAACATTAAATCAAGCCTCTAAAAGGATTTTGAAGCTACAGAACCTACAAAAAGGAGTGAAATAACCTTTCAGTTTAAGATAACTTAGAAGGATTTTGGGAAAGGTCCATCTCACTTGGATAAAAGGGGAGTACAACCCAGCACAGATGGTGTCTGGCAAGCCTGTGGAAGACTCTTAGCCACAGCACAGATCAGCAACTGAAGCCCCTCGGTCTTGGCGCAGCAGGTCAGCTGTGAGGCCTCTAGCTCCAGTGCAGCAGATAAACTGCCAGTCCAGGAATCCCACACAACAGGTGTGACTAGGCTGGGTCAACCCAGTGCAGTGAGCAAGCCATGAGCCCCTGAAACCTCAGAGGAGAAAGCCAGTGATCAGGCCCCTGGCTGCCAGCACAAGAAGCTTGGGGGGAGGGCTCCTTGTGCCCCAGGAGCAGAGCTCAACTTTAAAAGGCATGAAAGAGACTATAAAATGAGTAAGAAACAGAATAGAATCCTGACCATAGAAAACTGCTATGGGACAGGGAAGATCAAAACACAAACTCAGAAGAGGACAACACTGTCAAAATGCCTACATTTGAAGCCTCACAGGGGAAGGTGAATTGGTCTCAAAACCCCAAAATGTTATTCAATAAGGTTAAACTGTTTACATCCTGACTTGAGAAGATAAGTGTAACTCTTGAGAACTGTATCTCTATTAGGGCAGATAGGAGTATACATAGACAGAGGGTGTGGGTTTAAGTTGACTTTGATGTAATGATATAAAAAAAAAAGGGTGAAAAAAAGGATTGTACTGCAAGAAGAGGAAAGGGGGAGGCAGAATAGAGTGAATTACATCACATGAAGAGGTACAAAAGACCAATTACAGTAAAGGGAAAAAAGGGCATTGGTGAGCATTGTTTGAACCTTATCCTCATTAGACTTGGCTCAAAGAGGGAATAATAACATACACACTCAGTTGGGTATAGAAATTTATCTTACCCTACAGGGAAGTAGGGGGGGAAAGGGAAAAGAATAGGAGGGGGATGATTAAAGGGAGGGGTGGTCAGAAGCAAAACACTGATGAGGAAGGACAGGGTGAAAGGAGAAAGAAAAGTATAAACAGGGGAAAAATAGGATGGAGGGAAATACAGAGTTAGTAATCATAACTGTGAATGTGAATTGGATGAATTCTCGCATAAAATAGAAGTGGATAGTAGAATGGATTAAAAACCAGAATCCAATACATCTGAAGCTGAGAGATACACACAGAGTAAAGGTAAAAGGCTGGAATAGAATATATTGTTTCAGCTGAAGTAAAGAAAGCAAGGGTAGCAAACCTGATCTCAGACAAAGCAAAAGCAAAAACTAACTAAAAGAGAAGAAAACTACACCTTGCTAAAAGGTACAATAGACAATGAAGTAATATCAGTACTAGATATATATGCCCCAAGTGGTATAGCATCCAAATTCTTAGAGAAGTAAGTTAGAGGAAGAAAAAAGACAGTGAAACTATACTAGTGGGGAACCTCAATCTACCCCTCTTAGAATTAGATAAATCTAATAAATAAATAAGAAAGAAGTTAAGGAGGTGAACAGGATTTTAGAAAAGTTAGATATGATAAACCTTTTGAGAAGATTGAATGGGGACAGAAAGGAATATACTTTTTTCTCAATAGTACATAGCACTTACACAAAAATTGACCAGGTATTAGGACATAAAAACCTCACAATTAAATGCAGAAAGGTAGTAATAGTAAATGCATCCTTTTCATATCATGGTGCAATAAAAATTATGTGTCATACAGGGCCATGGAAAGAAAAACTCAAAATTAATTGGAAACTAAATAAGCTCATCTTAAAGAATGAGTGGGTCAAACAAATCATAGAAACAATCAATAATTTCATCAAAGAGAACAACAATAATGGCACAACATACCAAAGCTCATGGGATGCAACCAAAGCAGTTCTTAGGAGGAAATTTTATATCTCTAAATGCTTACATGAATAAAATACAGAAAGAGGTGATTAATGAATTGGGCATACAACTAAAAGAACTAGAAAAGAACAAATTAAAAATCCTCAATTAAATACCAAATTAGAAATTCTGAAAATCAAAGAAGAGATTAATAAAACTGAAAATAAGAAAACCATTGAATTAACAAATAAAACTAAGGGCTAGGTTTTATGAAAAAAAAAACCCAATAAAACAGATAAATCTTCAGTTAATCTGATTTTTTAAAAAAACAAATTACCAGTATCAAAAATGAAAAGGGTGAATGTACCACCAATGAAGATGAAATTAAAGCAATAATTAGGAGCTATTTTGCCCAACTGTATGCAAGCAAATAAGCTTGACAGCAAATGGATGAATATTTACAAAAATATAAATTGCCCAGACTAACAGAAGAGGAAATAAAATACTCAAATATAAGCCCATTTTAGAAAAAAAAAATTGAACAAAGTCATCAATGAACTCCCTAAGAAAAATATCTCCAAGGTCAGACAGATTTACAAGTGAATTCTACCAAACATTTAAAGAACAATTAATTTCTTTTTTTTAATTAATAAAGTATTTTTTCCCCGTTACATGTAAAGATAGTTCTCAACTTTTGTTTATACAAGCTTTTCAATTTCAGATTTTTCTCCCTCCCTCCTCTCCCTCCCTCCTCTCCCTCCCTCCTCCCCTAGACAGCAGGTAATCTGACATAGGTTATATATATATACACACACACACACACACACACACACACACATAATAACATTAATCCTATTTCTGCATTAGTCGTGTTATAAGAGAAAAAACAGAGCAATGATGAAAAACCTCAAAATAGAAAAAACAACAGTGGGGCAGCTAGGTGGCACAGTGGATAGAGCACCGGCCCTGGAGTCAGGAGTACCTGAGTCCAAATCTGGCCTCAGACACATAACACTTACTAGCTGTGTGATCCTGGGCAAGTCACTTAACCCCAACTGCCTCACTTAAAAAAAAAAGAAAAAAAAACAAGAAAAAACAACAGCACCAAAACCAAAAGAAATAGTATGGTTCATTCAGCATCTATACTCCACAGTCCTTTTTTTTTTCTTTTTTTTTTTTCTTGGATTTGGAGATCCTCTTCTATCATGAGTTCCCTGGAACTCTTCTGTACCATTGCATTGGTGAGAAGAATATAGTCCATCACAATAGATCAACACTCAATGTTGATGATACTGTGTACAATGTTCTTCTGGTTCTGCTCATCTCACTCATCATCAGCCCATGCAAGACCCTCCAGGTTTCTCTGAACTCCTCCTGTTCATCGTTTCTTACAGCACAATAGTATTCCATTGTATTCATATACCACAACTTGTCCAGCCATTCCCCAATTGATGGGCATCCCCTCAACTTCTAATTCCTTGCCACCACATAAAGAGCAGCTATAAATATTTTTGTACATGTGGGTCCCTTTCTCCTTTCCATGATTTCTTTGGGAAAAAGACCCAAAAGTGGTATTGCTGGGTCATAGGGTATGGACAGCTTTATCACCCTTTGGGCATAATTCCAAATTGCTCTCCAGAATGGTTGGATCAGTTCACAACTCCACCAACGATGCATTAGTGTTCCAATTTTCCCACAGATTCTCCAACATTTATTATTTTCCTTTTTTGTCATTTTAGCCAATCTGATAGGTGTCAGGTGGTACCTCAGAGTTGTTTTAATTTGCATCTCTCTAATCATTAGAGATTTAGAGCATTTTTTCATATGGGAATAGACAGCTTTGGTTTCTTCATCAGAAAACTGCCTGTTCATATCCTTTGACCATTTCTCAATTGGGGAATGACTTGGATTCTTATAAATTTGATTTAGTTCCCTATATATTTTAGAGATAAGGCCTTTATCAGAAGTACTGGCCACAAAAATCGTTTCCCAGTTTTCTGCCTCCCTTCTAATTTTGGATACATTGCTTCTGTTTGTACAAAATTTTTTAATTTAATGTAATCAAAATCATCCATTTTGCATTTTATAATATACTCTATCTCTTGTTTGGTCATAAACTGTTTTCCTTTCCAAAGATCTGATAGGTAGACTATTCCTCTCTCTCCTAATTTACCTATGGTATCACCTCTTATGTCTAAATCGTGTATCCATTTTTTTGGTTTGTTTTTTGTTTTGCGGGGCAATGGGGGTTAAGTGACTTGCCCAGGGACACACAGCTAATAAGTGTCAAGGGTCTGAGGCCAGATTTGAACTCAGGTCCTCCTGAATCCAGGGCTGGTGCTCTATCCACTGCGCCACCTAGCTGCCCCTCATGTATCCATTTTGACCTTATTTTAGTATAAGGTGTAAGATGTTGGTCTATGCCTAATTTCTGCCATACTATCTCCCAGTTTTCCCAGCAGTTTTTGTCAAATACTGAGTTCCTATCCCAGAAGCTGGAGTCTTTGGGTTTATCAAACACTACATTACTAGTGTCATTTACTACTGCATTTCCTTTGCCTAGCCTATTCCATTGATCTACCACTCTATTTTTTAGCCAGTATCAGATAGTTTTGATGACTGCCGCTTTATAGTAAAGCTCCAGGTTTGGTACCGCTAACCCACCTTCCTGTGAATTTTTTTTCATTATTTCCCTGGATATTCTTGATTTTTTGTTTTTCCAGATGAATTTTGTTATTATTTTTTTCTAGCTCTACAAAATAATTTTTAGGTAGTCTGATTGGTATGGCACTGAATAAATTAATTTAGGCAGTATTGTCATTTTTACTATATTAGCTCTGCCTATCCATGAGCAATTGATATCTTTCCAATTATTTAGATCTGATTTGATTTGTGTGAAGAGTGTTTGGTAGTTGTGTTCATAGAGTTCCTGGGTTTGTCTTGGCAAGTAGACTCCCAAGTATTTTATATTATCTACCGTTACTTTAAATGGAATTTCTCTTTCTATCTCTTGCTGCTGGACTTTGTTGGTCATGTATAGAAATACTGATGATTTCTGTGGATTTATTTTATATCCTGCTACTTCGCTAAAGTTGTTAATTGTTTCAAGTAATTTTTGAGTTGATTCTTTAGGATTCTTTAAGTATACCATCATATCATCTGCAAAGAGTGATAGTTTTGTTTCCTCCTTGCCTATTCTAATTCCTTTAATTCCTTTCTCTTCTCTGATTGATAAAGCTAACATTTCTAGGACAATATTAAATAAAAGGGGTGATAATGGACATCCCTGTTTCACCCCTGATTAAGATCAGGGAAAGGCCTCTAATTTATCTCCATTGCGTATAGTACTTGCTGATGGTTTTAGGTAGATACTGTTTATTATTTTAAGGAAAGCCCCACCTATTTCTAAACTCTCTAGTGTTTTTATTAGGAATGGGTGCTGTATTTTGTCAAAAGCTTTCTCTGCATCTATTGAGATAATCATATGATTTTGGTTGGTTTTCTTATTGATGTGGTTAATTATGTTAATAGTTTTCCTAATGTTGAACCAGCCCTGCATTCCTGGTATAAATCCCACCTGGTCATATTGTATTATCCTGGTGATCACTTGCTGCAATCTCCTTGCTAATATCTTATTTAAAATTTTAGCATCAATATTCATTAGGGAAATTGGTCTATAATTTTCTTTCTGTTTTTGCTTTGCCTGGTTTTGGTATCACCACCATACTTGTGTCATAAAACCAATTTGATAGAATTCCTTCTTCACCTATTTTTCCAAATAATTTGTATAATATTGGAATTAATTGTTTTTTAAATGTTTGGTAAAATTCACCCGTGAACCCATCTGGCCCTGGGGATTTTTTCTTAGGGAGTTCATTAATGGCTTGTTCAATTTTTTTTTCTAATATGGGTTTATTTAAGGATTTTATTTCCTCTTCAGTTAACCTGGGCAGTTTGTATTTTTGTAAATATTCATCCATTTCATTTAGATTGTCAAATTTATTGGCATACTGTTGGGCAAAATAATTCCTAATTATTGATCTAATTTCCACTTCATTGGTGGTAACATCACCCTTTTCATTTTTGATACTGGTAATTTGGTTTTCTTCTTTCTTTTTTTTAATCAAATTAACCAATATTTTATCTATTTTATTGTTTTTTTTCATAAAACCAGCTCTTAGTTTTATTGATTAATTCTATAGTTTTTTTGCTTTCAGTCTTATTAATTTCTCCTTTAATTTTCAGGATCTCTAGTTTAGTATCTAATTGGGGATTTCTAATTTGTTCTTGTCTAGCTTTTCAAGTTGCATGCCCAATTCATTAATCTCCTCTCTTTTTTATTCATGTAAGCATTTAGAGCTATAAATTTTCCCCTAAGTACTGCTTTGGCTGCATCCCATAGATTTTGGCATGTTGTCTCATTATTGTCATTCTCTTGGATATAGTTATTGATTGTTTCTATGATTTGTTGTTTGGCCCATTCATTCTTTAGAATGAAATTATTTAGTTTCCAATTGATTATCATTCTACTTTTCCCTGGCTCTTTCTTACATGTAATTTTTATTGCATCATGATCTGAGAAGGATGCATTTACTATTTCTGCCTTTCTACATTTGACTAGGATGTTTTTGTGCCCTAATACATGGTCAATTTTTGAAAATGTGCCATGTACTGCTGAGAAAAAGGTATATTCCTTTCTATCCCATTTAATTTTCTTCAGACATCTATCATGTCTAACTTTTCTAGTCATCTATTCACCTCTTTCACTTCTTTCTTATTTATTTTTCGGCTAGATGTATCTAATTCTGAGAGGGGGAGATTCAGATCCCCCACTAGTATAGTATTACTGTCTAATTCCTCTTGTAACTCATTTAACTTCTCCTCTAAGAATCTGGATGCTATACCACTTGGTGCATACATATTTAATATTGATATTACTTCATTATCTATAGTACCTTTTAGCAAGATGTAATTTCCTTCCTTATCTCTTTTAATGAGATCTATTTTTGCCTGCACTCTGAGTTAAGGATTGCTACCCCTGCTTTTTTTACTTTAGCTGAAGCATAATATATTCTGCTCCAGCCTTTTACCTTTACTCTGTGTGTATCTCTCTGCTTCAAATGTGTTTCTTGTAAACAGCATATTGTAGGATTCTGGTTTTTAATCCATTCTGCAATTCGCTTCTGTTTTATAGGAGAGTTCATCCCATTCACATTCAGTTATTATTACTGTCTATTCCCCTCCATTCTATTTACCCCCTTTGTACTTTCCCCCCCCCTTCTTTCACCCTATTCCTCTTCACCGAAGTTTTACTTCTTCCCCCTGCTTCCCCCAATCTGCCCTCCCTTTTTATCACCCCCCTCTTTTCTTTACCCTTTTCTCCCTTGCTTTTGTCCTCCCTTCTATCAGTCCCCCACCTTTCCCTTCCCCTTTTGCTTCCCTAAAGAATGAGCTAAGTTTCTTTATCTCAGTGAATGTATATGTTATTCCCTCTTTGAATCAAATCTAATGAGAGTAGGTGTGGAAATTTATTTTGATTTGGGGACCCTACCTTTAGGCTGAGATTAGAAAGCCTTAGGCCCTCAGGGTCTCCCCCCTCCTCCTCAGCTTCAGCTGAGTGAAAAAGCCCCTTGGGCTATACAAGATGCCAGGTCAGACAGCTGGGGGAAAAAAAAAGCCCCCAGCTCCCTCTGACCTGAGTGGATCCCGGATAGCCTGTGCTGAGGCATGTGAAACTTGGAGTGCACCCCCCCCCCCACCAGCCACAGCTCTGGCTGGCGGATTAGCTTGGTCTGTGGGGGTGAAGGAAGCCCCGAGATTTGAGTGGAGAGAAGAAAAGGTATATATAGACCTGGGAGTGAGACTAGGAGGAGGAAGGATGGACTAGAGAAAAGGAAGGAGACTGACTAAAAAAAGGAGGGGGACGGACTAGAGAAGGACGGCCTAGGAGAGAAGCTGACTAGAGGGGAGCCTGGACAAGGACGGAGGAGAGTTGGGTTCGGAAAAGGAGAGCCCGGAAAAGGAGAGCCGGGTCTGACAAGGTTACAGGCCTTAATACAAACTAGGGAAAGTGTAACGTGCCCTGAGGCCGGAGGCGGCTAAGGCCCTTATTGTATTCAAGAAGTTCAAAGAGCAGCAGGTGCGAAAGAGACGCAAGAGACGCAGTGGAAAGAGCCCACAGGAAAGCAGTCAGGTTGTACACTTTATTTCCCTGTATTCCTAATTTTAAATAGTATCTCATAAATAAACTCTGCTTTGATTATTTGGTTAAGAGGCTTCTTAATCTTTAGTCTATCAGTTTAGGAGTAGTGTGGTGGAACTTTATCAACAGCCCATATTAAATTGACGAAGTCAGATAGCCAAATAGTCAACAGTCCCCAGTTTAGTCCTTCATAGATCAGTCCCCCCAAAATCAGCCCTAGTCACCAAAAATATTTTTACATTTTAATGGCGACCACGAAGGGACTTACGGCCCAATTAAAATTTTTCTAAATTTATCATTTTTCATATAATCATAATTTTTCATAAATCCAATTATATATAATTTTCCAGGTTAGTTATAGTTATGAATAATTAATTTTGTACAAAGGGTTGAAACAATGTTCTCCCCTCCTTTCTTTCCCTCTATTGTAAAAGGTTTTTGTTTTCACCTCTTCATATGATATAATTCATCCCATTCCACCTCCCCTTTCCTCTCCTCCCCATAGAATCCCTTTTTAACCCCTTAGTTTTCTTTGTATCATCACATCAAAGACAATTTATGTTTATACCCTCTGTGTAAAGTCCTTCTCTCAGCCCAAATACATTTACAGTTCTTAAGAGTTATGAGTATTATCTTCCCATGTAGGGATATAAACAGTTTAACCTAATTGAGTAACCTTTTTTTTTTTCCCCTCTGTTTACCTTTTTAGACTTCTCTTGAGTCTTGTATATTAAGCTCAAACTTTCTATTCAGTTCTGGTCTTTTCATCAGGAATGACTGAAAGTACTCAATGTCATTAAATGTCCATCTTTTCCCCTGAAAGAGAATGTACATTTTTACTGGGTAATAGATTCTTGGCTGCAATCCAAGCTCCTTTGCCTTCCGGAATATCATATTCCAAGCCTTGCGGTCCTTTAATGTTGAAGCTGCCAGGTCCTGAGCAATCCTGACTGTGGCTCCATGATATTTAAATTGCTTCTTTCTGGCTGCTTGGAGTATTTTCTCCTTCACCTGATAATTCTGGAATTTGGCTACAATATTCCTTGGAGTTTTCCTTTTGGGGTCTCTTTCAGGGGGTGATCAGTGGATTCTTTCAATGATGATTTTATCCTCTGATTCTATGATATCAGGGCAGTTCTCCTTAATAATTTCCTGGAATATGGTGTCTAGATTTTTTTTTCTGGTCATGGCTTTCAGGCAGTCCAATGATTCTCAAATTGTCTCTCCTGGATCTGTTTTCCAGATCAGTTGTCTTTCTAATGAGGTATTTCACATTTTCTTCTATTTTTTCATTCTTTTGATTCTGCTTGACTGATTCCCGGTGTCTCATGGATTCCTTATCTTCCAACTGTCCAATTTTAATTTTTAAGGCATTGTTTTCTTCAGTGAGATTATGCACCTTTTTTCCTACTTGGCCAAATGAATTTTTTAAGGCATTGTTTTCTTCAGTGAAATTGTGCACTTTTTTTTCCATTTGGCCAGATGAATTTTTTAAGGAATTGTTTTCTGCAGTCAATCTTTGTGCTTCCTTTTCCAAGCTGCTGATTCTTTTTTCATAGTTTTCTTGTTTTGCTTTCATTTCTCTCCCCGTTTTTTCTTCTACCTCTCTCAAATGATTTTTGAAATCGTTTTTGAGCTCTTCCAGGAAGGCTTTTTGTTTTTGAGACCAATTCACCTTCCCTTGTGAGGCTTCACATGTAGGCAATTTGAGGGTATTGTCCTCATCTGAGTTTGCGTTGGCTTCTTCCCTATTGATACAGAAGCTCTCAATGGAGAGGGCTCTTTTTGCTTCTTACTCATTATTGCAGCTTATTTACTTATTTTTTAAGTTGAGGTCTGCTCTGGGGGCACCAGGGTCCCCGTTTTGGGTTTCTTGTGCAGGGGGATAGGTGCTGTGTGACCGGCTTTTTACTCTGAGGCCTTTATAGTGTCTGCTGTTCACCCCCCTGCACTTCCTGTCTAAGCATGCTGCGTCTGTGTGCCTGGTCGTGCCTATCCTGTTCATGGCCCTACCGCTGGCAACTTGCCCTCTCGGCTGGTGTAGGTAGGTTTTTCCACTGTCCTTCTTGGCCACCACATTTTTTGAGCCAGGTTCCAGGGGCCTCAGTTGTTCAGCTGTGGCCTGCAGCTCCTGCTGACTTGCCCCGACCCCCTTGGCACTGGGCTGCTGCCCTGTGCTGGGCCTCCCTTTTGCCCAAGTCAGACCTACCTTTTCCTAAAGTCTTCTAAATTATCTCTGGTTGGAAGACTGTGTCTCTCTGTCTCTTCGCAGGTTCTGTAGTTTCAGAATCTGTCCAGAGGCTTGATTTAATGTTCTTTTTGAGGGAACAGAAGGAGAGCTCAGGCAGCTTGCTGTTTCCTCTCTGCCATCTTGGCTCCACCCCTTGAGAACAATTCATTTCAATACTATATAAACTATTTGGAAAAATAGGCAACCAAGAAGTCCTACCAAATTCCTTTTATGAAACAAATATGGTGTTGATACCTAAACCAGAAGGAGCCAAAACAGAGAGAGAAAATTATAGACCAATTTCCCTAATGAATATTGATGCAAAAATTTTAAATAAAATATAAGCAATGAGATTACAGTAATTTGTTATCAGGATAACACAGTAGGAGGTGGTAGGGTTTATACCAGGAATTTAGGGCTGGTTTAATATAAGGAAAACTATCAGCATAATTGACCACATATAACAAAACTAACAGAAATTATATGATTATCTCAATAGATGCAGAGAAAGTTTTTGACAAAATATAGCACCCATTCCTATTAAAATCACTAGAGAACAGAGGAGTAAATGGAGTTTTCATTAAAATGATAAACAGTATCTAAAACCATCAGCAAGAATTATGTAATGGGATTAAATTAGAAGTGTTCCCAATAAGATCAGGGCTGAAACAAGTATGCCTATTATCACTATTATTATTCAATATTGTACTAGAAACATTAGCTTTAGCAATAAAAGAAAAAGAAATTAAAGAAATTAGAATAGGTAATGAGGAAATAAAACTATCACTCTTTACAGATAATATGATGGTGTACTTAGAGAATAATAGAGAATGGAGTTAATTGAAGGGTTTTCCCCCCATATGGCAGAGCTTTAAAATATTTGGAGGACACATAAAAAAAATCATGATTACAGTAAAACGAAAACAATTGGAAAACTATCAATTGTTCATGGGTAGGCTGAGTTAATATAATAAAAATTACAATTCTACCTAAATTAATTTAATTATTCAGTGCCATACCAAAATACCAGAAAATTATTTCATAGAGCTTTAGAAAAAAATAACAAAATTCATCTGTAAGAACAAAAGTTTAAGAATATCAAAGGAATCAATGAAAGAAAATGCGAAAGAAAGTCATCTAGCTGTACCAGATCTCAAACTGTATTATAAAGTGGTAATTATCAAAACAATTTGGTACTGGCTAAGAAACAGAGAGGTGGATCAGTGGAATAGAATAGGAACAAATTACACTATAGTAAGTGACTATAGTAATCTTGTATATGACACACCCAAAGATCCAAGCTTTTGGAACAAAAACTCATTATTTGACAAAAATTGCTGGGCAAACTGGAAGACATTATGGCAGAAATTAGGTATAGACCAACATTCCATACCTTATACTAAAATAAGGTAAAAATGAGTACATGATTTACACATAAAGGGTGATACCAATAAGCAAATTAAGAGAGCATGGAATAGTTTATCTTTCAGATTTATGGACAGGGGAAGAATTTAGGACTAAAGAAGATAAGAGCAAAACAAAATGTAAAGCAGATAATTCTGATTATATAAAATTAAGAGGCTTTTGCACAAACAAAACTAATGCAACCAAAATTATATTCAAAGCAGAAAAGTGGGGAATTTGCAACAAGTGTTTCTGAAAAGGCCTAATTTCTCAAATATGTAAAGAACTGAGCCAAATTTATAAAAATAATACAAGTCATTCTCCAACTGATAAATGGTCAAAGAATATGAAGTGGTTTTCAGATGAAATTAAAGCTATCTATAGTCATATGAAAAAATGCTCTAAATCACTACTGATCAGAGAAATGCAAATTAAAACAACTCTGAAGTACCACCTCACACAGATTGGCTAATGACAAAAACAGAAAATATTGGATGATGGAGGGGATGTGGGAAAACTGGGATGCTAATCCCTTGCTGGTAGAGCTGTGAACTGATACAACCATTTTGGAGAGCAATTTGGAACTATGCCCAAAGGGCTATGAAACTGTGCATACCCTTTGATCCAGCAATACCACTGCTAGTTATATCCCAAAGACATCCGAAACAGAGAAAAAGAACTATTTGTCCAAAAATATTTATAGCCCCTTTTTGTGGTGGGTAAAAATTGGAAATCAAAGGGATGCCATGAATTTGGGAATGGCGGAACAAGCTGTGGTATATGATTGTAATGGAATATTATTGTGCTATAAGAAATGGCAAACAAGATGATTTCAGAAAAACCTGGAAAGGCTTGTATGAACAATATATCCAATTGGCATCTCTTGAATAAGTTCCCTTCTCTCCTCTGATACTGTCACAACTCTAGGGCAAGACCTTATCACCTTTTCTTGTTGTCTAGTCATTTTCAGTTGTGTCCAACTCTTCATACCCCTTATGGCATTTTTTTGGGGGCAAAGATACTGGAGTGGTTTGCCATTTCCTTCTCTAGCTCCTTTCATAGATGAGGAAACTGAGGCAAACAGGGTCAAGTTACTTGCCTAGTGTCTGAGGCTGTATTTGAACTCAGGTCTTCTTGACTCCAGACCCAGAACCCTAAACACTGTCACCGAGCTGCCCTCCTCATCACCTCACACCTGGATTATTGCAATAGCCTACTTGTGTGCTCACTTCAGCAGCACATACACTAAAATTGGAACGATACAGAGAAGATTAGAATGGCCCCTGCACAAGGATGACATGCAAATTCGTGAAGCAATAGCCTACTTGTGAGTCTGCTTGCCTCAAGTCTCTCCCCACTCCAGTTCGTCCTCCATTCAGCTGCCAGTGATTTTTCCCAACATTCAGTTCTTACATCATTCCCCTAACTCAAAAAATTACAATGGCTCCCTATTACCCTCAAGTTTATATACAAAATACTGTTTGCCATTCAAAGTCCTTCATAATGTAGCTCCTCCTACCTTTCCTGTCTTCTTACATTTTACTCCTCACCTTGTTCTCTTAGCTTCAGTGACACTCCATCTCCTGGCTCCAGGCATTTTCTCTGGCTGTTCCCCATGCCTGGAACACAGTCCCTCTTCAGTTCCAACTAGAGACCTCCTTGGCTTCCTTTACAGGAAGCCTTTTCCAACCACTCTTAATTCTACTGCCTTCCTTCTGTTATTTCCTATTTATCCTGCATACAGCTTATTTGTATATATTTGCTTATTGTATCTTGCATTAGATTGTGAGCTCCTTGAGGGTAGGGACTGTCTTTTGCCTCTTTATGTATCCCCAGTGCAGAGCACAGTACCTGGAACATAGTAAGTACTTAACAAATGTTTATTGACTAATCAGTGCTGGCTGACTATCCTCCTTATTTAAGTGTCTCATGTTCTAAAACTGTAACTACTTTATCTCCTACATTATAGCCCCCCCCCATTTCCTCAATGTATTTATCTGCCAAGGTGTGACTCTGGGCACTGAAACTTCCTGAGCATGGATGCTTATTCATGAACCCATACAAATGTCTAATTGGTATTAGGGATTTGGACCCCAGCTCTGTCACTCACACCTGTATGACTTTGGGTTAAGTTGCTTCAGTTCTCAAAACCCTCATCCATGAAATGGGTGGGTGGGTGGAGGGAGTTAGATCCGTTAGACTAAGATTGCTTCCACCTCTAGATCTGTGATTCTGTGAAATGTTTTGGGGCAGGGAAGCCCTTAAATCATCTCTCCTCAAGAAAGGCTTCAGCAAGGCAGGACACCTGTGATTGAGGACAATGTTTTCTTCTCACTTTTCTCACTTTCCCTGCTGGAAAACAGTGAGCCTTCCGTTGGACCTGTGTCCATCTTAACCTTCCTGCCAACACTTGGGTTTGGGTAAGCCTGCCAGCCAAGAGCTGCTCGGGGTACTCAGACCTTGTTGGTCCCACAGCAAAGAAAGTGTCAAGCAATTTCCCTTTTTTATCCTCCCTGCTGCCCCAATTCCAACTGCTCCCCCTTTAAATGGCTATTTTTATAAGGTTAACTCACTTAAAAATATAATAAACATTTTTATTTATAGTTTGGGGTTCCAATTTTTATCCCTCTTTCCCTCCCTCCCTTCCCCATTCCCTGAGGCGGCAAACAATCAGATATGGGTTATACATGTATGATCATGTAAAACATTACCATATTTGTCATTTTGTACAAGAAAACTTGATTAAAAGAAAAAAATATTAAAGAAAGTGAAAAATAGCATGCTTCAGTCTGTTCCATCAATTATCAGTTCTTTCTTTGGAGGTGGATAGTATGTTTCAATAGTCCTTTGGGATTTTCTTGGATCATTGTATTGAGGTCAACTCACCTTTACATAATAGTTTCCCCTTGTGTACTGCTTTAATAATTTTCCTCACAACTTTGTGAAGTAGGTGGTATATTTATCCCAAACTGGGCCCTGCCCAAGGTCACACGGCTAGCAGGTGTCAGGTGTTACAGCCAGGACTGAAACCCAAGGCCTGCCGACTTAGTCTGGATCCAGAGCTCATTTATACACCACTTTGTACTTCCTGCAGACATGACCATAGTTATTTGTAGACCGAGAGAGATGCTCAACAATATTTATTGACTGTCATTGACAATACATGACTATCTAATTATCAGGCTGCAAGCTAACAATTTTGCATACCACCAAATGTCAGGTTACTTTTGCAATAAATGTTTCATGGCTACTAACAATTTTTATTTTATTTTAATTTTTTTTTGGTGAGGCAATTGGGGTTAAGTGACTTGCCCAGGGTCACACAGCTAGGAAATGTTAAGTGTCTGAGGCCGGATTTGAACTCAGGTACTCCTGATTCCAGGGCCGGTGCTCTATCCACTGCGTCACCTAGCTGCCCCTCACTTAATATTTTTAAGTTTTATTTATAAGGAAGCCATGCTGTTAACACCTGGTTCAACAAAAACTATAAAACCATAAAGCTGCCATATTCTTCCCACTATTACCTCTCCTTTATATGAAGAACTTCACCTATGAGACTAATAAAAACCCTTTAAGCCTAAGAGAGGCTGCACTTTAAATTAGCTGTCTTTGTGTGAGGAAGTAAATTTAAAGGGCTTTGTCAGGTCCTGTGAAAACATCAAAGGGTGAAGTGAGTACAGTGAGTGACAACGTGAAGAACCTGAAAAGCAAGATTTGCTGGAAAGAGGCAATATAGAGAATTAGGTTGTATATAATCAAGATGATACCAGATCTAATGGCCTCTTTTCCATCCTCATCTTTCTTCCTCCCAACTTTTCCAAAATGACTCCACTAATCAATTTCCTGACCTACAATCTCCTATCACCAAATGCCTATTAGAAATCTGGAACCAGATGTCATTTAGGCATCCTAAACTCAACATGTCCAAAACTGAACTCATCTTTTCCCAAACCCTCCATCTTATGAACTTTCCCATTACTATTAAGTGTACCAACACCCTTCTCCATCCAGTCAGTCACCAGGGGCACAACCTAGCTGTCCTCAATTCCTCCTTTATACTCTGTCCACATATCTAATCTGTTGTCAAATCTTGCCATTTCTACCATCACACCTCTTGTATATGTCCCCTTCTCTCCACTCTCACAGCTGCCATCCTTGTCCAGGGCTTTATTACCTCACAATAGCCTGATAGCTGGTGCCTTAAATCTCTCCATTACAGTCCACTCTACCACCACCTAGTTGCCAAAGTATAAAGTCAGGTCTCACCATGTCATCTCTCACGCCTTACCCCAACTATTACAATGTCAAATTCTATATTATTTCCAGGGTCAAACGTAAAATCTTCTGTTTGGCTTTTATTGACCTTATTATTCTTAGGCTTCATTCCCCTCCTTGCTGTTCCATGCCTATGACACTCCTGACTTGGGGTGTTTTCACTGACCATCTGTCACTCATGCCTGGAACTCTCTCTTTCCTCATTTCTCCCTCTCATCTTTCTTGGTTTCCTTCAAATTTTTGCTGCTCCTAAAACATGATACTCTCCCAACTCTGTGTCCTTTCAGTGGCTTCTTACCATGCCTTGAATACTCTCCTTTTTTCACCTCCACCTCCTGGCTTTCTTCAAGACTCAACTGACATCCAACTTTCTACAAGAAGTCTTTCTTGGACCCCTCACTGCTCATTACCTTATCTTTGAGATTACCCCCCATTTATTCTGTGTGTGTGTGTGCCTATTATTTGTACATAATTCTTTGCATGTTATCTCCCCCATCAGAATGTGAGTTCCTTAAGGGCAGGAACCATGTTTTTGTATCCTTGTTGACCACAGTGCTTGGCATACAGTAAGCACTTATTGATAAGGGCACTATTTTTTAAAAAGTCTGGTTTAGTATTTTTTTTTTTTTTTGCAGGGCAATGGGGGTTAAGTGACTTGCCCAGGGTCACACAGCTGGTAAGTGTCAAGTGTCTGAGGCCGGATTTGAACTCAGGTACTCCTGAATCCAGGGCCGGTGCTTTATCCACTGCGCCACCTAGCCGCCCCCTAGTAATATATTTTTAAAAACTGAATTTTTAATTTAAGCAACTGAATATTCATTTTTGTTATTACAATTAAGCTTCAATTGACAACAATTAAGATGAGTTTGCTGTTGTTATTTTTGCAGAGTGCTCTGATGAATAAATATTTATTTATAAGGAAAACTCTGCTGAAACACTAGCATGCTTCAAAATTCAACAACTGAAACAAGATGGATTAAGAGCAACAACTCTAATCCGTCCCTGTAGCAGAACAGATGCATACATCAAAGAAATATGTTTGTGAAGTGGTCAAAGTTTCTCAAAACAAATGTTGGGAACTTATGCCAACAGAGGCTAATAAGAAAATGGTCCTTACCTGTAAAAAGAGGCTCATTAAATAGGTCTTAACCTATAGAATAATGTAAAATAAAAAGCATGGAAACCATGTAAATAGTGAAAAAATACAATCATTTTGATTTAAAACATGTTTCCCCATTTAAATACATCATTATGAATACTTACAGGATCTTAAAATAAGAAATTTTTTTCCCATTCTACATGTTATTTTATTTAAAATGAAAAAAAAATTTGTACAAGTGCAAACTATATAAGTATTTACAAAATAGAACTGGAAACAAAGGATGTTGTACTGTTTCCTGTCATTTTTGTTTTTGTCACTTTGAGCCTTTCTAGTAAAACTTTGATTTCATTTTTGTCTTACCTAGTAATTTTAGTCTGATACTGGTTTGAGAAATATGTCTCACTTTTATCACAGTTTTAGGACAGTCTTTTTTTCACTATAGCATGCCCCTGAAGCACTGGGTTCTCTGCTGGTGGATCCATCGATAATATTTTTATTAATCAAGTAATTTACTTTTATTTAGGTGAATTAGACAAAAGGGCTTGTGTATTTATCAATGCCAGTTCTTCATCTGCAATTAAATCATTATCCACCGTACTTGTTCCACTCAGTGTTTTTACTGTCATCATTTGAGGAGAGCTCAATGTATTCTTTATGGGCTCGCTGTATTTGCTGCCACAGCTTCTTGGTGGCTGAAATGCTTTCTGTGCAGCCGGAGAAACAAATGTACAAATTGGGCTAACGGGTGGAGGCAAAGGCAGTCTACTGAAGAAATCCAACGATCTTCTCTTCTTGCTGATTTTGGGGTCTTCCATTTTTCTGTCTCCTCTACAGTCTGATGTTGGGGTTATTTTGACTGAGCTGGTAGTAAGACCAGAATTCCCTTCAGGACAAGGATGACTTGGTTCACTATGAAAAGTGGGTATCTAGTAGAAGGCAAAAATCCAACAAAAAGAGAATAACCCTAGATAAAATAAATGCTTTCATAGCACAAATCAGATTATTTAATAACAGTAAATATTAAGTAATTTTTCTTCTTTCATGAGTAAATATTTTAGAACAAAGGAGTTTTAAAATAACATAAGAAAAAAGGGCAAAGGCAGACCAGGGTTTTAAAAGGTGAAAATTTATAGGTTTAAATAAAGACAACAAATGGAAAATAATGAAGATAGGTATATTCAAACAACCATAATACTGCATTGAATTTTAATTCTAGAAATATCTATTGTAAAGTCAAATTCTAAATAACACAATATAGGATGCTACTTTTTTTTTTGGTGAGGCAATTGGGGTTAAGTGACTTGCCTAGGGTCACACAGCTAGTAAGCGTCAAGGGTCTGAGGCCGGATTTGAACTCAGGTTCTCCTAACTCCAGGGCCAGTGCTCTATCCACTGTGCCACCTAGCTGCCCCTTGGATGCTACTCTTTTTCTTTTCTTTTTTTTTTGGTGAGGCAATTGGGGTTAAGTGACTTGCCTAGGGTCACACAGCTAGTAAGCGTCAAGGGTCTGAGGCCGGATTTGAACTCAGGTTCTCCTAACTCCAGGGCCAGTGCTCTATCCACTGTGCCACCTAGCTGCCCCTTGGATGCTACTCTTTTTCTTTTCTTTTTTTTTAGTGAGGCAGTTGGGGTTAAGTGACTTGCCCAGGGTCACACAGCTAGTAAGTGTTAAGTGTCTGAGGACGGATTTGAACTCAGGTACTCCTGACTCCAGGGCCGGTGCTCTATCCACTGCGCCATCTAGTTGCCCTGGATGCTACTCTTAATAAAAAGATAAAGATGAAAAAGCATTCCTTAAAATAACAGAGCTGAAAGGAACCTAAAATAGGAACCTGCATACAAAGCATCTATGGTGCCTCTTAACAAGTGCTCACCACTCTGGCTCTGAGGACCTTTAGTTACAAGAAACTTACCACCTTACTAGGTGAGACCATGGATCTCCAGTTCCCTCTCATTACTGCGAAGTTTCCATATGCTCAAAAATTTATTGCTACTCACATCTATCTCTTAATTCTAGTTCTTTCAACTGGAGATAAGTGGAATTAATCTAAACATCTGGATCAATGTGGCAACCCTTCAAATATTTCAAGATCATTATTATTCTACTTGTCTCTACTTCCTCCTAAAATTTTATTCTTCAAGTTCATCCTCAGCTCCTTTAACTGAGTTTCATATAGTACAGTTTTGAATCCTGGTGCCACCTTCCTCTCCAGCTTAGTAATACTCTGGGGGGAAAAAACAAAATAAAACCCCCAAACCACTGAGAACCAAACAAAATACTTCATATGGGGCTTAACGAGGGCAGAGAATAAAGGCTGCTCACTATACTTCTACTAATGTGGCCTAAGATGGAGCTATTATTTTAGGCTCTTGTGACACAAAGTTGATTTTTTTTTTTTTTGGTGAGGCAATTGGGGTTAAGTGACTTGCCTAGGGTCACACAGCTAGTAAGTGTTAAGTGTCTGAGGCTGGGTCCTCCTGATGCGAGGGCTGGTGCTCTATCCACTGTGCCAGTTAGCTGCCCCCCAAAGTTGACTCTTAATGGACTCCAAGTCAAATAAAATCCTTAGATCTTTTTCACCTGAACTAATATTTGACTACAAGTGTCCCATCCTGTCCCTGCAGTTATTTTTTCTGAATCTGTATGCAAGAACCATGTGCACAGATGCACTAAATTTCATCATTTGCAATTTGGCTTATAATTCTAGTCAAAATATTTTTTTGTGGGACAGCTAGGTGGCACAGTGGATAGAGCACCAGCCCTGGAGTCAGGAGGACCTGAGTTCAAATCTGGCCTCAGACACTTAACACTTACTAGCTGTGTGACCCTGGGCAAGTCACTTAGCCCCAATTGCCGGAAAAAAAAAAATTTGTATCCTTATCAGCCATTGCAATTTGTTCAACATTAGCTATTGGTCCTAGCTTCACTTTGTTGGCAAATCTGATAGGCAAGTCAAATATAATCAACATGCCCAACAGAACCCTGTGACACTCTCACTAGAAACCTCTTAAGTATACATCAGTTCATTTGATGACATTTTCTTTGGTATGGCTACTTTGGTATGGATTTCTAAATCCATTTAAATGTGCTAATTTGTTTATACTTCTTCATCTTGTCCCTGAGGATACCTTCAGAAATTCTGTCTAATGCTTTGCTGACATTCAGGTATAATCACAGTAGTAAGAAGGGCTTAGAATTCCATATCACTTTAAGGTTTATAAAGTGCTTTACATTAAAAAAAAAAAAGATAGGAAGTGCTTTACATAATGATCTCCTTTTATCCCCATATGAACGTTGTGCAGCTGGTACTATTATTAGATCCACTTTATAGATGAAGAAACAGGTTGGGAGAGGTTAAGTGACATGCCCATTAGCTACTGGGATCTGAACTAGGTTATCCTGCCTTCAAGGCCAACCTTCTGTCTCCTTGTCTACTAATATCACCAGGCATTTCCCTGACTGACCAGTAGAGTAACCATGTTAAAAAATAATATCAATGATTCTAAGATTGTAACTTGTCATTTCCCCAATAAAATGTAAGCTCCTTAAGGGAAGGAAATTTTTTTTGTTCTTTTCTACCCTCAAGACCTTAGGACCTCAGGGCCTAGCACAGTCTCTGGCACATAGTAGATTCTTTTTTTTTTTTTTTTTGGTGGGGGGAAGAGACAGGGCAATGAGAGTAAAGTGACTTGCCCAGGGTCACACAGCTAGTAATTGTCAAGTGTCTTAGGCCAGAATTGAACTCAGGTCCTCCTGAATCTAGGGCTGGTGCTTTATCCACTGTGTCACCTAGCTGCACCCACATAGTAGACTGTTAATAAATGTTCCATTACTAAGCTGAATCCTATAATTAGAGACTCAGTTTACAAAGCTAGACTCTAAAAATGCTTTTGTGGCTGAACAGTAAAACACCCCCCAATCCAGATTCCCTTTGTGCTATACTGCATATGATTAGCATTTGTTATTCCTCCTTAAATGACACTGAAATAAATGTTTGCATGATCACTTTGCAAATGCTCTTAGTCACATCAACTTACCACATGCCCAATCTTGCTTGAGGAGAAGGTGAGTCTAAATTACATTCTTTGACTGCATTCGGTTGTTTAGAATTATGTGTGTGGAGCAGATGAGTAAGTTTACTTTCTGCATCATTGCAAAACAGGACAATATTCTAAAATGACAAAGTTTTAAAAACTTTGTGAACTGGAAACTCACAACAACAGATTTATAAATTTAGAGCTGGAAAGAGTCTTAGAAATGCTCTATCTAAGCCCCACCTTGTCAAAATCCATGTTTCAAGGTATATTTAGGAACTGAAATCAAAAGATGAGGTGAGAAAGCAGGGCTTGAGGCAAAAAGCAGGGCTGTTTTTTAGCAGTCTTGAAAACACTAAGGCATACTTCAACATTTAAACAGGACCAATTTTGGCAGACCCTGAAGCCCAAGGTAATCTAGTTATCTACACAAACAAAAGAGGAAGTGTAGGAAGCAAAGGGCTAGACAAAAATCCACTTGTGATTCCTTCAACTAAATGGTAGAGGCCTTCCTTCCTTCATTTAGATAATACAAATGAATCTGACATAGATTTAGGTAAAATATGCTCTTACTGTACTAGTACAGAATACAGTGAGAGTAATTTTTCCATTCTCCCATAAAGAACTACACATATCAAAATATCTGGGCAAGCAGCATAAAATACTGGAGGTGAATCTTTTTTTTTTCTTTTTACAGGGCAATGAGGGTTAAGTGACTTGCCCGGGGTCACACAGCTAGTAAGTGTCAAAGGTCTGAGAACAGATTTGAACTCAGGTCCTCCTGAATCTAGGGCCAGAGCTTTAAGCACTGTACCACCTAGCTGCCCTGGAGGTGAATCTTAAACATAAATATACAGTTTATATATAGTCTTCAACAACTCACAGCTAACATACAGAGTTGCACCACGTGATCTGTTGTTGTTGCTGTGCAGTTTCAGTTCTGTCCAACTCTCTGTGACCCCATTTGGGGTTTTCTTGGCAAAGAGTGCTTTTCCATTTCCTTCTCAGGCTCATTTTACCAATGAGGAAATTACAGGGTCACACAGCTACTAAGTGTCTGAGGCAAGATTTGAACTCAGCTCTTCTTGACTCCAGGCCCAGTGCTCTATCCACTAAACCATAGTTGCCACCACAGCAATCCCAGATGGCTCCTTATGAGTAACTCTGAATTTCTGGTGTTTTACCTATGTAGTTTCTTCACAACTTTGCATCTCCTGTCTTCCTAAGATTTCCCTTAACTAGGTCAAGCAATGTAAAGTCCACTTTCTTCTTCCTTAACACTGTTTCATGCCTGATTGATCCTGAACATCTAACTTTCATCAAGAAAATAGTCTCGTTATTTTTGCTACTTTAAGACCTAGAGTTATGATAAGAATCAATTTTACCTCAACAGAACTTTTCAACTTGTTGAAGGTCTCTTGAAAATGATTTTCCTTTGGACTGGCAGAAAATGAAGAAAATTCTCCAGCAAATAAGGTGGGAATTCCTGATCTGGACTCTGCTCTCCACTGAAGGTTGCTTGCAGCTATCAATGTATGCAGTTTAATAACATCTTCATTAAGATCCATCCAAAACTTTATTGCTAATAAATTATAATATTCATCTGACAAGTACACCAAAGGTACAACACCTGGAATTTTTTTTTTAAAAAGAAAGAATAAATGTATTTACCAGTTATGCAGGAAGACAGATTCAGAAATGTAGACAGATACAAATGTGACCACTCATTTTAGCAGCATATTCCAATGATTAAAAAAAAAACAAAAAAAATGAAAGCAAATTAATTTGGAAAAATTTTCAAAGTCTCTTAAATGATCTATCCCCAACAAGAGACTAAGAATTCTATACCAATCAAGGTCAGAGACACTATCACTGTAATAATAATGGTACTAATATTTTATAGCACTAGGTGTTTTTTTTTAGTGAGGCAATTGGGGTTAAGTGACTTGCCCAGAGTCACACAGCTAGTAAGTGTTAAGTGTCTGAGGCCGGATTTGAACTCAGGTCATCTTGACTCCAGGGCCAGTGCTCTATCCACTGTGCTACCTAGCTGCCCCTATAGCACTAAGTTTTGCAAGCCTCTAACCACATCTCATTTGATCCTCACAGCACCCCTTTAGTGAGTGCTATTAATATCTCATTTTATAGGTTGGTTAAGTGACTTGTCCAGGATCATACAACTAGTGTTTAAGGCAGGATTCTAACACAGGTATTCCTGACTCAAGTCCAGGGCTCTGGATCCCCTAGCTTAAGGAGAAGATTAAACAATCATGTTGTTGTATTATTAGCCCCATTTGGACATGTGGGGATCCAAATGAATATCAAGCAACGGTAAGAGATCAAGACAATGATTAAGACCCAATCACTGGGGCAGCTAGGTGGCGCAGTGGATAGAGCACCGGCCCTGGAGTCAGGAGTACCTGAGTTCAAATCCAGCCTCAGACACTTGACACTTACTAGCTGTGTGACCCTGGGCAAGTCACTTAACCCCAATTGCCTCACTAAAAAAAAAAAAAAGAACCCAATCACTCAGCCAATGAGACGTACAATTTGAAGGATTCCCCATTGCATAAATAACAAAATGTCTTAAAAATCAAGAAGAAATTAACCTGTCACAGTATAGATAATCAGATACTTATTAGTTTTTTAAAATATAAGAATAAAGACCCCCATGTAAAGTAAGCTTGTTAGATTAAATATCTACACTTGAAAATCATTATTCTTAGATGTTTTAATGAGAGGTTGCTCTATTTGGAATCAAGCAAGAGATCCTGTTAAGGGCTAAAATTCTAGCTAGTCTGTCTAAAATATCTAATGAGTGGTCGCCAATAAATTATAAGCTTTAGCAAGAGTTAGACTTTTAAGCGTTTATTAAGGAGAATAAGAATTGATAAAGAGAGAAGAAAAGGCCTAGATTCCTATCTATTAAAGGGAGAGCACATTTCTAGCTCCCCTCTCCACCAGCATCCTCAGGAAAGAGAGTGAGACCGAGCCCAGTCTCTTCCTTCCTCCTCCCACTAGCCCGCGTCACTTCCTGACGCCAAAGAAAGACTCCTGGTCTTGCCCTCAAAGACCTTCGCTTCATGGGCGGAACTCTTCTACAGTAAATCTCCAGCAGGTGGCGTTATTCCAATCGTTACAATCCCTAGGTCTGAATCCCACTTCTGCCACCTGAAAGGGGGAGAATAAGATCACAAGCCAATGATCATCTCTCTGAGACTTCATTTTGTCTTTCATAACGATCCTTTTGAAGGATTACGAGAAATCAAACAAGATAAGAGAAGCAGGGCAGTTTGTACACCTTAAAACACTAACAGTTTATTTTTCTTATTAACATTGGGTTCCTAGGCTGCTCAATTTAGTGCAGTACTGAAGCCTACAATCCTCTCTAATTATTCTTTTTAAAAAATTTTTTAATTTTTTTTTTTAAGTGAGGCAATTGGGGTTAAGTGACTTGCCCAGGGTCACACAGCTAGTAAGTGTTAAGTGTCTGAGGCCGGATTTGAACTCAGGTACTCCTGAATCCAGGGCCGGTGCTCTATCCACTGCGCCACCTAGTTGCCCCTTCTAATTATTCTTATTGTTGTTGTTCTGTTGTTTCACTTAAGTCTGACTTTTCATGACCTCATTTGGGGTTCTCTTGGCAAAGTTACTGTGGTAGTTTGCCATTTCCTGCTCCAGCTCCTTTTATGGATGAGGAACTGAGGCAAACAGGGTTAACTGACTTGCCCAAGGTCACATAACTATTAAGTGTCTAAGGCAGGATTTGAATTTTTGAAGACTCATCTTCCTGATTCCAAGCCCAGTGCTCTATCCACTACACCACCTTCTATAATTAATAGTAGTCAACTAATATTTATAACACTAACAAAAATTTAAGGGATTAAAATAAATATAAAATTACTACTCCTACTACCCATCAGGGATGAAATTTAGAGCATGTAAACAAAAATACCAAGTTTAATCCCACATGAAATACCTGGTTTTTTGGTGATAAAAACCACAAACCCCACTATGTCTACTTCAGCACAAGGCGGCTGAAAAGATGGATCCATTAACTTGTTGAATGGCAGTGCTTCCCTTGGTTGATAAACTTGGAACAGAGTTTCAAGAGAGACCTACAAAAAACATTTTTTAAACATTTAGCTTCCATAGCTTTCATAAAACTAGTCTACATTTACTGCTACTGTAGAAACAAGAGTTAAAAATGTCATACCGGCAGCTGCTGATATTGAGTTTTCTTTGTTGCTGTTAATCGGATACGGGATCTATCAGATTTACTTTTAGATGGTGATGTTGCCAGGTGGTAGATTCTGTATCGATTTCCCTCCTTTAGTAGGGAATATATATCCGATAATGGACGCCAGATGCTCAATATAACTATTTAATTAAAAGTCAAGAACTGAGTTATATGAACTAAGTTTAAAAAAAGATAATGAAGTTCAAAGATAAGTAGTTTAAGTTTTCATTAATAATTATATATAGGCAATACAATTTGTATACCAAATTCTCCATCTTGCATTTGTGATTATTTAACCATAAGACTGTTAATATGTAGCTTAAAGAAACTAATGAAAAGTAATCAACTCATTTACATGTTCTCAACACTGACCTGAATCTTTTTCTTGCTTCTCATAGTTGATGACTCGTAACTTCCAAACCGCAGTCACATCTCTTTTGGACAATCCTTGCTCCTCTAGTTCAGCAGCTGCTATGGCCTTTCTGAATTCTGACTGGAGTTGCTCTTGCTTTTTATCATTCAACATCTGCCTGTGATTATTCAAAGCTCTTAACTGCTCTTTGCTGAAACAGCCCTGTGACCACAAAGAAAACTTCTTATGCATGTACTCTTTTAAAAATGTCAACAAAGAAAATATTTAGAATAATTAAAAAAAATCTGTCTTCAGCAGCCAACAATTAGAGATTAAAATATGCTGAAAACTATTAAGTATATTTTCTTTGTAAAGTGGGTAAATCTTAAAGTTGAGATCACTAAATGATAGAATAATATAACAACATGATTATTTGGTAAATTAATATCCTTTGAAGCCATAAATTGTCATATTTTCTCAGTACCTAAGCAACTTCCTAATTATAATTTGGAACCTGGTATACATAAGAGTGATTTGTAATCTGTTAAGTCTGGGTTTGAATCTTGCCTCTGAGACTTAGAAACCATCATTTATAAGCAAATCACAAACTCTCAGAGCCCCAATTTTCTTACTTGTGAAGTGGGGATAGAACCTATACTAGCAATCTCACAGGTCAAATGAGAAAATGTATATAATTTACATAAACCACTTTGTAAACCCTGAAGTATTTTACAAATGTTACCTATTATTATGTTAACTTCTCAAGTATGGTTTAGCACACTATGATCCTTTCCACCATAATCCAACACTGCTTGTGTGAAGTACAGTGGGAACCACAGACAGCACCTTACTCTAGTACAAGACAAAATTTTTGGGGAAATCTTAGCCACAACTTTTGAAAGGCTTCCAAGCACTGACTTTCAACAAAGTCACAATTTATACTTTCAGCATCTGTACCAGCAGTTTCCAAAGTGAGCTCACTTCTCACAAGGAAGAAGCCCATGGGAATGGAATATAGGCAAATGAAGTAATATTGCCAATTTACTTAGCAATGAATAATGTAGTAGAAAGAACCACGGGCTGACGGTCCAGATGGTGCTTGGGACAGAAAACAAAGAAATTGGGAAGAAGGGAAGGTTTAGGGAAAACATAATGGGTTAGTTTGGGACATACTGAGTTTGAAATGCATATGGGATATCTAGTTTGAAGAGTACTGATATGGGACTGGAGGTCAGGGAGGACTGGGGACACAGTGTGTGTGTGTGTGTGTGTGTGTGTGTGTGTGTGTGTGTGTGTACACATGTGTGCACACTACATGAGAGAATTAAATCCACTGTAACTGATAAGATTACCAAGAGAGAATAGAACCTTGGGAAGTATAATTAGGGGTCATGATATGAATGATGAGGCAGCAAAGGAGAATGAGGAAGGATCCGACCAGTAAGATATGAACCAAAAGAGAGGTAGTGTCATTAATAACCAGAGAGACGGTAGTTGCAAGAGAGGGGGTGATTCAGAATGCAATCTGCTGCAGAAGAGAGGAGATGGGATCAAGTGCACATTAAGAGGGGTGAGCCTTAGCAAGGAGAAGGGATGTTTCATCAGGCTGGGAGAAAGGAGGAGTGAGGGATTATGTTGAGAAGTTTATTTTTGTTGTTGTTTTTTTTCGGCGGGCAATAAGGGTTAAATGACTTGCCCAGGCTCACACAGCTAGTAAGTGTCAAGTGTCTAAAGCCGGATTTGAACTCAGGTCCTCCTGAATCCAGGGCTGGTGCTCTATCCACTGTGCCACCTAGCTACCCTGAGAAGTTTTGAAATAAAGAGAAATGGGTGAGAGAGTGTTAGCACTAAATGACCTCATTTTCTTGGTAAAGTAAGAATTGAGTGGAGGAAGACAGGTAGGGGAAAGCCTGGGGAGAAAATAAAAAGACTTTATTGCTACAGTAAGGGCCCAGCTGAAGTTGGATAATATGAATTTTTAACTTAGCATAGTTGTAAAATTTCTTCCAGCTGTTTTCAGTAGCTTGAGTAGGAGTGGAGGAGGAAGGTAGTAGGGATAATCTAGGGCTGAGATTTTGGCAAGACACGAGTGGCAATAAGACAAGGAATTCGAGCAGAGGACAGTATATAGTTGAATATCTAATTATTAGATTGAGATTAGAGAAGGAGGTAAGTGAAGTCAGGGCAAGGGTAATAGCCTGAACAAGTGCTGAGGAGGGGACAGACTGGAGATCTCAATAACCATGAAGAGTGGGTTCAGGAGGGGGTGAAATACAGGGAGAAGTAGAGTAGGAAGTTATGGTCAGATAAAGGAAATGTCTCAGTTTCTAATAAGGAAAGTTGAACAATTCAGGGTGGGGTAATGTTCAGATCATATGTGACCATCCCTCTTTGAAGATAAAGTGGAGCAAACCAGTATGTCATGTGATTCAATAAGGTTGAGTTATAGTGGTGGCTAAGGGATTTGAGGTAGCATCTCTGTAAATATTAAGGAACAAAGTAAATATTAATACAAATGCAAGAGAGAGAAAGAAGAGAAAGGAGAGGAAAGGAAGATAGTGACGCAGGTATTACTTGAGAAGAAAAAGAATGACTTGGCATTCCCAACTGAGAAATGGTCAAAGGATATGAACAGGCAATTTTCAGATGAAATTAAAGCTATCTATAGTCATATGAAAAAATGTTCTAAATCACTACTGATTAGAGAAATGCAAATTAAAACAACTTTGAGGTACTACCTCACACCTATCAGATTGGCTAATATGACAAAAAAGAAAAATGATAAATGTTGAAGATGTGGGAAAACTGGAACACTAATGCATTGTTGGTGAAACTGTGAACTGATTCAACCATTCTGGAGAGCAATTTAGAACTATGCCCAAAGGGCTATAAAACTGTATATAGCCTTTGATCCAGTAATACCACTACAAGGTCTGTATCCCAAAGAGATCATAAAAAGGAAAAGGACCCACATGTACAAAAATATTTATAGCAGCAAAGAAAAGAAAATTGAATGTAATGGAATACTATTGTGGTAAGGAAGGGAGGGAGGGAGGGAGAAAAATTTGGAACTCAAAATCTTACAAAATGAATGTTGAAAACCATTGTGGAAATTTATTTTGATTTGGGGACCCTACCTTTAGGCTGAGATTAGAAAGCCTTAGGCCCTCAGGGTTTCTTCTGTGTGGGAGGTGCTGGTGCCCCTCCCCCTCTGCTTCAGCTGAGCCAAAAAGCCCCGTGGGCTGTACAAGATACCAGGTCAGACAACTGGGGGGAAAAAGCCCCCAGCTCCCTCCACCCTGAGCGGAGCTATCCGAGAGATCCTGGGCTTGTCCATGCCAGGCTCTGGCGTAGCCTGTGCTGAGGCATGTGAGGCTGGAGTGCCCCCCCCCCCCCCCCCCCCCCCGCCCACCCCCTGCAGCCCTGGCTGGAGGATTAGCTTGGTCTGTGGGGGCGCAGGAAGCCCCGAGATTTGAGTGGAGAGAAGAAAAGGTATATATAGACCTGGGGGTTAGATTTAGATGGGGACAAGGAGAGGAGGCTGACAGGAGGACTGGAGGCAGCTGACGAGATTAGAGCTGGCTCCCCCCCCCCCCCCCCCCCCCCCCGCTGATGAGATTAGAAGTTCCAAGGAGGGAAGACTAGAGACGGGGCTACAAGGATGCAGGAGAAGACGAGAAGGACTAGGAGCAGAGAAAAGAGAGGCCGAAGGGCAGACTGACAGAGCAGACAGACAGAAGGTTGGTGAGAGAGAAAAACGGGTTCAGCAGTGGCAGTAAGGAGAGGAAAGTTAGAAGCAGGGGGATTTACAAAGTGAAAGGGACTAGAAGTTAGAATAAAGGACCTGAGTACTCTGAGGCAAGAGGCGGCTAAGGCCCTTATTGTATTAAAGAAGTTCCAGGCGCAGCAGGTGGAAAAGAGACACAGTGGAAAGAGACACACCGAAATGCAGTCAGGTTGTACATTTTATTTTCCTGTATTCATAATTTAAAATAGTATCTCATAAATAAACTCTGCTTGGATTATTTAGTTAAGAGGCTTCTTAATACTTTGCTTATCAATTTGGGAGTAGAGCAATGTGGTGGAACTTTATAAACGGCCCATACTAAATTAATAGCAGTCAGATAGCCAAATAGTCAAAAGTCCCCAGATTAGTACTTCAGTCAAATTAGTCTCCAAATTAGCCCCAGTAAGTCAAAATACTTTCACATTTAATGGCGACCACAAAGGGATTTACGGCCCAATTATAATTTCTCTAAACTTATAATTTTTCATAAATCCAGTTATATGTTTTCCAGGTTAGTTATAGTTAATAATTATTTTTTTACACCATTTTTAGATGGAGTTAGAAAATAAAATTCTATTAAAATTAAAAAAAAATGTTTTGGGACTAAGTATACTATAGCCACCATAATTTGGACTGGATAGAAATTTTTGATTGAGTAGAGGTCAAAAGAGGAAAGATGAATAAGACCTATAAGGAAAGATTTATACATAAGGTATATGTAGGGTTGCTATCTAGGAGAATGATAATCAATAGTTCTCATCAGCCAGCTATCCTTCCACCTTTAATCTTTGGCAGCCAGTTCCTGGAATTGAGCTTCTCATTGCTATCTAATTCAAGAAATTACATCATTTTTCTCAGACTCCCTAGGGAGTACCATATATTCAATTACTATTTTAATGCATGCAGGAATGGAGTTGATGCAGTTTTCTAAAGTGCCCAATGTTCCCAACTTAAGAAGCTAGTATAATTAGGCTTATCATTGAAATCACTCACCTCAATGTAAGCTGGATCTGGTGCATTCTTAACTGCTTCATAAATGTCTGCACCATCCTGCAAAGCACGAAGCTGCTGTCTTGTTAGAATACGTGATAGCCCATGCTGTCTTGAACTGTTTTCTTCTTAAAAAGATAAATAAAATTGTCAGTTGTGTACGTACATTTATTTACAATTTAAAAAAATAAATTATTAACTAGTGAACCAAGTTACATATTGAATACTCCAAAAGCTATATACACGAAAACCAGAAAGTAATTCTATATCAAGATTACAACTACCTTCTATTAAACCAAATTGGCCATTTCCTTCCTTTGAAAGTAATACATTTACTATAGAATAAAAAGGAAAGAATTTATTTATGTAAGAGTACTCAAAATAACAACAATCTAATGAGATGTTTTAAACCAATGATATTTCTTATTTTCTCTAAGATGTACAAATCAGTATTATAGGAAAAGGTGAAGTGTTAAACAAAATCATCAAATAAAAAACGTAGAATAGATCTACATACGGTAGAAAAATTCACCTGCTGCTTCTAATTGTTTCTGACTAGATAAAGACATATAAATCAGAAATAACTATGGGTGTGGAGATTAAGAAACTGTACAAATGAGAAATATATGGAAAAGTTAAAGAAACTACAAATTGACGACAGAGGAATAGTCATCATGTAATCTCTCCTACAGTCCTCTGTCCTTCAGAAGTGAGAATTAAGGTATAGTTTGGGGCTAAAGGACTAAGGACAGGAGGGGATCACTAAAAGTCTGACTGAGGAAAGAACACGAAGAAATGTTCTGTAAAACCTCTAACCAGAACTGTAGGAAAGACTATAGAATGGACACAGGCTGCTAGCGTGGCTGAAAGGCCTTTTGAAAAGACTGAAAGAAGAGGAGATAGTTCAGAAAAAGCGGGCCTTGAGGAAAAAGAATGGAAAAAACAGACCTCAAATTTCAAGATATTGTTAAAGTCAAAAAGATGGAAAAAATAGACAAACATACAAGAGATTGACTATCAAGAGCTACTGACCTGGAAAATAGCAATGGAAAGAGAATCTAAGAGTGGCTCTCCAAGAGAATGATGAAACAAAAAACTTGAATATCAAATTTCAAGACAAGCCAATAACTATTACACTATTTTGTGCTTGGGTATTGTGATAATTGGATGGGATACAAAGAAAAACGTCCCTGTCTTCAAGGAACTTACATTCAACTGAGAAAATGGACAGAGCACTGGACACAGTGGTTATTTAGAATTGACAGTGATGAGGGGAAAAACAGAGGGAAGAGAAGGGAATAAGCATTTATATAGCACCTAGTATGTGCCAAGTACTTTTAAAGAATTTATCTCATTTGATTCTCACAACAACCCTGGAAGGGAGGTGCTATTATTGTCCCAACTGTACAGTTGAAGAAACTCAGGCTAAGTGACTTGCCCAGGGTCACACAATTAGTAAAAGTATATAAGGCCAAATTTGAACTTAGGTCTTTCTGACTCCAAGCCCAGTACTCTATTCACTGTGTCACTAGCTCTGTCTAAAGAGAGAGAGGAAAAAAAAGTAAAAATCAATAAAACTAAAAGATTATGAAATATTTAAAAAAGCAACCTGTTCATAGGATAACTAGAGCTAGATGAGACTTCCTCATTATTACAGATGAAGAACTGATACCCAAAGATAGCAAGTAACTTGCCTATGATCACAAGGATTCTAAATGGTAGAGCAAGAATTTAAATTCAGATCTAACTCCAAATTCAACACTTTTTCCTGGTAATCTCCAAACTTTAGAAGGAAGAGGCATTAGTGAAACAGGACCTCCCATTTGACCATGTGCGTTCCATATTTTTTTAAACAATATTTTATTTCTTCCCCAATTATATGTAAACATTTTTAACATTCTTTTTTTTGGTTGAGTTCCAAATTCTCTCCCTCTCTGGGATAAGTAATCGGATATAGGTTATACATATGCAATTATACAAAACATATTCCATATTAATCATTTTGTGACAGAAAGAAAGAGACAGAGGGAGGAAGGAAGGAAGGAAGGAAGGAAGGAAGGAAGGAAGGAAGGAAGGAAGGAAGGAAGGAAGGAAAGGAAAGGAAAGGAAGGAGGAAGAAAGGGAGGGAGGGAGGAAGGAAGGGAAAGGAAGGAGGAAGGAAGGAAGGGAGGGAGAGAGGGAAAGAAGGGAAGGAAAGGAAAGGAGGGAGGGAAGAAGGAAGGAAGGCCTTATTAGTTCTTTCTCTGGAGAAGGATAGTATTTTTCACAATGAGTCCTTTAGGATAGTCTTGTATAACTGAGAACAGCTTAGTCATTCACAACTGTTCTTCATACAATAGTGCTGTTACTGTGTAAAATGTTCCAGTTCTGCTCACTTCACTGTGCATCAGTTCAAGTACTTCCAGGTTCTGAAACTATCCTGCTCATCATTTCTTATAATGTGCCTTCCATCTTTTGATGTGCTTGCCACCAGCCTGAATTCCAGCCTCCTATGGGAAAGAGGTATGGAGCCTTCCTTCCACTTAACAATAATCATTCTCACATCTGGTTATACCTACATATCCCAGGGATTCCAAACCCCTGTAGGCCATCATCCAAACCCCATTCCCTACCTTATTCCCATCCCCTTTAATTCTCCTACCCCAAAGGCCTTACCGCTTACCAAGGCTAACCCCTTCATCTGAATAAATGATCTCATTCCATCTCACTTCCTCCATCAGACTGCTCCCTCTGTCATCTCCACTCTCTCACTTCAATCTCTCCCTGTCTAATGGCTCATTCCCTACTGCCTACAAATTTGCCCGTGTCTCCTTCACCCTCAAAAAATCTTTACTTGACTTTTCCAACTCTACTCACTACCATCCTATATCTCTTCTGCCCTTTGTGGCCAAACTCCTTGAAAGGGCTATTCACGTGGCTAAGAATTGGAAATCAAAGGGATGCCCATCAACTGGGGAATGGCTGAACAAGCTGTGTTATATGATTGTAATGGAATATTATTGTGCTATAAGAAATGACAAGCAGGATGATTTCAGAAAGGCCTGGAAAGACTTATATGAACTGATGTATAGTAAAGTGAGCAGAACCAGGAGAATGCTGTGCACAGTAACAGTAATATTCTTTGATGAGGAACTGTGAATGATTTAACTATTCTCAACAGTACAGTGATCCAAGACAATCCCAAAGGACTAACGATGAAGCATACTATCTGCCTCCAGAGAAAGAAATGATATTGATTGAACACAGATGGAAGCATGCTATTTTTCACTTTCTTTCATTTTTGTCCTTGTATTCTAGTCTTCTTATGCAAAATGACCAATATGGAAATATTTTACATAATTGTACATGTATAGCCTGATTGTTTACCACCTTAGGGAGGGAGAGATAGAATTTAAAACTCAAAACTTTAAATAAAAATGTTAATTAAAAAAAAAGGCCATCCACAATAGGTGCCTCCATCTTTTCTCCTCTCACTCTCTTTTTAACCCCTTTGTAAGCCAATTTGTAATTGGCTTCCCACCTTATCATTCCACCAAAACCATTTTTTCCAGTTAGCTATGATCTCCATTGCCAAACCCAATGGCCTTTTCTCAATCCTCTTTTTCTTAATTTGCACAGTCTTTTGACACTACTGATCACCTTCTTCTCTTCTGGGATACCATTTTGACCCTCTAGCTACTGGAGCACCCAACTACCTGGAAGGAACCAGGTTATAAAGATCTTTAAAAACCAAAGAGAAGGTTTTTTGCATTTTACATTCACATAAGTCCAAAGTAAGCAACCTTAGAGGCATACTTGTAGGTGAGAGGATTAGGAGAGATCTGACTTGCACCTGAGCAGAGCTCTCAGGAAAGCTAGCATCTAGGAGGCATAGCTGAGGAAACTACAACCTGAAGACAGTCTATACAAAGGCCCAGAGATGAAGATGAAATATTATGTAGAAAGAGCACAAGCAAAGCAATCTGACTGAGAAGTACTATGTGAAGCTAATGTCAAAGGAATCTGGAAAGGCCAGCTAGAGTCAGAATGGGAAGGGTTTTTAATGTAAGAAAGACGAGTGTCTAGTAGATTCTAGAAATCAGAGAAAGTCACTAGAGTTTTCTGAGCAAGGGAATAACATGACAAATCTGTGCTTAAAGGACACTGTTCTGGCAATTAGTAAATTCATAAACCCCCCACAGATAGGACAATTATGAACTAATTCACTGAAATAGCTTTACACAGCTAAAAAAGAAGGGAAAATTAACTATACTACTAAGCATAAATGGGGCAGCTAGATGGAACAGTGGACAGTGCTGGCCCTGGAGTCAAGAAGATGAGTTCAAATCCGGCCTCAAGACACTTACTAGCTGAGTGACTCTGGGCAAGTCATTTAACCTTATTTGCCCCAGTTTCCTTATCTGTAAAATGAGATGGAGAAGGAAATGACAAACCATTCTAGTAACTTTGCCAAGAAAACATCAAATGGGGTCATGAAGAGTTGCACATGACTGAAAACAACTGAACAACAAGCATAAATTAATAGATGAACCAATTCCAAGTTGGTAAAAAATTTATAAAGCCTTCCAGCAACAATAATAGAAATTACCAGTTACCAATGTTAAATTTTAAAATTCCCAATAATTAATATATTTATATTAGTGAAATTTTGAAACAACTTTTACCTTCATGTTTTTCAAATTCTGCTTGTATTTTTGCAAATAAGGCTTCTAGCTTTTTTTCTTGACCTTCTGCATGTTTTAAAGCTTCTTTTTCTTCTGCTCGTTCATTACGAAATATATATAATCCAGATAATGTCTTCTCCATCCACTGGAATGTTTTACATAAAATATCTACATTTAATTTTTTAAATCCTTTTAAGCTTCTATCCATTCTATCAGATTTCTAAGAAAGGGTAAAAGTTAATAGGTTTTAACAGGTAGGACAGTCTACATACTGGAAATGGCAGTAGACTTTTGTTTGGTGAAGATATATAATCTTCATTATTTGGGGATTCTGTATTTGTGAATTTGCCCACTTGCTAAAAATTATTTGTATCCCCCAAATCAATACTTGATGTACTCTTGCATACATAAATACAGCAGAAGAAATTTGAGAATCCTGATGTGCACATTCACATCTGAGGTCATATAAGGCAATGCTCTGCCTTCTTGTTTTGGCTCTCATACTGAAAATAAGTATCCTTTTCAAGGTCTATTTAGTGCCATGTTTTTTCACATCTTTGTGTTTTTTCTTGGTGATTTTGCTATTTAAAATGCTCCACAAGACTAGTGCTAAAGTACGGTCTAGTATTCCTCAGAAGAAAGCTGTGATGTGCCTTACAAAGAAAATATGTGAGTTAGATAAGCTTTGTTCAGGCATGAGCTATGGTGCTGTTAGTCATGAGTTCAATGTTTATGAATCAACAATACAGGGCAGCTAGATGGCGAAATGGATAGAGCACCGGCCCTGGATTCAGGAGTACCTGAGTTCAAATCCGACCTCAGACACTTAACACTCACTAGATGTGTGACCCTGGGCAAGTCACTTAACCCCAATTGCCTCACCAAAAAACAAAACAAAACAAAAAAAACAATACAATCCAGAAAAAGAAAGAGGAAATCTTCCAGAAAGTGCTGAGTAAGTTGTGACCAAAGGTTCACAAGGAACCTAACCCTGTAGCTCCCCTAGAAGCAATGGTGTAGTATTTGCTAATTCAGTGTTCATGGTGACTTTATAGACTATAATTTCCACAAATGATGAGCCTTGGCTATATTTTTGTGTGCAGCAAGAAGAATGTTTAAATGAATTGTGTGTCATACCTGGGTAGGATAAGCTCTCTGAATAACTATATCAACACAGCCAACATTTCCGCCTTCACCGAAGAGTGATGATAAGGGCAGTGGAAAAGGTCTGGGGTCTGAAAAGAAGCCCAGTTTGGCATCCCAACAAGCAGGGCGAGTGCTATTAGCTGAAAGCTGGATAAATTAAATCTGAATAAATTACAAGTTCTCAAAACAAAAGAAACTGATTATAATTTATAATTTTTCTTTTTTTTGGTCTATACTCAATTTTTCTAAATAGACATAGTCCTTGTGTTAGTTTACATAATTAGAAGTGCTAAAGGATTGCTCTCTCATGGCCTTGTTGCACCAGTCCCATGGTTGTCTAGCTCCACTGGAGAAGAGGCTATACTGAGGTAGGTCAGTGAGGAGGAAGCTGGTAATATGGAAGCGAGAAGAGAGCTGAACCACAAGATTTGATCAAAAATTCACCATTGTTTTTCTTTTTAAAACTGAATTTTAAATGCCGATGGATAATTGGGATAAGAATTTTTTTTTAACTTTCTCATCAGTTTTAAAAAGTATGTTAAGATTAGAAGTTAATTTTCCACTCAGCTTATCAAACAAAATAATTTATACTCTTGGGTAGGTTTTCCCTAAATATGGTTGATAAACATTAGAGTTAAAAGCTCAATAATGCAGAATTTCTCTTTAGTTAAATTTTACTAATACATTTTTAAAAATCAAGAATGCGATTTTCTTTACCTTTAACATAAGAGATGCTGGAGCTTCAAGAGGTGTGCATGCTTCCTGAGAACCTATCAGTTCTGCTCCATGGGTTATAATCTTCTGACCAACAGTCAATTTGCCCCTGTGTAAGAGAGCTAGGAGGGGTGTGTCTAACAGTGCCTTGATTGCATACCATCCATCTGTGACTTCTATAACTGCTGCTTCTTTTTTGGTGTCTGCATGACTGTTTTTACAGTTGGCAGTTACAGATGTATTTGTGCCTGATGAAACTATTTCAGAAACACAAAGCACCAGTGTTTTTGCAGCTGTTTCATCTCTTTCCATTATCTTTTTAATAGCTGACCTTCTGCTCTTATCAATTTCCATGTCATATCTAAAAAGATACAATATTAAAAAGTGTAAGTTTTATATTTGGTGAACTGGAAAGTCAAGAGGAAAAAAAAATCATCTAACAATGAAGAACTAAAACGTTTTCTACAGAAACACTGTTAAGAATGATCAATTTATAGACTGGATTCTTCTCACCAATACAATGGTACAAGAAAGTTCCAGGGGACTCATGATGGAAAAGGCTCTCCAAATCCAGAAAAAAAAAAAAAGAACTGTGGAATATGGATGCTGATTGAACCATACTATTTCTTTTGTTTTTGGTGCTGTTTTTCTATTTTGAGGTTTTTCCTTATTGCTCTGATTCTTCTCTGATACAGAAATATGTTTAATGTTGTTATGTATATGTGTGTGTGTGTGTGTGTACACACACACACACACACACACATAACCTATATCAGATTGCCTGCTGCCTAGGGGAGGGGGAGAGGGAAGGGAGAAAAATTGGAAATTGGAAATCTTATATAAACAAATGCTGAAAACTAAAAAAAAAAAAAGATCAATTTAGCCTTCATATTAAATATGGTCATTCATATTTTAAGTAAAAATTATACAGATTTAAAACAGTACTGCTCCCATACAGAGTCATTATTTGCTAGACTGGCCAGTCATATTTTCCTGCCATGTCAAAAGTATGGGGTTCTATGATAACCCTGAATTTTGTATCAGATGTTGATTGTCATTAGTGGGAAGAATGATGAAGATGGTTAGTGATTCTCACAAGCTGGAAGAGGATGAGTTGTAGTGATACCCAATGGCATGTATGGTCAATAATATTGCTTTATATTTACCTATATTTCAGTTGCAGAAGCACCCGTTCTGGAGTTAAGCACCTACTAGCAAATGCCTCAGGAAAGGTAAATTCCATAGCTGCCAGTTTCCATATAATCCATCTATAGTGGTTATACACCCAGGTTTTAGTAATAAGTTTTGGATCAACACCAGGAGTATCACATAGAGCCCTATACATAAAATGAATTAAAAAATAAAAGGAAATGATTTATCTGTACTAAAAATATAATACAAAACAGAAAATTCTATTGTATATTTGTAATATATAAACAATTTAAATTCAGGAAATTATTTAGCACCAGAATACTGAGCTAATAACAATTTTATTTAAGCAATATAACTATTTCAGTAATATTCTTATTGTTGAAGCTTTGAAAGTATGAAATTTTAGTAATGAAGATGACAGGCCCTGGCCATGGATAAAACAGGACACCCAGAGGATACCATGAGGCTCTGGGAGCCATAGGTTCTAGGCCTGGTAAAAAGGAGGTTGGGCAGGGCAGCTAGGTCGTACAGTGGATAAAGCACTGGCCCTGGATTCAGGAAGACCTGAGTTCAAATCTAGCCTCAGACACTTGACACTTACTAGCTGTGTGACCCTGAGCAAGTCACTTAATCCTCATACCCTCATTGCCCTGGGGGGCGGGTGGGGGGAAAGAAGGTTAGGCCAAAGAAGGTGGAGGTGAAAACTGACTCAGTGAGGAATTGTGACTGGCCCAGGAAATGGGTTTCTTGGTCTATGGCCCTGGTCCCAGGGCCACAAATAATTTCAGAATGAGGACAACCCTATGTTAGAGAGTGAAAGAAATATAGATATGCAGCATGTGAATAGAGTAGTATGATTAAAGCCAAATTAGGATTTCAGGGCAGTTGTATTTGTTGAGGTATGTTACAATTCTAGAAATTGGTATGAAAGCACTTACTAGTGTTGCTAACCTTTAAACACACACATATATATATTTTTTCCGGTGCCATGAAGTATAACTCTAATTACCTTCCTTCAGCAGCAAATACCATGACCAAACAAAGATAACTGGTCCTAGGTGGTTCGGGAACATGGTAGTCCACAGTTCAAAACTACTAAGAAAAGTGGTGTGACAATCTCTATTTAAGACAAACCCTGTTAATGATCAAAAAATATGTGGGCTCCAACAATCACTTAACAGTATCAGGTTTTCAAGAGGGTCCACTGCAGGGCTTACCACCAATGATTGTGCCAGCATTTATAATTTGTTTTCCCTTGTGGAGAAATCATACAATGATAAGGGAATAGACAGAGTTTTTGTACCTGAGTCAGGGAGACCTGAGTTCAAATCCTACCTCAGATACTTCCTAGCTGTTTCCTCATCTGTAGGATAACAGCACCCCCCTCTCAGTATTGTTGAAAGGAAAAAATGAGTTGATACATATACAATGCTTTGTAAATCTTAACGTTTCAGCTTCTTTCTAGAGAGTTGTATGTCAAAACACATGTATTTATTTCCTTTTTGTCTTTCAAAAATTTCACATTTAAAAGTAGGCTTTTGCAAAAAAATCTTTGGGTATTTTTCTTAAAAGTTGGGATTTTTTAAAAAGTAAAGATAATCTTTAAAAAAAACCACTTGCTTTTGGATTTAAATGCTAAAATCATTAACTATAAAGAAATCAAATGACTTTTACGCTCTTTATAAAATGACATTTTTTCAGAGAAACAAATTTACAGATCTTACTTTTAAAGTATCATTTAGTATTTTTTGTGTAACAGAAATATAATATTACAGTGACATGTTGGTATTGAATTATGACAAGAAATACCGAGGAAATATTTGTAGAATGTAATATTTCTTTATTAAAAGTCAGTTTAAATATAGAATAAAACAGAAAATATTCTAGAACCCCGCACAAATACAAATTCTGGAAAGGTATGCAGAGGCTAAGAAATAAACATCCAATCCCCTGTCAATTATCAGGCAGAGGGTATATAGAGATTAAGAAAATAATGAAAAAGAAAGATAAGAGAAAATCCTCCATTTTGAGATAAATATGAAGAGGACATAAATTGTTGCCATTTTGCTTTTCCTGGGGTTTATTTCATAATATTATTGAACTTTAAAAGCCAGAATACCATGCCTATGCCAGAGATGACCTCCATTTAAGCCATAAGGCCCCTGAGATAAATTAAATAACACTAGCTTCATGAGAACAGAATTGCCATGTAATCAATAGTAGTCTTTCAAACAAAATTTACAATTTATTTCATGAAGGTCTAAAAGGATCTTTTTTTTTTTTTACACTTAACCATTGTTAACAGCTTTTATAAGTGTGGCAACAAATCAATAGACTTTCAGGATATATCAGCTAGTTTCAAACTTTCTTTCTTTTTTTTTAAGTGAGGCAATTGGGGTTAAGTGACTTGCCCAGGGTCACACAGCTAGTAAGTGTTAAGTGTCTGAGGCCGGATTTGAACTCAGGTACTCCTGACCCCAGGGCTGGTGCTCTATCCACTGCACCATCTAGCTGCCCTCAAACTTTCTTAAAAGCATTATTTTAGGGGCAGCTAGGTGGCGCAGTGGATAGAGCACCGGCCCTGGAGTCAGGAATACCTGAGTTCAAATCCGGCCTCAGACACTTAACACTTACTAGCTGTGTGACCCTGGGCAAGTCACTTAACCCCAATTGCCTCACTAAAAAAAAACAAATAAAAAAAACAAATAAAAAATAAAAAACATTATTTTATCTACTAATTTACACAAGGAAAATAATGACCAATATATACAACTGCAGAATTCATTCAATTAATTCAACGAACACTTCTTAAGCATCACTGTTTTCTGAGAGAAATGATTATTTTCCATTATATTAACCAATTATTAATTTAAGATTAAGATTTTCTCCTTTATTTCCTCATTCAGGGACCAGTCTCTATAGATCAGTCAGTCAGTTTCTGAAAGACATTACTGATAGATGAGATTGCCCAAATCCTCCAGGTACATGCTCTGGGATCTTGGGTGGGACACCACCCAACTAGGAAAAGAATCTAATCTAGGAGAATTCTTGACCTTAGGAAGTAAGTCTGTGTCCTTGTGCCCCTCTGTTGGGGTTTAGGGTGACCCAGCTTATGGAGAAAATCAACCAGAGTGTCCTGGGTAGAGATGGATTCCTTTGTCCCGACTGCTAGAGGTAACTGAGTCTCATGATTTAAGTCACATTCTCAGCAGGAGATGAAGGCTTCCAGACCGCCTATTCATTAATGTCCACCCCCCATGAATTGTTCATAATCAATGTTGATTTTTCACCTGTCCAGGGTACCTCTTTTTTCCAAAGGTATTTAAGCACTCTGAGATCTCCATGGCTTTCTCTTTGGTTACCGAGACCAATGACCATCAATTTCTTGATTATTTGCTAGCCTAATAAATAAATCAGTTATTAATTACCCAGAAACTCTATCTATCGGGCTTTTTATCCATCTCATTTCTAAGCACCGTGCTAGGCTCTGAAGGAAATACTACAATTTAGCATCAAGTGCTAAGTCCTGTTTGGCATTTAAAGCCATTCACAACTTGGCTTCAATTCCATTTCTGGCCTTAACAAACATTCCCTTCTCACACTTTCTAGTACAGCCAGATTATCCTTATCTTTCTGTTCCTCACATATGGCATTCCATTGCCCGTTTTCCTGATCTTGCACTGGCTGTCCCCCATTCCTGGAATTATATGTCTTCCTCAACTCCACCTCACAAAATCCTCAGCTTAAACTCTATATGAAACTATTATTAATCCTTTCCAATGTCAGTGATCACCATTTACTTGGATTTACAAAGGTTTTGTACATACAAGTTGTCTCCTCCAATTGATGATATGCTCCTTGAGGGCAAGGATTGTTCTATTTTGGGGGGGGGGGCAGGGCAATGGGAGTTAAGTGACTTGCCCAGGGTCACACAGCTAGTAAGTGTCAAGTATCTGAGGCCAGATTTGAACTCAGGTACTCCTGACTCCAGGGCTGGTGCTTTATCCACTGCGCCACCTCACTGTCCCCCAGATTATTCTATTTTTGTCTTTGTATCTCTATCCCCAGCATTCATCACAGTGAATGGCACACAGCAGACACTTTAAAAAACCCTGCTTGTTGTTGATTGATAGGACAATTCCTGCTCCCAGGAAGATTCCAACCCAACAGGTGAATGAATAGCTTGGCAACATGAAAAAGAACTTTGCAATTTTCCCAAGGTACTCTAAGCGCATTCTTTCTGAAACCAGTTCAATTCCAAGACCAACTCACTGTCCATTAGCAGTATCTGTCCTATGTATGAGTTGTAAAGGCTGGTCATCTAACCGTATATCAAAGCCCAGAAAACAGGCATACTTCAACCATTTGGTTCTTTTGAATATGGATAGTAAGTCCAAAGTCTTTTGGGTGATTATGGAAATGGATTTCATTTAGAAGGCACCGTGATGTTCTGGAGGCTTAAAGCAAACAACACAATGTCATATGGAAACAGAAACATCGAGAAGACCTTACCACCTCAAGGATATTTCTCTTCAATTCAGACTCTGTAAGATCCACTCCAGGACAGCAGCAAACACTGTTGGAGGACACAGCGCTCTCTCTTTCATGCCTTCTCTGATATTAATGAACAAAGCTATCTCTGTTATCTTTTAAGGACTAGTGCATAATTTTAACATATGCATAAGACAACTTACTGAAATATAGTTATGTTATGCATTGTGGCACCTGAGTTACCAACTCACATGGCTTTTTAGAATAGTTAACAACAAGAACAGTGGAATATTTTTTTTTTTGGTGAGGCAATGGGGATTAAGTGACTTGCCCAGGGTCACACAGCTAGTAAGTGTTAAGTGTCTGAGGCCGGATTTGAACTCAGGTCCTCCTGACTCCAGGGCCAGTGCTCTATCCACTGCACCACCTAGCTGCCCCAGAACAGTGGAATCTTGTATTGTCTATAACTTTTGGGGAATTGTGTTCGGATAACAAGTAGTTTATTGTGAGATATTACTAGTGAAAGTCATCTTGTTCCCATCTAATATTCTGATTGAGGAAGTCCTTGATGTGTGTAGATTATTCTCATAAAAATCTGATGTAGATAGGAAAATAGGTATATGGGACAGTAGTTTAAAAAATTTCTCTAAGTCACCTTTTAAACGGGGAATAAAATCTTTTTTTTTTTTTTTTGTATTTTTTTTTTCTGGAGCAATGGGGGTTAAGTGACTTGCCCAGGGTCACAAAGCTAGTGTCAAGTGTCTGAGGCTGGATTTGAACTTAGGTCCTCCTGAATCCAGGGCCAGTGCTTTATCCACTGTGCCACCTAGCTGCCCTAAATGGGGAATAAAATCTTAAAAGTTTTTTCCATGCTTTTGGAATTTTCTCCTTCAGATATCATGAGAATCCAACCTTTAAACACCTCTAAAACAGCCTTCCTTCTTTGATTTACTGATATAGCCTGGCTACTTTTCCTTTGTTTTTGTCAGCACCTTTTCCACTTCCTGTAGAAGCACTTCCAGAATGATATTAGACTCAAAATACAGTTTCTACATTGTCACTGGTTATAAAGAGTTTATTTTGTAGATCTTTCCCATATTTTATCAGTTATCCTCCTAGTTTCATCCTTAAATTCCCATAGAATGACTGTTTTTTCCTCTGCTTGTTCTGTGAGGTGGCAGAGTTTATAAAAGCCTCTACTTTTCTCCTCTGTAATAGATTACAAATGAATTTATATTCTAAATTGATGTTGCCTTTGGCTGCCACTTTTGGCAATTCTGTCAAGTGTCCAATGAGGAAGTTTTTGGGGGGCTCTTTTGATTTCCTCTTTATGGTAAAGTAACTGACTTATGCCTGTTAATTTCTATACAAAATTTTTAATCAGTGTTGATATACTTTTCTCTATCCAGTTCTCAGTTTTCAGCATCAATAATGTCTTTAAGAGGTCAGATCGTTTTAACTGCATATCTTTTATTTTCATTTTTTCCTAGCTTTTCATTAAAAATACATAATTCAGAAAACGACTCCTACATTAACAACAAGTTATTTCTTGTCTATAAAAAATAATCGGGGCAGCTAGGTGGCACAGTGGATAGAGCACTGGCTCTGGATTCAGGAGGACCTGAGTTCAAATCCGGCCTCAGACACTTAACACGTACTAGCTGTGTGACCCTGGGCAAGTCACTTAACCCCAATTGCCTCACCGCCCCCCCCAATCAATTTCCTATTTTGTGATGTTATTTGGGTATTTATCATATCCAGGGTTTTTCTTGAAAAAAAGTATCCATGATGGATAGGTATGAACTTTCTATGTAGGCTACAAATCTTTAGCTACTTTCATTTCCTATTTCTGAATCCTATATTCCAATACAAAAAGCTGCAGATTATTGTCATGGTACCCTTTTTGCAGTGCTGGATAACCAAACCCTATGAAATGGTTTTTCTTTAACTCTGCTGGCACCTTTATCTGCTTCTCCAAAGAGTACCTGTGAATCACCTTCCCATTCAATAACAACTTCCTTTTGTCTTCTTTCATTTATTGTGAGAATGCCAAGACTGGTATTATTCAGTTACTCTAATAGTGTGCCCATTTCTTGGTCACTGGACAAATAGCCCATTTTGAGAACCAACTACTAAGTTCATATTTATATAGAAGGTCTAAAAACTGTGCAATTCTGACACATCCTCTACTCTGCTACTCTGTCCAAATCATTACAGAAGATGAAAGCAGTCACAGAGAAAAGATCACTTTGTATTTTTCTCTGTCATGGGTTGCTGTGACCAAAAAATGAGTCACCAAGTAGTTGGCTCACTATTGATAAGATGAGCTTCTTTGTATTTAGCTAAGCTAGTCCTTGGAAAGCCTGTCTATTTTGAGGACCATGTTTGAAACCTTTTCTGCATGGCAGAAATCACCAAGGCATGTGCTTCGCTGGCATATCTTTTGAGAAACTGGTGTCACCTTTGCGCCATGATAAGGCACTGGGGTAGGATTTTGTGGAAGCTTGCTGTTACTACTTATTTATTTATTTTTTCTTTATTTCATCTTTAATATTGACTTAAAAGAAAGATGATTATATTTATCTTCTCAAGTTTTAGTAGCCTGCCTTTTTGGCTATGCCCTTAATGTTCACATTTTTTTTTTTAAGTTTCCAATGTTCATTTTTATAAAATTTTCAGTTCCAAATTTTTCTCCCTTCTCTCCCTCTCCTCCCCCCTTTACTTGTTTATTTTTAAAGTACATTGACATTTTGCTTATATTTTAATAGCTCCAAATGGTATCCCAAATCTTGGCAGAGTGTACCTGATGAACTATCAAAGGGTTAGATCCCACACGCATATATGTTTCAAGTGTAATTTAATAAAGAATAAACTACACACACACACACACACACACACACGCACATTATATATACAATACATATCCTGTACATGTAACCAAGCTCTGCTAAATAGGTGACTATATTCTGTACAAAAATATATACACCGATTTATATCCTACTTTAAGAAAATTCAATATAGGAAAACATGCTTTTTAAATCCATAAAATAGCAGGTAATTAGTAAATTAGATTAGTAAAAAACAAAAACAAACCTGATTTTTAACCATAGAGTGCCTGTAAACATTAAGTGTATTGGTGCTTTTAAAGTTATTTAATACATTAAAAAAGGATGGTCAATTTTCAGGGTTTTGGTTGTTTTGGGGGGTTTTGGCATCAAACTCATGATTTTAGTGGTATAAAGGATTTCAGGGAGGAAACGTCTAGTTTTGGGTTTTTTTGGGTGGGGCAGTGAGGGTTAAGTGACTTGCCCAGGGTCACACAGCTAGTAAGTATAAAGTGTTTGAGGCCAGATTTGAACTCAGGTCCTCCTGAATCCAGGACCGGTGCTTTATCCACTGCATCACCTAGCTACCCCCTGAAACATCCATTATTAAAGCAGACCAGTAACAGCTCTACCAATTATAATGTTAGAAAGTTACTAGGGGCCCTAATAGGTTAAAATACAATTGTATTTGGCACCATGACTAATTGGAGAGATGTGCTAATCATTGAATTGAAGAGAAATGTAGGGAAAGACAGACTACGATGGAAGGTACCTTTAAAGCTTTCTGGGCTAACTATCTCAATTTATAGACAAGAAATCTGAGGACCAGAGCAGTTTAAGAAAGTTGTGCACTAGGTCCTTAAGTATAAAATTTAATTAAAACTCAATCTGTGCTTTCATAGAGCTAAGTATAAAAAAACTATAATGCAAGAGGAAAAAATATTTTGATATTACAACTATATAAGTATATTTAGAAAAAGATACAGAAATAAAATTGTGATGATACAAATTAGGCCATCCTTCTTAACCTTAAACTAAATAGCCTGATGAATTTTGCATATGATTTTCTAAGTGACATCATGTCTCTGGGCCTCAATTTCTAACGGGGTAACAACATATCTAGTGTATACCTTGCAAGGTTATTAGCCTCCAATGTGACAATATATGTAAAGCACTTTGGAAACTTTAAATCTCTATATAAATAGTGTTGTTTTTCTAAGCAACAGAACTGGAATTCAAATCCAGGTCTTCTGATGCCAAATTTAATACTCAAAGATAGCATAGTGCCTTTTTCATGGTTAACACAAAATCCTCTACAAAACTGGAATACCTGTAAAATTCTTCTTTTCCAAGCTTTCCTTCATCAGTAGGTATAAGCCATCCACCATCGGCCAGTTGTATTCCATTTCCATCCAATGAATGCTCCTTACTAAGGTAATCCTGACTGTGAAATTTGAAAGACTCTGCATTTTTGCTGTTAATTCTCAGGCACTGTTTAGAAACTCCATACATATACAACTGTTGAGAAAAAAAAAGGTAATTAGTGAGTGAGATTAGAATATGGAAGACAAAAAAAAAGTACAAGACTATAAAGCTTTTTGCGAATCTGTGACTTTAGAAAGGTAGGAAGGGAGGAAACTGTTAAGAGTAGGAATAGGTGAGGAGGCCCAAACACAGAGGTTTGTCTTTAATGGAAGGGCTGGAATACAAACATGACGTGCTTCACTAAAAGCACTGTCTGTGACATCACTTAATTTTTTTCACTTAATTTTGTTCCACCAGACATATACCACTAATTAGAGATTCATTGGAGCTAACAAGCATCTTCTTTAGTTGTCAGTTATTCATACATTGAAGCAAACGGGTTCCATCAGATTGCTAAGAGCTTGATGAAAAGAGCTAGACTGAAAGAACAAATTTTGACAAGGGTCCTGTCAGTTCTGCCTCTGCATTAGCACATATTAATTTCTCCCTCTTTTATTCTTTAAAAACCAAAAACCAAAAACCAAACCAAACCAAACAAATAAAAAAAAACCCACCTCAACATTCTTATGATGAACCTCCTGGATTACTGCAATATCCTTACCCACAACTTCTCTCCCTTTCTAATCCATACTTCACACACAAAAATAGGCTTTTATTGGCAAGACTTAGTCTAACCATAATTTAAAACATTGTTTCTAATGAAAAATTCACTGAATTCCAAACAACTAGCCTCCAAATGAACTTTTGGAACCCCAAGTTGGGAAACTGGTTCTCAATAAGTCCTCAGCAGTTATGTAGTCCAACCCATACTTGAAAAGAATCTCCACTCTAACATGCAGGGCACCTGGGCATCCAGCCACTGCTAGAGAATTTCCAAGGAAGGAGGGGAAAATCACCTCTCAAGGCAGACCTTTCCACTGCTGAACAACTCTAATTTTTAGGAAGTTCTTTCTAACCTAAATTTGCCTCTTTGCATTTTCTATCCATTGCTTCTGGTTGTTTGTTTGGGCTAACCAGAATAAATCTAATCCTTTCTCTATGGGATAGCCCATTAAATACTTTAAGACAACTATCAGGTCCCTATTGAGTCTTCTCTTTTCCAAATTAAATGTCCAGTTCCTTCAATTTATAATCATACAGCATGTACTCAAGGCCTTTCAGCATTTGGTTGTTATCATCTGAACACTCTCCAGCTTATCAATACCTTTCTCAGATCATGGCACAGGAAGTGAACACAATAATCCAGATAAAGTCTAGGGGTGGAGGACAGTGGAAATACCATTCCTAGAAATGATGCCTCTCTTTAAAGCAGCCCAAAACTGCATTACCTTTTTTAGCTAATAGGTCACATTGCTGACTCATATTAAACTTGTACTCCCTTAAAATCCCCGTATTTTTCCAGATCTACTTTGTTATCATCTTTCATCCTTTAATTTTAAAGCTTACTTTTTTTACCCAAGTTAAAAACTTTCCATTTATCCTTGCTGAATTTCATCTTATTAGCTTCAACTCAATGCTCTACTCTTCCAAGACCTTTTTGGATCCCAAGTCCATCTTCCAAAGCTTTAGTTATCTTTCTCAGCTTAAAGTCATCTGAAAATCTGATGAGCATGTCTTTAAGTCAGTGATAAAAATGCTAAATAATACAGGACCCAGCAGAAATCTTTGAGGTACTTTGCTACATACCTCCTGCCATGCTACCACGAACCACTAATAGACACTTTTTGTAATAGTCTTGCCATCCAAGAAGTTCTGAATTCACTTGTCTTACAGTCTCACTCACATCTCTCCTCAACTATTTGCAGATTTTGATTTGAGGTAATATTCCTTTGTACACATTCAAAAGCGACCATAAAAATACTCACATAAGGTAATGAAGGAACTAGAAACAGAATCCTTAGACTTCCAACTCTCATTTCCTTACTTCAAATTTAGTTCTGTTTCTTCATAACTTCAGTTATAGCTACATCACAGTTCAGTTGTCTAGGTGATTTCCAAATTAATACAAAGAAATCTTTAATGACAATTTCACTTATCAATGCCTTTTAAAATAATGTGTTGGTAATCAAGTGAAACTATTAGCAATGCAGACAAAAATATACCTGTTTACTGGAATAAGTAGAGGGAACTCTGCCTTCCACTGCTACTTTGAGAGAGATTCTAGGACTGGTAGATGTTTTTGTAAGGTACAAACTGCCTGCCTGTGGATGAATCTGTTGTGTCTCTTTCTTTTTAATTCTCATATCTTGCATCCTTCTGGCATTCTGAAGATTTTTAATAATTTCTATTAAAAGAAAAACATCAGGAAAAAACAATCTAAAATGGGTTTTCAGTTATAAAACAACCTGAAGTTTTTGTTTATATTAACAAAGAATTATCATATTTTAATATCTTTTTCTTCTTCTTCTTTTTTTTTAGTGAGGCAATTGGGGTTAAGTGACTCGCCGAGGGTCACACAGCTAGTAAGTGTTAAGTGTCTGAGGCTGGATTTGAACTCAGTTCCTCCTGACTCTAGGGCTGGTGCTCTATCCACTGCGCCACCTAGCAGCCCCTAATATCTTCTTCTTTTTTGTTTTTAGTGAGGCAATTGGGGTTAAGTGACTTGCCCAGGGTCACACAGCTAGTAAGTGTTAAGTGTTTGAGGCCGGATTTGAACTCAGGTACTCCTGACTCCAGGGCTGGTGCTCTATCCACTGCGACATCTATCTGCCCCTCCTAATATCTTCTTAAACCCTAAAAATATTTTTATTAAACTCAAGCATCTAAAATCTTTTAACATTTGGATTGGATGAGAAAGATTCAAATAAGTAACCTCTAAAAGGAATTTTTTTTTGTTTGTACTTCAATTTAGAAAGAAAATTAGTAGACTGGAGTATATATTTAAGTATAAAAGTTTCAGTTGGAGGATTCAATATTGATGTTTTAACAACTGAAATGTTAAAAAATACTTTTAATTGTTAAAAAATTACTGAAACCCTAGGTGGCGCAATAGAGAAAGCACCAGTCCTGGATTCAGGAGGACCTGAATTCATATCCAGCCTCAGACACTTTACACTTACTAGCTGTGTGACCCTGGGCAAGTCACTTAACCTTCACTGCCCCACAAAAAAACCCCAAACAAAGAAACAAAAATTTACTGAAACCAACTCCATAGACATTATAACATTTAAACAGTGGGGAAAGCACATAACTCCATTAACCACTGTTTCAAAAAAAAATAAGTTCACATTTAGAATACCTAGTTTAAAAGCCACCTTCTCACCGCCCCAAGAAACCCCCACCATACCCACAATACCTAGGTTTGAGTCTCCATACTCTTCAAAAACCTCAGTTGTTGCTTGTTTGGAGTTATCTTTGTCAGTGAGACAATTTTCATTATCTTCACTGTCTCCAGTATTACATCCATCTATATGTTTCTGCTTCTCATTTTCTTGTGTGTGCTCCTTTACCTTTAACTTAAGTCTCTTACTGACATACTGTTCATCTGTGAAAGAGTTTGACTTAGTTTTGAAAGGTGGAACAAAGACTTTGGCTGGCTTGCCTATAACAGTCACAGGTTTCATCTTCCCATTATTTGTAGAGGAAGCTTTATATAATGGATTTCCCAAAAGTGATTTATAGCTTGAATTTTCCAAAGTCTGGCGTTTTAAAAAGGGAGATTTAGATATAAATCCTTGATCAGGTGCAGTAAAATTGGGATGGAGCATTTCTTGACGTTCCTTAGTTGTGCTACATAAAGAGAAAATTTTTTTTTATTATTTTGTTACAGTTTTATTGCTACCTTTTGTTTTTTACAATGCAGTAATTTCCTGCAGTAAAGGAGGTAGAGTACCTCCTTTAATAAGATTATAAGCTCTCAGAAGAAAGAGACCATCTTTATATTCCTAGTTCCTAACACAATATATGTTGGATATAACAGACAATAAATATCTATTGAAAAATTATTTAACAAATATTTAACAGAACTGAAATGGAATTGAATATGCAATAGAATGAGGTTTAGTTTAAAGGCCATCTAATTAGCAAAGATAATTTTCCATTTGATACATATCTAATTTTAAGATCTACTATTCTTTTCTAGAAAACTTATATGTTCTTTTTTCCCTTTCAAATTCACAACCTCTTGACAAAAATAAGTGAAAATAAAATTTTCTGAGCTTTTTATAGATAATTCATACAAAATTACCTCTAATGAATAAAGCAGTTTCTGAATGTATTGAATGATTCAATGAGCTTTAGACAAATCACAACCTCTATGAGCCTCAGTTTTCTCATTTGTTAAATGACTGGCCTCAACAACCTTGTAATCATATAGTCATAGCCTTTTCACACATTCTCTGAAAAAAATATCATAATTTCTGAAATGAACATTTTTCTCAGGCTTATTCTAAAAATATCTCCACATTAAATGCCTGGAGAACACACAGCATCCTTGTTATAACTAATGATAAATAGCTAGTGTTTATTAAAAAAATTTTTTTATCATAAAAATATTTTATAATTTTCCAGTTACATGTAAAGACAATTTTCAACATTTGGTGGTGTTTTTTTTGGGGGGGTGGGGTGGGGCAATGAGGGTTAAGTGACTTGCCCACGGTCACACAGCTAGTAAGTGTCAAGTGTCTGCGGTCGGATTTGAACTCAGGTCCTCCTGAATCCAGGGCTGGTGCTTTATCCACTGCGCCACCTAGCTGCCCCATAACACTTGTTTTTATAAGATTTCTAGTTGCAAATTTTTCTCCCTCTCTCCTCTCCTTCCCCTTTCCCCAAGATAGAAAGCAAACTGATATAAGTTATATATAAGTACAATCACATCAAACATATTTTTGCATTAGTCATGTTGTGAAAGAGGAATCAGAAAAAAAGGGAAAACCTCAAAAAACAAAAAAAACAAAAAATGTAAAAACAGTATGATTCAATCTGCATCCTGATTCCAGAGTTCTTTTTTTCTGGATGTGGAGAGCATTTTCCATTATAAGTCCTTTGGAATTATCTTTGATCATTGTATTGAATAGCTAGCATTTATACAGCACTTACTATATTGTAGGCACTATGTTAAGCTCTTTACTAATATGATGTCATTTGGTCTTCACCACAATCCTGCAAGGTAGGTGTTATTATTATCTCTATTTTTCAGATGAGGAAATTGAGGCAAACAGGTTAAGTGACTGTCCCAAGGTCACATGATTAAGTGCCCAAGACCAAATCGGAACTCAGGTCTTCTAGACTCCTGGTCTAGCACTCTATTCACTGAGCCACCTAGCTAATTTAGCATTCCTTTTCGCCAGTGTTGTGTATTTTAATGACAAAAGGAATATAATATTTCCAGAAAACATTCTAGAGATGATACAATATTCTCTATACACACCCTGTTAATGAGTAGGATCATGAAAGAAGTATACTATAATATTTCCTTTGTTTTGAAACAAAAAAAAGATACAGAGATTGGAGAGAGAGGGGATATGACCAAAGCAAGAATTTGTTTTGTTTGACTTTCCGTGTGTGTAGCAGGAACTTTGTTTTTCTTGCTTTCTGAAAGGAAGATAGGAGATGGGGTAAGAGAAAGCAGAAGTGGGAAAGAGAGAATACAGATCAGAAAATTAAATAAAAATTTACTGGAAAATTTGAAAAAACGTAACTATTTTTAAATTAAAAAGGATACTTCTTACCTAAAGGGATCACAAGTAACTGGCTTTAAAGGAATATGGTGCATAAACATTCGCCTATCTTTCATCGTGCCTAAAAGAAAAGTATTAAAGTATATTAATGAAAATCAAATGGCTGATTTTACCACCAACTTATCTCTTTTACTATAAATGCTTATTCAAAAGAAACTGACATGATCATAGTTTTTCACATCTTCACAACACTTATGCTAGGTTTCCTACCAACAGTATTGATGACTTAAAGTTGACTCACAATCACTAAAAAAATTTTGGCTTCACAAAATTGAATTGCTTAGCATATAACACATACGGTCAAGTAGTGTCACTGTTTAATAAATTTACATTATTTCTCTCAGTGTCAACAATCTAACTTTCAAATGGTTTAGTCAATTAGCCAACCATACAGAAAGATCTTAGCTTTTAGAGACAGAATTTATATTTCAGTCTTATAATCTGTTTGTATTAGTTTCTATCATTTTAATTTTAAAAATCAATAAATACAAAGTATGACTATAAGAAATGAGAGAGTTAACAAAAATACTAGATGTTAAATATCCATATGAATGTTGTGCTGAATCCCCCCCCTCCCCTGCAAGCACATCTTAAGATTTGGTACACTAATTTCAACTAAATGACAATGCTTAAAAACATTCTTCAAACTGCTATCTAGTGTAGCTTTCAAAGTCTCTATCATATTCTTTTATATATCCTAAATGGTGGTACATTTTCAGTTTGAGAATGGATTGGATTTTTGGAAACTGTCAGTAGGAGCCAAGTCTAGTGAATAAGGGTTTTAATTAAATTGGCTTTGCCTGTGTGACCATAGACAATTCCCTTAACCTCATTGGGCCTCAATTTTCCTTATCTATAAGAGCTTTAAATCTCATTACCTTTTAAAAAATTAACTATAGTTTTAAACAATTACCTATAAAATGATGAAACATAGTTTATTGTGTGGACTAAAAACTAGCTCTTAAGGCAATACAATAAGAGCAGTTCCAAAAGTCTTTTAAGTAATGACAAAACTGGGATAAGTACATAGCTTTTCTAGGCAACTGCTTTGAAAGATAACAATTATCTGGACTCACAACTTCTGGTAATTTTTCAAAACAGTCTTATTACTTCGTGGCCACATCTAATAGTTACTTATCAGAGTAGTAATTAGCTATTCTGGTACCTGGAATGGGTAGGGGGAAGGAAAAACTTTCAACCTTAGTATACCCCAAGACCACCGTCGAGGAAGGTACCAACTGCCAGGGGTGGAGGGGAGAGAGGAATGGGTGACCCTTTGTCAGTTTGGCCTGTGCCCTGGTGGTGTATACAATGCCTAGCTATCCCAACTCTTGGGAGGAGGCAGAGACGGGAAGGAAGGTGGCAACTAGGGGGAAATATGGGGTCAGTTGTCTTCCTCAATTTGAGTATGTTAGGAGAATATAAACACTGAGCAAAAGCCTGATCACCAGGCACCAGGAAAGGGGCAGAATGGAGACAGTACTCTCATGGGTGGTGGCCTCAAGCCAAGCAAAAGAGTGGAGGTAATCCCAAAACAGACTGGGAGTGGAAGTGGGGGGATGCATGTTCTGGGAGTAAGAGAAGCCATGCATGAGGCAGAGGATAAGAGGTATCCCTTGCTTATGACATGCCCTGGGGAAAAGCCTCAGTCATTTCATCTTATTTATACTTTTGCACCTATTTTGTACTGAGCTCTGTGCTATTAACAAAGAATTTTCAAACAAAAACAACAAAAAAACAAGAATTCTCTCAATTGTAGCATTCTATAAATTCTTCCTCAAAAAAAATTACATACCAACCATAAAGAAACCATATAATGATACCTGCATAGCAAGACAAAAAACCAAAAAAGACCAAAAAAAGGCTTTTACCATCTGGACTGCTTTTTGAAGGTTTTAAAGATTTTTCTTGATTTTCCACTGCTCTGTCAAATTCATGTAACAATTTTCTTTTAATTGGGGGTTCTCCTAAAAAGAAATAAACATCTTTAAAAAACTGTACTTGTTACCTGCTCTATCTTGAAATTATAAACCATCTATCTTTAAAACCAAAGCACTTTGAATGTTATTCTAGCCTAAGATTATAAGCATTATAAAGAAATCATTTTCCAGTGCCAAATTCATCTACCACAATTTCTGACCATATAAAAGACATCCTCCACTAAACCAGCCCTGTTTTGATGCCCTATAATGGAATGGAAGTTATCTGAGGATCTTGAAATTTATTTATGTGTAGAATAAGTTCTGGCATGTATGCCAAATAGAAAGACTTACTTTGAGTACAGGATTATGTCTGAGGAACACTCCAGATTAAGTTTGGAAAAGTTCACCAATCACTAGAAGGTTGGTCACAGGATGATAACATTTTTATCTCTTGCAGCTTACTAAAGCTAAAGCATAAAGAAGCTTAGCTATGTGTGAGGAGAGAATGTTCACACTAAAAAAGCTGATCCTTAAAAGTATGAAGTATAAGGAAAGTAGATAAAGAGGGGATTAGACAACAAGGGTGTGTGTGAGCATGTGCATGTACACCTGCATTTATAAACATAAAGTATATAAATACAAATATGTACAAAGTAATTACATACAAGGTAATTTGGGAAGATCTACCAATGTGTCAGAAGCCTTATTGTATACTTTTTGATATTACATAGGCATCTCAGTGGACTCTATGTCCACTCGGACTATACATTTTATCCCTCTTGGATATGATCAACCTAATATGTTCTCAGCTCATATATCCACTTGTTGATATATCCCTTATACTACTTTAATATAAATGTGATTAAGACAAACTCTGGAAACAAAAGTGGGTGTATAGTAATTGTGGAGTGGTGGAATAGCCTGTGGTTATATACCATTAAATTAAATTAAAGCAAAGTCAAATAAACAGAACAAGATGAAAAACATACACAACAAAAATGTAAAAAACAACAACCCAAAAAACATTAAAAGGAGGGAGAATTCAAATTAATGCAGTGTCCAGTCATGGTTTCAGAGAACAAGCAATAACCACATTTTTCTCCTTTTGGTAGAAAGGTAAGGGGATTAGAGAACATGATGCAGTATAAGAACATGCTATTAAAAGGTTTTTGTCACTTAGATTTCACTCTCTTTGCTGTATGTGTGTGAGTTTAGGGATGTGTGTGTACATTTGTAAATAAGAGGTATAAGAAGAAGCATCAACAAAATTTCAAAAATGACACAGCCTACTTGTGCCTACCATAGTATCCACTGAATCCTTTGGTTCACTTCCAACTGTGACTCCTCAGAGAATACAATGTTACAGGATTCACAACCATTCAACATTAACAGGAAAATAGATTCATGTTGACAAGATGTTTGCTCTAAGAAGAAGCTTGAGAACCATTAAAAGCCCTGTGAAACTTGCCAAATGCAATCTAGCTCACTCTCTTCCTCCTATTCAATTCTGGACTCAACTTGCTGTCCACTGGCAGTGGATGTACAAAATAATTTAGCTGTTTAATCCATTCTTGCTGCATATCATTCTGGACAATAGGAATTTTTTCATTACATTTTGTTTCAAGCAATCAACCAGCAAGGATTAATGAGGACAAACTACATGTCAGGAACTGTGCTAAGGTGTCAGGGATACAAAGACAAAAAAATGAAATCATCCCTATGATGAAGGGGCTTCTGTTCTATGGGCAGAAACAGAATAAAACACAAGGTAGTCAGGAAGAAAGGGCACAAGAAATTGGAGGTAGGGGTGGGAATGGTTCAGTCATACAAAAAGGATTCTTGAGCTTGGTCTTGAGTGAGCCTTTCCAGGAGGCAGAGGTGGAGAGGGCATCCTAGATGCATGCTACTTTAACCCTGAGGCAATAGGAAGGCACTAGAGATAACCAACTAGGACAGTAACAAGGTCAAATCTGCGTTTAAGGAAAATCACTTTGGTAGCTGTCTAGAAATTGTATTGAAGGGGAAAAAGACTTGAGACAGGGAAACCATACAGGAGGCTATTGAAATATGCCAAGTGGGATGTAATGAAAGCCTAAACTAAGGTGGTGACTTTGAGTAGAGAAAGGAGTCAGATGCTCAAGATGCTGTGACAGTATAAATAGCAAGAGTTGGTAAATGACTAGATACCTTGGGTGAGGGAGGGAGGAGCCAAGGACAATGCCATGCTTATGAATCCTGGAAAGCTGGAAGAATGGTGGTGTCCTCAACAAAATCAGAGAATCCCATAATGGGAAGAGGGCGGAAAAATTCTAACAACTAATATCTTTTCAATAATCTTGGGTCTTACTGAGAAGGCCCTCCAATGTTAGAGAGACAGCTTTAATCTGCCATCCAGAAACAGAGATGTAAGACCTCATTGTCTGGATAAGACATTCTTCATAAGTGGTGAACATCTTAGATAAGCATATATTTCCCTATTATGCCTCACTTGACAATAATAGACGAACAGATTTCTGGGGTTACATCTGCATGAAAAACTAATTGTAGGAGGAGTCTTTCCTTGATCCAGCCAACTGCTTTTTGCTAATCCAAAAACACATCTTGTCCTCTTTTTAGCTTTGTGAAGATGTAATCTGCTGTAGAGAATCATCTGCAAAACTTTCCTTTTCTCCTCTTGTATTTTCAAGTCTATACAGGTAGATCATTCTCTTAAAGATTAAATAAAGATGAAAAAGCAGATATATGATAGGTAGTTATTTATGTTCTGATTGCAACTTCTGGGAACGTAAAGTCTTTATTTTTTTCCATTCTCTTGGCATCTCTCCTACTCCTTACCGATAATCTAAACTTCATCTTTACTGTGACCTCCAGTTCATCTATCTATTGCTGTTCTAGTATCAATTTCTTGCCCCTGAAATCTTGACCCTATAGTTAACCAGTTTGATTTTACAGTGTCCTCTACTCTTGTTACTTTTTCTATTGTGACTCATGTATTACCAGATTCCCAACCCTAGGTCACCCCACCACCCCACCTCCCCAACACCCCAAGACAGCTTCTTTGTTTCTTCTCACATGCTGTTAAAGTCACATAATCATGACAACTGGATCCAGTACAAATCTGCTACTTAATCTTAGCTGGGCTTCATTGCAGTACGGTAATCCTTTCATCCTTCTCTGTTCTGACTCTATTATGCTCTCTGCTCCAAACCTTTTCTTTTCAAGCCCCATAAACTACTGCCTCCCACTTCTCTCTCAGCAAAGTATCTTGACCTCAACCTTACTTAGGAAATAGAGGCAATGCCATAAACTTTCTTTTTCCTGAATTCTACACCCCAAAATTCTCTGACATAACCCCCGCCCTTCTTTCCTCTGCTACTGTCCCTGGCAAACAAGTGGCTCTTCTCCAAGTGCCTTTGATCCCAAACTTTCCACTATCCTTCATGAACTTGCCCCATTGTTCATCTCCTAATCACTTCCTTCTCCCTTCAAAGAGGTACCAAAACAATCTTCTTAAGACCTATTCATGAAGATGTCAGTGTCTCTCAACTGCTTATAAGTTCAAATACAAATTCCATTATTGGTGAGTCAGTCTAATTACAATCTGCCTTTTGAGTCTTATTTCGTCACCTCCTCCCCCATATTTTCTGACTAACTACAAGGTTGTTCTTCCTCAAAAAGGATCTCCTGACCCCCATGCCTTATATAGGACAAACCCCATATCTAGAATGTAATTCTTTCTCACCTCTACTTTTTAGAACTCAGCCCAGGTTTTCTTCAAGTTTCAGTTCAGTACCTACTACCTCCTAATACTGCCTCACATTTCCTGAAGATTTTTGTATTTATTTATCTGTACACAAGTTGAATTTCTCCAAGAGTGCCATCAAGCTTCTTGACAACTGGGACTTCCATATTTGCCCTTGTATTCCCAACACCAAGTACAGGACCTTACATGAAGTGCTTAATAAATTTCATTCAAATGAATTAAACCATGGCATTTTGAATTTAATCACCCTTCTGAGATACCTCAGAAAAATGATTTTTTCAATGCTTTGAAAATTATTCTTTCTTTCTTTTTTATTTTTTTAAGGCAGGGCAATGAGGGTTAAGTGATTTGCCCAGGGTCACACAGCTAGTAAGTGTCAAGTGTCTGAGTCTGAATTTGAGCTCAGGTCCTTCTGAATCCAGGGCCGGTGCTTTATCCACTATGCAACCTAGCTGCCCCCTGAAAATTGTTATTTCCAAGACAAAGTTTCCTAGGTGAAAATGATCTCATTTGACCAGGATTTCTGACTTTGATTTCTATGTGCTAATTCTATTTCTTTATATATAGCCAGATTAGGTAGGGTTTTAAATTTTCTAAAGGTATCTCCTAATTTTCAGAAAACAATACACGTATCTAATAAATAAGTCATTACTGTGTATAACAGCTAAAAACATAGAGTAAAAGTATCATAGTGAGGTAACTTTATGGTAGGAAGATGGAAATTTTAAAAATCAAGGGCCACAGGGGTGTGGCACAGTGGGTAAAGCATGGGCCCTGGATTCAGGAGGACCTGAGTTCAAATCCAGCCTCAGACACTGGACACTTACTAGCTATGTGACCCCAGGCAAATCACTTAACCCTCATTGCCCCACCAAAAAAAAAAAATCAAGGGCCACACCCCCAAAACAGCAATAAAACAAGTCCTGGAGCCACAAAATCCACAAAAAGACAGGCTGAGATTATTTTCCAGATTAAAGGGGGCCATACTGGGTTGTGAGCAGAATCCAACCCCACAATTACGCCAACATGGATGCCTTGCATACTGCTCAAGAGGAACTTTCCCCATAGCCTCCAATCCAGCTGCAGCACCTGTGTCTTCTAAAACTAAGCTTATGGTCGGGTGAGAGGGCTGAACAGCTGGTGGGGGGGGGGGGTCGGGGCGGAATACAGGGGTATCTGCAGGACCTAAGGAGGAATTCAGCTATCCCACCACAGCAGGGAGCCAGGAAGAAATCCTGAGCAGCAGGAGGCCCAGGTCGGGGAGGGGCACAGGCCAGAGGAAGCTAAGATCCATAGCACACATAATTCTGCTGGCTGGTTAATTAGCAATTTGGCTTGAGGTTATCTTCAGACCAGAGAACAGGCCAAATGAAAGAAAAAACTGCCATCCCTCAAATCAAAACACCAGGGACCCTCTGAAGCTTGGAACAGCCTACATATTCTAGAAGCAGAAGGCAAAACAGAAATTGAAAGAATCCACCGATCACTTCCTGAAAGAGATCCCAAAAGGAAAACCCCCAGAATATTATAGCCAAATTCCAGAGTTCCCAGGTCAAGGAGGAAATATTGTAAGCTGCTAGAAAGAAACAATTCAAATACTGTCGAGCTACAATAAGGATAAAACAAGATCTAGCACCATCTACATTAAAGGACTAGAGGGCATGGAATATGATATTCCAGAGAGCAAAGGAACTGGGATTACAGCCAAGAATCATGCAACCAGCAAAACTGATTATAATCTTTCAGAGGAAAAAATGGAACTTCAATGAAAAAGAGGACTTTCAGGCATTTGTGATGAAAAGACCTGAAGCGAACAGAAAATTTCGCTTTCAAATACAAGACCCTGGAGAAGCATAAAAAGGTAAACAGGAAAAAGAAATCATGAGGGATATTAAAAGATTAAACTGTTTACATTCCTACATGGGATGATAATACTTCAAACTCATAAGAACTTTCCCAGTAAGAAATTCACAGAGGACACAGGTCTGAACTGAACATGAAGGGATGATATCTGTAAAGCATTTATTTTTTGTTTATCCATGTTCTTTGTGGGGCAAGCAGGGTGGGGTGTCTTATGTCTGGGGCTGGATTTGGGCTTGGGGCCTCCTGGGTCCAGGGCTAATGCTTTGTCCATTGTGCCACCTAGGTAATCCATGATGACATCTTTAAAATAGGGTTGAGGGGTAGGAGGAATGGACTGGGAGAGGGAGAAAGTGAGAGGTGGACTGGGGAAAGTAGTTCACATGAAGGAAATAAGAAAAAAGCTTATGGATGAGAGGGGAAGAGGGGGAAGGAGTGGGGGAGTGAGTGAACCTCACTATCATCAGAATTGGCTCAAAGAGGGAATAACATACATACTCAAGTGGGTATAGTAATATATTTTTGCCCTCAGGGAAGTGGGAGGGGAAGGAGATAAGGGTGGGGGGAGAAGAGGGGAAGGAGGGAAAGGCAGATTGGGGGAGGGAGCATTAAAAAGCAAAACGCTTTCAAGGAAGGTGAAGATGTTCTGCATAACAGCAGAAATATGACATATTGAATTGCTTGATTTCATAGGGAGGGGTGAGGAGGGAGGGAAGAAAAATTTAGAACACAGAATCAGCTCAAAGACCTTAATCTCAAGAGAGTGGGCTCAAAGAGGGATAACATTCACACCCAATTGGGAGGAGTAATCTATTTAATCCTACAGGAAAGTAGGAAGGGAAGAGAATAAAGAAGAAAGGGTGAAAAAATGGAGGGCAGAGTGGGGGAGGAGCAGTCAGAAATAAAACACTTTTGAGGAGGAATAGGGTAAAAGAATATAGAAAATAGAGTAAATATCATGGGAAGGGAATAGGATGGAGGGAAATAATTATGATGATCGACTATAATGGCAAAATGTATGGTACCTACTTTGCTGGGCTATTGTGAAGAAAATTCTTTGTCAAGTTTAAGGTACTGTATAAAAGTTATGATGAACAGGATGCTATCAAAAAAACCTGGAAAGGCCTACATGAACTGAAGCAGAGTGAAATGTACTGTATACAAAATAATAATAATAATGTAAGATGATCAGCTAGGAAGCATGTGGTTATTTTCAACAAGGCAATGATCCAATATAACCCTGAAAGACTTATGAAAATTGCAATCCATCTACAGAGAACGAACTGATGTTATCTGAAAACAGATTGAAACACATTTTTTTTGACAATTCCTTAATCTGAAGTTTTGTTTTTTATCTGTTTTCTCTCACAACCTAGCTAATGTGAGGATGTTTTCCATGACCACTCATGTATAATTTATATTGAATTGCTTGAGCTCTTCGGGGTGGGGGGTTGGAAAGGAGGAAGAGAAATTGGAACATAAAGTTTAAAAAAATTGTTGTCAAAATTTGTTTTTACATATATTTTGGAAAATAAAATTCTAAACAGAAAAAAAAAATCAAGGGCCACTGAACCAAAGGAAAAATCAAAAATCAATTAGGTAAAATGAAATTATTTTATCTTCTTGAGAAATATACAAAGTTCAACTCCTGTTGTGACAAACCAAATAAAAAAGAGCATATTAATTGTGAATATATAGATGTCATATATTGTGTATCTCATAGCCTGCATAGCAATACCATTTTTAAAGGAAAGCTGAATATGAAATTGTTAGGAAACTAGTAGTAGCTTTCAGCAACCCAATTTATCAAAATGTGACAAATTTATTTAAAAATGTAAATTTAAGTTACAGACTTGAAGTTATGAAGAAAGTTGATTTAATACACATATATACACACACACACACACACACACACACACACACACACGCACACATATAATGCATGCAGGCACGTGCACACATACACACCCCCGTACTAAAGTCTTACCCTGAAGGTTATGATAGCACTTGAAACTGGAAGATCCCACACTAAGCCAGAAGAGCTTCATGTATGGCCCTGGTGAAATCTGTCATTCAAGAATTAGCCTAGGGGCAGCTGGGTGGCACAGTGCTTAGAGCACTGGACTTGGAGTCAGGAGGACCTGAGTTCAAGTCCAGTCTCAGACACTTAACACTTACTAGCTGTGTGACCCTAAGCAAGTAACTTAACCCCAATTGCCTCACCAAAAACAAACAAAAAAAAGGATTAGCCTAGCTAAAAGCATGGTCAGACAGCAACTGTCTGCAAAATAATAATTTTTTTGACAATGAAATTCTTCAGTAAGTCATAGAAAATTTACAAATTATGTCAATAGAGGAAATAGCCACACTAATTATAATAGATTTTTGAGGTACTGAAGTATGAAGGGACCTAGAAGCCAAGAATTTACATTTCCCCTAGTCCCCTATCCAATCCACATACAAGAATTGTGTCACACAGAAGTCAAACTTGGAATGGCAAAAATTATAAACACAATATTCAAGGATTAAAACAAGAAGCAACTGCAGGCTGTGAGGTGAACTATTGGAGGGGGAGCATTCATATTGATCAAACTTTGATTCGCTGTATATGATGTGATATGTGATGATTCACTTGAAATACATTTCTCCTAAAATCAGAATGTAAATGGCTGTGTTCATAGTTTTAAGATTTTACTCCCCATTTATTTGATTCCCCCCCACACTTTTCTAAAGGAAAATGCTAAAGGTTGATGAAATGAAACGAAGACTCCACATCTATCTATAGTTACCAAATGGCCCTGTAATATTCATATATTATTGTACTATAAATAAAAACATTTGTTATTATCTATTTTAAAATACCTGAATATAAGTAACTACCATTAGGATTTACTCTTTCATGGACTCAAGAATGAGTCAAATTACACTCTCCCAAACATAATCTACATAAAAGTCTAACACAATTTGGTTAGATCAGTAATATCAAATAAGGGGATTCATTCTATTTAACTACCAAATTGGAAATAGAAAAAAAAATTTTTTTTGAGACTTACCATATGAGGCACGGTTTTCTATCCTTCGTTTCCCAAATCTTGAATTTAGCTGCATGCGCTCTTCTTTGTTTTTATAAGTAAAAAAGGATGGTTTTGTATTATAAGGCAATTCAGAATCTGTAAGTTCATCATCTTGCATAAAAGCTTTGGCAATTTCCATTGCTTCTCTTTCAAGAGAGTTTTCTGGGGCTTTGGAGTCAGGAGAAGAAACTTGTAGGCTTCTTTGGACAGGAAGATCATCTAAAATTCCATCACCTTCCATGTTCACATTCCTAAGGCCAACTTGTTCTTTCTTCAAAAATGAAACATCTTTAGCAGGAGTCAAATTGGTTTCTAAAGGTGACTGCATCTTGTCTTGCTTAAAATGATCACAAGAAACTTTAGTAGTGCTACTATTTTCTGAAGAATTTATTTCAACATTACAATTATTTGAGAAGTTAAGCTCTTTATTACAAGTTTCTTCATTTTTGGAATTTGCAATATGTTTTGGGTTTTTACCACCATCAGTACAAACAGGAGACAGAGCTTTTGGTGTAATATCTTGTATAGATCCAGGTAAACGCTCAAGACAACATTCATTTTTCATTAAATCAAATTCTACTAACATACCTTTAACTTTCTTTAATGCATTTTCAGAGATTAAAACCTGTTTTCCACTTGCTGTACTAAATCCAGAATTGTTATGTAAATTCAGCATATTGCTTAAATAGTCTTTCTTTTGTGATTTTAAGTTAGTTTTTGTATGTAGGATGGCATTTTCTTCTCCTATTAATGTTTCTGGGTGGTTTTCACTATCTTTAAATGATGTCATGAAAAGTAATTGCTCAGAATTATTTTCTATTTCAGAAAATACTTTTCTGGCTTTCTTTAATGAATTATCTGATACTTGCACAGGTTTGCCATTTGCTGTACAAAAAATTCCAACAGAAGAGCTACACTGAGGCAGTCTTCCCATAATAGATTTATACAAATCTGAAGTTTTAGAATTTCTTTGACAATGTGACAGTTCAGAGTCCATATCTAACCCAGTATTTGTAGACATACTTTCAAATTGTCCTAATTTATGGTAATTTTTATTTGAAACAAAAATATCAGTTGTGGACATACTCCTTTTCTTGCCATCTAAAGATTTAAGGGAAATGTCCTCTTTGTTTTCCAATATCTTAGAAAAATCTTTTACAATTTCTATTTCATTATTTTCTGATTTGGTCTCAATGTTTAGTCTAGGGAACTTATCACAATCGTTTATAAACATTTCTCTTGCTTTTTGTACTGCTTCATTTGAGATGTGAACTGTCTTGCCACTTGCTGTAGTGAATGCAGGTGGCCTTGCCTTAAGACATGACATTTCTTTATCAGATTTATGTTCTGGGAAGAAATCTGCATCATCTGAATGACAAAAATCAGTCTTTTTTGTGTTATGTTTTAAATTATGTTTAATGTTTGACATATTATTACTTAAATTAGCTGAGTCCTGCTTATCAGAGATATGATTTTTGTTACCTTCAACTGACGATATATTATTTGAAGTATTTAAAGGGACAAGTTTCTCCATATGGACATCAGAGTCTGCTTTTAAATATATGGCCTCATCAACACAAGAGATAAACATATCTGAAGCTTTAGTTTTTCCTTCTAACTCTCTCTCTCTAAGCCGTTTTCTTGCTTCCAATAATGAAGTCTCACTTACAGAAATGCTTTTACCGTGTCCTGTGTAAAATCCCAAACCTGAAATTTCAATAGGCAAATGAGTACACTGTTTTGCATCAGATAATCTACAATTTTCTTTATTTCCTGATAGCTTTTCTTCAAATAAAACACTATTTGAAGGTTCAGTAGAAAGAGCACTATCAGTTATTTTAGGTAGATCTGCCGTTGTAACAGAAACAAGGACTTTTTCATCACTATCCTTATAGCTTTGCATTTTTTCCCACACTTGGGCATTATTTAACTCAACCGTTTCATAAGCTCGTCCATGTTTTTTATTAATTTTTTCCCTTTTCTTAAAAAGTTCTGTCTCAAGATTCTTAATGTTAGTAACATCATTTTCTAAATTGTTCTCAACAAAAAAGTGCTTTACTTTAGCCAAAGATTCCTTTGAAATTCTAACTTTTTCTCCACTAGCTGTATGAAAACCCACCATACTATGAGTTTCCCATTTTCTGTTTTCAATTTTTGGTACCTGTTGGATAGATATCAACTGATTTTTAGTAGCATCAAGAGCCATTTCTTTTGTTTCACTTTCAACTAAGTTTTTTTTCTCTTTCCCTAAATGTTCCATTGGTTTATTATGAGCAACATTTGGCATTTTCAAAATCAAAGGAAATGAAAATTTATTTAATTCTTCTACTGAGCATTCTTCAGCAAATAGGTGTGTAACTTTATTGAAAGATTCCTTGGAGACCATAATATCTCTACCACTTGCAGTCTGAAAATGCTGTAAGTCATAGGAATTTTCATTTTCTTTAATTTTTTGCTCCTTTTGATTAGAAAACAACTGTTCCACTTGGCTTATGTTCAGGGTAAACATTTCTTCATCTTTAACAGCTTCTCCTAAGCAAGTAAAATCTAACAATTCTTCCTTAATTTGATAATTTTCTTGTTTTTTAAGTTGGTTAGACATTCCCAGATGCATATTTTGCTGACCAATCAATGACAAGCCATTCATTTCTCTTTGACAGTTATTATTTGAAATAGGTTCAACAGATCTTTTTAATTTACTATTATCTTTATGTGAACTAATAGGTAATGAACTACTCTTTTTGTTTTCTGGGTCTCTGCTATAATTTACTATGTTTTCTTCAACAAAAAAGGCAGAATTATTCTCAACATTTTGTGATTTGTATAATAAGCATTCTGCATCTTTCCTTTTAAAATCTTTGAAATGGCTATGATTTGCAATTGTGAATATAGGAATATTAGACTTACGAGTTTTATCTAAGGAACAATTTCTCAAATTTTGCAGAGGTGTTTCCTCAATATCACTGAATAATTTCATAGCTTTTTGTAAAGCTTCATTAGAAACATTCATCTTTCTTCCAAGAGCAGAACAAAAGCCTTTAAATTCAATTTCATTTTCAGTAAAAATATCGGAAGAGGTGCCTTGTCCAGAGTTACTTTTTGGTAAATTAACAGTTTTTTGTTTTACATCAATTATTACTTCAGAGTTCACATTTAAATCTACTTGTTGAGGAGCTCTCTTATTTACCTCATCTATAGCTCCAAAATAATCAAGTTCAGTATTGTTCTGGACCTCACAAGTATTTAAGTTGGCTAACTCATATCCTTTTTTGTTGGTGGCTATTTCAAACGTCTGTACTGTAGGATTTTGTTTTCTGAACTGTGTAAATTCAAACTGGCTTCCCGTTTCTTCCAATATCGTGGAAAGCTCTGCAATTTCTGCTTTTTGGCTAGCTGTTAAACTGTGGTTAAGATCAAGATCTTTTGGGGAAGACATATCTTCCACAGTCACATCAGTATCTTTCTTATTAATAACAAATATGTTACTCTGTACATCCTTAGATATAGTATGACTTGCCTCTTGATTCCAATCTGGGAAAGAATTCTTGATTTGGTTTTCAGAATCTAAATCTGTCTTGATATTTTCTGCTGCTACTAAAGTTGAAGTATCTACAATTTCTATAGAACAGCAACTGTTACAGTGCTGTTCAATGTCTCTGAAGAAATGTTTCCCTTTCTTAATATTGTGTTCAGAGAGTATTATCTCCTTATTGGGAGCTGTTTTGAATCCACTACCAAAATTCTTATTTGAGTCAGGATTGGAATTTCCCACCCACTTTCCCAAATAATTATCTTCATTTCTCTTTGATTTCATTTTAGTATCAATAGTACTTTTTGAATGAACATTTTTACATGATGATATACATTCATAGGCAAATTTTGGAGCCTGGTTTTGATTCTGGCTGTCTTCTGTAAATTTGGGAACCACCTCCAATGAAAAAGAATCTTCTGTGCACAACTCATGAACTGTCTGTGTACAATCTATTTCTGTAGAATTCTCAGGAATGGACTCTCCTAAATAACAGGAATTAGTCTGAAAGAGTTCCTCAAAACTTTCCATAGTCTGCACATTCTTTTTATCTATTGTTTGAATAAGGAAACTGTCTTTATTTAAAGTCAAATGTTCTTCAAGGTATGATTCAGGAGCTGTTTTTTCTTGGTCTTTTATGCTTACAAAGAGGTCAGTATTTTTGTTGACCTGTGCCCCCAAAGAAACTGAAATTTCTTTGCATTTTTCAGATGACATTTGAGTTTCTCCTGAAATTTCATTTAAAACTTCAGTTTCTTGATTCTTCTTAGAGCAGCTATTATCAAAGTTCTTTGTTAGTTCAGAACTAACTTTATTTATGATAAAAGCTGAATCAGAGTTTCTCCTAAATTTTAGTTTTTGTTTCATTTTGCATAAAGGTTCCTTTTCTCCATAAATCACAACAGAAAGTTCTGGTGGATCCTGAGGAAGCTGAGTTAAAGTATTAATAATGGAATTAACAGGGTCATTTAAAGTTCTATTTCTTGTTGGAAAGTGAATAGTTTTTCCAATATTCCCCAATTCCATTTCTGTATGTTTTCTTGCCAGGAAGCATGCTGCAGCCAAGACTTGTTCTTTTATATCTGAAATTATTGGACTTCCTGAAGAATTGTTGTGGCCTCTTTCTTGAGACTGTGATTGATTACCAACTTCTGTTATAGCTGACTCTAGATCCCCTCTATTAATTTTTACTTCTTTAAAATCTATATCCTGAGATGTTACTTCATTATGAGGAAAGCTGCTTTCATTAAAATATTCTTCCTGCATTGTTTTGCCATGACCAGTTAAGGAGACAGTCTGCTCTTCAGGATTAAATTGTAAACATTTTCTTTTGACAGAGGAATCCAAAAAATCTAAAAACAACAACAGAGAAGAGTCCAATTTAGATAATTTGCACTAGATTTAAAAAGTCAGCCTCTAAGAAAATGATTACATGATGAGCAAAAGATCAGTTTCACTTATTTAATATTGATAGTTCAAACCCCAAAAGTTAAACCATTCTCCAGAAAAATGGAAATAAAGTAGTATATTTTACAATGACAGCATATAAAGACTACACTAATACTTCTGGGACATCCTGTATTTGAGTGGCAGCATGAAGTAATGGACAGCAAACTAGCCTTAAAGCCAAGGAAGATCCAGGTTAGACTCTTGTCTTTGATACATACTCACTGTGGGACCTTGGGAAAGCCAGTTAATCTCTTACCATTCTGGGTAACTCTCTATGACTACTAAGCTAGCATTTAAATAGCATCTTATAATATTATCTCATTTGAACCTTCCAATAATCCCTGGGAGTTGGGTAATATTTCCAGATAAAAAAGTGAGGTAGGCAAAGGTTAAGTTATGTGCCCAGGATCACAAAACTACTAAGTGTCTGAGATCTTATTTAAACACAGGTCTTCTTGACTCCAGGACCATTGTTAGTTTCCTCACCTGAGAAATTTCTGCATCAATGAAATCACAGGTCCAATCCTTCTCTATTTTTCGGGGGGAGGGGGGTGGTGTTGGAGGAGTGATGAGGGTTAAATGACTTGCCCAAGGTCACACAGCTAGTAAGTGTCAAGGTTCTGAGGCTGGATTTGAACTCAGTTCCTTCTGAATCCAGAGCTGGTACTTTATCCACTGTACCATCTAGCTGCCTCCCCCTTCTTTCTCTATTTTGCAACATGTAGTTAATTTTTTTTTTTTTTTAGTGAGGCAATTGGGGTTAAGTGATTTGCCCAGGGTCACACAGCTAGTAAATGTTAAGTGTCTGAGGCCGGATTTGAACTCAGGTCCTCCTGAATCCAGGGCCAGTGCTCTATCCACTGCGCCACCTAGCTGCCCCAACATGTAGTTAATTTAATCTATAGTAGTTTACGATTCCAAGACTTTCCTCACACAAACATAAGAAATTCGTTTTACCTGACCTTTAATTTATAAATTGATACAATATCAAGTAAAAGGTTAGAAATTTTAAAGTTTCCCCCTCTTACACTACTTGGATTAGATGATTTCTAAAGTCTTTTTTTTTTTTAGTCTCAACATTTTCCTAAGTTTTACAATCTCCAAATAGTCTTGAGTGATTTTTATGTAAACTGTCATAAAGGTCATCACAACAAAAGAGTTTGTAGTTATTTTTTCAAGGCTATCTTATTCCGAATTTTAGTAACTGATCAGGAAAAGGTCAAACTTTAGCAAATATCCAATAAGCAACAAATTAGTAGATTTGTCTAAAATGATAGTTAAGTTCTTAAGCTAATAGCCGATATACTTGATGTTCTAATATTCCTTAAGTCTTAATTTCTCTTTGGGAGTTCCAGGGCTAATGAATATCACTGGACAAATTAATGGAATAGTTCTGACTTTATGCACTATAAACTTATGTCACATAAACACTGCTGCTCGACTACAACTCTGTTCTACCTTTATCTTGTTCTCAAGTATGCCTTAACTTTTCTCCTCTCTTCTGAATTCTCCAATGAGTACACTTAAGCTTCTAAGCATCATTATCTACTGTCTCCTTCCTTATGATCCCAGAAGATGAAGTACCCCTAATTCTCACTAAGGCTAGTACCTCTACTTGTACCCTTAATTCTACTCTCTCTTGCCTCTTCCAAGACTTTGCTTTAGCAGTTATTTGCCATTTCTCATATATCTCCTATTTTGTGGTTCTTTCTTACCTGCTTACACATAAAGCTTAGATTTCCCCAATCCTAACAGTCTTGCCTTGAGATTTTTACTCCATTTAATAACTGCTATCCCACAACTCCCCTCCCATTCACATTTCCAAACTTGGGGGGAGAGTAGGGGAAGAAGAGAACAACAACAAAAAAACCCTACAAAAACATTCTATTCAGGATGCCTCAACTTCAATGGAATTAACAATTCATATTCCTACATAGCTTACCTCTGCTGTTCTACAAAATAATTTATAAAGTCACAAAATGATTTGTGTAGAACAAAGTATATACAATTGGTCATTTCACCTATATCTATATACATATACAGCAACCATTGGTACTGTCATCTTTGAAAATACAAGACAGCAAAAATAAAAAGTACTTTCTCTATTTAAAGCTGAGGCTTATAGGAAACATGACTGGCATATTACTAAATAATTTTATTAAATGCTTCCCATTAAACTACTCAGAAAAGCAACTGTATAGTTGCATAATTATGTTTCAGAAAAAATCTACTCAAGCCTTTTAATATATTTAATATAAAGATTTTACCCTGAAGGTAATAGCTAGCACACAATTTTTATTTAAGGTCTTGATGTTTATGAAATTCTTACTCTTGACTCAGGATATACACATCTCTAAACACAGAGGTTTAATCAGTTACTATTTTTTAAAAATCTGGAAAAAAAATCAAACCAATTATATAATTATAAACAGTCTGAATTTAGATGAAGCATAAAACAGATGTTAAATTGTCATCAATGTTATTTCTGTGTAATTTTCTTCTATTCACAGGGGTTTAAACACCTAATTCTATGTGCTTATTAAATCATGATAGAAAAATTCATAATCCATACTTATTTGTAGCAATATAAGTACCTGAAATAGCATCTGTGAATTCAGAATGTACTTCAGAAGAATTCAATTCTAAATGGGATGATGCAGAATTGTTCCCTGATCCTATTTCTTGTGATTTTTCTATTTTTATTCCTTGACAAGATGAATCATCACTCACAACATAAATAAACTTTTTTGTCTTTTTTTTATAATGAGAAATTAGACCTGTACTGTTCAAAGATGCTGCGTCACATTTGGTAATTGTTGGACAGCTTCCTTTACCATCTGTATTTGGAGTTAAGGAACCATGCTCTCCAGGACAAACAATACCATTTACAGAAGAGTTGGGATCTTCCAGTTTATTTCCAAGAACTTTAGATTCTGTTGTAATGTTTGTGTAAAAGGAAGAACCCCTTAAAAAGTCCATGCTGATGGTGTCCTTAGATGTTTGCCCCATCTTGAACATGGAATTTTTTCTATCCTGAGATAAAGAATTCAGAGGAGAAATTCCAGGGGATGTCTGTTTTAATAACAGAGCACTGTTTTTATGAGGTGTTGCAATTTTCTCTTCATCTGATATTTGTGATATTTCTACATTTTTTAAAGTAATGAGGCTTGAACATTCATTCTCTGAATTTGCTGTTCTTTCTTCTGAATTGTGATCACAAAAAGAAATATGTGGCAGTGGTGTTTTCTCTATCTGCGTTACATCTAGACCAGAAAGGTTTAGTTGAGACCACTGAGTTGCTGAGGATGGCACATCATCCTTCAATAATTCTTCATTAACATTTGCAATAGGCTTCTGAATTTCATTTTTTGTTACTTTTGAAATGGAAGGATAACAGTATTCTAATTCAGTTTCAGATGTACTTGAGCAATCCTTATTGAATTTTTCAGTCTCTTCACATTCATTAGTTTTTATTTTAAAATATTTCTTCCTAGTCTTATCAAGTTTTACTTTTTGTAGACTTCCTATTTTATAACTAGGAAAACTGAATGAAGCATCATCTTCTACAGGCATGTCAATGACTGGATTACATATGTCATCTTCCATAATATTTGGCATATTTCTCATCATCTTTCTACCATGGTCTTCAAAGTTATTTTCATCACCAAATGAATCATCTATCATTTGTTCTAATTCTGTTAAATTAAAATACACCATTATGAAAATCATTTAAGAGTACCATTCAATTTCTATCAAATTACACACAAATTATATGAAGTTACTATGTTATTCCAAAAGTATACATGTATGTATGTATACACATACACACACATATATAATATCAGTTGAATAGAAAGGGGAGAAGGATGTCTCCATCCAAATTATATGAAAATAATAAAATGGTAAAAAGTTTTAGATATATTTAATAATTCTAGGAAGTCTTTGTCTTAGAAAGTTACTACTGTTTCATATTTTCATGTTTCTCATATTTTCAGCAATAGGGATGAAAAATTCAATTAAACAACTTAAGTGCCTATATGCTAAACCCTCAGAATACAAAGACAAAAACAAAATAGTCCTTGAGGTCATCTTGATGTTATTTATAATATCTTGTCAGATTCAACAAATATTAATGAAGTATCTAAAGATTTGACCTTATTAAGTACTTAAGGAATACTCATGTTTTTAATTGCCAAACTACTCATGATATTGTTTGTTCTCATAGTGTCCTCAGTGTTTTATTCTTTTGAGAAAGGCAGCAGATGTAGTAGAGTGAGAAGTGGAGTCAGGAGAGACAGCTTCAAATATCAGCACAGTGACTTACTTTATGTTTATAAGCAAGTAAATTACTCAGTAAATAAACTCAGTAAAAATTCAGGGTGTCCCAAAAGTAGTAGGTTTAAACTTTATTAAAGTTTTATGCACTAAGACTTTTGGAATATCCTGTATAAATGGGAGCCACAATTATCCTTTTACCAATTACAGTCAAATCAAATCCCCCTTTTCCCTCCAATATGTACTTCCCAAATAAAAGTATAAAACTGAGGGAATTTTAAGATAAATCTAGATACCCACTTTAGAAAAAACAAAACTGTAGCCTAGTATTGGGAACAAACACTGGATCAAGTCAGAAAAGCTGGGTTTCAGTCCCATGGGACACTTCCTGGCTATGTGACTGCGGGCAAGTCTTTTCACTTTCAGGAGCTTTGGCTTATTACCCAAGTGTAAGATAGGAATAAGAATACTCTCAATAATTATATCATGATGTAATGGAAAAAAAATAAAATACTTTATTAATTTTTTAAAAAAAGAAATAATCCATTTCTGAACACCAGAAATTTTACATTTTACTTAGCAATTTATAACCTGATGCATTTTTCTGTTTTTTTTTAAATATTTATTTAGAAATAACAAAAGTAAACTTAAAAAAAAATAATAATTATATCATGAGGATGCTGGGAAAATGGTGGAATTTATGAAAGGAATGGCTTTATAGGCTTTTTTCCTTTTCATCTGAGTGACAAGGAAAGTAACTAACTGTAAATCAATAGTAACAAGACAGAGCAAGTCAGTAAAGCACAGCTTCTTACCGTGGCTCGAGATTTGGCCTTCTGCATGTATGTTTTCAATGTTTGGTACAGAAGAGGTGGCCTTATCAAGTCTCTTAGGACTTTCACCATGCTGAGATAAAGATTTTTGAAACATCTGCAAAAATTAAAATACTGATATAGAAATTCTAAGAAATTCATCTTTATATATATTAAACACCTAAATTTTAAGAAGCCAGTGATAAAACCTACTTCTAAAGGTAGTCTCATAAATTACAGAAATTTTAAATAAATTTACTCATTAGGGTAAAGGGGAATGAAGGTGAACAAAAACACTATAGAGAGTAGAGTGGGGGAAATGGAATAGGAAGATAGTAAAGCTATGATATAAAATAGATTTATATAGTTATGAAAGTCCTGAGACTGGACCCCAGGAAAGTAGAATTTTGGTTTAGATTAAGCATAAAGCAAGAAATATCAGGTATTAAAGATAAATTCCACAGTAGTGGACAATAACAGAGCCAGAAAGAGTAAGGTTCCAATAGAAGTATAATCCCAACTTCAGCACCCCCTCTTGCAAAAACTAGAAATATTGTTTGAGGCTACAAAAACAAGCCTTAATTTTTTTTTGTTTGGTTTTTTTTTGTTTGTTTTGGTTTTTTGTGAGGCAATTGGGGTTAAGTGACTTGCCCAGGGTCACACAGCTAGTAAGTGTTAAGTGTCTGAGGCCGGATTTGAACTCAGGTACTCCTGACTCCAGGGCCGGTGCTCTATCCACTGCGCCACCTAGCCACCCCAACAAGCCTTAAATTTTAATCATTCTAAAAACAAAAACTTTACCATGTCTGCTATTCTATCAAATATATTTCACTTATATATTATTATATATTAAATAAGTAAAGATTAAATTTATATACCTTGTCAATAAATACCAAGCAAAAAAAGGTGCTAATGAACCAAAAAGTACCCTAAGAATGAATACAGGGGAAGGTTCTATAGAATTTATACTGGAATGTGTTATTTGATAATTTGTCCCATGTAATAATCATTTGAGAGGCAGTGCACCACAGTAGATAAAAGAATTCAGGGTTCAAGTACCATCACTGACACACACTGGCCTTGGGGCCTTGGACAAACTGCTCAACCTCTCTGTACCTCTCACTCTCTATACTGCAGAACAAGTATATATCTTCACTGGTGGGGGGAAATCTCTTCATAAGGAGTTCTCAGTACCAAAGAAATCACAAGACCAGGACATAATAATCACTTACAAATTATTCAAACTAAATTTCATTAATACCATTTTCTGTTACAGATCTTGGCTATAGATTGCAATGAGTCAGCTAATGTGAGCTGTCCAAATTGAGAGAGCATATGTGATAATCATACTGTAAGCTTTCTCAATTAAGCTATATCTAAAATATTATGTCATGGAACAATATTTGTAAGTCAACAACTTTATTATAAGAGTAATTAGAAGGAGTGTATGTAGACAAAGGGTGTCGTTATAAGGTAACATTGATGGGACAACATTCCAAAAAACAAAATAAAGGGGTAAGAAAGAAAATGCATGGAAAGAGGGGAAGAAATTGAATGGGGTAAATTGTCCTACAAAAGAGGCAAGAAAGAACTATTATAATGGAGGGGAGGATGGAGGTTGTGGTGGCAGGCAAAGATTAAACCTTACTCTCATCAAAGTTGGTTCAAAGAGGGAATAACATACACACTCAGTTGGATATAGAAACCTATTTTATCTTATAAGGAAGAAAAAAAAGGGACAGGGGTAATAGAAGAGGGTGAGTGGACTGATAAAAAGGAGGGGATATTGGGGAAGGCTATGATCAGAAGTAAAACATTTCTGAGGAAGAAGTGGGGGGATAAGAGTGTGTGTGTGGGGGAATAAACAAGTGAAAAATAGCATGGAGGGAAATAAATGGCTAGTTATCATAACTATAAATGTGAATGGGATGAACTCACACATTAAATGGATTAAAACCCCAAATCCTACAATATGTTGTTTACAAGAAACACATTTAAAGCAGAGATACACACAGGGTAAAGGTAAGGGGCTGGAACAGAATCTATTATGCTTCAACTGAAGCAAAGAAAGCAGGGGTAGCAATCATGATTTCAGACAAAGCAAAAGCAAAAATAGATCTAATTAAAAGAGGTAAAGATGGAAACTATATCTTGCTGAAAGGTACCAGAGACAATGAAGTCATATCAATGCTTAATATACATGCACCAAGTGGTATAACCTCTAAATTTTTGAAGAAGTTGAATGAGTTGAATGAGGAAATAGAGAATAACCTTCCCCTCTCAGAACTGGATAAATCTAACCAAAAAATAAACAAGAAGTTAAAGAAATGAATAAAATTCTGGAAAAGTTAGATATGATAGATCTCTGGAGAAAATTGAATGGGAATAGAAAAGAATAAACCTTCTCAGCAGTACATGGAACCTACACAAAAACTGACCACATATTAGGGAATAAAAACTTCACAAACAGATGGAGAAAAGCAGAAATAGTAAACACATCCTTTTCAGATCATAATGCCATAACAATTACATTCAATAATGGACAAGTGAAAGAGAGATTAAACGTCAATTTGGAAATTAAATAATGTGGGTCAAAGAACAAATCATAGAAATAATCAATTTCATTAAAAAGAAAATGACAATGATGAGACAACATCAAAATTTATGGGATGTAGCCAAAGTGGTACTTAGGGGAAAATTTATATCCCTAACTGCTTACATCAATAAAACAGAGAAAAAAAAGATCAATGAATTGGGCATGCAACTAAAAAAACTAGAAAACGAACAAATTAAAAATCCCCAATTAAACACCAAACTGAAATCCTAAAAATCAAAGGAGAGATTAATAAAATTGAAAATAAGAAAACCATTGAATTAATAAATAAAACTAGAAGCTGGTGTAGGGACCAATTTTTAATTGGGGAATGTTAGCTATGTAGCTCACCACAATATTGGGGCAAGGAAGGAGACCGGCAGCCTCCCTCAAAATAGAACAGGATTTATTAACAAGAATGAACTTAAAAAACACAAGCAAAATCAGTAGAATTAGGAGAAAGGAAATAAAATGGGGAAAGGGAAATGATACAACCTAACTAAACACCACCGCCCATGAATCAGCTGAGACCGGACCCCAGGAAAGTAGAATTTTGGTTTAGATTAAGCATAAAGCAAGAAATGTCAGATATTAAAGATAAATTCCACAGTAGTAGACAATAACAGAGCCATCCTGTCACCTTCTAGCTTCAAGCTAGAATGGCGAATCTCCTCCCCTCTTCTTCCCAGCAGACCCCAGGCTGACCACACCTAGCCCCAAGCCAACTGGCTGGTAGCCCTAACTGACAGTCACATGACTGCCCTCACTGGGCTTCCAGTCATTATAATTTTGCCAGGCACATGTAGGCGTCAGCAAATGGTGATGACGTGAGGTGCCAGCACCATGGCGACAGCTACAACCAGTGGGTGGAGCACCCATGATATTTGCAGAGGCATTGTGCCTGAGCCCCAGGCCAGTGCGAGTGCTGGGGTTTTTTGAATTCTAGCCAAAAGATGGGGTCATAAAAACCTCAAATAACAATTAATTCTTTATACTGGTTTTAGAAAAAAAAACAAAACAAACAAAAAACCCCAACAACAATAAAATAGATAAACCACTGGTTAATTTGATCAAAAAAAGGAAAGAAGAAAACCAAATTACTAGTATCAAAAACAAAAGGGGTGAACTCACCAACAATGAAGAGGAAATGAAGACAATTGTTAGGAACTACTTTGCTCAATTATATGTCAATAAATTTGACAATCTAATTGAAATGGATGTATAGCTACAAAAATATAAATTACCAGATTAACAAAAGAAATAAAATATTTAACCCAATTTTAGAAAAAGAAGTTGAACAAAAAACCCCCAGGACTAGATGGATTCACAAGGGAATTCTACCAAACATTTAAAGAACAATTAATCCCAATACTATATAAATTATATGAGAAAATAAGTGGAGTCCTACCAAATTCCTTTTATGAGACAAATATGATGCTGACACCCAAACCAGGAAGAGCCAAAACAGAGAAAGAAAATTACAGATCAATTTTCCTAATGAATACTGATTCAAAAATTCTAAATAAAATACTAGCAAATAAATTACAGTAATACATAACAAGGATCATACACTATGACCAGGTGGGATTTATACCAGGAATGCAGGCCTGGTTCAATATTAAGAAAACTATCACCATAATTGACCATATCAATAAGAAAACCAACAGAAATCATATGATTATCTCAATAGATGCAGAAAAAGCCTTTGATAAAATACAGCACCCATTACTATTAAAAACATTGGAGACCACAGGAATAAATGGAGCTCACCTTAAAATGATAAGTATTATCTAAAACCATCGGTGAGCATTATCTGTAATGGGGATAAGCTAGAAGACTTCCCAATACAATCAGGGGTGAAGCAAGAGTTCTCATTATCACCTCTATTATTTAACATTGTACGAGAAATGCTAGTTATAGCAATAAGAGAAAAGAAAGAAATTAAAGGAATTAGAATAGGTAATGAGGAAACAAAACTATCACTCTTTGCAGAAGATATGATGTTATACTTAGAAAATCCTAGCTAATCAACTAAAAAAACTACTTGAAATTATTAACAACTTTAGCAAAGTTTCAGCATATAAAATAAACCCACATAAATCATCAGCTTCTATATATTACCAACAAAGTCCAGCAACAACAGATAGAAAGAGAAATTCCTTTTAAAATAACTATGGACAATATAAAATCCTTGGGGAGTCTATCTGCCAAGACAAACCCAGGAACTATATGACCAGAACTATAAAACACTTTTCACACAAATGAAGTCAGATCTAAACAACTGGAAAAATATTAGTTGCTCATGGGTAGGAAGAGCCAATATAATAAAAATGACAATCCTACCTAAGTTAATTTATTTATTTAGTGCTATACCAATCAAACTATCAAAAATATTTTGTAGATCTAGAAAAAATAGTAACAAAATTAATTTGGAAGAACAAAAGCTCAAGGATATCAAGGGAATCAATGAAAACAAATGTGAAAGAAGGTGGTCTAACAGTATCACATCTCAAACTGTATCATAAAGTGGTAATTAAATAATCTGGTACTGGCTAAGAAATGGAGAGGTAGATAAGTGGAACAGAATAGACACAAATTACACTATAGTAAATGACTACAGTAATCTAATATATGATAAACCCAAAGATTCAAGCTTTTGAAACAAAAACTCACCATCTGACAAAAATTAATGGGAAAATGGGAAAATAGTATGGCAGAAACTAGGTATAGACCAACATCTCATATCATATATTAAAATAAGGTCAAAATGGGTACATGATTTACACATAAAGGGTGATAACATGAGCAAATTAAGAGAGCATGGAATAATTTATCTGTCAGATTTATGGATAGAAGAAGAATTTAGAACCAAAGAAGATATAAAGAACAATACAAAATGCAAACTAAATAATTTTGATTATATAAAATTAAAAAGTTTTGCACAGACAAAATTAATGTAATCAAGATTATAAGGAAGCAGAAAACTGGGAAATTTTGAAACAAGTAACTCTGATAAAGACCTCATTTCTCAAATATATAGAGAATTGAGTCAAATCTATAAAAATACAAGTCATTCCCCAATTGATAAATGATCAAAGGATATGAACAGGCAGTTTTCAAACAAAGAAATCAAAGCTATCTATAGTAATATGAAAAAATGCTCTAGATCACTACTGATCAGAGATATGCAAATTCAAACAACTCTGAGGTATCACCTCATACCCATCAGAGTGGCAAATATAACAAAAAAGGAAAATTTTGGATGTTAGAGGGGATGTGGGAAAGCTAGGATACTAATCCACTGTTGGTGGAGTTGTGAAAAGATCAATCATTCTGGAGAGCAATTTGCAACTATGCCCAAAGGGCTATGGGGGCTGTGCCTTTAATCCCGTAATACCAATACTAGGTCTATATCCCAAAGACATTCCAAAAAAGAGAAAGAGACTTATTTGTACAAAAATATTTACAGCAGATCTTTTTGTGGTGGCTAAGAATTGGAAATCAAAAGAATATCCATCAATTGGGGAATGGCTAAATAAGCTGCGGTATATGATGGTGATGGAATATTATTGTGCCATAAGAAATGACAAGCAGGATGATTTCAGAAAGGCCTGGAAAGATTTATATAAACTGATGTATAGAAGTGAGCAGAATCAGGAGAATATTGTGCATAGTGATGGCAATACTGTTTGATGAAGAACTGTGAATGACTTAACTATTCTCAGCAATACACTGATATAAAATAATCCCAAAGGACTAATGGTAAAGCATACTATCCACCTTCAAAGAAAGAACTGATATTGACTGAACAGACTGAAGCATGCTATTTTTCACTTTAATTTTTTAATTCAAGTTTTCTTATACAAAATGATTAATATGGGGGCAGCAAGGTGGCACAATGGATAAAGCATTGGCCCTGGATTCAGGAGGACCTGAGTTCAAATCCAGCCTCAGACACTTAACACTTACTAGCTATGTGACCCTGAGCAAGTTACTTATCCCTCACTGCCCCACCAAAAAAAACCGCAAAAGAATGTTACAAAATGATTAATATGGCAATGTTTTACATAGTTGCACAAGTATAATCCATATCTGATTGCTTACTGCCTCAGGGAGAGGCAAGGGGAGGGAGGAATGGAATTTGGAACTTAAGCTTTAAATAAAAATGTTCATTGCTTAAAATAACAAATAAGTAAATATTATATCCAGTTCTGGGTACATTTTGACATTAATGAGATAGAGAACATGCAAGAAGCCTGAAACAAGATGGTGAAAGGCTTTGAAACCATTATGTAGGACTGATTAAAGGAACTGGGAAATATTAGTAGTAACAGCTATCATTTACACAGCACTTTAGGGTTTAAAATGCACTTTACAAATATTATCCCATTTTATCTTTACAACAACTCCTGGGAAGTAGGTACTATTATTATTAATTTTTTTAATTTTGTGGGGCAATGGGGGTTAAGTGACTTGCCCAAGGTCACACAGCTAGTAGGTGTCAAGTGTCTGAGGCCGGATTTGAACTCAGGTACTCCTGAATCCAGGGCCGGTGCTTTATCCACTGCACCATCTAGCTGCCCCAGTAGGTACTATTATTAACCTCATTTTACAGATAAGGAAACCAGGGCAGACAAAGGTTAAGTGACTTGCCCAGGGTCCCCCAGCTGCTAAGCATCTGAGATGGGATTTGAACTCATATATTCCTGACGCTCAGTGATTTTTCTACTATACCCCCTAGCTGAGTGAGGGAGTAGAAAGATCTTTTTTTTCTGCCACTGGGTAGATCCCCTATTTTGTTCCCCAAAATTTAGAAGTTATAAGTATAAAAATCTGGGTTGGCTGTATAAATATAGTACTAATTACAATTCTATTAACTGTTTATAATTTATTCATTATTACCATGCAGTATAATAACAATTATATCATTAAGTATATGGCAGATTAACTATGAATATGACTAAATTCTGTTCATTTAATGCATTGCTCAGCCTTGGTGTCAAAGAGCCTGATATATAGATCTTACTGCTCATAGAAAATTGTTTGGGAAAAATTTACTAACTGCCTTTCCAGTAAGGTCCTGAATTGTCTAATCCATGTCTTTTCCAGGAAGACTGGGAGAAGAGGATCACTTGCATAACAAGCATTAATTAAGCATCTTCTATGTTACAGGCATTGTATTTGGTGTTGAAGATACAAATATGAATAATTAAACAACCTTAATTTTCAAGGAACCCATAAACTGCCTGGATATCCATTCTAAAATAGAACTCTGGAACTCTCCCCCCAAAAATGCTTATTAGGCAGCTAAGTGGCAAAGAGGATAAGAGTGTGCTAGGCTTGAAATCAGGAAGACCCGACTTCCAGTCCTGCCTAAGTCACTAATTAGCTGAGTAATACTGGGTAAGTCACTTTCTGTTTGCCTCAGTTTCCCTATCTATAAAATGGCCATAATAGCACATACCTCCCAAGGTTGCTATAAGGATCAAATGAGATAATATTGAAAGCACGTTAAAGCACTCCATAAAAGCTATTGTTATTACTATTATTAAAAATTTCCTAGTAGAACAACTAGGGATATCATTGCCATCGCCCTGTGGCAAGCCTGGTGCCAGGAGAACATGACTTTGATTTAAGTGGTACCTGAGCTGCCTGAAGATTGAAAAGAAATTTATGTCTAATGACTTCCATCCCTATGGTGACTACATGTCTTCTAAGGTAATCTTGATTTCAATGTTTCGAAAGTGTAATATTTTAATAAGGATTTATAAAAAAGACCATTATTCTAATTTCTCCTTTAGAAAGGACAATCAACAACAAAGAAATAAGCCCTCAAACTTAACCTCCTACCCAATGTAAGAACCCCTTCTCCATTCATCAAAACACTGCTTAGGGACTATCAATTTTTAAAGCTCTCTGCTCAAATAGTAAACAAAAAATTAGAGCCAATTAATAATATGCCTTTCTTCCCTTGATGTCAAAAAGTATTTGGTTCAAACTATTCTTCTGCATGTATGTATCATTTTACATGCCTTAGTTATTTGGGACTTCTGTCATGAGGGCAGAGGAAAAAAACAATGTCAACCTACCTCCCAGGTTCACCACCTCAAATCAAGAAAAATGATTCCAAGTAGTGACAAAAATTACAAGAGAAAAGAGGAAACACTCCTCCACAAGATTATTCCTACTAAAAAAAAGAAAGAAAAAGAAAAAACCAAAAGGCTTCATTACTGCATAGCTATTCCCTGACAAATATGCCCACGGCAGCTATTTCATGGAGCCTTCATTCTTCAGACAGGAAAGGCTTAGGCAATTTCTATCCAATTGCCTTGAGGTTTCTTCTTGGTTACAGAACCAGTCTGAGCCCCAATATTTCTTATTCCCTTAATGGGAGAAAAATATGGGACATGCCAAGCCCTGGTAATTAAAAAAGCAGTTCTCACTAGAGACCACAGTTGAAGCCTACATGGGAGAGTTAATGAACATGGGAATTGAGAAAAAGGAAATCCAACACTGAACTGAAGAGCAAAAATAAGCGACACATAGGGGAACTAAAATATTCAAAAAACACGTAGAAGTTATTGTAAAACGCCTGAAATATCAGTACACTGTTATCTAATCAGCATATAGTTTATATACTGAGATTGCTTTCCATTGTAGTAAAACTGATCAGGAAACCATTTGACATGGGGCTGTCCTTTGCAACATGCATATTAATTAGAACTTGATTTACTTGGATTTCTTATTTACAGAATTCTACTGGATTGAGAATTTAAAATTTTTCAATGCCGGCTACTGCTGATTACATCATAATTTAATTACTGAAGATCTGAAAGTACTGTACAGGCAGTACAAAGGAGAACAGCATATCACAGATACCTAAAATATACTTACAATTGTTGTATCATTAGAAGTTCTAGCTCCAGAAGTCTGACCATCTTTGACTGAAAAGAAAAACATTAAATTTTACATAAAAGACTTATTGGCAGAAGAGGTAATGTGGATAATTTTCCTTATGGCTTAATAAACAAACATCTGTCTGGTAGACAATGTGAGAGAGAAGCAATTCTGAAAGAAGACCCATTTACATTTCTTGGTTGCTGTGCATCCAGGTCACAGACATGTCCCTTTTTAACCTACCACAAATCAATAGTGCCTCACATCAGCCAGGTGCTCCAGAGGTGGCTATTCGACTCAACTCTTTTCCCACTCCCCATGTGCCCAATCTCTTCAGTTTCCCTCAAGTGCTCAACTACACCTTTATCTCACACATTTACAATGGATAAATGAGCCTTCTATTCCCTAAAAATGAGGCTCCAATTTCTTTTTTTTTTAAAGTGAGGCAATTGGGGTTAAGTGACTTGCCCAGGGTCACACAGCTAGTAAGTGTTAAGTGTCTGAGGCTGGATTTGAACTCAGGTACTCCTGACTCCAAGGCCGGTGCTCTATCCACTGAACCACCTAGCTGCCCCATCAATTTCTTAACAACATCACCTACTAGAATGTAGCACAGGGCCCAGAGCCCTGGACCTGGAGTCAGGAAGACCTTTGCTCAAATCTAGCCTCAGACACTTATTAACCATGTGACCCTGGACAAATCACTTAACCCCATAATCCCTGTTTGCCTCCTCTGCCTCATCTCACCCACCTACCAGGGTTGTTGTGAGGATCAAATTAGATAACGATTGTTTAGCACAGTGACTAGGACGTGGTAGATGCTATATAAATGTTAGCTATCATCACCCTTTCTCTCTTTTTTCCTATCACAAAAGGTTTCCCTATTAGGAACTAAGGCAAATGTTCTATAGCTATACCCAATTCTCCAATTAATCATCCTCTTCCTCTGTAAACATCTGATATTTATATGATGTTTTATGGTTGATAAAGTGCTTTATGAATAATCAATCACTTGATCTTTCCTTTAATCTCTTCCTAGCTATTATTCCTTCCCACCTACTTTTATATTATGATTATGTGTCCCCAATCCCAGAAAATAACTTCCCTTGATCTTACTAATATCCCAAAGAGCCAGAGTTCCATTTCCCTCTTCTTCCCTGCTAAACTACTCAAAGATGCTTTCCACACCCTATACCTCCACTAAAACCAATCTCTTCTCAACCTCTTAAAATTTCACTTCAGTCCCCTCTACTCTACTTGGTGTTTGCAACGTACTTCCCTCCTAACCATTCTAACTGCTTCTATGAAAGTTTCCATAGAGCTCCTAATACCAGTCAACAGTCTTTTGGTTTAGAACTCGGCCTCCTTGACTTTCCTTCCAAAGCTTCCCAAAGCTTTTTGATGAGCAACCCTTCCCAGGAGGTGTCTTCCCTCCCCTGGTTTTAGATATACCATATTCTTGGTTATTCTCCCTCAAGTCTCTGCTACTGACTCCAACAGCTTTTCTTCCTCTTCCCCAAAATCCTGTCCTTTGTTGCCCTCTTCTCCCTCTGTACTCTCTATCACAACCATCTCATTGCTCCCCACAGGTTCAACTACTCTCTGTGTGAAGATGGCTCCTGAATTTAGCCTTCTAGGCCTGACTTTTCTTCTAAGTTCCACACCTGAATTCTCATATACTTACTGACCATCTATACCTGGATGTCTCACCAATACCTCAAACTAAGTTTACCCTCTTTCCTCCTAAACCCCTTTTTGACTTCACTATTCTGTCAACCATTGACTCAGACTCCATCCCTTTTTAAACCCTTAGGCCTTTATAGTTTGGTTTATTCTAGTAGGAAAATATTGCCTTCAAACATCTAGATAATTCACACATCAGATCACAACCTTTGAGGCTTATTGGTTAGAAAACAAATGTCCAAATTTAGAGACCATTTGAGAGTCAAAATGATGTTCCACATTCAGTTAACATTACATATAACATTTCCCATTTGCTTAGAAAACCCTCAGAAGGAGCTGCAGAGAAATACCCTGCTAAAGAAGGCAGAGAGCTAGAGCCACACTTAGATGGAATATTACTATGTATTTTTAAGATTTAAAAAATTGGGGGTTTTTTTTGGGGGGTGGGGGAAACATTACTTTGTACTAGTTTTGTTTTTCACCATACAACTCATTTTTGATACCATTACCTATTAGCACAGTTGAACTGAGGGTTGGGGGAGTGGCCAAAGAGCTAGACCAAGACATATCTGGATCCACTTCTGCTCCTAGACTTTCAGAAATGTGTTTTGGTGTATTAACCTGAAAATAGAAAAAACACAGTATGCATATAAATATATTTATAGACACACATATAAAAAAAATATATATCTATATGTACATACACATATACATATATATATCTATGTGTATGTGTATTTAAGACTCATGAAAAAAGTAAGCTTCAGCCCTGAATGGTTCTATATGCCACTCAATCTTGGTTTCTGGTTTCACAGTTCTAAGATGAGACACATAGATGTCTTATTAACAAATGGCAGTTAATTTACAGAAATGTAATGAAGACTAAAAATATTGGCAGAGAATCTCAAAGCAAATATACAGTACAAAAAATTGTCAAAAACTCCTATTATTAATAATTAAAATATCAGTTACCTTCATTAGTTTAGGGGTATAAAATAAGTTTCCATATGTCACTAAAAATAAAGTAGAGGGAAACTTGGTTAAGCCACCAGATATTTTAACAAACATAAAAATCAAAATATGGTTTGAAAAAATACATTAAAAAAATTAAAGAAATTCATACCAGGCTTTTCCCTCTGTGGAGTTCTGTATGTACCTCGTAAAACTGTTGGACTAAAAATTATAAAACCACTTAGATTATTCAACAGAGAACTAGAAAGACATTACATTACATAATACTGAATTCTGACAAAATTATAAATGAGTAATTAACAATTTAAATTTTGAAAGATTTAAGAAGCCTAAATATAACAGTTATCAAATCTACAGTATTGAAAAATAGAAATAAAAAACTGCACCCAACAAACAGTCGAACTAGCTATGTCCAAAACCAAAGTACCTATTTGGACTCTGAGCCCATTACCTCTCTATTTGGAGGTGCCAGCATATTTCATCATGAACCTTCTAAAACTGTGGTTGGTCACTGTGTTCAGAGTCCCTAAGTCTTTCAGTCATTTGTCTTAACAATGTTGTTGTGATAATGTGGGATTGATCATTAGTACTGATTTATCATTAGTGTATGGTGAATTGATTTGAGTCTTAATAAATTTCCACTCTATTTTACTGGGCTTAATCAATTTACTATGTATTGGTTGGGTCCCCTCATTGAGTGAGTCTGAGCTCCTTAAGCCTCTAACTTCAGTTGCCTTCTTCCACCCTTGTAGCTTACCATCCACATTCTGCAAACTGCCTGACAACATTGGCAACAAAGGAAAACAACTCCAGTTGCCTCATTCCTGGAACCCTTTTTCTCTGTGCTTTCTAATCACGTTCTTAACTCATCCCTAAGTACTAGCACATGAAAACATGCCTCTTGTCCTATCTCCGTCCTGCCCCGCCCCCCAGTTGCCAACCATGCAACTCTCCAGAGGATATTAGGGGATGTTAAATTACTTGGTGAGAAATATGATCTAAGAGGGCACCAACAAATCAGAAGTAAGATTAAAAATAGTAACTGTATAAATGCTATAAAAATGATGGTCTGTTAGTTCTATTTCTGGCTGAGGAGCTCTGGATTCCATTTATTGGCAATTGCTAGGCTTGCTAATAAATTGATCATTCTCAGAACTTTGTGCCTCAGTTTCTCTTTATCACAGATTTTTATCATGACAATAACATAACTTGTACTCCTGTTTCTGTTCATTTCACTCAAGTTTTTCCAGGTTTCTCTAAAACTGTCCCCTTCATCATTTCTTTCTTTCTTTTTTTTTTTTGGTGAGGCAATTGGGGTTAAGTGACTTGTCCAGGGTCACACAGCTACTAAGAGTCAAGTGTCTGAGGCTGGATTTGAACTCAGGTCCTCCTGAATCCAGGGCCAATGCTCTATCCACTGTACCACCTAGCTGCTCCTTCATCATTTCTTATAACAAAAACTGTATTCTATCACATTTATATACCATAACTTGTTCAGCCATTCCCCAATTTACTGAGGCACCACAAAAAGGTGTTGTAAATACTTTTGTATAAGGGGGTCCTCTTTCTTTTTCTTTGATCTCTTTGGGGTATAGAAGGGGGTGCTGGTAATTTTTCTGGGGGGTGTTTTCTTGTTTTTTTTTGTGGGGCAATGAGGGTTAAGTGACTTGCCCAGGGTCACACAGCTAGTAAGTGTCAAGTGTCTGAGGCAAGACTTGAACTCAGGTCCTTTTGAATCTGGGGCTGGTGCTTTACCCACTGTGCCACCTAGATGCCCCCCTGGTAAATGTTTTAACAACTGAATGTCCAAAAATGTATAGCACATTTTAAAGTTTCACCTGCATTAACATTTTCTCCATCACTTTCTTAAGTTTAAACAATCAACAAAACAATAAATCAAGCGCCGGTGTGTGGCATTTGCACATTTCCAAGGTATAAATGCTCACACTAAAAATTTAACAAGCAGCTCTTACAGGCCAGTATGAAACTTAGTACTGTTATCAATGGGTCAAAAGGCATGCACAGTTTAAAGCAGCTTTTTAGGCATAGTTGCAAACTTCTTTCCAGAACAGCCAGACCAGTTCACAGCTCTACCAACGGTGCATTAGTGACCTGTTTTCCCACAGCTCCTCTACCATTTGTCATTTTCTTTTTTTGTTCATTTAGTCACTATGGTGTGTATGAGGCAGTACCTCAGTTTTAAAATTTGTAATTCTTTAATTCTTTATGGTTTTTATTTGGCTATTGATAGCTTGAACTGAATTGACTGTTACTATCTTTTGACCATTTATCAGTTAGCAAATGGCTCTGAGTCAGTTCCCTATGTCTTAGAAATGAGACTTTGCTACATTTTTTCCCCTCATTTACTTGTTTCTTTTCTGATTTTAACCAGTGGTTTTATTTAAAACTTTTTTAATTTTATGCAATCAAAATTATCCATTTTACTTCTCATGAACCTCTATCTTATTTGGTTATGACATCTTCCCCATACAAAGACTTGAAGGTCATTTTTTCCTTATTCCTCTAATTTAAGTGTCATCCTATATATCTAAATCATTTATCTAAATCAGAGCTTGACTTGGTCTAAATTTGGTGTCAATTGTTGATCTTTATGTAGTTTCTCCCAGTCTACTTTCCAATTTTCCCAAATATTTTTTATCAAATAGTGAGTTCTTGGCCCAACAGCTGTGATCTTTGGGTTCACAGAACATTATTCTTAAATAATATAACTTTAGTACTCTGTATGTTGGCCAAAATGATACTGAGACAATCATGTATAAAACAAAGCAGATCAAATGCAGGACAGCATTTCAATTTATATCCGAAGCTCTATCATACCTTTCACTGAGACAAGCACTGAGAAGTGGGCTGGTAACATCATTTGCTTGACCTAATTTTGTCTTCATTATGCAATAACTTTTCCTAAGTTCTTTATCAACTGCATTATCCTTACCTGCAATATAGCAAAACAATTACAATAAACATTATTAAAGACTGTTAATTTTTCCTCTCTGGAAGTCTTTAAAAATTGGAGAGATTCTCATCAATCTGGAGTGGTTTTAACATGGCCCTTGCATAAAGCCAAAGGAATAGAACAAAGACAATTCCTGAAGGTCACTTTGACCTTCAGACAGTCTAATAAATCTGGCAGACATTACCCACAATGAGTTGCCTTGGAATATTTGTAAGTAGAGAAGTGACTTGATCGGGCGATTAGAATGATTATTTTGGCAGCATTTGAAGGATGGAACAGAAAGGAGAAAGATGTCAAAGACTAGGCAGGAAGCACTAGGGTTATATATAGCAGGAGTGGAAAAGTGGGGATTAATGAAGCATATTAAAGAAAGAAACATCAGAGAACTTAACTACTAAATAGATAGGAAGGAGAGAGGAGAGTAAAAATAACTTAATTTACAAGACTAAGTCATTAGAAGTATCATAGTACCAAAAATACAAAAGTTAAAGTTAAGTAGTTTTGGAGAGAAAGACTAAGAGTTTAAGTTTTAGAGATCAAGAAAGTACATGCCAGGCACCAACTGGACCAAGTGCTGGGGATACAAAGGCAAAGCTAAAACACTTTCTCTCCTTAAGGGGCTTACATTCTACTGCAGGAAAACAATGTGCACATATATAGGTAGAAATATTTACAAACTAAGCTTTGGGGGAGGACAATGGGAGAAGAAATAAGGAAAGGCCTTGATCCCAGCTAGTACTTGAGCCACATCTTGAGGAAACCAGGGACTCTAAGAGGCAAAGGTGGGGTGGTACAAAGGCACAGAAAAGAAACAGAGCATCATGAAGGAGGAACAGCAAATGGACTAGTATAGCTAGAGAGTTCTGAGTGTCAAACAGAAGAGTATGCATTGGGGAAAGAGTGTGACAGGAGCAGAACTGAACTTTGGGAAAAAATCATTTTGTAAGCTACATGGAAGAGAAATTAGAGCTGGGTAAGATGTAAGACAGAGAGATTAATTAATACAGTCAGCTTGACTGTATTACACTCCTAAAGTGCTGTATACACTCCTAAAAAATCAATATGCTGTACAAAATTGCACAATAAAAACTTATGGGGAAAATTGATTTAGGAGCACAATATTCAAAAACTTTATCAATGACCCATTTAAAAAAAAGACCATTTAATAAAAATGGTAGGGAAGAATTTCCAGGGGAAGAGCCAAAATGGTGGAAAAAGAAGTACTCATCTGAGCCCTCTCAGCATTCCCTTCCAATTAACTTTAAAATAACAACTCAAATTGAATTCTGGAGTGGCAGAGCCAATAAAAGGTCAGAGTGAGACATTCTTCCAGCCTAAGACAACACAGGTCAGAAAGATAGGTCTGTAATATGGGGATAGAGACTGGCCTGGAGCCCACATGGGTGAAACACCAGAGGTGGGACTAGGTAGTGGTGACAGAAGCAGCATCAGCTTCAGGAGCACCCAAGCCAGAAACAATAAGGGAATCTGGCAAATGATCAGAAAGAAATTACAGGGGACACCTCCAGTGACCCCAAGGAACAGTATCAATTGTAATCCCAAGGGATCAGGGCCCTTACCAGCTCAGGACCACAGCACAGACTAAAAAAGTGGTAACCAGATCTTTCCCCAGAACATACTACCCTGGAAGCACTGAAAACTTCCAAATTCCCAGAACTAGCTCTCAAAACAGCAATGCAGAAAAAGCCTAAAGTTTGAGAGCCAGGAACACAGCCCAACATTAACATAAAGTTCCAACTAATGAAATAGGGTGGGAAAATGAGCAAACAACAATAACAAGTAAAAACAAAAAACTGAACACTAAAAGCTACTATGGTAATAGGGAAGATCAAGACACAAACTCAGAAGAAGACACTGAAGTCAAAATAGCTATAAGCAAAGCCTCAAAAGAAAATGTGAATTGGATACAAGTCCAACAAGAATTCTTGGAAGAGTTGTAAAAGGCTTTTTAAAGTCAAATAAGACTGGTAGAGGAAAAATTAGGTAGAGAAAGGAAACCAAAGGAAGAAAATTATGAAAAAACAATTAATACCTGGTAAAAGAGGCACAAAAAAAAATACTGAAGAACAATTAGACCTAAAAAAGCAGAATTGGCCAAATGGAAAAAGCAGTACAAAAGTTCACTGAAGAAAATAATTCCTCAAAAACTGGAATTGAGTAATTGGAAACTAATAATTCTGAGACATCAAGAAACAATCAAAGTCAAAAGAATGAAAAAATAAAAGAAAATGTGAAATATTACATTGGAAAAACAACTGACCTGGAAAATAAGATCAAGGAGAGAGAATTTTAAAATTATTGAATTACCTGAAAGCCATGATCAAAGAATGAGCCTAGACATCATATTCAAGAAGTTATCAAAGAAAATTGTCCTGATATCCTAGAGCCAGAGGGTAAAATTGAAAGAATCCACTGATCACCGCCTGAAAGAGGTCCCAAAATGAAAACTCCCAGGAATATTATAGCCAAATTCCAGAGCTCCCAAGTCAAAGAGAAAATACTCCAAGCAGACAAAAAGAAACCATTCAAATACCACAGTGCCACATTCAAGACTGCATAAGATTTAGCAACTACTATATTAAAAGAACAGAAGGTTTAGAATATATTTCAAAGGTAAAAAAAAGTTGAGTTACAACCAATAACGTACCCAGCAAAACTGAGTATAATTCTTCAAAGAAAAAAAAAACCAGACATTTAATGAAATAAAGTATTCCTGATGAAAAGACAAAAATGCAATAGAAAACTTGACTTTCAAATACAAGGCTCAAGAGAAGCAGAAAAAGGTAAACATGAAAGAGAAATCATAAGAGACACACAATAAAGTTAAATCATTTGCCTTTCTATATGGGAAGATGATACAAGTATCTTCAAAGAAATGTATCATTATTAGGGAAGCTTGAAGGATTTTACATAAATAGAGGATGTAGGACTGAGTAGATTAAGGTAAAAAAAAAAAAAGGATAAAAGAGAAAAAGGAATACCCTGGGATAAGGGAGAATGGGGGAAATTATTTCACATAAACGATGTGCTCAAAAAAGAACTCTTATAATGGAGGGGAAAATGAGGGGGAGGGGGCAACACTTGAACTTCATATCTAAATTGGTTCAAAGAGAAAATATAACTATATATATGTGTGTATACGCATGCACGCATATGCACACAAGTGCACAGACACACACACTTAATTGCTAACAGAATTCTCTTACCAAAACAGGGAGGTAGATGGGGAAGGGGATAAAAGAGAGGAGGGGGAGGGGTGTTGAAAAAGAGGGCAGATAAAAGAAGGCAGTGGTCAGAAAGGAGAGAATAAATAGAGAATCAACAAAAGAAAACTGAATGGAGGGAAATGCACAGCTAGTAATTGTAACCGTGAATGTGAATGGGATGAACTCACCATAAAACAAGCAGATAGAATGGATTAGAAACAATATGTTATTTACAAGAAACACACTTGAAACAGACATAGACACAGACACATAGACACAAAGACACACACACAGAGTTAAAATAAGGGGCTGGAGCAGAATCTATTATGTTTCAACTGAAGTTAAAGAATAGAAGCTATCATGATTTCAGACAAAGCAAAAGCAAAAACAGACCTAATTAAAAGGCATAAGCACAAAAACTACATCTTGCTAAAAGTAACCATAGACAGTGAAGCAGTATCAATACTAAACAAATATGCCCCAAATAGGATAGCATCCAAATTCAAAAAGTTAAGTTACTGGAGAAAATAGACAGTAAAACTATACTAGTAGGGGACCTCAATGTTCCCCTCTCAGAGCCAGATAAATCTAACCATAAAATAAATAAGAAAGAAGACAAGGAGATGAATGGAATCTTAGAAAAGTTAGATATTACAGACCTCTGGAGAAAACTGAATGAGAATAGAAAGGAGCACACCTTTTTTCTCAACCATACATGGCACCTTCACAAGAATTTGATAAGGACATCATCCATGGGCAATGACAAAAACGTGAACAGAGTCAAGCATAGATTTTTTCTGATCCATTCACAACTCTTTTGTGTCTTATATGGCAACATTTAGATCTATCATAATTTGGCTTTTGAAATAGATATAGATAGATAGATAGATATGTAATATATGTGTGTGTGTGTATATATGTATAAAAAATAAAAACAAACCCTAACTTTTAATATAGAAAAAAATCCATCCTTGTGAATAAAGAATCTGTATTCAAACAAAAATTACTCACCTATGTCTAATTTGCAAAGATCTGGCCCTCTTAAAGGAGAGGAATACAATGAAAAATTTACATTTTGTTCTTTGAAGATTAATGGTGTTGATGCCAGCTGATTATAAATAAAAGGTTTTCGCTGTGGTGTTTTAAAAGAATTCAACTGAGTAATTTCTATTTTACTTCCATGGTCTTCCGAAGTTTCATAATTATGGGGAGGAGCTTCTGAAGTAAGTTCTTCAAACCAGTTAAGGCTTATTGGACCTAAATCTGTGAGAAAATACAAAATACATTACATCTTAAGCTTTAATCATTGTCATCTAAACGTCCAGGGAGCTAGATTCATTATATGAGATTTTATGGTTTTGTTAAAGGAAAAAATGGTAAGAATTAAATCGGATTTTTTCTAATTTGCTAACTTAAATAGCATTACTTCAAGCTGTCGTAAACATCTATGTTCACTGGATTAGAAACAATATTTGGGGAGAGAGCACAGGGGATACAAGTTAGAAAATGCCTAGGAGAATTAATAAACAGGCACAAGCATGTCTATTGATTTGTACTAGAATTGAAAAAATGCATCACTAATAATTTAAGCTCCACTTTTTTCCTCCAATATTCTTTCCACCATACTACCAACCAATTACCCCTCTTAATTTCAGAGCCTTCTATTATTTCTTATTTATCCTACACATAGCTTGCTTTGTAAGTATGTTTGTATGGTGACTTCCCATCAGATGGCAAGCTCCCTGAGGGCAGGGACTGTGTTTTGCTTCCTTAGGTATCCCTAGTGCTAGACACATAGTAGGTGCTCAATAAATGTTTTTTAATTGACTGGCTCATTATGCATAAAAGCCAGTCCTATTTATTTCTGGAATTCAAAAAATATTTAACTTTGTACAGCATTATTTTCACCAAGATCTGAATGTGGGACACACCTGAACAACAAAACATGCTTAATACTTGCCATAAGAGAAAAACTCATTAGAAAGTAATAGTAGAAATACATTAAGCTATTGTGAAACACGGCAGCACTGGTACTACTTCTTTAATTTAACCAAAGGGTCTTCTCTAAGTGAAAAGTTTCAGGTAGAAGAGTTTTACAATATTTGTTATTACAGTATATAATGGACATTAATAGTTGTGCAAGTGCCATGAAGACAGCACATAGTAGATTACCAGGCATATAACAGGCACTAAATAAAATGTTTATTGAACTGAATTTTCAGTCATCAGTTAGTCTCTTTTAAGCCTGACATACTTGCACAATTCAGTCACAAGTCACTCACTACGGTAATTAATAAATGTGCATTAAAGTTGCTTCTCAGGCAGTTAAAGATGTACAAATTATCTCTAATTATTTCCTAATAATACACAAATTGACTCTAAATTGTTCTGTAAATAAAGTTTCTAGTTGTGCCTTAAAGAGTCCTCCAAAGAACCTGCCAGACTTATTTTTGTAGGTGCTCAAAACTAAAGGCCTACAAACATACTTTACACGGGAGTAATGAATGCAAAAACAACATTTATTTGCTGGCATGACTAACACAGTGCTAAGGGGAATGGATACAGATAAAAACGAGGCACGCCCTGTCCTCAAGGGGATAACATTTTAAAAGGAGAGAGGAAGTCAAGGGGGGGGGGTGTGCTATTATTGGTATGGCTGATTTATTGAAAATAAATATTGATGAAAAGAGCCATGGGGGGGGGGTAAGCTGTTGAAAAAAGTTTTTTATTGTGGTTTGTACGATGAAATAACAAGTCCTACCTGATTCACTGCACCGTGTCTTAAAAACTTCAAAAAAAGTTGTTTTTCCCTGGTATCCAGCTGCCATCTTCTTTCCCCCCGTATCACTTGTCTGTTTTAAAAAAAAAGTCTGCGGAGTGGAGGGGAAAAAACAATGACTGGAGAAATAAACTCGAGGTTATTAGTGAACGTTAGCGCCCAAGAGAGCTGCAGCTGTGCCCTGGGCCAACCCTCCCATTTTACGGATAGGTAAACTGAGGCCCGGGGAAGTTCAATACGATTCCCGTTTCTTTCAGAGTTCCAATCCTTAGGTCAGCTGTGGTAGGAAAGACTGGAAGAGGCGCAGAAGCGGGGCGGGCCATGACCTTGGTCACCACCCACCCCTCCCTCCAGCCGGCACTAACCGGCTCTGAAGCTGCTACCCCTTGCAGCTAGGTAAGACGAGACCTACCGGCACGGGGAGGACAGAGGCAAGGGAGGCTGGGAGTGGGGGAAAGCGGGATACGCAGGCGCAAACACGCCGCCAGACCTTGGGTTCCAAAAACTAATCGTGTCTCTACTCAATCTCAGCGAATTTTCAGGTTCTCGCGCCAAATCGGCCAAGCAGGCACGTGACCAATGACGCAGAGCGTAGCTCCCGGAAGCGAGATTCGGCGCGGCTTCGGCTCCACCCACCATCCCTAGTCAGACCTCCTCCCAATTGGAAGACAAGTCGGAGGGATTGGGCGGAGACAAGTATAGGCTTGACCCTTCACCCCGCCTCTCCCGAAAAAGGCCCGAGAGTGTTTGCTTTGCGCCTTAGCGCGCGCTCCTCGCTCCTCCCACAACCTTCTCTGGTGCGCCAGGACGCTCAGCCAACGTAGAGCGGAGGGCGGGGCCAGGGGGGAGGCGGAGCTGCGTTCTTCGAGCCGTGGCTGGATGGGTATGGCTTGCTCGCTGTCATTCCCTTTTGGCGCTGGGCGACGTCTGGGCTTTGCCTGCTCAGGGTGGTGGAGTAGGGAGATTGCGTTGCGTCTTAAATCCAATTATTTAAAAAACAACTTTTAAAAGAAAGCCAGGTGGCACAGTAGCATGATACTGAAAAACCTGAGTTCAAAACCCACCTTGGGAAGGCTCCTTAAACCTTTTTTTGCGTCTGGAGGACGGGATATTTATTTTTTTATTCCCTCTAATGGCACTGTGCTTTCCACTTGGTGTATGCTTGATAAATATTTATTGAATTTGAATTGCACCCCCTCTTGTTAACTATGACCAATTTTAGCCTCCATTAAATGTTAGCACGGCATACTGAGCAAGCCTTCAAAGAAGTTTATATTTCAAAGCCCAATTGCCTTAAATCTCAGGGACCTTCCCCAAGTGGTCTGATAACATATCTTGCCACTGGCTCCTGATGTCTCTGGAGGAGAAAGTGAGGCTGGTAAATGCACAGTCCTTCCTTACTTAAGTCACCCGATTCAGTGCAAGTCATGACATCTGTCATGGTCGTCTTGGAGAACAAACAACAACAATTTGAAACAGAAGTAAACAACACACAGAGGGAAGTAGTAGCCATGGAGGGACATGTTGACCCAGAAGGTTACAGGGATGGAGAATGAGGCATAGAGGGACATAGAAGTAACACATCTTTCAGGTACAATGTAGAAGTTTAAAAATCACATTCTAGATTGAAGACCGGTTAGGGGAGGTGTGGTTTGAAAGGGTACCTGGGGCAAGACAAGGAGAGGGTGGAAAGTGAATTTTAATTCTATAAAATTATTGTTATTCCTATCTTTCATTTCTACTGCTGTCCTGCCAAATCAAATCACATCTGATCATCAGACTGGAAGGGTCTTCATCCTCTCCTACTTTACAGAGGATGTTCAAGAGGGTTAAACAGTCTCCTTAAGATCTCACCAAGTAGTCATATGTGGTTAGAGACCAGGTTCTCTAACTCTACAATTAGTCTTTTTCCTAGACTGTGGCTCTTCCTCCCCACCAGTGGGAAGGCAAGCATGCATAGTGATCACTGGTGGAGGGGCCCCCCAAGGTTTCTGGTGGACTCTTTGCTTACTGGACTTTACTGGATCTATAAAGGTAGAGCATGGTTCCATTGCTCCTTGCTGAGTGTGACATATGCCTGTCTTGCCATACAGTTTCTGCTAGTGCTTTCTGCTTGTCACTTTCTCAGTACAGTTATCTCTTCTATATCATAGGGGTCGAGGGCACCCAGTTTTGAAAAACCTCTTAAATTTTTTTGGTCCTTCCTTTGTACCAGAGAAAAAGTCTGATTTTTTTTTCTTTTATGGGGTGTTTACAGTGCCTTATTACAAAATTTGGGCATATTTGTGGTATTAAAAGATTAAAATATATTGATATTATACAATATTATACATATATTTTATGCATTTATGAGTTTCCAACCTTTTTCTGTGTCATCTATTGGCCTTCATGTGTCATCTGTGGCTTCCACAAAGCTCCCCCAAAATTCCATTTAATTTCTTGTGCCCATCTCAGATATATTGAAACCACTATGGGGAAAGTTGCTATGTGGAAGGGATTTTTTTGCTGGGTGTTGTTCCGTCTTATTAGCTTCTGGCCTCTTCCTTTCAGGACCAACCAAGCCACCTCAACATCAGTGGGTTAGGGCATAGGTCTCCAAATTTTTTGGATTGTACACCCCTCTCAAGAAACAGAAGCCCCTCCCCAAACTTTTGAGCACCAATCCCCAACATATATTTACAAATTTTATACATTGTACTATTGTACTAATTTACTATTGTACTAATCACTTATGCACATGTCAACCTGAAATTTAATGAAAACAATCAATATAACAAAACAAAGGTCTTTAATTGGGACAGAAGAGTTCCTGCTTCTCATTCGGCACAGAAAGTTCCCCAAAAGGGGAACAGGGGACAGGATTTACATGTGGTACTAAAACATAGAAAACAAGGAGATTGTCTTTGGGAAGAGTAATTTTTTCATAGTTTTACTAGATGGGTTCTCTTGCATAATAAGCTAAAGTCCAGGAAGAAACCTTAGAAAGCCCAAGGAACAGAGAGTTTAGGGTTTTACAAAATAATCAGAAGCCAGAATGACAATGTTGGGTTAGTCCCAGGCAACTCATTGGCTTGGAAACAGAAACTAGATGGAGTTCAGTCAGTTCTCAATCAATTGTATTTGCCACACATTATAAAACAAACACAAAAATATGAAAGATGAGATAATAATTGAAAATTTCACTTTATGAATGATATAAATTCCTTTTTTGGTTTTGAGTACAAGGTGACTGCAGTGTCCTACAGGAGAAAGTATGCTGGATTTATAGTTCAAGTACTTGGGTTCAAGATGTTGGCCTTGCCACTTACTATCTGTGTGACCATAGGCAAATCATATGGACCTCAGTTCCCTCATCTGTAAAATGAGGGTCATGTGGGATGGAATTTAGGGTCAAATTGATCGTGAGTTGTCCCAAAAGAATTACAAGACTCAGTGACTCAGTTTCCCAAGTTTTATTGCAATACTGTAAGTGACCACAGGGAGAGAACCAGAAAAGTTTAAAGGTATTTCTCAAATAAGGAAAGGAAAGACAGTTATATTTATAGTATGGATAAATTGATTATCAGTCTTATTATAATAATCTCCACCTTTGGGAGGTACAGGGGTGGGCTTAACCTAATTTGGAGTTCCTGGGGTCCTAAGCCAACCCCTGAGGTGGGTACCTTTTTCTGTGGAGGTATTTTTGGGGTTTACACATCATAAGGTGAATCTGGGGATAAATTTGGCCTTTTCTGCGCATGTCTCTTTCTGATTCCCATGGCTAGTTTCAAAACATCTTCTTTATCATTTACTCCTAGTTTGAGTTTCTATAGCCTGTCAGTTTTATCATTGTTATATGATCTGCCCCTTTTTGTTCCTGTTATGGGTACTGATTTATGTAGGTAAGAGAACTTAGCATCCTGACTTGTAAGTTATCCATTAAGTGGGATCTGAATCCCTTTTAGAGCTAATATCTGAATTAGAGCTTGGACCGTAGGTTTTTCTGTTAACCCCTTTTTTGCCTCCTACATCAAGGGGACTGGAGAAGATGCTTTTAAGGTCCTAAATTTATAATTCTTTTCATATGCTTCATTATTTTGCCATTTCTTGTGGCAGGTAGGTAGTTCAGTGGATAGAGTGCTGGACTTGGAGTCAAGAAGACCTGCATTCAAATCCATTTTCTAACACTTACTATCTTTTTTCTCTCTTTCTTCCTCCCTCTTTCTTTCTTTCTTTCTTTCTTTCTTTCTTTCTTTCTTTCTTTCTTTCTTTCTTCCTTCCTTCCTTCCTTCCTTCCTTCCTTCCTTCCTTCCTTCCTTCCTTCCTTCCTTCCTTCCTTCCTTCCTTCCTTCCTTCCTTCCTTCCTTCCTTCCTTCCTTCCTTCCTTCCTTCCTTCTGAGAGGATTATGTTCAGATCTTATAGTTCCCACTGACACCCCCCCTCCCCCGGCCCCTATCTCTCTCTTTTTTTTTTAAGTGAGGCAATTGGGGTTAAGTGACTTGCCCAGGGTCACACAGCTAGTAAGTGTTAAGTGTCTGAGGCTGGATTTGAACTCAGGTCCTCCTGACTCCAGAGCCGGTGCTCTATCCACTGTACCACCTAGCTGCACCCCCCCCCCCCCGCCCCTATCTCTAAAGATGTTCAACTCGAATAACAGGAAGAGTCACTCAGGTATTTCAGCATTGTTTTATAGTCATGTTAATTTTAGAAGGATGACAAGCTTAAAATTTATCTTCGGCTATGTTGGAAAATCAAAGAAATCAAATAAAGAATAAAAGAATACCCCACTGTTGGGACCCTAGGGTCAAGGGGATTCTGCTCTGAGAAAGAAAAATGTGTCACACACCATCTGGTCTCAGCTTCATTATCACATCCTGTGCTTGTTTGCAAAAAAGTATAAAAATTGCTTGACTTATTGCTTTGGTGTGTCACATGTCCTGGTGGCATGGGCACCTTCTTTCAAAAGAATAAATTAGTCTATATGCTTTGGCTTCCTTTCTTCCTGAGTCCCAAGTATTGAATTGGTGGGCGAATTCCCCTACCCACTCACTTCCTTCCTTCCTTCCTTCCTTCCCTTCTTTTTTTTTGCGGGGCAATGAGGGTTAAGTGACTTGCCCAGAGTTATGCAGCTAATAAGTGTATCAAGTGTCTGAAGCTGGATTTGAACTCAGGTCCTCCTGAATACAGGGCAAGTGCTTTATCCACTGCGCTACCTAGCTACCATCTGACACTTACTATCCATGTGATCCTGCCTGGGCAAGTCATTAAACTTCTGTTTGCTTTGGATTTTTTCAACTGTAAAATGAGGATGATAACAGTAACTACCTTGCAGGGTGTGTAATTTAAATTTCTAAATGTAGGCTCTAGTCTGTCCCCCCAGTTTTTGGGGGAAACTGACTAAAATCACTGATAACCGAGTTTAGGTTTTTAAGGGTTTATTGAAAGATAGTAAAATAAAGAGAAAGATTGAGAACAGAGTTCCTATAACCTGACAATCCCTAGCTTCCACTTCTGAAGTCCTCTGCCACTACCATGATGTCTCAAGTCTCTCACTCAGCCAATAATTTTTTTTTTTTTTTTGCGGGGCAATGGGGGTTAAGTGACTTGCCCAGGGTCACACAGCTAGTAAGTGTCAAGTGTCTGAGGCCGGATTTGAACTCAGGTACTCCTGAATCCAGGGCCAGCACTTTATCCACTGCGCCACCTAGCCGCCCCCAGCCAATAATTTTTTAATAAAGTGCTGGTATTGTATTGACCATGTATTGTGTTTTCTAATTCATTCTCTTATTCTCTTTTCTTTTATGGTGGGTTCATCCAAATAACATTCACACTTATGATTGTTAATCATATATTTCCCTTCACCCCATTCTCTTACAAGCTTTTCTCTTTTTGCTTCTCATCTCCTCTTTACAAAGAAAACAGTGGTAAGAATGGAGTGTGCTCCTCACTATCAATCTTTGCTTGATGACTCCTGCTCCCCTGCCCTTTTTCTCTTTCCCTCACCCAGACAGCAATTGTTATGTTCTCTTCTTCCCTTCCTCCCTACTTTCCTCCCTCCCTCCCTCCTTCCTTCCTTTTTTCTCTTTTCTTGATCTACCTGTTGTGGTTAAGGTTTGTTTTACTTATAATGAATCCCTCTCTAACCCTATCCTCCTTCTTCTGTGACCCTTCTTCTTTCTCCCTTTATCATAGGGAAGAAGCAGGATAACTGATGCCCACAATTTTAGTAATCACCTTTTCTCTCCCAGACATCCCTAGTTGAACCTCTCTTGTATACTTACTACATAACATTTTGCATCACTGTTATTTGAAGTGTGTCATATTTCCCTAACAGATGGTGGCCTCCATTATGATAGGGACCATCCGACCTCTGTCTTCTCTAGTTCTAGTACAGAGATAGGTATTTAACAAATGTTGGGCTGAGTGGGATGAAGAGGAGGAAATATATTATATGTCCTTACCCTTACCTACAATAAGCAATTGATCATTTACTGTCTTGTAATCAGAGTCCTACTTTGTCCTGGCACTGGCATGGAGGAGTTCTTGAAGAACCCATTGCCTACAAGTCCAGGCCAATGGAGTCCAGTTTTGGCAGATCCTAACAAATTTGAAAGTACTGGGCTGGCAGCAAATGGCATGGCTGTCTCTTAAGGATCAGCTTAGCTGAATTTGGAAAAGCTCATCACCAGATTGATCATAGAATGATGAATTTTTTTGGCCATAACAACTATCAAAGACCATTTATAGAGTCACCGAGGAAATGCTTTTTAAGATGATAGACACTGGCTGTCTCCCAAGCCTGGAGCACTTGCCCTCCTTACCTCTGCCTCCTGGCCTCCCTGGCTTCCTTCAAGTCTCAACTAGAGTTTCACCTTCTGCAAGAAGTGGAGTCTTTTCTAGACCTCCTTATTAATCTTAGTGCCTTCCTTCCGAGACTATCCTCAATTTATCCTGTATATATTTTGTTTGTACATAATTCTTCATATGTTGTGTCCTTCACTAGACTTTGAAGTCTTCGAGAGCAAGAACTGTGGTTTTTGGAAGGTTTTGCCTTTGTCATATTCATAGTACTTAGCCCAGCACTTGACATATAGTTTGTGCTTAATAAATGTTTGTTGACTGACTGGCCTGAGGTAGTATCCACATCACTGAGATAATGATAATGATAATGGATCTTTGAACCCAAGTAGGGTTATTTAGTTATTTTATATATATGAGTCTTTCTAAGTTAATTATAACAACAGCTAATAAATAGCTATACAGGGTTTTAAGGCATACAAAGCACTTTGCATACTATCTCATTGGATACTCATTACAGCCCTGGGAGATAGGTGTTTTTACCCCATTTTACAGATTAGGAAACTGAGATTGAGAGAAGTTAAATGATTTGCTCAGTCACACAGCTGGTGCCTTTAAGCCTAGTGTCATAGGTATTGCTACCTAGCTGCCTATATGTCTCATCTTCTGAAGACAAATAATTTCCTTACATCTATCGCCCTCCCCTTCCAAGGAATTGTGCTAAGCAACAGTGGATACTTAGTCAATACTTGTTGAATTGGACAACTGTTTGTTATTAAGTAAGTTTATGTACTTGTATACATGGTATGGATTATGTATCAAGTCTCAGTACAGATACAGCTGTGTCCTTGCAGCTCATGGATACAAATTTGTGCTAACAAAAAGAAGAATTTTGGAATGACTAAAAGATAAAGGCAAGTTATACTATGATATAGTTATCCTAATCCATAGGTCTGGTGGTGTAAGATAAGAGAGACAGCAATGTTTGAGCCTGGAAGAATGCAATGAAGTGGGGAACTTAAGGGAATGGGGTGGGGCAAGATGGTGATGGAAGTCAAATCTGGGTTAGTCTGGAAGGATGAATGGCATTGAGTGGTGGAGAACCAGGTGGCAATTAACATTTCTGAGTTTCCTGTTTCAATCAGGGGTAATAGGCAGCAGCTCCTGCCATAATCTGGAGATAAATGGAGAAGCTGGTGGTAGATGGAGGAGCCCTGATTAGGAGAAGGAAGGTTTGGATGTGGTAGGAGGTGTGGAAGCGCTGAAAACGAAAGAAAAATAGCTCTGGACTTTGGATGCATTGCCCAGGGTGGGAGTGGGGGCATGGAGCGATTTGTTTGTTTCCCCTATAGCTTGTATCAGGGGTATGGAAACCCACTGGCCATGGGGAGACCTGGCCTCCCCAGGCAGAAGCAGCCTGGGCCTCCCACTTTCCTTGTGGGCCCGGGGCAGGTGCCAGCCAACCCTGGTGACTATTTGGACAGTTACAAGAGGGCACAGCTCAAAGCCATTCTATCTCAGGTGAACCCCAACATGAGCCTGCGGCTGTGCAAAGCAAACACCAAAGACGTAGGGGTGCAGGTGAGCCCTCGGGCAGATAAGTTCATCCAATGCTCCCTAGGGCCTCGGACCCTACACAGCAGCTCCCCCGTGGAAGGTAGCAGCCCCGCTGGCCTCTCCACACGGGGCTTCTATTCTCCAGTGTTGGGTCGGGGGCTCCTGATCCGCCTGAGCAAACAAGAAGGCCAGGGGAAAGGGAAGGTGTCCTCAGAGGTCGGGGTGTCTGGACCTCAGAAACCCTTTTCACCAGAGCCTGAAGGGACCAGGGAGGCAGAGGAACAGCCACCACAGGTGGAAGAGCAGCCTCAGGAGGAGGGGGTTGAATTGACTGCCTCCCTGGAGCAAGACACCCAAGATGGAGAGGTAGAACATCAGAAGGAGGGAACCACTCTTCCCAAGAAGCCCACTTTCCAGGTGAGTCCCACCTTTGCTATTTCCTGGCCGCGCCCTGCCTCCCCCCCCATTGTTCTTTGCCACTGATTCTACCAGCTACATTCTCTCTCTCTCTCTCTCTCTCTCTCTCTCTCTCTCTCTCTCTCTCTCTTGCAGGGCAATGAGGGTTAAGTGACTTGTCCAGGGTCACATAGCTAGTAAGTGTCAAGTGTCTAAGGCCAGATTTGAACTCAGGGCCAGTGCTTTATCCACTGCACCCCCTAGCTGCCCCCACCAGCTATGTTCTTGTGTGATTTCTAATGGTCTGTGAAAAACTGTGAGCAAACTTATTTTTCTTTTGTGTAAGGGAAGAAAAGAGAGGATAATGTGCATTTTAAAATGATTTAGTGCATTCTATTATAGAAAGAAGCTCTTCTCTCAGGAGAATGACAGCAAATCACTTCAACTCTCTGGGCCTCAGTTTCCTTCCCTGTAGAGTGTGTGTGTGTGTGTGTGTGTGTGTGTATATTACATGTCAAGGTACTTTTAATTTTTAAATCTATTCTATTATGATCTTGTAAGACTAGTTTCAAGTTCAGGTTAGCCTTTGGCTTTAAATGTTTATGTGGATAGGTCCCTGGCATACTAAGGAAAGTTTCATCTTGCGTGGTTCCAGTGCCCAATAGCTTTGTGACAGCTTAAGGGCTGAGCCCATTCCTCTGGAAAAGCCCTTGGTGATTGTGTGTGAAATGTTTGCTTCTGCTAGATAAGATGTTACATTTTAGGGAAATCTCTTATGTTTCATTCCCCCCCCCCCATACATCTTGAGTCCTGTCTCCACATTGTAAAAGTAATAGTGTGACTATCCTACACTTTTAAATATGGCAGCTATAGCACAAGGGATAACCAGTCTAATCCTTGAAACCCAGTTACTATTAGTGATGACCGAGAGTACTTTACTGCATAGTTTGAATATCTGGACCCCAAAAATGTTTCTAGTTGATAGTTATATGGTTCAGAAGTGCCTTCTTCTCACCTAGCAGTGTTACTGATTTTGCAAATGACTAGCATTTGCCAATTTTTGAGGCGTAAATACTCACATTGAAAATTTAAAATCAGTAATGGAATACTAAGAAAACATTGTATACACTAACAGCAATATCATAAGAATGATCAACTGTGGGAGACTTGGCTACTTTGATCAAGACAATGATCCAAGACAATTCCAAAGGATCAATGATGAAAAATTCTATCCACCTCCAGAGAAAACCAATGAACTCTGAGTGCAGACTGAAGCATACTTTATTTTTTGTTTTATTTTATTTTTTGAAGCACATTTTTAAAAAAATTAAAAATAAATTTTCATTTATTTAGCATTTTATTTTTCCCCAATTACATGTAAAAACAATTTTTAATGTCCATTTTTAAAGCTTTGTGCTCCAAATTCTCTTCCTTCCTCCCCCCTCTTAAAAAGGCAAGCAATCCAATGTTTTTTGGTTTTTGGGGGGGTGGAGCAATGGGGGTTAAATGACTTGCCCAGGGTCACACAGCTAGTAAGTGTCAAGTGTCTGAGGCCAGATTTGAACTCTGGTACTCCTGAATCCAGGGCTGGTGCTTTATCCACTTTTCCACCTAGCCGCCCCCTCAATATAAATTATACATGTGTAGTCATGGAAAACATTTCCATATTAGGTTGTGAAAGAAAACAAAGAAACTCAAGAAAAATAAACAAAAAAAATTATGCTTCAATCTGTATTGAGACTCCATTAGTTCTTTCTCTGGAGATGGATTGCATTTTTCATAGTAAGTCTGAAGCATACTTTTTTGTTTGTTTGTTTTGTTTTTTTGTGGTGAGGCAATGAGGGTTAAGTGACTTGCCCAGGGTCACACAGCCAGTAAGTGTTAAGTATCTGAGACCTGATTTGAACTCGGGTCCTCCTGAATCCAGGGCCGGTGCTCGATCCACTGCACCACCTAGCTGCTTCTGAAGCATACTTTTTAAAACTTTATTTTTTTTCTTTGTGTGTGTGTATGTTTTCTTTTGCAACATGGTTAGTATGGAAGTAGATTTTGCATGAATTCACATATATAATAGATATTATATTGCTTGCTTTCACAAGGGTTGGGGGAGGGGGAGGGTCAGGGAGGGAGAGAATTTGGAATTTAAAATTTTTAACAATAAATGTTAAACATTTAAAAATGAAATTGGGAAATGGATTTTTATTTATTTCATTAAACCTTTTTTTAAAAAGAAACTTTAACAACCAGCTCCAGACTGGCAAGGCAATGGATTAGGACATTACAGGAGAAATGCAATGTGCAGAACAACTGGAAATGATGGTCCCCTTGTGGGCTATCCTGGTCAGATCATCTCTGGAGTTCAGCATCCTGTTATAGCTGGTTCATTTTAGGAGAGATATGACAAGGCAAAGTCTGTCCAAAGAAGGGCAACTAGAATGAGAATGATGAGAAACTGGGGGCAGCTGGGTGGCACAGTGGATAAAGCACAGGCCCTGGATTCAGGAGGACCTGAGTTCAAATCCGGCCTCAGACACTTGACACTTAGTAGCTGTGTGACCCTGGGCAAGTCACTTAACCCTCATTGCCCCGCAACCCCGCCCCCACCCCCCCAGAAAAAAAAGAGAATGATGAGAAACTTAGAATGACTGAAGGAAATGAGCGTTTGTTTAGCTTGTAGCAGAGAATACTGGGAGAGAGAATGAGAATCACCTTGAAATATTTGAAGGATTGTCATATGGCAGAGGTATGAAACTTTTTCCTCTTGACCACAGAGGACAAACCTAGGTCCAACGAGTGGAAATTGCAGAGAGGCAGATTTTTGTTCTCTCTGTAAAGACAGACTTCTAACAATTTTGGCTGTCCCAAACAGGAATGGTGGGCTTCTTTGGCAAAGTACTGAGCTCCTTAGTCACTGGAGATCTTTGAACAGAGGCTGGGGTTTTGTTAAGGGATTTTGGAGAAGGGATGATTTTTCTGTTCTGGGTTATATCAAATAACCTCCGAGATCCCTTCTGGCTCTGAAATTCTTTGATGTTCAGATAATGTATAATGCTTATAGAAATATAGAATGCCAGAACTAAGAAAGCCCCTTTAGAGATCATTTAGGTCAACCTCACTCAGTTACAGATAAGGAAACTGAGGCTTGTGTGGTAAAGTGACTTGCCACTGATGCATAGAGTTCTTAAAAGAATCCGAGGCATCTTTCCAAACTCCAGAGAATCCCAATGTCCAGGAGCAGTCGAGCCTAATGATAAAAGTTTGAGAGAATTTTTTTTCCTGTTGGCTTATTCCTCAATTTTTGCAAGATTTTAAAGAAACTGAAGGGAATAACTATATCTTTAAGGTAGTCATGAGCTTTTCTTCTTTTCTTTTTTTCCCTCATTGCAGTTTTTAGAACAGAAATATGGCTACTTTCACTGTAAAGACTGCAAGACCAGGTGGGAGAGTGCTTATGTTTGGTGTATTTCTGGAAGTAATAAGGTAAGTGACAAATAACTAGAAGAAACATTTTTCTTCTAGCTCTTAAGAGGAAAATATTTCTTGGAGGATTGACCTCATGGGTTAGAAGGGAGAAATGCATACAAGGTTATTATCTTGACTCTCCATCCACATAGAATTGCTCTAAGAGCCAGGAACTAGGTATTTTCTTGTGTTGCCACTTTAAATGTTACTTAATATGCTAAGGAAAGATCAAGCCTACTCTTGGTCCAGAGACAGGCTAGAAAGTTGGGCTGAACTCGGGAGAGAAAATTTAACAGGAATAGTTGTAAAGTTTTACAGTTAGATTTTTTTTTTAAATCAGCTACCCCAGTACAGGATAAGGGAGGCATGACTGGATTGTAATTTGTCCCCAAAAGATTTATGTGTTTGAAAGGATTGTAAGCTCAATACTAGTCAGCACTGTGATGTAGCAGCCCAAAACAAAAACCAATGCAATGTTGGGCTGCACATACTGGCACATTCTCCAGGAATATGGAAGTGAAGTAATGCCTTTGCCTGAGAGGTAACATGGACTAGGGGATAAAGATAATGGATAAAGAATTTGCTTCAGAATCAGGTAGACTGAGTGCAAGTCCTATCTCTGACCTATGATGGCTGTGTGGTCATGGGCAAGTCAGTTAATTTCTCTCAGTGTCTCAGGCAACTCTCAAAGTCATCAGAAGAGCTGCTGACCAGCATCTGTGGAGGGGATTCATCTTGAGGAAAGTCCTCTAGAGGAATTCCCTACACTAAATGAAACTACTGGCCTAGACTACAAAAAACATCCCTCTGCACTCTACCATGGTCAGATTGCATCTGGAATACTGTGTTCAGCTTTGAACCCCATAGTTTAAGAAGGAAATTAATAAACTGGAGAGCATGGAGGTGCAGGCAATCAAGATGGTGAAGGGCCCTGCACATATGTATATGCATGTGTACATAAGCATAATAGAGGTATATACATAGAGATACACATATATACACATACTGTATATGTATAATATATCCATCTATGCACATCTGTGCTAGTGGGTAGTCTCATGTTGAATTTCATTAGCCTAACTTGATATTCTTTGCCTTTTCTGCCTCTGGTACAGTAGAAAGGGCATGGTTTCTAGAGTCAGAGGATCTAGATTCAAATGCTGCCTCTGAAACTTTCTCCTTGTGAAGCTTCTTTGGGCAAATTACTAAATCTCACTTGAGCCTCAGTTTCCTCATCTGTAAAATGAGGGGGTTGGACTAGATGCCTGAAGTCTCTTCCAGGTCTAGATCTATGATCCTGTGTTAGGCCAGATGGACTGACACATTCTCTCTCTCTCTCTCTCTCTCTCTCTCTCTCTCTCTCTCTCTCTCTCTCTCTCTCTCTCTTTCTCTCTCTCTCTCTCTCTCTGAACCACTTTCTTGGGGAATCAGGAAATTTTCACTGTTAGGCCACCAGATGGGGCAATAAGAATGAAGTGCCCCATTGTAATGGTAATACATCTAAAAAGTGTTTTCCTGGAGGGAGAAAAGGAAAGAAGGCAAAGTGATTGGTCTGAAGCTTGAGCAGACCACTCGTGGTCTAAATCTGACCTTGAGATTTAGGTGTACATCAATGCACTAAATTAAAGTTTGCCCTCATTTTTGCCCTTTGTAGATAAGAATTGGGGCAATTTTACCTGGATTAAGAATGGGGGTATCTGAAAATAGACTGAAACACTTTTTTTTTTGACAATTCCTTAATCTGAAGTTTTGTTTTTATCTGTTTTCTCTCACAACCTAGATAAGGTAGAATTGTTTTCCATGACTTACTCATGTATAATTTATGTTGAATTGTTTGAGTTCTTGGGGTGGCGGTGTGAGGGGAGGGAGGAAGAGAAGCTGGAACACAAAGGTTTTTTTTTAATTGATGTCAAAATTTGCTTTTACATGTAATTTGGAAAATAAAAGTCTAAAATTTAAAAAAATGCCTTTTCCAGGGTCATACAGCTAAAAAATAAAAAAGGAATGGGGGAACTGAGATATATAAACCTATATAAATGCCATATTTCTCTTTAGGTTTATTTCAAACAACTCTGTCGCAAGTGCCAAAAGAGTTTTAATCCTTATCGAGTGGAAGGGATCCAGTGCCAGGTAAGCCAGAACTTTGTTTCCAATGATCAGGAGAAGCTACGGTGTAATCATAAATTCATAGGACTAGAATGAAATCTCTCCCTTCAAATGTGCAAAATAATCTGCCCAAACCATTCTAGAAGGTATTTTTTCTTTAAAAACAATTTTAATTAGAGAAAATGATGTTATAATTTTTTGGTGATTTGGCATGTTTGAACACTTCTCAGGAGACTTGTCAACTTAAGTCTCTCATTCTATAGCACCTCCGATTTTCTTCTGTACCAGGTTGATCCAGCACAGAATTGTTGGTAAACTACTGAAATGAACCAAAAAAACATTTATCAGGTGCTTACTGTGTGCCAGGCAATGTGCTTCACATATTGGACTGTCTTAGTATGTTCAAATCGTCTCAATTTCATTAAATATCATAGCACTTGGGTTTGTTTCCTCACCTCTGTGACTTTCCTCTAAATTCTGTTCCAAGTTTTCTACTTCTTTTTAACATGTGAAGCCCAGAATTAGTTATAATTCCTATATTTCTGTGGGTCTGATTAGTGTTAAGTGAAATAGGAATCCTGAAATCGTGTTCTTGTGTTCCATGACTGTATAATCATGGTAACATGGCAGCTAGGTGGTGGTGGATAGAGCATTGGGTCTGAAGTCAGGAAGACCTGAGTTCAAATTCAACATAAGACACTTACCAGCTGGGTGACCATGGGCAAGTTACTTGATCTCTGCCTCAATTTCCTCACCTATCAGTGAAGATAATAATAGCACCTACATCCTAGAGTTGTGAGGATTAAATGAAATAGTATTTGTAAAGCACTTGGCTAGCATTTAGATGGTGTTTTTATTTATTTAGTTAGTTTTTTAGTTTTCAACATTTGTTTTTATAAGATTTCTTGTTTCAAATTTTTCTCTTTCCCTCCCCTCCCTTCTCTCCTCCCCATAAATGGTGTTTTAAGGTTTGCAATTATTACTATGTTTTGGTTTTGGTTTTTTTTTTGTTTTGTTTTGTTTTGGTGAGGCAGTTGGGGTTAGGTGACTTGCCCAGGGTCACACAGCTAGTAAGTGTCAAGTGTCTGAGGTCATATTTGAACTCAGGTTCTCCTGAATCCAGAGCCGGTGTTTTTTATCCACTATGCCACCTAGCTGCCCCTACACTGTTTTTAAAAAAGCAAAACTAGGCAATTAGGTGTCTCTGGAAAACTTAAGGTTAAATTTCCCACTTAAAGTTCATTTCCCATGGAATATCTTTCCCATAAAAATATGGGACTTGAATAAATATGATTTTTGGCTCAATTTGACCAGTAACTCCTTGTGGAAATAAAAGCAAGTTGGTGATTAGATGTGGGAGATACTCCACTGATGGGGCTTTGGAATCATTTTAGTTAGCTTTTTTCCTTAAACTGAAGGAAATATTCTTTTTCCTTAAAGACTTGCTCAAAGTCTCGCTGCTCCTGTCCTCAGAAGAAAAGACACATTGACCTAAAGAGGCCTCATCGGCAGGAGCTCTGTGGCCGCTGCAAAGACAAGAGACTCTCCTGTGATAATATTTACAGCTTTAAGTACATTGTCTGAAGAGCAGTGGGGCGGCTGCTGGGCCCCTGGGGCTCCTTTTGTTGCATTTTGTCTATTCTTCTGTCATTTGGCTTTGACCTGGCATTGGAAAATGGATTAGGCTTTTGTACTTTTTGTAATATTTGTAGCATGAAAATTGAATAGTGTAAATAGAATAAAATAAAACTGACTCATGTAAAATTCATGGCAAAGGCACATTCAGTGTGGTGATCGTGAGATATATTCAGTGAGGTAGAGGGTTGTGGGCAATGTTATTTTATATCCATGATGGTGTTGAGAGCTTTCATTGATTGGGCGGGGACCCCATTAAGGCAAGGAACAAATCTCCTAGTAATTTGGTATACTATGGGGGTTTATACTTTTTGTCCTGTTAGTGGAAGGTTGACTAATGGAAGGCAAATTTTAGGACAGAGTTGTGGTAAGAGCAGGTAGGGAAATACCTGTTAGAAAAAGAGATGAGGGATTTCCGGATATAGCTGAGTAGACTACAGTAATGTTTAGTCACTCACCTTCTTATGGTCAGTTAAAACAGATTTAGAATAGAAAAGCCTCTACACATAAGCAGGCTGAAATAGAAAAATGAACATGTAGGCTACCTTTTTATTTATTGTATGTGTACAATTCTAGTTTCTGCAAGGGGGATATTGTACTTACCTCTTGCAAAAGATGGCTTTGGGTCATCTGGCTAAAAACGCAGATAAGCCAGCTCTAAATCTAAGTGGAAGAATGTGCTTACAGAGGTAAACCTTCCCACCCTTTGATTCTAAAGATGTATCAGATTTTCAATAGAATAATATTGGCCTCTGCTTTCACAAACTAGTATCAATTAGTATGGTTAAACTTTAAGATGCTGTTTAGCATCTCTTGAAGCATCTCAATCCTGAATCTAAGGTTTCTTTTCTGTAGGGCTTAATTTGCTTTAGGCACAACACAACAACATTAATTAGGCTTTTTATTTGTTTGTTTTTTTTTTGGTGGGGCAATTGGGGTTAAATGACTTGCCCAGGGTCACACAGCTAGTAAGTGTTAAGTATCTGAGGCCTGATTTGAACTCAGGAACTCCTGAATCCAGGGCCAGTACTCTATCCACTTCACCACCTAGCTGTCCCAGTTAGTCTTTTTAATGGAGCAATTTACCATTCCCTTGAGGGACAGGTGAAACTAAATCGAGGACCATGGTGGCTCATGAGTGGCAATGGCTGTTGATAGATGAGGTCCTGTTGGTCATGGTATTGATCCACCTTGTGCTCTAATCTCTTGATGCTCTAGTTTTTCTTCAGCTGTGAGATTGAAGGTTAGCATACAGTTGGCATGACATCAAAGTGGACTCGGATAATCAATACCAAATATTTCAGATTGAGTCCTAATTAGGCATCCTAGTAAATGGATCTCAGGTTAATAGTTCCACAAGTAGAAGCCTAGCAAAGTTTTATGATTTTTGGATAGGGAAGAAGCAGTCAAACACAAATCCTGTTAATGATGCCTGTCTATCCTAAAAATTATCTGAATGGAGAAAAAAACAAATCAAATTTTCATTTTCTCTCTCTCTCTCTCACTCACACACGCACACACACGCACACACACGCACACACACACACACGCACGCACACACACACACACGCACACTCAGTTATATTTTATCTCTAATCAAGTCCCCACCAAGGTAATTTCCCTGTTGAAATGTATAAGGAACTCTGAATTCTCTGCTCTTAATTCTCTTGTGGAGACCTTGCCTCTGAGGGTGCCTTGTAGCATCTCAGTGGGTGAATCCTCAAGCCTCTTAAATTTTGCCTTATCTTTCTGGAGGTGAGAAATTGAACAGAAGAGAAACGATAGAATCCAATGCCCCCCAAATACAATACCTGTCCCTAGGAGGCAGATGAGATTTTTTGCTGACTTAGGTCTTGCTTGTTTGTTGGCTTCAGTAGTGACATGGATTTCTTCTTTTCTAAATGTTCCTCTCAGCTCTCCTCGGCCCTCTGCCCTATCTTTCTGCTAGAGTTAAACTATTCTTAGTACCTTTAATTATCAGCTCTATGCTCATGATCCCCAAATCTACCATTCTAAGCTTTGAACTCAATTGGAAACAGCATGGCAGAGTATAAAGAACCCTAGCTTCTAGAGGCTAAGAATTTGGGCTTAAGAGGCAGTTAGGTAGCATAGTGGGCCTGGAGGCCAGAAGACCTGAATTCAAATACTACCTCACACTTGATACTTACTAGCTGTGTGACCCTGGGCAAGTCACTTAACCCACATTGCCCTACCAAAAACAAACAAAAAAATCTGTCTCCTTCAAATACTATCTCACTTATTAGTTTTGTGACCCTGGATAAGTCATTTAACCTGTTGGCCCCAATTTCTTCAACTGTAAAATGAGGATGATAATAATAGCACTTACCTCCCAGGCTTGTTGTGAGGATCAATGAGATATTTGTAAAGTCCTTAGCACAGTGCCAGTCATATAGTAGGTGCTTAACAAATGCTTCCCACCCCCTTCTGCCTACCTATCTCTTAGTGAGATAGGCATATTAGTGATCCCTCAGTACATTTCATTTCGCATAGACTGCACTCCTTTGGACTTCTCCATCATGCCCCATGCCAATACCTCTCTCTCTCCCCTCCTCCCCACTCCTCCCTCTAGCTTTCTTTTGTGTGTTGCCTTTTCCCCATTAGACTGTAAGCTACTTGAGTGCAGAACTGTCATTCTTTTTTCATATTTGTAGCGCTAGCATTTAGCACAGTGTCTGGCATATGGAAGGTACTTCATAAATGTTCAGTGGCTCTCTATCCCCTCATTTCCTTTCCCCCCATCCCCAATCAGATATATCTTGTATACTCCTTTGAGGTCATGTTTATTATTACCTCTGTTGCCTCTAGTCTTATCATTTCCATTGCAACCCATCTTTCAAGGCTCATCTCAAATCTCATTATTTTATGAAACCATACCTGACTACACCAGTCTTCACTGTTTTTTTTCTTCCCTGATGGACTCCTATAGCAATTACTGTATATTATATATTTTGGCACTTTAATACTGTCTTACTGTTGTTATTGTTGTTGTTATTTTATCTACCCTCCTAGATTGTAGAGTAGGGATGACTTGCAATTCTGATTATGGAAGTTATCATGGAGATAATTCAGGCTACCTGCAAAGCCAAAAGCTTTAACTTTTCTCAGTGTTTTCTATTGTACCTCAGAGTTCTATTAGACTCTAGACTCTAAGGTACAGTAGAGTATTTTCTACTAGAGGAAAGCCTGTAGTTCTATGCTAGTTTGCCAAGGGAAAGTGAGTAATATGTCCTGGAGGAACCCGATCATCCCTTTCCCTTTCTGTTCATACTTTGTACATAAGGTCCACTCATTAAGATGCCTCAGGGGAATAGTCTCAAAGTGACAGAAATATTATCCCATGGGCATAAGGGATATTGGTTTTTTTTTACCACTCTGCTGGCATAATCATTTTTTTTTTTGCGGGGCAATGGGGGTTAAGTGACTTGCCCAGGGTCACACAGCTAGTAATTGTCAAGTGTCTGAGGCCGGATTTGAACTCAGGTACTCCTGAATCCAGAGCCGGTGCTTATCCACTGCGCCACCTAGCCACCCCCTGGCATAATCATTAAGAATCCAGGGTCGAATCCTCCATGCCAGCATGAGGCATCAGAGTGGAGCTTTGCAGTACAATTTTAATATCGTCAAGACTAGACATAATTAGGGAGGCCAAGTAACAAGAAAATCATCTCATATTCTAGAGAAAAAAAAATCACGGGGCATCTAGGTGGTGCAGTGGATAGAGCACCAGCCCTGGAGTCAGGAGTACCTGAGTTCAAATCTGGCCTCAGACACTTAACACTTACTAGCTGTGTGACCCTGGGCAAGTCACTTGACCCCAATTGCCTCACCAAAAAAAAAAAATCACTAGAGGTCTTCTATGCCAAGTCCTTCCTGTTCTTCTTTCCTCCTCTACCAAGGGTAGATTAATCTACACTTACCTGGATTAGAAAATTGAAAATCTGATGTCTAGAATAGGGGTTGGCAAACTAATACCTAAGGGCCAAGTCTGGCTTGCTGCCTATAAGCTAAGGATGGTTTTTACATTTTGTTTGTTTGTTTGGGGTGTGTGTGTAGCAGGGGGGGGGGCAGTGAGGGTTAAGTGACTTGCCCAGGGTCACAAAGCTACTAAGTATCAAGTGTCTGAGGTCATATTTGAACTCAGATTCTCCTAAAGCCAGGGCAAGTGCTTTATCTATTGTGCCACCTAGCTGCCCCCAGTTTTTACATTTCTAAAATAAATTGAAACTCTATTTAAAAAATATAAAAGCCATTCTTAACTGGGGTCCATACAAAAGCAGGCGCAGGTTGCATTTGGGGCAGTAGTTTGTTGGCTCCTGTTCTAGAAACTGTTTTCCTCATTTCTGGTTTGCACCCTAATGAGTTTCTAAGGCTTATTGTTAAATTGAAATGATTTCAAATTTACTTTGACAATTTTGCTTTTCCTTAGAGTGAATACAGAGCTAGCACTTGATAGAAGATCCAGTATTTGTGGTTTTGTTTCTGAAACAAGCTGGCTCACCATAACCTCAGGCAGGAGGATAAACTCAGGTCAAAGACAAACATCTTCATGAATCAGCAGTAAAATGCACTGCCATCATGTGCCTTTTTATCTTTTAGTTCAACGGACATACTGAACAAAATATCAACCCGAGTTACTTCACAAAACCTGCAAGTGTATTTACAGAGTGAATAAGTTACATAAATCACATCTGAATAGAAGTGTTTCTGATGTGCAACAGGTTTACACACCCACATTTTAACACTTGACAGCATTAAGTGTGAGGGAGGAACTTTATAAGAATGGGTTTATATATATATATATATTACAAATAAAATATCATCTAAGAAACTTAAAGTGAGGACTTGCACTTCACCTTGATAGTTCTATTTTTTGTTATCCAAGTGGACATTAAATTAAAATATGCATGCGTGACAGGTTAGAGGATTTAGATTGTTATTGTGGATGTATTTAACTTTGTTCTACAAAATGGCAAAGTTAATTCAAATTAACAACCATCTTTTTTTTTTTTTGGTAGTATAAATATGTTAATAAAAGCAACCCTCTAGGAAAAAGCAGCCAAGATCCTTAAAAAAAAAATCTACCTATACCATTTCTGGTACTTGGGTCCTAATAACAGACCTCTGGCAAAGCAATCCAGTACCTTCAGAGACAGTAGCCTAGCAACATTTAAGAAATGTACTTCATAGCAGCTCATTTTAGATACAGTAATCGTATTCAAATTACAGTGTACGTTAAATTGTAGTCCATTTACAGTTTGTTTTCATATACACAGGCGCTCAGCTTTTGACCAACCGTCTCACAGTTTCCAGTGGCCAGCTTCATTCTGCCTGCCCCCTTTTCACTCCCTCCCCCCCCCCCCCCAGAAAAGGAAAAGAAGAAAAACATAGGGAAATAATATACAAGTTTTAGGATACAAAAAAAAAAAAAAAAACCAGTGAAGGGAACATTGCACTTTTGCCAATCTAAAACAAGTTTCTAGAAAGGAAGGTATTGTTCAGTGTTGTCGGCTTTGGTATGCAATGGAAGTCACCTCTTCAGTAGTGAGTTGTGGTTGCTCAGTGAAATGCTAACTTGTTTGTGCAACATGGCACAGAGATTTGAGACTGTCCGGCGTGTTCTAGGCTACCTTTGTTCTGACAGTATTGCTACACATTGGAAGTTCCGCCCACCTCTCTGTAGAAAAAGTCCTACAGGTAACAAGAGGGAGGACAGCCCGACCAAGTCTTCTGAAGACCGAAAAGACACTGGATGACATCACTCCAGCATGGCAGCACTCCCAACTTGGAACCAATGGAGGACGGAGGACTCCTGTCAGAGACTTGTGCCTGAAACACTGGAGTCTGGGAGAAAAGTTGTGAGGACTCGGTAGCTCTGGGCCCTGCGGATCATGTCCCGGATCTCTATGTTGAGTTCCATCAGCTTGGTGCAGATTTCTGTGAGGCTCTGATTGGATCCCACTAGTGCATAAGTACCAGTCTGTCCCAGTGTTTGATGTCGGAAGTAAATGTTCAGTAGTGTCTGGACCTCGTCATCGGAGCTGCTCCCAAAGATGTCATTGGGCCATAAACTCCTGCAATAAGAGATGTACAATATGGGTTTCTTCAGCGTTGGTTACAAAGTTGGGAGGGCTTGATTCAAAGTATGCATTCGTTCATGTTTTTGGCAACAGATCATCAATACACAGATCAAGGTCTGTTTATTTTTCTTCCCTCTCCTACTCTCTTTTTTCTGGCTAACGGTGAGACTTAGTAGTAAGAGAACTGGGGTTGGGTTTGAGAAGTGATTGGGCCACCTCTGAACTGTGTGATCCTAAGCAATACACTGCCCTGCAGAGACTCCGAGATTTAGAGCTGGAAGGGGCCTTAGCAGACACTGAGTAAACTCTCTCAGTTTACAGATGAAGAAACTTGGGCCCAACAAGGTTAAGTGATTTGCCCAGGATAAAACAGTTAAAGTGTCTGAGGTGGGATCTGAATACAGGTCTTCTTGACTCCAAATCCTGCACTCTGTGCTTTCCCCTGCAGCCTGCCTGGGGTCCCAGATTCTGCTTCCACAAAATGGGTCTGTTTTTGGCAGGGCAACGGTAACGTTCCCCATAGCAAATCGTGAAATGCCTCAGTATTCCCTTTGGAGCACCCAACAACTGCATGCATGTCCTACAAATGATCACACGTGTGGTCAGACGTACCTGCATTCCCTGATTTGCCGTAATGCTTTGCCAAGTTCATTGTTCTTCAGACATTCCAGCATGGATTGGATGGCTGCTTCTGTAGAACTGAATGTAGGCTCAGGCCAGGCTGACTCTATATAGAGAGGATCCATTGCAATGGCAGCTGTTGCATCCTTCAGGTTTTTCTTTAAGTCACTCAGTTCTCTGGACATATTCAACAGCTATGAAAGAAAAAGAAAAGAGGCCACACTAGGTGCAGATGGGGCATTTACATCTTGGGAGAAAGAAGTGACTCTGGTGTTTGCCTATCTTGTGTTATGTGGTTAAGCAGAAAGAATCTTGGTGACCTCAAAGTGACAGGTGACATTGTATGGCACTGTGTGTATATGTAGAAAAGGTAACCATGATTTTTAGTGTGCTGTGCAGACAGAGACATACTCCTCCATTTACTAACCCCCCAACTTGTTTATTATTATTTTCTCCATTTTCATATTGACTCCCCAGGAGGCAGAAGGATATCAGACTTTTTTTTTTTGGGTGAGGCAATTGGGGTTAAGTGACTTGCCCAGGGTCACACAGCTAGTTGTGTCAAGTGTCTGAGGCTGGATATGAACTCATGTCCTCCTGAATCCAGGGCCAGTGCTCTATCCACTGTGCCACCTAGCTGCCCCCAGAAGACTTTTTGTGCTGCTTTTCTTTACCACTATTTTCCATATCCCAACAGAGAGACCTCTAATATTTCTATGAGATGATGGAAGTAGGGAAAGTCTCAAATTGAGATTGCATTTTAGAAGCCTCACAGGTGTCATGGGGTTTTCCTCTTAAATGAGAGAGACCCAATTCCCTGGCTCTCCAAATGATGCTAATAAGACAAAAGAATCTTTGCTGCTTTTTAGTGATTAAAAAGTTTAATGTGACAAGAAGACTTCTTTGTAGTTAGATTTTGAGAGTATTCCACAAAAGAGACATACTAAGATAAGTGGTTTTTTTCGGGGCAACAGGGTCACACAGTTAGTAACTGTCAAATGTTTGAGGATAAGTGTTTTTTAAAAAATAAGGTTTTAAGATAATCTTGGCTGTTTGTATAAAGGAGAGTTCGTTGTTTTAGCAAATAAAGTGTAGTTTATATATGTAGTTTATATGTCATCTTATCTTTCAAGTTTTGTAACATTTTCCTCATGTACTTGAACTTTTTGATAAAAGTATGGTCAAAAGAGACTTTTACAGGCTCTTTTAAAAAACATCTATTTACTGATACTTTTTTTTTTTTTTTTTTTTTTTTTTAGTGAGGCAACTGGGGTTAAGTGACTTGCCCAGAGTCACACAGCCAGTAAGTGTTAAGTGTCTGAGACTGGACCTGAACTCAGGTACTCCTGACTCCAGGGCCGGTGCTCCATCCACTGCGCCATCTAGCTGCCCCTACTGATACTTTATTTTAAAATTTCTTTTAAATTGAGATTGAAAAATGTCCTGCATCTCTACAGTTTCAGTTTTGAAGGTGGGAAATGAACACTTTCCCTCTTTAAATATTGTTTTTTTTTTCTACTCGCCTACATTTAAATAAAACTTAAATTGTTCTTTTACAGTTTTGGAACATTTCCTCTAGTTTCTAGGTTAAGACAATCCTGTTTTATAATCAGAAAGGCCAAATGCTAGGGAGAAGAACAAAGCTTAGCCTGGCCTACTTAGCACAGAAATAAAAAACATCACTTTCCCTTAATGGATCATTTGTAAGTCAACGGACAAAAGCCAAAGTTTATAAGATATATATATATATATATATATTTCATCAACTATCTTGCAGAGATTGACTAAAAAGAAAAGAGAACACAGCGTGAATCTTATTCTTTTAATTGTTCCCTTTTATACAAAATATTAATATGCATTCATTCCTTTCAATAATTTTTGGATGGTTAGCATAGGGTCATAGTTCGTCTCTCTAATGATCCAACTTTTAGATGGTTTATAGAAGTTCATGTTGGGAGGTAGTAACATGCTAATTTCCCTTAATCAGTGATGGGCTGAGCTGATCATCCAGGGGAGTACCCTACCTTGTTTTTTTAGTCTTGAGGAGACACAAAGGTTCTCTGACAGTGCTTGTTGCCTTCAAGGTAACATTTTCAAATTTAGGATATTTTCAGTTTTTGCTATTTAAAACTTCTTTCTTGCATAAATACCATAGTCTTAAATTCAATGTTAGTTGTTCCCAAGGGAAGGGGAAATATTTAAAAGTTGAATAAACATAAATGTGAACTTTTTATCTCACAAAGGGAATACCATTTTCTTTGTTATCTTAGTAAATCACCATAGCTTATATATCTGAATTGTGGAGTCATTAAATCTTTCTTAGGATTAACTAAGAGCAATGGTATTGTTTCCCCTTAGATGTGCTATGCCATCACACTCTGTTCATAACATCTCTCTCTAAAACCCATCAATGATTCTTCAAATGCCTCCCAGGCAAAAAATATATGAGAACCCTACCACCTTTTCTTATGAGGACAGAAATATATGAGGGATTTATTTCTGCATGGTGGGTTTGATGTAAATAATTACCTGTGACTGAATGAAATCTCATACTGTCATTGGGACAGGTGGGAAGGAGGAACACAAAATAGATTGGGTTGGGCATGAGACTTACCTCTGGCATGGAACTAACTTCATGCACTTGGCCAATGAGTTTACAGTAGGACTGAAAAAGCAACAGCAGCTGGAAGTGTAGTTTATATAATCTCTGACACAGTTCCAATTGCTAAAGAAAGAATTTACAGGAGAAGACATAGTTATTAAGGAACAGTTTTTTACCTTCTTGGAATGAGTTTCATATAATAAGTAAAATCCACAGGGCTAAGTTTCAATTTTAAAATGAAATATAATTAGCCATTTAAATTCAAAATGAAACAAAAACAAAAATACAATCAACTAATGGAATACCTATATAGAGTTTCATATTATGAACAAGAGTAAAGTAACTGTAGGATAGCCATCATCCCTTGAGGAAGGTCTGGTAAAAGAGGACCATGGTGGGCTATCCTGTTTGCCAACAAATGCCTAAAACTTATGGCTTAACAATGATCATGATGTTCTAAGATGGTAATCTGGTGTGTTTTTTAAGTGAAAAAGTGCTTTTGATAAAAGTGTATTTTGTTGGGTTTTTTTTTCCATTTTTTTTTTTTTTTAGTGAGGCAATTGGGGTTAAGTGACTTGCCCAGGGTCACACAGCTAGTAAGTGTTAAGTGTCTGAGGCTGGATTTGAACTCAGGTACTCCTGACTCCAGGGCCAGTGCTCTATCCACTGATAAAAGTGTATTTTGATAGGGAAAACACTGAGCTGCTCTGGGTGGGTCACCTTAGTATTATATTATATAAGCAGAATCCCAGGCTGGCTAGCCATACTTAATTATTTATAACTACTATTAAGGGTAGAGCACACAAAGACAATTTTAAAAAGTTTTTTAAAAGATCACACACATAATATTTTACAAGTCAATAAAAATGTTTTCAAAATACCAAAAGTAGTTTGATCATTATTAGAGGGAAGATATATACAATGATAGTGGGAGTGCTTTTTATAAATGCCTTATAGGAAGAATATAACATTTTTTATGAAAGTAAATTGAGAAGTAATTGCAGGAACTGGCCCACTGGGCTCCATGGATAAATGGATAACTCTGGACATAAAGTTATTTTCATTAAAATCAGAATAGCTCACACATGCCTTTTAGGGAAAAGGAGCCAATACCTTTTACACTTAGGGGAAATATCATCCAGTCTTTCTGAATTGGTTATTATTACTTTTTAAAAAATTGGCTACTTTCCATAAAACCTGGCAGTGATACTTCGTGTTGGTCTGATAAATAAGGTAGTTGATGGGAAAGGTTACCCAAAATGATGAGAGCTAGCTTACTGAATGGAATTAGACTGACACACATGACAACTGAACTTGAGTTGTGGTAATCAAAATCACCCAGTGTTTACCTTTACTTAATTAGGATTAAATAAAAACAACATAGAACATTTCCTTTTTAAAAAATTCCCAATCCAAGAATATCCCAAACGATGAGGAATTATAAATCTAGTTCCTAGAATTTAGCTTGTTGCTACATACAAGCTGTTGAAGACATCTTTTCCCCCAATCAATCTAACAAGATTTAAAATAAGGGCTGGGGAAGAAAATGTGATTGTTGGTTCTTAAATAACACAATATTATCTAATTTAAAAACTGATCAATATAACATTTGATCAAACTGTATATATCTGAGCTGAATGAAATTGAATTACTTTTTTGATTTAGGAAAGAAAATATGATTCAGCTGACCGCTGTGAAGTGGCTAGTATGTTAGGTTTCAGGTACTCCCTAGAGCAAACTAGAGTTTTTTGTGTTTAAAGCAGAGGTGTCACACTGCATGCTGCCAACAACACTGAGTACTGCTGTACCGGATTTGGGAAACAAATAAACAAATAAAAATACAATAGAACATAGATGATAGTAATATGTAGTTTTCTAAGCCAATATATAGCCAACAATGATCTTTATGCACAGTTAGTGGTTCCTTTTTCTGTTTGAGTTTGACACCACTGGTTTAAAGTACATTATTTTATCATCCTTCAACAAACTTTTTTTTATAAAAACATTTTAACAGTTGATTTATAAATAAATGAATTCTATTTAGTAGAATTTAAAATTTTATTCTACTTAGTAGAATTTTAAATCCTATTTAAAATCTTATTCTATTCATAGTAAAAAAAATTATTATTAAATGAAAAAAAAGGTCCCATGGCAGTTCTACAATTCAGTAGACAGCTCTGCAATTTAATTCAATGTGAAACCCTCATTAGGACTTGTGATATGCACAAGCTTCAAATAATATTACTACACACATATAATACATGTTTATATGTAATATGAATTACTATCCTAAATGATCCATAGACAATATCAGAATTCATAGCAACTTAGGGTTTCTTCTTTGCAAGGAAAACAAATCAGAATGCTACTAATAAGTGGTAAATTTCTAATCATCTATGCAATAAACAAACAGAAATGAAAAAGGGACAACATGCTAAGAGATATAACAGTAACAGTAAAATCGGGGTTCATTCAGGGTCCATAGCTTAATGGACAAAGAGTATGAAAGAACTTTTGACTTACTGCAAGAGATTCCATTTGCTACCCAGCAAGCATGGCACAGGAAAAAAGGAAAGGAAAGAAAGTAGAGGGTCAGTGTAATGCATGCAACAGAAAGCACAGCCCTCTTTAAGAAACATCACCATCAGCAGTATTAGCATGGCTTGCCTCAATTTTGTCAGTGGCCACTAGTGTTCCACTCCCACAACATGCATTGCATTCCAGTTAAACACAAGCTCTACACACAATGGTGAGCGCCATTGGCCAAAATAACGGGACCAGCATTTAGTAGGTTTTAAGTTTAGTTTGCTAAGATTTTGGCAGCCAGGTAACAAAAAGTCAAGCTTCTAGTGCCCAAAGGACGTAGGTGTATAAGCCTGGATGACTGACTGCTTCTTGGCTTTGAGGAGATGATCTAGTAACATAATACAGTTTTTAAAAGATCAACTGAGTAATTTTTAAAGACATTTACAGGACTGGAGCATAAAACAAGCTGCTGGGATGGGTGGGGGCTCAAGTCTGTGTCTTTAGGCTCTTTGAAATCTTATGCACTCCGGAAATTCAACAAATATTTATTGATAATATAAAAACAAATGCCATCAATACCCCAATTATCTATTTCATTACAAAATCAGTTCCTGTGTTCTTGGAAAATGTTTAGTAGGAGTGCCAATGTTCCTTTCAAAAGGATAGTGGTGGCGTTCCCCTCCTCAAAGAGAGTCAAGTACATGTAAGCATTTTTTTTCATACTTTTATGATTAAACTTAAAATAGACAATTTACAAAAAAATCTGTAATAGTTATTTTATACCAAAAGGGGTTAGTAACTTACATTTTTAATTATAGGAAGATGAAAACTTTGAGTAGGAGGGTAGGACAATAGATCCAGGGACGATAATTTTTGGTTTTCTTAAGTCGTAATCACAGTATTGGCTTAAGAATGGTCTGGGTACATGGGAATCTGAGACCATAAACTGGTTTGGAATTATTTTCTGAATTGACTTGTTGATTCTCAATCCTTATATATATATATATATATATATATATATATATATATATATATATATATATATATTTCATTTGGAATTATCAAAATATTTATAGATCAGTCTAGCTTAAGGTTCACTGACCTATGATGACAAGAAATCCTATCTTCATGCTCATAAGATTATCAATTTTAACATTTATATCAATAACACTTAGGCAGCACTTCAGTGTGGTGTTTAGTGCCCTTATCATCAGTGTGGGAATCTTCCATAATGGAAAACTCCTTTTACTGATGCAATTAAGCAACTAGACTTTAATTTAGATCTTAGAGAGCTAGTAGGGCAGTGGCATTAAACTTATATAGAAATGCATCTCTGCCAACCCCATATTGACTTAGAAAACCACAAATTAGTATTATCTATGTTGTGTTGTTTTAATTTATTTTGTTAAACATTTCCCAATTACGTTTTAATCTGGTTTGGGCTGCAAGTGTGACACCTCTGGCCTAGAGCACTGAAAGGTTAAGGGACTTGCTCATAGCCAAGATGTGTCTGAGGCAGGTCAAGAACCCAGGTCTCCTTGGCTCCAAGGCCAGACCTAATGTACTGAGCACCTCATGAATTTCTGAATATGTAACTAACAATTGTAAACTCATGATAAAAATGCAAAGACATTGACACGCTAAACATTAATTTAAAACCCTCTCAAACAATTGCATTTATTCTATGAATCATCTCACTAGGGACCAGTACATGGAGATTTTCACTCTGTTGATAATGAACAGATTCCACAATTCTACCAATGGTTGAGATTTTATACCTCAAACCCATGATAGAAAGTAAATAGCTGAGAATATTTAATAGCTTTATTGCTTTAAATAAAGCTTTAAAACTAGCAGGGTCATGCAGTTTTCATAACCAAGCCTTTGCCAATGAAATCTGCACAAGAGACAGAGCAGATTCAGAAGCCAACGATCATTAAAGTTTGCTTGTATTCCTTTTCTACCTTGAAAAAGTAGAGGATAACTCCAAATAGGACTGAAGCATTTAATATACAGTTTAGCAAATTACCGTCACTAATGGTATGCCACTATGGAATTTACTTTCTGGAAGCACGGAAGGAAGCAAAATTGAGTAAATTACACGGTCTCAGGTCAGGAAAACTGTCTTCCAAAGGAAGGGATCAATGCAAGCCAAAAAGGATATCAAGTTGGTTGAAATAAAATCTTTTCTAGTCAATAAAGGCAAAGAAAATGCTGCTAAGGAATTGCAATGCTGGCTAATTTCTTTCCTCAACTCTCTTTAGTCCAAAATAATGTCTTTCCTGGGGGCTGGCCAATTTCTGACTAATATAGCTCAGGGTATCCTTGACCTATGTAGGCAGGAGAGCTTGAGCATCCTCAAGGCACAGTGAATAAAGTGAAACCTGGAGTAAGGAAAATCTAGGATTCAAAGACCACCTCTGACTGACACATACTAGCTAGACGACTCTGGACAAGTCATTTGCCTCTCTGACCTTCAGTTTCTTTATCCTTAAAATGGGGATGATAATAACAATGCTTGTACACATCTAATCAAAGCAGCATATAATGAGGGGGGCCCTCATAGGGATGTTGGCAGGCTCAAATGAGGTGATGTATTCAGAGTGCTTTTGCAAACTTAAAACGGTTAAGGAGTGGACTTGTTACTTCATTAGGGAACTCCTGCATGAGCAGAGTTCCTCTACCAGTGCAGGTCAACACCTTCTCTGCAAGTGGAGTTTGGGAAATAATAAAGGATCTGAGTTTTAGGGAGTTACTGAAGAGTATGAGGTTAAGTGACTTACTTCATATGACCCAGTCACATTATATAACAGGTAGTACCCAGACCGGCTCTTTATCTACTATACTGGGGGCAGCTAGGTGGCCTGGTGGATAAAGCACTGGCCCTGGATTCAGGAGGACCTGAGTTCAAATTCAGCTTCAGATGCTTGACACTTACTAGCTGTGTGGCCTTGGGCAAGTCACTTAACCCTTATTGCCCCCCACAAAAAAAATCTTTGCTAAGAAAACCCCAAATGGTGTTACAGACAGTAGGGCATGATTGAAATGACTCAATATCTACTATACCACACTGTATCTAGACAAACATTAGAGTGGAAGTACCTACATATGTGAAGGGAAGCGGGGTGGCGCAATGGACAGAGTGGTAGGCCTGGAGTCAGGAAGACTCATCTTCCTGAGTTCAAATCTGATCTCAGACACTTACTAGCTGTGTGACCCTGGGCAAGTCACTTAACCCCGTTTTCCTCAGTTTCCTCATCTGTAAAATGAGCTGGAGAAGGAAATGGCCAACCACTCCAGTATCTCTGTCAAAAAAACTCCAAACAAGGTTGTGACGAGTGAACAACAATCTGCATGAATGTGTATGAGCTGTTACCACTTAATTCACTTGTCCTAAATGACAATCTACTTTCTACTTTCAGTCCCTAAAAACCAAAATGAATGGTGAAAAGCACTTTTCTGAGGAACAAATGAATGAAGCTGCATTGTGCAGCTGGATGAATACTAGCTTTAGAGGCAGAGAACCTTGATTCAAATTCTAGCTCCTACTCATTACCTGTGGGACACTGGAAAAATTAGTTAACCTTTTTGGGCCTCAGTTTTCTTACATGTAAAAGGGGAACCAGTTGGACTAGATGACCTTTGAGGTCCTCTCATAGTCTCTCTCTCTCTCTCTCTCTCTCTCAAAGTCAGTCAGTCTCTCTCCCTCTTTCCCTCCTTCCACCCTGTGATTTCATTTCATACCAGCCTTGTCTGGTTAGCAATCTGGAGTCTGAGATAATTGCTTAGGGCCCTGAGAGGTTCAATGATTTCACCAGACTAATAACCAGTATACAACAAAACCCAGCTTGCCCAGATTCCAAGCCAGCTCTCTATCCACTACACCAGAAGTGTCAAATTCATGGTTTTCCAAGACAATACGCACAAAGTCCGGAGGTATCCATTTCCATTTGAGTTTGATACCCACTGTACTACATCACACCATGCTGCCTCTTGATCCTTTATTATTTCCTAAGCTATTTTTATGCTTCTTGGCCTTTTATGGAGATATTGAGCAGGGAGACCCAGGCCATAAAACATTTTCAATGTTCCAAAGTTTTAAAGTTCCTCTTAAAAATACTGAGGAAATTCCATTGTTTTCTCTGCTTCCAAGTGCCTCCCTAAGTCCTGGCTCTGTGTTCTTGGGATACCTGGATTCCTAGAACAGCCACAAGGACATATGACTAAAAGATGCATTTTCCTGATAGGAAAAATGATTCAAACAAAAACCCCATCAAAACCCCCCAAGATCTCAAATCCTGATGATGGACTACATAGGTGACTGGGTAAACAGAGCGAGATTGTGCAGGAAGCACAGCAGGACCGGAACAACCCGGTTTCAATGCTGATTAACAACATCAAAGGTTCTTCATCATGTCTCTGTGCAGCCTTTGGGACTTAAACTGGGAAATAACCATCCAAAAGAACTTCACTATGAAGATAGAAACATGTCATAAGTATTTTTAAAATCTCCTATCAGTGTCAGCGTCTTACTTAGAACACATCACATAATCAATGCTTAATAAATGTTGAATGAATGAACATTAAAAACCTGAAAACCACTGCTTTAAACTCTGTGGGATAAAATATAGATGACAACTGGCCCAAAGGTAAAAACTAGACCTTTTTTTTCCTGCACTCAAAACCGAACACAAATGTTCTCTGTTTTCTAATGAGGCATGAGCAGTACTATACCTAAGCAGCAGTTTTCTGAGGTGTCCTACGGGCCTGAGTGACCCTAGTGACAGGCCATTAGGCACCTAGGAAAAGCCATTATTTTAGTTACATTCTGTCTTACACTTAAATAGGAAACAGAATTCTCACAGAGATTGGAAAATTTTATAGCAATGTATAGCTATAATTTATAACTTATATAATTATATATATATATATATATATATATATATATATATATATATAGTTTATAATTTATAGCTAGGTCAAATAGGCTGGGGCTACATCTAGGCCTCTGAAAGGATGGACAACATCCCATGAGATCCTTGCTACAGAAGGAAAACTCTAGACTCATATTGTAGCTAACACAAATTTCTGCTATGCCTATGGCAGATTTTGGTAACTTGAAGGGCTCATTTAAGAATCAGGCAAGCATAAGTAGTCATCAGCTTGAAGAAGAAAAAGAGAAGCTTCAAAATCTTGGCTATCCGACCCCATTAGCAAGCTGCCTTTTTTACGCCTCTACCTTGGAACGTAGTTCCCCAAGTAAGTTCTCAAACTGTGCAAATCTAACCATCCAATTACAGTGCTTCTCAGTGGTGGCTTCTTACCTAAGTCATCCAAGAAACAGTAAATGCCATGGATCCTGTGAGATGATACTGACGTTATAATAACATTTAAACACTATTTTTTCTATCTAGTCAAAGACATTTACCATGATTACTATATTTCTACTACTCTAAGTGGTAATTCTCTGAGCTATCATTTAAGCATAGACTGTTGCCTTTAAATTTGGCCTATTTGCTAACCAATTACATTTCCCCCTTTATATCAGAGACAGGAAGATAGCTGAATACACAATCATTGCGATATTTTCTCACAGAGCTGTATTAGGAAGTAGACTGTGTGGGTGTGGGTGTCAGAGGGCGCCCCTCATCATATGCTACTTTGATTAGATCTTTACAAGGGCACAGTCAGGAAAAACTGAGGCCTAGTTCACTAGAATGCTGTTCTCCTTTTCATCCATTAACTTGTGACTTAATGCATCTTCCTCTGAAGTCATCTAGGGCAGTTTTATGATTCTCAAATGGGTGATGATGGACAGTCTTTCACCATGGGATTGCTGCAGTCACAGCAGGACAATCTGCTGGAGTTTCAGATTGCAGACGTCAGGCTGAGTCATTGACAGGGAGGATCTAGAGGCCTGGGAGTCAGCCTAGGAGATGGTTAAGCAGGGTCTCTGCTTCCCTGGGATTCTTTGGGGATCAGAGGTGAACCAGACATCCAATACTTACAACAGAGTGCTCTGGCTATCTTTCCAACTGAGTGTCTCACTTTCAGCTCAGCAAAGGAAGAGGCTGGAACACCTTTAGCCGTTCTAGGACCAGTGGTATGTTATATTGATTAATCATGCATATAGAGGCAAAGGCAAATGTCCTGAACCAGTTCTTTTCTTTCCCCTCCAATACCAGCAGAAATAAGTATAAATGTTCAGTTTTCTCCCAATAGCAGTTGAGGCTATTAGGGAGATAAATTACAGGAATACTATATAAATTATATACATATTATATATTATATAAATAGCAGTTAAAGCTATATAATATGCCTTTGGTATAAGTTAATTTTGTATTAATTAATTCACCATGACACTTCAAATTAGAACCTCAACTCCTAACTATAATTTTTTAGTTCAAGTCAGATAAAGGCATTTTCTTCACATCTTTTTAAGTAGTCAGGCTCAGAGGGGCTTCAATAGGAGATGGGACTACCAGTAAATGGAATCAAGAATAGAAGCCTTTACATATCACCCAGCAGGATCAAAGACAGAAATCATTTACCTAGCACTGTTTTTCTCTTGAAGGATAATTTGTCTCAGTCCAATAATGACCTCATTCTTTTTTTTTTTTTTAAAGGACCAGTGTTGGTATGATCAGGGTCCAAGAGTCCTTGGGATACTGAGTTAAAGTTTGGAAAAAACCTACTACAAATAGCCAACCTAAGCTGGCAATCCAAGAGGGGCAGCCTTTTGTTTTTTGGCTATCTTGCTTTCCAGTGTCTCTGACTCCTTCCTGTTTTGATACACACCTGATATTTCTCATTCAAGAGAGCAGGGGAGAATGTGGAAAAGCAGCATTCACTACCTGGGGAAAAACGATCAGTTTCTCTCTCCCAGAGACTCTTCCTCAAGCATTCTCACTTATGTCTATTTTAAATGGGGGGAAATGGATAAAGGCTATTAAGAAAGACAGATTTAGGTTGGCTTATGGCTTGGTACTATGGAGAGAAATTCATGTGTTTTTCTTCTGAGGCTATACCCCCAGTGGCCATCTTCATGTTGGCAAATCCTCCCCCTCTACAAATCTCCTCCTGTGGTGGTGGTGTTTGTCCCCTAATCTCCAGTTGAGGAAGCACCCACGCCAGCTGTGCTTTCTCCAAATTCGGCCCAAGACTCCTCAGAATCATTCTAGACTTTGCCTTTGCCAGGTTATGTCTCCTACCACCCCTGGCTTTCAGTACTTTTTTTTTTTGGGGGGGGGCAGGGCAATGAGGGTTAAGTGACTTGCCCAGGGTCACACAGCTAGTAAGTATCAAGTATCTGGTCTCAAATTTGAACTCAGGTCCTCCTGAATCTAGGGCCCATGCTTTATCCACTGTGCCACCTAGCTGCCCCTTCAGTACTTTTTTTTTTTTTTTGGTTAGGAAATTGAGGTTAAGTGACTTGCCCAGGGTCACACAGCTAGTAAGTATCAAGTGTCTGAGGCTGGATTTGAACTCAGGTCCTCCTGACTCCAGGGCTGGTGCTCTATCCACTGTGCCACCTAACTGCCCCCTTCAGAACTTTTTTATGTGTTTACTTACCCCATTAGATTGTAAGCTTTTTGAAGGCAGGGGTTGGCTTTCTTTCTACTTATATTTTATTCCCAGCACTTAGTACAGTTTCTAGCATATAGTAAGTGTTTAATAAATGCCTCCTTTTCTATCCATGTGTCTTTTTAAAGTTGCTCATCATTTCTATTTCCTCTATGTACCCTGATGTGTTGAATGAGTATAGCTGCGGAGGAAGTAAGAGACTCTTGGCCTAGTTACTGGATCATGAAGGTTTGTACCAATCCTTACGTCACAAAACACACACATACATCTCTGAAACAGAAAACATCTCACTATTTGTTATTGGCGTTATTTTGATCTTTTAAAATGGAAATGTCCCAAGCATAGTGTCTAGAAAGTTAACCTTTGCTCCTCTTCTATCTATTCCTTTACATTCCTCAGGGTTCCAATTGCTTACAAATATGAGGGGAGGAAAAGTTATTTAAGAAGAAATAGAAAGCTATGCTTCTGTCCTAATCTTTGGTTTTTTTTGAGGCAATTGGGGTTAAGTGACTTGCCCAGGGTCACACAGCTAGTGTCAAGTATCTGAGGTAGGATTTGAACTCAGGTCCTCCTGAATCCAGGGCCAGTGCTCTATCCACTGCACCACCTAGTTGCCCAAAAGCTATGCTTCTGAAAAGAGCATAAATCAAAGGGATCTGTGCAAAAGCAAGTAGCAGATTGGGTCTTCCCTTTTCTTTTTCTTTTTTCTTTTTTTGCTAGGCAATGAGGGTTAAGTGACTTGCCCAGGGTCGCACAGCTAGTAAGTGTCAAGTGTCTGAGGTAGGATTTGAACTCAGGTCCTTCTGAATTCTGGGCCTGTGCTTTATCCACTGCACCACCTAGCTGCCCCCTTGGGTCTTCCCTTTTCTTGAGAACTGTTTTTGGCTTGGGGGCCAGACAGTTTATATAGTTCAAGTTAGCCAAAGAGTGTGCCTCCTGCATTATTTGGTCCAACTCTTGAGCTTTTATTATTAATATTATGTACTCATAATAGTAAAATAGTTAATGACTACTCTTTTAAGACCTGGGCATTACATGGATTTTGTGATAGCTGCTGCTCTATTTCCAGGTTTCTGTTGGCCAAGTAAAGTGGTGAATTGAAGCTGTTATTTGAGTGACTTAGACAAACTACTTGCTTTTGCCTAAACTGTTAGAGTTAGAGCAATTTTAGACCGACTAAACTTAGGTCTCTGGACTAGCCTCAGTCTGTTGTTAAATATAGTCCATGTCTCCCAAAGAATCCCAAACAGCTCCTTCTATTACTTTTCTTCTTGCTGTCAGGAAATGTGTGGGTTGCTTTCTGATCGCCGAGACCAACTTCACTATGAGTTGAAGCAGGGGTGATATTCACCATCTGGTCAAGGGCCAGTTGGTGTTAAAGAGGTGAGTGTCAATCTGCCCCCACCCTCCAAACATAGCTTCTCTAAAAAGCTTTCCCTGACCAATCCTATTCTCACCTCTGATCATCTCTGCCCTCCCCACCCTCTCAGCACTGTATCAGCCTGTGTTTGTGCTATGGGAATGAAAAAAAAATCATTTTTAAAATTTGGGACTCAGGACTATTTCTCCTGCAGTTTTTGGTTAACCAAAAATCTCACTAAAAAAAAAAGTTAACCTGAACATAGCTGTCCCATGGGGTGTGAAAATTTACTAAAGAGCCTTAAGCATTCCTTGGATAAGAAGCCAGAGGAGGAATAACTGTCCCTGACTCTTTAGACACATGTAAATCCTTTTCCTCAATCAGCCTAATTGTGAATCCTCTAAAATATAGTTTAATCTGCAACCTGACTTAGTTTACCTGTGGAGTTTGATGCAGTTTGTTTCCTTAGGGGATGTGGGAGACTTTGACTGTTTGTTAAACTTTTATGACACTGAAGTAAACATGGGATTATAGATCTACTCTTTAACTTTTGTGGCCTAAGAGGAATGTACAAGATGGCAATATGTAACCCAATTATTTTGGTCAATTTTCTGTTTAATTTTTCCTATAAGAAGCCTTGTCAGAATCCTCATGTTGGTTCAGGTTTTCTCTGAACCTATGCTTGAGCATAACAAAACTGTGGTTTTTACCTCCATAATTCCTGTGTGGTGGTAAATATCTATTTGGCAGCATTTACCTACCACATAAACTCAGAGAGGAGATATTTCTCCCAAACACTTGTTTACACATCTGCTACTCAATTGTTCTCTCAGATATTATGGATATTTGGTCAACAAACCTGGGTTTTAAGTACCCAGGGGTTAGCCACCAGGTTTTCTTCTACTTCTGTATATAAACACCAGCACTTGATGGTATTGAATACACGAAAGATCTTTCAGGGGCCCTCTTAATCATCAAGTTTTATCCAAATACAGGGAGGAGAGAAAGAGCAAGAAGATGGAGCAGGGAGAAAGTAGGTAGGACTGGGGGAAGGAAAAGAGAAGCTCAAATGAGCAAAAATAGAAGAATAAGCAAGAGCAAGAGAAAAGGCATAAGTATCTAGAGAGAGAGAGAGAAGGAGCAATATGAAACAACTGAACAAATAAAAATAAGTTGACCAAAAAAAATTACAGACATATTTTATGTTTCTTCTTAAATGATGTGAGAGATATATAAGTAGAACCCCAACCTAAATGCTTATGGAATAGGGTACTCTGGCTCAATGGATTTTCTGATTAATTTGGTGTTAACTAGAAAGCTCTTTCTGTTTTGGTCCTTGTTAAAAAGCGTTTCTAAAATACATCAACTCATTTTCTTGACTTAGGAAGTAAAATCTAATGAATCCTCTTTGATGAGTGAAGATCTTGAAGTACCTTGGGATTGTCATTTAGATATTCCAGGATCATTACACTGAACTTGGAGGTAAGTAGAAAAGATAGGAAATTGGTCTAGGTCTACACTGGTCCCAATGTATAACTGAGGAACTGCTTTCTTGACTAACTTCTTGATATATGAACATATTTTCCTGTGATATAGTGGTGGTTTTTTTTTCCCTGCTGTTAATACAGCAAACCCAAATCTGTATAGAAGCTATCCTGCTTTTTTTTTTTTTTCTGGGCAGGGCAATGAGGGTTAAGTGACTTGCCCAGGGTCATACAGCTAGTAAGTGTCAAGTGTCTGAGGCCATATTTGAACTCAGGTCCTCCTGAATCCAGGGCCAGTGTTTTCTCCACTGCGCCACCTAGCTGCCCCTGCCATTTTTTAAAATGGTCTAAATTCACCCACAGCTTTTTAGTAGATAAAGAAGATACAGCCATGGTACTTTCTATTCATCCTCTTTGCTCACTGTCCTTTCTTCTTCCATTTCATCCCTGGTGTGAGGCCAGAGTGGTACTAGGAAAGAGAGCTAGAACAAAGCTTCCGAGTACCTTGAAAATGATATCCTCTGCATTAAAAAAAATTGGACTTGCCCTGTATCTTCCTGTCTAACAGAGGCATAGCACTTTCACTCTAATGCAATCACAAAATAAATGCCCACCTGTTATACAGAATGGAATTTTCAGGTATAAAAATACACATTTATAAGAAGTTATATTGTAAAAAGTCTCACGTTGCACCCCATGTTTTCTGCCTTTAGGCAGCAAGGTGGTGTAGTGGACAGAGTACTGGACTTATATAGAAAAAACCTGACTGGTATATGACCCCTAGGCAAGTCGTTTATTCTTTTTTTGCCTCAGTTTCCTTCTATCTAAAATGGGGATAATAATAGCATCTACTTCCCAGGCTTGCTGTAAAGAACAAATGAGATAATATGTATATGTGTCAAGGGTTTTGCAAATCATAAAGTACTATATAAATGCTACTTATTGTCATTGTGATTAGCCCTGCCTCCACCTGGAAATGATAGTGGGCATTAGAAGCAGTACTAAGGTGCACTTTAGGGCATAGGAGGCAGTCAGCTTTAAAGAGGGAAGACAAATACAAGGCTATTTGCTCTAAAAATATCAGTTCTTTTACTTCCCCTTTAAGTCATTCACTGAAACAATTACTTAATTCTACAGTTTCACAAAAGTAGGGGAAATGGTATTCACTACTGAAAAACCACCTTTTTACTGATCCAATGTACAGTTTCCTTTCTTTTAAAAAAAGCTTTCATGCTTTCTATCTGTTTCCCTCCATTTCTCTGTCATGTAAATAGACATTCAGAGCATTTCCTTTTAGTCACCAAAAAAACTAATTTGTATGTAGTGGGTATTCCCAGATATAAACTTGGGTCCTCAGCCTCCACTGAGGAAGACATTGTTCAGCATTGACAAGGCTCCTTAATAAGGTGGGAAATCCACTTGATAAGGTGTAAACTTGGCTTGGGTACTTGTTGCTCCATTTATCCATTAAGGATAAATAATTACTGAGTCACTTGTTCTTAGAGTGAACTAGGTCCTTGGGTTTGGGCATAGCTTTTAAAAGAGGGCTAGAGAGACAACAAGAGCTGACAAAGTGATGTTGGACTGAAAGTGGTTGGATCCTCCTGGACTTGGTGCCCTGGAAGGAAATCCTATAGTCCTAAGGCCCCTCTGCGGAACCTTGTCCTTTTTTTTTTTTTTTTTGTGAGGCAATTGGGGTTAAGTGGCTTGCCCAGGGTCACACAGCTACTAAGTTTTAAGTGTCTGAGGCTGGATTTGAACTCAAGTCCTCCTGACTCCAGGGGCGGTGCTCTATCCACTGCGCCATCTAGCTGCCCTGAACCTTGTCCTTAAACTGGAGCAGTGGAAGAATTTCTAGATCAACCATTCTAAACCTAGCGCAGGAGTTCTGGAGCAAGCAAGAGCTAAAGCCAAAGAATGTGAAGGACAGTGAAGGAATAGTCTTGAACCTTGTCCTTCAATAATCTGATGAATTATATGGACTGTACAAATTGGGGAAGGCAGGAGTTTTTTTGACCCTGAGCAAGCAAGCCCCTTAACCCTTGGGGTGGGGTGGATTGACCCAGGATAGTACTCTATAAGCTTGGAAGACCAGACAAGTGTCTGTTTCCAAAGTGGGGCTAACTGGAGAGCAAAGGGTGATTTATGGACACAAATCAATCAATCAATCAATCAACAAGTATTTATAAAGTGCCTACCATGTACTAGACACTATGCTAGGCACTAGAGATACAAAACACAATGAATGAAACCAATACCTATGAAAGAAGCTTACATCCTAATGGAGGATATGAATCCTTTGCATTTTTGGTTGTGTGAAAGCCTTTAATGTCTGAAAATGGCACTAAGACCTTTGGGATACCCTGTATTTGTTGTTCTGTGAGCCTGAATTACAGCATGGGAGTTGAGGGCTCTTTTCCTTTTTCTTTTTTTTCTTTTTGTTTTTAATTTTTATTATTTTTTTGTGTGAGGCATTTGGGGTTAAGTGACTTGCCCAGGGTCACACAGCTAGTAAGTGTCAAGTGTCTGAGGCCGGATTTGAACTCAGGCCCTCCTGAATCCAGGGCCGGTGCCCTATCCACTGCACCACCCAGCTGCCCCTCTTTTCCTTTTTCAATGGAGAACTAGACTTGAACCAGATACTACAAGAGGAAAGCTTGTGGGGAACAGAAGAGGCAAAAAGAAAGGGATTTGTACGAGGCATCCTCCAACCCCCAAATGAGGTTAGGTCATACAAACTTAAAACTTTGGTTCTAGGCCATAGAGTCCATGCCATTGTTCATATCTAGTCACAGGCTTATAGAATTGCAGATTTAGAGCTGGCCTCCATTTTATAGAAGAGGAAACTGAGGCCATGAGAGTTTAAGTGACTTGCCCAAGGTTACACAGGTAGTAGACAGCAAAGTCAGGATTAGAACCCAGGGACTCTGTCTCCAAATCTGGTGTTCTCTCTACTGCACAGCGAAAATGGTTTGACAGATTTATGATTTATTTTTCTAAAAAGCCAACTGTAATGTTTAAGAAGGTCCCATAATGGCAGTTCTAGAAACAAAAACTTTCTCTCTAGCCTCAGGGAGCCATATGGAAAGTAAAGACTTCTCTCTGTTACCCTCTCAATGGGTCTCAAGTTTTCTTAGGATGAAACTTTTTCTATGTTTGGTCTCCTGTTCTGCTTGCTCATTTCCCCCCTACTAAGACTATAATAAGGAGCTCAAGTCTAAAGGTGTAAAAGACGGTACCTCTCTCAACTGAGGTATAGGTCTCTAGCATCTTGGAACAGACAAGGAAGAGAAATGAGTGTGGTATTGCGGAAAGTACACTGGATTTGTAGCCTGGGAACCTGGGCATGACAAGTAACAATTTCTAAGGACCTTCTCCTATTTTTTTTTAAATTAAAAAATTTTTGGTGGGTTAAGTGACTTGCCCAGGGTCACACAGCTAGTAAGTGTCAAGTGTCTGAGGCCGGATTTGAACTCAGGTCCTCCTGAATCCAGGGCCGGTGCTTACCTTCTCCTAATTGTAAAAGGAAGGGCTTGGACTAGATTCTCTCTAAAGTCCTTTCCATTTCCCTATCCTAAGAGTTGAAAAATAAGCATGCCTATGGCAAGAGGCCTTTCAGCAGGGATTATTTTCAGTCATTACCAAGCTGGACTTGATCGAAACATTCTAGAATTTACTGCTGGGTTCTTTTTCCCCTCATCATGTGCTGCTTTTACACCAGCATATGAAGCTTCTGGCCCGCTCTCAGGCAGGCACATGCTTTGGCTGCCTCTTTCAGCAGCAGTGATGAATCGGGAACAATCTTCCCCATATTCACTTGTAGTGACAATGGTTCCCATTGATGAAATGGCTTGCTCAGCTCCATCCTCTGGCTGTGAAATAATTCTAAGTTGTAGTATTAAATTAATACGGAGGCAACTTGCATTGTGATTAGCAATCTTTGCTTGAAGTCTCAGAGAGACCTCAAGTCTTCTGAAAGAACTAATGATGGTGTATTAATACCAGTAGAATGAGCATTGGAGTGGGAGTCAGGAGACCTGGCTTCTATTCCTGGCTTTGTTACTCACTAGCTGTGTGACCATGAGCAGGTGGCTTGATCTCTCTGTGCTTCTGTTTCCTCATCTGTAAAGGGGGAGGGGGCAGGCAGATTAGATGATCTCTAAGGTTCCATTTCTTCCAGGTCTTAAACTCGACCACTCTAGTGGTTCAGTGAAATTCTTTTTTTTTTTTTTTTTTTTGGCCAGGCAATGAGGGTTTAGTGACTTGCCCAGGGTCACACAGCTAGTAAGTGTAAGGGAAAGTCTCTTTCTCTCTTTCTTTTTTTCTTTTGAAATTCTTTATATGCTGTAGCAATAAAGATATGTTATAAGATAATCAGTATAGTTAAGTAGAAAGCAGAAAATCAGGGATACATACTTATATAGTTTTGTTTCTTAAAAAAAAGCAAATAAATGCACAATAACGCACTGATGTGCTCTCTCAAATAAGGTGTGGATGCCTACGACTAACAACACTAAAGCCATCTGCCTTTTATACAAATACATGGCATATCACCCCATTTTCTCTCATTCCTACACTCAAATTTCACTAGCTGTTTTATAAAATGAGTTCTGTATTTTACATTTCACATGCTAAAGCCAACTTTACACTATGAGCTCAGTGCACAGACTTTTTATAGGGTGGGGTGGGGGGCAGAGGGACGAAAAACAACACACCACGTCAAAGCACAGAAGAGAAAAATCCCAACAATCTTTTATTACCTTTTCTTCTGAGTCTCCTGGTTGACAAGTAATTACACCATCTCTTGATCCTCCAGCAAATGTTGCCTTGCAATTTGCAAGCCACTGTTTTCAGGAAAAAGACAGGCATCAGAAATAGAAGAGCACAGATAGGTTTAGTGATGGCTTGAGAATATTTTAATGTCAGTTCTTCGCAGCATAAGATGAAATCTGTTCTGTCTTTATCTGTGTGGCATAATAAGCTTTTACTTTGGTGAATTTTTAGAAAACCTCATCTTCTTTTAAACTGAGCTGAAACTCTTAAGTATATTATCTCTCTATGGCTTCAATGATCATCTTAAATCTTAGTTTTAAGACTGTTCAAATCTCAAATCCTGAAAATAGATTTCATAAGCCCCTGCTTAATATAGGTTTATATCTAGGATATTCAAAAAGTCTAAATTTATCTCTCTACTTTTTTGTTTTTTTGGTGAGGCAATTGGGGTTAAGTGACTTGCCCAAGGTCACACAGCTAGTAAGTGTTAAGTGTCTGAGGCCGGATTTGAACTCAGGTACTCCTGACTCCAGGGCCAGTGCTGATCCACTGCGCCACCTAGCTGTCCCTCTACTTTTTTATAGCAAAACACATAACTGCACAGATTATGGAAACCTTTTAGAACACTGGTGTTCTAAACTTGTAACATTGTTACAGGCTGTGTTACATTAAGCTTTTAATTAAATAACTATGTCTTAGGGGAACATGATTTGATTTATGATACACCTGAATCTTAGAAATTAAATTCTAAGTGGACAGGCAAACTCGGCTTGTCTGTACAATATGGTAATCTCCAGTGTGGTAGTATTTTAATTATCTGACTTCTGGTATCTTAAGTATTTGGAAGAAAGGTAAACTAAAAGTTTTTGTGGTTTGTTTTATTTTTTTTTAAAAAGAGAAAAGAAAAGAGGTAATGGTTTGGGGTTTTTTTGACCATTTATACACAGTGAGCTTCTGACAATAACAATAATTGCCAGGAGAGGTAGAGACAAACTGGAAGCCCTTGATGTGGCTGGTCACTTTACTAATCTATAGTTTAAAAATAAGCTTATGATGGCCACAGACGTTGGCATGAAGGGGCATTAGCACGGGAAAAAATGGCAAGGGAAAGAATCTGAGATAGGAGAAAAAATCAAAGGAGAGGATTAGACAGCATGATATACTGGAGAGAACACTGGGTGAGGAATCAGGAACCTGGGAACTGATGCTGTGTGCCCAGGGACAAATTAGTCAACCTCCTCAGGTTTTCATTCCTCATCTGTAAAATGAAGTGGTCAGGTAAGATGATCTTTAAGGTCTTTTCCAGTTTTGAAATGAGAGGAGAGAAAATGGTGCTCTTATCAGATGCCCTTTCAGAGAAAGGAGTTTTAAGGATTAGTTCTAGTTCTGACCCCAAAGTTCTACTGATTGGATCAATCAGGCAGGAAGACAGAGAAGGGGGGGGGACGGAAATGCCATGTTCCACAGTTTCATTTAGTTTTTAAAGAGATAATCATTTCGTATTTGAAGTGGAACTAGCTTAATTTGAAGAACAAATACAAACCAGCTGTAATTATTTGTCCTTAAAGCTCTTTGCTTCATTACTTAATAATGGATTAGGAACTAGTTAACAAAATTAGATGCACTGTGAATAAGGACTTGATTTGGTTAAGAAAACTGTGCTCTATCTTTTCAAGTACTCAGAAGCAGTTTCTTAAAAAGAAAGGCAAAATCTTCTCAGGTTAAGGCCTGCCAAAGACTGGTGCCATCTAATTAGAGCAAACCTAGAAAGTTGTAGACACAGTCATCACTTACTGTGATGGAGATATAATAAGAAGAACAACAATAATAGTTTGTTGAGTTGAGTTATGCTGGACTCTTCATGACTACATTTGGGAATTTTATTGGCAAAGATAATGGAGTGATTTACCAATTTCCTTTTCCAGCTTATTTTACAGATGAAGAAACTGAGACAAAGTGGGTTAAGTGACTTGCCACAGCCAGGACGTGTCTGAGGCTGGATTTGAACTAAGGCCATAATTGACTCCAGGCCTGGCACTCTATTCACTGCATCACCCAGCTGCCCTAATTATAATGATAGCTAATATTTACATAGTACCTACTATGTGCCAGGAGTCATGCTTAGCACTTTACATTTAATCCTCACAACCATCCTAGGATAGGTGCTATAATTATCCTCATCTTATACAGATAAGGAAACCAAGGTAAACAGAGGTTAAGTGAGTTGTCCAAGGTTACACAGCTAGTAATTGTCTGAGGCTGGATTTGAACTAAGGCCATAATTGATTCCAGGCCCAGTGTTCTATCCACTCAGCCACTTAGTGGCATTATATTCCATTATTAAGTAATGGAATAGTTCCTTAGAAGCCCAAGTAGGTCCAAGGTCCTACTGGTAAAAAGCAATAGAATTTGGATTTGAATCCAGATCCTTGGACCCCTATTCCCACCCTAATTCAGACATTCTTTCCACTGCTTATTGGCTACACTTAGTGCACTAATCCAACAGCAAAGAAGCATGGCTTACCGAGAGAGTGGCTTCTTTTCTGTTGTTGTAGGTATCCAGATATTCTTGCAGTTCTAAAACACTGAACTTCAGCTTGTCAAGAAGTCCACAGGATAGGAGCTAAAGATATAGGAATAATTTTACAACAACTAAATTAGCTTTAAACAAATGTAAAGGTATAACTGTACAAATTGAGAAGAAACTCTGTTCAGAACTAGCGCCAGGGCAGGTGGTAGTATATATAGGAACACACATATACTCTGCATATATAACCAGGGTACATATGTACATATATTAGTGTGTATACACATATAAGTGTGTGGGGAGGTAGGTGGTACAGTGGATAGACTTTCCGGCCTGGAGTTAGAAAGACTCATCTTCATGAGTTCAAATCTGGCCTCTTACTTGACTGAACAACAACATATATGTGTGTATATGTACACATTAATGTATATGTTATATAGTCACATTTACATAGTGTTTTAATGTTTACCATGTTTGAAGAGAGGGGGAGGTGGTAGGTAGTACAAGTATATTTAGTTTCACCTTAAAGATAGGGAAACTGAGGCTCAGAGAGCACAGGATCTTAGGGCTAATAAATAAATGTTAGAGTCAGGATTCAAACCCAGGTGTCTCTGAGGTTTAAATCCTGGTTTCTTTCCACATCCTCTCCAGTAGTTTGCAATGCTGTACTGGTATTAGTTGTTGCTGTTGTTCAGTCCTTTCAGTCGTGTCTGTCTCTGTGATCATATTTGGGATTTTCTTGGTAAAGATATTGGAGTGTTTTGTCATTTCTTTCTCTAGCTCATTTTACAGATGAGGAAACTGAGGTAAAGAGGGTTAAGTGACTCAGTCAAGGTCACGCAGCTAGTAAGTTATCAGGAAGACCTGAGGCTGAATTTAAACTCAGGTCTTCCTGACTCTAGGCCCAGTGTACCACCTACTTACCTCCAAGCCACAGAGCTTTAGTTCTAGGACTTAGCTGAGTGCCTTGAACATAGTAAACACTTACTGAAGGTTAGCCTGACTGTCTAAGCTGGGCATGTCATTCCCTGTTAACTAAGGATGGAGGATACTCACGGTCTCTGCATCCACAAAAAGCGTCGGGCATTCAGAGCAAGAAGTCAGCATTTGGGAAGAACTAACAAATTTGGAGCCAATTCCCCGAAGGTTGTCCCCAAGGTAACTGGCCGCATCACAAGTCAGGAAGCAGAACCTTTTCTGAATATTCTGAAAAACACACACCAAAATCCCCCCCCCCCCCAACTCATTGGTATCTTTCTCACATGAAGTTGGGTTGTCTTCATTCCCCCAGACTATTTTTATTTTTTCTTCTTTAATCAACAAGTATGCAACAAGTTCTCTCTCTTCAAGGGAAGCAAATGTTTGTTTAAAAAGTGTTCTAAATAGTACTCTTCTGAGGCCAAGCAGAAGTTGAGGAGGTCAAAACAGTTTTGTCCTTTATTGTTATGAGTGGGTCCCTGTAATCACACATATTCAGGGTAGGATGCATTTATTCCCACAAATTCCCCCTCAGTTTGGGTGGCACGCTGTTATTTCTTGTATCCTCTTTGTCAGGACTAAAGTGGCATTTTTTCGATGCACGGATCGATCCTCGAGACCAGGTTTCCTCAGTTAGTTCCTAACTGTCATCATTGCACAGATGCACCCCGTATGGTTCATTTGATTCTAAGAACTCATCTACGTTGGAGAGCTGCTTGGGACCCAATCAGTGGGACAACAATGGAGCACATTTATAAAGGAAAAACTGAAATTAAAAAAAAAAATGGTGTAGTGCTTCCAAAATTACAGGTAGTGCTACCAATCTTTTCTTTCTTTCTTTCTTTTTTTAAATCAAAGATCCCCTTTAATAAGTCTATATACCCGGACATGAGATGTTCAGGCTCATTAGAAAATAAATGGGAAAATGGCAAACAGACCCCATCAGATAATGGCCGAAGAGGATTAATTATGAGAAAACCAAACAGGAGGCATCTTTGACGATCTTATCATCTGCATTTGCTACACAATATGCTTCTGTTATTATTAGGTAGCATTTTATAGAAATGGATACAAGGTGAAGATAAGACATTTTCTATTCATAAAGCTGAAAAAATGAATTTGAACCATTTTAGTATGGAAGAGAACAATGTCTAAGAGAAGAGAAAAATTCTGAAGGCAAAGCTAGAATTAAATCTGTTGAAAAAGCCAAGTTGATGGTCCATATTCAGAAGCATATTCCTTGTAGTTATCCCCCAGTACAGACATTTACTCTATGACAAAAGCCATACAAAACTTCCTCTTCCTGCTCAGCTTATGAGGAGTCTTTTTTCTGTTAATGATAGAATTTTTCTACTTCGTTCAATAAATGGGCAGGGCCAGGGCAGCAAGGGAACAAGTTTAATGGTTAAATAAATAAGCCTGCTACATCAGAGTTGAAGGAAGGATAACTGGGCAAAGATTTGCTCAGGCCAATTCCAAAATATGAACCAGTTCCCTGGTGATAAGCATCAGATGGCTGGGATAGGATATAGGTAGAAAAAATAGGGACTCTGATGGAGGAGGCAGGTCAGGTGAACCGAGAAAGATTGTATGTGGGGACTAAGGCTTGGAGGATAACAATGCAGTTGGAAACATGTTCTGAAGGCCAATTGAGGAGCAGATTAAGTTTGAGGCAAGGGCAGAAGTTTGAGGCAGAAGCAAGAGTTGAGATTTCTCCCAAGAGGGTAAACTTTCAGGTCAGAGATTTGTTAATGTCTTCTTATAAAGGAGTGGCTTTGTTGTTGTTCAGTCCTGTCTGACTCTTCTTGACCCCACTTGGGGTTTTCTTAGCAAAGGTACTAGAGTGGTTTGCCATTTCCTCCTCCAGCTCATTTTATAAATGAGGAACTGAAACAAAGAGGATGAAGTGACTTGTTCAGGGTCACACAGCTACTAAGTGTCTGAGGCTGGATTTGAACTCGTGAAAGTGAGTCTTCTTGATTTCTAGCCCAGAGCTCTATCCACTACTCCACCTAGCTCTGCTTAATTTTCCAGAAAGCTCTGCCTCAGAAGTGATGGATGCTGGTGTACCGTCACACCCTTAAGAGGCCCAGTTGGCCTAGGTAATATGGGACATCTCTGGGGCAATAATTTTGTCTTCTACAGCCCTGAAATCCTTTGTGTTTTATAGAGGATAGCCCTATGATATCCTTAGAGTAGACTAAATGCTTTGCTGAGGACCCGGAGAGATTCAGTGTGTTCCAGGTCCTCCAGTTCCCCATATTATTTCACTGGTGGAATGTATAGTGGGATATTTGCTAACAGCTCTGATGCCTGGTTTCAGCTGGGGTCTGTGTCCTAGGCACCTGCCCCAACTGGGTGAATGTGAGCAAGGTTAGGACTGAAGGTATTGTGAATGGCTATGTAGGGAGGAGGATGGCCAGTCTGATGCACAGGTATAGAGACTGATAACTCAGACCAGAACTGGGTAAGAGCTGGGGGTCTACAAGTAGGAAATGTGAGCCAAGAACGGTGGAAGGGTGGGGCAGGCACAGGCCAGGGGCTGCGATGGGATGCAGAGAGGAAAGCAGGCAAGTACTCTTTACGAGTAGACAAACCAGGTCAGACAGTGGACTGGGGGAGGCCAAAACCAATGCTAGGTCTACGGTGGAACAGAAAATGAAAGGTTAGGTCTAATGGTTAATGTGTTGATTTGTTTTGCTTGTATTTATTTGTTAAAAGGGAGGACTTGGGATGGAGTAGGAATGAATTACTACACAATAAGAGAAATCAAACAGCAGAGAAAGAAGAGAGTATTAATAGAACATTAAAAACACAGAAGAAAACAAAAAAAAAGTTCAGAAGGGGACACAAAGGGTAATTTTATGACTTCCATGTTAAATAGAATATCCACTTAGACACTATGTAAAAAGTTCATAGTTTTGCATAAAATTCTCTTGTTTGTTCTATGTCTACAGGATTGCTTATGCTTGCTGATCATTATTAAGTTCATAATAAAAAAGGAAATTGTTTAAAAAAAGGAAAAGAAAAGGTTAGGTCAGAATCAAAGAAGATATGTGAGAGACAGAAACACAGAGAGAGAGACACACACACACACACATGGGGAGAGGGGAGGAGAGGGAGAGGGAGAGGGAGAGGGAGAGGGGGAGAGGGAGAGGGAGAGGGAGAGAGAGCGGGAGAGAGAGCGAGCGCGAGCGCGCGAGGTTTCAGTTGTACAGCTCAGAGGGTAAGTGTCCCTGCACTTGGTCTATGAGTCAGTCTTGTAAAACTGGCGGGGAGGGAGAGGGTAACATGTCATGTATGAAAAAGCTGGCTAGGAAGAGTTATGGAGAATGGTCTTTGTTAGCTCAGTTCCCATGGCTGCTATGAATGGGAGTAAGCCATGTTTGTAGCTGCCACTGGCATGTCTAAAGAACAGATGGGAGGTAAAGGCACAAAGAAGAAATAGAGCAAAATGAAAGGAGGAGGTGAGTTGAAGGGAGACGGGAGAAAGGAAAAGGAGACCAGAGACCAAAAAAAAGTAGTATTGGGGGAGTGGGGGTGTGGGAACAAGGGCAGCAGATGGTGCCACTTGGTAGCAGCTTTGCCCATCTGCCTCTACCTGAGGGAGGCGAGAGTTTTAGAAGAGGCCAGAGTGGCTGGAGAAAAAATATAATAAGCATTTCTGACCAAGGTTCTAAGGGAAGTTTCTGTGCTGGAGTAAAGGATAATGGAAAAGAGAAATGAAAGGGAATGCTGGTAAGCAGTAGGGGGCTGTACTTCTGGGATCCCTCACCTCTAAGGCTCCGGTGACCTTGACAACGCTATCCAAAGACTTACCTTAAATAAGGAGGAGAACACATGGAACGTGTACACGGCGCAGGAACCATCGGAGTCTCCCATGAGCTGGTTGATGTGACTGCGCCAGGCTTCTTCTGCATCATCACATGCAGCTGGTTGAAAAGCAGCCAGGATGGCTGAGAAGAAGGGCGAAGGTGGCGGAGAGATGCCCCTGTCTCCATCTCCATAGCTGGAAGAGAGGAAACGAGCTTTGTTGACAATGCCAAGCCATGCTTTAAAAAAAATTGACAAGAAATCCTCAGAAGCTCTAAACTCTGACTAATAAAATGAGTTTTCTCTAAGGTTGCTTTCGGTCCTGGCTCTTCATTTTCCTTAGCTCTCTAGTGTTCTTTTATAGTTCTAGGTAAAAGAACAGAACAGAATAGGGGCAGGTGGGTGGATAGAGTGCTAGGCATTGAATAAGGAAGACCAGGGTTCAAATCCAGACCCAGACGCTTCCTATCTGTGTGACTCTGGCCAAGTTACTTAACCCTGTTTGCCTCAGTTTCCTCATCTGTAAAATGAGCTGGAGAAGGAAATGGCAAACCCCTTCAGTATCTTTGCCAAGAAGATGCCAAATGGTGTCTGACTAGGCACAACTGAAACAACTGAACAACAATAAAAGAAAAGAACCCTTGAATTCTACATATGCTCTTTTATCTTTCAACAATGTCTTATTGTAAATTTTCAATATGGTCACTACCTAGACTAAGGGCTATTTTCTCCTTTATTTTCCTTCTTTAAATACTAATTTCTGCACTTTAGGACTATTTACTCCCCAGTTTTAATTGAGTTTATAGTCTACTATATTTGATTTTTCCTTTATCCCAAACTTCAAGGTAGCATGGAGCATAGGGCAATACACCTGCAATGAAGAAGACATCAGGTCAAATCCTGCCTCGGACATTAGTGGTTGTGACCCTGAGTGGGTCACTTAATTTCTGTATGATTCAGTTTCCTCATCTGTAAAATAAAGAGGTTGGACTTGATACCCCATAAGGCCCTTGCTAGTTTAAAATCTGTTCTTATAACTATATAATCCTTTGATGTTTCTTAACCCTCCACAATTTCACCAATATCCTTTAAAAAGAGAAAGAAGACAGGAAAGGTGAAAGAATATTAATGAATGTATACATCTAAATATCAGAGAGAAGGAAAGGTTAGTAAGATGAGCTCAAGATCAAGAGAAGCTCAGAAAAGAAGGGAGGGAGGCAGAGATATCTATGTATATGTCATTAATGTCACCTGTGCCTTTTCTAACATCCTACTTCTTTTGAATTTTACCTACTGATTCTCCTCTCCCTATAAGAGGATCTTTTCTTAAGAAAAGGAGGTTTTTGATGTCTTTTCCCCATCACTGATACTTCTGAATAATCCCTTCTAACGACAGAGTACTGTAAAAATAAATGGAAACATTGACAAGATTTGACAGTATTTGCTTCATTCTATACTATTTATCCATTTCCTTTCTATGGATCAAGGGTGAAGAATTGATGTTCAGATCCATCAATCTTAATAAAGGATTTTTTCCCCATAATAATATCTAAAATTTTCTGCTCAGTTTTTAACTTGGGCCTTTACCAGTCAGTGGATTAAGGAATTCTTGTTGTCTTTAGCATTTTGGTTGGGTCTCTTCAAGACCACTTTATGGGTTCCTCACAAGGATCTTGTCTTTGTTCTTTCCTAGTCTTCCTTTATTGATGCTCCCAGGACAAATGAAACAGATCTTTGAATTTCAGTCACTATGCTGAAGCAGCCACTTATACGAACTTACATCTTTCAGTTTATGAAAAGCCTCTTATTTCCAGGCTTACCATCTATTATCTTTAAGGCTTTTAAAAGCTACATAAATTTAACCACATACATCTTGCTTTTTTTGTGCTAAGTCCTTTGTTTTGACAAGTTCTTTTGTTAATCTCTCTTTTTGGTTTTACAAAGCTCAGGAAACCTGCACAGTATGAGGCGGGGTGGCTACAACCCAATTGATGCTCCATCCTGAGAACAGTGGGTCAAATGGTCAAATAGGCTCCTCTGTTAAGGAAGGGCAACAGACCTGGGGAGGCATTATCCCTCTGCACTTAGCAGAAACTGTGTTGCATGATAGCGTTTGCTAGGATTCTTCTCACTTTTCTCAACTTAACTTATATTCCTTTACCTGTGGTGTAGAAACTTTTATGTGTAAAGCCCAAAATGAAAGTCTCTAACCTCAAGGACCTTACTTACACTCTACTAGAAGGGAACAACCTATTTACAAATAAAGAAATACTTGGTATATGCTTTGAGGTTTCAAGAGGAGCATAGAACCTGGAGAGATGAGGAAAGGTTTCATGTATCTGAGGGGTGCTTTGAAGCAAGTTAGGGATCCTATCAAGTGGAAATAAAGAGAGAGTTGCAAAAGCATGGAGGAGGGACAGAGAACGAACGTCATGTACAGTGAAAAGCCAGGAAGATGTAAACTCCTTGAGGGCAGGGATTATCTTTTGGTTAGTACCTGCACCAAGTCCTACTTAGATACCTCTTGGAGAGGTGACCCTAGGGGAACCCTCGAGAAAACCAGATATAATGACCTGACTTCAAACTGACCTTGGTTACTATGATCCTGGGCAAGTCACTGTCTGCCTTGGTTCCCTCATTGGTGAAATGGGATAATGATAACCTCTACCTCTCAGGGTTGTTGTAAGGATCAAATGAGTTATATTAGTAAAGCACTTAGGCTTCACATTTTCAAATACTTCTTTGACTATTTAGGAGTATCCAGTGTAATACAGAACCTTACAGTAGGTGCTTAAATAAATGTTTTTGCCGAATTTGCAGATTTTGAGTTGTTAAAATAGTTAAGAAGGTACTTAGTCATACTTGGGCTAAAATAAAGTCATACAAGGGCACTACTCTGTGCCACATGAGGATTTTTTTTTTTTACCTTGCCAGAGTAAACTGGTCCAATGCTCGGTCCCCTTTTTCTTCAGCTTCAGTCATGTCTAGGCTGAAGCTATCACTGCACTCAAATGTTGCTGGGAGTTCATTGATAGAACCAGAGAGTTCATCTTCATGCACCGTGGTGTCTTCCTCTTCATTGACACCTTCAGCCTGAAAGGACAAATGGAGGGGAAATAGCAAATATGTTACAACTGTCAGGACACATGCTAACAGGAAAATTTGCTAAAGCAAAGAAAAACGACAAAAAAGAGATGGTGAAATCTTTCTGTCCCAAAAAATCCATCTTCTAGTTCATGACTTGGTCATTTTCCGAATAGCTCTAATAAACACTGTTTACTCTTTCTCTAGTCTTCCTTCTTTTACCTTACAGAATAATGATTTGAGAAGCTGGGCAGGTCCTTAGAGATACTCTCATCTGATGCCCTCATTTTAGATAGGAGGAAATGGGGCCCAGAGAGGGAAAGGCCAGCCTAGTCTCCTTGGCAGAGCCGGGACGAGGACCCACCCCTTCTGACTCCTAGAGGACTCTGTCAGCCTCAAACCTAGGACTCTCTGAAGCAAAATGCCTTGGATCTTGTGACTCAGAGTCGGATGGGCTTTTTGTTGACCTTTTCCAAATTGGGAATGTCCTTAAGATGCACTAGCTATACATTTTGCCCCTGGGGAAGACCACTAAAGATGACAGATTTGAAGGTAAGAGCTGACTCGGCTAAGCTGGGCATCCAAGTGAAAGGTTTATGGAACAGAGCTGAGCTAGACCTGCTGAAGGGCAGGAAAAAGACAGAAAAGAAACGGAAAAGGAGGGTGTGCCTGAACCTGGGCCAGGGGGAAACCAGCCAGAGAACTGATTGTTCTGTTAAGAAAGGAAGGAAGGCAACTGGATCACGGAGCAAAAGAGGAAAGTGAAAAAAAGCACATGGATATGCTTTGGTGAGTCAGTTTCTTAAAAGAAAACCAAACCAAAAAAAAAAAAAGAATAAAAATTTACATGAATTTGACCAACATCCGCAATGAAAGATTATAACAAGTTAATATCTGACAACCTCTTGGGTATATGGCATGGTAAGTATAATATAAATATGGCCAAAGGGCTACTGAATTCATAGGAATTTTAAAGTAGAAGTAGGAAGAATGGACTTTTCATTATTAGGCTATGTTTTCAAGTCTTTAGGGAGTAGGAACTAACTTTTGGGTTTTATCAGCTCTCATTAATTACTCTTTTTTTGGGGGGGGGGTGCAATGAGGGTTAAGTGACTTGCCCAGGGGTACACTACTACTAAGTGTCAAGTGCCTGAGGCTGGATTTGAACTCAGGTCCTCCTAAATCCAGGGCTGGTCCTTTATCCAATGCCACCTTGCTGCCCCCTACTTACTCTTTTTAAATGACAGCTTTGTTGCCATGGTAAGATTGAAGGGTTGAAGGGTTTTGGGGGTTCCCTATTTCACAGAAAGCTCAATCAATACAGGAAATTCAGCCCTCATGAAGAAGGATGGATGGTTTTGCATTGATTTCACTGACGAATTTAGCAATGAGACAAACTTTTCCAGGTAAAAAAAAAAAGTTATATTTGGGCAAGCCCTAAAAATGTAACTCTTAGCTAGCTTTCTGTGTGTGGAAGCTGGATTTTATAGAACTGGAAATAGAAAAATGAAGAAAATAATGACATTAAAACATTTTAATATGGAAATAAATTGCAATGCCATTTACTCTGGTTTTCTTTTCATACAGAATTTCAGGGAAACACTTTCTACACTTAATGGGAGATCCCTGGTACTTATATCCCCTCTATTCAGAAAGCTCCCTCTCTTCTTGGAAACTTTTTTGGGGGTGGAAACGATACTAACTTGGCAAAGCTCCTGGTCCTGGTTCTTATACAATGAAGTCAACTCAGAAATGCTCCTCCTGTAAACTAAATATACTCTAGGTCAATAGAATATGTCTACCCAGTAGTGAAATGAGAAACAAAATGAGGAGAAGTGGAGGAGCCAGCTGTGGACTCAGGAAGTCCAGGATTCAAGTTTTCCCTCTGATATCTACTAGTTTTAAGTCATTTGACCTCTTGGTGCCCCAAGCAACTCTTTTTTTTTTTTTTTTTGGGTGAGGCAATTGGGGTTAAGTCACTTTCCCAGGGTCACACAGCTAGTAGGTGTTAAGTGTCTGAGGCCGGATTTGAACTCAGGTCCTCGAGCCACCTAGCTGCTCTCCCCCCCCCCCCAAGCAACTCTTTAAGCCTATAAATTACAGATGATGAGTATATGGGAAATCCTCACAATGATGAAACCAACCACTGGTCTGGACAAAAATAAAAAAAGTTATAAAAGAAGTTATAAAATATAGATTTCCTCACTTGTGATCTTTTTCAGTTTATGGATTCCCATGATCTCAGGATCTCATGTCATAAAGTGAGCTTAGAGCATTTCGTGATCTTAAAAATGGAACTTACTTTATATGGGATTGGAGGTGGGGGGAGTGTACCATGGAACTCATTCATGTAAATTCTTTAAGAAACTCAGGAAGAAACCTCATGTTCCAAGCAAGAAAAACTTAAGCGGATTTTGTTATATGTGGCACTTGTAATGTTCATGACTTCAAGGAGAAATGAAAACTTACAAATGAACTAGCTCTGGAAGAGGCTGAAGCTCGGTGCCTGGCACATAGTAAGTGCTTAATAAATACTTGTTGACTGACCAGTGAGCTTTTTGAGTTGAAAAAATATTTCTCTATAAAGTCATCTCCTATTGTCTTCTTCACCCTGCCTTTTTATTCTCTCCTCCTCCGTAATACAGAATCAAACCCAGGTAAATGAAGTCTTAGCCTATGTGAATAGGCCAAAAGGAACTTTGTTGGTCTTCCTATTTAAAATTTTTTTTTTAGAGAGAAGCACTATTGACACCTATCAGCTACACAGTGAAGTAGCATTACCTCTGAGCCTCTAATTCCTCATCTGTAAAATGGTATAATGGGAATTTTTGATTGCCTTTTATTCCTCTTGCAACTTTGGTTCTGTTAACATGAACGTCACCTGACCAAAGACCATGGGATGTAAAATTTACTTGAGTATTAGGCATTCCTTAGATAAGAAGCCGGAGGAAAAATCCTGACTCCTTAGTGATATGTAAACTGTCCTCCTCAGTCAGCCTATATGCACATCCTCTAAATGTAGTTTAATCTGTAACGTGCCTAAATTTGCCCATAAAATTTGTTTGATAAGGTTGGTTTCACTGGGGGATGTATGAGATTACGACTCTGTTTAACTAAGTTTTATGACATTGAAGGAAGTAAGGGATTATGGATCTATCTTCTCTAGTTTTTATGGCCTAAGAGGAATGTACAAAATTGTAATACGTAAAAGAATTATTTCTGCATCACTCTGATGTCAGTTTGCCTATAAGAAGCCTTGTTAGAATCCCAATGATTGTTTCAGTTTGTCGTTTTCCCTGAGGCCTGAACCTAGGCTTGAGCGTAATAGTAAAACCTAGGTTTTTACCTAAATAATTTCTGCACTGTGGTAAATTATGGCAGCAATTACCTACCACCTGAACTCCCATAACAATAGTAATGATAATACCTGCAGTGTCTGCCTCATGAAGCTGTTACAAGGATCAGCTGAGATAGCATCTGTAGAAAACTGAACATCTTAAAGTACTATGCTAATGTCAGTACTGACTAATCCAATCCACACACTTGTGTGTAAAAAGGTAGTGTGCGGGGGCAGCTAGATGGCGCAGTGGATAGAGCACCGGCCCTGGAGTCAGGAGTACCTGAGTTCAAATCCTGCCTCAGACACTTAACACTTACTAGCTGTGTGACCCTGGGCAAGTCACTTAACCCCAATTGCCTCACTAAAAAAAAAAAAAAGGTAGTGTGGAGAGCTGGTGGGGGAGGGTAGGGGACTGGGTAGGGGCATCCCCACCCTTGTACAGATTGAGTTGCCAGTTGACTTGCCTTGTTTTATACCAGTAACAATAAAAAATTTTTGGGAAAAAAAAGAAAGGTAGTATGGAGTAGAAGATAGAAAGCTGGCCTTGAAATCAGAAAGACCTGGGTTCAAGACCCATCTCTGACACACAGTGCCTGTGGGACCCTGGACAAGTCACTTCATCTCTTTTCTCTAAGCAATGATCCAAGACTATACATTGCAAAGAAGGAGCTGATTTAATTCAGGAATTCCCTGTATCAGTGAAATCACAAGTCCAGTGCTCCCTTTCCATATGTGTCATGGGGTATGGTATCTAGCATTGTGGGCAGGATTTGTTTGACTATTTTGATAAAAGTTACAAATAAAGGGAAATCCACATAAATCAAAACAGATTAAACAAGAAAAAAACCAACCTTTCTTAGTAAGGAAATTATGTCCATAATTCACGGTTCACTTCAGACAGCTGGCAAGAACTGTTTTGTGCAAATCTAGCCTAATACTATGATTGGCATGGAAAATTTCTGAGGATATGCCAGAGGGGCAAGAATTGAAGGCCATGGGCAAACTACACAATTGGTTCCCACATATGGAAAAATCTCACAAGAAAACATGCACACCCACACCCAAGTGAACACTGCTCCATACAATTCAGTTCAGAGAACAGCTGCAATGATCCCCAGACTCTGCAACTTCAGACACACACACAGATTTGATTTTGCCATTAATCAGCAGCTCTTGTGCTATGCAGAAAGTGCAAAATACTTCATTCAAAAGGCCCCAAATCAATTTTTTTTTTAAACCAAGAAGATCAGCATGCAGAAATCTGGTAGGGAAACAAGTCAAGATGTGTCCCATGGACACACTCGTCACAGAGCCTTAAATGGAGTAAGAGGAAGAAAAGAATGTGTCGCCCACAATCAATCCCCTGGGGGAAATCTTAGAAAATCAAGACTATTTTAAAAAGTGGGATTTAAAAGGAGCTACAATGATAGAACTCCCAAAAGTCCTTCACCTTAGAACCCTCAGACACCTGTAGATTATTCATATCAGTCAAAGAAACGTCAAAGCTAGATGTTCTGGTGTTAAAAACATGAGGGTCAGCAGTAGTCGTATCACATGATATGGTGAGCGAGTCCATGTGATTTGCCTCCTCAGAGGGGGAAAGGGTCATGATCTGTTTAAAAAAAGAGAAAAAATGGTGTGAAGAGACTCTTTTTCAAATGTGCTCATGCTCTTTACACAGGTGCTGTGTTTCCTAGCTATTCATTAGTTATTATTCTTATTAGGCAGTCATTCTTTTCCCCAATCTATTTCTCTGTTTATTTGACCTTAACCACAGCAACAGGTATCAGTATCCTGGTTCACATTTATAAAGTGTTTATCGTTGTTGTTTTTTTAAACCACATCACAGGGCTTGACATGTTTCCTAAAAATTCAGAAGACAGAGAAGGATTGAAAGTGAAACAGGCATACAGGCCTGTTGGGGGAAAAGAAAAGGTAGCCTTGTCAGATCTGATGTTTGCTTTCTGGGTTTGCAATGCTCATCTAAAAGTTGTTGTTGGGTTTTTTTTTTTTTTTCATTTGTCATCTACAAAAAACCAAACAAAACCCAACCCACCCCATTCAGTTAGCCAGAGCCTATCAATCCAGATTCTTATCCAACAGCTTTGGAAAGTTTCTTTAGCTGCAACAGCAAACTCAAATCAATTAGAACAAATCTGCCAATTTCTGAAATAGTAAAGGGGCTACTTACTAGATCGGAGTGCTCCAGGATCTGGCTGGTTGGGAGGTCCTCCTCCTCTGATGACTCATCTGAATCCTCATGGTTCATTTTATTTAGGCTGGGAGTACTTCCTGAAAGTTGGCTCTCCTCCAATAGCTGCATATCACACTTGTCCAGGCTATCCAGAGAACGCCTGCGCACTCCCCAGTTGAAATTGTCCATGCTTTCACCCTAAAATCATCATCAACGTAAGCTTGATTTCTATGCCAAACTCTATTTCACAATGACGCTTTCACACATCCCATTAGTTTGCCTACTTTAGAAAAAAATATTTAAACAATGAATGTTTCAGACCAGGAATGACACCATAGACTAGACTTCTTTTTGTAGGATGTGAAAAAGCCAACTATGTCCACATAAATATACGTTTCAGTTGTAAGGAGAAACCTCAACCATTACTGAACATCCTACAGATAGGAGAAAGCAGAAAAAAAAATGCAAGCTATTATTCTTCTATTGTTACTATTGCTCTTTAGCAAGCTAAATAATTTTACACTTTTAAGCACTGATTTTGCTCAATGATGAGAACATCTGTGTGTTTTAAAAAATCTGTAAGAGAAAAGGCACTAAGTAATTAATAGACTTAAGGCTCTTCAAAAGACCTTTCAGTCTCAGGAAAAAAAAAAAAGGTGGCAGTTCCATGGCTATGTCCCACATTCCCCAAATCCTTTGTGTATTCAGCCTTAGAACAGAAGGTAAACATTCCCACCGGCTTCTGCCACGGAAGTTTTTGCGGCCAATAAAGATAAAATGCAGTGTTAAGGGCTATCGGGATGAAGCTGGGCATTACTGGACTGAACATGCAAAATGCAAAGGCTAAAAGCATCTTTTGCTCAAGGCACATATTGGAATATCTTCAGAATGAGGGGAAACCATGACGGCCTTGGACAGGACACACAGAGGGCTTAGCCTCAAACCTCATACTGGAAAGAGACCGTTTGATATAAAGAGAAATGGGCTCATTGGTGACATAAAGAAAAAAAAAAAGATTTAAAAAGTGTTTTTTTTTTTTTTCAAGCTTCCATGACCTTCAGAGAAATAAATGTGGGCCCTATAGTACCCAGTGCTGAAAAGATCAAAAAGAAGGGCAAGAAAATGCTGGGACCTTTTAGATACACTGGGGAAGAATAACGATAATAAGAACAATAACGATCACTAACATTTACTTAGTACTTACTCTGAGCCAGGCACTGTGCTAAGTGCTTTATTATCATGATCTCATTTGACCCTCACAACAACCCTAGGAGGTCATTGGTATTATGATCTCCATTTTACAGATCAGGAAACTAAGGCAAACATAGGTTAAGTGACTTGCCCAGGGTCACACAATCAATAAATCTCTGAGGTTGGATTTGAACTCAGGTCTTCTTGACTCCAGGTTTTGGGCTCTATTCACTGCACCACCCATCTACCCATTTTATGAAACTGTTTTCTTAAATTCTTTTTCCTTGGTGGGCTGGCTGTTCCTCATGTCTAGAACGCGCTCCTTTCTTGGCTCTGCTTCTATTATCTCTGGATTTTTTTAAGACGCAACTCAAGCACCATCTCCTATACTGAAGCCTTGCCGGATTTTTCCCAATTGCTATTATCCTCCTTCCCAAATTTTTATTTGATTTTGTAAATATTCTGACATATATTTATTTCCAGGGCAATGAGGGTTAAGTGACTTGCCCAGGGTCACACAGCTAGTAAGTGCCAAGTGTCTGAGGCCAGATTTGAACTCAGGTCCTCCTGAATCCAGGGCTGGTGCTTTATCCACTGCACCACCTAGCTGCTCCTCTGACATATATTTATATATGTGCATGTCACTTCCTTCATTAGAATGTTACGATTTTTGAAGGCAGGAACTTTCACTTTTATTTTTGTGTCTCTTAGGACAGTAGATATTTAATAGATGTTTGTTGATTAACTCACTGATTAATTAAGGGACAGCTTGGGTACATGATTTCTATTTCTACCACAAACATGTCTTCCAGCATATTGAAATATATTTAATTGAGGGTTGAAATACAACCAAACAGAACATACAAAAAAGAATTAAATTTTGATGTAACAAATGAACATTCTAAATCACCTTTATTACAAAGGACTTTCACAAATGATGGTCAAAGCAAAGAGAAAGTATTGCTTGAAGCTCAGTGAAGCTAGCAATGCATTGATGTGTTTTACAAGGGTAAATGACATTATAGTTTTTATAGGCACATAACAAGGCAGATGTTATTTGGAAAAGGAAATATTTTTCTTTGGTAACAGTTTAGGTCAAATCAACAAGCATTTATTAGGTATTTACTGTTTCTACAATATTATAGTGACATGCTAAGTGAATGTCAGGGAACACTCCTGATCTGGAGAGATTTAACTTTTTTTTTTGGTCTAGATTTGTGATTTAATGAATGTAGAGAATTTTGGCAGAAAGACTCCTTCTATCTCTCAATGCAGATTGGTGACTATTCTGCAATTTATAATCTTAGAGCAGTGATGTCAAACTCAAATAGAAACCAATCCAGTCAACAAGCATACTGACTTAGTAAATCACAAATAAACATTATCTACATTGTATTGTATTTTAATTTATTTTTATTAAACATTTCCAATCACATTTTAATTTGGTTTGGGCCTCACTCAGGAGTTTTGCTGGGGCATGGGCTGTGAGTTTGACATCTCTGGTTGGAGAAGTTGGTGGGGGGACAGACGTTGAGAGGTAAAGTGACCAGCAGCATGTGTCAAAGGTGGGACTTTATTGCAAGTCTTATTGGCCAGCTCTCTATCCACTATACCACTTTCCACAAATTATGGCTTGCAGGCCAAATCTAGTCCTCTGCCTGTTTTTGTATAACCCATGAGCTAAGAATGGTTTTTCCAATTTTAAATACAATAAAATTTTATTTTAAAGTGAAAAAAAATCTAAGTCTATAGTCAGTACAAAAACAGGTGGTTGGCCCAAATATTGTGGTTTGACAACCCTTCTACTATACCATGCCAATATGCTGAAAAAATGAGCAGTGTTTATGGAATTCAGTGACTCTTTCCCCCTGGGCTATACAGCCTATTTCTTTTATTTTTTCAGTATATGACTAGGCTCACCATTCTCTCTGCTTGTCCTTTCTCCCCATCTTTTAGGGAACTTGATCTTTTGCTATTCCAGTTCTCATCATGGCCTACCATGATAGAGGAAGCAACAATCATAGACATATCTTGAGTTGGAGGGAGGATGTGACCTGCCACCCTTATTTATTTACCATATGATACAAATGAGGTTTATGGTTTTTTTCACAAGGCAACTTGAGCTGAAGAAGAAAAGCCAGGGTGATAGTAAAGCACAGAACTTTTCCAATTTGTTGGGATAAACTAATAAATTGCTTTTCTTTTGGTGGAAAAGCCTAACAGGCCTCATTCTTTTGGCATCTTCAATGATCTAGTTGAACAAAAATACAAAGAAAAACCAGGAGAAAGCTGAGATTTAGATAAAAAGGGAAGAAGTATACGAAAAAAGGAAAACAAAAGTGATGAAAAGCAAGACAATGGAAGAAAAAGCATGAAGGAAGGATATAAGATGTGGAAATACACATCCATCAGTGAATAAAATATCCTGCTGTTACTCAGTTAACTTCTGTACCTGATTCCCACTCCCCAAATAAAAAAAGAATGGGGATAGGGCAACTGGGTAGATGTCATTCCCCAAGGACAATAAAAAATAACTCTCCCAGAGAGTTACATCAGGAAATGATGGTGTTCAGGGGTTGTAATTGAATGGTTCTGGGGCCATCTGAAGTCCGTTGATGATTAAAAAGCAAACAGTTTTTCTCAGTGAGACAAAAGAACACTCCTGTTGGCAATCAATGAAAACAGTGCTGGGCTTGCTCTTTTCACTGGTCAAAAAATTGAACTCCCACTACCTTTTCCCAAAAAAGCAATCACTTAAATTGGGCATAGTAAAAATAGTGTATGGAACAATCCTAACAATCTTCCCTTATGTGGTTGTCCAAGTCTTTCACTGTGTGCCTCCCTGACTCCTTGATGGTATATACAAAATTAGAGATTGTCAAGCTGTTGGGTGGAAGAAGTCAGATTTTCTACGAGTAAGAAAATGTATATGGCTAACTGCCCTCACACAGAGAAGCTGCGGGAATTAAATAATCAGGATTGATTTTCAAGTACAATGATTAGCAACTGATGTTAATTCATAAAGTTTAGCAACATCAGCTTTATAATGAAATGGGAATGGGAATAAGCAGTGTATACACATGTATGTGCATGTGCATAACAGAACCGCCTTTAAAAGGGTTTGGATAGGATGTTGATCAGTAAAAAGGTTACTCCATTCTAACAAAATGCAAGGGTTGTTCTGGAAGTAGTTCGTGTGTGTGTGTGTGTGTGTGTGTGTGTGTGTGTGTGTGTGTGTGGTGTCCTATACACACTAAACAAGTTACTGCTTACATTGATACTGTGGAAATTTAACAACATAAACTGTTAAAGTACTTAACCTGCAGGTTAGAGGTATTTTCCAAGGCATATCTCTGAAATCCCTCGCTCATATAGAAAAAGACAAACATGCATCTTTGAGAACTAGGAACATAACAGCTTTTAAGAAAACAAATTCCTCTAAACTTTAGAAAATACTTTTGTAGCAGAGCAGCCATTGGGACCCCCTTCTCTCTCACATGCACACACACTCGCATACACACGCACACATGTACTATACATACACACACAGCTCTAGAAGGGAGGAAAAAGCAATTATGTTGTTACAAGTCTGCAATGATGCATAACATCTACTAGCATGTCTGAGTTAAAAATAGCATTTTTTTCTTACCTGGAGTTCCTGGGTTGCAGATTGAATGGATAGAAAAACAAATAAAAGGTCTATTTAAAATGATTATATTGAAGAAATCAGAAAACTCAAAAGCATCTGTCCTAGTATCACCACAATTGAAACTAACAGGACCAGTAATATTTAATTCAGTAGACTTATTTTTAAAAAGAAAAATACAGTTAAGGATTCACTAACCCCAGATGGGAAAGTCAGTATCGGACAACAGAGAATCATAACTTAGGATGAGTGGAGGATGTAACCTACAGTGACCTGTTTGACAAACTAAATATATTTTGGAAATAGCTTTCTACTTCTACGATAATTTTGGACTCTCTAACACTGTTTTATTCAGAATGCTTAAACTTCTATTGGTGAGAAAATTGCATCACTACATCACAGAAAAATGTCTGAATGTCATCAGCTGGTGAATTGTGTCATCACTTAATACTGTGACCAGGGTTAAAAATGTTTGTGGTTCCTGATCTCGTTATTGCTGAGGTATACGTATATCTGTAGACACAGCAGCTTTGAAAGACTAAAAAAATGGAAGAGTCAAGGGCAAATTCTCATTGGAACTATCTAAAATCTGACTCAACAAAGGTCTGAAATTATAGGAACTTCAGAACAAGGTAGAATAAACAGGACAAGAAGAGTAATCTTGATTTATAAGCAACTTTGGCCCTGATAAATAACTAGAGATGAATGGGACACACTTGAGCAGCCTCCTACCCTTAGAGGTCTCAAGTGAGAAGCATTATAACTATTAACAAATGTGAGCATGCTGTAATATTTATAATTCCATTATTATTTTATAGAGAAATATTTAAATATTCCTCCCCATACTATATTTGATTTGTGAGTACACTAAATATTTCTTGTGCTTTCCTATAAAACACCAACCAACATGAAATTAAATGTTCATTTAAATTTTTTTCATTGTTTAGAATAACAGAAGGAGAAATGGGAAAGGAAAATAAAGTATTCATTATTTATTTGCCCTGACATAGAGAATTAATATCATTTAAAATTCCAGGGATAGGCTACTCAGGCTTTCCTTCTCATTACTTTGGCAAAGATTACATTTCATTAGGTGCTCTGAAATATCTGAGTGTACTCCCTTGAAACATGAATGTTGGGCTTGGGACATTTCATTTAATATATTTTTTTTCTTGACTGAAAACAGAATTATGCTCCTGTAGTCTTCTGCCTCATCAGTTCCCTGAATACTTTCCACCTCTTTTGCTTTTCTATTTTAACTTTTAACATGAGGAAAAATTCAATCCTTGGATGTTAGCCTCTTAGCGAGTACAAACACAGTAAAGTAAGCAGGAGCAGTTACGCTATAACTGATCATGAGGATAGGAGAATCAATCATCTGATATTACCTGAAGCTCTGGCTCAGATAAACTTTGAAAATGAAAAATATCATTTCAGTATATCTCAGACTAATGGAAAAAAAAAAACCAGATCCCATTGACATGGGTGTTTCCCCTTTTATGGATAAATTCTATAAAACATGAAACTTGCAAATCAGATTTTGACTTATCTTAAAGATGCCCACAAGACAATTCCTTTGAATTGCTTACAAGTTGCACCTGATGAGTTTACTTTGAAAGTGACTGGGAATCTATTACTGCCCCTTTTTCTTAAAATAGTAATTTCTTATTTTTTTATGATTTCAGATTAAAAGTGAAGGATATGTTATAGTTCCACTTGATAAGCAATGATTTCAGTGGGGAAAAAAGACAAGAATTTGTTCAAGAAAAAGAAAATACCCAAAATGTAACCCTGTTCTTCCTCTATTTTTCCTAGGAAGGTCAGAATCTTAAATAGCTAAACAACAGAGGGGATTCTTAAAGGTTCATTTTTGCCCATAATCTAGTAGAATTACTGTGAAAATAAGAGAAATAAAGATGGTGATACAAATGATAAAGCAGGGCATCCCTAGGATCTGAAGATCCATGTTAAAACTATCTTAAATATTTGAACCTTTAAACTGTCATTACTTCCTTACACTTATCATCAGTGTGGGCTGGTAGCTAGGCTGCACCCACTGTCAATTTTTCTTCTAATTTAAATTCCACTTCTTTGCAATTCCAAAGAACTTGGAGTGTTAGTTCAGATAAGCTATGGCCTGCATTTCTAGCTTATCAAATTTTGACTTTCTATGTTTTTTATGTATCACCTTCATTTCTAAAATGAGGGAAGGGAAACTTGGTTTAGATGGGTTCTTTGAGCTTGGAATTTACAAACCTGATTTAGGATTTGAATAAAGGGTCTTACAATTTCAAGGGAAATTATTTGACTACCTATGAAAAGCTGGCAGCCACTTAATTTTAATTCCATTTATTTATTTTTTTGTTTGTTTTTGAGAAGATGGGCACTTTGAGATCATGATCAGCAAAAGAAAACCAGAGGGATCTTTATCTTGGGTCTTAGCACTTTTTCTTCATGGAGGCCAAGTTAGAGTGTGGCATGACTAAGCTGACAGCTTCTCTGTGCTTGTTTTGTGTTTATTTTGTATTCATTCATCTTTCATGATCTGTAGATGTCTACTGACAAACTGTAGTGTGCGGGGCATGTTGCCTAATACATTACAATATCTAAAACAAGATGTTGAGGAGCCTTTGCCAATCACTATCATAGTAGTTCACAACCAATTTAGGGTTTTAATAGTTTGCCTATAGAAAAGGTGTCCCCAGTAGCTATACAAGGTTCTGTGATACCCTCCCCTCACACAAAAGGATTAGCTTTGGGATCATGGTGAAGAGGAAGGCACAGGTTCCCCACTGGACACTGGTCCCTGCTGGTAGCAAGATTTCCCTCCATTAGCACAGGCTCCTCACTTAGTCTGGGGACTGTGTGAGTAGAAGGGGATGATTATCTTATCTCTTGCCAGAGAGATGATTATCTTATCTGTATTGACTTGCCAGATACAAGGTCCCTTTGGGTATGACATTCCCAAAGTAGGCAATTATTTCGTGGAGGCCCACACCCACCCAAAATTGCAGCATAGGGCTTGGACCTGAGGGCTAACAGGTAACAGTTATCAAACTGGGCCTCTGTTGGAACTGTTTTAAAGGGAGTCAGATGGGCCTAGGGTTGAGCTTCTAAATAACAAGCATGAGCATACAGAGGTTCTGAATTAAAAAAAATTTTAAAAAAGAATAAAGCAAAAACAGTCACACAAGTACATATGAGTTTTGCCAACTTAGGAGGGTGTTTTATTCTCACCCAGAAAAGTCACTGAAAAAAAAAGGAGGGAGAAAAGAGAAAACTTTCTCCTTCAACCCCCCTCCCTCAAAGAAATGCTCGATTTAAAAATAGTATGTCAAAAAGAACTAAGTAAGATTGACATTACACTTCATGGCACCTTGACCCTAATTAATGGGTATCCATCTTTATTGGTTATACCTTCCACATTTTGAAGATACCAACAAACTTTATTTTATTATGACTCATAATAGGAAGCATCTGATGACAGTAGTCATCATTCAATATATACTCAAAAGTTTTGTTTTTACCTGTTGAGACTCGAATTCAGACCCTCCGGGTGTCTGTGTTGATGCAAAAGCTGACCACAGTTCTAGCACCTGAAGCAGAACAAGGAGTTCCCAGAGCTAATACTTTCTTTTTTAAGGCTTAAGGATTTCATCCACTTTGGTTAAAACCAAACCAAACCAAACCAAACCCAGACAATCCAGAATACTAGGGGCTCTGACTTCATGTTTTGGCATGTAAGGACTGAACTAACTGAATTGGAGCAAATGCTTCGAATTTTTTCCTTATGGACTTGAGCATTCACAGGATCGAAGCCTCAGGGGTGGGGAGGACATGAGAGATCACCACCCTGTGAGCGGCTTTAGAACTTCAGTGTTTCCTGGGCTTGTCTTTAAAAATAGTCCACCTCTGGGCTGCACAGACTTAGCCCTTTGTGTGGTCACTGAGGCTTCAGTCTTTGCCATAGAGTAATAACTTGGCACTTTTGAGCATTGGCTCAGACAGAAGGGAAGGGCGTGGCAACTTTTTGCCAGGGCTTGGCTGTGGCATTAACGCTGTGAATACCTTGGTTTGAAACTAAGTTTACAGCTTGGCAGCTGAAGTTCCCTGTTACAAAGAGCTCCCTATTTGTCAGGTAAGGAAGAGGGGAGAAAGCAAACTGTGACTTTAGCCAAAGAAAAAGCTGAAGTGGATTATTTTCATGGAGAATATACTGTACCTCTCCATCTTCCAACTCCACGTCGAGGAAGTCAAAGTCTCTGAAGACTCTAAACTGTTGCTCGCTGTTGGTGTCGTCCATGTTCTCCTGTTCTCTGGTGCCGTCTTCGGAAGACACTAGGCTTGTCTGGTGCTCAAGAAGGTCCAGTTCTCCACACGAGGAAAAAATCACCTAGGAATCAAAAGATTCCACCTATGAAAACCACTCCTCCCTCCAGTCGTTTCTGTTATTAGAAACTGGAACTAGTTATTCAGAAGACTGTATTTGCAGTACACACCTAATTCCTTAAATGAGTATTTTTAGCGTGTGTTCTTCCCTTATTTATGTTGGACAGGTTCCTTCAGATCAGACTTGTGCAAAGACGAAACTTCATGCTGCAGGAATCTGTCCAACAGTCAGCTCCCTCCTAATGGCAGCAAATGGGACAATGCCTAAATGTTTAGGTATAATAATATATTGATGGGAATGAAATTCTAAGAGCTACTGTCATACCAGGCAATGTTATTGTTAAGTAAACTGCTGGAGCAAAGAATTTAACCCATTCAGAAAGGATTAGCTTTTAGCCAGGGACTAGAAGATGCCAGGAACAGGACTATACTATTACTAGGACCTAGCAAACACCCTATAAATACTTTCTTTCTTTCTTTTTTTTCCCTTTTTTTTTGTTTGTTTTTGTGGGGCAATGAGGGGTTAAGTGACTTGCCCAGGGTCACACAGCTAGTAAGTGTCAAGTGTCTGAAGCCACATTTGAACTCAGGCCCTCCTGAATCCAGGGCCCGTGCTTTTTCCACTGCACCACCTAGCTGCCCCACCTATAAACACTTTCTGAAAGGAATGTAATGGGTACAAGCATAAATAGTTGTTTATCTTGTGAATATTATAGATGCCCCTGATTTAGTCTTTTTTTTTTTTTAAGCAAGGCAACTGGGGTTAAGTGACTTTCCCAGGGTCACACAGCTAGTAAGTGTTAAGTGTCTGAGGCTGGATTTGAACTCAGGTACTCCTGACTCCAGGGCCGGTGCTCTATCCACTGCACCATCACCTAGCTGCCCCTCTGATTTAGTCTTAAGCTCTTATCTCAGTGATGTGGAAAATATTTTTAGAATCTAGTTGGTTTTTTTTTTTTTAACACATCTTAATACAGACTTGCAAAAACACCATACACCACTTGACAAGTCACCCTAAATGTTTCATGTGACCACTCTCCAAAGGCTGAATGCTGGTTATAACTTAAATGAAGTCCACATTCTTTTCTACTCAACCTTTGTAGCTTATTGGCTGTTGTTTTTTTTTTTTTCTGGAAAAAAATGGGTAATTATTTATAAAAATGGGCTGATAGGTGGTGCAGTGGATAGAGCACTGGGCCTGGAGTCAGGAAGACCTGGATTCAAATCTAGCCTCAGATGCTTACTGGCTGTGTGACCCTAGGCAAGTTACTTAACTCAGTTTGCCTCAGTTTTCCCATTTGTAAAATAAGCTGGAGAAGGAAATGAGAAACCACTCCAGTATCTTAGCCAAGAAAACCCTAAATAGGGTCACAAAAGAATTGGACATGACTGAAATGACTGAACAGCATTTATAAAACATATAACAACACAGAGGACATCCTTTAGAGAGTAATTATATATGAAGTGTTGCTTTTGGAAATGCCATAACACCAACCCTTTGGATTTTTAAGATACTTTTCTTCTGGGGAGATCAAGACTGCTTTTCCCTATTACTTCATTTAAATAGACAGATGATTATCAAGCACATACTATGTGCCAGGCACTGTGCCAAGCACTGGGTATACAAATACAAGAAAACAAGGTTTCCATTCTTGAGGAACTTACATTCTAACAGGGGAAGATAAAAAACATGATTGGGAGCTGGAAAGTGGTAGGACAAGACGAGCTTACTTGTCCACTGGCTTTCTTTAAGTCCCAACTAAAATCCCACCTTCTGCAGGAAATCTCCCAACCACTTTTTTTTTCTTTCAGGACAATGAGAGTTAAGTGACTTATTCAGGGTCCCACAGCTAGTGTGTCAAACGTCTGATTTAGGATTTGAACTCAGGTCCTCCTGAATCCAGGGCTGGTACTTTGTCTACTGTGCCACCTAGCTGCCACCCAACTACTCTTAATTCTAGTGTTTTTCCTCCTTTATTTCATATTTATCTTGCTTTGTATATACTTGTTTGCATGTTTTCCTCCTTCATTAGATTATAAGCTCCTTGAGAGGAGGGACTGTCTTTTGCCTTTTTTGCATCCCCAGCAATTAGTATAACATCTGGCACACAGTAGGTACTTCATAAATGTTTTTTGGTTGATTGATTACTATTACTGGTTCATGTTTTTGGCACTGGGTTTGCATATGGGACAATGAAGACAGAGAGTACTGTTGTGGGACAAGTCAGCAATGATAGAAAGAACTAGAATTTGGGTCTTTAGGTGAGCACACTTTATGAGCTTATGTAGTTCGTCTTGAAAGAAAAATTAATAGTGTTGAGGATACCTCAAGGCATTAATAGAATATAAGATCCTTTTTGTCTAGGACTGTTTTTTGTTTTACTTTTGGCAGCCCAGTGTCCAGAGTACTTTGCATATGGGAGGTACATATCAAGTGCTTAAAACATGCATCTGGATTTGAAACCTGGTCTCTTGACTCCCAGTTTAGCACTAAACTATTCAGTTTCTCTTGCTTCTCATGGAATGAATGAGGTAAGTATACCCTGTGGACCTGGTCCCTGCTAATTTTAATTGTTTTGGCTACATACACACAAACATAAACTTATACAATCTGTTACTTATATAAATCTCATAAATTTGCAGCTGCCTCCTCACTGCTAATACTTAAACCATTTACCAAATCAGATGTATATTTTAAAGTAGTAAATTAGAAGAAACATGGTTATTTTTTAAACTTCTATACATTCATTTAGTCATTCAATAAACATTTATTTAGTGTTTTTTTATGTTCAAAGAATGTAAGTTCCTTAAGGAGTCTTTGTATTCCCTATGCCTGAAAATCATAGTCACCATTATTGAGAAAATTAAACTCTACCAAGTGCTTGCAGAAAACTGGCCAGAGTGTTTTGATTATAGACAGAAATGTCAATCAGTCATTTAGGGTTCTTAACATGGAGAATGTAAACTTAAATTTTTTTTGTATAACTTTATTTCAATATAATTATAGACTGAAATCACTAAATCCTGTTGAGATAGGTACCAAAGGTATCAGTAGCCGCGTTTGACAGGTGGAGAGTTTAAGTGACTTGATAACAGTCATCTAGCTAAACAGCAGGCTTCAAACCAAGTTTAGTCTCGACTCTATGCTCAGTAGTCTTTCCCCTAAACCATTCGCTTCTTGTCCTTAATAGGGGATTAATAATTTCCTACCCTCATAGTACTTAAGCAGTCTAGTATGGGGAACACAAATAACTACAAGTTAATGTATGATGAGCACAGTAAGAGAAGTGAAAACAAAGTCAGGTAGGTCTCAAGGGGACAAGATCCCTACAAACTGAGAGGATCCATGAAGGCTTCGTGGAGGAGGTGGCATTTGAGCTGGTCTCAAAAGGATTTGAAGAAATGAAAGAACAGGATAAGGGTAGAAGGAAGACATTTCACGTAGGGAGAAACAAAGACAAAGAAATGGGAATGAAAGTGTTCAGGAGGTTGTAGGAAGAGGCAGACAGTAGTTCAATTTGGGTGGATTCCGGTAGATTACTAGAGAGCGATGGTGGGGAGAGAATTGGTAGAGAGAGGTGGAGGAGAATAATATGAGATAAAATTGGAAAGGGAGAGAAGTACCAGATTGTGGAGGTCTTTTAATATCAGATGAAGTGGTTTGGACTTTAATTGGTAAGCAATAGGGAGCTACTGAAAGGTTTTGAGCAGAGGAGTGGTATAACTAGATTAACGAATAAGGAAAAAAATAATTTGGCGGGGTTTTGATAGAATGGAGGAGGGAGAGATACCAGTTAATAGATCACTGCAATAGTCTAGGTAGATGATAATAAAGTTATGTTCTAAGATGGTATCAACAGGAACAAAGGACGGGATGGGTATGAGCAATACTGTACACACAGAATTATTTGAACAACTTATTGAATGAGAAAGGTAAGGGAGAGGGAAAGCCAAAGATGACTGTGAGTTTTGGAGCCTAGGTAATTCTTTTCTTTGTATTTCCAGTACTTATCAGAGTACCTGGCACATAGTAGGCGCTTAAAAAATGTCTTCTGATTGATTGGTTAGGAGGAGGATGGTATCACTGACAGAAATAATGAAGTCAGGAGGAATGAGTTTTTTATTGAAAGAAAATACTCTAATTTTAGACATCTCAAGTTTGAGATGATTATGGGACATCTAAACGGAGATGTTATATAGGCATTTGGATATGTGGATCTGAAATTCAGGAAAGAGGACAGAGATGGAGATAAAGAGGCATCTTCAAAGACCTCATAGTTGAATTCATGGGAATGAAAGAGTTTGTCAAGAGACAGAAGAGAGCCAAGGAAAGAACTTGGGGATAATCAGTATTAAGAGGTCATGAAGAAGAACCTTCAAGGAGGCAAAGAAAGGATACTTAGAGAGAGGTAGGAGAAACAGAAGAATGTAGTGTCTTAGATGCTAAGGAAAGAGAGCTTGTGTAGGAGGAAATGGTCAGTATAGTAGGAAAAGTACTGACTTTGGAGCCAGTGGGCCTAACTTTAATACTACTCAGCACTTTGATGACCCTGGGCAAGTACCTTAACCTCTATGGGCCTCAGTTTGGAGTCTGGAGTAACTACAGGGCCTCTGCTTTCCCTTCTAACTCTAAATTTCTGATACTATCATAAAATGTCAGATGGTTCAGAGAGGGAAAGAAAGATGGGGATGGAGAAATCGCTATTGGAATTGGTTCTAAGTAGGTCACTGATGACCTTTGAGAGATTGATTTTAATAGAGTGGTAAAGATGGAAACTATATTACAAAGGGCTGAGAAGAAAGAATGGGTCTAGAGACAATCATCTCGTTTAGATGAATTTTTAAAAGTTGTCTGGCAATGAACAAGGAGGGAAAATAAAACGGTAGCTGGGTCAAGGGTCAAGGAAAGCTTTTAAAGTAATGTTTGTTGAATGAAAGAATTGTAGAGATTTGCTGATATTTGTAGATATTTATATAAAAGGAATACTGTGTTCTCTCATATCTATTCTCATTGATTATATATTGGAGGTGAAGATCTGCCCTGATAAGAGCATGCTTTTGCACAGAAGTAACTTCAATGGGAACAGAGATCAGGAACATTTTGTGGGCTAGTATTTAAAAAATGTGTATATTTGTAAGGCAGTCCCTTCACACTGCATACGAGTTTAATGAGCTTGTGAAATCAAAAGAATTGGGGACCTGTTCCCATGGAGATGGGAAAGCTAGAGAAGCCATTTACCATGTTTGGTTATTTCTGAAATTGGGCAGATTCAAAACAGTAGTTTGGAGGTGAAAGGCTGCAGCAGGGTTATCTTCTGGTGACTATATCAGGCACCAACACTGGGACTAGTGATCAAAGCCTCTAAATTATATCAAACCCCTTTAGTTATTCAGCCCCCCAAAAAACATTGAAGGACTTACTGAAGGATTTTTGCTTAACCCCACTTCTTGGCCACACAGAGTAAGGACATGAACCAGCTTCTCCTTTGTCCTTTTCTGGAAAACAAATGAGAAAAAAACATTTTTATCATAGGATTACACATTTCAAATCACCCCCCCCCCCCATGCCCAAAGAGAACTTATCCCCAGGGATCTTTCAAAGGTCAATCTAAAACTTCTCTTGGAAATCTATTTTATCATCTAATAGCCCTCAATATCATTAGGTTTGTCCTTATATGAAACCTAAGTTCCTCATGGTACTTTTTATTGTACCATGCAGGGAAACCCTTCCTGTTTTTCAGAACTATATTGTCCCTCCATCCCCAGGAGAATCATCTCCAACACCACCCCTTCCCAAACCAGGGCACTGTACGTTCCTGTCTATAGAACAGTGGTATAACTATCAGATCTTTTCACTCGAGACTATGATCATTAGGGAATAGTAAGAAGCTCCATACTCTCTTATACTATTTCTCTCAGGCTTAGTGAGCATTCTTTTTCTTCTGAGTAAGGCTGAAAACAGGCCATCTGGATTAACAGTATCATGCCACACTTATTTTCTTCTTCTTCTTTTTTTTGTTGTTGTTGTTTTTTTTTTTTGCGGGGCAATGGGGGTTAAGTGACTTGCCCAGGGTCACACAGCTAGTAAGTGTCAAGTGTCTGAGGCCAGATTTGAACTCAGGTCCTCCTGACTCCAGGGCCGGTGCTTTATCCACTGCGCCACCTAGCCGCCCCCCATGCCACACTTTCTTAACACCACAGCTCTACTGAGGAGGTTCCCTCTTCACATGTAGTCTTGAAGCACTATGGTAGTGATGATCAGATAGGTAAACCAAGTGTGCAAATGTAAGGAGGCTGGAGTTTTCTAAACTTAGATCATAACAGACTTATATTTAGAGTTATGTGGACCCTCAGAGGCCATCAAGAACAACCACCTCATTTTACAAAGGAGGAACCTGGACCTGGGCAGATTAGGAGCTTCCTCAGGCTCACACAGATAAGAAGCATCTGGGGAGGAATTTAAATCCAGGTCCTATGACTCCTCAACCAGCACTCTTTACACTCTACCATGTTCCTTCCCCAGAAATGGCTACAATCTGTCTCCAGTTCTCGTCCCAGAGTCTAGGGCCTATCTCTACTGTTAACACTTGAGCATAGTCCTGATTATAAGGAGTGGTGCTATCCAGTGAATTTGGATTAAGCCCATTCACCTCTTGGATGCTCAGTGGCATGAATTTGGGACTGACATATTGGCATCTTTGGGAGCATGATGGCGCTAGATTAATTTATACAGCTTCCAATATGGGACTCTGGTTCAGGGGGTTCTCCAGAGGGCTCCCTCCCAGGTGGGTGTGCAAAGACTACCTGAGAATACTGAGGCCTTTTCCAGCTCACAGGAACAAGGACATTGGAGTTGGAGCCTGATGAAGTGGAGGAAGTGCTTCGAGTGACTGCCATGGCCCTAGGTTTTCCATCCCGACCAGAAGAACTTTGTAGCTCGTCATAACGCCTCCCAATGATTGGAGTCTTAAGAGAAAGTACACACAATAAATAAATTCATCCATTTTCTTAGAAAGCTGAAGGAAGAAAGCTGTGGTATTTACCATCCTATCTAAAAAAAATACTAAATAGCTCTGCCCAAAGGCCCCTAAGAATAGCTTTTAAAATACTCTGGTCACTAATGTGGGAAACTCCCTCCAGTTCAATGACACAGATGGTTACCCCTATTAATCTTTTGTTGACTGTCACGAACAATTCCCCCCCCCCACACACAACCCTGCTCCCCACAAAAATCATTCTCTAGAGGGCTGACATTCTGCTGATCAGCATTTCCATACTTAACCAGATTTTTCCTAGGATAAAATATACATAGTACATATCAGGGGCCTGTATTGAATATCTTTCCATTTTGGTAGGGCTGATCAGAGCTTGGGGTATGTCTGATACTGCCTTTGAGAATCCAAGGTCTCTTCCATGACGCTGTGAGACACAGTAAGAGAGGCTGGGCTTGAATTTAAAAATTAGACCCAAGAAGCTCAACATTATAGTTCGACTCTTTTCCTCCTGAAGTGCATGTTTTTATGAAATGTCTCAGTACTTCAGGCCCATTCTTTCATGTTTCCTGCCCTCTTTAAGAACTGAAACCAAATCTTACTGCTTCTTCTTCAGTATTTACTACAAATCACCAGTATAGGTTGGCACACAAATCCATGCAGGACACAGGTGGTCAGTTTTCAGGTACTAAAGCTCAAAATAGGAGTTTATGACTGTTAGAATAAGAAGTACTGTCCCCTTACATTTCCTGCCTGAACTTCCTGGTTGAATCAGTCAATAAAGCACCTACTATATCTTTTAGGAACTGTGCTTACACACGAAAAAATATAACACCTTTTTCTCCAAAAGCATACATTTTCCATAGTTTTTTTTTTGGCGGGGGGGGGCAACGGGGGTTGAGTGACTTGCCAAGGGTCAGACAGCTAGTAAGTGTCTGAGGCCGAATTTGAACTCAGGTCTTCCCGAATCCAGGGCCGGTGCTTTATCCACTGCACCACTTAGCTGCCCCCCAAAGCATACATTTTAATGGGAGGAAACTCTCCCTCTCTTTCTCTCTGTCTTTCTCTCTCGCTCTGTGTATGTGCAAATACATGTACATGCACATATAGTGTCTAGCTTTGTATACACGTATGTACATATATTGTCTACCTTTCATACAGATATATACATGTATACATAATATAAATGAATAGCATAAATGTGAAATGAATAAATACAAACATATATAAAGTAATTAGTCTGTGAGGGAGGATACGCAGTTGAGGAGATCAGGAAAGGTTTAATACAGAAGATGGTGTGTGAATTGTGTTGTAAAGAAAGAGAACTCTGAAGAGAAGGAGGGAGTACATTCTAGGCATGTGACAAGGCCAACAAAAAGGTACAGAACTTGGAGATGGAGTGTTATGTGTGAGGAACAGGGACAAAGCCGGTTTAGCTGGACTGCAGAATGTGGGAGGGGGTGAAGTATCCGGTGAGGTTGTTAAGATAGTTTGGGGCCAGGTTGTGAAGGGTTTTCAAAGCTAAACAGAGAAAAAAAAACCAAACAAACAAAAAAAGGGGTGGCTAGGTGGCGCAGTGGATAAAGCGGCGGCCCTGGATTCAGGAGTACCTGAGTTCAAATCCAGCCTCAGACACTTGACACTTACTAGCTGTGTGACCCTGGGCAAGTCGCTTAACCCCCATTGCCCTGCAAAAACCAAAATAAAACAAAAACAAACCCCCCCCCCCAAAAAAAAAACCAACCAAAACCAAAGCTAAACAGAGGAGTTTATATTTTATCCCAGGGGTAATGGGAAGTTAGAATTGACTGAGTAGGGGAGTCACATGGTCAGATCTGTGCTTAAGGAAAATTACTTTGGCAGCAGTGTTTAGGATGGATGGTTGTGGCCCTATTTGTCAATCTTTCAATGTTTTCAGTTCTTTAGGGAACAAAGTTTGCCAAAGGCAAGGAATGAGGCCAGTGCCAGGTATTTGTACAGACATTTCAGAAATCCAAATTTCTGAGAGTCCTTTGGGAGTCTGCTAGGGGCTGTAAAACTCATGTCAGCATGAGTGAGTTGGTAGGTAGGTACTTAAGAAGAAAGTGTTCAGTCAGAGGGAAGAGACATTTAATTCTATATCTGGGTCTTCAGCCCCATCATTCTGGAACTGTCTTGGGATTCTAGAGAAGTCAGGCTGGATAAATACAAGCCTTGTACAACATGACCTTCTGAACAGAGGAACCTTCTGTGGCAAGCACTCAAACTAATAGGCCACATTGCCTGTCTTGCACGTGCTCCTAAATAACTGATTAATATTTCTGGCTGAAATACACAACAAATACACAAGTAGCTCTTATACGTAATGGCATGCAAACCCATCTTCAAAATACTGGAATAATTTTTAAAGACTTAATAAGCATTAAGTGTCAGAAAGCCCAACCTTAAATAACTGGATGCCCTAGTTAAGAGCGCCTTTAAACTCACAGAAAGCTGATTAGACTTTATTTTTGATATCTTTATCTTGCCTTGAAGAATGCAGTTGAAAAATCTTCTAAAATGCTCTACAGTTCAATATACTGAGCATAGCTTAAAAGAGAACATGGCCAAATAGAAATCGGCTGTAAAAGCCTTTAATAATATTTCTGCAAATGACAATTATCCCCTAGTTTGATATGGTCAATATTACAGACAATGCATAATTGCTGCCACAGAGCTGAAGGGAAGTTTCTTGATTTACAATTCTCTATTATCATGTTTGTTAAGAATGTATTTGAGGGGGCAGCTGGGTGGCGCAGTGGATAAAGCACCAGCCCTAGATTCAGGAGGACCTGAGTTCAAATCCAACCTCACAAACTTGACACTTGCTAGCTGTGTGACCGTGGGCAAGTCACTTAACCCTCATTACCCTGCACCAAAAAGAAAAAGAAAAAAAAAAAGAAAAAAAAAGAATGTATTTGAATCAAGTTCCTGGATGAATAAATATGAAAAATCATGTTTAGATTTAGAAGCTGGTTTCTATTTTTAAAAGTTAGGTTCTATGCTAGCTGAATGCTTCAATTTATTTCTAAGAAAATCCCAAACCTGTGTTTGGTCTTTGAATATTATATTCAAAATTTCTTAAAAAGAATGTTTTTATTTGGTGATTTCTCCCCATTTTCTACCCTTTTTTTCTTATAAGGTTACTTTTTCTCTCAGGCAACTGGTTTTCACCCTTGCCATTATAAATCTATGTTGAAATTTACAGAAATAATAAACACATACCTCTGAAATATCGAAGTGAAAATCCAGGGTTTTTCCTGGCAATTCCTTGGAAGCACTATTCCATACTCGATGAATTTCTATTTTGGAAAGATCATTGTGTTGGTATGAAGGCAAGACGAGGCTGGCAGATCGAGAAACAACCAATTTCAAGATATTCAAGGCTTCTCTCCAGTGAACACTCTAGGGTAAAAATCATGGGGTAAGAAAAGAGTATTAGAATTTCCTTCTTCTGCTCTCCCAGCCCCCCACACACAATGCAATTTCTTTAATAATAGTACTATATAGTTGATCCTTCTGGTTTGTAAGACTTTATAATGGGAGGTGTAAAAGAAAGAACACTAACTCTGGAGTCAGAGAACCCAGGTTCAAGTCCTGTCCCTGACACTGACTACCTGTATGGTGTTGGGCAAATCACTTAACCTGTAAGAATGAGCATGTGCTCCACAGATGTCAAAGACTTAGAAAGCTAGGCCCCATGAACACCAAAATATTTATAATACTTTTTGTAGTAGCAAAGAACAAGAAACAAAGTTTCCATTGATTAGGTAATGGCTAAACAAATTATGATATAATTTAACAGTATAAAAAATCTATTTCAATGAAACCCCTGGTTTAGAATCATAATTCTCTGGGTTTAATTTAGAGAACCTTCTCCCACCCACTCAATCCTATTTCGTTGGCTTGTTTTGCCATGCCCCCCCCCCAATTTCTTCTGGGAACCTTACAGTATATAGCTCATGACTAGGTCTCCACAGATTTGTGTGCAGCTAGGTATTGCAGAGAATAGTGCACAGGGCCTGGATTCAGGAAGACCTGGGTTCAAATTTGACCTCTGACAGTTACTAGTTGTGTAACCTTGGGCAAATCACTACCAAAAAAAAAAAAAGCCCCAAACAACACTATTTGCCTCAGTTTCCTCATCTGTAAAATGGGGACAATAATAGTACCTACCTTCCAGAGTTGTTTTGAGGATCAAATGAGATAATAATTGTAAAGTGCTTAGTATGGTGCCTAGCAGATAGTAAGTGCTATAAAATGTTAGGCATGTTATTCTTATTCTTATTATTTCTTTGGATAAGAGACCCCAGTTCCTATGCAAACATTCAAAGTAACTGCACGTCAGATAAAGAACAGCTTTAATGTTATCCCACAGAATATGTGAAACAACAGAAGGCCTGATTTCATATTGTCTTACAAAACAAGCTAAAGAACACTTTACCTGCACATATTTTTCAATGGTCTTCAACACTTCCATGTTAAATTGCTTTACAGGAACTCCTGATAGGTCCATATAGCTGAGTAGGCTATAGATCATCTGTAGGAGGGATTGTTGCATACTTGGAAGGCCCTTCTCTAGGAGCTGTAAAGCAAGAAGTACAAAGGGAGTAAGTTAATTTTTTTTTTTGTAAAATAAAGAGATTTATTGGGAGAGAGAAATATGGCGGGGGTACAGATCACTTTGGTGACTGTTCCCAGTTATTTTTTTTAATTTTTTTTTTTTTTTTTGCTGGGCAATGGGGGTTAAGTGACTTGCCCAGGGTCACACAGCTAGTAAGTCAAGTGTCTGAGGCCAGATTTGAACTCAGGTACTCCTGAATCCAAGGCCGGTGCTTTATCCACTGCACCACCTAGCCGCCCCCCGTTAATTTTTTTTAATGGAAAAATAAACCTTCACTAGAGTTTCATACTCTCATAGGGATATATGTGAATTGGGCTACCTTGGGAATTAGTGGGTTTTCCTTCAATGAAGGTCTTCAAGCAAAGTCTGGATGACCACTTGTGGGGTATGTGGTAAAAGGGATTCTTGGTCAGATATGGGTTATTCTAGGTGCCCACTGGGCTCTTTTCTATGATTTGGTAATACTAGCATTTAAGTAACTTTATTTTAAAAAATATTTCTCGGGGCAGGTAGGTGGCACAGTGGATAAAGAGCCGGCCTTGGATTCAGGAGGACCCGAATTCAAATCTGGCCTTAGACACTTGACACTTACTAGCTGTGTGACCTTGGGTAAGTCACTTAACTTTCACTGCCCCACAAAAAATGAATAAAAATATTTCTTTATGACCAATGTACTACCGCATAGGGGATGTACAAAGTAAAGCAGTGACCCATCCATCTTTCTAGAATCCAATTCAGTTTAATTTAATTCAACTCAATCTCAAGTATTTATTAGGTACCTGATATGTTTTAGGCACTTTGCTAGACCTGAAGATATAAAAGCTAAATGAGAATAGAAAAGATTCTGTCTTCATGCAACTAACATTCCATTTGGTCCAACTGGCCTACTCACATAGTTTCACTGGCCCTATTCCCATTCTGTCCATCTTTCTCCATCCCAGTTGTCCTCTTCTAAAATAGGGGTCAACAGACTTTCAGAAGTGAGTGCCATGCATACCTTTATTCGAAATTAAAGTCCTAAGCTGGCTAGAACTGTTTATGCTATTAAAGTCCACTATTAAAGACAAATTAATTCATTTGGATTAGAAGCTTTTAATCTTTTAAAATCTTTCAGAAATTCATTTTAGCCCTTGATCAGTTTAGCCTATCTATCTATCTATCTATCTATCTATCTATCTATCTATCTATCTATCTATCTAATCTATCTATCTATTTATATATTTTTTCTAGTCTCTTTTGGAAAGGGCACAACTAAATATTTACAGGACTTTCAATCCAGGGCTCTAACCACTGTACTATGCTGTCCCACCCCTATAGCTCTGCTTCCCCACACTAAGTAACAGCAAGACTAGGAGCAGAGGAATTGCTTGCTTGGGGTGTGCCAGAATCACACTTGCACGAGGATTAAAAAAAATCAGCATTTCAGTTTGCAAAAAGAACTAGCTATTATAAAAGTTTATTTCAAAATTTACTTTCTTTTTAGCTACGAAAGATTCATGATTTCATCAGTGTGGGTCCTGCCTCCAAAGACACAGGCAGCACCTACTCTATAATTGAAGAGGTGGCCTTTGTGAAATACCATGACAGGGACAATTCATCACCTGGTACCCAGACTCTTCCTTCCTAGGTAGGTGCATATTCTCATGATAGAGTCCAGTCCATCATTAATTTTACACCTCAGGGCCTTTCCTGCTTTGTTCCTGCTTTGTTCCTGCTTTGTTTCCTGCTTTGTTGGAATTTGCACTCTACAAAGGTCACCTCCATCCAGGATGAGCAATATGTTTTGTTAATTAGTGCAAGTAGAGACGATGGAGAATACCAAAGCATGATGTATTCTCTTTAAATGTTTATACACACAGAGGCAAAATTCTTTCTGCCACAACCTCCCTCAAGATCATTCATTTCAGGCCCTTGAGGCACTATCTATCAGAAAAAGGTGATGCATGGAATTTCATTACTATTCCTCACCTCTGCCAGATATGTCACCATATTCAGGGTAATATCAGCAAATGCTTCATGAAGGTATCGGCATACAACATTGACCCATGTTGCACAGTCTCTTGTATAGCTATGGGTTTTGTAAAGAGTCATGACATGTGCAAGATTTGAAAGCTTAGGATTCTTTTCTTCCAGGCAAACCTAAAAATGTAAAATTAAAATTCAGTTAGGGACAAGATATCCCAGTGAAAATGAAAGAAAATGAATTTAAACCTCAAATATTATATAGCAATCTAGAAAATAGACTTCCAGGATGCAGAATTGATTTTTTAAAAAAGAAATTGTTCTATAATATTTCCACAATTTCCCCTGCATTTAGAGATAATTAAAATTTTATCCTATATCAGATTACTATAAGCATTTGCCAGTTAGGGAAGTACATGGCTAATGGTATGGCTCATGCTTTTAAATTAAAAAAAATTACTTATAGTCTTATTTTTTAAGAATTTGTCTAATTTTGTCAAGGCCTGGGTTCCTAAGCCCATGATGATTTACATGTTGGTAATAATATAATACCATACCTGAGCGATCCTCTCTGCTATATCCTTACAGAATTGATTGGGATTGTCAAAATGCTGAATCAACTGAGGCAGGAGACAAAGGACATTCAATGGAAATCCTGGAATGGAAAAGAAGGATACAATGAGTATATCTGAGGGAAAACGTGATGGGTACCCACTGAGGTAAAACAAATGCAGTCTCTTTTAATGTAGCTTTACTTTGGCAAAATACAAAAGACTGTGATCACAATAGTGTAAGAGAAAACCTTTACAAAGCCAATGTTTACAATTGATTTTATTTTTTTAAATTTTTGTTTGTTTTTGTGGGGCAATGAGGGTTAAGTGACTTGCCCAGAGTCACACAGCTAGTAAGTGTCAAGTGTCTGATGCTGGATTTGAACTTAGGTCCTCCTGAGTCCAGTGCCAGTGTTTTATCCACTGCGCCATCTAGCTGCCTCTACAATTGATTTTAAATTTTAAAATAAAGACTCTTACTGAGGATTACCCGGTTGATAAAATTATTAAAAATATTAACAAATGTATTGAAGCATCTTTTTAAAACAGCATAAGGGGAAAAAAGTTTTGTTTTCAAAAACTGGCATGAGAATTAAGAGACTTGTTAAGTTTGGGCCAAACCATTCTTACTGTAAGGTTCTTTAAAAAATAGCAGTTTTCACATAGGCTGTTCGCCAAAATGCTATCGACAAAAAAAGGATACTAGACAATATTTTAGAGCCTTAAAAATGGGGTTTATTTGACATAATGAAAAGTAGTAAAAACCTGGGAGAAGAGTCAGAATAAAAAGACAAAGCAAAATAAAAGATCTGGATGTTAACTTACAAAACCTCAATGAGAAGGGACAATAATAATTTCTAAGTCTAGAAAGATAAAGAACTTAACCTTCACTTTTCTCCCACTATAAAACTAATTTGAGAAGAACATGTTAACTGTTGTCTTGGAAGTAGAAATACTTTCTAATATAAATAATCAAATGAATGAATTGTAGAGAATTGGGAGAGAGAAAAAATAAATTTACATATTACCATAGAATATTTTGAGAGGCAGCATGGTATGGGGATTAGAGAGTGTTTAGGGTGAGGGAGACCTGGGTTCAAGATCCACTTTAACACATACTGGTTGTGTGACCTTGGAAATGTCATTTATGCTTTGAATGTCTGAGGCAATGTTCTAGGACTAAGGTGAACACTATAAAATGCACAACTTCCAGAGCCTATGATCACATCAGTGACCAACCATGAATCCAGAGAATTGATGACAAAGAATGCTATCCACCTTCTGAGAGAGAGATAATAGATTAAGAGGTACATAATAAGAGATGTATTTTTTGGACATGACCAATCAGCAATTTTTTTTTTTTTTTGCTTGACTATACATATTTGTTATGAGGGTTTTCTTTTTCTTTTTTCAGCAGGACGTATGGGAGGGAAAGAAAGCTGATTTTCTTTTTTGAAAAACAATCATTAGAAGTATAAGTTGAAGAATAGTTGTTGATATGTGTTGTTAGAAAGAGTTTCCTTACCTGGGAGTCTTCTATATCAATGAAACCAGAGTGTAGGACCATTCTCTCTGTCCCCAGTTGAACAGAATTATTATTTTTTTTTTTTGTGGGGTAATGGGGGTTAAGTGACTCGCCCAAAGCCACACAGCTAGTGAGTGTCAAGTGTCTGAGGCCGTATTTGAACTCAGGTCCTCTTGAATCCAGAGCCTGTGCTTTTATCCACTGCGCCACCTAGCTGCCCCTGAACAGAATTATTTTTTAAAAGCCCAATATATATTTTTTTGTATGTTTGTAACAAATTTGACCGTAATAGCAACCAAAACACTTAAAAGGGAAAGATTCATGGGATTTACCAATAGCCTGAGACGAGTCGACCATTGATACTCGAGACACTGGTGTTAGCAAACTGAAGAGATGCAGGGTGAGGTCCGTGGTCGTGAGGGAAGTGAATCCTTTGAGCAACAGCTGTTGCAGCCCTGAGAAGTCTGCCCACTTGAGCTGTCCCTGTAATTTTTCAAGTTTCTCTCTGTTTTCAGCTTTATCTAGGGGCAAATGAGTCAGTAACTTATTGAGTAACCTTAAAGCCATTAGATATTCAAACTCAAAATCAGATTCCATTAAGGCCACAGTGACCCAGAAAATGGTGGCCAATAGGTTGGTTGGATTGTTGATGTGGGATGGGTCGGTGAGGCTGTCTTTTAAAGAAGATGAACTCCTGGTCTTAGACGAGAGCCCCTGCTGGGTACAAGCCTGGATCCGGTCCAGAGTCGCACTTCGAGGTGGGTCTGAAGTTCGGTCTACAACACCAAACTTCTTGGGGACAGAGAAACTCCTCTGATGGCGGCTTCGTTCTGAGGTGGCTGTGTTGCCACTGGCAACTCCGGGGTTCACATTCAGTTGACCTGTGCTCTTTCGGTTTGCTGTCAGCTTAGTGCTTGAGCTTAGATCCGGGGATGATGAGCTGGGGATGGGAATAAATAAGTTTATTACAATATGCTAGTGAGCTTCTGTGAAAATGTCACTCTTCTCAATAAAGTCACATGCATGCCAGGGGATGTTAAGGGAGGGAACATGCTCACTCTTTTTGAAACATCAACTTTTGTAAATTACTCTTTCTTGACTCATCTACTCAAAGCTATGAAAATGAGGACGGATCTTATGCTGAGGGCATAAAAGAAATGTAGGAAAGTCTGAGAATCAGGTATGGGCCTAAAAAAAAATTCAGTTGTTTCCCATAATGATTCAAATGAGTTTTTATAGGTGTTTCCTGAACTTATTTTATGCCACTGGAGCAGACATTTCCAAATGTTTAAAAAAAGTGTACAGAATTCTTGATTTCCAAATGTCATGCAACTGTCTCTCACCGAGATAGTACAGTCAAGAGATCACTGTTCTTCAAGCAGTCTGACAAATTATCCACAGTAGCTTCCAAGGTAAGGAGTGCTTCCATTACGTAACCCTGTCAAACACAGAAACCAACCGTTTCAATATAAAAATGCATTTGTTTTTCTTTAAAAACAACCCCAAAGAGGTATCTTGGTAAAATGGATAGAGCACTGGACCTGGAGTCAGGAAGACTTGGGTTTGAATCCCATTTCACACATCTACTAGCTGTGTGACACTGGGCAAGTTACTTAACCTCTGTCTCAATTTCTTCATCAGTAAAATAATGGACCTGATGACTTCTAATGTCCCTTCCAGGTCTTAGTCTATGATCCATTTGTGCTTCCTGTGATTGCTGACAAATAGCACTTAAAAGAAAAACTACATAAGATTACATATCATAACTTTAGAGCTGAAATGGCTCTTAGAGGCCAGCTAGTCCAAGTCCTTCATTTTATAGATAAGGAACCTGAGGCCCAGAGAGGTTAAAGAATTTTACCAAGGATATACATGTAGAAAATGGCAGAGTTGGAATTGGAACACAAGTCCTCTCTTGCTAATTCCATCAGCTTTTCCACTACACCATACTACTCTTTAAATTACTCAGGGCTAGTAGATGAATATTATAGTACAACACTATTACTGGCTTGTTTTTTTTATTATAAGAGAGATAAGAAGGAAGAGTCTACCCCACTTACTAATGTTTAACCTAGAGAAGACAGTGTTGGGGAATAGAAGAACATGATACCCATCTGAAAATGTCTGCATGACTGTCATATGAAAGAAACATTAAGATTGAGTGTGTATAGCCCCAAAGAGCAGAAATATGACCAAGAGATAGAAATTATGAGAAATTGGAATTTAATCCAATAGAAAGTATAAAATTTCTAATAAATTAGACCTAGATAGAATGGTCTACATTGATAATGAGTTCCCCATTAGACTTCAAGCTTCTGGAGGGCAAGGACTGTCATTTGCCTTTCTTTGTATTGACACTTAGCACAGTGCTTGGTATACAGCAGGTGCTTAATAAATTCCACTTGACTGTAATTTGAGATGTTTAAAGAGAAGCTTAGTTTATCAGTGAGTACCACCTCTTCCTTCCCCGTTTTTATCCTTTTTCTTCCTCACTCTCATAGGTAAACTTTTTTTTTGGCAGGGCAATGAGGGTTAAGTAACTTGCCCAGGGTCACACAGCTAGTAAGTGTAAAGTGTCTGAGGCCAGATTTGAACTCAGGTCCTCCTGAATCCAGGGCTGCTGCTTTACCCACTGTGCCACCTAGCTGCCCCCCATAGGTAAACTTTTAACTACTATAGAGCTTGAGATGAGGGAAAAAAGTAGCTCCTTGCCGCCCCCAAATCACTGTTTGAGGGTATCCTAGGTTAGTAGCCAAAGCAAACAATAATACAATGAATTTTGGCTGGCAACATGAAAATAAACACGTGCTATATGTTCATCATCTACTCATGAAGTTAAATATCATGGAATCAACCAACACAAATAGATTTACTGGAAAAAAGTTAGCCATTGTAGGGACATGTACATATACAGAAGAAAGGTAGAGGGACAGCTAGGTGGTGCAGTGGATAGAGCACCGGCCCTGGATTCAGGAGGACCTGAGTTCAAATCTGGCCTCAGACACTTAACACTTACAAGCCATGTGACCCTGAGAAAGTCACTTAACCCCAATTGCCTCACCAAAAAAACAGTTAGCCATTGTTATTATTATTGATGGGATGGATGACTAAGGGAGAAAGAAATATTGGAATTGTAAAAAATATCAGCCTCATTTCCCCCACCCCCACCCCCCAAACTGGATGCCAAATGATGCGCTCAGCACCCTTTGCTTTCATACCTGAATCTCATCTCCATGTTCTCCAATAACTTCTACCAGTCGGGAGAGGAGGTCAGACAGGGCATGGGCTGATAAAGGCTGCTTCAGGGCCCTGAAGATCTGGAAAGAGCGACCTGCATAATGCCGAGAAGAACTGGCCAGGGCTGTTTGTAATGCGACTTCGCTCAGGTGCTGCTCCAGATGGAAACCTGAAAGAGGGAGGGAGAGGAAGAGAGGGAGAGGGAGACAAGAGACAGAGACAGAGAGACAGAGACAAGATAGATAGAGAGAGACAGAGAGAATGAGAATCAATGAATCATAAAATCTATGAGTTGGAAAAGAGTTCAGAGGCCATCTAATGAAAAACTTTCTGGACTGAGATTCCCCTTTAGTACGTGCCCAACAAGCTGTCACCCAAACTTTAGCTGGGAGACCAGCAATGAGGGGGAAATCCCTCTACCCCACCTCCCACCCCCACATGGCTTCCCATTTCTTTTGAGATAATAAGTGTAAGCATAGCTCTGACTGGAAAATCTCATATTTTTCAAAAAGCTCATTTGTCCTTTTATAATGGGCTAACCTGACCAAACCCACCAACATTAATTACCCCTTCCGAAAGAAAAGGGTTAAAAGAACAAGCAAACAAACCAACCTATGCTGTCATATTTAACTTCAAAAGTACAATTTTGATTCCTGGAATTTTTTCTAAATTGATCTTTTACTCCAACTTTTACATTCAATAGTTTGAGTTCTATTTTGTCTTCCTCATCCACTAAGTTGTTTGCAAATTTTCAGTTCTCTTGGGCATGGAACACAAGGATAGCCATGTTTTAAATTCATGCCCCTTTTAAACTAAGGCAACCAAAAGACCCTTGATCACATCTAGAAACAGCAACGACCTCATCCCCTTACAAATGGGCATCTGTAAGATGTTTATAGTTGATACTGCAACTTATCCTCTGTCCTACTTAAGTTTGTTTGTTTTTTTTTTGGTGAGGCAATGGGGGTTAAGTGACTTGCCCAGGGTCACACAGCTAGTAAGTGTCAAGTGTCTGAGGCCAGATTTGAACTCAGGTCCTCCTGAATCCAGGGCTGGTGCTTTATCCACTGCGCCACCTAGCTGCGCCCCCTACTTAAGTTTTTAAAGTGGATGTAAGGCAAAATCACAGCCCTCTATCTTCAGCCGACCACTTTATTGGATGGCAATTAAAGGAAACCATCATGGGATTCTGGTGATCATTTGAAAGGGCCATGACTGAAGGCAGTGAAACAACTGGACTATATATACACACATGGAAATCGGTCCCAGTGGATGTGATGACAATCTGGACTACTGTGGGATCCATCTGGCTGTATCCCAACTAATAAGATGAAAGGAATGTGCTGCAACGATTTGAGGTCACTAAGTTCTCCTCTCTCAGCCTCCTTATTTGGGCTGTCAGGCCCACCAAGTCTTATGGCAAAATTTCTGAAAAAGCACTGAATGTGTCAGGAAATGGACTTAGAACTTTTCCCAGCAGAAAACATAGTGGTAAAGTTCCTACTGACTAGAAAAATAAAGCCTAATAATACATATCGAAGAAATTACTTGGGATCTTTGCTTAAATCTTTATAAACTCATTTTAATATATTTTATGAGCAATTAATAAACTTGGATTATAACTTAAAGGTTGAATTGGAAGCAGGTTTGTAAGTGAGCTAGAACCCAGCTACAGTTATTGATAAGGAACGGGATAAATGATAATGACTGTATAAAAGTTATTGTTTTAAAATTTTGTAATAATAATCTCTAACTTCAGAAGACTTAGAAAGGAGAGGTAGTGGGCAAATTAGTGAATGGCTAAAGGAAGAAGTCAGAGGAGGGCTCATATGACATGCTCAAGGCACTGTGAACATCAAGGGAAGACAATGAGTAGGAGGGGACCACAGCAGGATCATCTAACAAATAAGGTCCCATCCTACTCATTAACCTCAGCAGAATAAACTAGATCTTCTACGATGACAGAGAAGATGCCTAGAAAGATTTTTAAAAATAAGAATGATGATAATACCAATAATTGATATTTCTATAGTGCTTACTATGTGCCAGTCACTTTATGATTACTGTCTCATTTGATCCTCACAACTACCCTGGGAGGTAGGTGCTATTATTATCCCCATTTTTATGGATGAGGAAACTGAGCCAAAAAGAGGTTAAGTAAGTTGTCCAGGGTCACACAGGTACTTAATGTCTAAGGTCAAATTTAAACTCAGTTCTTCCTGACTCCAGGACCCTTAGCTGCCCAAGTTGACTCCTTGATGGGTCAAACCCTGATAATAATTCATTGTGATTTCGTTTTTCTCAAATGTATGGTCACAATCAAATTTGGATTAAATAATAACTGATTAACAGTTGAAAATTAGTGGAAAGGGGGCCAAACTACATCTAAAATGTTTATATTTATTTAAACTTGCTGTAGATGGTATATTATGCTAACATGTTTATTATCTACTTAGTAGTTTTAATAAAGAGATCTATATTTTAAAGATGAAACTTAAAAGTATTTTTCTTAGTTGACAATGCTTATAGGAAGACTGACAGTTCCTATGATGGGGCTATAACTCAGGTGCCATCATTCACCTGGGGCAGATTACCCTCATTATAGGCAAAAACTGGGGGAAATAAATAGCTTCTAATGCTGAAGACTCGTAAGCCTCAGTTTACAAAGTGATGGTAAACAATTAGCAAAACATTAAGAAGAATCTTTTTAGGAGCATTTTACTTTTGGATATGACATCTCTGCTTTAGTCATCGTATTGAGAACTAGAAGGAGGCAAGGAGTCTTAGATAGTCCCTACTCCAACTTCTTTTTACAGAAAGTAATGAAGAGAAATTAAATGACTTGTCCAAGGTATTTACATTATTAACAGAGTGACCAGATGAGGTTCTTGCTTCTATGTTTCTTTAGCTTAGAACTATCTGGCCTCCAGTTGTAGAATTGGCTAGATCCTCTGCCCTGGGACTGTCATTTCTTCTACAATTTGGCCAAACAGGATTGCTCATCTCCCTTCAAACATATTTGTCCCTTTGTTCACTCTGTTCCCTAGACCTGGTATACACTCTCTCATCTCTAATGGGCAACTTTTTGCCTTCCCAGCTTGCCTTTATTAATTAAGATTAATCTGTTGAGAGCTTGCTGCCAGTGGAAAAGCCCCACAGACAGTTACCTGTGTAGATCAAGGGTTGCTACAACCCGAAGACTAGAGAGACCAAGCTTAATTATCAGCTTCTCTATAAAGCCTTTCCTCATTACCTGAGTTGAAAGTGGTTCTTTGCTCATTTATACTTCTCTAATGCAATGATTATATTTGCATTTATGTGCATGACCTAGTCCTCTTTTCCCTTCTCCATTAAGTTGCAAGGATAGGAGTTTCCTTCAGAGACATGTAATTTCAATGGTGTATCAGGAACCTTTTTCATCTTCTTAACTCCTTTGTTGTTACTTAGTTGTTTTTCAGTTATGTCCAGCTCTTTGTGACCCCATTTGTTTTTTTTTTTTTTGGAAGAGATACTAGAGTGGTTTGCTTTTCCTTCTCTAGCTCATTTTACAGATGAGGAAACTGAGGCAAACATAGTTAAGTGATTTGTTCAGGGTCACACAGCTAGTAAATGTCTGCGGCTGGATTTGAATTCAAGTTTTCCTGACTCCAGGCCTGAAGTTCTATCCACTGTGCTACCTACCTGCTACTTTACACTTAATAAATCATCACTTCTACAGTTCTTCAAAGTGTTTTGCATATACTATCTCATTTGATCACAGCCCTGTGAGTAAATACTACTATTTTTATCCCCAGTTTATAGATGATGAAATTGAGGCTCAGAATGGTTGGATGCCTTGCAGATGGTCAGGGTTAGAGATAGGTTTAAACCCCACTCTCCTTTGCTTCCAAGCCAATCGCCTTTTTCATGATGTACCATACTCCTTGGTCTTTACAGCTAACTCTCCATAGAGCCTTGACATTGGCAGCAAACTCCCAATAGATGAGAACTATGCCTTTCTTAATTAATTTTCATTCACAATACTACACTTTGTGCAAATAGACACTTAAGAATTACTATTTAATAAGAGAGAAGCTGAAAGGCATCTGTCCTTCTTTGCAGTTCTCTATTTCTTGGTTCATCTGCATGGACCTTAGAGTTTCTTGACAAAATACTAATGGATTTTAATCAAATAATGATTGAAAGTACTTTATGGAAATTGTATTAATAATGATTCAACAACACCAGGGAATAAGTTTGTGAAAACAGGATGTTATAGTTAAGTGTAACATTATTTCTCAAAGTGTATATTACATATTAACTTTTTTTTTTTTTTGCAGGGCAATGGGGGTTAAGTGACTTGCCCAGGGTCACACAGCTAGTATGTGTCAAGCGTCTGAGGCTGGATTTGAACTCAGGTACTCCTGACTCCAGGGCCGGTGCTCTATCCACTGCGCCACTTAGCTGCCCCCACATATTAACTTATTAAAAAACCAACAGGCCTTTAAACAATTTCCTTACAAAATAACGTACCCTAAGTCTATGAGTCTGGGTTGAAAAAAATATTCCCTTATGCTAACAATCATTGGAGTATTATTTACAGTATAAGTTTCACATAACATCATTTAGTGTAAACTGGAAAAAGGAGACTAATATATTTATTCTCAAGTACTTTATGATTCAATACCTCATCTTGAACCAAACATGTGTAAAGAAATCCCTGCATTCAAAGCAGGATAAATGAAAACCAAGATCTGTTGTTGAATAGTTTTTCAGTCATGTCTGACTCTTCGTGACCCCATTTGGGGTTTTCTTGGCAAAGACACTGGAACAGTTTGCCATTTCCTTTTCCAGTTCATTTTACAGATGAGCAAATTAAGGCAGAAAGGGTTAAGTGATTTGCCCAGGGTCACAGAGCTAGTAAGTATCTGAGGCTGGATTTGAACTCAGGAGGATGAGTCTTCCTGACTCTAGACCCAGCACTCTATCCACTACATGATTGGTCAAATGATAACAATGTCTTGGTGTTATACAGACCTAATTTCAAAGGCATATTAAAATTCCCTAATTGCAAATGGTGCAAATTGGTGAGCTATGTCCACATAATTTAATGGACACTATCTTTGTCCTTTAGGAAACTTGCAATCTAAAACGATTTATAAAAACAGAGACTGAAAATGTTAAATGATTCTAGGATTCGAATATATACACAAGGAAAAGAACTTATAATATGGGCAAAAAAGTATAGCATGTATAAATTCTGTTTACACAGAGAGTGTGTGTGTGTGTGTGTGTGTGTGTGTGTGTGTGTGTGTGTGTGTGTGTATGTATGTTGAATGGGCGCCATGCTTCTAATTTACTGGAGAAAGGTTTCCCGAGGAGATTTCAGGAAGGATGGGAGGAAAAGAGGTATAGGATGATCAGGCAAAAGCAGCACTTAGTAAGGAAGGCAGGACAGTAGGGAATATGCTGGGGCAGCTGGGCATGTCCTAATCAAGGCTATGGTCTCACTAACAGCTGGGAGCCATTGCCTTATTTTCTTTTTTGTTACAGCCCCTCAGACCAGGGTTGAGTTAATTAGCAGTTCATATGCAAATAATATATTCCTTTCTTTTAGGCTATGTTCAATTCTCAGATGACTGTTAAGCAGAGGACAATGTCTCCATTTAATCAAGTGCCAAGTGTAACCTTTTCTGCCTCTCCATGGAGGAGAGATGCAACTTCTATACAAACATAAAGCTGACCCTTTGGTTAGATGCCAAATGAACATCACTGTGCTACAGGGTTTTCAGAAGTAATTTAAGGTGGAATCTGAAAACAAGACATGGGAAACCCTATTCCAAGAATACTTCCTCCACCCCAGTTTATCACCATTTCTTTTCTAAGGAATTCCTCTGACAAGTAATTAGCATGTTATGATAATGGGCAGAAGTGTGGCTCATACCAGGAGCAATTTTAAGTTTTTAACATTTTGGCTGGGCCACCTAGTTAACAAAGGACCCTGTTGGACCTAAAAGAAATTCAGCAGGTTAAAATAAAACTGGCTCAACAAAATAATCAACATATTCTTAGATCATTGATTCAGTTTGCCAGTTAACAAACCTTTATCACGCCCCTGCTTGTATAGAGCACTGAACTGGGGGGAGGGCAGACATAAAGATTAGATGAATCCCTGCTCTCATAGAGCCCATAGTGTAGGAGAGATAAGACATAAACACAGATTGATAAATATAGAGTATTATAGGTCACATGCACTACAAATCTGCAAAACAAAGTGCTTTGTGAAATCTGAAGGGGAAGGCCCTAATTGGCAGGGGAGATCAGCAATGCCTTCTTGGAGAAAGTGGCATTTGAATTTGGTTTTAAAGGTAGGAATTCCTTTCAATTAGTCAATTAATCAATAAGGACTTATTAAGTGCCTACTATGTGTCAGGCACTCTGCTAGGTATCAGGGATACAAAGTCATAAACATGATCTTCAGGTTGAGTCAACTGAAGCCAGAATGGAATGAATGGACTTGGAGAACTAGAAGGAAAATTCAGGGGTCAACGGTCATGATGAGGAAGAAGAGAATGTTTAGTGAGAGTGGGAATATAAAAAAAATAGAAAAGTGTGTCAAGAAGTAGAATTCCAAAGTTCATTACTTTGGAGGTGGTATAGTCACGTGTGATGATAAAGTCTAAGGAGTGGCCACATCAGTGGGTGGCTGAATTGAGTGGCAATGGAAACAAGGAGATCAAACGATAGTAAAAAAAATACTTTAAGTAGGGTAATGCAAATATAGATGACATCAAGCAGTATTAAATTATATAAAGGAGACAGTTTCTGAAAGTTTTTATAACCTTATGTAGGATAGAACTGTAATTCTGAGTTTTCCAAAAAATAAACTCTAGACAGAAATTTGGCAAATGTGAAAACCACCTGTAATGTGCTCTGTTTTAAGAGTGTCAAGTCTAGAATACCATGTCAGGTCAAAGAAGAACAATGGGTTCCACTGTGGAAAAGCTGAAGGTACATTTCCAAGTAATAAGATAAGGTACCTGACTTGGAATCCTTAAACACAGATACAACATGACGTAGGAAATTAGTGAGCTGCTCGGCACTCTTGGAATTCTGATTCTTGGGTGTGATATCTTCATGACACCAAAGTGGACCAAAAGCCCTTAAAAGACATAAAATATAAGGCAAATAAATTATGACTTTGCATTAGAAAAAAACAGCGTGATATATTTAGCTTTGCTAAATGTTTAAAAATCCATTTTACAAGTCACTTAACCCCAATTGCCTCACCAAAAAAAAAAAAATCCATTTTAATGTGAGTTGTTTCCCTCTAATAATATGTTCAGTGATGGTTTCTGAAGTTTCCTATATAGTACAACCTGGAAATTAAGGACTCCATAGTTTCTCTTCTATTTTTAGTAAAAAATATGGGTGGACTTCAGTTTGAAAATTCCAATCACCAAGAAACATTTGCAACCAGAAACTTGGGGCTATCTTATGGGACTGACCTCCCCTGGATTCATTGTTGTCGCCACATTCCAAAGAGCAGCCAATTATTGCTGGGCTGAGAGCTGATCCTTACATACACCTCTCTATAGGGATGTAAAGAGTAGACTCATAGCCCACAGTCAGAATAGGGTGGGAAGTGCATTTTACTAATTACAAATTCATAGACCGAAAGATCTGAGGCTGGAAGGGACACACCCAACTCCTGGACCATCATGGAGAGGAAGTTATGGGAGAAAACATTTTTCTTATTTTCTTTCTCCAAGAAAAGCCTGGCTTTCTTGTTATTGGCCTTGTATACATGTGACACAAAGACTAAGGCCTAGTTTGGACTAGCACTGGGGTATCCTTACTCAGGTATCTTCATTGTTCTAGATACAAAATGGCAATCTTTTAATGCAAAGGAGGCTATGTTCCTATAACCCTATTATTCACAGGATAAACTATATGCAGAAATTGTTTGGCTATTTTTCTAGTGATTTTGTCATCATCAAACTCTCACAGAGAGACTCTTTTTACAGGGGCAAGAATGAGGGATGTTTCCTTCCCAAGAAAAAGACCCAGTCCCTTAATATGGATAAACTAAGTTGTCATATGATTAAGCAATCCTGTTTATGTGTGTGTAGGCTCATGGTCCTTTCATCTTTCAGTATATATTGATTAAGTGCCTACTCTATGCCAGGCACGGTGCTTGATAAAGGAGACACAAAGACAAGACCAAACAGGCCCTGCCCACAAGAAGCTTACATTCCATTGTGAGGAATGACATGAGCAGAAAAAGAAAGATGAAATACAAAGTAATTTGAGCCAGTGCCACCCAATATTAAGAAAGGACCTACTAATTTCTTTCACAAGCTTTTCTCCAAACAAAAAATGTAGGTCTGACTGTCACTCTTTTTTTTTTTTAGTAAGGCAATTGGGGTTAAGTGACTTGCCCAGGGTCATACAGCACTAGTGTCAAGTGTCTGAGGCTGGATTTGAACTCAGGTACTCCTGAATCCAGGGCTGGTGCTCTATCCACTGTGCCATCTAGCTGCCCCTTGACTGTCACTCTTATCCTTATTTAATAAACTCTAGTGGCTCCCTGTTACCTCCAGGGTCAAATACAAGGTCTTCTGATGGGCATTTAAAGCTATTCACAACCTGGCCTCTTCCTACCTTTCTAGTCTTCTTATACTTTGTGATCCAGTTACAAAGTACTACTTGCTGTTCCTCTATATATCCCTCCACCTTCCTTCACTACATCTCTGCACTGGCTGTCCCACACCCCTGGAATGCTCTGCCTTCTGGTCTCCTCTTCTTAGTTTGCCTGGTTTCCTTCAAGACATAGCTTAAATCCCATCTTCTGTAGGTCCTTTCACAACCCTCTTCCAGCTACTGTCTTCCCTTTGGGGATTATCTTCCACCCACTCTTTATCTAACTTGTATATATCCAGCTATTGACATAGAGTTCCTTCCATTAAAATGTGAGCCCCTTAGGGGGAGGCTGCTTTTCCTTTTTTCTTTATCTCCACCACTTAGCACAGTGTGAATCATAGTATGCATTTAATAAATGGTTGCCAATGAACTCAGTGACTGACAAAAGCATGAAGAGGTATTTGTGGGGTACAGAGAAGGCTCTGGATATTTAATAATAGAAAAAGGAATTTTCTCTAGTGGATTAATAAACAAAGTACTAGAGATAAGATTTACTCATATAAGACTTTAAGGGAGCAGATAGTGAGCAGCTGCCCACTAGAGATAAGAAGTCAGCAACACTCTAGATTTACCAGATAAATCATTGAGTGTAAGCATTATGAGACCTGAAAAATAGGATAACCCACAACTTTTTATTTAACTTATTAAATATCAGTTTGTTTCATCTTCCTTGTACTACCCTCCCAATTTGTTTCTGTATTCTAATGAATGAATACAGGGAAGTTTTTCAATCAATCAGTCAATCAACATTTACTAAGTGCCTACTATAGGACAGGCACTGTACTAAGCACTGGGGATATTAATAAAAGTAAAAGAGAATTCCAGGAGCTTACAATTTAATGGGTTTTCTCAGTAATTACTCCTTGGTGGGATACAATGCAGAGTTTTAGATATAAAGGTATTAAATCCGAGAGCACCTAATCTCTTCTAGGCTTAATCCTGGTTAAAGTCAAGATTGTTACAGGGCATCATAGATTCCTGCCAACCATTTTCCACATCATGGTTCAAAAAAAAAAAAAAGCGCCCTTTCCATTCATGGCGATTTTAACAGATTCTTGGACACTAGAATTTGTTGGAACACAGTGTTCCCTTTTCCATTTGTGTGTGCTTTGAGCTTTGGTACTTTTCCAAATGATGGCTCTAAGATGGCAGACCCCTCATTACCTGGTAGTCAGGAACTCAATGAGCTTGTTCGCCTTCTCGTCACTTTCAGTGGCTGTGTCAATGTCTTCTATCTCCTGGGTGATCTGTGGCAGATTCCCACTGCTGCCCCCCAGACTGATACTGGAGGAGGTAGAGCTGGAACTTAAGCCAGAATCTGGCACGGGGGAGGACTGGTACTCTCTGAGGAAGTCAAAGCCACCTGGTGGGAGAAGAAGAGAAGGTTAGAATGCGCTGGCCCAGTGTGCTTGTTGGCTTTCTTAATGAGACCAGGAGACCAACACACAAGACCGCTTGCTCCCTTTAAGTTGCAAGAATATCACCATGAGTCAAACTGAGAGAAAAGAAGTGATGGGGAGGTTTAACTCCAAAGGAAAGAGACTAGTTTTTGTGTTTCACTTATGGAAACCAGTGCCATTACCTTATCACATGATACACCATCTACTTCTGTAGGTTACAAGTTGTTTTGAGGGGAGAAGGACTCGTTTTGTGACTGAAGAGACTAAAAGCACGGCCCTTGTGGAGATGAACTCCCTGGGGCATTTTATTTTATTTTATTTTATTTTATTTTATTTTTTGTGGGGCAATGAGGGTGAAGTGACTTGCCCAGGGTCACACAGCTAGTAAGTCCCTGGGGCATTTTAAAGAAAATGTATCTTAAAATGCCTTGGGCAATTTAGGTTCAGAATGCAGGGTCTCTTTAACCCCTTGAGGATGGGATCAGCACAGGGGAATGCAAAGAAAAGAAAAACTTGGGGGGCAGTTAGGTGGTACAGTGGATAAAGCACTGGCCCTGGATTCAGGAGGACCTGAGTTCAAATCCGGCCTCAGACACTTGACACTAGATGTGTGACCCTAGGCAAGTCACTTAACCCTCCGCCCCCCCACCCACCCAAAAAAAAGGGAAAAAAAAAGAAAAGAAAAACTTTGCCAAGCATAAAGGATAAACTTTACATAAGGTCCTAGTATATAACTGAGCAGAACCAAATAAATGAATAGAAAACAAACAAACACGGAATGTTTGCTCAGTGTCTTTAACAAGTGCCTATGAGGTTCCACCACCTTTGTAATCTACATAGCACAGCGACATAGGACTTAGAGACTTAGAGGTCAACTAGTCTAACCCCCTCATTTTAAAATGAGAACACTGAAGCTGAGAGATTAAGTCACTTGTCCAGGGCCATGTCGGTGTATCAGAGATGAGAATCAAAACCAAGTTCTCTTATTTCAAATCCAGTTCTCTCACTGTACCAAATCCTTTTTTTTTTTTTTAATGTAACTGCAAACAATTCTACCATACATTTGATCTATAAAGGTGACAGGGTATATCATTCTGGAGACTGAGTTGTTTCTTTCAACAAAAGCTAGCCTGTTCCCTTGTTTTTTCAGCAAAAATGTTCTTGGTACATGTGTATATCATTTTCTTAAAGATTTTAGGAAGATGAGAAAGTACATATATGGATTCGTGGTTACTAATTTTCTTCTAATTGACTTTTTGATGGTTGAGCCATCTTTGTCTACCACCTCTCCTGCCCCCCACATCATTCAGTATCTTCTCTTTTCTCTTCTCTTGGGAATTAGTACAATTTTGTCATCTTCAGCCTGGAACTCTTCTGTAGAATGTCCAGCTAGGTTTCCTGTTTTTTTTTTGTTTTTAGTGTCATTATTTCATGCAACACATCTGAGATTGATACCAGAGTCTCAAGGTGCACTGTCATTTATGGAGAAATGCTTACAGATCTTTCCCATTTTTCTTCAATTTATTGTCCTCTGGTTTTATCTTCAAATGCTCTTGGGATGATATAGCTTTCCTTGGGTCTCACCCTAAGTTTTCTGTCAATTCATTTTCCCCTTTATTGCTTCTCTGTTTTATGAGGCAATACTGCTTATAATGTTTCATAATCTTCCTCCCTAAAATTTTGCAAATGTTTTTTTATTTGGCCTAAAAACTGATCCCTAGTATCCTGTCCTGGCTTTTCTGCCAGGTTGCAGAACTCCCTGCTGAAGTGGAATGGAAATATACCATAATACAATATAGAAAAGTATAAAATACAAAGCTTGGTTTTTAAATTGTACCAACCAACTGAATTTTTAAAAAAATCATTGTAATTTTCAGGCAGCAGTCTCAAGTAAAATTCATGTATCAATTGTTTTGGACATTCATTTGAGTGACAACTTAATGGCATAAAATGATTTTTAAAGATCCAGGTGCTGCCTACTGTCCACATTTCCTAAGAGCTATATGTAAGAGAAACATTTGACTTCAACAAGTCAGCACTACTTTTCAAAGTACTCTAAAGGATAATAAGCTACCCTTAGGAAGCATATTGCTCACTCAGTAAGGTGAGAATTAACCCTTTCAGCGAATGGTGGTTATTTGAGAAGAGAAAACTTACTAAGTAATGACTCTGGTATGCTGGAAATACTGGATTTTTGGCAAAATATAGGTAAGGCCTTTTTCCAGGTAGAGTGGGCAGTCAATTTTTTCAAGTACATTTATCAAATTGTTAAAATCTGAAGACGTCAATAGGTATTTTTGAAAGAGCAACAACATATAATTTAATAAGAATAGGAATTGTGGGGAATGGGACACATATAAAAGAACTTGGCATTGGCACATACTGTTCTCATTCTCAAAAGGAGAAAAATGGATTCTGGGAACAAAAGACTGTTGAATCTGACATCATTCCCTAGTAAAATTCAAGAATGGATTATTAAATAGATTGGTTCAAGAATTTTTAAAAGGATTTTCCAAACTGGAAATATTACTAAGTTGAAAAAAGTTTGACTAAAATGATATCAAGGATACTGTTGCTGAGAACAATAATCCTCACTTTCTGGTGATTCATGTAGGCAAAAATGATACCAGAAGAAAACTAGAGAGCATCATAAAGTCTTGAAGAGAAATTGAAGACTTTACTGGCATAGGATGCTTCTCATTAAAGGTAAAGCAGAGGACAAAAGAAGACCTGGGAAGTGAACAACTGGTTAACATGGTGGTATTAAAAATGGGATTTGGATTTCTGAAGGATGGTTTAAGAAATAGGAATGGCAGCTTTTGGTTAGGAATTGGATATACCTAACAAGGCTGGTGAGAATAAGTTTGCCTTTAATCGTGTAAATCTAATTAAACTGAAAAGGGTAAGAGGAAGACTATCTACCATATCATAAAGAATGGCTATAAAGTAGGAAGGAGAATAGCAGTAGAGACACTCAGAAATTCAGAGGAGATAATGTTCAAGAAAGGAGCCCTGGCCTTAGGTGTCTATACCCTGATGCCCAAAGTATGGGTAACATGAAAGCTAGCTATAGGGAAGCTGTAGGGAAGATGAAGAGACATAGGATAGATGATAGTACAATTAGGTAAGTTCATAATTGGTTGACTAGCTGGATCCAAAGTATGGTAATTAATGGCTTGATGTCAACTTGGAAGGACTCCAGGGGATGCCCCAGCAATCTGTGCTTTCCCTGTATTGTCTCTTTTTACAAAATCATCAGTATAATGGATAAAAGCATAAATGACATGCTTACCATTTGGGGGTATGAAACAAAGCTGAGTGGGATAGCTAACACACTGGAAGATAGAGTCAGGATTCAACAAGATCTTGATAGACTATAGAAGATTGTGCTGAGTCTTAATAATATGAAATTGTATAGGGAAAAATGTCAAATCTTACAATTGAGTTCAGTTAATCAATAAACATTTATTAAGTGCCTACTCTGTGCCTGGCACTATGCTAAGTGCTGAGGAAACAAGTACAAATAAAAACATAGACAGTTCTTGTCATCAAGGAGCTTACAATCTAATGGTGGAAGACAACATGGAAAGCATACGTGGGGCTGGGGAAGAAGGTACCCAGGACAGGGGCATAATGGAGAGTTCCAGAGAAGTCCAAAAGTAGTGTGGCTACTGAAAATACTGAATGAAAGAGTAATGCTATAAAACTATCTCAGGATGCTGGGAGGAACTGTCAAACTTGAGAAAAGAAAATTTAATAGATATATATGTAAGTGTTCTAAAAATCAACAGCCCAAAGGCAGAATGAGGGAGGCTTTGCTTTACAGAGTCTGAATGGAAAGATGTATGGGCTTTAGCTGACTGAAAGCTAAAAAGGAGTCATCAGTGTGGAGTAGTTGCCTAGAATGCTGATGCAGTATTAAACTTCAGGAATAAATGCATGGTTCAAAGAAAAAAAAGTAGGGAACAATCTTATTGTATCCTGGACCAGATACAGAATATAGTGTTCAGTTCCTGGCACCCGTTTTAAGTGGGTTGTTGACATTCATTGGAGAATAGCTGAACAAGTTCTGGTACATGAATATGATGGAATACTATCATGCTTTAAGAAACAACAAAGGGTAGGGGACAGCTAGATGGCACAGTAGATAAAGCACTGGCCCTGGAGTCAGGAGGACCTGAGTTCAAATATGACCTCAGACACTTGACACACAATAGCTGTGTGACCCTGGCAAGTCACTTAACCCTCATGGCCCCACCAAAAAAAGAAAGAAAGAAAGAACGAAGGTGCTGGTTGCATAAAAACCTGGGAAAATCTGCATGAACTGATACAAAGCAAAGTGATCAGAACCAGGAGAACAATCTATATAGTGAAAGAAGTATTGTAAAGACAAGCAACTTTGAAAGGTTTAGGAATTCTGATCAACACAATGACCTGTTCCAAAGGACTCATGTTGAAACATGCAGTCTACCTCCAGATGGAGAGCCAATGGTCTCAGAATATAGACTGAATTATTTTCTTTCTTTCTTTCTTCCTTCCTACCTTCCTTCCTTCTTCCCCCCCCCTTTTTCTCTCTTTTTTTTCAGGGGGAAACATAGCTAATGTAGAAATTTGTTTTTTATGACTATATATATCTGTAATAGATTTTTATTTCTTAACTTCTCATTAGGTGGGGGAGAAACAAGAGAGAAAGAGAGAATTTGGAACAACAAAAAATTTTTTTAAATCTCTGTGCTTAAAAATAAAACAAAACAATAGAAAGTTGAAAACACTGGCAAATAGAGTACATGCTATGTCCTCTGATGAATTTTCTTATGGTGGGTGTGGAGCTAGCTACATGAGATGATCCTTAAGGTACAGTGTGGTGGTCCTAGACTTGTCATTAAGAAAACTTGGGTTCAGATACTGCCTTAGTCTCTTCCTAGCTGTATGATCTGGGGCACATCACTTAACCTCTTTGTGATCGTTTCCTCATATGTAAAATGAAGGCATTAGACTCAGTAATCTCCAAAATCTTTTCTAGCTTTAAACTGATGATCTTATGGCTTCTGTGGGCCTCAATATCTTCATCTGCAAAATGAAACACTGGCCACGTATTCACATGGTGAAATTAGCATCCAGCAAAGTTTTATGGATTTCTTATGTTCATCACACTGATGATGAAATAACAGCATTACAGAAATTATTTATTTATTCTGAAATCTTCAGAAGTCTCAGCATTTTAGAGAGCAACTTTATGCCAACAGTTTCTGTTTTTGTTACCTGTATAGAGGTATTCAGGGAGATAAGCTGGCTGGACCGTGAGTGTCTTGGCTTCACTCATCTCTCTGGTCTGAAGAAGTACTGATGCAATAGAATGAAAATTACTATTGCAAGAAAGAGCGATCAGCAGATGGAGAAGCAGCTTTTTACTGTGTTCAAAGACTTCAGGCCGGTAATGGTCCAAACCTGAGGGGAAAAGGGAAATCTCTTTGTAAAAACACACTTTTGGCTAGTTTGGAGATTATGGAAATAACAAGAATTCCAGTGTTAATTATGGCATCCACACCTAAAGGAACACACAGAGTAGAAAGTTTATAGTTTTTTCATCTGTCATGTGAGTTAACAATGTAAAGAGTGAGGTTCAAGCAAACAACCTGCCTTGTTCCTTACGTCAAAATCTTGGAGTAAAGTATCGGGGCCTTTCTTCTTGGATCCCCAAGAGTATCTGACATTGCTCAGCCTCCCTTCCCCCCCCCCCCCATCTCCATGACACTGCATTTTCCAGACCGTATTGCTCATTCTTCAGCCATCTTTGCTTCTTTTCCTGGTTTTTCTCCCTCCCCACCCCACAGCTATGCATCTTCTCTGAGGATCCATCCTTGTTTCTTCACTCCTGCTGCCTCTATGTTTTCCCTATCCAGTGCAATGATCCTGTCTGATGACTTTAACCAATCACCTACTGTTGATGATTCCTGCTGTTGGAGATTATCATTATTACTTTCATGGACCTACTTTATCCTGAATTTCATTCTAGAGCAAAAGGACATTATAATAGCTAGCATTTATATAGTGCTTTAAGGCTTGCAAAGCATTTTCTGGATGTCTTTTTATTTTATCCTCACACCCCCCCCAGGAGGCAGGTACTATTATTATAATCATTTTATAGATGAAGAAACTAAGGCAAACAGAGATTAAGTGACTTGCTCAGGTCCACGCAGCTAGTAAGTGTCAGAGGCCAGATTTGAAACAGGTTTTCCTGCCTCCATGTCCAGCCAGTACTCTATGCACCAAGCCACCTAGCTGCCTCCTGATATTATCACAAGCTTCCCAGGTATTTGGATTATTGTTTAATTGTGAGTCCTGAAGCTAACATGAAAACCCGATGAATGATGGAAAGCAATGTTATAATCTTGAAGACTGGGAGTGGTGAAGATTGAAACGAATACTAACAAGATTCCTTTTTTTTTAATGAGCTTGTGGTCATATGGTGTACAGAAGGATCATGATTCTTCTTGGATGTAGCCTTACCTAAGAAGACAGCATGAAGCAGTAAGGGTAGATGAAGGGCCCAATCTTCTCTCACACTGTGATCCACAACCATCTCAGTCATAAAAATAACAGCAATATTGCACCTAATGAAAAAAAATGGGGAATTAGAGATGGAGAGGGTAAATAAAATAATTTATCACTAAACCTTAATGAAATGAAAGCTTCCCAGTGCCCTCTGAATTAGCATATCAAATGGTCAGTAAACATTTATCAAACACCTACCATGTGCCAGGCCCTGTGCTAAGTGCTGGGAATACAGAGACAAGCGAAAGACAGACTCCTTGCCTCTAGGGGCTCATGATCTAATGAAGGAGACAACAGGCAACCGACTATGTATGAACAAGATGTCTACAGGATAAATGGGAAATCACTGTTGTTGTTTGTCCTTTGTTCTCAAAGAGGACCATGATGTCCGGGTGATGTCATGACTTGTACTGAATTGGATTTAAGTGAGGGAGGGCTGTGCAAGGTCACCAACCTCACTCTCTCCTCCAGACCCATCTAGGTCCAGTGGCAATATATACACTAGGATGACTGGAGATGGCCCCAGATGTCTGAGGGAAATGGGGCTAAGTGACTTGCTCAGGGTCACACAGCTTAGTAAGTGTCTGAGGTGAGATTTGGACTCAGGTCCTTTTGACTCCAGGGCCAGTGCTTTATCCACTGGATCACCCCGCTAACAACAACAACAACAACAACAAACAAAAATGGGAAATAATCAGAAGAAAGGCCCTAGAATCTTGTAGAAGGTGGCTTTTTAGTTGGGACTTGACGGATACCAGGGAAGTCGGGAGATGGAGGTGAGCAAGGAGAGCATTTCAGGGATGGAGAACAGCCAGGGAAAATGCTCTAAGTTGGGAAATAAAGTATATGAGGCCCCTACTCCAAGAAATGGCTCCTTACTGATTCATTCAATTCCATGACCATTTATTATGTGCCAAGCTCTGTGCTTGGTTTTGGGGATACAAAGACAAAAGCAGCAGTTTCTGCCTTTAAGAAGCTTACAATATTTGGATATAGAAATAAAATGAAATAGAAATATATATATATATAAATATACATACATACACATACACATATATATTTATGGAAACACACACACACACACACACACACACACACATATATATATATATATATATATATATATATATATATATATATTTATGGAAAGGGAAGGCCTAATACCTGGGGGAGAGGGTGTGGATTAGAAAAGGCATGTGCAGGAAGAGGCATATGAGCTGGGTTTGGAAGGAGGTTAGGTATTACAAGACACAGAAACGAGGAAGAAGTGCGTTCAAGGTTTAGAGGGCCTCCTGTGCAAAAGCATGGAGGTGGGATACTGTGAATGAGGGACAAAAACTAACGCCAACTTGTTAGGCACATAGGGTGTATGGGGGGGGAATGTGAAGTAAGTCTGGAAAGATAAGCAGTTATTGAAGCTATTATATATAGAGTATTTACTAGGTGATGGGAGTGTGGTGTGATGGGGTATATAATGACCATAATTAATAATAGTAATAATTAATAATGATAAAAATTTATATAGTACTTTAAGGTTTGCAAATATTATCTTATTTTTATCTTTACAACAAACCTGAGAGGTAGGTGCTATTATTGTTCTCGTTTTGCAGATAAGGAAACCGAGGCACAGAGAGACTAAGTGACTTGTCCAGGGAAATACAGCTAATAAGTGCCCAAGGCTGCATTTGAACTTCAAGTTCATACCATCTATGGTGCCACCTAGCTGTGGGAATGCAAGTTTCTCATCTTTATTTTGCTTCAATCTTAGAAGCCCCAAGTAATGAAAGCTATGTGGCAGGAAGAATCTTTAGGGAAAACCCAGAATGGGCCAGAAAAGTTTTGTGATTTATGTCTAGAATAAGAATATATTTTGGGTGTAAATCCAGCAAATACATGGGGGATTAAGAGTTGTGATTGTTTTTAAAGCTCACTCCATTTTGGGACCCAAAGTAAGCTCATCAAGGCCCTCTGGGAGAAAAGACTAAGATTTCATTATACTAATATTCCACATAATATTCCATTATCCTATACAAACTAAGGTTCCATTGCTCTTAACTGAACAGTCAGCTCACCTATGAAGTGGTCCCCGAGGGGTGATGGTTTCTGGGAGGTAGTCAACCAGGGGCGCCCAGCATCCTCCAGTGCAGGGCATTGGCAATGGTTGTGGTTGTTTGGTCTCTGTTATATTTAATAACCATCCAGTGTATGGAGAAATCGGATCATCTAAAAGACGAGAGAAAGAATTACACTTCATTTCAATGAGGGAAGATGCCCCTTTTCACTACTTAATAGGCAAGAAATACATCAAGGACCTGTGATTTCCTCAGTATGGGAACTCCCTCCATTAACACTTTCATAACCTATATATCCCTGATGGGCTTATAGAGTTCCCTGAGGTTCAAAGAGATTATGTAACTTGTCCATGGTTATATAGCTAATTTATGTCCCAGTTATGATTTGAAACTAGGTCTTCCTGACTCCAAGTTCAGCACTCTATCCATTATACCACACTCCTCTTTATTACTTGCTATTTAAACTAAAACCCACAAATTTCACAATAGTTAAAATGACCTCCAACTATTCAGTGTGGTTGATTCATCCAAAACTTATTAATAATTATTTAGTCACTTAACCCTTCTGTGTCTCAATTTCCCCATCTGTAAAATGAATTAAATGAGACAGCTCCTTCCAGCTTGAGATCTTAGATTCTATGATGTGTACATTCATTTAATAGGTACTGGGGATACAAAAATAAAAATTACATGGGTTTTACCCTCAAAGAGCTTACAATATAATAAGGGAGAGGGAATCTGTTCCCCGCCTCCCAGGGCGTGTGTGTGTGTGTGTGTGTGTGTGTGTGTGTGTGCGTGTGTGTGTGTGTGTGCACACACAAATGACAGAGAAGGTAGAATGATGGGGCAAAGGAGAGATGCTGACAATCAATCATTTATTTTCTACAACACATAGAAAAATCTGAAGAGGGAGAAATAGTTTTTAATGGAAGGGGATGGATGATCATAGGGAAGGAAGGCTTCATGGAGGAGGTGGCACCTGAGCTGGACCTTTAAAGAATAGGAGTATTTTAACAGGTAGACGTGAGGATAGAGCACATTCCAGGCACTGAGGGATTTGTTGTAAGTCATTTTCCAGTCACGTCCAACTCTCTGTGATCCCACTTGGGGTTTTCTTGGTGAAGATACTGGAGTGGTTTGCCATTTCCTTCTCTTTTACAGATGAGAAATCGAGGCAAACAAGATTAAGTGACTTGCCCAGGGTCACAGAGCTAGTAAGTGTCTGAGGCCAGATTTGAACTCATGAATATATCTTCTTGATTCCAAGTCCAGTGCTCTATCCACTGCACCACTGAGCTTCCCTGAAGGATAGCCTGGACAAATATATGGAGCTTAGGAAGCTATTACCATAGTTCAAAGGTGGTATAATTGGGAAGGAGAGAAATACAAGAGATATTATTGAGGTGGGATCAATAGGACTTGGCAACTGGTTGGATAGGATGGAAGGTTAGAGAGAGGAAGGAGTAAAAAATGACTGTGGTCTTGAGCCAGGGTGACCAAGAAGATGCTAGGCCCTCTCCTTAACAGAAATAGGAAAGTTTAGGAAAGGACAATTTTTGGGGGGGCGGGGCAATGAGGGTTAAGTGGCTTGCCCAGGGTCACACAGCTAGTAAGTGTCAAGTGTCTGAGGCTGGATTTGAACTCAGGTCCTCCTGAATCCAGGGCCAGTGCTCTATCCACTGTGCCACCTAGCTGCCCCTGGAAAGGACAATTTTAATAAAGGAAGATGATGGGTCACTGTGGTTTTGAACATTCTCTTGGCCTCTTTTTACATGTTCTGTTTGAGGTGCTAGTGGGCTATCCTGTCCAACATATAATAATGAACATGTGAGAATGCATGGAGCTCAGGGAAGAGACTAAGACGAGATATATCCACCTGGGAACCATTTGTACTGCAGTCAAGACAGTGGATGAGATCTCTGAGGAAGAGAATATATAGAAGGAAGAGGAAAAAGGCTGAAAACAGCTTTGAGTGACCCTCAAATTCAGAGGTCAGCAGTTAAAATGGCTTAAAAAAAAGCAGACAGTATTTTGGAAGCCAAGAGAGGAGGGAGTGTTTAGGACAAGGGTTCTTAACCTGAGGTTTGTGAATTTAAAAAATATTTTGATAACCATATTTCAAAATAATTTGTTTCCTTTGTATTACGATATATTTTACTTTACACATTTAAAAACATTCATTCTAAGAAGGGGTCTATGAGCACAAAAAAAGTTAAGAATTTCTGATCTAGGAGGAGAGGATAGTTAATAGTGCCAAATGCTGCAGAGAGGTTAAGGAAGATGAATAATAAGAAAAGGTCACGGATTTGGCAATTAGGAGGTCATTAGTGACCTTGGAGAGACAACTGAATTCTCATGTCCGTACAATATGAATAAAGTTGCATAATTTATCTTTCCTTTTCCAGGCTGAAAATATGCCCTGGGGAGTCTCAGAAGCAAGTTGTTCACATTTTAAAGGCTGTAGCTAAATTATTATTATTTTTCTTCATTTTTAATAGTGCTCCTCCCTAATCATAAAGTATGCAGTTAAAAGGATCTCCTTTCAAAACTAAAGTTTAGACAACACAGCTGTTTGTGCTAGGAAACTCTACTAATGGTGGGTATGATGTTTTTGTTGCTTAGTTTAGTTGTTCTAGGGGATGTTGGGATAAAAAATGCCAAACTCAAATTTACTGAATCAGGCAGATGTTATGAAAGGAGGTGCTTACTGTGTGTAATTAACTAGTGCAATGAGGGATGAGGTTAATAGCATTCAACTCTAAATTAATTTGGGAAGTAAAGGCAACAAATTAGCACTGGTGTTTCAGTTCAAAATTCACTCAGCAAAGAATCAACAGGACAGCTGTTGAGGTCAGTCCAATAAGATACTTTATCCCCTAGGGAAACTGCTCAAATGCAATGCATGTGATCAAAAAATACCCTAAGGTATAGTGTTCTATTCTTTTCAAAAAAGCTTTCATGGAGACTACTTCATTTGGTCCTCTTAACAGGGACCCATTTATTATCAATGTAAATGCATTTTGCTTTTAAAGATCGGGGATTCTTTCTTTTTCTTTTTCTTTTTCTTTTTTTTTTTGGTGGGGCAATGAGGGGAACCAATTTATTATCACACCCATTTTATAGATAAGGAAACCGAAGCTGACTTGCCCAGGATCAGATGGTTAGCAAACACTGGAATTGGGACTCAAACCCAAACTTCCTGTTCACAGAGACCCTTCTCATTTAGTAGAATAGAAAACAGAAGAGCAAAGAGTTTAAATGGTTTGTTCAGCAGGATATGAATCCAGGTCTTCCTGACACTAGGTCCAGAGCTGTAGCATGTTGTTTCTTACTAATGTTTCTCTATGTCTTTGCTAGAAGTATATTTTGGATGCTCTGTATAAGTGATTCCTCACTTTCATTGCTCCTCTGAGATTAAAAAAAATCTTTTCCCACAGAAAAAGTGACTGAAAGGTTCCTGCTCGAATGATAACAGCCAAGTTGGAGGACTGAAAACTATATTCCATGGCATAACATGCAGTGGGGGTTGGAAAGAGAAAAATATCTGATGTTTAAAAAGTGACTGCTCTTTGTTTCTGTAATTTTCTTCTAAGCAATGCAAATGTACAACATATTGCAACCAAGGTCTATAAGACCCGAAAGGAAATGAGAAGCCTTTTGTACAACCAGGTCCAGATGAATGGCTTCCTTCAAGTCCCTGCTAAAATCCCACCTTCTACAGGAAGGCTATCCTGATTCCTTTCAACTCTAGTGCCTTCCCTTTATTGATTATTTCCTATTTATTTTGTATATATTTGGTTTGTACATAGTTGTCTGCATGTTGTCTTTTCCATCATACCATAAACTCCTTGAGGTCAGGGGCTATCTTTTGCCTTTCTTTGTGTCTCCAGCACTAAGAGTGCAGTACCTGGCATACATATGTTTATGGACTAACTGACTTCAGATGAAATAGTTTAAGGATAGGGCACAGGGTTAGGGATGAAGCCTAATTCAGCTCACTCAGCTCTGTCCCCTGGCTTGCTAAAGAGACCTGTCACAGTGACCCATTATTGCTTCATTTTATTTCAAGTAGTACACAGGGGTATAGAAGACCTGGTAGCATTCAGCTAATAATAAGGGTCTGCTCTTCCTTAGAGCAGGGGCTGTTAAACTGGGGTCATAAACAGTTATGAACTAGTTGCATCTCTGTAATTTATGTAGACATATTAACAGATTGTGGATCCAGGTCCATTCATTGTCTACACGACCCCCCAAATTCCTGATTTCTTTCTAGATAAAATATGTCATAGTTACTTCATTGATTTGGAATTGGATCCAGGTGCTCTTGCTTCTTCAAGAGCAGGGATCCTTAACCTTTTCTGTGTTATGTATCCCTTAGGTAGTTTGGTAAAGCCCATGCATGCATGTTTTCTCAGATTAATGTTTTCAGGAGTGTAAAATAAGATACACAAGATGACAAAATAAACTAATTATACTGCAAAACATTTATCAAAAATTCACAGACTTGGGGGCGGCTAGGTGGCACAGTGGATAAAGCACCGGCCCTGGATTCAGGAGTATCTGAGTTCAAATTCGGCTTCAGACACTTGACACTTACTAGCTGTGTGACCCTGGGCAAGTCACTTAACCCCCACTGCCCCGCAAAAAAAAAAAAAAAAATTCACAGACTCTAGGTTGAGAATCCTTTCATCAGGGCAAAATGGACCCTATTGGTAAAATGCCACTAGGTCTTCACTACCCCTGTGGATTCCACCTGGAAAAAAATGAAGCAATAATGAGTCCCTGTGACAGACATGTCTTTTTAGCAAGCTGAGGACAGAGCTGAGTGGACTGAATTATGCTTCATCCCTAACCCTATAACATCCCCTTAAAGTGTGGGGGAGGCACCAAACCAATAAACCTTGTAAGTTTCTCATCTATGGTGGGATTGTGTAGTGAGAAGAGCACAGAACTTAGAGTGAGGCTAACCCGGCACTAATTACGTGACCTCAAAATCTGAACGAAAGTTCCCTCATCTATAAAATGGAGATAACATTACTTGTACTATCTACCTTATAGGGTTGTTTCTAGATATGTACTTTGTAGGCCTTAAAGTGCCATAGAAATGTGAGTTCTCATTACTAGGACAATGATCAATAAAGTGGCCTTGACCTTGGAGCTTATGGTGTCTCTCATAGACACCAGCTTGGAGAGCTTGATTGTTTCTTTGTATTAAGTTAAAACACAGATCTCAAAGCTAATATTCTGGTTAAATGAATATTTACTACTCAAGGATTTTTGTGGCCTATAATGACTGTGTAAAATAAACTTGTAGTATTCCAAGGTCAAATTTAAGCATCCCACTAGTATTTTCTTTTTACAATTAAATTATGAAGATTTTTTTTACCAATAAAAACCCCAAATCTAACAGTCTCCTTAAGAATACAATAGAATTCACATTTATAAGAAAAAATAAGAACTTGTATAGTATGAAATGACAATTTATGCATTGTTTGAATTTATAATGACTTCTGTTCCTACAAGTACTTTTGTGGCTCTTTTCCCCTGGAGCCAGTGGAGTTAGGTTAATATGACGGCATAATTATTAGCCTGCTTTTTATTATAATTACACTCTGAGTCATTCATCTAGTAACTGCTAAGTGTGTGAGGTTTTTACATAAAAGGACTCTAAATAGGCAGTTTAAGTTTTGAGTATTTTATTTATTACATCTCCCTGCTTGAGTCTATGTCCTGGGGCCCAAAGTACATAAATATACATCATCAGTGACCCAAAGATTTAAATGAAATCATATACTCATTGGTTCTTTTGTCCAAAGTACTGACATATTCATGTCATAAAATTGTCCAGGAAATGTCGCATCCCTTTGATCTATATTCTATTATGCTAAGCCCATCATGATGTGGAGATGGCTGTCTGAAACATGAGACGCCATCTTTTTATCCAATTTTTCCTACCTCAAAATGTGACTTCAAGTGTACTGCCACATAAGCTAGACTTTTCTTTAACCAACAACTCTCCATTTTTCAGAAACTGATTGTCTGGGTTGCCTGAATCCCTGCCCTAGGGTCACATATCAGTTCATTTTACTATTAATTTGTTGGTAGCTCTTGTAAAAAAGAGTGTCGTTGTTGAGTCATTTCAAACTCCTCATAACTCCTTTTGAGGTTTTCTTGGCAAACATACTGGAGTGATTTGCCATTTCCTTCTCCAGTTCATTTTACAGATGAGGAAATTGAGGCAAAGATTGAAATGATTTGCCCAAGGTTACATAGCTAGTGTCTGAGACTGGATTTGAACTTATGAAGATGAGTCCTCCTGATTCCAAACTCTGTGCTCTATCCAACGGCACCACCTAGCTGCTCCCAAAAGGACTGTAAGGAAGACAACCGAAAGCAAGGATTTCAGCATCTATGGGTTTTCAATCATTCCTCTCTCTTACTCTCCTGGATGTTAGAGAATTAATGAACATTCACTCAGAGAGCAATGACAACACAAATACTTGGTTATCATCTTTATTTAGTTCCTAACAGCTTTTCCTATTTTCCATAGTAAAACTGTTTTGTTACACTAACTGAATTTAACTTACCGGAGGCCAACATTATATTCATGATTTATGTTAAAGCAGAAATAGCTGATCCCTAGATTCCCTTTACTAATCTCCTTGGCACTTCGATATGCTATTAGGTCTATTATTTTGATCCAGAATTTCTATCATGCAAAGACAAGTGCTACTTTGTGCCCTGGCGCCTGAAGCAGAAGCCTGGGGCTTAATGAGACAAGATGCTTTGACTCTTGTTTGTTCATCTGCTTAAATTACAAGAAAAATAACATTGCAAATTTATCTCTGAGCTCAACTAGATTTTAACTGTCAATGGAGTGCCTGATATAGAGAGAACCAGCACTGATACAGATTTAGATGAGTTGAGGCAAATGGGTATTTTTTCCTAATCTTAATAGTAATTTAATTTTTTTCCAGTTACATGTAAAGTTACATGTAAAGATAGTTTTCAACATTTGGGTTTGTTTTTTTTTTTTTGGTGAGGCAATTGGGGTTGACTTGCCCAGGGTCACACAGCTAGTACGTGTTAAGTGTCTGAGGCTGCATTTGAACTCAGGTCCTCCTGACTCCAGGGCCAGTGCTCTATCCATTGCGCCACCTAGATGCCCCATAACATTTGTTTTTATAAGATTTTGAGTTACAAAATTTTCTTCCCCTCCCCAAGACAGAAAGCAATCTGATAGAGGTTATATATGTACAATCACATTAAACATATTTCTGCATTAGTCATGCCTTGAAAAAAAGAATCAGAACAAAAGGGGAGAATCTCAAAAAAGCAAAAAAAAAGTAGAAATAGTATGGTTCAATCTGCATTCGGATTCCACAATTCTTTTTTCTGAATGTGGAGAGCAGCAAATGGGTATTTTTTAAACATCTAATAAACTGCAAAGTTTCTTCCCTGCCTCCCCCCTCCCCCCTCCCTCCTCCCCATGTCAATTTTTCTCCAGCCCCTTCCAAACTCAACCTTATGTCAATAATTCTTTTTTTCCCCTAGCAGCAAGGAAGAATGCTATGAATAGGTCATACTGATTAAGAGCTCATAATAACCAGCACATTATAATGATAAAGCACTTTATATTCATTATGTAGAAATATAAAAGCAGGGATCTGGGCAGGATTCTGAATTTTAATTGGACTTCTTGTTTCCCCATAGCCTTCAGGCGGTGAACCCCGTGCTGATGGCAGGAGTGAATTCCTGGCTGTGCCACATCTGCAGTGGCATAATTTTAAAAAATAGTAATAACTGACATTTCTATAGACTGCTTCAAAATTTTCAAAGTGTTTTATACGTATAATCTCATCTGACCTATCCTCACAACAACCTTACAGTATAGATATTCCTTGTTGTTGTTATTATTATTATTCCTCTTTTATTGATGAGGAAGCAAAGACTTATTGAGGATAAGTGACTTACCCAGGGTCCCACAGCCAGTTGGTTCTTCCTGACTCTATGGCCAGAGGAGTTAAAATGGAATCTAAATCTATTCATTAGACCAAGCTGCCCCTCAACTATGCTCTGGTAATTAATTGGACCAAGAATCTTTAGAGCACTATGATGCTTAGTCTATTTGTCCCCCTTTTATTGCCCAGCATTTCACATTGTCACTTGAACAGATCTGCCAGTTACTACTTACTCTTGTCCTCATCGTAGGAGCCTCCGGAGCTATTGCTGTATCTTGATTCTAGCCGAGTGTGGGCTCTGATGACATTACTGAACCTTCAAATGCAAAAATAAATCTTCATTTAAAAATGTTGCATAATTAATAATAAAGATTATTATTTCATCACCCTTGGGGATACCTCTTTTATATAGCACCCCTGATTCAATCTGAAAATATACATATATTTTTCATCAAGGAGGCTGTTATAAAAACTCTTTCTAATTTTCCTTGTATTTATTTTTAAAAAAATATTTTATACATGCTTATTCATATACATTTTGTGTCTCCCAATAGAATGTAAGCTCTTTGAGGTCAGGGACCATTTCATCTTTGCCCTTGTATCTCCAGCATTGAGTGAGTACCTAGCACATAGGAAGTATGTCTGACATATTGGAAGTATTTAATTAATAATAATAATAATAGCTAACATTTACATAGTTCTGGGCAGCTACAAGGTGTAGTAGATAGAGAGCTGGGCCTGGAGTCAGGAAGACCTGAGTTCAAATTTTACTTCAGACACTTATTAACAGTGTGACCCTGGGCAAGTCACTTAATCTCGTTTACTTCAGTTTCCTCATCTATAGAATGAGCAGGAGAAGAAAATGACAAACCACTCTGGTATCTTTGCCAAGAAAACCCCAGATGGGGTTACTAAGAATTGGACGTGACTGAAATGACTTGAATAACACAAATATAGGGCTAGCTAGCATTTATATAATGCTTTAAGGTTTTACCATATCTTGGTTATTTGAACCTTACAACAATCTTGGGAGATTGTTACTATTATTATCCTCATTATACTGATGAGGAAACTAAGGCAGACAGAAGTTAAATGACTTGTCTAGGGTCACCCAACTAGTGTCTCATGCAGGATTTGAATTTAGGGCTTCCAGGTCAAAATTCTCTCCACTATGCCACCCAGATTGTTGATCAATTGGTTGGTTGCCCTTGTTCATAGCCACATGATCCCAGCTGTGGGAGTTTTCTTTATGCTTGTTTCTGAACGTCCCCAGTCTTTCTAGTTTACTATGAGACCCTGGTAAATATGCAAAGGCCATATTGAAACCTACAGTGTAGGTTTAAGAGAAGAAGAAAAAAAAAATCACGGTATGTCAAGTCTCGGACCATGTCCTCTTGCCTGTTGCTTCACTTGTCCTGAGGCTTATCAGGAAATAACTGTACCATAAAGGTCTAATTACAAAGGGAGGCTTTTCCTCCACAGTCTCTTTCCTGGGGTTAACAAATAATAATAACACTTTGAATTCATAAAGTACCTTCCCTCCTCAGTGCTTAGAGGGATTTCATAGCTAATATCAGGTTTACTATTACAATAAACCTACAAGGTAGAGGGATGGGCACTCTGGTTTCTATCTTATATAATGGGGAACAGACACAGAGAGGCTTTGTTTTCTTCTCCGCATACACCCAGAACAATGACCAGGCAAATCTGGGACTATGCAGAGAGCACACCTGGCCAATCCAAACAATGGTGTTTTTTTTTTTTTTAAACCTTGCACTACTGTGATTGGCTGTGCAGTCCTGGCCATCCTTCACCATCGGTGGCACAACCTTCTGTTTCCCTCCCCTTAAGAGGGGTGAAGAACACTGGGATGGAGCTGTCACTCAGCTCCGTTCCTCCAAAGGCGTGAAGGAAGAACAATTTCCTGTCCCCTTCCCTCCATCTAAGACCTCTCTGAGGAGACCTGACATCAGGTGAACAATGTCAAAACAGTATGTTCTTTGCCGACTAAAGCTCCTGAAACGACTACAGCGACTTTGGTTTTTATTCATTCTTCTTCAGATATTAAGTAGCAGCTTCTCCTCTGACATCAACCAGGATTTTTTTCCAGCAGCTTTGTGCTTTATACATTCTTTCCTGTTATCTTGTTTTGTTTTGTTTTGTTTATTTGAGTTACTACTTTCTGAACCTGGAAAACAAAACATCTGGGACATCTGTTTAATTTCAAACTGTAGTATTCCAAATCAGGCCATGGAATACTTCAAATGAGACCATTACTTATGAAATTAGAACAGGGGCAAACTTTCTATTACCTTGTGAAGAAGTTCTTTAATTATATTTATGCTGATAAATACCCAAACTGTAAACAACATGTGCCGAGCCCAGACATCATTTGGTAGAGCACAAAAACAGTTCAGTGAAAGAGCTCCACATCTGGCAATTTCCATGGGCTCACAGCTTCTGCTGACTTTGTAAATATCAGGAAGGAACTGTGACATAAGCTGCTTTCCCCCCAATAACTCTATCAAATCCTATTTGGAGAGCTAGGGAAGAGATGTGCTGTGGTATAAGTGACAATCCACTTCGCTTCTGTTTTTAGACTCAACAGTAGGTTGGAGCAGGTGTCAGATTTTGTTTACTTAACAAAAAAGATTTTACCTTGGTGACAGTCTACTCTAGAGAAGGAAAAGTGGAGACTAATGAACAGTGCCTGGCAAATAATAGGTACTTAATAAATGCTGATTGAATTTAGTTGAATTAAATGGATGCAGAACTCTTCTGGAGAGCTTGGGAAGTTCAGATTTCCTGTGTCTCAGTCAAACACAGTAAAGGAAAACAGAAATCAAGAGTCCAAGTGGCAACACTGTTTTTACTCTTTTTCTAGGATGAAGAAATCAGTTTCAGTCTGGGTTGAGGAGGAATTTTAAGAAAGAAGTAGACCAAATGGCAACTTTATATTTATATACACAAACATACATATCCATATTCATATATGTGTGTGTCTAAATATAAGCATATAGTGTTAGGAACTACATCATTAAATAGTTACATTTAGAGAGAATGGTAGGCATAAAATATTTTCTCAAGTGGCTTATTCTTGATATTTAGTAGTTTTTCAGTTGTGTTCAATCCTTTGTGACCCCATTTGGGATTTTCTTAGTAAAGATACTGCAGTGGTTTGCCACTTCTCCAGATCCTTTTATAGATGAGGAAACTGGGGCAAACAGGGTTAAATGATTTGCCCAGGTCACACAGCTAGCAAGTGTCTGAGGCTGGATTTGAACTCAGGAAGAGGAGTCTTCCTGATTCCAGGCCCAGTACTCTATCCATTGCACCATCTAGGCACCCTATTCTTGAGGGCTTGGATCAATTTCACATTGGGTACACCAGTATTTCAGGGAAGAGAGTTTTTACAAGGTTCTACCAGTCACCAAGACCCTGGGGCATCTAGAAGCCTTTGACTGAAAAATTAGAGTAGATTATAAGTTTCTTGAGGGCAGGAGCCATCTTTTGCCTCTTTTTGTATTCCTTGTGTCTGGCACACAGAAGGCACTTAATGTTTATTGGTTAACTGACTAAGAAAAGTAGTGGGCTTGTACCTCTAGTGGTTATCACAATTATTGTTCTAATTTCATGCCTAAAATTTATTGAAAAGGCAGAATTCTTGCAGAAAACCCTTTTACAAGAGAACAAACTTCTGGTGTATTTAAAAAAAAACATCAAAAATTGAATTTCAATTACATTATAGCCATTCAGTCTCCACTGGGATTAGACTAAGTAGCCAGAGGAGTAGAAGGTAAAGGAAGAAGTAGGAGTGAAAGAAGAGGCAATACACGATGATTATTTGAAAAGCATCGCTTCACACTCAGGCCATTGTTCTGTTGATTTCACTGATCCTCCAAATTCAGTTCTCCTGGCACTGATTCAGAGTTCTGTTCCTAAGGAATCCTGAGTCCTTTGGCCTCTACATGGTTCCATTTCGTCTAAAGGAAAAAGATGATTCTGGTGTATGGGTAGAATGGGAGGAAATTTCCCACGCACAAACGGTACAAATGAAAGTAAAGAAAGGTCAGCAGTAGAAAGAATGGATAAGAAGATTCGTCCAGGGCATGTAACTCAGCTACAAAATGCATGTAAGAATAATTAGAAGGTTCAGGACTAAAACCAAAACTAAAACCAGGTAATGATGCAAAGAACCCCAGCTCTTCTCGTAGGCTGGGTAGAATGGCCTTGTTTGGAGACAATGCTCTATTCCACACTGTCTTATTATGATAAAGGAATTTAATTTTATAATACTTGGCATAAGCATACATTTGTACAAAGTCTTCCCCTGACACCTCATTGTGAAATGGAGGCAACCCTGGGTTCTGGAAAGTTATGCCAGTGGGATTCAAATTCTGGCAGGTCCTACCAAACTGGACACACATGGTGCCAGTGATTGGTCTGCATACCTTTTGTCTTGGGATCCATGTAGGCGACGTTTGGAGAGGCTTCATACTAGGGTGGCTGCAGGGTGATATTTTTTCAATCATGGCAGCTCTCAAAGACCATCTAACAAGTTATACAGGGGTTATTCCCACATCAATGGTATCATGGATCCTTGAACTATGTACACAGTCACATGTACATATAAATAGTATGTGCATGTACACAAATATTTATATATGTGTATATGTCTACTTAGATGAATTAATACGTCATTTTTCTCAATGGGGAAAATGGTAGCTAAACTAGAAAGACTACTGGTAAAGAGTCTTTTGCTTCTGATGATAACTGACTTGTCCCTTCTGGTACTATATGAATATTAGATATTATTATCATTATTATCATCACTATTATTCCATGAGCATGAGTATTCAGAACCTCTGGCCCTAAAGAGGCTCTCTTGGTGATGGTTTGTCAATATTCTCAAAGATATTTCCTACTCTTCCAATTTCCAACTGAATCATGATAGAAAAATCAGATTTTTAAATAAGAAATGATGAATATGTCACACTAGCTCATTCTATTTCAAAGGAAAACATTCTCACTTCACTACTGACTTTACTTCCAAGTCTCAGGACTTCTCCATCTCCTCACCAGCAGCTTTCTCACCCTGGAGACACCTTGGTCCTGGGACATTCTAGTCTGACTGGTGAATTCCTGGCTTGGACTGCCATTTTATGAGGTGCACTCACTTCACTCCTGGCTTCTTTTCCTGCTATATGGGTTTTAACTTCTCACCAGCAGCTTTTCCTCACTCGGGTACCCTCCCTTTGGGCTTTCTAGGTCCCCTTTCTGTGTCCTCCTCCCTTGTTGGCATTTGAGCTTACTGAAGTTAAGGACTGTCTTCTCTGTTTGCATTTGGATCCCTAGGACTTAGCACAATGCCAGACACATTTAATAAATGCTCTAGCTGTCTATCAGCATAAAGCATTTTTATCATTTTGTCCCATATCATGCCCAAGTTCTTCCATTGAAGTCTCAGGCTACCTCAATAGGCTGTAGAGATTACTCTGGTTTTGTGAAGGCAATGCCAGCAGAAGACATGCTCTGGCCACTGGAATGGCTTTGAGTCTGTTATCTGACAATAAGCTTGAGTTCAGAGAGGCTAATTTTCAGGTGAGCTATGAATGATAAAGATTTTTTTAAATCTACAGTAACTCTTTTTTTTTTTAAAGTGAGGCAATTGGGGTTAAGTGACTTGCCCAGGGTCACACAGCTAGTAAGTGTTAAGTGTCTGAGGCCGGATTTGAACTCAGGTACTCCTGACTCCAGGGCCGGTGCTCTATCCACTGTGCCACCTAGCTGCCCCTAACAGTAACTCTTGAAGATCATGTACTAAATCACAGAGGAGGTGGTCTTCTGTGTCACTGGAGAAATTACCCACACAGAAGAAATGACTGATCCCTGTAGTAGTGAGCTATTGGACTTCCAATCAAAGTTCATCCTGAATGCTACAAGTTCAGATCAGTCAAGACATATGGAGAGTACTTGTTTTGGAGATGTTCTATTCATGTATCTAATGGAACCTTTTAAAACAATTAATTTTTTATTTAAAAAATAACACAAACCTCACAGCAATTATATTGCTGAAGGGTGTTCTTTAAAATAACAAGTTACATATATTTACTCTAAAGGAGAACTACAAAGGTATTATTAATTTGTACTCCCCAAAATCATGAATTGATGAACAAATATGTAGCACAACCGATCCATTACGTATTGAAAACCTTTACTAATTACAGTGGATTTATTACAGACCAATACTTAAGAAGGAGAACCTGTAATTCATGGCTCCTTGATCCAGATGGCCTGCATCTCTTGGGCCTTGAGTTGAAAGGAAACACCTGTGTGGATGAACATCCACCCTAGTATGCAATTTCTTGTTTAAATCTTGAGAAATCTGGTAAATTATTTAATTAGATGAAGATGACTCAGGACTCCAGATGAAACTGGCTCTTGTCAAATAATTTTCCACTTAGGGTCCTGACCTTACTCAAGTATGTGTTCATCTAGATATTCATTCATTCATTCATTCATTCATTCATTCATTCATTCATTCATTCATTCATTCATTCATTCATTCATTCATTCATTCAGTAAGCATCTATTGAGTACCTATCACATATGAGGCTCTGAGCTAGTTGCTGTGTTCTTTAGTGAATGCACTCAGGGATACTACTAGGACTTGACACAACTCTTCGGGGCAGAGGGGAAGGTACAAGCATTTATCAAGTACCTACTCTATGCCAGGTATTGTAATAAGCACTTTGTAAATATGATTTCATCTGATCCTCACACCAATCCTGGCAAGTGTGTACTACTGTGACCCCCATTTTACAGTTGAGGAAACTAAGACAAACAGAGATTAAGTGATTTGCCCAGGGTGACACAGTTGGTGTCAGAGGCCATATTTTAAATCTAGTCTTCTTGCCTCCAGATCCAGGGCTCTATTTACTGATGAGCTAGCTCAATTTTGATCAAATAGAGTAATATCATTTCACTAGAAAACATACTCGTTGGGATATTGTCTCTTTTGTCAATTGAGTAATCATCCAAATAACAGTTACTAAGCACTTACTATGTGGCAACCAGCCACTATATCAATCCACGGTAAAGGTTTTCCCAATTTCATGGAATTCAATCACAATGGCTAATTTGCCCCAGTTTAACTATGAGAAAGAATCCAGTAATCAGATATTTTGTATTGTTTAGTTTCAGGGTGAAATTCACTCTCCTCTATTTACCTAGTTACTCTTCATGAAATGGAACAACTAATAGTATCTGTTCAATAGACTATCCCAGAAGAGGAAGAGCCACTTACTTGGATCTTTTTTCCCCCCTGTGACTTTAAGATGGTAGAAGAAACTTATAGAGTCAGTGCTTTTAGAACTAAGTTAATTTTGTCCAATATAGTAGGCAAATGGAAAGAGAATGACCCTATAGCATGATTTTTCTTCTTTCTCCCATCAAGGAGCATATTTAACCTGGCACCATTGGGACCTTCTGACAAAGAAGGGCTGAGAACTTTTGGACAATAGTAAAGAAAGATATTAAATGAAAAGCAACTAAAATAGCAAGACAGCTCCTGTCCTTGATATGGCAAGAGGGCTGATTAGACAGCACAGGAAGAAGTGAATTGGGAAAGGAAATGGAGGTGAACCAATTTCAAGAGAAAAAGAAATCTCAGATAACAAAGGAAGCAAGCATGCGGCATGCCGAAGATTTAATCATATGTGCACCAACCTCTCATCGGTTTCTTTCACTGTCCTGCCTTCCTCCACATCTGGGAAACTATCCTGGCCAGCTACTACGGTGTTGCTGCTGGAAGTGGTTCCTGTATATAGGGTTGAAAGAAAGATACTCAGAATAAACCGACAAACAAAACAAGGATGCAGCCTGAGGACCTTGGCTTGGATCTCAAGTCATTTGAGGACAGCATTCTCCATCTAGGCTTTTCAAAGATTTCTAATGTTCTTGGCTAAATCTCAGAGACCGAGCAACCTCCAAAGACCATAACACCGACAGAGATGGTTCAGACATCTGTTATGGTCAAAACCAAACTTCCTTAGCCTTCTTATAAACCAAGGCTACAACATTCCTGAAACCCTGGCTTCCTGGCCACCCAAATGATGAGACATGCCATATTATTCTTCTGCCCTCCTTTCTATCCTATTGTGATAAAGTAGGCAGACTGTACACTGAAATGAAGGCCAATACAGAGAATCAACTACAGGCTAAAACTTTTGTTAAAGAAAAACACCTTCAATTTAACATGTTTAAAATGAAATGTGTCATCCCCTCTCACTCCCCAACTTCCTTAATGTCAGTACCAGAATTCTCTTCACCAACCTCTGAAGTCTTGAAAAGCCACATCCCTTCCTGGCTGCTCTTCTGATCAGTCATTAAATCTTGGCCATTCTTCCATCACACGTTTCTTTTGTTTATCACTTCTTTTCCATTCCTAGTATTCTTATTATTTATGCTTGGAGTACTTGGAAAATTTCCTAACTGGTCTCCTTGCCTCCAGTCTTTTCCTCTCTGGTCTGAATTTATCTTCCTACTTCATTGTTCAGATTATCTTACTCCCCTGCTAAAAAACTTTCACTGGATCCCTACTATATAGAGGACAAAAGTCCAATCCTGTCAGTACGACATTCAAAGACCAACATAATTGGACTCTAACCCATACCCTCCTGCATAAGTAACATGCTTGGCCAAACTGGTCTACTTTGCTGCCTTAGGCTTTTCTGCTTCTGTTTTTCTGATTGCAGCACTGCGGAATCCTCAATGTGCTATGCACATGTGAACTGTTATGGCCACTATGGCTCTTATATCATTCCTTCTCCCTGAAATGTTCTGTCCCCAATCTGTGCCTACCCTTCAAGACCTACATTCTCATGAAGATGGGTCATTTTCTGCCTCCTCTCTACTCGTAGAGCATCTCTATCACTCACTCACGGCACTTATCTTTTTTGAAGAGGCTGACTTACTAAAAGTGGTAATATGATTTGGGATTATTCTAGCCTGACATGGGAAAGGGTTCACCCAAGTTAAGGTCCAGGAAAGAGGGACTAGAAAGTTGAGGTCACTGACTTACTGGAGAAGCTGGAAACACGTTTTTGCCTTTTCTTTTTGTACCCCCTGCACTTAGCATGGTCCCTGACACATAGTAGACACTTAATAAATGTTTGTTGACTGACTGACTAGACTCAGCCTGAACTGAAAAGTAGCAGGAGCTATCAGACTGTGTACTTTTCCAAGAAGAACTTGTCTAAAACCAACTTGATAACTTGATAGATGTAAGGCTTCTATAGTCAACCTTTTCCAAGTTAGATTGTTCCTTAGCTGTCCCTTAGTCACGTCTGTCTGCAAGATACCTACACAAATACCTATGGAGTTATACAGGAATAATTTTTTTCCTCTCCATGAAGAAAGAAAAAAACAAACCCAAATCAAAGGTATACCTGGTGGTGTGCTGGTAATAACATGTGGTTCTTTGAAAATGCAGGGCACACTTTTAAATTTAATCTGGATTATTAATGTTTTTAAATGAATTCTAAGTTGTACACCAAATAAAAAGTTTAAACTCCTACCAGAAGCAGCAGCTGAGGGCTTGCTGCTGGCGGTGAAACGGTAGAAGGGTGGGTTATCACAATGTTGGACGATGGGATTCACTGGCTCTGTCTGCTGCAGCTCAAATAAAAGCTCTTCCATGGTTTGGATGGTGTTGTTGCGGCATAGGTATATTGCTACCTTCTTAATCTAAGTGGGAAGGAATGGATAATTTTCAGATTGCAATTTGTAAGAAGCCAAAGTTGGGGATGGCACAGATGGTGACCTATTCACTCATTCGAGGGCATCATCAGACAGGTTTGGAAGACACTTACTAAGGATCTGAAATCAACACAAAGCACCCTCTGACTGAGGATTAGTCTTGGGCTGGCTGATCTTTGTATTTATGCTGTCCTACATATTCAAATTTCCATCTGTGTCATTATTTATCTATCAATTATTTTATCTATCTTCCTGAAAATAGGGCTGGGGCAGCTAGGTGGCGCAGTGAATAAAACACTGGCCCTGGATTCAGGAGGACTTGAATTCAAATCTGGCCTCAGACACTTGGCACTTGCTAGCTGTGTGACCTCGGCAAGCCACTTAACCCTCATTGCCCCACCAAAAAAAAAAAAAAAAAAAGGAAGAAGAAAAAAAAAAGAAAATAGGGCTGAGTTGGCAACTCTAAAGATTTTGTTATTTCCAATGACTGAGTCTTAGAGAAACTCATATGTGTTGCCTTTGGGGCATATGAATTTTCTCCAAACTGAAAACTTGGCATATAAGGCCATATCCTAGGAAAGAATTTTATTTATATAAAACATGGAAAAAATATGCTAGTTATTTTTGTTTAAAAAGGAATCCAACCTTCTGCCTTTCCCTTCTCCCCAAGAAACAAGGGAGTTTTAGCCACTTTTTGTACTTGTACAATTTAAAAATAAGTTGGGATGAAAGCTTTTATAGACCAGTAGGCAATGATGCCAACCCAGCTATCCAGCCTGAAGTAAGTCAAGCTTGTACCTCCGCCTTCAAGGCACCATAACAGCAGGGAAGTTCAAACCTCCCGGGAAAAAAAGCATTTTTAGAAATCACAAAAAACATTAATCTTAATAAAAGTGTTTTAACATTGCAGCTGAGTTAATATCTTTAAAAATACAAACAAAAAATACCAGACAGACATGTGGAATCCAAGAAATATTGTGTTCTAATTTTTTCCTCTTCTACCTCTTAAATTTGGAGAGAAAATAGTTTTATTTACAAATCTCTCTATCTGCCTATTTGTCTATCAATCTATGTACCTATCTATCTGTCATCAATATGGCATTATAAATACTATATCAATAGCGGCAGAATCTCAAATTGAAACACTTTATAATACTGATCCTCCTACTTCCCAGGGTTGTAAGAATAAAATGAGGTAATAATCATAAAGATCTTTGCAAATATTAAAACTTGATAAATGTTAACTACCATCATCACCACCACCACCACCACCACCATAAACCCTATTATGATCAGCCCACTCTGATATCAGAGGCAACATATTTAAAGGCACTTGAGCTTTCTGAGGTGGACAATGTGGAGGTGCCTGCTAGAAGAAATTGAGAATGGAAATGACTGTTCATCTCGAGATACTGCTAGTATTCTGCTTAGGGTACTAGAATTTCTATAGGTAATTGATTGACTCTCAGCTACTCTCAGGGTATTGTTGCTGAGGTCTATTCTGGAAGGAAAGGAGGTTTGAGAAATTTAAGGGAACATTTTTTTATCTTCAAAATGCTATCCAATATTTCTTCCTTTACCTTTCCAGTTAATTTGCCCATGATTCCCAACCTTGTACTGTACAGCTCAGAGAGCAAATATTTCTGGGCTTCTAGTTTAGCAAGTACATAAGGTACCTTAAGTGGCTATAATACCTGAAATTCATTCATATAGATATACTTTTTTTTCCCCTGGAAAGTCTACTCTAAAGAGAACTGGTCTAGATTTAGATGATTTCTTCCTAGTATTAAGGTATCATATAATCAAGTACCTCCATATTCATACCAATCTTAGTAACTGAAATATCAGGAAGCCTATCTCCTGGGTCAGGGGGACTAGTATGAAATATCCTAGGTGGGACCCCCAGGAAATAAGTGTGATCTGCAAACTTTCACATTTCTAGAACAAATATTAAATCATGTGGCACATTGCAAATGGACCCATTTAAAATTAAAATAAATCTTCAAAACACTCACATAAGGCAAGAGGATGGTATCGCTGCTGACCCCACAAAGACTGATTAGAAACTGCAGGGTGATTCTCAGATTATTGCTCCACTTCTCATTGTTGGCTAGGGCATTCCAAGCATTTTCCATTTCTGGTCCTGGAACTTCATCTCCATACTACAGAAGACAGAAATAAAAAAGAGGAAATTGAGAAAAGGGGGACAATGTTCATGTAAAAATAATTTCTAAAAAAATCATTCTAAAGCCCGGCGTGGCACAAACCTGTAATCCCTGCTATTAGGGGAGATTGAGGTTTAAACTGACATATCCCTTGAGTTTGGGAGTTCTGAGTAAAGTGGTGTTAAAACCTATTAGGTGTCCACACTAAGTCTGGCAAGAACATGGGGAGGCCGAGGGAGTGGGGGGCCACCAGGCTGACTAAGGAGGGGGCAGTTCAGCCCAGATAAGAAAATGGAGTGGATTAAGGCTTTTGTTACTGATTGCTACTGGGAATGGGGCTGTGAGTGGCCACTACACTTCTGGCCCAGGAGAAATAGGGAGATTCAATTAAAAAAATAATACTCATATTCACTTAGAAGAAGTATCCTTGGGGATACTAAAAATGAGGCACATCTCCTAAACGTTTCATCTGTCAAAAGATGCCATTTCACAATCACAGAATCACAGCAGTAGAAAATGCCACTCGTTACACAATGTCATGGTGAATAGTGAGAATGCTAGGGACCCTTTTCCCTTGGTGGCTGTAGCATGAGGCATATTAAGTTAAGAAAAAGATTGCAGCTTGACTATTATAGGAAAGATATCCCTCTTGGTTTACCTTGGCAGTCATATACATGAGATTATTAAGGACCAGTGAGGTAGCCTCTGGAGAACCCCACCCATTTCCTTTTAGGCCAAATGAAACTGTAACTTCTCCTTCTCTGTCCTTGATTTCATCTTCAGGAGTGCTGGGGCTCGAGCCTGGGAGGAGGAGCCGGCTGTCAACCAGTTCAATGTTGTGAAGCCATGGAAGTAAATAGGTGAGCATGATCTGACGCCCATTGGGGTGCGTTGTCGGGAATCTCTGGCTCACCTCTAAAGATATGCACATGGAATGAAAGGCAACATGGGACTTCATCAAAATAATAGTAACAACAACAACAGTAAGCATTTATTAAGTATCTACTGTAAGCTGGGCACTGTGGCATAACTAAGCCAAAAGCAATTCTGAATTAAATTTTTTCATCAGTATAGCTTTCTAATGAAGTGACAAGAAGGAAAGTGACTTCTATAATTGAATAAATTATTGTACACAACATTATCAAATATTCCTTAGATACCTGAGAAAAGAGGAAGGGTGAGCTCAGGGTACATCCTGGCCAGTTCATATGAGAGTAGGCCTAGTGATACACTGTAGAGAGGTGGTAATGGGCCATGCGTTCCGTAAAGAATAGTGCCAGGTCTTTGTTCAGCTACTTTCTTTGAATATACAAAAAGTTTTGCTTCTAAAATCTATGAAGAAGTAGAAAAATGAGAAATGAGACAAAAAACTAAGAATATCCCATCAATCATTTGTTGATTGTTAACATTTAAATTTAATATTTATAAAAAAAGTAACAAATATACTGAAATGAGTGCTTAAGGATAAGGGATCAAATATTTTCCTGCATTAAACACAGGAACTATTTCCTGTATAATTTAATCACTGGCACTTTTTTGAGACTAATGAGCTGAATATATATGTATATATTATATATAAAGAGAGCAAGACAGAATACATATTTTCAACTCATTATGAATATATTTTCAGTTCATTAGCCTCAAAAACATAAATATAACGTACAATCTATAATTATACATATAATGATATAAATACTATACCACTTAAATGGAAAGAGAGACAGAGAGACACAGAGAGAGACAAGTAGGTAGAGTGTGACATAATGGATAGAGGGCAAACCTTGGAGTCAGAAAGTATGTTTTATAGGAAATTAGATCATATGTATCTCCAATCTGTATTTAAAAGCAGAATATTTCAAGAAAGCAAAGAATACATGCCTGCATGAGTTGCATGGAAATTTCATAAATCTCTCTGTTGGTGTCAGAGGCTTTGAATAGGACAAGGTTCAGTAAAGTCACTATGTCGAAGGGATAGTTCCTGAAAAATAAATAATACAATTTTATAAGCCAGCATAGCTGATAACTTTGAAAAATCATTAATTAGGTCTGCAGAAATACTATGTGGGTCATTGAAAATACATTAATCTTGTTCATATTTACCAATACCTTTTCTATCATGTAAACCACCCAAGCCTCATTCTGCTACTGCTTACATTGCCAGATGTGGAAGCAAAAACATCCCTCTCTGTTTCCAAATCTGGTACTGGTACAAAGTAAATATACTTGAATTCTTCCACAAACACATTTGCATGGAAAATAAAAAATTGGACAAAAACAGTATGTTGTTTCTTGGCAGCTCGCTGCTTAGTACAAATTATACATGGTGCACAGGGGCATATCTTTAATTACATGACTGTTATAGGAATACTTACATAGAATTTACAATTATTAAATGCATTATTTCTTATGTGATACTAGTTTAAAGATGGCTGCTATTTGATGTGTACATTTTCTAACACTTGCTGTTTCTAGAGTGGAAAATGGGTCACTCTTCACACTCAGGAGTGAGGCGGCCAGTTGGTGAATGGCACCTTTGTAAATGTAGAATGACTGACATTCACCTAGAGTCTAACCTCAGAGTGCTGCGGTTAGCCTGGAGGTATAAACATTCCATACCTGTTCTCTTTCCTGTTATTTCCTTTTTGATTTAGGACCAACTTCCATTAATAATTATAATGTTTAAGAAAGTCCATTTTTAAAAGAATTTTTTTTTGAAAGGTACAAACCCAGTATAAATACATTCCTATCAGAAAGTTTAAGAAAAGATGAGAGTAAGGGCTGGAAAAACACTGATATAAAAAATGATTGCTATGCAGGGCAATTTCTTTTAAAATCACCAGTGTGTGAAGTTGTCTCTATAAAGGCAATTTCCCATTTAATAAATTTAAGGAGCTTCTATAATTTTCAAGAGAACCTCTTGAGATACTCAAATATATTACCTTTTACTGCTAGCCTAATATAGGATTCTGTGAAATTGGGGGATTCTGAAATACCATTCTATTTGTGTTGACAGACAAATGCACTCAAGGTAGTGACTGCATCCCAAAGCAGCCCCGGTGCTGGAACTGGGCCCTTGTGTGGCTAAGGACCCAAGAAGTAAGGGTAAAGGCACATCTGACCACAAGGGGTTCTGTGGAAGAGGCCTACATTATGGGGAATGTAGATACCATTTGCTTGAGATAAAGGGAAACCAGCTTCTGATTGACAGGATGCTGGGCCAGTATTTAAACAGAGAGGATGCGAGGAATTTTACTTCATGGCTCTCAAACCCAAACTCCTAGAACCCTTAAAAATCAAGACCCCAGTCTTAAATAAAACTCCAACACAAATGACAAAATACAATATAAACATATTTAGTTATATGTGATGAAGGATTAAAGGAAAAACCTATGGATACTAAAGTAGTCAAATGCAGTTAGGAAAAGAAATCCCTAAACCCCAGAAAATAATAACTGATAACTCAATACCCAAATGAAACCTATATCTCAATAATCAGGAGGTTCTCTCCCTTGATGCAGGTCAGTTCATCCATGCCTGCCTATTCTGTAGGCCTCTTATACATGTCTTTCCTTAAGTCTATCACAGGGGTCCACTCTGGTGAGCTACTGAGAGGAAATATGTATACCATCTAGACTGTCCTATAAAAGTCATTGAATCTTTATATGTCTTAATTTCCTGATCTGTAAAATGAAAAAATAGGCTACTGGGGCAGCTAGGTGGCACAGTGCATAAAGCATCGGCTCTGGATTCAGGATGACCTGAGTTCAAATTCGGCCTCAGACACTTTACACTTACTAGCTGTGTGACCCTGGGCAAGTCACTTAGCCCTCATTGCCTGGCAAAACCCAAAAAACAAAAAACAAAAAAAATAGACTTACCATCACTAATTGATCTGAATTAGAAAACATGAAAATGAATGACTGATGAATAGAAGACCAGTGCCTATTTATAAACTCAATCTGCCTAGTTGATAGGCTGTGGAAATATGTACATAATTATAATAATGTCTTATCTCTCCATGACTTTTTTTTTAAAGCATCCTAATATATATTCACCACTATTCACACCATTTCACCCGTTCCTCAGGACATTTATTCTATCTCCTCTCAATATCATGAGGCTAAGAGAACTCTTGCCATGGTTTTGACTACAGGCATATAGTTTACACAAAATATTTTCCATGGAAACTCAACTCCAAAGTCAGAAAACAAAATCTGAACTTAATAAACTTATTTTAAGTCTATTGTCTCAAGTAATTATCTAGGCACCGGGCCCATGCTAATTCACATAGCCATGGAGAGTAATAAATAAACTTTTAGAAAGTGGTCTGTGAAATAATCTTCCCCTTCTCAGGGGAAGAGGTCTAAAATGAAAGACTATAACTTAATAGCAATGTCAAATAAATATGATTAAATCCCATTTCTCTTAGGAATGGCCCTAACCACTAATTCCAGACTATTCTTTAGTCAATATACTTTGGTGTGTGTGTGTGTGTGTGTGTGTGTGTGTGAAAGAGAGAGAGAGAAAGAAAGATAGATTCAGGAATACCAGGATGATGATTTTACTGTTATCCTTAGAAGATCCGTCTTAAAACAAGAGGCACAAGAGAGGTATGGAGTTAAAAATTTGATTATCACAGCTTATAAATATAAAGATTTATGAAAAAACATTTACTTCCATAAAAGACCTGAAGTCCTTTTCTGAAACCAAAGGGAGAAATACTAAACTCGACTTAGCCATTAAAAATGTACACAACTGCCTTATTTTTAAGTTAATAATGAATAATTTCCTATTGATAAAATAGATTTAGACATACCTATATCAAAAATATAAAATCTATATTTATAAAAAAAAGGAAATTGAAGAATGACTATTTTTTTGTTTTTGTTTTTTAGTAAGGCAATTGGGGTTAAGTGACTTGCCCAGGGTCACACAGCTAGTAAGTGTTAAGTGGCTGAGGCCGGATTTGAACTCAGGTACTCCTGACTCCAGGGCCGGTGCTCTATCCACTGCGCCACCTAGCTGCCCCTCCATTTGTTTTTATAAAAATAGTAATAAATCATTTTATTAAAGAATTCATGAAGAGTACAAGGTGCATGGTATGGAATGTTTAAAGAGCTGACCTCAGAGTCAGGAAGGCCTGGGTTCATATCTACCTTTGACACATCCTGTTTGTGTGACATAGTGCTAAATCTCTCAGGGCAAATCTCTAAGGCAGAGATTCTTAACCCTGAGATCCACAGATCCCAGTAGACTTGAGAGGGTGTCCATGAAATTGGATGGGAAAAAGCCAAAATTTTTACTTTCACTAACCTCTAATTGAAAGTCAACTTTTCCTCTAATTATCAATAAAGAAAAATCCAAACCCCCCCTCCCCCGCCCCCCGGGAAAAGGTCCATAGCTTCAGCACACTGACAAAGGTTTCCATGAGATACAAAAAGGTTAAGAACTCCAGACCCAAGGCTATAGGTTGCAGATCTGCACAGAGCTCTCTAAATCAATAAATTTGTAGGTCTGGGGGGTGGGGGCAGCTAGGTGGTACAGTGGATAAAGCACCAGCCCTGGATTCAGGAGGACCTGAGTTCAAATCCAACCTTAGACACTTGACACTTACTAGCTGTGTGATCCTGGGCAGGTCACTTAATCCTCATTGGCACACACACACAAATAAATAAATAAAATAAAATTGTAGGACTGGTCCCCTCTCCTCATCAAATAGAATTAATCACAACAGTTCTTCTCTAGCACTTAAAATATGCTTTAATCTCCACCCAAGTTTGCAGGAACACATAATTGTGGAAAATGAGGCCATGTTTCTACTGCTTTACAATATAAACTATTGAATGAACAGAAGGCATTTGTTACATGTCTAACATGTGCTAAACTCTATATTAAGTGTTTAGGATACAATTACCAGTGAAATCGTCTTTGCCCCCTGAAGGAGCTTCTATTATAACACAACACATAGAAGGCAGTGGTGGCTAGGGGAGGGAGTTAACATGTACCAATAACTCATTAATAGCTTATTCTCTAGGGTCTTAAAATTTGCAAATTACTCTATGTACCAAGTTCCTTCCAGCTCTAAAATTGGGCTCACGTTATCTCATTTGATGCTCACAACAATGCTGTGAGACAGTGTGGATATTATATCCATCTTATAAATGAGAGAACTAAAGCTCCGTGAAATTAAGTGATTAGCCCAAGATCTTACTGCTAGGAGGTAGCAGAGCCAGGACAGAGACTTGGGTTGTTGGACACTCCATCCTGGCCTCTTTCTCTTATGCAGGGCTGCCTTGCCACAGTGAAACATGAAATATGTCAATGGAGGAGAGATGTTTCAGTGTCCTAATCGAAAGCTTTTTTAGTCTGTGGCCTGTGTTAGGCACCCAGGCATGACAGCACAAGCAATCAATCGGTCAGCAAGCATTTATTAGGCACCTCCTATGTGCCAGGCACTGTGCTAGACGCTGGGGATATGAAGACAAAAATTAAATAGTGCTTCCCCTCAAGGGGCTTACATTCTATCAGGAGAAGAACATGTACATTAAAAAAGTATATACCACTTTTGTATGTAAATATATAAGTACTTATAAAGTATATACAATTTTTGGGGGAAAATGTACTAGCAGTTGGTGAGGGGAGGAATCAGGAAAGGCCCCATATAAAAAGAGAAAACATTGCTTTCCCTTACTTAATATCATAAGGCAGGCTAAGAGAAAAGAAAAAATGTAAATGTCTCTGTTGATGATCTCCAATTTATCCAATTTATTTATCCATCTTATTTGTTCATGTTTGTTTGCATGCTGTCACCTGTACTAGATTGTAAGCTCCTTGAGGGTAGGGACTGTCTTTTGCTTTTCTTTGTATCCCCAGAGCTTAGCATAGTATCTGCACATAGTGCTTAATAAATGCTTACTGACTGTAAAAATGCAAATTAATATTTTTAAGATTAGAAATCCAAATTGCCAAGAACACCAACTTCCCTCCCTTTCCCCCCTAAATGCTTTAAGCTCAGGGGATTTTACCAGTTGTGATTTCTGATGAGTTATTTTTGTTGAGATTACAATATATACTGCTAAAATCATGTACCCTTTATTTGCATTCCTTCAGGAAAAATACCTGGATCTCTTCAAAGGAATGCAGTGTGTTATTTTTTATAGGGTATCTGGCTAAAGAATTAAATTTGCCTAGGACAGTTCAAAGTTCACTGTGGGTGAATATTAACAACTTTTCTTTTTTTCCAGAGAAAAGTGAACCAAGTTAGAGAAGACAAGCCAGTTTTTTAGTTCCCAGGTAAAGGTGTTAACATAGCCAAAAAACATAAAAACATGGCTATCAAAGAAGTTGCAAGATAAGCAAAACACAGGTGAAGAAGATGGTCAAAATCCCCATTGAACTTCTCATGATGATTAATTTTCCATAATCATGTTTTTGTTTTTGCATTTTCTTAAGCAGCATAAAACATGACTTTAAAGGAAAACTGGGCTGTTTAAATCGAGTTTTTTTTGCCATTGTGTTTACAGAGAACAAAAAGTAGAATGAAAATTTCACGATCAGTATTTATGAAAAACCAGACCAAGAGATTCCAATTACTGAATATATATTCATATATGTATATTTATTTCATATATGTGTATGCATACATATATGTGAAATGATACATAGTTGGTTACTTACACTGACTCTAGCTTTCATTTTCTCTATACTATCAGAAGTAGATGTCTCATAAAAATAATGTTTTGATTAAATAACATTGGACCCAAACTGGTTGGAATTAAAGACTGATAGATTCTTAGTGCCTCAGTCCAATAATTAAAGATCGCTGTTTAAGATGCACTAGTCGGGGCAGCTAGGTGGAGGAGTGGATAGAGCGCCGGCCCAGGAGTCAGAAGGACCTGAGTTCAAATCCGACCTCAGACACTTGACACTAGTGCTGTGTGACCCTGGGCAAGTCACTTAACCCCAACTGCCTCACCAAAAACAAACAAAAAATATGTCAATGAAAAATAAAAATAACTATATCAGATTTCTATGATGTTCTATAAAAATTAATGTTCAACAATATTCTTTGAGTTTCCCCCATGTTCTTCTTTGGGTAAAAGGTAGACATTTTCTGGAATTATCCCTTGACCCTTTCTTCTCATAGGGGGTCTCTCAAAAACACATTAGCATGTTGAGAGGACTGAAGGCTCTTTCAGCATGGTGGGGCTGACCAAAGGTTCACAGATCTTGGGATGTAAGGGACCTCAGAAGCCTAACACCCAGAAGAGGAAACTGAAGTCTGGGCATTTTCTGTAAAGCTCAGGATTAGAACCTCTACAAAATTTTTTTTTTTAAGTGAGGCAATTGGGGTTAAGTGACTTGCCCAGGGTCACACAGCTAGTAAGTGTTAAGTGTCTGAGGCCGGATTTGAACTCAGGTACTCCTGACTCCAGGGCCGGTGCTCTATCCACTGAGCCACCTAGCTGCCCCTACAAATTTTTTTGAAGAAACTGTTGTCATGTAGACATTTGAATCTCTGGATCTCATCTTAACACCACTAGAAATTAGAGTTAAAAAAGGCTTCTTCAACTTAAAGTCACTCTCTTGGTTGAATGAAAGAGTTAATATGGCTTCCAGATCTTATGTAATGAGAGATCTTCCATACAGAATGCAACCAAATAGAACTCTTCACTGCTTCCTGAACTAACTAACCCAGTGCTTCCCCACCTCTATGACTTTTGTTCATGATATTCTCCACACATGGAGGGTACTTCATCCCTTTCCCCCTCTCCCAATCTCTACCTGTTGAAATCCATCAAAACCTAATTCAATCAATAAATCAATATTGATTAGTGATTAAGTGCCTACATTGTGATGGACATTATGCTATGCTCCAGGGATAGACAAACCACCACATTATCTTTGCCAAGAAAACCCCAAATGGGGTCACAAAAAGTCAGACACAATTGAAAATAACTGAACAACAACAATAACATGTACATCTACATACCTGCTTCCACAAACAGTTGCAATGGCTTTGAAACACCCAGAAGCAAGTTGATAGGAGCCCGTGTAGCACCGGTCAATAGCCCAATTGAAGAGATTTATTTGGTCAGGATTTAGTTCCAATAGCAAGACCACAACTTCACAGCCAAGCTGATGGACCTGAAGACACACAAAACAACATTTAGTGACACATCTAGTGTCATATAAAGCAGATAGTTTTATTGAATTATTCCTATTTACAGAAAGACTATTTGAGGCCCATATGCAGAATGTCTATAATGAAGCAAAGAGCATTCTGGACAAAGTGGAGGAAGTGATGGAACAACTTTAGCAACTCACAAGTGTTCTGGTTCAATTTTCAAGTAGTATCTTTGCACGTTGAGTGCAAAGTTCTTAATAACAATAAGAGAAGGTTAGAATCGAATTTAGCATGTTATACAGAGAAAAATATGGGACCCACCAGCTTACTTTATTTTTTAAACACTGAAAGGACATAGAAGTACTATGTTTAATTAGGAAACTCACAGGGACAGATCCTATGATCTCACTGGTATGGAAAACTTTCAAGTGAGGAAACTCCTATCAAAGTAGGCTTGCACTTTCTCTATAACTAACTGGTTTTTTTTTTTTTTTTTTTTGGTGGGGCAATGAGGGTTAAGTGACTTGCCCAGGGTCATACAGCTAGTAAGTGTCAAGTTTCTGAGGCTGTATTTGAACTCAGGTCCTCCTGACTCCAGGGTCAGTGCTTTATCCACTGCGCCACCCAGCTGCCCCCTATAACTAACTGTTTTAAGGAAACTCCTTCTACCAATGCAGGTTGGGATTTTCTCTACAATTTGTTGCTTTAAAGTGCTAGATCACTGAGAGGACAAGTGATTTGCTCGGCAGGTGTCAGAAGCTGGACTTGAGCTCATCTTGCTGGCTTTCAGGCCAGCTCTCTTGCCACTTAGACATGTATTATGATTTTAAAATGGATGAGCATGTGTGAACAACCCAGTCTCTTAAACTACATAAGGCCTAAATGCCTTTCACTTAAAGCTGAGTAGAGTTCTAGGTAGTTAGGACTGCTACTGGGTGGGGGTTTTCTGAGGTGCTCCCAGATTCATTCCTTCTCCACTTCAGTAGCACCTGCTTCCCCAGAGGGAAATGTGACCAAGTGTGGGCTGGCACAGGAAAGAAGTGAGGTGCAAGTATTGTGTTCTTACTGATAATAAAGGGACTGAAGTATTAACCATCAAGTCCTTGCCACCAGGGCATCTCTGGGAGGAGAGAGAGACACACACACAGAGACAGAGAGAGACAGAAAGAGACAGAGATACAGAGAGAGACAGAGACAGAAAGAGACAGAGACACAGAGACAGAGAGAGACAGAAAGGGACAGAGAGACAGCAACAGAGTCAGATAGAGACAGAGACAGAAAGAGACAAAGACACAGAAAGAGACAGAGATACAGAGAGAGACAGAGACAGAAAGAGACAGAGACACAGAGAGAGACAGAGAGACAGAGACAGAGAGAGAGAAAGACAGTGACAGAGAGAGACAGAGACACAGAGAGACAGCACACAGAGACAGAGACAGAGAGACAGAAAGAGACACAGAGAGACACAGAGACAGAGACAGAGACAGAGAGAAGAAATAAGCAGGTATTTAAGAGGTATATAGGCTCTGGGATTTGTGATCCTGCTACCTTTGCTTCCTTAATGCTGGGAAAACAGAGAATGAGGCATAACAGTCAGCTCATGCTCTCAAAGAAGAGGGCATTGGGGGCCAGTGGCAAGGAAGTAGAGTGTCTGACCATGACAAGTTAGTAAAGAAGCTACATGGCACGGCTCCCATTCTACTCCTGAACTCTGAATTCTCTGGCATCCCATGACAGAGGACAAGCTCAATCTGAACACATCCAATTCTGGCTTCAAAAGGCCTGGAAAGCCTTTTCCACTCCTTGGCTTCCTAGACCCATTTTTTTTTGAGAGTGCTATAAAATCCCACAACAAAGGGGCAGCAGGAATGACATGCCAGTGAGAAAATGGTGCTGGTGGCAGTAATAGGAGGTAAAATAACTAGGTGCCATGGTGCCAAGCTGGTAAGAAAATTAAGTTAATTTTTGCCCTCTGTTCTCCACTTCTGCAGACCATTGCCCTCATGTCTATTTAATATTAGTCTTTTACACGTTAATACGAATGCATTTGAAAGCCAGTTGGCCTCGTGTGTGTGTGTGTGTGTGTGTCTGTGTCTGTGTCTGTGTCTGTGTCTGTGTATCTATTCGTGGGAAGTGTTGGCATGTGTGTGTGTATGGGGGCAGGCGGCAGACCATCTCTACAAGTGCTAGAATCTGTATTCTCTTTTGCTTCAATATAAGACCTTCTCCATTCTCTCTAAGGCTCCTAGTGTCTATTTTTGCTATCCTCTCTTTCTTCTCCTATACCATCATCCTGAATCTTCATTATCCCCCAGTCTGTGTCTCCCTTCTTTCTTTTCTGTCTCTGGGAAGAAAGTCCAAGAAATCCGGGCTGTTCTGGACTGCTGATTGAGCAACTGCTTTATAATGAACAGTGTATATGTTAATGCATGTGTTTGTGTAAGCCTGGGCAAATAAATGTCCATGAGAGGAGGGATTATTTAGCTTATGGAAAGGAAAAATGTAAACACAACTGACATTCATAGATACTAACAAAGATAAAAGAAAACCTGTTAAACTTTGGTTTGCTAAATTACTATGGTAGCATATTAACCATTAGGCACATCATCAAATGTTTTATCATGTATATTCAGGTAAATTAACTTTATTGTAAATTCGATTTGATTACAACACCAAGCTCTGCTCACATGTCATCAGTTATAGTCTGTAGTTCATGTAGTATGACTGTACTTACAGATTAAAACATTGGAGGGAATATTGTTTGATTGGGTTTGATTACTAGACCATTTGGCCTAGTGGGTCATTTGTCAATATTTGAAAACAAAAATGACAACAATATTCTGGGTCCTTCCTTTTAATTAGGATGTTTATTATTAAACATTCTAATTAAAATCTAAAATAATGAAAAGATTAAATGATGGTTTCAGAAATTTTTTCAAACATCATGAAGTTAATTTATATGTTTGTTCAGAACAGACCTAGAAGCTATAATTTACAACCTCCTTTTTCCCTTTAACTAACAAGTTTATTTAATTAAAAAAAATTTTTTTTTTGCCTCTACCTAACGTCATTTTGTCTGCATTAGCAATGGAAATGAAAGAGAAAGATAAATGAAGGTCATTTTGCTTACTTCTAGGGCCTAGAAGCAGATGAGAGTGCTTTGCAGGATGGAGTTCTTACAAGGGAGAAGATCAAGCCAACTCAATCAATCTTCCTACTTGGCTGATACCCTTGGTTTGGTACTTAGCAATAGACAAAAACTCATCCTATTTTTGCAATGCGCTTGAAAACAGCTTATCATATTAAAATGGTAGTTAATATATACCCAGAGATAGAAAACCAGTAACTTTCACCAAGTGACACTTCATTCTCCTAAAGTAACTTGATGTTGTCTAGAACAGAAGCTGCTTAAATGCCTGCCACCGAATGATGGGTTTGTTTTGGAAGTGATGAAGAAAACGGTTTACAATTCTCAAGAACTTGATAGGACAAAATACAAAACAGATTTTTAAATAAGGTAGCTACTTACTCGTAAATCTTGACAAGCCAGAATGTTGTCAAGCCATTTGTATAGATAGCCATCTGGGGAGAGGCCCACATTGTCAAAAACAGGGCCACAGCACAGGACTGCTGACATAGCCTAATAATAAAAAACAGGGAGAGATACAGAGGTAAGATTGGGGCTTAGTGAAGTCCTGGATATTCTTACTGAAATTTGATTGAATCTACAAAGTAATCTTGAAAGAGAGTTTAGATTTATAATTTATGAGGATCATCTGAAGCAGTATAACTAGTTGCAATGTCTTAAAACATTCCCTGGTTAATCCTACTACCAAATTTCAGGCCCTAAATTTTAGCCCTTTATAAATGATCCATTGCTTGAAGGGTATGCATTTCTGTGGTTTTAACTAGACCGAGTAAGGAAGTAAGACATTCCAAATGCGAGGATTATTTCTTAGCATTTAAAAGAAAATGGACTTTAGCTAAACAGTTTCTAGTCAATGGATTTTGATTATCAGGGGAACTTTTTTTTGGGGGGAGCAGACCATTGGTATATGGAACTCCTAGGGGAAGAAACTCCCTCCATTAATGCAGATCAATACTAACTCAGCAACTTAGTCACAAGGATCTCACAGTCAGTATATGTCAGAGGGAGGAGTTGAACTCAGGTTTTCCTGACTCTGAAGTTAGTTCTTGAGATTCACCATGCTATACCATCCCTTTATAAGTATAAGAAGAGGCTTAAAATGTTGCTTGGATAATAAACATTTATTCATAAACTAAAAAGGCAAATTGTGGAAAAGAAAAATACTTGATATTTACTTAGAAAAACCAGTGAAGTATTAAAGCTCAGCACATCTGAAGCAGTGCCCAACTCTACGTATGTATACACACATACATGTATATGTATATTCACACAATGCATATCCACACATATGATATACTTGTACAATACACATGTATGTATGGGTATACACCTGCTTCTGATGTTTCCTCATGGCCTGGAAGTGAATCTGAATGGGGTTTAACTTCTAGAATATACTACCAGGCTATAAAGACTTTAAGCATAGACCTGGTGGTCATCCTTAGGACCAGCCCAGATGAGCACAGAGAATCTCATCTCCAGAAAGCTGGCTACTAGGACATGAAATTTTTTTGACCACAACAACTCAGGAAATAGTCAACTGAGAAGTGAAGGGGTTTGCATAGTGGAAGGCATTCCCACACTGCTATAATCCTGGATTTTTAAAAACATAAACTCACATCTTATGAGTATTTTCCCTGCAAAGTTCTTGAATTTTTAAAAAACGAGACTGCAGCATTTCACAGTAAGGAAAAGACAAGTACCTACCTTTAATGCACAATACTGGTATCTTGTTATTTGATGATTTCTATCACTGTAACGATCCAGAGGTGTGAACATAATGCTGAAGGGTCCTGCCCACTGGCTAAACAAGATGAAGAGATGGTGCCTCAGACTTTGCTGGGGGAAGAGAAATCTTCTGTGGTGAACTAGGGAATGAAACAGTGCAGTCTGAGCCCTCATGATTCACATATTTCAAGTTTTATAAAAGTAAAAAAACGGTGAATTAAAAATTTCTTTAGCTTATAAAACATTTTTTTTTTCATGAAACAAGACTGATAAAAAACTTAGTGTTCTCTTTTGCACATAATTTCTCTTAATGCCCAAGGCAGAGAGAAGTAGATACTAACAAACTTGGCATCTTCGGATAGTCCTTGGATCCTGCTCGCTACCTGCTCCACCACTGTACCCTTAGGACTTGGTTTCATATGTTGTTTTCCCCAATTAGAATGGGAGCCCCTAGAGACCAGGGATTTTCTCAATTTTTCCATTTATAGCTTTGCACACAGTAAGTGCTTAATAAATGTGGGTTTTTTCATTCATTTATTTCTAAAACTCTTTTCTTACTTCTATGTACAGTGTTCCCATTATTATCCTGGGCTCTAAAGAACTTCTGAATGCAATTTCATAAATTGCCTATTTTAAATAAATAGGTTGTAATTACTGGAAGTAAAATTTGAGTCTGAATTTGTGGACACCCAAGAGAAAGAAGGCCAAGGAGGGAAAAACCTAATTTGATTGCCTATAACAACAATTGTAGGCAGGTATATATTTTATTTTAATACAGAATAGTACTACTAATAATATCCCAACTATATGGTGTCATTAAAATATTCCAACTTAATAATACCAATAGTAGCTAACATTTACATACCATTTTATAGTTACAAAGTGGGCTTATATATATACATCCATTTATCTACCTACCTACCTACCATCCATCCACCCACCCACCCTTCTTTCATTCTCTTTTCTTTTTTTCTCTTTCTTTCTTCCTTTCTTCCTTCCTTCTTCTCTTTATTTCTTTCTATCTTCCTTCCTATCATCTATCTATCCATCCATCCATCTACCTATCTACCTCTATGTCTCTCTCTCCCTCCCTCCCTCCCTCTCCTCCCCTCTCTCTCCTCCTTTGTTTTTGTTTTTGTTTGTTTGTTTGTTTGTTTTTTAGTGAGGCAATTGGGTTAAGTAACTTGTCCAGGGTCACACAGCTAGTAATGTTAAGTGTCTGAGGCCGGATTTGAACTCAAGTACTCCTGACTCCAGGGCCGGTGCTCTATCTACTGCGCCACCTAGCTGCCCCCTCTCTCCTCCTTTGAACCCCACAATAGGAAATTTAGCCCCAGAGGATGAGAGAATGTCTGAGTGAGAAAGGACCTCAGGGGCCAGCTAGCCCAATCCATATCTAAGAATCCCTTCTACAACCCTGCTCCTCCTGATTGAATGTAGCCTTTACTTGAAAACCTCCAGGGAGCGGGAACCCCCTTGGTACAGTCATGCTGCTTTTGGCAACTCTAATTGTTAGGAAGCTTTGCCTTACATCAAACTTAAATCTGTTTCTCTTCAGATTTTATCCATAGTTTCTTGTTCCAGGTCCAGCCAGACCAAATCTATTCTTTCTTCTCCATGGCCGACTTACAAATATTTCATGGCAGCTATGCATCAAATCCCCTTAATCTCCTCTTCTCTAGGCTGATCATCACGAGTTCCATTCTATTAGCATGATCTCCAGTCCCCTCACCATCTTGGCCATGCTTTTCAAATCAGGCTTCAGTTTTTCAATGTCCAGAATTAGAGACCTCTGAGGCAGCTAGATGATGCACTGTTTAAAGTGCTGGGTCTGAAGTCTGGAAGACCTGAGTTCAAATCCAGTCTCTCATGCTTGGGTAGGTCACTTAACCTGTTTGCCTCAGTTTTCTTCGTTGTAAAATGGGGATAATAATAGCACCCACTTTCCAGGGTTGTTGTGAGGATCAAATGAGATATTGTTTTTAAAAGTGCTTAGCACACAGGCACTTCATAGTAGGTACTTGATAAACTCACTTTTCCCTCCCTCCTTCCTTTTCTTTTCCCTTCCTTCCTTTCTGCTTTCTTCCCTTCCTTCCCTTTGGTACTGGCCATTCAACCAGATGCTGACTATGTTTAGTGACTTGTATAAGGTCACACATCTAGGAAGTGATAGAACCAGGATTCCAACTTAGACCTTCTGACTTAAAAGTCCAATGTTCTTTCAATTACACCAAAGCTGTGTCTACACTGCATGAGAAAAACAGATCCTAAAGTGAAACTTACAGCCAGGTGTTGGTTGTGTATATGTACTATCACAACCCCTCCCTCCTCATCCCCACCGGGTTGGCTGATTTTTTTTTTCACTGATGTGATTAGTTTATTATTTTTTTGTTGTTGTTGCATTGACTGATCATTTTTGTTGTTGTTGTTGTTTTTTTTTTTTTTCCTGGACAATGAGGGTTAAGTGACTTGCCCAGGGTCACACAGCTAGTAAGTGTCAAGTGTCTGAGGCCAGATTTGAACTCAGGTTTTCCTGAATTCAGGGCCGTTGCTTTATCCACTGTGCCAGCTAGTTGCTCCCCACTGACTGACTATTTTAAAGCCGAGTCTAGTTGTACAGTTTGGATCTCTTTTATAGTCATTTAATTCGACAGAAAAAATTCTGCTTAACCACATAACAATAATCGAAATGTGGAACTTACTAAACCAGATAACAGAAATTATGGCTTCTTTGTCAACTAGGCTTATTGGCTAGAACCCGACTGACTGTATGAATTATGCTGACGTGATACTGAGACATTATCACAATGAGGCTATGTAAAATACAAATACAAAAACAAAAACAAAACACACAGCCTTTTCAAAGGCTTTCTTTGAATGAGTTCCTTCCTATTGAAATCACACAGGTTCTTTATTTTAGATGGGAACCAAAACAAAAGACAGAATGACAAGAAAAACACAAGGTTGAATTAATTCACTGTTGTTCTCTCTCCAACTCTGTCTTCAATTGCTGCAGTCTGTTCTAGTTGGCACTTCCAATTGTCCAGAAATAAATAAAATGCTTCATCCATCCCTGAGCTACACAGAGGTAAAGGGGATTAAAAATGATGCTCCAAGCATACAATGTGCCATACATTGGTGTATCAGTTTACCTGGAACACACTGAATTAAATTGGCTATCATCGCACTGAAATGGGCTCGGATGTCTTTGAGGATTTCAACCTCTTTGTCATTTTCAGCCTCGAGCAGCATCCGGGTCAAGTCGACATATTCTAAGAACAAAGCTCCCAGCGCTAGCGTGTCCCGCTCTAAGGCCCCGTTGGTGCTAGAATGAAGAAGAATTTAAATTTTTAGACAGCCCCCTCTCATGGCAGTCAATTCTGCAGTGAAGCATCAATCATCAAACCCAACTAAGCTTGTTGACCTTCCCAGGAAATAAACACCCCCTTTCCCAGGGCAAATATACAGGGGAAGAATGAAAAATGAGATCACAAAATTGAAACGGTGACTGCTCAGGGCAGTCATGACCTTACCTGTCACTTATCACACCTGCATCTGCAAGAAGCTCAAAAATTCTCAGCAGCTGCAGCCTTAGCAGATCCCGCCTTTCTCGACGTTTCTTGTTCTATTTTTAGAAGAGGTCATATAGCTCATGGGCACATTCAAAACCATGTTCAAAATGTTGCCTCAGAAAATCAAATGCATTTGAGAAGGGCAATAATAATAAGAATCCAATCATGTTTGTTTTTCTTAACCTAACAAGTGAAGTGCATTTATTTTTCTGCCTCCCTAACCTTATAGAAAATAGTTGCTATCATAAGGATGCTGGAAAAGGGGAGACAATGAGGATCATTTAATACTTCCCCAATAAATATTTCTAAGACAAAAACGTTAAGATTTAACTGCTCTCACTTGCCAGATGGAGACTAATGTTTCGTTTTTCTTTTTTTGGGGGAACTACTACATATTTTTCTTTAGCTAGACCTATAATTTAATCAGAAATGGGAAGAATTTTCATGTGAGTTTTCTCTATTAGTGCAGACTGACACCTTATCTACACCTTATAATGGACTATTTCCCACCCTGTTCCTTTCCTCTGAAAAAACACAAACACAGTATGGTCAGCCCTAAACTTTAAAGCTTCCATTCAATGAACAATGTAGAAATTTATTTTTCATGTGACTATTGAAATATATTACTTTACTAATTTTAGGGCCTTTGAGAATAGGAATTATGTTGCAATGGGTGCTCAATGAATGATGAAATTTCTCTATCCCTAGAAAAGGAAATGGAAGTAAAAAATGGTGAGATTCATTGCCAATGTCATGTCCATGTGCTTCTATTTCGGAGGGTCATCTTCACTGCACATCACTTTACAAAAGCGTCTAAAGCAAGCCAAGATGCCAATCAACTAGACTTACTTCCGGTCTTCGCTCTAATGCTTCTTTCATTAATGGATGGAGCTCTTCTACCAATTCTCTGAAGAAAAAAAAAAAGAAAACAAAAACCCATCCATCACTATGAAAAATGGGGAGGGGGTGATCATGCTGTAAATAGGGGGAATGATAATTACTCTCCCTTCCTTATGGGGTTGTTGTGGCAAAACACTTATACATATATATATGTATAAGTATATGTATATATATATATATATATATATACATATACATACACACACATACACACACACACACACACATTCAAGGAGAGGGACTAGAATAACAATTTCCTTGGCCCAGAGTACTCCCAAGAGAGAGGTGCTGCTCTCTACCAGCGCAGCTTAGTGCCTGTTCTACAACTTCTGGTCTCAGAGAATTGTCTAAAGCACCAAGAATAAGAGTTGGTTAGCTTATGGATTTGCCCAGGGTCTCACAGCCAGTACACATCAGGGGAAGCCACTGACCCAGTTCTTTCTAGCTTTCAGGCCAGCTCCATATATGCTAAGCCATTCTATCTCATAAATACTAAAGGCTATAATAAATGTTTCATAATAATTATTATGATTATGACTACTGGAGCCACATGTGTTATTCAATATTCCCATGTACTGGCTTCTCAATTTACTTAAGTTTCCTATATTTGCTTTTTTCTGAAAAGAATCTCGGGGCAGCTAGGTGGTGCAGTGGATAGAGCACCGGCCCTGGAGTCAGGAGGACCTGAGTTCAAATCCGGCCTCAGACACTTAACACTTACTAGCTGTGTGACCCTGGGCAAGTCACTTAACCCCAATTGCCTCACTAAAAAAAAAAAAAAAGAATCTCTCAGGTCTAATGTTTTTGCTTCTCCATTTATTAATTAGACACTAAGTTCCTCGAGGGTCAGGCCCAAGTAAGTGATTTCAGAAAGGCCTGGAAAGACTTGTATGAACTTTCCAGGCCTTTCTGAAATCATTCTGCTTGTCATTTCTTATAGTACAATAATGTTCCATCACTATCATATACCAGGTGCTGAGTCTTTTAGGAAGTCAGAAACTATGGTGGAGATGAGAGGGAAGAATACTGCAGGCGCGTGGGACAGCCAATGCAAAGGTATACAGACAGGAAAGAGAGTGTTGGAAGGGAGGGACAGCAGCAATTGGATCAAGCCAGCTAAATTTCTCGGTAAGTGGAGACTAGCAAAGTGTAAGAAGACTGGAAAGGTATGGAGGGTGAGGGTTTTGAAGAGCTTAGCATGCCAAATGAACTTTATATTTGATTCTGAAGGTAACAGGGAGATACTGGAGAGGGGTGCGTGTGTGTGTGTGTGTGTGTGTGTGTGTGTGTGTGAGTGAAAGAGAGAGACAGAGAGACAGAGACAGAGACAGGCCTTTACTTCAGAAATATAACTATGGCAGCTGGGTGGAAGATGGATTGGAGTGCAGAGAGACATTTCTAAGATTGTCTCAGTAGCTCCGATGAGAGGTAATGAGGGCCTAAATTAGGGCAAGGGCTGTGTAAATCATACACTTTTACAGTTCCTATTGCCTCTAGAGCTCTTCGTGCAAAGCACAAAGTAGGTATTCAAGGTGTGCTTGTCTGATTTTGTAGTGATACAGTATCCCAATGAAAATAATCCTCTATATAACACTGGATACTACATGGTTTGGGGGGAATCTGCCCATGGGTCTGCCTTTTTAAATATTGTCTTTACTCCCTGTCACTAAATTCCCTTAATTGAACTGTGATGTGGGTTCACGAGATACCAGAATCAACACCATAGGAAACAGTTCTGTCTCCTATATAGAAAAATGCCTATAAGTCCCATGTCATATATTCTATATGATAAGCTTTCAGTTGTGATGAGTCTCTTGCCTCTGAATCTCAGATTTGTATTTAGTTACTGAATTGTTATCTAAAAGTTAAATCCTTTCTAAATGGCAATGTGACCACAACAAAGTTACTAGAATTGGGGGTGGATAATTACATGAATGAAAAACAGGCTTTCAGACAAGTGTCCAGATGTTTTGTCTCTATTCTGCTGGCTATCTGAATGTGTGGGAACTTTTGGATTTTTAAAATGTTTTGAAGGCTTTATAGATAGCACCTCAGATGGCAAATCACAGGAATTGATATACTACAGTTTTCCTATTAAAAAGAACAGAATAAAAATAATGGTCCCCTCCTATGTCATGTTATACTGAAAAGCTAATGAAAAGTCTTATAAGGATGTTGTTTTTTTAATGATCAAGATCCTACTCTTGTGACTACATGTTTTTGACCTTAACCATCTGGAAGAAAACTCTGGTTAACTGGTACCTCGGTAAAGTGAATTAGAGGAAGGAACTTGTCCAAGGCTACAGAGCTACCTAGCAGCAGAACTGAGACTTAAACCTAGGTCTTCTGATAGGAAATCTAGAATTTTTCTATTACCCTATGCTGACTGGAAATTATAATATTTAAAAAATTTTTTCTTTTAAAAACATATTTTATTTTTTCCAATTATATGTAAAACAACATTTTAACATTTATTTAAAAAAATTTGAGTTGCAAAAAAAAGATTTTAGTTCCAAATTCTCTTTTCCCCTACATCAGAAGGTAAGCAATTTAATATACATTGATTATACACCTATAGTCATTGAAATATTTTTTAAAAGGGAAAACTAGGACCTGATGACTTTCACAATCAAACTTTATCTTTGAAATACCTATTATTTCTCATGTACTTCCAGATCCGTCTCTTTTCTACTTCTGTGAAGATTTTGGAAAGTATTTTATTTTGTTTTCTGCTACTCTGACTTTGCCTCGTTGAAGTCATAAGAGACCTCACTGGCAGTTTTCAAAGGCTGGATCACTACTTATCACCACTTAGCAGCTAGGTCAGACAGTGGATGGGGCACTATGCCTGGGGTTAGTAAGATTTGAGTTCAAATGTGTCTTCAGACACTAACTAGCTGTGAGGCTCTGGGCAAATCACTTAATCTCTATATTTCTCAATTTTCTCAAATGTAAAACGGGGATAATAATAGCACCTACCTCCCAGGATTGTTGTGAGGATTAAATGAGCTAGTATTTGTAAAGAGCCTGGCATACAGTAGGTGCTTAATAAATGCTTGTTTTTAAAAAATGGATCACTGGATTTATAGCCTACAAGACCTGAGATCAAATATGTTCTCAGACCCTAACTGGCTACATGACCAAGTCACTCAATCTTTCTCTCCATTTCAGCTTCTTCATCTACAAGAATAATAATATCCCCTAACACACAAAGTTGTTGTAAAGATCAAACAATATAACACATGAAGCATATTTTAAAAGTGCTATATAGGGGGCAGCTAGATGGCGCAGTGGATAGAGCACTGGCCCTGGAGTCAGGAGTACCTGAGTTCAAATCTGGCCTCAGACACTTAATACTTACTAGCTGTGTGACTCTGGGCAAGTCACTTAACCCCAACTGCCTCACTAAAAAAAAAAAGTGCTATATAAATGCCAGCTTTTATTATTTTTGTTGTTATTAGTAGAGGGGATTTTTTTTTACACCTGTGGTTCAGATGGCCATGGAGGTCTCTCACTCTAGAATTCTGTGATTCTTTGAGATGATATGCACTTTGTATTTTTATGAATTCCCCCTGCCTCCCTATGCCTTTTACAAGTTCACTGCTTCTCTAGGAGACTGGTTATTTGCCCGAAGGTCCATGTCAGAATCTGAGAACTCTCAGTTCTCTTCTGAGAGAAAAAAATATTTCATTTTTCAAAAGACGCAATTATAAGAAAATTCTAACAATGATAGTGTAATGGCAAGCAAGGAGGTCTTGCTCAATCACAAAATCTAATAAAGTCAATGGAGATAAAAACCTTCAAGCTCTCTGGGCCTATGCCATCATGAATGACAAAAGAAGTGACTTAATAAATAGCAAGTGTAGAACCATGTGTTATTAAAACAGCAAAATGTTGCAATTTAAAACATTAATTTGAGCACTGTACCTGAAAACAAGTGAATTTGTTCTTCCAAATCCTAATACCAGAGATTCTGTGATTTCAATGCTTTCAAGTCTCATCAAAGGCACCAACTGTTTCAACAGAACTCCCACGGATGGGGTTCCTATAACCTAAAAAGTGTTTATTAAAAGTGAAAAAGGTAACGTGTTAACTCAGAGTGTCATTGATTGAATGAATAAACACTCATTTGGATTTCAAAACACTGAATCATATCCCAAGGCATTGCCATCAATTAAGGAACACAAATAAATTAAACACAGAGTGGTGGCTCACTCCCAATTTGGGAAAGTCTACGGATCTCATGGGTTAACACTGATGATAGGTTCCCATTAACTTAATGCATGATGAATATTGTAGCATGGTGACCTTATTTTTGCTTTCAAAATCTACAAAGTAATCATTGATCAAACAGCTTAATTAAGGATATCTTAGGATAAAAGTGAATGGTAAATGAGTGGAAAGGGAAATGTAAAGTCTACAGGACAGAAACTTAGGGTTGTAATAAATGCAATGAGAGTCAGCCACAGTATAATTGCCTCAAAGCCAGGAAGAACTTGGGTTCAAATCCTGCTTCTGACACTTATTGGCCATGTGACCCTATAACCTCTCAGTGCTCTGGGTCTTGAGGTGTCAAATTGGAAAACTTCTGAGTGAGCAGGAACCAGACTTAAATATAAACTGGGAAATGTGTAAAAAAATTGATATGGGGCAGCTAGGTGATGCAGTGGATAGAGTACCGGCCCTGGAATCAGGAGTACCTGACTTCAAATCCAGCCTCAGACACTTAACACTTACTAGCTGTGTGACCCTGGGCAAGTCACTTAACCCCAATTGCCTCACTAAAAATACCAAAACAAAACAAAACAAAAAATTGATAAAAACACAACACAACATAGATAATGTTGATTTGTGTTTTTCTAAGTAAATATGAAGTCCACAAAGGTCCCTTTGTATTTGAGTTTGACACCACTGGTCTTTAACACTATAAATTGTGTTGACCTGTGTTGGCAGAGAGAGCTCCTTCATCTTATGAGAGTCCCCTACATCAATGAAATTATGAGTCTAGACCTAGTCTCCATTTCTTATAAATGCAGGAGTGACAGTAAGTCACTCAGTAGTCTTTTAAGAAAAATCTCTTAGCACTTATGCATCTCCATTTCTCTGCTTATCCTAGAAGGAAAACATGAGGTTTATTCCTGTCAGTTCTTGGGACCAGAGCTCAGGTCATTGTAGTTGGGAAACTTGTAGGATGAGATGCTGATGCTATAGTCCCAGTGTCAGGCACAGTGCAACTTGCCCTGTGAACTCCAGACAAACACTCTAAATAGCAACGAATTCATCCCTCAGGAGCGTGCCTTGTCACCTTGTTATCGTAGCTCACGGTGCCATCTGGAGTTGTAGCCATAATTTCAGGTGTAGATGCTCGCAAGTGTCCAGGGCTCATAATACTGGGTTTGGCAACTCCAAAACAAAGAATCAGGTAATTTCTCCACAAGGTAACATAGTTGTCTCCACTACTGGCAGTGCTAGTTTTCTTTGCATTAATGGGACTACTGCAGATATTAAGAAGAAAATGAAAATGAAGCCCAGTTTCCTGGTTATCAGGGATATCAGGTATTAAATGAAGAGAAATTTTAAAAACTCATATTAGTTAACTAGGGGGAAAATAATTTATGATTGGAAAATAGGAAATAAAAGTTTGATTTAATTTTACTGAGCAAAGAACGCCATATCATAGTTCTCAGTTTCTCACTGGAAATGGTGAGGAGTTCTAGTTAGGAAATACTGTCATGGAAAAGTGTAAATGGTAAAAGACTCACTTCGGATCCACCAAAGGCATCACCAACTGAAGCCTGGTAAAAGCATAAGGCCAGGCATAGCTGAGTGCTGTAGGGCAGTGCTTGGGTAAATTCTCCTGTCTGAGGAAACTGAAGAGGCAAAGGACCCAGGGGTCCTTGACTGACTGGGCAAAGATCCAGACGTGGGATGGGCTCTTGACATCATAATGGCTATTTACCAAGACCGCATTCCATTCTACCAACCACTGCAAATCCACATTGTGGGTCAGTGGTAACGTTGCCTGTTGGTAAAAAAAAAGCAGATATTGTTACCAAGTTGTTCTTGACCTCCAAATCCTACCCTTTCTCAAAAGCCCAGTCTGAAAGCTTTCTCTTCCATGACACCTTTCTAGATCACCTTAACCAGCCAAATGGGATCACTTGGTTTGGGCCGGTCTCATGTCACTTCTTATATATTACTTGTACTCTGTGTGCATGTGTGTGCCTTAGTTTAACCAGAGATCTGTAGGGCAAGGACTGCTTCTGATACAGTTGTACTCTACACACTTCCTCCTGCATATTAGACATCCATTAAAGATATCTGCTGGACGGCCAAATGAATCAAATCTGTCAATGAGGCAAAGTATTATCTTTGTTTCTTTTTCAAATTTCAAGATTTTTTTCCTACTTTTATTGACTTATTTTTATATGATCTTCATTTCCAAATAGCTCCTCCCTCATAGCAAAGAATAAAAAAAGGGAGGAAATAAAACACAGTTTAGTAAAACTAACCAATACATTAATTCAGTCTGATAGTATATGAAATGTTCTGTATCTAGATTTCCCTGCCTTGGCAGGGAAGGAAGAAAGGTGACTTTTCTCATCTTTTCTTTGGAGCCAAACTTGGTTATTATAATTACACGGTGTTCAGTCTTGGCAAAGCATCATCTTTAAATGATATAATTAATTTTCGTGATACTTTTTAAAAAACACGACAGATTCTGAAATCTACTACTCCATTTCTTAATAACCTTCAAGTCATGGTAAGTGCTATAACAGTTTATTTTCTCCTTGAATTAGTTTTATTTCCCCATATGGTAGTATTCTTTTTCCTTCAGCTCAGAGAGGCAATGAAGTGGAATGGCTTTTATTAATGCCATTCCCCTGAATTTCAAAGAAAATGAGGCGACTGATTCTCATCTGGAACTCTGTATTATTTTTACCCTGTGGCACCAAACCGCAAAGTCAGACATTTCAAAACACCTTGGAAGATAAAGAAATTCCTAGATTCCATCATCTTCAAAGTCAGGATGTGAATGCTGAATAGCAAATAAATGAGTCAGATTCTTCCAAGTTATAAACTCAATCTGGTGTTCTTTCCAAGAGATTACATTGCCTTTGGATAAACTCCTGACAGAGTTGAAGTGGGGTACTTAGATATATACAAAATCTCTTGGACCTCATGAGTTCCTACATATTATGTTATTGCCTTAGTACCTTCAAGAAGTTAATGTATAATTCAAAGTATTTTGAGGACATATCAGATCTAATTTACCTCTGGTAAACTATTTTTATTTTGAGAAATACTCACTAAAAACAATATGAGTTATTTAACATAGGCATCACACACATCAAAATATAATTTCAGATCACTGTTAATGCCCCAAAGAAAAACAAGGATATTGAAAGTATTGTGGGGTTTGTTTGATTTCTGCTAGAAAAGGCCATGTAAATCTTGTATAAAACTTCAGGTCATATATACATATATAGCTATTGTCTAGGTATCTTCAGGCAGATCTTCTGCAATCTATGCTTTGTAGATAATTATGGGGCCCTTTCTTGTCCACTACCCATCATGTTTGCCTCTTTCAATATCTATCCAAAGTTAGCACCTGTTCCAGCACTGTACTTTCATCTTAAAAAGAAGATAATAAAATTGTGAGCTGTGCTATGCCACTGTCCATTTGTGCAGAAAATTGAGAACTGGCTGCATATTTATTAATGGGAAGAATATATTCAGGTGGCAATAAATCAGTGTCAAGCTAATGAAATGTCTTGTCAAATTCTTGTTCATTCTATTAGAAACTGTAGCTCTCAAAGAAATTAGTACCATTAATTCTTTGGCCTACAATCCAGGGACAAACTGTAGACCATTGTTAGGAAAGTTGTCCTTGTTTTTATAATATGTTGCTAACAGATTGATAAATCATCCAATAAGAACCCCAGAGTTCTTCCCAATACTTTTGTCTCCATTAATAGTTGGGTTTTTTGTTTGTTTGTTTATTTTCATCTGAGAGCTATACTTTGGGAGCCATTTGTAATACACAACCAAATGGGTACTTACTGAATCTGAGACTGCTACATGAATAAAACTTTCAAGAACAGAAGAACTCAGCTGATCCATGACATCAATCATAGGTCTGTCATCATCCTGTACAAATGACAGATAATTACATTCTACAGTGAAATAAACCCATCCCTCACCCCCCTTCTCTGTCTAGTTGATGGTGCAGAACCGTCTGGAAGATGGTGATAAGGAATGTGGCTCCTGGGAGGGCTTAGTGGTTGGCTCAGGAGACAAAACTTGGCATGTTTTTCCTTCCTGAGCAGTCTTTCAAGATTTAAGTAGTGATAATTACTGGACACAATTTGTACTTACTGAAAAAGACATGCACCTGACAGAATTTCATAAAACATACATTCAAAGGGATCCAAATACTGATACTGTGTACTGTTCATGAAAACATTCTTTTATCATTAATTTTAAGTACCTAGGACAGTGACTTTAAATATAGTGTATCTGAACCCCTAATCTAGAGTACATTTTCTTTAGGGCACTAGATATTACTTGTTTTAGTAAGTGACCTTTTTATTAGCTCTGTAATAAAAGCTTATGATCAATATGAAGCATTCACTGATCTCCCCTCTCCTAATCTCACAGAACTCTGGACTTCCCTTATGAATGTCTTAGTAGAAAGAGCTTTGCTCTTGGAGTCTGAAGTCATAGGTTTAAATCCCAGCTCTTTTACTAATTCTGTAACTCTGGATAAGTCACTTAAATCCTCTCAGCCTCAGTTTCCTCTTCTGAAAACTGGAAATAATAAAACCCACATTATATGTCTCAGATGTTTGTTGTGAATTAAGCATTTTTAAAGCATTTAGGCATTATATAAATGTGAGCTATTATTTTTGTTTATCAAATTTTAATTTGCCATCTTTATCTATCTGTATGTTTTATTAGCTTAATTAACTTATATCTTAATTAACTTTGTCTTATCCAGTGCTTAGAATAGCTCATCAATAGAGTAGATGCTTAATAAGTGTTACATGAATGAATTCTTTAGAACATCTACACTAGAGTGTGGATATCCCTTAATGGAGAAGTCCATATGGCATTTAGTAACCTAATGACTTTGGTCATATATGAATATGTATATATATGTATATATGTGTATGTATGTGTGTGTGTGTGAGCGTGCATGTTGTTTGACTGTTGCTGTTGGGTATGAAGATAATGTGTATATTTCATGGATTGCATCCCCTAGAGCTCTGCAAAGCATATAGTAGGTGCTTAAATATGGAGGTAGGTGGGTGAGGGGTGGTGAAGACCCTTCCTTCTCATATAAGTCTTGCACAGTTCAACCTCCAGCCTTGTCTTCTGAATTTCCTAAATCTTAACATAGACTCAAAGGGACCCAAATACTGGTATCGTATACTGTTTATGGAAACATTCCTTTATCATTCACTTTAAGTACCTGGGAAAGTGAATCTAAACCCCTGACGATTATCTGTAAGGCATTAGATTTTATTTAATTTTGGTAAGTGATATGTTATCATCTGCATTGTAATAGCTTATGTTCTTTATAAGGATTCACTGATCTCCCTGCTCTTATCCCCTATAGTTGGAAATGATCTTCCCTCTGATCTCACAGAACTCTGGACTTCTCTTATGAGTGGATTAGTGGAAAGTCCCCTGAAGTGGTAAGGAGTCCTGTATAATCTTAGAGTGGCATCAGAAGGCATGATGCAGAATATTCAGTTGTGAGAGCTCAGGGAGAGACTGTGGGGAGGAGGTTGAGGAGAAGAAGGCATTTCTCTCCTTTCACTCAGAATCACAGAATCTCTGAGAGGGGATGAATTTTGGCAGTCATTTAGTACAACTTCCTTGGAGAATATATGCTTTGTGGCATGATAGGGAGAATCAAGCAACATAATTTTTCTCACAGAAAAGGTAAAAATGAATGATAGGCAAAAACTAGCTTTAAAAAAATAGCAGTGTTGAACCTTTAAAGTCATTACAGAGCATTTTAGTTGTTTTCAATGAAGTCAGACCTTTTGTGACACCTTTTTTTGAGTTTTCTTGGCAAATACACTGGAGTGGCTTGCCATTTCCTGCTCTAGCTCATTTTGCAGATGAGGAAACTGAGGCAAACAGGGTTAAGTGACTTGCCTAGGGTTACACAATCAATAAGTGCCTGTGGTTGGATTTGAACTCAGGTCTTCCTGACTCCAGGCCCAGTGCTCTAACCACCGCCCCACCTAGCTGGCCTTTACATAGTGTTATTAATCAGTTATCATTAACATATTTTTATTAGCTCCTTAGCTGTACCTACTGATTTTTTTGCTTTGTTTTGTTTTTGTTTTTGTGGGGCAGTGAGGATTAAGTGACTTGCCCAGGGTCACACAGCTAGTACGTGTCAAATGTCTGAGGCTGAATTTGAACTCAGGTCCTCCTGAATCCAGGGTTGGTGCTTTATCTACTGCGCTACTTAGCTGCCCCCTGTACCTACTGATTTTTGATTAAAGAAGTAAAAAAAGTTAAGGTTTAATTTAAAAGCACTAGGATTTTTACCAAAAATTTTATGAATTTGATATTATATTATAGTTTTTAGTATGACTAATTTTGTTTGTGTCAATACACTTGATTTTCATTGTTATTGCAGATGTTGTTATACATTTTCATTATTATAGATATGAATTGTAGATATCTGTTAATGAAGCAAAAGTATCTCTATACACATATACACATACATGCACATACATATTTATAGGGTATTCCAAAAGTCTTAGTGCAATTTTTAAGTTTTAATAAATGAAAATCATATTAAGACTTTTGGGACACAACATCCATCCATCCATCCATCCATATATACACATATGTACCTTTTATATGAAATTCACACTAGAAAATTAAGAAGAATAAATCTTAACCTCTCATCCTTGGTTTAAAGCATATATTTTGTATCTCCAACTAGACTATAAACAGATCTCCCTCCTCCCACCTGAAAAGTCAGGGGCTATTTTTTACTTTTATAATTTCCTCACAGAACCTACTACACTTCTGCGCACATAATAGGCCCTCTGTAAGGGAAAGAGTGGGTGACATTTGGGACAAAATTCTCTTGAAGTTTGTGATCTGTGTTTTTCAGCGTGTCATGAGTAAAGTGTATACAATGTCCATCTGAAGACAGAACGATGAGGTATGATGCATACCCCAGAAAAGTGACAATTTGTACTTTTTTTGTTTTATGTTAACCCTGGAATTACACCTGAAAATTCAGAAAGAAAATCCCATACCTCAGGCTGGCCCAGTGCAACAAATAAAGCCCGGATTTCTTTGAGTATCAAAACAGCTAGTTTGCGTGTGGCCACCTGGAAACTGCAGAGTAACACAAGGGCAAACCCTTCCACTGCATGTAATACACTGGAATAAGGACTTCGTTCTGTTGGTATCCGGTGACTGGATCCATTCGGTATTAGCTGGAATACAAGAAGCACAGCCCATTCAGAAAACAAATACATCACCAGCAGGAAGGGAAGACAGTAAAATATTTTAAGTCTTTTGGCCCATGTAATACTTTTCAAAAATTGACATTGTAACATAGATACCTGTGAATTCCTATATCTGAGGATCCCTTTTGATTTTTTTAGACTAACTTATTTTGCAATGTATTCAACCAACTGTTGCCTCTAACAAGAAATATCTTTTTCTAAATATTAAATAATCAATCAGCAATTGATTAGTACGTGCCTATTATATGCCTGGCTCTAGAGTGGGCACTGTAGATACAAAAATGGAATAGTACCTGCCTTCAAGAAACTTACTGTCAGCAAGAGTAACTTGTCCATATGCTGTCATATGTCAACAGATATGAGGATATTGGGTAAGAGGCTGCATGTAGAAGATGGAGCTTGGATGGAATCTTGAAGAAGATGGATTCTAAGATTTTTTTTTCTTTAGACTGAGTCTCACTATTTTGTCTAGGCTGTGAGTCCGGTGGCCACTCACAGGCTTCAACCTGGGCCAGTTTGTTGCTTTTTAGGTAGCCTGGCAGTCCCCATCCACAAGGCCTCACAATATTGGTGACAGACTTAGTTTGGGCACCCAATAGGCTTTAGTCTTACTGCAGGTCAGAACTCTTGAGTTCAAGGGATCAAACAGCCTCCCCAGTAGCAAGTTTATGGTACCAGCCCTTATATAACTTAAATATTTGTTATTTAATTAACATTAATTATTAATAAAGTTCAATAGCACAAAATTAATTTAATTTTGTTAAATGTTTTTTTAAATACTAATAATTTTAGGGCAGTAACAGGCACTGGACTTGTGATGTCATTACTTTAGGGACTCCTGAATGAGAAATTTCTATAAATTCAAGGTTGGTATCTTCTCTGCAAGTGAGAAATAAAGTGACTCACCCAGGACTATTCATTCGGTATGTGACTGAGGTAAGACTTGGAGCCAGGTCCTCCTGGCTTCAGGGACAAATCTCTATTCACTATATGTTGTTAGTTATATATTTTAAATAATAAATGATCCTGATTTTTGGAATGCCCTGGTAAATCCTACCCTGCTCCCCTTGTGTTTCATTCTGTAGTAACGGCCCTCTCACTCTATCTGCTCACTGCTTTGCAAGTCACCACAACTTCTGATTTTTACATGACATACCTTTCTTTGAAATAACTCCCCCAAGCACTACTCTCACTCTTTCCACTCAGGCAGAGGTAAGAGAGTGATGAGTTTCTCTCTCTCTCTAAGGGTATTTGACAAAGAGACAAGTACACTTCCCATAAATGTCCATTATGTAGTATTGCAGGCTATACCTTTTATATAATTTTCCAAGTTCTACTCTAGATCAAAAGCTCCTTATTACTTAAAGATTTTCTTTTATTAACAAATCTGTGAGAAAATTCATTCTTTGAAATAAGCAGCCCCATTTATCTTAGTAAATCTAACCTGGTATCGTCTCTCAGGCTCCTCAGCCCTATATCACGAGGGAGAAAGAATTCTCACAATTAGGGAGACTAGACCTGGGTAGACCTATGAATGAATGTAGAATTCTTCTGGGTTGTCATCTTTGCAAATGGATAAAGTATAAGAACATAGTCTAGAGAGAAAACTATTAGGACATAACTGATCAAACTCCCTGAATGGGACCAGTTTCCTTTATGAAACTGACCTCTGCACCTCTGATCTTGTTGGCTTGTTCATACACTTTGCCTTGAGTCTGGATGACAAGTTTCCACTGAGTAAGCAATTGGATCAGCAGTTTCAGAGATGTATCTAGGAGGGTGTGATGCATGTCATTGACTTCTCGCAGAAGGAAGTTAGTGAAACCGAATAAGACATCTTCTCTCCAGTCTGTGAAGTCAACAAGTAACCCCTGAAGTGAATTCTGGGCAATGTGCCGAAGTTCATCATCCATGTGGATAGACAGCCTACAGGATTAAAAAGAAACACAGCCAAATAATTTACCTTGTTCACTTTTCATATAAACAATGTGTGCAGACCACAGATAAGTCACAACTTCTCAGTGGCCTAGTTAACTTCAATTGCAGATTAATTGCTGATTTGTCCTGGGAATGGGAATTTTCTCATTGGAAGTTCCTTATAATACTAATGAAATCACAGATGTGGTCCAAAAATATAAGCAAATTATGTATGAAACTTTCTAGATATTATTTCCTATGAAATAATATTATTTTAAAGGTAAGATAAATGAGTATAAGAGAATGTAAGTGACTGCTTCAGGAGCACCTCTAAATGAATAACAGGACTAGCTGCAGGAACAAAATGTATTTTAGTCTTAACCTATTAGGGCATGTTGTAGTACCATTAGTGATAAGACTCCATTTCCTGACTCTATTCCTTTTCACTGACTACACCAAGTCAAGTCAACAAGCATTTATTAAGCACCTACTATGTACCAGGCCTGGAATGTACTTTATCCTCATCTTCCCCTCTTGGGAGTCCTTGGTTTCCTTCAATATTCAACACAAATTCCACTTTCTAAAAGAGGCCTTTCTTGGACTCCCTCTCTCTCCTCTGTTCCCCACCCCTGCCCCCGCCCCATCCTCCCATAGTTAGTGCCTTTCCTCTGAGGTTACCTTCCATTTATCCTGTGTTTACCTTGCATGGACGTACATAGTTGTTTGTATGTTTAGAACGTGAGCCGAATGAAGGTATTTTGTCCTTCTCTGAATCCCTAGCACTTAGTACAGTGCTTGAGAAATTATACATGCTTAATAAATGCTTTCTGACTGATTGTTCTGTCTACATGGCATTAAATTAGCCACAGACTGTATTTCTTTCCTTTTTTTTTTTTTTTGGTAGGGCAATGGGGGTTAAGTGACTTGCCCAGTGTCACACAGCTAGTGAGTGTCAAATGTCTGAGGCTGGATTTGAACTCAGGTCCTCCTGAATCCAAGGCCAGTGCTTTATCCACTGTACCACCTAGCTGCCCCACAGACTGTATTTCAAAAGCCCAATAAGCAAATCTTCTTTATCCCTAAAGGATAATTCCTCAGCGGGCGACTCCCCAATTGAGGTGATTTATTCCTAGATGATCCTTGCTTCATAACAGTGTTTTCTTTTAGAATAAAACGTATAGGACCTTAACCTGGGTGACTAAGTTAAAGGTACAAGTTATAAATCATTTATGCTTACTTGTAAGATAGGCTCTCAATGACTAGTTTCTGTTACTGACTAATGACTTAGAACCTAATCTCCAGTTTAAAGCATGATCTCAGCATGGTCCCTAATAGGACACCTTGCTTATCTGGGGAACTCAAATAGATGTTGACTAGTAATGATGTCATTGGCCATAAAAACAGGAAAATAAAGATATTCAGAATCAATAATTAAAGCCATTTCATGGTCTATTTAGATGTAATTTTTAAGTAAAGACCAGTTTGTTCAATAGTCTTTCAAATGAGATTAATTTCACCCTTTACTCAACACAATTTACAATCTAGAATCTGTTTCTAATGTCAGATCCCACAGTTTGGAACCATTATAAGACTTTGAGTGTACCAAGCTATCCCAACTACAGGATAATTCTAATGGGAGGCTGCTACTCTTAACTGATGGTATTCATATGTTTAAGAAACTCTGGCTTCCCAAACCCCCAAACAAAAACAAGATATAGGAATTAATTGCAATTTCAACAAGCATTCATAAAGCACCTATTATGTGCAATGATGAATAATGCAGGCATCTTTGTGTACTCTTGGAAATGCTAGTTAAAGAAAACCCTACCAGAAAAGAAAGAAGCTTTCTAATTGCTGAGGCCAATGGAAGTCACAATAAATAATAATGGATGACAATTGTATAACACTTTATAGTGTATGCAGTGCTATCTATCTATCTATCTATCTACACACACACACACGCATATACATATATTGTTTACATAAGTTAATACAGTCCTATATATACATATATCACTATATATACTATAAAGTGCTATACATATACCACACACACACACACACACACACACACAACACACACACACACAACACATTATCCTTACAACAAACCAATGGGATAGGTAGTATAGATATTATTGTTCCTTTAAGGAGAAAATGAGGCACAAAGTAGACAATTGATTTGCTCTAGGCTTCTCTGCTAGTAAATAGGAAGAACTAATTTTCAAACCCCATGTCTTCTAACACCAAAATCTATTCTTTCCAGTACAATTTCTTTCCTTTAAGAAATAAAAATTTTCTTTCAAGAAAAGAACTTCTAGGCACTGCTTGTTAATTAATAAGGGGAAGCAAGCTTTGTACCGTGAGGATCCATGTTCTGAATACCCTTGCCCCTGGGGCTTCTCCTTCCTTCTGGCTGGAGACTTAGAAGCAGAGAACTTTTCCCAGGCCCTCCTACCTTCTAAGCCTCCAGCCAGGAAAGGCAGCCAGGAAAGCCATCTATTCATTCACACCCCAGCTACACTCCTCTGGATTTTCATCATGGCCCAAGTCCTTTTCAACTTCCTTTTATATACTGTCTTCCCCCTATTAGGTTGTGAACTCCTTAGGAGCAGGGACTTTTGCCTTTCTTTGTATGCCCCGTATTTAGCAGGTGTCTGGCACATAGTTGTTACTTAATAAATATTTATTGACTGACTGAATGGTGTGGGATGGGATCATGACAGAACTTATAGAAGGCTATTTTAGTATCAAGAGTCTTAGATAGGCTATGGGCATTCAGGCTCTTGAACTTGTACTGGTTGCTTTACAGGGTTAGTTGAAGCTGCAAAGAGGCCCATAACAGGCAGCTACAAAACTATGGCCCAAAAGCACACCGAATTAAACCAGCAGGGCCATCATAAATGACAGCTGTCCTTTTCCAACCGGCTGGCACGAGGAGCACTGACCAAGGCCAAGTATGATCACAATCACTCAGATTCCCGTGCACACATGCTGCTGCATTCTCTAGGAGTTGCATGTGCTAGGGAAAACAGTCCTGGAAGCCCTCTTAGGAGCGACTGAGAATAACTGAGCTGTGTGGTCACAGGGGCACGTGCTCCTCTTACAACGCTGTTACTGAAGAAGAGCACAGCTGCTAAATATTATTTAAAAAATGAGGAAAAACCAGACTTTCCCAAAGTCACCTTTCTAACAAACCAGACTTGGGAGGTTTCATAGAAAACATTTACTTGAAGTTAAGTCAATTCAAAGAGCATCTGTTAAATGCCTACTGTGTGCTGAGCACTTACTGTATGCTAGATGTGTGTGTGTGTGTGGGGGGGGGTAATACAAACCTTAGATAAGACATGATTCCTATCCTTCCTTCTGCAGCTTTTTTTCTAAAGGACTATCTATACAGGGTTGCAAACCTAAGGTCTAAGTCAGGGCTTTTTAACCTGGAGATCCCTAAGGAGTCTGTGGTTTACAGCAGGCCCAGGTAGTTAAAAATTTACCTCTTTATTTTCATTAATCCCTGGCTTCCTTTGAAATCCTATGCATTTTATTTTATGCATTTAAAACCGTTATTTTGTGAGGAGGTCCTTAGGTATCACTAGCCTACCAAGGGGTCCACGTTACAGACGAGGTTAAGAACCCCAGAGGAGATCAGGGAAGGGTTCCTAATGGAAGAGGAAGCTAATATGCAATGTGAGGATATTTCGGGGATGGAGAACAATGTTAGGAAAGGCATGGAGGTTTCACATATGAAATACTTAATTAATGTCTGCCGAATTGAAAGGAATTAAGTAGTTTAGATATTGATTGGTAGATCACCAGGAATAATTAAAGGATTTTTTTTTTAAAGCAGCAACATGACATAACTAGATCTATTTATTATTGGGTGTTTTTTTTTTGAGGGGCAACTGGGGTTAAGTGACTTGCCCAGGGTCAAATAGCTAGTTAATGTTAAGTGTCTGAACCCGAATTTGAACTCAGGTCCTCCTGAATCCAGGGCCAGTGCTCTATCCACTGCGCCACCTAGCTGCCCCAACATATCTAGATCTAGTCATAAAGAAGATTATTTTGGGAACTATGGGAAACAAAGATTGGAGGCTGAGGGAGAGTAGAAGTGGGAGGACATTTTAGAAGATTGAGGGACATAAATGTCCAGGAAAGTAGGTGGTAATGGGGCCCTGTGTTCAGCTGGCAGCAGTGGGCATAGAGGGCATGGGGTATATTTGAAAGATACTGTAGTTACAGAATCAGGCGAATGGTTCTGAGAAAAATAATGAAGCAGGTTTTGGGGAAAGAAGATAAATGCGTTTGAGGTATTGGTAGGCCAGCCAAGTGAATGTCCCTATAGGCAGCTAGAGATGCAGATCTGGACTTGCAGATCTAGTGTTTGAGAGAGAGGTTAGGCTTGGAGATACAGATTTTGGAAGCCATTTGCATAGAGGTGATAGCTACAGTCCTGGGAGTAGGTAAGTTCCAGACTTCTCCATGCTTCTACTTGACTATTACTTCCATCTCCTCCCCACAGCGACCTGGATTCTGCACTTGGGTCCCTCGGGTCTGATGGGTCACTGTTAGCCTCATCTTGCTGAGGCCCAGGCCTCCATTCCATAATATTCTGCTGCATCTCACCCCTGCCCTGTTCCCCACTCTGCAGCCCCCTTTATATGTTATCTTCCCTAATTAGAGTTTATACTACTTGAGGGCAGGGACTATCTTTCTTCCTTGATTTTGTATCCCCAGTACTCATCATGGTGCCTGACACCTATTAAATGTCCAATAAATGCCTTATGAATTGACCAAAGGTCAGCGGAAAGAGGAAAAAGCAGAGAGATAAACACAGAACCTTGGAGAACACACATCTTCAGAGCTCAAGAGGAATCAGTGGAAGAGAAAGAGAAGGAATGGTTAAATAGACAAGGGGGAGAACCCAGAGAAGAAAGTCCTCTAAGTATGCTATCAAGAAGGACAACACTTGGTATGATCTGAGGTTTTTTGAAAAAGCACTATGGTCTAGCTAGGTGGTACAGTGGATAAAACACTGACCCTGGATTCAGGAGGACCTGAGTTCAAATCTGGCCTCAGACACTTGACAATTCCTAGCTGTGTGACCCTGGGCAAGTCACTTAACCCTCATTGCCCCGCCCCCCATAAAAATAATAATAAAGCACTAAGGACAATGTAAAAGGTGATTTTTAAAAAGTGTTGCTGGGTCCAAGAGAAGGAATAAGAAAGAGAAAAGACTATTGCCTGGGTAGGACTGGATAAGGACAAAGGTGTATAGTGAGAAGAGAAATCTCTTGAACTATTCTACTTTCTTTACCAAGGGCAATGTTCTTCATACTATGAAAAAAGTTAATAGGGAAATAGAGAAATAATAATAGAGAAAAGTATCTAGCTGCCCTCGAAGAGTTCAAGTCACTTAGTGAACTATATGGGCAGCTAGGTGGTGCAGTGGGTAGAGGGCTGGGCCTATAGTCAAGGAGACTCATCGTCCTGAGTTCAAATCTGGCCTTGGATACTTCCTACCTCTGTGACCCTGGGCAAGTCACTTAACCCTGTTTGCCTCAGTTCCTCAACTATAAAATGAGCTGGAGAAGGAAATGGCAAACCGCTCTAGCATCTTTGTCTAGAAAACCCCAAATGTGGTCACAAAGAGTCATACACGACTGAAATGATATACTAGGGCACTGAAAGGAACTGTACATGATTATTCTCAGTCATCTTAGAGGAACTGTGGAGGATGGAAAAAAAATGCCAAAGGACTGAAAATAGGCAAATGTCTCAATTTTCTAAAAGGGAAAGAAATTAGAATTTTCAAGCTTTAGGCTGATTAGTTTAACTTTGATTTCTGGATATATTTAATTCAGGAGTCATCTGCCTAGAGATGTTAATTGAATTCATCAGGGAAGAAAGTCCAGACAAAGAAGAACGAAAAAGTAGACTGAGGACAGATGTAGAAAGACTCCCCACATGAGAAGGGTAGTGGGAGGAGAATAACTGAACAAAGGAGATTGAAAAGGATCAGATAAATGCGGAGGAGAAGAACCAAGAGACAGGATGAGGAGGGAGAGCGTCCAGGAGAAGGTAAGGTCAGCAGAGTCAAAAGTTACAGAGGTGAAATTGGTGTTACCATCTATCTCACAGGTTTGTTCTAGGGATCAAATGAGATTTCATATGTAAAGGGCTTTACAAGCCTGTAAGTACTATATAAATGCTAGCCATTATTAACCTTGGAGAATGGATTTTTAGTTGAATGGTGGAGTCAGAAATTAGATGGCAGGGGACTGAGAAGCAAGTAGAAGTTGAGGAAATAGAAGCATTCATTATAGATTTTTTTTTTTTTTGGTGAGGCAATTGGGGTTAAGCGACTTGCCCAGGGTCACACAGCTAGTAAGTGTTAAGTGTCTGAGGCCGGATTTGAACTCAGGTCCTCCTGAATCCAAGGCTGGTGCTCTATCCACTGCACCACCTAGCTGCCCCCAGTATAGAATTTTATATCCCTTTCTAGGATTATGATGGTGAGAGGGAGAAGAAGAAATATGGGATAATAGGATGTGGGAAAGGAGGAGATGGGTACATTTATAGATATTGAAGATAAGAGAAAGAGAGGGAGAGGGGGAGTGATTGAGGGAGGAAGCTCCCTAATGGATGAGATGCAATGGGATCAGGTATAAAAGTGGAGGGGTGATCCTTGGCAAGGAGAAGCCCCACCTCTTCCTCAAAGAATGAACCCAAGGAATAGATGCTGGGAATAAGCAGGAGAGGTTTTGAAGTTGTAGTGAGAATAAGTTTTATTACCTTGGGAATACTGTAGGAATAAATTTGTCTTCTTAGCACAACTAACTCCATTTTGTTTAAAGCCTCTATTTTGTGACTGAGTTGTTTTGACTAAAATTTTCTTCTATAAGTTTCTCAATAATTAGATAAGCACTTGCCTTCTTAAGGTAATGGGGAGTGGCAGGAGGGAGAGAATTTGGAACTGAAAAAAATTTTTAAATGAATGTTAAAAATTTTTTACATGTAACTAAGGAAAGAATGAAATAGGAGAAAAATATAAGCACTTAAGCAGTTTGATGTCTTAAATAACATGCATGTGCTATTAAAGAACTGATCAGCATATGTGGACTCTCTGATAGGACAGAACACCAAAAGAAAAAAAGGTATTATAAACAACTTCATCAGCAGTTTCTATCATAAACTACCAATTGAATTATGTGGTTAAAAAAATTTAGGAATACTCATAGCCACAAGTATAAGAAACCTACCAGAGGCCCTGTCAGCCCCCTGGTCTTAAGTAGGACTAGCTCTTGCACTCCCTAGTCTGTGGTCACTTGAAGGCAGTGCCAACTGACATAGACTTACCAGACAACCATCCTGGAAGGAAGAACACAGCCTCTGGCTGGGCAGAGAGAGAAACTTGTCATGAGCATTGGTATGAAAGAGGCTTAAGGGATTTTAAAGAAGTATGTTAGTTATTTGTTCTTAGATGGGGCTGATGTTTGTTATTGTTTGCATATGTTGATTAATAAAGGCTGGCATTCATTGAAAAGTGTAAGTCTGTGTCACAGAGTCAGGTAGTAGAGAAGACAGCATGAATAAACTTTTTAGTCAAGTAGGAGGCTGATTTCTCTACTTCACAGGATGGGAGAATAGGCGGTATAGAACATCTGAGGACAGAGGAAACTGGAAAAGCTGCTGTGAAAGATATAATAGAGTCAACCAGGGAAGAATAAGAGGATGTTTGTAGTGGTCCCACTTGGCATGGTTATTGATGAAAACCAGAACAGATTCTCATCTCTCTGGGAAACTTTGAATGGGTTGCTATTTGGGGAAATGGAAATACATAGCTTGATATGGTGCCTTCTCCTGAGACTTTGGGATTTGATTTTCATCTCCATTGCTTCCCCTGAAGCCCCCTTCTTCCTCCACTGGGTTTCCCTTGGATTGTGAGGAAAGACCAAGACCAGCCATTCTTCATTCTCTGGATTTTGCTAGGTAATTCTCCTTTTCTTCTTCCCTGTTCAACATTTTTTTACAGTTGTCTTCCCCCATTAGGATATAAGCTCTTTGAAGGCAGGAACTGTCTTTTTTTCCCCCCAACCTCATTTTTTAATTCTCAGTGCTTACAGTGTCTGGTATACACTAAGTGCTTAATAAATGTTTGCTAACTTGACTTGTCTTGCCATGAACAATTACTCTTCTACCACACAGAAGGATATGTTGATAATATGTCATTTCAAGTATATGAAATATATTACCTAAGCAAGTTTGAGTATTAAATCACAAAATACCAGAAGGGCATGTTAGAAAAAGCACATATTTCTTCTAGTCTTTAGTAAACCAGAGATCTTCTCAGTACCTTTGGATTCGGACATATATTTGATGGCAGAGCCTCTAAATTAGTTTAATCTTGTAAATTAATGTAGCACTTTTTCTATGGCATTTGATAGACTTATAACAGTGGTACTTCTAAAATTTAAGTTCCAAAAGCTCTCTGGCCATGCAAATCTTGATTCTATGGAAAAATACACCATTTGATTTGTGTCCTCTGAGCCCCTAGAATTTCTGAAGATGCCTATTTTTGGGGGAGGTTCTAGATCGATAATTAATTTTATCTGAGGTGAACCAAGTGAAGTTTTCTATGACAAAGATTCGGTAATAGGCTCTGCCAGCCATCTTTTCCATGTACTTAATTTCTTCTCAAGACTAGGAGGCACAAGAATATTTATTTATTCTTTTTCACTTATAAAAACAGCACCCATTGCCTTTGGCTTTGTAAGAATGTACATAATAATAAACATGTCACACTAAAAATAGCTATTGCATTCCAATTAAATCGAATAGAATTCCCTCCCTTCCATGACTCAGGCCTTGTTAGATTAAGCTGTTAAGAGAATGGTAAAGATCAGTCTTCTACATGGACTAGCCAGATACTCTATCTTTAGCTCCCTGGGTGAGAGAGAGAGTCTTATAAGATCTCAATGTAGGGGCTGTCACTGAGGTCTCCATTCTGGAGAACAGAGATGCTCAGTCACAAGATCATTTCAGTCCTGCCTCCAACCCTACTGATTTGGGCATCATCAAAAATAAAAAGTAGAAATAAAGAATCTCCTCTCCAATCCTGTACTAAAGCAGAGACATGAATCCCCCAAAAGTCCTCCTATCTGCTTAACTTCAATAATGCATTTTCCATTCTTTAATTTTTCCTTGGTCTGCATCTAGTCCTATCTCTTTATTCTACCAATTCAGCAGGAGGTAACAACCGAACCCTCAAGTGTTATGGAAGTTTGGGCAGAGCAAATAATAACTTCTAACTTTTATACAATACTTTAAAGTTGGCAAAATATTTCACATACATTAACTGCTATCTTTTTCTTTTTTCATTAACTGCTATCCATAAAGGAACTATTACTTTTAAACTGTAATACCTTTTGGTACAAAGAAGAAGTTAATTAAAAAGTTCCCTGAGTCCACAGGAAGAAAAGAGAGATACAATTTTTTGAAATCTATCACAATGCTAACTTTTTTGGGCTCCATAATATGTATGAGATATGATGTTACACACTGAAGAGGACACAGATAATTAAGTCATGGGCCCCACTTTTAAGTGGCAGTGAAGGGACTAAAATATGTTTACATATAAATAAAAAGCAATAGTGCAAAAGTACATAAGAGATGTTCAAGCAAAGTGTTATATGATGGTTGATGGGACAGAGTGATCATTTCCTGCTGGCAGAACATAAAAGGCTTCACTTGAAGAGATGGAATTTTAGCTGGGCTTGCTTAGGATGGGTTAGCATTTCAAATTGTTGAGTAATCATCCAACGTCCCTACTCATTCCAGCAGCTCCTCAGATTAAATTGAAAGTCTTCTGTTTGGAATGGAAAGCTCTTCATGAGCCAGTTCCAATCTACCTTTCTCCATCCTTATCACACATTACTTCCCACCACACATTCTACAGTTCAGACAAACTGGTCTTCTTACCATTCTTCATACCTGACACTCGATTTTCTGAATCTATGCCTTTGCCATGGCCATCCCTTCTCCTCATTCCTGGAGTGCATTCCTTTCTCTCCTCCACCCTCAGAATCTTTCATTTCCTTCAAAGATTTGGCTCAAACACCACCTTCCACAGGAAGCCTTTCCTGAGCTCCCCATTCTTATTACTCCCCTCCCATGACAACTTATTTATTTTATACCCACCTACATATTTACAAGCATTACTGACAGAATTCTAGTTCCTTGAAGAAAAGGAATGTTTTACTCTTGTCTTTGGTTTAACATGGCATCTGATACAGTAGGTATTAATAAATGCATGTTCATGGACTGTTTAGAGATGGAGTAGAGTATGATGATATTTTCTGTATTAGAAAATTAAAATGCCTTAGCATAATTATGAAAATAACTTTGTCCTCACAGAACTCTTAGAAGGTGATAGGCAACCACTGGAGTTATGAGGAAAAGGTTTGGAACAGATACTACTAGATGTACATGACTTGTTTGCTTGACTTAGACTCTCTGTTCCTTGCAGTCATGTTCCATTTCTCAATTTATCTCTTAGTGCTAACAGTATGTACATTCTCACTACTGGTGATCGAAACAACAACCATTTTGTCTTTTGAGAAATATTACCAAGCACAGAAGCCAGTTGTGGTCTGCTCCCCCCGCAAGGTGACTGTTTGCTCACTTACCTGGCCAGCAAGTCAATCAACTCAAGTTTGGACATCCCATCGGGAAGCAGTCGAGGAATTGCAGCAACACAGGTTCTGAAAAGGTCAATTTTTGGCTTTCTCTCACCCCTGAAAGTTGAAAACAATGTTTGTGCATAACTAAAAAAAAATTCTGAAAATTTCTTTTAAAAAAGTGAATTTATATATCTAATCTATATATGCAAGTATATGGAATCAAAGAATTTTAAAGATAGCTTTGTAAGAGACCATTTAGTTCAACTCCTTATTTTTCAGATAAGTAAACTGAGACCCAGAGAAGTTAAATGATCTGGACAAGGATACACAGCTAGTAAGTGGCAGAGGTAGAATGAGAACCCAGGGCTCCTCTCAGTCCAGAATTAAATTCATTACACTATATTTATTATCTAACATATAAATGTCTAGACTGGTCAACTCCAAGAGATTTGAAGTAAGTTTAAATACACAGCCATGGATTTGAGGAGAAAATGTTTATGCACCAAAATGTTGATTTGGATATCACAGAATTATAGGATGTTAGTGCTGGGAGGGATTTGAGAGTCATCGAGTTCAATTTTCTTATATTTATCTTACAGATGAGGAAACTGAAGGTCACAGAAGGGAAAGGAATTGGTCAAGGTCATAGATAGGTAGTAAGTGGTGATGTCAGAATTAGAATCAAAGTCTTATGGTTGCAAACCCAAAGCTCTTTTTACTATACTTTACCTGTTCTACTCTTAAATGGTTTTCCTTCCATTCTGTAGGTCCATGGGGCCCAATATTTATTGGCTACATTGAAAATATGAAAGCCAATATGGTGTAGTGGATAGAAAGCCAGGCTTGGAGCTAGAGAGACCTAGGTTTAAATTACATCTCTCACACATACTGGCTGTATAACTCTGGGCAAGTCACTTAATCTCTTGGTGTTCTAAGTAACATCTGACCTACTTTAGTAGAAGGAGTTTTCTCATTTGGGAGTCTCCTTTACCAAGCAAACCATAATCCCAGTCCCTATGCGTATCCCCAGTGAAAAGAGCACCAGACTCAAACAGCAGCACTACATTTATTTCCAAAGACAATGTTCAAAAACAGGGCCACAGCCTCCTCTGAGAGGCAACTGAAAGTATCTTTAAGAGGCTTATCTTTCTTTCTATCTATTCTGAGATTCTCCATATTCTAGATTCCACAATAGATCTAAAACCAAAAACATGCTCCACAACCTAGCCGTGTCTAAAAAAATGGGCATGGCCATCCTGGAGGGATGAGAACACATGATATTTCTGACCTTTGAAATTACATAAACAGGATAGAGCTCTGTGAAAATATTTCTTCTCCTTTTTAATCACTTTGCTGAGCATCTGCAGGATGTACATACCTGCCTTGAGTATCCTGTTGATCCTGTATTGATACTGTGATATTAGCAAGGAAACAATACATTTCACAGCAAACTGCTTTGATTTTTCATTGTTTACATGGATGGTCTATCTAACCCACTGATACTTTCTCAATTTTATGGAAAAATGAAATAAACTAGAAATTCTTTAAGATAATTTACTCAGTGAGAGGCTATGACTGAATATTTAATATCTAATATCTTATTCTCATGACCAAGATACTAGATTGGTTCAAAGTTAATATCCTGTTTAAAAAAAGACAGTATTGAGAATGAAAATCAACTCAGAAGCCTGTCATTCTTTCTCCTAGTCATAATTTTTTCTTTCAATTTATTTTTTCAATTAAGGAAGTATTTATTTCCTATCTTTCCCACCTTACTTCCTCATTAAAAAATGGAAAACAAAACCTTCATAACAGATATGCACTATCAACCCCCCCCCCCAAATTCCTGCAATGATCATGTCTCCAAATGTACAGGACCCATTACATATTTTGAGTCATCAGCTCTCTGTCAGGAGGTGGGTAGCAAGCCATTCCACTCTTGAAATGGTGACTATAGCAAACAGAGACATATACCAAGTGGACTTCATTCTCATTACAGTAGAAAGGTTACAGTCAGACAGATGTTTTGCAGTGTTTTTTTAAGATGACATTTTGCTGTGTGGGATTATTTCTTAACATGTATTTATAAGGTAATTATCTTAAGTAGAGAACTGCTAATGCAAAAAAATATTAAATGCAAGTATTCTGTGTCAGCTGAATAGCACAGAATGACATTCTAGTCCTTTTTATAGAGATTTCTCAAGAGTTCTATGATTCCTGAGGAAGGGTAAGTAGCAAGTTTCCTTCATCCACTGATAGGAAGTTATGCTTTTAAACAAAACTTTCATGTAGATACAGAGAAATAGGAACCTGGTGATCTGTACTTGTTCTTCACTTGGACCAATGTATATAGTTTTTAAAAAACCTATCCTAATATTGCTGGCCAGATGTTTCAAACAGCTGGGATTACTTTTAGAGCTGCCTGGAAACAGCTGACCTTGGTTGGCTTAAAGTAGAAAATCAACTTTGCAAGACTGATAAAACATTGCCTGGATTAAAAAAACTTTAATTAGTTCATGATTTCCTCTTCCTCTTTAACTTTCTTTATGGGAAGCATGAGAACTATGAGCAACCTTTAACTAAGAAACATTATTAGCAGACATCAAATTATTTATAAACATTTTTATTATTGCTATTATCTTTGGCTAGCTCAGATGTCTAACAATAGCATCACTCATAAAAGGGGCAAAGAATGGGCAGCTATCCATATTTAATTTTCAAATTCATGTCTGTAGGAAGAAGGACTGGGAAAGTTGTAGACAAAACTGCAAACCTCAATTCCACAGTTTCTTGATTTCATGGACTGTTAAGTTATGAAGTCCTAGGGATTTGCACAACCTAGTAAGCACTTAATAATGTTTGTTGAATTGAATTGAGAGAGCTAGAGTCTTACTAATTATATTGAACTCTTTTGGGTTTGGGTGGCAGCTTGTCTAGTTTTCATTTATTTTTGGAATGGTAGAATTAAAATTGTATATTATGCCCCCCTTTCCTGATCATGCACTGTGTATCGATTTTGTATTGATCCTATATTTATTTTCTGCAAACATTTTATACCTGTTGCATTTGTATATTCAGTATTTAGCAGTGCCTGGTAAATAAATGCTTAATAAATAATAATAATAATAATAATAATAATTTAATAAATGCTTGTTGATTGCCTGATTGATTTATATGGTTCTATCATGGAAAAATCTCAGCTAAATTTACAAAACTTTATTTTATCAATTATCTTGTCTAGGTCATTGAGGAAAGGCAATAATAATTATCATGATAATAATAATAATAGCAACAGTTAATATTTATGTGGCACTTACTTTAACTTGGTGTTGCAGTAAGTGCTTTACAATTTATTATCCCATTTAATCCTCAGAACAACTCTGGGAGGTGGTTGCTACTATCATCCCATTCTACAGATGAAGAAACTGAGATAAATAGAGATCAAGTGACTTGAGCAGGGTCACATGTGATTGGTCCAGCACTCTACTGTGCCATGAGTGAGAAGAATCTTCTGTAAAGTTTTAGGTTATTTGCTTTATGCTTTAAAAGATTCATGATTTAATCAGTGCATATACTCTCTCTGTTGATGGAGATCATAACCCTACACACTTTCTAAGATGGCCTTTGTGAATTGCTATGGCCTGAAACATTTATCACTTGGTGGTAGCCAACCTGGTGGATGGAATGTAATGAACCTCTCTAAACTTAACTAGGCTGGCCTTCAGAGGCATGACATGCAATCTTTTTGAAAGCCTACACTTGAAGCCTTTCCACCTTAGTAAGCCTTGCCAGAGCTTAGACTCCACTGGAATGAGCTGTGATCACTCAGGATCACTTTTTATACAGGGAAGATAAAGCAGGGCTCATTTAACATACAAATTAATTATTCATACATAAGCATGCCTACATATTTTTAGATAACTACATTCAAGATATTTTTAATCTCTTTTTTCTCTTGATCTTCATTTATACTATGTATTAGTCATATATTTTACTTATTGTTAGTCAATAAACATTTATCAAGATCTACTACTGTGCTATGCATTGGGGATACAAAAAAAAGCAAAAGCCTCTGCTCTCAAGAAGCTCACAGTTTAAAGGGAGAGATAATAGCTAAACAGTTACGTACAAACAAGATACATACCTAGGTAGTCATGTACATACATTTATATATAAAATACAATACATGTATGTATGTATGTATATAAATGTGTGTGCATCTACATATATATATAGATATGAAAAATTAGAGAGAATCAACAGAGAGAAGGCACTAGAATTAAGGGGAGTTGTGAAAGGTTTCTTATAGAAGGTGAGATTTTAGCTGAGACTTGAAGGAAGCCAGGGAACACAGGAGGCAGAAACAAGGAGAGAGAATTCTAGGCCTGGGGACTAGAATTCATGTATCTTGATATGGTAGATATAGTGCTGGACTTGGCATCAGGGAGACCTGGGTTCAAATCCTACTTAGACCCTTATTAGCTGGATGAGCTGCTTAATTCTCAGTTTTTATCAAATCTAGAATAAGATAATACTAGTACCAGGCTCACAGGATTGCTGTGAAGACCAAATGGGACATAAACAAGGTGCTTTTCAAACTATGAAGTATGTAAACGTGAGCTATTATTATTATTGTTTTTTAAAATTTATTTGGAATTATTTTCCCAAATTATATGTAAAACCAAATTTTGATGTCAATTTTTTAAAACTTTGTGTTTCAAATTCTCTTCTTCCTTCCCTCATCATCCCCCAAGAACTTATGCAATTCAATATAAGTCAGCTATTATTATTCTTAACATCATTAAAATAAATATTTTGAGGAAATAATCATTTCCAAATAACCACTCTCAAAAGGAATAAATATAAAATACAAATACATACTCACACAGACACATATATAAAGAAAAATTTTAAACATACCATTTAGGAGTGGTTATTTCCTACGAGTATTTCTTTTAATGATGTTAATAATAATTATACATCACATATTGTACATATAGTACTCATATAACATCTGCGTGTATGTGTATGTATATCTATATCTATATATAGATATATCACCAGTCAATAGAATTATTTCCATATGATCTAAGAATATGCAAGAATTAAAACATTTCAGTTAGAGACTCTTCAATGTCTCTACCAAGCAGTGGTGAGTTGAGAACTAGAGTCCTGAATGATGTATTAATTAAGTGTGATCTGGGTCAATCCCCAGGCTGACTTGGTAAGATTACTGTGAAGATAAACCCAAAGCAAGGCTTGCTTCCCATCATTCAAGCCCAGTGCTGGAGCTGGTCATGGACACACTCTCCTCTGTCTTAGTTCCAGTGTGAGGGGTGGCACATAACTGCATGACAATGGAAACTTCCTGCTTACATAAGTAGGATTTTGTGTGCTGGCTGCCAGTTTTGATTTCTTTTACAGCAGTCACACAAACCTCTTAAAATGACCCTAAATGACCTTTCAAATACATAAAAAATGTAGAATTGTAATTTAATCCTCTTTTTTTGACTTTTTTTGTATCCCTATCACAGCACAGTGTCTAGTGCATAATAAATGCTGGCTGATTGAATGACTTTTTTGGTTTATGATAATTAAAATGTACAAATCATAGGATAATTTCTCTCCTAGCGATGTCCAATTACATATCTGGATCCTTGGATTTTGGTTAAGAAAATGATCATAGTGTAATATAGTGGGAATGTCAGAACATCTGATTTCTCTTCTCTTCTCTTTATTTATTTATTAATTTTTATTTCATTTATTAATCCATTTATTATTTGTTTATTTAGAAAGTAATACTACAACAGTGCTTTAAGGTATGTAGAGTACTTTACAAATTTTATTTCATTTAATCTTCACAATAATCTTGGGAGATAGGGAATATTATTATCCCCATTTTACAGATGAGGAAATTGAGGCAAACAGAGGTTAAGTGACTTGCCCAGGGTCACATTTCTTGACTCCAGGTCCAGTGCTCTATTCACAGCCCCACCTAACTATTATGAGATATGTGGTTTAACCAGAAGTGCTCAGTGGGGTTTAATTACTTCTGCTCAGAATTCTCGTGATATGAGATACTAGAAAGAGCTGAAGCCAAGATTTATAAGGATGTGCTTTCTGGGAATTGGTAACATTCCACATGATATCACTACATGGGACTGAGGTAGAGCTTAAAAGTCAATTACCCTCCCTCAACATCTCTTTTCTGAAAAAATTGTGCACTAGTTCAGATACCCCTGAATATCTGCCCACTTTTCCATTGGATAATACCCAATTGAGAGAGAGTGGCTAGTCCAGTGCCAGTAGGCACTTAATCTGTGCTTGTTGCATTGAGTTGTTGAATTTTCAGGTTTATCCTAATTTCTGTAGTTAGCTATAATATAAACGTTGGCAATTTTTTTTTTTACAATTTTAGTTGCAATAAAATAAAACTAAATGATGGGTTACATAAACCCATAACTCAGCATAAACTGAGTATAATATTAACATTCAGTTGCTCAAAAGTTAGTTCTTACTAGAACTTACGTGATCATATCTTCAGGCTCTTTGTTTAACATCTGGACGTTGGTCAACATCATACATCTTCCCACTTCTTTATCAAGATGTCTTAAAATGTTGTCTACAGCTTTTCGTACTTGAGAATAATACAGGGACATACCTGAAAAAAATGTAACTGCATTTTTTACTATATATATTTTATTGAGGAATTCAAATTCCTGGAGGGAAAATTAACTGCAGGAGGGTTATAAAAAGTCAGAAAATAGTATGTATTATATGCCATAAACACTGCTGCCCCAATTTGAAATTTTGGTTCTTGTCTAACATAAAAAAATCACATTATTTCTGATTAAATGAATAAATGATAAATCTTATCCTAGCTCAGGATTTTAATAGCTTCATAATATCAACTGCTAAATTGTCAGCGTAGGATCTATTTTAATAGAACAGAGAAAGAAGGCTTTGAGGCAAAATATAACAAATTTAGGAAAAGAAGAATTAAAGTTTACATTCTAGATATTTTCCTAGACTGGAAAGACTATGGTTTTATAGTTTTCTATTAAGTATGGAATTAATGTCTTGCGGTAGAAGGCAAATAGGGATTGCATGTAAATAGACACCTTGTAAAATATGAAGTGAAAAGCTTGTCCCTCATCAAAATCATTGCCAATGTATGTTGCTTCTCTTGTTTTGGTTTAAAATTGTTATTTTCTCATACTCATCTAGAATTATTGATAATGATTTTTGTTTTTTGTTTTTGTTTTTGTTTTTGTGGGGCAATGGGGGTTAAGTGACTTGCCCAGGGTCACAGAGCTAGTAAGTGTTAAGTGTCTGAGGCAGGATTTAAACTCAGGTACTCCTGACTCCAGGGCCGGTGCTCTATCCACTGCACCATCCAGCTGCCCCTCCACAACTTCTTTAATGATAGGAGATCAAGTGTCTGAGGCTGGATTTGAACTTAGGAACTCCTGAATCCAGGGCCAGTGCTTTATCCACTGCGCCACCTAGCCGCCCCCGATAATGATTTTTAATACAGGAAGTTTCTTCCAATGCTTCTTTCTTGTCTTTTTAGGTCATAAACCCAATATATTTGCCTCCTAACAATCATTATACAAATTCCTTATTAGCTTTCTAAATTCCGGGCCTTTGTAAGAAGGTAATATCAATGCAAGTAAATTCAACATTGTTTTGGTAAATAAAAATAAATTTTGTTGAGAAAACCTAACGTAGAGAAAAAAAACTCATAAGGCAATATGGCTCAAGATAGGACTTAGGAAATTTAAAGCATATACTGGACAATTTGCTGTAGGACAAGAAGAAAGAAATGAATTATAAAATAAAGTTTTTCTGTTGGACCGTTTCATAAACAGGATTATCTCCTGAAGCACACAGATGTCTTGGCACATTACTGCAGATTTTGGATTATCAATATTAAAAGATTTGAAAGACCCAAGATAAAAACTCAACATTTTGAAGCCAAAATATTTATCCAGGAAGTGCCAAGAAGATTAAAAGAAATCTAATAAAGCACAGCATGAATTAATCAAAAGACTGGATGACAAGATTTCTCACTAATTACTTTCATAATTCCATTTAAAAATAAGTTTTCCTTATTCCAAAAACTCAAGAAGATTACAATCCAAAGCATGTGTATCACTCACCTATCATCTTAGCCTCCTCTTCAGTTAGAGTCTTACTCAAGTAAGTTTTCTTCACTCTCAAGGTGTTTCCTGAAGGGAGGACAGCTCCTGTTACTGGCATGGGAGGCTCACCATCTTTCTGTTGTAAACTGTCAGCTATTACCAAGAAGGCCCTCAAACCTATGTTCATTCTCTGTAAGATAAAATATAGGAAGGGTGAAGAAGAAAGAATTTTACCTTTTTCCAGGGAAATAAAGCATAACTCTTTGGGAGAAATGAAGTTTGGCCACATTCAGAAAACACTCATGTACAGAATACCTAGGGTAGCATCTGAATTTGGTCATGGGGGTCAACATGGGGTAAGAGGAGTAAGAAAGGTTAAAAAAAGATAAGGGGGAATACACACATAAAATCAATCTCAAATTTAATATAGAAAAAGTACAAATCTAAAGTACTACTAAAACCACTGAAACATGAAATTCCATGTTGCTTTGGTACAATGGTCCATCCAGACCAATGGTTTCTAAGTGGTTCATGGATCACTGGTCCTCCAAAGTTACCTTCTATGATGCTGACTTTTTAAGATCAGGATGTGCCCATCAACCATCTGTAAATATCTTGGACAACCTTTTGTTTATCTATTACAAGAGGTCTCTTTTTTTGGGGGGAGATATATTTCAAAAAGTATATTAATAAAAATAATAAAAAAGAAATAGTTATAATAAGCAATAAACTTTGTATCTAAACCCTTCTTAAAGTTATATTTTCTCCACTCTTGAATAATAAGTTCAGCAAATTTGCTATTTTTGGGGGTACTTCCTTTGATTCATCCTAAAACTTCTTCCTTTATACTTTATGAGATGTTTATTGGTTCCAATATTCCAGAATTTCCTATCCCTATCTTTCATCATTATAGATTATGACCATCTTTCCCCACAGACTCTGCTTTCTTGACTGAAGTACTAATCTCTTCAAACTACTGTCGAACAGAAATCCTTTTGTCCTCTTTTATGTTAGATGTGTTTTCTTGAACCATTTCTAGTCCTAGGTCTTAAGATACTGTAAAATGGAACTAAATACAACATTCTGGACAAGGACACATGATGCAGAACGATATTAACTATATCACCACTATAAGTAAATGTGGAAAGGATTGATGAATGTAGTCAATTCTCAATTACACACAAACAAATTATCCAATTTGTAGATTATCCATAGCAATCCCAAGGCCACTTTGCCTTTGCTGCTGGGCTAGATGCTGGTCCATTTGCAACAGAGATGAGATAAGATGATTTTTGAGGACAAGAACAGAGGTGGTGGAGTGTCTGAGTATGTGTATGTGGGGGATAGGGAGAGGAGAGACTACTAACTATACATTTTTTATTTAATTCTAAAGACAAATGTCAAATTTTCTAGCATGGGCTTTACTTCTTTTCTCCTCAATGATCAGTTTGCTGCACTGTCCTAGATGATACAATATTTTATATGGGCTTATAAATTTTTAAATTTATCTACAAGGATGATTTAATTATTTCTTCCAATGCTCCACATTATTTTAGGTTAAGGCAAAAGGAAGTGGAACTATGTATCAGAAATCCCTCAAAGGCAAGGGAAAAATCACAGAATATACCAGAAAATCTTCAGGTATTTAATGAAAACATATTGCAGATGTCCATACAAAACCACCCTGCAATCCTCACCTGAAATGCATAGCACCCATGGCACTGAATGAAATTACCTTATCTTTTGTCTCCTTCCTTAATCAGCCTCATTCTGTTGGTTTTTTTTCTTCTTTTTCTATACAACCACACTCACACCTTGCTTCACAGTATCTGCTATAAGGTCCATGAAAATTGCTGTAAACATTATTCCATCCCAGACCATTAGGGTTTAAGTCTCAATCCTAAGCCCCTTTCCAGTTGAAGGAACTAGTTCATGCTGAGGAGTCATTTAACCACCCTGAGCCTCAGATTTCTACCTTGGAGGGTTGTCATATGAATGACCTGAGTGACTGCATGCAAAGTCCTTCTTATAAGTGTAGTAAGCTATCAAAAAAGAATTTATCACTTTTTAGGGCAAGTCTGTCTCTTGGGTCAGTCCTAAAGCTCAGACTTCTTTGTGTGTTTAATATTCCTTAATAATCCTAGAAACCAGATCTGCCATTTCTGTTAGTGGCTCAGCTTGAGTGCCTAGAAGGAAGAATGACACAGGCACCTGGCTTGTGGCAAATGTTATCACAGGTCATCCAGTCTCTTCAGTGACTGAGCACAGAGGAGACTCACAATGAATGTTTGTTGGTTGAGTGAGTGAGTGTTGGGGATAATTTTTAGAGTTAAGGGTGGTGGTGGCTGCAGCAGCAGCAGCTACTAGTTAACATGTTCTATGTATGCAAAGCATCAAGGCATTCTGGGTATATCCTGGTGAAGCTCATGGCAGCGTTAGCAGACGTTGATGGGGTGGTCATTGTTTTTATGGCAGAAGATAAAAACCTCAATTGTTGGGGGGCCTTGGTGATTATCAGACATGCTTCTAACCACAAGTGAAACAGTATGCTCTTATAGAAGGAACATGGACTAAGAGTTATAAGACACCTGCATTCTAGTCCTAATTTTGTCTTTACATCCTATATGACCCTCGGCAAGTCATTATTACCTCTATGACACTCAATTTCCCACTTGTAAAATGAAAGAGTTGAACTTCATCTCTAAGATGCCTTCCATATTTAAGGAAGGCATTCTTAATCAGGAGTCCGTGGAGAGATTTTAAGAGGTTCATGAACTTAGATGGGAAAAAAACAAACATCTTTATTCTCACTAACATCTAATTAAAATTTGTCAGGGCAGTTAGGTTGTGCAGTGGATAGAATGCTAGCCCTAGAGTCAAGACCTGAGTTCGAATCTGTATCAGATATACTATCTGTGTGACTGGACAAGTCACTTAACTCTGTTTGCCTCAGTTTCCTCATCTGTAAAATGAACTGGAGAAAGAAATGGCAAACTTCTTCAGTATTTTTGCCAAGAAAACCCCAAATGGGGTCATGGAGAATCCTACATGACTCAAACAACTGAACAAACTAAAAATTTAGCATTTCCTTTAACTGTGAATTTAAAAAAATATTCTGAGATACAGGATTAACCAGACTACCAAAAGGGTCCATGACACCCTAAAGTGGCTTAAGAACCCTGGTTCTAAGGTTTAAAACTCTATGCTTTGATGATTTTTGATTCTTATTTCAATGACTGGCAATATACACTGGAATCCAATTAGCAAAAGCAAATGTTGATAATCAAAAATGTTTCAAAGTTTTCCTTTTCCAAAAAACATTTACAGACCATGGTGCAGTAGAATGAGCACCAGGTCGGGTGTCAGAGGACCTGGGTTTGAATGCTGGCTCTCTGCCCTTTCGTACCCGTGGGATCATGGGCTCAGGGAGGTGTTACCACCAATGAAAGGTAAAGGGTTGGATTTGAAGGTCTCTGAAGCCCCTTCCTTCTCTCCATCTATGCTTCTTTGAGTTGGGGCAGCCCAAAGTCTTATTACAATGTTAAGCTTCAATAGCTTAAGACCATGCTAAGACTTTGGGGGTACCCAGTATAGCCAAACAGCATAAACACATTTTTTCATATTCAAAATCCATTCATCCAAACTTTTACTTTGTAAATGCCAGAACACTATGTTCTTTATTCAAATAAATGGACATTTGATAGAAACCTATTTCTGATGTTTTAGGAAAGATTTCCCTCGCTCAACCCCAATCCCTCATAGTAAAAATGTTTCTCTGTTGGAATAAAACACATAACCAATATAAGATTTACAAAATGGATCATACCTCTGGATTGAGACTGAAAGCTTTTGCTGGTTTTCCAACACAAAGGAAGTCAAAAATAATTTCCTTCATTGCAAAATCTAAACGTTCCTATAGAAGAAACAAATAAACAGACAAAAAAAGATTTCTGGTTACAAATTCAATGTGAAATTGCTCTTCAAATGACAACCTGTCTTTGAAGCCAAGAAGACTTGGGTTTGAGTCTGGCCTCTGACCCATGCTGACTGTGTGACCCTTGGGCAAGTCACTTAATCTATTGGGGATCTAGGCAATTCTCTAAGACTGCAGATTGTAGGGAAGGTGCTAATTTACATTGGTAGAAGGGAGCTTGGGCTTTCTTACTAAGGAGTTCCCTAGACCAACAGAATCACAGTTCCAGTGTCTATCCCTTAGTCCTTTCAAAATGGCTACTGTTAAATGAAAGGCAATCCATGTGGCATTTTATTTGGATCACAGAGAATCCCTGAGAGAAGAGAATATACACCCGAACCTTTAGTAAAATAACTGATTTGGCTTTTATATGCTTTTTCTGATTGATGCTTTAGATATTTTTCAAAAATGCAATTAGGCTCAATAGCAGAGAATGACTAATAACAAAAATAACTTTTTTAAAAAGAACATGTGGTATCTGAGCTTATACAAATTTCTAACTAGGGGTACTTATAATGGCAGCCTTGGTATTTTCCTATATAAAATGTGATGTTTCTCCTTGTCACGATTTTTGGAACTATTATTAGAAATTGCAAATTTTCTATGCTCTCCAGAATTTAGGGGCCTATGGCTCTTCCTACAACCAAAGTTACAAGGAATGACTCAGATTCAGCAAGCGGGGGCTATTTAAGGAAGAATGTTTACTTATTTAAGGAAGAATATTTATTTATTTAACACAAATGGGTAGCAAGGTGGTGCCCCAAATAGAGTGCGGGTCTGGAGTATGGAACATATGAGTTCAAATCCAGCCTCTGACGCTTATTAGCTATGTGACCCTGGGCAAGTCACTTAACCTCTGTTTGTCTTAATCCACTAGAGAAGGACATAGCGAAACATTCCAGTATCCTTGCCAAGAAAAAGCCATGGGCCATATTGATATGCTATGGTCCACAGGTCATGAAGGGTCAGACACAACTGAACTACAACAACAACAACCATGCCTAAGTCTTTTCTCCTTTAGGCTAACCATTTCTAGTTTTTTTCAAATGGTTCTCATGTTGAATGCTTTCAAAACCCGTCACTATCCTAATTGCTCATCTCTTCATGCCCTACTGTGTCTCCATTTTAACTGCAGTGAGATGGAGCAGCGAATAAGACTGCTGGGTCTGAAGTCAGAAGAACTGAATTCAAATTTGACCTCAGACACTTATTGGCTGTGTGTCCCTGGGCAAATCCATTAACCTCTGTCTGCTTTGGTTTCCTCATTTGCAAAGTAGGGATAAAAAATAGCACCTATTTCCCAAGATTGTGAAGATCAGATGAAATATAACTGTAAAGTCCTTAGCACAGTGCCAAGCACATAGTAGGTACTTAATAAATGCTTGTTCCCTTCCTTTCTCTCCTTTCTCCTCCCGAAATGTGCTGTAGAGGACTGAACAGAGTATATCAAATGTGGTTTGACCAAGGCAGAATTGAGTAGTATTGCCTTTTGCCTTTATATCCCTAGTACTTAACACAGTGCCTAGTATATAATAGGTACTCAATAAATGCTTACTGATTGACGTGCTATTCCTCAAACAATGTTTCATCTCCTATCTCTGTGCCTTTGCACTGACTGTCCCCCATACCTTGGAATGCCTGGTTTACTTTAAGCTCAAGAACCACCTTCACTATAGGAGGCCATATTTGGTAGCACTGCTCCATCCCCCACCAGCTGATCATATCTTCCCCTCTTAAGTTAATTGTATGTACTTTGAACATATTTTGCGTTTGTGTGTATTGCACAGAAAATCACCATGAAATGAATGTAGAGCAGCAAAAACAAAGGGGTAAAAGCAGTTCTCCTCCTAGGATAACTTGAGAGGACCTCAGAAAGGACAGGGCCTCCAGGGTCTGAGGTTTGGTCCAGTCAAGTGTAGACACCTCCAGGCCATCTCCACTAAATCAAGAAATAGCAGGGCTTGAGGACAGCTCCATCAGGAAGTCTACTAGGCCTCAAGAAATTTCAACTCAATTTCCCCTTCATGGTCTCAGGAACCTTCATCTCAAGAACTTTTACCTCACAAACTTTTATCTAAGGATCAGCAGACCACTGAGTGAGAGAAGATTGAAGGACCAATCCTGCTGGATTGGGATTTGGGAGGGTGGGTGGGGACTATCAGAGGGAGGGTGGGAAAGAGAAGATAAGGTAACAGGGATAGGGTAAAAAGAGGATGAGAAAGAAAATAGTGAGTAAAAATAAGATGGGGGAAATTCACAAACAGTGATTATAACTTTGAATGTGAATATGATGTTTATAGCAGCTCTCTTTATAGTGGCAAAGAACTGGAAATTACAAGGATCCTCTTCCATAGGGATATGGCTGAATAAATTGTGGTGTATGGTTGTAATGGAATACTGCTGTGCTATAGGAAATGCTGAGCTCAGTAATCTTAGAAAGGCATGGAAAGACTTGCACAAAATGGTGAAGAGTGAAGCGAACAGAACCAAGAAAATATTGTATACAGTAACAAGAATGTTGTTGTAAGAAGAACTTTGAGTGACTAAGTCATTTTGATCATTATAAAAACAAAAATTAAAAATACAGGATGTTGGAAGAAAGACACTATCTGCATCCAGAAAAAGAACTGATGAATAGATGTATAGAATAATTTTACATGCACACATGTCCCTATTTACATCTAAAGGTAGTCATCTCTAGGGCAAGGTGGGAGGGGAGGAAAAGAAATGTACATGATAACTTTGTTGTATACTTGGAGGAAATAGCAAATTGTGCATAGATTTGCAGTTTCATGTGTAATCATCTTTTATATTGTGTAGTATTATAGAAATGCTTATCTGTAAATTGAAAATAAAATAAATTTTAAAAAAGAATGTAGGCTGTTTGTGGGTAGGAACTTTGTCATTTTTGGTTTTGTATTCCCACTGTCTGACACATAGTAGGTGCTTAATAGATGTTTGTGGAACGACTGATTGATAGTGTTACCATTATTTGTGCATACAACTTTCTTACCATGAGACCATATAATCCACAAGTGCACAAATTGGATTTTATTCATCTTCTTCTTTCTTTTTTTTTTTTTTTTGGTGAGGCAATTGGGGTTAAGTGACTTGCCTAGGGTCACATAGCTAGTAAGTGTCACATGTCTGAGGCCGGATTTGAACTCAGGTACTCCTGACTCCAGGGCCAGTGTTCTATCCACTGCACCACCTAGCTGCCCCCTCATCTTCGTATTTTCAAACAACTCCACACATAATGAGTACACCAGAAGTGTTTATTATTTTCTGGAGACTTTATTGGCCTCTTCCAGAATAATGAGATAGCTCTGGGATAGCTACCACTAACTAAGGCATGACTTCTTCCATTTTAGATTTTCCATCATTTGTGTATTTCTTAAGATAGGGGGAGGGTCCCTGAATGGTCCTGAACAGCTCCTCCATCCCAGGGGCTCTTTTGTTACCTGGGCAATGAACTGGATGATTTTCACAAAGATGTTCAGAGGCATGTCTCTGGGTACCACACCACGGGATCCTTTGGGGAAAAGTGTTGTGATGATGGTTATAAGTCGGCTAAAAGATAAGGAAAAAACAAAGCACAAGAGAGAGAAAAAACAAGCATTGTTGGCTGAGCACTCATTCTTTAAGGAAACATAGCAGATGGTACTTCTTGTCGAAGTATCATTGAAAATGTGTGTGGGGGGAAAGGAACATAAATCATCTCCACCCCCTTACACTCATTTACCCCCCAAAAATTAATAAGAAAATACTTTTTATGAAAACTAACCATAGTTAGAAACTAAGTGCTTTCCTCAAACCTCCCCTTCTCCTCCTCATGAGTAATGCAATTCTTGGTCTAGGCTGCTGTCACTGGGTTCTCTGTAGAGAACCTCCAAATTCAGAGTACATTTACCCTAGTGAGAACAGCTGCTTTGGTTAACAGCTATTTAAGTGACAACTAAATAAACCCTGGAAGACTGTTCTGAAGACGTCCTTTTAAAAGCAATCATACCTTGCTTCAAACACTATTTTAGATCACAGTGCAGGAGAACATGTCATCCCACTCATCTCTGAGCATTTTGACTGTGAACCCAAACCAAACCCTTTACCTCTGAGTAGCTGTATTGCTTTCACATTTGATTCTAATCATGTAAACCCACAGTAGTCGGTACAGAGATTCCAGTGCAACTCGGGCCATCTTAGGGTCTTTATTCTACAACAAAAACAAAGAGGTAAAATTCACACTTGAGCAGTGAGGAGAGATGTTATTCTTCTAAGTAATCATGGGAAGAGAGGGCCTAGTATGATACCAGAGTACACTCACCTGGAAATGTGGGGAGTGGCTAGATCCTTGACCCCAAGGGCAAGGCAGTGCCTGAATATCATATATACATGTGTAAAGGGAATTTAGGTGAACACCAGGAGAAGTCAGGAGAGCAATTTCCAAAAGTATTGACTTATTTTCCCCTAGATCTAGGTTACGGACATAGCAGAGAGTCTAGGATGAGGGAAGCCAGAGAATTTGGCCTACCCTATTTTCATTAGAATATGTATAATTTCCTTTATGAAGGGAATACTCAACTTGCCCCTTCCAAATTTTCTTACTCTTTTCATAACAACCTTGTTGGCTAGATCCATTTTTCTTTCCTTTACTCTATGAACACACATTTTCCCCATTCTTTCATCCCTTCAATTTTGTCTTTAACCATCAGTCTTCATTATCTCAGTCTGTCTCACATTTCTTTCTTTATCCATTCAATTAACTTGCTGTTCTTACTTTAGCTATTTTTTCTCTTAGCTGAATTAATTGGGAACATACTAATTCAGAATTTGGGACAACTGTGAAATAGATCTGGCCAAAGTCTATCTTTGCACTATCACTGAGTTGAAAAATGGAAACAAGGTTTGCAAGGTAATTTAAGAAAACTAGATTTTTAAGCACTCTTAAAATAACTTTAGAAGCCTTCATTTACATATAAAAAGAATCATTTTTATTTATTTATTAAAGAAGGTCTGATAGAGAATGTCACTTGGCAACTTTGTTAATGATACTATGTGTTCTTGAGATTAATAACACTGCATTTCTTTGAAAATATGTTATGATTTGATCTTTTCATTGGTTCAGATTGGGTATTCTCCAATAATTACAGATAATGAATTGTACATAATGATAATTGCTCCAATTTTATATTTTTAAAAGTGCTTTCACATTTAAGTCAGTTAAACAAACACTTAATAAACACCAACTCCATAGAGAATATTATGTTAGGTGCTAGGATAGAGACCAGAGGGAATAAGACACCGACACTAGTAACTGGAACTATAATTTACGACATTACATCACAGATACCTTACAGGAATAATACAAAGAGCTATCCAAAGAGAAGGGTGTTTCTGACTTGGAAAGGGGGTGGCTATAAATGGATAGAGTTGCAGTGAGTTGTATTTTAAAGGATAAGCAAGGAATTTCACAGGTGAAAACAAGGAAGGTGGGTGTTGAATGTTGAAGTGGACTGCCTATATAAAAAGGCACAGAGTCAAGAGAACTCATAGCATGTATTGGGTACAAAGAACAGTCTTGTTTGACTGCAGTATGAAGTGGGAAGAAGTTATAGGAGAGAAGAGGACTGCTGTAAGAGCAAGAGAGAGGCCAAGGAAGCTGAGGCTGGAAAAAAGGTCTTTAAAAATCCACGGTGATCAGGAGGTGATTAGTAATTTGTGAGAGCACTTTTTAGCAGTGATGGGGACAGTGGGTAAAAAGGAAGTGGACGTATTGGGACAATTTAAGTAAATTTAATAAATGTTACATTGAAGTATTTTTAAAAAATCTTTTACACGACTGAGATTAAGTATTGGCTTAAATTGCTATAGTGGCTATTCACATGCCGGAAGACTGGAACTCTTTTATATAAATTGACCCAAACCAAGGTCTATTAGTTACCTGAGCAACCTTGGACTACAGTAATGGTGATATTATAAGCAGCAGTGTGCTGGTAAATGTTTAACAATTGGATCTCAAAAAACCCTGGTACTTCAAAGTTAAATCCGAGTTCATATTTTTCCATCACTTTTAATATTTTTAAATATTTTTAATCTGAGTTAATATTTTTCCATCACTTTCTTAATGAACAAAATATGTCAAGCTCTAATTTGTAGTATTTGCCAATATCTGAAGTGTAAATGTTCACACTGAAAATTTAATGATTGAAGTGTTTCAGGTGGCTCCAGCACACCCCTGGTTATAAGGGTTTTGAGGGGAGCTGAAGAAAAATTTTTGATGGGTAGATCATATGGACCTGGCAGTATAGGGCACAACATTCCATCTCCCAACTCTGGTGATCCTACATGATCGGAATTCTCTCCCTCCTTATCTTCACCACCTCCTAGCTTCCCAGGCTTTCTTTCAAGTGTCACTAGAGTCCTACCTTCTTCAAGATGACTTTCCTAGTCCTCCTTAATCTTAACACCTTCCCTCAGAGATTACCCCCAATTTATCCTGGTAGATATCTTGTTTGTGATACTTGTTTGCATGCTGTTTCCCTGGGGCCAGCTAGGTGGCAGAGTATACAGAGGGCTGGGCTTGTAGTCAGGAAGACCAAGGTTCAAATCCAGCCTCAGATATTTACTAGCTGTGTGACCCTGGCAAGTCACTTAATCTCTACCTGCCTCTGTTTCCTAAACTGTAAAACAGGGATGATAATAGCACCTACCTCTCAGGTTTGTTTCGAGGAGCAAATGAGATAATATTTGTAAAGTGTTTTGTATAATGTTTGAGACACAGTAGGTATTTAATAAATCCTTCCTTCTCTGCCTCCTTCCCTTCCTTATTTCCTTCCTTATTGACTGTGAGCTCCTTGAGAACAGTGACAGTTTTTTGCCTTTCTATGTATCCCTGGATCTTAGCATAGTGCCTGGAACTTAATAAATACTAGTTGACATACTGACTAACAAGCCCCTGCTCATTTATTTAACCAGACTAATCGGAATACATATTATTGCAAAATAAAAGATATCTAATCAAACAGCATGGAAAACTAAGTGGCAAGAAAAGTTCCCCCTCCTCCCCATACAGATCTCTCCTATAAATTATCATATTCTTGATAAACTCTTTGGCATTTTTAATCCTGTCTTCTAAACCCCTTTCCTTCTCTTTGCCCTTATGGTTCCTCGGTCTAAACTCTTACTTGTGTTATGGCCCAACCTTCCCTCAACTCCTAAAATATGTCTGTGTTACTGTCCTGGGTCTTCTCCCAGTCATCCCAGTGAGTAAAACTGCAATGGCCCACTAGCATAGGGAGATTCTTTTCTATCTCCCCAAATGCCCTCGGTTGCTACGCAAATCAATTCAGGAGCAAGACTGACAGAGCTGGTGACTTGTTCTATTTCTCATCAGTAACTGAAATCGATAGACTTCTTGCATTTGTCAGGTCTATAACCTCTCTTTTTCCTCCTTTTCTTTGATTTTACATTACTTTAACTCAGCAATAATTTGTATTTCCCAATGTCTTTGTTTTACAAGTTATTTGTGCTAATATTTGAAACTGTCATGAAAATTACCTTGTGACAATTCAGAAAAACTCATATCCAATTGTTTGGTATATGAGGTTTCTACAGACAATAATCCATCTCTTTTGGATCACCAAGCACTTACCTTTGATCCATCTAATTAGCACTATTTAATTAGAATTCATAAAACCACTTTGAAGTACTTACTTTGCTTCCATTTTGACATATGTCAATGGAAGAGAGAGTAAGAGGTTCTCTTAGGGTTAGAAAGAGAGCTAATGTCAAATCAGAATGACTCCAATAACCAGGAGATTAATTTGAAATACTGAGCACCTTATCATTTCAGGACAGCTTTTAAAAATGAATGTGAAATATTATAAAAAATGAACATGTTTTAATACATTTGTTCATATGGTATGTTGTCCTGTGATTTGTAACCTATCCATGCTACAGTCTATCAACCTACTGTCATATTACTATATGGATACATCAATGCACAATTTGCAAATGACAATAGTCACATCACTGAAATGTGTGTTAAGTGAGTGAAGAAGAACAGGCAATAACCAGTAACACTTTTCTTGAAATTCCAGCCCAAAGGAACAACCACTGGACTAGAAATAGACCTTGATTCAAGCCTTGATGCTGACTGTGAATCAAAGGAAATAATTCCCAAGCCTATGCCTCAGCTTCCTTAACTTAAAAAATAAGACTAATTATACTTATCTACTATTTCACAGAAAAAGAGAATGAGGACTTCAGTGTGTTTGATTTCAGCATGTAGGGATACCTTCCAAAGGTAAATAATTTAACCCATCATGTCTTCTCATCCTATGATTCTTGTCCATGTCCTCCCATCCATTCTCCACAGGGAGTCTGCCCAAAGTATTAGGGATGGGGTGTCTTCCTTTATGCCTCTTTTTTTTTTTTTTTTTTTTACTGAGGCAATTGGGGTTAAGTGACTTGCCCAGGGTCACACAGCTAGTAAGTGTTAAGTGTCTGAGGCCAGCTTTGAACTCAGGTCCTCCTGACTCCAGGGCTGGTGCTCTATCCACTGCGCCACCTAGCTGCCCCCCTTTATGCCTCTTAATGTTGTGTGGAGACCAATAGAGAACATGGGTTGTCTATCAGTTATATCTTGCTCTTGCTACATGAGCAGACTACTTTCTTTTCTGGTCATACATTTCTTTAGTGTATGTCTTTAGACATCCTTTATACTTCTAATCCTGAATCATTTCTCATTGGTAACGTTTGGCAGTTTGTTCATGTCCAACATGATGTACCTGTCCATTATCCCCTGCATGTCCTTTGAATGTTATTTAAAAAATAACGATAGCTAACATTTATATAGTCCCTACTATGTTCCAGGCACTGTGATAGGTCCTTTACCATCATTATCTCATTTGTTTCTCTCAATGACCCTAGAAAATAGGTGCTAATATTATCTCAATTTTACAGATGAGGCAAACATAAGTTAAGTGTGTTGCTCAGGGTCACTTAGCTGAGTGTCTGAGGCTAGATTTAAACTGAGGATTTCCTGACTCCAAGTCTAGCTTTCTGCTTTATTTCTCTTCAATAGAAATGTCTGGAGATTAAAAAGAATCTGTGTCAAAATCTGGGAGAAACTCTAAGATGAAAAGTATTATCATCATTATCATCAGTGAAGTAGGATGAGACTGTGAATTATTCCATGTGAGCCATCACCACTACAGAGGAAACAACTCAAAGTGGATGTCCTATTTACAGATATCAACTTCTTTATGTACATGAGGAACAGTATATCATTATCCCTATTTGTCTTGCCATTAAGGAGAAGGGGTAAAATATTTCTTAGGAGATTTAAAAAAATATATACATTCTCAGTGGACAAAAATTAATACAATTTTCTCTAATATTATGGTGGTATGGAAAACCCCCAATTTTATGAATTGTGAAAGAAAGGCAGGTAGGAAGGCAGGAGCACCTAGTGCATTGTGTCAGTGAGAACACTTCATAAATATTATACAAATAAAAAAGTACCAGTGAGAGTAAATGCCCATTTCCTGTCTCTCCTCTTTTAGAATTTGTCAAAGTATGTACGGTAGACTGCTTCAGTCACTGTGGTTTTCACAATCTCTCACCTGCTCAATTCTTAGGCAGAAAATAAAGAAAAGAATCAAAGAAATTGGTGAATAACTACTCAAGATTCCTACTACAGTCTGCCCCTTTAAGACTATGACATTCTGTATTTCTCATTACTTTACATGGAGTATTACTGGTTAAAATAAATAAGTGTTAATATTCAAGAATATGCGTTTGTCCTGTAATAGCAGTCTGCTGTTGACAGAAAAATCCTGAGGATAAACCAAGGCACTGATAGAAAATTAATGTGCAGGCTGAGATCTGCTGTTTACTTTGAAAGCTGGAGATCTTTACTGTAGAGTACACTTATATACTGCTGCTATATGTCAACCTACCACCTAGATGCCTTGCCCACACTTAGTAAACCAAAAATGACTGCCAATGTCAAATATTCAGAAGTCTAACACTGTGCATATTGTTCTGTGCATGCTGAAGTCAATGATTACCCAGAAGGGTGGATGGCAGCATGTGGAATGAAGAACAGGCAGAATGGGGTCGATTTGGTGGTGCCTTAAGAAATAATATCTGGGTTCCAAATTCTATAAAGCTCTGAAGCTAATCAAGAAAAAAACCAAAGCTTTTTTCAGGGGTGAGGGGGAGTCAGCAGGTTCTTGCTTGATGAGTATTTACTGACATATAAGGGATTATGGACTTTTTTCCTATATTCATGACTACTTTTAAAATTACCTGGTTTTTTTTTTTAAACTTTTGTTGGCATCTCAGCTATTTTAAAGTAAGGGACAGTACTAACAGCCACTATGGATATTTCTGTATTTTTAGCTTTGTAGTAGTAAATTCTATAAGTTTATTACTTTTTTCCTTTAGCTTTTCTCCAACTATCTCCTGCGAGGTTTGAGGGAGTGCCAGAAGCACTTGAAACACACGTTGATTTCTCCCTAATAGCAAAATTCCTACCCTCACCAGTCCTGCTCTCATACAACTGTCTGCTGCCAACTGTTTCACTTACGAATATTCTGCCTCCCCAGTGGGACACTGGGCTCCTGGAAAGCTCTTATATGTGTCTTAAATGTCTTTTGTAGTCACCACTGTGACCAGCAATAGATTCTTAATAATGTATTTTTTTATAAAAGCAAAGCAAACCAAAACAAAAACGTGCAATTTTACAAAATTCTGAGATTTGGATCATGATTGCCCTAAAACCCCTTCTCTGTCTTCATCTTTCTAAAGAGGAGTTTTAAACATTTTTAGTTTGCTTTTCATATGGAATCTTTTTTATCTCCTTGATTGTTTAGTTACCTTCCTCTTAGCTTTTCTAATTTCATAGGGTTATGTGGGTATAATGACCAAAACTACATGTTGTATCTCAGGTCTGGAAATAACTGGCTCAAAGATAAAATTAGGCTTTTCTAGTTCCCAAAAGGCTCTTGATCATGCTTGGAATCATTGAGTATTTTTGGTCATGGTGACAAATTGATCTGATAGAATTTGATCCTAAATTTTACCATAAATTAAAAAAACAACAACCAACAACATTACAATAGTATTCAGCATGCTATTTTCTTCTAGCTTCATAAATAACCTCTAGGTGAATAAATTGAAGAAGCCAACACTATGAATATTCTTTTTCATTCCCCCCTCTTATTTTTTCTATTAAGCAAAATTACTGCTTTCTGTTTGTGTATAAAAAGAAATGGTTTCAATGGAAAAGATAACTGAGTAACTGAAGAGAAGAAACCAATCAATCAAGCATTTGTTAGCCACCTACTATATGCCAACACTAAGAAAAATGTCCTAATGCTGGAACTTGTGATTGTGTTGTCGGCAGATAAAACAAATTCCACAGTAATCAACTATTTGAAAGCGGTGACAGTATAATGGTTGCTAATCCTGGAAGACATTTTATTATCAAAAACACTGACAGGTTTAGCTCCTTGGCAATTTCTATCCCGGGGTCTCCTAGTTAGTTTGAAGAAAATGGATGGATATTCACCATGCAATATGCAGTCAGCCTTTTATACCAGTTCATAGTTAAGAGTTCTTAAAGACAATTTTTCTAATGTAGACGAGGCTATAATCATAGCAAGTGGCAAAATAGCAGAATTAATCTTAACCACTCTGGGAAAATTATGTTGTCTTAAAACAACCACAGGAATATGTACAAACATATCCACATGACTTAGAACCATCCAAATAGGATGAAATTTTAAAATTCTAGGAAATTGATTGCCATCAATCCCTATGAGAGAAAGTCAATATGACCTTTGGAAATGCAAAGTTTATGTACTTCTTAAAATGACAAATACATCATGTTGGCACTGATGCTGGTTATTATTTTCATTGAATCGCTAACAACAGCTAGCACTTATATAAGGCCTTGAGGTTTGCACAATTTAGAAATATTATCTCATTTGGTCTTCACTGCAACTCTGGGAGGTGAGTGCTATCATTCTCCGCATTTTACTGATGAGAAACTGAGGCATACGGAGGTTAAGTGACTTGACCAAGGTCACAAAAATAATAAATGTCTGAGCTTGAGAATCTAGGTCTTCCTGATTCCAGACCCAGTGCTCTATAAACTATGATGCTTAATTGCCACTATGAGTGTAATAGTGTCATTTTAATTTTAAGATCATTTTAGAGCCTCAGATTTTAAAGCAAACTTTGAAGTTAATTATTATAATTAGTTTAAAAATATGAAATACCAGAAGCCTTGGAATCACTTTGGATATTTTCAGTCTCCTTAATCCTCTACCTCTAATCTGGCACCAAGTGTTGTCATTTCTTCCTGGAAGGTCTTTCAGGTCTAGGAGATTCTCAAAAAGCTATGTATAATTGCCTGAATTATAACGTAGCCAGGAAAATAAATTGGGAATATCTTCAAAGAATCACACATAACAGTGACAGGAAGGAACTGTTAAGCTCTCTTGGCCAATACTTTAAAAACACAGAAGTCTAATTATGAACAAACCATTTTCCTTGACTCAAACTAGTCATATTTTAAATAATCACATTGTATGATATGATTATGGATTTGAGTCAGATTAAACTCTGACCATGGGGTCTGGAAGGTACCCAGACCTGCCCCAGTATAGTTTGTTAGAAGTTTATTGCTTGTCAAAATTCTCACTGTCTCCTTTAAGTTTTATTGCCAATTAACAGTATTTTTACTTCTGCTCAGTCTCCCCACTTGTCAGCTACATATTAGTTTTGTCTGCAATCTATCATGTGTCAGAACCCCAGTCAGTGGGTCAGGGAGTTTGCCCACCAATTCAATACTCGGGACTCAAGAAGAAAGGATGGGACTAGGCACAGAATGCAGCCATTGAGTTGAGACCAGATGTTAAGTAACATTGTCTCTTTTTCTCAGAGCAGAATCCCCTTGGCCTTGGGGTCCCAACAATGGATTATTCTTTTCTTCCCAACATAGCCAAAGATAAATTTTAACCCTGTCATCCTTATCTTTAGAGACAGGGGCCTGGAGAGGGGAGTCAGTGGGAACTGTGAGATGTGAAACATCTGACTCTCACTCCCCTGTTTCCTTTTCCTTTGGTTTGACCTTGTTCCCCCTCCCCTTTTCCCCCTTGTCCCTGGAACACGTATGCATGTCTCCATACGCACCCTGGGTGAGACAGGATTGGATGTTAGATTGTGAGCTCATCCACCCTAGGTGTATGTGGGGACAGTCCTTTTCAAGATTACTATAAAAACCTAGAGGATTGGGCATATCTTTGCAAGACTTCAATGTGTAATTGGGTTTTGCCCGTCCTCATGAGGATGTAATAAATCTGTCTCTGCTTGACTTGGTGGTCTCCTCGAGTTATTTGGGTAAACTGAGGCAGTTTGCTCCATACAGATGGGGGCTCGTCCGGGATCTCTTTGGGGATCTTTGGAGACTCCCAGGAGCCTGTCCTTCTGAACAAGGACGTCCCTGCTGAGTTCAGCAGGTTCAGGGGTCTGGCTCTTGGTGAGGCTTCTCAGCATCCATGCCCGGAAAGAGAGAGACTTAAAAGCCAACCAGACACAGGGATGCCGGCTAAAGTAATGAGGAGTATCCGGATTGGTTCGGTCACAACGTGTGCACAGACCCAGACTGGTGAGTAACTGGGTGACCATTCAGGGGGATTTCTAGGAAGAAATCGGGGAACCCCTAGTTATCATCCTAAGGTCTGTTGAAGTTTTGCAGGGTTGAACAGGTCACTAGGACTGAATAGACACCCTGATACGAGATACAGAATTAACCTTAGGGTGCCCTCTAGGTCCTATTGAGTTTGCGGGGTTGAAAAGGTCTGGGGACGCCCAACCAACAATAGACACCCCGAAAAAAATATAGGAACGCCCCTAGGGGGGGTTTAGTACCTGTTGTTTGCAGGATTGAAAAACCGGCTAGATGGTAGAGACCTTTTAAAGGTGGAGGTCCATGCTGAGCCAGGGTTGAATAGACATCCTGAGCAAAAACAGGAGCCCGGTGAGTTCAGGGTTAAAAAGTCCAGACCAGGCTAGGATCTTGAACAAAATACGGGTAGAACATCTAGAGTAGGGCAAGTTTAAAGAGCCAGAGGAGGCTGGAAAAAATCCTGGATTAGATAATTGGAAGGAGACCTTTTCAATTGAAATTAAAAGTAGAGGTCCAGGAGTAAAAATTCCATCAAAATAACTGTATTGACAAAAGAAGAAGAAAGGGAAATTGATCCCTGCAGTCTGGGTTAGAGAAGGGACTGAGAAGGGGATTGTAGAATTGTAAATTACTCAGAATTTGAATTGAGCCATTGAAATGTGACCTGTCTGCAGCCCTAGGTAAAAGGCTGCTGACCACAAAGGAGAAAGAGTGAGTGTGAAGTTTGTTCTTAGGGAACACCTAAAGTTTGTAATAGGCAGATTAAAGAAGAGAATCCCCTGGGTCTATCTTAAAATAGATAAATGGGGTTATTTGGTGAGATATTGGCTAAGCTGCCACTTTGCTAGTTTCAGATGGTTTAAGTATGTTGAGAAGGTACGAGGAAGTTTGATTAAGTGAGGAGGAATGAATGGTTAGGAAGTTGTTTGCTAGCCTACATGGTCTGCCCTGTCTGCATTGACTGTGACCAGGGGTATGAGAGTGAATAGTTAGGATTTTTGAGAGAGAGAAAGAGAGGAAAGTAGAAGGAAAGAGAGAGAGAGAGAGAAAGAAGAAAGAAAAGAAAGCCACCCCTTCCCCTTTTTCTGCTGTGGGGGAGGAGAGAGCATAAGTCTGTGCTTGGAATTTAGAAGGAAAAGTTTTGTTTAATTGAAGAAGCTACCCTTAAAAAAAAAAAAAAACAACTTGCTAGGTTAAGGAAGTGGGGGAGGAGCAGGGGGAATCTTGCTGCTCTGGCATTGTCTTTCAGACTGAATTGGAGGACTAAATGTGGCATTAAAATATTCCTTTAAACTAGCAAAAGAAAAGTTTGTGTAATTAGGGAATCAAGAAGGGTAATTGAATTTGATTGGGCTATCTATTTAAGAAACTTTGGGAATCATACAAACTATATACTGCCACTTTAAAAATTTTCTTTTGTAATGGAACTGTTTAAGGAGAAACAAAAACAGGAAAATAGGAAGTGTTTAGATTAAGTGATTATGGGATGAATTAATACTAATATGAAATTATCAATGAGGTTCTATACGATATCGTTCAGAAAATAAATTGGGGTTTAATTGAATTAATTCTGATTTAACTCTAAGTGAAATATATACTGTTCTATTTGTGTAACTTTAAGCTGACTACCTCAAGGTGATTTGTAATATGGAAAGGAAAAGTGCCCAATAGTTTAATAGTTTATTGTATTGGAGATATGGTCAGATTTGGACTCTCTAAATTACTTTGGGTTATGAATTTAATTGAATGTGATAATGGTTTTCTGTGAAGTGGGCATAGTAAGAATATTCTTAGCTGTATATTAAGGCTTTAAGATCCAACAGATCCTCAGTAAAGTATAGTGATTTGCTTTTTTTCTAAAAGTTAGAAGCTTGATGGGATCTCTTTGTGAAATGTAATTTGGTATTAGAGGGGGATGGGACTTGAAATCCTTAGTGCAGTCTCTTACCTTGAAGGACAGGAAGAAACGAAATCTAGAGATAAAGAAAAAAAAAACTGGCAAAAGAAACTGCTGGATTACTTCAAGTTGTATTGTGATCTGGTATACTGTAGTTTGAAAGAACAACTACAACTACAACAAGAGATAATGAGAGGATTTAAAAAGGGGCCTAGTAAAATTTGTTATTATGATTGGAACGGGTTATTTGAATATTTCCTCTTTGGTTTGGAAGAAGCTGAAATTCCTCCCCACTGCAAACACTTTAGATGAGAGAGAAGGGGAGCAGAGATAAAGTTAAGCTAATTTGTTGCAATGGTGATTTGATATTGATAACAATCATGTTCAAACTTACTGTGATTTGTGAAATTGTGTTAATTAATGGAAAAAGCTTTTCTGGAATCCTGAATATCTGAATATTTGAGTCTTATTCTTAAGGTTTGGTATATATTTCTATTATGAGAATGGACAAAGTGGAAGTTTGTTATTGCAACATTGAATTAATTGGTTATTGAATTAATACAAGAACATCTAAATAATTTGTTAGTTATGAGAAAGATCTTGCTGTTTTGATCTGGATTTATTGGTGCTAAGTAATAGTTAAATTGGTGCCTGAACTTGTCATGTATGACATGTTAGTGAACAATAAGTAACTTATGAGCTATCTTGTATCATCTTAATAGGGAATCTGAAGTTTACTTATGTTTTTATTTAATTGGAATTAGAACATGTGTAGAAACACATGCAAACTAGTTGTCACTTTAAAGATGTTCCCATTGTTTAGAGGAATTCTGAGGACAGTATCTTATGTTTAACATCTAAACCCATTTTACCATGTGCTATTGTGTGGGGCATTTTCTAGTTTGTTCCCAGTATGCAATTTGGGATTGCTTACACTTATTTCAACCATTGCTTGTTATTGAGCATCTCAAAGCAGATTCATTTGTGTAGTGCTAACCTATGGATGAAAAGAGAAACCTATTTAAGTACAAGTATAGTTAATACTTGCTGTCTAGGATATGCGATCCTTGAGAAATGAATTCACTTTTAGTGCTGATTGTTGGGACTTGCTATTTAAGATGTTATGGGACTATTAATCATTATTGCTCTGAGTTTGACTCCAGTTATTACTATCAAGGAATGGTGAGCCATATGATTCATGATACCAGCAACCCTATAGGGGTTTTACATGTGTGCACTGCAGGTGGAGTTCTCTTGGGAAAGGATGGGAGACCGACTGTTTGGCAAAGGCTGAGGTAGGTGTCTCCTGACTCGGTTTCCCCGAATATTACATATGGAATGCAAACTTTCCCACCTGGCTGATTTTAGGTCTGGCATATTGCATTGGTTGTCCACAAAACTTCTACTGGGAGTTGGGAAAGTACCTTTCCCCCAGAGCTTTGTTCTTTTTCTTTTGTGGCAAGTTCCTATAATCATGTCACTTGATAAGCACGAACACAATATTGTCTCTTCATCCCTAGATTAATACTGTAACATCTGGGTGAGATGCAGGTTTAAGATTTAAGCTATTTGCCTTAGAAATTCTAGTCCCTTTCAGAATCTGAACAACTAGAATGTATAAGCATTTAGCCTTGTCATCTGTCTGTTATTAGTTATGCATGTTAGAAATTGAACCAGAGACATCTCAAGTCTGTTTCAAGAAAACAGAGAAGAGTAAAATATAGAATGTTTTGTTATATAAGTTTATTGTGTAATGTAGAAATAATATCTGTCTATAGAGCATGTCCTGTAATACAAACATGGTTTATTATGGACAACTTATTTGACATGCACTGTTTTGAAATTAATTGGTTAAATGTCATCCTAAGTCTTTTATTAGAATTGAAGTTAACTTGGTAACTCTTATGTAAGTTCATTTGTGGTCATCTTCTTACAAAGGTATTTTGTAACCTAAGTTTTATGTGAGGATTACATCTTAAACAATTGAGTGAAAACTTTTGGAGAAATAAAGTGAAATGGATATAGATGTAATTTGGAAAAATTTAAGGGTTCTGCCATCAGTGGCATTTTGAAACATTTAGATTATATGGCTTGCATGTAGCAAGATAGTGGTAACCCTTTGACTTGTTGTTAATAATGTCTGTCAGATACAGAACTAGGTAAAGCTTTGAACAGCACGGGGCATTCATGACACCTTTCACTGGATGAAGGACATTTGTGAACAGCTTTTCGCTCCTGATGCAGGATCTGGGGGTTCCTGGATTCACTCTTTTGGTTTGCCCCTTTTCCCTATTGTTGTCTTTTAAAATTTTTTGTCTTTGTCTCTTTAACCTCTTGATAGTTTGTTTTATCTAGGCTCAAGGCTTTCAATTTTATGTTAGCAATTCCAGACTATATACCCCCTTCATCATCTGGACCAGGCCTGCAAGGATTTCTGCACCTTCCACTGTCAGCTCTACACACATATTCAGCTGGAAGCAGTTACAGAAGAAGAGATCTTCGCCCTCTTTTTCCTTAGCTATTGGAAGGAGGGGTGGGGAAATGTAGTGGTAGCCTGGTGGGCCTGAGTCTAGTTGGGGATACTCAGGCCTAGAAGAGGTCAATTAGAGATTACTCTTTCCTTGGATAAAGTTGGGAAACAGTTGTATTTGCTATTTAAATTTGCTTTGTAAAAGGTTCTAATAGGGGTACCTGAGGTCAAAGATGAAAATTGCTAAGTGAATGGACACTGGGAGCACATCACTGAAATTATAAAGAGGTTTTTAAATCATATTTGTTGTTATAATATTGGTAGTTATTGACATGTATATGGTATATTGGGATAATTAATTAGACCCCAATTTACCTCCTGAAAGATGCCTATGGGACAGGATTAGGTATTCATTTGTAATTTTGGAGTTCTCCTTATATTTGTCCCTGTTTAGTCCCTTGCTTTATAGGTTTGATACAACGTGCAGTTCAACAGATGCAGCTGATGGTGACTCAGCAGTTCACTGAGAAAAGATTAAAGACCCTGATTCTGAAACTTCACGAAGGAGAGACTGGTGATGAGTTGGACTTGGACTGATGGGCTGAAATCCTGCATGGCTGAAGGGCTCAATGACAGTGACTCAAATCCAGAATATGCTCTCTGAGCATAAAAGAAAAATGGAGGATTGTATGATATGATTATGGATTTGAGTCAGATTAAACTCTGACCATGGGGTCTGGAAGGTACCCAGACCTGCCCCAGTATAGTTCGTTAGAAGTTTATTGCTTGTCAAAATTCTCACTGTCTCCTTTAAGTTTTATTGCCAATTAACAGTATTTTTACTTCTGCTCAGTCTCCCCACTTGTCAGCTACATATTAGTTTTGTCTGCAATCTATCATGTGTCAGAACCCCAGTCAGTGGGTCAGGGAGTTTGCCCACCAATTCAATACTCGGGACTCAAGAAGAAAGGATGGGACTAGGCACAGAATGCAGCCATTGAGTTGAGACCAGATGTTAAGTAACATTGTCTCTTTTTCTCAGAGCAGAATCCCCTTGGCCTTGGGGTCCCAACAATGGATTATTCTTTTCTTCCCAACATAGCCAAAGATAAATTTTAACCCTGTCATCCTTATCTTTAGAGACAGGGGCCTGGAGAGGGGAGTCAGTGGGAACTGTGAGATGTGAAACATCTGACTCTCACTCCCCTGTTTCCTTTTCCTTTGGTTTGACCTTGTTCCCCCTCCCCTTTTCCCCCTTGTCCCTGGAACACGTATGCATGTCTCCATACGCACCCTGGGTGAGACAGGATTGGATGTTAGATTGTGAGCTCATCCACCCTAGGTGTATGTGGGGACAGTCCTTTTCAAGATTACTATAAAAACCTAGAGGATTGGGCATATCTTTGCAAGACTTCAATGTGTAATTGGGTTTTGCCCGTCCTCATGAGGATGTAATAAATCTGTCTCTGCTTGACTTGGTGGTCTCCTCGAGTTATTTGGGTAAACTGAGGCAGTTTGCTCCATACAACATCAAAGGAGGAGTCATACTTTTTCTGAGGAGCCTTAGGACAGACATAGCTACATGCCATACACACATCAGGGCAGCTAGGTGGCACAGTGCCTGGAGTCAGGAACACCTGAGTTCAAATCTGGCCTCAGATACTTCCTAGCCATGTGACCCTGGGTAAGTCACTTAACCCTGTTTGTCTCAATTTACTCATCTGTAAAATAAGCTGGAGAAAGAAATGGCAAATCACTCCAGTATCTTTGTCAAGGAAATCCCAAACGGTGTCACAAAGAGTTGGACATGACTGAAAAAATGACTGAACAACAAAAAATATACATTAATTGGGATTTTTTTAGTCCATAGGATGATGCTTTTTATGGTTCTTACTTGAACATCCTAATGATTATACTCCTTGCTTTAACAGCACTTGAAATATGAACCATTATCAAAGAAACTAACATCACTTAGTAATATTTTTCCATCTGGAAGGATGAAGGCTGACAGGGATAGAGTCTAAGATTAAAAATCAATCCCAGAATATCAGAACTAGCAGACAACCCTTTACATGGAAAGAGGAGGCTTTAGTAACAATCAAAGGAGTTATACTTTACGTGGTGGTTGGTGAATTATGAAACTTACAGGAAAAAATGTAAATAGATCCAGGTTCATAAAAACTGATAGGAGAAATATGTAAAAGTGAAGTTAGGGATAGTTTATGAATATCTATAAGGTTTGGAGGGTAGCCATTTTCTCTCCAAAAATGTCTCAATATCATTATTTTTTAAAAAATGAATTTTCAAAACTGGTAGAACCCAATGCCCAGGAATAGGGATAGGGCCTGGGCCGGTGATATTATTTCTATAGAGAACTCCTATGTGAGGGAGCCCAATGTAACACTTCTTATGTTTGCTCAGATTAAGTGATACTTCTAGACATAAAACCCAGCATCTACGGCTCTCTTGCTTACTTAAGCATCAGTAAAGGTAAAGACCTTAGGCCTGTGGAAGACTGAACTCTGAAGCTGCTTTCTAAAAAGGATATAAATTGCTTTCTAAGAGGGTATGGCTGTATAATTGTATGATGAGTTAGTCAAAAGTGTGGTCTGGACTTGTGATTTTATCTGGGTGTAGAAGTTCCACCAGTGCAGGAGAAGTAGGGTGTCAGAGGGTTACCTGGAGGCATGGTGGGGGGAGGGGGAGTGTTGAGTGACTTGCCTAGGGTCACTTTGCCAATACATGCTAGAAGAAGACCTAACCATGATAGGTAACTCTCCAAGTCTGACTCTAGGGACAGCCCTGGATTGCTTTTTGCAAGGTTTCCTCTGAGACTGCAAGTTACCGAGTCCAATTCAGGGAAAACACTATGATTTCACATAGATATACATCATTTGTACTCTGATTTTACAAAATATAGCTAATCTTTGGTTTTATTTAGTAGGTGGTATAGTGGATAGAACACTGGGCCTTAAGTCAGAAAGACGAGTTCAAATTTGACCTCAGACACTTAGTAGATGCGTGACCCTGGACAAGTCACTTAACCCTGTTTACTTCAGTTTCCTCATCTGTAAAATGAGCTAGAGAAGGAAATGGCAAACCACTCCAGGATTTTTGCCATAAAAAACCCAAATGGGATCACAAGGTCAGACACGAATGAAAAAGACTGAACTAACAAGCAAACAAACAAAAACTTGGACAAGTCACAACTTTTGTCTGCCTTAGTTTTCTCAACTGTAAAATGATAATAATAATGGCACCTACCTTACCTTGTTTTGAAGATCAAAATCAAATATTTGCAAAGCACTTAGGACAGTGCCTGGTTCATGGGAGGTGCTATATAAATGCTCATTTCTTTACCTTCCCTTCCCATACTTAGAGAATCGAACCCTTGAGGCCCAGATTGCAAGGTTAGATCTTGTTAGGATCTCTGGTCACATTGGTATCAACCCCAAGCAGTTGTTTCACTGATATAGGTCCCTGGTCACAAGGAGAACCACTCCCTCATCGCCACCAGGAGAAAAGACAATTTAAAGTACCTATCACCATGCTTCAGTGATGAGTATAATTTTTATATGCATAAAGCACTTTATGGATGCTCATAGATATTTCCCCTTTAATACTGAATGCTTCTGAAAGCAGTTCAGATGCCTACAATAGTCATGGGTCTTAAAGAAAAGCTCGAGATAACACAATTATGTCTAGATTTACATGGGCATCACTGGCTAGTTTGTTATTTGATTGTTTTCTTCAACTTCAAAGACATTTCTCACAATTTTCATTTAACTTCTCTAATTTGCATTTTGATGAAGGGAAAAATGATGACTTATTTACTTTTGTGATCCAAGTAGTCCAGGATAACCATTCCCCTGCTTTAGGAAAAGCAGTCTACTCACTGGACACTCTAACCTCTTAACCACTATCTTCTAGCCCAGCCAATCAACCCTTGTGGTGATACACCTTGGCGATAGTTTCTATAGGGGCTGGAGCCCCTGCCTCCTCTGCAGCCACAGCTACTTAGGATTGGGAAAAGAAAGAAGTCCGTGGAGCTATCAAATGGTTTGGCATCAGAAATAGATATGAGCTTATTAGTGGACATGACATTAAGGAAGATGCATTGTTATCTGCTTTGCTGTTGTATCATTAAGCCCGTGAGACCCTTCCATCTGAATTGAGGCTGAAACTTTCTATATCTGTTGTCTGCCCCTTTAAGAGGGGAGCACGTAGAGAGCAGGGACCTGTCTAGCTCTTCTCTTTGCATTCTCAGTGCTTGGCACAGTGCTTGGCACACAGTCAGCAATTAATAGATGCTTTTTCATTCATTCAAAAATTCTTCAGTTATGCCCTCAGAAACAACTGTACTAGAACCAGAAACATAAGCTACTTTGCTAAAAGTTTTTTTGCTTTGAAAGTGAAATACTAACTTTAAGATTGGATAAGCAGTTGTTAAGAAAAACATGCCATCTGTTTAGGAAGAATTGCTTCTGACTGACACACAGCAGGCACGTCACCAGAGGGTACAAAGCCTAAATAGGAAGAAAAAGAAGACATCACAAGATTATTTACATTTCAACAAACCAGGTAACCACGTTTCCTTAGGACTATTAAATAAGCTTCTTTCCTGCCGCTGGTGTCAGCCAAAATAAACACGTTATTACATAACAGAATGTGAAAAGCAATGTTCTTCCACAGTGATTGTGGGAACAAATGGAATATGGCATTTTTCATGAAAGGAAATAAAGGAGCTTCATAATTAAATTATGAAAAATAGATGAAATATTATTACTGCAGAAATATAGAATCTGAACACAGGTAGCTAGGTGGTGAGGTAAGCTAGAAGACAGAAGTTACAATTAGGAAGATCTGAGTTGAAATCCAGCCACATATACTTAATGGCTATGTGATCCTGAATAAGTCACTTAACCACTGTCTGCCTTGATTTTCCTCATCTCTAAAATGTGACTAATAATAACATCTTTCAGGGTTATTTTGAGGATAAAATAATATCTGCAAAGCATTTTGTGAACATTAAAGTGTTGTTTGACTATTATTACTTTTTACTATTATAAGAATAACATAAGTATGTTGAAAATTGTATTCTTATATGTCAGTTAACCTACTGCCCAAGAACCATAACGGATACTTAATAAATGTTTATTGACTGACTACTAGATCATTTTATTCATTTTCCTTCATTCTGTCTCAAAGCCTCTTTCAAAGCTGCATCATGTATCTAAATTTTCCTTCTTCCATCAGTTATTAGTGGGTTTGCTTTTCCTGTTGTCTGTAATTTCAGCTGGTTAGAATGTGGATTAATGAATGCAAATTCACAGGTTTAATCCCTAATACAAAAGTTAGCTTCCTTCTTTTTAAAGGTCAGTGAGTGTAATTCTAACTCCAGTTAGTAATCTTAAAAATACATATTGTCTACTCCATAGAGAGCAGCAAGACAATGCAACAACTTTATCATAATGCTAGAAAGCCAACTTAAGGGACATTTCTCATTCAGAGTTACAGAATTTTAGAGTTAGACAGGACTTCAAAAGACCGTCTTGCTCTAGCTGCCTCATTTTCCAGATAAAGAAAACGGGGGTCCTGAAAAGTTAAATGATATAGGATCACCAATTTAGGGTTAGGAGGGAGTTTATTTTACAGATAAAGAAACTGGTCCAGAGCAGGGAAGTCACTTCCCCATGGCAATGGGCGCAACACTGTACCAGTGCTACATGTGAGATAGGAATTGAGGTTCTCCACCTCCACGCCTAGAGCCCTTTCTAGGAAAACAAGGGGCAAAAGCTACATGGGGAAAATTCCAGGTCACTGCTGGTTCCACTAGGCCACACCACCTCCCTACTAATGGTGGGTTATCTTACTATATGAATAATAAAAAAATCACACCTTAATCTAAGATTTTAGCCTTCTGGAGAGCAGGAACAACATCTATGTGGCTCTTTTGTACAAGGCCATGTATAGTTAGGTATCTGATGAATATTTTTTCGATGATGATTGTTTCTAACAATCTCAGGAACTAGATTCAGAATGAAAATGTGTAATTTATATAGGATTACATATGACTAAATAATATTAAAAACTAGAACTATGTCTTCACAAGGAATGGAGAATTAAAATATTTAAATAACTATAATAAAAATTTTATCTAACAATATGGGAATCTAATACAACAGTTTAAATAACTTCTAAGACTGAATGTTGAAAAAAGAAAGCCATATACTGCTCTCCCAAACCACAGAAAATAAAGGATGCATGCAGCCTTGTTTATAAAAAGTAGTCACTGGCCCATTTCCCCAGAAACATCTGCTAGTAGTCACTTGGTTTCTGTCTTGAATGTAGGTGTGTGTGGGTTTTTCTGCATGCAAACTTACCGTAATTAAGTGAGCTTCCCAAAAGGAATGCTATTTCATCAATAACCATGGCAAATGTTGCTACAAGAAGACTTTGCTTATATCAACATAAACAGAAGCAGTACTGTGCTTGTCTAGCACGCATCTAGATACCTAGAGCCCTTGGGGAAGATGCTGGCAGAAAGGTTAGTGGAAGGCCACCCAAAGAATAAACAAGGGTCACTGTGGTCCCTATTTCACTGAATCAGATTAATTGACTCTTTTACTATGATACAAAGTAAGTGAAGGCCAAGAGAAATGGAAATAAAATGAAATATTATTTAAACTAGAAGGAAAATATGCCACCATAAGATGCACTATATTAATGAAAGATTGTTTAATATTCCACCAACTTGGCTTTAGAACAGCTTTAAGCTGTCGTTAGCCCATCAACCACACTACTACCAAAAATACAACTGCTGAAATTCTGTAAAACTTTGAGAGGGATCTAGAATCAAGAAGTGTTCAGTAGCTCCAAAGGGTAGAAGATATTGCTAGTTTAAAAGATTTCATTTGTTTGCCTTATAGAACAAAGCTTATTCTACAAACTTGTTTTTCGAGACTCATATTTTTCGTGACAGGCAACAATCTTCTTCTCCATTCTCTCTCCACACTGTCTCTCCTTTGCTTGTCAGAACAGGGACTGACTAGTGAGGAATCTTGTGTGTTACAAGGAGAAATGGTTTTGTAAAAGCTGAAGCTTTTGATCAACAAAGTTGTTTTTTTTTTTTAAAGCAAATTCGACTTGAAGTAAAACTTTCACAACATCATAGAATCTTTTGTTTCTTTGTTTGTTTTTTGCAGGCAATGGGGGTTAAGTGACTTGCCCAGGGTCACACAGCTAGTAAGTGTCAAGTGTCTGAGGCCAGATTTGAACTCAGGTACTCCTGAATTCAGGGCCGGTGCTTTAACCACTGCGCCATCTAGCTGCCCCCAACATCATAGAATCTTAAAGAGGAAAGCATCTTTGAGATCACTTTTGTCTAATCCTCTCATGACAATGCAACCAAAAAAAGATAACCGATATAAATGCCTGCTTCTGAAATGCCAAACTAGACTTTGTTGAACCATGATTCCACAGTCTATGGGACTCCTACCTATACAGATTTCTGTTGAGGAACGTTAGTCTTGGATACCTTGGTGTTTTAAATTTTTCCTTGCTCATGGTTACTAACCAGGGAATGCTTCTTCCTTGAAGAAAGTTCGAGTGTTGTGTCGTAAAGGCTTTCAACAAAATTTCTAAGACAGGGGACATTCACTTCATTTTTAACAGCCTGAAAGAAAGATATATGTACATTAATATCATTAACCCAATGTTGACTTTCCTTCTCTGGCTTTGAGAAATTCATTGAAAGAAAAATTTAACTCACAGCTGCTACAGGGACGAGAATTTCAACAAATAAACCTGCCAACGCATGCTTGATATCTTTGTCTTTAACTTCCAGAAAGTAATGGGCACACTCCTGTGAATTAGAATAACAACAAAAAAGCAATGAAAATTTGGAAATGAAGACATGACATAATGCTAAAATGTTTATAATTCAATTTGGCATTTGTGTTACCTATAAAAGGGATTATATATAATGAAGATAATAATACTTCATTCATCCCCAAAATATTTATCTTAGTGTTTAAAAGAAAAAAACATCACTCACCCTGAAAAGTCACCATAAATGGACAAAGTCAAAATTATCTCATTCCCATTTTACAGTGCTACCCATCTTATCATCTCTACCTCCTCCTATTTCAGCCTTATATGCTAAAATAACAAACCATCTGCTGGCAACAGATATACTCATAGTTCCTTTGCCAACACAGATACTTGGATTATTCAAATAAAATGGAATTTTATCTATAGGCATAGGCTATTTTATCATACTTGAGTCCTGAGGTCATATTACCTTTAGGCTTTGGGCACATGGATATTTAATTATTCTCACTGACTTTTGTCTGTTCTGAGGGCTAAGAGTACATATTAGGAATAGTCTCCCACAAAATATTTTTCTGGTCAGTGGGACATGCCTATGATGGATTTTCAGAAACCTGAGGTTCCTTTCTATGGGAAAACCCCATTGCTAGGTTATTGCTAGGACACTGTTCTTCTGTCATCTAAACTGGCCATTTTAGTCATAAAACAAAACATATGGTTTTCACAAGGGATTGCTTTCATGGAAATAAAAACCTAAATTATCCACATGTAATTTTATGACATTAAAAAACTTTTCACTAAATGACTTATTAACATGGGGACTATAATGTGAAAGGCCTCAATCTATCAGTAACTTAATAATATTTCTGCCTGAAATATACAAACTTATCCTAAAAGATAGCCAGAAACTTTTCCTGATACAAGACAGAGTGTAAAGATTCCTAGAAGTGTTGTAGCCTTTTAATAATTTTATATTTTGTATTTGTACCAACATTCTCCCTCATAGGCTTGACCCAAGGTGTGGAGCCAAGTTCACTTGATACATGAATGAGTAATAGTCTTCATCTGTGGCTGGGAAAACTCAAGTTTTCAACAGATTATGACCATCATCCAAAGTATGTCAGTGGCAGAATCTGATAAGACTTAGATTCTATTCTTTGTATCTCGTGTCTGCTTACTGTACTACATTCCCATCACCAAGAATTTTTCTCAAGTAAACATTATCTACATTCAAGCTCATACAGCTTAATGGAGGGTTCTTTTAAATCATATTCTTATCAGCTACTTATTTATAGGATGAATGAGAACAATTTCTTTCCATTTACATTTGAAGTTCTCATGGACACACACCAGGAGCATGAGAGTATATTAATTATTATCAGACATAAAGAGTATTAAACTAGCTAAATTCCATCCAGATTAACTGGCAAACATCTATGTAGTGGAAGACATCAACTAGTCAACTAGCATTAAGAACCTACTATGTGCCAGAAACTATATCAAGCCCCAAGTAAACAAAGAAAAGCAAAAATAGTCCCTGCCCTCAAAGACCTCACAGTCTAATGGGGGAAAAACATGAAAACAACTATGTACAAACAAGAAATATAGAAGATAAATTGTAGATTGCCAGGAAAGGGAAGGCACTTGAATTAGGATGAATTGGACAAGGCTTCTTGTAGAAGGTAGGATTTTAGCTGGGCATTGTAGGGAGCCAGGAGATGCAAATGAGGAGGGAGAGAATTTCAGACATAGGAGATAGCCAGTGAAAATGTACTGAGTTGGGAGATGGAGGAAAAAAACAACAATCATTATTTCAATGGGACCTGCCAATATGCCATCCTGCTCTAAAGTATGGTGTAAAAAAACCTCAATCACACACCAACAAAGCAATTCAGAAAAGAGTCCTTTGAGCTAAAGTAGAATTTAGGCTTCTCTCTGTCCCTTGTTTCCCCCTGCCCCGCCCCCCCCCCCCACCTCTGTCCCACCCTGCCCCATACACACAGTGGAAAATCAAAGCTTCCTTCCAATTTACAGTACAAAAAATTAGATGGAGTGGACTCTTCATAGCAATTCCATGTTAGCCTTACTGCCCAGGCTCTCACCTGCATGAACTGAAGAGAAGCTTCAAAGTCCTCCACTGGATACATTTTAATGCGAAAGAATTTCATCCCCATTATTAAACTGATAATGCTCTGAACCACATATGGGCTCTGCTCTTTATGCCGAAGCTCCTTTAGTTCTGCCATAAATTTTTTCTTCACAGCAGGGAATCTGAGGGTAAAAGACACATGTGTTTGGACAAGTCCAGATAGGAAAATCACTTTAACACAGACCTCCCTCAAAGAGTGTCCAGGGGAGAAGGAATCCAGGCAATAGGAAGTTTTAAATTCAGTTTAAGGATAATCTCCACCTTCTGGGAACAGCCAGGAATTGGTGACAGGTCCAATTTTCCTTTGGATTCTCTTGAACTATATTTAAGCTACTCAGCAGATGAAGTATGTGTGTTATCTGGGCTCTTTCTAAACAGCTAGGCTTTTGCTAATAGGGGTTGTGCTGAATATGAAATAAAGCCCCGTTTCTTTGAGTGAAATTATTTCTATTATAGTCCTAGATCTCAAAGTACTGGAACTTCAGGGTTGTAAGAGTGTAAGAAATGCCATACTGGGCCAGACACATGTTTCTTCATTGTTGCTTTACTATTATTGTATCTTGCAGTAGATTTTAAATTTCTTTTCTTTTTTTTTTTTTTTGGTGGGGCAATGAGGGCTAAGTGACTTGCTCAGTGTCACACAGCTAGTAAGCATCAAGATGTCTGAGGCAGAATTTGAACTCAGGTCCTCCTGATCCGGGGTTGGTGCTTTATCCACTGTGCCATTTAGCTGCCCCAGGATAGTAAATTTCTCCAATGGAATATAAGCCTCTTGAGGGCAAGAATGGTTTCATTTTGACCATGGTATCCTCAGTGCCTAGAACAGAGCCTTGTATGTAGAAGACACTTAGGAAATGCTCATTGATTGCAGTATGCAGGGCACACATGCACCTGAAGAATTCTGGTGCCACTGTCAAACACTATTGCTACTTAAAATTCCAAAATTTGTTTTTTTTTTTTTGAAACATGTAATCAATGAATCTCTTTTCAAATTACAGGAAAATCTCGTAACTAAAAAGATTGAATCAACAATTACTTATGAAATGACTACTATTATGGCATACCAGAATTAGAGGGATTTCGGAGAGCTTTTATGAATCATCCTAGAACAAATTTATGTAACTTGTCTTAACTGGTAGCTGATATATGCATTTATAAATATTTATATAAATGAAAACATATCTTCAAAAAAGATACATTTATGGGGGGCAGCTAGATGGCGCAGTGGATAGAGCACCGGCCCAGGATTCAGGAGTACCTGAGTTCGAATCCGGCCTCAGACACTTAACACTTATTAGCTGTGTGACCCTGGGGAAGTCACTTAACCCCAATTGCCTCACACACACACACAAAAAGGATACATTTATGGATATTAGCTACATAATGGGGAAGCTCATAGGATTGAGCTACGTATGTCCCCTACCTAACAATTGGTATCATGGTTAAAGACCACATTTTGAAATGACCCATGATGAAATTTTTTACTCATGTAATCTTTGTGTGCATATCCCAGAAAGGAGCATGACAGCAGGCTGAGCTGCCTTTGGGAAACTGCCCAGGGTTTTGAAGAATTCCAAGGTTGCTCCAAGGTACAAAGCCTTTTTTTTTTCTTGGCAACACAAATATCCAAATAAAATGCTCAAACTGCCGCAAATCTTGTGACACTGTAATCGTGGAGGCGGGGACTCTTAACCTTATATGCGTCACAAAACCATTTAGCAACCTGGTGAATCCCATGATCTCCTTATTAGAATTTGTGTTTTTAATGCATAAAATGAAATACCTAGCGTTACAAAGGAAACCAATTATATTGAAAAACAGTGATCAAAATAAGTTTAAAAAACTGATGGAAAGCCTATTAAGATCCTCTGCTCTAAGGGACCATAATTGGAGGAGGCCCAAAGGGCACAAGAAAGCAGCAGCATATTTCTAATAATCTAATAAGGAGTTCTGCACAAGGAAGAATATAATGATATAACTGAGGAAATATGCAGCTGGAAAATGATGTGGGTGTTTCATCTATTAATAATAATAATAATAATTACTAGCATTCCTATAGTGCTTTAAGGCTAAGTGCTTGACATCTGCTATCTTATTTGATCCTCATAACAACCCTAGGAGATAGATTTTATTAATTATCCCCATTTTACAACTTAAGAAACTGAGGCACAGAGAGGTTTAGTGACTTGCCCAGGATCACTAAGCTAGTAAATGTCTGAGGCAGGATTCAAACTCTTGTCTCCATGCACGGTGCCATTTAGCTACCTCATAGCTACTGAGAACAAGGTTAATTGAAAAAGTTGCAAATTGGCTGCCTGGATCTCAGAACAACATATCCTTCCATAAAAGTCATTTCACTCCGGTCTCTAAGCCAGTCTACAAAACGATGCATGATGTGGCTGAGGTGTATTTAACATAACAGAAATACAGAACATAAGTGGGATATATGGTAGTATATCTTTTGGGGAAATGTATTCAGAGTGTTAACTAGGAATGTCAGGAATATTCACTGGTACCCATGCAATGTACAGAGACCTCAATGCAGGCCTCCAGGATGGGGTGGGGAGAGTGGTCCTCTGTGGAGGACCTATAGAGCTAAATCACACTGGATATGAATGCATGGAACACCTGCAACCAGCATTAAAGAAGCGAATGCATGCATGGATGAGATCCTAAATCCATGGCATTTGGGAGACTGAACAGTGCTTCTGTGCATCCTGACTCATTATCATTAATACTGTCTCTATGATGACACACGGATAAAAGTCTGAAACCCTATGATCTCAGAGAAATTAAAATGTAGGCAATCCAAAAGTTAATGGAAAACCTCAGAGTCGGGACAAGGAAGTGGCAGAATATTACTAACTATGATTATGGGTGTGAGAAGTCATATTAAAATATCATTAAAGAATTGAAAGATTGGAAAAGCAAATGGAGCAGTCACATGGTAGGAATGGGATATAAGAGGTGAGTGGCTTCATGGCTCTCTTGGTAACCCTGAGCTATAAAAAGAACTAGTTAAGTGCCCAAGCTTTGGGTGGCTCTTTTATGGGTACTTATGGGAGGATATGACACCACACAGGATGAGAAGGCAGAGAAGAGCTGCTAGCTATGCTGGTGGAGAGTTTTCACATCAGTAAGAGCAAAGATCCTTCAAAGTAGGTTAGAACTAAAAAAAAAATTGCAATGAGAATTATAGTATCTAGTTACATAGTTTTGGGAGAAAAAGATGAAAAAGCAGGTAGGTGAAGAATGAGTTAGATATTTAATGAAATATTTCTAGTTTTATCTTGACACAGAAACTGACAATTTTTGCTAAAAGTGTATATGCTTCTGTTTAAAAAACATGTTAATCCCTGAAGAGCAATATCTACAATACCATAAGCTTGTTATTCTAGGTGTAAAAAAACAAAACCAGACCTGTACTTTCATCAGTATCAGGAACTACTGATAAAGCTAACTCCTACATGCTCTGTGACAGAAAGTCTTAAAAATTGCCTAGGGCAGTGAGGGGTTAATTGACTTGTCTAGGGTCAAAAAGATAGTATGTATCAGGGGTCTTCCTGACTCAGTGACCAGCTCTCTGTAGGCCATACCTCGCTTCTTCCTGTTGTAACAATTGGAATGACGCCACCTGCTGGAGACTTACTGTAAGAAAGCTCCACCATGAGGAGAAGGCGCCTGAGGGCAAGACATGTGGCTTTTCTTTGGTGTGATGTTTGCTTGTGGGAGGAAGAGGAGGTGAGGTTGGCAATCTCGCTCTCTTTTGCCAGGACTTTCATGGAGAGCGGAGCAGAACTGTAGCTCCCCAAGATAGACAACTGAATCTAGGCCTTTCTCTCTCTCTCTTCACCAAATTCTTATTCTCCTTAATAAATGCTTAAAAGTCTAAACTCTTGTTAGAGCTTATACTTTATTGGTGACCACTCATTAGATATTTTAGACAGACTAGCTAGAATTTTAGCCCCTTACACTATTATATTACAAATGAAAACAAATTTAAACATCTTTTTGCTTTCAGATGGCCCAATACCATGTAGAAAAATCATTTTCACCTATCTATGATTAACTGATTCACATGAATACAGTTTATTTTCCTAGGTCTACCCAAGGATCTGTTCAATTCACTTTAGGAAATGAGAACTAAATTCAGTTTTCTGATGCAATAAAGCCAATCTGAAAAAAAAAAAAAACCACAAACCCAGCAAAAGATACTGCTTCTTTGAAATGTATAACATGTACTGGCTAAGAAGGCAAACTCTATGTTGTGAAATATCTATTAAAATAATATCAAACAACAATATACTTTTTTAACATCAGAAAACTCTGGGACAAGTGATCTAAATCATGATTTAAAAGGATTTGATGCAAATCCAAGCATACCCTGCTTTTAATCAAAGTCTATCTTTACCTAATTTCAATGTAAATGGCTTTTAAAAGCTTAACCCACTCTCTGAATTATACTCAAAGATAATTTTTCTAAGGCAACATTATAACCATTAAAATGACAAGATGCTGCTAAAATCCTATCAGATTAAATACATAATCCTTATAATAACTAAAGTTATATGGGGAAAAAACCTTACAACATGCTAAAATCTCATTACTATGGGAAATAATGATAACTATACCATGAAAATAACCTTATTTAGAAGAAAATGCAACTGCAATGCCCTAGTTATGTCTAGTTATTTTTTTCCAATGGATAAATGTGTTATTCTGGAAAATTATCAACTGAGCACTGAAGCTGATCTTACTGGAGAGAAGGAAGTAAAGTACTAATTCTTGGGAAGTCACTGTTTTAACTGATTTAGGGAGAATATGCTAATTTTTTGATAATTGTTAATTATTTGATCAGTAGAGAGTATATTAATTCTTTAAAGCAATTTAAATATGAGATTATTGGAAGACAGATTTTCAAACGGTTATACAAATGACCATAAAAACCTTAAAACATCTAAATGTGAACAATGGATCAACTACTAACTATCAGTAGGACTAGACTAGGTATTGGCACCATGGCAGATCACAGAAAAGTCTAGAGTTGGAATAGCTAGGTGGCACAATGGATAAAGTACTGGCCCTGGAGTCAGGATGACCTGAGTTAAAATACAGCCTCAGACACTTGACATTTACTGTAGCTGTGTGGCCCTGGGCAAGTCACTTGACCCAACTGCTTTAAACATCTATCTCCAGTCATCCTGATATAATCTTACACTGGACCCAAATATCTCCGGAGGCTGGTGTCTTTGCACAGCCCTTCCTCACTTAAATTCAATTCACTGCAAATCATGACATCACCTCCCAATGTCATGGTATCTTCAAGAATGAAGGACAGACAACAACAAGTCTAGAGTTGGAAGGAACCTCATGAGGTACCCTGGCCAGGCCCCTCATTTTTCAGTTAAAGAAAATGAGGCCCAGGGAAATTAAGTGACTTAACCACGGTCACACTGGCATTGTTAGAAGTGAGATTTGAATCCAAGTTCTCTGACTTCAGAGCCACCATTATTTCTACTAATAATATACTACCTCCCTAGAGCTACCTGCCACTAGTGGCAACAGACCTGATTAATATAGTACTCCTATGTTTGCATGATATTATTCAAGTATTAATTTAGCTTTTTCCTTTCATAATTCATAGAATCATAGAACTGGAATGGACCTTAAAGGTGGTACATTTGATAGAATTATTCCGGATATGAAATCAGGAAGATATGAGATCAAATCCTACTTTATAAACTTAGTAGCTGTGTGACTCTGGGCAAGTCACTTAATCTCTGCTTGCCTTAATCCGCTTGAGAAGGAAATGGCAAACCAATCCAGTATCTTCTTTTCCAAGAAAACCCCACGGACAGTATTAGTGTGATATGGTCCATAAGGTCACAAAGAGTCAGTCACAACTCAACAACAACAACAAAATGTGGATCAGAACAGCACTTACCTCAGGGTTGTTTTGAGGATCAAATGAGATAACCTATTTCATGTCCTCTGCAAACCTCAACTCATTATATAAATGCTAGCTATTGTCATAAACTATTATCATTTAGTCCAAATTCCTCTTGCCACTACTGCTGAAAGGCCCCTGTTTTGGTCTGTTCCTGGCTTGGCCCACACCCATAATCAATTTGAAAGCAAAATACCTGTGGGAAACCTTTCTATAGTAACTGATACTCATGGTACATAATCCATCAAAACAAAGGAAAATGGAAGTGGTTTCTTTAACTTTGCTCCTTAACACCTAATGTAAATAAAACACAAAATTATTCTGGGGCTGCTACAAAGAAGTTAATAGAATTTTGTGAAATGCAAGAATTGACTGATTAGCCAAAAGAAAATCATAACCTTTCATTCATCCAGCATTTGGGTGGGATGAATTGTTCCACTCAAACAAAAGTTTTTTAAATAACAAACTTTCAATCTTTAATGCTTTAAAAATTTGAAACCCATTTTGAATAGAAATTTTTCTAATATTTAGTCTTATGCACATCCCAATCTCCTTCAAGAAAACCGGATTTAATCTTTGCTTGATGACTCTAGGGTTATCATTATGAATATTCATTATGCAAAGGTAGCATGGTGTGGTACAAAGAACAATGGGCTGTAAGTCTGAAGAGTTGGGATATCTTCTTAGCTGTGTGACCCAGAGAAACTGTGTTGATTTTTTAGGGCTCCATGAGCTTAAGGCCTATGATCTTGATGAATTCATTCTGAACTATTAGGAACCTTTTTGGGTTAGTTTCAGGCCATGTAGATAGATAGGTACAGTTGTTAGATAATGATCTCAGGAAAAATAAAATGCTATTCAATACTATGCAGTCGGACAAGCTACATCTTCCAGATCTCTTTTTGCCTCTGACTCTGCGACCCACCACTGCCCTGGTGCAGACCCTTAACACCTCACACCTGGAAAGCAGCTGTAGCCTGCTGGTTGGTCTCCTGTCTTCAGGTCTTTTCCTATTCCAGTCTATCCTCCACTCAGCTATTAAAGTGATCATCCTGAAGCTCAAGTCTGACCATGTCACTCCACTATTCAATAAACACCAGTAGCTTCCCATTACCTTCAGGATCAAATACAAATACTTTGTTTAGCTCTACACTCCTCTATAACCCAATCCCTTCCTACCTTTCCAGGCTTCTTATACCTTACATATATACCTCCACGTGTATTCAGTGGCATAGTGGCATTGTCCTCCTTGCTGTTCCTTCCATGAAATACTCTGTCTTCTTTCTGATTCTGGGCATTTTCTCTAGCTGTCCTTCATTCCTAAAATATTCTCCTTCCTCATCTCTGAATCCTGGCTTCCTTCAAGTCTCAGCTAAAATTCTACCTTCTACAAGAAGCCTTTTGTAGTCCTCCACTATTTTACTGCCTTCCCTCTAAGACTATTTCCAATTTATCCTGAATATATCTTGTGTTTATAAAGACTTATTTGTAAGGTATCTTCCCCATTAGGCTGTGAGCTTTTTGAGAGCAGGGACTATTTTTTTAAACCATTATTAGCATAGTGCCTGGCACATAGAAGGTTGTCTGTTGACGCACTGACTGACCTTTCTATGAACTATACTCCACAATAATTGGGGCAGCATTATTACTCTTAAGTGGGTCCAGAGATTGAACTCTTCACATTATTTCTCCTATATGATTACCAGAGAGGCAATATAGAATAGTATAAAGAGAGTTGGATTTGGTACTTGGAAGCCCAAGCTTTATTTTCCATCTGACAAATACTGGCTACATGATGATGGTAATTATTATGGTAAATTATTTAACTTCTCAGTGCTCTAAGACTGTGAGTTACAGAGAAAATGACGACCTCCATTGGCAGCGCCTCACTGACACTCCCTGCACCAGCGAGATCCCATGTTTAATTAAGCAAGGTGAAGCTAAAGGTATCAGAGCCTTGCATGATTGATCCAAAGGGGGGAGGGAGCTAGAGATAAGAGAGTAGGAGATGACATCATTTCTACAAGTATAATATTGCTAATAGACTAATGTTATTCAGTTTCAGTTTCTTACACAGAGCTATAGGCCAGATAAATTTAGCTATGAGAACTTCCCCCTGAGTTGTTTCCATGACAGAATCTGGGACATTTTTAGCTCAACTGAAATAAGTAGAGAACAGTATATAGTAATGGAACATGTTAAAATGGATTCTTTCATACTTTATAAAACGATTACCCACAGAATAAGAAAAAACAAACATATGAAATATAACATTTTTGGGAACCATGTTGGGCTGAGAAAGTCCTACTTGACTTAAAAAATTAGTTTTTTCATCTAGGGGTTTGAAATCTATGGTCCAGAGTGAAGATATGGCCCATCAAACAAGTCAATAGGCATTAATTAGGCATCTAAAGTGTGTGCTAAGCACTATGCTAGACAAGTGGATGAAAAGAAGGAGAAGGGGGGGTCCTTTGTGAGGAACAGAAAGACCAGTTTAACTGGATAATAGAGTGTAGAAAGAGGAGTAACATACAATGAAAATAGAAAGATAGGTTCAAGCCATGTTGTGAAGGGGTTCTGAGCTAGACAGAGGAGTTTATACTTTATTCCAGAAAAAAAGGCAGTCACTAGAGTTGATAAACAGTGGATAAAGCACTGGGCCTGAAGTCAGAAAGACCTGAGTTCAAATTTGACCTAAGTCATTTACTAGCCATGTAACCCTGGACAAGTCGCTTAATCTTGTTTACCTCAGTTTCCTCATCTGTAAAATGAGCTGAAGAAGAAAATGGCAAATCACTCTAGTATCTTTGCCAAGAAAACCCCAAATGGGGTCATAAAAAGTCAGACAGGACTGAACAATGACAGAGTTGACATCAGATCCGCATTTAAAGAAAATGTCTTTGGCGGCTGTGTGTTGGATGTGCTGGAGGGGGAAGGAACTTGATGCAGGGAGAGCAACTAGATACCTGTTGCAATAATCTAGGTGAGAGGTGATAAAAGCCTGAACTAAGATGGTGGCTATGTGAGTAGAAAAATGAAGCTGAATATGAGACAGAAATAGCAAGATTTGGCAACCGATCAAATATTTGTTAGATGTGGCATAAGGGAGAGTAAAAAATCATGGATAATGGCTGAGCCTACAAATTTTGGAGACTTGGAGGATGGTGGTGACTTTGTCAGGAAGAGGGGAGTTTGGAAGATGACTGGGTTTACGGAAGAAATATAATGAGCTCAGTTTTGGATGGGCTGGGTTTGAGATGTCTCTGGAAGATGTTGCAAACTGGTTAGTTTGAGATTTCCAATGGTTAATTACTAATACATGACTGAAGCTCAGTGGAGAGTCTGGGCTAGATTTACCATCTGTAAGTCATGTGCAGAAAGTTGATAATTAAATCTATAGGACTTCATAAAGTTACTAAAAGAGAGAGTGCAGAGGAAGAAGAGAAGATGGTCCAAGACAGAACCTTGGTGTACATGCATGGATAGAGGCTGTGATGTAGATAATAAGCCAGTAAAGAAGATGTAGGAGAGATGAAGCAATGTTAACTCTTAAAATATAAGGCTGGTGATGTCCTGCTCACCTCTCTTCAAGAAAACTGAAAATCTCTCTCTCTCTCTCTCTCTCTCTCTCTCTCTCTCACACACACACACACAAAATTCTAGAAGGTACATTTACTCACTTAGCTTGTGCCAACACCCCAATTACTTCTGCGTAGAGGTCTGCGACAATGTGCATATTTCCAGTGTTAGGACCAAGGTACCTAGCAAGATAGAATGAGGTGATATAAGAAACATTGGTGACTTAAAAAGAATGAATGATTTCATTCTGAACAATCTACTTATACAGTGTCCTTACTTACCCTTCCTTGTATTTAAAGTGCTTGAAGGCCAAGTTAATAACCTCATGGATCAAACTGTCTATTACAGGATGAAGCGGGATCTGAAAATCCAAGAATAATCTCTTAACTGACAAGGGAATACTAAATATGAACTTGCTCACAATGCAAATCATAATTCTGTATATTGCCTTTAGCAATATAATTTACCAAAAACACCAAACTGTTAACATGATCTAGTAGTTATTAGTTGGGAAAACACCAAAGGCTAATGTCTATTACCATATTATAGAACATGAATTCAGTAGTAAATATATGCAAAATTTAAATGACATCTACCAAAATTTATAACAGATATTTCAATTAAGAAAATATGAATGATACAGTACATGGAAATATTATTGGTTTTTAAATTAGATTTGGAATATACCAAACAATTTAATAGCTGGAGAGCTTTTAGTGCCAATCACACTCAGAAATAACAAACTTTTATCTTAAAGCAATACTAAAACAGTAACATACCTGCTTCAAAACTTCTATTAACACTAAAGAAAAAATAAAATCAATGGCCAGATCTCTTCTTTCCATTAAATAATCTCGTTGCTGTTCATCACTGTAAAAATAAAAATATGGCAGTAAGTGGGAGTAATGATATCTGTTAATGTTCCTGTTATGAGATCCAATATGATTCATTAAAAAGGTAGAAATCATAATAACCCACCCATAAGTTAAACATGTTGCTGAATTATTGTTACAGTGGTGAACTTTCTAAGTGACTTAACCGCTTTGGGCACACATTTTCTCATTTGTAAAATGAGTGCATTGGTCTAGACGTATGCTCATATATTACAATCCTCACTGGGATATTTTTACTATATATAATCAATCATGGGAGGTCCTTAAGTTCAGAAGAAATTCCTCTTTCCCATCTCCTTACATACTCCCACAAAGAGGAAGTAAAGAAGGAAGAGATGGCTAGACAAAACATTTATTAAATGTTTACTGTGTGCCAGATATTATGATAAGGGCTGGGTATGTAACTATAAGCAAGGCAGCTTCTGCCCTCAATGAGCTTATATTCTAATGGGGAAAAGACAAAACACAAAGGGGAATTTGAAAAGAGGACTTGTGGAAGAGGTACATGGAATGATGTCTGGAGTGCATAAAGTGAATGAGGCAAAGCAGAAGCTTGGGGGAAAGAGGGCTCTAAAAGGAAAGGCAAAGGAAGAGAAGGGGAGTTCTGTAAGTAAAGAAAGAAAAACTCTTAAGTGGCTTTTACTCAGTTCCCATTGGGGAAACTTCTTTCACTGATATAGCTCAGTAACTCACTTCAAACAGCCAATAGTCAAAGAGCCAATAAATATTTATTAATTGTCTGCTATGTGCCAAGCACTGTGTTCAATGCTAGAGATACAAATATGAAAAGAGAAAGCCAGTCTCTGCCAGTTGTATAGCCACACTGAAAGGTTAAGTGACTTTTCATAGTCCCAAAGCTAGTATGTGTCAGAAGGACAACTGGAACTGGACTCTAGGAATGGCCCTCTCTCAGTGGACAGTTGAGCATCTCCATTGCCTCTGGGTGACCCTCAGTTTCAGTTATTCAGAGATAGTGTAGTATCCTGTGACTTGTCTCACAGCATCACTACAGGGATACTGTTTTAAAAGGTGCCAGGCTGTCTCTCACATAAACTGACATTTATACACAATTTCTGCAGTTCTTACAGGCTTTTATATTGTGCTTCCAAGTCTGCAAAGTGAAACTGATGAACTGATTCCATTATATTTATGCTTTCCAGTACAAAGTTTTAAGCAAATATCTTTCAAATAAAGGGTTTGGTTTGATTACAGTTTTGAGGTCCAACTGCCAGTAACATTTTACAACAGTTATTTTGGCAGGAGAAATGTTGAGATCGTCCTCATCTTGGGAAATTGTAACTTAAATGTACACCCCTCAAATTTGCCTAATTTTAGCTGCTCCGGTATTTCCCTAATTTTCTTCTTTCATTTCTTCTAGTAAAAAAAGCCTACATTGTAAGTTAGATGAAGCCCTAGAGACCCACGCTCTTCTGGCTTTCTCTCAACCACAAATATTCATTTTGTTACTGTCAAATACTAAGTGTGAAATGCTACTGAAATCCAGTTCCAGTGCTCCCATTCTGGGTTAGTTCTTAGCAGTGACTCTGATCTCTTAAAATGAACAGGGATACAACTAAAAGGAAAACATCACTGTCAATTTAGGCAGAAGTAATGACTTTATTTTCCATTTTAAATGAATCCATGAAATATTCATAAAGCTTTAGCAATTAATTATTCACAAATGAGGTTAGAAGAAACTTCAAATTCCATTAGTCCAACCCCCAGACTCAGTTCTATAATAATCTGAACTTTAGGAAAGCCTCGCTAATTCAAAATAATTGTGGGGGATGACTACTCTGAGTGAATAAGACATCTGAATTATATAATATTTTAATGGAAATAATTCTATTTCTAGTAGTATAATAATTTGAGATAAAAATAATATCTAGTAAAGGCCTACTTTAGTGAATGATAAAATTATTTTAATTAGCATAACACATTTTTTAAACAATATTTTCCAGTGATGCTACATGGCTGCCAGTTATGGAATACCAAAGTCTCTGAAGGGTTTGAGTTGAGAATCACCAAAAAGACATTAGATAGGCATACATTGAATGGGAGTAGACTACCCCATCACTAACAAAGAAGAATATATGGGAAGTAGAATAAAGGATGTCACCAGAGGCATGTCTGTCAAGAAAATAAAGTTAGCTAGTTATTTTAAAAAGCAAGGGATCACCAATGGATAGCTTGCTTGTTCCCCTGGTGTTCTTGTAATGTCAAGACAGCTAGAGGATCATCTCTGCAAGATAAGCAGGAGGACATGGACAAGAATTAGCCCATCAATAAACACTCATTAAGCACCAATGCAGGCCAAGCACTGGGGATACAAAAAAGAGGCAAAAGATAGTCCCTACCCTCAAGGAGTTTGAAGTCTGATGGGGGGACAACAAACAAATATGTTCATACAAGCTAGGAAATAATTAACAGAGGGAAGACATTAGAATTAAGTAGAGTTAGGAAAGGCCTTTTGTCAAAGTTATAAAATTATACTCTAGGAGTATACATGGGTAGCTTGCTATCTAAAGCATCACTAAAGAGAGAATCATAGAGATCACAGATTACTTCAAGAATCAAAGTAATTCCCATAGCAATGTTTGGCATATAAATGAGACCAAGTGGTACCTACTTAAAATGTTTCCTCTCAAGTATTTTAAAATTTGCCTTCAATCTTATCTACATTATCAGTATACCCATAGTCTAGGGAGAATAATAAGTGGCATCTCTTCCCTTCCACTTTCCCTGTGCAGGTAGTCCCTGCTATTCAATACCACATTCCCAGAGATTACATGTGAAGGCAGAGAATCATAAAACAAAACTCCAAACGTGGATCAGGTGTTGTCTCCTTCTGGTCTGGCATTTTCCATGTCATCCCTGGACACCAACAAGTGAGAAATGAGGTATCAGTGTTTATTGCAGTGTTGATTAAGCAGAGTGTTGGAATGTGAGGGGGTGAAAAGTGGGACATGGTTCCTATTCTCACCTATCTTCTCTTTATTTTCTCCTCAAGGTTATAGCTATTTATTCAAGCCTTAAGGAGTATTTTATTCCATAGCTCTCCACCTGGCTATGAAAACTTTAAATCAAGTTAGGTGCCTATGACAGGTGGGTGAACACTTATCTCTGAAACTGGCTTGCACAGACTACAAGTCATATTACAAATATTTACTATCTAATCATAACTGGGCTGTCTGCACTACAGACATTTGCTGGATAATCTCAGTTGGGCTTCCTGCACGTTGGTTCTCTGTCACATCTCCGCTCATAACTGTTACAAATCTCTTTGCTTTTCAAACTTCCAACTTTTCATAGAGGTGTAATAGTACAATGGAAAGTGGGTTGTACATTGGGATCAGAGGTCCTGATTTCTCCAACTATTTAGATCTGACTTTATTTGTGTGGAAAGTATTTGGTAATTGTGTTTATATAGTTCCCAGGCTTGTCTTCGCAGGTAGACTCCCAAGTACTTTATATTGTTTGTATTTATTTTAAATGGGATTTCTCTTTCTATCTCTTGCTGCTAGGTTTTGTTGGAAGTATATAGAAATGCTGATTATTTATGTGGGTTTATTTTATATCCTGCAACTTTGTTAAAGTTGTTTCAAAAAGTTTTTTAGTTGATTCTCTAGGCTTCTCTAAGTATACCACTATATATTCCTTATTTTGACTCTGTGTGTATCTTGCTATTTCAAGTGTGTTTCATGTAAACATATTGTCGTATTCTAGTTTCTAATTCATTCTGTTATCTGCTTCTGTTTAACCGGTGAGTTTATCCCATTCCCATTCCCATTTTATAATTACTGTGTATTTCCTCCTCCTCCTCCTCCTTCTTTTTTTTTTTGCGGGGCAATGAGGGTTAAGTGACTTGCCCAGGGTCACACAGCTAGTGTCAAGTGTCTGTGGCTGGATTTGAACTCAGGTCTTCCTGAATCCAAGGCCAGTGCTTTATCCACTGCGCCACCTAGCTGCCCCTTGTTTATTTACTTCTATTAAATTTTCCCCTTCTTTATCTCTCTCTCTCTCTAGCCTGTCCCTCCTCAAAAGTCTGTTTTTCTTTTGATCATTGCCTGCTTTAATCTACCTTCCATTCTATCAGCACCCTCTCTCTTTATCCCTTTCACCAAATACTTTCATGTTGGGTAAGATAGTTTTCTATACTTAACTGAGTATATATGTTACTCTCACTTTGAACCAATTCTGATGAGAATGAAGTTTAAGCATTCATTGCCTGCCCCTCCCCTTACTTTTCTTTCTAATGTGAAAGTTTTTCTTTGAACATCTTTTTTATGTGAAATAATTTTCTCCATTCTTTCTCTCCCTCCCCTTTTCTCCCAATGCATCTTTTTCTCACCTATTAATTTTTTTTAAAGAGCATCCCATTGTAGTCAAGTCACAGCCATGCTTTCTGACTATGTGGACTCATTCTTACTGCCCTAATAATGAGAAAGTTCTTAGGAGTTACAAGTATCATCTTCTCATATAGGAATGTAGACAGTTTAATCTTTTGAATCCCTTAAGATTTATCTTTCATGTTTACCTTTTTATGCATCTTGAATCTTTTATTTGAAAGTAAATGTTTTATTCAGCTCTGGTCTTTTCATCAGGAAAACTTGAAAGGCCTCTATTTCAGTAAATGTTAGTTTTTTCCCCCTGAAGGTTTATACACATTTTTTTCTGGGTAGGTTATTCTTTGTTGTAATCTTAGCTCCTTTGCCTTCTGGAATATGATATTCCAAGCCCTCTGCTCCTTTAATATGGAAGCTGCAAAATCCTGTGTGATCCTGACTGTGGCTCCATGATATTTGAATTGCTTTATTTCTGGTTGTTTGAAATATTTTCTCTTTGACCTGGGATCACTGCAATTTGGCCATAATATTTCTGGGAGTTGTAATTTTTGGAATCTCTTTCAGGTGGTAATCAGTTGCTTCTTTTAATTTCTATTTTATTCACTGATTCTGGAATATCAGGGCAGTTTTCCTTAATAATTTCTTGAAATACGATGTTTAGGCTCTTTTTATCATTACTTTCAGCTAGTTCAATAATTTTTAAATTATCTCTCCTTTATCTATTTTCCAGGTAAGTTGTTTTTCTGATGAGATATTTCACATTTTTTCCTGTTTTCATTCTTTTTACTTGATTATTATTTCTTAATGTCTAATGGAATCATTTGTTTCCACTTGCACAATTCTAATTTTTAAGAAATTGTTTTCTTTAGTGAGCTTTTGTACCTCTTTTTCCATTTGGCCAATTATACTTTTTAAGGAATTCTTCTCTTTAGTGATTTTTTGTGTGTGCCAGTTACCATTTGGCCAATTCTGTTTTGTAAGGTGTTATTTTCCATAGTATTTTTTGGGGGGGCTCTTTTACCAAGCTGTTTATTCTCTTTTCATAATTTTTCTTGCATCACTCTCATTTCTTTTCCCAATTTTCCTCTACCTCTTTTGTTTGATTTAAAAAATCCTTTTTTTAAGTTCTTCCAGGAATTCTTATTGGGCTTTTGTCCAATTTATAATTTTTCTTTGAGGCTTTGCTTGTAGTTATTTTGTCACTGATACCTGCTATGGACTTTGTGTCTTGCTCTTCTGTGGTAGCTTTTTTGTTATTTACTCATTTTTTCTAGACTATTTTTTGACTTTTAATTTCATGTTAAAGTTAGGTTCTGCTCCTGGAATGCAGGAGGTACTGTCCAAAATTTTACGTTTTTTGTGTTGCTATTTTCAGAGCTAGTTCTAGGGGTCTATAAGTTTTTGGTGTTTCCAAGTGGCTTGATCCAAGAAGAGGGGAGGTTCTTACTCTCCTAGTCTATGCTCTGATCTTTACCCAGAAAGGGACTTTGCTCCCCTGCAGCCACAAGTACTAGTGCTCCTCTTGGCACTGGATCTATGACCAGGTCCCTGCTCTCCTATAGCCACAAGTGTTGGAAATATATGGACTTTGTGGACTGCCCTCTCCTTTTGACTCTCTTATTTATCCTTGGCTTCCTTTCTTTGGCAAGTTCTCCTCTCTCTAACTCTACTTTTTCTGGCTCATTTGCTAAGTCTTCATTTTTCTTCCATCTTTTAAAGTGTATGCCTCGCAAGGGTTTTCTTGGCCATCTTATCTATTACATCTTAGGGATCTTATTTACTTCCATTGCCTCAAAATGATTAGCTCCATGCTAAAACTTACAAATCTCTACATCTTGTCCCTTAGTTCAATGACATCTACAAGTACCTGTTGAATATTTCTAACATTATGGCCCACTGGCATCTAAATATAACATGTTCCACAATGAGCCCATAATCTTCCCCCAATAACTGCCGCTACCTCTTCTCCTAGCTTTCTTAGTTTTGTTGTGGGTACCAACAACTTTCTAGTTACCAAGGCACATAGCCTTGGAGTTAGTTTTGGCTCATTTCTCCCTTTAAACCCCAAATCATCCAATGAGCTGTAAAACACTATTGATTTAGCCTCTTGCCACAACCACCTTATTCAGGATCTCATTTCTTTTCATCCAGATGATTGTAACAGCTTTCCAGTGGGTCATCTTGTTACTTCCCCTTTCTCAGTCTCAGTTTCATTATATAAAAAATTAAGATTATAATAGTACTCACCTCACAGGGTTGTTGTGAAATATGGAATAAGATATGAAAAACACTTTATAATCTTGAAAGCATTGTATAAATGCTAACTATTATTAATATTATTGTTATTACTACTACCTGTGAGGGTACTCTTACCTAACAGATCACAGCACTATTACTTATAAGGTCAGTGATTTTAGAGCAGGGGTTCTTAACCTGGGGTCCATCAACTTAAAAAAATCATTTTGATAATAGTATTTCAATATGTTTTCCTTTGTAATCTTATTTATTTTATTTTCTGTATTTAAAAAAATTCTTTTGATAAGGGGTTCATAGGCTTCATCAAAAAGCAGTCTGATACAAAAAAGGTTAAGAACCCTTCTCTTAGAGAGTTGCTATGTTTAAAAAATTCATCAACCTAGTGATGAGACTCCTTGTACTTAGCTAGGCTGATCCTCAGGCAGTAGAAATACATTCCATTGCTAAGCCCATACTTGAGACCATTCCAGCTTGGTGGGATCTGCCAGAGACTGAATTTTGCTGGCAAAGCTTTTGAGAACCTAGAATCATCTCTGACCCACTCCAACACATAAGAGGAGATGCTGGTGCATTTCTAAAATATCACTCTTCATAAATATACACATTTTAAATTGATACCAGTAAATATTATTTTCTATGACAGGTGCTTACTTTGAGATAAATCGGGCTGTATGTGTTATACCTTCAAAGCTTTGGCAGAGAGGACAATACACGGTTCAGTTTTTCAAGTCTGGGAAGTATAATTTTCAATCCTTACTGAAAGTACCCAAATAGCTTGTCTTCAACCTGGAATGAGGACTAGAATTCAGGTTTCTAGTCCAGTGCTCCTTCTACCCCATCATAATGAATTTCAGTGTTTGTTCTACAGATCACAGTAACAGATTCACTAATCTGGAACGGAAACTCTGAGGTCATTTAGTCTATCCAGTCCCTGAGCAGGAATGGCCTCAGTAATATCACTAAAAATGTTAGAAAGATCTATGGAAGATCTTTAGTAAGAGGAAACTACTTCCTGAGGACAGGACGATGGTAAAAACCTGAGCTCTGGAGTCAGAGGACCTGGGTTCAAATCCCAAATCTGATACATTTTACCTGTCTAACTTTGGGAAAGTCAGTCAATGCCCTGTGCCTCAGTTTTCTATTCTGTAAAATGAGGGGGTTGAACTAGATGGCCTCTGAGATCTCTTTGAGCTCAAGGTGTATGACAGTCCTATGTTTTGGCAGACACACTTTTGGACAGCTCCAAATCTTATTTTTAAAAAGCATTTACTAACAGCAAAGCCACATCTACTTCTTTGTAATTTCTAGTTCTGCCTTCTAGGGCCAAGTCTATTCCTTTTTCCACATGAAAACTCTTAAACATTTTGAAAATTGGGGCAGCTAGGTGGTACAGTGGATAGAGCACCGGCCCTGGAGTCAGGAGTACCTGAGTTCAAATCTGGCCTCAGACACTTAACACTTACTAACTGTGTGACCCTGGGCAAGTCACTTAACCCCAACTGCCTCACTTAAAAAAAAAAAAAAAAGAAAGATTTTGAAAACTTCCCTCTGTCCATTTCTATTCCCAGGCCAAACATCAATGCTATAATAATATAATAATTGATATATAATATTACATAATAATATAATAATTGATTCCCATCCCTTGACCTACTCACTTTCTTTGGGACATGCTCCAGTTTGTCTTTCTTAAACGGTAGGACCCCAAAATGAAGACAGTCAGGTTCTTATTAGAGCAAGTAATGGATCTTGTTAAGTATTTACCTTATTCAAATTCACCCAGCATAATTTTAGGGAGCCAGAACCATCTTCTATATTTTACATAATCTTAACTCTGAACGGTATGCATTAGAATACTTGTGGCCACTTCATGGGATTCATCTTTTGCATTAATCAGGACCTAGCAGTGCTTTAGAAGTGGTCTCATCTAGAAGTGTCCTTTTGGAGTCTGTGCTCCTAATGAAGTTTAATGTCTGATCAGTTTTTTTGAATGCTGTACCAATGTTTAAAACTCATTTTCACAAGAACTGCTTACTATTCAGGTATGTTTCTCCCATCCTGGGGTAATCCTTTATATTCACCCTTATTAAATTTCTTCTTATTGATTTTCATCTGTCATTTTAGCCTATTGAGATCCTTTTGGCTACTGATATTATAATTCAGCATTTGCCTCCAAATGTCAAATCTTGTGATAATTTAATAAGCCTGCCATCTATACCTTCACCTTGGTCTTTTTTTTTTTTTTTTGGCAGGGCAATGGGGGTTAAGTGACTTGCCCAGGGTCACACAGCTAGTAAGTGTCAAGGGTCTGAGGCTGGATTTGAACTCAGGTCCTCCTGAATCCAGGGCCGGTGCTTTATCCACTGCGCCACCTAGCTGCCCCACCTTGGTCATTTTTAATGCTGAACAGAAAAGGGCCAAGAAGAGATCCCTAGGATACTTTGCAAGAGAACCTGCTCTAGTCTGGCAATAATCCTTGAATTACTACTTATTTAAATGGGGCTGTTCATCAGTTTCAAATAAACCTGAAAGTGTTATAATACAGCCCATTATTATTCAATCCTCTTCAGGAGAGATCTTGCTGAAATCCAAGTATACCCTAGGTAATCCATCTAGTTTTGTAACCCTCATCAAGTTTCGGGCCTACATCTTTCAGAATCTACCCTACTTCCCCATGAACGTTCCTCTTCAGGGGCAAGTCCCCTGAAGCATCTCTGCTATTCTCTATGGTCTTTTTTCAAATACTCACATCAGTTCAGGGATCCACAAATTCCTTTAGTAACCAGAAATATAGTTCATCTAGGTCCAATTACTTGAATTGTTTCAGTGAGGTGCAGTGATCTTTTTGTTCTTTAATTCCAATTTCTTGTTAACTATTCCTGATTCTCTATTTTCCAGCCTGAAAAATCATTCTCCTTGGTGAAGACTCCAAATAAGAGCTGCCTAGTTTTACCCTCTCTTAGCTATCCATTATCATCCACTTTGAGTGTTTGAAATCTCTTTTTTTTTTTGGTCTTTCTCTTTTCCCCAACATAGCGAACAAAGTCCTTAGCATGTATCATAACCTTCAACTATTCCTGGCTGTTAGCATTAATGACACTATTCTCATAGGACTGTGCCTGTCTTTCATATTTATTCCAAGTTAAGATCCCTTTCTTTCATTTTTCATTCCATTTCTTCTGGGCCTCTTTCATTTTCAATTTTAGGTCCCAGGATCCTCTCTTTCTGGTGTATTTTTCATGTTGTGTATAAAAACTGAAGCAACGAGTATAAACATTCCCTTCTCCTGGGTTATTATACTCTGAATTGCTTGGCCTCTTAAATAATTCTTCTCCTATTTCTTATTTGCTACTCTCTGGGGGTATCTGACAGCAGATATAAATGTGTAAGATATATGTGGCTGAGCACGTATAGGAATTTCCCTCTCCAATTTTGATTTATATACCCTTTGGATCAGAGCTGCAAGTCTCCAGACATATATATTGTCCTTGACCCTCATTAATTTCATCCCTCTCCTCTCCTCATAGCTATAGCCTGGTCTAGAAATCCATATGCCATTCCCTTAACATCATTTTTTAAACCAGCTGTTCACTTTCCCAATATTCAGCAATAGCAGTTTCAGACACTGAGTCCCTGAATAAATATGGAAGAATTATCTAGGCTGTTGAATGTTAGTGTACTGCATTTGTTTAAAAGCAAATATTTGGTATTTGTAGGGAGGGTGTGGGGGGTCGAGAAGAGGGAAGAAGTAGTTAGGTTTAATAGATGCATTTCTTTCTTTCTTTCTTTTTTGTGTGTGAGGCAATTGGGGTTAAGTGACTTGCCCAGAGTCACACAGCTAGTAAGTGTTAAGTGTCTGAGGCCGGATTTGAACTCAGGTCCTCCTGACTCCAGGGCCAGTGCTCTATCTACTGCGCCACCTAGCTGCCCCTGATGCATTTATTTCTAAAGAAATAAAGCTATACAAGTGTGTGAAGTTTTACTCACTGTAAATGCTCACAACATGCTGGTTGTTATACAGAACGGATAGAAGACACAATCCCTGGCATCAGGAAGCTCTCTTCAATATAACTGAAGCACACATGGACATATACTCCAATCAGATCATTCCACTTGGCAGGAATTTCTAGCAGCTTTCACAACATTCATTGTGCCTTGTATCCATCTCCTGAACATGAAACTATGGTTTTCACAGCAAGAAAAATAGACCTACCTTTTGGATTTAGTGCTTGTTCTGGGTCTATATTCATGAGATTCATCTTCAATGCCATTTTGTCTTTTATACCAGTCGAACAATGTTCGCAGAATGGAAGGCAGGCAGTATTCTGAAAGGGAGCTCATTGAGCTTATTACCTACAGGAAGGAGGAAAAACTATTAGCTTAAATGTTCTCACAGTTTGCCATTTATGTAGAAACATTTTATTTCAAAAAAGCATATCCAAGTATATTCATAACGGAATTTTCCTTTTTTACCAAGCAATCTTGTTCATTTTATTTATGACTACATTCTCAAAAGCCTGAAACCATCAATACTGACAGATGCCCTTTATGTTCTAACAATTCTGCACTTCAATAATGTTAATTACTTTGATTCTAATTCCACTCATTCTAGAAATTAGATTTTAATTGCAAACAGATTATTCATGAACCCCACCAAAACTCATCCTGGTAAAGTTCTCAAGGAAAGAATAAAAGCATGACAATTGTTTATGCAAACATAAGTTTCATTCTTTATCTTGAAAGTCCATCTCCCTTTCAGTTAATGATTTCAAAGAGGTTTATTCAATTTAATTTGTAAAGCATTTTCTTTGTGCTAGGCACTATGGTAAGTCATAAGGATATAAAGTCAAAGAAAAAACATTCTATGATCTCAAGGCACTAATATTCTGCTAACAGAATACAATATATACACTGATAAGTAAATACCAACTAAATTTTTTTGGGGGGGTACGAATAATTGAGGGATCATGCAAGACCAACTGTGGGAGGGGGCACTTGAGCTGAGCCTTGAAGGGTGCCAAGGGTTCTAAAAAGTGGAGATGAAGAGGGAGAGGATTGTAGATGGGGTGACAAAGGCGTGGAGTTGGGAAATGGAGTGCCAGGAATGGTGAAGAACAAATAGGTCATTTTGACTAGAATGCAGAGTACATAATGGGGCAATAATGGATAATTAACCTGGAAAAATGGCTGGGAATCAAATGTGTGAAGAGCGTTCAATGCAAAACAGAGAAGTTTGTGGTTTATCTTCAATGCCACTGGGAATCAAAGAAGCTTCTCAGGCAGAAGATTGAAGTGGTCAGAACTGTGCTTTTCAATTTGACAATGGTATGGAAGATGGATTAGAAAGGGATAACCTGGATGCAGAAACATCAGCTAGGAGACTATTGTAATAATCCACGTAAGAAGCAATGAGATATGAATTAGGGTGGTAGCCATTGGAGTAGAGAGAAGAGCATGGATATGATGGATGTTGTGGAGGCAGGAGAATCTGTAAAATTTGTGAAATGATTGGACAGGGGGCAGTGAGTAAGAATGAAGAATAAAAAATGATTTCTAGTTTTTGAGTCTAGGTGACAGGAATTGTTATGCCCTTGATAGAAATAGAAACATTAGGAGGAGGGATAGATTATAGGAGTTGGGGAAAAGAAATTCATTTCAGATATATTAGGTTTCAGATGCCTATGTGACACCTCGGCAGAGATGCGCAGCTAGCTGGGTGTTGGAAAGATGGAACTGCAGTTCGGGATAGAGATGAGGGCTAGATGTAAATAACTGAGTGTCATCCAAACAGGATAATCATTATGGTTGAGAGCCTTGAGCTCATGCCATACAAAGACTGGTTGAAAGAGGAGTGCATGTTTAGCCTATACACATGAAAAGACCTTAGCTGTCATGCAGTCCAGTGTTTCTTAATCCAACCTATATTGTGAAAAAAAAGTGCCTTTTCTGTTATGGATGGTTCTCCTTTTTGAAGCCATAACTCCCTGATTGGTGGTTCAGGTTGAGTGGAGTAATCCATCAATCCACAAACACATATTAAGTACCTACTCTACATCAGGCACTGCATAGGCTTATGGTTTTAGCATGGCTTATACTTCTGTCAACAAAACAGTACCATCACAAAACAGTAATGCAAAAATGACAAAACATAAGAACTTGTCTGATCCTAATTAGTACAATATTCACTTAATAGAGTGATTCTTATCCTTTAACAGCTTAATTAACTGCTTTCACTTTAAAGTTTAGGCCTGGTCTGCAGTAATCCACAGTCCCTACTCTCCCCTCCTCCTTTTTAAAAAATTTACAATCTGCACTCTAGGACTAAGAGTGCTAGAGAAGGAGGTCTAAGGATGAAGGAGGACTCAGTTTTAAATTTTAATAGGTGTCAAGAAGTAAGGACTTTTGGTAGTAAAAATTTTACAGACTGGAAAAAAAATTGCTTTAGATTGATGCCAGGGCATGGACCAGAGGCTGGAAAACATGACTGTCTATCTCTAGTGAGGTTAGGAACACAAGGATGAATCTAAACTATTTCTGGTTTGACTTTCTACTCCTTCTCTATCATAAATCAGTTAAGATAACCAGTAAAGGAACTAAACGGTCTAACATTATATCATATAATTAGATTGTCATATAGGATTATATAACATAATATATGATTATAATGTATCATATATGTAATATATATCACATATAAATTATGTAGGATAAACTTACCTTCTTATTTGTGTTTTCAAGAGTGATAAAATAATGGAATTTGGCAGACACCTAGGGGCCCCACCTGATTGATTTAGTATTGTTTAAATTGGGTGAAAATGAGAAACTAAGTACCTACTTGGGGATGATTGGATGGAAGCCACACCTGGCCAGCCCTGAGTGAAGTGTTGGTGTACTACTGACAGCAGCAGGGGACCATTCTCAGCCAACCAGCCTGAAGAACCTCCCCTTTGGGGGAGGGAAAGAGAAAGTAGGAAGGGGAATGCTCACTCTGAGAAGCTCTCTCTTTCTTTTTGTTGAGTTTCAGAGCATATGGCACAGCTGACTCTCATTGAAACTACAGGCCCCAGGTGGTGAGTTTGTGGAAGCGAGGCCAGCTCTTCGAGCTAGCTGAACTGGAAGCAAGTTTGGGGTTTGAGTCAGTCTTTGCTAGAACCAGAGAGCTTATTCATTTTCCTCTTCTCCTATTTCCTTGTCCCAGGCTTTATTAACTTCACCTTTGTTGTAAATTTTATTCCCATTAATAAAACCTGGTTTATTTGTGGAAAAGAGGCTGTTAATCTCCTTTCTTATTAGTCTGGGAGAAATAACTAAAAAAAAGCAGTTTGGAAGGGAGGAAACTTTGGACCTAGAGGTCCTTCATTATTTTCTGAACCCCAATATTGTGGCGAGCCACCCAATTAATTCTCCCCATAATAAATTTGGCCCCTACACAAGTCTTAAATTTTTTTCATTATCTTATATAAATCTCTTGTTATTCTCAAGTGTGAATTCAAGAAATATTCTACTATCCAAATATACAACAAGAGATTTACTTCTATTCAGTGCATAGTAACTCTTTCATACAGTACTTCAAAATTACTATTAACATGTATGTGTTCTTACTTACCAACCAATTTCATCTATATACTTATTTTTCCAGGACTTAGTACAATCAGTATGACATCAATTGTTCAAATTATGATATAGATAGTTACTGACATGGGCAGCTAGATAGCAGAGTATATAGAGCACCAGCCCTGGAGTCAGGAGGAGCTGGGTTCAAATGGGACCTCAAGTATACTTCCTAGCTGGGTGACCTCAGGCAAATCACTTCACCCTATTTGCCTCAGTTCCTCCTCTGTAAAATGAGCTGAAGAAAAAAAATAGCAAACCACTTGAGTTTCTTTGCCAAGATGGAGTTCATTTTTGCCCAAATGGAGTCATGGAGAGTCAGAAACAACTAAGATGACTCAACATCAAGAACAAATGGTTACTGACCATTTATTTAATTAAGTAATCGAAGTCAAGTTTATTGGCCTAAAGTGTGTAGGCTCCATTCTTTCTTTTCTTGTTTTAAAAGATTGGGACATTTTCCCTTTTCCCTGCCTGCTGCAACTTTCTTAGCAGCATGGTGGAAAGAGCACTGGCTTTGGAATCAGAGGGCCTGGGTTCAAATCATACTTCTCTCACTTGTGTAATCATGGGCAACTCACTTATCCTCTCTGGCTTTCATTTATCTCATCTTTAAAATGAGGGTTGTTGGATTAGATGGCCTCTAATGTTCTTTCTACCTCTAATTGTGTGATCCTATATGGTCTTTTGATCACTGCCAACTCAACATCATCAAATATGCCAGTTCTCTTAGTATCCCTGGATGTAAGTTATCCGGCTTGTGACTTCGGACTCATTAAGGGCAACTACATGCTCATACTCTCTCTCTCTTTATCATGGACATTAATATTTGATTAACTACTTTTATACTCTTCTTTCCTGTCCAGAGATTATTCTCCAAGGAAGAAGCAAATTAAGAGCCAAACAGTTCCATCTTTCCCCCATTTAGGTATGAGATGTGGTAATCCACTTTATTAGGGGCATTCCATCCCTGGCCAAGAGCCTGTGTTTGGGACTGTGGTAAAAAATCCCAAACTCATTCTCAGATACTGTTCCTTTATTTTTAGATAGCTATATAAATGCTATTAGCATTTAGTTATTATTATTGTTATTATCATTACCAATGAGTAATTCACTTCCAGAAATCTGCCCTTTTCTTCAGAAGCCTTTGCTTTCAATAAGCAGTAGTAATGAAAATACCATCTGTGTTCCTAAGGTCACCTGTTTTTTTCCCAAGAATTCATAATCTCTTAGCAGAGATTTTTACATTCCTTCTGGCAGCATCATTTTGTGTCAATGTGAATCACCAGAAATGGTCAAATAATCTGCATACATGATTTGGAAAGGCAATAGGCCTCTCTACTGAAATACTGCCATCATCAGGGGTTCTTTACCTTTAAATATATGAAAAAAAATACTCTGCCATTTTGTAGTGCCCTTCTTCCAGAAACCACAAATTTATGAACCATTCAAATTAATACCCAAATACTAACAAGTACGAATCATGATCTTCATCCTTAAGAAATGTGTGATTAAGTTGAGAAGATGGAACACAAAACAGAGCTAATCAGATCATCCAACATACTGTGCTTGTTAATAATGATAATAGCTAACATTTATATACTTATCTAAGATGAAAGAGATAATATTCAAGATTAAGTTTTGGATAGCACCGTTATGCTAATTGATTTCAGAGGAAAGAAAGATTATCTTGGGCTTGGGTTTTCGGAGTTGGCTTCTGGGTTGCCAGACTATAGTGTATAACCAATAAGCAAATCCAGAAGTAAAGGGCAGCATCATGGAATTTCATGATAGTGTAATGGGGTGGGAACATTTGCTAAGGGCAAAACCTAAGGAGTAGTGCTGGAGAAAAAAGGAAAAATTAGGGCACTTTGGGTAAAAATGGCTGCAGTGTCTCCTTTCCCAGTGTTTAATTTGCAACTGACATTGTGAGATTTAAAATTGGATACTAGAGTGGGGAGGTGAATGGACTGGTACAAGGGCATTCACCTCCCCAGAGTAAAGAACCACAACATGAAGACACTAAAGTGAAGCACAGGGAAACACTGATCTCTAGAACTATTTTAGGACTATGAGATAAACATATAGTGCCTAGTCATGGTTTAGCTAGAAGAAATATGGATTTTGTTTTATAACCATGATATAAAAGTGAGTGATCTCACTGATAGAGATCCTCCTTTGGACCAGTGGGGTAGTTTATAGAGAACTCAGAGCTCAGAGGATGGGCAACCATTGATGGATGGCAAATTGTACTGTTGGAGGGAATTCTTTTTTTTTTTTTGGAGGGAATTCTTAAATTGTTGAGATCACAGATACATTTGAGTAGTCCTCACATCAGACAGGGGTAGGCATTATGGTTATGTTTTAAAGAGAGGTCAGGAGAATGATGAGATCCAAAGTGACTTATTCAGATAGAAGAACTGATGATTTTGATTCTTTCCACTATTATCTCTAATTGAACTTCTTAGGTCAAGTGTAATGTTTCTGATTTTATCTTTAAACTCTGCTTATTAATCACCTATTGCAAACGTAACTATTCTACATTTTTGGGCTATTCTGTGTGGTGAGCTCTTTTCTATTTAGACTCATGTGCTCCCGTCTTTTCCCATTCACATGAAGTATGAACAAAGTAGACACTGACCCAACATTGCTCTTTTTTTATGAAGTGACCTATTTTGGTTTGGCCATTTAAGCCTAGAATTTCCTCAAGAGCAGGGCCTACTTGTTACCCACTTATTTTTATAGAGTAACCATAGATATCTGAGCACCTAAAATTGGTAGGAGTGCAAAATCACAGAAAAAAATTTATTTAGGTATTACCCAATTTATGAATGGGTTAAGTTTTAAAAGCTCACTTGTAAGCCAAGTCATTTGCTCAGAAAATACTCAGAATTCATTTTTCAATAGGAACAATGTTATAAATTGTAAAGCCTACAATTCTAGCTGTGATGTTTAAAATCTAATGTGTGGTCACCTTAAATTAGAAAAGCTTTAGCACCAGTCTTTGGGCATTAAACATTTATTAAAGTATATTAGGAATTAGCAGAGAGAGAGAGAGAGAGAGAGAGAGAGAGAGAGAGAGAGAGAGAGAGAGAGAGAGAGAGAGAGGAAAAACAGCCTTCATCTAGCTATCTAAGAGAAAGAAAGCATTCCTCCCATTCACAGCCAGTTCATGAACGAAAAGACTGTGCTCCTTCGCCACTTATCCCAGGAGCCCCCTGTGAAACAGGAAGCAGGGCTGTCCACACACACAGCTCCAAGCTAACTGTCTGGTAACTTTGAGTGACACAATCCTCAGGCAGCAGGCACAGCTTCTGGTCGCCAATCTAACCTTCAAAACCCCAGAAAGGTCACCTCATGCTTTCTCCTTAGGGCAGAGCTTCCTTGCAATGTCTGTCTCAGCAGGTTGGTGGTGCTCCAATTCTCACAAAACAGTGGCCAGTTTCCCAATCAACAAACTCCATAAGATACTTGAACATAATACTAATAGTATTATTTCAACCATTCCTAATGACCACTTATAGTTCAATTTCTACTTGAAAATTCATTCTAAGTTTCAATACATCCTAAGCCAGCATTTTACTGACCCTGTATGGCAGCAGCTTCCTTAGAAGCAGTGTAGGGGTGATAAGTTGCCTCAGGGATGAGGTTGATATCCCAGAGCACCAATAACTTATTAATGCCCTACACCTGTTGGATTGGAGAAATTGGAGAAATCACCTCTCTCAGTAAATTACTCCCCAGATGTTTTCAACTAGCAAACAAAGAGCAGTTGTCCCCATGGGGGAGCAACTCTCTTTCCATTTCCACCTCCCATCCCTACATGATAGATATATAGATATATAGATATATATATATATATATATATATATATATATATTTTTTTTTTTTTTGCAGGGCAATGAGGGTTAAGTGACTTGCCCAGGGTCACACAGCTAGTAAGTGTCAAGTGTCTGAGGTCAGATTTCAACTCAGGTCCTCCTGAATCTAGGGCTGGTACTTTATTCACTGCGCCACCTAGCTGTCCCCATGAATGGTTTTTAAGTACAGTATTTATACATAAGCTGGGGTCAGGTGGGATGGCTTATAAAAAATAACTAATGTAATTGTTTTTAGATCCTAGTAAATTCATAACAGAAAGAAAAAAGGCTAAGAATTATCCTAAAATCTTGCTCCTCCCCATCGAAAAGACATTCTTCTCTGATAAGAGGAAACACTTATAAAAGGATGTTAGCTGCTGAACCCATGGAACTCCTTTCTTTCTTTCTTTCTTTCTTTCTTTCTTTCTTTCTTTCTTTCTTTCTTTCTTTCTTTCTTTCTTTCTTTCTTTCTTTCTTTCTTTCTTTCTTCCTTCCTTCCTTCCTTCCTTCCTTCCTTCCTTCCTTCCTTCCTTCCTTCCTTCCTTCCTTCCTTCCTTCCTTCCTTCGTTCCAGTGATCTAAAAGTCTATGCTACTGACTTTTAGGAACTCACAAAGGCTTGGGGTACACTCCATCTAAGTATTTTTAAAAACTCTATTTTTCAAGTACCCACTGCTGTCACCATAAATAAAATAAAATGCACTTTTGACACTTAAGACACCTCTGGAGAAACCATTCAGTAATGTGCAGACAGTTACTTCCCTGAGGTGTGACTGTACATTTCTCTTTGTGTATGTCAACACTCATCATGAAGTCTCAGCTAGAATCATTTTGGTCACCCTTAAAAAGTCACCCTTAAGCAATTCTTGGTATTGGACCTACCTGGCCTACTTTCCTTGGCAAATTTACAGAAGCCATCTTGAGCAGGCATAAAAGGTCAACATAGAGTGCTTGTGTGTAAGCTTAAAAAAAAAAAAGTCTGTCATTGCTCTTTTTAAAGTCCAGTCAGGAAGGAAGGGTGGAATTTTCAAAAAACCTGGCTCCCTCAGCTCAGGAAGGGAGGAAGGTCTATCCACCCTGTTGGTTGCTCCACTCTTTCATTTACTGGAAGAAAAGCCAGTGGTGAGATGAATCCCTGCTCTGTGCTGCAGCTGGCTGAAAGGGAGTGGGCCGACAGACAAACCTGTCCTTGTTGCCCTTAAATGTCACATCCTTCCATCAAAAATGAGCTAGGCCCCATACAGTTCAAGGATATAAGGGCTGCAGAAAGCACAGAGCTGTAATCCTGGTGTGCACAGGGCCCTCCATGTACTTTATGTAAATGTTTTCTTAATATTTCTTTTGGCATAATATATATAAATACACTAAATGAAACTTTTCTTCATGCTGTTACCTTGACATTAATTTTTCATAAGCATCTTATACTGGGTAAATGAAAGAAGGAAAAATTCACACTATTTTAATAATCACTCTTAGGAGACATTCTATAGTTTATATTCCTGAGGCCAATTTGATCTGAATGGTGCATTCATGTGCACTTTTTAATGCAACTCTACTGATTCTTGGTTTAATTTCTCCTCCTGCCATGGATATAAACCCTCTTGCAGGTAGCTATCACCACTGTTTTGCACATATCATGTCATTTTACATTAGGATTCTGTTTCCATAGAAAATATGAATTAAAATATAGGCCACAGAGGAAGAATCAATTATCTTCTCTGCTAGGGCTATGATTACTACTTTACTACTTGGGACTGTTTTTCCTTTTCAAAAACTTTTATTCTAGTCATATGGATATAGATCTGGGAATATCATTTTTACCACATACTTCCTGAATAGAGAGGGAATACATAGATTTTTCAAAGAAATGAGAAAAATGAGGTACACCCAAGTAAGAGTGGAAAATAAATGATCTGAAAAGATATAGAAATAAGCAAAAATATCCAATCAAATGTTCTGGAAATCACGGAATACATATTGGGAAACTCCATGGGTCACAATGATCTATTGCAACAGTAAAGTGTAATACAATGAAGATATATTATTTTTTCCTCAAAAGGCTTAACTGTCACATAGCATCCAGGAAAGATCACAATTTCCTAACACATAAATACAGGGCCTAAAGAATAGAGATTAAAAGTAAGTTCAGTAAGGTTCTATCAAGTTCATGTAAGATGAGATTTTTTCAGATTCTCCCCAAAGTTTCTACTTTCTAGAAAAGGAACTACGCTCTTCCCTGCTGAATAAGGTATCACCAACTGAAATTTTAAAATATTCTTTGTATGTTCTAGGCTGTTGAAGTATTAACTTTGCCGATGAATCAAATGCTTTGGAGATACAAACTTTTATGGCACACTGAAAAATGGCAGACACATAATTAAATAGCCTTGATCCTCTGTTTTTCCTTCTATCCCTTCTCTCCAACTGTGTTAGTTGCCTAGGTAGGGAAGTTAGGGAAGTAGGTATAGCTCCATGCATCAGAGATTAAATGCTCACCCAAAATAAGCACAAGCAGAGCAACAGAATCACTGGTTTTTGATGCTAGAATGTATTGTTGTAACCAACTAGTCTAATTCATATCCAAAAAAGAATCCTCATTCTGGGACAGCTAGGTGGTGCAGTGGATAAAGCACCAGCCCTGGATTCAGGAGAACCTGAGTTCAAATCCAGCCTCAGACAGCTGACACTTACTAGCTGTGTGACCCTGGGCAAGTCACTTAACCCTCATTGCCCTGCAAAAACAAAACAAAAGAATCCTCATTCTAACACATCTGAAAAGTGGTCATCCAGTCTTTTCTTGAAGACCTCTGATCAAGGGGAGCCCAATACTTCCTGAGGCAATGCATTCAATTTCTTTATAGAATATCCATTCGGAAGTTTTTCCTTAAGTTGGGTCTAAATCTGCCCCTTTGCATCTTCTACTTATTGCTTCTAGTTCTGTCCTCTGGAGCCTATCAGACTTACTTCCTTTTCCATATAATAAATAGGCTTTTAAGTACCTGATGACAGCTGTTGTTTCCTGAATCTTTACTACATTAAACACCACCATTTCTTTCAACCCATCCTTAAGTGACCTGGACCCAAAACCTCTGACCATCCTGGTTATTCTCTTTTGGATATATTCCAATTTATCAATGGCCTTCCAAATATGTGGTGGCAAGAATGAAACTAAATACTCCAGATGTGGTCAGAGCATGGCAGGGTACAGTGGAATTATCAACTTGTTCCTGGAAGCCGTCTTAATGAAATCCAAGGTTGCATTACCTTTTTTTGGCTGCACAATTAATCATATTGGGAATGTAGTCATTTTGACTTTTGTCCTGCCACTGGACAGCAATGATTCAGAAAGAGAGAGAGTGAGGCTGATGACTCTGTACAACTCTGCCGCCCTTAAATCCAGGTCAGGCATAAGACATCACCCATAATGTCACTGGTCCTCTTCAAAAATGAAGGACAAACAACTGTTTCAGCTCTCTCCCCTGGTTTTCTCTCTCCCCCTCTATTTGATTGCTGTTCTATGCACACGGTTGCCTTCTGATCTACTTGGCCACATCCAGGAAATGAGTTCTTTGGTCTCTGGACATTTTGAGATCATGTTTGGAGGACAAAGTGTTACTGATACCTTCACTTAAAACAAGATCTCAGCTCCTCCCCCAACTCAGCATAAACTGAATGGTCTTATCTCCATGGAACCATTGAATAAGGCTATGCTGGGTAAGATAATTCTCAGTTTCAACTGTTCCATACATAGACACACATATGTGGGTGTGCCTATGTATAAATAAATATATGTGTCTCTATATAAATACACACATATATGTTTACTTTCTATCTGCAGCTTTGCTTGGTTTCAACTCAACATGCCCCTCCCAGTATAAACTGATCATTTCAGATCTCATCAACTTGCTGCTCACTTAGCCATGGATGCTCAACATCTTCCCACCTCCCTCAACCTGCTCTCCCTTCTGATTGGAGGCTTGGAGGGTGGAGCATTAAATTTTACTCAGTGCCTTCCTTTACAGAGGGCAGAACCTACACTTTGCCCCTCACTGTTTTCCATTTGCAGCTCTGCCTGGTCTCAGCTCCACAGAACAAGATGCTGGGTATCCCATGCTGCACCCCACTCTCACCATTTTCCAGTTTCCTTTTGTTCATTGTCTTTTTCTATTCGATTGTAAGCTTCTTGAGGGGCAGGGATAGTTTTTCTCTTATTTGTATCTCTAGCACTTACCACAAGTAGGCACTTAATAAATATTTATTGAATTTAATTGAATGTGTTCTTAATTTATCTTTCTAGCATTATTTTTCTATCACTCCTCTGTAGAAACTCACTAGTCCAGCTATGTTATTTTATTCATTTTCCTTTGAACTTTTCAACCTTTGTGCTGTGAGATTAAAAATTGGATATTAGATCATAAATCTCCCCTACTTAACCTTTCTCTTAATTTATCTCCCAGACTAGTAAATGTTTTATTGTTATGGTAGTCACAAGGTGATGTTGATTAGAAGGATAGGAAAGTAGAAACAATACAAATCGTCTTAAGTCTAAGCTTAGTCTATATTCCTTATAAAAACTCACCCAAACCTAAAGGCCACCTTTGGAGAGAGCGAGACCATCCGTGCCGCACAGTCAGGAGCCCCTGCCAAGCCGGCAAAAAGCCCCACTTCTGTTCTCTCCACCCCGGAAGTCAAGTGCATCGCAGGCCGTCTGACGTGCGCAGCAGGCGGACTGTTGGTCTCCTCCCCAAAAGGGTGGTCCTTCAAAAACTGGCGTCTTTCAGTTATCCTAACCGACTGTTAAAAACCTTTCATATTTTTTACCACAGTGCTTTTGTATCCTCATGCAGAATGCCATCCTTTCTCTGCTCCACCATTCATTCAAAAACCATTTAAGTGCCTGCTGAATGCAGTACATTGTTCTAGGCACCAGAAGAAGTGAAATACTGTGATATGACATAGTCCCTGCCCTTATGTGGCTTACAGTATAATAAATACATTGGAAAGTTGCTAAATTAAATGCTCTGCTGAGTTTTAGGGGGAAGATGATTACCAACCAGAGAGGATCAGGGAAGATTTCATGAATGAGGGGGCATGTGGCCTGAACTTTAAGTCTGAGCAGGATTTCAACTGGTCATCAGAGGGGAAGGTATTCCAAACACAGGAAAGAACATCAGATAAACAAGTACCTCTGAGCTAAAATATACTCAAACCACGAAAACTCCCCTGTATTAGTGGCCCTGGACTCCCCTGACCACTATAATGCTTGGGAGATTCTGAGACTTGGATCAGGGTGCTTGAGCAGCAGTGTCTCCCTTTCCTTTTTAGTTGTGGAGAGAAAGACACAAAAGAGTTGAATGCATGTTCAGCAGGTTAGAGAGTGGTTCAGTTTGGCTGGAGTATAAAATGTACATGATATGAGAAGACTCTGGAAAGGCAAGGTGTTGCCAGATTCTGGAAGGTTTTGAATGTCAAAGGAATTTAAATCCAATCCAATCCACATTTATTAAGTACCTACTATGTGCTAGGCACTATATGCCAGGCAATAAAACTAACTGCTTTGTTGCTGATGAGTTGTTTTTCATTCTGACTCTTCATGACCCCAAGTTGTGTGTGCAAGTGTATGTGTTGTGGCTTTTTTTGGGGGGGGCAAATATACTGGAGTGGTTTGCTTTTTCCTTCGGTTCATTTTACAGATGATGAAACTAATGCAAATGGAGTTAAGTGACTTGTTCAGGGTCACAGAATGTCTTGAGGCCAGATTTGAACTCAGAAGATGAGTCTTCCTGTGTTCTATCCACTGAGCCACCTGGCTGCCTGTGTTAACCGATAGGGATACAATTAATAAAAAGAAATCTGGTCCCTGCCCTCAAGGAGTTTATAATCTAATGAAAGGAGATGACACATAAAAGAAGACAGAAAAACAATGGGGAGACTAAGGGGTACGTGTTCCATGGATTTGAAACCAAGTGGAGCATCAGATGCAGAATAGAGTGTGAGAGGGAAGAGACTACCTTGGAAGGTAGTGAGTTCCCTCTTCCTGGAGATTTACAGGTCACCTGTAGAGAGAGGATTCTTTTCCAGGGATGGTGAGAGATAGATCAAAGGTGTTGACTATGCAGCCTAAACTAGATTAAAATGTAATTGGCGAGGGGGGGTGGTACAGTGCAGCTAGGTGGCTCAGTGAATAAAGCAGCAGCCCTGGATTCAGGAGGACCTGAGTTCAAATTTGACCTCAGACACTTGACACTAGCTGTGTGTCTCTTGGCAAGTTACTTAACCCTCATTGCTTCACCAAAAAAAAAAGAAAGAAAGAAAGAAAGAAAGAAAGAAAGAAAGAAAGAAAGAAAGAAAGAAAGAAAGAAAGAAAGAAAGAATATTCTGGTAACTGCATGAAGTACAAAATGAAATGGAGAGTGAAGGTGGACATCTGTACAAATTCTATAAACACCTTTACCCTAAGTCAGCATACAAACTGCCTTAGCTTGATGAATTTCCTCCTCCTGAATTATTATAGCATCTAGCTGTTTACACTTTCAGTTGGCAATTAATCACACACTTCCTTGTGGCATCTCTCCTTTTGTAATCCTGAACTCTTAACTAAAGCTTCCGCTGTTATTTACTTTCATGACTTTGTCTCTTTTTTCCCTAAATAGGCTATCAGCATCTTGGGGACAGGGACTATCTTACAATGCTCTATATCCTTTTGTGAGATTTAAAATTGGATATAAGAGCATTAAACTCCCCTTTAACCTTTCCCTTATATATCTCTCATACCAGTAAGAGAAAGAAACCTCTGAGCTTTAATTAGCTTTTATTGTTTGGGAATCAATTAGCCAACAAACAGGTGATACTGATTAGGGAAATAGTAAAGTAGAAATACAAATGAATAGTCTTAGATCTAAGCTTAGTCTATATTCTTTTATAAAACTCACCGAATCCCAAAGCTACCTCTCAGGCGTCAAGCGCGTGCTGCCACTGAGGACCAGAGCCAATCACCCTAACATGCCACACCCCATCAAACCTGAGCCAGCATGTGTGTGCTGAGAGTGAGAGAACACTTCCGTTCTCTCCTTATTTTTAAGCTCGAGTCCTGGAAATCTCGCATGCTCGGCCACACTCTCCTGGGCAGCAGCAGGCGTGTGGCTGTTCGTCATGGTCTCCTCCCCGAAAGGGCGGTCCTTCAAAAACTGGCGGTTAAATTTTAGTTAAAAACCTTAATTTTTTTACCACATTTTCCAGCACCTGGCACAATGACCGTTACATAGCAGAGCTTCAAAATATATCTGCAGACTTGATTGATATCAGCAACATCATTTTATAAGCAATTCTAACAAGCTTGGTTATCTATTTCCTCAGCCTTCAGAAGATCAGAAACAGCACATTAGTGTGGATGGTGGGGGTTGGGTGGGGAGGAGGGAAGAAGGTGCCCTTTAGAGACAGACACTTTTACAACACTGAAGAATGACAGCCAACACTAAAGGAGAAGAGAGACCTATAAAAAGCAGGCACAGAACTATAAAAATACAGCAGCCTGAGGTTATTTACCAGAGGGGCCAACAGCTGTATAGACCTTAATAGCCCCCAAGAGCATCACAGTATTTCAGCCCAGTGCAATAAATGATGTCCCTAATGATAATCCTGAGTCATCGAGAAAAGGCTAGATAGTGTTGTTCCGTATCTTTAAAAAAGAAAGGCAGGAAAACAGTTGTGACAGTCTGAAAAATCTTCATTTTGGAGCCTCTCTGAAGAGTCATAAGCCTTGTAGGTGACAGATTGTCTCTGTTCTACACATGACTCTTCCTGCCTGCCACCCCAGTCTGTGCCCATTTTCTAGAATTATTCTATGCCAAAAATCATGCTAGAAATATCCAGACCTCTGTTATAGTCCATGGATTCTCACTAGCCAATCCTTAGGGCTTCCCTTGCCTCTGACAACAGAGATAAGAAATCAGTGAGATTGCTGGAGATATCACACCTCCCTATAAGACACCTGGGTTTTCTCTGAATTGCTGAGCTGCATCACTGAAGAATTCAGGCCAGGGAACCAGGCATCCCAATTACTGAACTTGGAGGAGTGAAAAGAGATTGGTAGGAATTCTTCCACTTGAGTACTATAGTGGATGGAATGCTGGAGGTGGACTCAAATTGACCTCGGACACTTAACCAGTTCTGTGAACCTAAGCAAGTCACTAAACCTTATTCTCCGTCATCTGTAAAATGGTGATAATAACAGTACCTACCTCTCAGGGTTATTGTGAGGATAAAAGGAGATTATATTTGTAAAGCACTTTGAAAATCTTAAAGTGCTGTAAAAGGCATAATAATAATAATAACAATAATAGTAATAAATAAATAAACAAACAAATAAATAAAATAAAAGTGACCAGATGTTCCAGACCTGGAGAGTAGCCTCTCACCAAACTATTAGTGACACTCCCTTCATTTTTCTGCTGTGGCTTGAAGACCATATTGCACATAAAAGGATAAGGACAGTTATGCTTGAGCACTAGAAAAATCTACCTGTGATTAGAAAAAAAAAGGGCAGAGAATCTGAAGATACAGCTGTAAGCTCAGCTCTGCTCTTGCAATTATAGGTATAGCTCTGCAAATACAGTGAGCATATTCTTACCCACCCCTTGTGTATTTAAGCTCTGCCAATCATCATAAAGCACAGATGTGCAGGCTGCAGGCACTATTTAACACCAATCTAAATATCTAACAAAAATATGTTTTACATGTCAATTAGCAGTTACACCATTGAAACAGCAGTCCCAAAGGTCACCAGTAAGTTTCTTTTTAAGAAATGTTTTTTATTAAATTTTAGTTTTTCAATTAATAGCAATTGATTTTCTTTTCCTCGCACCTACCCCCATTGATTAAAAAAAACAGAAAAAAGAAAAACAAAATACTTGTAACAAACATGCATAGTCAAATGTAATGGTGTTTGGCACATACTCCAGACCCTCTTTATACTAGAACAACAAATTCCCACGTTGGCCATGTCCAAATATATGTGAACATGTGTATATATGCATTAATACAGATGTATATATGCATGTATATTTATATGTGTATAGATATAGCTATATATGTGTATATGTATGTGTGTGTACATATACACACACACACACATATATATATATACATATATATACATACATACATATAGGTGTGGAAGTGTGAGGGAGTGTAAACATCCGCATACCCCCAAATCTACACATTTAAAATTCTGCACCTAAATTAAAAAAAAAAGAAAAATAATAATAATTAAAAAAAAGAAGATAAAAAAAAATTCTGCACCTAGAGTCCATCGTCCATTTCCCATCAGCTCCACTGCTTTTGGACTTCTTTGGAACTCTCCATTATGCCTTCCTTCCTCAGGATACTCATCAATGGGAAATCTCATTATGCTGCATGACTGAATCTGCCCTGGTACTCACATCTCATCAGCAGCCACTTCCCCTCTGATTGGAGTCTTTGATTGGAGGGCAGGGCCATGGGCTCCAGGATGCAGTTTTTATCCCCCTTTCCAGTTGGTACACTAGGTTTAGACTTGCACAGAACTCTTCATCATGCACTCCTCTCCCTTCTCTCCTCACCTTTTGGCTTCCTTTTGTGAACTGTCTTCTCCTGATAGATTGTAAGCTCCTTGAGGGGAGAGACTCTTGTTTTTATTTGTATTCCCAGTGCTTAACACAGTGCCTGGCTCAATGGAGGTACTTAATAAAAGTTTATTGACTGTCAGGAGGTGGGTAACATGCTTCATCATGAGTCTTCAAAAACTGTAGTTGGTCATTGCATGGCTTAGAAGTCTTAAGTGTTTCAAAGTTGTTTCTATCTACAATTTTGTCATCACTGTACAAATTGTTCTTGTTCTGCTTTCTTCATTTGGCATCAGTTTGGACAATCTGACCCAGGTTTCACCACCACCAAAGACTTTCTCATTGCTGATTTCAGTGGTATTTTCTCGGTCTTCATTTTCCTTGCCCTCTCTGAAGCATTTCATAAGCCTGATCACTCCCTATTTCTTCCAATACTTTACCTCCTCTTAGTTTCCATGACGTATTATTCTTGATTTTTACAGGATGATAGGATTTAGTGTTGAAAGGGATTTAAGAGATCATCTCATTTTCCAAGAATCTTGGAACCTGAGAGTTGGAAGGCAGCTCGGAGGTTATATAATCCCACCAACAGGGAGAGACCTCCTTTCAAATCAAATGAGAAAACATTATAATATTATTATTCCAAGCTGAAATCAAACCATTAAAGCTACTCTTTGGTCATTTAACCAGTTTAAAATCCACAGAATTATACTATTATAAAGCTTATACTCTTCCCTCTTATCCGTGAAAACAGCATGAAAGATATCAAATGTTTCACTGAAATATAGGTAAGCTATATCTATGGCTTTTTCTGTGTGATGCAGTTGTGGAAAATTTACAGAGTGCCTTGGAGAGCATCTCTCCTGGGAAAGCCGAGGAGTTAACTTTTAGGAGTCACAATGATGTGTAAGGGAAGTAAGTACTTTGAAGAGACTTCGGAGAGTGCATGGAGTGTTCATTTTGTAACTGGTTCCAGTCTATTAGCCACATAGTGGATAGAAGGCTTACTGATTGACCTTAGCTGGTTTCCTCCACGTTTCTCTTAAGGGCCTCAGTCTTTTCAGCTACTCTGTTCATTGTTGGACTCCACTGATGGCAGAATTCCAAAGATAAGTCTTCATAAGGTCAGCAGACCCTGAGAAATAGGGCTCGATCCTGGGCCTGTGTTTGTTATTTTTCTATTCTAGATGATGAGAGTGGAGTCTCCAACCTTGTAAATTAAAAAAAAAAAAGGCAAGAGGGTACCTAAGGAATCTTGGAGTTAAGGGTCCAGACCAAGTTTTGTTGTCCAGCATATCCGCCCAGAGGAGCGAAGAGTGACTTTTGGGAGTGACCTTGTGGACACAGGTCAACAGAAGCTGAGATGAGCATTCATCCATTAGTAATAGCATACCATCCACTTGGTGGGACTAACATTATATAAGAATTGAATTAAGTTTAGCATCTATAACTCCCAGAGAAGTGGGGAAGGGTATGTCTCTGAGCTTTCCAAGGGGAAGTGTTCATATCTTTGTTCTTAATACTTCTTTAAAATAAATATATAATTGTAAAATATAATTTATATTAAGTGATTGAATGGAACTGGTAGCTAGGTGGTGCAGTGGATAGTGGACCAAGCCTGGAGTTAGGAAGACTCATCTTCCTGAGTTCAAATCTGGCCTCAGACACTTACTAGCTGTGTGACTCTGGCCAAGTCATTTAACCCTGTTTACCTCAGTTCCTCATGTGTAAAATGAGCTGTAGAAGGAAATGGCAAACCACTCCAGTATCTCTGCCAAGAAAACTCTTAAATGTAGTCATGAAAATTTGGATACAATTGAAATGAATTAATAACAACAGTCACTAGGATGTGGTTAGTGATGAAGCACAGGTAGTAGGCATTTGAGTTGACAACAATAGAGGAGAGAGACCTCAGAAATCTCTCAGAGTACCATAAAATAGAGGTATCAAACATACGGCCTCGGGGGCAGGAACAAGATTAAAATGTAATTGGGAGATATTTAACGAAATAAAATACCAAAGAACATAGATGATGTTAATATGTGGTTTTCTAAATTAACGTGCACCCACCTGGATCCTTATGTAACATTTAGTGGCCCCTGTTTTTGAGTTTGTCATCACTACCCCAGACCCCTGAGAGATGTGGGGTACCTGGTTCTAGGAGTAAGCTATACCTGAATTAGTGATTAGTCTAGTGATCCCATCAAAAAAAAGTAATTAGATGTATCTATTATCATACATTCTTTTGTTCTTAATGTTGAGTTTCATTGATATCTTTTGTTTTTACATCACATTTGTTAGGGTGGTGTCAAAATCACCCCACCATTATTTTAGGTCTGATACATTTACGGGTGAGAACATGTCTTCAACAAGCAATCAATCATGAGACTTGAACTAGGTATGAAAGATCATTGAAAGCCTTCAGATAAAGTGAGGCAATATTAGACAGGATGTCTATTTTAACTGATTGAGGGATTTAGTTACAGCTTATTGGTCCTACATAAAGCATCAAGTTAGATGGAATCAAAGAATGCCAGAAATTGGGGTGAGTATGGCCTCCTGGCTAAGCCCCTTGAGAAAGAGCCACAGAGGTGTGATAGGAGAAGGGGAAGGAGAAGACTAAGTTTCAGCCTTGGAAGTTTTGACAGGTCTACAGGATGTTGGACTCTCTTTCTTCCCACTGGTTCCCAGTGGCACTTTCAGATAAGTTGACAGCAGTGTTGGCATTTGGAGCCAAAAACAGACTAGTCACATGCTGAAGTGTAGTGAGCCCCATAAATGGAGAAAAGAACTTCCAGCAACAAGGAACTGTGAGTTACCCCTTTGCCACATGTTTTCAAAGCTTGAGCCCACTTGATCCAGGAATTTAAATATACTTGTGGGGAAGTATGTTCCAGACTTTTGGGGGGAGGTTTATATCAACTGTTCTTACTGTTCCACTTCAGTAAACACCTCTTTATAAAATGAAGTAAGATAAAATAACCACACCCCCCGACCCCCCAAAACCCTACTTAAGGCTAGCTAATTAAAATATGGTCATCTCAATTGGTAATCCTTTGCGGTATGATGGGGAATACACCAGTGGGGACTTGAGCCAATGGCATTACAAAATTCCTCCAATTCTCGGGAATACCTCTAGAACTCTACTTTTGCAGCTTTCTCTGAGGTCCCAGCATCATCTGTGAGTTGTGATGAGGATCTTTAGAGTACAGCATATATAGGTCACATATTTATTTCCATATTTCCAACTCTACTATTCAGCAAACCTCTCCTTACAACAGAGATTAATGATGATCATTGCATTATAATATTGTTTGAGGTGTCAAAGTCCTATTCCTCCTTCATTCCTACATTTTCCATTATTTCCTTTAAGATTCTAGACCTTCAAATGAATTTCTTCATTATTTTCTCTACTTATATAAAGTAGCCCCTTTGGGATTTCTTTTCTCAGACCTATATGATACTGTAAACAGAAGGAAAAAATACAGAGCTGAACAAAGTACTGTAGGAGTTTGGTTTGAAAGACATGGTATCAGCAGAACCAGAAGAACATTATACACAGTATCATCAACATTATGTGTTGATCAACTGTGATAGATTAGATTCTTCTCGCCAATACAATGGTACAAGAGAGTTCCAAAGGACTCATGATAGAAAAGGCTCTCCAAATCCAGAAAAGAACAAAAAAAAAGAACTGTGGAATATGGATGCTGATTGAACCATACTATTTCTTTTGTTTTTGGTGCTGTTGTTTCTCTTTTTTGCTCTTATTCTTCTCTTATAACATGACTAATGCTAAAATATGTTTAATGTTATTATATATATATATAAAAATATATATACATATATATACACACACATATATGTATGTATATATGTATGTATATATGTATATATATGTGTATATATATATATATATATATATATATATATATATATATATAAAACTTATATCAGATTACCTCCTGTCTAGAGGAGGGGGGAGGGAGGGGAAGGAGGGAGAAAAATTTGAAATTGGAAATCTTATATAAACAAATGTTGAAAACTATCTCTACATGTAACTGGAAAGACATGGTATCTTATTAATGGGATATTAAACATCATACATATGCTCGCTATCATGTGGTACTATTAGACTGAGTGCCTACTACGTGCCGGGCATCTTACAAATACTAAAAAATAAACCATATTCTAGGAAACAGAGAAGTTATACATAAATGTAAAAAGACAGAAATATTAAATATATACTTTATAGAACATAAAGTGAAAATAGAAATTAATACATGTAAGTGAAAGATAAAGACTTAATGGAAATTTAATAAGTATTATTCAGAATAATGAGTGGTTGATGAACAAATCAGAGAGACAAGAATCATATGAGAGAGAATGGAATGAGAATATAAAACCAAAATTTTTTGTTACTCAGCAAAAAAAAAAGCATCTCTCAGAGGGAAAATTATATTTTTAAACTATACATTAACACAATAGAAAAAGAAAAGATTAATGAACTGAATGTGCAAATAAAAAGTCTAGAGGACCAATAATTTGACAAACTTAAAGTAAGCACAAAGGAAATATTGAAAAAGAGAGAAGAAAAATTGCAATAGAAACAAAAATTACAGAAATTACGAACAAGACACAAACTGCTTCTTAGAAAACACTAAAGGAATCAATAAACCCTTAGCTAAGCTTATTTTAAAAAGAAAAGGAAATCTAATTGCCAAAATTAAAAAAAAAAAAGGTAAACTCACAACGGAGAAAAAATAAAAATAATTATTAGAATAACACTAGATCTGAGGGGCAGCTAGGTGGCACAGTGGATAAAAGCACTGGCCCTAGATTCAGGAGGACCCGAGTTCAAATCCGGCCTCAGACACTTGACACTTTCTAGCTGTGTGACCCTGGGCAAGTCATTTAACCCTCAGTGCCCTGCAAAAAAACCCCAAAACAAAAATGAAAACAGAATAACACTAGATCTGATTATATGCACTTAAAACTGTGAGTTTAGAGGAAGTAGATGTTACCTACAAAAATATAAAATACTTATATTAAAAAACATACTACAGACATTAAACAGCCCAATTAGAAAATGAAATTGAACAAGTCATTAAGGAACTCTTCCCCTCTCCCCACCCCACAAAAAAAAAACATGGTCCAGAAGGATAGAGGGCAAAATCTATCAAATATTTAAAAAGCAGTTAATACTTATTCTCCATAAATTCTCAATAATTAAGGAAGAAACAGTCAACCAAATCTTATTTATGAGACAAATGTGGTTATAGTACCTGAACCAGTGAGGAAGAAGGCAGAAAAAGAGAACTATAGGCCAATATTATCAGTGCATATTGAGGCAAATTTTTAAATAAAATTAAAGCAAAAAAGACAAAAACAACATAATAAAAATTCTTTACTCTGGCCAAGTCATCTTTTATCTGCCCAAGTGTTAGCTTTTCTCTAATCATGCAGAGTACATGGTTCTTTCATATTTAGCTGCTGCTGCTATTTGGCAGCTGTTCAGAGGCTTGTTTATAGAGTGTGACACTTGGTGGTTTTGAATATTTTGAAGATTTGACACATTGCTAGATGTAGAGGCAGACTGAGCTTGATGAAAATCCCACCTCAAATACTTAGTATTTTAGTATGACATCACGAGGTTCTTTTAGAACCTCAGTCCCCTCATCTGCAAAATGGAATAATAATATTTGAACTATAGTCTTCCTAGGGCTGTCATAAGGAAAGCTGTTATTGGAGCCAGACTATCTACCTTCTACAGTTGTTCTCTTTAACTTATAATGCTCTTGTTTTTAGTCTTTCAATTATCACTGCCCTTGATATCAGTAAACTGGCTTTTATAGCCAATCTAATAATAGCAGAAATAATGATAGCTAGCATTATATAGTTCTTTAAGGTTTGCAAAGCACTTAGCACTTTTTATGTGTTATTTCATTTGACCTTCAAAACAATGCCAAGAGGAAGGTGCTATTATTAATCCCTGTTTTACAGATAAGGAAATCAGGCTGAAAGAAGTTCTGACTAGCTCAGGATCGCCCAGCTAATAATAAGTGTTTGTGCCAAGATTCAAAATCAGTTCTTCCTGATTCTAAGTGCAGCCCTTTATCTACCTAGGTTTCTTTTGCTTCCTTTGGTAGATAGATTGCCTGAGTGCTTATATATGCTTATGAGCATCAAGTATTTTTTAATATCAGAGACATTTACTTGCATAATGTATTTCAGGATACTATTGGGATGTCAATAAAGACTAATGACTTTTATAGAGCATTTTAAAATTTGCAAATTTCTCTCTGCCTCTGTCTCTATCCCCCCATTATATTCAATCAATAAACATTTATTAAGTGCCAGGCACTGTGTTAAGTCATCAGAGATACAAAACCAAAAGTCAAACAGTCTACTCTAGCAGGAGGAGCTAACATGTTCATATGTAGGTAAACACAAAATAGATACAAGATTATTTTGAGGGGAAGTTATGAGGGGTTGGAGGGGCTAGGAAAGGCTTCATATAGATAGTGATGCCTCAGCCTTGAAGAAAACCAGAGATTCTTAGAACCAGAAGTGATGAGGACATTTACTCCAGGAACGGAGCCAGATGATCTAGAGAATAGCTATTAATTGTGCTTTAAATATTTGATAGAATTCAACTGTTAATCCACTTGGACCAGGATTTATTTATTCATCCATCCATCCATCTATCTATCTATCTATCTATCTATCTATCTATCTATCTATCTATCTATCTATCTATCTATCTATCCATTCATTTATTTATCTAGCCATGTATTTATTATTTATCTATTTGTTCATTCATTCATTTGTTTGTGGTAATTTCTTAGTGACTAATTTTATTTCTGAGTTTGGACTGTTTAAGATTTCTAAAACATGTTTGATTAATATGATTATTTTATACTTTTGCTGGTTACCATTTCCCTTAAATTCTCAGGTATGAGAGTATATAATTGTGTCTAGTTTAGTCTAATCATTATTTTCTTTCTTCTCTATCATGAGTTTATCTTGTTCATTTGAAAAAAAATCAGGTTAGCTCAGAATTTAATGATTTTGATGGTCTATTCTAAGGGCAAATTTTTAGTTTTGTTCATAATTTTTGAAATTTTATTTTCTATTTTAATTATTTTTCTATTCATTTTCAAAATTTCTTCTTTTGTGTTTCTTTTGAGTTTGTTAATTTGTGGATGAAACATGAAAACTATGATCCATTTGGTCCCCTGAACAAACACATGGTTAATATGGCAGAAGCCAAGCCAACTCCTTTAGCATTAATACTGGGATGTTCTAAGGTATATGGATAACCAGAAAGGGAGGGAGATTGGTTATGTAGTGAGATAGAAAACATTAATGGAAAGCATGAGTGGTTTATTGTCCTTGAGGTATCAAAAGGAAGGGAGAAAAGTCTCAAGTACGCCACAGAGCTCTTCTATGGAGACTTTATGGGGGAACCACCCCAAAAAAGGGCAAGAACATCTCCAACATGAAAGGGTTTAGAGGAACTATGATCTCAATCAGAGGAAGGAGGACACAGACTAGTGAAAACTGTGGATCCATAAAAGTATTAAATATCCCTAACTTCCTCTGATGACTTCTTCTGAGAGGTTCAATAGCCATAACCTAAAAGCCGATTCATCTTTGGCTTTTTCACAACACTAGAGTTTAACCAATACTAGGACATTAAATAAGTTCATTATCTTCTTTTATTTGTTCTTTAACCTTCCTTAGTTCTGCCATCCACAAATTTTGGGATTAAATCCTCTAAAGATCTAACCTGGATATCTCTACAGATTTTCTAGTTCTTCTGCTCTGGAAATGAGAAAATTGATCAGACATCATATTTCAATGCCGTTCATAGAAGCCCATTATCATGCTTACTAAATGAGCAGCTAGGATTCTCCTTTTTTTTAAAAAAATATGAAACACACTGCAGAATAGTATACACTTACTTGATCAAATTGAGGGTCTTCTCCTCGCTGAAGAGATTTTGTCAATGGCTTTTCCTTAAAAAAAAAAGAACACAGATAAAAGTTATTATTAGGGACTGATATTTTATAGTTATAGTGTTTTATATGGTTGCTGAGCACAGGTAAAATACTGTGACAGCCAGAGGGAGAGAGAGGGAGAGAAGAGAGACAGATAAGCAGAAGAAAGACAGAGAAAGAGACAGAGTCACAGACAAAGAGAGAAAGAGATTAAGGAGCTAAAAGTGAACATGGCACTCCAGGTCACCCAGATCTAAAAGCACCACAAAATGACCTCTTTATAATGCCTGCTGGGATAGGAGGTAACATGAGGCATATCCTGGATGCAGTAACACTTTGGGAGCCTTGCTCTGATCAAAAGCATATCCAAATCTGTGTAACAATAATTTAGGGTTCTACTCTATTTTTTTTCTAAATTATTACTTCTTTTTTCTACTTAGGAAGTCGACTATCTCTTTGAATAGGGACTTCATGACAATTCATTTCTCATTTGTATTAAAATTCATTTTGGGGAAAAACATTTAGATACAACCTAAATTTGCCCAGGATTTACTTGCTCAGATATAAATTATGTAACACATGAGGTAGCTAGGTGGCACAGTGGATGCGATTGGCCTGGAGTCAAGAAGACCTGAGTTAAAATCCAGTCTAATAGTACCTACCTCTCAGGGTTGTTCTGAGGATCAAATAAAATAATAATTGCAAAGTGCTTAGCACAAAATAAGTGCTTTGTAAATGTTAGTTATTATCATCATCATTGTTCTTTTTCAAATCCAGACTTTGACATTAGCTATGTGACCCTGGGCAAATCACTTCACCTCTGGTTTTTTTTTTTTAAGTTTCCTCATAGGATAATGAAGATAATAATAGCACCTATCTCCCAAGGGATGTTATGAAGATAAAATGAGATCATTGTAAAAAACTGCTTAACACAATGCCTGGCACACAGTAGGCACTATATAAATGCTTATTTCATTTCCCTTCACAGAGTATAGGGTCTGAGTTCATGTAGATGGCCTAAAGGATGCTGTTCCATCCAAACAGATCAAAGAGCCCCCCTAGAAGATAGAATTTGTTCCTCCTGCAGTTATAGACCAAACAAGAAAATGTCTTTACTCTTTAGGAATGTGCAAGGGGGCTCTATTTGTCTGCTTTGCCCTCTTCTGTAATAGATCTAATATATGGTCTTTAAAATATCTGTTAATGCAGAAGGAAGATAATTCTTTACAGGGGCCAATAAACATTTTCTCCTCAGATATCACCCATTGGGATAAAATGGCCACAGGGTAGGTGTCAGAAAGGAGATGGAAAGATGAAATGAAAATTTAGTCATAAAGAAAAGTAGCCAAGTTATTGACTGCACAGGGAGGCACAAGTTTCACAGCTGCTTCTATCTGCCAAGTTCAGTGGAAAGCTTTGCATTAATTTTATGCAGTTTCCCAAGCCATTTAAAACACCATGATAGAAGCTATTCACATCCAAATATGCAAAGCAAGGAAGTGGACAGGGGTGGTCCTCAACCCCTTCATTAATGGGAATAAATATTGTCTTTATAGGTTTTAGATATCTAGCCATTGAGTCACAATCCTGAACTCTTTTTTTTTTTTTAATTTTTTTTTTTTTTTTTTTAGTGAGGCAATTGGGGTTAAGTGACTTGCCCGGGGTCACATAGCTAGTAAGTGTCAAGTGTCTGAGGCCGGACCTGAACTCAGGTACTCCTGAATCCAGGGCCGGTGCTTTATCCACTGCGCCACCTAGCCGCCCCCTGAACTCCTTTTAAAATAATTATTCTTTTGGGTTGTCTTTGTATAATAATGGGCAAAAGGTGACCCACAGACCATCTCAGTGTCCCAGGCTGTAGTGTTCAGTCTTCCCCACAGGCCATGAGAATGTCTGGCTAGGACTGGGAACCAACACTAATGGTAGAAGAGGTGACGATGTTGACATTGGCGTGGCACAGAGTAAATTTTCCACTCCAAAAAAGTTATTGCCTGCTACTGGTTGGGAGGGAATTCTGAGTAATAACATATTTTATGTTCACCCCTACATACAACTGTGAATATATGGGAGGGTGGTGGCTACATGAGTACTACCTAGGGAGGCAATATATTCCACACCTCACTTTCTCCACTATATATTATTCATATGAATAAATTAAACAGACACAAAACGTTCAGGAGCTAAATTCTGTTGCTTAGACTGAGTATTATTGAGTTTATTGGATCACAGCTGGAAGGGCCCTCAGAGGTCATCTAATCCAACTTCTTCATTTTACAGATGAGAAAACTAAGGCCCAGAATGGTTCAATGATTTACCCAAGGTTGCAGAGGGAGTGAGAATCAGATGGAAGATAGGAACCCAGCTTCTCTGACTGCAGAGCCACTGACTTTTTTTCCTCACTGTATCACATTGACTCCATGAAATAACTCCTTTTTCTATTAATTGCTTGTTAACTCCAAATGGTTCCACATGAAAAAGAAACTCATCACCTGCCTCCCCCTCAACCCCAACTGCCACCTGGAAAAGTAGATCTGAGCATGAAAAGGAAGCCGTAATCCAAAGGAAACGAGACACTGAGTGACAGGAGGGAAATTGGAGAAAATAAAACATGGATGCAGCGTTCAGCTCCTGACCCTTTAGGGCCTCACAAATGTACTGCTCCACAGAAAACCTGCTTTGTCTTCAGGGAGGGCACAGTGCCCACCCAGTATCTCTTTTCAGAAGAATCTACTTGAAAACAATCAAGTTCAAAGACATCACAAAAACTGGGATGCCTGTCAGGCACATGAAGTCACTCATCATTGACTGCCCTGGCAAGTCAACCACTTGATGTTTTCGTCCCCATCAATAAGCTAAAAATGCCTACCACTCCTACTTTATGTAAATGGCCCCCAACATGCCAGACGAATTTTTATTATTAATGCCTGGTGTTTTTTCACTGGAACACCAGAGCCAACCAACAGCTTGTGGCTGACTACCAAGCCTTTCCTTTGAAAGTGAATCTTGTGAAAGTCTGCTTAACTGTAATTAGCCTATATTAGTTGTGCAGCAAATTAATTCTGGTATTTAAAAAAAAGTTTCTGAATCATTCACCCACTCTCCGTCTGAGAGGAGCTTAACTAAAAAGAAATTGAGGGAGATTATCACTACAGGCTGTCTGAATATAAAGATGGCTTCCAAGCCCAGGTCTTCCTCTGGATCCAGAGATCTGCCCTAGCTCAGAATAAAAAAGAGGATATCTCCAGGGACTTGTTGCAGGTCAGAAACTCAGGGGAGAACCGAGAATAGAAAGGCATGGAAGGCCTTGAAAATGCTGCTTTAGAAAGAAGAAACACACAAAGAAGAAATTGATCTGAGAGGGAAGTTGTACTTCAGGAGGAATGTTTCAGAGGAAAAAAGAATGGAAATTAAAAATATAATACAAACTAAAATATGAAAGGTACTTATTAGGATCTTTCCTGATTCTCCCCTGTTAGCAGAGCCATTCCCTTTAAGGTTATTTCCCATGTAGTCTGATTTATCTTTTATATTTTGATTCATACATGCTATTTCTCTCATTAGAATGTGAGCTTCTTGAGGGCAGAAATTGTCTTTCATTAGTAAGAAAGCCTAGCACAAAAGAAACAATGAGCAAATGAAGCAACCCAACCCTTCCACTGTGCCCTTTATAAATGCCAGTTCCACAGATAACAAGCTAGTTTTAATATTAATTTTTCTGCTTTCTTGTACCCTCCATCCTGCATTCTCTGAAAGCTGACTCTCTTCTAATGACAGATTTCCTGGCTCACCTTTCTAGCACTGGTTGTGCTTTCACTCATACACAAGACTCACTTGTTATGACAGGACAGTTAGAATATTCCTTGCTTACCACTGCCACTTGCAGGCTCTCCTTCTGCTACCAGCAGTCAATAATCTCCTATCCTTTTGAGGTTCACACAATCCATATTTGTCACTCAATCAAGATTTTGGTGGCTGTTGTCCACTGACTTCCAGGACACATTCCTTGCTTCCTCACTGAGTTCAGTGCCTGCCTGTAGTCTTTTTCTCCATCCCAATCCTTGTCCATATACTAGGGGACTTCAGAATACATAGTGATACTCCCAATAAGTATCCTGACCTCTCAATTCCCCAACTTATTCATTTCCCATGATCTACTCCCTCATTCCACCCTAGCTACACAAAGAAATGGTCATAACTTTGATCATGTTATCTCCTTCAAGTATTCCATATCCATGTTTATAGATCTCTGAAATTCCTTTATCTGATCGTCTTCTGTAATTCCAGCTCTCCTTGACTTGCAACCGTAAACCCTATGTGTTGTCTTCACTGAGATCTCTAATACCTTCATATCGCAGTTATTTCCCAGGCCATCACTCTTGCACTTGCAACATTCCTTCTCCATCTTGACCTCTTGGAGAACAAGTTCTACTACTACCACTACCACCACCACCACCACCACTACTACTACTACTACTACTACTTCTTTTCTTCTTCTTCTTTTAGTTCTTCTTCTTCTAGTTCTTCTTCTTCTCTTCTCTGAAAGTCCCTGCTTTTTATCCTAGCAAAAATACTGCCCTCCCAAACTGAAGCCTTGGATTACTCAATTTACCAAGAGCTCCCTTTTCTCCATTCTTCCTCATCTCATATCCCTCAGATGCTTTTTATGACTATTTCCTCCTTCATACCTGTTTCACATGAAGATGTAGTTCTTCTCCTTGCCAAGGCAAACCCTTGTAGATGCACAAGCAATCCCATTTCTTCCCATCTTTTCCAGAAAATTTCCCACTTTATAATCCCTCATCATTATTATATATTAATATTTCATATCAATCTCTCCCTCCCTACTTGTTGCTTCCATACTGTTTACAAACATTTTGAAATTTCCTCTGTCCTCAAAAAGCCCTCACAACCATTGCCACTATCACCTTATCTACCCTCCCCCCCCCACCATCCTCCACAAGAAAGTTGCTACCTACAAAGGGTCCCTCCACTTCCTTTCTTCTCATTCTCTTCTTAACAATCTGCAGTCTGGCTTCCACTGTCATCATTCATTTGAAATTGTTCTCTCCAAAGTCATCAATGATCTCTTAATATGTCTAATGGCCTTTTCTCAGCCTTCATCCTTTTTGAACTCTATAGCCTGTGACATTGATGATTGCCCTTTTCACCTTGATACTCTCTTCTTGGTCCTGGTTCTCCTTTCTCTGATGGTTCTTTCTCTGTCTTCTTTGCTGGATCTTCACCCAAATCATGCCTGTAAATCATGGGTGTCCTTCCAGGCCCTGTCCTGGGCCCTCTTCTACTCTCCCTCTATCCCATTTCACTCATTGATCTCATTATCTTGCATTGATTGAATTATCACATCTATGATAATGATTCTCATATCTATCCTGTCACCTGATATCCGGTCTCACATCTCCATCTGCATATTAGACATCACAAACTGGATATGCAGTAGACATTTTAAACCCAACAAATCTAAAATTGAAATCATTCTCTTTCCTCTCAAAGCTCTCTTTTAAAGTTTCTTAGCACCACTGTCCTCCCAGATGCTCAGGCTAACAACCAGGTTGTCACTGACTTCTTACTTTCCCATCCCTCCCCTCATCCAATCATTTGTCAAGTCCTGTCATTTGTATCTTTGTCATATAAGTTCCTTTTTCCTCTTCTGACACTGCCACCACTCTGTTGCAGGTCTGTATCACTTCATGCCTGGACTATTGACTTCCTGGTGGGTCTATGAGTCTCAAATCACTCCCCGTTTTAGCCCATCCTCTACTCAGCTATCAAAATGATCTTCCTGAAATGCAGATCCAAACATGATAGTCTCCCATTCAATAAATGCCAGTGGCTTCCAATTACTTCCAGAATCAAATATAAACTCCTCATAACTGGTCCCTGCCTATCTTTCCAGTATTCTTATACCTTACTCTCCTCCAAGTATTGTGATCCAGCCACATTGGCTCCCTTGTTGTTTCCTGCCTATGACACTCCTATCTTGGGGCATTTTCACCAGCTATCATGTCATGCCTGGAACTTTCTCTTTCCTCAACATTACCTCCTATCTTTCCTGGTTTCCTTTAAATCTGTTAAAATCCCACACCTTTCATAGTCTGGCACATAATGGGCACTCAATAAATGCTTGTTGACAGATGGACTAAATGCTAATTAACTAATTGACTAATGAGTATGAAAGTGCTATGAAATCAGGTGATGGACAGAGAATTTCTAGCCTAGGGTATCAGTCTTCATAGTACAGGAAACATTTAAGGGACAAATCATCAGGAGGAGATGGAGATAGGGGGCATTCCAAGCCTAAGGATCAGCATGAGCAAAGTTAGGGAAGTGGTGAACTCAAGAGAGAGAAAGTAGACCTGTTTGGCTGGGACACAGACTATTTGAGGGGAACATGTAGAGAAAGAAGAGATGTTTTCCATACATTAAACTACTATGTTGGACGTATGCCTCCCTAAATAATAACATCAATTTATATCATTTTATCAAACTTAAGAGGACACAGGTCAGAAGAACAGATAAGAAACCTCTATGCAATTTCCACCATGCTATAGTGTCAAGTGTCACAGATTTATTGCTCTTCTCAAAATGAATTTAAAATACTTCATTTTAGAAAAATGGTATGGAAAGCAAAATGCCCTCTACTAGCTCTATTCTGAACATTTTAATCCTCCTTTAAGGGAGTGGTAAACGGTCCCTGGGCTTATTGCTTACACACTTCCTCAACCTCCTGCAAATCAGGAAGGACCAGGTGGCAAACTTCTTGACTTCTATGTGGGAAGCCCAGATTTAGTTCTTAGCCTACACAGTGGGCTTTTCTCTGAGGTTGATCTCCTCCCTGCTGGCCAATGAAAGAGGACTGCTGTTTGAATCCATCAAATAAATGCAACTATTTTCTCTTGCTGGAACACTGTAGAGGTTTTCAGTATTTTCATAGGAAAAGTCCAGGTCTCAGTTGTGTTTTTCACACCTTAGGGAGTTCAAATCTCTGCCCACCTTCCCCTTAAGAAAACAAAAATTCCAAAAGCTCTTTGTGTCCACACATACCTCAAAAGGGCCAAGGAAAGACACTGATTTCTGCCTTGTTTTTTAAACAATTTCACCATACAGTATGGATTTGTTTAAAAAGCTTCTTATATAGTCATCTATATAACTCATGAAGAATATGTGGATAACCAGACAATATAAAATTGTGTCTTAATTGGAAGATGGGCGTTCCGTAATTCCATCAATCTTTAATGGACAAATAATTTATCAAAGAAGAAATTTTTTTTTATAGTGAACTAAAAAAGAAAGCAAATACAAATAGATCATATTTGCCCAGGGAGATCTTCATTTCATACCCATTGTCCCCACAAACTCAGCCCTTCAGAGAAGTGGGGAAGATTAGGCTAATTTTCAATATAAGCTAGAGTGCTAATTTTAATGGTTCATATATTAGTATTGTAGTAGATATTTCAACACATTCAACACATCAGGTTTATGTACATTAGAGTATTTTCCCCAGAAACTTGCTATAAAATTCTGTGTCTAAAAACTGAATGACATAGTATCTGTTAGAAATGATTGGTAGTGGGGCAGTGCCTCTGTGGCTGACCTTACAAAAGATCTGGGGTAGAGGAAATGAAACAGGTGTTTATGTATACATATTTTGCCATTTCTGAATCTATAAAAAGAGCTGGAGAAGGAAGTAGAGGCTAGTTTAAAGATGAAGACAATCATGTCAAGAGAGCAGAAAATTCAAAAAGTCCTTCTGTCTTTGCTGTAAGAATATGCAAAATACAAGAGTATTCTCAGCCCACAGCCTCTGAAGAGATTTTAAAACTTATATCATAAGAAGCAGGTATATCCAAATATTTATTGGATAATGGCATATTGTACAAAACCAGCTGGAAACAGGACGGAAAGCAAAAGACCTTCTCTGTCAACAATCTGACTATATCAACAACCTGAATAGGAATTTATCAGTATCAATATTTTATGTTTCCATGACATTACCAGTTGGGATACCCTGTCTCATGGATTTTTGTTGTTGAGTTGCTTTTCAGTCATGTCTGTCTCTTTGTGACCCTTTCTGGGGTTTTCTTGGCAAAGATATTTGAGCAGTTTGCCATTTCCTTTGCCAGTTCTTTTTATATATTTGGAAACTGTGGCAAATAGGGTTAAGTGACTTGACCAGGGTCACACAACTAGTAAGTGTCTGAGGCTGGATTTAAACTCAGGAAGATGAGTCTTCCTGACTCCAGGCCCAGCACTCTATCCACTATGCCACCTAGCTGCCCCTGCTCATGAATACTGATCACAAAACTTCTATACCTTAATAGAAAGTTCCACGAATTACTGTGTCTTCCTCACCTCCAAATTCAATATCTCACAACAATCTTTTGGTGATGAGCTCCTCTGAACTTAGCTAGGATGGTCATTAGGAAGACACACATCCCGAAGACTTTTATGGCATTTGAAGACCATAAGAGCTTGCCTTCCACTAGGCTGAACCCAAGGTCACCTTCACACTACAGTGAGGCCATGGAAAGGGAAATCAATAAAGGTATATTCGAAATACTGGTTGTAGGGAGTATTTGAAAAATCAAGCATTGCCTTTTGTCAGAGTACTGTGATCTTTGACCATCACCTTTCCCAACCTAAGATCCTGACAAAACCGTATGGGAGAGTGAATAGCTTAGTGGTTGCTGATAGTACCCTGAACTTAGGAGTTAGAAAGATGAGGTTTCAGGTCCTAAACTGCACATTTAGTGTATTGTGTGACTCTGGGCAGGTCAATTAATTTCTCTGTGCCTCCTTTTCCTCGGCTCTAAACTAAGGGGGTTATATTTGGTGGCTTCCAGGGTTAATTACAATTCTAAGTAGAGGATCCCATGAAGTTTACAACCTTAGCCAATCATGGGACAAACATTCTTGGGACATGTCATGGCCCCCTCTCTGGTGTTGTTTGTAACTTCTGCACCCCTTTAGTCCTTGCCACTAGATAACATCACTGTTCTTATAAAAATATATGAGAAAAAGCAAGAATGCTGCCAATCTCGCTGACAAAGACATTTTGGGGCCCTTTAACAAAACACAGAATTGTATTAAAACAACTTTCCCAAACCAACCAACCCACACCACCATGATTTCATCAAGAATTTTATAACATCACTGCTATCCAAATCAGATGAAACTAAACTGTGTGCCATCTTTTATATTTCTTAAGAGCCAAAATTATGTTCTAAGTATCTTTCCTAAGGCTATACACATTCCTGTTCTGTTGGCATTAATTAAAGCTTTAATTTAAGTTTCTTGGAAGCATCGAAGTATAATTAGAAAGTTATATTAAATAAAATTTTTAAAATGATGGCTATAAAAACAGCAATTGCCCATATCCCTTAAAAAATCTAACAGTATAACTGACTTTGGCTTTTAACATGCAGCTTTTAAAAGACCTTTTAATTTAATAGTGGGGTGGTTATGAAAACATCCAAGTAAATGTCAAAAAGCTCCCGAGCCTTCAAAATACCAGGCCTCTGATAAGAACATTCTCATGCATTAAAAATGAATGGGGGATTTGATGCAATTTGATGTGGATTTTAAAAAATACTAGTTGAATAAACAGTTCATGGTCTAACCTGGTGGTTTCACAGAGCATTAGAGAACTATACTATGACAACAGAGATCCCTTCTCTTCAACTAGACCCAATAATTTAATACTAAGTGGTAACTCATTGGAAGAAAGACAGAAGGAACTGTTTTTAGTCTTTCTTTTTGTTCTCAATCAGGGTCTACAGGTAATATCCACAAATACCTATTTCTGCTTCTACCAGCAAATATGAAGAGAAACATGTCAGATGTCACTCGAGGGACTAAAATGGAAACCATTCCTCAAGAAAATGAGATGATGATACACCATGGGGCAGCAATGAAAATTTGCCTACACTCTGCTGGATGTGAAAGGAAGACTATCTTATAACTGGCGATAAACTACAACATCATTGGACAGAAATGTGAAGGCAGACACACATACAAGGGAGCTAACAAAAATCTCAAGCAACTATCATCCTGACTACAATTACCTTTACACATATATCTCTCCTCCCTTTTATGGCTAGACTTCTTGAGAAGGTTAATTATAATTGGTGCCTCTACTTCCTTTCTTTGCAATTCTTTTCTAAATCCTATGCAAACTGGCTTCTGATTGCATCAGTCAATTGAAACTTCTCTCTCCAAAGACATCAATGATCTCTTTAATTACCAAATTTAGTGGCCTTTTCTCAATCTTCATAATTATTGATCTCTCAAATGTCTTCTACACTGTTAATCATCCCTTTCTCACAGATACTCTTTCCTAGTTTTTTTTTTGTGACACCATTTTCTCCATTTAGATGTCTAACTACTCCTCAATCTCCTATGTTTTGTATATATATCCATGCTACATTTATTAACAGTGGGTATTTTCCCAAAGCTCCTAAGGTCCTCTTCTCTTTTCCATCTATTACTATCTCACTCAACAATCTCATTAACAAACAGGTTCAATTGTAATCTTTATGCAGATGATTCACAGATATATAAATCCAGTCCTAACCTTTCTTGAGCCTGCCACAAAATAAGTACTTAATAAATGTTTGCTAACTAACCAACTAGTTGACCTGTAAAACAAGTTAAAAAGAGATAATCTAAGAATTATTGTGCTATCTAAAAACCTGAACTTCTAAAAAACTTGGATGCTATATTTCAAAAAATCATATGTGAAAACTAAGTAGATCTCTCAGAACCAGAAGACAAAGTGAAAATAGAAATAATTTACTGGTTATCTCCTGAAAAAAAGTCCAAAATGAAAACTTTCAGTGAATATTTTGAGCTTTCAGATCAAAGAAAAAATATTGCAAGGTACCAGAAAGAAAGAGGTCAAGTTACCAGTGAGCCACAGTCAGGATCACACAAGACATGGCAGCTACCACTATCAAAGAGAAAAGATCTTAGAATAAAATATTCCAAAAGGCATTAGACAAAGTCTCATAATCAAAAAATAACTTACTCTGCAAGACTGAGCATTTTGCAAAACTGAAAATGGATCTTTAATGGAATAGAGGACTTTGAAGCATTTCTGATTTAAAAAACCAGGGCTAAGTAGGAAATCTGAAATTCAAACAAATGAATGAAGAATAACCTAGCAATGTAAGTGCATTTGAACAGAGCCATAGTACCTTGAAGGGCCATAAAGGAAGTTAAAGGAGTGAAAAGATGTTGAGGTGAATCTCTTTTAACTGTAGTAATAGAGAAAAGAAAAAGAAGGGGGAAAGCAATACATTAGGTGGGTTTTTGTTTTGTTTTGTTTTGTTTTTTAGTGAGGCAATTGGGGTTAAGTGACTTGCCCAGGGTCACACAGCTAGTAAGTGTTAAGTGTCTGAGGCCGGATTTGAACTCAGGTACTCCTGACTCCAGGGCTGGTGCTCTATCCACTGCGCCACCTAGCCGCCCCAAAGCAATACATTAGGGAAGAAAGGGAAAGGAAAAAAGGAATTTACTACTCATAATTGATTGAAAGAGATGAGTTTAAAAACATAGAGGAAGCAGAACAAGGAGAGTGGCTTACATAGAAACCTCATTTGTCTTAACTGGACAAAGAAGGTTTAACATATATATTCATTTATGCATATTCATTTATACATGGTATAGAAATATATTTAACTTCCCAGTGAAAACAGGTGTGGACCAGGAGAAAAGAGAAGAGAATTTAGGAGATGGGGTAGTTTTGGGGCAGCTAGAGTGCCAGGCTTAGAGTCAGGAAGACCTGATTTCAAATCAGGCCCTCAAACTCTTACTAGCTATGTGACCCTGGGCAAGTTACTTAACCCTTTTTGGCTTAGTTTCCTCATCTATAAAATGAGCTAGAGAAAGAAATGGCAAACCACTCTAGTATCTTTGCCAAGAAAACCCCAAATGGGGTCATAAGGAGTTGGACACAACTGAAAAATGACTGAACAACAAAGTCTGGAGGCGATAATTACAAACAATCATATTTTAAACCTAGAGGGTGGATTGAGAATGAGGGTGAAAAAGGGAAAAATAAAGGCTCTCTCCCTCTTCTGTCCCTTCCTCCCTCTCCCTCTCTGTCTCTCCCTCTTCCTCTCACTCACTCATTCACTCACTTTCACTGGTGCCATTTTAGTTCATGACCTTGTAGCTTGTTAGCTAATCTACTATAATTATTTTTTATTTGATCTGTCTATAATCTGTACTGGACAGCTACTCTATCTGTTAAGGGCTAAAATTCTAGCTTGTCTGTCTAAAATATCTAATGAGTGGTCGCCAATAAATGATAAGCTTTAGCAAGAGTTAGACTTTTAAGCATTTATTGAGGAGAATAAGAATTTGGTAAAGAGAGAGAGAAAGGCCTAGATTCCTATCTATTAAAGGGAGAGCACATTTCTAGCTCCCCTCTCCACCAGAGTCCAAAGGAAAAAGCCCGAGAGTCAGCGCCAGTCTCTTCCTTCCTCCTCCCACTAGTCCGCGTCACTTCCTCCCGCCAAAGAAAAGACTCCTGGTCTTGCCCTCAAAGACCTTCGCTTCATGGGCAGAACTCTTCTACAGTAAGTATCCAGCAGGTGGCGTCATTCCAATCGTTACAATCACTTCTTTCCCCTTTTTATAACCTTCCATGATTATTTATTATATTCTAAATTTTTTGTCTGTCATTTGGAGTTCTTCATGTTTTGTACTTACCTAACTTTCTTGATAACATTTCCTATTTCCCTAGTGCATAAACATTAAAAGTACTTACTGTTTAACAATGACCTTCTTGCCTTTGTCATTTTGTTCATATTATCCTTGGTAGAAAGAGTATCCAATTTACCCATCTCAGCCTATCAAAATTATCCACTTGAGAGCCTGCTCAAATGTTTTCTCTTCCATGCAACATTCCTTGATCATCTCAGTGAGATGTAATCTCTAGATTTTTTCTCCTCCAAACTCTTATTAGACTTTGTACTTTTAAGGCATATATCAAATAGTGTATGGTATTACAATTATGTTATATAATCATAGAATTTCAGGAACCTTAATGTCCATATGGTATAATTTGTACGTGAAGGAGAATCCCTTCTGTAGCATACCTGTTAAGTGGTCATTCAACCTTTGCTTAAAAATTTTCAGTAAGTAATTTTCAATATCTCTCAAGGTAAAGAACACAGCTTAGCTCTAATTGTTAGGAAATTTTTCTTTATACTAAGGATTATAATTATACCTAATTATATTTTCCTTATAGTCTCTATTGTTCCTCTTTGGGACTGCTACATATTGCTTCATCTCTGTATCTGACATTGTCTAGAGTACTTGCACTGCAGAAACTATCATTATTTTTCTACTTCAGAGAGGGCATGCTATAAACCATTTGGCCAGAAAGAGGATATGGATGAAGAATATCACAAAGATAACCTAAAGGCTGCATTTTATATTCCTTTCAAAGGATGCCATTTTGATGTTATTTAAAAAGCACTGAATGAAAATAATGATATCCCAAACATCCAACCTATGCTAATATGAACAATTTTTTTTGTTACAAAGCTGTATGTGTGTATACATAATTCAATATGATATGGATTTATAGGTATTTTAGCTTTCTCTACATTCTTATAGAATAGTGTCAGCCTTTTGCATTAATTCTAATTTATTTGCCCTCATTTCTATCTTCTATATGTCTTTAAAATCTGAATTGGTTTATGATTTCTCTGTGCAGCCAGATCAGGTTATTTAAATAACTTCTACTTTTTTGTACACAGAAATAATTTGTGTCAGTATGGATATTCCTTTCACTGGAACAAGTTACAACCCTTATATACTACATGGCCTTTGAGAATTAACTATAGCTGAAACATTTATCATTCCCCAGCCAACCTGGTAATGAATTTCTCCAAAATTAGTAAGGCTTATTCTCTGACAATAGAGATGAGCAAATTCAACTATCAAGACATCTGTTAGAGGTCTCTTCTGCCAAAACAAAATAGCAGATAAGCTACTGTCCTGCCATATCTTCCTGAAAAATTTATTCTTCAGAAGATGGAGGATGAAATGAGGTAAATGGCTACTCTAGATCCAATTATGACTGATAAGGAGGATCGCATTGCAGAAGTTGAAATGTTTAAAGTTTGGGAGAAAAGGATTATATTACTTTAGAGCTTATGATTAATAAGGAGGAGAAAGCCATTCACTGACTGACATGGACCAAATCAATCAATCAATCAATCAATTAATTAACATTTATTAAGTGCTTACTATGTGTGTCAGGCACAATGCTAAGAGCAGATATCAAAGAACCCAAGACCTAAGATTCTATAAGGGAAGTTGATGTAGATCAACATGTAACTCACAGAAACAAAATTCTGATGATTTCTATTCAACAAAAATTACTTCTGTGAAGAAGAAAAGGGGGCATTCTTTAAGGAAACTGATGTGGCTGAACAGGGACTCCATTGACCAACTCAGCTTTGGATGAAATCGAGCAGATAATTAAAAAATAATGAAAAAGACCAACAGAGTCCTATAAGAATGTGAGGAAAACTAAAACATATGTAATCATAGAGGTCATGATGTTAGGCTTATGGTCTGATGAGGTAGATTTAAAGGACCCTAAGTTTGTAGTAATTCTGCCTTTGGAAGTATATTATGAAATCTTGTGAATATGCCCTAGTTTGAGAGTGAAACCTTTCTAACAATGGAATAGGGGAGGAGATCTATAGAGCTGTGGTGAGGGGACGAACATGTAAGTTTGGGATTCCAACCTTGTACCAGGAACCTAGCCTCAGATACTTATTGGCTGTGTGATCCTGGGCAAGTCACTTGACCTCTTTCTACCCCAGTTTTCTCAGATGTAAAGTTGGGGACAATTATAGCACCTACTTCGTTAGGCTGTGGTGAGGATCAAATGAGATAATATCTATAAATTTACCTTCTCCTATGTGTCTTCCAGATATAGCTTCACAGAGGAGTTAAAAATATGTAGATTTTTATTAGATAGAATCAACCAATCAATCAAATAAACATTTATTCAGCACCTAGGAAATACTATGATGCAGAGTATAGAGTGCTGACCTTGGGAGTCTAGAAGTCAACCTTAGAGACCACAGGCAAGTCACAACCTCTCTGCTCTTCAGTTTCTTCATTTGAAATGAGGCAGTTGGACTCAATGACCCCTAAGATGCCTTCCAGATTTAAATATATGATCTTATGATACTACTATGTGCTAGGCACTGTGCAAAGTGCTAGAGATACAGACCAAAGAAATAAAACATTTTCTGACCTTTAGAGCTAATATTTTATCAAGGGAGAGAATATGTGCATATACATATATCCTGGAAAAATGCAAGAAAAATATAAGGATAAGGACAGAGGACAGTAACAGCTAGAGCATCAGCAGAGGCATCAAATCAAAGGTAATACTTGAGCTGAATCTTGAGGGAAATAAGGAAAATCTTCTTCTATCAATCCTAGACTCAACTCAACTGTATATGGGCAGTTCTTGGGTACATACTTATAGATAGGTAATTTGTCCATCTGCATGTTGTAAGCAATCTACATTTTTCATACACTTTGTTTCTGCAGTGTGGCTAGTTAAACTATTGTTTTTATACTACTGTGAGTTGCACTGAGAAGGTTTTGTAGCATTTTAGGATTTAATGCAATTAGTTTCCTATAATCTGTGATTAGGATCATTTGAAGAAACTCACCATTGATGGGAAATATTTTTTTCAGGACTTTTGTACACACTTTTAGTGAAAACATATTCACATGTTTGACAGTTTATTTGATGCCAGTACTTAGGAGATTCTTAACAAAGTTTCTTCTGTATTGTACATGCTATACATTTTTTTCTTGGCAGGACAATGAGGGTTTAGTGACTTGCCCAAGGTCACACAGATAGTAAGTGTCAAGTGTCTGAGGCCATATTTGAACTCAAGTCCTCCTGAATCCAGGTGAGTGCTTTATCTACTGTGCCACTTAGCTGCCCCCCATGCTATACTTTTTTTTGGGGGGGGTTAGGCAATTGGGGTTAAGTGACTTGCCCAGGGTCACACAGCTAGTAAGTATTAAGTGTCTGAGGCAAGATTTGAACTCAGGTCCTCATGACTCTAGGGCTGGTGCTCTATCCACTATGCCACTTTGCTGCCCCTCATGCTATATTTTTAAAAGGCATTTCCAGTTAACTATCTCAGTGTATTGCCAATTTAGAGGATGCCCATAACAGAGAGGCAAAGTCTAATTCATTCATGCTGCAAGGGAGACTTCCAGAGCATAACTACAGAGATATTGCAGTGACTACCCGACTAAACCAAACTAAACCAGAAACAGGAATGAAAGAGGCTACCATTACTAATCAGGGGTCTGGCTAGCAGATAGGGTTAAGCATTCCTAATTCTGTCAAAGTGCCAAGAACCGTAAGTATTTAAGGTCTTAATTTTTTGTATGAGCTGAAAAAGAAAATTTATAGGCAGAATCTTCATAATTACTATCACCAGAAAGTACTGATTGAATACTTAAGTGCACATGGCTCAGGGAAAAACATAATTTGCCCTAGTTAAATTCTGAATGTCTTTATTAACCCAGCCAAGGAACAAAGAGGTGTAATTCTTTAGCAAAGGAAAGGACTGGTTCCAGGAGAAGATCAGATAAGTAAGCACAGTAAAATCCATGTTAGATGGCAAGCAGACCCCTTGTTTTGAATAAAGCCTGTTTTAAATTGGCCATACAACCCCGTTTCTTGCTGTCTTAGAGAGAAATTATGCTTTTTTAAAACCAAACCCTTCCCCCAAAGCTATTCAAAAATTAGAGTCCCTTGACTTCTTGATTTAATGACCTTCAGTCCTTCAATACAGTTCATTACTTAGCAACTGAGCCAGCTTCTTAGAGCCAATCAAAACACTCAAACCAAAAGGTTCTATTTAACTTCAGATTTGGTGGGAAGTATTATTGGAGTATCAGAAGGAAATGGCATGTGAATAATAGGGTATGACCTTTCGAAATAAGGGCTGTCCTAGTTGCAAAAATTAATCTTAATGCCACAGCAAAGGTCGCTGCTGCCAACAAGTACACATTTGTGCGTTCACAGGCTCTGAAATGCAAACAATGGGAAAACAGTTTGATAGTGAACTACTGCATGGTAAGGACCTGGGTACCTATGTTCAGCATTTTAGCCTTGAGGTCCACACCCTGGAACTCAGTTTTGTTAGTGCATCATATATGTCATTTGTAAAACATGAGAACACAGTACTTCCAAGAGACAGCATTTTAATTTATATTTTTGAAATGTCTTTCATTTTCATTAATAATCTAAATATGTATGTACACTAAAAGGACTAACAGACTTTAAGAACCTAATGTGTATTTTATTTGACTGCCAGAATGTAAGGAAAACTACCAAGAATATTCTTTTGATAGTAATTACTGGGAGGAAAAATAAAAGAAAACCATTAACACATGAAATTTCAGCAAATTATTATCTGCCTTCAAAAAATTACTTCATGATTTTTTCCTGTTTTTGAAGGAAAAGTTCCATTTTCTATACTATGCAGACTTTTACATTTCTGGCAAATTTAATTTAATTTCTGAATAGTCACAGCCAGAATAAGGCTCCTGAATGGAAAAAAGCAAATGAGACGCTTTGAATATATATAATGTCTCCTCCCATCATCAGTAAGGAAAATGAAACTGCATTGAATAACACCCAGAAAAAAGGAGCCTGTTAGCTCACTTGAAAGATTAGCCTCATTCAGCAATTAAAATGAAACCTCACGGCCATTATCTTTTGTTTTCATCCCCAAATAATACTTGGTTTCTGAGTTAGAGTGAATTTTCAGCTTTTTAGATGAAATCTGTGTAGAGGGATTCCATTGAGTTGCTATTGTTATCTAATTTATTAAAACCATTTCAAATATATATATATATATGTACACACACATATATATACATACACATAATAAATACCATTTAGAAATATACATGTAATATATACCACATTGTTGGTATATATTAATGTACCCATTTACAGTAGCAGTTCTCTCCTTAGAAAAATTTAAAATGTAATCTATTTTGGTTATGTGGAGATCATAGGCATAAAAAGGTGAGATTTTATCATCTAAAATTCAAATTTACTGCCATCCCTTTTCAGATACTTCTCATAACTGCAGCATTGCTTTGGTTCCATCTGTATGCTAATACAATTCTATTCCATTTAATTCAATTCAAGAAGCATTTATAAGATGCAAGTCATTGTGTTAGGTGGTAGAGATAAAAAGATGAAAAGAAACAAAAATGATATCCCACCCTCAGGAAGCGAATATTCTACTGGATGATGGAATTTAGACACACATATACTAAATACAAGATAATCTGAGGAGGTAGAGAACTTTCACAAGGAGTGGGAAGGATTGTCATAAAAGGCTTTATATATATGGAAGGGGGGACCTGAGCTGGGTGGTGAGGGGAAGCTAAGGTTTCTAAGAGTCCAAGTTGAGGAAGGAGTGCATGCCATGAATGGGGGCCAGCATGTGACAAGGTATGGAGATAGAATGAGGGGTCTAGGAAAATACATGTAGGACGATCTGTCTGGCATGCGTGGTGTGGGGACTGAAGTGAAATAAATCAGGGAAAGGGAGGGGGGAGTCAGTGCCTGCCTGAGGCATTTGTGTTTTATACTCAATGCAAAAGGCAGCAGCTACCAGAGATTTCTGAGCAGACGAGTGATTTCTGCGCTTCAGGGGGATTATTTTGGCATCTGAATAGAGGGGGAGACCAAATGTGGAGGGCATTGCAATAATGGAGGGAAGTCAGAAGGGGCTTGAACTAGAGTTGTGGCCTTGTGTAGGTGAAGAGAAGAGGAGTAATGCAATAAATGTGGAGGGAGAATAGACAAGAGTTAGCAACCGATTGGATAAAGGGGATGGGAGAGAGAGGGAAGAGTGAAGGATGACTCCAAGGTGGTGAACCTGAATGACTGTATGGATGGTGGTACCTTCAATAGAAATAGGGAAATCTGGAGGAAAGAGGGAGTAATTAGATCACTTAAACTAGATATCACTCTCATTCCTTTTATCTTTCCCTTGCTGGTATTGGGAAGAGCAGAAGGGAGAGGAGTCATTTCTTAGTGCCTTCATCTAAAGGATGTAAGAGAAGTGGCTAATTTATCTCTCTTTGAACTTCATTTAAAATCCGAAATGATATCTGGACACTAAAGTCAATTTGCCATTTTCACACTATCTGCTAGAACAATTTGTCAACAAAGACATTATGAGTAATATTTGCTTAAAATGTTGCAATATAAAGAAGTTATTTAAAAGCATTGGTTGAGAAAAATCATTAACTTTGTTGCAAGATTTGAGCAAAAGACTGCACATGTTACATGGTTAATAATGTGATTAATGACAATATATTTGGTTTATAAGGATCCACTCCACAAAGACGTTTATCATCAAAGAGAATGACTCTATGTTTCATTTAAAATGCCCAAACTCTCCAATTTACAAATTCCTAAAGTACTTGAAGGATTCAAGATTAGATCGGTTTTATCTTGTTAAAATATTTCTTGATGTCTTCTGCAAGTATCTCATAACCTCATAGACATGGGGCAACATTTCACTGGAATTCCCACAGTTTATCTTAGAGCACGGAACATATGCACAATATGAAGATGATGAGGACTGGGCTGGGCACCTGGACCACTGATGTTTTCCTGAGGGACCTTTCAAGAGGTCAAATACAATATTAGAGAAGGCAAGGCTACAGACTCCATTCCTGTCTGGGTAATGAAAAAACAACAACAGTAACTCATATTTATGTAATAAAGTATTCTCTTCTGAACAATCCATTGTGATCTTCAGATCTTGGCTACCCAAGTGTGAGATCTCTTCATCTGACAGGGGAATGGACAAGGATGTGTCTATTTGATGTGACAAAGCCCTTGTTTATTTATAGCACTCAAAGTAACTTTTAGCATATCGCGATTATTGGAAAAATAACTCAAAGCACATGTTCTATTTGTGGGTCAATGGTACCATATTATTATATGGACAGGTGTTTTTTGTTTTTTAATTCCAGCAATGGACTTAATCTAACTTTAAAGTCAGTCACTAATGCTACCTGCTTTTGCTTCCAGTGTAAAATTACACTTGTCCAGGGCAAGATATCTAAGATACAAGGGCTGTGATAGGTTCTTTTCCCACCCCAAGGATTAGGCTAATTTTCCCCTAAAAGATAATTAAAATTGGGACTTGACCAGCCTTGGAGTGAAGCAAGGCTCGGTTTATGCTTTCCTGGACTCAGCTTCCTGGCAGCATTGATCATGTTGCAGTAACTTCCTGTTTACCTACAGACATATGAAGACCTATGTCACCCATACAAAGCTGGATTTGGGCTTTGCCCCAAGACTGTGTGAGTCAACACATCCTGCCTTCCTAGTAGACACATTTCTATATGAAATGGAAACAAGGTGGGGAAAAGCATGTACCTGTGTTAAAGGCTAGTGTGCTCTTGTTGAATATTGTTTCTATATCAGGGCTAATTGTTCAATGACCTATAAGTGCCTCATTTCATTCCAATGTGCAACCCAAACTAGTACGGTCCCCACCAGTGTCATGCCTGTTCCTAACAAGGGCCAAGAAACAAAAGTAAATTCAGGAGAAACATTAACACCTGGAAACATTTAGTAATATAATTAGCAACAATTCAGCAAGTGGTTAATTACTTCTACTATCCATGTTTATGTTAGCTAGCTATGACTAATGTTAGTATGCCTTTGATCTTTATGCATGATGCTTAATTATAGATTCACGTATGGTGCAATGAAATTTGGCATCTCGATCCCTTCAGAGTCAGTCAGTTCCCTCATTTTGTTTCTCTTGATTAGTTAAGTTTTTCATCTTAAAGTAGAAGGGAAAAAAATCCCATAGAACATTTTATCTAACACAAAGAAAAGAGACTGTGTGTGTGTGTGTGTGTGTATAAGGTGGGGAGAGTATGACTTCAAATTTTCACTTCCAGAATACTATAATGAGAAGTGAACTATCACAAGAATGCTCTGACTATATTATTTATTTACATTATTATAATTCACTATCTTTTCTATGCAAATGATTTACATAGTCAGGCCCAGTCTCTCTCCTAAACTCCAGTTCTCATCACCAATTTCCTTCCAGACATTTTGAACTGAGAGTCCCAGAGACATTTAAAATTCAGTCTATCTAAAACTGAATGCATTATTAACTTCCTCCCTGAATCCTCTTCTTTTCCAAACTTCCCTATTTTGTTTCAAGCAATCCTTTCAGTGTCTCAGGTTCATAATCTCACCATTATCCTGGAATCCCTACAATTCCAATCAGTTGCCAAATCTTGCTACTTCGGTCTTTACAACATTTCTCCTACCGAAGCCCTTCTTTCCACTCATACTGATACCATGTTTATTCAAATCCTCATATGGCCTTCTGGCTATATCATTCCACCGCTCAACCAAATACCAGTGGCTTCCTCCTATTGCCTTTAGGATTAAACAGATCTGTTTCTCTGTTTAGCTTTTAACACCCTACAAAACCTGTTCACAACCTATCTCTCCATTCTCTCTAGACGTTACTCTCCCTCCCATGCTCTGCCATTCAGCCAAACTGGCCTTCTCTCTCTTCCTCACACACAACATTCTATTGCATATCTCCTTGACTTTGCACTGGTCATCCATTCTGTCTCTCTGACTATGGGATATCTATTTCCCATGCCTAGATATACTTTTCCTGTAACCTCTGTCTCAAAGATCCTTTAGGATCTTCCTTTATGATGACAGCTCAGACAACTGTCTTTTGCATAAAGCCTTTCCTGATGACCTAATGGCTAGTTTTCCAATACCTTATATTTAAGCACTTTGCATATACTTGTATTTATTAATTTTATATTTATATATAAAATGTTTATACTGTATATACTTTTATATGTACTTTTATCTTTCCCATTAGAATGTAAGCTCTTTGAGAGTAGAGATTGTTTCATTCTTCATCTTATATCCCTAGGGCTTAGGACAGTGCCTGGCACAAAGTAGGCACTTAAAACATGATTGAGAGATCACATCACACAACATAGATTATATTCAACACAACCCCAAACATGAGCAAATTACTGAAACTTATCAAAAGCCTATTCCATGAACAAGGGTAAGGGAGAAAGTGAAATTGGCCATCACTGAACAGCTCTGGAAATAAGAACTTTTATTTACATGCTGCCTTTCATCACAAAAGCTTTACAAATTCCAGGACCTTATAAATAAGCAATCACTGCTTTCTCACAAAGCCAAGCTCTCTGCTAATTAGCAAGAAGAATATTGGAGTTGACTTTTCTTCTTTTAAAGTCAAACAGATGTCTTCCTCCTTCCAGGTTTCATTCAAAGTTCAAAGAGAACTAATTTCTTATTGTCACTTTTACAGTCTGGCTAATGAGAGTTCCTCTTCCTACTGACATTTAAAGCTCAAAGATCGAGGTAAAAGTCTAAGAAACCCTCTGGCCAATTTATCTATCTTAGCTTTGGTTCCTAGTGCAGTATTTCTAACAGGAAAAAAAAAATGTAAAACAGGTCCCCTCCCAGAAGATGTTGTTTGCACGCTTTTAGAGATGTGTCAAGGTAATGTGTACCTCTGATTTCTGTTCTATAGAAGAACATAAAAACATTCATGTTATTTTTTTCATATTTAGGAATAGGGACTGGACCTGTGATTTCATTCATATTGGGATCTTTCAGGTGCAAGTTGGCACTTTCTCTATAGTCTTAGAGAGTTGCTTGGAGAACTGAGATTAAATGGCTTATTTCCTAGGGTTACGAAGTTACTTTGTGTTGGGGCTTGTCTTGAACTGAGGTCTTCTTAACCTGGAGGCTATCTCTCTATCCATGCTGTCTCCCACTTAAAAAATAATTATGTACCTAAATAAGCATATCCATAGATTCATCAATAGATGGAATGGGGGAGTTTTAGATTTACAAGGGACACTTGAGATCACCTAGACTTAAGTCTTCATTTTAAAGAAGAGAATTGAAGTGGTTTGTCCAGGGTTGAAGGTCTTTCATCTGGTTCCTGGAAGAGAACTGGGACCCAGGCCTCTCTGTTCCTGTTCCAGTACTCTTTCTGCTATACGCAAGAACATGTATGTGTCTATGTTCTTGCCTCGATATCTATCGATTCACAGTTATATCTCCAGCTAAATATGTAGTAATCATGGATGGAATACATCAACTTCTGGGAAGTGACTCAAAAATAAAACATGAATATATTTTCAAGGTTTGCTGGTCTTCTGTAGAACATATTGCTGCCGCAATTAGAGGATTACATTTGGATTTTAAGTTCTTGTGACTCTAGCTGCTCTGTAGATGATGATAATGATTACTGATTGCTTATTTAATTGACTTGAAAACTGGGAGTAGTGTCATTGGAAAGAGCATCCAACTGTACAGACAATAAATAGCCTCAGAGAGACAATAACTGAGGTTCTCAGATGAGTAGAGAACACATGCTAATATTTATGTCCACCATTGTGCAAAGAGGGATGTGAAAAGGGGCCTAATCTGTGATACCCCTAGACTACCAAATTAAAGTTTCTTAACCTAAGGTCTGTGAACTCATTTAAAAAAATTTTTTGATAACTATTTAAATATAATTGGTTTCCTTTATAATCCTATCTAGTTTATGCATTCAAACACATTCTTTTTAGAAGGGGTCTGTAGTTTTCATCATGCTACCAAAGAGCTCCATAAAACACAAAAAAGTCATGAAAACCCTGTATTGGGCCCTGTGACTGGCTGCCACCAGTAATCCCTAGGTCCTGGCTCATGGTGACCCCTACTGGTTTTGCTTTGCCACCATTTCTCCTTTTATCATAACATGTACTTCCCCCCACCCTCCCCTTTTTTCTTCTATTAGAGACTGAAGGTCCAAAGAAGGTACAGATTATATTTATATATATTTATATAGACTTGTTTTTCATAGTGCTGAATTCTGTGCCCCATACATTAGCCTATTAAAATATAATTGGATTACTGAATTTTTAAAATGAAAACAAAGAGAGGTAACACAAGGTCAAACTTCCTAAAAAAATACAACAGGGGTTATTGGGTTTGGTAGCAATGCTTTCTTGGGACTACCCTATTATCCTTGCTGCTATCTCATAAATCTTTGAGTCTAGCATTTGAGTTTAGAAGAAGCTGGCCATCCTTTCAGAGAAGTGATTTTCTAGAAAATGTAAACACATATAATATAAAGATAGATGCTGATAAAGTCCATGGCTAGACAATCAATACATACACATACAGAGACCAACAATAAGGAAAAAAGTCCCGTCCCTACTCTGTTTTAGTCACCATTTATCCAATGTTCCTCTGTTTAGCATTATCCTACATGATTCTTATTTTTAGATAATCATTTTCCACAATAATCCTTATTGGCAAGTAAGAATTCTCTTGTATGTGTCCAGCAAATTCAGCTCAATAAACATCTGATCAATCAGATGAAGGACATACGAAGCTTAGATAAATTCTTGTTCCCAATGGGTTTGGGATATAAACTTATACAAAGAATTATAATATATAAGTGCATAAAAGAAATGAAAAAAAAGTTGGATTTGGAGTTAGGGGACCTCGGTTTGAATGCTGACTTTGCTCCTTACTTATCGTGGGATTTGGGGCAAGGCAATTAACTCTAAGAGCCTCAGGTTCCACATCTTTAAAATAAGTGGGATAGATTTGGAACATTCTCTCCCTTGGTGATCTCAAGTACTTCCATAGCTTTACTTACCATCTCTATAAAGATAACTCCTAAATCAGTATCTAAAAGTGATCTACTTGGGGTATAAGTTAGTGAAGACTACCTGGAGGTGTCATTTGAATTCAATAGATGGATGGGGAGGAGAGAAAGGGCAAAAGAGATAAGTGTAAAATAAAACCATCGTAAGGACAAGCTAAAGAAATTGAGACTCCTCAATCAGAAGAAGGAAAAACATTCAATAGGTTGAAGGCTCCTCCATGGAGTATTAGGTAGCCAAGTGTTCCTCATCTATCTCCTGTGGGATAGAGTAAAAGGAAATGCCAGGCAATATGAGACAGGAGGTTAGATAGAAGGCTTTCTTGATAGTGAGGATTTGTTGAACTCTAGAATGGATGGCCATATAATGAATTACCTCCTTCTATGAAGATGTAGAAACAGGATCAAGAATGGTCCTGTATAAAGGTAGGAGGGATAAACTAGCCAATTTCTTCAGACCTATGATTTGATTTTGTTACACATTACTATGAGAATTCTAGGTTAAAGACGTCAAACTCTACTGCCCTTTGCAAAGAAGATGAAGATTGACTTTCACTTGAAAGCCCTATCAGTTAATCTGATTCTCTCCTCTTATTGGAGGGTGGGAGGGAGAAGGGGGAAGAACCAGGTTACCACATCAATGTATAATTAGGTATCCTTAGATGCCCTAAGACAGAAGGGCGAAGAAGCAGTATCACTTGCACCTAGCACACTGTGGGGAATTCACCTCTATTCCACAAAGCTAGATAAGCATCCTCCCCAGTCCTCCAGAGTTTACTGCTCTGGTATGGATTTCCTTTAAGGCTCTGTCTTACTTTGGTCCTCTTTTTCCCCCTTCTCTCCCTTCTCTCCCTTGGTGATCTCAATGATTTCCATAGCTTTACTTACCATCTCTATAAATCACTATTGAAAACTGTTCACACCTCTCATCTCAAATTATCCATTTTCAATTTTCTGCTGGATAGATATCTCCATCTGGATGTCCTTAGAGTACCTCGAACTCAACATGCCCCAAACCAGACTTATCCTCTTCCTTCCAAAACTGGCCTCTATTCCCACTTCTGCTTTCCCGTCGATGGTACCTCCACTCACTCAAGTGCAAAACATCAGTCTTCATTTTCACCTCTCCTTTAGCTGCTATATCCAATTGATTGCAAATCCTAGTGATTCTACCACTGAAATGTTCCACAGATCTTTTGTACTTCTGGGCCTATTTTCCAATTCCAAGCTCTCAACAGCTTCCTGTATCTCCCCTGCATAATCCATTCTAAATGCCACTGCCAAAGTATTCTTTCTAATGAACAGATCTATGCACATAATTCTGCAGTTCAAAAAACTAGATAATATATGTAAAGCACTTGCAAATCTTTTTTTTAGCACTCGCAAATCTTAAAGTGCTTCTGAAATATTGGCCTAATCATTAGTTTTACCACTACCGCCAGCACCACGGCCACCACCAAAGTAAAGTATGAATTCATTAGCCTGGCATTCAAACCTTTCCACCATTTGGCTCCAACATACATTTCCAACCAATCAACAAGAATTTATTAAGCCCTTACTATGTGTCAGATGCTGTGCTGTGCAATGGGGGCATGAAAAGGAAAAAGATGTAGTCCATGTTCTCAAGGAGATTATACTGGATTCCAGATTTATTTTGTGCTACTCTCTTCCAGTCAGACTGTTCAATCATCACTGATTTTGTCCTGCCCTTTTTCAGAATCTGTGTTTTTGTGTATTCCATCCTCCATCTCTACCTACTAAAGTTGTTTTTCAATTGGTTCAGCCATGTCTGACTCTTTGTGACCCCATTTGGGGTTTTCTTGGTAAAGATATTGGTTTGCCATTTCCTTCTGCAGCTCATTTTACAGATCAGAAAACTGGGGCAAACAGGGTTAGGTGACTTGACTAGGGTCACACAACTAGTAAGTGTCTGAGGATGGATTTGAACTCAGGAAGAAGAGTCTTTTTTGATTCCAAGCCCTGTGCTCTATCCACTGCCCCACCCAGCTGCCCAAGGCATTAAAGATTACAACCCTTGATATGCCTGCAGATCAGAATGCCTGATGCACACTTGCATTTTTAGAATGGCATAATAGGCCAATTCACTAATGACAATTTTCCTATAGGCAAATAAGTAATGACTTATGGAAGTTTATAGGTTTTCCTTAAAATAGTAGAAGAAGCTCTCTCTCTCTCTCTTTTTTTTGGCAGGGCAATGAGGGTTAAGTGACTTGCCCAGGGGCTCACAGCTAGTAAGTGTCAAGTGTCTGAGACCGGATTTGAACTCAGGTCCTCCTGAATCCAGGGCCAGTGCTTTGTCCACTGCTCTACCTAGCTGCCCCCAAAGCTCTCTCTCTCTTTCTCTCTCTTTTTTTAAATTAAGGCAATTGGGGTTAAGTGACTTGCCCAGGGTCACACAGCTTTTAAGTGTTAAGTGTCTGAGGCCAGATTTGAACTCAGGTACTCCTGACTCCAGGGTCAGTGCTCTATCCACTGCACCACCTAGCTGCCCCCAAAGCTCTCTTTTTTAAAAAATAAGCTATACCTTGCTCTTTTTGTGGTGGCAAAAAATTGGAAATTGAGGGGATACTCATCAATTGGGGAATGGCTGAACAAGTTGTGGTCTATGAATGTAATGGAATACTATTGTGCTGTAAGAAATGATGAGCAGGCAGATTTCAGAAATACCTGGAAAGACTAACATGAATTGATGCTGAGTGAAATGAGTAGAACCAGGAGAACATTGTACAGTTTAAACAACATTGTGTGATGATCAACTGTGATAGACTTGGCTCTTCTCAGCAATACAATGATCCAAGAGAATTCCAAAGGACTCATGATGGAAAATGCTCTCCACACCCAGAAAAAAGAACTGTGGTATCTGGATGCAGATTGAACCATACTGTTTTTAATTTTTTTTCTTTTTTGAGGCTTTTCCCTTTTGTTCTGATTCTTCTTTCACAACATGACTAATGCAGAAATATGTTTAATGTGATTGTAGACATATAACCTATATCAGATTGTTTGCTGTCTTGGGGAGGGGGGAGGGAGGGAGAAAAATCTGAAACTAGAAATCTTAAAGAGACAAATGTTGAAAACTACCTTTACATGTAACAGGAAAATAATAAAATCCTTTTATGATTTAAAAAGAAGTTAAAATAAAAAAGCTATACTATAGATTGATTAAAAAGAAAAAAATCTATGTGTTAGATATGTTAGAAAAACATCATCTATGTTGTATGAAAGCTCAATGTATACTTGATTATACTTACATAAAGCTAGGTGGTACAATGGATAGAGCACTGGGCCTAAAGTCAGGATGATGAGTATGAATCCTGCCTCAGAGGCGTATGCGCTGAGATAGTAATTGTATGACATTTAACACCGTATCTGGCACACAGTAGGTGCTAGACATATGTTTGTTTCTTTCATTCCTATTTTATCTACTCTGTTGTCAACAATTTAGCAAAGGGCTTCGTCTCTAGGATGCATTCGATGTTTGTTGCTGATAATTTTTTGCCTTTCCTCTCCTGTTTTTTTTTTCCTTATCTCATTCTAAAACACTTAAATACTCTCACAAAACAGGAATAAGAAACTGTACCCCCTAATCCCAAGGTTGATGGAGGTATGGAAAAGATTCTCACACACCATTTTTTTATTCCCTGGATAAAAGTAATATATAGCTAATTCCCAATTAAAAATGACTCACAAATACTCAGGACCCAAGACTTCCAGGTCTTTCTCCTTATTCAGAACTGCAATGTTTACCTGACGCAAGCACCATACATCAGGGAACCATGATCTGTGAGGTAATCTAACCTTTTCATGACTCTAGAGGATGAAAGGGGGAAGGCAATCTCTGTCTTGCTCCTAAGTGCAGCATATCTTAGTGAGGTACCACAGAAATTTCATTCCTCTATCACCTGGGGTTCATTTCTTTATGTTAACTTGGGGTTCATGGATAGATTTCACTTTGTGTGTGAACTTGGATGATCAAAAAAAATTACATCTATATTTTCACAAACCTCTAACGGATTTCACATTACCTTTGATTAGGAATAGAGACAACAAACATTAGGCATCATCAAATTGCCCAAGGGGCCATGATACAAAAATGATTTAAGACCCTTGCCCTAGGTAAAAGTCAGTACAAACTTCCTCAGTGCTGATAAAGCAATGTAGAGGAATGCATTTCTGGGTATTATTTTGGGAAATGGTGGCTACCTCATTAACTGCCTGACTCAAGTAAAAGAAAGCCTTTTTTTTTTTTTAAAGTTTTAGGTGAAAATATAGATATTAAGGTAAAAAGGAAAAGAATAACATCTCAAAAAAGCAGACATATTAAAAACAGTCAGAAGACAATCTCTATTATCTTATGATAAATATGAAAGCACAAGGTTCTTTGAAAAATTAGGCACAATTTAAATAATAATGAAATAGCAAAAACAAGGGGGGAAAACCTCTAGATGAGGCTGATCTTCTTTGGGTGTCATTCATAGTTCTGGGTCCCATAAAGGACCAAGTCTTAGTACCAAATTCTAATAATATACCCTCCAGAATATTGTGATTTTCATTTATTATCTTTTTTTTTTTTGGTGAGGCAATTGGGGCCAAGGGACTTGCCCAGGGTCACACAGCTAGTAATTGTTAAGTGTCTGAGGCCAGACCTGAACTCAGGTCCTCCCAAATCTAGGGCTGGTGCTCCATCCACTGTGCCACCCAGCTGCCCCTTAATATCTTAATTTTAAAAATTCCCAATCCCTAAAATAGTGATTCTTTTTTAATGAAGTATGGTTTTACAAATTTATATCTTGTTTTTATATCACTAAAATTTCAAAAAATAGCTTTTATCTATCCACGTCCCAGAGAGATAGCTCTTACAACAAAGACTAAAAGAGAAAGAAAAAAAATGGTTCAGCAAAATTAGGATTCTAAAAGAAGCATTCGTAGAATGCTGTGATTTTCAAATGTCCACAGGGTTTGTGTTTTGATCAAAGTACAAGATTCTACTCCATTTGTTTAATCTCAAAGGCTAGGAAGCAAAATCCATCTTGACTTTATCAACAGCCATCATACTACTAGTCTTCTTTGAAGGCACAACAAGCCTGCAATTCATAAAGAGATTTGCATCACTCACAGTTCTATGCTTTTTTTCTTCTTTGGCTGAATGTGGCTGGGACAGGGTCAGAAAACAAGTAATTTGAATTTCCCTTTGCAGCTCAAACTACTGGTCTTTAAAACTCTCCTAAGGAACTTATGGTAATATTGTGTCCCTGACTTCTGCTAACTGAATCTAGAAAGGAAACCTTTAACAGTTAAGAGCATCATCATCTGTGACCCAAGGCCAGGTGAACATGAATTTAGAATCTCCTATTTTTTGAAATTTCTAGAAACATCCTCTATTACCGACTCACTGTTGGAAACAACACAACAAAACTTTGACAGTAAGACCTAAGAAGGCATCACAAAAATGTTTTCAAAATCCACTGGGGGAACTATCATTTTTTTTCTATTTTTAAAATACTGTTTTGTAAGTTAGAAAAATTAAAATGCAATCATCAGTGCCTTTAACTTTTGTATCATGGTCATTTCTATGTACCGTTTCTATATCGTTGGCCACATTCACTCTTGTGGGTGCTTGTAACAACAGTAACAAGAGTAGAGCAAAACTAAATGACCTCCATGATAGAGTATGTAACTCCTAGCTCACCTCACCCCTCATCCAGGAAAAGAGATGGGGTTCATTACTCTAGCTCTTCTGCAGGGCCAAGATTGGCCATTATAACAACATGGCATTCACTTTGTTGCTTTTAAAAGGAGACAGATACATCCTTGTATGTGATTACTATGTTTTACGGTCAATTGTGTTGGAGACTTTGGGGCAGTGGATAAAATTTGGGGCTTGGAGTCAGGAAGATCTGAGTTCAAATTCCACATCAGATACTTACTAGCTATGTGACCCTGGACAAATCACTCAATTTGTGTGTTTTGCTTTCCTCATTTATAAATGGGGATAATGATTGCATTTACTTCTCAGGGTTGCTGTGAGAATCAAATAAGATAATATTTGTAAAGCACTTTGTAAACTTTAAACGCACTATATAAATGTTAGCTGCTGCTGCTACTATTACTACCATTACTACTACTACTACTACTACTACCATTATTTCATTCAAGCAATTATTAAACTCTTGCTATATATCAGGCAACTATATGGCTCAGTAGATAGAGTGCTGGGCCTGGAGTCAGGAAGACCTAAGTTCAAACCTGACCTTGGTCACTTACTAGCTGTGTGACCCTGGGCAAGTCACTTGACCTCTGTTTGCCTTAATCTTTTGGAGAAGGATGTGGCAAATCACTTCAGTATCTTTATAATTGTCCATGGGGCCATGAAGAATTGGGCATGACAAAACAACAACTATAACATAACTGGTACTTTGCTACACACTGGGGATACAAAGAAATGCAAAAAAAGTCTCTGTATTCAAAGATAAGCACAGAAGATGAAGGTAAACTCTTGTTTAATGTAATCTACACAGTCAATTTTAATGCATTTTCAGAGAAAATACTTTAAGGAAGTGTGGTTCTAGTCAGTGCAGATATTCCCTCCACAGCCACAAATCATAACCTCTCTGGTCCTTGACAAATCCTGAAGCCCCAAACTTCATTGCCCTGCAGCCAGCCTGATGGTGACCTTCTCTTTGAGTCTAGTCCAGTGAGGCTTGGTGTCCATTCACTGATCAGGGAGTACATAATTATCCAGCCTAGTAGAAGCTACCTTATCTTGTGCTTCCTTCCTCACACAGCCTTTGAGAGCCTATGCTCACCTCTCTGCCATGCCAAGTCATATGCTTCTCAACAAAGCAGCAAACATAAACATCAACAGCTGTAAAGGACAGGCTTACTACATACTGCCCAGAGGAAGACCCTACAAGGAGGCAGGTTTCTCTTACTTTACTCACCAGAGGTTCTGCCATGATGATCCGAATCTTACGCTCAGCCTGAGTAGTGAAGTTGACAAATAGACTCTTGAGTACATATTCTCCTGGTTTGCTGTCTGGGTCAACATTGATGGGCAACATGGTGGGAGGCCCTTTCTCCCTTTGTGTGCCAGAAACAGGTGGAACCGGAGGCTTGATGTAACCGTTACCAACTGGAGAGGCTGAAAAAACAAAACAGGAGAATTTTAGTGCCTGCAGTCTTCCATAATGGTTCAGATTTAGTACCCAAGCACATGAACATGTATGTTAGGTTCCAAAGTCACACATACTATCCCAAAAGAGAATAGGCATCTTGATGTCTGAAGAGATTTTTGACCTTACTCTAAGAAAATATTTTTGTTACACTCTATCTGGCAGGCTCAGAGGTTAGACTGCTAGATTTGGAATCAGCGAGACATGAATAGGAATCCTGCCTCAGACACTTACTAGCTGTGTTATTCTGGACAAGTCACAATTCTGTTTGCCTCAGTTTCCTCATCTATAAAATGAGAAGGAGAAGGAAATGACAAACCACTCTAGTATTTTTGCCAAGAAAACCCCTAAATGTAGTCATGAAGAGTCAGACACAACTGAAAAATAACTCAACAACATTAGATTAATAATATTAATACTAATAGACACTAAGTAGGTAAATACTATGAGCTTAATACTATTAATACTAATAGATGCTAATTAGGTATATACCATTAAATCAATACCACTAACACCAATAGATATTAATTAGGTAGATACTATTATTATCCCAATTTTATAGTTGAGGAAACTGAGGCAGAAGTAAGGTGACTTGCCCCACATAAAACCACTACTAAATGTCTAAGGCAGTATTTGAACTGAGGTCTTCCTGACTCTAAGACCTGGATTAAAATCTGGCCTCAGACATTTACTAGCTGTATAACCTGGGGCAAGTCACCTAACCTCTATCTTAAAACATCTTCCAAGATGGTCTCTCATTAAAATCCTGTGAAAGCAAATTTTGGGAAAATTGATAGTCAGTCAACTATCATTCATCAAGTGCTTACTATATGCCAAGCACTATGCTAAGCTCTAAGGAGACAAAGAAAAGCAAGACCAACCAACCAACCAAATAAATAAATAAAGTACAAGATAATCTAAGTGAGTATGAGTATAGAGTATACTTTTTAAACTTTTAAATGTTTTTAAACTAATAAATACAATGATGTTTTCTTCACCTTCCACCATTGGGCAAATATATGTGTGCCCAAGGATATGTGTGCTCTGAGTATGGTGCCTTAGGTATGGGGAGATGGGGTCCCAGCACTATGGATAACTATAGGAAAAATAAACAGGGATGGGTAAGTCAGGCCCTTAATATTATGTTGGCAAATTTCCTAATCTGAAACACTTATTTTCTAAACCAGTTCTGTATACGCAGTTGCCTGGTCTGGGATGCACACAGATCACTTTTTCAGAGGCCTGATCCAGTTCCCCAAGCTTCTGTGAGGAATGTGATCCCTCTCCCTTATAACTTAAGATAGTAACCATTGTTCCTTTTCAACAAGGCACAAACAGTATACTCTAAACAAGACTGACCTTTGCCAGTGATCTTTTCATATCTACGCAGAAGATGATTAGATGTACTTATCCAGCCTTAATCATCTCTGTTCTGATCTCCAGTCTCTCATTTCCAGATACCTACTGGATATCTTGAACTAGACTGCCAGAAACATCATAAACTCCACATGTCCAAAACCAAATCCATTATCCTTTTCTCTTCCTAAACCTTCTTCTCTTTTGAATTTCCCTGTCACTGTCAAGGGCATTATCATCCTTCCAATCACTGAGACTCCCAATGTAGGTGTCATCCTCGACTCCTCACTCTTGTTCCCCTCCCTGACCCCCCATATCCAATCTATTATCACGTCCTGTAGATTTTACCGTCCTATCATTTCGTGTATAGGCTCTTTTCTCCTATGATATTGCTGCCAGCCTGGTGCAGGCCCTTGCCCCCTCTTTGTTGCTGCCGTTCATGTCTGATTCTTTGTGATCCCATTTGGAATTTTCTTGGCAAATATATTGTAGTGGCTTGTCATTTCCTTCTCCAGCTCATTTTACACGAGGAAACTGAGACAAAGGTTTGTCCAGGGTCACAAAGCTAGTAAGTGTCTGAGGCCAGATTTGAACTCAGGAAGAAAAGTCTTCCTGACTTCAGGCCTGACACACTAACCACTGTACCACCTAGCTGCCCCTCATCACCTCATACCTAGACTATTATAATACTTTCTATTTGGTCTTCTTTCCCCAAGGCTCTCCACCGAAGTCCATCCATCACTCAGATGTCAAAATGATCTTCCTAAAGTGCAGGCCTCACCACATCACCCCTCTATATTCAATAAACTTCAGTGGCTCCTAGCTCCAAAATCAAATGGAAAATTCTATTTGGTTCCAGTCGGCTTATACCTATTCCCCTCCATGGACCTTGTGATAAAGTGATACCAGTTTCCTTGTTCTTTATTTATGACACTTCCATCTCTTAATTCTGTGCATTTTCACTGGCTGTCCGCCAGGCATGTAATTCTCTCCCTCCTTTATTCCCATCTTCTGAATTGCTTGGCTTTCTTCAAGTCCTAGCTAAAATTCCACCTTCTATAAGACAATCTTTTTTTTTTTCCTTGAGTCAAATTTTTTTTTGTTTTAATTTTTGATGTGCTAGGTTTATTTTTCCTTTTAGTAACATGTTTTAAGATAGTCTAATATTAAAGTATCTCTTAATCTTTACTGAACTGCCTTCTCTCTGAGATTATTTCCAATTTCTCCTGTATAATCCTATCTGTACAAAGTTGTTTACATGATATCGCCAGCATTAGCCTATGAGCTCTTTTAGAAAAGGTTCTTTTTTCTTTTTTGCTCCTTCTTTGTATCCTGAGAACAATGCCTAGAACATAATAGGTGTCTAATAAATGCTTTTTGACATAATATGGTTCCTCTCCATAAGGTGCTTCTAACATCAGTGGGGAAGCAAAAAATGAGGCTGCAAAAGATAGCAAAGTAGAATATGAAGATGCACAAAAACTACAAAGCTCTGAGAGAGTTTAAAAAAAGGAAAGATTACTGCTGAAAAAGTGAGTCAGGCTCACCAAAAAAAGGGTGGGGGGCAGCTAGGTGGCACAGTAGATAGAGCACCAGCCCTGGAGTCAGGAGGACCTGAGTTCAAATCCAGCCTCAGACACCTGACACTAGCTGTGTGACCCTGGGCAAGTCACTTAACACCAACTGCCTCACCAAAAAAAAAAGAAAAGAAAAGTGAGTCAGAGAGGGAGGATGGGAAGCTACATGGTGAAAATGGAATAGATTGACTAAGGGGTCTGATTTTTTTTTCTTGCCCCATTTTCCCTGATGTCTAAAAGACCAGGTATGCAATTTGAATCACCTTCATACCATTCTAGAATATTTCCTCACCTTTCTATTTTCCCTGTTCAAATTCCATTCATCCATTTTTTAAAGACCTTTTCAAGTTCTACTTTCTTTAATGCTTTCTGACTACTTTCACCCATCCATATTTTCCTCTTTTTATTCTGCAAATTTCAGTATTTAATATTCTCAGAATGCATCTAGTTCTTCTGGCTGGCTTTGGAGGTAATCTAGACAAGAAGCAGCAGGGCCGCATGTACCCCATAAACACTTTTTTGGGGGGGTGGCCCGAACCAGATTAAAATATAATTGGGAAATATTTTACAAACTAAATGCAAATACAATAAAACATAGATTTTCTTTTCTGTTGTTGACTCATTCCAGTCGTATACAACTCTTTGTGAGTTTTCTTGACAGAGATACTACAGTAGTTTGACATTTCCTTTTCCAGTTCATTTTAGATATGAAGAAACTGAGGCAAACAGAATTAAATGACTTATCCAGAATCACACAGTTTGACAACACCAGTCTAGACATCACAGCCATATGCTTCTCTTACATCATTCATGACATCTAGGACAGAGCTGGGCACTAAAGTAGGTGTTATATAAATACATATTAACTGATTTTTTTATTTCCTTAAAGCTCTTCCTAGTTAAAATTCTGCACTTAATTTGTTTTTTTCTGTCTTTGCTTCCCCAGATAACAGCCCTATCCCCAAAACGAGTGACTCAAAGACAGCATCCGGAGGCTTAGTGATGGCTATTCATGTCTACTTCTCAAGGAAAAGAAAGTTGATACGTGCTTAGAGGAGAAGCCAGTTTCCTGTAGGAATTAGGTTTCCAGTAGCTTAACCTTTCTGAAATGTGCTTTTTCATTGTATAGTTTCTCATGTAAACACTCATTTTGCTTTTTCTTCCAGCCATCTGCTTGGGAGTTGAAACCTATTAAGGCTTTATCATTTTCTTTTCTCCCTTAGTCTCTTTTTTGCTGAACTGAATTTTAATCCTCGATTCTGGGTCGATTCTGCTCCATGGTTTATTTGAGGCATTATTTCCTCTAATTGTTTTTTTTTCTTTTTCTGTTTTCCTGGGTCTCCCACTTGGTATTTCAGCTGCCTGGGTTCACACTCCAAACTCCAGGAAGTCTGTTTCAGAGTCTTTTTTTGGCTCATTCACATTCTCCTGACTAGATCCAGTTTTGCCAGCAGGTGATCATCTCTTGAAAATCTTTCTATTCTTTGTTTCCACCTCATTGACAATTCATTCGGTCTTTGGGCTGGCAGATCTCAGCTGGCTGTGATGCATGTCCCTGGGGCTATTCCAACTGTGTCCTTCAATTTACCAGCCCACTAACCAAAGCAGCAGTCCCAATCCCAATAGATATTTCTTCAGCGGCATTTTGTTATAATACAGAAGGGGAAGGAGAGGAAATACTTTGTTTCCAAATGCGAGATTTGTACCCTTAAATTCCTAGTCCCTGGGCTTGACCTAACTCTACATAGAGAAAAAAAATTATTTATCCTGGGAGAGGTAATATAATTCCCAGTTCTAGAGTACATGGCTCAACCACATCTGTTGTTGGGATCTGACAGTGCTGTTTTAGAATGGTGTAGTGGTAAGCATGCAGGATTTTGTAGCACAAAAAGACTTGGGTTCTAATCCTGCCACTGACACGGTCTACATTGTCTTGGGCAAGTTACTTATCCTCTCTAGGCCTGTTTCCTTAGCTGTAAGATGAGGGCAAGAATGGGCTGAGGAGAGGATCCTTGAGCTGATGTATGGAAAGCACTTTGCAAACCTCAGGGTGTAATAGAAATGTTTTTGTTGGCAGCAATCTTATCATTACTGATGTCTCTAGAGTACTTTAAGGTTAACTTACAGGTCAAGGTTCAAATCACAGAATCAGAGAATTTGAGATTTGGAAGGGACTCAGCAGCCATAAAGTTCAGCTCATATCTGGTAAGTGGCCAGCTTCTTAAAGTAGTCCTCCAAGTAGAGGGAGCCCACTACTTCTCCAGGCAGGCCTATGGTCAGTTCTAATGTACTGGAAGTTCTTCCTGACATCAAATTTATCTCCTTACAACTGGCACCCATTACTTCTGATTTTGTCCTCTGGCATCAAAGAGAACAAGTCAAATCTTTCTTACACTGACCTTTCAAATAACTGAATACAATTCTCATCTATGCCCTCTCAGTCGTCTCTTGACCAGACAAAAACATCCTTGCTGGGGCAGCTAGGTGGTGCAGTGGATGAAGCACCAGCCCTGGATTCAGGAGGACCTGAGTTCAAATCTGGCCTCAGACACTTGACACTTACTAGCTGTGTGACCCCGGGGCAAGTCACTTAACCCTCATTGCCCTGTTCCCCCCAAAAACAACCCAAACCAAACCCAAGAAACCAAAAAAACCCCCAAAAAAACCAACATCCTTGCTTCTTTCAACCAATTCTCACATGACATGAACTGAGGGCCCTTCACCATCCTTGTTACTCTTCTCTGGATGCTGTCTGACTTACTGACATCCTTCCATTCAAACTGTGGTCTGACCACCTTATTCTCATAAACTATGAAAATAAATGTATTATTTACTATGTGTCAAGCACTGTGAGAAACTCGTTGGATTACAAATACACATACTTTGACATTCCTTGACTTCATGGTGCTGATATTCTAGTAGGGAGGCAACCCATAAAGGGGAGTAACTACTGGGAGTGGGATACTTTGGCTTAGAAAGTTATAGGGATGGCGAGGAGGGGGTTCATAAAGGAGTCTATTGACACCCCTCATCCAGGAACACTGGCAGACTTGATTTGTTCACTGTTCCTGGTTCTGGATTGTTGTTGTTTGTCCTTCATTTTTGAAGAGGATCAATGACATCAGGTGGGTGATATCTTGACTTGCAAGTGAAATGGATTTAAGTGAGGGAGGGCTATGCAAAGTCATTGGCCTTACTCTCTCCTCCAGGGCCATCATAAGTCAGGAAAACTGTTGATAGCCCAGGATGCAGGGGGAGATGTCCTTTTTAAGCTAAGGTCTTTTCTAGGTCACAGTTTGTCTGAGGCACCATCTAGCCAGTGATTAACGGCTAGGTAAGAACTGAGGCAAAAGATGACCTAGTTTGAGTAAACAAAAGAATTACTCTGAGAGGGGAAGACCCTCAGTTTTGGGCCAGAACAGAAACAATGGCTATTTACACTCCCTGGTTCTGGAATCAGTGAGAGTAGGGAGGAAAGGGTACTAGGGGCAAGGCTGTCAAGGTTATGGGGGAGTTATCCAAAGAGTTGGGAGTGTAATATAGATAGGACAGTAAGAATCAGGAGAGCAGGCTATAGGGCAGAAGTTTCTCTAGGGAAAGAAGCGCCAATTCATCTACAGAGGATAAAGACAGAGTCAGGAATGAAATGAAGCATGGTTGTTGTCTTTCCTGAAGCTATATGTCTCTTAATGCAGTCCAAGATCCCATTAGCATTTCTGGAAGGCACATTAATATATGTCTGACTCACAGTGAGTTTGCAGCCCACTAAAACTCCTAGATCATTTTCACACAAACTGTTTTTTAAACATACCCCCTCCATATTGTAAATCCTGCCACATATTATTTGCATTACACTGGACAAGTCACTGAACTTATCTGAAATCCAAGTTCCTTTCCTGGTATTATCATAAGGCTAATCATGTCTGTTAAGGGCAGCTAGGTGGCAGAGTCACTTAACCCTGTTTGCCTCAGTTCCTCATCTGTAAAATGAGCGAGAGAAGGAAATGACAAACCACTCCAGTATCTTTGCCAAGAAAACCCCAAAATGGAATCATGAAGAATTGTACATGACTGAAACGACTGAATAACAGCAGAATTAATATCTTTAGCACATGCTAATGATGGTAAGAGTGATGAACTTATAATCACAATACCTGAGTTCAAATTCTGGTATTAGCATTTACTTCCTTGTGACCCTAGGCAGTCATTACACTTTTTTGAATCCTAGTTCCTTTCCCTGTACTATTATGGGCTAATAATAGTTTCTACCCAACGAGGTAGAAAGAACACTGAACTTGTAGTCATGGTGCCTGTGTGACCTTGAGCAAGACAATTAAACACTTTGGCCATTTTAGTAAAATGAAGGTCTTGGAGGGGATTAACTCTAAAGTACCTCCCAGGTCTAGAGTGATGATTTATGATCCTATATGAAGTCCTATAAGATACCTAACCATCAAAACTCTTAGTGGTTGGATAGCTGACACTTAACAGAGTTAGCTTCTGATTTACCAAACACTCTGCATACACTTATCTCATCTCTTTAGAAATTCCATAGGGTAAAGGCCCAAGGAAGGAGGTGCAAGGAGGGAGGTGTAGAGGGTAAGGGAATAGTGACAGGAAAACAAACCAAAAAAGCATTTAACTGTACTAACTGCTTGTGAAGTAGTCTTTCCACAGGGCGAAGGAAATCAATCTGAATGTTAATCCATGTACTCAGACTGTCCTATCTCTGTGTGTGTCCATAAGAACACATAAATATAATATGTATCTACATAACACTTTAAAGTTTATAAAACTCTTTCTTCACCACAGCACAAGGCAGTTGTTGGCAGGATGGATAGAGTGCTGGACCTGGAGTCGGGAAGTCCTGAGTTCAAATCTGGCTTCAGACCGGGGATGTCATTTAATTTCTGTCTGCCTCAGTTTCCTTATCTGTAAAAATAGGGGTGATAGGGGCAGCTAGGTGGCGCAGTGGATAGAGCACTGGGCCTGGAGTCAGGAGGACCTGAGTTCAAATCCGATCCCAGACACTTAACACTTACTAGCTGTGTGACCCTGGGCAAGTCACTTAACCCCAAATGCCTCACCAAAAAAAAAAAAAATAGGGGTGATAAATAGCACCTACTTCCTAGTGTCGTCATGAGGATCAACTGAAATAATATCTGTAAAGTGTTTTGTAAACCTCAAAGCACTGTATAAAAATGTTAGCTGCTATTCTTATGGAAGGTGTTTCTATTCCAATTTTACAGATGAAGAAACTGAGTTTCAGAGGGATGATCTAACTTGAGCACTGTAACATTGCCAATAAGGGATAAAGCCAGGATTGGAACTCGGATTTCATGATTCCAAGTCTAGGATCCACTTGACTAGATAGACCATGTTGCCTCTCGTGGAATCTTTGACCAGCCTGTGATAACACAGACTGGAGCTCACTTCAAGATACAAAAGGTCTCAACATCAGGAAAAGGCAGAACTTTGCGTGCAAAGCCATTTACAAGAAAAAAAAAATAATACTTAGCGGATTAAAACAAATATATCTTATGTTTTCTTCCTGATAACTAGAATCAGACCTGAAGCATTCAAAACCAGAAGCTGTCTGGATTTTAAAGTACCTATGAGACTGGCCATGTTAGCAGTGCAAACAAATTCTTTCTTCCTAGAAATGCTGGTCACTAGTACTTTACTTTTCTAGAGATCAACAGAAGATTTAACCTGTTAGGAGTAATTCATTGCATCTGTGTTTGCAGTTGGGTAGATGACTCTTTTTTTTTGGTGGGGCAATGAGGGTTAAGTGACTTGCCCAGGGTCACACAGCAAGTAAGTGTCAAGTGTCTGAGGCCACATTTGAACTCAGGTACTCAGCACTTTATCCACTGCACCACCTAGCTGCCCCCGGGGTAGATGACTCTTAATGGTGATCAGGGCACCTCCTTCATCCAGCACACCTTTTCAGTAAACAAGATGGGACAACTTTCTTACTCCAGGACAGTGCTCTCTCCACTCACTCTTCTTTTTCCTGTAACACTCTTATAGCTGACTGACATCATAGGAATGGTTCTTTAAACAAAACAGGGGTAGTGACTGTGAGAACAGGTAACGTGTGCATCCAGCAACCATAAATGGATCATAAATGTATTGATAAGTGTGTTTAGAAAACCACATTCTCAAAAGGAAGTACTCATTTGTCCTGGATTCCTGAAGTGAACAGAAATACTGAAACTCATGCAAAGTAAATAAAGCCCAAGGAAAATGCATAAATGTGATGCAGAAAGAATTCCTTCAAGGGATAATGAGAAATACACCAGCAGAAATGATGCCAAGTTGAGAAGAGAAAAAAAATAGGGTGAGTATTTGGAAAATGTCTGCAAGAGTAAGACTCCTTAGACTGATGACCTCTAAGGAGCTTTGCATATTTTAAAGTAGATTTATCAAAGAACTTTAAGTCGGAAATGGCTTGAACAATTGTGGGTTTGGAAGAGCAGAAGGTTCAATAACTCAGTACATGTTTTGCATGCCTGGACTAGAGAAAAGCTGACAGAGATGAAGAAGAGGTGATAGTAATTTTTAAAATGGGTTGAATATGTTCTTCCTTTATCTTCCATAACTTAGTACACCTAATCCACTTGTTTTTAAACTATATTTCATGGAGCTTTGGGCTTCCAAAAGATATCCCTGAAGAATTTCTTGAAAAATAAACAAACAAAAAATGCAATCCTGATGGGAATGTTTAATTTATAGGTTCCATTATCTTCAGGCCCTGCCCTGACAGAATATAGAAAAATCAAACACCTACCCCCTCCAACTTTCCAAGGTCTTTTACTCTTTTTTGTTGTTGTTGTTTTTTGCTTGTTTTCTCTGCTTCCCAAGACTTTAGATTTCCTTCATTAGCTCCAGCATCTTTTAATTCCTCATAGAAAATTCAGAGTCCTGCTCTAATGTCTATGCAGTAATATTCAGAGACACTATGATGGGACATAGACAAGGCCTATACAATCTAAGTGTGTACAGTATACATTTACTATCATATCAAAAAGATATGTGCGCAAGATTTACTGAGAATATTCTGGAATCAGAGGGAAGGCAATATCATTTGATGAAAATAAATCACGCAAGATCCTATTTGTAAAGCACTTAGTACAGTGTAATGTCATTGCATATAACAGGTGTTACATAAATGTCTCTTCCCCCCTCACCTCTCTGCGTTCCCTTCCTTTCCCCTCTCTCACTCTTTCCCTTTCCTTCTCCTTTCTCCCTTCACTTTCATAATTACCCCCCACCCCATTGCCCTCCGTGCCATTTGTTAGAACTGCAGGAATCCTATTGAGACACTATGGCATGGAATATCCCCAATTCTCAAAGTTGGTGCCACAGCCTGAAAGAACGCCTGCCAAGATCCACAAAAATAAGGAAAGGAGTGGCCACTTGGCCATTTCAAGGTCTTAATAGGATGAACAGATGTCCTGTTGTAGTCAAGGCAGTCCTGGATTTAACCCTCCTATTTCTTCTGACCCCAATTGATGAATGTCTCTCATTCATTTAAGTATCTGATACACATTTTTCCCCCCTAGGGCAATGAGGGTTAAGTGACTTGCCCAGGGTCACACAGCTAGTAAGTGTTAAGTGTCTGAGGCCAGATTTGAACTCAGGTCCTCCTGAATCCTGGGCTGGTGCTTTATCCACTGTGCCACCTACCTGTCCCTCTGCTAAATATTTATTAAAGACATAATACACTGTATCTGTCTCTCAGTAGATCTTGCTTTCTCTTCTTTCTCTCTTATTCCTTTTCTCTCTCTCCTTTCTTTTACTTAGGAAATCATATTTTCTTCCTAAACATTTCTTTTATATTTTTATACAGTAAAAATCTCATTAACATGGACCCCAGTAATTAGAAATTTGTGATTAATTTGAATAGGAGCTAAGAAAAAATTTGCCTTTAGAGTAACTGGAAAAAAGGCTGCTAAACAAATTAATACTGTAAATAAAGCTAGCATAGATGGATGTTTAACCATTTAAAAGAAGTTGTTAACCTCCCCGCTTTGTTTGACAATTACTAAATTTGTAAATATGGTTTACCTGGATTTTTGTAAAGCTTCTGATAAAACAGGAACAGGGAGTCAACCTATGATTTCATTGGTCTAGGAATCACCCATGTGAGGAAATCCTTCTACCAATGTAGGTCAACACCTTCTCTGTAATTTATAGTCTTAGAAAGTTGCCTAGAGCAATGTGATGTTAAGCCTTTTGCTCAGGACTGCCCAGTCAGTATGTATCTTAAGAGGGACTTAAACCCAGGTTTTCCAGGCTCTCTATATATCGCGTGATGTCATCTTTCTTAGATAAAATATCTCATTCTGTTCTTGTGAAGATGGAGAAATATGGACAATATGATACCAAACTGGAGAGATTCAGAAACAGTTGGATGGCTGCGTGCAAAGGGTGGTCATTGATGGTTTAATGTCAATGTGGCCAGAGGTCTCTTGAACCTCCACTGATCTGTGCTTGGTTATGGGCTGTTGAACCAATAATGAAGTTCTCAGAATGGTTCATTCAACAACACCTAAACTTATGGGTTTTACAAAAGGCCTGATAAATGAACAGATCAGATACACACATAGCACCTAACACACTGGCTGGCACATAGTAGGCACTCAATAAATGCTTGTTGAATTGCTGATTTGAGATGGATTTGGTGGGTAAAAGTGAGACTTGTACTCCTATGTATGTGAAGGGCAACACCAGAAGCGTCAGCAGATTTGCCACATCTGTAGCAACAATCATTACTGGTCAATCTAGTATATATCTAGTATCTAGTATGTCCTGAAGTATTTAGAAGCCAGCTTCTAAAAGGTGTCCCCAGAGGGCATGGAAGGAAGGGCACTCAGAAAAGGACCTTTCTCTGCTACCATGAGATGCTTAATTCTTTACATTTTAAAGCTTTCTATGCTCTTAGGATTGATGCTTTGCTAGCAAAAGTCATCTTCCTAAAGCACAGTCTGACCACATCATTATCCCCATCACCCCCACCCTCCATTTAATAAATTCCATTGGGTTCCTCTTACCTCCAGAATCAAATATAAAAGCCCCCAGTTAGTTTTCAGAGCCCTTCATGACCTGGTCCTCTCCTTCTGATATGTCACTCTTCATAAACCAATATTCAGTGACATTGAACCAAGATATTCCATCTCATGACACTGGACACTTTCAGGAGCTGTTCCTCGGACCTGGAATTCTCTTCCTTCTCATCTCAGCTTTCTGAGTTTTTTCAAGTCTCATGTAAAATCCTACCTCCTTTGAGAAGCCCTTCCTGGTTTCCCTTCAGGCTAGCACCTTCCCTCTGAGATAAACTCCACTTTAACCTATATATATCTTATGTGTATATGGTTATGTGTATATTGTCTCCCCTATCAGGCTGTGAGCTCCTGGAGAACAGGGAGCTTCTCTGCCTTTCTTTGTGTTCTGAGTTGATCACAGTACCTGTCGTGCACATTATAGATTCTTTTTTGTTTGTTTTGTTTTGTTTTTGCGGTTCAATGAGGGTTAGGTGACCTGACCAGGGTCACGCAGTTAGTAAGCATCATGTCTGAGGCTGGATTTGAATGCAAGTCCTCCTGAATCCAAGGTCATGCTCTATCCACTGCGCCACCTAGCTGCCCCACATTATAGATTGTATAATTTAAATTTCTAAATGTAGGTTCTAATCTGTCCCCCCAGTTTTGGGGGGAAACGGACTAAAATCACTGATAAACAAGTTTAGGTTTTTAAGGGTTTATTGAAAGATAGTAAAAGAAAGAGAAAGATTGAGAACAGAATTCCTATAATCTGGCAATCCTAACTTTCCTAATTCCCCTGTGAAGTCCTCTGCCACCACGGAGATGTCTCATAGTCCAAACAGTGTGAGCTCCCTCCTTCCTGTCCCCTCCCAGAAATGGGAGGTTCTTCAAGTTGATTGGTTGACTGGCCCAGAAGGTGATCAAAGTTCAAAGTTGTTAGCTTCTAAGAACCATGCTTTCTTAAGTACTCTTAAGTACCAGCCAGATGTGCTTACAACCTAGTAAGCATCAACAGTAAGTCACCTTATCTAATTCAATCAGTTTAAATCTCCAGGTGGGTCCCTGAGTATCTGCTAAATCCATTATCATAACACAAGATTCTTAATAAATATTTGTTGACAGAGGCAGCTAGGTGGCACAGTGGATAGAGCACTGGCCCTGGAGTCAGGAGCACCTGAGTTCAAATCTGGCCTCAGACACTTGTCACTTACTAGCTGTGTGACCCTGGGCAAGTCACTTAACCCCAATTACGTCACTGAAAAAAAATAATATTTGTTGACTTGACTTGACTCTCCCATCTTCCCTTTGATATCTGCTTTTATATGATCCCATATGAGTGTGTTGGGGAAGACTGCTAAGATTTTGATCAAGGAGCATTACTGACTGTGGCTTGGTTGGTGAAGGTATATCTACCTGTTCACTTGGGAATGACAAAAGTGGGAATTTAAACTGGAAAGCTCAGAACAATGAGCTGCAAGGTGTTTGGAAAACCTAAGGTTCTTTAGGTAGACTAAATTTCATTCATTCATTCATTCATTCATTCATTCATTCATTCAGCAGATATATTGATTGAAAGGCTGTACAGGGGGCACTAAAGAACATAAAATATAAACTTTGCTCTCGAGGAGCTTACAATGCAATAGAATAGTTAAGGCACATGTATAAATAACCATTGTAATCTAATAACAGCTAAATCCATGAGTCCACATTTATATAGTGCATTATATAGTGCATTCTATGATGCACTCACAAGGAACCTGATGCTCAGGAGAGTTAAATGACTTTCTTAAAGTCAGACAACTAATGAACAGCCGGGACAGGACTTGACCTCAGATCTTCTTGGTCCTATTTCCACATTTTGCTATCACATGACTGTTATAGTCAGTGAGAATGAAAGAAGATCAGAGAAGGGAAAAACCTCTTCTGGCTGAGAAGGTCAGAGAAGACTTTCATGGAACAGGTGGGAATCAGAAATGGATTCTGAAGGAAGGGTAGGCTTGTGATAGGCCAAGAGAACAAAAAAAGGCAACAGGTGGGAAAGTGTAATGCGTGGCCAAGAGATCAGGCCTAGCTTGAACAGAGAGTTCAGGAGGGGAGTAAAATAGGCAGGGGCCAGATTATAAGGGATTTAGAATGCAAAGCTAACTAGAATTTTATTCCACAGGCAATGGAGTTACTGTTTGTTGTTTGTTTGTTTGTTTTTTTGGGGAAAGGGAACAGCATGCTCAAAACCATACTTTTAGAGAGATAATCTGGGTGGTGATTTCTGGGATATAGTTGATGAAGGAAAGACTGACAGTAAAGAGCAGGAGGCCATTCCAATCAGAATTTTTCTTTCTTTTTTTTTTTTTTTTTTTTTTTGCGGGGCAATGTGGGTTAAGTGACTTGCCCAAGGTCACACAGCTAGTAAGTGTCAAGTGTCCGAGGCCGGATTTGAACTCAGGTACTCCTGAATCCAGGGCCAGTGCTCTATCCACTGTGCTATCTAGCCGCCCCTCCAATCAGAATTATACTTGAACACCCAATATGATGTAGATTTCTGTTGTGCTTAAATAGTTAATATCTTTACATCTACTAACTTGTTTGTATGTGGACATATGTACACACATATATGTGTGCATACATACAAACATAGTACCAAAGCTACATTATAGCAACTGTTATAGCCAATACTCATTGAATCACATGATGTCAAAGAAGGGATGTTAGAACTCACCTAATTCAATGCCTTCATTTTACAGATGAGGAAACTGAAAACAACTGACTTATTCAATAACACTGTCAGTGTCAGAAGTAGATATTTCCTACATCTGTGATATTTCCTACATCACATTTTTTTTTGCAATTGTAATTCGCAGTTATTATTTTTATAGGTATAGGATATTTTTCTACTGTAACCCTACATCAAGAGGATCAAAGGGGGAAGAAAAAATAACCAATCTGCTAGAAGACTCAGTGGGAGTTATATAGAAGGAGTAGACGATGAGAAAACCCAGGGAGTTGGGCAGGGCTGGCATTCTCTGGGTTTATTCCCTTGGTGAGGTCAAGGCTTTTCTTTCTATTTGTACTGTCCAAATAAACTAAGAATTAGAGGCTTCCCCCAAGAAGCAAATACAAGAACTTAACAAATAGATTAATAGGGTGAAAGCACTGATAGAGAACTAGGATTTTTTCTAGTTTCTGTAGAGCATTTTACACTATCCAGACAAACTTCAGGGACAATGGCACTTGTCAACAAAGCAAAATAGGCTCTAGGGTAAGGAGTCTGTGAACATGGTTTTAAAATATATTTTGATAACTATGTTTAATTTTATTGGTTTCTTTTGTAAACCCATGTATTTTATTTCATGCATTTAAGAACAGGACTCTGAGAAGGTATCAACAGATTTCACCTGATTGCCAAAGGGGTGCATGATACACAAAAAAGGTTAAGGACCCAGGCCAAAGAGAAACCAGGTTCAGATAACTGGATAGAAGCAAGAGTGAAGACAAAAGGACAGAAAACTCCCTGAGAGATTAAAGGCAAATCATAGACAAAAGGGTTGTGGTGCCCCATGAGCTGTGTCAGCCAAACTGATCTGTAGCTAGCCCTCATTAAACCATACATCATCTCTTCCACTTCTTGGTTTCTGTCATTCCCTTGTTGCTTGTTTGTTTTTCTCCTAGCTGACCAGTAAAAGTATTGTTTTGAAAAATTCCAACCTTGTATAATATGGTAGATCAAAGTGTCCCCAGGCCCTAGGAACGGTAGTGACAAAAGCTCTGTTAGTTCCTTGGACACAGAAGACAGAGCTGAGCAGAGTGATGAGGTTGATACAAGAGAGGGAGAGTTGGAAAACAACTACAAGTCCTATTAATTCTTTCCTATCTGGGACATTCCCTTATGCCAACTTCTTCATGGCAGTTAGTGCTCTGTGTGTGTTTTACTCATAACATAATCACTTCATCATATTACCTGCACTCTTCTTGAAGGTTGTGCCAACAGGGTACAAGCCCTGGCAGGTCCTACTCACCTGGAAAGGCTTCAAGTATGGGCCCAGCACTAGACTGACCATACATCTGTCATCTGCAGATCAGCAGAGCTAAGTTTGGGAAGGCTCATCCCTGGAAGACTAGTCTGAAATTGATTACCTTTTTTTGGTCACAGGAACTCTTGAAAATAAAATAGGCATGAAGGGATTGTGAACTGCATCATTAGAGAGAGTACCCACTCCAATGAAAGGGCAGCTCTTTGAAGTATACATATCTGAATAATATTCAAATTCTTATTCAATGCACATGCATGAAGAGAAATACACACCCTGTACAAACAGCCCATGACTAGGCATTTATAGTCTAATATCAGAAATAGTAATGAGTATAGACTGAGCAGCATGATGTAAGCAGACAGACCTCTAATACTTGGGAGTCAGGAAGACCTCAACATGAATCCTACCTCCGTTACATGACCCCTGGGGGGAAAATCCCTTCAACTCCCTGAGTTATAGTTTCCTTTTCAATGGAAATAACCTCACGAGGTTGTGGGGAGAATAAGATGAGATAATTAACGTATGGAAAGTATTTTATAAAACTTGTAGTGATATATAAATATGAACTATTAATATGAATATGGAAATATACAAATCAACATGGAGCACTTAAAATAAAATTAGTCTATTATACCCATGCAAAGATATATGTGCATAATTCAGAAGAGTTATTTGTAAAAGGGAAGACAAGAGAAATACAAGAAAGGGTAGGGGTATAGGCAATTATAACATGGTATGGTCGAGTAATATCTCAGGGTTATCAAACAAGAGTATTCATAGGATTTTCATGTGAGTCACAAAATATCAAGGGCATTTTCTTTCAAATTCAAGAAACTATACTGTATACTTGGTATACCATTTTTTAAAATTTGAGGGAAAAACCCAAACCCCTTGATAGATTAAAAAGTATTAATGATAAATGCAATAGGAACTGATAGATCTTTTCTACTCCAGGCCCAATTCTCTATGTATGAAGCTACCTAGTGCTTCTGTTAACAAAGAATTCAGGATGATTCTCCTTCATAGTAACCAGTCACCAGTCATATGTTATTTTATTCTTCTTGCATCACTTTAAACAGAAATGAGAAATGGAGGCCCCCAGTTAGACTGCTAAAAGTTTTATGCTAAAGTTAAAGTTACTGCCACTACTTTGATATTAGAGGAACACAGATCATAGAATTTCAAACTTGAAGGGGATTTCAGAGACCATCTAATCCAACTCATACTTGAATAAGAATCCTCCCTGAAAGAAAACCTGACAAGTGGTTTTTATCCAGCCTTCCATATAAGACTTCAAATGAGGGGAATCTACCACTTCCGGAAGAAGTCCATGCTATTTTCAGATTGTCCTAATTGTTAGCTATTTGTAATTCTTATATCAAATCTAATTTATCTCCTTACAACCCACTGCTCCTAGTTCTACACTGTCGGGCTGGTGTGTGTGTGTGTGTGTGTGTGTGTGTGTGTGTGTGTGTGTGTGTGTGTGATGAAGCTGATGGCCTCCTCCTTGAAGTAATGTTTTTAAATGCACAAAATACATGCATAGGATTACAAATGAAACAAATTATACTGAAATACAGTTATCAACATTTATTTTTAAAATCATTTAGTTTTGCAGTTTCATGGGCAATCATCTTTTTTATTACATTATGTTATGGAAATGCTTGTTTTATTCTATAATTTAAAAAGAAAATAAAAAGAAAAAATACATAATGAAAAGAAAAAAGTTTACAGATTTTCCCTTCTAAGAACGCCTACCTAGGGCCAAAGAAAACAGACTATTCCACATAGATAACAGATCCTTGAAGACAATTATTATGCCTTCCCACATATTTTCTTTTCTCTAGGCTAAATACTCCCATTTCCTTCAACTTATCCTCATAAAGCATAAATGTGAGACCTTTTGCCATCCTGGTCAACCTTTTCTGAATGTTCCTTAACTCTCCAATGATCTTTAAAAATACAACATACAGAAATGAACAAAAGAAGCTTGATGTGGACTGACCAGGGCCAATTATATGGGGACTCTCACCTCTCTAGTCCTAAACACTAGACTTTATTCAATTCTTGGCCACCATATCCTATTACTGACTCAAATTTAGTTTACAATCTACCCAAATACGCAGATTTTTTTAGGTCTTTTTTTTCCTCCTTTTTCAGATACCAGGCACTGCACTAAGCACTTTAAGAAATATCTCATTTGATCCTTACAACAAACCTGGGAGGTAGATGCTATTAATAGTATTCCCATTTCACCGATGAGGAAACAGAGATAAACAGAGGTTGAGCTACCTGCCTAGGGTCACATAGCTAGTAAGTCTCTTTTGTTGTTGTTCAGTTATTTTTCAGTCATCTCTGACTCTCCGTGACCTCATTTGGGGTTTTCTTGGCAAAGATACTGGAATGGTTTGCCATTTACTTTTCCATATCATTTTACAGATGAGAAAACTGAAGCAAGCAAGGTTAAGTGACTTGTCTAGGGTCACACACCTAGTAAGTGTCAAGTGTCTGAGGTTAGATTTGAACTCTGGTCCTCCTGAATCTAGGGCTGGTGCTTTATCCACTGCGCTACCTAGCTGTTTCCTTGTCCTTTGTTCTCAAAGAGGACTATGACTTGGACTGAATTGGATTTAAGTGAGAAAGGGCTGTGCAAAATCAACCAGCCTCATTTTCTCCTCTGGAGTCATCTGGGTCCAGTGGCAAGATATGTTATCAAAATGACTGGAGATGGCCCCAGATTTAAGGCAATTGGGGTTAAGTGACTTGCTCCAGGGTCACACAGCTAATTATCTTGGGCCACATTTGAACTCAGGTCTGGGTTCAAGTTCTGCCCCCAACACATACTGGCTGTGGGGAAGTTACATAGCTGAAGTTACAGAATAAATTAAGAATTGGGTTTGGTGACAGAAGTTCCTATACTAGAAGTTGCCCCAAACTGAAACATCACAAATTTGGTCTTTTACTTCCCTCTGCCATTCCCCCTGCCCTGGAAAAACAGCAACAGCAAGAACAACAACAAAACAACCACCACCACCACCACCAGGAAAGAACGTTTTCTTTTTGAATTGTCTGAGAAAGATCAGAAAAAACTATCAAGGTATAATCCACATCTCTACATTTAAATCCTAATGACAGAGAAGTAGTTATAATATTTAGAATGAGCTGAGTTGAATTTGTCCTCTGTCTCACCACCAAGGATACTGAGAAAATAATGGAATGAATACATAACTTTATAAGCTATTTTTATGTACTGACTTTGTTTTCTATAATTATAACTACTGTGAGTTAGTTTATACCACCCAAATTTTCAGAAGAAGTTCACTATAGAGAAAAATCTGTTACAATGGCTTGTTATGCAGATTCAGCTACAATCAGGGTCCCAAGTCAAGGCCTCTCAAAACATAACAATAGCTTTAGATTATAAAAGCCCATTATAAGAGATCACTTATAAGGTAGGTAACAGCCCTACCCCTGGACATTAATATTACAGAAAGATCCTATTGTCTCTACCCTGAAAATCCACTGCCCTCCAAAGCATACCATAAGTGTTCTAAACTGCATTAAGCAAATAAATGACAGAAAGGGCTATGCAAACAGACTCTTTATACCTACCAAGCCCCTTGATGAAGCTGATCACACAGGATCTTCTCCAACAGGCTGTTGTAATCTCCATGAGCCTAAGACGGTAGAAAAACCCTAAACCCTCAAGCCTCTAAAACGGACTGTTTTCCAGAGCAAGAAATGCTGCCAACTCCATGATCCCGTAACTCACTTCTGCCATAAACGTCTCAGCGACAGGCTTACGTCTGGCTTTTTTTTTGGGGGGGGGGGCGGGTAAAGGTGTATTCTTGGGCAGGTGCTAAAGACCTATAGTAAGATACAAATTAAAACAAGCCTTCAGTACAGAACAGGCTCCTTCCATACCAAAGGGGTAATTTTTAGCTCCACAGTATGACAGTGACCTACAACTTTCTGGGTTGCTGTCTGTCTATATTTATCTCCCAAGTACATACTCTACTGACAGATTAGTGAAACCAGTCAAAGCACTCCAGGAACATGAGACTGACCCCCTCCCCACACACACACACACACAGTCTGTCCATAAACAATCCATGCATACCAAATACATTCATTCTCCCACAGTCCAATCTTAGCTGAAGTTGGTTGATTTCTTTGAGACTGAAGAAATGTAAAGGCAGGAGGTAACCCAGGATGGGCGATAAACCCTAGCTTTTGAACTTTTGGCCAGAAGTGCAAATGGTCTTTAAACAGCTTAAATTCTTTCAGACAAAATCAACAAGAGAGAATCCTTTTTCCAAGCCAAGAGTCAGCGAGAAACCACACACCCCTAAAGAAAATGACACACTTAAAATCGGCTGAAATAACTCAAGGAAGTGTGATTGGTTTTTAAAACTATAATTATATTATTTAAAAAGGCACACAACACAAACCAACCTAAGGACTTAATTTGTAAGGGCAAGAGGGTGCACCAATCCTGGTAAGTGTTAAGTATCTTGCCATTTATGAGAAGAGAGGGTTTACAGGATAATGACAGGGACACGAAAAAGGAAAATTCAAAACCACTGTGACTTGAACCAAAATGAAATGAATTGATCTTTACCTGGGCATAATTTTAGTCATAAAATCTGTTTTCATTGGGTAATAGAAAATTGGTCTAGACATTCATTCATTCATCTAACAAACATTTATTGTACAACTGTGTCAAAGGCCCTGAGTAGGATACTGGGAAATAAGAAAGAACCCTTGCTCTCAACACTGGAAGTTTAAGAAAATGCGACTGTCACTGTAAAACAAGAAACTTTCTATCCTTTGTTCAATTCAAAAAAGAAAGGCTTTCTTCAGAAATGGCCTCACTCTCTAGAATAGTATATGTTATTTATAAAACAGTTATTTAAAGATTTAAAATACTAAGTTATATGCATTAGAATATATCTAGGTATATCCAAATGTAATAAAGTAGAAAATTTACATTATATATGTCATATATGTGTATGTATATATTATGTCTGTTTGATATGTGTATAAAATATAATTATATATCAAATAAAAATCAATTTTAAAAAAATGGCCTCACTCACCAGTTCAGTAACTTCCAGACCCAAAGGCCTCTCTCTGGCTACCAATCTCCATATTAAAACATGTTCCTTAAGGTCCGGGCTTATCTGTGCCTTTGTATTTGTACCCCTATTGCCTATCAAAGTGCTTGGCACATAGTAAGTACTTAATAAACCCTCCTCTTCCTCCTTCTCTCCTTTCCTTTCTCTCTCCTTTTCTTCTTTCCTTCTTTCCTTCCTTCCTTCCTTCCTTCCTTCCTTCCTTCCTTCCTTCCTTCCTTCCTTCCTTCCTTCCTTCCTTCCTTCCTTCCTTCCTTCCTTCCTTCCTTCCTTCCCTTCCTTCCTTCCTTCCTTTTTTCTTTACTTCCTTTCCTTCCAATTTCCAGTTGCATTAGACTGTGAGTTTTTTGAGGGCAGGGGCCATTTTTTCCCCTTTCTTTGTATCCTTAGTTTAGCACAGTGCCTGGAAAATAACTGCTTTTTGACCTACTGTTTTTTCTTCCTTGTTTGTACATATGTGGTAGCAGGAGGGTTAATACGATTGTAGTCAAAATATCTTAAAATGACAGAATCCTAGTTTTTAGGGGTTTACATCTCAATTGTGAAAACTAAGGAGGAAATCAGGGATTTGTTTTATGCATTACTAAAATGAGACCCAAATAGACCTGATATAGTATGTGCCTTTAGACGTGCCAAGAGTTTGAGTTGTGAACAGAGGTCTTTTGCTCAAATTATCTTCTGCCAAAACCCAGGGGCCTAAACAGGACTTAGAGTTTGACCTCTGACAGCTTCCAAGTTGCCTGAGCTATTTTGAGATCAACCTTTGTGTTCATCGTTAAATAAAAAAGAATGTTATTTATCCCAGGAACATGAAAATAAAATTAATTTCTGCTCATTGAATTTTTCTTCTTTTCAGAAAGTATGGATAAAAATTCTGATTTTATTATAGGACTTTTAAAGGCTAAGGTTTCTAAGCATGATATAACACTTCTGTGTAAAAGAGGACTGGCCAATGAGAGCTCAGACCTCATAAGCATGCCCAGAATATTCTCTCTGATAGATCCCTATGGGGACTTTGAAGCAGTCCCAGGAATTCTATGATTGCTTCTTGTCTGCTTGCCATATATTGATGTATTGGGGTCTCTGATTGGCTGCTGAGCTGGAACTGAGTGTGCATACAAACGATTCCCTGAAGCTACCTGACCTCTCTCTTTCCTGGGGAGACTAAGGGATGACATACTGAATAGAGAAGCATGAGGGGGAGAAGCTCTGGGCTTTCTCCTCACTTGGGCAATGGCCTCTGAGAACACAGACCTCTTGTTGTTTGTCTTAGTTGTATCTACTCTCTCCTAACCTCTAGATTCACATCTCTAACCGTCTATTAGACATCTCAAACTGGTTGTCCCAAAGATATTTTATACCAGTACGTTTAAAACGGAACTCATTTTTTTCTTCCCAAATCCTCACGTTTGAACTTTCCTATTACTGTTGAAGGTGCCTCCCAGTTGCCTAGGCTTACAGCTTAGGGGTCATCCTTGACTCCTAACTCTTTCTTACTCTCCAGAGGTGAATCTATTATCAAGGCCTATTGATTTTACCTTTGGAACATCTCTCTTATACACTCTCTTCTTTCCTCTGACATTTCAACCACTGTGGCACAGGTCTTCATCATCCCACTCCTAAAATGCTATAATAGTCTGCTGTTTGGTCTTCCTGCCTCAAGTCTCTCCCCATTCCAGTCCATTCTCCACTCAGTTGTCAAATCAGTCTTTCTAAAGTGTAGATCTGACCTTGTCACCCCTTCAACTCTGTCCATGGGCTATGATACATATAGAAGTGGTGGGAACAAATACTCACTTGAAGTCTGATAAAGGAGAGAGGTACTATAGAGCAGAATGTACCTCGGGTTTCTGGGGGGATATGTTTGTACTTATGTTCTTACTACTTCTTCTCAGTAAACAATCTTACAAAAATGAATGAATATTGAACCATACTATTTCTTTTGTTTTTGGTGCTGTTGTTTTTTTTTCTATTTTGAGGTTTTTCATCATTGCTCTGATTTTTTCTCTTACAACAGGACTAATGCAGAAATAGGATTAATGTTATTATGTGTATATATATATATGTATGTGTATATATATCTACATCTATATGTATATAGATATATAGATATAACCTATATCAGATTACCTGCTGTCTAGGGGAGGGGGGAGGGAGGGGAGGGAGAAAAATCTGAAATTTTAAAGCTTGTATAAACAAAAGTTGAGAACTATCTTTACATGTAACGGAAAAAATAAAATACCTTATATGTAAAAAAAATGAATGAATATTAATTGGCTAAATGATACTTGGGCATTAATTAATGTGATTGATGATACTGAGGAGATAAATGACATGATCGGATGATATTAAAAAAATAACTGGCAATGGATATTAAGAACTCAGTGGAATAGGGGCTCAAGCCAATAGTATTAGGGAAGACCCCCGACCATTCATGTATACCCCTAGAACCATGAAGAGATCAGTTCACCCTTACTCTGGGTGACCTAACCTTAAAGGGTGAGAGTGAGCTGGGATAAGGACTCCAGACCTTTTGAAAGCTAAGTATACATAAATATGGCTTGCAGAATTACTGCCTAGAAACTTACACCTTCTAAGGTTGCTTTTAATTTTATGTCTCTCTGTTACTTATGCTATTCGGAGACCACCTATTCAAGTAGTTTGAAGAAAGGTACATTGCCAGAGAAGTTAGCTGACCTCCCTGAGCCTCAGTTGCCTCATCTGCTAATAATACCTGGCTTATTCACCTCACAAGGTGTTTTGAAGATCAAATGAAATGTGTGATTTTGAAATTCTTTTTAAGTAGTACATTAGTATACAAATATATTTTGATATTATTATTATTATTATTCACCAGTCACATTGTCAATGATTTCATGCTTTTAGAACATTGTTGGAAAAATAAGAAATAAGCACAAAAGATGTCTGAACAGCCAAAATGGTGTCTGTAGTTAACGTACTGAAAACGTATACCTTTTGCTCATTGAAGAGATTCTGCCTCTCCTGCCATGTATCAGCTCTTATTTTACAAATAATTCTAATACATATTCAGTCTATTTATTCAGTCTATACAATCTTAAGTGGGGCAGCTAGGTGGTTCAGTGGATAGAGCACTGGCCCAGAAGTTGGGAGGACCTGAGTTCAAATCCCACCTCAGACACTTACTAGTTGTATGACCCTGGGCAAGTCTCTTAACTCCAATTGCCTTAAAAAGCATCTGGGGCCATCTCCAGTCATCCTGATGTATATCTTGCCACTGGACCCAGATGGCTTTGGAGGAGGGAGTGAGGTTGGTGACTTTGCACAGTCCTTTCTACTTAAATCCAATTCACTGCAAGTCATGACATCAGCCTGATGTCATGGTCCTCTTTGAGAACGAAGGACAAACAACAACAAACAGCGTTTATTGGGGAAAGAGCAAAAAAGAGGGGAGGGAAGGATGTTTGAGTTGCTAGAGGCAGGCATACCAACCTCAGCAGGAAGTAACAACTAACAGCTTGACTGAGAGAGACTATAAAAGCAGATGCAAACACTAAAAAAAGTAGAGCAGTCCAGGAATATATAGTGAACTAGAGGAAAATAGTTTTAAATATCACAATAGCCTTTAAGGTACATTACTATATTATAGTATAGTCTAATAACTAGTATCTGTATTGATTACTGAAATCATCAAGGAAAAATTAAAATCTATTTTAAATCATTTAAGAAGCATGCAATAAAACTGGTAAATTTTTTAATGCAGAACAGTTAAAATAAAAATATTTTGGTATATGAAATAGCTTTATAAATAGGGAAAATTCACTCAGAAGGAACATTTCATATCCAAATAATACTTAAGATATTTCAATGCACCCATGAGATCATCAACATTGATGCCCTATCAGTACAGACTCCAAATCTTTACTTTTCAACTATGTTATTCCTATATTCATCTTTACAATATTCCTTCATAGAAGATACACCCAGCGAGCTAGAGATTTTCTGTTTCTTTTAATATTTCATGGATACCAGTGAAGCAGTCAAATTGCCCATCAGCAGGGTCCGAAGCACCTCGAAGTCTAAAGAGAACCGAAAGTAGACTGGAAAGATTGAATCTCTTTGACGCTCCCCTGATGAAGGCTTGAAGCCTTTCCATCAATAAGGTAAAAGTCCCATACCACTGGGCTTTGGGACTAGAGTTACATGCACATAGTTCATTTTTTAAAAAAATTAATAAAGTATTTTATTTTTTCCCATTGCATGTAAAGATAGTTCTCAACTTTTGTTTATACAAGCTTTACAATTTCAGATCTTTCTCCCTCCCTCCCCTCCCTCTCCCCTCCCCTAGACAGCAGGTAATCTGATATAGGTTATATATGTATGCACATAATAACATTAATCCTATTTCTGCATTAGTCATGTTATAAGAGAAAAAATCAGAGCAATGATGAAAAACCTCAAAATAGAAAAAAACAACAGCATCAAAAACAAAAGAAATAGTATGGTTCATTCAGCATCTATACTCCGCAGTTCTTTTTTTTTTCTTTCCCTGGATTTGGAGATCCTCTTCTATCACGAGTTCCCTGGAACTCTTCTGTGCCATTGCATTGGTGAGAAGAATATAGTCCATCACAGTAGATCAACACTCAATGTTGATGATACTGTGTACAATGTTCTTCTTCTGTTTCTGCTCATCTCACTCATCATCAGCTCACGCAGGACCCTCCAGGTTTCTCCGAACTCCTCCTGCTCATCATTTCTTACAGCACAATAGTATTCCATTGTATTCATATACCACAACTTGTCCAGTCATTCCCCAATTGATGGGCACCCCCTCAACTTCCAATTCCTTGCCACCACATAAAGAGCAGCTATAAATATTTTTGTACATGTGGGTCCCTTTCCCCTTTCCATGATTTCTTTGGGAAAAAGACCCAAAAGTGGTATTGCTGGGTCAAAGGGTATGTACAGCTTTATCGCCCTTTGGGCATAATTCCAAATTGCTCTCCAGAATGGTTGGATCAGTTCACAGCTCCACCAACAATAGATTAGTGTTCCAATTTTCCCACAGCTTCTCCAACATTTATTATTTTCCTTTTTTGTCATTTTAGCCAATCTGATAGGTGTCAGGTGGTACCTCAGAGTTGTTTTTATTTGCATCTCTTTTCATATGGGAATAGATAGCTTTGGTTTCTTCATCAGAAAACTGCCTGTTCATATCCTTTGACCATTTCTTAACTGGGGAATGACTTGGGTTCTTATAAATTTGATTTAGTTCCCTATATATTTTAGAGATGAGGCCTTTATCAGAAGTACTGGCCTCAAAAATTGTTTCCCAGCTTTCTGCCTCCCTTCTAATTTTGGATGCATTGCTTCTGTTTGTACAAAAATTTTTTAATTTAATGTAATCAAAATCATCCATTTTGCATTTTATAATATACTCTATCTCTTGTTTGGTCATAAACTGTTTTCCTTTCCAAAGATCTGATAGGTAAACTATTCCTTTCTCTCCTAATTTACCTCACATAGTTAATTTTTTGCCAGGATTGTGCCAGGTGGTTGGTATCTGGCCACAATTTCACAGACGGACAACAGGTAAATTAATTTTTTTTCTTTTTCTTTTTTTTTTCTTTTTTGTGGGGCAATGAGGTCAAGTGACTTGCCCAGGGTCACACAGCTAGTTAAGTGTCATCTGAGGCTGGATTTGAACTCAGGTCCTCCTGAATCCAAGGCCGGTGCTTTATCCAATGCACCACCTAGCTGCCCCCGGTTAAGTTAATTTTGCATGTGTGTGTGAGGCAGTTGGGGTTAAGTGACTTGTCCAAGGTCACACAGCTAGTAAGTGTTAAGTGTCTGAGACTGGATTTGAACTCAAGTCCTCCTGAATCCAGGGCCGGTGGTCTATCCACTGCGCCAACTAGCTGTCCCTAAATTAATTTTTTAAGACAATCTAAGAGTGGTGTGATTCTTAATATCTTCTGCTGCCCATTCTACCATTCCACAACCAACACTAAAGTTCCCAGAGGACTGATGGCCATTTTGTATTCTTATTAGTCTCAAGGTTGTTAATTAACAAAATATGCCAGGTTTCTGATATTTTAAAATCTGCACTGTTTGCACCCCCCCCATCCCCTACTCCTTGAACTACAGAAGTACCCTCCACCCCTGCAGCCCTTCCCTCTGGATGCCCCCCTCCAAACTACCAATGAAGAAGGGTTTCTAGGCCAGTCATCTTTTTATGTGCACTCTAGACTTTTCCATCATGTCCCAGTGCCAGAGGGAGAATTCTTTCCTTCCCCTTCCCCTTTTTAGCTTCCTTTGATGTGTTGTCTTCCCCAACAAGAATATAAGCTCCCTGATGGCAGGCACTGTCTCTTTTTGTTTTATTTGTATTCCCGGTGCTCAAAACAGTGCCTGTCCTATAGCAAATCCTTGTTGTTATTGTTATTTAAAGGGTCTTGTTGGGACTTTTTTCTTTTTCCTGTCAATGTTCATTTATCCACAAAAACAAACCTGCCAACCATCCAGAAAAATGTCCTCTCTCTTTCTGCATTTTTTTTGGTAGAAGAATTGTAAATGCAAATTGAAATCTCCTCAACTCACTGCATCCTCCATCAATCACAGGCTCAGAAGTTACAAAGTATCTTGAGAATTCATTTAGTCTACATGACTACTTCCAGGAATGGCCTTTATTAAACCACTGATTGATATCTACTCTATTATTCCAACCTTAGGATAGGAAAAATACACAACAGATTCTATCCACTTAATTAGACATTTGTCCAGATAATTTACTCTATGATATTATAAAAGCCACATCTGAAGTTGATTTGGGGGGACATTAATAATGGCTGGTCTTTATAAAGCCTTTAATGTTTAGAAAATACTTTATAGAAAGTGACTTATTTGATTCTCACAACTCAAGCCCATTTTACAGAGAAGGAAACAGATTCAGAGAGATTAGAAATAATAACAACTGACATCATAATAAAGAGTTTTAAGGCCTGTGAAGCATTGTACATTATCTCATAAGCCTCACAAAGGCTTGAAAAGTGATTACTGCCATTTAAAAATGAGGTCTTGGAGGCACAAGGAGCTTACAGGACTTGCCATCCTTGCACAGCTAATGTCAGAGGTGGAATCTGAATTCAGGTCTTTCCTGACTCCATCATGTTTAGTTTGCATAAAACATGTCTATCTCAAATGAAAATGTAGGGGCACTATCTTTATATTTAAGTCCATTAAAAACACTAACAACAAAATCAGGCAGACAACCATAGACCTTATTTGTCAACAACTCGCTAGCCCAGTCCTTTAACATTTATTTGTTCAGCTGAGGACTAGCAAGCACTGTTATTGTTTTTAAATGCCAGTGTTGTTGTAGTTTATAGTTTTTAGCAAAATATTTTATTAATGAAGATAATCTTATTGTGTATGGTTACAGATGTATTTAGTCCTTCTAGAAATTTAATAAAGAAGTGTTATTAATACATTCAATATGCAACTTGCTAACAGTCATTACCTATGCCAACCAGATTATACTGTTTCAATGTTCTTCTAGTATAGTGGGAATGTTCTGAAGACAGAGCACCTGAGCTCAACTGCTAGTTCTGCCATTTTGGGGGCTTTCCTAGGTCTTAACTTCATCTGTAAAATGAAGGAAGTGAGGGAATCAGACTAGATGACCTCTAAGTTCTCTTGAAGGTCCAAGTCTATGAACCTTTTACCTGTAGTTGCCATCTGTCTCTCAAACTACCCATGACTGCATGATATTTTGCTCTATAGTTAATATTAGAAGGGGACACTTTCCCCCAAAAGTGTGACTGCAGCCTTCAGTGTGATATAGTACTTTTGCATAGTATTCCTGTAGTGTTGGCACTATTGGAAGAATAATCAAACCTAATTTTCATCCATGGCTTTTCCAAATGGAGAACATAATGAGGTTATGACCTGGAGTTAAAGACAATGTCTCGATGTTTTGAGAAACAGTTAGCAAACAGGTTTTTAAGTTGTAGGTAATATCTGCAAGGGACTGTCATTCCCTAAACACAAATTCTGCTAACAAATGCATCACAAAGATGTTTGCAGGGAGAGCCTCTAGGAAAACACTGGTTTATTCTGGCACTGCCAAAGACCTGGAGTACTGTCACTTGTCTGGCCATGGAGTCCACCAGGTATTAGGCAATAGGCAAGAGATGACTTCAAAGTGGCTTCCATTCAGTGGTTGAAAACCTTCAGCAATCCCTCAAATCACCTACTATCTCACATTACTAGATGTCCTCAGTTTAAGTGTTAGAGGGAAGAATCATTGGGAACTCATTTAATAGCAGCTGAAGTAACTTGCAGGATAAAAGGCCCAAGAATTTTCAGCTGTTTAATTTTTAGAAATTCTTTGCCACCCAAGGAATTGGAAATTGAGGGGCTGCCTATCAATTGGGGATTGGCTGAACAAGTTGTGGTACATGAATGTAATGGAATTCTATTGTGCTGTAAGAAACGATGAGCAGGAGGAGTTCAGAGAAAGCTGGAAGGACTTGCATGAACTAATGACGAGTGAGATGAGCAGAACCAGAAGAACATTGTTCACAGTATCAACAACATTATGTGTTGATCAACTGTGATAGACTAGATTCTTCTCACCAATACAACAGTACAAGAAAGTTCCAAAGGACTCATTATGGAAAAGTCTCTCCAAAATCAGAAAAAAGGAACTGTGGAATATGGATGCTGATTGAACCATACTATTTCTTTTGTTTTTGGTGCTGTTGTTTTTCTTTTTGAGGTTTTTCCTTTTTGTTCTGATTCTTCTCTTACAACATGACTAATGCAGAAATAGGTTTAATGTTATTTTATATATATATGTATATAAATATGTGTGTGTATATATATATATAAAACTTATATCAAATTACCTGCTGTGTAGGGGAGGGGGGAGGGAGGGGAAGGAGGGAGAAAAATTTGAAATTGGAAATCTTATAAAAACAAATGTTGAAAACTGTCTCCATATGTAACTGGAAAATAATAAAATACTTTTATTCAAAAAAAGAAATTCTTTGTCACCTACCTAAGATGAATATTGGATATACTATGTATACTGGAGGCAGCTAGGTGGTATATAGCACACAGAGTGCTGCAGCTAGCTAGAGTCAGAAAGACTTGGATTCAAATCTTGACTCAGGCACTTTTTAGCTCTGTGACTGTACAAATCACTTAACCTCAGTCTGCTTCAGTTTTCTTATCTAATATGGGATATGCTGTGAGGATAAGATGAGATATTTGTAAAGTGCATTTGAAACCTTAAAGAATTATATACATGCCAGCTAGCTAGTTAGTGTATGACAAAGAAAGAATAATTATGGGGAGAAAGAATACTAGCTCACAGGGAAAAAAATAACTAGAAAGAGGCTTGGAAACATTTATGGCTTCAAATTTCTTTTTTTTTTAAAGTTAATTCATTTATTTTGTTACATTTTAAGTTCTGAACTGTCTCCCTCCTTTCCTGCCATCCCCTGTAGAAGGCCCCAGTTTGACTCACATTTATAAATATATGTAAAACCATACTATGCATACTTTGATTTATCAGTTCTTTCTCTGGGTTTCTCTGGGTCAACCATCCAACATAGGTCTTTTATAGTTGATTTCTGTATTTACAGTACTGAATATAACTTGGTTGTTCACAATTATTCTTTGAAAAATATTACTGTTACTGCATACAACATTTTCTTGGTTCTGCTCACTTCACTTTTCATTATTTCGTGTGTCTTTCCATGTTTTATTTCTATCAACCAGTTTATCATTTCTTACAGCACAGTAGTATTCTATCACAATCATATACCATAACTTGTTCAGTCATTCCCCAATTGATGGGCATCCCCCATAATTTCCAGTTCTTTGCCAACACAAAGAGAGCTGCTATAAAAATTTTAGTATAGGTTTTTTCCCTTTTTCCCTGATCATCTTAGGAAAAAGACCTAATAATGGTATTGCTAGGTCAAAAGGTATACACAGTTTTAGAATTCTTTGGGTATAATTCCAGGTTGCTTTCCAAAATGGTTGCATCAGTTCACAGTTCCACCAATAGTAATGTTAGTAATATCCCAATTTGTCTACATCCTCTCTAACATATCCCTTCTATAATTTTAGCCAATCTGATAGGTCTGAAATATCTCAAAGTTGTAATTTGCATTTCACTAATCAATAATGATTCAGTGCATTTTTTCATACGACTATATAGTTTTGATTTCTTTATCAAAAAATTACCTGTTCATATCCTTTGCCATTTATCAATTGTAGGGCTTCATTTATTTTATTTTATTTTTTTGTGTGGGGCAAATGTCAAGTGTCTGAGGCCGAATTTGGACTCAGGTCCTCCTGAATCCAGGGCCTGTGCTTTAGCCACTGCACCACCTAGCTGCCCCCCTGGCTTCAAATTTCTAAAGAAAATTCTTAGTTTCCTTCAAGGCTTCACTCAAGGGACACCTCCTATGGAAAGCTTTTCCTAGTCCTCCTACTTAATTATTATAACTATTTGTTGTTGTTACTTTAAAGTTTTATTAGGGATTTTTTTCACAAACTGAAAAGTGTGGTTGCATTCTCAAAAATATATACAAAACGTCAAGAAATCAAAACCTCTTGAGAGCAAGGTATAACTGAACATATCCTAACAGTCTCGTAATTACTTATCTGTCTAAATATCATATCCCTATATCCTTTTAGTAAAATGTAAGCAGGACAGATCCATTTTTTGGGGGGGGGGGCTTTGTATTTGTGTTACCTAGCACAGTGCTTTGCAGAGAGTAGATGCTTCATAAATGACTAAGCAAACCAGTCAAGATTGTGTAGGTGATGAGAAAGTGATTTTGAGATTGAAATATAAAGATGTAAAGACAACTTTATATGTATCAATAGTCTTTAGGAAAACAAGAATTAATAACTTCCTTCAGGAATGGCAAAGGAGCCTGGATCAAACCGTAGCTTCTCTTGGTCATTGGTTATTATTGCACCTAATCATTCTGGGGTCCTCTCAAGACATTGGTAGCTACTTTCATATAAAAGATCTTATCATGGATAACCAGGTAATTTTGTTAGTTCGTCTAGGTTTGACACATATAATCTTTTAGAGTTTTAGGTAATGATTAGGAAAATGAAGTATAGTTAAGTCTCAATTAGTATGATAACGAATCCTGAGAAGTTGCATGCATTCAAATTCTCATGCTTCAAGGTTATAATTTTGTAAAATATGGTCACTGGTTTCAGCCCAATGGAAATATGCAGTGTAAATCTGAATAATGTGACCACTTCCCAGGATTGTTGTTTGCACTATTCAGGACACAACTATAACAAAGAAAATAACATGTTTCTACTTATGGTCAGTGCTGCTAGGTAGCAAAGTGGATAGACTGCCAGGTCTGAAGTCAGGAAGACTCACCTTTCTGAGTTTGAATCTGGCCTCAGACTCTTATTAGCTGTGTGACCCTAGTCAAGTCACTGAAAGCTATTTGTCCCAGTTCCTCATCTCTAAAAATGTTTCAGAGAAGGCAAACCACTCCAGTATCTTTGCCAAGAAAAACCCAAATGGGGTTACCTAGAGTCAGACACAACTGAAATGACAGAACAACAATACTTAAGGTCAACATGTACTGTATGGACTTAAACTATGGCCTATCCCTGTGCATAGAGTATTAGATTTGGAGTAAGGAATAACAGGGTAAAGATCTCACTTCTAATATTTATTAGAGTATGCTGTACCTGCAGTCAGGAAGACCTAAGTTTGAATCTAGCCTCAGACATTTACTAACTGTGTGACCCTGGGCAAGTCATTTCACCTCCTGTGTGACTCAGTTTCCTTAATTGTAAAATAGGGATAATAATAGCACCTTCCTTGCATGGTTGTTGTAAGGCTAGAAGGAAATTATATTTGTAAAAAGCACTTAGCACAGTGCTTGGCACCTGGCAGACGCTATATAAATATTTATTCCCTTTCTTTTCCTCCCTTTTTCCTTCCCCTGTGCCTCAGTTTCCTAGACTGTAAAATGAGGGGATTGAATTTTATACTCTCCAAGGTCCCTTCCTCAAAATGAGGATGACTCAGTTATCTACCTCGCAGGGCTGTTGAAAAGTTCATGTCAGATAACGGAGGCAAGGTGATGCTCAAATATTAGATGCTCAAACATATAAACAAACACCCATTATATTTCATGCAAGAAGCTTTCTCAGATTAGATATACAGATCTACTTAGTGTCATTCCACTGTGTGCAATCCATTTGCTTCAAAACACTGGGAACCTCCTAGTTGAGAATTATACATATTCATGTAAAGACAGAGTTTATAAATTACTTCTATTTAGAGATGTGGACAACACTGCACTTGAATAAGTCGATATTTCCAAGGGAAGCCAGCACCAGTCCCTCTCTCCAGATCACTAGCCAGCTGTAACAATTTTAATTTTACAGACTTATTTTAGAATTCTGTGATGCAAGAACTCACACCCTATCTTTTACCTCTGATACTCTGGGGAAGAACCTGAACTTATATTAGAGTTCAAAAGTTCTAATACCCAGGGTATCCTTAGCTATCTTGGTCACTCCAAGAAATTTCTACAATACCTATGGCAGATGGTCACTCTCAGGCAGAAGCAGGTGTCATACACCTCCTACTGTTGTGGCAGGTGAAAAATGAAATGACGGAGGAAATAAAGGTTTGTTCTGCCAAGCATATTGATTTATTAAGCAATGTATGCCAACTACCCAACAAACTGAGACCAGATCTCCTCAGCTTAGGCTGGGACTCTGAACTTCAGGAGGAGACAGAATTTTATATATTAAAAACAATGAACCAAATAAACCAATTAACAGGAAACAATACAACATAAGGTTATTTGATTTTTAATTTGATGAAAGATTAGGAACTTTCCAAGTTGGGAAGGGGAAAACAAACAGGTACAATTCCCTAAAAGCAGACAAGGAGGTATCCCAGTCCCCAAAAGAACAGAGAAACAATAATTGATAATTATTCATCAATACAGGATCAGTTTTCAGATATGACATGTGGATTGCTTGAGTTGTACAATTGTGAGCAAACTTCTTCCATCAAGTGAACTTCTGGTCAGCATAACCTAGGTCTTTAGGTATGGGTCTCTAAAGAACAGGGAGAGGTGGTATAATTTCCCAGCCACACAGGGCTAGGTTCAAAAAATACAATAAGGTTTTCTACCAGTTTCCCCAACTGAACAAACTTCTCAAAAGACAGAATTTGGACTAGAGCCATAATTGAATAGAAACTGAGCTAGCTCCAGAATTGAGTCACAAGATGGAGTCAGTGTGGTTCACTCATTTTCCATAATTAACCATTGGAAGTCCTAATCCCTTCAATTCCTTCAATTTCCTTGCTGTGCAAGGAAAGGGATGGTATCTCAGGTACTCACCAATGATTGCAGTAAGAAAGGGGGGGAAAATCATTTGAGATCCTTGTTCCCAGCATTTTCAAACTCTACCCAGAACTATAATTTGGTGACATTTTTGATGCTGTGTGCCATGTAACCTTAAGCTAATAAAGTTCTCCTGCCAGAGGGAGAGTGGACCTGCTAGCAATTATAAGAGCTGAAACCCAAACAGTACAGCTCAGATACACTGCTCCCTGGGAAAAGTAAAAGGAGAGGTTAAAATTATAAAGTGAGTATGATAGAAGCATACCTCAGCATTTCAGAAATAACACCACATTCCCGCATTAATCTAGGTCACCTTATTCAAGTTCAGATCTTACAACTCAATGGGCAGACTGACAATCTTGGCTTTGACTGCCCGGAATCACTTAGCACATGCAGTATGAGGCAACATCAACAACAAATGCAGGTGTAGAATATCATTACTTGACATTATGAAACCACTTCTATTGCCTGGGACTATGGGGTCATTCTGGACAACGGTTCGGGAAACTGTTCTGTTCCCATTACAGCCCCTATTATAGTGTTATGAAGGTGAGGGACTCATCAGGAAAGCAAGTGTGGCCACGTTTAATGATCTAAAGCCATCGGCAAAAGCCACAGAGTTTGGAGTGCATGGTCCTCAAGTGGATCCACATACAAATGAAACAAGAAACATGAGCCAAGAGGTGAAAATAACATCATCAAGAAATAATACTTACAGTTTTGAGTACATCTATAGGTTTGGCAGAACACAGAAGTCCCTTAAAGGAAGGAACTATCTTACTTTTGTCTTTGTACCTCAGAACCCAGTGCATAGCAGAGACATAAGAGATGTTGAATTGAACAGAATGAAACTTAGCTATGTATATTCAAAAAGTCTCATAGTCTTAATTTGCATTTTTATAAACTAAGTAACTCACATCAGTCATTGTCTACATTACAGGTGTCAAATAAGCTGCCATAGTTTCTCATGAAACCCACAAATCTCTTGAGTGTACCCAAACCAGATTAATGTGTAATTGGGAAATATTTTTTGAAAATAAAAATATCAATAAAGTATGGATAATATTACATTTAAAAAATAATCAGACATGTTTGTACATCTTGAACATTACATCGGGTTTTGTTTGTTTGTCTGGAAATGAGGGTTAAGTGACTTGCCCAGGGTTACACAGCTAGTAAGAGTCAAGTGTATGAGGTTACATTTGAACTCAGGTCCTCCTAAATCCAGGGCCAGTGCTTTATCCACTGCGCCACCTAGCTGCCTCTGATAATACTACATCTTTAAATGAGGTCAATATGCAGTTTGCCAGGATCCTCATGCACAGCTTAGTGGCCCTATTTCTATTTGAGTTTGGCAACATTGGTCTATACCACTCATTTAGCATCTAATCCGTTACTAAATTATTATATACTGCATTGTGATGTATTTCTTTTATTATTATTTTTGCAATGATTATTATTTAATTCTTGCATTATTTTTTATCCTTTCCTGTGTTTCTACCACATCTCCCTCACTTCTTTGACCTCTTCTCTGGATTGTCATCAAGGTGACAAGCATTTATTAAGCTTTTACTTTGTGCCAGGCATTGTGCTTAGTCCCAGGATTATGAATACAAGTAAAAAGACAGTTCCTGTCTTCAAGGAGTTTATAGTCCAATGGGGAAGACAACACAAGAAAGGGAGCAAAAAAGGGGGCAGAGGAAAATTACCTATGCCTTCATGAAGGCTTGGTATCAGTGAACTTCAAAAAGTCAAATTTGGAGCCAGAAAGAGAATGAAGGTTGGCTGGCCTTGGACCCACCTCAAAATGGAGTTCCTTGTGGAACTCATCAAAGGGAAAAGGGGGCTGACATGGTAGAAGAATGTATCAATCAATATGTAAGTAAATCAATTAATCAATCAAAAAACATTTATAATGGCCTACCATGGATGAAGTACTATGCTAGATGTTGGGAATACAAAGACAAAAGTGAACCATCTGGATAATGAAGAAGCTTTCATTCTATTGTGGTAGATGATATGGACAAGTATATAAAATGGAAGTAAATTAGTTGGTGTGGGAGGGTGTTAGCAGCCAGGGAGATGAGGAATGGTTTCCTATCGAAGGGGATGATGGAACTGAGTTTTTAAGCTTTTATGAGGTGGAAGTGAGGCTGGAGTACATTCCAATCATGAGGAAACAGTCAATGCAAGTAGGAAATGGAGTACCACATATAAAAACCAGTAAGATTGCCAGTTAATTGAATATATGAAGGGGAGTGACATGTAACAGTGCTGGAAAGGTGGACTGGGGCTGAGTTATAAAGGACTTTAAATGCCAAATTCAGGAATTTATAGTTGCCCCTAGAGATAAGAGGGAGCTCCTGGGGGTTATTAAGAAGAACAATGACATCATCTTACCTGTGGTTTAGGAGAAGTCACTTTGGGAGTTGTATGGAATATGATATATTAGATGGAATTAAGAGATGTTAGAGACAGGTAGGCTAATTAGGAGGGTAATACAGGAGTCTATGCAAGAGGTGATGAGGGACTGAATTGGAGCGTTGGCCGCGGGGGTGGAAAGAAGGGGATGGATGCCAGGGATGTTGTGCAGGTGGAAGCAACAGATTTGGCAACTGAATGTATGTGAGGTGAGTAAGAATGACTGGAGAATAAGATATACCTTGAAATCCCGAGTGATAAGAAGGACAGTTGTATCCTTGACACAAACAGGGAAGCTCAAAAAAGGAGTAGATTTTTTGGGGGAAAGATATGAGTTTGGTTTTGGATACATTTGAGTTTGAGATATCTACTTAGAGGGGAAACAACATGAACATATAAGGAATATGGAAAATGAATGTATAAATGCAATCTAAATTTGGGGGGATAGAAAAGGCACTAGAATCTGTGGGGATGTGGAAAGCCTTTATATAGAGGGTCATGGATGAGCTGAGCTTTGAAAAGAAAGGGAAAACAATCTAGGCAATGGAAACAGAAAGCCTATGCAAAGGCATGTAGATGGACTGTGGAGTGAATAACAAGAGAGAAATTTGTTTATCATGTCTTATAAACCAATTATTTAATTAATTATCCTAATTAATTAAAAATTAAATTAAAAGACTTCAAATTCTACAGTAACTGTCAGATTTCATCTTTGTAACCCTAGCACTGTGGTGATCACTAAAATTATAGGTCCTTAAGAAACACTTATTGAACTGAAGCAGACTGTAAACTCCTTGAGGAGAAGAACTATTTTCTATTTCTTTGTATCTCTTGAAGTATAGAACCAGCAGCACTCATGAACTATTTTCAGATTGGATTTTTAAATTTAAGGCAGGTGACATCTACATGGAAAAATCACATAAAGGAACAGGGTGAGAAATGCTCATATAAACTTGCAATAGCAAAAGCTAAGTTCTAGTGCCTAGAACAAATAATCCATTTATATTATAGGCAGGCATGATATCCTGGTGGCCTCACAGAATTAATAACACCAAGCTTCAAACTCAGGAGTAGCCTAGGCTATAGGAGAGACTGGCTGATGATGGAAGTAATATCTTAACTGGGCTGAGGTGCTTATAAATTTTTCTTGGGATTCTTTTTCATCAGAGTAGGGAGTTCTTTAATTACCTTCCATCTGTCTATGCCAACCTTCTCACCACTCCCTTCCTTTGGTGCTCCCACTCCCAGCTCCACGGCTTTACAAATTCTCCTTGACATGCCTTTTCCCCCCTACTGTGCCAAGTAATCTCCTCCCTCCTTCAAAAACCTTTTAAAATATCACCTATTCCACAAACCCTCCCTTACCAAACAGAAGGGAAATTATGACTTTCCTGTCCCAATAAATAGCCCTGCCCATATTCTAGGATGAAAGAACTAAAACACAGAACATGATATAAAAATATACCTATACACATATCTCTGCTGCTGTTATGACCTCTCATTTTATATTAAATTTTCCTTCTGCTGTGGCTAATTTGAAATATTTGTTCAATGGATGTTGTCCCTTTTATGCCATTATATCCCATAAGAGTGATTCCCAACCTTTCTGGAGTTGTGATTCTCTCATTTTTGCCATTTCTCCTAGAAATGCTCTGTGTGTGTATAGTAAAAAAGATTAAGTTTAATTCACCTTATTCAGAGACATGTTTTGAGAGAACTGAAGACTATTGGAAAGACTAAGTAGAAAGAGTATCAAATTTAGAATCAAAGGACCTGGGCTAGTATTCTGGCTCTGTCATTTATTTATACTAGGAAAGCCATTCTTGGCCTCAGTTTCCTTATCTGTAAAATGAGCAGGCTGCACCAAATGAGATATTATTTGTGAACCTCCATTAATGGGGGCACTCAAGTCAACCATCTCTTCATTTCCCATCCAACACATTCCTCCATAATATAACATTCCTCTTGCCTCTGCATCTGACTTTCTGGACTTCAGTGATACCACAGCTCTTTGCAGGGACAAGTATCTTAACTGCCCTCCTTTTTTTCTTACTTTGGCATACTACTACCACACAAAGATGGAAAGGGAGGGCTCAAATAAATGGTGTAACTATGGTTACTGCTCACCAAAAGAGCTGGTGCTAAAATTTTAAAAGCGAACAGGTATAATCCTCTGTTGTGTTTTCTTAAGCAATTTCTGTGTGGCCTTCCTAATGCAATGGGGTCCTCCTATGTAATAACATCTCATTTTCACTAGAGGCATCCCATTCAAAATTGGTTAGTTAATGAAGGCTAGCTGACACACTGTAATCATCCCCAAGCAATCTTAGTGGGAAATTCAGAGTTGGCCACAGAGAGCCTTTTTTACACATTTAAACAATTCAAGAGTGCAGCATCTTGGCATTTGTTGTCACCGAATACAAACAATATGCACCTGCCAATCTATAAATGATCAATATCCATCAAACCAAATTCAACAGGACCTGTGCTGTAACAACTGTGAAAAAGACAGTTTTACTGTCAATGGTGACAACTAGTGTTGCTAATAGAAAATTTTAAAGTGACCATTGCCCTATTCGAGTAAAAGGAGCACAGCTTTCGCATGGCCAAAGCATCACCCTCCAGGCACTGTTTTTTCAGACAACTGCTCCCTTGCCTTAAATAATTTTACATTTAAAATAAAAAAAAAACCACACAGTTTGCCTGATCTACTTAGCCATACACACTCTGGATAGAAAGTGAAGTAATGGCTAGAGTCAATGATGCAACCAGAAATATTCAGATGCTGATTTCATTAGGGCACTCTTCCCTTTCCTCATTAAAAACCTCACAACACTGTCTATATTGCTATGAAATAAAGTCCTTTCTCTTCCCCTCAGCCCCTGATATTCACCAAGGACATCTGGAATATTCCATATCAACTGATTTCCTTTTTTTAAAAAAATCAACCAACGTTAAGCATATTCCAAGCAAAGACAAAAATGAAACAGTCTCTATTCTAAAGGAATTGCATTCTACCATGGGAAAACAACATGTTCCTGAGCTAAAATACACTTTTATAATAAGAACATCATAATTCTATGATAGAATTCTATAGCAATAATTCCATAATGCAATTCTATAATGGAATTCTATAATAATAATAATTCTACCACAGAATTATATGATAATACTTCTATAATATAATTCTATTCTATAAGAATAAAATATACAACAATTATATAAGAATTCTTAGTTCAGATAAGTTTTATCTTTCTTTGCCTAATAATGGATATTTATATAGTACTTCAAAATTTGCAAAGTGCATTATATACATTATCTTGCTTGAGATAATGTATACAAATATTTCCACAATATTTCTACTGGAAGAACTATTTCTATTACAATATTTCTACAAAGAAAAGGCTTTCAAAGCTTTATAACAATGATGTGATGTTGTATCACCAAGCAATTCACTTCTGCTGGAGAAAGTTTTTTTCTTCTCCTTGCAGCCTAGTTCTCCCATATTATTATCTTGTAAGTTCAGGAGTAGGTTAGTAAGTAACTATAGGAAAAAGACAGTATCTAAAATATTATTTGATAAGTAGTCAGGTTAAAGCAATCAACAAGCATCTATTAAGCTGCTACTATGTGCTGAAAAGAGAGATTCCCTCTGAGAAAGTCTTCCATTTACAGTGTATATTTCTGTATATTGTCCTACCATTGGAATAGAAGCTTTGGGGTGCAAAGAGAGGCAGAAACACTATCACTGTTCCTTAGACACTCATATTCCAAATAGGAGAGACAACATACCAACAACTCTGTGTGTATATGGACACACACACATATATCTGCAACTGGTTTTGAAAGAATATTTCAGATGAGTTTTATCTTTGAATTGAACAATAAATATTTCAGAAATTTTCAGAAATTGTTAGGTCTTCTCTTAGAGAATGATGATAATAATAGTTCACACTCATACAGAGTATTAGGGTTTGCAAAGCTCTTTCCATATGTTATCTCATTTGATCTACTAGAAAAGGAATAAGAAGAGCTTTCCAGACTAAAGCTTGGTCAGTTGGGGGAAGAGAAAGGCTCTTGTAGATTAATCTCTCCCTCTCTACACCACCAAATGAAACAAAGATGGAATCCTTTCTATTAAGGTCATCACTTCAGTGGGTTTTCTTTCTCCTATGTGCATCAACATGAATGGTCTCACTTTATATTAAGTGTAGTATGCATTTTGGTGGTATAACAGATAGAGTGCTGAGCCTGGTATTTGGAAGACCTGATTTCAAATCTGGCCTCAGATATTTACTAGCTATGTGACCTTGGGCAAGTCTTTTAGTTGCCATCTGCTTCAGTTTCCTCGACTGTAAAACACGGTTATCAACAATATCTGTCATTATTATTATTATTATTATTTTATTACCCCAAGGAAGTAGGAACTGCATCTATAGGGTCATGAGCATGGGGTCCAGGGCATGAGTGAAATCAGCTCTGCAGAGGCAGAAGAGGGAGCAGTGTCCAGGGACCACTATAAGAATTGTCATCTGGTGAGTTAGTGCCTGGGCTGTGGCCATAAAAACTGACTCCCATCATTCTGCTGCCACGGGGAGAGAACACTGTGATTTTTGGGAGCTGGAAGAAATCCTCCAAGCAGGAAGCCACCCCAGGCTTGCCAGACTAAGTGCCCTATGTTGCTTCCCCTCTGTGTTATTTCTCTGCATCACTAAAGCATCACTTAGGTAACAAAAACATTCAGGATTATCCCATGTGTATGCACTCCCGCACCATGTCCTTGTCCATCTGAGGCCACAGGGCCATTTGGGCAAAGCAGACACTGAAAATGCCTTCTACCTCTAACATTTTGTGACTCTAGGAAAGAAATGCCTGGCTTTGGAGTCAGGGGAGCTGGGTTCAAATCCAAACTCTGCCACCTTTTACTTGTATAACTTTGAATTTAGATTCTGACAATAGGGCACTCTTGGAGGAACTGACCCATCTGGTAATGTCCAAGCCTCAACTTAATGTTTATAATTTTAAAATGGATCACTTCAATTTAAATGTCACCCAGGCATATAAGAATAACACAAAGATAATAGTTCTATTTTTAAAAAGTCTTTTAACATGAAAATTCCTTTAAAATAAACATATGCACATTCCACAAACACTTCATTCATTCATTAAAGGAACATTCCTTAAGTTTGGCTGGACATCATTTAAATAGAATATGTTCTATTTCTACTTTATTTTGGGCTCTGTAGATATGACTATAAGAATAATGTGAAGTCCTTGTTGTCACATGTCTATAAAATAAATTCAATTTAGTTTTCTGGGTCTTTTCAAATAAAAACTTTCAGGATCTCAAAGATGAATGAGTGAATGAATATTTATTGAGTGATTCCTATGTGTCAGGCACTGTGCTAAGTGTGGAAGATACAAATACAAACAAGAAAGACATTCCCTGATCTTAAAGAGCTGACATTTTAATAGGGGAAGAAAACACACATAGAGAACTGGTGGTCAAGGAAGCATGTTCTAGTTATGAAGCCAGAGCCAGAAAACAGTACACATCACAGTATGAAGATTGTCAGGCTGGTGGACTTGGGTCTAAGCAAGATATGGTAAATGCTCACCAGGCAGAAGACCAGGGTCCCAGGGCAAAAGCTCATAGTTTCAGGTCAGGGGTAGAGGCTAGAGCACAGTAACATGGCTAGGAAGTATGTTGGAGTCTTTATGGCTAATATTAAAAATAATGTTATACAAACTGTAGTTAAAGACTGAAATGAATCTCTGATGAAGCCTCATGTTATTGTTGGGATTTAATATCTACTGAAAGCTTATATGTTCTGGGTTCTGATCCACTGACACACCTAGAGAACAGGTATGACGTAAGAGTTTGTAAATGCCCATTCTTATCTGAGATCAAATAGCTTCAGGTTTGTTCATGGAATAGAGGGTCATGTTCAAGGTCAAATAAACAAGCTAGGCAGAACACACCTTAACCTTAAAGAAAATTTGTAATATACAGTTGTTTTTTGCAGTTTTTGTTATTCTCTGGACACCTTAATTGCATTAGGCTGTTTCATTTGGGATCCATTCAAAAGGGTTTATTCACCCACGTTTCAAAATGACTTCATCATAAAGTGGTTTCCTCTACTCCATGGCACCAAGGCATAGCTCCCCAAAGCGATATCAGAGAGAAGCTGTAGTGTGGTTCAGGAATATGCAAAGTTTACTGGTAAGTAATAAAAATCTAGTAAAACCATGTCTACATAAAATCAAAAGATTTCTATCAATAGACTTCTGAAATGAAAATGTTATGGAATATGGGATTGCAAGGGATAGCCAAAATTACACAGCCCAGTCCCCTCACTATCTCTAATAAACCTTTTACAATCTAGCTATCTCACACAAACCTTTTCCAAGTTTCATATTAAACAACATACAGGAATCTAAAGCAATCACAATGACAGCAGAGGCAAACAAGGCAAATGTCACAGGCACTGTCATAATAAGAGATGGAGCCAAACTCAATGAACAACAATCATATGTTCCTTGCTAGTCCTTCTATTGGATCTTTCTTTACACCCGAAAACAATGATGAACGAGGTTTGCATAATGGGGCTTTATCCTTGATGCCATGTGACCAGTGTTGCATCATTTCCCTCTGCAGCCATCCCCCTCTCAGTGAAGAGAGTGATTCACTTGTGTTTTCCCTGAAAACATACATCTCCAAATGGGATGACACCACCAAAATGACATCGCAGTACTTGATTATTCCTTTTCCTGCAATTGACTGACCCAGGCAACTGTACTGTCTGAATCTTGAACTCACAGCTGGCTTTCTAACCCTGGCATGAGAGGGTCTCAGGGTTCCTCAATAGCTAGAGCAATTCTTGAGAATCCTGGCCTTGATGTGAGCTTGGCAAGAGCCCATAGACTTCCCTAAATATAAAATGTACTGCACAATCAGACACAATTTGCACTGGGGAATGTCTTCTACCCTTTTCCCAGAGCCTGAAGAGAGATCTCTCTCTCCCCCTGGCCCAAGAAGTGACAGCGTCTTAGTCACGCCCTAAAACAAGAGGCTTGTCTGGCAGAACAATGTGATATTTAATGAGCTCACTGGGCCAGTTTGACGGCTGTTATTTTGTGTACAAGGGACACTTGAGAATTGTAGAGTGGGTTTCCATCACTGAAGTGCGTACACTCCAACAGCAGTTCTATCCACTGCCTAGGAACAATCAAAATATTAACCCAATTATTACATTTTGCTTTTTTGGTCTATTCCTTAACTTTAGGAAACAAGCTGCTTTTGGGAACTCTCTCTTACTGTTGTATTATGCCTTGCCAAAGTCATCCTCCTTAAGCCTAGTCAATATATGTGTGCAAGAGATTATATTCTCTTTGCTTTTGAGAACATTTCCAACACTTTGATCACACTCCAGCATTTCCATAGCCTGTGATATTGGCTGATACCCTGAGAATCATTTTGACTTGTCTGTCATCCATAGGAAGGGACTACGTTTGTCACTCATAGATCAAACCCTTAAGAAAAACACAGTGTTTTGAATACATATGGTCAATAAAATTGGTTGAGACACTGATTCCTGTTTTTATAGATTTGCAAACAATATCAACAGATTTGTAATTATCTTCATCAAAAACCTGTGCTCTGCAATTATGGACAAGTGAGAGCATATATCTGTGGGGCTGAGACAGATACCAAAGATTTTAAGGAAGCAACTGAAGTGGGCAAAGACATGGGAAATAAGACCTGCATTCAGGATTGATTATAAGGAAGCAGTGAGAGAGGCAGGAAGCCAAGGGAGGAATGGTGTGCAATAGTCCAGATGGAAGGTGATTAGAGACTGGAACAAAGATTTGGCTGTCGAGATGGAGATGAAGGGCCAGATGTTGGGGATGTTTGGAAAAGGCAAACATGACAGGTTTTAGTAATAAAATGTATATCTTGAATGCCAACAGCAAGGAGTCAAAAATGACTCAGATCCCTTCCCTGGTAAGTGATGGAGAAACTGAGTATGAGGAAGAGTTCCAGAATGCAGAAAACAAGTGTTATCTTCTTCACCCATACTAGTGGGAAAATAGCTGCAGATATGGATCAGCAGGGAATCTTAGTGCTGGGGAGATGAGGAAATCTGAGTTGTTCGTGGACAGATGGTATCTGAAGCTCCAAAATGAATGCAGCAGCATGCTTTGAGGCTTATTAGAGAAAAGAGGACTGACTGGGTCAGAGGAAAGGGAGCAAAAGATTTCCTAGTGAGGAAAGACAGACCCTCTAAGGGGATACTAGAGCAGGGTTAAGGAAACAGTCAACCCAGGAGAAGGCAGTGGTCTGGGAATCCCTCTCTAATAACTAGTTAGAGATTAGGGTGGATACAGTTTTGTGACAATGTGTATTTTTGGATCAAAAATAGCGACAAGATTGTGAAGACTGTATTAAGGAACCCTTCCCTCAGTAAGCTACTTATTTGATAAACTTATACAATCCTTCCCCTATACAGAAGTCCTATAGTCCGATTACCCTGGGAGTTGACTCTGGGTAGTCTGTGACAGGTCACGCCTGCTGCATTAGCTGAGAAATTCTTTGGCTTCAGCAATCCATGAAAGAGATAATCTGTCTACTCTATACCAAGAAGACTCTGACTCTGCTGATAGCATAAGCATAGAGTTTCCAGTCCAATGGCGTGCAAATTACTTAGGACAAACAATAATGCGGATATGGTATCATTTTTTGACAGCCAGAGTCACATGTGAACTTCTACTGATGCTAGACCAATTCAGACATCTGACTTTGACCAGATAACAATTAGAATGAGCTGATTTTCCACCCTGAGTTATTAATTTTTTTGTCAGCTGAGTACTGGATTTCATGTTCTACCCACATATTGCTCTCTATTGTGTTTTTACTCCTGTGGTTTTTAAGAATAGATATTACTCGGGGCAGCTAGATGGCACAGTGGATAGAGCACCGGCCCTGGAGTCAGGAGTACCTGAGTTCAAATGCGGCCTCAGACACTTAACACTTACTAGCTGTGTGACCCTAGGCAAGTCACTTAATCCCAATTGCCTCACTAAAAAAACAAAACAAAACAAAACAAAACAAAAAAAGAATAGATATTACTCTAAGGAAAAGTGTCATAGATCCTTCTGGCAGTCTGATGAAGCCTATGGACCATTTTCTCAAATGTTTTTAAATGCATAAAAATATATAACGGTACAAAGGAAGTCAATTGCATTGAAATGAAGGTGTAAAACTTTATGTATTTCTAAAAACTAGTTTTATGGACCCCAGGTTAAGAATTTTTGTTTTAAGATGATTCTAAAGAGCTCATGATTAAAAATTATATCTATCACCAGAATGAGAACTGATAAATTCTGGGTGAAGACTGAAGCATAATTTTTCCAATTTCTTTATTTTTCTTGCTTTTTTGGGAATATGGTTAATATGGAAATGTTTCACATGACTTGACATGTATAACTGATATCTGTTGCTTGCCTACTCCATGGGTGATGGAGGGGCTGGAGGGAGGGACAGAATGTGGAGTGCAAAATGTAAAAAAGAATGTTAAAAGAAACAAACACATAAATGAATGAATAAATGAATGAAATTTTTTTAAAAAGAAGAATTTTTGTTTTAAGGCAATATGTAAAAATCGTGGCCAGCAAAGAGAATACTTCAAGGACTGTTAGAGATAACATAGCACCTGTTTAGCATAATGTACTCAAGCATTTAAAGCTCATTCAAGTCCACAATGAAACAGCATTCACTGCACAAAAGTGTAAAGGAGAGAAAGTACAGTAAATGGAAAACAACTCTAATAAATGACAAACCATTGCTGCCAAACAACCTAATTAAATAAGGAGTGACTAAAACAGCCTAAGGCTAGACTTGGGAAAATATTCTGTTCTTGAAAAATATGTTTAATATCCTTGCCTTCTTTAAGTCCCACTTGAAATTCCATCTCTTACTGGAAGGCTTCAGCAACTTCTCTTAATTCTAGTGCCTTCCTTCTGTTAATTATTTCAATTTATTCTGTATATTGCTTGATTTGTTTATATTTATTTGTACGCTGTGTTCTCCATTAGATTGTAAGCTTCTTGAAGGCAGGGAATGTCTTCCTTTTTTTTAATATCCCTAGTGCTTAGCACAGTGCCTGGTACACAGTAGGCACTCAATAAATGTTTATTGATTAAATGAATGCAATAAAAACCTGGTTTCATGATGAAGAAATAAAGAATATTGATCAAAGTCTTTTGATCTCAATGCCAAACCTTATAAAATAATTTCGGCTAAAAAAGGACATGGTACATACTAAAAAGTTTTTTAAGGATGTAAAAATTTGTAACATTTATTTGATATGTCAAACTATTTAATAAACTTTTTAAAATAAACTTTTCTTTGTCCCACCCAAGTAATTCAAACACTGGTAACTCCTGGCAGTGCTTATGACCCCTCTGCCAGGAAGGAGCACAATGTCCTGTGATTCATTTAGTCATTCAACAAGCATATATCAAAGAGCCTACTAAGTGTTTGGGACTAGGCTAGAAGGGAAGAAACACAAAATAGAAAGCAGTCTCTGCCCTCAGAAACAACTGTATTTTTGTGGTGTTTCCAATATTCCCCTGGGAGGAAACAACATGTACACAGATAAGTAAATTAAAAATATATACCGTCATATGGAATGGGGGAGGAGGGTTGATTTGCATTGACAAAAAAACCCACACATCCAGTTATCTCTTGCCCAAATCACTTACATTCTAACCGCAGTTCCTGTTACTTCAAACTCACTGGACTTGAAATCTTTTCAACAAGCCATTCACATCTGGATCAAACACTTAAACTAGCGATTGACTTCAAATTATGAAACCATGCTTGCCAGAAACATATTTAGAAACTGCATGAGGATTACAAGTTAATAAATTAATATGAATTTAAAATAAAAGGTTGAGAAGGAAAAAAAATTCTACTCATTATATTAATCCAGTAATCTTTTAATGTTCTTTTTTCATAAAATCCTTTTTTCCTATTGAGTGAAAATTCTTTCTATTAATTTGGAGGATATTTTGCAACCAAGTGCCAAATGATGCTTGAGACATAATTACTTGGGGAGCTAGCTGTTCTAAAACATGTCCTGTATCTTCAAAGACCATTTCTAAGAGAACACTGAAGAATGGGAAACATTCACTTATCATTACTTTTCAACAAGATTTGCTCTGAATCTTAATCATTACCAAAAGACTGATAAGGGAAGCCTGACAACTCAAAATAATTTGTGAAGAGTAAAAAGAAAACAGTAAAATGGTTAAATTTTTTCTACTTTTGCCTATTTTATACTGAGGTGCTCCTCAGAAAAGATGGAATGTTTTCTTTTTAAAATCAACTCTAAAATTCTAAGACAGACAGACACTATATTGCCAAATCTGCTACAATACTCCTGACATTCCTGATAAAATCAGAGTATTTTTTCAGTGATAACCTTTTTAGCCAACAGAATATAGGAGGTCTATACTCTGTTTTTTACACAAACTACCTATTATATTAATTTATAATTATGAGGTATAATCATAAAGGAATGATACTAATTACAAGGTGTGCGTGCGCACGCACACACACACGCACACACACATACACACACACACAGTGAATCTTGTTACTTTATAACTGATCCTTCCATACTGCTGACCTTTAGGGAGCTCTAGGTCAGCCCACCTACACTATTCTGTACACAAAAGACTGTTGGCAGTTAATCCTCTTCCTCTTCAGAAAAAAAAAAATATTCTAGGACCTCCACAGGAGAGTCCTTAGATGCTTTACAACCATTTATTGTTTTTTTTGTTTTGTTTTGTTTTGGGCAGGGCAATGAGGGTCACACAGTTAGTAAGTGTCAAATGTCTGAGGCCAAATTTGAACTCAGGTCCTCCTGAATCCAGGGCCGGTGCTTTATCCACTGCACCACCTAGCTGCCCCAATTACAACCGATTATGTCAGGAAATTTATCCTTGCCCTAGAATAAATCCTTTACTAGACATGGAAGTCACCATCCTTTATATAGCAATTTTTCATTTGCCTAAAGGTTATTATGAACTAACTCTAGCTAGCTATGTCTTTACCCTTGATGATGCAAATTCTTACAGACTTCAAATATATCTTGAATTATGTCATTATTTAATAAATGAAATTCTTTCATCTTTCAACTTGTCCTGAAAGGCACATAGTAGGTGCTGAATGGTTATTGAATGGATGAATGAATCTCTGTTATTCATGGCTTTCTTCAACCACAAGTCACCAAACTGAAAAAATAATCTAATAAATGAATCTGTGATTGCTGCTGATGTAAGGCTGTGGCCCCTTTGTTTCTGTTGCTGTTTGGTTGATTAGTCATGTCCGATTCTTCATGACCAGATTTGGGGTTTTCTTGGCAAAGATACTGGAGCTGTTTGCCATTTCCTCCTCCAGCCCATTTTACAGAGGAGGAGACTGAGGAAAACAGGGCTAAAGTCACACAGCTAATAAGTATCTGAGACCAACCAGATTTGAACTCAGGAAGATAAGTCTTCCTGACTCTTGGCCAGGCACTCTATGCACTGTGCTGCTAAACTGCCTTGTGCCCCCTTTACTCTTCTCCAAAACTGGAGGTCTAACAGGCCCAAAAGAAAGACTGAAATGGAAGAATTCTTTTCAGATACAAAGGTAGTGTTCTATACTTCTGGAAAGGTTGAATGAGGCTTGAATGGCTTGATGGCACACAGGCTTGCTCCAGGGCACATATTGTTTCAATAGCTTTGTTCCCAGCCATTCATTTGAATAAATTCCCAATAGGAATCTGGGAAGGTATAAGTGGCCCATCACCATAAATAAATGTAGAGTTTCTCATTGAGAGAAATCACTTCTGACTTGGGTTAGATCATTCTCATCTCTTACCAGGAGGTGATGAAACTCAAGAATCAAAACTAAGGGTCATTGCCCATGCTGAAACAGTATAGGAGCACCCTAGTTGAAAAGTACCCTGTAACACCCCGGCAAAAGAAAGCAGCAACATTTAGCTGAGCTAGCAGCAAAAGGCGATGAAGAATACAGCTGCTCAATGAAGAGTCCACTGCATGGACTCGTCCTACAGAGATACTGAGCCTTGTAAAAAGCTCAGCAGCTGAGCTTCAGAAGCCAGTGTTGAGTGGCTGATTGATCTTCTTAGCCCAGTTAGATAACATCCCAGCAGCCAAATAACTTGTACCTGAATCTGAATCCAGCTCCATAGGCTGAGCAACCTGTTTGACCCAGCCTAAGATTAGCTTGACTCAGCTGAGGTTCATGCCCTGCACAGGAGAACAACTTGTCCACCACTGATGCCACAGAATGACTCCTCTATAACTGATGGCACACCAATAGCCAACTTCAAGAGGCTCCTTCAGAGAAAGAAAGGAACTTGAGGCCTCACAATTACAGAGTAATGAGTTACGTTGATCACAGGTGTTCCCTACAGCTGTGTCTCACTACCTGTGTATTCTAAGTGTGTCCCCACTCTTTCCCCCATAGGCTGTATGTATTTAAAGGAGTGTAGTAGCCTAGGTTTGAAGGGAAATGCTTTCTAACGACTGTTTTTGCTGTCCCATTTGAGTAAATGACTTTTCTAAAAAGTCAGTGTCTACCTGATGGTTGTTAAGGGCAAGCACACTCGTGCTTTCAGAGCTATATATAGCATGAGCAGGATATCCACCTCAAGGGTTACTTCTAGATTCCTGAGAGTACTAATAACTGTCCTTCTTGGGACCCAATGCAACAGTGCCACTGAGAGTTGGGGGAGTGATTCTAGAAAGGGTACTCCACAGAGAAAAATGGGAAGATTCCCTCATATTCTGATTATGTTCCATAAATAGAATGTTCATTAAATTTACACAGGATTTCCATATACCTTTTAAAAGAAGGCTAGTGCAGCACAGATTTTACTTCTAGACATAAAAAAGATCTTCATATTTTGAAAATGAACCACAGCATTCTCTTCATTCAAACAAGAGCTATTCATGGCTCTCTTATTTCCTAATTTCTGATTGAATTGTAAGTACATGCTTAAGTATTTCATACTTAACTATTTTCCACATATAGCACTTTGAGGAAAATTTTATGAATCCTTGAATAGAGGCATATCCAGGCAAAGGGACCATGAATTATAGGTTAAATTCCTAATTTTTAACATTTGATTTTTCACTTATCTTCTAGATGAAATTTTCTTGAGGGAATGACCACATTATTTTATTTTGTAATTGGGGAAAAAAGCAATATTGTAAAACTTCAATATTTGGTAATATATATGAGAATAATTTCTATTCCCTAATGGACTATTTCTATGCCCTATGATATCTTAATAGGAATAATGAATATTCCAAATTCTGTTACTTCAGAGTTTTGATTTTTTTTTCCATCCTCTTGTATCCCAAATATATCCTATTTTGTTAGGCCACTGCAGACCTACTTACAGGAATGAAAGATGGATAGAATTATTTGACAGTGGGGAAACTTGGAAACAAATAACTAAATCTTATTACTAATTTACATAAAATATAAGTACAAGTTTAATTGAAGAACTATTTAATTACCCATTACTCTACATTATGGGTACCTCTTAAGATTTTCCTTTTCTAAAATTCACAAAATACAGGAATTAGAAGGAATCTCTGAGGTTCAACTTGGTTTAACCTGTATCTGAAGCATGAATTCCCTTTCATAACATATGCAACAAGCAGACCTCCAGTGAGATCAGCCCTCTCTATTGAGGCACATTGTTTCACTTTTAGACAGCTCTCCTTTTTAGGAATTTATTGATGCTGAGTGAAAATCTTCTTTGCTGTAACTTCCATCAAAATGGCCCTAGTTCTACCCTCTGGGGCTAAGCAGAATAAAATCTCCTCCTCTCTTCCACATGACAACTGTTCAAATGTGTCAAGGGACCATGGATTCATTTATTTAGAGCTGGAAGGAAGCTACTCTATCATTTCACAGATCAGGACACCGAATCCTAGAGAGATTAAATTATTTGCCTAAGATCACTGAGGTAGTATGGCAGAAATGGAACTGGAACCTGGTTACTCTCTTAATTCAGAATTCTTTCCATTGCATCATGGTGCTTCTGTTGAAACAACAACCACATCATCCCTAAATCTTCTCTCTTCCAAGACAAACAATTCCAGTTCTTTCAAGTATAGCATGGATGGCATGTTTTTGAGTCCACTTACTAACCTGGATAAATTCCAATTTTTAAATGCACCTCCTAAAACTGAGAGCAATATTGCAGATGTAGTCTAACTAAGGTACAATTCAGTGGTGCTGTCACCTACCTCCTTGTATTATAGTTATATGCACAGATCTTCTCTCCCTTTGATTAGAGTATAAATTCTGTGAGATTGGGACCTATGTCTTACTATCTTTATCTCCCATAGTGCCTAATACAGTGGCTTGTTGACAATGGTCAACAAATATTTGTTCAATAAATGTGAATTAAATACTGAAATTTCAGTATAAAACAGGAGCATCCCCCAACACCTAGAAGAGCATCTGGCATTCAGAAGGTGCTTAACAAAAACTTTTTGATTGATCTAAAACAAGAAAATATTTTTTAACTTTTTTACATTTTGTGGGTATCTTATTTTAAATGTGTTAGGAGAATTTCATCCATGGCACTTAGATAGCTTTCGAGGAAAATCATGCCATATTCATTTATTTCAACTAAAAAAATACATTTTGATAATATTCAAGTGAGTATTATTACATAAAGAAAAGGTAGCACGAGAAGGGAAGGTCTTAGTCTAGAAACTGGAGACATTTGATATTCTTTTCACATTAAGCTGTGCTCTCAGTTGGAAGAGAATGAAAAGAATGTGTTTGCTTTATTTAAATGCATTTTTTAGTTGAAATAAACTAATACAGCATTGATTTCTTTGAAAAACTAAGCATAATGGATGAAATTCCCTCAACATATTTATTTTTTTTAAAGTAATACAAATTTTTATTTATAGTTTGGGGTTCCAATTTTTATCCCTCCTTTCCTCCCTCCCCTCCCCCACTCCCCGAGGAGGTAAGCAATCAGATATAGTTATTCATGTACAATTATGTAAAAAACCTGAACACGTTTAAAAGATGATACATGCGAACTATATAAGGTTAAAATGATTTCTTCCTGAAGAAGTGGAGCTGACTGGTGCAATCCTCAAATATCTGAATAGTAGTATATTTAAAGAAAAGGTAGCATGAGAAAGGAAGGTCTGGTAGTAGAAACTGGAAACCCTTTCAATTTAGGAAAAACAAACAAACAAACCAAAAAACCCAACCCAGATGTAGGTGGGCACGTAGAAGGCAGCATTGAGAAATGTTTATTTGTTTGAAATGCCAGGAGGAACAAACAGGTCCAGAAATTTTTCCTTCACCTACTATACAAATTACTTTTGACTTACTCTGTTTCCGTAACATTGACTTGTATATACATGCTGACATTTGTCAAGTGTTACTGTTTTCAGTAGCTCCAAAGCCCATCATGTTCATCTTAAAAATACACAGTGCCCCCTATGCTTTCTTACCTGTAACTAGCTTGAAATAGCTGGTCTTATGTAGAGACAACTATAAAATATATAGCCTAAATTCTACCATCTAATCCATACATGCTAGTGTAGTAGCTACCAACAATGGAGAACTTTATAGACTTAGTAGTGGTTTCTACCTTTTAGAAACTAACATTTTAAAAATAAGTTTTATTAATGTCTTCTTTGATCACATCACAAAACTAACATTGCAATAACCATTTCAGGTGAATAGGTGGTACAAATGGTTAGGATGCTGGACCTGGAGTCAGAAAGATCTAAGGTCAGATTCAACCTCAGGAACTTACTGTGTGATGCTGGGCAATTCACTTAACTTCTGTCCTACTTCAGTTTCCTCATCTATAAAATGGGGGTAATAATAATAACTACCTCTCAGGGCTATTGTGAAGCTCAAATGAGATAATATTTGTAAAGTGCTTTGCAAAACTATGTAAATTTTGTTACCGAATCATTTCAGTCATGTCCAATTCTTTTGTGATCCAATTTTGGGGTTTTCTTGACAAAAATACTGGAGCAGTTTGCCACTTCCTTCTCCAGCTCATTTTACAGATAAGGAACTGAGGCAAACAGGGTGAAGTGACTTGCCTGGTGTCACACAGCTAGGAAAGTGCCTAAGGTCCAATTTGAACTCAGGTATTCCTGACTCCAGGTCTGATGATCTGCATCACTGCATCGCTGCATCACTTAGCTGCCCAGACTCTCAATAATTATCAGCTGATCATAATAAAAGGAGTAACTAAATGTTTCAGGCAGATTTTTCTCAGACCTTTACATCTTTCTCTTTGACCTATTTCTTTGAGCTGTTCCTAGACAGGTTAGCTCAGGCATGTTATATGAAAAAATAAAGGAAACAGTCTCCCTGTTCTATGCCAATATGTTTCCAAATAAAACTCTGGCAGTCGAAGAAGCCTTGCTTCTCTTACAAAAACAGATTTTACTGTGACCATGAAGAATGTACTAAAGAATCCCCATATCCAAAGGATTTGAGTTTCAGATAGGGCATCAGGCACTTTGTTCAGATTCCAGTTATTCCTTTCTAGTGAATTTTTATGGGATTAAACACCACAATGAATTATTGTAAAATTAACAATACAAAGAATCTGATAAAGTCTCTAATCAAACAACTTTTTTCTTCAGGAAAAAGAAACCATGATGAATTTTAAAAGTTGGTATTGTGTCCATATCAGACAGACTTTTTTCATGAACATCTGACATTCGCATTAAGTATGAATATGATGCTACTGGAGAGCTGTCATAAAAATATTAGAGTGTGATTATATTAACATAATTTTTCATCTAGGATTTTATAGCCCTTTCCCCATTAATAACAAGAAAGCAAATACAAAGCACGTCTAAATTTATATGGTAAGGCAAAGTAAGCTAGTCCACATATAGGTCACAGAAAAAACCAACAACAATGAAAGCATAAAAAAGAAAATCCAGATCTGTTCTCTTCTCTCTTATTGATTTGTCTCTTCTGTGCTAAGACATTTTATTGATCTGATGACTCTTCTGAATAAATGCAAGACTACAAATGGAATTTTACAGGAGCATTGTCCTAGTTAATCTAATGCCTTAACTTCATTTAAGCTGCCAAAGCATATATTTATCTTCTAAGGGCTGTACTCAAAGAAACCAGTCTAATGTTTCTTAAGCTTTCAGTGTTTTCTTAATGGAAACTTAATTGTAAATTTCCATAACATTATACTTGCGGTGTTAACTTAGAAATTGGAAATTTCAAAGTTGATTTCCTATCTTTAACTGCTTTACTACTTTGCCATTGGTTCAATATAGTGAAGAGTAGAAACTATAAGGTGACCCAGCAGATAGAGCATAGACCTGGGGTTAGGAAGGCCTGAATTAAAATCCATTCTCAGACACTTTTCAGCTGCGTGACTGTGGGCAAGTCACTTAATCCTGTTTGCTTCAGTTTCTTGGTCTGTAAAGTTAGCTGGGGAAGGAAATGGCAAACCATTCCAGTATCTTTGCCAGGAACAGCCTAAATGGGGTCACAGGGAGTTGGACATGACTGAAACTACCAAACAACAACAATAAGATTCTGATATTAAACTGGTGTAATAAAAGCATTTAATTGAGATTTGAATGGCTTCTAGAAAACAAAAAAGATTTATAATCCCTTAAATACCAACTTAAAATGATAATGACTTGGCTTAAGTTTCCACTTCCTGCTCAACAAATGACTAAACTGAATCAGGCTCATCAGATACCTTGGCAGAGAAGAAACTTATTGCTTAGCAACTGGACTTCTTGGTGACTAACGGTTATCTGCTTACATGCTCTTTGAAAATGAGAAAGGATGTGTATATATTAATGTGAGAGATAGCATCACTATACTTAACAGATGGAAATATAGAATGATATGATATTCATACACATGCATTTCCTCTCCAAAGTTACCAAGGAATTCAGTGGTTGGAGGCAAGATAGACCTTTTTAAGTCACTGAAGCCCTATAATGAAGAAGGATTGGAAATGTTCTTCCTTCTTTTTTTTTTTTTTTGGCAGGGCAATGAGGGTTAAGTGACTTGCCCAGGGTCACACAGCTAGTAAGTGTCAAGTGTCTGAGGCCATATTTGAACTCAGGTCCTCCTGAATCCAGGGCTGGTACTTGATCCACTGTGCCACCTAGCTGCCCCTATGTTCTTTCTTCTTAAATTCCTTAGGGGGGAACAAGGAGCAAAGGGTGAAAATTGTATAGAGGCAAAGTGAAGTTTGATATAAAGAAAACTTCCTGAAAAATGAGAACCATCCAAAATGGAATGAGAAAGGAGGAAGGAAATAAGCATGTTATCTCAGAATCACCCTGAGAAGTAGGTATTATTATTATTATCTCCATTCTACAGTTAATGCAACTTAAGGAGACCAAGGTGAAATGACTTGTCCACAGTCACACAGCTAGTAAGTATCCAAAGTTGGATTTGAACTCAGGTCTTTCTGATTTGCAAGGCCAGGGCTCTGTCCATGGCCCCATTACTTGACCCCAATTGGGGTGCCTGAGAAGGGTCCCTCATCACTAGAGGTCTTCTAGTAAGGCCTCTGTCAGATCTGTTGTAGGGCATATTCTGAGTCAGGGCAGATTGATCCAAATGAACTTTGGGGTCCCTTGCAACTGTGAGATTCGGAGATTTTGGGGAGAGGGAAAAGGCAAACTAGATGATTTCTAGGGAAGTTTACTTAGGAAGTCAGCACAAACATGTTCTTCTCAGGCTCAAAGTTCTACTTTTTCATGAGCCTGTCCTTTCCTTTCTTCTTGTAGATAAGACTTCTCTTATGTGGCAAGTCTACTCAATAAACATGGTGTAGGGGACATAAGTATAAAGTCAGCCCAAAACATGTAGTAATGTTCCACAAACACCATCCATGTATTCAGGAACTAGCCAAAGCTAAGAGATTTGCTGCACTAGCCTGGTATGCAAATTGTGGCCTATGCCCAGAAGGCATTATGGGAAGGGGTGTGTGTGTGTGTGTGTGTGTGTGTGTGTGTGTGTGTGTGTGTGTGTGTGGAGGTGTGGGGGTGGGAGTTGGAGTGGTGGAAACAGGGAAAGGCATGGCCAAGATTTAGAAAGGTCGATGAACAGTAGCATAAGAAGTATGAAGATGAAAAAAATCTAAAATCAATGAGGCAGTTTTTCTTAGATGGACACGAATCATATACTTTAGGTAATTAAGATTAAGCTATAATCCTTCATTTCATAAGTAGACCATAATCAAAGAAAAAAGCAATGAATATGAATGATGATTTTATTGTTATTGTTAATTATAATTATTAGTAGTAACAATAATGATAACTAACATTTCTATTGTGCCCACTATGAGACAGGCAATTGCTAAATGCCTTATAATTATCTCATTTGATCCTCACAATAAGCCCACTAGGCAGGTGTTGCTATTATGCCCATTTTATAGATAAGGAAACTGTCCCAAATAGAGGTGAAGTAACTGGTCTGGGGTCACACAGCTAGTGTTTGAGGCCACACTGTAACTCAGAAGTTGCTTACTACAGCAGCACTCTATCCACTTGTCACCTAGCTGCTCCAGAAATTATTTGGATATTAAATTATCAGATGTCACAAAAAACATCCGATTCTTCATGTCTTCTGTAATGTAATTCTGACTACTACACTTAAAATGAAATAAACAGAATCCTAAGATTCCAACCCAAAAAGCATTATATTAACTACCTGCTATGATCAAGTGTGCCAGGTGTTACAAAGACCAAAGGAAAACCAGTCCTTGTTTTCAAGGAACTCACATTCTACTGGGAGAGGGGCCCTTTAAGGTTTAAACATATTTTACTTAAATATAGCAACTAACCATGTGAGGTAGGTGCTATTAACTTTACAGATGAAACTGAGGCTGACAGAGGTTAACTGACTTGTTCAGGGCCTGAGGCATCATTTGAATTCAGATCTGCATGACTCCCTCAGTCTGCATGACTGTAGTAGTTTATTCACCAAGTTGGATAAGTAAATATGAGAGGAAGGAGAGAGAGAGAGAGAGAGAGAGAGAGAGAGAGAGAGAGAGAGAGAGAGAGAGAGAGAGAGAGAGAGAGAGAGAGGTTAAGAGCTAGGAGGATTAGGCAAAGCATCCTGTAGGAGGTGGCATATGAGGTGAGCATTGAAGAGAGCCAGGGATTCTACTGTAAGAGAAAAAGATGAAGGAAGGAGTGCATCCCATTAATGAGTCAGCTTAGGCAGAGGTACAGGGCAGTGCATCTGAATGCCAAGTCCTGGGTACAAACAGTAAGTAAGCCAGTCTGGCCAGAAAAATGAAGGCATGAAAGAGAATGTGAAATAAAGTCTGGAAAGTAAGTTGAAACTGGATTGTGAATGGTTATGAATGGGCAGCTAGGTAGTGCTGAAAATAGAGTGCTGGGCCTAGAGTCAGGAAGACTCATCTTTCTGAGTTTCAAATCCAGCCTCAGACTCTAAATTCAAATTCCAACTCTCTACGCACGTATTCCTTGTGTGACTGTGGGCAAGTCATTTGACTACTCATGGTACCCATGGTTAGGGGGTGGGATATGGATGATTCATCAAAGGATACCAAGAAGCATCTGTCACACAGGTAGGAGGAAACCAGCAGAGAACATTGTCATGAAAACTTAGGGTAGAGGGAATATTTAGGAGGTCAACGTCAAATGCTGTCCAGATGTCAAGAAGAATGGGTGCTGCCAAGGTGCCACTGTTGTCGATAAAGGGATTATTGATTATTTTAAAGAGAACAATTTCAGTTGGGTGAGATCAAAAGCAGCATTATAAAGGGCTGAAGAGTCAATAGTAGAAGAAGTGGGCACATGTGTAGATGGTCTCCTTCTTGGCATCTGGTTGTTAAAGAAAGGAGGGATATAGGATGGTAGTTTAGAGCAAAGTTTCTTAAACTGTGGGTCGAGACTCCATATGGGGTCCAGTAACTGAATGTGGGGGTCGCAAAAAATTGGCACCAGTAAAAGGTTATGCATACCTAATTTATATAACTGAATACCTAGGGTTGTGTAAAAATTTCTTGGGTGAAAAGGGGTCGTGAGAGGAAAAAGTTTAAGAAGCCTTGACTTAAAGGATCAATTGAAGGGTTTTTTTTAAAGATGGAAAGGACCTAGGTATGTTTTTAGGTAGCCAGTAGATAGGGGAAGGAAAGGGAGATGAACTAAGGGGTAGGATCCAGGACAGGATCGAAAGGTTCAAGAGTACAAGTAGAAGGGTTGACCTTGTCCAGAAGAGCCCCTTCATCAGAGGCTGAAGCAAAGGAGGAGAGAATGGGAAGATGATGTTGAAGGATTTTGAAATATGAAATGAGGAGAAGAGGAAGCACCATTTTCTCTGTAAAGTAGGATATAAGATCCTCTTCCGAGGGCGTGGATATATGAGTCTTGAGGTGAAAAGAAGAGGATTCGATTAAAGGAGTGAGAGAATCAGTGAGGGAAGAATAGGATTGTTGTAACGGATTTAGAAATGGAAGAAAACATAGAAATCGTCTAATTCAACCTCCACATTTTAGAAATGAGGAACAAACGTCCAGAGACATCTTGCGCCCTTGGTCATAGTTGCACAGCTAGCAAGTGGTAGAACCAGGTTATGAATCCAAGTCTCTTCACTCATAGTTTAGTGCCCTTTCCACTATACCGTGTGGCTTCTGCATTTCATTACTTCTTATCCACAGTGTCTGTCACATAGTAAACATTTCATAAATTTGGGTTGTCTATCTCTCCACCCATCCACCCAGATATAGTAAGAAGGATTTACTATAGTTATTATTGGACTATAACCCAAACTCAACACATAAATCCAAAACTGAGGCACATTAACTACTAAGAATACTAAAAGTTGCATATAGGAATACACGAGTCTTTCACAAAAAATATCCTTCTCTAATTTCTTAAAATATATGTATCTGCAACCAGCATATTATCTAGAGGCACTAAGCAGAGAGAACAAATAAGATCACTAGCACATATTCCCCATTATTTCAACAGTTGGGGGCCAGCTAGGTGGCGAAGTGCATAAAGTGTCCGCCCTGGATTCAGGAGTACCTGAGTCCAAATCCAGCCTCAGACACTTGACACTTACTAGCTTTGTGACCTTGAGCAAGTCACTTAACCTTCATTGCTCTGCAAAAAGAAGAAGTAGAAGGAGAAGAAGAAGATTGGTTTTGAAGTTAAAAGACGTGGGTTCAAGTTCTACCTCTGCCAATGTGAACTTGGGCAAACAGTGTCTCTGAACCTTGACTTCCTCACCTATACAATGGGTATAACAATACTAGTTTCTATCAAACCTCAGTTCAACTGCTACCTCCTATTGGAGGCCTTTCCTTCTCCCAGCTACTAGTTCCTTTCTCTCCAAGGTTATCTTTTTGTACATACTTTGTATTTACCTATGTTGGTGTACATTGTCTCCCTTGTTAGAATGTAAGCCTCTTGAGGTCAGGGGCTGTCCTGCCTTTGTCTTTGTGCAGCACTGAGCATGGTCTGTAGCTAGCACTTAATAAATGCTTGCTGACAGTTATTGTGCATAGAGTGCTTTGTAAACTTTAGAGTTCACAGAGGCTTTATAATAAAAACAAATGTAGAGGCTTTTATTTTTGTTGATTTTACTGTTGACATTTGCATTTTATACTTCCTGAAACGTCCACACACAGGAAACTCTCACAACATCCTTGAGCTGAAGAACCAGGCTCTCTATTACCCAGAGGTCTCTTTTCTCCTCCTTCCTCCTCTTACCCATCTCAGTGTTCATAGCATCTCAGCATCATATAAAGACAGGGAGGGAAAGAAAGGGAAATTCAATCACTCCTCAGCTGCCAGCTCAGTAAATGGCTTCATGAGGACAGAGACAAACTATCAGCTAAAGTAAGATTTCTGGATTATGGTCAGACTGCGATATTTCTGGCTCTCTTTAGCCTCTACTGCTATATGTCATTTTGAGTTAGCCGCAGTTTCTCAACTGAAGGAGAACACATTAAAGTAATTTTCTCTACTCAACAAGATAAGCATCACCCCCATTACAGTAGAGATGTAGATTTGAAAAGCTCTTGACGCATTTTTCTTTCCCTAAACCACTAAAATTATCTTTTTTAAAAAACTTATAGGGGAAAGAAATAAACATTAAGAATCTTAAAGAAACATATAACAAGCATAATTTTCTTGTAATAAGTTTCTTATCGTTTCCTCTCTGAGCATTGCCCCAGGGGCTCCCCGCTCCAAAAAACAAAACACAGTTCAAAAGACTAGCTGCTAACCTGTCGGTCAGCCAGCCATTACATTTTTTTGTTCTTTGTTGGTGAGGCAATTGGAGTTAAGTGACTTGCCCAGGGTCACACAGCTAGTAAGTATCAAGTGTCTGAGGCTGGATTTGAACTCAGGTACTCCTGACTCCAGGGCTGGTGCTCTATCCACTTCAATAAACTTTTATTAAGCACCTACTATGTGCCTTACAATGGCATGGTGCTCATTGCTGGGGATACAAAGAAAAGCAAAAGATTGTCCTTGTTCTTAAGGAGCTCACAGTCTAATTGAGGAATATGCCAAGAACTATGTTACAAACAAGTTATACAGAGGACAAATTGACAATTGAATTTAGAGGGATTGAGGAAGGTTTCTTGTGGAAGATAGGATTTTAACTGTGAGAAAATATATGAAATATTAATTTAGGAAAGTATTGTGCATATGTACCTTTAAAATAAAGGTTAATTTGTGACTTATCAACCCTACCTACTACTCTACCCATCCAAAAGTTGATTTGAAGATGACCACAAATAATAATGTTTCTAAGCTTTAAGAAGAAAAGAGGCAGTAGTGTATAATGGAAATATATGGGCTTAGAAGTCATGGATTTGAATTTTAGTTTTATTTTTTAAAAATGACCTATATGACCATGGACAAGTCATTTCTCTCACCTCTCTGGGTCTCAGTTTCTGCATTTGTCAAATGGAAAAGCTGGGCTTCACTTAATGATCTCTCTCTCTCTCTCTCTCTCTCTCTCTCTCTCTCTCTCTCTCTCTCTCTCTCTCTCTCTCTTTGGTGGAGCAATGAGGGTTAAGTAAATTGCCCAGGGTCACAAAGCTAGTAAGTGTCAAGTGTCTGAGGCTGAATTTGAACTCAAGTCCTCCTGAATCCAGGGCAGGTGCTTTATCCACTGCACCACACAGTTGCCTTTTAATGATCTCTTAAGGTGCTTTTCAGTTCTGATCCTCTGGTCCCAGAATCCCATGAACTGACACTGATTAATAATCCCCTAAGGAGTAGCTATCAAGTCCACACCATTCTTGTGGCATTATTCATTGTAGGGAAAATAAGATGGGCACCTCAAGCCAGAAGAATAATACCAGGAGATCCTGAAGGACCATAAGAAGTTTATGATTCTGTGAATGTTAGCAGCAGAAGATTCTTAAAGGCCCAAATACCCATGACCTGCTTCATTCATAAACCCATCATACTTCAAATTACATACTTCCAATGGCCTTCTACTACATATTTCAACATGGACATCCTGGCGGCACCTCACATTCAATATATTCAAAACAAAACTGATCATTTGTCCCTCAAAGCTATTGCTCCCTAAGGGCTGGAGATACCAATAGAAAAGCAAAGACTGCCCCTGCTCCCAGCCTCTCAAGAAAGCTCACATTCTAATAGGAGAGTCAACACATTTGGAAATCTACTTAAACTCAGGCCTCCTGACTCCCAAGTCTAGCACTATATCCCTTATACGACCCTTCCTTCCAAGAAAAGGGCAGGGAGCACAAAGAGTTACCATAGAATGGGAAAAGGGCTACCACTCCCCTCGCTTATAAGACAGGTACATAAAAGACCTGTATAGAACTTTGCAAACCTCTGAATACTATATTCAGCTATTACTTTTCACCATCACCATCATCACTCTCATCATCATCGTCATTAAGCATCTATTAGAGTTCTTCCCTATCTGCACGTATAAGGCAGCCAGGTAGCAAAGTAGAGTTCTGGGTTTAGAGTCAGGAAAACCCAAGTTCAAACCTGGTCTCAGACACTTCCAAGCTGTGTGATCCTGGGCAAGTCACTTAATTTCTGTTTGACTCAGTTTCCTCAACTGTAAAATGGAGATAATAATAGCAACTATCTCCTAAGGTTGTTGGGAGGATTAAATAAGATATCTTGGAAAAGTTTGGAACATAGTAGCCCTAAGTGGTTAGTTCCTTTCTTCCTTCTATGAAATCTTATCTGATCCCCATGTATGAAAAGTAATATTCCTGTCTCTGTCTCTCCACTCTGAGTTCTAACATTTCTTATATCTCTTCTGGGGAAGATTTTCCCATTTTCCCTTTAAATATACCTATTTGAATAGATAGCTATTTAATCTAACTGATTAGATTGTAAGCTCTCTATACATAGACAGACAGATTTTTTTCTTTGGCTCTGGCCTGTGATTTCATTGTACAGGTGAAGAAACTCCCTTCACCAATTCAGATTAGTAACTGTCCTACAATTTATACTTCCAGAGGCCGAGTGGTCTGATATACAATAGACTTGTCCATAGTGACAAAGTTTGTTTGTGTTGAAGGTTCAAAGATTAAAAGTTAAAAAGGCCTTTAGGGGGCAACTAGGTGGCACAGTGGATAAAGCACTGGCTCTGGATTTAGGAGGACCTGAGTTCAAATCTGGCCTCAGACATTTGATACTTGCTAGCTGTGTGATCCTGGGCAAGTCACTTAACCCTCATTGCCCCGCCCCCCCCCAAAGGCCCTTAAAAGTTATCTGGAAAATAAAAAAGAAAAAAAAAGTTATCTGGTCCAGCCCTATTTTACAGATGAGGAAATTAAGGTCTAGAGACATAGAGTAACTTACCGAAGATCAGAAAGTTAGTAAGTGGCAGAAACAGGATTTGAATCAATGTCCTATAACTCCAAATCCACTTTGTACTATACACCATGCCACAAATCTTCCTGACTCCAAGGCTGGTGCTGTATCTACCAGGCCAGGATGGTTTTACATTCATCTACCACTTAACATTCATTTAGATTAGTGTGAGGGGGCAGCTAGGTGGCGAAGTGGATAAAGCACTGGCCTTGGATTCAGGAGGGCCTGAGTTCAAATCCAGCCTCAGACACTTGACACTTAACTAGCTGTGTGACCCTGGGCAAGTCACTTAACCCTCATTGCCCTGAAAAAAACAAAAAATTTATATTAATGTTAAAAAGGGCTTAACATCCATTATTTCCTTTGATCTTCACAACCACCCCATGCAGTAGATAACACAACTGTTATTATTGCCCTCATTCTACACAGAATTAAAATGAAGCCTGGAGGGGTGAACTGCCCAGAAGCTGCAAAGCCAAGACTCAAACCCAGGTCTTCTGAATTGACATCCAAAGGTTTTTACTCTATACATGCCTTGTAGGGACTTTACCGTATCTCTAATTCTACAGCATCTTGCAACCAGAACGTACTTACTAAATAACTATCAAATTGAGTTGTGTTGATCATCTTTGCAACCCACATAGGTCCTTACCACAGTGCCTCCAGCAGGACAAGCATTCATACCTTACAGAAGGAAGGGATGGATACATTTTTTCCTAGCAATAGTCTACTTGGGAATTATAACTGAACCTCTTTATCATCATCTATTTAGACTGACTATGGGTTTCTCTCTCTTGCTTCTCTATGGCATTTAAAACTGGTTGAAGGTGGACACATATAGAATCTTTATTACATACTCCTAAGTGCCAAGGACAGTGCCAGGTAGCTGCTTGTGGTTAAGTGAATTGAAAGTGAAGGATTCTTGATAATGCAGCTGTACTCCCTGATCAAGCTTCAGTTTTAGGCAAATCACTTGAGATCACAGACTGAGAGGTAAAAGGGACATATTACAAATGAGGAAACTGAAGAGAGTTTAAGTGATTTTGCCCAGGATCGCCCAGGTAATCTCCAGGGAACGTCTCGATTGGAACCCACATCCTCTAGATCCAAGTCTAGTGTTCTTCCCACTGTGCCATATTCTCTTTGTACTTCCCTATCCTTTGAATTCTTCCACTGCTCAATCAGCCCTGGGTCTAGAGCCACTTTCAGCATCCTCTAAAATTTTCACAAACCCTTCTTCTGACCAGTGTCCTTGAGATGATGCCTGATGCCTCCATTAGCATCAATAATCTAAATAAATAAAATGCACTGAGGGTCACTGCTAAGGGATGGCATTTTCAATTCTGAATTGCCTATAGCATGATTTCTTTGGGGCTCAGACCTTTTTCCACTTCTGTGTTAAACAGAGTTGGAGCTATTATCACCACAACTCATCTCAACAACACAACTCAGAAATGCTGAGTCAGATTCTCCTGACTGGCAGAAGCCTCCCTGTGGCACACTGGACTTTGCAAAGCACATTAACTCTTTCATGCCGCAAAGCTGAAGTAGAAAGAAACAGAGAAAGAAAGAAACATAGAGAAAGAGAGGAAGAGAAGAAGAAAGAAAGAAAGAAAGAAAAAGAGAAAGGAAGAAAAAGAAAGCAAGAAGGAAAGAAAAAAGGAAAGGAAGAAAGAAGCAGGTTACAAGTAGGGTTTAATTTACTAAATGGTACCCTCCAGCCTTGAAAGAGTTAATTAATATGCTTCTAATACATTCCTGTACTCAGCTGGAAGATCTCGCCCATTGTGAGGAGACTAGACTAGCTGAAAACTCTTTACAAGAACAATGAAGCATTGGGAAGAAAGAATAAAGTGGCACTGCTGGCTAAGTTTTTGAAACACACCTTAATTCATCCATTGATGAGCCTAAGTTAAAATGGATAACAGCTATGGGTGGGCACAAAAGAAAAAGAAGGCTGACCCATATTGTGCTTCCTTTGTAGTTGGGAGAGGTAGCACACCAATAACCAACATTAAGGATAATACAAAGTAACATATTCCTAAGTGCAAAATGATATAAATACAACTCTCAGTTATGTACCTATAGATTTTCTACAGTACATTTTAAAGCCCAAGGTGGTTTAAATCTGTGATCCAGATCACCCCCAAACCACTTCCTCTCCAATCGCCTGCCCTTGACTAATTGGTATGTGGTGAGAGAAGGCAAACTCATTTTAATATTAGCCTAACCAAAACTTAACTAGACATGTAGACTTGAGGGCAGAAAAAATCAAACAGGAAGGATTTTTATTATTATCTGCTGCTTTGAATCACAGATTTGGAGCTGAGAGTGACCTTGGAGATTATTTTATCCAACCTCTCATTTTAAAGAAGAAAAAATTAAAGCCCATGGTCACACAATTAAGTAACATAGCTGGATTTGAACCCAGATCATTTGGGTTCTTTCCAGCAATCTTTCCACTGCACTGTTAGTTGCCCATGGAGGCCTCCTGCTTTATTTAGTGTTCACTGGGTGGGCTGAAGAGATGTGAAAAAAAGAAGGTGTTGAATCATGATGAAGAGAAGGGGAGGAAAGAAGACATTCTAGGTAAAGGGACTAATCCAGGTAGTTGTGAGATATACATTTATAGAGATGTGTGTATACATTTTTTATATGTGTATATATATATATATATATATACACACACACACGTATACACATGTATACAGAGAGATATTAAAAAGTGTAATGGTGAAGTAATATTTTGTTGGCGAGTATTTAAAACATTTTATCCTGGTATCACTCACCAATCAAAGGGATACAGGACAAAACCAAGCAACTCCAGTATTTTAGGAGGAAGAAGAAGTCACATAGTAAATGCTCTATGTAGAAAACAGGTGATGCCTAATTTAATGAACTTGGTCTCAGGAAGAGGAGAGTGCAGATACGAGGGCACAAATGCTTTTTCTACTCTGTGCCAGTTTAATCAAAATCTTAAGTTGGAAACTTTTATGGAAATCAACTTTTCTACCATCACCTTCCTGGCATGCCATCAATTGTGAACATGTAGTTTGTTTATTTTTTAATTGCACTTTTGTGGGTATTACTACTACTGGGCAGGAACCATAATATAATTAGGGAGCTGATTCTTCTCTCAGGTATGTGGGCAGGCCCCATAGCTTCCCTAAAATATGATGTGAGGCATGCATGTGCAAGTGTGGCAGTTACATATTCTATGATGCTTCCCCAAACCAGGTTAAACACAGCAGTTTCAAGCCCTGGGGCTTCTGTGTTTTACTGTGTCTTCTGAACAGACAAATTCCTTTATCACCCAGCCACTAAAAAGTATGTGAAATTGGGTAAGCAGGCTCATCCTGGATTGTAAGCTGGTTAGTGTTGCAACAAGCTTGAGAAAGACTTGGTAAAGACTTTATTTCCTCTTTCTCTTTTAGGCAAGAGCTGAGAAACCTATCTGTCTACAAAGATCAGAGAAATGTCTATTTTACTCTTGTGTAACAGAGAAGGGGGACTGTTGCACAGTGTTTTGAGTAATAACCCAATCTTTTGATAGAGAAATACATAAATCATTTAAAAACATTTCCTGGAGTGAAAAGGGACAAGACTGAGGGACTAAATGGGGTAATCTGTTGAATTTACTGTGCAATGAATCTGAAAACAAGGGGGAGAGAGAGAGAGTGGGAGAGAAAGAAAGGGAGAGAGGGAAAGGGAGGGAGAGACAGAGAAAGAAGGAAAGACAGACAGAGACAGAGAGATTTTTAATCAAATGCCATTGGTCTCAGTATTGTCACAACATCATTTTACTTAGAATGATGTGATGACAAAAATATGGGAGGAAGAGTAGAATTTGGCCTTTGTTTTGGGAATATTCAAATGAGGGCTAAAATATGACATATTGAGAAAAACTACAAGTAATTTATTTCTTTTTATGGTATAACATTCAGTTCTGGGGTATTTATTGTTATGTGAGTATCATAAAGCCTTCTGTTATCCTATTTCTTTAAATTAATCAATTAATCAAAAAGTAGTCTGAGATTCATCTTTAGGAACAATGTATAGAACACTGATGAATCTGAGTTAAATGGTTTATGATAATAATAAATAAAGCAATGATGTTTGGGTAACAGTATTATTCCCAAATGGTTTTTGTCCTCATAGTAGAAAAACAGCTACAGATAAGTCCCGTAGTGAATCGAGTAATACAAAAATGACCTGGAAAAAATGGTTTCTATGAATATCATTTAGAGATGAATATCCCAGCCTATCATCCAGGTAAAAATACTTTTGTTTTTCCTTAGTGATTAAAGCACAGGATTTTCTCCATAGATTTGCTTGCATGGGGTTAATCATTGCCACAGGTTATTTTGTGCATGGGATAATTAATTGTAGATCCTGTGATTATTAGCATGTACATAATCCAGCATTAGAATTTTCTAAGAGACATTGTTTTGTATTCCAAACTGTGCCTACTTATGAAGCATGGTTTTGTTAAGAGGTCTTAAATTTCTGCTGGTCTTCTAACCAAAACAAGCACAAAGCCTTCTGGTAAGAGAGATGACACTATCTTTTTAAACTCCAGACTAAAATAGACGGCATCATGGATCACCTGAAGGCCTGATTTTGATTTGATTACATTTTCTGGCATCACAAAGGTTTGAAGATTTTCTTTTATGAAATACCACATTCCTGAAAATCTTTAGCTAGACTCAGAATATAACTCCACAATCCACAGTATGCTAATATTGTAATAAATGGGGAAGCATCTTGAATCTCACTTGTTTACATTTTACAAGGTTCCCTATCTAGATTATGAAAATACTAGAGTTCCCGGGTTGGGTTTTGGTGGTAGGTTTTGTTTGTTTGTTTTTTGTTTTGGGGTTTTTTGTTTTGGGGTTTTTTGGTTGTTTGGTTTTTTTTGTTTTTTTGTTTTTTTGTTTTTTGTATGGGGAGAGACTTTCTTCCCCTGGATTTCAGTACCACACAGGAGTCTGAATAGCAAATAGAAGGGCAAGATAGAGAAAATGAATGCAAATAGCCTTCCATTCAAAATGATGAATCTCAGATTTGGGAATGTCAAGTACTTTTTCCTTAGACAATAATGCCATAATAAAATAATTACAAAGTACTGGCAGAGCCATGCCACACCCCTTTGATTAAACAGCACTTCACAAAATATTTAGATAAAGCCTGAACAAATCAAATAAACATCAAGGCAGGAAATGTTGCTTGGAATGCACGGTATTGGATGTACCAGGGAGTCTGAAAGCAAGTCTAACTTGAAAATTTAATCAAGCAAAATCTAGTGTAATCCCATTACAGCCTTTGCACTTAATGAAAGCTATTTAAATCTCTGACATCTTGATTTTTTTTTTTTACAACAGATGTAAGCAAAAAAAAAAATCAAAACTTCCTGGGTTTGCAATAACAGTAACCAAACCTAATTCGGGATTTTATTATCTGAATTACCCACATTATTGAGCAAACATTACACAGTATGAAAAAAGAGATCAGTTTTCTACTACTCACTATTGCTCCAGGATTTCAGTAAATATTTGATACTGATTTCAAAGAAGCCTGAATCCTGCTGGCTAGCCATGTCTGCAGCATACAAAGACGCTTCTATGATTCTGAGCAGCTGAAGTGGCAGGTACTGTGTATGGAGATGTGACTGTCACCAGTTAGTGATGTAAACTAGAGGTCAGGAGAGGAAACGAAGGTTCTGCGGATCTGCTTCTTCCCTCCTTGGCAGGTAGTCCTCATTAAAAAAATAATACTAAGAAAAGGCTTAAAAAGCAGGCGATGGTTGGCCTCTGCTCCTCCTTCAGCTCCTGGACTTAGTTTTACTGGGTTTCTGTTTCTCCCTGCAGCCCCTCAAAAGCTGCTGCTGTTTGCACTGCTGGGCTGCCACGGCCCCAAATGCCTGCTGCCTGTCCACATGCTCCGTTTAAGACAGGTACAGCCCCCAGAGTAGTTGCTATCTGCACAGTATGCAATGTTCTCAAGAAAGGGGGGCTGGGGGTGGGGAGAGGAGAGGAGGGGAGGGCTCGAGCTAGCTGGGCTTCTCCCAGGGTGCAGCCTCCCCCTGTCCAAACTGCTTCCCTTTAAGAGGCCAGGAGGCTCAGTGACCCAGCTCCAAGCACCTCCTTCCTTCTCCTGCTCACAGTATCAACTTGAAGCCTCCCTGAGAAACGTCTCCTCCCTCTCTGCAGCTGGCGGAATTTCCCAGGTTCCGTGGGTCTCTCTCTCTCTCTCTCTTTCCCTCCGCTTCAGAGAAGCCTCTCCTGCACATCGCATGCATCCTCTGGTCAGCTACTTCCCCCTCAGCCTGTTTCCAGGCACCACATGCTGAATTATACACAACTGCATCACTCTGCGGTAAAGCAGAAGCTGCACCCGTGGATCTGGTTGCAGTGACGTTTAAAAAGCCCCATCCATCCGTCAGCCTAGATGCAGGAGGGTAGGTCGCGAGCATTTGCAGATCGGGAACAAGACAATTTTTCCACGGATATTCTTCTTCTTCGGGTTTTTTTAACCCCTCCTCAGCCACAGTCAAATGTTTACTTTATGTCACTCCCCCCACCATGAAAAGCGATCTTTGAGAGAAGCAGTCACATTGACTTAACAGGCACTGGATGAAGGTTTCTCTCCTCTCTCTCTCTCTCTCTCTCTCTCTCTCTCTCTCTCTCTCTCTCTCTCTCTCTCTCTTCCTCTCTTGCTCATTCTGTGAGTTTATTCAGTTTCAGTGCATGCCACACCACAATGGATCTGTCTTGCAAACCTTTCATTTCTAATTATCCCAAGGCTTGCTTATTTATGTATTTATGTATTTATTTTCCTGATATTCGAGGGCAAGAAACAAGAGCATCAGTTTTCCTTGCCCTTACAATAGCTTTTTGACTTCATGAATTCTTGCTCTCAGGTTTCCTGATTTCAGCTAGCTGTGGTTCACCTTATCATTTCGCTTGCCTGAGGGATTAAAAAAAGGGGCATTGTACTTTAGCAATGACTGGCTACATTTGTGTAGGCAGGATTTAGCCATTAACACTAAAAAAAATAATAATAAGTGGATTTTCTATTTTGTCTCTTTGCACACTACCTCAGGGCTTTCCTCATTAAAAGGCTTTCTAAGTCAAAGACATCAAAATGTTCTGAAAAATGATGAGCATGACTTATTAACATAGCAAAGACCAGGCAAATCCTTGTCTCCAACAAATAAATATAAAAATAAAGACCCAGAGGATATGAATTCATACTGGAAAGCAAGGAAAGGGAAGATATATAATATACTTTATAAAACTATATCATTAACTGAGAAGCAATGTGGGTAGAAAGCTGGCCTTGAAACTCTGACAGGTACTGACTGTGCGACTTCTCAGTACACAAAGTAACTACCTAAGATTATAAGTTTCAAATTAGTTGCTGGTCTACATTGGTGAAAGAAGTTTACACACCAGGTGTTCCCAAAGCCAATAAAAGCACAAGTCAAGATCACACGTATATGTGTATTTAATTTTATCTATCTATCTATCTATCTATCTATCTATCTATCTATCTATCTATCTATCTATCTATCTATCTATCTATTTATTTGGTGAGGCAATTGGGGTTAAGTTACTTGCCCAGGGTCACACAGCTAGTAAGTGTTAAGTGTCTGAGGCTGGATTTGAACTCAGGTACTCCTGAATCCTGGGCTGGTGCTCTATCCACTGCCCCTATCTATTTTTGGCTCTGGATTTGTGCTTTCATTGATGCAGGAGACTAAGTATAGTGACTGCCTTCACCAAAGCAGACTGGCAATTTAGTATGTTATAGTCTTGGATAGTTACTTGGGGTGCTGAGGGATTAAATGACTTATCCAGAGTGACACAGCCAGTACTTATCAGAGGAAAAACTTGAACCCAGGTCTTCCTGATTCTATGGTAGGCTCTCTACCCATTAGATCAGGCTGCATTTCATACCTATATATCTATACATATAACAATGTACATATGAAAGACACTAATCACCAGAAGGTTGGCCAGGTGTTTTGTCAGGAAATTAATTGTTGGAGATGGAAGGAGTGTCCATACCATTATAACACAGGAAATACAATGTGGTGTTTTTTAGTCATGAACAACTCTATGTGACCCCATTTGGGGTTTTCTTGGCATAGATACTGGAGTGTTTTGCCATTTCCTTCTGCAGATCATTTTATAGATAAGGAAACTGAGGCCAAAAAGGTGAAATGACTTTCCCAGGGTCATACAGCTAGTGGTTTGCCATTTCCTTCTCCAGCTCGTTTTGCAGATTAGGAAACTGAGGCACACAGGTTTAAGTAAATTGCCCAGGGTCACACACAGCTAGTAAGTGTCTGAGGCCAAATCTGAATTAAGGAAGATGAGTGTGTGACTCCAGACCTGGCATTCTACCCACTGTGCCACCTAGCTGCCCCAAATACAATGTAAACATCCATTAAGACAGGAAGTTTTAGGGCCATGTCCTGAAATGCCTTTTTATTGATGGGAGAAGTTTTACTAACTTCTTCATTTTACACAAAGCACAAGTCTTGAATAAACAAAACAGAACTCCGTTGATATGTGTGTGTGTATATATATATCACTTTTCTTTCATGAAATCTGTACTGTGGTTAAGCAGACTGACTTCTGTTTAACCCCAAACACTTCAGCAGAGGGAAGATTCGTTTTCTCACCTGGGCTTTCAATATGTGCATTGTTTAGGTGAAATGAGGACCCTGAAGTTTTTGTACTGTAATACCTCACCTCAGAAAGGGAAGGAATAGTAGTCAGGGACAGAGGGTGAACTTGAGCTCTGACTGATGGCTCAATAAGAACTTCCTCCTGCTCCTCCAGTTGCCAGAGTGAAGAAGGTTCATGGCAGAGCATAAAGCTTTTGACTTAGAAAGTTTGGGGTTTTACTTTCAGTTTAAATAAATTGAATTTTTGAAATTTTATATAGAATTTCTAAAAGCTGATCTCTTCTGAATATTAATGGCATATCCCCTTCTGAATAACTATCTTGGAATGTATAGATAGGAACAGGGAATGGAATTTTTATTTCTGTGGCATGAGAAGCTCCTAGATAAGGAAATTCCCTGTACTAATGCAGGTTGATACCCTTTTTGCAACTTATAGTCTTAAAGAGTTACTGAGAACAGAGAAGATAAATGCCTTGGCCAGGATCTAGGATCTCAAAGCCAGTATACATAAGACATGGGCATATGTATGTTCGTCTGTGAATGTGTCTGTGTATGTGTATGATGTGTGTGTGTGTATATATATGTATGTGTGTACACACGATGTATATATGGATGTATATATTCATGTGTATATGTATACATGTACATATGTATACACACATATAGCATGTATACTGTACAAATATATACTCTATGTAATATGTAAAATATGTGTGTACAGAAATACTATGAACGTTTGTGCATATACACACACATATAGAAGAAAAATAGCTATTCCTTTATTCAACTTCATAGAAGATCCTCATATTGGCTTTATGAAAAGAAAGATTGCCTGGCTTTAAAAGTTTTAACTGGGGGCAACTAGGTAGAGCAGTGGATAGAGCACCGGCCCTGGAGTCAGGAGTACCTGAGTTCAAATCCAGCCTCAGACACTTAACACATACTAGCTGTGTGACCCTGGGCAAGTCACTTAACCCCAGTTGCCTCACCAAAAAAAAAAAAAGTTTTAACTGGATTCCATAAGAATTACTAACTTGCTGAGAATGCTTTTCCAATTGAATTTGAAGAGCTATAAAGCTGTCATTAAAAAAAAAAACACACACACACACAAAACTGAAGAACAATTTAGAAGAAAGTTTGCTAATGGCTCTTCTATTCTTCTGTGTGAAGGCATCAGTGCCAGAGACCACAATTCTATTTCTTGAAAGCCAAATTGTTCTTGTGTGTGTGTGTGTGTGTGTGTGTTTGTGTGTGTGTATTTAACTTGGATGTCTTGCAGGAGGTGTTTGCTATGACAGGGTAGAAAAGGCTTTTTAAAAGGGACTATAAATCAAACAAAATGATACATGCTGTCAACCTGGAGTCAACATTTAGCCTTTTATCTGCAGTTTAAGTCATAAAAAAGTAGACTATGGGGGCACCTGGATTCAGAAATGACCCAACAAGCCCAAGGATTGCTTAGTAATAAGATCAGACTGTACTTCATCTTGTGACTTCAGAAAAAAATGATGAAAGCTTTCTTGAAATGACCTGCTTTTCCATCTGTCACTACTTTTCTTCCTTCTTTGCTGAGGTCTTATTGAACATTTGATGAGTGGCAAAAAATGCCCAAAGAGATCATGAACATCTTGATACCCCCAAACTCAATGGTAACAGAAATCTGTCAGTGTACCAAAATATAATAAATGGGGTATTCCATACCAAAATATAGACTTTTTTAGGTCAACTCTGAAGAAAGGTGGAAGAGTTTCTTTAGGACCTAAGGAGACAGATTCCTATTTAAAGAAGAGCATTAGATTTGCGTGAGGAAATGAGATATACAGTACATACTCCTAGGTTGGGTAATCAGAGTTAGCATTTTAAAAAGAAATAATAAGAGCACAGGTCTTGTTTTGAACCAAACGGAGAATGCAATTCTTTATAACCCTGTCAAATAGGCTTGAAGGAAACAAAAGGTTTACATTTAGATCTAAAAAGAGACACTGAAGGAAGGGTTGGGAAGGGGGAAAGTGGTAAAGGTCTGTGGCATTGAAGCAGACACCACGAAGTGGTAGAGAGCTAGGAAAGTGCGCAGTATACTCTAGAGGTACAGGAAAGGAAGTAATTTGTTTCCATGAGCTCATGACCACAATAAAAAAAAATGACCATCATTGACAACCTCTAAAAAGATTAATTCAGGCTAGGAAAAGACCTTATAAGCAGACCAAAACTTTACTGACATGTTACCCAAACTCTGCCCTGGAGCAAAACTGAGTTCCAAGAGACCAATCAGAAAGGAACTGGCAAACTTGCAGGGATTAGCTATCAGTGTTAACTGGAGCTATGTCTTAAAGGAAAAGAGAGCCTATAGGAGTTAGAAATAAGGATGGAGGAGATTCCAGGAATGTGATTAGCCAGTACACAGATGTGATTGAGGAAGAGAAAGGAAGTCAATGTGTCTGAATTTGAGAGTGTAAGAGGGGCGGTAGTATCCAATAGAGCCAGGCTGTAGAGGATTTCAAAATCTAAACAGACTTTTATATTTTATCCTAAAGGCAATTAGAAGCCACTGGAGTTGCTTGATTTGGAGAGTCACAGCATCAGATCTGCACTTAAGGAAAAATTACTTTGGTGGAAAAGTGGAGAATGGACCGGAGTGATGAGAGACAAGAGACTATTGCAATAATCCAGTTGAGAGGGGATGAGGGCCTGAACTAAGATGGTGCTGAGTGAAATGAAAGGATGGGTCACACACGTAAGAGAGTGTGGAGGTAAAAATGACAAAATATGACAGCTGAAATGAATTCAAGAGGCGAGGGAGAGCCACATGTTGAGGATGAAGTTATAAACCTGGAAGACTGGAAAGATGGTGATGTCAACACAAATAGGGAAATTTGGAAGGCATGAGGACTGAAGGAGAAAGAGAATGAGTTCACTTTGGGTCATGTTAAGTGTAGATGTCTCTAGGACATGCAGTTTGAAATGTGATTTAACATTAATAATAACTTATTAACTTATATAATAACTTAATAATTTATAAAATATAACTTCCAAATAGCTTAATAATTTAACATTAATAACTATCTATAAAACCTCAAAGAAATAAAAATATGTTAAATAATATACAAACCTATAAACTATATAAACTTTAACAGAATAATAATATATTTATTGCCCCTGAACTTTTTTCATCTGAGTAGGTTTTGTTACTATTTGAATGTAGTTATAATCTCTCTATATATGCTGTTTTGATGCTGTTTGATTTGCTTTGCAGGACCTTGTATGACTTTACATGTTTATTTCATTCTTCCTATGTCATAATAACATTTTGCATAGTTTTTGCACACATGCCTTGAGAGGCAGCATGGCATAACTGATAGAGAGCTGGCCTTGGAGTCATAAATATTTAGGTTGAAGGCCCATCTTCTGACATATCAGGCTGTGTGACCTTGGGCAAGACATATAACCTCTCAATGCCCCATGCAACTTTCTAACACTGTAAATTCGAGAATAGTTGCTGACCTGCATTCATAGAGGCAATTTTCTTATTTGGGAGAATAAGTTACCTGGGGAAGGACTCCCTATTTAACAGGAATTGATTTAAAATTGCAGTATTTTATAATATAGAATATAAAATACACAATATAATATAAAGTATTAATATAATAATATGTGATGTAATATAAAATATAGGAGGAACCTGAAAAGTCATCTGTTCCAGCCCCAGATTGATCCTTTTGAGAAGACAAACTAGGCCATCTATTGCCTCAATTCTTACCTAGCCTTTAATCACTGAATTGCCTCAGACCAAGTGAGACCTGGGAGAGACCTTAGCTTAAAAAGGCCAAGGTCTCCCACTGCATCCTGGGCCATCACCAGTTTTCCTGACCTATATTTTGCCACTGGACTCAGAAAAATGAGTCTGGAGGAGAGAGTGGGACTGATGACTTTGTGCAACTCTGCCTTACTTAAATCCAATTCACTTGCAAGTCAAGATATCACCCTCCTGATGTCATTGGTCCTCTTCAAGAGCAAAGGATGAACAACAAATACTTTTACAGACGGGGAAACTGAGGCCTAAAGAGGTTAAGTGAGCTGCCTCAAGTCAACACAAGAAGTCTCAGAGCTAGGATTCAAACTCAGGTCCCATGATTCCAGGTTCGGCATAATTTCTAACCTGGTTGTAAGATCACATTCAAATAAAACATAGCATCTGCTTCAATTTGCTACAAAAATGTCTGTGTATGCACACATGTAATAATATTTTCCCAATTCACATAGAGAATATACACAGGAATAGTACAGTATTTTCTATCTGGGGAGGATTCAGAGACTTGGGAAACAAGGGAATCACTTAATGTAGGGGAGAGTGGCTTGATAGATCCTTGGCTAGGAGATTCCTATTTGACCATGAAGTTGGAAAATAGCATTAAGTGTACTATATCAATAATGTTCTAGGATATATCTTAATAAGAGGACTTTCCAAACCACATCAAATAGACAAAGGGTTGATGGAGAAAGATAGCAGCCAAGATGAGGGATGACAAAGCATATTGGTGAGGGGTGGATTTAGTTGGGGTTGTTATTGTTGCTGTTTTTAAAACTAGTAGAATCAGGGGTATTTTAGAAAGAACTTAGAGAACAATGTGTCCAGATAAATCAGAAACTGCTCTTTTGATCTATTTTAAAAACACAATGTGTGTTGCTCTGGTCCATTCCAAGAAACATACAGAAAAAGTGAAATAGGACCCCATATCATTTATTTCAGGAGAAGTCAAACATGAAACACAGGAATTCGGGCTTTCCTTCCTCCCCTCCCCATTCTCCTTTCTTCTCACCTTCCAAAAAAGACAACCCACAAGCAATCCTATTTATGAAAACAGATTCCTGAGAGCTTTGGAAATGTTTATGTGACGTTTTGAAATAAAAATAATTTATTGCTCCACACACTTTTTTCTTATATGTTTTGGTTCAAATGCAGATGCTTTCAGCCACTAGGACTATGTATTTTTGCTGACTCCAGAGATTATCCAAATGCAAAGATCAGGGGCAATTTCTGACTAATTTCACAAGATGGGTGTGGAGCGGTGGGAGTGGTGAGAATAAGGAGAATCCACTCCAGAGTTACATCATTTTTGGTCTTGGAGTCAGGAAGACCCGGGTTCAAATCCCATATCTTGACATATCAGGCTGTGGGGCACACATCAAAAAAGTTCGATCCACTGATCCCACTAATGGGCTTATTCTCTGAGAAGTTTAAAGATTTTAAAAAAAAGTTTTATATTGAATCCTCTCCTGTGTTCTGCTATGTACATGACAATATTTTTTCTATTTTTATTTTGTATTTAAGTTTAAAATTTTTAAAAATTACAAAAAAAGAGCTTCATAAATTAAAAAAGAGATATAGAACATGGTAGACATACTTATCTTTGTATATGAATAGGGTTTGGAATCATTGCCAGTAATTAATAAATAATATTTGAATGATCTACAAAAAAGGTTTCATACATAGGAAATTATTTATAGCAGAACAAAGTAGGTACCCACTGACAGGGGAATAGTAGAACAAATTGTGATATATGGATACAATGGAATATTATTGCACCTGAAGAAATGATTAATATGAAGAATTCTGAAAAAATGTAGGACAACATAAAGTGATGAAGCATGAAGTAACTGAGAATGAAATAAGTAGAATGACCACAATAATGTGAATTAAGAGATCATTAAAAGGAAACAAAACACTGAGTGATAATGATTAATATATGTGTACCAGAAAATAGACAATGAAATACAATTCCCTTGTCCCAGTAGAAAAGTGGAGGACTATGGATACAGAATGCTACATACACTTCCAGACAAGGTTTCCATGTTCATTGATTTTACTTAGCTATTTTCTCTATGTCACAAGAGAGTGCTTAGTGTGGGGGAAGGTGAGGAGTGAGAGGTTCTATCAATAAAAACATATTAATTGCCTACTTAATAGGTAAGGTGCTATGCTAAGCACTTGTTGTTTAGTCCTTTTTCAGTGGTGTTTGACTCTTCCTGACCCTATTTGGGGTTTTCTTGACAAAGATACTGGAGTGGTTTGCCATTTCCTTCTCCAGCTCATTTTACAGATGAGGAACTGAGACAAATAGAGTTAAATTACTTGCCCAGCGTCACACACAGCCAGATTTGAACTCAGGAAAATGAGTCTTCCTGCCTCCAGGCCTGGCACTCTATCCTCTGCCAATTCTAAGTATAGTGGCTAAGAAAAGGGGTAAAAGACAATCCCTGTCTTCAAGAGCTTACAATATAATGGGAAATATCAAACAAGTATGTACAAAAAATATACAAGATTAATAAGAAATAATTAACAGAAGGAAGGCATTAGAATTATGAAGGGTTTGGAAGGGATTCCTGTGAAAGATGGAATTTTAGTTGGGACTTAAAGAAAGCCAAGGAAGGCAGTATCCAAAAATGACAGTAACATTAAAACAAAAGGCAATGATAAAACTTTTACTTATTTTAAAATAATGTTTAAATGTCAGCATTAAATTTTATTTTTTTATCACTTTTTGATATTTACAAAATATGGGTACTAAAAGACACAGATCTTAATAACACAAACCTATCTGTAGCATAATGCTATAATATTCTTATACCATCACCAAAAACAAAGTCTAAGTCTAAATATGCAACTCCACATGATGCTGAATTTTATGCTAGTTAAGGACTGGATAAGCCTTAGTAACTCAGAATACAACATAAACAGATATATGGCCATGGCCACAGTCAATTAAATAAAAATTTACAAACTGCCATGTCTATCTAGCAGGGCACTATGCTAGGCACTGGGGAACTCAGCAAAGCTGCAGTAATATGACTGAATAGTAAGATCTTTAAGTTCAACTCAGGGTGGAGTTCGTTGAAATAATATTAATCTTCATAGCAGATAAATAGCACTTTAAGTTTTGCAAAGTACCATATGTGTATATGTATATACATATATATACACACATATGAACATTATGTATATATAATTTTCCTCCTCACAACTAGGTGAAGTAGGTGCTATAATTGTTTACAAATAAAGTTACTGAGGTTGAGAAAGGTTCAGTGACTTATCCAAGGGCAAATGGCCAGTAAATCTCCGAGGTCTTTCTCACTCCAATTCCAGTGCTCTTTCCACTTGGTTAGGCTGACTCTCTGCCCAGCACTCAAGTACTAATTCCACAGGTAAAAGTAAATTTCACTGGGCCTGAGGGACTCACAAAAATTTCCCCCTTAACTCATCTACATAATTTAACCAGGCATTGAAATGTAAATTTCTATAATTAGTGAGGCTGGAGAGAAGAAAAGACACTTCTCCGAGCTGGGACCAAGCATTTGTACTTCCTAGGCAAGGTTTAAAAATGGCAACTCAGGGGGCAGTGAGGTGGTGCAGTGGATAAAGCACCATCCCTGGATTCAGGAGGACTTGAGTTCAAATCTGACCTTAGACACTTGACACTTATTGTGTGACCCTGGGCAAGTCACTTAACCCTCATTGCCCCACCCCCCCAAGGCAACTAACTGCCTGCATTTGAAAATTGTGCCTCTCTCAGTCACTGTCCACTAGAGAGATTCTAAACTTCTAGTGTAACACTTGTAACCTGACTGTTCACAAAATACTTATATGCTTGGGATGTGGAATCTTCTGATGTTAAAAATACATACATTTATAAAAAATATTAAAATTACTCCATGTCGTACTCTCTTACCAACCCTGCACCGTAGAAAATGGTGGTTGTTATTTAGTCACCTCACTAGTGTCTAATTTTCATGACCCCATTTGGGATTTTCTTTGCAAAGATCCTGCAGTAGTTTGTCTTTTCCTTCCTTCTCCAGCTCATTTTACAGATGAGGAAAGTGAGGCAAACAGGGTGAAATGACTTGCCCAGGGCCACATAGCTAGTAAGTGTCTGAGGTCACATTTGAACTCGGGTCTTCCTGACACCAGGCCTGGTACTCTATGCACTATGGCGCCACCTAGTGGTCTAGAACTAGCTTTATTTATTCATCTAAGGCTTATCACTATTTCAGTTAAATGACTGCCTCAAAGGCTTTTCTCATGGATATGATTCCATGTATACTACCCATCTACAAAGATCACTGTATCAGAATTTTTTCATTTTCCTTCATGTTATAGAAAGGACAATTGGATTTGCAATTGGATTCAAATATCAGCTGCACCACTTTCTATCTGTGTGAACAAGGCAAGTCGCTTGCCTCTGTGGACATGTGTCCTTACTTGTCAAATGAAAGGTTTCGACCAGATGACTCCTGAGGTACATGATCTTTGGATTCTGCCAAATATGTGACTTTGGGTAGGTCACTTAACTCTGCTATTAAATTAGAGCTACCACCCCTTAGCACCAGATTATTTTTTTCCTCCAGGGATATAATCAAGCTTTGATTATGCATGCTGGAGAAGAGCAGTGAGTGGCACAGAAAATGTGAAGCAGTAGATGGCTTTGGAATGAATTGTACAATGCCTTAGCAACAAATTTACTTTTCCAATTATGTTTTAACAAAGCCAATATTAGAAATAATTGACATTCTTTAGGCATAGTCTGGCTGGTTGTTGAGAGGTAACTGACCTGGGAAGAAAAAATCAATTAGGGATAATAAAGTGTAGGGAACAGAGAGTTTACTTTATTTGGTGAAAATTAATGAGGTATGTACCAAATTGCTTTGCTCTGCTTAAAGGAAACTTGGCACCTGTGTGTAAAATTTGGGTCAAAAAGAAGATGTTCCTAAATTCGCAAAACTAATAATGGATAATGATGGCTACAAACTATTATCCTTGCAGAAATGATCAGTAATGCATTTTGAGAATTAAAGAACTACTAAAATAGATAAATCAATAAAAATACTAATAGCATTTATATAGCACTTTAACATTTATACAGTGCTTTATATAAGCTATTCTTTATCTTCACAAGATCCCTCTGAGATAGATGCTGTTATTATCCCTATTTAACATATAAAGAAAATGAGACTGAGAGAAGTTAAATGATTTGCACAGGGTCATACTGCTAGTAAGTGTCTGAGACAGAAGAACTCAGGCCTTCCTGACATCAAGTCCCATGCTCTATTATTCCACCAAGCTAATTTGAATTTTGAAGAAAGAAAGAAAAAAGCCAATTTGCCAACATAAAAAGTGAGAAGGGGAATTCACAATGACTAAAGTAAATGGTGACCATTATCAGAAAATATGCCAATAAAACTAAAAATTTAAATGAAATGGATGTTTATTTATAAAACCATAAAATACCTAGATTAAAAAAAAAGGAAATAGAGAATTTAAACAACCCAGTCTCAGAATGAAAAAAATGAGTAAGCCACAGATAAATTTCCCAAATGAAACAGAAAAATAAAACACTTTCTTTAGATGGATTAACTAGTATCAAAAACGTTAACAAGAAATAATTCATATGCCACATAAACCATTCCCAAGAATAGAAAAAGGAAAGACCTTACCAAATTCCTTTTGTCAATCAAATATGGTCCCAGTACCCAACCAAGGAGAGAAAGCAAAGAGAAAACTATGGCCTCATATTATCAATGAATATTGACACAAATATATTATAGAAAATATTAGCAAAGAGACTATAGCAATATATTAAAAATTATTCACTCTGACCAGGTTAGATTTATACCATGAATGAAAGGATGATACACAATTAGAAAAACTACAAATGTAACAAATTAATTCAATCCCACAAACATTTATTAAATGTGAGACAATAACAAAAATAACAATTTTATGATTATATCAATAGAAGTAGACAAAATAAGCCTTCCACAAAATACAGTACTAATTTGTGTTCAAAAACACTGAAAAGCAGAGGGAGAAAAAGATTTTTCCTTCATGTGACCCAGGAGCTATCATTATCTATAAAAGAGAAACAATGGAAGTCTTCTAATGGTATAGGGCACTGAATTTGGATATTTTTGAATCCTGGTTCTGTGACTGATTACTTGTGTAATCCTGAACAATTCATAACCTCTCTAGATCTCAGTTTGCTCATCTACGAAATGTTAGAGTTGGACTAGATGACTAAGATGACCAAAGACTAAGGTCTTGTCCTTTTGTGGGATCTTTAACTCTATGATCCTATGATCTGATAAGTCAGGGGTAAAGCAAGGATAGCCCATGGTCTCTCTTATTTGATATAGTGTTAGAAATGAAAGCTATAGCAATAAGAAAATAAAAAGAAATTGAGGAAATAAACATAAGTAAAGAGAAGGCAAAATATTCTCAATTTATAGTAAAAATGACACTACTCAAATTAGATTTAATGTTATACTGATACAATTATCAAAGGGATAATCTATGGAATAATTAAAGAAATGAAATTTATTTGAAGAAACAAAAGGTTAAACTATCAAGAGATATAATAAAAACAATGATAAAAGAACTGTTGGGGGACTCATTATTAATAACAACTTCCGAGAAACTTGGAAAGCAGTTTAGTGGGAAAAAAAGATTTAGATCAGCATCTTATACTGTTGAATACATTCCAAGTAGAAAAATAATCTAAATAAAAGTCACATCATGAAAATTAGATGATAATGGAAAGTTTATAGTTTTCACAATTGGAAAGGAGGCAAAATTAGCCAGAAAAAGGATAGAAGGAATCACTTTTGTATAAACAAAACCAATACAACTAGAATTAGAAGAAAAGATACAGCCTAAGGAAAAAAAAAAATCTTTGCATTGAATATCTCTGGAAAGAGTTTGAGAGCTAAAATCAATTGGGAATTGTTACAAATCTACAAGAGTAATAAGCCTTTTGCATCAGAAAAGTGGTCAAAGAACATGAATGGTTTTTAAAAGTAGCATAATCAAGGACCACTGGAAAATGTTCTAAGTTATTAAACAGATAAATGTAAATTGAAACTATTCTGAGGTAGCACACCAGCTAGGTGTTATAGTGGACAGAGCCCTGGCCCTGGAGTCAGGAAGGACTTGAGTTCAAATTTGATCTCAGACGCTTGACACTTACTAGCTGCATGACCCTGGGCAAGTCATTTATCTCCAATTGCCTCAAACATCCAGGGCCATCTCCGGTCATCATGATAATTTATCTTGTCATTGGACCCAGATGGCTCTGGAGAAGAGAGTGAGTGACTTTACATAGTTTTGTCTCACTTATACCCAATTCATTGCAAGTTATCACATCTGTCGTGGTCCTCTTCAAGAATGAAGGACAAACAACAAGTAACAGTACATCATACTCATCAAACTAGCAAGATTGCTTAAAAGGGTGTGGGGGGGAAATAAAATGGGGGGACATTGAAACATTAATTGTTAGAAGGGCTGTGGGAAGATAGGAACATGAATTCACTGACAGTGGTACTGCAAACTGGTTCAAACATTCTGAAAAATTACTCTGAATTATGTAAGAAAAGTTACTAAATTTTATATTTTTTGATCCAGAGATCCCATTACTGGGATTACATCCCAAAGAGATTATTATCAGTAAGAAAAGGCTTGTATGTTAATAGCAGCAGAACAAAAATCTGGGAACCAAATAGGGATCCAGTGACTGGGAAATGGTTGAACAAAATATGCTACATGAATATAATGAAATAGTACTGAAAGGAATGATGAATGTGAATAATTCAATGAAACATGGAAAGACTTAGGAAGTGATACAGTATGAAGAGAACTGAGCCAAAAGAATAATATATTTAACATTACGACAATATAAAAAAATCAAAATGGAGAGGCTACACAACTCTGGTCAACTACAATGGTCGACATTAGTTCTACATTACCAAAATAAAAGTATCCATCCCTCCTCTCCATTAATAATGGATAACTTTCTCACTCCCTGGAAACATACTTCATAAAGGTTTTGTTTTTGGGGAAGCATATACAAACAAAATGCAATACTTTTAAAAAAACTCATAGATTTTGAAGTTAAAGGAGTCTCTTGAGGTCAACTAGTCCAACCCCTTCATTTTACATATGAAGAAATTGAGTCCCAAAGAAATTGTCACTTGCCCTCCCTACCCAAGTTATAGGCTGTAGGGCTGGGGCTTGATCCCAGGCCCTTAACTCCAAAAGAAATACTATTTCTACTGTACTAAATGTATCATTATCTCATTATGAATTATTTTGTTCATTACATTATTGCTTTGAAAAGATGAGGCATCTGCTCCACTGAGCATCACTGATTTCATCATGAAAAACTTTTAAATGCCCATCTGTTCACTGTGCTGTGCTGTGCTACATGATTTATGATATGCTGCTCCTTGACCTTTAGAAGATGACAATTTAAGAAGGGAGACAAGAGAAATGCAGGCAATTATCTTAAGCACATACATATACCTAGTCAGTACAAACATGAAAAAACATGTCTATTAAATAAGGACTATCTATATTAATGCTATTTCTTGGCTATGTAGTATAACTTGGTGAGGAAGGAAGGTAGATTATAGTCTTGGCACTAAATTTAACCTGGTCACTTGAAGCCCTTAGGAACTCAGTTTATCTATAAAATTGGAGATGTGTGACTGGAAAAGGATGCTTACTATTTTGTGAGAGTGAAGGGCAACAGATGGACAGCCCAAATGATACAGTATAGGATTCCTATAGGATGTCAAAATACTAGAGGGAGGCCTCCAGTGCATTGGATAGATAAAACTTATGGGAGGACAACCCGGTGGCCAGTATCATCTGGGGGAGGGCCCACATCAAAGTTATTAGGGATCCACTGGAGTGCCAATGTGTTCCTACCTCAAAAGCTCAAAAATATTTTGCAGAATGATGAAAGAAGACAAAGGTAGAAGTGTGTGGGGATGGGGGTGGGGAGGCTAGATGGAGAAGTAGGTACCAGTTTAAAAACTACATATTTGAAATTCTTTACTATAATCTCTCTCTCTCTCTCTCTCTCTCTCTCTCTCTCTCTCTCTCTCTCTCTCTTTCTCTCTCTCTCTCTCTCTCTCTCTCTCTCTCTCTCTCTCTCTCTTTCTCTCTCTCTCTCTCCCCCCCCCACCCGCAAAGATTACCTTTTCAAATGGCTCCCTATGAAATTAAAGGTATTTGAAAAAATTAAAAGGAGAAAGGTAAGAAACTGCTTACCCAACACTGGTTAACTACAATCCTCATATGAAATGTCCCAAGTCAAGCATGTACCACATAACTTGGCAAGATTTCTATACAAAGAAAACAGTGTCCAGACTTGAAGAGAAAAAAAATCTGAAAATTTCATGGGTGGTTTAGAGCAATATGTGATTTATGCATGTATGTATTAATTTATTTTTACTCTTTACTTCCAAGGTGATGAAAGGCAAATTAGATCTTCCAAATTCCAAATGAAATGGAGAATGTTATGTTGGCTCACCAACAAAACAAAACCAAAAACTGATCAACACTGAATATCGCCTACCCAACTCACCAAGAAATCCAGTCTTCAAATTCTCATTTATTTGTATGCCACCCATCCCAAGACTGACTATAATATTTTCTTTCCCTTACATTTTGAGGTCACTGAAGGTAATGCATCTCCACCTATTGGTGAAAGGGCTTTCAAGTGCTGTAAGCGAATTAAAGATGTCTGACTGCCAGTTTTCATGTTATCCCATAATCTTCAGAAACCCACGACTAGTCTTTTTTTTTTTTTTTGGGTGGGGCAATGAGGGTTAAGTGACTTGCCCAGGGTCACACAGCTAGTAAGTGTTAAGTGTCTGAGGCCAGATTTGAACTCAGGTCCTCCTGACTCCAGGGCCGGTGCTCTATCCACTGCGCCATCTAGCTGCCCCTTGGCGCAGTGGATAAAGCACCCCAATTGCCTCACTTAACCCCAATTGCCTCACTTAAAAAAAAAAAAAGAATATCCACTGCGCCACCTAGCTGCCCAACCCATGACTAATCTTAAATTTGGAAGCATGTAGCCTAAGTTGAGAAGAATCACAGTGACTTTTCCTCAAACTCAGTTTCCTTAATGTCTTAGGAAAGAAAGAAATATGGGCTTTAATTCTGACAACAGAACTTGACCTCTCTAGAACTCAGTTTCTTTTTTTAAAATTAAATTAATTTATTTCATTAAATATTTCCCAATTACATGTAAATCTTTTAAACATTCATTTTTTTAAATTTTGAGATCCAAATTCTCTTCTTCTCTCCCTCCTCTTCCCAGTCTATTAAGAAGGCAAGCAATATACAATTATAGATGTGGTCATGCAAAACATATTTCCTTATTAGCCTTGTGGCAAAAGAAACACACACAGACAGACAGAAGGAAAATCAAGAAAATAAAAAAAACAACAACTATGCTTCAATCTGCACTCAGAGTTCATCAGTTCTGTCTCCGGAGATAGATAGTATTTTTCATCATGGGTCCTTTGGAATTGTCTTGGATCATTGTCTTGATCAGAGTAGCTAAATCTTTCACAGTTGATCATCATCATTACAATATTGTTGTGACTGTGTACATTGTTCTGATTCTGCTCACTTTACTTTGCATCGGTTCATGTAAGTCTTCTCAGGTTTTTCTGAATCCATCCTGCTTGTCATTTCTTATAGCACAATACTATACTATCACAATCATATACCACAACTTGTTCAGCCATTCCCCAATTGATAGGCATCTCCTCAATTTCCAATTCTTTGCCTCCACAAAAAGAAAGACCATAAATATTTTTTTGTGTGTGTGTAAATAGGTCCTTTTTCCTTTTCTTTGATTTCTTTGGGATACTTACCTAATAGTAGTTTTGATGGATCAAAGGGTATATTTTTATAGGACTTTGGGCATAATTCCAAATTGTTCTCTGGAATCATTAGATCATTTCACAACTCCAACAACAGTGCATTAGTCCCAATTTTTCTCTGTGGGACTCATTTTTTTGACCTACAAAATGATGAATCTCTAGGGACACTATAGAAATAGAATCATAACTAGGGTGGGGCAAATGGGACTCTGCCCTAAGGTGCTAAATTTAGAGGGCATCGACAACATATTCAGTATTTCTACAGGGTAGAAATAACCAAACCTAGTGCCTGGTTACCAAGAATATTTAATTAAAATAGGGAGCTAACAGAAGACAGCTGGAGTGAAGCCCTCCACACATGCAATAACCTTCCCAATAGTAGGCTCATGCTAGGGTCCTGCAGTCTCTGCATCCACTGCTAACCCAAAGTCACACTTTGTGCCACTTTCCTTAGACTCCAGTTTGAGGTATTTTCCCCAAGCACAAAAATTCCTAGGTTAAGCTCTCACTAAAGATACACAGTGAAAATCTATTGCTGGTCCTCCTGTAAGACTTTATAGATCTAAGGTAGAATATGACTGGGGGAGAGGAAATGGGAATGTTGGAGGTGGAAGAAAGGGATGAGGGATGGGGGTGGGGGAAGAAGGGGATATCACAGAAGAAGAAAACAAGTGAGCACCCAGCTTGGAAGCTTCCGCAGCAGGAAGGAGAGAATGTGCAAAGCTTAGACCAAGTTATCCCCTGGAATGAGGAAGGAAGTGGGAGTGGGAAGACAGCAGGAAAAGGATGACTGACTAAATATATTCTTTAGGAAATAAGAAAATGTCTTCATTGCCTAAAGTTACTGTGGGACTTCATGAGATCCTTTATTACCCAAAAGAGGTATTTGTGGGACCTTCAAAAGATTTATATTTGGGATAACTAATGATGGGAGGAAAAGATAAGATTAAGAGAGAAAATGAGATTAGACCTAAAAGAGGAAAAAAAAAATATTTGTATGAAGACCCAGCTTTCCCGTACACTTAAAGATAAGTGGTGGTTAGAAAACTATATTTGCATTACTGAGAAAACTGACAGGGTGAGGAGAGGAATAAAAATAACAAGAGACAAAAAGTTTGGATTTTTATAGAGGAAAACAAGGATGAGTGATTGCTACTTCACAAAATCATAGACTTAGAACTAGAGGTGGCTAGGTGGTACAGTGGATAGAGCACTAGGCCCAGAGTTAGGAAAACACATTTAAACCCAGCCTCAGACACTTACTGGTTCTGTGACCCTGAGCAAGTCACTTAACCTGCTCGCCTTAGTTTCCTCAACTGTAAAATGGGGGAAAACAATAGCATCTACCTCCTGGGGATATTGTGAGGATCAAATGAGATAATAATTATAAAGCACTTAGCAAAGAGCCTGTCATACCATAGGCATTTAATAATTGATTGTTTCCTTCCTCCCTAGACAGGATCTTGGCGATCATCTATTTCTGCCCTGTCATTTTACAAATGAGAAAACCGAGGCATCCAAAGGCATTAATTGCCATATCAAGGTCATTTATGTAGTAAGTAGCAAAGGTGGGAACCCAAGTTCTCCCATTCCAAATTAAGCATTCTTTTTACTGTACCACAACACCAATCTCTGCTAGAAAATTCACTTATCAGACTGGGAGGAAGGACAAGTTCATCTGTTCATAATAAAGAAGAAATCCTAAAGCACAGATCTGACCATACCATTCTCCTGCTCACGAACTTTCAGTTGCTCCTTTTAGAACCTAAAATAAAATGTGACTTTCTCAGTTTGGATGTTAAAGCCCTTCACAATCTGACCCCAACTTGTCCTATCTTTCTTGATTGATTCATCTTTTAGACAGTCCTAATATGGTATAATATTGGTTTAATAACAGTATAACAAAATAATATGGTGTAATAGGGTTGTAACGATTGGAATAACGCCACCTGCTGGAGACTTACTGTAGAAGAGTTCCGCCCATGAAGCGAAGGTCTTTGAGGGCAAGACCAGGAGTCTTTTCTTTGGTGTCAGGAAGTGACGCGGGATAGTGGGAGGAGGAAGGAAGAGACTGGCGCTCATTCTCACTCTCTTTCCTGGTTATGCTGGTGGAGAGTGGAGCTAGAAATGTGCTCTCCCTTTAATAGATAGGAATCTAGGCCTTTCTCTCTCTCTTTACCAAATTCTTATTCTCCTTAATAAACGCTTAAAAGTCTAAATCTTGCTAAAGCTTATAATTTATGGGTGACCACTCATTGGATATTTTAGACAGACTAGCTAGAATTTTAACCATTAAGAGGGTATAACTGGTATAATTCAAGTTCCTAAAAAAATCACTGCTCTTTGCCAAATCAAACAAATAAAAACTTTAGGGCTCATGGAGAAATGGGGCTAAGGGCACCATACTCAAACTGAGTCCCAGGGAAAGCCACTGCAGCTTCAAGAGTAGACCCCCACTCAGGATCTTGGTCCTTGACAACACCAGCCACTGGCCTATGAGGAACATAGGTAGGATGGCCCTAATTAAATCTGTTCTTCAGTGGCAGGGTAGAGCACATCGGGGGTCCCTCTATTTTCCCTTCCCTTCTGTGCCTACTTCTCTAGGCTCCCTACCTCTCTTTCCTGTTATACCCCACCCCCACCCCCATCTCCATAAATACATTCATTCACTGCATCCTGGGTCAAGGAATAAGGACAAATGCTGCAGAGCATTCCCCCAGCTGGAGTCAGACGGCTCTTTCCACAGGCCCCACTGCATATTGGCATTGCTCTCCCCACCTCCAGCCTATCCGTAGAGGACACCCCCTCATGCACGCCTGCCACAGAGTACTGTTTTTCTCCATGGCTAAATCTGACATAAGCAAACGTATTTGCATTATGCTCACACTGTTCCCTAATATATAAATCTCATTGGCACAGATTTGCATTTTCAAAACAAGCATTATAGCAGAAGTGCCTGTACTCTCCAATCACGTACCCTGTGTCTTAAACAAAGCGCTGTTCACTGAAAGCAAAATTCCATCTCCCACCTTTATGACTTTGCACAGACTGTCCCCATGCCTGGAATGCTCTCTCCTCACCCCTGCCTCCTGGAATTCCTAGCTTCCTTTAAAGGAAGTTCAAGTGCCACCTCCTGGAACAAATATTTCCTGACACACCCCTCCTCCTCAAGTTGGGAGTGCTTTCTGCCTCCTGAAATTGGTTTGTATGTATCTGTATCTACTTTGTATATATCTCGTATTTACTTATCTGAGAATATATTGTCATTCCCCTCCCCCCCAACTTCCTTGTGGGAAGGGATTATTTGTGTTTTTTCTTTGTATCCATAGTAGGTACTTGAACAAATGCTTGTTGAATTTAATTGAATTAAGTGGCAAGTAACTTTGGAAAGCATGAAGTGTTTGAGAAGGATTGAGTGCACATACAGGAGAATAGTGACAAGTGTGAAGTAGTAAGTGGGGAGAGGAAAATACTTACAATATTTTATATTAAACTTAAAAAAAATAAACAAGCATTGATTTTCTCTCCCACCACATCCTATCTACTGGGGGGGGGGAGGGAGATAAACAAAACCAAAACCCCTTAAATAAAAATGCATAGCCAAGCAAAACAAATTCCCACATTGGCCATGTTAAGAAAATGTGTGTGTATATATGTACATGTATATATGTGCATATATATGTATATTTGTATATATGTATATATGTATGTATATAGAGATAGATAGATAGATGGATGGATGGATGGATGGATGGATAGATAGATAGATAGATAGATAGATAGATAGATAGATAGATAGATAGATAGATAGATAGATGGATGACCCCTCTTGTACTCTGAGTCCATTATCTCTCTCTCAGGAGGTGGGTAGCATTTATCATCAAGCCTTTGAAATCATGGTTGGTCATAATTTTGATCAACGTTCTTAAATCTTTGTTCCTTTTTATGTATTATCTAAATATAACATATGAAAACCTTGTTCTAACCATCCTTTGGAAAAAGTTACTTTTATAAGGTCACTCTTCTTTTCAGTATCTGGCTTAACCTTGGGCATTTTACTCTCCTTAAATCTGGGGTCTTCTCAGGTTTCTTAAGACCTGTTTGCAGGTTGGTTGGTTAGTCAGGCAGGCAATAAGCATTTTATTGGTTGGTTTCTCAAAGCGCAATTTCATGAAGCATGGCTTTGTTTAGAGATGACTCATATAAGGAGGAGGAGAAGGAGAGGGGAGGAGGAGGAGGAGGAGGAGGAGAGAGGGATTGAGAAAAAATAGGACCTCAGAAGTAAGATCCTGGATTTCTTCCCCCCACCCCCACCATGTTTGCTCTCCCATTCCTCCTCCTATTGTTCCTGTGGGCATTTGGGCATTGCATTTGCAGTTGGAAGACCTGGTACTACTCGTGTGATATTACTTGCCTGATGGTTGGACTTGTTCCTGAATTCTGGGCTTTGGTTTAATCATTTTTAAAAGGAAGAGACTAGACCTGATAGTTCATCAAATACCCCTCCTAGCTCTGCGTCTATGATGCTACAGGCAGAGAAGGCTTTAGACATGCCAATATCCCAGCAGCCCAATAAAGAGCCTGGATACATCTAGAATAGATACTTCAAGCTAGAAAGGTTTACAGACCGGCTATAGTTTGAGGTGTGAGTATGGGGGAGGTCGGTAAGCAACAATAAGCTGGAAAAGTAGTAGTTCTTGCTTTTTGTAGATAAAGGGACTGAATGCAGAAAATAATGCATGCCACTGTTCTATGGTAAATGTAGGATTTCTCATCTTTTGTGAATCATTTGCTTTAAAGGTATTTACATTTTCAATGATCCCTTAAAATCTTTTCATGATTAACCAATTAACTGGGGGCATTAGAAATTCCCAGGTGGTCAGTCCAACCAGGAATGAATGCCTTTTAGTATAAAAACTCATACCCTTTTCCTTTAAAATAAACCTGGCAGTATCCTATTAATGGTACCCAGATCTAAATGGTGATACACTAGAATAGGGGGCATACCATCTGACTTTTGGTTAATCTTTTGGCTACTTAATCACTTAAATTTAAGTGTGATGTTTTCTTATCCCCCCAACTTAAATCTTTACACTTGTCAAACACAAGGTTACTATAGTCATTTGCTGCCGTAAATTGTGTGTCTATTCCTTTCCACTAATTTGCTTTTCTATTTTTATGTGTGTAAAAACAGGAGAGAAGACGGCAAATCTCTTCTCAGTCCTCCAAAGAAGTAAAAAACAGGTCTTTGTTCTGGCTCTGTCTTGAAAGGTAGAAAAAACAGAGGAGGAAGCAAGGTACTCTAATATGCATGTGAAATGTCAAAAGTAGGATGTGTAGAATGCTATTATTCTTCATTAAAATATCAAACCTAAGAGACATAAACCCCAGAGATTAATTTCAAAGTTTTCAGTCATCACTGCAAATTTTCCCTAAATGCCATATGCTCAACCTTTGAAAACAACAAGGCAGATGCAGCGCATGACCCACGAAATCTCAGAATAGCCTCCAAATGCTTGTCAAATGACAAGGCATAATTTGCACTGAAACTCAAATACAAGACTGGTCATTCAGACAATGGTTGCTGAAAGCTAGAAAGGTAAGTGGGTTCCACACAGATGTCTTTTATAAGCATGAATAATTAATCAACATAATATCTCTGGAAATCATACTCTATCTTTAGGATTCATAAATGGGAAAACTGAGGCATCAGATTTAGCCAAGCTGGTCATGGTCAGGAGTTGGCAAAACACACCTTCCATTACCTTTGCAGACCTCTCTTAGAAGACCAATTAAAATTATGCTGGTAGCATTTCAAAAATTATAACAAAGAGACAGTTACACTCATATCCCTTTGTCCCAGAATGTTGCCATCCATGAACCTAAAGTGCTAATAAGGCTTGTGGTATAGGGTAACTGGCAAATTGTTCTATTTTTATTCATGCAATGGAGCCATTCAAGCTAGACAAGCGGGGGAGAAACTCCACAGCCACCTAACATCTCCTAGAAACATTCAAAATTTTTGGTCCAACTCTTTTCTTAGAACATAGGATTATAGAATGTTAAGAGTTGTTAGGGACAGGTAAGTCACTTAGTCCAACTATCCCACATAAGAATATCTCTTAAAACGTCCATACTCTTCTCATATATTTCTAGGGAATAAGGTCATTAAGGAACAGGAATAGCTCACACAGACACCCGGACAGTGTCTAATTGTTGAATATTTTTCTATGAAATGCAGATGTACAACATCTATATTATTTCCTTTATTTACTAGTTTAGTAACTATTTTTAAAAAATTTGTATTTCTGTGCTTGGGGCAGCTCCAAGTGATCATCATTCCCAATCATAAGTGCTCCTAAACTTGCTAGGGATTGGTGTCAAGGTCACCAATCTAAGGAATATGAAATCTACTTTGTGAAAATAAGGATAATTTTCCTCCATCTTTACTCTTCCAGCACCTTTCTCATTCTTTACAATCAGCCCCTGCAAATCATCTCAGTATCCTGTGTTGCAATTCAAAAGAGCTAGAAGCCTTGAATTGTTTTTAAAGTTGCTAGTTGCCTTTTCCTTAACTATCTTAATCCTATACAAATTTTATCCTTTCTGTCATGAGATCATGCTAATTGAAAGGGAAGAGTATGTAAAATCACAATTAAGTATGTCTGCTTTTTAATCCACCCATTCAATTCAACAAACATTTTAATGAGCACAGTGACTACTGCCTCTTTTTGCTCTTTGTCTTTCAATATTTTCATAAGCAGGAGGTCTATTATCTTCCTTCTTCTTATATTGAAAAGACTTGTAACTTAATGAACATTTTTATTTATAGTTTTGGGTTCCAATTTAGCCCTCCTTCCCTCCCTCCTCTCTCCCCTCCCTTAGGCGGCAAGCAAATCAGATATGGGTTATATACATGTATGATTATGTAAAAATTACTATATTTGTCATTTTGTACAAGAAAACTTGACTAAAAGAAAAAATGAAAGAAAGTGAAAAATAGCATGCTTCAGTCTGTTCCATCAATATCAGTTCTTTCTTTAGATGTGGATAGCATGTTTCATCAGTAGTCCCTTGGGATTGTCTTGGATCATTGAGAATAGTCAAGTCATTCACAGTTCTATTGAAAAGACTTTTCAAAGCTTTTAAATGATTTAAAAAATATACCACTTTTAGGTATTATCAGTACAGAGACATATGTCTTTCATATTTGTCTTTAGTAAAGTATCCCCACTCTTTTCCTATGTCCTCTTAAAATCAGAGTTCATGTGAGAGTTCACTTATCTATATGCCATCACTTTCTTCCTCACAGGGAAAATTTAATATTTTATTATTAGAATTTAGTTTTTGTTATATGCAAACTTAAATACATCAATTATTTTTATTACACAGTAGAAGATATAAGTTGCACAGTGCCCAAAAGGACACTGAAAAGTACGTAAGGCAATTCATATAGGGAAAGAGACTGGTCTCCTATAGGGCTCTTTATCATTTCTCTGCCACAAAAACAAAAGGAAAAAAATAACTCTCCACTACAGGACTGAGAAATAACTATATGGGAGAGCTCCAACTAGGGTTGAAGGACTGGCTTAAGTGATTCTGACTGAGTAAATACATAGGAAGAAAAATGAAAAACAATATTATACTTTCCATTGTATACAGATTCTTTCAGTCTGTTATCTAATCTTTATGCATTTTTCTGGGCCATGAAGAAAATGAGCATTGCTTAATAGCATTGGCATGTCTGATTTACTACTGATGGTAAAGCACAAAGAAGATCAAAAATGTTTGTATACGTGTTCAAGTAGTGACATTATAAGGAAATTAACCCACACTAAGTATGTTTCTCTGACACATCCCTATTATAAAGTCTCCATTAAAGTTTTAAATTGTGTGTGCATGTAAATTGTATGCAATCTATCTGCTTCTAGTTGTATTCCATTTTTCAAAAAAAAAATTCAGAAGAGTTCTGAACAGGTTACATTTATTATTTTATGACTACTATGTACAAAGGAATGCATAAAGATTGACTTCATATCTAATGGTTCAGTTCTGCATTTCTCAGGCTATGTTCCACAGAACAAAACTCAGTGGATCCATGAAGATAAGACTGTGATGGCAGACAAGCACACATAGCAAACTGTACCATACATCTATTCAGTTCATACAGAGAATAATAATAACTGATTTTTACATACTGCTTTAAAGTTTGAAAACACTGCATACTTTATTTCATATGAACGCAATTGCTTGTAATTATTATTAACTCTATTTTGTGGCTAAAGAAAGCAAAGCTCAAAAAAGTTAAATGGGTTGCCCATGATCACACAACCAGTAAATGTCAAGAGTCAGCATTCTAATCCAGGTCTTTTCCATTGGCAAGTCCAACATTTTTTTCGTTATAACATATTGCCTCTCATTGATCATTAGTGGGCTGAAGTCAATTATATGACTGAAAAGTCCATTTTTATTGGCCTAAAATCAATTATCGAATGCACCCAATAATGCACCATATGGCAACAATTCCTTGTTAGTCTTTCTTGGCAGTGTATGTAAAAGAATCAGTCTTTATTATTGTTTAATAATAAGTTTGTTTAATACTATATTTTTTGGGAAAGGTCAATGTCCATTATCAATAAATGTATAAAACTCATTAGTTTGAAGAGATAAAAAAGAAAAAGTACATATTGCTAAAAATTCCAATGATGAAATACATATTCACAAACCTAATTAAATATTGCAATTAAAATAAAGAAGATAAAAAATACAACAATAGCCATGCTTACTACCTGTGTGACCTTTTGCAAGTCCATGGACCTCATTTTTTATTTGAAGTGGTCAGACTATAGGGCCTCTGAGGTCTCTTCTAAAGCTAGATCTAAAAGCCTCTGATCTTATCTTGGGATTATTCCTTCCTAATTATCTCAGTAAAGAGTATATATTATTAGTAATTTGCAACAATAGTCCAACAGTTCAAGAAAAAAATAAATGAATTTACAAACAAAACAATTTAAAAATAAACCACAAAATTTTAAAGTAAAAGGATGGTGAATTGAAATAGTTTCACCAAATGCTGGCTTATATAAACAAAAGAAAAAATGGAAAATGATCATATGTAATTAAAGAACTACAACATCCCTACTGTTGTCAGTCATAAAAGTCAAACCAAGAAGTCATATCCTTCTAAGCAAACTGTTTCTAATAGTTAGATCTGGATGAAAAGAAATTTTAAAATTGCAAGTGTTTTTTCTTTTTGTTTTGAGGCTCTTATCTTTTAAATTGGCCACACATTATTAAATATTACTGGTAACTGACATTAAAAAAGTGATGATCGATGTAATGGAATACTATTGTGCTGTAAGAAACAATGATAGGCAAATTTCAGAGGAACCTGGAAGAACTTACATGAACTGATGCTGAGTGAGATGAGCAGAACCAGGAGAACATTATACACAGTATCATCAACACTGTGTGTTGATCAACTGTGATAGACTTGCCTCTTCTCAGCAATACAATGGTCCAAGATAGTTCCAAAGGACTCATGATGGAAAATGCTCTCCAAATCCAGAAAAAAAGAACTGTGGAATCTAGATGCAGATTGAACCATGCTATTTCTACTTTTTTGAGGTTTTTCCCTTTTGCTCTGATTCTTCTTTCACAGCATGACTAATGCAGAAATATGTTTAATGTGATTGTACATATAAAGCCTATATCAGATTGCTTGCTGTCTTGGAGAGGGGGGAGGGAGGGAGAAACTTTTGAAACTAGAAATCTTATAAAAAATGTTGAAAACTATCTCTACATGTAACTTGTAAATAATAAAAGACTTTTATGATAAAAAGAAAAAAAGAAAAATTTAAAAAAGAAAAACAAAAGTGATGATCTCTTGCAATAAGTCTGCAACCATTTTGTCTAAATGCTTGATAACTATTGATTTAGCCATTTGAGAACATGCTTGTAGTAGGAACAAGTCTGGCTTTACAAAGTACTTGTTATCCTTTTAGTAATAACACCATTCACTTAAAATTACATAGCTGTTGGCATTCACTGCCTACTCCTCATACATTCTCCTAGTTGACCCTCATGATAACCCTGTGAGGTAGGTAGTATAAGTATAATTAACCCCACTTTAAGGACTGAGAGATGCACATCCAGCAAGTTTAAGGGACTTGGCCAAGCTCTGGCACTTGGTCAGGAGCAGGGTTAGGTCTCCTGAATATCCAGGTTCTTTCCAGTACATCATGATGATTCTTACTGCATTACACAGTCTCACGTTATACAGTGGTCCTTTTTAGGTAACTCAGCTTTGTGAACATATTTACTTTCCATTTCTATTTCCTTTTTTGGCATATCATGCAATGTTCACATCAATATGTGAAGTATGTTGAATAGACATTTACAAACATCTACTTTAAAAAAAGCTAAAAACAACCTCACAAACCTCAGCATTTCAATGCTAAAATAAAGGGCTGGGGATCAGAATGTCTGGGTTCAAGTTTCAATTCTGGTACTTCCTAGCTATATAATTTTGGGCAAGTCACTTCGTTTATTTCTCTTTGTCTCAGTTTCCTCATCTGTAAAATGAGGGGTCCAGAAGATACCTAAGAATGCAGGGTTAAAAATTTGTGACTTAGTAGGCACACTATAGACTCCTTGAGCCTCATTCTCTCTATTTGTAAAATGAGATGGTTGAACTAGATGATTGCCAAGATTGTTTCAAGCTCTAATAGTCTACTGTTCATATTGAAAACTGTTTTCTCCCCAGAGATCAAATGAATGGATACGGAGATCAATGTGCAGTTGATCTGGTTGTGTCATTTGTCACCTCACTGACTGCCACAGGTTGCTTAATACATTGAATCCCTCATGTTGCTTCATATTTGAACAAACTTTCTGACACCCCCTAACAAGAATACCACAACATTCCAGCTATTTGCCACAAAAATATCATTGTTTTTCCCTCTGTTAAAACAGCTTCCATTCACCGTGTTCCAAACAGAATACTTAGGATGGACTTGACCTTGATTTGTCCCGCAGACTAAAATGGGTAATGAAGGCACTTGCTACATGGTCTATTATGACAAATGCTTCCTTTGATGAAGGAACATTTCAGAAAGAGGCCACTTAACTAGGAGAGTCATAGCAACAGGTGGATTCTCGATACACTTTGATTGTCACCGATGCTGCTGCCCACAGAGCGTCTCCTTTAGTAGATGACTGATGGTATTTTAACCATTTGTTGCTAAATAGCGGCATTGCTAATAATATTCTACTAAATGAATTGCTACCACCCCATAACTTCTCAGTCTTATGATTATCAATATCATTATCTAATGAGGATCTCTTCAATGCAAAAGAGGACTTTCACCACATTCTGAGAATGTCCCAGGGTGACCAGTGTACCACATACACAGCCCATCAGCTGCCTTCCCTTCTCTCTCTTTTTTTTTTTTTTTGTGGGCCAATGTGGGTTAAGTGACTTGCCCAGGGTCACACAGCTAGTAAGTGTCAAGTGTCTGAGGCCGGATTTGAACTCAGGTACTCCTGAATCCAGGGCCGGTGCTTTATCCACTGCGCCACCTAGCCGCCCCTTTCCCTTCTCTCTTGCTACATGACTGGCCCTATTCCTTTTTTAACCATCAATGTCCACCATAACGTCTCTTATGCCACTTCTCATAGGTAAGAAGGATTACTACTCGTACTGGAGGGGGGAATACCTGAATTGATGAAATCACAGGTTCCCCAAAGTATAAAAGTACTGTGTACAATATCCCTTATTTACCTAAAGAGTATGAACAGACAACTCAGCCTGGATAATGAATATAGACAAAAATTACAAGCCACCTACTGTTGTGTTTTGCTTTTGAATCTCTTGTTTTGACCTCAACCTATTGTCCCCAACCTCTAACTCCTCATTGAAGAGGAAATGTGAAATCCCAAGACTAGGTCCCTATGATTACCTTTTTTGGGGGGAAGTTGGATTTAGACTTTTTCTAATTTTTAAAGAAAAACAGGATGTTCTTTTAATCCCATTTTTATTTCATAAGCTTATTTAATCTAGATCATGAGCCCCAGGGGCAGAGGCCCTTTTTCCATCCAGTTCTTCCAGCATACAGCACATTATCAAGCCTTATTAACTGTCTAATAATGAATAATTAATAGCATTAAAAATGATCATCATCTTCTCTTCAAACTCCCAAGAGCAGTGGCAGATGGCAGGTTCTGGCTGTGCCTGTAGCTGCCCAAAGATCTTTCAGTGCAACTTAAAAGAATCTTGTGAATCCTGTTGTGGCTCCAGAGACTCCTCTGGCACAGACACAGCTCCAACAGAAAAGATAGCAAACTTCCTTCCAGGAATTGCAGAAAAATTCCCAGGAAGCATTGGGGAGAAGAGGGAAAAAATAGAGACATCTTTAAAGAAAAGAGAATGGAGGGCTCTCATCTGTTCCCATTCCACTGAGGGGTTTATCCTCAGCTTCAAAATTCAAAAGGAAAGAAAACAAATATTTTGAGAAACTGAGAAATGCCTAAAATATTGCAGATAATGAAGAGAAATGAAAATGTTAAGCCTATGCATGATTTTCATATTTGGGGGTTTTGTTTGTTCCACCCCTTTGGCAAACATTTTTTAACCACTCAATCCTTGCATAAGACTCTATATCCAACTTATCAAAAATAACCAACAACAATATTATATATGAACCCAAGGTGGCAGCTTCTACATCGCAATACATCTACCCTCAAATTATTTTTGTTCACATTTTGACTGTGCTACCAAACTAGTTGTTTTTATTATGAGAAATCACCATCACCCCAAGGGATCCAAAGAAACAACTGTTTTATAACAGTGATTAGTGAACAATTTTTCTAAATAAATTAGAAAATTATGTGGAAAAGGAACATGGGATGAATTACATATTTTTATTTCAGGTTGTTGTACAGCTAAAAAAATATTTCACCATTCTGAATAAATCCTACTTGTAAAATTCCCCATCTAGTTGTTATGATAGTTATTCTGTGCTACATAGAGTATTAAGCTAGGTATTTCATAAAACTGATTGCCAAAATTCACAGAGATATTGTCTGACAAAGTCTCTTATGAAATTCTTGTGGACAAGACAAGGTGATATAGGCTAAATTATGGTGTCGTTAGGTGGATTTGGAACTAATATGATTGAACCCACAGAGTTTTGATTAATGAATGACTTTCAACTTAAAGTTAAGTCTCTAGATTAGTACTCCAATAAGGTATCATTGGCCCTATGCTGTTCAACATTTTTATCAATGTCTTCATTGAAATCGTGGAACACATGCTTATCATATCATCAGATTAAACAAAGCTAGAAAGGCTGGTCAATGTATTTTCAAACATATGCTCCAAAAAAGATCTTGTTGGGGAGCGGTGTGGAGTTTAATATGTAAAGTTCCATGCTTGGTTAAAAAATTCAACTGTATAAGTATAAAATTCAACTGTATAAAATAGAGGAAATGTTCAATGAGAATTGTTGTGGGAAAGATCTTGGAGTTTTAGTGAATTTCAGGCTTAATATGAGTCAATTTTGTGACATAGCGGCCCCAAAAAGCTAGTGTGATTTTAGGTTGCATTATTTAGGGGTGTATTGTCCAGCACAGGACAGGTGAGGGACCTACTGCACTCTGTTCTGGTCATACCACATCTAGAGGATTATGACTGGATAAATTGGACTGTGTTCGGAGGTGGGCATCCAGAATGCGGAGACATTTGAAATCATAATATATAAAGTAAAAATTGGCTGAAGGTATTGGGAAAGTTTAACAATCTTCAAGTATTTGAAAAATTATCATTCCTAAAAGAAACTAGACATGTCCTGCCTGATCCCAGAGAGTAAAACTAGGAGTAGCTAAGGGAATTTATAGAGAGGTAGATCTGGGTTCAAGGTAAGGAAAAATTTCCTAACAATTGAAGCTGTCAAAAAAAGTGGACTAGTTTGCTTTAAGAGGCAGCTCTGATCAACTGTTCTGATTTCTTTGAGCATAAACAATAAGTTCTTTTGAGCAAATCAACTTAACCTACCTGAAAGAGTAGTAATAAGGACTCAAGACATTTCCTACTAGGATCTACTAAAAATATTAATATAGTACTTTCATTTTCTGCCTGGTAGCTAAAACCATTATGCAAACATATGGAGAAGTTATAAAAGATATATAGCCTGCAGTATAGAAAGTCCATTAAATTTGAAATATGGTTTAGGTAATATGAAAGGGTAGACACTGGCAAAAAAAATAGATGTTAGAATACTTGGTTTCTATTTGTAAAAATGGGTCAGAGTTAAAGCATTTCTAGGTGTTCTGATAGCAGACTTGTATATGACAGTAACAGAGTTCTGGGGATATAAATGATCCCCAATGCCCTTTTCTTGGTTCAGTTAACCTTACCTCCTAGAATTAGTAATTAACCATTATATCTAACCCAGAAAGGCCATTCATTTTTACTAGTAGAATCCAAATCTTGTGTTCTGCCAGAGTAGGTGGTGCTTCACGAGAAAAGAAGACTGGAAAGAAAGATTAATAGAGAATATAAATGAGATGGAGGTGCTGGCCATGTTATGGATATAACTCATAATGCAGGTAAAATAGAAAGGGGACCAGGGGAATTCAATTCATCTTTGTTAAGTAGACCCTATTATTTAGTAGTAGTGATGCCAGTTCACCGAGCTGTTCACATTTTCTTGTCTAGTGTCCTCTGAGTCCAAGGGCATGCATGTTCTAGACAGCTGCTCAGGATTAGGATGCATTCTGTGGCCATGAAACAGGGTGAGGCTAACTGGCCTAAGCAGGGATCAAATCCAAGAGCCTGCCCTCATTAGCACTGAGCTAACCAGCTAAAGAAAAAAGGGACAAATTTACTGAAATATCCTTGGGACTTAAGTGCCTGTCACCTAATAAATGATTGTTGAATTGAACTGAATTGACTAGAAGAAGACTGGCCACCTACTTTTATTTAACCCTAATGAGGGAAAGACTGTAATAAAATCACAGGGCACTTAAATTCAAACCACCCTCCCTCAAGAGGTAAGTCCAGGTATGCTATTTACAACACTAGGGAACCCAATTAACCACTCTATTCAATCCTTTGTTGCTTTGAAGCAAGGGTTCTTAACCTAGTATATATAAATTTTTAAAAATATATTTTGATAACTAATTCAGTATAATTGGTTTTTTTGTAATCTTATGTGTATTATTATATGAATTTAAAAACATTCTGAGAAAAGGGTCCATAGGTTTAACCAGATTGTCAAAAGGGTCCATGACTCTAAAAAAAGGGCAAGAACTGCTTTGGAGGGAAAGGAAATAGAACAAAAGTCTATTAATGTTACCATTGGCTTTCAAGTCAAGTGAATTTCCTAATTTGATGTCATTTTCTTTACTTCTTTCTGACAATTATAGCAATATAAAACTAAACAGAAATCCATGCCAGGTTAAAGTGGTCATCTAAGCTAGTTTATAGTCTAAACCCCTTGGCAAGAATGTTCATTCCTTTGAATAGATGCCCTTTCAATAAAAGTGGCTTCCTGGATAAGGGTGGATGCGACAGAGAGTGCCAAGGATTCTGAACTAGGGGTAATTGGGATTGTTATAAAGCAATAGGCTACAGCATATAATGTTCTCCAATATCAAAGCATCATTGGCATTCTTGTAGGGTGTCAGTTCTTGAAAGTGACCTTTTCTTTTCTTCAGATCCTTCTGAAAATAAAGGTCACGAGGCACAATGGATCTGACCCTGTGTGGTGGGTTACAAAAATACTGCTGGATACCTTATTTCCTTCTGGTCTCAACCAAAATGTTTCAGTAAGCCTTATCTTCCCGAGTGAATGCTTACAAATAAACAAATGCACAAATCAAATGGAGGCTTGCAAAGAATGATGACAAAGGCACAATATAAATAAAACAGTTCCATACTTGCAAAATTATTTTTAAAGGTTTTGCTTCCCATCTGAAAAAAAAATGCCTGAAGGACCACCAGGCCCTAAACTAAAACCATAGTTTACTTGCAGTGGTCCAAGAAAGTCAAATGGAAAAGCAAGAATAAAAATAGATTTAAAAAAGAATAACATGGGCTTTGAAGATTACTCTGGAATAGAAGTATTGGGATATCAGCACCACTGAGTCCCACATTCCTTCCCAGTAAGTAAACTGTATGCTACCACAGAGTCAATCTTCAATGCCTCCCTACCCTCAATTATCACTTATAAAAAAAAAATTTGGGGGGGGGGCAATGAGGGTTAAGTGACTTGCCCAGGGTCACACAGCTAGTAAGTGTCAAGTGTCTGAATCTGGATTTGAACTCAGGTCCTCCTGAATCCAGGGCCAGTGCTCTATCCACTGTGCCACCTAGCTGCCCCCTCAATTATCACTTAATAAAATTTTAAGTACTTTAGGGTTGGAAAGAACCTAAAATTATGTGTAATCCAACTTCTACTCAACTCAATACACAAATAAGAAAAATTCTCATTTACAAGCATATAAGATTCAATTCAGTTCAACTTAATAAATATTCAGGAATTACGTACTATGTGCAAAGCAAGATGCTGGAAAGTCAAAGACAAACATGAAAAGCCCATCAAAGAACTTACATTTTACCAGTGGGTGGGTCCACATGTACACAGATAAGTAAATATGATAAATTTGTGTAGGGTTCAACCTTGGGGAGCTCAGGAACTGATTTCAGTGAAATCTGGTGAGACTAGGCCCTTTCCCATAGAAGGAGAAGACAGGATAGATTCATAGATACATAGATACATGTTTATGTGTGTCTATGTGTATCTATACACACATACATATACCACTAGAATGACTGACAAATCCATGAGTACAGCCCATGAAATCAAAAGAATACTACCAATCCATGTGCTTATCCTTATATATATATATAGCTTATTCATGATTGGTAGATTCAAAGGTACTTAGTCTTCTTTACCAAGAGTGGTGTATTTATCATCATCATAATAACAATAATAGCTAACACACAGAGCTTAAGGTTTGCAAAGCACTTTATGCGGCATCTCCTTTGATCTTTGTTTATCCCAGTAAAATCTTTGAAATAGTCTATTTTCTGCACAGAACTGAATTCCTAAGTCATAGTTTCATGTGCAACCTCATATATCCAAGAATCAGACCCAAGAATAGTTGGGAGGCAGACTCATGTCTTCTTGTAGTCTTTCTATGTGTGTTCTCTCAGTAATTTCTATGTTATGACACAAGATTCCCTTCCATGCACTTTTCAGTCAGCCAAACTGGCCTTTTTTTGTGTGTGTGTGTGAGGCAATTGGGGTTAAATGACTTGCCCAGGGTCACACAGCTAGTAAGTGTTAAGTGTCTGAGGCCGGATTTGAACTCAGGTACTCCTGACTCCAGGGCCGGTGCTCTATCCACTGTGCCACCTAGCTGCCCCCAAACTGGCCTTTTTAATGTCCATCACACAAAACCCTTTATCTCTTGTCTCTGTGCCTTCGCACTGGCTGTCCCCTATTTCTGGAATTCATCCTCCCCTGACACCTTCCACACTCTTATCTCCACGTCTTGTAATCCCTGGTTTCCTTCAAGACTTGTCTGAAGCACTATTTTTGCTAAAGACATTTTCTAGTCCTTTAGCTACTAGTGCTTTCCCCATAAGGCTACCCTGAATCTGCTTTGTATGTGTTTTGTATTAACTTATAAATATAGATGTGTATATATACATTTTGTTATTGTTCAGTAGTTCCAATCATGTTAGACTCTCTGCAACCCCACTGGGGGTTTTCTTGGTGAAGATGCTGGAGGGGTTTGCCATTTCCTTCTCCAGCTCATTTTACAGACAAGAAACTGAGGCAAACATGGTTAAATGACTTGCCCAGGGTCACACAGTTAGCAAGTGTCTGAGGCCAGATTTGAACTCATGAAGGTGTTTCTTTTGTCCTATATCTATACATCTCTACATACATATGTCTTGGATATATATATACACACATACATATGTATGTATGTATATATCTTGGATATATATATATATCCGGGGATATATACACACACACACACACACACACACACACACACACATATATATACACACACACATATATATATATACACACACACACACATAAAAATATATATAAATTCCATCATCTCCAAGATATATATGGATATATATCTATATATATCTTTGAGATGATGAAATTTGAGTGAATTAGGAAGGATGGAAGAAAGCTTAACAAATGTGACATGGTAAAATTGTTTTTGGAATGTTCAGGAATAAATACTAAAGAAAGAATGAAAGTCTGAGATAATGGAGCAAAAAGTTTCCAGTGGGAGATAAAGGATGAGTCAGTCAGTCAGTCAGCCAGTCAACAAGCATTTATTAAGAGTTTGCTGTGCTAAGCTCTGGGCACACAAAGAAAGACCTTAAGGAGCTTACATGTTAATAGAAACAACATAATCAAGTATATACAAAATAGAGAGAAACAGTAGATGGAAGGCAATCTTATAGGGAAGGGCCTTGACAGATGGAACAACCAGCAAAGGTCTCCTGCAGAAAGTGAGATCTGAGCTGAATCAGGGACATGAGGAGATGGAGGTGAGAGAGAATGGAATTCCAGCCATGGGAGACAACCAATAAAAAGGCATGCAGATAAGAGATGACCTGTCATCTTAAGGACCTGCAAGTAGGCTAGCATCCCTAGAGCTTGAGACCATGAAGGGCACTAAAGTGTAAGAAGTCTAAAGTTAAGAAGGGACTAAATAATGATGAGCTTTAAATGCCCAAACAGAGGCTTTGATATTTGAACCTGGAGGAATCGAGAGTCACTAGAGCTCACTGAGCAGGAGCAGGAGCAGTTTGGGGAGTCAGGAAGTGTCATGGTCAGACCTGCCTTTTAGAAAAAAAAAAAAAACCCTTGGTGACTGAATGGAGGTTGGAGACAATTTAGAAGACTGGAGAAGTGGTCCAAGGGGGAGGTGATGAGGATCTGAACTAGGGTTGTGGCTGTGTAAGTACAGAGAAGGGAAAGACAGGGAGAGAGGTATTCATGTTAGTAATGATAAGATTTGGCAGTGAACTAGATCAGGCAGAGTAAAGAAAGATAATAATAATCACCATCATCAACAAAGATTCACTGAGTGCTGCTTCTGAGTGTTTTAAAGAAATCTGTGTAAGGTAGAGTTCATACCCTCAAAGAACTTATAATCTACTGGAATTATAAAATCTCAAAGTACCAGGACCAACAGTAAAGTGGAAGCAAGAACTGAGTCATACAAAAATAATGAAAAAGGAACGTATGAAATGAAATCTAACAAAAGATTATCATTGAATGGAGGCTGGTACAGTGAATGGCAATTTGGAGAACTTTGAAATTGTCAAGATTAATATAGTGCAGGAGACAAAAGTACACAGTAATTCAGTAATTCATGTCAAGGAGGTGTCTAGACAGATCACACATTCAGAAAATCAATACAGGACTGGACAAAAGGAGGACCATGTTGAGCACAAGTAAGGACTCCAGAAATATTTAATTGACTGGGGAATATGGGGGTGGGGAGGGAAAGGGATAATCCATATTCAAAGTATAGATGAGCCTACTGACTGAATAATAATATTAAAAGTAAAATTATAAGTACTCAGTAACTATTACCTACATTGATTTTTGGATGCTTACAATGGTTTCATTTAAAAGTTAATTATTACAATAATTGTAAGTACTTTTCCATGCATTTTAAATTTTATCGCAATTTTATTATTTCAAGGGTGTTTTTTTCATGATAGTTATTTTAATGTATCATATTGAATTTTTGGACTCAAATATGATATGGGTAAATTGAGCCTGACAGGAACATTTAGCTAGGGACTGAATAATTCTTAAATGATGGAATTTATATTAAAATGGAGGAGGCCATATATGTCACATATTGACCTGTTGCAAAATGACACTTTGAGCAAACTTTTCATGCCCCCAAATGAGCATTTCTTTCTTCCTTCCTTCCTTCCTTCCTTCCTTCCTTCCTTCCTTCCTTTCTTTGTTTTTGGTGGGGCAATGAGAGTTAAGTGACTTGTCCAGGGTCACACAGCTAGTAAGTGTCAAGTATCTTGAGGCCAGATTTTAACTCAGGTCCTCCTAAATCCAAGGCCAGTGCTTTAGCCACCACTCCACCTAGCTGTCCTGTGCATTTCTTTCTGAAGAGAAAATAATTTGTTGTTGTTGTTTGGTCATTTCAGTCATATCTGACACTTTGTGACCCCTTTTGGGGGTTTCTTGGCAAAGATACTGGTATTGTTTGCCATTTCCTTTTCCAGCTTATTTTACATATGAGGAAACTGGGGCAAACAGGGTTAAATGACTTTGCCCAGGGTCACACAGCTAATAAGTTTCTGAGATGGCATTTGAACTTAGGTCTTCCTGACTTTAGGCCTGGTGCTTTATCCATTGTGCCACTGAGATGCCCCTTAATAAAAATGGTAGCTTTAAAAAAATGACCTTTGTTATCTTTTAGCACCATCCAGTTAAGGGTCCTGTGTGCAAACTGAATTGTGGTTTTAGGTGGGAAGAGATGGACAGTGATGCCTCTTTTATCAGACTTTGTAACACCTTTGTTGGAACATTTCCCTCTTTTTCCTTTTGTTTTGGTTTGACTGAATTCAGGAAACAGGATACATTTTAAGTTGGTTATCATTTCTTCTCCTTTGACTGCTTGCTTTTGAGCTTTTGCTGCAAGAACTGGAACATCCTGGACCACTCTCCATTCCAGAAGTGACACTCTAGATTCTTCCTGTCACTATCAAGGGGTGATCTACAGGCATCCTAAATCTATGCAACTAGGCCACTCTGTCCAGAATCTTCAGAGGGCAGATTCTATTACCGAACTGATTAGATCTGGTTTTCAATGTTCTACATAGTGTTCTTGCAATTTAACCCTGCCACCCCGACTCTGAAGCATTCTGGAGAGAACCAGTTCATTGGCTGGATCTTTCTCCTGCTTAATTAAAGTGGTTATTAAAACTATGAACCATATTTTCCCTTTGTCTTTGTTTGGAATCACCTCCCCCCATCCTGTAGGCATTTATCTCAAAACATTTTCATGCATTAGAAGTTGTACTGATGAGCCTAGTACAGCTCTGGGAATAAATATTCTCAATTAAAAAAAAAAACTGCTCCAGAGACATAAGAGAAAGCTAATTTGTTTTTATGAGTATGGACACACACCACCAGCAAATGTTCATTTAATAAACAAACTGCAATAGAAGAATTTTTAAAAGGCTTCAAAAGTCATTATCAGACTGTAGCCTGACTAAAAAATTTAAGGCCAATTTATATCTCAACTATGTTATTGAAATCCTTTTTATTTATAAGAAAAATAAATGATTAAAAATTCAGGAAGGACCATAAATGGGAGGTACACATATCATATGCATTTGGACTTAGTACTTGCCTAAGGCTATCCTAGGAATTCTAAGATATATCTCATCAATTGAAAAGGCCCATAAATATACAAACCAGGACTATCATACATTTCTTCGTAGTCCTATGTCATGTTCTCTTAGACTATGCATGGCCCTCTGCAGAGGAATTTCATTCTCTTATTAGACCTTAAGCTTTTCAGGGCAAGGGCTGTCTTTTGCCTCTTTTTGTATCCCTAGTGCTTATCACAGTGCCTGGAAAAAGTCTCAGTCATTTTTTCACTCATTGTGATCTCATTTTGTTTTTATTTTTGTTTTTTGAAGAGATACTAGAGTGGTTCCTTCTCCATCTCATTTTACAAATAAGGAACTGAGGCAAAGAGGGTTAAGTGACTGCCAGTCACACAGCTAGTAAATGTCTGAGGCCATATTTGAACTCAGAAAGAGAAGCCTGATACTCTCTCCACTTTGCCACCTACTGCCCCCATAGTAAACATTTAATTAATATTTATTGATCAATTGATTCATGCTTAGTATCAAACACATGGAGACTCCTGAGAGGAACCTTAGGCATGTTTTCTTCATGGCCAAATATAGTCTTTTTTTTTTTAAGTGAGGCAGTTGGGGTTAAGTGACTTGCCCAGGGTCACACAGCTAATAAGTGTTAAGTGTCTGAGGCTGGATTTGAACTCAGGTACTCCTGACTCCAGGGCCAGTGCTCTATCCACTGCACCACCTAGCTGCCCCAAATATACTCTTAATATATTAAAACAAGCATAAAGTCAGGCCTCTCTTGACAGTCTACATAGCTCTCTAAAGAAAAAAAAACTGATAATAAATAGTACAGGAAAGTCTTGATGAAGAGAAATGGTTAGAAAAATACATAAAAGAGGAAATTTAAATACCTGACTTTTGACACAAATCCATGACTTATCGGCAAGTTAAATCAACTACCTTCCCAACCTAGTGTCAACAATACAGACACCCGTCTACTTGTAAAATGTACATGTGTCTAAAGATTTTTCCCACTCCCAAAATGTATAGTTAGTTTACCCAAGGAAACAATAAACCAAAGTCTTCAGAACATTTCTGTGGCAAAAGACCTACTTATTAGAGTATTAGAGAGCTAAGTCATCCGTGTGGGGGCATTTCCCCCTTACAAATAAACAAACTCAGAGAAGAGGATGTCAGAGAGGAGAAGACTAGGAAAGTATGGAAAACTAAGGCATCAAAACTGAATAGATGCAAATAAAAAGACAGGACACTCAGACATGATTCTGCTGAAGGGAGAAAAGACTAGAAACCCGTAAAGCTGGGAAATATACTGTCAGGGAAGTTCAGGGCTTCAACATGCCTTTATTAACAAATAGAAAACACCACTTAGTTGATTCCTGTTGCACTAGATCCCTGCTCCTCCATCACCAGTGGTGCTCTTATTTTTGGTCTCTGGAATATGCTTTCAAAAGAAAATTCTATCAAACTAATGAAGTAGGCCTGGGCATCAAATCCCATGAAATGGTAAGGGTGGGAGCTGCATGGGGAGGAAGGGGAGGAATTTTCATGGTGCCAGAATATGTGTTTTGGAAAAAAAATGCTTGGTTGTGGTTATAGATTACATTCTTTTAGTCCAAAGAGGGAAGACAGAAAAACTCAATCTAATTCCCATAGATCCACCATTTATGTGGTTATCTCCAACAAAGAACAAAAGTAATACAAATGGATTACAGAGAGGGGATGAGATATAATTTGTCACAAGCTTTGGCTTGAAATTTTGAATTTCATAGGACCATATTTAGCGCTAGAAGGCACCATGGAGGTCGGCTAGTCTGGATTGGTGAATGAAAACTTCATACCCTCATTAGATTATAAACTCCTTGAGGGCTGACATTGTCTTTTGCCTTTTTTTTTTGCCTCCCCAGCGCTTAGCACAGCACCAGACATTTAGCAGGCATTTAGTACATGTTTACTGACTGACTGATCCATGCTTTGTGTCAAACAAACACACATGGCATGTGGAGACTCCTGAGAGGAAGATGGTCCCTTATCAAGAACATAAAAGGTCCAAGTCTTGGAATGGAATGCGGCTTTGAGGGACACCTCCAGAAATGAAAAATTCTTCATTTTACAAATGATGAAACCGAGGTTCAGAGAAATTATATAACTTGCCCTGCAATCACTCAAATAGCAAATGGGAGTGACATGCCTAGAACCTAGGTCCTCTGGTGGCCAATCCAGTGTTTCTTCTACTATTCTAAGTTGGCTCTCATCCCATGCCATCTTTTTTTTCTCAATGATACTGAGAACATTGTGGCAAAACAGACCAAACCAAACTTTCTCTACAACTCTTTACTTTTGGGATCTCTGCCAAAATAAATAGGGCTAAATGATCTTAATGAAGGAGATGCAAAACATGATAAAAGCATCCCTCTATCTCCTCTCACCTCAATATAATTTCACATTCATTTTTTCCTTTTTTTGTGGAGCAATGGGGGTTTAAGTGACACAGAGTTAGTAAGTGTCAAGCGTCTGAGCCCAGATTTGAACTCAGGTCCTCCTGAATCCAGGGCTGGTGCCTTATTCACTGCTCCATCTAGCTGCCCCCTCTCAATACAATTTGAAATGTACTTTCCCAAGGCAGCTGAAACAATCAGTCCATGCTGGGTCCAGACTTTTAGAGGAACTTGAGTCTTCAAGATTACTCCAGGTTGTGGAACCTCCTAGGGAAGCAGTGCTGCTTTTTCTGATATCCCAGGACCCAGACATCATCATGCATGGCCCCAGACCAAAGCATGTTCCTTCTCTACCCCACTTCAAATCAATGACAGGAAATCATAAGACAAGGGAACTAAGAAGGAAAGGCATAATAAAAATCAGTAAGTACCCCACCCTCTGAGCCTCTGGGAGATTCCCTAGGAAGTGTATTCCTCACTTCCAGATGATGACCATTCTATTCTTCAAATAGCTCTCATGAAAAGTATAATTCAAGGCAGCTGAGAAGGAAAAACATCATAAAAGACAGCTCCCCACTAGGGTCTGGACACTCAGTTTTCTCTGACTCCACCCTTGGCACTTGGAGGATCTGTGAATTAAAGTAGATTGTGACTTTCGGTGCTATCACTTTAATGACAACATGTTGACCCTAAACCCTACAGTAGTTTCCCATTGTACAGCAAATCTAACCTCCCCCTCTCCAAGCTTCAAGGATCTTCATCAGGCATCCAAAACTGCCTGACCTATTCTCTATACCTCCTTAAATTTTCTTCCACCTAGAACAAAATGGTATTCCTAGCCCTTTGGTATTACTTTTCTATTCTTATAAATTTCTTAATTTAAGAATTAACTTAATTGTTTAACTGATTCTTCCAATCAAAGTACAAGTACACCAAACAGCTTCTCTTCTATCTTTAAAAGACTATTTGAAACTTCTCTCTGATGCCCTCCTTGACTGTAGGAAAAGAGACAGCCCCCTGACTCTTCTCTTAGTAGCAGGTAGTGAATAATGCATATATGTATATGTATATGTATATGTATATGTATATGTATATGTATATATGTCACATCAAAACACAAACAATAAAGCCTCTACAAATGCAAATGTTTATTAACTTGAACTACTGTAGGATCCTCTTTGCAACTGACCAAGCTACGAATGAATCAACAAAAATTTATTTGTTAGGTGTGAAGGACCATAAAAAGAACTATGACCCTTGGTCCCTGCCATCAAGGAGCTTACAATTTGGATCAGGATGAAATGCATACATTTGAAACGACAAAATAAGGCAGTAGAATAAATGTTGCGTTCAAAGATTGGTAGAGAAAAAAAAAGATAGTTGAGAGATCTCTAGTACTTTCAGGTTTGTAAAATATTGCAGGCTTATCTCAGTTTGATCCTCACAAAAACCCTGTCAGGTAGATCATACAGGCAACCAGTCATAAGTATTTATTAAGAGCTTATTGTAAGGGAGGTATTGTGTTAAGCATTGGGAATACAAAGAGAGGTAAAAACAGTCTGGCATTCCTGTTTTACAGAGTATTTTACTTAGTGAGGTTGTGACTTGCCTACTAGTGAGCCTCTAAGGCAGGTTTCAAATGGAGGTCTTTCCTTCCTTTTCTTCTGGAAGTAAAGATTTCTTTCAGATTGAGATGGGCAAAGAAGACTACACAGAGGAAGGAGGAGATGAGCTGGGTCTGTTTTTTTGAATGATATGTATATGTACATTTTAAAATTATGTTTTATTCTATAGAATGTAAATTGCTTTGAATATTTCCAAGAAAGGCAAGATTTCCTGGATTAGATTAAATCAGTGAATGTCTTTCAGTTCCTTGGAAAAATGTGCTTCATTAATACAAGGTGAAATTATTACTATTTCCTTGCACAGGAATTGCTCTGATAAAATAAGGTTGGGTTGCTGGAGAATTAAAAGTATGAATCCCCCTCACTTGAGGTCTTTAAGGAAAGGTAGTGTGACCACTTGATGGGTCTGTCATAAAAGTGGCCCTTGTTTAGGTATGAGTTGAATTGGATGGCATCTGAAGCCCTGTAAAAATGTGAAGTTCTATGATTCGCTAACCCATTCTAGCATGATTTGCAAATATGTCATAATCATACAGAACATGGTCCCAAGTTGCTTGTAGGCAATTTATAAATGCTGACACTGAATTGATAAATTATATTTCCATGAGAATGTCTCTGCAGGTCTGGTGTATAATTATATTTTTAAAAGCTAATTATAAAAAAAATTTAAAAAGCTAATCACCTGTGGGGCAGCTAGGTGGCACAGTGGATAAAGCACAGGCGCTGGATTCAGGAGTACCTGGGTTCAAATCCAGCCTCAGACACTTGACACTTACTAGCTGTGTGACCCTGGGCAAGTCACTTAACCCTCACTGCCCTGTAGGAAAATAAAGAAAGAAATTTTAAAAAGCTAATTATCCTATGGCCTTCTGAGGTTCCACCTCACAGAAATCAGATTCACAAAGTGGACAAAAATGGAAAATGATGTCTGTTGGAGGGCCTGAAGGAAAACAGACACATTGATAGGGTGCTGCTGGAGCAGTAAACTGGTCCAACCATGCTGGAAAGTAATTTGAGACTGTGCCTGAAAAGTTACTAAATTATGCTTACCCTTTGACCCAGCAATACCACAACTCAACTATGCCCCAAGGAGATCCAGAAAAAAAAGAAAAAAGATCCTATATGTATAAAAATATTTGTGGCAGCTCTTTTGTGGAGGTAAAAAGATAGAAAAATAAGGAGGTGTCTATCAGTTAGGGGATTGCTGGACAAATTATGGTATTAATGGAATATTACTGTGCCATAAGGAACCATGAAAGAGTTTCAGAGAAATCTGGGAGGATTTATATGAGATGATGCAATGAAATGAGAAGAACCAAAAGAACAATTTATACCATAACAATATGGAAGGAAGGAAAGAAAATAAATATTTATTAAGTACCTACTATGTGCCAGGTTCTGAGCTAAGTGCAGTATATCTGAGTATATCTCATTTGATACTCACATTAACCTTGGGAGATAGGTACTATTATTATCTCCTCTTTACAGATGAGGAAACTGAGGCAAATAGAGGTTAAATGATTTTCTTTTTCTTTTTTCTTTTTTTGCAGGGCAATGAGGGGTAAGTAACTTGCCCAAGGTCAGACGGCTAGTAACTGTCAAGTGTCTGAGGGCAAATTTGAACTCAGGTCCTTCTGAATCCAGGGCCAGTGCTTTATCCACTGTGCCACCTAGCTGCCCCCAAAGTTAAGTGATTTTCCAAGGGTCATACACCTAGTAAGTGTTTAAGGCAGATTTGAAATCAGGTCTTCCCTGACTCCAGGCCCAGAGCTCTATCAACTGTGCTACCTAACAACAATGTGAAAATAAACAATTTTATGACTTTAAGATGTAAGAACATGGATTAACACAATGTTTAACCATGCTTCCAGAGGAGAATCCTACCTATCTTTTCAGAGAGAGATGATGGACTAAATATGTAGAATGAGTCACATTTCTAGACATAGTGAATATGGGAATCTGCTTGATCGTGCATATGTGTTACAATTTTTTTCTTTTTTTAGTTGGGGAGTGGAAGGGAAAAAAAACAAATGATAATTGAAAAAAGTAAAATTTAAAAAGAGTTCATTGATACATTTTGGGTTACTCAGTTTCCTAACTTCTTTCTTTCCTTATGTTGCTCACTTTTCCTGACACTATTCCTTAGCATCTTGTCCAGGAAGTGGACATGTTACTCAATTCTGCTATGCCTTATAGGAATTTTAATAAAATATCTGGTCAGGGAAAAGGCTGATGAAATGCATAAAAAGAGATTTGGGTATTAACTATGGAATTAAATTATCTATGTATCTTGGAATAATTTATAGTTCTACATTAGAGAAGCCCACATGATTTTTTCAAATGTTGGTAATGTGCATTAGAATTAGGGAGAATGACATTTTCCAAAATTTGAATTAAATGAGATGAAAACTCCTGCCATCTTCTTATTCTTCTTTTGGAGAAGACATCTTCTTCAAACTATTCATCTGTACTCCAAAAAGAGCCTTTGAACCAAAGTATGTAAATATGATTGACATTCTGGTTGAATAACCTTATACCTTCTCTTTCAGTTCCTCAAATCTAAATCTAGTTATGCATAGCCCACAAAAGTACAAGTTACAAAAGGGTTAAAGTGAGAAATTAGAATGTAAACTCCTTGAGGACAGGGACTATTTTTGCCTCTCTTTGTATTCCCAGAAATTAACACAGTGACTGATATACAGTAAACACAATGAATGCTTTTTGGACTTGATTGGATGTACACAAACAAGAACATAAAGGCTAGAAGCAGATGGGCTAAAACAAGTAGGAAGTTGTAGACTTACCACATAATTGGCCAACAACTACCTCATGTCATGTTGATGAACAGACCACCTGTACAGATTCCCTAAGAGCAAGAAAAGACTAAAGAGAGCTAGACTTCCAGCACTGTGCTCTACTTAAGGGTGGGACAAGTAAAATTCAGTTATGTGAGATCTTGATGGAAAAGGGCCCATGACATTTTGTCACCCTGAGAGCATGTCTGGGAACTAGTAGTAAGTATTCTTCTCAAGGGATGTGTGACTTCCACAGTCCAAATTCCTGAGACCCATTAAGAAGATTCTAACAGCTGGTCCAAAATAATGGTTGATTCCTCTATCCAGAGAAAATGGACCAGATGATATAGAAGTTCCATGATCAGAATTTACAATGCCTAGTCACAGTAAAGAGATGAACAGAATTTCTCAATGGGGACAATCTGAAACTGGAACATTCTTCCACAGGGCTCCTGTTGGGCTGGGGAAGCCAATAAGTACAGGTTGTTGAATCCCAGTGCCAGCTGTTTAGCCCCATTTCTGGTGCAGAAGGGGAGGTATGAGGGAAGGGAATGTGAGGAAGCTCACTGATGATGGTGAAGTAGGCAGTGTGAGGTTACAGCTAGAACAATTTCATCATCCTCTTCTGGTGGTATAGGCTATATCTGGACTCTGGAGCTACACAAATCATGCTCCCAAACCAACCCAGATACTCATGAATTTCTCATATAAGCCACAATGAAGAAACGAAGAGGAGACATCAGAAGCTCTAACACCATCAGCATAGCTGCTATCATTTATCCTATTCCCTCTGGACTCTCAGCACAAGCTCTCCATTTCATACCATGCAGATGCTAGCCTGATCAATGATACAGCAACTCTGCCCACTCCTAAATACCCTGGTTTGCTATAAGCACTGGTGGAATTGCCAATGAAAGAAAAGCAACCTCTGATTTACCAAGCAGCCCCCAACTCAGGGAGAATTCCTGAGCAATATTCTTCCGTTAGTCAACTGGACTTATTGCCTACTATGTGCCAGGCACAATGTTAAGGACTGGAGACATTATACAGCATCAACAAAGTATTAGAGGAGTATAGACTAACAACTGAAAAGGGCTTAGCTAGGGCAGCTACATGGCACAATGGATAGAGCACTGGCCCTGAAGTCAGGAGGACCTGAGTTCAAATCCAGGCTCAGACACTTAACACTTACTAGCTGTGTGACCCAGGGCAAGTCACTTAACCCCAATTGCCTCACCAAAAAAACCAAACAAAACCCAAACAAAACAAAAAAACCCCCCAAACCCCCAAAACAAACAAACAAAAAAGAGTGAATTCTATCAAAGGAGCTTTCTCTCTGCAGGCCAAAGAAAATGAGCAACAGAGCACTCTCAGCCTCATGGGGGCAGCTAGATGGCGCAGTGGTTAAAGCATCGGCCCTGGATTCAGGAAGACCTGAGTTCAAATCCAGCCTCAGACACTTGACACTTACTAGCTGTGTGACCCTGGGCAAGTCACTTAACCCCCATTGTCTGCCCCCCCAAAAAAAATAAATAAAAAAAAAAGAGTGAGCTTAGCTGAGCACACCTCCCATGACTGAATTCTACTTGGCCCACCTTAAATCTACCACAGTGTTGGAAGTCTAGCTCCCTTTAGTCTTTTGTTGCTCCTAAGTGACCATGGCTCAGTTTGTGGTTGCAGTTCAGTCATTTTCACTCATATCTGACTCTTTGTGAAAGATCCTGCAGTGGTTTGCCATGTCCTTCTCTGGCTCATTTAGTTAAATGACTTGCCCAGGGTCACACAGATGATAAGTTTCTAAAGGCCAGATTTGAACTCAAGGTGAGTATTCCTGACTCCAGGCCCAGCACTCTGTGCACTGCGCTACTTAGCCTAACTCACTATTAAATGGAAGTCAGGCGGAGACAGGCACCTAACTGCAAGGCACCCTGCCCTCTTCCCCATGTCTGCTAAAGCTTCATATCTGACTGACATCCCAGTTCTGGATGTCTGGCTTCTGTCCTGGTAGCCAAGGTCACACAGGTACCAGAGGAAGAAAGGAAGAAAGGGGGTGGGTAAGGAAGGAAATCATTATTTGCTAAGCAACTACTGTGTGTCAGTTTCTGTGCCAAGTACCTTACAAATATTATCTCATTTGATCCTATCTTCTACAGGAAGTCTCTCCCAATCCCTCTTAATTCTAGTACTTTCCTTCTCTAAATTATTTCCTATTTATTCTGTATATAACTTGTTTTTTTCCTATTTCTTTGCTTGTTGTCTCTACCCACTAGACTGTCAGCTCCTTGAGGTCAGTTACTGTATTTTGCTTCTTTTTGTATCCCTAGTACTTAGCACAGTCCCTGGCACATAGTAGGCATTTAATAAATGTTAATTGACTGACTTATTGATCCTTAAAACAACCCTGGAAATAGGTGCTATTACTATACCCATTATATAGTCAAGGAAACGGAGGCATACAGAAGTTAAGTGACTTGCCCAGGGTCACATAGCTAGTAAGTGTCTGAATTGGATTTGAACTCAGGTCTTCCTGACTCTATCCACTGAGCTCTATGCACTCTATTCACTGCCTGGTCCTCCAACTCCAAATTCAATCTCTCTCACCATACCACAATGTCTCTCTGGTAGTGAGGTGCTACCTTCACCCTCTTCTGTCTCCTTGTCTTGTAGTATCTCATTTTCTCCATTAAACTGACATGAGGAGTAAAGAAACCACAGGAAAGATCATAACTGGAAATAAAATGATTTGACATCTAGGATGTCCATTATATCTTGTCATCAACATTTCCATAGCATCTCTATTACCCAATTAATTTACCTAAAAAAGTTACTTTTCTGAGTGGCAAGAATGTCATAGAGATCTTAAGAAAAGGGCCTGGCCAGTAGGAAGCTGAGGTGAAATTATATCATAGGAGGGTTTTTTAAACGGCATAAATCATTATTAAATCTATTATTTGTTTTCTTTGTAAAATAGTTATCTTTGTAGGAATGTTTCCTAGTCTCAGACTTGCCCCTATTTATTTGTAGGAAAATTCCCTAGTCACCAGGGCCTGTATTGGATCCTGTTAACTGTGGGACAACCAAAGGTAAAGACTTAACTGTCAAGTGCCAAAACCTGGCATCTGGGATAAGCCCAGATGAAAATGTAGCCAGGCTGTCAAGAGATGTGGGGTTATGAAAGTAGGGCTTGTGTTATATCAAGCCAGCAGTGCAGATGGGATGAAGCAGAGAACTGACTCTGAAGCCAGCAGTCCAGAAATCAGGCATCACTCAGGTGTGCATGAAGCTTGAGCAGACATAGGGAAGAAGGCGGGTGCTGTGCAGTTGTGACTGTCTGCCTAGCCTCCACTTAATAGTGAGTTGAGGTGTGCCAGCTATGTTCAATCTTGCTATTCAGCAGGGCTTGGCTTGCTAAGACCTGGGAATTTAATTCAATTTAATAAGAATTTACTAAGTATCTACATGCCAGGTAGTAGACACATGAATACTGGCCTAAGGTGGCTGTTCAATATTTCTTTTGGCGATGTTTTAATCTTTTTTGTTTAGACCAGCATTCTTATCCATAATATTTTCAATTACACTGTAGGAAATCAGGCATTGGGTTCTACATGTTTCTGTGATGTACTTTTTTTAGGCTAAGTGGACACAGTTAAATTCACTGTACTCCCCACCCCTGGCATCTGTGTTAGAAAAAAGAAAACATCATGTTCACATTTCTAAACCCAGCTGTTCTCCTAAGTTCAACCACAAATGCTTGTCTGGTGTCTTGTGTCTGCCAAAGCATGTCTCCCATGACATGTTGCTTCAGATATTGCAAAACCTCCTTAATTAGAAATGCAAAAGACTTGAGGTGGTGGTGGGGAGGGAGAGAACAGACTTTGAATTGCATTGATTTAGATCTAGTATTTTCTTCATTGCTTTAATCAAAGAGTTTGCAAAGAGTTCTATGGCAACATATCAAGGTGGGCTATTGTTATCATCCAGTTGTGTGCCAAATGGCAAGTTTTGTGAATTACATACTACTATTCTGAATAAGTATTACGATACCATATGAATGAGTTTGTAATAACCCATACTTTAGGGTTATGAAGAGTTTCATATATATCATCTAATTTGATTCTCAAATCAGCCCTGTAAGACAGGTAGTGCAAGAGTTGCTATCCTCATACCACAGATGAAGAAATTTCAGCTCAGAAGTCAAGTGAATTGGCCAAGGATGCACAGCTACTAAGTGATGGAGCTGGGACTCAAGCCCAGAATTTCAGTGTTCTTTCTATCAATGCTTCATTTTATGGATTTCTAGCATTTCTAGAGAAATTAGTCTTCACAATATCTTTAAGTTATCCCTATTGGACCATGGTGACGATCTAAAATAGGCCAGAATGACAGACTATGTTTCTAAAATCATTAAATTTTTCCACAGAGGTTATATATTCCTTCTGTTAAAGATAGTTCGACCAGAGAATCATAGAACTACAGACAAAATTGGGAGAAACTTTATGGGTTATCGACTATTCTAACACCTACTCAAGTCAAGAATTCCATCTAAAAAAACTTAGTTTCTTATGAAATCTCATTGTGCATAAGATGATTGTTACTGTGATTTATTTTTCTGGTCCAGCAGTAGTAATGATATCAATATTCTGATGACATGATAAGGAGATCCTTCAATTCTCCACTGGATTTTCACGTTTGCCATGTGTTTCTCGTCAATGATGTTTTGTCCTACAGAATTTCTTAGAAGATAGAAGAAGGCTTTCTGTTGGATGGCTACTAAACAATGCTAATTCTATGTATTTTATTCCTGGTATAACTAATTTTATCTACTTTGGGGGGGATTATGGGGGAAAAGACCTCAGGGAAGGCCCCAACACATTCTATCTATTGGAGATCATTTGGGTTAATTAGGTTTACTCTTTTGGGACTTGAACATTTTCTGGGAAGATTAAGACTATTGGTTAGTTCCATTTAGTGCAAATTATTTTAATTAATTTAACAAACATGAAGTAACACTAACTTCAGTAAAATGATATTCTGATTTTTTTTCTTTTGAAGAGGGAATAAGGGACAGGGAAGGAAAAAGAGGTGGAGATGTGTACTAGCACTGACCAGAATCCTATTCTTACATGACTCTCTGCATCAAGATTCCTCCAAATATTCTGGGTAGTTAAGGATATTTCTACTCATAAGAATCTATAGAACTTACTCCTTCGATTGGCATATGCATCTATTCACTTCATTCATTCATACATTAAAAAAACAATTAATTATCTTCTAGACAATTCTTAGGGTCCCTTATAGCTTATGGTGCTATAATTCCTACTAACAAGGAATTTATACTCTCACTGGGGAGAAAGACCTGTAATTCATATATACAGATAAGCAGAAGTCTGGTGTAATGCTAAAAGGACTGAACTTGGGAGTAAGACCTAGATTCAAATTCTGGTACTTTATCACTGGCCCTGGATTCAGGAGAACCTGAGTTCAAATCTGGCCTCAGACACTTGACACTTACTAGCTGTGTGACCCTGGGCAAGTCACTTAACCCCAATTGCCTCACCCCACCAAAAAAACAAAGAATTAAAAAATTTAGAAAAAAAAAACAAAAACAATTTCTGGCACTTTTACTTACTAGTTGTATGACCTTGGACAAGTCATTTGACTTTTATGAGATATAATTTCTTCCTCTGCAAAAGGAAGGAATTGGATTCAATTATTTCTAAGACCTCTTCCATCGAGCTCAAGAGCTCTTTATGTGAACATTGTAAACAGAATGTTGTAGACGCCCAGATGAGGGAAGTATGTATTGTTTGTGTAAGATATGATCAGGGAAGGCTTTACGAAGGAACAGATTGAAGCTATGTCTTGAAGGATAGGTGGAATCTTGCTACACAGAGATACAGGTACAGTATTCCAGAGAGAAGGAATGCAACAACCAGAGGCAAAGAGTTGTGAAAGCAGATCATTTGTTAAGGAACAGTATAATCTCATGTGGCTAAAGCATGGAGTACATGATGTATAAAGGAAAAGGGCATTGGACAAGTAGTCGGGAGGCCTGGCGTTACAGCTCTGGCTCTGCTGTGTGATCTTGCGCAAGATGGTCAACTCCTCTGGGTCTACATTCCACATCTGTTCGATGAATGGTTTGTAACTGATGACCTTTAAATTTCCTTCTAGCTCTAAGATCTTCTGTTCTGATATAAGCAAAGAGAGGAAGGGAAAGCAAGAAATATGGGTTTGGTCTAGACTGATCAGAGGATAATACTTTTGGAACCGGAAGAGACCTCAGGGACCATTTAATCCACCCCCTCATTTTACAGGTGAGGAAACAAGCCGGGAAAGGTAAAGTGATTTGTGTGGTTGAGGAGTCCTTGAATGCCTGAATTAGATACGTGGACTTCATTCAATACATTATGAGGGGTCGAGAGCTAACAGTATCCTTAGCTAAGCAAAGGCTATACTTTAAGCTGTTATTATTTAGCAAGTAGGATTTTATATGGCTCAGCTTCAGATCCCTTTGTTCATTTCGTTTAAATTCAGCAAGCTCCTACTATGTGTCAGGCACTGTGCTAGTTGACGGGGATAAAAAAGATGAAATGCAATGCAATCCTTCCCCTTTAGGGCCTTAAGGTACAATGGGAGAACATGACATGTATAAGATTAACAAGGTAGAAGAAGGTGACCATAGGGCAAAGCAAAGAATCAGACAAATTGTGCTAGGACAGTCTGAGAAAGGAGAGATCACATACAGCTGGAGAGGTGTTTTCTAGGCCTTGAACAAACACAAAAATTTCAACAGGTATTGGTATGGAGGGCATTCTGGACAATGTGCATGAATGCACAGGGATTTTCTTTTGCCTCTTTTTGTATTCCCAACACTTAGCACAGTATCTGGCACATAGTAGACCCTTAAATATTGTTGACTGATTGATTGTGAATGAAATCTGAGAATGTATAGTAGTCCAGCTTGGCTGGAAAATAGAATGTATAAAGAGGGCCAAAGGGAAACAAGGCTGGAAAGGTAGAGTGGAGCCAAACTGTTAAGGTTCTTAAATGTCAAGAAAAGGCATTTATATTTCACTCTAAAGGCAAAAGGGATCCGCTGAAGGTTTTTGAACATAAGAGTCAATCGATCAATCCACATTTATTAAGCACCTACTATGTGCCAGGCAGTGTGCTAAGCTCTGGAGTGATAGTGATATGGTTAGATTATTTTTGGAAACTTTGCAGAGGATGGATGAAAGAGGTAGGAGGCTGGTGGAAAGCAGGTAGATAAGTTAGAAAACTGAAACAAGAGTCTAGGTGAGAAGGGCCAGAACTACAGCAGTGGCAGTGTGAATGGAGAGTAGGAGACAGGCATGAGATATTATGGAGGAAGAATTAATATTAAATGACAACTAACTGACTCTTTCTCCCTCAGTGCTGAAATCCAAAGATAACTGCAGGGTTCTGAGCCTAGATGAGTTAGAGGATGAAGTAGGACAAAAATAGAGAAGTTGAAAAGAACGGGTGATTTTATTTGCTTGGTTGGTTTTTTGGTGAGGCAATTGGGGTTAAGTGACTTGCCCAGGGTCACACAGCTAGTAAGTGTCAAGTGTCTGAGGCCAGATTTGAACCCAGGTCCTCCTGAATCCAGGGCAGGTGCTCTATTAACTGCACCACCTAGCTGTCCCCCCTCCCCTTTTAACTTCTTTTAAAAAGTTATATATTTTTTCTTTTGCGGGGCAGTGAGGGTTAGGTGACTTGCCCAGGGTCACACAGCTAGTAAGTGTCAAGTGTCTGAGGCAGGCTTTGAACTTGGGTCCTCCTGAATCCAGGGCTGGTGTTTTATCCACTGCGCCACCTAGCTGCCCCCTGAGAATGGGCGATTTTAGAGGGGAAGATGAAGAATTCCATTTTAGGCACGGTGGTTTAGAAGTGGCCAAGGCATGGGAGTGGGGCTTAGAGCATAGATTGGGATTTTATGTATAGACCTGGGAGTCATCGGCATTGAAGGGTTAACTGAAGCCAGGGGAATGGATGAAGTTGTTAATGGAGAAAGCAGAAAGGGAAGGAGGATGAGGAGAAGAGCTCTAAGGAACACCCACACTGAGGTGGCAGAAAAACAAGGAATTGGCAACGAAGGCCTAGAAAGAGAGGTGAGACAGGGCAACTAGACGAGACCACCAACCTAAAGGCCAAGGGATGGAAGGGAGCTCTGGGGTGGTCGAGAGGGACAGATGTTGAACAAACATCAGAAGAGGAAGGGGACTAAAAAAAGGCCTTCAGGTTTTTCCCCCTTTTTAAAGTTTTATTGATGTGGGTTTTTAAATATTACAAACATTTACAAATCACCCCAATTCCATAGGAACTCTCTGGTAATAAAATAAAACAAAACAATTAATAAAAGCTAATGATACAGATCTGAAAGGACGCGCAGCATTCCACATCTGTTGTGCCCTCCAATCTATTTTTAAAAACTTTTTATTTAACAATTTGTTTTGTTTTTGTTGTTTGTTTGTTTGTTTTGCGGGGCAATGACAGTTAAATGACTAGCCCAGGGCCACAGTGCTAGGAAGTGTCAAGTGTCTGAGGTCAGATTTGAACTCAGATCCTCCTGAATCCAGGGCCAGTGCTTTATCCACTGTGCCACCTGGTTGCCCAAAAACTGTTTTTTTGGTTTTTTTAAAAATAGAAATCGATTTTTTCTCCTTCCCTGTTCCCATCTCCTTTTAAAAGCAAAGCAAAGCAAATGTGTGTAATAATAACAACAGCTGGGGCAGCTAGGTGGTGCAGTGGATAGAGCACTGGCCCTGGATTCAGGAGGACCTGAGTTCAAATTTGACCTCAGACACTTAACACTTACTAGTTGTGTAACCCTGGGCAAGTCACTTAACCCCAATTGCCTCACCAAATAATAATAATAATAATAATAACAACAACAACAGCTAACATTTACATAACTTATATGGCAGGCACTGTGCTAAGTGTTCTACAGTTATTGTCATTTGATACTCACAGCAACCCTAGAAGGTGGATACTATTATTATGCCTACTTTATGGATAAGGAAACTGAGGCAAACAGAGGTTAAGTGATTTGACGAGGTTCACACAGCTAGTAAGTATCTGAAGTTGCATTTGAACTCAGGTCTTCCTGACTCCAGGCCCAGATCTCTCTCTACTTTGCCAACCTAGCTGTCAGTTAAAAAAAAGTTTGCTAGTAAAGCAAAACAAATTCCTCATTGGCTATATAGTCACTTAACCTTGTTTGCCTCAGTTTCTTTATCTGTAAAATAAACTGGAGAGGGAATTGGCAAATCATTTCAGTATCTTTTCCAAGAAAACTTCGAAAAGGGCCTTAAAAAGTTGGACACATGGGCAGCTAGGTGGTGCAGTGGATAAAGCAACAGCCCTGAATTCAGGAGGACTTGATTTCAAATCCAGCCTCAGACACTTGACACTTACTAGCTGTGTGACCCTGGAAAAGTCACTTAACCCTCATTGCCCCACAAAAAATGTCGGACACGACTGAAAATGACTCTCCACACACACAGCATTGGTTCATGTCTTTCCATGTTTTTTCCAAATAATTTTTCCCCATTTCTAACAACAGCACTATAGGATTCTATCACATCCATATATCACAATTTACTCAGCCACTCTACAATTGACAGGGGTATCTATCAATCCAGTTTCCAGTTTGGGGGTACCACAAACAATTGCTGCTATAAATGTTATTTTTGTACATTTAGGACCTTTGACTATTTCTTTGATCATTTGGGGGTATAAGCCTAGCAGTGGTAGAGCTGGGTCAGAGCTATATAGCTTTTATTTAGGGATCTAGCAATTATGAGGATGTTCAGAGAAAAGCATTTTCAGCAGCAGAGTGAATGCAGAAACCAGACTGCAAGAGGCTGAGCAGAGGGAATGGGTTATAAGAAAAGGGACACAAGGAGTGTAGACTCTCTTTTCAAGAATTTAAAAGGGAAGGGAGATAAAGCTGTAACTTGAAGGGATGGCAGGGTCAATGGAAGGTTATTATTTAGTATTAGGGAGAATGAGTATTTTGCAGGTAGAAGAGAAGGTGCCAGTAATGAAAGAGGGGTTGAAGAGAAGAGAGAGAAAAGGAAAGAAGAATGGTAACGGTCCGTGAGTTCATTTTTGGAGAGCCGATTTTGATAGGGAGAAAACTGGAGGACACTGGGTACTTGCAGGGGGTGGGGTGGGGAGAATGAGTTGGAAAAGGGGATAGAATGGGAAGTCTTAAGGGTCTCAAACATAAACTTTGCCCTCTGAAGCATTTTGCCTGAGACTAACATTCCTTTCTATGCCACTCTCCCAGATCCTTGGCTTTTAAACAGTGTTTAAATTGGCATTTAACAAATGTCTCCTGATTTTTTAAAAAATCAATCTTGGCACACAGAAAATTAACATTGTAGCACTGAAATTCCTATAATCTCATGTGTATGCCATATACATGAAATAATTAAATCATACAATATAGCAAAAGGGTCCACAGTAATTTATTCTAAAAATAGTTCTGCCAGTCATATATCCGGCCAGACGGCCAAGAGGAAATCGCGAGTTTAAAAACCAATGTTATTTCTTCTATCGCAATTGGTACCCCACGATTCTCCTTCATAATCACCTTGAGTTAAAGACCTCCCACATGATTTGTGGGGGAAATTTGATACCAATCACTTAGCCACACTTGCCTTGATTGAGTCTATTATGCATTTCCTTTACCTGAAACTATTAGAACTTCTTTGAACCATGGATTAATTTTTCCCCTCATCAATTACTTCCTTAATATGATTAGTCAAAACTTAGCACACTGCCAGTGAAGCATGTGACAAAAACAGACTAGAAGGCTTTGAGTGACACCTTGTACAGTTACAGAGAAAATACTTTCCTTGAAGGGGGATGGATCAGTCAGTACTTGGCAAGACAGGTGACCTCAGAGTCTGCCTTGGGAAACTGGCCCAGCCCAGACCTGTAGGCATTCTCTGGTTTCAATGCTTGTTTGTTCAGGTGCCCTCTGTTATTGTGCTCATCCCACCTGGCCTTGACTCTCTTTTCAAGAGACAAGACGAGCAGCGTGACTACCCCCTTTGTCCTTCCTCATAAAGTACTTTAACCCACTCTTCCTCCTTAATATTCTTCTGTGTTTCCATCTTTTCTGTATTATCTATAAAGTTAGAAATTTGGAATGTAGTCAGAGAAATTGAAAGAATTCACCTTTTTAAAGGAATCTTTCTTGGATGGGCACTTAAAATTTCCAGTATGAGTAGATACAGATTCAGAGGTTAACCAGGATAGTCTGCTACTTTGAGGCATCTGCATATCTCTTGTTTCTTCTGTATGTTGACTCTTCTTCAAACAAGGCACAACTCCATATATTTAACCCATGAACATCCTGGTCTTGAGTTTGTAACCAAACTAACTTGCACAGTGACATGTTTTTAGTCTTTCTCCTCTTAGGTTACAAAAGTAGAAAGGGAGTGCCCAGAAAGAAAGTAAGAGACAGAAATGAGACCTGCTACTGTTCTCTGCCATGTTCAGAACACATTTAAAACATGGTATCCAGTATCCAGTGCATCATCTTGGTACATGGCAACAGGAAGTCCTTATTGATTGACTGATAATATCACAATTAGGTAGAATTTTAATAGGCTTAAAATGCCTTTCTCATAAAAATCTTTGTGAGATAGGAGGTTGTGCAAGTCTTGACTATATTCACTTCATTGAATAACAAATTATGGCTTGGCGATGTTAACTGACTTGCCCAAAGTTATATGGCTAATTAGCAGCAGAGCCAAGATGCACTAAATTATGGAATGTCGGTCAAGGGGGCAGAGCCAAGATGGTGGAGGAAAGGCTGTGACTCTCACAAGCTCCAGATAAACCCAACCACTCACTCCCAAATAATGCCATTTAAAAAAAAAACAACACAAAACAGAGCAGCCTAATGCACATAAGAACAGAGTGAGGCTATTTTTCAGTGAAAGAGGGAAACTGTGGTCACCTGCTGATTGGGCTGAACAGCTCAGCACATGGTCTGGAGCCAGCCAGGAACAGACAGTACTTCTAGCATGCCTCAGAGTCTTCAGCGCCAGCAGTTTCTTTTGAGGCTCCAATCAGAGAATGGTGAGGGGGTTCAGCCATAGGCCAGGGTGAAGTGGGGGCAGTCTCTGCTGGAGTTGGGGCAAAGCACCATGGTTTTAAACCAATGGACTGAATTGAGTGGTAGTGGCCCGGTGGGGAAGGGCACAGGCATGCCAAGCTTCTGACCATAGAGAATCAGAGTTCAATCAGACTTCTGTTTCCGGGTCAAAGAGAAAGTGGCCTTGGTTACTCACAGGCCAGGCAAGCTGAGAAGAAGCCCAATCACCCCCTGGGCCATGCTGTAGCTCACAACAGTATGTCCTGGAAGCAGCACTACATTTTAAGAAGGACTTAAAAGCCAAGAAATAGGTGGCCAAGATGAGAAGGCAGTGAAAGCAGCAGACCATCGAAAACTTCTTTGGGGGAAAGGTGGACCAGAATACACCCTCAGAAGAAGAAGATAATGACAAGGTCAAAGCTCCAACATTCAAAGCTTCCAAGAAAAAATATGAATTGGTCTCAGGCCATGGAAATGCTCAAAAAGGACTTTGAAGAGAAAGTAGGAAATATAGAAGGAAGATATAGAGAGATGGAGGAAAGAATGTAAAGAGAAATGAGAGCAATGCAGGAAAGTCATGAGAAAAAAGTCAACAGTTTGAAAAGCCAAATGGGAAAGAAAATAGAAAATCTCTCAAGAAAATAATTGCCTAAGAATTAGGATTGACCAAATGGAAGGTAGTGACTTTATGAGAAACCAAGACACATTAAAGCAAATCTAACTGAATAAAAAAATAGAGGGCGATATGAAATATCTCCTTGGAAAAACAGCTGACCTGGAAAACAAATCTAGGAGAGATAATTTGAAAATCATTGGACTACCTGAAAAACATGACCAAAATAAGAGCTTAGACACCATCCTCCAAGAGATTGTCAGGGAAAATTGCCCTGATATTCTGGAAGCAGAAGGTAAAATAGAAATTGAAAGAATCCATCGATCACCTCCTGAAAGAGATCCCAAAAGGAAAACCTCCAGGAATATTATAGCCGAATTCCAGAGCTTCCAGGTCAAGAAGAAAATATTCCAAGCAGCTAGGAAAAAGGAATTCAAATACTGTGGAGCTCCAATAAGGATAAAGCAAGATCTAGCAGCATCTACATTAAAAGAGGCAGGGCATGGAATATGATATTCCAGAGGGCAAAGGAATTGGGACTACAGCCAAGAATCACATACCCAGCAAAACTGAGTATAATCTTTCAGGGGAAAAATGGGACTTCAATAAAAAAAGAGGACTTTCAGGCATTCGTGATGAAAAGACCTGAATTGAATAGAAAGTTTGCCTTTCAAATACAAGTCCCTAGAGGAGCATAAAAAGGTAAGCAGGAAAAAGAAATTATGAGGTATATTAAAAGATTAAACTGAATTATGGAATGTCTAAGGTAGAAGAGATTTGAATGGTCATGAAGTTGAATTTCCTCATTTTTCAGATGTGTAAACTGAGGGCCAGAGAGGTTTAGTGATTTTTTTCCCAAGGTCATACAATTAATTAGTGGTAGAACTAGATCAATGTCACCCACTGCATCCTGGGCCATCACCAGTTGTCTTAACTTTTGTCTTGCCACTGGACTTTGATGACTCTGGAGGAGAGGGGTGGATGGCTTTGAGCAGCTCTGCCTCACTTAAATCCAATTTATGCACAAGCCTTGAAAGACATCAACCTCGTGATGTCATTGGTACTCTTTGCGAATGAAAGATGAACAACAATAACTAGAACTAAAACCCAGGTTTCCCAACTTCTTGTCCAATTCAGATCCATTGCACACTCAGGTTTTCTGAGATCCCATCTAATCCTAAAAGTCTATTATTTTAAACTTACAAAGAATTTTCATATACAGGATGTCCCAGAACTCAATTCAGTTTTAAGATATTAAAGGGTTTTTTTAGCTATTAAAAGTATAATTTTAAAAAAATTATTAAAACTTAAAATTGCCCTTAAACTTTTGGGACATCTTATATATAGTATATACACACATACGTGTGTATATGTATGTAGGCATATATATTAAAAGCTTAAAACTACACTAAGACTTCTGGGACATCTTATTTGTAGTTTATATATGTTTGTACACATATGCATATGTATGTGTGTGTATATATTTGTGAATATGCATATATAACAAAAGTTTAAAACTTCACTAAGGCTTTTGGGATACCCTGTAATAACACACCCACACATATTACAGACATACACATACATACACATAGGAAAACTAGCCTAAATGTAAAACTCTTGATGAATATTATACCAAAAATTTGAAATTATATAGAATAAAGATATAGTTTTCACTATGTTTTGCTAAAGGTATTTGCCTTTTCCTTCAATACTTTAGTAGTATTTCAGAGAAAAGGTTTGTTTAATACTAAGAACAGGGTGTCCCAAAAGTCTTAGTGCAAGTTAAAACTTTAATAACTTAAAAGTTTTTTTAAAAATAGTTTTTAGTAGCTTAAAAAGCTTTAAAAGTTTTAAGCTATTAAAGCCTAAAATTGCACAAAGACTTTTGCTATATCCTATATTATCATTATCGTTATTATTAAACTAGAACATCAGAGGTACACTTGATGAGGGTGGCATGCCTCTGTGTAGAATTTAGGCTGGCTGCCCTGAAGACTACGTGGAGGTTAACAGAGGCAACAGATGCTCAGCTTGCAGAAGACTATGAAGTTTTGGCAGCATGCTTGCATGTACTTCTGAAGTCCTCAAGGTTGAGAAATTGAATTGATATTCCTTGTTGATCTCAACTCCTTGTTTATTATCGGGCACTTAATTCTTTCAGTCTGAATCCTGTACTTTGTCTTCCTTGACTCCCTTTTTGGACCTTGTGAATTTTTGGTTATGACCCAGCTTCCTCCTCTGCTACCATCCACATCTATAGGGGTTTTCATGGTTTGTCACACTGGGGACTCTGCTGCTAACTTTTTCCATACTACCTAAAGCAGAGAAAGGTTCGGTTAGTGCCAAGAGCCCTAGCCAAGCATGGATTTCATCTATAACATAAAGAGATTGACTCAGTGGCCTCTATGGCTCCTTCTAGCTATTAATTTGTGATACTATGATGATAATCAAGTGTGCTATGTAAGAGGTAGGATGGATGGACCAATAAAACCATAGTTGATTATATAGCCATACCTAAAGTGCACAGATTATTGAATTGATGTCAACTTGGAAATAGGTCTTTAGAGGAGGGTCATAGTATTCTGTCTTTGGCTTGGTCCTGTTTAACATGTTTCTCAATGACATATAATATGACACAAAAGGTATATTTCTTAAAGCTGTTGATGACATAAGTTGGAAAATACAGGAAGGAAGGAAACAAAGATTTATTGGATTTTTTGTGGGGTGGGGCAATGAGGGTTAAGTGACTTGCCCAGGGTCACACAGCTAGTAAGTGTCAAGTGTCTGAGGCTGGATTTGAACTCAGATCCTCCTGACTCCAGGGCTGGTGCACTGTGCCACCTAGTTGCTCCCGAAACAAAGATTTATTAAGCACCTATTATGTGCCAGGCATTTTGTTAGACATTTTACAAACATGATCTCATATGATCCTTGCAACAAACCTGGGAAGTAAATGCTATTATCATTCCCATTTCATAGTTGAGTAAACTCAGGCCAAGAGAGAGTAAGTAACTTACCCAGGGTCACAAAGCTAGTAAATATTTTTGGCTGGATTTGAACTTAGGTCTTTCTTACTACATGCCCAGCATTATGTGATATAATTAAGATTTTAAAATAAAATGAGATACTGTAATGATCAACCAAAGTAAATAATATGAAATTCAACAGAAGTTAATATAAAGTCCTTCAACTAGAGTAAAAATCCATTTACAAGTACTATGTCACAATCCATTTTTCATTAATTAATGGAAGTTCACCTCAAGGGATGCTACAGTTCTACCATATTTTCTCCTGACCAGGTAACATCTGGAATACTATGTTGAGTTTAGTTTCTTTTTAAGAGATCATCAATAAACTACAATGTTCTTAGCAGAGAGTGACCATGGTGATCAAGGGCCTAGGATCCATGTTATTGGGGGAATAGAATTGACAATGTTTAGTCTAGAGAAGGAGAGATCTAGGATAGGACAAGAATATGAAGGTCCACTGTGTAGAAAAAGATTTAGACTTCTTTTATGTGACTCCAAAGGGCAGCAAAGTGGTCCTACAACCACTGACAGAAACTGTATGGAAGTAGTAGAAATGAATTTCCAATCAATTTAAAGAAGAACATTTTCCCAATTAAGTTGCCCATAAATAAAAAATTGTCTCATTGTGAAAGTACTGATAGACACATTTTCAAATAGACACTTGCTGACCAGGGATATGTTATAGATAGGATTCCTGCTTTAGGTTTTAGGTTGGATTAGATGACTTCTAAGAGCCCTTTCAATCCTCAAGTTCTACTCTACTTGTGCTTTTCAGTTTTTAGAACTTAGAGCTCAATAATTTCCATGATGTCACTTTTTTTATCTTCAACTTCTTCCACACTTTTCCCATTTTCACTATTTTCTAATTCTGAACATTCAAAGAAAATCTTCAATTACACTGTTGTTTGCATGTTGTCTCTTTCACTAGAATGTAAACCCCTTGAAGACAGACTTCCTCCACCCCCTCTTTTGGGTATCTCCCATGCATAAAACAGTATCTGGCACATAGCAATGTGCCACTTGATAAATGTCTTCTGGCACTTGTGAAATTTATCGCATACCATTTCTTTGTTGTTGTTGTTGTTGTTGTTTTTTGTGCAGGGCAATTGGGGTTAAGTGACTTGCCCAAGGTCACATGGCTAGTAAGTGTCAAGTGTCTGAAGCCGGATTTGAACTCAGGAACTCCTGAGTCCAAGGGCCGGTGCTTTATCCACTGTGCCACCTAGTCGCCCCCTGCATACCATTTCTTAAACCCTTTATAGTGATAACTTCTAGCCTGCCATCCCATGACTGAATCCATCCATAAAGCAGCTATCATGTAGTAGTAGTTACCTAGCTCACCACCAGGTGGCACTCTCATACAAATTTAAGAATATTCTGTTTTTTGCTTTTCTTTTTTTCTTCCCCCTACTACTTAGGGTAAAACAAAACAAAATAAAACCCCACAAATTTCATTTTCCCTCTAGGTAAACACAGTGCTTCTTTGCCATCACATGCCATTTCCCACCCCCCTTTTTGTGTATTATACCTACAATGCATCTTTCCATTGTCCTGTGATTAATCTGCAATTCTAATGTTCTGGAATTTGGAATATGAGGATCTGGGTTCAAATCCAGCTCTGTAACTCACTAGCTGTGCAGCTTTTTATAAGTCACTTCATTATTCTGAGTTTCAATTTCCTGATCTTCAAAATGAAGGGGTTAGATTAGATAACCTCTATTGTCCCTTATAGCGCTAAATCTAAGAGCTTATGGAGCTTAAAATTGAAAAAAAAACTAATTTAAATTTGATAATTACTTTTAATTTAATTGTTCCATAATATTAAAGTCATATGGCATCACCAGAAGGATATTGGTATTAAAGAGAAGGGATTTTTCAGCACTGAGATGTTTAAAATAATTGTCAATACTATATAATTTGCTAAGTGTGACACAGCCTCCTCTTTGTTCTAACCAATTCTGGCTCTAAGTCATGCTCTAATTCTAACACCTATCCAAAATTTATCTACCTATGGATATCTATAGATAGGTGTGTTTTGGTTTACCAACTCAACTCAATGGGTTTTCTGTCCAGCTGTATGTCATAATTTGAGCAATTTCATCCACTTTGTTTTCCAAAATTTCTGGTTAAATGGATGCATTCAAAATAACCATATCTATAATCTAATTGCAGAAATTGACCATATCATTACATTTTAGAAATTATTCTGGTATTTTTTAATAGGATAGAGATAAACTTTATCAAAAAAGGCATGGCAACTGCAAGAACTCAAAAGAACATTTAAATAATTGTGGTAATATTATATTCTGACAATACCAAGAATTAAAAACAAATAGTTCTTGATAAGAGAAATATTCTCAAGTTGATATAGTCATATCATGTGAACAAAGGCTTTTTTGAATTCTGAGGCTTGATATAATCAGTCTCATGTTACATGTAAATAGGAACATTTTGAAAACCTTGACATCAGTAGATTTATTTCTGTATAGATCATCTTCCAGGATAGGTCACCTTAAATGAGTATCCTCACTGTTTTATACCTTGTTTGATACTGGTTTGTTAATAAAGTTATCTCTGCGGTCAAATGTCTTAAAATTGATTAATTTTATTATATGTTATATATTATATGAAAGATATGGGAGATTGGTGGTGATTCTCTTTGTACTTAGCTGGAATAGTCTTTGGAAAGCAGACAGTCAGCCCCGGGGAAAACACTAAAGACCTTTCTAACATGGCTTAACCTATCATACTTTATCTTCATTTTTCACAGCCTTTGAGAGACCAGGTTCATCTTCACACCATGATGAGGCATTACAGTAGAACTTTTGTGAGGAGAGTCATGCTTGAGGAGACTTTTAAAAGTGGGTTTTTGTATTCCAATCCGAGTGTTTTAAAATGAACAAATAATAGATACAAAGATCTTATATTCTCTACCCCCTCAAGAAGTTCTATGACTATTATGTGATAGGCTGCTATAGGAAATTGTTGGCAAAAGATTTTCATATTTTCATTAGACTAAATGGATTATTTTTATCAAAAATTTTTATAGAGATGAGAATGTAGGCATTTGGTTTGGTAATTATTGAACTCCTTTTTGGGGAGTAAAATCATTATCCATGATATTTTGTATGCTCTTGGACTCTATGATCCTGAAAATATGATGAAAATAAACCCTTTAAAAGTGTGTCATATTTGGAATAGATTTCTTCTGTACATATCTCATCAATTACAGATTCTCATCCTAATGTCATATAAAGAACTAACACTGGGGCAGCTAGATGGTGCAGTGGATAAAGTACTGGCCCTGGATTCAGGAGAACCTGAATTCAAATCTGACGTCAGACACTTAACACTTACTAGTTGTGTGACCCTGGGCAAGTCACTTAACCCTCATTGCCCTGAAAAAAAAAAGTTTTTTTAAAAAAAGAACTAACACCACTTCTTGACATGGTATTTTGGGTGCTGAAGTGGTAGACTACAAAGGTGATATTTCTAGTACCAATAAATAATAAGAATAAAGCATAATAGAAAATGTCAGAAAGTCTGTCCCATTTTAAATGTATTTGTTGATCTCTTAATTTTAATTTATAAAATTTGTGGAATGATATGGCTTAGAGGCATCTTAAGTCAAGTTAAACCAAGTTGTGAGCCTGTCTTTTTAGTTTTCCTTTTCTATGTTGCTGTTGTTGGGTTTTGTTTGTTTGTTTGTTTTGGGTTTTTTTGCAGGGCAATGAGGGTTAAGTGACTTGCCCAGGGTCACACAGCTAGTAAGTGTCAAGAGTCTGAGGCCGGATGTGAACTCAGGTCCTCCTGAATCCAGGGCCAGTGCTTTATCCACTGTGCCACCTAGCTGCCCTGCTATGTTGTTATATGAAGCTTACAATCCTTCATTGTCTTCGTTTTGCTTCCTTTGACCACCATATTTTTTCAATAGGCAAAGAAACCTAGTATCTGTTAGCTGAAATAGTTTCCACAATCTTTCTGACTTTTCATTATAGCAACTATTCAGTAGATTTTTTTTAAAAAAGAAATGTTATTGAGTCAATGTCTTTATTTGTGTCCATTTCTTTTTTTTCTGTCAAAAACTTGTTCAAATAGGTTGATCAGGGATGCTATAATTGCAAATTGAGCAAGTATTACTTTGACTTTCACTCTAGCCATTTGATGATATATGGCTATTCCCATATCGCTGATTCTGAAATTACTCCTATACTTGTAACCAAGCATTTTCTATTTGTTGATATAGAGATTTCCATTTTTTGTGATGTCATCAGACGCTTCCCATATCCAATACTTTATGATTCTCTTCTTGAAGAAAGTCTTTATTATGTATAAGCAAGAGGCTTCAGTCTAGATCAGAGGTGTCAGACTTCAGGCCAGCCAGCAAAACTCCTGAGTGTGCTGAACCAGATTAAAATGTAATTAGGGGGCAGTTAGGTGGCGCAGTGGATAAGGCACCGGCCCTGGATTCAGTAGGACCTGAGTTCAAATCTAGTCTCAGACACTTGACACTTAATAGCTGTGTGACTCTGGGCAAGTCACTTAACTCCAATTTCCTCAACCTCCAAAAAAACATAATTGGGAAATGTTTAATGAAATAAATACAAATATAATACAGCACAGAGAATATTAATTTGTGATTTTCTAAGTCAATATGTGGCCAGCAGGGATGGGTTTCTATTTGAGTTTGACACTACTAATTTAGGTGACCTCTAATCACTACCAGCTCTAAGATTCTAAGACTTCATGATAAATAAGAACCTCAATTACAATACTTTGCTATGATACCCTGACCCACTTAAGGGTGGGTTGGGTTGGGGTGTTACTGAAGTGGGTAGGGCTATGTGACCCTGAGTAATATTGTTTTTTGAGTTCTTAAAATCATAGTTTTAGAGCTAGAAAGGAAGAGAGTTAGCTAGTGGCACAGTGGATAGAGTACTAAGGAGGACCTGAGTTCAAATCCAGCCTTAGTTATTTATGAAGCTGTATAACTCTGGCCAAGTCACTTAACCTCTGTTTACCTCAGTTTCTTCAACTGTAAAATGGGAATAATAATATTATCTATCTTAGCGGTTGTCATGAGGATCAAATGAAATAAAAATTGTGAAGCACTTAGCACAGTGCCTAGAACATGGTAAGTACTATATAAATGTTATTATTATTATTATTTTTTTTAATTAAAAATTTTTTTTGCAGGGCAATGAGGGTTAAGTGACTTGCTCAGGGTCACATAGCTAGTAAGTGTCAAGTGTCTGAGGCTGGATTTGAACTCAGGTCCTCCTGAATCCAGGGCCGGTGCTCTATCCACTGTATGACCTAGCTGCCCCCTGCCCCTATTATTTTTAATAATTATTATTATCATTATCTAATCCAGTGTTTGTATCAAACTCAAATTAAAATGGACTCCTGATGGACACATATTGACTTAGAAAAACACAAATCAACATTATCTATGTTGTATTTTTGTTTTGTTAAACATTTCCCAATTACATTTTAATCTTGTTCAGGAGGCACTTCCCAGGAAGCATGTGCTTGCTTATTTGACAACTATAATCTAATTTGCTGCTTTCATTTTATAAATGAGGAAACAGAGGCCTTAGGGTGACAGAGATAGTAAAGGGCAGAGCCCAAACTGGAGTATATGAATGTATTCCCTCAATTTTGGTGTCCTCCCTTGCTTCTCAGGTGTCACTTTTTATTCCTTTCACTGTGCTTATCTCTAAGCCATCATAGTTTCCTCGCCTTGCTGTGAGATTTCCGGCTTCCAACTGGAAATAGTCCTAACAAGCGGACAAGAAAGCTTATTGGGACTATATCTAAAACAAAGGCTAAATAAGTAGAGCAAAACAAATTCCCTCACTGGCTATAAGGTCACTTAACCCTGCTTGCCTCAGTTTCCTCATCTGTAAAAAGATCTGGAGCAGAAAATGGCAAACTAATCCAGTATCTTTGCAATAAAACCCTGAATGGGGTCATGAAGAGTCAGACAGGACTGAACAACAATGCAACATGAAGTTCATGAGATTTATCACATTAATTTGGTTGCCTCTCTTTGGGTTGGTCAGAAGTCTATTTTGCTTTCTTAGTTGGCTTAGTACAGTGCCTGGCACAAACGTGAGTTCTGAGTAAATCTTTGTTGACTTGGCTCTGTTCTGAATAGCTGATATTGCCAGATAATTACAAGCAGGAGTGTGCTGGCAAATGTTTATCCACCAGCTCAAAAAAAATAATTCAATCAATAAACATTTATTAAGTGCCTACTATGTGCCAGGCACTGTGCTAAAAGCACTGGGGGGTACAAAAAGAAGCAAAAAGAAAGACTCTGTTCACAAGGAGCTTACACTCTATTGGGGGAGACAACCTGCAAACAAGTAGACACCAAGAAAGCTCTATACAGGATAAACAGAAAATAGTTAACTGAGGAGAGGCACTAGAATTAAGAGGGGTTGGGAAAGGCTTTCTGTAGAAGGTAGCATTTTAATTGGGACTTCAAGGAAGCTAGGGAAGTCAATAGTCAGGACAGGGGAGGGAGAGCAAGTGTTCCAGGTATGAGAGACAGCCAGAATGAAAGCCCTGAGCTAAGAGATGGGGTATCTTGTTTGTGGAACAGTCAGGAGGCCACTGCCATTGGATCAAAGAGTATGTGTTAGGGATTAAGGTGTAAGAAGACTGGCAAGGAGAAGGTAAGATTTTGAAGGCCTTTAAATGCCAAACAGCATTTTGTATTTGATCCTGGAGGAAATAGGATGTCTCCTGAGTGACTGAAGTTCTTCAAAAGATAACACTCTTCAGTTTGATCTGCACAATTAACATTTTTCCATCCCTTTCTAGAGTTCATCAAAAGAATAAACCAAGTCTTCGATTTTTTTTGCTTGGGCAATAAGGGTTAAGTGATTTGCCCAAGGTCACACAGCTAGTAAGTGTCAAGTGTCTGAGGCAGGTTTTGAACTCAGGTCCTCCTGAATCCAGGGCCAGTGCTCTATCCACTGTGCCACCTAACTGCCCCCATAAACCAAGTCTTGATTTGTAACACTTGCTCACTTCTGAAATGTAAATGTTCAGGCCATCTGTTCAAATCCTACCTCTGAAATTTACTCTGTGCATGGCTTTGACAAAAGTACTTAACTTCCTTCAGCCTCAGTTTCCTTACTGGTGAGGTGGGTGGACTAGGTAAAGTTGATTCTAGTTCTGGACCCATGATCTGTTATGCTACTTTATCATATTCTTATATATATATATATTCTTATTATAGCTACTTTTTATAATTATTTATTATAGAGCATTGCCTTAGCATGTCATGGAGGTGACTCTGGATAATCTTTTTTTTTCTTTCTTTAAAAAATTATTGATTTTTTAAAAAGTACTCTTAATTCTTGTTTTCTTTCTATCTTCTTCCCCCCCCTTCATCTAGAGGTATTCCCCATAATAATGACTAAGAAAGGGAGAAAAGCTATTCGGTAAAACGAACAGAGTCTGATATTGCATGTCATCTTTAGCATCTACAGCCTTCCACTTCTACAATGAAGTAATTTTTTTTCTTATTTAGGACCAAGTTTGTGTGAACTCCTCGAGGGCAGGGATGATATTTTTGCCTTTGTTATCTCCAGCCCTTAGCTCAGTGCCTGGCACATAATAAGCCCTTAATACATACTTGCTTATTGACTGACCCCAGGTTTTCAAGGGCTATCAAATTCAGGCACTTAGCTGATGATGGATTCAGCCTCTAAAGTTAAAAGAGCAGCCTAGCTAATTCTTCAGGCCACTCACTGCCCACTGAGAAGTAAAATTTTTAGCTATGGCAACTCAAGGAGAGTATCTTCTTTAGATACTTTAGTATTTTCACTTTAGTCTGCAAATAGTAAAATCAAATCTTTAAATTCTGAAATTTGTATTTTAGATAGTAATATATTAAACTAGGTTATAAACTCCTGGAGGACAAGGACCACTACCTCATTTATTCTTTCATTCCCAGCATCTTGTACAGAGTTTCACACAGAATGAATATGTTATACATACTTTTGAGCTGATTATTCTATTCATAGAATTCTATAGCTCAACAAGACCTGACAGATCATATGGTCCAACTCTATTCTTTTAATGGATGTGGAAATGAGACCTATCCTTGAATGGGATCCAAATCTCCATGATCACTGAAAAAATACACAGAATAGGATTGTAGATAGAAGGCTCATCTGATCGAAACTATCAGTTTTATTGTTTTGCTTTAAAATATTTTATTGCGTGATTGTACATATATAACTTATCTTAGATTGCTTTCTTTTCTATCTTTTTTGTGGGGCAATGAGGGTTAAATGACTTGCCCGGGGTCACGCAGCTAGTAAGTTTCGAGTGTCTGAGGTTGGATTTGAACTCAGGTCCTCCTGAATCCAGGGCTGGTGCTTTATCCACTGCACTACCTAGCTGCCCCTCAGACTGCTTTCTGTCTTGGGGAGGGGGGGAAAGGGAAGGGAGGGAGGGAGAAAAAATTTGGAAATAAAATCTTACAGACACAAATGCTGAAAACTATTTTTATATGTAACTGGAAAATAATAAAATACTTTTATGATAAAAAAATAAAATGTTTTATTGAGCTTTTTATATTATCGTTATACTCTGTTCCCACCCAGTAGAACTCTTCTTTCTTTGTAACAAGGCAGAGTTAAACAAATATCTATTTAATTGTATATAACAGTTTATGCTTTATTCTGTATCAGTAGTTCGCCTTGTTACCTAGATGACAGAGGGAAATTTTCCTGGTGTTTTACTGAGTTTTGATTTCTTTTAGAGATGCTTAAAAAAATTACTGTTGTCATTGTGTATACCATTTTCTTTGTTCTTTGCTTCGCATCAGTTTATACAAGCCTTCCCAAGTTTCTCTGAATTCCTCCCATTTGCTGTTTCTTATGGCTCAAAATTATTCTACTACATTCATATACTACAGTTTGTTCAGTCATTCCCAAATCAATGGGTTCCCACTTTGTTTCCAGTTTTGACTGTTTTCAAATATATGGCATCTTTCCCTTTGTCTTTGACCTCCTTGGGGTAATATTCCCAGAAATGATATTGCTGAGTCAAAGGTTATGAACAGCTTAGTGGATTTTCTAGCAGAGTTTCCAATTTCCCCATCCCCCTCAGTTTATAGATGAAGAACTGAGGCCAAGAGAGTCTGAGTGATTTGCCCAGGGTCATCACAATAGTACTTGGCAGAGCCAGGATTCAAACCCAGGTCTGCTGACTCCACATCAGCCCTCTTACCACTATAGCATACTTCCTCCTGGGATCTGATAGAACAATCTTAAAAATGTTTTACACTGGTAAAAGGTGAATCCCTAGCAAAATTTCATAAGATGGAAAAAAACAAAAAACAAGAACAACCCACAACTCTCACAAAGCTGTATCAGGAATGATTTAAAATTCTGAGCACTGTCCTTCAGATTTAAGCTTGTTAAGTAATTACAGAGTACTGATATGCTGGCAATATAACCTCACATTATGTAACTTTCAGGTGGAAGAGTTTTCAGTGACAATAGAACAATTATGTGTCTGCATGTGTATGCAGGGAGGGCTGTGGTAAAGGTAACGTTTATCTCCCCAGATCGCTGAACTGCTCATTTAACCAGGAAGAAACGACAGTTACACGATTTCTTTCATTCTGCGCTTGGTTCAATGTCACAGGACACCCCAAGTTCTAGGGCCTTCAAGCCAGGGGACATGTAAATTATAGGGCAGGCTTAGGGATGCTGGAGAGAGAGGTTAACTGAGCCCAGGGAATTTTTTTCCTTGCCAGCTTTACTAAAAGAAAAATGATCTGGGCAGAACAGAATGCTACTGTAAAAACCTGACTTGCCTGGGCTGCCGGCTGCTCTCTTTTCCAGTCATCCATATTCCAGCCCCTGCCCTTCAGAAATAATCAAGCAAACGGTCCCACACTGAGGGTGGCTGAGGATTGCGCAGAACAGCTCTGACATTATTTACTAAGACTGCCTATGATAAAGAAATGTTTATGATGTTTGTTGTTATTTATTAAAAAATAATTTTACAAGCATTTATTTTCTTTCCCTGCCGTTGTTTCCTGCGTTGACATTTTTTTAAAAGTCTCTTCCATTGGACTGTAAGCTTCTTGAGGGCAGAGACTACCTTTTGCTTCTTTTTGTGTCCCAAGTATTTAGCGTAGTTCCTGACACACAGTAAGCATTTAAAAAAGTTTATTGATTGAAAAATAAAGACCTCATAAAATGCATAGTCTTTCAAAATGACTTCTCATATTGGTTATGTCTGAAAATGTTTGTCTCATAATGCATCTTAAGTCCGGTAGAAGATTGTTGGTATATTTTGTTCTTGTTTTCAGAGTAAAATCTATACCCCCATTCAATTTGATTCAACAAACATTTATTGTCTATTGTATGCAAGGCACTATTGTTATGCTTATAGCTAGAGGCAACATATAGAAAAGATAGTGTTACTTTTAAGGAATGTGCTATTCAGAAGAGAAGGGAATGAAATTTTCTATAATTATCAGAAATGAATGTAAATCACTAGGGTTTTGTAACATATATGTGTGTTCGTTATTACAATTAATGAAATCATAAAGACTTAATTCATTCAGGATATAATTAATTGTGGTCCTATACTACAGGTAGTGTGGTACAATAGGAAAAGGACTGGTCTGGGAGTCAGAAGGGACCTAGATTTAAAATATCCTTCTGAAATAGACCTATTTGTACAAAAATATTTCTAGCAGCTCTTTTTTTTTTTGTGGTCGCTAAGAATTGGAAATCACAGGATTGCCCATCAATTGGGGAATGGCTAAACAAGCTGTGTGGTATACGATGGTGATGAAATATTATTGTGCTATAGGAAATGACAAGCAGGATGATTTCAGAAAGGCCTGGAAAGACTTGTATGAACTGATGTATAGTAAAGTGAGCAGAACAAAAAGAACATTGTCCACAGAGACAGCAATATTGTTTGAAGAAGAATTGTGAATGACTTAACTATTCTCAATAATACAATGATCTAAGACAATCCCAAAGTACTACTGATGAAGCATATTATCCACCTCCAAAAACAGAACTGATATTGGTGGAACAGACTGAAACATGCTATTTTTTACCTTCTTTCATTTTTTTCTTTTATTCAAGTTTTCTTATACAAAATGACTAATATGGTAATGTTTTACATAATTGTACATGTATAACCCATATCTGATTGTTTACCATCTCAGGGACAGGAAGGGGAGGGAGGGAAGAAGGGCTAAAAATTGGAACCCCAAACTATAAATAAAAATATTTATTACTTAATAAAATAAAATAGATAAACCATTAAAGAAAAATCTCTCTCTAACATTTACTAATTGGATGACCAGAGACAAATAATTTAGTTTCTCTGAGCTTCAGTTTTTAATCTTCGAATAAGGTGTTGATGACACCTGTAGTAAGTACCTACCTCATGGAATTGTCATGAGCATCAAAAGAGACAATAAAAGACATCTGGTAAATCTTAAATTACTATTATTAGAGAGAGTTCACAGGATCAGAGGTTGAAGGGGATAGGGTGTTAGTACTAGAAAAGACCTTAGCCAGGGCTTCTTAGTCTGGGGTATGTGAACTTGCTTTTGTTTTTAAATATATTTTAATAACTACATTTTGACACAGTTTCCTTTGTAATCCTATATATTTTATTTTATTCACTTAAAACATTATTTTGAAATCCATAGGTTTTACCAGAGTCTCAGAGGGGTCTACATTACAAAAATGAATAAAATTTTAATACTTTTAAAGGTAGCAGTAGAAATATGGGCTATGTTACTTTTCAAAGACCCTTCTATGATCTTTGATAAAGCAAAACTGTTTACTTGGAGCTACAAATAGTCTGTAAGGCAAAGTTCAGACTAGGCCTTTTAAAATGAGATCGTATGTAAAAAGTGCTTAGCATAGTTCCTGGCACAAAGAGGCATTTTGTAAATGCCTTTTCCTGTCCCCCGTTAGTCTGACATTAGAAATATGCAATAATCCTTGACAAAACTCCATTAAATAGTATGAATATGTATGTGTTTACATCCATATCCCTGTGTATGTATGTGTGTACACATCATATTACTCAAAAATTAATTTATGTACAAGTTAGGAATTTTGCCAAATAGGGACTTTCTCCTTTATTGCTAAATTGACCTCATAGAAAGATTTCTTGGCAGGATTTCAGAGGTCAAATGAACTTTAAATCAAATTTCATAATATGTGAGAAATGATAGAATATACTAAAAGATAGGAAGATATTTTATGGCAGAAAATCTGAATTCCTAATATGGAAGTCTTAAATAATATGTTTTGTAATCTTATGAAAACCAGGAAACAAAGTGGAAAAATAAGACACTACTCCAATCAGGGGCTAAGACTTTAATAAGTGGGAAATATCTAATCCAGTTTATAAAACCCACCATGGAATCAATACCAGTACTGTTCTTTTGCTTGTACTTGAGCACTAGCATCTGTCATCTCTCCATTCTCTATTTTCTTTTTACTTTCTCTTTAATCCATCTTCTACAATCTTCTAACTGATGTGTAGTGTCATCTGTGACATTTCCCTCTGGGTTTTCCCCATGTGATCACTTTCTCCCAGTCATAGCACCCTAAGTTCCAGCTAGTGGACGGACAGCCAAATATTCATGCTTGTTAGAACAGATGTGACATTATTACTCTACACTGTGAACCAAGTGGGCTTAGACAGAGCAGCTGCTTTACTTCTCAAAACAACAAATGAAGAAAGTATCTGGATGGTTCCTGGCTGCATTCTCCCATCCTTGCCACCTGCCTTTGGTGCAACTAGACTACAGACAGAAAAAAAATGGAGTGTCAGTGGGACAACAGGTGTGATTCCTGTGAAAAAACAATTTTAGCCCAAGTCCTAAGAGTGAAAAGTCCAGAAAAGGGCAAATATACGTGTATGTATAGGTGTGTATGAACATATATAAACATATGTGTATATATATGTGTGTGTGTGTGTGTGTGTGTATTGCACAGTTAAATAGATGTGTGTATGGAGAGAGAGAGAGAGAGAGAAGCATATGTGTGTTTTGTGACTCAACCTCAAAGAAATTGTTTCTACAGGAAAACTTCTTGTCAAATGCTCTCAGATGAGTTGCTTTATTTTGAAGATACAGATTGCCCACCATGCTTGAAACACACTCCTTCACCTAGTCTGGAGGCAGAATTCTCCCTCCTGCCTTGCAAGCTAGTAAAGGGTAGGCCTAGGTTATGTCTTATTTGCTTTGCATCTCCCACAGGTTCTATGTGTCTAGGACATAGAAGCCTCTAAATAAACTTGATTTATAATCGATTTCGTCCATGCCTAATGTCAGTGACAATTTACTGCAGCGCAATTAGTAGAGGCAACTTGTGTTATTGACTTTTCCGGTTTGTTCCATTTAGCTTGTCTTGGGAAAGGCTAGTAGGTTAAAAAAATAAATTTAGAGGCAGTGGATTGAGAGTTAAGAGACTTGGGTTTTAGCCCAAGCTCTATTCCTCATTTCCTGCATTACTGGGCCCAAGAAGGGTCATTCATTTGCAATCATTTTATTTGGGAGTATTTGTATGTCTTGTGTCTTTAGGGTTACTGTTAATGATCATATTTCCAACCTATAGAAGTCATTTTAGTGCATTCCTGTGTTTGCAATGAGCTAGTAATTCCCCCCCAAATTACTTGTAGGCATTAAATATATCCCTCAAGAAAAAGCTGTGTTTTATTTAGTGGGATTCAGCATGCCAGGGGTCCTACTGTTAAATCCCAGTTCTATTTACTACCTAAGTGAAGGCAGACAAATGACTTCACCTTTTTGGGGCTCAGTCTCCTCATGTGTAAAATATAAGAGTTGGATTAGGTAAGACTTGAGTTCCTTCCAGCTCTAGAAGTATGATCCTATGACTAGGTACTAATTAACTTTTTTGTTTGTTTGTTTTTGGTTTTTTTTTAGTGAGGCAATGGGGGTTAAGTGACTTGCCCAGGGTCACACAGCTAGTAAGTGTTAAGTGTCTGAGGCTGGATTTGAACTCAGGTACTCCTGACTCCAGGGCCGGTGCTCTATCCACTGCGCCACCTAGCTGCCCCACTAATTAACTTTTCAACAGACCTTTAAGCAACAATATATGACGGCAAAATAAACAGCAGTGATTTCAAGTACAAATGACAATTTGCATATATGCAAATGTATGAAAGTATACACACATAAAATACTGACACCCACATATCATCACTTGAGTCAATTTCATTGAGTCAGCTTTATCATCTGAACCAATATTTGTACAAGCCAAGGACTTTACCATAGAGATAACTAAGATCTATGTCTGAGCATGCCCAGTGTGTCATCTTTATAAAATGCAGCGGTAGAAGATCATCTACTCTAAGGTTAAGCCTCTGAATAATGCTCAAATCAGATGCTAAAATATATTTAGGCATAATCCAGTGAGTAGATATGCCTCTGTAAATGTGGCAAAAATAACTCTTAAGTATGAGTAAATCACGGAAAGAATTCTGTCATTGCATCATAGCCTGCATTAAAATGAATGTGGTTGATTCATGTGCTAAAGGAGGTAACATGTTACTGGCATATTAGGCTACATCTCCATCTAAGACTCAGGAAATGATATCATAGTGATAGGAAACCCTGATGCTTTGTATTTAAATAGTTAACAATAAACCTTTATTAAACACCTACTATGTGTTAAGCACTAGGGTTACAAATATGAAAAAAAAAAGATAATCCCATCATTCAAGGATCTTACAGTCTATTGAGAGAAGAAAAAACACAAAAGAAAGTTGAAGGGATTGGGAGAAGGAAGGAACTTGACACAGAGTGGAAAAGTTGGGGAAGTTTCCAAGTAGTGTGTAGCCAGGTGGGAAATGAATGGATGTTCTGAGTTGAGCGCCCTCCTAAAGTGGAGGTTGGGGGGTGGCACATGGTACCGCTCTCTAATCAGAGGGGCAGAGGGTAGTGATGACATATAAGTATAAAGGTTGATTTAATCTTGCAGGAGGATAAGGTTTCCCAGTGATGAGATTATTGGACCATGGTGGAGAGGGGAGAGAAGTCTCAAAGCAGTGCAGTCGGGTGTTGTCTCTCAGAGAACTCAAGCAAATAAAAGAATTTGTTAAGCTCAAGTCAAGTCCAATGGGCTATTGCTGAAGAACATATGGATAAGGTTTTAGAGAGAGGTTTCTGAAAAGGATCCCATCCCAAGCAGTTATAGTACATCCCGATTGTAGGAACCCATGAGATGTTATCTGTAGGTCATGTGGCTCATTTAGAAAGTTTTCATGTTTAATTTTTTTCCCCTGGATTTGTGATTGATCATTGTGGATAACTCGCTCTGCTGAAACTTCCTCTGCTAATGTGGATCAAAAGTTCTCTAATTTACAATTTTAGAGAGTGGCCAATGGCCCTGGGAGGAAAAGTGATTTGTCCAGAGTCACTCAGCTAGGGTGTGTCAAAGGCAGGACATGACCCCAGCTTTTGTGACTCCAAGGCTAGTGCTCTGTCCTCTCTATCATATTGCTTCTCTTTTATGTTCCACAGGCCAAGAATTCTTCCCAATGGCATACTGACCTACATAGAGAGATAATCATGTCTTTTAAAAATTATTAGGTGTGGGGCAGCTAGGTGGCGCAGTAGATAAAGCACTGACCCTGGATTCAGGAAGACCTGAGTTCAAATCTGACCTCCAGCACTTGACACTTACTAGCTGTGTGACCCTGGGCAAGTCACTTAACCCTCATTGTCCCACGCAAAAAAAAACAAAAAAACAATTAGGTGCATGTTTAATATTTGCACCATAATTCAACAAAGGGTTAACATATTATCTCAATCGTTCTGAAAAGTTTCTAAAAACTTTGCTTCCACATGGTCCTTTTCAATGGTTAAAAGTCAAATGACTAAATTAGGATTATTAAGACTAAAAATACACTCACCATATTTACTTCCTTATGGATACATGAAAACTCAGCTTGCTTAGCCATGATATGAAGTTGGATCTTGGCATACAGAAGCAGAAATATATGAAAAGGTCAGTGGCTTCAAAGGGAACAAGAACTATTTGAAATTCCTCTTCCTATTATCTTTTCATAATCTTTAAATGTAATGTTAAAGCTGTCATTTTGGATGCAAACACATCTCTCTATGGCTGTAAATCTGTTAAACCAGCCATTTGGAGAAAACACCCACAGGGTTTCCAAAGGTACCCTGGTCTGTTGAACAAAGCCTGTCTGGGAAACAGGAGCCCCAGTTGCTTTTTATAGACCTTCCCTCATGTACTGAATCACCCTGGACCAATCATTTTGCTAAAAGGGACGATAATAGATTTTACTTCCTGTCTAAGTCAACAGGATAGTCTGGGAATTAGGTGATATTTATAGGGCATTTAGAAGGGTGAGAGAGAAATTAAAAACAAACTCCCTGAAATAGAAAGTCTTTTTTTGAATGTGCATTTGTCCTGAATATCAAGCGGCTTTGTTCTAGTTTTGAAATCCATAGATGTGAAATATCAGATACACATATGAACTTCCTTCACAGATTATATACACAGTGTTATGCAGAAAGGGAGAATCCATGGGCCAAAGGGGAGAAAGATAAAAGCAGAAACTGGTACTAACATCAGAATTTGTCTAGTGCTATAATCTTTATTCTGTGCCTGTCCCTGAACACATTTGACTTGAGCAGTCCTTGATTTAAAAAAAAAAAAAAGATTTGGAGGGCTATGTATGTTTATTATACTACTAAATTTCAGAAATGTAACAATAGCTAGCATTTATATAGATTTTTAAGATTTGTAAAGTACTTTATCTATGTTATCTCATTTGATCCTCACAACCCAGGAAGCTAAGTGCTATTTTTTTTTTACATTTTACAATTGGGGAAACTGAGATTGAAAGAGGTTAAGTTTTTTTGACAGTTCCTTAAAAAGAAAGAAAGAAAGAGGTAAAGTGATTTTCCCAGGATCAAAGAGAAAATGTATGAGGCAGGATTTGAACTCAGGTCTTCTTTCTGATTTCAAGTCTAAATATCTATTCCTTGCTTCATCTGGTTAGTTGCCTGTTAGATTATTACTGCTATGACAACATTTTACAGAACGAATGGTAGATTAGTGAAAAAAAAGAAAACAAGTCAGATTATTTTTGGGAGTGGGTCTAGAGCTGTAATTTCACTGTACAGGGAACTTCCCAGGTAGAAACTTTTTCTGTGGACACAGACTAGGAACTCATTAGTAACTTCTGATCTTAGAATTGCCTGGGACACATAGAGGTTATTGTTGTTGTTTGTCCTTCATTCTCGAAGAGGACCATGACATCGGGATGTCATAACTGGTACTGAATTGGATTTGAGTGAGGAAGGGCTGTGCAGGGTCATGAACCTCACTCTTTCTCCCAGTGGCAAGATAGACATCAGGACAACTGGAGATGGTGCAGGATGTTAAAGGCAATTGGGATTAAGTGACTTGCCCAAGGTCACATAGCTAGTAAGTGTCTGTAGTGAGATTTGAACTCGGGTCCTCTTGACTCCAGGGCCAGCCACCTAGCTGACCAAAATAGAGGTTAAATGTCTTGCTGAATGTCACAAAACCAGTTTCACAGATAGGACTTGAACCTGGGACTTCCAGACTCTGAGGTTAATCTATTCTCTACTATACCACTCTCATTAAGAGGTAAGATCTTAAAAAAGATATGATCTTAAAATATATGTCTTTATTCTCAATAAATGAAAATACTATGCGTGGAAGAGGTAACAATATACAAAAAAAAGGGACCACTCTTTTTTTTAAATAGTAAACCTTTAAGAGGAAGGATTTTTAAATCCTCTTCTAATAAGGGGTCTGGGCAGTAATGAGAATGATCCTTTTTTTCCCCTACAGTGCAGAGGTGCTTACAAATATTATCTGACAGGAATGGATAGTCTTCTCTGCTAATGTTTTATACCTAAAACCAAAGAGGATGGTATGAAGACAAACAACCCACATATAAACCAATCTTATAAATTGGCATCAACTCGCAGATGATTAATGCACAATACATACTAGGTTCTGACCGTGGACGTGATAAATTTGGATGACTAGACAATCCAGGTTTAAGTGTGGGAGGTGCTGTTATTAAATATTTATATAACGCTGCTATGCAATCAGTGTAATTGTGCCAAACATATAAAGTCCTTGCCCTAAGGAGCTTGCCTTGGGAGCTATGTTGCTTGTTTTGGGGTTGTTTGTTCTCTCATTTCATCAAATAGAGATCTACTTCAACACATCAAAGAATTAGCATTGTAATATGATTAAGAAGTATGCAATATTTTATTTGAAAAAAATTAAGTTATAAATACCTTCTACCATAATAATTTTTTTAGAAATTAAATAGGATGCTATAAGAAATAATGAGCAGGACTATTTCAGAAAATCTTGGAAAGATTTATATGAACTGATACAGAGTGAAGAGATCAGAGCCTAAAGAACACTGTACAGAGTAATAAAAGTTTTATATGATGATCAACTGTGAATAACTTAGCTATTCTTAGCAATACAATGATCCAAGACAAAGGACTCATGATGAAAAATGCTATCCCCCTCCAGAGGAAAAAAAAAAGATGGAATCTGAATGAGACCAAAGTATACTATTTTTATTTTGTTTTATTTTTTGGTTCAAGTTTTCTTCCACAAAATGACTAACATGGAAACATGTTTTACATGATTGCACATGTATGACTTATATTATATTGCTTATTGTCTTAGGGAGGGGGGAGAGGAAGGAGGAAGAGAATTTGGAACTCAAAATTTAAAAAAAAGGTGTTAAAATAGTTTTTATGCATAATTTGGTAAAAATAAAATATTATTTCAAAAAAGAAATTAACTATGAGTTCTTGGACTTGTTTTTTGTTGCTTACTCCCTTTATCTGTGTCTCTCTTTACTGTTTCTTCCTATACCACACTTCGGTTTTTTAAGACACCAGGCACAGTCATCAGAGGTTCTGCCATTACAAAATGGTCCCCAAACACCAGAAGTAAAGGGATAGCATTAGAGAATTGGAATTTCACAACCATGAAGAAGCTGCCATATAAAAGAAGCTGATTTATGCTCTGTAGAAACAGACAAAAAGAAAATATACCCTGTAAAATATTATACTATTTAATTGACATCTGAAGTTTTCAGTTTCAGGATATATGTGCCAAAAGGGAAAAGGTTAAAGTTTCAGTCAATTGCATTATTCAGAATGAAAGGGAATAAGATCACTGTTTAAAGGTTTTAAACTATCTCCCAACACCCCATCCCATCCCCAGAAAGAAAATCCAAAAAATATATATTTTTTCTTGGTGGTGAATTCATTTGGTTCTACTCTGTTAAATATTAAATGTTTCCTATAAGATGTTACTCCTTATTTTGTGTTTTTATTTGATTATTTGTCTTTGTTAATGATTATTAAGTTTATGATAATTTTTAATGAAATTGTTTTTTGTGTTTAAATGGAATTTAAAAATATTCAGGGGAAAATAAATCCTGGTCTTTTAAGGACAAGAATCAGACAGCTGGGCTGCAAAAACCATAGAAGTTGACATTGCAAAAAATAATATTCAGGCATTACCTGTAAACTAACTTGTACACAAGCAGGAAGCTTAAAGGAGGAAACACAGAGTGAATCATTTATGAGGAATGATGTAAAACATGATAACCAAGAGAAACTTTTTCCTGGTTGGAGCAACATTCTGGTTCAAGTGAAATGTTTGATGGGCTTTTTTCTCCTTCTGTTTAGTCACTGAGGGATTGGGGGAAGCCAAGTCTTTCAAGAGAAAGGAATTCCCTTTGGTTCAAAAAACAGGCACAGAAAGAGAGTTCTCTGGAGTCACATGAAGATATTTTCTAATAAAAGAGAAATGATTACTGAGTATCTTCCATGTAGTTAGATATTTACATGTTGCCTGCCTCATTAGTGTGTTGCCTGGGGGCAGGGAGGGGAAGCTAGGTGGCACAGTGGATAAAGCACTAGCCCTAGATTTAGGAGGACCTCAGTTCAAATTCAGCCTCAGACACTTGACACTTACTAGTTGTGTGACCCTGGGCAAGTCACTTAACCCTCATTGCCCCGCAAAAAAAGAAGAAAGAAAGCAAGCCCTATGACAGTGCAATAATACATTATACTATTATATGTGTTATATGGGCAGCTAGTGCAGGGCCTGAAGTCAGGAAAGATTCATGTTATTGAATTCAAATCTGGTCTCAGACACTTACTAGCTATGTGACCCTAGGCAAGTCACTTACCCCTGTTTGCCTAGTTTCCTTGACCATGAAATGAGCTGGAGAAAGAAATGGCAAACCACTTTGGTATCTTTGCCAAGAAAACCCCAAATGGAGTCACAAAGAGTTGGACATGACTGACACAACTGAATAATAAAAATGCATTGTATGTATATATGTTAGTTTAATATATTTATATTATATTGCATTAATACAATCTTTTATATTAAAGATTTTATGTAAGATGTTATTCCTTATGTAAGTATATATGATAATTTATCTTTGTTAAATATTATTAAGTTGCTTGAAAAATTCAGTATTTATTAAATACTAGGATGAAAGGTTTGTATTTTATTTATTAAGCTGTGAGGAGCAATTTGCTTTAAATAGGAGAATGATAAATTATATTCAATAAAAGGCCTTTGAAGAAAGAATTAAAAATTAATTTGAGACTAAATAAGTTAGTCCTAAAGAACTAGAGGAGCAAAGAATAAATTACAGAAACAATAGACAATTTCTTCAAAGAAAATGACAGTAATGAGACAATATATCAAAACTTATGGGATGAATAAAGTCTTCCTTAGGGGAAAATTTACATCTCTAAATGCTTCACCATCAAAAGAAAAGAAAGAGTGAATCAATGAATTGGGAACACAACTTAAAAAAAACCTAGAACACTAAATTAAAAATCTACAGATAAACAACAAAGTGAAAAGTCTAAAAAAGGAGATTTTAAAAACTGAAAGAAAAAAAACCAACCCCAACCTCATTGAATTGGTTAAATATGTAAAAATAAAGTTTATTTTGAAGAACTTAATAAACTATTAGCCAATGTGGTTTTAAAATGAGATAGGAAACTCAAATTGTTTGTATCAAAAATTAAAAAAAAAAGAATTTACAACACCTAGAAAGGAAATAAAAGAAATTCCCAGAAGTTATTTTACCCAATTATATGATAACAAGCTTAGAGAAAATAGACAAATACTTACAAAAATATAAAGTGCCCAGATTAACAAAAGAATAAATCATTTAAATACCTAGTGTTAGGGATAGAATTTGGAACTCAAAACTTTAAATAAATAGATAGATATGTGATAGATAGATAGATAGACAAATAAACAAATGAATGAATGAATAAGAGTATAAAAATATCTAGTGTTAGAGAAATAAATTAAACAAGCTCTAAATGAATTTTCTCTTCCAAAACACTCCAGGATCAGATGGATTCACAAATAAATTCTAACAAACATTCAATGAACAGTTAATTCCAATATTACATAATCTGATTGCAAAAATAACCGGGTCAGATCTACTGGCACAGTGAGGGGTAAGATGGATGCTGTGATGAAATAATGGGATTTAGCAGATACTCGAAGACCCACCTGGAGATTAATCTAGACTGATTGAATCAAGTGAGAGTGATTGACTGCTGATTAAGCCTACTTCAAGTTAAATGGATTGTAATCACACCTGGCTATCCCTTAAGAAGGTATTGTTCTCAGAAGCTAGACTGTGAACTCAACTTGAGAACACATTCAAAACCAATGGATTTGGATGACACCAACCAATCAGCTTGAAGCAGTGTGTAAGGACCGCCTCTGTTTCAGACCTATAAAAAGCTTCCACAATCAGCTTGCTGGGGAGTTCCTGATTAAAGCAGGCTCGTGGAGGAGGACTTCAGGAAGAACCCAACCAGGCTGGAACTCTATGCGAGATAGGCTTTTTCTTAACTTTCTGAACACCTGTATGCTTTAATAAATGTTTAATGCCCAAAGACTAGTGCTGAAGCTTCTAATTTAAGGCGACCACAATTTAAATTTTAAACATCACAATGCTGAAAAGAAGGAGATACTAGTTAAATAGTGAAGGGAAGAAAGAGGGAATGAGCGAGTACCTGAGTGAGGGTGATAATAGAGGTAGTGAAAAGGAAAAGTTTATATGTGAGGAGAAATATATGTGACTTCATGAGTGACTAGTTGTAAGGGATGAATTAGAAAGAGACAAGCTAAAAATTGGAAGGAACTTCATAGGGTTATAGAGTTCCTCCCTAACTGAACAAGATCTTCTCTACAATACACCTGACAATGGTCATTTTTCTTTTCTTTTCTTGAATACTTACTACCTCCTGAATGCAGTCATGATCTCTGTCTTCTCACTGTCCTTAAAAAGCGGTACCCAGGACTGAACACAGTATTCAAGAATATTGCCTATCACTTCTCTGGCTCTGTATATATAACCCATCTGTATATATTCTCCCCTTCTCATCCAAATTCCTAGAAAAATCCAGCTATACTCCCTATCTCCACTTTCTCTCCTTTCACTAACTTCTCAACTCCTTGCAATCTGACTTACAACCTCATCATTCAAATGAAACTTATCTCTTTAAAATTAATAATAATTTCTTTAATTGCCAAATCAGTTGGTTTCTTCTCAGGACTCACTCTTCTTAACTCATTTTCAGTGTCTGGTGTTACTGATCACCCCCTTCCCTTAAGTACGCTATCCTCCCTGAGTTTTTGTGACAATTCTTTCTACTGGTTCTCCCACCTGTCTGGACATAGTGTCTCAGTCCTCTTTGGTGGATCATTATCATTATCCTACCCCAAAATGTGAGTGTACCCAAGGACTCGCTTCTCTTTTCTCATGGGTTCAACTAATGCAGAAAACCTACAGACCTATATATCCATCCCTAGTTTCTCTCCTGAGCTCTAGTCTCATATTTGTACACTTATAACTAAATATGCCTTAGGTAACATCACTTCAACATGTCAAAAACAGAACTCACTATCTTTACCTCCAAACCTTTACCTTCTCTTACTAAGTTCCCTATTTCTCTGGAGAATAAATCAGCCCTTCTGGTTTTTCAGGTTACCAAATCTTGGAGTCATCATCGACTTTTCACTCTCACCCCACATTCTGTTTCCATAGTATTTTTGGCAATCATCTCTCCTTATACCATGGTCACACCACACAACCCTCAGCACCTCTCATTTGGACTATTATAAGAGCCTTCTAAGTGGTCTTCTTTTTTTGAGTCTCTCCTCTTACCACACTGCCTAAGTGGTACCCCTAAAGCACAGATCTGACCATTTCACTCCTATGCTTGCTTCAAGGCCTAATTAAAGTTTTGTTCAGTCATTTTTAGTCATGTCTAACTCTCTGTAACCTCATTTTTGGGTTTTCTTGGCAAAGATATTGGAGTGGTTTGCCATTTCCTTCTCCAGCTCATTTTACAGATAAGAAACCTGAGGCAAACAGGGTTAAATGACTTGTCCAGGGTCACACAGCTACTAAGTGTCTGAGACTAGATTTGAACTAGGAAGAGGAATCTTCCTGATTCCAACCCCAGCACTCTATTCACTGTGCCACCTAGCTGCCTATAATTAAAGTACCACCTCCTATACTGGATAAAACCTGATCCACTAAGGGTCTAGTAGTGTTCCTTCCTACCTCCACTACCTTACAAGTAACACTGTCTCATGTTTCCCATTCTCAAAAATAATATAAGGGGGCAGCTAGGTGGTGCAGTGGATAAAGCACTGGCCTCAGGAGGACCTGAGTTCAAACCTGGCCTCATACACTTGACATCAGCTGTGTGACCCTGGGCAAGTCACTTAACCCGCATTGTCCCCCACACAAAAAAAATAATAATATAAGCTCTTTGGTGTCAGGGAATTTATTTTTGTCTTTGAACTGTCAGTACCAAGAACAGTGTTTGGCATACAGTAGACACTTAATAAATGCCTTTTGAATGAATGAAAGGTTATCTCTATTTCTGAATGTAGTCTAGGATAGCAATAGCTTTTTTGCCTCCTGACTCAATTCAAGAGTGTGTTCTAAGATAATACCTATATCTTTTTTTTTTTTAGTCCAGCAATGCCTTTCTCATTATTTCCTTGTGAAGTTAATTGTTTTAACCCAGGTGTAGAAATTTATACTATTCCTACTGAATTTTATTTTAGGGGGAGAAAAGAATAAATATGATTCTTTAGGTTAGAATCTGGTTTGAAAAATGCTTTCAGCGTTATTAGAAAAAAAGACTGGACTCATTCTGCTTGGTCTCAGAGGACAAAACTGGGAGCACGAAGGCGGAAGCTGTACAAAGGTACATTTAATTTTTATGGGAGTAAAATCTTCATAATAACTAGAGTTGTCCAAAAGTGGAATAGATTACCTTGAGAAGGAGTAGGTTCCTACTCACTAAAGGTCCTTAAATAAGTACTGGATGAACATTTCCTTCCTTCCTTCTTCTCTTCCTAATACCACTGTTCACATTGTATAGTATAGTAGATGAGTTCCTGAGGTACACAAAGGATATTTGTTTTTTAAACAAACCAGTTTAAAATGTATTCTCATTCATTCATTCATCTATTCATTAATTTATTTGTTTATTTATTCATTTGTTTGTTTGTTTGTTTTTGTGGGGCAATGGGGGTTAAGTGACTTGTCCAGGATCACACAGCTAATAAGTGTAAAGTGCCTGAGGGTGGATTTGAACTCAGGTCCTCCTGAATCCAGGCTGGGTGCTTTATCTACTCCCTACCTAGCTGCTCCCTTAAAATGTGTTCTTGAAAGGAAACATTCATGAATTTTACTGTAAACTGAAAATATATTTGTTCTATCAACCTTTTTTATGTTTCACATATTTTGATTTGCAAACCCACATAAATGTGTATAGTCTTCTAATAGAAGGACACATATAACATAAACTGAAATGAAAACATTGGTCCATTCTTCCTAATTTAATCTGGAGTTTCCATAAAGTTCTCTAGGCCTGAAAAAAAAGAATAAATGTGTGTGGTACTTCTCTTAACTCAAGAAAATCTTACTTACAAGCTCTTTATTATGTCACACTCCACAAGGAGATCATATTAAGCAAAGTTCACTAGGTTGTTTCTGAGCAAGCTTTGTCCTCCATATGACTTGGCTTTATGGGTCACTGAGCCTATCTAAGTGAACACAAACATGTTGTTGGCAAGATAAATCCTCTTAAGGCCACAGAAATACAAGCCTTATCCCTCACTAATGAGTGTACCAAAGCTTTAACTGACAGCACCAAACTACATCTTTGGTCTACCTTGGAAAGTTGATCTTGGCAATACAGGACAATGGGATAGAAAAATAAGTGGAGAAGTCACGAGGTGCCATGAAAAGGGCATGAAATTAAGAGTCAGAACACTTAAAAAGTAAGGTTTGACTGTCACTAGCCTTGTAACCTTTATCAAGTTAGTTCCCTCTCTGAGCATTAGTGTCCTCATCTGTAAGGTGGCTAAATAAATGCCCGCCCTCCCTGCTTCATAGGTTTGTAAAGAAGGTCTAAAGAGATTGTTTAGGAGCCTTTGTGAATGCGCTGTGTGAATGATAAAATGTTATACAAATATATTTGTAACAGATCAATGTTTTTATTTAGGAGACGGTATATTTACTAATGTCTTGATCTGCTTCCTATTTTCCAGAGTCCACTAAATTACCATCCTTAAAAGACAAGATGTCTGGCATTAGGAAGAACATTAATTATTCTTTATGCTCTTCTTGGAGGTATGGAGTAATATTACCACCTTCACTTATATATAAAAACATGTAGATAAGGACTGGGTTATCTAGGGAACATAGTGGATTAAGTGCTGGACCTGGAGTCAGGAAAACCTGAGTTAAAATCCAGCCTTAGACAATTAGCTTGTGCGACCCTAGGCAAGTCACTTAACCTGTCTGCCTCAGTTTCCTTGTCTATAAAATGGGCCATGAGATGTTATGAGAAAATATTTGTAAATCCATTTTCAAACCTTAAAGCTCTATAGAAATGCTAACTGTTATTACTATTTGGACCTCATGGAATTCACCGATTAAGTCAGGATTCCTACCAGATATCCCTGTTTCTCTTTCCTCTCTTTGCATTTTAAGGGCTTTGGCTGCTTCTTTAGCCATAAAGACTGATTTAGTGACTTGAAAAATTGCTGTCATGGTGGTCAAAGCAGGAAGTGTGTATTTTCTTCAAATATAAAGAGGTTTACAGAATTTTTCCTTCAAGATGTGTCCTATCTCCTTTAGAGTAGAAAACTCAATTGTTTCAGGTCAATAGGGTCGCCACTTTCTAGGGACTAAATGGAGCCTGAAAGGGTCAATGACTTCACTTGCCCAAAGCAAACAGCTCATTCACTTTTTCTAAGATAAAACCCAATAGCTAATTCACTTAGTATATTTCTTGCATCTCTGACATCAGAGGCTCTTATGTCACACACACACACACACACACACACACACACACACACACACACACACACACACACACACACCCTGAACACTTTGTAGGATTTCACACATTTCTACTTTGTTCCCCCACCTAAATATTCTGGGAGCATCACCATGCAACTCCCAGGTTGTCTGTTGCCACTAACTGTCCTCTCAAGCACATAGTTCATAAAGCTCAAAAAGGAAAAAAAAAATTTAAAGGTAGAAGAAAACAAATCTCTATTTGTTGTCGCAGGGCTCCTAGAAAATACTGGAACTCTCCAATGAATATCCCTTCCCCAGTGACCTGTATGATCTCGGTCCCTGAGAGTCAGTCATGCACTAAGAATTCTTTCACTGTCCCTCCTGCAATTCTCTGATACTCTCTCATCTAGCAGGTGGCCGCTCTTATTCTTTATCTGCAGCTGCTCTCAGGCAGTTGGCTGCTACTCCTCCCACTCTTCCAGCCATGTTGCTCTTTGGTTACTCTGCCAGAAGCTCTGCACAGCTCCAAGCAGGTGGCATCACTACCCCCACCCCCTTTTTCCCAGCTTCTTTAGTGCTGTGGAGGGGATGCCTATTTTAGTATGGCAGAAGGAGAAACTGCAGAACTTCTCTGTCACAGCAGCAATATAACTGAGACGTTGGACCAGGCTGGGTGCTTCTACCCTGAAGCATTTCCTTTGTGCATTAGTTCACACTGACACTTTGTCTCAAAGAACTTCATCCTGTAGTCAAGAGCTCAAAGAATCCCCTCTTATCTTGGAATAGGTCTCCACCATTGCAATCAAGTGAAGCCAGGGTGAATCCACAATCCAGGATCCCTTTAGTATCATGTTTCCTCAGTGCATCAGTACTTATCAAAGATCTAGAAGACTGTCAAAACACCCCAATTACCTCCAGTTGTCCTATGACAACTGGACCAACTAGGTGGGGCTATTCAAAAGACCACACAATGCTTCCAAGAAAGGAAGAAAAAATTTTAACAGAAAAAGAAAAAAAATAAGTAAGTTTATCCTTCTAAGTTAACACTTACCAAGAAAGAAGAAGGAGGAGGAAAAAAAATTAACAGTCTGATACATTTAGTATAAGAGCTCTGCAAGGATAAGAGGCTCTACCGAATACTGAAAAACAAAAAAGCAGCTGGAGTCAAGAGACCCGAGTTTGAATTCTTATTCCACTTTAATTTATTAATGCAAACCATTTAACCTCTCCATTCCTTCATCTTTCCCCATCTACCTCACAGTTCTATTTTAGGGAGCAAAGAGATTGATATACAGGAAAGATTTTCACAAAATATGAAGTCGAATACAAATATAAATTATTATTAACTGAATTTTTAATCCCTCTCTCTTTCTCTAGACTGGCTAAATGAAGCAGATCAACAGATTCTCAGATAGTGTAAGGTGGAGTTTCTTTATCAGGCTAGTGACCCTCACCAGAGTGCTTTTTTCATTATTACCACAATGGTGTCCAGAACTGAACACAATATTCTAGATCTGGTCTGACCAGAATAGCGGGACCAGCGCTTTCCCAGCCTTAGATATGAGGCCTCTCAATGCAGCTCAACATTAGCTTCAGCAAAAGAACTTTAGCAAAGACAACCTTTTCCTGTCCATACTGATGATTTTTTTTGGCCCAACAGAGTTTAGAAGATAACAGTATAATAACAAACAAAACTCTGTAACATTTTTCTTCTGGCTTTCAAATATGTTTTCCCCAAGGAGGAATAAACTGAATATTTACCTATCAAATTGTTATTTAAAATGTTAAAAAAAAACATGTGGTTAATATGATTGACTGTAATAATACTCACATTTTCCTAGGGTATAAGATTTGTAAAGTGCTTTCTTTATAACCTATGAGGTGGCTAGTACAAGTATTATACCCAAATAGTTTGGGAAATTGACTTTCTGAGATGTGTGATTACACAAGTGAGTGTATGAGGCAGGATTCTAATCCAGGCCTTTTGACTCCAAGTTGGCACTCTATCCACCACACCAAGGTGGGCCTCTTATGTTAGTAATTTATAAAGCATTTTATAAATATCATTTTACATGAGTCTTACAACAACCCTGAGTCATGGACTCAATAAGCATAATTGCTATTTTACAAATGAAAAGCTGAGGCCTAGCTAAGTTAGATGGTTTACTGCTCATACATACATACAGACAGACAGACAGTCAGTCAGTCAGTCAGTCAGTATGTGCCAGATGCAGGATAAGCCCCAAGTTTTCTTCTGACTCTAAGCCTAGCATTCTCTCAGCTGCATCAAACTGTCTTATAGATCAAAGTTTCTTAAACTGTGGGTCATGACCCCATATGGGGTCACGTAACTGAATGTGGGGGTCATGAAAAATTTGGCAGTAAATGTTTGATTTGTATACCTGTATGTATGTGTGATGTATGTGTGTACATACATACCTGGGGTTGCATAAAAATTTCTCAGGCAAAAAAGGGGTTGTGAGTAGAAAAAAGTTTGAGAAGACCTGTTACAGACTATCTTACAATGATTAATGTAAAGCCAACAAACATTTTTGAAGTGCCTGCTATGTGGCTAGCACTGTGCTAAGTACCAGGTAAAGTAAGGGAGGGAGGAAGGGGAGGAGAGGAAAAAAGAGGAGAGAAGAGAAAACAAGGAAGGAGAGGGGAGGGGAGGGAAGGGAAGGGAAGGGAAGGGAAGGGAAGGGAAGGGAAGGGAAGGGAAGGGAAGGGAAGGGAAGGGAAGGGAAGGGGAGGGAAGGGGAGGGAAGGGAAGGGAAGGGAAGGGGAGGGAAGGGAGGGGAGGGGAGGGGAGGGGAGGGGAGGGGAGGGGAGGGGAGGGGAGGGGAGGGGAGGGGAGGGGAGGGGAGGGGAGGGGAGGGGAGGGGAGGGGAGGGGGGGGGAGGGGAGGGGAGGGGAGGGAGGAAGGAAGGAAGGAAGGAAGGAAGAAAGGAGAAAATGCATGGAATTGGGAGAAGTATCTTGTGCTAAGAACAACAAGGAAGCCAGAATATGAAGAAAACTGTGTAGCTGACTATGTATTAACATTTGTATTATATTAAACAGAGATTGTTTTAACTATATCAAAAGAGACTCCTTTAAAATTCCTATTACATTGCTAGCTCTTTAAGGGCAAGGACAGTGATCTAATCCAAGGTGAAAAAAGTATCACCCTGCAAATAGTAGTTGTTCCATACAGGTTTGTCATTCAATTTAATTCAGCAAACCTTTAATAAGGAATTATTGTGCGCAGAGCACTGTTCTAGGCTATCAGAGTTTTCCTCTGGTTTGAGTAAGGCATGGGCCTTGTTGTAATGTAATAGGGAAGCTAGGTGGCACACTGGATAAAGTACCAGGCTTGAAATGAGGAATATTCATCTTCCTGAATTCAAATTTGGCCTCAGACATGAGTAGCTGTGTGACCTTGGACAAGTCACTTAACCTGTTTGCCTCAGTTTCTTATCCATAAAATGAGCTGGAGAAATGGCAAAACCCTAAAAGGAGTCATGAAAAGTTGGACATAACTGAAACAACCAAACAATAACAACAACAACAAAATAGTAGTCAGTAAATATTAATTAAGAATCTACTATGTGCCAGGCACTGGAATACAAAAAGAGGCAAATGATAGTCTTTCACATTAAGAAGCTCTCAATCTAATGTGTTACAATTTTTGAGATAGGTATACATATTTTCTTTTCAAATCATGAAGTGGCTCTCTTGAAAACAGGTGCCTCCTTCCAGATTACTGTAATGCCTACTTGAATTGTTTATAGTTATCAAAAAAGAAAAATACACAATCTTGCGCTAAAACAATGGAGCAGTCAATAAAACTAACCAGAGATTTTGAAAAAACTCTGAGAAGGTATATCCAGACTAGTGCAACCATTTGTAAGTGTTATCACCTGCATCATAACCCCAGCATCATCACTGATTCTTCCTTCTCTCACCATGTTCAATCAACCTATTAATTCTACTTCCACAATATTGCTTCTATCAGTGCCTTTCTCTCCACTCACATCCCTCTAGTTCAGACGATTACCTCCTTTTGTCTGACTTTCTCATAATCATCTGCCACTTGGTTTCCCGCCCTCCATTCTCTCCTCGCTGTCCAATCCATCCTCCACACAGCTGCTGCTGATCTTTCTGAGACTATGGAACATTCTGGTTGGAAGATCTTCATTGGCTTCCTATGCCCTCAAGGATAAAATCCGAACAATGCAGAGTCCTTAGCATGGAATTCAAGGACCTCTGGGATCTGGTGCAGATTTGCTTTGTCTCCTTCACACCATCTCCATTCCAGACAAACAGGTCTACTGGCTATTTCCCAAACATTGCCTTCCCACCTTGTAGCATTTCACACAAGGGATCTTCTGCAGAATCCACTCCCTCTTCAAATTTTCCTATCAGAATTCTCATCTTCAAATTGGCAGGTGCTACCTCTCCAAAAAGTTTTTATCTCCCCAGTTTCTATTGTGCGCCCTCCCTCCGTCCCTCCCCTCTCCTTAAACTGAATTCTATTTATTTCTTTGTGGACATAATGTATCCCCCAAGTAGTGTGCAAGCTACTCAATGCAAGCACTATTGTTGTTCTCCTTGCCACCCCACCCCTGTATAGTGCTTTGCACATGAAAGGTGCTTAATAAATATCTGTTGAATTAATTTTCCTAGATAATATCTACAGCACACAGTACACTATTGGTACATAGCAAATAGCAAATGGTATTAAGAATAGAAAAAAGTGGGGCTGCTAGATGGTGCAGTGGATGAAGCACTGGCCATGGATTCAGGAGGACATGAGTTCAAATCTGGCCTCAGATACTTGACACTTACTAGCTGTGTGACCCTGGGCAAGTCACCTAACCCTCATTGCCTTGCCCCCCCCCAAAAAAAAAGAATGAAAAAAGAAAGCTATGGTGTGTGGATGATGACCCAAGATGGGTATGTGGTTAGGATTACCTTCAAATTCAAATCTATTTCCCCTTTTCCATTTCTGTTGCCACTACCTAATTCATGCCCTCCTGACTTCTCAGACTATCTCAATATCAACTGGTCTCACTGCCTACAAACTCTTATTCAATCCATTACACTCTTAACTTCCCAAGTCATCCTTCTCAAACACTGCTCTGATTCTATCACTCTTCTGCTCAAAAGCCCCCAAAGGTCCCTCTGCCATGTATTCAAAACAGTGCAACTCCTTAGCTTGGCATTCAAGGCCCATGTCAATCAGTCCCCAACTTACCTTCCAACCTTATGTTATGTCGTGTCCCTGCATGAAGTCTCTGCATCAGCCAATCTGGGCTGCTCACTTTTCTCTAGGCATGTATTAGGTTTTTTCACTTCTGTATCTTTGCCTGTTTCTTTTATTATGAAGAACTCTGGGTCATATAACATTGCTTTGTTCTATAAGGTATCATCTGAATAAAGTTATGGAAGCTTAGGTCCAATAGAACTATACATGAAGGGGCAGCTAGGTGGCGCAGTGGATAGAGCACTGGCCCTGGAGTCAGGAGTACCTGAGTTCAAATCCAGCCTCAGACACTTAACACTTACTAGCTGTGTGACCCTGGGCAAGTCACTTAACCCCAACTGCCTCACTAAAAAAAAAAAAAAACCACACAAAAAAACCCCACCAAAAAAACTATACATGAGGGACTCTGTTACCAGTGCCAGTCCTGGCATCCAGGAGATTCCTCTTACTGAGTTCAAATCTGTCCTCAGATACCTAATAGCTCTAATGTATGACTCTGGGCAAGTCACTTAACCCTGTTGGCCTCAATTTCCTCATCTGTAAAATGAGCTTGAGAATGAAATTGTAAACTGCTCTAGTATCTTTGCCAAAAAAGAAACAAACCACCAAATAAACCCCAAATGGGGTCACTAAGAGTCAGACATGACTGAAATGACTGAACAACAAGAGGACAAGCAATCTCTTAAATCAGAAAGATCATAGCATTATAGATTTAGAAGTGAAAAGGATTTTAGAGGTCATCTAGTTCAACCTCCTTTTTTATAGATAAGGAAAGTAGTCCAGAAGTGTTAGGTGATTTGCCCAAGGACACACAAGTAGTAAGTGGTATGATGTTGGATTTGAACTCAGGTCCTCCATTTCTAAATCTAGATGTGTTTCTGTTACATTATGGTATCCCCTAAATCCCCATCAAGCTATAGGGAACATAATGGGGCCAGAAAAGGGTGTTCTAGAAACAGTCCTGAGAAAAAACTGTCCAAGACGCAGATCACAAGGGGAAGCTGGAACAAAAAGGTCTGACCTGCAATACTATTAGGAACAACTGAGAGGACAATTTCTTGGTTGTTGTCACTGACTCTTGATGGCTTTGGGCATCATTCAGTCTGAATGTCCAACCTGCAGTTAATGATGCTGAAGTGGAGTGTTCAGGAGAGAGACTGGGATAGACATATAGATCTGAGGGTTAGCAGTAGAAGTAGTAATTAAAACCACGGGAATTTAGACAATTCTTCATTTATATAATATAATGGGTACTCAAGAAATATCTATGTAGTAATTACATTAGAAGACAATAGGAAGGGGGCAGCTAGGTGGTGCAGTGGATAAAGCCCTGGCCCTGGATTCAGGAGGACCCGAGTTAAAATCCAGCTTCGGATACCTGACACTAGCAGTGTGACCCTGGGCAAGTCACTTAATCCTTATTCACTGTGGAGAAGGAGAAGGAGAAGATGACGACAACAAAAGGAAAAAAAGGAGAGGGTCATGACCTTGAAGAATGTTTCCATGCTAATAACAAGTTCATCCATGGAGAATGGTAGGCCAAGAATGAAAAATATAATTGTTTACTTTCTAACACTTCCTCCTCTGGAGCTCAATCTGAGTAGGCCCTGATGTTTGGCCCGGGACTGTGAAGGATATTCCCCCCATCTTTATTTACTGATAATTTCATATCCTTCAAGGCCCAGTTCAAATTCTGCTGCTTTCACAAAAGCCTTCCTTGATCACCTTAGCGGAACATGATCCTTCTTACTCCTAGAGGAGTGTGTATCACACATATGGAGCTTGCCACAGTACTGGGGATAAGATTTATATAGTGCTTACTATGTGCCAGGCTCTGTGCCTTATAAACCCTTTACAGTTATCTCATTTTATCCTGACAACATCTCTGGGAGATAGGTGCTATTATTATCCCCATTTTACAGATAAGGAAACTGAGACAAAGAGAAAACCATTGGTTTGCCCAGGGCCACACCGGTGTTAAGGGTCTGAAGACAGATTCGAATTCAGGTCTTTCTGATTCCATGTCAAGTGCTAAACCCACAAGCTAATCTGTGCCAAGCTGGGACTTGAACATATCTTCTCATTCTCAATCCAATCCAAAGTACCAAGTTGATATTCCTAGAGAGTAACCTTTCTGAGGACAGAGTACTGTCTTTCAATCAACAAGTATTTATAAAGTACCTACTATATGCCAAGGACTGTGATAAGAGGTAGGAATACAAAGACAAAAGAGAAAAAGTTACCTGTCTTCAAGCAGCTTATGCTCTAACAAGAGAGACAATGTGTACATATATAAGTACATACATAATACATACAAAATGAATGGAGGGAGAGCCCTAGCAGCTGGCAGGATCAAGAAAGGCTTCACACACAAGGTTGCTGTTGAGATGAGTCTTCAAGGAAATTAGGAATTCTGAGAAGTGGAGGTGAGAAGAGAGTAAATTTTATGCACGGGGGCCAAGATTTGGAATTGATTGGATATATGGGATCAATGACAGTGAGCAGAGGATGACACCAAGGGTGAAAACCTGAGGACCAGAAGGATGGTGAAGCCATGAATAGTGAGAATTTCAGAAAAGGCATAAGTTTGGAGGGAAAGATGGAGAGTTCTGTTTTTGACATTCGGAGTTTGAGATGCCGCTGGAATAACCAGTTTAAATTCTCAGGCAGTTAATAAGGTGTAAATGAAGCTCAAGAGTATCACTAAGTCTAGCCACAAGGTGATCATCAGCAAAGAGATAGTAATCAAACTCATGGGAGCTTATTTAATTATGTAACCTTCACAGTACTTTGTATATAATAGGCCCTCAACAAATATTTCTGAAGTGAATACATGAGTAAAGAAGAGGAAAAGAGAAGAGGGTTGTGGTCAAAACTTTGAGGAAGGGTCTCCATGCCAATCACAGATATTTTTATAGGAAAAAAAAATGTTCCAAGAATGAAAAATATCAATATTTACATTTCTAACACTGTTTTTAAATATAAGATTTAAAACAAGAGAATTTTTGTAACTTGTTGAAGTGAATATTGTATTTTCAGGTTTTTTTCAAATATACTTTTGGCCTTAGTCTAATCTACAAAACTTTCCTCTTTGATTACAAATAGCAAGACATAATGGAACTTTAAATAATGATGCTAATAATTACATAATAACACTGAGAATTAGTACCCATTCTTCACATTTTCTTTTTAGAAGGGGATGGTTCCAACTTGCATCATGGGAAGCCCTAAGGGCTGATGAATTAATAGACTCTCAACTTTTAAAAATAAAATACTAAAATAAATATAAGATTGTATCACTTCTAGAAATTATGTGCAATTTCATACTGAATTCACAATGAATGTGAAATATTTCTACTAATGTTTCACATGTAAACCTATATTAGGTCCATTATTATACTACTTTATCAATCAGAATCTCATAACTTAAATTTCCATGCAGCTAATTTAATAATTCCACAGAGCTATTTAAATAAATAATTAAATGTAATGATAATGATGCTAATAATACCGTACAATTGTATTGCACATTATAGTGCTAGTTGAATGATCTTGGGCAAGGTTCTTTCCCTCCTCTGGATGTCTCAAGGTCTCATATTTCCAATAAGCCAGAAGCACCACTACAAAAATGACTGTATAATACAAAAGTGCCTTGCACTTTTTAAACTCCTTTCTCTTGCTCTAATAAACAATGTGAAGTAATTGACAGTACCTATTTTCTACCTGATGCTCATGGTTTCGTATTTGTGTAATTTTTGCTCCTTTTCAGCTAATAGGGAATGGTGATATGGTTAAAAACACTTTGAAGGTCTGATAGAATCCTGACACTTGAAACATTTCATTATGCATGTTATGTATAATGCAAAACTATTTTGTGTAGTTTCAGTCAATAAGAGGGGAAGACTCATCTGTTGTTCTGCCCACTTTAATTTCTGATGTTTTCCTTTCCATCTATGTTAAAGCCCTGAAACCAAAGAGGAAAGGGAAAAGAAAAGGGAGGAAAAGGAAAGATTGGATGTGTGGATGTGTGTGTGTGTATAACAATAGGAAAGAAACTCATTTCAATCTCTAGTTCCTTCCCACTGTTATTTTCATAGTTAAGACAAATTAAAAGAACCTTTTGGGGGAATAAAAATCCAGGCCTTCTCACCAGATATTATTTTCATAAGAAGCCCCAAACCAGAGCCTATTCTCCCCCTTAACTAGCTGTTTGATTGCGTATTGAACAACATTTTCCTCTTCCCACACAGGGAGGGTGCTTTGCAGTGATAGCATACCTACCCAAGGGAACACTTGCCCTAAGTCAACTGCTGAACTTGCCTCTCTGGCATGGTGAGACCTGGTTTCATATCTGCAGATCATGTTGCCTAGCCCATATCAACAAACTTTTCTCAATAAAAACCACATTTGAATTCCTTAGAGTGGGATGTTCCTGGGAACTTGGGTGCCTTGTGAGAAGGCTTAATTTTATTGAAGTTGTTGGCCATAACAAGAGATCATTTGGGCTAGACCAGTGGTGTCTATATTTTCAAATAGAAATGGAGTAAATAATCCATAACAAGGATCCTTGGGGGCTGCATATTGATTTAGTTTTAAAATGTAATGTTATCTATGTTTTACTGTATTTTGATTTATTTTTCTAAACATTTCCCAATTACATTTTAGTGTGGTTCTTTTGTATTTTACATATATATTTTAGGGTGCTTGTGAAGGAGACAGTCATCCTTCCCTTTTCTTCCCCTAGAAAATGAAATCAGGTGTTTGCTTGTTGCCAATTAAATTAATTTCTATCATTACAAGGATGAATCAAGGTTAAGTATGCAGTGTTCAGGAAGTGGAGTCACATTTATTGAATGAAGTATTTCAGACCATTGGAAATGACCAGGTTCTTGTTAAATGAAAGTTTTAAAAGAATGCTGGCCCAAAGTATGCCAAAGACCAATTACATAAAAATGGAATGCTATAATTCATCCAAAACTGCAGACAGACTATTGTCTTTTATTTTAATAATTATATACTTTTGATTTGTGGTATCCTTATTAAAATAATTACCTTTGGGCAACATTTCTCCTTGAAACCAGTGGGATTCTATTTATTTTGGATGAGGGTGACTCAACAACAAAAGAAAATTCAGTTTATTTTGGTTTTTATGGTTTACTCCAGTTTTGAGTAATATAATTTCCTTGTAGGATTTAACATTATGTATGGTCCTAATTAATTCTTCTTCTCCACACAATGTTTACATATTTTATAACAATACATTTATTATTATTATTATTATAGAGTCTTACTCAGAAGGACCTCAAAGTGTTTCTCATCCACCTAATTTATTCTAATTAGGTCCCATCATTTTTTCCATTTTACAGTTAGGGAAGAGGATGCAAAGAAAGGCCAAATGGTTTTCCTAATGTCATCTGATGAGTCTAGACATAGAACAGGGACTGGAGTATGGGCCTCAGGACAGGTAGTCCAGGTCTTTGCCCCTCTATCTGTGCTAAGTTTTCAGATGAGTTCTTGCCAAATGTGGCAACTTATGAATTGAATCAGTTGACTTCAGAGTGACCTAAATATGCCACTGATCTTAAAGAAGACCACGGGTACATGTCATGGCAGAGCATAAATCCAGAGTACTATTGGTGAAAATAAATGACCACATTCTGTACTGACTGGGTAGATTCATCATTATGTGTGATGGGCAAGTAGCAGGATGAATTTCAATTGAGTTTGGATATTAAAAACAACAATGATACTATTTTTCATTTGTGTAGACCTTAAAGTTTAGAAAGCACTTTGACAGACATTATCTCATTTGGTCCTCACAATAACCTTGTGTGGCAGGCAGGGCAGTTATCATCATCCCCATTTTGGATATGAAAAAACAAAGCTTAAGGGGGAAAATAAGTGACTGGCCCAAGGTCACATAGCTGGGAAGCTGTTGGCAGAACCAGGACTCAAACATGGTGATCCTAATACTAAATCTGGTGTTCTTTCCACTTTAGCAAACAAGATTGTGGGTTCTCATGAAGACCCATCAGATTTTAATACACTCAGCCCACATATGGGGCAGCTAGCTGGTTACAGTGGATAGCATACCAGGCCTGGAGTCAGGAAAAATCTTCTCTGTAAGTTCAAATCTGGTCTCAGACACTTACTAGTTGTGTGATTCTGGACAAGTCTTTTAACCCTGCTGGCCTCCACTTCTTCATCTATAAAACATGCCAGAGAAGGAAATGGCAAATCATTCCAGCATCTTTGCCAAGAAAGCACCAAATGGGGTCACAAAGAGTTGGGCACGACTGAAATGACTGAACAACACCAGGCCATGTACAGTCTTGTAGCATATTGGCTTAAGAATTTTGTTCTTGTGAATGAGTTTTTTAAAAAATGGAATGACACAATGCATAAAATTCTGGTCCTGGAAGCAGGAAGACCTGAGTTCAAATAAGTCTCAGACACTCATTAGCTGCATGACCCTACAAAAATCACTTAACCTCTGTCGTGTCAGTTTCTTCCACTGTATAAAGGGATAATAATAGCATTCTTGTCCCAGGCTTGTTGTGAAGACCAAATGAAATAAAATTTGTAAAGTGCTTAGCATAGTACTTGGCACATAGTAGGTACTTAATCAATACTTTTTCCATCTTCCTTCCCCTTCCCCTTCATTTTGCTAATGAAAAATAAGATGTGGAGCATATTACTGTGTATTTGTGCCTTACTGTACCTTCGTATACTATACACCATCTAGCACAGAGCCTCACACATATCCGAGGCACTCAATAAGCATCTTTGTTGTATGAATGTTATGGTTAATTTTTCATTTACACCATGTCACTTCTTTTGTAATTTTTACACAAAGATACCAAGTTCTTTAAAGAGCAGTGATCCTGCACAGAAAAAAAAATCAGTTAACACACAAGCACATATGTGCACACACACATGCACTGAGCTCCATCCTGTATTGATTATACTATTAAGGTGGCTTTAGCTCCTCATTAACTGTCAGGGTGAGGTCAAAGTATGGCTGCTGTTCTTTAGATGAGGCACTGTCTCAAGGCAATCTGATCTAAGCAGAAATGGGACCACACCAGCCATACTGTGAAGCTAATGCTGTATCGACTCCTTGTGTGCTCTCGGCTTAAGGCAAACAGCCACTTTTTGTTCATTTGGACAAATGAACACCTTTGACTAAGAGCCCGAGAGGATTAACTCCTGCCATGCTCAGAATGGCTTAAAAGGTTTTAAAGGGTGTTAAGTAGAAAAACACGTTGGTAGTCCTGTCAGAGAGTTCTTGTGCTTTTTAAAAAATTATCTTGAAATGACTACAAATTTACTTTCAGCTCAGCATATATTTTTAAAGCAAATAAAATCTTCTCTTAGTCATACGTATATGATTAAGTATTAAAAGGAAGTATTATTTAATTTATATATTTTTTTTCCTGAGGCAATGGGTTTAGAATCTGTTATTCAAGACTAGTAAGCAAATATATAAATGATTAGTTGTCCCTCTATGATTCCCGCCATTGAAAAAGTTACATCATTTACCCAAGCAACTGGATGGAAAGGCTTGAAGTTTATTGAGTAAATAAATAGGTTGAAAATGAGTAAACTGGTTAAAATAAAACCCTTTAACATTTATATAATCAAGGAGGAAAATGCATAATTAAAGCATTTCTGTAATGATGAACTGAATTATTTTTTAAAAAATGTTTTTGGTGGGGCAATGAGGGTTAAGTGACTTGCCTAAGGTCACACAGCTAGTAAGTGTCAAGTGTCTGAGGCCACATTTGAACTCAGGTCCTCCTGAATCCAGGGCTGGTGTTTTATCCATTGTGCCACCTAGCTGCCCCTCGAACTGAATTATTTAAAAGAGGGGAGGGGATTTGGGGAAGCCCTACATTTAAAAAAATTATACAGCTACTATGGATCTAAAATTAGAATAAGCAGATTTTTAGATCAGACATGTTTAGGTTATTTTTTTTCTCATTACTCATCAGCTAAAACCTGAATTCATGGCCTTATGTTTTCTAACTGTGAGAGGAGGCAAGCAAACAACTGAAGCATAGTTATAAATATAGTGTTTCCTACTCCCAATAGACACTCTATTAGCTGCTGTGACAAAATTTTTAAAAAAGATGCTTATCGATTAGGGAATGGCTAAAAAAAAGTGTGCTACATGAATGTTATAGAATATCATTGCACTATAACAAAGAAGGAAAATGAAAACTTGAGAGAAACAGGAAATTTATATAAACTCATGCAAAGTGAAGTAAGCAGAACCAAGAAAACAACATACACAATGTCTACCCCAAAAGGCACTAGGAAGTACAACAAAAACTCAAAGATGATACTGTATAATTACAATGACCAAGAACTTGGCCTTAAAGAGATAAGAAAATTATGTCTTTCTCTTCTCTGCAGAGGCGGAAAACCATGGGTGTCCAACTGTCAGACTCAGTAGATGTATTTGTCAGTTTTACTAAACTTATATTGTGTTATTATTTTGTACTTTTTGTTACACAGGATAGCCCTTTGGATAGGAAAAAAGTAAAGGGATATATTTGGAAATGATGGTGATATAAAATCAAAAGACAGGAATATTTTTTAAAAACAAAAAAGAATTCCAGGAAAGAAAAAAATCTCCTTTAAGCCATACAAACCAATTGTAAAGGAGCATATTTGCTAAAGAATAACAAAGTCCTAAGAATTTTAGGTTTTATTATTTTACAAAAATGATCATGAAAAGGCTAATAAGCATAATTTTCTTTTTTTAATAAAAAGTACCTGCACAATAATCTAATATGTTTACTTAAGAAACTTCAGCTAATTTTATTTCATCAAATCTCCCAAGTCATTTAATAATCATTACAAATATCTTTCCAAATTGGAGCCTAAAGGTGGAAAATGAAATTTTTTTTTTTGGTGAGGCAATTGGGGTTAAGTGACTTGCCCAGGGTCACACAGCTAGTAAGTGTTAAGTGTCTGAGGCTAGATTTGAACTCAGGTCCTCCTGAATCCAGGGCCAATGCTTTCTCCACTGCGCCACCTAAGCTGCCCCTGGAAAATGAAATTTAAAAGTGTTCTCTTAAAACTCAAAATCCCCTAATATTTACATATAAGAAGTTCATTTCTTCTTTTTTCTAACCTGCAAGTAGTAAGTCATTTTTATAATACTACATTGAAGAAGGGTAGATAGAGAATTCAGTAGATAGAGAACCAGGCCTGCAGTCAGGAAGACTCACCTTTATGAGTTCAAATCCTGCCTCAGACACTTTGCTAGCTGTGTGACCCTTGGCAAGTCACTTCATACTGTTTACCTCAGTTCCTCATCTGAAAAATGTGCTGGAGAAAGAAATGGCAGACCACTCCAGGATCTTTGCCAAGGAAACACCATATGGGGTTACAAAGAGTTAGTCATGACTAAACAGCAACAACAACATTCAAGAAGGCACATGTTCCTTCAATAGACCATAAAGGAGGAAGAATTGTGTCATCTTACTTTCCTATTTTTTATGGACAATGAGGGTTAAGTGACTTGCCCAGGGTCACACAGTTAATAAGTGTCAAGTGTCTGAAGTCGGATTTGAACTCAGGTCCTCCTGAATCCAGGGCCAGTGCTTTATCTACTGTGGTGCCACCTAGCTATTGACCAAACCTTTTTTTTTTTTTAAATTGTGTCATCTTTCACCTGTGGTACACCAAATACCTATACAGTGCCTTACACATACGAAGTGCTTAAATAAATGTTTGTTTAATTGAATTCAAGTTGTTTTAAAACATGCCTGGAATGTTCTCCCCCCTCATCTCTGCAGCCTGGCTTCTCCAGCTTCCTTCAATTCCTAGCTAAAATTTTACCTTTAAAAAACACCTTTTTAATCCCCCTTAATTCTAGTGCCTTTTATCTCGAGTTTCTCTTGTTTATACCATATTTGTTCTTAGTTTTCATGTTGTCACCCACATCAGACTGTGAGCTACTTGAGAGCCGGGACAGTATTTTTTTACCTTTCTTGGTATACCTGGCTCTTAGCATAGTGTTGTTGTTGTTGTTCAGTTGTTTTTCAGTCTTTTCTCATTCTTTGTGCTTGCATTTAGAGTTTGCCATTTTTTTTTCTCCAGTTCATTTTATAGATGAGGAAACAGAGGCAAACAGGGATAAGTGACATGCCTAGGGTTACACAACTAGTAAGTATCTGAGGCTAGATTTGAACTCAGGAAAATGAATCTTCCTAACACCAGGCCTGGTGCTCTAATTGCCACATAGTATAGTGTAGGTACTTGGTAAAAGTAATAAATTTTACTGACCGAAATTCCACCCTTGCTTCCCTACCTCCCGCCAAAATTTCAGTACAAAGCAAAAAAGGTTTTTTAAAAAAAATATTCATTAATGTCTCTGACTTTGAAGGCTTTTCCCTGCTATGAGCTGAGAATTGAGAAGCAACATGATTTAGTAGATATAATGTTGGACTTAGAGTCATAAAACAGCCTCTGATACTTACTAGCTATGTGTGATCATGGACAAGACACTTGTTCTATCTATTAAAAAAAAGACACTTATTCTCTGTGAGCTTCAGTTTCTTCATCTGTCAAACATACATAATAATATCTGTGGTCCTTAGCTAGCTCCTCAGGTTGTTGTAATGTTCTAACGAGATGATGTCCAGTTAACAATATATAAATGTCAGCCACTATTATTAGTTTTTGATCCAAGTGGGCCAATTATTGAAAGTACAAAAGCCCCTATTTTAACAGACTAAAGAATCTTCAGGCCCTTCTTGACATCTGAGGAATTTGGATAAAGTGAGACCAGATCCCGCTAAAGGGTGTCCTGAAAAGTCAGTGTAGCTACAAGGCTGCATAGCCTTATAGTGCAGTAAGTCTTTTGGGACACCTAGTATGTGTTGTTCAAATTGCTAAGTGGAAACCTACACAGAGGAGAAAAACCAAAACTTTTGTCTCAATACACTTTCAAAATCTATTGGAATCGAAGAAGATTAAATTTATCATTTAACAACATCCTGCTTCACAGACTGTGGATCTGAATTGTGGATTTTGGGAAACAAAAATTTGAGTTTAAATTTCAACATATGAACATGCAAGCTGACAATATTATATAATGTTAAGTCTTCAGTCAGGACTCACTATTTTTCCTGGTAGTGAGCATTTCTTGTAAGATTCCTCCTTAAAAGAGGCAACATGGAAGTCTATGGAGAAGCCTCTTTCCACTCAACAGCTGGTCTCTAATTTTCCACAAACAAGACTGCTGTAAAAACAAGCTGATTAAACACACCAGCCTGTTTGTTTAAGGGTGTTGAATGGACACCTGGAGCCAATTCCCATTTACTTGCAGGTGCAGTCTATGAAGTCCTCTGTGGTTTGATCCAAAGAGCACTGGTGCCGATGGAATCTGAGGACCTGGGTTCCAATTGTATGATCTTTGGGACCTTGGGCAAGTCAGTTTACCTTCTTGGAACTCAAGTGTGGGACTGGATAACTTCTTCCATCTCTTCTCTAACTCTATGATACTATAATAACAGCTTTCCCCCGAACCCAAACCCTGCCTTCCTTAAATAAATTGAGCCCAATGGCAATGCTTGACTAATGGTAATGTTTTTGGTAATGATAGTCGGAGTTCACCCTGGAGCAGGAAGCAGGGTGTATTCTCAGTCAAGAGGTGCCATCTTTTGATTTCTTATCCCTATGTCCTCTCAGCCAGTGGAGTCTCACAACAATAATTCAGTTCATCATTACAGAAATGCTTTAATTATGCATTTTCCCCCTAGACTATATAAATGTTAAAGGGTTTTATTTTAACCAGTTTACTCATTTTCAACCTATTTACTCAATAAACTTCAAGCCTTTCCATCCAGTTACTTGTGTGAGTGATGCGACTTTTTCAATGGCAGGAATAGGAGAGGGAAAACTAACAGATTCTAAAAACATTGCCTCAGGAAAAAATATATAAATTAAAGAATACTCACAACAATAACACTAATACTGTATTTTTAAAGATTTTACATAAATCTTCTAGGGGCATACCATTAGTTTCTGTTACTTTTGTCTATAAGTGCATATATATCCATCACCACCACTTGACAGATACACTGGTTAAAAGAGTAATTAAATGAATATTAAATTAATATATGTTTGACCCTGAGTGTTCTTCACCTTCGGCCCCCATTATTAGTGGACAAAAGGGTTCTGGAGGAGCACATAGCATGGGAAAATATCTCTTTCCCCATGTAAAGTTCATATTGGGGGGAGAGGTCAGGCTCAGCCCTACCCTTCCCTTTGGCCAGCCCATGTTTGCCACAAGTTTCCTTCCTGATGCTAGAACCAGCCTTCTTAACAAACAAGGACATGCCAATGATCTGGAGTGATCTTAGCAACCAAATTCACATACTCCATATACAAGTTGTTGTTTTTTTCTTTAAATTAGAGGAAAACTTTGTGATTTGTTCCTGGTAGGAACAAATTTCTTTCTCTCCCTTCTCTTGCTTCCCGTGGGTGGAGTAAGACCTAAGATGGTGCCTCAGCTACTTATATTCAATCAATCAGAAAACTTTTTTTTTTTTTTTGGTGCTGTGTAATGAGGGATAAATGACTTGCCCAGGGTCACACAGATAGCAACTGTCAAGTGTCTGAGGCTCGATTTGAACTCAGGTCTCCCTGATTCCAGGGCTGGTGCTTTATCCACTGCACCACCTAGCTGCCCCCAATCAGAAAACATTTAATATAAACCAACTTCTATGGAGAAATAAAGGAGTATAAGATTCTGGTCTTTCTAGTTGAGGAAAAGAAGAATGTATGTTATAAAGTAACTAAGACGAAAAAGCAATTTATAAATCTATTCTTCTGAATAGTATGTGGTGGTGGTGGGGATATTATGAGAATTCAGAGGATGGGGTTTTCTCAAATTTTCAGGATGAAATGATTATGAAAGAAGAAATTTGCTGGACCTTGAAATTAGATCAAGGGTTCCAACTAAATGGATGGAGATAGGAAAAAACTGATGAATTAATTCATTAGACTGATGAATGAAGCTTTGAAGGTAATGATGCAAAATGTGTGATCTGAACAGTAACCATGAGAGTCTGGCTTGAGCAGGGGTGAGGTATCATAGTTTTATGAAGAGGAATAGTTGGAGATAATTCTGGAAAGGTAAAAGGGGGCTAGATCGTAGAAAAGTGTATTCATATCCTGGGAAGCTGTGTGACATAGTTTCTAGAGCACTAAACTCAGAATCAAGAAGACACGAGTTCAAATTTGACCTCTGCTACTTACTAGTTATGTGACTATGAGCAAGTCACTTAATGTGTGAGCCTTGTTTTCCTCATCTGCAAAATAAGAGAAATGATACCAGTCCTTTCTACCTTCCTTACACAGTTGTTGTGAAACTCAAATGGAGTAACATATATAAAATCCTCTGAAAGTATTATGTGAACTTTTTTTTTTGAGGGGCAATGAGGGTTAAGTGACTTGCCCAGGGTCACACAGCTAGTAAGTGTCAAATGTCTGAGGCTGAATTTGAACTCAGGTCCTCCTGAATCCAGGGCTGGTTCCACTCTGCCACCTAGCTGCCCATGAACATTTTTATTAGTAGTAATAGAAAAGTCATTCTTCTTGACTTGTTCAATAGAGTTCAGACAGAAATGGTTCTGGGACAAGCTAATGTTCTACTTAACATTAATGTTTATTGTTATTAACTCGCTATAAACATCTTTTTGATGGAATTCAGGAAGAATCAATCCTGGAACAAGTAACTATCCTATTATTTTTTCATATTTAATCTCCTACTGACCATGGATCACTACTTTCTGAAGTGTTAGGCTGTATGCTCATCCTCTATAGGCTGACTGAGAACATCATCCAGTAGCAGACAGGACAAGGGGAGGAATGACAGGTCCCCTCATCCCATTCCCACATTATTTTGGTTTCTGATGGGTCTCTTTTCAATATTTTGAAAGCCTTTCAATCCATGTCATATGGAAGCTATGAGTATTTGTTATGGCAACATCTATTAAAAATGTTGGTTTGGGGCAGCTAGGTGGCACAGTGGATAGAGCACTGGCCCTGGAGTCAGGAGTACCTGAGTTCAAATCCGGCCTCAGACACTTAACACTTACTAGCTGTGTGACCCTGGGCAAGTCACTTAACCCCAATTGCCTCACTAAAAAAAAATGTTGGTTTTAAGTTTTTATGGATCATTGTTAGTGGAAAAAACATTTATCAAGCCAGATACAATGTAGTACAGAGTAAATGGAAATAATCTCAGAGGGGAAGGAACTAGCAGCTATGCTAGACCACAAAGCCCTCCTGCCACAGGTGGGATTTTACCTGAGTCTTGAAGAAAGTCAAGAAAACTAAGAGGAAGAGATGAAGAGGAAGAATATTTCTGAGCAAAAGGAAGTGCTAATAAAATGGCACAGTTGTGGATAAAGGACTGGCCCTGGATTCAGGAGGACCTGAGTTCAAATCCGGCCTCAGACACTTGACACATACTAGCTGTGTGACCTTGGGCAAGTCACTTAACCCTCATTGCCCTGCAAAAAAAGGGCACAGTGATAGGAGATGATATCATGCATGAGAGATAGCAAATGTACCAGGGTTGCTGGAGTATAGAGTTTGTAGAAGGAAATCCAGTCTAAGAACACTGGAATGTAGGAAGCACCCAAGTTAGGGCAACTAGGCAGACAGTGGATAGAATGCTGAGCTTAGAGTCAAAAGGACCTGAATTCAAATCTGATCTCAGAGTAACTGTGTTATCCTGGGCAAGTCATTTGACTCTGTTTGCCTCAGTTTCTTCATCTGTAAAATATATAGAAGGAATTGCTAAACCATTCCAGTATCTTTGCCAAGAAAACCCCAAATGGGGTCACAAAAAGTCGGACATGACTGAAATGTCTGAACAAAAACAATAAAATCCAAGTTATGAAGACACTAAAATGTTAAGCAGGAAACTATACATTTGATCTTGGAATTAACAGGTAGCCACTAGGAGACCTACACTTTAGAACAATACTTTTGCCATTTGGTTGGAGCATGGACTGTATGGGGAGAGATCTGAGGCAGAGGAGAACATTTAGAAGACTATTTTAATAGTCCAAGTAAAGGATGATGAGGACATGTGCTAAGATGGTGGTTGTGTGAGTAGAGAGAAAGAGCTGGGAAAGGAGAAAGAACAAGGTTTAACGGTGAGAGTTAATACTGAAACTGAGGTTGGGAGCCCAGGTGATGAGGACAGTACCATCCTTAACAATAGCAGGGGAGTTTGGAAGAGGGAAGCATTTTTGGTGAAAGACAATTGAGGTCTGTTTCAAGAATGTTGAGTGTGAGATGCCTATGGGATATCTAGTTTAAAATGCCCATGCCAGCATGTGGGGCAGTAGCTCAAGACAGAGACTAGGGATGGATAGAAGGATCTAGTAATCACCCACATAGAGATGATATTTTGAACTCCTGGCAACTGACTGATGAGATCACCAAATGAGATAATCTGGAGGAAAAAGAGAAGAAAGTTAGGACAGAATTCTGTCTATGATAAAGACCTGCTTCTTGCACAGTTTATGGGTTGAATTCTTTAGGACATTTTGAGGTCTGTATTTGCAGCACAAGGATTTGTCTCCTGTTAGTCAACACAAGATTGTAACCAAAGTTCTCAAGTCATGCTTTACGAGGCATTCAGTAGGTGATTGATTGTATCATGATTATTTCAACCTCATCTTTTTGGATGGTGTTTAGACAGAAATGGTCCTGGGACAAGTTGCTATCATGCTCTTATTCCCTTATATACAATGGGTTTTTTAAAAATTCTTGCACAGGTGGATAAAATTATTGCTTTTTGAAATTGTTAGGATGTAAGCTCATTCTGTGTAGACTCATTGAAAGCACCCTTTGTACAACTCTAGTACCAGACAGGACAAAAAGGATGATTTATATATTTCATCTTGTTCCCACATTATTTTGGCCATCATCATCATGATGCAGCTAAGGTGGCACAGTGGATAGAGTACTGGGCCTAGAGTCAGGAAGACTCATCCTCCTGAGTTCAAATCTAGCATCAGAAACTTACTAGCTGTGTGACCCTGGGCAAGTCACTGAACCCCATTTGCTTTAGTTCCTCATCTGTAAAAGGAGCTAGAGAAGGACATGACTCAACAACATAAACATCATCATCACTACTCCTGTAATTCATTTATACTCCCAATAAATGGTAGTACCTGACCATAATCCAGAGTGGGACATTATTTGGAAATAACTTGCAATATTAGGGTTTCATGGTTCTATGAAAGTTGTAGGAGAGAATGATAATGGTCCCTGATCATCCTCAGCCTAATTCCTACCCTTGTAACTTCTGGTTTAGCTTTATACTTGAAAAGAGAATAAAGAAAATGGAGCCCAAAGGAAGAAAAGAGTTGTCACCAGATATCTAAATCTTGAGTGTTTAGAATAAATGCTGGTCCACTGACCAGAAACCCTCTATTCTGACCTCTCATTAGAAAGACTGGCTAGCCATCAGCATTAAAATAAGACTATACATCTCATTTCATGCAGAACGTTTAAGTGTTCTGACAACATTTACAAGGTGCTGGAGTACCTGGTACATCCAATTTGGAAAGCAATGCAACTTGAGTGAAACTAATTACAATGTTAGTCTAGATCTTGGGTAAGATAAACTGGGCAGGATCACAGTGAAGTGGTAGGCTAAGTAGGTGGTCTTCTCTAAGCCACTTTACTTAAAAGTACTAAACTATAGGTCCCAAATTAAGAATAGTAGAAATAGTGACAGCAAGTGCTAGGATCTTCTCCTAGTATAAGCTTTAGGACCATTTTAGCTGGAAAGAGGAGATTCCTTTAGATTACAGAAGAAAATTGAGCTGGGGGGCAGGGTGCAAAGTGGGAAACAAGATATATGCATCTGATAAAGGAAAACAGAAGGGGGAAAGCTAGGGAAACATAAAAGTCAGGAATAACATTGGCAAAAAGTTACCAAGAATAGATGAAGAGGAATTTCCACAAGAGAAGTTTTGTTCTAAAACAGTTTGAGAGAAACAGTAATAAAACAGAGAGAACTTGTTTTTAATTCTCAAAGCAGGTAAACTGAATAAAGTGGAGAAAAGAAGGACGTTCCTAGATTTCTTTGGAAGTTTAAATCAAAATAACTTAGAAAAGAAAATACTTGGGAACATTTCCCTGGTACGTATTTCAAGATATTTGCTTTTGCAGAAGAGTTTTACACCCGGGACTCATCTCAAACCTAAAGCAAACCTCCAACAGAAATCCTTTAATAAGGCTATTTTTTGGAGTGTGATCTTAAGCCCTTGCTCCACTTCTATGTGACTTCCCAAAGCAGCCTAAAGAGCATCTGATTTCAGCAAGTCAACCATTATCAGTGAAAACTCCCTCAATTTTTTTTTTTACTTTTTAATAGTTTTATATCATCAGATAGCCCTTGAAGCTGGATCTAACCAAAAATATTACTCAGAAAGTTACCTCTAGTTTTTTGTTGTACATTTTTTTACTAGAAATCCCTGCATAAAGAATTACTTAAAATTCTCTCCATAGTTAAAATCATCCAATTCGAAGATCAATTATCTTAAAAAGTCACAGTTTGGGGCAGCTAGGTGGCGCAGTGGATAGAGCACTGGCCCTGGAGTCAGGAGTACCTAAGTTCAAATCCGGCCTCAGACACTTAACACTTACTAGCTGTGTGACCTTGGGCAAGTCACTTAACCCCAATTGCCTCACTAAAAAAAAAAAAGTCACAGTTTGTGGCCCCAAGTGTATTCTTGTTTTAAGAATTTGACATATATGTATATACATATATATACACACACAGACACATATATATATATGTGTATATATATATGTGTGTGTATATATATATGTGTGTGTATATATATATATGTGTGTGTATATATATATACATATACATATATATATATATATATATACTACCTATAAATCATGTACATACATGTACCTTGGAAGTAAATGCCAATTTGGCTTGTGAGCAGAACTAAAAATATGACATTCTCTTGTATATTACTAAATTTCACCATCCAAATTATTCAACTGAACCCTACTACAAATATTTTCAGGCTCCAATGCAGGACAGGAATTCAAAGCATGCATCTGAGTATTTAATGGTGTTAATTTCTGGCTGCACATAAACATCAGTTTCATTTAACAAGTCAATATCTTAGGAAAGTAAGGCAAATAAGTCCCACTGAGATCTCAGCAGCAAGCTGGGTTCTTCAGAACTGCAAGAAAAATATTCCAGTGACTGATGCCTGGCTATTTGGAAATATACCTTAAGGTACATTAGGTTCTGTGTTTAAATGTACTTATTTCTTAAATATTAGAACCCCAAACTGAAATCACAGATTCTTCACCTATTCATTTGCCTATAAAAGAAAAGGCAGTGGAAAAAAAATCCCTAACAATAAAATGGTATTCTCTCAAATGCAGGTTTGTTTGGATTTTTACATTTAAGCATGCCTGTTTTGCTTTTTAACTATAAAGCTCAATCATGCCTGGAGCAAATTTTGAATTGAAAGCATAACTAATGAAATAAAAGTTAGTTTAGATTTTTTTTTAAACTAGCAGGCACTAGTTAAGAAAACTACAATTTATTTTACCTGGAAATATAGAAGGCCTTTTCTTAGGACGCCTCAGGTGAACAGGGTCCAAATTCTTAATGTTTCTTTGAAGTCTTCCTCGAATGTCATTTCCTATGAGCAACTCTGGTGGCAGGCTACTCCGTCTTGAAGACTTGTGATCATTCTGAGATGCGTTTAGTTTGTTCTTCGTCCTGAAATATAAATTACTATCATCAACTGCCATCGTTCATGGGTGAGCCCTCAACAGACGGAGTCTGAGAAGCCGGTGGCAGCCGCAGCCATCCCAAGCTCTGAAGTTAGCATGCTTTAACAAACACTTGTTTGGTAAGTTTAGCAAGTTGATAGGCGTGGGCTAGACAGGTGTAGAATTACTAAGTAGCCCCTCCTTTCCAACAGTTAATAGCACAGGGGAGGAGATGCATGAAAATCATTAGGTTGACAACAGTTTTCAAAAAACTCAGAAATTTGAACAAGTGGGAAGTCCCAGAAGTCCATGATGTAAGTAAGGGTCCTTATCTGAAACTTCTTAGATTCTCTGCTGCAAGGAGACTTGGTATTTAAGAAGGAATGCCTCTGCAGTATGCATGTCTAACCTTCTCTTTTTAAAATTATTTCTATGATTTCCCCATTCTCCTCTGAAAATCATTTATTGTAGAAGTTCTAAAGTCATCGTTGTTTCAAAAGACACACACATAATTTATGATTTGTGTGCATGCTCAGAACAAACTTGTGTGCTTAATAAATTTCTTATCTAACTAATAATAAATAAAAAGCTGGGCAACATAAGATGGGAGAAGACCTGAAAAGCATGATAATTATGTGTAAACAGTCTTATCATCTACATATGTCAAGGCCAGAGTGACACCAGCAAATAATACACTTCTTCCTCTTTCCTAAATTTGCTTTATAAATAGGGGTACTGCTTTGAAAAGCATCTGGCATTCGAGACAGGAATCTAGGAAACAAGTGTTAATTCCAGAAGTGATGACAGCTTCTGTCTTTCAAGGAGCTGGAGACTAAAATTTTACTGTCCTTGGGGGCGGGGTTCACCCTTGTTTCTAATTTTTGGGGTCAATGGGTCAATTGCCTCAAGAAAAGGGGGGAATTTACTCTGTACAGTTTCCTATTTGTGATAAATCTTCTTCCCTTCCTCTTTTCCATATTTTATCTGGCTCATTATTCCCACTCTTTCCCTACCTACAAACAGAACTCTTTTGTATAATTCTGCATGGCTGACTGTACAGAATTCCTATCCTTGTCCTTCTCTTCTAGGGATCCCCAAGGCTAGATCAGTCAGCACACACCTCATGTCTATTAGCACTGTGTCAGACTTTAGCCCTGCCTCTTCTCTTCCTACTGCTGAGCATGGGTAATTAGAGGCAGAGAGAAGGCAGGTTATGCAAAAAAATAAATAAATAAAATAAACCAACAAATGGAAGTAGTTGCTCTCCCCTAAGGAAAAATAAATTCACTTTTTATTCTCAATCTTCTCTTTCTCTGAGTATACCTTTTTTTTTTTTTGCAGGGCAATGGGGGTTAAGTGACTTGCCCAGGGTCACATAGCTAGTAAGTGTCAAGTGTCTGAGGCCGGATTTGAACTCAGGTACTCTTGAATCCAGGGCTGGTGCTTTATCCACTGTGCCACCTAGCTGCCCCCTCTGAGTATACTTTTAACAACACAGGCATAGTACAGAATAGATCTGAGTTTATACCCATTTAAAATGGGGTGCCAATCTGCTGAAAATGTGTATAGTCAGAATTACTGGCTTTTAAAATAGAAATTCAAGGGACCATTTAAAATCATTGAGTTGTTGAACAACTGCTGGGTTTCTTAGGTTTCTTGGATGCTTAAGTAGGTTTTCACTTGGTTAAAATTCACAAGTTGTGCCTTCTTATCTAATTAAGGCCACAGTAAGTGGAAATTTCTTTTCCTATTTGTCCTACAGCAACGAAGGGTCTATACCACAAAGTTTTCTGAATATAAGTTTATTTACCACATGTGTTTCCTGCATTATCAGAACCCCATAAACTCCAATTTATATAGTTGGCTAACTTCATTATTAGTTCCTAATGCCAGTATCATTAAACGGGAGGCTATTTATATTGTTTCCACCTTAGAAACAGGAAGAGGGGGATTCACAGATAACTCTGGCAAACCGACATAGGCGTCCAAACAATGAGAATCCTGGCGGAAGCTATTTTTAAAGCACACAAGTTCATAGATTTAGATCTAGAAGAAACCTTACAACTCATCTAGTCCAGCCCTGTAATTTGACAGATGAGGAAACTTAAAGTTTCAAGAGGTGACATGATTTGCTGGAAGGCACAGGTTACTACTACTCCAGATGTATACAGATAATACAGATTCATGAGATACAACTGAAATAATGACAGGATTCAAATCCAGGTCCTCTGATTCTACATACCACACTTTTGTTGAACAGAAACAGATTTTTTATTAGTAAATTTTAAAAACACAAGATCTGATTTTACATATATATATATTTACATAAACATATTATATATGCATAAATATTTATTTATTTAAATTGGAGCTATGATTTCATTAGTATGGGCAAATTCCCTCCATCAGTGTAGATCTATGCCTGTACCAGAACTTAAACCCAGGCTTTTCAAACTCCAAAGCCAGTTCTTTATAGGTATATAAAATATATGTATCTAATATATATCTAATATTTGTAATATATCATATCACATCACATCATATCATAACCTATATTATTATATTATAATTATCTAATAGATAGAAAATAAACAGCTTTAAGACAAAGTTTTGAGGATGATTTACAAACATAAAATAAAGTAAAATATAAACCTGCCCCACCATCTCCCCAAAGTGGCACACTGTAATAGATTCTGAGAGAGTAAGCTGACAATGGACAGCAAATGATATTAAACTATGCTTTGGTGACTTTCTCTCTGCACTGAAAAACAATAAGCTGATATGGGTGTGAGTCCAAACTTTGCAACTGACCAACTACATGAATTTTGAAGTCATTTAATCTGTTTGTGTTTCAGTTTCTTTACCTATGAAATAGAGAAAATGATACCTACCACCTTATAACTCATAATAAATATTGTGAGGTTAAATGAGATATGAAAGATATTATTTAAAAACAGTGCCATATATAAATATAAGCATAATAGGTAGTTATAATTTGGGTTTTGTTTCTAATAGGTATCCTAAAAATACCTTAGAGGCACAACCATCCACATCAGCAATATATTGTTATATATGTATAATATCTATATAGAACTGCCATGCCATGGATCTTTTAAGCTTATTCGATATGTAACATTTACAAACATTAGAGATCAAGCCCAGCTCACTATGTGGTCTTCTCTGTCTCTTCAAAACTGTCTTGCCCTTCCTTTTCTTCTCCCTCCCTTTCCAGATTCCATTTACATGTTGTATTCACCCATTAGAATGTAAGTTCCTTGAGGGTAGGGACTTTCTTGTTCACTTGCATCTGCCTACTCAGCCCTATCTTCTTTCTGTTGGCCTATCAAATCTAATTTATTATGAGATTTTTTCCAAAAATAAACTTTAATTGATATATTTTATTTTTACATTACCTACATTTCTCAATGTATCCCTCTTCTTTTCCCTGTGTGTCCCTTCCCCAGAAGCATCCTTTATAACAAAGAGTACAAGAAAAACATAATAAAATAGTTCAAGAAAACTAACCAATGTATTGAAAAAGTCTGAAATTATAGGTAGGATTCCACATCCATAGTCCCTAACCTCTATCAAAAAAGTTATTATTTTCATTCCTCTTACTTATCATTAGTGATTTGGAGTATTCTTTCATATGGTTGTTGATATCTTTCAATTCTTCTTTAGGTCTTTTGACTATTAGATTTTTAATGACCCATGATATGAAAGAGTAATAAAGGAGTAATAAAATTCAGGTTTTTGTCATTTAAATGTGTTAATAATTTGTTATGACAATTTTAAAGTATATTTCAAACACACTTTAACAAAAAATTCCCTTATCTATGAATTTAGATTTTAGTTAGAACTTAAAAAACAACTTAACCCTCAGGCATACAAAATTAAAACCTAATTATCACATAAATTCTAATCTAGGAGGAAACTTGTAGTCATCTGAACATTCATAAATATTCATTTTTGGGGGGAGGCCTTTTTACAAATTGTGCTCTCTTCCATTTAAATCTGTTCCTTTGAGGAAAAGTGATGGAACAATTTGGATGTACATTCTAAAAGGAGTACTGTGCAGCAGGAGCAATTCCCTTTAAATGTATGTTTTTAAATCCCTAAATGGGGAAAATGCCTCTAAAATATATAAATACACACATATGCAAACATGTATGTGAGTGCACCTGTGCCTATTTACTAATTTTAATGATCACCAAACATAAATTTAGCTTTATTCAGTTTAAGTGAGAATCTTCATGCTTCATAAAGTTAAACTCATTCTTCCTTCCTGAATCATCCACTTTTCTGTGACTGCCAAAAATTGGGATTTCACTTTTATGAGAGTCTAAAGAAGAATATGGTTAACTCTAGAGGTTGAGACGCTCATAAATTTTGATTTTCCAAATAACTCTTTAATTAAATGAATTAATATGTAATGGGAGTAATCATACTACTGGGCATGAGGTGAAAGATATAAAGAGAAGTCTAAGTTACACCAAAATCTTCATGTCAGCATATTTTGTGGAAACAAAGTGGGTAATCATTGATTAATAACTTTTAAAAAATCCCAAAATGATGCTCTATGAATGCAAAGGAATATAACTGGGGAACAAGTGAAGACAAATATAAGAAACTGAGTGAGACATGGAGAGAGCAGTATGAACTGGTACAGAGAGACTGAACAAAACAAAAAGGAAAATGCCCACATTGTCCCACTAAAGGGACCCAACATCTGAAAAACAGCTACCCTGAACAATAATTAGTGAAACACGCCTTCTTCCTCCTGGGAGAAAGGTGGGGGACTACTAAGGGAAAAACATATCTATCTCTATGTACACACACACACATAAAAAAATAATAATGGGGGCGGCTAGGTGGCACAGTAGATAAAGCACCAGCCCTGGATTCAGGAGGACCTGAGTTCAAATCTGGCCTCAGACACTTGACACTTACTAGCTGTGTGACCCTGGGCAAGTCATTTAACCCCCATTGCCCTTCAAAAAAAAATAACATCCCTCAGACATACAAAACTGAAAATCTAATAATCACATAAATTAGAATTTTATAATTAGAATGGAAGCAATTTGTAGTCATCTCACCACTCCCAAATATTCTCTGTTTAGCAGGCCTCTATACAGATAAGGCTCTCTTCCATTTAAATCTGTTTCTTTGAGGAAAAGTGATGGAACAGTTCAGATTAGACATATACTCTAAAAGTTGTATATATATGCACATATATACAGATATGTATGTGTGTATGTGTATATACACACATTGATAGATGAAATCACTATTGAGTGTTTTTGCTGAACAGTTTTTCTTTCTTTACAAGGGTGTGTTCAATTTGGGGGCAGAAGAAAGGGGAACAAGATATTGTCAGAAATGATTATGATGTAAAAACAGACGTCATCAAAACACACAAAAATGTATTCTATTTAAAATTAGGAAATTCCATTTGACTCGGCCAGGTTGAATAAACAGCACAAGATGGATATTTTTGTACAAAAGATAGGAATGTAAGACAGTCCTTTTATAGAGAGGCCTGAGATTGAATAAACCTCCATTTCTAAATGGTACACAGCTTACTCCATATACTTTTGCCCTGGCTTATGCTATTTCAAATCATGTTTTAATGTTGGAAAACCCCTTGTCATTTGATTGATTGCCTGGAACATAAAATGGAATTTAACTATGGTACTAAAATTCCCCTGTGACTCTGCTTGATCAAAGGTTATAGGGTTTGGTTTTTTGAGAACCTTCAGTTTCCTTTATCTCAAAGAGTATTTATTATGTTTTAGAGAAGGCTAATTTAATAATATGAGCTTCTCTTTGTACTTTTTCAAGTCTTTCAACCCTCTCCTTTCTGTCCCCTCCCTTCAATTTATTATTATTATTATTATTATTTTTTTGCAGGCAATGGGGGTTAAGTGACTTGCCCAGGGTCACACAGCTAGTAAGTGTCAAATGTCTGAGGCTAGATTTGAACTCAGGTACTCCTGAATCCAGGGCTGATGCTTTAACCACTGTGCCATCCAGCTGCCCCGCTCCTTTCAATTTATAATCTACTAATGGCAACTTTGATTTAAATTATGTACGTTTCTTCAAGAAGATTTGCACTGCTTCGCGGAAAAATAAAATAAAATGAACATTATCATTCAGCCATGATTTCTCTATGAATTTGGGCAGTTGTTAAACAATATTTAAAATTTTATTTTGCTTCTGGCTAGTGAGCTGAAATCTAAGAGGCTTTTTACAACTGTAAACAGTAGTACATTCCTAGAAATGATCAACCAAGAATGTATTAAGACTGTCAGAGTTAGTCATGCTGGCTCTAAGATCTCCCTCTGACAGAACTGTATCAAATGTTCACTTAATGAGCCCCTTTTTCTGAACTTCTCAGTGTTTTCTCTGGGATTTCCCTTGGATTTCCCCTTCCTCTTGCCACCCCAAAACCATAAATAGCAGTTTCCCAGCTTTTCCCACTGTTGGACAACTCTGTTAGCTTTCTCTTCCACTGAGCATCTGCCTCCTTGTAACTTCCTCCCACTGATTCCAGTTGTGACTTCTGAAATAACAGAGTTTAATTTCTTTTCTGCATGACAGTGCTTTGAATATTTGTAGATAGTGAGGTTCAAATGTGTCTTCCTCAAGAAAAACATTCCAAGTTTTTTCAACCTCAACTGATATATCTTCCTCACCATACTGGTTTTGCTCCTCTGCCTATCATCTAGTCTGCCAATGTCCCTATTAAAACCTGGTTCCCAGAACTGGCAAGATACAGTGGAAAGAACTTTGGATTTGCTATCAGAGACTCTGGATTCAAATCCTAGTTCTATCAAGTAATACTTATATGACCTTGGGCAAATCATTAACCTATTTCATGGTTAATCATGCGTCCCCATCTGGAACTCCTTTCCCTCATTTAAAAAAAAAAATAAGTTGAGGGAAGAAGGGAAAGGAGCAAGGAGATTGGACTAAATGATTTCTAAACTTCTTTCTAGTTCTAAATCTATGACTGTATAACCCCCTCCCCCAATATTCTAGATGTAGTCTGATGATCATAGAATGCAGTGGGATTATCTTTCTTGATCTGAATAGCATACATCATTTGATACCATCCAAGAGTGTATTAGTTTTCTAAGTAACTACATTATATTATTGTACTTGTAGTCAAATGAACGTCCCGGGTCTTTAAAATAATTTTTTAAAATGTGAAATTATGAATTTAATCTTCAACAAATATAAATATCTCAATATGCAAAGAACAAAAATGAGAACTATATAATATATATATTTAAAATCCTATGATCTTATTAGTTAAATTTAACAGGGTAGAAACAAAATTATCCAGTATCCTTTTGAATTTTTTTGCTTTCTTTTTATTTTCCAAGATTTTGAAAAAATACAAATTCCTAATATTCTGTGTCTCCTTTATCTTGTACTTATGGAACCGACTTTTTAAAAAGCCAAAATATAAAACTTTGCATTTATCCCAGTTAAATTTCATCATGTTGAAAACATTACAGCCTGACTGTACAAAATGGTCTGATCTCCTCAAACCTATTTGGAATTTTAAAAGCTAGAAATAATGATGTGCTTTGGAAAATAAATGGAATTCAGCGGGTTCATTTATTCCATATGACATATTTCATTAAAAAGCATTTGCTTAAAAAAAAAAAAACATTTGCTTAACAACCTATGTAGAAGCTCCCAGATTGTCTACATGTTACTTTATATAGGTTTTGATTAAATGAAAACCCTGTCCACCAGGAAATAATTGTGTCTTGGTTTCCTGGTCTATATAAGAGGTAAACCTTTATTTCCTTCACCAAGAGTTTGCATGGATTAAACTAATTAATGACTGAGCTTCTTAAAATGAAAGATGCTAGACTACAAAGTAAAAATATCAACAATAACAGCAAACTTAGAATCTATAAAGATCCACAAAGTTGCTAAGAACTATGCTGACAGGTGAATTTATACCTTTAACATTCAGGTATAGTATATTCAGTGATATATTGGGAATTAGGAGCTCTGTGTGCTATTTGATTTTGCTACCTACTCCTTGGATTACCTGGAGCAAATCCCTTCTTCACTCATTCCCTCCGTTTTTCCATCTATAAAATAAGAAAGACAATGGTGTATCCATTCTCAGAACATCTCACTGGGAATCTGGGTGGATTGCATGTCTGTGGAGTGGTTTAGGCCAGTGTTAACTGAGATACTATTTAAATACATTACTATTCCTATTATTTTGAATCTGATTAAATTAGGTATCATTATAAAAATGAATGCATGCTCCAATTTTCTGTAATCTTTTTTGCTTGGGTTAAATGAAGGCTGCAGCTTAAGAGAGGCCAGCAGCCTGTTTCAGTCTGTACCTCTTGAGTTATCTACACCTGGGTGATGTCACTTCCATTCTATGGTCTGGTCTTTTTTTTTTTTTTTTTGGTGTGTGTGAAGCAATTGGGGTTAAGTGACTTGCCTAGGGTCACACAGCTAGTAAGTGTTAAGTGTCTGAGGCCGGATTTGAACTCAGGTACTCCTGACTCCAGGGCCGGTGCTCTATCCACTGCGCCACCTAGCTGCCCTCTATGGTCTGGTCTTGAAGGCTGTTCTTTGCATAGAGCACAGGCCCTGTATTAAGGAGGACCCGAGTTCAAATCCATCCTCAGAAACTTGACACTTAATAGCTGTATGACCCTGGGCAAGTCACTTAACCCTCATTCCACACCCCCCCCCCAAGAAATCTGTTCTTATCAATTCATGTATTGATAAACAGGCTCTAGTAAATTGATTCACATTAATAAATTTCACAGGACTCTGACATAAGCAATTTGTTAATTGACAGTGGAAGATGCATCTGGCACAAGAAGTGGAATGAGTTGTCTGAACAGAGCACTCCCTCTGGGTGACTCAGGCCACTGGTGGGAGAAAAACAAAACACCCAACTTCATAATCAGAAGGTTGCTTGGTGAGTATAGCATTAAAGTAAAGAGAGCTGGATGTTTTACAAAGAGAATTCCTTTAAGATATGGAGGCTTGATGAACTCTCTTTTTCCATCTTAGGTCTATTATTTCTATCTCAAGACCCCATAATGGTCATTTAAAATCAAGGCACCATCTCCCCTGGGAGAGAGGCAGGTGAGTATTGCTTAGTTCTTATTATCCAACTCTCCTTTCCTACAGACTGTTACCAGTTAACAAAGAACCTTTTGTCATTACACTACCTCCTCAAGAGACAAAATCTTAGAGATAGAAGGGACTTCAGAGGCCATCTTGTCCGACCTGTACTTGAGTAAGAATCCCCTCTACAACACACTCAAGGTGTGGGATTGTACAGTCTCTACTTGAAGACTCTCAGTGAGGATGAACCCAACTTTTCATTCCAGGCAGTCGATTCAACTCTTAGAAGACCATAACTTTAGAAGGGCAGGTAGGTGGAGCAATAGATGGAAATGTCAAACTACTCCAGTATCTTTATTAAGAAAACCCCAAAACGGGGTCACAAAGACTCTGACATGACTGACCAACAACAATCCTTAAGACATTTTTTTCTATTAAGTTGAATTCTGTGTCCTTGCAACTTCTGCTTATTGTTCCCAGATTCTGCTCTCAGGGCTAAGCAGGATAGGTCTAATTGTTCTTTTACATAATATCTCTTCAAATATTTGAATATAGATACCATATATTGCCCTCCCTTCACTGCCCCCCTTCTAAGTCTTCCTATTCTCTAGAATAAATATAGTGACCTCCTTCTAGCAATCCTCTTGTGGCATGAGGCCTTCAGTCTATTCACTATCTTGATCACTTTTTTCTGGATACATTCCAGCTTGCCAATATCATTCCCAAAATTTGCCCCAGAATTGAACTCATACTCAAGATGTAATCTTGACTGAAAGGATATACTCCCTCCCCTTGCTCTGGATACTCATCAAAGAGAAACATAATCTCTTTGAGGGCAGAGACTAATTTGTTTTCGTCTCTGTATCTTCAACAGCTCCCAATGGGATCTCTGGGTCAAAGGGTGTGGATATTTTAGTCACCTTTTTTTAAAAAAAAAAAAACAAAATCACAAATTTCTTTCCAGAATGGCTGGAACAGTTTATAGCTCCACTCGTATTGGTGTGCATAGACCTATTCTTGATGAAGCCATGCTAGATTTTAGTGATCACTGATTTGCTTGCTAAATGCTCATAAGATATTCCTTTAATAATAGGCTCTAGAATTTTTGCCAGGAATAGAAGTCAAGTTTACTGGTCTATGGATTCCACCCTATTCTGAAAACCAGGGTGACATTTGCCCTTGTGTAGTTTGTCATTTTTCATAGTCTTCCAAAGATTACTGACAGGATCTCTTCAATTATATCCACCCATTCTTCCAGTACACTGCATTGCAATTGGATCATCTCCATCTGGTGACTGGAACTCACTGATGGCAGCTATAGATGCTCTCATCATTTATTTTTGCTTTCAACTCCTTGTTAACCATGTTTGTCTAATCCTTTCTGCTCCAAAAATATTTTCCTTGGAAGCAAAAATAAAATTTGAATTGTTCTGCCCTGTCATGGTCATTATCCCATCCAAGTTGAGCAGAGATTCTATTCCTTCTTTGATCCATTTTTTGTTCCCCACATGCTTTAAAAAATCCAATAGTGCTTTTGTTGTTCTCAGGGCTATCCTTAGAACCAGTTTATTCTGAGCTTTAATACTCCTGACTTTCTTCTTATGAGATCATTTTGTTTTGCTGTATTTTTAGGGGGGGGGGGCGGTCTAGACCTGTGATTTCATGGATGTAGAGAACTCCCAATGAGACAGTTATTTCACCTAATGTAATTAGCTGTTGCTCTGCAATGTACAATGTTAGAGATGTGCTAGGGGCACTGACAGGAGAAGTTAGATAAGCTACCAAGGAAGGTTTTGAAAACTTTTGGCCTGAAGAGTTTTAGAGTCAGGATGATCAGCCACTGAACTTGGATAGTGTTGGTGCAGTCCCAAGTACAGAAAGGGCTGGGACAGAATTGGTCTGGAGGGTCCTTCCAGTTCTATGTTTCAAATAGCTTTCTTCAGGCCAAACCATCTGACCTTTCTAAACATAAAAAGCAGAACAAATATCTATGATAGCTTAAAAATCTAGAAAAATAATAAAACTCTATTACTTTAAAATGTGTTACAGACTACTCATTAATTTTCAGAAAACCAGCAGCAGTTAACATTTTCTCCCAATCAGTGCAGTCGTAGGTCAAGTGTTTTAATAGAGGCATAACCTTAAGACAAATTATGATATTTTATTCATTGAGTTCTCTTTGTTCCATGTAATTTCAGTTCCAGTCTATGGAAAATTATTCAGCATGCTTATCTGAAAATATTTTTAAAGGAAAGAGGCTAAGCATTCTGTTTGGTGCCAGTAGGAAAGACTTATTCTGCACCCCCCCCAACACAGCCTGTCATAGTGCTAGTATATAGTATTTAATAAAAGCTAGTTGATTGCTTGATCAATGGTAAGTTATGGGGAGACAGATTTCAGCTTACTCTAAGGGAAAACTTTTAACATTTAAAACTTTTCAAAATGGCCTTAAGAGGAAGGGTGTTCTGTAAAACTAGATGGGCTTCATGGACCACCTGTGGAGGATGTCATAGAGCGGACTGATGTTCAGGAGGGATTATACCATATTACTTTTGTGGTACCTTCCAAATCCAAGATTCTATGTTAAGTACTGTATTTATCATAGTACTATTATCTTGATGCTTGTAGAACATGAATAGATGTCTACATCTACATCTATACACACACACACACACACACACACACATAGATATATTTCAAATCATTTGCTACAACAAAATATATTCCCTGAATAATACTCTAATTAATAAAATGTAGAATCAAAGAATTAGACCAGGAAGGGTCTTTGGAAGCCTTATAGTGTAACATTTATTTTATAGATGAGGAAACTGAGACCCAGAGAGGGTAAGTGATTTGCATAGGGGCTTGCATAGGGGCACACAGGTAGTAAGTAGTTGAGATGAAAGCCTAGGTCCTCTTGACTCCATAGACAATACTCTTTCTGCCACTCTATGATGCCTTCTAAGCTTTTCAGTTCCTAGTCATTGCCAGCTTCTTCTTGCCTTTTTCTTCATTTGTCCAATTTCACCATACCTCAACTGTATTCTTCTTTCTTTGCCTTTACCCTTATTTCTAGTTTTTTTTTACCCTTGTTACCAGAGAAACCACTGAGTCATGTGAGACTAAGGTGTCTTTCAAGTTCTTCTCCTCTCACAGAGTTGAAGAAAAGTCACAAATTTTCTTTGTTTCCCTTTCCAAGAATTAAATTCAGAGTCTAGAAAGCCAAACTACATCTTGTTTTTGTACAGGATTTTAAAAAACAGACTAGAATTTTCCCCTTTTAATTAAATTAAAACTTTAATGTTAACTGCCTCAGAGACAATCTTCTTGAAGGGATGCTAAATTTCTTATGCTATAACATGGGTCCTAAAATCTAAGATGCTTTGTGTTACCCAGCCTGCAGGCTGTTCCCAATCTCTATTTATTAAGATATGGTTAATGCTAATTCATATTCTGTAAGCAATAAAGTAAAAGACTCAAAGGTACTGGTTTAAACAGTGTAATTCCCCTATCCTTAAACCCCAAATATTGAAATATAGCTCTTATCTTACTACTTATCCCTCATTTCCACACAGCCTGCTCAGCTCTGCCCCTTTCCCAGTGCCTAATCATCTACAGTCTCTCTTTCCATTGGTCTTAAAAGTTGATTTCATGGTGCCTTTTACAAAGCTTGTCTTAGGGAACCAAAATTCTGATTTTAGATTTAGTCAGTTGTATTTTTGTTTATTTTGTTAAATATTTTCCAATTAGGTTCATCTTCTTTACTGAAAAAAACCAACCAACCCTCAAAACCAAAAGAACCCAAGACTATCTACCATGAACTTTCTTCTCCCCTACTCCATACTGCTGTATTGCCCTTCTTCTCCCTGCCCCCATTCTTTCTTCCTTTGTTCCAGCCTCTGGTTTATTTTCTTGCCAAGGCAAACACTTCTACTTGTGCCCTTGATGCCTTTCCTTCTCATCTCTTTCAGGAACTTTAATCATCATCTCCTCATTTTTAATCTCTGATGACCTGCTGCCTACAGATGTGCTTAGGTCATAGGATCTCAGGGTTTCACATTTAGAGTTAAAAGGGGCCTTAAAGGTCAATGAGTCCTTGTTTTACACCGAAGGCAATCAAGGGTCAGAGAAGTTGAGTTACTTGACCAAGATCACCTCTCCAACCTTCAAAAAAATTTACACTTAACCCTTACATTTCTCCAAGCTATGTCTTTATGTCTTTTATCCCATAGTCAAACTCCTAGAAATAAAGTCTACGCTCATTATCTCCATTTCTACACCACCTGATCATCTCTTGACCCCCCCTGAAATCTGGCTTCCACCAGAAACCTTTATCTACAAAGCATCCAACCATTTCTCAATGGCTCTATGCAACATCCTTTTCTTGGGCCTTATCCTATTTAACCTCTCTGCAGCTTCTAACACTGCTGATCCCTCCCTCTTCTTCAATATTCTTCCCTCCCTTGACTTCTATGTCACTGCTCTCTGTTGTTTCCCCCTTCTGATCGTATAATTTTTCCTTCCTGGTCTCCTTTGCTTGCTATCTCCCATCTCATATCCATACTGTCCCCCAAGAATCTGTCCTGGGCCACCTTCTTTCCCCTCCCTATATTCTCTCTCTGAGAGTTCATAAGCTGCTATGAGTGCAATTATTGACCCACGCAGATGATTCCTAAATCTGTATGTACAATTCAACTTTGTTCAAAAAGCATTTATTAAATGCCTACAATATGTGAGGCACTAGGAATTCAAAGACAAAAGTGACAGCAACTTCCTTTAAGGAGTTAACATTTTACTGGGGAATACAATATGTAAATATTGTATTTACAAGCTGAATTGAGGAAGGAGAGACCAATGATAACTATGGGGATCAGGAAAGGCACATGAGCAGAGCCTTGAAGGAATCAAGGGATTCAAAAAGACAAAAGTGAGTAGGAAGTTCATTGGAGGCACTGAGGGGCTGTCCAGGCAATGGTTTGCAGGAGGGGGATGGAATGCTGAATTTGGAAAACTCATCTGGCTGGAGCACAAAGTATGTAAGAGGAATAATATGAAATAAGTCTGGAAAGTTAGGATGGAGCCAGATTATGAAAACTGTTAAATAAACTAATCTGAGTAGTTTGTATTTTATCCTAGAGGCAATAGGGAGCCAAGGAGGATATTTGAGTAGGGGTGTCATTTGGTCACACCTATGCCTTAGGAAGATGATTTTGATAGTTGTTTGGAGAATGGCTAGAAGATAAGGGAGACTAGCAGCAGGGAAGCAGATTAGGAGGTCATTGCTATAGTTTAGATGCAAGCTGGTGAAGAACTGAACCACTTGTTGAGGAATGAAAGACATGGATGGATACTGGGCATGTTATGAATACAAAACTGATAAGATTCGGCAATTGGTTGGATATAGGAGAAGAAGGAGATGAAAGAGTAAAGGATAACTATGAGGTCATGAAGCTGGGGACCTGGAAGGATGGTGGGTCCCCTAAATAGAAATAGTGAAGTTGTGGAGTTGGGTAGATTTAGAAAGGAAGATAATCATTTCCATTTTAAATATGTTGAGTCTGAGATAGGCATGGGACATCCAGATGGAGAATTCTAACACAAAGGTACTAAAAAGCCCCTCTTGGGAAAAGGAGCCACTGTTCTATACTGGTGCATTGTATAGGAAGGAAAAGCCTCACACAAGTACACATTATCACCAATATGGTGCACAATAGGTCATAGAATCCAAACACATGTCCATAAAGCCACAATATTTTGCTGCTAGAAGGAACTTTAGACATATCCTTTACTTATGGGATCTAAAGCTCACAGCATCCATAAATATACTCTAGTACAACCCCCTCACTTTATAGAAGAGATGACTGAGGCCCAGAGGGGTGAAGCAACTTGTCCAAATGCACACTGGTTATGAGTGTCCGTGCCAGGATCTGAGTCAAGTCTTCTCACTCCAAATTCAGTGCTTTTTCTATGACGACATAATTTTCTATCTCTTTCTTTGGGGGACATATTAAGTGATTTGTTCAAGACTGTATTTCTACATCTGGGTAGAGGTCAGAAAATAATTAGGTCTCTTGACTCTCAGCCCCATATTCTTTTTGCTGTATCATATGCAGATGTATTCCAATATTCACTGATCAGAAACAATCAAGAGTCTCTGATCTTGTTACCACTATCCATTTCTCTTTTTTTCCTGATTGGAAAATGAATAACTTAAAATTTATTTCATGCATTCTCTTACTGGACATATTTTTTTTTACATTTTATTTTATTTTATTTTTTGTGGGGCAATGAAGGTTAAGTGACTTGTCCAGGGTCACACAGCTAGTAAGTGTCAAGTGTCCGAGGCCGGATTGAATCCAGGGCTGGTATTTTATCCATTGAACCACCTAGCTGCCCTGTACATAATTTTTAAACTGTATCTTCCTGTAATACCTGGGGGAGAGGGATAGTGGCTGGTTTGTTTTATTTTATTTAGCAGAGGTGATTCTTTTTGATGTATACTATTTTGTCCATTTTTTCTTTCAAGTTCCTGATAAAATTATTTCTTGAGTTTTAATTATCCTATTGATATTGTAGGAAATCATAAAAGTACTAATTTTCTTTTATAGTTCCCTTAGATTTCAACACTGGCATTGTGAACTCATGGGAAGCTGCTGACCCTTTTATTCTTGGTTCTTTGATATTTGTTGTGTTTCTTTTACGCTGTGTATATTGTATGGTTTGGTATCATTTGGGTTCCTCCTCTAGTGCCCACTGAATTCCTGCAGAAGTCAATGGAATTTCAGGAGGTTTCATCAGTGGGGAGATAAAAAGAGGAATGATTTCTTCTCATTCCTTCTACTTTCGCTGTGTGCCGTGTCCAAGTGCCAGAGTTATCCATTCACACATCCAAAGAAACACAAATAGAAGTAATGCATCAGTGAAAGGAAAGGAGGCTTGAGAAGTACAAGTCATGAAAGGCATTCAAAACACCCTGAAGTATTTAGGCCAAAGGCTGACAGGAAGCTGAAAGATTTACCCCATCCACAGAGTACTGAATCTTTTGATTCAAGCTAGTCAAAAGTCTGACTCTTCCTCACAATCCTTTGCTCATGTTTCACAATCACAGTGAATGCAACAAATCTGAAGGAGAAAATTCACTTCTCCAGACATGCTAAAAGGAAAAGTAATCTGAGTCTTTCATCTCTCGTTTTCCATATATATTCCTAGGAACAGAAGACAGGCTTGTGCAATAAATATAAAGCCATTCCAACATAAAAGGCAGAAGGGGCAAGGCACCAAAAATAGCAGAAGAAAGGGGGAGAGGGTAAGCTGATTCTTTTACTCACCAGCAATTTACCCAGGTTCTGTGGTTCTTCCACCTGCCTACAATCTCCCCCAGCAATGGTGTCTGAGAGGTGTGTAGCATAATGAATAGAAGATTGGATGTGAATGTCTAAGACCTGGGTTCAAATCCTGATTCTTACACTTACTAGCTGTGCGATCAGAGGCAAGTCTCTGGGCCTATTTCCTCATCTGGAAACAGAAAGCTGATAATGTCTGTAGTACCCACCTCACATGTGGCTCAAAGGAGATAATGTAAGTAAAACATTTAGACACCATAAGGAGCTATAGAGATGATGATGGTGGAGGAGGAGGAAGAGGAGGATGCAACAGGGTTAAATGACTTGCTCAGGGTCACACAGCTGCTTAGTGTCTGGGGCCACATTTGAACTCAGGTCCTCCTAATTCCAGGGCTAGTGCTCTATCCACTCTTCCATCTAGCTGTCCCATAAATGTAAATTATTGTTAAAGTCCCTGTCTAACCTCTGTTGTTTCATGAAATGCATCTCTTATATTGTCCTTCTGCCCATATAAAGTGCCCGTCCTTTTTGTAAGTATAAGTGAGAACTACCAGGGAAGGTAGTTGTTATATCTAGGAGATTTAAGAAATCTTAAAGTAGAAAGCGTGACCATCATTAACTGTTCCTATACTTTTTATATAAATAAGAAAAGGAGGGGAAAAAGAACTAAATTTTGATCATGTGAGTTTAGTGATGATTTCACATAAAAATAACACAGTTCTATAATTAATAAACATAATTCATGCTAAAAATGATCCAGTTTTTTATATTAGATTCCCCAAATGAAGAAGACCATGGTTCCTATTAATGACTGTATAGAGAGTATCAGTGGTATCCTTCTCAGGTCAGGATAAAATTTAGTATTGACAGGCCAAAAAAACCTCAATTTTTAATAAAAATAGAAACTCATAGAAAGTCTAGGAAATTATTAAATTTCTCAAAAAAGGAATTTAAAGTTAATTTGTAAAATATATTATGTTTTTAAGAAGATAGTAAAAAATGAACAGAGGAAGCTCTTGAAAAAAATTTCTGGACACACAATTGTAGCACAATAAAGAGGCCCTGTCTTAGAGTTCAAAGACCTGAGTTCAAGTTCTGGTTTTGACACTTAATGGATGTGTGACCCTAGACACGCTATATCACTTCTCTGCTTCAGTTTCCTTACCCAGACAAAGGGGAAAAATTAATACTAACTCTTATTACATCTGTGACTCTGAGTAAATCTCTTCACCTAAGTGGGTCTCACTTTCCTTATCTGTAAAATGACATGACTTGGTAAAATGATTTGTAATCTAGCTCCAAGTCTATGATCCTCTGAGCTACCTCACAAAGTTATTGTAAGAGATGGAAGGAAATAAACATTTATATAGTGCCTACTATCTGCTCGATACTGTGCTTTTTACAAATATTATCTCATTCGAGATAACATAATAAGGAAAGTACTTTGTAAATTGTAAAGTGCTATATAAAAGTGAATTTATTACTATCTACCTTCAATTAGTTCAAGACTGGAGAGAAGTTTTTTTCCTAAAACCAGTGAATTTTCCCATTCAACACATTTGTTACCATTCTTGAAATCTTTTCAGTCCATCAATTGGGGAATGGCTAAACAAGTTGTGGTAGATGAATGTAATGGAATACTGTTGTGCTGTAAATGATAAGCAGATGGATTTCAGAAAAACCAAAAAAGACATGAATTGATGCTGAATAAAATGAGCAGAACCAAGAGAACATTGTACACAGTATCAACAACACTGTGTGATGATCAACTGTGATGCACTTAACTCTTCTCGGAAATTCAGTAATCCAAGACAATGCCAAAAGACTTATGGTGGAAAGTGCTCTCCACATTCAGGAAAAAGACTATGGAGTCTGAATGCAAATTGAAGCATACTACTTTCACTTTTGTTGTTACTTTTTTGTTATTTTTCTTGTCTATTCTTTCTTGCATTTTTTCCCTTTTTCTCAGATTCTTCTCTTAGAACATGACTAATGTGGAAATGTTTAACATGATTGTAATGTATAACCTATATCAGATTGCTTGTTGTCCTGGGGATGGGGGAAGGGAGAGTGGAAGAAATATCTGGAACTCAAAAAAATATCTTTACATGTAATTGGAAAAATAATTAATTAAATAAATTTTTAAAAGTTAAAAACAAAAAACAAAAAAGATAATGTCATGAGGGAAAAGAAGAAATAAATATTTTCAGTGAAAGGAAAGACATCCTGGTTTACTTCACATTTTTTTTCTTTTTCTTTTTTTTTCTTCACATTTTTTAAGGGCAGTGGATACTTGAGGTACCTCTCACTGAATGAATCAATCAATCAGAGGTATTTCAACTAGTTGTGACAGTGTGTTGAGATTAGCTGAAGAAACTCAGTCATGTCTTCTGCATCTTCTATAAAATAGGATGCCAATTTGCCCCCTTCTATTCAAGCTTCTGATAGCTTAGAGGGGACAGCAGTTTTAGCCAAGCTCCTGGGAGGGAATCACTTGGGAGGATGGGGGACGGAGTATGATCTCTGGTTTTTTGTTCCCTCCCAACTACCTTTGGAGGTCTCATCAGCATCCTAGCAATGTCCCAGGAACAATGATTGCTGTCAGTATCTTGCATTGGGATATGAGGACAAACTAGACACACTGGAAAAAGGCAACTTCAGGACTTTACAAGGAACCCAGCAAAAACCTATATTGTGCTATCTTGTAGAGTCCAGGGAAAGGACTTCCAGGAGTTTTGTGATAAAATAATGGAATTTAGCAGATACTTAAAGACCTACCTGGGGATTAATCTAAACTGACTGAATCAAGTGAGAGTGATTGACTGCTGATTAGCCTACTTCAAAGTTAACTAGATTGTAATCACACTTGGCTAGCCCTTAATGGATTTGGAGGATGCCAACCAATCAGCTTGAAGCAGTGTGTAAGGACCGCCTCTGTTCCAGATCTATAAAATGCTTCCACAATCAGTTTGCTAAAGAATTCATGATTGAAGCAGGCTCCTGGCAGAGGACTTGAGGAAGAACCCGACCGGGCTGGAACTCTAGGCTAGATAGGCCTTTTCTTAATCTTCTGAACTCCATGTGAATATCTGTATGCTTTAATAAATGTTTAATGCCCAAAGACTGGTGCTAAAGCTTCTAATTTAAGGCGATCACCCAATATAGATTTTAAACATCACAGTTTGATTTACAGCCTTTGCCAGAAAGGCACTAAAGTTGGGATCCCTTTCCACTGGACTCTGTTTATAGCAGAGTGTTCCTCCAGCTTGAGGGGATTTTTTGTTCCAACCTTTCTTACTATATCACCTTTGTAAATATCCCTTTGTAAAAGCCAATTCAATTTGGCTAACTGATAACAACTGATAACCACTGAAGGAAGCAAACTATAAGAGGCCCATAAGCTTCAGCATTAGAAAGGTATCCCTACACACACACACACACACACACACACTCTCTTCTCCGAGTCTCCTATCTAGAACTCTGAAAGGAGAAATAACATACCCCCCTCTAGGGACCCAACTGGCCCATTTGAGTGGGAGTTGGGAGAGTAGTTATAGAGCCTGAGCTACATTTCTAAATAAAGTATACCCCTTCATTTTAGGATCAAAACCTTCTCATGAAGTCAGTGAAAATGACTACATTTTAATAATATCTACTAGATATTAAACCTGTTTTCATAAAAGGTCAATATCAATGGCAGTGCAGGCCATGGACTGGTTTGTTCGGTCATGCAGCTCTGCTGAATGATATTATCAGAAATACTTGCTTCTTTTTTAAAAAAAACTCTTTTTAAACTCTTTAAACTTATTTCAATGGTGTGGCAAAGTCTAGGTAATGATATTCCATCTGCCAAAGCACGTCTGAAACTGTTGTTCAATGTATTATCTTATTTTCAAATTTTTTTCATTAAAATTTTTCCAATTATATGTGAAAAATTTTAACATTCATTTTAACAAAATGAGTTTGAAATCCCTCCTCATCTTTGAGAAAGCAAAGAACTTGATAATGACTATGCATATGAAGTCATGCAAAACGTTTCCATATTAGCCATGTCACAAAAGAAAACACAAACAAAATAAAACAATGTAAGTAAAGTTTAAAAAGTATGCTTCCCTCTGCATTCAGTGTTTTTCAGTTGTCTCTCTGGAGGTGAATAGCGTCTTTCATCATAGCTCATTTAGTCTTTCACAATCAATCATCCTTACAATATTGCTGTTATTGTGTACAATGTCCTCCTAGTTCTATTCAATTCACTTTGCATGAGTTTATTTGTCTTTCCATCTTGCTAGTCATTTCTTATAGCACAAAAGTATTCCATCAAAATCATATACCATAACTTGTTCAGCCATTCCCCAATTGATGGGTACCCCCTTGGTTTTCAAAAGAGTTGCTATAATCCTTTTCTCTTTTCTTTGATCTCTTTGGGATACAGACCTAATAGTGGTATTGCTGGGTCAAAAGGTATGCATAGTTTTATAGGTAGGATATAGAAATGCTGTTGACTTATGTGGGTTTCTTTTATATCCTGTAACTTTGCTAAAGTTGTTCACTGTTTCAACTAGTTTTTTAGTTGATTCGCTAGGGTTTTCTGAGTATATCATATCATCTGCAAAGAGTGATAGTTTTGTTTCTTCATTGCCTATTCTAATTCCTTCAATTTCTTTTTCTTGCCTTATTGCTATAAGCTAACATTTCTAGTCCAATGCTGAATGAAAGTGGTAATAACAGACATCTTTGCTTCCCTCCTGATCTTATTGGGAAGGCTTCAAGTTTGTCCCCATTACAGATAATGCTTGCCCTCAGTTTTAGGTAGATAATACTAATTTTAAGAAAGGTTCAATTTATTCTTATGCTTTCTAGTGTTTTTAACAGGAGTGGGTTTTGTATATTGTCAAAGACTTTTTCTGCATCTATTGAGGTAATCATATGATTTTAGTTGTTTTTTTCTATTAATTTGGTCAATTATGCCAATAGTTTCCCTAATATTGAAGCAGTCCAGCATTCCTGCTATAAATCCCAGTGGGTCATAGTATATGGCCTTTGCTATATATTTCTGTAATCTCCTTGCTAGTATTTTACTTGAAATTGTGCATTGATATTTATTAAAGAAATTGTTCTTCAGTTTTCTTACTCTGTGCTTGCTCTCTCTGGTTTAGGTATCAAAACCAGATTTCTGTCAAAAAAGGAATTTGGCAGGATGCTTTCTTTGCCTATTTAAAAAAATAAGTTATATAGTATTGGATCAATTTTCCCTTAAATGTTTGGTAGAATTCACTTGTGAATCCAACTGGTCCTAAAGATTTTTTCTTATGAAGCTCATTTATGGCTTGTTCAAGTTCTTTTTCTAACATAGAGTTGTGTTTTATTTTTTTCTTCTATTAATCTGGGCAATTTTTGTTTTTGTAAATATCCATTTCACTTAGACTGTTATTTTACTGGTATATAATTGGGAAAAATATCTTCTAAAATTGCTTTAATTTCATTTTCATTGGTGATATATTCACCCTTTTCATTTTTAATACTAGTAATTTAGTTTTTTCCTTTCTTTTAAAAAATCAAATTAGCCAGTGGTTTATCTATTTTATTCTTCCCAAATCAGCTCCTAGTTTTATTTACTAGTTTAATGGTTTTCTTACTTTCATTTGTATTAATCTCTCCTTTGATTTTCAGGATTTCCATTTTGGTGTTTAACTGGGGATTTAAAATGTGCTCATTTTTCTAGTTTTTTCAAGTTCCATGCCTAATTCACTGATCTGCTCTTTTCCCCCTTTATTGATTTATATATTAAGAGATACTAATTTCCCCCTAAGTACAGCTTTGGCTACATCCCACAAATTTTGGAATGTTATCTCATCGCTGTCATTTTCTTTAATTAAATATTTGATTGTTTTTGTGATTTGTCCTTTGCCCATTCTTTAGGATTAGATTATTTAGTTTCCAATGAAATTTTAATCTATGCCTTTATGGCTTTTTTATTAAATGTAATTTTATTGCATTATGGCCTACAAAGGATAAATTTAACATTTATGCTTTTCTGAATTTGGTTGTGAGGTTTTTTAGTCCTTTTACATGGGAAATTTTGTGAAAATGCCAGGTATATTCCCATTCAGTTTTCTCTATAGGTCTATTATATTTAACTTTTCTAGGATTCTATTCATCTCCTTGACTTCTTTCTTATTTATTTTATGGTTAGATTAATCTAGCTCTGAGAAGGGGAAGTTGAAGTGTCCCACTAGTATGGTTTTAATAGCTATTTCCTCCTGTAATTTATTTAACTTTTCTTTAATAATTTTGATGCTATGATGTTTGATGCAGATATGTTTGATATTGATATTACTTCATTGTCTGTGGTTCCTTTTTTTTTTCTTTTAGCGAGATGTTTTTTGCCTGCTTATCTCTTTTAATTGGGTCTATTTTTTTCTTTGTCTGAGATCATGACTGTTACACCTGCCTTTTTAACTTCTGCTGAAGCAGAATAGATTCTGCTCCAGCCCCTTATTTTAACTCTGTGCATGTTGTTCTGTTTCAGGTGAGTTTCTTGTAAACAGCTTATTGTTGGATTCTGGTTTCTGATTCATTCTGCTATCTGCTCCTGTTTTATGGGTAAGTTTATAGCATTCATATTCACAGTAATGACTACTAACTATGCATTTCCTTCCAACCTATTTTCTTCTATTTATACATTTCTCTTTCTTTTTACCCTCTCCCTCCTCTAAAGTCTGTTTTGCTTCTGACCCACTGCCTTCTTTGATCTGCCCTCCCTTTTATTACCTTCCCCACCCCATTTCCTTTTCCCATTTGCCCCTCTACTGCCCTGTTGGGTAAGATAGATTTCTATTACTAATTGACTATTTGGGTGTATATATTTCAATCAATTTTTATGTTAGGTTCAAGCATAGTCCATTCACTTCCACCATTTCTTCCTCTACTGTAAAAGCTCTTTCTTGCATTCTTCTTTTATGTGTTTTTATGTTTCCTCATTCTTCCTCTCCCCTCCCCCTTCTCCTAGGGGATCTCCTCCATTTATTTCCCAGGTTAGTTGTTAGCCCTATAAGAGATTTGACATTTTCTTCTATTTTTTTCATTCACTTTACTTAGTTTTAGCATTTCTTAATGTCTTATAGAATTATTAGCTTCCACTTGCCTAATTCTAATTTTTAAGGAATTATTTTCTTCAGTGAGCTCTTATACCTCTTTTCCATTATGCCAATTCATTTTTTGTTTGTTTGTTTGTTTGTTTGGGTTTTTTTGTTTGTTTGGATTTTTGTGGGGCAGTGGGGGTTAAGTGACTTGCCCAGGGTCACACAGCTAGTAAGTGTCAAGTGTCTGAGGCCGGATTTGAACTCAGGTACTCCTGAATCCAGGGCCAGTGCTTTATCCGCTGCGCCACCTAGCCACACCCCCAATTCATTTTTTAAAGAGTTATTTTAATCAGTGAATTTTTGTATCTTTCCTCCCATTTTGCCAATTCTACTTTAAGGCATTACTTTCTTTAGTATTTTTTGTGCCTCTTTTACCAAATCATTTGTTGTCTTTTTAAAATTTTCCTTCTTTTGCTTTCATTTCTTTCCCTAATTCTCCCTCCCACCCCCGCCACTATTATTTGATTTTGAAAATCTTTTTTTTTTTGGCTCTTCCAGGCATTCTTGTTGAGCTTGTGTCTAATTCACATTTTTTTAAGGCTTTTCTTGTAGCTGTTTTGATTTCATGGTCTTCTGAATTTGTGTCTTGATCTTTCCTGTTACCATAGTAGCTTTTTATTGTCAAGTTCTTTTTTTGTTTTTTGCTGAGGGTTTTTTTGTTTACATTTTCTCACCATATTTCTTGACTTGGAATTTTATGTTTACGTTGGGTTCTGTTCTCAGCATATAGGATAGAAGGGCATTGTCTCAAGCTTTAGACTTTTTCAAACTGCTGTTTTCAGAGCTAGTTCTGAGGGGTTGGAAGTTTTTGGTTCTTCTAAAATAGTATGATCTAGGGAGAGGTGTGGTCATTGCTTTCCTGGTCTGTACACTGGTCCTTACCCAGAAAGGATCCCTGATCCCTTGGGATTGCAAGTGATACTGCTCTTCAGGGTCCCTGATCCCCTGGGACCAAAAATGATTCTGCCCCTCGGGGCTTTCACTCCCACTTGAACAGAAAGTGTTCCTCCCTTCCCTTTAACTATGACCCAGAAATGGTGTAGGCAATAGAGTTGCCAAACAGCATTTGTCCTGAGTCCAGTGCTAGCACGAGTATTCCCTGTAGTCTCTTTCTGATCAGTTGCCAGGTCCCCCTGTCATCTGTAGCTTGGGAGCTCCTGAAGCTGCTGCTGCTTCTGTCTCTACCTCCTAATCCCAGCACTGATGTTTCATCCTTGTGGGCTCTCAGCCAGCCTCTACCCCATGTTACAGATCTCTTTTTCCAACCTTCTAAATTATTTTAGGCTGGAAGAATATCTTACTCTGACCTTTTGTTGGCTCTGCCACTCCAGAATTTGGTTTTAGGTGTTATTTTGAAGTTGTTTGGAGAGGAATACTGAGAGGGCTCAGCTGAGTGCTTTCCTTGCTCTGCCATCTTGGCTCCATGCAATGTATTATTTTACAGAGCTACCTGGGCTGGCATTGAGATTCAGTGACTTGCCCAGGGCCATACTTCCAATGTGTTTTGGAGGAAGTACTTGAACCCAGATCTTCCCAACTTCAGAGTGGGCTTTCTATCCACCATGCAGTGCTGTCTCTCTTCCCAAACATAAAGGAATACAATTCCAGGATTACACTATATGCCAGACTCTATTCCATGTTTTAGAATAATCCATTCATGAACTGCAATGTTATATACTTCATTCCCTCACCAGTGCCTTAATGCCATGCCCATCAAATGATCAAATGGTTAATCTAAATATTTGAATAACTCAGAACTCAAAACTTTAAATAAAATTGTTTATTATATAAAAAATTTATCATTCAAGTTTGTATTCAGAGTTAAGGTAACCCAGATGAGGACATGGTGTTTTATACATTGTTAGATGAGAGTCACTATTAAATTTGGGGGTTTTGTTATTGTTTGTCTTAGTTACCAAATAGGGTTCAATTGGAAGGGGGTGGTTTCTAGAAATGACTATAATGTAAAAACAACAATATATATAATTCATTTTTAAAATGCATATTATGATGTTAAATTCTCTGACAAACCACCCCATGTCAGACAACTTGTCTGATTGTGGATGGAAGTGTCGTATTAATTAAAGACATTCATTATGATGTATAAAAAATGCATATTAAAAAGCAGGCAAAATTTGTATCCAATATCCTACTCACCCAATATTCTATACATTTAATTAATAAAGGATGTAAGGGATAGATGAAAGCCAATAGTACTGGATGAAAGCAAAGCTCAGTAAATGATTCAAGATAATTTGTATTATTTTGCAATTCAGTTTTGTACCTACATTTGAATGTGAAGGTGTCTGACATTCAGAAAATCTAAATATTTTAATTAACTAATATGATAAAAGTCATGCTGTGAAGGCCCAACTAAGAATGACCTAGAAAGCTGTTAACCTCCCTATTCTTGCTCCCTCCTTACTTGTTTCTTCTTTGACAGGTCTCCCAGGGATCAGAGGGAGGATGACCATAGGCTCCAGAGTGGGAAGAGAGCTTAAGCCAAACTCCCTTATTTTATACAGGAAGTCACTGAGGTCCAGAGAGGTTCAATGATTTGACCCTCTCCTTCAAACACACACAAGTAGCATTGTGGGGTAGTGTGAAAAACACTGGTCTTATGGTCTGGAGAGATTTGGGTTTGAATCCTACCCACCCACTTTTAGCACAACCTGTGTGACTATGGGAGTTTCCTTTACCTCCCTGAGCCTCAGTTTCTTCATCTGTAACACAGGGATAATAATACTTGTAATAAAAGCACATCTTCAAAGAGACATAAGAATAGATGAAGAGGTGAGCTAGTAATCCAGCAGGAGTTGAGGAACAGACTTTCCACTAGAGTGGTACTTATCCAACCCCATGAAGAGACTTTTAGGAGGGCTGCCAGGGGAAGAGGATTAGTGGAAAAGCATGGAGCAAAGTCCAATAAGTAAGAAGGAATGAGTAGGTTGCAAAGTGAACCACTATAGAAAGTCACCATCAAAGTACCTATCTTACAGGTCATTGTGAATATCAAATGGGATAATGCATATAAAGTGTTTTGGGGAGCCTTAAGACACCACATAAATATCTGCTTTATTTTTTAGCAGTGCTATGAGGGTTAAATGATTTGCCCAGGGTCACACAACTAGTAAGGGTCAAGTGTCTAAGGCCAGATTTGAACTCGGGTCCTCCTGAATCCAGGGCCAGTACTTTATCCACTGTACCACCTAGCTGCCCTGAAATACCTGCTATTTTCAAACCCAGATTTCTTTAAGTTCAAATCAAGTACTCTCTGTACTCTTCAAGCAGCTAGTGGCACAGTGGATAGAGATGGTCTTGGAATCAGGAAACCTGAGATCAAATTCAGCCTTTAGCCACTTATTAGCTATGTTGTTGCTGCTCAGTCACATCTAACTCTTTGGGACCCCATTTGGGTTTTCTTGGTAAAGATACTGGAGTAGTTTGCCATTTCCTTCTCCAGATCATTTTATAGATGAGCAAACTAAGGCAAACAGGATAAATGACTTGCCCAGGGTCACACTGCTAGTAAGTGTTTGAGGCCAGATTTGAATTAAAAAAGATGAGTCTTCCTGACTCCAGGCCTGGTGCTCTATCTGCTATGCCACCTAGCTGCCCCAGACTAGTTGTGTGATGCTGGGCAACTCAGTTACTTTCTGTTTATCTCAGTTTCCTCAATTGTAAAATGAGGATATTGCCAGCACCTATTTCACAGGGTTGTTGTGAAGATCAAATGAGATTATATTTGTAACAGCACTTAGCACAGTGCCGGGAACATATTGAGAGGGATATAAACACTTCTCTTAACTTTCTACAACAGGACCCCCTCACAGATTGGAGCAAAGTATTTGCCTGAGTTTATCAGCTCTTCTAAAGTTATTGGGTCCTTTCTTGGCCACAACCGTATTTTAGAAGATGTAAATTTTAAAAAGCCTTTGTTTGCTCTGGAGTTTTGATATATAGAGAAATTAATTCAAAGCTCCTTCCCTTGCCTTCAGACTGTAAGGCATAAAAACAGATGTAAAAACAGAAGAGGAGAGGTCAATAAAGAGATTAAAGGCAAAATAACTGCTCTCTGTTAGGCCATTTTTCTAGTGGAAGTTTTATCTAGGGATAAAGCCGTAAACCTACCAAGCTTTTACATAACTCATAATTCATTACACATAAAGGAAATTAATTCTGTATAGAATGATGACTTTGAGAGAGTTCTTCAGTTTTACTTTGACTCAAATTGTTTTCATCATCAAAAATAAAACAGAAGAAAGGAGAATTGAAAATTTTGACTCTATAGGAAGCATCACCCCATATTAAATTCAGCAGACATTTATGAATCAACCAGGTGGTGCTGTGAGTTAAAATCCTGCCTCAAACCCTTAGTAGCTGTGTGACCCTGGGCAAGTCATTTAACTTCTGTTCACCTTATTTTCTAAGTTTGTAAAATGGCTATAATTTTAGCACCTCCCTCACAGGGTTGTCATGAGGTTCAAGTAAGGTAACATCTGTAAAGTACCTTGAAGATAAGAGTTATAGAAATGTTAGCTAATAGTTATGTGCAAGGCACTATACTAGGTAGGGGGTGGGTGGCTATAAAGACAAACCCATGCCCACGAGGAGCTTGCAATCCATTGTCATCATACTGAATCACTCAACAAACATCTGATGAACCAGAACATGGGCAGAGGACACTAACAGGTACTAAGAGATGGATAATTCAGAGAAGGTGCAATTCTTCCCCATGTAAAATTTATGAAAATTTGCATTTACAGAACTCAATGGGAAAATAACTCCCATTATAACATGACTTTAATTTACAAAAGAATTCACCTCCATATACAGTGTTTGTAACATTTTATTCACTATAAAAATTCTATTTACTTTCATCTTTTCCAGGACTTCATTCATTCCATAAAGCAAAGCATACTAACATTAACTGATAAAGTCAATTTAAGCACCAAGTTACCCAATTAAAACCATAAGTGAAACCAAGACTTCCCAAGGATTACAAAGCTTATTTTTAAAAAGCGAATCTGCTGATTCTGGCTATACTGATGCATGCCTTACTCCTTCCCCTTCTGACTTTTAGTGTTATAAGCAACAGCATGGAAAAGGAAAAAAGGCGTGGAGAATAGAATCAGAACCAGGCTGCTGGTGTTTATTAATTAAGCACCTCTTACTCAACTTGTTCCTCTCTTTCCCTCAGCCCCCATTGTCCGGGTTACTGGCCCTGCTCCTAAAAGTGAAATTCAAGGAGCTGGCAGCCCTTGTGACTGGCTGTTGGGTAGAAGTTCACCCAGGGTCAGGAAGAACAATGGTATTCAGGGTGGTGGAAGAGTCATTCAGAGATGGAATACTTTGGGAGCAGGATGTGGGCTCTGTACCAGGGTGGACTGAGCTTTGATGCTCCCTCCACTGGGAACTGCACCTTTAAGACAGGTGTTATTGGGCCACTGGAAACCCTCATTCCCGAAGCTCACTATATGGAGACCTGCACCTATATGTGAATAAACAGTAAGGTTATTTGTTCAGCCTGTGTCAACACAATCTAACCTCTATCCCACTGAAAGGGAAAGAACTATGATCTTATTCTGGAGTCCTGGCAATTCTAGTTGGCCACTTGCCCCATAATAAAAATTTCTCAAGAAAGGAGTCTTCCTCAATTTCTGTTTCAGGATCTTCTAAAGAAGCAGCTTTTCAGGCCACAGTATAAATTCTTAAAAGTCAGACACTATTAAAAAGGGAGAGATGGGGTCAGCAACCACAACTACTCCCCCAGAAAAGCATGATTCCTGTTTCCAAGTTTTTCCTAAACTATGGCCTATTTAAAAGCATAGTCATTGGGCTCTTTTGACCTCTGACACTTGGACTGAGAGGCAACCCCAAAGCCCATTCCAATTGGCTTGTAGGAATTCAGGAATCTAAGCCAAAGGCAGTGCATGCCTTGGCTGGTTGAACAAGGTATCCATTTAAAAACAGATTTCCTTTAGAGTCATTTTGCAATTGCAGAAGGCTGATTTCAGTGGGTCCACCTATAAGAGTCATGGTACAGTACTTATGGAAAATGTGCTTGGGATTTGTAACAAAGTAAACAAAAGGGCAGATTTTCTGGTAATCCCCCACCCCCCAAAGAAGGAAAATTAGATTATGGAAAATTAGCGGGAAAATGTCAGTATTATGCAGCCGTCAAGTGAATGAAAAGGCAAGCACTTTTCTTTACCTTTCCCATCTCTCCAACCTAAATTCAAGAATTCATACAACTGAAGATGAAATAATATGGAAAATAAAAGGTGCCCTCTCTTCTGTATCTGGCAGTTATGCTATACAATGGATCGAGTGATGGACCTGGAATTAGGAAGACCCAAGTTCAAATCCTGTCTCAAATACTTACTAGCTATGTGACTTAACCTTGCTTTGCCTGTTACCACATCTGTAAAATGGGGTAATAGCATTTACCTCCTAAGGTTGTTATGAGCATCAAATGAGATAATAATTGTAAGTGCTCTGCAAATGTCAGCTACTATTACTACTTATAACAACAATAAATAAATATGATGATCGTGGCAAATATAGTAATAGGAGGTCTGGTCCCACTTGTGTATTTAAACATTCAATTTAATATTCAGTAAGTACTAAAGATGATTTTTCAAAGATGAAAGAGGGCACAGACCAGGAATTTACAATCCAAAGGAAGGATATGACACAAACACAAGTGTGAAATATAGTAGAATGTGATAGAGGCAAAGGAGAGATAAAGCCCCAACAATTTAGGAAAATGTTAGGTGGAAGTGATCACCTTCAGTTGGATGGGAGATGAGAGAGGAGGGTAATAACTTATGTGATAAATGAAGGATTAATGAAGGAGGCAGCTCAATAACAAGGCTTCAAAGAAATAGAAGTATTTTTACTAAGGGGGACAAGGAAAAAAATTAGACATAAGACCTATGTACATGCACAGAGATGGAAGAATACTAGACAAGTATTAAAGGGGATTAGTGTGAAATATTGCTGAAAATGGCCAAGTTGGAGATTGTCCAGGCCTTAAATGTCAGTGTGAGTATTTTGCATTTTATACTATATGCAGAACACAGACACTGGAGTTTTAGGAGTAAGGGAGTAGCTTAGTTAATTCTGTACATTAAGAAGACTATTTTGGCAGCTATTTGAAAGTGGAGAGAAATTTAAGGTGGGGGATTAGGTAGGTGGATAGGCCAGGTGAAGGATAATGAAGATGTGAATGAAGGTAATGACCAATATAAATGGATAGAAGGAGATGGTGATGAGAGATAAAGTAGTGTTAGAATTAAGAGGTCTTTGGGAGGGATTAGTAGAGTGAGGGAAGATCAAAGATGATGTAAAAGTTGAGCTTGAATCAATGGGAGGATGGTGGTGCCATCAATGAAATGTGGAAATTGACAGGAAGGACAGGGTGGGGGGGGGGGCGGAAGATGATAAATTTTGTAAATGATGAGTTTGAGGTTGCTGGTAAGAAGTGGAGACCTAGGTCTGTATTCCAAAGAGATCATAAAAAAGGGAGAAAGACTCACATGTACAAAAATGTTTAGAGCAGCTCTCTTTGTGATGGTAAAGAATTGGAAATCAAGGGAATGCCCATCAATTGAGGAATGACTGAACTAGTTGTGGTATATGAATGTAATGGATTACTATTGTGCTATAAGAAATGATGAGCAGGGAGATTTTGGAAAAACCTGGAAAGACTTGCATAAACTGATACTGAGTGAAGTGAGCAGAACCAGAAGAACATTGTACACAGTAACAGAAATATTATGTGATGATCAACTGTGATAACTCTTCTCAACAATACAATGATGCAACTGTGATAACTCTTCTCAACAATACAATGATGCAAGACAACTCCAAAGGACTCGTGATGGAAAATGTTCTCCACATACAGAAAAAAAGAACTGTGGATTCTGAATGCAGATTGAACCATGCTCTTTCTACTTTTTTTGAGGTTTTTCTTTTTTGTTCTGATTCTTCTTTTATAACATGACTTATCCAGAAATGTGTTTAATGTGATTGTACATATATAACCTATATCAGAATGCTTTCTGTTTTGGGGAGGGGGGAAGGAAGGAAGGGAAGGAGAAAAATTTGGAACTAAAAATCTTATAAAAAAATTGAAAACTATATTTACATGTAAATGGAAAATAATAAAATACTTTTATGATTAAAAAAAAAAAGAAATCCCAATGGAGATGTCCAGGGGTGGGTGGTGGGAAGAAAGGGAGAAGGAAAGAATTTAAAGATAAAAGGAGAGTGACTCATGGCACCTTCCTGGAGGAGGTGGGAGGATAATAGGATCACGGTCATATAGATAATTTTAAAAGTTTTGGCAAGGAGGAGGACTGCTACATACTCTTACACAGGAGACTAGGAATAGCGAATGTATAAGGAAAGAGAAATATTGAGCTAGGAAAGACTAGAAATAAGGGAATTCAAAACAAATGGTTTCAATCTTCTCAGTAAAGAAAGGGGCAAGATTACTTTTTTAGGGCTGGAGGAGAAGGTGTGGAATACTCACTGTGGAGATAATAAGGGGTTAACCAGAGATGAACAGAAAGGTTACTTGTCCAGTACAGCTTGGCATAAGGAGACAGATGGGGAGGTCTGTAAACAGTAGGAAGGAGCAGAGCCATTCCAGCACCTACTGAGAAAGGAGGAAGTTTAGAAGCAAGCAGCAGTGTGGCTTAGATTATAGGAGCAGAGCAGGATCTCACTTCCTGCATCTAGCTTAGACTACAACAAAGGTAGGAATCACAGACCAATGGGGTGCTTACAATTCTGCTGCTCTAAAAGGATAGAACTTTCCAGCTGTCTGATAGAGGCATAATCTAGAAGCAGTTTACTCTTGCTCAGACCCAAAGACAGGTTCAGAATGTACAAAGTCAGGCAAGAGGCAAAGAAAATAGTCTTTTCCCTGGATGAGGCCACTTTGGCAGCACTGAAAGCTTTCAGGATCCCAGCCTGTTCCTGAGATCCTAGAATAACAAAGTATTCAATATCCCAAGAAAGTAGCAACAGGACCAGCCCAGACTTGTCCTCTAAAAGAGTGACAAAGCCCAGCCCTAATATCAAGCCTAAAGTCAGGAAGTAGGCTGAAATAATGGGCAAAAACAAACAAAAAAACAGAAACACCCCTCCACCACAATGAGCTATCATGGTGGCAGGGATGCTCAAGACACAAACCCAGTAAAATACAATGACTCCAAAGCATCTATGAGCAATATCTCAGAGAAAAACATAGCTTGGGTGCAAACTCAATCAGAATTCCTGGAAGGAATGAAGCAAGTAAGAGTTTTAAAAAAGGATTAGAAAAGTATGTGTTTTTTTTAAATTAAGGGAATGCCATATGTTAGGGGGGAAATGGAGAAGAAATGTGATCTATGGAAGAAAGAATTCAAAAGGTAATCAACAGTTTGGCACAAGTAACATACTCTCTGACAGTTAGAATGGGCCAAACAGAAGCCAATGACTCCATGAAACCACAATAAATATTAAAACAATGTCAAAAAGATCTAAAAATAGAATAAAATGTAAGGTATTTTACAGCCAAAAAACAAAAACAAAAACTGACCTGGAAAAAAGATTGAGGAGAAAAAAATTAAGAATCATTGGACTATCTGAATGCCATGACCAAAAAAAAAGAGCCTAAACATTCTTTTTCAAGAAATCTTAAAAGAAAACTGCCCAGATCACTAGAACCAGAGGGCAAAGTGGAAATGGAATCCACAGGTCACCTCCTGAAAGAAGCCCCCAAATGAAAATTCCCAGGAGCATCATAGCCAAAATCTAAGGCTTCTAGCTCAAAGACAAAATACTGCATGTGGTCAGAAAGAAAGAATTCAAGAACTAAGAAGCTTCAGTCACAATCACACATAACTTAGTAGCCATCACCATACAGGAGCAGAGAACTTGGAATATGATATACCAGAAGGAAAAGAATATAGGCTTATAGCCATGAATAATTTACCCAGCAAAACAATATAATGCTTTAGGGGGGAAATGGTTCTTTAATGAAATAGAATATTTCTAAATTTCAAACACAAGAGTGAAGAGAAACATAAAAAGGTAAACATGAATGAGTAATGATAAAGTACTAAACAAGGATAAATTGCTTACATTCAAATATGGAGATAATGATACATGTGTTCCCTCTGAACCCTGTCATCATCAGGAATAGAGACAGTTCAATTAGACAAAGCCTGAAAGTGGATCTTTTATATCTTGAGGATCTCAGGAGAATAATGGAAAGAGAGGGGAAGAAGAATAATTGGGGGTAGGAAAGGGAAAGGAAGGTTAGAGAAAATTATTTTACACAGGAACATATTATTTTATACAAGAACATATCTATACAAACAAGGAGGAGGGGTGAGGCATGAGATGCTGTCATTTGAACCTCACTCTCATCTAAACTTGTAAAAGAAAGGAATAACACATACACACACAACTGGGTACATAAAAAAAAAAACAAAACATTTTACTTAACAGGGAAATAGGAGAGAAAGAGAAGTGAAGGGTGGGGAAAGGAATTAAAGGGAGGTCAGATTAAGAGAGGGATTAATCCTCAATATAACACATTCTAAAGATATAGAAAAATATCATAGGTCTTTTTGAGGTAGCAAAGAATGGGAATCTGAAGAGGCATTCATAAATTGGGTAGCAGATGAACAAGGTATGGTATATAAGTATTATGAAATACTATTGTGTTGAACTATTATCATAACAATGACCAATCATGATTGTACAGAACTAATGATGAAACATGCCACTGACCTCCTGATAGAGAAGTGAAGGACTCAGAAGGCAGATCAAGAAAATTCCATTTTTTTGGAAATGACCAATGTAAAAATATTTTGTGATTGACTTTACATGCGTGTAATGGATTTTGTTTTTCTTCTGTTCTTATTGGGGGGGAAGAAGGTAGATCTTGGCTGGTTACAACAAATAAAATAGTTTTTCAAAAGAAGAGGGAACTTGTTAAAAGCAAAATCGTTTCAGAAAGTGAACAGTGTAAGAGGTGGAAAGATGAATGGTTGTGGTGAGAGAGGGGAATTTCAGAGTTTCATATGATAGAGGTGGAGCAGTGTTAGGTATTGGTGAGTCTCAGATGTGCCCAGGGGTGGCCCAAATACTTGATATTGGATTATTGATAGTGCATTGAACTTATACTTTTCCATCTTTGTACAACAGTCAGATCTAATATGAGGATATGTTCTCCATCTACTCTATCAATAATCATTGCATTAATAATTAGCACCTACTATCCTAATGTAATGATTGGAATGATGCCACCTGCTGGAGACTTACTGTAGGAAAGCTCCACCATGAGGAGAAGGCCTCTGAGGGCAAGGCCATGCAGCTTTCCTTTGGCGTCAGGAAGTGACGTTTGCTTGTGGGAGGAAGAGGGGGAGAGGCTGGCTCTCTTGCTCTCTTTCCTTGGGACTCGGGTAGAGAAGGGACTTAGAAATGTGCTCACCCTTTAATAAATAGATGAATCTAGGCCTTTCTCTTTCTTTTCACCAAATTCTTATTCTCCTTAATAAATGCTTAAAAGTCTAACTATTGCTAAAGCTTATAATTTATTGGTGACCACTCATCAGATATTTTAGACAGACTAGCTAGAATTTTAGCCCCTTACACTAATCAATAAAATTCTCCAGTTTAATTTTAATATTTAATTTTATTTTTTTAAATTACTTCAGTGAAGCTACATAGGGGAGATTTTGTAGAGAAACATTATTCTGCTTAAACCAAAGAGAGTGGCTGATGGCACAGATTTTTACAATTTGGTTAGAATGTAATGAGAATATGCATTTGGTTGTTCAGGTATTTTTAGTCGTGTCTGACTCTTCATGACCCCATTTGGGGTTTTCTTGGCAAAGATATTTAAGTGTTTTTCCATTTCCTTCTCTAGCTTATTTGGCAGATGAGGAACTGAGGCAGACAGTATTACATGATTTGTCCAGGGTCACATAGCTAGCAAGTGGCTGAGGCCAGATCTGAACTCAGGAAGATGAGTCTTCCTGATTCCAGGCCTGGTGCTCTATCCACTGAGCCACCTAGCTGTCCTCAGAATATGCTATGACTTGCTTAATTTAGCATTACTGCCTTCATTTTACCTATCTAAATACTTAACATGGACCTTACTTTTCCACCTCACCAATAAGAGCTGAGTCATACCAAGCAAGTGTCTGTTTTCATATTTTCTACTTTTTCTCACTTATTTTATTATACACAAGCAAATATACTCCATAAAACATATTGTATACATATTAAACACACATATAGAGTTTGTGCTAAGAAGGAACATAGTCAATGTTAACAAGCATTAGGATTTATTTAATCCTTCTTCAATCTCTTATTAGCTGTATGACCCTAGGTAAGTCACTTCACTTTCTATGCCTCAATTTCCTAATCTGTAAAATGAGGGGGTTGTCTTTCATGACCTACAAGGTACCTCCCTTAGAGGGGATGCTAGATGGCCTACTTGTTAGAGTGCCAGGTCTAGAGTCAAGAAGACTTCCTGAGTTCAAATCCAGACTCAGACAATTATTAGCTGTGTGATCCTGGGCAAGTCATTTAACCCTGTTTGCTTCAGTTTCCTCATCTGTAAAATGAGGTGGAGAAGGAAATGGCAAACCACTACAGTATCTCTACCAAAGAAAACCCCAAATGGGGTCATGAAGAATTGGATACAAGTGAAAAGAATGAAAAACCACAAGGTAGAATCAGGAAGACTTATCCTCCCGAGTTCAAATCCAGTTTCAGAAACTTACTAGCTGTGTGACCCTGGGAAAGTCATTGAACCCTGTTTTCCTCAGTTTCTTCATCTGTAAAATGAACTGGAAAAGGAATTGCAAACCACTCCAGTATCTTTGTCAAGAAAATCCCAAATGGGGTCACAAAGAGTCAGACAGGACTGAAACAACTGAACAACAAATTTGTTATTTGTGTAGGAGAGGCATTTTCTCCTTCAAGCTCTAAAACTATGATCCTGTGGGGAAAATGCTCAAATTTAGAAAAATAAAGCAATGCATCTAAAAATAATGTTAAAAATTAGAATCTCATATATCAAATGAGAAATCTGTTGGTCCTTTATCTCATCTCCAGAAAACTTTCCCAATTGTTTCCAGCATACTCATTTGGCTTCTATTCTTGTATATAATGAAAATTTAAAGACAGATTGATTAAATTTAAGTTGAATAATCCAACATATTAACTTTAGTAATTTTGTACCTATTAGGACTGAATAGAAAAGTCACTCTCATAATATAGCCAAGTACATGAATGCATACACAAATATGTCTCTGTATAAACTCTATGCATTTTCTCTATTCTTCCTGCTGCTGTGACAATTGCTGTTTAGACTTAGGTTATAGCCTAGGTCAAGTGTTTTGGTGGTAACACTGGATGAATAGTGTTATAGTAAATAAATGGCACTCAATTTGAATACTAAATTCCTTTTATACTTGTTTAACAATGGTGGAGGACACTTAGCATGCTTTACAAACAACAGCCCAGTTTCTGTCATAGACTACCCTATAAAGAGGAGGAAGATGATACTTCTAGACTTCAACCAGAGAAATGTCTGCACCAAATTTAACATCTACAGGTCTCCCACCCTTAAGAGCTACAGTCTCACCCAACTATATTTTTTGTTTTGTTTTGTTTTTGCGGGCAATGAGGGTTAAGTGACTTGCCCAGGGTCACACAGCTAATAAGTGTCAAGTGTCTGAGGCTAGATTTGAACTCAGGTCCTCCGGAATCCAGGGCCAGTGCCATATCCACTGTGCCACCTAGCTGCCCTCTCCACCCAACTATATTAAAAAGGAAACAGCCTAATATTCAATAATGAATTTTAGCCTTAAAAAGTTTTCTTGATTGTAAAGGAGAAAATACCTTTCTTACACAAATAACAAATTTGTTATCCAGTCATTTCAGTCCTGTCTGACTCTTAGTGACCCCATTTGGGGTTTTCTTGGCAAAGATCCTGGAGTGGTTTGCCATTTCCTTCTCCAGTTCATTTTATAGATGAGGAAACTGAGGCAAATAGGGTGAAGTGACTTGCCCAGGGTCACACAGCTAGTAAGGGTCTGAGGCCGGATATGAACTCAGGAGGATGAATCTTCTTGACTCTAGGCCCAGCACTACACCAGCTAGCTGCCCCTGAATAACAAATACATGCAATCAGATTAAAACACATCTCTTGATGCTCCCAGGCATTGCTCTAAGACTCTAAATTGTAAAGTAGCTGCCTAGCTGTGTCTGTAGAAGGGATTTCTCACTAGGAGCTACAATTACTGATGAAATCACAGACCTTGTTTTAAAAGACGTACACACACATATGTATGTTTATATATATACACACATATCTATGTATAAGCGTATATATATATATATATATATATATATGTGTGTGTGTGTGTGTGTGTTTATGTGTGTATTTGTTTGTGTGTATATATAATTCTAGTGCCTAGTGTGATGGGTGCTATGGAGAATACAAAAAAAGGAACAAGGCATGATTCCAAATTTGGGCTCATTAGGTGGTAAGGGCAGGCTTTCTGGAGAAGCTGGGCTGTGCCTCACAGGATGAGTAAAGATTAAATAGGCAGAGAGGAGGAAAAGGGCATCCTAAGATGGGGGTATGATATGAGTACAGATGGAAAGTCAGGAAAGTGCAAAAGAAGCAAATACTTCAGGTAAATAGCTTTCTGCCTGTCTTGGATCCATTAAATGCCTAGCCTAGTGATGAAAACTCAAGTAGAGAACATACCAAAAGGATATCTTTATTTAGCAAAGCATTCGATCTGTCTTTAGCATTACCAGATGTACTGGAAGGAACCCTCCATACTAGAACTTAATAAAAATGCCCAGAATAGGAAGAAGCAGAAAACAAAAACAAAAGCAGTAATTACTATTAAAAGTCACCTTTAATACAGCCACTTTCTGCTTATTCTAAGAAACTTGGAACATTCATAGCACGCACGTCAGCCCCAGATTTCAGGATGACTTGGCAACTCTTTGCCATGGAACTATTCTGAAGTATAACCAACTATGTGATAAGGTCAAAACTCTGGTTCTCATGTATCCAAAAGAAAACTATAAAGGGTTGTCAACTCTCATTTTTCTTCAGATGAATGAGCTCTCAAGAGTTACTGGCATGGCTTAAAGTTAGGAATCATGCCTATAACTTTACACATTCTCTCTCCAAATAAATCAACAAGAGAGTCAATTTCCTCATGGAGATTTGACCTGACCTTCCTTATGGGGAAAATCTCATTTGCGATTAATGATTTGTAAACTTTTTTGTATTATGACCATGAGGCAATTGACTACGTGGTAAATCTATCCTTACTTGTAATTTTTTCCTATGAGGTAGTTATAGACTAGGAAGGAGCCATATTAGACTTTTCTCCAAATACCAAATTCCTTCCATGAAAAAAACATTTTGGCTTTTAATATGCTAATTGCCCTTCTAGCCTCACAGTTGGGTAATCTAGAGTTCCTTAAAAATATTTTAGGATAATGGCTAGTAAAATTTGAAATGAACAGAGATAATCCCTTTCTGTCCTTTTTTAATGTCTGTTTGAAGCTTCAAAAAGACAAAAGAGCCCAGAACTACTTTTTTTCTTCAGTTATTTGTAAAGGTAAATTTCCCAGGCATTGTGTACTATAGAACTCATACTGGATTTCTTTTGACCCAAAAAGCAGTGAGAGGAGAAAGCTACAAAACCAGAGAATATTTAAAAAGCAGATACTGAACTGAAATGTGTTAGCCTGATTTGGACGAACAAGCTAGAAAACATATCTGGTTCTTGATTCCTGCTAGTCCATTAGTTTATGTTTCTTTTTTGTTTTGTTTTTTGTTTGGGCAATGAGGGTTAAGTGACTTGCCCAAGGTCACACAGCTAATAAGTGTCAATTGTCTGAGGTCGGATTTGAACTCAGGTCCTCCTGACTCCAGGGCTGGTCCTCTATCCACTTCACCACCTAGCTGCCCAGTCCATTAGTTTATAAAAAGAGCTGAATATCCCAAAAGACATTTGGATGGCAAAGTCACAGAATGTTAACCATGAAGGGCAATCAACAAAGCACTGACTTTAAATGACATTAATATTTAAAAGGATCTATACATAATATATGCATATGTGTATATGTTATATAATAGATGTATACATATCTATTAAGATCACACAATAATAAAAATATTATAATAGCTAGCATTTATATGATGCCTTATAGTTTGTAAGCACTTTACAAATATTATCTCACCTGATTCCCACAACATCCCTAGGAGAAAGATGCTATTATTATCCCCATTTTACAGAGGAAGAAACTTGGTCAGATAGTGGTCAAGTGACTTGCCCAGAGTCACACAACTAGTAAATGTCTGTGGCTGGATTTGAACTCAAGTCTTCTTGACTCCAGATCCAGCACTCTGTCTACCATTCTACCTAATCACCTGAACAATTATGAAAGATATATCTTGTTCCTGAGGATTACAAGATTAATGGAAAATAGGACATTTGAAGAAAGGGATGTTTACATGGAAGGATTAAAGATTTAAATAAATTACCATTGGAGGGAAAAATATTTTACCTTTGAGAATGGTAACTATTTCTTAATAAGATGGAATGAATAGAATTTTCAAATTAAGTATGGTAACAAAATCATAGAATCTTTTTTTTTGGGGGGGGGTAGGGCAATGAGGGTTAAGTGACTTGCCCAGGGTCACACAGCTAGTAAGTGTCAAGTGTCTGAGGCTGGATTTGAACTCAGGTCCTCCTGAATTCAGGGCCAGTGCTTCATCTACTGCGCCACCTAGCTGTCCCCAAATCATAGAATCTTAAGAGTTCTAAGCAGCACTGCTGCAATTCCCACCTGAAGGAAGAATACCACTTATAACATCCCTGATAGCTGGCTATCTGACCTCTGCTTAAAGATCTCGAGGAATAATGGCAATAAGAGCTGTCCTATTATATAACACACAGTAGGTTCTGCAGTACGTTAACTCATGATCTTCACAAGAACCCCATGAAGTAGGTGCTATTGTTGCCCCAATTGTGAAGATGAGGAAACTGCTTCTTGATCCTACCTAGAGAATGAGTTGTGCACGCTAGTCTTGCATGTGCCCATCACACCTATGCTTTACTCTGATGATACCCATTATCTTTTCCAGTTTTATCACAGCCTCTCAAGTCCCTTCTTCATCAAAGTCTTGGTCTATAGCCTGTCCTTCAAATATGCATACACACATATGTCTATATATGTGTGTATATATAATATGTATATGTATCTGTGTATATATGTGTGTATGTGTATACACATATATGTGCATATTTGTGTATCTATTGAGTTGGTCCTATTGCCCTTTCTAAGACAGAAGCACCAACAGATCTTGCTCTAAACCTTACAAATAAGACAATAAGGCAGTTGAGTTCTCTTTTCTCTTTTAGAAAACTATGGATCTATCATACTAGAGCATCTTGAGCAATTCCATCAATATTCACAAAATCTAAATTAGTGCCAAAGTTGGATAACTAATAATGAAGTCCTGGAATGGAACCAGTAGTTCAGTGTTGCAACATAGCTTTATGAAGTTACATGGATGAAGAACAATAACAAGGATGACATACATAAGCATCATCTGTTGAAATAATTGATGTGAAATATTGGTGTCCCCATTTTTTGTCACTTTGCATTTTTCTAATCATCTTATTTTGATGTTGGCCAATGAACATATGTATATATATAATATATATGAGGGCTTAGACTTACTCTGTTTGGCACTGGAAGGCAAAGTAGGACTGATGAAGAGAAGTTCCATGGAAGAAAATTTCAGCTAGATACAAGAACATTTTTATTAAAACTATCTAAAACTGGAATAGGTAGTGTTAGAAAGTGAATTCCTCATTGCTGGAGGTCTTTGAACAGGTGTATTGAGGATAGTACAGCAAGAATTCATGCAGTACCTTCCACCTCTTATAAAATAAATCCTATGGTATTCTATGAAACAAATATTTCAGTTTTACTTTCTCATCTTGCCCATTCATTTGAATAATTTTCACCCAGAGAATATGTACAACACTATTATAGGTGTTAAATAGCACCACTATTATATTTTATTATATTCAACACCCTAGTGAAGAGGACATTAAAACCAAATTCAGGGGCAAATCTTGCTCTCAAATCCTTTGCTGATATGATTGGCATTTATGTCCAATTAAACTCAACAACCATTTGGTTTTAGCCCAGGCTAAAAACAGAGCAAACCAAAGCTTCCATGCTGCACAACTGTGGGACTGGAGGATTGGATCTATGAGTGGCTGCTGCCCATATAGTCTGGGAAAGATAGGGAGAACCAGTTTTTCCAAAAATGAAGGAGGAGGAGGGAAGAAAATTCCTACCACAGACAGGATCTAGAATCAGTGGAACTGGGTTTGAATCCCAGCCCTATCTCCTATTACCTTTGTGCCTACTGCAGAGCCTGACACATAATAAATGGTACTTAATAAATGCATGATGATTGTGTTATCTTGATCAAGTCACAACTTCTCTGGCCTCTCTTCTCTCATATATAACATAAAGCAGTTAGGTTAGATATTTAAAGTATCTTCCAACTCTAAAATCCTGTGATTGTTTAACCTGGTTAGACCTGAGTTCTCCTTTCTAAGCTTTCAGCTTTAAAACTTCTCCTATGAGGGGCAGCCAGGTGGCACAGTGGATAAAAGCATTGGCCCTGGATTCAGGAGGACCTGAGTTCAAATTTGGCTTCAGACACCTGACACTTACTGGGCAAGTGACTGGGCAAGTCACTTAACCCTCATTGCCCCACAAAAAAACCCCCAAAACACAAACAAAAAACCCCTCTTCTCCTATGGGCCAGCTAGTCAGCACAGTGGATAGAATGTTGGACCTGGAGTCATAGACTCATCTTTCATGAGTTCAAATCTAACCTCAGACACTTACTAGTTGTGTGATCCTGGGAAAGTCACTTAAACTTGTTTGTCTCAATTTTCTCATATGTAAAATGAGCTGGAGAAGGAAATGGCAAACCACATCAGTATCTTTGCCAAGAAGTCCTCAAATGGGGTCACAAAGAGTCAGACACAATTGAACAACAACAACTTCTATGTACTTGGAATTATAGAATCATAAATAGAGAGCTAGAAAAGATCTGAGCCCATATTGTCCAACCCTTTCACAATACAATAAGAAAACTGAAGCCCAAGGTGGCTAAGTAAGGGAGGTTAAGTGATTTGTCAATATTACACAAGTGGTAAGCATAAGGTGGGATGTGAATCCATTATTTTCTAATTTGTATTATAGGTATTTACATAATGCTTTCATCTTCTCCATTAGATTATACCCTCCCTAAGAACAGATGTGGTGTCATTTATCTCTCTATCCCCCATGACCTAATAGAAAGAGGCAGGAGCTATTTTCTTCATAAACGTTTGGCAGGTGGTTTGCTATTTTATATCCCCTCTTCCAAAACACACGCGCGCGCGCACACACACACACACACACACACACACACGGATTCTAAGATTTGTATTCTGATGAAATCAAGAGATTCTTGAAATATGTCTATATGTCTTCATGCATCCTAGTGACAAAAGAAAGCAAGTGGAATGTGTTGTATATAATTAAATTTAGGGAACTAGAAGGGAGTAGTTTACCAATAGACATAGTCCTTTTTTATATGCTATTTTTAAAGATGATAGGACAACTTTAAAGTTTCTCTGTAAATGGGAATATTCAAGCTTATCCCAAGCATTCATGTAGATTGTTTCCAAAAAGAAATTATCATTGCCAGTTTTAATTTATGTGATGTTTTTATGACTCAAAAAATCCCACCATGAAACAAAGCTCATTTGGGGAATAGAAAATAAAAGAGAATTGCAGAGTCAAGTGCATATTCACTAATTTTAAATGGTCAAAGTATAAAACATTGATGGTTTCATTTACTGTGATTTTTTTCCCTTTTTCAAATTGAGAAATCAGTTTCAGGCAGTGAGAAATTTTATTTGCTTTTGTAAAACAAATCAAATGGTCTTCTGTAAAAAATAAACATATGTATGTGTGTGTGTGTATGTGGGTTGTAAAAAATTAATCATGATTTAGAAGTCCCAGCACATGCCCCAGCCAGGGTTCAGGCACCTCACCTCAGTGGGCATGGTGCTCCCCCCACCTTGCGCTGATGTCTATGTTGGCCTGGCCAAATTATAGTGATGGGAAGCTGGGTGAGGGCAGTCAGGTGACCTTCGGGTTCGGAAACTGGGAGGCTGGCCATTCTACAACCATCTGTTAATTCTGTCAATCAGGGCTGCCAGACAATTAGCTTCAGGCTGTGTGTGTGACTGCCCTGTTTCCTGTGAGAGAGGGAGTTTCTGGTAAGGAAAAGGGAGGAGATTCGCCATTCTGGCTTTGGAGCTGGAAAGAGATGGGACACAGCCATATATTCTGCTGGGCCCTGGGTGGTAGTGTGATTCAGGTTGTATTATTTTCCTTCCCCCATTCCTTTTTTTCCCTTTCCCTTAATTCTACTAATCTTACTTGTGTTTTTAAGTTCGTTTTTGTTAATAAGCCCTGTTCTGTTTTGGAAAGAGGCTGTTAATTTCCTTCCTTGCCCCAATATTGCAGGGAACCACCTAACACCCCCCCCAATCAAAATTTGGCCCCTACAGTGTGTATATAGATATATTTGTATAAATATACTTGTACACATATGTGTATGTGTGTATATATATGTAAATGTGTATATATATATATATATTTATATGTTTGTAAACTGTTTCAAAGCATATGTTCTGATAAAAGGAACTATTCAGAGAAGAGGGAGAGAACTTTTGCCACCAAAGGTCTCTAACTTATGGTCTACACCTGCTGCTCCTATTTCCTCACTACTCTTTCATCTCCTTTAATCATCAACAAATGAAAGCTCCTGCCCTTCTTCACTATTCTACTAAAATAGAACCTTTTAAAATTTACCAATGACCTCAAATCCAATAGTTTCTTTTAAATCCTCATCCTTCTTGATTTCTTTGCAGTATTTAACAGCCTTTATCATCCCATCCCTTATTCCTAAAACTTATGGTACCTTGTTCTCTGGTATGCTACATTATCCTAATGCTCCTCTTTCCATCTCCTTCCATGGTACTTCCTCTTCCCACACCCTAAGTTTGTAGTTTCTTCAAGTTCTCAGTTCTTTACTCCTTTCCCTTCACACTCTTTTCTTTAAATAAATTATTCATTTTTTCCACTTCATGTATTCATTATCTACATTTTTAAAGAATCTGCTCATGTATAAATGTCATCTTTATAGTAACTCTGAAATCTAGTCCAACAATTCCATCATACATAGGTATACCACTGTATAGTCTCATATATTCTCACATATGTCTTTTATACCTTTTATATCTTCCTAAACAAAGTTACTGCTCACATGGTTCTCTCACATAGACTTAATATATGTATGTCCATATGCATTTGCATATGTATACATTTTTGCCTTGTGTTTTTGTATCACAGTCATTTCCCCTCAAGATCCTTCTCTAGCACTGGATTTTTCCTTTTAATAAAGAAAAATATTTAAGCAAACCAACCAACCATATCTGACTGTGTGTGCCACATTCCACATTTGTAGTCCCCACATCTTTTTTCAGAAGAAGAAGACAAACTCTTTAGGACAGATTCAGTACAATTCATCAGCCATTTTCATGAATTGAGTGACTATTTTAATGCAAATGACCTGTGCTCCATTTACATACTGGTCTTTTCCATTTGGCTGTTTGCCAGTCCTTCTAAATTCCCTATTTTTTATGGTAGTTTCATTCTCCAAATTAGGTTTGAAATTTTGGAATCCATTTCATTTATATCTGTCCCTATCCCATATACAGACACCAACTGGGATCTGTCGATTCTTTCTAATTTCTCTCAAATCATCTTTTCCTTTCTAATTCATAACCATCCCACAAATTTAGACCTTTATCACTTCATATCTGGATTATTGTGACATCCTCCTAACTGGTCTGCCTGCTTCCAATCTCTTTCCATTCCAATCCATTTTTAGCAACACTGACAGACTAATCTTCCTTAAACACCACTTTCATCATGTTATTCCCCTGATCAAAAGCCTTCAGGGAATCCCTATTGCCTGAGATAAAATCCAAAATCCTTAGCCTGGCATCCCCAACAATCTGACTGTAGCCTTCTCCTCCACGATTATCTTCCACTATATTCCCTTTCTATCTTCATTAGTCAGACTTCTCTGCTCATTGTCCTACCAATACACCATGCACATCCCTGCCTCAGTCTTTATTCATTGTGTTCCCTTCTCTGCCTAAACCTGCCCCCCTATCCTTCAAGGTCCAGCTCATTTCACCTCTTCTATGAAGTCTGATAAATCACACATGTTCTCAGTGATCTTTGTCTTTTCTGAAGTCTAATTTAATCAAGCATTGCCAAAACATTTCTAGTATTGTTTTGAATTTTTTAAGATAACATGTGTCCTTACAAATACTTGAGTTAGGCATTACCCTAATGTTTATATATTATACATTGTATCCCCTGATTCAAGTTACCAATAGAGCATAAGTATACCATAGACACTCAATTATTTGTTGGATAAACATTAAACAGACTTTGTTTATGTTTAAATAAATAATACACAATAAAGGCAATAAATCTATAACCACAATAAAGAAATGATGGATAAAATTGGTAAATAAAGATTACTTTTATAGAAATGTGTCACCTTTCCCTTGGACTATGACTGGATTTGTTGCCTCAGGTAAATACTCTTTCTAATATGCAGGACTATGTCATCCCCCTATGTAGTAAATTCCATTTGCTCCCTGTTATACCTAGGATCAGAAATACAGTTCCCCTCATTTGGCATTTGGCAGTCTTATATTCAACTCTCCTTTATGCATTCTACAATCCAGTCATTGGCCATTACTATTCTTCACAAATGACATTCAATATGCCAAATCTGTGCCCCTGCACTGACTGGCCCAACAGTTCAGTGGGGAAAGTGCCAGGCTTGAAGTAAGGAAGACATCCTCCTGAAATCAAATATGGTCTCAGACACTTACTAGCTGTGTGAACCTGGGCAAGTCACTTAGCCCTTTTTGCCTCAGTTTCCTCATCTGAAAAATGAGCTGGAGAAGGAAATGGCAAATTGCTCCAGGATCTTTGCCAAGAAAACCCAAATGGGGGCAGCTAGGTGGCGCAGTGGATAGAGCACTGGCCCTGGAGTCAGGAGTACCTGAGTTCAAATCTGGCCTCAGACACTTAACACTTACTAGCTGTGTGACCTTGGGCAAGTCACTTAACCCCAATTGCCTCACTAAAAAAAAAAAAAAAAAAAAAGAAAACCCAAATGGGATCACGAAGAGTCAGACATGACTGAAATGACTGAACAACAAAAACAGTGCTGACTAGCCCCATGCCTGGAATGCTTTGCCTCCATACTTCTTTCTCTTAGCTTCTAGGACTTTCTTCAAGACTCATCTCAAAGTACCATGATCTGCCGCAGGCCTTTGCTAGTCCCAACCCTTCTTCCCCATGCTAATGCCTTCCCTCCATAATTGCTTACCATCTACACCATAGATATATACAAGCAATATGTGTGTGTGTGTGTGTGTGTGTGTGTGTGTGTACATAGTTATTTGTGCATTGCCTCCACCATTAGATTGTGCATTCCTTAGGTCAGAAAAAGGAGTTTTTCTTTTTTTTTTTAAATCTCCCCAGAGCTTAGGCACTGTGCTAAGCATATAACAAATGCCCACTTACTCACTGATTGATTGTAAACTCATGTAAATTTATGGAGAAATAAGGAGTTGATCTGTGATTTCATTGACACAGAATTTCAGAATAAGGAAACCCCTTCTACCAATTCAGATAGATACCTTGTCTACGAGCTATAGTCTTAGAGCATCACCTCAAACTCTGAGATATGAAGTGATTCTCCTGGGGTCCTATAGCCAGTATGTCTCACTGGCAGGACTTGAACAGAGGCCTTGATTTCTAAGGTCCTTTCCAGTTCAAACATTTGATAATTAGATATGTCTAAATAATGCATTTGAAGATATGCCAGTCGTTTCTCTACTAACTTCTTATTTCCTATGCTTCATTGTTATCTAGAAGGGATTTAGTTACCCCAAGCTAAACCAGCTGACCACAAATTCTGGTTGGTGCTACCAAGTTAGGAGACTTGTAGCATGAAGCTAATAATGGTGGATATGTCTTTTTTTTTGAGGACTGGTCTATTTAAGTTTAGAGAGACTTATCCGTAGAAGGCTGGCCACAGAATAAAGAATTCTTTTGGCATTAGGAGTTCCTAGATACATTTGCTTAAGTTTAAAGGCAGATTTATATCTGTACCTGTGGCATGTATAATCATATGGGCATAATCAAAGATCCTTGAAGTACCATTGCATGCAATTATTGATTAAAGTTTCTAAGGACCGTTAGGCAAATAGAAATGATTTCATTTTCTTAATACCCATATAATCAATCAATTGTAACTTTATTACTACTAAATATTTTAATGCATAAACTTATTGGGGGGGGCAGGGCAATGAGGGTTAAGTGACTTGCCCAGGGTCACACAGCTAGTGTCAAATGTCTGAGGTCGAATTTGAACTCAGGTCCTCCTGAATCCAGGGCCAGTTCTTTATCCACTGCACCACCTAGCTGCATAAACTTATTTAAAAAATAGAAGTAGACCACAGTCCATCCCACATTTCCAGTTATGTGATCCCAAACATGCAAAATCCATCAAGATGCTTTCCCTGATTTCCTTGCTTTATTGTGACCTTTGCCCTCATAATCATTTGTTTTACAACTCAATAATGCACTTGTACAGTGCCCTGTGTTATATTTATTCCTGTTTATGGCTACTTCTACTAGACAACTCAACTCAATGAGATAAGACTATGTTATCTAAAGCTGTAATTCTTTTAGATCTAAGCATAATGTTCCAAAACACAAGTTAATAGATAAAAGACATTTAACCTTAAGAGTTTTAGGCATTGTGTGCAGCTAGAAAAATAATATAATTACTTAAAAAAATACCAGATAATCTATAAAGATCCTCCCAGATGTAAGATTCCTTGAGAATACTTTGATATTAAAAATAGAAAGGAAGTACTTTTTCAAGGACATAAATATTAGCAAAATTTTGTCCCACATCACAAGGCTTGGTGGTGGGTGGTAGTGTTACTTAAAATAAATGGCATTTTCAAATCAGTGCTTGTTATGCTTAACTCCTTTGCAACTACACAGCTGAGCTCAGTGGATTTTGTAACATGAAGGGTAGAAAGCATCATCTGCATTACTTTAGCGCTCTCTGGTGCCATAAACCTGGTAATGCATCCCCGTGTTTTCAGATTTTCTTTGGGAACCACAAATGCATTTGGAGGAGAGACTGCTTCTCCAAAACAAACAGAAAAGCCTGAACATTACAACATAATGGGGCTTCTAAGTAAGCTAAGTACATTTTAATGTCTTGGTCTCAGTCTTAGCACCTAGCATATACTACCTAAGTGTGTACTGGTGAACAGAATCAGGTTCCCTATCTGTTCCAGCTACATTCTCTTCTCTGTCACTGGAGGGAGTCATCCTTGTGGCTGTTTCCACACTCATTCCATGTGGAAAATTTCCATAAAATGTCAAAGGGGCCCAGTTTTGAATTGGGGGCAAAAAGTTGTAGCCACCTCTGCTCCCTACCCTTCATGTTAGGAAAAAAAAATATTGAGAAAGTGAAAAGTCCCAGCTAGAAGTCAGTTTAGCCTCTGTGGTTTGTTTGTGGTTGACAAAGGTAAATGTGTGCTTTTAGAAAATGTACAGTTAAAATGAGCACTTTTGGGGAATACTGCATATACTTAGCCTTGGTGGGTACATCAATTGGTTTTCCTCCTCTCTTTTAATCTTTGTTACAGAGGATGGGGTGCTGGGTATGTGGGGGCATGTATTCAGGAAAAGCAAAAGATACTAATACATTTTAAAAATTGGATAAAAAGCATCTTTTTGAGTTTTAAACTAACTAGGCCTATTTCAACAAGGGGTTTTAACATACAACTCATCTTCACTTGATAAAAGCTATTTAAATAAACACTCTGAGGATGTATTCTCAGGGTTTTTGAAAGCAGCATGAAAATATGGAAAGAAAATCAGATGGGCTGGGGGGGTGTAGTTGCATTTTATTCCTGTTTTCAAATACACACTGTTGGCAACTGCACAAATTTAACTTTTTTGGCAATTAGCTTCACCCATTGCCCTTTTCCATCTGCAAATAGCCTAATCCTAAATCCCAAGGGTTGGAAGGAAGCCATTTTCTCTAGATTGTGGCTGTTGGTAACATTTCTGGCTCCTGCAGCCCGGCCTTTTCATTGTTGCAATGCAGTGACTGACAATTTATGCAACACTGTTCATCTGCTTAGCAACAGGAAGGGTGGGGTACAAAACAGAGGAAAACGACACAAGCCACACTTGGCAATTGTGAAATGAAAAAGGAAGGACTGGGAACAGGATGAAGGGCATATTATTTAGATATAAGGGAGAAAAACTCTTCCCCCGCCAAGGAAATGATACAAATGTTATTGACTGCAAGTAGTAAATCCAGAAAAAATCAAAGTAAGTCATTTTATGTTCCCTCTCCTGCAGAATTGAATATTTACTGTCAAGAAAGTGCTTTCTGGTTAAATGTAACAAACATGGCTTTAAGAAAAGTACACACACATGCATACTAAAAACATTTAAAATACTTTATATACTTTCATCTTTTCTCTACCAGTCATCTGCAGACATGGGGGACATTTCCTCAGTACACAGAGTTGGCAGAGGAGGAAAGACCCAGTGATAGTAGTTCCTGGTTATTTCATTACTAACTTAGGTTGTGTAATTAGCTCCCTAGAAATGCAAGTCATGGGATCATAAGATCCCAGAGCTACAGTTGGAGCTGGAAGGGGCTTAGAGATGATTTAGCTCACACATTTTACAGATGGAGAAATTGAGTCACAGAGAGGTGACATGACTTGTACAAGGTCACACAAGGAATAAGGAGATACTGAACCCTGATTAAGGGAAAACGCAACTATGGATGGGTTCTAATACTATCTCTTTTCTTCTCTCCTCCTTTCTCCCTAGAAACAAGGTAGGTTAGGAGAAAAGGCTAGGATTGACCCCAGTACAATTTTAGCATCTCCAAATCAGTTGTCCTCCCTAAATCAGGGCATATATAGTTCACAGATGAGATGGAATGTTAAAGAGCTGTAATTTCCAGTCAAATGCTCCCTTCCCATGTTGCTGATCAGAGAAGGTAATACAAGTGTGTATTATTATCTAAGATGTTTCAAGATTCTTGTCAAAGTCCTCATCATGAAATGTAGGAAAATTAGATTTTTATGAATTTGAAGTATTGGTCAAATGTTTGTAAGGACTTATATCTTCCTGATTAGTCCTTAGGAAGTTAGGAATTTAGACTATCATATAAAGGGTTTTAAAAATGCAACTTATCTTAACTTGATAAAAGCTATTTAAATAAATACTCTGTCAATATATTGTCAGGGCTTTTGAAAGCAACAGGAAAATATGGGGAAAAAATTGGATGGGGGGGGTAGTTGCATTTTATTTGTTTCCAAATTCATGCAATTGGCAACTGTAAAAATAAGAATTTGGGCACTGTTTGAGATAATTTAGGCATAAAGTTTCTTTCTGCTTGTATAGGCTACTGTAGTAAAACCATTACAGAACTGGAGAAGATAGGCAGCACAGTGGATAAAGCACCAGTCATGGATTCAGGAGGACCTGAGTTCAAATCCAGCCTTAGACACTTGATACTTAATAGCTGTGTGACCCTGGGCAAGTCACTTAACCCTCATTGCCACCCCTCAAAAAACAACAACAACATCAACACAACAAACAAAAAACTGTCTGTTAAAGTCAAATGACCAATTAGTAACCAGTTAGCAACTGCTTAATTTAGTTCAAAATAGTTGAAATGGTTGCATGGATAGCCACAATCTGATTGGAATGGCAAGGTTTAAGGGAAATTTCACATATAAATTAATTTTTTCAACATAAATACATTAATGAAGGAGAACTGAAGAGAATCTGTTATAGTCAAGGGTAATATTTTTTCTTTTTTTTTTTTAAAGTGAGGCAGTTGGGGTTAAGTGACTTGCCCAAGGTCACACAGTTAGTAAGTGTTAAGTGTCTGAGGCCAGATTTGAACTCAGGTCCCCCGGAATCCAGGGCTGGTGCTCTATTCACTGCACCACCTAGCTGCCCCAAGAGTAATATTTTTAAGGACAGTCAATCCAAAAAAAAATTAAGCTGAGATGCCTTCAGCCCTGTCTTACTACTATGAGTTCACAGAACCACATAACTTTTAGCAGGGGAAATGACCTCAGACACCTAACTAAACAGTCATTTTGCAGATGAGAAAACCGAGGCCCAGAAAGTAGAAATAATTTGCCTAAAATTGCATAATTAATAAATGGAAGAGCTGGGATTTAAACCTTGGTCTTGTGACCACACAGCCTATGATTTCTCCACTTTAATGATGATGGGGGGGGGGCGGCGAGGAGCATTTGAACTAGAGCTTCTAAGTCTGTAATCCAGCCATTCAGGTTTCCTCCGTGCACTAGTCCATTCCAAGCTCTTTGAGACCTTAGTGCAGGAAAGACTTCCCACTTTTCTCTCCTTTTGCCAGGCCCCCAAAGAAACAGCTATAAGTAGCATTTCTATGGGACTTTAAATTTTGCAAAGCTTTTGACAAAAATTATCCCAATTGATTGTCACAACAACCCCGGGAGCTGGGGCTATTATTACCCTTCTTTTACAGATGAGGCAAATAGAGGTTAAGGGACTAGCTCAGTCATAGAACTAATTAAGTGTATGGGGCCAGATATGAACTCTGGTTAAAGAAAAGAAAGATTTCACATATATGCTCTAATTTAAGAGTTCTTAACTTTTTTGTGTGTATCATGGACCCCTTTGACAAGCTAGTGAAACCACTGCACTCCTTTTTCCAAATGTTTTTAAATGAATAAAGTAAAATATACAGGATTACAAAGGAACTAAATTATATTGAAATAGTTATGAAAATAGAAAAAAATCATGAATTCCAAATTAAGAATGCATGCTCTATTGTACAAAAATAGTTATAGCAGCTCTTTTTGTGGTGGCTAAGAATTGGAAATCAAAGGGATACCCATCAATTGGAGAATGGCTAAACAAGCTGTGGTATATGATAGTGATGGAATATTATTGGGCTATAGGAAATGACACAAAGGATGATTTTAGAAAGGCCTGGAAAGACTTGTATGAACTGATGTATAGTGAAATGAGCAGAACCAAGACAACACTGTGCACAGAGACAGCAATATTGTTTGATGAAGAGCTGTGAATGACTTCACTATTCTTAGCAATACAATGATCCAAGATAATCCTAAAGGACTAATGATGAAGCTTACTATCCAGCTCCAAAGAAAGAACTGGTATTGATTGAACACAGACTGAAGAATGCTATTTTTCACTTTCTTTCATTTTTTTCCTTTTATTCGTGTTCTTATATAAAATGACTAATATGGCAATGTTTTACATAATTGCATATGTATAACTTATATCTAATTGCTTGCCACCTCAGGGAGGGGGGAAGGGATGGAGGGATGGAATTTGGAACTCAAAACTTTAAATAAAAATGTTTTTATTATTATTATTATTATTATTATTTTAAATGCATGCTCTAATTTAATTCTAATTTAACCCTTTCATGTAGGTAAGGTAGGGCAAGGTTTACTATCTCATCTGATAAATTTTGGGGAAATGGTCAGAAAGATTCAATAATATGTCCAAGGTCATAGAGCTACTAACTGACAGAGCTAGGTTTCAAATGAATCTTCTTGCTCTAAATCTAGTGTTCTTCCCATTATACCACAATTGCTTCTTAATCAAATGTGATGAAGGAAGGATCTGAAGAATGCTGAAAAGCAGAAAACTAAGAAGAATGCAAATTATACTCAGCCATTTCAAGATTTATGGGACTTTGTAAATAGTTTGTCTGGTGTGGCATAAGGGGCCACTGACACACCATGCTCCCATCACTACCTGCAACTATTCCAGTGTCTTTGCTCCCTCTTTTAAACTGTTACACACCTATTTGCATATGCAGCAACAGCATGGCATAACAGATAGAATTTTATCATTGGAGATGAGAATGAGTTCAAGCCTGCCTCTGACACATACTGGCTATGGAATCCTGTGTAAGTTACTTAATTTCCAGGCAATTATTGCACGCGCGCGCGTGCGCGCACACACACACACACACACACACACACACACACACACACACACACACCAGGCAATTATCTAAGACTTAAAAGTTGTAAAGAAAATGTAGGCCTGCATGATAGTAAGGTTTTTCATCTGGGAGTGCCCAATACCAATAAAATGCCAGCTCCAGTCCATATCTCTACTTACACCCACAGAAACTATATTTGGTATGTAAATTCTTGATGATCCAAGAATTATATTTATCCAATCTTTTATCTTTCTTCTTTACTTCCCAGCCACAGGTGTTTAGTGGTAGGAAGAGATGAGATTTCAGTCAATCAATTGCTACAACTTATTAGTTAAACCTTTTTTCCTCAGAACAGTTTAAAAACAACTAGATAAAATTTGAGTAGTATCTGCACATAATACATATTGTTTTGATCCCTGTTTGTCCACCAGTGTGTTTGTTGGGCCTCCTCCCAAGAAAGTTTAAAAAATTTGGGAGACATAATTTCTGGGTAAATAGTCATTTTATTAAGAATGCTAGCATTTTGGGAGCAGCTAGGTGGTGCAGTGGATAAAGCACTGGCTTTCGATTCAGGAGGACCTGAGTTCAAATTTGGCTTCAGACACTTGACACTTACTAGCTGTGTGACCCTGGGAAAGTCACTTAACCCTCATTGCCCTGCAAAAAACCAAACCAAACCAAAACAAAACAAAAAGAATGCTAGCATCTTAATAAAAGAGGTCAATGGCAGCACTCTTGAATGTCAAAGACTCTCTTGGTTGCAGGGCTCACAGCATATATACCCTTGGAAGAAGGATGTTCCTCCTTATCAACTCTGATTGATTAACAATTAATGAAGGGGCAGCTAGGTGGTACAGTGGTGGATAAACCTTGGATTCAGGAGGACCTGAGTTCAAATCTGGCCTCAGACACTTGACACTTACTAGCTGTGTGACCCTGGGCAAGTCACTTAACCGCCATTGCCCCTCAAAACAACAACAACAAAAAAGAGAATCTAAAACAATTAATGAGAGCATTAATATTACAATGAGGGGCTGTACCTATTTGAATAAACTCTGATTATTTCATTTACTTCTAAATTACCCCAGGACTTGAGCAATCTAATCAAAGAATTTATCCCTACCCAAAACTGAGTAGAATACAATGGTATTGAGGGCAGCTAGGTGCAATAGTGGATAAAACACTGGCCCTGTATTCAAGAGGACCTGAGTTCAAATCCTACCTCAGATACTTTATACTTACTAGCTGTGTGACCTTGGGCAAGTCACTTAACCCTCACTACCCTGCCCACCCCCCCATAAAAACAATACAGTGGGATTAAATTCTTTGTAAGGTTGGGTGGGGTCTGACCAAGATGGAGGAGAGTTAATTCAATTTCATTATCAGTAATGTCATTCAAGAGATAGAACTTTGAAATGAAGACTATAGAAAAAGGGAAAACTGAATCTCCCCAAATCATTGGTTATTAATAATTATTTCTTTCAGTATTCCAGGAACAGACAATTTCTACAAAGTACAGGGAAATTTAAATACTCCTGGGTCACTAGGCACTTTCCAATGATAGGAGAATATAGTTAGGCATCTAGGTGACTCAGTGGATAGAGTGTGTTGGCCTTAGACTCAAGAAGACCTCAGGTCTTCAAATCCAACCTCAGATGTTTACCAGCTGTGTGACACTGGAAAAGTCACTTGACTTCTGTCTCAGTTTCCTTAACCATAAAATGGGGATAATAATAACACCCACTTCCCAGGATTGTGAGGATCAAATGATACAATAATTGTAAAGTGCTTAGCATAGTGTCTTGCACATAAAAGGTGCTTAATAAATGCTTGTTCCCTTTCTGCTTCCCCTTAATCCTTGCTTCTCAAAAAAATGGGGGGGGAGAGTATGGGTTGCCCCACAAATCATATTTCTAGGATAGTCCAGGCCTGGTTTCTGCTTTTTATTATATACATTACTTCCTTGTCCTACAAATGCTCAATATGAGCCAGGTATCTATCACTGTGCATAGAGTGCTAGACCTGAAGTGCTAGTTAAGAAGACCCTAGTTCAAATCCAACTTCAAGCATTTACTAGCTGTGTGACCCTGGGCAAGTTACTCTTTGCCTCAGTTTCCCCCTCTGTAAAATAGGGATAATAACAACACCTTCCTCCCTCAGGGTCATCATGAGGATCAAATGAGGTAATATTTATAAAGTGGTTTGAAAACTTTAAATCATAGAAATACCAGCTATTTTTGTTATATTGGACTCTTCATAAAGTTGATATAGGTTCCCAAATATTTTTTGACATATGAAATATGAAAAGTCACATACATTTTAATTCATAAAAGTTCACAGTTGCCTACATTTGAGCAGAAAAAAAACATTAATTAGTATTGAAAGGGAGAAATCTCAGCTATGGAAAAAGAATAGTTATTTGAAGACTTTTCTTTGAGGAAGTGATGAAAGAAACATGACTTGAAAAAGAAACCAGTCGTTAACATTTGAATGAGAATACTTTCTTCTCCAGCTTCCCCCAGAAGTCCATCCTTTGTCTATGACCTCATACAACACTTGAACAACCATTGAAAAAGGAGCCCTTCCTTTATTTTCTGGTCTTGTTTCCCAGGTTGTCAGGAAGTGGATTCAGCACCACAAAGTAATGAGTAATGTGCCACCTCGTTGCCTCAGCAATATGTAAAGCTTATAAAGAGGGAAAGCCTGAAGCTGCTAGAAAGGAGGAGGATAATTATTTTAATTAGTTGGTGTGGGGATGAAGAGGATAATGCTACATTATTCTGAACTGATTTTTCTACTACTATTTTGTAGTAGTGTCCTAGACTCTTACTTGGATTCCTTCTGATTAACAATATGCATTAACAAGATAGTTTGGCCAGGATTAAAGAGTTCTGTGTGAGCCAGGTGGTGCAGTGGATAGAGTGCCCAGCCTGGAGTCAGGAAGACCAATCTTCCTGAGTTCAAATCTGGCATCAGACACTTACTAGCTGTGTGACCCTGGGCAGGTCACATAATTCTTTGCCTCAGTTTCCTCATCTGTAAAATGAACTGAAGAAGGAAATGGCAAACCAGTCCAGTATTGCTTACACAAAAACCCCAAATGGGGTCATGAAGAGTCTGACAGGACTGAAGCAATTCAACAACAACAACAAAAATTAGTTTGATGAGATGGTCTCTAAGATCCCGTCCCGTTCTAAATCCTATGATGCCACGAACACTACAGCTCTGGGAGTCTAGTTACCTAGGTGGTTTTCCCTTTATATCTATATTTATGTTCCCCTGTATTGTCTCTGACCCTGGGAAAATCCTGCTCAGTGGGCTGTGCTGTAAGCTTCCTAAAGTTTTAGACACAGAGTAGACCAAAGGGTTGGGCAATGACAACTGATGACAGCCATGTCCTTGACACCACCTTCTGACACCTTCTTTATTCTTTCAGGCCTGTTGGTGTCAGAGGTTTGAGAGCTGTGGGACTTTGGGCAAGTCACACTCTCTTGAGTCTCAGCCTTCTCATTTGTTAAAGAAAAAAGGTTATGCATAATATTTTACATAATCTACCTCACAGGATTGCTGTGAGGACAAAATGAGATAACAACAAGGCAACTACCGTTTGAAAAGGAAAGACACTATTTGTCAGAACACTGTAGGTCAAAGGCACATGGAGGAAAGCAGTGAGCCAGGGTTGCTAGGGAAAGACATGAACCGTGAGGAAAGAGAAGTTTTCTGGGAAATGGCAAGTGGTAGCCGTGGCAGCTGCAGAGGCTCTGGCTAGGGGCCAATGCCTGAGGTTTCCTACTAAGGCAAGATCTGCAGGAGTACAGGCAATAGCTGTCTCCAGACAAGCAGCAGGGGCTCCTAAACTGGGACTAGGTAGGAATACAAAATGACAAGAGAATGACAGAGAAGTCTCTGGAATACATGAAGTTCCTGAGCCATGCTGAGTCCCTGGACCAAGTGAAGTGAATAGGGCAAGACTCCAAAGGGAAACCAGGCAGGGGGGATTGGAGCCAAAACATGGTCTTTACTAAAAAACCTCTAGCCCCACCCTTGTTGTGGGGACTTCCCTTTTCATACTGTGAGTTTCTTCCTTGCCATTTGAATTAGATCTGAGTCCCATTTTATCTGTTCTGTAATAAATCTATTTATGTTCAAGATGCTTATTGTTTGCCTTGGTTGCTAGTAGGTGAGCTGACTCAAGTACTCTAAAAGCAAGCCAAATTCTGGTTTTAATATTTATTTGGGTATGATTCTACTCTATATTACTGTAGTTTTCCAAACCAAAATGCCCATCCCTTGCCACCACTCCTCCCCCATTAGAATGTAATATCTTTTGGGGCAGCTAGGTGGTGCAGTGGATAGAGTACTGGCTCCGGATTCAGGAGGACCTGAGTTCAAATCCGGCTTCAGACACTTGACACATACTAGCTGTGTGACCCTTGGCAAGTCACTTAACCCCAATTGCCTCACCAAAAAAAAGAAAGAAAGAAAGAAGAATGTAATCTCCTTGAGGGCAGGGACTGTCTTAACAATTTGATATTTGCTTCCTTTAGTTCTTTGCATGTAGTAAGCACCAAACAACAAAAACAAAAACCCCAAAACAAAAACAACAAAAAAACCCCAGTTCATTCATTCATTCATTCATTCATTCACAAGCCATGATGTTATTATCTCTAAGTCTCCAAGACTGAATCCTGCATGCCTGCCTCCAGCTGTTAATTTTGTAAAGCACATTGTAAAACATAACTTGGAAAAAAAAACATAACTTGGTACATAGGTGTATTAATGAGCCTCAGCTTAAAGCTTGTGAGCTTTTAGCCTTAATGACATTTTTTACAAGTCCATGCAACCTGACTGAAAGACTGACTGATCTCTCCCCATGCTGATCCTCCTCACCCAGATGACCTATAGTTTAACAATGTCCTTCTCAAAATGCAATGCCCAGAACTGTTATTCAAGATAGCACCTAACTACAGCAGAGTATAACTGGACTATCACCTCCCTTATTCTGAATACTAACCTTCTCTTAATCTGAGGGAAGCTATCATTAGTTTTTTGGCTCCCATGTCACATTGTTTTTCATTTTGTTTTTACAATCCACTATAACCCTCAGATCTTTTTCCACAATTGACTAGTCACATTCATCCTCCATGCTGAACTTATGCAATTGACTTTTTGAATGAACCCATGAAGAACTTTATATTTATCCCTATTGTATTCTTATTATATTTGACTCATCATTCTAATCTGCCCCTCTTTTTGCATCACCTTTCTGCATGCCTTCTCTCTCATATATATATATAATATACATACACATATATACACACTAAAATATATATAACTAAAATGCCAAAAAGAACATATATGTGTGTGTGTGTGTTCTTTTTGGCATTTTAGTTCATTAGAGTGCCACATTTATTTAATTGATTTAACCATGAATATACTTTCATACAGATGAAAATTTATCTGTACCTTGTCTCGTGTGATTCTCAGCCATCTCTTTCCATAAATATTCCATAGAAGACCTTTCCAATGTGGTAAAAGTCTTCCTTTGGTTCTTTTAATATTTTGTGGATTCCAGTACAGCATTTGGACCCACCCATCTGTTATGCCCCTCAATTTTGCTACATGATCTGCCTACCTTTTCTGATTGCTGAGCATGTTTTTTTGACCACTTCTTCCATTGCAAATCTTAACTAACAATGTGCTGTAGCCACCTAACTTTTCATTACTCTTTGGGTCACTTGTAGTCAAGGATATAAAAGGATTGGAATAATGACTCAGGGCATGTAGACAAAGCTTAAAAGGAATCAGGAAAGACCAGGAAAAAAATTAGATAGTAGACAAAGAAATTAGTTGAATATTGTATGTTTCCCCTTTCCCATTTTTTGTCCATTTTGCTAGTTGTTTTGGGGAACCTATTTTACTGAGGAAATTGTATGTAACTTCAAATCAGGAAAAGTCTTGTATTTTCTTGGCCTCAGTAAAATGGAGTTAATGGGGAGTGAAAGAGAAATGTGGGAGATACACATTTTATGGATAAAATAAAACTGAGTTGGGCTAGTTTTCTGAAACTAAGGCTATTTTATATGCATTATTTATGTTGAAATAAAACTCTGCAAAACACCCTTGTACTATTTAAGATCTCTAGATTTAAAACAAAACAAACAAAAAAAAACTTGATTTGTCTTCTACAGTTCCCTGACAACCTTCATTTATTTATCAAGTGCAATTTCATGTTGGAACACTTCTAAATCACATACTCCTGGGCCTATAACTACCAGCTAGCTGTACACTTACTAAACTATATCTGCACTCTGCCTTGTTCTCTTTCTGTCCTGACATAAAACTCCCACTGTTGGTTTTTTAAAGTGTAACTATTACCAATGGCCTAATTTAGGGGGATAAATACAGGGCCCTGTGAAAGAAACCGGTTACTTTCTCTCTTCTGAGCCTTGAACATTTTGTTTATATCACTTCTAATTGCTACTAAAATTTTTTAAGCAGAATTATGGAATAGCCCTGAGGTGATACAGGAAATTGGGTGGATGGTGGTTCCACAGACACAAACTGTCAAATCAGAAGTTGGAGCAGTTATAGGGGGGGTGATAAACTCATTTTAGCTATTTTGAGTGTGAGGTGGTGTTGGAAATATCCTGTAGGTAGCTAGATATGTGAATTTGGAACTTAGGAAGAAAGTCAAGTTTGGAGAAGGAGATCTGGGACCTGTGTAGAGGCGGTAGTTGAAGCTCTGTGAATAAATGAGATTACCAAGGGAAAGGATAGAGAAAAGAGTCAAGAAAAATAAAAGTTTGGGAGTACCCATCTTAAAGAGTGAGGAGACAGGATCATAGCTTGAGACATAGAAAGGATCACAGAAACCATCTAGAGTCCAGGTGCTTTGTTTTCTAGTTAAGGAAGGGACTTGCCCAAGGTGATACAAGTAGTCAGTGTCAGAGGTAGGATTTTAATCTAGAATGCGGCCTTCAGAGCCAGTATTCTATATTACATTGCCTCTGCTAACAAAGGGAATTGGGGAATGCCTATCACCTACTACATGCTTGACACATTCTTGTCATCATTGTTTAGTTGTTTTCAGTCGTGGCTGACTCTTCGTGACCCCTTTCAGGGTTTTCTTAGCAAAGATCCTGCAGTAGTTTGCCATTTCCTTCTCCAGCTAATTTTACAAATGAGGAAACTGAGGCAAACAGGGTTAAATGACTCACCCAGGGTCACACAGCTAGTACATGTCTGAGACCAGATTTGAACACAGGTCTTCCTGACTCCAGGCCTGGCACCCTACCCACTGTACCACCTAGCTACCTATGGGCTTGGCACATAGCAGATCTTCAATATATGTTTGTGGAATTGAATTGAACTACACATTATCTTTCTCAGTGTTATGTGCATAGTTGTTGCTTAATAAATGTTCGTTGAATTGTTAAAATGAATTTCAGTCATTACTTAAAGTATCTCCTTCTTTTTCCTTGAACCCTCACAGGGGCCACCTTTTGTTTGCCACCTAACATTTACAGAATTGTAGGATTTAAGAGTTGGAAGGGAACTCATTGGGCATCTAGTACAAGCTAGTTTATAACCCTTGGGTGAGTTGTGGTGTTTCTGATCTTCTAAAAATCTGCCTCACCTACATCACCTCACTCATTTTCTTCTACCTTATGTCTTACATCTATTCATCAAAAAGGGCAAGTTTCCTTCATGGTCTCTCTGTGTTTCCTTGCTTGCTTCAGTCTTTGTAATGTCTTGCTCATGGTCCTTTATGTCTGTAGCTACCTCACTCTTATTCATTATTCAAACCAATTCCCTCATCTCATTCAAAATTCAGCCAGAATCTTATATCCTCCATGAAGTTTATATAGCCAACTATAACTAACACTTCATGGTACACATACACATAGGAAATAAACGACATGACGGAAATTGAGATAATTGAAACATTACGCCCTGTCACTCTGGAATATATCTCCCCAGGGGACGAGAAAATTACCTTTTAATATTTTATTTTCTTGTCATGCTGTCATCTGTTTCCAAACCACTCTATTCTATGACTAGCTACATCTGTGTTCTATCTCCCGATGTAATCTTCCTGAATAGTCTTTGTCTTTCTTTGATTAATGTATGTATAATACTAGTCATTACATTCTTAAGGAATCTTATCATTTTGGCCTTTTAATCACGTGAGCATCCTTGTGTCCCCTTCCTGCCATAGTCTGCACTAGTATTGTAACAAGACTTAATTGTAAGCAATTTAAATAATAATGCATGTTGTCTTTATAATGCAGCTCTGACCATGTCATTCTGCTCAAACATCTTCAATGGCTTAACATCGCAGGTTCTCCTCCAGCTGGTCCCAATTTGGCTTAATAGATTTACCTCATACCACCTCATTTAGATACTCTATGATCTAGCCAGACTTGCTCTTCCTTGGACACACTACACACCTGATCATTTCTGTTTATGGCCCAGCTCAAGTGCCACATTCTTCATTGTTTCCCTAATTCTTGGTCTTCTAGATGCATTTGATTTCTTCTTTTTCTTTCTTTCTTTTTTTTTTTTTTGGTAAGGCAATTGGGGATGAGTGACTTGCCCAGGGTCACACAGCTAGTAAGTGTTAAGGCCGGATTTGAACTCAGGTCCTCCTGAATCCAGGGCTGGTGCTCTATCCATTGTGCCACCTAGCTGCCCCTAATTGATTTCTTCTTGATGATCTCTCATAGCACTTGGTTTCTACCCTTAATAGAACATATATCATATTATTTTTTTACACATATCATATTCTAACAAATTTATTTAAAAGGCAATGTGATATAATGAAAAGAACAATGGACTTGGAGGCAGGAGAGACCTGAGTTTGAATCCTGTCTCCTATACTTAAAAGATATGTGAATGTGGTCAAATCACTTAACTTCTCCAAGCCTCAGTCTGATTATCTATAAAATGGACAGATCCTATCTCACAAGATTGCTATGAGAATCTAATAAGATAATTCATACAAAGTGTTTTGTAAACTTTAAATCTTAAAACACTGTATTAATGTCAGCTACTATAATAATAATTATTATTATTACATATTCTCTACATATAATAGTTATGATGTTTAAAATCTAAATGTGTGGTGGCTTTAAATTAGAAGCTTTAGCACCAGTCTTTGGGCATTAAGCATTTATTAAAGCATGCTAGGTATTAATAAAAAGGAAAACAGGTGGAGTTCAGAAAGATAAGAAAAGGCCTATCTAGCCTAGAGTTCCAGCCTGTTCTGGTTCTTCCTCAAGTCCTCTGCCATGAGCCTGCTTCATCTATGAACTCCTCTCAAACTGAGTGTGGAAGCTTTTTATAGGTCTGGAGCAGAGGCGGTCCTGACACTCTGCTTCAAGCTGATTGGTAGGTATCATCCAAATCCATTGGTTCAGTGGACTTGAAGGTGGTCTCCTGTTGAGTTCAAAGTCCTTAGCTTCTGAGAACAATACCTCCTTAAGGGCCAGCCAGGTGTGGTTATAATCTAATTAACTTGAAGTAGGCTAATCAGCAAAGTCAATCACTCTCACTTAATTAAATCAATTTAGATTAATCTCCAGGTGAGCCTTTCGGTATCTGCCAAATACCATTATTTTCTCACATAGTCATATACAATTGCATATAACAGTCATTTGATAAACATTTATTGAATGAACTGTAAGTTCTTTGAGGGTAAGGGCCTTACATTTAATGTATTTTTGTATTTGCTATCTTTTTTTGGTTAGATTTACCTAGATCTGAGAGGGGTACTTTGGAGTCCCCCATGATCATTTAACTTTTGTTTTAAGAATTTAAATGCCATACTATTTTATGTATATATGTTTAGTATCTATAGTGAGTAATTTATTACCTATGGCATTTTTCAGCAAACAGTGTTTCTCTGTCTCTTTTAATAAGTTCTATTTTTGCTGTTACTATGTCTGAGGTCATGATTGATACTCCTGCCCTTTTTTTTTTTTTACTTCAGCTACTTTTTTTTTGAAGACACTATGCACCTTTTTTTTTTCCCACTGTATTTCTCATAAACAATGTATTGTTGGATTCAACTTTCTAATTAATTTTGCTATTCTGTTTTATGGGTGAATTCATCCCATTCCTATCCACAGTTAATTGCTTCTTTCTCTTCATGTTATTTTCTTATACTTTTCCTTCTCTGTTTCTCATCCCTAATTTAAGAGTTTGTTTTGCTTAAGACTAATCCCTCTCTTATTCTATCCATTTTCTTATTCACACTTCCCACTTTCCCTTCTTCCTTTTCCTTTCTCTTCCTCTTTGAATGAAGTGTATTTCTATACCCAACTCTGTGTGTATATATGTGTGTGTGTGTGTTCTCTCCTTTGAATCCCTTATGATTGCTTTCTTATGTTTATCTTTTTATCCTTCTTTAACTTCTGTGTTTGTATTTTAAATTTTCTACTTAGTTCATCAAGTCTTCTTTTTTTGTTAGAAGTTCTTTTTCCCTTGTATACTCAGTTTTGCTGGAGAAGTCATTCTTGGTTACAAGTCATAGATCTTTTGCCTTCTGGAGTATCATATTTTAAGCTATTTATATTCTTTTTATAAAGGTAGTTACTAAATCTTGTGTAATCCTGATTGTGGCTCCCTGGTATTTGAATTCTGTCTAGTCACTTGCTATATTTTTTTCTTTGACCTTGGAAGCTCTGGATTTTGGTTATAACATGCCTGGGAATTTACATTTTTTTTCTCCCCAGTAAAACACTGGTAGATTCTTCCTATTCCTACTTTGTCCTCTGGCTCTAAGAGATTTGGGCTTTTTTCTTTTATGGTTTCTTGAAATATCATATCTAGGCTCCTTTTTTGTCATAGTTTTCAGGTTGTCCAATGATGCTTAAATTTGTTTATTTTAATATAAGATATCTAACAGGGCAGCTAGATGGTGCAGTGGCAAAGCACCGGCCCTGGATTCAGGAATACCTGAGTTCAAATCTGGGTTCAGACACTTGACACTTACTAGCTGTGTGACCCTGGGCAAGTCACTTAACCCTCATTGGCCCTGCAAAAAAAACAACCCAAACAAACAAACAAAAAAACAAATGCATGCAAACAAAGGAAATGTAAAATAAAATATAGCAATACAGATAAAATGATTTTTTAAAAATAAGCTATCTAATATTTACTTCTATTTTTTCAATCTTTTGACTTTGAAAATTTCTTGTCTCGTGGAGTTGTTAGTTTCTATTTGGTCAATTCTAATTTTCATGTTTTTAAAGGTTTTGTAAATCTTGTGCCAAGCTATTGATTCTCTTTCCAAATTTTTCTTTCATAGATTTAATTTCTTTCCCCTTCTTAAGTGCTTTCATTTTTAAAAATAAACTTTTAGCTCTTCTTAAAAATTCTTGCTTTATCTCTTCCAAGCATTATGGTTAGATTTGTGCTCTGGCTGCACAAACTAACAAGCTAAGAAACAAACAAATAAAACCCCCCAAACAAAAACACTAAAAAAACCCCTCAAACCCATAGACCTAGGTTACAATAATCACTCAAAATTTATGTGTGGATTAATTACTACACATGAGTCTATAATATTCCAAAGGATCTTTATAACAAGGTATCATAATATTCAAATAATGTTGTTTAAAAGAAATATTCTGCTTTTGATAAGGTACATTTCTAATGAACATGCACGCAATAAGTGTCTAACTACATATTTATAGGGACCTAGATTTGCATAATGTTTCTGAGACTCAACTTCAGTTGATTTATTTCAACCAAGCTTCTTCTCTCACATGTTCTCAGCCACCGAAGTAGTGGTTATGGCTGTGGGTAGGTGGGTGGGTCTCCCTCTCTTTTATGCCTCATGTGCTGCCAGTAAATACCCAGAAAGAGTAAATAAATAAGGATAGATGTCCAAATAGCAGGAAGTATTGGGCAGTACAAACACCCTGCTGTATTTAAAGAAACAAACAAAAATGAAAAATAATAATAACAGTCATGTTGAGATTGGTATTTAGAAATAACTAGCATTTGTATTTTTATGTTTGTTTTAAATTGGGTTGCTCTTTGGGTCAGCAGGAGAGCTGGAAGGTGACTCTTAATACTCTTCTGTTAAGCTATCTGCTTCTTACCAGTTTCTTCCACTTAGTTTCCCAAGCTGATTAACATCATATTCTCTTTCTATTCATGAGTCTAAAATGATCTTTTTTTAAGGGCCTTGCCCAGCCGAGAAAAGTCTCTGCTGTGGTTTTTAGCTCACAGAAGCCCCATGGGTCTCCTCAGCCAGGCATTTATGAAGGCTGCTTTATGTTCTGAGGGTGGAGTCCCTATTTTGAGGGTGGGAAAATAAGTTCTTATTCTCTTGGCTATTTAAGACTCTGTGAGGTATTCCTGGCTGCCTGGCTGCCCTCCTCGGCCACAGGCAATAGGCAGCCTCCAAGATTTCCCTCTTCTTACCCAGAACTGATTAACTTCCACCGAATAGAATCCTTTGAAACTCTTTTTGGGGGCACAAATTCTTAGCCCCAGGCCAGAGATAGCTCTTTGACAGAGAGTGGCATTTCACATGGAAGACAATCAAAAGAAATCAGCTTTATGAACTGTGTGGCCCCCTAGTTCCTCCGACAACATACCCTCTCTGTAATTTAGTACAGACTCTTTCAAGGAAGTCCTGAGAAGTGGATTTTGTTTTCTTTGTAGGTTAAGTTACTAAGAACTCAAAATTCTAATAATGTCTTCAAATTCTATATAATCCCATCGTAATCATATTCTGATTATTTAAAAATACACTTTTTTCTAAACTGAAATATTAAAGGAAAACAAAATTCATCCATTGTATGATCTTGGACAAGTCATATCCATTTTCAGTACCTCGGTTTTCCCATGGGTAAAATGACAGGGTTGGATAAGATACTCCCTAACAGCCTATATTTTTATGAAAACATATATTCTTAGTCAATTCAAATCCGAAGTGGGATACCCTGCAAATATGCAGCAAACTTGCATGCTAAAATGCTATTTATCTTAACAAGAATATCAGAAATGACATTTTAGGTCTGACCAGATATAAAGGGGCCTACAATCACTCCTCTCTAAATCTCTCTATGATGCTGGGCAAGTTACTTTCTTATCCGGGCTTCGATTTCAATTTCTTAATCTGTAAAATTGGGTGGGGGAAGAGTAGATGACCTCTAAAAGCCCCTCTAGCTCAAACCATTCCAGCTCACAACCATGGTAGGAGGCATATTCCTCATTCCCTTCTATCCAAAGTCCTTTCAAGTTAGTTTGAGAGTCCCACCATCCTGCCCACAGGGATTTTCTGCCTCCTTCCAATTCTATAGCACTTACTATTTTTGACTGTTCTTTGGCACTTACAGACTGTGTTGTTAATAACTTATTTAAATAGGTCACTTTGGAAGTTTTTTAAAAATTTCATGCCTTTTCCTTATTTTTGTTCTTTCTTCTATCCTTATACATAAATGTTGATCTTTGTTCTAAGAAGTATTTGGTGTGTCTGTGGAATAAAGGAAGGTGCATTCAAGCTTGAATCACAAGTTTTGTGTTTGAATGTCAGTTATCTTTGTCACCAACTATATGTCCTGGGGGAGAAAAAGTCATGTAATTTCTCTGAGGCTCCCTTTGATCTTCTGTAAAGTGAAAATTTCCATACTATCTACCTCATAAGGTTGCTATTAGGAAAGTACTTTATACACTGTTCACAACTTCAGTTGTTGTTACTCTTATTGCAGGTATTCCGGAATGTAAACTGAGGCAAGTTTTCATATTGTTTATAGTAAAGTCCTATATATCGAAATGTCTACATAATGTACTATACCTAGATCATAAAACTAGACCTGTCCTATAACATTCTTCAAATGTTTTTCATCCACTCACTTCTCATAATAGAAAACCTAACTAAAAGAGAAACAGAAAAATCTAGATGTGTCATTCATGAAGAATTACTAAGTAAGCAAGTTTTGGAATATGTGATTTGCAAAAATGCTTACTGAAAGTAGAAAATGTGGTCAACTTCAAAGGCAATTCTATTTGAAGTAGTGATGGGTGAATATAGATTATCGCATCGCAAATTTAGTTAGAAGGGAGCTTAGAGGTCCTCTCATCCAACCTCCCCACTTTAAAGAGGAAGAAACAAATCCAGGTAGGGTAAGTTACCAAACTGACAAGTTGCAGACCCAGAATTCAAACTCAGATCTTCTGAATTCAACTCCAGTATTTAATCCCATAGGATCTATTTGATAAGTTATTATGAGGATGGCATTGAAATGCTTCACTCATAACCACAGCCATATTCATAATAAGTGACCAAATAGATGCCATGGGATCAGTACTGAATTTGAATATAGAGGCTCTCACAACCTAAACAGAAATAAGGGGCTTTCTTACTACTAGATTTCCAGATCTCTATATATGTAGCTAAGGGGTGATGCGAATAGACTTACTAGACCTGGAGTCAGGAAGACCTGAGTTCAAATCTGGCCTCAAAAATTTACTGGCAGTGTGGCCTTGGGCAAATCACTTAACTTCTGTTTGCCTCAGTTGCCTCAATTGTAAAATGGGAATAACAGCACCTACCTCACAGGATTGTTGTGGGGATCAAATTTGTTAAGTGCTTAGCACAGTCTCTAGCACATAGTAGGCACTGTATAAATGATTGTTTCTTTCCTTCCTTTCTTGGCTGAATCAACAGGCTATCACTTCAAATTACTCTATGCATAACTGGCACTTAACCCCCCCATGCATGTACATAACATGCATGTACACATGCATGTATATATGGACATGTATATATATGCATACATTATGTGTATATACACATACAGTTATGACAAATGTTTTATTTCTGCCATCAAATTTCTAGGTCCACTGAAAGTTCTGTTTCAGGCCTGTTAGACATTTTAGGTTGGTAGCACCCAGAGATAAGGTACTGAAGAGGTGACCTACTTGTCATTCCTCTTCCCACTTTTCTCCTCTGCATCTCTTTAAGTCACAACACTGGCTCAGGTGGCAATTCACTTTCTTAAAAGAGGACTCCTGTTTGCAAGCTGAATAGATGACATTTAGGTAGCATCTTAAAGTTTACAAAGTGCTTGACATATATTATTTTCATCTCATGCAAGTCTTGTATGAGGTGGGGTCTTATGGAATTCTCAATTTACAGATTAGGAAATGAAGGCTTTGGAAGGTAAAAGGGTTTGCTGAGGGCCACACAACTGGCAAGAGTGGGAGGCAGGCTTCAAAACAAGGTTTTCCTGTCTCCCCTTCTAGCACTCCTTTTTCCTGTGCTTTACTGTTGTTGTTGAGTCATGTCTACCTCTTTGTCACCCCATTTGGGGTTTTCTTGGCAAATATACTGGAGAGGTTTGCCATTTCCTTCTCCAGCTCATTTTACAGATGAGGAAACTGAGACAGAGTTAAGTGACTTGTCCAGGGTCCCGCAGCTAGTAAGTGTCTGAGACTGGATTTGAACTCAAATATTCCTGATCCAGGCCTACTGCTCTATCCACTGAGCCAATCTAGCTGCCTCTTAGGCCAAACAGAGGTTAAGTGACTTGTCCAAGGTCACACATCTAGTAAGCGTCTGAGGCCAGATGCTTCTATGCTACACTGCAAAAATTCCAGTGGAACAGGTCTTGATGCAGAACCTATTGCTTTTTGTGCTTAAATGGTGATGCCTATTTCACCTAAAAGTCAGGCAGATTTTTAATCTCCATGATCTCTTAGCACCATGAAATGACTTCAGTACACATAGTATTATTTCTCTATTTCCCTGTCTTTTTTTACTTAGCAATTTTAGGTGTCACACTTGAAACCAGCACATTCCAACGGATAAAAGGGAACTTTTTTTTTTAATGATACTAGTTTCTTTTAAGGTTACCTGATAGTAAACAAAAGAAAAGCATTTCTCATGGCACTTATCACACCTCTCTCCTCAGAATAATTCAAAATTGCTTTCCTTCAGGAATAAGAGAGTTGACTGTCTCCAACTAATATTGCCTAGCTTAAAAAAAATCCCCAGACTAAGAGGAGAAAAACAAATGGAAAAAAATGTGTTTCCATCTGTTTTCAGATACTATCAGTTCTTTCTCAGTAGATGGGTTGCTTTGGGTTTTTTTGACTGTTTTCTCTCACAACCTAGCTAATGTGGGAATGTTTTCCATGACTACTCATGTATAACTTATTTTGAAATGCTTGAATTCTAGTGGGTGGGGGGTGGGAATAGGAGGAAGAGAAGCTGGAACACAAAGTTTTTTTAAAAATTGATGTTAAAATCTTTTGTTACATATATTTTGAAAAATAAAATTCTATTCAATTAAAAAAAAATCCCCAGACTAAAATATACTATTAGGGACATCTGGCTCACCTTACTCATAAGCAGAATTTTAAAAGTAAGGACTATAGTTATTTGGAAAGAGGGTTCTGTCTTTTTACTATATATGACTGTTCCCAGGTGGTAATTACACCAGACTCTAATTATTCCTACAAAATGGGAATGTGTTGTTATCCCCATTGTTTGTTCTCTCTTACGGGTTCCATGAGATTTCTTAGTGGCTGATGGATGTGTGAATTTCACATGAGAACTGCTGTAAATCACCATTTCTAATCTGAAGAACATATCAATTATTTACTAGTCTGCTACTGCTTAGAGTAACTATTAGGGAATTCACCATGACAACATGATGCCCTGTTCTTATACTTCATTTGTGAAACTGACAAACATTAGATTTATGATCTCATAAATTAGTCCATATGTCAGTCCTGTACATATCAGCTTGTTTATTAATACTGACTCCGAAGAGGCTGTTTTTTCTTCCCTTAAGTGAAACTTTATATTGGGAATTACTAAGTCAATAGCCGGGTGTCATTTTCTACCTTTGAATGTCAATTATGAACACACACATTTTTTTTTAATCAGCCACTCAGCTTTTGTAAATGAAGAAATACATAACCAAGGATTGAGCATAGAAGTGATTTAAAAGCATCATGCTGTGCTTGCAAAGCTATGTGAGAGAAAACACAAAATGTATTTTCTGTACTTTCCAAGTTAACACAGTATTAAAAATTATATATGCCATTTCTTGCCTTGCTTATGATTTTAAAAGGAAAATTTTGTACACATTATCTCCTACTGGGCAAGATTTCCAATATTTTCCTATAGAAAACATAGTTTATCATGTCAATGAGTCTATGACTATTAGGAAAATCATGTGGCATTAAAAATTTATTCCATTCTGAATTTATATCTCTATCCTTCCCTTCTTCCCATCCCTTTTGTGAATGCATCTAAGGAAATGAAAAAAATACAGGTGCAGGGAATACAAAAAAGAATTCATCAAAAATCCAGGCTAGGTTAACAATTATTCTCTGAAGCCCCTTGACTGTATAATGAACTGGTGGTTTAGCCAGCCTTGGGAGGGAGTGTGTGTGTGGAGGGGGAAAGAGAAGGGGTGATTGCCATTATCATGATAATGAGGCTTAATAAGCCTGTGTCCATTATGTTTATAGTGAGATAATATGCTCCATTTCATGCTCCCCTGTTACTATAGACAGGGTGACTTCTATTTTTCAGTCATGATAAAAAGGAAGTGTTGATTTCCCATGTTGATTATAGCAGTCTAACTCAGATATCTGGGAAATGAAGTTATGATGTCATGTTCCATAGTTAGAAACACATCCTAAGACTTGCCCATGAATGATTCCCATCAATAACATGGCGGTAACTAGGGATTTTCACAAGGTCAACTTCAATTTATAGGGGAAAAAGTAAATAAACCACACCAGGGTGTGATCATGGTATGAATGATGTGATTTTGGGACTAATGACTAAGGTGATACAGTAAGTAGAGGGCCAGGATTCAAATTCAGATCCTCTTATTGCAAAAGCAATACTCATTCGTTCCCTTTCTCCCTTTTAATGAAGTATCTCTGGGTAGCAGACAGAACCCTGAATGTTTTTTTGTCCGTTGCAGTAATATTGTAGGGAAGGTAATAGCTTAGAGTTTTCTTGTGGCCTTTGCACTAAGCAATAGTCACACCTCATGTGTATTGCCAAATTGGTTTATGTACATTTTGAATAGTAAAAGTAGAACAGAAAATTGAATGGCATTTTAAAAGAGAGCCTTGAAAAATGACCATTCCAGTGTGTATAGTAGAATCCCATATATTATATCAATGCCCATCAAGGGCTCAAGACTTCCTCAATCAATTTAAGATTTGGAAGAAATCAGAAAGTATACCTTGAGTAAAGCCAGGAGCAGAAAAGAGCACATGATGGCTTTTGTGGAGGGTGATGAGGTTTGGAAATTGCTACAATCAGAAAACTAACAGAGGTGGGTAAGAGAAAGATTAAAAAGTAAGGTTACCTAGATTTCCATATATCTGAATTTCTCTTGGTTCCTAAAAATATGGAACAATTGATTCTACTGATTTAGTAATATAGGACAATTTGATTGTTTCAGTCATGTCCAGCTTTTTGTGACCCCATTTGGGATTTTCTTGGCAAAGATACTGGAGTATTTTGTCATTTCCTTCTCCAGCTCATTTTACAGATGAGGAAACTGAGGCAAACAGGGGTAAAGTGACTTGCCCCAGGGTCAACCGGCTAGTATGTGTCTGAGGACAAATGACTCTGGAGGAGAGAGTGAAAATGCTTGGTTACAGATTGCACTGACCACTAAAGGAAAAAAATGGGGAGTGCGTGAAATGGACTAAGATATGAATGCTTGTTAATCCTCCCCACTCATTCCTTTCCCCATCTGATTCTGACTCTCTGGACTTTGCTACCTTGCCTCAGAAGCCTTCTCATCCTGGAACTTCCCTGTGACCATCTCAGCATGGAATATCCCTCCACCCTTGTGGTCTCTTTCTCCCATTGACAAGTTCCTTCCAGGACTTCCATTTTGGTCAAAGGCCTAGACTGGCCATCCTTCATTTCTCTCCCAGCTCTGCTTCTGACTCTCAAGATTTTTGCCACCATGGCCCTGTGTGGCTCCCTCCTCCAACCCCACTTTTCAGCTTCCTTTTAAGTGCTGTCTTCCCTTATAAGGATGAAAGTTCCTTGGGGGCAGGAAGCATCTTTCTTTTTTGCTTGTATTTGTGCCTCCAGTGCTAAGCATGTAACAGTTAACATATTTTTATTGACTATTCCTGTGCCAGTACCACCTCAGAAAGGACAGAGGGAAAGGCTCAGAAACAAACACATACCCCACTAGACCTAAGACTCCAGAAGGAGGAAATAATTTCACCTGGCTCTCCATTTTAAAAATTAATTTCTTCCTCCCCACAATTTCCCGCTTCTGGCCTGAGGATACTTCTGGACACATAGGAGCTCTTGGCTACTCACTGATCAATTTGAAAAAGTAGGGGTCTTCTGGGAGATGCAAGGGAGGAGATAAGAATGCAGAAGCACCTTGAATGCTTCCTCTAAGGGACTGGGGTGGGGAGGTATTTGAGATGGACCTTGAAAGCAGTATGGTACAGTAGAAACATCACTCTATCTTCCTGGAGTCAGGGGATCTGGGTTCAAAATATTTGGGATAATACCTATCACTTCACTTTTCTGGGCCTTAGTTTCCCTCTTCTGCAAAATGACAGGGTTGGATTAGATGACCTCAAATTCAACTCTAACTGTATGGCCCTGAGACTGTGAAGGAGAAAAGGATGGAAGAAGGGACATCACCAATGGAGGGAAGAGCTTGAGCAGACATGACTGTGGGAGAGAAATATAATTAGGGAGACCTCATCCTGCCCCTCATATCACTCAATAATAAAACAAAACAAAACTTTTCCTTTTCTCCCACCATTCTGCCATCCCCAACACACTTTTCCTGTGTCCTTGAGAATAAATTTACTGCAGACAGTGTTACTGGAATTTTAAAGCCCTTGGCCAAATTTCTGGTACAACTTTCAAAACTCTGTCCCTGCCCCTGAATCTCTACCCTAATCCATATCCTCCAATAGGAAATTCGCTCTTCTTTTGTACATGGATATAAATAGTTTTCAAATCATTCCTATGCTACTTTGAAATGTTTAGATTATATTTATGGGACATAGAAACACATTTGTGGTTGATTTCAGATCATGTATGCCCTGATGTGATCTGGACATTCATGCACAGTTTATAAAATGACCTTTTCAGGCCTCTATGCCCCACATTAGCTATATAAAAAGAGATATTACAGGATTAATGACAAAAATATGCAATGCATTAACTGAAGTAGGACTAGAGCTAAGTGGATGTATCTGTGTCCTCATATCACCTTCTACCTAAGTACTTGAATTTCTAAGGAACTCATTTGTATAAATGTGTAAAGAACCCTGGATCTTCAAGAATTTAATTGTTTAAAGTGGTTCACCCAATTTAATGTCAAATTTGGGGCAAATGAGGAAGTGATGTTTTCATTGATTTTTGATTCAAAAATACAAATTGACATCAAAATAGAGAAAATTTGTATATATTATATGTCCCTTGGACCATAAGCTTTTTAAATATCTGCAGATATTGTGAATATTTTTACATAATGTATACTGAACATTCCTATAAAATACAAGAGAATAAGTTTATTTAAGAAATCTGATGGGACCATTTCCTCCACTTTCCTAAGTGATTATAACTCATCCATAAAAACTAACATGAACCAAGAAGTCTAGAGCTCCAACTAACTTGGCTAGGCATGAATCAAAACAGTGGGTAGGGCTAGAGTTAGTTATGAAAATAAGAATGTTAGCCAAACCAAACAATTTTTTAAAAAGCCAGACAGCATAATTATTTTTAAGCAACTGAAAATTAGTTTAAAAAAATCTCGATGCACTAAGTAGGTTCTCTTTTTGTGTATTATTAGGTTATAGATTTATTTATTTCATATAATGTCACATGCTAGTACATGCTAATTTTCTGGGTACATTAAAAAACTGTTTGGCAGGCTATTGTATTTGCTTGTGACAAAAATAATATAAAATGTAGTTGCATAAGTATGCCTGAGAAGTGATCCTTGCAAGTAACAGCTTGTAAGGAATTTAGCTACCTGCATTTTTAAAACATGAGGCTCAATGAGACAAGCCATCTATGATTTAGTAACAGTAAGGAACCTTGCCAGCTTCAGCTTTCTCAGTTTCAAGATGGTGCTCAACTAGCCAAGACTTTATCCATCAGGCAGCAGAGAATCTGAAGGGCTTGCTTTCCCAATAGAAAGCACTTCCCCAAAGGACAAGGGGATAGCTAAGAAAAACATAGGTTTTCCTTATCTCCTTTGTGAAATCAGCTTACTTTTGAACCACAGTTTCTTTCAGAGTTGGGAATTCACTAAAAGTGGCTGCCTTCCTGTGCAGGGTCACCTGAAGGTGTGCAACTTTAAGAGGTGTGGCTAAGTATCTTGAGACCAGCTATTCTATTACATACCAGATTCTCTTCCCACCTTAACTTTCCTTTCATAGGGTGGGAGGGAAAGAATTTGATTCCAAGGGCATTTCAGCACACATGGAAGATTGTTCTGAAAGATAATCATAATGGTAATAAATACAAAATAAAAAGGAAAGAAAATTATCTCAGTGACTCAGGGTAATTTTACAAACACTAGTTGGACACTGTACAGAACTGGGGACCTATTACACTTTGGTTATCAATTCAGCAGGAATGTTATCTGGGCATTTCTGTTGCAATAACAGAATATTATAACATACCTAACGAATGAGGCTCATGCTGTGTGAATATTTGATTCATTTGACTGATGAAAATAGATAACAAAAGCACCAACTTTGATTTAGAAAAGCCCTTCTTACTGAAATGTTAAAAGTGCTTTTTCATACAGACTCAATTTTAATAGCTCAATATATTTATATCTCTACCAAATCCAATTCCCTACCATGTTTCCATGCCTCATGGAGATGATCTTGGGTTATCATGCAATTTAGAGTTTTAAGGGACAGTTCCAAAAAAACTTGTCTAAGGTCACACAAGCAATTATTAGCAAGGCTAGGATTGGACCCATGTCTTCAGAACCCAAATCAAGGACTCTATCACTATCAATCAATAAACATTTTTGTACCAAGTGCCAAGATTATGTTAAGTACTAGCCATGTCTGTGAACTTTAAAAGAAACTTGATAACTATTTCTATGTGATTGTTTTCTTTTGTAATCTTATGTATCTAAAAACATAATTCTGAGATGAGTCCATTGGCTTCACCAGATTGCCAACAGGGTCCAAGACCCAAAAAAGGATTTAAAAAACCCCTATAATTACTATACCACAACAATTCCCAAAATGTACACTGGAAGACTACAAGCTCTGGATGGTCCTTCTAAACTGGGAAGGCTTTGAGAATGGGTCCACTGAGATAGAAGGCTTTTCTGTCACACAGAACCACCCTAGCTTGGTTTGAAGAGGCTCATCAACAGAGAGTGCAGTTAGGTGGTGCATTGAATAGAGTGCCTAGCCTGGAGTCAGGAAGACTCATCTTCATGAATCCAAATCTGACCTCACTTACTAGTTGTGTGACCCTGGGCAAGTCACTTAAACCTGTTTGCCTCAGTTTCCTCATCTGTAAAATGAGCTGGAGAAGCAAATGGCAAACCCCTCTAGTATCTTTGACAAGAAAACCCCAAGTGGGGTCATGAAGAGTCAGGTATAAATGAAATGACTAAACAACAACGAATCAAGAGAGAGCTGCCCTTCAGCTAATGACTTTCAGCTGCAGCAATTCATGAAAACAATCTATGTCACAGAGGGATTCCAATTTACATCAGTGATCATTGGAGATTCTTGAAGAATTCAAGTTCATAAATCATTGATTTAGAGTGAGAATGATCCTTGGAGGCTATGAAATCCAAATTCTCTCTCTCTTACTTAATACGTTTGATACCTTGGGCAAATAATTTAACTTTTACCAGTCTGTTCTCTTGTCTGTAAAATGAGAGGGTTGGACTATATGGCTTCTAATATCTTCACCTTTACATTTATGATTCCTATGATAACATGTCTCTAAAGTTAGGGTCTGGAGAGTAGCAAATTTACAGTAAGATACAGTAAGGAACTGGAGGCAGAGAACTGTTAAGTGTCTACACCAAGATTCCACTCTCAGGCATATTCTGTTTTTATTACTATATTACATGGCCTCCAAGAACTATCTTGGCTTTCTTTCCCAAAACAAATAGAAGGTCCCTATCCAAGGAAAGATTAGGGAAGTCTTCCTAACCCCAGGACCCGTATCACTATTCTGATATTATCTATGATACTGGAGTCAGCAGGGAAGGTAATCACTAGGCAAATACAGGGTGGGCCAAAAGTCATGAAGGGATTTCAATATTTAATAGTTACTTTATTTTTTGTTTTTAATTTACAATACTATAGCATCATATATGGCATATATAGGAAATGAATTTACATTATGTATGAAAAATCAAATATTGTAAATTGGGAAAAGAAAAAGTAATTTTCAAAAAGGCTCACCCTGTATAAGCTGTACAATTCAATTATTTCTTTAAGGCACCAAGACAATTTTTATTTAGGAAAGGAAAAACACTTATAAAATCATTGTACAAAGCCAATGCTGTGTAAGGATAGTATACTGGATGACATTTCTACATTTTGAAATTTCAAGACATCTGGAGCCCTTTTCAAGATTAGATTCCCTACATCTTTTCTCCATGAAAAGGAGTTGACAATTCTAAATGTGATAACCTTAATGTCTTCCCATAAAGTTGTCTGAAAGTTCTTACTGTTAAACAAGAAAATAATCTCCAAGAAATATAATCCCTCTGTACCAATACTAGCCCATGAGGTATGATATCACAAGCCAAATCATGTAAGGTAATTTCACCTCTTAGTACCCATTGTTGTTCAGTTGTTTCAGTCATACCAACTTTATGACTCCTTTTGGGATTTTCATAGCAAAAATAGTGGAGAGGTTTGCCATTTCCATCTCCAGTTCATTTGGCAGGTGAGGAAACTGAGGCAAACAGGGTTAAGTGAGTTGCCCAGGGTTACACAGCTAGTGTCTGAGGCCAGATTTGAACTCTGGAAGATAAATCTTCCTGACTCCGGGCCCTCTATCCACTGTACCACCTAGCTGCCCCATTATAAAGAGCCTATCCTGACATTGCTATCCATTATTTAATACCACTTTGCTTGTTAACACGTTTTAAAATCAATTACATTAAATAAATTTAGTGGAAAAGTCCAGCAATAATTTATGATAATTTATGATTTATGTGATAATTTATATCTATTCTTTCAAAATATAAAGTCTTTATTTTGTTTTTTAAAATCTAAAAAATTAATTCCAACCACTCTCAGGATCCATTACATCACAAGTCTGGAGAACTCTTGATATACTTAGCACTTAAGAGGATGTCATCATTCTCTGATTACACTGGATAATAGCTTTTTTAAACAAAAGGTCTCCTGATACACTTAAATAGACCAGTGACCAACTACTAAAATTAAATTCTAGAAGTTGTGGGACCAAGGAATCTATGCCAAGAACACAATATCCATTCTAATTGGTTAATTGTCTGTGACAAAGACAACACTTCTCAATTACTATCATTTTCTTAGCACTCAAGGTGTACACCAAGGTAAGGTCACATTTAATCCCATACATATGTTTCTCAAGCAAAGATGACACCTATGTAAATCAAGTAAAATGTCGGGAGGGGGTGTGTTGGGGGGGGGAGAGGGTCTGGCAATTTCACAATAATTTGGCCAGCCATAATAGAAAAGAAAAGTAGCCTCTTCATATACATATTCCTGGATAGGGAAAGAATAATATAGTGAACTGAATTATATTGTTTGGCAGTCTATACTGATTTAATTCACCAGATAATTACACAACTCTCCACTTCTCTTTTCTTAGGTAACTACAATAATTAGATGAATTCCTCTGGGGCTTCTAGCTTCACTGGAGCCATTCTAACTGGTAAGTGATAATTAGCAGAAGTTTTAATCTGTTTCTTTTCCATTTTTATCTCTTCTTCCTTTCTGCCACACCTCCCTAATACAAGCAGAATTTTTCAAGGTGCCCCAGACACTTGGATCCACATGCCTGAGGGGCTGGGTCCCTTCTTCACACATTATATGTTGCCATCCAGTGTGTGGATCTTGCTGTAATGGAAAATGATTACCTTTTTAGAACTTCCCTCAAGAATAGCCCTGGATAAATCTGGTTTCCATGTTATCAAGTAAATAGAATGTTTAAAAAGGGAGGAGCATATCTATCAGCAACCAAAAGACTCACTTTTATTGGGTATGTCCTACTTCAGTGACATGTGGGATAATTGGTGGGGCTGTTTCCATTTTGAGAATGGGGCCTTTACCTACATTTTCTGTGAACTGGACGAGGTAAGAACACATATGTGGTTGTGATACTAAACAGATAAATCCAAGTTCTTCAAGCCAAAGTTCCCAGTTCATCTGTGAGTAAGATATTATCCTTCAGTTCAAAGTAGGTTCAGGTAATTCTTTGTGGTTGAAGAACTCTGGAGTGCACACATTTCCCAGCAACTCACCTGTAGTGTATCCTCAGGGCTTAGAACAATACCTGACAAACAGTAGATGCTTAAATGCTTACTGATTGATGGGCTGACTGAGATGAATAGATGTTAGAAATCCATGAGTGCACAGACTAAAATATACTGCAGCTAGAATGAATATTTTGAGACACTTTTTGGAAAAATTAGCTTCATGTCATTTCCATGGTATTCTGAAGTGACTAACTCTGAAATGGAGTATTCAGTATCAACTACATCAGTGTTACACAAGACATGGAACTATCTTTTAGATTACAGAATCTTATAGTCATAAATTTACCTCCAGATCTATTTCTGTTTTTAAAAGACTCGGGTTTTCTGTTGCCTCTCCACAGCGGAGGGTCTATTCTTCATTTGCTTGCTCCTGGAACTATCTATACAGTCCTGGTCATTCTCCTGAGTTCAAATATCACACTACCAATTGCCTACTAGACATTTCCAACAGAATGTCTTGTAGGCATCTCAGATTCACCAAGTCCAAAAGGAGAATTATCTTTCCCTCAAAACCCATCCCTCTTCCAAATTTTCCTATTTCTATTGAGGGCTTCACCATCCTTCTGGTGATGTACATTTGTAATCTGTCATCCTCAATTTTTTATTTTAACTTATTCAATCAGCTGCTAAGTCTTGTCAGTTCTGCCTCCACCACTTCTCTCTTATCTATCTGCTTTCCTCCCTACTCAGCCACCACCCTAATATACGTCATAATCACCTTCTATCTGGACTACTGCACTGGCCTCTTAATTATTTTCTCTGTTTCAAGTCTCTCTCCACTTCAATCCATCCTCCATATAGATGCTGACATACTATTTCTGGCATGGCAGTCTAGTCATGTTAGTCCCTTGCTCAGAAAATTCCAGTGATTCCTTAGTGCTTCCAGGAGAAAATACCTATTTCCTCTATTTGGCATTTAAATTGCTTTACCATCTGGTTCCAGTCTCCCTTTCCAGTTTTATTATACATTGCTCTCATACATGGACTCTGCATTCCACCCCAATTGGCTTATTTGCTCTTCTATCTCCCATCTCCATGCTCTGCACAGGCTATCCCCATTCCTGGAATGCATTTTCTCCTCTCCCTCCACCTCTTGGATTCCCTACCTTCCTCCAAAGCTCAGGTCAATTGCTATCGCCTAGATGAAGCTTACTATCTACCCTACTAAAGTTACCACGTGTATATTCTGTATTTACTTATATTGAGTATGCATTGTTTTCCCTCAGAAGAATTTAAACTCTTTATGTCATCGCACACTATCTAGGCACCCAACAGGCAGGCACTTAATAATCACTTATTGATTGAATAAAAGCTATTATAACTTTATTTTGTTTTGTTTGTTTGGTTTTTGGTGTAAATTTTTTATTCATTTTAAACTTAAATATAAAACCAGAAAAGAAAAAAATGACTTTATCTGGACATAAAAATCTGTGACATAAAGAATAATGCATTGGCCAATAGCCTTGTCCTCTTAAAAGAAGATATATCAAAATCTATGTATGTTGTGGTGATGTCTTTCTTTGATAGCAATAGTACCCATTTAACTATGCTCACTATCATTTCAGAAAGGGTCTTATCACTGTAGATTCCTTAGTATAATTAAGTAAATAAGATCATGAGGGCATAGATTCAGAACTGGAAAGAACCTTAGAGGTCATCAAATCCAACATCTTTGTTTAACAGATATGGAAACTGAGGCCCAAAGAGATTAAGTGACTTATCCAAGGCCTTATAGATAGTAGGTGGCACTTTGTTGGATCAGTGATTTCATTTATCTGGTTCTATTAAAATTCTTTAAAGATATTACTTTCAAGAAAATAATAATAAACAAAAAGGAAATAATTACCTTATTAGCAAAGGTTATATTAAATAAAAATATAATTCAAGATAATTTAGACTCTGCCAAGGACCTATAAACATAGTTCCTAGTATATAATATGCATATAATAAATGCTCTATTTATCAATCTAACTATAAATCCATTAAGTTCTATAAACTTCAGCACCTTCATTTCCCACCTGGCTACACTTCTTTGGACTCTGCATCATGCCCCCACTCCCACCCCCATCCAGAGCCTCATCAGCATTGGTGCTTTCACATCTCATCAATACAATCTCTGCCCTTCTAATTGGAAGACAGAACGAAGGGGTCCTCCTAAAACCTCCATATGATGAGGGGACTAAGGCAAACAATTTTTACATTTCTCACTTGGTTGTATTCCTTTTTATTTCTCCATCACATTCCCTGTCAGGTACCTTTCCCCGCCTCTTTTCAGCTTTCTTTGATGTGTCATCTTCCCCCATTAGACCCTAAGCTCCTTGAGGTCAGAGACTTTCTTTTTCTTTTTTTATGTGTTTGTATCCTCAGTGCTTTGCACAGTGCCTGGTACATAGTAGGTGCTTAATAAATATTTATTGCCTGCCAGATGGATCTTGACCATATCTCTCTAAAATCCTTATCACATTTTATTGGGTTATTTGCATATATGTCTATTCTCACTGCCCACATCTAAACTCCTTGGAGAATAGGAATTATGTCTTATCTTTGTATCTCCCTCAGTACCTAGCACTTGTTCTTATACATTATTTTTTGGTCTGTATCTGTGATTTTATTTTTGGATTTCCTTCCAGATGCAGATTTGTAATAAATCTGTAGCTTTTGTTCAGTTATTTTTCAGTCATGTCTAACTCTTCATGACCCCATTTGGGGTTTTCTTGGCAACTCTACTGGACTGGTTTGCAATTTCCTTCTCAATCTCATTTTACAGAAGGGGAAACCAAAGCAAAGAAGGTGAAGTGACTTGCTCAGGGTCACAGAACTAGTAAGTTTATAAGGCCAGATTTGTACTCAGAAAAATAAATCTTTCTGACTCCAAGCTCAGCACTCTATCCAATGCCCTGCCTAGCTGGCCCAAAATCTGTAACTTAATAGACTTAAAAGAGTTCTCTGGGGACACTGAAAGGTTCAGGGAGGATGTGTCAGAGGTTGGACTTGAACCTGGATCATCTTGACCCCAAGACCAGCCCACTAGCTATTATATCAGGCTTGTATATAGTTGAACCTTAATAAATTTCAAATGAGTGAATTCTAGAAAATTTTTGAAGAAATGAAGTTTTATCACTTTCAAACCCATACAGTGATCTCTACTAGTATAAAAATAGTTTGGCAAGTGGAGTTCATTAGTAGGCGGGAATACCTCTGTTGCTTCCTATATACAGGAGTTACAAGCCAGGCTATGTGAACTCCACGAGGCAGGAGCAGCAGTATAGGCCAGCCCCTTGGACTTCTCCTTACATGATTTGAACCCAGGAGACAGGGTATATATCAAAACGTTTCAGTGGACTAGTGGGACCCAGGCAGCTTTGGCTTGGTCCTTTCCAGGTATTGCTGACAACTCCAAATGCCATCAAAATCAGAGAGAAGGATTCTTGGATCCATTGCTCCATGTAAAACCAGTACCAACACTTGACAAGTAATGCATTCATGGAAATTATGTAATAATGAATAATGTTATCAGTCATTTACATTTGTCACCTACTATCTATGTGATTGTAATTATATCTGTCAATTAATTCACATTTTTTGCTATCATCATTATTCTCAGTTGTTAAATACATATGAGCCTTGGATTATGGGAATTTACCATTTGAAACATTAATTGCCTTTATTCTGAGTTATCAGATTCTGAGCAGCCAAGATGCCAGCCATCCATGAGAAGAATACATACAAGAGCAGGCATTGAACTGTCACAGGAGGGGAGACACGCATGAAGTACAGGTAGTGCACTGCCTTGGGAAAGGCTGAGAGAACAGCTATTGGCAAGAGCTGAGGTTGGATTCTTTTGGCTTCATTTCCCCCCCACATAGCACCAGATGTTCTGGCTATGTAATATAGGTAGCTGGATGTTTTCATCCCAGCCATCTCATTCTATACCTGACTTCAATCCCTGCTTCTACGTGCCTGATACCATGGACGTCTCAGTCCCATGCATCTGATTAAGCCTGACTTAGTTTCCCCTCAATATACTGCATTGGCTATCTGCAGAGCCACAAAGTTTAGCAACGCTCATTTCTCTTTCTTCTCTGTTCTTTTATGGTAACCCCATAATTATCCCAGATGTCATGATGGGATACAATGTTGGATTTGGCCTTGACATCTGTTACTAGTTATATTAGATTATTTAATTTCTCATAATGGCATGAAGATAATTAGGCAGATGATGCAAAAAGTGATGAAACCAGGATATAAATCCTTTTCTTAATTAATATCACAGTTGTCTTAGCCCTGTATTAAAGAAGGATATACCAGCATAAATTATGGACTCTCTTGCAAGTAACTTAAGGAGACATCCATTTTTGTTAGAAGTTACTATAACTGAAATTAATCTGACAACTTTTATATTACATCTTTTCAATTTATTCTCCATAGGGGGGTTCACAGTAATATTAAGTTTAAAAAAGTATCCATTTTTGTTTTTTTATATCTGTTTCATATGTAACAACTGGACAATACATAATTGCAAAATCTCTAAAAGATTCCTTAAACATATTTTTTCTTTCTTTCTTTTTTTTGTGGGGTAATGGGGGTTAAGTGACTTGTCCAGGGTCACACAGCTAATAAATGTCAAGTGTCTGAGGCCAGATTGGAACTCAGGTACTCCTGAATCCAGGGCTGGTGCTTTATCCACTACACCACCTAGCTGCCCCCTAAACATATATTTTTGATAACTCTCATTGGTTGATTTGGTTATTGGAAAAGCTATTTAAAGTTGTATTAAGATCAATTTTGTAGGAAACTTTACAGCTGAGACTTTCTAGCTGATCATCAGCATCTGAAACACCTGAGAGACTTCTCTACAACCACACCTGAGACCATGCCCAGATTTCAGAGCTAGAATCCAGAGCTACATTCAGATGACATCCCAAGAATCATCTGAGAAAATATTTCTAAAGACTTAGATGGACATTTTCCTGTTTTCCATTTCCTATTGCATACACTATTTGTAATATCCACTTCCTAAAGGGGACTGCCCCCTTTAGTATTTTTTTATTTGTAATATCCACTTCCTAAAGGGGACTGCCCCCTTTAGTTGGTTTTTTTTTTTTGGTCAATGTTTCGCTCAAATTCTCTTCTCTTTTTTCATTCCCCTTTCCATTGTTAATCATCATAGAACCCTTTACAAGTATTTGTAATATTATTGCTTCATTTAAGGAAACCATGTTTCTTAATGAAGCATGGGGGGGGGTTGTGAGAAAATAATGGGTTTTGGGACACCCAGAGGCCCCCCTTGAGAGGATAATATTGAGATTGATTAGATTGACTTTGCTGATTATCTCACTTGAAGTTGACTTTGTTGAAATCACACCTACCTGAGGGCCTGGCCCTCAGAGGGTGTGTTCTCTGAGCTCCAACCTCAGCACGTTCTGCTCATGGACTGCCCTCAAGTCCAGTGAACCAATGGTTTTGGGTGATGCTGGCCAATTAACTTGGAGTGGTGTGTAGGGACCACCTCTTGTCCGGACCTGCAGGAAGCTTCTGCTCACAGAGGCATAAGGACTTCCTTTTTTGGCCTGAGACTCAGGTAGCAGTACCTTTTTCTCTCTTTTCCTCTATCCTAGTTAGGCTTTCTTAATTTTTTGAGCCATTTGCTATCTCTCTTTACTAATACCTAGTATACTTTAATAAATGCTTCATGTCCCAAAACTGGTTCTAAAGCTTCTAATGTATAAGTATCAATATATTAGAAACTCCAGCTAATTTTCCCTAAACTTGGGACAGAAGTAAGGCGACCATATATAATTTTAAATGACACAGAAGCATGATACAGGAAGACCTGGGGTTCAAGCATATGACACAGACTGTGTGCCTATAGGCAAATCATCTCATCCCTCAGTGTTCAGACAACTCTCTATAAGTTGCAGAAGAGCTCTCTCTCTCTCTCCCTCCCTCCCTTCCTTCCTCTCTTTCCCTCCCTCCCTCCTTCCCCCTCTCTCTCCATCCCATACTTCTTTCCCTTCCTCTCCACTTTTCTCCCAACTTTTCCTTCTCTCCACTCTTTCTCCCCCTTCCTTTCTCTGTCTACTTATACACATACATATCTACATCCACATATATACAGAAACACACACACACACATATATCAGAAGATAACAATTTTAGAATGGCTCCTATATATTTGGGATATACTGAGTATTAAACAGACTTAAATATTTTGCACAGATGCATGACTGGGGCCATGCCAACACATAGAAAGAATAATGTTTCAGGACAAACTATCACCACATCAGTATCCTCAATTCCTCTTCCACTTTGGTCCAATACGAAGGGCAAGGATAGTGTTCTTTATCTGACTTGGCTTCAGGTTTCCACTGTCTCAATTCCCTTTGTTACTCAATCTGTAGTCAATTATCCTACATTTAAGCTAAAGGTCTGGGTGAATTTGGAAATATGTCTAGCCACTAACTGTGGTGATGATTTGATCATTTTCCCCTGAAACTGCTGTCCCAGAGGCAGCTTTTGAAATGTTTTTTTTTTTCACCTTGGACAGAAGCTTTTTTGTAAACAAGCTATTAACCTGAATTTGGATAGTGTACATAACAGCTTAAGCATGGAAGCCAACTGTTACTGTCCTCAAAGACAAAAACTTGCCTCAAATAATTAAAGTGTCCCAGTTCCTTTTAAGTTGCCTTCATGTTAATTAGCTACACAGTTCTTTTCTTTTTTTTAAGTGAAACAAATGAAATATGTTGCATGAAATACACATACCACATGAAATATGCAGTAGTGGCTGTGCTTCTGTGCTTTGAGAATACAGTTTTGTAGAATCGTTTGTGCAGCTGACTCAGTGCTATGCTTTATATTAAGCAATGAGTCTAAAACTATTTTAAAACATCTAGGGTCAAGTCCCAAAATAGGACTTTTCCATTTGACTAAAACAAAAAAAAACATCCCCAAAGACTTTCCTACATTCAGAAGGGAAACTAAGCCTATTTTAAAGATAAAATTTTATGCTGTTCAGGCTTTAATGTTGTCAATAACTAAGAAATAAGCCTGGAAGAAAAGAGGTTAGATTTTCACCGGTTTGGCTTCTAAGCAGAAAATCATAAGCCTGTCACTTAACAGTTTACTTGCAAGAATAGTGGAGTAAAACAGGGAAAAAGAAGACATCTCCCAAATATGAACATTAGCTGGACATCATTCAATAATGAAGGCTAAGAGGAAAATTATAAAGCTATAAGCTATTATTAAATGTCCTGCTCCTATTATTAAATGTATATATACTATGCTACACCACACACACACACACACACACACATCAAATGTGAAAGATAAAAACTCGTACAAAATCAGCTGTGGAAAGAGATATCTTATATCTTAGTGGATGCAAGGTAATTAAGCCAAAAGGCAAGAAAGTGCAGGAAATGTTGTTTTATGACCTTTTAGGTCATTAATTATGAATGTCATCATCTCAAACTAATTTTCATAAAAGCTTCAATTCACCCTGGTGACCTTTGCTGTTATCATTCATCTTCCCTATTATCACTCTCCCACCACTCACCCAGTAACAACAACGTGGAACATACTTTGGCATAACCATGCTGTCACCTCCCCATAATTCTCTCCGAAATTTCCTTAAATGAAATTTCTATTGCTTGGAAAACAAATAAAACAAAATGAAGTCAACAATTAGCTTCTTGACAATGAGACTAATTGCCCCCTTTCTACCTTTCTTTTATCAAAGCTGTAGGTATATATCTTTTTTTTTTTTTTTGGCAAAACTGTAGGGAATCTCTATTCCCTATTTGGTAATAACCAGACCTTTGATTCTAAGAACTCACTTAATACCATGCTTTTCTCTGGGATTTCCCCCTAATATTTTCAACTATTCACTTAGGGAAAGTCTACATTATATAGCACAATTCCTGTCATATAGAAAGCAGTTAATATATGCCTGGTGACTAACTATACTGAGTAGATTGCCAATAACACATCTGGATCATTTAATTACATTGTATTACATAAAAGCAGGGAAATTAATGATGTATGCATGTTACAGATCCAAATGAACCCAAACAGTCAGAAACCAAGATCCATTCTGGCACGAATCAATCTACAATTGAACTAAGATCACTGTCAACATGGAGATCTACCTTATAGGAACAATCATGAAATACCCTACCTTGTATGTAGACGGAGCATCCGCTTCAAAAATTTCTTTGGGAACTCCAGGCTGGAGGAATGCAATGAACAGTAAAAGATGTTTTGGTCCACTAGACTTCCCTTGCAAATATAGTGTAGACATAGCCTTAGAGACTTTGCTTTATCTCCTGCTTATTCTGGACCTCTTCTGGATTCTGATCTTGGACTATTTCTCTTCTTTTTTTTCACACTTTCCCTGAGTCCAAAGATTCTACCATCCACCCCGTGCTTGTGGTTTCTTAATCTTACTGTCCACCCCACATCTTTTTATCCTGTTGAATCTTGCCTCCCAGTTATCTCTTCAGCATCTCCTCCTCAGTATCTCATCAGCAATTCAAGTGTAACATGACCAAGATTGTTGTCTGCCACTTTCCTCATAAACTTTTCCCCTTACTCTGCTCAGTCTTGTTATCCGACTCTTCCCTTTCTTGCCTCTTACCCAAACTCCACCCCCCAATATTTGCCCTTTCTGGCTACTGAGCCTCTCTTTCAAATCTTATTTGAATAGGAGAATTTTTATTTGTATTAAATGCTCTTAAACAGCTCCTCCAAATCAGAACCTGCATTTCTCTCTCTCCAAATCTCACTGTACATCGTTATTGACACCTCATACTATAAAAATCAAGCTTTACAGGTTCCTCATTAAATAAGGCAATGAGAAGTCATAGTTAATTGACAGTATGAAATATGTCACATATGCATTGACAAATTACCCTTATTATTTTCATTTACTGAGTATATAATAGTGTGCTTAGCTCTTTGTTCATGAAAGAGGTGGTCTATGCTCTTATAGATTTGACATTAGGTATATTAAACAAGATATCAGTGATGTTGATAGGATTAAGTCATTTGTGAGGGGTGCTCAGAAAAAAGAATGAATGGCTCAAGTAGGCAGCATTGATCATAGATTTAGAGATGGAAGTGACCTGAGAAGTCATTGAATCTAATCCCCTCATTTTACAGATTACAGAAGCAGGCTTCTCCTGCTTATCAAATGTTTAATTCTGAACAAGTCCTCTAAACTTATTGAGGTGTTAGTTTCCTTCTCTGTTAAATGAATGATTTGTATCTCTATGGTTGCTTCCATGAGCTCATGAGGTATGGAAATAATAAAATCAACTCAATTCCTTGGACAATCTCAAATTGAACTGGCCTATAGGGTTGGGGGAGAAGTGAACAGGTGCTATTTATCTTACAATTGGTCCATTTCTCTCTTATGTTGGTTTAACAACTATGTGTATACAAAAGGTACAGTCCCTTCCTTACTTCAGAGACTTCCTAAAATTTCATCTTTATAAGTCTGATTTTGCAAACAACAATGCAAATTCAAGTAGGCACTGTCTTTGTTCTTCAGTTGTTCATATTTAAAAAGGACAATAATGAGACAGGAAGATGCAGACAAAGACACACACACATACACAGATGCATCTGTATATACACCTAGGAACAAAGCTATAGCAGGAAACTAAACATTAACTATGGGCTTTTAATATAATAGGCTGAAATTCAATAAGGCAAAGGATGGTAAAACTACACTTCAGAGAGATTTTAAGAAGCTTTTGAAGGATTGGGGAGATGAAAGGGAGGGGGAGTGTTTTGCACAAAAATGTCATCAAGAAACAGGCAATAACAAGGTGAATAGCATTGTTCATGTATCCTTCCCCTAGAGGCCAGTGCAATTTGGCCAGGCATGGGGAACTGATTGTTCATTTTATTCTTTTTATTTCTCATAGGTTCATAAGACTCCTAGAAACTTTAAGCTGAAAGAAAGGACTTTAAGAGATCCATACTCCTCATGTAACAGTAAGAAAACTATCACAGAGGGGCTTAAGTGAATTGCTCAAGACTACACAGTAGCAAAACTTAGGACACTTTTCTTCTAGCCAATTGTCTTTCTTAGGTTCTACTTTTTGCTGCCTAATTGAAACCAACCCTTTCTCTTGACCACCTCCCCCTTCTTAGTCCATGTAAAATATATACATATACATATATATGTATGTGTATACATATATATATACATACATATAGTTATGTAGAAAATTTATATTATTATCAATTAAAATTAATTATATATAATTATATTGATTAATATCTAGAATATATATTCCTGTTGTTTCTTCTGTTTAATGTCTGCATCAGACAGGTTCTTGTCTTTGGTGCCTTAAAGCAAACAAACTCAAAACCCCGAAACAAACCAACAGATTTTAAGGCCAGGTGTCTCTTTTGGAGATGTAGGAGGAACAGAAGGGAAGGTATTTTCAGTTAAGTGCTGAGAGGGAATTGGATTTGTCTCAGTTTGCTTATATTAATCTCAAGTTTATATTAATGCTACTGTTGATGGTCATTCCCCCTACTACCACCTTCTGAAACTTATTACAAACCAAGCCTGCAAAGTTTTGGCCTTTTCCTCTTACTCATCATATTTTATAAATATGATTTATAAATTTACAAACAAATGATTTTATAAATATGATTTCAGTCTTCTTGGTTGACGCACTACTACAAGGTAGATCCCCTCCTCATCATTCTTAACTATTTTCACCTTTTTCCAGCTAAGGCTCCTTTCCCCAAACTTTCCTATGCTTTAACATGACCATGGTTGGGCAAAGGAAGAGCACTCTTTCAGGTGAAGACTATCCACTTTTTTATGATGATAACCATAACTGGCATTTTTATTTATTATTACCTTTGATTGACTGACTCACTGGAATTACTTTGTCATGATACTCATGGCTAACACTGTATCCTAGGAGTACAGAGGAGGGCCAAGCACAGGCAGAAAAGATGCTCAGAGTTAGCTATGGGCAATGACAATGATGTCTTAAAGGCTTCCCTCTTATCACAAGTCCTCACTGCCAAAATTTTATTCCATTATACGTTTTTTTCTTTTGTCAGCAAACACATCATTTAAAGAATTTTGATAAAAGCCAATTAACCAACTAAACAGAAAAACCCAAAACAACAAAAAAACAAACCCCAAACTCAAACCCAAACCAACCAACCAACCAAACATGCAAAAACAGAACTGCTCAGGCCTTCCGTTTTGATAGGTAGAATCATTCATTTTGTAGAATTTCAGGGGTACAAGATATCTGTGAAATTTCACAGCTTTTTCAGTACTACTTGGAGAAGTCATAAAAAATGAAGTGGTTAATGGAACTGAGAACAGGTAACTAAGTCTTCCACTCTCTTCTTCCAATAACCCCATCAGTTACAATTAAATCTAACCAGCTTAAACAAAACTCTTCCTGGTCATTAGCAGTCATCATGGGGATAACACACTCATCATAATGATGTTAACATTTTAAATGCTCAGTTAATATTTTTTGTTTTTTGTCTTTTTGGCAAGGCAATGAGGGTTAAGTGACTTGCCCAGGGTCACATAGCTAGTAAGTGTCAAGTGTCTGAGGCCAGATTTGAACTCAGGTCCTCCTGAATCCAGGGCAGGTGTTTTGTCCACTGTGCCACCTAGCTGCCCCCCAATGTTCAGTTAATATTAACTCCTCCAACCTACTAACAGCTAGCATTTAGGTAATGCTGTAAAGTTTACAAAGGGCTATATAATTTGTTTTTTTATACTAACAACTATGGGAGGTAGGTACTAGTATCCCCATTTTGCAGATGAAGAAATTGAGACAGTTCAAGGACTTGTCTAGGTTCACACAGCTAATGTCTGAAGCTGGATCTGAACTCAGATCTTTTCGACTCCAGGTCCAGTGTTCTAGCTACTGTGTATCTAAGCTGTCTGAGCACAGGGAGATAGGGAATGGAAAATGTGTAGGAAACAGACTCCTCAGGTGAGGGAACAAAATAAAAAAGTAAACTTTGAAATTATTGGTTTAGTGAAACTCATTTAAGAGTAGTCCTTTTTTTTTCTCTACAAAACTAAAACTTCCCTTTTTTGTTGACTGATCTATTAGCAGGCATTCTGTTGTCTATTGGCTAGAAGACAATTCTATAGACTATATATTTAGAGAGAAAGTAACAAAGACAAAAAACTCAAGTGCCAACCACCCTTCCTTCCTTGAAGAGGTAGGATATTGTACAAACATATTGTATGTTAATTTGTGGGGACTGTTTTGTTATTCTTTTTCCTTTTTGTTTATTATTTGGTACAAAGGATAGCCCTGTGGGGAGGAGAGAGAGGAAGAATACATTTGGAAATAAAGGTGATGTTAAAACAAAATTAAAAAAAAAATTAAACTTAATAAGGCAGGAGTTCTTCACCTTTTCTTATGTCATGGCCCCTTTGGGCAGTTTGATGAAGCCTGTGGATTCCTTCTCAGAATAATGGTTTTAAACACATAAAATAAAATAAATAGTATTGCAAAGGAAACCAATTATATTGAAATACAGTTATCAAAATATTTTTTAAAAATTACAAGTTCACAGACCCCAGATTAAGAATGTCTGTACTAAAAGGTTAAAAAAAAAGATTTTTATTCATCATCTGGTGAAAGAATGGGAACAATATTTTTTCAATTTATTAGTAAAGTATTTTTATAGCTATTTCTAAGACCATGTAAGGAGAAAAATGTATTTGTATATACACATACATACATATAAGTATATATATGTATATATATACACACACACACATACACAGATATTTGTGTGTGTGTGTATGAGAGAGAGAGAGAGAGAGAGAGAGAGAGAGAGAGAGAGAGAGAGAGAGAGAGAGAGAGAGAGAACTTTAGACTATTCCAAGAATGAAGTTTGCTACTTATTACACCTAGGAACCATACTGTGATTTTTGTTCTGGTATTAATTTTCAATTTACACTTTAAAGTCAGACTCAGGTCTTGTTTGAATTAGATGTGTAGGTGTGAAGCTTCCATATTTCTCTCACTGTATGGATAAAAGGAGCTTTCTACATGCAATTTTAATACATTTTCATAGGATTTAAAAATAAGTTTTGCTATTAGTTTTTAAATTTCCTTTAAAAAAACTTGGCAGGATCATTTCATTGTAAAAGCATCCATTCATTATGTATCCCTATGTTAGTACAAAAGTGCTTTGAGGGTAGACAATTTATAAAGCATTAAGGAAAAGGCAAGGTTTGAATATAATTTTTTTAAAACAAGGTATCAGAAAAAATCTACCCTTTAATGTGTGATATTCCATTAATGTATCCTTGGAGCTTTGGGATTCTATATGTTCATGTGGGGAAAGAATATAGGTGATAGTCTTAACTCTTCTCAGCAGTATAATGATCTAAGACAATTCCAAAGGACTCATGATGGAAAATATTCTCCACATCCAGAAAAAAAGAACTGTAGAATCTGAATTCAGATTGAACCATACTGTTTCTTCTCTTTTGTTGTTTTTTTTTCTTTTTTTGAGATTTCCCCCCTTTTTTCTGATTCTTCCTTCACAACATGACTAATGCAGAAATATGTTTAATGTGATTGTACATGTATAACCTATATCAGATTGCTCTCTGTCTTGGAGAAGGGATAGGGAAGGGAGATAGGGAGAAAAATTTGGAACTCAAAATGTTATAAAAGACAAATGTTGAAAACTATTTTTACATGTAACTGGAAAATAATAAAATACTTTTTTTTTAAAGAAAGAATATAGGGGTAGAGAATGGATCTGTGATTTCACTGATATGAAAAATATAATGAATTTGGACTAATGAGGTCTTCTCCTTCTCTGCAACTGATAGAATTGGAGAGCTGCCCAGAACAGAGAGAGGCAAAGAGCCCTGCCCAGCGTTCCACAGCCAGTATGTCTCAGAAGTAGGACTTGAACACAGGTATTCTGAGCTCCAAGTTCAGCTCTGTATCCACCAGGCCACACTGCTTAGTGTGGGGGATACAGAAACAAAAGATAAAGCATTCCTTCCCTCAAATAGCTTACTTTTAACTGGGGGTAAGCAATGCATACACATATAAGTATATACAACATAAATGAAAAGTAAGTACAAAGTAATTTTTTTTTTTTTTTTGCGGGGGAGGAGGAGGCAACAGAATCTAAGGGGCAGGAAAGGAATCATGGAGGGTGTGATGACTGAGCTGAGATCTGAAGACCACTAGGGAAGTGAGAAAGGAAAGTTTTGGATAGATTCTGTAGAGAGAGAGTAATTATAATAAGACTGCAAAGGTAAGTTAGAGCTAAGCTGTGAAGGACTTTAAATGCCAAACTGAGGAATCTGCATAAAGTCCTACAGGTAATAGGGATCCACTGGACTTACTGAGGAGGGGACGATGATCAGATGAAGAAATTGATGCCCAGCGAAATAAAATGACTTCCCCCAAATGGCAGAACTGGGTTTCAAACCCCAGTGTCATGATTCCTAACCTAGTGCTTCCCTTCCACTTCAATTACATCATGTTGCCTCCAGTTTTAAAGTGGGGATTACAGGATCATCAGACTTAGTGCTGAAAGGGACCTTAGAGGTCATCTAGTTCAGTCTCTTCATTTTATAAAGGGGGCCCAGAGGACCAAAGAGCTTAAGTGACTTGCTTACAGAACCCTGACTGTAAATTAGTCAGTCAATAAGCATTTATCAAGCACCTGCTTTGCCACATACATGACCATACACAAATTTTATTTTGTGATAATGCTACCCAAATATGGCTGCTGTGTTTATAAATGCCTAGGATGCCACATTATTGTCTGTGGAAGAAATGACATAAGGTCATTGCATACATGATCAAGAATTACACTGCTGTGGTTGAGAGGTCACGACTCTTGAAACAGGCCTTCAACCAGCCATTAATTCCCTTATTGTTGAAGTTGTCAATGCAGGGGCCTTTCCTCATGACCTTAAAGGATCAAACAGAAACTCCTTTATTTCTCTATGGCTGTTGATAACCTGCCCCCACACCACCTTTCTGGCCTCATTACACATGAGACCTTTCACATACTGGCTGCTCCAACCAAGTGGCCTGTTTACTGTTCTGTGCCCCTGCAGTGGCCATCCCTCATACCCGGGATGCTCGCCCTCATCACACTGACTTCTTAGAATCCATTGTCTCAGTGGATAGAGCACCGACCCTGGAGTCAGGGGGACCTGAGTTCAAATCCAACCTCAGACACTTGACACTAGCTGTGTGACCCCGGGCAAGTCACTTAACCCCAATTGCCTCACCAAAAAAAAAAAAAAAAAAGAATCCATTATCTCCTTCCAAATTCAGCACAAGCACCAGCCTTGCTGTGTAACGCTTTTCTGGTGCCTTCCCACCTCCGAGCTTCTTCAGTTATTATACATAATCTTGTGAGGCACAATGCTGCTGTGGGTAGAGAGACAGAAAGACCTTGGAGACAGAAAGACCAGCCTTATGTCTCTGACATCCACTGATTCCCTGACCCCGGGCAAGTGACTTAAGCTCTTAGTGGCTCCAGGCTAAGAAGGTGCCTATCTGTATTGGTGCAAGAAGTCCCTCTAGAATGATGAACTCAGAGGTCCTCTTGCAACCTTCACCCCCTGCTGTTTACATATAACTAAATATGTGTATTTCCCCCCTCCCCCACCCATGTAAACTCCTTAAGGTCAGGGACAGTTTCTTTTTTGTCTTTGTACTCCCAGTGGTACCCAGCACCCAGCAGATGCTTAACAAATACTATGATTAATTGGTAAATCACAAATGGGATCCATGATATCCATGGGCTAGGTGTCATGAATTTCCTCCTGTTCATACAGGAAAGTATCAGCCATAAGATATGGGATCATAGATTTAGAACAGAGAGAGTCTAATCCAAGCATTTTATAGTTAAAGAAACAGATTTTAAGAGAGGTAAAGCAACTTGCCTACAGTCACACAGTTAATTAATGGAAGAGGAAGAAATTTGAACCCATGCCCTCTGATTCCATCCAGTGTTCTTTCTTTCATATCATGCTACCAACTCCTTTCAGGTGATGATGGAGGAAAGTTCTCTTGATCCCATCCATCTTAGATATATTCTCCAGGGAAAAGAGCCACAAGCATACCTCTCAGGCAGCCCTAACATCACCAGGAGTTGGCTCATAAAAGTAGGTGACCCCTTCGCACCACCACTGGGGAATTTTTTTTTCATTTTGTTAACTAAGTGGTCTCTCGACGTATCTCACTGAGCTAAGCTTACCCTTCATGTATATACTGAGCAAGCCATCTGCAGTCAAGTCTCAGTAATCAAAGAGTTTTCAGAGAATTGTTTCAAAACCGAGCTAATCAAACCTTTGCCAGGAAAATAATGTCTGCACTCGAGGCAGAAAGACTTAGCTATGTGTTTGCGAAAGCTATCCACAAAGGCCTTGTGGGAATGGGAGGAACAGTTCTATTCAAGTGTAAAAAAAAATGGGGCAAGGGTATCTCCCATCACAAGTGGAAACAATACTAGATTTATAATCATGAGACCTAACTTTGAATTCTAGATTCTACTTAGAACTTGTGAGACCATCAGAAAGTCATTTAATGTCCTTAGGCTTTTATCTCATCTGTAAAATGAGAGTGCTGCACTAAATGATTTCTGGGGTCATTCAGCCTCAAAATCCTATGTTCCTTGGTTCACTGGTATACACAGTGACATATGCCATCCTGTTAGATACTGCACAGCCTTTCTTGGATGCTTTTTTGTGGTTTTTTTTTGGGAGTTGATCAGAGTTGAGTGACTTGCCAGGGTCACAGAGCTGCTAAGTGTCTGAGGCCTGATCTCAGTTCAGGTTTCCCTGACTCGAGGGCCAGCACTCTATCCACTGTGCCACCTAGCTTCCCCAGTTGGGTGCTTTTAAAATCATGCACACACTTCCTTACAGTCTAGCCACAACCCCAGTCATCCATAATACTACTTCTGTTTCCAAAACACTTCTGAGCATTCAATAGAAGGCATTCAATAAATAATTTATTGATTAATTGGCTTCATTTTATTAGCAAAAAAAAAAAAAAGGAAAGGAAAATTTCAAGATACTTTGTGCCCACATTTAATTTACACATTTGAAGAAACTTATTTAAAAATATTTCTTTCTGCTCAGTATGTCAAAATCTTTTACCTTAATGTGCCTTGACTTTGGACACATGTTATCTATTAATCTGTATTGTCAGACAACATGTTAACACATCGTTAGATGTCTCATTACACATCTTACCATCTGACACACCATTGACGATGATATAATTGGGGAGGGGAAGAGAAATCTAGGTAACCTTTTCTTAAAAATCTGAATATGAGGGGCGGCTAGGTGGTACAGTGGATAAAGCACCAGCCCTGGATTCAGGAGTACCTGAGTTCAAATCCGGCCTCAGACACTTGACTCTTACTAGCTGTGTGACCCTGGGCAAGTCACTTAACCCCCATTGCCCTGCAAAAAAAAAAATCTGAATATGATCACTTGAGAATAATTAAACTGTAGAGTCTGCCTCCTCCACCCCCACTAAAGTAGTATTTTTATATTAAGTGGTGATAAATAGAATGGAATTTTGTATAATTCTTGTTACATCACTTCGGGGGGTCTTGATTCTGAAATAAGCAATATATTAAATTAGGTAACATTCCCCATGAAAGACTGAAATATGCACACAACAAGTATGCTGTGATACCAGGAAACATCAATCCCATGGAGAAATGTTTATAGCCTATGAAGAGGGCAGGTTTATAAAGCTCTGGCCACAGACAGCTAAGAAAGGCTGAATGTTATTGTGGGATAAAACTATGGCAGACTTCTAGGAATGAGAATCTATGATTAATTAGATTACAAGTTACCAATGAAAACATGATTTGATAAAGTCAGTTCATCATAATTTTGCTGACAGATTGACTGTTCACACTGAACACATGGTTTCATGTTGTCTGCCTGGTGAAGATCACCATTAATGAGGAGGATAAAAAGAGAGTAAAGAAAGACACCCGAAGCCCAACAACACTTCAAATAAATTTTCAGCCCTAACTCTAATTGCAACTCTGAGAAGTTATTACTGAACACCAAGGTGTGCCTGAAGAGGGAAAGTTTTAAGCCCTGATGATCAGAGCCATTACTTATGCCCATTTTATACAAGTAATTAATAAGACTAAGATGGCGCAAAGCGTTGGGCAGGAAGCATGCAGCTTACTCAGAGCAAAGGCCAAAACCTTTTGGTTAACTTAAAGCAGGGCTTCTTCATCTTTTGTGTGTCATGCATCCCTTGGGCAGTTGGGTGAGGCCTATGGACTCCCTCTCAGAATCATGTTTTTAAATTCACAAAATAAAATTACACAGGAATACAAAGGAAATCAATGATTTTAAAATGTGGTTTTCATAATAAGACAAAAACAAGTTCACATGACCCAGTTTAAGCACTTCTGAATTAAAGTTTCTAAGTCTGTAAGGATTCTGAATCAGACTCTCCCTCCAACATCCCCAAATACACCCAAGGGGAAAACTTTTGCAAGGAAATCTAAATGTGTGGCCTCATCTAGGTACCATTTTTACATGAGATTGAGAGACATTATCTCCCATTCTCTTGTAGTCCCCAGCAGTCACTACAATGCTTTTGGTACACAGTAGGCACTCAATAAATGTTTAGTGACTGATCTGGCATATGTTGAGCAATCAACATTTATCAAGCACCAACTAGGTGCCAATTTTTGTGCTAGGAAGTGGAGCTAAAAATACAAAGAATGAAAAGATGGCTACTTACAAGAAGAGTACATTCTAATGGAGGAGACAAGTACATTATGCAAGTCTATACACATATATATGTGTGCATATATATATACATATATGTATATATATGCCTATACATATGTGTGCATATATACACATATATGTGTATATATGCCTATACATATGTGTGCATATATACACATATATATGTTATTTGTTTCAGTTGTATCCAACTCTTTGTGACTCCAATTGGGGTTTTCTTGGCAAAGATACTGGAGTGGTTTGACATTTCCTTCTCTAGCTCATTTTAAAGATGAGGAAACTGAAGCCAATAGGGTTCAGTGACTTGCCCAGGGTCACACAGCTCATTAGTGTCTGAGGCTGGATTTGAACTCGGGTCTTCCTGACTCCAGGCTAGCCACTCTATCCACTGTGCCACCTAGTTGCCCTTTATATAGTTATATGTATGTGTGTATTATATGTACTTATCTCACATATACACATACATATGTAATACAATATTACCAAAGTTAATTAGTAACTTTGATGTTATATCAAAGGGATACTTTATGGAACTTGGTAAAATAATTTAATAATTCACTAGGAGAAACAAAAGATCTAGAATATCAAGGGAAATAATAAAAAGGTAGATTTGAAGAGGGAATAGCACTTCTAGATCATGAACTATATATAAAGCCTCAGCCATCAAAACCACTGATTTAAAAAATAGAGTAGATGGGGGCAGCTAGGTGGCGCAATGGATAGAGCACTGACCCTGGAGTCAGGAGTACCTGAGTTCAAATCCGGCTTCAGACACTTAACACTTACTAGCTATGTGACCCTGAGCAAGTCACTTAGCCCCAATTGCCTCACTAAAAAAAATTAAAAATAAAAAAAAATAGAGTAGATGAATGGAACAGACTAGATGAGAGAATCAGAAATAATTCAAATAAAAAACCCAAAGTTCAATAAACCCTAACCATCAGTTACTTAGGAAAGAACTTTCTATTTATTTAAAAAATACTGCTTGCTATACTGGGAAGCAGTCTGGTGGAAATTAGGCTTAGACTAACATCTTCCACCATATTCCACAAGAATTTCAAAGTGGATACATGCCTTAAATATTTAAAAATTAAAAAGGAAGCAGATCATACATCCTCCACAGTTATGGGGGTATATATATTAATTAAAAAAGGGGTGAAGCCAATAATGAAATACAAAATCAATAATTATGATTATATGAAATTGAAAAGCACCAAAAATTGAAATTCTGCACAAAGAATATATTTAAGACAAGAAGGGAAGCAATAAAATAAGGGGGGAAAATCTTTGTATCTAATTTCTCAAATACCTGTATGGTTATGTAGCAAAAAAATAATTCCCCCAATACATAAATGGTCAAAGGATATGGACAGTTCTTAAAAAAATTGCAAGCAATTAGCCATATTAAAGAATGTTCCAAATCATTAATAAGAGAAAAGCAAATCAAAACAACCTTGAGGTCCTACCTCAGACTCCATAAATTGACCAAGACAGGAATTTATTTTGGAGGAGTTGTAGGAAGATAGGCACTGTTGGTAGAGCTGTGAATCAGTTCAATCATTTTGGAAAACAATTAGGAATTCTGTAAATAAAATAACTAAAATGTTCATACCCTTTGGCCCAGAGATTCCACTAAAAGGTGTTGTTTTTTGTCCTTAGTTCTCAAAGACCATGACATCAGGAGGTGATATCATGACTTACAGTGAATTGGATTTAAGTGAGGGAGAGCAATGCAAAGTCACCAATCTCACTCTGTCCTCCAGAGACATCTGGGTCCAGTGGCAAGATACACCAGAGGACCTGGGTTCAAATTCTGACTTATTTTCTTCATGTCTTAAAGAAGGGATTGGACAAAATGATCCCTAAGATGGATTCCAATTTTGCTTATGCAATTTTATAGCTTATACATTTTTAGCTATGTTTTTATAGAAAATTCATACCTTAGAGATTCTTGGACAGCAGGAGTTATATTTCTGCTCTCTCTCTCTCTCTCTCTCTCTCTCTGTCTCTGTCTGTCTGTCTCTTCAAACTGCACAAGCCTGAGTATGATTTCTACAATATTTTGAGGGTCAGGGGACTTAATCAACATGATCTGGATGTAATATTAAGAATATGGACTTTTTTATTTCTAGAAAACAGGCTTATTAGACACTGGTCTGCTTTAAATGTCTTAGGAAAGAGTTCATCTAAAAGCCAAGCTCTGTCAGATGTAGGAGAGGAATTACCTGTCATGTCAACATTTTCAGCTGCATTTTTTTTTTTGCAGGGCAATGAGAGTTAGGTGACTTGCCCAGGGTCACACAGCTAGTAGGTGTCAAGTGTTTGAGGCTGGATTTGAACTCAGGTCCTCCTGAATCCAGGGCCAGTGCTTTATCCACTGTGCCACCTAGCTGCCCCCTTTCAGCTGCATTCTTAAGGCACAGGAAATGTCACTGTAAGTCTTCATTGTAGAAATATGGGACAGAAATATCAGTTGCTACATGTTGAAGAGGGTGGAATGGCTTACCATAAATACACTACAAAGGACTTTTCTTGTTTTGTTTACTAATCACTCATATAAACAAAAAACTTTTTTCCCTACAGTGAAACTTCTGAAACTATAAATTTTGTGAATCATTGAGTTTTCCTTTTATTACTCCCACACTTAAGTAAATTTTATTCAAATGGACAAGGAGACAATAAAACAAGCTAACCTAGCATGTGAGTGGGTGGAGACTAGAAGTCCCACAGAAGGATATTATTTCTCCACATGTCCACATTTGGACATTATCTCTCTAATTATGGAGTCATGGGAAGAGTTGCTTTAGAATGGAATGTGAAATTAATTAGAAGAGATCATTTCCTGAAGTAAAGTGTTCTCAGATCATTTCCTGAACTAGAATTCCTTATTCTTTCTCCCTGCCCCCATCATACATAAATCATAGGCTTCTTTTATTCTAGCAAAAATAATTTCCAACTAATCAAATTAGAAACAAAGAAATATGATACATGATCTAATGATGATAAAACAGGATAATCAGGCTAATTTTTGAAAAAAGCTTTCTTGCTTAAAAACAAGAAAGAAAGAAAAGGTAAACCATCTTGGAAGAAATTTGCCCATTACAGACCTTACCATTACAAGGTGCTTTTCAAAAGTCACAGAAGATAGAGTTATTTCACATCAGCATAACAGATATAGTTATATTCTTCAAAATTTGTGTTCTTTTTTGCATATAAACATGGATGAAGTATAGTATAAAAATAGATGTGTATATATACACATATATACAGATGTTCACATAGATAAACATACATCACATTATTTTTAATCCATCCATCCTTCCTTCCTTCCTTCCATCCATCCATCCATCTCTATCAACTCTGGAGTCAATGGACTTGAGTATGTATCTTGGCTTTGTCATTTACTACTTATATGACCTTAGAAAAGTCACTTGATTTCTTGGAGGTTTCAGGTTCTGCATTTGCAAAATGAGGGGGTTGTTCTAGAGTGGAGGTGTCAGTGTTGCCTGAACCAGATTAATTTAATTGGGAAATATTTAACAAAACAAATATAAATATAGTAGAACACAGATAATGTTAATATGTGGTTTTCTAAATCAATTTGCACCTCCAGGGATATTCATGTATGGTTTAGTGGCCCCTGTTTGAGTTTGACACCACTGCTCTAGATGACCTCTAAGTCTCTAAGGTCCCTTTCAGGGCTAAATCTGTGATATTACAATCCTATGTTATTAATCTGAGATGTCAGTCTTTCAATGCTAAACAGATTACATGGATTATCACAGCACTGCCTGCTTAGGTCCTTTATAATAAGAGACCTATAACTCTTGAAGCAGTGTAAATATAGGTATTGAAGGGATTCGCACCCACCCTGCTCCCCAAACCAAGAACTGCTGACACTATCATGACATCCAAGATTTCTTGAAGGAGCCTTTCTTCCTCCTTGGGCTGGCTTCAATTATTTTGCTTCTCATACTAATTTTACTTCTCTAAGTTTTCTGAGTGGCATCTGTTTTAAGGACACACAGTCATGGGGGGTAAGAATGGTTTCTCTGGCACAAAACAATTAAAAATATTAATGATCATGTAATGACAACTTAATAATTATGAAAAGCAGCATCCCCCCTTCTTTTACCTCCCCAGTTCTTAGGAGGGGATAGCAAATCTCATTAACTTACACATTGACAAATTAAGCATGAGTGTCTGACTTGATTTAATGAAGGAAGTCATTAAAACAGCAGCAAGTGAACAGGACTTTCCCCATATAAGTGATAATTTTTAGTTGCTGGGTCTGAAGATGAAGGGGGAAAAAGTCTGATGAGAGCTCTTTCCCCTAAGGATGGCAACCCTATGTATCACAAGACTGAAGATCTGATGGCATGAGTTCCATTACTGAACAGATCTGGGTCTATCTACAGTGCTTAATCAAATGTATTCAGAGTCTGAGTCAAAGACAAGTAAATAATTTAAGAGATTACTATTGTCAGGGACATCTCCTTTTCCCATCCTAAAGACTGGTCCCAAAGTGAGATAGAAATTTCTGTAGAAAGAAGAATATTTCAGGGGCAGCTAGGTGGTGCAGTGGATAAAAGCACTGGCCCTGGATTCAGGAGAACCAGAGTACAAATCCGGCCTCAGGCACTTGACACTTACTAGTTGTGTGACCCTGGGCAAGTCATGTAATCCCCATTGCCCTGCCCAGGGAAGAAAAAAAAAAGAATAGTTGAAATCTGTCTACTGCCATATCTCTATTGTTGATTTAGATACCTGATTTAAAAACCTGTTTTAGTTCTTTATAAGTGACTATAATCAAATAAGGGTAGAATAAAGAGGTATTACATTTTTGAATACCAGAAAAATGGGATTTAAAAAACTTATTGTTACTTTTTTCACTTTAAAAATAAATAAACATTTTTATTTATAGTTTTGAGTTCCAAATTTTATTCTTCTTTCCCTGCCTTCCCTCCCCTCTCCCTGAGGCAGTAAGCAATCAGATATGGGTTATACACGTGTAATTATCATATTAGTTATTTTGTACAAGAAAACAAATAAAAAATGAAAAAGTGAAAAATAGCATGCTTCAGTCTGTGCTCAATCAATATCAGTTCTTTCTTTGGAGGTGGATAGTATGCTTCATCATTAGTCCTTTGGGACTGTCTTGGATCATTGTATTGCTGAAAATAGTTAAATCCTGAATGTTACTCTTAATTGTTTTTCTGCTAGTATCAAATGGATTAGAATGCAAACCTCCTAAAATAAAATATGTACTCTGTAAACAAAACCTAAAAATCAAATAGTAACATGATTCTTACCTAGCTAATTTGAAAACTATATCTAAGTACAGTATATAATTCCAGCCCAGTATTTAATAGACCCAACCTGAATTACATGGTACTATTCCCCCTATGTTGGGGACTGGAACTATAATTTCACTGGTATAAGGAACTCTATGGTGAGGAAACTCCCTCTGTCAGTGTAGGTTGGCATTTTTCTACAATTTCTAAGGTTGCCTATTGTTAAAGAGCAATGAAAGGTTAAATGATTTGTTCAGGGTCGAATGGCCAATACATCTCAGAGGTAAGATTTGAACTCAAATCATCTTGGCCTTGAGGCTACCTCTCTATCCACTATGCCACTGGTCTCTGGGTCAGCCAAATTAATGACCAATTGCCAACTCTATTTTACTTGCACGAATGTAGAAAGAGCCTAAGAAAAATCAAACACAGAACTGAAAAATCTCTTCACCTGAAAATGAGAAGGTTGATAGATATCACGTTAGATCTCTTCTAGCTCTTTGTATTAGAAAACCAAGTTTTCAAACGCTTGCTTGTTAAAGTGAGAAAGATCAGCACTCTAGAATAGTGACAGAATTTCTTTAAGGAATGGAAATATGTAGCTAACCTGATTATTGTTTTGAAATTATCTCACAGAAATATTTTATCACAAAGACAGATGTTTCAAGCAAACTAGACATACTTTTTCTATCATACACTAAAATGTATCAGTCTTTAATGCTGAAATGTGTACTATCCATAACAAGTTTAAGAGATGGGGCAGCTGGGTGGCACAGTGGATAGAGCACCAGCCCTGGAGTCAGGAGTACCTGAGTTCAAATCCGGCCTCAGACACTTAACACTTACTAGCTGTGTGACCCTGGGCAAGTCTCTTAACCCCAATTGCCTCACTAAAAAAAAAAAAGAGAGAGAGATAATGGTGGTATTATCTCTATTCCTCTACTAAATGCAGTAGAGGAGGAAATTATGGACTCATTTATTTTTTAATGACAGTGACACATTGCACACTGTTAAATATATATAGAGCAAAGAAACAAAAAGTCTGAGCTCAAGTCATTCCAGTGTATAGCCCATGCCAATCCCACAAGAAAAATTCTGACACATACTATGACATATATGCTCCTTTAAAGGCTCAAAAATGTCCTCAACATCTTGTGCTTTATCATTTATCGGTGCTTCCTGAAAAATCCTATTTATTTATCCCTTCAAGCATTTACGATCTCTTCCAGATCTAAATCTACAATCCTAGGATATTATCTTTTGTGACCTGTATTGTTATTATAGTTAACAGTGAAACTAAATATCACTCAAAAACATGTACATCAAATAGATAAATGTTGGAAAGAGCTGTTAGAAGGATTTCAAAATGGATACAAATATATTCACAATGCCTAAAGAATTAAGCCATTTAGCATTTTAAGGGTGTATTTGTAGAGGCAAGAAAGTATCAGCAATCAACACCTAGGCTCCCATGAGTACAAAGGCTATCAGAATCAGCCATACTCCCTTGTAGTTCAAATCTCAGCCTAGTGCTACTTGACTTGTTACAATATTTAATCTTATCATATGAATTCTAGAGTAAGCCAGAGGTATATAAGGATATAACTTAGGATCATTGGATCAAAGTGCAAAGAGACCTTAGAGGGGATATAACCCAACTCCTTTATTTTACAAATGAGGAATCTAAGGCCTTGAAAAGTGAAGTGACCTTGTGCCCAAAGTAACAAAAGTGGGAAGTGGACTTAAACCCCTGGAAAACTACAAGTTTGTGAGAAAGATAATTAAAACATAAAAAATTATGATCCTGAATGAACCCAGGCCTATATATTTCTTCTTGTTAATTTAAAAAGTGTAACTTTTCCCAAGTATGCTTTAGTTTAAAGAAAAGGTATAGGAATATCCTCTGCTTTTCACCCAAAGAAATGTATATAACTTAAGGCAGTGAGTGGCTGACAGCTGTGAGAAGTGACAATTGACACTACATGGAGGAGACCGAAGAATTGTAGCAAATATAAAAATAAACTCTTAAGAACAAGACCATCTGGGACTCTTTAATGTCAGGGCAAACTTTAAGGCATTATTGTATTATGGCACCATATAACAGTAGATATCCATTGCTTTTTTCTACCTCTTTCTTTTTTAAATCTTTGTTATAAGAAATGGCTCGCTTGGGTTGGGTAGGGGCAGGGAATTTGGAAATGAAAATGATATGAAAACAAAAAAGTGTTAATAAAATAAGATTAAAAATTCCTATTTACAATGACAGTATTGGTCAATCAAGAAAAGGTTAAATTATGTTTAGGAAGACAAGGAAACAGCCAACTTGTCTTAGGTATATTTCCATCCAAAATGATTAAAATTAAAAAAAAAAAAGGCTTGACACACAAAAAGGTAAGTGACAAGGTATCTACAAAATTCAATTATTTGAGACACCTCCTTCTTTTACAAAGCTGGGTAAATAACTCATACTATACTTATGATGTGGTAAATGACAAAATGGACTTTGTCTTTAAAAAGAAATAGAAAAAATTCTAAGCAACACATTAGGGTATTATACTCTGCCAAATAAAGGGCTCTATTTGTAAACAAAACACTTTATTTGGCCAGGGTAGACACAGAAAAAGATCAAACACAGAGTAATTTCAGATGACTATCACTGCCATGAAGCCTTCTCTTCAGCTTCTAATAGATTAAATTTATAGCTTCTTGAGGCAGAAAACTGGGTCTGATCCAGTACACCTTATTACTCAACAGTGAGACCCACCAGACCTTGCTTGGAAGGTTGCACACATCAACCAGTGAAACTCTCCAAAAATATAGAAAAGTTGGTTCTGTTCTTGGTCATGCTTCCCACACTCAGCCACCAAGAAGCCTCCTCTTACACAGAGTTTGACATTTTCACAAAATACAAAGTGAGGCATTTTAAAAGTTCAAATAAAGCAGGCCATAAAAAGTAATCCTAAATTGGGAGAATTACCCAAGTGGTGGCAATAATAAAGGAAGGAGTTGCCTTTTTTATTGACATTAGGAGGCCAATACAAAACTTCAAAAACGAAAAAAAGAGAAGGGCTCATGTGAACAGGGAGGTTGAAAGGAAGGCATACAAAGGAGAAAAACAAAAGCAGCAACAAGGAGAGATGGGGCCTCTCTCTGCTGTAGGCTGGGGGAAGCTCTCTACACCAAGGTTTTTTATCTGTTTTCATGAGTTGCTCTACTACATTCTATGCTTAGTGGCCTTGGGTGGGGGTAGCTTTGACTGACTCTTACATTAGTAGGCCAGGGGCTTCTTGCCTTGTAGAGACAGCATCATTTCTGGACCTTTCTTTCTTGTCCACCAGATCACTGTGAGTTCCCCAATAATGTGGTGGAGGGTGACAGGTTATCCCAAAAAGGCTATGCCAACTTTGATTTGTCCTTTTCTCCTTTGGTGAAGAGGGTTATAAATTCCAACTAAAATCCCACTTTTTACACTTAATCTTCCCCAATCCTTCTTAATTCCAGCACTTTTTCTCTGTTAATTATTTCTGATTTATCTTGTTTGTTTGTATATATTTGTTTATTGTCTCTCCCACTAGATTGTGAAGTCTTTGGGGGTGTTGACTGTCTTTTTATATCCCCAGCACTTAGTACAGTGCCTGGTCTGTAGTAGGTACTTAATATATTTGATTGATTGATTGATTCACCTCAAACTGGACTATCAAGCTCTATGGATGTGATCCATCAAGAAAGCAAGTGCTTGCAACTTGAGCGGGAGCATAACTGAAATAACATATTGTGTTGTGCTCCTTTTTTACTGACATTCCTGACAAATATCTCAACTGTTTAACAAACAGTGAAGAGAGACTAAAAACACCAGAAAGGCATTCATCCAATTCCTCTGCACTAGCTTGTAAATGCTTGCAAATGTTCATATCTGAGAAAGCTCTTAATGTTATTGACAGCTTCTTCAAAGAGGGGGGCACAGCCCCATGTGACTTAAAGTCAATGCTACCCTCCTAGGAATTAGCCATTTTCCTAGCACTGATACACATAACATCTTCAGAAACAAGTGCTTTGCTATCCCTAGATTGATTTTAATAAGCCTTTTTCAGCTTCTGCAATTTAACCATAGAAGGCAGTAGTCCCATCCTGAAGTTACAATGGAGTTAGCTACAACAAGACTCATTATAAAAGCTGAACCACAGAATAATTACTTATTGAAGAAAAAAGTCTTGAATAAATAGAGTCAATTTCAGGGGGTTTTTATTTGTTTTGCTGATCATAGCCTGTGTCTTGGTTTTGTTTTCCCAGAGATAGCATACCTCATTCAGAGAACAGAAAGTTAGTGGACTAGAAAATGGCATTACACAAAGAGAAGGCATGGGGGAGGGAGGAAATGGAAATGCTGAGAGAAGAGTGAATCTGGCAAGTGGGACTGAGAATTAGGAGAGGAAGGAAAGGGTGGAGAGAGTTGGAAAGGCATGGAAGTTGTCTCATGCGATCTAGCAGGGGAGGAAAAGATGCTGGCACATGAGGCACCCCTGTAGACCAATGGTTTGTGAGACATGGTGAGGCACAGTGGAGAAAGCTTAAAGATGAAGATGTTCCCATGCCCTGCTTCTATTTCAGCCTTCCATAGCCATCATCAAGGGAAGCAATCCTCATTGAGATTCAGCCTAGCAACCTCTTCTGTGGTGCTATAGCTATTGGAAACCTAGAAAAGACAGTTTTGCCACCAACGGCCTTGGCACTGTCAAATGGTTCACCATCAGAAACCGATTTCCTTAGTGGAAATGACATTAAAGATGATGTATTACTATTGGCTTAGTTGCTGCACCTTAAGGACTGTGGTATCTTGCCATTTAACTTGCAGCTGAAACCTATATGTGTTGCTTCCCTCATTAGAAGACAAGCTCAGGGGGCAGCTAGGTGACACAGTGGACAAAGCACCGGCCCTGGATTCAGGAGTACCTGAGTTCAAATCCGGCTTCAGACACTTGATACTAGCTGTGTGACCCTGAGCAAGTCACTTAACCCTCATTGCCCCATCCAAAAAAAAAAAGAACACAAGTTCCTTGAGCGCAGAGACTATCTGACTTTTCTCTTTGTATCCCCAGTGCACAGCACAGCACTTTGCATACAGCAAGTGCTTAATAGTTGCTTTTTATTTATTCATTCATGTTGGAGGATGCTGAGTTGAAGGAACAAAATGAAAGGAGGGGGAGGAATTGCTGGCTATCCAGGGAAGGCTTAGAGTATGGGTGAGAAGCCTATTGTGCTAAGTAACTAGTATAAAAGATTAGTAACTAGTAGCATTAGGTGAGGTGAAAAAGAGAGTAGTAAGATCAGACTTTTTATTCTTGGGTAAAGTAGCTGGATGAAGATCCTGGAAGGGAAAGAGAATAGCTAAATTCTGTTCCTTGTCACTGATGTCCAGAAACTATCATGATTACCTTCTCTACTCAACTCCACCTTGTAGAATTTGTAGCTTCCTTCAAAGCATGGCTGAGGTGCCAATCCATACATGAGAAATGTCCTGATCCCCCCCCCCAGTTGTTAGTATGTACTCAAAGACATATATTACTTTATTTTTATTCTGTAAATAGTTTGGCTAAACTTATTTGTGTACATGTTGCCCCCTCTCCCCCCACCCCCTTGAGAATATAAGTTTTCTGAGGTCAGGGGCTGTTTTTAATTTTTGTCTTTGAATTCCCAGCACCTACTAGATGGTAAGCATTCAGTAAAAGCTTGTTAGATTGAACTGATTGTAAAATAACTGTTCCCAATATGGTTGATGCTTGGTTGTTCAGAGGCTGACATAATCAGTCTATCTGGCAGATTATAGATCTGCTCCTCCTCTGCTTCTGCTTCTCCTCTCTGGCTGTCAGCCTTCTGGCCATGGCACTGCTCATTAGCACCTCCATCAGAGGATGAACAAGGAGAATGGAAGGTGAAACTCAAATCAAACCATTTATTTATTCCTTGTTAGCAGTACTGGTGGAAAGTCTAATGGGAAAAAAGATTGAAACAACCATGAAGCTTGGATATTAGCTAGGGGCTTCGATTATCCATAGGATCTTGGTGCCCATGAGAACAGACAACTTGAAAGTAGGCTGTAGAAATGGAAATAATTAAGCAGGAAGGAAATAATAAAGGATTCAGAATGGTAGTTATTCTTAGGCAGATGGGATAGGTTTTGAGAAGCTAACTGTTGGGTTATGTGCCTCCTGACACTCATATGTATTTAACCACCAGGAGATACAATGCAGATGGGTAACATTCTTATGCCTCTGTGAAAGAATTGGTAGGATTGCTCCAAGAATTATTAGTAGATTCTAGAATATCACTTCATCATGACAATAAGACTACCTGAGATAATTTTAGGATGTGGAATCTGCATGTGAAATTCTTATTTCCCTAAGTAAAATCAGGCGTGTAATATAGGAGAACCCCATAAGACAGGGACTGGCTGCTTAAATGTTCTCCAAAAGCAATCTTGAAGTTTCAGAGCAGTGTCTATGGACTGCTAGCTTTGCTAGTGACCATCATCTGCCTCAAAACATAAAAGTTGACATGTAATGGTTTTATGAATGGTGAATATCCACAAACTGTAACAAATAAGGAACTTCAAAGAAGATATGGAATAAAACTCATAATGAGGGAAAAGTATGAGAGGAAAAAAAGGATGGGATGATCCCATGATGAGAGTGGACATTCCAAGTGCACCACTGGTATTTTCAACATGTATTGAGAAAGTAAAGAAAACTCCTGGCATGTTGAATGGACCGCTTATAGTAAGCTTATGGGAGGCATACACAACATAGGCAAAAATGGATGGGCTGCAATCTGTACCATTGGAGGGGACACCTAAATAAATGAAACCATGGATCCATTTGAGTATCTGAGCAGAATAACGGTTCTGAATTTGCTCATCCAAATAGTCATCTGTTTGCTTGAGAAGGCAAAGGATGACAATTTTTGGTAACTATTCAAACAGTGCTTATGGAAGAAGTTGTCAAGCCATTTTAATGACTTTAATTCCGATCTCCTACTTATTAACATGTAAATCATCCTATAGTATAATTCTTTTCTCATATTCTCCCATTCTTCTTCTTCTTCTCCCCACCAAGTTTTCATCATCAAATCAAAAGGAAAACATAAAAGATAATCATGGAGCCATAGGTGTGTGCATGTAACCCAATGAGAAGACTAGCTATCAGGTAAGGTACTATATACAGAAGATAAATCAGTTAAGGTAAAGTGGGGACTTTATTGTGGTTAGAATTGAAGGCCAAGATTGAGCACTATGGACCCAGAATGATAAAGAATAGAAAGTAGGTGAGTAAGCAGGAGAATGGCATGATAGCTATCAGATGTTTAAAAGAAGGGCAGCTCAGTGGTGCAGTGGAGAGAGCACTGGGTCTGAAGTCAGGAAGACTTTCTGGTTTTTTTTCTGAATAGAATTTTATTTTCCAAAATATATGTAAAAACAAAATTTTAACATCAATTTTTAAAAAAACTTTGTGTTCCAACTTCTCTTCCCCCCTCCATTCCCGTCCCCCACCCACAAGAAAGGAAGACTTTCTAAGTTCAAATCTGGACACTAAATAGCTGTATGGCCCTGGGCAAGTCCTTTAATCCTATTTACATCAGTTCTCCATGTACAAAATGAGCTGGAGAATGAAATGGCAAACCACTTTTAAGAAACTGAGTGTTATACAAGAAAAATTAGAGAGAAGAAAGACTAGAGGGAGAGAGACCAGTTAGAGAGAATACTGCAAATATGAGATGATAAGAGTCTGAAATGGGATACTGTAGTTGGAATGAGAACTGGAATCTAGATCTCTCAATTCTCCAAAAATTAAAAATTTGTGAATTATGACTATATATTTATACAATATAATTTTATAAACTAAAAATGAAATGTTCATCCTCACTGGTGAAGAAGCTGCACAAGGGTCACGGGCTAAAGGAAACTACTCTGATTTGGGAAGAAGCTGCTACTGCAGTCAGATCAAATATATTTTTGCTAAGAGATCATATCAAAATGAAATTGCCAATAAAGGCAATTGAGTTAATGGAGAGGAATGAATAAATGTGAGATATGTACATGTATATACAAGTGTGTGTGGGTGCTTATATATATGGACAAATGCACACACTCAAAACTTTCTCTTTTGCTTCCCAAGTAGTTGTCGTGCCAAAGAGAAATCCTGATAGACCATAACAACTGTTTAAGGATGACTTGGAATGATGACTCTGTTCACCTTCCTCATTGTACAAATAAATCTTCTTTGCTGGAGCTATCAGGAACAGAAGCTGTGTTTTTCACTTCCCATTATAAGGAAAAAAAACAAAACTCAAGTTAACGTTGTGCAGGATAACTAACAGTGGAGGAACGTGAAATTTATTTACAGAAAGGGGCCAAGTTTGCTTTCCAGGCAATGAACTCTAATGACCGACTCTGCAGAGTGGGATAGAGGATGGGGGCCCCACAGGTCTAGGTGCGGTTGGAAGCTGCCTAAAATTATGCCCTTATGAACTTGCTTCTTTTATGAGCCAGGTAACATGGCTGACAGCGAAAAATCCAAAGTGGTTATTAAGTTAAAACCCTACCATTGACCTGTTTTATAGGTATTGTCAGCAGCTTTGAGCTATAAAAGTTGGGAAATCCTTTCTCCAGAAGTCAACCGATGCAATTTGAGGCACAATTCAATCTTATTTTTAAATATGAAGTGACTACAGAATGAAAACACCTGCAACCAGCTGTAAATCTTTTTGACCATGATGCCCCAGCTGTTCGGTGCTGATGAGAGACATGGATAGCAGGAAACATCTTGAAGAAAATGAGACACCTATGTTGACATTTTTACTCATGCACTGAGAGGCTGGAAACCTCTAAAAACCTATAAGAACACACTCTGCAAGCTGTGGGACTGGTGGGAGTGGTATGCCAAAGGTGCTCCATCAAAGCCTTGGTAGACCCAACAGTGCTGAAAGACACCATGGACAAGAAGGGAAATTCCATAGGGCAGCAGCTGTGCTGCCGTGATATTTTTAATATGCTGCCCATCCTTGCTGGTGAGGCCAGATGCAACACAAAGAAGCTGTGAACAGGCCATGGGGTGAAGGAAAGCTGCCACTGCAGTCAGACCAAATATATTTTTGCTAAGAGACTGCATCAGGAAGGATAAAATACTTCTAAGATATCAACCATACCTCTTTCTAATCATACAAAGATCTCAAAGGAAATGGCCTGGAACTTCAAAAATGCTTTAAAAAATCATTAAGCAATTACCAACAGAAAAGCCAGAAAGTTGTCACATGCAATGACTCTTCAATTTACTGTACAGTTTTTGACCCAGCCCCACTCCAGAATGCACTGCACTAGGCTGAGCCCTCCATTTCTAGTGGCTCCCTCAATTCATCCAACATTCAATGTGTATTTATTTATTGAGTGCCTTTCATGTCTTAAAATAGCAGGAGTTCTGGGTTTGAGTCTTGCTTCTACCCATTTGTTTTGTTTTGTTTTGGTTTTGCGGTGCAATGAGGGTTAAGTGACTTGCCCAGCGTCACACAGCTAGTAAGTGTCAAGTGTTTAAGGCTGGATTTGAACTCAGGTCCTCCTGAATCCAGGACCAGTGCTTTATCCACTGCACCACCTAGCTGCCCCCTACCCGTTTGTTGACAGTGTGGCCTTAGTATAAGTCACTTTCTCACCAATAAACCAGGTATAACAATACTTGCACCAACTACAGTATCTCAGAGGGTTGTAAGGAGAAAAGAAATCTCTTTGCAATAGGAAAACTATTGTAGAAGTTTGAGCTATTATCATCATGAAGCTCTGTGGTGGAAAACTGTGGGGAATAGAAGAAAAAGAAATGGGGTTCTTACTCTCATGAAATTTACCATCATGGAGGTACACACAAGTAATTATAATTTAAGGTACAATTTGAGAGTGAAGAATTTGGGAGTTCAGAGCACTTACAGACCAGAGAAGGAAGATCTGAACTTCTGTGTAAGTTAAGTGCTGTTCACTATGGCTAAACAGATACCCCTCTATATCAGAGCAGCCCATGGGACCACCCGTCTATCTGAGAGCTGCTATGTGAGCTCCTTGACATCAGGGACAGTTTTTATTGTTTCTTTGTATTTCCGGTGCTTAGCACAGTCTGGCACATGGCAATCACTTAATAAATAATAAATGTTTGTTAATTGGACAGAGGGAAAAGCGTATGATCAGCATTAAGTTTTCTGCACTGTCTGACCTATCCATACTCTGGTTATTTTTAGAAATTTGAGTTGTCCCAGGCAACTACTCTGTATAAGGGTCAGTGTTGTTTGTAGTGACAAGAGCCTTGGATTGAGAATCAGAGATTCTGGGTTTGAACTATAGATATTTCTTACTCCCTGCATGCCTTGGGTAAGACATCTGACTTAACCTGGCCCCAGTTTCTTCAACAGTAAGAAGAGGAGGTGGGACCTGGTGGTCTCTGTGGTCCCTGCCATCTTTGATCCCTGAATGGTCACAGAGCCAGCTGTGTTTACATGGCTTTGTCTGACCCCATGGAAAATTGCTAACTTCAGAGCTACATTAATCCAGTTTCATTGATCCTAATTTTCAGAGTATAACAATGATAAAAATAATGGTAGTAGTAATTAACATTTATTTAACACTTTAAACTTTGCAAAGGGCTTTAGACTCATTTGATTCTCACAATAGCTCTGTGAGATTTATGTTTTACAGATGAGGCAACTGAGGCAGAAAGAGGTTAGGTGACTTGCCAGGGTCACACAACTAGTATGTGTATGAGGAAGGATTAAAACTTGGGTCTTGGGGCAGCTAGGTGGCGCAGTGGATAAAGCACCGGCCCTGGATTCAGGAGTTCCTGAGTTCAAATCCGGCCTCAGACACTTGACACTTACTAGCTGTGTGACCCTGGGCAAGTCACTTAACCCCCATTGCCCCGCAAAAAAACCCAAACAAACAAACAAACAAACAAACAAAACTTGGGTCTTCTTGACTCCAAGTCCAGGTTCTAATCACTTTGCCACCTGTTGCCTTCTAAAATGGAAAGGATTCAATGTTGGAACATGCTTCTGTTACCTTGGAAAACACTCTTGTCTCAAGAGGCTTCAGTGAAATAGTGACTTGGGAATAATAATGTGATACTAATGATTTTGCCCAGAAGTAAACATTCAAATGATGATGTACCAGATTACAAATCTTCGTTCAGAGTCAGCAGAGTGCTAAAAATTAACTATAGACTTGAAGAGGACTATACAGATACACTAACCTATTATAAAAGAAATAGCCAAAACTTTCATTGAAAATGTAGAGGTTCAACTTAATGATTTTTTTGGGGGTGAGATAATTGGGTTTAAGTGACTTGCCTAGGGTCACACAGCTAGTAATTGTTAAATGTCTGAGGCCAGATTTGAACTCAAGTCCTCCTGAATCCTGGGCCGGTGCTCTATCCACTGTGCCACCTAGCTGCCCCAACTTAATGATTATGCTACACTGGCTGAACCCCTGTCAAGAAGTGTATTCAGGGAGCAGCTAGGTGGTGCAGTGGATAAAGCACCAGTCCTGGATTCAGGAGGACCTGAGTTCAAATCTTGTCTTTACAACTAACGAGCTATGTGATTTTGGTGCAGCGGATTAGTGTCGGGCCTGGAGTCAGGAAGACTCATCTTCCTGAGTTCAAATCTAGCCTCAGATACTTACTAGCTGTGTGGCCCTGGGCAAGCCATTTAACCTTGTTTGTTTCAGTTTCCTCATTTGTAAAATGAGCTGGAGAAGGAAACGGCAAATGACTTTGCCAAAAAAACTCCAAATGAGGTCACAAAGGGTTGGAAATGACTGCACAACAACAGCAAAATAAGAGAGGCTCGACTACCATAGTCTAGCTATAAATCTATGATCCTGACGATCAAGGGGCTGACAGTGGTCAGAATCAGTATCCCCAAAACACCACTGTTGTGTTCTACAGGGGCCTGCTAGATCAAAAGCAGTTTTCTTATAATGTGGAAAGGCAATGATTAAGTAACTGATTTTAATTTTATACTCAATAATTGCTTTCATTAAATACAGTTAAAATGAGCAGTACATTTCATAGATATGAAAGCAAAAGAAATGGTTGATGTCTTCCTTCAGAGTTAAGGGATAGAGAGGTGTCAATCACCAGTCCTATATTTTATCTGAATGAAAAACAAGAACTGAATCAAATGGACAATATGGATTGGAAAGTGTGCAAGGATTGCAATCTACACCAAAGGAGAGGATACTTGTATCAGTGACATCACTAAGCTGTTGAAAGAGAGAGATTCAAATGGAATAGACAACGTAGTGCAGAGACCGAAAGAGAGAAGGCATGGTATTGTAGAAGTAGAGCTGGCTTTGGAGTCTGAGGATGCCCAAGGCAAATCCTAGCTCAGTCAACTTTTTATCTAAATAACCTGGGGTAAATAACTAAGACTCACTGAAACTCAGTTTCCTAATTTGTAATATGAGACAGCTGGACAAGATGAATTCTGAAGTCTTTTCTAGGTCTAAATTTGTAAGCCTATGATCTTCAAGGTAGACTAGATTGCCTGTAAAAAAAATATTCAATTTGAACAAAAAGAAAGAAAGAAATTAAGGTGTTTAGCTGCAAACTACCCAAAAAACCCTCCAACTATAGTCATTTAGCATCTGAAGGAGAGACCCTCTGGTGTAGAGTGGGGAGAGAACACAAGTCTTTTAAATTAGCAGTGTACCTGTAGGGACATTTTTAGCAGCAGGACTATATAATCCAAATAAGTTTCATTATTATATATATATATTTATATATACACATGTATGTATGTATTTATGTATATATGTATGTGTGTATATACAAAGAAATAAATTAAATTATATATAATATATTAAATGTAAAGTTAGTTTCAAAATTAGTCATTTCAGAATACACAAATTAATAATCAATACATACATATAATTATATATAATATGTAGCACATTACATAATTTAATATCTATAATATAATTCCTTTCAGAATTAGTCATTTCAGAATACACAAAAGTAACACTATACACATATAATTATATATAATTTAATATCTATAATATAATTAATTTCAGAATACACAAAAATATACACATAATTATATATTTTTATCTCTATAATGTAATTCTTTTCAGAATCAGTCATTTCAGAATACACAAAAGTAACACGAACAAAACAAAATTTTTCAATAGGCATTTCTCAAAATATAACTGCAAATGGAATGTGTGTCACACTGTATGCTGATGGGCTTGTGCTAATGTGAATCTATACACAAATAAGCTACTGAAAAAGAATTTTATTTATCCACTGAATGCCATGTCAACATATGTGGTGTGCTGGCTGGTGTGGGTCGTGATATGTGATAATGGTGGATAATGGTGATAATGGAAGCTAGTGTATATATACATATAACTAACATTTATATATCACCTACTATGTGCCAGAAACTCTGCTAAGCACTTTATAATTATTATCTTATTTCATCCTTAAAATAACCCTGGGAAGTAGGTGCTATTATTATTATGCCATTTTATAGATTTGGAAACTGAGGCAAATAGAGGTAAAGTGACTTGACCAGGGTCAGACAGCTAGTTTCTGAGGCTGGATGGCAACTCATGTCTTCCTGACTCCTGGCCCCACTTACCACCTAGTTGACATGTATGTGTATGTGTATGTATATAATGTGTGTGTAACACACATATACACACATATATAATGGCAATTTATCAGGATTAAAGTATTAAAATATACAAAAAGCACTTTCATGTATAATAGAATGTCAAAGAATGGGTCCACATTAGCATATCCATAGCTGGAGGAGTAAATGAGGGGTGCAGATGAGTAAGGCACAGCATTAGAATCACAATGGAAAGACAAATGATGATGACTGCAGGAACACATGCACATATGGGGGAATGTCAAGGTTTATCATGTCAAGAAAGCACAGATTAGTAAAAATGTGTGATTTCAACTGAGTGGGGGAATAAGATCCCCATATAAAATTGCATGAATTCTCTTGGCTGGCTGGCTCAGTATCCACCCACAAATATGTATGGGCATTGCCAGTTGGCAAGGTCATAAAATCATAGTATTTAAAATGGTAAGGAAGCTTAGGGATCATCTAGTCAAACTTCTATATTTGATAAATAAGAAAACTGAGGCTCAGAGATGTTATATGACTTGTACAAGAAGATGCAGATAGTTGCAAACCCAGGAGACAGGTTCCCTAGCCCTTGTTGGGTGGTCTTTTCACTATATCATAGTTGCCTCTTGAATGCAATAAAATATTCTGTCAAAATAACAGTGTCATGCAATGTTTGGAATATAGGTACAAACGATATGTCCACCGCCTAACAGAAGTCACTTGTCTCCCTTCCTCCCCAAGTTTAGAATAAAAATATGGTAGCAAACAAATTCTTCCCATATATTTCAAGTGAGACTACTCTAGTATCTAAGTTGGGCAGCTTGGTGGCACAGTGGATAAAGTGCCAGTTGTGGAATCAGGAAGACTCATCTTTCTGAGTTCAAATCCATCCTCAGACACTAGCTGTGTGACCTTGGGCAAGTCAATTAACCCTGTTTGCCTCAGTTCCAAATCTGTAAAAATAAGCTAAAGAAAGAAATGGCAAAGCACTCCAGTATCATTGCCAAGAAAACTCCAAATGGGGTCATGAAGAGTCAGATTAAATAACAACAACCACATAAGCCATTTAGAGTACGGGATGGGGCCCAAAGTTGTGAACCAAGCAAAGATCTAGTTAGAGAAAAATGGAAAATTCAATTCCATGAAACAAATATCTGAGGGATACCTACTCTTTACAAGGAAGGCACTGTGCTAAAGAGATTCCTCCCTGCCCTCAAGGAATTTACAATTTAGTACACACATCAAGCTAAAGATCAAACAGACAGGAGAGGGTACCTGGAATCCCAAAATGGGGATGTGGGATTTTGTGCTTCTTGGTTGTATGACAATATAAGCAAAATGCCATTTGGGGAATATAATCCTAGAGAGCACATGGTAACTGCTCAAAATCCTACATTTTACTTCTCAAGAAGCTTAGTGCCATGGTTTGGTTTGCAACCAGAAGATGAGTTGTAAAGAAAAGTGGTTAAATAAAAATTGTTGATTTTAACAGTAGACATGATTCCAGGTATAGCCTGGGGAAAATAGCGTCTCAATGTCATGACACCACTTTGCAAATGTGTCTTGTACTCCAGCAAAAGGCCTTTCCCCAAGTGAGAGTTAAGGTATAAGTGTAGGAAATGAGGACAAGGTATGTTGATATGCACATGATGTCACACCCACCATAAGGCAACAGGTGGTAGCATCTAAATATGGTAACAACTTTCTTTGCACAACCTTATAAAGTATTTTGATGGGAGCTCCTATCATGCTGTAATGGGCACTGGAGAAATTTTTTAATAATGTGGAAAAGAGTTATTTCTGGCTCTTTAAGAATATGTCATCTCAAGAAAATGCTGGGATATATATATATATATATATATGTTTATTTCAGTTGTGATCCACCCTCAATAACTCAATGTAATAACAGAGTTCAGGAATTATGTGGATTAAGGAAATCCACAGAGAATTTAACTCATCAACTTCACTTCAGTCAATGGTTGCAATCTCTTCTGTTTTAATAAGTCAAGCAAGGTTGCCCATGTCTGCACTGGAATCCATGTCTGTACTTAAGGTGAGTGGGGAGGTAGAAGATGAGGGGTTCCAGGGATTAAATCCAAGGTAAAATTGTCACCTGGTGTAGTGCCTGGGCATGTACAAAATTAAGGCCAATTTATATGATGAAGTGGGGCAGATACTGGGTTCCTTCCTCATCCTTGCCAGTTGAGAATGCATTTGGTCACCCTTTCTCCCCATGCCCTTTCTCATAAAAGGTAAATGGACCTAAGGTGTTTAGAGATTGGTGCTTGATTTAAATCCTTGGGATGATCAATAAGGTGAAATGACTTGGTAAATTAAGGACTTCTCATGGTTACATAACAACTTGCTCTAGGTATATGTGTGAACACTTATCTGAATGTTTGAGGTTTTCTTGAAGTTGCTATGTGTTAGAATATGTGAATTTCCCACTGTTCAAAACATGGGCAAGTTTTTGCAGGCGTAAATTATAATGTCAGGTGGGTTGTGTGTGCATATGCTAATCAGGAAACATGAGGCCCACAAAAGAGAACTGTGCTCTAATCTGTGTGATATCTTCTGGCCTGTGGGTAAGTATGAATTAAAATGTAATGTCAACAAGCAGGGTGCTGGTTTCCAAGGCCTTTTAGGTATGCTAACTGATGGTGGGGCATGAATAAGGAAGAAAGAGTTTGGATAAAGGAAATGTATATATAAGCAAGAAACAGAAAGATAACAAGACAGGTTACATAAGTTATCCTATGTACTCTCCATGATAAAATGGCAGAGCTAGAGATTGTGAGCTCCTTGAGGGCATCGACTGTCTTTTGCCTCTTTTTGTATTTCCAGAGCTTAGCATAGTGTCTGGAGCATGGTAGGTGCTTAATAAATGTTCACTGACATACTGACAGATCTGGAGTTAGAAGGGACCTCAGAGACCTTCTGGTCCAACCACTAATTTTCCAAGTTGAGGAAAGATTGAATAACTCACCCATGGACACTGAGGCACGATTTGAACTCTGGCCCTCTGACAAAAACCAGAGAGCTTTCCTCTGTAACATGCTGTCTCCCCCAAACCAGACCTTTACAATAGATGTGTTCCAGAAAATCTTTGAATAAATTGATTGCAAATCAAATCACGACTTAAAACTAAGAGTCATGGGTAGGATTTTGAACCCAGGACTTTCTAACTACAAGTCCAGTACTTTAGTACACCAAACAGTCTTCTCCACATCAGTATATCTCTATGGTTTTGTCATGTGGGGAATCTTTATATCATAATCATATAATACTATTTCATTAAATTGTATGTCCCTAAAGGACATGGGACCAAATCTTTATTTTTTGGTAACTTCTTCCATCTCCAAGGATGATGATCCATTCACAATTGGGTTCAAATATAATATTGTCTCACTTTCTGACCAAAAGGTCAGATCTATAGGAAGTTCTCCATTGACAAGGTTATAAAGTTTTAATATTTGTGCACAAAGAGGAAGGGTTTAGGAATATAATGGGATAAACTAATGAATAATGACAACGTGTGTGTAGGGGGCAGCAAGGTGGCACCATGGATAAAGCACCCACCCTGGATTCAGGAGGACAGTTACTAGCTGTGTGACCCTGGGGAAGTCACTTAATCCTCATTGCCCCGCAAAAAAAAGAAAGAAAGAAAGAAAGAAAGAAAGAAAGAAAGAAAGAAAGAAAGAAAGAAAGAAAGAAAGAAGGAAGGAAAGAAAGAAAAAAGAAAATGTGTGTGTGTGTGTGTGTGTGTGTGTGTGTGTGTGTGTGTGGCCATTTCTTGTTAGAATGCAAGGGACTGATGAAGGGTGAGGAATGGCATCTGTACCACTTTGGCTCCACCTGAAAGCAGATTGGATTCCATACTTGACCTCATGTGCATTGTAGTGGGTATCCCAGAGCACAATGCTTATAATACCTGTTTACAGGCTGAGCTTCACTCTCCAGTGTGGTAAGTAGGATGTGTGACAACTACTGGCTGGTGGCCTGATGTATTTAGGACCATTTGTGTTTGTGTCATGGTGTAAAGTTCTAAATGGTGGGACTAGCATTGGTGATGGTGATTCACACACACAATTTGTGCAAGTGTTTTCACTGCTTTTCTGGTTCTGGTGCATGCTTTAATTGGAAGGATGAGGATGCTCTCACATCAGACATTCTTTTTTTTTTTTTTGGTAAGGCAATTGGGGTTAAGTGACTTGCCCAGGGTCACACAGCTAGTGTCAAGCGTCTGAGGCTGGATTTGAACTCAGGTCCTCCTGAATCCAGGGCCAGTGCTCTATCCACTGTGCCACCTAGCTGCCCCACATCAGATATTCTTGATCAAAGTTTCTGGAAATAGGAGAAGGGCCCAGTTTAGGAGAATTAAAGATGTGGGTGTGAACTACTTGTTAGTATTTTCTTTTTTATATATACTATTTATATAGTATTTTTTGTGTGTTTGTTTGTGGGGCAATGAGGATTAAGTGCCTTGCCCAGGGTCACACAGCTAGTAAGTGTCAAGTGTTTCAGGTCGGATTTGAACTTAGGTCCTCTTGAATCCAAGGCCAGTGCTCCATCCACTGTGCCACCAAGCTGCCCCCTTGTTAGTATTTTCAATCGACCGATAAACATTGATTGTGTGCCAGGCACTGTGCTGCTAAGCGCTATAAGTACAAAAAGAGGCAAGATGTGGCTAACATCTGGCTGCAGTGGGTCGGGAAAGAGGTACCAGTGTAGAAGGGAGGGCGGGTTTTCCTTGTGGAATTTCCAAAGGGTATTTCCAACTTGAAAATGTCGGTTGGGAAGTAGTAGAGAGGGACACCTGTCTTCCACCTGTGACCACTTGATGGTGAACCCACACAGCTTGCAAGGGTAGCGGGTAAATCGTCAGTGGAGAATGAGGGCCAGGTATAGCCCCGAGTTTTAAGGGTGCCTGCCTCAAGAGCTGAGTCCAGCCTCATTTTCTCACAGCTCAGCATCAAACTTTCTCCTGCTCCTGGAATATAACCGCTTTCAAACGAGATGGAGGCAGGATGAAGGATAGAGGATGGAGGTACAGCCAGCTGAGCCGCCCCCCCCCCCCCCGCCCATCTCCCCTCCCCCTCTTCCCGTAGCTCCCACCCTCTTCCTCAAAGGGAAACCACTCCAGCCCAGCCCAACCCCACCCCGCGCATCATCCTTCCCCACCCACCCACCCTCCCTCCTAACTCCGCGCCCAAGAGACACAAAGCAGGGCGCAAGGAGGGGTGGGGGTGGGAATGAGGACAGGGTAACCCCCCCCCCCGCTCTGAAGGAGGGAGGTGTTTGGGGGGTGGCTGAGGCGGAGAGGGGGCAATGTCCGCGCGCGTCTACCTTTAGGAAGAGGCCAGGTCAGTGGCGGGCGGGGAGGGACGGCCTCAGCATCGCCTGCACTGCGCGGCTCCTCCGCATCCACCGCTGCGCTCAGGGCGCCACCGCCGCTCCAGCTCCGCCAAGACCCCGCCGCCGCCGCTGGCTCCGCCGCCGAGGCCGCCGCTGCCGCTGCAGCCGCTGCCTCCTGCCGCCGCCGCCGCCGCCGCGAGTGCGGGAGCCTCGGCCAGACGCGGCAGGCGCTGACTCCCCTTTCCTCCGCGGCTCGCCTCCTCTCCCCCAGCGGCTGCCACTGTCAAGCGGAGCCCCGCCCCCTGCGCTCTCAGCCCGAGCCGGGAGCCTGGAGCCGGGAGCCGCCGGGAGCTGGGGCGGGGCCGGGACCACCCGGGAGGACCACGCCGCCCGCCGGGATTGGCCCCGCGCCGGCGCCGGTTCCGCCCTCTCCCGCCCCCTCCCTTGCTGTAGCTCAGCACTCTGGGGGCACCTCGCGCCCCCTGCCCTGCAGGACCGCCTCGGGATGGAGGGCACCGGGCATCTGCGCTCGAGCTCGCCTCCTCCGTCGCGCGCCTTCCCCTGGAGTGGGTATCCCCAGCTTCACCTCCTCCTAGGGCTTTGCCGTTTCTCCATCTCAGGTCACCCAGAGGCCCGCCAGAAAATAAATGCAGTCAACAAACAGATCAAATAGCACTTCTCTAGGGGCGCCGTCCCGGGGACTGGCTGCTCTAGGATGATATGTTCCTTATTTATGGAAAGTGGTTTCTTAAGGAACCTCGGGAGGAAGGGGTTTGTGTGTGTGTGTGTGTGCGCGCGCGCGCGTGTTTAGACACTAAAGGTAGAAACATCAAGTCAGAGACTTGGGAAAGGGTGGGTGGGCTGGGGGCAGAAACGGGCTTGAGAGACCATCCAGTTCAACTTCATTTTATGGATAAGGCAAAAGGGGGCCCAGTGAAGTTAAAGGACAGATCAAGGTCACAAAGCCTTTTAGTCCACGAACTTACCTACCAAAGAGGAGGCACCTACTACAGAGAAGGCACCTTGTAAGGGCTGGGGACACAGGAACTAAAAAGAAGCATTCCCTAGACCTTCCCAATGCCCAGACCTTTCCAAGTTCACTGATTTCTAGGCTTCTGCTGCTTCCACTATACCTCAAATCCTAATACTGATCTGCGGTTTGTTTTGTCTTTGTATTGCCACCCTCTTGTATAGAGTAGGTACTCATGAAATACCGGTTGTATTGCATGTTTTAAAATTGTTAGCCAGATTTCAGTATTTGGTAAGGAAGTAGCAGGGCATGGTGGGTTAAATGCTGGCCTTGAAAGTCAGAAAGACCTGAGCTTGGAATCCTGCTTCAGGCACTTCACTAACTCTGTGTACCTGGACAAATCACTTTTATTCTCTTAGCCTCAATTTCTTCATCTGTGTCCAACTTTGTTCAGTCCTGTCCAACTCTTTGTGACCTCATGGACACACCAGTTCCTTCTATGCTCCACTATCTCTCTAGGCTTGTCCAAGCTCATGTTCATTGCTTTTATGACTCTATTCATTCATCCTCTGCCATCCCCTCTTACTTTTGCCTTCAATGTTTCCCAACACCTGGGTTTTTTCCAGTGAGTCCTGTTTTCTTATTATGTCACCAAAGTATTTAATCTACAGCCTCAGTATTTGACCTTCTAGTGAATAGGCTGAATTAACTTCCTTGAGTATTGACTGATTTGATCTCCTTGCTCTCCAAGGGACTCTCAAAAGTGTTCTGCGGCACCACAATTTGAAAGCATAGAACAGAGATAATACCTTACAAGATTGTTAGGAGGAAATATTATATATATATGTATATATATGTATATATGTATATATACACACACATATACATATATGAGTCTGTATGTATAACTACATGTATACACATACACACAAATGTACATATATCCACATAATATATTCACATCTATGGATATGCCATAGATACATAGAGTACTCTGAAAACCTAAAATGCTATAAAAATGTTAGCTATTATGAATATCTACTGCAGTCATTCTCAAAGGCTATGTGTCTCTAGTTTTATTTATTTTTGCTTCGAAATTTTGGAATTTGGGGTGTTGTGTTCTTGCAGATTTTAAAAACAATTTTGTTTAGTATCAATGTTTACATTTTCATTATATGTAGTATGATATGTGTATTATTTGAAGTAGAAATAACAATTGCCTTGTTACATGTATGCACAAACCTTAAAACACTTCAGGATTTGAACTCCAAAAGAATGCCACAAAAATGACTGCTCTTATTGAAGGGACTACTTTTCCACCTCTCCCACTAGCAACACCTCCATTCCTGCAACCTTCTCAGATTCTTGAGTTCCTCCCTCAATCTTTCTTAAGGAAGCAGTAGTACCTTAGCATCCCCAATTCCCTGAACTACTTTTCACCTTACTCCTTCCTGGATGCGCTTCGTCCAACTCAACTTTCAGCATCCTATTATATGTTAGAATATAAACTCCTTGAAGGCAGGAACTGTCTTTCTTTTTGTTTGTATTTACATTCAAAGTTCTTAGCATTGCCCAGCACATAAATAAATGCTTTACTTAATCTAATCTGAGGGAAAGTGCTTGAGCAAGTCTCCTAATTCTTCCATGGTGTAAAAGTACATTGTGCCACCATTCCTCATGGCAAAGAATACTGTACCCTAAGTCAACAAAAGAGAATTACTGACCTACTAGATACCTTAGGGGAGATACATACAAAAAAGAGACACATCCCTGTCTTCAAGGCACCTTCAATTTTCAGTAGGATTTGCTGCCCTGGAGGTTTTAGAAGGTAGAAATCATGACCTGGTTATGCTCTAATCAGGTCTGCAAAGTGAAAGCCTGATGCAAGAGGGCAATCTGTCTGAGAGAGCACAGCACTGAACTGCTTAGGAGAAAGCAAAGGTTCTGATTTCAGTCCTACCCCCTCACCAAATGTGTGTCTTTGGTAATAACTGTGTAAGGATGTATGGTCTGCAGAATCAATCACCCCCACCCCACTTAAAAGTAATTCCTTTCATCAGGTGAGAACACCTCTATTGAATAAAACATCAACCAAAGACTTTAGGTGTGAAGAGTCCTTAATTTAGTTCTTGAAAGCCATTGGATGAAATGAAGTGATTTTTCACAATAAATATATGTAGATTGTAAGGAAGATTTAGTTATACCCTGTGGAGGCTTCTATAAAACCAGTAAGTTAATTTGTAATTGGGCATTTTTGGCAGCTTACTGGTAGAAGCTATTCCAGCAAAGCCCCTGACAGAGAATCAGAATCTCTTTGGGGAGAGGGGCAGAGGAGAAGAGCCTCAACCTCAGTATTCTTCCAGCCCCACAATCTTAGTTAGAGGAGGACCTGGCATGTTTTAAAGTGTGTGGAGGATTTTGAATTTCTCACCAATATTCTAATAGGATCTGTATTCGGAGCCAAGAACAAACTAGACATGCAAGGAGCCTGGGAGATAGCTACATCATACTTAAGCAGAAGGGATCTACCCCTTTTTGCCATGTGTGTGCTAAGCTTGATAACATTTGAGAACTGCTGGATTATAGGATACTTTCTGAAGAATTCTCAGCACTTTGAACATTCATCCTTACAGGATGACCCCTAAGGGGGTCACGTGGGACTTTTGGGGAGATTGTTTCATACAAACTGTTGTTATTATACCTCTTAGTACTCCTCTTGAGAAGCTAATTAAGTCTGACTGACTGATATCCACTGGTAGCAGACTGATGGGGGCTTGTGGGATGTATGGTACCACTATACCATATGTACCATAGTACATCTCAAACCCATCTGGGTTTTCAAGAACCCTGAATGGATCTGAGCTTTGATGATCTGGCCTGCTGGTTCAAGTAGGGATTTGAAAGAGTGAGCCCAAGACAGGGTTTACACCTGTAATTACTTTACCTTTTAATTTGATCACCTGTGCAAAGACATGAACATATTTGTCATTGGCCTCTTAACGCTGTAAGGATGAATGTTCAAAGTGCTGAGAATTCTTCAGAAAGTATCCTATAATCCAGCAGTTCTCAAACGTTTTGGTCTCAGGACCCCTTTGAACTCTTTAAAAATAATAAAGGACCCCAAAGAACCTTTCTTTAAGTGGATAGTTATTATATTAAAACATTTATTAATTTATTTTAAAAAATAATAAACCATTCCATGTTAACATAAGTAACACATTTTAATGAAAAATAATTATTTTTCCAAAACAAAAAAAATTAGAAGAATGGTATGGTTTTATATACATAAGATACATACATAAAATATATACATGTATTTTTGCAAATCTCTTTAATGTCTGGCTTGGTAGATAGAAGACAGTTGATTTCTCATATCGGATCCAGCATTCAATTTGTTTCAATATGTTGTTTTGATTGAAGTATATGAAGAAAATCTGGCCTCACACAGATTGATAGGTGGAAAAGGAAAGAGTATTTAATAGCAAATAACAACCCTCATTGCCCTGAAAAAAAAGCAAATAAAATCCTTATTCCTTTCTCAGTTTTACTCAGGACTTTCTCTACCAATCCTCTACCATGAAGACTTTCTCTTCATGCTGGAGGCTCACTCCAGCCCTGGCATTCACACACTGAAAGAACCTTCGGCCTCTAAAGCTTCTCCCTTTAAGGCAAGTGCCATGTCTCCATCCAGACTTTCCACTATCCTTACTTCATGAGTCCCCTTTCAGCTTTCTTTTATGCAGTGGCTTCCCTAATTAGAATGTAAGCTCTCTGAGGGCAGGAATCGCCTTTCTGCTTGTATATGTATTCCCAATGTTTAGCATGCATAGCCAGTAAGTGCCTAATAAATGCTTGTTGACTGCCATTGACTATATTACTATGGAAATAGTTTTGACCTTGAGGAAATCTCCCCTTCCGCCCTGACACACAAAGAGTCTCGGGTTCGCCAGGGTTACCAGAACACACTTTGAGAACCACTGCTATAATCAAAATTGAGACACCAGTTTTAAAATATGGAATATCACTTTGCTATGAAATAGGATCACTGTGAAAGTCACAGCCCAAGGAGAGAGGTGAACTTTCTTGCCTTATACACATTAGGAAGCATCAGGAGAAGTAGGCTTCTGCAGAATATGGGCTGAAAATTCTTGGATAGGGGATGTAAAAAATTTAAAAGAGCCACTACCAGAAACTGAGCAATGTAGTTCTGGCATTGGTGTGCAGGTTTTTTCCCCTCCAAGATTCAGTGCCTATAGTGATGAAATTCATGATGAAAATTGGCCCAGGCAACATGTAAGCTATGGTGTTTCAGAATATTTTGGCAAAGAAAAAAAACCCCAAAATATCCTGTTTCATTATACTTTCAAAAAAACTGAAAGTGTAGTCACTCAACATTTAAAACCATGTCATTTTCAGGATAGCACAGTTCAGGTATTAATATTATTTTGCCCCAGGTTAATATTTGATAACTGAAGAATGTCACATTTTAAAGATAGCAGAAAAATGTTCTCAATCCCATTGGTTTCTCCTCCACTTTTCTCTGCAATCCTTCCTCCTAAATCCATTCCTTCTTTCATGAGATTCTGATGGCTAATTAGTACCTCAAGGTTATGTTTTTCTTCTTTTCTATCATTTTTCCTGTATAGAAATCTTGAAAATAAAAATGATAAGGGAACACTGACTTCATTGGAGATTTGCAGACAGACTAAAACCAGAAGGGAAGCTTGTAGCTGATTCTCTTCCAGGAACAGATGTCATACCTCCCAGAGGAGTTATTATGGATGGGAAGAAATGAGATAATGAAAATATACAAGCTACTTTGGAAATGCTATCAAATATGACTGTATTTGCCAGCCAGTCTAAAGACTGGCTGGTAAGTGGTATTCAGTGACAAGAAAAAAACACAGTAGTTTTCTGAGGGATAGTCAAAGGGGAAAGGACCAAGAAAAATGATTTAAGAATGGAAGCATTTGACATGATTGGACTATGCATAATAGTGATAGAAGATTGTAAAGCACCTTGGGAAAAGTCCAAGGGAAGCAGATAGTGCATTACTAGTTGGCCTCAGCTGGCTTTCAGCTATCATGTCTGTCCTTAAAGTGGAACTCCACAAGGCAGGGGAAATGACTTGTGAACAGAGCCATTACTAGCAATTTTTTTTTTTTTACTGGGGACAAGAACCTCTGTGTAAATGACACAAAGTTGCTCTTTAAGTCTTTGGTACTCCATCCAATAGCAAAGAGAAAGAAAACCAGGAGAACAGGGAGAAGCTCCCCAGGAGTGGGACTGCTCAAAGGAGGGGCAGATGGACTATCTGTTGGCCTTTCTTCAATGTCTAACCCCCTTCTCTTGGATAATCTCCTCTCTCAGTTCTCCTACTACTTGTATGGCCACTTAAATCTCCATTAATGGATCTTCGTCCATGTCATATTCACTAACAGCGGGTGTCTCTCTAGGCTCTGTCTCAGGCCTTATTCTCTTTTCTCTTTATTCTCTCTCACTTGGTGATCTCATCAGTTCCCAGGGGTTTAATTATCATCTCTCTGCAGAGGATTCTCAAGTCTATTTATCTAGCCCCAGTCTCTCTCCTGAGTTCTCTGCATCACCAACTGCTTCTTGGATATACCGAATTAGATTTCTCATAGGCATGTCAAAGTCAATGTGTCCAAAACATGTCATTACCTTTCCCTCAAAACCATCCCCTCTTCTGACTTTCCTATTATTGTCAAAGACATTACTTTCTTTCTACTTTAAGCAGGTTTATAACCTCTGTGTCATCCTCAATTCCTTTCTCTTAATCACTCCACATATTCAATTATTTGCAAAATTTTATAATTTTTTTTCTATTCACATATATTCTCTTTTCTTCTACTCAGTCACCATCCTTATTCAGGGCCCCATCACTTCTTGCCTGGATTATTAATAATAGCCTTATAATTGTACTCTATGGGGGCAGCTAGGTGGCACAGTAGATAAAGCACTGGCCCTGGATTCAGGAGGACCTGAGTTCAAATACGGCCTCAGACACTTGACACTAGCTGTGTAACCCTGGACAAGTCGCTTAACCCTCATTGACCTGCAAAAAAAGAAAAAAGAAAAGAAATTTTACTCTATGTATCATCTCTCCCCACACCAAATCATCTTTTACTTAGCTTTCAAAGTCACTTTCCCAAATCATGCTTCTTACCATGTCACCACCTGCTCAATAATCTCCAATGTCTCCCTATTAACTCTAATGTAAAAAAAAAATCCTTTATTTAACATTGAAAGTGCTTTGTATATTTTTTGACTTTTTTTTTTTTTTTGGTGGGGCAATGGGGGTTAAGTGACTTGCCCAGGGTCACACAGCTAGTAAGTGTTAAGTGTCTGAGGCCGGATTTGAACTCAGGTACTCCTGAATCCAGGGCCGGGGCTTTATCTACTGCGCCACCTAGCTGCCCCTTCCTATACTTTTGGTATTTTTTTCTTTTTTTTTAGTGAGGCAATTGGGGTTAAGTGACTTGCCCAAGGTCACACAGCTAGTAAGTGTTAAGTGTCTGAGGCCGGATTTGAACTCAGGTACTCCTGACTCCAGGGCCGGTGCTCTATCCACTGTGCCACCTAGCTGCCCCTACTTTTGGTATTTTAATACATTATTCCCCACCTTACACTTTTTGGTCCAGCCAAAAGCAATGCTTCATTTCCTCTCTCTGTACCACTGTGGTAATTGTCCCTTATTCCTAGAAGGCCCTCCTTTCTAACTCTTTAACTCTTAGAAACTTTGACTTCCATTAAGATGCTACTCAAGCGGGCAGCTAGGTGGTGCAGTGGATAAAGCACCGGCCCTGGATTCAGGAGTACCTGAGTTCAAATCTGGCATCAGACACTTGACACTTACTAGTTGTGTGACCCTGGACAAGTCACCTAATCCCCATTGCCCCAGAAAAAAAAAATAAGATGCTGCTCAAACACCACCCCTTGCAGGTTGCCTTTCCTGGTGCACCCAGTTGTTAAGTATATAATAATACAATATATAACATATAAGAAATATAAATTATAATAAATATAACAAAAATATATATAGTAAAAATATAAATTTGGGAATTAAGTAATATTACAAATGCATACTACTTTTTTTTTTTGGTGAAGCATTTGGAGTTAAGTGACTTGCCCAGGGTCACGTAGCTAGTAAGTGTCAAGTGTCTGAGGCTGGATTTGAACTCCGGTCCTCCTGAATCTAGGACCAGTGCTTTATCCACTGTGCCACCTATATACTACTTTAAGACATAAAATTAGGACAGCTAAACACAGGGGTCAAGGCCCATCACCAGGGATTAATTTACCTCATTACATTCAAGTTCTAGGTAGCTCAGTGAAGTCAGGAAGATGAGTTCAAACACAGCTTTGGATACTTACTCTCTTTGTGACATTAGACAAGTCACTTAACCTTTGTTTCCCTCAATTTTCTTAATTGTAAAATGGGGATAATAAGATCTCCTACCTTCCCTAGTTTTTTGTGAGGATCAAACTGAATATTTAGAAAGTGTTTTGCAAATCTTAAATATATACATATCTACACATATACATATACATATATATACACATATAATACACACATATATATACACAGATTCACATTACACATTACACACAGATATATATTAGTGCTATCATCACCATCATTGTCATTATTATTTTGAAAAGGACATAATATAATCCAAATCTCTAATTATAAAGAGGAGGCTATTGAGACCCTAGAGAAAAGAAGTCACTTACCCAAATAATAAGGAGGAAAGTCAGGATTCAAACCCAGCATCCATGTTGTCTGACTCCAAATCTACCACTTTCCTCTATACCACACTGAGCTTACTGCCTGTTTTTGGTCATGAAGGACCATAGAATTAGATCTTGGAGGGACCTTGATCTTATATAATCTAACCTCCTCATTTTAAAGATGAATAAATTGAGGTCCAAAGGGGTTGAGTTCCCCACTGTCATATAGGTAGTAGATGACAAAATGGGATATATACTTAGAACATCTAACTCCAACTGTAAATCCAGTAATCTTTCCACTACACCAGCAGTATCAAACAAATAGAGATAGGGGTTGGGAAGGATGCTATTAAACTGTCTTATAAGAATCCCTGCAGACCACACATTGATTTAGAAAACCGTACGTTTGTGTATACACATATATTTTAAAATAATACATGACATATTAAAATCACAAAAGCACTACTTTTTAATTTGTTTGGGGCTGTACTTGGGAATGTTGTGGGTAGGCCCACATGATTGATACCTCTGCACTATCCCATCATGCCTCCCCTTATTGGGCAAGACTTTATTTGATATTTAATTACAAGCATGGATCGAGAATAGGCTGTAATTTGTTGTTGGGGAGAAATGGGACAAAGGTCTCCTATCTTTTCAATTTTCCCCAACCATCCTCGTCCTTGTGATTTTTATAGAGGAGTTCCTCTGGAAGAGCAATTTCCTGATTACAATTTAACTCCTTTTTTTTTTTTCACATATGGGGAAGGAGAGCCCTGGGATCACCTACCCCATCGAGGAGGGTAGGATAAGAAGTAAAGACTTAAATGTGCCTTTGACCCATAAGTCAGACAAGAGTTGAACTCTCATGCTTCAGACCTCTCTCTTTGATCTAGGATTACAGTGCATACTACTTGCTTCAACTGGAATATCTAAGTAACCTCCTTGGTAGTAAATGGTATAGCCTGGCTGAGAAGTTGTTTATAGCCATCAGGCAAAAGAATTGTATTTTGCCCCTATAGGGGAGAAGTTTATAAATTATGCTGCTCCCCAGTGGGAATATAACTTGGTATATTAGATGTAATATATAATTGAGCAGATTTGGACTCAGAGATGCTCTGATTGCATAGCACCTATGTGACATCGAACAAATCACTTCTATTTTGGCTTCAGTTTCTCACCTGTAAAATGAGGACATTGGACTATATGACCACTAAGGTCCCTTCTAACTCTAAACATGTGATCCTATTAAGTGGCCTTGAAGACAGCTGAAAATCGGAAAAACAGACGGATCAAGAGAATGATAGCTAGTGATGCCCAGTGGGGGAGAAATAGAGGTACTGCCCAGTGAGGAGCAGCAGAGGGTGCCACCCAATAGAGAGTGGGAGGTTCTGAGTCTGGAGCAATAACATGCCAGAATACATATCTGCTTCTGCAGAGTTGGATGTATGATTTGGCCTTCCATGTCTGTACAGTGGCCACACATGTCCTCTGTGTTTGTATTCCCATGGACCCCTATGCATTTCAACTCTTCCCACTGACAGTATGTGTATTTTGGGGGCAGGGAGCTCTAGGTTCATGGGAAGAATATTCCATTGCTAATTTTTTTTTCCTATGTGATTTCATTAAATGCCCTTGCTTCAAACTAAGTGTGTCCTCTGACTGAGTAATAAAAATAAATATATTGATGGAGGCTTATAGGAGTCTCATCATTGGACATGAGAAGCCTTATGTAAAAAATACCCATAAGCTTGAATAGGTTTCTATGGGTCCATGGGCGAAAGAGGACCCAGGTACTACAGGTTAAAAAAAGTTTTTAATATTGTACTCAGAGGGGCAGCTAGGTGGCGCAGTGGATAAAGCACAGGCCCCAAAGTCAGGAGTACCTGAGTTCAAATCCGGCCTCAGACACTTGACACTTACTAGCTGTGTGACCCTGGTCAAGTCACTTAACCCCCATTGCCCCACCAAAAAAAAAACAAACCCCCCCAAACCCAAAAAATCCCATTGCACTCAGTCTATGTTGTTTGGTTGAGCACCTCTATGGTCTGAGACCAATTCGTATTTTTCTTGGAAGCTTTAGATATAGGGGCCCTGATGTTGACATCTTCCTCTGAGGGTGCCCCTTGGTCTTCCTTGTTACTGAAGAAACTTTCTATGGTCCTCACCTTTCTCTGTTGGCTCATCTTGCTTTTCTTTTACTAGACTTTTAGCTCCTTAAAAGGGGCACTGTTTCCAGGCTGCAGTATCCCAAGCTTAAGAAGTCCCAGGTGGTATGATTTAAGGTGAATCAGGTTCTTCCCTCGCCCAGCCTGTTCCCTGGTCCTTAGATGACCCCAGACCAACTTGCTAATCAACCAGCTTTGTGTGTTGTGGTTGTTAGCTCTGACAAGCCTGTGCCCCTCACCCACCTGGCCCACTGCTACTCAAGCCTACCTCCTCGTTCTCAGCAGGGGTGTAAAATCCAAGTTCTGCCTTAGCACCAGCATAGACCCCTGTAGTCTCCCCCCTGCCCAGGGCTCAGCCCACTCACCAGACTGTGGGCTTAGTTCCAGACGACACTGGCGCTTCAGCTGATTCAGAGGCTCTGGGGGTCTGCTTTTCTGGTGAGGCCTTCCTGGGACTGTGGGGTTGGGCTTGACTCCTGTATCAGCACAGCAGCTCCCTCCTTCCGACCTTCCAAGTTGTTCTTGGTTAGAAGATGATTTCAGCACATTCTTCTGTGAGTTTTGCTGCTCTGGGCATTTTCCTTTGGCGTTATTTGGATGTTTTTTGGAGCGATTGTGTCATGAGTTTGGGAGCTCTATGTTGTTTGGTTGAATATTTACTATGGGGCTATAATGGCTTGATAGATCCTATAGCCTACTTATTACCTTCCCACTTCTAGCTTCTGTGGTAGAAACAGAAGGGAGGAATTGATCTAAAGTAAGAGTAAAATGAAGCTTGTGGAGGTAATTTGGAGGGGTTTGAACTAGGTCAGATGTTGAATTGGTTTGGAGAAATTTGCGAGAAATTGAGGAAAAATTTCTAGGCCCAGATACTGATCCATATTCCAAATTTGGGTTGAATAAAGAACAGGGTAAAGGATTGGGGAGAAAAACCTGAATTTGAAGAAAGAAGAAAACTGTAGTTGTCAAGAGAAAGCAAAGTACGTAGGAAAAAGTAAGTTAGGAGAGTGAAGCAAATTGACGGAGTAAATTGATGAGTGGAGAAAATAGGCCAAAGGGATAGAAGGTTAGTACTAGGCTGAAAGGGAGGTGGTTGAGGCTGTGGAATTGTTGATATTAAGGAAATGAAGATGAGAGTAGGGACTGTTTCATTTTTTGTCTTTGTGTTTCCAGCATCTAATACAGTGCTAGCCCATAGTATGTTCTTAATTAATGCTTGTTGATTAATTGAGGCCAGAGTTTTGGAATCTTTTCTCATATAAGTCAGATAGCATAGGGAAAAAGTTCAATTTCATGACTACAAACTATATCAAATGTGTCATTAGTCCCAGGGGATACCAGGTAAGGATGGATGACTCAGTGTAAATCCATCAGTACTTCTGGGGAAATAATTCAGCACATATTCTATTGATTGTAGATCAATAGTTCTATCTGAGAATGGATAGAACATTAAAAAAAAGGAATAACAACTTGCAAACTTGCTTCAAAACATCTTAATAGAGCTCTAGAATGGGTCCAGAATAAGGAAGACCTAAGTTCAAATCTGGCCTCAGACACTAGCTATATGAACCTAGGCAAGTCATTTAACCTCTGTCTGTCTTGATTCCCTCATTTGTAAAATGGGGATAATAATAGCACCAACCTCCCAAGGGTACTAAGAAGATCACATGGAATGATACTTATAAAACACTTAGCACAATGCCTGGCACATAGTAATAATTATATGTTCACTATTATTAATAAAATTTTGTTAGGTATATTATTTTTATTTTATGCAGCCAATATTGTGAAGTTATTTCAAATAATTTTGCATAAAGTCTTGATGTTGCATTGTGATTGCACAGAGGTGACTCTGAGTTCTTATAAGTTGTACTTTTGGTACAAGCTCTGGCATGTTCTAGTGTAGATATGGTCCTAGCAACAGAATCTGTCTGTTTTCTGTGTACCAGCTAAACCGTATAGGGAGAGGTTTGGCACTGATATGTTGGGCATTAGGTGATACATTTTTTTTTTTTTTGCCAAGGCAGCCCATGAAACTAAGAAAAATACAAAATGACTCTCAGTCCTATTTTGTCCTTTTCTGCTTCTGTGATGATAGTGGCAGAAGAAACAGAGGATGCTAAGAATCACATTTTTAGACCATCTATGAATATTAGCTCAACTGTTGATATTCTAAATGTGACGTGCTTCCTTTTTCCACTGATTGATGAGTGTACATAATAATAGAGGAACTAAATCACTCATATATTCTCATAAATTAAGCTAAAAGATAAAATGAAATTTTACCTAAAAGGAAAGATGCCTTATGGCTTCTTCTTTGACAGGAAAATAAAGGCATTGCTAATCCCATGTCCAACAGCAACAAGAAGTGTTTTTAAAAAAATAATTTGGCATCTGCTATTACCACACTCATGATAAACACCTATAACAATGATAAACAAATGCTATGAATGTAATTATAGTTTACACACAACTATCTGCAGCTGAATTTGAGAATGTTGACAAATTCTACCAAGAATTCAAATAAGACTCTTCAAATGCAATCTGTAAATGCTTTAATTTAGGAAAGGCAACATAGTAAGGTGGATAGAAGTCTGACTTTGTAGTCAGGAAGAACTAGGTTAACATGCCTTTTCTGGTTCCTATGGGCTGAATGTTCATGGATAAGTCACTTAACTTCTCAGTATAACTGAGAGAAAACTTTCAAAGACCATAAATTACAGATGAGTTGTTGACTTGCATGAGTAGACAATATTTCCACACTGTGGGTTTCCTATACAGATAAAATCTAGGCTTTCCCTGTTTCATCTTCCCTTGGCAAAGAGTTTCAAAATCCCAAACAAATGAAAAAAAGTTTTAAATAGTAATTTCAATGAAAAGTTGAATGACAAGTAAGGGTGTATTAGTAAATGTTTAACAACTAGCTCTCTGGAAGAAAAAACAGTTTTTATAGCACACTTTTCAGCTTATATTTCACTATTCACATTTTCTCCTTGATTTGTTGTTGTTCATTGTCTCATCTGACTCTTCATGACTCCATAGACTATAGCACATCAATATCTCCTTTTTTTTTTTTTTGGTGGGGCAATGAGGGTTAAGTGACTTGCCCAGGGTCACATAGCTAGTAAGTGTCAAGTGTCTGAGGCCGGATTTGAACTCAGGTACTCCCGAATCCAGAGCCGGTGCTTTATCCACTGCACCACCTGGCTGCCCTGTTGACTATCTCTTGAAGTCTGTCCAAGTTCATGTTCATCACTTCCATGACAGTATCTATCCATTCCATCCTCTGCCATCCCCTTTTCCTTTTGCCTTCAATCTTTCCCAACATCAAGGTCTTTTCTGATGAGCTTCATCTTCTCATTATGTGGCCAAAGTATTTAAACTTTAGTTTTTTTGTTTGTTTTTGTTTGTTTGTTCTTTCTACTTTCCAGGGAATAGCCTGAATTAATTTCTTTGTGTATTGACTAAGTTGATCTCCTTTTTGTCCAAGGAACTCACAAGAGTCTTCTCCAGCACTATAATTAGAAAATGAAAATTCTGCAGCACTCAGCTTTTCTTAGAGTCCAACTCTAATAGCTATACACTGCTATTGGAAAAACCATAGCTTTGACTATACAGACCTTTGTCAGCAAGATGATGTCTCTGCTTTTATGCTGTCCAGGTTTGCCATAGCTTTCCTCTTAAGGAGCAAGTGTCTTTTAATTTCACGGTTGCAGATGCCTCTGCAGGGATTTTTGAGCTCCATGATTAAACTTCCACAATTTAAGGTCACATACCTTTCTTATAGCACCACAGTGAAAGAACCTGGATTCACAGAGACTCAGAATCTGTTATCACTTCCTTACCACATTAGTGCAACCTCATTCCAAAAAAGTTCCTCTTAATGACCCACCAGGAAATCAGTCATTTTTGTAAAACTTTAGCCCAAGGTATTCTTTATTTTCATTCAAGTAGACACTTATTGTCATCAAAATAAGCACTATGCCATTTAATCCAGGACTAGAAGAAATCACAGTAAGAATAATAAAAATGTCACACTTACCCCCCTGAGTTTGGCTTCTATTCCTATTTCTTTTGGTTTTCCAGAGAATCTATGAATTTTCGAATGTCAGACACACACATGTGTATATGTATATATATAATACATGTATATGTATATAATGCATACATGTGTATCTCTATGGCATATATGTATATGTGTGAATATAATAAACCTGGAAAGACTTAAATGCACTGATGCTGAGTGAAGTGAGCAGAACCAGGAGAACATCGTACGCAGTAACAGCAACATTGTGCGATGATCAACTGTTATAGACTTAGCTCCTCTCAGTGATACAATGATCCAAGACAATTCCAAAGGACTCATGTTGGAAAATGCTCTCTGCATCCAGAAAAAAAGAACTGTGGAATCTGAATGCAGATTGAACCATACTATTTCTACTCTTTTTTTCTTATTTGAGGATTTATCCTTTTGTTCTGATTGTTCTTTCACAACATGACTAATGCAGAAATAAGTTTAATGTGATTGTACATGTATAACCTGTATCAGATTGCTTTCTGTCTTTGGGGGGGGGGGAGGGAAGGGAAGGAGGGAGAAAATTTTGGAACTCAAAATCTTATAGAGACAAATGTTGAAAACCATCTTTGCATGTAACTGGAAAATGATAAAATACTTTTATGATTTAAAATAAAAAAAATAAAATACATACAAGGGTTGTTTTGGGAAAGAGGCATTGCCATCTGGGGGTGTGGGGAGGGAAGGGAAAGGATAAGCATTTATTAAAAGGAATTTATTATTAAGAGAAAGAATAAGCATTTATTAAGACAGGCTCTGGGGGCAGCTAGGTGGTGCGGTGGAAAGAGCACCGACCCTGGATTCAGGAGGACCTGAGTTCAAATCCAACCTCAGACACTTGACACTTACTAGTTTTGTGGCCCTGGGCAAGTCACTTAACCCCAATTGTCTCACCAAAAAAGAAAAATAATACGAAAAATAAAAAAAAGACAGGCTCTGTGCTAAGTACTTCACAAAATTGTCTTTCACCTAAGCCCACACTTGTACTTCTTCCAGCACAAAGGCAAAAGAGCTAGAAATCTTGGAGGGCTGGAATCAATTATCATGGCCCAAGATACTTATATGGGCTCATGGACTTTATTCAGTGATTCTTACAATGACACTATGAAGTAGGTGCTATTATTACCCCCATTTTATAGTTGAGAAAGCTGGGACAAACAAGTTAAGGGACTTGCCCAGGATCATACAGCTAGTAAGTCACATTTGAATTCAGGTCTTCCTGACTCCAAGCCCCCCTCACTCTATCCACTTCACCACCTAACTGGGGAGGAGAGGTAGCATGTAGGAGATGTCATCTGAGCAGAATTCAACAATAAAGACCCAGGAGAACATGCAGATAGCTAGCATGAGAGAAAATGGCATTTATGTAAAATATGGAGCATGTAGACTTGAGCTAGCATAAATGGAAATGTGGAAGGTAGCTGGAATTGCTTGCAGCACTATAATTCCTTAAAACTTCACTGTAAGTAGGTCGTATTGTGAATTTTAATTTGATACCAGCTCCTAAGTCTCCTTCAAAGGGTAAGCCATTTTTAAGGAAGAAGTGATCAGAGGAGTTCAGCTGTTAATGATGCATGTAAATAAACACAATGCCGTTCCAGGAGAGGTTGGGCCAGAGCATGAAGCTTTTTGGGTGACTTTGGCTCACCTCATCAGATTTTGCAGATTGGGTGCTCATTTCCAGGTAGCTGCATTCTGCACTTGTCACGTTAAATGACAGCTGTGACATCTGGCAAAACAATCACTTTCTAAAAAGCAACCGAGGCTTTTTTAGGTTTCAGATGGGAGTCTTATGTCACAGTTCTTAGACACTATTCAGTGTTATTGTCCTTCAAATTAGAACGGCTTCTGAAGTAACCCTAATCAAATGCCATATCAAAAAAAAAAAAAAAAGAAGAACAAATTCTGGATGGAAATGAGGAAAGCTTACGCTACCAACTTGTAAGTTTAATGGATGGCACATATTTGGAAGAGCACCTTGGGATTTCATTACTGTACTGTTTGCTAGCAACTGGAATTTGGTGTAAAGCAGGCCAATCTTGAATTCTATCTGTGGGGGTTTGAATCTCCCACTGTCAGAATCCCAGTTGGGGCCTTCATTATCTTCTGGGTTACAGTAATAATCTCCCGACTAACCTTTTGCTAAGTAGTCTTTCCCTCACCGATCCATTCTTCTTCATATTTTCCTGATAATAGTTGGAATTTGTCTAGTGCCTTAAACTTTACAAAGTGCTTAACATTTATTTGTAACACTTGCTACCCTGGTTCTCACTTCCTGGACAGTCAGGGATGTTAGATTTCACCTCACTTCCAAGATTCTCTTGTATCCATAAAGGGCCTGAAGGTCTCTAGGTTCTTTGCAAATGACTCTAACCCCCATACCATGCCCCACCCAGTTGTAGGGCGACTCCTGCACCCTAGTTCTACTTAGCCATTATCAGATTAGCTTTAACAAAGGAATACTTAATTTCTTTCCTTCTTTTTTATTTTTGGAGGCAATTGGGGTTAAGTGACTCGCCCAGGGTCATACAGCTAGTAAGTGTCAAGTGTCTGAGACTGGATTTGAACTCAGGTCCTCCTGACTCCAGGGTTGGTGCTCTATCCACTGCACCACCTAGCTGCCCTGGAATCCTTACTTTCAAAAGGTATAATCACAAATATACAAATTTACTCCCCCAACACGTGTTAGGCATGGTTCTGTTTCCATCTTGTACCACCTCAGTCTCTCAGGAGGGGATTAAGCCCATAGCTTAAATTGGCTTCAATGTAGCACAGTCCCAGTTCCAAGTCCAACCCTGTCTACCCTTCCCTGCCACCCCCTCCACCCTCAGCCAATTTAGGCTCTAGTCGTAGATTCTCCAGGATTACCTAGTAGGCTAACTGGCTGCACCATCTCACCTGGAATCCTGACTCCACCATCCTGCCTGGAATCTTAACTCCAATGTCACTATGGCTCAAACTCGAGTCAGATGGGGACCACTGCTGATACCCAAAACGGAGAAGGACAAATAACACCGAACAAGACAATCATCCCCAGGCTGATTTCTCAGAGTTGGAGTAAAGCAGCTGATCAAGTGTAGTAGGGATGCAGGAGGCCTCCATATTAGTTAATCTGGATGTGCTCCCAGACAAGCTCTGTTACACATATATTTTCATATTTCACTCTCATAACAACCCTCTGAGGTAGGCATTATAGGGGTTATTCTCCCCATTTTACAAATGAGAAAACTAAGGCCTCCAGAGGTTAAGTAATTTTCCTGTGGTCACACCACCAAGAAATGTTAGAGGTAGAATTCAAACTCAAGGCTCTCCCAACTCCAAACCTGACACGATATCATGTTGTCACTGATGTATAGATCTCTTTGCTGTTACTCTGCTCAAAAATATTCAATGACTCCTTATAGCCTATAGGATGAAATATAATAAACTCATCAACCTGACATTCATGACCCTCCCATTCTGATTCTAACTCACCTTTCCCACCTTATTTCATACTATACTCATTTCTACACTTTGCATTACATGCAGGATGGTCTACTAGCCAGTCACTAGTTTCATCCTGGATTTTGACACCTCTGTGTACTTAGGCATGCCTGGCATGTATTACCTTCACCTCTCCATTTGCTGAACTCCTCACCTCTTCCATGAAGCCTTCCTTTATTCCCCAGGAGTTGGAAGTGATTTCTCCTTCATCAAACTTCTTATAATGCATTGTCTAAACCTTTCTTTTTCTCCATCACATTCTACCATGCAGCACAAATTGGTCTTGTATCTCCCCTTCTCCCCACTTAGGCTGAAAACTCCTTGATGTCAAGGACTCTGTTCCTCTTCATTTTCTTTTTATGCCTAGACGTTTGCATAACACAAAATTGATGTTTGTTGAATGAATTAAGGGACTATTGAACACATGAGTCCCTGAGAGGTCGTATCATAATGAACCCTTTCTGAAGCTTTCATTTCATTCAGTGAATGAGAAACATATCACTCTTTGACAGAGTGTAGAAAGATACAAGCATTTATCAGATTTTTGCTGAACTCTGCATCCATTTATTGAGGGCATTTTTTCTTCAATTTTGTCATTAGGAGAGAGGAGTTGGAGGGACAGATTAATAGAAACAGATGAAAATACAGATAAAACGAATTCAAGTTACACACAAGTTGTTAATCCTGTTTCTCTACATTTCTTTCACCCTACTTACATTGGTGAAATTATATCTCTAAAAGTCCTGTCAAATACCCCTCCACATCTGGTTATTTCAAATGTTCTGTTCCTTCAAGCCCACAGTCCAATTCCTTACCACAAACTGCTAGTCTCCTTTTCACTAAGAAAATTGAGGCTACTTCAATAAGAGTGGCTAGGTAGTGTAGTGAATAGAGTGCTGGGCCTAAAGTCAAGAAGACTCATCTTGCTGAGTTCAAATCTGGCCTCGGATACTTACTAGCTGTATGATACTGGGCAAATCACTTAACCATATTTACTTCAGTTTCCTCATCTGTAAAATGACCCAGAGAAGGACATGGCAAATTACTCCAGTATCACTGCCAAGAAAACTCCCAAAGGGTGGGGCAGCTAGGTGGCACAGTGGATAAAGCACCAGCCCTGGATTCAGGAGGACCTGAGTTCAAATCCAGTCTCAGACACTTGACACTTACTAGCTATGTGACCTTGGGCAAGTCACTTAACCCTCATTGCCCCGCAAAAAAAGAAAAAAAAAAAGAAAACTCCTAAAGAGCCTGAAACAACTCAACTCAACAACAAAAATACTTTATAAGCTTTCTTTCCCCTCTTCTTTCCATCAAAATCTCTCTATAACTTTACTAATTCTCTTCTCCTACTTCATGACTTCAGAAGATGAGTAACTCTCTTCCATATCAGGGCTAACCTCTCAACTTGTATCTTTGATCCCATCCTCTCCTGTTCTTTCTCTAGTAATCATTTGCTCTCATTGCTATAATGAGAAGGAGCACTGGCCTTGCATTCCCAGTGATCCATGTACATTTTCCCATTCCAACAATTTCTTGTGACCATAGGTAAGGCATGGAACTGCTCTGATTCTCAGGTTTTTTTCCATATTTGTACTATCTACCCCATCAGTCTTGTGAAATTATGTTCAGGTATTCATTCCATGTCTCCTTCCCTTCAGTATCAAACGAACTATAATAATATAATAAAATTATAATAACTTACATTTTTTTGGTCCTTTACCATTTGCAAAGCATTTGATACATTATCTCATTTGACCCTCATGATGCTCCTATGAGGTGATTACTGATATTTTATCCCCATCTTAAAGACAAGGAAATGAGACTCATATAGTCATATAGTTTGTAAATACCAAAGGTAGAATTGTAGAAAGGTCTAGATTTGCTGCCCCTACTTCCTCATGAGCACTCATTCTTTCTCTGAAAATGCTTTCTCCGAGGTCACTAATGCCCTTTTAACTGGGCCTTAATCCTCATCCTTTTGACCTTTCTGTACCAGTTTATACTGTTGCCCATCCCTGATCTTCCTTGGCTTTTGGAATACTCATCTAGTTGTCCTCCTTCATGTTTCTCTAGGTCTGCTTCTACTTCTCATTCTACCCTCTAAGTTCAGGTGTCCCTTAAGGGCTTGTCCTTACATTTCCTATCCATGATCTCTCCTATCCTGGCCATTTTCCTTCTCTGTCCTTCCTGCCACTATACCTCCATGCCTTTAGATCTTTATTATTTTTTATTATTTTTTTAATTTTTTGTGGGACAATGAGAGTTAAGTGACTTGCCCAGGGTCACACAGCTAGTAAGTGTCAAGTGTCTGGGACCGGATTTGAACTCAGGTCCTCCTGAATCCAGGGCCAGTGCTTTATCCACTGTGCTATGCCTTTGAATCTTGGCATTTACTCAGTTGCTACAGTTTTCTTAGTGTGTGTGTGTGTGTGTGTGTGTGTGTGTGTGTGTGTGTGTGTGTGTGTTAGAGAGAGAGAGAGAGAGAGAGAGAGAGAGAGAGAGAGAGAGAGAGAGAGAGAGAGATTTAACCCTCAGCTCGAGAGCTTCTTCACTGGCTTCTGAGATGTCTTCATTGGTTGGTATATCACTTAACTCATTATATCTAGTCAGTCAGTTCCAGCCATGCTTCACATGACATGCTGGCCATTTTCTTACAGTCTACCCTGACTGTGGCTATGTCCTCTGGAAGACTAGACCTTACCATTTATCTTTCCTGTGGCACAGGCAACTGCACTCTCCCTCCAATAATAATCAAATCAATACTGCCATAGTTAATAGAAAGAGTATGTCAGTCAACTCCCTTACGACTTTACTCTTCATCCTGGTGACTTTTTAAATAAAAACATGTCTTCCTGTCTACCTACTGTTCCCCTATAAGTGAGCTCATCCTAAATTCCTTAGACTAGGTAAGATTAGATAAAACAGTTATTAAGCTCAGTTGATCATCTCCAATTGTTAATGTCAAGCCTGTTCATTTGACCTTGGACCCAGTTCTTAAGCTTTTTAATATAGGGATGAGATAAATGTATTTAAATTTATTAGTGCTTTCCTACTCTCCAGTTGTTGTGGCTACTAAAATTGCTTATTATGATTCCCAGTCTCTCTCTCTCTCTCTCTCTCTCTCTCTCTCTCTCTCTCTCTGTCTCTGTCTCTGTCTCCCTCTCTCTCCCTATACATATATACACACATACATATATACATATGTATATATATTCATATACATATATGTATGAATATATATAAAGTGAAATATCTCTTTGTGCTACCCCTTATACAAGCTATATGCCATGCTACCTCTTGAACTGGCATATCTAGTTCATCAGTTTTAATAAGCCTGTCGCTTTAAAGGGAAATCAGCCCCCAGGCTGGCCAACAGTCCCAATTCACCACTTAAAAGAAGCCACACAAAACCATGTGTTGTTGCCCAGCAACCTTACTTTCTCTCCCCTCCTCACCAAAGCTCTGTTGGAGCTTTGTGAACACTTGACTGTTTCTCTGGTTCCTCATTGGCTTCTGTGCTTTGATTCTTCTTATCTCCATTTCTGGATGCTTTGCCCCACCTAGTTTGTTATCCCTTGACAGCTGTTCTTGTATACTCCCATGGTATTGACATCCTGGCTCTTCCTTTCCAATCTCTATGATCCAACCTCCCACCCCCTCCCCCAATCTCTATTCTCCACCTCCCACCCCCACCCCCAATTTCTATTTTCCACCTCCGACCCCCACCCCCTACACTTTCAGGCTCATGGGTTTAGATGTTCAATTTGTACCTCCAGCTGTCCAGCAGTGGGAGGTGAGCTGGTAGTATAAGTGTTTAACAGAAATATTGCTATAATTCTGGCACTTGTCTACAATAGACCTTGATAAGATAACCAAAATGAAGGTAAAATACACAAAAATGAACTTAAGAGATACAGGGAAATACTAAATAAAATCTCTGATAGAGCATTTGGTGCTCTACTTGGGATTTCAATAAAATGGAACATATTTTGACATAATGTAGAGTTGTCCTAATAAAAGTAGAAAGGATGGCGACCCTAAGCTACAGTAAGTCAAAACAGCAAGGCTGGGTTAGCCCCAAGGCAGAATTGTGAAATAAATGAAGTTTGCTCTGAGCATTCCATGTTCTCATTTGTGCCCATTCTTTCTCTTTGCACAACCATTTATTGTCTGGCTCACAAGCATGGCTAGTCTAAGCACTGGCAAAGACTTTGGCTGGGAAAGTTCCAGGGCATTCATTGACTCATTAAATTCTGCTGGAGGAAGAGGGAGGTAAGTGTAACTGGGGAATTCCTGGGTAAATGGAGGCTTGTAGCTCAAGCCAATACCAGGAACCAGAGGGACAGGTCAGTCAGTCAATGGATTGTAAACAGAAGTAGCTAGCTGTATTAAAGACAGAAGCAAAATAAAAATGAAAGAAAATTCATAACAGTTCTGAGAGGGAAGCTGGCGGGAGGCATATTCTGGATTTCAAGTTCCATGAGTCCAGTGCTAGGAGACAGGCAGTGAGGTCAAACTAGGCAAGGAGTATGGGTTTAGTTCTTTTCATTCAAAGGGTGCATAAGGTCCATGTGAGTTTTAGAACTTTCCTTTTTGTGATTCTCAGTATACATCGCTCTCTCTCTCACTCTCCATCTCTTTGTATGTGTGTGTACACACACATATGTATGTTTATATACACATGTATGTGTATATATGCACGCGTATTATTCCTTGCATCAGTCTCTTGTGCATTGATTAATTTTTCCAATTTGCCCCAATCCCCAATCAGCTGGAGAATTCCTCATGGTGCCATTCTCTTCATTAACCAACCAGGGATCTATTGAGTAACAGATGCAGTTCATGCCCACAGGGGGACTTCCTTTCCCCTCCCCCAGCATATAGCTTTTATGAGATGCCATCAATGGAAACAGTTTTGGAAAACCAAAGTGGTAGGCTAACTCCCGGGTCCTCTCTTCTAGCCCAAATACTTTCCATTCAGTCAAGTACTGGGTATGGTCTCTACATCCTTTAGAATTGAGGATTTTCTCAACTATGAATTCTTACTGCCATTCAAACAACAATGACAGGAAGTATAGCTCTGGGAGGTGCAGGTTATGGTCAATATGTATGTGACAGAACAAGAACACAGGGGAGAATGCATGTGGATGAGAGGAGTTTTAGTTGGAAGGTCAGTGGGCTCATTATTTGAACAATGCATAGCTCATAGGAAACCCCATCTGCCTGAAGGCTCCATGGGCTCACTAAGACTTGGCTCACTTGCAAAGACTGCCCTGAGATTCTGGCTTTATCTGTTCCCTTTTGAAAGGCTTTCCTGTTTGTCTGCAACTAACATTCTTGAAATGACAATGACAACAACAACAACAATGATAACATTTACATAGAACCTCTTCTATGCCAGGTAATGTGCTAAGTCCTGGAATACAGAGGTTTAAAAAAGTACAAACAAAACCCAGTCCTTGCTCTTCAGGAGCTCATAGTCAAATGGGTGATGGTGGTGGAGAAAGCATGTAAATATCTGGGCACATAGAAAATATATGTGTGTATGTATATCTATATCTATATTATCCCAATTTCTATCTATATGGATTACATGAAGGTAATTTGAAAGGGAAAGACATTAGCAGGTCTAGGGTTGGGGAAGTAGGAGTGGGAAGAGGACCAGAAAAGTTGTCATGTAGGCGATAAGATTTAAGATGAACCTTGAAGGAAGCCAAAGAAACTAAGAGGCTGAGGTCAAGGGTCAGAGAATTCCAGGCATAGGAGACAACCAGTGAAAAGGTACTGAGTCAGGAAATGGACTGGTTTTTGTGAGAATCAGCAAATGGGCCAGTGTACTTAAATCATTTATTATATGGAGGGGAGTAAAGTATAAGGCAATTGGAATGTCAAGGAGGAATGGGTTGTGAAGGGTCACAAGAGCAAACCTACATTTTAGAAAAATCATCTTGACAGCTAAGTGGAAGATGGATCAGAGTGGGGAGAGACTTGAGGGAGAGAGACCAATTAGAAAGCTATTGCAACAGTCCAGATGAGGGGTTAGGAGGACCTGAAAAGGAAGTTGCTGTATGAGTGGATAAGAGGGGTTATATATCAGAGATGTCATGTGAGTGGAACTGATGTGATTTGGCAATAGAAATGGATGTGTAAGGTGAGTGAATGGGGGGCAGTCAAGGATGACACTGAGTTTACAGGTGTGGGGATAGTCTCTGCACCTCCAGTCATCCCAGGTAGTTGTCTTCCATTGGCACTGAAAAGCAAGAAATAAGATTGAGAAGCAGAAGATGAGTGGAATGTGATATTCAACATGGAGGAGTGATGGCAGAACTCTGTAGTGGTCACAAGGACTAAGAAGTCATTTGGTAGTGGGACATATATGAGTATAAGTATTGTCCTAGAGTCCTATTGGTCCCCTAGGACTTGCCCCAGGTTTGAGAGTGATAGGCAGGTGGCAAAGAAGTGAGCTTTAGTCTAAAGGTTCCAATGGGAGCTAGCATTTTTATAGCTCTTTAACATTTGTGAAATGCTTTGCAAATATCATTTCATTTTTATCTTCACCAAAAACTTTGGGAAGTAGGTGTCATTATAACTCCATTTTACAGAAGAGGAAACTAAGACCTAGAGAAATTAAGGTGGGGAACAGTTTAGGGGGAAAGATAATGAGTTCTGTTTTGTGCATATTGAATTTAAGATTCAGTTTGAGATGTCTGAAAGGCATTTGAAGATGTGAGATTGGAAGTCAACAGAGAAATTGGGGCAGAACAGGTAGATTTGAGAATCATCAGTGTAGAGATGGTAATTAAATCTGTGGGAGCTGATGAGATCACTAGGTGAAGTAGCATAGAAGGAAAAGAGAAGAGGGCCCAGAATAGAACTCTGAAGGACAGCTACAATTAGTGTAATTTTGAGGAGGACCCAGCAAAAGGAGACAGAGAAAGAGTGGTCAGATAAGTAGGAGGAAAGCCAGGAGAGAGTGGTATCATGAAGACCTAGAGAGAAGAGAGTATCAAAGAGTATCAAACACTTCAACAGTGTTAAAGGCTGCAGAGGTCAAAGGGACTGACATTGAGAAAAGTACATTGAATTTGGCAACTAAGAGATCATTAGTAACTTTGGAGAGAGCAGTTCTGGTTGAATCATGAGATCAGATGTCAGGTTGTAAGGGGTTAACAAGAGAAGAGTTTTGTGTGTAGAGTTGGGGGGCGGTGGTGGAGGAATAGCTCATGGGAGGTCAGTAGATTGAAGAAATGGGTGGCTAGGGTATTTGAGGGAGAATCAGTATGTATTTTGAAGCCCCCTAGAATGAGGGCACGAGTTGCAGAGGAGAGAAAAATGTGAACCAGGTATTGAACTCATTGAGGAATAAAGGTGAGTGACCTGGGGGGAGTAGGTCTGTAGACAACAGCTACCAGGATTTTGATTGGGTGGCAGATATGACTAGCATTAACCTCAGAGGAAGAGAGGTTACTTAATGATGGACGAAGAGGGAGAGCCTGGAAGTGGCCGTGGGGATCAAGTATTCCAACTCCCCTTCTTGTCTAGTGAGCTTAGGAGAAGGAGTGAAGGTATATCCAGTACTGGTTATGGTGGCCAGGGAGGCTGTGTCATGAAGGGAAGCCATGTCAATAAGAACTAATAGATGGAAAGAAAGAAAGAGAAATAGACTTAAGATGAAGGGAGGTTTGTTGCCTATGGAACAAGCATTCCAGAGAGCACAGTGGAGTTAGGATGAAACTGAGGTGGGAGAGGGTTGAGGGGGATTGGAATGAAGAATTTGGTGGTAAGGAGTGTGGAGTGGGGTTTGGATGATGATCTACAGGGGTTCAGAGTCACTGTGATGTGAAGAGTATGACCAGATTTGAAGAACATTCATCCAGCGGAGGGTTCTACTTCTCTTACCCTTAAAGGACAGGCACAGCAAGAGATGAAAGGCTTGAAGTTGAATGGATGGTTGTTCTTTTTTGCACTGAGGTTTTTCACATCCTGTTAAGAGATTGATCTGGCAGCAGGAGGTAGAAGATGGCCCCTATAAGCTTTTCCTCAGGGGACACACTGTACCTAGGAGGAAATGGAAAGCTCAGGATGCAAGTGTGTCTGCATTCTGAAGTCTTCTTACTTGAGGAGTCTGGCTGTGAGGTGCCAGAAGGAGGCAGTAGAATCCTTGTATAGATGGAAAACTGTCTTTCTTCAGGGGAAACACTTTGCCCATCAGCAGACGTAAGGCTTGGGGGCACAAGTGAACTCAGAGGTCACCTAATACAATCCCCTAATTTTACAAATGAGGATACTGGGACCCACCCAGGATCAATGGCTTAGTCAAGATCACACAGAGGCAGAAGGCAGAAGTGATTTGATTTTGAGTTTCCTAACTCCAAATCTACAGGTCTTTCCTCTGTAGCCTTCAAAAATAACTGAGCTGCCTTGGGTGCTATTAGAGTTGCTTGTACAGAAGGTAGAGTGAGTCACTCTTTTTTTTTTTTTTTTGGTGAAGCAATTGGAGTTAAGTGACTTGCCCAGGGTCACACAGCTAGTAAGTGTTAAGTGTTTGAGGCCAGATTTGAACTCAGGTCCTCCTGACTCCAGGGCCAGTGCTCTATCCACTGTGCTACCTAGCTGCCCTGAGTGAGTCATTCTTGTGAGAGGATCTAACCATTACTAATAAAAAATCATACCCTTGGGAGGGTGGCAGCTCAGTGGCAGAGTCCTTCCCTAATGTAGCCCAGTAATGTGGGGGAGTTGAGAGTGATTATAATATACTAGGTAGTTTCTCTTCTGGGTCCTTTACTTGGAGTCTATAGCACTGAAAGGCTAGCATCATGTCTGAGATGGGGCCACTGTAATTTCTGTATGACTGTTAATGGTCTGAATATTCCTGTGTACTCTGCCTCTAGTTCTTGTGGCCAAACCTTGGTAATGCCTATGGAACCTTCCCTGGGGAAACAGATATCATTGATTTCAGATGGAGCAGTCAGTGTAGACTCTAGCTTCCTAGACTGAGGGTTGCAACCCCACATAGGGTCATGGAACTGAATGTGAGGGTCATGAAAAATTTGGCAACAGTAAAAAGTTATGCCAAGAGAACACTGGACACAGTATCAACAACATTTTGTGATGATCAACTATGATGGGCTAACAGTCATGTAAAAATTTCTTAAGCAAAAAGGGGTCACAAGTGGAAACAGTTTAACAGGCCCTGATGTAGACGACCATTTTCTCTGTTGGTAGTGGGGAGAAAGGGTTCCCTCTTGCCTGGATAATGGACAGTGAGCATCTTGTGTTTCTTGGGGTTGTATAAACTCAATAAGATTTAGATAGTATTCACAGCTCTAGAACTATAAAGGACCTCAGCAGTCACCTAGACCAAACCCCTCATTTTACATGTGAAGAAACTGAGGCCCAGAGAGGTCAAATAACTTGCCTATTGCTTGCATGGGCAGGTGGCAGTATTCCAGTTTCTGTGACAGTGAACCTGTTTGCGAACTGTGTTGACCTGGAATCTAGACTAAGGCAAAATTAAACTGGCTGAAGCAAATGGCCACTTTTCCTTCCCCTGACTAAAATTTCTGCCTATCAGAGGTGTTTGAGGCTTTTGTCAGCATATTGGACTTCTTTAGGGTGCCTGGTACCCTCCAAGTGAGGGCATCAAACCCCGAAGGTTCCATTCATGGCCAGCAGCTCTTCTTGCTAAATCATATAATAATTTCAGCTGTGGATAAATTCAGAGAATAGTCTACACAAGGCCAAAGTCGCTCTGGTGAAGATAGCCACTACTATTGGTGTACTAGAGGGGACATTTCAATGACAAAAAACCTATATTGATCTGCACTTGTTAGTAACTGAGCCCAGCCATGGACCATCTTTCAGTATCCTAAAAGCCTTCTGTGCAGCAGTGGTCCACTTTAGAATAACTTTAGGTGCCAGAGACAAAGTGTTCCTCTGGTTCAGTATGTGTCTGGCAATGGTATATGGTCTGGGCAACAAAACATGGAATATGAGCAAATCTTCCAAATCAATGGAGGCTATTTGTGGTCATAGGTAGCTCCTACCAGATCCATGAGGATGGCTTTGGCATCAACAGCTTCTTGAATAAAGAAAGGTCATAAGGAAAGTAAAAGAGTTTAATATAATACCTCAGCAAGTAAAATAGCAATAAAACATTTCTCCCAATAAAACTGAGGCACAAATTAAGTTGAAAAAGAGTAATAAGAAGACATACAGGCGGCAGCTAGATGGCGCAGTGGATAGAGCAACTCTCTTTTTTGGTGGTGTAAGGGCCAAATTTAGTATGGGAAGAGTAAATTGGGTGGCTCTCCATAATATTGGGGTAAGAAAGGAGATTAACAGCCTCTTTTCAATAATCAAAATAGGGTTTATTAATGGGAACAAATTTAAAACACAAGTGAGGTTAATAAAGCTAGGGACAATGAAAAAGGGAATAGGGTAATGAAAAAATATATATGACTCTCAAACTCACCACCACCCAGAATCATCAGTTTCAAAGAGAACCAGCTGCACAGCGTTCCACGGTCTGGTCCAGCAAACCACTGTCTTGCTCCCTCTCTCGTGCCTCCAAAGTGAAACTCTCCTTCCCCCCCTCCCCCACCCCTGCCGAGTTCTCCCAAAAGCCCTCTCTCCCACAGGAAACAGGGCCAACCACACACACAGCCCTAAGCTAATTGGCTGGTAGCCCTGGTTGACAGAACTAACAAGCATCTCTACAGAAATGAGCCGCCCAGCTTCCAGACACTGAAAACTACCTGACTGCCCTCACTGGGCTTCTCGTCATGGCAGGACTTTCCTCATTATAATTTGGCCAGGCCCATGCAGGTGAGCGGGTGTCCGGCGCAAAGCCAGCATGCACCAGTGCGTGCTGGGGCCTCTAATCCCAGCCAAAGATGGGGTCACAGAAACCCCAAATCACAACCAATTCCTTACAGTGGAGATTGATTACTCATTGCCCTCTGCCTGCATGATGAGAAGGCTGAGTTGGTAATGGAGGGAGAAAAGAGAGATTCAGAGCCATTCTAGTCTCTATCATTGAAAAAAAAGACACATAATTCCAACATCTCTTTAGATCTGTGATATTTCATGCTCCTTTTCTCTGAAGAGAACAGAATGGCCAGACTCTGTCCCCAATTTCCTGCTTCTCTTTCTGGCAAGAATCAAAATCTCCAATGGAGAAGGGTTCAGAAAGAGGAAATTCTAGAGATATTTATTTTTGCCTCTCTGTGAGCCACGTCTAGACAGACCTATGTGGACACACATAACCTGCATGGTAAAATGAAAACAACACCCCATGCACATGTTCTATTATGTTGGTATCTAGTAGTTATTACCTGATGATGGTCTGCAGGTCTCATGGTTCACAGCAGGCATGTTTCTACTGGTTCCAGTTTCTGTAATGTTACAGTCCTCCTATAATCCTTAGTTGAAATTCTATCTTCCCTGTAAAAGGAAAAGTGCACTCTAACATTTTCCTCTAAGATTTTTTAAAGATTGCTGTTGGGGGGCAGCTGGGTGGCGCAGTGGATAGAGCACAGGCCCTGGATTCAGGAGGACCTGAGTTCAAATCTGGCCTCAGAAACTTAACACTTACTAGCTGTGTGACCCTGGGCAAGTCACTTAACCCCAATTGCCTCACCAAAAAAAAAAAAAAGATTATTATTGGGGAAGGCATGGCACCTATTTCACCTAGCTTTGGCTGGATTTGGTGCTTTCTTTTCAGACAGTGATTCTTATTCTAGGAATGAAGCCTTTTAGAATACATTGCTAATAGGATTAACATCTATTTTTTTTCACTTTGATTTCCCATTCACCAAGGACAGGGACTCCTTCAGAGACCATACTATAACTTAGGGTTAGAAATTCCCTTGTGGGTTCTTCCCCCCCCCCACCCTTTTTTAATGATCTCTATCCCAAAGAGATCATAAAAAGGGGGAAAGGATCCACATGTACAAAAATATTTATAGCAGCTCTTTTTCATGGTGGCAAAGAATTGGAAATTGAGGGGATACCCATTAGTTGGGGAATAGTTGAATAAGTTGTGATGTATTCATGAAATGAAATACTATTGTGCTGTAAGAAATGATGAGCGGGGCAACTTCAGAAAAATCTGGAAAGACTGATGATGAAATGAATCCATGCTGAGTGAAGTGAGAAGAACCAGGAAACATTGTACAACAGTAATAGCAGCATTGTGCGATGATCAACTATGATAGACAGCTCTTCTCAGCAATATAATGATCCAAGACAATTTCAAAAGACTTATGGTGGAAAATGTTATCCACACCCATAGAAAGAACTATGGAGTCTGAATGCAAATCAAAGCATATAATTTTCACTTTTTGTTTGTTTGTTTTTTCTTTCTCATGGTTTTTCCCTTTTGTTCTGATTCTTCTTTCACAACATGATTAATGTGGAAATATGTTTAATATGTTTAACATGATTGTACTCTATAACTTATATCTGATTGCTTGCTCTCTTGAGGAGGGGGTTGGGGAGGGAGGGAAAGGGAAGAAAAATTTGAAACTCAAAATCTTATTTAAAAAAGAATGTTGAAAACTATCTTTGCATGTAAGTGTGAAAAAATACTACTAAGTGTGTGTGTGGGGGGGGGAGAAGAAATTCCTTGTGGACCCCTGCTTTATTTCAAATTACTAGACTTCTAGTCAGCATCATTTTAGAAGCTACCCCTTCAAATACTCTTGGTTTGGGGCCTGTGAATTTCTTAATTTCCAAATTATTTTGATCTTCCATAAAAACAAAAGGGGAAACAGCATAGAAAACAGGGTTATTATTTCCCCCTTAACCAGCCACCTTCTTGCCTCTAATATGCACAGGTAGTCAATAACAAGCCTAAGTCTCCATTATGCATTTCACTGAAAAACAATGTTCAGATAGGTGGTGTAGTAGATAGAGTGCTAGGCCCGGAGTCAGAAAGACCTGAGTTCAAACACTAACCAGTTGTGTGATCCTGGGCAAGTCACTTAGTCCCGTTTGCCCCAGTTTCTTCATCTGTAAAATGAATTGGAGAAGGAAATGGCAAATCACTCCAGCATATTCGCCAAGCAAACTCCAAATGGGGTCATGAAGAGTCAGACTTGACTGAAAGTACTGAACAAGAAGAACAATTCTGTATGATGCTTTTATCTAAGGGATATTTAAGATTTACAAACCAAGGCTATTAGGCAATAATAGCCACAACTCTGCTAGGCAACAAAAGCCCTAAGTCAAGATGTCTGGCTTTAGGCCCCTTCCAAAACGCCTACAAATCCTACAACAAAACACAAAACTATAATTTTCACTCATAAACTGAAAATAAAGCCAAGTGATAGGTTTTGAAGCTGTAAAATGAACTATTTATTTAAGTCAGAAAATGTTGAACAATTTCCCAAGATTATCATCAAATAAAAATTCATTTTCACTTATTAGGATATCTCTGACAAGAGGGAAAAAAGGAACCTTTAAAATCATGGATAACCAAAGTTAAAACAGTATAATTAGGGGATTTTGAGTCATGACCCAATTTACCATTAAACAGAATATTGTTGATGTAATTAATTTCATCCCAGTATATTTGGGTATTGGATCATGAATTAAAAATCTCAGTATAATTTAATTACAATTTAGAGTAAACATTTTAAGCTTCACAAAAATGAGTCATTATTTCCCTAAAAATAAGCTTGGAAAAATAAAACCTAATACATCATTTAAAACAACCTATACTTAAATCTCTTTCCTAATTATTAGTTGCTACATTCTAGAATCCCTAACAACATAACAATATCAGAATAATCTGTATTTTGTTATAATCAGCTTTGTTGTTTTACAATTAAACAACTGAATAATCCATTCATAATTAATCTCCCCCCCAACCCCCAGTAGTCTTGTTATTTTGACCAAGGCAGGGAAAGACTATAGCTCAATATTTCTCATTAATAAATTATAGACCTGCCCTGAATAAATGGAAGTATTTTCCTATTTCTCTGAGAGGTGGTATTTTTACTCCAAAACATATTATAGTAAGAGAAAATACTTATTTTATTGTATTCATTTTTCTTTTTTGCTCTTCTAGTTTTCTATGAGTCGTATATTACCAAAGCAAAACTCATAGCCATCTTTATAGATTTATGACCCAGCAACTCTAGTACAATATGACTTTATCATTAGCTCATTCTCTTAAATAAGTTAAATTTATTTAGTAATCTTGCAGCATCAAATCACAGAACTATAAAAAAATATACAGCTTTTATCTTGAATGAGGGTGCTTTTGTTTTTTCTAAAAATGAAATCCACATAGCTACAGGATGAATAATGCTCAGCTAGGCTTTTAAAATGCCCTAAGATATTGATTTTTTTTTTAAATCACATTTCAGAAGCTATTATAGCTGTGAGTAGAGATGTAATGGTACATGGATCTGTGGTACCTGGTAATGGCCAAACAATGTTTCCAACATTTTCAATTTTATATTCTAATATGCATGAATTTTACATTTGATACATATACACATTAAAATTTTAAAGTTGATGATGTGCTTGAATAATTGATTTGTACAGAGATATATTACCACTTCACCTTCCAGATAATTGAAAGACTGAAGCTTAGGAACTCATTCATCTTGAAATGTTTATGTTTGACCTGTCTTCCTCTGCCAGGTGGGTATTTTCAAGAGGCCAAACCAGTCATAGAATTATTTTTCACTTATCACATTGGTTGCATCAATAGAGTTGAATCTGCTTTTGAAGATTTTGTTGTTGAAATTGGGAAGAAAATACTCAGCTCTTTATGAATAGGGATGTTAAAAATTTCATACTCTGCTAATTTTTTTTTCCTTTTCAAGGATCAAAGCTCTAGGCAAGATAAAACACTGAACACCATTTCTTTCATCTGTTGGTATAGAGTGAATGCTATATGTATCCTAGTGTGCCAACACACCTTAGCCTAAACTCCATTCAGGCCTAAGTCTGTTAGATATATCAAGCAAAGGAAAACAATGCACCCTCAGTTTATTAGTCCCTCTCTTTCAAGTAAGTTCTCTTTCTTCAGTGATGAGTAGATTAAGAAATTCTTTAAGAATGAAGGTCCTTTATAATTAACTAAGCCTGTCTTAAAAGTCAAAATTCTGAATGATCCCTATTTTATTATAATATGCTTTGTTGTTTTACTATCAAACAATTGAAAAATATATTTATAATTTATTTGTTCATTGTCCTTTTTTTCTGTGAGCAGTTCTGTTCTTTTGGCCAAAGTCAGGAAAGAAATGAGCTCAATAATTCATATCAGAGTGATTTTTAAGAGAAATATTTGTGTTCAGGTTGGTAGGAATGAAATACCTCTTCATTTCTATTTGTTCTTGTCCAGATTAAAAGAGATATGTCAAAATTCAATATGTCAATATTGAATATTATATAATATAATAATATATAATATTGAAATATGTCCAAAAAATGATAGGACAAAATTCTTGTCATATCAGTTTGCTCTCATTGTCCCTGGAGTCTTCTCTTTGCATCATTTCCCCTTAGCAGTAACTATTCCATTAGGTTCTATTTTCATCCCATGCTCTTTAGGCTCCCCCCTACCAAAATAAGGAAGGACCACCTTTTTTGTTTGTTTCTGGTTTTTTGCAGGGCAATGAGGGTTAAGTGACTTGCCTAGGGTCACACAGCTAGTAAGTGTCAAGTGTCTGAATCCGGATTTGAACTCGGGTCCTCCTGAATCCAAGGCCCATGCTTTATCCACTGTGCCTCCTAGCTGCCCCAGACCACCTTTTAAAGGGATATGCTGATGCCAGCTCAAACCAGTTCTGGAGAGTCAATTATTAAACTTTCATTGTGACCATTTACACCTTGGAGACAGGCAAAAGCTACAAAGCAGATTTATTATTTTGTTGATTGTCTAGACTTAAGGAAATGGGAGAAAATGCTAATAAACACATTAAATTTAAAAGTGTGTCATGGGTAGGGTTTTTTTCTTTGTCATTAAACATTTGCCCAAACACCATTACCTTTATGCCTTTTGACTTATTAAATCTGATTCAATATATATTTAGCTACCTTATTCAGGGCTCAATACTAGTGTTGCATTCTCTTTGAGGTGAGTTTCATTGAGTATGTTATTGCAACCAACATATAAATTTTAAAGCCTTTCTTTATCTCTAATTTTAAGATGAAAGTATGAAAACCCTTAAAGAAATTTCAGCCCTTATCGAGCAATTAAGGAAGATAGTGTTGCTTTTTTAAGCAGGGAATATGGATTAACATGGGCCAGCAAGGTGATGTAGTAGATAGAGCTACAGACCTGGACCCAGGAAGATCTCAGTTCAAATCTGACCTCAGACATTTACTAGCTGTGTGAACCTGTACAAGTCACTCAACCCTGTTTGCCTCAGTTTCCAGATCTGTAAAATGAATTGGAGAAGGAAATGGCAAACCACTCCATTATCTCTGACAAGAAAACCTCAAATGGGGTCATGGAGAGTCAGACACAATTGATATGACTGAACAACAACATGGATTGGCATATGGATTTCTAGAATCATTTTAAGCCCACGGTTTGTTCTCCAGCCTCATGCTGCTTGACCTCCCTGTAACATTTGACATTATTGACCACACATTCCTAGATACTCTCTGGGTTTTTGTGATACTTCCCACGGTCTGTTCTCCTCTTACCTATCTGATAGTTCCTTATCAGCCTTATTAGCTGAATCATTATTTGTGTGTCCCCTTTCCTTACCCCCTCTCCCGGTTTTACTATACCCCGAGGTTCCATCCTGAACCCTTTTCTCTCTCCACACTCTCTTTGTGATCTCATCAACAGCCTTGGGTTCAGTTATCATCTCTATGAAGATCATTCTCAGATGCCCTAGTCACTTTATTGAGTTTCAGTCCTGCACTGCCAGCTATATGTTGGATATCTACATATGGATGTCAGTAGGCATCTTAAATTTCATATGCCCCAAAGGAAACTCATTATATTCCTCCCCAAATTCCTTCCTCTTCCAAACTTTCCTCCTTCTGTCAAGGGGCTCCAACACTGAGAGGAAATATGGAATAGTGGTATAGTTTTGGAATAAGAAGTCTTGGGTTCAAATACTCTTCCACTTACCTTGAGACTTTGTATAAATCACATCTCCTCTCTAGGATTCAGTTTCTCCAAATGTGAAATTAAGGGGTTGGATCAGATTGCTTTGAAGGTCCCTTCCAGTTCTAAATCTATAATCATTTCATCTTAGTCACACAGAGTCACTGCTTCAGAATAAGCCTCTATTTTATAGCATTTTTCCAATTTATTTCTACTCCATTCACATGACCACCACCACCAGCCAAGTTTGAGCCATTATTACCTGTCCTGGACTATTTTAATGGCTTCTTAAGTGGACTCCCATATTCCAATCACTCCATCCCATACCCTTGACTTAGTAATCTTCCTAAAAATTAAGTCTGACCATATCATTCCTCTGCTCAAGAAACTTTAACAGTTTTCTAGTTCTTCTAATATAAAAAGGAAATTCCTTAGCTAGGCTTTTAAAGTCCTTCATGGTCTGGTTACAGCCTCTCTTTCCATGTGAATGACCCAATACTTCCCTTTACAGACTCTAAAGTCGAGCTCAATTACCTTACTCACTCTTCCCCAAACTTGGCATTCCATCTTCTGCCTCAATGACTTTGTATATAGCCTATCCTTAATATCTGAAATGGATTCCTTCCTCACTTCTGCCTACTAGAATTTCCAGCTTTGTTCAAACTTCTGCTCATGTGCTAATTCCAACAGGAAGCCTTTTCCTTCCCTTGGTTGTTAGGACTTGCTCTCTCTTCCTCCTCTTCAAGTTATCATGACTACACTTGTCTGTTTACATGTTATATTCCCAGGACAACATCAGATCCTCTAAAATGGGGACTGTGTTCCATTCTATCTTAGTATCCCCAGTACCTACTGCCATGTTTTTCACAGTAGACATCTAACAAGCTTGTATTGAATTGAATTTGATTGGAGATGAGGCTTGTCAGCAGTATTAGTTCTCTCTTAGCTTGTAGATTCCTCTTCCTCCCCGAGAGGTCCAAAGTGTGGAGTGTGATTTCTATAGGCAGTGTGTATGATAGCGGATGCAAAAGAAAATACAAGCAGCACCCCGCATCATACACACTGCCTCCAGGTAATGAAAACCTGTCCTGCCCTGATGGTGGAAGGGAGAATGGAACAAGGATTTATTCAGCACCTGATATGTGCCAGGAACTCTAGTAAAGGATTTACAACTATTAATGCATTTGATCCTCACAACTATTATTAGAAATTTTAGATTCTAGTTATTGTAACTTTTCTTTAGTAACTGAAAATGAGAATCTCAAAGATTAGTTATAGAGCATGGTGTTGAATCATTAACTACATAGTTACATAATTTCTTATTCCCCCCTGACTTTTTTCTCAAACTTTTACAATCCCTTCTTACTACAGGAGTATTCAGCTACACCTGACAGTGTTCTTCTTCACTTCCTCTACTGTGTTTAGTAACTCCCAATTAAAAATCCTTGTGGTCTTAGATAAATAGACAGATACCTGAACTCTTTTCACATTTCAAATGTAGATGAGGAAGTATGTTTTGCTACATGATTAAAAGTTCATAGAGATCTTTCCCTAAATGTTTTGTCATTCTGATAGGTTTTGTCCCTTTTTTTAACAGATTCTTCTTGTACTTCCATGATAATCTGAAAGGGAAATAGTTGGTACCTAAATTAAGAAGGTTTAGTCAATATTTTGACTGCTCCCTTGGACTATAAAAGAGTGGTCTGGATTATCTCCTAATGCTGGCAATTAATTGGTAGATTAGGAATAGCCAAGAAACCGTGTGGGTAAATAGTTAGTATTTATATTGTTAATATTTATAAAGAGTGTTCACAAAGTTTTAGACTCAGTGCTTTAAGGTGTGCCATGTATATGTTATCTCATTTGATCCTCACAAGCTACTTGGTGAAGTAGTGGCTATTATTCATTATTCCTATTTTACACATGAGAAAACGGAGGCTGTCCGAAGTTAAATGATTTGCCCAGAAGCACAAGTGTCTGAGGCAGGATTTGAACTCAGGTCTTTATGCTTCCGTGTCTTGCACTCTCCCCCCCCCCCCCTCCAGCAAAACCCAGCTCCATTTTATTAGAGGGTGGCAAAGAAAGAGGGACAATGAGCCGAAGGACACCCCCGGAACACAGTGGGCTCCCAGTCACTGATTCGCTCTTTCCTCTCTTTCTTTTCCAGTCACAGGTCTCCCTTCTTTTCCACAGCTGGTCAGAATGGGAGTGGATCCTGGGGAGCCTGCCACTCGGGCTCCTGCCCCCTTTGGTTCATCCTGCTGGCCAGAGGGTGGAGCTTCTTGCTACTTGGTCCCAAGGTAGTTGGTGGACTTTCCCGTTTATCGCAGTGTTTCCACACTATGATCTGAATCGATGCACACTTTCTTGTTGGGCAGGTCAATGTCAAACTGGACCCCACCCAGCTTGTTGAGGACTCGGTGACTGCCTTAGAACAGCCTTACAGATCATGTACACAAAGAACTCATATTTCGGCATGACAGTGGAGGCTGTGGCTGCAGAAAGCTGGAGGCTGGAGCTGGAGGCTGGAGGGTGAAGGGTGAAGGGTGAAGGGTGAGGCTGGAGGGTCCTCCCCGGTAGCGGGTACTGCGAATTCCGGGATGCTTCTGGATGCACGGCCATGCTGGCCCCAAGCCCTGCCCCTGCCAGGGGCTGGGCCACAGCCCCACAGTCACTGGTGTAGTTCTCAGGGACATGTTCTGAACGTTTAAACACTATACCACCTAGTTAAATGGAGCTAAACATTCAGGTTAAAAAAAGAGAGAGAGAGAAAAGGGTTGTAAATAGAAATGTGTTCCAGTAAGACTGGATACAGATTCTCAGTGGGTTGTTGGCACAATTATGAGTTTTTAGCACACCTGGGAAGAGAGGCCTCTGGGTGATAAAAGTAGACCTAGATCAGCAGAATATGCATGGCCTCTTAATACTTGGATTAAAATGTCATTGGTTATGCAAGAGCATCTCAAACAGGAAAAACTGAACTAAGGATTATCTTAGACATGTGATGACCCTGCTTGGGTGTAATGACACCTATTTTAGTAGGAACAAAATTCCAAACAGTGGTGATTCTTACCTTACTTTGAATCATCTGGCACATGCACACAAAATAGGGTATCAAGCCAGTCACTTGAGATACAGACTAGATGAAATCCATAAGATTAATGATATTTATTGATTGTATTTTTCCTGAAAGGGAAAAAAAACAACCCCACCAGCCTTCAATACTTTCATTCTTTATCCCAGTAGGAGTTGTAGGACCCATAATATCTGCCATAAGATCTTCACATATCATCTCCCAAACTCTGTATTGGCTATCTCAGCTGCCTGCTATCCAAATGTCAGTTTCCATTGAGCCATCATCTGTATGTGTTATTATAAATAATATAGTTTTGTTAGGATTGCTGCAAAAAAAAAAGTCCATATGTTTCTAGGTGCCTTTGACCTGGATTCTGAGTTCCTGAGGTTGGCTCATCTTTATAAGGCCATAAGGATGAACTCAATTCAGATAAGGAACTGGCTCTGAGGGAAAATTTGCTGCCACTATCTAGCCATCCCGTGATAACAGGGATGATGGATATAAATGAAAAAATCTAAAAGCTGAACCTCAGGAAAGGAACTGAGGGTTTGGTTCTATTTCTAGCCAAGCCCCAGGCAAACTTCATGTTTCATTTGAAGGAGGATATGGTGGCAGGGAGAGTGGTAGGGGACGGGGACCGGGGAGGAGGGTTAGTGGTATATGTCACTTACTTAAGCTTTCTGTTTTTCAGCATTTTAGTTCTCTCAGAGAAAAAAATATGAGAATTCTGTTACAAGGACAAAAATAATCCCATGCAAATGCTCATGGAAAATGGCAAGGGTACTAAGACTGAAGGCAGAGTGCAATAGTGGAAAGAGCCCCAAATTCAGAATTAGAGGATTTGGGTTCAAATCTTGACTTTTCTACTAACTACTTGTAAGTATAAACCATCTAACCTCTTTTGTTTGTTTAGAATTTTGTTTTCCAAAATATATGTAAAAACAAATTTTGACATAAATTTTAAAAAACTTTCCAACTTCTCTTCCTCCCTCCTTTCCAACCCCCCACCCCCAAGAACACAAGCAATTCAATATAAGTTATACATGAGTAGTCATGGAAAACATCCCCACTTTAGCTAGGTTTTGAGAGAAAACAGTTAAAAAACAAAACTTCAGATTAAGGAATTCTCAAGGAAAAAAAACATGTGTTTCAATCTGTTTTCAGATACCATCAGTTCTCTCTCTGTAGATGGATTGCAATTTTCATAAGTCCTTCAGGGTTATATTGGTTCATTTCCTTGCTGAGAATAACTGAGTTCTTCCCGGCAGATCATCTTACATTATTGCTGTTATTTTGTATACAGTACATTTCACTCTGCTTCAGTTAATGTAGGTCTTTCCAGGCTTTTCTGATAGCATCCTGTTCATCATGACTTTTATATAGTACCTTAAACTTGACCAAGAATTTTCTTCACAATAGCCCAGCAGAGTAGGTACCATATGGTTTGCCAATCATCATAACTATTTCCCTCCATCCTATTCCCTTCCCATGATATTTACTCTATTTTCTATCTTCTTTTACCCTCTTCCTCCTCAAAAGTATTTTACTTCTGACTGTCCCCTCCCCCGCTCAGCCCTCCCTTCTTTTACCCTTCCCTCCTTATCCTCTTCCCCTCCTACTTTCCTGTAGGGTTAAATAGATTTCTCCTTTCAATTGAGCCCACTCTGATGAGATTAAGGTCTTTGAGCTAATTCTGTGTTCAAAATTTTTCTTCTTCCCTCCCTCCCTTCTCACCCCTCCCTATGAAATCAAGCAATTCAATATGTCATACTTGTGCAGTTATGCAGAATATCTTCACCATCCTTGAAAGTGTTTTGCTTTTTACTGCTCTCTCCCCCAATCTGCTCTTCTTTCCTTCTCTTCTTCTCCCCTCCCCTCTTATCTCCCTCCCCTCCCACTTTCCCTCAGGGCAAAAATATATTACTATACCCACTTGAGTATGTATGTTATTCCTTCTTTGAGCCAATTCTGATGATAGTAAGGTTCCCTCACTCTCCCACTCCTACCCCCTCTTCTCCTCCCCTCCATAAGGTTTTTTCTTATTTCCTTCATGTGAACTACCTCTCCCCAGTCCACCACTCCCCTTCTCCCTCCCACAGTCTATTCCTCCTACCTCTCAATTCTATTTTAAAGATGTCATCATGGGTTAGCTAGGTGGCACAGTGGACAAAGCACCAGCCCTGGACCCAGGAGGCCCCAAGCCCAAATCCAGCCCCAGACATAAGACACTCACCCTGTTTGCCCCACAAAGAACATGGATAAACAAAAAATAAATGCTTTACAGATGTCATTCCTTCATGTTCAGTTCAGACCTGTGTCCTCTGTGAATTCCTTACTAGGAAAGTTCTTATGAGTTTGAAGTATTATCATCCCATGTAGGAATGTAAACAGTTTAATCTTTTAATATCCCTCATGATTTTTTTTTCCCATTTACCTTTTTATGTTTCTCCAGGGTCTTGTATTTGAAAGTCAAATTTTCTATTCAGTTCAGGTCTTTTCATCACAAATGCCTGAAAGTCCTCTTTTTCATTGAAGTTCCATTTTTTCCTCTGAAAGATTATAATCAGTTTTGCTGGTTGCATGATTCTTGGCTATAATCCCAGTTCCTTTGCTCTCTGGAATATCATATTCCATGCCCTCTAGTCCTTTAATGTAGATGCTGCTAGATCTTGTTTTATCCTTATTGTAGCTCGACAGTATTTGAATTGTTTCTTTCTAGCAGCTTACAATATTTCCTCCTTGACCTGGGAACTCTGGAATTTGGCTATAATATTCCTGGGGGTTTTCCTTTTGGGATCTCTTTCAGGAAATGATCGGTGGATTCTTTCAATTTCTGTTTTGCCTTCTGCTTCTAGAATAGGTAGGCATTAAAATTAGCCTCAGGCTCCCCAAGCAGAGCTGCCCCTCCCCCTTTGTTTCAACTGAGGGGGTCTCTGAGCTGGGCTAAGCTGCTTGGATGAAAAACCCCAGGCCCCAGGTGTGGCATGGCATGTCCTGTGCACACAGCAGAGAGGTGCATGAAAAAACTGGAGGGATGTCGGGGTTTGCTTCACTCAGCCTCCAGTTCCCGGCGCAGGCAGCACAGGGCTTGGCCGGCCCTGCGGTGGCCAGCCCGAGTTTCAATGGAGAGAGGAGGTTAAAAAGGACACTGGGGGGTTTTAAGGGTACAGAGAGGAAGGGGATAGAGAAAGAGCTAGCGAGAAGGTAGAGAGATGCCAAAGGAACAATGACTCTAGGGCTTTTCAGGGGAGTTGACAAATTTAAGGAGGCTTGGAGTTAGAAGAAAGGAGCAGAGCAGTGAAGCAGGGAAGTTAGATGGTAAGGGGGGATGCTAGAAGGAGGTTAGTCTGTACAAGGATGCTAAGGAGACTGAGGAACTGTATGGAAAGAAAGGTGAGAGATGAGGCTTGGGGGTAATAAGTGCAGGTGGCAGAGGCAAAGGAAGGAGAGAAACTTTAAAAGTTAGGTTGTATAACTTTTCATTTCTTTACCCTTATCTCTTATATTTATTTTTATAAATAAACCCTGCTTTGATTATTTAATTAAAAGAGGCATTTGCTTATCAATTTGGGAGCAGTTGTGGGGGAAATTTTAAATGGCCCTAACAGACTGACTTATGCAATTAATAGCAGTCAGATAGCCAGCCAGTCAAAAGTCCACAGATTAGGCCCCTAGTTAGTTAAAATATTTTTACAAATATCAGGGCAATTTTCCCTGACAATCTCTTGGAAGATGTTATCTAAACTCTTATTTTGGTAATGGTTTTCAGGTAGTCCAATTATTTTCAAATGATATCTCCTGGATTTATTTTCCAGGTCAGCTGTTTTTCCAAGGAAATATTTCATATTGACCTCTATTTTTTTATTCATTTGGATTTGCTTTACCGTGTCTTGGTTTCTCATAAAGTTGCTAGCTTCTGTTTGTTCAATCCGAATTCTTAAGCAATTATTTTCTTCACAGAGCCTTTTTATCTCCTTTTCCATTTGGCTTTTCAAACTGTTGACTTTTTTTTCATGACTCTCCTGCATTGGTCTCATTTCTCTTTCCATTCTTTCCTCCACCTTTCTAAATCTTCCTTCTATCTCCCCTACTTTCTCTTCAGAGTCCCTTTTGAGCATTTCCATGGCCTGAGACCAATTCATATTTTTCTTAGAAGCTTTGGATGTAGGGGCCCTGAGGTTGCTATCCTCTTCTGAAGGTGCACCTCAATCTTCCTGGTCTCTAAAGAAACTTTTTATTGTTCTCAATTTTCTTTGCTTGCTCATGTTCCTGGTTTTTTTAACTTGACTTTTACTCCCTCTTACAGTGGGGCCTTACTTCCAAGCTACACTGTCCCAAGCTTCAGAGGGTCCCAGGTGTTTTGGTTTGAGGGAGGTCAGGTTTTTCTTTGGCCTGGCCTGTTCTCTCATCTGAAGAGAACCTCAAACCAATTTTCTAGTTAACCAGCCAGCAATACTTTGTGTGCTGTGGTGGCTATTAGCTTCGACAAGCCTGTGCCCCTCCCCCACCTGGGCCTCCTGCTGCTCAGGATTTCTTCCTGGTTCCGTGCTGGGGTGGGATAGCCGAATTCTTCCTTAGGTCCCGCAGACATCCCTGTACTTTCCCCGTGGTCAGCCGCTCAGCCCTCTCACCCGACCATAAGCTTAGTTACAGAAGATGCTGGCACTACAGCTGATTTGGAGTTTTGGGGGTAAATTCCTCTTTCCCAGCATGTTAGGGTCTGTGTCAGCATGATCGTGGGGTTGGACTCTGCTCTCAGATCAGTATGGCCCCCTTTAATCTGGAAAATAATCTCAGCCCATCCTTCTGTGAGTTTTGCCACTCCAGGGCTCATTTTATTGCTATTTGGGGGGTAATTCCATCTAACCTCTTTGGGATTCAATTTCCTCATCTATAAAATGAGATTAAACCAGATGTTCTCTAAGGTCTCTTCAGTCCTCAAAGTGCTAATCTCCCCATCAGCATCAGATTTTCCTTTTCCAAGTTTTAGGAGAAAATGGAGACAGAAGCACTAAAAACTAACCAATGAAGAAGAGAGCTGTGAAAAAAAGAACTTATCTATCTAGTTCAGTCCCACATTTGTCTTCATAAACAGCAAGAAAATTCTAGATTGTTTAGACATACAGGCTATTGAACTACATGTTGTATCCTCTGCTTGGCTTCTGCCATTTTGCATACACTGAATGGCATCCTCCATATTAGTGATTGCTCTGTCAGATTCCACACCCTCCTCCTTTTTTTATATCACACCACTGTATGTGATAAAGTAGATTGTCTAAGGGCTTGTCTTTGGGGCCAGTCACATTCAGTTTAGTTCAACTGAATTGTATACTATTATTGAAATCATTCTTGAGGGAGGCAATGAGACCCAAGTATAGAATGCTATCCTCAGGGTACGGAAGGCTTCTAGTTCAGTTCTTGCCTCTAAGACAAACTAGCTGCATGACCTTGGGTAACTCAACTTGTCAGAGTCCCCCACAACTCTCGAAACAGTAAATCACAGAGGAGTTCCTGTTTATCAGTGGATGGAGTTTCTAAATCAGAAATTTCTTATGCTAATGAAATCATAGCTCCCCCACCTCCAGGAAATTATTGGTATTTATCTTTTTAGTTTTATACTGTGGTAAGACGCACAGGGACAGCTATTTTGAGAACAGGTTCTCTGTTCTTAAATCTGTTATTGCTGTTATTAGTACTGTAGTAATATTATTGCCTTCTGCTTTATTGGAAAATTGAGGCCTTCCAACATGAAATCCCTTAATTACCCTCCTATACATACCCTAAACACCCACTGTGTCCTTCTGGGTCAAGTAAAATCAACAAGCATTTATTAATTACCTACTACATGTCAGGAACTGTGCTAGGTGCTAAGGATAAAAAAAAAAAAAAAAGGAAACAACCAAACCAAAAAATGTGCTTGCTCTAACAAGATATAGGCAGGATAAAGTGGACATAATCTTAAAGAGATAGCCCAAGGATTAAGGGGGACCTGGAAAATAGGGAAGGCAGAAGAAGGTAGAGGTGAGGAAAGAAAACATTCTAGGCATGAGAGACAGCCAGTGAAAATATCCAGAGTTGGAAAATGGATTGTTAAGGAATAGCAAGGAGGCCAGTGAAGGGGAAGAAGTATTCCTTGTTCTCTGCCAGTGCTAACCTTTCACCTGTGCCCTTGGTCCTGCCTATCTTACCACCTCCTCTAGAACCTGGTTCTATTGATCATCCATCCCCCCTATCTTTCTTATACTTTTGATTCCTTCTCCACTAACTCTGTGTCCACAAAAATGCTCGGGTCTAAAAAAAAAGTCATTTAAGCCTACTGCCTTTGGAACTAAAATTCTCTCCCTCCCTTCCTCTCTCCCTTTCCCTCCATCCCTCCCTCCTTCTCTCTCTCTCTCTCTCTCTCTCTCTCTCTCTCTCTCTCTCTCTTTCTCTCTCTCTCTCTCTCTCTCTCTCCTGCCCCCTCTCTTTGTCTCTGTCTCTGCCTTCCACTATAACACTATAAAATTCACCACAAAGTAAACTATACTCACTTCCTTACTTCTCAGCCTCTTTAAATCCAACTTCTATTTCCTACCTGACTCCTGTTCCTTACCCCTGCTGAATGTCCTCTCTTGAAACTTGTCAATGCCTTCTCAAATAATTAAATCCCCAAATCTTTTTTCTTTTATTCTCTTGAACTCTTCACAACATTTGATGCCATCGACCCCTGTTTATAAAAGCGCTCCATTTCCTTAACTTCTATGATATTGCTCTCCCCTAGTTCCTCCTATGTCTTTGGCCATTTCCCTTCTTCCTTCTGATCCCCTATCACAGATATCCCTCCGGCCTTTGTCCTTCTCCATTCTCTGTATGTTTTCTTCTTTGATGAAAAGGAGGCCTGAAGAAGTGAGAGTTCCCAAGGTCACACAGCTGTGATAGTCAGGATTTGAACCTGGCTTTTCTTTGTAAGTCCAGGGCTCTTTCTACTATGCCATAGGGCTATAGAATTATTTTAATGGTATGTGACATGTGGTTTAGGGTTTGTCAGAAGAAGTTTCTTCTGTGAGAAACAAAACCAAAGATGAACAGATAATATTTTATTCTCCCCCCCCCAATTACAAGGTAAAACAATTAATTCTTAACAATTTTAAAAAAAGGTTCGAGTTCCAAATTCTATGCCTCCCTCCCTCTCCTCCCCACTTCCTGAGATGGTGAGCAATCTGATATAGGTTATACATGCGTATCATGTATTTTCATAATAATAATAATAACAACCAACCAAATAGCACTTTATGGCTTACAAAACAGACTTTTTAGGCTCTCCATTTTGGAGTTGGCCTGGGACGGCAATATTTCTTTCCCATCCTTGATGGGTTTCTGATTCTCCAGACTTCCTCGCCATGCCTCAGTTACCTTCTTGTGCTGGAATTTCCCCTAATAGCTAAGGCCTTCTAGAATATCCTTCCATTGAGCTACTCCCCTTCTTCCATTGGTAAATTCTTTTCAGGGCCTCCACTTTGGAGATAGGATTAGGCCAGCCATATTTCATTCCCCTAGTAGCTGTGCTTCTGACTCTCTAAGATACCATAGCTCTATTCTTGTACCATCTTTGCTCCTCCCCTTTTCAACTCCCTTTCTTGTGTTATCTTCCCTCATTAGAATGTAAGGTCCCTGAGGGCAGGGAATGTCATCTTTTTTTTTTTAACTTGTCTAGCACTTAGCACAGTGCCTGGCACATGTTGTTCAGTGAGGTCAGACTCTTCTATTTTTGACCCTGTATACCATAGCATGGCAATGCTTTCCCTGGGATTTTCTTGGCAAAGATGCTAGAGTAGTTTGCCATTTCTATCTCCAGTGGATTAATGCAAATAGATGGTAAATGACTTGCCCAGGGTCAGACAGCTAATAAGTGTCAGAGGTCATATTTGAACTCAGGTCTTCCTGGCACTCTATCCACTGGTACATAGTTAACACTTAATAAATGTTTGTTTCTTTGCTTTTGTATTATATTCTTATTTCATTCTCATAACAATCCTGTGATGTAAGCGCTAATATATTTCCATCTTGCAGTTAAGGAAACAGAGGCTCTGAGAGATAGTGTCCAGAGTCACATAGCTGGTTAGTATCTGAAGTAGGATTTGAACCTAGAAATCTGTGAAATATTTTTGGATGTTTAAAAGGAACTCTCCTACTTGAAAAGGTTGGGTAACTATTACAATTCTCCATCTTTCACCTACTTGACCGTTTTGTCTAGGATGGGTCCTGTTTCTATTCCTAGCCCTAGAACTTAGTTAGATTGGTAGATGATGTAAATTTTAAAAATCAGATTGTAGATTTTAAAATATCAGCTGCCTCTAGTTTATTGAATTAAATTGAATAGAATGCTGGTATCCACTTTAAATTATCTCAAGAGATTAGAAAACACTTATTCATACCTTGTTGTCTTTCATCAACATTTTTTAGTCCTTTGAGATTATGATGCCTATTGAATGTTTGGCTGCAGGCTGCACATTTCCTAGGAAAAAGCACCGCAATGTCATTATTTTCTGTGGTTCTGGAGGGATAGGGTTTAAGTCTCAGTTAAATACAAAGTATTGATTTTATTTCATTCTGACATTTCTAACAGTTCAGGCTCATCTCTTTGCTGTTGTTGGTTACTGTTCACATATTCTGTTGTACTCAGCAGTGTTATAGTATTCATGAGAGAGTTTTAAAACTAGGGGGAAAATCCATACCAATGCACCAGAATTCTACACAAAACCACCAGAGCATCTTTGTCTTCTCAGCCATCTGGAATTCCCCTATGAGCTTGGGATGAACTGCCAGATCAAGGTCTGGCTCCTGGATGTTTTCCAGATTCTCTGAGCAGATTGTGTTTTCTCTTGCTGGGAGGCAATGTCATGGGGTTGACATCCCCCTCTATTATCTCTGGCTTCTGCACAACCTCATTTACTCTGAGCCATTAGGGAGAGAGATGTCAGATACCTTAAAAGGAAAAAAAAAACACACACACAAAAACCCAAAGCTGCTTTCACAACCATTTACATGAAAGGAAATCTATAGAGAATTGTGTTGCATGCAGCCATATTTAAGTGTGAAAACTTTGTTCTTGGATTCCAGGATTTGTGGCTAGGCAGGATTATAACACCTTTTCCTTCTGCTTCCCTACTATCCAATTTCCAGTGATTGGCAGAGGGATCAGAGATGGGAGATTTGCAGAGACTTGAAAGAGCTCACTGAGTAGGCTGTGAAATGTTGGAAGAACATAGAGTTAGGTACAGTTTTTATATGTTGCAATACATACCTAGGGATAAAAACATAGATAGACAGATACATACATACATACACATACATACACACACACCACACACACCACACACACACACACACACACACACACACACACACACACAGCATGTCCCAAAAGTCTTAGTGCAGTTTTAAGTTTTTAATAGCAAACTATCTTCTGAGAACAAAACTGGTAGGGGGGCTTTCTTTTGATCTTTGATAGCTGAAAACTACACTAAAACTTTTGGGACACTCTATTGCATGTATATTTATGGCTGTCTTTTGTAATGGATTTGACACATACCCAGATCACTTAAGATGGAGGTCCCCATGTGGGAAATGCCAGAGACCTGCTTTTGGGAGATAGGAGGACTGATGAAGGCTGGGTATTCTGTGTTGGCCTACCATATATTCAGTAACATCTTTTTCCCAATCGGCTGTGTATCTGGAACTGGCCTCAATCTTTAAAACTACCTGACCTGGAGTTTTTCTTTCTTTTTTTTCTTTTTCTTTCCTGTGGCATCCAGGATTGAAGGACTCAGTTGCTCCCAGGAAGTGACATTAGAGAATAGTGGAAAGGGCCTGAGGACCACTTCCCCTTTCCCCTCCTTTTAGGTTATGTGGTAGCACTGAGAAATGTATTGGAGATTTTGATTTGTTTTGATTGTCCTCTCAGTTCTAGGTGCAAGAAGTGAAGTCCTTCACCCAAGAGTTAAACTGTGGGGTCCTTGGAGCCCAGAATTCCAGGCCAGATGTGGTAGTCAGCCAGGTAGGGAAGCCCCTGGAAGCCAGTGCCCTGGAAACTAGTGGGTAGGGGTCTTGAAAACTTTGGACTTGGAACTTGGTGGGACTAATGCTATGTAGAAATTGAACTAATCTGTGAGTTTACTCTCCTTCCCCTTCCTGGACACCAAAGTGGGGGGCTGGGTATGGGGGCCCAGAACTCTGAGGTATTGGGAAAAATTTTGGTTTTGCTTTACCTTTGATATAAATATTCCTTTGTAAAAGTTAACCTGATATAAGGAACTAAGTGAGATGTTGATCACTGGCCTCTAAAATCGGGAGAGAACACAGTAGAGGGCGTGGGTTCTAACCACTGGCAGAGGCAAGAGACTGCTCTTCCCTCCCCTCCCCCCTCCCCCTTTAGGTACCAGAGAATCCTGGGAGATATATCAGGGACTCCACTCCCTGCACCTAAGGTTTACAAAGTGCCTTAAAATATTATCTTGTTTTATTCTCATGACAACCCTGGGAAGGAAGGAAAGAAGGAAAGAAGCATTTATCAAACTCCTGCTACATGCCAGGCACCTGCTAAAGGCATTATGAAAAAGACAAACAAAACAGACCAAAAAAACTCCAAACCCATTTCTCACGATCACATGGTCAAAACAGAAGAGGAGGTGGCCCCCAGGCTTCCTTTGGCATGTAGTGCTACCTGTTCTGAGTGAAGGCTTTCTTCATGCCTGGATACCACAGGAAAGAGAGAGACAGACTCTCCACTAAGGTAGTTTTACAGACTGCAACCAGTTCAGGCTGTGCAGCCAATGGAAGGAAGCTGTTTCCAAACACATTGTAGGCCAACACAGAAGGTCCATGCCTGTGCTAGTCCTCCTGTCTCCCAGAAGCAGATTCCTGGCATATCCCGTGTGGGTGCTGCCATCTTAGGTAGTCTGGGAATAGGCCAAAACCATCATCCTATGATCCTATGTTCATGTTTTTAGGGCCAAGGTAGTGATTTTATCAGTCTAAGGACCAACTTGGCGAGGGACCTGCTCTACCGATGCAGATCAGCTTATAGCATTAGTGATCTGACCAAGGGCACTGGGTTCTGCCCAAAGTCACAAAGACAGTATGAGCCAAAGATGGAATTTGAACTTTGGTCTTCCACGGTCTTAGATCAGCTCTCTATTATGTTAACCTAATAGAAGAGCTCTAGAAAAGAATAACATCTTATTAATGTAACTAGTTATTCACATATTTTAGAAATGAGCCTGTCTCTGAGTACATTTTATCTTTAAATAATAATTAACTGTGATGTGTCCTGTCCTGTGTCAGTGACATTTGGCCAGGTCAGCTGCCAAGGAAAGCTGCTACCATACCAGGAAGCCAGATACTCCCTCTGTTACAGAGCTTTCCCTCAAGGCAGGAGATGAGGAGTGGTGAAATGAGCAGTCATTGATGAAAGATGACTGAGGGCTGGGATGGTAAATGGTCTGCTGCTGACTATCATGAAAATGGTGAATATAAGAAATTATGATAAAATGTTATTTGGTCATTTGTGTATTTATCTGATTGACAATGGATCTGGATGGACTTTACTATGTTCCATATAGGTATATTCTATATAATATATAGAATAGAGTTTATCAGATAGAATATAATCTATATGTTATATAGATTATACTCTATAGAATTTATTCCTTATAGATATATTCCATACACTTGATATAAATATGTATTTGATATAGAATATATGAAATATATACATAGATAAATGAATATAAAGATAGCTCATATAATGCTTCAAGGTTTTGACAAGTTTTATATTTATTATCTAATTTGATTTGTTATAACAATTCTTTGAGATATGTACTATTTTATTATTTCTATATAATGTATATATATATAATATTATATTGATATATTATTGTTATATTATTATCCCTAATTTATAGTTGAGGAAATTGAGGTAGATAGAATTTAAGTGATTTGTTCAGGGTGACTGCTTTTGATTAAGTGTCTAAGGCAGGATTTGCACTCAAGTGTTCAGACTTGAGTCTGGAAATCTGGGAGACCAGTACTCTAGACCCACTAGCTAATAGATATAGATCTACACATACAGAAATATAATCATATGAGCATTATGTCATATGTATGTGCGTGTATCTATGTGTCTATCTATCTATCTATCTGTTCATCAAAACCAACCTTATTCATGAACCTTGTAAAATGGGTTGTTCCATATATTGAATTTTCTGGATGATATAGAGTTTACTTTTTAACCACTGATTTATATTTCAGTATTTTTAATAAAAATTTTGAAAATTAATGAACATACCTCCCTGTCTGTTACACCTAATAAAAACACTGATCATAATTTAACCTTTCCCCAACTATTCCTGGTTATCAAGACTACCCCCTGATTGAATGTCAGGAGGGACAGTTAGACTTTGTTTTTTGTATTCTCGGTGCCAGGCACAGTGTTTGGCATGTAGTAAAAACTTAATACATGATTGTTTGCTTGACTGAAGATTCATTATTGTGCCATATCCTATTGTGATACACTCATGGTCTTAGCTGGATTAAAGATGAATGTGGGTACATAGGCTGCATGATAGTGGGGAAGGACTGAAGTCAGGGAGACGCATTAAATAGATATGAATAATACTAAGAGCTAGCATTTATATAACACTTTTAGGTATTACAAAGTACCTTTAAAATGCTATCTCGGGGCAGCTAGGTGGCGCAGTGGATAAAGCACTGGCCTTGGATTCAGGAGTACCTGAGTTCAAATCCAGCCTCGGACACTTGACACTTACTAGCTGTGTGACCCTGGGCAAGTCACTTAACCCCCATTGCCTCGCAAAAAAAAAAAAAAGCTATCTCACTTTATTCTCATGACAAACCTGGGAAGTAGGAAGGAAACAAGCATTTATCACACTCCTTCTATACACCAGGCATTGTGCTAAGTGCAAGAACACTGAAGTTAACTGATTTGCCCGTCACAGAGCTAGTAAGAATCTGAGACTGGATTTGAATTCAGATCCTCTTGACTCCAGACCCAGAACTCAGTCTACTGCATCATCGAGTTGATTTCTTATTCCTATAGTTCAAATGAGAGGTAATGAGCACTTTGAATTAAAGTAGTGATGGAAGCTGGAATGAAAATGAGGAAACAGATGCAAGACACTTTACAGAGAAATAACAATTAATGTTATGAGTTTGGGGAATGAGAGAAAGAGGGCCCAATTTGAGATTTGAATAAGAGAGGGGAGGGTAAACAGAACCAAAGATGATTGGTTTTGAGCTGTAGTCATTGGGAGAATGGTGTTGCTGTTAATAAAAATAGGGAATTCAAGGGAAGAAATAAGTTGGGGGTTGGTCTGGTATGGGATAGATAGAAATGATATGTTTAGTCTGGAATATGTTGAGTTCGAGGTGCTGGAAGAACTTTCTGGGGGCTATATCCAAAGTACAGTTGAAAATTTCGTTTTTCATTACATTTTTTTTTTCTGCAACAAACCATATACATGATGTTATTCTGTATATGGGCATGGGTGTTTGTGCGATAGATAGATAGATAGATATAGATATAAACATATATATGTATGTGTATATGCATGCATGCATGTATGTGTGTGTGTGTGTGTGTGTGTGTGTATTCACATACCTGAAAGCATAGCCGTTCTTTGGAATCAAAGATAAGAGTGCTGATGGCTCAGTCAGCTGCCTTTTTCACAGGGTCACAGGAAGACCATTTTGTGGTATTGGCTAACATCACTTATAACCATTATAACCAAGAGGTTATAATGAGAAAGGCTTGGGGAGGTTGTCTAAAGAGATTTGCAAATTTATAGCTAACTCATAAACCTATTTTTATTTTATTTTAAATGTTTTATTGATGCCCTCTTTTAAAATGTCAGTCATTTCTGATAGACCCCACCCAAAATCAAACTTTCCCCTGTAAAAAACAATTAAGTAGGGGCAGCTAGGTGGCACAGTGGATAAAGCACTGGCCCTGGATTCAGGAGGACCTGAGTTCAAATTTGCCCTCAGACATTTGACACTTACTAGCTCTGTGACCCTGGGCAAGTCACTTAACCCTCATTGCCCTGCAAAAAAAAAAAAAAACACAAAAAAACCCCCAAACAAACAAACAAAACAAACAAAAAACCCAATTAAGTAAAATGGACAAATGACTACACTGGACAGAGTTAGCAACATATTACACCCATAACCTTCCATCTCTCTACTGAGAAGGGAGTGGGTTTCACCATTTTATATTGTAAAAACTAATGAATAAAAGATGGAAATGAAGGTAGTCACTGGGGATAAATGTAAAAATGAATGTCATAGTCCTTTTAGAATAGCTTCAGGGATTCTTAAGCTCAGATTGCTTTGAAACTGGTGATGAATGCTGACACCCATGATAGACTTCTTAGATATGATAGGGGCAAGAGGATGATCAAAGTAGAGATAGAACTACTGCTGAGTTGGATAAAACAAGAATAATGGGTGGCAGACAACTCTTATTTTATTTTATTTTTAACTAATAGAGTCAATGTCATTTAGAGAACAGAGTATTGACTTCAAAGACATGAAGACTTCTTTGGTTCAAGTTCATGTATTGGCTGTGTGACTCTGGGCAAGTCTATTGACTTTTTAATGCTCTAAGTGACTCTTTTAAACTTTAAGATGCTAAAAAAGTGCCAACCTGCCTTGGTAGTAGTTTCCTTATGGGAGAATTCCCTCTAACAGTGAAATTATGGCTCCAATCCTTTTCCCTATTCTTTTTCTCCTAAAGAGAATGATCCTTTAGACTGGGATATATAAAATAAACACAATTAACAGGAAATTGAAAGCCAAAGTAATATAGTAGGTGATAAAAGAATACTTAATTGTTCTCTATGAATTCATGGAGGGTGGGGGAGGGAGAAGAACTAATAATACCAATAGCTAGCATTTCTATAGCAGCTTAAAGGTTTGCAAGGTACCTTATATATGAATTCATGTCAGTGATCTTTGAGATCATGTGGAAATTGGGAAAGGAGACTAGAGAGTGAAGAAGGGCAAATGTTTTCATTTTCAAAAAAGTATGAGGATGAAGTCTCACTTTTTCTGTGACAAAATTATAGAACACATTGATTAAAGGGATGATTTGTGAGAATTTGGAAGGGAAATAGATAATTATTAAATGTCAGCATGGCTTCATCAATAACAGGTCATTATAGATTAACTTCATTTCCTCATTTGACTGCTAGATCAGGGGAAATTCTATAGATATGGTACTTCTTTATAGATTTCAGCAAAGTATTTGTTGAAGTCTCCTGTACTATAGCATTGGCCAAAAGTCACAAAGAGGTCTGATGTTTTAATAACTTTTTGAAAATTATTTTTATTTATTTCCTACATATACTGTATATGATGCTGTGGTAATATAAGTTAAAAACAAAAAATCAAGGACTTATTAAATATTAAAACCCCTTTGTGACTTCCTGACTTTTGGCCCACCCTGTACATTTGTGGATAAGGTAGAGAGATGTGAGATACGTTAGATGGCCATGGAACACCAATGAGCAAGAGAAAATATTTGAGGGCAGAGAGGTCTTTTGGGATCCCTAAGATCTTACAACATAGGTAGCTGCCTATTATACCTACAGGTAGGATCAACTCTACCTTTCAGGATCCTGGTAAAGATTTTAATTTTTTTTGGGGGGGGGAGGGGCGGTGCAGGACAATGAGGATTAAGCAGCTTGCCCGGGGTCACACAGCTAGTGTCAAGTGTCTGAGGCTGGATTTGAACTTAGGTCCTTCTGAATCCAAGGCCCATGCTTTATCCACTGCGCCACCTAGCTGCTCCACCTGGTAAAGATTTTAAAAAAACAATTATGTATGCTAAACTTCTTCAAAAAGTTAAAATGCAAACTATAATAAATTCTCTGTTTTTTTCATTTTCCTCTCACAAAGTGTTTGGTAGGCAAGAGACAGCACCTGAGAAAATCTACAGATTTGCCTGCTGTTATATGCTGAGCATCAGGCCCAAAATTTGATTCAGATTTTTGATGCTGATTGTCTTACTACTATATGATACTATCTCATTAAGGAACTAAAAAAAAGTCAGGATCTCTGAGTTGAGAGAGGATTCCAGAGACCTTCTAGGCCTACCTATGCCTGATTAGCTCTCTACAAATATATCTAATCAGTGTTCATCTCATTCTACCTGTACTTGAAAAACTTCTAGTGCTTACCATTGGTCCATTTCACTTTAAGCCTGCATTTATTTATTTGATGATTTTAATTAATTTTATTTATTTATTATATTTATCTAATTATTTTTATTTTTAAAAATATTTAATATTTTAAGCCTATAATTATTAGGAAATGTTTGCCCTGTAACTTCTTTCAGATTTAAAGTTTTGATGACACCTGTTAAAGGCATCTGCTCTCTGGGAAAGATTACTTATTATCTATTAATAGCTTAGCACAAATGGGCAAAGCAGTGACCCAGCAGAACTCTGAGAAAATGGAATACTGGAGAGGTAAGTTTTGATTCAGGAACAGTTCTAATCAAGGTGCATCTGAGGAGGACAGATGTGGGCAGAATAACAGAAAAAGAGGCCCCAGGGATTAAAAGCACAAGATTATCTAGATGGGAGAAGCCTAACAAAAAGTCTGATTAAAGAGAGAAAAGGAGCATGAAAAGATAAAGGAGAATCATTAAAATCAAAGAAAGAAAGAAAGAAAGAAAGAAAGAAAGAAAGAAAGAAAGAAAGAAAGAAAGAAAGAAAACTCTTATTGAAGAATTTTGATTAGGGCCAGTCCTAGGCATGTAGACAGTGTTATAATTCTCATTTGACCAATCAAGTAACTGAGAACTAGAATTTGAAGTAACTTGCCAAAGGTCACATAATTGGTTAAGACATATGACAGAAGCCAAATACTGGCCTTTTAGCCTTGTCTTACACCCTGTTCCCTTTAGATCACACAGTGGTTGAGAGAGAAGAAAAGGAGGGAGAGACAGAGAGAGGGAAAGAAAGAGAGAGAGAGAGAGAGAGAGATTGGTTCAGTAAGAAAATGGTTTCTAGTATAAAATTCTTAATGTGTTTCAAATTAAAATCTAGCCAATAAGACAAAAGTTTTGTTCTTAAAAAAAAAAAACTATCCAGAATGGTGCCATCTAATTTCTAACTTAGTTGGCTTTCTAGAGAGATATGGAATGGATAAGACCTAGAGTTTCCTTGTTAACCCAGAAGCAGTCAATGTAAAAAAAGGGATTAGAGTTTGGGTGACCTAGTTCTTATTCCTGGCTCTGCCTCTGAACTCTTGTAGCCCCATAACACTGATCACTTGGCCTCTTTGTTCCTCATGTCTTCATTTGTAGGTCATTTATTGCCCATTCAAAGGTACACGTGTGGGAAAATAATACAAAGGTTGACCTAGTGAAATGAAACATAGTCTTCACTTAGATTTCCAAATTGTTTCTCAAGAATTTTGAGATACTTCACTGCAAAATGTGATTCCCCAAAAGAAAAATATTTTATTTATTCCATTTTCTGGGGTCTGGAAAAAGATGCTCTAACTGTATTTCTCTCCCACTTCATATATAACCGCCTTCCATTCATAAACAGGGTATCAGTCAATAGCTAAACAAGGAAGAGAGATCTTTCTGAAGCAGTCTCCATGTCTTTTTCAAAGGACACCAACAAGGATGCTTAGTTTCCCAGCACAAATAAGTATTGTGACTCCTTTGTGGGTTGGGTTTTTCTTTTATTTTAAGTAGGGGTGGAAATGGTGTGTAAATGGTATAAAGATTAAGTACAGATGGATCCCTGTGTGTATCACAAACCAGTTTGCCAGATATAAGGACTCCTGTAAGAAGTTATGCAAACACTTCTCAAATATATGGCTCTTGCTACATTGTGATTAAAAGATATTTCCTTTAGGCCTACTCAAAACAGTTCGGCAAAGCTTGGGACAGGATGACATTTTGCTAGCCCTAATTCCTAGAGGTTTGAAGTGACTTGACCTTGGTGGTTATTTGACAATCTGAAAATACTTTGGCAAATTGGCAAGCAAGTGCCAGTTGAAGGTGGCCACTGAGAAGATATAATTTCAAAGGTTTTGTGTTGTCAGTGTGCAGTCCATGAAACTTCTACTCTGATGTCTTTTGTTGTTGTTGTTGTTATTGCAGCAGATGACAAAATGGAGGAAAAAATAACAACTCAAAATGGGTCCTCAGTTCTGTGGAATTCCTCCTCCAGTTCCACATTGCCTGGTGGCAAAGTAGAAAATAAGGGTTGAAGGCAATAAGAATCACATAGTTAATTCCTAGATGGTAAACATTAATTTAACATTTGGCAGTCAACATGTAACCTTTGTCCCACAACCAACAAATTGCTGCACAGATATAAGATTTGGAGGAAGACCTGGAATGGGATGCTGTTCTGTCCTTTCCTATCTGTGTGACCTTCAGGAAGTCACTTCTCTCAGGGACTAAGTTTCCTTATCTGTAATAATAATGATAATAGCTGGTATTTGGATAGCACTCTAAGATTTTCAAATTGCTGTACTTATGTTAACTCATTTGATTTTCCCATATACTGGGAGGTAGGTGCTATTATTTTCCCCATTTTACAGTTGAGAAAACTGAGTCATACAGGTTTAATGGCATGCCCAAAGTCACATAGTTGGCGTCTGAGGCTGGATTTGAACTCAGGTCTTCTGGACACCAGGTACAGCACTCTTACCCCACTGTGCCACTTAACTGTAAAATGAAGGAGTCAGATAAGATAATCTCTAAGGTCCCTTCTAGTTCCAAATATAGGATCCTACTAGAATGGTTGAACCACATCTATACTGGCATAAGGATGTTAAAGCTAAAATACATTCTTGACTGGAAAAGCAGATAGGCAGATCATGTAGTGAGGATGCCTCTGTAGCCCTTTCCTCTGATTGGTTCTTCTAGAACCTCCATTTTAAGGAAAATGCCCAGACTGACATTCATTTCCCCTTCATTTCTCTACTGGCTCCTTTTCTGACTCTCTGAACTTCTCTTTCCACCATACCGTCATACTTCTTTCCATCCCCTCCATGTTTCGATTCCCTTTTATGTGTTGGCTTCCTCCATTAGAATGCACATTCTTGGGGCAGAGACCGTCTTTATTTTTGTTTGTATTTGTACAACCAAATACTTAGCAGATAATAGTTGCTTTAAATGCTTGTTGACTAACTTGAGACAGCAAACACATTTTTCCCATGTTAAATTAAATGAATGAGAAAAAGACCTCTAGAGTGTGGGGTGGGCCTTTTCTGGAGGAATGAGAGAAGACTTAGACAAGAATAATATAAAATGGGAAGGCATGGAGTGATTGGGAACTATATTAATGGAATGGATTCCCACAGCAGCAAAGTCATGGATTCACAAAAGAACTGAAGGATATAGTTACATGATCATTTACTTTATCCCCAGAGTCAGTGGTAGGGTAAAGTAAATCACCCCATACTTCAGACCTTCCATGCCGTTGGGGAAACCAAGCAGTCAGCCATAACTTAGGAAAGAAGCTTATAGAAGGAGGAAGTTGGCACTACTAATTAGTGTTAGGCAGTGGGCACTTAAATTCCTCTCTCCCTCAATCACATGTAGATAGTTCTATCTACCTGATAACAATGTCCACCACCACTCTTCGCTGTTCTTGCATTATACACACATCTCAGATTACATGTGGTATATTTGCGATATCCTGTTTTCTCTCTAGGCTGCCACTGATCTTTATTTGGTCTAGACGTTAACCCATTAGGGCAGAGCCTCTGACCCTGCACTCCCCAAGGGATAGCTGTGGCTCTCCTTTTCTTAAGTCTTTAGCATGGTATTGTGTCATTTATACCATGGAAAATAATGGTGAGGTATAGTTTCTCATACCTCCCAGGTGTCAGATGCTGTCTTCTATTCTGCCAAAGACATATCAGTGTTCCAACTCTTTATAGGTTAGCATCTTACTAGACTATGTATAATGTTAAAGTTAGAATTCAATCATAGGTATAAACTCAGTATCATTAACAAGGTTTTTGGTGTGGCTTGTGTCACACTGATACATAGCTTATTTTTAGAGCTATTCACTTGGCCATCCTACATGGTTCTCCATATTATTTCTTTTTTGTTTTTTGTTTTGTTTGTTTTTTGTGAGGCAGTTGGGGTTAAGTGACTTGCCCAGGGTCACACAGCTAGTAATTGTTAAGTATCTGAGGCCGCATTTGAACTCAGGTCCTCCTGAATCCAGGGCTGGTGCTCTATCCACTGCGCCACCTCGCTGCCCCACATATTATTTCTACTCATGCTTGCTATGTGGGACTAAGGCTAGAGAAATTAAAATCTGTGTTTTTCATGAACTTTTATGGATAATCACTAGACTGAAAAAGCTTCTGTGAATGATTATATTCATTCCTACTTGGACTGTAAATGGGGCTAGACTAGTTCAGATGGATTAGATAGATCTGCTTCATACTGTTGGTTAAGGTGAATAGACTGATGGAGAAACCACTCATAATTCAAAAATAGCAAGGATACTGTTTTTTAGTGTTTCCTTTGGAAATCAGTGAATATAAAAAAAATAGATGAAAGGGGACCTCAAAGTGAGTGAAACAAGAACTGGAAGTCAAGTAGGCAAGTGGAAGAGCAAAGATGCCTGAATAGAATAGTGAGAAGAATTTTGCCATGAAAAGGCAACCAATGACGAAAGAAAATTTAGACATAGGGTAAGATTGATATTTCTAGAACTGTAGGGGAATGAGAAGCTACAGAGATATTTTGGAAAAAAATAAGATTCCTATACCAGGGAAGTAAGGATATAGTTTGTTGTGAATTAATTTATTTCTGCTGAGTGAGAAAAAATTCAGCAGTAAAGGTAAAAATAACTGATTCAATCAAAATTACACACTCCCACAGAATATACAATGTTGTATACTTGTCTTATGCAGCACCTAGCACATTATGGGTTTAGTAAACTTTAAATAATAACTAGAATTTCTCTAAATTAACAGTAGAACAATATACGAATGTGATTGGTGGACAGTCAATCTATGCCTCTTCCTTATCATAGGTTCCACTAGAAATATGAATGCAGCAAAGACCTCTTAATTCTTTAGCATAGGAATATGGGAATTCCCTCTACCGAGCAGTTAGCAACATCTAAGGAATCAAATTTACTGGCAAATCCAAGGTACCCGAGACTGATAAAAGTCGAGTAAATATCAAAGGTGAAATTTGAACTAATATCTTCCTCACTCCAAGTCAAGCACTCTTACACTTTTGTGGTGTCTCTCTACTAACTCAGAAAAAGGCACTGAATACAACATTTCATTGGAGGAGGACCACACATTTTACACCCCACATTTGTGTTTTGTCTTATTTCAGAAATTAGAAGGGGGGAAAGTGAAGAAATCAAATCACCCTTTGGTGTTTTGTCAGAAAGAACTAGGACAGCAAAAAGGCAGCACATGGCTAATCAGCTTAGGCCTGGAATTTCTTATCTATAGCTTTATCAGTTGTAATTCTCAAGAAATCATATTTTTGCCCTTGGGTAAATTAATCAGAAAGCTTTTTATAAATGCATTTTGTCTAAAAGGACATATTTTTTTTTTTTTTTAGTGAGGCAATTGGGATTAAGTGACTTGCCCAGGGTCACACAGCTAGTAAGTGTTACGTGTCTGAGGCCGGATTTGAACTCAGGTCCTCCTGACTCCAGGGCCGGTGCTCTATCCACTGCGCCACCTAGCTGCCCCTAAAAGGACATATTTAAAGATAAAATTTTTTTTAAAGGTTTAAAAAGTTTTTTAAAATTCTTGTATAGGTCAATGAATTGAATATTTTGTCCCAGCTAACTTGAATGCCACTGTAGAACTCCAATGGATGGAAGGATTGTTTAGGGATTGTCATATGTGACTTTCACCGGTGATTCAGGTTACTTCAAATGTTTCTTGTGGACAGCTAGGTGACACAGTGGATGGAGCACCGGCCCTGATTCAAGAGGACCTGAGTTCAAATCTGGCCTTAGACACTTGACACTTACTAGCTGTGTGACCCTGGGCAAGTCACTTAACCCTCATTGCCCTGAAAAAAAAATGTTTCTTGCTCAAATCCTTGGTATAGGAGAGAATGAAATACAAGTAGATGAGACACTGGGGTCTATTAGACCACTCCCCTAACACATACAATAAAAATGTAGAAACTGGGGCAGCTAGATGGTACAGTGGATAAAGCACTGGCCCTGGATTCAGGAGGACCTGAGTTCAAATCTAGACTCAGACACTTGACACTTATAGCTGTGTGACCCTGGGCAAGTCACTTAACCCTGATTGCCTCACCAAAAAAAATGTAGAAACCTATCAAGATACCTTCCCTGGTGCATCCCCCAATATCTGGGTATCTCCTGGTGAGTAACACAAAGCCCCAGAATTGGGGGATTATTAACAGAAAGGCAAAGACACTTTATGGTTTCACCCAAAGTTGAAAGAGCAGTGAAGGGATTGAAATATTATGCTACTGCTGCACCCTGCCTAATCCTCTCCCTCAAGCTTGATGCTATAGTTTTACTTTATCAATGGACAATCATTTTCTTGCTAGCTGAATTTTAAATGCATTTTGATATTTAAATAGAGATAACACAGATATTTCCAGAGCAGGAAAAGATCAATTATTGTGTATTGGGTATATAAGATCAGAGGATCCTTGGCTTAGAGCCAGAAGTGACCTTAGAAGTTGTCTAGTCTAACCATCTCATTTTATAGATGAGGAAATTGAGGCTTAGAAAAATCAAGTGACTTGGACGGTGTCACACAACTTGCAAGTGCCTGAGATGGAATTTGAGTCTAGGTCTTCCTGACTCCAAGTCCAGTGCCCTATACCATGATACCACGCTGCTTCTTGTAGGGAGACAAGGAAAGGAAAGTACGATCCTTAGTACAAACAGTAACCAGAAAGCTTGGTGCTGAAATGCTAAGAGTTGCACAAGAGGATGCCCCTTGCAGATTGGTTTGCTGCTGGTAAAGATGAAAGGTATTTCTGAAGTCACCTTCTTGGAATGGCATCCAATCCATAAAGAGTCTATTCCAACTTCTAGTGGTCTTTCATCAAAAACCATCACAAGTAAGTTGGTTTTGTAATACTGTCCCCTAGAGTTATTTTGCTCAACACCCCAAATTTCAGGGAAGAGGCATCATCTGTCCAAACAATGGAAGTAGATAAACTTTTCTTTTCACTTTTGAAAATTGACCTTCTCCGATGCTTGTGCAGCAGTTGCTTCAACTTATCCTTAAAGAAGCTGGTTGTGAGCGTGTAGAGGATGGGGTTCAGGGCACTGTTTATTGGCAGAAAAAAGATTACAATCCAAGAAGTAATTGTGCCTAGAGAAGGAAACAAGATGTTTAATTATGGGAGATTATCAGTTTACTTTTGCTTTATAAAAGAACATACAAACATTTTAGAATCAACACTTTTGGGGGACAGGGCAAGGAGGGTTAAGTGACTTGCCCAGGGTCACACAGCTAGTATGTACCAAGTGTCTGAGGCCGGATTTGAACTCAGGTCCTCCTGAATCCAGGGCTGGTGCTTTATCCACTGCACCACCTAGCTGCCCAAGTCAATACTTTTTTAATTTTTGAGGACATATGCTGCCTTTGAGTTTTCAGCTTTCTTACTTTATTGAAAATCTCTAGGGAAAAGTGAAGACCAAAAACCAAGAGATGGGAGTGTTTGGCTCCAATCATAGAGAATCACAGATTTTTGAATGGACAGTAATTTAGTTCAGTCCACGCCTGAACTGAAATCACTGCTACTACCTACCTAGCAATTGGCTCCACAGTCTTTGCTTGAAGACATCTAATTATCAGGAAATGTGTCTTTATCTTGTGCCAATATCTGCTCCTCTGTACATTTTACTTGACTCTTGATTCTACCCATGGGGACAAATGTAACAATTCTAAGTCTCTTCATGTCATAGCTCTTTCCATAATGGAAGTCAGTTATCAAGCCACTGCCCCCTCATCTCAAATCTCTTGTTTAGGCTAAATAAATGTGCTCTGTTCCTTCAGCATCTCCTTAGGGTATGATATTGAAGCTCTTTAACCACTGAGACTCATCCTCCTTTGAGTATGTACACTGTACAGATTATCAGTATCCTTTTCAAAAGATAGTACCTAAGGGGGCAGCTAGGTAGCACAGTGGATAGAGCACTGGCCCTGGATTCAGGAGGACCTGAGTTCAAATCTGACCTCAGACACTTGACACTTACTAGCTGTGTGACCCTTGGCAAGTCACTTAACTCTCATTGCCCTGAAAAAAAAAAAGATAGTACCTAGAACTGAATTCAGCATATCAGATCTGGTCTGACCAGGGCAGAGTATTGGGTCCATCATCCATAGTCGTGGATGTTAGTCATTAACTTCTTTAATGCAATTTAATATCATATTGAACAGCTATGTAGGGCAGGTAGGTGGCACAGTGGACAGAGTGCTAGGCCTGGAGTCAGGAAGATCTGAGTTCAAATCTGGCCTTAGACACTTATTGGCTATGCGGCCCTTGTCAAGTCACTTAACCCTGTTTGCCTCATTTTCCTCATCTGTAAAATGAGCCGAAGAAGGAAATGGCAAACCACTCCAGGATCTCTGCCAAGAAAACCCCAAATGGGGGTATGAAGAGTTGGACATGACTAAAACAACTGAACAACACCAACAAGATCCCATAGCTTTTTTGGCTGCTACATTATACCTTTGACTCATTGAGCTTTCAATTCACTAAGATCCTAGATCTTTTTGAAATGAATTTCTTTCCAACCATACCTCCCTCCTCTTCTACATGTGGAGTTGACATCCTAAGTATGGGACTTTCCATTTATTCCTATTAAATTTCATCTTATTAGATTCAGCCCAATGTTTTAGCCTGTCACGATTCTTTTATCCCAAATGTGTAATGTAACATATTAGATTTTTCTCCTCGTAGTTTGTGCCAACTCTAAATTTGATATGTATATGATTTGAGCTTTTATTCAGATCATATGTCCAAATATTAAACCGTATAAGGTCATGCATAAGTCTCTGAAGCACTCCGTGGCAAACCTCTTCTCATGTTGTTATCAAACCATTAATGAATATTAGTTAAAACTAGTCATCTACCAGTTCCTGAGCCTACTTCACCATATATCATCTAAACCACATCTTTTTCACAAGAATAGTATGAGATACTTTATCATAAGCTCTGTGCCACAGTGGATAGAGTTCTAGGCCTGGAGTCAGGAGGACCTGCATTCAAATCTAGTTTCAGTCACTTATTCATTGTATGATCTTGGGCAAGTCATTTAGCCTCTCTTTGCCTCAGCTTCCTCAACTGCAATAGGGGAATAATAGGAGCACCTACTTTCTAGGATCATTGTGAAGATCAAATGAGATAATATTTATGAAACATTTAGCGCAATGCCTGGTGCATAATAGGTTCTATAATGTATTATTATTATTAGCTCTGCTAAAATCTAGGCACTTAGGGGGCAGCTAGGTGGTGCAGTGGATAGAGAACCGGCCCTGCAGTCAGGAGTACCTGAGTTCAAATCCGGCCTCAGACACTTAACACTTACTAGCTTTGTGACCCTGGGCAAGTCACTTAACCCCAACTGCCTCACTTAAAAAAAAAATCTAGGCACTTAACAGCTTTTTCCTATCTACTAGTGTAAAAACCTAGTGAAAAAAGGAAATGAAATTAGTTGGGCCTGATATTTTCTTGATGAAGTCAAGCTGTCTCTTTGTGTGTCTTTCCTTTTCAAGATATTCACTAACCATCCATTTAATGATACCCTCTACCATTTTCCCAGGAATTGAAGTTAAGCTCAGTGACCCAGAGTTTACAGATGCTTCTGTCTTCCTTTTATTGCAAATGGGATAACCCCTGCCCTTCTGAAGCCTTGTGACTCTTCTTGCATTCTTCACAATCTTTCAAAGATCATTGACACTGGTTCAGCAATGAAAGCTATTAGTACTTTCAGTGCTTTGGGATGTAGTTCATATGGTTCTGGTGACTGAAGTTTATCAAGGGAATTTGGGTGCTGCTGTCTCCCTCTCTTATTGTTTCCAAGTGCACTACTTTGTTTACATGTCTTTTCTTATAGAAAAATGTGAACATTATAGGATTTTTTTTTCTTAGCAGTATGACTTAGCAGAAGGAACACAGGACTCAGAACCTGAGGATGTGGGTTCAAATTTCAGCTCTGTTATTTACTATTAGTGAGACTTTGGGCAAGTCGCTGACCCTCTAATGGGCTCAGTTTCCTTATCTGTCAAGTGAGGGAGTTAGAGCATTCTAAATGCCATTCTGGTTCTAAATCTATAATCTTATGATATAAGATGATGGTGAATTTTGTAACACCGTAATCTCCAAAAGATCAAAGTTGTAGGTTACTCGAAGGTCACATAGAGAACTGATTGGTGGGAGAAAGTAGGATGTAGCTCACCTGTGCATAAAAACGGGGAGGGGAATATCATTCAGGAAATGTGTTTCATAAAACAAAAGATATGGACAATCATGTAAAGAGATCAAAGGATGAAGAGCTTGAAAGCTGTACTGATTCCTGTCAAATATGAAAAGGTCTTCAGGAAGACCTCTGCCACATTGGATAGAACTTCTGTGCTATATCTATGAAGAAAATCAGCAAGAATCTTGCTAGAAGAGAAGACATAGATGTGTTGTGATCTATTCCAATGGAAGGGATGGATATCCATCTTGATGAGATCACTGGTGTATTGAAATCTTGCTTCCCTAATCATGGAGCAGTAAGAATGGGGAATCTCTGGCATTCATCTTGATTTTATCTACCCTTAAGATAATATTTTTCTGGTCACTGGTGGTACTCAGGGAATGATTTTCACCTTGAAATGTAATTATATTCAGAGGGACTCTCTCAGTGTTTAAGAAGAATGGAAGAAACTGTGAACAATGGTTAAGAAATCACTCGCCAGGCAGCTAGGTGGTGCAGTGGATAGAGCACTGGCCTTGGATTCAGGAGGACCTGAGTTCAAATCTGACCTCAGACACTTAACACTAGCTGTATGACCCTGGGCAAGTCACTTAACCCCAATTGCCTCACAAAAAAAAAAAAAAGAAGTCACTCGACAATCCAAAGGGCAATGGTTAATTGGTTATAGTTCTATGGAGTGAATAGCAGAGTATGATCCCCATCCCTTACTTATTTGTTATAGTCCAGAACTTAGAGCTATTTCCACTCTAAATGTTCACATGGACTATTTGTGCCCATCCTGTGGTAGAGCCTTCCAAGCTTATTTTGGTCTGATCAGTCACAAGTGGGCACACTGAACCTTGACTCCAACATAGTGATGTCATTTTGGTCCTCTTCAAGAACAAAGGACAATAAACATACTCTAAAACACATATTATCCTATATACAAACCTATTAAGTCTCACTCCTCTCCTTTATCCTCTCTCCTTCCCATCTTTTCATTTTTTCTGTCTTTTTTCTTTCTCTCTCTGATCATGTCTCTGTGTCTTTCCCTTTCTCTCTTTGTCTTGTTTGTCTCTGTCTCTGTTTCTGTCTCTTTCAGATAAGTTCACAAGAACTGAAAGGGACCCTAGACATCACTTTACCCACCAGCTCTTCAGAAGAAGAAACTGAGTTCAAGATAATTAAAGTGATTTGCCTGAGGTGTAGCAGGTAATACGTAATGCAGCCAGGATTTTAATTCAGGTTTTCCAATTCCAGATCTAGCTTTCTTTCGATAGTACCATGATGTCTCTTGCTCTTCTCTCTTATTCCTCTCTATCTCTGTTTTTCTCAAATAGGTTTGTGCATATTTTCTTTGTCCTACATATTCATCCTGTCTTTCTCTACCCTCCTCTCCATTCCATTCCTTTCTCACATTGTCTCTTCTCTCACTCTCTCCCCTTCTCTCTCTCTCTCTCTCTCTCTCTCTCTCTCTCTCTCTCTCTCTCTCTCTCTCTCTCTCTTTTGGTGAGGCAATTGGGGTTAAGTGACTTGCCCAGAGTCACACAGCTAATAAGTGTCAAGCGTCTGAGGCCATATTTGAACTCAGGTCCTCCTGAATCCAGGGCTGGTGCTCTATCCACTGCACCACCCAGCTTCCCCCCTCTTCTCTTTTTATATAATAGCTCACATTTCCAAAGCCCTTGAAGGTTTATCTCCCCTAAAATCCTTCTCCAAAGCTTCATTGTGGATTGGAGGTGAGCCTGGGCTCTTGAAGCCTACAGAAGTAGAGTACAAGCACTCACTTTTTAAAGTGGACAAACCCTAAGGACAGAGCAGGGTCAGGCTCTGTCTCTTGTTTGAGGAGCTGGCCAAGTTGTAATGGAGATGTTCATCACCAGATTGATCACAGGGTGAGAAATATTTTGGTCACAGCAACTCTCAAAGACTTTCCCCTGGGGCATGGAAAGGTTTTGGTCTGGGCCACTAAAGTGGATATGTTTAGTTGTTCCCAACTCTTCATGACCTCATTTGTGATTTTCTTGGCAAAGATACTAGAGTGGTTTGCCATTTCCTCCTCCAGTTCATTTTTATAGATGAAGAACTAAGGCAAACAGGGTTAAGTGACTTGCCCAGGGTCACACAGCTAGTAAGTATCTGAGGCTAGATTTGAATGCAGGATGATAAATCTTCTTAACTGCAGGCCAGGCACTCTATTGGCTGTGCCATCTAGCTTTCCAGTGAAGTGTAAACACGGACGAAACTGCAGATCCCTGAAGACTTTTAACATTTACAAAATACTTTCCTCATAAGAACCTTTTGTGTCAGGTATTAGGAATGTTATTAACCTTATCTTGAAGATGAGGAAAGCTGATTTGCCCATGGCCATACTGGTCTACAATTCAGACTCTGGTTTCCCAGTTCTTTCCACTGCGCCATGTTTCCTCTGGGCACAACTTATTCCTATGTCATTCCACTCCAATAAACCCTTTTTGTTCCCTTAGATCAAACATCAACTACTTTGGCATTTAAAGGCCTTCACAGTCTGGCTCCTTCCTCCCTTTTCAGCCTTCTTATATATTCCTTCCCTTCGCACACTTCTTTTTTGTTTTTTGTGGGGCAATGGGGGTTAAGTGACTTGCCCAGGGTCACACAGCTAGTAGTAAGTGTCAAGTGTCTGAGGCCAGATTTGAGCTCAGGTATTCCTGAATACAGGGCTGGTGTTTTATCTACTGCACCATCTAGTCGCCCCCACCCTTCACACACTTCTAACCAAACTGGCCTTCTTGCATTTCTATACTCATAACCCCAGTCTCCCTTCTTATTGCCTTGCACAGGCGTGGAACACACTTCTTCCTCACCTCTACCTCTTCAATTCTCTTTTCTTCAAGGGTCAGCTCAAGTGCCATCTTCTGCAGGGATGCTTTCCTCATTCCACCTCTTAGTACCTCTCCCCCAAATTATTCCATCTTGTTTATGTATATATACATGTACGGATATGTATATATGTTTATACACACATACATGCACACACATGTTGTTTCCCTAGCTAGATCCTCAAGAGCCGGACTGTTTGTTTCACTGTTGTATTTGTAGCATGTTGCCCAGCACCTAGTAGGTGGTTAATAAATACTTTCTAATGATTGTTTCCCTATCCTTTGTGAAGTTTTCTTGCCTTTTTTGACTATCTTTCCCCCAGCCCTATTGTCTCCTCTTTCCTTCCCTTTCTTTCACCTTTCATTCCTGCATCCTTCCTATTCCCCCCTTTCTTTTCTTGATCATCTTTTTATCCTCTTCAACTTCCTTATCTGGGAATAATGTAGAACCAGAATATAGTGTTAGCATTTGCTATACTCATAAAATAAAGTATTATGTTTCCTGTTCTTCATTTAAAAAGCAGCAGAACTTCATGATTTTTCACTCTGGGGGGGAAAAACAATTAAATTTAAATTGTTTTGTATGTGTCCCTCAATTATTTTTCTGTGACCAGTGATCCTTGTCTGAATCCTGCAGAGCAGTATCTGCCTAGGGTTTTGCATTGATAATTAAGATTCCTGAGGCTTTTGTGAAGTCCCATTTAGTTAAGTGGCTGGGGTAGAAAGTGCCAAACCTGGTTTGACTTCTGAGCAGGGTCTGGCTAAAAGTTATATGGTATCTTGACTTAAGAGTATCATGGAACCTTTTAAAGGCAAGGACTGTATCTATTTAACTTGAAGATACAGAATTTAGTATGACATCATGCACAGATAGAAGGGGTTCTGAAGATGTCGATAACTTACTTTTTCCCAATCACACGCTATAGACACAACACAAAGTGTAGAGTTTTTGTTTTTTGTTTTTGTTTTTTGTGGGGCAATGAGGGTTAAGTGACTTTCCCAGGGTCATACAGCTAGTAACTGTCAAGACTCTGAGGCCGGATTTGAACTCAGGTCCTCCTGAATCCAGGGCCAGTGATCTATCCACTGTGCCATCTATCTGCCCAAAGTGTAGAGTTTTAATTGTGGATTGGAATAATTAAACTGGGCATCAAATTAAAATAGAAATGGGGCCACTAAATTGTACATAAGAAAGATCCCTGCTGGCATGCATATTGACTTTGGAAACCACATATTAGCATTATCTATGCTCTATTGTATTTTTATATATTTTGTTAAATATGTTCCAGGAACTTAATATAAATGATTTTTTAAAAAAATGCACATGTATGACCTATATCTGATTGCTTACCACCTCAGGGAGGGGGGAGGGGAGGGAGGCAGGGAATGAGAGAGGGATAGAATTTGGAACTCAAAATTTTAAATAAATAAAATTAAATATTTTCCAGTTAAATCATGGGCCACCTCTGCAGTAAAGAACACAGTCATCCAGACATATTGTGATATTTTAAATGCTATTATAAGTCCCTTTAAATTGGCCAGTGGAGCAGGAGACCTATTGAAACCTCATAGCTGCTGCTCCTTCACCTTCTCAGGGGCCATACCCCTTTCATCTTCTGATTACCTCAGCTGTTATCAGACACATAGAGTCTCTGATGATTATTTCCTGGTTTTTAAATGGAAGGGAAAAATCTCAAGTTGTGTGATACTGATTTATCCTCTCTGTTTAACCTTCCTTATCTGTTCCCACTCCCAATATACAAAAGAGGACATAGATGAAGATCTCTCTCTCTCTCTCTCTCTCTCTCTCTCTCTCTCTCTCTCTCTCTCTCTCTCTCTCCCGGTAAAGGAAGGAGAACTCACCTGGGATTTCCACCCGAAAGAGAGAAAGAATTTTTATTACAAATACAGGAATCCAGCAGATGGCATCAGAGAACACGATAAAGAAGAACCGATTTGCCAGCGCTACATCCCTTCCAATGTGGGTCCTCACTTCAGATGTCTGCAGGGCTGTTTTTTGAATGGAACAGAACATGCTGATGTAGGAAAACAATATGAGGAGGAAAGCCAGTAAATTCACACCTGGTAGGGAAAAAAAGCACAGCTCTTAACACCTTATTGCTATCATATAACAGGGCAAACAATGGGGTATTTTTACAGGTGCTGGTTAAATGTATCTGCCAGGCAGGTGGTACAGAGAAGTATGTCCCCTTTTCAAAGCCACAGTACCACACAGAGAAAATCCAGAGTTAAGAGGATATGATCTGGATCTTCCCTCCACACATATGAGATTGTCGAATGAGAAGGGAAAAGAGATTTTCAAATACACAGACCTTCCGTGAGGGGATTCCAGGATGATGCAATTTAAATCTAGGGGCCTCATGAGGCAGGATCTGGCTTATCATAATAAGAAGAGAAAGGTGTTTTTGTTGTTGTTGTTGTTGTTTTTGTTTTTGTTTTTTTGCAAGGCAATGAAGGTTAAGTGACTTGCCCAGAGTCAGTAGTAGTAGGCCTCCACCAGTCGTGGAAGACCATGGATCAGTGCCTTGAAGAGCCACAGGCCACAGTGTGGCCGTGCAGTCCGATATGGGAGCCGCAGCTCCTGAGTGACTTATAACCAGTAACTGCCGCATCCCGTGTTGTATCTACCCCATGAGGAATAGCTAGAGTGTCCTCTCCAGGGCGCTGGCCTGGGCGGATCAATATGGAAAACAAGCTGTTGTCCATGCAGCAGGTTTTCCCTCTCCGAGACATTGGTGAATCCAAAGGAGAGGCAGAGCCAATACAGTTTGGCACCAGTGCTGCTGCAGGAGTTGCCAGAGGGATGTGATGTCCAACATCCAACTGCCTAAGGGACTCTGACTCCTGATTTTTCCTTGGGGTTAACTCCCAAAGCCTTTCCCATATATGGGTATAGCCACAAGGCAGCAGAGGTTTAAAATCAGGGTTTCCTTCCCCTAGGTGGGTTGCCTGCCAAGGCTAATGAGCCCCACCTGCCCCAAGCGACTGGTTTTAAGGCGCCAGTGATTTGCCTTTGCCCCTTCTCCTGTTAGTGGAAACAGTTCACATTTTCTCCTTGATTTGTTGTTGTTGTTGTTGTTGTTGTTCATTGTCTCATCACTATCTCCTTTTTTTTTGGTGGGGCAATGAGAGTTAAGTGACTTGCCCAGGGTCACACAGCTAGTAAGTGTCAAGTGTCTGAGGTTGAATTTGAACTCAGGTCCTCCTGAATCCAGGGCCAGTGCTTTATCCACTACGCCACCTAACTGCCCCAAAGAGAAAGATTTTTAAGGTCTCTGAAGCTCCAGACTTTTCCCACTATGACCTTGTAAAATTTGGATTGCATTATCAAAGTGAAAATGGAGACATGCCAGTTTATGGAAATGCTATTCCCCCCCCACCCCAAATGTAAATGACTTTCTAAGGAGAAAGTACCTTACAAAGAACTATGACATGGCTGACTTTAGAGTTGTTTTTTGTAAAGAGTAAACAGCAACCCTTCCTTTCCTTGTCATGGAAGGGTGCCTCATACTCGAATGATGGGGAAATTGTATTGTATTCAAACTAACTCTCATCTAGGTTATCTGAAGAACAAAGTGCTCACATAAGTTGGCAGAGTTCCCAGGTGAATTGCTTTAGCTCACAGTCATTGTTGATAAACATGAAAGCCAAGGATGCTATGGATCAGAGAAAGATCACCTAGAGCTCCTATATTTAATGTGAGAGCTTTTTAGGGTGCCTTCAGCTATTTTCAACACTGAATTTCTATAATAAAACACTTAATAAAATATTTCATCAGCATGTATCAAGGATTTTTTATTAAAAACATAGTATTGGCAATATAACTTTGCTTAGTAATTTGTATAGATTAACCTTGCCAGAAACTCACAACATTAGTACAAATATTAAAGTCAAATGGAAAAAATACAACATGATTTACCTAGAAAAATGCCAAGAGAATACCCTTTGCTTCTAAAATCTTCTGTTTGGTCATAGAGTGGGAAACACACTCCATTTTTTCCATAGAAGTTTCCAAAAAACTCCTCACTCCAAAATGGAATTATGGCTATTAAGAATCCAGCAATCCAGATGCATACAAGGATGATCAGCGTCTGGCGTTTTCCCGGACGAATATTACTGAAGGGAAAGACGATGACTACATACTTCTCTAAAGTCAAGTATGTCAGCAGTAGGACCGAGACCTCTGTGGATAACATGGCTAGAAACCCCATGAGGCGGCACTGTAAACTTTCCATCCATAACAAAGCATACTTCTGGTATTGTCCTCTATATTTTATGTCAAAAAATCCAATGAAAAACAAGTAAACTCCCATTAGACAGTCAGCACCTGTTAAAGGATTGCAAAAAAAAAAAGTAATATGTTAGTAGTAGCTGCCTGGCCTATAATCTCAGCTACTGGGGAAGCTGAGGCTGATGGATCTCTTGAGTTTAGGAGTTCTGAGCTGCAGTGGGGAAGGCTAATCAAACATCTGCACTAAATTTGGCATTCCTACAATGAACCCCCAGGAGCAGGGAGGCCATCAGGTTCCTTAAGGAGGGATGAACCAACCCAGGTTAGAAGTAGGGTTTCTGTGTCAATTCGCAGTAGGACTGACCAGTGAGTAGCCCCTGAACTTCTAACCTGGGTGAGACGGGGAGACTAATACTTAAAAAAACAAGACTAACCATCTGTCTAGATCTGCTTCCTGGATCCTATAATTTTGGTTAGACATGAAGAAATATTATTGAACACTTCAATGAGTGACAGATAGAAATTCCTTCCTAGATTTCTTTTAAAAAAATCCCATTTTGTAGAATAACAAGTTCTTTTCTTTTCTTTTTTTTTTGGTGAGGCAATTGGGGTTGATTTGCCTAGGGTCACACAGCTAGTTAGTGTTAAGTGTCTGAGGCTGGATTTGAACTCAGGTCCTCCTGAATCCAGGGACTGTGCTCTATCTACTGCGCCACCTAGCTGCCCCAATAACAAGTTCTTTTGAAAAATTTAGATTAAATCTATGATTTTATTGGTATAGTGAAGTCTACATGAGAAAAGTCCCTCTACTGCTACAGATCTGACATGTCATTTAGAGATGTAGAAATTTTCCTGTGGCACTGAGAGTATGTGACTTGCCTCGGGTCACCCAGATGTATGTGGCTGAATAAAAAAGATGGGCTGTCATATGGAGCAAGAGTAATGGACAGGTAGCCTGCATGATTCCCTGCTATCCTCAGGATGTCATCAAAACTTAAGGAAAACCCCCAGATCATTGGTACAGTGGAACCCCTTCAGTAAACTTGTTGGAGAATGTGGATGAGAGGTGGATCTGATGGGCAGGCTTAGAAGGTTTGTGATCTCTCATTGCTAGAGTGGCTGCACTGATAGGAGCATGCTCTAGAGCTGAGAGGGACCTCAGACACCATCTGGTCCAATCCCCTCCTTTTACAAAATAGGAAAGTCAATCCTCCAAAGGGGAAATGTCCAACATCGTGTAGGAAGTTAAGTTGGCAGAGTCAAGATTTAATCCAAGGACCCAGGACTTGAAAACCATCACCCTTTCCACTGTACCATACTGTTTCTCACAGATCCCCTGAAGTGTGTGACTACTTTCCATGAATTTATCTAGCAGATTTTATATCTGTCTGGTTTCCATTCATATTTTCAGAAATAGTACCCTACTGGGTCAAATCACACTTATTGTGTCATATTATCTATGTTTTATTATATTATATTTTGATTTATTTTGTTAAATATCTGGTTTGGGCTTTGATAGCATTGTGGGTGGGGGTGGTATATATGACTGTATGACTGCTATCCAAAGATAGTCTAAGGGCCTAAGAGCAGGAAATATTGTTGTAAACGAGGGTCTGATTAAAGCACTGTTTTTATTTAGGGGTAGGAGAACTTGGTTGCAATCAGAAAGACCACAATTTAAATCCTGCCTCATTCACTTAACCAGCTGCATGATCTTGGATGCATCACTCTTCTAGACTCAGTTTTCTTCATCTATAAAATGGGGACAATAATATCACCTGTCTCACAGGGTTATGGGAAGGATCAAATGAGATCCTATATGTAAAGCACTTTGTAAACCTAAAAGTAGAACAGAAGTGTTAGCTATTATTATTAGACCCTACTATGCAATATCCTCCCACAATCCCTTAAATGATGGCTCTTTTCTATTTGACCCCATTTTATGCTGGTGGGACTCAGTGCATCACTGAAAGCACAGGAGATGATCAATAGTTATAAAGTATGGTGATTATTGACATGGTGATCAAAGCCCCTAGATTTATAATTTGAGTGCAAATCTCATTTGTTGTGGATTGTGGATTTCCAGGTTTCTTAAGCACAGTCCCCAGACAGCTAGAGTCATGAGTCTGCTCAAACTGGAGCACCACTTACAGCACAGGATTTTGATGGACATCGCGTGGGTCTTATTTTCAGCTCTGATAAAGGACCTCATGCCAATGACAAAAAGATTCCCGAAGCAGGTAATGAAAGCTATCACCCAGACAAATATCCTCAAGATGTTGTTAGCCAAGAGGTCCTCAAATGAAGAAATGCCGTCAGTCAATGGTATACATATTCTCACATGGGGAGCGTAGGAGCAATACCGAAAATCTTTGAAATAGCTGAAATTAAGAGAAAGAAAACCCCACTACAGTAACTGTTAGTATAGATCAAGGCTGTAATCTGCCTACTTGATAAGTGATGTCAATGGACATTTTTTCTTGAGCTGTGAAGAGTTCCTTGGAACTCTAGAAACTCTTCATTGACAGAGATTGCCAGTTTACCTACAACTGACAGAGTTAGAGTTGCCTGGGTCAAGGAGAGATTAAGTGAGGCATGTAGCCCTTGAATCCAGCTCTCAGGCTGACCTATCTTCCATATAAGAGTTCTTTCTTTTCTTTTGTGGGGCAATGAAGGTTAAGTGACTTGCCCAGGATCACACAGCTAGTGAGTGTCAAGTGTCAAGTGTCTGAGGCCGGATTTGAATTCAGGTCCTCCTGAATCCAGGGCTGGTGCTTTATCCACTCAGCTACCTAGCTGCCCCTATAAGATTTCTTTTCATTATACGATCATAGATTTAGAGATGGAAGCACCTCAGACACTTGACGCTTACTAGCTGTGTGACCCTGGACAAGTCACTTAACCCTCACTGCCCCTCAAAAAGCATAAGTAAAGAAATATTGGGGGCAGCTAGGTAGCGCAGTGAATAAAGCACCAGCCCTGGATACAGGAGGACCTAAGTTCAAATCTGGCATCAGACACTTGACACTTACTAATTGTGTGACCCTGGGCAAGTCACTTAACCCTCATTGCCCTGCAAAAAAAAAAAAAAAAGAAAAAAATAAGAGCGATGGAAGGGACCTTAGAGGCCATGTAGTCCAACCCTCTCCATTTTTAGATGAGGAAACTGAGGCTTGTAGATTAAGTAAATTGCCTGGGTAATAAATGTTTGAGGTGGGATGCGAATTCATGTCTTCCTGACACCAAGCCTTGTAGTCTATTTACCTCTTAACCTTTTTATTCAGTATATAATATTCATATAGTAAGCTGACATGATGGACAGAGTGTGGGAATTATAGTTAAGAAGACCTTGTTTCAAATTATCCTTCTGACATTTACACGTATGACCATGAGTAAATCACATCTTCTTTTTCTTTCTTTTTTTTTGTTCAGGGCAATGAGGATTAAGTGACTTGCCCAGGGTCACACAGCTAGTAAGTGTCAAGTGTCTGAGGCCTCATTTGAACTCAGGTCCTCCTGAATCCAGGGCCAGTGCTTTATCCACTGTGCCACCTAGCTGCCCCATAAATCACATCTTCTCTGAACCTCAGGCAACTGCTTAAGACTTAGATACTAAGTGATAGGCCTGGCTGGGTTTGGCCTTGGTGGAATGAGGTCTCACACCATAGAAATCACAAATTATTGACATATCAATGTATATGACATTCATCTAATACTTGTACTTTGCAACAAAGCTCCTTTTTCACCATCACACGATAATTCTAAGCATTGTTCCTATATCATTGATGAACAACTTGAAGTACACAGAAGCTAACAGAGTTACCCAAGGTGACTTTGGTGAAATGAGGATTCTAATTTGCTTATCCATACTGTGTTATTTTGTCACATAAGGAGAGTAGATTCTAATTATGAAGTTGATCCCTAACCAATATTTGGGGATTTGAGTAGCACAAAAGAGAGATGGCTCCTCTGTAAAGAGCCTGTCATTACAAATTATGCATTTGCATTAAGTTATACATCTTACATTTAGTTTCATAGCATCAATGCATTTACTTTAAGGAAGCTGCCTTTTTTCCTTCATATGGATAAGATGGAAAGTCCTCTGAGATTAGGAAAAGTCTGGGCTGAGGAGAAATGGCCATCTTAAATATTGATTTTGGATTAGAGACTTGAAAGATTTAAATAAATTGGGGGGGGAGAGGGGAGAGAGTAAGGTTTGTTTTAGGTTGTTATATCTATGTGTTTTCTAGGTAGAAGCTGGGGGTAGGGTTGGGGGGATGGGGTACATACCCACCTACAAAACTCATATCTTGAATTTTCTTATATATCATCCTATCTATTTTCATTCAGCCCCTATCTTGCCTTCATCATTTTCTGGCAATCTTCTTCCATCTTTCTTCATCTTCTGATTCAGCTTTTAAATATGCTGCCCATATCAGGCAGCTGGGGAGCAATAGTTAATATGGGAACATGGTGGGCAGAGTTCTCTGTTAGGATGCTAGGAGATGGTTCTCTGTTGGATGCTAGGGGATGGTATACACAGACCCTTGTCTCAAAGGTTTTACAGTCTAGTCTCCCTAAACTCTGTATCTAGCTTACAGGACTTTTGTATCTGTTTGGCTTCCTTTTTCTGCCTTGTAACCTCTGGCAAACACACAATCTTTCCTCTTGGCTCTTTTATAATCCCTGTATGTTAATACCATCCAGGAAAATGTAAGCCCTTTGAGGGCAGGTGCCTTTTTTTTTAATCCTCCATAGTTGGCTGACACATAGTAGGCATTTAATACTGGCTAATGCATGATGAGTTAAATTGAATCGAATAGATCCTGCCAGATGGTTTTTTTTTCCAGTTAATTTCCTCCACCAATGTGATTTTGCTGACATTTGAAGATGGAAACAGTTAAAGGGGGAAATGGACTGTGGAGGTGTTATAGCAGATTCTATGAAAGGAATTGATGAATTAGCAATTGGGTCACAGTAAAGTCCACTGCTAATTGTTATGCCCTTCTGACATGACTCTTGGGTCAGCGTTTAAAGCAGCAACTTTATTTAGTTCCAAGAAGTTAGTATTTCTGAGAAGATGCTGCATTCTGCCTGCAACAAGAAGTATCCACCTGATGAAGCTTTAGCAAGAGGAACCTAACTTTAAGTGGAAGGGTAACTTAATTGCTAGGAAACCACACTACAATAATAAAGGGCTTTAAAGTTTGCAGAGCAGTTTATATACATTCACTCTTTTAGGTCTCCAGAGTGACTATGGGCAAGTTAGTTTGCTCATCTATTAAATGGTGAAAATAATATCTTTAATACCTATTTCAAACCATGAGATAGATATTACAGATTCCATTATTACCATTTTAGAGATGGAGAAACTGATTTAGCCGTAGTCATGTACTGTCAGGACTGGAACTCAAGTCTTCTTGATTATAAGGTCAGTGCTCCAGCTGGTAAAATCTTGGACTTGAGAGGGTTGAGTATAGATGATCTCCTGAGAAGCAGTTTGGTGTAATGGAAAGTGTATTGGGATCCAGAAAATCCCAAAGGACTATTGATGAAACACATTATCCACCTCCAAAGAAACTAATATTGCTGGAACACAGACTGAAGCATACTATTTTTCAATTTCTTTCACTTTTTTTTCTTTTATTCAAGTTTTCTTATATAAAATGACTAATATGGTAATGTATTATATAATCATACATGTATAACCTATATCTAATTGCTTCCCACCTCAGGAAAGAGGGAGGGAAGGGAGGGAACAAGGGATAAAAATTAGAACCCCAAACTATAAATAAAAATGTTTATTACTTAAAAAAAAGTATATTGGGCTTTTTGTCAAAGGACTGTGGTTCAAATCCTTGGTCTGCCACTTTCTCCCTATGCAACTTCTCTTTGTCTCTATTCCTCATCTGAAAAATGAGGTTAATCTAACTGGCCTATGAGACCTTTTGGCTCTCAATCTCTGGTCCCATATGGTCATACACAGAATGTTTTCCATCTCGTTCATCTGGTAAATTCTGATCGTACATTTATATCTTCCCATTTTTTTGTAGATTCTGCTGAATTTTTGAAATGATGAACATGTATAATACCATGCTAATGAGAGATGATTGTGTTAAATGGCGTTGATGCCATTTACATAGTACTTAATTACAAAGAACTTAATTCATCCCAAACTATCATAATGGTAGATTTTCTCTGTCATTAGCAATATCAACACACGGAATTCACATAACATCTTTTTTTTTTCCCTCTCAGAGCTTCTATTTAGAGCAGTCAACTGTTGCTCATCCATGTGAGGGGAATTAATTTTTCTAGTTCACCTGAGTAGTGTTTAGCCTGTGACCTCATCTCATGTAAAATGTGGCACTTAGATGGCCCATACACTTAATGGACCTCAGATGGATGAGCATCTTGTATCCAAACAGAAGTTTCATTGTTGTTGGCTCACTGTAAAATTGAGCTCTATTTGAACAGGGTCCAAATATGACAAAATTAAAAAGCTCTTAATGAAAAATATTTTTTTTACATAGAACTACAATGAAACTATAAATGGGAGACATAGCTCAATGTGAACATTCTAAATCGACTGTGCCAAATCTCCACCTACCTTTCATATATACATATACACAATACATACGTACATACATGTGAGAAAGGTTCCTCATGTGTTGAAACATTCTTGTGTTTATATTTGGAATCGCTATCTTTTCCAGGTCCCTGGAAAACATAGGTAACATACTTATTAGCTGAGAAACTAGAATTTGGGTTTAAAGTGGTTCTATTGTGTGTGCGTGTGTGTGTGAGGCAATTGGGGTTACGTGACTTGCCCAGGAGCACACAGCTATTAAGTTTCAAGTGTCTGAAGTGGGATTTGAACTCAGGTCCTCCTGAATCCAGGGCTGGTGCTTTATCCACTGCGCCACCTAGCTGCCTTCCTAATATTTTTTTGATGGTCACAAACTTTATAACCCACTGAATGAAACATTTCAAAATTACAAAGTTAATATTTAGATTTACAAGAAACCACCTTTTATTCATGTTTTTGTATATATATATATATGTTTATATACACACATATATGTACAGATGTATATTGTGTAGATATATATACGCACACACACAAGATCTTTATTTTTCTGTACATATTTATATATTTATAAAGCTTATGTTTATAGCTGTTGTAAGCAGGCCCAATTCTGCTGCTGTGGAGTCTCTGGCTTAGTCACTTAAAAGCATAAAGGTGGGCAGCTAGGTGGCGCAGTAGATAGAGCACCAGCCCTGGAGTCAGGAGGACCTGAGTTCCAATCCAGCCTCAGACACTTAACACTTACTAGCTGTGTGACCCTGGGCAAGTCACTTAACCGCAATTGCCTCACTGAAAAAAAAAAAGCATAAAGGCATTTATTACAGCATTTTTATACATTTCTTTTGATAGTTTCTTATTAAAACTAATTTTTGCTTTCTTCCTTTTATTTACAATTAGTAGAATGTAATCTTCTTGAGGGCAGGGACAATTTTATTTTCTAATTTTTATCTTTAGTGCCTAGCACAATGCCTGACATATAACAGGCATTTAAGAAGTATTTATTGAATTAAAAAGTTTCAACAACTTCTCTAGATCATTGGCTATGTAATTTATTGGGGGGACAAATGCAGAAGGTCCTGAGATAACCAGGACTTGTTACTTCTCCTCTTGTGGGATGTCACTGAAGCGAAGGTGATGAGATATCTGAGGTCTGACTTTTCGATCTCTTTCTGTGTTGGGGTTCTATATTAGGAATAATCTACCATAGCTGTTAGAAGTAGCCCTAATTCAAGTTTACAGAGATCTCCTGAAATCTCGAAACTTCAAGAAACCTTTGACATAGTGAGGTTCAGGAAGTTTAGGGTATAGGTGCCAGAAAAACATTTCATCTAGGATGTCTTTTCTCCATAAAAATTGTCCTCTGAAAATTTCCAGAGTCATCCCTAATGTAACTTATTTGTCCAGGGGTCCCCCCTCCTACCTCCAAATGGGTATAAAGAGAGTCACTATGGAAGAATAGGTGTAGAAAATTCCTAAAGCCATTCCCCACAGTTATAGATGGGAAATTGTCAATCAAGAGAGTCAGAAACCTTCCTTTAAAGAATAATAAGATTTGATTTAGATAAAAGAGCCTGATTCTTTACCCCATGCAAAGATGTCTTTTTGCCCAGTGAGAAAGATGTCGTTCAATCAATTTGACTCTTTTAGAGGCAGAAATGACATCTAAGGGAGCTATTCAGTTATAGTTACTGAATAATGACCCAATCCTTCTGACTTCTAGGCTGGTATGGGGTCCTATTCAACTTCCTTTTTTTTCTCCCCAAAGAGGCCACTAGGTTTCTACTGATGAGCAAATAGCCCTGCACACATAAATGGACTCCTGGGAGAGAAGGCTTGTGGGGAGAAGAAGAAAAAGTTGCTTTTCATGAAGCCCATGATTTCTGTTCTATTCAGAGGCTTGTGAATTCTTGGGCCCAGATCCAGCATTAATTTCTGATAAAGCCTTACCAGAGCTGGTCCTTCCTCTGTATACACTGACAGATTTAGCAGTGTATTGTCAGCTGCTCTGTTTAATAAGAACCATAGAGCATGAATTTGAACAGACTTCAAGAGATAGCAGAGGATAGAAGGGCCTGGTGTACTATGGTCCACGTGGTAAGACTGCTGAACAACAACAAAAGTAGTCATAGAGCTAGGTGGTGCAGTGGATAAAGCACCGACCCTGGATTCAGGAGAACCTGAATTCAAATCTGGTCTCAGACACTTGACACTTACTAGCTGTGTGACCCTGGGCAAGTCTCTTAACCCTCATTGCCCTGCCAAAAACAAAAACAAAAACAAAACCCCACAAAAACAAAAAGTAGTCATAGAGAATTTCCTGTGGACATTGAGAAGTTAAGTGACTTGCCCAGGGTCCCATTGCCTGTCTGATGAAGAGTCCCTTCCTTGATCCTCATTCTTCTATCAGTATTGTCTTCCTCTACTAGAATGTAAACTGCTTGAGGACAGGGATTATCTTGATTTTTCTAATTGTATCCTAGCAGCAGTGCCTGACATATAATAAATGCTTTTTCCTTTATTCCTTCATGTTTTAGAGTCAGGATTTCAGCCCAGATCTTCTCAGCTCTAAAGGCAGCTATCAATTATGCTATGCTGACTTTCGATAAGAATTGTAGAGAAATGAAATATGTGGTCTTAAAATACAGATGAAGAAATGCTGAGATAATATACTATGGCTTCTACTTTATGGAAAGAAAATTTTACCAATCAACAACCCTTTCTGGGAAAAGAGAGAGGGAAGTAAAAGGATGCACCAAGGAGGAGTTGTTAGGTCCTCATTTTATTGTAAACTCCTTGAGGGCAGGGACTCTTTTGCCTCTTTTTGTATCTCCTGGGCTTAGGACAATGCTTGGTGCACAGAAGGCACATAATAAATGTTCATTGATTGTTAGCATAATTTGAAACCTCCAACTTTTAAAAGGCAAGAAAATGGCAGTTTCTTAATTTTCATGGTCGTAAAAATTCTTTCTCTTGTTGATTGAATAGAATGAGGCACACATTGCAAGATGAATATTCAACACTTCTGCAATGTGTTGTGGGAATGAGAAGGTATTTTATTTTTAGTAAGGTTTCTATTCTGAGATTATTACATGCTTAATTCCACTTTGTGAAATTGTACAGTGAAGGGGTTTTTTTTTTGTTTTGTTTTTTTTGTTTTACCTGAAATTGGTCTTCAGGAAGATTTCCTTAGCCTTCAAAGGTAGATATAATTTTTTTTAGGTTGATTGGGAGAAATAGTTTTTAGGCATTCAATAAATCCTGGATAATAACAGTGCTGCTCATTATTGCTTTTTGATCAATGAGAGGCTTAACAGTTACACAATATGTGAAAAATATCCACTTAAAAGGCATGTTTTTTCCAGTTAAAATAGCATAGCCTTGGTAATCATGATGAATATAATAGAATATTTCACTCACAGAGACTGAAGGTATTTCAGACTTTCAAAGTGGACTTCATCAAGGTAAGAAAGTGGATTATAAGACAAATTCCTAAAATAAAGAGAAAATAATATGCCCTTAGAGGATGAGAAAAAGACGGTGCATTATTATTTAGAAAGTTCAACATGAGACCATTAAACCTGATTCTGAAGGGAAAAGAGTTGCTACTTACAGTTTTTGTAGAAGTTTCAGGTCTTTAAAAACATGTTGGGGTAAGTCCATGATCATGTTGTTAGACAGATCCCTAGTAGAGAGAGTGAAAAACTATAACAATTAGATGTCAGTGCCTTAAGTTGGATATAGAACAAATATGGCATTTTCTGTACTGGCATCATAATTCCATTGGACAGAACAGAAACTCTGAATCTTGCCTGAAATGATATTTTACTCATTACTCTAGAACATGGCCCTTTGAATTGGCTCACAACCTTAGATTTAATGAAATGATCATGGTCTCAGAGTCAGAGGACCTGGGTTCAAATCATACCTGAAAGAACACCTATGCAACATTGGGTAAGTACCTTGATTTCCCTGGACTCCAGTTTCCTCATCTTTAAAATGAGGGGGTTGAACCATGATTCTAGAGAAGGAGTATAAAGTATGTTACCCACTTTTGGGCAGAGGTGATGGGCCCAAGAGGAAGAATAAGTCATATTTTTGGGTCCAGCCAATGAAGAAATTTGTTTTGTTTAACTTTCTAGATTTATTGTGAGGGATTTCTTTTTCTTTTTTCTATCTTTTTCCCCCATTGGGGGGATGATAGGGATAAGGTAGAAACAAAAAAAAGAAGAGAAAAGAAAGAAAAGAAAAGAAAAAGTGGTTCATAGAAGAATTTTTTTAAAATCACAAAAAAGAAGGCCAGAAAGAATCACAGACAAGTAGGAAAACTTTGAAAATTACATGTTGAAGTTATTTTAAATAAAAACAAACTACATGTAATGAAGATGGGTAGTTTCATGTATAGTCCTTTTCGTCTATTATCCTATTTACGAGATATACCAGGAAATATCAATATGATTTGGTGTTTATTAAGTTCATAATCTAAATAAATAATATATACAACATATTATATAGACAAATATATATACAAATGAACAAATACATTAATAAGTGAATAAAAAATGAAGGATTGGAATATTATGGCCTCTGAGGATCCCTTCAGTATTAGATATACGATTCTTTAACCATTATGACCTCACCCCCTCAAACACTTGACATCTTTGCTTGGTAATGGCTCAAAGACAGACATGATCTTTATGGGTTCAGATATGGTCAATCTAGTCTGCAGTTCCTCTTCACCAAATTATATTCATTACTTCCTTCAGGATTTGGTTCAAACTAGCTTCTAAGAAGTCTTTCTCTTGGCTAACCCTACCCATTTTGGTCTATGTTTGGCTTTATGGAACCAAACTGACAAACCTCTTATGCCTAGCATGAGCCATATTTTGTAAATATTCGGTACTTCATAAAAATTTGTTGACTCTATTCATACTGCCTATAACTCCCATCTCTTTGAAACCAGCACCATTCTTTTCATTCATGCTGTTTTTGTTTTTGTTTTTTTTGGTGAGGCAATTGGGGTTAAGTGACTTGCCCAGGGTCACAGGGCTATTTTCTGAAGAAATTGCCATTCACAAGTAGAATTGGGGGGGAGCTGATCTGTGGGGGTTTTGTGCTCGTAAAATAGTCCACAGAACATGAACCATTGGAATCCTCTCTGGTTGTCACTAATGAGGGCTTGAGGGGATAGAATAAAATTAGGATAAAAAAGGAGGAGGTTCTCTATCCTCATCCCCAAAAGTCACATAACAAAGAAATTGCTAGTTAAGGCTCTGTTAGAAATATCTTATTCACTTTCACCCATGTTGTTATTGTTGTTGTTCAGGTGTTTTCAGTGGTATTCAATTCTTCATGACCCCATGTGGGAGTTTCTTGGCAAAGATACCAGAATGGTTCACCATTTCCTTCTCGAGTTCCAGCAAATAGAGGTTAAGTGACTTGCCCAGAGTCATACAGCTAGTGAGTGTCTAAGGTCAGATTTGAACTCATGAAGATGAATCTTCTAGATTTCAACACTCTGTCTACTCTACCACCTAGCTGCACATAAACATATCAGACACAGACCTATATTTCTTTTCATGGCAAAAATGGAATATAATATGACATTAGACTGGCATATTTCTTTTTTCTTTTTTTTTTTTTTGGGTGGGGCAATTGAGGTTAAGTGATTTGCCCAGGGTCACACAGCTAGTAAAGTGTCAAGTGTCTGAGGCTGAATTTGAACTCAGGTCCTCCTGACTCTAGGGACGGTGTTCTATCCATGGGATATTTCTAACAGAGCAATAACTAGATATTTTTGTACCTGAATCAAGAGACAGTGGTTGTTGAGGGTGAAACAGAAATGAGTGGTATCACCTGGAGTGTCTCTATCAGAAGTAGTTAGTGTGCCCTGGCACATGATAAGGTTTCTAAGCTGCTGAAGCAGTAGGAAGTAGCCTAGTGTGAGGCTGCTATAGAGACCACTGGGGGTAGAAGAGTCAGGGGATGAAGTGTATTCCATTTGGTACCTTCTAAAAATGTTTATCTTGGGGCGATAGACTCTAAGCCACAGCCTAGTTATGATTCTGATTTCAAATATCCAGTGATCAATGAGACTGTGATCATTACCAGGGAAAAGGTAATGAGTACAACATGTTAGCAGCCTTATCAGTCATTTCAAATTCTTACAAATGATATATAAAATTTATTTTATAAGCTTTAATATTTTCCTATTAGTCACTACTACTTACAGTTCTCCTAAGTTTTTTAATGAGGAAAAGGTCTTGTCTGGAACAAAGTCAATTTGATTTCTAGGAAGAAACCTGCAAGACAGATCAAGAGTTATTACTGGTTATTTTTGTATACCCCTATAATTAGGCCATTCTGTGAGCTGTCATAGATCCAGGATTAATTTAATGCTTCTTTTGAAGTCCTACAGGGAAGGAAGCATCTCTTGATATAGAATGCAGTCAATGCTGCTGTCTTGTCTCCCACCAAGTGGCATTTGCTGTGATAAGATCATCCGTCATTCTCTCCCCAAGACAATACTGCTAAATGAAATGTGATTCAATATACGGAGTGTGATTGACAAAGGGAGGAAGCATTTGAACTTTGAACATTGGATATTTTGGTAATTGGTCATTTCTCAATGTAACCTGATATTCTCAAACAAGAAAGCATAACCATGTTGATAGAGATAACTTGGGGAAAAGACTTTTCTTTAAGAGAAGCAAGCAAGAACCAAACTGAACCCATTTGCCCCATCCTCTTAGGATACAAGCCAATTTTAAATTCTGAGTAAGTCATTTAGCCTTTTCTGTCTCTTGTACTCTAGTTATCCTTTCTTAGGTAAAGGAAGCAAGGAAGACTAGTAGGTAAGACATATGCCATATCCTCCCAGTTTCAAATGTTCAGGATAATTGAAGTTATTATTTGCACTTTGTAGGTGGAATGCTTTTTTCTCATGCAAATTTATATTAATGCCATGCAAAGTGGCACTGGGGGCTATTTCTAGATCTGCTAGAAGGAAAAGACAATGTTGTATTTGGAGGAATAAAATTGAGTTCAAATTCAGCTTACTACCTATGTGACTGCACAAGTCACCCCACCTTTTTAAGTTTGTTTCCTACTCTGTAAATGAGAGGGTTTTGACACATGGTGTGAATAGGGCATTGGGCTTGAAGTCAGGAAGCTGTGGGTTCAAGTCTCTCCTTAGATGTTTCCTAGCTGTGTGACCCTAGGCAAGTCACCTAACCTTGCTCAACCTCATCTATAAAATGAGGGAGTTCAGGGCAGCTAGGTGGCATAGTGGATAGAGCACCGGTCCTGGATTCAGGAGGACCTGAGTTCAAATCCAGCCTCAGCCCCTAACTGTGTGACCCTGGGCAAGTCACTTAACCCCAATTGCCTCACCAAAAAAAAAATTAGGGAGTTGAATTCAGTAGCCTCTAAGGGCTGTGATCTGTAAGAAATAATTATTAATAATCAATATCTTCTGTGACCCAAAGATCTCTCTTTCTTTGTTCTCCCTCCCACTCCACTCAAAAGGCCAGCTCTCCTTGAGAGATTCTATCATCTTATCTAGGTCAAACCTACCCACACTAAGCTCACAAAAGGAGCCTTAGGTGAAGGCAGATTCTTTTGTCTACTTTACTGATGAGATTAAACCACACCTAGATGAATGGACCAACTTGAGTGGGGGTCTTGCATTCCTTTCTCTAAAGTCATCCCTGGACTTCATTTTGGTATAGCCCACCTTCAAGTCATGTCAGCCACTTGGATTTAAATGGTACTGACCAATTAAATGTGTTTGATGTATAATGACCCAATTAGATTTGATTGTTGTGTAATGACCCATCTCTTATTGAAAGGAGATAAAAAACATAGACAAGTAGCCATGTGGGCTCCTGTACTGGCTCTCTCTCTGTGTCTATCTCTTTCTGTCTCTTTTTCTCTCTCTCTCTGTGTCTCTCTTTCTCTTTCTCTCTCTCCCTCCCTCCCCCCTTCCCCCCTCTCTTTGTCTCTGTCTCTCTGAGACCACATGTTCACTCTGGAGACCATGAAAAGCTAAGGAGATGCTTAATCAGTTCTTTCCTGGGAAAAATTGATGAACTGATAATATGCTTCCTCCAAACCTGTGTCTACAGCAACAATCCTGGGAGGAAACTGCTATTATCCCCACTTTACAAACGAGGAAACTGAAGCAGGCACTGCTTAAGTGACTTGCCCAGGGTTACATAGGTAGTGAATATTTGAGGCTGGATTTGAACTCAGGTCTTCTTCACATAAGGTTCAATACTCTATTCATTGTGCCACCTAACTGCCCATTAATGCTGCACTATGGTTAGTCTGAAGGGCAGAGAAAGACGGTCATATATAAAAAATCCATGTCTTTGCCATTAAAATGTGAGCTATTTGAGGACCGGATCTTTCCCCTTCTCCTTCCTCCCTGCCTTTCTTTGTATCCCTAATGCTTAGCACAGGGCCTGGAACAAATTCATCAATGGGTGTTGACTCAATGACAAAAGCAACAGAAAATAGGGCCTTATACAGAGGCCTAACTGGTTAGCGGTCATTTCATGGCTTACACTTCCAGATATCAACTGTAACTGAAATGCTCCTTGGTTTTTGTTTTTGTTTTTTAATTTTTATGCAGTATTTGTTCTTGATTCCCAAATTGGTCTGTCATATACTTACAGCACTGTGAGCTCCTCACATGCCTGAAAGGTAGAATTCATCAGAGACTTAATCTGATTGCCTTCCAAATCCCTGAAAACCAAGAAAACCCACACATCATATCAAGGAGCAGAGGGATCTGATTCTGAGCTCTTGCCAGCCCTATCCAGGCCCATCAGAGCTCCTTCCCTTTTTTTCTCAGGCCCTTTCCCAGTTGCTGACGGCAAGGTTAGAATGATGAGGCCCGAGTTCCATCTGGATGCTTCACCCCTGAAGTCAGCATTAGCATTTTATTTCAAGAGCAGAGATTGTTTTCCTCTGAATGTTTCCCCGTAACAACTTCATCTATCATGTCCTCTTTTTGAAATTCTTCAGTAATACAATGGAAACTACAGGTTAGTGCTCTGAAGAGTTAAGGAATGACTCCCTTTTCACCACTCACCCAGGGAGCTGTTCACCGAAGGCCCCTCTATACCTCCCCCGTGTTGTCAAGCCAGCCCCACTCCCACTTAATCCCTTACAGATTTGAAGATGGTTATTATGCTTTCACTTAGCCTGCTCTTCAGACTAAAAGCCTCCAATTCCTTTGTTCTTTCCTTGCAAGACCAATTTGTTCTCCTCTGGACTCTCTAATTTTTCCATGTCACTCCTAAAATGTGTTTAAGATAAACACAGTAATCTCATAAAAGCCTCAGCAGCACCAAATATAACAGAAAACATATATGCTTATTGCTAGGCTCTGTTACATCAACTTTCTGGTAACACATGCAAGTGGTAAGGTGGGTTTCTTAACAAAAACATGGGATTTCTGTCTCATTTTAAGCCTGATTCATCTACAAATACTGTAGTTCTCTTCCTTCTAGTGTTCCTGTTTAGCCAGCCAGGGAGTGAACTGAGGATACAAAGGTCTCACATCCTCCAGTCATAATCATAAGGGGCATTAGAGGGGGCAGACAGGTTGGTCAGCCATCCAGAAACCAGAGGGCAAGGGAATGCAAGACCAAAGGAGCAAGCATCTCTCTCTCTCTCTCTCTCTCTCTCTCTCTCTCTCTCTCTCTCTCTCTCTCTCTCTCTCTCATCTATTTATCTATCTATCATCTCTCATCTATTTCTATCTTAATATCTCTCATCTATCTATCTATCTATCTATCTATCTATCTATCTATCTATCTATCTATCTATCTCTGTCTCTCTCTGTCTTTGTCTCTCTGTTTCTATGAGTGTATCTCTGTCTCTGTCTTTCAGTTTCTCTCATCTCAACTGTTTCTATCATCCATTTATCTTTTTGTTTGTTTTTGGTTTTTGTTTATTTTTTTGTGAGGCAATTGGGGTTAAGTGACTTGCCCAGGGTCACACAGCTAGTAAGTGTCAAGTGTCCAAGGCCAGATTTGAACTCAGGTCCTCTTGAGTCCAGGGCCGGTGCTCTATCCACTGCGACACCTAGCTGCCCTGTCTGATTCTTATTTTAAGGATAGGAAACACGCTCTGCCAGAGAGGTGAAGAGCCTTGCCCCAGGTTACATAGATAGTAAGAGACATAGCTTGGATATGAAGTTCAGGTCACCTGCCCTCCAGGACCTAGGTTTGAACCCTAGTTCAGCTATCTTGTGTGACTTTGGGCAAGTCCCTTCCCACCTCTGGTTCTCAGCTTCATTTGTAAAATGAAGATGTTGGAGTTAGATATTAGAGATGACCAACTTGAGAGACAGACAGCTGTGCATGGAAGTGGGAAATGACTCCCAGCTGCCCATCATTACTGCTGTGGATGACTACCTGGGCCCTAAAAGCATATCAAGAGTTCTCTGAAGGCTGACTGTATATTGTCATGATGTGAGCATCCCCCCCCCCCCCCGAGCATTTGTGATGAAGCGTTTCAAGAGTAGAGTATGAAGTATGCAGAAAATGGAGTGTGGACAGTTGCCGTTATGGTCACACACCTGACTTGATTCATGGCTTAGTGGTATGAATCAGAGAGAACAGTAGAAGGGAAAGAGAGTCAAGTGCAACAGAGTGAGAGTGTGTTGGATCCTGGGCAGTTTGTAGGCAAATCTTGGTGTAGCTCCCCAGAAGGTTGAGTTTTCTCCTAGGAAGGCCCTTGATTTTAAGAGTCAGGGAAGAGTAAAGATAAATGTAGTAGAAGTGTGAGGTCACCAGCCAGACTATCAGGCCACCTGAGAAATTGTGTATGCCCTCAAGGCCTAGTGTCTCCCTAGCTAAAGTGATTGTAGTATTTAAGTAGAAAGGACAAAGGACTCTTATCAGGTGTTGTATAACTGAATGTAATGATTCTGAGCCCCTCACTGGTCTAGGTGGGGAGAAAAGCTTCCTGGGCTGGGGAGAGTGGTGTAGGGGGCAAGCAGACTCAGATTTTGAACAAAAATTCAGATCAAACATGTGAATAGATCTTTAACACTTGGATTGATTGATTTCTGAGGTTCTTTCCAGCTCTTGATGCTAAGACATTTTAAAAAGCTCTTGTTCATCTGTGAAGTCTTGATACTACATATATCTCCCAGTTGTTTTTGTTATTCAGTTTTATTTCATTTGTGTCCAACTCTTTGTGATGCCATTTTTTTTTTTACAAACAAACTAGAGTATTTTGGCATTTCCTTCTTCAGCTCATTTTACAGATGTGGAAACTGAGGCAAAAAGGGTAAGTGACTTGCTCAGGGTCACACAGATAGTAAATGTCTGAGGCCAGATTTAAACTCTGGAAGATGAGTCTTCCTGATTTCAGGCCTGGCACTCCATCCACTATACCATCTACCTGCCTGTCTGGAATAAAGTATGGGATTAATCTGTGCTTGATGAAATGAATATTCTCTACACCAGATAACATGGAAAGTAACAGGTACAATATAACAAGAAAAATATCAGCAAAGATACCCAGGAAGAAGATGCAGCTTGGTGGTGCAGTGGATAGAACACTGGGGCTGGAATCAGGAAGACCTTGGGTCAAATCTGGCCTTTAGACACTTGCTAGCTGAGTCACCCTGAGCAAATCACAACCTCTGCCTTCAATTTCCTCAGCTGTAAGATGGAGATAGTAATAGCACCTACTTCTCAGGGTCAAATGAGCTAATATTTATAAAGATTTTATAGCACAGTGTCTGGCACACAATAGGTACTAATGCTTGTTCCCTTCCCCAGATAAAGCTCAGGTGGTTGTTGTTCAGTTGTGTCTGACTCTTTGGAGTTTTCTTAGCAAGTATAGCAAGTGGAGTGGTTTGCCAATTTCTTCTCCAGCCCATTTTACAGAGGAGGAAACTGAGACAAGCAGGGTTAAGTGACTTGCCCAGGGTCACACAGCTTGGAAGTGTCAGGCCAGATTTAAACTCAGGTCTTCCTGACTCTAGGTCCAGCACTCTATCCACTGTACTAACTAGCTGCCCTTGAGTTCAGATACTTATATATGAAAACCAAAGTGAAGGATAAAAATGAGATAAATTAGAGCTCCTAATGCAAGAATGCATATTTCATCTTATGGTTATCATTGAGATTTGGTAGGAGAGCACTCATGATTGGAATAATATGGCCATAGAAGGGTATAACATTAAAGAGGAACAGAATTAGGTGACTAAGCATTGTCTATTTCTTACTCTTATAAGAAAATCCAGGAATCATCGTGAAAATCATAGTGGAGATAATTTGAGTGAGGATCAATAGAGAGAGAAAAGAGAAATCTTGTTATTTTGGAAATATACCACAAACCACTAAGTGGAGGAAATAATATAGATGAGAAATTCAGGAAATGGTTTGCAATTTTGGCAGAAAGGGTTGCTCTAGTAGTGATGAGGATTTTCAATAATCTGAAAATCTGCTGTGTCTTTCCCTCTGCCAAAAGCAGAGCAGATGATAATTTCTTGACTTGCCTATAGTGATAATTTTATTTCTCAGAAGATACAGGGAACAAAAATTCCAGAATAATAATGAAGAACTCATCACTAAAGTAGAAATAATGATAACTTTAAGGAGAAAGAAGCAACCACTACATATTTAGGAGTTTTGATAGAAAATGAGAAGAAAGCCAGGCATTATTCTATTCACACACTTGATCTTAGGATAAAAGGTCAGAGAAAGGAGTGGTTAAGTTGCATGGCCTAAAATTCTGTAAGGATGGTTAGATATAGAGGGATAGGAAACTCTCATGAATGTACCATCAAAAGTATGAGTTGCCTTCCTACATGCATTTTCTACATATATATCTCTCTATTTGTCCACCTTGGTCACACTAATTCCTTGTGTGTTTACTATGTGCATCCACTTTTCCCACTGATGTTGTATGTACTTGTGGAAGAGTCTACCATAGGTTTTGGAGAGCAGGGACATTCTGGGTTAATTTTTTTTTTACTCCATTAAATCCTTTTGTTTTGAACTAATTGTGCCTCTGGCTGACTAATAAAGGTACACACATTGGTGAGGCTTGTCAGCTGCTGTTTTAGAGGATGAAGACTCATAGGGCTCCTTGAGTAGAGCTGTCTGCTGGAGGATACCGTGAATTATGTATGTGCAGGTAGAACTAGGAGCTACACTGTGAAACTCATTCAGGATCTTCTAGTGTTACAGGGAACAACTGGGTGAAAAATGACAATTCCCCCCCTCCTTTTTCCCCCCAGGATATAATTAGTCAATTTAAATGAAATGCTGAAACCAAGAAGATGAAATTAATAGAAATATTAAAGTAAAATACTACATGGGTTTGAATGAATCTTCACAAGTACAAGATGGAAATAGTATGGCTATACAACAATTTGTGTGAAAAAAGATTGGGGTTTTAAAATATTAAAACTTCAACATGAGTCAGCATTGAACTAAGTCAGCCAAAAAAAAAAAAATCTATCCCAGCCTTAGAATTCTCCAAAACAAAGGAGGTCATAGTCTTGTTATTCTCTACCATGGTCAGAACATACCCAGAGCATTATGTTTGATTCCTGGAATCATATTTCAGGAAGGAAGTGAATAATTTAGAAATTATTCAGGGGAGGGAGCCCAGGAAAATGAAGGCACTAGAAATCATGGTATATGTGGATTAATTAAAGGTATAACCTGTAGAAGAGAAAGCTAAGGCATATGACATCTGTCTTAAAGATGAAAAGGGCTGCCATGTGCAAGGGGAAATAGACATTCTGTTTGACCTTCAAAGGCAGAACTAGAAGCAATGGGTGAACATTGAAAAGAAGCAGATTTTAGGTTGATGTAAGGAAAAACTTCCTGACAATTGGAACTGTCCAAAAGTAGAATGGACTACTCACCTGCATAAGGAGTCTTCCCTCACTAGATGTCTTTTATTAAAGGCTAGATGAAAGTGGAGATGAAAAACTAAAGGACATATCAGAGAATGTCTCATTTGATAGATATGCAAAAAGAGCAGCAATAAAACCTTTTTAAATGTGAAGAAAAAAATACAAGTATAGAAGGTGATAAAAGAAATTTTGTTATTATCTTGATCAATTTTATATACATATATACATATATGTGTATATATGTATATATGTGTGTATATATATATATATATATATATATACTAATTCTTTTTTTTTTTTGCTGGGCAATGAGGGTTAAGTGACTTGCCTAGGGTCATACAGCTAGTAAGTGTCAAGCGTCTGAGGCCGGATTTGAACTCAGGTACTCCTGAATCCAAGGGTCGGTGCTTTATCCACTGCACCACCTAGCTGCCCCATACTACTTCTTAAACAAAGTCACAGAATCTTACAACACAATTTCTTTCCTCTTGATTGTTTTTGGTTTGTATTTCATGATTACATTCACAAAAATAAAACAAACCAAAAAACCCAACGCAATCCTAGGGCAGTGAGGTGGTGCAGTAGATAGAGCACTAGATCTGTAGTCAGGAAGACCTGAGTTCAAATTTGACCTTAGACACTTACTAGCTGTGTGATGCTGGGCAAGTCACTTAACCTTGTTTGCCTCAGTTTCTTCATCTCTAAAATGAGTTAGAGAAGGAAATGTCAAACTCCTCTAGTATCTTTGCCAAGAAAACCCCAAATGAGGTCACAGTGTTGGACATGTCTTATTGCCCAAACAATAATGACAACAAAAAAAAATCATGATTTTTAAGTTAAGATTTAGCTGCTACCAACATATTTACAGGTTATTTTTTTGTCAAACTTTGTTGCAAAGATAAAATCTTCATTACTTCAGCTCTGATTTATTCATTTGAATGAATAAGCAATTAGAACTTTACTGTACTGTTTACTTACATCCAATTAAGATGAGGCATGTAGTTACACATATCCTTGGGGAGGGCTTCCAAGTGGTTATTGATCATAGACCTTTATAAAAGGAAGATATTAATTAGAAATAAAAGTGATATCTTTAAATGAAACAAACTTCTGATCTAGCAGAGAAGTTTTATTCCTCCTGTCATTCTGAAATCTGATAGCTTAAAGGGACTTTTTTTAAAGTACTGTAACTATGATTTATTTAATCATGTGGGGCATTCTGGGCATAAAAACCTACTTCCACCAATATGAATCACATACTCACAAAATACTGTTGAGTAGCCTGGGGGCACCGATAGGTTAAATTCTCAGTCAGTTCTTCAAAAAGCATTTATCAAGCACCTATTATATACCAACGGGGAAGCTAGGTGACACAGTGGATGGAGTACCCAGCCTGGAGTCAAGAAGACTTATCTTCCTGAGTTCAAATCTGGCCTCAGATATTTACTAGCTGTGTGTCCCTGGCCAAGTCGCCTGACCGTTTGCCTTCAGTTTCCTCTTCTGTAAAATAAACTTGTGAAGGAAATGGCAAACCACTCTAGTATCTTTGTGAAATCAGGTCATAAAGAGCAGGACATGACTGAAAATGACTGAACAACAACTTTCAGGCACTTTGCAAAGAACTGATACAAAGAGGCAAAGATAGTCCCTGCCCTCAAGGGGCTCACAAGGTAACAGCGGAGGCAATAGCAAACCAATAAGTGCAAATAAACTATATACAGGATAAATAGTAAATATTTAAAAGAGGAAAGGCACTAGAATTAAGAAGACTTGGGAAAGGCTTCCTATAGAAGATGGAATTGTAGTTGAAGCTGAAAGGAAGCCATTAGGTGGGGGAGTGTTCCAGGCATGAGGGACAGCCAGAGAAAATGCCCAGAGCTGAGAGATGGAATGTCTTGCTCAGGAGGCTAATGTCACTGATCAAAAATAATAGAGTGGAATTGACAGAAGGGGAAATCTTTTGGGGGAGATAGTTTGGAAAGGGATCTCTTATGCTAGTAGAGTTGGAGAACTTTGGTAAGGAATAAGAACACCTCTCTGTGTGAGGTAAGGGTGAAAAAGGACAAAGTGACAGAACACATCTGAGTGATATTAAATGAGGAAGAGGTAAAAGGTGGAGCTCTCAGCAAATGGTCTCATTGTTTCCCTGTAAAATATGAGTCAAGGTTCTCAGCTGAGAGTTGGGAGAGTAGAAGCCAAGGGAGGTTTGAGGAGGTATGAAATGGTTTGGAAGAGCTACTGTAGAAAGCTGAGAAGGGAAGTGTAGAAGTATTGCCTAGCAGCAGTGAGGGCTCAGTTGAGGTTATGTAACATTAATTCATAATGGACCCAATCAAAATGGTTTTGTGATTTTCTCCACCTTTGTTCAGCATCATGTCTATAGGAGCAAAGGAAGCAGAGGGTGGAAATGATGTAAGGTTCAAGCTTGATGGGGTACAAATGGTAAAATGATAAGGAGTCCAGGGACTCAAGAAAAGAGGACAATGTAGAGTTGAAATGGCTCACCAAGGTGTCAAAACAGAGAAAGGGAAAGGGAAAGAAAGGGAAATGATCCATTTATTAAACACTATGTATCAGGCACAATGCTAAGTACTTTATAAATATAATCTGTTTTTATCCTCACAACACACCTGAGATGTAGGTGCTATGATTATCCCTGTTTTAAAATTTAAGAAACTAAGGATGACAGTGGTTGAGTACTTGCCCAGGGTCAGATAGCTAGTGAATGTCTGATCAAGATTTGAACTCAGGTCTTCCTGACTCCAGACCCAGTGCTCTATCATTGTGCCACCTAATTGTCTCAAAGGAAGGAAAGGAAGGAAAAGATAAGAAGATGACTAGTGAAGTGGATATGACCTGAGAGAGAGCTGAGGGGTCCAGGAATTGGAAGGTCATGGTGTGGACAAAGAGAAAGGTTTATTAACGGAAGAGTGGCAAAAGCAGAAAGTTAATAAATTATTGTCAGAGAATTTTGGAATTCTCAAACATGGTGGTAGTATATTTTTGAATGATGGCAAAATCAAGGGTATGACTGTCTATGTATGTGGCTTATGTGTGGTAGAAGAGTAGGTCGGGGGAAGTGAGTAGTTGAAGAAGCTGAGTTGTTAGGATGTTTGGGGAAGGGTCCATATGTACACTAAAGTCCTCTAGTATAGGGGCAGAAGCTGTGGAGGAGAGAAAAATTATGAGCCAGGTACCAAACTCATTGAGGAAGGAAGGGAAGAGACATGGAAAACTGTAGACAACAGCTACCAGGATTTTGATTGGGTGGTGATATGAATTGCATGAGGTTTCTGAGTGGTGGAGGTAAAGAGTGAACCTGGAAGTGGCAATGGGGCGTAAGGGGTATTCCAACTCCCCCACCTCGACCTAGGGAAATGAGGGAAGGTGCAGCCAGTGTTGGAAAACCTGGCTAGGGAGGTTGTATCGTGAGGGGAGAATCAGGTTTTGGTGATAGCAAGACTGTGGAAAGAGTGGGAGAGGAGAGGAAAAGATTTAAGAGGAAAGGAAGTTTGTTGCTTATGGAACAGGCTCTCTGGAGAGAGCCCAGTGGAAGGAATGGGTGGCATCTGGTTGGGACTTTGAATCACAGGAATAGAAATAAGGAACTGGCTGATGGGGGTTGGGAAACAGGGATTTGATTATGACCTACAGAGGTTCAGAATCACTTAAATATGTAGGGTATGACAAGGTGTGAGAATGTTCATCATTGAGTGGAAGGAATTACTCCTCTTCCCAGAGGAGGCTGGAGTTAAGTCTAGTATGACATGGAAGGTACATGGTTTTTTGGTCAGATGGGAGGTCCCATTTCACTACTTCTCTTCCCTCCAAAGTCAGGAGAAAGTATGGCAGGAGATGGAAGTCCTGCTCTCAACCAGCTTTCCTCTTTCCCCCCCCAGGGAATATGTGAGGCAGCATGAGATGGAAGGCACCGGGTCAAAGGAAATTCTCATTCCTCTTCTTTTCTGAGGCTGGAGATCAGGGGGGTGCAGCAAGAGCTAGGAGTCTGCACTTGTGGGTGCAGATTGAAGTCTATCCCTGACTTCTGTAGGAGCCTCCCCTGAGAGATACATGCAGCAGAAGTTGGACAGTTAGTGCAAATCAGGTGTAAGGCTTACATCCGGGTCTTCCCTATGCCTGGGCCAACTCTCAATCTTCTATCTCATGGTGTCTTTCAAAGAGCTCTTTTAGGGTAAGAAAATGCTTTTCTCCCCCTCCCCCCCAACTGGTCTTTATCTGCTATTGAAAAAGAGTAAAAACAGACTTTGGAAAAGAAACTAAGAATGGGTAAATATGATATACAGCCTGAGTCAAAGTACTACCTAGTTTAGTTTTGTGAAATGAAACTAATTATTTATGTGTATATGTGAGTGTGTGTGTGTGTGTGTGTGTGTGTGTGTGTATAGTCTGTCTCTGTATGTGGATACATATATTGTAATAATTTAAAAGTGTACATAACTCTAAATGATAATTTTCCTCATTTGTATAAGTATGAGATCATATACACAGCAAGGGAATGCATTATGTACAAGTATTCAGAAACTCTTCTGGGAGTGGCATTCAATCTGAATTGTCATAGAGAGAAGAATGTAAAGGAAATCATCTCTCATGCAGGTTAAGATGGAGAATAATACAGCACTCACTTTGACATGTGGAAGAATGATACTGTAATTCCTACAGTAAAGAAACATATGTGTGTGTGTGTGTGTGTGTGTGTGTGTGTGTGTGTATAACTAGTAATCCATTCCTGTGCACTAAAAAACACTGCAAAAAAGTACAGTTTTCAGCAAGGTTGTTTGTTTTTGGTTTGGGGGGTTTTTGCATTGTGTATTTCCTGGACATGTAGAAGAAAGAATACTAGGTTTTGAATTGAGAAACCACAGTTCTAGTCCAGTCTCTGACACAACTATAAAACTAAAATTTAGAAAAGGTAGGTGATTTTCCTTGGGGCACATAGTAGATGAATGAAAAGAAAAAGGAAAACAATATTTTTTAATGTTTAGGGATTCAGAGGTGCTGGAGCCAGATTTTTAGTAGGATCATGTATCTTGTATATTGGCAAGTATTACAAGTCAGGGCTTGATTTGTTGTTTTGTTGATTGTCTAGACTGAAGAAAGTGATGGAGAAAATGTTAATAATAGGGGCAAGTAGGTGGTGCAGTGGATAGAGCACTGGCCCTGGAGTCAGGAGGACCTGAGTTCAAATCCAACCTCAGACACTTGACACTTACTAGCTGTGTGACCCTGGGCAAGTCACTTAACCCCAATTGCCTCACCAAAATAAAATGTTAATAATAGAGATTAAATTTAAAAGCGTGTTGTGCATACATTTCCACTCCCTAGAAAGCTGGTTGTTAAACATTTACAGGCACACTAGGTACTATCTACCTATCAGCATCATTGGGAGGAAAATGCTTTAAAGTGATATGTATGGATCTGACTTGTTTTCCTTGCACCTATGGAGAAAAAAAAATAAATTGAAGCCAAGATCTTGTCAGATTTAAGCACTAAGCATGTGAAAAATGGAGATTAACTTGGGTAGCCAACAAAAATAAGAATATACCTTAAACCAAAATCAAATTAAAGTGGATTGAAAGTCATCAGGTTTGGAAAGAAAGCAATTCACTTCCCTCTGACTTTGATTTCCATTACAGGGTGGTCAGGAGAATGGCATCAGTAAAGTATATGGAATCATTACACATTTTGTGAATTATGGACATTTTAATGAAAATGTTATTGACCCTCTTTGTAAGTCTGAATTAGGTACTACTGAACAGATGGAGAAATGAATTTGTACTTACAAGAAAAACAAAGAATTTAATCCAGTAAATAACTGCTGTGAAATCCTGGTTATTGGGTTGTCATCTAGAATTCTGACAAAAAAATATAATTAATAAGTTTCGGCATTAACAATATTTGTGAACTATAGAAAAAATAGTATCTGAAAATAATTCTCAGCAAGGGACAGGTGATTCTTTAATATCTTAAGTGTAGAACTGAAATTATATTTTACTTAGGATTTATGCCCCATCTACTGCCAAAACAGGGGTTTGATGTCACTTTGATGTCACCCATTATAGATGGGGCTAGGCAACTAAGATGAGCTAATTACTTCAATTAACTGGTAAATTTTTAACTGACTTTTCAAGGTTGCTAATGTAAGAGTAGAAACATATATATATATATATATATATATATATATATATGTATGTATATATACATTTTTTTCTCACAGGTTGTACAAGCAAATGTTAGATAAGATGTTAGACAACTTCTATACAGTTTGCAGGGGTGGGTATGGGAGAAAAAACCAAAAGAATTGAACTCACATTCACATTGTATTAGAAACCTCTTAGCATTCATTCCTCTGCTTTTAACCATGTTGTCATTTCCCCCTTATTAGAAGACTAAAATCCAATCTCTCTTACCTTGGTACTGATGGATTGATATAAAGTTGTTTTGGTACTAGGTCATATTTTGAGGAAATCAAAATCTGGGGTCACTGAGGTTAGGGAGAAAGGTCAATTGAAGTGAGGAAGTCCTCAGTTCCCCTACCCATTTTTCTAGTCCTGCTAATGATGGAGCTAGGAACTTGGAGACAGTGCCAGGGAACAGATTTCAGTTGTGAGGCTGCACTGGGGTGATGGAGGTAGAGTCAGAAATGTGATACTTAGGATAGTAGATACAGTTTAATTCAATGTAATCCAGCAAATATTTATTAAAAACTTGCTTATGCAAGGCACTGTGATAGATGTTAGGGATACAAAGACAAAAACAAGATAGTCCTTGCTTTCAGAGAGCTTACACTCAACCCAAGAGTTTACATTATATAGAGCATGCACTTTCTACATTACATTTTACTTACAGTACATTGAGTAAAGGCAAAGTAATTGGAGGAGGGAGTGATCAGAAACAACTGTGAGAATAAGAGAAAATCAGGAAATCCCTTATTCTACAGGGCCCAGACAAGCCATCCCTGATTTTCTGGACTTAGCTATCATGTGCCTATGTAAGTATGTCCTTCCTCCACTTTCTCTTTCCTTATTAGAATGTAAGTTACTTGAGGTCAGGGACTATCTTTTTGCTTGTATTTGTATCCCTAGTGCTTACCACAGTGCCCTCAACCTGGTAAGTGATTATTAAATACTTGTTGATGTGACTTTGTAGAAGCAGTCTAGGTTATATGGTAATATTGTGCTAAATAAAAAAAATGAATGAAATGATAATAGAAACAATCCAAAGCTACATGATGGAATCCCTCTAGAAATAGTATTTATAGGGAAAATATTAACTTTGATACTTACAACCATGATAACTCATGTAAATCTTTAAACACTCCTGGTCTGAGACTGGTAATACAATTGTGACTGAGATACCTACAAACAGAACAACATGGAAGTCAATTAGACCCAGGCTGACTGTTTTTGTCCTTTGTGTTAAAATATATGCTACCTATGGTATACTTATATAGTGGTTACTGAAAAGTACATGTTAACATAGTGTTTAGACAGGCCCTTGATAGAATTTTGTTGAATCGAATTTAATTGAACAAAAATGAAAAAAAAAGAAGGAATGGAGAGTCACAGAAAATCATTCATTGAATATGAATCATTAGGCTAGTGCTTTCCCTCTGAGATGATCTCTACTTTATCCTGCATATATCTTGCTTGTGTAGTTGTTTGCATGTTGTCTGCCCTATATTAGACAGTAAGTTCCTTGAAGCAGGGATTGTCTTTTACTTGTCTTTTTATTCCCAGAGCTTAGCACTCTTCCTGGAAGAACAGTAGGCACTTAATAAATCCTTGTTATCTTAACTTAAATTTATAGCAGTGCCATTATAAAAAAACAAGGCATGGGTAAATATGATGCATTGGAATATAGTGTGTTGTTTGTCCTTTGTTTCAAAGAGGACCAATGATATCACGGGGTGATATCTTGACTTGTGCATGAATTGGATTTTAAGTGAGGTAGATTAGCACAGAATCCTCAGCTTCACTGTCTCTTCCAGAGTCATCGAAGTTCAGGGGTAAAATAAAAGTCAAGATAACTGGCAATGGTCTGGGATGGAGTGGATGACCTTGGAATCTTCCCTGTCTGACTAAGTTCCAAGTGTTCCACAGCGCCTGCCTTCATGGCCATTGGGACAAATTGTTCTCATCTGTCCAGTCCTCTTGGGGAAGTCTTCATATGCTTGGGTAGTAGAGTAACGCTGTCAGTTACTCTCAACCTGGTTTAGCCTATCTGCTGAGATAATTATACTTGGGTATGGCCCTTGTGCATGCTGTTACAGCTTCTTGGAGTCACAGGTGAGAGTTGGGTGAAAGGTGGCTGAGCAGGCCTGAGAAGGGCTCAGCAAATCCTTACACTGGAGGTGCTAGTCCTCCCTGAACACTCTCCATACCCTTCTCAGAATTTAGTAACAGGAGTACAAAGTGCAAGAGTTACAAAGTGATCCCTCTGCTACACCTAACTCTAGTCTCATCCTTATTGGTCTATCTAGTCAGGGTCCTTGCATTTTAAGAAAGAGTGCTGATGACCTAAATAGAACCTGAATACAGCAATAAAAATTATCATAACCTTGGATAACTGGTCCAAAGAGGAAAGGTTAAAGGGGCTTTGGTTAACCTAAAAAAATGGAAAGATTAAGGAGAGATATTAACTTCCTTGGTGAAAATTGAAGTCCTTTATTTTTCATGCTTAGTGGCTAAGTAATTTGTGCTGTGATCTTTTGCCAGATTTTTTCTGTTATCTTGTATATAAATAAATATATATAAGTATACACACATATGTATATAGCTCTATATGCATACATACATATTTAGCATAGCTCTAGTCTTTCCCTTTAATTAAGATGACATTCAGAATGTGCTAAAAAAAATTACTTACAACATTTGAAGTTTGTACAATCCGAAAAAAGCTTTCCTGGATATATATTTAATACAGTTATACTGTAAGAATCTGGTAGGGATAAGACAAAAAAGCACTGTGGTTATGTTTTATATGCTATATTTAAAATGTCTGTAAAATGCTGCTGTGAAGAAGGCACATTATAAATGTTAGATCACTCTACAAGTCTAAGTTGTTAGGATATCAACTCTGGGAAGAATGTTTAACTCAGCATCAAGAAATGTGGATTCAAACACTGTCTCTGACCCTGGGCAAATCCCTTAATCCTCTTCTAGCTCTGGTTTCTTCATTTGCTTAAAAAAAAAAGGCTATTAATATCAGCCTTACCTGCCTCACAGGGTTATTTTGAGCAAAGCACTTTGAAACTTCAAACTATTATATAGATGTGGGTTATTCTGGTTTTTCTTCTGGCCAGAACCGTGGTGACCTAGTAATAACTTTCCCAGGAGGTCTTATATAAGAATTACCCAGGTTGGGCTACTTGAGTTCCTTGCTACACTACTAGGAACCATAGCTATGGTGCTTTGAATGCTGCTCTTAGGTTCTGCCCAGTCAGATCTCACAAATTAAAACTATATAAAGTAAGCAAGGGGGTGTAATGGAAAGAGCCCTAGAATGGGAGGCAAGAGAAATGGGTTCGAGTCTTGACTTTTCCACTGATGACCTTAGTCAAATCATTTATCCTTTCTAGACCTTATTTTCCTTATGTATAACATGAGGGGAGTTGGCCTAGATGTTCTCTAAGATCTCTTTCAGCTCTGGCATTCGGGGATTCTGTGAAAGCTACCCCCCACCCCCAAAAGATGGAACTTCTACACACACACACACACACACACACACGCATAGAGGAAATGCTTTAAAATATTGTTGTACAGGGGCAGCTAGGTGGTGCAGTGGATAGAGCACTGGCCCTGGATTCAGGAGGACCTGAGTTCAAATGTGACCTCAGACACTGGATACTTAGTAGCTGTGTGACCGTAGGCAAGTCACTTAACCCCAATTGCCTCACCCCCCCCAAATATATATTGTTGTACAGCGACAATGGCACATTAGAAGAACTTTTCTCATTGGGACAGGCTATCCACATTAACAAAAACAGTAATATCTCAGGTGTATATATCAATCGATCAGTACTATTATTTATTAAGCAGTACTATGTGATAGACATTGTGCTAAATACTAGGATTATAAATTAAAAACACACCCTTGCCCTCAAGGGGATTACATTTTAATGGAGGAGACAACATGCATATCCATAGGTGCATAAATAATATATGAAGAATCAATGGAAGGTAAACTTAGAGAGAAAGACACAAGAAGCTGAGGGAATTGAAAAGGGAGGCAAGCAGGGAGAGGATTGCAGGCATGGAGGACATCCAGTGCAAAGATTGACATGGGAGCATCCTGTGTGAAAAAGAGCAAGTAGACCAAGAAGCATATGGACTATAGGGTGGGTGGAGGGGTATGACAGGTAAGAAGACTAGAAATAGAGGAAAGCACCATTTGTCAGGGACAGAGGAGTTTATGTTCACTAAGGCAATAAATAGCCTTTTGGCTGGTTTCCCTGATTCAGGTCTTTGTCCACTCCAGTCTACCCTCCACTGAACTGTCAAATTGATCTGTTCATGTTTTTTCTCTCCTCCTGCCCCCCTCATCCCCGCCCCATAAAATACATGTCAGTCTTCCTTATTACCTCCAGGATCAAATATAAAATCCTATTTCACATTCCAATTCCTCCATAACCTGCCCCCCTTCCTACCTTTGTTACACCTTACTCTGCTACCATGTCTATGAGTCAGTGACACTAGCTTCCTTATTATCCCTCACATAAGACACTCCATCTCCTGAAAGCCATCTTCACTGGCCATGACCTATGTCTATAACTCTCTCTCTCTCTTCATCTCTGCTTCCTGCCTTCCTTCAAGTCATAGATAAAAATCTCACCTCTTACAGGAAGCCAATCCCCCTTAAATTTTTCCAATTTATTCTGCATATATCTTATTTGTATAAAGTTGTTTGCGTGTTGTCTGCCCCATTAGACTCTGAGGTCCTTGAAAGCAGCGACTGTCATTTTGTCTTTCTTTTTATCCCAGCACTTAGCACAGTGCCTGGCGTTAATAAATACTTGTTGATTGACTAACTAGTTATTAGGGAGCGACGGGAGTTTCCTGAATAAATGGAGGAAGGAAGTGGCATGCCATGGTCTGACCTGAGTTTTAGGAAAACATGGTGGGTTGGTGAGAATAGTACATTGGAAAGACTTGTTCCTGCTGAGCCAGCCTGCTGAGAACTTGTGGATAGCAAATTTACATTTCAGAGCTTTTATATACGAAATATCAAACTTCTCCTCTTATCACTATGAGGGAACAGTGAGCGTTATTATTCCTGTTTTATAGATGAAGCACTTAAAACACAGAAAAATAAAATGAATTGTGCAAAGTCACACAGCAAAAGGTGAGTGGGCTGGCAATGGAACTCCAGACTGCTGATTCTGAATCTTGGGTTCTGTCTGAAGCCTAATCACTTAACAATGGACAATTGACTCAATCATAATGCATGCAAAGTTGGGTATTATAGCTGTCTATATATCGAAGATTCATGAAGGAAAGGGCTGTGTCTTATCTAAACTTTGAAGTTCCCTGAATGTATAAAGAACAATACTCTTTATACATTCTGTGCTCAAGGAATGTTTGATGAATTGAATTAGATTCCTGATTTTGGGGGGGGGGATAAGTGGTGGGGGGTCCTTTGGTATTCCTCTTTAAAGAATTATACCCGGCAGCTAGGTGGCACAGTGGATAGAGCACTGGCCCTAGAGTCAGGAGTACCTGAGTTCAAATCCGGCCTCAGACACTTAACACTTATTAGCTGTGTGACCTTGGGCAAGTCATTTAACCCTCTTTGCCCCCCCCCCAAATTATACCCTCTTGAACACAATCCAATTAGAATAAAATAGTCTTTTATTTAGGCACTTAGAGAAAAGAACCAAGAGGGAAGTCAAAGACTTGCCTCAAGGGGAGAAAATGGCTCAGAGACAAGATTCTCTGAGACAGTTTCTCCCCAACTGGGAGGGAGGCCAAAGCTTTTATAGAGGACAGATGGTATGGGGACAGATGGAGCGACCACCTGATCATGAAAAGTTCTCTTTAGGGGTTGGTCTCTGCAATTTCTACCCATTTCTCCTAGCTTTGCCCTCTGGGGCCAAACAGAGCAATTGAAATCCCTCTTCCACATGCCAGCCCTTCAAATACTTAAAGCTAGTGTGAGAGTACCATTGAGATTAATATGTATGTTTTCTGAGTTACCTTACCAGGCAGGTGCACAGGACACAGAATATACCTGTTTTTCCAAAGGAGTCAATCAGGACCTGTACAGTGAGTCAAAGTCTTGCTCCCTCTAGATGCCTTCATTGGTGTTCACTGGGTGATCTTGCTGAGCTGTGTGCCCCAAACCAGCCTAAAACATCCTTGCAGTCAATTTCTGCAAAACATCCTGCTTCTATGTCCCACCTGTTCCTGGTAAAGACTGTCCATTCTTTTACCCTAACCCCTCCCTGAACTTTCCTTTATGGTTTTCAAGCATAAATTGCCCCCTGCCTCTCCTGGGCTATGGGTTCCTTTGTACTTTTTTTCTCGGGTATCTTGGCACTACTATCTGATTTCCCTCCTTTTCTGCTCTGAAGTCAGCTTGGACTTCTCTGCATGGCCTTGTCCCATTGACAATAGCTATCAGATCCTCCTTGAGTCTTTTATTTGCTAGCCTAACCTCTCATAACTTCAGCCAATCTTCTCTAGCTCATAAATTTCCTTTTTATCCTTCTTATCCAGTGGCCTGAAATAAACATAATACTCCAGGTGAGGCCACCTCTCTATTCTAGGAAGCTCTGGCCCTTTTAATGAAACCCAAGAATACATAGGCATTTTGGAGTACTATATCACATTGCTGACCCATATTGAGCTAAGTATTTACTGAAACCCCCAGAGCTTTTTTAGAACAACTGTCTAATCATACTTCACATATAATACTTATGAAGATAATTATTTGTACCCAAGTATAAGACTTAGTGTTTATTCCTTCTGACTTTCATCTTATTAGATTCAACCCACTCGAGATCCTGTTGGGTAGTAACTCTGTCATCCACTGTGTTAACTATCCCTTCTGGCTTTATGTCATCTGCTAATTTGATAAGCATGCCATCTATGGCTTTATTCAAGTAATCAATAATAATGTTAAACAGCACAAAGACATAGGCATACCCTTGGGGTACTACTCTGAGTCCTCACCCCACTTTGATATTGCACCATTAACAACTACTCTTTGAGTCTGCTATCTGATCAGTTTGGAATACATCTGGCTGCATTGTTGTCCAATTTATTTCTCTCAATTTTGTCCATGAAAATAGCGTGAGATATTTTATCAAATGTTTTGCTAAAACTTAGCATCCCCCTGACCTACTAGTTTAGTTATCCTATCCTGCCAAAAAAGAAAATGAAGCCACCTTAGCATGAACTGTTGTTGATAAAACCATGTAATTACCAGTTCTATATTTAAATGTTTGCCAACTCTCTCTTTAATAATCTCTTCTAAAATTTAGTTTGCAGACTCTATTCTCTTCCCTCTTTTTGAAAAATCAGAACGACATTGTTTCTTCTCCCAACCTTGTGGTACCTCTCCTATGTCTCATGATTTTCCAGACATCACCATCAGTGGCTCAACTATCACACCTGCTAGTTCTTTCAGGCCCTAAGGATATCGTTCATCTGGGCTAGATGACTCACATTCATTAAGGGCAGCAGCAAGGTGCCCTCTTGTTATCTCCTTACTTAATGGGTCTTATTCTCTGTTAGTTATCTTTGTTCTGTCATTTCCAGTTTAATGGTTATTTTCCTTGGCAGAGAAAGCAGAAACAAAATACAAATTTAGTAGTTCTGCCTTCTCTCTGTTGTTAGTTATCATTATCCCCTCCATCCCAAGCAAATATCCTTTCCCTTTGATCTGCTTTTTCCCCCCAATGTAGTCAGTTTATTAAGCATCTGCTATATGCCAGACACTGTGCTAAGTTCAGGGGGTTACAAAAAAGGCAAAAAATTATTCCTACTTTTAAGGAGCTCATAGTTTAATTAATGTAAGTAAAAATGACTACAGATAAATTTCATCATAAACTTGTTTAAAACTCAGGTGTGGATAAGATGTCACTACAAAAGCAAATATCAATTTTTGTGTTTACAGAATACTAGTGAAAGGAATTATAAAACAAAAAGATAATTATATGAATTTTTATAATAACTGCAGTAGCAGAAACTAAAAACACAAAACAGATGCCCCATAGTGCCCCCTAACACATCAAATTCACCATTACCTCTGGTATTTATATTACATTAACAGTAAATGCTTTCCAAAAATCTATCCACTTTTTCCATCTTGTGAAATCTTGACAAGCTAAGAAGTTTTCTGCATTGTTAATTTAACCTTCTACACATTCAAATTCTGGCCAAAATGTTCTCCCAAGGTACCATGTTGTCCACCCATAACCCTGCCTTTGCTATCAACTAATCTTGTGTTAGGAATTCCTTCTCCTCATTTTAAACTTTGTGTTGTTATGTACTGTGCTTGTCAGGGCTTGTGTCTTGTACCTAGACTATCAGGTTTATGAGAGCTGGGACAATAGTGCTTCCTAGTCTTTATATCTCCCAAAGCACTTTGCTCAGTGATCTGCATACATTAGTCATTAAATAAATGCTCATTATCATTTGATATGGTGGCACACACCTATAATCCCAGCTGTAAGGGAATTTGAGGCTTGAAGATCTTTTGAGCTCAGGAGTTTGGGGTTATATTGAACTACTGTCCAGGTGACCCCACTAAATTCAGCATTAATGTGGTGAGATCACAGAAAGGAAAAGGACATGCATGTGCTGGCGCTACCATATTGCCTAAGGATGGGAAAATGCATCCATTTCCAAAACAAAGTAGATCGAAGCTCCTGTGTTGATCTGCAATTGGATCTAGGCATGAGTAGCCCCTGAACTTTTACCTGAGTAAGATTGGGAGACTCAGTCTTAAAATCTATAAACAGACAGATGGAAAGCTATATTTTGATAGATAGATGGATAGAGAGAGATCCATGATTGGATGGACAGACAGAAGGAACAGACAGATGGCTAAATTCTCAATGTGTGTATGAGTGAAGCCAATGCTCGTGTCTACTCTGAAGAAATGAAGTATAGAATGAATGAATGAATGAAACAGCATTTAATAAATACTTACTATGTGTCAAACACTGCAGAGTCCTGCATATTTGATGTGGATGATTTAGGTTGATACACCACCTCCCCCTTAGCATGTATATCTGTATATGTTTATGTATATTTATGTATATAACATTTTATAACTGAAAATGACCTTGGAGGCCATCATGTTCAACTTTCTCATTTTTACAGATAAGGAAACTGAGACATAGAGATTAATTGACTTTCCCAGGCTAGAACAGCAAGCAAGTGATTTGGTTGAGATTTAAATTTAGTTTTTCCTAACTCCAAGTCCAGTGGCTATCCCCTGTACCACACTGATTCTTTTCTTTTTTTCCCTGTCACTGAGAGAGTTTGGGACCTGAATTAAATGGATAGTTTCCATCATTTTTCATTTCAGTTGGCTACAAGTCAGCAAGCTCATTGAGAGCATTGGCTGTATCTTATTTATCTTCATTTCTCCCACAGTTCGTAGCACAGTACTCTGTACCCAGCACAATTATTTCCCACTAATAAAGAAATGTTTGTTTTGAATTGAGTTGACTTGTCAATCATCCCATACAAGAGGGAGTGGCATTGGAACTACCTAGCTCATCAGTGGAGTGGAAAAGGACTCAGTCTGGGACTTCTCACTTTTAATTTGATCCTATAATAGCCTCCTTATCCCTTTCCAAAAGAAAGTCTGGGTATAGGGAAACATGAACATAGAAAACTGGTAAATAGTTGCAAATAGCCAGCCAGCCAACACAGTGGACAGAGTAATGGACCTCAGAAAGACCTGAGTTCAAATCCAGCCTCAGATACTTATAGGCTGTGTGAATCTGGGTAAGTCACTTAACCTCTGTTTGCCTCAGTTTCCTTGACTGTAAAATGAGGATAATATCAACCTACCTCGCAGGGTTTTTGTGAGTCTCAAGTAAAATAGTATTTGTAAAAAGCACTTAGCACAATGCTTGGCACATAGTAGGTGCTATGTTAATGGTTATTCCCTTCTCCTAGTGGACTCTTAAATCACAAGGAAACATTAAGGCCATTTACTACACAGGGTGTTGAAAGCATTTGCTAAAAATAACTCACTGGTTCATGAATTCCTGCTGTTTCAGCTGTCAGGACTTTTTCAAGCAGAAACATGGGGAATTTATGTACCTGAAACTAAAGCAAATAAATGCTTTAATGATATGCATGTTCATAGGCTGCCTATTTTTTTATGACAACATTTGCTATTCAGAAGCTGGCTCCAAACTGCTTCCAATACATTTTCTTGTTAGTGGTCACATATAACAAGAGCCTAGTGTATTATGCTGGAGTTTTTTAATTTACATAAAGGTCCGTGGTACATGGAAGAAAAGGACTGCTGGTTGGTTTCCATGGCAGCAGTGATAAAGTATTATAGTCAGTCCCACAAATTTTCTCCCTCTGAAAGGTCATCAGGCAGAAAGTGCTGTTTTTTGTCGGAAGGTTCAATAAGACATCGCATTTTTAAAGATGTTTCTAATAAATGGTTTGGCAGGGACTCTCACCACTTGAACGCTAAGTACATTCATTTGGCATTTAAAACCTCACCTTGGTTTAATTATTTTTCATATTAAAAAATAGGTCCTCTCAAAGGACCTCTTTATACACTGTATATGTTTAAAAAGCATCACATATGGAAATAACACTATAGAAATCTGCAGAGATCTAACACCACATACCACTACCTACATCAGAAATCCAGAGCAACTTTTGTGTTTATGTTTGTGTATAGCTCAAAAACCTTCAATGGCTGTCCATTGCCTACAGAATCAAGCCTGGCATTCAAGGCCTTTCATAGCTTGACACCAACCTAGGTGAGGCAGTAAATAGAGCTCTGATCCTGGAGTTGTGAAGGCCTGTCTTCAAATCTGACTACAGACACTTACTAACTGTAATTTTTATGCCTAGAGCAAGTGACACAAAACACCCTCAACTGGGATGGGGCATGGTGCATTGATACCTGGTGGAAGCACAAAGACCTTTGGGTGCTAGCATAAGGCCACTATTTGAAGGGTCCCTGCAATGTATCTGTCTATATGGGTCAGAGCAGCTTTGGGAGAAGAGCTCATCTTGTCCAGTGAGCTGGATTTTATTTTAACTAATTATTCTTGATAAATAGGGGTTAAATTCTGTTGTTTCTATACTGTCAGGTACTGCAAGTGCTTTCAGTAGCATCTAAATCTGATGCTTTGAAAGTTCCTGTTTCCTTGACTTAGCTTCAACTTGTTGTTTTTAGCCATTGCAGTTGTGTCTGACTCTTTGTGACACCATTTGGGGTTTTCTTGGCAAAGATATTGGAGTGGTTTGGATGAGGCAGATGAGGAACTGAGGCAAACAGAATAAAGTAACTTGCCCAAGGTCACATAGCTAGTAAGTGTCTGAGGCTGGATTTGAACTCAGGTCTTCCTGACTCTAGGCCCAGTATTGGTACCTAACTAGCACAGTGCCAGGTATAGAATAAGTTCTCAACAAACATTTGTTACCACTGCTAGTGTTGATTTCTTAATCTCATATCTCATGAAGATTATAAAAGCATCAAATTTCCATTGTTCTCAATTTGGTTTTAGCCAGGTTCAAAGAACCATCCATAAAAGCCTTTGATCAACTGCTCCAAATAGGTCATTTAAATTGGGGCCTAAAAACCCCACATTTTTGGAGTATGGGTTTGCCTGGAAAATTCTTATGTTGACACCCAAGTGGTATTTCAGAAATTCATTTGAAATAAAATAAGGAAAACAAACTGTGGGTGAACATCTGACTGGGGAGAAAGGGTCCAATCTAGTTTCTGACTTCTACTCTCAACTTTCTGTTTCTCACACTTTGGTAGGAATAGATATATAATCCCTAAACCTGACATAAAGTAACAGTATTGAGTGGAGAGGTGGCCCAGTATAGTGGGGAAAAATGCTTTCATATGAAGATGAGCTAAAGGGAAATGAGGTGTTTTACCTGGAGAAGAAAAGATTCAGGGGCACAAGGATTTGACAGGCTATCATATGAAAGAGAGGTTAGATTTCTGCCAGAAGGAAAAACTAGGAACCTCAGGTGATGGTTACAAAGAGGCAATTTTGGACTTGATGTAAGAAAAAAACCACCACTTCTTTATTATGAGAGTTGTCTCCAGATGGAATAGGCTGCCTTGGAAGGTAAGTCACTATTGTTATTCAAATGTGTCCAACTCTTCATCACTGTTATCCATGGAGTTTTCTTGGCAAAGATACCGGAGTGGTTTACCATTTCCTAATCCAAGTGTATCCCCATTTTATCAAAGAAGAACTGAGGGAAATAAGGGTTAAGTTACTTCCTGATTCCAGGTCTGGAGCTCCACCCACTGTACCACATAGTTGCTATCAACTACTTAGCATTAAAGACTGAATGACGATTTGTTGAGGCTGTTGTAAAGAAGATTCTTTTGGAACTTATGATTGAATTAAATGCCCACTGAACTCCCTTTCAGCTCTCAAATTCTGATTCTGAAATAAGATTCATAAGACCAGATTTTCAGGTTTTCTGACTGTCAGGACTGGACTCTGTTCTTTAAGGCCTTTTCTAGGTCTAAAGCTCAACTTCCAGTTGTGAATTTGACCCATTTATAGTATTTTCTCCGGTAAAATGAAGTATGTAATTAAACATTTATTTGGGGATCTGACCAGCCAATCTCCATAATTCAGATCACCACAATGCATCATCCTATGGGGCCTGATAAACTTGGATTTGACAGAGGAGCGAGTGCACTAATGTCAAGACATGACTCCAGTGGATCCGAAAAGCACCTCGAATGAGAATACTAGCCATGGCTCGTCTGCATTCTCCCACCTCTATCCAAGTACATGAGTTGACCCCTGCACCTGGAATACACTCACCTACTCAACTATGGTTGTGGAAGGCTATCTCTTCAGCTCTTGTATCCACCTCAATGCCACTTTCTCAGAAGTCTCCAGGGGAAAGTGATCTCTCTCAGATTTTCCTAGAGAACTTTTTCTCATTTTATCCTGTGCCCCTATGGTATCCCATCTTGTTTATGTATTTGTCATATGTCGCTCATTAAATTTTAGGTTTATTGAGGACAGAGACTTTACAACTTCATATGCCTGGCATCCAACACAGTAGTTTTGCACATGGAAGCAGCTTAAGAAATGTGTTGAATTGAATTGTCCCTGACTTAAATCCTCAACCTTCCCATATTCCCCAAATATAAGAAATAACAAGGAATAAGAGATTTATGTAGGGAAAGAGATGTCATGGATTAGATGACCTCTAAGATTCCTTCCAATTTTAAAATTCTACAATTCTAGTTGGAAAAGCCCCCTACTCTGAGAGTTGGAAGACACAGGTTCTAATTCCAAGTCTCAATCAATTTTTGTGTTTAGGACACAATTCCTGTATTTAGACCTGGTTTTCTTGTCTGTAAAATGAGCTGGAGAAGGAAATGGCAAAACGTGCCAGTATCTTTGCCAAGAAAATCCCAAATGGGATCGCAAAGAATGGGACACAACTGAAATGACTGAATGACAACAATGAGTATATATGACCTTGCAGCTCCTTCCCCATTCTGTGCCTTGGCAGAGGTGGTCCCCTATGATTGGAAGGCACCAGCTCCCCTTCCTCTTCTTTGCCTTGCAGAATCCTTAGCTTCTTTCAAGGCACAGCTTAGACGGCACCTTCTATATCAGGTCTTTCCTGATGTACCTAATTATTAGCATTCTTCACCACCAGAAATTACTTTGTATTTCTTTAGGGCTCTGGAAGATAAGGGGTTGGAGGATTTGCCCTCTGAGGTCCTTTCCAGCCCTAAATCTATGGTATGAAAATGTTGATTTTATGTCATTAATAGCTCTAAGTGGTGTTGTCTGTAAAATGCAAGTGAGTTTGTATCATTTGGAATCTTATTTCAAGTTAATAAGTTGAACTATTTAATTTTGTCATGTATAGATGTATTAAATTGTCTAGATTATTTGGCAATAGGTATTCACAGGAGATGAATTTTTTAAAACTCATGTATAAATCAGCTCTACATAACGCTTAAACAAATCAGTTCAATCATTTAAATTACTTAATGGTAAGAAAATAGACCTTTTAATAGACTTTATTCAAAATTACAAATGGGAAAAGTTTAAAAAATTATGAGCAAAGAAACTCTCAGTGAAAACATTTCAATTCCATTTTACTTTTATAATGATTCTATTTTGAACAGTATAATATAGTAAGGATTTTCTATTAATTCATATTTATACATACTTACATCTTCTTCACTTCTGTGTATTCTATGAAAACTTCATCTGGAAGAATGTGTATTTTATTTTTCTTTAGAGACCTAAAATGGTAGAGTAAATAATTAAGTTCAATTCAATTCAACAAACATATATTAAACAGCTACTATGAGCTGGATACCATGCTAAGTCATTGTGATAAAAGGACAAAAATGAAACTGTCACTGTCCTCAAGGAATAGATATTATTCTACTGGTAGACCATACAAGTACAGACAAATTCATTTCTAAAGGACATGGGGGACTACCAAAAGGAATGTGTGAGAGGTGATAGCTAACTTGTGCACTGAGATAAACCAGGATTGCTAAGAGATGGGGGTGAGACAGGAGTACTTTCCAGTCCTGAGGGATCATGCAAAGGCTCAGTGGTCCCACCACTGCAATTATTTCTCTTTACTAGGGATTTGGGATTCAAGCTAGAACCTGCACTTCTTGACTGTTATTATTAGAAATAGCACCAACTCTCCTGAAAAGAAAGCTCAGGTTCTGTGACCTCAAAGATTCATTAGGTAACTTGATTCTCAGTGTCAACTTAAAGAATCAACAAAAAGGTATTATTTCAAATAATAGAAGAAACAAAATGCTTTTCAATATGAGTAAAAAGTAGCAGTTGTGCCAAGTCTATGCATCTGAAGGTTAGCAATCGAATTTAGTGAATTCAAACACAAATTCAGACAATGTTTGGTCATTTCCCTTTTTCTCCCTTACACAGGTGATTTGTCTAAACCAGTGTCTCTGCCTCCAAACCTTGCACAGACTTCTTTAAATCAGGCAATCCACATGGCCCTGCCACCTGTTTGGAATCTTATGTGCACTTCTCTCATTCACAATAAGCATCAGGATGAATGGTTGATTTCCAAAGGGCAAGTAATGTTCCATTCCCCTTCCCCCATCCCACTGCTCCAGGGCCATCCTGACATACATACACAATCATTGGGATCAGACCATAATTAGAAAAGAAATTTGAACATCTAACCACAGCCTAAAGTAGAATCTATTAATCGAACCAACAGCATTCCAAAGAGTGTTTCTGACATTCTCAACTGGCAGCCTGGAGGTTCCTATAATTTGCTAACATACACAGACACTGGGGGATCTCTTTGGTCCCATATTACTTTAGAGAAAACCATATTTATCCCAGTGCCCAGTTCTACTTACAATAATGTTACATTGCTGGAAACCAGTGGTACAGATTTTAAATTCACATTTATACATTCTAGTTCAGTCTCTTTGCAGGTACAACTTTGTGGATATTGCTGTAAATCTAGGGGAGCAAAGAAAAAGAAAAAGTCACTTAACTAGGAAAAAACCCCTAGTTAACCATAATATTATATATACTACCTGTCCTTATTCTCTTAAAAATTTTTTATTTTATTCTGAACTTAAGAAATAAAACAAGTATTTCTATAACATAGTAGGATAGAAAAAAGATAATTGACCAATTAAATTCACTTCCTTCCCCTGAAATCACTGTATAATTGTATATGAAAATGCAAATCTATTATGTACAACTTGCTGTTCCTTTTAAATATAAAATAATTGTTCAATTTTCCTTTTGTCCTTCCCATATGTATTTACATATGTGTTTGCATAAATATGTATTTGCCTGTGTAAGATTGCTACATACATGCATGCATATAAACACATATATGTAAATGTGCTGCAAAATACGTAAATATACATACAACAGTGTGTATGTGTATAACTATTCTACAGTGTTGTATAATTATTCTATACATGCTTTTATTTATCAGCTCTTTCTCTGGATGCAGGTCACCTCTTTCTTTTTTTTTCTGAATATTTAACACCCACCCCCATTAGAATGTATGCTCCTTTCAATTAGGGATTATTTCATTTAAAGTATTTGTATTCCCAATGACTAGCACAGTGCTAAGCAGATAGTAGGTAATTAATGAGTACTTGTTGATTAAGGGCATTTATTCAGAGGCATCCCAAAAGTAAACTAGAATTATATACAGTGATTTCAGGGGAAGGAAGTGAATTTAATTGGTCAAGATTACACCAGCAAGTGGAAGATCCAGGACTGAGACCTCAGTCTCTAAACTCTAAATGAGGCTCTTATGACTAATCTATATGACACCTCAGAAATGTGTAATAGATAGGAACCATTTTAATTCATCCCAATAAGCATTTATCTATAGAATGTCTACTATGTGCCAGGCCTTATATTTATAGCCCTGTAGCTTCGAAGTTGCTATAATCACCAGAATGTTTCCTTTCAATGGGGTATCTTAGCAAAGTATTTGTTCTAGTTTTTAATAATATAATAGTGATGATAATGATGATAGCCAACATTGATATAGCACTATGTGTTAGGTACTGTGCTAAGCATTTTATAATTATTAATCTCACTTGATCCTCAGAAAAACCCTGAGATCTAGATGCTATTATTATCCTCATTTTACAGATTGGAAAACTGAGACAAGCAGAGGTTAAATGACTTGCCTACGGTCCTATAGCTAGTAAGTGTCTGAGGTTGAATTGGAACTCAAATTTTCCTAACTCTAGACCCAGTGTGGTGTCCACTAATATCCCTTAGCTCAGTGTGCACACAGATGACAATCCTCTATCCTTTTGAAACAAGGCCTGTGGTTGCTCTCCCCTTTCCCAGTTCTTTTGTTGCCTGGGCCCAGTACTTCTATTACATGAGTACCAAAATAGTCTGGTTAACCAGAACCAGTCAAGTAGAGTCCTTGAGAAATTGAAATACCACTTGGGAGCTTTATCTTTGAAACAAGTGGAAGGCTGTCAGACAGCCTTCATTTTTTAGAAGATGCAAAGATGTGTATCTTAAAGCTCCCTGTCTGAACCTTCAAAGAAAAGGGGGCTGGGGGATAGCTTTTAGAACTAATTTGGAAAGACTCTACATATGCTAATTATATCTGGTAAAGTTAAATAATTCAACCTTACTCATTAAGTGACTTTCTGCCCTCATTGGCTAGCTAGACCCTATTTTGGCTAGGTCTAAGGTGCCTGTCCACCCCTCCCTTAATCTCTGTGGGCTTGACTCTTTTCTTCAATAAACTTGGCAGGTTTACTGGCTTCTTCCTGCTCAGCCAAACCCAAGTATTGATGCCTGCCTGGTCTTCCTTGGTCCTTTGCTCCCTGTGCTGTTATAGCACCAGAGAATAATCCTTGTGGCAGTGACTTTAGGGCTGGGGCAACAAAGTTTCAAGGTTAAACATATTCTGAAATGGAAGATTTCTTTGTCTTATACCTTTGGTGATACTGAAGTCTTTTTACAAAACCAAGATTCTGTGCTTTATAGGAAAAATCTTCAAGGTACCTAGCCTCCCTCCTTCCCTCCCTCCTGCCTATTTCTAATGAGATGCAAAGTCTCACACTAATAATTCTTGGGTATTTGCTGAGTCAACAGACCATGGAACCAGATATCTTCAAAATCTGATTCCATGTGTTACCTGACCAGGACACACCACACCTTTGGTTGATCCACACTACTCAGAGAGAGAAGAAGAGTAGTAGTTTGTATAGAACTTGCACAAACAGAACCAACCCTTTAGGTCTGGATCCCCTGGAGGAAAACCCCAGGGAGGTACATCAACCCCACCACTCCCACACTCCCCACACTGGAAACTCAAGACTATGAGCATAGGAGGGTTCCTGATTCTGTAAACTCATCTTTTTCCACTGTGTAAATAGATAACCTAATTTGTGTTACTAGATTACTTGGGCTTGTTCAGAGAAAAACATTTAATCTCTAAGTCACCAGCATTAGTAAATATTCAGTGGCTTCTTACATTAGCTTACCATCTACTTACTCTCAGTTGAAAGTGATTGGAAGCAGCTGGTTCAAGGCCATGGCTAAACTACTATCACCTGTGTATCAATATGATTTATTAAGTTCCTACTATACGTCAGGCATGAGAAGCGTAGCAGAAACAGAGATGACCTCAATACCAGGAAGATCTGGGTTCTAGTGCCACATCTGACATTTGACTGTGTGACTGAGTCACTTACCTCTCATTACTCTAAGCCAAAGACTGTGGGTCATGACCCCATATGGTGTCGTATAACTGAATGTGGGGGGGGGTCATGAAAAATTTGGCAACAGTAAAAGGTTGTATAATTCTATTTTATATACCTATTTCCTTGGGGGGGGTGTCACATAAAATTTCTTGGGTGAAAAGGGGTTGTGAAAAAGTTTAAGAAGCCCTGCTCTAGGCAATGCTTAGCCTATACATTACAGAGAAGATGCCAATCTGTGTTGCTATTTCTTCACCACAGAGATTCCTGTGGCATCAGTTCTCAAAGTATGGTCTGAGCAGCCCTGAGGATTCCCAAAACCCTTTCAGGGGATCCATGAGGTCAAAATTATTTTTATAATAATACTAAGACCTTTTAACTTCTAAAATGGTAAATATCAATATCTATCTATAAATACATAGATATATTCCAATAACAAAAAAGCTCTTTGGAGGTTCCTTAATAATTTCAAGAATGTAAAGGGGTTCTGAGACTAAAAAAGTTTGAGAACTGTTGCCTAGAGCAATTAAATCACAGGCCCAGTCTTTATCCCTATGTGGTAAGCATTGGGCATACAGAGACAAAAATAAAACAAATTTTATTCATTAAAAACTAAATTTATTAATAAAATCAATTGTATTTTTGTTTTTGTTTTTTTTCTTTTTGTGAGGCAATTGGGGTTAAGTGACTTGCCCAGGGTCACATAGCTAGTAAGTGTCAAGTGTCTGAGACTGGATTTGAACTCGGGTCCTCCTGACTCCAGGGCCGGTGCTCTATCCACTGCGCCATCTAGTTGCCCTAAAATCAATTGTATTAATAAAAAATTTACTTATTAAGATAAAAAAAGTCCTTCCCTTAAGGAGTTTATATTCTATAGCATGTGGACACTTTGCAGTAAAGATTATAACAATAATAAATGAGATAACATATAAAGTGTTTTGTAAACTATAAAGTCCTATATACCTGATAGCTATTATTATTATCAATTCACATTTGTCTTGTGCTTTGGGTTTTCCAGAGCAGATCTCCCCAAACAAGCCCACGTATGTGTCTCTGACACAAAAATTATATAGTGAATCATGTGTCCAATTCTGGGCTTGCCCTTTGCTCTTGTGGCCAACTATTGGTGGAATGTTCTTGGCTTTCTGTGGTTCTATTACCCAAGTTACTGAAACTAACTGCTTATACAAGGGAAAAATGGGCTGAGGGTGAGAGATTCAGAGGGAAGTGAGCCTAGAATCATATTTGGATATCTGTATCTACATACAATTGAGGTGTGAGATAGATAGATAGACACGCACACATATATACATTATATATAGATATACATTATATATATATATATATATACACACACACATACATACATACACACATATACACACAGGATGGGCCAAAAGTCACAAAGGGGTCTGATGTCTTATTAACTTTTCAAAATTTTTTTTTTCTTTATTTTTCACCATTTATGAAATTTTGTTTTTTACTTGTAATGTAAATTCACTTCATATACACACACACACACACACACACACATATATATATATACTGTATATGTATATATATATATATATATACTGTATATCATGCTATGGTATTGTAAACTAAAAACAAAAAATAAAGGAGTTCTTAAATATTCGTGACTTTTGGCCCACTCTATGTTATATATATATATATATATATATATACACACACATACACACACATATTCATTTCTAAATGGCTCTTTCTCATATGATTCTATATACATATATCAAGGGCCTGACTGGGAAGAGGTTTCAGGGTTCCTGCTGCTGCCAGGGCCCTTAACCTGGATGTAGAGGTCAGTTGGGTGACTGAGGCTAAGGGTACTGGTGCCAAGGAGAATCACCAGCTCACCTCCAGTGTCAGGCTACCCCTGGGGACCTAAATACACCAACAGAAGGCTGGGATGGAGGTGGGGGACACGTCCTTCCTTTTGGACACAGCTATGGAAAGCTCCTTTGTAGATGAGGAGGGCTGCTCATATTCAAAGACTAGGATAATACTCTAGTTGGTCAAGGCCCTTTAAGGCTTAGCAGTTTCAACCTCAAGGACCAGACTCACTGAGTAACTTTGAGCTGTCTTGGATGAAGGTCTCATTTAGCAGGGGGAATGTTGGCAAAGCAGCAACTTTCTTAGGCCTGATCTGCTACTGAGACCTGGACTCTCATTAAAACTGTCGTTTACCTCACCCTTGTTCAGATAGGGGTTGGACTAGCTGGCCCCTAAGGTCCCTTAAGGTTCTGAGATTATGTGCCCCTAACATTAAATATGGGTGTCCTTTCTTCTGACATTTATGAGGATTTAGCCTAGTTCTGGTTCATCAACATGACCTGTGATGACATAGTCATCCCTCCCTTGGTCCTTGTGACGCCTTAGGCCAATATATGACATCCCTTCAATTGGACTACAAGCTCATTGAGAGTAGAGGGATGCGCTGCTCCTTTGACAAAGAATATTGGACAGAAAACAGGCAGTTTATAGTGCCTGCACAAGTATATACTTAATAAATATCTGTTAAGTGACAAATTAGCCAGACATAGTGGCACACACCTATAACTGCTGTGGGCAGGGAGACTGAGGCTGGTCTCCATTTTGAAGTATAAGACCCTAAATCAATCAGGTGTCCATACTGAGTTCAAGACCAACATGGGAGTGTGGGACTGCCAGGCTGCTGCCTAAGGAGGAGGGAAACAGCCCAGATTGGAAATGGAGCAGGTCAAAGATTCCCTGCCAATCAATTCTGAGATAAAAGAAAAAGTCTATTTTCTTTTTAAAGAAAGAAAGAAAAAAGAAAAGTGACTCATGGATGAATTTCCAGAATTAAAAGTTCTTTGCTTTCATGTTTCTGGGCACAACAAATGGCCTCCTAACCCTAATTACCCCATGAAGGCAATGCTACAAACTGTTTCAGTCTCCCTGGCAGTAAAATTTTATATATTGTTAGTGAGTCCAAATTGTGATACTCTTAGCAGTGAGCACTAGATTCTGTTTCAGGAAGACCCAGGGTAGAATTAAACTTTACAGGCATATTAGCTATATGACCTTGATTAAGTAACAATCTCTCCAAACTTTGGTTTCTTCATCTATAAAATGGGGATAATAATGGAACCAATCTTAGAGGGCTATTGTGAAGATCAAGGAAGATAATGTATGTAGGGCTTTTTATAAATATTAAAGTATTAAAACAATATAAGTTCTCTTTAGCAAGAAAAATATTTCAAAGTGTCTTTCAAAACCTCACTTAGCTTTTGGTGCCATGTCAAATATTATACACTGAAGAGTTTAAAGATAAGGTTCTGGATAAGCACATATGATCCTATTGAATTCAATAAGCATTTAAATGCCTTCTATGTGCTAGGTGTTATGCTAGCTCATGTGGATACTAAGACAAGCACATCATCATCATCATCTTCTTCATCATTAGCCCTGAAGGAGATTATATTCTATTGATATTCTATAGTCATGGCTGATGAGGACTTGAACTTGACCAGATGTCAATCATTAGTCGAAATAAATGTTGCCTTTCCCACTTTGCTTAATATAATTTGAGTAATGCAGTTTTAATTGAATAAATATTCTTTTAGGTGTGTTAACCTGCAAATTAAGGAAACAATCAATACAGGAGAAAATGGGGTCTCTAATCAGGGCAGAGGAACTATAGCTCCTGGTATCACAAAGCAAGAAGCTGGGAATACCCAAAGATGGAACTGAGGATAGGGTTTTTATGGGGTAACAGAACAAAAGGGAACTTAATGTAATGAACCTTTAACAAAGGAAACCATAGGACTACTGATAGATGCTACTTAATTCTAAATAGAATTTACTTAATGTAGGTGGACCCTTTTACATAATAACATAAAGTCCAAGGAGTAAGGTGGGGAACCATTGGGAGGGATAGTTTGCTTGGGGGAGGTTCATAAGTCAAGTCTGGAATTAACAAAGATTGGTTAGCCAATGGGGAGTGGGTGGGAATCAATCAGTTCTCAGTAAATTAGTAGTTATCAGGTGTTAGTCACTTTCCATTTTTTGTTTTTAAAGAGTTCTGTTTGGGGGAAAGATCACAGAGACAGAAGCAACTGCCTTAACTCTCTACCCTACAGCATAGTGGAGGCCTTCCTTCCTTCCTTCCTTCCTTCCTTCCTTCCTTCCTTCCTTCCTTCCTTCCTTCCTTCCTTCCTTCCTTCCTTCCTTCCTTCCTTCCTTCCTTCCTTCCTTCCTTCCTTCCTTCCTTCCTTCCTTCCTTCCTTCCTTCCTTCCTTCCTTCCTTCCTTCCTTCCTTCCTTCCTTCCTTCCTTCCTTCCTTCCTTCCTTCCTTCCTTCCTTCCTTCCTTCCTTCCTTCCTTCCTTCCTTCCTTCCTTCCTTCCTTCCTTCCTTCCTTCCTTCCTTCCTTCCTTCCTTCCTTCCTCTTCTGATATACATATAAGGGAGTACATTCTTCCATCAGCTGTGGGAGAAATGCTCGCTAGCAACCATTTTACATTTGAGTTCCCTCTTCCTGGGGAGCAAAGAGTCAGTACATAGAAAGTAGAGTGTGTTGCTGCTTTGGGAGGTTATTGAGTTTGCATACCTGCCATTCCTTCTCAGGAAATAACCTTTTGTAAAATTGAAAATGCATACACATTATAAAAGGAGTTCTGAAACTCCTTGTAGAAAATGTTTCTACATGAGATCTATAATCCCTGTAGTGCTTAGTTAATACCCTACTTTTTCTTCCTGATAGCCTGTTAATGCACAAAATTGACCTTGGTGGGATGACACACTCCTTTTCTTTCTCCCATCTTTTTCCTGCCTTGTGTGAAGAAATAAATGTGTTGATTTATGGAAATCTCTCCCCCTCTCCACCCCCAGGCAAATCCTTTTGTGGAACAAAGGGGCCAAGCTGTAAAATCCCAGTCCCCAGATATATTTCTACACACATACCCACACAACACCCACACACCCACACCACCCACCCAAAATCATCATCTTGGTTACGATGTAGTAACTGAATCTTTTAACCTGTTTCACTTACAGCATTCCTGTGATAATTCCATATTATTAGGATTTCCATGAACTGTGTCAAAGATACTGGCCCATCCACTATTGTCTCCTATAAAAGAGTAATGAGCCTTTGTATTAACTTTCTAGTAGAACTAATATCCAATTATAAAATAGAAATGATAACTATGTAAATTACATTAAAACTGGTAATGAAATGAGATAAGTGATTTTTAAAAATAAAATTATTTTAATTAAAGTGTACAGTAAGATAAAAGAAGAACTAGGATTTGGGAAAATATTATGTAGGAGGCAAAAGAGGGTTAATAGAAAAAACCTAAGACCCAAGCTCTAATTCAGATATTAGCTCAGTTAATGGATAACTTACAAATCAGGATGCTAAGTTCTCTTACCCACATAAATCAGTATCCATAACGGGAATAGAGGGAGAGAGACCATGAAGACCTTAAATAAAATGACAGGCTATAGAAACTTAGACTAGGAATAAATGAAAAATGAAGGTGTTTTGAGACTAGCTATGGGAATCACAAAGAGACATGCGCAAAAAAGGCCAAATTTGTCTCCAGATTCACCTTATGACATGCAAACCCCCAAAATACACCTCCAATGAAAAAGGTACCCACCTCGGGGGTTGGCTCAGTTTCTCCAACTGCAATATTATTGTTTCAGTCACTTCTGACTCTTTGTGACCCTATTTGGGGTTTTCTTGGCAAAGAAACTGGAATGGTTTGCCATTTCTTCTCTGGCTCATTTTACAGATGGGGAAACTGAGGCAAATAGGGTTATGGGTTATGTGACTTGCCAAGAATTCCACAGCTAGTAAGTGTCTGAGGCCAGATTTGAATTTAGGAAGAGAAGTCTTCCTAACTCCAGGCCTGGCACTCTACCCATTTCACCACCTACCTTGCCTTGTTTGCTTTAATTTCTTCAACAACCCCATAGGGTTGTTGTCAGGATCAAATGAAATAACTAAAGTGTTTAGCATAGTGCCTAGCACATAGTAGGTGATACAGAAATGCTAATTATCTTTCCCTTCCTCTAGAATTCAACAGGATTAGTAATAGACAGTATGCACATCTATTGTCCAAGGGTTGACCCAGCTTTGTTTTAGAAGGTGTGACCCCTGAAGCCACAGCCTGGTGGTGGTTGGTTTATGATTCTATTTAGCCAAAGCAACTCAGGAAGACTTGTTTACTAAGGCATAGCAGGGTTATGATTTGTATCAGTGGAAGAAATGCCTTTATAGATACAAACATATTCTCAAGGTAGTACAATATACGCAAATCTGTCACTGTATAGCATATAGAGCAACCAGCGATAATCATAGGTAGCCATTTGCAACCTGCCCTTCATTACTAATTTTTGACAGCAAACATTTTAATGTTCAGTCTTAAACTGGAGAACTGCCTTCCTTCCCTGAAACCCCGCCCCCGTGAAATTATAGTTTATAAAAGCAAGAACTTTCACATGAAACTGAAAATACAGCTGGGAATACCCAAACTGTATATTTTAGCTTCCTGTAACTCATTTTTATCAGACATATGATTTTCCCCAGTAATATGTATGAGAACAGCCAATAAAAATTTATGAAGTTGACATAGTTTATAAACAAAAAAATAAAATGATCCTAATATTAATTAGTTTTCTGAACTAATTGGTGGTAAAAATTCATGCTTAATATGTCAGGACACTGTGGCTAGAATGAATGAATAGCTAGCATTTGAATAAATAAATGACTTAGTTAATTGAAAAGGCATTTATTAAATGCTTACTATGTGCTAAGCACTGTGTTAAATGTAGGGATATAAATTCAAAAAGCAAGACATCACCTGTTCTAAAGAAGCTTACTTTCTAACAGGGAAAGATAACATATATAATGGCATGCTGGACAGGGTTAGGATAACAACTCATATCACTTAGTATCATACATTTGTTGTTGTTGTTTAATCAATTATTCTTGTCCATCTCTTTTTCACCTTGTTTGGTGTTTGATGTTGAAACGGTGTGCCATTTCCTTCTACAATTCATTTTATAGATGAGGAAAGTGAGGCAAACAGGGTTAAGTGACTAGCCCAGGGTCATACAGCTTGTAAATCTCTGAGGCCAGATTTGAAGTTGGGTCCTCCTGACTCCAAGGCTGGTACTATCCACTCCACCCCCCAGCTGCCCAATTATAATAATACATATTTTAAAATTAAAAAATATATAATACATCATAATACAGCCACATTAAAAAATAAAAACATATAACATTTATACATAATTATACCCCTACTTCATGCAAACTGGATTCATAGACAGTTTTTCATAACCAATTAAAGGGTTAATGTTTTAAAATAGAGTTCTCATTTTACAAAGAGATTCCCTACATGATACCTAGTACTTTCTTTCTTGCCCATGTAATATATGATTCGATTCACTCATAATTTTTTAGCAGTACATCAAGTGAAGTATACCTATATTGTTTTGTTTTGTGAGGCAGTTGGGGTTAAGTGACTTGCCCAGGGTCACACAGCTAGTAAGTGTTAAGTGTCTGAGGTTGGATTTGAACTCAGGTCCCCCTAACTCCAGGGCTGGTGCTCTATCCACTATGCCACCTAGCTGCCCCAATTAAGTAAGAGATACTCACCACAGTTTTCTTCATCAGCTCCATTTCCACAGTCATTCACACCATCACAATGAAAAGTCCGAGGTAAGCATTTTGTAAGATTTCCACAGGGAAAAAATCCCTTTTGGCACAAAGGGCTAACTGAGCTGCCTTCAGTTATTATGAATTCTATAGATAGAGCAGAAAAGAAAAAAAAGACAAATTAACCACCAGACTGAATTATACAATTGGGAAACATAAGGCTTAGGAAAAGAGGGCATATCAGTTCTAGAGTGTTTTCACTCACTTGGACTTGGTTCTGCTGGTAGTTTTAATCCATCAGCATTGCATTTAGGAAAAAAACCACATTACAAAGGAGATTCAGACCACTGACAGGGCCATAGGAGAAAGGGAAACCATAATGTGTTTTTTTCTAGCCAGGAATGTTGAAGGAGGTCTGACCACTGCATCTCAAGAAAGACATCAAATTCTCTAGTGAATGAGCTAGAAGAGGTTCCAAGCAGTACCACTAAAAAGATCAAATGGATGGATGCCTTTGTGAGAACAGATAAAAACCAGGACTCCATTCTGTTTATAAAATTATTAAGGACATGAACAGAGTAACCACAGATTTGTTTACTCAACCCCAAAGTTCGAAGACTAGGGTGGAAAGTTTCAAGTTTGAGAGAAATAGTTTCCGGATGAATAAAAGAAAGTATTGTTTTACCCAGTGGATTATAAACTTATGGAAGTCACTATTTCAAGAAGCAGTGGAATAAAAAAAAAATCAAGATAGTTTCAAAAAGGAGATAAAGCAACACATCTATAAGGGGGCTGTATGAATCTGGGTATTCTCGGTTCATTTATTGCTAAAAATGGATATTATGATAACAGTACCTACCTCACAGAGTTCTTCCAGGGCCCAAGCAAGATAATACAAGTTAAATGCTTTGCCAAGTATGCTTGATGTCATGGTGAACAATCATGATCTTATGCAAAGCATTCTTTGGGTGACTTACATGGATAAGTCCTTATGTTATAAAGGTGAAGTCCTCTATAGATGTATGTGGTGGGAAGAACATTTCTCTCCCTTTCTACCTTTAAAGACATGTAGTTCAGCTACATAGTTTTGGTATTACCTTAGTGAGGCAGCCAGGTTTGAGGGGTATGATTATAAATATTATGACTATTTTAATAAGCTTTTTGAGATAATGGATTTTTATTTTATTTTATTAATTTATTTATATGTGAGGCAATTGGGGTTAAGTGTCTGAGGCGAAATTTGAACTCAGGTCCTCCTGACTCCAGGGTTGGTGTTCTATCCACTGCGTCACCTAGCTACCCCAACTGATTTTTTTTTTAACCATTGCAGCTGGGAGTGAGGTCTATCATGTGCGAAGTATTTGCAGACCACCAGAGATATTGGGGACAGGGTTTTCTCCTTTATGACTTGGAAGGGTGGTAGTTATACTCACCCAGTCAAATAGAGAATTATCTCCCATAATTTCAACACGGTTATACCTAATTTTCATTTTTAAAAGGGTAGACGGATTATCTAAAAATAAATAAATAGAAAGTAAATAAAAAAAACCCAGTACGATGTGGAAAGGGCTGACATCCTTTGAGATTTGCTCGTGCCCAGCATAGACCTGGTACTGACCTATTACTAGATGCAGTGAGATAATATGTAAATTGTTATTCAAGCCTTAAGGAGCTATATAAATGCTAGCTAGTATTGTTGTTATTTAAAGAAATAACAGGGAGAACATTAGTATTTATGATCATAAATAAAAATAAACCATCCAAGTAATTAATTTTCCACTGGCATTGCCAGACAACTGCAGATGAAGGGGAGAGGGAAGGGAATATCATTCATTAAGTATCTCCTTCTATGTACTAGACATTGTGCTAAACGTTTTACAAATATTATCTCGTTTCATCCAACCCTGTAAGGTAGGTGACATTATGATGTCCATTTTATAGTTGAGTAAACTGAGACAGAAAGAGGTTAAGTGACATGGCCAGGGCCACACAGCTAGTAAGTGTCTGAGACTGGATGAGAACTCAGGTTTTCCTGACTCTAAGGAAAACTAGGTGGTGCAGTGGATAGATTGCTGGATCTGGAGTCAGGAAGACTCCATCTTCCTGAGTTCAAATCTTGTCTCAGAAATTTATTAGCAGTGTGACCCTGGACAAGTCACTTAACCCTATTTGTCTCAGTTTCCTCATCTATAAAATGAACTGAAGAAAGAAATGGCAAACCAGTATGTTTGCCAAGAAAACCCTAAATAGGGTCATGGAAAGTTGGGCACAACTGAAAATGACAACAACAACAACAGCAACCACAATTTCCTGATGTTAGAATCAGTGCTCTATCCACTTAGTTTTCTAGATGAAATATGGCATCTTTTTTAGTGATCTATCTTAGGTGGTAAAACAATAATAATTGCAATAATGAAAGGTTTGCAAAGCATTTGTTTTAAGTACACAATCACAATTTTGAGAGAATGAGTCTGAGATTGGGTGGCTAGAATATTATGAAACAAGGATATTTCATTTCATTTTATTCCTTTTAATGAACATAATTTACTGGGTGCTGATGTCTGCTCTATTTATTTAATGCCATTAGGTACCTATGGGAATAAAAAGGGATTCCTAGGAAGGGACCCTTTCTAACTTACTTTTCTAATGTTGACCTCAACCCAGTGATAAAATCCATTTAGGGCTTCTTTATCCTTATTAAACTACTGTATGCTGCCCATTAATTTGTCTACTCTCTTATTATCAAAAGGGTTTTAATCAAGTATCTTTTCTAACCTAGGCCCTGAATGAGAGCTAATATCTCCTTTGTGGAAAGTACATTTTGCTGTCTACACTGCATGTCATCCATGGAAGTCAAGAGAAGCAGTTTTTATTGACAATTGATGACTGATAAAAGTGAGAGGTCTATGGAGGGAAAAAAGAGAACAGTGATGCGGATAACTTCTGCTATAATTCATATCTCATTATTGCCAAATACATTGCTGAGGGGCGATTTTTTTACATTCAAAAGTCTCTCAGCAATTTGGAACTATGACCAAAGGGTTACAAAACTGTGCATACCCTTTGACCCAACAACACCCACTACTGGGTCTATATTCCAAAGAGATCATAAAAAAGGGAAAAGGACCCACATGAATAAAACTATTTATAGCAGTTCTTTTTGTGGTGGCAAAGAATTGGAAATCAAAGAGATGTCCATCAATTGGGGAATAACTGAACAAGTTATGGTATATGAATTATAATTGAATACTATTTGCTGTAGGAAATGATGAGCAGGCAGATTTCTGAAAAACCTGGAAAGACTTACATGAACTGATGCTAAGTACAGTGAGCAATGATCTAATATGATAGACTAAGCTCCTCTTAGCAATACAGTGATTCAAGATAATTCCAAAAGACTCATGATAGAAAATGCTCTACACATCCAGAGAAAAAACTATGGAGTCTGAATGCAGATCAAGGCATATTATTTTTACCTTTTTTGTTTTTTTCTTTTTCATAGTTTCCCCCCTTTGTTCTGATTTTTCTTTCAAAACATGACTAATATGAAAATATATTCAACATGATTGTACTGTATGACCTATATGAAGTTGCTTACTGTTTTGGGGAGGGAGGATTGGGAGAGGGAGAAAAATTTGGAACTCAAAATCTTACAAAAATGAGTGTTGAAAACTATTGTGAAAACGTTTTGCGTGACTACTCATGTATAACATATTGAATTACTTGAGTTCTTGGTGGGGTGGGGAAGGAGCGAGGAAGATAATTTGGAACACGAAGTTTTAAAGAATTGATGTCGAAATTTGTTTTTACATGTAATTTGGGAAAATAAAAATTCTAAATGAAAACTATCTTTACACATAATGAGGAAAAAAACTATTAAATAAAACTTTTTAAAAAAAAGTTTCTCAGTGACATTTAGATTTCTATCCTACAATTGTTCTCCTGCATTATTCGGTACACATTTGCTCAAAGTGGTTTTCCAAGTATTTGACTGATGAGAAAATGAAAGCATCTGGGCTTCTGTCCCAGCACCCTTCATGTTTCTTGTCAACATCTGTCTTAGACTGCTGGGAATGAACAGATGAGAAGAACTTAGAGATTGTAGTTTTAAGAATAGGTAGACAACTTATTGTCTGGGAAACAAGAAGTGATCTTTTATTTATTTTTTTGCATGGGTCTTCCTATATAGTATGATTTTAGAGAACTAGAAAGGGTCCCCTACAAATCCAATATTATCTCTTTTGACCTATCACAATTTTTGAAATTCTGGAAAGAATCTCTGAGGTCTCCTTCAATTCTAAAAATTTATGAGTCTATAAACAGATCTTACTCCACTACTCTATCATGGTGGATACTCTTTCCAATAAATGAGATAGTCCCCTTCTCCCCACCACCTCAATATATAATAGGAATGATCTTAATTAAAAAAAAAAACCAAGCATTTATTTTCACTCTCTCCTACCTTCTCTGAATAGGAAATAAAGGGAAACAAAATTCTTGTACCAAATGTGTACAGTCAAGCAAAAGAAATTCCTGCATTGGCTATGTCTAAACATGTATGTCATGTCCTGTTCTGAATTTTTAATCGATAACCTCTCTGTCAAAAGGTAGGTAGAATGCTTTCTCATTAGTCCTTTGGAACTGTGATTTGTTATTGGATTTATTGTTCAATTGGTAGGCTTGAAAACTATATAATACCACCCTTGTTCAGTCTGTTGAAAATGTGTGGTGAGGATCTGTACACTAATCAACTCAGCAGGTCTAATGAACAGCAATGATAGAAGTAAGGGGTAAAGTAGAGCTAGAAACAAAGCAGAGCCTGGAAATGGGAAAGCTGAGAAAGGAGAAGAAGAAACAATAGTAATGGAAGTGGCAGTAAAGGCTATTTGTAAATAAGCAATTTTTTTCTTTTCTTTTCTTTTCTTTTCTTTTTTTTTTTTTGGGTGAGGCAATTGGGGTTAAGTGACTTGCCCTGGGTCACACAGCTAGTAAGTGTTAAGTGTCTGAAGCCGGATTTGAACTCAGGTACTCCTGACTCCAGGGCTGGTGCTTTATTCACTGCACCACCTACCTGCCCCTTTGTAATAAGCATTTTTATTTAAAATTTTGAGTTCCAAATTCTATTCCTTCTTTTCTCTTTTTCTTCCCCTCTCCCTAAGGTGATAAGCAATCAGATATAGTTTATACATGTGCAATCATGTCAAACACTGCCACATTGCAATTTTGTATAAGAAAACTTAAATAAAAGGGAAAAAAGGGAAGAAAATTAAGTGAAAATAGCATGCTTCAGTTTGTATTCAATCAATATAAGTTCTTTTTTTGGTGGATAGTATGTTTCATCAATAGTCCTTTGGGATTGTCTTGGATCATTGTGTGGCTGAGAATGTTTAAGTCAATCACAGTTCTTCATCAAATAATATTATTATCACTGTGCACAGCATTCTTCTGGTTCTGCTCTTTTCACTATACATCAGTTCATATAAGTCTTTCTAGGCCTTTCTGAAATCATCCTGCTTATCATTTCTTATAGCACAATAATATTCCATAACAATCATGTACCACAGCTTGTTTAGCAAAGGCCAATTCATGGGCATCCTTTCAATTTCCAATTCTTAGCCACCATGAAAAGAGCTGCTATAAATATTTTTGCACAAATAGGTCTTTTTCTCTTTTGGGGGGATGTCTTTGGGATATAAACCTAGCAGTGGTATTGCTGAATCAAAGGGTATGCATAGTTTTATAAGCCTTAGGTGGTGGTGACAGAAGCAGCAGTAGTTTTAGCAGATGTGACATGGGGGTAGAAGATCAGGGACCATGAGGAGCAATATCAATTGCAATCACAAATCATAAGGGTAAGGACCAGAGTACAGACCAGGAGAGGAGTGACTATACCTTCCCCCCAGATCACATCATGTAAGAAGTAGCACAACTTCCAACCCCACCCCATCCCCTGCCAAAAATAATTAGCTCTGAAAACAGCAGTGTAAAATAGCCTAAAGCTTGAGATAGTGCCTCCCCCCTCCACCTCTTATACCAGGAAAAGATCCCAACATTAACATAATGTTCCAAATCAAGAAATAGGAAGGAAAAATGAACAAACAACAGAAAAAAACAACACTTGACTATAAAAAGTTACTATGGTGACAGGGAAGATCAAGATGCAAACTCCTAAGAAGACAATGAAGTCAAAACAGCTACAAGCAAAGCCTTAAAGAAAAAAAAAGTTAATTTGACACAAGCATAACAAGCTAGAAAATGGTAGAGGAACAATTAGGCAAAGAAATGAAAGCAAAGGAAGAAAATTATGAAAAGATAATAACAAAAAGCTTGGTAAAAGAGATACCAAAAATACTGAATAAAATAATACCTTAAAAACCAGAATTGGCCAAATGGGAAAAGAGGAATAAAAATTCACTTATGAAAACAAGTCCTTAAAAAGCAGAATTGGCAAATGGAAAAAGAGGTGCAAAAGCTCACTGAAGAAAATAATTCCTTAAAAATTAGAATTGGGCAATTAGAAGTTAACTCCATGAGACAAGAGGAAAGAAACAAAACTGAAAGAATGAGAAAAAATAAAACAAAATGTGAAATATCTCATAGGAAAAACAACAGACTTGAAAGGTAGATCAAGGAGAGATAATTTAAGAATTATTGGATTACTTGAAAGACATGATAAAAAACAAACAAACCCCAAAACCTAGGCATCATCTTTCTTTTTTGTGTGTGTGAGGTAATTGGGGTTAAGTGACTTGCCCAGGGTCACATAACTAGTGTCAAGTATCTGAGGGCAGATTTGAACTCAGGTCCTCCTGACTCCAGGGCCAGTGCTCTATCCACTGTGCCACCTAGCTGCCCCCTAACCAAGGATAATCTACCAAGCAAAACTAAGTATAATTCTTCAAGGGAAAAATATATTTTACTGAAATAGAGGACTCTCAAGCATTCCTGATGGAAAGATCAGAGCTGAATAGAAAATTTGGTTTTCTAGTACGAGACTCAAAAGAAATATAAAAAGATAAACATGAGAGATATCATAAGGAACTCCATAAGGTTAAACTGTTTACCTTTTTATATGGCAAGATGATATATGTATTTTCTAAGAACTTTATCATTATTAGGGAACTTAAAGAGACTATACATAGAAAGAGGTTGTGGGAGTGAGTTGATTATGTTGGGATGAGGTAAAAAAAAATGAAAAGGTGAGACAGAGGGATCCCTTAGGAGAAAGCAGAAGAGGAAGGAAGAATAAGGGAAATTAGCTCACATAAAAGAGTTGTGCAAGGAAGAACTTTTATAGTGGAGGGGGAAATAGTGGTGATGCTTGAACCTTGCTCACATTTGAATTCCTTCAAAGAGAGAAGGTAATAGAAAGCAATCTTACCCAACAGGGAAGTAGGAGGGGAAGGGCATGAGAGAAAGGGTCAGGGGTAATGATAAAAGGAAGGGCAGATAAAAGAAGGCATTGGTTAGAAGCAAAACAGACTTTAGGGGAGGGATAAGAGAAAGACAGATACACACACACACACAGAATGAGGGTGGGGGGGAAAGGATAAACAGAAGAAAACATGATGGAGGGAAAAGCACAGTGAAGTGAACATAACTAGGAATGTAAATGGGTTGAACCCACCCATAAAATGGAAACTGAGAGCAGAATGGATTAGAAACCAGAATCTAAGAATATGTTGTTTGCAAGAAACACACTTAAAACAGAGAGACACACAAAGAGTTAAAATAAGGGGCTGGAGTGTATCTATTATGCTTCAACTAAAATTTTAAAAAGGCAGGGTTAGCAATCATGATTTTAGAAAAAACAATAGCAAAAGTAGACCTAATTAAAAGAGATAAACTAATCATGTTAAAAAGAACTATAGACATAATACTAAACATACACACACACACACACACACACACAATAGCATAGTATCTAAAATTCTTAAAGAAAAAGTTAAAAGAATTACAGCAGGAAATAAAAAGTAAAATTATTCTAGTGGGAGACCTCAACTTTCCTCTTTCAGAGCTAGATAAATCTAAGCATAGGATAAATTAGAAAGAAGTCAAGGAGATGAATGGAATTTTAGAAAAATTACATGTGATAGACCTCTGGAGAAAACTGAATGGGAATAGAAAGGAATACGCCTTTTTCTCAGCTATACATGGCACCTTCAAAAAAAATTGACCATGTACTAGGGCATGAAAACCTCACAACCAAATGCAGAAAAGCAGAAGTATTAAATGCATCCTTTTCAGACCACAATGAAATAAAAATCATATGTAATAAAGAACTGTGTAAGCATAGAATAAAAGTTAATTTGAAACCCAATAATATAATCCTAAAGAATGAGTGGGTCAAAGAGCAAATAATAGAAGCCATCAATAATTTCACTAAAATTTGTGGGATGCAGCCAAAGCAATATTTAGGGGAAATTTTATATCCCTTAATGTGTACATCCTTTAAAAAAGAGAGAAAGAACAGTTCAATAAATTGGATATGCAACTAAAAAAACTAGAAAAAGAACAAATTAAGAATCCTTAATTAAACACTAAAATGGAAATCCTGACAATTAAAGGACAGATTAATAGATGTAAAAAAGCCATTGATAAAATACAATACCCATTTAATCCTATTAAAAACACTAGAAAACTTAGGAATCAATGGAGCCTTTCTTAAAACAATAAGTAGTCTTTATCTAATACCAAAAACAAGCATTATTTGTAATATGGATAAACTTGAAGCTTTCCTGATAACATCAGAAGTCCATTATCACCACAATTATTCAAGATTGTACTAGGATTAGTAGTTATATCAATAAAACAAGAAAAAAATTCAATGAATAAAAATAGGCAATGAGGAAACAAGACTGTCACTCTTTGCAGATGATATGATGGTATACTTAGAAAAACCCATGGGAACCAACTAAAAAACTAGTTGAAAAAACTTAACAATTTTAGCAAACTTGCAAAATCTGAAATAAACCCAAATAAATCATCAATATTTCTATACACCCAGTAGCAAGAGATTAAAAGAAAAATTCCATTTAAAATAAGTGCAGACAATATAAATTACTTGGGTGTCTACCTGCCAAGACAAACCCAGGGATGATATGTACCTGATTATAAAACCTTTTCACATAAATAAAGACAGATCTAAAGAACTGGAGAAATATTAATTGTTCATGGGTAGGCCAAGCCAATATAATAAAATGACAATTCTACCTAAATTAATTTACTTATTCAGTGCCATACCAATCAAACTACCAAATAATTACTTTATAGAGCAAGAAAAAAGGGTAACAAAATGTATCTGGAAGAACAAAAATTAAATGATGTCAAGGGAATCAATGAAAATAAATGCTTAGGAAAGAAGTGTAGTAGTTCCAGATTATGAAATATATTACAAAGCAGTGGTCATAAAAAAAAAATATGGCAGTGGCTAAGAAATAGAGTAGTAGGTCAGTGGAATTGATTAGATACATAGTACACAGTAGTAAATGACCATAGTAATCTAGTGTTTGATAAATCCAAAGATCCAAGCTTTTGGGTTAAGAACTTGCTGTTGACAAATTGCTAGGAAAACTGGAAAACAGTGGCAGAAGCTAGGCACACATCAACATCTCATACTACATACCAAGATAAGGTCAAAATGAATAAATGATTTTGACATAAAGGGTGATATCATAAGTAAATTATGGAAGCAAATTATGTCAGGTCTCTGGATAAAGGAAGAATTTATGAGCAAACAAGAGATAGAAAGGATCACAGAAAGTAAAATAGGTAATTTTGATTACATGAAAATTAAAAAGCTTTTGCACAAAGTAAATGAATGCACCCAAAATTATAAAGAAAATGGGAAATGGGGGAAAATTTTATAGCACATTTCTCCAATAAATGCCTCATTTCTCAAATATAGAGGGAATTGAGTTAAATTTATAAAAACAAGTCATTCCCCAATTAATATATTGTCAAAGGATGTGAAGAGGCAGTTTTCAAAAGAAATCAAAGCTATCGAAAGTCACATGAAAAAATGTTCTAAATCACTCCTGATTAGAGAAGTGCAAATTAAAATAGCTCTGAGACACCTCCTCATACCTATCAGATGGCTTAACATGATAAAAAAAAATGAAAATGAAAAGTGCTGGAGGGTATGTGGAAAATTGGGACACATTCACTGTTGGTAGAATTGTGAACTAGTCCAACTATTCTGGAGAATAATTTGGAACGATCCCCAGAAGGCAATAAACCTGTACATACCCTTTGATCCAGTAATACTGCTCTTAGATCTATATCCCAAAGATACCCCAAAAAAGGGAAAAGGACCTATTTGTACAATAATATTTATAGCAACTCTTTTTTGTGGTGGCAAAGAATTGGAAATTGAGGGTATGCCCATCAATTGGAGAATGGCTGAACAAGTTGTGGTATATGTTTGTGATGGCATACTAATGTTTTATAAGAAATAATGGTGGGAATGGGCTCCTAGTAAAACCTGGGAAGACATATATGAACTCATGCAAAGAGAAGTGATCAGAACAGAACACTGTACACAGTAACAGCCATATTGTAAGGATGATCAACTGTGAAAGGCTTAGCTGCTCTGATCAAGACAATGATCCAAAGGATCTATGACTTAAAAAAATGCTATTCTCCTTCCAGAGAGAAAATTGAGGAACTCAATGCAAATTGAAACATAATTAAAAAAAAACTTTCTTTTTTTATTAGGGTTTTCTGTGTTTTCTTTTGCTACACAGCTAATACAGAAATATGTTTGTCCTGAACTTACATGTATAATCAAAATCAAAGTACTTGTCTTCTTGGGGTGGGGTTGGGGGAGGGGGGAAGTTTGGGAAACAGGGAAAGGACTTGGAACTTTATTGTTAAAAATATTTTACACCGGGGCAGCTAGGTGGCGCAGTGGATAGAGCACTGGCCCTGGAGTCAGGAGTACCTGAGTTCAAATCTGGTCTCAGACACTTAACACTTACTAGCTGTGTGACCCTGGGCAAGTCACTTAACCCCAATTGCCTCACCCCCCAAAAAAATATTTTACATGTAATTGGGAAATATTTGAATAAATAAAAATAAAATTTTAAAGTATATGGGAGATAAAAATAGCAGAAAATTAAAGTGGTGGTGGTGGTTGTTACAGAGAAAGCAGTAAATATCAGAGAAGGAGGAAGGCAGTGCAGATGGTAGGTTTGAGAAGGGGAAGCCAAGAAGACAGCTATGATTCTATGTGCAATCAATAAGGCAGACAAGATGGAGTTTGGGAAAATGCACAGGGGTATAGGAAGCCATTTGAATAAGAGGTAAATGGTTAAGTGGCACGAACAGGCAACTATTAGGAACAAATGAAGCTGCAACTAAAAGACTAGTTGGGAAGAGTTAAATATAGGAGGAAAGAAGGGCAATGGAAAAGACAAGAGTTAGATAAATTGTAAACTGAGTGGATCACAACCATTTTATAGGCTTTGTTTAGCATTAAAGTGGTTTTTTTCTAAGCTTAAAATACTAAAAATATATGGTTATGTGAGTATTAAATTAATTATAGTACTTATAATCAGTTCTAAAAATCCAAAGTATAATCCTGGACAAGTCACTTAGCCTCTACTTGCCTCAGATTCCTTAACTGTAAAGTGGTGATATTAATAGCACCTGACTCCCTGGGTTGTCGTAAGGTTCAAATTAGATAATATTTCTAAAGTGCTTAGCTTAGTGCTTGGCACAGAGTAGGTGCTATATAATGCTAGCTTTATTATTATTGTTATTGTTGTTGTTGTTATTGTATTTGACTATGCCGATCCTTATAACATACTGAAATGGGGAAAATTATTGTTTTGCCTGCTTGCTCAGAGAAAAGTGCTTTGTAAGTCTTTAAGTTGTATTGGAATACACATCATCATCATCACCATTACACATAGACATTTTCTGTAATTTTATGTAACACAAAGCATGGAGAAGCACAGAGGAGAGAGAAGGAAGACCTGGCTTCCAATCATCCCTCCACCATATGCTACTTGTGTAACTCTGGACAAGTCAGTTAACCTGTCTCTGTGCTCCAGGCTTCTCTCCCTCCCTCTCTCTCTCTCTCTCTCTCTCTCTTTTTTTTTTCTCTCTCTTTCCTTCCTTCCCTCCCTCCCTCCCTCCCTCTTTCCTTCCTTCCTTCCTTCCTTCCTTCCTTCCTTCCTTCCTTCCTTCCTTCCTTCCTTCCTTCCTTCCATTCCTTCTTTGCTTCTTCCTTGTTTTTTAGACACACACATATAAGGAATTAAATACATGATATATCAGAAAGGTAAAAATCCTCCAAATATTATGTGAGATTCAAGAGGAAAGGTGATTACAATGAAGGATTAGGAAAGATTTCATGGGAGAGGTTAAATATATTTTAGCTTGGTTTTTAAGAGGGAATATATAGTCATCATTCTAGGATTCTAGGTTCTAGAAAAGGGGTTGGCCTGCATTTGCTGGAGGGAGCTTCCTCCCACAAGATTTTCCTCTGCCAATGAAATCATAGTTCTAGTTTCTATTCCTATTCTCAGATCACCATTTTAATGATGTTCCAGGGAGTATCCTTGATGAGCTTCTTTAGTTACACATTTACAGAACAAACAGACCCAGCCATTCCTGGGTCTCTTTTTGAACTCAGAATCCTTCTACATTAACAGTTAGGCTACAGCTCTTGATTAAGCCTTTTATAATCTGCATCACCATTTTCAAGCCATGATGCTTTTGATAGGAAAAAAAAATGGAGCAACTAAGCCCTCTAACTAGGCCATTTCAGAAGAAGCAAAGCTCAATTTTACCTGCAAACATCAAGACTGACTGTACAGTTAGTCCTCAGGTACATTCACTTACAAATTTGTTGCTCCTTTCTCTTATTGCCAGCATTCGGAGGAATTTACTCATTGTCATATGCCAAACAAGTAAACTGATTTCTATGATGTTTATACTTTGGGAACAATGTGAAATATTTTCAGGTAACCTGACTAAAGACAACACATGCTCGGTGACTTTACCACTTAGATTCTAGCTGTATCCTCCTAGTATTGGATTCCCTGACTCTCGGCAGCAGCACAGAGACCCTCACCCAGGCACGAAGGCAGGCTTTTTAGAAATCAATAATGTTGGGTTTATTTCCTTCCATTTTCTTAGCTCACGGCATAATTGATTTTTCTCAACTACTTGCAGTGTGGAAGCAAGTGTGTGAAATCAAAATGTAGTGGGGACACCTTGTCCCGACATAACCACTATTGATACTGACATAGTCTCAGGCAAAACTGTATCTTGCATGGGCCATTAGGGGGCAGTCAAATACTACTGCCTTTTAAACAGGCTCAGGGCCCTGCATTCACTTACTGACTACAGTTTCCAAAGGCTGACAAATCAGTAGCAATGATCCCAAGCAGCATTATTCTTTTAAATGACATCGGTTTGCAGTTTTCCTTGATTTTTTCAGCAAGTAATACGGAACTGAAGTTACTGGTTGAGGATACTTTCCCCATACTTACTCAAAAAAATGTTTAAATGAGAATTTCAGTAATCTGGGAATAAATGCAATCACCAAACATTTCTTTTAAAGAGAAATGCTGATCCATTTGGCTTAAGGGGTTTTCTTTGACAATTAATTTTATAAACTTCAGACTGCTAATTCTTAGGTCCTCAAGCATCCATGTGTATTTTGCAAGGCAAATCAATCAATCAAACCTTTTCTAATCCTCTACTTTGTCTGGCATTGACCAGGTCTTTTATCCTGAGGCTGACAAGACAGGCCCTGACCAAAGAATTTAAGAAAGCCTTTTTACTAAATCCTTATTCTAAAAAGAGGGAGGAGTCAGCTCAAACTGAAAAGAAAGATTACAAACATTGAGCTGTCAATTACATGTTCAGATTTTTACATCATATGGCAGGGGAAATGATTTAATATCCTGAATATTATGTCTTCATTTGAAAAGTATTAAGATTTGAAATAGTACTCTGGTTTTACTGAAATATAAAATTCAGAAATTAAAATGTCAGGAGGAATTTAAAAATCATCCCATATTTGTTTGAAAGCAAATATTATGTGTCCAAATTCCGACATTTTCTTGTAAAGAATGACAAGCTGAATTGCCTTATTTAAACCCCTACCTTCCCCCACCTTTTTTGGTGTGAATGTTGGGAGGAGGTTTGTAAAGCATTTTCAATGGATAGTAAACAAATAATGTTTATCTTTATGATATTTTAATAAAACCAATTAAATTTGTAATTTCAAATCTGAGGCAAAGCCACAGCAATGTTAACAGTCATATATATTGTGATAAAATAATGGGATTTAGCACAATAGAGATTTTAAACATCATAATATACGCATATATGCATATATGCATACATTCATATATAAACCACTTATATGCATATATTATGCATGTATTAAATATATGGATATAATGTTTCCTTAAAATTATATATTTTCTTTATGAAGTAGCCTGTGAATCAATCGGTGTACAGGGTTTTTGAAATATAAAACTGTCTGGTCTTGAAGAGTCATCCTAAATTGAACAGGCGGTGAGAACATAAACTTTTTTTGTTATGGGAGATTATATCAGAGAAGTAGACAGTTTCTTTACAAGTTTCTTGTATAATTCCATAGATGAGTTGATATAGGAATACAAAGTGGAATTATGTTGACATTTAATTTAGTTGGGTTAAAATAAAGAAATTACATTTTGAAAATTGCTAAAATAATTCTTGATGAGTATTTTATGTTAAAACTAGATCTTTATTTTTTTTCTCAAAATCCAGTTATTTTGTTAAAAACTAATTTATCAGAAAAACTTTTCCCCTCTGTACAGTCTACCTTTGTTCTCTAGAAGCTGGTTTGTCAGGGGGCTCTAATAAATGTAGTATATAAAAATCTACACATTCAAACAAATTAACCAGCAATCCTAAACTTTTATGCCTTCGGAAGAACAAGTTATTTATTTACAAAACAATAACCTTTATGCTTCAAAAATAAATCTCATTTTTCTTTTTTTTTCTTGTGAAAAAGGCTGAATACTGAAAACTTATTTTTTTCTTTGCCTCACAATAAAATGTTAGTGAAATTTATGTAGTTTGATTTATTTAAATGGAAAATTATTTTTCCACAAATTAAAAAAATGAAATTATACAAATAAACTTGATTTTGTAGATTTAAATTTATATTTTAAAATAACTATTGATAGTGAAAAATATACTCTAAGATTTGGTAGTAGATTTTGTAGTTCAGAATTGGTGAACAATGAAAAAATATCAAATGAATATTAAAGAAGGCTTATATGCTTGCCATTAAACAAGGTCTAATTTTATGAAACACACTAATTCTTAGGTTATTAAACTGTCAGACAATGCTTCAAAAGGCGTATTTTGAAAAGAATAGAAAGTGACTTTTCAAAATAGTTGCTTCATTCTATACTACTGTAAAAAAGTGTTTTATCTTCAACTTTGACCACCTCAGATGACAATTTTTTCTGGAAAGTCTGTTGCTTCTAGAAAAACCGCTGGGACAAAACAAATAGCAACTAATAGTAATAACAGTGCAAACCTATTGTCTGCTAAATACAAATTGCTAGAAGCCCTTAAAAATGTATACATATATATGCATATACGTCTGTAAAATATAATTAGGTAGTGGGAATGTTATTTTCTTTCAGAAATTCAAGCTTCTGGAATTCTAGTCATTAAAACTGAAATTTGTAAGAAAGCAGAAGTCTTACCTTTGACATCTAACAAGATGACCAAATGGAGCAGAAATAACATTGCAGTCGGCTGTAAGCTGAAGAGATGGATAGCAGCTGAATAACAGCAATAGGGTATAGCAATTGAGTTATTATACTTATTGCTCCTTATATCTCAGAAAGCAGCCCTGATGTAGTAAACTCCAGGGCTGCCTCCCATGTTTCTGAGCATGCTCATAGCTAGAAGTTAACTGGCACCAAGGGAGATGATCTCTTGTCACCTAGCAGCTTTCTATCATATTTTAAATGGCAATAGTCTTATTTGATATCTATATCCAGAGAGGTAATAAAAAGATTTTGACATGGTCTGATAAGAAAGACTTTTCCTCATTAATATCGTCATCATTATCATCGTTGTTGTTATGGTAATTATTATTATTAGTAGTAATAGTAATAGTAGGAAAAAGAATGAACTTTCTCCCAATTGTTACCATGATTACAGTTTCCAGAGCACATAACATTAATTACTTTACTTGGAATCTTCAGGTCTTAGGTAACATTGCATACTGAAGTTCTTAAATACAAAATATTTGTTAGTTGGGAACCTGGAGATAGTGTTTTAATAACTCTTTAGCCAGTTCTATCTCTCATTTAATGAGCAAGGGAGAAGGAATAATTAGAGGTTAAAAAAAAAACCTGAGTGGGTCAAATTCGGTTCAGATACGTATGAAATGTTTTTTGAGGGAGCACAGGGCTCTCAGAGGAGAGAAATGTATAGTCTCTGGTCCTGTGTCTGGGATACTAGCATTACTTAGGATCGGCTGCACCCTTCCTGGTTTTGAAAAATGGACCACTTCATTCTTACTTCCCAGCTCCACCCATCAAACCTAAACAGTATGGGTTTCCCACAAGTTTTCCCACTCGGGAGCAGCACAAATCGCCATGCTGCGTTGAATAAAAATGGAAATGTAGAAAAGGACCTTCTGTTTCTAGTTTCTAGGTTGGCTCCAACATTCTTCAGAAGCCATCTTCTCATTCTTTTCTTTTCTTTCTTCCTTTAAAAAAAAAAAACATGACAAAATCTTTTAAAATCATGTCACAGATAGCTATGTTTTTTGAACAACATCTGATCTTAATGCTCCCTTATCCAAAATTCTGCATTCAGATTTCACATAAGCATACACACACACACACACACACACACACACACACACACACACATCTTTAAGGAAACTGATTTTTGGAAATTCAATACTATAGGGTAGATAAATCAGGCACGGATTGTTTACCTTACCCATGATTTTTTGAGTTTTCAAAAGGGATTCACTAGCCACATTCTTTGAAATGATAGCATGCCAAAGAAATTTGAGTGTCTAAATGTTTTGTAGATAATGATAGTCCCTTTTCTGCTCTTTGCCTCAGTTTTCTCATCTGTAAATGAGAAAAGTTGGATGATGTGATCTCTAAGGCTCCTTTCAGTTCTGAAATTTTATTCGTAAAAGACTGATGAGAGCACACTTAGCAAGACTTTCCCAGAAGAGGATTTTGCCAAACTGTTAGATTGCCTAGTAATATTATTCATCCTAGTCTCAGAAAACTTCTATGTAGCATATGGCCCTGGTTTGGTTAGAGGATTTTGTTACTGAGAGATACTCATCAAGACAACTTCTTCATATTTTCCTCTCCTGTATGTTATTATTGACCATGTCACAACAATATTATGTAGAAAATAATCCTGTGATGGATTGGTTACCATCACACAAGAGGATTGGAGTTTTCATTGCTCTTTCTTCTAGTTTTGCTGTCGCTGTTATAAGGACCTAAAGAGAATTTGAAATTGTAGAGATTTTATTTACGATACAATGTAGCTAGGTTTTTCTCCCTTTAAAAATGAACTACCCTTCCCCCCCAAGATACCTTCCAGATGCATTTAAATGTACTTGAATCTGACTTTCTAAGCAAAAGGAATGGAGGAAATAAAGACATTTTAAAAAATCAACTAATTTAGGATTTTGTCATACATTTTCTTTTTTTTCTTTTTTTCTTTCTTTTTTAAATTTTTTTTTACATATAAGGTATTTTATTTTTTCTGTTACATGTAAAGATAGTTCTCAACTTTTGTTTATACAAGCTTTACAATTTCAGATTTTTCTCCCTCCCTCCCCTCCCTCCCGCCCCCCCAGACAGCAGGTAATCTGATATAGGTTATATCTATATATCTATATACATAGACATATATATATATACACACATAATAACATTAATCCTATTTCTGCATTAATTCTGTTACAAGACAAAAAATCAGAGCAGTGATGCAAAACCTCAAAATAGAAAAAAAAAACAACAGCACCCAAAACAAAAGAAATAGTATGGTTCAATCAGCATCTATACTCCACAGTTCTTTTTTTTTTCTTGGATTTGGAGATCCTCTTCTATCATGCGTTCCCTGGAACTCTTCTGTACCATTGCATTGGTGAGAAGAATATAGTCCATCACAGTAGGTCAACACTCAATGTTGATGATACTGTGTACAATGTTCTTCTGGTTCTGCTCATCTCACTCATCATCAGCTCACGTAAGACCCTCCAGGTTTCTCTGAACTCCTCCTGCTCATCATTTCTTACAGCACAATAGTATTCCATTGTATTCATATACCACAACTTGTCCAGCCATTCCCCAATTGATGGGCACCCCCTCAACTTCCAATTCCTTGCTACCACGTAAAGAGCAGCTATAAATATTTTTGTACATGTGGGTCCCTTTCCCCCTTCCATGATTTCTTTGAGAAAAAGACCTAAAAGTGGAATTGCTGGGCCAAAGGGTATGCACAGCTTTATTGCCCTTTGGGCATAATTCCAAATTGCTCTCCAGAATGGTTGGATCAGTTCACAGGTCCACCAACAATGCATTAGTGTTCCAATTTTCCCACAGCTTCTCCAACATTTATTATCTTCCTTTTTTGTCATTTTAGCCAATCTGACAGGTGTCTGGTGGTACCTCAGAGTTGTTTTTATTTGCATCTCTCTAATCATTAGAGATTTAGAGCATTTTTTCATATGGGAATAGATAGCTTTGGTTTCTTCATCAGAAAACTGCCTGTTCATATCCTTTGACCATTTCTCAATTGGGGAATGACTTGGATTCTTATAAATTTGATTTAGTTCCCTACATATTTTAGAGATGAGGCCTTTATCAGAAGTACTGGCCTCAAAAATTGTTTCCCAGCTTTCTGCCTCCCTTCTAATTTTGGATGCATTGCTTCTGTTTGTACAATTTTTTTTTAATTTAATGTAATCAAAATAATCCACTTTGTATTTTATAATATACTCTATCTCTTGTTTGGTCAAAAACTGTTTTCCTTTCCAAAGATCTGATAGGTAGACTATTCCTTTCTCTCCTAATTTACCTATGGTATCACCTCTTATGTCTAAATCGTGTATCCATTTTGACCTTATTTTAGTATAAGGTGTAAGATGTTGGTCTATGCCTAATTTCTGCCATACTATCTTCCAGTTTTCCCAGCAGTTTTTGTCAAATATTGAGTTCCTATCCCAGAAGCTGAAGTCTTTGGGTTTATCAAACACTACATTACTAGTGTCATTTACTATTGCATTTCCTGAGCCTAGCCTATTCCATTGATCTACCACTCTATTTTTTAGCCAGTACCAGATAATTTTGATGACTGCCGCTTTATAGTAAAGCTCCAGGTTTGATACCGCTAACCCACCTTCCTGTGAAATTTTTTTCATTATTTCCCTGGATATTCTTGATTTTTTGTTTTTCCAGATGAATTTTGTTATTATTTTTTCTAACTGTATAAAATAATTTTTAGGTAGTCTGATTGGTATGGCACTGAATAAGTAAATTAATTTAGGCAGCATTGTCATTTTTACTATATTAGCTCTGCCTATCCATGAGCAATTGATATATTTCCAATTATTTAGATCTGATTTGATTTGTGTGAAGAGTGTTTGGTAGTTGTGTTCATAGAGTTCCTGGGTTTGTCTTGGCAAGTAGACTCCCAAGTATTTTATATTATCTACCGTTACTTTAAATGGAATTTCTCTTTCTATCTCTTGCTGCTGGACTTTGTTGGTCATGTATAGAAATGCTGATGATTTATGTGGATTTATTTTATATCCTGCTACTTTGCTAAAGTTGTTAATTGTTTCAAGTAATTTTTGAGTTGATTCTCTAGGATTCTTTAAGTATACCATCATATCATCTGCAAAGAGTGATAGTTTTGTTTCCTCCTTGCCTATTCTAATTCCTTTAATTCCTTTCTCTTCTCTGATTGCTAAAGCTAACATTTCTAGGACAATATTAAATAATAGGGGTGATAATGGACATCCCTGTTTCACCCCTGATCTTATTGGGAAGGCCTCTAATTTATCTCCATTGCATATAATAATTGCTGATGGCTTTAGGTAGATACTGTTTATTATTCTAAGGAAAGCTCCACCTATTCCTAAACTCTCTAGTGTTTTTATTAGGAATGGGTGCTGTACTTTGTCAAAAGCTTTCTCTGCATCTATTGAGATAATCATATGATTTTGGTTGGTTTTCTTATTGATGTGGTTGATTATGTTTATAGTTTTTCTAATGTTGAACCAGCCCTGCATTCCTGGTATAAATCCCACCTGGTCATAGTGTATTATCCTGGTGATCACTTGCTGTAATCTCCTTGCTAATATCTTATTTAAGATTTTAACATCAATATTCATTAGGGAAATTGGTATATAATTTTCTTTCTCTGTTTTTGCTTTGCCTGGTTTTGGTATCACCACCATATTTGTGTCATAAAACATATTTGGAAGAACTCCTTCTTCACCTATTTTTCCAAATAATTTGTATAATATTGGAATTAATTGTTCTTTAAATGTTTGGTAAAATTCACCTGTAAACCCATCTGGCCCTGGGGATTTTTTCTTCGGGAGTTCACTAATGGCTTGTTCAATTTCTTTTTCTAATATGGGTTTATTTAAGGATTTCATTTCTTCTTCTCTTAACCTGGGCAGTTTGTATTTTTGTAAATATTCATCCATTTCATTTAGATTGTCAAATTTATTGGCATACAGTTGGGCAAAAGAATTCCTAATTATTGACTTAATTTCCACTTCATTGGTGGTAACATCACCCTTTTCATTTTTGATACTGGTAATTTGGTTTTCTTCTTTCTTTTTTTAATCAAATTAACCAATATTTTATCTATTTTATTGGTTTTTTCATAAAACCAGCTCTTAGTTTTATTGATTAATTCTATAGTTTTTTTGCTTTCAATCTTATTAATTTATCCTTTAATTTTCAGGATCTCTAATTTAGTGTCTAATTGGGGATTTCTAATTTGTTCTTTTTCTAGCTTTTTAAGTTGCATGCCCAATTCATTAATCTCCTCTTTCTCTTTTTTATTCATGTAAGCATTTAGAGCTATAAATTTTCCCCTAAGCACTGCTTTGGCTGCATCCCATAGATTTTGGTATGTTGTCTCATTATTGTCATTCTCTTGGATAAAGTTATTGATTGTTTCTATGATTTCTTGTTTGGACCATTCATTCTTTAGAATGAAATTATTTAGTTTCCAATTGATTTTCATTCTACTTTTTCCTGGCTCTTTCTTATATGTAATTTTTATTGCATCATGATCTGAGAAGGATGCATTTACTATTTCTGCCTTTCTACATTTGGCTATGATGTTTTTGTGCCCTAATACATGGTCAATTTTTGAAAATGTGCCATGTACTGCTGAGAAAAAGGTATATTCCTTTCTATCCCCATTCAATTTTCTCCAGACATCTATCATGTCTAACTTTTCTAGTAATCTATTCACCTCTTTCACTTCTTTCTTATTTATTTTTTGGCTAGATTTATCTAATTCTGAGAGGGGGAGATTCAGATCCCCCACTAATATAGTATTACTGTCTAATTCCTCTTGTAACTCATTTAACTTCTCCTCTAAGAACTTGGATGCTATACCACTTGGCGCATACATATTTAATATTGATACTACTTCATTATCTATAGTACCTTTAAGTAAGATGTAATTTCCTTCCTTATCTCTTTTAATGAGATCTATTTTTGCCAGCACTTTGTCTGAGATAAAGATTGCTACCCCTGCCTTTTTTACTTTAGCTGAGGCATAATATATTCTGCTCCAGCCTTTTACCTTTACTCTGTGTGTATCTCTCTGCTTCAAATGTGTTTCTTGTAAACAGCATATTGTAGGGTTCTGGTTTTTAATCCACTCTGCAATTCGCTTCCATTTTATAGCAGAGTTCATCCCATTCACATTCACAGTTATTATTACTATCTATTCCCCTACATTCTATTTACCCCCTTTGTACTTTCCCCCCCTTCTTTCACCCTATTCCTCCTCACCAACATTTTACTTCTTACCCCTGCCTCTCCCAATCTGCCCTCCCTTTTTATCACCCCCCTCTCTTTTCTTTACCCTTTTCTCCCTTGCTTTTGTCCTCTCTTCTATCAGTCCCCCCCCTTTCCCTTCCCCTTTTGTTTCCCTAAAGAATGAGTTAAGTTTCTTTATCCCAATGAACATATATGTTATTCCCTCTTTGAGTCAAATCTAATGAGAATAGGGTTGAAACAATGTTCCCCCCTCCTTTCTTTCCCTCTATTATAATAGGTTTTTTTCCCCACCTCTTCATATGATATAATTCATCCCATTCCACCTCCCCTTTCCTCTCCTCCCCATAGACTCCCTTTTAACCCCTTAATTCTTTTGTATCATCACATCAAAGACAATTTATATTTATACCCTCTATATAAAGTCCTTCTCTCTGCCCAAATACATTTACAATCCTTAAGAGTTATGAATATTATTTTCCTGCGTAGGGATATAAACAGTTTAACCTAATAGGGTAACCTTTTTTCCCCCCCTCTGTTTACCTTTTTAAACTTCTCTTGAGTCTTGTATGTTGAGATCGAATTTTCTATTCAGTTCTGGTCTTTTCACCAGGAAAGATTGAAAGTCCCCAATGTCATTAAATGTCCATCTTTTCCCCTGAAAGAAAATGTACATTTTTGCTGGGTAATAGATTCTTGGCTGCAATCCAAGCTCCTTTGCCTTCCGGAATATCATATTCCAAGCCTTGCGGTCCTTTAATGTTGAAGCTGCCAGGTCCTGAGCAATCCTGACTGTGGCTCCATGATATTTAAATTGCTTCTTTCTGGCTGCTTGGAGTATTTTCTCCTTCACCTGATAATTCTGGAATTTGGCTACAATACTCCTTGGAATTTTCCTTTTGGGGTCTCTTTCAGGAGGTGATTGGTGGATTCTTTCAATGATGATTTTATCCTCTGATTCTATGACATCAGGGCAGTTCTCCTTAATAATTTCCTGGAATATGGTGTCTAGATTCTTTTTCTGGTCATGGCTTTCAGGCAGTCCAATGATTCTCAAATTGTCTCTCCTCAATCTGTTTTCCAGATCAGTTGTCTTTCCAATGAGGTATTTCACATTTTCTTCTATTTTTTCATTTTTTTGATTCTGCTTGACTGATTCCTGGTGTCTCATGGATTCCTTATCTTCCAACTGTCCCACTTTAATTTTGAAGGCATTGTTTTCTTCAGTGAGATTATGCACCTTTTTTTCCATTTGGCCAAGTGAATTTTTTAAGGCAGTGTTTTCTTCAATGAGATTATGCACCTTTTTTTCCATTTGGCCAGATGAATTTTTTAAGGTATTGTTTTCTTCAGTGAGATTATGCAGCTTTTTTTCCATTTGGCCAAATGAATTTTTTAAGGCTTTGTTTTCTTCAGTGAAATTATGTGCTTCCTTTTCCAAGCTGCTGATTCTTTTTTCATAGTTTTCTTGTTTTGCTTTCATTTCTCTCCCCATTTTTTCTTCTACCTCTTGCAATTGATTTTTAAAATCCTTTTTGAGCTCTTCCAGGAAGGCTTTTTGTTCTTGAGACCAATTCACCTTCCCTTGTGAGGCTTCAGATGTAGGCAATTTGAGGCTATTGTCCTCATCTGAGTTTGTGTTGGCTTCTTCCCTATTCATACAGAAGCTCTCAATGGAGAGGGCTCTTTTCTGCTTCTTATTCATTATTGCAGCTTATTTATTTATTTTTTTAAGTTGAGGTCTTCTCTGGGGGCACCAAGGTCCCTGTTTTGGGCTTCTCGTGCAGGGGTATAGGTGCTGTGTGACTGGGTTTTTACTCTGAGGCCTTTATGGTGTGTGGAGATCCCCCGCCCTGCACTTCCTGTCTGATTGTGCTCCGCCAGCCAGGCACCGGACCCCCGGCGTCTGATCCTGCCTGACCCTTTCGTGGTCCTCTCGGCCAGTGCAGGTAGGTTTTTCCACTGTCCTTCTTGGCCACCAGATTTTTGAACCAGGTTCCAGGGGCCTCAGTTGTTCGGCTGTGGCCCACAGCTCCTGCTGACTTGCCTCGACCCCCTCGGCGCTGGGTTGCTGCCCTGCACTGGGCCTCCCTTTTGCCCGAGTCAGACTGACCTTTTCCTGAAGTCTTCTAAATTATCTCTGGTTGGAGGACTGTGTCTCTGTCTCTTTGCAGGTTCTGTAGTTTCAGAATCCGTCCAGAGGCTTGATTTAATGTTTGTTTTGAGGGAACAGAAGGAGAGCTCTGGCAGCTTGCTGCTTCCTCTCCACCATCTTCCTTCCTCTCTGCCATCTTCTGTCATACATTTTCAAAACTTTTTTCTTTAATAATTTTATACAAGAATTATATTGCTTCATATATTGATTCCCTTCTCCCATCTCCAGTCCTTTAATGAGTTTTCTTCACATTTTGATGATGTAGATATTAAAGGAACTAAATTGTTATTTTTTCCAAATGATGAGTAATGCTTCCTGGCACTAAAATATATGTGTGTATAAACTTTTAAACACAAATAAATACCATATATTTACTATTTGAATATGTTTGAAATTTAGGGAAGAAGAATGTCAAAATTTCAAAGAGCTTAGTTTAGGCTTCTTTTGGACACTATTAAGAATTAGACCTACTCATGCACATTGCTAGAAAAAACCCTCACCGTATATCTTCTCTTTTCTACTAGTCTTTTCAGCATCATATATTCACATAGTCTGTGAAATCTTAAAGCATATAATCACAAGCATTTCTTTGTCCTGATACTTTTAACAAATTGAAATTTTCCTTTTGTTTAATAGAAGCAGAAATGGCATTCCTGAGGGAAGCACTCTGTGTGCCTAATATTTGTGTATGTATGTTAGAGAAAGAGAGAAAGAGGAAGTGAGGAAGACAAGGAGAGAGGCAGAGACAAAGAGATAGAGTCAGAGAGATAGTAAGGGAGAAAGAGAGGAAGAGAAAATAAGAGAGAAAAAGAAATAAGGAGGGAGAAAGAAGGGAAGAGGGAGAGGGAAAGAGAGAGAGAAAGATTGGAAGGAGAGAAAGGAGGAGAGAGAGGAAGGAGGGAAGAAGAAAGGGAGAGAGAAAGACACACAGAGAGACAGCAAGAGAGAGATACACACAGAGAAAGAGACAGCAAGAGAGAGAGACACAGAGAGAATATTCATTTCTTTTGTATAGAAATAGCAAATGAAATTAGGCATAGACCAACATCTTGCACTATATACTGTGGTAAAAAAATGAAAGTTTTTAACTATCAGTTAGCGAAAACTGAAGGACCACCCTTTCAGGGAAGAGACCATGAGCAACGGCCCTGCATCGGCTATGCACTCCATCTCCGTCTGCTAGGCACTCCACTTCCGGGCTGTGAGCTTAAAAGGCAAGGAGAGAACGGAAGTGAGGTCTATTTCTGCTCTCCTCGTCTGCTAGTTGTGCTGCACACACAGACGCTGACTGAGGGGTGACTCGGCCCGGTTCTCCGTAACCGCACATGCTTCACGGGGCTCTCAACTTCAGAGGTTGCCTTGGGTTTTTGGTGAGTTATATACGGGTTTTTGGTGAGTTCTATGCAGAATATAGACTAAGCTTAGATCTAAGACTATTTGTTTATACTTCTACTTTCCTACCTCTCTAATCAACACCACCTTGTAATTCTCAAACAATAAATGCTCTAACTAAAGATCAGAGGCTTCTTCCACTTACTGGTCTGGGAGATAAATAAGGGAAAGGTTAAAGGGGAGTTTAATGTTCTTGTATCCAATTTTAAATCTCACAATACCAAGATAAGGGCAAAATGAGTACATTATTTAGACATAAAGGGTAATATCATAAGCAAATTTGGGGAGCACTTATTTGTCAGATCTATGGATAAAGGAAGAATTTATGACCAAACAAGAGAGAAAACAGTAGAGGATATAAAATGTATAATTTTAATTACATTAAATTAAAAGTTTTGCACAAACAAAACCAATGCAGCCAAGATTAGAAGGAAATCAGGAGGGGCAGCTAGGTGGCACAGTGGATGGAGCACCGGCCCTGGAGTCAGGAGTACCTGAGTTCAGATCTGGCCTCAGACACTTGATACTTACTGGCTGTGTGACCCTGGGCAAGTCACTTAACCCCAATTGCCTCACTAAAAAAAATTTTAAAAAAATTAAAAAAAAAAGAAGGAAATCAGGAGACTGGGAAAAATTGGTATAGCAATTTTCTTTCATAAAGACCTCATTAATCAAATATATAGCAATGTGTCAAACTTATAAGAATGTGAATCATTCCCCAGTTGATAAATGGCCAAATGATAGAAACAGTTTTCAGAAGAAGAAATCAAAGCTATTTATAGTCATATAAAAAAATATTCTGAGCTACTAATGATTAGAGAAATACATGGGAAAATTAGAACAGCAGTGTGTTGTTGGTGGAATTTTGAACTGACCCAAACATTTTGGAGAGCAATTTGGAACTATACCCAAAAAGCTATTAAACTGTACATACCCTCGGACCCAGCAATGCCACTATTAGGTCTATATCCCAAAGAGATGATAAAAAAGGGAAAAGAACCCACATATACCAAAATATCTATAGCTGCTCTTCTTGTGGTGGCAAAGAATTTGAAATTGAGTGGATGCCCATCAATTGCGGAATGGCTAAACAAGTTGGGATATAAGAATGTAATGGAATACTATTGTGCTGTAAGAAATGATGAGCAGGCAGATTTCAGAAAAACCTGGAAAGACTTACATGAACAGTTGCTGAGTGAAGTGAGCAGAACCAAGAGAACATTGTACACAGTAACAGCAACATTGTGTGATGATCATCTGTGATAGACTTAGCTCTTCTCAGCAATCCAATGATCCAAGACAATTCATAGAGACTCATGATGGAAAATGCTCTCCACATCCAGAAAAAAGAACTATGGAGTCTAAATGCAGATTGAAACATGCTATTTTCACTTTTTTGTTTGTTTATTTTTTCTTTTTAATAAAAAACATTTTTATTTATAGTTTTCAGTTCCAGATTTATCCCTCCTTCCTTCCCTCCCTTGACCCCTCCCTGAGGTGAAAAGCAATCAAGCATGCAATTATGGAAAACATTACCATATTAGTAATTTTATATAAGAAAATTTGAATAAAAGAAACTGAAAAATAGCATGCTTCTATCTGTGTTCAATCAATATCAATTCTTTCTTTGGAGGTAGATAGTGTGCTTCATCATTAGTCCTTAGGGATGATCTTAGATCACTGTATTGCTAAGAATAATGAAGTCATTCACAGTTCTTCATCAAACAGTATTGCTGTCTCTGTGCACAATGTTCTCTTGTTTCTTCTCACTTCACTATATATCAGTTCATACATGTCTTTCCAGGACTTTCTGAAATCATCCTGCTTGTCATTTCTTATAGTACAATAATATTATATCACCATCATATACTACAGCTTGTTTAGCCATTCCCCAATTGATGGACATTCCTTTGCTTTCCAATTATTAGCCACCACAAAAAGAGCTGTTATAAATATTTTCATGCAAATAGGTCTTTTTTTCTTTTTTGGTATGTCTTTGGGATATAAACCTAGCGGTGGTATTGCTGGATCAAAGGCTATGCACAATTCTATAGCCCTTTGGGCATAGTTACAAATTGCTCTCCAGAATGCTTGGATCTTTTCTGTTTGTTTCTTCTTTCTTGTGGTTTTTCTCTTTTGTTCTGATTCTTCTCTAACAACGTGACTAATGTGGAAATTTGTTTTTTTTTTTAAAGAGAACTACAAATGAAAATAACTCTGGGATACCACCTCATATCTGTCAGATTGGCTAATATGAAAGAAAAGGAAAATGACAAATGTGGAGGGGATGTGGAAAAATTGGGACACTACTGTACTATTGGTGAAGTTGTGAAGTGGTCCAACCATTCTGGAAAACAACTTGGAAAGGGCTATAAAACTGTGTATAACCTTGAACCCAGCAATTCCACTACTAGGTCTGTATCTCAAAAAGTTCAAAGAAAAGGAAAAAAAGACCTATATGTAAAAAAAAAATATATTTATAACAACTTTTTTGGGAGGGGGCGGGGAAATGAGGGTTAAGTGACTAGTTCAGGGTCACAAAGCAAGTAAGTGTCAAGTGTTTGAGGCTGGATTTGAACTCAGGCCCTAATGAATCAAGGGCCCGTGCTTTATCCACTGTGCCACCTAGCCGCCCCCTAGAAGCATACCTTTTAAAACTTTTTTTCTTTTTTGTCTGTTTCTTTCATAACATTGCTAACATGGAAATATGTTTTGCATGACTGCACATGTGTAATCTATTTCAAATTGCTTGCCTTCTCAAAGAGAAGGGAAGAAAAAGAGGGAGGGAGAGAATTTGGAACTCAAAAAATGTTTAAAATGTTTTAATATGTAAATGAGAAAAAATTAAATAAAAAAAGAAATAGCAAGTTAAAAGTTTTCATTCAGATATGACTTTTCAAGGTACTTTGCTATACTGCAGAGCTAAACTAGAATAGGATAACTTGATTGATTATTGGCTTTTAATCCTAAATTGAGACCAATGAATTTCATTTCAACAAGACCATAAGCAATTTATTAGTGCATATCTGTCTAAAAATAATTATACTCATATCTTTCGCAAATCATAATATAACAAGGAATTTTTGCTAATATAATGAAATATGTAATAAAATGCTAATATAATGAAACCAGTATAATACAATTAACTTACAGAGCAAAATGCAATGCAAAGCTCTAGGAGATTAGAACAGCTTGACTTTAGTGGATCTGCTGAGTTACTGCTTTAACTTTCAGTCACTCGTTGGAAATCACTTTTTTTATTTTTTAGGTTTAAGTTGTTATCGATATCTTTAGTTTTTAAACTACATACATTTCTCAGCATATCTCTCCTCCCTCCTTCTCTGAGATAGCCATTCTTTATAACAAAGAAAAAAGAAGAAAAGAAATACAACAGTTCAGCAAAACTAATGAACACATCAGCAGCTGAGGCTTCTTATGGCACGAGGTTTCACAGCCATAGTTCTCCCACCTCTTTGACAAGACAGAGAGGTACATTTTCATATCATGTTTTTGGAGCCATGCTTGCTTATTGCATTTCCAAAGCATTTTGTTGTTATTTTCATTTACATTGTTGTAATCACTGCCAATTACAACAGGTCAGTGCTAATAAATAACTGTTGGTTCATTATGTATATTGATTTCCTGGTTCTGCTTAATTCACTTTACATTATTGGATCATAGCAGCATACTACGTCTTTGAGTTGAAAGGAAGCCTAGTGGTCATCTTGCCAAACACTTCTACAAGTCATTTTCTGTTTCTCAATAGTCATCACATCTATTGTTTCTTACAGTGCAGGAATATTCCATTACATTGATATACTACAACTTTTTTAGCTATCTCCCAATCTGTGGTCATTTATTTTATTAGAAATTGCTTTCAACTGAAATGGTAAGTCTTTGTTTGTTTGTTTGTTTGTTTTTTTGCAGGACAATGAGGGTTAAGTGACTTGTCCAGGGTCACACAGCTAGTAAGTGTCAAGTGTCTGAGGCCGGATTTGAACTCAGGTACTCCTGAATCCAGGGCCCGTGCTTTATCCACTGCACCACCTAGCCGCCCCCTGAAATGGTAAGTCTTAAAGAAGGAAAGCACAGATTTCTTAAATTATGGGCCAGATAATACCAAATCTAAGTGGTGCATTTTAAGGCTAGTGATAACTCATTCAAGTCAGTTGCTTGAAAACACTGCATAAGTTAATAAAATTGTTATTATTTATTCCAAACATTTATAAAGGAGTCAATATATTTGATGACAGTGACAGAAACAGCCTCAAATGCATCTCTGAAAATTCTTCATACCACAATAGAAAAGCTAATTTACTCACACGACATGTCATCTTGGTAGCCCAATGACTATTTTGAGTGTTTGTTGAGGGTGCATGGGAAGAGGGAGACAATAATTATGTCCTAATAAGGAAATAATATTAATATTTTACTGGGATAAACCTATGGCCTACTGTTTAGGCAAAAATGAAAATGGCAAGTTTAAGATAGTTAATTTGGTGGGTGGTCTGGGTTCTCTTCATATCAAATGGTGATAGACTCAAACAAATAGATGCTTGGATTATAATATTTGCACTATCTACTTCCCTACCTTAAGAGGCTTAAATATGCCAATGTATGTAAAAAAACCTTTGTAACTATGAAGTTATATATACATATGTATGTATATATTTGCTATTATTTTGATAGTACTGTGTATAAAACTAACTTTCTGTTGTTTTTCAATTGTGTCTGACTCTTTGTGACCCCATTTTGGGTTTTTCTTGGCAAAGATAATGGAGTGGTTTGCCATTTTCTTTTCTAGCTCATTTTATTATAGAGGAAACTGAGGAAAGCAGGGTTAAATGACTTGTCCAAGTCACACAGTTAGTAAGGGTCTGAGGCTAGATTTGAATATGTAGGATTTTAGTAAATGGAGGGCATTTTAGTTTAGGAGAGAAGAATGTTAGTAGGCTTAGAGTTTAGCATGAGAATGTTGTATATAGGACAGAAGACAGACAGGAATGGAGTTGTTTCTTTCTGTTTTTTTTTTTTTTTTGGAGGTGTTTCTTAGTAAGGGAGAACAGGAATTAAAATTGAGTCAGATTATCCCCATAAGTGCTAGCATAGCGAGTAACAGATTTTATTTTGTGGACAATGGAGAACCATTGGAGGGTTTTTGAGCAGGTAAAAATAGCGATGGAATTGGTCACTTTTTTTCTGGTAGTGACATGCAGGGATTATCGGAACTGCAAGAGAGAACCTAGACAAGCAAAACAAATGAGATTGCAATTATCCAGGCAAAAGAAGACAAGAGCCTGAATGTTCTCTTTAGGGAATTAACAATTTACAGCTTGGGGTTAGGGACAGGAATTGAGAAGAATGGTGAAATAGGAGTATGTGGCTGGAATATGGGAAATATTATTGCATGGGAAGTAGGGACAGAGTGAATGTGTGTGTGTGTGTGTGTGTGTGTGTGTGTGTATGTGTGGGAGAGAGAGAGAGAGAGAGAGAGAGAGAGAGAGAGCGACAGACAGATAGAGACAGACAGAGAGAGAACTTAATATTGACACTGATTATATGGTACAATGGAATAAACACAGGCTCTAGAGTAGAGACCCTGGATTCCAATCTTACCTTTGGTGTTTTTTACCATTTTATTGATATATATTTTATTGGTATATATTTTACCTGTTTCCTCATGTACAAAATGCAGAAGTTGTTCAAGATGGCCCCTGAAATCCTTATTTCTAAACTAAGGTGTCCATGAACTTGTTTGTTTGTAATTTTTCAAAAGATTTTGATAATTTTATTTCAATAAAATTGGTTTCCTTTATAATGTATTTTATTTTATACATTTCAAAATGTTATTTTAAGAAAGGCTCTATGACACACAAAAGAATTAAGAACTCCTAGATTTATGATCACTTAATGTGTTATATGAATTTTGTTGTGAGTTGTATATGATTTTTTTTTTTGCAGGGCAATGAGGGTTAAGTGACTTGCCCAGTGTCACAAAGCTAGTAAATGTCAAGTATCTGGAGTTGGATTTGAACTCAGGTCCTCCTGAATCCACTGGTACTGGTGCTTTATCCACTGTACCACCTAGCTGCCCCCGAGAGTTGTACATGATTAAAAATAAACTTTATACATACTGTAGTTTGAGAGTAAGGAGGCTGATTCCACACATGAAAATATGTCTTTCTTTGTGATTGCATTTTGTGTACTCAATCTTCCTAATGCGAAGTATGGTCCTCTGCTTACAAATAAGAAAGAATTGGAAGAAAATTAGAGGGAATGTTTGTCACAGTAGATTGTTTTTAAAATTCTGAATTAATGGTATTATTCTGTATATTCTAAAAACCAACCAAACAACCAACTTTCCTTATATAGCTCTGGGGATATCCACTAATATGTTAAGAATTTGTGATTTGGTCAGTGAGCAAATTCCATATGCTAATATAGATTGCAACTAATTTATTCTGTTAAACACTCTATATATTGTAGAATTGTGGATAAAGAGCTGACTAGAACCTTAGATGTCACCTAATCCAATGCCCACATTTTACAAATAGAGAAAGTAAGGCCTAGAGAAGGTAGGTGACTTACCTATGTTCACATGGGTAAAAAGTAGCAGAAGTGGAATCCAAACACATGCTTTTACACTAATATTGATAAAGTGTGCAAAATGGGTGATTTTTGGAAAGGAAAATAGAAAAGATTCCTTTTGCTATATAATTTGGAGAGGTAGAAGCCATTTTTCTGATTCCAAACACAAAAATAAATCTTTGAGCCTTCCTAGGATTCTTGCCAATTGTTTTCAAGTTAACACAAGACAAACTTGCAGCAATTCACCAGCTGAATAAAGTATAAGCAGATGTTTTGCCTCTAGGTGAAATGGAGAGAGCCCATGCAGTACTGTACAAAGAAGAGTATGTATTGAAATAAAGAGAGCAAGGAAACTGAGGTTCTACCATCAGCAAACCAGGTAATTAGCTCTTGAATAACTAAAGCTTCCCATGGAAACCTTTGCAAAAGGCCTGAATACATTTTGTGGGAATTTTACCCTTTCCTTGAACAAGAACCCCCACTCAGAAACTTGGAACAATATTCTCTTATCTAGAGCAGAAGATAATATGGATGTTAACTCCCCAGCCCCAAACACACAGTTTACAATATTACAGAAGAAAAATTTACTGAAAGGAAACAGAAAAACAGAACAGAAAATCTTGAGTGACCATGCCTTCGTCCCAGGGATCTTAGGATATAATGCTTTCTGCTCTCCACTCTTCTGAGTAACTGATGGTCTCCAAAATGAGCACTTCTCCAGCTGAGGCTCTCTGTAAGTCTTTGCTCTTTGCTCTCTGTGGGTGAATCCATGGTGTGGCTCCCTCTGTGGTTCTCTCCTTCACTCTGCTGCCCCAGATGCTTCTCTAAGCCCTTGGCTAACTGATGTATTTCTCTGAGACTATCAGCTGGCAATAACTTTTTATTGTTCTCTATGGAGAAGTCTCCATAGGCTAGGAAATGGAAAAGAGCCTTTTGGATTATCTTACCTAATTAGACTTAGAGCCTTCCCTGAATCACAATTCTTTTATTTTTAACTTAAAAATTAAAAAAAAATTTAATTTAAATTTTTGAGTTCCAAACTTTATCCCTCCTTCCTTTTGTCCCCTCCCCCCTCCTGGAGGCAGTAAACAATCAGATAGAGGTTATACATGTGCAATTATGTAAAAAATTGTCATATTAGTCATTTTGTATAAGAAAACTAGAATAAGAGAAAAAAACAAAAGAAAGTGAAAAATAGCATGCTTCAGTCAGTGTTCAATCAATATCATTTTTTTCCTTGGAGGTAGATAGTATACTTCATCATCAGTCCTTTGGGATTGTCTTGGATCATTGTATTGCTGAGAATAGTTAAATTATTCACAGTTCTTCATCAAACTATATTGCTGTCTCTGTGCATAATGTTCTTCTGGTTCTGCTCACTTCACATGTCTTTCCAGGCCTTTCTGAAATCATCCTGCTTTTCATTTCTAATAGTACAATACTATTCCATCACCATCATATACTATAGCTTATTCAGCTATTCCCCACTTGATGGGCATTCCTTTGATTTCCAGTTCTTAGTCACCACAAAAAGCTGTTATAAATATTTTTGTACAAATAGGTCTTTTCCTCTCTTTCGGTGGATCACAGTTCTAGTGATAGATTTCCTTAGTGAGAACTAATTGTGATGCTTCCAGGCCTGAAAATGTACATTGGGGAAAAACCTAGTGTTGTTATCTAAGGATGATGATGATGATGAAATAATGATAAAAATAATATAACTAGAGCTTAAAGGTTTTCAAAACACTGTATAAATGTTATCTTATTTGACCCTCACAATATCCCTGTGATATGGGTGCTATTCTTATTCTCATTTCTACAGATGAGGATACTGAGATTTAGAAGGTAAGGGACTTACCCTGGGTCACATAACTAATGTGTCTGAGGTAGGAGCCAAACTCAGGTATTCTTGACTCCAATTCTGTCACTCTAGACACTGCCCCATTTAGCTTCCTGAGAGTCATCACCTCCAGCTGCAGGTTTAGGTAGGGTGATCCCCAAACCCTGATATTCTCTGTCACTAGGGATGAGTCCCCATTACAAAATGATGTGTGCCTCCTCTTATCTAGGAGCCTAAAAAGATCCCACTTGTTTCTCTTATTTATTGTACACTTTGGCTGTATTGTTCAAATATCCAAAAAGGCTGTCTTATGTCACTGTTCATTATAAGCTCTTCCCTAGGTGAGGCCTCTTTCTTTAGGCATTATCATTCTTCAGTCCTTTCTGACTCTTTGTGACTCCATGGACCATATCATGCCAATATTGTCCATGGAGTTTTCTTAACAAAGACTGGTTTGCCATTTCCTTCTCCAGGGGATTAAAACAAACAGAGGTTAAGTGACTTTCCCAGGGTACACAGCTAGTAAGTGTCTGAGGATAGATTTGAATTCAGGTCTTCCTGATTCTAGTCCCAATACTCTATCCACTGAGCTGCCTAGCTGCCTCCCATCTTAAGGTATATAATTCCTTTTGTGACAGGATTACTAAACTAGTAGGTGAGAAGAATGCCCTGGATAGTTTATGTAGATTTTCTGGAAACTTTTGATATTTTGATAAGTATCTTATATTAATCTTGTGGAGAAACTAGAGAGAGATTGATTAGGAGATACTATAATTAAATGGATTCAGCATTGGTTGGATAGTTGAACTCAAAGAAGAGTTGTTAATGGTTCAGTGTCAAGATAGCAATAGTGTGCTCTAGTGGAGCGCCCTAGGGGTCCTTGCTTGGTCCTTTGGTGCTTATCATTTTTATTAATGACTTGGATAAAGACACAGTTGCCAGGAAATTAAGTGACTTGCCCAGCTAGTAAGTGTCCCATTCCAGATTTGAACTCTGGTCTTCCTGACTCTGTCAGGTCCAGTGCTATACCCACTGCTACAAAAGTGGAATGGTCTTCTTCCAGAGGTGCTGGGTTCCCGCTGAATGATGGTCTTCAGTCAGAATCTGTCAGATAGTCAGCAAACATTTTTTAAGTGTCTACCATATGCCAGGCACTATACTAAGTACTAGAGATACAAAAAGAGGCAAAAGATAATCCCTGCCCTTAAGGAATTGATCACTGGAGCAGAGGCTGATTGCTTGCTGCCTGGGTATTGTATAGTGGACCTTCCTTTTGCATATGGGTTATTCTAGATGGTCACTTAGGTCCCTTCTGACTCTCAAATACCATGTTTCTTGAATTTTTTACAATTATGGTTCATTGGGGGCAGCTAGGTGGCACAGTGGATAAAGTACCGACCCTGGATTCAGGAGGACCTGAGTTCAAATCTGGACTCAGACACTTGACACTTACTAGCTCTGTGACCCTGGGCAAGTCACTTAACCCTTATTGCCCCTCAAAAAAACCCAACCCCAAATCAATTATGTTTCATTCTCTTTTCTTGACAAAATAATTATCTAAAATGTAATTAAAATAAAATAATTGATAAAAATAAGGGGGGGAATTATACTGGAGCTCAGTAAATCAATTGGTTCTTGAATGTTTGACAATTATTATTAAGATCCCATTTTGATGTGGTCTAAATTTCAAGAGAACCAAGGCAAAAGGATTAATTATCCCTTGGATAATAAAATTAGCTACTTAGTGAACCATCAAAAGGTTCATGGTGTATGGAGATGCCAGCTTTATAATCCAGGAAGAAAAGACTTCAGGAAAGAAAAGACCCCCAAAGCAGCAAATAGATATGGATGGTGGTTGAGAATATGAAAATAATTACCTATTGGAACCCAATTAAACAAGCCTATTAGATTTCAAGATGTGAAGTTCAAAGTAATTTAACATGTATAGTTAAAATGATGACTTGAGGGTAAACAGTATAATCGGCCATAATATCCTTAGATGTGCATTTATCTAGCTGCTGACTTTAGAAGAAAAGCTGACAGGCCCAAATTAATTTAACTCAACTCTGCTAAGGGCTGAGGGAATGTAGAAGTCTCTATATGCAAAGCTATTCCTAGATACATGGTATCAGATAGAGAGTTGAACTTTGAGACAGGAAATCCTGGGTTTGAATGTGATCACAGGAACTTACTAGCTCTGTGACATTGGCCAAGTCACCTAACCTTTCTGACCCTCAGTTTCCTTATTTAGAAAAAGAAAATAATGGTATCAACTAGATGGCATACCGGTAAAAGTGGTGGGTCTCAGGGACAGCTAAGTGGCACAGTGGATAAAGCACCAGCCCTGGAATCAGGAGTACCTGAGTTCAAATCCAGCCTCAGACACTTGACTAGCTGTGTGAACCTGGACAAGTCACTTAACCCTCATTGCCCCTCCGGCCCCCCAAAAAAGTAGTGGGTCTATCTGGAGACAGAATGACCTGATTTCAAATGTGACCTTGGACATGTCACTTAATTTTGGCCTGCCTTAGTTTCCTCAACTGTAAAATGGGGATTAATAATAGCACCTCCCCCCCCCAGGGTTGTTGTGAGGATCAATTGAGGTCATATTTTTGATGATCAGATGAGATTGATTGAAATTCTAGTGATTTACATGGGTTTATTTTATATCTGGCAACTTTACTGAAATTGTTCATTATTTCCAGTAGTTTTTGTTGTTGTTAAATCTCTAAGTATACCAGTATATCATCTGCAAAGAATAACATTTTGTTTCCTCGTTGCCTATTTTTATTCCTTGAATTTCTTTTTCTCTTTCTTATTGCTATAGCTAGCATTTCTAGTACAATGATAAATAATAGTGGTGATAATTGGGCATCTTTGCTTCACTTCTGATCTTATTGGAAAGACTTCTGGTTTATTCACTTTATAGATAATTGCTGATGGTTTTAGATAGATACTACTTATTATTTTAACTCAATTTATTGCTGTTTTCAGTGTTTTTAGTAGGAATAAGTTGCATTTTGTCAAAAGGTTTTTCTGCATTTATTAAGATAATCATGATTTTTGTTATTTTTGATATGATTAATTATGCTGTTAGTTTTTCTAGTATTAAACCAGCCATGAGTTTCTGATCTAAATCCCACCCAGTCATAGGGTATGATCTTTGTGATATATTGTTTTAGTCTCCTTGCAAGTATTTTATTTAAATTTTTTGCATCAATGTTCATTAGGGAAATTGGTCTATAGTTTTCTTTCTGTTTTTCACTCTTCCTAGTTTTGGTGTCAGCACCATATTTGTGTCATAAAAGGAGCTTGGTAGAACTCCTTTGCCTATTTTTCCAAATAGTTTATACAGTATTGGAATTAATCGTTCTTTAAATGTTTGTTAGAATTCAGTTGTGACTCTATTTGGTCCTGGGGGTTTTATCTTAGACCTCATTGATGATTTGTTCAATTTCTTTTTTAAATATAAGGTTATTTAAGTATTCTATTTCCTCTACTGTTAATATTACAATTTCTATTTTTGTAAAGGGTAGGGGCATCTAGTTGGGGTAGGGGATAGAGCACAGGGCTTAGGATAAGGAAGACTCATCTTCCTGAGTTCAGATCTGGCTGCAGAAACTTATTAGCTGTGTGATGATGGGCAAGTGACTTAACCCTGCTTACCTTAGTTTCCTATTTTTTAAAATGAGCTGGGGGGCAGCTAGATGGCGCAGTGGATAAAGCACGGGCCCTGGATTCAGGAGTACCTGAGTTCAAATCCGGCCTCAGACACTTACCACTTACTAGCTGTGTGACCCTGGGTAAGTCACTTAACTCCAATTGCCTCACCAAAAAAAAAAAATTAATTAAAATGAGATGGAGAGGTAAATGGCAAGCCATTCTACTATCTTTGCCAAGATAACCCCAAATGGGGTCATGGAATTCAAATACAACTGAAATACTCAACAATAACAATGACAACAACAATTACATTGTTTCAGGCATTGTGCTAAGTCTTGGGGATACAAACAAGCATGCCATCTTTTTGGGCTATCCTCTCCTTGTGTTTTCTTTGTTATGGCTATTTTAATAAAACAGAGTCTAAAAACCTGGATTTAATTTCTAGCTCCATCATTTATTGGTAATGTGGCTTTAGACACTGTTAGAGCCCCAGTTTACTGATTTGCAAAGTAGTGAGAGGTATGGTGAAAAGGTTTCACAGTAAGGAAGTCCTGGATTCAAATCTCGCTTTTGACAAACGTGTGATTCTGAGTATGTTATCCAACTTCTCAGTGCCTCTAAGTTACTCTCTAAGATTACAAGTTGCAAAGTAAAGGCAATCTGCACTGATAGAAGTTTACCCTTTAAGAATTCCCCCACTGGGAGCAGCTAGGTGGCGTAGTGGATAGAGCACTGGCCCTGAATTCAGGAGTACCTGAGTTCAAATCTGGCCTTGGACACTTGACACTTACTAGCTGTGTGACCCTGGGCAAGTCACTTAACCCCCATTGCCCTGCAAAAAACAAAAAACAAAAACAAAAAAAAGAAATCCCCCACCAATGAAATCAAATATGGACCAAAAATAAAATTAACAAAAAAGTGGGGGCAGCTAGATGGCACAGTAGATAAAGCACCAGCCCTGTATTCAGGAGGACCTGAGTTCAAATTCGGCCCCAGACACTTGACACCTACTAGTTGTGTGACCCTGGGCAAGTCACTTAACCCTGATTGCCCTGCCAACAACAACAACAAAAAGTGAGGATAATAATATTCAAACTACTGACTTTAGCTTGGCAAATTATACAGTGCTTTATTCAATTAAATTCAGCAAACATTTATGAAGTACCTCATGTGCAAGGTTGTAATGTAAGCTATTATTATTTTAATCAGATTTCACTTGAATAAAAAATAGCACACAACTGGGTGAGGTGGAGAGAAAAGGAGTGCAGGAGAAAAGAAGAGGCAGACATGCCCAGTATCATCCAGAATTCTTCTGTACTTTGACCTTTTACTTGTCATTAGATCTCTGGCAATGATTACAGTCTATCCAGCCAGTGACATTATGGGAAATGGGGAAAGGGAGTGGTCTACAATACATTTTTTTTTTTGAGGGCAATGAGGGCTAAGTGACTTGCCCAGGGTCACAGAGCTAGTAAGTGTCAAGTGTTTCAGGCCTGATTTGAACTCAGGTCCTCCTGAATCCAGGACTGGTACTTTATCCACTGTGCCACCTAGCTGCCCCCTACAATACATTTTTAAATGTGACCTGGAACTATTTTTAGTGTTCCATTAGCACAATTTTCTTGTCATTCTTAGTCATTCCTTAGATCTTGCCATCACTCGAAATGCTTCCACTTCCAAAATAGTGAACTCTCAAATTATCATCTCTGAACATAGTACCCTCTTCCATCTTTTCCATTCCCTGGCTCCTGATTGGCTTCTGAATCCTTTAATCCTTCCTATTTTCCCCATCTATTATGTCTGTTATAATTTTACATGCCTCCTTACTCAGTCTAGCTCCTATAGTTATCCATTTCAGTAATGTTCTTCTCACCACCCTGAAAATCCATGGCTCTTCACTTGCTATTCTTCCCATCATGATACCTCTCCCTATTCATTTTCTCAAGTACCACAAGAGAAAAGTCCTGAATTTGTACTTATTCTCCTATTCCAAATTTATGGTAATAAGCATTAGCTTCTTGATTGGGTCCTCACTGCTGCTATCTTTTCATTCAACATTTTTTTTTCCGTTTACTACCAAATTCTCCAAAAAAACCCTATTCTAAACATTCCTCACTGTCTTCAAACTTGGAAGCTTTCCCCAACCTTAATATGAACAGATGTTCTCATTTTATTGACTTCTCTCCAACGTAAGATTTCCTTACGTCTTCACTTATCCACAATTTTTTCTATTGTCTCAGGGGAAGAGATGACTCCCCTTGCCAAGACTAACTCACCCACCAATGCTCTTGATCTTATCTTTTGCTGTAAAAAAAATTGATCTTACAAGACTTTTCTCCATCAATCACCTCTTTTGTATCTTCAACCTCTCTCTGTCGGCTCAGTTCCCTGTGCCTACAAACATAGATTTCCACTATCTCTGTCATTGACAGCTTGTTTTTACTTTTAAGGAGATGCTACTTAAAAAGTAAACTCCACAGGGTTGTTGTGAGGCTCAATTGAATTAACATGTATAAAGAGCTTTTGCGAAACTTTAAAGAGTTTTAAAATTTTATCTTGATTTTTATTTGTGAAATCCCTTCATATTCTCTCACCTGATTCCTCTTGTGACTAAAGGAACGTTCTTGCAAGTAGTTGTTTGGGGTCAGTAAGACCAAGACCTTGAATTACTTTTTTCTTTGAAAACATTACAAATATTTATTCAGCTGTATGATTTGCTCATTTACACTCCCCACCTTGGATAGCTAACCAAATGTATTTTCATTTAAAGTACCAAAGTCACCTTTCTGAAAACACATATAGTTCAATTATTTGCTCAGGAAAATCTTGTATTTTCAGTGAACATTAAAACAGGGACATCCTTAGGTTTTCTCATTATTATTTAAAAATTTCTTTTTCTCCAATTTCTCTCCCTCTCTCCAACCCTCTCCCACTCATTCAAAAGGCAAGAAATTATGCCCATTATACATATAAATCATGTAAAACATATTTCCACATTAGCCATGTTGCAAAACCCCCTAATAAATAATAAATACATTTAAAAAATGCTTCAATCTGCACTCAGAGTTCATCAGTTCCCTCTCCAGAGGTGGATAGCATTTTTCATCATGAATCATTTACAGTTGTTGCGGTCATTGTATTGATCAGAGGGACTAAGTCTTTCACAAATGATTATTGCTACAATATTACTGTTACTGTGTGCAATATTCTGGTTCTGCTCATTTCACTTTACATTAACTCATACAAGTCTTTCCAGGTTTTTCTGAAACCATCCCCTTCCAATCTGTGAAGTCCAGTGATGGAGAGAGCTTTCATGGTGAAGAGGTTTCTATATCATGGTAGACAAATTCTGTATCATCAGGAGTACATCCTGGAGAGGAACACTGGACAGTGTCCCACTTCTGTCACATTCTAGTTCTGTGACCATGCATTAGTCCCTAAACTCCTCAGTGCCCTAGGCATCTCTATGACTCTACTCTGCTGAACAAGTGTCCATCTGTATTGATAGAGGGAGCTCTCTTATTTAGGAGTTCACCATGACAATGTAATCAGAAGTCCCAATCAAAATCAAAGACCAAGAAAATCAAGGTATTTAAGTAGCCTCTACTAAAGTCTCCCTCTGGTGCTTCAGATGGGTAGGGAGGTCACTTTGGGTTCTCTAAAAGCTATCCTGAATTTCTAGGAGGTTAAACCAAACTGGGACGGCTTTAAATATGAGTCCAACATTAGCTAGGTGGTGCAGTGGATAGTGTGCCAGGCTGAAGTCAAGATGACTGACTCATCTTCTTGAATTCAAATCTGACCTCAGACACTTACTAGCTGTGTGACCCTGGACAAGTCACTGTTTACCTCCATTTTCTATCTGTAAAATGAGCTTAGAGAAGGAAATGGCAAACCACTCCAGTACCTTTGATAAAAAAAACAAAAAACAAAAAACAAAAACCTAAATGGGGTCATGAAGAACCAAACATGACTGGAAATGACTGAACAACAACCACGAGCAGCAAATTACATATTTGGAGGCCAAGAGCCATTCTAACTCTGCTTAGTAAGGATCATCACAGAAAGCTGGAAGACCAGGTGGAGAATTTGTTTTGGTAGGAGCAGTTCATGAATATGGTCTACTAAGGTTTTTTTGAGGAGCTGTCAATCCCCTTTATGGGGGAACCTGTGAACACTGATTAATCAGGGCTCTTTGAATTGTAACTAATGATAACAAATCTCATTTATATAAATGTTTTTAGATTTATAAAGTCTTATTGACATGGATGGTACACATACTTTTATCCCTACCTCAGTGATAAGAAAGACAAGTCTTATTGAACTAACACAGGTCTTATTAAACTAATTTGGAATAAAACAGGTAGAACTAGGAAAACAACATATAACAACACAAATGGAAGGAATAGCAACAGAAAAAGAAATGAAGCTTAATGCTGTGTTATTATAATCACTAAGCTTGGATCTGAAGAAGAGATGGAAAAAATATGGCTTACTCTCTGGTACTCATGATACAATTCCTTGAGAGACAGTGTGAAGTAGTAGAGTCCAGAAGACTCAGTCTGGGACCTTCTCTAACTAAAACTAATGCATTTTTTTTTTACAGCACATCAAAATGCTGTTAGTCATCATATGGAAGAAGAAATAAAAGCTCTTAAGGGAATCTGAAGCCTTGACAAATGGAGTAGTATGAAAGAATGTGACCATTAAATGCATCTCGGGTCACTGAGGCATCTCTGGTTTTTGAAAAGATCTGTTGGAGTTTCCTTGTTTTAAGCACCTTGGGAAAGCCACATTGTGCAATACATAAAAGTGTGATGGAAACAAAATTCCTTTAAGTCATTAGAGAAAATACAATGACTCAGTAGTGAAGTAGACATTGTGAAGATTTGTAGTTGGATTCTCTACCAGGAATACCTAACCCATGTCATAAACCAGACATGAAATCTCCACCCTTCCCTGTTTGAGTTCCATTCCTTGTCAGAGATGTATGCTTTTCCTTTTCTCAATTCATATTTTGCATGATGTAGTAGGAAGAATATGAAGCTAAGAATCAGAAGACAAGATCAGGCTATGTCATTTACAAATAGTTAAGGTCTTAGGAAAGTTACTTAGGGAGCTTCACAGTTGAAAATGACCTCAAGAGTGCAAAAAAAAATAGATGCTCATCAATTTCACATCATGGCTTATGAATGTGATGTAAGATTACATCATTGTAAAAAAAATGCAGAAAACAAAAAAAGTAAGTTATGCATGGAAAGACCTATATGAACAAATGCAGTGAAATGAGTAGAACCAGAAAAATAATATGCAGCATTGCAAATGGAAAGAATAGCACAGAAAAAATGAAACTAAATGCTGTGTCATTATAATCATCAAATCTGGCTTTGAATAAAATATGAAAAAAAATACATCATACTTCTTTGCAGAAGTGTCAGACTAAGGGTGTGGCATGTTGCATCTATTTTGAGAGTGGGTTGATTTGTTGGTAGTTTTGCTAAGCTGCTTTCCCTCTCTCTCTTTTTTTTCTTCTATAAGGCATGCTTTGCTGTGTATGGAATAGCAGAGGAATGCCTTCAGACATGAAAGTTATGTAAACAAGACTGATTAGGAACTTGTTGCCCATCAAAGACTATGTTAGATAGTCTGACTTTGTTAGGAACTTGAATTTCACCCATTAATTCTAGTTTTACCTTTTGAGACCAAGCAAAGCAAGTTTAATCCTTTTCCCACAAGATGACCCTTCAAATATTTTAAGACTACTATGATCTTCAACTAAGTTTTCCCAGTTGTTTTGATTGGTGCTCATATAGTTTTAAATTTATTCACTCTTCTGTTCTGTTTCAAGTCCAGACTGATCAATGAGTTCATTCTTTGAACATCCACATAAACCACTTTGGACAGCTCCTCCTTTTATTCCTCAGTGGAATCATTTGTTTTGTATGATCAGTACTTAGTTCTTGAGAACTTCCCATTCCTCATCAGCTGACTTCCTCTAACAATTTTGGGTCAACAATCCTTTCCTTGAACTTTAACATCTGTTCTCCCCCAAATCCTTTGTATCTGTCTGAGTATGCCTAGCTTTCCCATTATTAAATACCATTTCTCCTTTGTTAAGCAAACCCTTCTTAATTGATCAGAAATCTAGGACTTTACAAATATTCTTTTGATGTGAGATCCAGCACTAACATTTCAGAGCTAGGTTGATTTCCCCAAAAATTTCAAAGAAAAGAAAACAAAAGTGTGAGAGAATCAGAGGAAAGGGGAGGGTTGACATGTTACCATAGGCTATTGGTTCCCAATCTAACATAATCCAAATTACTGTTGGTCTACAAAAAAATCTGATAAAATATTGTTGAAAAGTTCATAGAATGTGTAGAACACATTTGATCAAGGAACTTTCTTAGTCATATACTTTAGGAACAGTGGGTTCAAGTGTCTATTCTCCATCTTGTTCTTTCCCCATAAGGGCATAGTCTAACTTTGAGGTAAAACATGGTGGGGAGGAGGTCTGAGAAGGCTGAATAGTTTCTAGACAGGTCTCCATTATTGCTCACACTGAATAGCACTATCCAGTGTTTCATATGTTTTTATTTTCAAATTATTACAATAATGAAATGGGAAGAAAAAAGTGCATGTCCATGGTTTTGAGAACTATTGCATAAAAAATGCCGGGGGTCTCAATGACATTGTTAGGTGTTGTGGCAACCCAGTGCTCAGCCTTAATTGAACCCTAAGGTTTAAAAATAATTGCTAACATTTATGTTGTGCTTTGAAGATTATAAAGTACTCTTCTCACAATGTCATTGTAAAATAGATATTGGATATATTATTATTGGCTCAATCCTGGGGGGCCTGATCACAAGTATCACTTGGATGCTTTCTTTATCCTTATTTCTTATTGCAAAACAGTATTCCATCACATTTGTATATTATAATTTGTTCAACCTTCCCGAATTAGTTTTCAGTTATTTTGCAACCACAAAAAGAATTGCTATAAATATTTTTACTCTTTCTTTGATCTCTTTGAGGTATAGACCAAGAAATATTATAGTATATACTATACCACATATATTATATATACACACATATATTATATGTATATAACATATATATGTATATATGTGTGTATATGTATATACATACACACACATATATGTATATATATATATATATTAGAGTATGATATATACTATAACCTAGTATAACTAGGTTAAAAGATGTACATTGTTAGCCAACTTTTATACACAATTCCAAGTTGCTTTCCTGTATGGATTGTTAGAGTTAATAATACCTAAAAATGATAGCTAAAATTTATATAGTACTTACTGTGTTCTAGGCACTGTACCTAGCACTGTCAACCAGGCAGATCCAGCCTCTATCCTGTGAATGGCTGGAGCTGAATAGAGCAGGATAGAGACAGGAGAGTCAGTAATCAAAGGAGTTTAATTTCTAAGTGAGAGGAAATGGCTTGCAAGCAAGGAAAGTAGACAGACGTGCTGGGAACCTGCCCCTAGTGGGGGGGGGGGCACACTTTAGTGTGGCTGAACTTTAATTTATATACTTGTGGCTAGACAGAGTCACAGTGTAGTGTATCAACAGTGGTGAGGCAAAACAGCAACAGTAAGACCCAACACCAAAAGTGTGAGGCAAGGTTGTTTAGTGACAAAAAGTTCCTTCATAGCAGGGCTTCATGTCTGGATCTATTGGTGCTTGCCCAGGCTTAGGGATCAGTTGGCTTGCTGGGCCTTAGCTCTGGAAAAGAGGATATCTCCTGATAGTACCTTGACAGCACTTTATAATTATGATCTCATTTGGTCCTGACAATAAACCTGAGAGGTAGGTGTTGCAAATATCACCATTTTGGTATTGTTCAGTCATTTCTGTCATATCTGACTCTTTGTGACTTTATTTGGGGTTTTCCTTGGCAAAGTTACTGGAGTGGTTTGCCATTTTCTTCTTCGGCTCATTTTATAGATGAGGAAACTGAGGCAAACAGGGTTAAGTGATTTGCCCAGAGTCACACAGCGAGTAAGTGTCTGAGGCCAGATTTGAATGTAGGAAGATAAGTATTCCTTACTCCAGGTCCAGCACTCTATCCATTGTGCCACCTAGCTTCCCATTCCCATTTTACAGGTGAGGAAAATGAGGCAATCGTAAATTAAGTGACTTATCTAGGGTCACACAGCTAGCAAGTGTCTGAGGTGGATTTGAACTCTGATCTTCCTTTCTCCAGGCCTCATGCTCTATCTACTATGCTATCCATTAGCTGCCTGGCCATAAAATTTGAGATGGAGATGGAAAAGTAGAACTGAACCAATTCACAACTCCTCCAACATTTGTTCATCAATGTGCCTATTTGCACACAGTCCTTTCAAAATCTGTCGTTTTCTTTCTTCCTAGCTTTGCCAATCTGATGGCTATTAAATGGAACCTCAGACTGATTAATTTGTATTTCTCTAATTATTATTGATTTGGAGCATTTTTTCATAGGCTATACATAGCCTGGGTTTCTTAAGTAAGATTCATTTTCTTAACTATTCTTTGGAGGTAAAGTTGGTTGTCATAACTTAATGGTATTCTGTTTCATTTTTTCTTGTTTTTGAGAAAGATGTTTTAAAGAAGTTACATTTGTGATCTTTATCTGATAAGAGTGAGAGGCAAGGTTGAAAGAAAACATGAGAGCTCTACAAAACAAAACGGCCAAATTTACATACAGTATAAGAAGAGATAATAAATAATAAAATAAAATAACAAAAATTCAGGTCTTCCTAAAAATATAGTGAAAAAGAAAATGTGACTAGAATACTTCAAAATAAAAATATAGAAAAACTGTCTGAAAGTACTGGAAGCAGAATATATCTTGCAGATTAAGCAAAACCCCAGAATACCAAGAGAAAGAAAATCTAAGTTTAATTCACAAGGAAATATTGTAAATAAATTTCACATCTGTAATATCAAAGAACAATTGTAGGGGGCGGCTAGGTGGCGCAGTGGATAAAGCACTGGCCCTGGATTCAGGAGTACCTGAGTTCAAATCCAGCCTCAGACATTTGATACTTACTAGCTGTGTGACCCTGGGCAAGTCACTTAACCCCCATTGCCCCGCAAAAAAAAAAAAAAAAAAAGAACAATTGTGCAGGTATCAAGGACAATAGCCTTCAGATTCTGAGGAGAAATGATAAAAATACCACAGGGTTATTCCATTGTCACAAGAAATAAAAGAAAAATGTAATATAATATTATAGAGAACCAAGGAAGTTTGATTGGCATCCTCAGTATAATACAACTTGAAAACATGAGTCTAAAATAAAAGAAATTAATTGGATGTTCTAAAAAAAAAAAGACATCAACTTTAACCATTCTTTTAAAGAATCTCATTGGTGAGGGCAGCTAGGCAGTGCAGTGGATAAAGTGCTGGCCCTGGATTCAGGAGGACCTGAGTTCAAATCTGGCCTCAGACACTTGACACTTACTAGCTGTGTGACCCTGGGCAAGTCACTTAACCCTGATTGCCCTGCAAAATAAATAAATAAATACATACATGAAAAGGAAAGCACTAGCAGAGGCCTCTTGTAATGGCACATGAGAATTTTACAAAACAAAACAAAAAAAGAATCCCAAAGGTGAAAAGGGTATTCAACATGCAAAATGAACAAAGAGCAGACTGTTAAATGCCTGCAGGCAGTAATGAAAGATGAAGGAATGTACTGTTTCTTTTATTTCCTTGTTTTCTTTCTCTTAGACTTTGCTGTCTCATACATATCCCATTTCCAAACTATGTCTGTATTCCAAGACCCTGTAGTAGGCCCTTTTCTTCTGTCATGATGACCTTATCATTTTAATTATCATCTTTATGCAGACAACACTCAGAGTTATAAATCCAGCCCTTGTTTCTTTTTGGGCCCCAGTTCTACATCTGTGACCAATGAACATCTTGAACTGCATATCATGTAGGTATCTCAAATTCAAACTTATCCAAAACAGAATTCTATATCTTTTCTCTGAAACACAGTCCTCTTCCAGATTTCTCTGTTTCTGTCCAGGGCACCATTTTGTCAAACACCGAGTTTTTTGAACTTGGGGTCTTCCTGGACTTCTTATACTTACTCCTCTCCCATCCACATATCTATTCCGTTGCCAAATAACATTCTTCTACCAAATTACATTAGCATTCTTCTCTTTCTCCTGACACTGTACCTTTGCACAAGTTGTCCCCTAGGCCAGGAATCAATCAACAAACCAATAAGAATTATTTAAGCTTTCATAATATTTGAGGCGCTGAGCAAGACAGAAGGTGACATAATCCTTAATACAAAGGAGTTTGTATTTGATCTAGGGAGACACATACACATGTAATTATAGGTATGTGTAATTATATTCAGAATAGTAGGCTTCCACCAGTTGCGGAGACCATGGATCAGCACCTTGAAGAGCCACAGGCCACAGTGTGGCTGTGCAGTCCAATACAGGAGCCGGAGCTCCTGCCGCAACAAGGACATCAGAAAACCATGCTCTGTTGCCCGTCAGTTCCTGTGTCTCATTCGTTTTTCTTCCTCCCATGCTTGAAGGCCCATCTTAGCTGGCACAAGCTGCTCCTGAGTACTGAACTCCATCAGGCCATCTCCTCCCAGCTGCTGATGTCTATTCCCCGAGCCCTCAAGTCTCGCTTGCATACATCTCTGTAGCGAAGCTGGGGGCGTCCAGCAGGGCTTTGGCCTGAGGCTAACTCACCATAGAGTAGGTCTTTAGGAATGCACCTGTCTTGCATGCGGTGCACATGACCGAGCCAGCGCAGCCGTCTTTGTTTCAGTAGCATGTAGATGCTAGGAAGTTGTGCGCGTTGCAGCACTTCTGTGTTGGTGATCCTATCTGACCAAGATATGCCAAGGATGCACTGAAGGCAGCACATGTGGAAGCTGTTAAGCTTCTTCTCTTGTCTAGTATACATAGTCCATGTTTCGCTGCCATACAGTAGGGTACTCAGGACACATGCTCTAAAGACAGCAAATTTGGTTCATCTTGTCAATTTACTGTTTGCCCAGACACACTTGGCAAGCTTAGCAATGGTTGAAGTAGCTTTCCCAATCCTCTGATTGATCTCGGAATCAAGTGACAAATTGTCACTGACAATAGAGCCAAGATACGAGAATTGGCTTATGACATCCAACTGGTAGCTACCTATGTGTATCAATGGAGGTGACATGGTACTCAGGACACATGCTCTAAAGACAGCAAATTTGGTTCATCTTGTCAATTTACTGTTTGCCCAGACACACTTTGCAAGCTTAGCAATGGTTGAAGTAGCTTTCCCAATCCTCTGATTGATCTCGGAATCAAGTGACAAATTGTCACTGACAATAGAGCCAAGATACGAGAATTGGCTTATGACATCCAACTGGTAGCTACCTATGTGTATCAATGGAGGTGACATAGCACTCTGACACATGACTTTTGTCTTTTTAAGATTTATGGGGGCAGCTAGGTGGCGCAGCGAATAGAGCACTGGCCTTGGATTCAGGAGGACCTGAGTTCAAATCCGGCTTCAGACACTTAACACTTACTAGCTGTGTGACCCTGGGCAAGTCACTTAACCCCAATTGCCTCACCAAAAAAAAAAAAAAAAAAAGATTTATGGTTAGGTCAAAGTCCGTGCAAGCTTGGGAGAAGTGATCCATCAAGGTCTGCAATTCACGCTCTGAGTGACAGGCAAGTGTGGCATCATCGGCGAAAAGCAGGTCCCTAAGGGTGCTACCTCTCACTCTGGTTTTGGATCTCAGACGTGAAATGTTGAACAGGCCTCCATCCAACCAGGAATGCAGATAGATGCCATCAGTTGATGAACCAAAAGCATGACGCAACAGCATGGAGAAGAAAATTCCAAACAGCGTGAGAGCAAGCACGTATCCTTGCTTGACTCCACTGTTTATGCTGAATGCTTCAGAGGTGTTGCCTTCAAACTGTACAACACCCTGCATGTTGCAATGAAAGGAGCGAATGAGGCTATGGAGTTTAGGAGGGCAACCAATTCTCGAGAGAATTTTGAAAAGACCTTCTCTGTTAACCATATCAAACACTTTGGTCAGGCCTATGAAGGCAATGAAGAGGGGTTTTCTTTGTTCTCTGCACTTTTCTTGCAGTTGGCAAAGTGAAAAAATCATATCAATAGTTGACCTCTCTGCTCGAAAGCCACATTGCAATTCGGGGTAAGCATGGTCAGCAAGTTTATGCAGTCTTAGCAAGATGACCTTGGCAAACATTTTCCCAATGACACTGAGAAGTGAAATTCCTCTGTAGTTGTTACAGTCACTCCTGTCTCCACTGTTCTTATAAAGAGTAACTATATGGGCATCCCGCATATCCCGTGGCACTTCACCTTCTCTCCAACACAGGCACAACAATTCATGCAGGGGCTTTAATAGGACGTTTTTAGAGAATTTGATCAATTCAGCTGCAATACCTTCTACACCCGGAGCTTTTCCACATCTTAGGGAGCTAATTGCATTCTCAAGTTCCTCAAGTGTGGGTACATTGTCCAACTCCTGTAGTACAGGGAAGGACTCCATGATGTTTAAAGCTGATTCTGTGATAGAATTTCTGATGGTGTACAACTCAGAAAAGTGCTCTACCCATTTTTCCATTTGCTTAACTCTGTCCGTAATGTACTCTCCAGTGCTGGACTTGAGGGGAGCTGTCTTGCTCTAAGTGGGTCCACAAGCTTTCTTGATGCCTTCGTACATTCCTCTGATGTTTCCTGTGTCAGCAGCAATCTGTATTTCCTAACTGAGCTCAACCCAATATTCAATCGCACACCGCCTCGCGATTTGCTGAGCATTTCTTCTCGCAGCACGTAGTTTCTGAAGAGCACTTTCATTCAGGGAGCATTTGTATTCAATGAGTGCGCTGCGCTTCACCTCAACGATGGGATTCATTTCACTGCACTTGGCTTCAAACCAGTCATTCGTTTTGCTGGTCCTCTTCCCAAAGACATCAAGAGCAAGTCTGTGGACACTGTCATGTATCTGTTTCCATTTTTCAGCAGCTGATGTAGCAGAAGAAGATGCAATCAGTGCATTCTTTTTTCTTTTTTTTTTTGTGAGGCAATTGCCGTTAAGTGACTTGCCCAGGGTCACACAGCTAGTAAGTGTTAAGTGTCTGAGGCCATATTTGAACTCAGGTACTCCTGACTCCAGGGCCGGTGCTCTATCCACTGCACCACCTAGCTGCCCCTCAGTCAATGCATTCTTGAGAGATCTCAAAAATTGATCCACCTTTCTGAGATTCGTGGTTTTGCTAGTGTCAATATGAGATCACCCTGTTGGTGATGCAATGTTTTGGGCCAGAGCCGCACTTTACAACAAACTAATGAATGATCAGTGTCACAGTCGGCACTGTGGTATGAAAGCGTGTTAAGAATGTATCTGAGAGCAGACCACCTGGTTATTATTAAGTCCAATTGGTGCCTATGTTGTGATCTGGGATGTCTCCATGATACTTTGTGCTGTGGCTTGGACTTATAAAATGAGTTGGATACACGCAAACTGTAGTAAGCTCAAAATTCCAACAGTGTTTGTTTGCCCATTTTCATTAATCTTTCCAACGCCATATGGCCTGAGGCGTGTTGGCCAGGACACATGGTCAGAGCCAACTCTTGCATTAAAATCACCCAGAAGAATGATGAATTCATATCTGGGGATAGCTCCTAGCTTTGCTTTCAACTTATCATAGAACTCATCTTTGGTCTGTTGTGAAGCTGTTAAATGTTGGAGTGTATATGCTGATGAGGTTCACAGGGCCTTCGATTGTGTTCAGACAAAGCGTGAGCAGTCTCTCAGTACCATCACCAATTAATTCAATCATTTTCAGCAATGTGTTTTTCACAGCAAAGCCCACACCATATTCAGAATAAATATTAAATAAATATATGATAATGGAAGGAGGGAGGACACTAGTATTTGAGGAGGTTAGGAAAGGTTTCATGTAGAAGGTGTTGAATGAGTTGTCTTAAAGGAAGGGATTCCGCACATTGGAAAGGGATGGGACAATTCATTCCAAGCATGGGGATGCTTTTCCTCCTTAGCTCTGTCTCTTCCAATTCCTAGTTTCCTGCTAAGTTTAGTTTAAATGCCAAAGTCAACTTGATCAACTTCTTGTTTTTGTTCATCTTCTTGTTCTTCTCTTTGTTTTTGCTCATCATCTTCTTGTTTTCTCCTTGTTGTCCTTGTCCTTTTGTTCTTTTTATTCATCTTCTTGTTCTTCCTGTTAGTAGTAGCAATAGCAATAGCAGCGGTAGTGATGATATTGTATACTAACTGGGGAGACCAGACAGACACACAGAAGTCACTCATAATAATTCAAGGTATCATATGCAAAAGTTCAAATTACATAAGTAGCATGTACTTTGAGAGTTCTAAATAGAATAATACATGTGAGGTGACAATGTTAGGAAAGGCTTCTCATAGTGCCTGTAGGAGGGACTATCGTAAGGCAAATTATATTTTAAATGGGCCACCCTGCATTTAATGAGAAATGTTATAAATGAACTGAATTGTGGAGCAACATGATCAGCTGCAATGGGAGAGGACCTTGAAGCCAGTACAGAATATTACTTCTGCCATTTTCTCACTTACTGAGTAACCCTGGGCAACACTTGAACCTCCCTGTGTCTTAACTCCCCACTCCTGCTCCACAACTCCAAAGAGTCAGATTGGTCTTTGAAACAATAAACTTTAATATAAAATATAATAACTAATAGTTGTAATTTTATTATAAAAGGGATATTTTTCTATCCTCCTCTTTCAATTAATTACAAGGTGTTTTAAGCCTAAAGTCCTGCATGCTGAGGTTTTGATGATTAAACAAGGTGTTTCTAAGCCCTATGATCTTTTTCGTATAAGGAATGAACTTCTGTGATTGAGTCAAAATGGGAACAATGTAATGGGCTAAACACATGGACCAATTGTGCCTTTGGGAACGTTAAATAGAAGGAGGAATTTTAGCAGTTCATGAATCCATAAGTTGAAGATTTTGGTTTAAGAGTTTAAGATTCCAGGTCTAGAACTGAGAGAGAATTTTTCTTGGGGTGAGTTTTTCTCTCTCTTCCCCCTATCCTCCCTAATTGACTATGTATCAGAGACTGGACTAGTAGCAGATGGTGCATCCAGCTGGGATTAGAGAGATTGGACCAGTAGGAGAAAGCACCTCCACTTTTGAGCATAAAGACACACCAAGGAGAAACAGATGTAGAGAAATAGTTACTCGAGGGAAGCTAAGTGAGGATTCTACAAAAGGGGAAATAATTTTCAGAATCAGGAATTGTTTCAGGGAATTTCAAGGAGTGTAGAGAAAGAACTGCCAATGTTTTAAGATTTGCAAAGCACTTGGCAATATTATTCATTTTATCCTTACCATAAGCCTGGGAGGAAGGTGCTATTATTTTATAGATGATAAAATTGAGGCAGATAGAGGCTAAATGACTTGCCTAGGGTCACACAGCTACTAAGTGTATGAGGCTGCATCTGAACTTCAGTTCCAGAATTTGTTAGTTACTGCCTTTGTTACTTACATGCCTCACTTCCATTGTACCCTAACTTTAAGCCTACTTTTCTTATGGACAAACCCTGCATGGTCTTGGGAAAGAACAGCCTAGACTTTGGGGGATAGCAATGTTTGGTTTTCGCACAACATTTTCTCTTAGTCCTTCAGATCTACTTATTCTCTGGGTTTTAGGGGTAACTCTGAGAGGATATGCATTAATATTGTTTAATATTGTTGTACCATTAACAATCAGCTAATAAACTTAATTTCCGGTTGTTGTTTTTTAGTCGTGTCCAACTCTTCTTGATCCCATTTGGGGTTTTCTTGGTGAAGATACTGGAGTGGTTCATCATTGCCTTCTCCAGCTCATTTTACAGATGAGGAAACTGAGGCAGACAAGGTTAAGTGATTTGCCCAGGGTCACATAGCTAGTGTCTGAATGCTGGATTTGAACTTAGGAAGATGAGCCTTCCTGACTCCAGGCCTGGCACTCTATCCACTGCACTGCCTAGCTGCCCACCTAATTACCTGTTAGCAAAGGTATACATTGTGATGATATAGTAAAAACAGTTGGTGTAAAAATATTTTTCAAATAACAAATATTTTATCAGTTTGCCCCTTTCACTCATCCTCATTCTCCCTCCCACCCTGCACATACACAGTGAGCAAATTTTCAAAAGCAACAACAAGCAAAGCAGGAAAATAAATCCCCCGTCTCATAGCTGCATCATCCAACAAAATAAATTCCATCAGTCATAACTTAAAATGTGTGTCTTTTTATGCATTGTAAGCTCATACCCTCGCTGTCAGGAGACGAATGGCTATTTTATGTTCATTCTTTTCAATTTCTCACTGCATTGCTCAGAGTTCTATAGTCTTTCAAAGTTGTTTTGCTCTAGAGTGCTGTTATCATTATATAAATTGTTCTCCTATTTCTTTTCACTTAGCTCTACATTAGTTCCTAAAGGTCTTCCTATTTTCCTTTAAAATTGTCCATTGCATCCTTTCTTATGACAGAATAATATTTTGATATGTCAAAGTTTGTTTAGCCATTCCCCATTAGGAGGACAAGTCTTTGGTATCCAATTTTCGGCTACCACAAAAAAAGCTGCCATAAGTATTTCTGTACATATACATCCTTTTCCTTCTTTCTTTGATTTGTTGTTCTTTCATCATGTCTGACTCTTTGTGACCACTTTTGAGTTTGTTTGTTTTTTGCAAAGATGCTGAGTAGTTTGTCATTTCCTTCTCCTGCTCAAATTATAGATGAGGAAACTGAGGCAAACAGAGGGTAAGTGACTTACCCAGGACCACATACCTAGTCAGCATCTGGTTCTGGATTTGAACTCAGGTCTTCCTGAATGCAGGCCCAGTTCTCTATCTATTTTATCACCTAGCTATCCACAAGAAGACCCAAGACAGAGCCTTGGGGAAGATCCATATTTAGTGGCTATGACTTGGATGGAAAACCAACAAAGACTGAAAAGGATCAGTCAGATAGGTTGAAGGAGACCTAGGACAAGATAATTCTTTCCTGGGTTCCCAGAAACTATGACTTTCTAGAGTCTATAACCAGCTCTTCTTTCTGCCATAAGGCGTCAGACCCCTGAAACTGCCTTTCCTTACAATTCCTGTTATTGGAGTTCAATGCTGTCTTTGTAAAGTCCACTTGTGTTATTTTGGGATTGTTCCACATCCTTTTATCCTCGGTTTGCTTCTTTCCTCCCAGCTGGAGGCATTGCCCCTGGGGCAGTTAGATAGCACAGTGTATAGAGTACTGCTCTTGGGGTCAGGATGGATATGGGTTCAAATCCTGTCTCAATCACTTATCATTCATTGCTCTCAGGCTCAATTTCCTCATCTGTAAAATGGGGATAATCATAACCTCCACCTCCCTGTGTTAGTGTGAGGAACAAATGCAAATAACTTTTAGAATGCTTGGAAAACCTTAAAGTGATATATAAATGCTGGTTATTATTGGTATAATCTCTCTAATCTTAATTGTATGCCCTGTCTGATTCTAGTCCAGGCTCTTTGTGGGCATGGCCAATAGAAAGGAAGTGGAGGAAAACAGAGAGAGACAGACACACACAAACACACACACACACACACACACACACACAGAAAGACAGAGAAAGACAGACAGACAGAGACAGAGAGACAGAGACAGAGAGACAGAAAGACAGAGGCAGAGAAATGTTCTCCTTACCTCACCACACTTCCATTCTCTCCAATAAATCTAATTCATTCTCATAGATATGGCTCCAATTCTAGAATTGGAATCCTTAGGTCTTAAATTGAAATATATTTTACTGATATCCCTCCAGCTATTTAAAGTTTCCAGAGGCATGGTTAGCTTTTTTTGGTTAGACAGATTTTCTGTTCCCTTCTTGACCTAAACAAAGAAGTTCAAACCTCATTAAAATGCCACAGATCATAGGGGCATCTTGTTTACACATTAAAATCTCATCTTGTATTGCCATCCTTTAAATGTAATACCTTATAATTACATAAATTGATATCTGGCTTAGAGTTATCCCTTACATACTTATAAACACAGATATAAATAGAATTTTATGTGATATAAAATTATCATATATAATTGATCTGGGATTAAAATTGTCAACCATGTGAGAAGCACACACTTTCAGGACACACAAGGGTTAGCACGGTTTGGTGGAATAGCTTTGTACCCCTTTCATTCGTAAGATCTGGATTCTAGTACCAATCCCCTCTACCAATTAGTTATATTGCCTTGTGTGGTAATCCAAAAACCCTGCCCCTTTTCTGGAACCCTTCATTATCCAGAAACTTTACTGCTGCACAGTAAAGCAAGTAATTACTCTCTACCTGTGACATTAGACATGGACACCAATTTAACATGCCTGAGAAGAACCTCACCTCTCTCTATAAAATCCTTGGACCCTGGTGGTCATCACAAAGGTTCCCTAGGTTTGAAATCAGACCCAGGGATTACTGTTCCTGACTAGGAAGGGTGATAAGAGCCTGGCATGATCTTGATGCCAGGTTCTCAAAGGATTTTCTCAAAAGATATTGATTTCTTTTCCAGGTGCTTAAAAACTAAAGATTATTTTACTTTAGGCCTAACATACTTCCCTCTGCTGAGCTGGAGATTTATTCTATGATCTCTGGATACTCTGACCCAGCTGTATCTCTTTGCAGCAACTGTGACATGAATGCATTGTTTGCTCTTGCACCTCCTTCTTTTATTCCTAGCCTTGCTTATGTCCCTTGATGTCCCAAGAAAGGTTTTATTTCTTCCTCCATGTGACTTAAAACACCCTTATTCTTTTGGCATTATTTCTTGTTCTGCCTCTTCTTCAAAAACCTCTAAGTCCCTAAAAAGCAGCTGCAGTGAACTAAGGCACCCTTGGGTAAGTCACTTATGTGGTCCTCAGGTTTAAAACCTATAAAGCAAGAGATTTAGCCAAACTGACCTCAAAGGTCCTCTACCACTCGTTTTCCAGCTCTAACATTTTATTTTTTTGTTATTATTCCCTTACTGGGATAAGGTGATTAATAAAGTGTTAATCTATAACTGCCAAACCAGATGGACAATGTGCATTGTTATTTTTCTCCTATGAAGTAGTTTTCCTAGTGACAAAACAAACCCAACCAAGGTAGTGCATAAGATACAGATGTTCATGTTTGGTTTTGACATTACATATTCCCAACATCTGTATTCTCCTACAATAATGCTTTACAAATGTGTAGTTAAATCTCACAGCAGCTACTTATACCTGGGAGGCAGAGGGTGAAGAAAGAAGGACCAGCAAGTGATGTAAGTCAATTCACTTTGTCTGATGGTTTACTGTTTATTTGTACTTTCACAGATCTAATTTTATAAGCTCTCCTAATTTCCCCTATGACCAGCCTAGGGGTTTTAATGACTAGTTTAAGAAATGCTGTCTTCAATGCTCTAGTTTCTCAGTGCAAAAACCAGGTTTTCATCGTGTGAAAATCCCCTACCTTGCTTGCTCATAGAGTGTATATAAAACCTGCCTCCCATAAACATTTGCTGATGGTGGTTTCATAAAGTGTCCCAAATGAGCTGATTGGGATTAAAAGCATATCAGGGGTCTAAATAGAAGAGACCAGCAAGATGGCAGGTTAGGCTGACGTAATACAGGTTAGCATTCCCCCAGAATTATTCCACAAAGTTCTAGTAAATGTACCAGAGTGAGACTTTAGCAGGAAACCCAATGAAAAATCACAGCAAATCATTTTTTCTACCCAGGTCATTCTAGAGAGACAGAGAGGTCTGTAGTCATTAGGAATAGAGTTTTTATTAGAAGCAAGCATTTAAAAATGAATTAAAATGAGTGTATAAATGAAATGAAAGTACTAGAAGAAAGAATTAGAAAAGAAATGAGAGCTGTGGAAGAAAGTACTGGAAAGAGATTTAACAGCTTGGTACCCGAGGTACAAAGTCTTACCCAAGCAACATAGTCCTTGAAAATTAGAGTGAAGCAAATAGAATTTTGGTCATGAGACAAGAAGAAATAATTAAAGACAAAAAGCAGAAAAAAATAGAAAAAAAACTTGACCTAGAAAATAGATTAAGGAAAAATAATTTAAGAAAGCCATGATCAAAATAAAGAGTCTAGATATTATATTTCAGCATAATAAAAGAAATAATAAAAGAAAACCATCCAGTCTCTTAGATCCAGAGGGCAAAGTGAAATTAGAAAAAAAAATCTACCAGTCACCTCCTGAAGGGTATCTCCAAATGAAAACTCCTAGGAATATTACAGCCAACAAAAATCCATAGCTTCCATGTAAAAGAAAAAAAAAGTACTTTAAGAATCCAGAAAGACATATTTCAAGTACCAAGGAGCTATAGTCAGGGTCACACAAAATTTCCTAGCCACCACCATAAAAAAGCAAAGGACTTGACGGCAGCTAGGTGGCGCAGTGTATAAAGCACTGGCCTTGGATTCAGGAGGACCTGAGTTCAAATCCAGCCTCAGACACTTGACACTTAACTAGCTGTGTGACCCTGGGCAAGTCACTTAACCCTCATTGCCCTGCAAAAAAAAAAAAAAGCAAAGGACTTGGAATATGCTATTTCAGAAAGCAAAAAGAAAAGCTTAAAATCAAGAATGACTTATCTGGCAAAACTGAGTATGCTCCTATCAAATTTATTATAATAGAGAACTTTTAAACATTCCTGACAAAAATACTACATCTGAATAGAAGCTTTGAAATACAAACATGAGTCAAGAGAAAAAGAAAAAGGTAAATACGGGTGAGCAATCATAAAGGATTAAACAATGATGAACTATTTACATTATTCTAACATGGGATATTATATACATGTGTCCTCTCAGAACTTTATTATTATCAGGGATCATAAATGGAATATATTAAGATAGAGGGCCTGGAAGTGGTTTTGTTATTGTGGGTGAGATTTTCCCCACCCCTTAGATATATATGATTTACTTATTATCAGACTGTAAAGGCTTGAATCAGTCTTTCTTCTCATACAGGATAGACTGTATATGTTCTTATATAGAATAGACTGTAACTGCTTTGTCTTCTCATACATTAAGCATTCTCCTTTAAAGGTTTGTGGTTAGCATGGACCAGTCAGGGTAAAGGTCAGAGCTCCCAAAATAGCTACTCTGGAGTTACTCTGGACCAATCAGTACTGATAGAATAAGAAGTAAAGCAAAATCCTGATGACACTCAAAGTTGACAAAATGAGTTAAGAGTGGCATATTGTGTAATGACCAGGCTCAAGATGGCCATTTTAAAATTTTTTATGGGTTTTCTACTGCCACAATGTGAAGTAATGAGCTAAGTAACTTAGCAATGACAATATGGAGAACCAGTAGATGAGAAGACAATACTATATATTTGCTTATTGTTGAAATAACTAATAGCATTTATACTGCTTTAATCTTTGGGACTCTATGGGTATAAATATCCTTCTTCCCTGTGACTTGAGGTCTTTGGGTCTTAGACTTGAGACAGGTTTTATTGTGAGATAGGATTGCTCTCTCAATAAACCTATTTTCATTGGCTTTAAGGCTTTGTTTTTTCTTCATCTAACACTGCAACTTAGAAATTTTTGCAACATTATGTTTTGATGATCTTAAAAGAAAAAATGGAGAGGAGTAAAAGAATATACCAGGTGGAAAGGGGAAGGGAGAGGAAGAGTGGGGGAAATTATTTCATGTAATTGGGATGTGCAAATAGGAAACTATAGAAATCAAGAGGAAAGGGGGTGAGTGGATTACAATCATCACTTTCATCTGAACTGGTCACAGAAGGGAAAATTATACATACATATATCTAGGTACAGAAATACATTTCAGGGGCAGCTAGGTGGCGCAGTGGATAAAGCACCAGCCCTGGATTCAGGAGGACCTGAGTTCAAAACCGGCCTCAGACACTTAACACTTACTAGCTGTGTGACCCTGGGCAAGTCACTTAACCCCAATTGCCTCACCAAAAAAAAAGAAAAGAAAAGAAAAGAAAGAAAGAAATACATTTCACTCATTAAGCAAACAGTAGGGAAAGAAGAGAAGGGAGAGGTTGTCATTAAGAGGTGTTAGTCTTAAAAGAAACTTTAACCATGGAAAAGTGGATTGTAGTCAGGGGTTTAAAAGGGAAAAAAAGTATAAGAACCCGTGACTGGGCTCTGGGCAATTAAAGAGGGTCAGGTTAACAGAAGCGGATTAATCAAAGCTGGACCACTGGTCCTGAGCATTCTATTCTCTCACCACCTCCTTCTTCTTTATAAAGAAGTGGGAAATAAAGTGAAGGGTCTTACCTGGGACTTACCATAGCAATACCTGAGACAGAGACTTGACTACTTGGTATCATGAATTTTGTGAAATTATAATTATTCCTTTGCTAACCTAATGCAGATATAAATGCCCTTTCTGTCCTTTATGTGTGTTTTAATAAATCTATTCTATTTTAAGTGCTTTTGTTGAAGGGAATTCAGGAGATAGCCAAAGAGAAAGGCATGACCCAAACTCAGATCTCTTCAGTGTGTCCTTTGGTGGAGGGAGGATGATTCAGAGAGATTTTTAGTGGAGAGAGGCCCCAAGGCGGAACCTGACAGGCATTTCCAGAACTATGGTTCTTAGATACCCCAGCCCCTAGCGCTCTTTACTTCTTAGTGGTTATAAGATTTCAAGGTGATCAATAGTAGCTCCTCCTCAGGGGGAAAAAAGTTTGAGGATAGTGGCCATGAAGCTTTCACCATTTGTGCCTGTCTTCCTCATTTCTTCACATCAGATCCTGGACTCCTGGGACCCTGGGTTCTGATCTGTGACTTTTTGTCTTATCCTGCTTGGCCTTCAGACAGAAAGATATCACATTTCATCTCTTCCCCTTTGTGTCATTGTCTCCCATTAAAATGTGAATATCTTGAAAGACGTCTCATCCAAGGAAGGGAGTGAGGTAAATTCCAGCGCTTTCAAGTCTTACCATAGTTATATGATTTCTTCTAGTCCCAGGAGAATCATTGTGCTGACTCTTTGAGAGAACCAACTTTGGGAATAGAAATTCCTATGGAACCAGAGATAAGAGGAATTTTTAGGGTGACTCCTTTTGAATAGTTAAAGAGACTCATAATTTTAAAAAAGACCCATAATTTGAAAAGTTCATTTAAGGGAACCTATTTCTGGACAAGAATTCCTTCTCCAACATTTCCCACAAGTTAGCATCTAAGATTGACTCTCTGGATTTTGAGACTCAAGGCTGACTACCTATCTCCTGAGTATCTACTTCAATAATCCCTGGAGTCCTTTCTACACTGACATCCAGTGAGAAACTACAAGTCAGTGATGTCTACCTGAGAACTGAAAAATCAGCCAGGGAATGGAAAACACAGGTGTGGAAAGAAATCTTCTGGTTCAGCCAAGGGGTTCATGTAGACTGTAGCCTGCAAAAGCAAAGAATCAAGAGTACTTTTTTTCCATTGTAAAAGCTTTAGGGTGGGGCAGCTAGGTGATGCAGTGGATAGAGCACTGGCCCTGGAGTCAGGAGTACCTGAGTTCAAATCTGGCCTCAGACACTTAACACTTACTAGCTGTGTGACCCTGGGCAAGTCACTTAACCCCAATTGCCTCACTAAAAAAACAAAACAAAACAAAACAAAAAAAAACTTTAGGGTGGAGAGCTTGGAAGTGCAAGAGGGCTGAGGTAGTAGGCACCCATAACCATCATACGAGGATACTCCTGACCAAGGGGGTCTGAGTTTCCTGACAACTACCCCTGAGACACCAGAGAGGGCCCTGAGCATTCAGCTCTAAACCTTAAAGATTCAGAAACTTAACCCCAGGATGTAGAAGTCAGTGCAAGAATCCAAGGGACTGAGGGCAAGACCCTACAGCCAACCCATGCAGAAGGACATAACCTTGCCCTAGCACAAAATCTCAATTCTGAAACTAAACTTGGAGAGATGACTACATTAAAGATGAAAACATCAACCAGTATTAAATCTAGATGTGCTCTCAAAGGAGAAAGCAACTCCATAATAAATGTAAACAGAGTTTCAAAGGAAAAGTTGGATTTTTCACAAGGACTACATGAATTCTTACAAGAAATGAAGGAAAAGATAAAAAACAAAATAAAAAATCTGGAGGAAAGAATTGGTTATAGAATAACTTAGAAGAGAAAGTAGTAGACATTACTCAAGAAGTGGAGTCCTTGAAAACAAGAATACACCAAATAGAAATCAATGAGTCTTTGAGAGAGCAAGAAATATTAAGACAAAATGAAAAAATTGAAAAACTGGAAGAAGAAAATGTAAGGTATTTGGTAACAAAACAACTGACCTGGAAAAATGGTCAAGAGGAGATAATATAAAAATTATTGGGCTCCCTGAAAATACTTATATAGTAAAAAGCTTGGATGCTATATTTCAAGAAATCTTAAGTGAGAAAACTGCCCACATTTATTAGGAAAAGAAGGCAGAATAAATATAGAAAGAATCCATAGGCCACCTCCTCTAATATATACCCAAATAAAAACTCCCAGGAATGTAATAGTCAAAATTCAGAACCCACATGTCAAAGAGAAAATAATACAAGAATCCAGAATGAAGCAGTTCAAGTACCAAGGAGTCACAGTTGGGATCACATGAGACTTAGTTGCTTCAACAATATATGAGAGGAAATCTTGTAATATAATATTTAGAAAGGTAAAAAAAAAAATTGGGCTTACAACCAAGAATAAGCTATCCTGTAAAACTCGGTATAGTCCTATATGGGAAAAAGTGGACATTTAATACAGTAGAAGATTTTGAAGTATTTTTGATGGAAAGACCAGAGCTAAGTAAGATGTTTGGAACAGAAACAAATGAGTTCAGAAAAATCTAGAAAGATCAATTTATTGGAATAATTGAAAGAAGTTGTATGATATAGTGCTAACATTTTTTAATCTTAAAAGTATTTTATTATTTTCCAGTTATATATAAAAATATTTTTCAACATTTTTAATGAGATGTTTAGTTCCAAATTTTTCTCCCTCCCTCCCTTCACTCCCCCCTCCCCGAGACAGAAATCAATTTGATATAGGTTATATATGTACAATCACATTAAACATATTTCTGCATTAGTCATATTGTGAAAGAAGAATCAGAACAAAATTGAAAAACTTCAAAAGTATGGTTCAATCTGCATTCAGATTCCACAGTTCTTTTTTCTGGATGTGGAGAGCATTTTCCATCATGAGCCCTTTGGAGTTTTCTTGGATCATTGTATTGCTGAGAGGGGCCAAGTCTATCAGAGTTGATCATTATACAATGTTGCTGTTAATGTGTACAATGTTCTGTTCATTCTGCTCACTTCCCTCAGCATCAGTCCACTTAAGTCTTTCCAGGTTTTTCCGAAATCTGCTTGCTCATCATTTCTTATAGCACAATTCCATTACATTCATATACCACTAATTGTTTAGCTATTCCCCAATTGATGGGCATTCCCTTGAATTCCAATTCTTTGCCACTACAAAAAGAGCTGCTATAAATATTTTTGTACATGTGGATCCTTTTCCCTTTTTTATGATCTCTTTGGGATACAGATCTAGTGGTGGTATTACTGGGTCAAAGGGTATATACAGCCCCATATCCTTTTGGGCATAGTTCCAAATTGCTTTCCAGAATGGTTGCATCAGTTTAGTGCTAACATTTTAATGGAGATAAGGGGAGGAAGAAACTTTTAGGTAGGCCTTTAGAAAATTAATGTCTTCAGAGGATGTTGGAGGGGGTGGATTAGTTCTAGTCTTAGGGTTGAAGAATGATAAGACCAAAGGTAGGTTAAAAAATGTAGTAGAAGGGAAAGGTTAACCTTTTTATTTTTCATAATTGGGATACATGAGAAGTATATATAAATAGACAAAGGAATGGGATTTCCCAAATTCAAATGGGAAGAGGGAGCAGTTCATTAAGAAGGTGAAAATACTGGGGAGGTAAGAGTCATAAGAAAAATATTTCCTTATCCTAAAGTGGGGATTAAAAGTTAACTAGGGCATATCCTGTAGAACATTGCCCAGAACGAAATGTATGGTTTTACAATAGCTTAGGGAAATGGTAGAGTTGGATAGATAAAGTATTTGAACTGGAGTCAGGTAAACCTGGGTTCATGTTTCTCTCTTATGATTACTAGCTATGTGACCTTAGTGAGGGGTGACCTGGTAAATGCTTCACAGCTGATTCTCTTGGTAAAAATAGACCCATGATGGGGCAGCTAGGTAGTGCAGTGGATAAAGCACTGGCCATGGATTCAGGAGTACCTGAGTTCAAATCTGGTCTCAGACACTTGACACTAGCTGTGTGACCCCGGGCACGTCACTTAACCCTCATTACCCCACCAAAAAACCCCCAAAAACCCAAAATAGACCCATGAAACTCTTTTAAGTTTAAACTATATTTAATAACATTTTCTCCATCACTTTCTTAAGTTTATACAGTGAACAAAACAACAAATAAAATCTTGATTTGCAGAATTTGCCACGAGTCTTTTAGATAGTTCAACAAGTGGCGATATACGAATGTAATAGAATATTATTCCACCATAGGAAGTGATGAGAGGGGATTTCATAGAATCCTGGGTAGTATGAGCTGATTGATGCAGAGTGAAATGAGCAGAGTCAGAAGAATTTAAACCAGTACAAGGACAACATAAAGTGAAAACAATTTTGAAACTAATGAATACAATAAAAGAACTAAGTCTCCAGGAGACCTGGAAATGCTCTAAAGATGTTGCCCTTCTTCAGACACAAGGGATGGACACCAGATGGAAAAAGGAGCTTACATTTTTAGGTGTGGCCATAATGTGGATTAATTGTAATTGTTACAACTTTCCACCTTCCCCTCCCCCATTTGTGTTTTTAATTTGGGAGGAAGAAAAGAAGGTTAATAGGTGGTGTAGTTAGTAATAACATAACAGTAATGTCTTAAAGTGTCATTGTAATATTTCAGATTCACTCAAGGAAAGATCCAATAGCATGACAAGAAGAACTTTTAAATTGAAAGTATAGAATTATATCCTTAGAGCTACTGGTATGAGATAGAATTTATAATTTCATATATAGTCCTTTTTTGCATGGTTTGATTTATGTATAGAAACTCTTTATGGTTTTAAATGCAGCATTAAATCAAAAAACCCAAACAAGTTATAATTTAGCCTTTTTGGAAGACCTTTAGTGATTAGGAACCTACTGCCTTCCAATGCATCCCATTTGTCATGTTACTATAATGTATGTTATTTTCTTTACAACAACTGATCTGCCCTCCAAAATTTGGACCCATTGTTTCTAGTTCTGTACTGCATCTTCCCACCTAATTATTTTTTTTTACTTTAAATAAAAATGTTTTTTTAAAGTAAAATAAAATGTGTTTCTTTTTTTAAAATAAAGTATTTTATTTTTTTCCTGTTACATGTAAAGAAAATGTGAGTTTCTTGAAGCAAGAACTGTCTTGATCAGCTGTATTTGAATCCCCAGCACTTAGCATGATGTCTGGGTTATCCTTTATCCATTCAGCAATATGTAGAAGTTTTGTACCAATGCAGCCCCAGAAATTGTTATGGGAACATCAAAATATAGCTATCCTGGGGAGGGAAAGGAGTAGACTTTAGCCAGGGCTAAATGAAACTACACTTCCATTGCTCTGGTTTGGGTTATTTTCAAATATTGGTCAAGAAATACTGAACCTATATCTATCTATCTATCTACATATATATACCTATATATAAAAACATATATATAAAAACACACACATATTTTATAAAAACACACACATATATGTGTATGTATTTATATGTGTTTGTGTGTGTATATATATATATATATATATATATATATATATATATATATGTATATATATATAAAGAAATACTGAACCAGCTGGAAAAGATAGAACAGAAAACTTGCTATTGTTAACTATTATGCGACACCTTTGAGCATAGATTTAGAGGTAGGAAGGAATCATAGGGTCAGTGATTCAGAGATGGAACAAGCCCTGTCAGCCATAGTCCAACCTCCTTATTTAAGAGATACAGCAACTGAGGCTCAGGAAAACTAAGTGACTTTTTTTTTTTTTTGTGGGGCAATGGGGGTTAAGTGACTTGCCCAGGGTCACACAACTAGTAAGTGTTAAGTGTCTGAGGCCGGATTTGAACTCTGGTACTCCTAACTCCAGGGCCGGTGCTTTAACCACTGTGCCATCTAGCTGCCCCACCTAAGTGACTTTTTCAGTGATAGGGGCAGAATAAAAATTCAGTTCTTTCAATCCCCAATCCAATGTTCTTTCTACTTTATTATTATGTAGTAAAGTAGGCTGATAATCAAGACAGGCCTCCAGTTTGCTTTAAATGAGATAATGCTTATAAGGCACTTTGCAAATCTTAAATGTGCTGTATAAATGTCAACTCTCATTTCCAACTCTACCCTCAAGAGTTTAGTCTGCATGCTCAGGAGCCTAAATAGCCAGCTTATCTAGAGGTGATCAGGCCTTAGAAAAGCTGGCTCATGCTGCCTGTACTTATGGGAGACCGATTTTATACCAGAAAGCTATTGAAATAATTGATAGCAAGAAATTGAGCTGCCAAGTTCCTGTTGGTCAGTCAGCACATTTTCTTTGCAGTAGGAAAGCCTACTTGGGAAATGAAATTTAGATAGAAGACTGCTTGGTGAGCACACGAAAGCAGAGCAAGGAAAATCATTAGTGGGAAAAGTCTGCCAAGTCAACCAGGTGCTGGTGTCAGCTAGTCTGGGCACCCTCCTCTCAGAAGGGCTAAAGGCATATTACCCATGAATGCTCTCTCTAGATTTCCCCTCCTTGCTAAGTACCACATGTTGGCCTTTCTGTTTTTTTCATTATCACAGGTAGAACATTGCCCAGAACGAAATGGTTTTACAATAGCTTAGGGAAATGGTAGAGTTGGATAGAAAAAGTATTTGAACTGGAGTCAGGTAAACCTGGGTTCATGTTTCTCTCTTATGATTACGAGCTATGTGACCTTAGCGAGGGGTGACCTGGTAAATGCTTCACAGCTGATTCTCTTGGTAAAAATAGACCCATGATGGGGCAGCTAGGTGGTGCAGTGGATAAAGCACTGGCCCTGGATTCAGGAGTACCTGAGTTCAAATCTGGTCTCAGACACTTGACACTAGCTGTGTGACCCTGGGCAAGTCACTTAACCTTCATTGCTCCACCAAAAAACCCCACAAAAAACCCAAAATAGACCCATGAAACACTTTTAAGTTTAAACTATATTTAATAACATTTTCTCCATCACTTTCTTAAGTTTAGATAATGAACAAAACAACACATAAAATCTTGATTTGCAGCATTTGCCATTTCCAAGGTATAAATTCTCACACTGAAAATTTTACAATCGGTTCTCTGAGCTGCTTCAGGCTACTTCCAGCATACCCCTGGACCCTGGCCAACTTAACATCTCTGAGTGTTAGTTTCTTCATCTGTAAAATGGAGACTGGGGCAGCTAGATACAGCTGGGGATAGAGTGCTGGGTCTGGAGTCAGGAAGAGTCATCTTCATGAGTTCAAATATGACCTCAGACACTAGCTGGGTGACCCTGGACAAGTCACTTAACCTTATTTGCCTTACTTTCCTCATTTGTAAAATGAGCTGAAGAAGGACATGGCAAACTATTCCAGTATTTTCACCAAGAAAACCCCAAATATGGTCACAAAGAGTTGGATGTGACAGAAAAACAGGAATCTCTTTATATACATATAAAAATGTAGTAAATTTGTTATTACTGTTATTAAAACATCATTAGAGGGGCAGCTAGGTGGCGCAGTGGATAGAGCACTGGCCCTGGATTCAGGAGGACCCGAGTTCAAATCTGACCTCAAACACTTAACACTTACTAGCTGTGTGGCCCTGGGCAAGTCACTTAACCCCAATTGCCTCACCAAAAAAAACAAAAACAAAAAACAAAACATCATTAGCTACAGTCAATTCATTCTGATTTTTGATGGGGATAGAATAATGGAAATCACAACTGCCCTGGAAAATCAAGAATGTATACTTTTCTTCACCTTTGCCTCTTAGAATTACCCTGTTGTTGTTCAATTGTTTCAGTCATGTTTGTGACCCCATTTGGGGTTTTCTTGGTAAAGACACTGGAGTGGTTTGCCATTTCCTAATCTAGTAGATCCATTTTGTCAAGTCATTAGAAGTTGTGACTTGCCCTGGGTTTCACAGCTGGAGGGAGGTTGGATTTGAACACAGTTCTTCCTGATTCTAGGACCAGTGCATTATGCAGTGAGCCATCCCCTGCCTCTTTTAGAATCCCTGGTTTGCTTCAAGCCTTAGCTCTAGCAACACTTCCTACAAAAAGCCTTTACTGATTCTCCTGGCTTTTTGTGCCTTCTCTCCTATCAAATTATCTTGTAATTACTTGTCTCTGTGCTTAGTTTATCTTCCAGTAGAAGGTAAGCTTCTTGAGGACAGGAACCCTTTTATTTGCTTCTTTGTATCTTCAGTGCCTCGCTGAGTGCCTTGTAAAGAGGAATTCCTTAATACAACATTGAATAGAATTTTGAATATCCAGAGCCATGTGTGGCCCAGCTCTCTCAGGCCTGGTCCCTGTCACACATGGCCAGTACAATCGAGACTTAACCATACCCAGTAACTGTCCATCTTTCCATATCCTCTGATTCTGTGCTTGGCAATGAGTAACCTATTTTATCCATTTCTAGTGTAGCTACATGCCATTCACCAGAACTCTACTCCAAATCTGTATGACAAATTTGTTTGATGATCTTATAGCCATAAACCTAAAGTAATTAGCATAAGATCAGAAATGATGTTTTATTAATGGCAAAATTTTCCCTACAGCAAAGGAAATAACCCTGAATCTCTTTGGAAACCCAAATCACATTAAAAAATAATAAGTGGCTGGACTCTTGCCTGTCCAATTAGCAGTCTTCCTTTGAAAAGCAAGAGCTTTTGAAAAAAAAAATGATTTTATAGTTTTTCCTCCCTTGTCATTACCCCAGAGTATAGAGCCTGCTACTGTGGTGATGAGAGACAGAGATTGGCATTTGAAGAGGGGTATGGTGGTAGGCAGGGAATTTTTTCCAGGAAGCTGCTACAGGTACATATAAGCTTCCTTGAGAAGTATGCCAGGGGCATCCACATAGGAGCTTCACAGGTAGGAGGGGATAAAGGAGGGGAATATTGAAAGGGGGAAGGGTAATTATGTTGGATAGAAGCCTATGCTTGCCTCAGGGGGCTAGGGTGGGATATTTTCCGACTTCCTACCTTCGTATTGGCTAGTCATACACACCCTTGGGGTCAAGGCCTAGCCCCCTCCTTGGTGACCACTGCTTTAGACCAGTTCTTCTTAAACTTTTTCCGCTCACGACCCCTTTTTGCCTGAGAAATTGTTATGAAATCCCAAGTATATAGGTATATAAAATAGATATATGTAACCTTTTACTATTGTCAAATGTGGGGGTTGTGAATGCCCCATATGGGGTCTCAAATCACAGTTTAAGAAGCTAGGCTTTAGACCACACCAACATTAATTTTCCTCATGGGCAGGTAAAGTCATGTCACTCCTCTGCTTAAACCCTTCAGTGATTTTCTCATTATCCACTGAATAAAATTCAGGATCTTAAGCCTGGAGTAAAGACTACCCAAGCACGCTTGTGAAACCCCAAACGAATAACCATGGAAATCATTCCTTGTTGTCTGGGTGCAATGAAAACTGCTCTAAACATTGTTCTGTTTTATATGAAGCTACAGAAGCCCTGTCCTGTTTCAAGGATAAGTTTTCATTCCATTCTGGCTTCATTCCTTCTCTACTCCTGGCTCCCTGGACTTTCTCTACCATGCAGTTACTGCAGCCTTTTTGCTCTAGAAGTTCACCCTACCCTAGGCCTATTCACACTGGAAATATACTCACACTCCCTATGGCCCCTTCTTCTGATTGGTTGGTTCTACCCAGAACTTCCATTTTAAGGTAAAGTGTCCAGGCCAACCATGAAAGTTCTATTTCTTCAAGTAGCCACTTGTCTGCCTTGTGGGTACTCCAAAGAAAATGCTTTCAGAATTTACTGGCTGGTCTAATTCTTCTACAAAGTCCCAGCAACAGACATCAATACCTCCTGTCTATTTCATGTTCGATTTCCTCAAGGTCTTTTTTGTTCTTTTTTAGTAATGGTATATAGTAATAGGCTATCAGATATAAATTTTGGTCATGTATGTGTGAGGCACTAATGTATGACTTCTCCCAGGTAGCAAAATGCTTTATCCCAATTAAAGTGCATGTCACCCTTAACTGAAGACCACTACACAGTTTCTGAGAGCTAGATCATAGATCAGAAGCAACAATCTACCTTATAAGGATAAATAAATATTCTAGAAGTTTGTAATTTACTTTCTTCCACCTACAAAAATAAAAAGGAACGAAAGCTCAGGCCTCATTATACTCACCAAAAGACCCTTCCACAAAACTGTTTTATTTATCTCTAGTTTATCTTGGTATAGAGGGTAGTGTCATTCTTCCAGTTCACATCTGAATTAGTAGACAAAACAAAATCTCTGCTCCTGGCTGGTTCTTTCATAATTATATTTATGCCTCACCTGTGAAATAAACATTAGGCTCTAGTTCCTGCATTTCATTTAGAAGCTGATCCTCGTTAACCTGAGAACCTCCGAATCCTGAGTATTTTCTCTTTCAGGCCTCTACACCAATCATTGGCAGGATTGTAAGTGTGCTGACTTCCAGGTGGGCTTGCTCGCTCTTCCTTGTGACAACAATCTATCCTACTTTGCTTCTCATCCTTTCCTGAGCTACACTGTGTTGTACAACTAACCCAGATTGCCACCATTTGGTTCCCTGTGGTGGGGCCCTGATTTCCAGGGACCTATCTTCTCACTCAACATTCATCATAGAGACATCCAGGAGTGTTTTGGAGCCAGATAACACTGGTTTTTGAAAGTCAGTTATTAAATTTTCAGTATGAGTAGTTACACTTTGGAAAGTGGTAAATGCTATGAATTAGGCTTGATTTATTGTTTTCTTGATTACCTAGGTTTAAAAAAAGTGATGGAGAAAGTGGTATTAATGACAAACTTAAAAGAGTGTCATACAGACTTTTTTTTTCTTGGAAAACTGGTTGTTAAGTATTTCTTAACAGACCTCTAGAGAGACCCATGACCTTTAATAATTGAACCACCTCTTCCCTCCAGTGCAATTGTACCCCAGCACTTGCCTTAGCAATTGAGTATGCCAAATTAGATCACCTTGGTCTAAGTTAAACCACAAAGAGTCTTGTACTAAATGTATAGATGTATGCAAAAACCCTGAAATACACAAATCCTCAAACTAGGAAGTTTTTAAGAAGCTGCCATGAAGACAGAGAAAGCTAATGTGGGGAAATCAAAACCCCCTGGGACAAGAAAAACATAAATTAAATTAATATGTAAATGAGAAAAAATCAAATCCCACCAACATTGAAATTATGTTTCAAGAAAGGGACAAGTAAATTTAATAGAGGATTAAAAAATGTGTGGATATTTAATGCTTTAAAAGGAAGGGACCAAAGGTTCTTATGAAATCAGGAAAGGCTGCATGGTGGAGAGCAAGAGATTCTCCAAATGACCTTGTTAAATAAGCTGGGATAGACATAGCATTTGTGATAAGAAGCAAACAGAGAATTTTGGACTGAAGGAGCAGGAGGATTAGATGAATAAGGTATTAAGCAATTGAATCTAAATCATTACATAGGATGAGCTGAAGAAAAGCAGGAGATAGGACAAATGAAGGAACCCAAGGGTACCTGTGTAATTGGAAAAGGAAGGAGAAGGAGCAAAGGTCAGTCCTGGTTTAAAGGCAACCTTTCAGAAGAATTGTCTAAATGTACAGCTATTAATCTTTAAGTTTAATTATTTAATATTGTTTTATTTATTTATTTAATATTTTTAAAAAATTACTGAAGTCATTAAAACCCACTTTTATTTAAGTCAAACTCAGACCTCTGTCTTCTAGATTTTTCCTAAATTTGCTACTATGAAAACCTGTCCTGTCTCTTCTCACATAACCAGACTGATTAGATTACCAAATTATTTGGTACAAAAGTTTTTATTCGTTCATAGAATCCTTTTTTGTTCCAAGTGGAGAAAAAAAACACTTAAAAAAATGAGGCATTATCTTCTATCTAAAACCTAATTATTTATCTAATTATCTATATAAAACCTAATTATTCTGAGGTGAGCATGGATTCTTGAAAGTTATGTGAGTAGGGTGTAGGTTCCACTAGTTTTGATTAGGTTGGAAAGGCTTAGATGCATTGACCACTAACAGGTTATGTGTTTGTTGTCTGAGGTCCACACTAACTTTATAAAGCTTTATCATCAGAGAATGGGCCACTGGTTGACAAAAACTTTTCAAGCATACAAGATAGTTCATGAAAACAATTTGCTATGTAAATAAATGGTCAACGAGTATGAATATGCAGTTTTCAAAGGAAGAAATTCAAGTTAATCAAATAAAATGCTTCAATCATTAATAATTAGAGAAATGGAAATTAGAGCATTTCTGAGGTTCTACTTCAAACCTATAAAATTAGCAGAGTTGACCAAAAAATTGATGGAGATGCCCATCAATTTGGAAATAGCTGGAGAAATTATTGTATATGAATGTAACCTTGGCTCAAAGGGCCAATTGTATGAGACTTTTTCCTTATTGGTAGAGATTGGTTACTCAATGTCCTGTGCCTGTGGGAGGGGTCGGCAGAATGGGTGACAATAAGAGAGAAGATCTTGGATTCTTTTGGCTTCCAGAACCAAGAGAGAAAATGTGAGATTCCACCCTTTCTTCAGATTACTAAAGGAGGAGAAAGACTCTGGGAAGAAGTTAACATGTAGAAAAGTGGACAGTCTCTTTTGTGTCCCTATCCTCAGGTTACCACACTAGAGACTTCAGGGAATTTCCTCTTGTGTTAGAGCTTAGATTCTCTTTCTTGATTGATCTATTATCTCATTCCCAAAAGGAGAGCTCACTTACTCTGTATTGTGTGGCCTGTGTATGTGTGTGTGATGTACACACACACACACACACACACACACGCACACGTGTGTAGATATAAACACACATGTATATACCTGTGTGCGTACATATATGCATATGTATAAACACATATACACGTGTGTATACACACACAGAGTCAGCTGGACCAAGCCTTTTGGCCTGTGGAGGCTGGAGCTGTACAGGCAGAACAGGTAAAAACAACTATGCAGAGACTAAGACAGAAGTTTATTTTCTAGAGTGAGAGAAACAGCTTGCAAACAAGGAGGGAAACTAGAAACATGTGCCACGCCCCCTCCCCCATGCCCGGTAGGGGACCTGCCTTACTGTGGGCAAATCTAAATACATATACTAGGGACAGTGTAGTGAATTGTAGTCCTGACAATGAGGGGTAACAGCAACAATGAGAAAAGTTTGATCCATAGAACTTCATGACTGGAACACAGGTACTACAGGTGTTTGTCTGAGCTCAGAGAACACCTGGAGCTGGTCAAAGCAATACAATAATTATGTGAAATAATTCTGGGTTTTTGTTGTGGCTGCGTTCATCCAGAGGGTGAATGCAAAGCATTGTTGTTATGCCAAGCTCAGGTCTCAGATTACTTGCTGGGCCTTAGCTCTAGAAAATAGGGTGTATCCTAATAGTATCTTGACTAGATAGACAGATAGACAGATAGACAGACAGACAGACAGACAGACAGACAGACAGACAGATAGATAGATAGATAGATAGATAGACAGATAGATATTTTTCCCTCTCAGTTCTATTTTTCTATTGACTTGGATAAATGAATTTATTTGCTATTTGCTATGTGAATTCATTGTGGAACTAGCATCTAATGAGAATGGGGTCAAGACTTAGATATAGAGTTTAGGGCACTCTTCCCCACTTAAGGAACAATGATCAGGAGCTTGAACATAAATATTGCATCCCTTATATGAACAACATTTAAGGAGGCAAATAGATATCATTCTAGCCTGGTATCCCCTCTTTCTGAGGAGAACAGAGTGGTCAGCCTTTGGCTCCAACCTCCCACCCTTATGGGAATCAGTCTCCTTGGGAACTGGTGGAGGGTGGGGATGCTAGAGATCTATTTTTGCCTCCTTGTGAGCCATTCTAGACAGACCCATGTAGATCCATATAACCTATGTAGGCAAGTGACATGTTACCCTCTACAATGAACAAATTGGAATACTATTCTGCCATAATACTATTTTGCTGTGGGAGGTGGGTTAATGAAGCCCAGAGCTTTATAGAAGCTACACATACTCATACACACATATACATATGCACATATATACACATGCACGTGTATATGTATATCTATACACATATGTGTGTATACATATGTATGTATGTGTATGTATATATATATATAAATGTGTGTGTGTATATATATATATAAATGTATGTATGTAATTTCAAGATGTAGAGAGCTAGAGAGCACTGGCCCCCAGGATCTTAGAAAAAGGCCTCATGTAGGAAGGAGCTAGCATTTTATTTATGTTTTGAAGGAAGCTAGGTATTCTACAGGATTGAATTGAGGAAAGACTGCATTTCCAACATGGAGAGAGCTCCTACGCAAGGATAAATGGAAAATGGAATGTCATATGCAGATAACAGCTAGCAAGTCTGTTTGGGGGGGAATAGAGACTATGTCAAGTCAAAAAAAGGCACTGTGATAAACTCTAGGGTTTGAGATTCAATTTAATTCAATAAACATTTATTAAGCACCTACTATGAGGTACTGTGTTAAGCTCTGATGATACAAATAAGAAAAAGACAGTTCCTGCCCTTATGGAGCTTACAATCTAATGAGGTAAGATAACATACAAAAAGTGGTGGGAAAGGGGGGCACCAAGGGGTACTAAGCTCAGGGGCACTTTGTGGAGTTGAAACCAGGCCAAGGGGCAGATGCAAAGTGAAGTGCTAAGGGTAAAATTCTTATTCTAAAGGAGCTCACATTCTAACAATGAAGGCAAAATCTAAATAACTAGGTATGTACATGATCTATAGAGAGTAGATGGAAGATAATGTAAGAGGGGAAGGCAGTGGGATCTGAAGGGATTAGGAAAGGACCCTTGCAGAAGGTGGAATTTATGGTAAATCTTGAAGAAAGTCAGTAAGAGACAGAGGTGAGGAAGGAGAGCTGTTGAAAGGAAAATTCTTCATTTGAACTTTTACCTTGATTAAAGAGGCAAAACTAATGACAAATAGAATTAAAAAGATTAATTGATTATTAATTGATTAATTAATTGATGAGCGGATCACTGAAAATCAGCAAAGGCTTCAAGGTGGGGGCTGCTTTTATAAGTCACTTTAAGACAATTCAGATAGGTTCACCTCAGCAAAAGAAGTCCAGCCCTTGAATCTCACTTCTTCCCCAATGTAGCAAGAATGTGATAGTTTGGAGGTAGGGGTACATGACAAACAGTGGGTGATAAAAACAAACAAACCAACAAACCCTGCAGACTTGGAGTCTCCTTCCCCACCAGAACCTCCCCAAACATTGCTTGATAAATTGGACTGGGAACAATGGGTAACTGAATCAACATAACTTTCAACAGAGCATTCTAGGCATGGGGCTGGAAGACGGGAATGTTGTGTTTGAAGACCATAAAATAGGTCAGTGGAAGGGAATAAAATACAAGATGAAAGCAAAGGACAGAAGAGACCAAGTTTTGAAGAACTTTAAATGCCATACAAACGACCTTACATTAGATCCTTGAAGATAATAGGAAGCCATTGGAGATGAAATGGTCAGATATGCTTTATTTTTATTTATTTATTTTTTTTGCAGGGCAATGAGGGTTTAATGACTTGCCCAGGGTCACACAGCTAGTAAATATCAAGTGTTTGAGGTCAGATTTGAACTCAGGTCCTCCTGAATCCAGGGCTGGTGCTTTTATCCACTATGCCACCTAGCTGACCCAGATATGCTTTAGAAAAATAATTTTGGCAGCTGAGTGAAGAATGGCTTGGAATAGGAAAAGATGAGGCAAGGATACCAATTACAAAGTTATTGAATTGTCTAGATTAAGAAAGTGACAAAGACCAGAACTAGGGTAACATATTTTTGAGTGGAAAGAAGGGAATATATATGAGAAATATTGTAAGGTTAGAAATGACAAGATTTGGCAATAGATTGAATATGTGGGGTGAGTGAGGAATTGTCATCTTCAGTTATCAACTTGGATGAGTTAGAAGATAGTGGTGTCCTTGACAGCAATAGGGAACTTCAGAGAAGGGGAGGGTTAGAGAAAATTATGATGAATTCTGTTTAGGGCCTGCTGAATTTGAGATTCCTATGGGATATATAATTCAAGTCGCCCCAAATGAAATTCATAATAGATACAGAGGCCTGAGAATTATGTGCACAGGAATGTTAATTGAACCCATGGGAGCTGGTAAGATCATCAAGTGATAGAGTATAGTCAGGTATTCTTAACCTGGGGTTTGTGAACATTTTTTAAAATCATTAACTACTTCAATATAATTGGTTTCTTTTGAAATTTTATTTTATGCATTTAAAATAATTGTTCTGATAAAGGGTCCAGAGGCTTTATCAGCCTGATCAAGGAATCTATAATATTAAAAAAGTTAGAAAACCCTGGTATAGAGGGAGAAGAGAAGGGCAGAACCTTTGGGGATATCTACAAAATTAGTGCACTTAACTGGTATTATGAATCATCAAAAGAGGTTGAGGAGCACTGATCAGAGAGGTAATAAAAAAATTAGGAGAGAGTAATTTTACTAAAACCCAGGAAAGAGCTTCCAAGAGGAAGGAAGTTGTGATCATTAGTGTGAAATATTGCGAAGAGGTCAAAAAAGATGAGTATTGAGAAATAGTTATTAGATTGTGCAAGTAAGTTTATCAGTAACTTTGCAGAGAGCAGTTTCAGTTGTAAGATGGTCAGAATCTAGATTTCTGAATGTTTACAAGAGAGTGAGAGGACAGGAAGTAGAGGGACACAGTATAGATGACCTTCTCAAAAACTTAGAGGGGGAGAGATATAGGATGATAGCTAGCAGGGATAGTTAGATCAAGTGTAGATGTTTTTTATAGATGGGGAAGACAAGAATGCATTTGTAGAAAGTAGGGAAGGAACCAAAAGATAGGGATAAGGGATAGGGGGAATAAAAGTAGGGGCATGGGGCAGCTAGGTGGCGCAGTAGATAGAGCACTGGCCCTGGATTCAGGAGGACTTGAGTTCAAATACGGCCTCAGACACTTAACACTTACTGGTTGTGTGACCCTGGGCAAGTCACTTAACCCCAATTGCCTCACCAAAAAAAAAAAAAAAGTAGGGGCAATGTGTAATTTAAATTTCTAAATGTAGGTTCTAATCTGTTACCCCAGTTTTGGGGGAAAATGCCTAAAATCACTGATAAATGAGTTTAGGTTTTTAAGGGTTTATTGAAAGATAATAAAAGAAAGAGAAAGATTGAGAACAGAATTCCTACAATCTGGCAATCCTATCTTTCCTCAACTTCTCTGTGAAGTCCTCTGCCGCCACCAGGATGTCAGGAACCAAAAGGGACAGAGCTTCCTGCCCAGGCTCTCCTTCCTCCTTCCTGTCCCCTCCCAGAAATGGGAGGTTCTTCAAGGTGGTTGGTTGACTGGGCCAGAAGTTCAAAGTTTGTTAGCTTCTGAGAATGATGGTTTCTTAAGTACTCTCAAGTACCAGCCAGATGTGCTTAGAATCTAGTCAACTATAAATCAGCCAGTAATCCAGTCAAATCAGCCAGTAATCCACTCAGGTGGGCTCCTGAGTATCTGCCAAATCTTATCTATCACATTCCATTATCTTGACAGGCAATCTCCTGGAGATGATTGTCTGAGACAGGTATGAAGGAAGAGGTGGTGGGGAAAGACATTTGAATGATGTAAGATGAGGAAACAAGGAGAAAGGAGAGCTCTTAGCCAATGGACTCAGTCTTTTCAGTGAAATATGAAGCTAGACCTTCAACTTAGCAGATGGGAAGGAATGTTGTGCGGGACTGAGGAGAGCTGATTAAGTTTGGAGAAGCCACCATGGATGGTGGGATAGCAAATTGATTACCATGCTACACTGAGAATCCAGTTGAGATTAGATAACATAAATTTGTTCTGGTTCCAGTTAGTGCAGTTTCATGATTTCCTCAAGCTCCATTCAGCAGCGTAGAAATAAAAGTGAAGACAAATGGTGGAATAAATCCAAGTTAGAGGTTCAACAGGAAAGCAAGAGTGAAAAGGATTTTATAGTAGAGGAAAATATTATTGTTGTTTTTCCTTTGTTCTCAAAGAGGACCGTGACAGATGTGACTTGCAATGAATTGGATTTAAGCGAGGCAGTGCTGTGCAGTGACCAGCCTCACTCTCTCCTTCAGAGCCATCTGGGTCCATATATATGTATCAGGGTGGATGCAGTATGAGACCTTGGCCTTTTAAGCTAAGGTCTTTCACAGGTCTGTTTGCCTGAGGCAACACTTATTCAGTGATTAAGGCTAGGTAAAAAGGGAAGCAAAGAAAGGCTTCTTTTACCTAGTTAAAGATAGATAGATAGATAGATAGATAGATAGATAGATAGATAGATAGATAGATAGATAGATAGATAGATAGATAGATAGATAGATAGATAAAAGAGGGGAAAAGACCCTTAGGATTTCTGACTTAAAGAGATATAATTGCTACTTAGACCCACCCTGAGCCATCAAGAGGCCAACAATCTGGAAATGATAATGTAGGGCTAAATTGGTTCACCAACACTGAGATGGGGAAAAAAAAGAGAAGTGCAGGAGTATTGGTTTAGGAAAGAACTGAAAGAGAAGCGAATAGAGGTCATAGTGAGGGTGAAGAACAGTGTTAGGAATTGTAAGGAATAGGGGAAATGGAACAATCAAATATTATGATAAGATAAAGGAATTTCAGAGTCAATAAACATAGCAGTAGAACAATTGTGGGTGATGGCAAAATCCAGGATACAGCCATCTCTGTGTGTAGCTGAGGTGGCGTGGAAAAGTATATCATGGCACCTGAGAAGATTAAGTTACTGAGAAGTGCAAGTATTTGGGGGAGCAGCATTATATATGTTGAAGTCACCTAGCTTGGAGGCAGGAGTTGAGAAAGGAATATTTATGAGCCAGGTACTTTACTCATGAAAGAAGGAAGGATAATGTTCTAAGGTGTAGGAGTAGGGGGAGGGACAGGTATCCATAGACAATAGTCACCAGGATCTGTATGATAAATAGTCATACCATGAATCTCAAAGGAGAAAGCAAAGAGGTTTAAGATGAAAGGAATTTTGCAATTATGGATCAGACATCCTAGATGAATATTATGAAGGCAATTGGAAAGGTAAAAGGGAACCATGTTGAGGAGGGCTTTAAATGCCATTCTGAACACCTTTAATTATCCTGTAAGCAATAGAGAACTATTGAAGATTTTGAAATAGGGAAGTGGTATTAATGAAATGTACATTTTAAGTATTTAGCATCTTTGTAGGAGGTGTATTAGAGGGGTGAGACTGGAGTCACTCACGAAGACTAATTAGGAGGTTATTGTGATAGTTCATCAGAGGGGTGATGATAGATTGAATTAAGGTGGAATCTATATTAGTAGAGAGATGGGGATGGATTATAGAAGTGAAACTGATAAGACTTGGCAACTGAATGAGGATTCTGAAGAGAGATAAGAAATTTAATAAGGTGAATTTTAGTAGGGATAAATGTAAAGCCTTATAATTTATGTAAAAATAATTTTTTTTCAAATATAAGTTTAGGGAGATGACCAGATAACAGTTTGTCTCGACTCCTTGACAGATCAGTATTCATTTATTAAGTGTCTACTTGGTCATTTCTTATAATAATGTGATTATGGATCTAGATAACACACACTTATTTAAAGTCTACTGAGAAAAAGTGGCTCAGAGCATAAGCTATAGCTCTCACAATTACTACAGTGGCTATGTAACTGTAGGGGTCATTAAACTTGAGTTTCGACTTTCTAATCTGTAAAATGGAAGTAATAATTGTACTACTTACCTATCTCACAGGGCAGTTGTGATAAAATTGCCTTGTAAATGAGGTAGTTATTTAGTTGATTTCTCTACCTCCATATAGAACAGGGTTTTTAAAATATTTTTTTGAGTCACAGACCTTAAAGGCATAAAATAATATATATATTGAATTACATAGGAAGTCTCACATTGAAATACAATCTCAAAATGTTAAAACAAACAAACAAACAAAAAAACAAGTTCTTGGACCCCAGGTTAAGAATCTCTAATTTTAAAACTTCATGCAAACCTTCACATAAGGATACTTGCCAATGTGTTGAAAATCCTTTGGGGCAGCTGGGTAGTGCAGTGGATAAAGCATAGGCCCTGGATTCAGGAGGAACTGAGTTCAAATGTGGCCTCAGATACTTGACGCTTACTAGCTGTGTGACCCTGGACAAGTGTAACGATTGGAATGATGCCACCTGCTGGATACTTACTGTAGAAGAGTTCTGCCCATGAAGCGAAGGTCTTTGAGGGCAAGACCAGGAGCCTTTTCTTTGGCGGGAGGAAGTGACGCGGACTAGTGGGAGGAGGAAGGAAGAGACTGGCGCTGACTCTGGGGCTTTTTCCTGAGGACACTGGCGGAGAAGGGAGCTAGAAATGTGCTCTCCCTTTAATAGATAGGAATCTAGGCCTTTTTCTCTCTCTTTACCAAATTCTTATTCTCCTTAATAAATGCTTAAAAGTCTAACTCTTGCTAAAGCTTATAATTTATTGGCGACCACTCATTAGATATTTTAGACAGTTTAGCTAGAATTTTAGCCCTTAACAGATGGCTGACCACGAAGAGGAAAGCTAACCCTCAGTCTTCTGATCTGCTGGTTGGGTAAGAAATTTCCCCTCCCTCTCCCTTTAACTGCTAAGTACTGGCGCACTGGCTGTGTTTTCCTTTAAATTTTTTCGAATGGACCTTTTAAACTCCCTAATTACCCTATTTTTGATTTTAGTCTGTTTAACCAGACAAATGGGAGATAAGATCATGTTAATGCTTTGTTTTTGTGGATTTTCTATTTTTCTTTTTATTTTTGTTAAAAGAGCCAGCAACTTACTCACACAAGGAAATATCTCTCCCTCTCCCAACCATGCTTTTTCAGAGAAACCTGAAGAGATTCCTGCAGCTTTTCCCAGTTCTAACACTAATTGTTGCTTTAATTTTGCATGCCTGGAGGCAATGACCCACCCTCTAGAAGCTTTTAATCCCCTAGCACCTGGAGGCCAAGTGGGGGAAGAGGAATCCAGGCCTGAGTTCAAAATCAAGTCTGATTCTAATTGCTCTGGTCCCTCCCCTCCTCTCCAAACCCCACCCTCTACTCCTCCCATGGCCAAGCCCATTGCTTCCCTGGCCCGGGAAGTCCAAAGATCTAATGCGCATGCTCAACTTTCTCTAACTGCATTTGCAGCTTCAGGCTCACCCCTTCCCCAGCCTGGCTGTGCTTCTGAGACAACTTTAGAAAACCCTTTAAATTCCAGATATGCTCGTTTTGTTCATAATTTTGCTAACCTGCTTTTGTCTTTAATTAGTAATCTTATAAAGCATTTGTATGGTGAAAAGGCTGACAGACAATATAGAGGGGTTAAAGAAGAAAAACTTAAGCCGAATAAGAATGACAATCATCAACATAGTTCAAGACTCCGATTCTTTTGCCATGGAAGGGTATATATTTTACAGAAATGTAGAAGTAAGCAGCAAGGTATTGATATGAGTATTGGGGATTTTAGATATCGGAATCAAAAGTGTTCTGAATTCACTCAGAGTAATAGTATCAGTTCAGAGGTTACATAGGATTTCTATGCTATTATATGTACATTTTGAAATTAATGGTATAGGTTTATTTTCGTAGAGGTTTTCATGCATTTGAGATTGTGTTTTATACTTAGTTTCTAAAACAAGGAGAATATTTGTAAAAGCTTTTTATAGTCATGTGATCAAGTTTATATTTTATAATACTCTTATTGATATTAAGTTCATATTCATTTAGATTTCCTTAGTTTGAATTTCACTGTATTTTATTGTTCCATGTGTATTTTCTTCTATTCATTTGTCTATCTAATTTTGAAACATTGCAAGATGGTTTTGATTTTATTATACAATGTTAATTCTAGGAGTATTGTACTCCCATATTCTGAGTTGTTTGTTTTTGTTATTTTTTCTCAACTGATTATTTGATCAAACTCTTTAAAGCATTTCCCTGGCAAATTGTTTGCCATGGCAAGTGTAAATTGATTCTAGAAGTATTATTTTTGATAAGCATATTCCAAAAAAAAAAAAAAAAAAAGAGGGGAACATTTGTAAAAGTTTTCTTTGAGATTGTGTTGTGCTTTAACTTGTATTTAAATATGTTCAGATTTTTCAAAAAAGTAATTGTATACTAAGTTTAAAAAAAAAGGGGTATTATTTGAAATTGTTGCATAATTATATATTGTGTTCTGAGTCAAGATGTATTCACATTTTTTGCAATCATTTATTATCCTCAATTTTTAAATCCATATGAGACTTGGATTATGGGAACTTATCATTTAAGACACTAATTACCTTTATTCTGAGTTATCAGATGCCAGTTGGCCAAGGTGCCATCCAATCACAAGAGGAATACATGCAAGAGCAGACACTGAACTGTCACATGAGGGGAGACATGCATGAAGTCAAGGTATGGCCGAGAGAACGGCTTTTGACAAATGTTGAGGTTGGATTCTCTTGGTTTAATATTTTATTTTATTTTTCCCCACAATATTGTACAGATGGCTGGAAGTATTCATCCCACCCATCTCACTTCTACACCTGGCTTCTATGCTCCCTCCTATATGCCTGATGCCATGGACATCTCAATCCCATGCATCTGATTAAGTCTGACTCAGTTTCTTCCAATATGTTCGGTGGCATGGACATATATTCCATCCACCTATTTTAAGCCTGGCATACTGTATGGGCAGTACATATTGCTCAAGTGTGGGAATGCTCATATCCCATCATTTCTCTGTTCTTTTATGGTAACCCCCATAATTATCTCAGGTGTCATGATAAATAACAGTGTTGAATTTGGCCTTGACACCTGTTACCAATTATATTAGATTTTCTAATTTCTCATAATGGCATGAGGATAATTAGGCAGATGATGCAAAAAGTGAGGAAACAAAGATAAAAATTATTTTTAAAAATTAATATCGCAGCAATTGTCTTCTCAATTACCCTCCATAAGGGGGGACTATAGTAAGATTATAATTTTAAAGAATGTTTCAATTTTTGTTTTATTATATGTTTCATGTGTAACAACTAAGATTCTGTATTCCCTTAGACATGTTTTTGAGAACTTTCATTGTTTGATTTGATTATTGACAAAGCTATTTTAAAGTTGTATTAAGCTCAATTTTGTAGGAAATTTTCCTGGCTGATTACCAGCATCCACACATCAACCCCTGAAAAGACTTCCATTCCACGACTACACCTAGAGGATATCTGAGAAAGGACTTTCAGAGACTTTAAATGAACAGTTTTGATTTGTTGTTTTTGTTGGTTTTTTTTCTCTTTCTGTTATAATATACACCATCTGTAACATGTATTCTCTGCAGAGGCCCTCCCTTTGCAAGACTAATGTCAAAGCGTCGGTTCATGAGGACAAAAAATCGCCCCTCTGGACAAAACTTTCCTCTCTTCCTTTTCTATATTGTTGTTCACATATTATTAGTTAGCAATAGTTATTATATTCTTTTTACTGTTCCGTCAAGGAAACATTTTGTTTCTTGAGGAACAACAGGAGGGACTGTAACGATTGGAATGATGCCACCTGCTGGATACTTACTGTAGAAGAGTTCTGCCCATGAAGCGAAGGTCTTTGAGGGCAAGACCAGGAGCCTTTTCTTTGGCGGGAAGAAGTGACGCGGACTAGTGGGAGGAGGAAGGAAGAGACTGGCGCTGACTCTGGGGCTTTTTCCTGAGGACACTGGCGGAGAAGGGAGCTAGAAATGTGCTCTCCCTTTAATAGATAGGAATCTAGGCCTTTTTCTCTCTCTTTACCAAATTCTTATTCTCCTTAATAAATGCTTAAAAGTCTAACTCTTGCTAAAGCTTATAATTTATTGGCGACCACTCATTAGATATTTTAGACAGTTTAGCTAGAATTTTAGCCCTTAACACAAGTCACTTAACCCTTGTTGCCCCACAAAAAAAAGAAAAGAAAAAGAAAATCCTTGAAGAGATGGCAGTCAGTCAAAAAGCATTTATTAAGTATTTACCATGTACTAGGCACACTGTCACCTGTTACAGTTTGGCATTCCACAGTTCTTTCCACCAGAGAGTTTTTCCTCATATCTGATCCAAATGTCTCTTGCTGTAGTGCAGGAGCATAGGATAGACTAAATAGTAGAGTGGGTAGAATGCTGAACCTGGAATCAACAAGACCTGACTTCAAATCTGTTCTCAGATGTGACCCTAGACAAGTCACTTAATCTCTGCCTTCTTCAGTTTTTTATCTATAAAATGAGGATGATAATAATAACTACCTCCTAGGGTTGTTGAGAGAATAGAATGATATATTTGTAAAGTGCTCTGCAAACCTTAAAGTAAATATAAATGTTAGTTTTCATCATCATCATTAACTGCAGTTAGAAGGAACCTCTGAGGCCATCTATCCCCACCCTCTCATTTTACATTTTAGGAAACTGAGGCTGAGAGAGGTTAAGCAATTTGCCCAAGGGATTTGAATCCAGGTCCTTAGTCTAGTCCTCACTGCAAACAGAATAGCTTTTTGCTCCCTCAGCTTCTTCCATCAGGATGACAATATTTCTCCATCACAGAAATTTACCCAGACACTCCATTTGTCATTTTTAATGCAATTACAGTAATACATTAAAAATTCTGATTAATAGTAATATGAAAAAGTGATTTAAGTCACAAATAATTGGGGAAATGCATATTAGAACAAGTCTGAGGTACTACTTCATATCCATCAGATTGGCTAAGATAACAGAAAATGAAAATGACAAATACTGGAGGGGATATGGGAAGATGGATAAACTAATGCACTGTTGGTGAAGCTGTGAACTAGTTGAACAATTCTAGAGAGCAATTTCGAAGTAAGATTGTAAAGCTATAAAACTTTGACTCCTCAAAGAGGTAAAAGAAGAAGGATAAGGACCAATATGCACAAAAATTTTATAGCAGGTTTTCTTGTGGTAGAAGAGAATTAGAAATTATGGGGATACTCATCAATTGAGAAATGGATAAATAAATTATGGTATATGAGTGTTATGGATTGTCAGAAATGATGAAGGGATGGTTTCAGAAAAACCTAAAAGATATATGAATTGATTCAAAGAGAATTGAACAGAACCAGGAAAACAATTTACAAAATACTGGCAACATTGTAGAGATAATCAACTGTGCGAGACTTAGTAACTCTGATTAATACAACAACCCACCACAATTTCAAAGTTTTAATGCTGAAAAATGCTTCTACCCCCAGATAGAGAACTGATGGACTCAAAATGCAGATTGAAACATACTTTTCTTTTTCTTTTATTTCCTCATTTCTTCCCTTCCTTCCCCCCTCTTTTCCTTCCTTCCTTTCTTCCTTGAACATGGCTAATACACAAATATATTTTGTATAACTTTGTATGTGTAATGAGTATTTTATTTCTTTCCTTCTCAATGGGTGTGTAAGGGGGTGAAGTGAAGGAGAGGATTTGGAACTGAAAATAAGAAAAAAAATTGAATCTAAAAAAAAAGAAAAATTTACCCCTTCCACCCTTCCCTGCCAAAAAACCTATATGAAGACTTCCACATTTCACTAGGGGCTGCTGTCCAAGTTTCCAAAATTAGTTACGGTTATTCTCTCTTTTCTTCCTTGGCTGAAGGCAAGTGGTGTGGTGGTGGAAGCAGACATTTTCCCAAGCTCCAATTTTCTAAATAAGGAAGAAAAGGCACTTTGGTGACCTTTCCTGGATATATTGTCTGGGGTCTGAAAACTAGATTCCTAAACAAAGCATTTATTTTAAGTGATTGTTCAGTTGCACTCTAAGGGAATACTGCATTTTGACCCCTGGATAGAGGGATTCAATCCTGATTAATTTTGACTCATTGTTGGCAACAAGAATTTTCAGTAATAACACGGATTCATTTTTATAACTCTTTATGGACGCAAAGCAATTGACATATTTTTTTCATTTGATCCTCACGGCAATCTCACGAGAGAGGAAGCACAATGATTATCCTCATCTTGCAGATAAGGAAACTGAGGATCAGAGTGTTTAAGTGATTTGCCCAAGTTTAAATAATTTATAAGTAGCAAAGTCAGTCTACCTAGGTCTTCTGGCTCTAAGTCCAAGACTCTCCTTTCCCAGACCAGATCTTTCCTGAACTTTAAGAAACAAACTCAAGAGCCTTGAATCAAATAAGATTGATTTTCAATTATTTTTCCCCACTACCATCCACATACTCTGAGCACTGAAGTTCAACCACAGATGGAACAGTCAATTCATTTTATTCACAATAGAAATATATTAAGCACATAGCAAGCTAGAGCCCCTCAGAACATAAACTCTAAGGCCTGACATTTCCTAGCTGTGTGCAAGCAACTTTCCCTCTTGGGGTTTGTTTCCTTATCTGTAAAATGGGGGCAATGGTGCTTATACTACTATACCAATGAGGTCCTTGTAAATTTTACAATGCTAGAGAAATACGAGTTCTCATCATTATCATTGCTATTGGGAGGCAGTGTGGTGTAGTGGATGGAATGATAGATTTAGCATCAGGTTCAAATCCTTCTTCTGAAACATGCTAGCCATGTAACCATAGGGAAATCACAACTCAGTACCCCCAGGCAGCTCCCTATGACTCTAAGTCACAGAAGTGTTCCTGATTTTGTGTTGATTCACATTACAACCAGGGGTATTATGGGTAGGGGGGGGTATACTTATGGTGGGAATTCCCATGTAAAAGTTCCCTACAGTAATGAAATAATAGATATAGATCTCCCCCCAAACTTTTTTGTATGTAACCTGAGCTAAACAGTCCATTGTCATGGGATGCTCTCCTTGTTGGTGGAGATCAATTCCCTACACCTGTGTGAAGGGTGAGCGGAGTTGGAGAGAATAGGTGAGAGAAGAGATTTTCAGTCTCCTCGGGTTCTCCTGACCTCTTCCTTAAGTATTGAAACTATTCCTTCAGACAAGCTATTTCCTCAAGTAATTATAATAACAAATGTAGCATGGAATTTTGTGTATGACTCTCAGGGAGGAAAGAATAGATATTTCTAATATCTGCCTCCCCTAACCTTTCTCCAAGGGAGACTTTGGTTCCTGTCAGGAGGGGAACCAGAAGGTTGGGGTCAGAGGTTGCCCCCTCTTCTTTCCTCAGCCTGAGGGGATACCTGGTTAGAATTATATCTACTTGCTTCTTTAAATAGTGTTAGTATAAAGGAAGTAACTCTTAAGTTGAAGATAAACTCTTTATCACTATTTCTTAACAGGGGAAGTGGGACCCCAAGCCTACATCTAAGGCTTGACTGTCTTCCCACTAAATACTAGTAGTTTCAAAACTTAAGATAGTTGTATTAATATTAATTGATATTAAGATGATAAAAATGACTTCTCCATGATCATGCATGAAATGTCAGAGCCAAAATTCAAAACCAGGAGCCTGTATTCCAGGTCTGGGGCTCTTCCCTCTACAAAATATAGCCTCATATCAGTTTCACCAACAATTTTGAGCACTAGGTTTGAAGGTAATATTCTCAAAGGTCCCTGTCAGGAACATAAGCCTATACCTGTGGAGAAAAAATAGACATAATTTCTTAGATATTACTATCCTATACCTTGGAGAATATTTTCCAATTTCTTTTCCCTTGTTGTAGGGAATTTCCCTTCATCTGTCAATTCCCTGATTTGGACATAGATCAAGTGTTTTTTGTAGCACAATGAAAGAAGCCTCAACCTTGAATTGACCTAAATGATCTTGGTATTTCCATGTTTGAAGCCAAGAATTGCTTCCTTTGCTGGGGAATCAATGTTGGTTCTCCTAAATCAAGAACTTCTACTCCAGATGTCCTCTGTGAGATTAAAATTGGATATTAGATCATAAATCTCCCCTCTTTAACCTTTCCCTTAATTTATCTCCCAGACTAGTAAATGGAAGAAGCTTCTGGTCTATAGTTAGAGCTTTTATTGTGTGGTAGTTACCAGGTGATGTTGATTAGAGGGATAGGAAAGTAGAAATACAAAACAAATAGTCTTAAGTCTAAGCTTAGTCTATATTCCGTATAAAACTCACCAAAAGCCCAAGGCCACCTTTGGGGGGAGAGAGAGAGAGAGCCAAGCACGTGCTGCTAATGGCGAGCCGGGCCGCGTCCAACTCCAGTCTGCGTCTGTCTGTGTGTCACACCAGTCATCGGACCAGGAGAGCAGGCAAGAGATTTCACTTCCGTTCTCTCCTTGCCTTTTAAGCTCGCACCCCGGAAGTGGAGTGCTTAGCAGCCGGACTGACGTGCGTAACCCATACACGGCTGTCAGTCTCCTCCCCGAAAGGGTGGTCCTTTAAAAAACTGGCGTCTTTCCGTATTCACTAACCGACTGTTAAAAAACTTTTTACCATACCTCCTAGCCCCAATCCCCTTATTCTCCAGTGGGACTCTGGGAAATTCCTCCCTTGAGACTGAAAAGAGATTTATCATTCAGACTTCTCTTAAAAGATGCTCTGGAATCAAATACTGATTATAATTGTGTATTGGAGCATTTACAGGGCCGGAAAAGAAGTTGAGGCATAGGTATGTGTAGGGATAGTACTATGGAAGAAGGAGGGAATATTCCAGTGCCTGAGATTCCTCTCCTAGGTAAGAAAACATTATCTAGGGGGGTCCCAGAGGTTTTAGTGCAGTTGAAAACTTAAAGCTTAAAACTGCACTAAGACTTTGGGGACAGCCTGTATAGGGAAGCAGGACAAGCAAGCCAATCATCATTGGCCCTTATGAGCAGCTTTTCATTGCCCCATGAAGAGGTATAACAGGCAGAAGGAGTATCAAGGAAATGAAATAAAATGACCCACATGGTGACAGAAACCTTGCATTTGAGTCATGGATCTTACACTTCCCAGCTATGTCAGCTTAGACAAGTCACTGCCTTTTGTGTGTGTGTGTGTGTGTGTGTGTGTGTGTGTATGTGTGAGGCAATTGGGGTTAAGTGACTTGCCCAGGGTCACACAGCTAGTAAGTTTTAAGTGTCTGAGGATGGATTTGAACTCAGGTCCTGAATCCAGGGCCAGTACTCTATCCACTGAGCCACCTAGCTGCCCCCAAGTCACTGCCTTTTGAAACCTGACTTTCCACATCTGAAAAATGGAGATAATACCTGTATGAGATGCTCCCCAAGGCTATTGTGAGATAAAAGCTTTGTTAAACTTCCAGGATTGTAGAAGTGGGAGCCATTATAATTATGAAAATGGGATTTGTTTAGAAAACTGTGGAAAGGTATTAGCAAGTTTTCTGGTATGAACTCATCTCATTTTCTAGGTGAGGAATCTGAAGTACAGAGAAAGAAACAACTAGTTTGAGGACACACGATTAAGTAGGATGTAAGAATACAGAGTGTGTTCAGGGAAGACTAGTAATCCTGCTGTTAAGTCTGCTAAGCCCTTTTCAGGGCTGCTTTCCACCTTTGATGTCTACCTGATCCACCCAACTCTTACCTCTGGCCCCCAAAAACTGTAGCATGTGCAGTAGCTACATCCTGGTAAACCATTTCAGCAGATAGGCTAAACTAGGTTGAGGGTAAACAAGGGCTCTCAAATCCATTGGTGAGTTAGGGGTGTGTATACCCCAAGCATATGAAGAATTATAGAATATTGTGGGACAAAATGGTGCCTCAACTGGTCTTGTAAACACTGCTTCTCCTCCAATTAAATAATAGCAATAAATTTTGGTCCAATGGGGGGAAAAGAGAAAAAAACAGCTTATTAGCTCCTTTTCAGTTTCCCTGATAACTTCTAGCCTTGAAATTGTTCTCAGATCAAGAATTATAGAATTGATGGCTGGAAATAGGGATTTCAAAAGTTTCTATATAAAAGAGAATTTATATCTTTTTTTCCTACTGTGTGAAATGGTAAAATTATGTTTCCTCTTTTGATTTCAGCTGTAAGAACTAAAAAAGCCTTAACCAAATATATATTGATTCAAAGAGGACTGGCAGACATAGTCAGAAGACTGGGATTTGGGACCTAATTCTGTCACTGAATACTTCTCGGTGGCTAGGACAAGTCACAACCTTGGAATGAATAAAACCATCAATAAGCACTTATTATATATATATATATATGTATATTATATATATGTATATATGTATATATATACACATATATACATATATATGTATATATATACACACACATATATATATACACATATATATACACACACATATATATATATACACATATATATTAGATATAGATATAGATGTAGAGAGAGTATTGCATATAAATGTATAAGGTAGAAGAGGAGACTACATAAAACTAAGGATCTCTATTACATAGAGTTTGCTTTTTTTTAAGGATATAACACATTCAATATGTAACTTTTTTGGTCTTAGGATCACAGTGTCCACATTCAGAGAAGTCTCATCACCAAAAAGCTGGACACCTGGTGATGATGTTGCTTTTGACCACAGAAACTCATTAAATCATTTACCGAAACACAAAAGGGGTTACAATATGTAGATGGAATGTATACCCTCTGGATAAAATCAAGGATATTCTCAAGTACTTCGATTTTATGTCACATTTACTTACATGGAAATTTTGCTACAGTTGTCTGCTCCCTTATAGCATAGCATGAGTCTCTTTTATATCTTTTATTGATATTTTCATTTTTTCACATCATTATCACTTCCCACTGATTCCCCTGCCTTACTCCCCTCTTCCTCACTATCACAGATTTCTTCTTTGAAACAAATAAGTACAATCAAGAAATGCAGATCAACATATTGTCCATATCTGAAAACATGACTTGGTGCCTACCACTAATCTATCACCTCTCACTAGAGGCAGGAGGCAGGCTTCACAACAAATGATTTTCAGTTACTGCATTGATTTTATTTCTGAAGTCATTCATTGTTGGATTCCTTTACATTATTGTGGCCATGATGTAAAGCATTCTCTCGGTTCTGTTTATTTCACTCCATTGCTTCATTTAAGTAACCCTAAATGTATCTAAATTTTTCTTATTGTTCAATAATATTCCATGACATTCATAGACCACGATTTTTTAGGATTATATAGTCATAGATCTAGAGCTGGAAGGGATCTTAGGGCCCAATACCCTAATTTTTATAGACAAGGGATCTGAGGCCCAGGGAGGCCTGCCCAAAGTCACACAAGCATCAGAGGAAGAATTTGAATCTAGGATCTCTGGCTCCAGAGCCACTGCTCTGTCAGACAGTCAACAAGAATTTATTAAGCACCTACTAGTATCACGTTAAGTTTTTTTTAAGTAATAAACCTTTTTAGTTATAGTTTGGGGTTCTAATTTTTATCCCTCCTTCCTCCCCTCACTCTCCCTGAGACAGTAAGCAATAGGTTATACATGTACAACTATGTAAAACATTACTATATTAGTCATTATGTATAAGAAAACTTGAATAAAAGAAAAAAAATGAAAGAAAGTGAAAAATAACATGCTCCAGTCTGTGTTCAATCAACATCAATTCTTTCTTTGGACGTGGATAGTGTGTTTCATCAATAGTCCTTTGGGATTGTCTTCAGAATAATTAAGTCTTTCACAGTTCTTCATCAAACAATATTGCTGTTCTCTGTGCCCAATATTCTTGTGGTTCTGCTGTCTTCACTATACATAAGTTCATACAAGTTTTTTCACGCCTTTCTCAAATCATCCTGCTTGTCACTTCTTATAGCATAATAATATTCCTTCACCATCATATACCACAGCTTGTTTAGCCATCCCCCAGTTGATGGGCATATCTTTGATTTCCAATTCTTACCCACCACAAAAAGAGGCTATAAATATTTTTGTACAAATAGGTCTTTTCTCTTTTTGGTGATGTCTTTGGGATATAAACCTAACAGTGGTATTGCTGGATCAAAGGGTACACACAATTATATATCCCTTTGGGCATACTTCCAAATTTATTGTGTTAAGGCAAGAGATAGTTCCTACTCTTTTTGATAGTTCCTATTCTTATGGAGTTCATTGTTGTTGTTGTTGTTTGTCCTTCATTCTTGAAGAGGATCATGACATCCGGGTGATGTCACCACTTGCAGTGAACTGGATTTAAGTGAGGGAGGGCTATGCAGGGTCACCAACCTCACTGCCTCCTCCAGAGCCATTTGGGTCCAGTGGCAAGATATATATCAAGACAACTGAAGATGGCCTCAAATGTTTAAGGCAATTGGGGTTAAGTGACTTGCCCAGGGTCACACAGCTAATAAGTATCTGGGATGAGATTTTAATTCAGGTCCTCCCAAGTGCTCTATCCACTGCTGCCCCTTGGAGCTCGTAGTATGATGGGGGAGACAATATGTAAACAATTATGTAAACAATTATGTATAAGCAAGATATATGCAAGATAAATTGGAGATAATCAATAGAGGGAAGACACTAGAATTTAGCGAGATTAGGAAATGCTGCTTCTTCTTTTTTTTAATTGAGGCAATTGGGGTTAAGTGACTTGCCCAGGGTCACACAGCCAGTAAGCGTTAAGTATCTGAGGTCAGATTTGAACTCAGGTCCTCCTGAATCCAGGGCCAGTGCTCTATCCACTGTGCCACATAGCTGCCCAGGAAATGCTTCTTGTAGAAGGTAGGATTTTGGTTGGGATTTGAAGGAAGTGAGGGAAGCCAGTAGTAGGAGATGAGAAAGGAGAGAATTCCAGGCATGGGGGGTGGAGCCAGTAAAAATGCACAGAGTGAGGAAATGGGGTAACATCGTTTGTGAGAAATAGCAAGGAAGACAGTGTCTCTGTATCACAAAGTACTTAGGGAGTGAGGAGAGTAAGGTGTAAGACAAGAAGGGTAGGAGGGCAGGTTATGGCTTTGAATGGCAACCAGAGGATTTTATATCTGATTCCTGGAGGTAAAAGGGAACTAGTGGAGTTTATTGAGTAGGGTTGACATGTTCAGACCTGTACTTTAAGAAGAATGAAGAGACTTGAACCTCATTGGTCATTATTGTCATCTTCCTCCCACCTATATCTTGTACTCTACCCCTGGATCCTATAGCTCTGTTGCCTTATTTTACTTTGGAATCCTCCACCACATTTTCTAGTAATCTCTACCCCATGCCTCAGGGTATGTATGTCCCCTTTCCTTTCTACCATCCTTTCTTTTTTTTTTTCTTTTAGTGAGGCAATTGGAGTTAAGTGACTTGCCCAGGGTCACACAGCTAATAAATGTTAAGTGTCTGAGGCCAGATTTGAACTCAGGTACTCCTGACCCGAGGGCCAGTGTTCTATCCATTGTGCCACCTAGCTTCCCCTCTACCATCCCTTCTTACAGTGGAATGTAAGCTTCTTGAGGACAGGGACTGACTGTCTTGCTTGTATTTGCTTCACTAGTACTTAGTCTACTTGTATCTATCTATCGATGTATCTATCTATGCTGTTTTTCTGTTGTTCCATGCTTCCTCCTCCAATGGATGGAACCCCTTTTTTTTTCCTACTTCTTTACTGTCAGGATCCCTATGACAAGACCACCACTCTCTTTTCACTCTTCTCTTTTTACTATTAGGAGACACCTTGTTTTCCAGAGCCAAGGCCTAGCAAACAAGCTATACTCTGAGTTTGGCATAACAACAATTCTTTATACTCACCCTCTGGATAAATTCTGTTTCAGCAAAATCACAGAAGTGCTTCACACCAACCCCAGCTGTCCCTGAACTTGGACAATCACCTTCAGGAACCACATTCTAGTAATGAAGCTCTGCTATGAATCAAATTTGTCTCATTGTTGCTATTACCCCTCATTATTACAGCTATAGCTCACTGTGTGTTTCTTTGTCAAGCCACTACTATGTTTACATATCAAAATTTAGCTTGGTACCAGAACAGCCCCCAGCGCACATGTCTAGTTTGCTTTCTCCAATGAAATAAAGAAGGCTTTTTGCCTGTAACCCCTGTGATCTCTTTGGTAATTGATTTTCAGAGTTTGACATTACTAATACAAAAAGGTCCACTAAAATATTTTTGGGTGTTTAGGCATTATACTTTATGATGGGATATTTTACTTTTTGATTTCCTTTCATTCCTCCTGTAACTTTTGGTTAACTGAAAAACCTGTCTTCTGTTATTAACCTCACCCGACCAAAACCTTCCCCAAGGGATGTAAAAATTTATTTATTCTTAAACATTCCTTAGATAAGAAGCCAGAGGAAGAATCTCAATTGTCCTTGACACCCTGTCACATGTATAACACCCCCTCAGTTGGCCTATTGTGAATCCTCCAAATTAAGTTTATTCTGTAACCTGACTTAGTTTGCCTATAGGGTTTTTTTTTTTTAATGAGGTTTGTTGTTTCCTTAGGAGATATATGAGATTATGGTTCTGTTTAAGGTTGTTCAATTCTGGGGCAGCTAGGTAGTGCAGTGGATAAAGCACCGGCCCTGGATTCAGGAGGACCTGAGTTTAAATCCTGCCAAGTCACTTAACCCTTACTGCCTGGCCAAAAAAAAAAGTGTGTTCAACTCTTATGACATTAAAGGAAGCATGCTATTATTAATCTGTGTTTTCTTTTCTTTTTTTAATATAGCCTAAGAGGAATGTACAAGATTGTGACATGTAAAAGATTTCTTTGTTGCTCATGTTATTTTTCCTATAAGAGGCTTTGTTAGAATCCTAACAATTGTTTAAATTTAATGTTTTCTCTGTGGCCTGAATCCATGCTTGAACATAATAATAAAAATTTCTGTGTTGTGATAAATATATTTTATCTATCACATGAACTGAGAGAGAAGATATTTCTCTCATAACTTCTTTCTTTAACCTCTTTGTGATAATATCGGGATCATGAGTTCAATTCCCTTGATGGAGGTTGAGGATCAGAGACAATTAATCATTGACACATCAGCATCACATTATGTGTGATAAACTGTATGCGCTTTATTATTGGGACTGCTGAGTATTTAAGGCAAAAAAACCACAAAGAAATCAAATAAAGTCTCTGCAAGAATAATCCTAAGAGAATAAGAGTAATTTTTCACCCTTTCAGCCTTGACCTGGCAGAACTTGTTCCAAACTTAGGCAGAGCAAAGTTTGTACACAAGCATTGTTTCTGGAATTCAGGCCTTGACCACAAAGTTTCCTAGGAGACTTGCTGCTTTGGTGACCATGGGCCAAGCCTGGGGAGGGGGAACTCAGTCAGAGGGGCGACAGAGAGCCCCTTGGGTTTGCCACAGTGATACAACCATTCTGTGTGCGGAATTTCATTGTATACTGTGAGAATTAGAGCACTACCAACCTGTTGAAGAAGACATTGCAGGGAAGCTCGACCATGAAAAGAAAGCATGTGAGTTAGCGTCTGGAAGTGAACTTTTCTGTGGTTTCGAAGGTCAGATTGGCATCAGGAAGTGATGTCTGCTGCCCGTGGGTCATGTCAATCAGTGTTACCAGCCAATTAGCTTGGAGCTCTGTGTGTGTGTGTGTGTGTGTGTGTGTGTGTGTGTGTGTGTGTGTGTGTGTATGGCCATTTTTCCTGTTTCACAGGAGGCTTTTGGGAGAAGCTGTGGAGAAGCGAGGGCTTTTCATTTCCAGACCTCAGCTTGGCGGGAGGACAGATGTTGGTCTCTCTTAGGTAGTTAGATAAAGTTTGCTTTTGACCTCTCTCCCTCTCTCTTCACTAACTTCTAATGCACTTTAATAAATACTTAAAAGGCTAAATTCTTGCTAAAGCTTCTAATTTAAGGTGACCACTCATTAGATTTTAGACAACACAGCTAGAATTTTAGATCTTACAATACTCACTCCTGCTTCCAGATAACCTATTAATATAATAATAACCCCTGTACAGATACCAGGGAATGCATGCTGTTCCCTCTTCTCAGGGCAGTGATAGGTAGCTAAGAGAAAAATGTAGCTTTCTTTATCCTTTTAGTTCTTATCTTTAAATCATGAAAAAACTTTTGACCCCCCTCCCCGCCAAAACCTCAGGGTAGCCCATCTACAGTGTTTTCTTGATTACTGTCTCAGCACTTCCTCTCTATCTTACCATTTCCTGCCTATGGCCATTACTTTTAATTGCTAAACTGCCACCCATGCTTCTAATAATTTCTTACAGTGCTAATGCTTTCAGCAATTAAAAAAAAATTTAAAGCACTTTCAGTATTTCTTTTCACATTGTGAGAAAATAATTATTAACAATAAATTTCTTGGGGACCAACGGACCCAGTTTTAGTCCCTTTCTCTCCTCCTTACCCCAGAAAGTTCAGTTCTTAGGAGGAAGTTTTCATTTTGTTCAGGGCCAGTCCCAGGTATACAATAGGAATGAAGATAGATTTTTTCCCCTCTAGCTCACTGAAGGACTGATGGGATTAAACCACACCTAGATAATGGACTTTGCCTTGAGCAACTAGGGGGAAAGAGTCTTTTTGCACACTTCCCACTGATGTCATCTGTAGAGATCATTTTAATTTGGACCACCCTCACGTCATATCAACCAATGGAACTGAATGATGCTAACCAATTAGCTTTGATCAATGTATAGTGACCCGCCTCTATCAAAAGAGGATAAAAGCTGAGATCATGTGAAGTCACCATCTTCTTGGCATTCTCGGCTTCCTGTTCCCACTGTCACTTGGTGCGCACTCTTAGGATAGTGTCTCTCTGAGAGACAACATGGCACTGGGGCTTTTCTGCTTGTGTTAACTGGCACACGGTCAATTCTTTACTGATATTCAATATCAATGAATAATAAATACTGCCAAAATGGGTGCAATAGTAATTGTTAAATAAATAGCCATTAATATATAAGTAGCAATAATTTAGAAAGTACAGTCTAGCAGCAATAATTTAAAAAACACAACATCAACACTATGAAAGAAGATACTGGCAAGTATAATGTGTCCAATTTTAGGAAACTGAGGCTCAGAAAAATTAAGTGACTTGCCCCAGGTCACTTTGCTAGCTAGCAAATAGCTAGTTTGCAAACCCCAAACCATGGTCTTTAAATTCTCCAGCCAGGAGCAGCTAGGTGGCACAGTGGATAGAGCACCAGCCCTGAAGTCAGGAGGACCTGAGTTCAAATCTAGCCTCAGACACTTAACACTTACTACCTGTCTGACCCTAGGCAAGTCACTTAACCCCAATTGCCTCACTAAAAAAAAAAAATTCTCTATCCAGTGTTCAGTTCACTATACCAATTTATTTTTCAGTCACTTATTTATCCATACCATGAGATGGCATAGTTAAAAGGGTACTGGACTTGGTATTAAAGGGCATGGGGTGTAATCTCACTTTGCTACCTATTTCTTATGTGGCCTTGTGCAATCCACTTCTCTTTAGGTCTGCATTTCTTCAAATAAAGGTCTTGATCTAGGTGATTCCCAAGATACCTTCTAAGTCTAACATTCTCTGCTCCTCTGTATGTACTACCCATTTCATCCAAAAGAAATAATTCCCAGCTGAGTGTAATTCATTGTAAAACCCCACCAAATTAAGGACTTCCTCTGGCTCCTCATTTTCCCACCAGAAGTTGTCTTAAATATAAACTGTGCCTTCTCTGTGCCTAATATTTAAAGGAAAAGCAACAGATTTGTCCAGATGTTTGGAAATATCATCTGGATATTTAGCTGCACAAAGATAAAGGGACTCTGGGAAATTGACTTAATTATCCTTTTTCTTTTTACTGTCTTGGTACAGTACAGAGCCACAGAGTCAAAACATTGATATTTTGAAGAAGCTAAATTTAAGTATTAACTTAGTGGTCTCCCCTATCCCCAACCACATTCCTTCTCTATTCCCCAGCTAGGGAACAGAACACATCTGCCAAGGGAAGTAACCAAGGTACTCAAGGCTTGGTGGCAAATGATAAATGAAAAATCAAACTAAGTACCCAAATTCTTAGACAGATGAAGTAGGAGCTTCACTCAAAGCCATATAAACGAAATGAGACATTGCTGAAAACCCATTGGAGGTGGAGGGAGCTGTCTCATTGAATGAATCAAAGATTGTGCGAGATTCCAGGTCACAAAAAATAAGGCTCTAGAACTTGAACAATTTATGTGAAAATATTGTGAGTAACTTCCTATAATTCAACCAAACTAATAGCAATACTGGGGGTTTTCCCCTTTCTTTTCTTTTCATAATTTCTTTATTATTTTGGATGAGAAAACAGAAGCTTATATTTTTGTCCAAGGTCTTTGCTGAATTCACATGTCATTTGAGACAGTTGTAATAAAGCACAAAATAAAAAGCACTGGGCTTAATTAAAAGAGCAGTAGACCTGGTTTGAATCTCAGATTTGCCATGCACTAGATAGGTTGCTTTGGATGAGACACTAAAGTGCCAAATGAACTCTTTTAGTTCCAATTGCACAGTTCTATGAATGTTGGTCCTAAATTTGTCCTTCCTGGTCATAGCTTGAAGAAAGAATAGGAATAATTTCCAAATTATCTCAAGCCTGGAAGACAACATTTGGGAAAGGAGAGAGAAAAAAAAAAAAGATGAGTTACTAGCTTTACATAATCCTCCACAATAGGGAAGATTTGCATGTTTCTGTCATTTCTGATGATGTGAACTATTTTGTAAATATATGTGTGTACATGCATCTACATGTATGTGTGTATATATGTATATGAGTGTGTGTATATGTGTTTATATATCACAAAGATGCCTTTGTAAAGTAATGTACACATGCAATTGAACTGTTTTTTATTTAATTAACAACACATGCCTTAAGAAGGCAAGTAGAGGATAGCTAGGTGGCACAGTGAATAGAGCACCGGCCCTGGAGTCAGGAGTACCTGAGTTCAAATCCGGCCTCAGATACTTAATACTTACTAGCTGTGTGACCCTGTGGAAGTCACTTAACCCCAATTGCCTCACTAAAAAACAAAACAAAACAAAAAACAAATAACAAAAAAAAGAAGGCAAGTAAAATAATTGATGGAGAGTTGGGCTTGGAGTCAGGAAATTAGAAGTCAGAAGGATCTAGCTGTGTGATCACATGCAAATTAATTAACCTATCTGAATTTCATGCAACTTTCTACAGCTTATTTAGTAATCTATGGATGGATTATGATCTGTTTTGGCTGACTAGGTTTGTTCCATACTAAAGAAATCACAGGTCCTTCTTGTATTTGGCCCCCAAAGTCCCTTCCACCTCCTAAATTCTGTAATTCTGTGAAGTATACATTTTATGGGAGAGGTTGGTAAGAATCCCAGCAAGTTAAGCTTTAGGTTATTGTTCTTAGCTGTCAAAAAAACAACCAACCAAAACTAAAGTCTTCTCAAGGGAAGTCTTGAAATTAAGCAGGTGAAAACACCATTTTCCTTGAAACATTTTAAACAAAGCTTAATATAAAGGGTCTCCCACTCTTTTATTTCTATCCCAATTTCCCCAAAGCAAAGTTGGCTTTGTTGGTTTAGAACAATTCATGGCTATTCCAAATACACTTACCCCTTTTTTTCCTTCCTGTTGCTTTTCTTTAGGTTGGCCCTTGATGATGCTAACCATTCCCAGCTGTGCTTTCTTGAAAGTAGACCCTGTCTTGGCCCAGCCTGGCATGCTTTTATGGAAGAAGGATTTAAAAGCCAGCCTCACTTCAGGGAACTAAGGAATACTTAATCCAGAGAAGAGAAGACTTGGGGTAGGAGGCAAGACACCATAACTGTAACAAGTATTTGAAGAGATCTCATGTGGATCAGGGAGGGATTTGATTCAATTCATTCTACTCCAGAACAAAGAACACTAAATGTAAGTTACAGAGAAGCAGATTTAAACTTGATGCAAGGACAAACTTTCTAATATATTCTTCTGTCCTAACGTAAATGGGCTGCCTCTGGAGATGGTGGATTCCCCTTTCCTAGGGGTCTTCAAGCAAAGACTTGACTATTTCCCACGGATATTGTAGGGCACATGCTAGTGTAGGTAGAGACGAAATTAGATGACCCCTAAGTTCCCTTCCAAATCTGAGGTTCTGGGAGCCTGTGATGCTTCTGTGACTTGACCTAAACTATTAAGAATTTATTAAACACTCAGCATGGGGAGGCCTGCTTCATAGACCAAGCCTTAGATGCTCCTGCAAATCCACATGATCTTAGACAGGTAGTATCCTCTGCAAGGATTCTAAACTTGGGAGGGTGTGTGTACTTGTGAGCTTTTAATATTCTGATAACTGGATTTCCATATAATTGGTTTCCATTTTAATGCTATACATTTAACTTTATGGATTTAAAAGCATTATTCTGAGAAGGGTTTCATAGGCTTCACCAGACTGCCCGAGGGGTCCATGATACAAAAAGGGTTAAGAACCCCTGCTTTAATGGAAAAAAAAAGCCAAGGCCCAGGATTCAAGAGACCTAGGTTCTAGTCTCATTTTTGCTTCCAGTTCTGGGTTACTTTAGGCAAATCAAGTGACCATTTTGTCCAAGTTTCCTTCTCCTAAGTATGGATAATCACAGTATAGGCCTGATGGGGAATGCACAGCTCTGTTCAGAGGCAGATAGGTCTTGAGAGGCTTACTACCAGTTTGGTTACAGGGTGATGTGTTTTTCCACCACAGCAGATCCATAGAAAACAATCTTTGCTATTGGAGGGAGTGATCACATGAATGAAATTACGTGTCCTGGAAGTAGTGAACCAACTGATCAGTCAACAAACAGCTAGGTGGTTTAGTGAATTGAGTGCCAGGCATGGAGTTAGGAAGACTTGAGTTCAAATCCAGCCTTAAACATTTACTAGCTGTGAGACCCTGGGCCAGTCACTTAACCTTGTTTTTCTCAGTTCCTTATCTACAAAATGAGCTAGAGAAGGAAATAAGAAACCACTCCAGCATTTTTGCCAAAAAAACCAAAATAAAACAAAACCCAAAAGGGGCCATGAAGAGTCAGACAGGACTGAAAAGACTGAACAGCAATAAAAACTTTGGACTTGGTACTGTGATATATGCTAGGGATATAAAAGTAAAAATAAATCCATCCCTGTCCTCAAAGAGCTCATACTCTATAGAGAAAAAGAGTCAGCACTAGATGGGCAAGGTAAATAGTTTTCTTAAGGCATACCATTGCGTATGTGTGGGCACACACATATGCATCTGATGAGGGAGACTTTTAAACATTATTTTTAATGCATTTAATACTAGAAAACTATACTTTCTATGAGATATAATCTTGTACTCAGAGGCAGGAAGACCTGAGTTCATATCTTGACTCAGATACTTACTAGAAGTCTGACCTTGGGCAAATCACTTCATTTTTCTCTGCCTCAGTTTCCTCATCTGTGAAATGGGGATAATAATAGCATCTACTGTACAAGGTTTTTGTGAAGAAATGCTTTGCAAATCTTAAAAAGTTATATAAATGCTAATTTCATTATTGTTATAAATTTTGTGATATGATGTTAGATGAAAGCCTTCCAGTGGATAGTAACTCACATGAGCCAAAATTCCAAATCTTGCCCAGGGGAAACAAATACTTTGTCCCAGCTCTGGAGATAGTGACACCCACCATACCCATACCTCAGGGCTGTTTATGAGGATTATATTAGAGAGTATAAGCTCTGGAGGGCAGGGAATTTTTTTGTTTTTCTTTGTATGGCCAGGATCTAGCACAGTGCCCAGCGTATAATAAGCACTTAATCTTGAACTGAAAGGGCTTCATTAAAGAATAAATACTACTGAAATGTTAGCTAACATAACCCAGTAGCAATATTTCTGACTGTTTTTAACTGTAGGAGGCAAGACTGGACAGATTCACCGGAATTTCTGTAGCAGTAGGAGATGATGCCTGATGAAGCAAAACAACACATGATTTCGGTGAGGATTGTACCTCTTCCTTTTCCCTAAAGACTGTGATCACTGATTACAAAGTCTTGGCCCAGGATTCACTTCCATTGTGTATTCTCTTGCTGCAGATTTCAGGTCACTGTATTTGAGAGGGAGTGGAGTCAAATGGCTTGAGTAGGAATCTAGGCTCTGCCACTTTCTACCCTTGTGACTTTGGGCAAGCCACTTAATTGCTCTGTGCTTCAATGTTCTCATCTGTAAAATGAGGGGAGCAGGAGAGGTAGGAAGGTGATTTTTTTCCCCCTCTGAGATCCCTGACTCCAAAATCTTGATAAATTGTAACCACCATGGATGATTTTGTCATGTGCTCATTCACAAAATAAGCTATTTCACTTTTGAACTTATCTGTACCTAAGAGGCGGGGCCTTCTTGTTCCCACATCACATCCTACATGTTACTTTTGCAAGGTAAGCAATCATAGCTTACATTTATATAGCCCTTAAGGTTTTCAAATTGCTTTACATACATAAATTATCTCCTTCGGTCCTCACACGACCCCTATGAAGCAGGTGCTGCTATTATCCCATTTTTCAAATGAGGAAACTGAGGCAGACAGCAGTTAAGAAACTTGCCCAGGATCACACAGCTAGTAAGTGACTGAGGCAGGAGTCAAACCTTCATCTTAATTCAGGTCTAGTACCCCCTCCAGTCTTCTCCTTGAAGACAGGAAATATGCCATTTTTTTCATCATAATATCCAGTGTCCTAGAAAAATTGTCTGCACATAGTTCCACTTATTAAATCTTTATTCAATTGATGCGATAAATTGTCATGACATCTGCATCAGTTTCTACTTTCAAAGAAAAGCATTAATAATACGCTCTGCCTGTTACTTCCCCTAATATGTGTTGGGCTCTTTATTAAATGTAAAATTATTTGTAATAATGAAAGAAAGATATTCCATCCAGGCAAAGTTTAATTTCTATGTCAAAATTGTAATGATTGGAATGACGCCACCTGCTGGAGAGTTACTGTAGGAAAGCTCTGCCATGAGGAGAAGGCATCTGAGGGCAAGCCATGTGGTTTTCCTTGGCATCAGGAAGTGACCTTTGCTCATGGATACTGTCAATCAAGGCTACCAGCCAATTAGCTTGGAGATGTGTGTGTGAGTGGATGGGATATGCTCAGTTTCACAGGAGGCTTGTGGGATGAAGGAGGTGTGGTTTGCTCCCTTTTGTGAAGACTCTTGTGGAGAGTGAAGCTAAAATGAGCTCTCCCTTTGATAGATAGATGAATCTAGGCCTTTCTCTCTTCACCAAATTCTTATTCTCCTTAATAAATGCTTAAAAGTCTAAACTCTTGCTAAAGCTTATAGTTTATTGGCGACCACTCATTAGATATTTTAGACAGACTAGCTAGAAGTTTAGCCCCTAACAAAATGGAATTGACTGCCTTGGGAACTTATGAATTCCCCTTCACCAAAAGTGTTCAAATGGAGACTGGTCAGTTCTTAGCAATGTTAGAAATAACTCATTCTTCCTCTCTGATGTTTAGAAGTCTCCTGTAAGAGATAGACAATAGAATAAAGGACCTCCAAGTTCCCTTAATATTCTAGGATTCTATGAAGTTATTTTGCCTATTTTGTTTCAATGGAAATTTTAGCAAGAAGTTTTAGCAAATAATCAAATAAACTATCTGTGTTCAACATTTCAGCAGGTATAATAGAAAACAACCTTTCCCTCAATTTTTCTTGGATCTGAAATGTTTTTAACTCAGTTATTCAGAAAATTAAATAAAGTATATTTAGTTTAGGCCAAAGCATGAAAAGTTTTGAGCCACTAAAATGATGTATTCACAATGTTATGAGCAAGGGAAAAAGAAATTAGCTTGAGAGAGGAGGTGTCCTTCTGGGTTCACAATGTCAATGTTTGGCCCTCAGCTAGGGCTTTAGCTTCTAAGAGCACAGGAATTCATTCACACAGACCTACCTACTGTTTTTGTATGCAAGGCCAAATACCCTGTCTACAAATCTCTTTCAGGGGGGAAGCCAGCAACCTAAATATTGATGTAGAGATACAAAAGGTCAAAGCTTGCTTCAACAGACTTCACAGAGAGAAGAATAAAGAGAGAGAATTCCCATTTGCAAGATAGAATATTTAGGAGGAAAGGGAGAGGGAGAGGGAGAGGGAGAGGGAGAGGGAGAGGGAGAGGGAGAGGGAGAGGGAGAGGGAGAGGGAGAGGGAGAGGGAGAGAGGCGCTTCTTTGACCATTCTGAAGAATGTATTAACTCTTGGGAGAGCTTTCTCCTTGAAACACAACAGCAGGTATTCTGGGATGTGGGGTGCCAGAAGGGGGGAGTGGTTGAGGATGAGTTTTTCCCCCCTTTTGCTGAAAGAAAGCTGACAAATGATTGGCAGAAATATAAGAAATGAGACTTAAGCTGCTCTTGCTTGGGTACTCTCCACATCAAGACCACTAGGTGACACTGTGGAACATGGACACTGTATTCAGCTATTGTTAAAAGCAGGAAAATGATGATTTTATTCTGTGTCAAAATTAAGACAAAACCTTTGAATTTAGAGATCATCTGATCCTGGGTTCATAGGTTTAGGACTGGAAGATATCTTAAAGATTTTCTAATCCAACCCTCTTCATTTTCTAGATGAAGTAATTGAGACCAAAGCGAGTTTATAAAGTAACTTGCCCAAGGTCACTCAGGTAATAAGAAGCAGAGCTGAATTCCAAACCTTGGTCCCCACTCCCACCCCCACCCCCATTCCAAATCTCCTGTAGGAGAAATGAGGTTCAGAGATGGGGAGTGACTTATCTAAGTTAGGGGTGTGCTTCTCAAGAATCTTTTAAGATATTTTGCTTCCCCTCCCCATGAATCAGTTTTCAAGGTCAGATGGACCCCATTTTGAAACTGAAAGCCTGTGTGTAAATCAGAGAGTACTTTAAATAAACAATGGAAGCTTGGTATTTTTATTTTCATGAAGCCCGCTCTTTCTGAAATGGGGCTGTTGTCCCCAAACTGATCTGTTACATGTTTTGGATTTCTCTCTAGTGATCCATTCTAGTGGTAAAAAGGAATAATGTGGGGGCAGCTAGGTGTTATGGTGGAGAAAGCACAGGCCCTGGATTCAGGAGGACCTGAGTTCAAATCCGGCCTCAGACACTTGACATTTACTAGCTGTGTGACCCTGGGCAAGTCACTTAACCCTCATTGCCCCTCCCCCCCCCAAAAAGGAATAATGTGATCATCTGACTGGGACTCAGAAAATCTCACAGCCAGCAGCACTTTGGGGGTCTAGTGAAGGGATTGTTTAGTGAACTGATGGCTATTATACCTCTTCGACTTCTTCCTGCCTTACCTCAGAAGACTGAGAAGGTGGTGATTAAAATTTGGCAAAAATGCCAAGTAGGCAGAGCTCTTGGCCCTCTGACCATTCTTCCCCCTCCCTAGGTTCAAACTGGATCTAGGATGCTTGCCAGGCTCTTGTCTCTTCCTACTTCTTCTCACCTTCAAATCTCACTTGTCCTGGATCCCATTCCCTCAGACCTATGTTCTCTGCCAAGGCCCTGTGGGTGACCAGGATGGGAGGAAATATCTTTGGTGAAGGTCCATCCAGGGCAATTCCATAGCTCTAGAGCCATCACTATACTCTCCTACACCTGCAGACATTTCAGGCTAACTAACTGGGTCTTCTCTTCCTCCCCTCCATTTTATGCAGGAAAGAGAGCTTATTGCATTTTTTTTGTCTGCCTGGTGGTTTAAATAAATTGAGTTGACCAAGCATTATATTGCAGGGCTTTTAAACTTTTTCCACTCATGACCCCTTTTTGCCAGAGAAATTTTTATGTTGCCTCAGGTATATAGGTATATAAAATACATTCAGTCAGTGACCTAGCATTTATTAAATGCCTGCTATATTTTTAGGAATGGTATTCAGTGTTAGGACACACAGCTAGTATATGTCAAAGGCAGGCATTGAATTCAGATCTTCTGGACTCCAAGGACAGCTTTCTATACTTTATGACATACTGCTATTTTTCACATTAATTACTATAGCTTGAAGACAACATCCCTTAAAGCTATCTTCCCTTTCTCTAGTGTAGATAGAGCACTGGGATTAAAGCTTTGCCTTTGCTTTTTATGTTATCTGGGGCAAATGATGCAGACTCTGAATCTTAGTTTCCTCAGTCGTAAAAGAGGGAAAATGGCAACTACATTACAGGGTTGTTTTACAAATCGATGGCATATTATATGTAGAGTGATTTGTAACTATAAAATGCTATTTAAATATTTGTGTCAAAATGGAGGATGCTGTGCCCAGTGCTTCATCTTATTCTCAATCTCTCTCAATCAAGGATTCAGCTCTACCTATGATGTATACCACTCAATAGCAGAGGGTACTTTGGTGTCACTCTGGCTCTCATTAAGATGACTGCCAATCCCTGCCCCCCTTGGTTCTGTCCCTTTGTGGTTGATGTCACTTTTCTATTAATAGTCAAAGGATTGGTATGGATTATCTAATTAGTTTATGGTTGGACCTCTATAATACTTTAATATAAATTATCCCTCTTCATTCTTTATCCAACTGTTCCCTTAAACTTCTTAAATAGGAATATTTAAAAAAAATGTTTATAATGTGCTAGACATTGGAGATACAAATACAAAAGTGAGACAGTCAAGGAGTTTATACTCTAGTAAGGGCATAGAACATATTTTTTTTTGTTGTTCAGTGATCCATTTGTGTCTGACTACTTTTGGTGTTTTCTTGGCAAAGATACTAGAGTGTTTTTGCCATTTCCTTCTTCTGTGGATTAAGGCAAAGAGATTAAGTGACTTGCCCAAGGTCACACAGCTAGTGAGTGACCGAGGCTGGATTTGAACTCAGGTCTGCCTGACTCCAGGCTCAGTGATCTGCCTGCTGATCCACCTAGCTGTCTTGTTCAATGCTCAGTAAATACACAGTAAGTATGAAATATATACACAGTGGTTTCTAGGCTTGGGAGAATTACAGGAAAGAGTCAGCAGGGCTCACAAAAGTCTTCATGAAGGGGATAGCACTTGAGTTGAGCCTTGAAGGGAATTAGGGGTTCCAAGAGGCAGAGGTGAGAAGGGAGAGCATTTCATTCTTGGGGGATAGCTTGTACAAAGTCATGGAGGGAAGAGATAAAATATCATGTTCAGGATTGGTCAGTCATGTCAGCAGGTCAGTGATAGGCCATAAGCCCCAATCAAAGGAGTCCTAATAATAACTAGTATTTACATAATGTTTTAAGGTTTGTAAAACATTTTGCATCCTTTGATCCTCACAACAGCCCTGTGAGGTAGGATTCATTATCTCCATTATCCAGATAAAGAAACTAAGGTTAGGAAGGGTTAAGTCATTTGCCCAGGTCACACAGCTAGTAAGTGTTTTAGGCAGAAATTGAACTTGGGTCTTTCTGACTATAGGTCTAGCACTTTGGTGTCTGTGGCACCTAGCTGGTAGAGTAGTATCTTTCTTTAATCATCCTCTTAAAATGAAATAAATTGGTAATCTTTCCCAATTCGTGCACACCACCCCGAATCTTGCACCTCCCAGTCCAAGTATCTCCTGTTCATGCACACACACACACACACACACACACACACACACATGCACATGGAGGGCAACCCACTCCAGAAATTCAGCTCCCCCTTAGCTATTCCAAGGAGAGAACTACTTGCTCAGGGTACTTCATTCATGGCTAACCCTCCATGGTAGATCAGTGTGGAGTGCACTGATGTGATTCAAGACCTTGGCACTCCCTCCAAAGGACAATGCAAACAGTTGTTCAAGCAGGGCTGCATCTGGTATTAGCTCTACTCCCAGTTGATCATGGTTCTGCTCCCAGATGCCAGTTCTTCCAGGTACATGAGTTTAATTTATGACTCTGCCTCTGTAGTAACTAAGTGGGGTTGAATTCCCCAGCATGGTGTAATCTCTCTGGCTACCCCAGTCTTTCCAATTAGTTTATAGGAGGAAAAGCATTGGCTCCTGTATGTAAGTAGGTTACCACTTACTCCCTATTTCACTTAGATTCAGAATTAGTCCCTTTTAAATGCCCCATGCCATTGTCATCCATAATCCTAAAGCCCTGCATACTCTTTGGCTGAACTTGACCCCTGTGTGTGAGAATGGGGCAAGTACTAAATAGACGATCACAATTTCATATTTTCCAAGAAACCCATGGTCTTAATTTTCTTTTTTTCTTTAAAGTAAATTTCTCTGCTTGAGGGAATTGTAGACTGGAAGACATGAACATCCAGTTCATTTGGCAGTTATTTTTCTCACTGGGGATTAATATTATAAGATATATGACCTTCAGTAAGTCATTTGACTCTATTGGTCTAAGTTACATCATCTATGTCTGAAAGCAGTGAGCTGGGTCCAGATGACATCTTGAGCTCCCATAGATAATGTTTATTAACTTGAGAAATTTGACATGCTGGTTTAGAAATCAGTCCTTTAAGGACAATTAGCATGAATCATTGCAGTAGACCCTGAATATCTCTGCATAAATGGATAAAATTGAGTTTCCAGTCCAAAGCTGAGGACTAAATTCCAGACCCATTGTGAGCGAACTCTCTCTCCACTCTCCCCAAGATTCGGCATTCTACAACATAGAACCTGAATGATTCAGCTATTTGTACTTATCATGTCTTTGCTATTTAAAAACAAACAAACAGAATTTAAAAATATATTTTTCCTTCCAATGTCTGAATAATAAAATATATAATTTCTTAATATTTTTTCTTCCAATGTCTAAACAATAAAATATTTCATTTATTAATTTAAGAAAATGAACAGACATGCAAGTGTTAATTGTTGAAAGATAAATGACTTCTGAGTGTTTGAATTGAAAGGGAATTTGGAGGTAATCTAGTTGACTCCACTCCCCACTCAATCAGCAAACAATTATTAAGCACCCATTAAGTGAATATCAGTAAGTCAATATTCATGTAGATATGATACACTTTAGATGCCAAAACACTTGACACCTACTAAGTACCAAGTACTGTGCTAAATGCTGGGAATACAAAAAGACAAAAGACAGTCCTTGCCCTAGAGAAATTTATAATCTAATGAATGATTGTGAGGCCAAGGGAGTCTAAGTGACTTTTTTTAAGGACACCCCCATGAATAAGTAGTAGATCCAAGATTTCTCAATTCAGGATGGTGTCCTAGGATTCCACAGCTAGCGCTCTAACTCCAGAGTTCTTTTGACTTACGAGGGTGCCTGAGAAATGGGCAAAATCGACCCACTGTGGAGAATGACTGAGAAGAAGCCGAAAGATATTGCCTGACCCCAATGCCTGAAATTCAACTATTAGCAAGCAACCTCTTTTGGGTTAAGCTTTGTGGTTTGCTGAAATGTCAAAAACCCTGGAAAATCAGAGGCATTAAGTCAAAATCAATCATTAATACTTTATTACAAATTAATCCATCAGATTCTTTCTAATTCTTCCTAACTGGTTCTAACCTCCCGCAATTCAGGTTGCCAGCACTCTAGACCAAAGGTTCTTAACTTATTTGGGGAGATCATAGACCCCTTTGGAGGTCTAGTGAAATCTATGGACACCTTCTCAGAATCATGTTTTTAAATAATATATTGTAAGGCTTTTTTGGTCCATCTTTTAAAAAGATACATGTATTGATGGGTACATTCAGCTACATGTTATATTTGGGACAGTGGGAATTCTTCATCCACTTGGTGTCTCCTGTGTAGACTATTCAGCTGATTCCTTCTGAGTGGCTATGGATTTCACTACTGAGGTCAGGTTCAATGGAATTCAGGATTCAGTTGAATCAGTATCATGTCATCCATATGCAGGAGTATATGGAAAACCATACTGCATATACTTCTTGGGTATTGCTCATGGCATCCTCCATGGCTCTGGTGTTCAGCTTTAGCAGGCTTATATTTCACTGTTTTATGCTTCATTTGATATTGCTACTGAGATCAGCAAGCAGTTATCATCTCTGTGGTTTTGTCTATCCTTGTTGTGGGAATGAGACACACACACACCAGGTTAATTCACAGCATCATAGAATTGTTCGAGTTTGAAGGCATCTCAACAGCACTGGATAGAATAATCAATACACCCACCCATTCCACTTGTAGTGACCATTAGAAAGTTTTAGTAAATTTATCCTAAATTTGACTTTGTACCTTTCTCTCATTGCTCCTGGGTTCTCTCCTCTGCAGCAGAAGAGAATGAGTCTAATCCCTCTTTCATATGATAGTCCCCCCAACCCCCAAAGACTTGAAGGTAGTTTTCTGATCCCTCCTATGATAAACAGCCTCAGTTTCTTCACCTTATCCTCATATTGCATGAACCCAAAGTCTTCGACCATCTTGGTTGCCCTCATTTGGATGCTTTCCAGCTTATCAGTGTCTCACCTAAACTGAAGCCCCCATGATGACTTAGAATACTCAGTGTGTAGCTTGACCAAATTAGAGCACAGAAGGACCAATGCCTCCTTATTCTGGGATGTGATGCCTTTTAAATGCAGACCAGGCCAGCAGAAAGGTAAATAATGAGAAGACAACAAGTATGTATTAAGCACATACTTTGTGCCAGATTCTGTGCTTAAGCACTGGCTATACAAATACAAGCAAAAAGAAAAACAGTCTTTCCCCTCAGGGAGTACACATTCTAATCGGGGAGACAAAATCTAAAAGGGAGCTGAAAAATTTGTAGAGGAAGAACACACACATTGGAGTACAGTGTGACAAAGTCCTGAGAAACAGAAACATAGCCAGGAAGAGAAGGAAGTATGTCTAGCCTAGGTCTGGCCCCAAAATGGAGGCCCTAAAAGGGACTAACCAATGAGAGAAGGGCTCCAGCATGGTGGAGGGAAGTTCCAGACTGAGAAGGGAGCTAAGACATAGTAGCGAAGTGTGGAGAGTCAGAGATATATCTGGGAAGGCAATGAAGCCCTGTTGGCCTAGACCTATCCCTAAAATGAAGACCCTAGAAAGAACTAAACAACATCTAAAAAAAGAAATTGTTTATATTTTAGCAAATAAGCAATTATTTGAGCCACTTCAGAGCTAGTTCTCTCTGTAAAGTCAGACAATTGACTTGATCAAAGATCAAAATTAGTATGATATTAGAAGAAAAACTAAATACAAGAAAAACTATATGGTAGGAAATTAAAATAATTCAGTTCTTGCTAAAAAAATAAAAAGCCAAGGTCTCCCACTGCATCTGGGACCATTGGTAGTCATTTTTGACTTATGTCTTGCTGCTGGACTCTGGTGACTCTGGAGGTGAGAGTGAGACTGATTACTTTGCACCGTCCCACCTCACTTAAATATAATTCACTTGCAACTCAAGACATCACCCTCCTGATGTCACTGATCCACTTCCAGAATGAAAGATAAACAAGAATAATTCAGTTCTTACAAATTGTTATTATTTTTTTTTTTGAGATATTTTATTTTTTCCGTTACATGTAAAGATAGTTCTCAACTTTTGTTTATACATGCTTTACAATTTCAGATTTTTCTCCCTCCCTCCCTCCCCTCCCTCCCCCCTCCCCTAGACAGCAGGTAATCTGATATAGGTTATATCTATATATATCTATACATATACATATAGATATATATATACACACACATATATATACACATAATAACATTAATCCTATTTCTGCATTAATCCTGTTACAAGAGAAAGAATCAGAGCAGTGATGCAAAACCTCAAAATAGAAAAAAAAAAACAACAGCACCCAAAACAAAAGAAATAATATGGTTCAATCAGCATCTATACTCCACAGTTCTTTCTTTCTTTTTTTTTCTTGGATTTGGAGATCCTCTTCTATCATGAGTTCCCTGGAACTCTTCTGTACCATTGCATTGGTGAGAAGAATATAGTCCATCACAGTAGGTCAACACTCAATGTTGATGATACTGTGTACAATGTTCTTCTGGTTCTGCTCATCTCACTCATCATCAGCTCACGTAAGACCCTCCAGGTTTCTCTGAACTCTTCCTGCTCATCATTTCTTACAGCACAATAGTATTCCATTGTATTCATATACCACAACTTGTCCAGCCATTCCCCAATTGATGGGCACCCCCTCAACTTCCAATTCCTTGCTACCACGTAAAGAGCAGCTATAAATATTTTTGTACATGTGGGTCCCTTTCCCCCTTCCATGATTTCTTTGGGCAAAAGACCTAAAAGTGGGATTGCTGGGTCAAAGGGTATGCACAGCTTTATCGCCCTTTGGGCATAATTCCAAATTGCTCTCCAGAATGGTTGGATCAGCTCACAGCTCCACCAACAATGCATTAGTGTTCCAATTTTCCCACAGCCTCTCCAACATTTATTATCTTCCTTTTTTGTCATTTTAGCCAATCTGATAGGTGTCAGGTGGTACCTCAGAGTTGTTTTAATTTGCATCTCTCTAATCATTAGAGATTTAGAGCATTTTTTCATATGGGAATAGATAGCTTTGGTTTCTTCATCAGAAAACTGCCTGTTCATATCCTTTGACCATTTACAAATTGTTATTATTATAAGTGGGATATTTGCGGAAGAAAGGACATAGACAAAAATATAACAATTTCAATGGTTTAATACAAAGTAACAACCACAAAAAGATGAAAAGGGACACTTCACCTATTTTTTACGTGGAAAGACACATTAGCCAAAGATAACCTGGGTTTAGGATACTAACTTATTTGTAAACTTTTAGAGTAGAATGATGGAAGATTATGAGCAGTTCCCTTTCATGAAATGAAGGGAAGCAACATAGGGTGAAGACAGTTTTAAGAAGGTTTGGCAAGAAATTCAACTAAGCAAAATCATCCTGAGGACATTTAAAGATGAAAATGGAAGGAGGAAAGCAACCCTCCCCCCAAATGCTAATATTATTATAATAAACATTTTGCATCATCAAGGACAATAGAGCCACCCCTCCTGAACTCTGAAATCAATCTCAGATATGCTTATAAAGCATGTAGAAGTAGCAAAAAAACCAAACAAACCCCAAAACAAAAACCCAACACCCCCAAAACAAAAACAAAAGTAAGGCAACAAGCATTTAAGTGCCTACTATGTGCCTCATACTGTGCCATGCACTGAAGATATAAAGAAAAGAATAAATGGTGCCTTTCCTCCAGGACCTTACCATCTAATGGGGGAGACAGCATTCAAACAACTATGAATATACAATATCTATCTATCTATCTATCTATCTATCTATCTATCTATCTATCTATCTATCAATCTATTATCTATCATCTATCTATCCATCTATTATCTATCTTCTATCTATCATCTATCTTTCTATTATCTATCCATCTATCATCTATCTATTATCTATCCATCTATCATCTATCTATCTATTATCTATCCATTTATCCTCTATCTATTATCTATTATCTATCTATCTATCTGGCAAATTGGAGATTAACAATAGAGAGAACTTATTAGCATTCAGAAGGACTAGGTAGAGCACAGAAAAGCCATGCAGGAGTTAATTCATATGATATTTGATTAAGAGAAAAATATCAACAGCATGGAAAAACTCTCAAATCTTTTTAATCTCCTAGAAGCTGAACAAGAGAACATCAATAACTATTGACCTAAATACATACTTTACTCTGTATGACATTTTTATGAGAATCATCTCCACAGGCATTAAGGGCATCATCGAAGAAGATAATATGGGCCTGGGTAATTGAAGGGGAACAGGCAAGATTTCACAAACAATATTCCATAGCATGCCACATTTTTCATCATGTTAAAATTGACTGAAAAGTGTAGAAAACACAGAATCTTACTCTACTTACTATAAGTTAAAGTCAAGCACTTATTAAGTGCTATTGATAGATGCTGTACTAGGCATTGGGGATACAAAGAAAGTAAAAAATAGTCCTTGCCTTCAAGGAGTTTACCATCTAATGGAGAAGTCAACATAGAAACAACTAAGTACAAACAGAATAAATACAGGATAAATTGGTGATAACAATAGAGAACATGAATTATTAAGGAAGATCAGAAAGGTTGCCTGAAATTTTAACTAGGAGATAAAAGAAACTAGGGAAGTTTTGAGGCAGAGATGAGGAGGAAGAGAACTTTAGGCATGGAGGATAACCAGTGAAAATGACCAGAGTAGGGAGATAGAGTTTCCTGTGCAAGAAGCAGCCAGGAGGTTATTCTCATTGCATCACTCTGTATATGTGTGTGCACTCGCACAAGTGTGTACACACACATATCATATTTCAGAAATACAAAAGAACAAGTGGGATGCATAATTCAATAGGAAGAGGAGAACCAGCTGGAATGCCTTTGAAAACTGCAAAGCTCATTTAATTTATGATCCCAAACTTCTCCCAGAAACAAAGACCCATTTTTGAATACTGATATCCTCCTGGTGCCATTATATAGCTATGAGTTATGTAGCCTTCCAGTCTCCAAGAATTAAAAATGAACATCCTCCAAAGGACAATGGGGAGATGTGAGAAGGGTTGGAGTATGTTATGACAGATAGAATAAGGAAGCAGAGTAAAGGATGTTATCAGTGAAATATATGATTGAAAAGTAAGATAGGATAGTATTCATTATCAACACATTTATTATGCATTGGCTATGGGCAAGACACTGTGCCAAGAACTGGGGTTGCAAATGTGATATTTAAAATCTAGGGGGCAACTAGGTGGTGCAGTGGATAAAGCAGTGGTCCTGGATTTAGGAGGACTGGAGTTCAAATCTGGCCTCAAACACTTGACACTAGCTGTGTGACCCTGGGCAAGTCTCTTAACCCTCACTGCCCTGCCAAAAAAAAGAAAAAAAGAAAAAAGAAAAATCTAATGTGTTTCCTTACCTGGTCCCCCAGTTTTGGCGGGGGTGGGGGGGAGGACTAGCCAAGATTCACTGATAAATTCGCAACAGTTTAGGCTTTTAAGCATTTATTAAAGAGTAAAGCTATCACCTTTCTTCTCTCTCTCTGCCACCAACCCGAAGTCCAGGAAGGAAAAGGAGGATCCTCAGTCTCCTAGAGCAGAAGCTCTCTGTCCTTCTGGAAGAGGGCATTTCCCACACACTGCTTCAAGATAATTGGCTGGTCCATTGATTGACATGACTTACAGGTGGTCTATGAATAGATGTAACTTCTGGATGCCAAGTCACATGTTTTCTCCTCAGGGTGGAGCTGCCCTGGTTCTCACAATGTCTTTCTCAGCAGGATGGTGGTGCTCTGATTCTCACACAAAGAAAGGCAAAACCATGGATTCTGCCCTCCAGGAAAGAAGACATTATAACAATTATATTAGAAGAGATGTAATTTCAGGGGGAAGGAATCAGTAAGAAGAAGGGTGAGGGATGGATGGATGAGTCATCTGGTAACAGTGAGGCATTACCAGTAGACAGTTTAAGTGCTTCCTTGGTATCCTCATGTTGTCAGGAGAAAGCAAGCAAAGTATCCAGCATGGTGGATTGTCCTTTTGGCAGGCATGGACGGATTATGATTTGCATTATTGAAGGGATCCCCTAATGAAGGAGAATAATCATTTACATGGCATTTAGAAGTTCGCAAAGAGTTTTTCATATATTATCATGTTTGATCCTTACAATGACCCTGGGAGGTTATTATCCCTTTTTTTCTAGATAAGGAAACCAGGGCAGAAAGAGATTAAGTGACTTACTCAGGGTCACATAGCTAGTAAGTGTCTAAGGCAGGATTCAAATTCAGGACTTCTTGATTCAAAGTACAGGTCTCCTTCCACTATGCCACTAAGAACACAGATAGCTTTGAGTAGTCTCAGAACCTAGAAAAGAGCCTTGTAGTGCTTAATAAATATTTGTTGTGATATATATATATATATATATATATATATATATATATATATATATATATATATATATGTACTTGATTCCTTTTTTAGCTACTTGGAAGTTTTTGTAACAGTACAGTCTAACATTTATTCTTTTAGAATCTCTCTTATAAAGGAAGTTCTAACTCTTATAAGCTGAACTACTTTTTATATTCCTAAAACTTTTGCAGACCTGGCTTCCTCCTCTTAATAAAATCAGAGAATGTTAGAAAATTAAGAGTACTTGAAGATCATAGAGATTGGGACTTGTCATATGGTTAGCTGGTAGCTGTGATAGTACTAGTATTATCTTGTACTAGATAGTACAAGATAGTACCAGGGCTCCTCCTTTTCTCCCACAATAGGAATCAATTTCTCCTAAAATTCAATAAAGCTGACCCTAAGACCTGATTGCCACCTTTCTCCCTTGACTCAGCTTTCTTGACACCTAAGGTATAAAAACTCCCACTTCATTATTGACTGGATTCCACCAACTTGGTGGATGTCTGAAGACCACAACATTCACCATATCCATTTCCATGTGGAGACCACCTATGTACAAGCTAAATGCTGCTGCATACCTTACTATGTTAAGGCTAAGTAGACCTCCTTTGGTTAACTGTTCAATGGCTTGCCAGTGACTCATTTCATCGCAAAATCAAACCCAAACTAACAGAGTGCCAGCATCAGGTTTGTTCCCTAACAGCAGAAGAGCCAGAATTGGAACCCAGGTCCCCTGATTTCCAATCCTATGTTCTTTCCATTTTGCTACACCAATTTAAGTAAAATTTAAATGCGAGGCACCAAACTGGAATTTGAGTTAATGCCATAACTTGGAATTTTTCACAGGTTGTAGATTTTATTTGAAAAGCAACAACTTTGGCAGCAGTATCTCTCCCAGTCCTGTTTTATACTACTCCAGAGACTTACCAGGTCAGCTCCCCATACCAATTCTCACAATCCTTGGGCTTTCAACTGTTTGACCTTTCAATCAAAACTTTCTCTTTGATTGGCTTGTGTTAGAACTACCTGTCAAAATGCTGCTGGCTCCAGCTCATAATTCAATAAAAGATGACACATCTTCTATCATCCAAGACCTTGGTATTTTTCACATACTTACACTTGGTTCAATATTCACCTTTCTCCAAATACTCATTTCTATAATTGAATTAAAGAACTCTCTTTGGAGGCAATGTCTTTTCTATGTGAAAGAAGTATAAAAGATACATATAATAATCAAAGCCAGAAATAGTACAGGGTCAACAGGGTTTTGCTTCCTCTATATTGTGATTGCCATCTCCATTCTTTTTCTCACATTTCCCCAATCATCAATATGACTATATGAGTGGCAGGCTTCTCCCCTGCTGGTAGTAAAATTGTCTTATGTATCCCTGTGTTCCAAACCTTTCAGCTTGTCCTCTGATATGCTGACATGTTGTTACTACCTTCCACTAAATTTGTTCCAGGAATTCTGTCTCACAACCACTCTGATTATAATCATGCTTTATATGCAGGCTAGGCTAGAATTAGGCAAAGTAGATTATGAAATCTGAGAGGTGCTAAGAATTCCATCTGCCCCAAATTGTTAGTTTGACTGAAGTTTCACCCATTAGAACATTAACACCACGGCACTGTATTCAGAGAACCTCTATTAAAAAGCAAATCATTATTGATTCAGGATTAAACCCATTATCTCCTTAGCACAGTTTGGTTTATCAGATTAAGCAGGAATGGAGCAAAGGGATGATAAATTATGATTGGTATATGATATTGCCAGGAGGGTACAGTACATACCATGGTATTTTGACACAAAAGGGTGTTGCTCTGCAGCCAAACAGTTTCATGAAGGTATTGGCAGGGATGCCATTTTTATGATTCTGCATAAAGCCAACCTTGCACATTTGGCATAATTTAAAAAATAAATGCCAGATGCAGTAGTTTTGGAGATAGGAGCTGGTACAACTGACTGATCTAGAGGCAAAAGGTCCTCACTGACTCTATCTCTGTGCATTGGAAAGTGGTCTCCTATATAACCTACTTCTACCCCACCTTCACCCCACCCCCATGTAGAAAACCTTCCTCACTGGTCACTACCATATCTTGGCTACATTCTCTGGAGGCTGTAACCAAAATTCAGAAGTTCTTCTAGGGTTGTCCTGATATCAGAAGGAGACCAAAAACTTGAAACTGATAGAAAGATTGATTGATGAAGACTGATTGAATATGATGATGATTGATTAATGAAAATGAGGATTGATTGGTAATGATGAGGAGTGATTGAGGATGGTGGTGGTGGTGATGGTGATGTTACTTACTTTGCTGGGCTATTGTGAAGAAAATTCTTTGTTAGATATAAGGTACTATATAAATGTTATCTATTACTGTTGTTGCAATAATCAACCTCATGGATTTATTGTAAGGAAATCTCTCATTCAAGTACTATATAAATGTAGTTTAGTATAAAATAATGATGATCAGGATGCTATTAGAAAAACCTCGAAAGACCTACATGAGCTGATGCAAAGTGAAATGTTCTGTATACAAAATAACAGCAATATTGTAAGATGATCTGCTGTGAATGACTTGGTTATTTTCAGCAATCCAAGACAACTCTGAAGGTCTTATGAAAAATGCAGTCCATTTACAGAGAGAGAACTGATGGGATCTGAATACAGATTGAAGAATTATTACTTTTTAATTTCCTTTAACTGAAGTTTTGTTTTTGTCTGTTTTCTTTCATAACCTGGCTAATGTGGAAATGTTTTGCATGACTGCTCTTGTATAACTTATATTGAATTGCTTGAGTTCTTGGGGGTGGGGGTGGGGAAGGAGGAAGAAAGAGAATTTGGAACACGAAGTTTAAAAAAATGATGTCAAAATTTGTATTTTACATGTAATATGGGAAAATTAAATTCTAAATATTGAAAATAAAACAGAAACTGATAGAAAAATATAGATATTAGTATTCAATTTTTAAAGGTGATGTCAATCTATGATATAGGAATCAAAGTGAAGTCATTTGTAATAACAGCCCAGTTTTCCAAGATTCTGTTAGCTAGAGGCACTGAGTTTGATATATCTTTTACAAATTTAGGGGTTCCTTGTGTTATAATTGTTAAATGAGGATATGACTCAGTTTAATTTCTACCTAGATGGAAGGAAAATGTTTTAGAATGAAATTAGTCTGACATTCAATTAATATTTTTAAGGTGCTATGCTTTAAGTCCCTTAAGCCACTAGGGTTTCAAAAAAGGCAAAAGACAATTCTTGCCCCTCAAATTGCTCACAATCTAATGGGGGGGGAAGATAACATAAAAGGAAGCTGAGAAGGAAGGGGGACAAGAAAGGTACCCATCTTGTGGATATGATGAAGTCCTGGGACTAGATGAGAAATGGTGAGGTGTCTGCTCTGGGCCCCATCTTTAAATAGAGGATTTGGGGGGAAGTTCTTGATTTCTACTCTCTACCATCTCCAATGAGAAGGAGAGAGTGGCCCTAGCAGCAGAGGATGCTGAGGAGTTGTGTTTCAGTTGATGTGATCTTGCAGGAAGATGAGTGTCTGGAGACTGAGATGAAGTCCAGGTGATCAGCCAGGTGGTATATGATAGGTGTATAAATCAAATTATAAATTGAATGGCATATGAATTTTCACTTCCCAGTTTTCTAACTTTGTTTCTTCCTTTGCCAAATTGTTTTCCCAAATCTGTTTTGTCAGATAACAATGCTGGACTTGGACTGAGCATAATACTAAAACAATCTGCAACCCTGAAATAACAATAACTCATTTCTATAGCAATCAAATGTTTACACAACCCTTTCTTCATGTAGTGGAGGACTAGGGCATTTCCATAGAGCTGGAATATGCTCTGGCCCCTTACTGTGGGATATGTTTTCTAGCTCCTTTCTGAAGGATGTCAACTTTCCTGAGATAACATAGCAACTCCCAATTAATCCCCATGACTTGGGGTTGTAGGGAAGAAGATTAGAAGATGGTCAGCTGAATCGGGAGGAACTAACTATTATGTAGTCCAAAGGAAGAGCTTTGGAAAAAGTTATGCCTTCTTCTGGGCTCTTCTCTTTAGGGCTCCTTGTCAGAACTTTTTCTCCCTTGGATTTCTGGGAAGTAAATGGTTGGGTGGTTGGGTGAATAAGTTTCTCTCCCTTTCCCTACCTAAGTGGCAATGGGAAGTTGTAGCTACGAATACATGGTGTTTGGAAACATAGCTTATCTAGATGAATCTGAGTCTTTGCTGTTTGCTTCAATGAGTCTAGACCAGAGACTTATGACCATGATAAATGGACATTTATTTTGTGGTTACCTTGAGAGATTGAGAGTTCCTGAAGGGAGTGTTGGTTGTAGGGGATGATTTCAGCAACAGCACCAGAGGAAAAGATTACCATTTCTCAGAGGAGAAGAGCTCCACTGCCAGGATCATCATGTAGCAGAAGGAATAAAGAGAGCCATACATACCCTAGGTAACCAGAGGTCTAAAACTTGTGAGTTGTTCAAATGATATCCACCTAAGGTGAAATAAGAAATATATTTCAGCAGTGCTACAAAATATGTTTACCTTTTGTAGGAGAGTGGGCTATTTGGCATGCTTTATTTGTCTTGTATGGGTTAATGTGCATTTGTGAGTCTTTTGTGACTTCAGTAATTTCTGTAGTAGAGGAAACAAACTGTTATCATATGCTTGTAGCAGCAATTCCACTTTACAGTAAAAGAAGTGAGTCCTGTGATGTTCAGATGATTTAACTAGCCCTACTTTGACATGTTATCTTGGGGCAGAAATGACCCTTGGGTCTCTATGACAGTTGAGAACAAATGGCAGATTTTGGCACATTTCATCTAGCTAGAAATACTTTGAGTCCAGGCAGAGCAAAAATAGTATGTATCTGTCATATAAGGACTATCCATGTTAGCTAAGTTCAGAGAGATTCATCAATCAGAAAATTGATTGGAAGGTTACATTTTTTTTTCCAGCCACAGGTCTGCATGAAAACTGGCTAAGACAAAAAGAGGAATGTTATCTCTAAGACAAAACAACATGGGAAATTACCTTGCATTTTACCCTTTGGGGACAATGGCATTCTCTTCAAAATTTCAGATGATACAATCCTGGCAGGGACAGATAAACCACTGGATGACAGTTACAATCCAAAAAAGATTTTGACATACTAGAACTCTACTGGATCTCATAAGATGCATTTCATTGAAATAAATGCAAAGACTTACTTTTGGATTTAAAAAAAATCAGCTTCACAGGAACAAAATGTCAGAACTAAACTCTTTATCTTCTCCTCCTGCCAACCCTCTTTTCTTCCTAATTTTCCTAATACTGTTGTTGACAGAATTAGCCTCCAAGTATCCCAGACTCACATCCTCAACACCTCATTCTCTTGCCTCCCATTCCATTCTGTTGTGAAGGCTTGTAGATTTTATCTGCAAAATGTCTCACAATAACAGCTCCTTCCTCTGACACTGCCACCAACTTGGTATACACCCTTATCCACTGACACCTGAAATCCTGCAATAGCCTGATGGTCTCCCTGTCACAAGTATCTCCCCAATACAATCTATCTTCCACTCAGCTGTCAAATTGATCTTCCTAAAGTGCAAATCTGACCAAGTCACCTCCCTAATCAAGTAGTTTCAGTGGCTCCCTATCACCTCCAGGATCAAATATAAAATCCTCTGGCATTCAGAGTCTTTCACAACCTAGCCCATACTCCACTTTTCTAGTCTTGTATCTTATTACACCTCTACCACAGCCTCGGTCTTCACTGGCCATCCCCCATCCTTAGAATGCTCTCCCTTCTTGTCACTGCCTCCTGGATTCTTTCAAGTCTCAGCTAAAATCCTACCTTCTACAGTAAAGCTTTCTCAATCTCTCTTCATTCTAGAGCCTTCTCAATCATGATTACTTTCAATTTGTCCTCTATGTAGTTTGATTTTGGTTTTATGTAGTGGCCTGCATGTTGCTTCCCCCATTAGTCTGTGAGCCCCTTGAGAGCAGGGACTGTCTTTTGCCTTTCTTAGTGTCCCCAGTACCTGGAACATGGTAGATAATAAATGTTTATTGATTGGCTAACAGCAGTTTGCCTGAAAAAAGATCGGGTGATCTCAGTGGACTGAAGATAAAATATGCATTTGTAATGTGACATTATAGCCAAAAATCTAATGCCATCTTGAGAAAGATAGGCCTTAAGAAAGAAAAATCTTCCAGGAAAAAGGAAGCGAATAGTCCTACTGCATTCTGCCCTAGTCAGACCACATTTGGAATATCAGGTTGAGTTTGTGGCATCACAGTTTAAGAAGGACATTGATAAGCTGGGGGGCAACTGGAAGGGTGAAAAGTTTTGAATTCATATCATATGATCATTAATTGAATGAAGCAGGGATATTTATTCTGGAAAAGAGATAATTCAAAGATCATATGATAGTTTTTAAGTATTTGAGGCAATGTTGTGGTAGGAGAAATTAGGCTTATTCTGTTGATCTCAGATGAGAGAATTTAACACAGTGTATGCCACATAGTAAGTGCTTAGTAAATAAATTGCAAAAGAGGCAGATGGCTTGAAGTCAGAAAAACAAAATACAACTTTCCTAACATTGAGAGCTGTCCAAAAAGTGTATGGGGCAGCTAGGTGACACAGTGGATAGAGTCCCAGGGCCTGGAGTCAGACAGACCTGAGTTCAAATCCAACCTCAGACACTTACTAGCTGTGTGACCCTGGGCAAGTCACTTAATCCTGTTTGCCTCAGTTTCCTCATCTGTAAAATGAGCTGGAGAAGGAAATGGCAAAAACTGCTCAAGTATCTTTGCCAAGAAAATCCCGAATGAGGTCATGAAGAGTTGGAGATGACTGCAAAGACTGGACAATAACAAATTTTAAAAATATGATGAGCTGTCTCTAGAGATGGTAGGTTCTCCCTTATTGGATTGGAGATCTTCAAACAGATGCTGTATGACCGTTTATCAGGTTTGTTATAGTAGTGATTTCTTTTGCCTATGGGTTGGGCTAAATGGCCACTGAGATTCCTTCCTACTGTCCAATTCAAGTGATTCTAGTTGGGGTGGGTGGAGATGGGCAGGAAAGGAATTGAGTCTCTGTTTGAAACTGGTTTGCAGTTTACTAGGAAGCAGTAGGTAGCTCTGTTAGCTGGTGCTCAAAATATCTGAAATGTATGTATCCAATCATCCCATCAGCTCTCCATGGTACTACTCTTTCTTTCCTGCCACAGAGCTCCTTACACTGTTTCCTTTTTTGTGGCTTCTTTTCTAGTTCGAGTCTATCTTCAGTACTCATTTAAACCTAATTTCCCCTTATAAAAGTGTCTGGAGGTTTCTGAGAAAACTGATTTTCCTCAGGCCTTGTTATCTTCCCAAGAGGAATGAATTATTAAGAATAACACAAGGTTTCCTAATATAATAATTTAAATTAAGTAAATTAAGAGGGAAAGAGTCCTACTTTTGGATGGCGATCTAGCACTGCAAGATACAACCCCCCTTTCAGAACAAGGAGAAAGAAATAGAAATGGAAAAAAGGTGCCTGCAACTGTTTTGCATGATCATATATATATATAACCCATATCGAATTGTTTGCTACCTCGGGAAGGGGGGAAGGGAGGGAGGGAAGAAGGGATAGAGATTGGAACAGAAAAATATAAATAAAAATGTTTAACCTGGAAAAAAAAGAAGGTGGGGGATGGGTGTGCTGGAAAGGGTACAGGATGTATATATGTATCTATATACACACACATAAATATATATATATATGTGTGTGTGTGTGTTGTGCATATGTGAGTTATTTAGGTGTTATTTATATAGTAATTATATTTAAACAAATTTGTCATATATATTCTTTATATATGTTGATGTGTATATGTTATTTATAAAACAGTTATTTACCTGTATAAAAAAAAAGAAAACTGCCTGTTCATTTGAAAAAAAATGAAGAGGAAGGATTTAAAATACTAAGTTATATGCACTAGAATATATCTAGGTATATCTAAATGTAATAATGTAGAAAATATACATTATATATATCATATATGTGTGTATGTATATTATATCTGTGTTTGATATATGTGTAAAATTTAGTTATATATCACAAATAAAAAAGAAAGCAATGAAAATTTATTAGGAATGTGAATCATTAAAGCAAAGTCATGCAAGACACATACATACACACGCAAAAGAAAATGCAAAACCCTCAGAGAAAAATATTTTTAAAATAAAATGAAAATGCTTTCTTCTAATCTCTACTTAGAATGAAATGATGGCATCAGTTTATAACTCCTGTTGCAGGACATCAGGCAGATTGGGAAGTAATCTTTCTATAAAGTCTATCATAGTATCAACTGAGAGCTTGAGACTATGACTCTGGCATCTTGTTCCCAGAGCTTAGAACAGTATCTGGCACATAGTAGGAGCTTACTAATTGTTGATTGATTGCTTCATTTATTTAATTGGTAAATATTTATATGAGTCTATTATATAAATAAGACTGTGCTATGAACCTAGTGATATTTGTTCAACTTGGCTAATGCCATGGCTACATGGTGACAAAATATCCAGATTAAAAAGTGAAAAGGCTATTTTTATTTGCTTGTGTGTATGTTTATAACTTGGAAAATATCTTGGTATTTGTCATCATCTAGAGAAATGACAGATATAGATAGAAAAATGTGGATATAGATGGTTGGGTACTTTTGTTGTTATTTCAGTTGTAACTGTGTCTTCATGACCCCATTTGGATTTTTCTAAACACCCCATTAGACTGGAAGTTCCTTAAGAGCAAGGACTGCCTTTTACAATGATTGGTACACAGTAGATGCTTAATAAATGCTTATTGATAGATTGATTGACATGACCAATTCTGAGTTGACTTTTGAGTCTTATTTCTAGGAATAGGGTTCAACTGAGCTATCCATATAAGCTATTCATACAATTTCCCTGGAGAATAGAACCCTTATAAAAAGGAGTATCTTCAACAGCTAGTCTGGCCTCTACTTGAAAACCTCCAGTGGGGGGAAACCCACTCCCTCTTGAAATAGCTCATTTCTTTTTTGGATAGCTCTAACTGTTAAAATGTTTTCTTTATATTGGACCAAAATTGCCTTTTTGTCATTCTCCCTTCCTAGTCCTATAGGAATTGATACCATAGGACTTCCCCATCCCTACATCCTTGGTTATCTCCCTTCATTTTCATTACATTGTTTCCCCCCTCCCCATTTTCTACCTGTCTAACCCCTCCTTTGCATCTTTTGCTAATTGAACTTCATTCCCTGACCCACCTAAATGTGAGTGTTCTTCAAAACCTTGTTATAAGTCCTCTTCTCTTCTTTTATTATACTGTTCCTCTTGGGGAAATTTCATTCATCCCCAAAGTTTCAATTACCACTCTTACACAAGTAATTACCACACTTCTTTATTTAGCTTCAATCTTTCCCTTGCACCAACCCTACATTTCCAACCGGATTTTTTTTTTTGGGCGGGGCAGTGAGGGTTAAGTGACTTGCCCAGGTCATTCAGCTAGTAAGTGTCAAGTGTTTGAGGCTGGATTTGAACTCAGGTCCTCCTGACTCTAGGGCTGGTGCTTTAACCACTGTGCCACCTAGCTACCTCCTACCTCTATTATATTCTATCTTGTATCTTCACATTTGTGTAGATGTATTTTCCCTACTATTAGATTCTTAGCCTTTTTGAAGGCAAGAACCCCATTACTTTCACTTTTGAATTCTTCAGAACCTGGTACCATCCAATGTATATAGTAGTCACTTAGTCAATGTTTACTAATTAAATTGAACATTGAATTAAATAAACTCTCCTAATTTGACTATTAAAATTATATATTCATTTTAACAAATTTTGAGTGCCTGCTATATACATAATGCTGAGGTATATGGGAGTTATAAAGATGAATAAAACTGTCTCTTCTCTAATAATTGTAGTTCATGTGTAAGCTCTAAGGATACTTAACTCAGGGACCAAGATTTATTTATTTATTTTGGCAGGGCAAGGGTACTTAACTCAATCCCTACTCTCACTAATAGGTTGAAATCTCAGAAGTAGGGTACCTTTATCTCCCCTTCAGGTTCTAGGGGTAACTCTGAGAGTTTGGAGTGATTTTGTAGTGCCATTGACTTGAGCCCCTATTAATATTCTTCACTCTGAAATTATCAGTTGAAAATCAATTTAGTCATCTAAGTTGAAGTTCTAGAAAAAGAGTATTTTAAGGTGGTACAGTCAGAGTAGATAGTATAAAACATTCTCCCAAATGTCTATGATATACTTTTTCACAAACACACACATGAAAAAAGTGGGTTTTGCCATATGTGGGTTGCACATATGGCAAAAGGGTAACTTACAGTGCCAGGTTTCTAAAAGTCCTTTTCCTCCTGCTTAGATTCAGATCTTTCCATAGACTGCTTCAGTGAGAAACTGTCAATTAATAAAAATTTATTTAATCATCCACTATGTATCAAGTACAATGCTAGTGCTGGAGATACAAAAACAAAAGCAAAAAAAGTCCTTTCCTTCAAAGAGCTTACAGTCCATCAGTGAAGACAAACATGTAAATAGAAAGGTACAGTCAAGACATTTGCTAATAGATAAAAGGCAATCTTAGGGAAGACACTAGCAGCTGGGACAATCAAGAAGGGCCTCACATAGAACCTTGAAGTTGAATCTTGCAGGAAATTAGGGATTCTAAGAGGTGGAGGTGAGGAGGATATGTATTATAGACACAGGATAAAGGCATGGAGGTGGAAGATAGGGCATCGTGTATTGAGAACAGTGAGGTAAATTAGACTGGCCTATAGAGTACTTGAGGGGAGTGATGTGTAGTGCAGTTGGCCATGTCAGTTGGAGCCATGTGGTGAAGAGCTTTGAATGCCAGAGGAATTTATATGTAATTTTCGAGGCAGTAGGGAGCCTTTGGAGTTTATTGAGTAGCAAAGTGACAGATCTGAACTTTAGGAGAATCACTTTGGCAGCCAATCTGAAAATGTATCGAAGTGGAGAGAGACTCAAAGTAGAGAAAGCAGTAAGGAAGTTGGGGACACTTCTTTGGTGTTTGTATGCAGTAGAGAAGAAACAAGTGGATAGAGAGTGACTAAAGATTAGAGAGAAGAAAGGATGATTGTTTGGGGGACCTGCTCATGAAGATGTAAGAGGATGAAACCAAAAGTACATATGGAAGAATTGGCCTTGATGAGAAAAGTCATATTTTCATCAGAAAGGAAAAAAATCATGAGGGATGATATCAGGGGCTTGTAATATGTAGAGAAGGGAAAGCTCATGGCTAGTAAGTATTCCTAATAGCAAAGAAGCTTCCTCAGTGATGGGGCTAGCCAGCATTTCCAGTGTTGTGCCATTCATGGCTTCATGAAGGGTCAATGTCCAGTCAGTTGTCACTGACTCTTTCTCCAGCTCCTTTTCTTCACTCAACACTCTGACTATGCAAAAGACCTCTGATATTGTTTGGACTGATTTCCCACAGGTCTGTATAGAACTGTACAGGTCTGTACAGAGTTATATGGAATCCTGCTCACTCCTTGTAGTTAGTTCATTATTAGGAGATGGTGGAATGGAATCAATGGCAGGCCCTGAAGTGTATAAAAACATTTTCTATGCCCATCATTCATCCTTCTATTCCTTCATTCCTCCACCCTCTACTTTGATGCACTCATTCTTTTGGCAGTGAAAACTTGGCAAATTGTACTCTGTCTACTACTCCTTGCTGTCTCTTAATGAGAACTTAATGATATGTACATCAATAAAATGAGGAAATGATCCTGGTGAGTTACTGGGACAGTAGAGATGTGAAAGTGTTATTATTTTTGAGATGCTTTTGAATTATTATTTGTAAATTTATCAAAGTAGATAGTTTTAGGGAATCTTAGGGAAACTCCAAGTAAAGCCTTGTGACCTTGAGGTCTGTGATTGGATGCCTAGCTGGAGCCTAGGGAAAGATGTCCAATCTCTGTTGGTCCCTGGGTATATATGATTATCTCAGCCAACAGTGGGGAGCTAAGGGCAGCTACACTTGGGGACACCCGTTCATAAAGAGAAGCCAGGCTAGTAGGGGCAAAGAGATACAGACCCAGAGAGGCAGGGAAGAGATACTCAGCTCTAGAAGTGACCTGTTGTCCTAAACCTGGGATTCTAGGGCAAGCCTTTTCCTCCTTTTGTTTCTTTAAAGCCCAAATCTGCTAAAAGACTGGGCTTATACACTCTGCCCTTGGGACCAAGGAGGTGGGCAGCTTCCCACAGTGGCTGCCCTAGACTGGAGGAAGCTGGAGTGCAGCTGAAACCTTAGGGGGGCAATTCTGAATAAGGGGGAAAAGAGTGGACATGACTTAGTGGGCTAGAAATTTTTTTAAGTTTTATTAATGCTTCCCCAACCTTTTTTATATATTACAAACCCTGTTGACTGAGTATAAATCCCAGAGAGTTTTGTCACCTGTACCCACCATTCATCCCTGTAATCACCAGGTTCGTTTACATATATGATTACAACTTATTTTCCTCCACTCCATCTCAGTTCAATCCTACCTTTAACCAAAAAGTACAGCTAAACAAGCCAACAGGGGCCTGAAAATTGCTTCCTTCTGGAGCTCCGGTCCATCCCCTGAAGAGGAAAGAGGCATGCTTCCAGGATAGAATTCTGATGCTGAGGTTGGCAATTGCATTCACTGGAGTTCTGGTGTCTACCATCATAAAGCTGATTGTTTTCTATTACATCTTTGTGGTCATGATGTGGGTGGTTCTCAAGATTGTATGTAGGATTATCGATCTAGAGCTGTAAGCAACCTCAGCGGTTGTCTAACTCTACTCTCTCATTTTGTAGATGAGAAAGGTCACAGAGCTGGTAAGCATGGGAGATAAGATTTGAACCCTCTGACTGCTGAACTAGTACTTTTTCCACTATGCTACATTATCTCCCATGCATTTGTCTGTTTATTGAGACTGGATATCCCTAAGTCACCCTGGCTGGAAGTGTAGTGGCCATTCATGGGCTTGTTTCCATTGTTGATCATCATGGAAGCTTTGACTTATTCTGTTTCCAACCTGAGCTGATTCTCCCCCTCTTTAGGCATCTTGTCTAACCCCTTCTCGTCTCACATCATCCTGGAGCTTACTGTATTAGTGTCAGATCTAATGCAGGCAACTGATTGGCTTCAGCCCCACAGAAACTCAGAACTCTGGAACTCAAGTGACCTACCCCCTCTAGTCTTCTCAGAAGCAGAGATTATAGGTGTGATCCACCATGCCTGGCCTCCCACCAGTTTGTACAAGTCTTCCCCAAGAATCTCTGAATTCTTCATAGTCCTTTCTTATAGTGTGGCTAGACTTCCCCCAAACCTTGGCTGTAGGTTGGTTGAGTATAAAAGGATCCCAGCTGTAATTAATTGAAGGAGGAGCAAGAAAAGCTCTTGCTGAGGCCTAGATTCTTGTGTGCTAGATGGAGGGCTTAGAAAGCTGCTTTTGGAAGGATGCAAGCTGAGACCTAGGCTTACTGAAAAAAATATATGATATCACAACAGGCAAACAAACAGCATAATGTTTAAATTGTCCTTTTTCATTCAATAGAAAAAGCATGGGGGCAAGGTCCTTTCACAAAGATCACTCTGCTTGTCAATAAGATAAACACAAAGAAGGCACCCAAACCAGCTGCAGCTGTTACCATATATTCCTAGATGAATAAAGGTACTTTGGCCACAAATAAGAAGGAAGCCCTATAAAATTTTTGAAAATGTAGAAGTAATAAAATAAAAGCCCATTCACAAACATAGAAGACGGGCTAGGAGGGTTGAAGATGAGAACAGAAAGACACATGAAGAGAAAAAGCCACATCAATCTTACAAAACCATGTGATGCCTTCCTTTTACAGACTGAGAAATAGAACAAGAGAATAAGGTAGGAATTTCATTTTTGTCTTTACTGCAAGAAAACACTAAATTAATCCAGTAAATGTTTATTTCAAATGTATCTCAAAGAACACATTCCCTGGTGATATGGACTAGGGATTCAAAATTAGTGGGGTTATATCTAATACAATGGCTGCTGAGAGAATGTATTCCTGTTTCTGACTGGTTTGGGGGCTTTTATTTGTATCTCTATCTCAAATTCCCACCACCATCTCCTACAGTATATACAGACCTTAATTACCACCTACTTCAACTATTACAATTGTCTTCTCACAAGTCCTGGCATTACAAGCCAACTCCCAACCATCATTCACACCCCTACCACACTATATTTCTTATTTATAGATTTGGTAATGTCACTCCTTTGTTCAAAACCCTCCTGTGTCTCCCCCTTACTTAATAACATGACAAGAACAAGATTACCCTCTGGTTAGCTGGCAGGTTGTTCAAAGCGTATTACTCAGAACTACAAAGTTTTTTTGCAGAGTACAGGATCCCAAAGTGTCATTAAAGATAATGGTCTATTTATACAGTCATATACATAAAGGAATTGTATCATGGATGGAAAACAAATGAGATTTAATGAAGTCAGGAGCAAGGAGTGGGGAGGGAGCTTCAAGCATCACTCAAAGTAGAATGTAGGGGGCAGCTAGGTGGCAGAGTGGACAAAGCATTGGCCCTGGATTCAGGAGGACCTGAGTTCAAATCCGGTCTCAGACACTTAACACCAGCTGTGTGACCCTGGGCAAGTCACTTAACCCTCATTGCCCTGCCCACCCCCCCAAAGAAGAATGTAGTGTTTTGGGAAACTGAGGAAGAGGAAATGTGGTTGCCCAAATAGATAAGGTCATGTGTGAGATTGCCCAGAAGGGAAGCAGTTTGGGAAGTTAACTGTGCTTGGTCATGATAGATTTCCATCTCTTGGTAGGAAGTATGTTAAGAGCCCAAGAAATAAACAATCAGGTCAGCTAGGTGGCGCAATGGGTAGAGCACTGGCCCTGGAGTCAGGAGTACCTGAGTTCAAATCCAGCCTCAGACACTTGACACTTACTAGCTGTGTGACCCTGGACAAGTCACTTAACCCCAATTGCCTCACTAAAAAAAAAAAAAAAGAAAAGAAAAAAGAAAACCTGAATTTGAATCCTAACTCAGATACTGTGTGATTTTGGTTTTTTGTGAGGCAATTGGGGTGGGAATATTCAGTTAGTCAATTAAAAATTTATTAGTAAAAACAATTATTAAACATCAACTATATGCCAAGCATTGTGCTAAGGGATAGGGAAACAAAGGCAAAAGACAGTCCTCATCCTTAAGGAGCTCACACTAATGAGGGAGCCAACATGCTAACAACCATGTATAAACAAACTATATACAAGATTAAATGGAACTAATCAATGGATGGAAGTAACTAGAACTGAAATGGAGTGATAAAGGCTTCCTATAGAATGTAGGATTTTATCTGAGGCTTGAAGAAATCCAGGTAAGCCAGGAGAAAGAGATGAGGAAAAAGTACCTGCAAGACATGGGGAACAGTCAGTGAAAATGCCCAGAGAGAAGAGATTGAGTGTCTTGTTCAAGGAACTGCAAGAAAACCAGTGTCATTGGATCAAAGACTATGTGGGGGTAGGATTGTGTGTGTAAGGTATAAGAAGATTGGTAGAAGGGGGCTAAGTATGTAGGGATTTGAGCACCAACCACATAATTTTCTATTTGATCTTTGAAGTGATATTGATTCACTGGAGTTTATTGAGAGGAGGTGTGTATTAAATGGTCAGAACTCTTTAGTAAAATAATTTTTGGAGCTAAATGTAGGATTAACTAGAGTAGGGAGAGACTTGGGGCAGGCAAAACAACGGGCAGGCTTTTGCAATAGTCCAGGCATGAGAAGATGAAGGCCTGTACCAAGGTGTTGGCATTGTCAGAGGTGAGAAGGAAGAGTATTTAACAGATCAAAGGTGAAATCAATACCCCTTGGAAACAGATTAGATATAAGTCCTGGAGTGCGGGGTAAGAGATAATGAGAAGTAGAAGACACTGAGGTCTTGAGCCTAGGATACTAGGAGGATGGTGGTTCCCTCAACAGTAATATGGACATTTGAAAGTGGGGAAGGTTTTGGGGAAAAGATAATGAATTCAGTTTTGACTGTGTAGCATTTATGTAGACATCTAGTTTAAGATTACTAATAGACAATTCAAGAAGTGAGCCTGGAAATTGAAAGAGAAATTAGAGGTGAATAAGTCAATTTGAGAACCATCTGCAGTGCGATGATAATTGAATCCATGGAAGGTGATGAGATTACCAAATAAAATAGTATAGAAGAAGAGGACAAGGCCCAAAAAATGAGCCCTATAGGACGCCAACAGTTATCAAGTGTGACCTGAATGAAGCTCCAGCAAAGGAGACTGAGAAGGAATGATCAGATAGGTAGGAGGAGAATGAGGAGAGAGTGATGCCCCTAAAACCTAAGAAGAAGAGATATCAGAGTGGAGAGATCAACAGTGTCAAAAGCTGAAGAAAAGTCAAGAAGAATGAGGATTGAGACAGGGCCATTTGATTTGTCAATTAAGAAATAATTAGTAATTTTGGAGAGAGCAGTTTGCATGGAATGTTGAGGCCAGAAGCCAGATTGTAGAGTTAAGAGGAGAGTGAAAGGAGATTAAGTGGAGGCATCTACTGTAGATGACCTTCACAAAAAGTATACCATGAAAGTTGGGAGAGATAAAAATAAGTGATAGAGAAGGGATGACCAAGGGATCAATCTGTTGGAGGAGAAGGGACAGAATGGGGTCATTTGTGCAGGTAGAAGGGTTTTGTTTTGGCAAGAAAAACAGGCATCTCTTTATGTGAGACAAAAGTGAAGGAGATGTTGAAAGATGAGTGACATGAGATGAGGAAGAGGGAAGAGGAGGATACACACAGTGAATGGCCTCAATTTTTTTTCAGTACAATAGGAAGCTAGATTCTCAGTTGAGAGGGCATAGGAAGGGGGAGCCATGGGAAGCTTGAGGAGAGAGGAAAAGGTTGTGAAGACCTATTGTGGTGAGTGGGATAGTAAGTTAATTAGGGAGCTATAAAATGCTTGCCTAGCAGTTTGGAGGGTTCAGTTGAAGTTATGTAACAAAAGTTAATAGTAGACCTAGTCAGAAAAGTTGCATGTTTTTTTCAACAGCATGTGTATAGAAGTAATGCAGTAGATGGTGGAAGTGCTTATAGGTTAAAGGTTAGCATGGACCAATCAGTGATAAGATAAGAACAAAGGACTCAAGAGGACAGTGTTGAGTTGAACTGGTTGGTCCAGGGGTTGATATGAGGAAAGGGGGAAGGTGAGAGTAGTTCAGGGCAGAGAACTGAGAGGTCATGGGATTAAAGAACACAGTGAAGAGTTGGGTTTGCTATTGGAAGGCCAAGGGAGAGTGGAAAGCCAATAGATTGTCATCAGATAAGGGAATTTCAGAGTTCATGAACATGGAGTTGCTACATTTGTGGGTAACAAGATCACAGAATAGAATAAAATATCATGACAATAGAATTAGTAGGGCTTTGGAATTGAATGAATGTGAGAGATGAGGGAGAAGGAAGAGTCAAAGATGGCTACAAAATTTTAGATATGGGAAACAGATCATGCCACAAATAAGATCAATAAAATCAGAAGGAGGAATAAGTTTTTGAGGAAAAAAATAAACTCGGTTTTGGATGTTTTGTTTTAACTTAGCAAGTTAGAATAGAATGGCTTTTCTTATGATACTTGACTGTTGTGAATTGGATTTTTATATTCCCCTTTTAGCTATTAAATATGAAATACTACTTTACCTACATTTCTGATTTCTACAAATTTATCTTCACTTTTCAGGCTGCTTAATTTTCTGCTTTCCTTTCATATTATCTTTCTTTCTGTTAAGGTAATTGATTTACCTTTGCCTCCAGGTGTATTTTCTTTTGGAAATGCAAAGTATTTTATTGCTTTGGATCAAAGACTTATTGACAAATAGAAGTATTAGACCAAGTCTATATGATTTTTAAAAAACTGTATCAAAACAAAGTATCCATTATTCAGTGAGGTAGAGAGACAACCTTAGAACCAGGAAATTTGGGGTTCATGTTCCACTTCTGGTACATACTATCTGTGGAACACTGGACAACTTAGTTAAACTCTCAGAGCTCTAGGAAAGTCTTTAAGACTAATTTGCAGAGAAGGTGTGGCAGAGGGAGTTTCCTCAACCAGTATTTTCTTATACCACTGAAATCACAGATTTCTCCATCAGTCTTAATGACCAAAAAGAATTGACAGTGCAGTTCATCAATCTAGTTAAACATTGGCAAAAAAAATATGACTCACTTGCAAAAGCAGTCATTAATTGGGGAATGACTGAACAAGTGGTATATGATTGTGATGAAATATTGTTGTACTAAAAGAAATGACAGACAGGAAAATTTCAGAAAACCTTCACTGAAGAGGATTAAATGAACTGATATACAGTGAAGTGAGCAGAACCAGGAAAATACTGTAGATAGCAAAAGCAATATTTTATTATGATCAACTGTGAATGACTTTGTTATTCTCAGCAATACAATGATTCAACACAATCCTATTGGTCTCATGATGAAAGCAGAGCTCTGTGGTTCAAGAGTTATCCTGCCCAAGAGTTTCCCCCCTTAATAACTGGATGGAAATAATTTGCATAGGTACAGAGAGCCTCTGGACAATTTCAGTCAGGTGCAAATTTTGCCTCCTGCTTCCTGATTCTTGCATTTTGTTTTCTAGTTTTGAGCTTTGCAGTAAGGCTCACACTTGGAAAGTATGCCCCTTGAGTATTATTATTTTTGGTGTATTATTTTGGGGGAAGCATTATTTGGGGGAGGAAGTACAATAAAAATGGGATGTGGTACTCCTCAATAAAAATGAGAATGGGAAGCTGTGTTAGATATAACTCCTGATTAATACCATCAAATCTGTAATAGTTGACTTAATTGGAGGATGGGGGAAAGTGGAAGGAAAGGGTATAAGCATTTATTAAGTGCCTACTGTATTCCAGACACTATGCTAAGCATTTTACAAATATTACCTCCTTGTTGATCTACTGTGATGGACTATATTCTTCTCACCAATGCAATGGCACAGAAGAGTTCCAGGGAACTCGTGATGGAAGAGGATCTCCAAATCCAAGAAAAAAAAAAAAGAACTACGGAGTATAGATGCTGAATGAACCATACTATTTCTTTTGTTTTTGATGCTGTTGTTTTTTTTTTCTATTTTGAGGTTTTTCATCATTGCTCTGATTTTTTCTCTTATAACATGACTAACGCAGAAATTGGATTAATGTTATTATGTGTATATATATATATATATATACACCCCCTATATCAGATTACCTGCTGTCTAGAGGAGGGGGGAGGAGGAGAGGGAGGGAGAAAAATCTGAAATTGTAAAGCTTGTATAAATAAAAGTTGAGAACTATCTTTACATGTAATGGAAAAAATAAAATAGTTTATTAATTTAAAAAACAAAACAAATATTACCTCTTTTAATCCTCACAAAAATCCTGAGATAAATGGAATCACTACCCCTTTTTATAGTTGAGAAAATTGAAGCAGACAGGGGCTAAGTCATCTAGATGACATAATTATATAAACCACCTCCATCCCTTTTTTCTTTCTTAATCACAGATACCATTCTAGAGAGTGATTTTTTTCCCTCATGAATTACTGTATTTTAAACTTGGGTTTAAAATTCAGACCACTCACTGGAAGGACAAATACTGAAAATAAAGCTTAAATACCTTGGCCACATAATGAAAAGAGCCTTGGCTCATTGGAAAAGACTGAAGTTGGGAAAAATTGAAAGCAAAAGGAGAAGGGGACAGGAGAGCATGAGATTTATAGACAGTGTCATGGAAACAATGAGCATGAGTTTAGACAGACTTCAGGAGGTGGTGGAGGGTACAAGGGCCTGGACCACTATGGTCCATGGGGTAATGAAGAGTCAGACATGACTGAATAAATGAGCAATGACAACAAACTTGGGTTGAATCAATTATGAGACTCCTGGTGAGGTTTAGGAAGTAACATTTGCACTACTGACTTAAATATATGATTTTCTAGAGCCACATCAATGTACTATTCTACGTAGAACAGAGCTTCTTAGCCTTTTTGTAAGTCAGGTGTGCCTTTGGCCTCTATGGGGTGAAGACTATGGGCCCCCTCTCAGAATTGTGTTTTTAAATTTTTTAATTTATTTTTAATTTTGAGGATAAAACAAACATTTCCATAACTACTATAATAAAAAGATTGCACATGAAACTGCAAATCTACTTTGCATAACTTGCTATTCATTTAAAAATAATAAATTTATCATGTAAAATAATAAATTTATGATATAAATATTCTTTATGCCTTTTTCCTTTTATCCCCCTTCCCCAGTCTTGAGATGGTCACCATTAGACACACACACATGCATCATTTTGTATATACATCTATTTATTAGTTGTTTCTCTGGATGCAGATAGCATCTTCTTTCATATGTCCCTTATAGTTAATTTGGATATTTATAATAGAATGACTTAGTCTCTCAAAATTGTTCTTAAAACGGTATCACTGTTACTGTATGCAACATTCTCTTGGTTCTGCTCATTTTACTCTTCACTATTTTGTGCGTCTATTCATGTTTTTCTAGGATCATTGAACTCATCATTTCTTATAGAACAGTAGTATTCTGTCATCATCATATACTATAATTTGTTCAGTCATTCCTCAACTGAGGGGCATCCCTGCAATTTCCAGTTCCTTGCCATCACAAAGAGAGCTGCTATAATCTATTTTAGAACATATAGGTTATTTTCTTTTGCCCCTAATCATGTTTGGGAATAGACCTAGTGGTATTGCTGGGTCAAAGAATATAGGCAGTTTAATAACTCTTTGGGCATAGTTCTATATTGCTCTCCAAAAATGTTTGGATCAGTTCACAATTCTACCAACAATGAATGTGTCCCAATTTTTTCACATCTCCTCCCACATTTGTCACTTTCCCCTTTAATCATTTTCATCAATTTGATAGGTGCAAAATGATGCCTCAAGATTGTTTTAATTTTCATTTCTCTAATCAATATTGGTTTTAGAGCATTTTATATGACAATAAATTATTTTTATTTCTTCACCAGAAAGCTGCCTGTTCATATTTTTTGATGATTTATCAGTATGGGAATGACTCATATTCTTATAGATTTGGCAAATTTTTTTATATATTTGAAATATGTCTTTTATCTAAGAAACTATCTAAAAAATCTCCTTCCAATTTTCTTCTTTTTCTTCTGATTTTGACTACATTTGTTTTATTTATACAAAACCTTTTTATTCAATGTAATTGAAATTATTAATTTCACACCTCACTCTGCTCTCTGTCTCTTATTTATTCATAAATTGTTCACTATTCATAAGTCTGAAAAGTAATATGTTCCATGCTCTTCAAATTTTCTTGTAATATCTCTTTATATCTAGGTCATATATCCATTTTGACTGTATCTTGGTAAATAGTGTAAGATATTGGTCTATGCTTAATTTCTGCCAGATTGCTTTCCAGTTTTCCCCGAAATGTATACCAAATAATGAATTCTGATCCCCAGATCTTGTTTTTATACTTGTCAAATATAAGGTTTCTATATTTATTTGCTGCTGTAAATTGTATATTTACTCTGTTCCATTGATCTACCTTTCTATTCCTAATAGTTTTGATAATTACTGCCTTATAATACAAGATCTGGTATTGCTAAACCTTTACATTTTTATTAGTTCCTTTGATATTCTTGATGTTTTGTTCTTCAAAATGAATTTTGTTTTTATTTTTTTCCTAATTCAGTAAAATGATTTTTTTTAGTAATTTAATTGGGATGGAATTGAATATAAACTTAAATTTAGGTAAAATTTAAGGTAAAATTATTTTTTGTTATATTGGCCCTGCCTTCCCATGAACAATTAATATTTCTCCAGTTGTTTAAATCTGATTGTATTTGTATAAATGATTTTTAAAAATAATTTTGTCTATGTAGTTGCTGGGTTTTTGGCAGGTCTATTCCCAGATATTTTATATTGTTAAGAATTATTTTATGGTAGGCAGTACATTCACCTGGCATGCATTTATATGTTCTATGATGTATGTATATAACATATATCTTATATGCGTGCCATAGACATGTGTATAGGTACAACATTTGCCTTCTCTACCCCAGTTCAGGATAGCTTTAGGTTGCAGGACCCAGATAGCAGGCAGGCACCTTCAAGGCTGATGGCACCTCTGGGGATCCTAGACTTGAGAAACATAATAACCACACCCACAAAGCCCCACTGTCCTCCTGTAGCAGTCTCTGAGCCAGTGCCAGGGTAGTGAGTTCAACCTGGCTCTCAGAGTGTGGCCTTAGTCTCTAAGATGAAGAAGCTCCAAGAAGGAGGTGACCAAGAGCTCTTGTGGCAGCTCTGGTCCAGGGTGACCCACAGACCCAAGCAGAACAAGGGGCCTGGGTAGTAGAGCAAGAAATTCAAACTGCACAATATGAATTGTTTGTATAGAGAAGCTCAGTTGAGAGAAGAAGACAGTGCCCAGGAGACACAAGGAAGATGGTTAGGACAGGCCTTCTTTTCCACCTTGATTTCCAGAGGTGAAGGCAGCACAACCTCAGAGGCCCCTAGAAAGCATGGATCCAGCAAGTTCATGGCTGGATAGAGTGGCCCAAGCATTTATACACCTGCATCAGCCACTAAACCCAAGGACTCACATCTCCAGTCTCATGGCACCAGGTGCATCCAGCTTGGGAGAGGGCCTGGTCTGTTACACGTGGCCAATGATATCTTTCTCCCAATCCAGACCCTGTGTTACCATTTGCTTTTGTCAGCTCTGGGAGAAACAAGGGCTTCATAGCCCTCTGGGAAGAATATGTAGTAACTTCCTGGTTCTCCTTCCTTACCAGACTCAATCTGCAACCTCTCCTTTGAAGTGCACACAATTCATATCTACCACCCAACTGAAATCCAGGTAGCTGTTGTCTATAGATTTCCAAGACCCTCCCCTTCCTTCCTCAAAACATTCAGTTCCTGACAAATATCTGTCTCTCCCCCAACTCCTGTCCTCATACTAGGGGATTTCAATATGTATCGAATATTCTAGCCTCCTGCATCCTCACTATGAGACTGGCAGTGCACTAAAGGTTGGGCAAAGATACAAAAAGAGGCAAAATAGTTTCTCTCTTGAAGGAGCTTACAATCCAATGGGGAAGATAATCTGCAAACATATACAAAGCTAACTATATATAGATAAATATGAAATAATGAACAGAGGGAAGGCACTAGAATTAAGAGGGGTTAGGAAGGACTTTCTGTAGAAGGAGGGATTTTAATTGGGATTAAAAGGAAGCCAGGGAGACAAGTAGGGCAGAGGGGGAGAGTGTTCCAGGCATGGGGGGGCCAGAAAAAATACCTAGACCCTAGAGATGAAGTGTCTTGTTCATGTAAAGGGCAGTGTCATCGGATCAAAGAGGATATGGTGGGTAGTAAGAAGACTGGAAAGGTAGGAGTGATCTAGGTTATGAAGAGCTTTGAATGCCCAAAAGAGCATTTTGTATTTGTTCCTGAAGGCAATAGGCTTCCCCAGGAGTTTATTGAGTTGGTGATGTGACATGATAGTACCTGCACTTTAGGAAATTCTCTTTAACGACTAAATGGAGAATGGATTGGGGGGCATCTAGGTGGCACAGTGGATAGAGCACCGGACCTGGTTTCAGGAGGACCTGAGTTCAAATCCGGCCTCAGACACTTTACACTTACTAGCTGTGTGACCCTAGGCAAGTCACTTAACCCCAATTGCCTCACCAAAAAAAAGAGAGAGAGAGAGAGAGAATGGATTGGAATGGAGAGAGACAAAGCAGGCAGACCCACCAGCAGACTATTTGCAATAATCTAGGAGTAAGGCAATGAGGTGACACATTAAAGTGTCAGAGGAGAGAAGAGGGCATGTGGAAGAGATGCTGCAAACCCACAGGCTTTGGGCACAGCTTTGGATATGGGGAAGGGCTGAAAAATAGTGAGGAGTCCAGGCTAACTCTTGGGTTTCCAGCCTGAGGGACTGGTCATATAATGTTGCCCTCTACAGAAAGAGGCAAAGTATAGAGAGGAGAGCTTAAGGGGAAAGACAATACCAATTTGGACATATTAAGAATATGGAGAATGAGGATGGAGAAGAGGCCACTGGTCTGACCATGTCACTCTCCTACTCAATAAACTCTGTACTACTTCTAGGTTCAAATACAAACACCTCTGTTTGGTGCTGGAAGTCTGATATCACGGCCCTGACCCTTCACCTTGCACTTTACCTTCCTCCCACATACTCTTCATTCCAGTGACACTGGCCTCCTTGCTGTTCCTTAAATAAGACACCCCATCTCTGGGTTCTGGGCATTTTCATGGGCTGTCCCTCACTCTTGGAATGAAATCCCTCTTCATCTCTGGCTCCTCACTTCCCTGGCTTCCTTCAAGTGCTAGTTAAAATCCTATCATCTACAAGAAACCTTTCTCAACTCCTCTTTTTGTTTGTTTTGCAGGGCGATGAGGGTTAAGTGACTTGCCCAGGGTCACACAGCTAGTAAGTGTCAAGTTTCTGAGGTCGGATTTGAACTCAGGTCTTCCTGAATCCAGGGCTGTTGCTGCTTTATCCAATTGTGCCACCTGGCTCTGCCCCCCCCCCCCAACTCCTCTTGATCCCAGTGCCTTCCCTCTGTTGATCATTTCCCACTTATCCTGTATATATCTTATTTGTACAGAATTGCATGCATGTTGTCTCCCACATCAAATTTTGAGTTTCTTGGAGACAGGGACTGTTTTTTGCCCTTTTTTGCATTCCAACACTAAGCATAGTGCCTTGCACATGGTAGGCACTTAGATAAATACCTTTTGACTGACTAATTGCTCTGCTTTCAAATGTTCTGAACAAATTATTTGATATTTCCTGGACTTTCTGTGGCTGTCTCCAAATTTGATTTTTGCCTACATTTATTAAGGATAATTTGACATATAGCTTTGAGTAGTTATTGTTGTATATAATAGACATGACATATATCTGAATGTCATTTTTCTCACTCTGCTCAAGTCTTTTATGATTCCTGGAAAAGCTGTTTGAGTCAAGAGCCTGTTCAACCTTCATCAGTCTTACATTTTTTTTTGGTCATTTTCCTTGACTCCCTCTCCCCTCCCCTCCCCTTTCCTTCATTCATTATAATTTACTTTCCCCTGCATTTCTTTGCAAAAAGATTGAAATTAAAATTATTTCTTTTTTCTCCATCAGACTTCTTATGGGCTTGACTTCCTTTAAATTGCCCAGGTATTATGCTGATTCCTTTTCCAAATCATCACTTTGTTGGCCATTTTAGCAGCAGAGCTTCATATGCAGAGGAGTTCATCATAATCAGTGTCAGTTTCCATCTTAAAATGCAGGCTGATTGTGTCCAATTCATCATCTGAGAGGACAGTTTTATTGAATAGAAGGTTAAGTATTAGTTCTTGCTCCCCTGTGAAGGATTTCCATGGCAATTTCCCACTTCTGCTGTGGGCTCAGAGGTGCCTACAGTTCTTCTTCTTATTGTTTACTAAAAGTAGAAATATAAAACTTTGGAGTAGATTAATAAGGGATACATGTGGAGGGCTATAGGAGAAGCCATGGACTGCCAGCCCCATATATATCTGCTGCCATCTTGCTCCAAAAGGTCACTATATACTTTGGAGAATATATTATTCATTCTATTCCTCACTGCACCTCTACTTTGTGTTAATGGTCAATGATGCTCATTCTCACACCTGGTCATACCTTACACATTCCATTAGGTCATTATACATCACCATGTAGGTCCTCATTTCCCACCCCTACCACTTAATTCCTTATTCTGATCCCCCTCAACCCATCTGCCCTAAATTCCCAACAAAACACCACCCATCCATTCCACTGTGCCTTCTGAAATACTTGTTTCATGGGCAACAAACTTCCCTTCATCATAAATCTTTTCCCCTCCCATTTTCCATAGTTTATCTATCATCAGAACCTGGTTTCCTCCACCCACCACCCATGACACAGACTCCTAGCTACCCTTTCTAATATTGATTGCAACTTTACTCATTCCTTTGGTATCACCGGTCAAGATGGGAGAATTAGAATATCACTTATTCCCCATTGCAACTTCCAGTATCTCTGCCAAGAAAACTCCCAAAGGGTGGGGCAGCTAGGTGACACAGTGGATAAAGCACCTGCCCTGGATTCAGGAGGACCTGATTTCAAATCTGGCCTCAGACACTTGAAACTTACTAGCTGTGTGACCTTGGGCAAGTCACTTAGCCCTCATTGCTCTGCAAATTGCTAGTCCACTCAGCCAAGTCATATCCTCTAACTATGGGTGACCCACAAGCTTCTGTCCTGGTTCCTCTTCTCTTCTCTTTCTATTATTCTTTTTTTTTTTTTTTTTTTGCTGGGCAATGAGGATTAAGTGACTAGCCCAGGGTCACATAGCTAGTAAGTGTCAAGTGTCTGAGGCCAGATTTGAACTCAGGTACTCCTGAATCCAGGGCCAGTGCTTTATCCACTGCACCACCTAGGTGCCCCCTCTTTCTATTATTCTTAATGCTGATGCTTCTCAAACATACTTATCCACCCCTAACTGCTTTGCCTACTTCCTGTCTTATATCTATAATTGCTTATTAAAAATTTCAAATGGGGTGTCCTGGAGGCATTTTAAATCAAACATGTATAAAACTGAACTCATCTTCTTTTCCCCCATATCTGACCCCTTTCAAACTTCTATATTACCAGCAAGTGCACCACCATACTCCCAGTCTTACAGATTCACAACCTAGGTCCCAACCTTGACTCCTTACTATCTCTCACTGCCCAAAGTGGTATTGCCAAAGCCTACTGATTTCACATTTGCAACATCTGGCAAATATACTCTTTAATACTTTCTGCTTTGATACTGCCATTACCCTGGTTGATGCTGGATTGTTGCAATTGCCTGTTGGCGACTCTGCCTGCTTCAAGTTTCTCCCCAATCTAGTCCATCCTTCATTCCGCCACCAAAGTGATTTTCCTAAAGCACAAGTCTAACCATGTCATTCCCCCGTTCAATAAGCTACTGACTCAAGAGTCACCTTCAGGATCAAATACAAAATCCTCTCTTTGCTATTCTAAGCCCTATTTACCTAGCCCCTTCTTACCTTTCCTTATACTTTATACTTCTACATGCATTTTGATCCACTGACACTGGTCTCCTGCATGTTCCTTAAACAAGACCCTCAATTTCTTGGCTCTGGGCTTTGTCTTGGTTGTCCCCCATGCCTGAATCTCTGTCCCTCCTCATCTCTACATACGCATCCCAACTAAAACCTCACCTTCTGCAGTTATTTCAGTAGCATTTGACTCTTTTTGACCCCAAAGATACCAGCATGGTTTGTCATTTCATTCTCCAGTTAATTTTACAGATGAGGAAACTGAGGCAAACAGGGTTAAGTGATTTGCCTAGAGTCAAACAGCTAATAAGTGTTTGAGGCCAGATTTGAACTCAGGAAGATGAGTCTTCCTTATTCCAGGTCCAGCACTCTATCCACTGTGCCACCTTGCTTCCCAGGAAGCTTCTACAGGAAATTTTTCCTAACCTTTTTAATTCTAGTGGGTTCCCTCCTTTAATTCTGTATATAACTTGTTTGACCATATTTATTTCCTTGTCTCCTCCATTAAATTGTCAGCTTCTTGAGGTCAGGGACTTTATTTTGCCTCTTTATGTGATCCTAGTACTTGGCACAGTGCATGGCACATAGTAGGCAATTAATAAATGTGTGTTAATTGACTGTCAGCCTTTGGAAGATTGCCCTTTGTGTGCTTTATGAAATTCTATCCTCCAACCTCTGGGCCTATGAAGAGTGCTCACTGACTAAAACCTGAGTTATATGACATTAGCTACTATGTCACATATGCCACAAAAATTATTTTCATGCCATTTAGTTCTATTGTGCAAAGTTATTCAATTAGAATTTTTCAAGTGTCCATTGTAATGACTGTACAGTATTGGACCTGGGAGTTCATGATGACAAATATGATTAATTACATAGATGTAGTCAAGTGAGCTCTACTTGATCACATTTTCCCCCCGCTGAACATGTAAAATAAGTCACTTTCCTTTATGGAAATTTATTTTGATTTGGGGACCCTACCTTTAGGCTGAGATTAGACAGCCTTAGGCCCTCAGGGTCTCCCCCCTCCTCCTCAGCTTCAGCTGAGTGAAAAAGCCCCGTGGGCTATATGAGATGCCAGGTCAGACAGCTGGGGGGGGGGGGGAAGCCCCCAGCTCCCTCCGACCTGAGCGGATCCCGGATAGCCTGTGCTGAGGTACGTGAAATTTGGAGGGCACCCGCCCACCCCAGCCGCAGCTCTGGCTGGCGGATTAGCTTGGTCTGTGGGGGCGAAGGAAGCCCCGAGATTTGAGTGGAGAGAAGAAAAGGTATATATAGACCTGGGAGAGGGACTAGGGGGAGTTCGACTGACTAGAGGATGAAGGAGACTAGAGGGAGATGGACTAGAAAAAGAAGGAGCGAGGACAGACTAGATAGAGAGACAAGATTAAGGAGAGAACGGCTGACTAGGGTAGGAAGGAGATTGGAAGGAGACGGACTAAAAAAAGGAAGGGGACGGACTAGGAGAGAAGCTGACTAGAGGGGAGCCCGGACAAGGACGGAGGAGAGTTCGGTTCAGAAAAGGAGAGCTGGGTCTGACAAGGTTACAGGCCTTAATACAAACCAGGGAAAGTGTAACGTACCCTGAGGCCGGAGGCGGCTAAGGCCCTTATTGTATTCAAGAAGTTCGAAGAGCAGCAGGTGCAAAAGAGAGACAAAAGAGACACAAGAGACCAAGAGACGCAGTGGAAGGAGACCACAGGAAAGCAGTCAGGTTGTACACTTTATTTCCCTGTATTCCTAATTTTAAATAGTATCTCATAAATAAACTCGCTTTGATTATTTGGTTAAGAGGCTTCTTAATCTTTAGTCTATCAGTTTGGGAGCAGTGTGGTGGAACTTTATAAACGGCCCACATTAAATTAACGAAGTCAGATAGCCAGTTAGTCAACAGTCCCCAGATTAGTCCTCCAGTCAGCTTCAGCCCCCAAAACTAGGCTAGTCAATTTAAAAATATTTCTACATTTGAATGGCGACCCAGATGGGACTTACGGCCCAATTATAATTTTTCTAAATTTATCATTTTTCATATAATCATAATTTTTCATAAATCCAATTATATATAATTTTCTGGGTTAGATTAGTTATGATAATTAATTTTTGTATACCTTGATCATTTTTCTAATATCAGGTTGAAATTTTCCTGAACAATGCTATAGATGAGCATCTTTTACTGATTTAAAATCTTAAAAAATTGTCCTGTTTCTGTTATTAGTTTTTTAAAAATTTGTCACCTTTTAACAATTGTAATCATTTTAACCACAAAAAGGATTATTGTTTAGCCTTTAAATAAGGAGTAGGTTTTTCTTGATCATGAATAAATGAAATGCTTGCTCGTTATAACAATCTCCTTAAAACTTTATCCTGGGGCAGCTAGGTGGCGCAGTGGATAAAGCACCGGCCCTGGATTCAGGAGGACCTGAGTTCAAATCCAGCCTCAGACATGAGGCCTCCTTGACACTAGCTGTGTGACTGTGGGCAAGTCACTTAACCCTCATTGCCCTGCAAAAAAATTAAAAAACCAAACAAACAATAACAACAAAAAACTTTATCCTCATAGTTTAATGTGACTTGCCTTTATCATCTTGGATTTGCAAATATAAACATAGTGAGACATGGTATTGCTTGCCAGGTAGAATGTTTTCTTTCTTTTAATCCTGCAGTAATCTGGGGATGTCCTAAGTGGTAGTTTATTGATCCTATCAATTCAGGAAATCACAGAATCTCAGACTCTCTGGAAAGGATTTCTTCAAAGGGCATCTTGTCTACAATTGAACAAAAATTTTCTCCACAACATATGCAAGATGTGGTCTTCGAGCTCTTTCTAAAAAATCTCTAAGAAGGGGAATTCTACCTTTTCTTATAGCCCTTTTCTCTTAGGACTAACTGATAGGAAGTTTTCCCTTATATGAAGCTTAAATTTGCCTTTTTTTTTCAACTTTGACTAGTACTAGTAGTTCTTCCCTTCAGAGGCAAGAAAAAATAAGTCTAATTCCCTTTCCACTTGAGCATTTGATTCTGTTTCAATTACTCTGTTATGTCAATTTGGTTTAAATTTTATAGCAGTTCATTTACAAGACAATCAATCTATAACTTTCATTTAAAAAAACTTGGTGTAATCTAACAGTCACAATTACCCATTGTTATTATTTGTACTGTATTCCCTATTCATTTATCATAGAGTCTACTGTGCATTGCTTCTGAGTATTGGATGTCAGGGACACACCATCTCTGTAGTGATTTCTTCCCTCAGGATTCAGAGAACCTGGGTTCAAGTCCCACCTCTGTCCTTATGTATATGACCTCTTTTATCTTATACTTTGTGTGACTTGACTTGGTACTTTGCACCTCTTCAATGAACCATCATATTTTATTCTGCTGAAACTGAAGCCTCCAAGCCCATTTGTATGGGACCCTCCTCATTGGTAGAGACTGATTATTCAGTGCTGTATGAAAGATGGAGTTGGTGAGAGCTTAAGAGAAAAGAAATCTTGGGTATCTAGCTTCTAGGTTTGAAAGAGAAGTTATACCCTTCTTGACTCTCTTCAGATCCCTGAAGGGAGAAAAAGACTAAGGGGCATAATCTCAATTGTTGGCTGCTTTGCACATAACCTTCTTCCCAATCCTCATTTTACTACACTAGAGACTGGGAAATTTCCCCTGAGGTGAGATCTAATGTTCTCTTTCTTGGTTGAGCTAAGCTATTTTGCTCCCAATGGAAAAGCTCATCCACTCTATATTGTCGGTGGTGTGTATGTATGCAGGCATGTATGTGTGTGTATACTGTATATGTATGTACTGTGTGTGCATACATATGTATATATGCACATACATAGTTTCTTTGATTTCTATTTGCTCTCTGGATAAGTGGATTTATTCATTATTTTCCATGGGTATTCATTGTAGAACTGGTCTTTAGTGGAAAGGGAGTCAAACCTTGGATATATTGCTTGGAACATTCCCTTCCCATTAAGGGAAAGCAATCAGGAGTGCAGTTTGAACCTGAAATCACTTCCCCTAGACTAATAATATTTAAGGGAGCAGATAGATATGATTCTAGTCTGCTACCCCTTCTCTTTGAGAAGAGTAGAGTAACCAGCCTCCAGCCACAGCCTCCTACTTCCCTTCCTGGCAGAAATTAAAGTCTCCATTGGAGAAGGGGTGGGGGAAGGAGACCCTACAGATATCTACTTTTTCCTCCATGAGTCATATACAGACAGACCCATGTGGACAAGTATAACATATGGGCAACAAGGCACAACACCTCCCCCTTCCCAATTCCTACACTGTACAGTGGCATAGCATCCTATATGTTGTAGTCCTTTTAAATATTGAATTGAAATGTATTGATTTGTGCATGTGACCATAAAGTATTTGAAAACAGACTGATGATCTTTATCTAGTAGATCTTTAATTGATACTGAATGAATTTATTGTTGATGATAGAAATAAGAAAAAATAAGATGATAGAGAGAAGACTGAGAATTGATCTTTGAGTGAGGAAGATTGGTTCAAATCCTATCTCTGGCACATTCTGACCAAGTGATCTTGGCTAAAACCTTAAATCTCTCAGGACCCCCAGGCTATTCAGTAAGACTAGGAGGTACAAGGAAGAAATCATCTGCATTGGTAGGGAAAATTTCCACCAGGGTCTCTTTATACCAAAGATCAGTTAAAAAGTAAAAGTGCTAACATTAAATATATTTATTTTTATCAGTTATGAGAGGAAAAAATTCCAAGTCATAAATTCTTTCAGTTATTTCTGAAACTCAGAAATTCTTAGAAACATTTTAAGTATCAGTTAAAACCAGCTTGGATATCAAGTGTTTACTGGAGACTAACTAATTTAGAGAAATAAAGAAAGCTATGATGTTATAAATCTTAAAAGACTGGACTGTGTTTACATGTTAAATCCCCATCAGCAATATATTCCTATCATCTTCCCACTTAGCTGCCTGCCCCTTGACTCATTTGGCTGCCTTGAAGTCAGGTGCTAAACACCTAGAGCCCTATAACTTGCCAGTTCAGTACCATTTAAACCTTGCAGTATTTCTTGGACTGAATCACTGCAAAGAAGCCTCTTGCCTGCTCTTATGTTTCTGTCTCAAACGTTTCTAGTCATGGTCAGATGGTTTTTCAATTTACTTTCTTTATGCTCATCTGTACAGATTAAAATATACTTATTGAAAGACAGACCATGAATATCTCTTTGACTATTGACCCTTTTCTGGCTTTCCTCAGTCAGATTTTTCTCCTCTTGTTGCCTGGAAGATGCATAACTAGAATCCACATTGAGGTGAAGAAAGTAAAAAGACACTAGGTTTGGAGCTGAAAGGGACTTTAGAAATCATCAAGTCCAAACTTGTTATTTGATAAATGAGGAAACTGAGGTCCAGAAAAGTTGTGACTTACACAAAATCACAGAAATAGTAAGGCAGTTCTCACTTTGTAAAGAATTCTGAAAGAAACCCACATTCCAAAAAATAAAAAAAAAACAGTGTTAACTTTATGGTACATTATTGTGCTTTCTCTCCCTGCTCTTGCCACCTCCCACCCTCACTTTGCCCCCCAAAACAAAACAAGACAAAAACAAAGCCTTCAAGTGAAAGCAGAAGAACCGATTTCCAGTTCTTCTGTCTGGCCTCCCATGGGTCTGTCTTCTGTCTGTCTGTGGTCTGGTACAGGTGTCTGTTCCCCGCCCCAAGGGACCCATCCTCATTTATCTGTGTCTGGCCCCCATGTGCTTCACACCTCCACCTTTGTGCCCCACGTGTTCCTTCTTCTGCTCTGGGTTCTCTGCCCCTGGTCTGGTGTCCTTGAACATTGTGCTCTTTCTTTCCTCCAGTTGGCTCAGCCCCCTTTTCGAGTTTTGGGTAAATTTGCATTTTGCTTTAAGTAGAGGTATACTGAATAGTCCTCTTACATAGGGTGAGAATTGTAAATGACTAAGCAAATGAATAAACTGGGATTTGAATTCAAGTCCTCTGGATCCAGACTCCTGGTTTTTCCCACTGCAACTGCTAAATTGGTTCTGAAAATATTCCTCTTTCAAAGAATTACTCGCACACATGTTCCAATCAGAATTTAAGTACAAGTTTTTATTATTTGGCACACAGAGGTAGGACCAGGAGAAGAAGTCTAAACTTCAACTCCCCGGGAGGAACAGGTTTATGGCATGTTCCTCATTCAATCAGCACATAGAGGTATGGCTGGGAGAAGAAGTCTAAATTTCAACTCCCCAAACAAGGGAGAAGATGACAATTTTATAGAGGAGAGAAGGCAGTGGTGGGGGGAGAGACTTAGGACTGAAAAGTTGAGCTATTTGGAAAATGATGATGCTAGCTATCCAGGGGGTGGGATATATAAAGTAGTAAATATGTTACATTCTTAGCTTGGGATTATTCTCACTACCTGATCCCTAATCCTGTAGCAAACAAGACTGGTTACCAACTAAGCTCATTCTGTAAATTCAAGGCACCCAGCTCTCTGGATGGCTGTTTTGTTATCTATTTGACTAACCACTATCTGGTTAATTAACTACTTTCCTTTTCCAAGGAAAGAGTAATGTCTAACTAACCCCATCAAATGGATCAACCATATTTCTCCATGGTCAGAATAGCCTCCTCAGGGTCTGAGTATCCCTAAGTGGACCCAGGGCTACCAGGCTTATGCTGCTTCTTTTGATGGAAAGGTAGAGCAAAGAGGAAATGATAGAGCAAAGAGCAAAAAACTTAAAATCTGAGAAGATGATGAAACGACATACACCTTTATGTTTTGTAGTATCTTTGACCAAAGGCAAAAAGAACATTCATTAATCTCAGCAGATATATCCCTGGTGTAGTTTGTAGAAATTTAGTCTTACTCTGTCGTTATTGGGCAAAGAAGAGAGCATTTGATTTTCTAAATTAGGTTACGAATCCAGGATATCCTGAAAGTAATTAGTGTAGTGTTTTGTGCAGCTTTAATAACTTAAACCTGTACTAAGACTTTGGGAATGGCCTGCATAGTCTTCCTGGGTAATTTATTTGTGGTGTGATACCAGTGACAGAAGTTTCAAGTAATTTAAAACAATACTTCCCCCAAGCCTCTAAAATGGGCATCACTTTCACTTTTTCACAGGGAAAAATGAGTGTTAGGAGAAGAATGGAAAGGTTTGGTGGACTATCAATGAGATGTAATTTTGTAACTCATTTCCACTTCTGGAGTAAATTTTAAAAAATAGGACACCAGTTTACCATCTAGTCTTTTCCAGGCAAAGCCACACACATGGTATGGTGAGTGTGGATTTTTCCACTGGGTCCCTAGGGGCTACTGGGTCCAATGTGGGGTGGGGTGGGGGGAATTTGGTTGTAGGAGTTGGCAAAGAATGGTGTCCTGTCAGGCTTGATAATTTAATTCAACAAACGTTGATTAACTGGTTACTGTCTCCCTGGGCACTGTCCGAATCCAACAAAACAGTCCTTGCCTTCAAAGTGCTTATTTTCTATTGAAGTTAGGTGAAGAGGGAGATAAGTCTGATTTATATCAGTATGAAAGAGATGTTTATTTCTCTCATATTAATAATCAATTATTGAATTAGGACCAGAATTTTTTTCTTTCCTTTTTCCTCATTCAGAAAACAGAAACCTGTAGGTTGTTCAGTCTCTGAAGGACATTGTCGATGAATGAGATTATTCAAATCCCTGCTTTTTGATCCTGGTTGTGAGACCTTCCCTCCACCAACTAGAGAACCTCACAAAGAATTTAATCTAATGTGAATTCTGGCCCATTGTGTTCAACTCAGACAGACTTGAGGGAGGGGGTTAGATCCTTTGTCTAGATTGCCCAAGGCTGGGAGTTGTCTGGGAGCAAAAGTAACACAATCAAAGTCATGTCCCCTAGGTCCACCTTTCATTATAATAGTCATTCTCTCATTAATTGTGAACCAATCAGGGTTGATTGTCATCTGTTGGGAATACCCAATCTTCCAAGAGCATATAAGCATCAAGATGCTGCCATGATCCATCTTTCGTTCATGAGAAATGGCCAAATGACCAATATTCTTATTAATTATCTGCTAGCAATAATTTATAAAATGATTAATTACCCAGAAACTGTGTCTCTTGAACTTTTCATTAATCACAAGTACAAGGTATGGTAAAGCAGCTTTTGAAGGACCGCCCCTTTTGGGGAGGAACAGCCCTGTGCCTGCTGCTGCCCAGAGAGCATGGCCAAGCATGCTGTACTTCCGGGACACCAACTTAAAAGTGAGAGTGAGAACGAAAGTTCTCGCTGTGTCTCACAGACTCTGGCTTGATGGCGCACGCTTTTGGTGATGGGCTCTGGTTCTCGGCCTGGCAGGCGGTTTTGGGATTCGGTGAGTTTTATAAAAGAATATAGACTAAGCTTAGATCTAAGACTATTCATTTGTATTTCTACTTTCCTATTTCCCTAATTGGTATCACCTGTTAGTTGTCTAAACAATAAAGGCTAATCTCTCACTGATTAAAGCTCAGAGGCTTCTTTTCTTACTGGTCTGGGAGATACATGAAGGGAAAAGTTAAAGAGGGAGTTTAATGCTCTTATATCCAATTTTAAATCTCACAAAGGAAAATTGAAAGTCTTGATAGCACTAACAGGTGGAGGGGGAGGGGCAGGGCAGGAAAGGCTGCACAGAAAGCTCACACTTGGATTGAATTGAATCAGGAATGAAGACAAGATGAGACCACAGACAAAAAGGCACCTGGGCACTTGATGCGTTCTTGTGCAGTTGTATGATTGTGAATGCATCCCAGGCACAAAATTTTGTGAATATCCTGAGGCAGAAAGGGTAGAATTAGGGGAACAGTTTGTGGCCCAGCCAGAGAATGTTGCTACAGATTTAGAGTGAGATCTTGCCCTTTCCTTTGCTGTTCAGTATTGAAAGGGTTTTTGTTTTTTTTCCGACAATGAGAAGAGAGTGTGGGAGCATAACTATACCACTAATGCTAGTCTGACCTTTATTTTGGTTTAGCCCAGCGGAGTTTTGTTTTATCTTCCCAATGAAAATTTGAGCTCCTTAAAGATCAAGGCCATATCCTCCTTTTCAGTTTTTCCCACAGCCTAACCTTCATCCCTAGTACAGGGATGAACACATAAGTTACTCAGAAAATATCCATTGACCTCAATATGGGAAAAAGAGCAATAGGATCAGTTTTTGGCTTTGTGCATCTGTCCATTGACTGGGGGGTAAGAGGACGAGGGAGAGGAGATCCTTCTGCACAATTGTTTTTCCCATAGAGATCTTTTTGCTGAAGTACTTATACAGTCACTATCACATATCCTGAAGAATTTTTTTGGCATGAACCTCCCATTTGCTTTATTTTTATGTCAGGAAATAAAGGATAGCAACACACATATAAGAAGTCATTTAACAAAGAAATACAGGTGCCTTATTTGTTGGAAGGATACTGATAGGTGTGGGTGATGAGTCTGGAGGAGGGTGAGGCTAGTTTCTCATCTGGTAAAGTCCCCACGTGTTATTAAGCTACTAGAAGGGGAAATCCCAGGTAAGAGAATCCAAAAGGAACTCATTGGTTGCTCATACAGTAGAAAGTGTTTTTCTTCCCTCCTTCATCTCAAACTGTCTCATGTCTGTCCCAGGGGCTGATTTCTATTTGGCCTAGAGGATTTTTCAAATTCACTTCCAGTTATTAATATCTCTCTATTTATACTCTTTCCTATTAATCAATGTCAAGCGGGCTATAGAATACCACTAGTTACATCAAAGTTTGTGGTTTCCTGCACCTAAAAGAGGGGAGAGAGAGCCTCAAACATTCCCTTCAGAGAAATGAATAAGGAGTAGGCTGGAGTAACGATTAGGATCATTTTGTCCTTGGTGAATTGTGACAGAACATTTTTCACTCTGAGAATATTCTGTGGCTAAACCTGACTAAAACCACTGTGTTTGGGCTGTTCAGGCTTCCATGACTAGGTTATGTTGCAGAAATGGATGATTCAAAGATTAAGACAGCCTCCATTCAATTTACAGTGGTTGTTTAAAATATCACCTTAGGCTTGCATATAGCTGCTTTGACAAACTTTTAAGGCTCTCATAAAGGTCCCATAATATAACATATGCTTTGAGATATACATTTGTATTTTCATGCAAATTTTCATACAAAAGATTATGTAGAGGGGCAGCTAGGTGGTGCAGTGAATAGAGCACCAGCCCTGGATTCAGGAGGACCTGAGTTCAGATCCAGCCTCAGCCACTTAATACTTACTGACTGTGTGACCCTGGGCAAGTCACTTAACCCCAATTGCCTCACCCAAAAAAAAAAAAAAAAAGATTATGTAGAACTGCAAAGTCCAGAAATCCTGGAATGCATTGAATTGGAGGTAAATGCCAGCAAAGAAGGGCTTCTGGGCAGTTACTCCTGCATTCTTGGAGAAGACAAACTACTTTATGTTCTGATGAGATTTAATTATCATTCCCTCAAAAGACTGTAACAGTAGTTACAAGTTAAATTACTGAATATTATTCTGTCATTCAGATTACATGTATTGTCTTTTATGTTTAGTGTTTCTTTTGTATGTAGGAATAAACTACCACTCCCATTTTTTAATCAAGTGTATATTGAGTGCTTTCCCCCCACCCCCAACCCCTTCTTGGGAAACTTTATGTGTCAGTCCCCCAACCTTGACTGAACCCAGTCCAAACCACATATCTGAGTACAGAATTGTGAGTAGAAACAGTTCCCTAGCAACATGAATTTCAAAAGGAACTAAGGGCATCAAAACTTAGAATAAGAAATCAAATCACACCACCAAGATACAAAATGGAAGCTATTTGACTAGCTGCAAATAGTAGTCTACCTAAGTGAGACTCATGGCAGAGAACAGAATGTGATGCTGCTGTTAAGAAATCCAATTTAATATTTTGAGGTACTGTACTAAGAGAAACATGTTCTCACTTTTTTCTTTCTTTTTTTGTAAGGCAATTGGGGTTAAGTGACTTGTCCAGGGTCACACAGCTATTAAGTGTCAAGTGTCTGAGTTCAGATTTGAACTCAGGTCCTCCTGACTCCGGGGCCGGTGCTCTATCCACTGCACCACCTAATTGCCCCATGTTCTCACTTTTGAACAGATTCTAATTAAAGTCCATTTTTATGTTCTACGTTTTGAGGAGTTTGGTTTTTTAAATGCAATTGGGGGTTAAGTGACTTGCCCAGGGTCACATAGCTAGCAAGTGTCTGAGGTAAGATTTTAACTTGTGTCCTCCTGACTCCAGAGCCAGGGCTCCATCTACTGTGCTGCCACCTAGCTGTGCCCCCCTTTTAGGCTGAGAATGAAGGCTAAAAAACTAGAGAAGATGCAGAGAAGAGAAAGAAAATAAAGAAAAGTATTCGAAAGTAGAAACTATAAAATGGTTAGCAGCATAGAGAAGAATGTTAAAACCCAAGCATACATTTTTGTTGGTTAAAAAGAAATAAAACTACAAAATTTTACACCCCGAAAGAATTACATTTTAGGTGGAAATGAAATTTAAAGTCAAGTTTAAGAGTAAAAGTGTTGATTTATAAAGAATAGGGAGTTTGGGATCTATTTCAAAAAACCAACTACTAATATCACTATGTGAAATAGGATAAGAACAACTTGTTTTATAAATCAAACATAAAAGTCCAGAGAACTAAATGTTATCCTGATGCTTATGGGGGATTAGTGCCATGGAATAAATAATTTAATTTTTCTTTGTGAATATATTTCTGAGGTTTCAGGACCAAACAAGTCAGAACAAAAGATCTAAAATATTCCCTGGTAGTAAAAAAAAAAAAAGAGAGAGAGATAAAATAAATGTTTTTTTCAAATTCTGAAATATTAAAGGAAAAACTGAAGTAAAACTATGTAAAAGAAGATCATTAAAAATAAAACCATAGTTAAATAATAAATATTTAGTTAAATACAAAATGAAGATGAAGTTAGAAAACAAATATACACCCACAAAGTATTGATAGAACCATGGAATCATAGTGAAAGCCAAAAGTACCATGTAAACTCCCACATCAGTTTACAGAATTGGGGGATATTCTGATAAGGTTTTGGTTCTGTTTTGGATCAGGAGCCATTTCCTACTTCATGTCAACAGCCTTATTCGGTAGCATTTATTTTGGGGGTCTATTCATTCCATCCACATTCACTAGTCTCTGGCTCACCTATTTTATCAATGTATAGAAATGAAGACCTTTCAAAAGAAATATTTACTCTTGTTACTTGACTAAGTTACATGAAAATTTGATATTTATTTGATATAATTAAAGACCTTTCAATATTCCTCTTCCATAAAGGCTCCAAACAAATAAACAAATGGGGTTGGGGGAAAAGAAGAAATGCCTCATATCTTTAATCTTTCCTCTAGGTTTTACTGTTTAGTGTCATAAAGCAAAACACAACAGTTCATTGGCCTCTGGCATATGGGGTTTCCCTTGATCCTTCCTTCATTAAAAAAAGCTATAACTAGGCAATTTGCCTAAAGATAATTTGTTCCATATTTCAGCTATGTCTTAATCAGCAGATACCCTGCCCCCTCCAGCTGAGCTTATTGTTGGGCACCTATAGAGGGAAGCCAATCCTGAGATTTAGTTTCAATTTGATCCTGATATAAAAGAAAATCAAGCTCTGCATAAATCAACTCTGAAAAGGAGTGAACTATTTGAGGAGAGATTATATAATGGCCTTTCTATAACTAGACCTTGATTATAAATTATAAATGCACGTGAATCTGCATAGCATTGAGCTAACGAACAAATACCCAGAAATTTTGAGCAAGTCCTTACCATTTCTTCAACTATTTAGATAATTACATGCTCATGATCCACCTTGGAAACCACCTCTGCCCTCTCATAGTTTATAGAGCAACACACATACACACTTGCATGCATACATGTGTGTTTATTAATGTCTGTATACATACACATATATGTATTTTCAATAAGCCAAAATTTCCTCTCTCTCCTGCAAGTCCCCTATAGAGGATAAAAAACAAATCCTTTGCAATAAAAATGTATAGTTAAATAAAATACATCCTTACATTGGACATGCCCATAATTATATTTTTTATTATTCACTATGAGTTCATCATTTTGTTGCCAGGCATTATGCTTCCTTCATCATTGATCTTTTAGAATTAAAATTGATTATTGAATTTGTCAGAGTTCTTAAATCTTTCAAAGTTGTCTTGATAATGTTATTGTATAAACTCTTCTGGTTCTGTTTACTTTACTCTGCATCAGTTCATACAGGTCTTCCCAGTTTCTCTTATGGCACAGTAGTATTCCATTATATTCATATAACAGAATTTATCCACCCATTCTGCAATTAATTGGTACACTTTTATTTCTAATTTTTTGCTAGTACAGAAATATTCACAATAAGTATTTTTGTGCACATAAGTCCTTTTCTTCTTTCTTTGTTCTTTTTGAGGGTATAGGCCTGGGAGTGGTATCACTAGAACAAAGGGTATATATGATTTAGCAACTTTTTGGGCATAGTTCCAAATTGCTTTCTAAAATGACTGGACTGATTCACAGTTCCATCTGCAGTGCATCAATGTACTTACTTCCTTTTAGGTGTTCGTTCCACCATTTGTTATTTTCCTTTTTTGTCAGTCCTGCTAATCTAATGAGTATGAAGTGGAACTTCAGAGCTGTGTAAATTTACATTTTTCTAAATTGTGATCTGGAACATCTTTTCATAAGACTATTGATTACTTGGAATTATTTCTTTGAAAACTGTGTATTTGTATCTTTGACCATTTATCAATTGGGTAATTATTCTGATAAATTTGAATTAGTTCCTTATATTTTGAAAATGAAAATTTTATCAGAGTAACTTGCTGAATTTTTTTTTTACTAGCTACATATTTCCTTCCTAATTTTAGCTGCATTGGTTTTATTTGTGTGTTATGTAATGAAAATTGTCAGTTTTATTTTCTGTGGTCCTCCCTAACTACAATATGGTCATGACCTCTTCCTCTAGTCATAGATATGAAAGGCAATTAATTTCTTCCTTGCTCCTCAAATTTATTTATGATGTGATCCTTTATGTCTAATTCATATGTCTATTTGGAGCTAATCTTATACACTATGTGAGATGCTGTTCTAAACTTAATTTCTACCAGATTGCCTTCCAGTTTTTCCAGCAGTTTTTATGAAATAATTGGTCTTTCTCTCAATAGCTAGGGAGTTTGAAGTTATAAAACTCTAGGCTACTCTGTTTATGTGCTTCTGTATGTTATGTATCTAATTTGTTCCATTGATTGACCTCTCTCTTTTTTAGTTAGAATCAAATCAGTTTGATGCTTACTGCTTTGTAGTATAGTTTGAAATTTAGTACTACTAGATTGTCTTCCATCCTATTTTTTCATTGTTTTCCTTGAGATCCTTGAACTCTTGTTCCTCCAGATGAATTTTGTTATTCATTTTTCTAGCTCTATAAAATAATTATTTTGTAGTTTGATTTGAAGGTATTGAATAAGTAAATTAACTTGGTGGTGTTGTTTTTATTGTATTGTATTGATCTATCTAGGAACAATTAAATGGCTTCCAATTATTTAGATCTGTCTTTGTGTAAAAAGTGTTTTGTAGTTGAATTCATATAGTTCCTATTTGTGTCTTGGAAGAGAGATTCTTAAATATTCTTTACATTTTAGAATTATTTTTTTGGAATTTTTCTTTCTGTCTCATTTGATTGGCTTTTCTTCACATTATCCAGAAAAACTGATGATTTATGTGGATTCACTTTATATTCTGCAGCTTTGATGAAGTTTCAATTGATATTTTAGCTAATTCTCTAGGATTCTCTAAACCAAATCATCTTCAAAGAGCAACAGTTTATTTCTTCTTTGCATATACTTATTTCATCATTTTGAAAAATTGTATTATTTAACATAGCTAGAATTCCTAGCACTATATAAAATACAAAAAATGTTAATGGATATATTGGTTTTATATCTGATTTTGGGGGGAAGATGTTTACATTTATCCACATTACATATAATTCTGGCTTATGGCATTAAATAAATACAATTAATTATATTAAAGACAGGTCCATTTGTTCCTATTTTCTAGTGTTTATGACATGTTGTATTTTGTTGCTTTTCCTGCATCTGTTGGTCTGATTTTACTTGGTTTTGTTATTGATATGATTTGTGTTTATAATTTTCCTAATATTGAACCAACCCTATATCCCTGGTATAAATCCAATATGTTTACAGTATAGAATCTCCATTTTCCATTGGCAACTTTACTTGATTTAACTCTCCTCAGATTAACGTGCTCTACTACCCTTCCCCTCCCCCCTTTCCAGGATAAACTGATTGTCTGAAATCTTAGAAGCTTGAACAATGACACAGGTTTTGATACTCTTATTGTTGTTGTTCAGTCATGTCTGACTCTTCATGATTTCATATCTATGGGTTTTTCTTGGAAAACATATTGGAGTGGTTTGCCATTTCCTTCTCCAAATAATTAGGGCAAATGGAGATTAAGTGACTTGTCCAGGGTCAAACAACTAGTGTCTGAGGCTGGATTTGAGCTCAGGTCTTCCTGACTCCAGGCCCAGAATTCTATCCACTGAACCACCTAGGTGCCTCATTTTGATACTCTATGCCTTTTCAACTCACCCTCAGTTGCCTCTTCTCTCTGATTGGAGGGTGGAGCACTAAACTCCTCCTTTATATAAATTTCAAGGCCTTCCTGGTAATTCCCTAGCAGATCTACTTGGCTTGATTCCTCCATCCCCCCAACCCACACAATACCTTCCAACTTCCTTTTCTGTGTTGTCTTCCCCCATTAGATGCTTGAGGGGAGGGTCTGCCTCTTTCCCCTGCACTTAGCATAGTACCTGGCACAGAGTAGGTAGGCACCTTATAAATGTTGATTAAATTGGGTGATTTTTTTAATGTGTTGCCATAGCCTCTTTTTTTTTCATACTTTATTTCAGAGAGACTAGACAATATGGCAAAGTAGGAGAATGCAACCCAGCCCAGCTCTTCCTACAATTAGTTCAACAAAGATGGGAAATTGAAGGAGACCCTGCAAGACATAAGTGCTTCACCCTGGTCCTCTATCTTCAGAGCCAATATTCTTTACACTGTGACATGTGCCTCCCATGGCCAGATACTCCTTCAAGCATGCCCTTGACTCCTGTCCTTCAAAATCCTGTGTTTGAAGTGACCAACTATGTAAGATAACACCACATAACCTTACTATATTGTTTGACTCCAGGCCCAGTGCTCTATCCACTGAGCCATCCAGCTGTTCCTGTCATGTATGTATTAAAACCTCATTCTTGAGGTGATCTTAAGGCAATTAAAAATGTAACCCTTTCAGTCACTGAGCAGCAGTTGATGAAAAAAAATTAGTTTGAAAGTCAACTTGAGTGTCTAGCACAAAATGGTGGTAATGTGGAATTTTAGTAAGAAACATCAATATTGGAGGCAGCTAGGTGGCAAAGTGGATAAAGCTCTGGCCCTGGATTCAGGGGGACCTGAGTTCAAATCCAACCTCAAACACTTGACCCTTACTAGCTGTGTGACCCTGGGCAAGTCACTTAACACTCATTGCTCAAAAAAAAAGTCAATATTTTAAAAGTTTTAATAATTAGCCTTTGAAATGTTTTTGCAAGTTTGTAACATTTGTACTTCTGAAGTTATTAAAGCTCAAAACTCCATTAAGATTTTTGTGACAAACTGAATTTGAATGTATATTATGTGTGATGAAATACATATGCATATACATATTTTGTATATTTTGGGCATGTTGAGTTTAAGATGTCTACAGGACATCTAGTTTTAAGAAATCCAATATAAAACCGGATATGTGAGATTAAAGGTCAGCAGAAGGATGAGGGTTGAATAGATAAATTTGAGCATCAGCATCATAGAGATGATAATTAAATACATGAAAACTGATGAGATAAGTAGGAGGAGAGTTAGGGGATAGCAATGTCACAAAAAAAATAGAGGGGGAGATTATCAAGAAGAGAGTGACAATATCAAAGGCAGCAGAGAGGTCAAGAAGGATGAGAACTGAAAGAAGTCAATGGCCCTTTAAGATCTGGCAATTAAAAGATCTTTTAGTAACTTTAGAAAGGGCTCTTTTGGTTAAATGCTAGGGGCAGCTAGGTGGCGCAGTGGATAGAGTACCAGCCCTGGATTCAGGAGGACCTGAATTCAAATCCGACCACAGACACTTGACACTTACTAGCTGTGAGCCTGGGCAAGTCACTTAACCCCAATTGCCACACACACACACACACACACACACACACACACACACACACACACACACACACAATTAGTTAAATGCTTAAGTTAGAAGCCAAAGTATAGAGCGTTGGGAAGAGAATAAGAGCAGAGGTAATGGAGACAGTCTTCTCAAGGAGTTTAGCCACAAAAGGAAGGAGAGATGTGGAACAATAGCTGACAGAGATGGATGGATCAAATAAGAAGTTTTTTTGAAGAAGGGAAAACAACATAGCTAGGAGAAAAGTAGCCAATAGATAGGGAGAGATTGAAGATAAGTGAGATAATGGGGATGACAAAGGGGACAATCTACTTGAGAAGACAGGATGTAATCAATCAATTGTGCATGGAGAAGGAATTGCCTTGGCAAGGAGAAGGCCTGCTCTTCATATGAGAAGGCAGTGAAGGAGATTTTCATAGAAGACATCCAAGTGATATAAGATCAAGAGAAAGAGGAGAAGGAGTTTTTAGGAAATGTTCTCATTTTTTTCAGTAAAATATGAGGCAACATTCTGAATTGAGAAGAGCATCTATGGGAGGCTTGAGGAGGGGAAAAAAGATTTGGAAGAGTCATTGTAGTGAGTGGGATAGTAAGTTAATTAGGGAGGTGCAGAAGGATTGCCTAGCAGCTATGAAAACTCACTTTAAGTTATGTGATATAAAATTTTAGTGAACTGTGTTGTTTAAAATCTAAATTGTGGGTTCTAATCTCTCCCCCCCCCGCCTAGTCTTGGGGGGAAGCTGGCTAGAATCACTGATAAATTCAGCAAGAGTTTAGTCTTTTAAGGATTTTATTAAAGAGTAAAGACAACACATGAGATATCCTGTAACACCAGAAAAGTATATCTACTTTCCTCTCTTTCTCTGTGTGCCTTTTCTTTGTCTCCCACCCAGCTGAAGTCCTGAAGGAAAAATGTCTCTGCCACCACACACTGGTTCCTGAACTAAAGGAATGATCTTCCGCTGCTTCCCCTAGAAGCCGTCTGTGAAACAGGAAACAGGGCTGTCCACACACACAGCTCCAAGCTAATTGGCTGGTAGCTTTGATTGACAGTACCCATGAGCAAATGTCACTTCCTGATGCCAAGGCCACATGGCTTGTCCTCAGGCCAAAGCTCACAAAATGTTCCTCCAAGCAGGGGGGTGCCATTTCAACTCTCACAGGACCCAGGCAGCATGATTGCATGATATTCTCCCCCTTCATTCACAAGTATGTATGTAAGAATGAAGGCAGAAGATGGTGGGAGTGGCCCAAGGCTAAGGCTTAGGAGGGCAAGACTGATGATACGGTGAAGGCACAAGGGATTCAAAAGGATAGTATAGAGTTAAATTGGTTAACCAAGGGGTCAAGATGGGAATAGGAGGAGAACATGGTTAGCATATAACTAATATCCTGGGAAAGAACTTATGAGTCAAGGGACTGGAGGTCAAACATTTGCGGACAAAGACCAGAATTTGGAGCTGTAAGTCAGGGGGTAAGGAATAATGCCAAAAAAATAGAATTTCAGAATTCATGAACATGGGAGTAAAGGATTTTTAGGTGATGGCACAAAGAAGCATATATAGGTCATAGAAAATGAGTTGGATAAATGGACAACTATTAATAATAATTATTTTAAATAATACTTCTTATTGTAAGCATTGCACAATGGAAAGCTCTCCCCTACAGGTAAACCTGGTAATTAATTACTACCTTGCTGCCGAGAACAAAACAGCAACGAAATCACAGATCATAGGATTTTAGGGCTGCAAGCAATCTTTGAGATGGCGTTAGCCTAAAGCTTATGATATGGATAACAGGAAAGATGACGATACCATCAACCAAAATAAGGGAGAAAGAAAGAGAATTTTAGTGTATCCCAGGGGCTTACTTAAGTCAGAAAATTCATAACTCTGAAGTCAGAGTGATTTACAGCTATTTAATTCAAATGAAGAACATCCCAACTTTAAGCAAGAACAAATTGCATTCTGTGGCATGCAGTGTCTTTAACTCAATGAACACTTTCATTTGGTTTAATCAGTACTGCTAAAATTTTATGAAAGCAAAGTATAATTTGAATGACATAGAAATGCCCTAGACAGCTTTTAAATTAAATATATTCTGCTAGCTCCATTTGCTAATTTTTTTTTTCCTGTCAGATTTCCATGAGCAGAATGTGCTTTTCAACTTTGCTACTAAACCAATGGAGTGGGGATGAAAAATGTTAATTACCTGTTTCTGCATCTCCCTGAGTATGTGGAATAGAAGCTTTGTTACTCTTGCAGGATCAGCTGACTCACTTCTCCCTTATTTAACTGCCTGTCAAAGCAGAGCACGCCTTCTTTATTCCTTCTGAGCCATGCTGTGAGAATATCAGCCATTCAGATGTAACAGAAATGAATAAAATCTGTGACTACGTTACCAGAAGATAATATGTTTTTCTTTTGTAAACAATAGGCTTTTTAGAGCTGTTGACTGGGACAAAGGAGAAAAGACCATCTGCAATGCCACAAAATGGGTCTGAAATAGAGTTTAACAGATGAAGACATATGGATACTTTTTCAAAGTCAACTTGGTTATTAAAATCATAACTCCATTTTAGGAGGCTGAGTATGGACTGTCTCAGGGGCAAGAAGGACACTTGGACTAAGGTTCATTGGGGCACAAGACTGCATCTTAATTATCTCTATCAGTCTTGGGTGCAATGCTCTGTACACAGTAGATGTTCCATTTATTGTTATCCTTCATACTCAAAGAGGACAAAAACGACTCCATGATGTTGGCATTAAGGTACAATGTGTCTGTGGCTGATCAGACCAATACAAGCTCAGAAATCTCTTCTATGGGTTGGGCACGAATAGTCCATATTAACATTCGAGAAGTAGATGTTTAGTCAATGGTTAAATGAATGAACGAATTAAGGAAACCAAAATCAGTAACTACAACAAAAGCCTGCTACACTAAGCCAAGTTGGCAATCTAAAAAGAATAATGCACACTTTTATTGCATTTTCATGTTTACAAAGAATTTTCTTCTTAATAATCCTATTAAGTACAGAATACAAGTATTATAATTCTTGTTTTATAGATGTGGAAACCAAGACTCAGGTTATGAGACTCAGAGAGATGAGGTGACCTAGAGCCATATGGCTACTAAGTGTTATAGCTGAGACTGAGGCTCAGGGTCTAACTGGAAGTCAAGGACTTCCTACTCTCCTAATTCCAGGGATGTGCTGGTTTAACAACAGGCTCTCCAAAAAATTGTGTACAAAGACCCATTAAATCTGCATTATTTACATTTTTTCCATCACTTTAAATCTAGACAATTAAAAAAAAGTCGTGATGACTTGTAGAGTTTGCCAACTTTTGTTCACACTGAAAATTTAAAAATTGACTCTCTAGATCAAACTGACGCTAGCATTACCATGCCTGTGCCCCCTGGTTATCTAATGAATTCCCACTCCACATATGGCCAATATGTATTACTCATAACAAAGCATTAATTGGATAGGCCTTTTGACCTTTCCTGATTTTCTCTTTGGGGGTTGGGAAAATGTGAATTGTATTTTTTCTTCTTAGGGAAATCCCTGGGTTCCAGTCTGACAACCACCATTAAGCTCAACTTGACTTGGTATGGTAGAATGGTAAACATGTTGAATGTAGTGTCAGGAGACACTTTAGTTTTCCTTTCTTTTCTTTTCTTTTCTTTTTTTTTGCCAGGCAATGAGGGTGAAGTGACTTGCCCAGGGTCATACAGCTAGTAAATGTCAAGTGTCTGAGGCTGGATTTGAACTCGGATCCTCCAGAATCCAGAGCCAGTGCTCTATCCATTGTGCCACCTAGCTGCCCCTGACACTTGAGTTTTCTATCCTACTTTCCACACTTATTAGTTATATGACCATGGCAAAGTCCTTTACCTTCTACAAACCTTAATTTCCTCATGTGTAAAATGGGTATATTACCTTACAGGGTTGTTGTGAGACTAGGAAAAAGTAATATATGTAAAACGACATAAAAATGGTAGTCGTCATCATCATCATCATTTCATAGCTTTGATGAATATCTTTTTCTTTGTTTATAAAATAGATATAATAACAGCTGGCCTGCCTGCATTAGTGCTATTATAGAAATCAAATGAGACAATATCTGACAATTGCTTTGTGATCATAAGGTGCCCTATTTTTATAAATGCTCTCCTAGACTTAGAGGAAAGATAATTATGGTTTCATTCCCTTTCCTGAATTTTCCCTTTGTTGCTTCTGGATTGAGGAAAAAAGTTGTTCAAAAAGCCAATAACTTTGTATTTTTCTGTCATTCCAAAAGAAGGGGTTAGCACCTAATGAGTTGTAATCATCCGGGCCACATAGACAGATTTTCTAGGTAAAGTCACATCTTTGCTGCCTCATCTCCACCACCTTAATAACAGCCCTAACTAAAAATGTAGATTAACCTTCAGGGCTTCAGGGTAAAGCTAAAATTGCACTTCTGGATAGTCTCACCCATGGGAAATAGAGCTGGCTTCTGTCTGCTAGTCCCTCAAAAGAGGTGCTGCTTTGTTTCGATCTGGCTTTCTGTTGATTTGAGTACTCATAATCTTAGTCAAAACAAGATCAATCCTCCCAGTTAAACTGCTCCAAGAAGTCTAGGAAGTCTTATTTTGTTACTGACATTAAAAGCATTGACTTTTTCTTTTTCGTTATTGATATTAAGAAAAGGTTTCCTGAGGAACTCTTTTAGACCCACTTTGAAGTCTAAAGCAGAGCCAACCATTCAGAGGAAATAAAAAATAAGCCACAGGTCTTTGAAATGGATAAAACAGAAAACATGGCCTTCGGCAACAAAGAAAGCTCAAAGGAATCAGGCCTGGCAGCTTCTGAAGCCCAAGATGGTTTCTAAAGCCCTTGACTGAAAATCTAAAGTCATCCAGGACGTTTGACTTCAAAATGAAGCAGAGTGGCTGGCCAAAAGTAGGGTGGACTTTGGAATTTTTATTTCTGTAATCAAGGACTTCTTTATACTGAAAAGTAAAAATCTGCACCAACCTCAGAAATTAGACAGTTAGCCTTAACTATAGGAAATAGTATAACTAATTACAAATTCACCAAATCTCAAAAGTTGAAAAGACCCTCAGGAATCACCCAGGAGAATCTATAACTGAACAGGAATAATTTTAATAATAATAACATTTATATAGTCCCTACTATGTGTCAGGCACTGTGGTAAATGCTTTATAAATATTATCTCATTTGATCCTCACAACAACCCTAGGAGGAAGGTGCTTTTATTACCTTCATTTTACAGTTAAGGAAACTGGGGCAAATGGAGGCTGTGAGTTGCCATGGCCATACAGCTTGTAAGGCTAGCTTTTGAGGCTAGATTTGAACTAAGATCTTCCTGAGTCTGGGTCCAACTCTCTACTGCACCATGTAGCTGCGATATTCAGCATCATCTATGACAAATTGTTATCTGTCTTCTGCTTCAAAACTATTTCTTATTTCAAAATCAAGGAGTGGTCCACAGTGTCAAAAGTACAAGGGGGATAAAAACTGAGAAGGCTGTTGGATTTAGAAAATGATGTCATTGGTGACTTTTACTAGAGAACGTATAATACAATGGTGGAGGCCGAGACCAAATGACTGAGTGACTGATGAAGAATCATGAAGAGAAAAATATTCTTTCTAGGAGATAAACAGAGAAAAGAAGGAAAGATTTAGGATAATAATTTGAGGGGTCAAAAGAAGAATGTTTTTTCTGAAGGACAGAAGATTTGAGCATGTTTATAGGCATGGATAACAAAGGAGACAGAGATTCTTGAAGAAGAGAGAAAAAAGGAATAAAATCAATGTCATAAGTAGTACAGTTAGTCATTACAAGTAAAAAGGCTGCCATCTTCTGGGACTAGTAAAAACAGGAGGTTTGATGAAGAAATAGTAAGTATCTGAGTTATGCAAGAGGAAAAAAATGAGAAAATTCACAAAGGATAGTCTTAATTTTCTCAGTAAATCTGTAATAAAGATGGGATTAAGGGCTTGGGGAGAAAGGAAATGGTTTAGAATACCTCCTATGGGGAACATAAGCAGAAAGAAATAAAAGAATTGCTGTGTAACAAATCCTCAGTTGAGGTTAAATAGCATGAACTTTTAAAGAAGACAACCATCATGGTTCCAAGCCTTCCTGTAGCAATGTTTAATGGTTAGGAGACCTAGGAACAAGAATTGGTAGGGAAAAAACAGAAGGCAACAGGGTCAAGGCTGGGAGGAATGAAGGGTGGAAGACAGTGTATGATTGAACTGGTTAGCTATAGGTTTAAGTCTGAGAAGGGAAGGGTGTGAATAGGGGTTATACGAGAGGAATTGAGGGAGGCATTGGTGGTTGCTCTGAAAATGGAGAGTTGGTTAAAGAGGTGCAAAATAGTGGGAGAGGTAGAAAGAGAGGAAATTTTCAGAGTTCATAACTTTGGAAGCAGAACAGTTATGGATGACAGTGATTTGGGTGGGGGGACTATTTCATGTGTAAAATAGGATGGAAATGTCAGGTGTGGGAAATGAAGATGATAACAATATGGTAAAGCTAGACTGTCTAACAGACCATCATAATGAATTACAAAGACGCAAAGGATGAGGGCAGGGATTAGGGTAAAGGAGAAAATTATGAGCCAGGTGTGGAATTCATTGAGGAAGGAGAAAGACTGACCTGGAGGTTGATAAAAGACAATAAGAGGGATCTATATAGACTAAAATAACAGGATGGAGTAAACATTGAAAGAGGTTTCAGTAAACCCTCAAAGACAGAAGCAGTAAGAAACAGAGAGCTCTGGGATCGAGAGGAATTTTGGTTTAACTTATTTAATTATCTTTCTTGCTTCTGTCACCCACTGTGAATTGTTTCTCCTCTGTTCAGCTTAGAGACATTACCTTTAGATGATCATTTTTTGGGTTCTTTACATAGCTTAGAAGACTCTCCTTAATCCCTTCTCCCTCCCACCAAACATCCCCTAGAAATTATCTCCACCTATCTGATCTCTCACTATTTACCAACACAAATTCTCTACTTTCCAAGTCAGTTCTCTAAGGCTAGAAGTTGCAGACCAAGTATTAATCTGCATTGACAAAGGGACTTGGCTCATCAGCTCTGTATCATTGCTCAAGGGTAGGATAAGTCAATATAATAACATTGACAATTCTACCTAAATTAATCTATTTATTCAGTGCCATACCAATAAAACTATCAAAAAGTGTTTTATAGAGCTAGAAAAAAATAATAAAATTCATCTGGAAGAACAAAAGCCCAAGGATATCAAGGAAATCAATAAAAATGTGAAAGAAGGTGGTCTAGCAGTATCAGATCTCAAACTATTATAAAGCAGTAGTTATCAAAACAATCTGGTACTGGCTAAGAAATAGTGGTGAATCAGTGGAACAGATTATGTACAAATTACATTATAGTAAATGACCATAGTAGTCTAGTATATGAGAAACCCAAAGATTCAAGCTTTTGGAATAAAAACTCATTATTTGACAAAAACTGTAGAGAAAACAAGAAAACTGTATAATGGAAACTAGATGTAGACCAACATCTCACATCATATACCAAAATAAGGTCAAAATGGGTATTTGATTTATACCTAAAGGGTAATAGCATAAGCAAATTAAGAGAGCGTGGAATAGTTTATCTATCAGATTTATGGATAAGGGAAAAACTTAGGACTTAAGAAGATATAGAGAGCAATATAAAATGTAAAATAGATAACTTTAATTATATATAATGAAAAAGTTATTCACAAACAAAACCAATACAACCAAAATTATAAGGAAAGCAGAAAACTTGTAAAAATTTTTGCAGCAAGTATGTCTGATAAAGGCCTCATAGAGAATTGAGCCAAATCTATAAGAACACAAGTCATTCCCCAACCGATAATTGGTCAAAGGATATGAACAGGCAGTTTTTTTTTTAAGTGAGGCAACTGGGGTTAAGTGACTTGCCCAGGGTCACACAGTTGGTAAGTGTTAAGTGTCTGATGTTGGATTCGAACTCAGGTACTGACTCCAGGGCTGGTGCTCTATCCACTGTGCCACCTAGCTGTCCTGAACAGGCAGTTTTTAAAGAAATAAAAGCTATCCACAGAAATATGAAAAAAATGTTCTAAATCACTATTGATTAGAAAAATGCAAATCAAAACAACTCAGACATACCACCTCATATCTATCAGATTGGCTAATATGACAAAACAGGAAAATGTTGGATATTGGAGGAGATGTGGGAAAACTGGGACACTAATGCACTGTTGGAGTTGTGAACTGATCCAACCATTCTGGAGAACAATTTGGAAGTATTCTCAAAGGGCTATAGAACTGTGCATGCCCATCGATCCAGCCAAAGAGGTCAGAAAAAAGGGAAAAGGACCCACATTTACAAAAATATGTATAGTAACTCTTTTTTGTGGTGGCAGAGTTGGAAATCAAAGTGAAGTGCACAGAACCAGGAGAACATTGTATATAGTAACAGTAATATTGTTTGATGAAGAATTATGAATAACTTAGCTATTCTTAGAAATAAAATTATCCTAGACAATCCCAAAGAACTAATAATGAAATATGCTATCCTCCTCCAGAGAAAGATCTGATATTGTTTGAACACATGCTGAAATATGCTATTTTCACTTTTTCTTTCATTTTTCCTTTTATTTGAGTCTTCTTGTACAAAATGACTAATATGGAAATGGTTAATATGATCACACATGTATAACATATCTGCTTACCATCTCAGAAAGAAGGGGGGGTAAGAGGGAGAGACGGATAGAATTTTGAGCTCAACACTTTAAATAAAAGTGTTAAAATGAAAAAGTCATTAACAACATGAAAAAAGCAAAACCTTAGTAGTTCTCTCAGTTCTAGGCTAAAATGCCAATCTGAGTAGTTCTCATCCTGAGTATCTCATCATAGGAAATATATAAAGCAACTACTTAAATCTAAAAAAAAAATGCTTCATATGGAAGATTGTTCTTGAGCTGAGTCTTGAAGAAAGTAAGGGATTTTACTAGGGGGAAACAAGATTCACAGTCCAGCCAGAGGAGACAGCCAGTTCAAAGGCACAGAGATAAAGATATGGATGTCATATATGAGAAATGTCATGTATGAGCAAAAATAAAGAGGGCCAGTTTGGCTATAGTGAAGAGGGGGAATGGGACCATTATAAAATGAATATGGAAAGGTATGTTGGGACCAGTTTGTAAAAAGCTTTAAAAGCCTAGATATAGGAAGCCACTAGAGTTTATTCAATAGAAGAGTGACAGTCAGACTTATGCTTAAGAACAATCACTTTGTCAGCTACTTGGAGGGTAAATTTCAATGGAAGAGATTTGATGCAGGCAGACCAGTGAAGATGCCAATTAGGATGCTAGGTAAGCAGTGATGAGGCCTTAAACTCAGAGGCAGATGGGTAAATAATGAGAAAGGGACAGAGATGGAGAAGACAGAAGAGATGGAAAGGTAGAAATTGAAAGACTTATCAACTGATTGGGTAGTGGGATGAAGAGTGGATAAAGGAATGAAAGATAGTGATCAAATTGCAAAGCTGCGAAATTGAAATGATGGTATTATCCTGAAAGAAATAAGGATGTTTGTTAAGAGGGGCGAGTTTTGGTATGAAGGTAATGAGCTCTAGTTTGGATTTGTTGAGTTTTGAATTGTTTATGGGACATTCAACTTGAAACAACTAATGGGCATTTGATATTGGACTGGAACTCAGGAAAGAATAGAACTGGATGTTAAATTGACCCAGGACTCATCTGCATATATGTGATAATTAAAACAATGGCCACTGATGAAGTGATTAAATAAGAGGAAGTAGACATCTCTTTTTTCACTTCTGCCTCTCTAAATTCTACTTCACCTGCAGGTTCAGCTCAAATCTTTCTCCATGAAGCTTTTCCCAACCTCACTGGGCTAGCCTCTCCCCTCTGTGAACCCTAACAGTACCTATAGTCTATTAACCAATTTGAATTTTGGCTGTCAAAAAAAATTGTTTTTAAAAATTGAATTGAAATGCTGTTATATTGTTATTTAATGACATGTGTGTGTGTGTGTGTGTGTGTGTGTGTGTGTGTGTGTGTGTAGTCTTCCCAGGATCAGTATTAAGGTCCTTAAGAATGAGGAATATGCCATTTAAAAAAATTCCCCATAGTATCTATTTATACTTAATGGACTACATTGAATACTTTTTAAATTTATATAGTAAAAGCTTGGTGCTTAGCAGGTTAAAGTCATTGTCTCCTCCTTGGTAGTAGAATGAAAACTACCTACCTGTAACCCCCTTCCAGATTTTTCTTTCCAAAAACTAGGAGTGGTATTGAAGGCTGGCATCTGATGAAGTGAGTCCAGTTATATGTTCAAGCATCACTAAAGGAGAAAGGGAATAGTGGAGGAAGGTTCTTCTTTGTTCCACTCTCAATTTGATATTATTCTCCAAGGAAATAATTAAATCTGATGTGCATACTATGACATCATTATTTGGACTGTCATTTTGTCATATAATGTGAGTTTCTCATAGGTAGGTAGCATGACGTGTATTCTGTACAATGCCTCCATTAAGCCCCAGGCAATAATTACTTATATTCTTAGCCAGTGGTTCTTCCTACACTGGCAGAATTAAGTGGGGATTTTCTGAAATTGTGGTTTAATTTGTCCAAGAAAAAATAATGATTTCTATAAGACAAACATCTAACAACAAGACCTACCAGAAACATAGTGGTTAGTGGGCTAACCTGAAACGGGGACTAATTGCTATTACCATAGTGCCACTCTCTCTCTCTCTCAAAAGATATTTCCTGTCAAATGGATATCTAAAAAGCATGAAAATGGAGACTATCCCTTGGTGCTAGGATTAATTACTTTGTAATAACAACAAAATATAACAAATATTTATCAAGGAGCATCTATATACAATGCACTTTGCTAGGCACTGAAGGAGATATAAAGATAATACATGACTCCTGATCTGAAGAAACTTAATAGTTCCTCCGGTTTAAGTAGAGACAGTTCTATTTTAAATATTTTAATGGGGTTGGGGTAGGAATGTCCTTTATTAGAATAGCTGATAGTGAGCAAAAGGTTGATACCTAAATATCTGATCAGGCAGGTCAAATATGGTTGGTCAATGAAACAGTTTTTCAGTTAGTGCCACCACTGGGTAGGGTGGGAAATTATTCAATGTGCTTCCTTTCCCTCCCTGACCCCCTCCCTGGACAAAATAAAGTGTACCAGAATAAACAAACATACAGATAATACATGGTTTAAAGGAAAGTTAACATCTTTGAAGAAGAAAAGAAGGGCAAGAAATGTCATAAAAGGGCATGCAGCATTTGCAGAGGAAAATAGAATTGTTTCCAGATAGCCAGTCCTCCGGTCCCAGCATGCTGGATATGTATATTCATTTTAGGTTTGTCTGTTTGTTTGCTTTAAGCAATGGCTAGTTCAGTCACCTCTTCTTGCTCACTGCCTCTCCAAAGCTCTAACAGTCCCATTTTGAAGACACATGATACCGTTGTTGCCATGATATCCCATACAGTGAAGTCTTGATTTTCAGGTAGTCTGATATTTATTAGATTCTCTTCTTGCCTAGTTCTTAGTTTTATTGATTAATTCTATAGTTTTTTGCTTTCAATCTTATTAATTTCTCCTTTAATTTTCAGGATCTCTAGTTTAGTATCTAATTGGGGATTTCTAATTTGTTCTTTGTTTAGCTTTTTAAGTTGCATGCCCAATTCGTTAATCTCCTTTCTCTTTTTTATTCATGTAAACATTTAGAGCTATAAATTTTCCCCTAAGTACTGCTTTGGCTGCATCCCATAGATTTTGGTATGTTGTCTCATTATTGTCATTCTCTTGGATATAGTTGGATATAGTTTCTATGATTTGTTTTTTGGCCCATTCATTCTTTAGAATTAAATTATTTAGTTTCCAGTTGATTTTCATTCTACTTTTCCCTGGCTCTTTCTTACATGTAATTTTTATTGCATCATGATCTGAGAAGGATGCATTTACTATTTCTGCCTTTCTACATTTGACTATGATGTTTTTGTGCCCTAATACATGGTCAATTTTTGAAAATGTGCCATGTACTGCTGAGAAAAAGGTATATTCCTTTCTATCCCTATTCAATTTTATCCAGACATCTATCATGTCTAACTTTTCTAGTAATCTATTCACTTATTTCACTTCTTTCTTATTTATTTTTTGGCTAGATTTATCTAATTCTGAGAGGGGGGGATTCAGATCCCCCACTAGTATAGTATTACTGTCTAATTCCTCTTGTAACTCATTTAACTTCTCCTCTAAGAACTTGGATGCTATACCACTTGGCGCATACATATTTAATATTGATATTACTTCATTATCTATAGTACCTTTTATCAAGATGTAATTTCCTTCCTTATCTCTTTTAATGAGATCTATTTTTGCCTGCGCTTTGTCTGAGATAAGGATTGCTACCCCTGCTTTTTTTTACTTTAGCTGAAGCATAATATATTCTGCTCCAGCCTTTTACCTTTACTCTGTGTATCTCTCTGCTTCAAATGTGTTTCTTGTAAACAGCATATTGTAGGGTTCTGGTTTTTAATCCACTTTGCAATTCACTTCCATTTTATAGCAGAGTTCATCCCATTCACATTCACAGTTATTATTACTGTCTATTCCCCTCCATTCTATTTACCCCTTTTGTACTTTCCCCCCCTTCTTTCACCCTATTCCTCCTCACTGATGTTTTACTTCTTACCCCTGCCTCTCCCAATCTGCCCTCCCTTTTTATCACCCCCCTCTCTTTTCTTTACCCTTTTCTCCCTTGCTTTTGTCCTCCCTTCTATCAGTCCCCCCTTTTCCCTTCCCCTTTTGCTTCCCTAAAGAATGAGATAAGTTTCTTTATCCCAATGAATGTATATGCTATTCCCTCTTTGAATCAAATCTAATGAGAGTAGGGTTGAAACAATGTTCACCCCTCCTTTCTTTCCCTCTATTGTAATAGGTTTGTTTTTTTTCACCTCTTCATATGATATAATTCACCCCATTCCACCTCCCCTTTCCTCTCCTCCCCATAGACTCCCTTTTTAACCCCTTAGTTTTCTTTGTATCATCACATCAAAGACAATTTATATTTATACCCTCTGTGTAAAGTCCTTCTCTCTGCCCAAATACATTTACAGTTCTTAAGAGTTATGAGTATTATCTTCCCGTGTAGGGATATAAACAGTTTAACCTAATTGAGCAACCTTTTTTTTTTCCCCTCTGTTTACCTTTTTAAACTTCTCTTGAGTCTTGTATGTTAAGATTGAATTTTCTATTCAGTTCTGGTCTTTTCATCAGGAAAGATTGAAAGTCCCCAATGTCATTAAATGTCCATCTTTTCCCCTGAAAGAGAATGCCCATTTTTGCTGGGTAATAGATTCTTGGCTGCAATCCAAGCTCCTTTGCCTTCCGGAATATCATATTCCAAGCCTTGCGGTCCTTTAATGTTGAAGCTGCCAGGTCCTGAGCAATCTTGACTGTGGCTCCATGATATTTAAATTGCTTCTTTCTGGCTGCTTGGAGTATTTTCTCCTTCACCTGATAATTCTGGAATTTGGCTACAATATTCCTTGGAGTTTTCCTTTTGGGGTTTCTTTCAGGAGATGATCAGTGGATTCTTTCAATGGTGATTTTATCCTCTGATTCATATTCCTGGAATATGGTGTCTAGATTCCTTTTCTGGTCATGGATTTCAGGCAGTCCAGTGATTCTCAAATTGTTTCTCCTGGATCTGTTTTCCAGATCAGTTGTCTTTCCAATGAGGTATTTCACATTTTCTTCTATTTTTTCATTCTTTTGATTCTGCTTGACTGATTCCTGGTGTCTCATGGATTCCTTATCTTCCAACTGTCCCATTTTAATTTTTAAGGCACTGTTTTCTTCAGTGAGATTATGCACCTTTTTTTCCATTTGGCCAGATGAATTTTTTAAGGCATTGTTTTCTTCAGTGAAATTATGCACTTTTTTTTCCATTTGGCCAGATGAATTTTTTAAGGAATTGTTTTCTGCAGTCAATCTTTGTGCTTCCTTTTCCAAGCTGCTGATGCTTTTTTCATAGTTTTCTTGTTTTGCTTTCATTTCTCTCCCCATTTCTTCTTCTCTCTCAATTGATTTTTGAAATCCTTTTTGAGCTGTTCCAGGAAGGCTTTTTTGTTCTTGAGACCAATTCACCTTCCCTTGTGAGGCTTCACATGTAGGCAATTTGAGGGTATTGTCCTCATCTGAGTTTGCGTTGGCTTCTTCCCTATTGATACAGAAGCTCTCAATAGAGAGGGCTCTTTTTTGCTTCTTACTCATTATTGAAGCTTATTTATTTTTTTTTAAGTTGAGGTCTGCTCTGGGGGCACCAGGGTCCCTGTTTTGGGCTTCTTGTGCAGGGGTATAGGTGCTGTGTGACCGGCTTTTTACTCTGAGGCCTTTATAGTGTGTGCAGTTTGCCCCCCTGCACTTCCTATCTAAGCACGCTGCATCTGTGTGCCTGGTCGCACTTATCCTATTCGTGGCCCTACCGCTGGCAACTTGCCCTCTTGGCTGGTGCAGGTAGGTTTTTCCACTGTCCTTCTTGGCCACCAGATTTTTTGAGCCAGGTTCCAGGGGCCTCAGTTGTTCAGCTGTGGCCCACAGCTCCTGCTGACTTACCCAACCCCCTTGGTGCTGGGCTGCTGCCCTGTGCTGGGCCTCCCTTTTGCTCGAGTCAGACCGACCTTTTCCTGAAGTCTTCTAAATTATCTCTGGTTGGAAGACTGTGTCTCTCTGTCTCTTTGCAGGTTCTGTAGTTTCAGAATCTGTCCAGAGGCTTGATTTAATGTTCTTTTTGAGGGAATAGAAGGAGAGCTCAGGCAGCTTGCTGTTTCCTCTCTGCCATCTTGGCTCTGCCCCCTCTCCCATTTTTTTCAACTTTTAAATTTTGTTTTATTATTTCTTACTTTATAACAGACATTGTTTTATATTTGACCTATTGTAATTTTCAGGGAGTCAAATTCTTGGGTAAGGTTTACAATTTTCTGTTATAAGCTATCCTCCTTCACAGTCTTTCATCTCTAGCTATAATTCCTTTTAACCTTTTTCTTAATTACTTCCAGGTACCCATTTAGTTCTTTTGATCAAGTCATTCTTTTCTTCTGAGACTCTCTTTGGATTTGTTGTGTAGTTGTTCTCTTTTTCTGGGTTTCTTTCTTGGGCTTCTCTCAATTCCTTAACTGTGTTCAGTATCTTCTATTTACTCATCTCCAGCATCATTACTGGATTGGGGCTTTGTGCTTGGTTCATATTCTGCTCATTCTCATTGAGATGTGCTGGCAAGTTTTTAACAACCATCTCTCTGAAAAATAACATATACAGAGCCAAGATGGCAGAGTAGAGAAAGCACTCAGCTGAGGTTTCCCAAAATTTCCCTCCAATAGCTTTAAAATAATGCATCAAATCAAATTCTGGAGTACCACAGTCAACAAAAGGAGTCAAATATTCTTCTTGCCCAAGACAACATAAGAAGTCAGAAAGAGATATCTGTGATATGGGAGAGGAAGCAGGCCTGGAATTTAGATGGATGAAACATCAGTGGTGGGACTAAGTGATGGTGACAGGAAAAGTAGCATCTTTGGGAGTTCTCACACCAGAGATGGTAAGGGCACTTGACAACTGGTCAGAAAAAGATAATGGGATACCACTCTTTAGCAAGGACCAGATAATGTTTACCAACTCCATTTCCTATACCCACTTCTGGGTCATAATTCAGGGGGGAAAGAATACTTTTGGTTAATAAGGAATGGAAATCTTGAAGAGCAGTATCTCTTCCAATTCCAAATGATCAGGGACAGTATCATTTACAATCCTAAATGAACAGGGGCTATTCCTGTGTAAGGACCAGAGTGCTGAACATGAGAGTAATGATTACACCTCTCCCAAGATCATACCACCTTGGAAGAACTGAAAACTTTCAACCCAAAGCCCCCAGTCCCCCAAACTTGCTTGGAAATTAACAGTACAGAAAAAAAACATGAAGCTTAAGATAGTGCCCCTTCTCCCCTTCACACTAGAAACAAAGTCAAGTGAGGGGAAGACAACATATTAATAGAAAATAAAAAGTGGAGGAGGGAAGGCAAGCTAGTAAAGGATCATGGTAGAGGAAGTCTAAAGAAGAATGAGACACAGCTGACTTGGGTACCCTCCTTAAATAGAGGTTCCAGGAGGAGCTATCCAATCAGAGGGAGAGGCTGCAAGGGCAGAGGGTACATCAATGTATGAATTCTAAGGTTTTTGGTGTGAGGCTTCAGGATAAAGAGCTGGGGCATGATAGAAGAAATTCCTAGCACAGCCTGGAGAGGAATGCCAAATATGCTCATAACAGATCTTCTATAAGGCCCCAGGTCCTTTGCTTTTTCGGTGCTGCTCAGAACCCTTTCCCCTGCAATGACTTTTCTCTGGATCAGGTGTGGGCTTCCTAGACAGGCTGCTCAGGTACTGGACTGACAGTATTGGTGTTCTATGGTCCATGGGGTTGTGAAGAGTTGGACTTGACTAAACAGCAACAAAAGAAAATTTTATTTTGGAGAATTTTTAAGCAAGAGAGTAACATGATCCAAGTGGCTTACTGGGATATTTGCCTAGACATTGCTTTGAAGAATTGAAGAGTCTGGAGGCAGGAAAACTATTTAGGGAGCTATTATACTATTCTATAGTAATAAAAAATCCATTACTCACCTGCCCCTTCTTTCTCTCTCTGCTGGTCCTAGATCACAATGTCTATAGTTAAATGTTACTAGAATAAGAAATTCAAATTGTCAATTGTCAAGGAGTTGTCTTAGAAATAGGCAGAGTGGTAAGAATTGTGTTTCTTGGTCTTAGGCAATGAATGTGGCATGCTCCTACTACATTTTGTGGTTTTTATTGATTTGTTTATAGTACAGTGGTATAGTACTTACCATCATTTGTCATTATCCAATGGCCTAGTTCAAGTCTTTTGTACAAAAAATGAATGGATACATCCCAACATTTCAGTGCAAGTTCTCAAAATGAATTTGCTTTTTCAGTCCTAGGTGACTACTTTCTTGATTAAGGTATAAGTTTGGGTAGAAGGGAGATAAACAAGGCACAGTGAGTTTTTATTTCAGTACCTTAATTCATCATTTTTTTCAATCTGAGATACTGAAAAAAGATCTCATCCCTAACAGGAAAGATAAAGAACTCTGTGAAATGCAACCTAAATCACATTTGTTTGCTTTTTTTCTCACCTCAGGATATTTTTGCTGAATACCTTCAGAAAATTTTGACATATACATGGCAAAAGATTAGCCTGGTCAGATTATAAGATATTCACTAGGGTGCCCCTATTAAATAAATTATGCTATTCCAGAACTACCTGCTGCATAGCTTCCCTTTCCTTTCTTTATAAGTGTGAATTGTCTAGGTGACACAGTGGATAGAATGCTGGGCTTAGAGTCAGAAAGACTGAGGCCTCAGACACTTACTAGCTGTGTGACCCTAGGCAAGTTACTTAACTCTTTGGCTTAGTTTCTTTTGCCTAAAATGAGTTGGGGAAGGAAATGGCAAACCACTCCAGTATCTTTGCCAAGAAAACCTTAATGGAGTCACAAAGTTGGACATGACTGAAATGACTGAATGATAATTGTCTTAAAAATAAAGATGAGGAGGCAGCTAGGTGGTACATTGGATAAAGCACTTGCCCTGGAGTCAGGAGGACCTGAGTTCAAATCCGGACTCAGACACTTAACACTTACTAGCTGTGTGACCCTGGGCAAGTCACTTAACACCAATTGCCTCACTAAAAAAAAAAAATAAACAAAAAGTACTCTGAGGTACCACCTCACATCTATCAGATTGGCTAATATGATATAAAAAGAAAATGATAACTGTTGGAGAAGATGTGGGGAAATTGGAACACTAATGCATTGTTGGTAGAGTTGTGAACTAGTCCAACCATTCTGGAGAACAATTTGGAACTCTGCTCAAAGGGCTATAAAACTGCATACCCTTTGACCTAGCAATACCACTGTTAGGTCTATAATCCAAAAAGATCATAAAAAAGAGAAAAGGACCTACATGCACAAAAGTATTTATAGATGCTTTTTTTGTGGTAGCAAAGAATTGGAAATTGAGGGGATGCCCATTAACTGGGGAATGGCTGAACAAGTTGTGGTATATGAATGTAATGGAATACAACTGTGTTATAAGAAATGATGAGCAGGCAGATTTCAGAAAAACTTGGAAAGACTTGCATGAACTGATGCTGAGAGAAGTGAGCAGAACTCAGAGAACATCATAAACAGTAAGAGCAACATCCTGTAGTGATCAACTGTGATAGACTGAGCTCTTCTCAGCAATACAATGATCCAAGACAATTCCAGAAGACTCATGATGGAAAATCCTCTCCACATCCAGAAAAGGAACTATAGAATCTAAATGCAGATTGAAGCACACTATTTTCACTTTTGTTATGGTTGTTGTTTGTTTATTTCTTCTTTCTAGTGGTTTTCCCCTTTTGTTCTGATTCTTCTTTCACAACATGACTAATGTGGAAATATGTTTAACATGATTGTACTGTATAACCTATATCAGGTTGTTTGCCATTTTCAGGAGAGAGATGAAAAGCAAGGGAGAAAGGAAAATTTGGAACTCAAAATCTTACAAAAATGAATTTTGAAAACTATATATGTGATTAAAAAAATACTATTAAATTTAAAAAATAGATGAATGCCTTATTTTCTTGAGGTTAAATGTATTTCTTTCCAAATAGTTCATAAGGAATTTTTATCTTGACCACTTTATAGATGTTTCCTATAACTTTCTGTGCTTCCCACCCTGAGGATCTTATGACCTGATGATTTTCTCTACTATTCCCTTCATGCCAGAATAAAATTGAAAAGACTTTCATATAAGCCATCATGCATAGTGAAGCTGGGAGTTCTTAGGACTAATAATAACAAAAACTAAAAATTGTCTAGGTTTATAAAGTGATTTGCTTATGACTCTGTGAGGTAGAAAGGAATAGCAAGTAAGATTAAGTTTTATTTCCCATTTTATCACCAATGCACTAGGCAAGTCACTTAACCTTGACTTCTCCATCAAAATTCTGTACACTTCTATGCATGTAATGAATTTAAATTTATGTTTTAGATAACTTCAGAAATGCTGCTGACTGTTGTTGAGCTGTCTTCTGTAAGAGAAGCCCCTTCCCGTCCTCCCAACCCCTGTGGTATTTACCACCCTTTTCTCCTAAATACTCCCTCTTTTCTCTGAGTTTCTATAACACTTCATCCCAGGTTTTCCTCCTCATTGCCTGCTGGGTCATCATCCTGGTCATGCTTTTGGACTAAAGATACATACTCTGTCTTGGACCCTTTTCTCTTTTTCTCTTCCCTTCTTCACTTGGTGATCATATCAGCTACCATTGATTCAATTGTCCCTTCTGTGTCTCTTTTTACTTGCATTAGGTGAAGGATTACTGAAGAAAGAATGGGCCTGGCTTTGATATTAGGTGATTCTGGTCAACATGCAACAATGAGCAAATGGTCTTGCTGTGTTAATACTCCTTCATCTTTTGTATATACACCTGGTTTTGGCTCAGAGGTCCATCAAAGGCACATGTCACAGTCAAACATGCTACCCATAAGGTGACTGGAAGCAGTCATAAAATTCCTGTACATGTTCTGACATCTACATGGGGAATTTCATCAAGCTGAGTACACCGCTTATAAGGACAATGCTCTTATTGGCCGGTCTCTTGTTGTACAAATGTTGGTTCAATTGGTTATACCTTACATATGAAAGGGAAAGGAAGGGGAATAGTTTAGTACGACCCTACAATTTTAATTATGAGAGTGGGTGAATGGTGGTATTAGATAATCTACTCCAATTTCCTCCATTTTATAGATTAGGGAAATGAGGAGAGCGAGATTGTTACTTTTCCAAAGTTGCACAGGTAGTATGTAACAGAGACTACATCTGACCCCATGATGTCCAGAAGCACTGTTATTCCAACACAGATTTCTTCCAACTTTAAAAATGATCATTTGAGATGATAGGGGAATCCTGAGAGTGAAAACGTTTGCCAAAGAAAAGAATGTAGAAAGAAGAGAGGAAAGCAAAGATCATCACATCTATTGAAGGGCTGTGTAATGCTAAATATTTCTTCATAGAAACATTAAGAATAAGCATAGGCATTCATTCCACACCTTAATTAGTTCAACAATTTTTAGGTCTCTGAAGAGATTTAGTATTTGCTGAATTAATTATAAGCAACTTTATTGAGCAGGGAGTATTATTTTCCCAAACTTGAATGCTTAGCAATATGAATATTTCTGTGGTATCTTCCTGCATATTAATTTTTTAGTCTTTTAAAAAAAGTAATAGCAACTCTCACATGCTCCACCTCATGTACTGCTAAATTAAATTGGAGAAAGACATATAACTGTGCTGATGTTTGTTATATAATTTAAACCATGCCCTCATTGAACTAAAGCCATCCTTTTAATTTATTGATTCCCTATCCCATTTACAACAGTATGATATTCCAAACCTTTTTTTCTCATTAGTACTTACATGACAAATTGTAGCCCCACCCTCTCAGCTGAGAACCTTGTCTCATATTTCACTTAAAAATAATTGAGGACACTTGCCAAGAGTTCCTCCTCTGCTTGTCTCCTAAGGCTTTGAAATTAGCCCCCATTATATCTTCCTTTATTCCATTTTGTCATGAGGAAGTGATCCTTCCCCTTGCCAAGTCTGTCCCCTCAACATGAACCCCTCTCATCCTCTCCACTCTCATCTTTTTCTAAAAGATTGCCCCTAGCATCAGTCAGTCTCTCTCTCTCTCTGTCTCTCTCCTCTCTCTCTCTCTCTGAAATATGCAATCTCTCTATCGACTGTTTTTATCCTCCTTAAGATACCCTCACTAGACTCCAACAACTCCCCAGGTATCACCCTATCTTTCTCCTTCTTTTCTCACCCAAACTTCTTTGGAAAGCACACTACACTTATCTCTTCCATTTTCTCTCTTTTCATCTTTTTTTAAGCCCTCTATAATCTATTTCCTGATCTCATTATTCAAATGAAAGTGTTCTTTCAGAAAGTTGACAATAACTATTGCCAGATCTGGAAGCTTTTTCTCAATCCTCATTGTGATTAAAATTTAACAAGTACAACATGCTTAATTTATGACAGGGTAAGGCAGAGATTGAAGACTTCAAACTCAAATCCAGAGGCCAAGTGAACAAAGATAATACTTACAAACACCTCAGCCTATTCCAGGTAAAACACATTAAACATACTATTAAGGAGAAACCTGAGGTAGTAGTTTTGAAGAAACTTTTTGGCATCCTGAAAAGAAAACTCAATGGGAATAACATATTTAGAGCAATTAACATATACACAATAGCAGTATTAACATATGCTTTCAGAAAAAAAAATGGACTATTATAGATTTGGAAAGTATTCTGACAAAAACCCATATGATATTAAGGAAACAGGGGTCATCACCCTAAAACAACTACCTATGGAAAGATCAATATTTTCTTATCAACAAGAGGACTGATGTTCTTAAAGCACATAATAAGCAAGTTAAAAACAGAGAAATACTTTTGAAACAATCAGACATTACTTTAAATAGTAGTAAAAAACAGACAATAATCTAGGGTCCATTTGATGAAGGTAACTGAAAATACTTTTTTTCTCTAAATGGAGCCTGGCTAAGATCCAAGAGTAGATTCAAAAGCCCTTCATAGGCAACATTCATTTGAACTCAGTCAACCATATATAGATAAAAAATTGTTGAACAAATGGCTGGGTCATGCAGATTTGTTTACAGAAATGAAAGGGGTTATGATGGCGATTCAAAATCAGAACCAGTTCAAAATTACAGAAGACATCCTTAAGGAGTCCAGATTTGTTGATCAATGTAAATTATGCAAGCATACAATAGAAACTCTGCAACACATTACTGCCAGTTATGAAAATATAACACTTAGGCATTACTTATCAAGATCCCTGTTGGCTAGGATTCTATATAAGCTTGGTATTTTTCATAAAATAATAAATGACAAATCTCTGTACTACAAATATAGTCCTCAAAATATCTTTGAGAATTCAACAAATAAACTACCAAAGTTCTACAATTTTTGACTAACAGAATTGTTGCCCACAATTGCCTGGACTTGATGTTGATCCATAAAAATTTAAGAATAATATTTTCCTTAAACTTAAAAGTTAAAGTTTAACTTAAAGTTAAAATTGTGCATACCCTTTGATCCAGAATACCATTGCTAGGTTTATATCCCCAGACATCAAAAAAAAAAAAAAAGAAAAAGACCTATTGGTTTGAAAATATTTATAGCAGCTCTTTTTGTGGTGGCAAAGAATTGGAAATTGAAGGGATGGCCATCAATGGGGGAATGGCTAAACAAATTGTGGTATATGATTATAATGGAATATTATCATGCTATAAAAAATGACAAGCAGTATGATTTCAGAAAAACCTGCAAAGACTTACATGAACTGGTGCATAGTAAAGTGAACAAAACCAGGAGAACATTATATACAGTAATAGCTATATTCTTTGATGAAGAGCTGTGAATGACAGCAATTCTTAACAATACAAGGATACAAGATAATCCCAAAGGACTAATGATTGAAGGATACGGTCCACCTCCAGACAAAGAAAGCATGCTGTTTTTAATTTCTTTCTTTCATTTTTCTTTTAATTGAGTCTGTTTGTACAAAATGACTAATATGGAAATGTTTTACATAATATAACCTATATCTGATTGCTTACCATCTTAGGGAGGGGAGGAGGGAAAGAATAGAATTTAGAACTCAAAACTTTAAATAAAAATACTTTTAAATTTGGAAAAGAATAGTGTTTTAATAGATTTTATCATATAAAATAGTCATAATCTTCAAGCTACATAAAAAGAAAAGCTTTCCAGTATAGATATCTGGTAGAAGAAATGAAATCACAAGGGAAAAGGAAGGGGCACATATTTTTTCCATCATTCTTTATCTTAATGGGGTTATTCTGAATCTCTTTTTTGATAGATCTACAGGATATGAACTTATACCCCTAATACTTTCATGTAAAAAATTGGTTAGGGGCAGCTAGGTGGCGCAGTGGATAGAGCACCGGCCCTGGACTCAGGAGTACCTGAGTTCAAATCCGGCCCCAGACACTTAACACTTACTAGCTGTGTGACCCTGGGCAAGTCACTTAACCCCAACTGCCTCACTAAAAAAAAAAAAAAAAAAAAAAAAAAAAAAAAAAAAAAATTGGTTAGTAAGAAAGAGAGATGACCTGGGAGAAGGAGGAAGGGAGAGGAAGAAGGAGTAAAATAATCTTACATAAAAGAGGTGCACCAGGGAGAGCTTTTACAGTGGACTCACTCAATTGGGTATAGAAATCTATCTTATCCCACAAAAAAGTAGGAAGGGGATGGGATAAGAAAAAAGGGAGATGATAGTAAAAGGAAGATTAAAATAAGGCAGTAATCAGAAGCAAAAGAGACTTTAGAAGAGGGATGGGATATCTATCTATCTATATCTATCTATATATAGAGAGAGAAGGATAAACAAAAGAAAATAGTATGGAGGAAAATGTACAACTAGTAATCATAACTAGGAATATGAATAGGATGAGCTTAACCATAAAACAGAAATGGATATCAGAATGGATGAGAAAACAATTTGACAACATGTTGTCTATACACTTGAAACAAAAAGATACACACAGAGTTAAATTAAGGGGCTGGGGAAGAATTTATTATGCTTCAGCTGAAGTAAAAAAAGGCCTCATGGTCTGACACAAAGCAAAAGGAAAAAATAGACCTAAGTAAAAGGAATAAGCAGGAAAACTACATTTTGCTAAAAGGAACCATAGGAAATAAAGTAATATCACTATTAAACATATATGCATCAAATGGCATAACATCCAAATTCTTAAAGGAAAAGTTGAAAGAATTACAGGAGAAAATAGACAAAAAAACCCCATAGTGAGACCTCATCTTTCCCCTTTTTAGAATCTAACCATAAAATCAATAAGGAAAAAGTCAAAGAGATGAATACCTTAGAAAAGTTAGATATGATAGACCTCTAGAGAAAATTTAATGGAAGAGCAAGAAGTATACATTTTCTTAGCTATAGATTGCACCTTCACATAAATCAACCATGTATTAAGGCATAAAAACTTCATAACAGGGGGGCAGCTAGGTGGCAAAGTAGATAAAGCACCGGTCCTGGATTCAGGAGGACCTGAGTTCGAATCCAGCCTCAGACACTTGACACTTACTAGCTGTGTGACCCTGGGCAAATCAATTAACCCTCATTGTCCCGCAAAAAAACCCCAAACAAAAAAACAAACAATCCTTCATAACAAAATGCAGAAAAAACAGAAATATTAAAGGCATCCTTTTTAGACCATACTGGTATAAAGATTACTTTCAGGAAAGGGTCATGGAACTGCACATAAAAAATTAATTGGAAGCTAAATAATCTAATCCTAAAGAATGAATGGATCAAAGAACAAATCATACAATCAATAATTTCATTAAAGAGAATGACAAAAATAAGACAACATACCGAAATCTGTGGAATACAGCCAAAGCAGTACTTAAGGAAAATTTGTATCTTTAAAGAAGAAAAGGACAATAAATTGGGAATGTAAATAAAGAAACTAGAAAAAGAAAAAAAATTCTCAATTAAACACCAAAATAGAAAAACTGAAACTCAAAGGACAGATTAATATAATTGAAAGCAAAAAACAAACAAAAACCAAATTAAAAAATGACAACCCACTTCTATTAAAATAATAAGTAAAACTAGGAGCTGGTTTTATGAAAAAAATAAAATAAAATAGATAAACCATTGGTTAATTTGATTTTTTTAAAAAAAGAAAATCGAATTACCAGTATCAAATATGAAATGGGCGAATCTACTCCCAATGAAGAGAAAATTAAAACAATTATTAGGAACTATTTTTCCCAATTACATGCCAACAAATCTTATATTCTAAGAGAAATGGATAAATATTTATAAAAATATAAATTGCCCAGATTAACAGAAGAGAAAATAGAATACTTACAGAACCTCATCTAGAAGAATTTGAACAGGTTATCAATGAACACCCTTAGAAAAAAATCCCCAGAATCATATGAATTCACAAGCAAATTTTATCAAATGTTTAAAAAACTATTCATTCCAATACTATCTAATAAGCAAAGGAGCCCTACTAAATTCCTTTTGTGACATAAATATGGTGTAGATAGCAAAACCAAGAAGACTGAAAACAGAAAGAAAACTATAGACCAATTTCCCTAATGTATATTGATGCAAATTTTTTTTGAGTAAAATAGTAGCAAGGATACTACAGAAACATATCATAAGGATCACACACTATAATAAGGTGGGATTTATACCAGGAATGCAGGGCTGATTTAATATTAGGAAGACTATCAGAATAATTGACCCTATCAACAACAAAACCAACAAAAATCATATCATTATCTCAATAGATGCAGAAAAAGCTTTTGACAAAGTACAATACCTATTCTTATTTAAAAACATTAGAGAGAAGAGAAATAAATGGAGCTTTCTTTAAAAAGATAAGTAGTCTCAATCTAAAACCATCAACAAGCTTTATCTATAATGGAGCTGAGCTAGAAGCCTCCCCAATGAGATCAGGAATGAAGCAAGGATACCCATTATCACCACTATTATGCAATATTATCCTAGAAAAGTTAGTTATAGAAATAGGAGAAGAAAAAGACATTGAAGGAATTGGAAAAGGCAATGAGGAAACACAACTATCACTTTTTGCATATGATATAATGCTATACTTAGAGAATCCTAGAGAATCAACTAATAAACTAGGTGAAACAATGAACAACTTTAGCAAAGTTGTAGGATATAAAATAAGCCCACATAAATCATCAGCATTTCTTTATACTACCAATAAAACTGAGCATGGATTGTTTTTTATTTTAACTTGTTTTCATATTAAAATATGAATATTGGCTATCATTATTATTTTTATACATTACAATATTTGTGGACATTAACAAAACTGGATTCAGAAAATAGAGAAATATGTCCATTGTAATTAAATGAAACTTTAACAAATAAAATAGCAATGAAAATGCATATGAGCCAGGGGCAGCTAGGTGCTGCAGTGGATAAAGCATCCCCCCTGGATACAGGAGGACCTGAGTTCAAATCTGGCCTCAGACACTTGACACTTACTAACTGTGTGACCCTAGGCAAGTCACTTAACCCTCATTTCCCTACAAAAACAAACAAAATAGATATGAGCCAAACTTACAATAAAAAGGATGTTGAGAAACTTGACAAGATGTTTCATTTTATCTGAGTAGCATGTTAGCTTTAACAAAAAAAGGAAAAGAAAAAATAAAAGAATTCTTTCATTAAACTATTATAAACATAGTATAGAAAGTCATAATATATTTGACCAAATTTATTTATCATCAAGTGGTGGCTCATCTACATATAAAATTCTACAAAATCATATGTGTGTGTTTATATATATATATATGTATATATATATATATATAAACACTAATATATATATGTATATATATATATATATTTTTTTTTTAGTGAGGCAATTGGGGTTAAGTGACTTGCCCAGGGTCACACAGCTAGTAAGTGTTAAGTGTCTGAGGACGGATTTGAACTCGGGTACTCCTGACTCCAGAGCCGGTGCTCTATCCACTGCGCCACCTAGCTGCCCCTATGTGTGTGTTATATTTTATAAGGATTCACAAAAGGTTTTAAAAGGCTACAAATATTTCCCTCTTGCTTTTTTTTGGATTACTTAAGATCTCTTTAATTTTCAGAATGCAGCCATTGGCAAATAAGTACCCAAATCTGGTGATTAAGACAGACTTGCTTGGAAAACTATTTAAAAAGAGGTCCATGATGGATGAGAAGTCTCAAGGGAGGTGCCAAAAACAAAACTGGTGTTGGAAGGAGAATCCTCCTCCAAACTGCTTGCATTCTCTGGTTACCATTTCAAACTATGTGTGACAGCTGTCAGTAGGACCCCTGGACGTAAAAGAAGACTGTCTTACAAAAAAGCCTTAATAATCCTGGAGTAAATTGCCCAGAGCATCCTTAGAGAGTGAGCTCTCCTGACACTGCACACCCCACCTCAACATACACAGCTTGTTTGTGCTCTGCATCCAGAACATTTGAGTCCCATGTTCCTATGTATGTGTGAGGGAGGAAAAGCAAGAGAGGCAAGGTTTTACATTTTTATATATTTCTCTCTCCCAGTAAACAAGGTATTTAGAAAGAAGTCCAATAATGAAAACAGGCTGACTCTCATCATCACCATCATTAAGCACAGTGCTTACTATGTTTCAGGCCCTGTGCTAATTGCTAGGGATATAAAGAAAGGCAAAAAACAAGTATCAGTCCTCAAAGGGCTCTAATAGAGGTGACAGCATGTAAACAATTATGTATATACAATGTAAATGGGAGGCAATACCAGAGTAGAGGTACTCAGAGGGAGTGTCAAATTGTTACTCCACTTTTAAGAAATATGTTTACCTTTCACAAAGAATGACCATATTTACCTCTGTAATTCCCCACTAGCTATTCTCCACTGTAATTCCCTTTCACCTTATAAGACAGAAATCACTTGTATGACAGTCAGCTTGCATTATTCTGCATTGTGGTATGGAGGTGACCTTGGGTTCTTAAAACTTATGTCAGTAAAAATGCAAGCCCTCTGGCCCTGGAGTCAGGAGAACCTGAGTTCAAATGCAGCCTCAGACACTTAACACTTACTAGCTGTGTGACTCTAGGCAAGTCACTTAACCCCAATTGCCTCACCAAAAAACAACAAAAAACCAAAAAACACAAACAAAAACAAAAATTCAAGTCCTGGCAGGTTTTTAAATGCTGAGAAGGTGTCAAGCATAATCCTGACAAGAGAATGAGTATGTGGCACAATGAATAGAGAGTTAGGCCTGGAGTCATTAAGTGATGAGTTTAAATATAGCCCTAGATATCCGCTACTGGCTGTATGGCCTCTGGAAAATCATTTAAATTCTGTTTGTGTCAGTTTCTTCCAGTTTAAAATGGACATAATAACAGTACCTACCTCCCAAAGTTGTTGTAAGGATCAAATGAGATGTTTGTAAAGTGCTTAGCATAGTGCTTCACTATGTAAATAAATGCTTATTCTCTTTCCTTCTGCCCTACCCCTTCTGATGACCGTCCTGTCTAAGTACAGAGAAGCTCATAAACAGTAGACTGGTCCCTTGATGATAAATTATTTGGCTATGGCAATCCTTGGAGAATAAATGTTTGACCTATTGTCAGATTGCTTAAAATGGAGGCACCTACATGAAAGATGTCATGGACCTGCATCTATGGGATAGGAGACCTGACACATGTGTGGACATTTTGTGTTTGGTTGGAATGTGACTGGGAGCAGCCTCTTTCAATTGGCATCATGGCCCAAACTGCCCATGTTTTCAAATCAATCAGACTGGGAAAGTTTTGCTCTCTCTGCCCTGGGAAATCTAGGGATGAAGGATTCATTCACTCATTGCAGAAGGACCATGAAGAAAACTGGGGAAGGACCTGAGGACCACCTTTCCAGTCAAATCAAGTCAACAATTATTTATCAAAGGCTTACCATGTGCTGGGGTAGGGGTACTAGGTGACACAGTGGATAGAACACTGGCCCTAACATTGAGAGGACCTGAGTTCAAATGTGACCTCAGACACTTACTAGTTGTGTGACCCTGGGCAAGTCACTTAACCCCAATTACATTAAACATTTAGGGCCATCTCTAGTCATCCTTATAACATATCTTGCCATTGGACCCAAATGGCTCCAGAGGAGAAAGTGAGGCTGGTGACTTTGCACAGCCCTTCCTCACTTAAATCCAATTCATTGCAAGTCATGACATCTGTCATACTCCTCTTTGAGATTGAAGGACAAGCAACAACAATAAAAACAGTATGCTAGGCACTCTATTAAGCACTGAGACCACAAAGAAAAGCAGAACAGCCAAGAGGCAGATGCAAAGAGGGCAACTATTCCAGGCATGGGGGACAGCTAGTGAGAGTAAGTGTTGTGGACTAGGAAAAGCAAGGAGGCAGTGTTATTGGATCATAGATTACATGGAAGAGAGTATAGTATAAGAAGACTGGAAAAGTAGGAAGGAGCTATGTTGTGAAGGACTTTAAAAGTCAAATGTATTTTATATTGAATACTGAAGGTAATAGGGAGCCAAAAGAGTTTATCGAGGCTTGGGGCAGCTACGTGGCACAGTGGATAGAGCACCGGCCCTGGAGTCAGGAGGATCTGAGTTCAAATCTGGCCTCAGACACTTGACACTTACTAGCTGTGTGACCCTGGGCAAGTCACTTAACCCCCATTGCCTCACCCCCCAAAAAAATTAATTAATTTTTAAAAAATTTATTGAGACAAAGGTGACTTGGACAGTTCTGTGCTTTTAGGAAGATCTCTTTGGTAATTGATTGGTGGATGAACTCGAAAGAATTAAGGCAGGATAACAGCCAGAAGGCTGTTGTAATAGTTCAGGCATAAAGTCATAAGGACATGCAAGAGGGTAGTAGAGTAGGAAGAAGGGCACATATACAAGAAATTCTGCAAAGATGAAAGCTATTTTGTAAACTATGTAATAGGCAATCCAGAGAGCACAGTAGAAGCAGTGGATAGATCTGGAATGGGATATTGGGAGGTAGAAGCAGGTAGGGTTAAGAGGCATGGAAATAAGTGGGCAGGCAATAAGGGAAAGGGAAAGAGGCATGTACAATAACAGCTGAAGGTTCCAAACTAATGAGATCAGGAAGAATATGACAGTGTGGGAATATGCTAACATACAGTATTTGTTATAAAATAAACAAAGATATGATCACTGAAATGCTGTTTCATTTACATTAAGCATCTCATTCCCTGATGACACCTAATAAATGATGTATTATTCCATTTCTGCATCATTATTTTCTAAATGGCTGTTGGATAGTTCAAACTTGAATCTTAGTTTATCTTTGTGTTTTTCATCAAGATTATAGACAAAATATTCAATTTCTCTATTTACAAAGTGAAGAAAATGGAAGCCTTAGAAATCCATGAATGGACTTGAATATTAAAGTGTCATATAGTAATAGGACACCTCTGGACATGGTTTTCAAAGCTCCAATTTAGGAAACTGTATAATAAGAACTAATAAAACAGGAAATAAAATAAATATTTGTGAGCATTTAACATTTTTCTTATAGTATTTCATAAAAACCAGATATCCTACACTGATTTCTGTTAGCTATAATATTTTCATGTGTTTGTGTGGTGTTTTAAAGTTTATAGCTTAATTTCTTTATGATCTATCTCTAAGCCTACATGATAATCTCCTTGACTATGTTTGTATACCCAGAACTTAGCATACTCTTACATATGGTAAGTATTCAATAAATGTTGTTTATTAATGATATTGATAACCACTCTCCCAAAATGGAGGCAATAAGGAGAATTATATGAACAACTGGTTCTTAATCTTAAGATAAATAATATAATCTTTATTTTGTCTTTGGAAGTCGCATGTTGCATTTAATAAATAATGACTTACCTAGTTTTCTATCAGTCAACAAAAGCAGACCTGTAATTATTCTGCATTTAGAATTTGAATTTTAGCGAATCTTGGTGGTTTCAGTAAAATTATATATAGAACATCCAGTTCTTCCACTTACAAAGTGAAGGATATAGAAGCCTTAGATTCTACTAATGGACTTGAGTGTTAGAGAGAAGTATCATGTAGTCTTATTCTCATGCAATAATAAGACTCCTCTGGACACACATTTGCAGCTTTAAAGAGTCACTGGAGATGCTAAGATCTGGGCCAATTTGGCAAGAGTCACACAGTCAGCAAATGTCAGAGGCAGGACATAAGCCCAGGTTATATGCTTAGCTTACACATTATAATTCTGCTGTATTTACAGTATTACAGAGGAAAGATAATTACATAGCATAGACACACACAATCAATTTTCTTTGCATCCTATGCATCTTGGTCTCCTGACACTTCTTTCTTTGTCCCAAATACAGAAATTCTGCATGATCCTGAAAAAGTGCTCCCTCTGGCAAAACACTTAAACCTTGTGTAATTATGACAAAGACCTCATTTTGGAAGGTGCTTTATCATGTAGGTCAGCAGATTTTTGTGATATGTGGAGAGAGAGAGAGAGAGAGAGAGAGAGAGAGAGAGAGAGAGAGGTGGGGGGGAGGCTACAAAAATGATTAAAATGTGATTACATTTAGGATGCTATTATGTTTAAAGCTTTAGATTTGGAGCTTAAGCACATCTGATCCAAGGGAAGAATGAGAGCTGGGGATAACTCAAAGGAAGCTTCACTCATAGCTCCAATATCACTCATAAGTATGAACACACATTGGGGTCTCAGGGGAAAAAATAATCCAACCCATATGTATAAAGGAGTCACAATTTACTTAGTCATGTGGCTGAGTTGGTTCAGTGGCAATTTATTTAGCTTGAAGCCAGATGAGCTTGATGCACAATTCACCTTACATAGAAGGTATTCCCTAAAGAATCATACTATAACACCATAGTAGATTCTTAATAAAGAGTTGTTGAATTGCACTGAGTCGAACCATAGACTCTCTGGGCCGGAAAGGACCTCAGAGGCCATCTAATCCATCTGGCACCTGGCTAGGGATCCCCTTTACAATGTACTGCTTTAAAAGAGAAACACTTTAAGTGAGGAATTTCTCTACTCTTATCTAAATCACTCTGCTTCAATATATGAATCTTGGGAGTTTTTAAAGGCCCAAAGGAACTTGTACTGGCAGTTATGCTCACTGCTTGAACCAGGAAAAAATAGGGAGAAAGATTATTTGAGCAAAAACTTTTTAAAAACCCTCCCTCAAATTATAGGGATAGAAACTATTGAGAATTACCCGCTAGAAAAAGGGGTGTGTGTGTGTGTGGCGGGGAGTAACACAAGGTTATTTTTCCTTCAAATTTTATTGAAAGTCACATCATAAATCTTGGGGTCTTCTGGGTAACTTAATAAGATAGAGGACTAGACATTTTCTTTGATCTTAACAACCTATCATATCTCTTCAAAAAAGAAATTATGTGCCAAAAATAAATCAATGTCAGTTGTCGTTATGATATAGGACACTCAGAATCCAAAAGAAATTAAAAACAACAAGAAATCCATGAACTTATGTTTACTTTGAGCTCATTAACCATCCTCTCTCCCACTGCCTATCACACTACTACACCAAGTGACCCAAGGCCCCAACCTATGGACTTGCAGCAAAACCCAAACCCACATTCCATTCCCCCTTCCTCTTTTCAATGCTATTGAGATGTAGGATGCAGTATTTGCAATTTTTCTATGTCCACAATAGCTAGCACAGCAGCAGCAGTCTGTGATACAAAAGATCTCTGCAAGAGAGTAGAGAAAGAGAGGGAAAGGGTTAGAATATACGTTTGCATTTGAAATCAAACTCAACCCCATTGTCCAACCCCTCTCCCTCCTCTCAGTGTCTCAGAGACCCAAACTACAGAAACGAACCCTGTAGCATTAGCACAGAAATGCTCTGAGCCCATTGCTGGGCTAGAGAACTAAGGAACAAAAGGATCAATACAAAATCCTGAGGGTGGGAGGAGAAAAGGGGGTTCTACATTAAATCTGGGAAAAGAACCCAGCACCCACCTGGGATCAGTTCTATCTGACCAAAAAGTACTTGGGGTAGAAACCTAGGCTGATTAATCATGAATTTCCCAGTGTGGGAGGAGGCTAAGAAACACTGAGATTCAGCCTCCAGGAAAACCACTATCAAAGGGGAGAGAGTTAGAAAGTGAGCAATAGAGTGAGATAAAGGTGTGTGTGGGGGGGTGGAGACTGAAATCACCACAAATCTCAAGTAGAAGAATATTCAAGGACCTTGAATATAAGCAGATAAATCAGTAAGGAAAACATTAATAGCAGAAGGAAATATGGCCTACAGATCTAGTCAATAAGTTCAGGCATTTATGAATAAACAAAGAAAAATAATCCAACACATAATAAGACAGAGGACCCTGTGGAATTTGAGAAGAATATGGAACAACAAAATGCTATTTCTGAGAATACTTAAAAGAGAAGTGAGAATTATAAGGGCAAAATTTATGGCCTGCAACAGAAAAAATAATAGGCAAAATAGTAAAACTTGAATCAGCAATAGCAAATCTCACCAAAGACACAAAAGAGAGAACAATTGATTGGAAATACAACTATACAGAAGTGCAATCTAGAAAAAGAAACAAAAACAATAACATCAAAATAAAATATGTTCTCCATCCAAGCAAAACATACTGATTTCAAAGACAAGGTAGGTAGAGACATCCTAAGGATCATAGGCTTCCCAGAACACAAATCAAAAAAAAATCTGAATACTATAATAAAAGGAATAACATAAGAAAGTTGCCCAGAGCTTTTGAACATAGTTTACATCCAGAAAAAAATCCCCAAGGCTGCAAACTTCAAACCCCCCATGGTGGTTAAATTTATTAGTCCAATTAAAAAACACACAACAGGTTCTGCAAGAAATCAGTATTTGTATGCCTCTTTTACCAAGTTGTTAATTCTCTTCTCATAATTTTCTTGCATCTCTTTCATCTCTTTTCCCAATTTTTCCCTCTACCACTCGTCTCTTTCTTTAACTCTTCTAGGAATTCCTGTTGGCCTTGCATCTAATTGGTATTTTTCTTTGAGGGTTTGCTTTTAGCTTTTTTCATATTGATATCTTCTAAGTTTATGACTTGGTCTTCTTTGTCACTGCAGTAGCTTTTTATGGTCAAGATTTTGGTTGTTTTTGTTGTTGCCTGATCATTTTCCCAGCCTATTTCTTGACTTTGAACTTTATGTTAAAGTTAAGCTCTGTTCACTTGGGGGTAGGAAGGAATTGTGCCAAGCTTCAGGCTTTTTGAGCTACTGTTTTCCGGGCTGGTTCTAGGGTCTTCAAGTTTTCAGTGATTCCAAGGTGGTGTAATCTGGGGAGAGGTATGGTCACTGCTCTCATGGTCTGTGCTTTGGTGTTTACCCAGGAAGGCCCTTGATCCCCTGCAGCCACAAGTGCTAGCCTTCCTCTTGGCTCTGGAACTGTGACCAAGTCGCCTGTTCCCTTGTGACTGACCACAAGTGCTCTTCTCGTTCCTGGAACTGTGACATAGAACATCTCTAGGCTGAGCTCCTGAAGCTTCTACTCAGAGATCTCCAAGTCCCAACATTGGTCTCCCTGCTTTGCTCTAGGCTGATGCCCACCCTGATTTCAAAGATCTGCCTTGCTGACCTTCTAAATTGTCATATCCTGGAAAAAAATGCCTCACTCTGACATTTTGTTGGCTCTGCAACTCTAAAATTGATTTGAGGTATTATTTTAAAGTTATTTGGGGGGCAATGTTGGGAGAATTCAGCTGGGTCCCGGCCTATATGCTGGTATCTTTAATTGCCAAATCTGATTTAAGACTATTCAGCACCCTCTCCTGGAAATTCTCTCTTCTCTGTTTTTTTTTTTTTTTTAATGATGCTTCTCTCTCTGGCTTCTTCTGTCTGACCATTCCTCTTCTTCTTTGCTGCCTCATCATCCATATCTTGTTCCCTAATTATGGGAGTTCTCTAAGGTTCTGTTCTGAACCCTTTCCTCACCTCTTATCTCCCAATAACTACATCAGCACCTATGAGTTTAACTGATATGTATTCAGATGTCTCCCACATCTGTATATCTAGCTCCATTCCCTTCCCCGAGTATTGGTCTTGCATCTCCAGTTGCTCATTATACATAGAAATTGTGCATGTAGACTGAAAGTTCTAGAACCATCTCAAAGTCAACATGTCAAAAATTGGATTTTTTTATCTTTTCCCTCAAAACTTCATTAAAATGAGCAAAATGTAGACTTGGAAATGAGCCTAAGCTTGGGACCACGTTTACCTTAAAGATAGTGCTTATTTACCTGCCTTAAATTCCTCACCTGGTGACTTGGAGTAAGTTTTCATTGTACTGGAAGGAGGCAGTAAATACAGCTGCTCTTCTCCTCTCCCCAAAGAGGATTGATGTCACTATCCTCAAGGTAAAGGTGGTCCTAGGATTAAGTATATTGGTGCTCATTTCCAAGTCTATATTTTGCTGATTTTAATGATAAATGAAACAAAAAACCGATAAATTCCTAATAGGAAATGTTTATTGCACAGAGTTGAAAATGATGTCCAAACGCAGAATTTTTTTTACATAAAGGGAAGCCAATATTTTGAACAAGAGTTAAATTGTACTTCATAAACCATTATGTACTGTCAATGCAATTTTCAACTTGCTGTCATTGTGTAGAAAACTACGTGGGAAATTCAGAAATATAAATCACAGAAAAGCTATTTCTTAGTATAAAAAGAACATTGTAGCTGGAAAGAATTGACACAATAGTTCAGATTATGCATTTCTAAAAATAAGGATAGCACCAAGCAATGAGGATTCTGGGATAAATATGTTGCCAACCACACAGTTAAGCGATTTGCATGAATCTTTGAGGGGGACAACAATTCTGTATATATTTGGGTGAAAAATAATGTGCCAGGTCTGAAATACATAGGCATAATAGATATGGTACCACACTAATCAACTGCTTTAATTTAAGTAGGCCAGTTTTAAAATTTTATGAAAACTTTTGAACTACTGAAATATTTTAAAACTGTTGAAATAAAATTACAGAACTGTGGAATATCAGGGTTGGAAGAGACCTGAGAAATAATCAATTTAAATGCTTATCTTGTCTTTTATCCCATCTACATTATCCCTAACAAGTACTCAACCAACCTTCCTTTGAGGATTTCTAATAAGAGGAAACCCACTACTTCCTGTGGCAACCTATTCTACTTCTGGATAGTTCTAAGGGTTAGGGAGAAATTCCTAATATTGAACTGAAATCTGTCTCTTTGCAGTATACACCCATTGCTCCTAGACCCACTTCTGATGCCAAGTAGCACAATCATAGATCATCATTCTAGAGTTGCAAGAGCTTTCAGAGACCATTTAGTCCAATTCCTTCCATTTATAGTTGAAGAAAATGAGGCCCAAGGAAGTTAAGTGACATGTCCAAGGTCACACAAGAAATTTCCAGAAGTAAAATTTGGCTCAGAATCCAGAACCTATGTTTTTCTCCATTGTACCACACTTATTCCTAATATTTTCTCTATGCCAGTCGTTCAAATATTTGGAGACAACTGTTTTTTCTGCCTCATCTTTTCTGGGTCAAATATCCCAAGGTTCTGGGGCAGCTAGGTGGCATAGTGGATAAAGCACCAGCCCTGGATTCAGGAGTACCTGAGTTCAAATCCGGCCTCAGACACTTGACACTTATTAGCTGTGTGACCCTGGGCAAGTCACTTAACCTCCATTTCCCTGCAAAAAACAAAAACAAAAACAAAAAACCAAGGTTCTTCAACAATTCTTCACATGGAAATGTCTCATGGCCTTTCACTATCCTGATCAACTTCGTGTGAAATGTGTTTTCTAGAACTGATATGAACCTCTTGATATGTACTGCTTTGTGGTACATATCTACTCAGGAGTATAAAGCAAGGCTATGAGCTCCCATGTTGCAGACACTATTCATCTTTTAATATATGCTAATATAGTCATCTTAGTCTTCTTGGGACATTGTGTCATGCCATCGACTTATATTAAACTTGTATTCCACTAAAACCTCCCTATTGTTTTCAAAATAAATTATATGCAGCCATAGCTTCCCTCTTGAAGCAGCTAGGTAATATAATGGATAGACTCAGGAGTCAGAAAAACTTTCCTCCTTTTAATGATTGAAATCTGCTCCATGATTCATAGATCCATTAAAAAAACCCAAAATACCAACAACCCAATATTCTCTTACTGATGCTCTGAGACTCTTAAATCTAATATAGAGTTCCTGTTCCCAATATGAGAGATGCCTCTGGTTCTTAGTTCACTCATGGAGTAGAGATAATGAGCATGTCTTGAGACCAATGAATTATTCCTCTCTCAGCTTGGGTTGCCAGCTTTGCCTACTTTCAGAAGTATTCTTTGATAATTCATCACTCAAATGCTCTCCTAGGGCAGTGGTTCTCCTTCCTAATATAACTATTGCCCTTTACCTGACACTGACACTGAATCTATGTCGCCCCCTGTTTTTATCTGTTTCTTGACTTCCTGTGATTGTCCCCTTTGCTTGATAGTCTGGTTCTGACTCTTGACTATAACTATATTCTACTTAACACAATCATAATACCTCAGCAGACTCTGAAATTTGCCTCCTTTCCTTATGTCTGTAATTGATGAGATCAATAAAAAACTTTTATGTTTATACTCCTATTCATATTTTTTTTTAAAAGTAAAGCCTAGAAGGGGCAGATAGGTGGTGCAGTGGATAGAGCACCGGCCCTGGAGTCAGGAGGACCTGCGTTCAAATCTGGCCTCAGACACTTGACACTTACTAGCTGTGTGACCCTAGGCAAGTCACTTAACCATCATTGCCCCACCATAAATAAATAAATAAATAAATAAATAAATAAATAAATAATAAAGCCTACTTCCTTGATTATAGTGGTTTGTAAATGGAGATGTTAGTTGTTTGGTTTTTGCATTTCTACAAGTGCATTTGATTTTCACAAGTGCTATACTTCAGGGAATAAATCAGCTCTTAAAAAAATAAGGGTATAATCAAAACTCAAAGAACATAAGGCTTTACGTATTTTTTAATTTAAATGATTACTTTTGGCAATAGGGCTTTCCCCCCTATAGATATTAGCTCTCTATAGTAGTTGTTGATTTTTGCCATATGTATGTCAAGATTGCAACACTGATTTTAAGAAAGTAGGACAAAAATATCTGAGAAAATATTTTTTTCCAGTTTTTATATTTTTCCTTTCATATACAACGCTTAGAGGGAGTCAGAATAGGAGCCAGAGTGTTGGTGGTGATAATAGAGTTTAAATTATTCCCCCCCCTCCCCTTTAGGTGTGAGTTTCTTTTACTTTGGGAAAAACGTTTATTTCTGTTCAGTGACTTCTTATTTCCCATGAAGGATAAAGGTTTAATCCATCATAACTTCCTATCCCTTATTGGAGTTGGAAAGGAGGAACAGAAAAAAGATTTTAAGGAAAATTTTTGTCCAGGCCCCTCAGACAAGCCCAAGAAAGGTTTAATGGCATAACATCTCTCTTTGCCTATATAAATATGATGTTCTCCCTACATAGTTTTATTTAGAGACAATAGTTTGTAGAAGCTAAAAATAACCCCACTGGATTTGAAGGTAGAGGAACCATATTCGAATATCTGCTCTGACATAAACTCTGTATGATTCTCCCCAAATCATTCGGCCTTGCATGTCCTCTTTCTCCTGATTTGTATAATGAGGGGATTTGATTAGCTTATTTCTAAGGTCCATTACAGCTTTTAAAAATGGTTTATTGTTTTTATTTACAAGTAACAATTATTTTTTAAAAAATTAATCTGACCCACTGACTACTGTCTGCCCCATGATGAGCAAATTTTTTAAAAATTGAACCAAAAAAATAAATCTGTCATTATATGGCTATGCAATTCAGCCAAATAAATCACCATATTAGCCATATCTGAAAATGTATTTCTATTTCTGTTTTTTTTAAGTTTATCATCTCTCTATCAGTAGGTGAATTGCATGTTTCATTTTTACCTTACAACTCTAAATCTATTTTTCTTTGTCATTCTTTCCCTGAATTCCTAAATAAAACTTAAAAAAAAAAAAAGATAGTAGCTTTGGGGCAGCTAGGCGGCATAGTTGATAAAGAACTGCCCTCGGATTCAGGAGGACCTGAGTTCAAATCTGGCCTCAGACACTTGACACTTACTAGCTGTGTGACCCTGGGCAAGTCACTTAATCCTCATTGCCCCACAAAAACAAGCAAGCAAACAAACAAACAAAAAACAACCCACAACAAAACAAAACAAACAAAAACAAACCAAAAAACCCCAGTAGTTTTATCAAATAAGAAGGGGGATTATTTAGGATTCTTCTAGCCATAGATAAACAGTAGCTATGTCTGAAAAAGATCTAGGGGTGTTAGTGGAATGAGATCTTAATATGAATCAAAAAGATAATTTGACAACCAAAATAGCTGTTGTGGTCTTGGGCTGAATTAAGAGAGGCATAACTTCAGGGGGCAGCTAGGTGGCACAGTGGATAAAGCACTGGCCCTGGAGTCAGGAGTACCTGAGTTAAATCTGGCCTCAGACACTTGACACTTACTAGCTATGTGACCCTGGGCAAGTCACTTAACCCTCATTGCCCCACTTAAAAATAAGAGAGAGAGAGAGAGAGAGAGAGAGAGAGAGAGAGAGAGGCACAACTTCAAGAAATAATCTGGTCCTAGTGCCACTGGGAGTCAGTTAGGTAGCACCATGGATAGAGTGGTGGGCCTAGAATCAGGAAGACCTGAGTTCAAATCTGGCCTCAAACACTTACTAGCTGGGTGACCCTGAGAAAGTCACTCAATCCTGTTTTGAGCCTCAGTTTCCTAATCTATAAAATGAGCTGGAGAAGGAAATGGCAAACTGCTCCAGTATCTTTGCCAAGAAAATCCCAAATGAGATCACAAAGAGTTGGACGTGACTGAAATGATTCAACAACAACATTTCATTTCAGAAGGCAGAACTAGGATCTATGGGTGGAAACTACACAAAAGGCTTAAGGAAGGAAAATTTTCCTGATAACTTCTTGCTCTCCCAAAGTGGAATAAGCTGCCTTGGAAGGTAGTGGATATGTTCAAGTACAGGCTGGATGACTGACTACTTGTTGAGTATATTGTAAAGAGGAATCGTTTTCAGGAGTAAGTTGAACTAGATGACTTCTGTGGTTTCTTCCAAAGTTAAAATTCTGGGATTCTGTAATTTCAATGAACCCACAAGTATTTGTTACTATAGACTGACTTTTAAAGCTTTTCATAACCTGGTCCCTTCCTACCAGCAACACTGGCCTCCTTCCTGTTCCTTGTACAATATCCTCTATCTCTGGACTCTAGGCATTTTCACTGGTGCCCCCATGCCTGGAATGCTTTTTCCTTCTTGTCTCTGCCTCCTGGCTTCCTATAAGTCTCAGTTAAAATTCCATTTTCTGAAAGAAATCTTTTCTAGTCCCCCTGAATTCTAGTGCCTTCCCTCTGGGATTACCTCTGAGTTATTCTGTATTTATTTATCTTGTTTATGAGGCAATAAGGTGCTTCAGTGGATAGAGCATTGTGCTTGTAGACAGGAAGAGCTAGTTTTAAGTCTGGCATTAGACACTAGCTGCATAACCCTGAGCAAGTCACTTAGCCTCTGTTTGCATTAAGCCACTGGAGAAGGAACCAGCAAACTATTTCTGTACCTTTGGCAAGAAAAACTCATGGACAGTATGGTCCATGGACAGTTGGACATGACTGAATAACTGAAAAACAACAAGAATCTTGTCTGTACATAGTTGTTTGTATATTTTCTCCCCCATTAGATTGTAAGCTCCTTGAAGGTAGGAACTGTTTTTGCCTTTCTTTGTATCCCCAGGACTGAGCATAGTGCCTAGAATATAGTAAACACTTAATGTATCTTCTGGTTACTACTGTTACTGTTGTTGTTGTTAAGCACATATTTTCTACCAGGTACAAGGTGCTGAGAATACAAAGACAAAAACAAAATAGCTCCTGCCCTCAGGGGCTTACAGTCTATCAAAGGAGACAACATGTACATGATTCTATGAAACATGATGCCATGAGAATATGAATATATCAATCATAGCATATTTTAGAAGAGGAAACAAGAAATTGGTAAAGAATAATGAACTAAGAGTAAGAAGATTTGGATTTGAATCCAGTCTCTGACATGTATTAGGTACCCTTAAAATATATAAAAAAGCTGCAATGAACTAATTTTATCTTTCATGTGGGTTTGTAGTTAAAACTATATAGTTGATTTATATATATAAAACCTATATCAGATTGCTGTCTGTCTTGGGGAGGGGGGAGGGAAGGGAGGGAAAATAGGGAGGGAGAAAAATTTAGAACTAGAAATCTTATAAAAACAAATGTTGAAAACTATCTTTACATGTAACTGGAAAATAATAAAATACTTTTATGATTAAAAAAAGATAGTCAGGGGCAGCTAGGTGGAGCAGTGGATAGAGCACTGGCCCTGGAATCAGGAGTACCTGAGTTCAAATCTGGCCTTAGACTCTTAACACACACTTACTAGCTGTGTGACCCTGGGCAAGTCACTTAACCCCAATTGCCTCACTAAAAAAAAAAAGATAGTCATCCAGTTTCTAAAAAAACAAAACAAAACTATATAGTTGAAACAAAGAGCAGGGTTTGATTATTTAAAGTACAGTCAGACAATATAGATGATTCAATCTAAAATGACTGTCCTTCCTTTTCCTGAATTATCTAGATTTGCTGCCCCAGATTCACTGGGTAAGTGCAAGTTTGTGATTCATTCAAATCCATATAGACTTAATTTAGATCTTCAATACTTAATTCATCCCACTAATTGAATCAGGCTTCAGCTTTTTTCCCCTGCCTGAAACTTAAATTTTATGATAGACTTTTCAAAAGCCTTTTGTTCTAAAAGATACTAAGAAATAATGTGCTTTAACATTATTAAAAATAGAAGGGAATTGGATGGTGAAATTTGGAGAGGGAAAATGAGGACTGGATCTAAGGGGAGCACCCACATGAAAATAGGGTTTAAACAGGGTCTGGGGAATTCATCCACTTTAGTGTCCCTTCAGGAGCTAAATCTTATGAAAGAGAAATAAATTATTGTCAGATAAATCTACCAGAACCAAAATGTTAAGGAAAGTGATTCTTGACCCAGAAGAATTATCTGGGAATTCTGTCAAATTAGTAACTTCAACTCAACAAACACTTGGTAAGGATCTGCTACATGAAAGGCACTGTGGTAGGCCTGCAGATGCAAAGAGAAAATCCAAAGCATACCTATCCTTGAGGCAGCTAGGTAGGACAGTGGATAGAGATCTGGGCTTGGAGTCATTAAGACCTGAGTTCAATTCTAGTCTCAGACAGCACTTACTAGATGTGTGATATTGGGCAAATCACTTAACCTCTGCCTGTCTCAATTTCCTCATCTATAAAATGGAAATAATAATAGCATCTACCTCACAGTGTTGTTGTGAGGATCAAATGAGACAATATTTGTAAAGTGTTTGGCACAATGCCTAGCACATAATGAGTGCTTACTAAATACTTTTCCCCCTCATTCCCTTCCCCTTAGCTTAAGGGAGTTTATAATCTAGAACCTCTTTGATGGGCAGCTTGGCAGGCTGGTACCAACTCGCTAATATGCTATATGAATTTGGACAAGTTATTCCTCTTCTGGGGGTCCTAGTTTCCTTATCTATAAAATGAAGGAGATAATACTGCATGATCTGAATTTCCTGGCTCTGAGATTTTTTATTGTAGTGGTACAGTGAAAAGAGCACATGCTTTGGAGTTCAAAGGCCTGTGTTTGAATTCTTCATCTCTTAGTTCCTACCTGTGGCACCTCAGGCATTCATTTCCCCTCCAGTTTCTTCATCAGCAAAATCAGGAGATCAGAGGAGATGCCCTCAAAGGTCCCTTCCAGCTCTAAGATCTTGTGATACTCTAAGACCAACATGTGCACTGATCACAAAATACATACAAAAGGAAACTGTGTTGAAAGAAAAATTTAAAACAATAAATTGTCTATCTAGGCAAATCAAAATACTTTTGAGTCCCATGATTCCCATAAATATTTCCAAAAGGCAATTAGTTGGTATCAGTTACTCCCATGAAATCTGATGGACTATGAGAAGCTTTTGCTAAGTCTAGCGTGTTATCCTTCATCAGTGTGGTCCTTCTGTCTGGCTCCCTGATCACTCAGGCCTCTTCAGGCCTGATTTATCACAGTGTCCTCTATTAGTAGAGTTGAATGTCTCCTGTTAGCCATACAAAGGAGTACTCAAATCTTCCTACTGTTCTAGGTTTTAAAGTAGGCTCCAAGGAATTTGTCCCCTGAAATGGCTACCAATTATAGCTTTTTCAATATCTAGCAAGTATGCACAGTAGAAAATTCGAATGTCATGTTGTCCAATTACAGTTAGTAATAATACATAGCATTTACAAAGTGATTTAAAGTTTGCAAAGTACTTTACAAATGTTATCTCATTCCCCCCCTCCACAACAACTCTCAAAGGTAGGTACTATTATTATCCTCATTTTACAGATGAAGAAACTGAGGCAGACCGAGGTTAAATAATTTGCCCTATTCACACAGCTAATATTTGAGTCTGGTTTGAATGCAGATCTTCCTGACTCCAGGCCCAGTGCTCCATCTACTGTCCCACCTAGCTGCTTATTCATCTTTAAGGAAAAAATAAACATGTAGAATGGAAACCTGAAAACAAAAGCATATTGGAAATTCTGTAGTCTTTTCAATAGCAATTGAAAGCACGAAGTTAAGGCAATCGAAGGTATCAAAATAACAGTAAGAACAAAATGAACAAATTTAATGTCAACAGCAACAAAACTATACTATAACAGCATGAGAAGAAATCAGAGGGGAGAGAGAGAGAGAGAGAGAGAGAGAGAGAGAGAGAGAGAGAGAAAGAGAAAGAGAGAGAGAAAGAGAAACTCCTAAAGGAAAATAATGTAGAAAATGTCTTCTTTTCTGCGTGGTAGCTAGATATCCAACCTGACAAAAATGCAAGTTGAATCAAATGAAAGAGAGAACACTCGAGCTCCATTAATATAATGAATGAGCAGAGAGTTAGAGATGACTGAAACTCTGGAAAACTAAAAGATGTCAAGGCCAGATGAGAGCCATCATTATTAGTCTTAATGCTTCACAGTAGCACATGAAATACTAACAAAGCACTTGACCAGTTTCCTCTCAGAATCATGTTTGATCACACCACCCTTCTTAACATAAGACATGACCTATCTACTACCAAAAAAAAATGAAAACACCATTGAACCCTCCAAATGTGAACCACCAATTAATTATATGTTATTTATTTTGTACAAAAAGCACAGGTCTGACCATATCACACCCCATTTCTCTACTCAATATACTCCAATGGCTCCTTATCACCTCCATAATCAACTATAAAACCCTCTATTTGGTACTCAAAGCACTACATGACCTCACCTCCCAAATACCTTTCTAGTCTTTTTACACCTCACTTCCAATATAATCTATAATATAATCTATAATCCAATATAATCTATAATCACTTTGTAAATGCTATGTATTATAACTCTATAATCCAGTGACACCAGCTTTGCTATTCTTTGCATAAGACAAGGGACATTTTTTGATTCTGGTCATTTTCACTTGCCTGGAATGCCTGGAATTCTCTCTCTCTTCATCTCTGCCTCTTGGCTTCCCTTGTTTCTCTCAGGTCCCAGATATAATCTCACCTTCTACAAGAAGACTTTCCCACTGCCCCTTTACTCCACTGCTTTCCCTCTGATGATTATTTCCAATTTATCCTGTATGTAGCTTGTACATAGTTGTTTGCTTGTCTCCTCCGTTAGACTGGGAGCTTCTTGAGAGGAGGGGCTGTCATTTGCCTTTCTTTGTATCCCCAGAGCTTAGCACAGTGCCTGCCCTATAATAGATACTTAATAAATGCTTACTGAACAACTGACTAATATGTAAAGTGTTTCCAATTAATTTGACAACCACCTCAAAATGAATCTAGAATATCAAACCAGGTTTTTGTCTTCTGAGAACGTCAATTCATACATGTATTAATGTATTAATTGTATTAATGTATTAATAAAAGATCTCAGGTTTTTTTTACTCCCCAGTACACAGTGGTATGGATAACAAAAAAATATCTTGCAGAATTAAATTTACAAATTCTGATTTTCTTGGACAAAATCCCCAAATCCAATATCCTTGGCTGTGACCTCCTTGCTTTGTTTTAACAGCTCACTTTGCTAGTTGGGAATGGGGCCTGAAATTTCTGTCAGATATTTTCTCTGGAAGTACTTTTAACTTTTTCAGAAATAGTGTATGTGTTTGGTATTCCATTTCTAAATACATTCACAGCAAATACTTGGAGAGACCAAAGATGAACTGTGAGACAATTAAAGGGATTCCAAATTTGGCTACCTTATGTTTCCTTCCTCAGGAGGAGCCATCTTGGAAATTACAAGATATATGAGTAATTTGTAGAAGGAACCAGAGCAATGGCAAGTTGAAAAATAGAAATTTACTTTTGTTTTGTTTGGTTTTTTGGGGTGGTTTTTTTTGGTGGGGCAGTGAGAGTTAAGTGACTTGCCCAGGGTCTCACAGCTAGTAAGTGTCAAGTGTCTGAGGTTGGATTTGAACTCAGGTTCTCCTGAATCCAGGGCCAGTGCTTTATCCACTGCGCCACCCAACTGCCCCCAGAAATTTACTTTTAATAACACCATAATACAAAATAAAAAATTAGCCCTAGTTTCAGGTAGACCTAGATTCAAGTCCCCTCACCTCTGGGACACACTGACTTTGTAATCCTCAGCAAATCACTTAACTTCTTACTGCCCTTGGCAACTTTATTATTAATTACAGAACTATTGTCAGCCTATATTGGTGAAGGGGCTTTCCTTGCCTGGAATCCCTCTAACAATGAAATCACAAGTCTGTGTACACACACACACACACACACACACACACACAGAAATATTAATAACACTAATACAATCCATCTTTCCTGAGAACAGTTTGCATAGTAGTAATCTAAATGCATCTGAGTAAGAAAATCCTAGTCTTTTCCCATATCTTATTGATATGTATTTTTTTAAAAACCTTAAATGCCATTCTTTGGCATTATCTTTATTTATAGAAACCATGGAGAGAATTAGTTTATGTTGTGCTCAAAAGCAACAATCATACTATTAATTCATTATTCTATAGTGAATTAAGATATGCAAAGTATCATCTCTGTTATAATTCTGTAACAAATGTCATGCAAGTATTATTACCCACATTTTATAGACAGAAAAATGAATCTGAGATGTAGAGAAGTTATATTACTTGCACATGGTCTCTTGAATCAAGTTAAACATTTTTGAAACATCATTTTATGGGGCACTTGATCATCTTGCCCTACGGTGCTTAAAAAGAGCATAAGTAAAAACCCACTAAATTGTACAGGATAAAAAGTAGATGCATTCGGGGCAGCTAGATGGCGCAGTGGTAAAGCACCGGCCCTGGATTCAGGAGTACCTGAGTTCAAATCCAGCCTCAGACACTTAACACTTACTAGCTGTGTGACCCTGGGCAAGTCACTTAACCCCAATTGCCTCACTAAGAAAAAAAAACAATTAAAAAAAAAAGTAGATGCATTCTATGAAGAACTGGACAAAATCTTCCTAAGTAAGTCAGATCAGAATCTTTAATATTCTATAAATTCATTGCAGAAATTGCAATAATGAAAGATGATGATGAACACTGCTGGAAAACATATTTTGAAATCAAGAAAATAAAGATGCAAAAGGCCAGAAGTATTACATCCATAAACACATTATTGTATTTCTTTAATAAGATAGAAGACACTAGACAGGATAAGTACTCAACAGCATTAGAAAAATGAAATTGACTATATTTTAACATTCAGAAAACAACTGCTCTAATATATAGTGGTCATTTAAAAATCATTTGTCTTGTATTCAGTCAAGTCAAAATAAAAAAATAATGAATCAGAAAAAGGATTAAGTCAATAAGACCAACACTTGTTATTTCAGCAGCACAAATCATTTTTGTTTAAATAAGCTGTCAATTGAAAAAACTGGAAATGCACAAAACTAACAATATTTTTTTTGTTGTTGTTTCTTAGAGAAGTTGAGTTGATACAAAAGGTTACAACTAGAAAGGAAACTTCCCAAACCAGCAAACGCTTGAATTCCTTGCTAAACAAAGAGACTTGGCAATGTAAGACAGCACTTATTGAAGTATAAGCTCATTTGCAAAATATAACAGAGGGGCTGTTTGTACAGTGAGCTCAGATCTGGCCTTTGAAGTAAGGACTTGAGCATTTGACTCCCACCTCAAACATATAATAGCCAAGTTACAATATTTTGCTTTCCTTACCTGTAAAATGGGCATAATAATACTTGTACTACCTACCTGTGTCAAAGCGTTTTGCAAACCATGAACATTATAGAAATGTTCTAGGCTGAAAGATGACAGCAAGCAGTATTTTTTTACAAATCTGTAAAAAACAGGTGCCTAGAAAATAAGCCTGAAAAGAACCTGTTTGATATCCAGCTAAGACAAATGTCTTGACAGCATTTAACTATAAAACTGGAAGAAAGACAAGAGATATATACTGGTATGTTTACAGTGTGATATCAGAAACAATGATGGAATCATCACATTTTGGCTCTTATCTTAATATTCAAAGAATCGACATGGAAACGTAAGATAAAGTTGGGAAGAGTTGCTACAGCTATTATGTCTATGCTGGAATCAACACAATTTTAAAGGCACCCAGGACTTAATTTTTAAGATATCTCAGAAGGGGGGCAGCTAGATGGCGCAGTGGATAGAGCACCGGCCCTGGATTCAGGAGTACCTGAGTTCAAATCCGGCCTCAGACACTTGACACTTACTAGCTGTGTGACCCTGGGCAAGTCACTTAACCCCAATTGCCTCACCAAAAAAAAAAAAAAAGATATCTCAGAAGGGAAGATTCTAAGAGAATGGGAATGACAACAGACAAGATTCTTTCCATGAACAAACACAACAAAGCCAACTGGAAAGACCTCAACAACCATGAGTCCCTACATCTGCCTTCTCATTTCTATCAAATCTCATTGAGAATGCATACATTGACAATATCCCTGTTGAGATTATTAGGGGACAGAGAAGCTTCTGTAGATGTTTTTCTGTAGCAAGCACATCTTCACAGGCACATAACTGACTGAGTGGTATAGAGAACACTCATACCACTATGTCTAGTGTTTTGTTTTTTACTGATTTCTATATAAGCATTTGATTTGATGTAACAAAACTCAGTCCTGAAAGTCCTCAAACAAGGTGCTCCCACACAGATGCTAAATTTGTATTTATTATGTTAAAAACAAAAGTCACCTGACTGGGGAATGTCTGAATAAACTATTGGGAGATATTTTCATATGTATACGTATGTATGTATATCTATATAAACATAATGAAAAATTATGGCACTATATATAAACTATACATAAAAATATAGCAAAATATGGAAAGATATAGGAAGTGATATAAAGTCAGAACAGCAGAACCAGGACATTGCATACATTTACTATAATTGTATTTTTTAAAGAAAGAAAATAAAGGCAAAGGTAATTAAGTTTCAGGATAATTGATAAGGAGACAGAGAAAACTTATATGACATTTATTTTTTGGTAACATGATTCTGTTTTATTAAATGTACATTACAATATGTTGATGTTATATAAGATCTTGTTTTTTATATTTCTATTTATTTGGTTTTAAGTGAAGTCACAATATGAAGACTACTTTTTCTGTAAATTTTGAAATAAAAAAAGAGGAGAAAGGTCTGATGTCACTTTGAGGGGGTGGTATTGTGAAGGAAAGGTTTAGTTTTTCCTTGTTTGTTTTTTTGATTGGAGAAAACAATGTATTGTAAATTATGGAGAAAGAGCCAATAGAGGAGACTGAGTATTTAGGAGAAAAGCTAATTGATAGAAGAAGGTCCTAGAGGAGGTAAGACAGGATAGAATTAAGGATAGAGACAAAGAAGTTCACTTCTTCTGAGACTGGAGGGATAGAGGAAGATGATGGGTGATGACATATCTTTTGGTGGGAGAAGGGATTTGGGGGCACTCGTATGAGATGCCCTTGCTCTTCTCAGTAAAGTTGGAGAGGAGGGGTAGCTAGGTGGCATAGTGGATAGAACACCGGCCCTGGAGTCAGGAGTACCTGAGTTCAAATCCGGCCTCAGACACTTAACACTTACTAGCTGTGTCACCCTGGGCAAGTCACTTAACCCCAATTGCCTCACTAAAAAAAAAAAAAAAAAGTTGGAGGGGAGATCATCTGTTGAGAGTAACAGGAATAGAGATAGGCTTTGGACCTTCATGAGAATATAAAAGTTAGAAGAGCAGCTGCAGGGAATTGAGTAGAGATTCAATAGGGAGTTGATAAATAAGAAGATTGGGAGAAACAGTTGAAATTATGTAGCATGAATTTGTTGTAGTGTAGCCAGTTGTGCCAGTTTCTTAACTTCTTCCAACAAAGCTCCAAAAACTTAAGCAAAGAAAGACTAAAAGAATATGAAAGCAATGACTGTATCAGATGGTAACATTTTTCCCCAGGCTTCTGGCACAGTAGGTCCTTAAAAAATGCTTAGTGATTGGATGAATTTATATTCATCAAAATTACTGTCCAAATGATTTCTGGTGATTCTGGATATTTAGAGAAAGAAAAAAATGCAATCATGTAACTGAGTGATTCTATACATATAGGCTTACTCAGGGGTATATTGAGGCCAGCTTGAACTGGCTCATGAAACCTCATTATCGAATTTTCATTATATCTCAGACATTGGCAAATGCTACAGATCAGGCTTTGATTTATTGTTTTGTTGGTTGTCTAAATCTAAGAAAGTTATGGTGAAAATGTTAGTAATGTAAATTAAACATACGGTGTGTACATTGTTCTCCCCTCCCCTCAAGAGCTGATTATTAAATGTTTACTAGCATGTCACTGGGTTTACTGGACTCAAAGAATCTTTTAGTGTTGTATTCAGTCATGGAACTAGGAAAGAAAAAGGAGCACAAGCTTTTGAGCATAGGGAACTTTGTATTTAACTGGCCCCATAGCCAGTCAAATAAAGAAAAAGATCTGCTATCTCACCGAGGTGGATAGCACTGTCAATGAACTAGAGCCCAACCCTTCCATGCCCATTCTGTGATTTTTGTTCGTGTTCTCCCAATGTGCTAAAAGCTTTCATCATCTTTCTCGATATCATAAGATCAATGTAGCCCATGATGACATGTTTCATTCCCATCTTTGTTTTTTTCATTTATTTCATGATACTCCCTGTGCTACTTCACTTAAATAATTCTTTACATTGTTTCAGCCATCTCATCGCCCCCCCCCCTCCCAATTTGCTTCTCCATTGTCCTTGGGATGATTCTCAAGTTCAGTTCTTTGGAGACTAGCCTTCCATGAACTTTCGGTCTCATGACATCAGTGATCCATAGGTACATAGGAAGTTCAAATATGTACTTCTTGATTGCTTTCTCCCTCGTGTTTTACTTGCAAGAAAAAGTATTTTTCATTGAGAGAAGCAAGTAAAAAGAAATGCAACTTGAGTTTAGGCATTTGCTCATTACTATAAATATACAAGATCCCATTCTTCAGGCCTGACATATTAAGCAATTGTAAAAACAGTTTTTGTCTCAGTTGGCACTGACCTTGCTTTTCCATATATCCAATGTAATATGACAAAGTCCTGTAAGACCTCGTATTGTTGGATAGAGGGCATAGCTCTTTTACCATTTCTTAAACTCCTCCCAAACAGTGAGTCTTCTGAAAAAAAAAAAGACAACTGTAACAAATACAATTTTTAAAAAAATTAGATTGCTTTCTGCCCAGTGCTATTCTACCTTGAAAATTACCTTTCTCTCTCTATTATATCTCTCTCAATGGGATCAAATATTAGACTCATATGAAAATAGATTCAAATTTTCAGGGGAGAAGTTAGATTCATGAGTGATAACAAAGAAAATAAAACAATTTCCTCTTTTTTAAAATAGCTTGGAGATTACCAGTTTAGAAAGCAGAAAATGTTGAGTTCCCATAAATAGAAATTGCCCAGTTCAGTATCTAACAGCAGACCTGTGGTGGACAAGACAAGAAGAATGCACAGAGAATCCAGTATTGTGTGCATAGAGGATGTTCTGTGATTGACATTGATGCTTTGGTAGCATTTATGGAAAACCTATTGAAATATTATTTTTGTATATCAATTCTAAAGTGTAGTACTCAGTTGGGCATAATCACAGTCCAATATTCTTGCCTACATTCTAAGTTCATATCAGAAATAACTCTGTAATCACAACTTGAATACAGAGCAATCATGTGTCATCAGACCACCATATAATTTTTAATTTATCACTCAAATTCAATCACTACCCTGAGAGAACTTTTTAAATTTCCCACACAACAAAGCCCAATTATTTCTAATGAAGTTAAAATGCCTCTAAGTATAATAAGAGATGGTGATTGACTATGTATGACTACCCTTATTTGGCTGCAATTCCTATGACTAATTGATATCAGTGACTAGTAACATTCTTTTTTTTTTCTTTTTCTTTTTTTTTTTTTTTTGACTAGTGACATTCTTACCTGTGGCTCCAAGAAGCTGTAGCATATGCAGTGGTCATTATCCAGTAAAACCATCTCAGCTGATGGGCTAACTCAGGCAGAACATAACCATTGGGCCTCAAACCAGTTGGTGAGTTGGGGCACGAGGGGTATATACCTAATGCATGTGAAGACTTCCCTGGCAGAATGAGAGTGCTCAACTCTTTCCTTTCAAATTTTGTTCTTCAGTCATTTCATTCCTAACTCTTCATGACCCCATTTGAGAAACTGAGGCAAACAGGATTAAGTGACTTGCCCAGGGTCACACAGCTAGTATGTGTCTGAAACTGGATTTGAACTCAGGTCTTCCTGACTCCAGGCCTGATGCCTTAGCTGCCCCATTTCAGTATTTGCTTCTTACTATTTAAATTACCAAGCCATCAGGGAAATGGATAAATAAGTACAACACATTGGAGCCTATTAGAGAAGGGTGTTAGAGCATCTGCTACCCTCACTACATAGCCCCTGGCCATTACAGAATTCAGAAGTTTCTTCAGATAAATTCCATAATCATTTATTGTCTACAACATACAAAGGTTACCTATTGAACTCTCTTAATCAAATAAAGCAAATAAACATCTGACAAATAGAGGGAATCTACATATGGTACACATAGTCTTTCAGTCAGTGATTCAATCAGCAGGATTGTAAACACCCTGAGGGTGGGGACTATGCTTTTATTTTCTGATCTAGTCGGTCAACAAATATTTATTAAATACTTTCTATGTACTAGTCACTGTGCTAAATTTTGGGGATCTGAAGAAGTTTTATACACACACACACACACACACACACACACATGCATGTGTGTGTGTGTATTTTATATATGTATGTATATACACATATATCTATGTATTATATATATTTAACACACACACATATATGAAATAAATTGGAGACAATCAATGATGGAAAGACTTCTTGTAGAAGATGAAATTTTAGCTGACTCAAAGTAATCCCAGGAAGCCAGGAGGCAGAGATGAGAGAAAGTTCCAAGCATGGAGAACAGCAAGTGAAAATGCCTGGAGTTGGGAAACACATCAAAAATAATAGTAATGAAGCCAGTACAAAGTACTTGTGTGTGGCAGGGAAAGTTAGGCAGGAAGGGACCAGGCTATGGAAGACTTTAAAAAGTCAAACATGGGGCAGCTAGGTGGTGCAGTGGATAAAGCACTGGCCCTGGATTCAGGAGGACCTGAGTTCAAATCTGGCTTCAGACACTTGACACTTACTAGCTGTGTGCCCCTGGGAAAGTCACTTAACCCCAATTGCCTGTCTCTCTCTCTCTCTCTCTCTCTCTCTCTCTCTCTCTCTCTCTCTCTCTCTCTCTCTCACACACACACACACACACACACACACACACACGTCAAACAGAGGATTGTCTATTTGATTCTAGAGGCACTAGAAAACCAGTGGAGTTGATTGAATGAAAGGATGACACAGTCAAACATGTACTTTGGGAAGATCAGTTTGACAGCTGATAGAGGATGGACTGGAGTGGGGAGAAATTTGAAGGTCAAACAACAAGTATGCTATTGCAATAATATAGCTCTAAAATCAGCATAGTGGTAGTGTCTGAATATGAAGGTAGAAAGGACAGAACTTGGCAACAGATTGGACACAGGGGGTGAAGGTGAGGAGTCAAGGATGGCACCAGGTTGCCCAGGTGAGTGGGAGGATAATGGTGCCCCTGTAGTAATAGTGAAGTTTGGAAGAGAGGAGGGTTTGGGGGGAAAGAGAATGAGTTCAGTTTTGGACATGTTGAGTTTACAATGTCTATGGGACATCTAGTTTGAAATGTTTATTAAGCAGTTGGAGATGTGAGATTGTAAGTCATCAGAGAAGTTAGGGATGGATAAGTAGGTCTGAGAAACACCTGCATAGAGATGATAGTTGAGACCATGGAAGATGATGAGATCAACAACCGAAATAGTATTGGGGGAGGTTGAGAAGGAGGCACAGGACAGACACTTGGAGAACACACACAGTTGACCAGCATGCCTTGGATGAAGATCCTGCAAAGGAGATTAAGAAGGGATGGTCAAACAGGTAGGAGGAGAGCGAGGATAGAGTAGTGTCACAGAAGCCTAGAGAGTAGAGGATCAAGGAGACAACAGTTATTAACAGTGTCAAAGGTCAACGAGGATTGAGAAAATGCCATTAGATTTGGCAGTTAAAAGAGCATTGGTAATTTGGGAGTAGGCAGTTGAGTCTCTAGTACCACATTAAGGTAATGTCAAATTCTGCATACTTAATTGGTACTGCCCTAATTGAATTGTAGAAGAATGAAAAACATTTTAAATATTACAAAAGGAACAGAAAACCCAAAACATTCCATTTAGAGAAAATCCTTTAATTTCTATGTCGTTTTCACCCTCAAAAGTGGAAACACTCCCACCCTCTTCCAGATTTGGGTAGTTACCATCGCAGTAGTAGGAGACATTGTTCAAAGAATCACCCAACACACAATTAATTCATTCATTCATTTGACCAATATTCAATTAATACAATTCTAAATTAGGGAGCAGTGTGCTGAGATTTTTTTCCTTATTGCCTAAGGGCCTAGATTCTTCTTGGATTTTAATTAGCATCTGTTTTCATAGTCTGTATCATAGATAAAAAATTACAAGTTTCTTTATGGCTGAGACATAGTAACCCTAAAGTAGTCCAGCATAGTGCCTTGCACATAGTAGGTTCTCAATAAATATTCATTTTAAAATTTAAATGTTAAAAATAACAAAACTGTTAGATTACAGTATTACTTTTTATATTTCATTCTCTTTTTGAAGTTCCAAATATTTAAAAAAGAAACAAAATTTCCCAATATTCATGTGTGTACCAAAATCTTCCCTCTGGGAGCAGTAGGATTGTGATTAGTTTTATAAAAGTATTTTATTATTTTCTAGTTACATGTAGAGATAGTTTTCAACCTTTGTTTTTATAAGATTTCTAGTTTCAAATTTTTCTCTTTCCCTCCCCCCCCAACCCCTCACCAAGACAGCAAGTAATCTGATATAGGTTATATATGTACAATCACATTAAATATATTTCTGCATTAGTCTTGCTGTGAAAGAAGAATCAGAGCAAAAAGGAAAAACCTCAAAAGAAAAAAGCAACAGCACCAAAACCAATAGAAATCGTATGGTTCAATCTGTATCTAGATTCCACAGTTCTTTTTTTCTGGATTTGGAGTCATGAGTCCTTTGGAACTATCTTGTACTATTGCTGAGAAGAATCAAGTCTATCACAGTTGATCAACACATAATGTTGATGATACCATGTACAATGTTCTCCTGGTTCCGCTCATCTCATTCATCATCAATTCATGCAAGGTTTTCCAGTTTTCTCTGAAATCTTCCTGTTCATTGCTTCTTACAGCACAATAGTATTCCATTACATTCAAATACCACATATGCCCAACTGATGGGCAACCCCTCAATTTCCAATTCCTTGCCACCACAAAAAGAGAAGCTATAAATATTTTTGTACATGTGGGTCCTTTTCCCTTTTTTAATGATCTCTTTGGGAAAAAGACCTAATAGTGGTATTGTTGGGTCAAAGGGTATGCACAGCATTATAGCCCTTTGGGCATAGTTCCAAATTGCTCTCCGGAATGGTTGGATCAGTTCACAGCTCCACCAACAATGCATCAGTGTTCCAATTTTTCCATAGCTTCTCCAACATGTATTATTTTCCTTTTTTGTCATATTAGCCAATCTGATAGGTGTCAGGTGGTACCTCAGAGCTGTTTTAATTTGCATTTCTCTAATCAATAGTGATTTAGAGCATTTTTTCATATGGCAATAGACAGCTTTGATGTCTTCATCAGAAAACTTCCTATTCATATCCTTTGACCATTTCTCAACTGAGGAATGACTTGGATTCTTACAAATTTGATTTAGTTCCCTATATATTTTAGAAATGAGGCCTTTATCAGAAGTACTGGCTATAAAAACTGTTTCCCAGATTTCTGCCTCCTTTCTAATTTTGGATGCATTGCTTCTGTTTGTACAAAATCTTTTTAATTTAATGTCATCAAAATCATCCATTTTGCATTTCATAGTATTCTCTATCTCTTGCTTGGTCATAAACTGTTCTCCTTTCCAAAGATCTGAGAGGTAATCTATTCCTTCCTCTCCTAATTTACCTATGGTATCACCTTTTATGTCTAAATCATGTACCCATTTTGACCTTATTTTAGTATAAGGTATAAGATGTTGGTCCATGCCTAGTTTCTGCCATACTCTCTTCTAGGTTTCCCAGCAGTTTTTGTCAAATACTGAGTTCCTATCCCAGAAGCTGGAGTCTTTGGGTTTATCAAACAGTACATTACTAAAGTTATTTACTACTGTGTCTCCTGTGCCTAACCTATTTCATTGATCCTCCACTCTATTTCTTAGCCAGTACCAAATAGTTGATGGCTGCTGCTTTATAGTAAAGCTTCATATTTGGTACAACTAGCCCATCTTCCTGTACATTTTTTTCCATTAGTTCCCTTGATATTCTTGACCATTTTTTTCCAGATGAATTTTGTGATGATATTTTCTAGCTCTATAAAATAATTTTTAGGTACTCTGATTGGTATGGCACTGAATAATTAGGTAGAATTGTCATTTTTATTATATTAGCTCAGCCTATCCATGAGCAATTGATATCTTTCCAATTATTTAGATCTGATTTGATTTGTGTGAAAAGTGTTTTGTAATTGTGTTCAGAGTTCCTGGATTAGTCTTGGCAAGTAGACTCCCAAGTATTTTATATTGTCAACCATTACTTGAAATGGAATTTCTCTTTCTATCTCTTGCTGCTGGACTTTGTTGGTCATGTATAGAAATGCTGATGATTTATGTGGATCTATTTTATAACCTGCAACTTTGCTAAAGTTATTAATTGTTTCAAGTAATTTTTAGTTGATTCTTTAGGGTTTTCTAAGTATACCATCATATCATCTGCAAAGAGTGATAGTTTTGTTTCCTCCTTGCCTATTCTAATTCCTTTTTCTTCTCTTATTGGTAAGGCTAACATTTCTAGTACAATATTAAATAATAAAGGTGATAATGGACATCCCTGTTTCACCTCTGATCTTATGGGAAAGGCCTCTAACTCATCTCCATTACATATAATGCTTGCTGATGGTTTTAGATACTGCTTTATTATTTTAAGGAAAGCTCCACCTATTAAGATTATGATTATTAAGTGATGTTTCACTAATAATAGAAATGCTAGACTTGGAGGCAAGATGACTCTGACACTTAGTCATTGTATGACTATGGGAAAGTCACCTAACTTTTCTGAGCTTTAGTTAACTTATTTGAAAAATGAAGATAATAATAGATAAGCAACTACCTACTGGGATTGTTGAAAGGATTAAAAATGACAACCTAGAGAGTAGACAGAATTCTAGACTTGGAGTATGAGAACCTGGTTTCAAGTCCCAGCTTTGCTATTTACTATCCATGTGATCTTGGGCAAGTCACTTAACTTTGGGGAACCCCCAAAAAGACTTCTTGGATTTCAATTAGCATCCATATTTATATTCTGCTTTGTACCACAGATAAAATATTATAAGCTTTTTTATGGCTGAGACATATCTCTGTAACCCTAAGTACCCCAATTCAGGGAACAAAATATGCATTTCCATAACATGGTACAATAAAAAAGGATGATTGCACATGAAATTGCAAATCTATCATATACAATTTGCTATTATCTCTAGATATTAGCGTGTAAATTTCTTTATTCCCTATATTCCCCTCTCCCATCTCACTCTAGAAATACCTACCATTAGACACACAAATTCACACACACACACACACACACACACACACACACACACATACTGGAACCCTAGTTCCCCAAATGAGGAGGTTGGACTCAATGGCCTTGAATATTCCTTCCATTTCTAAAGTTATGACTTTATATTTTGCAAACTTTAAAGCATAATATAAATGTCACCTGCTGTGATTATAGTTATTATAATAAGGTGCATTTGCTACTTTAGTGATTCAGCCCCTATATCAATGAGGTCCAAGATGAAGACACCTAGTAAGGGATTCATAGACTCTTTTTTTTCTTTTTCTTTCTTTCTTTCTTTTTTCTCTTCTCTTCTCTTCTCTTCTCTTCTCTTCTCTTCTCTTCTCTTCTCTTCTCTTCTCTTCTCTTCTCTTCTCTTCTCTTCTCTTCTCTTCTCTTCTCCTTCTTCTCCTTCTTCTTCTTCTTTTTTCCTTTGGTGAGTCAATTGGGGTTAAGTGACTTTCCCAGGGTCACACAGCCAGTAAGTGTTAAGTGTCTGAGGTCAGATTTGAACTCAGGTCCTCCTGACTCCAGGATGGGTGCTCTATCCACTGTGCCACCTAGCTGCCCCTGATTCATAGACTCTTATAGTTGGAATGAACCTATAATAATTAGAAAGTGAGAGGCAGTGGTCCTGGTTTTACCAAGTCTATTATTTAAACACAAGTATTAACAAGTCCTGCCCAGGTGAAAAAGCTTCTATAACAGAGTGGATAGAGTGCTAGGATTCCTGTCTAGAATACCTGGGTTCAAATTCTCCCTCTGATACTCACTAGGTAAGTCACTGAAACGCCATGTACTTCAAGAAACTTCCTAGGAATTATCATGAATTGTTAGAATCTTCATTGTGGAAGAATCTCCACATTTGGAATTCTCACTTTTTAAGATAGTTTGAATCCTTTAATTTGCATAATCATAAATCCCTTTGCATATATTATCTCATTTTACAGATGAGAAAACAGAGGACTAGAAAGTATGAATGACTTGCCCAAGGTCACATAGCTTGCAAGTAGTAGAAGAAGATTTTGAAATCAGATCTTTTATCTCCAAGACCATCTCATATTTATCATTAATACTGTTCCAAGACTCGTGGCTTGGGAAATTGTGAGCTGACTTGGAAGCATTATTTAGTGAAAAGAACACTACACCAGAAGTCAGGGGATTGAAGCCCAAGTATTAGCTTTTCTGCAGACATATGCTTTTGACTTTCCTCATTGATACAACAAGCTAGACCTGAATTCATATCCAGACTCAGATACTTACTAACTGTGTAACCTTGAGCAAGTAAATTAACTGCTGCCTTAGTTTCCTCATCTATAAAATGAGGATCATCATAAGTGATCATCATCACCTACCTCTTAGGGCTGTTGTAAGGATCAAATGAGATAATGTTTGTAAAGCACTTAGCACAGTGCTTGGCATATAGTATATGCTATTTTTTACCTTTTTTTTTCTTTTCATTAAAAAAATTATTTAAAAATTATTTTCAATTCAGGGAACAAAACATGCATTTCCATAACATGGTACAATAGAAAAGGATGATTGCACATGAAATTGCAAATCTACTGTATACAATTTGCTATTCCCTCTAAATATTATCATGTAAATTTCTTTTTTTTTCCTCACCCATCCCACTCTAGAGATGCCTACCATTAGATACACATGCACGTGCGCGCGCACGCGCGCGCACACACACACACACACACACACACACAATTCTATACATCTATTTATCAGTTCTTTCTCTGGAGGCAGATGGCATCTCTATATAGTATGTACTATATAAATGCAACCTATTATCATTTTCATCATTATCATTAAGCACACAAGCATACACAGACATATACATAGACAGAAAGTGTTTTGATGTTTTTTAAAAAGCATCTCTATTGATATGACATGCAATATCTCCAAATGGTTACATCTCATACTTTGAATAATCTTGTTTGTTTGTTTGTTTTTGCGGGGCAATGGGGGTTAAGTGACTTGCCCAGGGTCACACAGCTAGTAAGTGTCAAGTATCTGAGACCGGATTTGAACTCAGGTACTCCTGAATCCAGGGCTGGTGCTTTATCCACTGCACCAACTAGCCGCCCCCTGAATAATCTTGGTAAAAAAAAATTTATTGTATCCCATATACAGTACCTTGTATACTGTTACCAACATCTGAAAACAGTGATTTGGACTTAGGAGTTTGCAGACTTCATGGAATTCCACCACAGTCCCTTTGGACATCTTGATCTAGACTAATAATTCTCAAAGATATGCCAAATAAACTATTATGCTACAAATTTCATTGAGTTAGCTTTGAAATTATGATATTGCAGATTTTAAAAAGAAAAATAATTTCATTTGATATGTTTTGCTTATCTAGTCTATGTTGTCTGGGAATCATAGTATTCAGGAAAAAAAATTGACTGTTGTATGTGTGACCTAATCTCACAATATATCACCAACAACTCAACAAAAACAAACAGGTGTCACAGTGGATGGGGTTGAGCTTGGAATCAGGAGGACCTGATTTTGAATCCAGCCTCAGATATTTGCCAGCTGTGTGATCTTTGGCAAGCCATTTAACCTCTGTATGCCTCAATTTCCTCCACTCTAAAGTGGGGATAATAATAGCATCTATCTCCCAGGATTGTTTTGAGGATCAAATGAGATAATATTTGTAAAGCACTTAGCAAACCTTAAATTATTATATAAGTGCGAGCGATTGTTATTAACTCCTGCATATGCAGTCTTCCAACACTACCTTAGTGCTGTCAATAGCTTCAATTCCTTATAGGAAAGAATACTGTGCCATGATTTCAAAAAATAGTTTGAGAACTGCTGATCTAGACCATTTGTTCTGAGCTGTTCATTCATTCATCCATTTGTTTGTTCATTCATTCATTCCATAGACATTTATAAAATACCTTTTCTGACTAATGGCCCTGTGGATGGAACACTGTTCCCTGTGCACTGAGAGAGCATGGCTTCTGAAGGGACTAGATAATGTCTTAATATGTGCCTCAGAGAAGGCAAATGGCTGGGGGGAGAGGAGAGGGGACAGGGAACATCTATGAAAGAGAAAATTAATTCAAAATGCAGATGGAGAGCACAGAAGGGGGATCAATAGAAGCCTTTATCAGAGTCCCAAAGAACCAAGCAACTTGATTACAAATCAAAATTTTATATTCCATGCACTCTTATATCCCTTTCTGAGTGGTCACATAAATTTCAAAGAACAAAAAGAAAAGTGGTTTCCTTATTGTTAAGACAAAGACAAACACCATTGTGCTTTGGGATTAATTTTAAGGCTTAGAGTGGATATTGTCAAGATGTACTTCTAAATAAGGTATGTCATTGTTTGGAATTTTTATGGCAAAGAAAATCAAGCTGCTATTATTTTCTGAAGGTTAGCTGAAAATAAGTACCTCATTCTGCCCAGACCTATCTGTCAGAGCAGTACTTTGGGCTGATTTATTTCATCTCTACTATTCTCCAGAAGGATTAATAGATTGAGGGAGGAAAAGCAAACTAGAGAAACATTAGAAGGATCATTACCTCCCTCACAGAGTTCTTGAGAAGATCAAATGAGATAACAGAGGTGGAAAATACCTTGTAGTTAATATTTCCCTCTACAAATGTGAAGTATTATTGTGATTTCCCCACTTGAGCTTGTCCTTGGATACCTCATCCTGGTGTGAAGGTGACCCTGGGTATACAGACTATGCCAGTGAAAAATAGATTCTAGGCTAAAGGCTTCAAGAACACCCACCATGCTGTTGTCTGGGGATCAACCTGGCCGAGGGCAGAATAACCTGGCCTTTCATTCTTTAGCCATGGCCTTTCATGAAATGCGGAGTTCAATTCAAGCTCTATATCCTCCATTACATCTTTCTGTAACCCCCCAGATGTTAATGCTTCCCCACATCCCCCAAATGACATTTTATTTATTTTGTCTATATTTTCTATTTATTCATATGGGCACATTGTTTCCCCAAATCAGACATAAACTATCCTGAATGGTAGACTCAATTTTATCTTTGTTTATGTAACTCAAGCAGAATACCTGGCACAAACTAGGTGCTTAATTGATGCATATTGGTTGGTTGATCTACATTGAATTAAGAAGTTCCCTTACTCATGAAGTTTGTCCCTCCCTACTAAATAAGTTGCAATGGCTCCCTGTTACCTCCAGGATCAAATAACTCTTACAACCTGCTTCCTTCCTTCCTTCCTTCCTTCCTTCCTTCCTTCCTTCCTTCCTTCCTTCCTTCCTTCCTTCCTTCCTTCCTTCCTTCCTTCCTTCCTCTTAGACTTTACTATGCTCCACATACTCTATAACACTGCAACAATAGCCTTTTTATTATTTCAGTAACATTGGTCTTGCTGTTCCTCTCATGAGACATTCCATTTTCTAACTCCATGTCTTTCTTCTTTTTTTAAAATGTTTTTTTTTGGGGGGGCAGGGCAATGAGGGTTAAGTGACTTGCCCAGGGTCACACAGATAGTAAGGGTCAAGTGTCTGAGACTGGATTTGAACTCAGGTCCTTCTGAATCCAGGGCCGGTACTTTCTCCACTGGGCCACCTAGCTGCCCCCCTCTCCATGTGTTTCAATGACTTCCCCTCCCCACCATGTTTGGAATGTTCTCTCTTCTCACCTCCAACTCCTGGCTTCCTTTAAGATTCAGCTCAAATCCCACCTTCTTCAAGAAATATTTCCAGTCCTCCCTACCGCTAGTACTTTCCCTCTGAGATTACCACCAATATACCCTCTGTGTGTGTGTATTGTATGTATGTCATTGTTTTCATGTTGTCAACCTTAGAATGTGAGTCCTTTGAAGGAAGGGGTTGGTGTTTTTTTTTCCTTTTCTTTCTATGCCCAGCACTTAGCATAATGTCTGACACCTAGTAGGTGCTTAATAAATGCTTGTGGTTGGTGATGATGATTGTGATGATGATGATAGATTTTGTAAACAATTATGGTGAAGCTAGCAATGGATGAATATGAATGATGTATGAAGTAGAGGACAGAAACATACATATCACTTGCAGAATGGCATGTTTGCGTCAACAGACCTAGAGTAATGTGTAGTTATGGATACCTATCAACTCCATATCTGCCCTGGTCTACCCAGACCATGTGCCTATGTGAAAGTAAGTCCTATGCCTGCTCTTGAAGCTCCTCTCCCTAAATTTTCCCATGAGGTACCACCATGCTATTCTTTGCCTGCTCAAGATTTCTATTGTGCTGCCTCCTCCATTGGCTATAGTCCCCCCCCATGTTCCTTCCTCACGTATTAAAGTTTATTTGTAAATCATCCCATTCCTTCAAGATCTAACCTCCAGCTGAGTGATTATGAAAGGTAATTTATATTAATCAGATAAATGGACACATATGAATATGTTAAACAACTAATGTGTAAAGTCTTAGGGAACATGCTATCTCAATTGGACTAGAAACACTGGCTACTATAGCAAGGCCACTGGGAGCATATTCAGGTAAGAGGACCCTTGTAATCATATAGTTTGATTTGCTAGGGAATAGCAGTCCCAGGAAGTTCAACTTGGCATATAACAATCAGGGAAAATGACTCTTTGAAGCAAAGGTATTGTACAACCCACATGGCTAAGAAGCAATTCTTCTAACTGTGCTAGGTTCTAAAAATAAAAGTTGTATCCACTAACCAAGGGACCATCTTAATGCGTCCACTGGGCAAAGTAATGCTAGTTAGTCATATATTGATCTTTCCATACCAAATATGGCATAGTGAGAAACACTGGATTTGAAGTGAGAGGACCTGGATTTTATTCTTGGATAATCCATCTGTGCCTCAGTTTATTCTTAAAAACTGTACAATGAGAAGGTTGGACTACATGACCTCTGAGAACACTTTTAGTTCTAAATCATTCTCTGTGTGTGATAGTAACATACAGCTGAAAAAAAAATACGTAAGTGGTAGAAGTAATATTAGAGATCATTGGGTCGAATCCAATCTTTTACAGGCCCAGAAAGGTGAACTGTAGAAGCAACTAAATGGCACAGTGAACAGAGCATTGGACCTCAACTCATGAACCTCAGACACATATGCCAGCTATGTGACTCTGGGCAAGTCACTTAATCTGTCTCAATTTCCTCAATGCTAAAATGAGGATAATGATAGAACTAGAATTCCTTTGTAGGAATTCCTTTCAGGGATATTGGTTTCAAAGCTCAGCCCATGTATCCCCCTGACCTACTCTTGTTGAGTTGGGAGTGCTGTGGATTTATTTTTTTGTTCTGGGGCTGGCCTAGCTGCTGGCTCTCTTTCCTACTGCCTGAGGCCTACTGGCCAATTTTATATTCAATTCTTGGGTGGAAAAAAGTCATTTGCTGTAATTCCTCATTGAATTTTTTGATCATTCTCATAATTTGAGGCTTTTGCTAGAGAAGATGTAGAAGATTTCAGTAATCTGTCTCCATTCAAGCCACCATCTTGGCTAGAAATCTCATGATTCTTAACCCCCTCAGTTTGCCTATAAGGAAACCAGGGACTTGAAGGATTGAGTGATATTTGTTCAAGGTCACACAAAAAGTAAATAACAGGCTCAGGTTTCAAACTCCACTCCTCTGACTCCAAATCCAGTGTTCCTTTCACCAAAGCCAGACCCTTTCCATCTTTTAGTTTCAGTTTCATTTCCAAAATGAGAGTGTTGGACTAAATCTCTAAAATCTATTCTCCTCTAAATGCTATTATCAAGATCTCCTTCAAAATCCAAAGGGAACCTACTTCTTCTCTTATTTCTTTTTCCCTCCCTTTTCCCCCTTTTGATTAATGATATAAGGTTATAGATTAGAAGCAGCAGCTGTAACCTTATATTAGTTAATATGTCCTTAAACTAATTATCAACTTCTCCTCCCCAAAAAGCGGCTTCTATAAGACTTTAGAATAGCTTAGCAAAAATAAATATATAAATAAAACTAAATAAAGGCAGTAACTTTACTATTATCTTTTCAAATCAAACAGAGAACATTAGAGAATACAGAATCATTCTAAAATGCATTTGTGGCAAAAATTGGGATCCAACTGAATACAGTAAGAACTTGTCTCCATTTTTGTTGGTTTCATTCAACCAAATAGCTCAAAGAGATCCTTAATAAAGGGCATAAGAAGAATGAGAAATATAGATCCTTTTGTTATTACAGCTAAAAGGTATATTCCAGGGGTTTTAGCATGTCCCAAACTGAAGTAACCTGAGTAGATTTCAGAGTCTGTGGTCTCAGAAATATAGAAAAATTGTCATCTTCTTTAAAAAAGTAAATGTCAAGGTTTTAAGCACTCAACTTACTCAAGATCTTTGTGATAACTAATTTTTTAAAGTGCAATTATTTTTTTTTCTGAGTCCATGGTTCCATAAAGATATAATGGCTGGGGGCAGCTAGGTGGCACAGTGGATGGATAAAGCACGAGCCCTGGATTCAGGAGTACCTGAGTTCAAATCCGGCCTCAGATTTACTAGCTGTGTGACCCTGGGCAAGTCACTTAACCCCCATTGCCCTGTAAAAAAAATATATATATATATAATGGCTGATGTCTACAAACAAGTAGTATTTAGAGGTGATCAATAAAGGCAAAGCACTAACATTAAGGGGGGGATCAGGAAAGGCTTTTTTTTTTTGCAAAAAGTAGGATAAAGTACCTGGGTTCAGGAGAATCTGAGTTCAAATCTGACCTCAGACACTTGACATGTACTAGCTGTAGATCCTGGGCAAGTCACTTAACCCTCATTGCCCCGCAAAGAAAGAGAGAGAGAGAGAGAGAGAGAGAGAGAGAGAGAGAGAGAGAGAGAGAGAGAGAGAAGAAAGAAAGAAAGAAAGAAAGAAAGAAAGAAAGAAAGAAAGAAAGAAAGAAAGGAAGAAAGAAAGAAAGAAAGAAAGAAAGAAAGAAAGAAAGAAAGAAAGAAAGAAAGAAAGGGGGGAAAAAAAGGTAGGATTTTAGCTGAGGCTTGAAAGAGCCAGGGGGAGTTGGGAGGCAGAAATGAGGAAGGAGACAGTTCCAGGAACAGGAACAGCAAGTAAAATTCAAGGGGTCAGGAGATAAGGGTGTTATGTGCAAGAAACAGCAAGGGGGACAGTTTTACTTGTTCCTTCCCCATTGTTACCCTTCCCAGCAGAAACTTCAGCATGTCCTGGAGCCATCTTTTTCTTTCTCCATGGCACCCTGTGTTCCAACCCTGAAATTCCCATCATTTCCTGTCCAATTAAATTTGTCTTTAAAAGTTGACTTCAGGGTTCCTGTTTTGATCTTCACCCTAGCTGCCAGACTTGTTTGCTATGGCTTTTCTACTCACCTAAGTTAAGTGCCTTCCATGTGTTCTCTTTTATCCTGTATGTAAGTATACTCCTAATAAAATGACCTCACCAATATCTTTTCACAGTGACATCCTCAATCAATTATAACTATACTCTGCCTAAAGTCAGTTTCATCTGAAATATCTTTCATCAAGTTCTGGAGACCCACCCAATCGATTCTTCCTAGTACCCAGTGTGAGTCTCTCAACTGTACCTAATTTCTTAATTATGGGAGATGTTAAGAGCTCCACAAAAACAACTCACTGATAGGCAAAGGTGGCTATTCTATTGAGATGCTTGAGAATCATGAGGGGCTTTTTAAACCTTTAGCCCAAATTCTGCTGCATTTCCACTTAAAGTTTTTCAAAGGGCTTTACATGGGGCTTCAAGGGGATTTAGTTCTAGACTCCATTTCTCATCAATTTCCCTGCCCCAACAAGTTGTACAAAACCTCAGCTCTTTTCCATTGCTATGTTTCTCTGAGGATATAGATTATATTTAACCCAAAGATAAAAGAAATGAGCAAATGAATAAATAAATGAACAAATAAACAAATGAATGAATAGATAATAAACAAACAACATCCAAACTTATAGAAATTGTCATCTCTTACTATGTCTTAAACTAGAGATTAGAAGATTTCTGGGAAGGTTCCCCTTCAAGATATCTCTGGATTCTTTCCTTTTTGTGCTCTTCTCAGCATTCTTTCCAAATACCACCACCACAAACCCCAGGGGTATTTTAAACCCCAAGCCTATAAACATCAACCGATAAGGCTCTGCTCAGCCTAATTTAGTTCTATCATCATCTCAGACTCTATGAAAATGATTTTAAGCTTTTATTTGATTGACCAGGAACTTATCCATTTGTACTGCTTCTGTTTGAGCTAGTTGCTTGTGCTAAAGAGCTATTTCAGCAGAAGCCCTGAATGAACTTAGGTGGAATGACCGCCCCCCCCTCCATATGGCATGACTAGTTGGGTTAATTTAAGTGCCACTCTCTATTGTTCAGTGGTAATTGGGATACGCAGTGGGTATTTGTATGTGTGTTTCTGTCCAAACCCTTTTAAAGACAACTGAATTTGCCATAGATCAATCTAAGAAGAACATAGATCATAGAACATAGAACATAGAATTGGAAGGTACCTCAGAAGCCAACTAGTCCACCTTTCACTTTACAGTCAAGGAAACTGAAATTGTGTAACTTACCCAAGGTCACAAGTTTTAAGTGTCAGTGGTGAGATTTGAACACTGGTCCTCTGATTCCCACTCCAGTGCTGCATCCATTGAGAAGACATGTGTCCAGTTTATGGCTTTGCCACAGAGTAGCTCTGTTGTTTTACAGTGATAAGGTTGGACTAAATCAAGTGTTCTTAAACTAGAATTCATGGACCCCATAAAGTCTATAGACAGCTGTCAGGGGGTCAATGATCTTGGATGAGAAAAGTTAAATCCTCATTTTCACTAACCACAAATGACAATTTAACATTTTCTTCCTTTATAAATGTTGGCAAAAAATCATTATTCTGAGAAAGGGTCCATAGGTTTCACCAGTCTGCCCAAGGAATCCCCTGACCAAAATAAAGGTTCAGAACCCCTCAGCTAGATGATCTCCAATCTCCTTTACATCTCTGAATCCTAGAATTCCTTCTCTAACTTTGTCTTGCTTTACCTAAGTACCAAAGATAAGGATTCTAGGGAGAGTGGGATAAGACTTTTCCTAAAACCATTTATCAGAACACACATACAACCCTCCATTTGGTCTCCTGACTTTACATTCAATGAGGGAAGATCCCATTGTATGTAACACAGTGAAATACAATCTTGTCAGCCTAGTTCATCAGCTCAGTGTGCTCTGCTTTCTACTAGACCCTGGGTAGACAGTATCTCATGTAGAACAGAGTCTTTATATTGAGCTAAGTTTTGGTATCAAGTAGCAGAGGCTTTTGGATTCTGATTACTTAACTTTTCATGTGTTGATGGGCAAATTGTTATCCCAAACTTTCCAGCTTCCTTAGTTTGATCTGGAGCCAAGATTTGGCTGTGGGCCCATGCTAGGCTGTTAGGGATACGGATTTTTAAAAAGTGAGCTAGGTCCCTGACTTCAAGAAAAGCCCTCTAAGAAACTGCTACAACAGAAATCATTTGTTATTTCGAGATGTGACTTAAAATGCATATAGTGCCTGGAGAGGTACCATACTGACAAACTGAGAGCAATATAGAAGTGCCTTGTGTCATAAATTTAAGTCTGGAAGGACTCTTAGATATCATCTAATATAATAGTCTCTTTACTAGGCAGATTAAGAAAGCTGAGCCCAGAGAGGTTAAGTGATTTGCCCAAAGGTACCACCAGGAGTAAATAGTAGAGTTAGAAATCTAGTTCAGGTCATTTTAGTTAATCTCCTTGGCCACATGCCATGAAGCCGCCCCATTTGGAACCTGAGAATGAGTTATGATAAAAGGAGCCCAAAGTGTCTCTCACACATACACACACACACACACACACACACACACACACACACACACACACACACACACGGTGGCATATAGTAGAAAGGGCATCTAGGTGGCAGAGCAGATAGAGGGCTGGGCCTGGAGTCAGGAAGATTCATCTTTTTGAGTTCAAATCTGGCCTCTGACCCCTATTAGTTGTATGACCCTGGGCGTGTCACTTAACCCTTAAACCTCAGTTTTCTCATCTATAAAATGAGCTAGAGAAAGAAATGGCAAATTACTCTAGTACCTTTGCCAAGAAAACCCCACATGGGCTCACAAAGAGTCAAATGTGACTGTAAATGACTGAACAATAACAATAACAGTGTATAGGAAAATGGAGGGGAGAGGAAGGAGGATATGCTAAAATTTATATGGCATCAAGATGCTAGAGAAAAACATGAACCACATGCCAAGAACTGTGTTTTTTTATTATTGCAGCTAAACGGGTTTTTAAAAATTTATTTGTGCTTTCTAGAATTATTGCTACTTAGCTATGAATGGCTATTTATGTAATAAATGGCTATTGTACCCATTTTGGCAATGAGCATTTTATTATTAATATTATATATTAGTAAAGTTTTGACCGCTATGGCAGTTAACACAAGCAGAAAATCCCTAGCGCCATGTTTTCTCTCAGAGAGAAAGCACACAGCCTCAGAAGAGAGAATAGTTCAGAAGCCCTTTACCTACTCTGTCCTAAGAGGAAAGAAAGAGCATTCCAAGGCAAGAGCCCCAGCCAAGATGGCACCAACCTCCCAATCTGGTCGAGGTTTTTATTGTCTTTGGATGGAGACAGGTCACTCACTATACACTCATCAAAGCTAATTGGTTAGCATCTTTCAATTCCATTGGTTAATGTGACTTGAGGGTGGTTCAAATTAAAATGAGCTCTATAGATGACATCATGGCCTAATGGGAGAGACCCCCTGAGGGGCAAAGGTAGAGTTCACATAGGTGTGGTATCCCATCAGTTTGCTAAGCTAGAGGAAAGAAGCTATCTCCATTCCTTTGATTCCTTTGGGCTGCTTTGAACAGAATTAAAACTGCCTCCTAATTGAACTTTCTGGGGTGAGGTGGAGAGAAAGGGCTAAAACTGATCTGGGTCCCCCCAAGAAAACATTTTTAATAATTATTTTCTCACTGAAGACACTGCCTAATTACTAATAACCACAAAATTTACTGAGATCTTATCCCCACCCACTCCCCCTTCCCAGGTCAATCTTTGTCTATCCAGGCTCTTTATGGTTTTATGGATCTCCCCCAAACAAACTATCCCCTCCCAAAGATTCTCCACTTTACTCCCTGTCTTTAATTTATTATGTAAAAGGGTCCACTTACATTGAGTAGTTTCTAATTAGAGTTAAGTAGCTTCTATACTTAACTCATGGCAGTCTTATAGTTCCCTTTGTTCAAAGTTCATTTACATTAAGTAATTAAATAGTTTCTATACTTGACTCAAGAACAGTCCTATAGTTCCCTTTGTTCTGTTACCCCATATAAACCCAGTCCTTTGAGTATTCCTGGCATTCTTGCTTTGCAATACTCCTCTACCCCAATTAAAGACCTTATTTCTCCTATAGTTTCCTTAATTCCCAGGTTAACATTACAAATAGCAAATCATAGGCAAAGGGGATAGCAAGGCATCCTTGTGAAGTAAACCCACCTTTTCTAACAAACATGTCCTAACAGGTGTCATTATACAAGTGAAAAGCTGTTGTTCTTCCATTGCAGTGTGATTGAACTGAGAACACAAAGAGGACTATGTCATTCTACAGTAGTCTATCAATAGCCAACCCAAGTGCTACCTAGGAACAGAACACAGCTTGTGGCTAGTCACAAGGAAAAGAATGAGGTGAAAGGAAAAGAATGAGTTAAACTGGAGAACCTCTTGTTAAGTGAGATCAGTCTGTCTTTAATGCCCACTTTCTCCCCTTTCCATACCCTTTCCATTCTTGATATCCCTAAGGCTCTCATGCTGCCTTGAACTTTGCTAAGAGGAGAAGTAAACCAAAGAAACTAATTCTTACTATGATGTTATGGATTGCACATGCTGTTTGTGTAGATGCTTACTGACTGATTAAACATTTGTGGTATATCAGGCCCTGTTCTAGGCACAGGAAGGCAAATACAAAAATGAAACTAGCCTTGCCCTCAAGGAACATAAATCTACTACTTTTATGTAGGACAACTGCCCATTTGGCTGAGGTTGGTCCCTGTTCTAAAGCAGTTATTTGTGTTTACTGAGCTTGTCTAGTTGTTTTTTGTGCTGCTTCCCTGAGGAGAAAGGGTGGTAAGGAGAGAAAAGAGGGGCACAAAGAGAGAAGTCCTTTACTTTGAGAAGTCCTGGGCTGTATGTAATTGCCTAATAGTGAGGCCAATAAAGCTTGATCTTTATTAGTTTTCAGATTTTCTAAGCCTTTTTCCAGCACACCCTGTCCTGGCAAACACTGTCTCCCAGGTGCAGGGTCATCTTTCCCTTCCTGTGGGGCTGAGAGCAAAGGCAGCCAGACAGCTTGGTGTCCAGACTGATGCTGCCTAGCAACAGAACTCTAACTTGTGGTTCCCAGGGAGAGTACTGGGAAACAGGAAAAAAGGAATGAGCTGAATTTAGCAACCTCTATGTAGTGGTGGGAACTGGATAGTCAGGGCTACTTTCTTGGTAAGAGAGAAAGAGAAATGGGTCCATGTGGTTGGGGATGGGGGAAGAGGTAATATTTCAGGAAGATTTTAAGATTGTCAAGAATATGGGAGATCAGAGCAAGTCTATTTATTATGGTAGGCAATGGATAGGAATGAGCTAAAGAGTACAATGGAATGTTTTCCTAAGGGAGCCCTACAGGAGTAACCTGCCTTTTTTCTGTACTTTGGAGGCAAAGAAGGGCGAGTAGCAGCGACCTGCTGCCCCCTCGACCTGGTATCATGCACACTTACCCAGCTTGCTCTGTGGAAGCTATCAGACCTTTCCCTAAGAAGTGGGTTTCCATGGCTCATAGAAAACAAAACAAAAATTAACCTCTCTGGGCTTTTCATCTGTGAAATAAGGAGGTTGGATGAATGATTTCTAAGGCTTCTTCCAGCTATGGTGCTATGATTATTTCAAAACAAAACAAAACAAATAATGTTGACAGGCTAGGAGACATGAAGATGTACTGATGAGCAAAGCATAATGAGGAAAACAATTTTGGGGGGGAGAGCTTAAAGGACAAGGCCGAACAAAAGTCTGATTTTTAGGAAAAGGAAAGTGAGACTAGAAAGCATGGGGTAACAGAGAAACAGCTCACCTGGGGTGAGGACAAACTCTATCTACAGTTATTTGATTTACTCAGGGAGTGAACTGACAAAGGCCTGCATCTTCCAAGGAGAACATTGGTGCTAGTAAGTAATACCACAAAGGGTCCCCAGCCAACTTCTGAACTTCCTGTTTCCTTCATCTTTATTTTTCATGATCACCACTCTAAAAAGAATGTCTCCTTCCTGCTAGATCCTCAATTCCAGTCAATTCAACACTACATTGGCCTTGCTCTGTTGAATCCCTAGCCTCTTTATCATAGCTCTGATTATGGCCAGCCAAGCCTCAGCCTTGGATCACTCCCACCATTGGTCACCTTCATACCTTCACATGTACTACTGAATGAAAGTGGAAAAAAAAATCTTTATGACTGGATCCACTATAAATTTGATACACAACTTCAACATGCCCCTCACTGCTAGTAGGCAATCCCAGTCCTACTACACCTCTTTTATCAACTTTATCCCATTTTCTATCAGACCTTTTTATCTCTCCTCAAACCTACCATGATTCCCTCACCCCAACTCTTTCAGCTAAGAACCTTGCCTCATATTTTAGAGAAAAAATTGGGGCCATTCACTATTGAGATCCCTTTTTCCCCCTCTTCCTCATCTCCTATCACTCAGATACCTGCCACTATCTCTTCCTTCACCTTTTCTTACAAGATGAAGTAGCCTTATTCCTTACCAAGGCTAACTCCTCTACCTATTCAAGCAACTGCATTCCATCTTGTCTCCTACAGCAAATTGCCCTGTCTGTCATTCCTAGCTTCACTTATTTTTAATCTCTCCTTGTCTACTGGCTCATTTTGTCTCCCCTGTCCAAAAACCTTTACTCGACTCTTTCATCCCTGCTATCATTCTATTGTCTCAGCTATGCTGAGGGGCAGCTAGGTGGTGCAGTGGATAGAGCACTGGCCCTGGATTCAGGAGGACCCGAATTCAAATCTAATACCTCAGACCCTTGACACTTAATAGCTGTGTGACCCTGGGCAAGTCACTTAATCCCAGTTGCCTCAAAAAAGAAAAAACTATGCTGGTGTCTCTCCTTTCTCTCCTTTCACTCTTTTCTTAATCCCTTACAATCTAATTTAGCTTCTGACCTTATCATTCCATGCAAACTGCTCTCTCCAAAGTTAAATAGTGATATCATAGTTGACAAATCCAATGGCTTTTTCTCAGTCCTCTCTTAGATATTCTTTTCTCCTTAGGTTTTCAGGACACTTCTCTGTCCTGGTTTTCCTACCTCTGTGATCACTCTTTTTCTATCTCCTTTACTCCTCTAGATCATGCCATCTAACCATGGGTGTCCCTCAGGGTCCTCTTCTCTTCTCCTTCTATACTACTTCATTTGATAATCTCATCGGATCCTATGAATTTAATTACCCTTTTTATGATGACGATTCTCAAATCTGCATATCCTTCCCCAACCTCTCTGCTGACCTCCAATCTCATCCCTCCAACTCCCTTTCAAACATCTCAAATTGGATGTCCAGTAGATGTCCAAAATGGAACTCATTATGTTTCTGCCTAAACCTTTCCCACTCCTACCTTCCCTATTACAATAGAGAGCATCACTATCCTCCTAGTCCCTCAGGCTCATAACCCAGGAGTCCTCCTGGATTTCTCACTAACTCTCATCCCCCGTGTTCATATCTAAGGTACTGGCCAAGACCTGCCAATATTACCATACTCTTAAGTATGTATACTCTAGTATAGGTCCTTGTTACCTCATGCCTCAATTACTGCTTGTGGATCTGCTTGTCTCAAGTCTCACCATACTCCAATCTATTCTTTTTTTAGGCACTAAAGTTGTTTTCCTAAAACACAACTATGATCATATCATCCCTCTATTCAATACCAAGTACAAATACAAAATGCTCTTTTGGTAATTAAACAGAAAATTTAACCCTCTCCTGTCTTTCCAGTCTTCTTACATTTTATTCCCCAACATGTATTCTTCAGTCCAGTAACACTGGCCTCCTGGCTGCTCTATAAACAAAATACTCCATGTTGGGGACAGCTAGGTGGTGCAGTGGTTAAAGCACCAGCCCTGGATTCAGGAGGACCTGAGTTCAAATCTGACCTCAAACACTTGACATTTACTAGCTGTGTGATCCTGAGCAAGTCACTTAACTCTAATTGCTCCCCCCCCAAAAAAAAGGAAAATAGAACAAAACAAAAAACCAAAATACTTCATCTTTTTCTGGGTATTCTCATTGGCTGTCCCCCATGCCTGGAATGTTGTTCCTCTTCCACTTCAACTACTGACCTCCTTGGCTTCTTTTAAGTTCCAACTAAAATCTCACCTCCTACCAGAAACCTTCCCCAAGTTCTCTTAATTCCAGTGCTTTTCTTCCATTAATTATTTCCTCTTTATCCTGTCTACAACTTACTCTGTATATACTTGTTTGTATATTGTCTCCCCCATTAGATTAATAGCTCCTTGAGAGCAGAGACTGTCTTTTGCCCTTTTTTTTTTGATATTTCCAGTATTTAGAACAGTGCCTAGCACATAGTGGGTAGTTAATAAATGTCTATTGAATTGAATTAAAGTACACAGACCCTGCTCCCAAGGTACTCATTCTTATATGTCTAATACCTGCCATCCATAAACTGACTTCACTCCTGCCTGTTTCTACCATTGTTCCTCACCAAAGTCTTTTCTATCATAAGCAAACCCTTCTGGATCAATGTGGTAGTCCTTGGCTTCTGCACTCCTATGTGCATTGTCTCCCCTTAAAATGTAAACTTCTTAGTTTAGAAAATAGGCAGGGAACTGAGCATATAGTAAACATTTAATAAATACTTTTTCATTCATTCATTTTCCACAATGTTTTTGTTTTTCACTCCTCACTAGAACGAAAACTCAGCTTTCCCTCTCATAGACTATCTTAGAGAACTGATGTATGGTTAGTGTCTTCAGCTCAATCTACTGGATACTTCAGTCCTGCCTTTAACAGCTACTCAGAAGGAGACTTACTCTATGGTCTTGAGATTGGAGGGAAAAATTCTCCTATGGAAAACAGGGTATGTTCTCTTAGAGTGACAAGACCCTTCCTGCTTTGGAGTTCCAAGTCTGCTCCAGGTTCCAGGAAAGGCAATAATACTAAATGTCATGGGGGAAATTAGTTGTGGTGGGGGGTCCTTAGATATTTCTCTTTAAAGAATTACACCATCTCTTAGCGGTACCAAACCTGGAGCTCTACTATAAAGCGGCAGTCATCAAAACTATCTGGTACTGGCTAAAAAATAGAGTGTTAGATCAATGGAATAGGCTAGGCTCAGGAAATGCAGTAGTAAATGATTCTAGTAATATAGTGTTTGATAAACCCAAAGACTCCAGCTTCTGGGATAGGAACTCAGTATTTGACAAAAACTGCTGGGAAAACTGGAAGATAATATGGCAGAAATTAGGCATAGACCAACATCTTACACCTTATACTAAAATAAGGTCAAAATGGATACACGATTTAGACATAAGAGATGATACCATAGGTAAATTAGGAGAGAAAGGAATAGTCTACCTATCAGATCTTTGGAAAGGAAAACAGTTTTTGACCAAACAAGAGATAGAGTATATTATAAAATGCAAAGTGGATGATTTTGATTACATTAAATTTAAAAAACTTTGTACAAACAGAAGCAATGCATCCAAAATTAGAAGGGAGGCAGAAAGCTGGGAAACAATTTTTGAGGCCAGTACTTCTGATAAAGGCCTCATCTCTAAAATATATAGGGAACTAAATCAAATTTATAAGAATCCAAGTCATTCCCCAATTGAGAAATGGTCAAAGGATATGAACAGGCAGTTTTCTGATGAAGAAACCCAAAGCTATCTATTCCCATATGAAAAAATGCTCTAAATCTCTAATGAGTAGAGAGATGCAAATAAAAACAACTCTGAGGTACCACCAGACACCTATCAGATTAGCTAAAATGACAAAAAAGGAAAATAATAAATGTTGGAGAAGCTGTGGGAAAATTGGAATACAAATCCATTGTTGGTGGAGCTGTGAACTGATCCAACCATTCTGGAGAGCAATTTGGAATTATGCCCAAAGGGTGATAAAGCTGTCCATACCCTTTGACCCAGCAATACCACTTTTGGGTCTTTTTCCCAAAGAGATCATGGAAGGGGGAAAGGGACCCACATGTACAAAAATATTTATAGCTGCTCTTTACATGGTGGCAAAGAATTGGAAGTTGAGGGGGTGCCCATCAATTGGGGAATGGCTGGACAAGTTGTGGTATATGAATACAATGGAATACTATTATGCTTTAAGAAACGATGAGCAGGAGGAGTTCAGAGAAACCTGGAGGGTCTTGCGTGGGCTGATGATGAGTGAGATGAGCAGAACTACAAGAACATTGTACACAGTAACATCAACATTGAGTGTTGATCTACTGTGATGGACTATATTCTTATCACCAATGCAATGGCACAGAAGAGTTCCAGGGAACTCGGGATGGAAGAGGATCTCCAAATCCAGGAAAAAAAAAAAAAGAACTGCAGAGTATAGATGCTAAATGAACCATACTATTTCTTGTTTTTGATGCTGTTGTTTTTTTTCTATCTTGAGGTTTTCCATCATTGCTCTGATTTTTTTCTCTTATAACATGACTAATGCAGAAATAGGATTAATGTTATTTTATATATATATATATATATATATATATATATATATATATATATATATATATATATATATATATATATATATATATATATATATATATAACCTATATTAGATTAACCTGCTCTCTAGGGGAGTGGGGAGGCAGGGGAGGGAGGGAGAAAAATCTGAAATTGTAAAGCTTGTATAAACAAAGGTTGAGAACTATCTTTACATGTAACAGAAAAAAAATAAAATACTTTATTAATTAAAAAAAAAAGAATTACACCATCTCACTCGCAAATCCGATTAGACAGACACTTGACACTTACTAGCTGTGTGACCCTGGGCAAGTCACTTAACCCCCATTGCCCCACCAAAAAAAAAAAAAAAGACAAATCCTATTAGACTAAAATGATCTTTTATTTAGGCACTAGAGAAACAAGACCAAAAGAGGATTCAAGGACTTCTCTCAAGGGGAGACGGTTCAGAGACATGATTCTCTGTGATACCTATGTCCTTGAACAGGAGAAAGGCAAAAGCTTTTGTAGATGGTAAATGGGGTGATCACCTGACTATGGAAAGGTCCTTTGGGGGTGGGCAAGCTTGAGTGAGGGGTGGTAGTCCTGACTTCCGGAGTTATCGCTGTCTACTGGCATTTACCAGGCAGCAGCCATGCCTACTGGATTTATCTCCCTTCTCAAGATGTCTCTGTCCTTTATGAAGTAGAAGGAAAAAAAGGGGTTAACAGAAAAACCTAATACCCAAGCTTTAATTTAGATCTGAGCTCCAAGAGGGGCTATAACTTACATGCCCCAGTTCTGAAAGGGATTCAGACCCCAGTTAATGGATAACTTAAGACTTGAGTCTTCATTAATACAAGTCAAGGCCTAGTTTCTCATTACCCACATTAATCAGCACTCATAACAAGAACATAAAGAGGCAGGTCATAGAGACCTTAACCACAACAATGATACACTGACAAGGCATAGAAATTCAAGCTGGAAACAAATGATAAATGAAAATATTTTGAAACTAAGCATAGGAATCAAAAAGTGACATGCGTAGAAAAGGCCAAATTTGTTCCCAGATTCACCTTATGTCATGTAAACTCCACTTTAAAAGGTACCCACCTCAGGGGTTGGCTTAGGACCCCAGAAACTCCAAATTAGGATAATCCCTCCCCCGTACCTCCCTAAGGTGGAGAAAATTATTAATGAGTAGAACAGGCCCTCCCTTGTACATACCTAAGGTAGAGATTATTATAATGAGACTGATAATCAATTTATGCTGTTAAGGCTAAAATTCTAGCTAGTCTGTCTAAAATATCTAATGAGTGGTCGCCAATAAATTATAAGCTTTAGCAAGAGTTAGGCTTTTAAGCATTTATTAAGGAGAATAAGAATTTGGTAAAGAGAGAGAGAGAAAGGCCTACATTCATCTATCTATTAAAGGGAGAGCGCATTTCTAGCTCCGCTCTCTGCCAGAGTCCACAGGAAAAAAGCCCGAGTCAGAACACCAGATTCCTCCTTCTTCCTTGCACTAGCAAATGTCACTTTCTGATGCCAAAGAAAAGACGCATGTTCTTGCCCCCAGAGACTTTCACCTCATGGCGCAGCTTTTCTACAGTAAGTCTCCAGCAGGTGGCGTCATTCCAATCATGACAATGCATACTATAAATATAACTCTTTTCTTTCCCTATTCGAGAGATACCTTTCCATTTTTCTGTTCTCTCCCTGTGTTCACTCACAGTATTGCAATAAAACTTGGGAAACTGAGTCACTAAGTCTTGGAATTCTTTTGGGACAACTCATGATCAATTTGTCCCTAATTCCATCCCACATCACTTTAGTTTAGTTTTTCAAGGAGAGTTATCCCAGACCCATGTCCCTTAGTTTATCTGGCCAGTTTAAACTCCAATAGTCCCAAATTCTTTAATATGTCCCAGCCCCATAACCCTAAATATGATCACAAATACAGTGACCCCAAACACCCTAATTCTAGTGTCCCCCTTAAGAATAGGTTTGGCCTCTTCCCCTAAAGGACAAATGGCAAAGCACTTAATTTGTCCCCCAGATTCCTCTCATTAGATGAGCCCTGGAAAAGAAGCATCAGATTACCTAAAGCTCTTAAAAACAACTACAGATCTCTTCTCTGTACAGATATGTTTTTAATAAACATGTTGAATGTCTCTCAAAGAATGAGAGAGCAGGTCTGAGGAACTCAATGCTAAAGAGTCCTGATGCCCTAGGTGCCCAGAGTGACTGAAAAATTATTAATAATCAATATCTTGGGGGACCCAGAGATCTTCCCTTCTTTCTTAGCTATTTCTTCCTCCTCCACCCAAGGTCTAAGTTCTCCTTTGCAGTAATATTTATTTGGGTCATACCATATCCAAGCTAACAAAGGACTCTTGGGTGGAAACATCCTTTTTTCTAGATATCCCAAGGCCTTATCGATGAGATTAAACTACACCTAGGGCTAAGAATTGGAAATCAAAGTGATGTAGGAGGCAAAAAGGGGTTAATAGAAAAACCTAAGACTCAAGCTCTAATTCAGATATTAGCTCTAAAAGGGATTCAGACCCCAGTTAATGGATAATTTATAAGTCAGGATTCTAGGTTCTCTTACCCACAGTAATCAGTACCCATAAGGGGAACAGAGGGAGCTAGGCCTTGAAGACCTTAAATAAAATGACAGGCTATAGAAATTCTAATGAAAAATGAAGATGTTTTGAAACTAGCTATGGGAACCAGAAAGAGACATGTGCAGAAAATGCCCAATTTGTCCCCAGATTCACTTTATGACATGTAAACTCCACTTTAAGAGGTACCCGCCTCAGGGGTTGACTTAGGACCCCAGGAATTCCAAATTAGGATAAACCCTCCTCTGTACCTCCCAAAGGTGGAGATTATTTTATTGAGAAGGACAGGCCCTCCCCTGTATATCCCTAAGGTGGAGATTATTATAATGAGACTGATAATCAATTTATCTATACTATAAATATAATTGTCTTTCCTTTCCTTGTATGAGAGATACCGTTCAACTTTTCTGGTTCTCTCCCTGTGGTCACCCACAGTATTGCAATAAAACTTGAGAAACTGAGTCATTGAGTCTTTTCATTCTTTTGGGACAACTCACCATCAATTTGACCCCAAATTCTACCCACATCAAAAGGAATACCGATCAATTGGGGAATGGCTAAAAAAGCTGTGGTATATGATGGTGATTGAATATTATTGTGCTATAAGAAATGACAAATAGGCCAATTTCAGAAAGGCTTGGAAAGACTTATATGAACTGGTATATAGTGAAGTGAGCAGAACCAGGAGAACTTTGTGCACAGTGACAGCAATATTGTTTGATGAAGAACTGTGAATGACTTAAGTATTCTCAGCAATACAATGATCCAAGACAATCCCAAAGAACTATAAAGCATACTATCTGCCTCCAAAGAAAGAACTGATATTCATTGAACACAGACTGAAGCATGTTTTACACTTTCTTTCATTTTTTTCTTTTATTCAAGCTTTCTTATTCAAAATTACTAATATGGTAATCTTTTATATAATTGCACATGTATAACCTACATCTGATTGCTTGCTGCCTCAGGGAAGTGGGGAGGGGATGGAGGGAAAGAGGGATAGAATTTATTATTTTTAAAAAGTAAAGTAGGGGCAGCTAGGTGGTGCAATGGATAGAGCACCAGCCCTGGATTCAGGAGGACCTGAGTTCAAATCCAACCTCAGACACTTGACACTGCGGTAAAAAAAAATGAAAGTTTTTAACAGTCGGTTAGGATAACTGAAAGATGCCAGTTTTTGAAGGACCACCCTTTTGGGGAGGAGACCAATGGCATGAGCTACGCATGCCAGTCCACCTGCTGCGCACGTCAGACTGCCTGCTAGCACTCCACTTCCGGGGTGCGAGCTTAAAAGGCAAGGAGAGAACGGAAGTGGGGCTTTTTCCTGCTCTGCTGGTCTCCTGACTGCGCTGCACAGGCTGATCCTGACGAGAGTTCGACTGGGCCCGGCTCGCGGTTAGCAGCAGCACACGCTTGACACGGTCTTTCTCTCCCCAAAGGTGGCCTTCAGCTTTTGGTGAGTTTTATACGGAATATAGACTAAGCTTAGACTTAAGACGATTTGTATTGTATTTCTACTTTCCTATCCTTCTAATCAACATCACCTTGTGACTACCATACAATAAAAGCTCTAACTAGAAAACCAGAAGCTTCTTCCATTTACTAGTCTGGGAGATAAATTAAGGGAAAGGTTAAAGAGGGGAGATTTATGATCTAATATCCAATTTTAAATCTCACAACACTAGCTGTGTGACTCCAGACAAGTCACTTAACCCCCATTGCCTCACCAAAAAAAAGATTGAAAAAAGTAATAGAAAGTGAAAAAAGCAAACAAAAAAGCCACACCTAGGTGGAAAATAGCTTGTGTGGGGGGTCTTATATTCTTTCTGTGATGTCATCTTCCCTAAGAGATAAGTGACCTGAGTCACATCTCCCCATATTATATTTTAATATAGCATACCTTCAAATCATGTCAACCAATTAGATTTGAATGATGCAAACCAATTAGATTTGATTGCTGTGTGATGGACCTCTTACAGTTTGAAGGGTCTGTGGTCTGAGAGAGATGGCCATAGACCTCATTTTACTAACAACTCACAGGCCTTATTAATAAAATTATTACATTGCCGAGAAACTATATCTCTCATATGTTTAATTGTCACATGACCTGAAGTAAGGCAAAAGTGCTTCTTCTTTATTAGTCCTCATAGCTCAAAATGGAGGCTGATGGGAAGCAACAAAAGGGAGATGAAATAAGATGTAGATGACATAGGCTATTCACTGATGAGCTTCATTAGGTATTTGAGTTTCTTTGGGTTTGCTCCCAGATGGGAAGGCAGCTGCACTAGAAAACACAGGGGCTGGTGGCATGAAGGACAGCACCTAAAACAAAGTTTTCCACATAATGACTAGCCTCTGATTAACTGACTGACCCACCCTCTCAGAATCAAAGAGGACAATCAAGCTCTATTACAGTAAATTAACTTGTCTACAAAACCACATATAACAAGGGACATCAAATGTTGTAGAACTCTGAGATGAATGCAGAAGTATAGTTACACAGATGTGTTAACCCATGCAAAACTTGGCCATTCCTTTCTTTTTTCAACAAACACTTATTGGGTCCTTGTTATGTGCAGTGCTGTGGAAGAACCAAAATTAGATGAGAGAGTTCTAAACTTTCAAGGAACTTAGTCCTCTAGGAATGATATCTATAACACACTCCACTCACAATGGAATTCACGTATATTATGGTTCAATTTGTGGAGGGGTATTCAGTTAATTGATCTCAACTGGTACATCATCTGTCTAGACTCATTGCTTTCATCCAGTTGTACTGAGAATTGATGAAATGGAGCTTTTCTCCCACATAATAGACGAGCATAGGCATGCCTAAATGGCTGTACCAACAGCAATACTTGCACTATTTGCTTTCTCTGAGGGAAAGAACAGCAGAAAGGGAGGATCAATGGTCAAGTCTTAAGGTTGCCCTTCTAGGCATTTCTATGCAGCCTGGGCAAAGAGTATTGATTCAACCAGTAAAACATTTACTTAGGATTGTACCAAATAGCATAATACTAGGGGAAAAAATCTCAAACACGTCCAAGAATAAGTACAATCCTTCACCCTACCCCAAGAGTATCTGTGAAACAATACCCTCCAAGGCTAATGTTCTAGTGTGAGAAGAGACTTATAGTCTTCAGAGAAGACAGTTTTGCCATTAAAAATTGTTGTACACAAGTATATCCATCCAAAGCTTTGAGATGCATCTTAGCATGGGCACCCCTAACCAGGTAAGCAACATTTATTAAAGGTTTACTATGTATAAAGTGCTGTGCTAAGTATTAGGGATACAAATGCAAGCAAAAGACAGTCCCTGCCCTCAAGGAGTTTACATTCTAATGGGAAGGAAGATAACACAGAAAAGAGGGATGAAAAAACTAGGGGGGTGAGGGGTGAAAGTACCCATTAAAGGCATGATATTAAAGTTCACAAAGTCAGAAGCCTAGGCAAGAAAAGAATGACAACAATGATTTATTATTATTGTTATTGTTGTTGTTTTGTTATTATATCAACCAATATCAATTAAAAGATATTGAATTACATGAAATAAAATAAATGATAAGAAAAATCCCCCCTCTCTGTATATATGTGTGTGTGTGTGTGTGTGTGTGTGTGTGTGTGTGTGTGTGTGTGTGGGGGTGGGTACACTCTCCCATAAATTTCCACATACCAGTGGGAAAGGGAACACACAATGAGACTGTGTCTATCTTAAGATCATGAATGGTAGTACCACAGATTTAAGCTGGAACAGCCATTCATTACAGGTCATCAAGCCTCACCCCACACACCTTTGTTTTACATATAGACCCTTCCTCTGGGCTACCCTACCAACTCTCACTCATGGATTGGGCTCCTAGGACAGCTATCTGAGCAAGGAACTTTGTGGATCCACACTCCTAAAACTAATTCATAAGCCCCCCAATATTGTGTTCAACTTTAATAGTTATCCATTTGACACAGCTCAAAGAAAAGGTATTTTCTGAAATAATATAGCATGAACAGTAGTTCTAAAATATCCCCCCCCCATTAACCTCAAGATCACTCTCACACAAATGTATCAGTAGGAAGAAGTGACACACACAGAAAATGCTAATGAACAGAGACACACATATGGGGAATGCAAGTGGCCAAGGCAATTCATAGCTCTGATGGTGTAGAGCCTGGATATCCTTTCTCTTCTTGTCATGCCCTTATACTGTTCCTCCTAGGCTCAGCATCCCTGCTTCTCTGACAGGTAGGTGGCTCAGTTAGGCTACCCAAGCCTGTTTTTTTTTGTTTGTTTTTTTTTTGTGGGGCAATGAGCGGTAAGTGACTTGCCCAGGGTCACACAGGTAGTAAATGTCAAGGGTCTGAGGCCGAATGTGAACTCAGGTCCTCCTGAATCTAGGGTCAGTGCTTTCTCCACTGAGCCACCTAGCTGCCCCCAAGCTTGTTTTTCTTTACCACACCACTTTCAACTGCCCCCAGCTGGCTCTCTCTTGTTTTGGCTCTCTGCTGAGTTCAGTGTTGAGTGAGTTACTCTGTCTAAGGTAAGCCTACCATTAATACCCTGTTAATTCAGACTTGATGTTGACACAAAATGAGCTACTCACAAGTAATTGAACAATTAAAAAAAGGAGTTTTACGTAGCTCAAACCCAGCAAGTATATCAAACAAGGATGTAGTAGTAGCACTTAGATTCTATAGAAACTGCCACCTTTGTTTCAATTTGGAAATGAGTTTGGGAGATCAAGCCAGCCATCAAGTTGTAGGGGCTCTGACTCCTTGTGATGTTCAGTTGTTTTCAGTCATATCTGACTCTGTGTGAGCCCATTTTGGGTTTTCTTGGCAAGCATACTGGAGTGATTTGCCATTTCCTTCTACAGTTCATTTTACAGATGAGGAAACTGAGGCAAACAGGGTTAAATGACTTGCCCAGCATCACTTATCTAGTAAATTTCTGAGTCTAGATTTGAACTCATAAAGATTTGTCTTGCTGACTCTAGGTCTAGCACTTTATCCACTTCACCACCTAGCTGTCCCTTACTCCTTTTATGCCCTTAGGAGACCAGAAAGCCTAATTCACACAGGGAGAGGATACCAGGAAGATGTACCAAGAAAGTTCTACCCTCAGGCCATTCTAGTCTTCACTATACTACCTTTCTTTAACCCATATTGTTAGGGGAAGGGAAAGGTATCCTGGTAGATATATTGGTTCTATCATACCAATCCCTTGGTGGCAAGGTCCTAAGTATCTTCTAGAGGATCTCCTACCACTTAAATACTTTTAGAGCTTTTACTGGAAAATTCTCCTGGCATAAAGAATAGGGAAAAAAGAAAAAGAATTACCTTTCTCTGTCTGTCTCTCTGTTTCTTTCTGTTTCTGTCTCTCTCTGTGTCTCTCTCTGACTCAATGTCTCTGTCTTTCTGTCTCTCCTTCTCTGAAGTCACCATAAAGAAAAATAAGAAAGGAAAAGAAAAATATGGAAGAGAATAAGTCAAAATCTATCCTAGGATTTTCCTGCCCCATTTTGGAAGACTGAATTTCAGATCTCAACCATCTGGTCCATGTGGTGGGTAATGCCAAATCCAAACCCTTGTTGTTCACAGTAGGTCTCATAAAGCGAGGTGATTACGATGAGTCAGAGCAGCACCAGTACTCTCAGGATACAGCCCAAATGATAACACAAATGATAATACAGTTACTGATTCTTTTCCCAGTATAAGGTGGTAGCAATGAGCAGGAATGGCAACAGAAACACCAGGACCATAGTACAGATAATGATACTTCCAGCACAGTTGATAATGCTTTATCAAACATCAGGATCATTGGTAAGAAAGGAGCTAAGAGGACATAAGCCTCTGGCATGCACCTTGTTTTAACATCTAAATTGATACTGAGGTAGTCTTCCCCACTCAATATTCCCTGACTTGTACACCAAAACCTCCCTGTCTCTGAGAGCCTCATGAAAGGAATGATGTGAAATCATTACCCTGGTAGCCACTTCATATTTAAATGCTTGTTGACTCGACTTAATGACTTGTGGAGGAGCTTCCCCCTTCTTACAAAGGGGCTAAATAAGGACTGGAATTTATTCAGATCCAGTAACTCAGAATTACCACCAAGTCAGCTTGGTGAGCCCTTTTATTTCAAGCAAATGCATGCCTACCATGTTTATATCATTATGGTGTCACCTCCTTCATGCTGTTAGGAAACACTCTCCCAACAGTAATAGCCCCTTGTTCTCCAAAGCCTTTCTGGGATAAAGTTGTCTGAACTGTCTGAGGAAAGGAAATTTGCCAACTGAAAGGGAACCAAGCTATTTCTCAAGAGTCTTTGGTGGGGAGGAGGTAGAAAGGTGGGAAGGCAATTTGGAACAAAGGAAGGAATAAAAAGGAATTGTAACGATTGGAATAACGCCACCTGCTGGAGACTTACTGTAGAAGAGTTCTGCCATGAAGCGAAGGTCTTTGAGGGCAAGACCCAGGAGTCTTTTCTTGAGCGTCAGGAAGTGACGCGGGCTAGTGGGAGGAGGAAGGAAGAGACTGGCGCTCGCGCTCAGGGTCTTTCCTTTGGACTCTGGTGGAGAGCGGGGCTAGAAATGCGCTCTCCCTTTAATAGATAGGAATCTAGGCCTTTCTTCTCTCTTTATCAAATTCTTATTCTTCTTAATAAATGCTTAAAAGTCTAACTCTTGCTAAAGCTTATAATTTATTGGTGACCACTCACTAGATATTTTAGACAGTTTAGCTAGAATTTTAGCCCTTAACAGAATGCAGGAGTTCAGCAGAACTATGTCACCAAACAATCTTTTCTTATCTTCCTGGAGATTGGATTCTAGACACAGGACCAGAAAGCCCTTCCCTTTCCTACCATAGCATTGATTCGTTACAGACATGACTCTTTGGGTGATTAGATACATGACCTGGGCAGTCAGGTCACATGATGATGCAGCAAAACCACATGCATTGAGATGAAAGAGAGTAATTTTCCCAGTTGGAGACAGTTTGAGGGTCACTTGGAGGTAGATGGGTGCTGAAACTAGCAAAAAAGTTCAGTTGGGTAGGAATAGATGCCTGGTCAATAGTTAGGGAGATAATATGGTCCTATGCCTAGCACAAGCTGGCATCATCCCAATGTCCATATTGGCAATAGACCTATTCTTCAACCTCTGCTGTTCCTATAGCACCTCCAACATGGTTGATGTCTCTTATGGGTGACTACATGCCCCACAAACTGTATGCAGTGGAAAGCATCAGCCAAATTCTACCATTACTTCTGACTCCAGAGAAGGGGTTCTTTGATTTCCCAGTGCTGTGGTCACCAAGCCCCAGGCTGTTTGGCTAGACCCATGGAAAATGAGCAGGAATCAGTGTAGATGAAGATCTTCTCTGCCCCATTCTTCTAGTCTCTCTAATGCCTGCCATGTAGCCTTGAGCTTGCCCCACTAGGAGGACACATTAAGACCCTTATTCCCTATAGTATGATTCACATTAGTGGCTTCTTGAAGTCCATTTGTGTATACCTCTCTTGTAGGAGATGGACCCATTGATAAACCAGGCCAATCCCTATCCCCCAGACCCCAAATAGGCTAATAACCAGCATTCCTTCAAAGCCAGGTCTTTTATAAGTGGGTGTCCAGTGAGCTACTGGAGGAAACAGAGCTTTGAGGACTGGACTGGAGTCCTCCATCTCTGGTAGTGTTATCATCTGTTTGTGAAGGGCACTAACACTAGAGGGACCCAGGCAAGCATGATTTTGAATGATCCATTTACATTTAACCATAGAATCTTGCTTCCCCTAACTCTGAAAAAGGGTGGTTGTATACTTGGCATCATAAAAATCAGGGCCCAGTAATAGGTGAGCAATTGCTTTTCAGAAATAGCATGATATAGGGAACTTGCAGCTTCAGAAGCCTAATAGTAGCTTATTCAGACCATCTCTTGGTGCCTGTCAAAGAGTCTATTCAGTTTTTATGTGATCTTCAGAAATATGGGATTTCCAGAATGGAGGAGAGACTGCTGCATAGGCTATTTTCGATTTCCCAGGGCTGTAGCTTGTTCTAGTAATCCCTTAAAAGAGACAGTCTTCAGGTGACTTGGTAAATGGGAGGACATTTGGATTCAAAGGTGGGGAATGTGGGTTTTCCAAAACATGAAAAATCCAATAAGCTTCTGGACTTCCTTCTTAGATCATGGGTACATGAATGTGAGTTGCTTATTCTGAAACGTGATCATGAAGAGTTGGACATGACAAACGACTGGACAACAACACTATTATTATTATCTCATCCTCTGACTGAAATTCTGGATTGCAGAATCCTCTTCTCCTTGACCTCAACTCTGAGGTTTATAACCTCCAGGTAGGAGGTAAGAGAGATCTAGTCTTTCCTGTCAAATAATCCTTCCTGGTAAAAACCCTATCTGCTTTAGTGAATCCCAATTCAGTCAGTTATGCTTCCCAGCCTCCTTTTGGGATTTTATGCTGGCAGAACAAAAGTATGAATATAATTCTATGCCCTAGTGGCAAGTTCATTAGCTCTTCCAGTTTAATTGGGCTTTTAAAGCCTCAGACCCTTTGTAAAGGGAGACATATCTATTTTGTACTTTTTAAAGCTACCAGGAGTGGAGCTAATCCTTCAGCCAGGCAAGATTTTACAAGACTTTACAATTCTATCAAGTTGATGAAGGAACTTGTTCATAGGGCCTGAAGGAATTACAAAGTGTAAACACTTCCTTTACATTGGCTCATTAAAGTCTGAAAGGGGAAAACTGTTTACCAGCTGTAAATGCAACTTCTCAAAGTTTCAAAAGGGGCAAAATGTTAACGTCTTCTAGTCTCTAACCCACTCCTTACATCCTGTTATTTCATCAAGAGGATTGGGGAAATTTATGGATCAAAGGCAATTTGATAACACCCTCCTCACTTTGCAAATGAATTACCTTTGGCTAAAGGCAATTAAGGAGCTAGGAGATGAAAGCTCCTTTGAGGCAGGGTCTATTCTATTTTTCTGTTTATATGCCTGGTACTAAGGTTTCTGGGACATAGCAGGCACTTAATAAAGGCTTATAGATTTTATAGGAAGCCCTTTAGAGCAAGGCTTCTTGACTTATTTTTTCTATCATGGATTCTTTTGGCATACTGGAGAAGCTTATGGACCACTTCAGCTAAGGATTTTTTTTTTTTAATAATTGAAGGAAATGCAAAAGTTCATTTAGAAGTTAATGAAAAAAAATTATTTCCCCATCCAAATTCAAATCCCCCCTGCTGAAATTTATCTATTGACTCCCTGAAAGACTGAGCTTAAGATCCCTTTCCAAGAGAGAAAGAGAGAGAGAGAGAGAGAGAGAGAGAGAGAGAGAGAGAGAGAGAGAGAGAGAGAGAGAGAGAGAGAGAGATCTTTAGCATATGGCCCAAGGGAATACTTTGGGGTTTTTTTGTGATTACAGACTCTAGAGAACTCTACACAGTTAATTAGCTACAGAAACTTCAAGTATTTGTCTATCCTTTTAAAAAAATCGTTTTGTCTATTGCTTGCAAGACACCTTCATTCTAGAGTTTTCAGTTATGCTCAGAAAATTCGTTTTAATTTCTGTCATGCCCCTGATTGCCACCCTGGGTCCCCACAGATCATCCTGGGAAGTTTACTTGGCAAAATTGCAAAATAGTTGCTGGGAAGAGAAGTAAAAGTGTTGGGAAAATTCCCTACAACACTTATCATGTCCCTGATGCAAATGACCTCAGGAGCAAGACTTCACTCGGCTGAGTGTAACTGGTGGGTGTACAGCTACACTTGATAACCAAAATGTTATTCTCTCTCATATGTCATATGTAGAGAGACTTGAAAGGGACTTAATTGTAAAATGTTCAGGGACAGAAGGAACAGAATATGAGGGATTGGGTTGGAGTTGGAATTAGCTAAAAGTCATTAACTTTTTCAGCCTTCTGTAGTAAGTATGGCCTTTGCTATTTCTATAGGACACAGGAGAGTAAGGAGTGTGTGGAAAGAAAGTTTAAAGTTTCCCTTGATAATTTATTTGAGAATGATGCTTTTATAAATTTTTATCAGTTCTTATAGTTTTAGATGTCATACTTTTTATCAGATATGTTTAATGCAAACCAGTGGGACCTGGCTTCAAATCTTGATTTTGATAACTGTTATCCTAAACAAATTACTTGGCCTCCCAAAGTTTGAACTATCTCATCTGCAAAATGGGGTGGCTGCACTAGACAACTTAAAAATCTCCCAGCTCTAGATCAATGATTTTATGATTCTATGACCCTATTTCCCCCCATTCTATTTATGTCCTTTATACAACATTTTTTATTGTGTGGTAGCTTATTTTTATATAATCAAATTAATCTATTCTCTCATAATTTTCTCCATCACAGTTGGTTAACAATTTATTATCTATATATAGATTTGAAAGATATATTCCATTATGTTTTTATTTATGTATTTTTAAGATTTTTGATTGTAGATCCATTTTCAACTTATAATTGCGAATGGTGTCAGAAATTGGTTTGCTCTCATTTTTTGCTGAACTGCTATCCAGTTTCCCTAACATTTTTTGTTAATGTGAGAAGTTGATGAAGGTAGCTCTCTGAGCAACCTGATGATCTAGATTACAGTGGGGTAATCCTTTGCTGAAAATCTTATTAAGAGGATCTGGGGACATCTATTGAAACATTCAGCTTTCTTCACTCCATTTTCATTAAGGATGTAGACAACCAAGTCTTATCAACTGGTCATTGATCAATTGAAATTGGGAAGGAATTCTTTGTGGGTTGGAGCCAACACTTTATGTTTTCCTAATAAAAAGTGGGTCAGTTTTAGAGTTGGCCTTTATTGGAGAGTTCCTGAGAAAACAGAGTGAAGAAAGATGAACTGAAGCAGATTTAAATCCAGACATGGTCTGGGGTGGGAATGAAGAAAAGCAAACTCTGAAATGCTCACCATTTTGTAATTTCTTTAGGTTATCAATCATCCACAATCTCCCCTGAGCAAAATATTTTCAGTCCCCCCCCAAAAAAAATCACATCAGGGTACTTTTAGGTACAGTTATAGCTTTCTGGAGACTCCAGTAATAGCAGGTCATTAAATATAACAGTTTCCATCTCTCCTTATTGCTTCTCTTGGTACCACATTCTCTCCCTACCAAAGAAAGCCTCAGCAGTATCCATACTACAGTGTCAGTGGCTTTAGCATTGGTTGATGATGGTTGGTTGAGAACACTATGGAAGTGTTCAGCTTAACTCTCCAGGATCAGGTTCTTATCACTAATTACTGTGGCTCCATTGTTTAGTATAGCTTAGTAGTTGATAAGCTCCATTTAAATGTCTTTGGCCCATAAATAGCCTTCAGGGCATCATAAAAGCACTTTGGATTGTAACCATCAGTGTAAAACTAAATTTAATTGGCCTTCTTACTGAGCCAAGAATCCTACATCTCTCTAAGCTTTGCTTGCACTTTGCTTTTGATGGAGCTAAATGCTGCCTTCTCAGAAATGGATTCACTATCCCACTGGTAAACCCTATGGAGTTCTTATTTTTCATTTAAGCAGCTTCTGAATTTCCCCATCATTTTTGTTAAATCAGTCTTGATGATTGTGAGTGTTCTTGCCTGGAAGAGTAAATGCAGCACTATACACTAAATTTCTGAATGCCACTCCTTCCTTTTCTGCTCCACTGTTGCCAACTATATTTTGGCTTGGCTTTCCCTCCAAGTTACAGTCAAACTGTTCACACAAGGAGAATCACTCTAATCTGTTGTCTTGTTTTGGGATCATTCCTTTTGTTGAAGGCAAATGCTTAGCTAGGAGGGGATAAGTCAATGATTGGTCCAGTGCTCTACACCACCCATTGCTTTCGTCACTCTCATATCCCTATCTTTTCTCATTACAGTGATAGAGTCTGTTAAATGACAATGTTTGTTGAAAGAGTGCATCCATGAAGCTTTGTTGTGTTTAGGTAAATGGAAGACAGTGTTGATGATGAGAAGGTCATGAGACACATCTTCAGTGGTAAGTGACTGTTGTTTCCAGCTCTATTCCTCCCCAGTATTCCCTGCCATGTCTGACAGTCTGTACCTACTCTGGCTTTAAATTCACTCAGAATTACAAGTTTGGCACATTGATGTTGAGGGTCCCCAGGTTTTCATAAAATTTTTCTTTTACTTCATCAGGGTTTGTCATGGTAGAAACATACATACTAATGATGATGGCATGGCACTTTCCTCAAAGTGGCAATTGCATTGTCATGAGCCTTTAATTCACTTCTTTGGGAGGCATACAAGCTTGTCAACTAGATTGGTTTTGATTGCAAAACATACACCAGCTTCACTCATCACTGGCCACTCCAGAAAAAAAGGGGAAGCAACTCTGACATCAGTAATACGACCTTCATTTGCCATCTTTGTTTCACTTAGGGCTACTATTTGGATGTGATACCTGATGAGTTCTCTCACAATATCTGTTTGTCCTTCAGGTCTACTATGTTTTGTTGTTGTCCATAAGTGTACATACATTCCATGTACCAAGGGTAAGTGGAATCATATTCACAAAAGATTCTGTACATTTTTGCTTGTTTTCTTTTTCAAGAACAGGATAGGATCCCTGCCTGCCATGGTAAACAGGCCAGGATTAGGTTAGGTGAAACAGACAGGTTTTAGAGAACCATTTCTAATCCTTTCCTTGTGCCAGGAGGTGAGCAGTGTGGTCCTTAAAAAGGCTGCCCAGACACCCAAGGGGCTACTGAATCCTACTGCTTCTTCAGTCTAATGAGAAGATAGATTCTGGGCTGCTTATTGCAGAATTGTTAATTACCACAATTCCCAGTGTATCCATACCAACTGCTTCATCATTTACTCATTGCCATAGGACTTTGAGGTAAGTCAAAATGGTAAAGTTGTACAGGTGGTGTCTTTTGACTCATGCACAAATTGGATTTAAATGAAGCAGAATTGTGTGAAGTCATTGGCCTTACACTTTCTTCCAGAGTCACTGAAGTGTAATGGCAAGACAAAAGTCAAGGTGACTGGTGATAGCTGAGGATACAGTGGATGACCTCGGTGTCTTCAGTGTCTAACCAAACAGTAAGCGCTCCACAGTGCCTGTTTCTATTGCCTTATGGTCCTTTGCAACAAATTGTTCACACCCACCTGTTCCCCAGGGGAAGTCTTCAGATACTTGGGATAGAAACCCCCTGACTCACCAGATGGGACCTATCAGTTACCCTCAATCTGCTTTAGCCCATCTGCTAAAACTGTAATTAATGTGGCCACTGCAGATGCTACAGCTTCTTGGAGACACAGGTGATAGTTGGGTGGCAAGTAGACAACAAAGTTAGAAAGTAGCACTAAAAAAGCCTTGGCAGCCGACACACCAGAAGTACTGGTCTTCCCTAAATACCTGTACACCTCAGAAATCAACCAAACAATCCTATGTAAGGTTCTAGACTTTCCACAGCTTGGTCAGGTTATTGCTTACACTAACTCCCAGCACATCAATGTCCAAAGGGTTTGCAAACCACAAGATATCTGTCTCAAAGCCCTCAAAAAAATAGGAAAAAAATAAAAATGGTACAAAGAACTAAAAATAGCCTTAAAAATCAAAGAAAGGAAAAACCAAGCTTCCTTCCCCACCCAATGGAAAACACTAAGGGTTGATAGAGAATCAAGAAATCTCCTTCCTTTGGACCCTCAAGTTTTATAACACTAACATTAGTGATCTTTCCATAGCATCATACTGTGTCTTTTTGGTCTCTGAAGTGCATGGTGGTGCATAAGATATAATACAAGTAGATTTAAGCAAGACCATTTACACTCATCATGAGCACTGCAAAACAAGATGAAGAACATCTCATGAAATAATGTTTCTTCTCACAAAGAAGAAATATGTTCTCTGGGAACACATTGAAACCAACTCCACCAATTCTTCTGTTCTCTTTTCCAAGGGGAATTTGTGAGGCCATCCTCCCATTTAACTGCTACTCCTTTATTTATAGCTTCTGGTTTCACATGGTGTCAAATTGTCGGTAGGGGTGTGTTTTAGTTCCCCCTGCTGTGTCTTGGCTCAGTTAGACAAAGATCACTCACTGAACAACAACAACTGAATTCATATTTGTGGATGACAAAAACAAAAAACATAACTATGTGATTCTTATATCCCTGCCTTCTTTCCTATCATTTATCCCTGTCACTGAAGAAATGGAAGGGGGATGCACAATACTAAGATCTAGTGAATTGTTTTTTAATCTCGAAGGCTGCTATGGTCAAAACATCTCATCACCTGGTTGTCAGCCCTTTGCTGGAGCCCCACAATACTTAACTCATTTTTTCTTGAATAGAAGACACAGAAAATGTTTCTTGTCCTGAACTAAAAACTCTTCTAGATTTGTACACTGTTTCATAGTTTGTAGGTCAATCATTCAAGAAACATTTATTAAGTACTTACTTTGTACCAGTTGCTATGCTAAGCCCTGGGGACACTAAGAAAGGTAAAAATAGTTTCTGTCCACAAGCTGCTTATATTCTAATGGGAGATACAAATGCAAATAATCATAAGACAGGAATAGTATAGTATGATGACAAATAAAATCCAAGATCTGGGCTGAGTAAATGGAAAGTAATTCAAGATGTAAAGGCACTAGCAGCTGTAGGAAATTATAAAATCCTCCTGTAGAAGATGGGATTTGAGCTGAGCCTTGAAGGCTGCTAGGGCAAGTAAGGAACAGAGGTGAAAAGGAAAAGCATTATCAGGCCTGGGCACAGTTAATGCAAAGGCATAGAGACAGGAAATGAAATGTTGTGTTTAAGGAATCTCAAGCAGTTCATTTTAGCTCAATTTTAGAGTATGTGGGACAGAATGAAATGTAAGAAGACTCAAATTATAGGAAGGGGCCAAGTCATGAGGATCTTCATATGCCAAATAGAGGAGTTTATATTTGATCCTAGAGGTGATAGGGAGCAACTGGAGCTCCCTGATCAGGGAGTTGACTTGATCGTTTTGGCAGCTAAGAGGAGGATGGGGTTAGAGTGAAGGATATGTGTGACATGGAGACCAGTTAGAAAACTGTTGCAATAGTCCAAGCCAAAGGTAATAAAGGCAAGAACTAGACTTGTGGCTGTGTGAGTGGAAAGAATGAGATGTTATGATAGTAGAAATTATAATATCTGGTGATGGATTGGATACGTAGGATGGTTATCCTAAGAACCTCCATTTTAAGGAGGGCTCCCAGGCTAGTCATTTCTCATTCTTCTCTAGGAAGCACTAAAGACTTATTAAAATCTTAAATAGTATTTTTTCCAATTACATTTTTGTAAGATTTTGAGTTCTAAATTTTTCTCCTTCCCTCCTTTCCCTCCCCCCTCCTAAAGCCAGCAAGCAATCTGATATAGGTTCTATATTATAATCATGTTAAACATATTTCCACATTAGTCATGTTGTGAGAGAACAATCAGAACAAAAGGAAAACAAACAGAAGAAGGAAGAAGAATTAACAACAAAAAAGCAATAAGAAAAGTGAAAATAGTATATTTCAATTTGCATTCAGACTCCATAGTTCTTTTTCTGGATTTGAAGAGCTTTTTCCATCATGAGTCTTTTGGCATTGTCTTGGATCATTGTATTGCTGAGAAGAACTAAGTCTATCACAGTTGATCATCACACAATGTTGTTGAAACTGTGTACAATGTTCTCTTGCTTCTGCTCATTTCACTCAGCATCAATTCATGTAAGTCTTTCTAGGTTTTTCTGACATCTGCCTGCTCATCATGTCTTACAGCATAATAGTATTCCATTACATTCATATAACACAGCTTGTTCAGTCATTCCCCAGTTGATGGGCATCCCCTCAGTTTCCAATTCTTTGCCAGACTTTATCTTGCCTCAACACTAGCTACCTTTGTCTTCACCCCACCCCTTTCAGTTTCCTAACTTATATTCTGTTCCTCCATCAGAATATAAACTCTTTGTAGTCTTTTTTTTTTTTTCCTGCTTGTATTTGTAATCCAGCACTTAGCACTGTGTCTGGCATATAAAAAGAACTTAATAATTGCTCATTTATTGACTGACTGAATGTGAGTCTAAAGTCAAGATCCCTTGTGGGAATGGGGCATTCCCTATGCTGTGGGTGTTTTCTAACTGGGGAACCCATTTTTCTTTCATTTGAAGCCTTCCTTGATCTATCCTTAGCCTCTATTTGTAGTCTTATTTTTTTCATTCTTCTCTTAAATATTACCTACTTCCTGAATAAACATGACTTGATTGATGTATGAGCCAGAATAAGGCCTTGGTGTCTCCAGTCAAAGTTTAAGAATTGTACCACTTGGGGGCAACTAAGTGGCACAGTGGATAAAGCACTGGCCCTGGATTCAGGAAGACCTGAGTTCAAATCTGGATTCAGACACTTGACACTTACTAGCTGTGTGACCCTGGGCAAGTCCTCATTGCCCTGAAAAAAAAAATTACCCCTTGGGTATTGCTGTCCACAGGAGCCTTTGATTCTTCACAATAACTTGTCATAAAACAATTACCTGTATACCACAGAGAGCATCCTTTTCTGGTGCTAAAAATGTATACTAGCCTTTCCCATTAGAATATAAAGTCCTTTAGGGAATCCCTAGCTTTAATAAGTGTTGATAGATTTGTGAAAAGTACTAAAATCAATCCCTCCTTGTACCTTCTTGTATTAGACTTTAGATTTCTACCTATCTTTTCTGCCCCTAGTCCCTGTGTAACATTATTTCTGAATTCAGTATCCCAAATCTCACTGGCAGACTGGGTCATCAGAGGCAATCCTGTGAATAGCTATACTCCTAACTTTAGCTCATGGGCCTCCACCTATATGCTTCCTTTTAACAACTAACCAGTAGCTCTACTTACTTGCTATGGCTTGTCATGTGGTATGGTATTTTAGATACACAGTCAGTTTGCTGGAACTGGGTGAAACAGGTCAATAAAGCAGCTGCTCACTGGGCTTGTTGGCTGCAGGAATGAACTAGATAGGCTGCTTGGCTACCAGGAGTCACCCAGCTGCTAGGCAGCTACTCCTGGACAAGAGTGGGTAGGCTTCTCAGTCACTAAGGAACTACCACCTGGATGAGCCAGGTAGGTTTCTTGGGTGCTGAGCTCTTCTTAATGCAAGGCATCTCTGCTGGACAAGTCAATTTGCCAGATTTCCTAAGCTCAATCTTTTGTTGTTGTTGTTGTTGTTGTTGTTTGTTTTTTGTTTTGTTTTGTTTTTTGTGAGGCAATTGGGGTTAAGTGACTTTCCCAGGGTCACACAGCTAGTAAGTGTTAAGTGTCTGAGGCCAGATTTGAACTCAGGTCCTATTGAATCCAGGGCCAGTGCTCTATCCACTGTACCACCTAGCTGTCCTGGGCTCAATCTTTAATGGGCAATCTTTTACCACCTACTGACTCATTTGGGTAGCACAGCACTCTTTGGCACTGAAATATTACCATGTTATCTCAGGTAGGGCAATGACCCTTGACTTAGGATTGGCAGTACCCACTTCTCATTATCACCTCAGCTCTGAGGTTTATTATTTCTAGGAAAGACATCAAAGAAATGGAACCTCTCCTGTCAAACAATCCTTCCTGCTTCAAATGTCTTTCCCTCAACAGGCCACTCTGCCCAGTCTTAGGTTATCAGTGCCAATTCAGTTATACTTCACAGCCTCATTTTGGAACATCATGCTACCCAATAATGGTATGAACATAGTGTGTATCCTACAGGCAATTAGGCACATTGTCTCACTGACCCTTTCATATTCAATTGATCTATTACAACCTCGGACCCTTTCTAAGGTAGATGTTTGGTCATTTTTCAGTCTTGTCAGACTCTTTGTGAGCCTATGGGGGGTTTCCTGGCAGAGACACTGGAGTGGCTTGACATTTTCTTCTCTAGTTCATTTTACAAATGAAGAAATTGAAGCAAAGAGGGTTTAAATGACTTGCCAAGGGTCATACAGATGAGGCCAAACTCAGGAAGAGTTTTCCTGACTTCAGGCTTGGCACTCTCCACTGTGCCACCGAGCTACCCCTGTCTCTAAAGTGAAGAATATTTCTTTCAAATCTGAAGACCTCCTTTATACTTCAGTGTGTCTATCTTTTATCTTCTCTATGCCTCCAGCATTTGCTGAAGTCTCAGTGGGACACTCCATTTCACTTGGCTTACGGATGATTCTCTGTTCCTCAAATACATTCTGTGGCTTCCCACCCTGGCATTTTTGCTTTCTCCATGAACACCCTTCCTCCCAGTCTCCACTTGTCAAGACCCTAACTATCCTTCAGGCCCTATTTCACAGACTACCTCTTTCATGGGACCTGTACTGATCCCCCCAAACTGGTTGTATTTTCTCTCTCTCTTCAGTATTCCCAAAGTGTTCTCAGTATGTATTAGTATCTCTTATATAAAACTAAGTGTATTTCATCCCATGCCTTGGTTATTATCATATCTTCTCATAAATACAAGTTTTATGCAATAGCCATTGTAACTAGTGTATTCTAAAATGAATGGGGCAAAAGTGATAATCCATTAACACTATCGCTCAAACTGTGGAGTTTTACACCATACCATAAGGGGGTTAAACAAACCTCAATCAAATTAAAACTCGATATGATGTAGGCAGAACCCAAGTCTACCCTTGCCCAGCCTTGCCCAGCATAGATACAAGCCCAAATTTGATCTGTTTTTTACACTTCAAAATAGACACCATGACATGGTTGAGTTCCATTCTGAAACTAGGTGTCCAAGGCTTCTTTGAGCAAAACTGGAAACCGAACACATTGGGCTCCTTGCTGAATAGCTCTTTGCAGCATCTGTTTCATATTACAGAACCCACAAAACCAGAACGGAATAGCTTTTTGTAGTTTCTTTTGCTTATGTGAACACTGGAATCCATTACAGAGGACAATCTGTTCTTTGCTTGCTCCCCCACTCCCATTTTCTTGTTCCGTTAGCCATTTTTCATCCACTCTTCTCAATTTTTATTCTCCTGTGCAACATCAAATTCCTGCTGATTGCTATCTTTTGGATATGATTACATTTCAGACTTCTCATTCCCTTTCCCCTGTAGCAGTTCCCTTTTTTTTTTTTTTCATCTTTTCCCTTTGTTGGCGGGTTCGTGCCTTTCATTTATAATCGGCCATTTTAGAAAATTAGACCTTACTACCTTCCATCAACTTTGTTTTTTCTTTACCTCAAGCTGTTCTCTGAGTCTGATGCCTTTAGAGTGTATTCCTTTCACTATGCTTAGCCAGTCCCTAAGTACCATAAGAGGGAATCAATGTGTAATTAACATTTTCCCTAGACTATGCCTTTGGGGGGAAGGAACATAAAGCAATTTTCTCACATTGGAAATTAAACCAGAAGGTGTTTCCCAGGTCATTGCTGTTCAGCTCTGGATATGGATTTTAAAATGGGGTCTGAACACAAAGGGAATCTATAGGAGAACATGAGGATGTGAGGAAAAGTTAAAGAAATGCTTTCTAGGAGAGCCAGTATGGATCATTTCTTATGTAAGGCAGACTGAAAAGTCAGTAGGGTTGTTATGTTCATGCAATAACAAAGACAATGTGACCCTTTAGCATGCAGGGCAATAGTTCAGTAACTTGCCCTGCCAAAGAAAGTACCACAAAATATTGTCTTTGTTAACTCTGAGATTTTACTCCATCTCCTTTCTCTGTCTTCTTCTATAGCCTCCTCCATGTCTGGAATGTATTCCCTTCTCCACTCTGCTTCTTAAAATCTCTAGTTTCCTTCAAATCTTAATTCAGTTACCATATGCTACATGAGGTCTTTCCTGTCCCTCCCTCCCAGTGACTAGCATCTCCTCTTTTCTAACTTACCTTGTATTTTCTTTCTATATGCCAGCTAGGTGGGGCAGTGGATAGAGTGTAGGGGCTGGAGTCATGAAAACTCTTACTGAGTTCAAATCTGGCCTCAGACACTCAATCGCTGGATGGCCCTGGCAAATCACTTAACCCTGTTTACTTCAGTTTCCTCATCTGTAAAATGAGCTGGAGAAGAAAATGGCAAACCACTCCAGTATCTTTACCAAGAAAACCCCAAATAGGATCACAAAGAGGACACAACTGAAAATGACTGAACAGCAACAAAAACTGGACTTCTCTAACTGCAAGTTGAGACAGCACCTCTGATCCAACATGTTCAAAACTAAATTTTCCAAATCCCTCTCTGAATCCCCCCTTGTGTTCATTTCTCTCATTCTGTTATCACATCAGCATCTTCCTTTGAAAATCCAGAGGCACCTTTGACTCTTTCCTGTCCCACACCTGCTGTATCCCCACACATCTAGTCAACTGAAAAGCCCCTACCTCCCCAAAATTTCTTGCATCTCCTCCCCTTCTTCAATCACACAGACAACCCCTGCTTCATTATATTTTTGCGTCATTCCCTCTTTGCTAGGCTATTATAAAAGCCTCATAATAGGTCTCTGTCGCCTGTGTCTTTTCTCGCCAATCCATCCTTCACACAACTACCAAATTAAACATTATAATGAATACACCTAACCACTTCACTCCTACTGCCTTTAAAATAAAATACAAGAGTTATATAAGTATTTGGAGAATATAATATAATAATGTAACATGCAAAATTCAAGGTCCTTCTGTCATGGGAGAAATGGGCAGTGGAAGTTCTTAGGTATTCCTCTTTTTTTGTGGGGGCAGGGTAATGAGGGTTAAGTGACTTGCCCAAGGTCACACAGCTGGTAAGTGTCAAGTGTCTGAGGCCGGATTTGAACTCAGGTCCTCCTGAATTCAGGGCTGGTGCTTTATCCACTGTACCACCTAGCTGCCCCTTAGGTATTCCTCTTTAAAAAATTACACCCTCTCACACACAAATCCAATTAGAATAAAATAATCTTTTATTTAAGTGCTAGTGAAAGGAGACCTCAAGAGGAGTCTTGAGGGGAGATGGCACAGAGACAGTTCTCTGGGATACCTATCCCCTTGAACAGGAGAAAGGCAAAAGCTTTTATAGAGGATGGATGGTGGAGGGACAGGTGGGATGATCATCTGACTGTGGAAAGTTCCCTTTGGGGGTAGGGGAAGCTGGAATGAGGGGAAGTGGTCCTGACTTCTGGAGTTATCTGTCCCCTTAGTGCCACTCAGGCAGCAGCCACACCTAATGGGCTCATCTCTCTTGCTTCTCAAGGTGTATCTATCCTTCAGTTTAGCTGGCCAGTTTAAACTTTAATCCTAACCCCATACCACTCCTCTTCTACCTCCAGCCTGTGTTTTCAGACATTTCACCTCACTCTTCATCCAACCATTCTGTATTCTAGCCAGATTATTCTAGTTGTCCCCTTAACTCTGCTTTCCCTTTTATGCTCCTTTGAATTACCTTTGTACCCAGAATGCATTTCTTCTACATTCCTGCCTGGTGAAAGGCTCCTTTTTATTCTTGGCACAGCTCACGTACAAAGTCTTGCATGAGGATTTTCCCTCCTCTCCCAGTTAAAAATGATTTCTCCTTCCTTAAATTTTCTTAGAATATTAAAAAAAAATCTTTCCTTGGTACTTATCATAGTCTCTCACATCTCATATTTATTTGCACATTTAGAGGCAGGACAGGTGATGGATAGAATACCTGGATGCAAGTCCCACTTCTGACACAGACTGGGATGGGAGTGACCCTGGGAAACTCACCTAAATTCTGTTCCCTGGGCAACTCCATCAAAGTAATTGCTAATATGCATTCATAGAGGGAATTTAGTCATTGAGGGTTCTCAAAACAAGTGAAATCACAAGTCAAGACCAAAAAAAGTGATTCTCCCCATTAATATGATCCCCCTGGTACACAGTAATGCTGTCATTTTTACATATTAATAGTGTAATATGGCATAGGAATACTTTGTACATAATAATAGTAGGAATTTCTCATGTTTGTCTCTAGTGCCTAGACCATAGTAGGCAATTAATAAATATTTTGAATTAAATTGAAATTGAATTCCTGCTATTATTAAAACCAAACTACAACTTAGTAACTGTTTTTAATGAAACCTGGTATACTCATTTGACTGGTTTTCCTCCAGAGTATTGTGATTGTAACCTCAGAGGTGCCAAATCAATTACATTTTCCATGACAAGCATCCAGCAGTCATAAAATTATATATATTGGAGATGTAAGAGATTTATTGAATCACTTATACGCTTGAAATGCAATCCTTTCTAATGTAACAGCCTGATATAGCTAGCTGATGGTGCGCTGACTATTCAAAGATAAATAGGTTGAAGGATTTTCTTTTCTGGGAGAACAACATTGTATCTTCTATCTAGAGTTGTTTATAGCCTTTTAGAAAAAGACTTAGAAATCTTGCCATCTTTACAGAGTCCCTGTAACTGCTTAAAGCTTCTTATATTACCTCTTGACTTTCCACAGTGAAGGAAGAAAAGCACAAGAATTCAAAATCCACAAATAATCCGAGAGGTTTCTTTCAAAGAATAGTTTTAACTTCCTTTGCTGTCAAGGCACTACCAAAGATGCTTACAAAGGATCATATTAGGGACAACTTTAGAGCAGGAAGAGAATTTAAGAGACCATCTAATCCAATCCCTCCATTCACATATGAGAAAGAGACACTCAAGATTACATAGCAAGTAAATTAAAAAAAAAAAAAGTAGGGGCAGCTAGGTGGCGCAGTGGATAAAGCAACGGCCCTGGATTCAGGAGGACCTGAGTTCAAATCTGGCCTTAGACACTTGACACTTACTAGCTGTGTGACCCTGGGCAAGTCACTTAACCCTCATTGCCCAGCAAAAAAAAAAGTAAAAACAGGTCTTCTAAATCTTCATCTAGGCCACTTTCTGCTGTTTATTATGGATTTTTAGCTTGTCTGTGCACACCCTTTGCTAGCTAGTATAGTAGTTTGCATAGGGTAAGTGCTTAATCAATGCTATTTTAGTACCACCTTATGGTTTATACTCTCTTTGGAAGAGAAATAAATTTGGGGTTCCTAGAGAGGCAACCTCCTGACACTATTAAATTTCACTTTTAAAAGGGATGTATGTAATCCCCTAGACACATACTTCTTCCCTATGGTTTATACTTCCCTCCGAAAGAAAGTGTACTGGGAATTTCTGGAGAAACATTCTTCCCATCAGTCCTGCATTATTTTAATAACTCATAGCAGAGAACAAAGTCCCACCAGGCACATGGAAGCAATGTGATGGAGGTAAAGTTTGCAAAATGTGGTATCTGCTTGGTACAATAGAGAGTAAAGTGTCAAGGATGACTCAGGTTGTGAATTGGGTAACAGAAATGAAAGCAGTGCTCTTGGTAGAAATTGGAAAGTTAGCAAGAGAACTAGGTATGAGGAAGAAAGATAATGAGTTCCATCATGGAATATGTTGAGTTCATTATGCCTATGAGGCATCTAGCAGAAGTCCAGTGGGCAGTAGATATTTCAACGTTGGAGCTCAGGAGAGAGATGAGGCTGGATGTGTCAATTTTGAACACCATTTGAATAGGGATAACAATTTAGCCCTTAGGAGCTGATGAGATAGTACTAAGGGTATATAATAGAAAGAACTAATAAACAAACAAATATGTGATATATGTAATAGGTGATATGTCTTTTAAAGATTGATAGAGTAGCTTTAATCTTGCATGCTTAACAACAGGAACATCTGTTTTCCTCCACCCAAAATATCTGATTTTGGCTAATTTATAGGGTATAAGATAGCTCACAATGAACAGATTTAGGAAGAGTATGCTAGCATTCTGGTAAATGCAATTATGAAATAGTTATCATTCACCTTCCTGGTGAATGCAATTTCCTCCCTACCATCCCTTCCTAGTTGGTTTGGTCACAATCACCTTTCTTTTCAAAAAGACTCATGACATCGATTAGGAAAGTCTAAGAGACATCTCAGTATCTCAGGGGCAGTCCAGGACAAGTCCTGTGGCCAACAGCCTATTTCACCTGTTCATCATCATTGTAGCCTAGGCCCTACTGTTCCTGCTTATTATAGACCCTTTTATTCACCCTTGCTTGGTCAACACTGTTCCAGACTGATTCCTGCAGGTTCTGGTTCAGTTTAGGAGCTCTTACCCTTTGCCCTAGTGACATGTATTATGAGTATTTGCCATTTTCACTTAAACCTTTCCTTATCTTTCTTCTTCTTTGTTTTGTTTTGTCTTATTCTTTATTTGCTACTCCCACTCCTACTCAGGACTTTCTACCCTGCACCTTCAGCTCACAGAATTTTGGGGAATGTAGTCTTTCTTTTCTTCTCTTCCTTCCTTCTGTGGTAAAAATTATTTGTGGTAAAGACATAGAGAATCCAGCTTATTGGAAGTTTTAGCTGAATCATTTGAGAGATTGTGCATGCTACTGAAGTGGCTTTTGAAGGACCTCCTTTTTTGGGGAGGAGAACGCAAAGAACTTCCGGTACACAGGCTTAAAAGTGAGGGCAGGAATGGAAGTTGGCATTCTCTGGCTGTTAAACTTAGCCTTGGGGGTGTGATGTTTAAAATATAAATTGTGGTCGCCTTAAATCAGAAGCTTCAGCACCAGTCTTTAGGCATTAAACATTTATTAAAGCATAGAGGGGGGCAGCTAGGTGGCGCAGTGGATAAAGCACAGGCCCTGGAGTCAGGAGTATCTGGGTTCAAATCCGGCCTCAGACACTTAACACTTACTAGTTGTGTGACCCTGGGCAAGTCACTTAACCCCAATTGCCTCAATTAAAAAAAAAAAGCATAGAGGTATTCACAAGAAGTTAAGAAAAAGAAGTCCTACCTAGCCTAGAGTTCCAGCCTGGTTGGGTTCTTCCTGAAGTCCTCCTCCAAGAGCCTGCTTTAATCAGGAACTCCCTAGCAAGCTGTTTGTGGAAGCTTTTTATAGATCTGGAACAGAGGCGGTCCTTATACACAGCTTCAGGGTGATTGGTTGGTGTCATCCAAATCCATTGGCTTTGAAGGTGTTCTCAAGTTGAGTTCACAGTCTAGTTTCTGAGAACAATACCTTCTTCTTTTTTTTTTTTTTTTTACGGGGCAATTGGGGTTAAGTGACTTGCCCAGGGTCACACAGCTAGTAAGTGTCAAGTGTCTGAGGCTGGATTTGAACTCAGGTACTCCTGAATCCAGGGCCGGTGCTTTATCTACTGCGCCACCTAGCCGCCCCAACAATACCTTCTTAAGGGATAGCCAGGTGTGATTACAATCCAATTAACTTGAAGTAGGCTTAATCAGCAGTCAATCACTCTCACTTGATTCAATCAGTATAGATTAATCTCCAGGTGGGTCTTTGAGTATCTGCTAAATCCCATTATTTTATCACAGGGGCATGCTCGGGCAAGAGGATTTCAGAAACACATGGTTGGTGTTCAGCTTTGGGTGTGCTGGTTCTTGGCCTGGGAAGCAGTTTGGGATTTGGCGAGTTTTCTAAAGGAAAATAGACTAAGTTTAGATCTAAGGTCATTCATCTGTATTTCTACTTTCCTATTTCCGTAATTGGTATCACCTTTTGTTGTCTAATTAATTCCCAAGCAATAAAAACTAATCCCTCACAGATTAAAGCTCAGAGGCTTCTTTTTCTTAGTGGTCTGGGATATATAGATATAGATATAGATATAGATATAGATATAGATATAGATATAGATATAGATATAGATATAGATATAGATATAGATATAGATATAGATATATAGAAGGGAAAAGTTAAAAGGGGGAGTTTAATGTTCCATATATCCACTTTTGAATCTCACCCTTCCTTCCTTCCTTCCTTCCTTCCTTCCTTCCTTCCTTCCTTCCTTCCTTCCTTCCTTCCTTCCTTCCTTCCTTTGTTCCTCCCTCCCTCCCTTCCTCCCTCCCTCCCTTCTTCTTTCTTTCTTTCTTCTTCCTTCTTTTGTTTGTTTTGTTTGTTTTTTGCAGGGCAATGGGGGTTAAGTGACTTGCTTGGGGTCACACACCTAATAAGTGTCAAGTGTCTGAGCCTGGATTTGAACTCATGTTCTTCTGAATCCACTGTGCCACCTAGCTTCTCCCTCTTTTCTTCCTTCTAACTATGAAAATTGATTTATCTCATTCTCTTCTATTTTTTTTTAAATTGTGAGATGGTTTTGGTTTTGTTTTTGTTTTTTAGTGAGGCAATTGGGGTTAAGTGACTTGCCCAGGGTCACACAGCTAGTAAGTGTTATGTGTCTGAGGCCGGATTCGAACTCAGGTCTTCCTGAATCCAGGGCCAGTGCTCTATCTACTGCGCCACCTAGCTGCCCCTAATTGTGAGATGTTTTGTTCCTCACAGGAAAACCCCCTTATGACTGATTTTAGGCCCATGTCAATCCCATAGACCATAGCACACCAATGCTGTCCATGGGATTTTCTTGGCAAAGATACTGGAGTGGTTTGCTATTTCCTTCTCTGGTGGATTAAGGCAAACAGAGGTTAAGTGACTTAAGTATTCAGGGTCACATAGCTAGTAAGTGTCTGAGGTCAGATTTGAACTCAGGTCTTCCTGACTTTCAGGGTCAGCCTCCTAGACTCTATCCATGGAGCTACTTAGCTGCCAGAAGGGAATTTAGGGGCGATGTAGTCTACTTTCCTCCTTTTCCAAATGAGGAAACTGATGCCAAGAGACATTAAATGACTTGTTTCATGAAAAAGTATCTGCAATAAATGCAGTCCAAAGAAGATGAGATTTATGGGAAACATTTACTATCTTCAAAATATCTGAAGGATTGACATGTAAAATGAAGTTAGGTTCATTACAAAGAGCAGAATTGTGACTTGGGCTGGAAGTCATAGAAAATTGATTTCAGTTTGATCTAAGAAAAAACTTTTTGACAATTAGAATTGTCCATCAATCAGATAGTTTGGCTAAAGATGTACTGAGTTCATGGACCTAAATGAGACGACAAAGCCCACCTAGGCTTCTCCTTCATTTACAGATGAGGAAACTGAGGCCCAGAGAACTTAAGTGCTTTTTTTCTAAGGTCACGAAGGTAGTAAATGGAAGAACCAGGATTAGAACTGGGGCCGTAGTTCAATATTCTTTCCCTTGTCTCACAGGAAGTGTTCAGCCAGAGGGTAGATGACCATCTAACAAGGATCTTCCAGAGAAGAGTTATGCTTTGGGTAGAAGGTTAGACTAAGTGACCTCTAAGTACTCTTTCAACCCTAAAATTTGAAAATCTATTAATTAACTATAGGTTAGAATAAGTAATTAATTGTCCTGATTTTTCCACATTTTTGAAAGTAGCTCATTTGTGAAATGATCACTAGGTGTCATAATGGAAAACTTCAGCAAGGATTGGATTCATTTTGCAATTTATATTCATGTCCCCCCTTCTGAATAATAACGTGCTCTCAGGTGGTTCATCTTTAACCTGGATAATGTTTATCTACTATACTCACCTAGTGAGCAATGCACTGGAATGAAGAGAGAACATCTCAGTAAGCAAGTGTCCCCATGACTGTATTCATGTATGCAAATTGGTTTTGAAAAGAATACAGGTGAATTCAAACAATTTAAGGGGTGTGTGTGTGTGTGTGTGTGTGTGTGTGTGTGTGTGTGTGTGTGTGTGTGTGTGTGTACAGGAGCCTAAGCATGCATGTGTTAGGTGGGTATGGGGGTGGAGTTTTAAACAATAAACCAGAATGAGATGTTTACTTTGCAACTGGTTACTTCAAAGTCAAGGAAACACAGCCTTAGTAACCAGGTTGTTATATTGGGAACAGGTGATGTAATGAATATTCAAACTAACTTTCAGAAAGGAAATTTTTTTCTATGCCTCCTCCTCTTCTGCATCAGCACTGGAGAGCTCACATGCAAATGAGCCACTGCTACATAAAGAGTTTTCTCTCCAATGAGTAGCAAAGTGGTATGTGTGATTTAGAGAAGAGTAGCCTTTCCTCCTCCCCCCACCCCCAACTCCCCCTTCCTCCTGCTTGCCAGCTCTAATTCATACTCTAGGAGAATGTTTCAAATAGAGCGTGTGCTAAATTGGGTGGCAAAGTATTTCCAAGTGGATAAGGCTCTCTATTTTGCTTATTTTCTATATTTCAAGTACTTGTTTCTGAGGGCACAGGGCCTTCCAGTAGGGTAAACCTGGACCATCTCTTTTGGTGCTTCAGTATGTTTGGCTTCTTGCAACTCTGTTTAGAAGCCAGACCAGACAGAGGGCTGAGCTCAGTAGTCCGTTAGTCAGAGAAACATTTTTGCTTACCAGATCAGGATCTTTTCCTGATGCCTGTGGAAAGGTGGCAAAGGGGCATGACAGGCTTGTCCTAAATCTAAACAAAGCTACAGAAGACAGAGAAGTCTTCATGGTGCTAGATATTTAGGCTGAATTCAGTTCTATTTAGCAGTATTTGTAAAGTCCCTACTGCAAGGTACAAAAAGTAGAAGACCTAATCTTTGTTCTACAGGAACAGACATATAGGAAACTATCAAAGAAACTTAGAGACTTGCTTAGTTGTTCTGGAATCCTTGAAAACTAGATGATTTCTCCTCCTCCTCCCCCCCTCCTCCTCTTCCCTCTCCTCTTCTTCCTCCACGAGTATTATTGTTATTGTTGTTAGCTACCATTTACCTAGCAATTCACAAAATCAGTAAATTTTGAAGCAAACTTGACCCTTATAGCAATGCTGTGAGATTGGTAGGGTGAGTCATATCCCCATTTTAGACATTAGAATTTTGAGAGGGAGAAGTATGATAGAACTGGAAACTGAGGGGTTGCCCATCAATTGTGGAATATGACAACAAGTTGTGGTATATGAATGTAATGGAATACTATTGTGCTGTGAGAAATGATGAGCAGTTGGATTTCAGAGAAACCTGGAAGGACTTACATGAACTGATACTGAGTGATATGAGCAGAACAAGGAGAACATTGTACATAGTATCAACAACATTATGTACTGATCAACTGTGATAGACTTGATTCTTCTCAGCAATGCAATGGTCCAAGATAGTTCCAAAGGACTCATGATGGAAAATGCTCTCCCAATCCAGAAGAAAAAATAAAGATCTGTGGAATCTAGATGCAGATTGAACCATACTATTTCTCTTGGCTTTTTTGTTTTTGTTTTTGTTTTTATTTTTTGAGGTTTTTCCTTTTTTCTCTGATTCTTCTTTCACAGCATGACTAATGCAGAAATATGTTTAATGTGATTATACATATATAACCTATATCAGATTACTTGCTGTCTTGGGGAGAGGGAGGGAGAAAAATTGAAACTAGAAATCTTACAAAAACAAATGTTGAAAACTATCTTTACTTGTAACTGGAAAATAATAAAATACTTTTATGGAAAAAAAAGAAAGTCAGGGGCAGCTAGGTGGTACAGTGGATAAAGCACCAGCCTTGGATTCAGGAGTACCTGAGTTCAAATCCGGCTTCAGACACTTGACACTTACTAGCTGCGTGACCCTGGGCAAGTCACTTAACCCTCATTTCCCCACACAAAAAAAGGAAAGCCAATGTATGTATATGTGTGTATGATTTGTGGTAAATTTATATGCTACCATTGATTAATTATGAGAAACACAATAGGTTTGTAATTATGTCAGAGGAGAATTACTTTCATAAAAATTGATATTAAAACAAAATATTTAACCATGAAAAAGAAGTGGAGAAGGATAAATTTTCTACCCTATAAATTTCTAACAACAGGGACTGTGTATCTTCAGTATCTGGCATTGAATAGATGCTTAACAAATGCTAACTTATCAAAAAGCTGGACATATTCTTTGACCCAGAGATGCTGCTACTAGGTCTATACCAAAGAGATAAAAGAAAAAGGAAAAAGGCCCCTATATACAAAAACATTTATAGCAGCTCTTTTTGTAGTAGCAAAGAATTGGGAATTCATGGTATATCCATCAATTGGGAAATGGTAAAACAAGTTGAGGTATATGAATGTGAAGAAATGATGAAGGGGATAGTTTCAGAAAAATCTGGGGAGACTATATGAACTGATTCAAAGTGAAGTTAAAATAGAATTTAGAAAATAAATTCTTGCTTATTGATTGATTAATTAATGCAGAATAATATATGTCCTTAATAAATACTTGTCAAATTAAATTGAATTGAAAGCAGGTATGTTTGTGTGATATACATTTTATACATAAATGCTGAAGTTATTCAGAGTAAGAAAAATATAGTTAAGGTATAGAGAAAATTTGTTAAGGCCTCATGGGAAAGGGAAATCTTAGAGCAAGTTTAAGATTTTGGCAGGTGGGGGAGGAGGATCTTCCTTGCGCAGGAGAGGGAAGAGTGGGAGGAAAGGAGAAGCAAAAGGTATGATATGAGCAAAGATAAGAGGTAAGTAAGAGAATAATGTTCTAGGAAAATGGTAGAAAATCATCCTATAACAGCTATGTTGGGGAGTAGAAAGGAGATAAACTTGGACAAGTAGGATGGGACCAATTGATGAATGGTCTTGGGTAAGAAAGCCGGACTTGATCTAATAGCTAGAGTTGCTATTGCAATTTCCTAAGCAGCAGCATGACATACTCAAAGTGACATTTTAGGAAGACAAATTTGGCAGCTGTTCTCCCCAATGTGTTCCTCCCTTCCCCACCTTCCTTATCTCAGTTATAACTGAAAGTTCTCAGATATATTTTGTCATCTTGCATAGATTTTGCAGTTTCTCTGACTGGCATAAACCCAGTAGTACCTTGGCTTTAAAGAAATAATTAAAGGTCTTAAAGCAATTGAGCTGTGATAAATAAGAAATATGAATGAAATGAATGGTGAGTTGAATTGAATTGGATTGGATCTAACCACATTGAATTGAAAATATGAACCCCTATAGTTTATTGATGGATGGTTTAAAAAAATTGCTGAATGTGCCAAAAATTTTGCACTACTGTATCAAATTTACCTTGTTCATAGCCCACATACCCCTGTCAAACTCTTTCCCTCCTGCCATCTCTACCATTGCAAATACAATTTTCTGTCAATAACAGATTAAAGAGAAAAAGAAAAGCTGAGTTGATTTTGGGGGGCAGGCTCTTCAATTTACACAAGAAACCACTGATTATTTTTCAGCTCTGTTTATATTATTTTGCCTAGATCAACAAAGAAGTTTCATATACATCTTTCTAAAATCTCATTTTTAAAAGATCAAAAACAAATATGATTTTTTTTAAAAAGCCCTAAGACTTTTTTCTGTAAGGAGGAACAGAATTGGGGTCAAAGGGGTTGAAAATTTATTTTTAAGTTAGATCAATCTGCACAAAACTGGCTGAATGCCAGAATTCTCTAGCAATTAACACTACACTTTTCAAATACCAGCTTGGGAGATTACAGCTTTCTTGAGCCCTTAATAATATTCTCCAGATGCATTTGGGTTTAATTAGTTTAATTGTTCTATGTTAAATGTAGTTAACTCAGTAGTGTTCAGGCTATCAGAAATAACATTTTGAATTCTGCTTTTTGTTTTTCAGTTTTTAAAAAGGGCCAACCTCATTTGTTGCTGTAGTCTCCACTGTGAAGTATTTTCTTAAGATTCCTTGAAATATTTTATTGGCCCTTGCTAAAAGAATGGTTTCCAACACTAGTTTTGTGACAACCAAGAGGGCTTCTAATTACCTGAGTGCTACAAAATAGCCCTGTCTGTATAGTGACCTCAGATTCCAAAATTAAAAAAAGTATGGAGCCTCAGGCATCAAATTGATGCTTAAAGAACCAGGATCATGGACTTCAGGCCTGACACAGAGATGATGTCATATTTCACATAGAAGGTATGTTTGGGATATCCCTGCCATTATGGGATATGAGCTGGTGAAAAACATGAGTTCAGTCTGAACTCTGAGGTTGGACTTTTGGAAAGATGTCCATACCAAAGCCATTCTTCATCACCAGAAGATTTTGTTTGTTTTTTGGTTTTGTTTTTTGCAGGGCAATAAGGGTTAAGTGACTTGCCCAGGGTCACACAGTAAGTGTCAAGTGTCTGAGGCCAGATTTGAACTCAGGTCCTCCTGAATCCAGGGCTGGTGCTTTATCCACTTAGAAGATTTTGAAAGGTAGAGCCACCAACCAGCTTCCCAAGTCCTATAGTTTTAGTGAATTCATGTCTCCTGATCCCCTAATTCCAGTGATTTATAGTCACTGCCAGAACAAAGGAAACCCAAAGAATAAAACAAAATAAAAACTTTCCCCTTGCTTCCTCCCTCCTAATCTTATTCCTCCCCTATCCAGCTTACAAATACCACTCACCAATACTCTATCCACTGTCCCACCTACCTGCCCTAAATAAACATTTATTAAGCACCAGTCATTGTGTTAAGTACAGGGGATATAATTAATAAAAAAGCAGACAGTCCCTGACCTCAAGGAGTTTACTATCTAATGTGGGGAGACACACAAAAGGAGACAAGTAAACTAGGGGTGAGAAAGAGGAGAATAAGGGGCATCCGTGGAATTGAAAGTAGGCAGAGCAGCAGATACAGAAAGGAGTGAGTTAAAAGTTCTGTTTCTGCCTTCTATAAAGGAAGGCACTAGGAATAATTTGGTCCTCCACCCTCCAGCCCTTCAATCAGGGGTAGAGGAGACTGAGGGAGGTGGAATCAATCAAGGCTTCAGTTAGCAGCATGGTGATGAGATCAAAGTTGATGAGTTCAACCTAGGAGGGGCATTTTATTCTATGGAATTGAAACCAGGCAGAAGAACAGATGGAGAGTGGAGTGACCACCATCCCTTCAAGGAATTGTCATATGTCTCCTCCCTCTCACCTCCAATCTCCTAGAAAGAATTATCTGCACTCACTTCATCTACTTCCTCCCAACCACTCTCTTCTTAACTCCTTGAAATCTAGTCTCTAATCCTACCACTGAAACTGTTTTCTTTAATGTTACTGATGTGGCAAAGAATTGGAAATTGAGGGGATGCCCATCAATTGGGGAATGGCTAAACAAGTTGTGGTATATGAATGTAATGGAATACTATTGTGCTGTAAGAAATGATAAGTAGATGAATTTCAGAAAAACCTGGAAAGACATAAATGAATTGATGCTGAGTAAAATAAGCAGAACCAAGAGAACAGTGTACATAGCATCAACAGCATTGTGTGATGATCAACTGTGATAGACTTAACTCTTCTCAGCAATACAATGATCCAAGACAATACCAAAAGACTTATGGTGGAAAATGTTCTCCACATTCAGAAAAAGAACTATGGAGTCTGAATGCAGACTGAAGCATACTATTGCTTTTTTGTTCTTGTTCTTGTTTATTCTTTCTTGCATTTTCCCCCCTTTTGTTCTGATTAATGTGGAAATATGTTTAACATGATAGTAATGTATAACCTATATCAAATTGCTTTCTGGCTTCGGGGTGGAGGGAGGGGAGAGAGGGTGGGAGAAAAACTTGGAACTCAAAAAGTATCTTTACATGTAACTGAGAAAAATTTAAAATAAAAAATAATTATTGAAAAAAAGTTACCAATTAGATAGATAGATAGATAGATAGATAGATAGATAGATAGATAGATAGATAGATAGATAGATAGATAGATGTATGTATTTGGGGGTTGGGGTGAGGGTTAAGTGACTTGCCCAGGGTCACACAGCTTTAAGTAGGTGTCAAGTGTCTGACTTCAGATTTCAACTCAGGTCCTCCTGAATTCAGGCCAGTGCTTTATCTACTGTGCCACCTAGTTGCCCCCAACCAATGATATTTTAACTGGTAAATCTGATAGTCTTGACTCACTTCTAATCCTCCTTGAACTTTTTTCACCTTTTGGCACTGTTGACCTCCCCTCCTTTAGTATAGTCTCTTTTCCTCTGGCATCCATGATACTACTTTCTCAGTTTTCCTCTCCCTTAGTCTGACACCTCCTTCTTAGTCTATAAAATTCTATAAATTAACATTTACTGGGACATAATCCCTCTCCTGCTCCCTTAATATGAATGGTACCCAGGACTTGTTTTCAGGCCCTCTTCTCTTCTCTCTCTGAGTTCTCTTCCTTGGTCATTTTTTCCCCTTGCCCTCATGGATTCATATAAAAATGTGCATTTTTATACAGAAGATCCTGAAATCTCTATGTCCATTCTGGAACTCTATTCCAGCATACTTAATTATTTGCTGGGTATTCCTTTCTGAATGTTCCATAGGCGTCTCAAACTCAATTTGTTTAAAATAGAATTCACTTTCTCCCCAAAACTGCCCCTCATCAAACTTTCCTACTTCTGTTTAGGGAACTTCCATTTTCTTAGTCACCTGGATTTGCAATATTGAAATCATCATTGACTCTTCCTTCTCCTTTACCCTTAAACCTAATTAGTTGTCATCAATTTCATGTTGGCTTTCTTGTGCCTGACCATTTCTTCTTCAAACACATCACCACCACCCTAATTCAGGCTTCTATTCCGTATCTAAACTATTATAATAGCTTTATGATTGATCCTCTTGCTTCCAGTCTTTCCATTCTCCAATTCATTCTCCACAGGTCTGACAAAATAGTTTCCCTAAGGCATAGAAACAACTATGGCATTTGCTTGTTCAAAAATCTTCAATAGCTTCTTACTGCCTATATGACGAAATAAAAAATTCTTAACCTGACATTTTTCAGGTTCTCTCTCAAAGAAGCATACAATTCTTTAGTATTTTAGGGGTTTTACTACTAATAGCTATGAGCAAATAGAGGATTAAAGTAACACAAAAGAGAAAATTATAAATTTTTAAAAATTAAATTAAAAAATTTAAATTAACAAGCATTTATTTTCTCTTCCTCTGACCTTTTCCCTCCCTGTCCTCCTAAATTGAACAACAACAAAAAGGAAAATCAAAGTCTCATAACAATTATGCAGTTGAATAAAACAAATGTCCTTGTTCATCATGTCCTAAAATGCATGTTTTATTCTGCATCTTTAGTCCATCACGTCTGTCAGAAGGTAATTAGTATGCTTCATTTTTCATCCTCTGGATTCATGGTTTGCCATTTTATTAATCAGAATTCTCAGATCTTTCAAAGTTGGAAAATTACCAAATTCCAACAAGTCTTAAACTGTAGTTATCCCTGGTCCTCATGAAAATATGCACTTGCGGGGGGGGGGGGGGGGGGGGGGTGTGGCGAGGTGGTGCAGTGGATAAAGCACTAGCCCTGGATTCAGGAGGACCAGAGTTCAAATCCAGCCTCAGACACTTGATACTTACTAGCTGTGTGACCCCGGGCAAGTCACTTAACCCTCATTGCCCTGAAAAAAATTGCACTTAGGCAGACCTGACCTGTCTTAGCTTCTCTCTCCTCATTGTATGAGGAGTCATCTTTTTGACATTCTTGTCAGGCATCAATCTTTTTGCAAGGGATATGTATATGCACATATATGTGTGAATTTTGTTTATATATATTCATGTGTGTGTGTGTGTGTGTGTGTGTGTGTGTATGAAAAGCTTTATTTTGCTAGAGATGATTTGAGAGGTAAATGGATGATCTAAAAATCCTCTTTGATGGCACAGAAAATCAGCTGGAGATGGAAACTGCAAAGGTTTATGTGAAATTGAGAGAGCAAAAAGCCAGATGCTGGTAGTTGTTGCGATACAGGATATGAAGGGAGCATAAAAATCGATACGTTGCCATGGTTTCTTCTCCTGCAGAACACAGCAATAGTAGAAAACACCCTGATACAGTAGCCACAGGGCTCTTCTCTCAGCAATCTTCCCTCAGGCCCCAAAGTATACTGATTTATGAGTCTGCATATGACCTTACAAAAGCCTGATCCAATTTTTAGTCCTAGGGGCACAAGAAAGTCTGTGCACAAACCATGCCTAGCAACTAATAATACCATGGACACATAGAAAGGACAAGTGGTGAGGGTCAGCTGGCAAGGGCACTGGACCAGGGGGTCAAAAGACCTGGGTGCTAACTCTGGAACTGCTACTCACTAGCTATTTTGGGGGGAAGGGTTAGGCTTTTCTGGGGCACAATTTCCTGATGTATAGCATGGGGAGAATAACAGTCATGCTTCCTATATCCATCAAATGATGGGCAATAGAGAACTAGAGATAGAGATAAATATCTATATGTGTGTGTGCCCAAAAGGGCTATATAAATATTAAAGCATAATACAAATGCAATATTAAAACTTTAATAGCTTCAAAGGGCACCAAGACTTTTGAGACACTACAGAAAGGACTGTTATATGCCCTTATTGAGAGAGCTGGGAGGGATGTTGGAGGTAATTGCTTTATTTTTCAGATGAGGAAACTGAGGCCCAAAGAGGGATTTCATGGCTTTTTCAAGGTTACACAAATATCATAACATCATGGACAGTAAACAGTAGAGCTGGGAATTCCCAGGAGATACCCAAGTATCACAGGCTATAATGGAATTTTCTTTCACTAGAAGTTTTTAAGCAAAAGCATTTGTTGGTATGTCAAGGAGGGGATTCTTGTTCAGGTTATTGTTAAGATATTTCTTCTGATATTAAAAGTTCATACAATAGTACCAGCATATTGTCTCTATATATTATAGACTTCAGCATATAGTTTATTCAATTCACTGTAATTATGAGATACTTAAGTTTACGTTAAACAGAAGTAAAATCAAATCCAAGTATAAGATATGCGGAATCAACAGTTTTATTCTCTTTTACCTTTTCCCCTTTCACTTTGTTCTCCCCTCCCTGATTTTGTTTTTTAAATTTACCACATAATGTTACTTTTTGAACTTATAATTTATGAACTTAAACACCAAAAAAGTATTTTCATATATGTGTCAGAAAACAAAAGAGGATTCTAGACGAAATCAAACATCTTCATTTCATACCATTTTTTTTTTAAGCAGGGCAATGAGGATTAAGTGACTTGCCCAAGGTCACACAGCTAGTAAGTGTCAAGTGTTTGAGCCTGGATTTGAACTCAGGTCCTCCTGAATCCAGGGCTGGTGCTTTATCTACTGTGTCACCTAGCTACTACATACCACTTTTTAAAAAATATATAATGAATTAAATGAATATAACATACATAGGATAGTACCCTGCTTTTGTAGTCATCCAATATTCCTTCCCTTGCATTTTTTTTGTGGGGCAATGGGGGTTAAGTGACTTGCCCAGGGTCACACAGCTAGGAAGTGTCAAGTGTCTGAGGCCGGATTTGAACTCGGAAACTCCTGAATCCAGGGCCGGTGCTTTATCCACTGCACCACCTAGCCGCCCCCTCCTTGAATTTTTATATATGTCTTTTATTTCATTTTTTAAAAAATTTTTAATGTTTTTAGTGAGGCAATTGGGGTTAAGTGACTTGCCCAGGGTCACACAGCTAGCAAGTGTCAAGGGTCTGAAGTCAAATTTGAACTCAGGTCCTCCTGAATCTAGGGCCAGTGCTCTATTCACTGTACCACCTAGCTGCCCCTATATATGTCTTTTTAAATCCTAAGGGTTTTTTAATGCTTTCCCTCTATTTCTATACAGCCCTCTTTGGATAAATTCCTCATTTCTTCTTTCAATGTTGTCTTTGTGTGTTAGGAAATTATTTTTTGAGAACTTCCTATCCCACCTGGTACGACTTCTTTTATAAAATGTTAGGTCACTGGAGACAAATTCGTGGTCAGTCACAAGGGAGCAGGGACCCTGGTTGCAGTTCCAAGGCAGAGAGGAACCCTAGCACTTATGGCTGCAGAAAAGCAGGTGTCCCTCCTAAGTAAAGATCAGAATACAGACTAGTAGGGCAGTGACCACACCTCTCCCCAGATCACACCACCTTGGAAGCATTTAAAAACTCACAGACCCCCAGAACTAGCTTTGAAAATCGCTCCATGGGAGCCACGGTGTGGGGCTGGCGGGCTACGCCACCCACTGCCTCTGTCACTATGACCCATGACAAAGCCACCAACTCGAAGTGGGAATAGTTCCAGAGGTACCTAGAGAAGTTGGGAGTGCTGGACATGCTCAACAAAGTATCGGTCACCTTGTGTGAAGAACTAGAAAAACCCAATAGTGCACTGGATTTTCTAAAGCATCACTTGGGAGCTGCAACTCCAGAAAATCCAGAAATAGAGTTGCTTCACTTAGAATTGGCCAAGGTGAAAGAAAAAGATGAAGCTGTAGTAGAAGAAAACAAAAAATCGAAAGCAAAGCTTGCTTAGTATGAAGCACTTCTGGAGGAGAAGCATCCTAAATAGGATTCTTCTCAGTTGAACAGGCACTGGAGACTGGCTTTGTATGATTTACACAGTTTGTATAGTATATAATAAGTCTTTTATGGACAGATACTATAGAACTCTTCTAATGTGTTAAATTCACTTATTAGATTTAATTGTTATAAAAATACTTAGAATCACTAATAAATAAACTTAACAGAATTTTCTTTGGCTCCTAAAGCAGGAAAATCAAAAGTAAATCCTGAGGAATTCTGAACACAGCTATCTAAGTTGTTTTTCATGAACCTTAAAATGGAGTTATCTGTCGTTTTCTCAGATTAAAAATGACGATACTGTTATTATATTTCAACCAAGCAAAACTGAGCATGGAGCTGCCTTGCATTGTTTGCAGGATGGAAGGCCAGAGAAGGCCATGCTTTGTAAAGCTGACAACGCTGGGAGGCTCCCCTATGAGCTTGGCCTGTAGCTGAGGAGTTCTGCCCCACTTTCCTTGGAGCCCTGTTGAGATGCCATGCCTTGGACGCCATCTCAGCTTGAACTGGCTTGAGGTTCTCGTTCCTCCAGTTTGTGGTTGTGATTGTGCTCTGGCCTTAAAAATAGAATTGATGGTAAAAGAGGCACAAAAATTCACTGAAAAAAGGACACTCTATTTTTTCAAGTTACATGTAAAGATAGTTTTCAACAGTTGTTTTTTATAACATTTTGAGTTCCAAATTTTTCTCCCTCCCTTCCCGTCCCCCTCTCCAAGACAGATAGCAATATGATATAGGTTATACATGTACAACCACATTAAACATATTTCTGTATTAGTCATGTTGTGAAAGAAGAATCAGAACAAAGGGAAAAACCTCAAAAAAGAAAAACAATAACAAAAGTAGAAACAGTATGGTTCAATCTGAATTCAGATTCCACAGTTCTTTTTGCTGGATGTGTAGAGCATTTTCCATCAAGAGTCCTTTGAAATTGTCTTACATCACTATATTGCTGAGAAGAGCTAAGTCTATCACAGCTGATTATCTATTTTTTTCATTCTTTTGATTCTGTTTGACTGATTCCTGGCATCTCATGGAGTCATTAGCTTCCAACTGTCCAATTAGAATTTTTAAGGCATTGTTTTCTTCAGTGAGATTATGCACCTCCTTTTCCATTTGGCCAAATGTATTTTTTAAGGAATTATTTTCTTCAGTTAATCTTTGTACTTCCTTTTCCAAGCTTCTGATTCTTTGTGCTGCCTTTTCCAAGCTGTTGATTCTTTTTTCATAATTTTCTGATCTATGTAAAAGGAATTTATGACTGAACAGGAGATAGAGAGTATTTTGAGATATAAAATGGATAATTTTGATTATATTAAACAGGTAGTTTTCAGATGAAGAAATCAAAGCTATCTATAATCATATGAAAACTGCTCTAAATCACTATTGATTAGAGAATTGCAAATCAAAACAATTCTGAGTTATCACCTCACACCTATAACATTGGCTAATATGACAGAAAAGGAAAATGCTAAATGTTGAAGGGGATTTGTGAAAACTGGGACACTAATGCACCATTGGTGAAGCTGCGAACTGATCCAGCCATTCTGAAGAGCAATTTGGAACTATGTCCAAAGGGCAATTAAACCATGTATACCCTTTGACCCAGCAATACCACTACTAGGTTGTATCCCAAAGAGATTTATTTTAAACGGGGGAAAGGACCTTCTTGTATAACAATATTTATAACAGCTCTTTTTGTGGTGGCAAAGAATAGCAAATTGAGAGGATGTCCATCAATTGGGGAATGTCTGGACAAGTTGTGGCATATGAATGTGATGGAATACTATTGTGGTATAAGAAATGCCAGACAAATTTCAGAAAAACCTGGAAGGACTTAGGGGAACTGATACATAGTAAAGTGAGCAGAACCAAGAGTAACAGCAATGCTGTATAACTATCAACTGTGAATGACTTAGCTATTCTCAGCAATACAATGATTAAAAACATTTACAAAGGACTCATGGTGAAAAATGCTATTCACATCCATGGAAAGAAATGATAGAGTCTGAATGCAGATTAAAACATACTATTTTCACTTTGTTGGGTTTGTGTGTGTTCTTTTCCTTTTGTTCTGTTTCTTCTTTTACAACATGACTAAAAGGGAAATATGTTTTATATGATTGCACATATGTAACCTATATCAAATTGCTTACCATCTTAGAGAATGGGAGGGTAAGTTAGGGAGGGAGAAAATTCGGAACTCAAATTTTTTTACAAAAAGAGTGTTAAAATTCATCTTAATGTATAATGGGAAAAAATAAAATGCAATGAAAAACAAATTGTGGGGGCAGCTAGGTGGCGCAGTGGATAGAGCACCAGCCATAGATTCAAGAGGAGCTGAGTTCAAATCCAGCCTCAGACCCTTGACACTTACTAGCTGTGTGACCCTAGGCAAGTCACTTAACCCCAATTGCCTCACGAAAAAAGCCCCAAAAAACCAAACAAAAATACAAATTGTAGTATATATTGCTATGGAATATTATTGTGCTATAAGAAATGATAAGCAGGATGGTTTCAGACAAAACCTTGGAACTCATATGAACTGATGAAAAGTAAAGTATGAAGAACTAGGAAATCATTGTAGATAGTAACAGCAATATTATAATGATGATCAATTGTGAAAGACTTAGTTACACTGATAAAGACAATGATCCAAGACAATTCTGAAGGACTCATGATGAAAAATGCTATCTACCTCCAGAGAGAAAACTGAGTGCAAATCAAAGAATAATTTTATCAATTTATTTTTCTTGCTTTTTATGATATAACTAATATGGAAATGCTTTGCATGATTTAACTTGTATAATTGATATCATATTACTTTCCTTCTCAGTGGGTGATGATAAGGGAGAAAATTTGGAGCTCAAAATTTTTGAAGCATTTATTAAATCATATTAAATGTTAGGAAAGCATTGACCACATTTAACACAAGCTGAAAACTCCCCAGCACTCTATTTTCTTTAAGAGTGAGCATATTGCCCCAAGCAGAGTTCAGAAGCTCTACATTACCTAAACAGGAAAGCGCTCACAAACCGGCCAACCTTCGTCGCCTAGTGTTCGCCCCAGAATGGCATTCACCTCATGATCTCAGTCTCTTTTCCTCTTTCGATAGAGGTGGGAGCTCAAAATTTTTAAAAGTGTTAAAAACACCCTAGGATATTTATTGTACTCCTTATATAGTTGAGGAAATGGAGGCAAACATCAGCTAAGTGATTTGTTCAGGATCGTAGAATTAGAAAGTGTTTGAGGCTAGATTTGAGTTCAGGATTTTTCTTATTACAGGCACAGTGTTCTATCCATTGTGCCACTTCTAGTGCCAATTAGTACCTTGTCCTCTAGGATTACTATTCATCTACCCTGCATGTATCTTGTATGTGCCCAGGCATTTAAACATAACCCCTCCCCCAACTCCTTCACATGAGTCTTTTGAGACCAGAAGCTACTTTTACTTTTCATTGTATCCCTAGCACTTACCAAAGTTTCTGGTACTTAGTAGCCCTTGATAAATGCTTCTTGTTTGAATGGTCATTTCTGGCCTAATAATGATTCCCCTTGCTTGTCAGAATCAAGTCCAGAAAGGGGTTACCCTCATTAGGTACTCTTCCTTTAAATAAGTGAAATTTTCATTAAGATGAGTTAGGAAATTACTAGCTGCTCTGCTTTTGACAAAATCAAAGTTCCAGAAAATGTCTGGAAAATTCATGTTTCTCATCACTGCTCAATCCTACCTCCACATCAGCCATGTGATTAGTTCCTTCAGATCCTCATTTATTTCCCTTTCTGTCCAGCTGTGCTATACTAAACTATAAAAACAATATAGCTTCTATTTTTCTTCCATTGATCTTTATCCAAATGCTCTGTTTCATGCTTCCCTTATTTGGTTCCTGGATTAACTCTTATGCATATATCTTCTTAATATATAATGCAACTCTGCACACAAACTCTTTTGCCAACCTTTCTTTTTAAATTAGGCCATACTTCCAAACTACACTCCAGGCCCACTCATCACCAGTTATACCTATGGGGTCGAATTTGTCTCCTTGCACTAGATTATCTCTTTTACCTTTCCTGTTTCCTATGCTTTAAGCATTTGTATATAGATACCTGGATTTTATTATTTACTTATTTCTTGGATTTTGACTTCTGTGAATTCTCTCCTGAAATTATTCTATTCACATTTTAGCAATTCTGTACTTGGTAGACAGTTTTTTCTTTCTCCCTTCCATTCAAAAAGATTTAAAATTAGAATTATATGACTCTGGATCAACTAAGTTTTGCCAGCCCCTGTAATAAACACTATTTCTGTCTAAGAGGCGTTTAAAGTTCCTCTCTGGCCTCTATCTGGAAATACAAAATTTTTTCCTAGCTATCATCTGAATCAAATATATCCCTCCCAAATCTACCTCTCTCTCCTGAAGTTCCTGCTTTTGATTACCAAAAGTACTTAAAATACCATCTATTCTCCTCTCATCCTCAGTTTCTTGCCAAAGACTTCATCATTCTTAGTGATGCTTTCTGTAGTCTTTCTTTCCATATTACTTATGTGACTCATCAGATGTGGGTAGAAGAAAAATGCCAACAATAAAACCCATGATCTCAAATGTCTTTAAACAAATGCACAAAGAGTTGGCAATAAATAAGAAAAAGTAATAGTATTAACATAGGGAGGAAAATTCATTCTCATTGGTATTGCTGAGATTTAATGGGATGGGACTGATGAACAGAATATAATTATGGAAAGATACCTCTCTTCCACAATAGATTAATGGTTAAAGAGACAAGCAATTCAAAAGAATGGCAAATTATAGGCAATCATATGAAAGATTTCTCCAAATCACTAACAGTAAGAGAAATGCAAATTAGAATAACTCTAAGGTTGCACTTCACACTATGCAAATTGGCAAAGATGACAAAAGGGGAATGAGTTAGTATTGAAGAGCTATGGGAAGACAGGCACTAAGGTATTGTTGGTAGAGCTGTAAAGTGCTCCAACCATTCTGGCTGGAGTATCATATCAATTAGGAATTAGGCAATAAAAATGACTACACTATCCACACCTGGCAATCCTACTGTTGGACTCATAGCCCTTGAAAATTAAAGACAGAGACAAAGGTCCAATTTATACCAAGATAATCATAGCAATACTTTTTTTTTTTTAGTGAGGCAATTGGGGTTAAGTGACTTGCCCAAGGTCACACAGCTAGCAAGTGTTAAGTGTCTGAGACCGGATTTGAACTCAGGTACTCCTGACTTAAGGGCCAGTGCTTTATCCACTACGTCACCTAGCCGCCCCAGCAATATGTTGAAGTAACAAAGAACTATAAACAAAATAGGTATTGAATTGTTGGAGAATAGTCTTATAAAAGTCTGTGGTATATTAATTTAATTTATTATTACCATGTGGTAAGAAATGACAAAGACAAGGAATTCAGAGAAACATGGAACATGTGAAAGAATAACTTCAAAAGGAAATAAGGAGAACCAAGAGAATCATAAATACCATGCCTACTACAATGTAAAGGAAAAAACACTAAAGGAAGCTGAACTCTGAATAATTGAAAAACCAATGAACATCTTGGAAAATAGATAATGAAAAATGCCTTCCTCCTTCCACCCCTTTCATGAGCAGAGAGGCTACTAGTATAGATTAAGTACGTTGTCAGTTGTGGTCACTGTATCAGACATTTTTGTTAATTATTTTTCTCCTTAACAATGGAAGGTTTAATTTGTAGGAGATGATGTATAGCATCAATAAAATTTATTACAACCAATTCCAATATGTTTTTCAGTGAGAAAAGAAAAAGGTATATCTTCCTAAGTGGGAACAGATAAAAGGGGTAGTAAAGCAACATTATTTGTTAATAAGATATATTCACGTAAGGGAAATAGAGAAGCTAGAAATGTTGGAAAGCATTTGGTAAGGATCAACAGAGGGAACAATAGAAATAATGTTGTCTTTAGCACCTTAATAGAAGGGCAGAAAAAAGTGCAGTGTTCATAATACAAATCAGAGGTAAGTGGTGTAGCCTGGACCTGGAGACAGGGAAATCTGAGTTCAAATGTAACCTTGGACACTTACTAACTGCATGACTTTGGGCAAGTCACTTAACTAATTCCAGTATGTTAGTCAGTGAGAAAAGAAAAAGGTATATTTTCCTAAGCAGGAACAGAAAAAAGGGGTAGTAAAGCAACATTATTTTTTTAATAAGATATATTCATGTAAGGGAAATAGAGGAGCTAGAAATGTTGGAAAGCACTTGGTAAGGATCGACAGAGGGAACAATAGAAATAATGTTGTCTTTAGCACGTTAACAGAAAGGCAGAAAAAATGCAGTGTTCACAAAACAAATCATAGGTAAGTGGTGCAGCCTGGAACTAGAGACAGGGAAATCTGAGTTCAAATGTAGTCTTGAACACTTACTAATTGCATGACCTTGGACACCAACTTCACAAAGTTGTGAGAATCAAATGAGATAATATTTGTAAAGCACTTAGCATAACATTAAAGAACTATGTAAATACTATTATTATTATCAGAATTCATCATCATCATCATCACCACCACCATCATGATATGGTAGTGCCTATCATGGCCCACACCACCTGGAAGCCAACTGTGTTACATTTCATTCCTTCTCCAGGGTCTAGTCTAGTCTTTCTGTCATTGGCTCTAGCCCCTCCCCCCCCCCATGGTACTTCCTCAATTTTCAGATTAGCTCTTACAAAGGCATATTTATGTCAATGATATAGCAAGAATAACCACACACACACACACACACACACACACACACACACACAATACTTGGGGGAATAACCCCTATGCCCATCTCAGTCTCTGGAGGGGAGAGATAGATTAGGTTCAAAGTTTAGCTCAGCTTCTATATAGCACCAAAGCTCCTATGAAATTACAACTCCAAAGCCTCTTTTGGATTCAAGTCCCAGGCACTTTGGCTCCTCTGGGCTTCCCTGCTGGGGCTGGCTACAACATCTGGCCTGGAGTCATGCCTCCAAGGTCACCTTGGTTTGAGCTCTCAGGTCTAGTGTCTGAGGCAGGATTTGACTTCAGATTTCCCTGGCTCTAAGTCCTGTAGTCTATTCACTGTGCCTCCTAGTTGCCACATGTCTATAAGTGGTTATTCAGTGATGTCATTTGATCTGTGATGGATCAGAATCTATGCAATTTGAAGTCTTGATATAATACAGTTTTCCTTTAGTATTCTAAAGCTACCTCCCCCAGAGAATGACATTGTGGCTAAGTATGATGGACCACCCTCTGGGGAGAGAGAGAGAGAGAGAGAGAGAGAGAGAGAGAGAGAGAGAGAGAGAGAGAGAGAGAGAATGAATGAGAATGAGAATGAGAGGGAGAGAGAATGAGAATAGCAGACTGCATAGTAGTTTCTATAATAACTACTCAAGTAAAACAAATGATGGTAAAAATTCCACAAGGAAAAAGTGCTTAGTAAGTGCTAAATAATGCATTTAATCTAATGGCTCCTGCCTGGTCAGCTGTGCTAACCTAAGTGGGAAAAGGAGGAAGGAAATACTGCTCTGACTGGTAATTAACTATGTGGGACCTACTGAAAAATAACCATCTGTAGAAACCAGGCTGCTCAATTTTATTTTATTTTTTTTTGAGTAAAGTATCCGCTACTTTCCCCACTAGATCATCTCTAAGGAAACAGGTGTCTATCATTTCACAAGAGAGCAATAAATTATTTTCAGCGCTAAAGAGCCACTTGTCTGTCATCTTTCATAAGTTAGCAAAAACAGCTAGATTTCTGCACTTTCTTCCTCTTGACTCCCTAGGACAAAATTACCTTCCCCCTTTACTGATGAATTGATGGAAATAAGGGACAGTGTGCCTTTCCTCATGTTCCTTCATTAGTTTCATTTTTCTTCATCTTCCTGAGCACCCGTTTCATTTTGTTGAATCTCCTGTTGTTTGGAATTTGGGAGTTCCAGGATTACAAGATTAGATGAAAACATCAGGGGAGACAAAACAGATACTATATTTTATGGCAGGTAATAATATACATATGGTTTTTGTTAAAATATTTCCCATTTAAATTTTAAAACATTTTTAACATTCATTTTTGTTTTGTTTTTATTTTTGCAGGGCAATGAGGGTGAAGTGACTTATCCAGGGTCACACAGCTAGTTAAGTGTCAAGAGTCTGAGGCTGGATTTGAACTCAGGTCCTCCTGAATCCAAGGCCAGTGCTTTATCCACTGTGCCACCTAGCTGCCTCCAACATTCTTTTTTTTGGTGAGGCAATTGGGGTTAAGTGACTTGCCCAGGGTCACACAGCTAGTAAATGTTAAGTGTCTGAGGCCAAATTTGAACTCAGGTCCTCCTGACTCCAGGGCCGGTACTCTATGCACTGTGCCACTTAGCTGCCCCCCAACATTCATTTTTAAAAATTTTGATTTCCAAATTATCCCCCTCCTCTCACCCCTCCTCCATCCCTCAAGAAAGAATGTAATATATCAATTATACATGTGAAGTCATGTAAAATATATTTCCATATTGGCTATGTTGCAAAAGAAGACACCCACAAATAAAGAAAGTTAAAAAAGCATGGTTCAATCTGCACTCTGTTCAACAGTTGTCTTTCTACAGGAGTATAGCATTTTTCATTGTGGATCTTTTGGCATTATCTTGGTCAGAGTGGTTAAGTCTTTCACAGTTGATAATCAGTACAATATTGTCATTCCTGTGTCTAGTGTTCTCTTGATTCTGCTGACTTTACTTTGCATCAGTTCATAGAAGACTTCCAAGGTTTTTCTGAAATCATACTGCTCATCATTTCTTATATCACAATAGTATCCTATCAGATGGAGTCAGGAAGACTCTTCCTGAGTTCATATCTGGTCTCAGACACATAACTAGCTGTATGACCCTGGTCAATTCACTTAACCCTATTTGCTTTAGTTCCTCATCTGTAAAATAAGCTGGAGTCAGAAATGGCAAACCAATTCAGTATCCTTGACAAGAAAACCCCAAATGGGGTCACAGAGTTAGACACAACTGAAAATTACAACAAAAAATCCCATCACAATCATATACCACAACTTGTTTAGCTATTCTACAAATCATGGAACTCACATCTATTTCCTAATCTATGCTACCACAGAAAGAGCTGTTGTAAATATTTTTTGTGCAAATAGGTCATTTTCTATTTTTTGGTAATGGACTTCTTGAATTGTCTCACAATATTTTGCATATTATAGGACCTTAATATCCCAGAATATCAGAGTTGGAAGTAACCTCAGCTAGTCCAACCAATACCTGACCAAGAATCTCCTTTACAATTGATCACCCAGGCTTTAATTGGTGGCCACATGAAAGGAACTCACTACCTCCAAGGCATTCCAGTTCCATTTTTGGATTCTTCTAATTGTTAGGAAGTTTTGTGTTTACATCAATCCAAAATTTGTTTCTTTCAACTTCTACCCATTGCTCAGAGTCCTGGCCCCTGGGCGAGACAGAACACATCTAATATTTTTCTACATGATAGCCCCTGAATTAGATTTGGAATCAGAAGACTTGGGTTTAAATCCCAGTTCTATCAGCGACTACCTCTGAGACTTTGGACAGATCATTTTACCTCTCCAAGGCTTGATTTTCTCATCTGTAAAATTAAGGAATTTGACTAGATGATTTTTAAGGCTCCCTCTGGTTATAAACATATGATCTATGATCCTATGGTGACTTGAAAACAGCTATAATGTCCCCAGTGAGTCTTTTCTTCTCCAGAATCTAGATTCTGCCCTTTCAGAATTAGAAGTAACTTGAAAATGCTGGCTAAATCTAAACTGATCTAATCCAATAAGCATTTAATGAGCATCTACTAAATCTAAGGCCCTGTCCTAGGTGCTGGAGATAAAAAGATAAAACAAAAATGCAACCCCTGCTTTTAAGAAGCTTATACTATTGGAAGAATGCCACATATATTTAAAAGACAGTGTTATTCTATTTCTTTGAAACTTAGAATATTAACAAGGTTTCAGAGAGCATGAAAAGAAGCATTTGAGACAAGGTGAATTTGGGGAAGCAGGAGATTCAGGGGAGGGTAAAAAGAAAGGGAACAGACTGATTTAGCACCTTAGGGTTGCAGTTTTGGATACAACAGAAGTTTCTTTTAATCTCACTAGGCTTTGTTCAACTCTAGTTCCCCTTGTAGAACAAAAGAGGCAGAAGAAAAAAATGGATTTTCTAGCCACTTTTCATCTCTAACATAGAAGAAGCTCCTTGTGAATATATATAAATGCATTCCACTTTAGTTTCCTTTGAAAAAGACAGCATATAAAGGAGTTTCTATAGATAAAAAAGAAGCAGGAGCAAGAGGTTTGCAAAATACTTACCTGCTTGCTGTAGACTTTAGAAGGCAGCCACAAAACATTTCCCCTTTAGATGCCATTTTTATATATTCACTGAAATACCAAGACCCACCTTCTTGTTTCCACCTGCACAAGAATAAAAATTTAGCTGCTGTCATCTGTTCAATATGGGTTGTGAAGAGCACATTGTCCCAAAGCAGTGGGGCTCACTGGAAGGAAGCAAATATCACATCACAGCAGATAGACTTGTTTTTCTTAGTTCACAAGAAACTAAATAACAAATTCTATAAGGTAAGGCTTCAGTTCTCTATACGTTCCTTACACACCCTAGTAAGTATAAAGTTCACAAAAATTGATAATACAAATGACCATAACCTGTTGGGGCTATTATTGCATTACCAATTTAGTTCAATATAATGCAAAATAAGTTTATCAAGTACCTAATATGTGTAAGGCACCGTGATAAATTCTGGGGTGGGGTGGGGGACAAAAATGAAATAGCCACTGCCTTTAAGGAGCTTACATTCAACTTGGGGGAAAGGAAAGAAGGAAGCAAGCATATGTCATATGTCTACTCTCTGTTAAACACTGTATTGAGTACTTGAAAAATATTACCTAATTTGATGCTCACAACAACCATAAGGAATAAGTACAATTATTATCCCCATTTTAGAACTGAGGAAACTGATGCAGACAATAGTTAAGTGACTTGCCCAGAGTCATTCAGCTATTAAGTGTCTGAGGAAGGATTTGAACTCAGGTATTCCTGACTCCAGGTCTCTTGACAGAACCCCCTAGGTGGGGTAAAGAGGTGGGTGAGACAAAAGATAAGTATGATATGTGGTAATTTTAGGAGAGAGATAGAGGTAGAGATAGAGGTAGAGACAGAGGTAGGAAGAGAAAGAAGAAGAGGTAGAAGAGAGGGAGAGAGAGAAAGAAGAAGAGGGAGAGAGAGTGAGAGTGAGCACTAACAATTGATGGGGAATCAGGAAACTCTTCATGAAGGTGTCCCTTCAGCTGAGCCTGAACCCTGAAGGTCAAGATTCTGAGAGGAAGAATTGAAGAAATATAATATTTCTGGAATGGGAGGTCAGATCTTGCTAATGCATAGGGATGGCAGATGGCATGCAAGTTCAGAGAACAGCTACTAGCAGTGATTGACCACCCACTGCCACAGTATCCCGACTGTTTATCACCAGTCTTCTCATCTTAGTGTTATATGACTGTGAAATCATGGACAGCTATGATGTCCAGAGACTCAAAATTTCAGGTACCCTAAAAGGTAATGGAAAGATGCATGGTGGGTATATGTAGGCTTAACCATATTATCAGGGGATCTAAATTGAATCCTGGATTTGCCTCTCATCCATGTAACCACAATGAAAGATATAAACAGTGAGGTGATGTAAGGGCTAGAGTCCTAGACCTGGAGTCATGAAGACCTGAATTCAAATATGGACTCAGAGACTTATTAGATATGTGACCCTGAGTAAGTTGCATAACCCCGTCTGACTCAGTTTCCTCACCTGTAAAAAGAGGATAGTAATAGCACCTATTGGAATATGACTGTACTGTAAGAAATGATGAGCTCAATGGTTTTAGAAAAACCTGGAAAATCTTAAATGAAATAATGAAGAGTGAAATGAGCAGAACCAAGAGAACACTGGATACAGAAACAGCAATATTGTTTGAAGAACAACTGTGAATGACCAAGTTATTCTGAGTATTATAAATACTCAAACCAACTACAAAGGACCTATGAAGGAAGTTGCTATTCATCTTCAGAGAAGAACTGACAAATAGAAGTATGCATACTATGGTTTTACATACATTTCTATATATGTATAAAGTGGTGGTCTTCTCTAGTGCTGGGTGGGGAGAGGGAGGGAGGGAAACAGTTCAAAACTTAAAATGTTACCAAAAAATAAATTAAATTAAATTTGTTGGGAGGGTCAAGTGGAATAATATTTTAAGGCATTTTGCAAACCTTAAAGTACTGTGTAAATGTTAATTATTGTTATTATTATGTTATAAATTATATAATGTTATTATATATAATATAATGTATGAATAATTATTATGCGACCCTGTCCCTTTTGATTTGCCACAGCTTTGTTCTCATTCTGTTGTTTAGTCAATCAAAACCCTGTTAAAGGTTCTCCTCTAGCACGGTGTTTCTTATTATAAGTTAAAACCATACAATATTCTTTGAAAAATGTAGCAACAGAGAGAATTTTGTTCAATGCCTCTCTGATTATCAATGTCAAGAGGGACATAAAACGGGAAAATTCATGCTTGCCAAATGGGTTTCCTACTGTCATGGAGGATTTCCAGTACAGAATTCAAAGAGAAGAGGGATTTCCGATAGATGATGAGGCCCTCCAGATGCTCCTGGTTGTGGATAACATTGTGCTGACTGCATCAAGCCCCAGAACAGTAAAGAGCCTCCTAAATGAAATCCATAATCATTCAAAATAGTTTGCCCCAAATGATGATGATGACAGTGATGACAACTAGCTTTTCTATAACCACGCTTTAAGGGTTTCAAAGCACTTTACAAATATGATCTCATTTTATTGTCACAACAACCCTAAGAGGCAGGTACTATTATTATCCCCATTTTACAGAAGAGGAAACAGACAGACAGAAGTGAAGTGATTTGCCACAGGTCACACAGCTAGTTAGTGTCTGAACCCACATTGGAACTCAAGTCTTCCTTACTCTGGTTCCAGCCACCTAGCTACCTTCACATAGGAAAAAAATGAAATAAGGAAGGAATGGCTATTGTCCAGAGTATGGTATATAGTTGTATGAACAATCCATGCGGTTTGTTCATTAATCCATTTATTTGAACAGACACTTTGTGTGGACAATGATCTGGGGGAATGGAATGTGAGGAGGACAGTAAAATAAACTACTTTCAGGAAATTATATAATGCTTTGAAGGATGGAAGAAAAAACAACAAGCAAGCATTTATTAAATGCTTACTAATTCCTAGAAACTGTGCTAAGCACTTTACAAATATTATCTCATCTGATCATCACAATAACTCTGGGAAATTGGTGCTATTATTATCCTTATTTTTGAGGAAATAGAGGTAGATAGAGGTTAAGCAACTTACCCAGAGTTATACAACAAGTAAGTATCTGAGGAAAGATTTGAACTCAGGAATTCCTAATTCCATGCAAAGCACTCTACCCACTGTGTCCCTTAGCTGCCTTTAATGGTCCCAAGTGTCTTCCTGAAATAAGGCCCATCTTTTTGACAGTGATATTCTTCCAGTGGTGATGCACAACTGTATACCATGGAATATCAGTTTCCCAAAGTATGAAAGTTGAGAACCATCCAAAGGACAAAAGAGAGTCATATGATGGTAAATAAGCAGGGTACAACATATTACGACAAACAGTTACACAGCAGAAAGTGTAGGAGCTGCCAATGGAGAGCTATATTTACAACTGGAAAAGACAAACAAAACAAAACAAGATGGACCAATCACACAGTGAGAGCAAGAGATGACCAATGAACTGCTCCATTGGTGTCTCCTCAATGCCAAGAAAAGGAAAGGAAGAGCCTGGCATATTGGATGGATGTCCCTGGAAAGAATCATTGAGGGATGTGAAAAAGAGTCCCAAGGGAAGGGGCAGATATGAATCAGTTGTATTTTGTGTTATCCAACATAGTACTTGATGAAATTACACATCTCATTATCACTCAGTAAGCCCCTGCATTTGGAGTAGTCTGATTGATCTGTCATTTAGGTGTTGTTTTTTTAAACTTGTATTTAAACGTATTTCTTTCTTAATTATTTTAGGGATTACAAATGAAATGTACTTTTGTAGGTATATACTCCTATTATCATGGAATCAGAATTTTGGAGCTTCATGGAATCTTTGAGTCCATATAGTTCAGCTGTCTCATTTTAATGATAAGGAAAGAGATGTTGGAGTATTTGTTTAAGGTCACATGGAAATTTCGTGGGAAATCCAGGACTAGAAAATTCACATCTTGAGATTCTTTAAATGACATCCCACTGCTAACTCGTTATTTCTTCTTTTTAAATAAGCTGTTGCTCCATTTACTTTTTGAGGTTCCTCCATATGTAGTAGTTCCAATATCATCTGTTTGGAGAAGCCTCTCTGAGATCCATGAAGCTTTGGGGACATGGTATATAAAGTTCTATGAGGACATGTAACAGGATACCTCTGCCTTAGAAGTGTCCCTTCCTCCTACCCTTCTTTGGAAGTTTCTATACCTGGGAATTTCTATGTCCCATGTCTTTATACTTGAGCCTCTTACCTAATCTTTAGTCACCCAGCCTATGATGTCAGAGATAGTGAATCAACCAGACATGCCTAAACAAAAACCTACTCATCTCTGTAAAGCCCTTGGAGGGCATTGAAACTTCTGGAACAACTGAATCTTCTGTTTCCTTCAAATAACACAGAAATTTGTCTCAATTCACTACCTATTCTTATTATGATAAATTACCAATTAGGAAGTCACACCTAAACACATCAGTCACCCACAGTTTTGAGCTGACTCAAAAATACCTGCTTGTTAAGTGTTTTTATTTAATTTCTCCATTGAGAACACAAAGTATTGTATTCCATTTTCTATTAACTTCTCCATCATGCCACATATAAATTTCTGCCCACATTGGGAGCCAAAGGAACTCCATGAATCCACTATTATTAATATAGGAAAACATCTTAATTTGTTTCTCTCATTCTAGAAAACCCTCAGTAGAGACTTTGAACATTGTGATCCCAGCACTAAGGGATGAAAGCAGACTGAATTAATCTTTTACAATTATATATATATATATATGTATGTATATGTATACATATACACACACGCACATACAAACATATACATATGGATATATATATATAAACACATATATGTATATATTATATGTGCATGTCCAGTGTTTAGCTACAATCAGTTATTTTTGAGAGCCACATGATTATTACATTAGGCACTGTGTTTGGAACTGGCATTTATCACTGAATGAGGGGGGTCCTTTTATATGCATCTGTCTTAGTGCAAATGGTTAGTGTTTAAGATTAGATTAAATGATATTTGATAATTGGTGAAGATTAGTGATCTAATTTTATGTAGGTGCCTTTGGTTCTTTAAATTTTGAATCATATGTATCTATCTTATTTAAATGTATCCTAGGATTTTAAAAGTCATTTTATACTTTTAAAAAAATCCCAGTGATGACAACCTTAATGACAAACTGTCTAAATCTGAAAATCATCTCCACTAAGTACACCAAGGCCCATCCCCAAAGGATTTGTCAGTTACTGATTAATCATTTGACCTGGGCATATCCACAAAACAGCTAAAATAGCAAAGTGACACCACCACCACCACCACCACCACCCCTTCTCTGGAGCAATTGTCCATTTTTGCAACAACAGTGGTAGTGGAGTTGTAGAAAAGGGGATTTAGAATAGTGAAGAATCGTAGTTTTTAAGCCATATATGAACATTTATTTAACTATTGATGCTCTTCATGTGGAATCTTCACACCCCCCCAACAGTGAACAGTGAGCAGATTCCTCCAGAGAAGCTGAATAATATCCATATTTATATTTTATAAAGTGTTAAGTATCTATTATGCACCATGCACTGTATACAATGTTTAGCATTGTGCCTGACATAATAAATGCTTAATAAATATTTATTGACTGACTACTAACTCAAAAGGTACATTCTCATTATAAGTGACACTAGAAAACATAAAAAGTTGAAGCTAAATGAAAGACTATTTTACAGTTTCTCCTTAGATAAAGAAAGGAATTGGAATACTCATTGAAAAAAATAATTGATCCTGATAATCCATGCATGAAAAGCCAGGTAGATGAACAATGCAAATTTACGTAGCTTATGACGTGAATTTGGATATGTGGCTTAGTAAATTAATAATTTTTATTTTTTACAAATGTTTTCCTCCCAACAATTCTGGGAGATAGTCAAGTATCTTTGTCCCTGTTTGATAGTAAAGAAAACTGGAAGATGAAGAGTTCATTGACTTTCCCAAGAATACAAAGCAAATAAATAAACGTTGGAGTTAGAATCTGAACCTTTGTTTCTCTTGATTCTTAGCCCAGGACTCTTTTCTCTGTACTATCATTCTTCAATATGTGATCTCAGGATGACTTAGGGTGCCTGAGACTCTTCCAGGGGGTCCATTAAGTCAAAACTATTTTCATAATATTATTAATATTTGCCTATTAAAATAATCTTCCATTATCCAACTACATGTCTGTGTGAGGCCACATTTTCTTCATATACTTTATCCAAAATGACATATCACAAATAATTGAATGCAGAAGCAGATATGAGAATTGAGCCATCTTCTGTGATGGTCATACTTTCTATTAGGATTTTTGAAAGAGTAAGAGATAATAATGCTTTGTTGATAATTATATGAGAATCACATAAGAAAGCTATGACCCATTGGGAAGACACATAGAGAAAGAAGCTGACTATGGGAAACCTCGAAGCTTCCTGGAGCTATTTAGCTGAGCTATCAGACTGATAGTTTTACCTGGCTGCCCTCCAGGCACTGGAGTCTATATTTCTCACCAGGTATGCAAGGAAATAGGATGAGATAGAATATAGTTAAATGGCTTCTCCTCCCTGTTGTGATCTTTGAGACCAAGAATGCTTGGGGAAGACCCCTCCACAAGTGATCCTTGAGAACACCTGTTCCTGTGGTGACAGTGAGAACTGAGATACAGGAGAGGTGAGGAGAGCAGAAGATCCACCTTTGCCAGTAATAGTTAAATATAGCCACTTTGGAGTCTACTGTTCAGCGTCATAAGTGCATTTAACCAATAGGCCAAATGGATGAATTCTTTGGTGCTATGATGAGAAGGGAGATTAGAGAACCAAGGAAGGGGGAACAAGAGCCAAAAGAATCATCAGTTATTTTTTAGGAATTAATCCAGTACCTTACACTTTCTATATAATGTGAGATAAATATGGAGAAAAGATACAGGTTGTACATGCTCAGTTTGAGGAAATCTGATGTAGCTCAAGCTTCAAGTTCTATCTAGTGGCTAATGCAGTTATAGAACCCAAAAGAAAACCCTTCAAGTCACAATGACCCAGTGCATGGGTCAAAATATTTCATGTGTGCCCTCCCCACCACCTCCATGTGACATATAAGGGGAAACATTTCAGATTCTTAAAGGCAGAGACCTATTTCCAAAACTCAAGGCTGAGAGTTCTAAAATGCTATTAAAGACATGGTTATAAACAAAACAAAACACCCACAACCCAATCAATGCATCAAAACTAAGTGTATATACTATGTTGATTGCTATCAGCATGGCTATTTCATGAAACAGTGATTCTTGACTTGTGGGCCATGGACCCCTGAGGGCTCAAGGAGTTATTTCATGGAATAAGCAAATTCCTATGTTCACCAATCATCTAATCAAAATACTCAGCATATAAATAAGCAAACATGTCTTCTGTTGACTAAATAATTAATGGCTCTGATGTGTGTATGTGTATGTGTTTTAAAATGTGTGTATATGCTTTTGTCTCATTCCTCTTGTGAGATTAAAATTGGATATTAGATCATAAATCTACCCTACTTAACCTTTTCCTTAATTTATCTCCCAGACTAGTAAATGGAAGAAGCTTCTGGTTTTCTAGATAGAGCTTTTATTGTATGGTAGTCACAAGGTGATGTTGATTAGGATAGGAAAGTAGAAATACAATACAAATCATCTTAAGTCTAGGCTTAGTCTATATTGTGTATAAAACTCACCAAAAACGGAAGGCCACCTTTGGGGCGAGAGACCGAGTCAAGCGCGTGCTGTTAACCGAGAGCCGGGCCGAGTCAAACTCCAGTCCGCGTCTGTCTGTGCAGCGCAGCCAGGAGACCAGTGGAGCCAGAAAAAAGGCCCCACTTCTATTCTCTCCTTTCCTTTTAAGCTCGCACCCCGGAAGTCAAGTGCTCAGCAGGCAATCTGGCCTGCGTCGCAGGCGGACTGGTGTGCGTAGCTCATGCTGTTGGTCTCCTCCCCAAAAGGGTGGTCCTAAAAAAAACTGGCGTTTCTCCATTATCTAACCGACTGTTAAAACTTTTTACCACATTCCCCCCTTTTGTTCCTCAAGAAACAAAATATTTCCTTGACGGAACAGTAAAAAGAATATAATAACTATTGCTAACTAATAATATGTGAACAACAATATAGAAAAGGAAGAGAGGAAAGTTTTGTCCAGAGGGGTGATTTTTTTTGTCCTCATGAACCGACGCTTTGACATTAGTCTTGCAAAGGGAGAGCCTCTGCAGAGAGTACATGTTACAGATAGTGTATATTATAACAGAAAGGAGATAGTAAAAACTAACAAAACATATAAAGTCTCTGAGTTCTCTTGTCTTCTTGAAGTGGTAAGATGTCATCAGGAGGAAACTGGATTCTGGACTCTGGTCTGGATTCTAGTCTGGAAAAACTGGATTCTGGACTCTGGTCTGGAAAACTGGATTCTCTTCTTTAACTGTTTGAATTGCTGTATTTTTACTAAACCTTAGCATAGCATTGTCAGTGATCAAATTAATAAGTTCCATTACACTCTGCATACTGCATTTTGAACTTCATCTATCATGCCCCAGCTCTTCATCCTGAAGAATCATTCCAGTACTGAAATTCATACATTGGAAGTAACTTCTGCTACTGTGGCCTCTCCCTCTGATTGGATGGCTCCATTTAAGAATTTCTAGGAAGCAGCTAGGTGGCACAGTGGATAAAGCACAAGCCCTGGATTCAGGAGGACCTGAGTTCAAATCTGGCCTTGGACACTTGACACTTACTAGCTGTGTGACCCTGGGCAAGTCATGTAACCCTCATTAACCCACAAAAACAAAAACCAAGAATTTCTAGAGCTTCCATTCAAGGAGAACACCTATGGTAGCTGTTTCTCATTCCTCTTCAGGCTACATTCAGGATTCTTCTAGCATGACCCCACACCAGTTAACTTTGTCTCCCTCCCCCATTTTCAATATCTTTGTATGTGTTGTCTTCTCCTGTTAGAACATAAACTCTCTGAAGGCAGGGACTATCTTTCTACTTATCCAGGATGGGCCAGAAGTCATGATGTTTTTTTGTTTTGTTTTGTTTTTAGTGAGGCAATTGGGGTTAAGTGACTTGCCCAGGGTCACACAGCTAGTAAGTGTTACATGTCTGAGGCCGGATTTGAACTCAGGTACTTCTGACTCCAGGGCTGGTGCTCTATACACTGCGCCACCTAGCTGCCCCAAGTCATGATGTTTTAATAGTTTTTTGAAAATTATTTTTTCTTTGTTTTTTTTACATTTATGAGATTTTCTTTTTTCACAAATAATATAAATTCATCTCCTATATATTTTATATAATGCATTGATATCATAAATTAAAAACAAAAAAAGGAGTTATTAAATATTGAAACCCATTCATGACTTTTGGTTCACCCTGTATTTGTATTACCAGTATTTGACATTGTGCTTGGTACATAGTAAATGTTTTTTGCGTTTTTTTGGGTTTTTGTTTGTTTTTTGTTTTTTGTTTTTTTGGTGAGGCAATTGGGGTTAAGTGACTTGCCCAGGGTCACACAGCTAGTAAGTGTCAAATGTCTGAGGCCAGATTTGAACTCAGGTTCTCCTGAATCCAGGGCTGGTGCTCTATCCACTGCACCACCTAGCTGCCCCCCATAGTAAATGTTAATAAATGTTAGTTGACTGCCTAGTTAATTGTTGTGATTAATAAAATACTGTTTCATTTAAAGGCATTACCCTATTCATGGTAGCTCCTTGTTATTGAACAGATACCAGTAGTATGATTACTATCAGTATGCATGGAATCCTTGGAAGGTTTTGATATTAGCAAGGTGGAAGGAGGCAGTTTGGAAAGGAGGAAACTCTGGACCTAGAGGTCCTGCATTATTTTCTGAACCCCAGTATTATGGTGAGCCACCCAATTAACTCTCCCCATACTAAATTTGGCCCTAACAAAGGTGTCCCTAAACTTGAAGAGTCTAGACAGTACTGCCCAAATTCAACATTTTCAACAAACATTCATTGACGGTCATGTTTAAGGCCCCATGCTTGACACTGGGCATATGAAGATGAAAAAGATATAGTCCCTATCCTCAAAAATTTTCTATCTAGTGGGCACAATAAAACAGGAACAGAAATAACCATATTACTTGTAAATATGTGAAGGTGGTACAGCCTGCCCATGTACATGGGGAATATCTTAGATCAGTAGTGTTAAACTCAAATAGAAACAGGGGCCACTAAATTGTACATTAAGATCCCCATGGGGGGTAGCTAGGTAGTGCAGTAGATAGAGTACCAGCCCTAGATTCAGGAGGACCTGAGTTCAAATCCAGACTCAGACACTTGACACTTACTAGCTGTATGACCCTGGGCAAGTCATTTAACCCCAATTGCCTCACTAAAAAAAAAAAAAAAGATCCTTATGGGCCACATACTGACTTAGGAGACCACGTGTGTGTGTGTGTGTGTGTGTGTGTGTGTGTATACACACATATATATTACATATACATTAATTCATTCATTTATTAATACATTTGCATTAATAAATGAAAAACAGAAACTACATTTTAATCTGGTTTAGGAGGCACTCAGGAGTGCTGCATATTTGATATCTCTGTCTTAGATGATCCCTGAGGGCAGCCCCCATTTTGATTTCCTGCTTCCTCCAGGCCTACAGCAAAGTAGCCAGCAAGGGAGCATAGTATATACAGTGGATATCTAATGGCATTGAATTTAAGTCATCAGGTAAGTGTATATTTTATGTGTATGCTATCTGTCTTACTTGGAACCATTGTCACCTGAACTACCACAGCTCTCCAGGATCCGTCCCAGCTCTGCCTTCACAATGATGCATCTTGGTAACAGCATCAGTAGCCATTAACCTGCCCCAGCAAGAGCTCTTAATCTGTTTTTCTGTCCCTGGCCTTATGGAAGGAACAAAATGGTGGAATGAAAGTCTTATTCCAGAGAGACATCCCCCCCCAAAAAAAAAACATCAAAAAGGGGAGGAGGAAGAAAAGTTCCATTTGCAGTGCATATACCACATCGTGGTATACCAAATACCATTTCCTTACTTCTCATGGAGCCTTATTTCTATTCCAAACTCATACTTACATTTAGAAGTCATATCAAGGCTAGTGTCTTCCTATACTCTCTTTTCTATGCAGTACAAATCAAAATAAATTCCTCTTTTCAAGTAGGATGCCTTTTGTTTACAAAGTTTATTACAAATTATGGTAGGCAGCATTGCCTAATAGAAAGTTAGAAAAACATGGCTCAGTCTGTCCTGTAATACATAATGGTTATATGACTATAGGCAAGTCACTTAATTTCTCAGTCCTCTATGAAACTGAGACTGGAAGTTATTGATCTCCATTGGAGGAGGGATTTTATTTATTTATTTTTTTTAACCAAAGACTTCCCTCTACCATACCAATGCTGTGATGCTTTCATTTTCAGTGTCCTATTGGGGCCAGTTTCCCCCTAATAGGGTGTTTGGTTTTCTTAGGCCCCCAATTGAATAAAGCATCTACCATGTGCCAGCCATTGTGCTAAGTCTGGGGATACAATTAATAAAAAGTAAGACAGTCTCTTTCCTCAAAGAGCTTACAATCTAATGGAGGGAGACTACACAAAAGGAGGAAGGAAAGGTGGGAGGAAACACACCAAGAGATACCCAGCATCAGGGCATCTTGTTGCTTGGAACTGAAAAATCTAGGCAGGACAGCAGATGCAGAGTGGAGTGAGCCCCCAAATCCAGTTTCTATGGTCTATAAAGAAAGGCTTTGGGAGAAGTTTGGTACTTCACCTTCAAGCCTTCTATTTAGTGGGGAGAGGGAGTTGAGGAAGGTGGTGTCTATCAAAGCTTGAGTTAGCAGTATAGTGATGAGATTGGAGGGGATGAGTTTAATCTGGAGAACCAGGGATCTTTTTCTTTTTTTCTTTTTTTTTTTTTTGGTGGGGCAATGAGGGTTAAGTGACTTGCCCAGGGTCACACAGCTAGTAAGTGTCAAGTGTCTGAGGCCATATTTGAACTCAGGACCTCCTGAATTCAGGGCCAGTGCTTCATCCACTGCACCATCTAGCTGCTCCGGAACCAGGGATCTTTTTGAAAAAACCAGGCAGGGAAGCAGAGGTAGAGGGGAGAGATTATACATACAAATTGCTGGCCATGCTACATTCATGACAAATGCATAAGATAGGGTTATAGATTTAGACTTGGAAGGGACCCTAGAAGGTATATAGTCCCAAAATTCTTAAACTGTGGGTCTCAACCCCTTATGAGGTCATGGAACTGAATGTGGGGGGGTTATGAAAAATTTGACAATCATAAAAGGTTATGTATACCTATTTGATATACTTATATACCTGGGGTCACATAACAATTTCTTGGATGAAAAGCGATCATGAGTGAAAAAAGTTTAAGAAGTCCTGCTCTAGTCCATCCTCTTTCTTTTACACATGAGGAAACTGAGAATCAGGGAGATTCTTTGCCCAAGGTCACAAGGGTTAAAAATGCAGACACAAGATTTAAGCCCAGGTCTTTTTGACTCCAAATCTAGACCTTTCCTCTCTGCCTTACCTTAAAGGCACAAAGGATCATGGAAGAAAGAGTCACAAGAGACATTGCTTCCATGTATATAACTTTTTGGCTGCTTTCAGGTAAGAAAAAAATGGTCCATAACACAATACTGCAGTTATAGCAAATAAGGATGTTCTATTTTCTCTCTTTTTGTTAGCTCCTTGACAAAAAGATGACAAAATAACTCAGTTTTCATTCTGAGAGATCAATATGTGCTGTTTGGCATTATCTGGTTCTCAAAGTGATTTTTAGAAATACCATAGACTTCAGTAATTCTCATGTCCCTGTTATTAGTCTTGGCAGAAAAATTGTTTAATGAAGTACCAAGCTTTGAGGGAAAATTCAATATGTGCAATGGGGTAAATAGAATAACTTTACAAGGAGATTCCAATTTTAAAACCTGTCTGAATGGCTAACAGATTGACAAAACCTTAATTTTACTCAACAAATACTCCTGACCACAATTGCAGCAAATCTCACCACTGGGGGGAAAGACCACCTTGGATGTCATATAGTTTGGGGGGTGGGGGAATCATAATAGGTCAAAGGTTCAGGTGGAAGAGAACACACTCCAAAGTTTTTTACTTTGTGCAGTAGTGTGAGTCCAAACCAACTTTACAAATTTTGTGCATAAGGGCTCTTAACTTAGAAGAAGCCACTTACTTTTCAACCATTAACACCATATAAATTCCTTCTGAACAGAGATAAAGTGGCATACTCAAAGAGGGCTTCAAAGCTGCTAATTAGAAAATGAGATCTGCCTGTGGGGAAAAGTTGAAGGACAGGCAATTATTTAGCCTGCTGAAGAGAATGGTGTAGAGGGATTTTTTAAAAAGCCAGTGTATGGAATTTGAGATTTCTCATATCAGAGGAAATCTTAGAGGCCATTGAGACCAACTGCCCCATTGCTCTGAGAACAAAGGTGAAGTTTGGATAAGTAAGGAACTGGAAAGTAAGAATGTCAAAGTCCACAGGGTTGTCAACATGCCAACAGGGGCAGGATGAAGAAGCAAAATGGGAATCACATGTTGAAGTCATTTAGGAATAGGGAGGTGATGGATACAGAATTGTAGAGGGAAATGCTCCGAAGGAAGATAGCATGTCAGGAAGACAGCATGTCTTTGGAGGGTAGCATCAATCATTGAATAAATACCAAGCATTTAAGTTTCTTCCATGTTCCTGTGCTCTGTTGGATACTGAGGATACAAAAATAAAAATTAAATGGTCTTTTTACTCAAGAAGCTTATATTCTATCAGGGGAGACAACATGTATGTATATTAGTACATAACACACATGTGTATATGTATATATACACACACACATACACATACATATATATGTGTATATACACATACACATATACAGGGTGGGCCAAGAGTCACAAAGCAATGAAGGGGTTTCAATATTTAATAACTGCTTTCTTTTTTGTTTTTAATTTATAATACCATAGGATCACATACAGTATACATAGGAAATAAATGTGTTTGTATATATTATATAATATATATGTTATATTGTATATACTATATATATAATTTTCAAAAAGTTATTGAAGCATCAGACCCCTTCGTGACCTTTGGCCCACTCTCATTATGTGTGTGTGTGTGTGTGTATAGGTAGCTAGATGGCTCAATAGATAGAGCACTGTGCCTGGAGTCAGGAAGAGCTGAATTAAAATATGGCCTCAGACACTAGCTGTGTGACTCTGGGTAAGTTACTTAACTTCTGTTTGCCTTAATGCTCTGGAGAAGGAAATGGAAAACCACTATGAGTATCTTTGTTAAGAAAACTCCATGTTCAGTATAGGTGTGCTATGGTCCATGGGCTCATGAAGAGTCAGACATGACTAGATGACTGAACAATAATGTCATGTATACATACGTATACATATACATATATGATATGCATATAAAACAAACACTAAGGTATTTGTTGGGGGAAGAGGGAAGGTCCCAGCAACCAGGAGGGAAGGAAAGATCTAATGGAGGTGTATTTTTAGATGAAGAAAATGGGAGAAAGGTTGATGGATCATTGTGGTAAGTGGCAAAGTGGTAGCAGAAAGTAAAAGCCTATTGGAGCCACTAGTGTTTTCTTTCCCTGGCTTAGGTATGAGTTGAATGAGTGTAGGGCTTCCACACTAGAGAGAAGCAGGAAATATAGTTTGGAGAGAATGAATCTTTTATTAAGGAAGAATTTAGAACTAAGTGTTATCTTAGAAATAACTGCTCAGAAAAGTTATCTCACTTGCCTAAGAGAGATAAAACAAAGGTTAAAGATAAAAGAAGCCCTGTCTCCCACCCCAATAAATTGGAGATTCTCTGGGGAACAGTGGAAGAAGATAGAATGAGAGGTTAGAATAATTATATGTTTATTGAGGTAAGGACTTCTTTCTGTGCCCACTATCACTACCTTTGGTGTAGGCCTTCCTTACCACATACCTGGACTATTAAAATAGTTTCCACAACAAGACAAAAGTGCTAGACTTGGAGTCAGGAAAACCTGTGTTTGAATCTCACCTTTGACACATATTAGATTATAGGAAGAGGGAGAAAACATTGTTGTATTGTTTGAACGTATCCCTGCATGGCTGGGAAGCTGGAACACCTTTACCTGCTATTTAGAAACCCTTAACTAAGGACCTAGGTTATGCTGACTGGAGACCCATTCAGATGTGAAGATTGATGCAAGGAGTTTTCTCACAATTCTATCTCTTTAGCAACCCACATGTCATTTGAAAATTGGCTCCATACTGATCAATCAATTATTGTTTCCATGTTCCTTTAATTGCATATAGATACTTGGGGGAAGCAGAACATCTCTTTTTCTTATTTCTAAGAATTGGACCTATTCACTCTCCCTCTTCTAACTTGAAAAGTCCCTAATCTTTCCTCTAATTAGAAATCAGATTACCTAATGCTGTATCAAGTTGTTTCCTTTTAATTAATTGGTCTTATTTGGCTAATTAATTTTAATGTATAAATGTCTATCTCTCCCTGTATTTGGGGTCCAGCTTTAAGCTGAGGAAAGGACCTGGTCCTAATTTGTTGGACAGTTGGCATTCATTTCTTAATAAATACAAATGCTGGGGCAGCTAGGTGACGCAGTGGATAGAGCACTGGCCTTGGATTCAGGAGGACCTGAATTCAAATCCGGCTTCAGACACTTGACACTTACTAGTTGTGTGACCCTGGGCAAGTCACTTTGGCAGGGCAACCACTTAACACTGGTTGCCCTGCCAAAAACAAACAAACAAATAAATAAATAAATAAATACAAATGCTTAGAAGCTCAAGCTTGGTTTCCTCAGTCATTTAATTTTTTACCTAATACATTACTCCAGGACATTCTACACATATTTTGAAGTTTCCTTTGAAGTTTCCTATCCCAAAATCTAGGGTACATGCTGGTATGCCTGACTTTTCTTATCTTTCTCTACCAACAATTCTAAGATGGATTGGTCATTTATGCCCAGATGACATGATGGCTAATATAGAGAATCCTAGAGATTCAACTATGAAGTATGGTAATAATAATTTCAATAAAATGGCAGTATATAAAATAAATCCACATAAACCATCAACCCTTCTCTGTTTTATCAACAAAACTTAGCAGGAAGAGATTAAATCCTCTGAGCATAATAATAGAATAAATCAATATGGTCAGAAAACTAAAGAATAGGGAATGTAGAATAGGGAGCTAGATACTAAAAGTAAAAAGGAAGATGACTCCCAAAATATCCAAGAGATTATAAATATCTCTAAATAAATAATGCAAGACAAAGGAAACTGAATCAATATCTGCTGAAGCACAGTCTTGTAAGTTCCTTAAAAAAGCATGGAACCATAGTAGAAATTTCCAAGATGGTTCAAGAGTGAAATTAAAATTTTGAGAAAACTTAGAAGCAAATAAATGGCAGAATTAATGACTTTTGCAGAAGACATCATTAGCAGAATAGAAAAACTTGAATCTGGAAACCAATTCCTACCAACAAATATACTTAAATTAAATGAAAGAAATCTGGAGAAGAGAAGCAAAAAGTAATAGTTAAAAACGTATGAGTTTTATATAAGCAAAACACATTAATCTGTAGCGCAGGGTTTATGTTGACAACTTAAGGATCATAGGTCTCCCAGAAGAACATGACAAGTCAAAAAGACCTTAATAACATATAATAAACAATACAAATGCCAAATGTGGTGGCACACACTTGTAGTGCCTGTTACTGGGGAGATTAAGGCTGGTGGATCTCTGGCACTCGAGAGTTCTGAGCTGCAAACCTGAACCTAACCATTTATGAAAAAAGTTCGGCATTCAATTAAAGAGAGGGATGTAAGCATTCCTGAGGGAAAAATGGAAGGGAGATAGTTAAATGGAAAAAAATCTTTGCAGCAAGTCTCTCCAATAAAGGTATGATAACCACGATGTTCTTTCTCTTCTCATCATGTCCTCATGTTGCTACTCCTGTATCTGATAGGCAGTTCACTCTGCTGAGATATCTGGGCCTGTTCTTCCCATAGCTTGACTTTCAGTGATGAGGGCTAACTATTCTTACTCACAAAACTCCACAGGTCTAATGCCTTGACTGACCATATATGCTTCCTTCTAGTTATGGTGTCCCCAACTGGGCTAGCTTAACTTCAAGATACCATGTCCAATGAAGGGAGATAAGAATGAAAATCCCCTACCACTTCACCCAAGAAACAAGGTACAATTTCCTCTCAAGAGTTGGGCTCTTTAACTATATCTGCTTCTTTTTTCTTCTGACAGAAGTCATACCACTACCTAGACTGACTTTACAGAAGGTGTGTCATACCTTTTAAAGATAACCAGTGGATGGCTACCATTTCAATTAATTTATTCTCATGAAAAACGTCATACCTTATAAAGGAATAGAGTAGACATTTATTTTAAAAGTTAAACACTTTGTCCCTGTTACCTGTTATCTTGACTTCTGCAACCTAATCATCTAGACTAGGGAGAAATCAGTAGTATCCTGATCAATTCCCTCCTATGCACACTACCTGTATTTAGTGCTACACTGGTCCTTACTAAATATTAAAAGAATCAGAGGGAAGGCCTCCAGTGCATTGGCAGTACTCTCTATAGAAATTTACAGCAAGATATTTACTAGAACCATAAAGGACACAAAATCATGGAGGATTTTTGATCAGCACCAATGGAAGGAGTACTTTTATTGGTGACACAATGAGTCCACTGATATAAAAAAAGATATGTTAAAATCATTAGGAAAGGAGCAGATAGGTGGCACAGTGGATAGAGCACTGGCCCTGGAGTCAGGAGGACCTGAGTTCAAATCCGGCCTCAGACACTTAACACTTACTAGCTGTGTGACCCTAGGCAAGTCACTTAAACCCAATTGCCTCAACAACAACCAAAGCAAAAATCATTAGGAAAGACTTTTCCCCAAAATACATTTTCCATGAAAAATGTTGAGGGCATAAAAACAATAGGCTACACCTGTGTTGTTTTTAGTCACACAAAAAATGACAATTGATTCTAATCACTTACAAATGCATTGTGTGTGAATAGCTCAAGATAAGTTACCACTATCATCAAAAAGCATGCATACCCTAGTGATGCTGGGTAAGTGAAGTCATTTTCATATAGAGAAGTTCAGATTTATTGTAAAAAAAACCAGTTCATTAATCTTAGGCAAAAAAACTAGTTGTCTAAATAAAATTCAATATGAAGACAAAATAAGCATTTTTAATTGAGTACTTTCTTAATTTTCAGAGATACAAATAAGACACCAAGAAGAAAATACAAGCTTAGAGGAGGTGTGACATTTCTTCTGCCAATTAAGAAAGAAACTGGGTACCTTTACACGGTTGTTACTGTTAAAAATATCTGTTCCTAGTTTTTATAATCTTCCAAAGATATCTTGGCTCTCCTCCCATGACTAACTCAAGGGGCTTAGATTCTTCTCTTAGAGTATGCTTCTGAAGTCTTGTGACTTGGTGATAACAATTATTCTTCTAAGTCCTGCTGCAGTATTTTGTTCAACTTCAAAAGTAATGATTTACCTTAAAGGTCAGACACTGGATACCATTTGTATCTTTTCCACATTCCAAGATATGTCTTCAAATCATATTCGGCATTAAAGCTCCAGGTGGACATTTGAAACTAAAAGGATTCATTTCCAAGCACAAGGCCCGGGCATTACAAGAATTGTCTATGATCTCCACAGAGGATCATGTCTCCACTAAAACCCCATTCCAATGCCACATCATTACTTGGAGGTGACCCTAGATTCTTGGAGGTTATGTCAAGGAAAGCCAAACTCTAGGAAGTCTTCCCAATCAGGAAAGACTTAGAATGCAATTCTAGGAATAAACCATTTTCTTCACACCAGTCTAACCTTAAAGAAGATCATCACCAAAGGTTGACCATCATGTAATAAATGTTTTTTGAGCATGCCTATCCATAATGGATACCTACTAAATTAAAAGGTGTGGGGCGGGGGCGGTGGGATTTGGGTCAGTGGAAAGGATATACACAGCAATTAAGTAAGGGATTATCTTGTGGAGTGGCAATCAAAGTATCAAGTGTCATGAAAACATTCATCAGCAACTAATTCAATTTTAAAACAGTAAAATACTGTGAGTTTTTTGAGGCTGTGTATACACAAATGTGGCCTCTGTCAGATGGTTCAAAAAAAAGAATTGATCTCTAGAGTCAGGAGGACCTGAGTTCAAGTCTGGCCTCAGACACTTGACACTTACTAGCTGTATGAACCTGGGCAAATCACTTAACCCTAACTGCCTCACAAAAAAAAAAGTAAAGAAAGAAAGAAAAGAATTGATCTCACCAAATTTCCCTAAGTCAACTCAACTATTCAAGCATCAGTTCCAGAATGCACTCCAGGGAACTTAACATTGTGTGTGTGTGTGTGTGTGTGTGTGTGTGTGTGTGTGTGTGACAGACCTCTCCTGGGAAGGATCATTAGCTCGAGGAGACAGTGTGGGAGTGTTGAGTATAACAATAATGGTGAAGGATAGGTGTGATTATTTTATTTTATTTTTGTTTATTTATTTATGTGTGATTATTTTAAAGAGAAGACCCATTATTGGCTCTCATGGGCAGGTAATTAAGTCATCTTTCCCATCCTCTAATTGGTTGATCTCCCAGCCCTTTATATCATTCTGTGGCCCCTGTAGTATCAAGCCATGGCCTTCACTTTGGAGACTACTTCTCTAGAGGGCAATCAGATATTTGCCAACTGCCCCATGTAGTAACCTGTATTTTGTATATTTTTCTGGAAAGGGGACAGAACAGCAGTGGTTTTCTGCCTCCTTAGAAATTCTAAGTGAATTGGTATCATTGGAATTTGCCAGGCCAGTTTTGTGACAATTACTTAGCCTTATGAAATATAAACCACAGGCTTCAGATAATAGGATTCATAGAATTAGAGCAAGAAAGGACCTTAGAGGTCATCCTATGCAACCCCTTCATTCTACAATCAGGAAACTGAGGCACCAAGAAAGGTTATACAGTTTAGCATCATATAACTAGTAAGTCTTTGAGATTGAATTTGAACCCAGGTCTTCTGACTCCAAGTCCAGAGCCCTTTTAGACTGGAAGATGAAATTCAGTAGGGTTAAATGTAAAGTCTTACACTTGAATATAGTTCTGGGCTGGACCTGACACAAGCCAGTTCCTTCAATATAGGGGAAAAAATGAGACAAGTCATTCAAGCAGTTAACAAAAGTAGAATTATATTCATCAAGGATAGGCTTTGAGGGCACCTTGAGTAGATCCAGCTGAGTGAAGTTCTCTTGCTTGGATTTACCCATCATGATCCACAAATCAAACCTCTGAGATTTCTCTCCTCTCTCCTTATCTGCTTTGTACACAGGTGATAAGGAAGTAAATCAACAGTCTAAGCCCTTGGTCTCTTGAGCCAATCAAGTTTCAAGAAATATCTCAATAACTTATAAAGGAAAAACTAGCCTAACCTTCATGTAGGGAGGAAGGGTTACAATATTGTGCTTACCATAGGTACAGAAAAAAATTATTTTCACAAGCACCAGAGGGGAGAATTATGGTTAGATAGCTTTTCCGAAAAATAGCTGGGGGTTTTAGGGAAGAACAAGCTCCATGTGAGTCAGTCATTTGTGATATTGTAACTAAAAAAGCCAATGTGATCTTGGGTTGCACCAAGAGGCAAAACTTTTGGGAGGGATGTATGGGGTGGTCAGAGAGGTCAAATATCTCTAGTATGAGAGTTTGCTGAGCCCTTTTCAAGGTTGTTCATCTACCTTTGGTGTTCACTTTTCACCCAACTCCATAACCAAAGCAGGCTCTGTGAGGTGCTTGGAGCTTGGTTAGACGTCAAAGATGCCAAAGTCATCCACAGCTTTCCAGGCCATAGCCAGTTGTCTTCACTTTTGTCACGCGACTTTGATGACCGTGGAAGAGTGAGGTTGAACTCTGCCTCACTTAGATCCAATTCACACGTAGGTCAAGCCATCACGTCTGATGTCATGAGTCCTCTTTGAAAACAATGGATGAACAACAACAATGCTATAGTAGGGATTCCTTTTGCTTATGGCCTGGACTATGTATCATTGCTGAAATCCCTTCCGACTCAAATTCTATGATCCTGTACTATTTCAATAAGCAGCTTTGATAAGAGCTGTGATGCTCAGAAGATAAATTCCATTTGTAACAGTAACCAAAAGACAAATATTTTCATAATATTCAAAATAATCCAGATTAGTTCAATTTGTTATACTTACTCTTGTAATTTATTCCATCCCCTCATATTTTTACTCTGAAGAGGCAGCATGATGTGGAGGAAAGGGATTTGTCCTTAAAGCTACAAAGACCTGGGTTTGTCTTCCCACTAACGAATACTGTCTGTGTGATCTTTGGCAAGTCACTTAAGGTACATAGGTAGAGGAAATTTTCTTGCCTGGGAATTCTCTACAGTAATGAAATCAGAGTTCCTGTCCCTCTCCTTATTTTTCCCCTAAAATAATATATGGGATCATTTTATACTATAAACCAGAATGAGACTCACATGAGCATCCTGAATATAAAAGAACCCATTATTTTTTTAAAATATGAGAATATAGAAAGGAGGTGCATTTCTTTCTTTTCTTTTCTTTTCTTTTTTTGGGGCAATGGGGGTTAAGTGACTTGCCCAGGGTCACACAGCTAGGAAGTGTCAAGTGTCTGATTCCAGATTTGAACTCAGGTACTTCTGAATCCAGGGCCCATGCTTTATCCACTGCACCACCTAGTTGCCGCAAGGGGGTGCATTTAACAATGATAGAGGTGAATTCTTAACCAAATAAGAGAGGTGATTATGGAAGATAATAGGTGATTGTGATTACCTGAAATTTAAAAGCTGTACAAGAACAAAGTCAAGGAAGATTGATTTATTAAGTGAGGTAGCACAAGGAATAGAGCACTGAACCTGGAATCAAGAAGACAGGAGTTCACATCTGGTCTCAGATACTTTTCACTTACCCTCTCTTTGCCTCAGTTTCCTCTATTGTAAAATTGGGGTAATACTAACATTTTACCTCCTAGGGTTGTTGTGAGGATCAAATGAAATTAAATTCACCTTGGCACTTGGTAGATGTTTAATAAATGTTTGTACCCTCACTTTCCCCCCTTTCTCCTAGCAAGTGTATGAGGGAAGAGTTAGGCATTGTGGTTTTAACTTTTTCCCAGTTACAAAGTGTGGCTGAGGCTGGGAGGAACAACAACAAGGAGTATAGGAAAGGGAACTTTTTTTTGCTTTCCCCAATTTGGAGTTTGAGAAAAATGCATTCACGTTAACCGATGACTTTTAATCACATTCAAAAAAAGTTCATTCTAATCTATGCTTAAAATGGACAATTTAGAATAGACTTGGAAAGAGCCCTAAAATGGCAGAAAGGAACTAATACCCTCCATTATAATTGTGGTTTTTCCATGCAATTTTTGGCTTTAAAATGATGGCTGAGAATAGAAAGCATATAACTGTAGTCATGGAATTGATAGAAGAAACACTGATAAAACTAGTCATGCCTATGCTGACAAACCACAGAAATAATTAATTTTGTTTCTTTCTTTTCAAACTCTAAGCAGATTTTCTCATGGCAATGAAGACCAATAGTAGACAAGGGAACACAAAAAAGTATATTCAGCAGCTTTAGAATCAACTCAGATTCCCCAGGGCATATCTATGGTGCCATAATCCAGAGTAGATTTAGGGAAAGGGCTCTATGCCTCTCAAATCAGAGGATGTGCACTCAAAAGACCCATATCAAATAAAATAATATTTATAAAAGCACTTAGCACAGTGCCTGACACATAGTAGGTGCTATCTAAATACTTATTCCTTTCCCTTTCCTTCTTTCCCCTTCCCCCAAATGTCTTCTTGGAGTGGCAGGAATTCCACACAACAAAGTACTATTGGGAAAAAATGCCCTGGGTAGAGTCAGCCTGAGATCAGGAGCCCAAGTGCCTTAAGAATAACAGTTCACCCCCAAATCATTGACTCTGCTTCCAGGCCAAGCTTCATGGCCATCATAGGAAGAGGAGAGACCTTTAAGGAGGAGGGACTAGTAATCCATTCATACTACCATCAACCCCAGGCTTCAAAGTACTTAACATAAACTAATTCAAATACAAAGTTATCTGCTCTCTCCAAAGTCACAATTGCTCTCTTACTTGACAATTCTTGACTTTATCTCAATCCATATCCTTCTAGATCTCTCTGCTATGTTTGATACTGTTAACTATCTTCTCTCCTCTTGGATACTCTGTTTCCTCTGCTTTTTATTGATTCTGTTCTCTCTTGGTTTTTCTCCCTACTTCTCTGATAATTATTTATGTTACCTCTGTTCACTCTTTATCTGGATCATACCTCCTGGGGATGTACCCCAAGATTCTATCTTGGGCCCTTTTCAATTCTCTATCTACAGTCTCATTCAACGACCTCTTCAGTTCCCGTGGGTTTAATTATTATTAATACACAGATGACTCCCAGATCTCTATATCCAGCCTTAGTCTCTGCTAAATCCTGAATCACCATTTTGAATTAGTTGTCCCCTTAGATATCTCAAACTCAGTAAGTCTAGAGCAGAACTAATTTTCTTTTCCTCCCCAAATATATCTGTCTTCTGAAGTTGTCTATTTCTGTTGAGGATACCACCATCCTTTTAATAAAAAAAAACTATCTAATCACAAAGTCATCCTTCAATCCTTACTCTTTCTACAGATATACTTTTTGATCCAATCAAATTTGTCTTCTTATTGTTTCTCACATGTGATATTCTACCTCTTACTTCAGGATCTCTGCACATTCTCTCTCCTATATCTAGAATGCAGTCCCTTCTCACCTCCAGCTCCTAAGATATTTTGTATATATTTAGATGTGTACCTGTTCCCTTTCACCAAAGGATAGAACCTTATCGAGAGCAGAAACTGTTTTATTTTTGTCATCGTATCTTAGCACCTAGTACAGACAGCTAGGTAACACAGTGGACAAAACACTGGGTCTTGAATCAGGCAGACTTGAGTTCAAATCTGGCCTTAGATACTTACTAGCTGCATGATCCCAGGCAAATCACTTCACCTCTGTCTGCCTCAGTTTCCTCAACTATAAAATGGGAATCTTAATAATTCCTACCCTGCAGGGATGCTGTGAATCTCAAATGAGATATTTATAAAGTATTTACAAAAACAGTGTAAAATAAGAATACAGTGATTATAACTTATTTATTAGTTATTAATAAATTCCCATTTCCCTCCTTTTTCTCTTGTCCCCCTTCCCTTTCTTCCTCTCTCCTTTCCTTTCTAACTTTCTTCCTTTCTTCTTCCCTTCTTTTCTCCTTCCCTATCTTCCTTCCTTCCTTCTTTCCTTTCTTCCACAAGACTTGGCACATAAGCTTGTTGATTGTTTGAAGATAAGATAATGCTCTAGTTTTCATGGGGCTTTTTCTAGTATCTAATAAGCACCATTTCCAAACTTGAATATACTTTATTTATGAAAACATAACTCTTCATTAAGACATCAGTATGAACTAGGTAATAAATTGCTACAAGATAATAAAAATATATAAACAGTGTAAAGAAGGGGCAGCTAGGTAGTGCAGTGGATAGAGCACCGGCCCTGGAGTCAGGAGTACCTGAGTTCAAATCCGGCCTCAGACACTTAACACTTACTAGCTGTGTGACCCTGGGCAAGTCACTTAACCCCAATTGCCTCACTAAAAAAACAAACAAAAAAAAACCACACAAAAAAACAGTGTAAAGAGCATGACATAAAAGAAACGAGTAATTGGTAAGAATATGGTTGAAGAATTCCCTCTACACTTCAATCCAGTGATATTGGCCTTCTTGCTATTCCTCAAACAAGACACTCCATCTTCCAACTCTGGTCATTTTCATCAGCTGTCCCCCCATTCCTTGTATTTTCTTTCTTCTCATCTCCATCTCCTGGCTTCCTTGGCTTTCTTCAAGCTTTAGATAAAATTTCTTCTATGAGAAGTTTTTCCTGGTCCCCTAAATTCACTAGTGCCTTCCCTCTGTGATTATTTCCAATTTATTCTGTACATACCTTGTTTGTACATAGTTGTATGTTGTATCCCCCATGAGAATGTAAGCTATTTAAGAGCAGAGGGTGTTTTGGGGTTTTTTGTTTTTGTTTTTTGCCTTTCTTTGTATCCACATCCCTTAGCACAGTGCCTGTCATTTAGTGCTTAATAAATGCTTGTTGATTGTTGACTGACTAGAAACAATGAGTTCAACTTAATAGATAAGTCTTAGGAGATCTTTTTTGAAGCCTACAAAATTTAAATTATTTGACTAATGACATATAGTTAGTATAAAAGGGCTAATCAGAATTACTTGATTGAATTTTTGAAATCCACACAAGGAGGTTAGCCGTTGCTAGGTACCACCATTATATTTTCCTGTTGAGCAATAGAGCATATGCTGGTAATATACCCATTAGTATTCCATTGAGGATGGATGATTAAGTTTCTGCACATGAAGATTGGATCTAGGAGTGTACTGACAAATGTTTATAAACCAGCTCTGAAAAAAAAAGTATTCATTCCATACTTTTAAGTTTTATCTACATTATTCACATTTTTGCTGTCACTTTCTTTAGTCCAGACAATCAACAAACCACATATTAAGGCCTGATTTGTAGTGTTTACTGATATCTGAGCTATAAAGTGAAAATTTGGCCATCAACTCTCAATTTAGCTCACAAACACTCCTGATTTTAAACCTTTGTCTGTAAAAGGGATTCTTCATTTCAGAGATGTGGAGCATGGTGCTCTGTCTACCGCACCACACAGCTGACAACAGTGAGTAGCCACTGTGCAGAGTCATGATGCTTCATAGCTAGAAAGTATATTGAGAGTTCCCTTAGGGAAGAGTAGTAATAATAATATAAGTGCTTCTTACATTAGCATATTACTATACATTTTAAAGGGACAGCTAGATGGCACAATGGATAGAGCAGTGGGGAGAGGAAAAAACAACTCATTTCCCCAAGTCCAAATCTGCCTTCAAACACTTAGTAGCTCTCAGTATACTTTGTAGACTTGAGGTTAAATCTGGCCTCAGATACTTGCTGCAAGTTGCTTAGCCTTTGCCTCCATTGCTTCAACTATAAAATGAGGATAATGATAATAGCATCTACCTCCCAGGGTTGTTGTGAGGATTAAGTAAAATAATATTTATAAAGTGCTTAGCATACTGCCTGACACATAGTAGGAACTTGATGGATGCTATCTATAACTAGCCCTTAGTGCTTGAGAGACTGAAGTCTCTATGGGAAGCTTACCATTTGGCCAGACATGTTTGTGTGGGGCAACTAGGTGGCGTGGTGGATAGAGGGCCTGGCTTGGAGTCAGGAAGACTCATCCTCTTGAGTTCAAACATAGCCTCAGACACTTACTAGTTTTGTGACTCTGGGAAAGTCACAATCTGGTTTGCCTCAGTTTCCTTCTCTGTAAAATGAGCTAAAGAAGTGTGGTAAAAAAATGAAAGCTTTTAACTAACATTTAAGAGTTGGCTAAACAATAGCTGAAGGACGCCAGTTTTTGAAGGACTGCCCTTTTGGGGAGGCCACCGTGATGAACAGTGGTGCACATGCTAATACTCAGGAGAGTATGACTGAGCATTCCACTTCTGGGGTGCGAGCTTAAAAGGAAGGAGAGAATGGAAGTGGTTTCTCTCTCTCTCTCTCTCTCTCTCTCTCGCTCGCTCGCTCGCTCTCTCGATGTCTCGCTCTTGCTCTGCACACACATGCTGACTCAGGTTTGATGGCGTGATCTGGTGATCAGCCTGGTCCTTGGTAACAGCACATGCTTGACGTGGTTCTCAGCCTCAGAGGTGGCCTTGGGATTTGGTGAGTTTTATAAGGAATAGAGACTAAGCTTAGATCTAAGACTATTTATTTGTATTTCTACTTTCCTATTTCTCTAATCAGCATCACCTTGTTTGTTGGCTAATTAATTCCCAAACAATAAAAGCTAAGTAATCCATCTCTAACTAAAGCTCAGAAGCTTCTTTCTCTTACTGGTCTGGGAGATATATAAGGGAAAGGTTAAAGGGGAGTTTAGTGCTCTTCTATCCAATTTTAAATCTCACAGAAGGAAATGGCAAACGACTCCAGGATCTTTGACATAAAAAAACCACACAACCAAATGGGATCACAGAGTCAAACATGACTAAAATGACTCAATAACAAATAAAAAACAAACAATAAAAAAGTGATAAATCATTACTCTTTGTGAGGCCTTGAAACCCTCCTCAAGTACTTATTACCTGGGTAACTGTCTTGAGGAAGATTTAGGAAGGTTTGGAATACCAAACATGGAGTTCACAAGGCAATAAAGCCAGCTTGATTGAGGACAGATACTCACCAAACTGAGGGGTGGTCAGGAAGGATGGACAAAGGACAGTCTTCAGAGTACTCAGTGGCATTGGGCTCCCCCACTGGGGTCCTGGAGAGACTTAGAATAAAGTCTGGTGGTTTTTTAATAGTTATTATCTGAGCATAACAGGAATGGACATTGTGGGGAGAGAATGAATTTAGACCTGCGGATTGATTCTGATTCACCTTAGTAAGGGGAGAGAAGATTCCTGGGGAACTGATGGCTAGTTGATATTTACATTTAGGGTGAGGGATTAAAAGGTCTTGGGACCATTAGATTTGATCTTACTCTAACAGTGACTCGGTTTTCTTGTCAGGTGTTTTTAGAGTGTCCCCCGGTATTCTTTATTTTTCAGGGTGGGGAACCCACTGAGGTCAAGTCACTCAAGCCAAGCCTCAGTTTCCACATGTATAAAATGATGAGGGTGGACAAAATGACCCCAATAGAAGGTCTCTACAGCTCTGAATCACTATGACAATTGCAACCACGCTTCATCTTTACCTTCTGTTTGTTTTCAATCAGTGATCGACCACACCTCTTACCAAAATTATTTTTAAAAATCAAATAGTAGGGGGCAAATAGGTGGTGCAGTGGATAGAGCACAGGCCCTGGAGAAAGGAGTACCTGAGTTCAAATCCAGCCTCATACCCTTGACACTTACTAACTGTGTGACCATGGGCAAGTCACTTAACCCCAATTGCCTCACCAAAAAAAAAAAAATCAAATAGTAGCCCATTAATAAAAACTAATGAATTAAAATGTTGATGCCAGCCTTCCTTACTTGCTCACCCAGTACTAAAACTTCTGCTTACTATAGCAATCCTTGCTAACACCTCTCCTACAGGAAATCCCATCCATCTGCTAAGAATTTTTATTGATGAGAAAACTCTGCTCCTGCTGTGGTCCTCTAAACCTCCCTTTCCATTCCTCTCCCAAAGATCCAGTATATATTATCCCAATGGCTGTTGCAAATTTATTCTCTTCTCTTCATTCTCCTTGAGATTTTCCCTTGTGTGTTTCCTGAGGCTATAATTCTTCCTCCCTTGTCACTACCTATGAATCCCCTGCCTTCTCCTCCTCCTCCTCCTCCTCCCCACCCCCACCACCCCACCTCCTCTTCTTCTTTCTCCTTCTCCTCCTCCTCAACCACCTCTTCTTCTTTATCTTCCTCCTTCTTCTCCTCTTCCTCCTCCTCTTGCTCCTTCTCCTCCACCTCCTCTTCTTCTTTCTCCTGTTCTTCCTCTTCCTCAGACTGGGCCTACAGTATATCTTAGCACTGGACCAAGAAGCACCCTTCAATGATATTCTTAAAGCTCTCTGTTCTTCCACACTTGGGGTTCGATATTATTTCCCCCACCTGTTTCCAGAGGCCCTTTCAAAATTACTTGTTACTAGAGTTTTTCTTTAGGGGAAAGGGAATAGAGTGAGGAACAGGAAATAGGTTAAATGTATTTTGAAGAGGATTATATAAATTTTAAACATCATTATAAGGGCTTTCTTAGGTCACATAACAGCATTTATTTACCAACTGTCACTATAACCTTCATGAAAATCTCTACATGATTAGTAATAGTAACCCACAGTTATAAAGTGCTTTACCCATAACAAAGTGGTGATGGGCATTTAAGTTTTATCTGAGTATAAGCAGGCTGCAACTTGTCACAAACAATGAAATATGCAGAAAAATGTCATCAAAGAAATGTATGATCAGAAACATGTCTTATATATACTGGTTAATTTGCATATTTTGTATATATATATATATATTCCTTTGAATGTAGGCTTGGTATTTTCATCCACTTTGTTTTACTTTATTGGCCTAAGAATTTTTCTTTTGAGCAAAATTCTTTAGAGGCAGCTGGGAGGCTTAATAGTACAACTCAGTACTTAAAATCAAGAATTCCTGGGTTCAAATCCTGCCTTAGACGCTCACTGTGTGATCCAGAATAAGTCATTTTATTTCTTAAGGTATATTTCCTCATCTATAAAATGGGGAGAATAATAGCACCTACTTGGCAGGGTAGTTGTGAGAATCAAATGAGAGAATATATGGCAAGTGCTTTACAAACTTTAAAGGACTGTATATAAATGCTACCTATTATGGCCAATGCCTGACACAATGCCTCATACATAAGTGCTGACCCATACTGGGTGTCCCAAAAGTCTCAGTGCAGTTTTTTTGTTTGTTTGTTTTTTTGTTTGTTTGGGTTTTTTTTTAGTGAGGCAATTGGGGTTAAGTGACTTGCCTAGGGTCACACAGCTAGTAAGTTTTAAGTGTCTGAGGCCGGATTTGAACTCAGGTACTCCTGACTCCGGGGCCGGTGCTCTATCCACTGCGCCATCTAGCTGCCCCTCAGTGCAGTTTTAAGCTATTGAAATTATAGCTTAAAGCAGCCTTCTTCAGGTGATTAGTAGTAGTAGTTAATTAGTAATGGTAACTCAATGGCTTAGCCTTTGAAACAATAGCTTAAACTACACTGAGATTTTTTGGGACACCTTATATAAGTTATAAATTCTTGTGGATTGATAAAAGAGCCTATCTGCAGCCAGAGGGATAGTAAATAGATAGCTTGGATGTTAAACTGGTACCTTCATGAGGTCAAGAGAATGAGAGAAAGGTTGCTGGCACAGTTGGATGAAATCCCCATGGAAAAGATCTGGAAGAACACGGATGAGAGTCCAATAGTATGGGAAGCCTCAGATGGGCTACAATCAGTAGTCCACATCAGTAAGATCATTTATCCTTTGGAATATTCAAGTATTCAAGTATAAAAGTGGGGTGACATAAAGAAAGCTAGTAAGAAACAGAGCTTGAAACTGAATGGAGGTCTCGGGGCTCCATTTCTAGGAATTTTTCCAAGATAAAAAACTGATCTCTAAGTCAAAGGAATCCCAGTGTCCTGCTGCATCTTTTCATTTTAGGGTGGGCATCCTGGGTTAGGGCCAGGGGAAGGTCTTTTACTTCTTTGATAAGGATAGCAATGAAGAGTGCCAGTGAGCAGATTCTGGTCTATATGAATTGAGGTATAATATCCAGAGAGAGGGAGGTGATGTTTACATTATGTTGGTTAGACTAAATTTTGAGTGCTGCTTTTAGTTCTGGGCACCATATTTTAGAAAGGACATGGAAAAAGCTGGAGCTAGAAATGGGCAACCAGGATGCTGGGATATGGGTGAGAGAGAGGTTGGAAAACATGACATATGAGAATCAATGGAAGAAAATGGGGATATTTAGCCTGGAACAGCAAAGACACGTTAATTGCCTTCAACTATCTAAAGAATTGTCATTATGGTATAGGGACTAGACTTGTGCTTCTTGGACCTAAGGGGAAACCAGAAGCAACCACTGGAAGTTGTAGAGAGGTAATTTAGGCTGGATTGGATTTAAGGAAAAACTTCCTAAAAATTAGAATTACCCCTCAGTGGAATGGACTGTCTCCAGAGATTATAAGCACCAGGTGTTCAAGCAGAAGCTAGATGAACATTTGCTGCAGATGTAGGAAGAGTTCTTGGTCAGTTTTCAATTGGACCCATAATCTATAAGCTTTTCCAGCTCTGAAATTCTGGGATTAGATTTTGCTTCCGTTCTTGTTGGCCAATTTTGCAGGTCATGGTTCTGTATCTGGTACAACGGATCACTCAGAGCCCAAGTGTCCAAACAAATAGTTCTTCTATTAAAAATATACTCTTGGGGCAGCTAGGTGGTGCAGTGGATAGAGCACCGGCCTTGGAGTCAGGAATACCTGGGTTCAAATCCGGCCTCAGACACTTAACACTTACTAGCTGTGTGACCCTGGGCAAGTCACTTAACCCCAATTGTCTCACTAAAAAAAAATAATAATTATATATATATTCCCATGCCCTCAGGTAAAAGCAGGTCTTAAGTCAGTTCAGGTAAAACATAGGTTAAAAAAACAACACAATGAGATAAAAAAGCAAGGAACAATGAAATAAAAATGACAAGGAGCTCCTAAGGAACACCAAAGTTCCAACAACTGATTTAATACTCTTCTTGCCCAAAAGGCCCAAGACTGGATCCCAGATAAATCCACCTGGGGTCAAAGTTTAGCCAAACTGCCTTGTGTCTGCACCACAACTTCCTGACTTGCAAGAGTCCCAGCAAGGGGGTTTGACTCATAACTCATCCTGCCAGTATACTGGCCCACAATTTGTGGTCCATCTTATGCCAGCCTAGAATTCTACCAGTTCCCTTTCCTTGATTCTCCATCACCATTGCTTTTCCTGGCATTGCTTTCAACATTCAATATGTCTTCCCTAACTCATTAAGTGAGCCTGAGGTTTTCCATGACACTCAGTGGTTTCTCTGTTAGTAAAGTCTCTTTTCATGTGTCCATCTCAGCACTAATGAGGACAGGACTATTCTTTCAACCATCAAGATCACCACTATTAGTCAGTGGATGAGAGGCACAAATAGGACAGAGCAGTATGGACCTTTAGTTGTAACGTTTGGTTCTGCTTCCTCAAGAGGCTCCCATTTCTGTGATCAGTAACAGCCAGGAGGGAAAACAACTAAGACCCCTGAGGAGCAAGCACCAGTTCTCATTTACAGACCACTCAGAAATGCTTTTTGGCATGGAACTTGACAAAACCTTCCCAATTGTGCTTGGATTTGGTTTTGAGAAACTTCAGTTTTCTTACATGCCAAGAGGATTATGAAATATTTTCACTTTCCAAGTTTCCATTCCTCACATGTGGAATGTTCTCATTTGGGGAGAAAAATAAAATGCTTTTTCCTCTCTCCACCCTTTTTAAAGTAATCTCTTTTCTGCTTTTAAAATGATTGGAGAAATCAAATCCCAACTGAGATGCCAGGCCCAGCACAGGCATGGTCGGCAAAATGAGACTAAAATTGGGAAAACATAGTGATTGATAATGCTACTTTGTACTTTCAAAAGCCTGCTTTCCAGCAAGACCAAAGTGATTTATGAACAATCAGTTTCATTCCTCCCTATCCACTGTGGAAAACCTCCTCAGTGCTTCACCAAGAAACCTTCTTGTCTTTAGTTTGACATGTTAGAAAGGGCAGAGAAATAACTGACTGTCTCTAATTGCTCTGCTCCTCATTGTATCCATTAGCCAGCATAAAGGCTGGTGATATTCTTTATGCGCATATGTGGTTTGCTTGGAGTAGAGCACTTAACCCACAAATTTATATGGCTCTTCCCTTAATGGCATCAAAGTGGGAAAACCACCTTAGATTGAGAAGACCCAAATCAACACTTAGTTTGTGACCTTGGGCAAGTCATTTACCCTTCCATAACAAATTTCAGGTAGGTAGTAGGATCATAAATTTAGAATTAGAAAGGACCTCTGAGACTATCTACTCCAAATCCCTCATTTTTGCAGGTGAGGAAATCAAGAACCAAAGAAGTTAAATGACTTGACCAAGATCTTCTTTATCTGAAATGGGAGCTGTAATCCTCTGATTACAGAGCCAGTCTATTTTCCTCTGATGCTTTGAGAAGTCTGTCATCTCACTAGTGCTTATATCATCTTTCTACTAGTATAGATGAAAGCCCTTCCATGCCTTCTCATCTTGTGTAGTTTTTACGTTACATGAATCACACCAGTAAGAGACTGATAATATAGAGCATCTTGCAAGGGTGACCAGTTAAGGATCATTAAAAGCATGCAACTTGCAATTAAGATCCAGCCTGATCTCTTTTCCCTGTGCATTCCCCAGCCCCATTTCTTATCCAGCTGCATGAAGCACTTGTCCAAAATACGTATAATGTCAGTCTAAGGATTGCCTCTACAGCTGCATTTCTTAATCTAGGTCATATATGCTTTTCATTCACTCTGTTGTTCCAGTGTGGGTGATGAGACAATCTCTTTTTGCAATATGGATTTCCCCAAGGAGGCTTTGGGATGTTCCAAGGCTCAAATTCATTAGTTAACTGTCAACTGGGAATTGGGGGATTTAGAGAACCTAATCTGGAAGAGGAAATCCTTTTGTTTGGACTTCATATAGGATATCTTTCTCCATGACAATGGTGAATACTACTGGCAACTATTGAACTGTCTGTTTAACTTCTGGTTTGATGTAGAAACTGAGAAGATGATTTAACAAAGTGGCATCAGTAATGAAATATGTTTGCTTCCTTAATAAAAATAAGAAAACTGAGTCACTTAACAGTGATCACTAGCTAGTTAGTATGTAAGAAGGAACTTGAACTGAGATACTCTGACTACAAGTCCAGTGTTCTTCTGTTATGCTATGCTGCTTCTCTTTGTCTTTCTGTGCCTCAGTTTTCCCATCCATAAAAAGGAAGGAATGGAACAAACTGGCAAAGATGATCAGTGAGGAATCAGTGGAGGGACTATGGAGACAGGTACATTAGAGCCATGATCATAAAGCTATGAATTGAAAAATTGTTGGGAATATGCAAGAAAAGTGCTGAACAAATGTGCCATAGCACAAACATATAGATCGATTATTACTGAACCCTATATTATAAACAATGAATGCAGGGAATTTATAGAAATGTAGAAGACCTGTATGAACTGATGTAAAGCAAGAAAAACTAGACCTAAGATAACAATATATACAATAATTACAGTAATGAGAATGAATGAAATTTCTACAAGGTGGATGAACTCAGAAGCAACTAGGTGGTACAGTGGAGAGAGTGTCGGTCCTGGAATCAAGAAGTCCTGGGTTCAAAGCTAGCCTAAGACACTTACTATCTGTATGACCATAGGCAAGTCAAATGCTAATTTTCCTCATCTGTAAAATGGGGATAATAATAGTATCTAATTCCCAGGGGATTTTGTGGGGATCAAATGAGATAATAATTATAAAGGCTTAGCATAGTACCTGGTACATAGTAGTTCCTTAATAAATGCTTGTTTTCTTCCTCCTTCCCTTCCTTCTGCTTAATTTTTTCACTTTGTTAGACAGTAAAGTATGATGAGCAGAGAATATTAGAATAACTTTATTTTAAATAACTATAATTATTTAAATGTTTCTATTAAATAACTTATTAAAAATGACAAAAGCAATAAACTTTGAAAATATTTTCCCCAATTACATGTAAAAATTTTAACATTCTTTTTTCAAATTTTGAGTTCCAAATTCTCCCCTTCCCTACCCCCTCATTGAGAAGGCAAGCTATTTGAATTAGATTATATATGTGTAGTCATGCAAAACACATTTCCATATAAGTTATGCTGTGAAAGAAAACGCAGACAATAAAAAAACAAGAAAAATAAAGGGAGTAAAGAAAAAATATCTTCAATCTGCATTCAGGCTCCACCAGTTCATTCTCTGGAGATGGATAGCACTTTTCATCATAAAACCTTCAGAATTGTCTTGGATCATTGTATTGCTGAGACTAGTTGTCATTCACAATAGATCATCATACAATATTGCTGTTATTGTGTACAATGTTCTCCTCATTCACTCATTTCATTTTTATACCAGTTCATGTAAGTTTTTCCAGATTATTCTGAGAGCATCCTGATCATCACTTGTTATAGCACCATAGTATTCCATCACAATCATATATAACAACTTGTTCAGCCATTTCCAATTGATAGATATCCCTTCAATTTCCAATTCTTTGCCACAGCTAAAAAGCCACTATAAATATTTTCATACATATAGGTAATTTCCCTTTTTAAAAAATTTCTTTGGGATACTGGACTGGTCATGGTATTGCTTGGTCAAGTGGTATGCATGATTTTATAGACCTTTGGACATAATTCCAAATAACTCTCCAGAATGGCTGAATCAGTATAAAACTTCACCAACAGTGCATTAGTGTTTTAATTTTCCCATATCCCCTCCAACATTTATCATTTTCCTTTTTCTGTCATATTAGCCAATCTAATAGGTATATGATGGCAGCTCAGAGTTTTTTAATTTGCATTTCTCTAATCAATAGAGATTTAGAGCATTTTTTCATGTGATTGTAGATAGCATTGATTATTTTCTCTGAAAATTTTTCATATCCTTTGACAATTTACCAATTGAGGAATGTCTCTTATTTCTATAGACCTGAGTTCAAATCCAGCCTCAGACACTTGATACTTACTAGCTGTGTGACCTTGGGCAAGTCACTTAACCCCAATTGCCTCACCAAAAAAAAATTAAAAAAAAAGAATTCTTCCCTTCATTGGATTTTTGTGCCTCTTTTACCATTTAGCCTATTATGGTTTTTAAGGTGTTATTTTCTTCAGTGTTTTTTGCTGGTCCTTTAACAAACTCTTGACTCTTTTTCATGATTTTCTTGTGTCACTCTCATTTCTCTTACTAATTTTTCTTACTTTTTTTTTTACTTACCTCTCTTACTTGATTTAAAAAATCCTTTTTGAGTTCTTTGTGGCATGTGGCCAATTCATATTTTAAGGAGTTTTGACTTTGTTGTCTTCTTCTGAATTTGTGTTTTGATCTTCCCTGAAACCACAGTAACTTTCCATAGTCAGGATCTTTTTTTGCTATTTATTCCTTTTCCAGCCTATTTCTTGACTTTTTTTTTTTGTGGGGCAATAAGGGTTAAGTGATTTGCCCAGGGTCACACAGAAAGTAAGTATCAAGTGTCTGAGACTGGATTTGAATGTAGGTCCTCCTGAATCCAGGGCCAGTGTCGTATCCACTGTACCATCTAGCTGCTCCTATTTCTTGACTTCTAACTATGGCAAAGTGGAGCTCTGCTTCTGGAGTGGAGAAGACACCATCCCAAGCTTCAGTTTCAACTGTTTTCAGAAGTAATTCAGAGGGGGCAGCTAGGTGGCGCAGTGGATAAAGAGTCGGCCCTGGATTCAGGAGGACCTGAGTTTAAATCCAGCCTCAGACACTTGACACTTACTAGCTGTGTGACCCTGGGCAAGTCACTTAACCCCCATTGCCACACACACACACACACACACACACACACACACACACACACACAAAAGTAATTCTGGGAACCTGTAAGTTTTTGGTTCTTCCAAGGTGCTATGATCTAGGGAGAGGAGTGTTTGCTGATCTACTGCACTGTGTACTGGTCTATGAGTAACCACAAGCACTATTTTCCTCCTTGGAACTTGAACAGGGTTGCTGTTCCTCAGCAGCAGCAACCTCTGGTGTGTTAGTTTTCCTCCTTGCTCTGGGACTGAGACCTAGGACTGTGACCCAGGTCCACATATGGGCAATGCAACAAAGTCCTGACCCTGGTGTCAGCAAAGGGGCCCCTGTCATCTCCTTTTGACCAGATGTCTGACCCCTTTACTATATGTGGACTGACCACTGTCATCACTGATTCAATCACCTCAAGCCTGCTCCTCATTTGCTGGGGCCAAGTCTGCACTGGAGTGGCCTGTTCTCCTCTAACCGTGGTACAACAGACCTTTCCTGATGAAATTCTAAGTTGTCTTGGGCTGGAAAATTGTTTCACTCCATCCTTCTGTGTATTGTTCCACTCTAGAATTTGTTTTGAGGCATTTTTTAAAGATATTTGGAAGGGGTTGGGGGAGACCTCAGGGAAGTCTTGGCATTTTCTCTGCTATCCAATAAAGATTTCAAAAAATAAAATGAAGTTTGGACTGAATCAACTTTTCCCAAATAAACTCGTTCACAAATTATTTTTGAGTGGGAAAGTTCCTGACAGCACCTTTAGATGTTCTACCAAAGCAATGTTCCCTCTTGGAAAGCAGATTTTATGAGGATATGGAATACTACCAGGACCAAAAATGTAAAGGACAATTAGGGAAAATAGAGGAAATGATGGTTACCTTCATAATGGAAAACTAATTGATGCGCATGATACAAAATGTGTATATATTTGGTGTCTTTTTGATTACAGGCATAATTTTGGTTTTTTTATTTTACAGGGAAAAAAATGGCTAGTTTTGAAATTTTCTCAGTTAACCACCATTTACATCATGTGGAACCCCTGTGTTACAGGGAACAAAGTATGAAGAATGTTGGCCTCAAGGTCCCTAACAGGTCCATGATTCTATGACTCTCTTCCCCTGACTTAGGTGTATCATCTTATAGAGGGTATAGGTAGCAAGAGAGGATATTCTGGAGGACAAATGGCACAGTGGATAGAGCTCAGATAGAGACTTGTCTTCCTGAGTTCAAATCTGACCCCCAGATACTTATTAGCTGACCCTGTGCACGTCACTTCACTCTGCCTCAATTTCCTCATCTATAAAATGATCTGGAGAAGGAAATGGCAAACCACACCAGTAGCTCTACCAAGAAAACCCCATAAGGGGTCATGAAGAGTTGGACACAACTGAAATGATTGGACAATAACAACAATCATCCTCCTGACACTGTACAGTATTTCTAAATCTTTGGGCTTCAAAACCTCTTATATTTCTCTACAACCCTTTTGCATTCTAAATTAACCTTGAGGCTTATTGAGGAAGACCTGGGAGCAAGGCCTGCCTCTTATACATGTATAAGACTCTGGGCAAGTCACTTAATGTTTCAGTGCTCCAGGCCACTCTTTTAAGATTGTAAACTACAGAGAAGGTACTGACTTGCAATGGTTGAGGAAGTTCCCTTACCTGGGACTTCTCTACACCAATGGCATCACAGGTCCAGTCCCCATCCTGATCCCTATCACATATTTACAATGCATTCCATCTCCTTCCCTCTCCCCTAAAACAAAACAAAACAAAACAAACAAACAAAAAACAAAACAAAACAAAAACTTTAAGAAAAGAAAGTTGATAGAGGTGCTTGGCCATCAGATTCAAGTTCACATCACCTAGTGGGATTTTCCATCATGATTTTAAGTGGACTCATGGAATTTAAGAGTAGGCAAGGAACTCAGTAACCATTAACTCTAACCCATAACTAAAAGGAATCCCCATGAAACTATATGTGAGCTATGATCATACTAGCTCTCTTAAAGACTCCCAATGAGAAAGGAACCCACTACCTCTTGAGGTAGGACATTCTACTTTTGGACACCTCTCACTGTTAAAACATTTTTCCAGACATGGAACCTAAATTTGGTTTTTCCCACTTCCAGTCATTGCTCCCAGATTTGCCCCTTGGGTCTTAACAAAACAAGTCTAATCCTTCTTTATAGAACAGTCCTTTGAATATGTGATAATCTACCTAGATAGATTATCACTTCCATATTCCTGGTAGCTGTGGCTTTCATAATGCAATTCAAGATTGCGTTTGCATTTTTTTTTTTACTTCACATCTCTTTTTTTCCTTCCCTGCAATTTTAACATTTCTATTTAAAGTCTAAATTCCATATTCTACCCCTTCCTGAGATGGTAAGCAATCAGATATAGGTTATACATGTGCAATGATGTAAAACATTACCATATTAGTCATTTTGTATAAGAAGACTAAAATACAAGGATAAAAATGAAAGAGTGAAAAATAGCATGCTTCAGTCAATATCAGTTCTTTCTCTGGAGGCAGATAGTATGTTTTATCATTAGTACTTTGGGATGGTCTTGGATCACTGTATTTCTGAGAATAGCTGTCATTCACAATTCTTCATCAAACAATATTACTGTTACTGTGTACAATGTTCTACTGGTACTGTTCACTTCACTATGCATCAGTCTTTCCAGATTTTTCTGAAATCATCCTGCTTGTCATTTCTCACAGCACAATAATATTCTATTATAATCATATACCACAGTTTGTTCAGTCATTCTCCAGTTGATGGGCCTTCCTTTGATTTCTAATTCTTAGTCATTACAAAAAGAGCTGCTATAAATATTTTTGTACAAATAGGTCCTTTTCCTTTTTAGTGGATGTCTTTGAAATACAGACCTACCAAGTGGTATTGCTGGATCAAAGGGTATGTAGTTTTATAAACCACTGGGCATATTTCTGAATTGCTCTCCAGAATGGTTGCATCAGTTCAGAACTCCACCAACAATTCACAAATCACTTGCATGCACTCTGGTTCAGGACCTCATTACCTCATGTGAAGATTATTGCAATAGGTTTCTGGTTAGTGCCTCTGCCTTAAGTCTCTCTCCTTTCCAGTCCATCTTCTATTCATCTTCCAAAGTGATTTTCCTAATGTACTATTTTGAACATGTCATCCCCACCTCCTACTTAATAATATCCACTGGCTTCCCATTACCTCCAGGCTCAAGTATAAAATACTCTTTCATTTAAAAACCTTTATAAACTGTCCCATCTTCCCAATCTTCTATTTTAATCCACTCCCTTTTACACACTCTAGGATCCAGCTTTATTGATCTTCTTTCTGTTCTTCCCATGTGGCACTTCATCTCCCATTTCCATGTCTTTGCACTGGCTGTTCCCTGATCCCTGGAATGCTCTCTTTGCTCACCTCCACCTCCTGCCTTTTCAAAACTTAGCTCAAACCCCACTTTCACAGGAGCTCTTCCTCAGTTCCCTCTACTTCTTTCCTGCTCTGTATATACCTTATATTTATGTAAGTGTTTACCTGATAAGCTATTAACTCTATGTGAGCTCCTTTAGGGCAGAGGCTCTTCTTGCCTTTCTTTGTATCCCAAGTTCTTGGCACAGTGCCTTGTGCACAGTAAATGCTTAATAAATGCTTCTTGACTGACTGATATCAAATAGTTGGCTCATGTTGAGGTGGAAATCCATTAAGACCTAAAGATTACTTTCAGATCTGCTATAACCATATTTCCCCCAACCTGTTCTTCTGTAGTTTACTTTTGTACCCATGTGCAAGGCTTTACATTTATCTATTGAATTTCATCTTATTAGATTCATCTAAATGCTCTAGCTTGACAAGCTATTATTTGGATCCAGACTCTGTCTTCCAATTATGTTTGGTATCCTTCCCCAAAAGCCCAGTTATGAAGGGCTCACAAAGCCAAGTATACTTTATATAGGAAGCACTGTAGTTGGCCAGGGCCAACTATGCTGGAATTATTTGTCTTGATGAATCCAAGTTGATTCTTTGGAATCACCACTTTTCTTTCTAAAAGTTCACTAAACAAATTTTAATTAATTTCCCCCCTGAATTGTCCCTTGAACTGAAGTCAAACTCACTGACTGCCTTATAGTTTGCAAACTTTCTTCTCTTTCCCTTTTTGAATAATTGAGTGTGGTACTTCTCCATTTTCCATGATCTTTCAAATGTGGTTCAGAAATCAAATCTGCCCATTTCCTATCTGAGGAATGGCAGAAAACCCAGTTTGATTGAAGCATAGGCTATACGATGGAGAATAATTCATAAGAAAGCTAGATAGGTTGGGACCTCATTTCAAAAGGCTTTTAAATGTCAAACAAAGGAATCTGTATTTTATTTATTTATTTATTTGTTTGTTTGTTTATTTTTGCGGGGCAATGAGGGTTAAGTGACTTGCCTAGGATCACACAGCTAGTAAGTGTCAAGTGTCTGAGGCCTGATTTGAACTCAGGTCCTTCTGAATCCAGGGCCAGTGCTTTATCTACTGGGTCACCTAGCTGTCCTTTACACAATGATATCTTATCAATTCTTCCCAGAGTATGATACACACCGTGCTACTCCTTAGCTAGCACAATCACCTCATCCATCATATACACATGCAGATAGACAGATAGACAGAGACAGAGAGACAGATATTTTAAACTTTGTCTGTGGGGCATTTTCCCTTTTGATTTTGTAATGCAAGCCAGAGGAATCCCATTAGAGAAATTTGCTTGTCAGTAAACTTTGCTAAAGTAAGCTTGTTCTTATCAGCCTTGGAAAACTTGTTCTTCATCCTCCCCAGTAATCTATAAGCTCCTTGAAAGGCAGGGAGTATCTTTTGTCTTTTGTTGAATCCCTAGGGCCCAGCACATAGTAAGTGCTTGGTACATTCTTGTTAAAGAAAATGGAGAATTTCAATTTAACTTCATATTTAGAAGCAGCTGTGTGGCACAGTACCTAGATTTGTGGACTTGAAGTCAATAAGACTTCAGTTCAAATGCTGGTTCAAACACTTAATAGTTGCTGGACCCTAGGCAAATGTCTGAACTATGAATCTTACTGTTCTCATCTGTAAAATGGGGATGTTGTGAGGATCAAATATAATAATATATAGTCTTTTCAAACCTTTAAGCACCATATAAATGCTGTTGTTATTGTTCAGTTGTGTCTGATTGAGTTGTTATTTATGGTTTCCTTGGCAAAGCTACTGGAGTGGTTTGCTATTTCCTTCTCCAGCTCATTTTACAGATAGGAAACTGATGCAAACAGGATCAAGTGACTTGCCAAGGATCCCTCAGCTAGTGTCTTAGCTCAGATTTGAACTCAGGAAGAAGAGTCTTCCTGTCTACAGGCCTGGCACTCTATCCACTGATATAAATGCTAGCCATCATTATTTACCCTCAGTGAAGGTATTATGTGCTAGAACTGACATCAGGAAGCATAGTGTCAAATACTCATATGCAGAATTTTCTCTGGTTCTGGAAGGGCTGGTAAACACTCTTTGAAGGGCTAAGAGATTTTAAAATTTATTTCTAAAGATTGCACATGATGATAGAATGATAAATTTAGCATTAGAGGAGACCTTGGAGTTCATTAGGTCTAAGATTTTTTTTTAGGTCTAAGATTTTTATTTTATAAATGAGGAAACTGAGGCACAGAGAAGTTAAACTAACTTGCATAGGGTCATGCAGCTTCTAAATGTCTGAGGTAGGTTTTGAGCTAAGTTTTCCTGACTCAAAGTCTAGCTCTCCATCCATTATTTGATTGATTGGTAAAATAAATGGAGTCAAATTATAATAGATGCAAATCACTATTCTTTGAGCTAAATTGCAACTGAAATCAGTTGCTATAATTTGGAAACTTAGGTTTCATTTTTTGTCAAGCATCTACTTTATCAATAACATGTCAGATACAACCTGAAATATATTTGACAAGTACAATGTATCCCACAAATATTCCTTTGCATTGGTCCTCAGATTAATCCCTCCATTTAAGAATTGGAAAATGTAAAAACTTTAAAAAACAACACATGTAGCACATTATTTTGCCAGCTGTTTTATAGATCAACAGTGTTTATGTCTCTAGGGGTAAATGCTATGTTAAATGAGACAGCCTTGTATGGGAGATAGTGTGATGGATGTGAAATTGGGAAGTAACTTAGGGTCAAATCTAGACTCCAGTACTTACTAGCTATGTGGCCCTTGGGAAGTCCACTTCATTGACCCTCAGTGACTCTCTCTCTCTCTCTCTCTCTCTCTCTCTCTCTCTCTCTCTCTCTCTCTCATATATAAAATATAAAAATCTATATAATAATAGTTGTTATATCTCTGCCTTATAGGTTGTTATGAGACTCAAATAAGGCACTGTATATAAAGAACTACACAAACCTTAAAACTTATATAAATATTGGCTATTCCAATTAAAAAAAAATAAGAAAACACTTTCATTTCTTTTAAAGAGGGTTTCCACAGTGAAAGACACAGAAAGGGGAAAAAAGAAGAGAAGATAATAAGCCTTTATTTACCCCTATAAGGTTTGCAGAGCACTTTACATATGTTACCTCATTTGATTCTCACAACAGCCCAGTGAAACAAACGCTATTGTTATCACCATTTTTCAGTTGAGGAGACTGGAAAAGGTAAGCAACTTGTCCAGGATCATATAGCTAGACTGTGTCTAAGGCAAGATTTTAATTCAGATATGTTGTGATCATTGTAAACTTTATGTTGTTTGATATTGTATTTGTCATGATAGGACTCCAATATGGATTTACTTGGGCTTAAATGGTTCTTTTGCCTATAGAAGCATAGGCAAAACAAACAGGTTATAATTTTCTACTAGTCACTCTGTGTCAGGTGAATAAGGCTTACAGTTTTTGATTGGATGAACTCTTGACCTGCTGTAAGGGCCTTGAGTCAATCTCCTTCTGCTGCCTTAGGTAGTTAATGTTAGATCCTCTCACCAGTTTGTGCTCCCAGTAAAGTAACTCCCCGACCCGAGCTTCACCAAAGTCTGGTATCAATAACAGACCGTGAGAACTTTTCTGCCACATCTGGGTCTGACTGGATAGGCTCCCCTCCTACATCTGGCACCAATTACCTGTTCTCTACCAAGCCCATTCTTAGGGCATATGATCTTGCCACCTGAACTGCAACTTTGAGTGTGTTTCCTCCCCAACCCATTTTCCCCGCCCCTCAGGCTGGTGTGAGTTTTTGCATGTAGGGACAAGCCTCTGTTTATGTTACCGTATAGTGTGTGTATGCCTTGTCTCTTTGCTTTGTTGCCTAACAATAAAGCTCATGATTAGATCATTTTCTTGATTACCAGTTTTCTAGACATCCCCAACCTTGGTATTTGATTTAACTGGAGACATGAAGCCAAATAAAGCAACTCCAGATTCCAAAGTTAGTGTCACCTGGACAGGAAAGAAGGAAGGAAAATTCCTTGAGTATCCTGGTTACTATTAGAATCATTCCCATTTTATGTTTCCATGATTTAAACTAGATTCATAGTCTTTAAATGAGACTTCTTGGAAAACTCAAGACTCCTCATTTGTGGCAAATAGATATTTAATTATATTTGGGTGAATTTGGTTATCAAGTATTAACTACACTGAAACAAAATCTGCATGAGTTTTTTTTTTTAAAGGGGTGCACCAATGAGGTAGTAAGAGTGACAGCTAACAGATGGAGAACTAGCAAGTCTGAGACACTGGTACTCATACTATAAATAAAGAGGAAAATCTGCCACTTCTTCCACAGCTACCGAGGATATTTGGGGAACCCCTGTTGTACAATTTAAAAAGGATATGAAGAAATTCTGCAAAGAATGAGAAGTCCTAAATAATTCATAATCTGTAACTTTGCAGGAAGCATCCACATGGATGAAGTCACAGGCCCATTAAAATAACTTTAATATTTGAGGTATAACAAATTTATAAAAATATTTATAGCAACTCCTTTTATAGTAGCCAAAATTTGGAAATGAAGGAGTTGTCTTCCTATTAAGGAATGGCTAAACAAATTATATAGTATGTGAATTTAATGTAATATTATTATGCCATAAGAAAAGACAAAACAGTTTTAGAAGTAAAATAGGAAGACCTCTACATACTCATGCAGAGCAAAATCAGCAGAAGTAGAACAATTTCTATAATGACAACATTTTAAAGAAAAACAACTTTTTAAAGGCTATTCTGCAATAATAAAACAGAAGTCCAAAAGACTGAAGACTAAACACATCACTCACCTCCTGCCAGAGAGGTGGTAAACTCATCCCCACCAGCCACAACTACTGATAGAGTATTATTGACAGGCAGATATAGGAACAGGAGCCCTGGGAGTTGCAGCACCTCCCAGACCAGGAGTCCTACTTTCAGTATAATCCTCATAGCCCTAATCCAGGAAGCAACTCCTCTGAAGGAAGAGATAGCTATCCCCACCTACTGCCAACCAAGTGGTACAGACATGCCAGACAAGAAAGCCTAACTAAGCAGCAAGGCACCCTGAGAAAGAGACAGGAGGCAACACCTACCAGGCAAGTCAAACCACCACCAGCAGCACCTTGACCACCATCTTCTCTGAGATTCTAATGAAGATAGCCCAGCATTTGGAATCCAAAAGACCTGGGAATAGCAATGCTTCTGCCCAGAGCCCTCAGACATTACCCTGGGAAGCAACACTTATAGAGATGCAACTTGACAATAGCTCTTGTAGGTACTGCAGCTACAGCTACTAAAAACCCAGACAAGAAAGTCTTTGGCACTGACAAATGGTTCAATATCAGAAACTGATATGATTTAGTCAGTGGAAATGCTATTAAAGAAGAGGCATTAACATCTGCTTTGCCACTGCAGCTAAAGATATGGGACTCTTCCATCTCACTTGTAGCTGAAATCTATCATATGTATTGTCTCCTCCATTAAAATGCAAATTTTTTGAGAGCAGGTACTCTCTTACTTTTCCATTTGTATCCCCTGCACTTAGTGTAGTGCTTTGCACCTAGAAAACAAAAAATGCTTTTATTCGTTCATTAAAATGTAGATGTGAACAAATTGTAAATGCAAGCAAAAATAAGTAAATTAATTTATTTTTTAAAGAACTTGGGCTATTGAGGTAGCTTTAAAAGCAAACAATGACCTCCCAAAATGCTGTTAATTGAAAATATACTCAGAACCCCAAAGTACACCAATAGAAATGCACGGATAATCAGGAATGTAAAAAACTCACAGTGACATTAAGAATTAGTTTGCAAGTTTGGATTTTGCCCTAGTGCTAAGACTATGTATCTCCTTCTGGGCACTATATTTACAATTTAGGTAAACCATTGGTGTTATCTAAACTAGGACGTCAGGATCCAAATAAGCCGGCTTTCCGTAAGGCTGGTTATCTTTATAATAGTTATGCTTTGTCTGGAAAAGCATCCAAATGTAAATATTTATCCATTTTAATCTTGAAACACATCTGTATAATTTCTAATTATTCAATGTAAGGAGTATTAATTAAGTACCTACTATGGGGTAGGGGAGGTGAGAAATGATGAATCTACAGGCACCAGTTTAACAGTAAAAAGGAGGAGGATAGTCTTAGACCCTTTTGAATAGACACTGTATCATCCAGCTCCATTTCAGGCACTATTCTTATAGCTAACCACAGTGCCTCCTCCCCCCTCCCCTTTTTATTTATTTATTCACAGTGCCTCCTTTTGCAGTCAAGGACATCTCTTTTTTTTTTCCTCTTGCCTACAATAAGAACAACAGGGCACATCTTTCTGACTTCTAATCTAGCACTGTTATGCCATGATAATTTTTTCATGACATATGAAGTTAGCTTCACTAAATTGGTTGTCAGAAGACCTGACTTCTAGACTTTTGCAGTCCCTAACTAGCTCTCTAACCTTGAGAATATAGCTCGAGTCTCAGATTCATCATCTCTAAAATGAAAAAGCTGGATCAGATCAGTCATTTTCAATGTGTGATCTGTGAGTTTCCAAGGCCCTTTCTAGGGCATCTCGGAGGTCAAAACTATTTTCATAATAACACTAAACTGGCTTAATATTTTTATATAGTAAATATCAATAGACATAATCCACATAAACAAAAACTGGTGGGGGGGGGTGAGTCATTTTTGAGAGTGTAAAAGAGTCCTGAGACCAAAAAATATGAGACCATTGGATTAAATTATCAGCAGAGGCTAAATGACTTGTCCAGGGACTCACAGCTAGTAAGTGTCTGTGCCAAAATTTTCCATAAGTCACACTAGTTTGGTCACTTTCGTAACTTCTAATTTCTTTTTTTCCTATTTTATTTTATTTTCATAATAAATATTTTTTTTTGAGATATTTTATTTTTTCCGTTACATGTAAAGATAGTTCTCAACTTTTGTTTATACATGCTTTACAATTTCAGATTTTTCTCCCTCCCTCCCTCCCCTCCCTCCCCCCTCCCCTAGACAGCAGGTAATCTGATATAGGTTATATCTATATATATCTATACATATACATATAGATATATATATACATACACATATATATACACATAATAACATTAATCCTATTTCTGCATTAATCCTGTTACAAGAGAAAGAATCAGAGCAGTGATGCAAAACCTCAAAATAGAAAAAAAAACAACAGCACCCAAAACAAAAGAAATAATATGGTTCAATCAGCATCTATACTCCACAGTTCTTTCTTTCTTTTTTTTTCTTGGATTTGGAGATCCTCTTCTATCATGAGTTCCCTGGAACTCTTCTGTACCATTGCATTGGTGAGAAGAATATAGTCCATCACAGTAGGTCAACACTCAATGTTGATGATACTGTGTACAATGTTCTTCTGGTTCTGCTCATCTCACTCATCATCAGCTCACGTAAGACCCTCCAGGTTTCTCTGAACTCTTCCTGCTCATCATTTCTTACAGCACAATAGTATTCCATTGTATTCATATACCACAACTTGTCCAGCCATTCCCCAATTGATGGGCACCCCCTCAACTTCCAATTCCTTGCTACCACGTAAAGAGCAGCTATAAATATTTTTGTACACGTGGGTCCCTTTCCCCCTTCCATGATTTCTTTGGGCAAAAGACCTAAAAGTGGGATTGCTGGGTCAAAGGGTATGCACAGCTTTATCGCCCTTTGGGCATAATTCCAAATTGCTCTCCAGAATGGTTGGATCAGCTCACAGCTCCACCAACAATGCATTAGTGTTCCAATTTTCCCACAGCCTCTCCAACATTTATTATCTTCCTTTTTTGTCATTTTAGCCAATCTGATAGGTGTCAGGTGGTACCTCAGAGTTGTTTTAATTTGCATCTCTCTAATCATTAGAGATTTAGAGCATTTTTTCATATGGGAATAGATAGCTTTGGTTTCTTCATCAGAAAACTGCCTGTTCATATCCTTTGACCATTTCTCAATTGGGGAATGACTTGGATTCTTATAAATTTGATTTAATTCCCTATATATTTTAGAGATGAGGCCTTTATCAGAAGCACTGGCCTCAAAAATTGTTTCCCAGCTTTCTGCCTCCCTTCTAATTTTGGATGCATTGCTTCTGTTTGTACAAAAATTTTTTAATTTAATATAATCAAAATCATCCACTTTGCATTTTATAATATACTCTATCTCATGTTTGGTCAAAAACTGTTCTCCTTTCCAAAGATCTGATAGGTACACTATTCCTTTCTCTCCTAATTTACCTATGGTATCACCTCTTATGTCTAAATCATGTATCCATTTTGACCTTATTTTAGTATAAGGTGTAAGATGTTGGTCTAAGCCTAATTTCTGCCATACTATCTTCCAGTTTTCCCAGCAGTTTTTGTCAAATACTGAGTTCCTATCCCAGAAGCTGGAGTCTTTGGGTTTATCAAACACTACATTACTAGTGTCATTTACTACTGCATTTCCTGAGCCTAGCCTATTCCATTGATCTACCACTCTATTTTTTAGCCAGTACCAGATAGTTTTGATGACTGCCGCTTTATAGTAAAGCTCCAGGTTTGGTACCGCTAACCCACCTTCCTGTGAATTTTTTTTCATTATTTCCCTGGAGATTCTTGATTTTTTGTTTTTCCAGATGAATTTTGTTATTATTTTTTCTAGCTGTATAAAATAATTTTTAGGTAGCCTGATTGGTATGGCACTGAATAAGTAAATTAATTTAGGCAGTATTGTCATTTTTACTATATTAGCTCTGCCTATCCATGAGCAATTGATATCTTTCCAATTATTTAGATCTGATTTGATTTGTGTGAAGAGTGTTTGGTAGTTGTGTTCATAGAGTTCCTGGGTTTGTCTTGGCAAGTAGACTCCCAAGTATTTTATATTACCTACCGTTACTTTAAATGGAATTTCTCTTTCTATCTCTTGCTGCTGGACTTTGTTGGTCATGTATAGAAATGCTGATGATTTATGTGGATTTATTTTATATCCTGCTACTTTGCTAAAGTTGTTAATTGTTTCAAGTAATTTTTGACTTGATTCTCGAGGATTCCTTAAGTATACCATCATATCATCTGCAAAGAGTGATAGTTTTGTTTCCTCCTTGCCTATTCTAATTCCTTTAATTCCTTTCTCTTCTCTGATTGCTAAAGCTAACATTTCTAGGACAATATTAAATAATAGGGGTGATAATGGACATCCCTGTTTCACCCCTGATCTTATTGGGAAGGCCTCTAATTTATCTCCATTGCATATAATACTTGCTGATGGCTTTAGGTAGATACTGTTTATTATTCTAAGGAAAGCTCCCCCTATTCCTAAACTCTCTAGTGTTTTTATTAGGAATGGGTGCTGTACTTTGTCAGAAGCTTTCTCTGCATCTATTGAGATAATCATATGATTTTGGTTGGTTTTCTTATTGATGTGGTTGATTATGTTAATAGTTTTCCTAATGTTGAACCAGCCCTGCATTCCTGGTATAAATCCCACCTGGTCATAGTGTATTATCCTGGTGATCACTTGCTGTAATCTCCTTGCTAATATCTTATTTAAGATTTTAGCATCAATATTCATTAGGGAGATTGGTCTATAATTTTCTTTCTCTGTTTTTGCTTTGCCTGGTTTTGGTATCACCACCATATTTGTGTCATAAAACGAATTTGGTAGAACTCCTTCTTCACCTATTTTTCCAAATAATTTGTATAATATTGGAATTAATTGTTCTTTAAATGTTTGGTAAAATTCACCCGTAAACCCATCTGGCCCTGGGGATTTTTTCTTAGGGAGTTCATTAATAGCTTGTTCAATTTCTTTTTCTAATATGGGTTTATTTAAGGATTTTATTTCCTCTTCAGTTAACCTGGGCAGTTTGTATTTTTGTAAATATTCATCCATTTCATTTAGATTGTCAAATTTATTGGCATACAGTTGGGCAAAATATTTCCTAATTATTGCTTTAATTTCCACTTCATTGGTGGTAACATCACCCTTTTCATTTTTGATACTGGTAATTTGGTTTTCTTCTTTCTTTTTTTTAATCAAATTAACCAGTATTTTATCTATTTTATTGGTTTTTTCATAAAACCAGCTCTTAGTTTTATTGATTAGTTCTATAGTTTTTTTGCTTTCAATCTTATTGATTTCTCCTTTAATTTTCAGGATCTCTAATTTAGTGTCTAATTGGGGATTTCTAATTTGTTCTTTTTCTAGCTTTTTAAGTTGCATGCCCAATTCATTAATCTCCTCTTTCTCTTTTTTATTCATGTAAGCATTTAGAGCTATAAATTTTCCCCTAAGCACTGCTTTGGCTGCATCCCATAGATTTTGGTATGTTGTCTCATTATTGTCATTCTCTTGGATAAAGTTATTGATTGTTTCTATGATTTCTTGTTTGGCCCATTCATTCTTTAGAATGAAATTATTTAGTTTCCAATTGATTTTCATTCTACTTTTCCCTGGCTCTTTCTTACATGTAATTTTTATTGCATCATGATCTGAGAAGGATGCATTTACTATTTCTGCCTTTCTACATTTGACTATGATGTTTTTGTGCCCTAATACATGGTCAATTTTTGAAAATGTGCCATGTACTGCTGAGAAAAAGGTATATTCCTTTCTATCCCCATTCAATTTTCTCCAGACATCTATCATGTCTAACTTTTCTAGTAATCTATTCACCTCTTTCACTTCTTTCTTATTTATTTTTTGGCTAGATTTATCTAATTCTGAGAGGGGGAGATTCAGATCCCCCACTAGTATAGTATTACTATCTAATTCCTCTTGTAACTCATTTAACTTCTCCTCTAAGAACTTGGATGCTATACCACTTGGCGCATACATATTCAATATTGATATTACTTCATTATCTATAGTACCTTTAAGTAAGATGTAATTTCCTTCCTTATCTCTTTTAATGAGATCTATTTTTGCCTGCACTTTGTCTGAGATAAGGATTGCTACCCCTGCCTTTTTTACTTTAGCTGAGGCATAATATATTCTGCTCCAGCCTTTTACCTTTACTCTGTGTGTATCTCTCTGCTTCAAATGTGTTTCTTGTAAACAGCATATTGTAGGGTTCTGGTTTTTAATCCACTCTGCAATTCGCTTCCGTTTTATAGCAGAGTTCATCCCATTCACATTCACAGTTATTATTACTGACTGTCTATTCCCCTCCATTCTATTTACCCCCTTTGTACTTTTCCCCCCTTCTTTCACCCTATTCCTCCTCACCGACGTTTTACTTCTTACCCCTGCCTCCCCCAATCTGCCCTCCCTTTTTATCACCCCCCTCTCTTTTCTTTACCCTTTTCTCCCTTGCTTTTGTCCTCCCTTCTCAGTCCCCCCCTTTCCCTTCCCCTTTTGTTTCCCTAAAGAGTGAGTTAAGTTTCTTTATCCCAATGAACGTATATGTTATTCCCTCTTTGAGTCAAATCTAATGAGAATAGGGTTGAAACCATGTTCCCCCCTCCTTTCTTTCCCTCTATTATAATAGGTTTTTTTCCACCTCTTCATATGATATAATTCATCCCATTCCACCTCCCCTTTCCTCTCCTCCCCATAGACTCCCTTTTTATCTCCTTAATTCTTTTGTATCATCACATCAAAGACAATTTATATTTATACCCTCTATATAAAGTCCTTCTCTCTGCCCAAATACATTTACAGTTCTTAAGAGTTATGAGTATTATCTTCCTGTGTAGGGATATAAACAGTTTAACCTAATAGGGTAACTTTTTTTTTCCCCCTCTGTTTACCTTTTTAAACTTCTCTTGAGTCTTGTATGTTGAGATCAAATTTTCTATTCAGTTCTGGTCTTTTCACCAGGAAAGATTGAAAGTCCCCAATGTCATTAAATGTCCATCTTTTCCCCTGAAAGAAAATGCACATTTTTGCTGGGTAATAGATTCTCGGCTGCAATCCAATCTCCTTTGCCTTCCGGAATATCATATTCCAAGCCTTGCGGTCCTTTAATGTTGAAGCTGCCAGGTCCTGAGCAATCCTGACTGTGGCTCCATGATATTTAAATTGCTTCTTTCTGGCTGCTTGGAGTATTTTCTCCTTCACCTGATAATTCTGGAATTTGGCTACAATATTCCTTGGAGTTTTCCTTTTGGGGTCTCTTTCAGGAGGTGATCGATGGATTCTTTCAATGATGATTTTATCCTCTGATTCTATGATATCAGGGCAGTTCTCCTTAATAATTTCCTAGAATATGGTATCTAGATTCTTTTTCTGGTCATGGCTTTCAGGCAGTCCAATGATTCTCAAATTGTCTCTCCTCGATCTGTTTTCCAGATCAGTTGTCTTTCCAATGAGGTATTTCACATTTTCTTCTATTTTTTCATTTTTTTTATTCTGCTTGACCGATTCTTGGTGTCTCATGGATTCCTTTTCTTCCAACTGTCCCACTTTAATTTTTAAGGCATTGTTTTCTTCAGTGAGATTATGCACCTTTTTTTCCATTTGGCTAAGTGAATTTTTTAAGGTATTGTTTTCTTCAGTGAGATTATGTACCTTTTTTTCCGTTTGGCTAAGTGAATTTTTTAAGGTATTGTTTTCTTCAGTGAGATTATGCAGCTTTTTTTCCATTTGGCCAAGTGAATTTTTTAAGGCTTTGTTTTCTTCAGCTTCCTTTTCTAAGCTGCTGATTCTTTTTTCATAGTTTTTTTGTGTTGCTTTCATTTCTCTCCCCATTTTTTCTTCTACCTCTTGCAATTGATTTTTAAAATCCTTTTTGAGCTCTTCCAGGAAGGCTTTTTGTTCTTGCGACCAATTCACCTTCCCTTGTGAGGCTTCAGATGTAGACAATTTGAGGCTATTGTCCTCATCTGAGTTTGTGTTGGCTTCTTCCCTATTGATACAGAAGCTCTCAATGGAGAGGGCTCTTTTTTGCTTCTTACTCATTATTGCAGCTTATTTATTTATTCTTTAAGTTGAGGTCTGCTCTGGGGGCACCAGGGTCCCTGTTTTGGGCTTCTTGTGCAGGTGTATAGGTGCTGTGTGACCGGGCTTTTACTCCGAGGCCTTTATGGTGTGTGGAGATCCCCTGTCCTGCACTTCCTGTCTGATTGTGCTCGGCCAGCCAGGCGCCAGACCCCGGCGTCTGATCCCGCCGTTTGTGGCCCTCTCGGCCGGTGCAGGTAAGTTTTTCCACTGTCCTTCTTGGCCACCAGATTTTTGAACCAGGTTCCGGGAGCCTCAGTTGTTCGGCTGTGACCCGCAGCTCCTGCTGATTTGCCCCGACCCCCTCGGCGCTGGGTTGCTGCCCTGCGCTGGGCCTCCCTTTTGCCCGAGTCAGACCGACCTTTTCCTGAAGTCTTCTAAATTATCTCTGGTTGGAGGACTGTGTCTCTCTGTCTCTTTGCAGGTTCTGTAGTTTCAGAATCCGTCCAGAGGCTTGATTTAATGTTCGTTTTGAGGGAACAGAAGGAGAGCTCAGGCAGCTTGCTGCTTCCTCTCCACCATCTTGGCTCCGCCCCCCCATAATAAATATTTTTATTTATAGTTTTGAGTTACAATTTTTTATTCCTCTTTCCCTCCCTGTCCACGCTCTTCCCTGAAGTGGCAAACAATCAGATATGTGTTATACATCTATGATTATGTAAAACATTACCATATTTGAAATTTTGTACAAGAAAACTTGATTAAAAGAAAAAAACGAAAGTGAAAAATGTCATGCTTTAATCTGTCCCATCAATATCAGTTCTTTCTTTGAAGGTGGATAATAAGTTTCATCAGTCGTCCTTTGGGGGGCAGCTAGGTGGCACAGTGGATAAAGTGCCAGCCCTAGATTCAGGAGGACCTGAGTTCAAATCTGTCCTCAGACACTTGACACTTACTAGCTGTGTGACCCTGGGCAAGTCACTTAACCCTCATTGCCCCACAAAAAAAAATAGTCCTTTGGAATTGTCTTGGATCATTGTATTGTTGATAATGATTCCCAATTCAGTGCACCTTCCACTAGACTGGTCTTATTGACTTATATAGAAAATATGTCTATTCTCAAATATGTGATGATCTTGGTGGTTGGTCATTGCATGAGTCATTACCAACTGTTCTCAACAGTGGTTCTCTCACAATCATGAATTTTAGTCTCTAACTTTTCACCAGTTATAATTCTTGAGAAGTAAATATTTTTCCTCTGTTTGGAGAACCATATTTATTATATGTACATTCTTCTGCCCATCAGCAATAGATATTCTAGACAAACAAAAAAAGAAAAAAGGAAGCTCACTGAAATTACATGCATTCTGAAAGAGAGGTTGAAGTATTGAATTTCATTTTTTCTTTCCTTTAATTTTCCCCTTTGGCAATCTTCTTCAGTAGCATAATGTATATTTTTTAAAAGAGGGAAGATTAGCATCTGGGTTGATGAAGACAGAGGAAAACTAACCATATGTTTTAGTGTGCAGAGAGAGAAGTACTATAAGTAGCAAATTCTTGCGTTCCAGTAGAAGCATATTAAAAATCCCCTCCATAGTAAAATTGAAAATATTAAGAAATAATATTTCTCTTCCCTAAAAATATATATCTAGACATTCCAGTTTGAACACTAGTTAGGCCGAATTAGACCTTTCTTAGGTAAATAAATTAAGGGCAGTAACCAAAATGGTAGAACAAAGAGGACCTCTTGTGTTTTAAAGAATATGACCTTATAGCCCCTGAAGTAATTGGTTATTTACCCATCTAAAGGAAGTTTCCTTTTTCCACCCTCAAAAAGGATGGTGCTATGACCTACTCTTCTTCATTCCAAAATGAAGGTATTGGGGGCAGCTAGGTGGCGCAGTGGATAAAGCACCAGCCCTGGATTCAGGAAGACCTGAGTTCAAATCCAGCCTCAGACACTTGACACTCACTAGCTGTGTGACCTCGGGCAAGTCACTTAACCCCCATTGCCCTGCAAAAAAACCAACCAAACAAACAAAATGAAGGTATTGATCTTAAGTAAGAGACCCTTTTTAATTTTTGAGGGGAGTGTTCAAAATAGAACTGAGTATTAACTATTGTTTTTTGGAATGTAAACTCCAAAATTTTGTTTTCATATATTACAACCATTCCTTTGCTCAAGATTTCCAGAAACATTACCTCAAATTGTTTTGGGGATAGAGAGTCATGAATGAGAATGTGGGGAAACTATGCCATTTTGAATAACTCTTTCTCTCTCTAAGCTAGAAATGGCTTAAATATTAGACTAATATTAAATTAAATTAAATTGTTTCTGGCAGATTTGTGCCTGAAACATGGAGTATGATTTTTACTTTGATAGTTCCCAAAAGAGCAATTCCAATGAAAAAGGAAGGTGGTTCTCCTAGAAAACTTTCTGAAAATTAAATTCAGTTGACAGGCAGAGAAGAAGCCTTGAAAATCATGGGAAAAGCCATGGGGCAAGTGCATACATGATTTGTCTTGCAGACAGCCAAGGGTCATCTAAGTCCCATTTTAGAATGGTCTTATGTGTGATGATATTTAAAGATGGACTATATCATCCTTCCTGAACTTTAGCTCTCAAGTGCCAACAAGTGTGAAACGTGAGAATTTAAGACATTGCTTTATTCCAAGTTAACTCCAACTCCCAAATGGGGAATCTACCACCAGGAAATCACATTAGAATCAACGTGGAACAAAAATCTTATAGAACTTTATATCAGCTTTGACAACACTTCATATTTAATCCATCTCTATGCATTTTTGGTTAATTATTTTTATTAGATTTTTAATGTATCAGTTTTATTTTTATATATTATTTTTATTACGTTTGTTTTTTATATATTAGTTTTCTTTGGGGGCTTTACCTTGTCCACATTTACATTATTTCTGCTATTTTTATTTATATAATGTTTGGGTGGCATATAAGTCAGAATGCTGCACCCGGAGTCAGGAAGGTTTGAGTTCATATTCTGCCACAGTTACTTACTAGCAGAGTGACCCTGGGAAAGTCACTTGACCTCTTTTCCTCATCTGTATAATAGGGATAATAATGGCACCTATTTTAGGGTGTTGCTGTGAGAAGCAAATGAAACAACATATATAAAGCACTCTGCAAACCTTAAGGTGCTATATACATGTTAGCTATTTTTATTGTTGGCATTGTTTATGGGCAGCTGTGTTTTCCTGTTACTTAATAAGACTTGAATGGGAATCTTTATTCAGGTTATTATACATTGCTCTTCTTGCCCTCCCCCATGACAAGCCCTTTCGTTTCTTAGATTTAACAAATCACTTTTACTTTTTATCATAGTAAAGAGCAATAACAATTTATTTAAAGCCATAGGCTCTGTCATATGAAGAGAGCTTAACTGTTCATCATTCATTTTTGAAGAGGACTGATAGCATCATGGGGCGATGTCTTGACTTTCAAGTGAATTGGATTTAAGTGAGGTAGAGTTGTACAAAGTCATCAGCCTCCCTCTCTCTTTCAGTCAGTGAAGTCCAGCGACAGGACCAAAGTCAGGAAGACTGGCAACGGCCAGGATGCAGTGGGTGACCTTGGTGTCTTTGAAATCTGACCAAACTTACACACTACAAGCAACCACTCCCATACCTGTGATCCCCAAGTAACTGGCCACATCTTTCCAACTCCACAAGGATGTGGAGTCTGTCCCAGTAAAGTCCCAAACCCATGGTATGTCCACAGCCCAGAAGTCAAACTAATAAAGCTGGAAACCTTGAGATAGTAACTTGTGCATCATAACAGTAATACCAATTCTTTTAGTCTAGAATGCCAATGATGTTTCACATAGGAACTAGCTCACTCTAGAAACTCCACTGTGTTGAAGGGGGTATGATTCACTGCATACCTAGACCACAGTGAATCTGTAAATCAAGCAGGAGCATTAGTGATTTAAAAAACAAAACACCTTTCTGGAGGTGCCCCCACATAGCTATGTCAGTTCCCAGTGGTCAACCTTGCTACAAAGGAATAGGAAATCTCATGCATCTAAAAATCCTGGAAATGTGTAACTAATCATCCTTCAGCTTTCATAAACAGCTAAATGATGCAATGGATAGAGGGCTGGACTTGGAGTCAAGAAGATCTGAGTTCAAATATTTACTCAGATGTTTTTTAGCTATATGACACTGGGAAGGTCACTTGATTTCTCTTCACCACAGGTTTCTTACATAAAAATGTGAATAATAATAGCATTTACCTTACAATACTATACTGAGTATCAAATGAGATAATACAAATTGCTTTGTAAACCTAAAGCATTTTATAAATATTAGCTGTTACTGTTATCATCTTCCCAACATTTATTTTGAATCCCCTAAAATCATGTAGTGATCCATTCAAGCCCAAGTTCGTTGGGTACTAAGGATCCAGGAAGAAGGCAGGTGAAACTCTGTCAAAGCATCAAGGTATGGGCCCAGTACCTGAACACCTGCCTCTATTTCATGCTTATTTAAGCTATGAAGTTGACAAAGACTTTCATTGCAAGAACTCTCTGAGGGAAGTAGCACAAGTATTATTGTCTCTCTGTTACAGCTAAAGAAACTAAGTCTCAGTGAGAATGAGTGGCTTCTCCATAATCACAAATTTAATCCCAGATTTCCTGAACTCAAATGTACTTTACCATATAGCACAGTGCCTGGGACAATGTAGGCATTTAATAAATATTGTTTGATAGATTGATATTGTCATGTTGTTGTTCAGTCATTTCAGTTATGTCTGACTCTTTGTGATGCCATTAGGGTTTTTTGGTGTGGTTTTTTGCCAAAGATTCTGGAGTAGTTTGCCATTTCCTTCTCCAGTTCATTTTACAGATAAGGAAACTGAAGCAGAGTAAGTGAATTGCCCAGAGTCACACAGCTAGTGTTTGAAGCCAGATTTGAACTCAGGAAAATGAATCTTCCTGATTCCAGTCCCAGCACTCTATTCACTGTACCACCTAGCTAGCTGCCCATTGATTGATATACCACATGTTAATTGTAGAATGAAAGGTATTATTGCCTGCTATTAAATTTCAGGCATTAATAAGTCAATGGAGAAGGGTTTTAAGGAACAGAAGAGTCATCTGAACACTGCTAAAATTGCAGCATTTCTATTTTTATACTCCCCCTCCATTTAAAATTAGCAATAGTTGTCTGCATGTAAATTGTCATTTTACCTCTAGTTATATATGTATAAGACCAAGCACTTTTCACATTGCCTGGCACATAGTATGAATTTAATAAATGTTTATTTATTAATTATCTATAATCTATCATCTATAAATAAATCTATTAATCTATTAATCTATCTATCTATCTACCTACCTATCTATCTATCTATCTATCTATCTATCTATCTATCTATCTATCTATCTATTATCTATCTATCCTTACCCAGACTGCTTACTGGTGAGGTGAACCTGGCCTGGGAGCAGCCACTCACTTTGTCTGCTTTGAAGAATACTAGGAAGAGGGCAGCTAGGTGGCACAGTGGATAAAGCACTAGCCCTGGATTCAGGAGGACCTGAGTTCAAATCCAGCCTCAGACATGTCTCTTCCTAGCTGTGTGACCCTGAGCAAGTAATGTAACCCTCCTTGTCCCGCAAAAACCCAAACAAAACAAAAACAAAACAAAACATAAAGAACACTAGGAAAGGAGCCCTAAGAAAAGAGCATTTCCATGGACCTCAGAGTCTTAAATTCTGGTCATTAATGATTCCTTTCATTTATAGACAAAAGAAGTAATAGGATGGAAATGCCAAGGATAAGGAACTGTTATACATTTCTTAGGTCAAATTAACTGATCAGTTTCTTAGTACAGAATAGGTAGGTCCCTGAAGAATATAGGAGTTGAAAAGGCAGAAGGCAATGAAATATTTGTTCATAAGAAAAGAAGGTACCTTGTGGAACGCCTGGCATTTATTAAGCATTTACCATAGGCTATAACACATTTGCAGGTAAGTAAATACAAGGAATACAGAAAGTAATACAAAATAATTTCAAAGAGTTTAAGCTAATAATAGATTATCAGTCTAGTGGTTATCCTCTCCAAAAGCCACTTGGATTCATAACATCATACAAAGTTATAAAGTATTGTTGTTATGTCATATATTATATGATGTTATGTTCTAATCACAGCATATCTACTATTTTTATTCAGTTAATCACACCAATTCATCTATTTTTTTTTGTTACTAAGCTGAGCCAAACAGTTGAAAAACTTTTAAAAAATCAATTAATGGATTGCTTGGTTTAGAGGATCCTAAATAACTAACTGGTTTGACGATTTTTTTCATGGAATTTCCAGAAATGAACGATGATTTTGGCACTGTGGTAAAGACAACAAGAGCACAGGATCTCCCTTCTGCTATCATGATGCTTTTCTTTTTTCCAAATCTCTAATGTGTGAGGTCTATATGAATATTCAGACATCAGATATTATACACAGGAAAGAAATGTCTTGGAATATCTCTGGAAGTGTCTTGAAAGAAAGCATCTTCCTCTAATGCTGAAATATGTTTTGTTAATCTTTGTTGTTGTTGCTCCACAATTAGAGTTTTTCCTACTTCCTCAGTTGGTCAATCAATCAACAAACAGTTTTTAAGCTCTTACTATATATTAGTTCTGTGGTAAGTGCTCAGGATACAAAAACAGGCAAAAACAGTCCCTACCCTTAAGGAAGTCACATTTAATGAGAGAGACAATATGTAAGTAAGTAAGTAGGTAGGTAAGTAAGTAAGTTAGTAAGTGAGTGAGTGCATATGAGGTATATACAAAGTAGATGGATAGTAATCTCAGAGGGGAGGGCACTAACAACTTGGGACGCTGAAAAAGGCTGCCTATGAAAAGAGGAATTGGAAGTAAATCTGAAAGGAAGTCAGTGCAATTATGAGGTAGAAGTGAGAAGGACAAGCATTACAGGCATGAGACACAACCAATGCAATGGCATGGAGATAAGAAACAGTCATATGTAAGAAATAGCAAATAATAATATAAAATGTGAAGAGGAATAATTTGTGAGAAAATGGAAAGGTCTTAATGGGTATGATATGGTTGAAAATACAGCAAAAGAGAAGGAGGAGTGACTTGTAAAAGGAGGACCAGGAGAGAGGAGTATCATGAAAAGCTGGAGGGAATAGCCTCTCCACAAAGAAAAAATGATCAACTGCTCAAATGCCGCAGAGAGGTGAAGGATGAGCATTAATTGAGAAAAGGAGATTAATTTGTTCATTAAGAAACCATCATTAACTCGCAGAGAGCAGTTTCAGTTGAATGAAGAGGTCATGGACTTAAATAGAAAGGGAAAGGTTAGTAAATAGAGAGACCCAATGGAGAGAACTTTCTCAAATGAAAGTAAATATGACTAAAGTAAGTGTCGTCCAATCCAAAGACACCAAACATTAGAGGCCACTGGATGACATATACTTGGATCAAAGTGACTGATAATATAGATCTAAAGGTGAAAAAATTCAAGCACTTTCTGGTCTATCATGTGAAAAACACAAAAATAAACTTTTCTCTACAAAAAAAAAAGAACCAGAAAGGAAAATGATCAAATGCTATTAACTTGAAAAGATGAAAAAAAAGATTGTAGAATATTGCAGCTACCCCAGATCACCTACCAGAGTGTGGCAATAATTTATGGGTCCAGATGACCCTCTTTTACTTTTGTTGTGCATGTTTCACTGGTGGATGTAATTAAAAAGGCAAAATTCCTCTTGGGCTTTAATGTGTGCTTCAATATGTGCCACAATAAAATGCAGAATGAGAAGACTAACTAACCCTTTGCAGCCCTCCAGAATCACATCTGGTCCATTTTGTGATTTTAGTCAAATGTCACTTTTCACTATCAGTCAGGTAGCTACTTCAGTCCTCTTGTCTCTGAAATAGATTGACTCCTCCTGGCATGTACAATTGAGCACACAATAGGTATGTAATTAATTTTTTGAATGAATGAATTTCAATCTCTCTGTACCTTGCATATGGTCAGAATCTAAAGGAAATATATTGAATTGAATTTAAATGGATTGTCTAGCTAGACGTCTCTGCAGGTCTACAATTATACCATTAATAAATAAAAGTAATCTTATTTAGCTGATGTGGCTTTTTACTTTTTTCTACAGCTAAGTGTAGTTCAACCCCAAAACATCAATCACCTGAGGCCAATAGATGGCACATGACTAATAAGTTCAATCTTAAGGCAATAAATTTTGAGCAATATTACATAATTGATCATATTATATAACAAAATTTTAAGACAGAATTAATTGACCAAGGCTTTAACCCAATGTGTAAAGGAGGCCTTTGCAGTCATAACCCCAACAGAGTTTAAACTAATTAGCATGAATAGCCATGGGAAATAGAGGTTAGAACTATGATTTCATTAGTATAGGAAACTCTTATATGAGGAAACTCCTTTTACCAATACAGATCAGAACCTGTTCTGTAATTTATGGTCTAACAGAGTTGCCTAGAGCCCTGAGAAGTTGTGGCTTTCTTAGGAAGCAAGAATAATACATTAAAGTAGGAAACTATATGGTGCTGGGTTGGAGAGAGCTCAACTCGCCCCACACCCCCACCCCCCACCCCTCCTCGACTCTGTTCTCTTCTTTCCCTACTGCCTCAGCTACTGCCCCAGTGGGTCTATTTCCAGTCTATACCTCCTATTCTACACTATTTGTTCTATTCACTTCAGGTGTCTTGTACTTGCCCTGGGTGCAAAAAATCCTGGTTATAGTGTTGATTTAATTTTTAAAAATTTATTTTATTTTTAATTTATGGAATAAAACAATCATTTCCATAACACAGTATAATTTTTTAAATTGCATATGAAACTATAAATATACTATGTACAATTTGCTATTCCTTTTAAAGATACAACAAAGTTATCATGTAAAGTTATTTTTTTCTTTCCTCCACCCTCCCACCATATGGCCAACATTAGACACAAATAGGTGTGTGTGTGTGTGTGTGTGTGTGTGTGTGTGTGTGTGTGCGCACACACATATATATTATATTATATATGTAAAAATTTTCTATACATACTTGTATTTATCAGTTCTTTTTCTGGACGCAGATAGCATCTTTCTTCATATGCCTCCTACAATTAATTTAGGTATTTATAATAGTCAAAATGACTGATTTCTTCAAAGTCATTCTCAAAACAATATTGCTGATTTAATTTTTTATTCTTGTTCTAGATCTTCAGTTTTATCAATTAGGGGAAATCCTGAGCAGACATTTCCTTTACCTAGATTGGCATCTCACCTCTAATAGCCCAAGGAAATTGCCTGGAGCCCTAAGCGATGAAGTGATTTGCCTGTAGTGCAGTAGCCAGAAACTGTCAAAGGCAGGACTTCAGTCCATGGTTTCCTTACTTCCAGGTTGGCCCTCTGCCTGCTTCACCATATTCATTGCATCTAGTGCTTTATAAATGGCTACAGAAAAGTATCATTTATCAAGCTAGCTGTCCGGAATCCTTAGGCTTCTAGAGTCTCTCTCAAAATAGATACAGATCCCAAAGCCCCCAAACACAACTTTCCTTGCAAGCAGCTACAAGCAAGCATGGTAGAAAAGAGCTAATGAACTGGAGAGACCATTTAATGGAAGGGGATTCATTGCTTAGAGAACCGCCCCCCCCCCCAAAAAAGAAAGAAGTTACTCTGATTAGCTGGTGATATCTATATAAATACTAGCTGCTACTACCTTTCTTTCTTTCTTTCTTTCTTTCTTTCTTTCTTTCTTTCTTTCTTTCTTTCTTTCTTTCTTTCTTTCTTTCTTTCTGCGGGGCAATGAAGGTTAAGTGACTTGCCCAGGGTCACACAGCTAGTACGTATCAAGTGTCTGAGGTTGTATTTGAACTCAGGTCCTCCTGAATCCAAAGCTGGTTCTTTATCCACTGTGCCACCTAGCTGCCCTGCTGCTACTACTATTTCTTATTTTCACTGTCGATAAGGCTAGCCTTTTGTAAATGGCTGACAACATTTTGCAAAGGCCAGCCTTTTCCCATAAATGCTGAGAAGGGGAAAAGAAGAGAACGAGTATTTATTAAGCACCTACTATGTGCTCACTCGATCCTCACAACAATCCTATGAGATAAATACGGTTATCATTTCCATTTTACAGTTGTGGAAACTGAAGAAGACAGAGGCCAAATGACTTGTTCATTGTCACACAACTAGTAAGAGTCTAAGGCCAGATTTGAACTGTCTTTCTGACCCTAAGCTCAGTGCTCTATCCACTGAGCTACCTAAGCGCCTCAAGGGAAGCACTCAGGGAGAAGCATCGGAGACATGAAAGTTATGCCTATGAGAGAGAGAAGAGCAGTGATGGTAGTCATTGCTGTGGGATAGTGAACAGCAGATATTCTTCAAACAGAAGAACACCAGCAATCGAGGTAGATAACATAATAGCACTAATGTAAATGGAGGCAAACAGGTTTAAGTACCTCAAGGCATAGGACATACCTGTTGCACCCTCCACTAATTCCAGAAACTATCCACTAAGGCTTGGAGTGATCACAATCTGCACCAGTGGATGGAGTACCCACATAATGTATCATTAATAATTTTAACCAGGGGCAGCTAGGTGGTGCAGTGGATAGAGTACCAGCCCTGGATTCAGGAATACCTAAGTTCAAATCCGGCCTCAGACACTTAACACTTACTAGCTGTGTGACCCTGGGCAAGTCACTTAACCCCAATTGCCCCACCAAAATAATAATAATAATAATAATAATAATAAATTTTAACCATTTTGAAATATTGTAAACTTATAGACAAAAAGGTTTGGTTAGTATCTTTCAGGGATTGTTTTACATATATCTTTATGGCATATACCCAGACTGAGGGGAGTAAATCTTTTCTCCCAATGCTCTTTCTCGTAAAAGAAAATCAATAAAATAATGGTTTTTTTAACCTCTCTGTCACTTCCCAATGTCCGCAAACACAGACACACACAGAGACACACATACAAATAGAACCCTTCCTTTTAACAAAGAAGAATAGTTAAGAAAAGAAAGCATGTCCGACAATACACAGAATCAATAAATCATAGATTTAGAGTTTGAAGGGACCCTAAAAACTGTGAACTCTAATCCCATGGTCTCATTCCACTCTTGTAGTTTAGCTCCTAGGTGGTTTTTTCACTCTTTGGACTTTTTGGACAAAATAAAGGGGCTGGAGTAGATGACCTTTTCCCATTCTGTGTCTAGATCTGTGACCCTTCTGGGAAATGGAGGTAAACATACTCCAAGTCAAGTCAAAGAGCATTTATTAAGTGCCTATGATAGACCAGACACCATGCTCTGCTGATATTTGTTGTTGTTGTTTGATCATTTTTCAATTGTGTCCAACCCTTTATGAGTCCATTTGAGATTTTCTTGGCAGAGCTACTAGAGTGGTTTGCCATTTCCTTCTCCAGCTCATTTTACAGATGAGGAAAATGAGGCAAATATGGTTAATGACTTGCCCCGGTTCACACAGCTAGTGTCTGAAGCCACATTTATACTGAAGAAGATAAACCTTCCTGACTACAGGTCCAGTGCTCTATATACTGAGCCATCTAGCAGACAAAAGACTATTCTTGCTCTCAAAGAGCTCCCAGTCTATTAAGGGAGACAAAATGGAAACAACTTTGTACTATGTGCAACTATGTACAAAGATATGTACTGAATAACTAGAGATAATCGACAGAGGGAAGCAATAGCATTAAGGAGGATTGGAAAAAGATTTACTGCCAGTGAAGATCAGCCATTGCATTGATCAGAGTTCAGATGTCTTTCTCTATTATTATTATTATTATTATTATTTTATCATTATTATTTCATTGCTTTGCATTAATGGAGCCATTGTGTAAGTTATCTTGGTTGTTCTGCTTCTTTTCATAGATTTATATAAGGTAGGGAACTTAGAGGTCATTTAGTTTAAACCTTTCTGTGTTACAGATGAGGAAACTGATAGATAGAGGGGATTTGCCCAAGGTCACACATATCAAAAGTGACCAAAGGAGGATTTGAACCTAGGTCCTCTGTCTCCAAAAAACTGCTCCTTTCACTGTACCATACTCCTTTTCTTTCATACAATTCTTTCCAGGTTTCACTGAATTCATCATATGTGTCATTCTTTCAGGTGCAATAATATTCCATGATTGTCATATACCACAATTTGTTCCCCTATTCCCCAAATGACTGGCTTCTACTTTGTTTCTAATTCTTTATTATCACCAAAAGGGCGCTATGAGTATTTTGGTAAATATTCCTTTGCCTCTATTTTTTACTTCCTTGGAATATATATGCCCAGTAGTAATAACTCTCAAAGTGTCAAAGAGTATGTACAGTTTAATGATTTGGTCCTAGGCTTGGAGTTGGGAAGACCTGAGTTCAAATTCATCCTCAAACACTTACTAGCCAGCTTTGTCACCCTGGACAAATTCCTTAACCTGTTTGTTTCCTCAACTGCAAAACGGGGGTGATAACCGCACTTACCTTTTAGGATTGTTGGGAGGATCAAATGAGATAATATTTTTAAAGCTCTTAGCATAGTACCTGGCACATGATACATGTTCTCTACATGTTAATTTCTTTCCTCCCAAAAGTTTTCTAGATTGGAAATGGACCAACTCACAGCCTCACCAAGAGTGTATTAGTATACCCATCTCCCGACATGCCCTCCAATAATTACCACTGGAATCTTTCTCAGTCTAATAGATGTGAGGCAAGAAACTTCAGTTTTAATTATCATTTCTTTTATTGTTAGTGTTTTGGACTATTCCTTTACATGATTGTTAATAGTATTTCTTCTTTTGAAAATTAGCTTTTATATCTTCTGTCCACTTGTCTGTAAAGAAACAGCTCCTTGTCTTATACAATTTACTTAAACTCTGCGTAACTTGGATATGAGATTATAGGATCTGAATTTTGAATCAATTTCCTGTATTTTTTATCTTTTCTTTAAGGGTCAAAACAATTCACAGTTATATATAAACTAATATTAACTTTTTATATCCAAAGTACAGATTGTGATGTTAGTATACATGTACACACACAGACACACTTTATTGATTCTATATCTGACTGACTCATAATATCTCAAGATTTCTGTCCTTAGAATCCCTAGTTCCCTAACAATTTTTACTGTTTCTTTTCCTAAAAAATATTATGGGGAGCTCTCCAATTTGTAGTAGAAACCCTCTTCTGCCCCTCTTAAGTACCCACATGGAGAGCGGGTGAAAGTGACAAAAGACTTTCCATTGTCTTTCAGAGCATGATTTCACTCACTCATCTAAGACCCTTGGGTAGATAGCCCTTCGCTATTCAACAATTGTCAATAATATGATAAAACGCATTATGTATAGGCTCAGTCCTAACCAAAATTTGCTGGTAGTGCACTCTTTAGAACCAGTGAGAACCCTAAAGACAATATAACTCAAACTCCTCCCTTTGCAGTGAGACTCAGAGAGGTAATTATTTTCCCTATAAATTGAACTTTTGGAGTGGATGTAGGTCAATTGAATGGAGGTCAATTGAATGGAGGTCAATTGAATATTCAGTGTGTTATTAAAACAAATTTAAAACATTGGGCTGGCTCAAAGAATATAGATGATTGAAGAATTTGCAGAATACCTAATTCAGACAGAAAAATAGAATTCCTAGTAAACAAAATTTTGAGTAAAATTACCCTATATATCAAAATTCATAAACAAAAACTGACCCATTTGCAGATTTCTTACTTTGCAAGCAGGACCAGTAGAGAAGAAACCATGATTCAGGACTTTTTTTTTTTCAATAAAGTTAATTAAGAAGCATTTTTATTTAGTTCAAAATAGTTCTTTCCTGGGACAGCTAGGTGGTGCAGTGGATAGAGCACCGGCCCTGGAATTAGGAGGACCTGAGTTCAAATCTGGCCTCAGACACTTGACACTTAGTAGCTGTGTGACCCTGGACAAGTCACTTAACCCCAATTGCCTCAACAACAACAACAAATAGTTCTTTCCTTCTAAAAGAATGTTGTTATAGAGTTGATGCATAAGATTTTAAAACTAAGAATTTTATTTTATTGGCTGTTTTGCACTTACTGTAAAAATTCAAAGTTTGTGGTGGGGGGAGGTTTGGGATTAGGTTTTTTTTTTGTTTGCTTGGGGTGTGTGTGTGTGTGTGTGTGTGTGTGTGTGTGTGCCTGGAGAGACATTTTTTCTTTAGCTACTCTAAGCTGGCAGATTCCTAGTTAATCATTATAATAGCTAACATTTATATGGTACTTTCTATGTACCAGGAACTGTGCTAAATGCTTTACAGATATCATCACATTTGATCTTGAGAACAACCTTGGTGTGTAGGTTGAAAAAACTGAGGCAGACAGTGGTTAAGTGACTTGCCTAGGTCAAAAAAAGTATCTAGTATCTGAAGTCAAATTTGAGCTCAGGTGTGAGTGAGCCCAGGGGCAGCTAGGTGGCATAGTGGATAGAGTATTGGGTTGGGAACCAGCAAGATCCATCTTCCTAAGTTCAAATCTGGCCTCAGACCAGACTAGCTGTGTGACCCTGGGGAGGACCCTTGGTACTATTTGCCTGAGTTCCTCATCTGTAAAAGTGAGCTAGAGAAGGAAATGATAAACCACTCTTTGCCAAATCCCCAAATGGAATCACAAAGAGTAGAAATGACTGAAAGGATTCAACAACAATAAACTTAGTGACTCCCTAGTTGAAGTCTTTTTTTAAAAAAGTCTACTGTAATAGATTTTGATTTTACTTTTAATCTCTTGATCATGACATTGTTCTTCATTTTAAAAGTATGCTAGGATTATTGGCCTCAGTTATCATCACTATGGGTACATTTGTCTGAAAAGACTGATGAGAAACAGATCTTTCTGAGTTCAGTACACATACAGAGGGTGCTTTCTTTGAAGAGTCTGTGATATTTTGCAGGTCTCCAGTCATGCAGTTAGTGAACCCAAAGTTCAGTTAATCAAAATCTTGCAGTACATAATTCCCCCCAACAATACTTAGCCCAGAAATACCAGCTTCCATCATGGCAGCCCTCACGAATGCTAACTCAAACCCAACAATGGTCTGGGTCCCTCATCAGTTACATAAGGTTCTAAGCTCTTTTTTCTGCATATTTGAGCTCAAAATTAAATAAGGAAAAAGCCAAAGGAGAGGTCATCATTTTGTTCCACGGAAAGATTGTCTTCCTTTTAGCTTCCGTGCTATCTGATTTCCCTAAAGAGAGAGAGGAAGAGAGAGGGTAAGAAAGAGAAAGTGAGAAGAGAGGAGAACTATCCATTAAGTATACCCTTAAGAAAACATTTGATCTGAATGTCAATTAATTCAAGCTTCTGCATACAATACAACAGTATCTTGGATCTGTTTACTGGCCCAGGCAAAGATAAAAGGCAGCCACTAGGGACAGAGGAAAGAAAGCTAAGACCTCAGGATTCTGAATCCTGGGTCAACATTGAGTGTCAAACCATCAGAAGTGTTTGTTAATTCTTTATATCAGCACTTCTTGGCTCCCCAGATAAAATCATTCTGACACATCTGATAGGAAGGTCTGTGCCCTCTGACCCTAAGGAATCCTATCTTGCTGTCTATGCAATCCATCCCCCAAATTCCACCCCAAGAGATTGTTCCTTTCTCTCTGTATCCTCAGGAAAGTTGTTTAGTTTAATAAGATTTCCACAATGTTGAAAAGCATTGTAATTCATAGACACATACATGAGGCAAGAATTGATATCATGTAGTTAAAAGGGCCCTAGATGATGATTTAATGCTTGGGAAAGGTTTTAGAGCCTAAGGATCATTAGCTTTACGCCACTGTTTTTTTTCATAAGAGCAGAATCACAATCTGAAGGGAAAAGCCCAGAGACAATTTGGATGTGGATGTCAATGGGATTTTTTCTCTGCTATATATCAAGTTCTGAAACTAGGTCCCTGATACCTCATTATCTGAAGGAAGAGGAATTAGGAAGTTGAGCAAAATAGTTGAGAAAAATTCAGCATGTGTATGTTGGCAGAGTACACTCTGGAGAGTTCAAAGAAGGACTGAAAAAGTAATATCTCTTGATAAACCAAACATTTGTTTGTGAATTCCCCCCAATGTATTCTTACTCTAAAGCTATATCGAATTTTGAGAAACCTTCAGTGTGCTCAGCTGCTGCATCACTAGGAAGGTCTTTCAGGTCTCAGTCCCACCTTCTCCTCAGAAGAAGGGACCATATGATTATGGGGCTATGATCTTTAAAGGAAAGGAAGGGGGAAGGGGGCAAGAGAATGGTCATCTGTAAGGGAAGAGAATATTGGGGTAAAGGAGAGGAGATGTAGGCCATGAACACATACATATTTATGCATGACCTAGCCAATACAACATGTTGCTTTAGGCCAGAGACTGTCTTATTTTCTCTAGTACCTAGCACTATGCCTTGAGCATTTGTTCCTCAGTAGTATTTGACTCTTCTTGACCCCATGGACTGTTTTTCTTGGCAAAGATAACTGGAGTGCTGTGATATTTCCTTCTCCAATGTATCCCCAATTTACAGATGAGGAACTGAGACAAATAGGGGTTAAATGACTTGTCCAGGGTCACACAGCTAGTAAGTATCTGAGGTCAGATTTGAACTCAGGTTTTCTTTTTCTTTTCTTTTATTATTTTCTAGTTACATATTACATATAAGGATAGTTTTCAACATTTGTTTTCGCTGGATTTTTGTTCCAATTTTTTTTTTCTCTACCCAACCCCAAGATGGAAAGCAATCTGATATAGGCTGTATATATACAATCACATTAAACATATTTCTACATTAGTCATCTTGTGAAAGAAAAATCAGAGCACAAAGGAAAAACCTCAAACAAGAAGGAAAAAAAAACAATTCAAAAGTAGAAACAGTATGGTTCAATCTGCATTCATAATTCAGTTCTTTTTTCTGGATGTTGAGAACATTTTCTATCATGAGTTCTTTGAAACTGTTTTGGATTGTTGCACTGCTGAGAAGACCCAAGTCTATCCCCATTGTTCATCACACAATGTTGTTGATACTGTGTATAATGTTCTCCTGGTTCTGCTCCTCTCAGACAGCATCAGTTTATGTAAGTCCTTCCAGGTTTCTCTGAACTCCTCCTGCTTATCATTACTTACAGCACAAAATAGTGTTCCATTACATTCATATACCACTACTTGTTTAGCCATTCCCCTATTGATGGGCATTCCCTTGATTTCAATTTTTTGCCACCACAAAGAGAGCTGCTACAAATATTTTTGTACATGTGGGTCCTTTTCCTCTTTGGGATACAGATCTAGCAGTGGTACCACTGGATCAAAGGGTATGAACAGTCCCATACCCTTTTGGGCATATAAACTCAGGTCTTCTGACTGCAGGCCCAAAGCTCTATCTACTGTACTACCTGGCTTCGTTCCTTGAGTATAGATAGTAGTTACTTAACAAGTACTCGTTGAATTGGATTGTCAAGGAGGTTGAATGATTACAGATCTAGAGTTGGAAGAGCTCCTCAGAGACCACCTGGTGCAAATCCCTCATTTTATACATGAAGAAACAGGCCAGGTGGTCACACAAGCACTATCAGAGGAGAATTTGAATCTAGAACCTTTATCTTCACAGCCAGTGTTCTTTTTACTGTGTCACCTAATTAGAAGGCAAGTTTCCTGAAACTAAAGAAGCACAGCACCCAAAAAGGGAAGAAAAAAAAGTTTCCTCTGATTCCTAGATACTGATAGTAGGACTATGCTCTTCTAGGTGGTACAGTGAATAGATTGATGGAACTGGAGTCAGGAAGAACTGAGTTCAAACACTTAACTAGCTATGTGACTTGGAGTAAGACACTCAACCTCTGTTTGCCTGTTTCCTCATTTGTAAAATGGGGATCATAACAGTACCTACCTCCCAGCATTATTGCAAAGACCAAAAGATAATCATAAAATGCTTAGCCCAATTCCTGGCATATAGTAAGCTCTATTTGTTGTTGTTGTTGTTATTATTATTATTATTATTATTAGTTGTTGTTGTTGTTGTTAGCATTATCATTAGCATTGTTATTTGACATTACATTCTAATTGACAGTTTTGGTTTTTTGTTCTCCATTTTGTTTTCCCATTCCTCATTTGGTTTTAAACAATAATGATGAGAAGAAACAAGTATTGTTTAAACACAGTATCAAAGGTTTAGAATAGGAAGGAAACTTAGGATCATTTAGTCTAGGCTTGTTGTTGTTGTTTGTCCTTTGTTATGGAAGAGGATAATGACATTGGGGTGGTCATGACTCGCACTGAACTGGACCTCTCTCCTCCAGAGCCATTTGGGTACAGTGGCAAGATATGTGTTAGGATAACTGGAGATGACCCTGGATGGCTTTTGTTTTGTTGTTGTTTTGCGGGGCAATAAGGGTTGAGTGACTTGCCCAAGGTCACACAACTAGTATATGTCAAGTGTCTGAGGCCAAATTTGAACTCAGGTCCTTCTGAATCTAGGGCTAGTGCTTTGTCCACTGTGCCACCTAGCTGCCCCTAATCCAAGCTTCCATGTGAAAAAATGAGATTTCAAGAGGTAAGAAAGACTTTGCCCATATGATCAATATTCAAATCCCTATCTTCATGATGAAATTTTTTCATTGTATATAAAAGCAGGTGGATTCTCTTAATATAGATTCCATCCTACTCAAGTATTCTTCTAGGTTTTCTGGTTAGTCAGGTACCAGTGAACAAGCCTGCTAAGCCCTTTTCCTGAGTATGGGCCTCTGTATTATTTTGAAATAATTGCAATATTTCCAAATGTCCTTTATTACATGACAGTACCACGTTGTTGAGGCAGAAACCAAGGAAAAAAGGACCTGTCATGTTAGTCTCAATTTACTTAATGTATTCCCATATCTATTCTATTTCTATGACTCTTTGTCAAGAAAAAAAGTGGAAGTAACATTTCTGCTTAGGCCTTCCTAACAAAACATGTTTTGGGGAAACTCTCTTACTGTTATACTATTTTTTTTCCCTTGAGAAATAGCAATTGTTTCTGTTCTGGTCAGAAACTCTGAGGGTCTTCCCTTCCCAGATTGGCTCTTTTGTGAACACAAACTAGGGCATCTTTTGCCTCAATTCTATCTAGCCTTTAATTGATGAATGGGTGTTGTTGACTCAGACAAATTGAGACCTGGGAAAGACTTTATCTTAAAAAGCCAACATCTCCCACTTCATTGGGATCATTGCCAGTCATCCTGATCTTTGTCTTGCCACTGAACTAATCTCTGGAGGAGAGAGTGAGGCTAATGACTGAACAGCCCTGCCTCACTTAAATCCAATTCACTTGCAAGTCAAGGCATCACCACCCTCCTAATGTCATTGGTCCTCTTCAAGAAAGGACAAACAACATTTTTTTCCTTGAGGGCTAATAGGTGGTAGAAGCGAATAGAACACCAGGCCTGGAGTCAGGAAAGCTCATCTTCCTGAGTTCAAATCTGGCCTCAGGCACTTACTAGCTGAGTGACCCTAGGCAAATCACTTATTTGTGTTTGCTTCAGTTTCCTCATGTGTAAAATGAACTAGAGAAGGAAATGGCAAACCACTCTAGCTTCTTTGCAAAAAGACAAAACCAAACAAAACAAAAAACAAAAAATAACCCCAGTGGGGTCACAAAGCATCAGACTGGACTGAAAACAACTGAACATTTTCCCCCTTGAGAATCCTAAACATCTTCCTCACTTTTTGAAAATCTTAAACTAGAAAACAATAAAAGCTAGCATTTGCATAACACATTAAAGTTTGCAAAGCATTTTGCATATAGTATTTAATTTGATCCTCACAAAAAAAACCCCACAAAATTCTGTGGGGTAGGTTTTATTCCTATTTTACCGATGAAGAAACTGAGGCCAAGTAAGGTTAAGTGACTTGCCCAGGGACACATAGCTCATACATAAGTGACCACAACAGAACTGAAGAGGGATTTGAACTCATGTCTTTCTAATTCTAAGTCCAACACTTAAACTACTACTTAAAGTTGACCTTAAGCTACCTAGCTGCTTATAATCATTTTATTAAATCTAATTATGTTATCAAATCTCATCATTATTAAGAAATAAAAATCAATACCCAGAGAATGATTGAATAGTTTTCAACAGGTCAAAATATCCTGGAGAATCTTGTCATCTCTCAGAATATCAAATCATGTTTTATATCATCCATATTGGCCATTCTTACTGTGATTTTTGTTTGGTGGTAGAAATGTAGGACGTTTGCTTCTGGCTCCACAATACTTGGAAGAAAAAACAATGCCATAATTTTTATTTTGTTTTTATTTCTCTGTTCCTTTCTATTTAGGAGGCCCAAATTAGAAACATACAATTCTCTGTGAGAGAAACTTTATGGTATAATGCTTCATTTAGTGAGCATCTGAATCATCTAAGACAGAGTTTTGCTTATTTTTCCTTGAAGACTTCACAAAATGGAAACTCTAAAACTTCCCTAGAAACCAGAGCTACTGTTTTATCATTGTACTCAAGAAATTCTTTATGTCCAATAGCACTATCTCTTGCTGATGATATAATGAAAAGAACACTTACCCAGGAGCCAGAAGGACTTTAGTTCTAGTCCTAAATCTTCAACTTACTAAATGAATAACATTGTAAAAACTACTTATCCTGTCTGGTCCTCAGTTATCTCCTCTAGAGAGATAAGAGGTTGGGCCAGATATTGTCTAAAATCTCCCCTAGCTCTAATAGTCTATGATTTCTGGAAAGCTAAAAGACTCTTTCATTCAGTCTCCTTCAGATAGAAATAACTGTTCAGAAACTTCAAAAAAATCTGTCACATGCTGAAAAACAATAATCAAATCCTTGTTCCATAGACTAAATGATCTCAATTCTTTTTTAAGTTTCATAGATTCTCTTTTCTATTCCTTTGATTTTATCTTTACATGCTCCACAATTCTTCTGCCCTTTTGAGAAAGAACGAAAATTTGACAACATAGCCCATTAGGAGTCTGACTAACATAGTGTATCCTAAAAAAAAAAAAATGAGTTTCCAGTCCTGGAATGTCACATTCCTTTTAATTCAACCCCAAATTGGTTGGTCTTTTGAGCAATAATACCACATTGATGATTCATAGTCAGTTATATAATCAGCTGACATTGTTAATGCTTCAAATTCCTACAAGGAGGAGGAATAGTGGTTATTGCAATAAGTAGGAAAAACTTAATAATTAAGAATGAAAGGATACAACAGCAATGCATCAGAAGTAGGGTGAGAGTGGAACCCAAAGAACACCAGAAATACCAAATCAGAAGACTTTTACTCCCTGGATTTGTCCTTTCTTTGGACTACTCTTCAAGAGTTGCTCTCATTAATTTACTTGTTTCATCACCCTCTGTTATTATATTTTACCTGTGATCCTTTTGGTAAAATGAGCAAGCGATTTTCTTGACTGCCATGTTGAATTTGAGTATAAGAGTCTGACATCTAGTGGCAGCCATGAGAGCTGCAGTTCTCCCTTCCATGATTTCAGGAGAGGGTCAAGAAAGTACTAGGCTAAATGTTTTGCAGAGAGCAGGCCAGTGAGATTGCAGTTCAGGGTTCAAATGGACACATTTCTTAATGTTTCTATGACAAAATATTGCCATTATTGGTTTTGGAGGAACTGCTAATTGGAACCTTAACACTGGTAACCCTTGATTTGGTTATCCTTTAGTCAGAGGGAAAAAGCAGATTGGCAGCAAAGTTGCCATTGAGCCTTCTCTGACAAGACCATGACACAAAGGTGGTAAGCTACTTGTTAGGCTTCTTCACTCCTCGCAGGAGAATCTTGGAGGCCTTTCACCAAATTGGAAGAGATGCTGTGTCATTTGGGAGAAATGATCTGTGGCAAATAAACCTAAGCGTAGTGCAAATATGCCTCCTCAGGCATATTTGAGGACAACACCTCAATCTGCTTTGATCTTCTGTCTTTAGTACCAGAATCCCTGGACAGGTCAACATGGGGGCAGTGAACAAAGAAAAGGAACATTTTCAGGTTTTTCCTTCCTAAAAGACGAAAAAAAAAAACCTAATCCCTTGAAGATTGTGGCAGGTCTACAAAGAAACTCCTCTTATGACAACTTTGTCTTAGAAAAACACAAGCATGTAACTTATAAAATATCATCTTCATGAATTCTGCATGCAAAAGAAAGCTGCCAGATTTTGTTTTTTCCCCCTCTATTCTCTTCTCCCCTAATGATGCTCACCTGTCCTGTATTTCTTCCTTCCAAGGTAAAAATTTACATCTCTGCAATACTTCAATGTATTTATAACCTCTTTCTAAATGTGTATTACTTCCACTGGTATAAATTCTAATACATTTTTGCCTCCTTATCTTGTGTACTTTTGATCCATATTCTTCCATAGATGTCAGTATTTACCCAACATGCTGTAAAACTTCCTTTAGACCTTTGTAGGTATCATGAACACCAGTGCAGCATTCAGGCTGTCCATCTATTCCTTATCTCCCACTTTTGCCACATGACTGACTCTTCTCCTTTTCTAATCATATATTTCCTCAAGTAGAACCTTTACTCCATTTTTTAAAAAATGAAAACCATTACTGGAAATGTCCCAGGGCTTAACGTGCATCTCTCTATTGCACTTCGGTACTTTGCAATATTGATTCCTCAGGGAATGTGGTGTTTCAGGGTTCACAAACATATATTAGGTAGTAAAAATTTGTATTGAAAAGATTGGATTTTGTGCCCAAGAGTACCTGGTTTTCTTTAAAACCACTTTCCAGTCTGTCAAATACAATTCAACCTGCCCTCTTCCTCTTATTTAGTTACTGATGCAAGTCACTGTCCAGTTGTAGTGGCTATCTAAGATGTGTGTAGAAATGGTTTAACTCAATGGATTATAAATGGTTATCATAATCTGTAGGAGAGGCATTTTCCATCCATTTAGTTTTTCCTGAATAGATTGTTAGAATGATCTCTTTTGAATAATAATGGATATCTTGCAAGAGGCCCTGAAGTGCTTTGGGACTTAATTCAATAAACACAATGTCCACAAGCACAAAAATTTGGGAGACCTTACCATTATGCCCTGAGGGTGGGGATAGAGACAGGGTTAGCAAGGCTGGGGCCAAATTCATTCAGCCTTCTTGATAAGAGTTTTACATTTTTATTATATTCAAAAATGTAAAACCTCATCTTAGTTCAAAGATTATGTATTAACAGGTCTTGTTTTCTATTCCCCCAACTCCACCCCAGATCCTAGCTAGAGGAAATCCTTTTTCCATTTTTATTTTGTTCAAGACTATTTTCATAATAGTAGTTAACACCTTGAGTATCCATCTCACTTCTTAATGTTGTTAATGTTAATCATCAGAGTGTCACTGAACAGAGAAATCTCTAAGAAATCTTAACATAAGCATAAGTAACTTCTTGTTGAAAGGAAGTCATTAGGTTTACAATTTGCTTTACTGAGTCAAATGCTTTATAGTAATCAACAGTTGAGACAGTAGGATTATACATTCTCTACACCTTTCAGTAAATTGGGTCTTTAAAAATGTGGTCTACTAAAAAAGAATTGTTTCTGAAAACACTTATTTCCTCCTCATCCCATTCTGGCCATTTTCTTTTCTTTTTTTAAAATGATAAAAGTATTTTATTTTCCAGTTACATGTAAAGATAGTTTTCAACATTTGTTTTTATAAGATTTTTAGTTCCAAATTTTTCTCCCTCCCTCTCTTCCTTCCCCCCTCCTCAAGACAAAAAGCAATCTGATAGAGGTTATATATGTACTATCACATTAAACTTATTTCTGCATTAGTCATGTTGTGAAAGAAGAATTAGAACAAAAGGGAAAAACCTCAAAGAAGAAAAAAAAACAAAAACAAAAACAAAAGTAAAAATAATATGGTTCAATCTGTATTCAGAATCCACAGTTCTTTTTTGTGGATGTGGAAAACATCTTCCATCATGAGTTCTTTGGAATTATCTTGAATCATTGCATTGTTGAGAAGAGCTAAGTCTATCACAGTTGATCATCACACAATCTTGCTATTAATGTGCACGATGTTCTCCTGGTTCTGCTCACTTCACTCAGGATCAGTCCACTTAAGTATTGGCAGGTTTTCTCTGAAATCTGCCTGCTCATCATTTCTTACAGCACAATAATATTCTATTACATTCATATACCACAACTTGTTCAGCCATTCCCCAATTGAAGGGCATTCCCTCTATTTCCAATTCTCTGCCACCACAAAGAGAGCTGCTATAGATATTTTTGTACATGTGGGTCCTTTCCCCTTTTTATGATCTCTTTGGGATACACACCTAGTAGTGGTATTACTGGGTCAAAGGGTATGCACAGTTCCATAGCCCTTTGGGCATAGTTCCAAACTGCTCTCCAGAATGGTTGGATCAGTTCACAACTCCACCAACAATGCATTGGTGTTTCAATTTTTCCACAGTTTCTCCAACATTTACTATTTTCCTTTTTTGTCATATTGGCCAATCTGATAGGTGTGAGGTGGTTACTCAGAGTTGTTTTAATTTTTATTTCTCTAAGCAATAGTGATTTAGAGCACTTTTTCATATGGTGATAGATAACTTTGATTTCTTCATCTGAAAACTGCCTGTTCATACCCTTTGACCATTTCTCAATTGGGGAATGACTTGCAATCTTATAAATTTGATTTAGTTCCCTGTATATTTTAGAAATGAGGCCTTTAACAGAAACACTAACTATAAAAATTGTTTCCCAGCTTTCTGATTCCCGTTTCATTTTGGCTGCATTCCTTCCATTTGTACAAAAACTTTTTGTTTTGTTTTGTTTTTGCAGGACAATGAAGGTTAAGTGACTTGCCCATGGTCACACAGCTAGTAGTTGTCAAGGGTGTGAGGACAGATTTGAACTCAGGTCCTCCTGAGTCCAGGGTCAGTGCTTTATCCACTGCACCAACTAGCTGCCCCTGTACAAAAGCTATTTAATTTAATAAAATCAAAATCATTTTGTCTATTTTCCATTTGCAGTGTTGCTATACTCTCTGGACCATCAGATGTCCCAAAAGGAATCCTAGAGGAGTTAATTCACTCAGTTTTGGAACCTACTTCTTCCCTGGATCCCACACTGTCCAGATTGAAAATGACTTGAACATAGACTCATGTGGGCCATTCTATTTTGTTGACCTCAGGTGTGCTTCACATTCTACCCCAGACATCTTCTCACCATCCACCTCTTGTGCTTATATATTCCCCATGGCTTTTCAATTTTTGCTTTTAGAACCACGATCAAATCAATAGTGCCATTGCTAATGGAAAGGTCACCAATTCCCTTGTGCTTCTATTAACCATTCTTATGACTCCCTAAACCAAAACACCCTTCCTAGCGACTATTCACCGTTATGCTTTGTTTCCTCAAAGGAAGGAATTTCTCAATTTTGTATTTGTATCCCCAGCATTTAGCACAGTTCTTGGTACATAGTAAGCACTTAACTGCATTCATTTATTCATTCATTACATTTTTATTAAGGATACCCTTGACACTCATGTAGAACATTCTCATAAAGAATTTATAAAATAACAATGTAGACACAGGGATTAGCAGTTACTGATAGTGTCTCAGTCAGCTTTTATGCTTATTAATATTATGACTTATATTTCCCATTCTTTTGGTATCTTCCTCTCCTTAAGATATCTTGTGAAATAATGCCCTAGTACTTTCAAAATTCTACTTCCTCCAGTGAAGATTTCCTTGTATTTAGTAAGGCTCACTTGCTTTTCTCTACTTCATCTCTTGATAGCAAACCAGAAACTGAAATATTAGGGTTCCAATATGGTGATCCCTCTAACTACCATTCATTTCAACCAATAGTTATAAAAAACATGAAGAAATTGATTCTATGTGATGTCCATTTGTTGCTCTCCTGCCATTTTTATCTGTTAATGCTCTCATGATGATGTGACTTATTGAGGAACAACATAAAGTTTTCTGTAGATTTTCCCCCTTTTCTACTGCTTTTTACTGCTATAAAAGGAAATATGGTTGTTAATTTTCCACTATCCTCACCCATATGAGCTTATATCCTAAAATAGTAGTGTCATTGGATGCCATACAAGTAATTGTTGCCTAAAGTCATTTCCAAGCTCTTTGGCCTTCCTGCTATTGGTGAACATTTTCCATTGGTTAAACTTTTTTTTTCAGAGAATTATGCTAATTGAGTTCAATATCCTTCCAATTTTTTCTTATCAATAGGTAGGTTAAATAGGTCAGGTGGAAACTGTCACAATTATTCACCATTATAATAAATATCAGAGGTAGGAATCCAGTTCCTTTGATTCCAGATCCCGTGCTCTGTCCATGGTACTACTTGTGCTCCTTAAAGAATCCACTCCTATCAAATGTGTAATAATCCTAGAAAAATAGACAGGATCCTACTTTTAAAGAGCTTTAAATGCCAAACAGAAAGGGCCGTATTTTATCCTAGAGGTAAAAGGGAGTCACTCAAGCTTCTTGAGCAGCAGATTGACATGATCAGAACCATCCATTAGTGATAACAAATGATTTGGCAACAATATTAGAGGATAGGCTGGAAAGGGGAGAGGCTGGATGGAGGGAGGACAATAAGTAAACAAATTAATTAATATATAGATAGATATTATTGAAATAAAAATCATAACATAATTGAAATAATACAGAAATATTATATAAATAATCTAGGAGAAAGGTGATAAGGGCCTGAATTATCATAGTTGTGATATGAGTAAAGAGAATAGGAAATACTGTGGAAATAAAATCAGAAAAACTTGGCAACTGACTACATATGGGGAGGGGGAATTTCATATTTCCTTTTTTTGTTCAGGACTTGGAGCCATTCCTCATGAAAATTTTGATTAACTAAAAGTCTGTATTAATATTAACCTCATCTGACGAAAACCTGTCCCATGGGATGTAGAAATTTACTTAGAGCCTTAAACATTCCTTAGATAAAAAACAAGAGGAAGAACCTCACTGCCCTGACTCCTTGGTAACATGGCTCCTTTTCAGTTAATCTACTTGTGAATCCTCTGAATGTATATTAATGTGTAAGCCGACTTCGGGTTTATTTGACAAAGTTTGTTTCCTTAGTGGAAGTATGAGATTATGACTTTTTTAAACTAAGTTTGTTCATCTTTTATGATATTGGAAGAAATGGATTATTGATCTATCTTCTCTTTAACTTTGATGGCCTAAGAGGAATGTACAAGATTACAATATGTAAAAGAATTATTTTTCTGGGACATAATTTTGCCTATAAACTTGTGAAAATCCTTATTGAGGTTCAGATCTTCTCTGAGGTCTGAACCTATGCTTAAGCATAACAATAAAACACAGGTTTTTACCTCTATAATTTCTGTATTGTGATAAGTACTTATTTGGCAACAGTTATCTATCACATGCACTCAAAAAGGAAAAATTTTCCCATAACAATAGTGTGAACAAGAATAAGAAATCAAGGGTTCCAAAAGCAGGTTGTGAACCTGGATGACTAGAAAGATGAGGGTATATCCAACAAAAAGGAAAATGTGGAGTAGGAGTGGGTTTAGGGGAAAAGATAAGTTCAATTTCTCCATATAACTTTTCTATCTATTCATACCATAAAAAGAAATTACCACAAAAAAATCAACTGTAATTATCTTCATCATGGTCTTTTCGCTCGTGCTCATTGTACATACTGCAAGATTAGATGACCAAGTACCCCATGAAATGATATCCCTCCTTTTGTTTGAGCACATGATGTAACTAACTCCTTTGTTTTCCTTTCCAAGGAGCCAGCTTTCCATTTAAATGCAATTTCCTTCTATCTTCTGGTTTCATTTAGAGCAAGGCAATAAATATTAATGGGATTCAGTTATGACTAATGTATCAATCCACTAGTCAATGGACAAACGATCCACATTTATGGTACCTATGATTGTTAATGTCTATAAGCTATGCTTGTCTGACTGATCCAGAAAGGTGATCACTGTGTGATGCTGTGTGATGGCTAGTTGGCACAATGGATAGAGAGTTGGGCCTGGATCCAGGAAGACCTTGGTTCAGATCCAGCCTCAGACACTTACTTTCTGCGTCACCTTGGGAAAGTAATTTAAACTCTATTTGTCTGTTTCCTTAACTGTAAAATGGGGATAAGAATACCACTTACCTCCAAAGATTTGATCCCAAATACCAAATGAGAGAATGTGCATAAAATGCTTAGCAAAGTGCCTGGCACATAGTAAGTACCACATAAATGCTATTATGATTATCTATTACTGTATTAACTAAATCAGGCTGATAAGCTTTTGATTTTGACTTAAATTTCTAATTTGAGACAAGACAGGAGTCCTCACTCAATGTCTGGTAGATTAAGGCTGTTTCCTGTGAAGTGTATCAAAAGGGATCATATGAATTGTGCCTTGTAGTCACCTCTGGTCTCCAATTCCAACATATCCAAAGCAGCATAGAATGTACTGCTATAAAGAGCTGGTAGTCTTCCATGGAGTAGTTGATGGACACGGTGCTCAGTGTTATATCTTGGACTGAAGTCCCTGCCATCTGGGAGTCTTTGATCTTGGTCCAGTTCAGGAACACAATCTAGGAAACAAACTGAATGTGCAGGTTTTTATGTAGTTTCTAGTTCTATGAATCATAAGTTAACCTATAACAACCAGGCATTAGCACTACAAAGTGAAACCCTTTAGTATCATGTTGCAAAGAAGAAAATTTATAGAGTATCCCAAACAGAATTTTCTACTAGGGACACTGAAATAAAGACTCTTCCATTTAAATTATAAATAGGCCAGTCCAGTGTCAAATTTATGTTCATCAAGCTACAGGATTATAGCCCCTCCCACTTAAGTCAGCATTATCTGGCATTATCTGTCTTGGGATGGGGTTGTCATCTAGACTGAATGGGGGATACAAACATAAGAAAGGAGCAATTCCAAGATATGACCTAAAGAGTAATCATAAATGGGATTATGCTAAATCATGGAACAAAGATAATCCATGAAATGTTGCCTCATAGGTCACAGAAATGTATAATGGCCAGATCCTATGGACTATTATAGAGACCATCTAAAAACGCTTATTCTTAACCTTTCTTTGTATCCCCAGTGCTAGCACACAGAAAGCATTTAATAAGTGCTTGTTGACTGACTGCCTGATGCACCCTTTTTATTGCATCAATATCACTATGGAAAAAGAAGTGCATAAGTCAGAAGTAATCCAAACAAATAGTTTTCAAAAGAATTACAAACTAGCAACAATAATATGAAAGTGCTCCAACTCAATACTAAGACATTCAAACTAAAACTCTCCAAATGAGTTCTATGAACTGATACAAAGAGAAGTGAGAACCATAAGAACAATTTATACTATAACGCCAGTATTATAAAATATTATAAAAATGAACAAATATTATAAGTAAATGTATAATGAAATGGGGAGAACCTGGAGAACAGTTTATATAATAACAATAACTAAAAATAAATAACTTTGAAAGTTGTGAGAACTATGATCAATATAATATATATAAGAATGATTCTAGAGAACTGATGATTAAACATGTCATCCATGACAGATAGGTGATGAATTTCAGATGCAGAATGATGTACATACATACATACAACCAAGGGAATTTGTTTTATTTGATTATGCATATTTATAACAAATAAATTGGTTTTTTTCCCCTAGAAAGGTGGGTTGGTTGGGAAGGAGAAAAAATTGATTTTTGTTCATTTAAAACAAATATGTAGGGGGCAGCTAGGTGGTACAGTGAATAAAGCACTGTCCCTGGATTCAGGAGGACCTGAGTTCAAATCTGGCCTCAGACACTTGACACTTACTAACTGTGTGACCCTGGGCAAGTCACTTAACCCCCATTGCCCTGCTCCCCCACCAAAAAAGAAAAAAAAATGAAAATATGTAGGAGAGTGCTACAGATATGAAATGCTGCATGTATTTTCAGATGAGGTTACTGTAGCTTTACTTTTACTTAACTGTTTTGCTTTGTTACAAGAGATATTTCATTATGAGGATGTAATCTGTAAATGTTTTAATGCAAAACCAAAATACGTCAATAATTTTTTTCATTGAAACAACTCTAAAGTTTCATCTGCTGCTCAACAAAGTAACAAAAGTAACAAAAGACAGAAATAGAATATGTTGGAAAAGCTGTGGGAAGAAAGGCACACTAAGATATTTGCCACCTGGCAATTAGTTCAATAATTCTGAAAAACAATTTGAAATTATATGGAGGAAAAAGTCACTTAATTGTCCATACCCTTTGACCCATACCCTTTGAGATCTCACTGCTGAGAATATACTTCAGGGACATTAAGGAGAGAAATAAAGATCACATAAACCCTAAAATATGTTTTCCATGGTAGCAAAAAAAAAAAAAAGCAAAACTAACCCCACTAAAAACAAAGTGGGAACATTAATTTAACATATTTATGACACTATAAAAAGCAATTATGAGAAATTCAGGAAAACATAAGACTTGTATAAATTAATGCAGAGTGAAGGAATAAGTAGAACCAGGAAAAAAATATACCAATTACTACAATAATGTAAATAAAATGACCACTACAACAAAGTCAAATGTTTTGTGATTGTAATGATCATTCTTGGCCCCAGAGAAGAGATGAGAAAATACATAAGGGGGTGTATCTGGAAATAGCTGTTATGTAAAAACAAAAGACATCAATAAAACTGAAGAGAAAAGAAAATAAATAGGACCACACAAGATCAAGGGTCTTCGAACATGTTTTCTTTGTTTCAAGATGCCAGAGAACTAGCTAATCTTTTGGGGGCCTTTCCATTCTTTGCTAAATTGATCCAGCAGAATCACTCCTTCACTGGGCCTGTCCTTTTTTGTTTTGTTTTGTTTTTTGGTGAGGCAATTGGGGTTAAGTGACTTGCCCAAGGTCACACAGCAGCTTTCTTTTTTTATATATATGACATACTTTTGGGGGGGGTGGGGCAATGAGGGTTAAGTGAATTGCCCAGGGTCACACAGCTAGTAAGTGTTAAGTGGCTGAGGCCAGATTTGACCTCAGGTCCTCCTGAATCCAGGGCCACCTAGTTTAATTCACATTATTAACATTTTCTCCATCACTTTCCTAAGTTTAGACAGTCAACAAAACAATAATTAAAACTCTGTCTTATAATTTGCTGATTTTTAAGATGTAAATGCTAACACTGAAAAATTTAATAATCAGCTTTCTAGAGCGAATTCAAGTTGGCTCTACAACATGTCTACAAAAGGAGCAGTAGCAGAAACCAGCATTAGCTGATGGTAATTTTTAGATAAGGAATGGGGTGTGTGTGTGTGTGTGTGTGTGTGTGTGTGTGTGTGTGTGTGTGTGTCAGTGAGAGAGAGAGAGAGAGAGAGAGAGAGAGAGAGAGAAATCTACTTGTACTATATTTTGAAAGAATCAAATACTATGCATTGGTTTGCATTTTTCTCGTTCTTTCATGTCTTACTGAAATACATTTTTGCCTCTGTTGACATAATTATTTTGCAAATTTAATTATGTAAGAAATGGTAAGGCACAAAAGCAGAAAATCTTTATAAAACTTTGGAAATTTGCAGAATCCCCCAAAGAAGAAAAAGCTAATGAACTCCTTGAGTTGATTTTATTCACTTCTACTAATTCAATTTGGGCCTGTCTTTTAATTTGGTAGTGTAATTTTAAAAAACACTGTGATAATGTGCTGTAGTCCAGGACATGGGGAAAGACAGTACCTTCTCTTTTTCCATCCTTATATTTAGGATCATAGAATCAATCTTAAAATTGGAAAAGGAGCTTCTTCTACAACATCCCAACAGATAGTCATCCAACCTCTCTATAAAATCTCAAGTGTTTCAGAACTTTCTACCTCCTGGAGCAGTGGGTACCTCACAACTCAGGTAATATATATGTGTATATACATATATGCACATTTGCATATATTTATGTATAAATACATGTAGGTGCATTATGTATATGTATGTGTATATACACAGAAACCTTAAAGGATATATTCTTCAACATTGCCTAACTTCAAGATGTTGCCTAACTTAAACCAGCAATGTGGGCCAGCAGAAACAGAATTGGAGTTGGAGTCAGGAACTTAGTTTCTTGATTTCTCTTTACCATTAACTTGTGGTATGAGTTTTTCCCCAGTTGTTTCTTTTTTAAAAATAAGTATTTTATTTTATTTTTTCCCAATTACATGTAAAGATAGTTTTAAACTTCATTTTTGTAAGATTTTGAGTTCCAATATTTTCTCCCTCCCTCCCCTCCTCCTTCCTGAAGACAGCAAAAAATCTGATATAGGTTATACATTACAATCATATTAAACATTGTGGTATGACTTTAGATCATTTATTTTGAGCCTCTGTTTCTTTATCTGGAAAATGAAGAAATTGTATCATATGATCTAGAAGGTCCTTTCCAGTTCCAACATTTGAGAATTCTATGATGAAAATGCTATATATACTAGACCATGTAGTATGTCAGAAAGGGATTTGGGGTCACAAGGCAGGTGCCTCCACTAGAAATACTGATATATATTTTAGTCAGAAAACCTGGGTTCAAATTCCCATCTCTTCCAATTCATACCTGTGTCACCTTGGGCAAGTCGTTTAAACTCTCTGGGCCTTTTTTCCTTACCTATAAAATGAGAGTATTACATTAGTTGACTTTTACAGTCACTTCTAGATTCTATATCTATGAACTTGAGATACTTTTCAAGCTAACAACTCTAGTAATATCTTGTTCAATCATATTTTGTTGTGTACAACTCATTGTAACCCTATTTGGGGTTTTCTTGGTAAAGATACTGGGGTAATCTAAGAATGTTTCACTATGAAAGTAGTGCCTGAATTGAACTTTGATGGAAGGCAAGCATTCCTACAGATGGAACTGAGGAAAGGAGGCCAGTGTGAACCCAGTCCCAGCTAACCTAATTTGTTTCCATTTCTTGTTCTGTTACATATTTTTGATTTCTTTTGCAACTTTTTGCATCATTCTCTGTATTGGGCTAATCATCCTTAATTATCATTTTTTTAACCCAAGCTGCTTATTCTTCTCTTTCAGATTCTCGTAGTTTATGTTCTTAACAAAATATTTCATGTGCCTTAGATAATTTGGCTACTGGTTCATGGTATGGAAGACTATTCAATAGCTAAGTGTACTTTCCCTTTTTCCTGACCTGTTTTTCTCATTTAGCCTCTAGACTGAACCAAGGCTCCAGGTCTTCCTACCTACAGTGCATGCTGACCCTCTGACTCCGGGCTTATTTTTTATTCTCTCTAGCTGTCCTAATGGCTAAGCCTGTATTTCACAACCAGACCCATGTCCAATTTACTTCACTTTGATAAACTGTCCACTTCACCCAAATCATTCCCTCAAGCTTTTATACCTGGTCAAGCAAATCAAATTATTGCCTCACCCAAACCAAATGAATACCAGAGCCTATATTTGCTAATGAGCAGCAGCAGTTCTAGTAGAATATTTCTCCCCAGAGATATTCTAAAAGATAATGCTGTGTAACTCTAAAGAAATAAAGAGCGGTTGAAGGCCACCCACAGAGTTACTGGGGTAGGTATTGCTCCTGCCATTACCACTGTCTCTGGTGTATTTTTTCTAACCAGAGTTAAAAATAAAATAGTTAACAAACATTTGTGAAAAGAAAGAAAGGAAGGAAGGATTGGCACAGACCCTGGCACCTAGTAGTTGCTATAGAAGTGCTTATTATTATTAATAAAACACATGAAATTTCATCATTGTAGAGACTTCTCAGTATGAAGTCTCCCTATAAGAGTAGATGAAAAGATCACAGCTCTTTTATGACTCGGTCTTCACTAAGTTTTAGGGAATTGAAGCACATAGAAGTTAAAGGACTTACCTGTGGTCACAAAGCCAGTATCAGAGATCAAATTTGAACCTGGGTCTTGCTGTGAATAATACAAGCACCTTCAGGCCACCATTATATCTGCTACACCATGCAGCAAAATGTGGGAAGAGTGCTAAATTTGGAGTTGGGAAGAACTGGGTTAAAATTTTTCCAGAGCTTAGACACACAGTGCCTGACACACAGCAGGTGCTTAATAAATGTTTATTGATTGAATAATTGATTATTAGCTGTGTGACCTAGTGCAACCCTCTTCCCCTCTCTGAGCTTCAGTTTCCTCATCAGCAAAATGCAAGTAATAGTAAATACTTCTCAGGATTGTTGGGAAGCCCAATTAAGTAGAAATAGAAACCTTTACATAATTATAAGTTCCTTGAGGACAGGAACTGTTTCATTTTTGACCTTGCATCTATAGTGCCTTCACCAAAGAAGAGCATTAAATAAATTTGAGATTTTAAAATGGAATCAAATAATACTTTTAAAATAATTTTCCTTATTTCAGAAATTGAAAAAGAATGAAATGACAGATTTTAGCTCCTACAAAAACCTTATATTGAATTAATCTCTGGTGATAAAGAAAGATAAAGCATCAGATCTCTACATTTTCTTGCTTTGTTTTTTAGTTGTATCCAAATCTTTGTGACCCTATTTGGGATTTTCTTGGCAAAGATACTGAAATGGCTTGTCAGTAAGACTCATTTTCCTGAGTTCAAATCTGGCTTCAGGCACTTACCAGCTATGTGATCCTGGGAAAGCCACTTAACCCTCTTTGCCTCAGTTTTTCCATCGACAAAATGAGCTCGAGAATGAAATGGCAAACCACTCCAGTATCTCTGTGAAGAAAATCCCAAATGGGGTCACAAAAAGTCAGACATAACCAAAAACAACTTAATAGCAACAACAATCTTAAAACTGCTGAAGTGTGAAGAGTCTTGAAAAACTGATTTCTGGGGGTTTGGGTCTTGATATATATCAACATATTCAGACAGAGTCTGGCTAGAACTACAGGGAACAATTTTTATGTGAGTCGATTGATTCAAATGGCACATACCACCCACAGAATTGTAGATCTTAGAATTGGAAAGGACTTCAAGAGATGATCTGATCACATTTGGCCAAAGCATCAGGGCACATCTGGAATATGTCAGGACACATCCTGGAGTATTGTGTTCAGTTTGGGAAGCCATAATTTAGTCAGGTCATGGAAAAGCTGGAATGCATTGAAAGCTGGGTGATGAGGATTCTCAGGTGGCTCCAAACCATGCTGTAGATAGTTTAGCTGAAGGATCTGAATAAGAAAAATTGGTGAGGAGAGAGGGAAATAGAAGATGTCTTCTAGTATTTGAAAAGTTATGTAAAGTGTTCTACCAGAGGTTAATTGTTGTTGTTCAGTCATTTTTCAATGATATCTGACTCCTTGTGACCCTTTTGGGCTTTTCTTGGCAAAGACACCAGAAAGGTTTATCATTTACTTCTCCAGCTTATTTTACAGATGAGGAAACTGAGGCAAATAGAGTTAAGTGACTTGCCCAGGGACACACAGCTGTTAAGTGTTTGAGGCCAGATTTGAACTCAGAAGATAAGTCTTCCTATTCCAGGCCAGGAACTCTATCCACTGCACAAAAATGGTTCTCTATATCCAAGATGTTATAGAGATTTCTGTATGAAGAGGGAGGTAGAAGAACATGATTTTGAAGGTCTCCTCTTACTCTAAGCTTTTACAATCTAATGTAGTCCCTACCTCCAGACAGATGGGGCACAGTTATCTCCATTTACATGAAGTAACTGAAACTCAGAGGGGCTAAGTGAATTCTACCATCACATGGGCAGGAAGTATGGATGGGAAGTTAGAGAAGATGAGATCCTAGGAGTCCTGGATCCCAGCGTGGCATTCCTCTCACTTTATCATGTTGTTCTCCTCAACCCTTTGCCATACCTATAAAAAGCCACTCTCAAAAGGAATAAAAAATAATTTATTAATCTTAAAGGTCTAGAAAACATCTGGATGGCTAAAGGGACAAATGATGGTCTTTTACCTGGTCTAGCAAGCTTACTGGGGCCACAGAGTCAGAGGCCAAACCTTTCATTTTACAGAAGATGAAACTGTGGCCAAGAGTTATTCACATGTCACATAGGTAAGAAAGCAGAAAAGGAAGGGTTTGAAAAAGGATTCCCTGTTCTTCAGGCCTACACCAGGCCTCTTTTGACTGTACCTCACTGACTCTGCTATCAAATTCTTAGAATTGTGGCAAATAGAGCTGACAGTAAAGCTTTGCCGGGATTCTACCAGCCATTCTTCATCTTGGGTCTGGCAACTGGCTTTTTAAAATAGTTTGGTAAGTGTATTTTAATGTATTTGATTTCCTTTATAATCATATGCATTTTCTTTTACACATTTAAAAACACTTTTTTGAGAGCAACTAGGTGGCACAGTGGATAAAGCACTGGCCCTGGATTCAGGGGGACCTGGGTTCAAATCCAGCCTCATATACTTACACTTACTAGCTGTGTGAACCTGGGCAAGTCACTTAATCCCAATTGCCGAGAGACACAGAGAGACACAGAGACAGAGAAACAGAGAGACAGAAAGACAGAGAGAAAGACAGGGAGAGAGAGACAGAGAGAAAGAGAGAAAATAAAAACACTTTTTTGAGAGTGGGTTTACAAACTTTTCCAGACTACCCAAGAGGTCCATGAAACAAAGATTAAGAACCCCTGCTTTAGGGGGCAACCAGGTGGTGCAGTGGATAGAGCACCGGCCCTGGATTCAGGAAGACCTGAGTTCAAATCCAGCCTCAGACACTTGACACTTACTAGCTGTGTGACCCTGGGCAAGTCGCTTAACCTCCATTGCCCCACAAAAACAAACAAAACAAAACAAAATAAAACAAAACAAAAGAACCCCTGCTTTCCATATGGCAGAATGTTACCAAAATGTTTCATAATACTGACCTCATTAAAGTGATGGCCCATGAGACCTCTTGGAATTGAAACCCAGGAAATACAATTGTGGTTTTGGTACTTGAACTACTAAGATTGTTATCTGGCTTTGTCAACTTAAAAATGGATGACTTCATTAACTCTAAAGGAAGAGGGATTAAAGAGGTGTCAGGATATGAGAAGGAGAATACTTCTTTGGCTAAAATGACCAAGGGAATAAGGGAGAGGACTTCAGAGCCCTACTGAAAATTGGTCCTTTAATTGAAAGTACACTATGTTCTAATGCATTAAGCGTTGAACTAGTTTGTAAGATTCCTGTTGAGAAAGGAAGGATATTCAGGCATTCTCCAAGTACTCAGTTCACTGAAATTTGCTTGAAATGTTCTCCTCTGTGAGTCTCCTTCCCTTCTGCCAAGCTCACCAATGCTTTCCGTATTATATGAATAATATTTGTAAGTTCCATTCTCCATTAGACTATGACTTCCCAGTGAGGAGGACATTATCTGTGTCATCTTAAGTATTGGTGGCCAGACAACACCTTGCCAGAGGTTGATCAGTCTCCTTGGTGAGCCTAATATGGCTGAATTCTAACAGTGTTTGACAAACATTTGGCCAAAGACATAAGGAATTAGTCATGCCCAAACAGAACCCACTACCCCATTTTACAGATGAGAAAATTAAGGTCCATAGAAATTAAGGGACTTGAAGTCAAGTCCTTTAGTGACTTACCTGAAGTTAAGTCACTAAGCAGACACTCTATAAAAGTCGTTCCATGGTGAAACCAATCACCCCAAAGAAACCTGCCATGCATTTCACAGTTCCTTCTGAAAAGCAGTTCAAAAGTCATGGGCAGGGGCAGCTAGGTGGCGCAGTGGGTAGAGCACCGGCCCTGGATTCAGGAGGACCTGAGTTCAAATCTGGCCTTAGACACTTAACACTTACTAGCTGTGTGACTCTGGGCAAGTCACTTAACCCCAATTGCCTCACACACACACACACACACACACACACAAAAAAAAACCAAAAGTCATGGGCAGAGGTACTTCCCAGAAAGCCAATGATTCATTGGTTGTTTTTTTTTTTTTCTTGGTCTGGTCTTTATCAAGCTGAAACATTTCAGAAAATGGGAGAATGTGCCAAATTTCCCAGATGCCTACAACTATGACTAAAGAAGAAGTCAAAGAAGTCTTCATGTAAAGCATTTTCTTCTGATATCTCTTTCATCCCACAAGTACTGAAGAGTGGTGCCAGGGAGGAAGAATGAATGCCTTCTCACTGACACCAAGAGACAGCATGATGCAGTCATGGCATTAGTATAAGGAAGATCTGGTTTTAAATTCTGCCTCTGGTTTATACCCTCTTGGTACCCTATACAGTTAAGATGCTAAGTTGTAGAACAATGGTCCCTCTGCATTGTTGGAACAAGCTATCTCATGGGCTGTTCCCTACACTTAAGAATAAATCAGAAATCTAGTCAAAAAATAATTGTCTAAAAAATTATAAAGATTTGATGTTAAATTTCTCAGGTCAAGTTGTGGTTTGTCCTATGCTCATTAAGCTAATTTACCCCAAATCTGCAGATTTTAAGATTTATGGCTATTTGAAACTGGGATTGGGCTGGTTTACCATTTAATATCTACAAAGAAACCATTTGCTATGTAAGTCACTATATTTCTTTCCCCTCCCTCCCATATTCTCTCCCCAATTTTTAGGTAAAATGCATACTTTCAAAAAATTAAATTAATTAAAAATGAATAATTTCTTGCACAACATTTTCCTTCCACATCACTTTTCATTCAGGGGGTTGAACTGATTATTATCTGGCTTTGTCAACTTCAAAATGGATGACTTCATTAACTCTAAAAGAAGAGGAATTAAAGAGGTGTGAGGATATGACTAATTCTTTTAATTGCAGGCACAATGGCCCAATTTAAGAGACTGAAAGATAAACTTTATGAGCAAACACATTCCCAGGATTGTTTTGAAGATCAAACAAGGTGTTTATAAATCACTTAGCATAGTTCCTGGCTCATGTTGTTGTCCAGTTGTTTTCAGTTCTGTCTGACTCTTCATTACACCATTTGGAGTTTTCTTGGCAAGGATTCTAAATGATTTGCCATTTCCTTCTCCAGGTCATTTTACATGTGAGGAAACTGAGGCAAAGAAGGTTAAGTGACTTGCCCAGGGTCACACAACTAGTAAGTGCCTGATGCCAGATTTGAAATCAAGATGATGTCTTCCTGACACCAGGACTGGTGCTCTGTCTACGGTACCACCTAGATGTCTTTAGTAAGTGCTTAATCCATACTTATTGCCTTCCTTTCGCCTAAGTGCTTTGTAAATCTTAAAGGTTATATCCAATCCAATAAACATTTATCAAGCTCACTCCACTGCCCTGCAAGGTTCAACTCCAAGCAACAAGATGCCCCTCCCAGGATAAGCTTGTCACTTCTAAACTCAAGTCTTGATTGTCACCACCCTCCTTATCTTCCTCTCCCCTCTATTTGAATGCTAGCTATTAATACCCCAAATCTGTTTAGGATCCAGGTTTGGTTCATCCAAAGATATTGTTTGGCAGTGGCCATTAGAATACTTAATAGATTGAATTCCAATTAATTAAACACAATTTTGTTTGAGAGAGGTATTTAATGAACACTATCAAATACATGGACATCCTACTTCAATAATAAACATATGAACCCAATATTAGTTGAGACATAACCCTGAACGGTCAATACAACAAAGATCTCTAATGTGGTCACTATGGGAACTCACTCACCTCATGGGAGTGAGCATGTGCATATATCCTCTGCCTGCCTTAATTTTTGTATAACTCATTTCTGGATTGTTTTCCCAAATGGTTACTGAGATGGAAAAGTTAATGATGTTGGTAGAAAAAGATGTGGCTTCCAGTCATTCACTTTCTTGGAAGCAGTTCTCACAAAAACAAGATGTTACTGTAGTGGGGGGGGGGGAGGGGGGGAATTGAAGAAGGATCCTTCCCTACCTCCAACATAATGAGGGGCACAGTCTGGAATCACCCAGGAAGACTTGTACAAGAGGTCCTGGACCCCTCTCATGTTATTTTGTGTTTCCTTTCTTCAAGCATTGATCTCCTGGAATCTCTGCAAGTGTCAGAGACAAGGGGACCATAGTGGTTATGGTTAAAGCAGTGGTAGCAAGTTCAGGGTCTTGATAAAAAAGTGTTGGTATATAAGAGAGAGACCCCTCAAAAAAGATTCCACTTTATGTTTCAGCTGTGCTCAATGAAGGTGAAATGTGAATTGGCTAGTTAGCACTCTTGCAGAAACTGTTTATGTCCCAATGAAGTTTGGAAATTAACCTACTGGTCATATTAGTAGTAGAAATGTTACTGGACTCTTTTCTAATCCCTCTATGATCTTTCTTCCTTCCTTTCTTTCCTTCCTTCTTTCTTTGTTTTTTATTGCTTACCCATTCCCTTTTCTGTGTGGGAATAAAGTTCCATATCTCACTCATTCTAGTTCATTGCATACTTTCTTTATTATTATTATTATTATTACTTTCCTTACTTCTTTGGAGAAAGCTTAGAGGCAAAATCAATGTTGTTTTTGTTCTATTCACCTAGCCATCCTACAATATTATTGTAATTAATAAGTTATGCTTCAAAGTTTAGGTGGGAGTGAAGATTCCATGAAGGTGATAATTGGGGAGCCTACTTTCCCTATTAAGCAGCCAAGCTTCCCCCAGAGCCAAACCCTGGACAAACTAAAATGGCATAGGTAGCTGCTCTTCTCCCCAATTTTTCTGAATGAGTGAGGCTTAACTATTCTTCATATGACTAGTATTTTGGTTAAAAAAAACTGTACTTATTTGTCACATTTTAAGTGCTATTGTCATGATGCATCTATTAGTGTTTCCTAACCATTGTCTAGCACAGTAGCTATTGAGGCACTGCTTGACTGAGGCCACAGGGCTAGCAAACAGTGTGGTTTGACTCTAGTGGAAACATGACTTCTTTTTGTTTGTTTGTTTTTGCGGGGCAATGAGGGTTAACTGACTTGCCCAAGGTCACATAGCTACTAAGTGTCAGGTGTCTGAGATTGGATTTGAACTCAGGTCCTTCTGAATCCAGGTTCAGTGCTTTATCTACTGTGCCATCCAGTTTATGCACAAAGTTTTTACTACCAAGGCTTCCAACTCCTTAAAACCTAAAAATGTAAAAAAAAAATTGGCTTGAGGGGCAAGGTACCTCACAACATAATTCAATGTAGTCAATGGGAACAGTTCAAATAGAACAAAAAATCTCAGTTGAGGGGAAAATTAAGATGCAACAGAGGGGGGCAGCTAGGTGGAGCAGTGGATAGAGCACTGGCCCTGCATTCAGGAGGACCTGAGTTCAAATCCAGCCTCAGACACTTGAAACTTACTAGCTGTGTGACCCCGGGCATGTCACTTAACCCTCATTGCCCTAAAAAAAAAAGATGCAACAGAGGAAGGTTTTAGTGACCATACACCTTCATGAGATAGGGGTTATTTCTCATGCCTTAGAAAACTTCTCAATCCTGGACACTCATTTATTTGTTCTTTACCAATAAGCAAATAATAAGAAAGACTTTTTTCATGTCATCAGAGTCATTTTAATGATTACTTCTTCAATATTTTAAGTATCCGTGATTTTGTCAATATGGGTACTCCCTCCACTGACACAAATCATAATTTCTTGGGGTCTTAATAGATCATTTCAGTGAATTGCTATGGCTAAAAATTTCATCACCCTGAGGGGATAATCAAGTATAAAAAGCTTAGCATGGTGCCTGGCACATAGTAGGTGTTTAACAAATGCTTTTTCCTTTCTCCTTCTTGACATCAACCTAGTTATAAGCCTCTATGAATTAAATTAGGCTTGTCCTCAGGCAACAGATATCCTGCGTACCATTATGCTTATGCTGTGTGATTTTTTTAAATTTAAAGAGATATCAATTCTGGGTAATTAAACATTTTATTAATAATGCTAGTATATTACTAATAAAAGGGGTCATTGACACTCTTGAATGCCAAAGACCCCTCATGGAAACCACTCAATGCATATATGTCTGTAGTGGGTATTCCTGAGAGTGGCAATTGACTCTAATTGATTAAAAAGTAATGAGCGAGAATAAATATTATAATGAGAGTTGAACTTATTCTAATGAGAGCCTAGTGGACATGACTTTGAGCCCCCAGTCTTGGTCAGAGACAGCAATATCCATATCACCCATCTGACAAAAGGGAGAATCCATCTTTTCCCAGACCTATCTAAATAATCACAATAAGCTGGAATCCATTCATTCACCTAAACTTAGATTTCTTTACTGCCTTTGATTAGATTTTAGATTTCCTGGCTGGGTAAGTTTTGTCCAAGATTTCCCATATTGGTTGATTTCTGGATGAGGAAGTAGAAAAGGGGGAAAATCTCGGTCCTGATTCAGTTAGGATCTAATTCAATTAGTTATTAAATACAAGACAGAAATAATCATTTCTCTCAACTGCAACAGCATGGTAGCAACTATCAGATGTGGAACTTGGGTGGCATTGCCTTCAGGAACTCAGAGTCACTTACATGTCAAGAGGAAGAATTGTAGGTTTACAATGGAGAATCTTAAGGGCAGCTAGGTGACACAGTGAATAAGAGCCCTGGGCCTGGAGTTAAGAGGACCTGAGTTCAAATCTGGCCACAAACAATTACTAGCTGTGTGATCCTGGGCAAGTCATTTAACCTGTTTGCTTCAGTTTCCTCATCTGTAAAATAAACTGGAGAAGGAAATAGTAAACCACTCCAGTAGTGTCACAAAAAGCTCCAAATAGGGTCATAAAGATTTGGACATGACTGAACAACAAAAGTGAAGAATCTTAATTATAATAGTTTTGAGTTAACATCTATTCATTATATTCTTTTGATTGACAGAAATATTAACAAAATAAAAGGACAAATTTAATTGACTGGAAACATGAGGAATTTTTATGTATTAGTAAATCAAATATGTGACATTTGCCTATGCCTGACAACAAAAATGAAACAAACCTTGATTGTTGACCTGACAAGAATAAAATATAAGGTTTTATCTATTTCTAGCTTCAATGTGACATTGTATGGGGGAAGAAACAGGAGATGGACTTAATTTAGAGAAGAATGTGAAGAATAATGAAGAGGGGGGTGAGAAGGAAGAAAGGAGGAGAGAAAAGGGATGAAAGAGAAAAACTTTAACATGAAAACAAAGAAGAAAAAGGACTTGAGGCAGAAGGGAATCCTGCTCTGTATCAGGAGGTTAAAGGGTGGCAGAATGTTACATAGAAGAGAAATGGAAGGACCACTGAATACTTGAATGCTTAGAGCTAAGTACATATGAAAGGGCAGGAGGAAACAGCAGCTTCTGTTTCAAAAAATGATGCTCTTGGTCCACAGGTTCAAGCAAGAAATCATCTAGTCATGGTCAGAGACTAGTAATAATGTTTAGTTCAAAACTCTGTTGAGGGACCCAGAAACTACTCTTTGATGACTTGACACCACCAGAAAGATCTGTTGCCTTCTCAGGTTGGATACCCAAGATGTAGCTAAGAGTCACCTAAGGATTGTAAAATAAGATGACATCTCCCCCCTTTCAGTGAATTACAAGGACGTAAATGATATTGAAAGGAGAAACCTAGAAAGCATTGATAAAGATTATAAAGTCTTGGGCAGGAACCCAGAGACATTAGGGGATCAGGTGGTATTTTTGTCATCATTGCACATCAAGAGAAAGTATTCAGAAGAGAAAGGCAGATTTAGGAAATGAAGAGGAAACAGTCGGTTGATATGATAGTATCTAAGAATTGGATTTGTATGTTCTTGATTATGCTTTAAAATATAGAATAAAATGGTACACCTTGTCCAGGGATAGAATGCACTTAACAAAAACCGCTAAGTATATATATATATATATATATATATATATATATATATAGTCTAGAGTTTTAAAATTTGAATTAAAAGGGCTTTAACTTGGAAAGGAAGAGGAAAGAAGAATGTGGGGACAAAAATACCCCAAATGACTAAAAGAAACTAAGGCAGAGCTCTGAGGCAAAGTACTTTATTAAAGGGACCTGGCCCTCTCTAATGAAGTAGACATCAGACCTTCCTCATGGTCTGAGATACCCCCTCCTTCCAGTACCTTATTTTTATAAGGCTTGATACCAGATTTATTACCATAACATTCTAAAGAAGGTATACAAAGTACAGAATCCCATTGGTTGACATATGATGCATAAGCTAAAAATTGCATGTCAGCAGGGTCATGGGTTGGATGAAGCAGAGAATATCTCCACTGACTAGATGATCATAAGATGCATAGATTCCTCCTCAGGTTGGGCAAGAGAAGATGGTACAAGTCACAAAGTCACACATATATTCCAAGAACATATGGGGTGGGGACTTTCTGTACCATAACATCCATGCTTAGTTTGATCATGGAATTTAAACAAAATAGGATGGAAATATCCATGTCAGCATTCTTGTGGCTATGCAAATAAGCTCCTTAGCTGGTAAACAAGTAGTAAACAATACATTAAGTTTTGAGACCTATTGTAGAGACCATTCTATTAGAACCTATATTTCTATATGATTTGTATAAAATGTGGATCAATATATTGTTCATTCTTATATGTATTATTAGATGATAGACTATGTATTACTAGATGAGTACAGCAAAATAAATACTAATAATCATTACCCCTTATAAAATCATAATGAACTGACTAATACTGATTAGAGTTTGATTATGATAATGAATAATCTCTCACAAAACTACCTGTGTAGATATACCAAATTAGTGACCATAGCACATTACCTATAATATAGGAAGAAAAATTGTATTTGAAGTAACTTGAAGATCAGAGAAAACAAAACTCAAGGAAAGATCCAATGATAAAATCCATGGTATCAGATGTCTAAATACACAAAGTAGGGGTAACAAGAAAGATGAATTATATAAATTAGAGGCCCTAATGGAAGGAAGCATATTTGACCTCATATGTAGTACTAAGATTTAGTAGGATTAGATATATAATTGAAATGTGGCTCTAGAAGGCCATAACCTTATTCAAATTAAATAGGCTATGGAAAAAAGGGAGGAGGGTAGCATGTATTAAGAAGATATATACATATATATATATATACATATATATATATATATATAAATAATACACACACACACAAATATACATATATGTGTATACCAGAGAGAAGCATGGTGAAAACACTCAAGGAAAGAGCAACAGAGAAAAACAGAAAAACCATTATTGTCAGAGTACTACAAACCACTTGGCCACAAAGAAGAAAGAGAAGAAAATTTTGAGTAATAGACCATAAGAATAGAGGCATGATTGGGGGACTTAATTCAACCAAGTAACCTACTGGAATGCCCTCTGCTTTGGCAGTTAATAATTTCTTAACTTGTGCTAATAGTCATTTCACTTGTCAAAAGGTGGACAAAGCAAAAGAGTAAATTTTACTCTTGATCTTCTTTTCACCATGGAAGGACTTAACACTGGAATAAAATGGGTACCTTGGGGGCAAAGTGACCACTCCATATTGGAATTTGTGTTAAGAGAAGAAAAGGCATGCAAGGAATATTGTGATGTGATTCTCTCTCTGGGAGAGAATATTTCAGAGTTGAGAGGAAGTATAGATAGAAATCAAGGGCTTGGGGGCAGCTAGGTGGTGCAGTGGATAGAGCACCGACCCTGGAGTCAGGAGTACCTGAGTTCAAATCCGGCCTCAGACACTTAACACTTACTAGCTGTGTGACCCTGGGCAAGTCACTTAACCCCAATTGCCTCACTAAAAAAAACAAAAACAAAAACAGAAATCAAGGGCTCAAATGTTATGGGTAAAGAAAGAGGACCTAGGAAAGATAGAAAAATTCAAGAATGAAATTGTGAATTGAAGACAGTAAGAGAAATAATTACAATGAGGAAAAAAGGGGAAGTTTTCTTAAGAGATTAACATGGATCCCAGGATACTCACTGAACAACTTAGATTTTTAAAACACATGTACAGATGATAGAATTGAGGCTAAGCAGCTGAGAATGAATAAAAACACAGCTTAGTGCTATACGAGAAGTGTTGGGAGTTCTAATGACAAGAATAAATTGAGACTGACAAAAAAAGCTAAGTATAACAAAAATGTTGTGTGTGTGTGTGTTTTTCCATTTCAAAGCTATCCTAGAGAAAGGGGGTGATCTGGAAAAGAAAGTAGTGATCAGAAAAAGTCAGTGATCTAATCAAGAAGAGCAAGTCATTCTAGATTGACCCCATCTTCAATTTTGAATGGTTATTAGTGTGATAGATCAGTGGAATGCTGCAGATATAGTTTACCTAGCTTTCAGCAAAGGATTTGGTAAAGTTTCTCATGCTATTCTTGTGGGAAAAGATGTAGACTAGCCAAGAATACAATTAGTTGAATTTTGAACTGGTTTAATGGTCAGGCATGAAAACATAGTCATTAATGGATCTGTTTAAATTTGGAAAGAGATATCCAGTGTAATGCTCCAAGGATCTGTGCTTGGCTCTGTTCAGTATAACATTCTTTTTTAATGACTTGAATAAAGGTATAGATAGCATGTTTATCAAATATGGACCATGAAACTAGGGGATGGGGTAAGCAAAACACTGGATTACAGGGTGAAGATCCAAAAAGATCTTGGCAAGCTAAAACACTGAACCAAACTGAGTAGGATGAAATGTAATAGGGGACTGAGAGGTGATAGGGACTGGCCTATGGGAAAATAGAGCTGAGAGGTACCTCAGAGAGCATCTAATGCATCTTAAAGCATTCCCCTTGCCTGATTCCAGTCCAAGAAAATATGCAGAAGCTTACCTGTTTGGGGCAATGTGTGACTAAGGGGCTAGTGCCACATGAGGATGGTTTTCTAATTGCTGCAGAGATGGAGGAACTGATGATTTAGTTGCTCAGTTGCAATTGAAAGGATTTACAAAAGGAATGATTCACATCTTCATTTCTCTTTTTCTTTTATGGCTGTGAGACCATACTACTTTGGCCTATCTCTGAGATCCAGTTGGGAGAAAGGTGAGCTGCCTGGTCTCCTACCTGACTTAGGTGACTGTGAACATATGGCCACCTCAGTCTATGCATACGTTCTCTCTTTTGATATTAGGCAATGAGTATTCAGAGATTGAAGTGCCCAAAGAACTTTGTCAGTTCAGGAGATACAGAGGACCCATGATGATGAGGAATGAATGTAGCTAAGATGTCCCAGGGTGACAGTGGCTAACAATAGCATCAGTATCAGGAGCAGAGACACATTGAGGATAAAAGGAAAAGAAGCGATAATCAGCAGAGGGAATCAACTCCAGGAATCAACTATTCCTTATGACTTCTTGAGAAATGCCAGCTGTGTACTCAACAGAGGCACACACCCTAGGATCTTAGCTGGGCTGCCTACCTAGCAGAAAGCTACCCCTAAAGGAAATGAAGTGAGTATTCCACAGAGAAAAAGACTTGCAAATAAACAAACAAACAAACAAAACCTTTAACCCGCATGTTCTCTACATTTGTGCCTAACTACCTTTATATTTTAAGTTGGAAGCCATTCTCCCCGGGAAATTTGTATGTGCAAGAAGTAACATGCCCCAGACTTATTTGTCTGTTTTTTTTTGAGGGGGGATGTTTTGTGCCAGCTGTTCTTACTTTACCTTTACAGTAAACCCCTTTTCTAAAAGCTAATCTAGTTAGTTGTCTGACTGTTGAAGGTGACCAAACGTTTGGGGACTCAAGAGCAATGGTACTGGGAGCACAGCCTCTTTGGGTTATCCCTAGGACCCCCAAAATGAGCAACAGCTAAATCCTCTCCAAACTCCAAACAATTTGTGTGAATACAGATTGGGGAAGTGGCCTCAGAGGGGTTGCTGCATAGGGAGCTATGTAAACTTTTGCACTCAGATTAAAAAAAAATCAACTTTAAAAGTACAATATGCAGCAAAATAGCAATCTAACTGAAAAAAGGCTTAGGAGTTTTCAGGGACTTCATGTTCAATTTGAAACAACAGTGTGATCTGGCAATAAAAAAAACTAATGCAATCTTTGACTCCATCAAGAAGCATAATGTCCAAGCCCTCAGAGGTCATAGTTCTAGCAAATTTTTTTTTTCCTGTCAGGCCAAATCTCACAGGAACAAAAGATCAGAGGATCATAGTTTACCGTTGCAAGGGAATTAGAAATCATAAAGGGAAAACACTTTCATTTTCAGATGAGAAAACTGAGACCCAGTGTTTTGGCCAGGGTTACCCAGCTAGTAAGTGGTAAGAAAAAATTTGTGGGTAAACAATTTAGATCCTAAGATTAAAGTCCTAGAGTAGAAGGAAACTCTACATAGTGCCATAACTAAGGCAAGGCACCAAAATTTAGAAAGCACTAACAATGCTAAAACTCCTTTAATAAGTAGAAATAACTGATCTTGTCACCTAGTCATAAGAATAATTAGTTGAAATAAGAAAATAGCAGATGACACCCCCCCTTAGGGGCCCCCAATCAGGTAAGAGCCTCAGTCCAACCCTGCCCTACTCATTTTACCCATGGTCCTCCCCAGGAGTGTTCTTGCAACCCAATGTCCTGGGTTTTCTCCCCCCACCCCTCCCACCCCGCACCTCCCAGCCCCATTCAATAAGTCAGTATCTCAGGGTCTCTATTTCCCCCGACCATTATCTACCCAGGGGCTTGTGTCCAGAAATCTGAGCTCTCTTGAATACCTTTCCCTCTCCTCTGTCCAACTGAACTTTTGTCTTTAAAAGTTGATTTGTGCACAAATCTTGTGCTGTTTGTCATGAGACACAATTTTGGGTGAATTTCCCAGCTATCACAATTGCTAGTTACAACTCTGATAGGGCAATATGTTTGGAATTATAGCACCGAACATGCCCATAACACTTTGAGATACCAGTATGACCCTAGTGAAGTAGCAGAAATGATGACATAAAATTACAATTATTAAGGAAAAAGAGGCAGTAATCCTTATCCAAACAATGTAGGAAACACCATGAGGTCTGGAGAAACTGAAGGAAGTAGCAAGCTAAGAAAACTGACACTCATAGTTATTCTCTGTGGCAGTTTTTGAAGAATTACATTGAAAAGAAAGAATAGTGGGGGCCTTGAATAGAATTGAAATGTGCAGAGGCTGGTAACACAAGAAGACACAAACTGCATTTATGCATAGTTTTGAATTCAAAAGACTGTTTCATTGAATTTGTATGCTACTCCAGAACAAAAGTCTCCTAATAAAAATCTTTGGGGCAAATAAGAGAAAGTACCCAAGAGCCATTTCAGCTCCCCAAGAGAAAGGCGTCCTGAAGATTTAAGGTATTATCATCATTATTGAATAAGCTGAGGCTCTCCTTGTACATTATGCTGGATTCTTTGATTTGCATTCAGCAGCCTTTGGTTGGGAATCTGAAAGCGGTTTTTCAGTACAAATGGAAAGAGCATTCAGTGTTGAGACCACCAAGGGAGTCTCCTTGGAACAGACATGTGAAAGACCCATACTATGTTTCCAAGGATGCATGAGGCTAGTGTGTGTGAGATTAGAGCATTCAGAAAGACTGTTTTTCAACTTATTAGTTGTGAATAACTTTTGTCTGATTATATACTGCTGAGTTCTTAAGTACCAGGTGAAGAAAGATATATTAATGAGCAAAAAAAGATATATTCCCTGGAGGTTAGCATATAGAGGGTTCCAGAAATCTTAGTGCTGTTTTAAGTTTTTAAGTCTAAAAGGGCATTGAAACTTCTGAGACATGCTGTATATCTTTAGTTCCAAATTCTAGCTTATATGTATATTCAGGCATCCCATTGGATCAAGATCCATTGAGCTTCCCTATATTAATGATCCATACTTATTACCACAGTTGAATAGATCCCACAGTCATCTGAATAAATCATTGTGATGGTTCAATGGCTAATAATAATATGAGCTAGCATTCATACCCCACTCTAAAGTTTGCAAAGTACTTTATATGTGTTATTTCATTTGATTCTCACAATAACCCATGTAGAAGGTGATATTATTATCCTTAATTTAAAATCAAGGAAACTGAGACTAAGGGAGGTTAAGCGATTTATCCAGGGTCGTACAGTTAGTAAATGTCTGAAGTGGGATTTGAACTATATCATCCTGATTCCAGGTCCAGCACTCTTACTCACTGAGTAGCCAGTCTCAAGTTCAGTCTTATTAGCTATTTTGCATATGTATCAAATTCCATTGCTACAAAGATCCCTTTGTAGACAAGTGATCCAAGACTAGCCAAGGATGAATTTATTGGAGCATGGGCAAATAGATCTGAGAGGTACCTCAGAGAGCATCTAATCCAACCCCTTCATTTTATGCATATAGGAACTGAAGCCCAAGGAAATCAAGTGAATTTCCTAAGGTCACATAGGCACCTATTTCAAGCAGTATTGAATCTTTTTTTTTTAGTATTGAATTTTAATGTAAGAAAATAATCTGGAAGGTTACTTAAAGTTCATTGTAACAGTATTTGATCTTTGTGGAAACATCTTAAGCTTGCTTCTAATTCTTCCATTAATGCATTTAACAAATATTGAAGTCCTATAATATACATAGTGTGATGTAATTTATAGAAGACTAGCCATGGAGTCAAGAAGAATTATGTTCAAATCCTGCCTCTGACACATAGCACTTGTGTGACCATGAGCAAATCATTTAACCTCTCAATGCCCTAAGTAATCACCTAAGGGTGTAAATTACAGGGGGCAGTCAATTTGCATTAGTGGAGAAAATGCTCCAACACCAGTCAAATAACAGATTTAAATTTTAAAAAGTGCCTAGTACTAGGCTAGACTTTGTGGAGGGTGCACAAAAATGTAAGAAAGTATAATTTATTCTTCTTCCAAGTGACAAATCTTCAACACTTTATTTTCTTTATTTAAGATTTATAGACACATGAGGAGTCTATACCTCTCAGATAGTACCATACCCCTATCACAAGGGCATGTAGATGCTTATTTATTTTCTGAGATGACCTACTCATTCACTATAAATTCTTCTTATAATGGCAGGTCCAGGTTATCAGAGAAAGATGACAACCATGTAATTATACTAAAATTCTCTCAAGATCTTATGAGTAACCTTGTTGTAGCGGAAATGTATTGCCCCCTACTCACCACTTTCATTCTTGATCTTCAACTGATGAGCTTCCTGTAATGAAAAGCAACCATGCACAATAGTAACACTTTTATGTCTTAAATGAAATCAGTTAGTTAGCAATAAGGCAAAAGAAATAATATCATTGATGCCCCTATATTAAAGCAGGAGAATAAATGATAACGTATATCACAATCCACACATAAATCTGTCTCACACACTTACACCAATATGCTCAGTATCTGTGAGCAAGATTGGTTACACATAAACAGTCAAAGAGACACAAATGAAAAAATTATGTGTTTGGGATAAGTCACAGATTTGGAACCATACACTTTGGTGTTCTTTTTCAGTTTCAGGATTAATACACAAAAATTTCTTGATAAACAAAACTTCTGTTTTGAACGAATGCTTCCTCTGCTAAGCTGAGCTAATCCACACTGGGCTTGACTAACACTTCATCTTGGTCACAGTCAAACTAGTTGACCTACTGGATGGCTTCTCTGATTCTTTGCTTCTAAACTATTCCTCTTTTCTGTTAGACTTAATCTGAATAGCAAATGTAGTATCCATCATGCCTTGCGTCAGACTTAAGTGATATGGTTCAGAATCCTTTCATCTCTCTTTCTTGATCTTATTTTCCTGGGTTCAGACTCTGACTCCTATCTAAATTATGGTTAATAATCAGATTTTCATTTTCTCACTAATATAAGCTTAATTACATTTGTCCTATATCATAGAATAATTCCAGTTGTCTATATCACTCCAATAGGGAGAAAAGGGAAATATGCTTCTGAAAAGCCCTAAATGATCAGGGGCATCATACAATACCAGCCCTACATACTTCCCCAACCAAGAACCCACTGACCTTGGACTTTCCTGTATAATGTAATGATTGGAATGATGCCACCTGCTAGAGACTTACTGTAGGAAAGCTCCATCATGAGGAGAAGGCATCTGAGGGCAAGCCATGCAGCTTTTCAGGAAGTAACTTTTGTTTGTGGGAAGAAGAAGGGGCGAGACTGGCTCTCTCTCACTCTTTTTTAGCCAGGACTCTCGTGGAGAGCAGAGCAGGAGAACTGTAGCTCCCTGAGATAGAAAGCTAAATCTAGGCCTCTTTCTCTCTCTCATCACCAAATTCTTATTCTCCTTAATAAATGCTTAAAAGTCTGACTCTTGCTAAGGCTTCTAATTTATTGGTGACCACTCATTAGATTTTAGAGAGATTAGCTAGAATTTTTATTCCCTTATAATAACCAGACTAGGAAATCTGGCTGTAGTTGTTACATTCTGAGAAATTCATTCATTAAGTGATGGAAAGTATTGGAAGCCCTAGGAAATTTTGAAGAGCTGGACCAGTAGAGACTGAGTCACAAGATAATATTATCTATAATCAATGGAAGTAGATTATCCTGTGGTGACCCTCTGACATTTACAAAGCACTTAACAAAGTCATTTGTAAATGGAGTTCAATTCAACTTCAATTAGCTATCTAATGGGAGGGAGGAGGAAGGGGAGAGAGAGAGAGAGTGAGATACAGAGAGACAGACAGAGATAGAAACAGAGAGAGACAGAGACAGAGAGAGACAGAGAGAGACAGAGAGAGAGAGAGAGAGAGAGAGAGAGAGAGAGAGAGAGAGAGACCTTCTCATGGGTGAAGTGTTCCATTAGAAGACAATAATAAAATCGCTCTCAACTGTTGAAATCTTTAGATTCCCAGGAGCTCAGTTTTTCTTTTTTCTGCTTATTATGCATATCATACTCCTACATGCTTTCTTAAATATCCCCAAATGAGTTGGTTTTATCCCATAAAAAGCATTTCTCATTCAATATGATAGCCAAAGAAACCTCTGGCTATGTTTCTCCAAGTAAAAGCATTACCATCTTGGCGTTGCCATCCCCAAGACTCTTGGTGCTCCCCTTTTGCCTGGTCCCTTTCCTGGGCTCACCTACACTTTTGGCTTGAGAAATAGTGTCTCTCCAGGTCATGTCACACTCTATAGCCTGGCAAATGAAGGACCTCATCTCTTTTCCCTATGAGAAGTTTTTTCCTCTTCCCATTGCTCCCAATACATCTCTCTCTCTCTCTCTCTCTCTCTCTCTCTCTCTCTCTCTCTCTCTCTCTCTCTCTCTCTCATGCACACACACACACACACGCACAATTACTCCTCACAAAAACAAATCCCATATTCTTGGTTGCCCATATGCATGTCCTAAACTTCATTATTCCTGCTCTTGATAATGAATATCCCTCACCAAGCACAAGATATTTGCTTGCAGGGAATGATGTAGACCCTGGAGAAAATTTTTTGTGTTAACCAGGGAGCTTAATTTGTAATTGAAATTGATCATAGATTTTTAGAATTCTGGAGCTAAAAAGGACTTAAAGCAATACTTTATGGCTACAAATCATGCCATACCACAATTAACCAAGAACAAAAATTGTGGGTCACATAATAGACAGTGGAGAGATGCTTAGTAGACTGAAGGATATTACAAATAATGAATTCCGCATGAGGGGCAGTGACAAAGTTACCATCCAAAGGATGAGTGACTAGCTAAGGTGGACCAGTCATGTAGTGAGGATGAAGGATAGCAGATGGACAACCTGGTTCTTACACAATGTAAAGAGATATAAAGAAAATTTCTCACCCCATCCCAACCCCCACTGCCACCCACCCCTTCTCTGAGCATGTTGGAGAAAGCCTTAATGGAAGATTTGGATGCGAATCACACTGGTGCTTAGCACAGTGCCTAGCACATATTAAATGTTTAATAAATTTTTATTGAATAACAGGGGAAAATGTGGAAAGTCTTTGAACTGCACTATTAAAAGGAATACTGATATCCTGGAGATCGTAGATCCTTTGGAACATGGAAGAAGTCATTTTTTTATATAATTACATTTTAATATAAAATGCTTATAATTACATATGACTATATCTTAATTATGCTCAAGTGATCCTGGATAAGATTAAATGACTTGTCCAAGGTCACACAGGCAATAAATATAAGAGACAGAAATTAATCCTAGGTAGTCAAGTCTCACCTTTGACAAAGCCTGTCTCAACCTCCCAAGTGCCCTAGGAAACTCTTTAAGACTAGAAGTTGCAGAAGAGTTGCTCATATGCATTTGTGGAGGGAATTTCCTCACTAAGAGTTCTTTATATAGAAGAAATCATAACCCATTCAAAAGCCAGAAAAATATGACAATATTGATATGATATATTGATATCCATTGGCATCAGTATTCAAGAGTTAACTATATCTCAAACCTGCAAACCTGCAAAAAACGTACAGGTGTGCCCTGAATGTGAATACTTGAAATGTCCCTTTTTCTTGCTCCAGCCTTGAGGCAGAATTAAATATCAGATCAAATACATTTAGAATTGGAAGGACCCTTAGAAGTCATCTAGCCCAACACTATTATTTTACGCATAACAAAACTGAGACCAAAGGAAGTTGTGATTTGCCTATGGTTGTATAGACAGTAAACACTGGAGAGGATATTTGAGCCCACGCCCTCCAAATCCAGAGCTTGTGTGCTCATTCCCCTGAAATATACGGCCTAGAGATTGGCAGGCCTTCAGTTTTTCCATTCCAAGTTCCACATCTCAGCCACAATATCTCAGGCTATTCCTCCACCATCACACTGTTTAAAAGCCAAAGCTGAAAATCTCAGCATGACAGCAGATTTTAAAAGTTAGGAGTAAGAAAGGGAATATAGTAGGTCAGGGCTGTAAAGAAGTGGCCAAGTCTTGCTCACTTCTCCAGATAACAGTTTGCTATTTGATTTTCAAATAGCTATGTAACAGTTTTGAGCTTCAACCTCTATGATCCCCTAGGTCTGACTTCACTGACTCCTTAGGAGAGTCCCAAAGATCATTTTGAAAACAGGAACCTTCAGGGTGCAGTGGTGGTGGTTCAGTGGGTAAAGCACCAGCCCTGGATTCAGGAGGACCCAAGTTCAAACAGACACTTGACAGGTACTGGCTGTGTGACCTTGGGCAAGTCACTTAACCCTCATTGCCCTGCAAAAACAAACAAACGAAAAATAACCACCCCTCCCCAAAACAACAACAACAACAACAAAGCAGTAGCCTTCAGCTCACCTTTTCTGTCTCTTGGACATCTTTGACAGTTTGGTGAATCTAATTGACCCTTTCTCAGAATTAGGTCTTTAAATGCATAAAATACAATACACAAGGTTAAAAAGAAAACAAATTATATTGAAATTCAGTTGTCACAAAACAAATTCATCTGCCACAGGGTAAGACACTTGCTCTAGATAAAGAATCCCAATTTTTTTTTTATGATGAACCACTTTCAATTTTCCTGTTCTTTGTTGAAGTGTGTATGTGGGAGGTGGGAAGGGTGAGGTGATTGCTGGTCATGATCCATTTGCCACCAGAATTTCCCATAAGTCATGAGGAGGAGGCATGGAGATGACAACCAGACTACATATTAACCAGGTAAAATCTTCATAATTTCAATTTTGTCATTGATTGTCATCAGTAGCCACTTATAGGCTTCTGTCCTAGATTATTCTGAAATATCATCAGGAACAGAGATTATGAAGTTTGCAACTCAAAATTTCATGCAGAGAACATGCAGATGGGTTGTCCATGCCAGAGAATGAAGTGTGAAAGTATGACTTGTACTTCACTAAATGTTACTGACCGGATGTATGCATGTCCTCAGATTTGGGGCAAGCTCACATTTTGGCAAATTGAAAAGGCGACCAAATGTGAATTCCATCAAGCTATTCCCTTATTAACTGTGTCTGGGATGATTAAATGGTCCTTTAAAAAATCACTCTGTGTCCCTCCTGTGGGGAAAATAATTGCTTTTTCATATGGTTCCAAAAATCAGAGAATTTTTCAATATAATTCTGTGGCCTGGGTCTGATAAGGAGCAAAAAAGCTATTCTCCATGTAGACAGCTCTCAGTTCATAAACTTTATTCCCAGCAAGAGAATTATGTGCATACTGGGGAGAAATTCAACATGTAGAGTATCACTCACTTATTAGGGAAATTCTTGCCATAGAATCTGATGAAGACACACAGTATTTCTCATATTGCCCAATTAGCAGCTGTACTGGGCCAAAACAGAGTTATTATTCATAGAACCAGGAAGTCTCTGATACTAGAGGTCAGTTTAATTTATAAGGAAGAGCCTTTTCTACATATTTGGCATTTCCTCTATATTTCCTTTTTCCTCTCATATTTATAATTGTACACACTGTGATAAAATAATGGAATTTAGTAGATGCCCAGGGGCCCCACCTGATTGATTTAGTATTGTTTGAATTGGGTGAGAATGAGAAACTAAGTACCTACTTGGGGAAGATTAGATTGTAGCCACACCTGACCGGCCCTGAGTGACATGTTGGTGTACTATTGACATCAGCAGGGGACCACTCTCAGTCAACCAACTTGAAGGACCTCCCCTTTGGGGGAGGGAGAGAGAAAGGAAGAGGGGAAATGCTGGCTCTGAGAAGTCCTCTCTTGCCCTTTGGTGAGTTTCAGGAGCGTACCAGAGAGGGACTGCACAGCTGACTCCCGTTGAAACTATTGACCCCAGGTGGTGAGTTATTAGAAGCAAGGCCAGGTCTTCCAGCTAGCCGAACTGGAAGCAAGTTTGGGGTTTGAGTCAGGGAACTTATCCGTTTTTCTCTTCCCATATTTCCCTGCCCCTGGCCTTATTAACTTCACCTTTGTTGTAAATTTTATTCCCATTAATAAAACCTGCTTTGTTTGTGGAAAAGAGGCTGTTAATCTCCTTTCCTATTAGCCTGGGAGAAATAACTAAAAAGGCAGTTTGGAAGGGAGGAAACTTTGGATCTAGAGGTCTCTCATTATTTTGTGAACCCCAATATTTGGTGAGCCACCCAATTAACTCTGCCCATAATAAATTTGGCCCTTACAATACTCTTCCCAAAGGTATTAATACCCCTCTTTTAAATAGATGATATAGATAGATAGATAGACAGACAGACAGACAAATAGTCAGACAGACAGATAGAAAGAAAACTTGAGCAATAGCTCTGGGAAATTTTTTACCTTTCCTCTGAACACTTTGAAACATGTGTTCTCCTTCCCTCCCATCTCCTGAACTTTTCAACTTGAAAACTTGACCACAGTAAATATGGACCATGGACAGCTACCAACTGCTAAAAAACTTCTTACCAGTGACAAGGCAGGCACTAAAGAGTTGGGATGAGGCCTAGGGAAGACTTGGTGTTTCATTTCTCTTCCTGAACACACTATTTTGTCTGATGTCTTACCCCTTTGAGACCACAGAGAACAATGACTTCTAATAAACATTCTGACCAAAGATACATATTGCTGAAATTACTTACTCTGTTTTAGTCTCCATTGTATCCTTTAAGCTGGTGGTTTCGTAGCACATAGAGCAGCTTCAAGTCAGTTCCCATTTGTGGTACTGAGACATCAGAAGTTTGGGCAATATTTAAACAGAAAGATTTCAGCTTTTTATTTTACATGTATGTGTGGCTATACTGAAGCAATAGTAATAAGTCTTCCATTTAAGTGATTTCATTTTCTACGAGGAGAATTCAGCTATATTAACATCCAAAAAATGATTGTGGAAGATGCACAATATACCCTACTGTCTAAAATGATGCAAAGGGGAATATTAAGCTTGGCAACCTTCCCTACATGCATTCAGAATACTTAATGTGTTTAACCTTCACATCCTTATACTCAGGAACACTATGATTGTAAATGTTATCTCAAAGAAAAATAGTTTTCCCCATTTTTCTAATTAAGAGATTTTATTCCTTTCTGAAATACCAGGATCATTTCTTAATACACACACACACTCCCTTGTAACCAGGAAAAAAATGAGCCAAATACAACCAAAAAAGTGATCATGTTTGATAGCATATGGCACCTTTCACACCTGTAGCCCTCCACCTCTCTGCAGAGCAGAGGAAGGTATGTTTTATCTTTCTTCTGGGAATAATAATTACCATTGCAATTAATTGGAGTTTAGTAGAATTTTAGCTTTGTTTTCATTTATAATATTTCAGCCATTGTGTATATTGCTTTCTTAGTTCTATCCTCTTCTCTTTATACCAGTTCCTTTCTGAGGTTCAGTGTCCCAAAGTTACCTCACATCAACATGAGACAACTCTCAACCAATCAGCTCGAAGCAGTGTATGAGGCAGTTGGTTTTGTCAGTTGGTGGTTGGAACCCCATGGGGTTGGCAACTAAACTAGGAGTGGTTAGGGTTTTTCTATTCTTAAAGAGACATTTGTTCTCTCTTTGTTAACCTCTAATATATTCTAATAAATGTTTAATACCTAAACTGTTAAACTGTTGTCCTAGTTAGCTTCCCCCACACACACATTTAGTTTTACCCATCACAGATATAATTTAATATATACATTATACAGATAAAATATAGCTTTAAAGACTGCAAAGATTTTAGCATAATTTCATCTTAGTCTCAAAGTCATGTGAACCAGGTACTATTCATGTTATTATCCACATTTTACAGTTCTATTTGGCATATTGTGTATTTGAGAGCATTCCACTGATTGTATAGCCAGAACCATCATTATCTCGAAAAGGGCCTCTCAGCAGACTCATCTCTTTGTTGAATTTGGAGACAGAGATTACTCCTTCACTCACATCCTCCAGTAGGCCATATAATCCCCTCAGAAAAAGGCAGCTAGGTGGCACAGTAGATAGAACACTGGCCCTGAAGTCAGGAGGACTTCAGTTTAGATCTGGCCTCAAACACTTATTAGATAAGTCACTTAAATCCAATTGCATCAAAAGAGAGAGGGAGAAAGAGAGAGAGAGAGAGAGAGAGAGAGAGAGAGAGAGAGAGAGAGAGAGAGAAAGGAAGGAAGGGAGGAAGAAAAGAAAGAAAGAAAGAAAGAAAGAAAGAAAGAAAGAAAGAAAGAAAGAAAGAAAGAAAGAAAGAAAGAAAGAAAGAAAGAAAGAAAGAAAGAAAGAGAAAAAGAAAGAGAAAAAGAAAAGGAAAGGGCCTCTGATCCATTTGCTCATTTATTTTTTCACTTTAGGAGCAGTGAGTGGAATATCTGACATTGGGAGTTTCAAAGAATGAGCATGAACCAAAGGAATTTGGAAGTCCAAGAATCTAGTCCAGGTATTGTAGTCTGAGGAGCATAGATGATTATCTGGAATGATGTCTGTGACTCGCTAACAGCAGCTCTCAATGTTGCTGCCTTTAGACTTGATCTTGGTAGGACCAATGTTATGTAGCAACTGAGCCAAGTTGTTTATTTAATTGCTTCCCTTATCTTCCATTCCAGAATAAACTGGTATCAGGAAAATTTTTCTTTTTGATGTGTTGAGGGAAATGTTTATATTCTTGTTCTTCCTGTATCTTTGAAGTAAATATTTGTAAACTATCTTTGCAAAAATCACCTAGTGTTAGATGGTTAAATAGAACTAGGGTGCTAGTCACTAGGCCCCTAAAAAATTTTAGGGAATTCAGCTGGTCAGGGTTCAAGTCAAAGACAGTAGAGAAAAAAAACACCTTGAGTTCCTCAAAGTATGCTGGGTCCATGAGAGGACATGCAGCAGCTATGGTCCTGAGAAAGTGGGGCCAGAATGTTCACGTTACTGAAATTTACTTCTCCGTAACTTTGGCTCAGTGTTGCCTTTCACTGGCTTTTGTGGGAGCATAAGGAATAAGCCATTATCAGTGCCCCCACCCCCAGCCATCTCATCACCAGGTTCTAATATTCTCACTTCTTTCAATCAGCTCAGTGACCCCAAATAGCAATTTTAATCTTCATTTACACCTCCATTTCTATCAACTAGTGTTTTTAAATTACAAAAGTATTTTCTTATTTTCCAGTTACATGTAGAGATAGTTTTCAACATTTGTTTTTATAAGATTTCTGATTTCAAATTTTTCTCCCTCCCTCCCCTCCTTCCCAAGACAGCAGATAATCTGATATAGGTTATATATGTACAATAACATTAAACATATTTCTGCATTAGTCATGTTATAAGGAAAGAATCAGAGCAAAAAGGAAAAACTTCAAAAAAAAGAAAAACAACAGCACCAAAAACAAAAGAAATAGTATGGTTCAATCAGCATCTATATTCCACAATTCTTTTTTTTTTCTGGATTTGGAGAGCCTTTTCCATCATGAGTCCTTTGGAACTTTCTTGTACTGTCTATCAACTAGTTTTAAAAAAGTCTTTTCTTTTTGTTATTATTGTCGTCAACATTCATCACCACCCTTAGCTCATTCGAGGTTTTAGTGATCCTGGCATTGCAGTTGTAGGGTGATACTATGAGTGGTTACTTCCACTTTCAAGGTTTCCATAATTTCCACACCAGCAGTCATGTTCTCCTTCTTGGTGAGAATCAGAGCTTGTTCTCTTGATTAATTTCTCACAAGCTTTTGAAGAATGTGCTCAGCGGTAAGACAAGTTGAAAAGAGAACTCCAAAGGAACAATGCCTGGATATCCAAAGTCCTTTGTCACTAATGTCTCATGGCTCTATGCCAAATTTGAGAACTTTTCCTTATACTCTTCATCTCTTTATTCCATCTTTCCAAGTGGTCAGTACTGTTACTCTAATGCTAATGTCACTTTTGTGTCTGATTCCAGTGATCTTTAGCCAAATGCTCATCACCATATTTCCCATTTTGGATTCCTGTATTTCCTCACAAGTTTAGCATCTTAATATGCAATGTAATTCCATTGTACTCTTTAGTCTATCCTCTTCCTTCTTAATGAGGTATACATTTACAAAGCCATCCAGTCATGAATGTCATCTCATCAAATCTCAGTGATCATTATTAGGTCAAATTTACATCCTTTCAATAGAATCTCTAGTTTTCTTGGCTTATTGCCCATACTTTGTGCATTCTTATATATACATATGGGCATCCAGTGGATAGAGTGCCTGTCCTGAAGTCAGGAAGACTCATCTTCTTGAGTTCAAATCTGCCCTCAGACACTTAATATCTGTGTGTCCCTGGGTAAGTCATTAACCATGTTTGCCTCAGTGTCCTTGTCTGTAAAATGAGCTGGAGAAGGAAATGGAAAGCCACTTTATCATCTTTGCCAAGAAAACCACAAATAGGGTCAGGAAGTTAGACATGACTGAAAAATAACTAAGCAACAACAAATGAAGCTGTAGATTTTATTGATCCCTTTCTTTTTAGATGTTGTCTATTAATTACTGTCCTCTCTATATATCCTCTCCTCTATATATCCTTGTTCTGTTTTTGAGGTATCTATTTTTTCAGTATCTAAATTAACAGGTATATGTAAGCATTTTGTTTCTTCCCCCTCCCTTCTCAACTTAAAGCTCTTTGATCTAGCTCATAGATCTCTATACAAATATATTATTAATGACTATTAGGTGTAGTCTATCTCTGACTAAGAACTTATACTATATTGTTAACCATTTTCCACAAATCCAAGTCCCATTCTCAGACAATATCTTCTTAACCAGTTGTTTTTCACTTTCAAGCACACTTTTCTCTTCTGAAGCCTTTTCCTATAATAACCAAAGTGATAAAAATGCCATTTCTGCCCGTAAAGTCTTCAATTTCTTGCTCAGAACTCAAGAATCCCTGTCAATTCTAATTTTCTTCTTGTGTGTTGATAAATTTTAAAAGGATAGTTTTCAATGTAAAATACTAATAGACATATTTTAAATATCCTAAATCACTACTGGAAAAATGTAAATTCAAGCAAATTTACTTCACACTCGTCATATTGGCAAAGTTGACTAAAAAAGGGCTATTAGAAAATGGGCACAATAACACAATATTGGTAGAACTATGAAATTGTACAGCCACTCAAAAAGCAATTTGGAATTATCCCCCCCCTCAAAAACTTGCTAAACTGTGCATGCCCTTTAACACAATAGCAATACCATTAGTAGGCCCATACACTAAGGAGAAAAAAGAAATAGGAAAAGATCCAATGTATACAAAAAATTTATAGCAGCTTTTTTATGATACAGAATTGAAAGCCAAGAAAGTTACCATAGTCAAGGGAATGGTCAAATAAATCATATTGTATGTGAATGTAGTAGAATACTATTATACTGTAAGAAATGGCCAAGGTTGTAAAGAAACTTAGGAAAACTTGAATGAACTACACAGAATTAAGTGAGCAGAAGTAGGAAGACGATTTATATGACAACAATATTGTAAAGACAAATGATTTTAAGAATTTTGATCAAAGCAATAATCAGCCACAATTCCAAGATGACCAATGATGAAGAGTGTTATCCACCTACTTGATAAGAGGTAATGAACTAAATTTGCAGAATGAGACATGTATTAGGACTTGGCCAACATGGGAATTTGTTTTGCATGACTATGCATATTTGTAATTGTTACAAGGGTTTTCTTGTTCTTTTTCTTCTTTTAGTGGAAAAGGACAGGTCAGAGGAAGAAAAAACAGATGCATATTAATTAAAACTAACTTGAATTTAAAATGAAAAAAAAATCACTACCTATAAAATAATTTGCTTCTGACATTGTCATCAGTCCCCACTATGTGTGAATAGGAGTTATCAGATATGATAAATCTAAGGCAATGCTCCTTCAGATTGCAAGTACATGTCCTGAGTGTAAGGAATTAATTGTAATTTGGGGTTTCCATGACCCCATCTTTGCTTCATCATGGTCAGACTGAAAAGATGTAACCTTGAAAAAGCCCCACCTAGGAGTTTCCCCATGCCCACATGAGCCTGGCCAAATTATAATGGGGACAGCCCAGGGGGTATGTTGAACTAATTGGAGACTCAGCAGGGCTAAGAACCTCCCTTCTGGTGGGGGAGGCAGGAAGGAAGAGAGAGAGAGGAGTTGGTGTGTGGTAGACCTTTGGACCGAAACAGGAGAGACTGCACAGCTGATTCTCCTGGGAGCTGCAGATTCCAGGTGGTGGTGAGTTTGTATTGTTGAGGTGAGGCTAGCTCTTTGGGCTAGCTGGGCTGGAGGTGAGTTTGGGGTTTGAGTCAGTTTTTGTAGCTGAGGAGACAGAGCTTGTTCAAGGTGCCTGGGGGCCTTTTTACCCTAGCAATTTAGATTCTAATCATCTGGGAAGTGGATCTTATCTTTCCCTTCCCCTATTACCTTTCTCATTGTCCCTGGCTCTATTACTTCACTTGTGTTGTAGATTTGTTCCCATCAATAAAACCTAATTTGTTTGTTGAAAAGAGGTCTATCATTATGTCCTGAACACCAGTATTACAGCAAGCTGCCCAATTAACTCTCCCCATACTAAATTTGGCCCATACATGAGCATACAGCAGAATTCTCTATTTTTATGCCAGCTTAACACATAATGATACCAATGCCTGTCGGGAGGAAATCATCCATCATCACTGCCTACCATTTTTTTCCTCTGACCATTTATTTAAGTCCTCTCTTCTTCTGGTGGCTCTGGATCACAATATACATTGCTTGAAGTAAAAGGCACTACTTCCTCCTCCAAGGGCCTGTCTCCCTTTTCTATAGAAAGATCCTGATACCCATTATATAGTTTTAGATCTTCAGTGTTCTTTTCATCTTTGTTCTCTACAATACATTCTCTCCTTTGAACATTTTATTCCAGCTATGATTTCTTTCTGCCTTGAAACACTTCCTTTCTCTTAAGACAGACTTAATTCTCTCTGATAACTTGTGTTAGGGGCTTCTCATGCTCTCAACATCCTAAGCTCTCAGTCATTTGGCCTCACCTGTACTCACTAATGCCTTGTGGAAATAGAAAGCTTAGTACTCCATCATTTCAGGTAAGGGATATGAGATCAATTCTGTGGAGGTGATAAGATGAAATTATATTTTAGATCTGATATAAGAATTACAGACTCTTGCTCAGAGGTGAAGTATACTTAATAAGAAACAGGAAAAACATTTTCTTGGATGATCAAGAGAGTTTTGAATGGAAAAAAGGAAGAAGAAAAATTTACACATGTATCTGTCAAGCTTGATGCCAGAGGAAAAAGAGGGCACAATATAGGGAAAAGAATAGCAAAGTCCTGGACACTATCAAATGGCTCAGCATTTGAAATGGATATGATTTATTAGTAGATATTTTTAAATGCATTACCATCTACATTACTGCTGCAACAACCATAGTACCTTTCCATTGAACTATAGCCCAAATGACCTATATATGTCATCTTTCTCTCCATTAGAATGTGAGCTCCTTGTGAACAGGGATGGTAATACTTTTCTGTTTGTATTCTCCATCCTTAGCACAATGTTTTACCCATAGTATGTGCTTAATATATGCTTTTTTTGCAGGGCATTGAGGGTTAAGTGATTTGCCCAGGGTCACACAGCTAGTAAATGTCAAGTGTCTAAGTCTGGATTTGATCTCAGGTCCTCCTGAATCCAGGGCCAGTGCTTTATCTACTGCACCCCCTAGCTGTCCCCCGATATATATATTTCAAATTAATTTATTCAATGGAACAATAATTCAGAAGAGAAAATATCAAAGAAGAGAACTAGCAACAAAAATCATGGTCTTAGATATCAGATAGAAATTCACAATATATATAGCTAAACACAGGGTCATGTAAGAAAGCAATGTGACTCTATTCACTGTATTCACTGATACTTGTTGGGATGGAATTCTTAACTAAACTATGGCTTAGGAAGAGTTTCTCTAGTACAAAAGGAAAAGAATAGGTCATAAAGGCGGCACAGTAACATTATGTCTTTTTTCCCCAAATTTTAACATTTGTATTTAAAGTTTTAAGTTCCAAATTTTATCTCTCCCATATTAGTCATTTTGTACAAGAAGACTCCAATAAAGGGAAAATAAATGAAAGAAAGAAAGTGAAAATAGCATACTTCAGTCTGTATTCAAACAATATCAATTCTTTCTCTGGAGGCAGATAGTATATTTCTTCATTAGTCTTTTGTGATTATCTTGGGTTATTGTATTTCAGAGAATAACTAAGCCATTCACAGTTCTTCATCAAGCAATATTGTTGTTACTGTGTGCAACATTATCCTGGTTCTGTTCACTTCACAATGTATCAGTTCATTTAAGTCTTTCCAGGTTTTTCTGAAATCATCCTGCTTGTCATTTATTATAGCACAATAATATTCAATTACAATCATATACCACAGCTTGTTTAGCCATCCCCCAATTGATGGACATTCCTTTGATTTCCAATTCTTAGCCACCACAAAAAGAGCTGCTATAAATATTTTTGTACAACTACGTCACCCTCCCCGCTTTTGGATATCTTTGCTTATGGTATCACCCTTTAGGTGTAAATTATGTACCCATTGTGACCTTGTCTTGCCAGGCAGTTTGATATGTTGGTGGATACCTAACTTCTGCCATACAGTTTTCTGGTCTTCCCAGTCATTGCAACATTATATCTTAAGAAAATAAACCAATTTTAAAATCAAGAAACCCAAAAGAGAAACATGTGGTGGAGAGAATTGTGAAGCAGAGCACCAGAGGGAATACCCTAGGTGATGCTGTTGTGGGTGTTTATTATAGAGTACCAAAAAGAAAGGATAAGTTTTATAAATATTTGGAGGAAGGGGAACATTCTCATCTCATCACACAAATCTGGCATAGGAGCTTAATATTATTGTAGACAACTAGACAGCACAGTGGATAGAATGGTGAACTGGGAGGCAGAATAACTTGACTGTGAATTCTGTCTTAGATATTTAATAGCTATGTGACCCTGTACAAGTCACACCTCTTAGCCTCAGTTTCCTCATCTATTAAATAATGATTATAATAGCAGCTATGCTGAAGAGTAGTTGTGAAGATGAAATTGGAAAACACATGTAAAATGTGCAACAACATACAAATTATAAAGCTCTATATAAATGTTAGCTGATAGTAATTGGAGGAACTTCCAACTCTGATATTTGCTGGAGTTCTCATCTTATTGAAAAGTGGAAACAGTTAATTATTAGTTTTAATTTTTTTTTGGTGAGGCAATTGGGGTTAAGTGACTTGCCCAGGGTCACACAGTAAGTGTCAAGTGTCTGAGGCTAGATTTGAACTCAAGTCCTCCTGAATCCAGGGCTGCTGCTTTATCCACTGTGCCACCTAGCTGCCCCACAGTTAATTATTTTGAAGCAAATTTCTTTGATAATCACTTTATGATTTAAAGGGTGGCATAATTGATCAGCAGAACTTGTATTCTGGATCTCAACATCATCATCATCATTAGCAAATTTGACTTGCCCTAAGTTCATTGTCTCTCTCTCATCTAACTCACTATATGTAGCCAGCCCCAGATCACCCTTCACATCTTATCTATCTACCCATCCACTAGGAATCCAAACTTGAGCATGCCATCTGCTCTGCCATTACCTGTTTCGCCCTTCCACAGTTCTTATTCCTGTGAATTATAATCAAATCAATATTATCATTGCTATTAGAAAAGGTGAGACTATCTACTGCCCTATGTCTCTGCTCACCCTCCCTGTATACCCAGCATCCATGTATAGAGCCTGGCTCTAATGCAAGGCCTGGTATACAATAGTTATTTTTAAAATGTGTTTTCATTTCATTTCTGGAAATCAAAGTGCATAAGAATGGCAGGAATGGAGAAAGTATTGGGCTGAACAATAGAAGGAAAATAAATTGAATTAATTGGGATGATTAGAGGGATATAGGGGAATGGAGGTATTGCCAGATTGATGGTTATAAATTTCTAAATAGCTGGTTTCTCTACATGAATTTATTTACCTGAAAGATAAATCACAACGCGATACTCTCTTTAAATTAGATTCAAAAGCTGCCGTGTAAAAAACATTTTATATCTCAGCTCAAGTAGGTGGAAATCCAAAGCTATCTCCAACCCCCAAGATTTTTGTATTGTCAGACCCAATCTTGTCAACTAGAACACTTGGGTTGATAGTTGACATGGCAACTGTAAATGAAAATCAAATTTGGGGATTAGGGAGGCTGGATATTGATGACTTCTCTGGGAGGTTCAGGGATGGGGCTGAGCTCTGTACTAAGACAGCTGTACTGATCAGAGAATTCCTTTGAGCTTAAGTCATCTTAGGCATAAAAAGCAAGATAGGTTCACAGGGAGAAGTCATTTCAGTGATTGACATGGATGACCACAATGATATGCTTTTTCTTGCTTCAAGATCACCTACTTTCCTTTGTTACATTCATCACAGTGAATTCCAAGGGCTATAAATATTTTAAAAGAAGACAATTTCTGTATGTCTTCACCTCTGACTAATATTATTGTCACAGAAAAGAAGCAGGGGAAAAGCATAAAGTATCAAATACTTTCACCCAATCACCAGACAAGGCTTAGAGCACTTAATTGAAGCCAGAAGAAACTAGTGAGCTCAATGAAAATCAGTAAGTTTAATACATTGAATATTCTTTTTTAAAAAACATTTTTCTTCTTCTCCTTGTCCTTCTCCCTCTTTTTCATACTATCACAGGATTTGAGAGGTATAAGGGATGTCAATGGCCTTCTAGTCCTCTTCTTCAGTCTTTGTATTTCTTTGTATGTTTTGTCTTTCTTCTGTATGTGTTTCCCTATTCTTTCATCTCTTATTGCTAAAAATTTGTAGTGGGGGCAGTGGATGAGGAAGAGTTCTGAGAATACTTATACTGTATATAACCAGATGTTTAACAACAAAATTTTATGAAGCAATTTCTGAGTCATGTGACCAACAAGATGGCAGATAGACATTTTGTCTGATTCTCTTGAATGCTCAAAACTCTTTAATATAAGAATTATGCACAGGAGGTAAAAACAATTGTAGTTCATTCTACACACCAAGAAACCAAAAGGTCTAATTAGGTAAAAAACAAAAACAAAAAAACTGATGAATTAAGAGCAGAGAAAGCTGGTTCTTATTCCCTAATGTATTCAGTCAGCACCCCTTTCCCACCAGCCCCAATGCTCTGGCACAAAGGAATTTACAAGATTGTGCTATGCTATTCATCAGCAAATTTCTTAAGACTGCTGCAATCTGCACCATCACACTCTTCCTCTGCATTCAAACCTTCATTCTGTGCCAACTGGGGAAAAAATCATCCTACCTACTCTCATTTAATCCTTATACAAAGAAGGTTGAGAAAAACCAGAATGGCAATGCACAGCAACAGCATTCAGGCCGGAAAACTAAAGAAAAGAAAGAAGTAGAGCATGCCAACCAGCAATTTGCAGTTATAACAAGTCTAAAGAAAGGGGACTGGCATCCAATTAGGGCCTATTCAGGTCCTCCCCAGAAGTCACTTGTGACAGGGAGTGAATTTAGCATAAATTAAATTCTCCAATGTGGGAAGAGACTGAGACAGAATTTGAAGATTCAGGCCATCAAAGGGGAAGGAGTCATAAAGTGAATGATAAGAAAATATAAGGGGGAAAAACTAAAATAAACAAAAATTTTAGGATGAAGAAAACAGTTAAAAATCTTGAATGTAGCAGATAAGTCAACAAGGGGATAGTCTCTAGGACTTCTAGATGAATCTGGAAATCTCTGCATAATATTACTCAAATACAGAAAAAATGTAAAATGAGGCAGATGATTGTGGATTCCCAATAGAACAAGGGAACCATAGCAGGATGTTCCCAAATTGTTTAAGGAAGAAAAAAAAAAAAATTGTGAAAGAAAATTCATCATCTGCACAGCAAAAATAATTGAGAGAATAGAAAAACTTGAATTCAAAGAAACAAAAGAGAAAATGAATTGGCAAATACAAATATAAGAAAGTGGAAAACAATGTAGAAAAATGGGGAGGAAAAAGCAATAATGTCAAAGTCAAGTCAATAAGCAATTTATTAAACACTTACTATGTGTGAGATATTGTGCTAAGCATTGGAAACTACAAATACAAGCAAAAAAGAAAGACAGTTCTTGTTCTCAAAAAATGTATATTCTAGTGGGGAAAAAGAAGACAAAACAAAAAAAGGAAACTGAAAAGCAGAGAGTGGGGGAGAGAAAAATATCTGTCTAAATGGAGAGAGGAGAAAAGTTCAGAGTCAGGAACAGAGTTGGAGAGGAGTGGAAGAGTTAACATGGCTGGCCTGGGCACTTCCTTAAAAAAGGAGAACTGGACCAATCAAAAAAGGGGGTCATGGTGGTTGAGGGATACTACAGAGTGAGAAGACTGGTGGAGATTGAAGGAGAAATGTTAGAAAGTCAGGAGGCGGAACCAGAAGAAAAGTGAAGGAGTGACTATGACAGGCATGAGCACTTCCTAAAAAATTGAGGTTCTGGGAGAAACTGACCAATCAGAGGAAGGGCTGTAGTGTTTTAGGCACAGGGTGATCTTGTAGGGTGAGAGGACTATTAGGAAATTCTGGAGAAAGAAGTTAAAAGAACTCATGGTGTCTCTACAAGCAAAACACATTGATCTTTAGTGATGCATAGAATCAAGTTAGGAATTATAGATTTCCCAGAACACATCAAAAACTTGAACCACCATAATGCAAGAAATAAATCAGGGAAACTTCTTAGAACTTCTTAATACACACACAAAGAAAAGTTTAACTCTCTTGTACATGGCAAAAATGATATATGAAACTTCATTTAAACTTTACTGGGCAATATAATACCTTCCTCCATAGCATATGTTCATATGTATATTTCTACTTATTTATCTTTTTGACCAAATGTTCACACTTCTTTTCTGAACACTAGATTATGTTCCTTTAGTGTAGAAATTATGTTTTATATTCTAGTTGCCACCCTCATCTCACAGCACTTACCCTATATGATGATGTTGGGCTACTCCCAACTTCATTCATATCATTTAATATGACTTTGGATGGTTCAGTAGTTTTTTGAGAACTAATTCAGTTCTATACAGAATGATCTTATTGAGCATCTGCTATATGTTAGGCACCATACTGGGGTAATAGGGATTCCAAGATAAAAAATGAAAATAGTTCCTGCCTTCAAGGTAGAAATAGTAAACACATGCTTTGTAGAACTTAATGCAATAAAAAGAGTTCAGGGAACCACACAAAAAGAAACAAACCCAAATGGAGATTTTGTAAAGAAATCCAGGAATATGCAGTACATGAAAGAAAAAATGATAGAAACTATTTATAATATGTCAAAGAAAAATATGATAGAATAATAAACAAAAATTTCTGGTATGTTGTTGATCCAGTTTTCAAAGGAAAAATCATATCCCCAAAAAACATGTATTTTCAAAATAAAAAGGATAGGATTAATGAACTGAATATGCATGATTAAAAATTTGATATCTACAAAATAAGACTAAAAAAAAGAGAAGTTACTGAACTATAAAGGAGAAATAGATTGATGGGAAGCTAAAAAGACTATAAAATGGGGCAGCCAGATGGTGCAAGTGGATAAAGCACTGCCCTGATTTGGGAGAACCTGAGTTCACAATCTGGCTGCAGACACTTGATACCTACTAGGGTGTGACCCTGGCAAGTCACTTAACCCTCATTGTCCCACAAAACAAAACAAAAAAAAACCCAACAACAACAAAAGACTATGAAAATGATCAACAAAAGAAAATGTTGATTCTTTGAAAGACTAACAAAACTGAATAAACCTTTAGCCAGTCTGATTTTAAAGGCAGAAAAACAAATCAACAGAACCACAAATCAACAAAGTAAAATCACAACAAATCCAGAAGAAATAAAAGTAATTATCAGAAATACATATGCATAGTTATATAACAATGAAAAATATATGAAATGAGAGCACAGAAAAATAGAAATAACTATCAAAATATAAAAAAACCCAAACTAACAGAAGACCAAGAAAGATCTTAAATAAATCTCAGCATTTTAGTCTCAGAAAAGGGAATAGAAATAGCTGTGAAAGAACTGCCAAATGGGAAAAAAAATGAACAAAAAAAATCCTTGTCTTGAAGAATTTAAAGAATTCTATCAAACATTTAAATAACCATTAGTACCAAGATTACATAAATAAAACTAAAAAACTGAGATAGAGCTCTACTAGATCCCTTTGTAAGAAAAATATATTCTTAATACTTAAAACCATGGAAGGATAAAGCAAAGAAAGAAAACAACAGACCAATATTATTAGTGAATATTGTTTTAGAAATTTTAAATAATATCATGTCACACTATAGTAATTAATAAAAGAAAATCATTCATTATAGCCAACTTGAAGTTATGCCAGTGAGGCAAGGATGGGTTCACTATTAAGAAAGCAAGCAAACACATAATGAATCAAATTAAAACAAAAAATACCTAAAAACTACATGATAACGTCAATAGATTGCAGAAAAAGCTTTTGACAAACCCTATAACAAATAGGCATAAGAGGAACTTTTTGATAACATCATAAAATATCTATCTAAAAACAAAAAGCAAGCATCATACTCAATGGGATCCACTAGAAAAATCTCACTATCTTATTCAGATGCTATTCATCCTTCCAATGTGCTCTTTAAATGCAGGAGACAAATTTGTTTTCATCTTAAACTTCTTTCTTACTCCTTCCATTTGCTTGAACCTCATTGAGACTCAGCTCTCTCCTGATGACACAGCATCCCTAGTCACCCTTTGTCATCATTGGTAGCCCCCAGCTAACTGTTCATTAGGATAATCAAAATACTCCTTGTTTTCCCATTGCTACTTTCCAGGATCTTCCACTATCACCAATACCATGGTAACTTCTCATTTGAAAGGCTCATTAATTCATATTTTTTATCCAATCAAGATTCTGGTCACTGTGATCTATCAGGTCCCAGGATACTTTCCTTTCCTCAATGAGTTTAATACTGAGATTTCAGTCTTTCTCTTTGCTATTTGCCTCTTGTAAGAGGACTTCGACATATATATATTGATAGTCCCTCAAAGATGTTTATTTCCAATTTCCTAAACTTGACCATTTCCCATGACCTATTCCACCACCCTCGACATCAGTTACAAACAGATGTAGTCATACTCTCAATCTTGCCATGACCTATCAGTATCCCACTCCATGTTCATGACTCTGAAATCTCTTTATTCATCATAATCTTTTATCATTCCATTTTTCTGTCTACCTTACCCTGTTCCTCATTCTCACCCATGACCTCCAACCCTGATACTCTTCAATTCTTTCTCAGAATCATAACCCCTACACTGACTGTAACTTTCTTCTTTTCCCCATCTTGATCTTGCTGAACCAATTCAACTTTAGACTATCCTTTTCTCTCAGTTCCTTGGCCCCTTTATCCTATCACCAATCTTGCCCTGCTAAATCTTAACCTATATAATAACTGGCATAACTTCTACCATTTGCTATTTTCATTTCTTTTCATGAGATATTGAACAAAACTTGAGAAAACCATGAAATGTAATGACTAGGTCTACTACAAATTTATGTTACATAATCTCAACTGGACCATCATTGTGTGGCAAGGCAATAATTTTACATCTCCCATTAATGGACTCCACTGGTTCCACTGAACAAAGAAGCTTTTCTAGGTAGAGTGCAATAAGTCATATCACACACAACGACACACACCAACAACACAGAGTCTCAAAGAGAAGAGGGTAACCATGAGTTTCAAAAGGCTTCTATACTTTTGAATGAGAATCCTCATGCCAGGTTTGTACATCTTATCAGATGGAATGTCTGCATGACTCTTCCGGTCTGAGGATTCTCTGTCTACAATATTTTAGATATCATCTTCCATGGATTCAATTATCATCTTTTTCAGATTATTATCATATTTATTTATTCAGTCTTAACCTCTCTTCTGACCTCCAGTCTCACATTTCCAGCTGACTATTAGACATCTGGATTCTACTATACATTTTAAACTTGACATGTCCAAAAATGAACTCCTTATCTTTTTCCTAAAACCCACCCTTTTTTCAAACCTCTCTATTACTGTTGAGAAAACCATCAATCTCTCAGTCATCCAGACTCACAACTAGGTGCCATCCTCGGTACCTCAATCTCATCTCCCCATATCCAATGTGATACAAAATCTTATTAATTCTACCTTCATGTCATTTCTCCTATATGTCCTCTTCTCTCCTCTAATACTGCTGCCATTGTGATACAGATCCTAATCACCTCATGCTTCAACCATTTCAATAATCTTCTGGTTGGTCTTTCTGTCCCAAAGATCTCCTGATCCTCCACTCAGCTATCAAAAGTGATCTAAAGTATAGATCTGACCATATCATTCCTCTGTTCAACAAACTCCATTGTCTTCCTATTATCTTCTGGATCAAATATATAAATCTTTTGTTTGACTTTTAAAGTCATTCGTGAACTTTGCCCCTCCACCTGACTCCAGGACTGGTGCTTTATTTACTGCACCACCTAGCTGCCCCCTTTTCCAGTCTTCTTATACCTTACCCCTCCACCTCCCCACCCCATACATTATGATCCAGTGCCATTAGCTTTCTTGCTATTCCTTAAATAAGATACTCCATCTCCTGATTCCATGCATTTTCACTGACTCTCCCCATACCTTCTCTTTATCTCCTGCCTTCCCTGGATTCCTTCAAGTCTTAGCTAAAATCTCACCTTTTACAAGAATATTATCCTGATCCTCCTTAATGTTAAATGCTGCTCCTCCTAGATTATCTCCAACTTACCCTGCATGTATCTTGTTTGTACATGGTTGTTTGCATGGTGTCTAGATTGTGGACTCCTTGAGCAAGGACTGTTGGTTTTTGCCTTTGTAATCCTAGTATTCAGGCACAGTGCCTGGGCACATAGTAGGTACTGTATAATACATAGTTACCATGAAACTTGACCAAACGTTATCAGTCTAGTACATAAGCTAGCAGAGGAGGAAAAATAGCATATCACATCTATCTGTTGGCACTCCTTGAAGCTTAAACAAGGGCGAATACGTAGTCAACAACCTTAACCCGTGATCAAACACAGAAGTATTAAGGTCTGGAAAGTATTACATCTCATCATTGGATCTCCCAAAGCATTGAAGCTACTGTAAAACTGGCTTCACAAGAACAGTAAACTGGAGCTGACGACGGAAGTTGGCAGACATTGGGTCACTGGCGAAAGAGAGAAAGTTTCCTTTCAGTAATGATAGGAATTACATCCATACATGAGGCAGCTTCCTTGAGTCTGCTTTCCATTTTCTTCTTCAATATCTCTTGGTAGCCTGCATAGGTCTTTCTATATCCTACTTTTTCGCACAAGAATTCATGCTCAGGCTACCCAGGCAGCAGTTGCAAATGTTCCTCTCCAACCACAGTTTGGCACTGGGCAAAGCATAATTGCCTGCTGTGCTCCACACAGGCTGTGTGGATGTAGAGTCCCCAACATGGTTGTTGCTATTTGTCCTTCATTCTCAAAGAGGACCATGACATTGGGAAGTGATTTCATGACTTGCATTAATTTGGATTTAAGTGAGGGAGGACTGTGCAAGGTTACCAACCTCACTTTTTCCTCCAAAGCCATCTGGGTCCAGTGGCAAGATATACATCAGTATGACTGGAGATGGTCCCAGATGTATTGAGGCAATTGGGATTAAGTGGACTTGCCTAGGGTCACACAGCTAGTTAGTGTCTAAGGTAATATTTGAACTCAGGTCCTACTAACTTTAGGGCCAGTACTCTAGCCCATTTAGCCACCTAGCTGCCCTGGAGTTCCCAAAGAGGAACAGTCCAAATATATAATTATGGCTAAGTCCTCATGGTAAAATTTATTCCTGCTACAACTTCCTACAAATCAGTCCACATCATTCCCAGTACCCAGTTTGAAGCTTTGTTCTTTTCAAACAAATGCATTACTAAATATCACAAACAGAAATTTAACACTTTACTCAGATATTATGATGAAAAGTACCCTATTTTGAAGAAAAAATACATCAGGAGAATTGCTTTCTCTCCTAGGTGTTTTCTGGAAGACAAAGGAATACAGAACAGAAAACGTATTTTTTAAAACCAGATAGATTTGTTCATGGCAGTGATCAAAAATTACCTTACATTATTGGTTAGACTAACTCTGTTCTTAAAAAAAAAAAAGGAGTCAGAGAAGCAGGGGCTCCTTAAACCTCAAGGTTCTGTTGTTGTTCAGTCATTTCAACTATGTGCTGAACTCTTTGTGGAACTTATTTGGGGTTTGCTTGAGAAAGATCTGAAATAGTTATTTCATTCCCTTCTCCAGCCCTTTATGCAGATGAGGAAAACTAAAGCAAAAAGGGTTTGTGACTTGCCCAGGGTCTGAGCTAGTGTCTGAGGCCACATTTGAACTCAGGTCCTCCTGACTCCAGAGATGGGTGCGCTATCCATCGCACTACCTTGCTGCCCTCGATTTCTAGGAGAAATTCTAAGACCTCTTCAGTTATCACCTCCCCTTCTACATACTGCAACTGTCTTTAACATATTTTTCCTTTGCCCACTAGAAAAGTAGAGCTTACCCTCTTCAGATGAGGAGAATGCTTGTTTTTAAGAAACAAAGTCCAATTCCATGTCAGCTATGATTTCTAACCTGATCTTAAACTGGAGTTCAGGGCATTCCGAGAGAGAAAGAGAGAGAGAGAGAGAGAGTAGAGTAGTGAGAGTAGAGAGGCGAGAGAGAGAGAGAGACTAACTTCTTTTACAATCATTTTTTATAGTTTATCAATGAATTCTTTACTCTTTATCCTCTAGCCCAATGGTGGCAAACTCAAATAGAAATGGGAGCCATTAAAGCATAAATAAGGGTCCCAGCAAGCCATATGTTGACTTAGAAACCACAGATTAACATTATCTTATGTTTGTTGTAGATTCATTTATTTTGTGAAATATTTCCCAATTACATTTTTTTTTGGTGAAGCACTTGGGGTTAAGTGACTTGCTCAGGGTCACACAGCTAATAAGGATGTCAAGTGTCTGAGTCTAGATTTGAACTCAGGTCCTCCTGTATCCAGGGTCAGTGCTTCATCCACTGCTCCCCTAGCTGCCCTCCTTCCCATTAACATTTTAATCTGTTTCAGTTTATACTCGTCTCTAATGCCAACCACTCTCACCCCACTGCTATTTAGTAGCCACAAACTTCAGGGGTCTCTCTGCTGAATTGTCATCAGTCCTCTGCTCAGTCTGTTAGCATTTCAAGCTGCTCCACAGCCCCATCCAATCCATTGTAGCTTCAGTGGCCAGATTCAGAATAGCCGTGTTGTTCTTCAGTCTTTGTAAAAACCAAATTAAGCTTTATAATCCAATTCTGGTTTCCCAGGAGCCCTATCACCAGTGAGGGCACAGACAACAGGCTTCTCCTCACCAGGCTTGTTTGTCTTTCCAGGAGGCTGGGGACCAGAGACTTGTACTCCTGCCCAGAAGGAGGACAATCTAATCAATTTTTGACCTGGGGCCTAGGATGAGGGAAGGAGCATAAATCAATTGCTTCATAACCAGAAAAGGGCCAGATAGCAGACCTTACACCAGGCTCAGTACTAGTAACTTGGTTGCCTTCCCCTGCACCCCAGGAGGTGACAATACAATCAATATGTGAGCTTGGAGTCTGGAGCAGAACTGACCTTTGAACTCAGGAAAATGCATCTTTCTGACTCTAGGCCTGACACTCTATTTACTGCCCCATCCTGACCACAGGTACAACTCTACTATATGATACTCTATTTCACTGCCGCACCTAACTGCCATTTAGCTCTTTCAAAATTCCAACCTTGGATTACCCCAACTACCCACCTATTGTTCCCATTCTCAAGTTGTTTAATGCTGGTGAAAGAAGCAGGAAAATTGTAGTGACTGAATCACCTACAAATTTATGTTTTCTAATTTCAACTGGGTCCTCATTTCTACAAGACAATCCTTTTCTTCTTCCCTGATTAACTCCTTATCCTACTCCCCAAGTATTTGTTTCCACAATTTTTCATCTCTTCTCAAATGAGCTACACTCTCCTTCTACCTTCCTTTCAGCAGAGGGGCCTCAAGTCACCATTTACCAAGAAAACTGAGACCATCTGAAATGAGCTTCCTCTTTATCCAAGTTCTATAGCTCAGATTCCCCAACATCACTCCCTATCCGCTCCTCTGTCCTGATCTCAAGTCAAACATCCTTCATCTCAGTCCCTCCTGTCTCCTCCAAAACTTTAGCTCTGATTATTCTCTCCTAATCTATAGTCCTCTTATCTACTCCTCCTGTCCTCTTGCAAGTGTCCCTCATATTTATAAAAAAAATCAAACAAGGGGCGGCTAGGTGGTGCAGTGGATAAAGCACCGGCCCTGGATTCAGGAGTTCCTGAGTTCAAAATCCGGCCTCAGACAATTGACACTTACTAGCATGTGTGACCCTGGGCAAGTCCTTAACCCCAATTGCCTTCACTTAATAAAAAAAAATCAAAACAAAACAAAACCTTCATTAAGCTATTCCCTAAAGCTAATCTTATATGGCTCCTCTCACGTGAAAAAACTAAAAAAAAAAAAGTCTACACATTGGCCCAACATTCTCACCTTCCACTCCTCAACACTTTAAAACTGAGGCAGTTGATGATAAAAACACTGGACCTAGAGTCAGCAAGACCTGAGTTCAAAACCAGCCTCAGATACTAGCTGTGTGACCCTGAACAAGTCACTTAACCGCAGTCTCCTCAACTGTGAGATTAGGGATAATACATGTACCTCATTTCTAGGGATTAAGTGTGAGTATCAAATGGGATTAGTGTTATAAAAGCACTTACGTACAATGCCTGAGACACATAGAAAGTGCTTTTTATAAATGCTTATTTTCTTCTCTTCCCTTGAAATGGGATTTCTGAGCCCACCTCTCAGCTGACACTGTTCTTTTAAAGGTTACCAATATCTTAATGGTTAAATTTGATGACCTTCTCTCTGCCTACTAAACTGCCTATTAGCTCCTCAAGAGCAGGGATAGACTTTTGCCTTGATTTGTAATTTCAGCATATAACACATGACCTTATTTGGAAGAGATATAATGCATACCATGTTAAATGAGGAAGTGGGGTCAGGAGAATCCTCCTCCTAATTGTAACCAGATTTCTTTTTGGTCTAGGAAGTTTGGGATCTAGAAATCAGCCTAAGAAGTATTTCTGCATCCTTTGGCTTCAAATGAATAGAAAACAGGTTTTCTAACACTTCTTTATGGTTATTACACAGAATGAAATAGAGGGATCTACTTTCCTTGTCCAAGTACCCAAAATTGAAAATAAATGAACACTTTTAATGGGAAAACCTCATTCAAATGATGGAGGACTTTCACTTAGTCCTACTTAAACCACAGTTGGAATTACCCAAAGCCAAATAAATGAACTGTTGTTGAACAGTTCTCAACACTAATGGAATGGAGTGACAGTGAAGATAATATTAAATCATTTTTATTTGGTTTGGAAATGCATTTTATGACTAGGAATTGGAGGAGGGGTAGAGGTTGGCCACAAATCTGCCTTTCTAATTATGCCCTGTTTATAGAGTAAGATTATGTCTATTTGTACCACCCACAACAACCACTGAATGAGCAGGTTTAGAAGTGTATGAAGATAGTGAGGGGATGACAGTCAAGACTAAAAATTTGCTTAGATGATTGAAGCAATTTCTAAATACATTGAGGAGAACAGAAAGAAGCCCCCCTCCAAAACACCAGTCACCAGCAGGACAATTTTGAAAGTTATATATTGAATTGACGATATATTTAAAGAGAAAAGCAATTTGTACAAAATAGAGGCCCACCGTTTCACATACAAATTCCTTTTTTCTACTCTACTACATATGTGGAAATGTCCATTTTATTTTATGTTTGTAGTTTGGATTTTTTTTAACTTTAAAATTTGTCCCAAACCATTTAGTTATACTGTCCAGATAGAAGATAGCTGACTGTTCTTAGAAAATTCTAGATGATTTGGTTATCGAAGATATGAAAAGAGAAAAAAGACATCTGAGTCCGGGTCTCTCTCCTACAAGGTCAATATGTTCTAAATTATTTCAATTATTTCAGGAAGTTAATGAAAACTCTATAATTATTTGAATTGCTGAATAGAGAAACATGGAAAGAAGACTACCTCCTCTAGAAAGGCTTTCTATCCTGATGAGGTTAAAGGAAGCAGTAGAGAGTTTTTCAAGACCCAGAATAACCCATGCAGCTTTTTCCCATTGGGGTTATTAACTTGAGTTCTGTGAACTTGTTCTTAAAAAGATATTTTATATAATTTATATGTAATTCATTTCCTTTATGATCCTATGCATTTTATTTTATGAATTTAAAAACATCATTCTGAGAATGGGTCTCTCTGCATCTCTAGACCATCAAAAGAGTTCCGTGACAAAAAAAAAAATGATAAGAAAGTCTAAATTAAATTAATTAGTAAACATTAAAGATCTATGTATCTATTGACCTGTAGTCAATGCTATTTTCACTTAACTCTTTGAGCTAGGCCTGAATCAATTTTAGCTTAATTTGTACAAAGAATATTAAAGCTAGAAAGAGTGTTAGAAATGATCTGCTCTAACCTCCTAAATATGTAAATTAGAAAATTAGGAGTGACCCAAGATAACTAGCTGAGCTCTCCCAAGCAACTATTCCCCAAAGATGTGGAAAAGGAACCAGACTGAATCTTTTTTTTTTTTTGGTAGGGCAATGAGGGTTGAGTGACTTGTCCAGGGTCACGTAGCTAGTAAGTGTCAAGTGTCAGAAGCCAGACTTGAACTCAGGTCCTCCTGAATCCAGGGCTGATGCTTTAGCCACTGCACCACCTAGTTGGGCTTAGAATATATTATACCAGAAGGCAAAGGAGTTAGGTTTACAACCAAGAATTCTGAGTGAGGAAGCAACTGACTGCAGCTCTCCCAGATTTCCCCTCTAAACTGACATAAAACTGCCTCTGAACTGTCCTAGGAACAGGGAAAGAGCCTACAAGCCTAACAGGAAAGGTCTGTCTTACCTGGGTAGGAGGAAAGTAAGATCCAGGAGTAGCAGCCCAGACAGAATCTTAACTGGGAAATTCAAGGAAAAAAAAGTCAGTCTTTTTTCCTGCCCAAGTTGACATAGAAAGATAGTCAAAGAGGACTGCTGCAACTGGGGGACAGGCATAACCCAGAGAGGTTATACAGGGAATGATGATGAATGATGAAAAGTGTATGGTATGAGGGCTTTCTGAGCCCTTTTTAGGGCTGCTCATCCACCTTTGGTATCCAACTAGTCACCTGGCAATCACCTGTGGCTCTAAGAAGCTGCAATATGTACAGTGGCCACACAGTGGTAAAATCATCTCTATGGATGGACTAAACCAGGTTATTGGTAACTGGCAGGCTTCAAACCTGTCAATGAGTTAAGGGGTTGTATACCCCATGCATGTGAAGACTTCTCCCCCAAGGAAAGGGCAGATGAAAATAATTTGTTCCAATGCCCATGAAAGCAGCTGAAACAGCTGTGAAGCACTTAGAGCTTGCTCAGGCATTGAAGATAACAAGGTCATTCACTACATTCTGGGCCATTGCCAGTCATGCTGACTTTTGTCTTGCCACTGGACTTAGATACTCTCTCTCTGAAAGAGAGAGTGAGGCTGAAAACTTTGCAAAACTCTCATTCATTTAAATCCAATTCATGTTTAAGTCAAAAGATATCATCCCATGATATCATTGATCATCTTCAAAAATGAAGGACAAGGGGCAGCTAGGTGGCACAGTGGATAGACTACTGGCCCTGGAGTCAGGAGGACCTGAGTTCAGGTCCGGCCTCAGACACTTAACACTTACTGGCTGTGTGACCCTGGGCAAGTCACTTAACCCCAATTGCCTCACAAAAAAAAAAATGAAGGACAAAACAACACAGGGAATTAACAAGGACCTGACCCCAGTTATATATCAGGGCAAGAAAAGGTCCTGGACCAACTAAGCCTACCTTAGGCTAACTCCCATTTATTATGTATATATTTACTTACATACAAATCATTTCCTGCATCAGAATGTAAAGTCCTTTGAGGACAAGGACTGTTTTTGATGTTTCTTTGTGTCACCAGCACTTAGTACAGTAGGTAGCACATAATAAGAAAGCACTTTTCACTCAGTTATATTTAGTGAGCAGATCTATTAGAAGCAATATTTTTAATGATTATATTTTTGTGAAGTGTGGTTGCCCAATCAAGAGATCCCTCTCTGTCAGCTATGTGTTCTAATTTGACACCAGAAGTCCCTGGGTCTCAAGTAAAATATTCTTGTGGGGGAAAAAACTCAGAAAGTTCTAGAAATTATATCATACTGCAGGGTTTGATTTAAACTTCTCAATCAAGAACAGAATGTTTATCAAAGAGAAAAAGAAAACTCTTTAAAGAAACGATTTTTGATATTAAATCAGAACTGTCAGAATCATGCAGTTTCAAGGATTTCTAGGATAAGACAGATATTGAAAATCACAAAGATCCAAGCTATAGTTCCATGAGAACAGCCTTAGTATTGTATTACCATATAAAAATGTTACTGTTGTCAGACATCTCATAGGGCAAGCTAGTATTTGCACATTAGCTCTTTTTGAGTAACTTCTAGTAGCTTTTAAAATGTAGAATTCACTAAATTGTAGTTAAGATTTATGCATTAATTAATTTAAATTATCTATACTTTTTAAACACTAATATTTTGCTTCCATAGTACTAATGGAGCATTTCTATGGGTTGTCCATGCAACCACAGGTCATAATCTGGGGCAATATGCATTCTTCATCTACTTGCTTTTTCCTATATGAATATGTAGGTCTAGTTCTTTAGACTTATGACAGATCTTATTCCTCTCCAGGTTGTACTCTGGACTTCCTCTACCATTCCCCAACTCATTATCCTGAAGCTCACTCCAACCCTGGAATTCACAGATTGGAAATTTCCTCCCTCTTTGGGCTTCTCCCTCTGATTGGGTGACCCCTCCCAGAACCTCCATTTAAGAATGGTGCTCAAGGCCATCAATTGGGGAATGGCTGAACAAGTTGTGGTATATAATGGTAGTGGAATACTATTGCACTATAAGAAATGACAAGCAGGCAGATTTCAGAAAAACCTGGAAAGACTTACATGAACTGATGCAGAGTGAAGTAAGCAGAACCAGGAGAACATTATACAAAAAACAGCAGCATTAAATGTTTAAGTAGGAATGACTTAGCTCTTCTAGGCAATACAATGATCCAAGACAATTCCAAAACACTCATGGATAGAAAATGCTATCCACATCCAGAGAAAGAACTGATGGGGTCTGAAAGCAGTTTGAAGCATACTATTTTTTTTTTAGTGAGGCAATTGGGGTTAAGTGACTTGCCCAGGGTCACACAGCTAGTAAGTGTTAAGTGTCTGAGGCCGGATTTGAACTCAGGTACTCCTGACTCCAGGGCCGGTGCTCTATCCACTGTACCATCTAGCTGACCCTGAAGCATACTATTTTTACTTTATTTTTTCATGTTTTTTTCCTTTTCCTTCTTTTTCTTATTTTACAATATGACTAATATGGAAATATGTTTTACCTGATTGCACAGACATAATTTATATCAAATTGCTTGCCATTTTAGGGAGGGAAAATGGGAGGAAAGGAGGGAGAAAATTTGGAACTTAAAATTTTATTTTTAAAATGAATATTAAAAATTGTCTGAGTATAACTGGAAAAAATATGATTTAAAAAATTAAAAAGAATGGTGCCCAGGACAGTCATCTTATTCCTCTCTGGTATGTACTTGGGACTGGCTTTACTTTCCCTATGCCCTTCCCCCTTATTTTTCCCATCCCTCTTTTCAACTTTCCTTTAATATGTTGTCTTCCCACATTAGAATGTAAGCTCTTTTCTGACAGGGACTGTCTCTCTATTTATTTTTGTATTGCCAGCACTTTGAATAGTGCCTGGCATATTATAAGTGCTTAATAAACATTTGTAGGTTGACTGACTAGATCTCATTTATATATATCTGCAATGTTCTAGGGCTTGATGCAATCAACTCTCTGTTTCTGTCTCTCTCTCTCTCACACATACATATATACATAGACACACACAGGAACATTTGAAGAACTTCACCATCTACAGGAAATTTCTCATGCATTTGGACTCTCTGATGGACATCCCTCTTGAACATCTTTGGCAAGCATAGGTTTCCCTGTGTTGTGCCTTATTCAATTTTACTAATCTAAATAAATAACCTAAACTTTGTCTCATCATTTTATAATATAGTTATCTGTTTTGTGACAACACTCTATCAGGTTGTAAATTCTATGGAAACATGAACTACGTCCCTTCCAAACTTTTTGTCTCCCAAATACATACTATAATACTCTACATATTGAATGCAGTTAATAATTATTTATTGAATATCATTGAATGTATGTATGTGCAACCTCTGAGAGATATTTTATTTTCAACTCGACTATTATTTAAATCTTACATCACTTTTTAACTTTTCATGTGGTTATCAGCATGTTAACGATAATGAACAGAAATATTAAAAGGATTCAAAAAGTCCTGAATATTCCCAGGCAGAGGAAAGAGATGGGGCACATGACTTTTTGACTTTGCTTCAGACATTAGTATCTTCAACAATGTTCTCCCTTAAGCAACCAGAGCTGCTTTTGTTTCTGAGCATGTAGCCAAGGTGACATGTTAAAGGAACATCTGGCACAGATGTCTTCTTCCAGGAATAACCTGGTGCTGGAAACTGGCTAGACTCCAACTGAAAAACAAAAAGGATTCCCTATGCTCTTACCTCCATCCTATTCTTTAAGGCTACACTGGGAATTATATAACTCATTAGACAATCAGTTTGCATTAATTTTATCTGAGGAAGACAAAAACAATTTAGCAAAAAGCTGTTATGAGACGCAAATGAGCCAAGAGCACCCACAAATAGATGCAAAATGGAACAAATTAGTCCATTTTTTAAAATGATCTGTTCTCATCAGTGGTGAGAGAGGAGCCATCATATTTATATCTTTACACTTTATTCCATGATGTGCTATATGAAAAATTAAAAATGGTACTTTGGAAGATGGAATTGGGGGCAATGGTTGGACCAGACAAAGTACGCATGGTGGATATTCATCATGGAAGAGACACAGTTGGGAAAATATTGAAGGACTGTTTTACAAGATATTTCAAGGAAGGGGACAATTAAATGGACAATATAACAAGAAGGAAACAACTAAATGGGCAATATAGTACCCCCAAAAGATAAGCAAGGAACACCAAAAAGTATTGATCAATTTGCCTAACTTTTTTATGGTCTTATCATTTTAAAGAGAAAAATCTACACACAAATCAAATACATCCTTGATGAAAATATGAAACTAGAACAGCCAATGATTCTCTACAAAAGGCCATATATTTATGGTCACACAATTGACTGAAAAGTTTAGTCAGTCAATAATCACTTATTTAGTCCATTTCATGTGCCAGGCAATGTGCCAAGTCTTGGTAATATAAATAAAGGCAAAAGACAATCCCTGCTCTCAAGAAGATTGTAGTCTCGTGGGGGAAACATCATGCAAGCAACTATGTATAAGTAAGCTATATGCAGAATAGATGGGAAATAGTCAACAGAGGCAAGGCAGTAGAATTAAAGGGGATCGGGAAAAGCTTCTTACAGAACGTGAGATTTTGGCTGGTAATTGAAGGAAGCCATGGAAGCCGGGAGGCAGAGAAAACAAGGGAGAGCAAGCCAGTGAAAATGCTTAGATCCAGGAGATGGAGTGTCTTGTGTAAAAACCAGCAAGGAATCCAGTGTCACTGGATCACAGAGTTCATGGTGAGGTGTAAGGTTTAAAAAGACTGGAAAGCTATGGCAGCTAGGTGGTGCAGTGGATAAAACACTGGCCCTAGATTCAGGAGGACCTGAGTTCAAATCCAGCCTCAGACATTTGATACTTATTAGCTGTGTGACCCTGGGCAAGTCACTTAGCCCTCATTGCCCCACCAAAAAAAAAAATATATTGGAAAGGAGCAGGGGTTGGAGGGAGGATGGAGGTTATGAATGCCAAACAGAGGAATTTATATTTGATCCTAGAGGTGATGTTTGCCACTGGGTTTTATTGAATGAAGGGGGGAAGGGTGGAGAGTGACATGGTCAGAGAATGAAAGATCCTGCTATGCATATTGTTTTTTTTATTTAAAAAGAATTTTTTAACCACTCCTATTGAGTAGTAGTACAAAATGTAGTTTTAAATATTCTCTTCCAAGAAGAAATATTTTACTCAAGATTCCTTGACAAATTCAACTACTTGTCAACAACCCTCTGATGATTTATATCAAACAAGTCACAAAACAAAGAGAAATCTCCTCACCATAATTGCTTTACCATTGTTATGGAAGATGTCTTGTGTGAGGTTCTAATGGGAAAAGGGATTATCTTATTACCTTTAGATGGTAAAGTCCACCAGATGTTGTTTTTGGTGGATATTCTTGTGCTGACTACATCAGAATAGTGCACAACCTCCCTGGTCTGTAAATATTCAAAGGAGACCAACCTAACAATACATACATGAAAAACAGAATGATGGTCAACAGAAAAGTCACTGATTTTGCTTCCAGCAATATCAAGTCTCCTCTGCCTTAGAGGTAAAAAATCAATGATAATGTTAATTAATAATAACAAATGATAACTAACATTTATGTATCACTTTAAGGTTTGCAAAGTACTTTACAAATGTTATCTCATTTTATCATCACAACAACTTAGGAGATAGGTGCTATTATGATCTCTATTTTATAGATGAGGAAACTGAGTCTGAGAGAGGTTAAGTGACTTGCCCCGGGTCACACAACTAGAAAGTACCTGAGTCTGGAATTAAACTCAGGTCTTCCTGTCTTCAAGCCCAGTGTATCCAAGGTGAAATAGGAGTAGTAACATATAACATACTACCAGAAGAATGACTTGGGAAGAACTAAGAAGCCCCAGAGTCAAGGAGGCTGCAAGAGCAGTGACAAAGATACCAGTGGGTAAAAGGAGTGAGGTGTCAAAAAGAAAAGATCCAGCCAGATAGAAAGCAGAATCTAAGAAGCAGGAGACAGTAATATATTAAACTCAGTTGGTCACAGTAGTTATGTGGCAATGAGTCCCTTTATTTCAGCTTTCCTTTTGGCAGAGAGCTGAAAGGGATGCTGGCTTCGCTACTTTGAGGCTTAAAGCAGATGTCCTCAAGGGATCCAGTCATTAGACAACAGTGTGGCCTGCCTACTGGCCATTTTCATCTATTTTCTTTCTTTACTCTAAAGTTATGGAACTGATGTGGTCAGTGGATTTAATTGATCAAATTGATCATGAGGTATTCCAAAGAATTACAAGACAGTGACTCAGTTTCCCAAGTTTTATTGAAAGACTGATAACCACAGGGAAAGCACCAGGGAGGTGGTCCTCAAGTTGTCAAAATGCACCCCAGTGGGGAGTCTTTGGGAATCCTTTCTGCGCATGTTCCTAAAGACATGCTTAAACTTGCTATTAATGGTTAATATACCTTGGTTACTGTTTCTGTTGATGGCATTGGATGATAGGCTAATTTGAAACCTTCTTGGTTACTGCATTGTTGATAAGAACACAAACTTTAGTTTCTCTGTTAACCCTTTTAGATACTATTGATAAGAACCCAAGTCTCAGTTCATCTGTTAACCCCTTTTAGCTACAATTGATAGGTTATCTGTTAAACCCTTTTAGCCTCCTCCATCAGAACTTTTGTTTTTGTTTTGGTTTTTTTTTTAGTGAGGCAATTGGGGTTAAGTGACTGCCCAGGGTCACACAGCTAGTAAGTGGTAAGTGTCTGAGGTCTGGATTTGAACTCAGGTCCTCCTGACTCCAGGGCCCCTGCTCTATTCACTGTGCACCTAGCTGCCCCCATCAGAACTTTTAAAGTGCCTCTTGCCTAAGACTCCAACAAAGAATGTGGGAGGTGGAGAGGTAAAGAAAGAGAGAAAGGGATAGAAACAATGACAAGAGAATAGATTTCTGTTCCCCTCCTCAGCCCAAAAAAGCTAGACCTCTGATTTACTCAGAAAATGTGCCTCTCCTCAAATAGGACTTAGGATTTACTCTTCCATCAGCATGAGTACGCCCTTCCCAAAGCATAGAAATAAGCATGCTGGGAGTGTTTTTTTATCCTGAGAGACATTTGACCTGCATTAACCTCTCCATCATCCCAAGCATTGTGCTTCCCATCATTAGTGCCAACATAGGAGTGTAAATGGTATTACCCATTCCATCTTCAAAGGAAGAAAGCAATCCTCAGAACAGTTGGCTGGCATCCTGCGGCAGCAATGTGAGTCAGAGGCAGAAAACAGAAGTGGAAAGTGAGAGTGGTTAATTCTGCCAGGATAAACTCTGGGAACATTAACCATGGGAAATGGCCTTGAAACAGACAGAAGCATGATGAGTTAGAGGGATCTCATCATCAAGTTTTTCAGTCACCTTCTGACATGAGCCGTGACCCACTTCCCCCATCCCACTACCAAATCAAACATCTGGAGACAACACGTGGTGTCTCATGGGGGCTTTTCTTTTTCCTTCCAGAAATGCTTGCAGCTGTCAAATTCAAGCAGGGTAAAATCTTCAGAAAGGCTAAAAGGCTTCATTAATCACTGCTCTCAAAGATAGTCCTCATGATCACATTTCCAGTTATGAGCTCCTTCCTTAGCAGCTGCCAGGTGATCCATTAAGATGATAAATGATGGGCTGAAAGTCAGGCTAAGTGCAGTTAGTGTCATATCTACAAGAGATCTCCACAAAGAGCCCTCCTCTGGTGATCAGAGAAGATGGACCCCATGTCGAGAAACAATGCCAAAACTTTCAGCAAGGAAATAAAATCATCTTTGTGACTTCAGGGAGTAAGAAGCAATGGTGAGGAATTACATCAGATGAATTGAAAAAGACTTTAAATACCTTTAGATTGCCATAGCTATGATTGTCAACCAAAAATTCTCTCTTCCCAAGCTTTCTTGAGTACCTTCAACCAATTCTTTTTTATTTGGGGGGGGGGGGTGGCGGCGGCAATTGGGGTTAAGTGACTTGCCCAGGGTCACACAGCTAGTAAGTGTTAAGTGTCTGAGGCCGGATTTGAACTCAGGTCCTCCTGACTCCAGGGCCCCTGCTCTATTCACTGTGCCACCTAGCTGCCCCCCCCACCTTCAACCAATTCTATAGAGGTTATTCCTTTACTGATTTGTTTTGCCAGTGAACACTCCATATTGAATGGCAGGATGATTCTATACTCCTAACTTTTAAAATACAGATAATTTTAAATTATCTACATATACTAATGGATGGTAGGGCAGCTAGGTGGTGTATTAGATATAGTGCTAGGCCTAGAGTCAAGAAGACTCATCTTCATGAGTTCAAATCTGACCTCATACACTTGCTTACACACACTGGGCAAGTCACTTAACCATGTTTGCCTCAATTTCTTCATCTGTAAATATGCTGGAGAAAATGACAAATGACTTTAGTACCTTTGCCAAGAAAACCCCAAATGAGGTCACAAAGAGTTGGACACAACAGAACAATAGAGTGATAGAGATATAAATACCTATCTCTATATGTATATGGGGGTGTAAATGTATTACTAGTGGATTGTCCATCTGTTATCCCTCATTCTTGCTATGTAATTGATCCTTTTTTTTTCAGGTCAGACATGGTTCCTTATGTCTTTTGTGCTACTTCCCACAAATAAGTTATCATTGGTTTTATATGCAAGGTGAGGACTCTCTTTCCCCATTTTCCTCTTATTCTCTTTTTCCTTTCTCTCTCCCCTGTCACCTTCCCCCTTCAGCTCTCCTCCCTCTCCCCCCTCACCTAGCATTGCTAATCTACTCCAACCTCTTGTTTGGGCCTCCCCAAAATTGTAACTTCTATAGCCCCCACTGATTTCTTCCATTGTAGCACTCCTAAAATGCAAATAATAAAAATAAAAGTTAGCATTGATATAGTGCTTAAGACTTACAAAGCAGTTTACTTATATATGTTCATCTCATTTGATCCTCACAAGAATCCTGTGAAGTAGGTGCTATTAATTCTATAGATTAGGAAACTGAAACGGAGAAAGATGACATGACTTGCCCAGGTGACAACTATTAAGTGACTGATGCAGAATTCAAACTCAGGTCTTTCTGACCCTTGGTGTATTTGCAGCCTTGTCCATAGGTTTCTGCTGGTCCTGGCTCAACACATATACAGTTATCCCTTCCACATCGTGGGGGTTAGGGGCATGGTGCCCCCCGACCTGGAAATCCCATAAAATTTTTTGGCCCAGGCAGCTAGGTGGCACAGTGGATAAAGCACTGGCTCTGGCATCCAAGAGGACCTGAGTTCAAATCCGACCTCAGAACTTGACACTTACTAGCTGTGTGACCCTGGACAAGTCAACTTAACCCCTCATTGCCCTGCAAAAAAAAAATTGGCCCTCCCTTTGTACCAAGAGAAGTCTGAATTCTTACTGTATTAAAAGTTAAATTGTGTTGATATTATACATTACCAAACATATATTTTATGCATTTCTGAGTTTTAAAGTTTTCTAATGTCATCTGCTGGCCTTCATGTGTCATTTACAGCTTCTGCAAAACTCCCCAAACTTTCCATTTTATTTCTTATACCTCCCTGTGATATATTGAAACCACAATGAGGAAATATGTGGAAGGGATAATTGTAATGCTGATAAAGAATTGAAGCAATCAGCCTGGCTGCATGTCTAAGTGAATGGTATCTCTATCCAGTATACTACCTATGTGTTTGACTTAGAGTCTTGACTTTTTCTGACCTAAAATTACAGGATATATTATATGACTATCAGATAATATGTTTATTTAACTGTTTTAGTGTATATGCTTAATACTGGTTTAAGTTTGTATATCTTGTCTCTCCCAACTAAGTTGTGAGATATATAAGAAGGGGCATCATATCTTGTACTTCTCTTATCTTGTCCATAGTCCTTAGTGTACTTGTGTACCTAATAGAACAGGGATTGTTTTTGCCTTTCTTTGTGTCCCCATCTCTTAGCACAGTGCCTGACACATGTCAGGGGCTAAAAAATTGCTTGCTGGCTTGTTGAAAATACAGTAAATACTTGCTGAGTCCAATTGGGAGAGAGGGAAAAATTGACTTCCCTTTTCCAAACCTGTCAAAATGACCTTGAGGTGGGGTCAGACATGAAGCACCATTTGCTCACCTGCTTACTGTCTTGCCAGTACTGACCCTGATGTCAAACAAAACTTCTGGAAGTTACTGGATTTGAATCTCACTTTATGCATCTCATTCTTTAGTTGTGTAACAATTGGAGTGATGCCACCTAAAGCTCTGCCATGAGGAGAAGGCATCTGAGGGCAAGCCGTGCGGCTTTTCCTTGGTATCAGGAAGTGACGTTTGCTTGTGGGTTCTGTCTATCAAAACTACCAGCCAATTAGCTTGGAGCGTGTGTTGCATGTGGATGGGATGTTCCCAGTTTCACAGGAGGCTTCTGGGAGGAAGAAGGAAAGTTGGGTCTTTTTGGTTCATGACCTTGCCATGGCAGGTTGGATGATGGGGTCTCTTAGAAATAGTTAAGATTTTTACCTTTCTCTCTGATCATTAGGTCCTAATTCTCTTTAATAAATACTTAAACACTTAAATACTCTTGCTAAAGCTTCTAATTTATTGGTGACCACTCATTAGATATTTTAGACAATATAGCTAGGATTTTAGCCCCTTACAGTTGGAATCAGTTGAAATCAGCTTTCTGGGTGCAAATACTAATAGAAGAAAAATCTCATGAATATTGCTTCCAAAATTCTTAACACACATGGAACAAGTTAAGTTGTGGAGGCTGTGGCACTATAGGAGAAGCAATAGAGCTCGGTCATAGAGACATGAACCAAGATGGCATGTATGACATACCAGGAGAATTTGATGACATCTCCATGCTGAAGGTTTTTGACCAGAATACTGTAGTAGGGGATCAGGTGGAAATGTCATACTGAGGAATTGAGAGGGTTAGGGAAGCAAGGGGTTAATTGTGGGAACTGAGGGAAGCACACTTGACCCCATCTTGTGATTCAATTGTGAAGCTAGCCTGGTTTCCTTTCTATTCAATTATGGGTCTAGTCCAAATTCTATCTTGTGAGAAAACTTTATTCAATTGTGGGAATTGGGGGAAAAAAAAACCCTTTTTGGATTGTTTGAACTGAGCCTGAGTGGCTAGAAATTGTTTTTTTCTCAGTCCTTTCATCTTTCACTCACCACAGTAACCTGGGAAACTTCCTGGTTCTAGTGGTTGAGGAGCCTCCAGCTCTACTGGGAATCTCTCCCTCCAAGAAGGGAAATTATCCCCATCTATGTTTCCTTGGTGTGTCTGCAGTCATGTCTATAGGTTTCTAGTGGTCCCGGTTTGACATATGTAACATTAATAAAAAAAAAAATGAACAGTTAGCCTTGCTGCGTGCCTGAGTGACTGTTTCTGAAGCTATTTCCTTTTCCTTCAGTAGGGTATCTTGTCAGGCTAAGGTGACCCAGCAGAGGCTATGTCTTCATTGTTCTAAGTAAAGTGGAGAGGGTCCTTTATATAAACTAGTCTGCTTGGTGCAGTGAGGCAAATTACTTAGGATTTGAAGTGATAATATGGACATCATGGGAGGTCCAAGCATCATTGTGAGAATCAAATGAGATAATATATGTAAAGCCCTTTATCAAACTTAAAATGTGATATAAACAGCATTCTTTATCTATTATTATTATTATTATTATTATTATTATTATTATTCCAGATTACTTTTAAATGTCAAATGGAACCTTGACTTGGCTGGCTTTCAAAAAAAAACCAAACAAGCTAAGGTCCTCTTTTCTATTTCTTCTATAAATAAGACAGAAAACATATATTACAAGCAATAGAGAAATTAAAAGTCAAACTATCTTAAAACCATTCACTCATTCCCTGATGTGATTTTAGTAAGCTTGATGAACAATTTTATTATAAGTATTTTTGTATGAGCTTGTGGGAGCATGTGTTAGCCCCCAAACACATAAACAGCATATTAAATGATGTGTCAGCATAGCCTTTGGCTCAAACTATGGCATTTGGATGAAAAACATTATTTGACCAAAGGATAAAGTCTGCAGTCCTAAACTCCCTAAATTCCATGGAAACATCAGGTTTGCATATCCTTGGGATGACCTTTTCTCTCGTTCTTTCCTGGCATCCTGCCTAGTTATTAGAGATGAGAGTGGTAAGGACCAGTGCCATCCTGGTTGGGTAAAGTTCATTCTGTTGGAGAATCAAATTAAAACTTCCCCACAGAAAGAATAAATCACAGACTTTTCAACCACTCATCAAGAACTAGAGATGATGAAAAATTCCTGGGTTTTGTACTATGTTTTGGGGTTTGGGGTGTTTTTTCCACCGGAAGTATCAGAAGTTATTAACATCCTTTGCCATTAACATAACTGAAATCCTAACTGATTTTAGGATGTTTAGAGGATTTCATCCAAACTGTCATACAAAAGCATCCATTATTGTCCTAATGAACTAATAATAGGCAAGTTTACACATAAATAATCTTTGTCTAATATTTGACACTTGAGGAGTAATAGTAAAGCCCATGGGTGAAGGTTTACACTCCTGGAGATGGTATATATGGGATGAAAAAACATTTCCAGAATGAAACAACTCTTTTCCCCTCAAATTGACAAACCTATTTATTATTTAAAAATTTCAACTAATTTTGTAAATTTTATCTTATGCATTCAAGTAACTGAGTTAATAAAAAGAACTGGTATGATCAAATCTTGATTATCCCACTTTCTGCAAGAAGTCTTTTTTAGTATGCTTTAATTTTAATATCTTTGCTCTGAGATTATCCCCAATTTATCCTATCTACATTTTGTTCATACATAGTTTTTTAAATATTGTCTCTACCATTGGACTGCAAGCTCTTTGAAAGCAGGGACTCTCTTTTGTCTTTCTTTGTATCCCATAATTTACTGCCTGGCACATAGTAGTCTTAATAAATGCTTGTTGGGAGTCAGCTAGGTGGCACAGTAGATTAAGCACTGGCCTTGGATTCAGAAGTACCCGAATTCAAATCTGGCCTCAGACACTTGACACTAACTAGCTGTGTGACCCTGGGCAAGTCACTTAACCCCCATTGCCCCTCCCCCCCAAAAAATGTTTGTTGACTGATCAACTGTGGATGGATTTCCTTGGTCAATCTTTTCTTTCATTTTTTTTGCGTGACATCACCTGTTAAAGATTCCCCAGTCACAGTTTTTCAAGGTGTTTTTAAGCTTTTATTAAACTTTTATTCTGTTATCTACTTATTTTATTTATTTATTTATTTTATTTGTGAGGCAATGCGGGTTAAGTGACTTGCCCATGGTCACACAGCTAGTAAGTGTCAAGTGTCTGAGGCCAGATTTGAACTCAGGTCCTCCTGAATCCAGGGCCAGTGCTTTATCCACTGCACCACCTAACTACCCCCTATTTTTATTTGATATTAGATATTATTTTCTATTTATTCTATTACTTGACTGGAGACAAATATGAAAGAATCCTGAGAGTCTCTCTTTTTAAATCCCCAAACTCTCAATACCATACTCAGATAAAATGTGATTCATATACAGGGTGAGCTGAGGGTTTATATTCCTCTCATATAGTGAGGTTAAATTGTCCTATAGGAGCCATTTTATGGAGTGTGTTCAATTGTTCAGGTGAACCACAAGAGAGCTTGGGGGCTAAGTGTGACTCGGGACCACAAGGTTGAACTTTGAGATAATGAAGAGTCCCCTTACTGGCTGTGGGGGCGCAAGAGTTGATGGCTCAGTGGATATCTAAAAAAAAGTAATGACCGTATAAACCCTTCACTTGCTCTATTTCTTTCTATCTCTATCCTACCAAGAATATTTTGAGTTGCTTCACAATAAGAGACTGGAAGACAGGCAGCTTGTCCTAAACCTAACTGGAGCTTCCAAGGGACCTCAAGCACATGCCATCTAAAATCACTTAACAAGTAAGTGCTTATTATGTGCTAGACACTATGCTAAGTGCTAAGGATCTAGAGACAGGCAAAAATAGCCTCTGTCCTCAAAAAGTTCACATTGTACATGACCTTCCTAGACAACCACAAGACTAGGTTTGGGCTAATTAATTTTATCTTTTTTTTTTTTCCTTTCCTGATCTTAGTTGAATAAGCTTCTATCCAAAGGTAGATGTGTCTGAGTTTGGAGGTGACCTTGTGAGTTCAAGAATTCTCGAAGTTCTAGGTTTTGTGAGTAACAGCAGAGGGGAAGTCTCTGGCAATTACTCCAGCACTGTTGAGAGAGGACAGCCATCTATAAGAGGATTGGTCCAAGCCTAGCCTTTTAAAATCAGATATATCTTAGGTATTATTTGGATAATACAGAACTGAAGTAAAATGTAAAATGCCTAATTAGCAGTCCTGCAAACTGCTTTATATTTTGATAAGGCTTAATTATCATGCTCTTAGCAGATTGCAACAGTAGTTATGTTAAATTAATGAATCCTATTTTTAAAATTTTGTTAATTTGCACTGTGAGTCTTTTATATTTAGCATTTCTTGTGTGTCTAGGCATAGATTACCTGTCTCATATCTGATGCATATTGTACATAGAGTACTTTTTTACCTCTCCTTTTTGGGGAAACCTTAGATATGGACAATAATTTAAGCTATAAGTAAATCCATCTTGGTTTGCTCAGGTAGAGTCCTAACAAGCTGGTGAGTATGAGAAAAGGGAGCCTAACTCTTTTAATTGGAGGCAAAGCCACCCCAGGAATGAATCCAGCTCAAACAACCTTTATAAGGACAGAGTGGGGACTGTACACAGTACTTCAATTCTCAATGTTAAACTTAGTAGCTTTTTTCATGTATTCCCAACATGAAGCAGATTACCAAGAGAAGTATACCAGTGAAGTGCAGAGATGAAGATGAAAAAAATTCAAGTATGGTCCTAGTGATAAGAGTATATTAGTTGTCAAAGAGCAGTAGAACTAAATCTAAAGAAGTTCATCAACAGGTTTCACAGATTTTTTTCTCTTCATTTTCTCTTTCTTGTCTTTTTCTTTTCTAATAAAATCTTCCTAAAGCAGCAAAAATCTCATCATTTGGGAGTAAATTCTTTGGCCATAGAATCCTTTGAAACAAAGAACTATTTTTAAATGACCTTTGGTCCTTCACTCTTTTACTTCTCAAGAGTGATGCAAAGGGAGTAGATTATGCTGTGTCACATAAATTTCATATCTTATATAAATTAATTTAACTATTGATTATTCAAATGAGAGATCTTTATATAATGACCAGTGAATTGATATGGTACTAGAAGAATTTTACTATTCTTACTATAAGTGAAACTGGAAACACTGGGAGATTGCAGTTCTATGGAAGGATGACTCCCAGTTTCTGCTTTGATAATAAAAACTCTTATTTATTTAGCAGCACCTTAAAGTTTGCATAGCATTTCCCTCACAACAGCACTATGAGCTAGGTATGATTCCCATTTTACAGATGAAGACACACTGCATATGTGCATGAGAGCCAGAAACTGCACCTATGTCTTTCCTGACTTCAAGTCCAGCTTTCTTTCCCACCGTGTCACCAGGAATTAGCAGGGTTGCTTTTATCACACACCCAAAGACAACAAGAAACAAAATTTCACAGACTACTCAGTCATCTTGATTTGCAGTGCTCATTATAAGCATAAACTATGTAAAAGATCACCATAAAGATAATTGCTTATTTCATGACAACATCAGTTACCGATGATGCAGATATGAAGGAAGTCTATGAAGAAATTGACAAAATCCTCTAAACAAAGTCAACATATAGATTGCTACTTGGTGACTTCTTTGAGAAGGTAGGCTCAAAGTAAAATGGAGAAAAAAATATGCTTGAAAATATGGTTTGATGCCTTAGGTATAGAAGGTGACGTTTTAAACAAATTAAAGGAGCAAGAAATTCCCTTTCTGATTTATAAATCTATGACAAGAGTTCATAACTGAACAAGAAATAAAGAGGGAAAATAAAGGGGATAATCTTGGTTATCTAAAATTAACTTTTCCCCCAAACAAAACAGTTAAAATTAGAAAGGAAACAGGAAATGGGTGGGTGGGGGGCGGTATTTGCAGCAAATTTCTCTGATGAAAGTCTAATATTAATGATATATGGTGAACTGATTAAAATTTATAAGAATAAAAGTCATTCCCCAATGGATAAATGGGAAATATTCCCCCAAACAATCAGCATTTCTACATAACAATAGCAAAAACAAAGAGGAAACAATAAAGAGGAATCTCAATCAAAATAACAACAAAATGCATAAAATATCTGGAAATCAATCTACCAAAACACACTCAATAGATATAAATATATTTACAAACCATTACAGAAATAAAGGGAGGCTTTTAATGAAATTGGAAGAAGTTACTGTTCATGAATCATGGCCATAAAATGAAAATTATAGTAACTATATTAATTTACCTAATTAATACCCCAAAAATACCCAATCAAGATACCAAGATAGTGTTTTATAGAGCTAGGCAAAATAATAGCAAACTTCATTTGGAGAAAAAAAAAAAAGGACCTCATAAATTCTTGGTTTACCAAACAAATATATCTTGGATAGATACCGAAGATAGAGAAAAACTAGAACTAGAATTAAACAAGAGGAAATGAGTGGTTTGGAATCTTTGAGACTTGCATAATGCTTTTAATGACTCCAAGCTCTTCCTTGAAACAAAGGTTAACCTTTCAAAAGTGGATATTATTCTAGTGGTGTTAACTGACTAAAAGTCATGGATCATCATGATCTCTGACTAATGAAAGTTTCAGGTTACCCAATTAATAATGGAAAGGTACGTGGTGGGGACAAATAGGTTTCTTTTTTGTTTGTTTTATTTTCTAAGTAAAAAGTATTTTATTATTTTCCAGTTACATGTAAAGATAGTTTTCAACATTTGTCTCTATAAGATTTTTATTTCCAAATTTTTCTCCCTCCCTCCCTTCCCTCTCCCCTCCCTAAGACAGGAAGCAATCTGATATAGGTTATATCTGTACAATCACATTAAACATGTTTCTAAATTAGTCATGTTGTGAAAGAAGAATCAGAAAAATAGGAAAAAAAACTCAAAAAAAGAAAAAACAAAAGTAGAAACAGTATGGTTCAATCTGCATTCAGAATCCACAGTACTTTTTTCTGGATGTGGAGAACATTTTCCATCATGAGTTCTTTGGAATTGTTTTGGACCATTGTATTGCTGAGAAGAGCTAAGTCTATCACAGCCGATCATCACACAATGTTGCTTTTACTGTGCACAATGTTCTCCTGGTTCTGCTCACTTCACTTAGCATCAGTCCATTTAAGTCTTGACAGGTTTTTCTGAAATCTTACTACTCATCATTTCTTACAGCACAAGAGTATTCCATTACATTCATATACAACAACTTGTTCAGCCATTCCCCAAATGATGGGCAATCCCTCTATTTCCAATTCTTTGCCATCACAAAGAGAGCTGCTATAAATATTTTTGTACATGTGGGTCCTTTTCTCTTTTTTATGATCTCTGGGATACAGACCTAATAGTGGTGTTGCTGGGTCAAAGGGTATGCATAGCTTTATAGCCCTTTGGTCATAATTCCAAATTGCTCTCCAGAATGGTTGAATCAGTTCACAACTCCACCAACAATACATTAGTGTTCTAATTTTTCCACAGCTTCTCCAACATTTATTATTTTCCTTTTTTGCCATATTAGCCAATCTGGTAGGTGTGAGGTGGTGCCTCAGAGTTGTTTTAATTTTCATTTCTCTAATCAAAAGTGATTTGGAGCAGACAAATAGGTTTCAACAGTGAAGAATTCTGTAGGAGAATAAGTCATCAGACAGATGTATGACTGGAAAAGGAGAAAGGCCAGACACACATTGAGAATAGGGTTAATTGATTAATAGCCTTAAACTCATTTTATACCTCTGCAATGTCAAGAGATATGAAGGTTTATGAGATAGCACATAATAGAAACACACAGGAATAAAAGGCATCCATGAGAAGTAATCTGTACAATTAGGAGAACCAATATCAAATAAGAGACAATGTGATATATGGTATCGGATGCTGGACTCGGTGTCAAGAAGACATGGGTTGAAATCCAGCCTCAGAAACTTAATGTTTTGTGACATTGGGAAAGTCACATAACTTATCTAAGTTTCCTTTCTTCAGCTACAAAAAAGAGATAGTAATAACACCTATTTCATAAAACTTAAGATCAAATGAAATAATACATTTACAATATTTTATAAACCTTAAAGTGTTATATTGATGACTACAACTTTACTGAGAACTGACTGATTCTCCACCCTGTCCCCCTACCCAGCCAGGTGAATTGCCTGGGGCTGACCAGTCTTTGTCAATTCCAGACTCTTGATTGACTTATGGATCTCTCCCAAGAAAACTATCCCCTCCCAATGATTCCCTATCTGGACTTTGTTATTATGTAAAAGGGTCCACCTACATTAAGTAGTTTCTATTTAGAGTTAGTAGCATCTATATTTAACTCCCCAGCAGTTCTATTGTTTCTTTTGTTCATTTGTATGCCACTCTGGAGCAATCTCTTGGTTCCCTTCTGTTCTGTTACCCCATAAAAACCCTGTCCTCCCATCTTCGGGTATTCCTAGCTTCAGCTTTGGCTTTGCAATATCACGAACTATAGCTCCTCTGCCCTGATTAAAGACTTTCTGTTCTTCCATATTGATTGTTTCCTTAATTTACAGGTTAAGAATATAAATGTCAGTTATTATTGATATCAGTGAGATCACTGTGCTATGGAAATAGACAAGTAGTGAGAATAGCTTTGTTGAAAATGTGAAAAGGAAACATATAGACTTTCACAAATGGTAATTCCCAGCATATCATATAATATAATCATATAATTGATTAACAGAAATGGAGAATAGAAGATATTATTGTGATTGCTGTTTGTTGATTATTTCATAAAACATTTCATTCAGTAGATCAATAAGCAGCTTTGAAAGCGATCTTCTAACCCAGTCACAGGTTAAGACAATGCAAGATTTATTGCCTAGTTTCTCATTTCTAAAAACTCTTTATGAGAATAATTTAACCATATAGCAAAAGCTTGCTGAATATGTCATATATCTACTGGCTCCTGGCTCCTGGCAGCTTTCTATGTTCCATAAAGAATGGATTGGAGAAACAAATTTTGGAATATGAATGAAATGGAATACTACCATGCTATAAGGAATGGAGAGAAGGTTTCAGAGAAACCTGGAAAGATTTGTATGAAATGATACAGAGTGAAGTGAGCAGACCCAGGAGAACAACTTACACTATAACATCAATATTGTAAAAAATAAAGATTTCTGAAAGGCATAAGAACTGATCACTGCAACGACCAACCATGACTTCAGAGGATTGATGATAAAGAATGTTACCCACCTCCTGACAGAGAAGTGTTGAGCTAATTTGCAGAATAATGCACATAATTTTTTGACATGCCCAATATAGAAATTTCTTATACTTAACTATGCTTATTTGTTACAAGGGTTTGGTTTTTCTTTTTCTAGTGGGGAAGAAAATTAGGAGAAAGAAAAAATAATGGATTAGAGGTAAATGTATAAACTGTTGGAAAGGAAGCTATGAAGATGACAGAGTATAAGGAAGAAGCATTGGAAAGCTCTTCCCCACCCCACCCCACCCCTGCCACACCCATAATTCTACTTAACAGATATAGAAAATCAATTAGACTAAGTCTAGATCAGGAAATTTAAAAATAAAACAAGATATGGTCAGTCATATTTTCAACATAGGTTTAATGTAAAGAATTAATTGTTATTTGAGGTTTTTATGCCTTGGCGCCCACTGGCCTGGGGCTCCTCAAACTGCATGGTGCTCCACCCACTGGTTGTAGCCGTTGCCAGGGCTCTAGCACCTCAAGTCATCACCACTTGCTGATGCCTACATGGGCCTGGCAAAATTATAATGATTGGAAGCCTAGTGAGGGCAGTCATGTGACTGTCAGAGCGGCCATCCCATTGACTGGGGCTGTGTGGGGTGTTTCTAGGTTTGGGGGAGGAGAATTAGGCATTCTAGGTGGAAGCTGGAAAGCAACAGGCATTCTGCTGTATATTTTCAGGTTCATAAAAGGAGACAAAAAAGGTGTCTATAGACACTGAACATGGGGTCTAGCCAGAAACAATTATGTGAAGCTTTCTAAACCTGATAAAAGCTATGAGCCACATGAATAGAGGTCCCAATCTAGCACAGAGGGGCCTAAACTAATATAGTGTGCAGGAATATGTGACAACTGATAGTTCTGTCATTCATCATCCATTTGTGGGTGGTACATGTACCTAGGGGTGGAATTAGAGATTAAGGACTGGTCATTGACACTAGGCTATATACTGAACAAGAAGGAAGTTCAGGAGCAAGCAGCAGCCAGATGGTTATCTGGTATAGGTTATATATGTTCAATCCATAAGTGCTCTTTTTATCAGTTCTTTCTGTGAGAGTGGATAGTATGTTTCATCATTAATCCTTTGGAATTGTCTTGGGTCATTGTATTGCTGAAAGTAATTAAGCTATTCACACTTGCTCATTGAACAATACTGCTATCACTATGCACAATGTCCTCCCAGTTCTGCTCATTTCACTATACATCAGTTCATATGAGTCTTTCCAGGTTTTTCTGGGATCATCCTGTTTGTCATTTCCTATAACACAATACCATTCCACTACAATCATATACCACCACAGCTTCTTCAGTCATTCCTCAACTGATGGACATTCCCTTGATTCCCAATTCTTAGTCACCACAAAGAGTTGTTATAAATAATTTTTGTACAATTCCCTCCCTTTCTCTTTTTCATGATTACTATTGTTAACTGTTTCCCTCTATCCTATTCCATTCCCCATGATAGTTATTCTATTATCTATCTTCTTTCACCCTATCCCTCTTCAAAAGGGATTTGCTTCTGTCTGTGCCCTCCCCCAATCTGCACTCCCTTCTTTTGCCCCTCTCTCTTTATCCCCTTCCCCTCCTATTTTCCTGCAGGGTTAGATAGATTACTCCACCCAATTGAGTGTGTATGTTATTCCCTCCTTGAACCAATTCTGATGATGCTACCTCTGCCCTTCCCCCTCCCCCAGTGCATTCTCTTCACCCCTCAATTTTACCCTAAAGATGTCATCATGGGGAAGATAGGTGACAGTGGACAAAGCATCCACCCTGGACCCAGAGGGACCCAAGCCAAAATCCAGCCTTAGACACATGACAGTCACCCACTGCATGACCCCATGTATGTCCCCCAAATCCAATTTTTTATGGTTCCCTAGGGTCTTGTATTTGAAAGTCAAATTTGCCATTCAGTTCAGGTCTTTTTACCATGAATACCTATAAGTCCCCTTTCTCAATGAAGTCCCATTTTTTCCTCTGAAAGATTATGCTCAGTTTTGCTGGATACATGATTCTTGGTTGTAATCCCAATTCCTTTGCCCTCTGGAATATCATATTCCATGCCCTATGATCCTTTCATGTAGAAGCTGCTAGATCTTGTGCTATCCTGACTGGGGCTCCACAATAATTAAATTCTTTCTTTTTGGCAGCTTGTAATATTTTCTCCTTGACCTAGAAGCTCTGGAATTTGGGTATAATATTCCTGGGAGTTTTCTTTTGGGGATCTCTTTCAGGAAGTGGATTCTTTCAATTTCTATTTTACCTTCTGCTCTCTAAAATATCAGGACAGTTTTCCCTGATGATTTCTTGGAAGATGATGTCTAAGCTCTTTCCTTGAGCATGGTTTTCAGGTAGATCAATAATTTTCAAATTATCTCTCCTGGAGATCAATAATTTTCAAATTATCTCTCCTGGCTCTATTTTCCAGGTCAGCAGTTTTTCCAAGAAAATATTTCATATTGCCCTCTATTTTTTTATTCATTTGGATTTGCTTTTTTGTGTCTTGGTTTCTCATAAAGTCACTGGCTTCCATTTGTTCAATCCTAATTCTTAGGCAATTATTTTCGTCAGAGAGTTTTGTGAGAAAATAATGGCATTTGGCAGATACTCAAAGGCCCCACCTGGAGATTAATCTAAACTGATTGAATTAAATGAGAGTGATTGACTTTGCTGATTAGCCTACTTTAAATTAATCTCAGAAGCTAAGAACCACCTTCAAGTCCAGTGAACCACTGGCTTTGGATGATGATAACCAATGAACTTGAAGCAGTGTGTAAGGACCACCTCTGCTCTGGACCTATAAAAAGCTTCCACACTCAGTTTGAGGGGCAGTTTGTGGTTGAAGCAGGCTCATGGTAGAGGACCTGAGGAAGAACCAGACCAGGCTGGAACTCTAGGCTAGATAGACCTTTTCTTAACTTTCTGAACTCCACATGTTCTCTTTTTACTAATACCTGGTATGCTTTAATAAATTCTTAATACCTAAAGACTGGTGCTAAAGCTTCTAATTTAAGGTGACCACACATTTAGATTTTAAACATCACAGCTTTTCCATTTGGCTTTTTAAGCTGTTGACTTTTTTCTTATATCTTTCCTGCATTACCCTCATTTCTCTTTCCATTTTTTCCTCTACCTCTCTAACTTTATCTTAAAAGTCCTGTTTGAGAGCCTCTATGGCCTGAGACCAATTTATATTTTTCTTGGAAGCATTAGATATAGGGGCCCTGACATTGACATCTTCCTCTGTGGGTGAACCTTGATCTTCCTTGTCACTAAAGAAACCTTCTATGGTCCTCCCCTTTCTCTATCTGCTCATCTTGCCTTTCTTTTACTTGCCTTTTAGCTCCTTAAAGTGGTACACTGTTTTCAGGCTGCACTATCCCAAGCTTCAGTAGGTCCCAGGTGGTATGATTTAAGGAGGAGCAGGTTCTTCACTCTCCTGGTCTATTTCCTGGTCCGTAGATGACCCCAGACCAACTTGCTAATCAACCAGCTTTGTGTGCTGTGGTTGTCAGCTCCCACAAGCCTGTGCCCCTCCCCCACCTGGGTCACTTCTACACAAGCCTACCTCCTGGTTCCCAGCAGGGGTGAAAAACCCAAGTCATGCCTCAGCAACAGCAGAGACCCCTCTCACCAAATTGTGAGCTTAGTTCCAGACAACACTGGCACTGCAGCTGATTCAGAGGCTCAGGGGGTCTCTTTCTTTGGCGAGGCCTTCCTGGAACTGGATCTGTGTCAGCATGACTGTGGGGTTGGGCTCCACTCCTGTCCTTGCAAGCAGCAAGAAAAAGTTTAAGTACCAAGAAGCCACACTCAGGATCACAAAATACTTAGCAGCCATCAGTATAATGGGCTTTTTGTCAAAGCCCAAAGGCCCCAACCAGAGGAGATTAATCTAGATTGATTGAATTAAGTTAGACTGACTGACAGTGATTAACTTTGCTGGTTAACCTACTTAAAGTTAATTATATTGTAACCACACCTGGCTGACCCTTGAGAAGGTATTGTTCTCAGAAGCCAAGGACTTTGAACTCAACAAGGAGACTACCCTCAAGTCCAGTGAACCAAGGGATTTGGGTGACACTGACCAATCAACTTGAAGGACAACCTCTTCTTGGGGAGGGAGGCAGGAAGAAGAAGGGCTATTTTCTCTCTCAGTTCAGTTCCCAAACATCCTCCAGCAGAGGACTGGGGAGAAGAAGGAGGCCAGGTTGAACCCTCATAGGCTTTTTCTTGGTTTTCTGAACCCAGGTGTTCTCTCTTTACTCTTTAATAAAAACTTAAAGCCCAAAACTGGTGCTAATGCTTCTAACATAAGTAAACCCTAGCTAGTTTCTCCACACACACTCTGAGGGCAGAAAAAAAGGTGACCACACATTAGATTTTTTTTTTTTTTTTTGGAATTTTTTTTTTTTTTTTTTGGTGAGGCAATTGGGGTTAAGTGACTTGCCCAAGGTCACACAGCTAGTGTCAAGTGTCTGAGGCTAGATTTGAACTCAGGTCCTCCTGAATCCAGGGCCAGTGCTCTATCCATTGCACCACCTAGCTGCCCCCACACATTAGATTTTAAACATCACAACACTTTGAATACAATATTCCAAGAGGCAAAAGGACATAGGCTTACAGTAAAACTGAATATGATTCTAAAGAGGAAAAAAATAGATTTTAGTGAAATAAAGGACTTTAAAGCATTTCTCATGGAAAGACTGGAGCTGTGTAGAAACTTGGAAGTACAAACCCAGAAGTCAAGAGAAATACAAAAAGTCAAACATAAGTGAACCATCATAAGGGACCAAATAAGGGTAAATAAACTTTATATTCTGATATGAAAAGATAATACATATCTGTTCCAACCCCTATCATCATCAGGGACTCGTAGAGGGAGCCTAATTATATAGAGGATTTGGTAGTGGTTTTGTTATATTTTGGTGATCTTTTAAAAAAGAATGGAAAAGGTAGGGAATAAAATATAATTAAGGAAGAAGAGGAGAAAGGATAGGGAAAATTATCTCATGTAAATGGAGAGCAAAATTGAACATTTATATAAAGGAAAAGAGAGTTGGTGAGAATTGAACCTCACTCTCATCTCAATTGATCAAAGGAAGGAAGAATGCATACATATGGGAATGGAGAGAGAGAGAGAGAGAGAGAATTGACTACAAATATACACTTCACTCAAGAGGGAAACAAAGGGAAAGGAGAGAAAAGAAAGGAGGAAATGGAGGAAGGGAAAATTAAGGAAAAGATTAGTCCCAAGGTTAAAAGAAAACCTCCAACTAAAGACTACAAAAATATTTATAATAGCTCTTTTTGTGGTAAAGAATTGGAAATTGAGAGGTGCTTATTTATCAATCAATATTTCTTAAGCACCTACTATATGCCAACTACTAAGCTGAGCTATTGGGGAATGGATGAATAAGTAATGGTATATAAATGTGGGAGAATTCTATCATGTCATAAGAAATGATGAATTTAATGATTTCAGAGAAACCTGGGAAGACTTATATGGACCGATGCAGAATGAAGTGAAGAGAATGAAGAGAACAATTTGTACAATAAAGACAATATTATAAAGACAGACCGTTTTGAAAAACTTAGAAACTCTGACCAGTGGAATGACTTAGCACAATTCCAAGAGGATTCATGATGAAACATGCTATTTACCTCCCACTAGGAATGTGACATATCATAGTACAGTTGAAAAGTATATTTTTGGACATATCCTATCTAGGAATTTGTTTTGCTTGGCTATATATCTTTCCTTACAAGGTTTTTTGTTTGTTTTCTTTTTCAGGGGAGTAGGAAGAAATGTGAAACAAAGTGAATTAAAAAAAATTTGATTGAAAAAAAAATTTTGTTTTTTTTTGTTGATTGAAAAGAAATAATTTTTTAAAAGAAAGTAAAACCCCTCTCCATGAGTAACACTGTGTAGTGGGAAGATCACTGATGCACCTAGCATTATCAAAGCTAGGGAGATAATTCTGAATCAAACAGAGGATAGAGTTGATCACAAAAGAACAAATAGATAGCTTTTATTACATAAAATTTAAAAGCTTCTGGACAATTAAAATAAAAGCAGTTAGAATCAAGAGAAGTTTTCAATTTAGGGGGAAAACTTCATAGCAAATATCTTTGAAAAAGTCTAATATGTAATTAATTTAAGTCTCTAAGACTAAGACACATGCTCCCATGAATAAGGAGTTAAAGAAGATCAGTCAGGTTTTTAAAAAATATGTAAAATATACAGTATCAACAATATTGTGTGTTCATCAACTATGATAGACTTGACTCTTCTCAGAAATACAATGGTCCAAGATAGTTCCAAAGGATCCATGATGGAAAATGCTCTCCAAATCCAGAAAAAAAATTAAGGAATCTAGATGCAGATTGAACCATACTATTTCTATTTTTTTTTTTGTTTTCCTTTTTTGAGGTTTTTCCTTTTTGCTCTGATTCTTCTTTCACAGCATGACTAATACAAAAATATATTTAATGTGATTGTACATATATATAACCTATATCAGATTGCTTTCTGTCTTGGGGAAGGGGGAGGGAGGGGAAGGAGGGAGAAAAATTTGAAAATAAAGATCTTATAAAAATAAATGCTGAAAACTATCTCTACATGTAACTGGAAAATGATAAAATAAAAAAATATGTAAAATATCAACAACCATATGAAAGAATTTACCTACTCACTAACAATGAGAGAAATAAAAATTAAAACATTCTGAGGTTTCCCCTTATGGAAATTATTATTTTTTTCATATTAATAACCAATTAATATCTGGGATCCAGGATTTTTTCCCTTTCTATTTTCTCATTCAAAGCCCAGTCCTTTTGAAGGACATTGCTGATGAATGAAATTGCCCAAATCCTCTGAGTACATGCCTCTCATCCAACTAGAAGACCTTCCAAAGAATCTAATTTAGGTGAATTCCAATCTATTGTGTTCTACTCAGGCAGGCTTGGGTGGAGGTAGATTCCTTTGTCTAGATCCTAGTTTCTTAAACTGTGGGTCACAACCCCATTTGGGGTGGCATAACTGATTATGGGGGTAGTGAAAAAATTGGCAACAGTAAGAGGTTATGTATACCTATTTTATATAACTATGTACTGGGGGTCACATAAAAATTTCTTGGGTGAAAAGGTGTTGTGTGTAGAAAAAGTTTAAGAAGCCCTGGTCTAGATTGACTGAGGGGTGGTCTGGGTAGAAATTAGTAAGCGTGACATAAGTAGGGACAGCTAGGTGGTGCAGTGGATAAAGCACCAGCCCTGGATTCAGGAGTGCCTGAGTTCAAATCCGGGCTCAGACACTTGACAATTACTAGCTGTGTGACCTTGGGCAAGTCACTTCACCCTCAATTCCCCAGAAAAAAAAAGAAGAGTGACATAATCGAAGTCCTCCAGCTTCTCATTAGAATAAGCCTACCTCTCGATGTAATATTCATCCTCTCATTAACTGCTAACCACTCAGAGCTGTTTCCACCTGTCAGGAACACCCAATCTTCCAAGGGTATATAAGCATTGAGCAGCCTCCCTGATTCATCTTTGGTTTATGAGAGAAAGCTGAATGACCATCCTTTTATTAATTATCTATTAGCCACAATTAATAAAATTGATCACTAATTACCCAGAAATTATGTCTCTAGAACTTTTCATACATCACAACCCTCATACCCATTAAATTTACAAGAATGATAAAAGATAGAAATTCCAGTATTTACTGCTTTCGTTACCATTAGTGAGTCACTTAACCTCTTTAGGCCCCTGTTTTCTCATTTGTGAAATGATCCCTATAGTCTTTCCAGCTATAATTCCTATGGTCTTACTCAAAATACCAGTTGAAGCAACAAATTGGAGTAGAATTATTATAGTAAACAATGAGGAACTGACTGCACATACACACACTCTCACACACACACACACACACACACACACTCGTGTGCACACTCACATATGTTAAAAAATGATTGAAGTGTTTAATACATTAATTAGATAGAAATACATCATAGGAGATGCAGAAAATGAATTCAAAGAAGTTTGGAACAGCTTAAATGACCCGGTACCAAGTGAAACTAGCAGAAACAGAACAATTTATCCAACAATCACAGTAATATAAAGGAAAATTACCCTGAAATACAATAGAATTCTAACCAATTCAACCATGGCTTCAGAAGACTGATAATGAAGACCATCACCACCTCTTTGCAGAGGTGATTTACTATAGGTGTGAAATGTGGTATACCTTTTCAGATTTGACCAATATGTGGATCATTCTTGTTTATGCAAACTTTTGTTATAAGAAAGTTTTGGGGCAGCTAGGTGGCGCAGTGAATAGAGCACCAGCCCTGGAGTCAGAAGTACCTGAGTTCAAATCTGGCCTCAGACACATAACACTTACTAGCTGTGTGACCCTGGGCAAGTCACTTAACCCCAATTGCCTCACTAAAAATAAATAAAAATTAAAAAAAATAAAAATAAAAAATAAGAAAGTTCTATTTGAGGTAGGGGACAGGCACAAATTGAGAAGTGATAGCAATATAAAAACATTTTAAATAAATAGTCACTTTTTTTTACTTTTGAAAATCAAAATATCTCTAATAAAACTATACGTATTAATGCTTAAGCAAAACTGCTTTATTCTAATTCTTCTGGCTTCTTCACATTTGAAACTATACCAAAGTGCCCAAAAATAATTTATAGGGGAAAATGATGACTAGCATAGTTCCTGCCTCCTCTTTCCTCTTATTTGGGTCTTTTCCATTATTTGGCAAATTTCCATCTGTGGGGGGCAGGTGTGGGGGCAGCTAGGTGGAGCAGTGGCCTCAGACACTTGATACTTACTAGCTGTGTGACCCTGGGCAACTCACTTAACCCTCATTGCCCTGCCAAAAAAAAATTCTATCTGGATTATAAATCTATCCTATATTTCAAAAAGTATATTTTTGGAATTCAACAAGTTTTTATCATCACTCTTTAAAAAAAAAAAGGACTGGGGGCAGCTAGGTGGCGCAGTGGAGAAAGCACTGGCCCTGGATTCAGGAGTACCTGAGTTCAAATGTGGCCTCAGACACTTGACACTAGCTGTGTGACCCTGGGCAAGTCATTTAACCCCCATTGCCCCGCCAAAAAAATAAAAAGGACTGAATTAGGGTAAAAAATGTTATTAATTTTGTACCAAAATTGAAAGTTACTATGCAAATGGAAAATTTGTAACAAAATCTAAGGTCACTTTGTTTCTTTATCAACTCCTCAAAGGTATCTTGAGTGTTTTCTTTATCATGAAATATGTGCTCTTAATTAAAACAGAATCTAGTATGGTGATAGTTCTGGTCCGTTCCTCTTTATGATTTTAATTGTATCCTAATGAATTAAGAGATAATAACTCCATCTGTCTGTATTTGGCTTGGCCTGGCCTGAAATTTATAAATGATTGTATAGAAAAATTAGTAAGGCAGTTAATTCTTCTCAGAGGCCATTTAAAATACTCATTTACTAAATTTGCATAAAGATAGTCTGGGGACAAATATTATCCAACTAGCCTATCCAATTTAATTAATTTCATATTTTTTCTCTTCTTTGATTCAGTGATCTTTGAAAAATCTCAGCAAAATGGAAAAGGTTCGGGGCAGCTAGGTGGCACAGTGGATAGAGCACCGGCCCTGGAGTCAGGAGGACCTGAGTTCAAATCTGGCCTCAGACACTTAACACTTACTGGCTGTGTGACCCTGGGCAAGTCACTTAACCCCAATTGCCTCACTAAAAAAAAAGAAAGGAAAAAAATGGAAACGGTTCTATAGGATTAGAAACAGGCAAATGTTACAGTTTTCAAAACAGAAAAAAATGAAAGAATCTTCAGGACAGTTAGGTGGCGCAGTGGATAAAGCACTGGCCATGGATTCAAAAGGACCTGAGTTCAAATCCGGCCTTAGACACTTGATACTTAATAGCTGGGTGACCCTGGACAAATCACTTAACCCTCTTTGCCCCACAAAAACAAACAAAAATCTTCAAATTATCCATCAGTGAACTTACCTTGTATTCATGGTAAAACTCTAGAATATATTCTCAAAGTGGTGATTTATAAACATTTTAAAAGAGAAGAATGATATATATATATATATATATATATTTATGTATATATCCATCAAAAGCAGGTCATGTCATGCTAACATTTATTCCCATTTTGACAAGCTATTTAAATTGATAGATTAGATGAATTTCATAAGCAGAGTATATCTGAATTTTCACAAGATATTTGACGAAGCCTCTCATATTATACATATTGACAAGACTTCCAGAATCCCCATGCCAATACCAGCCCACTCTTTTCACTTCTCTTTTTTCACTACTAGGAGGCACCCTGTTTTCCAGAGCAAAGGCCCAGCAAGTAAGCTGTGCCCTGAGCTTGGCATAACAACAATCCTTTGCTCCCACCCTTTGGATGAACCCTGCTGTAACTAAATCATAGAACTGGTTCCTGATCTTGGTCAAGCATCTGCAGGAACCACATTCAAATCATGAGCTCTGCTATGAATCAAACTTGCTTCATTGTTGCTGTTTACCCCTCCCCCCCCATTGCCATAGCTATACCTCACTGCTCAATTCTTTGTCTAGGCACAACAATATGTATCGGGGGCAACTAGGTGGCACAGTGGATAAAGCACCGGTCCTGGATTCAGAAGGACCTGAGTTCAAATCTAGCCTTAGACACTTGATACTTAATAGCTGGGTGACCCTGGGCAAATCACTTAACCCTCATTGCCCCACAAAAACAAACAAACAAAAACAAACAAAAAAGCAAAACAAAACAAAAAAGAGTTGTTTTGGGGGCAACTAGGTGGCACAGTGGATAAAGCACTGGCCTTGGATTCAGGAGGACCTGAGTTCAAATCCAGATTCAGACACTTGACACTTACTAGCTGTGTGACCCTGGGCAAGTCACTTGACCCTCATTGCCCCACAAACAAACAAACAATATGTATCAAGGCCCAGCCTCACTGCCTTGGGTCTCCTACTGGAGGAGACCCCAGCATGAGTGTTTAGTTTCCTTTCTCCAATGGAACAAAGAAAGCTTTTTGCTTGTAATCTCTGTAAGCACTTTGGTCTTATTTTATTTTTCAGAGTTGACAGTTGGTACAAAGCTTTTGCTACAACCTTTGTGGTCCTCTGGTCAGAGATGACAGTTGGTATAATAACTTCCATGGCTTTTTAATTTATTTTATTTTTCAGAGTTAATAGTTGGTATACAACTGTTGTGAGCTCCTTGATATTTTCTTTTTTCTTTTCTTTAGTATTTTATTTTCTTCCAATTACATGTAAAAAATTTATTTAACATTCCTTTTTAAAACTTTGAGTTCCAAATTCTCTTCCTTCCTCTCTTCCCACCTCACTCTCCCCCCCCAATGAGAAGGCAAGCAATTCAATATAGCTTATACATGTAGTCATGCAAAATTTTTCCATATTAGTCATGTTGCGAAAGAAAACATGGGCAAAAAAAACTCAGGAAAAATTAAGTTAAAAAATCTGTATTCAGATATCATCGATTCTTTCTCTGGGGATGGATAGCATTTTTTATCGTAAGTCCTTCAGAGTTGTTTTGGATCATTGTATTGCTGAGAATAGCTAAGCCATTCACAGGTAATCATCTTACAATATTGCTGTTACATTGTACCCAATACATTTGACTGCATCAGCTCATGTAAGTCTTTCCAGGTTTTTCTGAGTATCCTATTCATCATTTCTTATATCACAATTGTATCCCATTATAATTACATGTGAGAATTTGTTCAGCCATACACCATATGATAGGCACCCACTCAATTTACATTTTTTTGCCACCAGAAAAGAGCTGTTATAAATACATTTGTGCATAAAAGTCCTTTTCCTTTGTGGTTTTTTATTTCTTTCTGTATGCAGACCTAGTAGTGGCTCAGAGAATACCATGGTTTTATAAATCTTTGAGCAAAGTTCCAAATTTCTCTACAGAATGGTTGAATCAACTCCACCAACAGTGCATTAATGTCTCATTTTTCCCTATATCCCCTCCAATATTTGTTATTTTCCTCTTCTGTCCTATTAGCCAATCTAATAGGTATGAGGTAGTACCCTAGAATTGTTTCAATTTGCATGTCTCCAAACAATAGTTAATTAGAGCATTTCTTCCATATGGCTATAGACAGCTTTGATCTCTTCATCTGAAAACTTTTCATACCTTATGATCATTTATCAATTGGGGAATGTCTCTTATTTTTTATAAATTTGATTCAGTTCTCTATACATTTGAGAAATGAGGCGTTTATCAGAGAAACTTGCTTCAAATTTTTTTTATACTTGCTATTGCTAACTGTATTTCCCTTCATCCCATTCTCCCCTCTCATTTATTCTATTCTCTCTCTCCTTTCACCCTGTCCCTCCTCAAAAGTGTTTTGCTCCTGACTACTCCAATCAGCTCCTCCCTTCTCTCACTACTCCCTTCTCTTATTCCCTTCCCCTCCTACTTTCTTGCAGGATAAGATAGATTTCTATACCCAATTCAATGTGCATGTTATTCCCTCTTTGAGCCAGTTCTAATGACAGTAAGATTCACTCACTCCCCTCACCTCCTGAATCTTCCCATCCACTTTGAAAGTTTTTTCTTGCCTCTTTTATGTAAGATGGTTTACCCCATTCCATCTCTCCCTTTCCCTTTCTCCCAGTGCATTCTTCTATCATCCCTTTAATTTTATTTTAAAAAATATCATCCCTTTATATTCAATTCATACTTGTGCCCTCTGTTTATATAGATTCCTTCCAACTGCCCTAATAATGGGATAATTCTTATGAATTACAAGCATCACCCTCCCATGTAGGAATGCAAGTAGTTTAACCTTATTAAGTTCCTTATGATTTCCTTTTTACTCTTTACCTTTTCATGCTTCTCTTGAGTCTTGAAAGTCAAATTTTCTACTCAGTTCTAGTGTTTCCATCAAGAATGCCTAAAAGTGTTCTCTTTCATTGAATGCCCATATTTCTCCTAAAGCATTATACTCAGTTTTGCTGGGTGGGTGATTCTTGATTGTAATCCTAGTGTCTTTGCCCTCAAGAATATCATATTCCAAGATCTTTGATATTTTAATGTAGAAGCTGTTAAATCTTGTTATCCTGACTATGGCTCTAAAATAATTGAATTGTTTCTTTCTGACTACTTACAATATTTTCTCCTTGACCTGGGAGCTCTGGAATTTGACTACAATATTCCTGGGAGTTTTCATTTTAAGATCTCTTTCAGGAGGTGATTGGTAGATGCTTTTAATTTCTATTTTACCCTCTGGTTCTAGAATATAAAGACAATTTTTGAGGCAGCTAGGTGGCACAGTGGATAAAGCATTGGCCCCAGATTCAGAAGGATATGAGTTCAAATCTAACCTCAGACACTTGATACTTACTGGCTATGTGACCCTGGGAAAGTCACAATCCTCATCACCCTGCAAGAAAAAAAACAATTTTCCTTGATAATTTCTTGAAAGATGATGTCTGGATCTTTTTTTAAAAATCATGGCTTTCAGGGAGTCCAGTAATTTTTTAATTATCTCTCCTGGATCTATTTTCTAGGTCAGTTGTTTTTTCCAATGACATATTTCACACTGTCTTCTATTTTTTTATTCTTTTGGTTTTGTTTTATTGTTTCTTGATTCCTATAAAGTTCTTAGCTTCAATTTATGCAATTCTAATTTTTAAGGAATTATTTTCTTCACTGAGCTTTTATACCTCCTTTTCCATTTGACTAATTCTACTTTTAAGGAGGGTTTTTTTTTCTATAGTGAATTTTTATGCCGCCTTTTCCATTCAGCCAATTCTGCTTTTCCAAGTATTCTCTTCATTGACTTTTTGTGCCCTTTTAAAAACTATTTGACCTAGTCTGTTTTTTAAGATGTTCTTTTCTTCAGTATTTTTTGTGCGTCTCCTTTACCAAGCCATTGACTCTTTGTTCATGATTTTCTTGTATCACTCTCATTTCTCTTCCCAATTTTTCCTCTACCTCTCTTACTTAATTTTCAAAATAATTTTGGGCCCTTCCATAGCCTGAGACCAATTCATATTTTTCTTGGAGGCTTTGGATGTAGGAGCTTTGATTTTGTTATCTTCTTCTGAGTGTTTTTATCTTCCTTGTCACCATAGTAAGTTTCTATGGTCAGAATTTTTTTTTCTGTTGTTTGCTCATTTTCCCAGCCTATTTCTTGACTTTTAACACTTTGTTAAAATAGGACTCTACTTCCAGGGTAGAATGTGTACTGTCCCAGGCTTCAGGGGTTTTGTGAAGCTGTTTTCAGAGATACTCCTAGAGACCTTTAATTTTTTAGTTCTTTCAAGGTGGTATGTTCTAAGAAGTTTGTTTACTACTCTCCTGTCCTGTGCTCTAGTCTGTGAAAGAACACAAGCACTCTTTTCTGCCCTGGAACTGTGATGAGGGTCCATGCCCCACTGCAGCCACAAGCTCTGGTGTTCTGGTACTCTTCCTCACCCTATGACTGCCACCCAGGGCTAGGACCCAGATCCAATTATGGGCAAACCTAAAGAGCCTTTCCTCAGTGCTAGCAAAGGGACCTGTATAATATCCTTCTGACCAGTTGTTTGACCCCCTTACCATCTGTGGGCTGAATTCCAGAAGCAGTAGCTGCCACAGCTGTTTCAGTGGTTCTTAAGGCCTCTTGTGGCTTGCTGAAGCCTGGTCTGTGCTGGAGTGACATTCACTGGACCATGCTCCACTCACCCTGGTATGATAGACCTTTCCTGATAATCTTCTAAGTTGTCTTTGGCTGGAAAATTATTTTACCCCATCTTTTTGTGGGTTCTGCTGCTGTAGGAATTGTCTGATGACATTATTTAAAGGGATTTGGAGGGATTTGGGGGAGAGTTCAGGTGAGTTGCTGACTTTCCTCTGCCATCTTGTCTCTACCTCCAAGATCTTTGGTATTTTCAAAGTTAACAGTTGTTGTATAACCTCTGTAACGCTTTGATGATTTATTTTTAGAATTTTATGAGACAGAGAGATGTGAAAATGGTAATCATACAGTTAGGTAGAATAAATTAAATGATTTGACCCAAAGAGTAGTAATTAATGAATGGATTAATGTGAAATTAAAGGGAAATCTCCAGTAGAGCACCCCCAAAGTCTGCTTTAGACCAATTCTGTTCAATTATTCAATAATATAATCAAATTAAGTAAACATTTGTTAAGTGCCTAATATGTGCCAGGTACTGTGCTAAGCACTAGATTATCAATGATAAATGAAAACAAGTGACTTCACATCAAATGTGCTGCTAAAACAATGCTAAGAGAACTAACTAATGTTGGATGATAGATACAGGATAAAAAAAAAAACTTGCTAGGGTAGAGCAATGGACTAATCTGATTAGAATACAGTTAAATAGGAATAAAACATTGTAACACCTTAGTTCCAAAATCAGATTCAAAAATATTGGTTGGAAGAGATGGGACTAGACAATAGTTTGGGAAAGTTCTGGTAGTTTTAGTGGAAAGTCCACTCGAAGCCAACAGTGTGACATTGAAACCATAAAAGACTAAGTAGACTACATTTTAAGAAGACTTTGACAGACTGAGTGGGTCTAGAGGAGAATCAGAATGGTTAAAAAATGTGAAATCATGCCATATCAGTGGATAAAGGGTCTAATGAGTATTGGAACTCACACTTTGCAACCAGTGAGCCAGCCATGTTCTCAGATCAAAATGTCTGCACTGTAGCCAAGGACAGATTGGATAAAAATTCACCATGCTTAAGGAAAACATTTTGTGCACTCCATGAATGGGAGAAAAGGACTTCTAGCAACCAGGAGCTATGAGTTATCCATTTGCCACATGAGCTCTCTGAGCTCAATACCACATTCCTCTAGTCTCTGTATGTACTTGTGGGAGAATGTTGCAGACTTTTGGGGAGATATTTTCTATAAACTATTTTTACTATGCCCCCACAATAAATAACCCCTTTCTAAAGACTACTTAAGACCAACTGATTAAATTGATTCTCAGCTAATAATCTGTGAGGAAAGCACAATGGTAAGGGTTTATGTTAATGGAATTAAAGAATTACCAACTTCTCCAAGGTACCTCTTAGAACCTAAAATGTAGCAAAACTCTGGAAACAGAACCCATTAGTAATAGAGAAGAGAATTAAAGTAGATATGTTAACTGTCTATGGACTCCTTCTCAAATAATGTCTTTAAATAATTAAAACACAATACATCAAATTTCTAAAAACAATTATATTGAAATAACCTCTACAACATTGAGAAGAATCTTAAAGTACACATGGTAATTATCTACAGACTCCTCAAATAATATCTTTAAATGCTTAAAATGAAATACATATGATTCCAAAAAAAACAATTATGCTGAAAGACATCTATAAAAATAGTTTGAAAGCAAATTAAAGGACCCCAGGTTAAGAACAAAGAACCCTTTGTCTAAATCTTTTAACATTATATTGAACATCTGAGCAGAATTCAGCCTGCCTCTCTCTACTTCATTTTCTGATTATACATTTCTTGTATATTTTTATGTTATCTTTGGGAACATAAATGATCATTAACAGTAGGCTAAAGTTTGTTTATATCTACAGTACATCTCTCCATGCCCTTTGGGTCATCTGCTATTCATTTCAACTTTTTAGAAACTATGATATTCCATGATTAGCAACTCTACAACATCAGAGCAAGAGTATTGATTTTTGAAAGATGAGTTTTTGTTTCTGGGGGCAATTTGGGATCATTAAACATACTGTGTCATTTTCAATCCAGCTTAATGTTTTCCTCCTATTCGATTTTGGAACTGACTCATTGTCCAGCTACAGTGTTTGTCTGAGAAATATATGCTAATGCACCAGTCTACCATCCTGTAAGTCATGGTCTAAACAATAAGCATTCTTTCTCCATTTGGGTTTTTTTCCTTATGTGTATTACTAAGCTATACTTTTTGAGTAGTTATGTATTTAATTCAAGGGGTTCTGTAGTGTCTGGAAGCTTAAAATTATACTAAAACTGTTCTTTCCATGACCACCAATGGCCTCCTTATCACTGAATTCAATAGCCCTCATCAGTCTTGGAGTTCTCATAAGCTTTTGTTTCTATTAGTCATCCCTTTCTTCTTTATACTTTTTATTACCTTGGCTAGTATCACACTGTATTCTCATGACTTCCAAACTATGCCTCTTATCACTTCTGGATATGGGAGAATAAAAAGAAATAAGAATCAAAGGTGATTCTAAGAGAACATTCAAATTTATTCTGCTGTTGTTGTTACCTTCAAAAAATATGAATATTGAATCCATTTACCTTAAGGAGTTTGAGTTAGGCTGAGATGTATGCCCAACAGACAGAACAGAGATCCTTAATGCATTCTGATTTAAGAACTTTAAGGGTTATGTTAAAAAAAAGACAGTCTCTCTCTCTCTCCTTGTTCTTTTTTGTTTGTTTGTTTGGGTGGGGAAATGAGGGTTGAGTGACTTGCTTAGAGTCACACAGCTATTGTCAAGTGTCTGAGGGTGAATTTGAACTCAGGTACTCCTGAATCATGGGCTGGTGCTTTATCCACTGCACCACCTAGCTGCCCCCTCTCTCCTTGTTCTAAAGGAAGATAGAGAGTTATAACCGCAATAAGAAAGGAAATATTTATTCAGTCACACACGCAGACATTGTCTTGTTTTCTGTTTTGCCATTTGTTTACAAAGAAACAGATTAGTGTGAGATCCATGGCCATTCATTTCAGTACTGATTTTATGTGTGTACCCTTAGGGGTTAAATGATGCTGGGAGAAGGAGAAATATATGCAAAGCATGGAGGACGCAGGACTAGGAGAGTTTATATTAGGATATATATTTGTCAGAGAGACAGAGATAGGATCTCTGTCTGTTACCTGGAGCACACAGAGCCCCCTGCAGCTGGGGGCTCAAGATGAACAACACATGTTTGATGTGCATTTTTATAGCCTCTCAAAGCAGAGACCTGGGTTCCCCTGGGAAAAGGAACTTGAGGCTAGAAGTCCTTGGAGGTTGGGGAGAGGGAGAGCTAGAGATAATTCTTCTGAGGCCTTTGAGTTTCCCATTGTTCCATTGACACTGTAGATTTAAGGAAGCTGCTCCCTCTTGGGCTGAAATTTACAGTGGTGACTAGAGGAACAAGTCATGGCTGAAGAGAGGAGTTGGAACCAAGGGTGTCTCCCATATGAAGGTGAGAAGGAAGGTCCAGCTCACCAGGCTTGTACCTTTATCCCACACCTTATTAGAAGTCAACCACCACAACTGCTAGATGAGAATTTGAGGTTTTCATTAGTACAAAATGCAGCCCCTGCATATGGAACACAAAGGGACAATGTGCTCTATCTTGTTCATGTCTCTGGGTATTATATGGAGAACTCTGCCTCTTGACCTTATGAGCCATACTTTGTATTTACCATCTACATGTCCTTTTAAACTTGTTTTGCTAAAACACATTTAAATAAATTAAATGGATTTTGTCAGATAAAAGTCCTAACTTTTTAGTCATTCCCACTGTTAGGTCACTATCAGGATTCCTTTTTGATTATCATTCCTATTTCCCTTTATGATATCATCATTGTACACACACACACACACACACACACACACTGAGATGAATGAAAAGTTCAAGGGACATAGTTTCTGGGTATTTAATAATCAATTTATTAACTATAGCTAGGAAATAATAAATTGAGGTCAGTGGTTCTCTCAGAAAACCAATGACCCATGTAGAACATTGAATGCTTAAATGTCTTCTCAGAAAAATGTGTACCTGAGAGTGGAAATCAACTCTGCCTTCTTAACAAGCAATGAGAGGACCGACACCTTAATGAGGATGTAGACAAAAGGTCCTCCTACTGAGAATATAACCTGATCATGGGACTCAACCACTTCCAGCAATCTGGACAAAAGAATCCATCTCTGCCAAGACAACTCTGGTTGATTTTCCCATTCATAACCTGGGTCACCCTAAATTCTAATGGAAGGTTCCAAGGACAGGGGCTTATTTCCTAAGTGCAAGAACTCACCTAGACTGGATTCTGTTTGTAAGGTCATCTAATTAGGTGGGGTCCCACTTAGTATGGAGAAGCCTGTACCCAAAGGATTTGGGCAATCTCATCTATCAGCAATTACCAGATATTGGCTGAATAGCCTACAGGGACTGGTTTCTGAATGAGGAAATAGGAAGGGAAAACCTTAATCCTAATTTAAGAATAGTTTATTAATATAAGAGAAAAACAATCTTTTATTTCAATATAGATGGATGGATGGATGGATGGATGGATGGATGGATGGATGGATGGATGGATGGATGGATGGATGGATGTACTCTTTTTAAGAGGGAGGAAGTCAGCAAGGACTTCCTGGACTCCAGAAGACCTGAATTCGAAATCAACCTCAGACATTTCCTAGCTATATGACCCTGAACATGTCACTTAAATTTCATTTGCCTCAGTTTCCTCATCTGTAAAATGGGGGTAATAATAGCACCTCCCCCTCCCCCAAGAATTTTTTTGAGGATTAAATGAAACAAAATCTGTAAAGTATTTAGCACAATGCCTGGCACACAATAAACACTATATTAATATTAGCTATCATGAGGAGCAACTGAGTGGCACAGTGGATAGAGCACAGGACACAGAGTCAGGAAGACTTGAATTCAGATTTGGCCTCAGACATTTAATTATCTTTGTGACCCTCTGTATACAATATAAATGTTAGCTATTATTATTCTTCTGGCTCTGGTGTTCTTACTTTGTATTATTTCATAAAGGTCTTTCTATATTTCTAAATCTACCTTTTATTTGATCTTAATTATATCATAGTATTCCATTCATTTGGAAGTAATAGGGTATAGTAATATTTCAGATTAAGAGTTGTAAAGCAGGGGCAGCTAAGTGGTGCAGTGTTTAGAGCACTGGCCCTGGATTCAGGAGGACTTGAGTTCAAATCCTGCCTCAGACCTTTGACACTTATGAGCTGTGTGACCCTGGGCAAGTCACTTAACCCCAATTGCCTCATCCCCCCAAAAAAAATCAAAAATAATTGTAAAGCACATTATTATTATTATTAAATTTTGTCTTCACAGTGACTCATTATTATACTTATGAGGGCAGGTAAGTGACATGGTGGAAAGAATGCAGGTCCAAGAATAAGGAAGACCTGAGTTCAAATATGCTTTCAGAAATGTAGTAGCTGTATGACCCTGGTCTAGTCATTTAATCTCTGTTTGCCTCAGTTTCTTTACCTGTAATATGGAGCTAATAATAGCACCTACCTCCCAGGGTTGTTATGAAACTTAAATGAAATAATATTTGTAAGACACTTAGCACAGTCCCTGTCACATAGTAAGCACTATATAAAAGTTAGCTGTTATTATTATTGTTTTTGTTTAATAGATGAGGAAATTGAGGCTAAAAAAGATTAAGTGATTTGAACAGGGTCAAATGGCTATAGGAAGATTTGAATGGAGGCCTTTTGACTCTATGCAGCATTCCAATATTCCACTAGATAGAGGTTCAGCCACAGAGGCAAAAAGACTAATGAAATCCTGCCTCTGAAGCATGCTGGCTATGTGATAATAGGTGTCACAACCTCAGGGCAATAGAGAACTCTCTAATAGCATAAGTTACAATGAAAGGATTTTCTGCCCAAGGAATTCCCTATACCAATAAAATCCCCAGTCTTCCCTTCTCCTCCATCCCCCATAACCATTCTACTTTTGCACTGTGTAAAGAATTAATTGTTATTTGAGGTTTTTATGCCTTGGTGCACACACTGGCCTCTGGGGCTCCGCAAACTGCAGGTGCTCCACCCACTGGTTGTAGCCGTTGCCATGGTGCTGGTACCTCACGTCATCACCACTCCCCAACGCCTACATGGGCCTGGCAAAATTATAATGATTGGAACAAGGGCAGTCATGTGACTGTCAGAGCGGCCATCCAATTGGCTGGGGGCTGTGTGGGGTTTTCTGGGATTGAGGAGGAGAATTTACCATTCTAGCTGGAAGCTGGAAGGTGACAGGAGCTCTGCTGTGTATTCTCAGCTGATTCCTGTGTGGTGGTATTTTTTCAGGTTGTATAATTTCCCTTTCCCCATTTTATTTCCTTTCCCTTGGTCCTACTGATCCTGTTTGTGTTGGGTTTTTTTAAGTTCATTCTTCTTAAAATAAATCCTGTTCTGTTTTGAGGGAGGCTTCCGTTCTCCTTCCTTGCCCCAATATTGCGGTGAGCCACTTAGCGAACACTCCCCAATTAAAAATTGTTCCCCACAACGGCAAGTTACACAATCATTTCCCTTTTCTTAGACATTTAGTTTCCTTTCAGGTGTTTTGTTGTTTGGGTTCTTTCTTTTTGTAATCACAGATAATGCTGCTATTAAAAAGCTTTGAACTCTTTTTTTTTTACTTAAAAAAAATAATATTTTCAGGGTACATTCCCAACAATGGAATTATTGAGTCAAAAAGTGATTCTTCTTGTGACTTTTGCCAGGCTGCTTTCAGAAAAAATCTTCTTAGTTTGTGATTCTTCCAGTGATAAATGCATGTATCTATCCATCATCACTCTACATCCAAGCACTAAGTTTTATTGCTTTTAATTACATCTTGCCAATTTGATGGCTTATTTTAATTTGCAACTCTATTAGTAAAGTTGAACATTTTTTTCAATTGATTACTAACAACTTGTATTTCCTCTTCTGTTTGTTTGTGGGGTTTTTTTTGCGAGGCAATGAGGGTTAAGTGACTCACCCAGGGTCACACACAGCTTGTAAGTGTCAAGTGTCTGAGGTCAGATTTGAACTCAGGTCCTCCTGAATCCAGGGCCAGTGCTTTATCCACTGCAACACCTAGCTGTCCCCATTGTGTTTCCTCTTTTGAAAATTATAAAGACCATTTCCTTCGGAAAGGGCTATCTTCATCTTAAGTCTGATGGAGTTCAGTTTGGGTGTGGTGTGATCTTTTACCAGAGACTTCAGCTTTGCTTTCTCTAACAAGAACCTATCAGTTCTAATCCTGACCAGATCCCTCACTGTTGACTACTCTGATGTCTTCAGTAGCACTCAACACTACCATCTGCAATTTTAGTTCCATTAGAAATTGTGGAATAGAGTTTTGTTCTGTTTTTTAGATCCTATCCTGTTCCCTGGCCCAGCTAACTCCATAAATAATGCAAAACTTATCACCTTGTTATAATTCCATCTCCTTGTAACAAGACCTGCTGTCCTCCAACCTGGACTTTCCCAGGTGGGTAGAGAGAAAGAATGCAGAAAAAAAGAAAGCTGACCAAGATTCTTCTCCCACTCATTCTTTTCCTTCTCCTTGTTTTTCCCCAGGATAATTTTTCAATAGAGTTTCTGCAAAGACTATACAGCAAAAATAGATCTTCTGCTATCCAAAAGTCCAGTGGCTCTTTGGTTACAGTCAATATGATTTCTGTTCTTGATATTTCCACTGATCCTTGAAGACTGAACGACTTTCTTTCAAAGAGCCCACATTTATATAAATATCCACACAGTAACAGAAACCCCAGAACAACTTCCTCTCTTCAGTTATTTTTCTTAATCTTTCTTGATCACTGAAAAAGCAATGAGTATTAGAGATGACATAATCAACTCAATACTTTGTTATAAAATGTGTAACATACAGCTCAAAAGCTCCCAGCAGACCCTGTACACCCTAGAACTCCCATCACCAACAACATGTCTGCAGATGAGAGAGGAGAAAGGCTATGGTGCCTCTTTCCCAAAGCATTTGTGGGTAACCGAGTACAAGTCCAGATTCTTCTTTCCATTCATTCACTCATTTAAAGTAATAGAAATGGATTAGTGGTTTAACACTAAGTAAATTTCACAGCCTTCATTCTACTTTTACTCCTTAAGTTAAGTAGTTGGGGGAGAGCTTAAACACTCCTTTCTTCCCCATGCACAGTGTTACAACTCCAACCTCTATGTCTTTTCACAGGCTATCTCCTGTTCCTGGAATGCTCTCCTTTTCCACTTCTGAATCTTGGAATCTCTAGTCCAATTCAAAAGCCTCTTCCTTTACAACCCTAGCACTGCAAGACAACAGACGCATGATCCATCCTCCATCCCATATTCAAAGCTTGAAGGATCTGTCAGAGCTTCTGTTCATAAGGGTCATTAGAGAAGGGCTCTAGAAGAGGACTTCAGATGAAAAAGAAGAAAAAATGAAATCAGGGGAAGGGAAAAGAATTCAGGCTACAGCTGGAATAGAAACTGCTGATCTTTGGCATCATTTTGTTTTCTCCTTCATTTCCTGTACCACATTCCATCTCCAGTGTCCTGGGAAGAGTACATTATGTTAACCTGGTGCATCTCACTTCCTCCCAAGCCTGGGGCAGTTTTGCTGAGTTCTGTAACCTGCACACCTGAATGAGCAACTTCCTTCAGGTAATTGGAAACACACTTTAAGAGGGAGGAACTCAAGAGAGTGTCAGGTCAAAGGAGGCCAAAATACTACATTTTGAATGATCACTAGAACCCCAGAGTCACCATATGGAAGGAAGTCGGTCCCCCCCCATCATCCTGTCTTTAAACTAAGAGTGCCTGAAGCCCTAGAGAGCAGTCTCCTCTTACTTAAATCCTTTCTTCTCTCTTTTAGTTAAGCTAAAATCTTATTTTACTTCCAGATGAAGAGATGTTACTCATATATTCTTTGGTCTGTTCTAATCTGATTTTTATTTGCTGTTTTGCTTGGATAAACAGGCTTATTCACTATTCATTTTTTGTGTGTGCTTGAGGGCAATGAGCATCAGGTGGGAAGAGGCTAAACTGGCAAGTATAACCTAAGGGCTACCCAGACCCTTGAGAATGATCAGGAATAATATCTTTTTTTTCTGAACCTACACTCATAACTCAAGATATGTAAATATTTGAGGAGTAGTATGAGAAAATAATGGGTCTGGGGACTCCCAGAGGCTCCCCCAAGGGCCTAATCCAGAGAGCCTTGTCTGACCATTCTTAAGGCCAGCCCAGAGTCAGGAGAATTTCAAGGGAAATGTAGATTGACCTTGTTGACTACCTATAGGAAGTTACCTTACTCAAAACCACACCTACCTGAAAGCTTTCCCCCCAGAGGGTCTGTCCTCTGACCTTTGACCTCAACACGTACTGGGCTGGAACACCCTCAAGTCCAGTAAACCAATAGATTTGAATGATGCTAGCCAATTAGCTCAAAGCAGGGTGGAAGGGCTGCCTTTCCTCCTGACCTCAGGGAGTTTACACTAGCACACTTTTTCTTGACTGGGATGCTCAAGGAGGCAGGATGTGGCTTACTATCTCTCCTCTCTCCTGGGTAGGCCTTCTGATCTTTTGGAGCCATGTGTGCTCTCTTTACTAACATTTAATATGTTTTAATGCCCCAAACTGGCGTTATAGCCTCGAATTTCTAAGTAACAATATATCAGAAACCCCAGCTAAGTTCCCTAAAATTTAGGACATAGATAGGGCACCCCATAATTTTTTTCTTTTTCTTTCTTTTTTTTTTTTAGTGAGGCAATTGGGGTTAAGTGACTTGCCCAGGGTCACACAGCTAGTAAGTGTTGTATCTGAGGCCAGATTTGAACTCAGGTACTCCTGACTCCAGGGCCAGTGCTCTATCCACTGCGCCACCTAGCTGCCCCTACCCCATAAATTTTTAATCACCACAGTGGGACATATGTACATGTACATACATACATATACATAGGTATATTTAAATATATGTGTATATTCTATATATATGTTTATATACATATAACTATTATAATGTTATATTCTATATGTATTCATAAATATATGCATATATTTGTATATATGTGGATATAGATAGGATCCTGGATCCTACCTGCCCCTCCTTACAATTAGGTCATTGGCATGGCCCTCCTACTCTCTTCAAATGTGGGCCAGATCTCAGATCATATGTAGTCATGTCACCTATGAATCATGCATAAGTATACATGTGTGCATAAATGCATGTGTGCACACACACAGTAGAGAGCACACATTGGATTTATGATCTGTTTAAAACTTTTTGAGAATTAAAGCCAGGGAGAAATGGAAGACAAGCTTTCATGCTTGATCTGAGTACTATAAATATCAGCTCTTTGAGCTGGACAGCATTTCAGTAACCTTTCAGGATTTCATTAAGGATGTTCTTACTGGCCTTCTGTATTGATTTCTTATTGCTTGACATTTAAATATTTTCACACCACAAGTAGGAATCTCTCTCCCACATAAGGGAAATGTTAACCTGGTTTTGGCACCATGGTCTGCTACTGCAAATTGGAGAAAGTATATTCCATCAACCCCAGGGAAACTCCTCAGGATTTACTATAGGGACAAGTGGACTACCAATAGCTCTGAAATGTGCATAGGCAAGAGCAGGATTGCACACCTTATAGAGAAGTTTCTGTATTGCTTCTTTGCAAATGCAAATATTTATTGGCAATTTATACCAAGATACTGAATGCTTCATAGAACTCCTGACTCCCTGTACTCCACTCCAAAGGGAACTAAACTCATTTGGATCTTGAAACAAAAAATAGCCCTCCAAACCTTGAAAAAATACATTTGCCCTGGCCTCTCTTTGATGGCATCCTGACCTAAGACAGTCTTTGTGTGAGGTGTGTGGGGGTGGTGGTGGTGGTATATGTGTGGGTGGGTATGTGGTGATAGATTCAGTCAAAGGGACTAGGCATTCAGGAAAGGAAGATAATAGCTTGTTTGAATGATTAATTATAGTGTCAAGAATGTGGAGAGAGAGAGAATAAAACTAGCACAAGGAGAGTAGGGACTGATAGGTCAAGTCAACATGGAAACACACATTTATTAAACATCTACTATATTTCAGGCATTGTGCTAAGGATATAAAAATGGCAAAAAGAGTACATAACTTCAAGGAGCACATCATCTGATAGGGGAGACAATATGCTAACAATTAAATTCAAACAAGATATATACAGGATAAATTGGAGATAATCTCATAGGAGAGGCATGAGAATGAAGAGGGATTAGACTAGGAACTGAGTATCAATTAAACTACATAATGACAATCTCTGATCTAATGCACCAGTGATATCCCTGCATCTCCTGAATCAGTGGCACTTACTTGTATTTCTTGTGTTCATTTATTATGTTCTTTTTTTTGAAAGTGAAAAATAGTATGCTTCAGTCTGTATTCAAGCAATATCAGTTCTTTGCCTGGAGGCATTTTTCACTATTCTCCTTTGGGATTGTCTTGGATCATTGTATTGCTGAGAATAGCTAAGTCATTCACAGTTCTTCATCATACAATATTGCTGTCACTGTAAAATATTTTCCTGGTTCTGCTCATTTCATTCTGCATCAGTTCATGTAAGTCTTTCCAGGCTTTTCTTAAATCATCTTGTCATTTCTTATAGCACAATAATAACTCCATCACAATCATATGCCACAGCTTATTTAGCCATTCTCAAGTTGATGAGCATTTCTTTGATTTCCAATGCTTAGCCACCACAAAAAGAGCTGCTATAAATATTTTTGCACAAATGTGTCCTCCCCCCGCCCCCCACACACACCTTTTTTTGTCTTTGGGATATGGACCTAGCAGTGGTATTGCTGTATCAAAGGGTATGCACAATAATTATATCTTCTCATGTGTCAGATCTCTCTTACAATACTGGTAGTTCCTTGAGGACAGTGGTCATACAAAGCTTTAGTTACCTTTGTATCTTCCTCAACACTATTCAACACAAGGTCTGGCAAATAGAAAATGCTCAATAAATGCTTGCTTAATATTGAATGAATGTTAAGTCATGTCCTCCTATGGCCTTTACTAAGTGGATGCAATAAACTTTTCTCTTGCCATGGGCACCTAGGTGGTACAGTGGATAAAGTGCAGTGCCTGGAGTCAGGAAGCCTCATCTTCCTGAATTCAAATTTGGCCCCAGACACTTACTAGTTATGTGACCCTGAGCAAGTCACTTAACCCTGTTTGCCTCAGTTTCCTCATCTATAATATAAGCTGGAGAAGGAAATGGCAAAACACTAAAGCATCTTTGCCAAGAAAACCCCAAATATGGTAACAAAGAGTTGGACTGACTGAAAAAATGACTGAACAACAACGTGCCATAAGATTCATTCATGGCCAGACATAGCCTCAGCCTCAACTACACTAAATGCCACTCAAGTCCTGAGCACATGCTGGCGTTAGGAGCAAATGACACAGGCATCCATGGGTCACACTAACAAGGGCTGATAAAAAAAATGAACACAACAACAGCATAACAAATACTTATGAAGCACTTAACTTTGAAGCAGATGTTGGTCGATGGCATAGCAGAGTTTTTAAGAGAGAAAGGGAGGGTTGAAGTTTGGATAGAAAGATGTGAAAGGAGTTTTTAAAGTAGAGCGTAATAAATAGTTATCTTTGAAAAGGCATATTTTGTTTGGGATGTCAGATCTTGAAATAGAAAGTGTGGTTGCCTGTTTTCCATTTCTTCTGCTAGGAGAACATGTGAACTCTGATTGATTGCTGGCCTCTTCATTTTTCCCCCTCTCCCCTATTAAGGCATTCTGAAGCATCATGGCGTGAGCAGTCTCTATGGCTGCATGATCAAAGGCACCAAGTCATCAATTTCCATGTAGAAATTTAGCAGCTTTTGACGTGGACTTGGGCCTACAATGGATTTGAACTAATCCTTTTTACAGTATTTCAGTGAGGGTATTGCCCAGGAAGAAAAGAACATTTGGAAATCTCAATCCAGCTTGAATGCTAACTCTGTAAATCAGTGAGGGGTTTTGGTGTGTCTGTGGGTTTTGTTTTTTTCCAGTGTTGTCAGCATGAATCCATATTTGGTATTTGAAATTTCTCTTCCCTTATTTTTCTCCCTTTCGGAAGGTCAGTCTCATGATCAACATATTTTTGAAAGATTAACAAGATATTGTTGAAAATAGGGAAGAATATTGAGGAATCATTCTCTATCCCCTCCCCTCCCCACCTCTACAACAAGAAAACCAGTTCCTAGCACAAAGGTGAGAGAAAACCTTCCTACCTCTCTCTTTTTGTTTTGTTTCTGAAGCAAGGGTTAGGCTATAAAGAGTTAGTGGTGAAATCCTCCTCCCACAACTTTTATCCATTGATCCTACCTCTGATCTCTATGGCTGCATGGAATAAACCTAAAGGTTTTGCTTAGTTGGTTGGGTGGGTGGATGGGTGGGTGGGTGGGTGGTAGGTAGGTTGTTTGTTTGTTTGTTTGGTCGGTTGATAGGTCGGTGTCCCTCATTCTCAAAGAGGACCAAAGTGAAATCACTATGTTACAGTCAAGTTGCAATGTATCCAAACATGACTGATCAGACCAATATGAGTTCAGAAGACTTTACTGTGAGTTGGGCACAAATAGTCCAAATGAACATTTGGAATGGAAATGTCTTTAAATTTGCCCATTTCACATTTCTTTTGAGCTACTGCAATTCTTCTTTGTTCATAGAGCATAGCACCTTCTTTGATGTGCATACATCATCCTGGACAGTCTTGTGCCAGTGCCTCCCAAATCTCTCCCAAATCTCACAACTTATTCCAAAGTTCTTCAAAGAGACCTTGAGAATGTCCCTGTAGTTCTTCTTCTAACCTCCATGTGAGGGCTTGTCTTATGTGAGTTCTCCATAAAATAGTCTTTTAGGCAAGCATACATTTGACATTCAAACAACATTGCCAGCCCATCAGAGTTGAGCTCTCTAAGACAGAGTTTGAATGTTTGGCAGTTTACTTCAAGACAAACAACAATCTCAGTATCCAGTATTTGCCAGTATCCAGTATCTTGCCAGGTGATCTTCAGAATCTTCTTAAGACAATTCAAATGGAAGTGCTTCAGTTTCTTGGCATGACAATGGTAGACTGTTCAGGTTTCACTGGCATACAACAATTAAGTCAGCACAATGGCTATGTAGACTTTCAGTTTGGTGGTTAGTCTAATATCTCTTCTCTCCCACACTGTCCTTCAGAGCCTCCCAAACACTGAGCTAGCTCTGGCAATACTTAACATCAATGCCATCATCTATGCAGACATCCCTGGTAAGGATACTGCTAAAGTAAGTGAAGTTATTCACAGCATTCAAAATTTCTCCATATGCTATAACCTATATTCCAAATATGGATGGTGTGGGGCTGGCTAGTGAAGAATCTGTTTTCTTAGTGTTAATTGTTAAGCCAAAATTAGCAAAAGTGGCAGAAAATGAATCCATACTTTATTGTACTTAAGCCTCAGAGACTACATTTGTGTGTACAGTCATCTGTGAATAAAAAGTCACACACCAACTTTTCTTCCACTTTAGTCTAGACTTGTACCCTTTTCAAGTTAAGTAATTTACCACCAGTGTGGTAGCTGACTTTGATAACATTTTTGTCCTTGTTGAAGGTATCTGATAACATCACCGAAAATGCAGGAAAAGCATAAGAGCATTATTCATTATCCCAACATGCCATCTTGAAACTATGAAGTAACATGAAACAAGGATTGAACTATAGTTAATGGCGAAATTTGCCTCCCATAACTTCTTATCTATTAATCCTACCTCTGTTTTCTATGACTACACAGAATAAAGCTAATTTTTGGGGGGGTGGAGCAATGAGAGTTAAGTGACTTGCCATGGGTCATACAGTTAGTCGGTGTCAAGTGTCTGAGGCCAGATTTGAACTCCGGTCCTCCTAAATCCAGGGTTGGTACTTTATCTACTGTCCTACCTACCTGCCCCAAAGCTAATCCTTTCAACAAATATTTGAAGACAGAAAAGGGTGAACCACAGTCAAGTCAACAAGAATTTATTAAGCATCTACTTTGTGTCAGATGCTGTCATAAGTTCTAGGAAAATAGGGAAGGATAAAAAAAAATAGTCCCCACTCTCAAGGAGCTTGCAGTCTGATGGAAAAAAAATAATCAAACAAGTGTGTACAAACAGGGTATATAAGCATTTTAATTCTTGAATTTTAAGAGTCCAAACAAAACCGCTAAATAACAAATAAATTGATAGTTACCTACATAAATATGTAATGATTGGAGTGACGCCACCTGCTGGAGAATTACTGTAGGAAAGCTCCACCATGAGGAGATGGCATCTGAGGACAAGCCACATGGTCAGTTTCTTGACATCAGGAAGTGACATTTGCTCGTGGGTACTGTCTATCAAAAGCTACCAGCCAATTAGCTTGGAGCTGTGTGTGCACGTGTGGATGGGATGTTCCCAGTTTCACAGGAGGCTTCTGGGAGGAAGAAGGAAGCGTTGGGTCCTTTTTTTTTCCTGACCTCGCCATGGCAGGTCCGATGATGGGGTCTCTTAGAAATAGTTAGATTTTACCTTTCTCTCTGATGATTAAATCCTAATGCTCTTTAATAAATACTTAAACACTTAAATACTCTTGCAAAAGCTTCTAATTTATTGGCAACCACTCATTAGATATTTTGGACAGACTAGCTAGGATTTTAGCAACCTTACAAATACAAACAAGATACGGATGTCAAGCTAGCTAACTAGATCTCTCTGATAAATTGGAGACAGTATTAGAGAGAAGGCATTAAGATTAAGGGACATGGAGAAAAGCTTCTTGCCAAAAGGGAGATTGTAGCTGAGACTTAAGGGAAATCAAGGTGGCCAGATTCCAGGGACAGGAAACAACCAGTGGACATGTTGACTATATGGAGTTAAGTCATTTCAGGCTCACCTCATTTTCCTTTTTCACAGTTATTAGAGGGCGAAATCAGATAAATAAGGCACATAAGCATATACCTGGATCATAGCAATGAACTTTGACATTTTCTCCTGAGATGGATGAGGTGGAAAGATGTGGACTAGATAAATGTACAGGCAGGTAGATTCAGATGAGATTGGATCATTTCACCCCAACAATGTTGGCTAATAAATGGAAGTTAAACTGGAGGGAGGCCTCTTGAGGCTGTTGAAATAATCTTGGCCTAAAATTATGACTATACATACACACATACATGCATAATTCACAATATATACATATATAATACACATATGCACTGTATACACATGTGTGTACATACATGTGTGTATGTATTGTGTTTGAATATATACATATCATATATACATTGTATATTTTTAAAATACATAGACATAGAGACCATAGGAGATACTGAGGAAATGGATGAGATCATCAAAAAAGAGTGGGGGGAGGGCCAGAGATATAACTTATCAGAATACCTATTCTTAGAAGCAGGAAAAGGAAGAGGATTCCTTGTAAATGGATTCATACCCAGACATTTTTTTAGCTAGGGCAAACATAGTTATGGAGGATCCAGAGATGAGATCCTATAGCAAACAGGGCAGAGGAGAGTGGGTTCAGTTATGCCACCAGGTAAGGGGCATTCCCCACAAGGATTAAAGGGAAGGTAGCTATAGGAGAGAAGTGTCATTATGACCAGATTTTGGAGAGGAAAGTTCCCATGGAGAAGGGAGGCAGTTGTTCTATATAGCAGTATATGTTGGCAGAGGACTACAAGGCAAGGGGTAGAAGCAGTTGTCACCACAGGAAGGAAACCAATACATTGGACCAGTGCCATTCTTGCCTATAAAATCACCCAATAGAATTTTGAATGAAGAAAATCCTATTTTATTTTAATAATAACACCTAGTATTTATGTAACAATTTAAGGTTTACAAAGAGCTTTATAAATATTTCATTTATCCTCTCACCAACCCTGGGAGATAGGTGTTCTTATTATCATTGCTTTACAGATGAAGAAACTGAAGCAAATTGAGGTTAAATGATTTGCTGCAAAGTTATCAAATGTCTAAGACAGAATTTGAACTCATTCTTTCCTAATTCCAAGCCCAAGTCTCTATCTACTGTGCCACCTAACTGCCTATTTCACAGTGAAACCTTTGAAAATGCAGGCACTGATCCAGAATCTAGTTTACATGTATTTTAGGGTAGATCACAGCATTTGTTTACACTTGCAGAGAAAAAACAAACATACTAAAATGAAAGTTTTGCAAAGATATCTAGCCTTATATCACATCATTATTGGCTCCCAGGAAACAAAGGGTAATCTGGAGAAAAAGGGAATAAAGTTAGAAAAGTTCTGGTCAGTCAGGGATGGTCCATTAAAGTCTGTTGCCTCAAGAGGAAACAAGCTCTTGGTATGAATGAATCAACACACATGTATTAAATTCTTACTGTGTTAAGCCCTGGGGATACAGTTTAGTCTTTCAGTTCTAATTGTGCTCTAGGCTTCCTTAGACTTTATAAGAACACCAAGACTCCTGAGCAAAGTTTATGGGATCATTTAGTGAGGCAAATATTACATCTGTGAAGAATGCTTAAGGAACTGGGAGGATCATTAGGGGAGTACAATGACAGATACCCAGGGGACAAGAGAGAAAGACTCAAGAGAATCTGAAATAGCTAAATAGTCTTGGATATGTATTAACTGTGTGACTCTTGGCAAGTCACTTAACCTCTGTGTGCCTCAGTTTCCTTAACCAAAAAATAAAGATGATAATAGCACCTATCTCCCAAAGTTATTGTGAGAATCAAATGAGATAATATTTGTAAAGTACTTAGAACAGTACTTGGCACATAGTAGGTGCTGTATAAATTATTATTATTATTATTATTATTATTATTATATAATGGGATGGTTCAGAGTCAAATGCAGATGGGTAGCAGAGGAAGCAGATAGAGAAAAGGTCCTTGAAATTGGCAAGAAGGTCACTGGTTGCCTCCTAAAACAACAGTTTCAATAGAGTGGTTGGAGTCTTCTAAAAATTCTTACAAATGTGTTAAGTTCGTGCTTGTTCCTCTTTCTTGGTGCTTGTCTGCTTCCACTGAAGTCCTGACTGAATGCGTCATCATTATGCCACTGAAGGGCAAGCTTTGGGAGATGCAATCAAGTAAGAAAGGATTCAAATACAGGTTTGGCAACTGCTAACATCAAAGTGTTGGACATGGAGTCAGTTACAAGCCAGTTACAAGCTATATTAAATAAATCTTGAAGAAGTTGGATTGTCTCTAGTTCTTAGAAGGGAAAGATATTCACGTGGGGGGGAGTGTATACTTCTGTAGAAACAGGAGCAGAAGATGATGAGTGAAGAAACTGAAGCCATTCTGTCTTTGAGGAAAAAAGGCCCACAAAGGGAGCAGAATACCCGGTGATGGCACTGGGTAAGAGAGGCAGCAGGTAAATCCTGGGCCTCAGGTGAGAAAGGAAAGTGAAGTATTATGAACCTCAATGATGAGCTCATTGATCTTAGAAAATGTAACGATTGGAATGACGCCACCTGCTGGATACTTACTGTAGAAGAGTTCTGCCCATGAAGCGAAGGTCTTTGAGGGCAAGACCAGGAGTCTTTTCTTTGGCGGGAGGAAGTGACGCGGACTAGTGGGAGGAGGAAGGAAGAGACTGGCGCTGACTCTGGGGCCTTTTTTTTGGACTCTGGTGGAGAGCGGAGCTAGAAATGTGCTCTCCCTTTAATAGATAGGAATCTAGGCCTTTCTCTCTCTTTACCAAAATTCTTATTCTCCTTAATAAATGCTTAAAAGTCTAACTCTTGCTAAAGCTTATAATTTATTGGCGACCACTCATTAGATATTTTAGACAGTTTAGCTAGAATTTTATCCCTTAACAAAAAACATGGAAAGACTTGCACGAAATAAGGAAAAGCAAAATGAGCAAAACCAAGAGAACATTGTATACACTAACAACATTGTTTTAAGAACAGCTTTGAATGACTAAGTCATCTTGACCATTATAAATACCCAAATTAGGGGCAGCTAGGTGGCGCAGTGGATAGAGTGCCAGCCCTGGAGTCAGGAAGACCTGAGTTCAAATCTGACCTCAGACACTTAACACTTACTAGCTGTGTGACCCTGGGCAAGTCACTTAACCCCAATTGCCTCACCAAAAAAACCAAACAAACAAAAAATACCCAAATTAAACACAAAGGACATATGAAGGAAGATGCTATCTGTATCCAGAGAAAAAACTGATAAAAGTATGTATCGAATGGTTACACACACACACACACACACACACACACACACACACACGTGCATTTGCATCTAATGGTGGGCATCTTTGGAAGGGAGGAGAAAAAAAGGGAAAAATAAGAAATTGCAACTTTATTATATATTTAAAAAGAATAGCAAGTTGTACATAACAGATTTGCAATTTCTTGTGCAACCATCTATTTTTCTATTCTACTATGTTACAGAAATTATTGTTTTCTTTCTTTTTTCCTTTTTTTTTTTTGGTGAGGTAATTGGGGTTAAGTGATTTGCCCAGGGTCACACAGCTAGTAAGTGTCACATGTCTGAGGCAGGATTTGAACTCAGGTCCTCCTGACTCCAGGGAAGGTGCTTTATCCACTGCATCACCTAGCTGCCCCTGTTTTATTTCTTATGTTCCGAATGAAATAGTTTTGTTTAAAGAGAGAACTGGGGATAACACCCATAGTACCTGGTTCCCAGGGCCAATGTAAGACCAAAATGAGGCAATCGATGCAAAGGAGTCTGTAAACTCTAAAATCTATATAAATACAATCATCATGGAGGCATCTTGGAGGAATGGATAGAGAGCTGGGGAAGATGGGAGGTCTAGTCCCACCTTTAACTCATACTGGTTATGTGAGCTCACATCTCAGTATTCTGCAAGCTAGCAGAGATAGTACTGACTGATAGAAAAAGGTTCCTCACCTGGGAGTTCCTTACACCACTAAAAACAGGCACAGTCTCCAACCCTAAGACCATCATGATCAATACGTACCTAGTATCAGTGCATCCTAATTGAAGGTGACAACCTTGGGAAGAAATATCTAGCCTCTTGAAAGGTGTCCTTGCAAGGTCAGATATAAAAGTGACTATAAAGGTCATAGCTGCCAAGTGGTTCCCATTCATATAGAAGTGTTATAAATATCAGTTGTTCTTGTTGTTACCAGTCTCCCTGAAGCTCAATTGCTTCATCAATAAAATGAAATCATAATACTATATCACTTACTGCACATGGTCATTGTAATAATATAGATAAACATAGATAAACTCTACACAAATATGTAAATATGAGGCAGTCTGGTGGTGCAGTGCCTAGAGTCAGGAAGACCTGAGTTCAAATCAGCTTCAGGCAGTTCCCAGCTGTGTGAACCTGGTCAAGTCACTTAACCTCTCTCTGCCTGAGTTGCCTCAACTGTAAAATGGAGGCAATAACAGCACCCACCTCACAGGATTTTTGTGGGGATCAAATGAGATAATATCTGTAAAGTGCTTAGCAAGGTACCTGGCACATAGGAGGTGCTACATAAATTTTTCTTGCCCTGCCCTTCCTTTGCCTAACATACATTACAAAGTCTAAAATAATATATGAATTCCCACCATTTTTATTACTTCACAATTTAGCAATAAATTACTCTCTTTATTTTTTTATTTTATTTTATGTTTTTTGCAGGGCAATGGGGGTTAAGTGACTTGCCCAGGGTCACACAGCTAGTAAGTGTCAAGTGTCTGAGGTGGGATTTGAACTCAGGTACTCGTAAATCCAGGGCCGATGCTTTATTCACTGTGCCACCTAGCTGCCCCCTCTCTCTTTATTTTTGCATGAATATAAATCTTGTTTCCCCAGGTAGATTCTTAGTACCCTGGGGATAGAGATGTGGATAGGAATTGGGCCTATGACTTCATTAGCAGGGGGAATTCCCAGGTGAAGAAATAACTGCTACCAAAGCAATTGGCACTTTCTCTGCAATTTATAGTCTGAAGAGAGTTGCCTAGAGCAATAAGCCATTAAGAGAAAGAATGAAAAACCTTTATGTGACAGACACTGTGCAGAATCTTGAGAACAAACAGGGAGGTAGGAAACATTTATTAAGCACCTACTATTTATTATTAAGGAAATATTTATTAAGCACCTCTGCACTACCTGAGCTACCTCTGACTAAGGAGCTAGACCTGTGATTTTATTGGTATAGAAAGTTCCCAGGTAAGGAAACCCTGCTACCAATGAATGTCAGTATATTTTCAGTATAATCCTAGAGGATTGTCTAGGGGTCATGAGAAGTTTAGTGACTTGCTGAGGGTCACAGAAACCAGTATAAGGGGGCAGCTAGGTGGTGCAGTGAATAAAGTACTGACCCTGGATTCAGGTGGACCTGAGTTCAAATTTGGCCTCAGACACTTGATACTTACTAGCCATATGACCTTGGAAAAGTCACTTAACCCTCATTACAGAAGAAGAAGAAGAAAGAAGAAAGAAGAAAGAAGAAGAAGAAGAAGAAGAAGAAGAAGAAGAAGAAGAAGAAGAAGAAGAAGAAGAAGAAGAAGAAGAAGAAGAAACCAGTAGGGGTCAGAGGTGGGCCTTGAACTCACACCTTCCTGACTCTCTACATACTAAATAGGCAGCTAGGCGGGATAGCAGATATACTGTTGGGCTTGGTGTCAGGAAGACCTGAATTCAAATTCGACCTCAAACATTACTAGTTGTATAATTCTGGACAAATAATTTTACTCCTCTCAATCTCAGTTTCCTTATCTGAGGATAATAATAGCACAGGGTTTTTGTGAGATTAAATGACTGTAATTTAATTAATACATGCGCTTTGCAAAACTTAAAGCATGATATAAAGATATGTATTAATATTAATGTTATTATTATTACTCCATGCCATCACTGGGAAAGGGTCTTATTTTTTCTTGTATAATCTCCCCACAATACTTAATATAGTCTTGAATACTTAAAAATATCTGCTGATTTATTCATTAGAATTTGGCCATTGAAGTATAGCAACAGCCTTAGTGACCTCCCCCGCCCCCCCCCCCAAAAAAAAAGCAAAAATTATTTTGTCAGAGTTTGGCCAGTGAAGAGGCAATGGATTAAAATTACAGTGACAAAGAGAAGAGTACCCAGATCTAGGAAGAGGGAAAGCCATGGGAAACTGCTAATGGGAACCAGATGGATCAGCAGCCCTGACTGATGGGGTATGTGCTGAAATGGTGGAGGAGCCAAGTTCACTAGCTCTTGTCATTCATTACTGCTTTAGTGCAGGGGAAACCAAGGTGTCAGATTCAAGGGGCAGATAGAAGCTGTAGCCAGATCTGGAGGTGTGAGTTGAGCCAAGCCTTAGCATGATGCTATGGGGAGATAACTCAGATAAGTGAGGCAGGCAAAAGGGGAAAGGTCAAGGCAATCTGAATCAATACCTCTGTGAAAGGATTACAGACAGAAGTCACCACAGAGACATGTTGACAAATGACAAGATCAAGGGGCCCAACAACTCTTTTTGGCAAAGTGTACCAACATAATGGCTTGGATTATCTAGATGACTTAAAGAAGCCACAGATCAGTGTCTTTGCATCCAGACATATTCTTTCATCCATAGCACAATGGAAAGAGCAAGATCTCTGGAATCTGAGGGTCTGGGTTTTAAAAGCAGCCTCTGATGCTTTACCACCTTGTGTGACATTGGGCACGTTAGGCAACCTCCATGGGGTGCAATTTCCTCTTCTGTAAAAGGATTGGGTTGGACTGGATGGTCTCTGAGGTCTAGATCTGGGATCCTTTGGTACCAAGTTTTAGGATTCTGCTATTAAAAGGAATTGCCAGCCTGGAGCTAAACTCACAGCATTTCATAAACTGTCTCTCAGATCACTACAAATAGTAGGCAGTTATTTTATGTAGATACAATCACATGATAAAGACAATCATCTTCAAGATATCCTGGAATCTTGGGCTCTAAGTCAAGGTTTTTTATCTAGGGCACTGACCAAGAGTGTTTTCAAAACTTTATAGCTTTCATGAGATCCAAATCTGTGGCATGAGACATTAAGAAATTGGGGATGTTTGATCTTCTTCGTGAGCCCCTCCTGGAAGCATGTGCAAAGCTTGTAGAGTTTGAAAAGGGGCTACATTTAGATTAAGCCAGGAACAATCCCCTTCTTTTACTCCCAAAGCTTTGTAGGAGTTACCTTTGTTCTGCCCCTATTAATAGTGCTGAGCTAGCCATCTCAAGAACTACATCTGAGAGAAGGGGGAAGTCATAAATTCTAACATCAAGGACTTAGGTGGAAGACAAGTCTTCCAAACCTATGGCCCCAAACTGAGTGAATGTGAAAAACTGGGCCCTTTGCATGAACTAACTTAGTGACAGAATGACTCAGTTTCCCATTAATGGTATGTTTAGAACCACTGATGTGCCTTATACCAAAAGTATCAAATATCCCCAACAGAGGTCTGCGAAAGACAGCATGAGATGGTGGAAAGAACAATATCCTTAAAGCTGGAATCAAGTTTCCACTCTGTCATTTAATTACTATGTGACCTTGGGTGATTCAGCTGGCCTGTCCACTGACTTCAGTTTCCTAATTTGTGAAAAGGAGGAAACAATGCTTATGCTCCCCCTTGTGTTAAGTTATTGTGAGGAAAGTACTTTTGAAAGTGAAAAGTGCTATAAAAATAGGAACTTCAAGGACCTCATGCTGCTCAGTGCACAAAAGATCATTTTTTCAAATGGTATCCCACCACCACGACCCCATATACCACATTGCTATGGATCTTGAAACACTACAGTGTCAGAAGATATAAAAAAGTTACTGAAAAGATGAGGAAAGACACAAGCCACCCACAATTGTGGGCAGCTAGGCTGCTAGATATTACCAATAATGACTTTTTCATGAAAAGTTTCATTAAAAGCATCATTATGGACATATAGATAATAATAGTTAAGATTTATATAGAATTTACTATGTGTCAGACACTGCTAAGTACTTTACGATGATTATCTTATTTGATCTTCACCACAACCCTAGAAAATAGGTGCTATTATTTACAGATGAGGAAACTGAGAGATTAAGTGAGTTGCTAAAGGTCACACATCTGATAAGTATCAGAGGTTGAATTTTTTTTGGGGGGGTGGGGTAGGGCAAAGAGGGTTAAGTGACTTGCCCAGGGTCACACAGCTAGTAAGTGTCATGTGTCTGAGTCCAGATTTGAACTCAGGTCCTCCTGAATCCAGGGCCAGTGCTTTATCCACTGTGCCACTTAGCTGCCCCCAGAGGCTAAATTTGATCTCAGGTCTTCCTTACTCTAGGCCCAGCACTCTACCCACTACATATCCTAGCTGCCCCTTAGAGACAGAAAAGCAACTCACATCTCTGAATCTATAGAGTATCAAATGTCTTCTAGTGATGTCATCATGCTGTTTTCTTCAGGCCTATTCCCTATTCACATTCCATGGGTGTGCAGTGTTTGGTGGATATCGTATGTAATCTTGACTAGATTTTGATCCCCACTGACTTCATGTGTCTATTGCTCAGCATTTTTCCTTTCATTCTGTAGTCACTGTTGATGGTTCCCAGACATGGGCACCTTGGCAAAAGGTATGGGGCTCATTTTTGCTTCCAATTTCTGGCTTTGACTATAATCCTCAGCTAAAATGCTACCTCTTCCCCTAGTAGGAATGTATTCTACTCTTGCTCTTCTGGCTTAAAACTCAAAGACTTTTCTGCTATAGCTTTGTTAGGAGAAAGAAGAGGTCCTAATAAACACAGTCATTAAACTAGAGAGAAAAACTCTTTTTTTCCTCCCATTGGAAAGTCTATTTCTTGAAGACTTGGCTAGAATGGACATTGACTGACCATAAGGAGATTCTTTGCTTCAGCCCAGCTATTGGGGCGCACACTGCTAGAGATACTTTAACGTCAATCATCAAGCTAAAATCTATCTTTTTCCCCTCTATTTCCTGGTCACTGAGGGCTACCTCTTAGTCACAGGTCTCCCTCTGACTTAGGATCAGAAAATCCATGTAACTTGTTCTTCTGTTTCTTCGTGCCAACCACACTCAGTAACACTAACACCAGTTGCTAACCAACTCTTACTGATGAGCAGATAAGACCATGAGCCCCAGGACAGCAGCATTGCCCAGATGAAGAGTCCTGCTTCTAGCCCACCCTCCACAGATAATATGTCAAAGACCCTTGTGGAGATCAGACCTGGAAACTGCTTCTGCAGTTTCTACAGCCTCTGCCTCTTCAGCAGCCACAACTACTGAAGACTCAGAAAAGAATGTTTTTGCCTCCAACGTCCTTGGCATTGTCAACAATGAATATAATTTTATTAGTGTCAAGACTCTGAGACAGCAGAACAGAGGAGACTTCTATTGATTCTAGGTTAAGGGTTTTAGCCCTTTATGGGGCTAAAAAGGCATAAAATTACCCTAGGTCAGGATTTCAGTGAAGCCAGAAGCCAGAGGTGGTGGTGGCTACTACAGTCAAACAGAAAATTCAAAAAGGAATAATTCCTATTTAAGAATATGCATCACAGGGGGCAGCTGGATGGCGCAGTGGATAGAGCACTGGCCCTGGAGTCAGGAGTACCTGAGCTCAAATCCGGCCTCAGACACTTAACACTTACTAGCTGTGTGACCCTGGGCAAGTCACTTAACCCCAATTGCCTCACTAAAAAAAAAAAAAAAAGACTATGCATCACAATCTGCTTTGTTTATATACACTATCTGATTTGTAGTAGAAACTTCCTAAATGTGCTGTCTCACCATTTTAGAATGTGGGCTCCTTGAGAACAGCAACTTTCTCCACATTACAGTTTGAATTCCCAATGCTTAGCACAGTTTTTGGCACATAGTAAACATTTAACAAATGCTTTTTAAAATTATTCATTCGTGCTAAACTTGCTCCTAAAATTATAACTCAGGAGCCCCATAAGTGTGTCTACTTTGCCCATCAGCCAGAAGATTCAGTTATCTGAAAGTAAAAATATTTACTAAAATGCCACAGTAAGAGCAATAGCAACAAAATATCTTCTCCATAAACCTGGGACACACTCTTCTACAAATACATACCATGTCAGTATATATATAAAAAAAAGATATCCAAAGAGTTCACAGGAAGGGAGCCTACATGGCCAAGTCATGTTTGAAGAGGAAAATCTCATACTTTTGGTACTTCAGGATCACTGATGTCTTCCTGTTTGACTGTAGTCTACACACACTGATACCTTCCTGTTTGACTGTAGTCACCACCATCTCTAGCTTTTGGCTTCACTGAAATCCTGACTATTGAAAATTAAATATAGTTTTTATTTCCCTGTCTCCTACAAAAAAATAATAAACAGATCAGTTAAATTAATTTTAAAATATCTCTTACAATTTGTGTCCAGGAGAACAAACAGATCAGAGAATATGTCTAAAAACCAGATCAGAGACAGACAGGAAAAACATGGTACCAATTTATTTGTCCCAAAAAGAAGGAAGCATGATCATGTGGAGACCCCTTCCAAAAGGGGCTCCAAGACTCCCTTTTTCTGAGGGTATATAAGGTTTTTTTGTTCACTGGTTATAGGGTGTTGTCAGTTTCATTAGCATGATATGCATCAACCCAAAAGCAAATATTATAACAGGAATGGATGTAATGCGAAGTAGTTTGAACAATTTTAGTTATAACAAGTATGGAGGAAATATAGAAGCACCATGATAAGATGATAGGATTCCAAAAAGGAGTTTGGCAAGGATGAGGATGCCCAGATGTCCCCATAAGATAGGGACTTACTATCCTGTGGAAAGAAGTCACCAGGTAGGGACTTTGATCTGCTAGCTATCTGGGTTCAGCTTGGAGTTCATTTGAAGGACATTTTGCTCCTATTAACACAAGGTTTCATAAAAAGTACTTTGGGATAATAAGGCACCTCCCTCAAACCCAGGTGGTCCATACATTCCTATTAACATGAGCTAAGGTACTTCTATGCTCTTTTAATTTTTTTCTCCCACAAATGGCTGAAACTCTTACTCTGGAATCAACAGGAGCTTCCTCAATGATGTGGTCTCAGTCTCCATTCTGAGGTCTGCCATTTCCCAAACAGCTGGGTCCTGGCCCCAGGCACTAGGTTCTCTCTTGTCCCATTAACTCATTTTAACTCTATATCTGGACTGCCTAGCAGGCTCAACTTTTCCATTTATAATATATAATTTCATATGTGTATATATACATATGTATAAAGTGAATCAATATGGCTTGTAATGTTGCATCTACTCATGACCAACTCAAAAATTAATAACTTTATAAGGAACTCAGCCAGTAGTGTGTAGGATGTGAGAGCTGGCAAGAAGGAAAAGATTCCTCTGTATTCCCAGTAGCAAAAGCATTTTATGACTTGTACTTGGAAACCCAATTATAATTTCACTGATTAGCATCATGGGAGACCTTGACATTATGGCAATATTCCTTCATGGGCTAAACAATGGATTGGAAACTCAAGAAGAATCATTTGTTTTTTAAATCTGCTTGGCCCCTTTGCCCTATGAGACCTTAGACAGGTTAATCCACTTCTTTATTTCTTGGTTTGGCCCAAAATAGAGATTATATTAAATTATCTTGTTGGGCAGTTGTGTTTCACAGCCAAATTTTATGAAGAATGACTCCTCCAGACTCTGGAGTTCTGCATATTACTACATTTGTTACCTTGGAAGATCTGTTCTAAAGTATCAAAAAAAACATTGTAAACTTTCCAGTTTGGGCTACAGAAACCAATAAGATGCAAACCACAGCTGGTAAATAGCCCTTGTTATAAGGAAAAACAAATCAAGAATTAGCAGAATACATAACAGGAGGCTTATGCCAGCACAATTCAAACAATGGTAATGGGGCTTTTAATTGTTTACAGCCTCTCTTGCAAAATCATCAGCCTCACTCTCTCCTCCAGAGCCATCTGGGTCCAGTGACAAGATATAGATCAGACCTACTGGAGATGGCCTTGGATGCAGTGGGAGATCTTGATCTTTTTAAGCTAAGGGCCTTCCCACACCTACATTTGCCTGAGGCAATGCACATTCAATAATTAATGCTAGGTAAGAAAGGAGGCAAAAAAAAAAAAGACCTCTTTTACCTAGTCAAAAATAAAAATAAATGGTGGTGTGTGTGGGGAAGGGGTGGGGATTGTTGGGGGGAACAGCCTCAGGGTTTCTGACCAAAATAGAAACAATTGCTATTCACACCCACTCTGAGCCATCAAGAAGCCAAATTAGGGCCAAATGAGGCTTGGGCTGGGACCAATCAATGAGACCCAGAATTATTTGGGTTTTAGGAGTGATCCTCAAAAGAAATCTAGCTCTTAAACATCAATACCCCTGGTGAGGTTTCAGCAAACATATTCCTTTGGGCATAGTGCCTGCAGGTAAGGGTTTTCTCCACTCCACTTATTTATTTTTCTTTTTTGACTAGATAAAAGAGGCCATTCTTTGCCTCATTCATTACCTAGCCTTAATCACTGGATTGGTGCTACCTCGAGACCTGGGAAAGACCTGAGCTTAAAAAGGCCAAGGTCTCCCACTGTTTCAGAGCCATCTCCAGTCTTTCGGATCTATATCTTGCCACTGGCCCCAGATTACTCTGGAGGAGAGAGTGAGGCTGGTGACTTTGCACATGCCTGCCTCACTTAAATCTAATTCATTACAAGCCGTCCACCACTGTCCTGATGTCATGGTCCTCTTTGAGAACCAAGGACAAACAACAATAACAATTACACATCCTCTCTTGTCTTGGCCAGAGCATTCTCAGCAATCCATTGTTCTAAAATTCTGCCCTGAAAACTACTCACAAAAAAATAATTAAAAGTCATATTAAGAGATTCCAACATATGGACTATTTCCACTTGCTTGGTTGCTTTAATAGGTACAAGGAACTTCTCTCAGAAATGGTGGTACCAGGGGGCAGCTAGGTGGCACAGTGGATAAAGCACGGCCCTGGATTCAGGAAGACCTGAGTTCAAATCCAGCCTAAGACACTTGATACTTACTAGCTGTGTGACCCTGGGCAAGTCATTTAACCCTCATTGCCCCACCTAAAACAAAAAAAAAACAAAAACAAACAAACAAAAAAACCCAGAAATGGTGGTACTGACTTCTGAAGTATTTGGAAAAGATCCAGGAATATGGCCTAGAAAGGCTACAGCATCTTCAGTACCAAGTAGAATTTCGGTGATGTTCGTTTTTCCCCTCTCTGGAGTGCCACTTCTTAAAAAAACAATCTATGATTTCATTGAGGTAGGGTGCTCTGAGTGAAGAACTCCCTCTTCTAACACAAAGCAGCACTTTCCCCAAATTTGTAGTCTTAAGAGAGCTACCAGTGGCACTGAGAAGTCAGATTTAGTCCAGGATGTTTCACCATTAATTCTTCCATTTACATTCCACTTTTGCTTCATCTCCTTGTATACTTTTAGAAGGGAATCTCTCAGCAATCCCTCTTTTATTGTTTGTTGTTTGGTGGTGCTGATCCCATAAGTATCTTTCTCTCTGTTTCCCCCCTTTTTTCTGGCGTAATTTATTTTGTTATGGATGCTTTTCTTGGTTGCTATATATGTTTACCTTTTTGTATTTCTGTTGTCTGGGCTGTTTGCAAAGCAAATAATCTGTTCAGGTCTGGTTTTCTTTGTGGGGATACTTCAAATGCCTCTTTTTGATTCTATGTCAATCTTTTTTTGATTAATAATTAGGCTTATATTTGCAGGATATGTTACCATGGGTTGCATCTTTAGCTCCTTTGCTCTTTGGAACATATAATTCCATTTTTTCTTGCAGTTTCTGGTGGATATAAAATAGACATGTTACTCAAATTTCCTTTCTTTTATATTTTAAGATCTTTAACCACTCTGAATTTGGGGTTTGCAGACCAGTTTGTTAGTTTGTTTGTTTTTTCTGGAAACAAATGTATGAATTATTTAAATTGGCACTGTTTTTTCTGTGTTCAGAATTTCTGGACAGTTTTCCTATTTTATTTCTTTTGTTCAATCATGTCTGGCTCTTCATGACCCCATTTGGGGTTTTCTTGGCAAAGATACTGGAGTGGTTTGCCATTTCCTTCTTCAGCTAATTTTCCAGATGAAGAGCAAAGGCAAACAGGATTAAGTGACTTGCCCTGGATCATTTTAGGAAGATGAATACTTTTGACTTCAGGCCCAGCACTCTATCCACTGCCACACCTAGCTGTCCCATTTTATTTCTTACCTTATGGTATTCTGGGTTTTTGACTTGTGTTCTTGAGAAAGACCTGTGATTTTTTAAATTGTCTTTATGCATAAAGTCCTTGAGATCAATGTGTTCTAGAGATTACATGCTCCTTTGATATTTTTTCTTTTTTACTTCCCTTCTTCCAGACTGTCCTTCATAATACAGCACCCTTTCCTATTAAAAACACTAGAGAAGGGGGCAGCTAGGTGGCGCAGTGGATAAAGCCCCGGCCCTGGATTCAGGAGTACCTCAGACACTTGATACTTACTAGCTGTGTGACCCTGGGCAAGTTACTTAACCCCCATAGCCCTGCCAAAACAAAAAACAAACAAACAAACAAACAAACAAAAACCCACTAGAGAGCATAAGAATAAATGGAGCTTTCCTTAAGATGATAAACAGTGTCTATCTTAAACCATCAGCAAGCATTGTATGCAATGGAGATAAATTAGAGGCATTACCAATAAGATCAGAGGTTAAACAAGGATATCCATTATCACCATTATTATTCAATACTGTACTAGAAATGTTAGCCATAGCAATAAGAGAAGAAAAAGAAATTGAAGGAATTCAAATTGACAAGGAAGAAACAAAATTATCACTCTTTGCAGATGATATGATGGTATTCTTAGAAAATCCTAAAGAATCAACTAAAAAACTACTTGAAACAATTAAACAACTTTAGCAAAGTTGCAAGATATAAAATAAACTCACATAAATCATCAGAATTTCTATACATGACCAACAAAGCTCAGCAGTAAGAGATAGAAAGAGAAACTCCATTTAAAAAAACTGTAGACAATATAAAATACTTGGGAGTCTACCTGCCAAAGCAAACCTAGGAACTATATGAACACAATTACAAAAAGCTTTTCACACAAATAAAATCAGAACTAAACAAATGGAAAAATATAAATTGCTCATTGGTAGGCCATGCTAATATAATAAAAATGACAATTCTAGCTAAAATAATTTACTTGTTCAGTGCCATACCAATCAAACTACCAAAAAAGCATTTCGTAGAGCTAGAAAAAGCAATGACAAAATTCATATGGAAGAACAAAAGATCAAGAATATCCAAGGAATTAAAGAAAAAAAATGCAAAAGAAGGTGGCCTACATGTACCAGATTTAAAACTATATTATAAAGCAGCAATCATCAAAACTATTTGGTACTGGCTAAGAAATAGAGAGGAGGATCAGTGGAATAGGTTAGGCACACAAAAAACAGCAGTTTTGATGAATATAGCAATCTCCTGTTTGATAAACCCAAAGATTCTAGCTTCCAGGATAAGAACTTACTATCTGACAAAAACTGCTGGGAAAACTGGAAAATAGTATGGCAGAAACTAGGCACAGACTGTCCTTCATTTCTGTATATTTGTATTCCCAATCAGATATTCTCTCTTTCACTTTTTTGGTGAGACTTACCACCTTGTACTATTATTTTTTTGCCAGCTATTTCTGCTGTCCAGGCCAGAAACTGCTTTTACAAGCAGAATACTCTTACTTCCTCATTGAGCCACTTGGGAACATCCTGGTATGGTTCCATGCTTTCTTGAGAACTCACAGTGTCCTCTGCTTCCTTAGGTGCTGAGTCATTTTCTTTTGTCTTGAGATATTTATTCAATGATGTTTGGACTCATTTAGGTGGTCCAAAAGCCATCTTTCCTTCTGTTATTAATATCTTCCCTATCACTTTTATCTGCTTGTGCTAAAAGTTTTCAATTGATTTTTATTCCTCCTGTTATCTTTGGTAATTTCAAGGGTTTGTGCAAGCAGAGATGGCAGCAGCAAAAAGGAAATTGCTGAGTGGTCCTAGGGCATAAACCCATAATTTCTGTTCTGGTACCCAGCTAGAATGTGGAGGCGGCTGGGCCAAGGGATGCTTTGTGAACGTGTTTGGGATTAGGAATGAGCCTTCTTCTGTTTTTAATTCATTGGGTTACTACATTCTCAGGGTTCTTGGTATCTTAACCTATGAAGTCAGCTACAATTACTTTATCTCTTGAGCACAATTCTTATTTTAGAGAATTTTAAGCAGTCCTAAGGATTACATGAATTCTGCAAAAGTATAGAAATAGAAGGGGGAATGGAAAAGGCCTAAGTGTTAGGGAGCATCCATTATTGGGAGGCAGAGGGAAGAAAAAATAACTAATAGCTATGATAGAAGAGTAGACCCAAAGATTGGCAGAGAACCAGGATTGTAGAGCAAAGTTTGGGATGGACACCTATGTCAAATGCTGCAGAAAAGTAAAAAATTATGAGGACTGAGAAAAAGCTATTGGGATTTGATAACTGAAAATATTTCCTTGGGAACATTTATGAATGCAATTTCAGGAGCATGGGGGAGGCAGGATTATAAATTATAGATAATAGGAACTTGATAGGAAATAGAGACAATAGGCAGGGACAACATTCATTTGAAAAATCTGGCCTCCCTTGTAAAAGGACATTTTTGAGGTAACTCAAAAGTTTTATGTAAGGCAAACAAGTCACAGGCTGCCCAGTCAGTTACCTTGGCAACCTAAGATAAGTTTTCTTCTCAAAGGATCAGGAAATTGTTGGCTAGTTTTGAGGACAAACTGTTTCCACCTGACCTTGTGCTATTTCTAACACTGTGTCTTTCCAAGGCCTCACTACAATGTTTTATTGGGCCCTTAAAGGCTCTCCAGAGCCTTTCCATTCTTCAAATAGAGAGACTAATTACCTTTCTGAATCAAAGAATCTCAGAGTAAGAAGAAAGGGCCTGAGACATCATCTAGTTCAACTTCCCGAACTAATACCCACTTACCTGTAACTTCTCACTTAGAGGAAAGTAGAGTTAGGCTTCTTTGTATGGGAAAATTTCTTAACAGTTAAAGTGGTCCAAATGTGGACTGAGCTGGCTTGGAAGAGTTATATTCTTTACCAAGAATCTCCTTTCTACCATCCATGAGAGGTATCTAGTCTTTGCTAGAATACTCCCAGTGACAAAGAATTCACTTTCTCATTAGGCAACAGATTCCATTGCTAAAGAGCCCCACTTACTAGGAAGTTCTTTTATATTGAGCACAAATCTGTCTTCCTGTGTATTCTGTTCATTGGTTCTAATTCTTCCCTCTGGGGTACTGCAAAATAAGGCTAATCTATTTTCCACAAGATAATCCTTTTAGTATTCAAAGACAATTCTCATGTTCTTTCTAATTTTCTTCTCCAAATATAATAGCACCTGTTCCTTCAATGGATTCTGGTTTTGTTAATCACCTTTTTTGTACAAGACACTGTGCGGGAAATAAATGAGACAGTCCCTGCCCTCAAGGAACTTACAGTTTACTTGAAGAGTTCACTCCATATGAGAATTGATTGAAGGAACTAGGGATGTTTATCCTGGAGAAGGGAAGACTTGGGGGGGGGGGGGAGAGGTTGGATATGACAGGTGTCATCAAGTATTTGAAGAGCTTCATGTGAAATAAAGATTAGTCTTATTTAGTCCTCATCCTTCTTGACCTCTCTTCAACATGAGATACTTGCCTACCCTCCCATCTTGAAGACTCTCATCTTTAGATTTTTGTGACACTACTCTCTTGATTCTCCTCCTATCCTGTTGGTACACTCTTCGGTGTCCTTTGTTGTATCACCACCCATGTTCCAACCCTAACAGTGGTTGTAACCCAATTCTCTGTTCTAGTCCCTCTTTTCTATTCTCTCTCTCTCTCTCTCTCTCTCCATTATCATTCCTCTGCAAATGACTCATATAGCTAGGTCTAGTCCCCTCTCTGTAACTTTTAATCCTATATGACCAACTGCCTATTGGATATATCCAAATAGATATTCCAACTGGATATCCTACAGGCATGCCAAACCCAGAATATACAAAAGAGAATTAGTTATCCTTCACCCTAAACTCACTCTTGAGCATCTAGGTGGCACAGTAGATAGAGCACTGGGCTGGTAACCAGTAACACTAATCTTCCTTAGTTCAAATCTGGCCTCAGACACTTTCTAGCTATGTGATCCCAGGCAAGTCACCTAACTATTTGCCACAGTTTCCTCATCTGTAAAATGAGCTGGAGAAGGAAGATTCGAGCAATATGGTGGATGTAGAATCAACAAGACTTGGAAACTGAGTGGCACATGAAAATGAAACATGGGACATTACACTGAGGTTGTGGACTTGGGTGCCAAGAAAACCAGTCATGAAGTCATACATGACTGAAAAATGACTGAACTCATACCCTCTTACTAACTTCCTTATTTCTGTCAAGGATGCCACCATACTTCTCGTCACCCAAGTCCACAACCTCAGTGTAATGTCCCATGTTTCATTTTCATGTGCCACTCAGTTTCCAAGTCTTGTTGATTCTACATCCACCACATTGCTCGAATCTGCCTCCTTCTATCTACCCGAATGGCTACCACTCTAGTTCAGGTCCTAATCATTTCTAGCTTGGATTATTGCAGGATCATTTTGATAGGTGTCCCCTCTCTGAAGCCTATTCTTCTCTAGTCTTTTTCAATTATCAAATTTTTTTTCTTCCTTCTACCTCCCCTGGCCCCCCAGAAAAAGAAAAAAGAAACCCCTTTGTAACAAGCAAAACAAATTCCCACATTGACCACGTCCAGAAATGTGTTTTATTCCATATATTTAGTCTATTAGGAGCTGGATAACATCTTTCTATCATTGTTCCTCTGGTTGATTACTGTGTTGAGCAGAGTTCTTAAGTCTTTCAAATTTGTTAGTTTTTACAATGAGGCTATTATAGAATAAATTGTTCCGATTCTGTTCTGACCATGCCACTCCTCTGTTCATAAAGCTTAAATGGCTCCCTATTGCCTCTAGGATCAAATACAAACTCCTCTGTTTGCCATATCAAGGCCTTCATAAGCTGGCTTCAATCTGCCCTTCCAGTCTTATTACACTCTATTTCCCTTCATACCCTCTCAATTACATTTAGCCTGTCCTTGGTGCTCCTCATGAACAATATTCCACATCCCATCTCTACATCTCTGTGACTTTTTACAGGCTATTCTCCCATTCCTGGCCTCTTTCTCTGCCTCTAATGAGCTCTAGCTTCCCCTTAAAGCATAGCTCAAGTTCTACTTCCTAACGAAGTCTTTCCTGACCCTCACCTCCTCCTCAAACTCCATTTTAACTTACTTTGAACATATATTAGTACTTACTTTCATTGTACATTCTATTTCCCTTGATAGAATATGAAGTTCTTGAAAGCAAGGAATGTTCTGTTTTGGTCTCTGTGTTTTCAGTGTTCAGCATACTTGCTGGCGGTTAATAAATGCTTGATTGATGTACTGTTAGAACTGAGAGTCATGAGTGGAAGTCATAAAGAGGCAGATTTAGGCTCCATATTCAGAACGAGGAAACTTCCTGACATAGGCTTAGAATAACATGGGCTTGGAATCAATTAGAGAAGGGGTTCTTCTGTGAGAAGTGGACTCAAAGATGAACAGATAGCAGGACAGACATGCCAAGAAAGTAAGGGAAGATAAAGGTTTTTACCAGGAATGTTGACTGAGTGTGTTTACAAACCTGGCTGGAGCCAGGAGACAAAGATAACCCCAAAGGTTAGGATCATCATTTAAAAAAAAACATCCCGGGGTAGCTAGGTGGTACAGTGGGGTAGAGCACCGGCCCTGGCGTCAGGAGTACCTGAGTTCAAATCTGGCCTCAGACACTTAACACTTACTAGCTGTGTGACCCTGGGCAAGTCACTTAACCCCAATTGCCTCACCAAAAAACAAAACAAAAACAAAACACAAAAAGCATAAAAAAAACATCCCCCTCAACTCTCAGGAATATGACAAGCATCCAAGCTTTCCCCACTTCACCCCAAAATGGAACTTTCCAGTTTTCAAGTGGTCCTCCCATCTATCCTCTATAAAAAGTCTTGCCCCTCCTGCTGTCTGTTGAAGTGTTTTTGTGGTAAATAATGGAATTTGGCAGACTGATTGGGATGGGCCACACCTGTCCTGTCCTGAGTGATGTATGCTACTGATGTCAGCAGGAGAAACCACTCTCCACAGGAAGTTTGAAGGACCTCCCCTTTTGGGGGAGGGAGAGTAAATGCTCGCTGAGGGGAACTCAGTCTCTTTCCAGAGTCACTTTCTTTCTAGTGGTTCAAGATGCAGGAACGGGCAGAAAGAGAAACCTCTTTCTTTCCTGGCAGTTTGTCCTGTGGGCCCTGACTGCAAAGCTGTTTCCTATTGAAGCTACAGACCCCAGGTGGTGAGTTAACATATGAGCCCTGATCTTTTGAATTAGCTGAACTGGAAGTGAGTTTGGGGGTTGTATAGACTTACTATACTATCCCCGAGTGAGATTACAGATATTATCACAGCAGGAACCCTGGATGTAAAGATCCTACTGTAGGATCTTTAAAGGTCAGAGTTAAGGGGATTAACAATTTTTCTTTTTCCTTATTCCCTTGTCTTTGATTTTATTAATTTCACCTTTGCTGTTTATTTTATTCCCATTAATAAAACCTGATTCATTTGTGGGAAAGAGGCTATTAGCCTCCTTTCTTATTGGCCTGGGAAAAATATCTAAAAAGGCAGTTCAGAGCAGAGGGAGCTTTGGGCCTAGAGGTCCCTCATTATTTCCAGGACCTCAATATTACAGCGAGCCACTCAATTAACTCTCCCTATATCAAATATGGCCCCAACACTTTTGAACTCTTCTTTTTCCTCCCCCAAAAGGCTAGGTCTCTTAACTTCCTCTCAGTCACTTTCCCTAACACCAAATAAAATACTAACTTAATTATAATGGGACTGTGAGAATGTAATTCTTTATTGAGGAATACCTAAGAACCACCACCTCTCACCTTTGACACTTTCAAATAGTTAAAGTGGATGCAAAGTAGAACAGGCTGGCTTGGGCGGTAGAAGGTTTCTCTTCCCTATAGGTCTTTGAACAAAAGTTGTGTGAGAATAGTATTACCAGCTTTCCAAGGTTAATCTAGTACAGGAAGTTACCTCACAAAACCTTGTTCCTGCCAGAGGATCTGAACTTTGACCTCAGCACATTCTGTTCATGAACTGCCTTCAAGTCATGCCAATCAATGGACTTGAACATTACCAGCCAATTAGCTTGGAGAAGTGTGTGGGGACCCCCTCTTCTTCCTGACCCACAGGGAGCTTCCACTCATGGAGACACAGGATCTTTCTCTTGGTAGCCTGGGTCTGCGAGGTAGAGGCAGCTTTTTCTCCTCTTTCTCCCATAGATCTTAGCTTGGGTTTCTTATTCTTTCAGAGACACATGTTCTCTCTTTGCTAACCACTAAAATACTTTAATAAATGCTTAATGCCTAAACTGTTGCTGAAGCTTCTAATTTATAAGTAAATCCTAGTTAGCTTTCCCCACACTGGGGACAGGAATAAGGTGACCACACATTTAGTTTTACCCATCACTTTTGGATGACCAACATTGTAGAGTGGATTCTTGTTCATGTAACAAGTTGTACATGAGAGTGTATGAGGTCCCTTGCAATGCTGAGATTCTGTGACTTCTGGAAGATTGACTCCTCTACATGATACAAAGGAAGATAACAAACACAATAGGAGATGAGAGCTTCAACAAGAAGCATCAGTTGTTCTAAAGGGTGGCTGGAGTGAGGGAAACAATGTAGTAGCAGGTATGGTAGCATCCACAAATGGCATACAGTAGAAGGAAATTCAGGACTCCCATATTGGGCTGATCGCTTCCAGAAGTAGCATTAACTTCCACAGTCACTCGAATGGAATCATTTAAGGGGGGGTGAGAAGAAATACCTGGAGAAAAAATACAAGTGGAGAGTACAGCCCAGGGCAGGAATATCTAATATAGGTAAGTTAATGAATATCAGGATTCCAAATTCAAACCTGCAATTTAAAAAAAAAAGAGAGAGACCAGATTTCAGAGTTTGGTGCTAACAATTTGCCTACAGCAAAAGTCATTTAATTCATCTTCATTTTAATAATTCAGAACATAACTCCTACAAGCTTCCACAGATCAATGAGCAATCTTCCCTGGGGGAGAAGGCTGTCTATCATGTCTGGGTGGGGTTTGGTGGAAAGAGAATGAGATCTTGCCCTCAGGAAATATGTGACCTGCAGGGGCCACAAAGCCCAGGGCAGCCTGTTTAATTAAGTGGAATACAACCAAACTTCCCCTGGGGTAACCAGCATAATCTTCCAAACTGCTTCTCAGTCTCACTCATCCTTTTTATTTCTTTTGGGTCCTCAAACTTCTAGATCTCATTCTTTTTTGGCCAAACACCAGCAGCCAAAATAAATAGTCCCCTCCACCAGGGAATTAGGAATGGTCTATGGAGGTTTTAGAAAGGAATATAATTGACTGCTTAGCAGAAGCCCTCTCTAGAATTTTTCTTAAAGTGCTCCTTCCCTGAGGACACTTTGAGGATAGGAATCCCACCTAACTGAAGGAAGTGTAACCTCTGAACTGAGAGAAAGCATGCGTTCTGGTTAGAATCAGAAAGACAGAACACAGGGAAAAAACATGAGGACATTTGAAAGAAGGGGTACACTGATAAAAAAAGAGTCATTTATGCACAGCTCTAAGAATAGAGCTAAAGATGAATTTTTCCTAAAGCCAGAAATATTTTCAGGATAGATAGAATGCCTTTGTGACATAGTCCAGACACTTTGTGGAGAAAGTGCTTCTTCAAAGTGAAATGTTCCTGATGTCCAGTTTTCTCCTTTGCATCTAGAAAATACTAGGCAGTGTACCTTATAAGGCTCAGAGAATAGGTAACATATTCTTAGTTCCTACTGTCAACCTGAAATAAAGAATACTACTCTTTAATGGAGACAAGGAGATTACAATCCAGGGCCACTAGACTGCACCAAAATGCTAGAGTGGTCAAGAAGGGGTAGGGGCGAGGCAGGGTTAAATATACTTCAACAGGAAGGGAGTCCCATGAGAACACATGCCTTGGGAAGCTACCACACAAGCTGTTTTGCATAATGGCCCAAAGTTCATAGAGAAGGCTGGTGGAGACTGGGGAGTAGTAACATCTGGTCAGAACTAGGGCTCTTTTCATTTTTTTAGCTGGTTTCTACTAGTTTTGACTGCCCTCAGGCAATTCACAGCTCTGGAATCAGGCAAGGTGAATTTCTAGTCAGCTGCATGGCTAAACTGTTCCACTTGTTCCCCATAAAGGACCTCCTGTCTCTTTGCCTTTCTATAGCCCTGCCTCCCCTCCCCTCCCAGACCTGGAATACATTCTTTCCTTCCTTAGTTTCCTTCAAGGTGCAGCTCAAGTACTACCTTGAGTCCCTAGGAGTTTTACATTATATAGAGTTCAAACAAAGGTACAAGCTTGAGGGACTTACCACAGACGGTTTCCAAAAACAGCATTTTTCAGATGTTGTTTGAGATGTACATCAGCAGGTAAGTATAAACATTCAATAAACTTAGACAAGGCCAAAACACAAGATTTGGGGGCGGACTCAAAACAAGACCTGGATGGGATCTAAGCATTTCTTGCAGTAATCTGTGGCTCTCTTGGATAGTCTTTGGGGGTCAGCATTACCCACACCTCACATTCTGGGTTAAACACTATCTAGCTACATAAAGCTAGGTTCAAACAATGTGAATAAACAATATTTTTCTCACACTGCATGAGGCCTTTCCTGATTCCCCTAGTTGTTAATGCCTTCTCCACCCCAACAATTACAAGAAGTCCTACTATTACTTCAACTACAAAAAGGCCTCTGTAATGACTTCAAGTATATTTTATATTGGTGTATACTGTGTACTTTGTTTTTTGTTGTTTCCCTACAGTAGAATAGAAGCCCTTTGAGGACAAGGACTGTTTCATTTTTTGTCTTTGTTTAACACATAGTAGGTCCTTAATAAAAGATAGGTCAGGCTGGTGGCACAGTGGATAGAGTGCTGGACCTGTAGTCAGGTAGACTCATCTTCCTGAATTCAAATCTGGCCTAAGATACTTACTAGGTGTGGGACCCTGGGCAAGTCATTTAACCTTGTTTGCCTCAGTCTCCTCATCTGTAAAATGATCTGGAGAAGGAAATGGCAAACCAATTCAGCATCTTTGTCAAAAAAAACCCACAACAAAACCCAACAACAACAAACCCCTGAAATGAATAGAAGGAGTTTTGAGGTAATAAATAATCAGTTAATTAGGCTAGCAAATAATAAATTGGTGGGCAATAGCATAGAAATGGAATGAATAATGAGTTTAATCAAAGCCAATCAGGAGGCAGAATGAGTGTTGCTCCAATTTGACATGCCAGTGATCCTTTTCAGTGTCCACTGGGTGAAAACTGAAAACTTCTGCTGTACCAGCAACCACAGGACCAGCTCAAACCGGTTCATACTGGTCCCAAATGGACAGAGCTTGCACAAATATCCTGGTTCCAAGGACTCTGTATTTCTCCTATTCTCTTGCCACCCTGTGTTATAAAACCATATAAGCTGCTTCCTAAACCCCCAATCTTTAGAGTAGGAGACCAGGTTCTGCTGTTCTCCATGCACCTTGCTGTCCTTGCCAATAAATGTTTCTGGTTTTTGCACTGGGACTGTGCCTACCTCTGTTTAGGCGAATGCTGTACCCCAATTTATCGAATGGTGTTAGAAGGGAGATCGACATACATGTATAACCCATATCTGATTGTTTGCTGCCTCAAGGAGAGGGGAGGGGAAGGAGTAAAGTGATGGGGACCAAACTGTTATTCTGTTAATTATTAAAACGGAATCAACAGCCTCAGAAACTTTATACTCACTAGCTGTGTAACCCTGGGCAAGTTACTTAATCCTCATTGCCCCACAAAACAAAAACAAAACAAAAAACCAAATCGAATCAAGAAACATCTTAAGTTTGTTTTGAAGAAGAGAATTTTAATACAATCACTTTTCTTAGAAGAGGGTAACTTAAGTTATATTTTGTGTTTCACCAATGGAAAAGTCAATTTCATTTGAGTTTATGTATAACGTGGAAATAACTCCTATGTGAAAAGCATGTCCTATAGTACAAACATGTTTCATTGTAAATAAGTTATTTGATATGCACTGTTTTTAAATTAATTGCTTAAGTTTTATTGTAAGTCCTTTGCTACAATTGCATCTTACTGATAGCCCATTACTCATGGAGGATAACATCATTGTCTTATAAACTGGCGATATCTCCTTAAATAAACTAAAAGGTAGATGACTAAAATTTCCCACTGGTCAAATCAATTTGTTTTTCCTCTTTATGGGAGTTTAGTCTTTTTATGAGATCCATTTCCCACCTTTGTATACCAACTTATTTTAAATAAATAGAAAATGCACCTCAAAACAGGAATTTCACATGAGCCCTTTTCCAATTGCATTTCTGGAACTGACTGGTATCTATTATGTTCCACCCTGGTGACTTGATATATGGTGTTTTCTCAATAGACCCTGGAACTATCACATTCCATCTTAAACTGTATAAATGACACTTCAAAGTCAAATACAATGACAATGACCATGGCTCCTCTAAGCAAATATTTCTAAATTTGGTAGTGTTATTTGTCCTGACGTCCTTCTTTACTCCTTCCAAGTAGCCTAGTCTCTAATATTTTTATGTTTGTGGATCAATTGAGAGTATTTTTTTTTTTTAGTGAGACAATTGGGGTTAAGTGACTTGCCCAGGGTCACACAGCTAGTAAGTGTTAAGTGTCTGAGGCCGGATTTGAACCCAGGTACTCCTGACTCCAGGGCCAGTGCTCCAGGGCACCACCTAGCTGCTCCAGAAGAAAGTTAAAGTCTAGCAGAGGATGGTTTCGATCCATCGACCTCTGGGTTATGGGCCTAGCACGCTGCTTCAGCTGCGCCACTCTGCTAAGACACCAATTGAGAGTATTAAAGATAAACAGGATGTAAGCTGGATGAGTGGTGGAATGGTGGGACCCATTTCCATTCAATAGACATTTACCAAGCACCAACTATATAAAAAAGACTTGAAATAAGACAAAAGTGAAAGAGTGCTCTCTACCCTCAGAGTGTTTATATTCTCCTGAATCTAAAGGGTTTTTACTGCTTAGTTGCTCTTTCCACAATAATGCCCATTCTAAAAAGTGGACACCATGCCTTTAAATACAATCTGTGTACAAGGGGTGCAAAGACAAAGGGATGAAAGGAGTGTGTGAGGTGTTCAAGGAGGATTAGCACCTCTGCTATGAGGGCTTGCTGAAACTTTTTCAGGGCTGTTTATCCACCTTGGGGTACATTGGGTGTCCATCTGTCACCCAATTCTCACTTGTGACTCCAAGAAGCTGTAGCATGCACAATGGCCATACCCAGATAAAACCATCTTGGCAGATGGGCTAAACCAGATTGAGGGTAACTGACAGGTCTCAAACCTGTCAGCAAGTTAGAGGGATGTCTACCCCAAGTATGAACTACCTCCAGTGGAATGGGTAGCAAAAACCAATTTGTTCCAGTGTCCACAAACACAGCTGAAGAAGGTATTGTGGAGTGCTTAGAGTTGGGTCAGACATCGAAGATGACATGATAATCCACTGCATCCTGAGCCATCGCCATTCATCTTGACTTTTATCTTGCCACTGGACTTTGATAAGTCTGGAAGACAGAATGAGGCTGATGACTTTGAGAAATTTTGCTTCACTTAAATCCAATTTACCCCAGGAGTCACTGGTCCTCTTTGAAAATGAAGGATGGACAACAACATAAACAAAAATGAAATATTCACTCCTCTCAGGGGGCTTACATAGTACTGGATTAAGGAGAATACTAATGGATAAAGCTCTCATTAGTGGCCATTTCACAGTGCTGATTCATATTCAGATTTCATTCCACTGCATCCTGATCCTTATCATGTTTCCCTCATCTTATACTTTTGATCTTGAATAGTATGAACTCAGTTGTAGGTAGAGTGTCAATTGTAGATTTCATCAAGATATTTGACAAAGGCAAGCTATTCCTAGTGCCTGGACCAAAGAAGACTCAATGAATTTTTATTTAATTGAATTGATCATGACAGCCAATCAAAAGGTGTTTGATTTGAAACCCTCCCCAGTGAATGTAGCTGAATATTTGAATCATCTGAAACAAATGTCCCAATAGAACATTTTGTAGACCAGGTTTGGCTTCTATGGCATAAAACTACAACCCACAAGTTTATGCACTGGTTAATTGCATCTCAACACATTTACTTGCAGTAATGTAAATATGGCCCAAGTGCAAAAAGATTATTTCTAAATGCAGAGGACATCTCATTTTGGCTTAAATAGCAATTGGGCTTCATTGGGCAGAGTCAAGCTCAGTATTTTTTTATTATTATACCATGAACATTTCTTGAGTGCTAATAGTGACCTTGGACATAACAAGAGAGTCGCAGTGCTTGCCCATTTGCCATATTGTAGGAACGGTATGTTCTTGACAATCTTGGATTATACAAAGTACACTAACAACTCCCAATGAAGTTATTTGCTCCTAATTTCTTGAACATCTGTGTATTGGATTCATTAAATAGATAATGAATCTGGACATATAAGATTCATAAAAAATATTTATATCTGATGTTAACAGAATGGCCTTCCCATCTTATTTCTGTATGTGATGTCCTGTAGTCAATCTCACTTTTGTGGGTGACTAATATTTTGGCAGGAATAACTAGTTAACTGAATGACTGATTACAGACAGCATACCCCATCTCTCTTACATGACACTAGAGCAAATACTCAAATTATCAAAGAAGCCTAGAATAGAAATCAGAGTCACACAATTGAAGAGTTAGTAGAGACCTCAGTGGTCATCTGACATGCCAGCCCATACATGAAAGGAATCTCTATTATATCATATGCAATAAGTACTCATTAAACCTGAATTTGAAGACCTTCTTTTCTCTAGGTGGGGCAGTTAGGTGGAATGATGGATAGAACATTGCTCTTGAAATCAGCAAGTCATCTCTGTGAATTCAAATCGAGGCCCAGACACTTACTAGCTGTGTGACACTGGGCAAGTCACTTAACCCTGTTTCCCTCAGTTCTTCATCTATAAAATGAACTGGAGAAGGAAAATGGCAAACCACTCCACAATCTTTACCAAGAAGATCCCAATTGGATTTGGACACAACTGAACAACAACAAAAAATCTCTCTAAATAGTCTCTTCTACTTCTGAACAACTCTAAAAGTCAAGAAGTTTTTCCTCTCTAGCTTAAATTGATTTCTTTATAAATTCCATTCATTGCTTTTGGACCTACTTTCTGGAATCAAACAGAACTAGTCTAAACCATTCTCATAGGCAGCCTTTTAAGTATTTGATAGCTATCATGTGCCCCCAAGTCCTTTCTTCATAGGCTCATTATGCCCTGTTCTTTCAAACATAAGAATGAGACAACAGTGATCAATAATTTGATTTGGGGAGAGAAGACCGCCCAGATATAACTTTAATAAATCAGCCGTCATTAAGAATACACACATAGGGGGCAGCTAGGTGGCGCAGTGGATAGAGCACTGGCCCTGGAGTCGGGAGGACCTGAGTTCAAATCCGGCCTCAGACACTTGATACATATGAGCTGTGTGACCCTGGGCAAGTCACTTAACCCCAATTGCCTCACCAAAAAAAAAAAAAAAAAGAATACACACATATTGTGCAAAACTCCATAAAGTCTTAGGTTTAAAGATGAAGAAGACTTTAGAGATCATCCAGTCTAGCTCCCTTATATTTGAGATGAAAAAACTGAAACCCTATGAAGTCCAATGATTTATCTAAGGTCACATCATACTAAGCAAAAGAGTCAGTGTTTGAACCCAGGTCCTCTAATGCCAAAACCATCCAGGTTATGGAAAATAAAAAACACTGAAGATCATTGGATTTTAATTGCATAGTTTTCTCCCAGACTTGCAATTTTGTCAGTGTGGGGAATATGAAATGTAGAAATATCTTCCAGTGTGCATCTTAGGCTTAGAGTCTTAGAAAGCTGCTCAGAACATCAGTAGTTTAAGTGACTTGCCTATAGTAACAGAGATAGTATGTATCAAAGACAGGTTAAATAAATAACCGAATTCCACAGAGTAAGTTAATGACAGCTATAACTATGAAGTTTTCCCCAATTTCACTTCTGTTTTTTTATCCACTTGTACCATGTTGCCTAAGGTTATACTTATCAGGTTCATTATTCACCATGGAACTGTTCTGGGGGAGTTAATAAGTCATAAGATCAATCAAAAGGATATGTAATGGGAAAAAAAGCAGTATAGTGATAATCAGAACTGAGTTATGGCTCCAGTCTGCCATTAATTAGCTGTTGTGGTCAGTAAAACTATATGTGGTCGCCTTATTTCTGTCCCAAGTTTGGGAAAATTAGCTGGGGTTTCTAATATATTGCTACTTATAAATTAGAAGCTTTAGCACCAGTTTTGGGGCACTAAGCATTTATTAAAGCATATTAGGTATTAGTAAAGATAGGGCACATTGCCCTGAAAGTTAGGAAAATCTTGCTAGGATCTAGAGAACAAGAAGAGAAAAGGGTGCCTTCACCTATGAGTCTTAGGCCAAAAAACAAAAAAGGAAGTCTCTCTCCCTGTGTGACCAGAAGCTTCCTACAGGTCTCCTTACACACTGCTTCAAGCTAATTGGCTAGTATCACCCAAATCCATTGGTTCACTGGACTTGAGGGCAGTCCATGAGCAGAACATGCTCATGCTCAGAGTTCAGAGAACACACCCCCTGAGGGCCAAGTTCTCAGGTAGGTGTGGTTTCAACCAAGTCAACTTTAAGTGAGTTAATCAGCAAAGTCAATCCAATCAATCCCAACATTAGTCTCTCCAGCAGGGCCTCTGGGCATCCCAAAACCCATTATTTTCTCACACTGTGTAGAATTGGGCTACTCATATAACCTGTCAGCTTTCTCATTTGTAAAATGAGGAATTTAGATCTCTAGGTCTAGTTCTTCACTAAAAGTTCTAAGTTTCTCTCCTAAGGAGATGGGCATAAAGGAGATATACAGAAAAATGGTAAATCATCATGATCTCCTTTGCACAAGGAAAGCAAATGTAAATGGAGGCTGTTTTGCCCACACACTCATTCATTCAGGAAGTAACAACTTGGAATGGGAGGGAAATGTTTTAGTTCCTATGGAACTAAATTCTGTTGTCACTGTCAAGTTTTTTCTTAATTATTTTTAAAAGAGACCATAGTAAAGTTCAAACTATCCTCATATAGGTGACCTACAAATAATTCTTCTTCAAAATCTTCCCATTTGTTAGGCATGAGCTGACTTAAAAAATTGGTCTGGAGAAGTGTTAAAAAAAAAAACAAACAACAAACTCCTCTCCCTTTCGTATCTCAAGAAGGCATTATTCTTAGCCCCATGTGGAAAACAGAAGAGGCAGGATGGTTTCTGGAATAGTGTACTGAATTTGAAATTAGGAGAACCTGGGTCCAAATCCTGCCTTAAACACATACTAGGTTTAAGATCTTGGGCAAGTTACTTAACCTTCTCTGTGCCTCAGTTTCCTCATCTGCAATATAGGTGAGGGGTGGGGAGGGGGGTGAACTCAGTGGCCTTGAGGTCCCTTCTAAATCTATAATCCTAAGAATTTATCAACTCTATCCATTGTGCCATGTAGTTGCCCTATGCACCACCAGCTGCCCCAATTCTTATCTTCCTTTAAAGGCTCACCTCAGGTTCCAGAGTGATGATGATAATGACAATATCAGTGATGATGATGATATTTCTGGTGATCAGCTGTCCTGGTGGGGCATCTTATTGGGAGGAGTTATGATCAAGTACAGCTGCAGCAGTAAAAACCCTTAACTGGGAGAGAAGAAACCTACCAATCCCCTAATAGCCATTAACATATTCTTATAGCTGTATTAGTTCATTATTTTCCTAGCAGAAATTGGAGTGCTAGGAAAAAGGGACATAGTATAACTAAGTTTTCATTTTCATTAGGAACGTCCAGATGCTATTGCCCTCTTTGTTCCCTTCATTGTTTTGCCTAGAGGAAAGGTTCCTCATCATTATTCTATCAGGGATCCCATTGGCAATCTGGAGAAACCTATTGACCCCTTCTCAGAATGTTTTTAAATTCATTCAATAAAATACATAGAATCAGAAAGAATGTTAGTTATATTTAAATACAGTGGTCAAAATATTAAAAACAAAACGTGTTTATGGTCTCCTGGCTCTAGAGTTCTCTCTATATACCCAAAGGGATCAAGATGAAATTGATGGGATACCAGTTGATGAAGATGAAGAGTTGAACCAATAAGCATTAATATTCTTTGATCTTCCATGAAAGAGTAAGTTCTGTGATTCTATATTTGTGAAAGGGGGTTGATCAAGGGAGATCCTGATCAGCTTGATTAGCTTAAAAGGATTATAAGCCCTTATCCAAGCCTTTTGAGAGCATCTTTCTATGGAGGATGTGGACATGCCAACTAGCAACTTGTTGAAAGTACTGAAGAAATCTTCTGATAGTGTCTGAAGTTGTTCCAAGATGAATGAACTGGATCAGATTCCAGTGGGGCAGATGTTGTGATAGGAGCCATCCTTTGTTCTGGCCCATGCAAAGAAGCCTTCATTTCAAACTTGGTTGTCTTTTCATTCATATAACCTTGTCTGTGAGATTGTGAATGCAGTAAAGCTTAGAGTAGTCCTGGGTCCTCCCCAGGAACCTTTAATGTCGGCCTTGGCCCAAGGTAAATGTGCTCCAAAGGAAAGGAGAATACCTGGGCCCAGTTTTCAACAATTGGTAGTTAACTCTGTTGCAAGCACAAAGAACAGACCATATGGTCAGAATAATGAGAATTCCTGAACCTGAACATTCTGGAGAGAAGAGGGGAGATTTTTATGAGTTATGTGGTCCTCGAATCTAAAGAATGGGATTTGGCAATAGGCCTCAACCCTAGTAATTGCCTCTCTAGCAACCCCAGGTTCTTCAGAATTCTAGAATCCAATCTTCTGTCACAGATGAAGAGAGTTCCTGAAAGTTCCTCCCCAGCCTCTTGGGAAAAGAACATGTGGGTGATAGGAGATGAAAGCAAAGAACCAAAACTTGTCACTCTGCTATTACTGTGAGTTATTCTGACAGAGTTCGAACACCTAGTAAGAAGGTGGTTGTCTGTCTAGCAACCTCATGAACACTTCCCTTATTGAGAAGCTCAAGCCCCTATAAAACACCTATATGAATCTCTGCAGTGAAATGAGACTCACTGTAATAGGCTGTTGCCTCCCTAAGAGCACCACATATATTTCATTTCTGAAGAAAGTCTTTAGGGTGGTACTGTCAGTCTAGAGTACTAAATAGAGCCTTATAAAAAACAAGACATGCCATATAGCTCGTTTGTTTGTTGTTTTGTGGGATAGGGAGCTGCCTAGAAAGAAATTTTATGTTTATTTCCCTTCTGGTTTTGTAGAATGGGGTTATGAAGCTGCTGTGGGAAACACCCACAGTAACCAGGACCACCCACCCAAAAAGTAGTGAGCAAAGCAAGCTTTATTAGCGGGCTACAGAGCAGGTGGACACCTCAGAGAAGTGCCACACCTTGATGCCTGTTGCAGCAGGCTTTATCCCTTGGTCCCTAGTTCCCTCCCCTAGTTCCTCATTGGTGGAGTACTTGAGAGTCACAATCTTTGAGTCCATCCTACTTCATAGACCCACCCTCCGCATACAATACTTCCACTTCATATATCACATGTCTCATTATAATGTTAAATCTCCACCTAGGGGTGTGTTAGTTAATATGCAATTATCTTATTAAGCAAGTACAGTTAAGTTAGGGGTCTACTTCTGGTCAAGTCTAAGGGTCAGTTCTGCTAAATTGGCTTACATATCTATTTTTTTGTTGTTGTTGTTGTTGCTTTTTTTAGGAAATGGGGGTTAAGTGACTTGCCCAGCGTCACACAGCTAGTAAGTGTCAAGTGTTTGCAATTGTTTGAAAAGTGAGATTCAGCATAGAGAGGGAGGTGAATTGATTGTTCATGGGCTATGATGAGTACTTTATTCATTTTTTGCATTTTTTGCCAGCTTGAAGAGTACATGAAAGTTTTCTTTTTCCCAGTTTTTTTCTGGTTCTCAAGTCAAAGTATATAAGTCCACTGTTCTTGGGTATATTTTCTTTTCTTTTCTTTTTTTTCTCTCTCTCTCTCTCTCTCTTTCTTTCTTTCTTTCTTTTTTTTTTGCAGGGCAATGAGGGTTAAGTGACTTGCCCAGGGTCATACAGCTAGTAAGTGTCAAGTATCTGAGGCTGGATTTGAACTCAGGTCTTCCTGAATCCAGGGCTGGTACTTTATCCACTGTGCCACCTTGCTGCCCCTGGGTGTATTTATTCAAGGCTGAATGATCCTGTTTGGGATAGCTGTAAAGAATCCAGTAGCCTCCTTTGAAGCTACACAAAAAAGCCCTTTTGGTTGTGGTTGTTGTTATTTAGTTCTTCAGGCTCATGCAATTATGGAAGCTCAAATCCCCTGAATCGCCAAGTCAAAATAAAGCCAGCAGTAACCGGTAGTTATGATTGTTGCTCACCCCTTTCCCCCTGCAGTCAGTTTGAACATTGACTCGTCACTCCCCAGGAATCTTTCCCTCAATCCATACCCCAAACCTCCATTATCATGAACTAGCAGTAGATCTCAGGTCCAAGCTTCTTCCTCCATCCCACCACTGTCTGGTCCTGCTCAATCCAGCAAGGAAGTATATATACACACACACTCATATACATGTGCACACACAAAGTCATACATGTATACATGCACATGTATATGCACACACATATTACATACATACATGTATATCTATGTATGTATGTATACATATATGCGCGTGCGCGCGTGTGTGTGTGTGTATGTGTGTGTGTGTGTGTGTGTGTGTGTGTGCGTGCGTATAAAATCTCTAGTCTTTATTGGTACAGGTACCCAATTTCACCAGCACCTCAGCAGGATGTGCTGACTTCTACTAGACCTGACCTATTTCTATCTTCCCCGACTGCTCTTCTTTATTGTATGTCCACTCCATTAAACTGACTTGCTTTACTTTTGCTGTCTTGTATGCTCTGTGTATCCATGTACTAAACTGTGGGATCCCCAATGTTACTAAACCTATAATGAAATAGTAGGGTCTTGGCAGGAAATTCAGTTCAGTTCAATTAAAAACATAATAAATTTCTTGGCTAATTGCCAAATCCTTAATTCAATTGGCCTTTGTTAACCAAATATTGGTTCCTACTGTGCTGGGCACTAGGACTTCCCAATAAAGAACTTTTTCACTCTGATTTTTCACTTCTGGATCTCTTAAAGATAAATCAGGGTCACTGATGAGCCAAAGATTGAGTTCTGGCTGGCAGGGTGAGTGGTTCCTGAAAGTAAAACAGCAATGCAAAGAGCTTCTTCTCCAGGTATCATAGAGAGAGAATACACTCTTCTTGCTACATGTTCAGCATGTTCAGTTCTTAGAGAAATTCTGCTTTCCAAACTTTTAAAAATTATTTAATTCTGTTCCTTATAAAATGGTAAACAGGTAAGCATGTCTTAAGGAACTGTTCTAGGCACAAGCCCCCACCAGGGTTAGGGCTGAGCTGATAATTATATTGAAGGAGATGCTTGAGCTCAGTAATTAAGGAAACCAGGAATTCTAAGAGGGAAAGGTGAGGGTGCAGTGTCTTACAGACAATGCTAAAGCACAAAGGGAGAAAATGAAGTCTCCTATGAGTAATGAATATCAAGGAAGCCATTTTGCCTGGATCTTGGAGTGTGTAGAGGGAAGTAATACATAATAAAGCTGTTAAGGTAGAACAGTCATATTGTAAAGAGCTTTAATTGCTAAACAGAGGGCGTTTTTATATGAATCTAGAGATGAAAGAGAGTCACTGGAGCTTATTGAGTAGGAAAGTGACATTGGAAGACCTGTGCTTTGGGAAAAATCACTTCAGCAGTTATTGTCGAGAACAGATTGGAGTGACTTGAAGGAGAGAGACCAATTGGGAGGCTGTTGTCATCATTCAAGTGGAAGGATTTGAACTAAGGTGTTGACTGTGTGAGTAGAGAGGAAAGGGTATATGTGAGAAATATTGTGGAGGTAAAAATGGCAAGATTTGGCAACTGATTGAATATTATGGGTAAGAGCAAGGAGTCAAGGATGACACCAAGTTGTAAGCTTGAATGAGGAGAAGGATCCTGCTGCCTTTAAGAAAAATAGCTACATCCAGAGAGAAAGTGAACTGCAGGGCATAGGGGGGAAGGGTATGGGAAGCTGATGTTGGAAGCAAAATTACAGAGATCGGGATGGAAGTTTAAGGGGATTATAGAGTCTAGTGAATTTTTTTAAGGGTGGGGACACTTAATGTTTGTTGATGGATGCAAGGGGTACCTTTGACCCAAAGGTTATATTATAAATTCTTCCTTTTGCCCAACATAAATCCACCTTTCAGTCTATTACCAAATATAAAGTCTGCATTCTTGATATCTCAGGAATAGTTTTGGGCAAAGAAAACCCTACTCTGACCCAGAAACTAGCCAATGAAAGTGAGTAAGCAGCACACTGCAAGTCAGCTTGGCAAGGGGCAGTAAATATATAGTCCCTTTAGAAAATGAACACAAAATAATTTAAAGGTGCTTTTCAAATTTTGCTATTATTGTTCAGTTGTTTCAGTCATATCTGACTCTTCATGACCCCATTTGGGGTTGCCCCTTTTATTTACGTTGACTGAACAGCAACTTTGTTCCTATTGACTAGGGGACAATCTTGTAAACTTTAAGAGGTCAGACAATTTGGACTTCTCATCAGATCTAATAACAATATCCTAGGACTGGCAATGACCTGCAGACAAACTAGGCCCATCATAGTAAGGCAATTCCAGAATTCTACAGAGGCATCAACTCTTGGTACCCATCAGACAAATACTACTAGTAGGGTTTGAACTAAGGTGTTGACTATATGAGTAGTGAGGAACTTAATGAGGTCCCTACAAAGAGAGAAAAGGAATTCAAATAATCAGGAGCCATGAGTTTACCCTTTAGTGATATGAACACTTTAAATTTGTCCCCACTTTCCCCAGGGACCCTGTGTATGAGAAAGGGCAGTGTGTTCCTTCTCTTTGAGGAAATGTTTCTTTAAGGTGTCATGGCATGCAGAGCACCCCAGAAATTCTCTGGGGCACACCAAGGAAACTTCTCCTTGAGAAACTAAACCAGAGGACAGATAACACCTAGAGAGATAAGGTGAACCAAATCGGACTGAGCTAGCTTCAGATTCCTACCCTTCATTCTGGTCTCCCTTACCCTGGGGAGATAAATTTGGGTGTGGCTGCAGCCTTTGTGTCCTGGAGAGAGATCTGTAGCCACCCCTCACCCAATTCCTCCAGTCACTACCAGTGGGGGTTGGTCCTCCCTCACTAAAGGAACTTTTCACTGGCAGATGGTCCACCCCCATCAGTCCTCTATAAAAGTACCTTCCAGTCTCCTGTTCGAGGAGATCTGGTACCTCAGAGCCATGTGCTTTGTGCCTCTCTCCCCATGAGAAGTCCAAGGATTTCTTTCATGGTTTCCCTCCCTCCACCCTTCCCTTCCCTTGCTCCTAAATAAACTACCACTTTATTCTAACTACTTTTTGTGTGCAAGAGGGTGTAATTCTTTAAAGAGGAATTCCTAAGAACCCCAACCCATACCCAAACCCATACCCCATTTCCCCCCATTACAAAGGTGTCCTTGCTATACCTGTTTGATAAATTTGTTGTTCAGTTGTGTCCCTATATATTGATAAATATCCATTCCTAAAAGCTAGTAGTCAGCTAGTTGGCACAGTGGATAGAGTAGATAGATAGTTCAAATCTGTTCTCAGACACTAGTTATGTGGTCCTGGGTAAGGCACTTAACCCTGTTTACTTCAGTTTCCTCATCTGTAAAATGAGCTAGAGAAGGAAATGGCAAACCACTCCAGTATCTTTGCCAAGAAAACCCCAAGTGGGATCACAAAGAGTTGGACATGACTAAAAATGACAACAAAAACAACAAAGAGCTAGTTAACTTAAATGGACTGATGATTATCAATGGAGATCACAATGGATGGGGGTCATGAGAAACAGTGCTCCCAACCTCACAGAGTCACCCCTTGAGACCCCTGAAGGGAAAAGTAGTTAATTGTTCTCTGAGGACTTGGCCTTCAGTGCTGGTAGGAATTGGAGAAACAGTCTAGAGAAGGTCACACATAAATGTTGTCTTTCTTTAATAGAGTGGAAGCTCAAGGATAGAGTCTGTTTTTGCTATTCTTTCTATACCAGTACTTATCCCATGCCATATATATTATAAATATTTAATATGCCTCCATCTCAGCATTATCTCTTCCAATTCAATGGTAAGCTCAAAGAAGGCAAAGATAATGTCATTTTTCATTTTTGCATTCCCAGGGCTTTGCATATAGCTTAATATTTCTTGAATTAAACTGAATTTCAAAGAATTTTTTAATTTATTTGACATGATTTTTACCATGCTCAATTAAGTTACTCCAGCAGATTTTTACAGGAAAAAAAATCTTCCTGCCTTTTTCCATCTCAAGCTGGGGCAAATCCAGAAACTTTTTTTGCAAAAAAAAATTTTTTTTCTCCACTCTTGTCAACCTATTTTTCCAAAAGAGACATAGCATCTTAGATTTAGTGTTGGAAGGGACCTCAGAGTCCATCAACTCCAATCCCCTTATTTTACATCTGAGGGAACTAAAGCACTGAGATAAGTGACTTAGCCCAGAATCACAGAGCTTATAAGCTGCTGGGGTGGGATTTGAACCAAGTCTCTCTGACTTGGAGCTGGAACCTTTCACCAGTCCACAAGGCTGCCTTTCACAAGAGTTGGCATCTCACTTTTTGCTCCTTTATGCCATTCTTGCTATACTCATATCCGGCTGACTTTGTTTTTCTTTACATTGGCAGCTTTGTTTGGGATTTCTCCATGAAATGATATTTAATTTTCCAATTCATTGACTTTTATTGCATTTTTGTCACCTAAATTTGAGAATTTGTATGCGGCCTCCTTGGAGATCATTGTGGTCTTTTCTTTGGGGAGTCTCGCCAGTCTTGATTCTGATATATTGCCATTGTTAGGCATGGGCCCCAAAGGGCCTTTTGTTTTCTTTCTAAATAATAATTTATGTTTATATAATGCTTAACATTTTACAAAACACTTTTCCTACAATAAATCTATGAGGTAGGTTATGCAAGTATTCTTATTCCCATTTTGCATATGAGAGAACTGAGGCTGGGTTCTCTCAAATCATTTGCCTAGAGTTATATGACTAACATGTCAGAACTAAGACACAAAGGCAGTTCTATTGATGACTCTCAATTCAAAGTACAAGGGTTCAAATCCTACCATTGATACTTACTATCTGGGTAATCCTGGACCAGGGTAGCTAGGTGGCACAGTCGATAGAGCACCAGATCTGGAATCAAGAAGACTCATTTTCCTGAGTTCAAATCTAGCTTCAAACACTTACTAGCAATGGCAAACTACTCCAGTATCTTTGCCAAGAAAACCCCAAATGAGGTCATGAAGAGTCAGACATGACTGAAATGACTGGACAACAATGACAACAACAATCTTGGACTAGTAACAACCTCCTTGGACATCAGTTTCCTCATCTGTAAAGGAATTGAGCTAGGTGGTCTCCAAAGTCCTTTATAACTCTAGGTCTATAATCCTATGATCATATGGCCCTTTTCATTATGCTCTCTCCCCAGGTACATGGTAAACATTCAATCAAAAACATGTATTAACATGTATTAAGTGTTTACTATGTACTGTGAACTTTTAGGCAATGGGTATAAAGATAAATACAAAACAATACCTGTCCCCAAAAAGCTTTTGTTATATGGTTGGAAACATGTATACATGCATGTATACACATGCAGGTATATACACATATGTGTATGTATGTATAAATGTGTATGTATGTATATGTATATTATGTGTATGTATGTATAAATGTATACAAAATGCATCTATGAATATATATATATATATATATATATATATATATATATATAAAACACAAAATAGATGCCAGGTAAGTAGGGAGCTGGGGAATCAGGAAAGACTTCATGTAGAAGGTGACTCTTAAACAAGATTTTTGGGGAAATCAGGGATTCTAAGAGGCAGAGGTAAAAGGGGAGTACATTTCCAGGCATGGGAAAGAACTAAGTTAAAAGCACAGAAACATGAAATGAAATACTGTGTATGAGGGAATATAGGAAGGCTAAATTGCTTGGATAGTAGAAGGTCAGAAGAGGAATAGTAAGTAATAAGACTGGAAAGATAGGCTGGGTCCAGGTTGAAGGACTTTATATGTTAAAAAAAGAGAGAGAGAGATTGCTCCTGGAGATAATATAGTCACTGGAGCTTGCTGAGTAGGGCAGTGACATGGTCAGGATTACATTTTATGAAGATCATTTTGACATGTATGTGAATAATAGATTGGAATGGGAAAAGACTTGAGGCATGGGAATCAATTAGAAATTATTGCAATGGCCCAGGAAAGAGCTGATGAGTACCAATGCAGGATTGGGGGGGGAGGGTTGTGGGAAGTATAGAGAAGATGACAAATGAGAGAAATGTTGTAGAGGTAGAAACTGCAAGGTTTCATGACTGATTGTATTATGTAGAGTGAATAAAAATGATAAAGTAAGGATGACACTGAGGTGGCCGACTGAAGTGACTATCTAGTAATTTGACATTGTCCTTCACAGTAATAAGGAAGTTCAAAAGAAGGGTAGGCTCCAAGAGGAGCGTTATTGCTTGTGCCTACAGAGGAGCAGGAGCCCTTCCTTGGTAAAGACCAGAGCACTGACTAGGAGAGCAGTGACCATAACTCTCATCAGATCACATCACCTTAGAAGGAAAAAAACTCACAGATACCCTCCCCCCCACCCTGCCGAAACTAAACTTTTTAAAGCCTCAAAGAAAAATGCTAATTGGACACAAACCCAACAAGAATTCCTGCAAGAGTTGAAGAAATTGGTACAGGAAAAAATGAGAAAAGAAATAAGAGTGAAAGAAAATTATGAAAAGAGTATTAACAGTTTGGTAAAAGAGGCATAAAAATAATGAAGAAAATAACACCTTAAAAATAAAATTGACAATGGTAAAGGAGGCACAAAAATTCAGGAAAGAAACAGTAACCCCTTAAAAAACAGAACTGGTCAAATGGAAAAAGGGGTACAAAAAACTCACGGAAGAAAATTCCTCAAAAATTTGAATTGAGCAAGTGAAAACTAATGACTCCATGAAATATTAAGAGTCAATAAAATAAAGTCAAAGGAATAAAAAAACAACAGAAGAAAATGTGAAATATTTAATTGGAAAAACAATTTACTTGGTAAATAGATTGAGGAGAGATAATTTAAGAATTATGGATTTCCTGAAAGCCATAATTAAAAAAACCACTTAGATATCATATTTAAATAAATTATCAAGGAAAACTGTCCTATCTTAGATCCAGATTGTAAAATAAAAATTGAAAGAATACATCAATCGCCTCCCCTCAAAAAATCCCAGCAAGATTATAGCCAAATTCCAGAACTCCCAGGTCAAGAAGAAAATATTGCAAGCAGCCAGAGAAAAATAATTTAAATATGAAGGAGCCACAATCAGGATCACACAAGATTTAGTGGCTTCCATGTAAAAGGATATGATATTCTGAAAGCCAAAGGGCTTGCAATCAAGAATAACCTACCCAGAAAACTCAGTATAATAGTTCTGAGAGGAAGGGGGCAATGGTTGTTTAATGAAATAGAGAACTTTTAAGCATACATGAAGAAAGGACCAGAGCTAAATAGAAAATTTGACATTCAAACACAAGACTCAAAGGAAGCATAGAAAGGTAAACATGAAAGAGAAATCATAAGAGACTTCATAAAGTTAAACTATTTGCATTCCTAAATGGAAAGCTGATACATGTAACTCCTAAAAACTTTATCATTAGTAAGACAGAAGAAGTTTAGATGGACAGAGAACATGGAAGTGAGTTGATTGTATTGGGATGTTCTCAAAAAACTGAGGGAGTAAGAAAGGGGGATGCTTTGGGAAAAGGGGAATCACTAAAAAGTAGCATATGATTGTGATGGAGTACTATTACACTAAAAGAAATGATGAGTGGGACAGTTTCAGAAAAACCTGGGAAGACCTATATGAACTGATGCAAAGTGAAATGAGCAAACCCAGGAGATCATTGTATACACTAAAAACAATATTGTAGTAATGAGTAACTATGAAACACTTAGCTACTCTGATGAACACAATAATCCAAGGCAATTCCAAAAGACTCATGATGAAAAAATGTTATCCACCTCCAGAGAGAGAACTGATGAACTCCGAGTGCAAATTAAAATAAAATTTTCTCACTTTCTTTGTTTTTCTTGCTTTTTTGGCATCATGTGGCCAATATGAAAATGTTTTCCATGATTTCACATGTATAATTGATATCATATACTTGCCTTCTCAGTGGGTGAGAGAGAGAGTAGGAAGAAGGGAGAGAATTTGGAACTCAACATTTGAAAAAAATAATGTTAACAATAAATAAGTAATATATTTTAAAGGAGCAGATTCGTTTCAGTAGAGCTAATCCTAGTGAATTAAACACTTCTTAGACAGGTCTGTGTTCTCCTCAGTATAGATGACAGTTGCACCTTTTCCATACTTTTCCAGTCTATTCAGTACTATACTTTTTATGAGCTCACTGTAGAAACTCAATGCAAATAATCTAAAATCAGATGTGTACAGGAGCATTTGGACCTCACTATCTGTAAGAAATCTTTCTTTTGTTTGGACTCTGCTAAAGAGAGTTTAAGTGAGACTGGTGAATACCTTAAGTAAACAAATTATTAAATACAGATTAAAAAACTAATGATGATTTTTTCTTCCCTATGAAAAAGATTTTGAAAAATAATGTTTCTACCAAGCCAGCTGAGAAAATGCAGACCACAGTACAAAAGGATGCATGAGCTAAACATTCCAAATGCCCCCCCCCTGCTTTCTCTCTTGCCCCTCCAAATCACTGAGTCAGATTCATGTTTCTATGAAAGAAATGGAAGTAATTGGGTTATAATAAATCTCTACAGCCTGGCTTATGTAGCATATGCAAATGCCTCAAAATTTATTGAAGATCCCAGCTATTACTCATCTCAAGGAGAGCCCTCTAGAAGTACCTCCAAAGAAGGCAGGATTGCAGAACAAATTTGCATCTGTCACCCTCTCATCCATGAACTTTCTTATTGAGTTCTGCCACTCTGAACAGCTAGATCTGCTTTTTTGATGCTTTGTAGAAATCTAGATTCAACATAGCCATTCTTGGCTAAAAGAAGAGACCTTCCTTGGGGCTAAATAATTGCCCAGTTATGCTTTTTGTCAATTTATGCCTCTGTTTATACATCCTTCAACTACAGGTCACCGAAATGCATTAAACAAACTACTCTGCAGGCTCATTTAAAATGAAAACATATAAATCAAGTACAATGAAATAATGTAGGCAACATCATCCATCAAAATATTATTCCTAGGTAATGAGGTTAGGTGCTGAGCTTGGTTTACGGGTAGTAAAGTCATCTTATAAAACAGCTGAAATATGAGAGTCACATGCCCAAGTGTTTGTGGAATAGATCATCTTGCAAGCAAGTTAATTCTCCCTTCCAGGGAACATGTGGCAGATTTATGGCCCATCTGTCACTTGAAAGTTCACTTTGGTTTTTAATAGCTCCAGAATTCCTGAGATTGGAGGCCAGGAGAAGAGAAGAAGCAGTGACTCGGCCCTGGCAAGGGATTCCTTATTCCCTGGTCCTTACTCTGTGACTAGAAACATTAGTCCAGCTTGTTTTCCTGTTTCAGTATCGACAACAACAACAAAAAACTGCCTAGAGCAGAGGTTCTCAAATATTTTGGTCTCAGGACCCCTTTACATTAAAAAATTATTGAAACCCCTGAAAGAGCTTTCATTTATGTCAGTTATAGTTATTGACATCTACTATATTAGGAGTTAAAATTCTTAGTATTGTTATGAAAATAATTTTAATCTTGCAGACCCTCCAAGTTTCTCCAGATCACACTTTGAGAACAGATGGCAAAAAGGATCTCTTCCCAGATGAGATAATAATTGTAAAGCACTTAGTACAGTGCCTGGCACACAGTAAGCACTATATAAATAATAGTGATATGATGGTGATGGTGGTGGTAGTGATGATGGTTGGGGGAAATTGGTGGTGATGGTGATGGTGGTGGTGGTGGTGGCAGCAGCAGCGGCAGTGATGGTGATAATGAGGATGGTAATATTTGGAGAGTTCCATTAGATATTCCCATAAGAACCAAATCTCTGGATCAGAGGCTTTTAGGTTGAGGTCTATGAATTTTTTTAAAATATTACTGATGGAGATTGGTATCTCAGAGCCACTCTCTCTGTGCCATGCCTTTCTTCCCATGAGAAGTCCAAGGACTTCTTTCATGGTTTCCCTTCCCTTCCCTTCCCTTCCCTTCCCTTCCCTTCCCTTCCCTTCCCTTCCCTTCCCTTCCCTTCCCTTCCCTTCCCTTCCTTCCCTTCCCTTCCCTTCCCTTCCCTTCCCTTCCCTTCCCTTCCCTTCCCTTCCCTTCCCTTCCCTTCCCTTCCCTTCCCTTCCCTTCCCTTCCCTTCCCTTCCCTTCCCTTCCCTTCCCTTCCCTTCCCTTCCCTTCCCTTCCCTTCCCTTCCCTTCCCTTCCCTTCCCTTCCCTTCCCTTCCCTTCCCTTCCCTTCCCTTCCCTTCCCTTCCCTTCCCTTCCCTTCCCTTCCCTTCCCTTCCCTTCCCTTCCCTTCCCTTCCCTTCCCTTCCCTTCCCTTCCCTTCCCTTCCCTTCCCTTCCCTTCCCTTCCCTTCCCTTCCCTTCCCTTCCCTTCCCTTCCCTTCCCCTTCCCTTCCTCTTCCCTTCCTCAGCCCTGAAATAAACTATTCTAACTGCAAAAAAATGACTGATAACTATATTTCAATGTAATTTGTTCTTTCATCATATCATGTATGTCATTTATTTTAAAGCCATTCCTCTCAGAAGGTTCCAGTTTATTAGGCTGCCCAAGGGGGCCATGACACACAAAAATATAGACTCCTCGTCAAGGGATTTGTGACCTAACAGTTCAATATAAGAAATATGCCCATTCTACTATCTTATCAGTGTAATATAGACAATCAAGAAAACACAGTACAGAACTGCTTTATAAGGTAAAGAAGTACCCATAAAAATGCTAGTTACATCAGTTTTAGATAATTGAAATTCAGTAGTGGATCAGAGGGAAATATGGGGATAATATCCTAGAAAGAAGTATATCCTTGCCATGTCTCTGTCTGACAATTGTCCAAAGACTGCTAGCACTAAATGCCACTAAATTGATAGTAATTGGTACTAAAAAGGGGGTATTGAGAGATGGGCTCCTCAGGTAGGGGGCAGCCTTAGCCCTTTTCCCTGAGTACAAACATATAGACACTGGGGCACTGTATACCATGGTCAGAAACACATGAAAAGCTCCTCAGGGATATGCAGAAATCCCTTGCTGGTTTTTCCTAAATAGAAGGTAATCACAGAAGAAAACTCAGCAGTCATCTAGGCCAAACCATCCCCCACCAGAAATTGCATGACAAGTAATTGTCTAGTTTCTGCTTGAAGACTTCCTGGAGGGAAGAGGTGGAAAGGAGCCTATCACCTTTTTTTGTTTGTTTGTTTTTGTTTTTTGTTTTTGTTTTTGCGGGGCAAGGGGGGTTAAGTGACTTGCCCAGGGTCACACAGCTAGTAAGTGTTAAGTGTCTGTGGCTGGATTTGAACTCAGGTACTCCTGAATCCAGGGCCAGCGCTTTAACCACTGCGCCATCTAGCTGCCCCAGCCTATCACCTTTTAAGACAACCTATTCCATTTTTTTGGTACTTGTATCTGCCTGCTGTGTAATATGCACTTAATAAATAGTTATCATTATCAATTGCTTGATTGGTATCTCCTTAAGTTGGATAGTCACACTGAAAAAGGCAATAGCAGATCCCCTGAAGTATATTCAGCAATAGTAGGGTAGATGTGCCAGTCCGTCATAGCTTAGACAGCAGAGGTCCTCAAAGAGTCCCAATGTTCCATGAAGGAGGAAGGAAGAAGATGCATGTGAGGGGAGTTTTCCAAGTAAGAAGTGATTATCAGTGTACTAGAATGTCAAGGATGCCTTGTGTTTCTGGAACAGGTTTTCCTTAGGTAATGGTTCTGAAAACAACCCTTCTTAGTGAAAACTATAGGAAACTACCAACACCTTCAAAGGGAATGCAGACACAACTTCCCAGGCTCTAGAGAGATGTTCACATCTTGTACTACTCCTTTCTGCTCTGCTATGGTCTGAAGATGGAGGCCTCCAATTATATAGTTTGAAAGCTTCTTTAGCTGAGGAGCCAAAGCAGGCCACTGTGGAGAGACTCCCATTCAGGGAAGTGCAGAAAGTATCTGCATAGTTGTCCAAAGGTAGAAGTCAGCTACTAATGATACAGGATAATGTTCAGCTGTCTTCAGACACCTCTATACTAAAATTGCTTCTGTGGCTTCTATCAAAGCACTTGTCATTGAGCAGTTACCACTGCCCCTGGCAGTACTACTTTCCAGAAGGAAATTGAGTCAGTCCAAAGAGGTGGTTTTCCTGTAGGAGGGCATCCATATTCTGGAGGGCTGAAGGGGAGGAAAGAAGTGAAGGGAGACAATTCAAGTTGTTTGTACCTTAGCCGTATGTCATGGAGTCTCAGATTAGTAGTATACCTTATGTAGCATATAAAAAGGGGCCTCCAAGGAGGAGTATTTTCCAGAGCAGGCAATATAGTGGGTAGAATGCTAGACTTGGAATCTGGAAGACCTGGGTTCAAATCTAGCCTCAGGCACTTACTAGTTATGTGACCATGGGCAAATCACTAAACCTCTGTTTCTTCTTCAGTAAAATGGGGGTAATAATGGCACCTCCCGCCCAGGATTATTGTGAAGATCAAATGAATTAACATATATAAAGTGCTTTGCAAACCTCAAAGCCCTTTAGAAATGCTATCTATTATTAACAAGAAAAAACCGATTGCAGCTGCAACTCCCAATCTTCTTGAAAGCTTTAAACAAATCATAGTACTTGGGCCTTGATAAGGCAAAGAGCAAACACAAATAGAGTATGATATTAAAAGTGTACCAACCACCGAGAGCTCAGTGGAGGGTGTGGGGGAGTCTTTTTCTATCTCCCCTAATGCATTTCTGTAATCCATCCCTGTCTGAGCTAAAAAGGGCTCTGTCCAAGCTCCTATTTTTTTTTTTTGCCCCCATTCAACAAACTGCTCTCTGGGTTGATAATGCAGAGGCAGCAGGAAAGCGTTAATCTTCATCTCTACCTCAAACTTCAGACTGACTTGATGGTCAATGAATTCAAATGAAAGCAAGAAGTAAGTGAAAACAAAATAACCAGCCACATCCAGACTTTAGACCAAAGTAGCCCCTGCATGTGGCAGCCAGCAAGGGCTGATTCCTCAGCATGGAAAGTGCACCATCTTCTTTTAATGAAAAAAGCCTTCATAAAGTCAGCTAAGAAGGAAAGGCTGAAAAGTTTTTGCTCCAAGAAAACAAACACCATGATGGCTGTAACCTGCCCTGAAGCACAAACACCAAGAGAATCAATGAGTACTTGGTGTAGCCATATTTCCTGGAAGCAGCTTCTCACAAGACCCATGTAACCTCCCTCTTCCTGCCATGGTTTGAATGAACAAATGAAAAGGAATTTATTGATCACTTGATACATTTCAAGTATAGCATACATAGATTCTAGACTTAACTCCCCCAATCCCCTTGGCAGGCTGGGGCTCCAAAGCAAAGCGAGCTACTGCTCTCTTCAAGGTTCTAGGAGATCTTGAAGGGTTTGGGTAGATTTCCAGTACTATAGTTAATGAGACCCTACTGATGTGCTCCCATGATTATACACTGATATCAATTGGTCAGTCAAATTTAATTAGCTTTTATAAAGGAGTTATTTGCTAAAATTGTATAGTAAGAACAACTGGCACAAAAATCCCCTCAAAAGTCTGTGACACATTCTCCCACCAGTGCATAAAGCGTCCAAGGGAAAGTGGACTTGAGAGTACATGTGGTAAAGAGATAATTCAAAGTTTTTGGAAGTTTTTTTTACCTTGGACATTGTCTGCTGGGTTCCTGATAAGGCCTGGAATCTGCCTTTACTAATGACATCCAGTCTTTCCTTAGCTCTCAATAAAGATCTTACTCTAAGCTGTTCTGGGGACACTTCTAGGATGTCTATGAGAAAATGCAAGTCCTTTGACCCCTGAAACTCACAAGATTCTCCTCTTGTTCAAAGAGAGCAGATAGAAGGACAATAAGGCTGAGACCAACACTAGGACTATTCTCTTCCCTATAAAATGATTCTTTCTCAGGTGTTTGGTGGGTGACCCCCATTACTCTGCTGCCAGATGCTCAAATCTTTCTGTTCCCAAAATGACTGTTTTATACAAAAGCCACAGGGAGTAAATAAGCCTCCCCAACTCATTCTAAGTCTCTTCCTTGGGGCTTCACACTATTTCATCCAATGACCTTTAAGGACTTTAAAAATTAGCAAGTACATTTTCTTCAATATAATTTCCATTGTTAAAATTGTTTTCATTTCAGATGTTGAACCATCTGGAAGTTCCAAGGGCTTTGGTGGTAAGACCTTTCCTTTTTGGATCTTAAGTAGCTGTGGCTGTGGATGAAATGGAATAAGCACAACACATGAAGTGTATTTAGGTCTTAACAGGGGTAATTACTTTGGCCAATGGCTGAGGGAGCCAAGCTAAAAACAGCATTGGTAGCCTAGCCTCTTACTTCCTAAGCTATTGATTGCTTGAAAGTCATAAGGTAATTGTCTTAATTTTATATTCATTTTTTCACCATATAGAGAAAGGTCTGGGTTATCATTCTTTACTCAAAAAGACACATACTTAATAAAGAATATTAATTAAGCACCTGTTATGTATCAGGCACTATGCTAAGCATTGTAATCCTACAACAGACCCCAAAGGTTCAATTCCATAAGAACAAATTACAAATTATAATAGCCCTGAGGTTAGAACAGGTACTGGGTGTCACAAGTGATTTGGGGGAAATATGTAGCAGAAAGATTTTAAAATAAGGAACAAGTGAGCACAAAATTCCCTTTTCATTATTCATATAATTCATATAAATCCTAAAAATTGTGGGGTTAAAGACACCTTTTTTGTTTAGATGCAGACTATGTCTTCCCTTCTATTACAATGGCACAAGATTCATAGTTTGGCTCCAAGTATTCACTTGATATTGAAGAGATCTTTAGAAGAACTGTGATCAGTGGAAACTTTTATGTTATTTTATTTTAAAGTAATGGAATAAAACAAGGATTTCCAAGACAGAGTACAATAAAAAGGATGACTGCATATGAAACTCAATCTACTATGCGCAACTTGCCTTTCCTTTCAAATATACAACAAAATTATAATGTAAATTTCTTTTTTTTCTTCCCTTACCTCCACTCCTGCCATAGAGATGGATACCATTAGAACCAAATAGGTGTGTGTGTGTGTGTGTGTGTGTGTGTGTGTATAAAATCATTCTATACATGCTTCTATTTATCAATTCTTTTTCTGGACGCAAGTAGCATCTTTCTTCATATGCCCTTTATCGTTAATTTGGATATTTATAATACTCAAAATTAAAATCACTCAAATGTTCTTAAAACAATATCACTATTACTAAATACAATGATCTTTGGTTGTGCTCATTTTACTCTTCATTATTTTGTGTGAGTACTTCATTGTTTTTCTAACATCATTGAGCTCATCATTCTTATAACACAGTAATATTCTATCACAATCGTATACCACAACTTGTTCAGCCATTCTCCAATTGCGGGGCATCCCTGAAATTTCCAGTTCTTTGCCACCACAAAGAGAGCTGCTATAACCATTTTAGAACATATAGATTCTTTTCTTTTTTTCTCTAATTATCTTTGGAAATATAACAAGTAATGGTAATGTTGGGTCTAAGAGTACATAGGTAGTTTAATACCTATTTGGACATAATTCCAGATTGCTCTCCAAGATGGTTGAATCATTTCACAATTCCACCAATGAGTTAGTGTCCCAATTTTTCCATATCCCCTCCAACATTTGTCACTTTCTCCAATATTTTAGTCAATCTGGTAAGTAGAAAATGATATCTCAAGGTTGTTTTGCATTTCTCTAATCAATAATGATTTACAGCATTTTTTCATGTGATTATTGTTTTGATTTTTTCATGGGAAAACTGCCTATTCATATTCTTTGATCATTTATCATTTAGGGAATGACTCATGTTTTTTATAGATTTGACAAAGTTCTTTATATATTTAGATATAAGACCTCTGACTGATTAACTGTCTAGAAAATTCTACCTCCTCACTCCCATTTTCTGCTTTCTTTCTTTTCTTTTTTTTTTTAGTGAGACAATTGGGGTTAAGTGACTTGCCCAGGGTCACACAGCTAGTAAGTGTTAAGTGTCTGAGGCTGGATTTGAACTCAGATACTCCTGACTCCAGGGCCGGTGCTCTATCCCCTGTGCCACCTAGCTGCCCCTTCTGCTTTCTTTCTGATCTTGGCTACATTTGTTTTATTTGTACAAAAACTTTTAAATATCATGTAATTGAAAATATACATTTACACCTAACTTTGTTCTCTGTCTATTTGTAAATTATTTGCCTAGGCATAAGTCTGATAAGTAACATGTTCTGTGTTCTAATTTTCTTGTAAAAAAATTCTCCATATTTAGGTCATGCATCCATTTTGACCTTACCTTGGTAAATGATGCAAGATATCTATGCCCAGTTATTTTCATTCACCATTTTCCTTCTCAACCTATGTTTTCTTTCTTTCTTTTTTTTTTTGCAGGGCAATGAGGGTTAAATGACTTGCCCAGGATCACACAGCTAGTGTCAAGTGTCTGAGGCCAGATTTGAACTCAAATTTGAACTAAATTCAGGGCTGGTGCTTTATCCACTGCACCACCTAGTGCCCCCCCCAGCCTATCTCTTCACCCTATCCCTTTTACCTTCTCTTCTGTCCTTAATCTCTTATTATTTATTTTACTCACCCCTCTAAATGTCCCTCCCTTATCTATTTTTATCTTACCATTCACCACACCCTCCTAATCTTAATTTATTTGCCCTTCTAAAAATTTGTCCCTCACCCTATTCCCCAGTTTTATCACCTTTCTAGAGTTCAGAAGACTCCTAAACCTCTTTAGATGTATAGTTACCTCTTCAACCTAGATGAGAGCAAGGTTCCCATATTACCAGTCCTCTACCCCAACCTGTATTAGTTCTTTCTTTCATGTCCCATTTTCATGAGATAATTTCTCCTTTTAAACTTTTCTTACCCAATTTGAGTAGGTCTTGGAACATTATCTTTTGAAGAGCAATGGAACTTTAGCCAAGAATAACTTATCCAGCAAAATTGAGTATAATCCTGAATGGAAAAAAAAATTGATGAACTGACTTTCAGGTGTTTGTAACAAAAAGACCAGAACTCAGTAAAAAAAAATTCAATATAAATGATCCCAAAGAAATATAACAAAATCAGTAAAGACTAATTATAAGGCACTGATTGAGGTCAAACTGTTTACTTATGATATATGAAAATGTTATTAATATTAGTAGTAATAGAACTCTTAAAATTGTTACCATTACTAAGGTAGTTTGACAGAAAGGTTGGTGCTGAGTTGTAAATGATGAGATAGAAAGTTTTTGATGAGACTTGAACTCTTTTTGCTCCCCCTTGATTCTAGTGAGCAACACCAGGAAATAAAACAGACCTTGGGAATCTGACTGAAGAAGCAGCTGTTGGGGATTCTGGTAGACTTGTGGACAGTATAAATGGTGTCCTTGTGGGGACACATGAGCCAACATTCTGTGAGAATAAAGGAGGGCATGGATGGAGCGGAATGAGGTAGAGTATCACTTAAACCCTAGAATCGTAAAGCTTGAGTGAGCACAGAGGGAAAGGAAAGACTGTGTTCCCTACTGATTTCCTTGATTGTATCCTTCTTTTCTCTTTCCCCGTCCTGCTTCGGTGTCAGTCAGTCCCAGTACAGGAGGTTAGAAAGAGGCCAAAGTTCCCTTCCCTTGTTGATACTATCTCCCACTCTCAATTCACTCTACTTTGTAGTTGGTTCAGTCATGTCTGACTCTTCATGACTCCATTTGGAGTTTTCTTGGCAAAAATACTGGAATTTTTTTTGCCATTTCCTTCTCCAGCTCATTTTAAAGATGAGGAAACTAAGGCAAACAAGGTTAAGAGACTTGCCCAGGGTCACACAGCCAGTAAGTGTTTGATTTGAACTCAGGAAGATGAGTCTTCCTAACTCCAGATTGGGCACTTTATCTATTGTGCTACTTAACTCCCCTGCAGCTACTTTAGTCACATAATTTCCCCTTAGACATAATAAATAAAAGAATTTATTGCTTTCAGCACTGGCCTATCTAATTCTTTTGCAGAACTTTTTAGTCCTATCACAGAAATGAAACCTGTCTCCAAATAAATTTCACCTCTAGGGGGCATTGCTTGCCTCTATTGTGATCCAGTACAACCACAGGCATCAAGCACTTAATACTGCCTGTGCTCGTGCAGGCAATTGCATATTGTACTTAACTTCAAAAGTTATATTTGGAGGATATGCTGTGGTATGCTGGTAAATGTTTAGCAACCAATTCTTGAAAAAAACATACACATGACATACTTTTAATTTTAATCTCCATTATTAGCATTTTTTCTACCACTTTCTTGTCTTGATAATCAATGAAACAATAAATCAAGCCTTGATTTATAGTGTTTGTTCTACTCACACTGAAAATTTAACAATTGACCCTCCTGAGCCAGAATGAGCTGGCTCCAGCATCATAGTCCTAGGGAATATGTCAAGCTATCTATGATTCTCAGATAACTATTATTTTCTATCACCTAACTGCTCCCCTTTTTGGGTAGTAGTATTCACCTCCTTAATCTATAGATACATGTGCCTTTATCCAGTTAAAATATTATCTTAGCCCCTGCAGACTGATAAAAGCCTACTCTTCTGTTTCCTTTTATGTTACATTTCCTTGAATTCTAAACACATGTGCATGCCATAATGGAATGGACCAAAGAAATATGACTTGACTGAATACAGTATGCTCATTACCATAAAATTCAAAAGAATAAAATCAAAATATATTAAGACTACTTTATGGACTGTGAACACATGACTTTTCCCAGATGCAAGCAGCCCACAATCTACAGGTATGATTCAAATGCAGTTACTTCTTGGGCACAGTTCAGATTCTTAGACTCAGCTGCTCTCCCAAAGAGCTGCAAGCATCTCTAGCACTGGAGTTAGCAAACACCCCTAGCACTCTCTCATCCAAGCCTGGGTGTCCTTTATCTATTTTTTCCCACTCATAGATTCCTGAGTGGTCAAAGTCTAGTCAGTTGAATAACCTGGGATCCAAGATTATTTCTTTTTGTTGTTGTTGTTGTTGTTTTGTTTGTTTGGTTTGGTTTGGTTTTGGTGAGGCAATTGGAGTTAAGTGACTTGCCCAGGGTCACACAGCTAGTAAGTGTTAAGTATCTGAGGCCGGATTTGAACTCAGGTCCTCCTGAATCCAGGGCCGGTGCTTTAACCACTGCGCTGCCTAGCTGCCCCTCAAGATTATTTCTTGATGTGGCTACTTTTCTGCTCACAGTTCTGTTGCTGGCATTAACTTCCAAACCTGCCCTCTGACTGTTTCTCAGGGTACTCTAGGCTGACTCTAATCAGTCTTTACTACTGTCACTTACTAATAGAGTAGTAGAAAGGACATAGGAGGGGGCAGCTAGGTGGTACAGTGGATAGAGCACTGGCCCTGGAGTTATGAGTACCTGAGTTCAAATCTGGCCTCAGACACTTAACACTTACTAGCTGTGTGACCCTGGGCAAGTCACTTAACTCCAATTGCCTCACTAAAAAAAAAAAAGGGGGGACATAGGAATATGCCACACAGAAGGAGACTCCTCCAGTCATCATTACTCCCATATCCTGGAACCACTATTCTTTCAATAATCATCTAACCCACGTCTTACATTATATCTGCCTTAGTACTTTTTGTCTTTTTGGTATATCAGTCATCAATTTTGGCCATGCTCACCTCCAAAACTTTTGTGGGCAAAACTAAGTCAAGGCAAGGGCGCCAATGGCTCCTCAGATAAGACATAAATATAGCCCTCATTACATCCATAAATGCAGACATATTTGAGAAGGATGAAAGCAATAACAACTAGATAGTGAGCAGAAAGACTTCATGAGTGAGCTCTAATGCTTGAGTTCTTGGAAAAAAAGGATTATAGAAGACAGAATAAGGAAGGAAAATGTTCTGGGCACAGTGGACAGCTTATATAAACAGTTGGGGGTGAAAGGTAACAAGTGGAGTTTAGGAAACAGTAGGTCAACTTGGCTAGAATGTGGAGTCCTAAGGAGGAAACATGGTGCACAAATAGGGAAATATAACAGATGCATATGAATGAATGCACTTTTTTACAGGGTAGGAGTAGGTATCCACTCAAAACTAGGGGAATTATGGCAGGCTATTAAAGAAAGAATAGACAATTAAAAATCAAACTAGTATATCATCAGCTCTGTATTTATGTTTTGGGACAGTGAAACATGTCCAGAAAAATGAAAGAAATAGGCTCCACAAATAAGGATTCACTTGCAAGCTTCCCACTGTCTTGCCTCAAAGAAGAACCACTTTTCTTTGGGTTTCTACATGACATCCTGGTCTATTGTCTGCTGTTGTTTCCTCAGAAGTCCATGACTGTGTGTATCATTCAAAACTATGCTTCAGTGTGTTCTTCCAGGGTCCTATTTGTCTTCCATGCTTCAAATTACCTCATGTTAGTTCTCAACACCTCTGTTGTTTCATTTCCCTGTTATCATGTTTATTTCCTACACAAAATCTGCCCACATCCCGCCCAATATAGTTCTGCTCTGGGGATATTAATTCCAGACAAATGAAATGATTGCATTTTGGGAACTCACAGTTGGAGATCCTGTCTTTTTACTTAATGTATGGCCCACAGGTGTTAAAATAACCAGTATCTGGGGTAACTTTTCTTGGATCTTGGTAAATGTCCAGAATTGAGCCTTACATGGAAGTTGCCTGTTAGATGTTGACTCATATTGCATGTATAATTGGACTGCATTTTTAGTCACTATTTTAATAAAACTGTTCCATTATAGTATCTTGTGTTTAATTTTTTTTAAAAGTTATCCATTTCCCCACAAGTCCTGATCCCCACAATTTCCATAAATTTAATTCTTTCTATGGCAGTTTTGAATTTTTAAGATCCTCATTGAATATAGGCTAGACAGATAGAACGGCATTTCTGTAAATATTCCAATTGTTCTGGAGTTAATGACCATACTAGCTCCACATTCAGTCTCCTCAGAAAGGCTATACTAATCTTCTTGGTTTGGTTTTCTAGTCTATCCATAGTGCCCATAAAATTATTCAATGTTCAGGATATCCAAAAACTCAAATGGATCTGTGATTGCATGTGCTCAGATTACAGATTACAGATCACAAACCATCTATGCCTGCCTATCCAATGAGACTTGTCCATGAGCCCCCCATAAGTTCAACATAGAGGGCCCACTCAACATTCAAGGGGAGCTCCTTGATTTCACTAGATAATTAATGACTATTATTCCAGCACATGGACAGCCCTTTGGTTATCTCTTACTCTTCTCCTGTGACCAGGTCATCTTCTTTTTTGAGTGTACCTTTCTCTAATGACATCCTTTGCTTCAGTTTTTCATGCTTCCTTATGTGGGATATGTTATACCTGTTCACACCTATTACATGCCTTCCCATTGCTCTCTGAGTGAAACTTGTTCTTTATTCTTCAGAAACTGTAGTGTTCCATGACTCAGAGCCACATATCAGTATAATATTGGACATATATATCAGGGACAAATTCAGAATTACTAAAAGAGCTTTGCAACTACTCAAAGACAATTGATCCCATCCTCCTTCTAATTCTGGGCCCAACTTATTGTCTATTTTCAGTGTCTATTCAAGCTATATGTACTGATAGATAAGCCCTGTAAGTTGTCCATCTAACTAGATGTCATAGTCTGGACAATAGCAATTCTTCATCCACTTGGCTTCTCCTCTGTGGATGATTTAGGCCAAATTCTTTTGAATGGCTATGGATCTCACCCAGGGTTTTCTGCAATGTTTGAGGGTTTAATGCAACCAATAAAACAATGTCATTCCCAAAAAGGAGCCTCTGGAGGACCTCACTTTCTATAGGGAATCCCTCTTCAATTTGGATTTTGTGCGGGATTTCATTTATGACAGTGGCCAACACCTTTGATGAGTACGTACCTCCTGTTTTATACCTCACCTTGTATTTATGATCAAATTGCTCTTCTCATTATATCTTCATGGGTGAAAAACAGAGAAGCAAATCCATCTATTACAATCACCTTGGACAGTTCCTAGGGGAGAGCACAGCACCTTTCTCCTAAGTATCTCATAATGCCATATGCTGTAAAGCACTACAGATATGTAAGGTGGTTCTATTATTATTAATATTTACTACTTGGGACACACGATCTCATCAATGTGTTTACTCCTTCCCGTGGTGAAGATCACAAGCCATTTATGCTTCTTCATGGTGTGAAACTCTTATCCACATTCTATTGTATGTGTTTCAAAGGGCATCCGCCTAATGTGTTGGGGGCTTTCCTGCTAATCTTTTGACCTTATGTGTGTATCACTGGAGCATGTGGTCTATCCATCTGTTATATGTCACTCTCACTACAAAAATGTTCCACAGACTTTTCTTTTTTCTTTTTTTTTTTTAGGGCAATAGGGGTTAAGTGACTTGCCCACAGTCACACAGCTAGTAAGTGTCAAGCGTCTGAGGCCGGATTTGAACTCAGGTCCTCCTGAATCCAGGGCCAGTGCTTTATCCACTGCACCACCTAGCTGCCCCAGCCTTTTCTAATCATACATGTCTTTGATAGTATCTTGTATGCACAATTTATCATTTGTAATGTTTCTCAGGTGTTTGTCACTGTCATGGAGGCTGTCTAGTGCACAGTAGAAATGGAAAAGGGATTCCCTAAATATGGTGAGACCCTCCAGATGTTCCTGCTTATATATAACACTGTGCTGATTTCATCAAGCCCAAGAATATTGCAGTGTCTCCTAAATTATACCCAAATCACTAAAAAGAGTTTGGTCAACCTATGTACATAAGAAAGATCAAGTAAATAGAGGCTATAAACATGGAACCACTGCAGAAATACCTGTATCTTGGACAGGCACCAATGGACAGTGAATTAACCCCAGAATCAAATAGAGGGAAGTCAACAGCCTGGATTGCATCAGGAAACTACTTAGTACTTTCAGTGACCCTGAAATAAAATAGCATCTTTTTAATACCAGTGTTCTTTTGTTTATGATACATGGCTACAAATCATGGAACGCCACAACTGCCTAAGAATCAAAACTTCTGGTCATCCAAAAGGCAAAGGAGAGATGTATGATAGGCATAAATATTGTTATTATCATGGGTTTTTATATCTATGCATAAGTGAATTGATCTATAGCTTTTTGAGAATCCTTTTTCATCTGTGATTTTGTTTTCCATTCTCTGGGGGATTTGAAATTGATTCATTCCTCTTTAGTACAATCTTCCTTTAAAAAGTCAGTAAACTTAGTTCTGGCAGCCACCTCAAAGTCTGTTCATTGGAATTTAATTCGAGCTTGGCTGTGATCTCATCCATAGCTTTGGCATTCAACATGCCCACTTGGCAGGGCTCCAACAAACCAGTCAGTTCTCTATATTACTGTGGCTGTCATGTTGTTAATCCTACTGGTTAAAAATAGTAAAAAGCCCAATGTAGAAAAAAATAGATTTGCTTCTGATCCTACTTCCATTTTGCCCTTCACTTCAAGTCTCTACCCAATTCCCTTTCTTTCTAGTTCCTCTGGATTTTATTACAGACTGTGTAGACCACCCTCTGGAGATGACAATAGTGTTGATGTTCCAGCAAGTATTCTGATGCTCTGCTGGGGGAAAGCTGGTGGCATCTTATGAATGTTTAGACCTTGGATCTGAAGAATCTTACTCTTACTAGTCTGGCTTCAGCATAAACAGTGCTGGCTAGTCTAGTACTAAAAGCTCAGCAACTCAGTCCTGGTTGAGTGAGATTGGTAAATAATATTTGTTAGATTAATAAATAATAATTTTATATAATACTTTAAGTTTTTCAAGATACCTTGCATAGACTTTCACTTTTGATTTTGATCACCACTGCAATGCTATGAGTTAGTATTATTATCCTAATTTTACAATAAGAAAAATGAGGTTAAGAGAGGTTGGGCTGGGGGCGGCTAGGTGGTGCAGTGGATAAAGCACTGGCCCTGGATTCGGGAGTACCTGAGTTCAAATCTGGCCTCAGACACTTGACCCTTGCTAGCTGTGTGACCCTGGGCAGGTCACTTAACCCCCATTGCCCTGCAAAAAAAAAGAAAAAAGAAAAAAGAAAAAAAGAGAGGTTGGGCTAGGGGCAGCTAGGTGGTGCAGTGGATAGAGCACCAGCCCTGGAGTCAGGAGTACCTGAGTTCAAATCCGGCCTTGGACACTTAACACTTACTAGCTGTGTGACCATGGGCAAGTCACTTAACCCCAACTGCCTCACTAAAAAAAAAAAAAAAAGAGAGAGGTTGGGCTACTTGCTTATGGTCACACAGTCAGGAAATGGCAGAAGGGGGAGTGAAGCCAGATCTTTATGACTCCAACTCCCATCTCTCAATCTACTATGTTATGGTTAAAGAAGTATTAATAATAAATGTTGCATAGTTGTACTCAAAGCATGGAAGAGCAACCACCGAACTCCTCCACTCCTCCCTCCCACCCCCCACTAAAGTCAATTTCTGGACCATCAAATAATAACAAGACCAACTTATTTGAATCTCTCTTTTTTGTTTATCAATTTTGTTTTGGTTTTGCCTTTCCTTGTATTCCCAGAACATAGCACAGTGCCTGGCACTTACTTACTAGATGCTTAATACATATGCATGTTGACTTGACTTGATTGGATATTATAATGCTCTACTTTCTGAGCTAGTAGGTTCTAGCCATGCCCTTGGTAATTACCATTTTAGTCTACTTTTTAATAATAATGATAATGATGACAACAACAACAATAATAGCTAGAATTTATATAGCACCCTAAGGTTTGCAGAGTTCCTTATAAATATTATTTTATCATCATAACCATTCTGAGATACAGGTGCTATTATCACTCCCATTTTATAGATGGAGAAATTGAGGCAAGTGGAGATTAAGTAACTTGCCCAGGTCACACAATCCATAAGTGTCTGAGTCAGGGTTTGAACTCAGATCTTCTTAACTCTAGGTCCAACACTTTTTCCACTACACCACTTCACTGCTTCCTTTTTAAGATAATTGATACACCCAGACCCACAACTGGAGACTGAGAGCAGCTTTTAAAATGTGTTGGCAAATAGCTCTGTGGTCCCATCCCTTTTCACAGAAAGAGGACAATGTAGTTTGTGTGCATTCCTTTGGTTACTTGAAAAAAAAAATCACTGGAATTTAACAAAAAGTAATTCCAGGGTTTCTGGCTCCTTTGTATCTTTATCTACACACCATTTATAGGTATTGGAAGCAGCAGCTCAGGATGTGTGTGGCCAAAGCTCCCCAAGGTCTTTTTCTCAATCCCTCGGACAAGCAATGTGAAAGTTCCTTGTATGTTTAGGTGTTTGAAGATGGTGTGTTTCCTTTGTCTCTCTTCAGAAAATTCAAATCAAGGTCTAGTTAATGAAACAGAAAGCCTAGAAATCAGGTCGTGGGACTCTCTCCATGACCTGAAGAGAACTGATTACATTTGGGTAAGAAGGCATAGCTAGCTTTAAAAATTATTGCTATCACTTTTGCATATGTTTTCTTCTGCTAGACATATGGGTATGTCTGGCAATCTGAGAATTCAAAACACTTCATATGTATATTTATGAATATATAGTGATATGGAGAGAGAAAGGGGAGGGAGCAGAGAAGGAACAAGAGAGAGGGAAGAGGGAGAGAGAGAGAGAGAGACAGGAAACAGAAAGGGAGACAGAGAGGAAGAGAGAGAGGGAAAGGGAGAGGCAAAGAGAGGAGGGAGGAAGGGTGGGAGTGAAAAGGGAGACAAGAGAGAGGTGGGTGCAGCCTGGCATAGTGGATGGGAGTCAGGGAGATGTGGATTCAAGTTCTGCCTCTGACAAAGTAGCTGAGGGACCCTGGGAAGACCCCTAGCCTTTCAGTGCTCTAGACAACTCTTTAAGACTATAAATTGTTAAGAAGTTGCTGACCTGCAGTATTGCAGTTTCCTCACCTGATCATTCCCTATAGACATGAATTGATATGTGTGTGTGCATGCATGTGTGGGCATACACACACTATAGGTATGCCTATGCACTGCACAATATACTAACATGTGTGTGCACACATACAAAGACATGTGTATCCGTGCACATAAAAACCTCTGTGCATATACATGCACACACATGTGCAATATATTTCTACACACATGCATACAAAGGCACATGTGTATGCATACTTGCCCAGCACATTTAAACGTGTCTTGCATATATGTACATGTATTCATATGTACAAACATATACATTTGTGTATATACACATATTGCATATATGTGCATGCTTGTGCTCTGGTAATGCCAGATCTCCCAGTTAGGGTACTGAGAACTCAGCTAGAACCAGGGTTATAGCCTGGATTGCTGAGAGATTCAGGGCCTTGCCTGTGGCTACCAGTCCTCTGCCCACTCTGCTGCCTCAGCTGCTTTTTAGCACCTCATATGCATTGGAGCTATTCCACCTTCCTACTGTTCAGTTCCCTTACTGTCCTCAGGGCACTGTGACAATGGGTGGTGTCACTCATCAATATGCAGCTTAGGCCTTGTGGTAAAAAAATATGAAAGTTTTTTAACAGTCGGTTAGGATAACTGAAAGACGCCAGTTTTTTTTTAAGGACCACCCTTTTGGGGAGGAGACCAAAGTCCGCCTGCTGCGCACGTTAGACTGCCTGCTACGCACTCGACTTCCGGGGTGCGAGCTTAAAAGACAAGGAAAGAACGGAAGTGGGGCTTTTTCCTGCTCTGCTGGTCTCCTGACTGTGCTGCACAGACGGTCTCTCTCTCCCCAAAGGTGGCCTTTGGTTTTGGTGAGTTTTTATAAGGAATATAGACTAAACTTAGACTTAAGACGATTTGTATTGTGTTTCTACTTTCCTATCCTTCTAATCAACATCACCTTGTGACTACCATTACAATAAAAGGTCTATCTAGAAAACCAAAAGCTTCTTCCATTTACTAGTTTGGGAGATAAATTAAGGGAAAGGTTAAGTAGGGGAGATTTATGATCTAATATCCAATTTTAAATCTCACAGCCTTCTGTGTTATTCTCGACCTGATTTCTTGCTCACTATATTTAGAGTTTAGCTTAGTGAGAGCTAATTAAACATTAGCATTTAAGAAGATGTTTCAAATTCTTCTGTTTAACTTTCTTCTGGTATGTAATAAGGGTCATGGGACAAGACCGGTGGCTTTAATGTCACCAGAGTCCTTATTTAAGCTGAGGAGGTAATGTCACAAAGATATCAAAGAATCACTCATAACAAGAGAAACAAATATTTAAAAAACTATGGGGTTTCAAAGAACACCTGTCAGATGGGCAAAGATGAAAAGAGTAGTTGTTGGCAGGACTATGGAAAGATAGGCACTCTAATGGTCTGTTTAATACACCTATGAGTTGGCCTAACTGGTGTTAAAAACAATTTGGAATTACACTTTAAAAACTCTCTAAGTTATATACCTACTTTGTCCCAGAGTTATCAATACCAGGTATATACCCCAAGGAAGTCAAAGTCAGAAAGGAAAAACCCAAATATACAAAAATATTTGTTGCAGCACTACCTATAGCAACAAAGAACTGGAAGTAAATGCTCAGCAACTGGGGATGGTTGATGAATATAATGGAATATCTTTATCTGAGGCAGCTTGGTATATACTAACAGCTGTTGTTCACTAATTTTTCAGTGTCTCTGACTCTTCCTGTCCCTGTTTGGGGTTTTCTTGGCAACGATACTTGGAACAGTTTGCCACTTCCTTCTCCAGCTCATTTTGCAGAAGAGGACTTGAGGCAAACGGTGTTAAGTGAGTTGCCCAGGGTCACACAGCTAGTGTCTGAGACCATATTGGAATGCAGGAAGATGAGTCTTTCAGACTTCAGGCTTGGCACCCTATCCACTGAGTCACCTGGCTGCCAACACTGATAATAGCTTACATTTTGGGGCGGGGGGGGTGTTTGGGTTTTTTTTTTTTTTTTTTTTTTGGTAAGGCAATTGGGGTTAAGTGACTTGCCCAGGGTCACACAGATAGTAAGTGTTAAGTGTCTGAGGCCGGATTTGAACTCAGGTCTTCCTGAATCCAGGGCCGCTGCTCTATCCACTGTGCCACCTAGCTGCCAATAGCTTACATTTATAAAGAGAGTCAAGATCATAGATTTAGAGCTGGAAGGGTCCTTAATGGTCATCTAGTACAACCACATCATTTTATAATTGAAGAAACTGGGGCCCAGCAAACTTAATTGACTTGGCTGAGATCACACACATAGATGTAGAGGAGCTAGGATGCAAATCCAGGTCCTATGATACCAGTTCAGCATTCTTTTCATGGCCCCAAAGAACTTTCCTCACAACAACCTTGTGAGGTAGGTAGCCCAAGTAATATATCCCCATTTAACAGATGAGAAAACTGAGACTCTGAGAGGTTGTATGATTTGCCCATGGTCACACAAATACTCTCATGTGTAAATCAAATCTAGGTCCCCTACCCCCAAGTCCAATGCTCTAGCCACTGTACCACAGTGCCTCTCAACATGTACTAGACTTGAGAGGTAAGAGAGCTGGATCCTAATCCTGGCTCAGATGTTTACTTGTTGTGCAACTGGCAAATTATTTTCTCTCTCTAAATCTGGGCTTCCTCATTATAAAACAGGAATAGTAGGAAAGCCATGTTCAGAGGAAAGCAATTTGAAAACCATGAAGGCACTATAAAAATGTTATTTTCTGTTTATATCTTCTCCCATCCAGCTCCATGAAAATCGGAACCATGTCTTACTTATTTACATCTCCCGCAGCCTAGCAGTATTCTGTGTACAGTAGGTGCTTAATGACTGTGTTTTAAAGAATTAATGGTTTGAGGAAGTACAGATCAAAAGTAATAAAATGGAAAAGTATCTCTTAAGCACTTCCTATGTGTCATGGACTGTGCTAAGCGATGGCGGTACAGATGTAAGCAAGCAAGACAGTCTCTTCTCTTAAGTCCCTCACTTGTAATTCCATTCCCTCTCTGGACTTACTCTACTGCAGGCTTCTCCCCCTGCAGATGCATGCAGTCTGAAGTCCTACTCTCCGGATTCAGTCGAGTCTTTAGCCTGGACTGCCATTTTCATCAGGGTCCCAGTCATATTCATTTCATTGCTTGACTTGGTTGTCTCTCCATCTTTTTGTTCCCCCTTTGGTGGGTATCCTCAAAATTAGAGAAAGAAGGAGGAGGAGAGAGGTGCATTAGGCATGGTATAAAGATAGCTAGCAGCTAGGTGGGACAGTGGATAAAACACCAACCCTGGATTCAAGAGGACCTGAGTTCAAATCCGGATTCAGACACTTGACCCTTACTAGTTGTGTGACCCTGGGAAAGTCACTTAACCCCCCATTGCCCTGAAAAATAAAAAGATAGCTAGAGAGTAGTGGAATGGACCTGGGTCCAGGCTACATGTTATGGGCCTAGCATACCCCAGAAGTTCTCTGGGGGTAAATCAAAAAACCTTCTCCTTGAGAAAGTAAACCAAAGGACAGACACACCTAACCAGCCTCCCCCACCCCTCGGGAAGATAAGATTAGGTGTGGCTGCTGCTTTTGTGGCATGAGGGGGAGAAAGATGGCTTGAGAGATCCTCAGCCACCCCTCACCCAACTTCCCCCAGCTACCATCAGTGGGGGATGGTCCTCCCCAATAAGGGAACTTTCCACAGTCAGATGATCACCCCCATCAGTCTACTATAAAAGTATCTGCCTGTCTCCTGCTTGAGGACATAGGTATCTCGGAGCCACTCCTTTGTGCCATGCCTTCTTCCCATGAGAAGTCCAAGGATTTCTCTCTTGGTTTCCTTTCCCAGCACCCTAAATAAACTATTATTATATTCTAATTGGATTTGTGTGCAAGAGGGTGTAATTCTTTAAAGAGGAATTCCTAAGAACCCCTATTCCAAACCCCTACCCCAAACCCCCATCTATTTCCCTATAACACTACAAATGGTGAATTCTTTATAAATGGTAGCCCAGAGTGCCAGAGGCAGAGCTTGGAATTCCAGGTTGGAGGTGGAGGTTTAAGTGCAGGGATATGTAGGTGGTTTGAGTCCATGTGTATTTATAATTTATAAATTTATAAATGAGCATTTATAAATGCTCACCAACCAGAAGTCTGGGGTCTCAGAACTCAAAGGAATCGAGATACAAAACTAATTAGCAAGTTTTTGTTAACTTATTAAGCACCTAATCTTCACAGATAGAGCACTTTAAAAGAACCAGAAAAGAAAAATGGAGAAGGGACAAAGTTAAAAGCTCAGTGTATGCTCTCCTTCCCTCCAAAAAGGGTAAACATTTTCACAATGGGTATTAATTTCTGGATGTGAAGAAATTGTGAGCAGGAAAAGCCATTTTCTCTGCTCCCCAGGTTTGGTCCTGCAATATATTACAAACTTGAAAAAAAGACCCAACACCTTAATTCATGATCTTGAAAAATGACAACAAAAATTGGGTTCAGCCTGCACTTCAGTGGGAATAGATTGTGGAGGAGATGGGTCATCCAATCAGGGTTGGGCTCTCTGTGGTCACTCTTTTATAGCTGGCTCATCACAAATAAAAAATTTGCCAGCAGTAGTACTGTGTACCCCTTCTCATAATAGTGTTTTTCTTCTGAGGAGCAACGAAATTTAGTTCTTCTCCATCTTTGGGAAGCCTAATTTTAAAAAATCTATTTGGAATTGATTGTGCTGGGGATGTCATTAGTATCTGCCTGGTGGATAGGGGAAGTTCCTAGGTCAGATGTTATAAAGACTTGTTGTGGGGTGGGAAGCAATTTTTTAAATTGTGGCAAAGTTCAGACAGTAGAAAGGAGTGCTTCAGAATCAAGAAGCCTGGATGTTCTATATTATATGGTGGCTGTATGGTAGGTTTCTTATAGATTAAAAAAGATCGATCCTAATAGAAAGTAAGACTTCACAATCTTTAGGAGAACCAGAAAGACCTTTTAAGCATGATAAAGCTCTGAAACCTTGGCCTTGTAGGCATAGCACAGTGAACCACAGTCAAATATAAAAGATGAAGATCTCCAGAGACAGAAGAGGCATAGAAAGAGTGGTGTGTGCACTGTTTTGATGAAGACCTTCAATACATCAATCACCTTATCTGTGTTTCAGTTCTAGAAAATGAAGGTAAAATATTGATAGAGCTGGCTTTTGTACAATGTTCAGATCCTGATATCAAAATTAGTCCCTCCTCCTCATGGGTAAAGCCAGTGTAGAGAATGTGAAAAAAAGAAAAAGACAAAAGGATAAAGTGGAGAATTAATTCTATTTCTAGAACCAAAATTGTCCACAAGATAGAATTTTCAGGCTGTTATAGCCATGTGTTAGATGGTGGCACCTACTGGTGAAGTGGAAGACTGCAATTCTGTAATCTGGGTTTCCTGGAATCCTGCTGGGGAGTCTCCATCAATCTGGTGATGGGTGACCAAGCTCTACTAATGTAATGAAATTACTTTCGTGCCACAAGAAATGATAAAGGAGAGACATTCAGAGAAAACTGGGAAGACTTATATGAACTGATTCATAGTGAAGTGAGCTGACCAGAAGAACAATCTATACAGTAAAGGCACTGTAAAGGCAAAACCAACTTTGAAAAGTTTAAGATGCCTGATTGATGCAGTGACCACCCATGATTCTAGAGGACCCATGATGAACCATATTACTCAATTCCTGACAGAGAGGTGATGGATTCAAGATGCTGAATGAGACATAAATTCCCACATCACCCATGTCCAAAACTATGTTTTTTCTTTTTACTAAGTATGTCTTTGTTACCATAGTTATGTTTTTCTTTTAAAATGGGGGTGGGTGGGAGAGAAAACAAATGCTTATTAATTGAAAAATAAAATAACCCCAAAATACTAAAGTCCTACTATTTTAGAGATAAAACAAGCCCTGAGAGGTCAACCCTCATCATAGGAACTTAGTTTTAGAGCTTAGAGCCCATCTAGTACCACCCCCTCATTATACAGATAAGGAAACTGAGACCCATACAGGTAGAGGTTAAATGGTCCAAGGTCACATAGGTAATAAGTAGCAAAGTAAGCATCCAAACAAAAGTCTTGAGACTCTCCCAGTTGTTTTTACTGTACCAATCTACCTCCCAATTTTAGAGATGAGGAAAATCAGACCCAATAATAATTAAGTTAAGCATTTATTAAGCATCTACTGCATTTCTAAAGGACTTTATAGTTTACAAAGTGCTTTCTTTCTTTCTTTCTTTTTTGTTGTGTGGCAATGAGCGGTAAGTGATTTGCCCAGGGTCACACAGCTACTAAGTATCAAGTGTCTGAGACCGGATTTGAACTCAGGTCCTCCTCAATCCAGGCACAGTGCTTTATCCACTATGCCACCTAGCTGTCCCCTACAAAGTGCTTTCTTTATGAGATTCAAGTATCATCCCCACTGTAGAAAGGAAACAACAGATCAGAAAATTTAAGTGACTTGCTTTTAAGTTATCTGACTGGCAAGAAAGTGGCAGACCCTAAACTCAGGTTCAGTCTTCTGACTCCAAGTTCACTGGCCATGCTTCAGCTAGTCTAAGTCCTTTCCATAGAGCCATCACTAGAACCTAGATCTTCCATTATATCATACAAGCAAAAAGAGGCAAGCAGTGTCCCAGGCCCTCCCAATGGGGAGACAGAGGTAACCCTGATATTAGAGAAAGTCTGTGTCACATTGTTAAGGACATAGCAGTGCCAGAGTAGAAACCCTAGAGACAAAGTTCTGCCACCTTTTGCATTATGCTCTCATAACAACTCACAATTACAATCTCTCAAGTTTATGCAGCACTTTTCAGTTAACAATAATTTTAAGGGAAGCAATAAAAATATATTATCAGAGTCATTTTCCACGTGAAGAAACTGAGGCTCCAAGAAGTATCTTGACTCACCTACTTGCCATTTGGCTGCTAAGTGGGAGAGCTGGGTTCCAATTCCAACTTTTTTGCCTCAAAGACTAAAATGATCTCAATGGCATCCTACTGTCTCTCTCAACCCATTTTGTCATGGGTGCGATGCAGAGGTGTTCTGGGGCCAGTTGTGAGCATTTACACCTCAGAATCAGCAAATACCATGAATCCCACAGCTTCATCTATTCTTTTGTTGATTGCCTAGACTTAGGAAAGTGGAGAAAATATCATTAATGCAGATTAAACCTAAAAGGATGTCATGTGTACATGGGTGTTTTTTTCTTTTTCTTGGAGAACCAGTTGTTAAACATTCACCAGCACACCCCTATCATGCGCAACCTTAACTTCCTTTTTGGACCAAGCTTTCAAATTCAGCACATTGGAAAATTTCTCTGCTCCTGCCCCTCACAAATCTCAGCAGTTGTCTAGACCAGCCATTTGGCAAATAATCATGTATTACTTTGTGATACCTCTTTCATGATTATTTAATTTCTTATGTTGTGGCAGGTTGTATACCCGCCTGGATAATAAGCTTTTTAGCATATTTTATTATACTACATGTTTTATTATATTCAGGACAAGTATCATAGCATCCTCACAAAAGCATAGATTTAGAGCTAGAAGAGGTCTTGGGGGTTACTGAGTTCAAAATGTCTTTATATAGATGAAGAAACTGAGGCATGGAGAGGGTTAAGTGAATTGTCCGGGTACATAGAACTGGTGGCTAAAACTGAATTTGAACCCATGTCTTCCTAATTCAATTTCAGCACTCTGGACCATTTTTATATCCCACTCCAGTACCCCATCCCAGTACCAAGATATCACATAGAGGCAGCACAAATATCTGCTAACTGATTTCTCTACCTGAGGATACATTTTTGATTTCGTGATGGAAAAGAATAGAAAATTAAGAATAATTTCCCCCAAATTACCTTTACAACAAAGGTTTGTTCAAATATTTCTGTTCTGTAAAGTGAGAAATGACTATACAAATCAGGATTGATTAGCATGTGCAACGACTCTGCTGACATTTCAATAATAAATTCAAGACCAGGGATATTAACTATTAGGCTTTCTGTGTGTTTGTTCTGTAAAACTGCTACAGTTATGTAAATGTGCCACCTGTGCAGAGACGATGCATTTCTCCTGCTTATTGAACATGACACCTTTGTTTCTGGAGGTAAAGGCTCTCAGGGCTTTTATCCATTCTAAAGGGCTCTGTTTTGCCTCTGCAGTTCTGGTTTAGTCAAAAGTTTAAAATGCAGAGATATGAAAATTCTACATCATTAGACAACTCCCCATGGCATGGCAATATCTTAAGTGGGTCTGAGCCTAAATGACTTTCCAGTTATCCCACATCCTGTGTGTTAACATCACCTGGAAAAAAATAATTCTTCTGGGGCCAAGTGTTAAGATCTCTGTTGCAAAGTCAGAGGAAACAAGCATCTGGAGAGGCCCTTTTCTGGACCCTGGAGGCTGAAAAATGAAGTGCTAAGTTTATAAAGTGAGTATAGGACATCCCTACATCAATAGCTCATTATCAGTTTGGTAGGACAAACTGAGTGATGAGTGATGTTTCAAGGGTTGGTTGGATCTGGATCAGTTATTTTTATTTATTTTATCAATATGATCAAAGTGAAAACAAAATTATATAGTATGTGGGAGATACATGGATGGATGGATGGATGGATGGATGGATGGATGGATGGATGGATGGATGGATGGATGGATGGATGGATGGATGGATGGATAGCTCCAGTTCTTAACACAATGCTTAGGATATAGCAAGCATTTAATGTGTTTGTTGATTGGACTTGCCTTTTAATAAAGCTTACTGTTTTGAATTATTATCAGTCATCATTCTTCATGTCTCTGTTTCAAGGTAAAGTGCCTTGTGCATAGTAGCAGCTTAATAAATCCCTGGGTTTTCTTTTTATTCAGAACTGTGATTGAAAGGATCTAGATAGCCCTCAAGAGGAAATTTCCCATTATGAACTTCTCTGAAGGTAACAGTGTCCCTGTATCAGGTTGCCAAGTTAAGGGACTTGCTTAGGATCAGCCAGGTCTTAAACCCAGGTCTTTCAGCTCTGCATTTCAAATAACATTCCAATACCAGCAAGGCTTCTTGACTTACTTAAAAAAAAAACAAACACAAAACCCAAACCTCCCTCCTGAACTCCTCACCTTTTCTTTTGATCTCATTAACTCATGTTTTTCTCCCTGTTGGACTAATGAATACAACATCTGAGAAACCATAAATGTTATCAAATATATTTTATTCATGTTTTGCTTATACAGTCTGAGGCAGTAAACAAAATTACTTCAACTCCCATGGTTCCAAAGAAGGTGCTCTCATGTAAGTAGGAAGGCACTAATAGGAACACAGAGGGAAGAAAGAATCAATGTAGGATCTATGTATATCTATCTATGTATGGATAGATGTACATATACATACACAGGTGTGTCTGTGTGTGTGTGTCTAAACACACAGATCAATCCAGATCCTATAAAGTAAGCTGTTGACAAGTAAGCAGGTGTCATTGACCTTTACAGGGGCAAGTGTGATATAGTCAGAGTGCTGAATTGGAGGAGAACCTGGGGCAACGATCCAGGTTATCAGAGACCACGTGATGTAATGAAACCGCTGAATTTAGAGTCACAGGACTTGAGTTCGAATCCCATTCTATCACTTACTTCCTGTGTGACCTTGAACAAGTTGTTTGTCTCTGGGTCTGCTTCCTCCTCTGTAAAATGAGGGGGTTAGATTACATGACCTGTAAAGTTTCTTCCAACTCTAGATCCATGATCCAATAAGCCTAAATCACTTTACCTTCCTCGCTCTTAACTTCTCCATCTGTAAAATGGGAATAATATTTCATTACCTACCTCCTTAGGGATATTTAAGGAAAGTGCTTTTGTAAACCCTAAACTGCTATGTAAATTTGAGCTACAATTCTTACCATTGTTGGAAATTACTTAGCTCTCACTCACAGGGCCCTAGGGGATCACCTAGCCAATGATAAATGGGCTCAAGAAAAACTATTGTTAATATTAGTGACTATTGAGATAATAGCAGCCTGGCATGTTTACCTCAATAGTCATGCTCTTTTGTCATCTCCTCACACATTATTCTGACTGGTCACAAATGAGTGTTCATAGTTCAATATTCTAAAGCAGTAGTTCTTCGCTTGGAGCCCATAAACTGGTTTTTAAAAATATTTTGGTAATTTCATTTCAATACAACTGGTTGCCTTTGTGATCGTAGAGATTTTATTTTATGCATTTAAAAACATGATTCTGAGAAGGGCTTCCTAGGTTTTCCCAGACTGCCAGAGGGCTCCTCAGCACACACAAAGATGAAGAAACCTTGCTTCAGAGCTAGTTACAAAAAATGGGCATAAAGCTCTCAGTCATTAATCAACTTTAGTGTTCCCCCATTTGGAATTTGGATTGATTTGGAAATAAGTAAAATGTTGAACTACAGGAAAAATATGGAAATTATTTCAACAATATGGCTTTAAAACCTTACATTCAGTCACAAAAGTATGGCCAGTAAAGTTAGAGAACAGCATGTCCATGTGTCTTTTTATTTTTTTTTTACAAAAAGAAAAGAAAAATATTTTACTTTACAAAAATTAGTTTAGAATATTAAAGTCAGATTTTATACAAACATCTTTACAAAACTGAATTATACATAGAAAAAAAACCCAAAATGATTTAAAATATATAATACTCTTTACATGGATGTGTTACATTACTAAGGTATCATTTGGATAAGGTTTAAAAATGAAAGTAGCTCGAAAACATCATGTTCAAAATACATCCCTTAAGAGTCCAAGAAAACTACTCAATGCTCCCACTGTCCACTTGTGTTATGGTATGGTGTTCTACAATGAGTCAAGACAGAGCTGTGAAGTAACATTTAGTGAAACCCCCAAATTACTGTGAAATAGTCAGTTCAGAACAGTCAAATTTAGCTCACTTCCTGGGATCTATATTACAGCTCATTAAGTCCAGTAAAATACTCCATTCTTATTTTCAGGTAGAGAGGGGCACTGTTATTTGGTAGCAATGAGCCCAGTGTGAGATTACATGTGGACTATAAAGACAGGGCTTCAGAGAGCAGTAGACAGGGCTGGAGACGAATTCCTAGAGTCTAAACAGGTTATTAGAAAACCCTTCTGCACCTGGGTACAGAATGAAAACTTTACAAGTAAAAAGTCAAAAAGAAAGAATGTCTAGCCAAAGCAAAGGATGGACAGACAGCCAGATTCTCCACAGGTCTTCTCATGACGTCTGGAGAAAGCGCAAGGAAGTCCTCCAGGACAGTGAACAGAGGAGCCACTGTGGCAAGCTTTTGGGAGGACATAGGCAAGCACCCCATGGGATGGGCAGCAACAATCTGCACCAGGGGAGGGAGTTCCCCAGTCAGTGAGGTCACAGATCCACTTGAATCTTCACAATCCATAGTGATTTCCCATAAGCCAGTAAGAGCTTCCATACTCTATCTACAATGCCATTCCTACTCCTTTCCCAGGGAGTGCTTCTCATCATTAGTAGATTTAAAAACCAGAAAGTAAAATTGGAATAGGTTCCCACCAATATTTGCACCAAAACACTACATTCTTCTTTGCACACTTATTTTAAGCAAGTTGTCACCCCTTGTTGAAAGATGGGTTGCAGTGTAAGGGAACAGCAGGGGGTCCGAGGGTGATGCTTTATTTTCCCTAGGATGAATTGTTGAAGATAGCTCATCAAGGCTTTAAAAATACCAGCTAAATATGATATAATAATCCCATGATTCAAAACCAAGGGAGTGTTATTCTAAGACCCACTCACATCTTCACAAAGGAAAAAAGCAAAGTAAATCAGTTGGACTCTTCCCCTTCCTCTGATCCCTCCCTTTTCCCCCACCCCAGTCCCCCACTGAAGAAACAGAACAATATACAGTTTCACTCCTAAGACTAGAAGTCTCCTATGCAACATGGCACAGTGAAGCAGTATAAGCACAACACAGCACAAGAATGCCCAGAGCCTCCACCTTCACCACCATAAGCATCTTCCTTAACAACACGAGATGCTTATAATTCTTCTTTAAAAGGTGCTTGCTTCCTGCCATTGGTGGCATCTTTCCCATTGGGTGCCAACCAGGTGAAATACACCTTTATGGGATCAATGTTCCAGTGTTTGTGAAATGATATGGGAACTTGGTGAGAAAGGTAGTCCTTTGGGTAATCCACTGGTCGAGCCTGAAAGAAAAAGAGACAATTATTTCCTTCCCCCATGGAGATTTTTTGTTTCATAGTCTTATCTGTAGGGAGAACGCTTTATTTTATTTTTTTAAACCATAAAAGCATTTTATTATTTTCTAGTTACATGTAGAGATAGTTTTCAACATTTGTTTTTATAAGATTTCTAATTTCAAATTTTTCTTCCTCCCTCTCCTCCCACCCCCCCCCACCACAAGACAGTAGGTAATCCAATATAGGTTATATATGTACAATAACATTAAACATATTTCTGCATTAGTCATGTTATAAGAGAAGAATCAGAGCAAAAGCACCCAAAACAAAAGAAATAGTATAGTTCAATCAACATCCATATTCCACAGTTCTTTTTTTTCTGGATTTGGAGAGCCTTTTCCATCATGATTCCTTTGGAACTTTCTTGTACTGCTGTATTGATGAGAAAAATCAAGTCTATCACAGTCGATCAACACATAATGTTGATGATACTGTGTACAGGGAGAATGCTTTATAATCTCAATACTCTAATAGTAGTTGCATGTATTCAAAATCAATACTGGAATCTCAGGTACCATCTTTCCTCTACACTTTACCTCTGCCTATGGAACTTCTTTCTCACCTTTTTTTTCCTACCCTGGCCTTTAAATATGTATATATAGATAGCTATAATATGTTGATATCAATATCTGGTTTCAGTTTCTTTTTATGATGTTTTGAGTTTTACATCCTTTGTTCTAAAGAAATCTATGATGGGTGAAGTTAAGATTTCACAAGTCCATGTGGACCGTGAAGCAGCAGCACGGCAGATGTCACCAAACCCTTCTGTAAAGATTTCAGGTGGCCTCCTAATCCCCCTTGCACATCTGGGTATAGACTAGAACCAGGGGCTCAAGAAGGCAGAAGTCATTCAATGTTCTTTCTCCAGTCAATGCCGCTCCCTTGAGGATGGGAAATTCATAATTAAAAGCTACAAGAAGGTTTATGATAGAGAAAACAGACAGAGGCTACCCACATAGGGTCCTCATTTTCCTTCTCAACACCAATTCCCATTCCCTTTTGCCACGCACATGCAGCATGCGGTGGACAATGAGCTTTATAGCCATCCCTTCAAAGACTGGGGTTTTGAGAATTGATCAATAAGCATTTATTTAATAACAGCCAGAATTTATACAGCCCCTTAAGGTTCAGAAAGCACTTTGTGTGTGTTGTCTCATTTGATGCTCACAACAACTCTGTGAGGTACAGATGAAGAAACAGACTGAGAGAAGTTATGTGATTTGTTCAACATCACACAGTTGGTAAATGTCTGAAGAGGGGTTGGGACTCAAATTTTCTTGACTCAGAGTCCAGTGTCAGTTAAGCCTTGCAAAGACTGTTGATATAAATAAAAAATAAATAGGAAAAAAAATCCCTAGACTCAAGGAGCTGTCATTTTTTTGGGGGGGGGGAGCACCAATGAGGGTTAAGTGGCTTGCTCAAGGTCACATGGCTAGTGTCAAGTCTGAGGCCAAATTTGAACTCAGGTCCTCCTGAATCCAGGGCTGGTGCTTTATCCACTGTGCCACCTAGCTGCCCCCAAGGAGTTTTCATTCTAATGGAAATTCTTGCCTTCCAGAATGGCTCTACCATGATATGACATAGTGAGATGAACTATTGCATACTGAATTAGTGATAGACCTAGTATTAAAAAGTACAGTCTCTGATATAGAGAATAGTATCATATTTTTTTACCTGTATATCATTTACTTAAAGGCAGCTAGGTGACACCATAGTGCACAGAAAAGTGGGCCAGGAGTCAAAAAGACCTAAGTTCAAATCTGGCCTCAGACAGTACTGGTGTGTGATTCTGGGTAATCACTAAACCTCTGTCTGACTCAGTTTCCTCAACTGCAAAATGGGGAGAGTAATAGTACCTACTTTATTGAATTGTTGTGAAAATCAAATGAGATGTTAACACTTAAAATAATTGTTTATTCCTATTAAGTGAACAGTTGTAGTTGAATCATAATCCTAAGAAATCATCTTGGGAAAAATGCCTTGTCCATCCCTTTCTCTTATATCCAAAGCATATGGTTTTCTCTTTTAAAGTCCTTGTCATTGTCAAATGATTCAAGAACAAAAATTGACATGATTTTATTACTGGCAATGACATCTGCTTTACTGATGGACCCTAAGGACCTCTGGACCTTGAAACCTGAGTTGTAGTTGAGACCTTCCATATGTGTTGTCTCTCCCATTAGAATGTGAACTCTTTGAAAGCAAAAACTGTCTTACTTTTCTGTGCTTTGCACATGGTAAGTGGTCAAATGCTTTTTTGCCTTCATCAGTTCACTCAATCATTTTTTCAAAGATCTGTAAGATGAGGGGTTTGTGATCCTGAAAAGTACAGATACTTCACAGTATTAGCTGGATACTATCTTGTTTTTTTTTTCTATTTATATCCAAAAAAGCACAGTGTTTTGTTTTATTTTTTAATTTCTGCATTAGTCATGTTGTGAAAGAAGAATCAGAAGAAAAGGGGAAAAAAACCTCAAAAAAGAAAAAAAAACTAAAAACTGTGCTTCTATCAAAAAGTACAGTGTTTTGCACAGAGTAAGTGAGCCCTTAGCAAAATGATTTTTAAAATTAATTCATCCATTCATAAATATCACCAAGACAACTTCAGGTTAGGCAGGAGTCTCTTAAGTATTGCAAAGTAGAAAAAAGTTCCCTGTGATGGCTTACACCCTGAGATAAGTGAGGAAAGGTTAAAAATCATGAATAGCGAGGCATCATTGGCTTTAAAAGTTCTAAACCATTAAATAGTTAATAACTATTTGGGAGCTATACTGTAGGAGAATATTCATATACATATATATATACGCATATGTGTTGCCATCTATTCTAATTGGTTCTTAACTTTTTGAATAATAATAGTTCAGGGCAATCATAAATCATTTGATGTTTATTTGTAAAACTCTCTGAGGCTTAACTGGCAGGAAGGAAGGGAAAAGCCAGGGGAGACATATTGCTGAATTTTTTGCTTTTACTCCCAATTCAGTACTCAGCTGATTTCACAAAGGCCCCAGAAAAGAGAATTGAAAGCAAGAGAGGCAAATCCTCACTCATTCTGCAAGGCTGAAAATGAGCTCTTTGCATTACTAACACAGCTAGCTAACAGGAAATAATAACAGACACTCACTATTTCTCTCTGCTAATGCAGATTACAAAAGGGTCTGATTTAGTCTCAGGAAGTCATGTTGGGAGAATCTAGCTTATTAAGCACAAACATGTGCTAATCGTTTTCAATAAATGAGGTACTGGAAAAAAACCAAGATGGAGCTTATGAAAAGTGAAATCCACTCAGAGAGGTGTGTGTTAATACCCAGGAGTCCTGTAAAGGAATCAATGTATTTATAACACCAAGAAAGACACCCCCAACAAGTTACCATTAGAGGATGAGAAAATAGGACACACTGAACAGATGTAAGGAAAATACCGACTAGTTGTTCTCCAACTCCACCAAATATAAACAAAGGAAAACAGACTTAAACTGTGGTAGGGGCAATATAGGCTGGGTTGAAATATGAACTTTATAGTTTTAAGGTACGGTTTCTTAATGTTTTTGTGTGTCATGGCCCCCTTGGTCAGTCTGGTGAAGTCTATGGATCCCTCCTCAGAATCATGCTTTTAAATACATAAAAGAAAATACATAGGATTACAATGGAAACAAGTAATGTTGATATATATTTATGAAAACATACATACATAATATAATATATACACATCCATATGTAGGTGTATATACACACACAGATACATACACGTGCATTTTTTTAAGTTCATGGACTCCACATTAAGAATTCCTGTTCTAAGGGTTGGGACACATTGAATTGGGCAAAAACAGAGGCTGTCCTCTTCTTCCCTAGACCCAGAATCATAGATTTAAAGACAAACAGCACTCTGAGATGCTGGGCAAGTCCCAACCATTATTAATTTCAGTCTTCTCAGCTGTTCCTTGTGCTGCCTTACCTCACAGAGTTGTGCTTCATAAATCTTAAAACATGATGGAAATGTGAGCTATTAGAGGTCATCTAGAAATATAGTAGGACTTGGAATTGGAGGCCACCTTAATTTTGCAGATGAGGAAAACATGGCCCACAGGGAGTAAGTGACTTGCCCAAAGTCACACACGTAGGAAGTAAAAGAGTCAGGATTCCAGTGAAGGTTCTCCAACTCAAAATCTACCTGTGTTCAAATCCTGCCTAAGATACTTTCTAGCCATGCAACCATAGGCAAGTCACTTCACTGCCTTCAAGTCTCAGTTTCCTGATCTGCAAAATGGGGATAATAAAAGCCCCTGCTTCACAGGGTTGTTATAAGGATCAAATGTGATAGCAGATATAAAGTGTCCTCGAAATACTGGTTACAACTGTTACTGTTATTAATATATATGCCATATAGCCGACATCAAAGTCCTTATTTTATAGATCCTTTTAAAAAAGAAAAGAAATACATTTGGATGTAAAGAGATGGACTGGACTTATTCTGAGTCCCTTTCTAGGATCCGGATTCCTATATAACCCATTCACTGAAATAGTCTGTAGAGGAGAAACCAAGCAGAGGAGTGTGAGGCTGAGCATCCATGCTAACTTTGTCAGTAAGTCAATATGTAAGCGCAGATGTTCACTTCTCTGTCTCAGAGCACAGACTCCTATCACAGGGATGGCCCTTTGAAGACATCTAGGCCAACTCCTTTAGTTTGTAAATGAGGAAACTGAGTTCCCGAAGAGTGAAATGATTTGCCCTTAGATCACTTAGTGAATAAGGACTAGAGTTTGGAATGAGAACCCAAGTCTTCTCATTCTCAGCTTGGTGTTTTCTTCCATTATGCCAAACTTACTTTTCAAATTAAAAAAAATAATCAGTTTTCAAATTTATGTAAAGCTCTCTAGGAGATACTTTAAACCTTACAAGATAAACCAGAACTTGCTAGGAATTGTAGGTTCTGGTTAGATCTTTCAGTCTTGGAAGAGGCTTAAAATACATTGCCTGTGGAACACAAATCAGGAGCTTTTAAGAATGGTAAAGTAAAAAATGAATTCCTTTAAAATTTCTTCCCTAGAATTTATGCCCAAATAATAGATTATTTTCTTTCTTTTGCTGTAAAGAATAGGAGAGCAGGATATATGGTCCCTGTCTACCTTTTCCTATGTGAGCATGCTCACAGTATTCCATCCTAATCTCTTTCTTTCCCTTTTTCTTCTTTTATAGGCCAAGTTTTTCCCTAGATAGCCAGGGCTGCTGCCCACATCTAAGAACTGTCATGTTAATATAGTGATGGATTATATCTCTCCTACTCCAAGAGTTTTAATAATTTTTTCATTTTTCACTTGAGAGCCGAAGAATAAAGACCCTCATCTGCTCTTCTAGGTCTTTATAACCTCATATGTCTAAGGTTTAGAATGGGTAAGATCATACAGGATTTGAAAGAACAGGAAAAATGCCCTTTTGTCAAGGAGGGTTTTCCAAGCTGATCATTAAAGAGCTATTTTTATCTTTCCTTACTGCATTTAGGGATGTTAAAGGGGATTCTGCCTCATCCAATGATGCAAATGCCTTCTCTGCCTCGCTAGAGTTCTCTTCTCCAGTGCTTTACCTGTCATGGTTGAATTTTATATCGCTAGGGGCAGTGACATAAAATATGGATTCTGTTGGATCTAAAATCAGGGTTTAAGTGCCATTTCAATGCTTGTTATGGCACCTAAAGTAGACATACATTTACATTTTTCAAGTCCTGAGCAGCTCTGAGTTTCTCTAAGAAAAGCAAACCGTAGGTGTTGAAGGCACTGTTGTTATTAATCCAAGTATAGAACAGAGATTTCATTTGGGGAATATAAACACATTCATAGACCTATTTCTCAAGGGACTACTAAAAATAGCACAGGAGGAACATATTTCCCCAAAGATTATAACGATGATACAGATACACCACTGATGCCTTGCGGAAATCACTGCTGCTTTTCCTTCTTTCCTACCCCCCCTCCCCAGGATGCATCCTCACAAGGGACACAACATTGAAGTTTAACAGACTAGAGAGATTAAGAGGGAAAAGGATGAAAACCCAACAAAAAAGCTGCAAAACTGATAGTGAGAACACTAGAAAAGGAGGCAAAGCTATACATGCAAGCAGAATTAAATTGAACAGCTTTGAAAGCTGCAAATTGAATTTATTATATGCTTTAAAAGGAAAGCAAACCATATATAACAGAGATCTGCAGTTTCATGTATAATCTTATTTTTCTGTTCCGCTATGTACATGGAAATATCCATTTTTATTTGGTATTTGTTAAATTCAGAACAAAAATTAATTAGGAAAAAGAATTTAACCCAAGCCAAAGGGATTCTATTAGGTTTGCCCAGGATATTTCCCCCTCAATGAGTAAATAGTGAATATCTTTCTTTTTTGGTTAAAAATGTCCAACAATATGGGAAGGGGGAGGTTTTCCTTCATCCCTGATGTGGGAGACATACTTATCACACACCATTTATTTTCCTACATGTTGTAATTCCATCTTTGTGAAGTATGTGACACAATAGCTTCCCCCAATCCTGCCCCTGTCAAAGAGGCCTCCGTGGCATGCCCATCTGGAACTTGTGTGCATAATTCTTTTTCTTTCTTTCTTTCTTTTTTTTTTTTTTTTTTTTTTGGTGCAGGGCAATGGGGGTTAAGTGACTTGCCCAGGGTCACACAGCTAGTAAGTGTCAAGTGTCTGAGGTCGGATTTGAACTCGGGTCCTCCTGAATCCAGGGCCGGTGCTTTATCTACTGCGCCACCTAGCTATCCCCCATAATTCTTAAAACTACTCAAAGAGGCAGGGCAGTTAGGTGGCGCAGTGGATAAAGCACCGGCCCTGGATTCAGGAGGACCCGAGTTCAAATCTGACCTCAGACACTTGACACTTACTAGCTGTGTGACCCTGGGCAAGTCACTTAACCCCCACTGGCCCACCAAAGAACAACAACAACAACAACAACAACAACAACAAAACTACTCAAAGAAATGATTCTGAGGGAAGAGAAAGAAATAGATTCCTCCAAGGAGAAGAAATTTTTTTTTTTAGCAGCATGGAAAATAATCCTCTCACCTGATGAAAGAGAGGGCTGTGTGTCACTGGGATTCCCAGACCACTGAAACACATGCCAAGCACCATGTCATCAGGGGCATCATTGCTATAGCATCGGCACTTACTGGCCAAAAGTCTCTGCACTGCTTCTCTGCTGAAGACCATACTAATAGATAAAGACAATGAAAAAAAAAAAACAAATAAGGAGCACTTCAATGACTATTTACTTGAACAGAGAAATCTGGTTCAATAGAGACACATTTTTGATTATGATAAAAGAGCAGTTTCTCTGGGGTTCAGAGATCACTTCATAATTACTCTGTACAAAAGAAATTGTTTTTGTGCTTTCTGTCAAATATTAACACTTGCATAAATATTTTAAACTTGAAACAGATGTTTTCCTTGTGGGTAAATTTTTACTTCTTTATACATTTCTCTTCTAACTTCTTGGCAAACATATACTGCCTCATGTTCTATCTTTTTCAAATCATCAGTTGGAAAATTAAAACACTCCCTGGTATTGAAACTCTCCATGACAACACACTTTGGAGTTCTCTTTGGATAAACCACAAGCCTCTACACCTCAGGGACATTCTTCATTCCTATAGGTTACGAATGACTTAAGAGGAGATATCCCAATTAAAAGATCCCTGAGGACCTCTGGTCCAGAGCACTCCTTACTGACAGTAAGGAAAATAGATTTTAGAGAATCTCAGAATCTTAAGAACTGGAAATGTCCTCAATGCTTATTTAGTCCAATCATCTACTGAATGCTTTAATTTGCTTTTACATCTCCCTGGAAGGTGGTTATTCAGTCTCTGTTTATATACATCCAGTGAAGGGTAATTCAATATGACCAAAAGCAAGCTGTGGGTCTTAATTTCTTTTCTAGTTGAGTTAAAATCATCTTCCTTATAATTTTAACTCAGGGATCTTAACTGCCCCTCATGGGACCAAATAAAATAAGGCAAATCCCTCTTCCTTTTGGTCACCCTACTTAAACTTGTAAAAGTCAAGATAGCAATCACAGGCCCCATAAGTCTTCCCTTCTTCAGATTTAATAGCCTCAGTTCCTTCAGGTGATCCTGCTTATAACATGGTTTTGAATGTCTTCAACATCCCAGCTGACCTTCCTTTGGACTTGTTCTAATGGTTAATAGAATCCTGGGAGAAAATGTAGGATTTTTGTTTCCAGGATATATTGTCAAAGTTCTACCATTAAATTGCTGTTACTCTGGGCAAATTGCAGCCTCTCTGGATGATTCTAGCTTGGTCTAGTCTACTCTGCTACGGAGCCTCATTATTACTTTGTCAAAACTTGGGAACTAAGATAAGCACATGGGGAAAGTCCAGAGACTTCCTTTTATAAGGATGACACCCTCCCCCTAAGCCACAAAATGAAAGATGCATAAGGACATAATCTTTCTCCTTTCCCCCATTCTCACCCCCTCAGAAAAAATTAACCTAAAGGTTAACACCTTTTTAAAGTTTTCCCAGGCAATCACTCCTTTCAAAATTACCCTGTAAGGCTAACATGAAGAAAACCATTTTTTTTTATTACTCATAAATGAAAAACAACAATATCCACAGACTACTTAGAAAACAACCAGAAAGTCATGCCACTATTTCTTCCCTTTTTAGAAATTCCTTTTTTCTTCTTTGGCTATGCCAGTCTTATGTCACATCAATGACTTTGTATTGGTTCAGATCAATTAAACTTGAACTCTGGACAATTCAATAAGAAGTCTTTTAATAAGAGATCCCTTGTGGGCCGAATTAGCCAACATTAGGGCAAAATCTCTCACACATTTCTTTTTTTTCTAGTACACATGTTGGTTTTATTTTCCCCTCAATTTAATGTAAACAAACTTTTAAAAATATTTGTTTTTAAAATTTTTGAGTTCCCAATTCTATCCCTTCCTCTCTTCCCTCTTCCTTGAGAAGGCAAGCGATTTGATATAGATTATACATGTGCAGCCACAGGCATGCTTCTTTTAAAACACTCTAGTGGCCAAAGGTAAATGGGTAATGGGGGGGGGTGGTAATGGGATTATTATACTAATCAGAACAGCATCTTTTCCATTCAATTCAACAAACATTCACTTTCAATTACTAGGAGTTGGAAAGAGTCTCAGGAAAGACTTCCTTTAGAAGGTGGTACTTGAGCTGACCCTTGAAGAAAACAAGGGATTCTACAGGCAGAGGTAAGGAGGGTGTACATTCCAGGCATGGTGAGCAGCCAGGGTAAAGGCCTAGAGAATGGAGAGAGTGTCCTGTGTGAGAGAGAGGAGGAAAGCTAATTTGGCATGGAGGGGAACAAGGTATAATAAAGGAATCAGGTTGTAAAGGGTTTTTAAAGTAGGCTAAACAAGTAGGCTGGAGCCAAGTTGTGAAGAGTTTTAAAAGCCAGAGGGATTTCCATTTTAGCTTAGAGGCAAAAGGGAACTACTAGAGTTTATGGAATAGGGGAGTGACATGGTCAGATTTGTGGTAGCAGTATGGTGTTTGGATTGGAGAAGGAAGAGACTTGAGGCAAGGAGATCAACTAAGAGGCTATAGAGATGTTTGTGAAAAGTGAACATTTCTCTCTTGTACTTAATAACTAATTATTGTATCAGGACCAATATTTTTCCTCTTTTCCACTTCTTCATCCAGAAACCAACCAGTGTGGGAAATCTCTAATTTTAGGCTAATGAGTGTGTTTCTGCTCATTGTGCCTGCTCAGACAGGTCTGGGAAAATGTAGGTTCTCCCTTTTGTCAGATAGGTGAGATGGAAATTTATGTCTCTTCGACCAAGATTTGGGCGATCTAAATTATGGACCACAAGACCCTCATTTTAATATAGCCCACTTCCCATTGTGTTAACCAATCAGAGTTAACTGACACCTCTCAGAAACACCTACTGTTTGAAGGGCATATAAACTGTAAGCTCACCACCATTAGGGGTCTTTAGTCTAAGAGAAATGGTCAAATGACTATCCTTTTATTAATAAATATACTGGCCTTATTAATAAAATGACTAAATTACCCAGAAACTATATCACTTGAAATTTTTCAATTGTCACATGCTGAAGCCTGAATTAGGGTGGTGGTCATGTAATAAAAAACTAAACAATATTGTGGAGGTAAAATGACAAATTTTGGACAACTGAGTAGAAGTGTAGAGTGAGGGAGAGTCAGGAATCAAGGATGATGGGGATGTTGTGAACCTTAAATTCTGAAAGGAAAAAGTAAAGTTCAATGAAAGATCTGGGTTGTAATCCTAGTTCTGCTATTTACTACCTATATGGTATTGAGTAAATCACTTTCCATTCTGAGCTTCAGCTTCCTCATTTAAAAGAAAAAAAAGAAATAGGAAAGTTCAAATGGGAAATAGGGAAGTTCAAAAGAAGGATGTTTGGGTGGAAAGCTAATGAACTTTTTTGATATGTTGAGTTTGAGATGCATAGAGTAAGAAATATTCAAGAGGCAGGTGGTGATATGGGAATGAGTTCAAAGAAAGAATAGGGCTAGATGTATAGATCTGAGATTTGGGAGTAATCATCTGCATAAAGATGAACAGTGAACCCTTGGAAGCTGATGAGATCACCAAGAGAGAGAATATAAAGAAGAGGACCTGAGAAAGAACACGAAGAAACAGTTAGGAAATATGATATGGATGATTGGCCAAACAAAGGAGAATGAGAAAGAGTAGCTAGACTAAGAGATAATAATATCATGAAAACCCAAAGAGAAGAAAGGATACAAGGAACAGAGGAGTAGTCAAAAGTATGAATATAGTTTGTTATCTCAACTAAATTAAAATTAGATGACGATAATTTGGAGCTGGAAGGGCCTTGGAGATAATGAAGTTCACCCTCCCAATTTAAAAGAAAGAAACTAACAACCAGTGACTTGCCTAAGGACCTAATTCCAGGTCCTCTGCAAATGTGGTACAGTAGTGAGAGTGCTGAACCTGGAATCGGGTAGAACTGAGTTCAAAACTGGCCTCAGATTCTTACTAATTATGTGTCCTTTGGCAAGTTACTTAATCTCAGTGTGTCTCAATTTCCTTAACTGTAAACTAAAGATAACAATAGCATCTACCTCACAAGGTGATTGTGATGATCAAATGAGATGACATCTGTAAAACATTTAGTGCAATGTCCTGGCATACAACAGACACTTAATAAATACTTCTTTACTTCCTCTGCTTCTAAATCCAGACTTTATAATAATTTGATCCATTTGTAGTTTTGTGGGCGCTGAAAGTTTGACTGGGGTAAAGTACAAGCTGAGGGTGAATTTTGCTGGTAGCAAATCTGTAATTTCTTTCTACACGTCCTGAACACTAGCTACATAAATAATCCAAATAGCCCAAGCACATGTGGATTTGCAATAAAACTTTTTATGAAGATATTAATGAGTTATTTAAGCAGCTGTCTCAACATGGAAAATTGCCCATCATGTTTTGCTGCAAAAGAATCATGTGTCCAACCTGTAAGTCAATTTAAAATATTTAAAAGATGTTTAGAGGTTAGAATTCTAACACTTTGATTTCCTTTGATATTTCTATTTCTTTTACATTGGAAAAACTGAAACAGGAGGCAGGGACTTGCCTGAAGTTCTACCAGGAAATTAATACCACACCAAAGAAGAGAGGCCAGTGTTCTCCATTAGAACACAACTGTCTCATGAAAATTTCTTTGGGAACTCTCTTCTGGGATTCTTCTCCAAAAATTATTTCATTTACCCTCTCTAGTGAATATTTTGGCTCTGAGGTCAGAGCTTATTACATGAGGCAGTGGTGCAATAGATGAGTCAGAAAGACCCTAGTTCAGTTCTAGCCTCAGACACTTACTAGCTTTGTAACCCTAAACAAGTCACTTAATTTCTTTTCTTCAGCCTCAAATGTAAATGGGGTATAATAATAGCACCTACTTCCTATGGCTGTTGTAAGGATAAAATGAAACAATATTTATAAAGCAATGAGCATAGTGTCTGGCACATTAATATGCATTTAATAATTGTTTGTTGCCTCCCTACCTTCCTTCCTTCCTTCCATGATCAACCTTCTGTCTCTCACTAGGTGACTATACATATTTCTCTTCCCACTCACACTATATCTTTTTCCTCCTACTCAAACTCAATCTAACAGCAGAATTTCTGGGTTTCATCATTTAACTTGCTATCTTTCAATTCCTGACCTTCAAGAGAGTAATCAACAAGATGAATCCAAACGTGTCAGTATAAAGTACCATGGGATTATATCAAGATAAGATCAATCAATCATCAAATATTTATTGTCAACTACGTGCCCAGCATTACAGGGGAGCATGGAATAAGGGCAGGGATAGAACTTGTGATTTCATGGATACAGGAATATCCTAGATGAGGAAAATCTCTCTACCAATGCTGGGCAGCACCTTCTCTGCAACAATCTCTCAATGCTTTAAACAATTCTCTAAGACTGGGAGTTGAACAGCTAGTATGTGCCATATAACTGAGTGGGATTGAATTCAGTTCTTTTTCTCTTTGAGGTTAACTCTGTCTCTGCTACACCAGTTGCCAGTGGTGGTTGGGGATGTCTCATTGGATCAAAGGGAGAAACAGGGAAGGTTGCACAAAGGGGGAAACATTGGAGAGGCATAAAATCACAGACTGTTACAGATGAGAGTCTTTCCCCTTAAAGGTGCCTATGATTATGTTAGGGAAAATTAAGAACAAAACCAGGAAGCAACAGCAGGTTTGGAGGTGAAAAATGAACATTAGAGTCAGTAAAGAGACTCATCGAATTTGGACTGAGATGCAGGAACCAATCCTGATCCCAGAGAACAGATACCTTTCTCCTCTAAGGATGCAAGGTGTAGGAATGGGGATGGGAAGTTCATATATAGACAGTACAGGTGGCCAGACCAGCTCACTGCATTGGACATTCTTACTTAGCTGTTTTAATTTGTGCCACATGTATAAACACATGTCTACATGTGCATATATATCAATTAATGACTATGATGTGAAAACAAAAGGCATCAATAAATTTTACATTAAAAAAATTTTAAAGGAAGTGAGAGTTGCTGTTGGTAATTATTTTGTAGATATTCTAAATAGCTCAGGACATTAGTTACTTTACATCTCTGGGTCTCATTCTCTTCATCTGTGAAGAGAGGGATTTAGATCAGAGGACTCTCAAAGGTCCCTTACAGCTCTAAAAACCTCCAAATCTGTGGGGAACCTCAAATGCCAGACTAAAAAGTTTGCCCTTAAGCAAATCAAGAGCTACTGAAAAATCATTCTTCTATTATGGTAACAGTACCTTTATTCTATACAATATACAATTGGCAGCTTTCAAAAACCTGAGTAGTTTTAAGATTATGTGGGATAGCTAGGTGTGAAAATACTCCCTGTTTCAGAGCATTTGGTTAAAATAACTGCAATAGTATGTTGTTTAAATAAGTTAACTAGTTTTAGTGAGTAGTACATTTTTTAAAATATGGATCAAAATCTTAGCGGATTGTAACTGCTCCATAAACCTAAATTATGTTTTGCCATCCTTCTTATTCACACAATAACACAACTCTCAATCCCTGGGTGCTACCCTTGTTTTCTCCATAAACAGCTGCCTTTGCTCCCACTATCTGCCTCAGTTAGTCAACTAGCATCTATTAAGTGCTTACTATGGGTTAGGCACTGTGCTAAGAAGTGGGAGTACAAAGAAAAGCAAAAATTCAAACAGAGAAACAAAAACAACCACCACCACTCTGTCTGAAGGAGCTCACAGTCTAAAGGGAAGGACACCTTGCAAACCAACCATGTCAACCAAATATATACATGATAAATTGAGAGTCACCTCAGAAGGAAGGCACAAAGATCAGGGAGGACTGGGAAAGGCTTCTTGCAGAGGGCAGGCCCAATCAATGGCTGGAATGAATTCCTGTATCACCATCAGTAAGTGCCTTCCTTCCTTCAAGTCTCAATTCAGATGTCTCTGCTTTCTAGAAGCATTTCTGGACATTGCCACCCCCTCTTTATGAGGCCTATGGACCCTCAACTGTGTTTAGGGGACTGTCTCCATGGCTCCTCATTTCACTTTAAGGTCACCCATGACAACAAAGCCCCTTAGCCGCTTTCCTCCATGGCTGCTCTGGCCTCTCAATTCCTGAAGCCTTAGCACCAACTGGATATTAAGTACTTTACCTTTATGGACTCAGAATAGATTGGCAGGGAGCCTAGCTAGGCGGGACTAGCCTTGTCTGTTATTTCTCAGAATAATGTTTTTAAATGTCTAAAATAAAATACATAGGAATAGAAAGGAAACCAAGTATATTAAAATAAATTATCAAAATCGTTTTTGGGGGGCAGGGCAATGAGGGTTAAGTGACTTGCCCAGGGTCATACAGCTAGTAAGTGTCAAGCATCTGAGGCCGGATTTGAACTCAGGTCCTCCTGAATCCAGAGCCAGTGCTTTATCCACTCCGCCACCTAGCTGCCCCCCATGAACCCTGGGCAAGTCACTTAACCCTTATTGCCCTGCAAAAAAAAAAAAAAAGTTCATGGACCTTGGCTTAGAGAGTGGCCTGAGACACTAGGTCATCCAACTAGTATGTGTCAGCAGAGGCAGTCTTCCTATCTCCAAGGCTAGCTCTCTATTCACTGTACCACACTGCCTCCCTCAAAGTACACATTTTCAACTGCTCTTTAAAAGCATGTACTATAAAATAGAGGCAGAATAATGGCTTGAACAATTCACTTGTCTATTCTCGATCAATGCTCTTAGACTATAACTTGAAGAGATTGCGCAGACCCGTATTGGTAGGGGTAGTTTCCTCACCTTGTAGTTCTCTAACCAATGAAAACACAAGTCCAGTCCCAATTCTAAAAACATAACTCTTGAATTTTCTAATAATCTCATATATTATCTCCCAAAGAATGAAGTATGTATTTTGGCTGCTGGGTCATTTTTCAGCTGTGTCCTACTTTTCATGACTCCATTTGGATTTTCTTCACAAAGATGCTAAAGTGGTGTTGCCATTTCCTTCTCCAGCTCATTTTACAGATGAGGAAATTGAGGCAAAAAGGGTTAAATAACTTGCCAAAGGTCACACAGCTAGTAAGTGCCTGAGACCAGATCTGAACTTATATGAAGATGAGTCTTCCTGACTCTAGACCCAGCACTCTATCCATTGTGCCACTTAGCAGCCTCTAGTATGTATATCCAAACAAAATTACAATCTGCTAAGATTTTGATCCATATTTTAAAAAAATATACTGCTCACTAAAACTAGTTAACTTCTTTAAACAACATACTATTGCAGAGTTATTTTAACCAAATGCTCTGAACAGGGAGTATTTTCACATATTCTCTTTAAGGACAAAATACTTTTTTCTTGAGGTTTACAACAGAAATACCTGGTTCAAATTCTCCCTGTGACCCAAGGCAAATCGCTTTATCTCTATTTTCCTCAGGCAGCTTCCTAGAGTTGTCTACCAAATCCTAGAAGTAGGAGGGAATTCCCATGGAGGAAGCTCCATGCCATAAATGTTTTTTTTTTTACCTAAATAACCCAGCCATTTTTCAGAAACAGACAATTCCACAGTAAACACATTGACATCCTGGAGCAAGAAGTCAGAAGCATTCCAGATAGGCATTAAACCCCAAGTTGGGAGGCATCTCAACATGCAGTTACCCTCCTCCTCCAGTGATGTATCTGTATCCTCCAGTCCCCGTCCATAGCCATAACGCTCTCCTAGAAACACTGGTTCATTTGAAGTCATAACAGCTGAGCAGGTTCCGGAGCCTGAGATACTAAAATGTCAATGGTATGTATAATTAACAATTACTCCTTTCAAACACAATTTCTCGATAAATGTTTCATGGCTTGCTGCGCCTGCTGTGCCATGCTTACTAGCTATATGAAAATTTATTATAACTGGGGCTCAAAAAGCTTATGGAGACAACTAAGAAAATGATAGAAAGCAGCCAGTGGTCATCACAAGGAAGCTGAGAAAGTGGGGGGCAGCTCTACAGTGTTCTCTGCACCCTCCGTTCCCCTCCTCTAAAGATCTTTTAAAAGGCTGCCTCCACTCGCTCTTTTCCTTAAGTCCTGCATAAAAATTCAAATGTGCTAAACTGTTTTTGAAATGATATAATAAAGGTATCACACCACTTCAAGGAGTTATGATCTCATTGCCGTGGGTATTCCCTATTTACACTGATGTGCACAGCAACCCCTCTGACAATTTAGGAGAAAGTTTCCAATTCGCTACATATTACGGTGACAGTCTCCCCAAACTTTGTCAGTCTGTCCTTGGCTGATAGATATAGACCTGGTCATTCCCAGGTCTATACCAGAAGTCTGCAGGACCCTCCAAAGCTTGCCTCAGAGAGCCTAGCATCACCTCTGCACCACTCTGAGGCAACCAAGGAGGAGTTTAAGAGAGGAAAGCTTTTAAGCATGTAAATAAGAAGGGTACACCCTCCTATTAAGCTTCGGCTCTAATAGATTCCGCCAGCTACCATTCTGTTAAACACATTTCAGTCTTCAAGAAAACATAAGTTATTGGTGTGCTCACAGTTCTAGTATCAACACAAACACCATCTCTGGGAACTCTTGTGCTTTAGGGACTTCAGTCACACACAATAAACACCTGAGCTATTCATTGTGATACAGAGCACTGTAATGGGTGATAAATGCAATAAGATAAATAAAAATAAATGAATGCCCCCCATAAAGAACACATAAGGAATATGAAGATTTCAGAGAATCATGAGATCTATATGAACTGATACAGAGGATACAAAACAGAGCCAAAAAATATACATAATAGAGTAAAAGGAGACATTGCTTAAAGACCAATAGAATAGGCCAAATACAGTGGGTAATGTGGTTCTCTATTACTGAGGTTAAAACTACAACCTTCTCTTCTGATAACATGGCAAAATATATGAGTGAAAAGTTACCTGTGTTGCCAGTAGTAACCAATGTACTAGATAGTTTTACTTTTTTTATGAAAAGGTATTTTATTAGGATAGCTTATCGGTAAGTGACTAATGTGTCAAACAAAATGTATCAATTAAAATATTTTTCATTAAAAAAATAATAATAGTCTCCATGGCATCATGAATATTTGGATACGTAATAAAAACAAATGCTAAAATTAATCATGACATTATGTTAATTATATTAATCACAATGTATCAAGTACATATTTGTACCAAATAGATACTGTATGATCAATTATATGGCAAACCCATAACTGATAGTCTATTTCTATGCTAACTAGGAAATATGAACAGAGGAAGGATTAAATGTGGAAATATATGAACTAAGGCTTTGAATGTATGTCTTCAGACAAGGTCAAGAAGGACTTCTTACCTTATTAATGTATCATCATCCACAATGACTAACCAAGATGCTGTATCACTGCTATGATTAAAAAATCTTTCCAAAATAGCAAAGGTCTTTCCACAATGACCTGTGAAAACAGGGAAGGATAGATAATATACAGTGATTACCCACAGATGTCAAGTGACAGAGTCAGGATTTGTGGACTGTGTTCTCTTATATAAAATGTTATACAAATGAAAACTGTAGTTGGTATTATTATCCATGTACTAAATAGAAACAAATAAAAGACATATGAAGGTAAAATGACCCAAGTTCCATTTCTGTTGAATGAAATGCCTAAATTTCATTAATTTAATCCCAACATCCAGAAGGCCTTCTCCCCATCTCCCAATTAAGTCTAATTTTAATTAGATAAGTTATAATACAAAGCTAACAGTTACATTTAGGATCATGGGATTTCAAGGGGAGAAGAGACTTTGGAAGTCATTTAGTCTAATCCATGCCTGACCAATATATAACTTTGTAACACATACAGAATACCCTTGCAATAGCTCCAGGGTTTTCTTGAGTTGTACTGACCCAACTCTGGGCAGCTAGGTGGCACAGTGAATAGAATGCTGGATCTTGACTCAGTAGAACCTCAGTTCAAATCTGAACTCAGACACTAGTTGTGTGACCCTAGTCAAGTTACTTAACTGTTTGCCTCAGTTTCCTCATCTATAATAAATTGGCTGGAGAAGAAAATGGCAAACCACTCTAGTATCTATGCCAAGAAAACCTCAAATGGGGTCACAGAGAGTTGGACATAACTGAAAAAACTCAAAAAAAACCCAAGACCAATCCTGACTAAAGCCTGAAATGGTTAACAATACAAACCAATAATATTGTTAATATTAACAGACATTCAAAATTGGCAGAGCTGAAAACTACAAAATTACTGAGATTGGCACAGTACCCTATGTTTGAACATGGTTTGTAAATGACTTATACTCTTAGCTTCTTCTTAGATCCCTTTTATTCCTTATAGTCCCTTTACTTTAGAGAGAGAAAGTATGTAAAAACTGATGAAACTCAAGCCACTCAACTGTCTGGTTTAAAAAAGGAAAGTTTGTTCTTTTAACATATGTTACTTTAAAAAAAAAACCCTAAACATACTCAAAATTGAGTTAACGTGTACATATTTGTACCAAATAGATATTGTATGATCAGTTATATGGCAACTCATAACTGATATTCAAAACACAACACTGATACCCTATCAGCATCTTTTATCATCAAAGGTCAAAAACGTACTCGACCGAACATCACTGAGAGTTACATACACTTTACTATTCTTAGGAAAGTCATTGTCTATTCAAAATCTGCTCTCTATTAACATATGTGCTACTTATAAGAAAAAAGAGTAATAGATTCAATAGGTAAGTGAACTCAAAGCTGATATGCTAATATGTAGTGCCTGGAGTAGGAGTTATAAAATATAAATTCCTTTTGAAAAAAGAAGGAAGAAGAGAAACTGATTTGACTGTAGGCCATAGTGCTTCTGGTCACAAGTATGAAAAAAAAATACCATAGAGTTTGACTAGTCGAAAGAAGAGATATCTTACCATTCTCCTCTGTGTCCTCTCATCTGACTGGAACTAGGAAAAAATCTAGGGATAGGGATTGGCTTGGAGACCCTTTAATGTAATTTTCTCTAGGACCTCCCAAATGAGCCAAAGCTAAGTTTAGACAAAAAACATTAGCTAAAGCATTAGGTTAGGTGCCTAGTAAGGTAACCTGAGATAGAAGGAACAGGCCAGAACACAATGGTTTTCCAGGAGAAATTCAGGAAACACAGAAGCACTGATGTTCCCAAGCCTCTAACAGTCCAAACATCTAGTCCATCTATTGCCAAAGCTGCTGGCAGCTTCAGTGCTCCCACGGATGCTGGAGTTCTCAAAAGGTACGGTGTTAAAAGTGCATATAATGGAGGTTTCTGAATATGGAGAAAAGGAGGGGAATTGATGAGACTAGGAAGGCTCAGAGTAGGCCAAGGTTCAGCTCTACGAAGTTAACTATCATATTTCCATCATAGGTCCTGGTACTTTTTAAGAAAACACTATTCCATTTTCCCCCACCTGTTTCTGTTATCTATTAAGTACTAGCTGTGTAATGTGAAGCTTTTTTGCTAATAAAATGTTTAATTCCCCAAGACGTTTGTCTTTGTATCTACAATTCACATTCACGGAAATGAATGACTAGCAAGTCCAAAGTTAGCAAGATAAACGAGACACCATCTGGTGGTGTCTCCCTAGAACTTCAGCAACATGATCCCTGGGGCTCAGAAGCATGCAGATAGTAATACTGTTCATCCACAAACTGACAGATAATGTCATCATTGCAACTTAATTCTTTGAAAAATGGAAATCTATCCATAGTATGTATGTGTGTGTGTGTGTGGTGTGTGTTGTGTGTGTGTGTGTGTGTGTGTGTGTGTGTGTGTGTGTAATATATATATATATATATATATATATATATATATATAAAAATGTGTCACTGGAATGCCTAATAAGATCTAATTTTCAATCATGACATGGAAGATATGAAATATATACATATTGTATGTGTATATATACATATTATATGTATGTATAGATGTAAACATACATGTGCATATAAGTGTAAATCTAAGCCTTATATGTGTTCAATTTCTTTTTTTTTTATTTCAGGCAATGGGGGTTAAGTGACTTGCCCAGGGTTACACAGCTAGTTAAGTGTCAAGTGTCTGAGGCCGGATTTGAACTCAGGTACTCCTGAATCCAGGGCCAGTGCTTTAACACTGTCCCATCTAGCTGTCCTGTTCAATTTCAACGTACATTAATCGTGGCATACTGAAAAACCATTGGGAATAAATAACCCTTCATTGTTCATGTAATTTGTTATACTTCAATTGTTTCAGTTATGGCCAACTCACATTTGGGGTTTTCTTGTAAAAGATACTGGAGTGGTTTGGCCATTTCCTTCTTCAGCTCATTTGACAGGAGAGGAACTGAAGCAAACAGGGTTAAGTGACCTGCTCAGGGAGCAGCTAGGTGGTGCAGTGGATAAAGCACTGCCCTGGATTAAGGAGGACCTGAGTTCAAATTCAGCCTCAGACACTTGACACTTCCTAGCTGTGTGACTCTGGGGGAAGTCCCTAAACCCTCATTGTCCTGCCCCCCCCCAAAAAAAGTGACTTGCTCAGGGCACACAGCTAGTAAATGTCTGAAGCTGGAATTGAACTCAGGTCTTACTATTTCCTCTGAACTCTAGGCCCAGCATTCGATACACTGTGCCATCTTGCCGCCCCTCTTGATGTAAAGACAATGCTTAAAGAAACCACGGGGAGAGAGGAAAATGTGGAAGGTGGAATTATATTCTACTTGGAAAATAAAGCACTTTCTGCCTTATTGATCATATTTATGGAATGAAATATTTCTTGCAAAGACACTAATAAAATCAGTGCTCTCCTCTTTCTGTATTAGGCACTCCCAGATCAATATTTGGAATGGAATTCTCTGCATAATCACTGTAGTATTCAATGAGACTTGCCTGACTTTCCAAGTTTGCTTTACAATAGGTACTGGGGGGAAGAAACAGTTACAGAAGAAAAGAGATTACAATCACATGCTTAAATATGTAGACAGCAGAGGCAACTCAGAACAGTAGATCTATCAGGCAGCAAGATGGGTACATGTCCTTCTTAAGGTCTCCTGGGATTGAGAGCTTGTTGGGACCCTGAGAAAAGCTATAGTTGAATGGTGATGATGGGACATGATTAAAAAGAACTTCTTCATCTGCATTTTTCAATACTTGAGTGATAAAATTCTGCCTTCATGCTGATGAATGCATTTATTTCTTTATATGAAATCCTAGCCAATTATATCACAGTGATATCTGTAAACTCAAATTATAATTAACCTTTTTCTTCTCCCACCAAATGTTAATTTAAAAATCTACTTTTTAAAGCATCATTTTTAGCTCAGCTAAAGAAAAAGTGTTATATTGTTCTGGCTAATCTTAGTGTCTTCCTCTGAGATTATCCCCAATTTATTCTGTCTATACCCTGTTTATGCATAGTTTGTTTGCGTGCTCCTTCCTCCAGTAGGCCAAGAGAGAACAGAGACTTTTTTTTTTTGGCCTTTCTTTGTACCTCCAGAGCTATAGCACAATGCCTGGTGCATAGTAAGCACTTAATAAATACTTGTTGATTTATGGAACTACCAAATCTACATATCCAGATCCCATCTTTTTAAAATCCCAGTGCTACATCGCTAACTGCCTGCCGAACATCTCCTGCATAAGCATCCAACTAGCCTCTCCAGAATAAAACTTATCTTTCCTCCTAAAACCTGTCTTGCTTCCAAACTCCCCTATTTTGGTTGAAAGCTTCCCTCTCCTTCCCATCTTTCCCCCATCCATTTAAGCAGTTGCCAATCTTGTTGACTTTACCTTCACAACATGTTGCATTCATGCCTTCTCTCTACTCACAACACAGTGACCTTCCCCTCCCCAAAACTATTATAATAACTGCCTAAATGATCTTTCTGTTCCCTCCAGTCTCTCTCCTGGGGATTCATTCTCCATATAGCTGTCAAACTGGGATTTCTGAAGCACATAACTAACCATGTTACTCCCTTTTTCAAAACACTCCAGAGGTTCCCTAGCCTTTGAGACAAAATGCAGACTCCCTGTTTGGCATTGAGAATCTTTCTCAATCTGGTACTGACGTTTTTCCCAGGCTGATTACAACATAACTCCCTCTCATATATATTAGACTTCTGTCCCATACATGACTTTCTATCTCCTATATCTGTGCTTTTGCATCTGCTGCCTCTCATACCTGAAACGTTTTCCCCTCCTCACCTCCTACAACTGACTGACTGAACTGCAAACAATTTTTAGGTGCCAGCAATTCTAGAATCCCTTCAAGGATCACCTCAGGTATCACCTAGTTTAAGTACTCTCCCTCCCCCCAAATAATTTCATACTTACCTTGTATATATTTTGTAATTGCTGATTTGCTTAAATGTTGTTTCCCTCCAGTGGAAAGTAAATTCCTTGCAGGCAGTAAGTTTTGTGATTGCCTTTGTATTTTGGGCCCCTAACACAGGGCCTGGCACATAGTAATCTTTTAACAGATGTTTGTTGAATCAATGAATGAATTAACATTAAAGTGATCAATCTTAATCCAATATTAAAGTAATCTCCATACCATAGATGGCCCTATGATTTTTCTTCAGTCACAGAAGAGATAGGACATGCATGTTTTCACTGTAGTTATTAGATGAAAGACAAGGTAAGGTAGCTGTAAAAATATTCACTCTGTTCTTTCCTTTCAAAACTCTGGGCAATTAAAATCTTAACCAGGGCACTGCTTTGGCAGCTTATTTCTCAATATAATAAAGAAAATGACTTACCATGTAATAGGGCTCTCAGGAGCATGCAGTCACTATATGTTCACACTCTTGGGTAAGATATCCTCCATTGCATAACACTGGAAGAAGCTGTGAGGAAAAGTCAAGAATTTCCCTCAGTCTTCAACGTGTGTTCTTGCAGGGTATGCAAATTGTTAAATTCGTTTTCCTTGACCTTTAGCCTTCAGTTCCTTTTTGCTCTAATATCTAATCAGGATGGATGATTCTCCACCAATGAGCTGATTCAAATGAAACTGAAATGAAAATCAAGGTTGATTCTCCTCCCTAAACTCCTACAGCCAACTACATTCTCCCTGCTGGAGTTTTAAATAGTGGTTGCCAATATCTCAGGATTATTCCCTTTCTCAAATCTCCTTTTTTTAAAAACTTAAAACAGGAATTATTAGATACCAGATAGTACTGGGAATTGTCAATATCTTGCCACATTATTGATTTTCCCTCTACAATAAATGAAATAGGAAGTCTTCCAATTTAACCAAACTTTATGAACATATGAGCAATTGTTATCAGCATCAGTAAGGTATTTGGGACCCAGTTCTAGAGAATGCTACATCATGTTGCCTGCTCACTGTAATTCTAAAGGGCTGAATGTTGAGAAAATATTTCTGCAGTCAATTCCAGTTACAGATTTCACTTTCAATCAATTCAACTTAATATGATGAAATTAAACAATTAAGTGATTGCTATGTGTAAGACATCATGCTAATGTTTATGTCATCTTACACATTGAGGTGCCAGATTAACACAGAGTGCCTCTTCAAGAAGTTTAGTTAACAACAAAATAATTAAAACTAAGAGCAAAAGAAAGAAAAAAAAAAAAGAAAACCCTTCTATTGTGAAAAAGCTCAGCCGAAGAAACGACATATATTTTCCATATGGATTTAAAGGCTCCTTAACCAAAGCAGTAAAACATTACTCTGAGGTGCACAACATACATATTTGCCCTTGTATGCTTCATTGCAAAGATGACTTAAGCCAAGAATGAAAATAATCCTTCGCTGTGCTTTAAAGCTGGCATGCAATCAAATGACAGTCTTTGGGCCTACTGAGGAAGGCATACCCTGATTACATATGATGTTGATCTTCATTGCATTTTTTTGTTCATGTAACAAAAAAATGATTGGTATTTTCTCTATGGGACAGATTCAAGACCACAAAGAGATATACACATATATACATACATATATATATATATGCAAACACACGTATGTATGTATATCTACATACACAGATATATAGTTTTAATTCAATATATGTATAATATATGTGTATATGTAAGAGTATATGTGTGTATGTGTACATATGTATATCATATAAGAATACACACCAAATGTGGGTTATAACTCCACATTAAAGAGAACAATTTCATAGAAGTGACTAAATTATTCTACCCCACTGATTGAAAGTGACATTTCCAATTAATCTGTATCCTCAACCACTTCAGAATCCATGGGGAGTACTCAAGAACTAGCTTTCATCCACAATTATTAATCTAATTACTTCTTCTAACAAGGAAATTGTCTTCCACCTGGGTTCCTTATAACCCAACTTTTACTTACAAACCTATTTTGAAGGCCCACACACTGCACTCTTCATTACCTGCCTACCCACCAAATTGTTTAGTCAAAGAGAGAAAACTAGGTAGGGGGAAATCCTAATGTTTGTTTTAGTACATTGCTGTGGATTTTACTCCATGATGCAAAATCACAGCAGTAAAGCTATCTACCTTTTTCTAATCTAAAAGCGGACAAAACATTTATTTATTTATTTTGAAGGAATAAAGAAGCTGTGAAAAGGAACTGAAGGCTGTATAAGTAGCAATTTTGCCTCTTTAATTAGAGGGGAGATAGCAGGAAGATGGCATATCACAACCTAGCATTTAATGAGCAACAACAGAGGCTGCTACCAGATACTTGAGACATGCACATGATCTGCATAAAAAAGGGAAGGTTCAGAAGATTCTTAAGACTTTCTCACAGCTCCCATTGTGCAATGAAAAACATATGACCCAAGAGCATGGATCAAGCTGAATCAAAACCATGGCGGTTTTGTTTATTTAAATAGTATTTGGCAGCATTTAATGGTACTTCTTTCCCTTACAAGTTTTAAAAGTCTGTTTACAAGCCTTACACATGCTTAGTTCTTCATAGAAATGCTGTTGTGGGGATGGAGTAGATAGGGATTTTTTAAGTGAACATGAAAAGTATGTGCCCATAAAAATGTGATGTTTCAAGTAGAGTTACAGAGTATCACAGATATAAAGAGCTCAGGAAGGCCGGTTCCATCAAGCAGTTATACTTTCCTTTGTATTAGTAGAGAAGAACCACAACATTTTTCTTTTGAACATTGCTCTTCCTCCTTTATTGCTAGTTTACTGCAGGAAGTAAAAACTGAATTTCATTTATGTCATTTTGTGTTCCTTTCACGTCCATTTACGTCAAATACATTAAAGGCAAGAATGGAATTTTCTTGAGAGCAGTTCAGACTATCCTTAGGGATTGTTAATATTTTATACAATCACTAATGATAGTTTTGTTGCCAGAAAATATATATTGGAAGAGTATACTAGTGCCTCTCTGGAAGTCAGAAGTTCAAATCTTTAAACCAGAAACTAGCTGTGTGACCCTGGGCAAGTCATTTAACCTCTGTCTGCCTCAGTTTCCTGATCTGCAAAATGGAGATAAAATACAGCACCCTCCTCCCAAGGTGTTTGTGAGGAGCAAATGAGATATTTGTAAAGTGCCTTGGAAACACTGAGGAACTATATAAATGCTAGTTATTATCATCGTCACATTAATATTATTTAACAGACAATATTGATAATACGATAATCATGAATAATAGTAAGCAAATTGCTACTACATAACCCTCCACCTATTCCCCTAATGTTCCATGGGGGAGAGGAATTGATCATTTTTCTAGTTTCTCTCTCCAGTACTTCTCAGCCATTTCTATGTTTATCAACATCTCCACTGGAGCATACACAAGGGCAGAAGAAAGATGAAAGATGACACTTGAGACCTCATTTTTCTGCTTAGGAGTATAAAACTAGGGTTGGAAAAGGACTTCAGGGAGCCACCTAATCCAAACCACCCATTTTACAGATAAGTAAACTGAGGCCCAAGGGAGCTAGGTGATTTACCCATGGTCACACAGATAGTAGCAATGGAGATGGGATATAAACCCACATCCTCTGACTCGGGAGGTGGTATTCTTTCCAATTTAGCATGATGCTAATTAGTATCTCCTTCTACTAATATTTATTTGTTGAGTCATTTCAGTCATTTCTGACTCTTTGTGATCACATTTGGAGTTTTCATGGCAAAGATACTGGAGTGGTTTGCCATTTCCTTTTCCAGCTCATTTTACAGATGAGGAAACTGAGGCAAACTTGCCCAGGGTCACACAGCTAGTTAGTGTCTAAGGCTATATTGGAACTCAGGAAGATGAGTGTTCCTGACTCCAGGTCTGGCACTCTATCCACTGTGCCACCTCAATCCCCACTAATACTTAATAATACCCAGTACAATAGATGGCAAAAGAAGAGAGCCAAGTACTCCTAACCCAAGCTAAAATTGTATTTTGGGGTTAATTTGTGAATTTTCATTTCATCCTGTCTTTATTAACACAGAAAATAAAAAGCTGGCTTTTATGAGCTTCTAAATGCTGGCTTCCTAAATACCTGATCTTCAGGAGAGTATGTTCTGTTCATCAACACCACTGAATGGTAGTAAATGTGTACTTGAATGCGCATTGGTCTGCTTTATACTATCCTATTACATTTCTCATAGCATCACAGACGTAGAGGTGGACATAACCTCAGATGCTATCTAATCCAACACTCTCATATTATAGACAAGGATCCTGAGAGACAGAGAGAGATGAAATGACTTGTCCAAAGTGACAGAGGTCACTAGTGGCATATGTGAGCCCCGGGTCCTAGGACTCCAAAGCCAGTGCCTTTTCATCATGTGCCAGTGGTTCTCAATTTGTTTTCTATGGCCAATACATGTCCTTTATGAAGAAAAACATGAGGCTTCACCAGATGGTAAAGGACTGGAAAGCCCAAAGCTCCGAGATTCTGCTAGGCTTATAACAAACTCAAGAGTAACAGGAAACTAAGAAATTCTCTCACATCAGAATATTTCTTTGAACAAATGCATCACATTCGAATGAATCTTGCAACAGAAAATCAACCAGGTTTCAGAATAGTCACAAATTTTCACCTTTTTCTGTGTCTAGAGCAAAAAGTTAAAGAAATCAATACATGTGATTGCTTAGGAGCTGAGATGGTTGTTCGCCGGTTTAACTCCCATAGTCCATAGTGAATTAAACATTATTAGAACTAGAAGTGATCATTAGGCCACGCACTCACTCTATAAATGAGGTGCCTGAGGTGGCAGAGAAATTAAGTGACTTGTACTGGGTCACAAAGCATGTCAGTGGCAGAAGTGGGACCAGAATCCAGGTCTCCTGATTCCCAGGCCAAACGTCTTTCCATTGTATCACACTCTTTCTGCTTTCATATTCTTTAATTTAAAAAACATTTTTTAAAAAAAATTATTTTCAGCCTAAATTTAAGATAGGAGGTGAGGTTATTTTTGGTTCTTGTGAAATAGAGTTCCTGCATTTCACCATTTTCATATTTCAATATTCCACTTGCAAAATGCTAATTCCAACCCATATTAACTCATTTCTTGTCCCCTTTACCCAGTCATCCAGAAATTTCTGATGATACTTAATTAGACAAAGGAAGGCAACAGTATATGTATGGCTAGGACACTGTCGTGTGCCTATCTTAGCTTCTAATAGGAAACATTTTGAATCTTCTTTTTTAAAAGCTCATATTAATAATTTCTTAATTGTTTTTATGGCTTTCCAATGAGGTGTAACAGACTCTGATAGCCTGCCAACAAAATGTTGCATGTGACAGATATTAGGAATCATCTTCATTTTGCTACTCTAAGACTTATGTTGGGTTCTTTTTATGAAGGATTATAGTTCTGAAGGGATTTTAAGTGTGATAAAAGCTGTACCCCTGAGCCTGGCTTTGTAGGGCAAGGAACAGAATAGGCAGGGGAAAGGGATGCAAGGCTTGAAGAAAGGCCAAGGGACTCAGTCATTTTCTGCCCAGAACACGTATTGAGCTGCCCAGACCCTCACTGACCAGGCATCCAAGCAGATGGCACAATGTAGGGGGAGGGGTCTGTTGCAATGAAGGATGAGAAAGCCTGATTTAGCAGTCAATGCTTCTCATTTCTAATTTGGCCAGAGCTGAAGATGGAGGGCTGGATCTGGAGTCAGAAAGACCTGGGATGAGATCCTCCCTCTGATACTTGCCAGCTGTGTGACCCTGAGCTAATCACTTCACTTATCTGTGCTTCAGTTCCCTCATCTATTAATTGGGTGATAACTGCATCTACCTAACAGTACTGTCTTGAGGATCAAATGAGATGATACACGTATGGTGCTCTGCAAATATTAATGTGCTACATAAATGTGAGCTATCATTATTATCTGATTATAGTTGCTTTGTATACTCTGAAGAGGATTAATGAGTCAATATTATTAAGCACCTACTATGTGCCAGGCACTGGAAATACAAAGGCAAAGACAAAAATGAAATAGCCCCTGCCCTCACGGAGCTTACATTCTCTGAGTGGAGGCAACATGTACACAAATAAGCATAAACAAAATAAATGCAAAGTAATTTTCAGGAGGAGGCATCTGTGGTGGTCAGGATTGGGGGTAGGGGGAATCAGGTAAAACCTAATGTATAAGCAAGGATAGCATCATGGATTTAAAGCTAAAAGGGACCTTAGAGGCCATCTTTTCCAGCCACCTTATTTTACAGATGAGGAAATTAAGACCCATAGAGGTTAAATAACTTGTCCAAGTTCACACAGATAGTAAGTAGCAAGGCTAGGAGTAGTACCCAAGTTCCTTGGATCTAAGTCCCATGCTCTTAACATTCTTGCCATTACACCATGCTGCCCATCTCAAGAGCACTCCTTTGCAGTACAATGAAATAACTGTACTTCCAAAAGTGTTCTCCATTCCACAGCTTAGTTAATAGGGCAATCCTGTTTCATAAAGCATCTTCCTTTCCCATGTTTTTTTTTTCTCATTTCTATTTCACTTACTAGTAGCACAGTTATTACAAGTTTTTTTTGAAGAACATGCAGTGAAATCTAGGATGGGGATGGACCAGGTACAATCCTCAAACATTTTCCTTGGACCCACTTAATTTTCACAGTACAAACTTTTCACAAGCACCTCACATGACATGACCAATTATTCTAGTGAACTACCAAGACTTTAGGGAGAATCAAAGGTTCTGCACAGTTCAAATTAGTTAAATATTTCTCACACACTGTCCAAAGACAGGTATTCTCCAAATTTTCCAGTTTATGAATAAAAATAGTTTAACAGTCATTTAAAGGAATTGCGAATTTATATTTTGAATTTATAGTCAGAGAATTTAACCCTTTTAGTTTATTTGTCAAAATAAAAATTACTGTTAAACGCAGATTTCACTGGTTGCCCCTTTTGTTATAGACTAATTCTTGTGCTTATGCCCTTTTAAAATGAAGAGCACGTTTTAAAAATCCAATAAAGACAAATGATCCAGAACATACTTCTGTCATCATGAAACTTCTTGCATGTTTTTACAGCAACAAAAACAGCCATCTCCTTCACTGGATTTCCCTATGAGACAATAAGAAAAAAATTCATGCATTTATAACTTGAAGTGTTTCTTTAAAGTGTGTATTATACAATTAAGCATCAACTATCCAGAAGTCCATAAAAGTGGTTTTTTTATGATAATGAGCCCAATCCTACCCCCCAATTAAATTTGAGCAAAAAAGGGAAGACACCATTTTAATAACAATTAAGGTAGCTCTTTTCTAATTATTAATGAACAGGAAGCTGAATGCCTAGAAACAGGAAACATTTACTGGAATATGTTTTAATTAGGATAATATTTGTAAGGCTATTGCCAATAAAATGAATTTATTTGTTTAAACTTAAGTCTATAGTTGGGACAGTTAAGAAGTCAGGATGGAATAGGAGAAAGAAGACAAAGCCAAGAGTCAGAAAACCTGGGCTCTTGTCTTACCTGTGCTTTAGCTCACTGTGGAACCTTTAGAAATGTCCTCAGTCCTTCTGTGGACCCCATTTCTTTATCTCTTATAAATCTATGGTTTGGGGCAGTTAGGTGGCGCAGTGGATAGAGCACCGGCCCTGGATTCAGTAGGACCTGAGTTCAAATCCGGCCTCAGACACTTGACGCTTACTAGCTGTGTGACCCTGGGCAAGTCACTTAACCCCCATTGCCCTGCTCTCCCCACCAAAAAAGTGTACATAAATCTATGGTTTGGAAAAGGTGATTGTGATGATGATTATGATAATAGCACCTAACATTTAGATGGTGCTTCACATTTTGCAAAATGTTTTATACACATTGTCTCATTTGCTCCTCATAAGAACCATACATGGAAACAGACACCAACCCGCCTGTCCTAGCCTCCTCATTTAGAAATATTAAGAATTCATTTTTCAGATGATCCTTGTCTGAAGCCTTGGGACTAATGTAAGAGAGAAACCTCATCAACCTTTGCTTAACTATCAATTCCAAAACAATGTCATGTTCCCTTCTTTCTGATCAGCCCAGGAAAGTTGTTCAGTCATGCCTGATTCTTTGTGACCCCATTTGGGATTTTCTCAGCAAGGATACTGCAGTGGTTTGCCATTGCCTTCTCCAGATCAATTTACAGATGAGAACTGAGGCAAACAGGATTAAGTGACTTTCCCAGGGTCACAAAGCTAGTAAGGGTCTGAAGCTGGATTTGAACTCAGGAAGATGAGTCTTCCTGGTGCCGAGTCCTGCACTCTATGCACTGCACCATCCAGCTGCTGACAGGTTCCTCCCCAAAAGTAATTAGGGCAATGAAGGGACAAAGGTAAACAACTTCTGACAGATCTGTAAAAGAGTAGAATCTCCTTTCCCCATGCCCTGAAGGGATCAGGATACTGATCTTCCTAAAACAGGGCTTCTTCACCTCCTTTGGATTATACATCCATCCCTTTATGGACTGTATGCTTTTGACATTCTAGTGAAGATCCTCTCTTAGAAGGTTTTAAATAACTAAAGGAAACACTACATTTCAGTTAAAGCTTAAAGAAAATTAAGGTGTGGTCTTTTTTCACATCCAAGTTCATAGACCCCTCAACTTCTATTAACTGAAATCTGTCTGTGGACTCCAGGTTAAAAGCTCTTGACCTAAAAGAAGGAAGAAATCTCTTTGATTGCTTCAGCTAATGGAGATATATCTTTTGGGTTCACCCTTGGCCAGCTGCAAAGGAGAATCCTTGGAGGTCACAATAGTCAAAGAGGAATGAATGGTTTGAGGAAATTATTCTCCAAGGCTGTGCCAAAACTTAAATGACCACTGCTCTGTTTGATAAAGCAAACTGGTAACTGAAATGGTACCAGAACTCTAGATGAGCCTTGTTCACGGTCTTATGATTTGGGACTTCAAAATTATTAGTGTTAGAGAGTGCTCTCCTTAATTAGCAATACAGTATTCATTGTGCACATGTATAAGGGTGCTAAATGTGCATATGGTATATATTTGCATTTTTTTCCTTCTAGACAAAAAGATGTAAAGGATAGGTGGCATGATCCCTCCACACTATAAAATACCTCCTTGGCTCTTCTGCTAATAAGACATTACTAATACCAAATATTTGGGATTTTGTCAGGATGGGCACCTCCTGATGTGGGAACTTTGCAAATTAGGATCGCAGTCTGTCTACTATTAGTACAATAACCCTAAGGCATACAAAAGTTCAGCAAATTTCTCATGGTCACATTGCTACTAGGTTTCAGAGGAGGGATTGTATCCCTGATTTTCCTGACTCCAAGCCCACTACTCTATCCACTAAGCCCTGCTGCTTCTCTGTAATAATAATAATAATGATAATAATAATAATAATAACAACAACAATAGCAACAATAACAATGATTTCTTTTATATGGTGCTAGTGTCACAAAATACTATTCATAATTCCCACCTCTACTCTCTTCATATCCAAATGAGCTTTCACTCTGCTTCCAGACTTATCTTCTTTACTCTTGGATCTGGTCATGTCATTCTAGTCCAAGGCCCTTCAACAGCTCCCTATTGCCCACCAAGTAAAGTTCTCTATATTCAAAGCTTTTCCTATTCAGGAGGTACTTAATAAATGCCTGAATTGAGTATGTTGTTTCATTTAATAATAACAAGAAAAACTTACAAGTATATAGTGAGTTAAGGTTTGCAAAATGTTTTCCTCACAAACTTGTATTCATACAAGAAATATCCTCATTTTACAGACAGGGAAACTGAGGCTCAGAGAAGTTAAATGACTTGTTCAAGGTCAGGCAGCTCTTAAGTAACAGATCTATCTAGGGCGCTCACTGAAGTCTTACGACTCCAAATCTAGTGTCCTTCCCACTATAACCCATAACAAGTACTCAATACATTTTAATTGGCATCAGTGATTAGACACAGAATCTGCTCATTTGTCTTCCATCAGTGAATAATTAACAGGACTCACCAAGTCAGTACTGCTCTACAAGGTAACAAGACAGCATGAAGCACACTACGTAAATTTAATACATAAAGAAATTTTCCCTATGGTACTCACACAAAGTGGTAGAAAAGTATGAAACATTGTGGCACAACCTGAAGCCTTAGGAGAGCTCACATCATCTGTGCAAAACTCAGGCACCGGGGTAAGATGTGGTCCATTGCCTTTGTCCCAAATGTAGAGAGCAATCTATTGTAAAACAGATGATTGGCAATGAATAAAGGAAGATAATAAACAATATTTAAAGTAAGAAAGGACATAAAGCAACAAGTATCTTGAGATGGGTCTCATAATTATTAGAGAATTATTCATTACATTGTGGTTATAAGTCTTATACGTGAACCATTCTGAGTACTAAAAGGTTCCCAAGTAGACATGGGAGTTTTGTAAAGTAGTAAAACTCCCATCAAAATGGGAGGGAAGTATAAGGAAGCATACCAGAAAATCATTAGCCTTGCCTACATCACCAAAACTCCTATGTACACCTGAGCTGCCTTCGCTTTAAAAGGAAAATGCATTCACAGTAACCTCCCTTCTTTGCTTTTGCAGAAAGGGGAAACAATGGCTTGTGTTTCCTCTTCTCACCATACTCAAAACTTTGCATTCATTTTTTTCACTAAGAAAAATGGCCTTTAAAATTGGGAGATGTGTAACAAAAATGAAACTCAAAATAATCAAGGAAATGCTAAAAAGAGTACCTAGCTGCCTTTCATGAGATCAGGTCACCAGGTCAGGACAAACTTTGTCCTAAGGCACTAAAAAACCATGTAGGTATAACTGCTGAGTTACTATCATTGGTATTTGAAAAACATTAGGAGAATGAATGAGTGAAGTGCTCAAGGACTGGAGCCTGAAATCTGTCCTCCATATTTTTCAAAAAAGATAGTCTGTTCTTCAAACCAGAGGCCAGTCCGCTTGACTTTGATTTCTGGCAAAAGTCTAGAGCATAATCTTTTTTTTTTCCAGGGCAATGGGGGCAATGGGGGTCATTTAAATGACTTGCCCAGGGTCACACAGCTAGTAAGTGTCAAGTGTCTGAGGCTGGATTTGAACTCAGGTACTCCTGAATCCAGGGCCAGTGCTTTATCCACTGCGCCACCTAGCCGCCCCCTAGAACACAATCTTAAAGGGAGGTCTTGATAACCCTTAGAAAGGGAGTCAATGCCCACTAAGAGACAACATGAGTCATCAGGAAAGGCTCATGCCAAATTAACATCCTGTCTTTTCTTGACAGTATCATTAAACAGATTAGGGAGAAGGTCACAGTCATACATAGCATATTTGGGTTTCACTACAGTCTTCTTGTGATATACTTGTGAACAAGATGGAGAAATGGAGCCTGGATTCAGAACTGGTTGAATTATATAAGACCTAAAAAAGTGTCAGTTCATGGATGGATGGCAACATGGAAGGATGTTTCTAATGGAACACCCCAGGCTTATCCCCCTGACTTTGGGAACAATTTAGAAATTTTAAATTTCTAATTTTAATTAAGATGAAATTTGCTAGGCACGAATGTTATAACATATATCTAGATTCAATAATAACAATGAGCATTCATGTTCAGTCATTTTTTCAGTTGTGTCCTACTCTTTGTGACCCTATTTGGAGTTTTCTTGGCAAAGATACAGGAGTGGTTTGCCATTTCCTTCTCCGGCTCATTTTACAGATGAGGAAACTGAGGCAAATGGGGTTAAGTGACTCTCCCAGGGTCACATAGGTAGTAACTGTCTGAGGCTAGATTTGAAATGAGTTCTTCCAGACTCCAGGCATGACAATCTATCCACTTTGCCATCTAGTTACTCTAAACTTTACCTGGAGCTTTTGAGTTTACAAACTGATTTTAAAATATTGTCTCCTTTTTTTTCTCACAACCACCCTGTGATAGGAGTGCTATCACTATGCCCATTTTACACAGGAGAAAACTGAGGTCGAGAAAGGTTAAACAAATTGTCCAAGGTCACATGGCTAATAAGTATCTGAGGCTAGATTTAAACTCAGGTCTTCCTGACGCCAGGTCTGGCACTCTATCCACTGTGCCACCTAGCTGCCTGATTGAACCAGTGCAGGATGGGGGAAACATTGCTAGACATTTTAATCTGATCCAGCTGCACTAGGGAATATATTGCAGTGTGTGTGTCTGACACCTCTGTTGTAGAAGATTCATAGTTTTAGAGTTGGAAAGGTGCTCTGGGGCATGCGCCAGGGGACGGGAGGAGGGAGGAGAATGAGCATTTTTTAATAAAGTACCTACTATGTGCTGGGCACTGTGCAAAGTGATTTTTACAAATATTATCTCATCTGATCCTCAGCCCTAGAGCCATCTAATTCAACCCCTTCATTTTACAGATGAAGACACTGGGAAAGAAAAATGATTTGACCCAAATGCCAAGATTTAAACCCGAGTCCTCTGGGGCCAAGTGCTGTGTTCTTCCCACTGCATCAGTCTGCCTTCCTCTTCAGGTATGGTTTGTGCTAAATGACTTTCAAGATTCCTTCCTGCTCTGCCAGAGTGTGCTTTTAAGGGCTGTAATGAAAAGCCTGCCCCGAGATGGTGGCATGCCTGGCAGGTAAAACAAAATGCTGAACGAATAATAATCTAAAACCTGCCAGAAGTCCAAGAACACATGGGTGAGCTCAGCAAAAATGACACACAAGTCTTTCTTTGGCAGGACTGGATACGTGCATCAGTATGATGTGAAGCATTGGATGCTTTTAGGGTGAACTATAAAACTTGTCTCAGGGATACCTGGTCACTCTGCACTGATGCCAAAATTACAGAAAGCCACCCTTCACTCCCCAGCTGTTCATTCCTAATTACCTTAGGGGAAAATGACCAATACAACCACAGGGTTGGGGATGCAAGGTAGAGCTACCCTAAATTCCTTCTAGGTAGCACAGTAGAGAGAGGTCTGGGCCTGGAGTTGGGAAAACCTGAGTTCAAATCCTACCTCAGACACTTACTAGTTGTGTAACCCTAGGCAAGTCACTTCTACCTCCCTCCCACCCCTCCCCTGCCTGCTTCAGTTTCCTCAAGTGTAAAAAGGAGATAACAATAGCTCCTATCTCAAAGGGTTGTTGTAAGGATCAGATGAGATAAAATTTGTAAAGTGTTAGCACAGAGTCTGTCCCATAGTAGGTATTTAATAAATGCTTATTTCTTCACCTTCTCCTTCCCCCTTAACTGTCCCACATTACTTGCTTTTGGTTGTTTGGTTAGATCCTGTTAGATTCATGTCCAAGTACAAGGCACTGTAGTCCAGACTACAGCTTTCTCTGAACTAAGCAACTTTGGGATTCTCTGAGGCAGAGATATGGGGGGAGGGCATCTCCGAGCTGGGGATTATAACAAAGGAATGGGGCTGGAAAATGGAATGTTGCACAGGAAGAACAGCTAAGCAGCAGGCCAATGTGACTGGGACAGAGACTGGGTGCAGCAAAGTAATGGAGGCTCCTACCAGAAAGGCAGCTGGGAGCCAGGCTTTCAATGGCAGGTGGAAGAGTATCTGATTTATTCCAGAGGTAACAAGAAGCTACTAAAGATTTATCTGAGTAAGGGAGAGACGTGATCAGATGTGTGTCTTAGGGATACCATTATGATAGCTGTGTGCAGCTGACTAGAGAGAGGACAGAGAAGAAGCAAGATGACCAACAAGGAGGTTCACTTCCATAGTCCATGCAAGGGGTGACAAGGGCTTGAAATATGGTAGAGTTTGTATGAGTGGAGAGAAGGGAATGAGGTAGAAGAGACATGACTTGTCAATTTGCCAGATATGAAGTTTGAGAGAAGGGGGAAAAGAGTCAAAGTTGATGATGAGGTTATAAACATGGGTATCCAGAAGTACAGTAGCTTGCTAGATAAAAACATTTATGAATTGCTTTCTATGTGCCAGCCACTATAATATGTGGTAGAAATACAAATACAAGCAAAATAAGGCCATCCCTATTCTCAATGATAATTTGATGTTTTTTCAGTCATATCCAACTCTTTGTGACCTCACTTGGGATTTTCTTGGCAGAGACAGTAGAATAGTTTGCCATTGCCTTCTCCAGATCATTTTATAGGTGAGGAAACTGAGGTAAATAGGATTAAGTGACTTGTCCAGGGTCACACAGCTAGTAAGCATCTGAGGTCAAATTTGCATGCAAGAAGAGAAGTCTTCCTGATTCCAGGCTTGGCACTCTATCTACGATGCCTAGATGCCCCTCAAAGATAATAGGATATAATATGAACACTATAATAATAGGGGGAGACAGCATCAAATCATCCTTGCAAAACTCAAAAACTACAGTGAGGGACCTGAAAAGGGGGAGGAGTGGAAGAGTGCTTGTATTGAGGCAAAGTGGACAGATCCAGAGAAACAGAAGATACCGCAAAGAAGTGAGCATGGTTGTCATGGAAACCTTCTGAAATGGTGGCCTCGAGTGGGAGTTCACTAATAAGAAGATGGGGCTGCAGGACTGATGGTGCTAGCAACAGGAATGGGTAAGTTCAGAGAAGAGATCAATTGGGTAGGAAGTACAGCGTGTTCCATTTTGGAATGGTTGAGTTTGAGACACTTAAAAATTGTCCAGTTAGTCAATATTATGGGACAGGCCTTCAGGAAAGAGATTAGGGATGAATAAGAATTTGGAGAAGTCATCTGAACAGAGATGATAATTAAACCTATAGGAGTTGATGAGATCACCAAGGTAGGGTGTAGAGAGAAGAATCAGGCTCAGGACATAGCCTTGAGAACAATTTCTTCACTTACTATGCAGGAGGAGAAGTTCAGTCTAGAAGGAAATGAGTAGATGGGGAAGAGCTGAACCAAAAGAGAACTTTACAGAAACCAAAGAAAAAGAGAAAGGTAGGGTAGAGCGTCAAAAATTGCAGAGACATCAAGAAGGATGAGGATTGAGCAAAGACACTTTCACCACACTGTAGTGTTTCACCCCTGGGCTCATGCACAGTTTTAAAAATTCAAAACTGGATTGAACTACACTGAGGACTGACTACTTATGAGGGAAAATATAATACTGGAAACTTAGAACTTTTCCAGTACCAAAATATTCTACAGATTTGATGACTCAAACATTCAACCCAATGGAATATGACTTACCTCATGTTTTAAATCAATTGTAAAGTCAGATTTCAAGGACTCACTTTTCAATCTCTTAGTAAGCCTGGAAAATGAAAGCAATTAAATTTACTTTCTGTCAAGAACCAAAAACAAAACAAAAAAGACAAGGAAAACATCATTTGGATTTTTTAAAGTTTAAAAAAGATTATGCAGAACTTTTTATTATTATTAAAAATTCTTTATAAAAATAAAACAAAATCACACTAAGTATGTTGAGTGAAGAAAATACAAATCATTTATTTATTATCAAAAGTGCCAATTATTGGGTGGCACAAATGCTGAATTTAAAATGCTTCAAAATGCTAGCCTTTAAAATGAAGATCATGTTACCATCTACAAAGAGACATACTGGAGCCCTTGAAAGCTAATGCAATTCGATCTTAGGCTATTTTTTTTAACATGGATATACTACTACTGAATTATAGGGAAAAAAAGAAAATAGAAGAAGGGAAAGAGAAAAAAAAGGAAGAAAAAATAGGTTGAAATTTTCCTCTACTATTTTCAATAACTCCAGTATAGCCTTTTTCTTTGCTTGTTTGGGAAACAATTGGGGAAAGTAAAAATCTCACATTATTTTTCTTGGAAGTCTTTTCTTTGATTTCAAGCTGAGGTTCATACAATGAACTGGATTGTAGAAACACGAATCTGTTTTATGATTCCCGTAAAATAGAAGAAATTTTGTTCTGATATCTAGTCATTTTAATAGTAGTGTATAACATTAGCTTCATTTCTAAGAAGCCATAGTAAGCATTTTAAATGTCTTCTACTCAAGACTAATGAAATAATATTTCAAAGTATAAAAGCAGTATCAAATTTTAAAATGCTACCAAAATTTTTGTTGTTCATTTGTTTATTACATCTTGACCTTGTGTTTGGTCAAAAAAGATTTTTTTCAAAGCTCAATTTTAAATATATAGAAGATAAAGACATGGAAGATGGATCATAATTTATATTTTGTTAAATAACAGTTGTCCTACAGATACTATTATAGGCACTCCCTGATTTACAAATGGCTAAGATAAAAATGTCTTTTTCAAATGCACCTTCTATCTATCTTCCCCATCTCTTCATCTTCCTCACCTTGGAATTTATCTCCCAGTTAATAAAAATTAAACAATTAAGCTCTTCAGTCCTTTATTTCCTTCTGTTCTCTTTGCTAAAATAAAGTTCTTACAACTGGAAAGGAAATAACAAATGACTGATAGGCAGTCAATACACAAAATAAGAAAGAAGACAAAATAGCACATTGAGCCTAGCACCACTAAATGTATTCAGGTCACTTGGCCCAGATGACCTTTACATTCAGGTACTGAAAGTGCTATCAGATCTGCCACTGAGTCACTTTCAGTTGGTATCTGAAGAGAATAGAATGAATGGAACGTTCAAACTATAAGCCAGCAACCTTAACTTAAATGTCTAAACATATTATTAAAGAGTAGGTTACTGAACATTTAGAAAAGGAAGCAGTAATCACATAGGGTCAGTATGGTTTTATTATGAAAAGGTCATGCTAGACTAATTTCCTTCTTTGTTATTAAGCTAAAGGGAATGATAAGGATGGTGTTTACCTAGATTTTAGAAAAACTAATTCGATCTTAGTCTATATTAAAAGACAGAACTTCTAGGAATAAAGAAGTAACCTTGACTATTTGGAGTATCATGTTTAGTTCTAAATATATTTCAAGAAGGCCATTGGTTAGGTGAGCAGCATCCAGAGGAGAGTAACTGGGATGGCCTAAAGCCGGTATCATTGGAAGATCAACAGAAGAAACTTGACATGGTTAGCCTAGAGAAGACTCAAGGTAGAAGTTCTCAATATTTTAAGGCTAGTCCTATGGAAGAGGGATCCAACTGGTTGTGTTTGGTCCTAGAAGGCAAGACTATGATTCATGGCTAAAAGTTGCAAGGAAGCAAAGTTGGGCTTGATGTCAGGGAAAAGAAATACTTTCTAACAATGAGAGCTGTCCAAAAGTGGAATGGGCTGTTCAGCAGGGTGATGGGTCCCCTCTCCTTAAGATTCTTCATGCAGAGTCTGGGTGACCACTTGTCAGGTAAGTTGTAGAAGGGACTCTCTTCCAGGTTTGGCTTGGACCATGTGGCCACCGAGGTGCCTTCAATGAAATTCTGAAACTCTGTAATTTCCCAATGAAATGAGTATAGGAACCTAGCTTTCCATCTCCATTACTTCTGTCATTGGTATTTTCTACTGTTACTTCTTGTGTCTCTTCTTTCTTCCTCCCCATTTTTTTCTTAATTCTTCTGCTACTTTTATTAATGCCAAAGACCCAGACCCCCAAAAGCTGCAGAAAACATTGTTACAACTGCCTACCTACTTTAGAAAATTGAGGTACCACTGACAACCTGGCCTGCTGCCCACTAAAGACCAAGACTCCTTCCCTACCACCTGAAACTTTTACCAGGGATCCCCTCTCCAGGTTCAAAGATCTATTATTTCCTACCTCCCAAATCCTCTTGACAACTGTATAGAACACCCTCCTTGCCACCTGGGATCCCTTAGGGAGTATAGAAATCCCAGTTCCTGATGACCAGAGGACAAAATTATAACCTAGAATAAGTTTTCTCATGAAAACCATGTTATGTTCTATTTTCAGGCAAAGAAAATCCCTTTTCCAATACCAATTGGCACATTTGTCTGTAATTTACAGTCTCAGAAAGTTGTGATAACACCAGAGTTACCCATTTCCCCCAAACAAGAATTTGTTTTCTCTAAAAAGGACAACAAAGCTGTCACTGGGACTTGATTGGCCTCTGTATCCTTTAATATAGCTCATTGGTCACCAAAGGAATAAAAATGTCCTGCTCACTGATGTGGTGTCTGAATTGGCAGATTTCTGAAGACCTCACTGGTCACTAATCCCTGCTGATCAGACATGACTCCTTAAGGAGATGGTGGTAGCCATGTCCAGGGAATCTAGGCACTACCATATCTTTGTTACACATCCTTTCTGTGTTAGGGCAAAGTAAATCTTCTTTTTTAACTGTTCAATGACTTGCAAGTGCCACATTGCATCCCAACACTGAATGTGAACAAATGGGAATAGGAGATGTACACCTGCCCCTCTTGGGTGCCTAGAACAATGAGGTCAATTCAAATAGAACCAGGGGCCAACTCATCCATACTTGAAGAGTCCTGCAAGGTGCATATTACTTAGTTTTCAAATTTAATGTTATCTATGTTTTATTATACTTTATTTATTTTTTTAAAAATTCTTTAATTAACATTTTAATCTGGGGGGAGAGTAGAGGGCATGAGGCCGAGGCTCATGTTTGATACCCTCTGGTGCTAAAAGATTAGTAAGTAACTTTGCCATGGTTACATAACTATTATATGTCAGAGGGAAGACTTGAACCCAGGTCTTCCTGGCTTCGAGGCCAGCCCTCTCTGTACTACAGCATACTACTTCTCAGGAAAATATCCTTAGTACATGATTACATACAGTTCAGCTACATTATCAATTATATGCTTTTGGTAGGCTAGACTGGGATCATTTGATGACGTTTCTGTGGGGAAAAGAATTGCAGAGTTCCAAACCAATTGACTTACAAATAATATTCAGAATCACAACCCATTTGGAAGTTGGAACTGACAACAATAATATTGAAACTACTTTATAGCAGGAAGTTTCAAAAGAGTCAGTGAGTCTTTGCTATACCTACCCCTCACAATAACCATATCCTCATAGTGTCTTTTTAAAAAATTATTTTTATTTATGGAATAAAACAAGCATGTCCATAACATAGTATATGAAAGCTGAAAATCGATTATGTATAATTGCTATTCCTTTTAAATATTAATAAAGTTATCATGTAAATTTCTTTTCCTCTTTTTTTTCTTTCCTCCCCCTACTCCCCACACTAAAGATGGCTACCATCACACACAAATATGTATATGCATGGAAAATCATTCTATACATACTTCCATTTATCAGTTCTTTCTTTGGATGCAGATAGCATCTTCCTTCATATATCCTCTGTGGTTAATTTGAGATTTATAATAGCCAAAATGACTTATTCACTCAAAGTTGTTCTTAAACAATACTATTACTGTATACAATATTCTCTTGGTTATGCTCATTTTGCTCTTCATTATTTCATGCAAATCTACCTGTATTTTTCTAAGATCATCAAGCTCCTCATTTCTTAAAATCTACATTTTTATAAATCATACTGACTACAACCCTAATCCATCCCTACCCAGAAATTTTTTGGGGGCAATGGGAGTTAAGTGACTTGCCCAGGGTCACACAGCTAGGAAGAGTCAAGTGTCTGAGGCCGGATTTGAACTCAGGTCCTCCTGAATCCAGGGCCGATGCTTTATCCACTGCACCACCTAGGCCCCCCCCCAATACATTTAACATATATCAAATGATGTTCTGAAATCTGGATTCCAAAGGTCTCTGAAATCTGACAAGACTGTTGGGAGTATAGCAACTCAGCTCCAAAAGGTGCTTCCCCACAACATCAGTTATGCAGGAAATGTTTATTGGGTCCTGGGGTGAAATGACAGCGTTCAATCAGCTTGGGTTTGGAAGCAACTAGGTGGTACAGTGGTGGGCCTAGGAGTCAGGAAGAACTGAGTTCGAATCCTGCCTCAGACACTTATTAGCAAGTTACTTAACCTCTGTTTACTTCTGTTCTTCAACTGTAAAAATGGGTATTACACAGCATCTATCTCACAAGTTTTTGTGTAAGGATCAAATAGATATTTCCCAAGCATTAGCATAATGCCTGGCACATAGTAGGACGTAGTAAATACTAGAAAAATGCTTAATCCTATCCTTCTTCAGTCATAGGGAAGAGGACAGGAACACTGGAACAGAAAAGGAAGTGAAGTTATAGTTATTATTGTATGCCCAGGAATTTTTTTCCACCAGTAGTTACTATAAAAATCAATATTCTTGAGGCACTACTGAAGGGGAAAAGGCCCAAGGAAGGCCCCATTTCACAGACCGTGAAGGCCATGAAGCTGTTGGTTGGTTGGAGGCAAGCTATACAGTGCACTGGAAAGAATCCTGGATGGTTGGTGTGACAGGGTTCGTATCCCAGATTGCTCCTGTGTACCTTGGGATTCAGTATCTTTCCAGGCCTGTTTCCTCATCTATAAAAGGAAGAGGTTGGATCAGAGGATCACAGATTGGAACTGGAAGGGACCCCAGATGCCATCTAGTCCTCCCTCTCAGCTCTAAGTCTATGATCCCACAACACTAGCTGAGGGGAAGGAAGAAAATGTGCCCAGTTTCTATTATCTCTGGACTCTTGGCCAGGTCAGCTCCACGTATCTGCTTATACCTAGACAGGAGAGGTGACAGTGCTGGACTCATAGTTCAAATTAAACTCCTGACATTTCCCAAGGTATTTGAGCACTTCATCTCTATAAGCCTCAGTTTTCTCATCTGTAAGATGAGAAATAATGACTACCTATAGTGAGTGTCTAACTTATAGGGCTATTGTGAGGATCAAATGAGCTAATAAGTATGAAAAGCACTTTACCTACTTGAAAGGCACTATGTGAACACAGCTATTATAACTATATAGAAACAAATTCTTTGGCATCTTCTAATGTCTATACTTCCTTGTATTTAAGTTATGGACCACCTCAGTCATCTGTCAGGCCAGACTTCAAAGATATTACATAAAGTTTGTTTGTTTTAAGATTTAAAATGCATTTTGGGGGTTCAATTTTATTTTATTTTCAAGATATTATATTAGGTTTTTTATCAGCTGGTTACCAAAGGCTCAGTTGATTTGGTAAGAAACCTACTTCACAATTGGGTCTCACACACCCCTCCCCAAAACTCTATTAAGGAGGACACCCAGACTAATCATCTCTTCATTCCCAACCAGCTACACTCTTTCTCCATGACAGATTTCCCCATCATGCCCTGTGACAGATATTCCTCCCTTTCCCCTACAACTCTTTCATTTTCTTTTTGTGTGTTATCTTCCTCCATCACATTGTAAGCTCTCTGAGGGCAGGAACTGTCTTTTTAACTTAATTTGTATCCCCAATGTTGATGAACACAGTGAGAGAAAAGACTATATTTGGACTCTTCTCAGAGCCCTAAAGGCAGAGAGTGAGTCTGATTTCAGGCATTATTGCTTTGTTTGGGGCCCCCCTCCAACCTCCCAGTACGGGGCTTCCCGGTATACGAGGCTATGAGGAGTCAAGGCTTCTGGGCCTTAGGCCCAAGCAGGGCCTGGAGCGGGGCCTAGGTTTTGTGGGAGTCAGGCTGCGTGTTCACCTTGAGGCACCCAAGGTGATCCCCTCGGGACTCAGAGTTCAAGCCCCAACTTGGGTTTAGTTTTGTTTTGAAAGGTTGTGTTTATACAAGCACTGTTTTAGTGAGGAATGGGGACATTCTTACCCAACATAGGGTTGGGGTCTAGGGCTGCAATCTGATTGGTTGATAAACCAAGCAATCTGATTGGTCAAACCCTGTGTCAGGTTTTCTTTCTTGAAGAGTTATGTACATTAACATAGCATTGTTCTAAGGAGGAGCTGATACTCTTGCTGAGAATAGGCTAAGGCCTGGTATCATAGTTTGTAAAATCTGATCGGTCAACTGGTACTACCTGACTAGTTTCTAGCACTGTGATTGGTCCACTTGATACAATCTGATTGGTTGTTTTGATTTTTTTTGGTGGCAGTGGTGGTGGTGGTTTTTTGGGGGGGAGTTTTGGTGAGACAATTGGGGTGAAGTGACTTGCCCAGGGTCACATAGCTAGTAAGTGCCAAGTATGTGAGGCCAGATTTGAACTCAGGTCCTCCTGAATCCAGGGCTGGTACTTTATCCATTGCGCCACCTAGCTGCCCCAATCTGATTGGTTGTTATTGTTGTGCAGGTGTATGTAAAAAGGGGGAAAAGTATGTAAATAAGGACTTGTAAAATGCTGTAATGTGATTGGTTGGAGGTATATACCCTTGAGGGGTATATATAGAGGTGAGGTCAGTGCACTCTCCTGCACATTCAGAAGAATGCCCTTCTTCATGAAGATGAATAAAGAAGCCTTCACCCACCGCCTCCTGCCTGCTTGGATTCTTTGAGTGGCAACCTGCTAGCAACACTAGAGCTGCTAACACTAGAGCTGTGAAACACTATTTGAGTTGTAAGCTGTGTTTCTAACAAAAGTACCTTGCATATAGTAGGTACTTAATAAACATTTACTGACTAAATTACCTTACATTCATAGTTTTCAAAGTGTTTTCAAGGGTACATCTCAAATCATTATAACTACTGTTTAAGGTAAATATTTTTAGCTTCATCATGCCGGAAAAAATGAGATACAGAGAAGTCATAGGGCAAATAAGAGGCAGAGCTGGGATAAGAACCCAGGTCTTTAACCCTTAAGTCTAGTGCTCTTTCCCCTTTATCTGACCATGGGTAGCAGTAACAATTTTGAATACATATTATTTGACAGTCAAGTGAGGAGCAGAACAATTTAGTCAAGTCATCAAGCATTTACTTAGTACATAATATGTGCCTAATAAACATTTATTAAGCACCTACTATGTGCCAAGCACTATGTTACTGCTCACACAATGTGAATTGTAAAGACAACTTTGAAAAATCTTAAAAATTCTGATCAATAGAATGACTGACTATGAATCCATAGGCTGGATAGTAAAGCAGGCTATCCATACCCCCTTCAAGGGAGGTGATGGACTCAAGCTGAAAAATGAGACACAAAGTTTTGGATATGGCACATGTATAGATGTTTTTTTCTGATTATGCTTATCTATTACAAGGATTCTAGTTTTCTTTTTTTTTTTTACCTGGGGGTGTGGGTATTTGAGGGGATAGGGGAACTAGTGATTCTGTTGCCAAAAATAAGCAAGAAAAGAGAGCCATCGAAGCATTTTCTAAAAATGCACAAAAGAGAACAGAAGGAAGGCCAGTTGGAAACACAGAAAATCAGAAAAGCTTTGAAAGTAATAATTTATTATAGGCTTTTTATAAAAGCATGCTGTATGAACTAGTGATTCACTGTTCCCTTTTATTCTCTTCTCCTTTGAAAATGAAAACATTTCCCTTGAGGGTATTTGGTATAGTTTTGGTAGTCTGGTATCAATAAGTTCAGAATAAAAAAATTAATTTTTTTAATAAAAGAGATTTAAACAACAATAAAACCCATAATGCACTATAAAAACACAGTTCATATGCTTGGGCAAAAAAAGCCATTTGTTAGTCAATCTACAAGTCATAAAATCATAAAACTGCTGTACAAAAAAATTGCCCATTTAATTCTTACTTGTTTATGAGTGGAAAACTAAGGGCCCAGCCAGCAGCAAAGTCAGGGAATTTGAAAACCGTAGGATCTTCAGCAAAGGCATAATGGTGGATGATTGTTGATTGTTCATCATATAACGCTTTCCCTAAAAACCACTCCTAGAAGAAAAATGCACAACATCATTGAATCATCCATTACGTTGTTTATTCAAGATAAATGATGGGAAAAAAATAGTTACATGCTAGGAGAAAGGACTATAGAACTTGCAAAATGTCTTATTTTACAGCCTAATAAAACACACTTTGTTTTATGACACGGTAAAGAAATAGCGGTCTCTGGTTAATAGAAAGCTAGAATACAGGGATTACCAATTTTCAAAGAATCAGAACACAATAATATAGATCTAACACTAAAACAACACTGAACATAATTCAATTTTTTATGATTCAGAAATCACTTCAGTATTTGAACTATGCCTCAAAATAATCATTATCAAAACTGATTGTGCTTATATTTTTATTTTTTTGTTCTAGACCTGTGATTTCATTGCTATAGGGAATTCCAGGTAAGGAAACACTAATATACCAAAGCAAATCAGCACTTGTTCTACATGTCATCTTAAACAGTTGCCTGGAGAAAGGAAAAGTTATGTAATTTGTGTAGGGCCCCATACTAGGATAGATCAAGAGGGTAGGACTCAAACCCAGGTCTTCCTTACTGTGAGGCCAGCTCTAAATCTATTATGCCACATTTCAGTCATCCTTATCCTACCGGTGTGCAAAAAACATTGGTGAACAGAATGGTAGATAACAAAGAGTTTACTCTATTTTAAGAAATTTTGAAGAAGGAATTGAGTCATGTCAATCTTGATATTCACATAGTATAAATGAAACCAAAAGACAGAAGGAAGTTGCAACTAAATGGAAGGCAAATCATGGAATTGGTTTTATTGCATGGCCAATGGCAACAAGAACCATTTTCCATTGGTACTTGGTGATTTTGTATTGTAGTACTAATGATAAATATTTGCAAAAACATCATCATGAAACTGATTGCCACTTATGCACCAATATCTGTTATAGAGGAAAAAGAGGTATAGAAGTTGCACCAAGAACTTGAAAAGATCTTCCAAATTAAATCAACACATATTTTTACACTCAGTGATATGCAAAAGTAGTCGTGGATGATGCTAGATTTGCAATAAATCCAAAATTGATATACAAGCTGACTAATACATTTCATATTATTTGAAATATTAGAAGAGAAATAGATCATATACTTTTCACAGTTATAGATGGGAGATAAATTCTTAACTAACCCAAGGAGAGGTAATTACAAAAGGTAAAATAGATCATTTTCATTACATGAAATTCAAAAGCTTTTACACAAACAAAATTAATGCTTTTAGGGTAAGAAGGGAAAAAGGTCGAATAGTAAAAAAAATCTTTGTATCAAATTTATGTGGTAAGGATTTGGTCATCCAAGATATACATTCATAGACAAACTAACAAAAATATGTATAGGCAAAAGTCAGTTCTCCAACAGATAAGTGGTCAAAGGTTATGAACAATTCTCAGAAGAATTACAAAATTCTCCAAATCATTTATAAGAGATATGGAAATCAGAACAACCTTGAGATTTCAACTCACAGCCAGCAAATTGGAAAAGATGAGAAAAAACAAGAATAATCAGTGTTGGAAGGGCTGTGGAAAGACAAACATAGTACTGCATTGCAGCTAAAGCTGTGAATAAGAATGAATATTCTGGAAAGGTACTTTGGAATTATGCAAATAAAGTGGCTAAAATCATACATCCAAGGAGGTCACTAATAAAAAAGAAACAGTTCACATACACCAAAATATTTATAGCACCACTTATTGTGGTAATAAAGAACTAGAAACAAAGTAGATGCCCAATGACTAGAGAATGGCTAAACAAATATGCAGTACGTGACTATAATAGAATAGGACAGTGACCTAAGGAACAGCAAAATGATAGATATAGAAAGGCCTGAAAAGACTTGCATTAAGTAATTTAATCTGAAGTAAGGAGAACAAAGAAAAAAAATAGGCACAATCACTACAATATAAATGCAAAGAACAACTGGAAAACAATTGAAAATGATTGCTATGTCATTACTAAAAAATAGCTTGGCCCCAAAGAAGAGATAGGAGAAGACTCCTCCCCATATTCCTCTGAAGAGGTGGGAGGATCCATGGACAGAGGACATTGCATATTTTGTTAGAATTTTTTTATGTAGTGATTGGTTTTACTGATTTTTTAAATGAAAAATGGCTTTCTGGCAGGGGATAATATAAAATTATGAATAGTATTATTGTTCAGTGATAATTAGAATTGCTGGAAAGAGATTAAGCTTCAAGAAAGCTTGGAAAAAGTCAACTGTGCAAAGATCATCCTAAGAGCATTTAGTCAGTCAGTCAGCCAGTATTTATTAAGCACCTACTATATGCCAGGCATTGTGCTGTGCTAAGTACTAAAAGGTAAAAGACAGTCCTTGCTCTCAAGGAGCCTACAGTCTAATTTAAGGAGGAAACTGGAAGAAGCACAACAGAGATTAAACCCTAAAATCAAGGTCTTAGATGTGCTCCTTGAGGAAGTGAAAATAAAAATGAGGAAAGTTGTATGAGAACAGATAGACAGATATACACACACATATATGTATATATACATACACACATAGATAGATATATGTGTATATATGTATGTATATATATATATATGTATATATATATATATGTCTATCTACTGATCCATTTATCTATCTATCCATCCATCTATCCATCTATCCATCTATCTGGTCTGTATTGAAGGCAACACATCTGAGGGCACTGGGGAATCCATTTTTGTTTTTTTGGTTTTTTTAGTGAGGCAACTGGGGTTAAGTGACTTGCCCAGGGTCACACAGCTAGTAGGTGTTAAGTGTCTGAGGCCAGATTTGAACTCAGGTACTTCTGACTCCAGGGCTGGTGCTCTATGCACTGCACCACCTAGCTGCCCTGGGAATCCATTTTTAAGGTAGCCAAAAGATACCAAAGCTGGGGGAAGGGAGGGATCTACTTTTCTTCACTTAGACTATCATATAACACTGATTACATTTTTATTTGATAGAAAGGTTGAATGGATGATGAAGAGAAAAGGACTGTTAACACAAAATAACATACTTCATGTTAAAAACACTAAATTGGATGCAAATTCTGGGAACCTAGAAGTTTTAGAGCTGGAAGGGATATTAAGGGTTATCCAGCCTTCCCAGCTCCTTTTACAGATGAAGAATGGGCTCAGACAGGTGAGTGGTTTGCCAGGGATCACACAGGAAAGAGTGTCAGAACCCAGCAAAGAATCCTAGTGTCCTGACTCTCAGTCTAGTAGGCTTTCTACTGTGGTGTTCCACCTCTCATTTTCCTTGTTCTAAAATTTTAGACTGAATTACAATTTGAAAAATCTCTGGCTTAAAAACAAACCTCACACCTATGGAATGCTTATTCTTTATAATATCATTTTAAAAATAAAACACTCTGGGGCAGCTAGATAGCACAGTAGATAGAGTACCGGCCCTGGAGTCAGGAGTACCTGAGTTCAAATCCAGTCTCAGATACTTAACACTTACTAGTTGTGTGACCCTGGGCAAGTCACTTAACCCCAATTGCCTCATCAAAAAAATAATAAATGAATGAATGAAAATAAAACAATCTAAATTTCTGAGAAATTCAGAAAAGCTAAGGATGCTGATTACATTCTCTTCTATATTCCAATTTTCATGAACTTGTCTTGAACTTTGGAAATCACTGTTCTATTTTTCACTAAAACAAAGGTGAGTCACCACATCCCTTACAGAATTTGAGCTATGGATAATGGAAGGAATGATCTGAAGATAAAAAAAAATTAAGTGAAAGTTATAACTCCCACATTGAAAAAGAAACTTGAGAGGTTTTTTTAGAAGGCTTTTTTAGTCTTGGGATTTTGTTGTTGTTGTTCATTTTTAAAGCAAGCAAAGAGAGCATACCACATAACAAAAGCTTTACATGAAACAAGAAAGACTATATTTCATGGCACATAGAGACTGGTGCCTCTCTCCTCAAAAATACCCAATATTTATTGTATATATATATATACTTACTTATGTACATGTTGTCACCCCTGATAGAATGTAACCTTCTGTTTCATTTTTGTCTCTATATTCTCAGGGCCTAGCATGGTGCCTGGAATTTATGATTATGCTAGATGGTACAGTAGATAGAGCACCAGACTTGGAGACAGTAAAATCTGAGTTCAAAGGCATCCTACTTTGCGGTATGACCTTAGGCAAGTTACTTAACCTTTATTTACCTCAATTCCTCAAATGTAAAAGGGGGACACATTGGAGAAGAAACAACCACTCCAGTATCTTTGCCAAGAAAATTCCATGGACAAAATGTCCATTGAGTCATGTAAAGTCAGACAACTGAACAACAACAACAAAATTATTATTAGTATGCAAAATAAGGTAACTGGATCCAGCCAAATAGAAATATGAAGTGCAAATTCAAATGTTGAGACCATTTCATGGGATTCATAATTGCTAGTTGATTGGCTTGACCAATCTGAAAATCCTGGGTAAGATAAATTGGTGATTCTTCTCTTCTTTGAGGAAGTTATTGTTAGAATGGATTATTACTTTAGACCTATCAGATTAGATAAAATGATTAAAGGGGAAAGTGACAAATGTTAGAGGAAATGAGGAAAAACTGGGACACTAGTATTCACTGTTGGTAGGATTGTCCATTGATAACTATTTTGGAGAGCAATGCAGAATTATGCCCAGAGTTATTATACTGATTATATCTGTTGATCCAGCAATATCAATACTAGGTCTATTTTCAAAGATGATTAGGGAAGAAGGAAAAGAACCTGTCCTAAAATATTTATAGCAGCTCTTTTTGTAGTGGCAAAGAACTGGAAATTGAGGGGATGCCTGTTAATTGAAGAGTGGCTGAACGAGCTGTAGTATATGATTATGATGGAATACTACTATTCTATAAGAAATGATTAACTCAATAACCTTAGAAAAATATGGACAGATTTTCACAAAAGAATAAAGTGAAATGAGCAGAACCAAGAGAATATCGTATACAGTATCAGCAATATTTTTAAGAACAACTTTGAGCAACTAAGCCATTTTGACTATTACAAATACTCAAATTAACCACAAAGGACATGTGAAGGAAAAAGCTATCTGTATCCAAAGAAAGAACTGATAAATACAAGTATGTATAGAATAATTTTACACATATTTACATATGTGTATTTAATAAACTATTACATATATGTATATATGTATATATATTTATGTCTAATGGTAGCCATCTCTAGGGTGGGAGGGGGGAGAAAAAAATTACATGATAACTTTATTATATATTTAAAAGGAACAGCAAGTTGTACATAATACATCTGTAGTTTTGTGTGCAATCATCTTTTTTGTTACACTATGTTATGGAAATAAAATAAATAAAAAATTTTAAAATAGAATGGACAGCTTGCTCATCCAACCCTATTATTATGGCTAAGTTAATTACAATTACCAAATTAATTCAGCAAATATGGATTGACTATGATGCACAAGGTACTAAAATCAGAAGAATGATAATGAACCCCAAAGCTTTCAGATTCAAAATGCTGATTTTTGTTATGCTGATGAATCTGCCCTTAATCACTAGTCCTTGAGGTTTTTCCTGTTCAGATTTTTGTATCCTTGGAGCAAAGTCCTATATAATGCAATCAGACAAAAAACAATCCCTCCTACTTCTCTTGGCCCAATTATATATGACTAGATTCTAGTGTATGCCCTGGGGAAAAGAGGCATAGAGATGAGAGGCAAGTTTAAAATACCCTAGCAAGCCTAACCCAATTCTGGGTCATCATCAGTTCCAAAGAATGCTCAAGCCAATTTGGTCTGAGTGAGGTTCCTACTGATCTGGACCCATTCTAACTTGTTCCCAGAAAGATCCCTACAGAATAGTGGTGGCTTAGAAACACCCGAGTTTGTTTCTAGAGATCTTAATTGAGGTCAAGATAGAGAATAAAAATAATAATAATAGCTAAGGTAATATGTAGAACATATATGTAACATAATATGTTAGTTAGCACTTTGCAAGCCTTAAATGACTGAAGTATTTATTAAGCACTTACTATACATTAAGTACTGTACTATGTGAATGTTAATTATTATTATATAGCTTTAAGCTGTGCAAAATGCCTTTACATATATTAATTCCTTTTAATCCTCACAATAATACTGTAAGATAAGTGCTATTATTATTTTTATTTATAGATGAGGAAAATGAGAGTAGAAGTTAAGTGACTTGCCCAGAGTCACAGAGTTAAATGATTGAGGCAGGATTCCAACTCAGGTCTTCATGACTCCAAGCCCTTGGGAGTTAATTTAATGCTGTCAATCAAAGGTATATCTACTCAGAAGAAGATATCTATACATATACAGACACATCCCAAAAAGTAAAAATTATAAAATTAACGGAACTAGAATGACCAAATTACCATGTTATTGCTGACTGGTAAAAAGAAAGAGCCCATTTAATTTTATGTCTAAAATAGATGATTTCTTAACTCTGGATTACTGCATTTTTTAACCCTCCCAAATTTCTCATATATTTTAATATGCCTTGCATTTTTTTAAAAGAAGTATCATACAAGGTCTCTCATTTTGTAATCCATAAAACATAAAAGGAAACATTCAAATTGGAAGCTCTTTACAAAGAAATCCTAACAACATAGCCTCTGGGCTTACACACTTAACTATTTCCAATTCTTTACTATTTGGAATAATCATTTAGAAGTGTTATTTACTAGCTTCCCATTCCTTTTAATCAATACTAAACCTTCTTCAAGGTTTTTCCCTGAAGGCTTAATATTAGCATTTCAATTTTCCTTTACCTTAGATGGGTCATATCTTCTGAGAGTTTCTAAGAGCTTTGGAATGTGTATCCTTGTTTCTTCTTCACAGAAGAAAATCCATGATGAGTTTCTGCTAAATGATGTGGAAAAACTAAGAAGAAATAGTTTACAGTAAGCTTTATTCTAAATTGGATTTGTCATAAAGCCACAAAGTTGTGAGTAGGAAATGGAAGAAATGGAAGATCGGGACGATAAGAGAGCCCTGCTTTCTTCATGTTTTTTCCTTTCCTTAGACAATGGCTCTAAGAAAAGAATCTTATTGACTCTTCAAATTCACTTTTCTATAAAATCTGCCAGAAGGCAGATAAGAAAATGTTCACATACTCAACTTTGAAGTTCATTTGTTTACCTTTGAAATAAATTATTTTTTTAATTTAAATATTCTCCTTTTCTCCACTAACAGCCTTTAACAATATGGTTTTAATGCTGTGACAAGCAATAAACTTTATAAGTTTATTATAATTATTATTATTTTACTTTTTTGTGTGTGGGGGGGGGTAAGGGGGTTAAGTGACTTGCCCAGGGTCACACAGCTAGTAAGTGTCGTGTCTGAGGCCACATTTGGAATGCAAGTCCTCCTGAATCACTGTACCACCTAGCTACCCCCAATTTATTATTATTATTACTGTAATTCCTCACCCAATCACCAATTCTGAAAGTCAGAAAAACCCCCACCAATCTCCTGGCAAGGAAAACTAAGTAACATGAGCACATTCAAGTGGGGATGTCAGTAATTCAGAAAGATGTTTTTCATACATACTGAGGTAATAATGGAAGTATGGTCCATGCACCTTCATGCTTATCCAGCAGATGAACAAGAAGAACTCTGGGGAGCTCCTAAAATACACAGTAAAGTAAAATCAATCAATAAAAAAACAAAAGAGAAATAACTCAAAACACATGACCACTACAATATTAAGGAGCCACTTAATTTAAACACAAACATTTCTGGAGAAGAGTGATTTTAATGTCTCATAGGTTGGGTCAAAGTCCCTTCTCTTCTCCCTAGGGTCTACAGGAAATGAGCATTCTCTAATCAAATGTATGTTGTTCCCTCCATGTGGGAACATGGGAAACCTTTGAGGATTTTCCTAAACTAGAACCTAAGATAGATAGGGGAAAGAAGAAGGGCCACAGAAAGAAGAGTTCCCAAGGGTTATAGCTAAACAAGAGTTAATCCTATGAAGAGGAAAAAAAAATTATTTCAAGGAAGAGAAAGTTCAAAATATTCTAAAAGCATAAATACCTAAGAAAAATAGGTATAGGGGGTGAAAGTAAACCTACAGGGGCAGCTAGGTGACGCAGTGAATAAAGCACCGGCCCTGGATTCAGGAGTACCTGAGTTCAAATCCGGCCTCAGACACTTGACACTTACTAGCTGTGTGACCCTGGGCAAGTCACTTAACCCCCATTGCCCCGCAAAAAAAAAAGAAAAAAAAAAGAAAAATAGGTATAAATTTACCTCATACACTAATAAATCAATGCTTAAATTTTCAGACAGTGAGGTACCTAATTTGGGGGGCAATATGGGGGTATGGACTATATGTAGGATTTCTAAATGCCATGCATTGGTACAGAAACAGTCATTGTTTTCAAGTAACACACCTGTAGCCAGAAGAATGCAGATACACATTTTGTGAGAAATAATTATTAACAATATCCTAGTGGAGGTACCCAATGTTCTCCCCTTCCTCCTTAAATCCTCACACACCCCCCCTCTCCACAGTTCTGTTCATCTTGAAAGTAAGATTCATTTGGGTCAAGCCCAACCCAAGCTTACAATCTTGGGTGGAGACAGATATGTCTATCTAAAAATTGAAGAACTTTACAGAGGAGACTTAGCCTGCAGCAAACCACACCCCATTAGAGGTCTTTGGGTTGAAATAGCCATTGGCCATCCTTTTATTAATAACCTGCCAGCCTAATACTAAAATGATTAAATTACCCAGAAACTATGTTTCATTTTTAATTGTCACAATTTAAATTATATTAGTGAATGAATGGCATTCATTTGGGGGATATAACACTATTCTTCTCTATTTTAAGTAACTACAGAAAGAGTCTAAAAATCTGTTTCTTATCATTAAACTTCCTAGAGCAACAAAGAACACACTTGGTGTTTCACTACTGGCATTCTTCAGCCCTCCCAATACACTTTATTGCCACAAGTTTTATATAAGACATAAAAACACATTCTCCTAATCGCTATAGACAGGAAGGTGAAATGATAAACATCCAGTTTTGCCAAGGACATCATCATTACAGAACCACTGGGATTATCAATTCAACCTGCAAGGTCGTATACTTTAAAAAGGTTGACTCTGACAAAGCTGGAGATTTAAAAGTAAATGAGGCTTGTTTCTTTGTTCTACATAGCAGCTACTTCAGCACTGCTGCACAAATTAACATAAGAGTATTCACAGAGTAAGATGAACCAACATTAAGTAGCAGTCTAGGAAAGAAGGAAAGAGATGAACCAATAGTCCCTTAAGCTCTTTGCTCTTCTTAACTTCCTTACTACTGTCAAAAGTACCACCATCCTCCCAATCACCTCAGCTCACAATCTAGATGTCATCCTCATCATCGCATGGGTTATTAAGTCCTTTCATTTATACCTTTGTAACATCTCTTGTGTATGCCCCATTCTCCCCTCTAACACTGCAACCCCTCTGGTGCACCTGGACTCCTACAATAGTCGGTTGGTAGGTCTCCCTCAAGTCTCCAGTCTCTCCTCCCTTCAATCCACTATCAAATTGATCTTCCGAAAATGCAAGCCTGACCATATTTCAGCCCCCGCCCTTCAAGAAACTTCAGTGACCTTCCTATTACTTCTAGAATAAAATAGGAAACGCTGTGTTTGGCTTTTAAAGTTCTTTATAACCTAGCCCTTCCCACCTTTCCAGACTTCTTAAACCTGATTCCCCTCTATGTATTCTGGGAACCAGTGATACTGATCCTCTTGTTCTTGAATTAAAACTGCTTTCCCTCTTCATCTCTACCTCCTGGCTTCCTTGGTTTCCTTCAAGTCTTAGCTAAAGTCCTGTATTCTGCAAAAAGTCATTCCTTAGTGCTCCTTCATTTTTTTTTCTTGTAGAAGGTAGTATTTTATTTTATTTTGAATTTTTTCCTATTTATTTATTTAAAGTTTTGAATTCCAAATTCTATCCCTTTCTCATTCCCTCCCTCTCTACCCTTCCCCCTTCTTGAGGCTGCAAGCAACCAGTTACAGGTTATACATGTGCAATTATGTAAAACATTACCATATTAGTCATTTTATATAAAAAGACTCAAGTAAAAAAAATGCAAAACAGCATGTTTCAGTCTGTGCTCAATCAACATCAGTTCTTTGGAGGTGGATAGTATGCTTTATCATAAGTCCTTTGGGATTGTCTTGGATCATTGTATTGCTACAAGTAGTTAAATCGCTCACAATTGCTCATAGAACAATAATGCTGTCACTGCACAATATTCTCCTGGTTCTGCTCACTTCACTATACATCAGTTCATATGAATCTTTCCAGGTTTTTCTGAAATCATCCTGCTTGTCATTTCTTATAGCATAATAATATTCCATCACCACCATATACCACAGCTTGTTTAGTCATTCCCCAATTGATAGGCATTCCTTCAATTTCCAATTCTTAGCTGCCACAAAGAGTGCTCCTTTATCTTAATGAAGGCTATAAGCCCCTAGGTGAGGAAAGAGAGACAGCACCAGCATGCCATGCTCCCCGCCAGCAGCCTGAAAGTGGTCATAAGCAAAGGGTGACTGTTTTTGTATCAGTTGTGTCTATTTTTTCCTGCTTTTAGGTAAAGGAGTCTTGGAGATGACTGCAACTTTATGAGTTTCAGAAGGTCAGAAGAGATCTGGACTCTGAGGCTGAACTTACCAGCAGCTGACCCTGGGATGCCAGCACAGCCCTGAGGAGTGATTGGCTTGACCCAGCCTAGCAGTAAATCAGCCTATTCAGAAACCATAAACTGCAGAAAATGAGCTGCTGTTCCAGCGTTTAGATGTAGTCTGAGGTGAGGCAAATACTTGGCTGTAACCTATTTAAGTTTGAGCCTACCATCCCTCAGGGACAGAGGGATTACAGGGGAGAGTGTGTCATGTATTTTGGGGGGGACTTTTTGTACTTTTGTTTTCACTATATTTTTTCAGTAAATATCACTTTCAAAAGATAATTGATTGGGGGCAGCTAGGTGGCGCAGTGGATAGAGAACAGGCCCTGGAGTCAGGAGTACCTGGGTTCAAATCCGGCCTCAGACACTTAACACTTACTAGCTGTGTGACCCTGGGCAAGTCACTTAACCCCAATTGCCTCACTAAAAAAAAAAAAAAGATAATTGATGTAACTAGTTAAATTGATAATGGAGTGCTAATCAATGGTATTGATGATATTGAGGAGATATTAACTGGTACTTGAGATTGAAAAGAATACATTGAAATGGGTGTTCAAGCTGAGAGCATTAGAGCAATGGTTCCTAACATTTTTTATTCCATGAACTACTTTCAACAACAACAAAAATGTTGTGAACAATTGTGGAGGTTGCAAACCCCCAAAGTAATTTGACATATTACTCATAATAAATTTTTAGATTTATTTTCTAAATGTTTTTACAATAACTATGAAAAACCTTTCCCCCCAAAGACCCAAATTAAAAATATATTTTATATAATTAAAATGATAGAATATAAAATTTTATTCTTCCTATAAATATGAAGTATGAATATGAAATTATAAAACAATAATAAATATTTTATGTGGGATATTCTGTAAAAATTAAACGAAGCAATCCAGCAAGACCTTATATGCTTGCTATCATCTACCAGAGTTCATAACAAATTTCTTTATTTCATAAATTTTGACAAATACTAATACTATTTAAATGAAATACGTTACAACTTGTAAGATGCTTCACATAAGATAATAAATTATTTAATTTCAATGTTGGACTGTTTTATTGAAGAAAGGTTTACAATATTTGGCCCAAAGTCAAACAAAGATGGCCTTCAATCTGGTGCTTCACTGAGTCTATTTCTGTATTTTGATTTAAAACAATAAAATGAAAATGCTCACTTGTGCAAATATGTGGTGAAAAACAAGCTCTCAGCAAATATTTAGAGGTGGAAGTAGGAATACTGAGTTTAGAAAATAGCTAGTCATCCTGGGTGGCTGTGGTGAAGGAAAATGATATGAAATAAGAATAGAAAGATCAACTGAAGCTAGATTGTGGAGAGCCTTAAATGCCAAGCTAAATGTATATCTTCCCACATTTTTTTAAGTGAGGCAATTGGGGTTAAGTGACTTACCCAAGGTCACACAGCTAGTAAGTATTAAGTTTCTGAGGCCGCATTTGAACTCAGGTCCTCCTGACTCCAGGGCCAATTCTTCATCCACTGCACCACCTAGCTGCCCCTGCTAAATGTATATCTTAAGGACAGGTAGGTGGTGCAGTGGCTAGAGTGTTGGACCTGGAGTCAGAAAGACTCATCTTCCTGAGCTCAAATCTGGCCTCAGATATTTACTGGCTGTGTGAACCTGGGCAAGCCACTCAAACCTGTTTGCCTCAGTTTGCTCATCTGTAAAATAAGCTAGAGAAGGAAATAGAAAACAATTCCAATATTTTTGCCAAGAAAACCTCAAATAAGGTTACAAAGAGTTGGAAATAACTGAACAACAAATGTACATTTTAAACCAGCAGCAAGGGGGAGACACTAGAGATTTCTGAGCAGGGTTGAGTAACCTGCTCTCTTACAGAGGTTATTTTAGAAGGAGCTTAGTAGTACTTTACAGAACATGGGCCCCATGGGCATTTGAGAACTCACCTCCAGACAACTATGAAGCACCAGAGGATCTCAGATCATAGCAAACTTTCTTGATAATCAAACTTTCTTGATATCAATAAGGAAACAGACTTCTTCCTCTCTGTAGCACACAGGTGACTATGGGAAAAATGTGGCATATGCTATCGGTTGTCTTCCCTGTGTTAGTTTTACTCACCTGTTTTTCTTTTTCTTTTTTGGTAAAGATATAGTTCTATTGGGAGGGAGTAGGCATTGGGAAGTAAAGATGGTATTAAAAAGGCATCAGTTGGGGGCAGCTAGGTGGCGCAGTGGATAGAGCACTGGCCCTGGATTCAGGAGGACCTGAGTTCAAATCTGGCCTCAGACACTTGACACTTACTAGCTGTGTGACCCTGGGCAAGTCACTTAACCCCAATTGCCTCACCAAAAAACAAAACAAAACAAAACAAAACCAAGAAACAAAAAAGGCATCAGTCGGGGGCAGCTAGGTGGCGCAGTGGATAAAGCACTGGCCCTGGATTCAGAAGGACCTGAGTTCAAATCCAGCCTCAGACACTTGACACTAGCTGTATGACCCTGGGCAAGTCACTTGACCCTCATTGCCCCCCCTTTCCCCCCCTCACCAAAAGGCATCAGTAAAACATGTTTAAGAGGGAAAATATAAGTACTAGGGGAAAACAAATCATACCAGCTTTGGCATCTACCACTCACACAAAACTATTTTAAAACCACACAAATGGAGATGACCTGTTGTCAATCAAGAAGGCACATGTAGACTGGCCCTTTCTTTCCTTCTAAATCTGGAAATTCAAATCCCTGTAAGTTCTCTCTCCGCTTACAGAGCCGCTTAGTTTTTCTGATTCCAGGCCTGGCACTCTATCCACCATGCCACCTATCTGCCCACAATCCCCTATCAGATAGCATGACGAAATGAAATGAAACGAAATAAAGCATTTTATGCAGTGGAGAGGATAAGTAGTCAAATTTCCTTCTCATTTCTCTGGGGCTTATTTTTATCTCCAAACTTCAACAAAGACCCTAAGACAAATACCACCCAGCATTATCTGTCCACCCTATACTTCTCTTGAAGGTTCAAGGATTCTACAATTCTCTTTTTGCCATCCAAAGTATCAACATAGCTTAGGCAGGGTTGCTTATCTCTCCTAGCCATTTTGAGCTCTCACTCAATTACTTAGGACATATTACTGTGTTGTACTGGGTCCTCAAGCTGGACTGAGCTTTCATTACAATAAGGAGGAACATGCCATGAAAATGAGCCATTATTTCATAAAATCATAGGATCTTAGAGATTTCTTAAAAGGCCTTAAAATCACATCCCCAAAAAGAGAAAAAGACCTATTTTTACAAAAATATTTATAGCAGCTCTTTTTATGGTGGCTAAGAATTGGAAATCAAAGGAATCTCCATCAATTGGGGAATGGCTAAACAAGCTGTGGTATATGATGGCAGTGGAATATTATTGTGCTATAAGAAATGACAAAGCAGGATGACTTCAGAAAGACCTGAAAGACTTGTATGAACTGATATATAGTGAAGTGAGCAGAACCAAGACAAGTTTGTGCACAGAGACAGCAATATTGTTCAATGAAGAACTGTGAATGACTCAGCTATTCTCAGCAATACAATGATCCAAGACAATCCCAAAGGACTAATGTTGAAGCATACACTATCTACCTCCAAAGAAAGAACTGATATTGATTGAATGCATACTATTTTTACTTTCTTTCATTTTTTCTTTTATTCAATTTTTTTTTGTATAAAATGACTAATATGGTAACATTTTACATAATTGCACATGTATAACCCACATATGATTGCTTACTACCTTAGGTAGTGGGGAGGGGAGGGAGGGAAGGAGGGATAAAATTTGGAATTCAAAACTATAAATAAAAATGTTTTTATATTTATGTGTGTATGTATATATGTACGTATGTATGTGTGTATGTATGTATGTATGTATAAAAGGGCCTTACAATCATCTATTCCAATTCATTCAGTTTGCAGGTGAGGTCTAAGAAGTATTTCATCCAAGGACATAAAACTAGTTTTTGAGGAAGCCAGACTAGAATCTAGACAGACAAGTTAAGAATTGTACTGAGAAAAACCCTTCACTGCCCCGCTACACACATACACACATACACACACACACACACTTCTAGCCTTGCACCTTTCAGCCTCAGGATTTGCTCTCTGAAGTTTATAGCCATGAGACACAGATTATCACAACAGAACATTCAGATTTGCTCAGGGCCAAATGTTATTAGCACCAAGGGTAAATACCTTGCCCATTCCCTTGGATTTTCTACTAATGGCATATGAATTAATGTCTCAATTTGAAACATTTCTACTCTGACTCACAATCCAATACTGTTCTAGAAGGATCAGAAAGAAGTCAGAGGAGACAAGGTCTCTGTTGCTAGGAGAGCACTTGGAAGAAAACATAATTTTGTGGGCTTGGTAACCTGAATAATGATGAGTAATTCCTCAGTGTGTTAAGTTTAACAAACCACTTCAGATGACTGTTTTACTTTTAAATTCTACGTAGCAATATCTTGAATACTGAGAGTACAAGAGGAATTGGAACAGTGAGCTGGAATAGGGGTAACATGTATCATAAAAGCACTTTGGATTGTCTTCTGAGGGCTTTCTCCAAAGCACTTTATTTGTTGTTGTTAAGTGGTTTTTCAGTTGGGCCTGACTCTCCCTCACCCTACTGGAGGTTTTCTTGGCAGATACTAGAGTAGTTTGCCATTTCCTTCTCCAGCTCATTTTATAGATGAGGAGACTGAGGCAGACAGGGGTAAGTGACCTGTGTAGGGTCACACAGCTACTAAGTGTCTGAGGCTGGATTTGAACTAGGATCTTCCTGACTCCAGGCCTGGCACTAAATCCACTGAGCCAAATGGCTGTTCTGAAAGCACATTTATAGCCTCAGTTAATTCCCAACACACACAAGAGGTAGTAGGACAAGGTTGTTTCCCTTTTTAAAAAACAGAGATGGAAGCGTGAGCAAGTTCAAAACAATTAGAGTTTCCATATGCATGACACTTTATTGCTCATCTTGGCATCACTGGGTCACAGTTCTGTAGCAGGCTCTTAGAGGCCATTTAGTTCAAACCCTTATTTTAGATAAAATGCTTCAAACTATTACTTACCTAATTGACTCAGATGAATAAATTATTAGATGACACTTTCTGATTGCATAAATCTACACTAGTATTAAATATTTTGGAGATCTTATGTAAAATACTTCTGATGTAGGAGGCAAAAAAGGGGTTAACAGAAAAACCTAAGACCTGAGCTCTAATTTAGATCTGAGCTCTAAGAGGGATTCAGACCCCAGGTAACGGATAACTTAAGACTTGAGTCTTCATTAATATAAGTCAAGGCCTAGGTTCTCCTTACCCACATTAATCAGCACCCATAACAAGAACATAAAGAGGCAGGTCATAGAGACCTTAACTATAATAATGATACACAGACAGGATATAGAAATTCAAACTGATAAATTAAAATATTTTGAAACTAAGCATGGGAATCAAAAGGTGACATGCACAGAAAAGGCCAAATTTGTTCCCAGATATACCTTATGACATGTAAACCCCCAAAACCACACCTCCATGGAAAAAGGTACCCACCTCAGGGGTTGGCTCAAGCCCCCAGGAACTCCAAATTAGGATAAGGCTTCCCCCGTACCTCCTTAAGGTGGATAATTTTTGGGGGGGAGCAGGGCAATGAGGGTTAAGTAACTTGCCCAGGGTCACATAGCTAGTAAGTGTCAAGTGTCTGAGGCCAGATTTGAACTCAGGTCCTCCTGAATCCAGGGTGGGTGATTTACCCACTGCACCACCTAGCTGCCCCAGGTGGAGATTATTATAATGAGACTGATAATCAATTTATCCATACTATAAATATAACTTTCTTTCTTTCCTTGTTCGAGAGATACCTTTCCACTTTTCTGGTTCTCTCCCAATGGTCACTCAGAGTATTGCAATAAAACTTGGGAAACTGAGTCACTGAGTCTTGTAATTCTTTTGGGATGACTCACAATCAATTTGACCCTAAATTCCATCCCACATCATTTCTAGGCAATATAATAACAAGCACTTTACAAATATTATCTCATTTGTTCCTCACAATCCTGGGAAATAGGTGCTATTATCATCCCCATTTTATAAATGTGGTAACTAAGGGACAGAGAGATTAACTGACTTGCTGAAAGTCATACTGCAGTTGAGTGTTTGAGGCCAGATTTGAACTCAGGCCTTCCTGATTCCAAATCCAGTACTCTATCAACTATACCACTTAGCTACCTCTAAAGAACTCTAAAAGACTCTTTTTAAATCTCATGTTTGGGGAAAGAATACTTAATACACAAAATAAATTCAGATAACACACATCTGTTTAGAAAACTACCCTAAATATCATAATGTAGTTTTAGGAGATGAAGAACACTATCATGAACTTTCTCCAAAACTAATGCTCTTACTGTCAAATGTTATCGTAACTGCAAGGATGCTCATCAAATAGCTTCCTCCAAGAATTATGCCAGTTTTAATGCTTCTAAAACCAGCCTCCTGACTGTTCCTCACACAAGACCGGCCATGGCCTCCAGGCATTTTCACTCTGTCCCCAGGACTGGAATTCCCTCCCTCCTCACTTCTACCTCTTGGCCTCTTTCCCAGCTTTCCTGTAATCTCAACTAAAATCCCTCTTCTCATCCTGATTCCCCTTAATGCTGGTGCCTGACCTCTAAAATCACCTTTGATTAACCTTGTCTATAGATAACTTGCTTGTACATAGTTGTATGTATCACCCTATCTCCCCCAAATAGATTGTGAGCTACTTGAAAACAGATACTAGTTCTTGTCCTTAGTGCTTATTAATAAAGAAGAATGTTTTAATTTAGCAAGTAGGTAGAAATTGCATAGGAAGGGATTTTCATCAATATCTTACCATTCTATTATTTTACTTTATTTTAAATTTTGTTGTTGTTGTTGTTTTTGGTGAGACAATTAGGGTTAAGTGACTTGCCCAGGGTCACACAGCTAGTAATTGTTAAGTGTCTGAGGCCAAACTTGAACTCAGGTCCTCCTGAACCCAGGGCCGGTGCTCTATCCACTGTGCCACCTAGCTGCCCCATTGTTGTTGTTTTTTAATGGGGCAATGAGGGTTAAGTGACTTGCCTAGGGTCACACAGATAGTAAGTGTCAAGTGTCTAAGGCCGGATTTGAACTCAGGCCTTCCTGAATCCAGGGCCAGTGCTTTATCCACTGCACCACCTAGCTGCCCCCCTCCCAATTCTATTATTTTATAACCAAGACATAAAGTCTTATTCAAGCTAATAAATCCATTTACTACACAACTAATTTTTATTTACATATTTTTTCCTTTCAGCTACTCTAATATTAAGAAAGTTCTTATGAGTTCAAATTATTATCTTCCATTGTAGGAATGTAAATAGTTTAATCTTTTAATATCCTTCATGATTTCTTTTTCCTGTTTACCTTTTTATGTTTCTCTAGGGTCTTATATTTGAAAGTCAAATTTTCTATTCAGTTCAGGCCTTTTCATCACAAATGCCTGAAAGTACTCTTTTTCATTGAAGTCCCATTTTTTGGTCTGAAAGATTACGCACAATTTTGCCAGGGTACATGATTCTTGACTGTAGTCCCAGTTCCTTTGCCCTCCAGAATATTGTATTCCACGCCCTCAGGTCCTTAATGTAGATGCTGTTAAATATTGTTTTACCCTTATTGAAGCTCCACAGTATTTTAATTCCTTTTTTTTCTAAATGCTTGCAATATTTTCTCCTTGACCTGGGAGCTCTGGAATTTGGCTATAATATTCCTGGAGATTTTCCTTTTGGGATCTCTTTCAGGAGGTGATTGGTGGATTCTTTAAATTTCTATTTTACCTTCTGCTTCTAGAATATCAGGGCAATTCCCCTGACAATCTCTTGGAAGATGCTATCTAAACTCTTATTTTGGTCATGGTTTTCAGGTAGTCCAGTAATTTTCAAATTATTTCTCCTAGATCTATTTTCCAAATTACTTGTTTTTCCAAAGAGATATTTCATATTATTCATTTGGATTTGCTTTACTGTGTCTTAGTTTCTCATAAAGTCACTAGCTTCCATTTGTTCAATCCTAATTTTTAGGCAATTATTTTCTTGAGAGAGCTTTTCTATTTCTTTTTCCATTTGGCTTTTCAAACTGTTGACTTTTTTCTCATGATTTTCCTTCATTGCTCCCATTTCCCTTTCCATTCTTTCCTCCATCCCTCTAAATATTCTTTCTATCTCTCCTACTTTCTCTTCAAAATCTCTTTTGAATGGCCTGAGACCAATTCATATTTTTTTGGGAAGCTTTGGATGTAAGGGCCCTGAAGTTGTTATCCTTTTCTGAGGGTGCACCTCTATCTTCCTTGTTGCTAAAGAAACTTTCTATTGTTCTCAACTTTCTTTGCTTGCTCATCTTGCTATCTTTTACTTGACTTTTAACTCCCTCTTACAGTGGGGCCCTACTTCCAAGCTACAGTGTCCCAAACTTCAGAGGGTCCCAGGTGTTTTGTTTGAGGGAGGGCAGGGTTTTTCTCTGGCCTGGCCTGGCCTGGCCTATTCTCTGGTCTGAAGATAACCTCAAGCCAACTTGCTAATTAACCAGCCAGAAGAACTTTGTGTGCTGTGGTTCTTAGCTCTGACAGGCCTGTACCCTTCCCCCACCTGGGCCTCCTGCTGCTCTAGATTTCTTCCAGTTCCCTACTAGGGTAGGACAGCCGAATTCCTCCCTAGGTCCCAAAGACACCCCTGCACGTTTCCTCCTGGCCAGCTGTTTAGCCCTCTCACCTGACTGCAAGCTCAGTTCCAGAAGATGCTGGTGCTGCAGCTGATTTGGAGGTTCAGGGTTAAGTCCTCTGGTGCAGGTGCCTGCGGTCTGTGGTCGGCATGGATCAAGGGTTGGACAATACTCACAGCCCAGCACAGTCCCCTTTAATCTGTCCTTTGGCTGGAAAATAATCTCAGCCCATCTTATTGTGAGTTTTTCTGCTCTAGGGGTTCTTTTATTGCTGTTTTGGGGTAATTGTATCAGGAGCTCGGTGCATTTAATGTCTTTCCTCTGCCATCTTGGCTCCACCCCTCTACACAACTATTAAAAAAAAAAAACTAATTAATGTTACCAAATAGGTTCTATATGGGAATAGTAGTTTTTTGTCATAATGTAATCTGCAGAACATATAACAAGGACACTGCTCTTAAAAATCAATGTGGACGACATTGACCAAAGGTGTAAAGCTAACCTAAACTCTCTATACCTAGTTTCCTCATTTGTTTAAAAAAATGAGGCTAATACTATTGAGATAGGAATTGCTGCTATTTTCTGGGGAAACATGGCCCATTTGATGTCATTGTTAAGCACTGGTGAACATCATCATAGTTTATGCCTCAAAATGGCAAGAGAATAAATGAACAAATCCCAATATTCTTACTTTTATAAAAATGAAGGAAAAGTCATCAACAGATGAAACATGAAACACAAAATGGTGTGATTTGGAAAGCCAGATTTGGAACTTAACAGCTGAGCATTTAATATACTGTAGAATTTCTTCACCTTCTGCCCGAGATGGTTCAGAGATTTGCCTTAGTAATTCTGCAGCTGGCTAGAATTGACTAAACTAATTATATATCCACTTTCTCCTCCTGACTGCTAATACCTCGTTAACAGTTTGTTTCCTCATGTTATAGACTTGTCATCCTTACATTTACCCTCTAAATTCCACAAGTCAAGAACTTCATTTATTTTCAGTTTAAATCCAGCTTGATTTTTTGTTATTCAGGCAGTGGTATCATAAAATAGGAGGGATTTTTGTCCCATATATGCTCAATTTTGGATATATTTGATCAATTTTCTGCAGAATGAGGCCAGTTTCAAGATTGATTCTAGCTGAAAATAGAACTGTTCTATGATTCGTGAAGCACATTCAAGTTCCTGACCCAAACCATACAGTGAAGAGATAACGTCTGCTTAATGTGATAATTTGCTCATCATTAATAAGAGGCAGATACTCCTAGGGGGTTAGGATAGATGTTCATAGTAATGCTATTTCTAACTATATTTCTGACATTTATTAGTTGTCATTAGTCTTTGAGATTTTTATTAAGATATATCAAATTACTTCTTAAAAAATACTTGAGGTAACTGAAGCTACACAAGAGAAAATACCTTCAGACATTTTTTCTTAATTACTATAATGCTTTTTTTTTTAACATCTTCCTATTCTTGAATACTTTTCTAGGACTAGGAAAATTTAACCTTGTTGCATTTTTATTTAAGTTTTGAGTCTTGGCTCGGTGAGATACTAGTTACTTATCTGTAAAATTGTCCTACCTACTTAGAAAGAGTTGTGAGGATCAATTAAGATGATATGTAGTAGGTACACTGTAACCTACATCTGGCTTCTGACCTCATCATTCAGTTGTAACTGTTGTCTCCAAAGTATGCATGGATATTCAAACTGCCAAATCTAATGGGTACTTTTTCCAAGTTCTCATCCTTTCCTGACCTCTCTGGACTCTTGATTGCCCTCCTTCTCCTTGTGCCCTCTTCTCTTTAGGTTTCCAGAACACTACTCTCTGCTGGTTCTCCTCCTACCTGTATGACTATCTCTCCTTCTCAGTCTCCTTTGTTGTATCTTTGTGACCAGGTCATATCCTCAAAAGATGGATGTCTCTCAAGGCTCAGTGCTTGAATGGCTCTTTTTTCTCTTCTCCCTTTATACTATTTCATTGGGTTAGCTCTGATGGATTCAAATATCAATTGCTAGGTAGATGATTCTCATATCTCCTTATCCTGCTGCCCTAACTTCTCTGATGATCTCCAGACTTTCATCTCCAATTCACCCATTAGACATTCCACAGTTGGATTCCCGTAGACATCTTAAGTTCAACATACCCCAAAATGAACTCAGCAGTTGTTTGCGCCAAACCCTTCCTTCTCTAAACTTCCGTTACTACTGAGGATACCACCAACCTCCCAGACACCCAGAATAACTATCTAGGTGCCATTCTTAATGCCTCACTCTCTCTTATAGCACTCTCCTTTCCCATCACCCCATATTCAATCTGCTGCCAAGTGCTCTCAAACTGAAGTATGCTGGTAAATGTTTAACAATCAGCTCTCCAAAAAAAAAGTAAGCATGACATACTTTAAAGTTTTTTTTCAAGTAGTTCACAGTTTAATTGGGGAGAAAACATGCAAACAATATGTAAAAGATACATATAATGCAAATGGAAGGTGGGTAGAGTAGTGACAGTGAGACAAATGAAAGAAGTGGAAAAGAGAGGACAGGTTTGAGACAGGATGGGTAAAACTGTGGAAATAGAATAACAGGACTTGGCAACTGATTGGATGTGGCGGTGGGACAGTGAAATAGAAGAAAGATCAGACGACTGATCCTTTGAGTCTGGGCAACTGGAAGAATGGTGAAATGAGGATGCTGACAGAGATCTCAGAAAACTATCCAAAGGAAGATGCCCTATAGTAGGGATTCAAAACCTCTTTGTGATAGAATCTTTCCTTGAAAATGATCTCCAGGGGGCAGCTAGATGGCACAGTGGATAAAGCACTGGCCTTGGAGTCAGGAGTACCTGAGTTCAAATCCGGCCTCAGACACTTACTTACTAGCTGTGTGACCCTGGGCAAGTCACTTAACCCCAATTGCCTCACTAAAAAAAAAAAAAATGATCTCCAGGGGGCAACTAGGTGGCACAGTGAATAGAGCATGGGCCCTGATTCAGGAGGATCTAGAGTTCAAATCTGGCCTCAGACACTAGCTGAGTGACCCTGGCAAGTCACTTAACACTCACTTGCCCTGCCATAAAAAAAGATCTCCAATTTATACTGTCTGTATCTTGTTTGTACAAAGTTTTTGCATATTTTCTCTTCCATTTGTCTATGAGCTCCTTGACAGAAGCTGTCTTTCGCCTCTCTTTGTATCCTTGGGGTTGTAGTTTGATCCCTGGTACAGAGCAGACACTTAATGATTGCTTGTTGGTTTGACTTGACTTGTTATGGAACCCTTTGGGAATCTGGTAAAATCTGTGCATGCCTTCTCAAAATCATGTTTTTAATTGCATAAAACAAAATACATGTAATTATAAAAGAAGCCAATTAAACAGAGAATAAAGATGTAACTTTTCCCCCTTCCAAGTTCATGGACCTCTGAAATTTATCAGACTCCTTAAAGGCCTTTTCCTATAGATTATCTGAAAAATTCAGGACTTGGGAAGTAAGTTTGAAGGCAGGGGTTCTCAGAAATATTTGGGATTCATACAAAGATAAATTGAAGCCTTGGGATTGGAATATGCTCATGAAGGACATAAGGAAACAACATATACTGTATCACTTTTTTTTAAGTCTAGAAACTAGACAATCAACAGAACAGTAAACCAAGCCCTATTTGTAGCATTTGCCAATTTCTAAGGTGGAAAGTACTCACACTGAAACATTAACAATGTGTCTCCTGGGTGGGTAGGGAGCTGCTCTAGCACACTCCTGCTCATATAACATGTCCTTCTCCTTCTGACACTGCCATCACCCTGGATCAGGGCCCTTATCACCCCCACAGGTAACTATTGCAATAGCCATTGGGTTGGTCTCCCTGCCATGTCCTCGTCCCAATCCATTCCATTCTCTAGTCAACTGTGTCAAACTAATCTTCTCCAAATGCAAATATGACCATGTCCCCTTCTCCAGCCCATTCAATAAACTTACCATCCAAAATCAAACGTAAATTCCTTTTTTGATGTTCAAAAGGCCCTGCCAACCCATAGCCCCTTCCAAACCTTTCTGGTCTTCTTACATCTTGTTATCTCCTTGTGCCCAACCACCTCCCACTCATATTCTGAGACCCTGCCCACTCCATCTACAGACTCTGGGCATTTTCACAGGCCTTCACATGCTTGGGTAGATGCCCAATAATTTATGCATGACTTTGAGCCCTGTTAGTTACCCTCATCCCCAAGCTCCTTAGCCTGTCTGCCAAGATGGTTTACAGGGGTGTGGCTGCTACCATGCTTCAGCTTCTTGGATGAAAACTGACTGCCAGGAAGACACAAAAGATGAATGAACAACATTCTCTAATAGCCCTCCCATACATCTTGTTTGTGCATTATTGGCTTGCCCCATTGTCTCCCCCATTTGAATATGAGCTCCTTGAGAGCAAGGCCTCTGTCTTGCCTTCCTTTGTGTCCTTAGCACTTATATGGTGCTTGGCACATAGAAGGCACTTACTAAATGCTTTTTTACTAAATGATACATCCTAAAACATTATAAAATGTTTTATTTTTCCTTAATAAGTAGAACTATCACATGAATGAATTCTATTTGGGGTCTATTTGTCAGTGATTATGTTTCTATTAAAACATTTTGGAAAACCTCACATTTCTATGACACTTTGCATACATAGATTGAGATTTGCAACAACCTGTGGTAGTGAGGTAGTCACTATCAATATTATCATCCTCTCCTTACAGATGAGAAAAAATGAGGTTCATAAAGGTTTGTGACTTGCCTATGGTCACACAGCTAATGAGGGACAAAGGTGGTATTTTAACTCAAGTCTTTAGGGCTCTAAGTCCCCAAATTTGTCCCCCGCACCAACCATGTAATATTTTGGGTTCATTCAACAAGCATTTATTGAATATCTATTATGGATATAACCCTGTATCCCTAGGACTAATAATCTACCATTTTAATGATAATGATCACAAACTTTAACAAGACTATAATTTTATTACAAGACCAAGAAAAAAATAACTTTAATTTCAAGTCTTGGAATAATCTTGCAAGAAGAAAAACACTAAAATTAAAGGATGGAAGAGGGGGAAAACCAATCTAGAATTCCTGCTGCTTGTATGGAGTTATGCACTTTAATGAAAGGTATGACTACAGTCTAAAATTATAGGGAAAAAATGGTAGAAACAGATGTTTTGAAACAAAAGGAGAAAAAACATACAGTAATGAGTAAATATGAGAAGGCATAAAAAATGTGTTTCATTTTGGTAAGAATGAGACACTGTGCCTTAAAATGGCAATTCTAATGCTTAGATAAAACATGTACTAAGAACAATTATGTAAATGGTAGATGAGAATTCTTGGAGCTAAAAGAAACTGCTCTGTTGTAAAAATAGGTAACTAGTTTCTTCCTCAGGAACATAAAATTGATGTGATCATTTTACATTGCTAAGCAAGTTAACACTTAATTTTTACTGCCTTTAGCAAGGTAACTCCCCTGTGTTAAAGGACTTAATGTGTTAAAGGTCTTAATGGGCTTAGTTCCCCCATTTTTTGACACAAATTATTTTTGATTAAAGAATTAAGAAGGTATTATGCATATCTACTTTGGAATTACTTTGCCCTGACAAATACTAATTAGGCCTGATTTTGCAATTAATGAAAGAATTCTATCAACATATTCTCAGATGAGCTGCTTGGGGTGTGGAGTACTTCCTCTCATCCAGTGTGAATTGTGATGTTTAAAATCCAATGTGTGTCCTTACCTCCCTCCCCAGTTTGGGCAGGGGAAGGGGAGAAACTAGCTAAGATTTACTGATAAATTCAGCAACAGTTTAGGCTTTTAAGCATTTGTTAAAGTATATTATTTATTATATAAATATAAAGTATATTAGAGGTTAGCAAAGAGAGAGAGATAAAGTTGCCTCCACCTAGCTATCTAAGAGGGAACATGTGAAGTTCTGAAAGTTAGGAAACCTGCCTGCTCTCCTTCTTCTTCTGCCACCACAAGCTTGTTCCCAAACCAAAGAGGCTGATCCAGGGAGCCAGCCTCACCTTCCTACTTCCTGTCTCCCTCCCAGGAAGGGGAAGTCCTTCAAGCTGATTGGTTGAGGGTGGTCTCCTGTTGATGTCTGTAGTCCACAGCCTCTGAGAACAACACCCCACCCAGGTCCAGCCTGGTGTGGTCTTGATTTAATCAACCTTAAGGTTCTCAGTCAGTCTCTCAGCCTCACCCAATTCAATCAATTCTAAATCAATCTTCAGGTGGGGCCCCTGGGCGTCTGCCAAATCCCATTATTTTCTCACAGAATCAAATGAAACTCTCCATATGTGTGCTCTCTAATGGACAAATGACTTTTCAACCAGGCTTCCCTAGGTGTTTTGCCTATAGCTTTTGAAGCCACTGTTTTCATGGCAAATGATTTACCAGGCATGCTTCTTGAAAGACATGGGGGGGGGGGGGCGGAGATGAAAACCCTCCATATCTGTTCAAACCACAATTATATTTTCAAACAAACAGGCTGAACTGGTGAGTTCAATTAACCTTCTAAGAAGGGCAGTTGTTTAGCTCAGAATTCTGAGGCCAAATTGGCTTCTTCAGTTGGCGTAGGATTGTTACCAATTTGTCAATAAACCATCAAAATTAGGATGTATCTCTTCTCCATCATTCACTACCAATGGAGAGTCTTTTTATGAATTTATGAATTCAAATTAATTACTTTCACCTAAAAAGAAAAGTTAAGCAGAAAGACTGCAAAGGGATGGGGCAATGAGTCATACTCATTACTATTAACCTTTCATCAGGAGACCTCCTACAGTTTCCCACTTGTCAAGAAATAATAAAAATAGACTATGGTAGGCAATCTGATTTTGTATTGTTGGTGTTTTTTTTCAGGCTGAAGAGTTCTGCTACCTTGTCATGCTAGCACATAGTAATGAGGTCCTAAACTGATGAGCCAAGACCTTACATTACACTGTCCTTGGAAGCTGCTTTTGTCTAAAAGTTCCAGGTACAAAGGGTAAGCTCATTATTCAGGATGTAATTGGTCCAGGTGCTTGGACAAAGGTCATTCATATCACATAGAAAAAAGAAGAAAGTCAGACATAGACACTCAATGTCAAAGCTGCTGGCTAGTTTTTTTTTCTTTTCAAGCAGCTGCACATCCTCCTTTTGATCGTATCCTCCATAAAAATGTGATACAATCTCTGTTTTCACATGTTTCAGCCAAACCTCTGAAAACACTCCCCTAAATCTAGCTAAGTTCTCTCTCTCTCTCACACCCCCATATGCACACATACATGTGCATGCACATGCCCCCACATGCACAAACATACTGTTTGTTGGATGCACAGGAAATTTACACATAATTCATGGTGACCCCCACATTTCAGCTCTTTCAGTAATGGCTAATAATGCAAAACAATGTCTGATTCCCAAAACTCTACCTCCACCTTTCTCTAAGAACTCCCTCTCATCCTGAATTACTTCTCCTCTACCTCTAATCCAAAACTGATACTTCAGGGTTAGCTAGATGGCACAGTGGATAGAGCACCGGCCTTGGAGTCAGGAGGTCCTGAGTTCAAATCCAGCCTCAGACACTTAACACTTACTAGCTGTGTGACCCTAGGCAAGTCACTTAATCCCAATTGCCTCACCAAAAACAAAACAAAACAAAACAAAACAAAACTGATACTTCAGTCAAACATCATCCTCATTCTGTGTTAATATTACTCTATTCCTTTAAGCTAGGGGTTCCTGACCTTGGGAGAGCCCATGGATAGATGTCAGGGGGTCTGGGACCTTGAATGGAAAAAAAATACATCTTTATTTTTACTAAAGTCTGAAATTTAACATTTCCTTTAATTGTTTAAAAACAGTATTCTGTTAAAAACTATCTTTATATGTAATTGGAAAAAAATAAAATTTTGATTAAGTAAGAGGAAAAAAGCAAACTGAACCTCCTTCAGGGCAACATCAGGGCAAAATGAGACTGCTAGCTACTTATGATGAAAATAGATGGTATTTGTCCTTGGGGTAATCCAAGCAAAACCTGGGTATCACTTGTCAGCTATGTTGTAGAGAGAATTCTTGGTCAGATCGAGCTAGAATTAACAGGCCTCTGAGGGACCCTTGTTCTCTAGTATTTTGTGATTTCTGTGCTTCTATCCTCAACCCTTGCAAACTCTTAAACTTATTTAAAAAAAAAAAAAACAATTTGGGAAGTGCACCAAATACTATGAACAAGCAAAGTAACTTTATCCAACTGCCAAAACTCTGTTCAATTCCTTGAAGCTGTACTTGACCAAACATTTTTGATTGGGCCAAAAAAAGGTCAGTATCTGCTACTTTCTGATTGATAATTAAGGCAACATTTAAATAAATACTACTGTTGAGTATAATCTGTCCTTCTAAAAGCAGATGGGAGACAGTTTCATGATATTATAATTCATTGTTGTCAACATTTTCCCTGAAATTTAGTTGATCCTCCTTAGAAAAATTTACAGTCATGAATATAACATAGTCATTACCTGATTTTATCTAATGATAATCTAATCTAAAGCTAATGGGATCCATAACACCAAAAAAATGGATTAAGAACCACTGTTTGGGGGCAGCCAGGTGGCGTATTGGATAGAGCACAGGACCTGGATTCAGGAAGTCCTGAGTTCAAATCTGACCTCAGATGCTTGACAGTTACTAGCTGTGTGACCCTGGGCAAATCACTTAATCCCAATTGCCTCACAAAAAAACACCCAAAACACCCAAAACCAAAAAAAAAATCCATTCATTCAGAATAAAAGCCACTTAAAAAAAAGAACCCCTGTTTTGACCCTGATTTATTGGGGGGCATTCTGAACTAGTGATTCCTTTCCTATTGGAAATTTATTCTGCAAATATATATATATATATATATATATATATATATACATATATATATATATATACGTATATATATATATATATATGCCCTGTGAAGCTCTCCCTGAGATTATAAACTTCATTGCAGGTCCACTGGGATTTTAAGTGAGGGTCCCATAGCCAGTACTGGTCAGAAGCAAGACCTAAATAACAATAACACTAGCTAATGTTTATAGAGCACTTACTTAGTATGCCAGGTATGTTAAGCACTTTAAAAATGTTTCATTTAAGCTTCACAACAACCCTGAGATAGGTAATATTAGTATCCTTATTTTACAGATGAGGAAACTGAGGCAAACTTAGCAAACTTGAGGAGCTTAAGTGACTTGTCCTCGTTGTTGTTATTCAGTCGTTTCCGTCATGTCTGACTCTGTGACCCCATTTGGGGTTTTCTTGGCAAACATACTGGTATGGTTTGCCATTTCCTTGTCCAGTTTATTTGACAGATGAAGAAACTGAGACAAGCAGGGTTAAGTGATTTGCCCAGGGTCACATAGCTAGTAAATGTCGGAAGCCAGATTAGTCAGGAAGATGAATCTTCTTGATTTCAGGCCTGGCACTCTATCCACTGTGTGACCTAGTTGCCAACTTGCCCTGGATTATACAGCTATTACATGTCTGAGGCCACATTTTGACTCAGGTCTTCCTGACTCCAGGCCCAGTACTCTATCCAATGCACCACCTAGCCACCCTAGTTCTTCCTGACTAGAGAGTCTGCTACACTAGGTCAAGCTTAAGGGTCTCAAAAAGGCATACCACCTTCCTATACTGTGTTCTATCTTTTCTTCCCCAGCCCACAAACATGAGCATGGCTGCCTAAAATTCCTTGGCCCTCCTTGAAACAGCAGTGGCTTTCATAGTTTGTTGACCATAATGCTCCAGACTCATTACTTACTGTATGTTTAAGGAAAAATCATATCACATTACATCACCGGGGAGACCTCTGGCTACTGGTTTGACAGACTCTCAAAAAGTGTCTTCTGTCTTATACAGAGCTTCTGAACCCCAATACAACACAGAAGACACACCAAAGACATGCTGTATGACTCACAGGAGTGATGATAAACTGGTTTTTATATGACTGCCGAAGCATGAAAATTCTTATTACAAAACTGACATTAGAAACTTTTAAAAGTTCAAATAAAAGAGTCAAGGTCACATGAGAGTCCCAAAGTGTTGAATCTACTGTAAATACTCTAATAAAATACATTTCCATAGCAGTATACAATTTACAGAGTAATTTCCCATGAAGAAAGTGACAAACATGTCCACAGAAAGGTATGCATAAAGCATGAGCTGTGGCAAAACTTGCTCCACATTGAAATGATGGCATTTCACTCCCACCCCTCTTCAGGACTTTAAAACCATATTTCTGGTGCTGTCTCATCCTGGAACACCCAACTGTGCCTGTGGCCTTCTCAACCTCAAATAGTCCTCAGTAAGGCCCCACCCCCTTCTCCCCTTGGTGAGTTTCTCCTAGAGTCTCCATTTTGAAGAGAGGCTCAAACCATCCCCAAACTCCAATCACCCTAGTTTCTGAGCTCCGAAATCATGCTCCTGCTGGGTACCTTCATTCCCCATCTCCTGTTAAAATGTAAACTCCTCCAGAGCAGGGACTATCTTTCTTTTTGTATCTAGTCATATCCCTGACATATAGTAAGTAGTTAATCCTCCCTCCCTCCCTTTCTTGCTTCCTTCCTTTTATTCTCTTCCTTCTTTCTTTCCCTCTTTTTTCTTCCTTTTCTTCCTTCTTTCCTGCCTTCCTTCTTTCTTTTCTCCCTTTTTTCTCCCTTCTCTTCCTTTTTTCTTCCTTCTCTTCCTTTTTTCCTTCTTTCTTTTCTTCCTTTCCTTCCTTCTCAGCAAAGTAAAATTATCAAATGAAACAACATACATAAAATGCTTTGCAAATCTTAAAGCCCTATGTAAATGCTAGCTATTATATTTATTCTATGATAGACAAGTACAGAAGGACCGCTGATAGGACACGAGAAGGGCTTCCAGCCTAGAGTTTGGACTAAGCATGTGCAAAACATACCAATATGTGTAAATGATAAAGAGAAGCAGGACATCTAGGACTCATGCCTGAACATCTGGGGAGGAGCAATGCTTGGGAGACTCATAGGTATCAAAAGAAATGGGGTGGCTCTTTCTGAACATTCCTGGGGAATCTAGAATTTGAATATCAATTGTACAGCAAGCACTGCTAGTTGGTGCCACATGTACACAATAAGATACTTAGAGAAACACAAGTTCCTTCTCCATCACTCCCAACCTCAGAAAGTAAGCTAGGAAACAACAAATATGAATTTTATTCTATCCTGTTAATCTCTTTTTGGATTCCAAGTGTGTCATCCAATATACTCACTAATCTTTTTCCATTATTGTCCCCTGAAAATTTGATAATCATATTATCTATGTATTCATCCAAGACACTGCCAAAATTTTGACTAGAACAGGCCCAAGAAAGAGTCTTATGGCACACCCTAGCTAACTCCATTTGATTTTTTCATAGGATCATAGATTCAGAGCTGGAAGGCAACTTGGGAGTTATTTAGTTCAAACTCTTCATTTTACAAATGAGAACCTGAGGCCCAGAGAAATCAAGTAACTTGCCCAAGGTCATACAGGTGTGACCAGGATTTGCTCTGACTTCAAAACCAACACTCATTCCACTGTACCACACTGTCCTTCTCCCTTTCCTGGCTTTTAACAATAATGTTTACAGTTACCCCCATATCAGTTTATAATTTTATATATGTTTCTTTGTGTCTTGAATGGTCTTAGAATTATGTATTTGTTCCCTCATAATTTTTTTCCAAAGCAAGAATGTCTTCTAATTCTTCTCTTCATGAATAACATTTGTAGATCCTTAAAAATACTTTATTGAATAAATCATAGACTTGTTTTGCATTCATATGTGCCTAATCGTCTATTACTTCATAAGCATGCTTAATACATCTTGTGTAGGCATAAACTTTGTCTCTGAAAATAAATTATAAATTCCTGTAAGAGGAAAATATCACTTTGAAAGCTCTGCCCCTGACATAGCCCTTGGCACACAGTAGACAGTCAAGAAATGTTCTTATCTTATCATTATCTATGGAGAAATTATGGAAAAAACATACACAAGAAATATACTGGCTAATAAAGTATAGAAGCATTGTTCTTTCTCTTGATGGAGGGATAGCCCATGCTGAAGAGATCACACCTCCCTCAAAGCAAGATTTATTATATGCTCACAATTGCAGGCATCTTACCCTGACCTCTTAATTCATTCTTTACTTTCAGAAAATGGCTACAGGAAAGAACAAACCATAGTGAACAAAACTTTTCTCAAAGGGAAGAAAGGTAAATAGCATCATCTCTCTACTCTGTGAGGAGTATCACAATCAATTACAGACAGAACCTTCCTTGAGGCACTAGCTTTTATAGTCATACTGTAAGGATAGAAGACATTTGTGCTTTTAATCAGAGCATTTTAGCTCCTTAAGGCAAAGGAGAAGTGGGTAATAGCTTGCCAGGGCAATGAGGGTAGAAGGAAGCTGATGAGGAATCACAGAAATGATAAAATTTCTACATCTTTGAACGCTGACCGATTTCTAAATTCAAGCACAACTTATCAAGGTCAGTGAAAATATTGAGCAGTGGCAAACTTCTGGAATGAGTTTCAGCTGTTCAAAGTTCCTTTTGCCATCTAAAAAGGAAGTTAATAGTATACAATGTTTATACATAATTTCTTAGCATCAGGCACACACCCAGAATCAAACACCAATTCATTTCTCTACCACCAAGTGGATTTGAAATATAAAAACTCATTCTGATTATTTAAAAATGCACTGTTTAGAATTGTGGTGCTCAATGTGTAGTACAGGGACCTCTGGGGGTCCCCAACACTCTTTTAGGGTATCTGCAAAGCCAAAATCATTTTATAATAATATTGAAATGTTTTCATTTCTAATATTATAAATTTTAACAGACATAACCCACCTAAACAAAAGCTACTGGAGGGGGGAATTCTCAATGATGTTTAAGAGTGTAAAGGGGTCCTGAGTCCAAAAAGCTTGAGAACCCATAGCTTAGAGTACTGAATGAATGGAAAGTCAGGAGAGCCTGACTCTGGTCCAATCCTGGCCACCTACTAGCTACATACATGACTTACGTGACTCACTTAAACTGTTTGGGCCTCAAAATCACCTTCATAATTAAAAAGGGGAGGGGAGGAGAGGGGGGGGTCAGACTACATTTTCTCTATGGTTTTAGCTCTAATATTCTAAGAGTCACTGAAGATTTAGACCTATCTGCCAAGAGTAAATCTACAAAAAGGATGTTTCTTAAGTCTCTATGAGCAAATTAAGAATGCACTGTCATAACTGTTTAAATCCTTATACTGGACTTTCTTATTGGGAAACAATTTTAGAATTAAAACAGTCATTAAAGCAAAGGATAAAGAACTAGTTAATATTTAAATAGTGGTAACCTTATCATTAAGTCCTAGTCCTTTTCACTAACATAGAAATTAAATTGGAAGGGGGGGGGATGTTAGGGGTAGTGGTAAATTATTATTGTCCAATAATAAGCAGGAATCACATTTCTTTAAATTTTAAAAACCAATATTGCCATCTAGTGGTAATCTGAATTTCAAATTACAATTAAGCAAATTACAAACAATAACTTTAAAATGGAAAAGGACAGAAGCATATATTCTGTATTCTGTATGTGAAGAACACCTAGGAAGAATCATTGCAAATCATCAATCCCATTTAAAACAGACTATTTTCTACGTTAAGGATGCAAATTTTTGTTTGTTTTTTCATTTTTGGGTGAGGCAATCAGGGTTAAGTGACTTGCCCAGGGTCACACAGCTAGTAAGTGTCAAGTGTCTGAGGCCGGATATGAACTCAGGTCCTCCTGACTCCAGGGCCAGTGCTCTATCCACTGCACCGCCTAGCTGCCCCTGCAAATTAGAGAAAAAAAAAACAAACAAAAAACCATTAAAACACTGTAAATACAAACCCAAATTCTTGACTAAAGAGGCAGTATTGGTTCGTGGTGGCCTTTGATATATGGTGTATAAATTCACTTTGCTATTTCAGAAATTGTTAGAAAGTAAAATTAAGTAAAGAGCTAATTTAGAATCTGCTTTCTGGCAACTATTTGTAATTATCCTAGAATAATCTATCAAAAGCATTGATTGGGTTCCTCCTATCTACTAGAGAGGCAGCACAGCCCAGCACATAAAGAGCAGGTGGCCTTAGAGTCACGAAGACTGGAATGTGACCCATGCTGGCTGGATGACCCTTTTGCAAGTCACTTAATCTCTTTGTTCTCGGGTAGTTAACTTCATAAGGTTATAACACTGTAAATATAACGATTGGAACTACGCCACCTGCTGGAAACTTACTGTAGAAAAGCTCCACCATGAGGTGAAGGTCTCTGAGGGCAAGACCATGCACCTTTTCTTTGGCATCAGGAAGTGATGTTTGTTTGTGGGAGGAAGAAGGGGAGGCTGGTTGACGCTCTTTCCTATGGACTCTGGCGGGGAGCGGAGCTGGGAATGCTCTCTTCCTTTAATAGATAGATGAATCTAGGCCTTTCTCTTTCTCTTCACCAAATTCTTATTCTCCTTAATAAATGTTTAAAAGTCTAACTCTTGCTAAAGCTTAGAATTTATTGACGACCACTCATTGGATATTTTAGACAGTCTAGCTAGAATTTTAGCCTTTACAGATGGTGACCACAAAGAGGAAAGCTGAACCTCACTCTTCTGATCTTCCGGTTGGGTAAGAAATTTCCCCTAACCTGTCCCTTTAAACTGCTATATACCTTTAAATTTTCAAATGGACCTTTTAAACTCCCTAATTACCCTATTTCTGATTTTACTCTGTTTAACCAGACAAATGGGGGATAAGATCATGTTAATGCTTTGTTTTTGTGAATTTTCTATTTTTATTTTTATTTTTGTTAGAAAAGCCAGCAAGGTGCTCACACAAGGGAATATAAATATCCCCCTCTCTCCCAACCATGCTTTTTCAGAGAAACCTCTGATTCCTGCAACTTTTCCAAGTTCTAACACTAATTGTTGCTCTAATTTTGCATGCCTGGAGGCAGCAACCCAACCTCTAGAAGCTTTTAATCCCCTAGCAGTGGGGGAAGGGGAAACCAGGCCTGAGTTCAAAATCTAGTCTGATTTAAATTGCCCTGGTCCCTCCCCTCTTCTCCAGACCCCACCTTCTACCCCTCCCTTGGCCAAGCCCCTTGATTCCCCAGCCAGGGAAGTCCAGAGATCTAATGCACATGTGCAGCTTTCTCTACCTGCATTTGCAGCTTCTACATTTGCAGCTTCAGGCTCAGCCCTTCCCCAGCCTGGCTGTGCTTCTGACTCCACCTTAGAAAGCCCTTTAAATTCCAGATATGCTCGTTTTGTTCATAATTTTGCTAATCTGCTTTTGTCTTTAATTAGTAACCTTATAAAGCATTTGTATGGTGAAAGGACTGACAGACAATATAGAGGGGTTAAAGAAGACAAACTTAAGCTGAATAAAAATGACAATCATCAGCATAGTTCAAGACTCCGCTTTTTTTGCCATGGAAGGGTACATATTTTATAGAAATGTAGAAGTAAGCAGCAAGGTATTGATATGAGTATTGGGGATTTTAGATACCAGAATCAAAAGTGTTCTAAATTCACTCAGAGGAATAGTATCAGTTAAGAGGTTACATAGGATTTCTATGCTATTACATCTACATTTTGAAATTAATGGTATGGGTCTATTTTCATGCTTTTGAGATTGTGTTTTATACTTAGTTTTTTTTTTAAAAAAGAGAATATTTGTAAAAGCTTTTTATAGTCATGATCAAGTTTATATTTTATAATACTCTTACTAATATTAAGTTCATATTCATTTAGATTTCCCTAGTTTGAATTTCATTGTCTTTTATTGTTCCATGTGTATTTTCTTCTATTCATTCATCTATCTAATTTTGAAACATTGCAAGATGGTTTTGATTTCATAATACAATGTTAATTCTAAGAGTATGGTGCTCCCATATTCTGAGTTGTTTGTTTTTGTTATTTTTTTCTCTCAACTGATTATTTGATCAAACTCTTTAAAGCATTTCCCTGGCAAATCGGTTGCCATGGCAAGTGTAAATTGATTTTAGAAGTATTATTTTTGATAAGCATATTCCAAAAAAAAAAAAAAGAGGGGAACATTTGTAAAAGTTTTCTTTTTCAAAAAAAAAGTTTTCTTTGAGATTGTGTTGTGCTTTCACTTGTATTTAAATATGTTCCAATTTTTCACAAAAGTAATTGTATACTTAGTAAAAAAAGGGGTATTATTTGAAATTATTGCTTAATTATATATTATATTCTGAGTGAAGATGTATTCACATTTTTTGCGATCATTTATTATCCTCAATTTTTAAATCCATATGAGACTTCGATTATGGGAACTTATCATTTAAGACATTCATTGCCCTTATTCTGAGTTATCAGATGCCAGTTGGCCAAGATGCCATCCAATCACAAGAGGAATACATGCAAGAGCAGACATTGAACTGTCACATGAGGGGAGACATGCATGAAGTCAAGGTATGGCCAAGGGAATGGTTTTTGACAAATGTTGAGGCTGGATTCTCTTGGTTTAATTTTTTTTCTTTTTCCCCACAATATTGTACAGATGGCTGGATGCCACCCATATCATTCTACACCTAGCTTCTACGCCCCCTCCTATATGCCTGATGCCATGGACATCTCAATCACATGCATCTGATTAAGTCTGACTCAGTTTCCTCTAATATGTTTGGTGGCATGGACATATATTCCATCCACCTATTTTAAGCCTGGCATACTGCATGGCTTGAGCAAAAGCTCAAATGTGGAAATGCTCATATCCCATCATTTCTCTGTTCTTTTATGGTAACCCCCATAATTATCTCAGGTGTCATGATAAATACAATGTTGGATTTGGCCTTGACATCTGTTACCAATTATATTAGATTTTTTAATTTCTCATAATGGCATGAGGATAATTAGGCAGATGATGCAAAAAGTGATGAAACAAAGATAAAAATTATTTTTAGAAATTAATATCGCAGCAATTGTCTTCTTAATTTACCCTCCATAAGGGAGGACTATAGTAATATTAAGTTTTAAAGAATGTTTCAATTTTTGTTTTATTATCTGTTTCATGTGCAACAACTAAGATTCTGAATTCCCTTAGACATGTTTTTGATAACTTTCATTGTTTGATTTGATTATTGACAAAGCTATTTTAAAGTTGTGTTAAGCTCAATTTTGTAGGAAATTTTCCTGGCTGATTACCAGCATCTACACATCAACCCCTGAAAAGATTTCCATTCCATGACTATACCGAGAGGACATCTGAGAAAAGACTTTCAGAGACTTTAAATGAACAGTTTTCTTTTGTTGTTATTATTTTTTTCCTTTTCTCTTTCTGTTATAATACACACCATCTGTTACATGTACTCTCTGCAGAGGCCCTCCCTTTACAAGACCAATGTCAAAGTGCCAGTTCATGAGGACAAAAAACCGCCCCTCTGGACAAAACGTTCCTCTCTTCCTTTTCTATATTATTATTAACATATTGTTAGTTAGCATAGGATATTATATTCTGTTATTTTTGACTGTTTCATCAAGGAAACACCCCGTTTCTTGAAGAAACAAAGCGGGGACTGTAATGGTTGGAATGATGCCACCTGTTGGAGACTTACTGTAGAAAAGCTCCACCATGAGGTGAAGGTCTCTGAGGGCAAGACCATGCGCCTTTTCTGTGGCATCAGGAAGTGATGTTTGCTTGTGGGAGGAAGAAGGGGGAGGCTGGCGCGCTGGCTGACGTTCTTTCCTATGGACTCTGGCGGGGAGCGGAGCTGGGAATGCTCTCTCCCTTTAATAGATAGATGAATCTAGGCCTTTTTTCTCTCTCTTTGCCAAATTCTTATTCTCCTTAATAAATGCTTAAAAGTCTAACTCTTGCTAAAGCTTATAATTTATTGACGACCACTCATTTGATATTTTAGACAGTATAACTAGAATTTTAGCCTTTACATAAAGGAGTTGCAAATGTGAATGAAGTGGAAAGTATTTCTACATAGGAAGGTCAAAAGAATAATAAAATCACAAATCTGGACCCAAAAAAGTGTTAAAAAGGAAACAACTTGTGTGCTGGTTGCTGTGGGGACTGAAAAGAAGTTTGATTGATAGGCTAGATGCATGTAAAAGATCATCAGAAATTCAAGACAACATACAAGTGCCAAGTGAGCAGCTCAGAGAATCATTGTGGGTTGGGATGACAGGGAAAGGAGCTTAAAGGGATGGGTAGGATCTATAAAAAATGGAGATAATGGAAAAGAGCATTTTAAGGTCATATAAATGGCAACAGCAATGGTGTGGAGAGGGGAACTATACATGCTATACTCAAGGGACAATAAATAGTTCAGTTAAGGATAAGTCTTTGGTCGATAAATAAAAGTTTAGAAGTCAAGAGAAATCCAATAGAGAGCAACTGAAAGGTTAATTTCCAAATTATCTTCAAGAATTACTTGCCTTTATTTTGACTCATACCTGATTTTTTTTAGTAATAGCAATTATGCCATTTATGTACCAATTCATACATAAGTGATCTCATTTGAGTCTCATGGTAACCTTTTTAGTTAGGTTCTATAGGGATTATTAATCCCTATTTTACAGATGAAGCAAGTGAGGCTCAGAAAAGTTAAGCAACTTACTTCTTGTCACATAGCAAATGAGTGTCAGGGGCAGGATGTGAACCCAGAACTTCTATACTCCAGGTCCAATACTCTATCCACTAAGCCACACTACCACAACTCATTCCAAAACTATTCTTTACCCTTTCCTTCAATTTGAGCTTTCAAACAACACTTCTATCTAGGAAACAGAAAGATATAGAAGAAAGAGTTCTAGATTTGGAGTGAGAGGAACTGAGTTCAAATACTGACTTTGCAACCTCAGACAAATCATTTAATCTTTCTGAGCTCCCCTCAATTTCCTTATTTGTAAAATAAGAAGACTGGACTTGGTGAGGTCTTAAGTCCTGTCCGTAGCTCTAAATATATTATTATAAGGGAGCTAACTAACTCTAGATATTATTAAAAGAATACTTGTATTTCAGGGGCAGCTAGGTGGCACGGTGGATAGAGTACCAGCCCTGGAGTCAGGAGGACTTGAGTTCAAATCTGACCTCGGACACTTGACATTTTACTAGCTGTGTGACGCTGGGCAAGTCACTTAACCCCAATTGCCTCATCAAAAAACAAAACAAAACAAAACCCAACAACAACAACAAAGAATACTTGTATTTCTTCTGATAAAATACAATGTGGCCAAGTCCAAATTGTTCTCTGTAATGGAGACAACTATTACTAGTACAACTCAAACAGATAAAGTGGGGAGGGGAGGAGTGGAATTCATAATCTAAAAAACTGCCTGAAGATAAAATACCTTTCTGACTAACCAAGATGGAAAAGGGGGTTTCTAGTTCATGCTGAAAACGTAAGGAACTGTCCCTATCAGCACATAGATAATGCATATAATGGAAGGATAGTTGCCCATCAATGTTACTGTCAATCAAGGAATTTTTCCTTAGAGGTAAGGACAGTAAAGTGACCTCATTTCAGTTCTGTGAACTCTTGATTGGATGCAATTTGCAAATTATCCAGGCTACTGGTTTCTCCCTCTTCCTCCTTGATGCCTACCTTTCCCTGTAGAGAACAGGCAGGGAAAATTAAAGGAAAAGAAACCCACACCAGCCAGGCTGGGTACTTATTAACCATTCAAATGAAATGGTGAAAGTTTAGCGGAAGATACGAAAGGCTCGCCAAAAATGAGTTCTTTTTCATATTTATAATAAATAAAGCATGATTATGCTTCCCATCTCCTACTCCCCAAAATAATCAAAGTCTGAACTGTAGCCAGGAATTCTTCCTTCTCTTTAAAGTGCAGTCATGGGTAGTATGGCATATAGATGGCTAGGAGACAACTAATCCAGATGCTACCACGTCCTGAGAAATACTTCCCTGCCTTCCCCACACCCTCCATGGGTCTCCATAACTTATAGACGTCATGAGTTTGAAGAAGTCAATTTTTTTTCATTGAACATTTATTAATTACCTAACTACAAAACAACTTGAGAAAATGTTAAATATTAAGTATAGCCATTATTCACTGGTCTTTGTATTCATCAATGAAATAGTCAATAAGACTGCTCATTTTTCTATAAGGCATCCTCATCCTTCCTACCACTACCCCAATCACCAAAGAAGAATCCTCTACTGGAATGTGTATACATTTCTTTTGCAAAAGAGCTCTTTAATAATAAAGCAAAGCAAGACCGTGTCATGTTGAGTAATTCAAATTCAATACCATCTGTAAAGATAACAGCAAGGCTGGTGTATTATTTTTTGGAATTTCGGCCAAATATAAAAAAGTATCTTTACTATTAATGGAGAGACAGTGTGACATATTAGATGAGGAGCCAGTCTTGGAGTCTCTAAGACCTAGGTTCAAGTCTCAACTCTAACACAAACCTCTGTGACTTTGGGGTCAACCTCTCAGTGCCCCAGGCAACTCTGTAAGTCTATAAAACTGCAGAGGAGGTGCTGACCTATATTGGTAGAGGAACTTTCTTCACCAGAAGTTCCCTAGAACAACGAAATCATAGGTCTGGCACCCAAAATGATGTACATGAATGTACATGTTCCTCTTGGAATAATACACAAAAATAGGCATTCTGTGACCCCCATGTCAAAAGTTCAAGTTATAGCTGGTTGAAAGAAATAATCATAATTAATAATAATAACAATAAAAGCTAACATTTATAGAGAGACAACTATCTGCCAAGCTTACTATGTGCTAAGTGATTTACAAATATTATCTAATTGACTATGAATGACAACTATTTTCAGCAATACAATGATCCCACAATACAATCGCAAAGGACTGATGATGAAACATACTATCCACCTCCAAAGAAAGAACTGATATTGATTGAACACAGAGTGAAGCATACTATTTTTCACCTTTCATTTTTTTCTTTTATCCAAGTTTTCTTATACAAAATGACTAATAAGGTAATGTTTTACATGATTGCACATGTATAACCTATATCTGATTGCTTACTGCCTCAGGGAAGGGGAAGGGAAGGATAAAATTTTCAAAATTTTAAATAAAAATGTTTATTATTTTAAAAAATCCTCACAACGACCCTGTGTGGTAAATGCTACTATGATCCCCATTATATAGTTGAGGAAACTGAGGCAGACAAAGGTTAAGTAAATTACCCAGGATCACACAGCTAATAAATGTCTGAGGCCAAATTTGAACTCAGGTCTTCCTTATTCCAAACCCCATACTCTGTGCACCACCTGGCCACCTCAAGTAGGCTAAGCTTGCCCACTTTAACTGTTATGAACATGTGATTTCTTCACATATATTTGTCATGTAAATATCATTTCATAGTCAATTATTCCTCCATACCAAAGAATAAACTGAATTGAAGGAATCATGGACTATCAGTGGTATATCATATCTCCTTCTGGAATTTTGATGGCTTTCTCCCTGTATTCAAGTATCAATGCCATTAAATTGTAAGCTCCATCAAGGGAAGGGACAGTCTTTTGCCTCATTTTGTATCCCCAGAGCTTAGCAATATCTGGTACATCATAGGCACTTAATAAATGTTTATGGATGGATGGATGGATTGATACAAGGGCAAGACTGGGGGGATATTTATCAGAGAAGGTATTCTGGCCCCAAACTACAAATTAAATTACAATTAAATCACAAAGGCCAATTAAAGATAACCAAAAATTAGAAGAAATCAAAACAATCATGTCACCAAAATGAATTCAAATTTTATCTAAAACATGCAAAATTATCTGTGAACAAAATGTTAAATATTCTGAATCCCATTATCCAATTTTCATATTTTCCCTTCTAAAAATTCTTCTCTACTTTCCTGTTCTATATTTCACGCCAACATTCAAACCCAACATTCTCTTTATATATACATTTCAGAATGTAGTCATACTAAAAGCACTGGTGATACAGTGGAGAATTTTAAAGAGTAAACATCCAGTACTAAGTGAACACACTATATATCAATCCAGACATTTTAATGAGAGTTGAACATATATGAAAGAACAAGTGCTTCAGAAAACCCACACATCCCCAACCACATGCAGAACAAACAAACACTCACTCCTCATGGCTTCTGCCTACCTGGGTAAGATCGGCAGCCTGTTTTAAGATGTTTTGCTCTAATTGCTTTGCTCTCTCTGCATGAAAAGAATTACTTTGACTCTGGATGACAAATACAACTTCTTTTAAGTCTGTGAATCAGAAAATAGGAATATTAGGTTTGGTTTTTTTTCCCCTTGCCAAGGTAAATGTGAGAAGTAAAAAAACAACACAAGGCACCAGGCAGGAAATCAATAACTATTAGTATAAAGCTAATAGGTTTGTAAAGCACTATACAAATATTATCTCATTTAATACCCACAACAACCCTAGGAGGTAGGTGCTATTATTAACTTCAATTTACAAATGAGGAAACTGAGGCTGAAAAGATTTACTTGTTCAAGATCACATAGCTAATAAGTGTTTGAAAGAGGATTTGAACTCAGGACTTCTTGACTCCAAGTCTATTGTTCTATCTAGTCACTGTACCACCTAGCTAACTTGCCTTATGTAATCAGAATTCCTGTAAAATCTATACCCTTAAAATGTTCTTCCAGTGGCTGACCTAAGGGGAGCGTAGCATCAAGGAAACAAGATTACTATACTCAGGCTGAGTCTGGTGAGGTGACCTCTTCATTTCCTTCTGAATGTATTATCCAACACACCCAGTGATGTGTGTGTGTGTGTTCATGTAGAATTATCTGCAAGGTTTTCTGAAAGCTCACCTGCCACATGTGGCTAAGAATTCAACTTGAGACTGGCACATCAGAACAAGTGCCATATGATGCCCAACCCAGACACTCCAGGAATCTTTGGGATAACCTGGGGTATACTGCTACCAAATAATAGCAGTATGTTGCTTCTACCTGCTTAAGCATTGGAAGCTTTTCACAAAGATCGCTCTAATCCCTGAGATATCCCAGAAGTCGGGTAGTCAGGATTAAGCGTTATTTCCATGAAAACAGCAATATAAAAATGTGTCAGTACTTGGTGCTTAAGGAGGAAATGTTGCATAAAGCACATCTAAAATAACCCTGATGGTATCTGCCTGCCAACTGAAATGCCTGGATAAGAGCCTGGGAGGAGAAAAGCCCTCTGTGCTAGAGAGTGGGAGCTCAAAAATTAGTCACTAGGTCCCTGCTGGTTGAGGCCACTGCTCTGGCGGCCAGATCAGAGAAATACAATTAGGCATTGTCATGCTTTAATCTGATAACAAGGAACAATCAATCAAAATGCCTTGATTGAGCACTTATCATCTGCCAGGCACCAGTCAGGGGCTATACAAATAGAAAAGTCCTTGTCCTCAAGGAGTTTCCACTCTACAGTGGTAAAGTGCTACACCTCAGGTGGCTTTGGGTACATCCTTTCAGGAACTGCCTTTCAGCTGTGTGGGCCTTGGGCCACACCCCTTCATATAGTCAAGGTGGGCTTTTGCCTTTCTCTCTCTTCACTTCTAGGGCCTGAATAGGCTTTCCTATTCTCTCTTCTTACAGACCCATTGGAAAGAGAGGTGTGTACAAGAAATCAGACTTGCTGTAGGTGGATGCCAGCACCTGCCCAGCCCAGCTCAGCCTGAGTGCAAAAATATTGCTTGGGATAGAATTTTATTGAACTATCATTTATTGTTCTGCAGTTATGGTGCTCTACCAGCCAACTGCTCAATTAGCTGTTTTGCATATAAAATTCTAATCTAAATTCTAAACATTGCCCCCAAATGGTCTCAGATGAAAACCTAATAAAAAATCTAATATGGAAAATTCCATGTTGCTAGCCATATGTAAATACAGACTGGTTCTTTATTCAACTCAATACGCATTGTCTGTGATGATGCAAGGTGCTTAATACAAAGGTATGACCCCACTCACTGTAAAACCTGCAATATAGACTTAAACTGTTTATATATTATAGGTTATATGTATACACACATGAAAATGTCTATACATTAAAATGTATAAATCCACATGGGTGCGCTCTCTTTTTAAATTTTTTTTTTTAAGTTAGGACTGAAATGTAATCTCAGATTCATTGCTCCAAGTGTGCCAGTTTACATTCAGCGAAGCCTGCCCATCCTAGCAAAGAGACCAACCACCATTTGGGTTTTTTTGTTTTATTATTACTATTATTTTATTATTTTCCAGTTATATGTAGAGATCGTTTACAACATTTGTTTTTATAATACTTCCAATTTCAAATTTTTCTCCCTCCCTCCCCTCCCTCCCCCATCCCCAAGACAGCAGGTAATCTGATATAGGTTATATATGTACAATAACATTAAACATATTTCTGTATTAGTCATGTTATAAGAGAAGAATCAGAGCAAAAAGGAAAAACCTCAAAAAAGAAAAACAACAGCACCCAAAACAAAAGAAATAGTATGGTTCAATCAGCATCCATACTCCACAGATCTTTTTTTTTTTTTTTTTTCTGGATTTGGAGATCCTTTTCCATCATGAGTCCTTTGGAACTTTCTTGTACCATTGTATTGGCCAACCACCATTTGTGATGAGATATGCTCTTGAGTCTCAATATTCTCCTCTGGAAAAATGCTACTATTTGCCTTGTTTGTGAGTTGTGTTCATCAAAGGAAAGAATTCTGAAATAGGAAATTGCTCTCTTTATACATGTGAGCTACTGTCTTATCTGCTTGATGCCACCATTTCTACAGGGTCAGCAGTGAGAAGCATCATGATTCAATAGGCAACCAGACTTGGGTTCAAACTCCACTTGAGATACTTCCTAGCTATGTGACCCTGGGCAAGTCACTTAACTTCTCTCAGCTTCAGTTTTTTCTTCTATAAAAGAAGGATACTAGTCTCATTTATGCTAACTTAGTCTCTTCTAGCTCTAAATCCATGCTCCTGGAACACTAATGCACTGTTGGTGGTGTTGTGAACTGATCCAGCTATTCTGGAGAGCAATTTAGAACTATGTTCAAAGGGCTATGGGATTGTGCATACCCTTTGACCCAGTAATACCACTACTAGGTCTGTATCTCAAGATCATAAAAAAGAGGAAAGGACCCACATGTACAAAAATATTTATAGCAGTTCTCTTTGTGGTGTTAAAGAATTAGAAATCAAGGGAATGCCCATTAACTGGGGAATGGCTGAACAAGTTGTGGTATATGAATGTAATGGAATACTATTGTGCTGTAAGAAATGATGAGCAGGCAGATTTCAGAAAAACTTAGAAAGACTTAAGTGAACTGACAGTGAGTGAAGTGAGCAGAACAAGGAAAACACTGTACACAGTAAGAGCAACATTTTGTCATGACCAACTGTGATAGACTTAGCTCTTCTCAGCAATACAATGATCCAAGACAACTCCAAAGGTCTCATAATGGAAAATGTTCTCCATATCCAGAAAAAAGAACTGTGGATTCTGAATGCAGATTGAACCATGCTGATTGAACCATGTAGGGGCTGAGGTTTTTCCCTTTTCAGAACAATGATTCTTCTTTTACAACATGACTAATGCAGAAATATGTTTAATGTGATTATATATTTTTTTATGTATGTATATATGTGGGTGTGTATGTATGTGTATGTGTGTTTGTGTATATATATATATATACATATATATACACATACATACATACATACATATAACCTATATCAGATTGCTTTCTGTCTTGGAAGGGGGAGGGAAGGGAGCAAGGGAGAAAAATTTGGAACTAAAAACCTTATGAAAACAAATGTTGAAAACTGTCTTTACATGTAACTGGAAAATAATAGAATACTTTTATGATTTAAAAAAATAAATCTATGCTTCTATGAATGCTGCTATTTCTGTTTTCCAAAGATTTTGTGTTTCTTCTCTATGTACATAGCAGGGTAGAGCAGCTAGGTTGCTCAGTGGATAGAACATTGGCCCTGAAGTTGGGAGGACCTGAGCTCAAGTCTCACCTGAGATACTTACTAACCGTGTGACTCTGGGCAAGTCATTTAGCACCAACTGCCTTAAACGCCTGGGGCCATCTCTAGTTGTTCTAATCTATATCTTGCCACTGGACCCAGATGGCTCTGGAGGAGAGTGGGAGGCTGGTGACTGTGCACAGCCCTCCCTCACTTAAATCCAATTCAGTGCAAGTCATGACATCACCCCGATGATCTCTTCAAGAATGAAGGAAAAATAACAACATGGCAGGGAGAGTTCAGCATTGTTGGATAAGTAAGAAATATTGCTGGCAACTATCTTTATGTACAACTTGATGGAATCCAGTTATGGCCCCAGTGAAATTTATTATGTGAAAGGGTTTATATGTTATTTGAGTCTCTCCATCCTGAAAACAAAACAAAACAAAAACAAAAACTAAACTAGCTTGGGATGGTTTTTTAAAAAAATAATTCAAATGTTGAAAAACTATTCCTCTTCAGGCTGCACTCATGATTCTGCCAGACTTTCTCTATCCCGTCCCCATCACCGTGGTAGCACACTCCACCCACGCATTTCATTCACACCTTTGAAACATCCTCAGTCCCTATGGCCTCGATCTTCCCAGAACTACAATTTAAGGAAGAGGCTCAGGACAGCCATGACTTCACTCCTTTCCAGGCTGCATCCTTCCTCTGCCCTCCTCCACAATGGCTCTTGTCACTTCATAGCCGCCCCCCTTCCCCCACCATCAGCATTTCAGCTCCCTTTTGGGTGGCTTCCTTTTTTTGTCTTCTCTGATGAGAACATAAGCTCCCAGAGGACAGAGGCTATCTTTCTGTTTGTATTTGTATTCCCAGCATTTAGCATGGTGCTGGGGACATAGTCACAAAAAAGGTAATACATGATTATGGACTTGACAAGACTCTAGGAAAACTAGTCACTGATTCTTTTTTTTGCGCGCGTGCGCATGTGTGTGTGTGTGTGTGTGTGTGTGTGTGTGTGTGTGTGTGACTGATTCTTGATAATTATTGGAGAAAGTAAGTACCTTGATGCTATAGGACTCCTCACTTCTGATAGCAGCCCTCAGGTTTCACTTAAAGAAGGGCCCTCATCATCTACACTCTTCACTTATCTTCCAACTCTAAGTCCCTACTCTATAGTATCTGCCTAAGGAACAGAACCAAATAAGATACACACATTGACTGGCCCTCTATCACGGAGATAGAATTTGAATCCAGGCCCTCCCAGTACAGAGCCAGTGTTATTTCTAAAATTTTATACTGTCTTTCTCAATTCATTCCATTGTATTTAATTTAAAAGCTGCAACAACTCAAAACACATCACCATGGTTTTTCCAGAAGAAAAAGGTATGAGAAGTCTCTTGAGGAGGAAGACCAAGACATTCTAGGGAGGAGAAGGGGAAAGACACAAAGAAGCAAGTAAAAGAAACTGAACACATAAAGTAAATAATAAACATGAAATAAAATTAATAAGGTAAATAATAAATAGAAAATAAATAACAAATATGAATAAGTAAATAAGATTAAAAAATAAAGTAAATAATAAAGGAGACAATCAACTCATAAAAGGAAATTGAGCAAAAGGGGAAAAGGAAATTGTAGTAGCAGCCTGGTAGGCCTGAGTCCAGTTAGGGATGCTCTGGCCCTGAAGGGGACACGATGACCATGGAGAAATACGGTTAATCAGCTTGCTGCGGTCAGTTAGAGATGACTCTTTACTTGGAGAAGCAAAGTAGTTGATTAACCAAGTAGTGGCTGGTCAAGCAAATAACAAAGTAGACATGTCAGGGACACCCAGAAAGCCGCATGCCTTGAATTTAGAACATGAGCTTAGTTGGCAGCCAGTCGTGTTTGCTATGTGATTAGGACCAGGTAGTGACAATAATCTCAAGTTAGAAACGTGGAATTTTTATTATTCATATATCCAAATAGCTAGTATCATCATTTTCCAGGCTGTTGTAACTTTTCAGTCTTAGGTCTCTCCCCCCACCCCCTTCTCGCCTCTATAAAATCGTCATCTTCTCCTTTGTTTGGGGAGTTGAAGTTAGACTTCTTCTCCTAGCCATACCTCTATATGCCAAATAATAAAAACTTTTACTTAAATTTTGATTGGATTGTGTGGGTGAGTAATTCTTTTTTTTTTTCTTTTTTTTTTTTTGCCGGGCAATGGGGGTTAAGTGACTTGCCCAGGGTCACACAGCTAGTAAGTGTCAAGTGTCTGAGGCCGGATTTGAACTCAGGTACTCCTGAATCCAGGGCCGGTGCTTTATTCACTGCGCCACCTAGCCGCCCCCGAGTAATTCTTTTAAAGAGGAATGTTTTCAAGAACCAATCTAGTGGTAACAGAAATGAAGAAAAAGAAAAAGGATCTTGAGGGAAAGGATCAAAACCCATCCTATGGGGCAGCTAGATGGCGCAGTGGATAGAGCACCGGCCCTGGAGTCAGGAGTACCTGAGTTCAAATCCGGCCTCAGACACTTAACACTTACTAGCTGTGTGACCCTGGGCAAGTCACCTAACCCCAATTGCCTCACTAAAAAAAAAAACAAAAAACCAAAAACCTATCCTATGCCTTCCTTGTAAAAACATATAACTAACAAGGATTTTAGAACCACCAAGTTGTCATGGAAAGTCTTTCAAGGAAAGGTCTATACCTATGCACATGCTCACCTCTTACCTGGACAGTGCAGTTCAGAGGAGGGGACAGAATGATGAGGAGAGGAAAGGACTCTACTGGGAGTGAGGAAGGACCAGAGTTCCCATCCCAGTGCTGACAGTGTCTATTGGGATTGTGACACTAGGCAAGGCACTTCGCCTTAGGTGGCTTTTGAATTTGACTCTGTCACCCAGTGTATCAGAGAGCCTTTCTAGCTTTTTGTTGCCTGTGTCTCCTTCAGCTTCATCTTAGGCATTGATAAAAATGGGGCTAAAGGGGACAGCTAGGTGGTACAGTTGTTAAAGCACTGGCCCTGGATTCAGGAGGACCTGAGTTCAAATCCAGCCTCAAATACTTGACACTTACTAGCTGTGTGACCCTGGGCAAGTCACTTAACCCCAATTGCCTCATCAAAAAAAAATGGGGCCAAAGAGCCAGGCTTGTGATAATATACCAAAAAATATTTACTCCACACATCAAAAAGAGCAAAAGGAAACCTTTATTCTACTAGACTATTACAAGATTAAAATATTTAGATATAAAAATATAAACACAAATTTTTTCCAGTTACTTACCTAAGTCATTTTTACTTGATGTTCTACTTTTTCCCAAATTCTGTTTTTAAAAAAAAGAGAAAGAAATATCACATGAGAAAATATGAATATATATGAATATGAGAAAATATGGAATAAATATGTGCAGCCAAACATCACAGCTCTTGGAAAGGTACAAATACAAGTTTTCTGATCATGATTTTAAACAGGAGAGCTTGGCAATGTTCCCTTCTTCTTACTCACAGAAAAGATCAGGAAAAATGAGATAGAAAAGGGGTAGACTCATGAAGAAAAAACTAAGAAAGATGACAGGATTTGGTGGTATATTTCTCATGAAGATGAATTCATTTAATTTTTATATATTTTATCATCTTTGGGGGTAATATGATTAATTAAGGTAGTCATCAAATAAAACGAAGATTTTTAATCAAAGGGACTGCCATTTTCGGAAAGGCCTCACCCCACTCCCTTCCTTCACTCCCAGCTCATCTCATTCTCCAGACTTCTTTATCTCCTCAACTGCTGCTTATATACCCTGAGGGCTCAAATCTCCTAATTAGTGGTTCAATGGCCAAGATTTCCATATAAAGATGAGGTGCCAACCATGCTCACTTCACTCTCAGGTCAAAGTTACTTCAACAAGAATGACACTTGTCAGACAAATGTAATGTCCTTTTTCAGCATAACTAGACTAGTAGATCAAGGGCATACTAGAGAGACAGACAGACATAGATATACAGATATCAGAAAAGTATAAAACAAAGCTTTACATTCTATACTTATAGGCAAGATGGCAAAACATGGACTATATGGTAATCGCCTCAGGTGTATTTGAAACCAGTTGAATAGATGGACTCAGTCAGTCCTTAATGTGCTGTGATCAGCTTGGAGGGGCAGCTAGGTGTCGCAGGAGATAAAACACTGAGCCTAGAGACAAAAATACCTGAATTCAAATCTAGCCTCAGATACTTACTAGCTGTGTGACCTTGGGCAAGTCACTTAAGCTCTATTTGCCTCAGGTTCCTCTTCTGTAAAATGAACTAGAGAAGGAAATGGCAAACCATTCCACTTTTTTGCCAAGAAAACCCCAAATGGGATAATGAAGAGTCTGAAACAACTGAGCAACAATAATAAATCAGCTTGGAAGAAGGTCTACAGGAGAGGACATTGGCTCAGGGTTCTTGGCTCTGGACTGCTCAACATTTATCCATGACTTAGATGACACCATGGACAGCATGCTTCTCAAACCTTTAAGTGAAATAAAGTTGGGAAGAGCCGGGAGCAGGGTATAGGAGCTGCAGAGAGGCAGATCTGATCTTGATATGAGGAAAAAGCTTTTTGGGTATTAGAGCAGTAAAAAACAAAACAATACAAAAAAACCTGGAATGGGCTCTCTCAGCAAGTAGAGAGATCCCAGACCTGGGGGGGTCTTCAAACAGAGAGGGTATGATGATTAAGTCACTCAATCAATCAGCATTTAATAAGTGCTTTCTGCACATCAGGGACCATGCTAAGCACTAAGCATACAAAGAAATACAAAAACAGTCCCTGCTCTCAAGGAGCTCACAGTCTACTGGGGCGACAACATGCAAACTATGTACAAACTAGATATAGACAGGATAAACTGGGGATAATCAACAGAGCAAAGGCACTGGCATTGAGAGGGGTTACGAAAGGCTTCCTGTAGAAGGTGAGATTTTAGTTGAAAGAACCCAGGGAAGCCCAGAGGGAGAACATTCCAGACACAGGGGAAGAGGAAATACCTGGAGTCTAGAGATAAAGCATCTTGTGTGGGGAACAACAAGAAGGGTGGTGTCACTGGATGCCAGAGTAAGGGAGGGATGGGAAGAAGGATGTTAAGGAAAGGCAGCTGGGCAGCGAGTTACAAAGGGTTTTGAATGACAAACATAGGAGTTTATATTTGATTTAGGAAGTGATAAGGAATCATTAGGGAATCTTGCAGAAGGCATTCCTGTTCAGAGAGAACCCTCTGAGGTTCTTTCTAACTCAAATTCTGAAAAATTGTTTGTCCTCTGGATCTGTTTCCTCATGTGTAAAAGGATGTGGTGAATGATATGATCTTGATCATTCCTTGAAGTCCTAAATTATATAGTCCTAGTAATCCAGTTTGGCTGTAAAATACAATCTATGAGTGAGCCAGCAGACTTCAAATGCCAGGCTAAGAAATGTCTATTTCAGCAGCAGCAAGAGATACTACAGTCCCAAACTCTTCCACCAAGAAGTCATAGCTATGACTCTGAGCAAATCATTTAACCCTGCTGAGCCTCAGAAAAGGGGATAATAATATTACATAGGTAATATTGGGATAATGTCTCTAACTCACAGGGTTAAGTTGAGGATCATGTGAAATCATGTATAAAGAATTGAGGTCTTATATGAATGCGAGCGAATATTGTTGTTGTTTGTGAATAAAGTACAAAGTGCCAACAACTAGAATTGTCCATTTTGCCCTGGTATTTTTTTCCCAACCATACTTGTGATTTCATTGTTATGAGGAACTCCCAGTGAAAAAATTCCCTTTACTAATATAAACTGGCACCCACTCTGCAACTTATATTCTTGGAAAGTACATTGGGACACTGAGAGATTAAATGACTTGCTAAAAGGCATGGAAACCAGCATGTATCAAAAGCAGCACCTGAACCTAGATCTACCTGGGGGAGCTAAGTAGTACAGTGGTTAGAGTCCTAGGCTGGAGTTAGGAAGATTTGACCTCAAACCCAGCCTCAGACACTAACTGTGTAACCCTGCTCAAGTCACTTAACCTCTGTTTACCCCAGTTTCCTCATCTGTAAAATGGGGTTAATTATAACACCTATTTCCCAGGGCTATTGTCAGGATCAAAGGAAATAATATTTGTAGAGTGTTTAGCACAATGCCTGGCACACTGTAAATGCCATATAAATGTCAGTTGTTGTTGTTGTTGTTACCACCAGAGTGAGACCAGGTCTCTCTATATATAAAACACTGCATGTCCTACAGATACCTCAAATTTAACATGTCCAAAAAAACCTCATTTTCTTTCCCTTCCAATCCACCTTGCTTGGTAATTTGTATATATACTCATATAGATATAAATATAGATATAGATAGTGAACTTTCTTTCTAATATAATCATGATGATAATAACTGCTAGCATTTGTTAAGGGCTAAAATTCTAGCTAAACTGTCTAAAATATCTAATGAGTGGTCGCCAATAAATTATAAGCTTTAGCAAGAGTTAGACTTTTAAGAATTTATTAAGGAGAATAAGAATTTGGTAAAGAGAGAGAAAAAGGCCTAGATTCCTATCTATTAAAGGGAGAGCACATTTCTAGCTCTGCTCTCCACCAGAGTCCCAAGGAAAGAGCCCGAGACCGAGAGCCAGTCTCTTCCTTCCTCCTCCCACTAGCCCGCCTCACTTCCTCGCGCCAAAAAAAAGACTCCTGGTCTTGCCCTCAAAGACCTTCGCTTCATGGGCGGAACTCTTCTACAGTAAGTCTCCAGCAGGTGGCGTCATTCCAATCGTTACAGTTCCCCGCTTTGTTTCCTCAAGAAACAGTATGTTTCCTTGATGAAACAAAACGGGGAACTTTAAAGTATGCAAAGTACTTTTCATATGTTGACCCATTTGATCCTCACAATGGGTGCTATTATTATACCCACTTTGCAGAGAAGGAAACTGAGGTTAAATGACTTGCCCAGGGTCATTTAGCTATTAAGTGTCTGAGGCAGGATTCAAACTCAGGTCTTCCTAGTGCCAAGTCTCAAGCTCTATCTACTGTTATGAGTTCTATTCAGGGTGCCACCTACAGCTTACTTTCTCTAGCCTTACGCTGCCATATGTGGTGGCTGGACCCCCAACTAGTCATCCATTAAGGGTCCTTTTATGTTCAGTTTTCTTTACAGATTTTGCCAAGACTACATATGTGGATCTTTGCTGGCAAAACTGGGAACAGTGTAAATTCCACCACGGAGAAATTTATCTATTTAGCTTGGCAAGTAAATGCTCGTTTAGGGAAGAAAAACAAAATCTAGTAATGAGGAAACAAACACCTAGATTAAGCCTATTTTCTGAAATGACATGTGTGAGTGACTGAGGGTGGGGGTTGGTACAAAGCTGAGTAGCAGAGTGCCAGGCCTTTCATATGAGGGCTGAACCAGGAGTACAAATAGCTATTTTTAAAGCTAGACTACTGTGATAGGTGCCACAAGAGAAAATGACAAATAACTTCTATTGAGGTTCCTATGAGGTGGTTCACATCTGTTTGGAGGGAAAGTATCAAGGAGAAAGCATTTGGCAGGAACTTGAAGGATGAGCAGGAAAAGGCATTTTTAAACAGAAGGAACAGCATGAAAAAAGGCACTGAGTGGAAAAATGGTGGGGGTGCTTACGAGTCAGAGGTTCATATGGTAACAAAGTGGGAAGACCTTAGACATTATTCGGTTCAAACCCCCTAATTTTACAGATGAGAAAACTGGCTCAGAGGCTAAGTGACTCGGCGTGGCCAAGGTCACTTGGTGAGATTATGGCAGAGTCAAGACTAGACCCAGGACTCCTGATGCCCAGACTGGTGGTGCCCACTTCACTGTACCAAGCCTGACACACTTAGGGAACACTAACTAGTACTCTATGACCACAGCATAGAGTCAGGCGGTTGCAGAGAAGAATTCGTGTTTTAGGTACAAACTAACTGGACTGGCCAGCCTTTGAAGTCACTTAAAATTCTGAGATTTTCTCAACAGATAGGAATAGTAGGGGATAAAGCTGGAAAGATGCCAGACTGAGAGTTTGGACGTTTTTCTATAGGCAATGGAGAGCTAATGAAGTTAGGCAATAGAGCTAAAGGGTGAAAGTCCTCATTTATATGATCTAACCTTAACCAGGCACTCACTATAGTAAGGCAATCATTTTATTCCTCCTCAATCGGTTCTCTAGCCCAGAGGCTAATTCAAAGCTTCCTTTCTCACATCTCACCTTCCCACAGCTCTCTCAGCTAAAGCTTTTCCTCTTATTGAGAAAATGGAAGCCATTAGCCCTGAGGTCCCCCTAGTCCTCTTCATCTCAAAAGCCAGGTCATCTTCCACTTTCTCCCCATTTCCCCCCAATCTATGAGAATGAGACAACACATTCTTTGCATAATTCCAAATTGCTTTCCAGAATGCTTGGCCTAATTCATAGCTCTCACATGAATGTGCCCATTTCCCAACACCTTTCCAACACTGGCCATTCCCCTTTCGGATTCTCTGCCCAAGTGCTGAGTGTGAGGTGAACGGCCAGCCATAATGGTCTTTTCTCAGTCTTCATCCTTTTCAACTTTTCAGCAGCATTTATCATATCAACTTCCAAACTGCATGACCTACAGATACCTCAAATTTAACATGTCCAAAACCAATCTTATTTTCTTTCCCTTCCAATCCACCTTCTTTAAAACTTCCTTATTTCTTTCAGGGGAACCATCATCCTTTCAGTCTCCCAGGTTCCCAAAACTCAGCTTTATGTTGTTTGTCACTTTTCCTCATCCCATATACCAGCTGTCACTTGCTGTCATTTCTACCTTCCCAATATCTCTTTCATCAGACTCCTCACTACTCACATGATCACAATCCTAGTTCGGGGCATCATCACCTCATACATTGATCACTACTCCTGTACATCTGCCCCATAGATGCTCATATGATTTTCTTTAAGTACAGGGCTCCCTATATGACTCCCCTACTTCATAAACTCCCGAAGCTCCCAATTGCCTCTAGGATAAAACATCAACTCCTTTTTGGCTTTTAAACTCTTCACAATCTAGGTCAAGCCTACCATTTTAGGCCCCCATTCCTCATTCTTCTCCCCATTCTCTGTGGTGTAGCCAAACTGATCTTGTTCTTCCTTATATGTGGCACTCCATCTCCCACTTCTCCACCTTTACTCTGGCCAGCTACCATGTTGGAAATATACTCCTTACTCTCCCCCACTTTAAAGAATCTCCTTTTTTCTTTATGACTCATGAAGTCTTTCTTGTTTTCCTTTACTCCCACCCCCAACTGTTAGTGTCCTCCCTCTTCACCTTCTATAAACTAATATTCATTTTATATACTTAAAATATACTTATAAATATGTGCTTATATATTTACACTTACATTCATTTTATATATACTTATATATAATGTATATACTTTATATACAATGTTGTATCTGCTAATAAAATGTAAGTTATTTGAGGACAGGAGTTATTTCATTTTTCTTTTTGTTTCACTTCTGCCTAGCATAGTGCCTGGCACACAACAGATACTTCATAAATGTTTATTGAATTTTCTTAGGGATTTTTCCTCATAGCCTTAAAATGGGAATTATGAAATCACAAAATTTTAAAACAGAGAGGAACCTTAGAGATTATCTAACTTCATTTTGCACAAAAGGAAACTGAGGCCCATATAAGTTAGGGCCTAAGGTCATACAACTAATTAGGTGACAGAGCCAAACCCAGGTCTCCTTACTATCAATTCAATTCTTCTACACCATAAGAATAATACCTGTCCAACCTACCTATCAGAAATGTTGAGGATAATATGCAATAGCAGATGTGAAACTACTTTGGAAGTAAGTTGAAAATGATATATGAATGTAGGGTATCATTGCCATCATAAGGCTGAAGAGGGAGAAATACCTATGATTCTGCTTCCAGGCTGGATAGCTTGGACAATAGTTGGATCATCCTGTGTTGAATATCAGAATAATGGGTATTTAAACCAAAGATAAATGGACTTTACACCAAATGCAACTAAATACAAAAGAAAAAACCATCAATTTTTTAAAAGTTATTCTTTTTTGCTTGTTTGGTTGGTTTTTTTGGTGGGGCAATGGGGGTTAAGTGACTTGCCCAGGGTCACACAGCCAGTAAGTGTCGTGTCTAAGGCCAGATTTGAACTCAGGAACTCCTGAATCCAGGGCTGGTGCTTTATCCACTGTGCCACCTAGCCGCCCCACCATCAATTTTTTTAAAAAATCTTAATTTTTTTTAAAGTGCTGGAACTCAAAATTTTTAAAGGCTTAGTTTAAATTTTCCCTTTCCTCTCCCTGTCCATATTTCATTGAATGGATGACTTAGGTGAAATGGAATGGAATCAAAGTGAACTCAAGTATTTTTCCTTCCTAGAGAAAAAATTAGTCTCAATGAACAAGTTGATAGCACATTAAAAATTCAGTCTCTGACTTTCCCAGGAAAAGGCTCAGTTCTTCCTAAGAAGAAACAGATGACTTGTTTTATTATCTCTGCTGCAGTTATGTTTCTCACCCTGACTATTGATATCAATCACAAGCATAGGGACTGTCAGATTTTTGTAGGTCAGTCGTATTGTAGTTCAACTTCACACAGTGTATATTCATAATATAACCGTACAGTACATGGTTCCTTCTCCTGGTGGGAAAAGTGTAACCTCATTAGACAGGTTTGGGATTTTGATTTTTTTGTTATGAGATGGTAGATATGGTCATTTGGAACATCAAAATTCCTCATGCATCCCTGTAATATCTAGTTTGGAAATTCATCAAAAGACAATATTATTTATCAAAATCATCAATTATTTGGTCTTAATGCTCTTTGAGAAGGGAGGTAGATGAAGGTGATTCCTCTCCTCAGTCATTAACACTAGAATGAAAGGGGTATTTGAACAAACAAATTCTGCAGGATGCTTGCACTTAACACTTCAAATAAACACCCATTTATTTGTGCCATTTATTTGCCACCACAAAATCCAAAGAAGTCTATGAGATCTGAATTATCTCTGATCCCTTCTTTGCTTGGTTTTGATAGAGAATGAGGGTATAAAAAAGAAAGAAAAAAAGGGGTAGCTAGGTGGCACAGTGGATAAAACACCAGCCCTGGATTCAGGAGGACCTGAGTTCAAATCCAGCCTCAGATACTTACTAGCTGTGTGACTCTGGGAAAGTCACTTAACCCTCCTTGCCCGGCAAAAGAAAAAAAGGAGAGAGAGAGAAGAGAATGAGGGCATGCATCCTACATAACCAGGAAAAAATTGAACCAGCATTTACCACTGTAATGTCGAGTTAACAACAGTAGGTTGTGGATACAGGATGACTGGGAGATCAGAAGAGGTGATGTAGGACCACGAGTATAGAGTAAAGAAAAAGTACAGGCTCATGGGCAGAGCTGGAAGTCAGGAACCAGGTGAACAACCTGGAGTAAAGGTTCACTTAAGTACTAATGATAAATAGTGGTCCATGAGCAAAGTTTGAAGGATTTGGTAAATGCTAAAAAAAAGTCCATATGAGCAATAGGTTGGGAATGTGGGGAGGCAGTAGGAGCATCAGGTCGCCTCAGGCAAGGTGGCATGGCCTGCAAGTGTGTTAAACAGTCTACTTTCTCCTACCAGAGAGGAAAGCTTTTGACCATTTGTTGTTCAGTCGTTTTTCAGTTGTGTCCAACTCTTCATGACCCTATTTGGGGTTTCCTTGGCAAAGATACTGGAGTAGTTTGACATTTCCTTCTCCAGCTCATTTGATAAGGAAACTGAGGCAGGGATAAATGACTTGCCCAGGGTCACATAGCTAGTATCTGAGGCCACATTTCAATTTAAGTCTTCCTGATTCCAGGCCTGGTGCTCTTCACTTCATCATCTAGCTGCCTATCCTTAAAGGCCCACTGTTTTAATGAAAAACCCTTCTAGAACGAATTAATATCTTTGGATGAAAGATGCTATGAAGATATAGGAAAACATTATATATTCAAAGAGAAAAGAGACAATGTCCTGATTTGAAATTAAAGATCAGCTGAAACCCATCAGTGAACATATATGGAGCTAATCACCAAATTCATTAAATGAAATTTTAATTTCCTGATACTGAACCATAGGTAGCATTTTAAAATCCATAACAAATAAGCTGCATTATTATTAAAGTAATTTGAAGACTACTTATAATTATAGCAGTGCAGAATTTCTTGGGAGATTCATACACTATTCAGTTTGAAAAGGATACGACATTGGGGTTACTGAGAAACATTCAATTCAAAGTCCTTGTACATGGCCAAGAATCAGCCAGGTGCAGTGATATACTCCTATAATTGCTGCTGCTGGGAGAGGCTGAGGTTGGTGGAGACAGAGGCTTGAGTCTGGAAATTCTGAGTTGCATGAGGCTATACTGAGCAGGCACCAGCACTGAGACCAGCAGCAATATGGTGAGCCCCTGAGAGGAGCTAGCCAGTACTGTAGATAGGGTGCCAAGGCCTGGAGTCAGGAAGACTCATCTTCCTGAGTTCAAATCTGGCCTCGGACACTTGATAGCTATGTGACCCTGGGCAAATCACTTAACCCTGTCTGCCTCAGTTTCCTCTTCTGCAAAATGAGCTGGAGAGGGAAATGGCAAGCCTCTCTGGTATCTTTCCCAAGAAAATCCCAAATGGGGTCATGAAGAGTTGGACATGACTGAAAAGACTGAACAACAACAGAGAACAGAGGACCTCTAGGCTGCTTAAGGAAGGGCAAATGGCCCAAACAGGAAAGACTGAGTAACAATTACTAAAAGGCAAATAGATGAAATGTGGTAAAAGAGAAAAATTACTGGCTTGGGTTTGGGCCACCAACTTTTACTAGGTGTCCTTGGACAAGCCCCCTTACCCCTAGGTCTCAGTTTTCTCATCTGTAAAACAAGGCACTTGAACCTGAATTGATCACAAGCGATCCTTCCTGGTCTAACATTCTCTGACTGCATAAGTTTTCTAATCTACTTTTAACATCAGTCTAAGGGGGGGAAAGCACCCCCATCTTCTATTCTCCAAAGAATTTCAGACAAAGAGAATATTTTCACAAATAGAATTTGTACCTGTAAATTCTTGGCATTTTTCTTTACATCTTCGGCAGTCACAGCAGAAGCTGGAGAGAGAAAAAAACACATTTTTTTTTCATTAAAATTAGCAACTAAAACCATTTTCACATTCATAAGAATTAAGCTAAAAAACTGAAACACCAATATTATTTCCTATGACACACCCCTGTTCTCTCTATTTTTTGGGTTGTTTATAAAAAACCAACAGTGTGGACAATCTGGCATTTAAGTAGCTGCATTGCTGCAGACGGGCACTTCTGTTTTCCTTTATCTCTGAACCTAAAATTATTCATTGATGTGAAGCCAACCCACCTTGGCTAAGAAAAAAAAATAAATCCTACACACACACACACACACACACACACACACACACACATACACCAAACAAGTATACCACTAAATTTACAAAACAAAATATAACATGCATATTTAAGTGATTAAAGCTGCACTAAGACTTTTGGGACACACTATGCAGTCATACTCAAATAATCACAAAAAGACTTTCATCTAAGAAATCTTTATTTCAATGCCTTCTTAACTGAACAGGAATTCTTCACACTACACAATGATAATATTCAAGCTCTCACTGACCCTGCCAGAAACTGGCATTCAATAGTGCTCCACCTGGAGCAAGCTTTCAGTCTTCTGGGACTATGGGGTTAGCAGGGCAGTCCAGTTACAGCTAACCAGCAATGAGAAAATAGTTAAGAAGGCCCTTAGCAGAGTGATACCAGGACAAAAGGAAGGGAATGAATTAAAAATTATTCCCCATTTAGAATGATGAAATAGTTTGAGTCAGAGCCCATAAATAGATAGAGATGCCCCTAGAGAAACATCCAGGCTCTGCATTAAAGAGAATCACTATGAAGACATTCAACTTATGTAAAATGCTTTGGGAAAAAAAGGAACCCAAATGAGAATTAAACAAAGAGTTAGGTAGGTAAAGGGAACAAGTAACACCTGAATTTCCTGATGTCTTTTTCCAGAAGCACTGCAGGTGATTTGCATAGTTCTGTTTTATCCTGCTAGAAAGCATTTCTACTCAGCTACAGCAATAGAGCAGATTTCAGTGGCCAGGTTAGTAGTAGGTGAAAGCTGGTCTTTTCTTCTGTCCCCCTCATGTCCTTTTTGCTCCCTTTTCTCTCTTCCAACTCCCTTTCTGTTGACATCTCCCTACTCCATTCTGATGTGCACTAGTTGATTTATGTCTGGTCGGATATTTACCACATCACATTTTAGTTTAAGAGAATAATCAGATAAAATCATTGTTCATACTAAGATGCAGTAAATTACTAACTGAATGATAGGAATTTATCAAGCAACTACTCTGGTGGGGATTACACTAAGGTCTAGGGATACAAAGGAAAAAAAAAAGAGTCCCTGCCCTTTAGAAGCTTACATTCTATTGGGAGAAACAACATGTACATATATATTTAAGTATACATGAAACCAAAATACAAGGTAGTGTCATTTTGTTGTTGCTGGTTGTTTTAGAAGAGGACCAAGGACATCACAGGTGATGTCTTGACTTGCGAATTGAATTGAAGTGAGGCAGAGCTGAGCAGTCATCAGCTTCACTCTCTCTTCCTGGGTTATTCTGAAAGGGAGGGAACCAGCACTTGGTATGGGGTTGCCAAAGAAAGATTTTGCTTGATGTTGCTTGATGACAGAAGCTGTTGCTTGAGTTGAAACCTAAAGGAAACAAGATCCTTTACAGAAGAGAGGGGATTGATGAGGAAGGAGAGGATTCGAGGCATGGGGGGCTGGCCATGCAAAAGCATTGGATGGAAGAAAGAGTATCAGAGAAACAAGAAGAGAACCAGTGTGATTGGACTATAGAGGGCTGGAAGAAGAGTACAGTAAACAGCAATGAACCTGGAGAGGTAGACTGAGGTCAGGTTATGAGGGGCTTTTTAAAAAACGGAGAAAAAAAGAAACTAATAAACAAAATTTCAAAATTAGGGAAAGAAGTAGTAAATAGGGTGAGGGAGTAGCTTGAAGGTAAAAGGAAGAGAGCTAGTGGGAAATGGGTTGCTTTAAATAGATTAAGCTAAAATAACAGGGGAAGAGGGAGATAAATCCAAATTTGAAAACAAAAGACAATATTAGAGACAAATGGAAGAAAACAGAAACCTCTCATAACATTACATTTAGATGGATTAAGAAATCCTTAAAAATTTTTTTTGAAAGTGACAGATTGCATAAGAAAAGCCCCAGGATCTGTTGCCTACAAGAAACATGTTGCTTTTTTTCCCCTAAAACATACACAGAATAAAAATGAGGGGCAAGGGGAGAACCTTATATTTTATCTTAGCAGCAGGAGGAAGCCACTGGTATTATTGAGTAAAGAAATAATAGAGTCAGACCTGCTTTCGGGAAGAATTATTTTGGCAGTGGACTAGAGCAGAGAGAGACTTGAGGCAAAGGGACCAATAAATTAGAAGGCTATTGAAATAATCCAAGCAAGAGGCAATGAATGCCTGAACTAAAGTAGTAGTTGTGTGGTTGTTTGTGTAGTGAGAAGGGAATATATGCTAGAATGACTGTGAAGGCACTTGATTGTATACAAGAAGTGAGGGGACAGTAAGGAGTTGAGGATAATGAAAAGGTTGAGTATTTAGGGGCAGTTGGGCGGCTGAAAAGATGTTTTAAATTCAGAAGAGGTTTGGGTTTGGGTGGAAAGAGTTGTGTTTTAGACAAGTTGAGGTGGAGATGGCTATGTATGACCATTCCATTTGGTAATCCAGGACTGAAGCTCAGAGAGAGAGACTAAGGCTCAACATATAAATAAATCAAGAAATCCTCTCTGCTGATGACACCCAGATTTATGGATGTAGGAGAGGATGAAATCATCAAATGAGAGTATACAGAAAGAAGCAGGACCCAGGACAGAGGCTTGGAGTATAGCCACAGTTAAGAAGCATATGTCAGCAAAAAAGACTGAAAAGGAAGTCAGACAGTCAGTGGAGAACCAGAACTTGAGGCAGCTAAGTGTCCCTATGTACAAAGCTCTGGGGTTGGAAGTCAGGAAAATCTGAATTCAAATTTGGCCTCAGACACTTCCTAGCTGTGTGACCCTAGATAAGTCGAAGCTCTGTTTGCTTCAGTTTCTCGAACTGTCAAATGGGGATAACAGCATCCACCTCAGAGGGTTGTCCTGAGGATCAAATGAGATAATATTTGTCAAACACTTGACATGGTGCCTAACACATAGTAGGTGTTATATAAATGCTTGTTCCCTCCAGTCCCCAGGATTATTGCATACTGTACTAAGGCTGTTACAGCTGTCAAGTCAATTTGCATTTTAACAAAGACAGGAAGCCTTTAGCCAAAATCATTTTTATTTGTAGAATTTCAGGTAATATAGACATTGTTATCCCTTTTTTCTGGATAAGGAAACAGAGGTTGAGAGAGATTATATGATTTGCTTATCACCTGGAAGGGACCTCAGAAGCTATCTAGTCCAACACTCTCATTTGACAGATGAATAAACTGAGGTTTAAGGGAGTTACATGACTTGCCTAAAGTCACATGGAAAGTAAATCAGGGAGATTTTTTTTTTATTCTTAGGGGCCAGAAGCACCTTCTCCTATATAACTGGGAGTCTCCTGATTTGCTGTCGTGGGGAATTTTGCATACTGAGAAGCCCAAGCCCAGCACATATCCAGTAGACTAGAGGAAGGGAAAGAGGAGTATTTAAGGGGTCATCAGGTTGTGTTGGAGACAAACTCATGATTGGCTTTGGGAAAGGGAGGAAGGGAGGGAGGGAGAGGGAGATTCAAACTCTACTCGATCAAACCACTCAAAACCTTGGGTTATTCCAGGATGCCCCTCCTCATTCTGGAGGCCACTGGAGTCAAGAAGTTCTGGGTTGTATGCTGCTTCTGTGTGTGACCCTGGAAGAGTTTCATAATCTTTTCACCCTCAGTTTCTTCATCTGTAAAGTGGAGATAATACAGAGTGTTTGGGACACCTCTAATACCTCATCATAGGGTTGTCGTGAGGCTCAAACAACACACACAACATATAGCTTTTCTTGTGTCATTGAGGGACTAGACTTATAACTTCATTAGTATAGGGAACTCCCAGGTAAGAGAATTCCCTCTACGAATGCAGGATGGCATCTTTTCTGCAATTAAAAGTCTTAAAAGAGTAGCCTAAAGCACTGAAAAGTTAAGTAGTTTACCCAGAGGCACACAGCCATAAACTGTGAGAAGGGTAACCAAAGCACAAGTCTTTCTAGCTTCAAAGCAGGCTCTCTATCCACTATGCCATGCTGCCTCCCATTATTATCATTAGGCTCCAAATTTTTTTAGCCTGATCAGACTAATATGTTGCTCTGTTTACTGAACTGTAAGAAAGGCAGAAGTAACTGTCTCATTTTACAAAAAGAAAAGGGAAAGGGAGAAGCCAACCCTAAATATGAAGGAGGCAGTAGCAAAATCTAAACGAGAACTTAAGTATTCAGAAGGAAGGGCTGCCAACCCAATATTGGACCTCTAATTAAAATCCTGTTTCTGATAACTTCCATTTTGGTGTCAGCATCTGATATAGAATGTTTGTTGCTATGGTTGTGGTTGTGGTCATAGTTGTGATTGTGGTGGTTTGTTGTTGTCGTTGTTCAGTCGTGTCCAACTCTTTGTGACCCTGTGGACAATATGACACCAACACTATCCATGGGGTTTTCTTGGTAAAGATACTAGAGTGATTTGCCATTTCCTTCTGCAGTGAATTAAGCAAACAGAGGTTAAGTGACTTGCCCAGGGTCACAGCAGCTAGTAAGTGTCTGAGGGCTGGATTTGAACATCTTCCTAACTCCAGAACCAGATCTCCATCTACTATCTATCTAGCTACCTAACTGTCTCTTACAGAATATTTACTTGTGCCCATTTATTAGGCATACTTATGATACCAGACTATCCTAAAAAGGTGTCATACATACAGTTAATAAACATACATGTTATATTGAAAATATATTGTAATGTGAACAACTTTGTTCAGCACCATAAATTACTTAAAGTTGGCTTTTCAAATATTGGGATGTTCTGCCAATTTGAAGCAGCTAAAGATGGTGGTTAATCAAATATTTGTTTCTCATTGACTTTGCTCCTTGACAAGATTTTTCAAGGGGTAACTGTAATTAAGATACTCCAAGTTCTCTGTATTAAATTTTCATCCTTAATAGGGAAATATAATTTTCTTAATTTAACATCCACAGTGATTCATCATCTTAAAACCCTTACTTCACTATCCAGCAGGTCAAGTTAGCCATAAAAGAAAGAACTGTCAATACAATATATAATTTGAGGTTTATCAAAGATGTGGGCTCAAAGCATGCAAGACCAGTATCTTTCTTGGAGTGGACTTGTATAAATTACTTGGCAAAATCCCATACAAATAGACAGTTCATTCTGTTATTATTTCCTTGATAATGCAACTATTTTATGGTGGTTTATAAAGAATAAAAAACTGGGTAACAATACAACGAATTTTCCAAATATTCCCCTTCATGATGAAATAATAGAGATAGCAATACCTCACTTAGAAAAGGCTTAACTTAGTCAAATAAAATTGCTTCTACCTAAAAATACCCATGCCTTTAACTGAAATATCCTTCCAAAAATGACTTTTACTTATTAGCAATTGACATCAACATGGATTAAAATTCAGAGAAGGAATTAAACAAAACTGTCCTTTCCTTTGTCCTTTTTTGCTGTGACTATAAAACATTGTCCTTCATTAAATTTAGAAATTGTCTAAAATCTAAAATAGTAGCATTAGTCATATCAAAGCTAGAGTACTCCCTAATATCTTTATCAAGATAGCCCTATGTAGTACTCTCTAATGCCATACAGTATTCTCTAATACTTTCTATAAAATCAAATACTGTATTTTTCTCCTGTTCAGAGAAGGCAAAAAAGAAAAAAAATTTTGGTCCTATGAGGACAAATGATTGCACAGGGTTACTGTTACCATACCAACGTTTAATGAGCTCTACCCTTATACTTCCTTAATCTAAATAAAATGTGAAAAGAGAGTGCAGTGTATTTTAAGAGTAGAGTGTACAAATGACTACAAATACATGTTAGCACTAACTCAAATAAAATCTCTTATTAAGCTTCTTGGATAAGCAACTGTTGCAAGTAGCAGGAAACAAATGTAACATTTAATAAATCACTTATAATATTCATCAGTTACAATAAAGCATATTTCACGTATAAGACTTTGTTCTTTAGGGATCCTTTGGACTAAGGCACTGATAAGCAAAAGTAAAGAAAAAACATAATTAAATTTCGTTCCACCTACTATGTTAGGTACTGACTAGGAAAATTATAGGGCAGCCAGGTGGCGCAGTGGATAGACTTCTGGGCCTGCAGTCAGGAAGATCTGAATTCAAATTGGACCTCTAATACTTACTAGCTGTGAGACCCTGGACAAGTCACTTCACCCTATTTGCCTTAGTTTCCTCATTTGTAAAATGAACTGGAGAAGGAAATGGTAAATCAGTCCAGTATCTTTGCCAAGAAAACCCCAAATGGGGTCATGAAGAGTTGGGCATAACTGAACACACAAGGAAGTTATAAGGATTATTTAATTGGACCAAATTATAATTTAAAAAATAAATTTCACTTTTTCCTATACTCACTTTGAATTCTGGGAAACTAAGGAGTTTGGATAACTGGTAAACTGGCGAACTATGCTTAATATGTAAATGAGGACAGACAATGAAAATAAGGGTTTCTTCTCATAATTTTAACTAAAGACCGCCCTAAAATACTAACACAACTAACCTTTGAAACTAATCAAATTTTTATGGATAAACTGGGACCAGTGTTTGACCTAGAGTTTAAGAACTCCTCTGTTAGGGCCAGAAGGTAGGAAGACTTGGGAGAGCAAGAGCAGGAAGCAACCCAGTCTTCCTCTTTCTTTTGCAAACCCTAACATACTATATAAATGTCAGGTTTTTTTATTATCTTTTAAACTATATTAGTTATCTTTTTTGTTCCATTGTAAATTCACCTGTACTTTGTAAAAAGTGGGATTTTTTCCTTCATATGTCTATTTTTGCTGTTTGCTTGATTTATATTCACAAGTTATTCTGATACTTCATTTTATAAATCAAATTAAATTCAAAGAAGCACTAGATTATGTTAATTAGCACTTTACCTTTCTCCTTGTCAACGTGATGGGGTCTTGGTGATTATCTGCCCTCCAGGAGAAGCAAAAAATAGACTTTTGCTGAAGCTCTGGGATCAAAGGTGGCCCTGAGAATGAGTCCACTCTTAGCACGTACTGGTTCCGTGCTGCTGTCAATGTCACAGGCACTTATTTTAGTGGTAGTTAGTGTCAAAGATGACTTTTTTAAAAGTTACTGAGGGGAGAGGATTGTATGGGGCCTTACTTTATGTCTTGTGACCTACTTAGAAGATACATTACTCAGAGCTATGTCAAAAAGCATCAGAGAGTCCAACACATGTGCTAGTTTCTTGCCTGTGTCTCCTTTCCCTAGAGTTTTCTAATTTTAATTCAATGTATTCTAAAGAGCACCTTAAACTCCAGGATACATAACCTCCACATCTTATTTTCTGGTAGACAATTATATGCTTTGAAGATAAACCAGGGCAACAGAGGGATTAAAAACCAGATGAAATGGTGGCCAGGCAACACTAATCTGTAATCCATGTCTCCTCTATCTCCTGACCCCCATCCTCCTGCACCAGATTCTCCCTCTTTCCCTCTCAGCCAATGTACACCTGCCCAAGAATGTCAGCAAGCCAGAATTGGCTTAGACCAAGGCAGGAGAAGCAAAGTCAAATTAGTTCCACCTTTCTATGCATATGAGAATCAGAAAAATTCCTTGGCTCCTAGCAACCAGGACAACAAGCATTTATTAAGCTCCTGTTATGGGCCACGCATTCTGCTATGCTCTGGGGAGAGAGAAAAGCAAAAGGCTTTCCCTGCTCTCAAGGAGCTCACAGTCTTCCGGGTGAGACAACATGCAAACAACTGCGTACAGGTAAGATACACACAGGAAAAATTGGAGATAATACACAGAGGAAAGGCACTGGCATTAAGAGGGAAAGGGAAATGCCTGAGCCTTGAAGGAAGCCAGATGGCAAAGATAGGAGAGAAAGAGTTCTGAGAATGGGGAACAGCCAGTGAAAATGCACAATGGAGAGGTAGAATGCCATGTTCCAGGTAGCCAGGGTCACTGGATCATACAGTATGTGAGACTAAGGTATAAGAAGACTAGAAAGACGGGAAGGGGCTAGATTATGAAAGACTGTGAACCCCAAACAAATGATTCTATATTTGATCATGGCAGTGATAGGAAGTACTGGAGTTTACTGAATGGTGGGAAAGGGGATTGACACTGTCAGACCTGAACTGTAGGAAAATCAATTTACCAATCAAGAACAAACAGAGTAGGGATCCCAACCAGAAGGCTAATACAATAATCCAAGTGTGAGATGGAGGGTCTGAACATTAAATTACAAGCACAGAGAATGAGAAAAAACCCCTAAAGCCTCAGTTCTCTCCCACTGTTCTAACATCTATGATTTTCCTTCTCCCATTCAAACATAAATCCCTTTCAAGTTCACTGGAATGTGCTAATGGATTTCAATTTTGAGGATAAGAAAAAAGAATGATTAGCATCAACTCTGAATAATTCATAATACATTTTTTTTTGTACAGTCCCTGTAGAATCATAGCTTAGTGGAAAAAGAGCCAACTCTGGAACAAGGATGATTCTGGTTCAAGTCCCACTAGTGACACATACTAGCCATGTGACCCCCCATTAAGTCACTTAACCTCTTAGTTCTCTAGCTGACTCACTAAGATGATCTGTTGCAGAGAAGGTGTCAACTTGCATTGGTAGAGGGAGTTTCCTCACCTGGGAGCTTTCTAAACTAAAGAAAGTACATATCCAATCTCTATCCCTAGCCTCATAAAGCAAAGAACACAAAATAAAATAAAATAAAGCAAAGAACACAAGACCAAGCATCATAAGACTTGAGTTCCAATGCTGACTCTATCACTAACTTGCTGAGTGACCCTAAACAAGTTGCTAACCCTCTCTGACTCAATATATCCATTTATAAAATGGGAATGATAACAAGTTGCTCTATGTCAAAGGGCTATTGTACAGAGAATATAAGAAAATGTATGTGAAGTACTTAGAAAAATGATGAAGTTCCATATCATTGATACATAAATACTATATTTATTCTCTAGCATTTATTCTACACAACTGCAAAATTTGCTTACTTGCCTTGGTAGCAAAACTTTCAACATCTCTCCCAGAACCAAAAGCCTGTTTTCTGGGGAAGGGAGCAGAATGATACAATGGCAGAGCACTGAGCCTGAAGTCAGACTTAGGTTCAGTACTCTCATTGAAGATATTTGCAGATGGAGGTAGACACTAGCAAGAACAGCACATTAGAATAATTAATCTAGCAATGGTACGCATAGTTTTGTTTTGTTTTTTTGATGGAACAAACATCCAACCTGAAGGCAAGAAATCTTGTGAGTAGGCTGTTCTAATACTCAAAGCAAAGAGTAGTAAGAACCCTGGGTGTTGCAGTAGGAAAAGAAAGGAGACTGCAGAAATTATCAGAATTATAAGGGAATTGGAAGAATAGTAACAGGAAGTCAAGGGAAAAAATATCAATAAAGAAAATGGTATCAAAAGATAATGAAGATGGGGCAGCTAGGTGGCGCAGTGGATAGAGCAGCAGCCCTGGATTCAGTAGGACCTGAGTTCAAATCCGGCCTCAGACACTTGACACTTACTAGCTGTGTGACCCTGGGCAAGTCACCTAACCCCAATTGCCTCACCATAAAAAAAGAAAAAGATAATGAAGACTAGAAAAATAAAATGCTGTTGTGTTTAAGATGGGTGGTGCAATGAATAGAGTCCTGGACCTGAAGTCAGAAAGACCTGGGTTCAAATCCTGCCTAAGAACTTGATTAGCTGTCTCCCTCTGGGCAAGTCCCCAAGCCTATGTCTGCCTTTGTTTCCACATCTGTTAAAATGAGGCAGGTTGGACTCAATGGTCTCTTCTAGTTCTAAATTGATGATGTTCTTAATGCCAACATACTAATAAGAACTCTCATTTCTAAAGGTTACACAGCTCAGGTCCCAGGCAGGCAGTAACAAAATAAAGTGATCAGCTGGGAGCCAGAAAATTCTTTTTCCCAACTCCAGGGGATCTTCATCACTGGTGACTTAGCCAGGCAGCAGGGTTGACAAAGAGGGCAACCTAAAAGCATGGGAGAATGGGGTAAAACAAGGGAGACAAGAAGTAGGACTTGGAAGAGAGGTCATGACCAAACTACTTCTTCCTTTAAACTCACTCTTGGCCCAACTTTGACCTCATTCCATCTGGAATTCACTGTCAGCAGGAAAATTAATTTATGCAAAATTTCATTTTATAATACACTCTTCAGAAAGGCATCTATCTACCCAATGCATCAAGGGGTAACAAGACTCAATGACAAAAAAAAGAAATATTTGAGTTTAAAGATGAGAACATGATGACCACATGTACTTTGCTTCTCTCATTTGAACCATGTTTAAGTCAATCACTATGCTTCTGGAAAAGGGTCAGCATCAGAAAATAAGGAAAAATTTCAATTCACAGATAGTGTGTTTAACATTTAAAACACTATTTTCAGAGGACTAGAGAATGAATTGACAGGTAAGTATAATTTTTTTTAAAGAGAGAGAGGCCCTATATTTCAAAATTTTCCTTAGTCAATTGTATATCAGAATCTGTGACTTGCACAATACAACATAAACTTACTGAAAATACTAGCACAATATAAGTATGCTCTCACTTAAAAAAATTCAAACTAAAAAATTGATGAGTTGGAAGATAATTATTTGTAATACACTTCCACTAAAGTTCTACTTTAATATTCCATCATGCTATAATAATAATAATAACTAATATTTATATGGTACTTTATGGTTTGCAAAGTGTTTTATGAATATTACCTCATTTGATCCTCAAAACAATCCTGGGAGGTAGGTATTATTATTATCCCCATTTCACAGATGAGGAAACTGAAGCAGACAGAGGTTAAGTGACTTACTCAGGTTCAAACAACTAGGAAGCATCTGAAACTGGATTTGAACTCAGATCATCCTGACTACAAGTGCAGTGTTCCCTCCATTGTGTAACATTGCTGCCTAGGTGTTGGGTATGTATGGTATGAAAGTGACCCTGGGTTCTCAAAGTCTATGGTATCAGAACCTGAGTTCTGGCAGGTTCTACCAAGCTGGGACAGCTCAGCAAACAAACCCAGAAAAAGAAAGACAGTCCCAGCAACATACCCAGCTAAGTTTGCAAAGGCGTGTCACCAGATAGCTGGTCACTAGGTGACAGTTATTTCTTTGACCCCAACAATTCATGAAACTATCTTCAAAGGCACTGAAACACTGTAATAGAGGGAGTGCCTACAACCATGAAATCACAGATCTTTTGAAATACTGGAGTGTGTTCATTACCCAATTAAAGCATTTAAAAGTAATTTTCTACCTACAAATCACTGCAAGCTGATTGTAATAGTAAGTTCCCCTAGATCAGTTACAATTAGGTTCGATTTATTTTTTTTTTAAAGTAAACCTACAGGGGCAGCTAGGTGGCGCAGTGGATAGAGCACTGGCCCTGGAGTCAGGAGTACCTGAGTTCAAATCCAGCCTTAGACACTTAACACACACTTACTAGCTGTGTGACCCTGGGCAAGTCACTTAACTCCAATTGCCTCACTAAAAAAAAAAAACACAAACAAAAGTAAACCTACAAACAACATTCTGGGAACATGAATATTACACACAATATAGTTTATAAATGTGTACATATACAAATACACACATATATACATACATATACATGCATGCACACGCATGAATGCAAGGTTTTAAAAGCACGGTCCTATAACATATACACAATTTGAGACTTCCAACTAATCTTACAAACTTTGACTCAGTCAATTTCCAACTCCTTGTCAGGGCAAATAGGCCACCACATTTTACAGATGGAATGAAGTAAATAAATACCCAAGTAGTAAAATGGCTTGTTCGTTGTCCAAAATGATAGTGGCCTCAAACCCAAAGGACTATTATGTGGAATGCTTATTCTGCTCAGCTCCCTAGGGAAAATGAGCCTAGCTCACCTGACTGCTGAGTCCCTGGCAGAGATCACCATCTCCTGAGGACCTCTATCCATGCTCAAATTAGCCCTAGCTCACTGAATCTCTAGACAGCTTCCCTCCATGAGAGTACCCTTCCTTCTCACACCCTGCCTCACCTTTCAGCCTGCTCTTTATGTATTGTCTTTTCCCATTAGGAGGTAAGTTCCTTGAGAGTAGGCACCATCTTGTCTTATTTGTATCCCCAGGACTTAGCACAGTTCCTAGCATATAGTGAGTGCAGAATAAATGCTCCATCTATCTAAAATTAATGGAAGGGCTAATAGATGGAAGTTACAGGGACATAGAATTTGGTTAACTATGAAGAAAAATGTAGACAACTAGTTGGCATAGTGGACAGAGTACTGTATTTGCACTGAGGAAAACCTGAAAACCCACTTTTGACATTTACTACTGTGTGACCCTGAGCAAGTTCCTTAACCAATCTCAGTCTCAGTTTTCCCATTTGTAAAATGGATATAACACCTACATCATAAGATTTTTGTAAAGATCAAATAAGATGATGCGTGGAAAGCATTTAGAAAACCTTAAAGCAACTATACATAATTTCTACCTATTGAACAACTCATGAGATATTAAATTCCTGTCAACACTGATGTTTAAGGATGGATAATTGCTTTCAAGAATACTGTAGGTCAATCAACTAACAAACATTTTTAAGTGCCTACTATGTGACTGAGGCCTTGTGCTAGGCACTAAGGAGACAGATCCAAAAAAAGATGAGATTTCCCCACTGGTCAAGGAGGTGGATTTAATAACTGTTAAGATTTTATTTCCCTAACATGATAATGAATCAGCAGAGAAAGTAGAAAACAGATTCAAAAGTCAGAACAGCCAATCCACAGCACTCACTTTAGAAGGACAGAATTTCAAGAGCAGAGCCCCTCTGCACAGCTGATTTCCCTCCTTGAGAGCAAACGCCACTGAGACCAGATTTCTTATTTTCAACAGCCTTTAGAGGAGTAAACATGAGATTAAGATACTATGCTTTCTGGGGCAGCTAGGTGGCTCAGTGGATAAAGCACTGGCCCTGAATTCAGGAGTACCTGAGTTCAAATCCAGTCTCTGATACTTGACACTAGCTGTATGACCCTGGGCAAGTCACTTAACCCTCATTGCATGCAAAAAAAAAAAAAAGATACTATGCTTTCCCTTTTACAAAATCAATTCCTTTTATTTTCAAAGGAAATGAAATAGAAAGATTACATGCAACCAGCAGTCATCATTAAATATTCATGGACTTGACTCCTATTGAGCCTTACTGGGGATTCAGAGAATCTAAGGATTGTAAGGAATCCCAAGCCACAGATATACAAGAATCACCTTTAAAAACACCCCCAACTAGTGGGAATTCAACCCTCTGCCTAGGACCTGGATAAGATCTTGAAGGAAGAACCCCCACCCTGCCTTGAAGCTCTTCATTCCATTTGGGGATAACTCTGCTTGTCAGAAGATTCCTTATGCCTAAGGTGAATCTCCCTCTGAAATCCCCAGCCACTATATTGGCAGGTCTGCTCTCTGGCACTGAAAATGAACAAGTTAAATCCCCAACAGACCTTCAGATACTTGAAGACAGCTATCAAGTTTCCCCTGGCTTTTCGCTTCTCGATAAAAGAACTCAGGTTCCTTCAACCATACCTCTAAGTACGGCACAAGGCTATGGGCCTTTACCCTCCTGGATGCTTTCCAACTTTCCGGACCTAAAGACAGATGTGGCCTCACCAAGGCAAGGTACAGCGGGGCTATTACCTCCCTTGTTCCAGGCCCTATGCCTTTAAATGTGGTCTAACACATTATTAACTTTTTTGGCTGTCATATGTTGATTGTGTGAGGTCAAATGCAGTAATTTCACATCTAAATATGCATTTATTAGAGAGTATAGCATTCAACCATTTATACTGTCATGGAGACCTTTGTTTTTTGTTTTTTTTCCCAAGACTTGCTCATCTGATAGCCTATTCTTTTTTTTGTGTGTGTGAGCCTATTCTTCTAAAAGGATCACAGAATTTTAGAGTTGGAAAGGAGCTCAGAAATCATCTGGTGCAAACTGCACAAGTTATAGTGGATTCCCACTACATTTTTGACATGTGACCAACAATGAGTACAAACCCACTGCCTCCTTACAGCCAGCCTAAATCTTCCTCCTGGCGACGTGAACCCACTTCTCCAAAACAGTGCTCTCTAATGCTGAGAAGGACCCATCTTATCCCTCTTCTACCCCTTAAATACTTGAAGACAACTACTATATTTTCTCCAAGTTTTCTCTTCTCCAAGTTAAACATCTCCAGTTCCCTAAGTCTGCCATTTTCTAGTCTCATGTTCCTTTTCTAGATACTCTCCAGCTTATCAATGTTCTTCCTAAAATGTCATGGCCAGACCTGAACACAAAATTCTAGATACGGACTACCCAAGGTGGAGTACAGAAGAACTGACTTCTCTTTATTCCTGGAAGTTATTTGCTTTGTTCACTATCATTTATCAATTTAATAATTCATACTGAGCTTTCAGCCCCCTAATCCTCCAAGACCTTTTTTAGTAAAACTGCTCTCTAAATGTGCCTCTCCCATACTGCACTTATGAAGCAGAAGTTTTAAATACACTTAGAAAGCTTTATATTTATTCCTATTAAATTTCCTCTTATTTGAGTCAACCCAGTGTTCCAGGCTAGGATATACTTCTATATATATATATTTTTAGGATATACTTCTACATAATTAAAACTTGAAGGGCTTCAAGGAGCCAAATACACACTGGCTTGAGATTCCCAATCTAAATCTACTCAAAAAGGGCTTTAGGGGCAGCTAGGTGGCGCAGTAGATAAAGCACCTGCCTTGGATTCAAGAGGACCTGAGTTCAAATCCAGCCTCAGACACTTGACACTTACTAGCTGTGTGACCCTGGGCAAGTCACTTAACCCCAAATGCCTCACCAAAAAAATAAAATAAAAATTTTTTTTAAATTAAAAAAGTGTGTGTGGGGTGGGGGGGGACAGGTAGGTGGCTCAGTGGAAAAAGCACTGGTCTTGGATTCAGGAGGACCTGAGTTCAAATCCAGCCTCGGACACTTGATACTAGCTGTGTGACCTTGGGTAAGTTACTTAACCCTCATTGCCCCACAAAATTTTTTTTAAAAGGGCTTTAAACTGAAAGCATCAAGAAGACTACCAATGTTTTATATAAATATATATATATATATATGTATATCCACCCCAGATACTATCCAGAGAAAAGCCAATAAAGACAATCTAAAAATAAGCAGGAGAGAAATTTTCTTTTAAAAAGAAACTAATAACAAAACACAGAGATTCAGATGTCTATGCCAAAACCTACAACGTAACAAACAAGGGGAGCTAGAAAGTCTAATGCAAAGGCCAATGTGACCTTGTAAACATCACTAAGATATGATGGGATGCCCACCATGACTAGAGGAAGGCACCCTAAGAGTACATTTTACTCAAAAGGAAAAGGACAGGTAAAAATTGTGTGGGTTGGAATAGGAGAGGAAGAAGGCTAGCCTTGTATATCAATTAATCAATTGAGAATATATTAAGCTCTTACTATATGCTAAGTACTGAAGATGTAAGTGCCAAGAATAAATTATATCAAGAAGATATTGAAATATAAAGAAATTCAGAAACGAGGAGGGGGAAGATTCTGGAATATATTTGGGTGAAGATAATGGATATAGAAACACGCAATACTGTCATCAGAGTGTATTACAGATTGCCTAAGCAGAAAGAGGAAATGGATGAAAAGTTTGGGAAACAACAAAAACAGCACAGAGGCATGATATATTAGTAATGGGAGATTTCAGTGATGGAAGATTTCTGTTATCCAGACATCCATCTATGGGCAAATGCTTCTCTCACCCCTCTTCCCCTTCCTTTTCCTGTTCCTCTCTCTTTACCCCTTCCCCCTGCCAGAAGCATAAACAGCTTATCATTTCTTGATTTGATAGAAGGATAACTTCATTCTTCAAAAGGTAAAGGAACCAATAAAGAAAAAAAATATATATATATATATATATTTTCTGGATCTGATTCTCAATAATAATAAATAACTGGCCACTGTGGTGGAAATGTTGGGAACTTGGATGAAGTTGCCATCATAGAATCTGTGATAGATGAGAGGAATGCTGGGCATAGTTAGACACGTACCCAAGATTTTAAGAAAGAAGATTTCAAAGGGTTCAAAGAGAGAACAGATAGGAACCTAAGATCTAACATTCAATGGGTAAAGTTACCCCAGGAAGAATGGGAAACTAAAGAATGAAATCACATCATGGATTTAGAGCTAGAAGGGGCATTAGAGGCTCCTGAATCCAAACCTCTCAGATATAGAGTGGTCATGCAATTTGCCTAGGGTCTGAGACAGAATTTGAACCCAGTTCCTCCTGACTATAAGTCTAGAGCCTTATCCATCAAGATTCACAGAAAATTACACATTTCAGTCAAACTGGCTTACTTGCTGTTCTCTGACCTTGACATTCAACCTCTCTGTCTTTGTATAACCTGTTTCCCATCCCTGGTATGTACTCTTTAGTGATCTCTGCCTCTTAGAATCACCTACTTCCTTAAAGGCTGAAATCAGGTGCTATCTTATGCTAGAAGCATTCCCATAAGCCCCTCATTGCTACTGCTCATCCCATCCTTAAATTATCTTGTTTGCTTTTCTGTTTATTTCTTGTATTCTTCCCTCCCAGCCACCCAGTAGAATGTTAGTTTGCTGAGGGAAGGGACCCTTTTTCACCTGTCTTTTTTATCCTCAGAGCCTTGCAAAGTGCCTTTCATAGTTTGTGCTTATTAAAAACTACTTAGATTGAACTCAACTAACTGAAGTTCCAAAATGTTTCTACAGAATATAGAAACAAGAGGACTGAGTCATAGTAAGAATGAATAGCTTCAGAGAAGATAGAGCTCAAAGTAAACTAAAGCCAGTGAACTTGAGGTAAAAAGAAGGGGTTTAAAGCTCTTTGGAGTTAAAGGGGAAGATCAAAGATGAGCCAGGATGGGACAATAATGGGGAGGGAAAGCCTTCAAAGAGGAGGAAGGGCTACTTAACTTTTATTTTGCTTCTGTCTTCTCTACTAAGCAGACAGATCTTTGAACAGAAAAGAGCAGAACAAAAACGGCCAGTGGAGAATCGTTATTAAAGATAAGTAAGGAAATAATGGGAGTATCTGTCCTTTGATGAATCCAAGTCACCAAACTCAGAAGAGTTATGATCTAGGGTAGTGGAAGAATTGGCAGACATCATAACTATGCCACTCATGGCCAGGGATCCTTCAAAAATCCTGGAGAACAAGAAAGGTACCAGAAGATTGGAGAAGGGCAAAAGGCCAAACTGAATGAGAATGCAGTCGGCAAACTCTAGGTTAGTGAGCTTGACTTCTAGTCCTAAAAAAATTCTGGAATGCATTATTAAAGGTATGGTTGGTAAACATTTAGAGAAAGAAGCTGTAATCACAATGGGAAAGCTTGACTTTATCGAGAATAGGTCATTCTATATGGCCAAAGGGCTATGAGACTGTGCATACTCTTTGACCCAGTAATATCACTACTAGGTTTGTATCCCAAAGAGATCATAGAAGAGGGAAAAGGACCCACATGTACAAAAATATTTATAGCTGCTCTCTTTGTGGTGGCAAAGAATTGGAAATCGAGGGAATGCCCATCAATTGGGGAATGGCTAAACAAGTTGTGATATACGAATGTAATGGAAATATTACTGTGCTGTAAGAAACAATGAGCAGGAAGACTTCAGAGAAACCTGGAAGGACTTACATGAACTGATGCTAAGTGAGATGAGCAGAACCAGGAGAACATTGTACACAGTAACAGCAACATTGTGTTATAATCAACTGTGACAGACTTGGCTCTTCTCAGCAGTCCAATGATCCAAAACAATTTCAAATAACTCATGATAGAAAATGTTCTCCACATCCAGAAAAAAGAACTGTGAATTCTGAATGCGAATTGAACCATACTGCTTCTACTTTTTGGCTGTTTATTTTTTCTTTTTTGAGGTTTTTCCCATGTTCTAATTCTCCTTTCACAATATGAGTAATGCAGAAATATGTTTAATGTGATTATACACATATAACCCATATCAGATTGCTTTCTGTCCTGGGGAGGGGGGGAGGGAAGGGAGGGGGGGAGAAAAATTTGGAACTAAAAAATCCTATGAAAACAAATATTGAAAACTATCTTTACATGTAACTGGGAAATAATAAAATACTCTTATGATTTTTTTTTAAAGAAGAAGAACAGGTCATTCTAGATCAAATGGCTTTAACATGGGTCTATAGATAGGTTTCCAGAAATCTGAGAATTTGGATAAGAAAAAAAATATTTCTTTGTTTTCACTAACTTGTAACTGGAATTTAATATTTCCTTTAATTATTTAAAAACATTATTCTGAGAAGGGACTACCAAAGAAGTTCACAAAAAAAGAGTTAAGAACCTCTGTTCTAGGCTCGCCTAATTTTCTTTTTTGTTGGGGTCACTGGATAATAGGAATGTTGTAGGTATAATTTTATTTTATTAAATATTTTACACAGGCTTTCATTCTATTCTTGTGGAAAAGATGGAGAGAAGTGGGCTAGACAACAGTATTGTTAGATGTATTCAGAATAGGTTGAATAGTCTGACCCAAAAGAACAGTTATTAATGTTTCAATGTCAGTTCAGAAGGAGGTCTCTATTGGAATACCCTAAGGATTTGTACTTAGTCCTGAGCTGTTTAACATTTTAGTCAATGACATGAATAAATGTATTGATGGCATGCCTATCAAATCTGCAGACACACAACACTAAGAAGAATAGTTAACACACTGGATGACAGGCTCCATTAAAGGTCTTGAATGGATAGAACACTTGACCAAAACTAATAAGATGAATTATTAGGAATGGATATAAACATTTTACATTTGGGTTTAAAAAAAAAATCAAGATGGGAGATGCATGGTTACAATAATTTGTCTGAAAAGGGCCTGGAGGGTTTCATATTGTACTCGAAATGCGAGTCAACTATGTGATATGACTGACAAAAAATCTGGTGTAATTTTAGGTTGCATTGAGAGAGACATAATGCCCAAGACTAGGAAGGTGACAGCCCCACCATACTCTCCCCTGTTCAGACCATATCTGGAGCAACGAGTTCAGTTCTGGGTACCAGGTTTTAAGAAAGATATAAGTTGGAGAGAGTCCTAAAAGGAAACCCAGAAGGTAAAGGATGGATTAATGAAACTGGGGATTTTTAGCCTGAGGAAGAGAAGACTTGAAGAGAATATGACAGTAGATTTCAAGTATTTCAAGGATTGTCACCTGGAATTAAATTGGCTCCATTTGGCCCCAGAAAGCTAATACCAACTGATGTTGTGAAAAGAAAAAAAAATAAGCTTGATATAAGAAAAAAACCTTTCAAATAATTAGAGCTTTCCAAAATTAGAAGGGGCTGGCTCGAGAAGTAGTGGGTTCCAGGGGGAGCTAGGTGGCACAGTGGATAAAGCACTGGCCCTGGATTCAGGAAGACCTGAGTTCAAATTTGACCTCAGACACTTGACCCTTACTGCTCACTTAACCCTCACTGCCACCCCCCAAAAAAAGTAGTGGGTTCCTTTCTTTCCATTTGAGATTTTCAAGCAGCCTGGATGCCCTCTTGTTGGACTGAAGAGATTTTTGTTCAGCAATGAGGTGAACTAGATGACCTCTAAGGTGCTTTCCAAGTCTGATTCTATAAAAGCCTGAACTACAAGCCACAGGTACTGACCGAACAAAGGACTATTCTCTGCTCAGTTATCTACTCATCACTTGGGGCCTTGGACAGGTCATTTGCTTCTCTGTACCTCATTCACTTTAGAAACTAAGTACAATAATTTATCCTCTAGCTCCCTGGAATGTTGTGAAGATTAATTTGATGTAATATATAAAGAGCCTAGAGCTTCTTGCAGAAAAGCAAGATAACTAAAATATATTATCATTTGAGTTCCATGAAATATTCCTTTAGGAGGGGAAATTAGTCATATCCCTAGAAGAACATAACATTGTTGCATTTTGTGAGGGTGAAAACCAGTTGGAGATTAATTATTTTAATAAGAAGGTTAATAAATTTTAATCTCATTTAATGGTACTTTTAATCATTCTTCTGTCAAAACCGGCAGCTTTACTTAGTAATCACTTAGATAAAAGACTATTTTTTTTTCCTACTGTGTCTACCACGAACCATTTTGTAAACATACATTTTGAGCGAAAGCTTAAATCATTTTGCTCTGGCTAAAACTTGGAAATAGTATTAAGATAAATACTGCTCCTATTTATAAATTGTTTACATTTTCTAGTAGTTCAGTTCAGTATTTATAACTATTAAGTTATCTCATGATTTCTAATTGCATACCTTTCTCCATTGGGGCATCTCAATCGAGCCAATGGTAAGGCATAAAGAAAGGAAGGCAGGCAGGCAGGCAAGAAAGAAGGAAAGAAGGAAGGAAGGAAGGAAGGAAGGAAGGAAGGAAGGAAGGAAGGAAGGAAGGAAGGAAGGAAGGAAGGAAGGAAGGAAGGAAGGAAGGAAGGAAGGAAGGAAGGAAGGAAGGAAGGAAGGAAGGAAGGAAGGAAGGATTTTTTAAGCACCTACTATGCGCCAGGCATATGGTAAGCACTTTACTAGTATTATCTCATGTGATCCTCAAAACAACCCTTTGAGGTAGGTGCTATTATGATCTCCATTTTACAGCTGAGGAAACAGTGGCATGTAAAGGTTAAGTGACTTTCCCAGGGTCATAGAACTACTAAGCATCTGAGGCCAAATCTGAATTCACATCTTCCTGATTCCAGGTCCAGCATTCTATCCACAGTACCACTTAAGCTACCAATAGAAGGAAAGCTAGTACCTTTTATTTTATCATTAACACTCTGGAACAGACAAGCTTCTTTGTCACTTCAGATTTGAAATTCCCATAAATCCTATGGCCTATAAATCCATTCCATCATATATGAAGTACTTCAGTTTTTTAAATTCCCCAAAATTTCCTTTCCTCTGAAATGCCTAAAGAACAGCAATTAGGCCACACTTAAAGAGCTTTTGTTTATAGCTGCTGTATCAATCAATACTAAATGTACTAGAAATTAAAATACCTTAGTTTTTATTGCTGAGACCCCCTGAAAAGGTCTTGAAGACTGACACATTTTGAGAACCAGTTTGAGAAGAAACTGGTGTCTCTTATAGCTTCCATTGTTCTTATTCTGCTTCTCCATCACTCCATTCCAATACACAGAAATTAGCCTGTCTCCTGTGAGGTAAGCACAATTTTAGCAAAACATTTAAGACCATTCAAAACCATTAGGGCTGTTCTCTCTCTTTTCTAAAATCTTCTATCAACTGCTGACTGGACCCTTTATTTGAGACTTACTTGCTGCCCTCTCTGTTGGCTACTTCTTTCTGTTTGTCCTATAATATAACCAGATTATAAACTCCTAGAAGCCAGTTATCTTACAACTGAATGTATCCCCCATCATCTAGTATATATTTGGGATCAATATTTGTTCACTGATTGATTTCATCTGAGAGACAAGAAAAACATCAAGCAGCAAGTGGACAAACACAAATCAGATCTCTAGGGCACACCAATGGAGATCTTCTGAGATGACACTGAACCATTAAAGACTATTCTTTGGGTGGGTCTAACCTGTCTTGAGTCCACCTGACTAGAACATCACACCACCTTTTCCATGTGAATAATAATGATAGATAAGAATAGTTAATATTAATAATAGCATAGACATTAGTTAATATTAATAATAACAACAGATAAGAATAGTTTAGAGATCAGGAAACCCAGTTCCAAAGTGTAATGAAAAGGCAAAAAGAAGCCCAGTGGATTTGGAATTGGAATCAGAAGACCTGATTTTGAATCTCAGCTCTGCTACCCATGTGACCTTGGGCGAATCACTACACTTTTCTTTGTCTCAATTTCTTCATTTCTTAAGTGAGCAGATTGAACTACATGATCTCCAACATCCAGGAGTGTGCTGGAGCTGGCTCCTATCAGCTTATGAGAGTCTATTGCTAAATTTTCAGTGAGATCATGTATACCCTAGAAATCAGTAAACACTACAAAACAGGGCTTGATTTATTATTCTTTTAATTTTCTAGGTATGAGAGTAATGGAAAAACTGTGAATAATGCAGATTAAACTTTTAAATGTGTCCTTCATACCTTTTTTTGGAGAGTTGGTTGTTAAACATTTATCACCACACCCTTGCCAACATCTCTTCTAGCTATAAAACCTAGGATCCTCAAGTCCCTTGTCCAAGCTCACATAACTAGTAAGTGTCAGTCATTATTGGAACAGATGTCTCTTGACTCCCTGTTCTTCATCCCTCTGGACCTGCAGAAACTCTGTTTCTGATAACCCAGAAAGAGATTAGAAAGCTAAAGGTGGGGCAGCTAGGTGGCACAGTGGATAGAGCACTGGCCCTGGATTCAGGAGGACCTGAGTTCAAATCTGGCCTCAGACACTTAACACTTACTAGCTGTGTGACCCTGGGCAAGTCACTTAACCCCAATTGCCTCACCTCCCCCCCAAAAAAAAAAGAAAGCTAAAAGGATAGAGTCCAAAGCTTGTGAGAGAGAAGATGCACATTCAAGCCTTGGTATCTATCTCAGCTCCAAACTATGAGGCTGGGATTTAAATACTGCCTTTGTTTACTGCCATTCTCAGTGGCTTGACAGGGACAAACCACTGATAACATTTTAATTTCTGAAGCAAAATCATTGCTAAATCAGGCGAGGCATTTGTGCTATATTAAAAGAGGCATGAATCAATCTTCCAACATCCCAGGGTCCAATCAACAAAGGAATTAGAGTCCCACCTCAAAAATTCCAGCAATCTTAGGCTCTGCAATAAAAGTGAAGAAATTCAGCTGATTTCCCCTCTGGAGCAAGCCATGCTGTGGCTGAGGAAACATAGCATTTGAACCCAGAAGATTTACTCCTAACTGTGTGAACTTGGGCTAATTATTCACCATCTCTCAGTCAGTCAGTCAATGAGGCAGTCAACAAGAATTTAAGAAGCACTTACTATATGCTACACACTATGGTGAAGTTAGAAAGAAAGGGAGAAGACTCACTAGGAGCTCCCAGTCTAATAGGTGAGATGGCATGCAAACAAACCACTATGTACATACAAGCTACATATAAGGAGACCAGGAAAAGCCTCTTACAGTATGTGGGATTTGAGCTGAATCTTGAAGGAAACCCGGAATTCGGGAGTTCTCTCAACAGTAAAACAGGGATCAAAACATTTGTACCACATACCTTACAGTATGGTTCTGAAGATCAAGAAAGAGGAGATGCATCTATTAAGCCAGACATTAAAGAAATTTTTAAATATATAAAACAATGTCACTCTTATCGCCATGTGTTGTGGTTTTGTTTTGGGGGGGTTTTTTGAAAATATATTTTTTAAAGTCCATGTTAACATTTACTATTTTTAATAAATATTTTAAAAATTTAAAAAAATGAAAGAGGAGATGCAAAGGCTTTCATAAAGTCATGTGTGTCAGCCATTATGACGAACAAAAACCTTGCTTTAGTTCTGCTTTATTTCTCTGTCAAATCATCAAAGCGATTTCCCAAAAGCTGGAAGGTCTCACACTACCTTCTAACAGGTTTCAGTTTTGTTTATTGTGCAAATCAGACCATTTCACTAAAAGCTCTTTTCAAAGAGTGTCAATACAGTTGATTTTTAATAATCTTTAAAATCTTATTGAATTTAGGGAAAGCTTATATATATCTCAACTGATTGGCTTTGTAATGTGAACTATAAACATTTTATATACATACACACTTTATATTGTAACAATCTACCTTGCAAGGTCATTATGAGGAAAAGATTAGATAAAGTCAGTTACTGGTAGTATTACTGGCCATAAAATATACAATTGGAGCAGTAGTAGTAATTGTTATTAATTATAATAACCATGCTCGTTTCTGCTACCTCCTCCCACTCCCTAGCCCTTTTCTTCAGTAACAGCAAGTCCTGGGCAATAAGTCAATGAACAAACTAGCCACCTAGTCAGTTTCCTAAACTACCAACCTTATCATTTACAGGAAAAGGATGGCAATCAATGATATTCCCCTTCTTTTAAACAAATCTCCTGATGAGGCCACCTTATTTCCACCATCACAACAACCTTCTTTACCCAAAGCATTATGCCAGTTTTAATTCTATTGTTGCTTAATTAATCATGCATGTTAACATTTAATTACAAATTAATCATCCCTTCTATTATTTCACACTTACTGAACACTTATAGAATGCCATCAATTGTATATAGCAGAGATGAATGTAGTCCCTATCCACAGGGCTGACAATCGAAGTAAAACAGGTTCCAGTGGGCCGAGGAGCAGCCGTGAGATACTGAATCTTTTTTTCTAAACAGCAACATACTGCCATGATTAAAAACTCAAGTTGCTGCATTTTTAAAGGCTCAAACCAACCCTAATCCGAAGCACACTAACACCTCTCTCTTCTGGCACTAGCGCAGAAGAGGGGGAAAAAATCAACAGAATCCTGCCCTAATTCCTAGCATGGAAACACGTCTCTATAACTCTACAAAATCAAAGTACTGGAACTTTTCACCAATTTGTGACAGCAATGTTCATAACCGTAATATTTTTTCAACTTTTACACTAGCATTTTATAACAAAATATCCTCAGAATGAAAAGGAAGGTGGGGGCTGGAAGGCTGGAGGGCGGAGATATTGAAGAATAGGGCCAGAGACCATTATTTTTTGAAGGGAGCCGCTAATTTCCAAAGACCTTACTTGGGAAGTTTCCCCTCCTATTTCCCCACCCCCACCCCCACCTCCACTGGCCACTAGGTGAATGTCTTCTCTCCTTTTTGGCCTGGGAGCTAGGACCGCACAAACGTCCCGGGGGGCTCTAGAACATCTCCCCTCAGACCCCACGGAGAGAAAAAGGAACTCGCAGCGAAGCTGAGTGCCACCATTTCGGAGGGGCTCGTGCCAGACCATGGAAGTGGGGCAGGAAGGGTTAAGGAGGGAGGGGCGCCGGGGGCCGAGGCGCGAGAAGCTGAGCAGCGGGGAGAAAAGAGGTCCCCCCTGCTGTGGGGTGAATCATCTCCTCTCACCCAAGTATCTGCCTCCAACTTACTGGGTGGGTGTGGAGGAGGGAGAAGGGAGGAAGGAAGGCGGAAAGAGGAGGATGGGGCGGGGATCACACAACCGGTTTCCCTTTTTAAAGTTTCTTGCAGTTCCACATTGACACCGGCGCTTCTGGTGGGACTGAGAACACCCCACTAGCGACTCTATGCCCAAGGTCAAGTTCTCTGGGGGGTGGAAGGGAGCTGGGAAAGAAACCAAGGAGGGGGGAGGAGGGCACCCCTGTTAAGAAAGAAAGACGGGACAGGCCGGCTGGGGGCTGAAGGAGGAGGGCAGTGACGGCGGTGGCCGGACTAGCCCGGGGGGAGTCGGGCGGGTGGGCTGCACCTGGGAGCAGCGGGACAGAGAGAAGGCCCTCCTTGAGCAACCCGTGAGGGAGGGAGGGGACAGGACGGGACGGTCAGCAGCCCCGGGAGCGAAGCGGCGCTGCCCCGGAGAGCGCGGGGCTCTGCGCCTCGCGCGCGCCCTCCCGGGGCTCCGGGGCCGGGCAGGAAGCGAGTCCCAGGACCCCGCCTCCTCTCCCCGCTCCCTCCTCGTCCCTGCCCCGGGCCGCCCGCTACTTACCCAGGGAGCAGGTAAGAAGCGCAAGCACAGCCGGGACACCGAGCGGGCGGCCAGCGAGCGGCCGCATCCCCGCGCCTGGAGCTGCGCTCTCCGCCAGCCCGCGGAGCCGGAGTCTGCAAGCAGGGGCACTTGGGACTGGAGCCCTAGCTGCGCGGCGGTGGCCGTGGCAGTGGCAGTGGCCGTGGTCGTGGCAGCGGCTGCTGCTATTGCTACTGCCGCCGCCGCCGCCGCCGCTGCTGCTGCTGAGCCGTCTCCGCCCGCTCGCCGCCTCCTCTTGGCCGAGTCTGGGTACGCCCTCTAGCGGCAGGCTGCGGGACGGCGTCTCCCCTGCGTCCCCCTAACTCCTGGCCTGAGGCACGGGGCTGCAGCGGCGGCCGGGCGCCCCAAGATGGGGCGGGAAGGCTGGGGACCCGAGGACTCACTCCGGCTAGGTTCTTAACCGGTTCTTGTTCTGGCCCTCCTTTCCTCAGCCGGTCCCAAGTCTCCAGGCACCCCAGACTGCTACTTTTGTCCTCACGTGCGCGCAGCTCGGTCTCCCTTCACTCTTTGCCCGGCCCCCCTTTCTCCAGTGCTAACCGAACAGCTCCACTTCTTAGCCCGGATGTGGCATGGGGTGGGGGGGGCGGAGGAGAGAAGGGGAAGGGGGACGGGGAAGGAGTGGGGAGGAAAGAGAATCTTTTCTCCCTTCTGCTATAAATCAATAACTCGACTCAATTCTGTTGGCCCCAGTGTTCTTTTGATTAAGGTACTTTTAAACAGCTCAACTAATTTACTTAATATCCCTTTATTAAGATGGGACTTGTCTAATAGTTGGGAGCCTGTAGTTCTGCTTTTTAACAGAAGAATCTTAAAACTTTTTTTTTAAAAATTCAAATCTTAAAATATTTTATCAGTATTTTTAGTACTGATGGAATTTTAAAATATACACTCTCATAGGGACAAACTTGCCATTTTCAAAGCACCTTAGAAAATTGGGTAAATAAACATTTTTCATTAAACTATTAAAGGTATAAATTAAAGTAACTTATTGAAGGCTCATTCTGAAAGTAAGTTAACATAACAACAATAATAATAACTAGCATTTATATAGTGCTTAAGGTTTGCAGAGCACTTTACAAATATTTCATTTGATCCTCACAACAATCCTGAAAAAAAAGTGCTATTGTTATCCATTTTTATAGATAAGGAGGCTGAGGAAAACAGAAGTTGTGACTTGTCCAGGGTCAGGCAGGATTTTACCAGAGAGAGGCCTAATGGATTTCATGTCCAATCCTCCAGGTTCTACATTATCAAAACTAGGAAAGGAAATACTGTAACCCCACGATTCAGCTTTAATCATGTAATCTGTAAAATATTTTGTGGAAGGGAACTGAAGACATTCTACTCTCACATATGATTGTATTATGTTATTGTGTATAATAGACGTGATAATAAAAATAATATGATCATAATACATGGAAAATAGCTATAGGTGAGAGCTGTGGAAACCGAACTAAAGTTCTTTTAGCCCCAAGATGCTACTCCAAACTTGATAAGACTAAGTCTCTCTCATCTCACTGTGTTCTAACAAATAACTCAATTCTACTGGAGCAAGCAGGTTATTTATCCACTGAGCAGGGAAGGACTGTTTGTCACTACCCCTTCAAAGACCTGTTACATTTCTGACCCCAGTGAAGGTTGTAGAAAGGAAACCTTTTTGAGGTGATCACACACACTGTATCTCTGTGAGGCTCTTCAGGACCTAGGCAAAGCACCTTCAAATAGATGGGAGAGGGTAGAAATAATGTTTGGATTGGGAGGAACAAGTCCCCCACTCAAAATAAGATTCCCCCTACTACCAGAGTGCAATAGTTGAACCTACAATAACATAGGACTTATAGCCACAGCTTCCATGGTTCCTGATTAAGTAGATCAAAATTCAGATTTTAAAAAATGAACAAATGAATGCAAAAGAGGGCTGTTCTCTACCAAGTCCCCACCTGTACTACACTTGGAGTTTTGTTATAGTTTAATTGTCTTTAAGAAAACATCCTTAAGTGTTGTATTGTCTATTGCTTTAACCTAATATAAGTCCTCATTACCAACCATCTATACTATTGCAGTAGACTCCTTATGAGTCTTCCAATTTCATTGTCCTTTCCTCCCCCTCTCTCATCCAGCCTACATACTGCTTTCAGAGATATATTTCTCATGCACCAATCTGATCATGTCCCTCCTGAGCTCTAAAGTTTTCAATGGCTCCCTACCACCTCAAATGAAATTTCAACTCCTTTCCCTCACAATGAAAGGCCCTAAACAGCCTGGAGCTACCTTACTTTTCTAGCCTTATTTCATATTAATGACCTCTATATACTCCACATTTCAATCAAACTGGATGACTTTCTGCCCTTCAAATATGCATCAGGCTCTCACACCTCTATGTCTTCAGGATGTCTTATATGCCTGAAATGCTCACCTTCTTCATTGACTTCCTATAAATGCCAACTCATATGCCAACTCTTCCAGAAGCCTTCCCAGAATCCTCCTGTAGATTAACAACCTTCCTACTCAGACCTCACAGTCACATTCACATAGTGTAACTCAATAAAATCATGATAGCTACTTATGTTGGTGGCTTATTCCTAACTAGACTGGGAGATCCTTGAGTACAGGGGACATCTAAATTTTGTACCTAAAACAGTGCTCCACACCCAATAAGCATTTAATAAATGTATATTATTTGATGTTGATGGATATAAAATACTTAAACAATAAGAAATAAATAGTACTGATTTAACTGAAAAACTTGATCACCTGTTAGCATTTTTCAGTTATCTAATGTTATAAGTAGTCAATTACCTATTGGTATTAACTAATATTCATAGAAAGAGTGAAGTATCTACTAGAACAAAATATGGAAAACCAAATCTTGTCTTGAAGACAATTAAGAGGAACTATGTTGTTTAAATAATAAACTCATCCTTGTGTTCCTTCGATTTCAGACACAGATAAATGGCATGTTACAGAATTCAATAACTTGAGGGGAAAGACTATTAGCTATCATTATTACTCTAAGTCATAAGACAAATGGTTTTGCTGGGAGTTCTTCCTTCCATGAACAAGTTGAGGGTGCTTACTGGAATGGAGAATATTCATTAAGATACACCTAAATTAATACTACTAATAATAAAAGATACATCTAGATTTCATGACAACTCCATGAGGCCTCTGGTTTTAGCCCTTTTTGTTTTCTTACCTGTACAACTAAGGCCTCTTAGCACTAAGGAACACTATGCCCCACTTTGGGGATCAAAAGGATCAAAAGGGGAAACAAAATATGAAAAACCAAGTCTTTACCTCACTTTGGGGATTAAAAGGAATCTTGCTCATACCCCTTCATCAATAGAAGGGTGAAGGAAAAGTAGAAAGAAGAAAACTTCTAAACAGTATTTACTACTCTGAGTTAGGAAACCTGCCTGATTCCTTACACTACAATGGGATACTGGATGAAATTCAATTCAACACTTATTAAGCATCTACTACATACTAGGCACTACCTAGTATTCAAAGATGGAAATAATAGTGCCTGCTGTCTGGGAGTGGATTATCTAATAAAAAGTTCCTTTGAATTGGTAACATGCAACAGATAGTCTACACTACCCCAAGTTTCTTTTAATTTTTTTCTTTTTAGCATCCTTCCAATATGGTAACAGCCCTGCTCTAAATCTACCACAAACTCAGCTCCCACCTATAACTTTCAAACTGAAGAAGAGGAAGTTTATCATTAGAAACCCTGGAGATGAATATATTGGGACTTAGATAACCATCAACTCAAAAACAGATTTCAGGCAAAATGTAGTGAAGAATGCTAGGCATTGCAAATAATAAGGTGAAAAGTAGAAAGGTCCCTGCCTTCAAGCAACTTACAAGCATACACAAGGTTCCAGCAGGGAAGATCTCGCTCTTTTCCACGGTAAAAGAGAGAAAGGGGGAGCAGGCCCTGGTGCTGGGTGCCATAGCTCCACATTCCTCCATGAAGCCATGAAGCCATGAAGCCATGAAGCCATGAACCCATGGCCACCTGTTTCCTTTGTCCGCGGTGTGTCTAGTCTATCCTGATCCTAGGTGAAGAAGTATTAAAGATTAACAGAACAAATTACAACTTTGTGAGTGTCAAAATGTAAAGGAGCAACCAGACATCTAGCAATTGGAGTCCACTGTCTGTCAGTATCCCCAGCAACCAAGATGGGTGGAGTCAGCCCTGGGGAAGGACCTGCTTGACCTCACCCAGCAGTGAATTGATTCAGCAGTTGAAATAGTATGTTTAGTAAGCAAAGGAGCAAATCACCTATTAGCTATGCCACAACCAGAAGAGATTATGGGGGCTTAGGGTAGGGACAGGGGAAGGAGAAAATGGTTTATAGCAACCACTTCAAGTCTGATCCTGCTCTCCCCTGGGGATCACAAGGGCATGTAGAAGAGTAAGCCCAGAACCTGTGTTACATTTGGGTTTCAAGAATACCATACACAGGTTATGGTTCGTTGTTTTGGGTGTTTAGCAGTCTACACAAACTGTGCTGGTGTTATTAGTGACATCCATAATAAGTAGTTGTTATTTTTTACAAAAACAGCTTTTATACATGGATTCTTGATTTAAAAGTTTAAAATTAATTGGCAATAAACTTGTTAATTTGCAAAGAGTGTGTCCTAGAGGAATTCCATGCGCTCTTGTCCTTTAATGAAGTTATACTTGTATTTAACTGACATCTTCCCTTCTCCAGTCATGCTGCTGCTGCTGCTTCTTCTTCTTCTTCTTCTTCTTCTTCTTCTTCTTCTTCTTCTTCTTCTTCTACTACTACTACTACTACTACTACTACTACTACCGCCACTACCACTACCACTACTACTACATAACATTTATATAGTGCCTACCATGTGCCAGGCACTATGCTAACGGCTTCAAAAATACTATTCATTTGATCTTTACAACCACCCTGGGAGGGAGATGCTATTATTATCCCCATTTTATAGATAAGGAAACTGAGGCAAGCAGAGGCTGGATTTTAACTCAGGTCTTCCTGACTCCAAGTCCAATTCTACCCACTGTGACACCTACTTGCCTCTGCACCACCTAGCTATATGTTGGTAGCCACAACCTATCTGTCAACTCAGGATGTTCCATATTTTGATATACTGATGATTGCATCAAATATATCAATATTCATTTCTATAGTACATATTGCAACTCCTCCACATATTCTCACCTGGCTTTGGTACACAATTTTTTCATCAACAAAATACCATCGTCTAACATAAGTGAGTGTCCGTGAATTGGCAATAGATAAATGAATTGTAGGACTTGGCAGGATGTAATGGAACACCAGTGCGTTAAGAGAAACAACAAACATAAGGAATTAAGACAAAAAAATCAACAGGAAAAATGGTATGAAGTCATGCAGAGTGAAGTAAAGTAGAGGACTGTGGATAGGGCCCACAAGCATATAAAAAACATGCTAAGATAACCAAATGCTACTCATAGTAAATAATGTTGGTCCCAGAGAATACAAGATGAAATATAGCACCTTCCTCTCAGCAGAAAAGTTTTAATTTTTAAAAGTTTGTCTGGGAGGAAAAAGGCTGTCATTTGGTTTGGGTTCAATATTGTTCTTGGTTAGAAGGCCCAAGGTATGGCTATGGCAAGGAGGAGCGTAGTAAAGAACACTATATTGGGAAGTGACATTTTAAAACAAAAGGCATCAATAAAACACCTTTTCCTTCCATGTGACAACTAGAATAACCTTTCACTTCTATCCTTAAACTGCTAGTTCTAACCCATCCTTAAATATCCACCTCAAACTTACATATCTGTTCAATTGTAGACTAAGTCCACATGTGATCAAATGACCACTTATCAAGAATGTTGTAAATGGGATTTCTACATGAAGTAATTGAGAAACCAACCTATGTAAATGTTAAGGCCCCCTCCAATTCTAAAAACCTACTATAAGAGTCTATGATTCCTTTTTAAAAATTTTTTGTTGTTTAGTCATATCCATTACCCCATTTGGTTTTTTCTTGGCAAAAATACTGGAGTGGTTTGCCATTTCCTTCTCCAGCTCATTTTACAGATGAGGAAACTGAGGCAAACATGGTTAAGTGACTTGCCCAGGGTCATATAGCTAGTAAGTATCTGAGGTCAAAATTGAACTCAGGTCCTCTAGGCTCCAGGCCTAGCACTCTCTTTACTGTACCACCTGGGTGGCCCCTTTTTGGTTCTAGGACTAGTCTTTCTAATAGCTAAAAAAAAAAACTCCTCAATCTCCCTTTAAAACCTGCCCCCCCACCTTAAAATAAAACCTGTCTACCACCTAGTAATGATGCTTTAAGCTCTGCCATTAGAGATTTGTTAGCCTGGACACAGGAAGGTGGGTGATGCAGTTGATAGTGTGCTGGGCCTAAAGTCAGGAAGATCTGAGTTCAAATAAATCTTTAGATGCTTTCTAGCTTTGTGACCCTGCACAAGTCACTTAATGTCTGTCTGCCCTCAATCTCCCTATCTGTAAAATAGGGACAATACTTCAAGGCTGTTGTGAGAATCAAATAAGATATTTGTAAAGCATTTTGCAAACTTTAAAGTACTCTATAAATGCTAGCTATATAGGCCTTATGACCTGTAAAAATGAAAAAGTTTGGAAGGGTAGCCTAATAAACCAATAATAATTATTAAAGTCTTAGCATGACTTAATTAGAGATCTTAGTGTGAAAATACCTACCTGACCAGTTAGGTTTGCTAGAATGGGGATTGGTGGAGGTTGAAAGGGAGGAAAAACAGACTTTACAACTGTAAGGGGAAGACATTGGTTCCCATAAATACATCTGAAAATAAGACTCTTTTATAGGCATAGCTCACAACTGTGGGATACTCAAGTAGAAATCACCAAGAAGCCAGGAGAGTATGAGAGTACTAGATACCCTGAAAGGACAAGGAAGCTGAAACAGGATGGTCTCCATCATTTCTGTTACAGGTTGCAGGAGCCAGAATATTTCTAATACAACTAAAATGCCAAACACCACCAAAATGTTGTTTCAGTCAGCCAATAAGCACTTATTAAGCTCCTGTACTATGTGCCAAGCATTGTGCCAAACATCTGGGATACATAAAGAGGCAAGAGACAGTCTCTGCCCTCAAGGAGCTCACAATATAATGGGTGAGACAACAAGCAAAGAAACATATGCAAACAAGCTATATGCAGGGTAAAGAGGACATAATTAACAAAGTGCTTTCTTTACAACAGTTTAAAGGTAGAATATGTCTAATTATTCCCACTTTACAGATTAGAGAACTGAGGCTGAGGTAACTTAATGATCATCACATAGCTAGAATGTGTCAGAACTAGGATTTGTACACAGGTTTTTTTGATGCACAATGCAGAGCTCTTTCTACTTGACCTTTTGTGTACACATTCTACTTTCTTTGTATACACATTCTATTTTGCATTTGTGCAAATATTTGTATTTATTTAGAGCAGGCCAAATAACATATACTTGAACACCAAGGTTAAGGTTTTTAATAGATGGGAGCCATGGTAGGACCTTCAGGAGAAGGATATAAATAAAATAATCTTAACCAAAGTAAAGGTATCAATGCCCTCACACTAGGGGACTTCCACATACATAGTAACTCTCCTCTAAAACCCTAAGTACTCAGTTTCACAATATACTCACTTTCCATGACTGATTCCTCCATCCCACCTCAGCCACAAACAAAGATGGCCATATCCTTGATCTACAGTTGATTTATTACTCCAAACCAATCAAGAAAACAGATTATTCTTCACACACAACTTGCCTGTTCCCATCCTGAGCCATTATCTCAGAAACAAAACAGGATCTCATTTCTAGCATCTAGACCAGCCTGCAGAGGAATAATTGAGGCAAAAAATCCAGACCAAAGAGGAGCCTGCAATTCTGTCACTTTAATAGAGCTTTGTAGCTGGTTGATGGGGTGGAGTCCAGCAGCTGTCTACCCTTGTACATACCCAAACCCAGGAACTTGCAGAGTTCAGAGTAGGGGTGGGAGGCAGCAATCATACTTTGCCCTGCACCCATCCTTTTGGGAGTACTGAAAGTCCTCAGCATGTCCCTGAGATCCTTGAATAAACAACACTCAATATCCCAAGAAAGTAGCAACAGGACCAAACTAGAAATTTTCTCCAGAACACCAAGTCTAAAATCAGAAATTAGGCTGAAAGAAGAGACAAACAAAAATGAACCACATCATAATGAGCTATTTTGGTGATGGGGATGCTTAAGACAAGCACAGAAGAGAATGACTCCAAAACATCAACAAGCAATTCCTAAAAGAAAAACACAACATGGGCACAAGCTGAACTAGAATTTCTGGAAGAAATAAAGCAAGTGTTAAAAAATCTTTTTATAAATGGGATTTTGCTTGAGGTAAAAATTGGGGGAAAATGAGAACTACAGAACAAAGAATGGGAAAGTGAATTAACAGCTTGGCCTAAGAGGTATAAAACCTTGCCTAAGCAACAAAGTGAAAATTCTAATGGACCCAAACAGAAGCCAATGACTTCATAAGGCAACAACAAATATTAAAATAAAGTTAAAAGGCTGTTGGGGGAGAGCAGGAAACAGAGGAAAATGTATCTCATAGCAAAAACAGCTGACCTGGAAAACAGATCAAGGAGAAAAAAAATTAAGAATCATTGGACTATCTGAACAATATGACCAAAAAAGAAAGCTTAGACTCCTATTTAGAGCAAAGGATATAGGCTTACAGGCAAAAATAACTTACCCAGCAAAACTAAGTTTAATATTGCAAAGGGGAAAAAAAAAATGAACCTTTAATGAAAGAGAAGTTTGAAGTATTCCTGATGAAAAGACTAGAGCTGCAGAGAAACTTTGAAGTTCAAACACAGGAGTGAAGAGAAACATAAAAAGGTAAATATGGATTAACAAACAATGATAAAGGTCTAAACAAGGATAAACTGCATACATTCTAAGATGGGAAGATCATATCTGTCCCCTGTGAACACTATTATCATTAGAGTTCACAGGGGTCCAAATAGAGAAGGCCTGAGAATGGTTCTGTTACAACTTGATGATCTTAAGAAAAGAATGGAAACAGAAGGGAAGATGGCTACATTGGTGGGGGGAGCAGGGGGAGGGGGGGAAGGGAAAAGGAAGGTTAGGGAAAATTAGCTCACATAATCAGGGTGCACAAGTAGACATCTATTCAAAGACGAAAGAGGAGGAAGTGAGGAGAAATGACTGGCACTTGAACCTTATTATCATTTGAACTGGTAAAAAGAAGGAAATATACACAGAATTAGGTACAAAAATCTATTCTGCAATAAATGGGAGGGAAAAGGGAGGATGGGGCGGGGTGAGGAATTTGAGCAAGGGTAATTTAAGGGAGAGATTAGTCCTAAACAAAACAAATTCTAAAGATGTACAAAAATATTTTAAACTCTTTTTGAAGTGGCAAAGAATAGGAGTCTGAGGGAGTGCTCACAAACTAGGGAATGGGTAAACAAACTTTGGTTTATATATGTGACAGAATAATATTGTGCTGAACTCTTATCAGTGTCACAACAAACTAGAATCCCAGAGGACTAATGATGAAACATGCTTCTCATCTCCTTATATAGAGGTAAAGGACTGAGAATGCAGAATGAAGGGGAAAAAATTTTGGACAGCCAATGTAGAAATTTGTTTTGATTGACTATACATAATTGCAATGTTTATTTTTTTTTTCATGTTCTCAGTCAGGAATGGTTGGGGCAGGAGGGTTAAAAAGAAGAGCTTGGCTGATTAAAACAAGACATATATATATACACACACATATACACTTTTTTTTAATAATGAACATTTTTATTTATAGTTTTGAGTTCCAAATTTTATCCCTCCTTCCCTCTCTCCCCTCCCCCCCACCAATCGGTAAGCAATCAGATGTGGGTTATACATGTGCAATTATGTAAAACATTACCATATTAGTCATTTTGTACAAGAAAACTTGAATAAGAGAAAAAATGAAAATGGAAAATAGCATGCTTCAGTCTGTGTTCAAACAATATCAGTTCCTTCTCTGGAGGTGAATAGTATGCTTCATTGTTAGTCCTTTGGGATAAGACATATATTTTTAAAAAGATAATCCTTGCCCTTAAGAGGGCTTCATTCTAATAGAGAAGCCAATACAAGGAGGAGACAACACATGAGGAGCAGAGACCCAGGAGAGATGTTTTGGTTTGGGAAATCACCAGTCCCATGACAGGGGGCTTGACACATCTTGTCCAGTAGCAAAGGAAGTATGAGTTAGAAAGCAGAAGGGTGGAATGTCAAGTTTTAATGATCCAGAGTAGAACAGTAGGTAAAGGGCAAGAAAATGGCCATGGGGAAAGCTAGATAGGTCTTGTGGTACACCAATCAAGACAACACAAAGCTTTAAGATGTCCCAGAGTTGAGTGGTCACCCACAAGGTCTCTGTTCTAAGTCTGGATGTTTAAGAACATGGCCAGGCTACACGAGAGTGAGGCATGGAAAATAGAAAGTGTCTGGGTATGGGTGTGCGTGTGTAAGGATGTGTATATAGCAGAGAAAGACTCAGATCAGTGCTTTTAGGGATATCTTAAATAGGTGAAGATCAATAGATTTTTAAAAGGTCACAATGGGGGTAAAGGGATACATTTAAGCTATACTGGGATAAAAGAGGAGTCAAAAAAGGTGTGAGATTTAGAGCGCTGCCAACCTGTTGAATGGGATGTTACAGGGAAGCTCTGCCATGAGAAGAAAGCATGACTTGGAAACCATGTGACTTTAGCATCCGGAGGTTACCACCTGTTAGTTGTGTCAATCAAAGTTACCAGCCAATTATCTTGGAGGTGTGTGTGTGTGTGTGTGTGTGTGTGTGTGTGTGTGTGTGTGTGTGTGTGTGTATAGCCCTGTTTCCTGTCTCAAAAGAGGTTCTGGGAGAAGCCGCTCAGGCGAGGCCCTTTCCGTTCCTGGCCTCAGCTTTGGTGGGTGAGATTCGGGGCACTCTTAGAGATAGTTAGATTTTTACCTCTCTCTCCTCACCAACTTCTGATGCATTTTAATAAATATATACAAGTCTAAACTCTGGCTAAAGCTTCTAATTTAGTGTGGGTTTTTTTAAAGATTTTTTTTCCCTTTTTTTTGTTGAGGCCATTGGGGTTAAGTGACTTGCCCAGGGTCACACAGCTAGTAAGTGTTAAGTGTCTGAGGTCAGATCTGAACTCAGGTCCTCCTGACTCCAGGGCTGGTGCTCTATCCACTGTACCACCTAGCTGCCCCCTAAAGCTTCTAATTTAAGATGACCACTCATTAGATTTTAGACATCACAGCTAGAATTTTAGGCCCTTACAAAGGGATACGATGACAACAGGAGAATGAAGGCAGGACTGCTCAGTTTTTATTTTCTTTGGTTTTCCCTGCCAAGGAAAACAATCTTAGTCTGGGAGACAGCAAATAGGGAGTTAAAATTGAAGCTAAGAAGAGAGACTAATGGAGCACCCAGCTGATCCAGGCAACTTCAGGCCAGGAGGCCCAACTGAATTACATTTTAGGTACTGAAAGAACTGAGAGAAACCACTGCTGGGTGATTGTTCCAAATCTGTGGAGATCAGGAAAAGTACTATAGGACTAACTGTCCTGATTTTTAAAAAGGGAATTAAAGTGCTATCTTCAAACGATACAGACTAGTGAATTTGATCTCAATTTAAAAACATGGTGAGTCAACACAATGTGCAATCTAGACTTTCTTGTGCATTCAATCAGCAACTGTTTCTTATGTCTTATTATTTCTCTAAGACTGATGGCTTTTGCACTAGGTTCTTCTCTTATCTGGGTTATTTCTTAGACCATTCTGGAGGTTCTTGCTATTACTCCATTATTTCTGGGTGTCCCATAGAATTTATGGTCTTTTTTTGGGAGGGTTTCTAGATTGCTTTCCATTAGTGTATAGTATTTATTCTGACTTACTCCAAGTACTGGCATTCTTTTATAGTTTGATTCATTCCCACCCCAACCCTGTGTCCTCATCTCACCCAGCCAGGAAGTTTTATGGTCACTAACAGGCCCAATCCAAATAGCCATCAGTATGGAAATCTGAATCTGCTTTTTCTGACCTGGGTTTGTTTGCCCCCTCCTTAGGCAATATAGGCCCTGGGGCTCACCACATCAGTGAAGATTTTGGCTTAAAATAAAGACAATTGGTGAAGACAATTGACTTAAAGCCCTGCTGCAGGGTGATTCATTAGACAGCCTCTAGCAGCAGAGATTACGAGTATATATCACCACATGGTATCCTACCCACCTTAAAAAAACCCCAAACCTCATAGCTTATTTTTCTACTTGTGGGCTAGACTTATTGCCAGATTTTGTCTGCCTTCTTGTCCTTCACCTTTTATAACGAGACCAATTGCTTTTAAGACTTGTGGATTGTTTAGGCTCTTTCCTATCCATTGCTATGGGGTTTTCTCCTGTACAGAGTATTGGTGGTGAGCAATTTCAACGTCCTCCTCAAGTTGGGGTGTTGGAATATCTCTTGCTGCATCTAGGAAAAAGGAGCAATGATCACTAGAGGCAGAATGGCTTCATCAAAAACAGGTCATGGTAGACTCTTTATTTTGACAGAGATATTAAACTAATGAACCAAGGGAAAGCTATATAGTTTGCTTTCATTTTAACAAATTTCTGAACAAGTTTTTCCTGCAATACTTGTAGAAATGACAGCCAAATGATTCATTAATCTAGAGTAGGTACTGATTGAAGTGCCAAATCAAAAGTACATTGTATTAATAGCTATTTATCACCTTGGAGGGAAATCTCTAATGCAAGGTCCCAGGGTCTGTCTTGACTCTATGCTGCTTAGTGGGGTTTTTTTCTGTTTATTTTTACCAATGACTTGGATAAAAGGGTGATCTTGATTATTAAATATGTAGACAACATAAAAGTTCAAAACCCAAGATGCAAAAAGATCTTGGACTAAAATATTAGTTTCAATCTAATAACATGAAATCAAACAAAGATAAATGTAAGGTTTTATGCTTAGTTTCAAAAAAAGAGCTACTTCATAAATAGAAATTAAAGGAGATATAGCTAGTGATTTAGAGAGGCTTAGTATATACAAGGCTGGGTGTGGGGTTAATAGGGGGAGTGATCATCTTGCTGTATTTGTTCTGGCCAGATCAATTCTGGAGAACTGTTTTCAGTTCTGAATGCCACATGTTACAAAGGACATTGAAATGATGGTTAAATCCATGGGAGTCAACTAGGTTACCAAGAAAAGGCAGAGGACCTAGTACAGAACCTCGGAGCAGGGTGAACAAAGTGGTAAAAGAAGAGGGGATATACATCCTGGAAAATACACAAAAGGACACTAAAGTGTTAGGTCTATGACACTTGCCTGCTCAAAAATCTTCAGCATCTTATTATTTCTAGGATAAAACATAGACTTCTCAATCTAACATTTAAAACTATCTATGGCTTAGCTCCAACCTCCATTTCCAAACTTACTTTTGCCCCCTTTTATGAACTCTATGCTCTAGCTCAGCTGTCCTACTGTTACATAAAACCCATATTCATATCTTTACACAAGTAGTCCTTCATAACCTCCTTACTTCTACCTCTGATTCACCAAGTTCTTTCAAGGTTCACCTCAGATTCTTGGACATTCAAGAGGTACAACTAGGTTCCAATAATGACATTCTGTAAAGCGGTAAAATTGTCTAACTTCATGCTATTTGATGTTATAATCATATGTAAAATATGCTAATTAGTTCTAGACCAATGGAAATGTGCAATGAAATTTATAAAAATACATTTTTAATATTCTTGTTAACCTAATATAACAGCAAAGAATAAGAAAAAATATTTTTGATTTGAGTTTATTATAAAGGAATAAAGCAAAATTTAAAAATGACTACTGTATCTAAAAAAAAAGCTTACAATGATGATACAACAAAAACATCTTTATTCTTGTTTAATATATTTTAGCAGAGTAGGCTGAACTGTCTTTTTCTTTAAATCCTCATACATATGTTGGTAGGTACAGAGAGCTTTATCCACATCTTGTCGAATCTGTATGCTTCGACTGACGTTAGGATCAGCATTCATAATTTTTTGCTTCATGACTTCTACAGCTCGAAAGATATCTTCCAATTCCTTGAGAGTGAACTCCTTCATCTGCACATTATCTGATTCTTTGGCATCATAGTTGGCTTCTTCAAACACTTTTTGTTGTTCTAAATGAAGATCATTATCAAGCAATTCCTCTGAGTGTGAAATAAGCAATTCTTGGACATCGCCATTTTCTAGTTCATCAAAACCAAGCTTTTTTCCAATGTTTGTTATTTCTTCTATAACAGTCTGTTTTTGAGGGGGGAAACCCTCAAAATTATTATTTGCAGAGTGTGGCAAAATGTGTTTCCACACCGGGATATCCTTCTCTACACTGGCTGCCTCTCTGGTAATTTTAGCATTATGCAATTGAAGTCGATTTTTAAAGCGATTAAACCAACCAACGCTTGCAGCAAAAGTTTCTTCACTATCCACTTCATTTCCATTTTCTTTTACTGCCTTAAATAAACTTGAAGCTTTTGTCTGAATGGCTGCTCTGGTAAGAGGAATGCATTTTTTATTGCAATCTTCAATCCATACAGCTAACAGACGCTCCATTTCTATCATTGTAATACTTCTATTTCTTGTAGTTGTTTGCAAACCACAAAAGGTTGATGCAACTTTGCCTTTTTTTTTAATTTCACCTGCATGTTTTATAATATTCCGTACTGTAGATTCAGGCATTCCTATATCTCTTCCTATTTTAGAGTTACTATGACCACGTTCATGTCGTTCAATTACATCAAATTTTTGTTCTAATGTAATAACAAGTCTCTTCTTTTTTGTGTTGGCAACATTACCACCTGAAGTGTTCTTCCTTTCCTCCATTTTATTACAGGCTCTTTTTAAAAAAATTAACACACATCTGTTGATAACATGGTATGCAATGGCACATCACATCCACGTTCAATGATAGGCAAGTACAGACTGATGATTTAGTGGCTTTTTAATAACCTTGCCTAGCTCCCACATATCACATTAATTGAATTTTTGCTTACATTAAATGTAACCTGGTATCTTTTTAGAATCCACACTAAAGGAATTCTGCATTATTCAAACACATATTCATTATGATCTAGCTGTCGGTTCCTTCTGATTTAAGAACTTCAAGCAAAAGCTGAATGAACACTTCTCTGGGATGTTTTTTAAAGTGTTTTCTTGTTCAGGTATGGACAGAATCATTGATGTTCGGAGGTTCCTGTGAAATAAAAGCAATTAAAAAAAAGATAAGTGTTTAAAAATAAGATAGGCTTCTTTGATCTTTATGGCTTCAATTATTTTCCTACAACTAGTGATATAGTGTGCTAGTGATATAGTAACTAGTACATACAAGGTCCACACAGTGTTTTAACAGTTAAAATATAAGGGAGGACAGGGGAAAGCTTGAATGCCAGATGTGCCATGCATTTACCAGCCACATAAATATGCATGTTTAGCTGTGACCTGCCAAGCCCCCAAATTGGTTTCTCTCAAGATTAAGAGCTTAGTATAGTGCCTGGAAGATAGTAGGTGCCTAATAAATGTTTACTGTTGCTGAATGATTGAAAATTAAGATAATCAATTGTCAAACAGTCATTCTTTGTTCCCTCCACATAAACAGACTGTTTCAGAGGGCAGCTTGGGGTCATTTACAGTATTTCCCAAATGCATACAGGAATAAATGTACGTGGCATAAAAGATACCATCCAGTAAATGTGTTATGTAAGAAGCAAGTGCTTGGTAATAAGCACAAGAAATTTTTTAAGAGAGTCAACATAACACAGATACCCAAAGGAAAAAAGATCTGGACAAATACTACTAGGACTTTGGGGAGACTATGAATCCTAAGGTTTGGGGGGAAGTCACATACAGAATTAAGCATGTCTAGACTGTGATCTGAACTAATGGCATATAGACCCAATAAGATATAAAGCCACTTAATTATTAAAGTATACCCCTGCATTAGTCTCTAAAAATGTAGCCACATGCCAAAACAGTATACTAAATAGATTCACAATGTTTTATATTACTTCTGAAAGGCTAGCAAAAGAATTTAATTTATTGTAGCAATCAAATGTTCCAAGAGGTCAGGACAGACACTATGTGTTAAGAATATTTGAGCACCAATAATTTTATCTATACAGAATATAAAAAAAAAAACCACTTCTTACACGTACAATACTACATACTTCTGTAACTCCACCAGGCACTCAAAATACTGGACTGATCTCAGAAATTTATAGTCTGAAGAAGCACACATGTGTATACTTCAAAATTGTTGTATACAAATTGCATATCCTCTCTTATACCATATCTGACCTTTCCTTCCCATGCTGCTGTACTTCCCATATCTTGGGGGCTGCCTTTGTCCACACTTCCCTCTCTTTCACCCTAGGTCCCACTGTCTCCAGAATCAGGTAGAATAATTTTGTGGTACCTGCTGGAGAAGAAGGGGTGGGAAGGTAGTCTTGAGCATAATTATATGCAAGTCAGTCTCAAAAATTTGGAAGGATTTGAAGATGCTTCTCCAACATGTTAGGCACAACCCACCTAAGTTCATTAATTGCTTCTCCTGAAGCTGACTGTAGCTGAAGCAATCAATGCATAGAAATATGATCAAAACCTCCAATCCCTTTACCACCTTCAGTACTTCTCCAGGCCATCATCCCTGCTGGCTTCACTTTCCTCCCTCTCGAATCTCAACCCAGTTGTTAGTCATTTCAATTCTACACTGTCCTTTGCCCCACAGTCCTTTGCCCTCTTGTCCTACCATCACTCATCTCTTGCCAAACCTTAGGCCTTTTTTTCACCCCTACATCTATCTATCTGCATCTGCTTCTACACACACTGTATGAACACACAGCTAGGAATCTCATAGCCCTGCTGACTAGGCATGTTACAAATTCACGATTTAGCCTCTTGGGCCCTCACTGCAGCAAGGCAGTGCACTGATTTCTTCCATTCCCTATATCAATCTCTACAGAAGGTATTCCAAATCTCTTTCCTTCTTAAGCCACTCCTTCCTTCATCTCTTAGCTGAGCATCTTAGCTCTTATTTTTCTGAGAAAACTGCAACCATCTGCCATGAGCTCCTCCCATTCTCTTTATCTCAAGACACCATGACATCATCTCCCACTCTCTCCTTCTTTACCCCCAGTCTTTGACAAAGAGATGGCCTTTCTTCTTACCTAGCCTAACCTGGCATGTACTTGATTCTGCCCCTTTTTATCTTTCCCATTATACTGTATCTCAATCATCCCCCAGCCTTCTCAAATCTTCAACCTCCACCTAGCTACTGGTTCCTTCCCTACCCTAAAACAAAAAAACCCAAGCAAAACCCTTTATTAAACTCTACCATCACCTTCTCAAGTAAACTCCTTGAAAAAGATGTCTCCACTTGCTGCCTTTACTTCTCCTCAACTCTTTACAATTCTGGTCTCCAACCTCATCATTTAACTAAAATTACTCTTTCCAAAATTACTAATGATCCTTAATTATAGAATCTAATTCTTTTCTCAGTACTCATCCTGCTCATCAGCTGCATTTGGATTTTCATGATACTACTCACTCTTGATTCTCTTCCTACCTATCTAACTGCTCCTCAGTTATATCACACCCCCTAAATGTAAGTGTTCCCCAAAATTCTTTCCCAAGCTGTCTTTTCTTTCCCCCCATACTCTCTTTGGTAATCTCATCAGATTTTATGGGTTTAACAATCATCTCCATACAGATGAAAAGTGTGTACACATCTGCACACTAGCACATCCATACCCACATACCACATCCAGCCTCAGTTTCCCTTGAACACCTTTAGTCCCATATTATCAAATGCCTATTGGACATTTTCAACTGGATGTCCCAGAACACATCTCAAACTCAACATGTGTAAAACTGAACTCATTACCCTTCCCCCAAAACACTCTCCTTTTCAAAGTTCTATATTTTTGTTGAAGGTACTACCATCTTTCCAATTGTTCAGGTTTGTAATCTCATTATGCTTAACTCCCCTTCAAAGTCCTTTTCTTTCTTCAAGGTACAATTCTTGCACCATTTGTATACAAAGTCTTTCTTGATCCCTTTAACTCATAGTTCCCTTCCTCCCATACTACCTTTTATTTAACTTTGTATTTATTCACTTTACATTTATGCTGCATATATTCATATGTGCTTAATAAATGTCTATTGATCAATCCTACAGAAACTTAAACTGTGGTGAGCAAATTACATGGGACAAACAACAATTCTGATATGATTTCATTCTCTAACAGCAGTGGCCCTGTGTGTGCTTTTATTGACACTAGGCTGATCTTGACCAAATGAAATCAAATTAACCTGGTTTCCAACCTTCAGTTAGTTCTCTGTCAATTGAATGCTGGATTTAGTGTCATACACACATATTTCATTGCTCTTTTCTTGGGATTTTAAAGAATGGATATTACTCCAAGACAATGTGCAAAAGTTATGTTCCTGAAGAGCCTAGTTTCATAACTTTAAAGATACTGCAATGAATGACTGTTGATGTGAGGAAGCCAGTGTTTCAAACTTTATTCAAGTCCATAAAATCATGGGATCAGTAAAGAAAAGTGCATCAGAAAAAAAAAAAAGAAGAACTGGAAAACTATAGTTGCAAAGCAGTCTAATTAATCCTCGGAAAACAAATAACTTCAGAGCCATTAGGCACATGGCAGAACTGTTACTGATTTCCCCATGAAAGGCATAAGCATCCTGAAATCAGAAGAAAAAGGATACCAGCAAAATTTTAAAACCTTTGCTGACTGTATATAGGTCCAGTACTGTACCTAGCGTATTAGGACTGACCTGGGCTTATGCTGGGGATTGGTTTATGGAAATTATTTTTAAAATAACTTTAGCATAGAACTTAGTTGGATTATTTTATATTAAAAACGTATTGTGCAGGGGCAGCTAGGTGGCGCAGTGAATAAAGCACCGGCCCTGGATTCAGGAGTACCTGAGTTCAAACCCGGCCTCAGACACTTGACACTTACTAGCTGTGTGACCTTGGGCAAGTCACTTAACCCCCATTGCCCCCCCCCCAAAAAACCCCAAAAAACAAACAAAAACTTATTGTGCAATAATTTCCCCCAGTAAAATAAAAACTTCTTTTTTTTTGCAGGGCAATGAGGGGGTTAAGTGACTTGCTCAAGGTCACACAGCTAGTGTCAAGTGTCTGAGGCTGGATTTGAACTCAGGTCCTCCTGACTCCAGGGCTGGTGCTTTATCCACTGTGCCACCTAGCTGCCCAAAATAAAAGCTTTTTGAGGAGAGGATTTTGGTTTTTATTTTGTCTTTGCTAGCACCTCACACAGTGCCACACACTTGATAGATTGAATTGGTTGGTCTGGGAACTCTCAGGTGAGACAAGTGGTCAGGGAAACTTTATGGGAGTGATTCTAAGTGAGAAGTTTGGACAAGCTGATCACTACAGGTCCATGAGCTCTAAATCTATGAATCTATGAGCTAGGCTTAGAAAGAATAGATTTAATTCTAAGCATGGAGAATGACATAAATAAATGGAGATGATGAAGGACAGTATGAGCAGTGGACAGCCCGACTAGAGAATAGAGAATGTAAAGGGCAATAACAAGAGATTAAATGTAGGAAGCCAGGGACAGGTGAGAAAAAAGCATTCCAAGTACAAGGGACAGTTAGTGAGTGTCGAGGCAATATAAGATCCCGTGTGAGCAATAGCAAGTAAGCCAGTGTGGTTGGATTGTGCCTGTAAGGAAGGGAAGGAAGTTATGAAGAGATTAAGGAGAAGAAGAAAATAATAGTGGGACGATCAGGCAGAGAAATAGGAGGAAATGGGATCGAGTGTACAAGTTTAAGGGTAATCTTCAGCAAAGGGAAAGACAAGGAGGGGAAGAGAGAAGGGGTAAAGAAAGGAAGAAAATGGGAAGGGAGAGAAGAGGAGGAAGAAAGGAAGGGTAAAAGGAGAGAGGGGGAAAAAGGAGGGAGGTAAGGAAAAAAGGGAAAGAAGAAAGGAGGGAAGAAAAGAAGGAAGGAGGGATGGTAAACATTTATCAAGTTCATCAAGTTTATCAAGTATGTGTCAGGCACTGTACTAAGGAATTTACAAACATTATCTCATTTGATCCTCAGAACATTTCTGGGAGGTAGTTGCTATTATTCCAATTTAACAGTTAAAGAAACTGGGGCAAACATAAATTAAGCGACTTGTCCAGGGTCACACAATTACTAAGTGCCTGAGGCCATATGGCAGCTGAGGTCTTCCTGACTCCGGGCCCAGGGCTCCATCCACTGCTGCCTCCGAGACTGGAGGGGCAGAGTTGGATTTATTTCATCAACAGTAAACGAAAGTAGTTTGATCTTCAAAGTCATAAAGTAGCTGAGAGCTCGGTTTTAGCCGAGACAGACTTTAGTTTGCCTTTATTGAGGGCAAACAAACAAAAAACAGCTGCCAAAGCAACACCCTTTAACGGTGCACCTGATAAAGGCATCTTATTGGCTTTCAGAAGAAAAAAACAAAACAGTAACGCATTCTTATGCTCACTCCTTACTTTTCTAAAAATAAAAACCTATATAACAAGATGACTAAGGGAATTCAGCACCCCCCCCCCCCGCCAAAAAAAAAAAAAAGCAAAGAGAAAAAGAACGCCTAAGGTGAAGAAGCTGAAGACAAGTGGACCGGCAGGCACAATAGAGAAGGCCGCAATGGAAGGGACCAGATCTATCCCCGCTTCCTCCCCCTTCCTGGGCAGAGCACTAGAGTCAGGGACGGCAGGTGTAACCTAGCACTTCAAATCCGGGCCCCAGCTGTCGGTAAGTGGGCCTACTTCTGCCCCGCCCCCTCAGCCCCTCCCTCCCACCGCACCCACAGGCCCCCTCCACAACAACACCCCAGTAAGGCGTTCATAGAGCTATAGTTTAACTATATGGAATCCCTAGGGTCCGTAATTGTAAGAAACAAACACCGTGGCATTTTCTGACCTAAACTGCTCATTTTCCATCTTTAGTCTGACTACAGAGTTAAGACCGATTCTCCGAAGCGCGAACGACTCACCTCGGAGGAGGAGCCGCTTCGGAGCCCTACATGTCGGAAGCCATTTCCCTTACTTCCTGTCAGGGAGGCGAACGGGAAGGGGGGGAGGGACAGAGGGCGGGTCAGGCTTTTGTGTCCGAGGCCTATGGCAAATGGGCGACTTCTCCGCGGCCATGGCAACGGCCCTAAGTTGGGAGGAAGGGACAGCCTCCTATTGGCTAGAATCTTTCGAGAAGGCTCGAGAAGACGGAAGCGGAAGTGGCACGTGGTAAGGGGAGGGGTTGGGGAGAGCCGGCGGAGGCGCCGGGGAGTAAATGCCGCAGATTCTGGAAAGTTCTCATCAGGGATCTACATAAAGCTGAGGAGGCTGGATTTCCCTTCTGTTTGGGCCGGAAGCTTGGAGCGTACGCTGCGACCTGGGAGTGAAGGCAGGAGCAGGTGTGCGAGACCGACCGGGCGCGCTAGACCAGCAGACGGAGCGGGCAAGCTGCAGGGGGCACGTCTGTCTTTCTCCCTCCCTCCCCCCCACTCCGCCCGGCGCCCTGAGTCGGTGCTGTCAGAGCATTTCCAAGCTGAGCAGGCGCGAGACGGCGGTGGCAGCAGCGGCAGCGGCGGCGGTATCAGCAGCAGCAGCAGCAGTCCAGCAGCAGCAGCAGCGCTCGGGGGGGACCCAGCGGGAAGCGGCTCGTGGGGAGTAGAAGGGAAAAGCATCAACCTCAGCTACAGCCATGTCGGTGGTGGGGCTGGACGTGGGCTCCCAGAGCTGCTACATCGCAGTGGCACGGGCCGGGGGAATCGAGACCATAGCCAACGAATTTAGCGACCGGTGCACCCCGTAAGTGTGTGCGCGCCCCAGGGCAGCCGCGACTGGTGCGGGGGTGAAAAAAAAAGCGGCTTTTGGGGGCGAGGGGCCCCAGGAGAAAGCATGGAGAAGGGGAAGGGGCCGGGGAGAGGAAACCAGGTGAGCGGGGCTTCTCCCTTTTCCACGCGGATCCCCCCCATCTCCCTTTTCTGAACCCCGGGGTCTTAAGTTTGGGACTGGGAAGAGTGGGCGTGACCCACTCTTGAATACGGGGGGCGCACTGGGATTTCTGAGGGAAGGCTCATCCTTAGCATTCTCCTCCTGGGAAGGGAATGGGGGTGGTGCTGGGTGGGTAGCAGCTTTCATTCATTCGTTTTCCGTTTGTTCATTAACTTTGGGGGGATCCGACTGCGACAAAGCCCCAGCCTCTGCCTCGGTCTCTTTAGCCGGCTCCCATGGAGGTGCTTCGGGCGTCCGCCCACGCTTTCCCCCCACCCGGCTTTTGCTTTCTCCGGAGCCGCCTCCAGCCCGCCCGCCCTGCCCCCTTCCCTTCGCCCCGGCAGCCAGAGCGTGGATCTTAGCGCCGCTCCGCGGAGCAGCAGCGTCCTACCGCGGCCGCGCGCTCCTCCGTCTTGGAAGCTTCCAGATCTGCCCGTGCTCCCGGGGTGCGGGCGGGAGGGGCCCGCCCCTCACAGACGCCCCCTCCTGGCGCGCGGGGCCGCTTCGGGGGGTGACCGCCTGCGAACCTGCCGGAGGGGCTGCGGCGGGGGAGGTGCTCTCGGCTGCGGCCCTAGGATGTTTGCGGGGCTGGGAAAGTTGGGCCGAGGGGAGGCAGACCCCCGGTACAGGGTGCAGAAGGAACAATGCAGGGTGGTTTGCCCATGGCCCAGAGCCTCTGAAGCCATGCGGTGAAGGTGAGGAGCCTTGTGCTAGTTGTCAGGGGAGATGCTAGGAACCCCCCCCCCCCACGCACTTAGCGATGGGGTAGCTTGAAAGGCTCCCGCCATTGGCGAATTAACGAAATTGTGTCCAGCACGTTGTCCTACATAGGGACTCCCGGAGCACGGGGGCGGCTGAAAGGCAGTCCTTGTTCTGGTCCCTCAGGTATAGCCACCATCTTGTGCAGATTCATATAAAACTAGATACCTGTGAGGAGGCAGACGATTATTCTAGGCATGAAGTTTGAAGATGCTTATTTATCATTGCTAGGGCCAGGCACGCCTCTAATAGACATTCTCCACTAGGGTCGGTCTGCCAGCCGCCCCCCCTCCCCCCAGACCACCACCACCCCTTTTTCCTTCTCAAAGAAACCTTTTTTTTTTTTTAATTGGAGTAGGGACAAAAAAAAACCCGTCAGTAATAAACGATTTCCTAGTGAATTAAATTAAAATAAGGTCTTACTTAAATATCCTCCCAAATTAAAGCAGTAGGGAAATCTGGAGTGTTTGTCTAATGTGAAGTTAAGAAAATGTATTTAGTTACTTGCATTAGATGTCTCCCCTTCCCCACTTTTAAAAAAGTTAAATGAGTAAATACATGTAATCCTACATTTGTGAAACTACTTTTTAACTTTGGGCCTAAAATTGTAGAATTTTAGAACTGAGATATATAAATTATCTTGGCTTGTACCCAGGGCAGGAAGCTCTGTAGTACCTGCTGCTCTACTGGTGTTTTTCCATCGTCTCACAACTTCTGGTTTCACTTCTAAGGCCATTCGCATTGCCATTCTCCATCCTTCAAGTATTTAGTCTAGGAATCTATTTTTTTTTCTTTATAAACTATGTTGACTTTAATGAAATGTGTTCCCCTTTTTGGGGTCTTTACTGTGTGTGGTGTTTTATTTTCAGTGACAGTAAAGTCTGTATATAGGTCCCTTTTAACCTTCATTAGGTATGTTAATTTCAGTGGTACTCAGATACCACTTGCTTGTATTTTGAACTACAAAGAAAATTTGCTGATCCTTCTGTATACATAAGTGCCACAAGAGAACATGAAAGATGATTGGTATGAATATGAAAGATTGGTAGTAGTAGTAATAGAGGGTGAAAATAATGGAAGTGTTGTTGATGTCAACTGTAGGTTAAAGACTAATATTCCAGCCCCTGGTGGTCCACAGCACATAAAATGGAGAAGGGAATGACCCTCAATACATTGTCCTAGCCTTCTTTCCTGTTCCATTTCCTTGCTTCCTTTTCTGGGGCAATGAGGGTTAAGTGACTTGCCCAGGGTCACGCAGCTAGTAAGTGTCCTGAATCCAGGGCCACTGCTTTACCCACTGGGCCATCTAGCTGCACCCCCCCCAGCCCCCGCCCCATTTTCATTCAGAAGGAGATGAGGAAAATCTGAAAAAAAATTTTAGAGGAAGGTATTTAAATAAGTTATCACCTAGTGATATTTCCCATGGTAAAGATGGTATTTGATATTGCTGCTAAGTGATATTCCTAAATGCTTGGCATCAGTAACCTTACCCTTCAGAATTATTTTATTTGTGCTCTAAAGACCCAGAGAATTGCCCTTACAGAGCACATAGTTGTGGCATTTTCTCTAAACCTGTCTGTCTTCTAACATGATACCATATAAAGGCATTATTAAAATAGGCTGGCAAGCATGACTTGGTCATTCCTCCCTGGAGCTCATTGTTTCTGTGGCTTCACTTGAAGCCAAGGTTACAGCTAGATGATTATCCTTAGTGCCTTGCAAATTGCCTGTTAATGTTCCTTTATATTGTTTTAAATGTGGCTTATATTTTTTCCTTAGATCAGTAATATCATTTGGATCAAAAAACAGAACAATTGGAGTTGCAGCTAAAAATCAGGTATGTCCTTTTGGGAAGGAACAGTTCTAATCGCTTATTAAGGAAATGAACAGAGCAAATAGAAAAATTATTAATCTGAATTGTCTATAAATAATTAATAAATGTATGTGTAAGATATGCCAGTGAATGCTGAAAGCTACAGGCCTTTATTGGCCCCTTATCACAAGGCCTAACATCAGACAGTCAAGGGCAATGAAGGATGTTTGGGAACATCCCTAGAACCTCAGACACAGTGTCCTTATGCCAAGAAGGAGGAGGAAGGTAAGGAAGTCAGCTGAGGCGTTGTGTGCTCTGTCCACTTATTTTGATATCAAGAACATCTGGGTCAACCTGGAGAGGGTTTTATAGAAGGGGACAGGATCTTAAATGGGTTTAATTGGTTTCCATTCTGACATAACAAGTAAAGTCGAGACTTTATTTCATAGGACAGAAGTTTCCAAGTTAGTTTATACCAACACAGGGCACGGGTACCAAGGAGATACAATCAAGCCTTATGTGTCTTAGACTTCCAGTGCCCTCCTTTACCGAGGACAGGGATTTGGAGCTATCATAGGACATTACATCAATTCTTGACCTTTTTGTTTTATTGAATGAGATACCATGCACCTACTGTGGGTTTTGGGGGGTGGGGGAGGCAGCAGCAGGGCAATGGGGGTTAAGTGACTTGCCCAGGGCCACACAGCTAGTAAGTGTCTGAGGCCGGATTTGAACTCCGTTCAAATGGCCATGGCCAGTGCTTTATCGACTGCACCACCTAGCTGCCCCCCCCTTTAAAAAAATTTTTTTTATTAACCTACTGTAATTTTTAACATTTTTATGTTCATCTAGTATTTCCAATTTCTTGTTTCATTTTTAATAGTGCTCAATTTTATGTCATTTAGCCTCTGGGCCCCAGTTTTCTAACTTATGTAATGAGGAGGTTGAACCTTAGGTCTCTTTTGGCTCAAGTGAAGATCCAACAAAATGAAGAGCAAGGGAGAGACATGAAGTCAGAAAAAAACAAATAGATAATAGGTAGAGCAAGCTCTGTATATAGAGCGAAATTCCTTTGTAACCTTGGGGGATATTGCTATTTAAGACAGTCCAAGACATCCCTGTTTAGTCATGGCAAGGAAAGTTGACTCCAGGGCCATACCTGGCCCATTAATAATCTTTGCCATCTGATGCAAAGAGTTTTTATAGGAGAATATTGACAAGATGTTTTTTGAAAGCATCTTGATTAAAAACTAATACCCAAGCCCTTGGTGGTCTGTACAGCACATGAAATTGAGAAGGGAATGATACTTGGCACATTGTCCCAGTCTTTTGTTTCTGGTCCCATCTTCATTCAGGAGGAGATGAGGAAAATAGTTATGGGTCAGTTCGGGGTCAGTTTTAAAGGAAGATATATAAATAGCAACTTTGTTTATCACTTAGGAATATTTCACATGGTACTGTTAGGTTTGAGAACAGATAAGTCTGAAGCTTTATTTTGCTTGAACTTTATTATAGTCAGCCCCAAATAGAGAGGGAAAGCTATTCTCTCAACTTAACATCCTAATTTTCGCTCTAGTGCTGTGACTGATTGGTGAGGGAGGGACTTGATACAGAAGGCCCCCTACTTAAAAGAGATCACTTTGATTTGGAATCCTACAAGACTTAACTCAAGGAGGCAGCATTTAAAAAAAAAATCAATAATTATATTAAAAGCTTTCAGGATTCTAAACAAATTAATGAGTCTTTGTACTAATCTATATTTGAGGAGATTTTTTTAAACTAGTGAGTCCTTGATCTTGTATATGAATGCATTTCCAAACCCGTAGATCTCCAAGAGATATTACTAAAGCTGTTGTGTTTTATATTTTTTAAAAGAAACTTCGTAAACTGAAACAATAGTTTTATGATGTTAAACATCTTAAGTGCCAATATAGTATTTTCTTGTTAGACTGCAAGCACTGAAAGGACAGAGCCATTTTCAGAAGTTTAAATATGTTCTGAATTGTCCATTCCTCTTTTTATTAATGTGGATAAGTAATTGAGAAACAGTTGTCAATCAACAAAGTATATTTAATCAGAATTTCATATCTCTATTTACATAAAGAATATGTGATTCTGTGTAAGGGATATATAATTTTGTGTGTATATGTATATTGCATCTCTTCTGTATGCAGTAGATCATAGGTTGTGATCTGATATGGTAAGGACCATAGAGGTGATCTAACCTAACTGTCTTATTTTACAAAGAATGCCTAAGCAAGTTGTGACACAGGTAATAACCTCAGTTGCTGGGATTGCAACTCAGTCTGATCTGGTTCCACATCCAGTACACTTTGCACAATACACTCTCTTCTTTGAGAGTTGCTGTCACTAAAATGACAGATCACCACCCTGTGGCTGGCCTGATAATGAGCCTCTGAATTTAGCTAGTCTGATCTGTGGATAGCAGATATGAAGCTTTTCCAGCTTGGTAGGACTGGCCAAACTTGAACCCTGTTGGCAGTTTTCAAGAACTTTAGTTGGAGGCTCATATTAGTCTTCATACTATTTAACTAAAACAGGATTAGAATATTTAAATAACACTCTTATCTTCATTTGTGTGTTAACTGTCATAGTTCTCGACACATGAAACAGGACACCTAGAAATCAAATGAAATGACAAAAGATTGATGCTCGGGGATTTATTCATATTCTTAAATGTACTGTGATCATTCTGAAAAGTTCACTAAACATCTTGGTGCTATATGACACAATTTCTTAGTGCTTTTTAAGCAGCAAGAAGTCCATTCCTTTGGCTCCTCTTGGCTTCCTGTCAGAAAAGAAAAAAGGCAACAAAAGAAATTAAGCCATTCTGTTTATTATTTTTATCGAAAGAATGGTGAGCAAGTTTAGTGCTCAGGGAAGCTTAGTGACCTCGGATCTTCTGGGATCCAGGTGTATGTGCCATTACCAGGGTTGTTTTAACTACTAATGTAGGGTATTGTTCCCAAGAGGTGGAGAGGAAGGCAAATAAACACCTTAAACTTTTTTCCTTTCAGCAAATCACTCATGCAAACAATACAGTATCTAACTTCAAGAGGTTTCATGGCCGAGCATTTAATGACCCTTTTGTTCAAAAAGAAAAAGAAAATTTGAGTTTCGACTTGGTTTCCATGAAAAATGGAGGTGTTGGAATAAAGGTAATTAATGGCATCATTGTTTTCTTTTAATCTGGTAAAGAAATTATTCATAATTGAAAACTGGTTGATCATAGAAACTATTCTTTTGCTTTAAAAAAAAATCCAGCTTGCTATAGACTTTTGTAGCTGCAACCTCACTTTTCATTTACTTTTAGTTTGGAGAATAGTAGATAATGTAGATTACATATGCCCTTAAAGCAATTTGTCAATCCCCAACTTATTGGAAATTCTCAAACTGCTAAAAATTAAGTGGATTTTAAAAGCTAAATTGATTTTTCAGTGTATCTAATCATAGGGCTTGTTATATTTCTTCATGTTCTAATACCAGTCTTTTTTTTTTTTTCTTTTTTTTTGGTGGGGCAATGGGGGGTTGAGTGACTTGCCAAGGGTCACACAGCTAGTAAGTGTCAAGTGTCTGAAGCCGGATTTGAACCCAGTTCCTTCTGAATCCAGGACCAGTGCTTTATTCACCATGCCACCTAGCTGCCCCTCTAATAACAATCCTAATGATTTTACTTTTGCTATAGTGTTAGTTTACCCTAATAGTAATTCGTATAATTAGGAATGGAAGCAAATTACTTATAACTGCTATTACTTGTAAGGTGTCTCTGAAAGTACCTCAGCCTCCAGGGGGAAAAGGTGGGGTCGAGGCTTAAATATGATAAGGAAATTGGAAGTATAAAAAAGAATTGAATTACAATTTTATAACAAAATAGCTTAGAAAATTAGGGTTTAAGTATTTAAGGAAAATAGACCTCTAAGTCAGGCCACACAACGTGTTATAGTTGAGGTAAGAAATTAGGTATGTTTTCAATTCATAAAATCTTAAGAGTTTGAAGATACTAAAACTATCTGGTGTTTGGAAATTGAGTTTTACAAACTAAATAGTTTTGTATAATTGCACAAAAGCACTGGAAGGCAGCAGTTTATCAGGTTAATAACTTTGCTTTCCTCAGGTATATAATAAAAGAAGTTGGTTGAATTGAACTTTTGATTTGTGTAGCAGTTGTAATCTATAAAAACTTCAAAGGATAAAACAATCCCACAATTTAATCTTTTATTTATAATAGAAACATTTTCTGGACATTGATATTCAATTCTTTGAAGAGAAAAAATGGATATAGACTTTCTTCCATTGGAAATGTGCTTTGTATCTACTTTAGGATCTGTGCATTGTGAATATAAAGACCCTTTGAGGAAAGGGAAACAATAGGGCATGTACTAATACTGCAAGGTAAATTAAATGCTGTGGTCTTTTTGCTTCCTCTTTCCCTAATAGGTAATGTACATGGATGAAGAGCATTATTTTAGCGTGGAACAAATAACTGCAATGCTGTTAACCAAGTTAAAGGAAACTGCTGAGAACAACCTCAAAAAACCAGTAACAGACTGTGTTATTTCAGTAAGTAGTTGGATTATAATAGATCAGAAAGACAATTATCTGCTTTCTCATAAAATACAGGTGATAAATTTAGATTTCTTTAGTCCCTCCCAACACTGTTGTAGCTATATTGGGGACCACCTCTCTCCCCACCCGGAAGAGTATGCAAGAGACTAACTCTTAATCTTGTTAAATTTTGCCACAGAAAGTATATTTTTAGGGCTATGATTATGGCTAGGCACTTTTGGAAATCTTGTGAGCTGCTATCTGGGCCTATCTCTATGATACTACCTACTTAGAGATATTTGCACATCAGGACATTGCCAGCATCTAGATAGGTGGAAAGTGGCATTGACCTTGTGTCAACATTTTGAATTGAACAGTTCATAAATGCTTTAGTATGATACAAAAATAGCTTAACAGTATCCTTTATGCGAATTACCTGTGAGTTGCCTAATATGTCAACTAAAAATATGGTATCAGTTTGCAAGATAGAAAGGTAATATATATTTCTTTGGGACAGTTAATCTATCCCTCCCCCTAAAGGGGAGGGTATTATTTGGAAAAGTATAATTGTGGCAAATCAGATGATGATAAACAGACTGGGGTTTTTTTTTGGGAGGGGGGGTGTTGCCACAAATTTATTTGCAAGCATGTTAAATGATTTGACATTTTATAAAACCTGAGACTAGGTCTCCTTCTTGCTCAAGATGAAAGTCGAGTGGCTACTTATGGGCCTAATCCCAGTCTGATTAGCCTGGAAGCTTTATCCTGTTCTTTTTTCAGTATGGGCCAGTTTGCCCCTGCTGTTGAGGCAGGGTTGGTGACCCCTCCCTACCAGAGGCTCACCAGATTGATGGCAGAATTAGATAGGACAGATACCCAGTGGACTAAGCCCAAACCTAAAGCAAACCAGTAACGGATCCATACTTACACCGTAGCTTCACTATTGATTTCTTTAGAGACAGAATAGCTATTGTGTTTTAGAGGCTGATTGTGAAGACATTTAACCCAAGTAAAATTGAGGATGATATGTAAGACTGAAAAAGAAAATAATCTATTTCATTCTTGTTCTAGGTTCCATCATTTTTCACAGATGCTGAAAGAAGGTCTGTATTGGATGCTGCTCAGATTGTTGGCTTAAACTGCCTAAGACTAATGAATGACATGACAGCAGGTAAGAAAGTTTTAGTGCAGAGCAAACATTAGAAGGAAGTCTCAAGTTTACCTTTGCCAGAGAAAGAGGGTAAGAGCTTAAAACAAACAAAACTTCATATGAGCGTGCCACTCTTTTACAAGTTATTTGTAGACTTATAGGTTATGTTAAGACAATTCTAAATTGTTTACACCTGCACTGGTAGGAGATTTGCTCACTATAGTAGTGAAGCAACAGGTTGTATCAGACAGCAAAAAAATAACCTCTTAAAATGCATATCATCAGATCAGGAAACAAAAAGTTGAAGAAGAAAAAAAAAGTAATCTATATTCTATTCCATCATTACTTACCCATAATCATTTTTGTGTTCTGGCTTTCTTACAAACTACTGACCCTACCTTTTCAAAGATTATACTTGTGACCAATTTGCTAAATCTCAATAGACTTCTTATCTCGCTCTCCATTCTCTCTTGATTCGGCAGAGTTTGACACTGCTTTACTGTATCCCTCCTTTCTTCCCTTGACTTCTGGTTCTAGTCTCCCAGTTTCCTTATAATTCTGATCAGGACTGTCTTTTGCTTTTCTTTGTATATCCTGTGCATAGCAGTGCTGCCACATAGTGTTTCATAAATGTTTGACCAGATGGCTCACTACAGTCTTTCTTGTGAAATACCCTGGGTCATATCCTTATTACTTCTTCTCTAGAGTATTACGATTTCCTCCCTGCCACCTACATGCCCCACTCCAGTGTTCTTTCCCTCAAATTGCATACCATTGCCAGACTCATCTTTCTGATATGCACTTCTTGCCAGCATCTACTCTAGGCCCCTGGTCAAATAACCAGCAGCTCTACTTTGTATAGTTAGTAAACTTTTATTAATCACTTCCTGTAGCAAAGCACTGGGGATACAAATAGGAAAAGGAGAAACATTCCCTGCCCTCAAGGAACTTCCCTTCAAGAGAAGACAACACATAAAAGGAAGCTGGGGGTGAGGGTAGTCTTTAGAGGTCCCTGATGAAGTTCTTGGGGTCATGGTGGAGAAATTCAAGGGAGTACAACTTTGTCTGCGGGAAATAAATATACACCAAATGAGGTCCAGACGTCTTATCCTGACATTCAATGCCCTAACTTTCCAATTTCTTATATCCACCTTATAATTCTTGCATTCCCAGTTTGAGCTTTTTGTCATTCCTCAAACATTTCCCATATTTAATTTATTTCTATAATGGTATATTTTCCAAGGGGAATGAAACTAAAGATAACAGTGACCTTTATACAATAAAAAGAATTCATTCTCCATTTAGTTATTTCAACTTACTGTTCTGTGGTATTTCTACATGTCATCCTGTTAGGAATTACATTGTTGTACAAAACATGTTTCAATTCTTTTGTCCACTTGTTTCTTTTTTGTAGTTGCTTTGAATTATGGGATTTATAAGCAAGATCTTCCAGGCCCAGAAGAAAAACCACGGATTGTGGTTTTTGTTGATATGGGACATTCTGCCTTCCAAGTATCTGCCTGTGCATTCAACAAGGGTAAACTGAAGGTAGTTACATATTCTCAACATGTCACAAGTTCAAGTGAAAGCAATTTATTGAAACTAAACTGTCAAAGTTGTAACAAACACGATCCTAAGCATATCGGAATTTCCTTAGTCCTGGCAAGTGAGAGAAAAAAATTAACCATACAAATATAAGACAGAGGAAATGTGACTAGAAAGCTATTCATATGAAAAGTTTTCTGGCACTGGTACTATCATCTTTTCCCATTTACCCATGGTCCTCTGCAAATATGATCAGTTTGCATCTGAAATAATGTGTCCAGCTTTGGACACCACATTTTAGGAAAGTTTTGACAAGCTACCATGAATTCAAAGGAAGATTGCCATTATAGGGAGAGGGAAAAACATGTGAGCTTTGGTTTTAAGAACCAAGGCATACTTAGCCTGGAAAAGAAAAAACCACAAGTACTCAGTGTTATGGAGAAGGGTTAGTGCTAATGTTTGGCTCTAAAGGGGAGAACTAAGGCCAGAAAGTAGAACTTATAAATTGGCTGGTTTCAGTTCTGTTCTGATTTATTCCTCACAGTTTTCTGAGATCTGATGTGTTTTCTATCACAAGAGGCTGTAGAGCAGAAGCTAGGTTATACGTCCTTGGGAATGTAATAGAAAGGATCCATGTTTTCAGGTCAAGGTTTGCAATGGAGACCTTGAGTTTCCTTTCACCACCCACTACTTTTTCATTTTAAGGAAAATTAGGACTTAGTTATTGGAAGTTCTTCATATTTTATCTTTTAAGCAAAGCTTTAAAAACAGAACTATTTCTACTCATTCTAGATAGTCTCCAGAAGTAAAACTATGGGGAGTATGTAGGTTTCTTTCATCATGACTGATAGCAGTATTTCATTGCAGTGATGTAAGTTGAAATGTTAAAAGAGCATCTTGATGACATTTAAGGAAGGGGGGAATTTTAGTTACAAACCTGACTCTAAACTAGTTGCTGGGGGGGGCTTTGTTTTTAATTAGGTTCTAGGAACGGCTTTTGATCCTTTCTTGGGAGGTAGAAATTTTGATGAAAAACTAGTGGAGCACTTCTGTGCAGAAATTAAAACTAAATACAAATTGGATGCCAAATCTAAAATCCGAGCACTCCTACGCCTCTATCAGGAATGTGAGAAACTGAAAAAGCTGATGAGCTCTAATAGCATGGACCTCCCACTGAACATTGAATGCTTTATGAATGACATCGATATCTCTGGGAAGATGAACAGGTGAGTTGCTGATCAGAAGAATCAGGATGGATTCTCTAAGTCATTTTCATAGGCAGAACTGAAGCCAAAAATGTTAAACAACTTGGAAGAGTGGTGGTGCTATCTTTTGGCTGACATTTTTTTCCCATTTTGAGCTTGTATTTATTGGCCACTCAAAAGTTTATGAGATGGGTTGACTTAAGCCCTGAAAAAAATGAGTAATGTACCCTACCATTCCTTGCATTCATCTCTTTTTCACTACTCAAAAAGCTACCATACTAGTTCAGCCTGGACTATTAAAATTTGTCTTCTAATTGATCTGCCTCAAGTCTCACCCAACTCCACTCTGTGTTTGATTGTAGTTTTTTTTTTCCTCCACCCCTCGTTGCCTTTGGGAGCAAGTAGAATCTTCTCTTAAGAGCCCTTTACAACCTGTCTTCAATCCATCTCTGTAGCCTTCTGTAGTGCTCCTTCTCTCTCGGCTGAGGTGGCTTTCTTGTTCTTCCACAAGAGCAAGACACTCACTTGGTTCTGTGATTTTGCAGCTTACTGCACCCATGCCTGGATTATACTTTATCACCTATTTCTACATTAAGCCTTCCTTGATTTTCCCCTGCTACCAACTGAAGTGCTTTCTTGAATTTATGTAATTTATAATTTAATATGTGAATGTAAACTCTGATCTGAACAGGGACTGTTTGATTTTTGTCTTGATATCCCCACCCCCTAGCACATAGGCTTGTGGTAATGGCTGATTATAGTCCTTTGAACTGTATTTCAGGGCTACATACTAAAAAATTTCCGTAAGTTTAGAAAGCACTTCACTGCCTACATGTTTAAGTCCTGAAACACTATAGAGTTACAGGGTGCCTTTTGTTTTGCTTTTCAAAATAAATTTTCCTTCCATTTCCAGATCTCAGTTTGAAGAGTTATGTGCTGATCTCCTGCAAAAAATAGACAAGCCCCTTACCTCATTAATGGAACAAACCCAGCTCCACATAGAGGATGTAAGTGCTGTGGAGATTGTTGGAGGCACCACAAGAATCCCTGCAGTGAAAGAGAAGATTGCCAAATTCTTTGGGAAAGATATCAGCACTACTCTGAATGCTGATGAAGCTGTAGCCAGAGGATGTGCCCTGCAGGTAGGCCCTTCCTCAGCTAGTCTCAAAAAGTGATATCTGGACTAATGAATTGTAAAAGATATGATAGCCTAGTTTTCCACCCCACTGGGATATGTAAAGAAACACATAGGCCTGGAAGGGACCTGGCTCCTAAAATTTGTCACCTGGCCTAGTCCCATCTAGGGTTTCTTTCAAAAATCCTTTGATGTGTAACTCCAGTTCCTCACAACTGAGAAGAGTTGGTGTTCTCATTCATGTCCTTATTACTTCTGCTAACATGTACCTGACCTTTGCATGGATTTCCCTCCTGTACCTGATTGAGAATCCCTTTTACATCATAATCAGCATATGGTCATTCAACTTTAGCTTGAAGACCTTTACTGAGGGAGAATTTGCTACTTACTTGCTGAGGCTGTCTGTTCTTCTTCAGAGAATTAGCAGAGCCAGCCTTTGCTGCATCCATGCCTAGCCACCATTTTGCCTCAGGACAATCAATCATTCTTTTCCCTTGGCCAACTAACCCTAGTTTGTCCTTTTCTCCACTTCGAAACAGATTGCTTTTCTTACCTTGAAAATTATGCTTGCTGACTGAGGGATTATTTCAGGCAAAAGGGGGGCTGTTTACCAAGGCTCCATCTCAGTTCTATGTTGGAAGGGAGGTGGTTATTTATATATAAATGCTTAATGTTTTTTGGTGGGAATTTTTAAAGAAGTTTAGGATAAGGAGGCAAGGAAAATATTTTTTAAATCAAGAGACAAAAATATTAGGCAATGCTATTTATACCAGTATTTCTCAAACTCACTGAGAAAAAGATAGGGAGGGAATGCTGTATACTAGTATAGATTATAGACTGATATTAAGGCTACTGCTGGCCAGAGCTATATGAATTCTAAATAGCCATTTAATGATAGCAGTGTATATTAAGTGAATGAACTACTTCTGACCAGTTGGATTTATTTTTTAACTAAATTTACTTTTTTACCCCCTTCAATTTAAATTTATTCCATTCCTTATTCTCTCTCTTCCACCTCCTCCACCCATTCAAATAGCATGGGGCAGGGGGAACTCATTACAAATATATATAGTTGAACAAAATAATTTCCTACATTAGCTAAATCCCCCCCCCAAAATATGTTTCAGTCTACACTTTAGTCCATCAGCTAGAGGTAGAAAGCATGTTTCATCATGAGTCTTTCAAATCTGGTCATTTTGTTGTTCAGTTTCTGTCTTTCAGAGTTGTTTATCTTTACAACATTATCCTTGTCTTGATTTTACTTCTTTCACAAGTCTTTCCAGGTTTCTCTGAAGCCATCCCCTTTTATCATTTATCATACAATAGTATATCACTAATTTTCCATAACTTAGTTATTCCCCTATTGAGGGGCATCTCCTCAATTTCCAATTATTTGCCACTGAAAAAAGAGCTGCTGTGAATATTTTTATACACGGGGGCCCTTTCTCTGTTTTTTATCTCTCTGTTGTATAGATATAGTGTTAAGTGTCGTTATTTTAATAATGGGCTAAAGAGGATGTTAAATTAGAGCAAAGGAGCAATAGATGAGATTTACACATACATACATATATACAAATACATAAATATATGTGTTAGCCTATGCTATATGGCCAATATCAGTTGGATTAGTCCTCTTAAGTCAGGGTTATCATATCTTGGAAGAGCAAGAAATTTAGAAAATAACATCTTTGAGAGTAATCTACTTTTTTGTGGTGGGATACCTAATATAAATGATGACAACAGTAATAGCATTTATATTTTAGAGTTTGCCAAGAACTTAGTTTGAGATTAATGCAGGCTCAGAGCATGCAGCATCACTGTCTTAACATTTTGGAAGCAACTGAAGTCTGTCTCTTGGAACATCTCTTAAGTTAATCAGAGCACATTTGATTGTTTCCCTTGGCCAGACTGTTCTAATGTTAGCAGACCTTTAGTCTAACCACGTTCCCCACCTCCTGCTTTATCTTGGAGACAATTAAGGCCCCCAAAAGTGAAGTGATTTGTCCAGTATGACAGAAAGTTAGGCCTAGAGCTGGACTCTGTCCTTCTCATTGCAGGGTTATCTATAGTGTCTGTCTGCTAAGTCAGATAGATGATCTTCTCAATCAAATTATCTTATTTAGTTAATTTAGGAGCCTTAGGTGCCTACCCCAATATTCACTCTTCTCCAATTTGTAAAATATAATGTGAACATCTTGACATAGAATTGAATGTATAACCCTGTGGGTTAAATGTGTTCAGAGTATGTTATCCTTATTTTTTTAGCCTAGAAATTTTGTTTTATTTTGTTAGGTAGAGGACAGGAGCTAGGTCTTACGGTTTAATTTATTTAAACTTATTCGTGACTCTTCAGAAATGAGTCTTCCATGTTCTCTTATTTGTATGAGTGATCCTGGAAAGACCATTGGGGAATCAGTGACTTTCCATTCACAGTTCTGTAAAAACTATATTTCTATGATGAGTAGCTGTGGTCCTGCCATCCTATGCCTGTTGAAATTCTTATATGCCTCTTAAGTATTGAACTCCTTGCAGTTACATATTTAGGTACATATACTTTTGTTCAGAATAACTAAGTACTTAAGTGTATTCTTCTGTTGTGATAAATAATACCAGATTTTAAAAAACATTTTAAAAAAGCCATTCAAACCTATCAGTCATATCCTTTCTTTGTGTTATGAAAAAGAAAATTAAAGCAAAGTATGACTTAACAACATGCTATAAGGAGCCCAAAGAAATCCCAGAGGTAACATGTAAACATGTATTTTTTTTTTCTTCTTCCAAGTCTGCAATCCTCTCCCCAGCATTTAAGGTACGAGAGTTTTCAGTCACGGATGCAGTTCCTTTCCCAATCTCTTTGGTCTGGAACAATGACTCGGAAGATGCTGAAGGGTAGGTAGCTAATATTTTTCTAAAGGAGACAGTATTTGTTTTAACATAAAGGAGAAAAAATGACTAATATAAAGGTTTTAGTAGGTGATGTTTATCAGAATCATCTTTGAACCAAACTTGTCACTATTGTTTCTTCAATTTATTTAGGTGAAATACGATGAGTTAGAGAGGAGCATCGTTTTCAGGATGACAGGATTTAGTTGAAGGTTATTTTATGGTATAAAGTGGAAATATTAATGACCTTTGTTTAGTGACATTTTCCTTCTCTCTTCTCTTCTAACTTTAGTGTTCATGAAGTGTTCAGCAGGAACCATGCTGCTCCTTTCTCCAAAGTTCTCACTTTTTATAGAAAAGGTCCCTTTGAGTTAGAAGCCTTTTATTCGGATCCTGAGGGCTTTCCATATCCAGAAGCAAAAATTGGTAAGTACAAGTTACCAGTCTGCTGATTTTGCCCAAAATAATATAGATGAAGTTGTAATTAATTGAATATTGCAACAAAGAAAACACTTTATACATAAACTTTTTTTCTTTTTTTGAGTTCAGATTGAAGGTGAAACACCACAAAGCATTATCTTTATATTAAATGTTACAGGTTCTTCTTTGGTGTTCATTTTAATCTGTGACATTTATTCAGTGCTTTATGGTTTGCAAAGCACTTTGTTTTCCTTTGGTCCTCACAACAGAATAGCCCTGGGAACAAACAGGTGGTATCCCCATTTTTACAGATGAGTAAATTAAGGCTAAATGACTTGACTCTGGTCACATAGCTAGTAAGTGTTGAAAGACTGCATTTAAGTATGTCACTCATGCAAGTCACTGAGATCCATCCCTCCCAATTCATCTGCTATAAGCCTCTCCTTTTACAGATTAGGAAACTGATTGGTGGTACAAGAAGGTAACTCTTCTAAAGGGTATGGTACACATTAATTTCCAGGAAGTTTTAACTGCAACCCACTCCAGAATTTTAAAAAAGAAATAAAACTTGGAATGTCTTACTGTCCCAAGTCCATAGTAATCATTCCTTTTTTTTAATGTCATTCTTTTGTTTTAAGAGTAATGGGCGGAGGGCCAGCCCTAGATTCAGGAGTACCTAAGTTCAAATTTGGCCTCAGACACTTGACACTTACTAGCTGTGTGACTCTGGGCAAGTCACTTAACCCTCATTGCCCCGCCCCTGTGCTGCCCCCCCCCCCAAAAAAAAGTGGGGGCATCGAGGTTGTATGGTGAATAGAGCACCAGGTCTGAATTCAGGAATATCAGGTTTCAAATCCTGCCTTGGGCAACATTGAACGAGCTGTGTGAATTATTGACCTTGAAGTTAGGAGCCAGTTAGGATGTAAGTATAGACCAAGTAATCTAAAAAAGCCTTAGAGATTATACTAGTATGTATTCCAGGCTGCAGAAAGTTTGATAGACCCTGTAAATGCTACAGAATGAAGAGAGAATGGAGAGTTGTGAACTAGAGTAGTTCAAGGAGGCTTTTGGAAAGGAGGAAGACCTAGAGTAGGCCTGGGAAGAGGTTTAAGCCCCAGATTAATGGAGGGCCAGGGAGAGAAGAGCAGCCTATTGGAGCTGATGTGTATTTATTAGTTTTCTTTCTGAATGTTTGTCTGTTCTTCTCTAAGGTCTGATTGTGTGACTTCTCAGTATTGATTGCAGCCTTTGACATGCTTCCAAATGTCTGCCTCTGTTTTAGGCCGCTTTGTAGTCCAGAATGTTTCAGCTCAGAGAGATGGGGAGAAATCCAAAGTCAAAGTTAAAGTACGTGTCAACACTCACGGCATTTTTACAATTTCTACTGCATCGATGGTAGAGAAAATCCCTACAGAAGAAAGCGAGGGTTCCTCCATTGAAACAGACATGGAGCATCAGAACCGACCTCCACCTGAAAATGCAGACCTTGATGTAAGTGTGGGGACTTGGGTATGAACTATGTAGGAGATATATATATATATATATAGTGATACAGCCCATATTATGGGGATGGTGGAAGGGAGTTAAAAATTAGTTTTCTTAATTTTAACTTATCAAAGTTGTCCAAGAGAAGTAGCAGCAATAATGCATTGAGAAATGTTTTTATAATTTCATTAGATATGACTTAGTCCTTTGTCTTTGAACTATTACCTGAAGCAAAGCAGTTTCTAATTTAAATGTTATTCCACATCTTTTAATTACAGTTTGCTGCTAAACATGAGGTAGAAATAATGCAGTGTTGTACACATTATAGATGCTTATTGAATGTTGTTTTGCTTACCTCACTTATACCATAGGAAAAGCTACTTGGTTTATCTAATAAATATTAAAACTGATATCATCCTACCCTCCCACCCTGCATGGAAAAAACTGGCATTTATATTTTTGAATGGTGTATTTTTTGTTCTTTTTGTGGTTTTAAACATTAGCTTAAAAAACCAACATCATAACCTATTAATGATAGCAAACTCCTATATGATATAGACCTCAGATTCCATTGGTAACCAGTCTGTATAATCATTAGTGACACAGAAAATCCTAAAGCATAGCAACTTATTAATGTATTCATTAGAGATTTTCAAATAGACTTTGGTCAAGGAACTCATGGAGCAAAACTAAAACTGAATTAGAGCATTGCACCCAAAACCTCAGTGATATTGGGCAGATAGCAATCTCTTCAGTCAAAGGAGATGAGCTTACCAATGTTTCTTTTTCAGGTGTTCCTTCATTAGCTTTAAGTACTGTTATTGATAATATGGCCTTAACTTGCTCTCCCCTGTCTTTTGGACTCCTAGTAAAGTATACAGGAATCAGGTATTGCTTTTGGCCATCCCAGAAGCCTCTGTGATTGAAAGGGCAAATAGTTGAACCAGCTGTGTGTTTGGGGCTTTCCTTAGAACAAAAGAAGCTATAGCCAACTCTCAATCATCTGGTTATAGGGTGACTGTACAGATAGTCCAAAGACTTTCCCCACTAAACTTTTAGTGAGATTTCTTTGCTCTGTCTGCTAAGCAAAATAGCCTCTCTCTGCTTTTGTAACCTGTGTGGAGTGTTCACAGCCACATTGAAAAATAAAGAACCCTGCATAACCTACAGACCGCAAGGATGAAGGCATTCTCTCCATGTAATTGAGATTGGCTGTATATACCCTGAACACCAGTAACTGATAATGAAAGCCATGCCAGAGTCCAGAGCATAGAATAAGAGTTGTCACTTTTGAGGGCCTGGCATTATGAATATTGGAGAATTGTGTACATTTCTAAAGTAAAAGTCATTGCACTTGGTGGTTGTCATCACATTGTCTACTTTTAAAATAACTTATGTTAATTTCAACCAAATTTTTTTACAGGTTGCAAATTTCTCAGTTTCAGATGTTTTATTTAGCTTGCTTTGATCAGACACCTTTTTTTCCCCCCTACAGTATAGCAGAAATTGAGTGTACTGACTTTTGATGCCCTTTAGCTTTAATAAAAATCAAGTACACACGCTTTCTACATCCTTTGTGCCTGGGCTTTCATTTCAGAAAAATATCCAGCAAGACAACAGTGACGCTGGAACACAGCCCCAGGTACAAACTGATGGTCAACAAACTCCACAGTGCCCCCCTTCACCTGACCTTCCCTCTGAAGAAAACAAAACCCCTGATGCTGACAAAGTGAGTGATTCTTCTAGTTCATACCATAAGACAATATTACAACATGTAAGCATTAATCATACCATACAGAGTTAACCTATTCATCTTACATAGGATTTTTATGTTAACTTTTTTCCAACTAGCAACACTTAAGTCAATCCAATGTTTTACTTTAGTTCCAAAAGCTTCTAATCGAAGGAATCTTTGATTTGCTGTCATTCAGTAGTAGAAAACTAGTTAATTCATTACATTAGAATTTAATTCTTGTTGGCAGCAGACATAGATATGTACTGCATGCATGTATCCCTGAGGTATGTTTATCTTTTTTAATTGATTGCTTTAAGTTAGTTTTACCTGTTTAACTTGTTAGAAAATAAATGTGTAGGTAGATTGATGCTTAGTATATATTCTCCTGAAGTCATTTTATATTGTGTTGAGAGATTTATGAGGAACTGGTAATGAGCAGAACATTTTTAAAATGGTCCTTACCTTTCCCCATAATAGGGATTTTACATGAATATGTGTAATGAAAAGCAGCAGTACCATGCAGCTGCTTGCCTTTATACAGCCACCTCTCAATATTTTCTAAAAGAACATTTGATATAATCAGTTAGTGATGATAGGTCTGCATGTGCAAATGTAACTAAAAACTGTTTTGCTGCTTGGTTATTTTTGTACTGAATGCATGTGAAATTTGTCTTCTAATAACCGTCCATCTAAAAGGCGTTTCTTCTTTATTTGGCCAAAGTTTTTTTACTTAAAAAGAAAGTAACTACTATTTTTTTATCATTGAATTTTCTGACATTCTGAGGTTTCCCGCTGCATGTTTCACATTTTTATACCTTACTGCTTTGGGCTTTGTTTCAATTAGTCCCTTAAAGTGATTCCAATGTCATGTCTTTTCAGTCACTTACCGTGCTTCATCTTCTGACATCACAATATCTTGGATATCTTTCTCTGCTGTCCATTTATCTTTATGATCAAGTTTGGAGTTTGATTATAGGTTTCTTCCCTTTTCCATCCCATCCCCCAGGTAAAAGACCAGGTTGATCAATAGAATTAAAGCTATTCAAGTCATCTCTATTAACTCCAGGTTTCACTGTCTTGGTAGAAGTCTAACATTGCTTTGTGTAAACCTTTTTTAGTCAATTTTGGATCGTACCAAAGTCTCCCTCCCAGAGGTCCTAGTAGTGGTCTTGATGTTGTTTCCATGATATGTTTTTTGCTAAGAACGTGTTTGCCCAAGTAATAGAAATAATTTACAGTTTTCAGTTCTGTGTTTCTGATAAAGCTCTTGGATCAAGACTATGCCTTTATATTCCTAGAATTTAATGCAGTGTGCTGCACATAATGGTGCTCCTGCTATATAGATCATAGCTGAAGTCATCTTTTGAGTGCTTTGCTGATGCACTTACATGTGCACTTCAGGGACATCATTGCTGGCGTGACACCCCTTACAAATGGGTATCTCTGCTAACAAAGTTTGGAGTTTCTTAACTCCTCAGGATATTGACGGCATCTCCTAGGTCCCCTATTGATACATCATCAAACATGGCTGTATGGAAACACTGAGCTTTATTTTATTACATCGCTTTTCTTTCTCTGTCTGATAGGGAAGGGATAAAATAAGACACCATCTACAATATCAAGGAACAGTTTATGTAGATATCTTTGCCCTTTCTGCCTAATGACTTAAGTGATATGCCATCAGGTCCAGTAGCTTTGCCAATTTTTCCCCATTGTGTAGCAGTAGTAGCCTCAAATTAGTTTTTCACGCCCCTGTGCTTAACAGAATTTCATCCCCAAAACAGCAGAAGCAAAACTTAGTTTTTGATCTACTCTTTTTTGTGTGTGTGTGTGTGGGGGGGCAATTACAGTTAAGTGACTTGCCCAGGGTCACACAGCTAGTAAATGTTAAGTGTCTGAGGCTAGATTTGAACTCGGGTCCTCCTGAATCCAGGGCTGGTGCTTTGTCTACTATGCCACCTCACTGCCTCTTGATCTACTCTTTAAAAAGATCCTGAAATGATCCTCTAAAGTATTCAACGGTATTAGAAATATGGATTATTCCTCATTCCTATATTTAGATATTCATTCTTTATTAGTCTACATGCCACTCTTGGCTTTATCTTTTACCCACTCATCACATTTTTTAGTTTCCTTTAAACCTCCTTATTGTAATTTTTTTTGTATGTCAGGAGAGCATTGTTTTCTTCTGACAGTTTGAATTCCCTTTCATTCTCCTGTAATCTGTTTTGGTAGCATCAGTTAACAGTGCCAGTATTAATGATGGCTATCTGGTTGGTTACATTGTAGTTCCGTTCCTCTTGAGAGATGATTACCAGATCCAGATGGAATATCAAAACGATGTTTCATTTTGTGGTGCACACTAGTCGCATCATTAGTCAATTTAGTCTCGGGTATATAGTCTCTCCTTTTCTCACTATTGTGCATACTTGTAACAACCCAGCCATCAGTAAGGGAGGACTGTTTTGACACTGGCCATATCTGTTTCTCTACTAGGTGGAAGAAGTTATAACCTTCATAAGGTACTCATTGAGTAGAAATGTGAATTGTTGCTATTGGTATTTTCTAGTGCTTAAGAGGAAGTGAAGTTTTTAGTAGAAAAAAATTTGATAAAAGTATAGGGACCAACTGTATGAATTTCGATCCACAGCTTTCTGGGCCTCAGTCTCCTTCTGTACAGGCTTGCTTCAGATGATCTATAAATTTCATCTTATCTTACCCTTCTTATCCATAAATTTCCTTAAGATCCTTTGCATAATTTTCCAAAATACTTTATTGACCAGCTTCTTCCCTATTTACTCCTACTTTGAGCATCACAGTTGTACATTGAAATATTTATTACCTGAAAGTATGGTAAGCCTGAATTTTTTTAGTCATCTGCTTGCTTGTAGTAGAGGATAGCATGGATAACAAACAAGTATAAGAGGAATTTCTGACCCCCATTTGAGCTTTGTGTTTACAAAACAAATATTTTTGGTAGCTGCTGAGTTCAGACCATTTTATGACCATTTTCTGTAACTTACCTGCAAAGCTGGCTAAAAGTAATGAAAAAGACCAAAGGCACAAATAACTGAAATGAGAAATATTTAAATCCTCATTAGGTATTTATTTCCTTAGGCCAAGATTCCAGAGAGTCATACTAATCAAGATGTCCAACAATCTGGACATTTTTTAGTTTTGTAGAAATTACATGATAATGCTGGGATGTAGAAATGATAATTGTAAGTTAGTACTGATTGGATTTTCTTTTTAAATACTATCACATTCTTCTTAAACTAAGGATGTTGAGAATTTGAAGAGGTCACAGAAGATCCAGAAAGATGGAGAAATAAAGGGCCTGAGGCATAATTCTGTGAGGATAGCGTAAGCATCGTAGGAGAGATTTAAGTAGATACAAGAAAAATTCTGACGATGAGGTATGTTAGTCATTAGAATACATGATTATTGGTAGTTGTACAATGGGTAGATGGCACTATTCCATCTCTTGACTGATTATGACCCTTACTAAAAGTGGAGATGATTTCTCCATGTAGTTTTATTTGTATAAATATGTCTGTGATTTTTTTTTTTGAAGGAATACTTAAGAAATGTTTTCTCTCCTAAAGGTCAATGAGAAGAAAGTAGATCAACCTCCAGAAGCTAAAAAACCCAAAATAAAGGTGGTGAATGTTGAGCTTCCCATTGAAGCAAACTTGGTCTGGCAATTGGGAAAAGACCTTCTCAACATGTATATTGAGACAGAAGTAAGTTTCTAGTCAAGTATTTTCTTATACAGGTCTAACTGTGCCTGATGTATTTGAGTCTGTGTGTGTGTGTATTCAAATAAGTTTTGAACAAATAGAACTAGTGAAATACGTAAATACTAATAAAAGCAAAAAGCAGTTGTAAATTGGGTCATACAGAATCCTAAACTATAACAGTACTGTGTCAATAAAATTGTGGGGTTTTTTCCTAACTAACCTTTTGCATATTTAATGTTAATTTCTTAATGCATATATTTGATATGAACTTCTTATTCATGGACAAATGTTGGCTACATTTGAGGAAGCTTTAAAGAAAAAACAAACTTAAAGATAACCCTGATGCAGATAGTTGGGCTTTGGGCCCATTTAACTTAACTGAGCCTCAGTGTCCTTTTTCACAAAATAGGGATAATAAACTGTAGTGCCTACATCAAAAGTTGAGACTCAAATGAAAATGCATATAAAGCACTTTGATAACTTGTACTAACTTTAAGTCTTATAAAAGTAATGGTTCAATAGGTTCATAAGCAGACACTCAAAGATTGATCAGCAAGGAACCTGAGAAAGTCTAACCCCTTCTTTTCAGAGTACAGCTTGACTTGCTGAAAGTCATGTATAGGTAGTAAATGGAAAAGTCAGTATTTCATGCCCAATCTTGTGCTCTTTCCATTGTACCATGCCATGTTTCTTTTGTGGATGACATTTTGGCAAGCATAATGTTATTATTTAAGTTTCATGCTAAGAGACTGCTGGAATGGCCACAGTTTTTAAAGTCTTATCCCAGTTAAATTCCAGGGTACTCTGAAATAAAAGTATTTGGGGATCCAGTTTTCCTTCTCATTGGACCAAATGGTGTTTATTGCAGATGATGGGGAGGATCATTGTCTATAAATTGAATATAATGAGTCTCACTAATAAAATAGTTGTATTTATTTTCTTCATGTTCATGAATTAAATTTATAGTTGATTCAACCAAGGATAACCAGTGTTGTTCTGGTTTTTAAATGTCATGAAGTTACTTGCCTACATAGTTTTTTTAATCCTAAGAACAAAGTGTGTTGGCTGGCATAAACCAGTATCTTTGATACATACAAGCAATCATGCAGTTGATTTAAAAAATACATGTATTAACTTTGGGATCTTTTTAGCAAGGTTTGATGGGCATAAAACATGAAATAAATTCATATTTCTTTTTACAGGGTAAGATGATCATGCAAGACAAGCTTGAGAAAGAAAGGAATGATGCCAAAAATGCAGTAGAAGAATATGTGTATGAATTCAGAGATAAGCTCTCTGGGCCCTATGAAAAATTCATATGTGAACAGGTAATGTAGTTGTCTAAACACAGGATTTAATCTTCCTGTTGGCTTTCAAATTTTGTTTTCTGATCCACAAAGCATTGTGTAGCTTAAGCTTATAGAAACTGAAAGCCCTGTATATTTGAAAATTGTCAACCAGAGTTGTCTGTTTTCAGATGGCAGAGAGTACTAATAACAAGCAGTCCTGTGACTTGGTTACCAATGACTTACAAAAAACCTAAGCTATATATATAGATATATAGATATAGATAGTTTTTGTCCTTGGCAATTTTCTGGGTTTGTCTTTTGTTTTCCATGTCTCCAAACTCAATTCACATGAGGGTTACTACTCAGGGTGACCGCATGGTTCTCCTTTCTGACTGCCCTTTCTCAGTTTTACTGTGTCACCATCCGGATTTCAACCCCTAACTGTATATATACCTCCAGGCTCCATCCTAGGCCCTCTTTTTCTCCTGGATATCTTGGGGGACTTTTATCTGCTCCCATGGGTTCAGTTATCTCCTATATAACATATCTCCAGATAGATTGATCTCGATATCAATAGATAAATATCTACATATGGTAAGTTGACTTTGAACCAGTTAATGGTAGAACACTTGGGTATAAGAGTCTATTGCTTAGTTTTGCAAAACTTAATAGAAGTCTGGAGGAATAAATTAAATGGTTATGTATTGTTTTGGCTTATAGATTAGCACTCAAGTTAAGATTAGGTTTCAAAAAGTTGAGGAACAACCAAAAATATTTTAAGAACTAGGTGTAAATATACACAGAGAGAGACTATCTTTGTTTTTGTACAAAATTTATTCAGTGGCAGTAAATGCCTAATAAGTGCTTATTAAACAGGCCTTATCGTAGTTACTCATTTGGCTTCTTTCTAAATTGGAAGCCTAGGTCTAGAGCAGGTCATGGGAAGACTCAGAATGTTTCTAGGACTAATGCTGGACATTTCACATCTGTTCCTAGGTTACTCCAAGGGTGATCCAGTTCATTTTAAGACCCCTTTGTTTTCTGGTCAGCTTTAAAGCGTACTGAGATTGGGAGCATAAAGGGGGTGGGACAAAGATCTGCCAGTTCTGGGTAATCCAGTTCAGACTCTGGGGATTTGGGAGAAATTTACAAAAATATAATTATAAGCAGTTAGAATTATAAACAGTTGATTTTAATATTTGTTTGAATGCCCACATGATAATATAATTTAATGGATAACAAGTTGTTGGCTCTTTCTTGATCAGTCCTGATGTTAGCTGATCTTATTTAAAGAGGAGTGACATTAATGTCTATTAGAGTACTGAACTTGACTGTTATTGTATACCTATTCTTACATTCCTCATAGGACTAATTATTATGACGTTTAATGAAAAAGTTACTTTGAGGTCTTCATGTAAGTAAGTAGTGAAAAAAGAATTAGTCTCCCCTCTCAATATATCTTAAAGTGGGAAATTAGTGGTAGAATCTCTTGAGTGACTGAGCCAGGTGCAGTAACATTAGGCTGCTTATAAATTACTTGGACTCCACAAATTACATTGTAAGCACAATAATGATGTATATTCTTTTTTTGTTTGTTTTGTGGGGCAATTGGGGGTTAAGTGACTTGCCCAGGGTCACACAGCTAGTAAGTGTCAAGTGTCTGAGGCCAAATTTGAACTTGGGTCCTCCTGAATCCAGGGCCGGGTGCTTTATCCACTATACCACCTAGCTGCCCCAATAATGTATATATTTTCCAGGTGATATAATTGAAACCCCAAGATAACATAACATGCTACTGATTAGAAATTACATCATGAAAAATTTTTTTTTTTAATTAAATAAAAGAATAGAAGAAAAACAAAAGAAATTCCATCATGATTCTTCCCAAACCTCTTGAATTTTAAGTATAACAAATACTATATACTTTACCATTATTTGATGCAGATTGACTTAATATTCTTATGCTGACTTTGATTTGAAGGAAGTAAATTCCACATATCTTTCTGGAGCAGGATATCAGTCAGCCTGGTTCCCACTCTCCTTTCTGAAGGTTTTATGTGGGCTTAAGTATACGTTGTAACCAGTACAGCTTAGTCAGCTCCACAAAGGCCTACAGCTTACAGACCTTAGCACTTCTTCTGAATAAGAAGGCCTAGACTCAATTGTGATAAAGCCATATCTGAATACTCAGCTTTCATTTTTTCTAGGATCATCAAAATTTCCTGAAACTCTTGACAGAGACTGAAGACTGGCTATATGAGGAGGGAGAGGACCAAGCCAAACAAGCATATGTTGACAAGTTGGACCAGTTAATGGTAGGACACCTGGGTACAGGGGTTATTCCTTTGTTTTGTAAAACTCCATTAAGTCTTGTGGAATAAATGAAAGGGTTTTTATATGTCTCATTCTGTTTTAGAAATTAGGCACTCCAATTAAGATTAGGTTTCAAGAAGCTGAAGAACGACCAAGAATGTTTGATGAATTAGGCCGAAGGCTGCAACACTATGCAAAAATAGCAGGCGACTACAGGAATAAAGTGAGTCCTGCATATAGCGGGGTGAAAACTCTGTAGAAATTACCACTAACAAATGAGTCAATCGGACAACTTCTATACCTAGCAAAATTCCCCTCAGAAGAAAGGAAATTGGTACTTTGGATTGGGTTGTACTCCTCTTGCTCCATCAGCTACACTTGAAAATTTGCCCAGAAACCAATTATAACATAGTGGGAAGGAGTTGATGTTCTCTTCAAAGATTTCATTTCACTGCATGTGCTTTGTTAATTGTCCCTTTTACTTCAGGTACACCTTTAGCTTTTTAATTACATAGAGTAACCAGTTTTGTATATTCCATTCAGGATGAGAAATACATACACATTGATGAATCAGAAATGAAGAAAGTTGAAAAGTCTGTCAATGAAACAATGGAGTGGATGAATAATGTCATGAATGCTCAGGCTAAAAGAAGCCTTGATCAGGACCCAGTTGTACGTGGCAGTGAAATAAAAATGAAGATAGAGGTGAGTGTTGCCATGTAGCCCTGTTTTCATCCCTTGAGCCTTGAATAGCATACCCATCTGGGAGATTGTATCCCCAGAGGAGGAGCGACCCTGGTCTTCACAGGTAGCTCCATTCTCAGGAAAGGTTTCTTTTATTAAATGAGCTTCTGAAGACCTGTTCCTTTTAATCCTTTCACCTATACCTGAGCAATTACTCCATGCTTGGTACTTAATGCTTGCTGTTTGATTGAATCACATCCCCTAGAAAAAAAGGTTTAAAAAAGCAGTTAAATATAATAAACAATAGAATCTTAAATGATGAGAAGTAGTGTGGTATAAAGGCTAAAGAGCCAGCCTTGAAGCCAGGTAGAGCTGTCTGGGTTTAAGGTTCTCCTCTGCCCCATCCTAGCTCTGTGACCCTCAACTTCTGAGTGCTCTGGGCCACCTTCCAAAATTCTTAAGGTCCTCTGCATTCTTATCCAGTGGAGCTGCAGTTCAGTTTTCTCCCTAAGTAGAAAAATGAATGGCATGGTGAAAATGTTTGGTCTGTCTTTGTTCAGTCTGCAAAAGTTTAATGTGTTTAGTTCTGTTTTAGCAGGATAGATTGGTATTAGATGAGGAATTAGAAAGTGGAGAAAAAATGAAGCATATCTGAGCTGACCTCATTTGTCTTTCTGCCTCAGGAATTAATCCATGTTTGTGAACCAGTTGTAACACAACCAAAACCAAAAGTAGAATCTCCCAAGCAGGAAAAAACGTTAAATGGTCCCAACATGGATAAGAATGAAGGTTCTGAAGTAAAAAACAACCTGAATACTGAAGGCCCTCATCAGAATGGAGACTGTCATCCCAGTGACAACAGCACCATTCACATGGATTTGGACTAAAACTGGGAGTTAAGCAGGGTCCCTACCAACAAATGAAGAAGAAAATATTTTTGCCGTAGTATGTAATTCTGAGAGACATACTGAGACTTATTTATATTTTCTTTTTTAAGAATGTTTAGAAATTTTTGTGTATTATATGGAAAAAATGAAAAGCTTAAGTCTGTAGTCATTATGATCCTAAAAGGGAAAATTGCCTTGGTAACTTTCAGATTCCTGTGGAATTGTGAATTCATACTAAGCTTCTGTGCAGTATTAACCATTTGCATCAGTAAGGATGAAATTGACTTTGTCTTCTGGAAAAAAAAAAATGTACTGCTCATTCAAGAGGGTTGACTAAAAATCTTTAAGCATTTGTTTCTGCCAAGGTAGTTTTCTTGCATCTTACCCTCCATTTCCGCATGTGTGTGGGTGTGTATGTGTGTAAATATGGTGAAATCTGACTTCATAAGGGCTTTCCAAAATAAATTGTCTAATAGGATAGGACTTCTTTCTTTGTTATTATTTAAATTTCATTGGGTAAAACAAAAGATAGTGAAATGTATTAGTAGCATGCAGAACAAAAACTTAAATTTTATCTCTTGCTAAACAGTACATTGTCCTGTGGAGATTTACCAATGGAGGAAATGTTGATCCTGTTGTAACTGGTATTGTGAAGCATTGAATGAGCTTTAATAATAAAGTTCATATGATGGTGTCATTTCTAAATTGTTGGCTTTGTTGGTTATTTTTAAACACTGATAGACATAGATGCTTATAGGACAGATGCCCCAATTCTCTTTTCATTTCTTTGCAGTTTATGCAATTACAACACCTGTTTCTTGAGTTCAAGATGACAAGCTAACATGCATTTGTAAGTAAGGCCTGGAAGGTACAATGAGCAGCTTGGTAGAGATACCTTATTTTTATTTCTATTACTTTTATAAAAACATACCCATTCCTCCACACACAAACACAAAAAAATTAAAGCATTCTCTGGTGGTAGAATATCAGAAATTTTGTATTTACGTTGTTAGAAGTACAGACTCATTCCTTTACAAATACTGTTATTCAGCACTTATTCTGGAAGGTTTAAAGCAATGAATTCCCAAAAACTGTTACAGGAAGACAAGTTTAATAAGCATCAAGTGATAATACAATTGTTAATGGATCCAAAAATTAATGTTCTACTGTTCTACTCTGAATCATTAGAGACGAGATCAATTCTGAATGAGGTTTTCTTAGTAACTGCGTGTTTTGTCTTTTTGTTCCAAGTCTCCTAAAAATGTCTGGTGTGCTTTCTTTCTGCCTTAGTTCAGTACCACAGTCTCTGCTGTATGCAAAGTACACAATTGGCCGCTGGGTATTACAGGTGTGTTCAGATAGGTGGCCCACTGGATAGAATACTCGACTTGAAATCAGAAAGATGAGATGAGTCTTTCTGACTTCAGAAAGAAACACAGCTAGTAAATGTCAAGTGTCTGAGGTCAAATTTGAACTCGGGTCCTCCTCAATCCAATGGATAGCTTTTAAAGCACTATAATTGCAGCAGATCCAATAGGAAGCCTGATGTTCAATAAAGAACAGTGAGGTTTTTGGCGGGGCAATGAGGGTTAAATGATTTGAACTCAGGTCCTCCTGAATCCAGGGCCGGCACTTTATCTACTGTACCACCTAGCTGCCCAAGAACAGTGTTTTTTGTTTGTTTTAAACTAACGGATTTTCTATGACATACCTTTGACATTTCCAAAGGAGTTTTAAGTAGTCAAGTACTTTTATTAAGAAAGCAAGTTTCATGAGCCAAATTTATAAAAATAAGAACCATTTGACAAATCATCAAAAGATATGAACAGGCAGTTTCCAAAAGAAATCAAAGCTATCAGGAGGCACATGAAAAAATGCTCTAAGTCTCTACTGATTAGAGAAATGCAAATTAAAACAATGGCTAACAACAGAAAAGAAAAATGACAGTTGCTGGACAGGATGTGGAATTATTGGGACTCTTAATACATTGGTGGTGGAATTATGAATTGATTCAGCCATCCTGTAGAGCAATTTAGAACAATACCCAAAGGGCTATAAAACCAGTCATACACTTTGACCCAGCAATACTATGAGGTCTGTACCTCAAAATCAAAGAAAAGATAAAAGATCTTACTTGTACAAAATAGCAACTCTTTTAGTGGTGGCAAAGAATTGGAAAAGGGATGCCCATCAATTTGGGAATGTCTAAAAACGTTGTGGTTTATGATTGCACTGGAATACTATTATGCTATAAGAAATGACAAGCTGAAGGCTATCAGAAAAACCCGGACTTAACTGATACAAAGTGAAATGAGCAGAACCAAGAGAACACTGTACAGTGACAGTAATATTGTAAGGATGATAACTGAAAGAATTAGCTGCTCTGATAGAGACAATGATCCAAGACTATTCAAAAAAAAATCATCAACCTCCAGAGAACTGATAAATTGAGTGCAGATTGAAGCATACTTCTTTTACTTTATTTTTCTCATTGTCTGTTTTCTTTTGCATCATACCTATTACGGAAATGTTTTGCATGACTTTATATGTATAACTGATAGCAAAGTTTTCCTTCTCAGAGAGGGAGGAGGTACAGAAAGGAGGAAGAAAATTTGGAACGCAAACTTTAAAATGTTAAAAAAAAAAATGTACATATAATTCAAAAATCATCAAATAAAGATGTTAAAATGTTTTTAAAAAGCAACTTTCAGGGGCAGCTAGGTGGCGCAGTGGATAAAGCACTGGCCTTGGATTCAGGAGGACCTGAGTTCAAATCCAGCCTCAGACACTTGATACTTAACTAGCTGTGTGACCCTGGGCAAGTCACTTAACCCTCATTTCCCTGCCCCCCCCCCAAAAAAAAGCCATCCCTCCCCCCAACTCCCCTATACTGTCCTAGTTCAGCAGGTTCACCATCTTGGTGTCAGGATTACTCTGAAAAAATATGCAAAAGGAGGCAGAGAAAGAGTGGGGGAAAGCATCAAATAGGAGTTGGAACCTGGCAAGTGTAGTAGATGCAGAGTGGAGTGACTTGAAAAGTCCGATTTCCTCTCTAAAGGAAGGCATTGGGAGGAGTTTGGTACTCGATGCTCTAGGACTTCAATCAGAAGGGAGAGAAGAGACTGAGGGAGGTGATGGATACCATCTCTAGCTACATCTCTGACTATCCCTTTCTCTTCACTGGCACAGACACCTGCCCTAGTGGTGGACTGTGAATCAGTTCAGCCATTATGGAAAGCCCTTTGGAACCATGACCAGAAAGGTAACAGCCTGTACACCCTCTGACCCAGTACTATATCCCTACTCCCATTTCATCTCAAAAGAGGAAGAAAAGGTGTGGGAGCAGTTAGGTGGTGCAGTGGATAAAGCACCGGCCCTGGATTCAGGATGACTTGAGTTCAAATCCAGCCTCAAACACTTGACACTTACTGTGACGGTGGACAAGTTCCTTAACTCATTGCCTCGCCAAAAAAATGAGGAGGAAAAGGATGTATATGTGGTAGGTCCCAGGTTCCCCATTTCCTGGCAGGAGGGATTATTGTTCCCCCAAAAGCAACAAAGCTATCCCTGGAATTTGTGTGGCCCCTGCCTCCTTCGATGAAGCTTCCTGGTCATCTAAGGGTATAAAAACTAACATTTATGTAGCCCTTACTATGGTACCATTCATTGTGGTAAGCACTTTCAGTATCTTATTTGATCCTCACAACAACCCCCAAAAGTGGGTGCTATTATTATCCCTTATTTTACAGATGAGGAAACTGAGAGAAATAGGTTAAGGGATTTGCTAGTCACACAATAAATTACTGAAACTGCATTGGAACTCAAGTCTTCCTGACCCCAGTCCCAGACTCTATGTACTGTACCACCTAGCTACCCCCACTAAGAAAATCCCACTCACACAGAGCTGGAGCACCAATGACTTGCACTTTTGTTACAAGATGTTTCTATATGGAGACAAGGAGGGAGCTACACCCAAGGTAACCTTGTTGAATATTCCCACTATATTAGGGCAAATTTAACCTTTTATTAACTGCTCAGAGTCTTTCCAGTGTTTCATTTTGTCCCATCAAGGTGGTGGTGTTAAGTCCATCTCTAATAGTACAAAAATATTCATAGCAGCTCTTTTTTGTAGTTGCTGAAAATTGGAAACTGAAGGGGTGTCCTATGGGGGAATGGCTAAACAAATTGTGATATGTAAAGGGGATGGAGTATTATCGTACCATAAGAAAGGACAAAATGAAAAATTTCAGAGGATATTGGGAAGATCTTAGGAACCTATTTTCATACATGTTTAATATAAGAATATGTTTTGCTGGACTATGTAGCTATGTGTTGAGATTTTTTTAAAGTGTTTTAATAGGCTCAGTGGGGAAGGGTAGGAAGGCTAGAGGCATGGCCAGAAGGCTAGATTGATTTTTTTTTTTTTTAGTGGGGCAATTGGGGTTGACTTGCCCAGGGTCACACAGCTAGTAAGTGTTAAGTGTCTGAGGCCAGATTTGAACTCAGTCCTCCTGAATCCAGGGCCGGTGCTCTATCCACTGCACCACCTAGCCGCCCCTAGATTGATTTTTAAAATATTTGTTACTTGGGGCAGCTAGATGGCACAGTGGATAGAGCACTGGCCCCGGAGTCAGGAGTACCTGAGTTCAAATCCGGCCTCAGACACTTAACACTTACTAGCTGTGTGGCACTGGGCAAGTCACTTAACCCCAATTGCCTCACCAAATATATATATATATATATATATATATTTGTTACTTGAAAAGTAAAATATTAAAAAAAAACCCAACTACCACCTTGATTCAGACTTTGTCTCTTGCTCTGGGCAATGGTATTATTAGCAGTCTAATTGGTCTCCCTGCTGCTGGTTCCTTTTTGTTTGTTTTTTTGGTGAGGAATTTGAGGTTAAGTGACTTGCCCAGGGTCACACAGCTAGTAATGGTTTCTTTTTTAATCCATCCTCCCCACAATTGTAAAATTAATGATCCTAAAATGCAGATGAGGCTATGTCACTCTGAAAATTTTGGGGTAGTCCCCAGTTAGTTGTCTTAGATTGTCATTTCAAGCTATCCATAATATGGTTCTCCTCTACTTTTTCAGTTCTATTTCATCTGTGTGTGTAAGCCATTCCAAAATGGCCATCTGTCCTCCACACAAATTCCATTTCCTGCCCCTGTGTCATTTTAGATGAGGCTATAAAGGACTCTCTCCTCAACTCTGAAGTATCCCTAGCTTCCTTGCTTTGATCAAGCATAAAATGCTAAGGCCTTTCGTGATTACCTCTCTCCCCGCAGGTGTCTTAGTTTGCTCACCTCCTTGAAATTACTTTGTATTCCTTGATATTATTAGTGAAAACTAGTATGGTGCAATGGACAGAGAGCCAACCTTCGAGGAAAGACCTGGCTTCTCAGCTTGCTTTGGATACATGCTAGCTGTTATTTAACCATTCAGTTCCTACAAATAACTCTAGACACTGAATTGCAAGAATTGCTAATCTAGATAAATCACAAGGATAGAATTATAGGCCCATCTGAATCCTTCCCAACCCCAAAATAACAACCTATATACTTCATTATTCTGTTTACATGAATTAATCCTCCAGGAAACAGGAATGGATACCTTCGGGTTATTGTTTGGGTTTTTGTGTCCTCTGTTTCTTGTACTGGGTCTTGGACCAGTGATTTCATTGATGTCAGAAATTTCATCCGTCAAAGTGGGTTGGCAACTATTGTGCATCTTAAAAAGTATGTTGGAGGGGGGGCAGCTAGGTGGCACAGTGGATAAAGCACTGGCCCTGGATTCAGGAGTACCTGAGTTCAAATCCGGCCTCAGACACTTGACACTTACTAGCTGTGTGACCCTGGGCAAGTCACTTAACCCCCATTGCCCTGCAAAAAAAACCAAAAACCAAAACCAAAACAAACAAACAAAAAAAGTATGTTGGGGATCCTTAGATTTTGGGTGACTTCCCATGGTAATTTAGCTGGTATGTTTCAGATGGGCTTGCACACAGGTCTTCTGCCTGAAACATATATCCACTACTATTTTATGCTGGCTCTCACAAATAAGGAATGATGAATAAGTGTTTGTTGAATTGAATTGCTCCAAGTCACACAGATAATCAATGACAAAACCAGGAATTGAACTCCCAAATCTAGAATTCTTTCCACTTCACATCTATAGCTAGTGATGAGCACAGCAAATTTAATTGATTGCTTCATGGTGTCTTCTAGTTTCTGACCTCTGCCCTAGTTCAAGCCTATATCACCTCTTGACTAGATTGCTGTAATAATCTCTTAATTGGTGTCTGCCTTTGGTATCTCCCTCTTTCATTCCATCTTCCACTTAGCTACCTAAATATTCTTCCTAAGACATAGCTCTGAGCATGCTCTGTTCAAAAAACCTTTAGGGGCATCCTGTCCCCTCTAAGATAAAATATAAACTCCTTAGCTTGGTTATAGGAGGCTTTCAGAAATCTGGTTTCAACTTATCTTTCCAGGCTTTTTTCATATCGTTCCCATAAACACACTCCATGATCCAGCCAAACTACCCACTTTGAGCTCTTCTCTGAATTTTACATTTTATCTCCCACCACCCCACATTCACTCAAGCTGGTATGCCTAGAATGCATTCTTTCCTCCTCCTAACCTTCTACAGGGACTTAGTTCAAGGACCCTCTTCCCATAGGAAGCCTTTTATGATGCCCCTAGTTGTTGATACTTTCTCCTCAAAATGTCTTCTATTTATCTCTGTAACACATTGTGCCCATTCTCAGCACCAGTAGAAGGTAAGTTCCTTGAGGGCAGGACTATTTCACCTTTTTTTTTTTTTTTTTTTTGGTGAGGCAATTGGGGTTAAGTGACTTGCTCAGGGTCACACAGCTAGTAAGTGTTAAGTGTCTGAGATCGGATTTGAACTCAGGTCCTCCTGAATCCAGGGCCAGTTGCTCTATCTACTGCGCCACGTAGCTGCCCCTATTTCACTTTTGCCTTTGTATCCTTCAAGACTGCATACAACAGGTCATTTCTTTAATTTTAGGGAATTCCCGATGAGGAAATTCCCTCTACAAGTGCAAATTTGTACCTAGTGTGAGGGAGGTGTTTGATCATTAATAATTTCATAATTAAGCCGTTTGCACATCTCTGGCCAAAACAGTGAATCCAAGTCCAAAGCAATCTCCTTCCGTTTGTTTTTCTCATCCTCCAGAAAATATTACCAGTTTAACTGGCATCATTGTCTTTGGACTGGCATCACTCAGGAGCTGATCTTTCAAATGACTGCCAGTAGGTCACAGAACCACCTTTGACAGTTTGCACCCACCCATTCTTCTATCTCATGTACACCATTCGTTAGGTGGGGGCATTATGGAGGAGTATTCCTTGCCATTTCATTTTGAGGGGGTTCTGCTAGATGATGTAAAATATTTCTGTCAACTGTTAACATCACATGAATCCCATGAAATTACTAGAATGTTTTGTGGGTGGCTTTACCAAATCCTACACGTCAGAAGATGAGGATCCTTCCATGGATGTGATAGCAGGCCACATTTCCCCCTGCCCCCCAGCTCTTATTTAAGATAGAATTCCAGGCATAGCAACATTAGCGACTGAATCTTTAATATCTTGTGATTGAAAGTTCTGTATAATACAGAACAGCAAATAGCTATAATAGAAGTCCTTACAGTCTCCAAGCATTATAGTTATCAAGTATTTTACATTTGCTATTTCCTTAGGCCAGATAGATAACATTGGAGGGGAAAAAGGATAGGGATAGAAAGATAGAACAGACATGGTGATTTCACTGGCATAGGTGAGAAAACTTGCACTACTAATGCAGGTTGTCAACATCTCTACAATTTATAGGCTTACAGAGCTGCCTTGAACATTCACCTAAGGGAAGAAAAGGGCAGAAAAATGGCTTAAAAAAATTATCAGGAGGCAGCTAGGTGGCACAGTGGATAAAGCACCAGCCCTGGATTCAGGAGGACCTGAGTTCAAATGTGACCTCAAACACTTGACACATACTAGCTGTGTGACCCTGGGCAAGTCACTTAACCCTCACTGCCCTGTGTCTCCCCCCCCCCAAATTTTTTTTACCAAATTAATATTTCTTGAGAGTGATTTCTACCAATTTATAGGAATAGAAGGCTCTGCTCTTCTCAAGTATTCCTACAGCTCTGAAATGATCTTTTATTGAGGATTCAAAACCAGAAAATGTATCAAGCAGAAATTTTTTTTTAAAAAATGTCCCTTTCATACATTAGCTTTTACTCTATAAACACTAAAGTAATGTATGACACTTTTGAAAGCTCTCAGGTGTTGAATTTTTCAATCACCAAAGGTTTTATTTTATGAGTGCCTATTAGCACATTTAAGAAAGTCTAGCTATCTTCATTCTGCTTGAGCTCAGGGCCTTTTATTTCATTGTCAAATGCCAGGATAGAAGTAGGCAACTTCGCCCCCGCCCCCCCCCCCCCAATAGAGCAGTATAATCATTATTTTTAAATTTTAAGATTTGGTACTCATTAGTCAGAATTATAGAGTATGGCTAATTATGACTTTTTCAGAATTATTTAAAAAGTCATTTTTTCTATATTAGCATTTTTAAAAATTTTATCTTTTGTTTCTACATCACCTACATTTTTCACTGTATCCCACGTCCTACCTCCTCCTAGAAATCCATTCCTTAAAATAAAAAAGAAGGAAAAATGATCAGCAAAATTCACCAATATGTTGAAAAAAACTTGTTTTTTATGTAGTACTCCATACCCATAGCCCCTCACTTCTACAAAGAAGAGGAGGCAAGTCCCTTCTCATATCTCTTCTTTGGGACCTAGCTTGTTCTTTATAATTTAACAGCATTCAAATCCCATCTCTGAAACATACTGGTTACATGACCCTTGTCAACATCACTTAATTTCTCGATGTTCTGGGTCAATTCTTTGACTACATAAATTGCAGAGGTGCTTGCCTACTTTGGTAGAGGGAGTTTCCTCATTCAGTTAGTTCCCTTTATCAATGAAATGACAGGTTTAGTTCTAGTCTCTTATCAAGAAAGAGCAGAGAGCTTCTTAATGTACTTTCAATTGTGCATGTGCATCTCAATTCCTGATCGCCAAAGCATCCCACATGCTGACTTCTGCACAATGCATTTGACTGGAGCCTGTAGCTTTGGCAAGTTCAATGGCTACAAATTATCATTATTATTTTCATGTACGTTTATGATTCCTTGCCATTGGAGATATTCAAATAAAAGCTGAGGGATCACTTCTCAGGAACATCAGACAGAGTCCCACATTGGTGAAGAACTTTGATAATTTATCTCTAAAGTACCTTCCAAATCTAGAATGCTGGGGCTTCAAAACAGTTTTTGTTTGTTTGTTTTACCAGTTATATCAGACTTTCTGTGTCATCTGCTTGGATTACCAAAGCCAGGCTTTTGAAAATGCAGTTGGCTATTCCCCAAGGGTTTTTGTCTTTTTTAAGGAGCATTGGGCCAAAGAGGATGGCACTGTCTGCTCTTTTCACGGGGAGGCAGACATATAGAACATTATCTGGTCCTTTACTGGGGTTGGGTGCATTGTGTGGTCCTTGAGATGACTTAGAGTCTGCAAAGAATTTCAGCATTGTCTGAATAAGGACATCATACAGGGGAGCTAGAAGAGCCAGCTTTGCACTATGCCAACAACATTTTCCTGAACTTGCCTTTTTGCAAGGGACGTTCAGAAGTGGAAAATTGAATTAATCTATTGAAAAAACAACTTATATGCACAGCTCTGTTTCTGCAGAAGTGTGTCTAGTCAAGTTGATGAGCATTTATTAAGCACCTGGTATGTGTCAGGCACTGGGCTAAATGTCAGGAAAACAAATACAAATAAAAAGGCAGTCTCTGCTCTCAAAGAACTTACTTACTGGATTAAGTGCTTTACAAATAGTATCTCATTTTATCCTTACAACCATGGAGAGTAGTTGTTACTATTATTCCTATTTTACAATTGAGGAAACTGAAGAAGATAGAGCTTAAGTGACTTGCCCAGGGTCATACAACTAGTGTCTGAGGCTGGATTTGAACTCAGGTCTTAACTGACTCTTGGCCCAATGCTCCATCCAGAGTACCACTGAGATACCTCAGTGGGAGGAAAATAACCCATAAAAGAGAAAGGAAAAGCTGAAGGTGGCAGAGAGGGAGGGAGATCTCCAAGGATAAGAAGGCTACAGGTGAGAGGTATATTCCAGGGTGAGAAGGCTACTGGGACATGGAAGAGAAAGGGAATCAGGAGCAGAACTAGAAGAGTATATGTACTTATTATCATAAAGGCTGCAGTCCCCAGCTACATCACAGCTCAGTTAGAGGCTACATATAGTAAAATCGACTCCTTCCATTCTCCGGTTTGTTGAATTGTACTAGTTGATGCACTAAAGAGGCTTTCAAGGGCCATTGAAGTACAGGTGGATATCACCTCCAACAAAAACACTTTGAAATATTCTAGACTTGCACATAATATTTTGATTGCAGGTGTTTTGCCCAATCCCCTTTTCCACCCCCCAGTCCCCTCTTCCCACACAAGAAAGCAGAGCTGTCATTGGCCCTCTCACTGTCAAGGAAAAAAGCCTTTTCTAAGCTGCCTTCTTTTTCTCATTCTTATCTATGTGTTTCTTCTTCTTCTGATTCCTGTGGTTTTGTCTTACATTTCTTGACTTTTGCTCAACATTTCTGGCATTAAAAATATCACCAGCCAATTACGGGACTCTTCTTCTAGCTAGGTTAAGTGAACTTACTAATAGGATGTCAGGTTGTAATTCTCACATGTGGATATGCTTTGTTTTCTTTGTTACTGAGTGCTCCCAAGAACAGTAGAGGTGAATTTTTCCTTAATTTATGTCAACTTGTGCTTGGTGAGCCCAATTCTTTGAACAATGGACCAGAATAAACTCCAATATGATGCAAAATAATTTGATTAAGTGTGACCTTGGACAAATCGCTTTATCTCTACAGACCTGTCTCCTAATTCTTTTTTCCCTCTGTACTGATTCACTTGGTGATCCCATCAGTTCCCATGGATTCAATTATCATTGCTATGCTGATGATTTTCAAATCTATTTATCCAGTTCTAACCTCTCCAGTGACCTCCAGCCTAGCATCTCTAACTCCTATTGGACATCTCAAACTGCAGACAAACTGAACTACTTCTTGTCCCATCTACAAGAAGCTTTTTCTGATCCCTTTTAAGCCTAGTGCCTTCCCTGTGAGATTATCTCTAATTCATCTTGTATATATCTATTTGTAGGTAGTTATTTTTATGTAGTCATCCCTGTTACATTCTGAGCTTGAGAGCAGAGACTTGTTTGTTTGTGTGTGTGTGTGTGTGTGTGGTTTGGGGTTTTTATTTCTTTGCATCTCCAGTGTTTAGCACAATGCCTGGAACATAGGCCTGGTTGACTGTTTCCCAAGCATAACGTTCCTTCTCTATGCCTTTGGAAAGTCTGTTCTGCCTTCCTGAATCCACTTCCTCCTTCCCTAGGCTATATATGTTTGCTTTGTTGTGTTCACTTTGTTTCTCTTCAATAAAAGTTTGTTGCTTGTGGACACCCACAATGTTTGAATTTTTGTCTTTGTATTCACAGTACATGGTACATAGTAGGGAATTAATAAATGCTTGTTAAATGAGTGACTGCATGAACACATGAATTAGTGAAATGAGAGAGTTTGGATTACACAATCCTTCTCCAATATCTGTTTTATCTCTAATGTTCTAACGTTTGGTTGGATTCTCCAAGGCAATCTCATAGAACAGAAAGCTATAACAAGAAAGATTGTTATTATTGTGTATATTTACAGTTTCTTCTCAAGTAACATATATTACTATTTTGTTCTCCCACCATCTCCATCAGGGGGTGGGGCTAGATATCTAGCAACAGTTACTTTTTGCAGAGGTAAAAATGGACACAGACAGTACATAATATTCCCAGGGTTGACACAGTGGGAGGAGGTGGATACAGGGGACAAGTGGCAAAGCTGCTAGGACACTTCCCAACTTTCCCTACTCAATGCTAAGATGAGTAAATAACTATTTCCTTGTTAAGGGCTAAAATTCTAGCTAAACTGTCTAAAATATCTAATGAGTGGTCACCAATAAATTATAAGCTTTAGCAAGAGTTAGACTTTAAGCATTTATTAAGGAGAATAAGAATTTGGTAAAGAGAGAGAGAAAAGGCCTAGATTCATCTATCTATTAAAGGGAGAGCGCATTTCTAGCTCTGCTCTCCACCAGAGTCCCCAAGAAAAAAGAGCGAGTCAGAGCACCCAGCTCTTCCTTCTTCCTCCCACTAGCAAACATCACTTTCTGATGCCAAAGAAAAGACGCATGTTCTTGCCCTCAAAGACCTTCCTTTCATAGCGAAATTTTTTTACAGTAAGTCTCCAACAGGTGGCGTCATTCCAATCGTTACATCCTGGGAGGAGGTGGGATCAAGGGGAAGGGAAAACTTGAATCCCTATTTGTACACTTAGACATAAATTCCAATTCTGCTGGAAAGCCTGCCCACATCTGCTGAAATCTCTTTGTCTTGTTATTCTTTGACTCTTAGCAGCAAAAGCACAGACCAAGAGTTCTTAACCTTTTCTCTATTATGGACTCCTTTAGTTTTTAAATGCATAAAATAAAACACGCAGGATTACACACACTATTAATGTGGATAGGTTCTTAGTCACACTTCCTATGTTGAAATAAAGATGTGATTTTTTTTTCAATCAAAGTTCACAGACCCTCCCCCTCCAAATATATACATAGAACTCTTAGAGGGTGTTGGTCTGTGGACCTCAGATTATCTGGGAGGGGAGGAGGGAAGAAAAAAGGAAAAAAAATTACACAATAATTTTATTACATATTAAAAGGAATAGCAAATTATATATAATAGATTTGCAGTTTCATGTACAATCATCTTTTTTTCTATTCTATGTTATGAAAATGCTTGTTTTATTTCTTAAGTTTAGAATAAAATAAATTTTAAAAAGAATCCCTGGGTTAAACTCTGTCAGACCTTTTGATTTCATATTAAAGGAAAGCTGTGAATAAAAGAAAACATTACAAGTTTCTCTAGTATTCAAAAAGAAAAAAATTAAGAGGAAAAGAAAACATTTTAAGTTTGTCTAGAATTCAAATTGCATGGGAGCAGCTACATGATTGGTCATTTGAAATAACTTTAGCCACTCTTTTCTTTAATATCACTTACAAAAAAGTCTGTACCAATAATAGACAAATCTGGTTTTCTTCCTATAGGTGGAATATTGGCAACCTCATGACATTTGAGCTTGCGGTAAGCATTGGGCCACCCAGGGTTAAATGGTCCGATGGAATTCTTGTTCTGGTCTTGTAGCAACCTAAGAAAATAGAGCCATATAAAAATCTAAATTAATATTGCATAGACCAGGACTATGGAAAGCCTACCTCTTATCTTGAGCACTCCCTCCCCACATAATCTACTTCTACTCATTTCCTGTTGTATAAATAGTCAAAAGGAGATTTTCATTAGCAGATGTGGAAAAAGAGCCTTGGCTCAATTCTACTATCCACCCCAACAACCTCACATTTCTTTCTTCCCAATCACTTTTATTATGTTGAAAACATTGATTCCCATTGCTTCAGATTATTATTTAACACCCTCATAGATTCCAAGAAGTCTTCTTACCTTTCCACTAAGACTCCCATGTGAAAGTTTTCAAAGACCTCTTAAGGATCTTCATCTTAGAACTGCATGTAAGGCTTTTGATCATCTTTTTCTTGATATGTTCTTTAAAATCCATAGAATTCTATGGTTTTGTCCTTTACTAGTTCCCCTTTATTTCCTTAGTTTCTCCTAGAGCCTCCCTTATCTACCCTTTTCTTATTTCTCCTTCATTTCTCCCTTATTTCTCTTCTCATTTGAACCTTTTAACAATATGGTGAGATAGGATGAGGAGAACCCTGGGGACTCTGGCACAGCTAAATCAATTGAAGGATTTGAGAAAGGCTGGACTGAAAGAATTTTCAAGTTTTTGAAGGGCTATCATGCAGAAGAGAAATGAAACTTTTTCTGATTGACTGTAGATAGCAGACCCAGGATAAGTAAGTGGAAGTTATAGAGGGGCTCATTTAATTGGAGAGTTAAAGCCATTCACATTTAAAATTCAATTATTGAGCTTGTGCTTTTCTCCATTTAATTGTTTTTCATTTATTTTTTTCTCCTCATTTAAGGAAGCACTGGGTTCCTACATTGTTTTGCTTACATTAATTCGATCTAGGCCAGCTCTCATAAACTCTTCTTCCATCCTTATTCCTCTATTCCAGCCCAAGTTCCTTAAGCTTGCTTTATTGTTGCTGTTATTCTCATTTTATTTTTGCTCTTTTCTTTCTTCTTGTTGTTGCTATTCAGCCATTAAGTCATGTTTGACATTTCACAACCTTGTGGACCATACTGTCCACATATTGGACCATACTGGGTTTTTTTTGGCAAAGGTACTGGAGTGATTTGTCATTTCCTTCTCCAATAGATTAAGGTAAGAAGAGGTTAAGTAACTTGCCCAGGATCACATAGCTAGCACAGTACCTAGCAAAGTACTAGATACATGGTATTAATAATATTAATAATAGGGCAGCTAGGTGGTGCAGTGGATAAAACACTGGCCCTGGATTCAGGAGGACCTGAGTTCAAATCCAGCCTCAGACACTTGACACTTACTAGCTGTGTGACTCTGGGTAAGTCACTTAACCCCCATTGCCTCACCAAAAAACAATATTAATAATAGCTAACATTTATATAGTGCTTTAGGGTTTACAAAATGCCTCATGAATATTATCTCATATAATCCTCATGACATGTCTCATTTGATCCTCTCCTCCTGGGAAGTAGATGCTACTGTAATCCCCATTTTCCACATAAGGAAACTGAGACAAAGGTTAAGTGATTTGCTCAGGGTCACATAGATAATAAAGTGTCTGAGGTAGGATTTGAACTCAGGCCTTCCTGACTCCTAGCCCAGAGTTCTATCTACTGTGTCACCTAGCCGCCTCACAGCAGATGCTTAATAAATACATAATGATTGACTGAAGAAAAAAATGGGGATGTGTTAGACATAGTGAGAAATAAGTGATATAATAAAAAATAAGTTATCTTGTCCCTTTAGATTCCTACAATCACCTGTAAAATATACCAAGCAGGTGCTAATGGCCCCATTTTACAGATGAGGCAATAGAAGGAATGTCAAGCAACTTGCCCCAACCTATAGAATTATTAGTGATAAAATAGAACTTCAAACTGTTGATCAGAACCTGGCTTTGGGGGCCTTTGAATGCTTTTAAAGCCCAGAATGTTCTCTCCACCACCACCACCCCCCCATTTTGTATTTACTCACCTAGTTTGCTGAGGAGCTGGAATGTTAATTTCTTTTTTTATTTCAAGATCAGTGGGAGGGTCTTCAAGTATATAAAGGTCTGAAGTCTGTTCAGCCTAGCAGAAAGAACACCAGAGTCTTACCATTCCAATAGTATCAGGAAATACGAGTAAGTCTTGAGGCATATAGATGAGAGCTGAAGCACTATGCAATGTGATTTTATTGTCATTTCAATCTATCAGCTTCTACATGATATAGTTTACCAGTCAAATGGTAATAGTAGAGAGTGAACTGCACTGAGAGTACATTTGGATTCTAATCCTAGCTTAGCTGCTAATTGATTGTGTGACCCTAGGCAAGTGACTTAACCTCTCAGGCTTCAGTTTCCTCTAGAAAACAAATGGTTTAGAACTAAAATAGAGAATCTCTTACATATGTTATAGATTTTGAAAAAATTATAATTCTTTGATTCTAAATGCAATTCCTTTTCCAAGAGAATAATCATAGATTATTAGTCTTTCTGCCTCAATTCTTGCTCTTATATTAAGGTACTTAAACATATCTATTGATGCTCTCTCAAGGATTCCAACTTCCTAGTTTTTCAATCTTCTCAGTTCCCAGGATCTCCCTCCTCCACTCCACCTCAGCTATACAGAAAGATGATCAAAACCTTGACCTTGCCATCACACATGCAGTCTAATTCCATATTCATGAGCTTTGAAATTCATTTATCTGATCATAGCCTTTTGGCATTTCATCTTTCCCTCTGCCTTTACAACTCTTAGTCCTGTTCTTGCTCACAAGAACTGCCAATCCTTTCACCCTTTAGTTATTTCCCAGTTGTTCCTTCCCTTGTTGCCTGTTCTCTGTTCACTTCCCTATCTTAACCCCTTGGTGAACAAGTTCAACTCTACATTGCCCCACACACTCTAATCCTTTGTCCTCTTGTCCCATCACTAATCATGTTTCATCAAATGCCAACCTGAGATTACTCCTACCATTTCCTCCTACATCCATGTTGCTAAACTGAGCTGGAGAAGGTCACAAAACCATCTGTCCTCAAGATTTTGATGGCACCCCTTCTCTCCTCTCAGCTGATAACCTTGCCTCATATATCTTTTTTTTTTTCTGGTGAGGCAATTGGGGTTAAGTGACTTGTATGGGGTCACACAGCTAGTAAGTGTCAAGTGTCTGAGGCCGGATTTGAACTCAGGTCCTCCTGAATCCAGGGCTGGTGCTCTATCCACTGCACCACCAGCTGCCCTTCTTGCCTTGTATATCACTGAAAAAAAAAAAACAAGGCTGTTCAATGAGAGCTCCCTCTTCTTCATCCTTCTCATTTCATATCCCTCAGACATCTGCTTAACTGGGTTTGTTTCCTTGAGGGATGTATGCAATTATGATTCTTTTAAGTTTGTTCAACTTGGGTGGCCTAAAAGGATGTATTAGGTTGCTGTATGTCAAAAATTACTTCTCTGTCACTCTGCTATAATTTTGTCTATGAAGAGCCTTGCTGGAATTCTAACATTTGTTCAGTTATTCTTCTAACTCCTGAACCTGTGCTTGAGCATAGTAAAGCCTAAGTGTTCACTTCTATAATATCTGCATTGTGATGGGTTTACTCAGCAGCAGTAACCTACCACACGAACTCAAAAAGGAGATATTTCTCCCATAATAAATTATATGTCCTGAAGGCATCTCAAACTCAATATATCTGATAGAGCACTCAAAATCTTTACCCAAAAAGTATTCCCTCCTCCAAATTTCCCTATTACTGTTGAAAGTACCTCTATCCTCCCAGTCACCCTGTCAACTCCAATGTCACCCTTGATTCCTCTCTTGAACTCACTCCACGTAGCCAATCTATTTCCAAGGTCCTCCCCTTCCCAACAATTCTCCACTCTCCACTCACAATCCCCATCTGTTGTAGGCCCTCATCACTTCATCTGTGGACTATTGCAGTAGCTTGCTAGTTGGTCTCCCAGCCTCAAATCTCTCTCCACTCCAATCCATCCTCCATTGACCTGCTAAAGTGATTTTCCTAAAGCCCACTCCCTCTTCCCCACATACTGCTAGCGCTTTCCTTCTGAGATAACCTTTTTCCCACACTGTGTATATCAAGTATGTACATATTCAATCAATAAATCAACCAACTAGCATTTATCAAGCACCTATCATATGCTCAGAATACAAAGAAAAACCAATCCTTGTTCTCAAGGAACTTGCTGTGTCTATCATTAGAATTTGAGGGGCCGGGTGGGGGCAGCTAGGTGGCACAGTGGATAGAGCACTGGCCCTGGATTCAGGAGGACCTGAGTTCAAATCCAGCCTCAGACACTTAACATTTACTAGCTGTGTGACCCTTGGCAAGTCACTTAACCCCAATTGCCTCACCAAAAAAAAAAAAGAATTTGAGGGACAAGAATTGAATTTTTGTGCCTTTTTTGGGGGGTATTCCCCAGTGTTTAGCAACAACAATGACAAAACCAAACATTTTTAAGTACTTACTATGTGCCAGGTATTTTGGTAAAATCTTGGGAATACAAACACCAACAAAAAGAAAAGCAATTCCTGCCTTCAAGGAGCTTACATTCTAAAGGGGAAGATACACATAAAAGGAAGCTGAAAAGGGGTTAAGCAGGCAAGGTAACCATGGGGTCAATGGTGGAGAAAGAAGTACAGACAGTCAGAAGCCAACCTAGAGAGGAATGAAGGAGTGAACATGGTTGGCCTGGGTGCTTCCTTCAAATGGAGTTACCAAGAGGAACTGACCAATCAGAGAAAGGGGCTACAGGGATGGAGTGATCTTCTGGGGCTAGAAGGCTTCTGGGTTATAGTGGAGAAAGAGAGTTGGGAGTGGAACCCAGAGAGGAATGCACAAAGTACTGTTCCTTAAAAAATAGCAAGAGCTAAATAAATGCTATTGACCAACTGGTTAGATCTGGAAAGGACTTTAGGAGTCATCTAGTCTCACCCTTTCATTTTTTTTTTTGTTTGTTTTGGTGAGGCAATTGGGGTTAAGTGACTTGCCCAGGGTCATACAGCTAGTAATTGTCAGGTGTCTGAGGCCAGATTTGAACCTGACTCCAGGGTCGGTGCTCTATCCCCTGCGCCACCTAGCTGCCACCAAACAATATTTCTTTTTTTTTTTGGTGAGGCAATTGGGGTTGAGTGACCTGCCTAGGGTCACACAGCTTGTGCCATGTGTCTGAGGCTGGATTTGAACTCAGGTCCTCCTGAATCCACTGCAACACCTAGCTACTCCTCCCTTCATTTTTAATAATAGCAGCTCACTTTTATACAGTGCTTTAAGGATTATAAAGCACTTTACATACATTATCTCTCTTAAGCCTCACAACAACACTATGTTGTTCTATTACTAGCCCTTTTATACATGAGGACATTGGAGCTGAGAGGGATTGTTGATTTTATAGGGTCACATTGCCATTAAGTGTCTGGGGAAAGACTTGAACTCAGGGCTTCCTGACCTTCCAAGTCCAGCATCCTCTGGACAAGATCATGTTGCTGCTCCATTGTGCCATCTTTACAGATAAAGAAACTGAGGGCCAGGTGATTTGCCCAAAGTTACATAGCCAATCAGGAATAGACTAGAACCTAGGTCTCCTGACTGTCAGCCCAAATACATTAACATTTTTCTTTCCTGTTAGAGGAGTTAGAGTCTCAATGACCAAGCCATCAGTTGGAAAATGATTTTACATAAGAATATTTCATTTTTCCTTTATTCTTTTTTGGAAGGAATTTGGAGAATGGTCCTAAAGAACCCCAGGTCATGTTGGGCAGAGCATTGATATAATGTTTCAGCTTTCACAGATACAAAGAATTTCAGAGCTTTATTATAAAGCACCTCAGAAACCTGGCAGTCCAGCCAGTATCAGGACAAAAATCTCTTCTCTAGTGTTCCCAACAAATAAGTCTTTGACTGAAGACCTCCAGAGGAAAAGAACCCACTGTCTTCAGAGTCAATCCATTCCATTTTGGATAACTCTCACTCTTAAGATGTTTTTCCTTACAATAACTTTCCTTCTATTATTCCTAGTTGGACATTTTGGGTCCAAACAGAGCAAATCTTTTTTTCTTTTTTCTTTTTCTTTTTCTTTTTCTTTCTTTCTTTCTTTCTTTCTTTCTTTCTTTCTTTCTTTCTTTCTTTCTTTCTTTCTTTCTTTCTTTCTTTCCTTCTTTCTTTCTTTCTTTCTTTCTTTCTTTCTTTCTTTCTTTCTTTCTTTCTTTCTTTCTTTCTTTCTTTCTTTCTTTCTTTCTTTCTTTCTTTTTTGGTGAGGCAATGAGGGTTAAGTGACTTTCCCAGGGTCACACAGTTATAAGTGTCAAGTGTCTGAGGCTGAATTTGAACTCAGGTCCTCCTGAATCTGGGGCTGGTCCTTTATCTACTGCACCACCTCGCTGCCCACAAATATTTATTAAGACAGCCTTTCAAACATACTTGAAGACAGCTATGTCTTTAGTTCTCCAATCTAAATATCTCTTATTCATTCAACCAGTGCTTATATAGAAGCAACTAGAAGTCCTTTGCCATCCTGGTCACCCTTCCTTCTGGTTCTATTCCCTAGCAAAAGCCCTCAGATATGACTTACCCATCAACCCATTATACTCTTGGGGAGGGAACATTATAGAAATTATTTATATTCTAGTTGTGGAGATAAAACTTACATGAGCATCTGGCTCCTGAGGTGCTTTATTATAAAGCTCTGAAATGCTTTGATTCTGTGAACTGAATGAAAGCTGGTGCATTATACCTACCTGTTCTGAAATTCTTCTCTCTGACTCCAACCTCTTTCCTTTAGTCTTTTCCTCTGTCTCCTCAAATCCACTCTTTGGCCTTACTGTAACAGCTGATCCTTCGATTTACTCCTACTTCATTCTTTTAATCTGATATCCAAGCTCTGGTTTCACTTCCCTCCTTTCATAGTCTTGACCTAAGATTAACCAATTCAGTAACTGCTTTCCCATTACCTTACTTTGCCAAACCCCAACCCTAAGTTATCTTTATCATCATTATCTGCTCCTATCCAGGTGCTGCTGAATACGAAGAAAAAATTCTTCACTATCTTCACTGCAAATTTCTGTTATGTAGTTTCAATGGCTCCCTCATAGCTGTATGACAATCACTTTATTCTTCCCTTTATATCTTTATATCATATCTTCCACTGTAGCTATTCTAAACCTGTTCCTCTCTCTTCAAATCTCCTATACCATCTCCTCTTCTCCACCCTCTCAACAAAGGGCTTTATTTCTCATTTTTATGATAAAATAGAAGTCATGCGTCATACCCTTTCTCTTTCCCTTCTCTCCATGCCTCAAAATCCATTGTGATCCATTCACTCGTCCTTAGTTTTAGTCTCTGATGAAAAGATGACCCTTCTTGCCAAAGTTTATTTAACATTTATTCCCCTTCATGTACTCTATGTTCTAGACAACATCATTTTTCTGCTATTCCCTGAATATGACATTGCTTCTCCCTCCTCTGGGACTTTGCATTGGCTGTCCTCATTCCTAGAATGCACTCCCTCCTCCTTTCCATTTCACAGAATCCTCTTTGCTTTCCTTTATGATGCAGGTCATGTGCCACCTCCTATGAGTAATCTTTCCTGATTTTTTTAGTTACTAGTGTCCTCTCTTCCTCTTCCAATAATCCCATGCATATTTATTTATCTATTTTATTGTATACCCTGTATCAGGTATCAGTTTGAGGATGAGTTTGAGGGGTTTGTTTTGGTCTTTACATTCCTAATGCCCAGCATAATACTTTACACATAGTAGATACTTAAAAGTACTTCTTGGATTAAACTGCCACATATTTGAGCTTTACTTAACCGAGTATTTGAGTTCATTTTTCTTTTTCATTTTGCTTCTAAATCAGTTCTTTGAATTTGTAATCTGGTTTTCCTCAGGCCTGGTATATCATAGAGCTGTTCCCATGCAGGATTTATTTAAAAATAAAGCACATAATTTGGATAATTTCTGTTTAAACCTTGCTTACACTTGTTCAGATTTTCATATTCTTTGTCTGTCTCTCTCCTCACTCTTCCTCCTTTCCCTTGCTTTCAAACTGCCCTGTTCTTCAGCTCCTACCCTTATTTTTGTTTCCATTTTTAAAAAATTGTAGACTTATCATATTTAAAGAATACAGTAGCCAACACTGAAAACACTGTCCATGGTGCTGTGTACACAACTCGTTCTCCTCCAGTGACAGTAGTACCTCTTTCTAACCTTGGGAAGACTTCTTGAGCCTGGCATTATCAAGGGTGCAGTATGTCTGATGAGTCGGTAGGTTTTCTTAAGCTCTGCTTGCTCAGTAACTTTATTTCCTATTTTGACCACGTTTTAGGCTCCTGACAGAGACACACAATTAAGGTACACTGTATGATCTGAATTCCAGAAGGCCATCTCGCAGTCTGCTCAGGAAAACCAAAGATGCATTTATATCACTTTGTAAACAGGATCTCTTGTTTTTTGATATGCAGTACAAGTGGAGAGGAGTGATGGCTTGTAAATGACCTTCTTTGCTGTCTAGAGTTTCTTGAAATTTCTTGAAAAGCTGGTGTGAATCATTGACCACTAAGTTTATTCAAATCTAGTTGCTGTTCAGTCATTTCTGTCATGTCTGAATCTTCATGACAATATTTAGGGTTTTCTTAGCAAAGATACTGGAGTGGTTTGTCATTTCCTTCTCTAGCTTATTTTTCAGATAAGGAAACTGGGGCAAATAAGGTTAAGTGACTTGCTTAGGGTCACATAGCTAGTAAGTCTCTGAGGTCAGATTTTAACTCAGGAAGATGAGTCTTTCTGACTCCAGGCTCAGTGCTCTATATCCACTGTGCCCACCTAGCTGCCTCATCCAAATCTAGAGACCTCTTTAAAAATTCACTCTCCCAGCTCTTAGTTCTTCCATAACTAACCTGACAAAAGTGATGATCTTGGTACATCTTAACATTAAGACCCAATCTTTATATATATTTAATAATTGATTGTTAAATTCCTTGAGCCATACATCTTGTATAGTCTTCTTTGTATTTTCCACTCTGCCTAGCTAGCTCAATGCATAGATATAAAAGAATTCAGTAAATGTTTACCAATGGTATAAAAACTCTCTGCGCCAATGTGAGAACTCCTTCATCCTACTGCATGTTGATATTAAACAATCAATAACATATAGTTTTAGATTAGGAGCTCTTAATCTTTTCTGTGTCATGGACCCCTTTGGAAGTCTAAAGAAGCCTATGGACCCCTTCTTAGAATTACATTTTTTAATAATTGAAGGAAATGCTAAGAAGTTAGTGAAAATAAACAGGTAATTATTTTTGCGTACAACTTCATGAACTTTCTGAAATCTATCCAGAGGGAAAAGAGATATTCTATGGACTTCAGGTTCAGTATATTTATCATTGAGGGTTGACTGATTCTCAACAAAGTTAAGTGACTTGCCCATGATCTGATTTACTGTCAGAGACCTGGTCTTACTACAAGTCTAGAACTCTATTGATGTTTACTTAATTGAAAAGTAAATTGAAATGAGTAATTGGGATTGTCCATTCTTGGTTGGAATCTCCATTTCTATACTGGTTTGGCTCAGTTGGTGCTAATGAAGTCAGGGTTATAAGTATATTCTTATGTAAGAAATTTAACTTTCTTCATCAGAGCACCCTGAGCCCCAGCTAACAATCTCACCAGGCAGTGATAATGGTCATCAGGGAAACTGAGCAAAAGAATAAGAGCTTATCAGTACAAATCTATCCCTCATCATTAGAAAAATTTCTGGAATCACATGCCTTTTTAATGGTGGGTTGATGGTGACATTTTCATGGTGGAAGCAGCATTTATTTGTTTGGCTCTGTGATTTAATTGGTAAAAAGAATCTATGCTGTGAAAACTTCCTCTACCAAGGCATATCAGCAAGGTATCTGTTGCTACAGCCAGTAAGAACTTAATGTGGATATTCTGTAGACCTCCCCTTGCAGGGCTTCCATGGTCCCACACCCTCTGGGGCTCTGTAGCCTAGCAACCTAAGTGGCTTCAGTGCCTGGAGTGGAGGGGTGGCATCTAAGCTGCACTGGCATTCTCTGAAAGTTCAAGCACCAACCTTAGCACTGGATTTCTCCTTCATTATTTTGTCTTCTTCTGTATGATCAATTTGTAAAGCTGAAACATCCTCTGCTAACACTTGGTGGACTGGCATACTCTTTGGATCCATCAGGATTTCATAGGGCACCATAGGATGCTTCCAGGAGGCAGATGTAAAAACATCCCAGAGCTCACTCTGCCCAAAAGTTCCTAAGAGGAAGAAATATCAATGAATAAGAAGATGACAGGAAATCAGCTACTCTCTAATCATGGAAAGCTCAGTGATACGATCCCATGTGCCTCTTTTATAATCCATTAAAGCTCATTATTAAACCACACTGAGGTTCAGCATATGTACTTATGTATGAAAAAATCCCAGTGAAAATGGTATGAGAAACACCACCATAGTACACTTCATTTACAGTCCAAGTTATTCAATAAGTCTACTGAATGTCCATACTATCAATGTAGTTGGAACATGGAAGAACAAAGACAGGACTTTGGGAGAACTCAAGTCCCAATCTTGGCTTTGCCACTTTATATGTCACTTAACCTATCAACACCTTGCTGTCCTCATCTGTAAAATGGGAATGATAACTGAGCTTCTGTGCTTTATAGGCTTGGTACAAGGTTCACACAAAATGATGCTTGTGAATGTGCTTTGCAAACTTTAAAGCTACATAATTGTTCTCAGTGGGATATGGTAAAAGACAGATGTAGTCCTTGCCTTAAGAACCATGAAGCTAGGTGGTAGAGTGGGTAGAGTGATGGGCCTGGAATCATGAAGACCTGAGTTCAAATTTGACCTCAGATACTACTTACTCGGGCAAGTCACTTAATTCTGTTTGTGTCAGTTTTCCTCATTGGCAAAATTGGGGTAATAATAGGACCTCCCTCCCAGGGTTGTTGTAAGGATCAAATGATATAATATTTATAAAGCCCTTAGCACAATGCCTGGAGAATAGTAGTCACTATCTAAATTTTAGCTATTAATAAGAGACAAGACAATCCACTCACGGTATACACACAGATCCTCTACATCAGACAGTCTCCTAAATATGCCCCAGTCACATCATTCTCTTTCCACCTCTATACCTTTGTACCTCTTTTATGCTCTCATCTTGCCCACACTGCATTATTTTTACTTATGTATGTGTTTCTCTAAGTTCCATGAGGACATATTTTATTTGGTTTTGTACCCAGCACAATATCTTATATGTAGTAAGAACTTAATAAATATTTACCAAATTAAATACTAAAGTAATTAGGACAAGGATTGTGTATATTTGAAAAGGGGCAGAGTTGACTAGGAAAACTTCCCAGAGAAGAAGGAAGTTGAAAAAAAAGGAGGAATGTGGCTTATGCCACACATATGTGAAAGTGTGAGGAAAAGTTCAGAGGAAGACAAGAGGCAAGCCAGGGAGCAAGAGTGTTTGAACTTAGGCACAGGGCTAAGAGCAAACATACAGAACTGTGACCAGCCATTATGGCACCTGAGGCAAATACCCCAAATTACCTCAGGAGCAAGCAGCATAGAATGGTGCCTTTCAAATGAACTTCAAGACAAAATTCAGTTGGGAGTAACTGATAAATTACATAACTTATAAAATAAGTAACATAGCTTAAAATTCATTTGAGGTAACTTATTAAAGAGACTTCAACTTCAGATTCACCTAGGTGGTGTAGTGGATAGAGAGATGGACCTGGAATGTGGCAGACTTGCTGTTTGATACTGGACAAGTCACTTAACCTTAGTATGCCTCAATTACCTCATCTGTAAAAAGATAATAATAAGAGTACCTATTTGATTACTGGTAGGTTCAAATGAGATATCATTTGTAAACGCACAAACCTTAAAGCACTATATAAATGCTAGGTGATATTATTATTGTTGTCATTGTTATTCCAGGACAGTTTCTCATGGGGAGTAGCAGGACACAGAAACAGAGAGTTCAAGAGACCAGAAGACAGTTTTTGGGAAGTTACTGCTTGGTTGGGGATACTACAATTGGGGAATGAGGCAGAGTGGGGCTAGGATACCAAGGAGATCACCTAGAGATTCTTGATAATCAGGGTTTAAGCTCATTGAAGAATCTTATGTGCTATCAATGTCATCTAAATTTCAGTTCCCATGGGCAAAGTCCCAATAGTCCCACCTTAGTTATAGCTTTGCAAATAGGTGAAAACTGCCAGAATTAATTTGTAATTTATAAATATCTGTTGACTCTTGCTATCTGTGCTGAAGGTGTTCCAGATTTAATGCAACAGAAACAGATATTTACTCAATGCTTTCTATCTATACTGTGATAGAATTTATATGAGATTCAAAGATGAAAGAAGCAACTTGCAGTCTAATGGAGAAGGGGGAGAGATATGTGCATAAATAAGGAATGATACAGGTATATAAAATATAACTTGGCAAAGGAGTGGCCAAGTCAAAATTACAAAAGATCTCAGCAGCCAGAGATTACAAATCCCTAAATAAGATGATGCTCTTAATTTGATATTTTCTCTCAGGTTGTTTTCTAGGTTTTCAAATATTGTTATCTATAGAAATACAATTCCCAACAAAACTCAGTGCTATCAATCTAGCTGGATTTCTCAGCTTAGCTGTCCAAGGATTCCTACTTTGGCCAAGTGGAATTAAGTTTTGTTCCCCAGGAAATAATTTCCTAAAGTGATTTTTGACTTTTCTTCCAGGAAACAGTGTATGTGTGTCCCACACTAAACCTGATCTTCTGCATAGGTGAGTGTGGAAATTCCATACCTATATACTCTCCATCCATGCTCCATAGACGAACTGTACAGTCAGTGGAGGAAGACAATAGAACCTTTTCTTTCTCTATCAGCTCTAAGCTAATGAAATGAAAGAAAACATGATAAATTCACTACAAGAATGCAGAGAGATTTTCTAGAATGATGACAGTCAACTAAATGGGGCCAAGAATTAGAGGATCATGGAGTCAGTAAGTCAACAGCCCTTTAACGATAAGAATAACAATAATCATGGCTGACACAAATATAATATTTTAAGCTTTGCAAAATGTTTTCCATATATTATACCACATGAGACTCAAAGAAACCCTGTGAAATAAGCAACCACTGAAAGCATGTTGTCCATTTTACAGATGAGGAAACAGGTCCAGAGATATTAAGATTTGTCCATGGTTACATAATTAGTGTATCCCACAATACAAGGAAACATGAGGCAAATGTAATCTCCTAAATTATTCAATTTGTCCCAGCACAGTTACACCTTCTTTCAGTATCTCATAGCATACTTCTTCCTCCAATTATAACCTGGCCTCACACCTCAAATAATCAAAGAAAGCACCCTGTAAACAACCTATAGTTGCTAACTAAGAAATAGTCTTGGGGCAGCTAGGTGGCACAGTGGATAGAGCACCAGCCCTGGAGTCAGGAGTACCTGAGTTCAAATCCGGCCTCAGACACTTAACACTTACTAGCTGTGTGACCCTGGGCAAGTCACCTAACCCCAACTGCCTCACTAAAGAAAAAAAAAGAAAAAAAGAAATAGTCTTCTTGTCTCGTGGAAAAGGTCCAAGGTTGGGACTTAGTTCCAGCTTGGCCACTGACTCCTAGGGTAATTCAACAATTTTCATGCAGCAAACATTTATTAAATATCCTCTACATTCAGCTCCCATAAGGCAGCTGGGAATACAAAAATTCTTAAGGAGATTACCATCTGGGAATAAAAATGTTCTTAAAGAGATTATCATTGAATAGAGGAGATAAGACAAATCACTTAAAATGTCCATGGTTAAAACGAGATATTTTTAAAGCACTTTGCAAACCTTCAAATACTATATAAATGCTAGATATTATTATTACTGCTACTACTAAAAACAACTATCCATTAATTCAGAGGGAGTCAGGGAGATCAAGAGCATTGTTGGACAAGTAGTTTTCATGTTATGGAAAAAATTTTATGTCAATTTCTTTATCAGAAAAATTAGGATGACTATTTTTTCCCACTAGTTTGTTGCTGTTATCTAGTCATTTTAGTCATATCCTTTCATGACCCTATTTGGGATTTTCTTGACAAAGATTACTGGAGTGGTTTGCCATTTCCTTCTCCAGCTCATTTTATAGATGAGGAAACTGAGGCAAATAGGATTAAGTGATTTGTCCAGGGTCACACAGCTAGGAAATGTCTGAGGTTGAATTTGAACTCAGGTCTTCCTGTCTCCAGGCCCAGCACTCTCTCTGCTGTGCCACCCAGCTGCCCTTCCCACTAGGGGATATTGAAATGATAAATGAGAGAAAAGATGAAAAAAATTCTTCTAGCTGTGAACAAGTTGATTGAGCAGCAGATAGGTGCTATTATTTCCCACATTTTACAGTAGGCACATTGCTCTATCTCCCAGGGTTGTTGTGAGGATCAAATCAGATATGATTTGTAAAGAACTTAGCACTGTATCTGGCATGTAGTAGTCACTTAATAAATGCTTGTTCCCTCTTTGTAAGAATGGTGCTAAATAAGTAGAATATTGTTTTTTTCTAGCCTTTCTACACCTGTGACTTGCAAGATACAGATAGATACTCACGATGTGATAGCATTAACATGGGCTCGCCAAAACTTGATATCTGTAGCAATAGAAAGAATACATATGCATAAAATGGAACAAAACCTCCACCATTTTGTTTGTTTCTTATTACAATAAACACATCTGGTCACTTCATCTGGTTCTAAAGGCAAAGAAAATGGAGGTAAAGCCTGGTTAATGAAAAAAAGAGAAAGAATGACAAGAAAAGTTCAATTTCATACCAGCTCCTTGGAGGAAGGTTTGGACTCACATGGACCTAAGTAATCCATTCTAGTCAGGCCTCCCCCACAGGTATTATGATCAGCAACAACCACTGCTATTTCCTAAGCAGATTTTTTGGGCTGAGCCTCTGAGATTCAGGGCCCATCCATGAGGGGAGCCTAGGCCTAGTAATCTAGACTTGGTCAGAACCAAGTGAGTACATAGGGGAAATGGGCAAGGGGCTAAGGGCAGGTGCCAGGGCAAACGATCAAATTCCCTAACATCCTCTTCATTCAACATTCATTTTTTTTTTTTTCAGTTCCTGCTTTATACAAATCACAAGGTAATGCGTTAGAGAGATACAAAGTAGTACGGAATAAAGCTTACACTCTCAAGGTGCTCAAACTCTAGTTTTGGTCAATGACGGATTGTTTCATTACACACAAAGTTTCATTACACATTAGGTTGTCATTTAATAAAAATTTCTTTTTTTTCAAAAATGGTCTTGCAAATAGCCATTTGTCTGGGTTGAGTGATGGTGAATGACAGAAAAGTAAGGCCGAATTCTAAATTCCAATTTGAATGACAACTCTTCCTAAATTATGTGAACTAATGCAAAGTGAAGTAAATAGAACCCGGAAAATAATAATTATGACTAAAAGAGTATAAATAGAAACAAAATGAAACAATAAACTCAAGTGCTATTCAATTATAATGACCAAGTTTGGTCCTAAAAAAAGTTTAGAAAATGCTCCTTCCTCCTTCTTCCTTTGCAGTGGTGGGAAACTGTGTGTTTAGAACACAGTATATACCATCAGACATAGTCAATGTATTTTGTTTTGTTTTGTTTGTTTTTTTTGCAGGGCAATGAGGGTTAAGTGACTTGCCCAGGGTCACACAGCTAGTAAGTGTCAAGTGTTTGAGGATGGATTTGAACTCAGGTCCTCCTGAAAACAGGGCCAGTGCTTTACCACTGCACCACCTACCTGCCCCCCAACCAATGTATTGTTAATTTTGCTAAACTTTTCCCCTCTTACTCTTTCCTTTTTCAGTTGTTTCAAGATTAGATGTCTGGGGAAGAGAGGAGAAGAGATATATTTGAAAATGAATGTTATATAAAAATAAAATATTAGTAAAAACTTAAAAAAAAAACCTATGGATACTTTCCTTGAAGAAAAGGAAGGATTGGAAGACAAAGGGAAAAGGTAGGGAATAGCAATTATGTGCAAGAAAGAAGGTTTGAAATTCAAAGTTTTCACTATTTCTGGCCCGGTTTATTGTAATAGATTTTTGTCTCTTCCTATTTTATATGTCCTCTACACATCTGGCAAAGTGATTTTCCTAAAATTAAGGTCTCACCATGTCACTGTCCCCTCCCTAAAATTTGAGAAATTCCAGTAGCTTCCTATTACCTCCAGGATCAAATGTAAAGTGCTCCATTGGATGTTTAAAGCCCTTCATCACATGACCCCTTCCTACCTTTTCCGTCTTTTTACACTTGACTCCATTCCCTATACATTTTGATTTAGCTACATTGGCCTAATTGTTATTGTTTCTGAGGGCAGGGACTGTGTTTTTGCCATTCTTTGTACCCTCAAGACTTATCATGGTACCTGGAACTTAGAGAGCACTTAATAAATGCTTCTTGACTAACTGGTTCGTAATCTGTTATTTCCTTCCAAAAACTACTTGGAACACAATTTTCTTTTTGAAAAATAAGACCCTTGAAAAAAATTCAAAGTCCTACTTTTGGGTGGTTCTTGCTCAGGTCCCTCAAGAGCATAGTCCTTGATGTCATAGGTATACACATAACCCATGCAGTCTGCCACATAGGCACAGGTGTCTGTTGTGGTCACCACAATGCTGCTGATGTGGGATTTTCCTCTGGACTAGAATGAATGCAAAAACATAGTGCTTGTTAAAAGACCACTCAATTTTACCAAACAGTGGTGTATTAAATGCTGTCTGAAATAATTTTTAATTTTTTTGTTTTTAATAGTATTTTTTCAATTATATGTCAAGACAATTTTTAGCATTAATTTTTACAGAATTTTTGAGTTCCAAATTTTCTTCCTCCCTCCCTCCTCTCCCCTCTTCCTAAAATGATAGACAATTTGATATATGTTATATATGTTCAATTATATAAAACATATTTCCGTATTAGACACAGTTGTGAAAGAGGAAACATATCAAAAGGGAAAAAAACATTAAAAAAATAGCAAGTGAAAAAAATGCTTCGATCTGCATTCAGAGTCCATCAGTTCTTTATCTGGGTGTGGATAGCAATTTCCATCATGAGTCCTTTGTACTTGTCTTGGATCATTGTGTTGTTGAGAAGAGCTGTCATTCACAGTTGATCATTACACAATGTTGCTGATACTGTATACAATGTTGAAACCATCTTAAATGATAACTCATTACTATGCCTGTATCAGTGTGGGGAAAGTAGGGGAAAGATACTTTCAAGTTCAAATAAAGGAGGCAGTCTATGGCTGCTTGAAGACTTTTAAAATCTAGGTAAGATAAAAAAAAAACAAAACAAAACATTCTTTAGGGGCAGCTAGGTGGCGCAGTGGATAGAGCACTGGCCCTGGAGTAAGGAGGACCTGAGTTCAAATCCAGCCTCAGACACTCAACACTTACTAGCTGTGTGACCCTGGGCAAGTCACTTAACCCCAATTGCTGCACCCAAAAAAAAAAAGAAAAAAGAAAGAAAGAAAGAAAGAAAGAAAAACAAACAAACATTCTTTAAAATGGTCCTTTCTAACTTACAGGTATGAAGCTGGCTATGAGCTGGGCCCCACTGAATAGACTCCAGAAGATAACAGAACCTGTGACAGAAGAGGAATAAAAAATGTCACTGGATTGTCATCAATTTCTAAAGGATGACTCCAGTGTGAGGAAGCATGGTACAGTGGGCAGAGTCTTGGAACTAGGGAGATCAGGGTTCAAAACTCACCTCTGTGTATCCAATTAAGTCCCTTATGCCTGGCTGGGCCTCTCATAACTAAAACCATCCTTTGCAGACAGGCTCCAGTCTATGAGAGAGGGAGTTAGTTCTCTCCCAGGTGGATGAAATCCCAGGTCCTTGACTCAATGTAATACCCCCTTACATTGTATAGCACTGAACAGTTCACAGAGTATCTTGTTATTCTTTCACTGGATGCCCACTGCAGCTCTATAAGGTAGGCATCATTATAGTTTACATATCACTTTTGAGATGGGAGCTTGGAGGGGATAAATGACTGGTCCCTACAGCGAGTACATTACACAGATGGTGCAAAGCAGAGCTCTGCCTAGAACACAGGTCTCACAACTCCTTCCTTATCTAAGGTACTTTCTACCATAGTGTGATTATTGAGTCTCCACAATATGTAAGAGGTTATTTTGAGTAAACAATACCTGGGCCCTGCCATCCCCTAAGAAGATCATATTCTAATGAATCAAGATGGAGAAGGACCTCCTATGCATTTTTGGTTTGTATTGGACTTGGTGATGTTGTTGTTCTTGTTTTAATCATTGGAACTGGGGGAAAGATAAGCTTTTCATCAGTCATGATGTGAAATTTTGGGTCTCTTCTTCATAATCTTTCCTCCCAAATATCTCAGTGCTTTTTGTGACCATGGGCTGCTACCCAACAGAAAAACTCATATATCTATATCATCTATATGATATATATCTATATAATTCATACATAAGTATACTCATTTATTTATTCATACATTTATTTATTTGTTCATTCAACTATTCATCCATCCATCCATCCATCCATCCATCCCTCCATCTATTTATCATAAATATTCTCCAGGTGGTTTGATTCGATTGTCAACCTTGGAATAAATCACCAAACATTTACAAAGTGCCTACTATGTCTAGGTGGTGCTTGATAAAAGTGAAACTGTCCCTGCCCTTGAGGAGTTTATAATCTACTTAGAGGAGACAACATGTACATAAACAAAGTATAATAAAAATATATAGGATGTCTCAAGTTGTGGTTTTAAGTAATCACTGAACTAAGACTTTTGGAACACCCTGTACATGGGGGAAGTATAAGGTCATTAGAGAACACTGGCAATGGGGACATTAGGAAAGATTTCATGGAGTCTACTCAAGGTGATACTTGAAGGAAGCTAGAGATTTTAAGAGGTAGAGGTGAAAAAGTGCATTCCAGGCATGGAGAAGAGCTAAGGCAAAGATTTGGAGATGGGAGATAGAGTGTCATATGATGGGCAGAAAGCCAGTTTTGTTTGACTGTGGCATATGTGAAGAGAAGTAAGCCCCAAAAGGTAGGATGTAGTTGGAGGACTTTAAATGCCAAATAGATGAGTTATAATGTATTCCTAGGGGTAATAGAGAACCACCGGAACTTAGTGAGTAGTGACTGACAAAGTCTGATGAATACGTTAGGAAAATCACTTTGACACACATGTGGATGTTGGAGATGGGAGAGACTTCAGGCAGGAGAATTAAAGGTGAAGGTAACTCAAAAGCAATAGTGGGTGTCACTAGGCTGCAGCATATTTCCAACAATGGCCTATGCACAGGAGGTGGCACAAGGGATATAATCCAGAAAACGTATGACTGGAAAGGAAAGTGGGTTGGTCAACTACTGTGTAGGAGTGATAACAGATGGGCAGCATGGGTGCTAAACTGGTTCCCATACGGTGAAAAAAAAGAATTAGAAGATTGTCTCCAGCATTTTGCAGATTGAGCAAATATTGCTCAAGATGAGAAGGCATGGATGGGGTAGCCATTGTGCCAATGGAAGGCATGTGTTGACATATACTCCCAATAAATCAGGATAAGTTTCCAGAAGAAGATGCAGTAAGCCTCAGTTTGAGATATAAGAGTGTGGGATTATAAACTTGAAAATATTTGTTTATTTTTAAAGTTTCTTATATAAATTTGCTTTCAGATATATTCTGGAAATGGTATGTGCTTTGGCTATTTATTTTTTAATTTCTACTCTATTTATTTATTTATATGATTGCTTGCCCCCTCATTTATTTATTTGTCTCTTCATTCATTCATTCATTCATTTGTTGCATTGACTTTTTATATTTATGATCATTTCCACTTCCTCTCTCTGAACCTGTTTCCTCATCTGATAGATGAAGGGACTAGACAAAATTAATTCTAAGGTCTCTTCCAGCTCTAACATTCTATGACTTTGTGTTTCAAATATGAGAGTTTACCTTCCAAAGCTTCCTCCCCCTTGAGAAATGCTCTGAAGAAGCTTTGAGCCTTATTAGCCTTTTCAGGTTGGGATTTTCATTTATCACCTGTTCCAAATGGGTCACAGTCTCCACCCTGATACATGCTCAAGAATTAACTGGCCCTCATTCTACATAAAATTTTCTCTCCTCTTTCTATGATAAGAGCTCTTGCTTACCAATCCAGGTTGGGCAGATGCAACAGAACAGAGGCTGGAGATGGAACCATCCCTAGGATATATACATCTGTGCCTCAACTAGACAGGGAGTGCCAGATAAGCTTTCAAGCCCTAAGATCTCCTGTTATTGCCAAGGCAAAGAGCCATCCTGCCTTGTTACTTGACTCTTTTACGTACATTCCCCAGGCTACATTTAGTCCTCTTGTGACATATTTCTCTCTGTAAGGCTGCCCTTTATGCTTACTATAACTTGATATTCAATTCACCCTGACCCTGTCCAGGGAAAACTAGAAGATAGATGTATGACTCTGAGACATCTGGACTTGCTCATTAAGAGATATTTGATGTGAAAGGATATGTCATCTGAACAGGCCCCTAGAATTAACTGTCTTTTTCTGTTAATAGGAGTCTAGCCCGTCAAGGTTCCATCAAAATAAGATGGGACATAGCAGGAAATCAGTGGGGACCTAAGGTGAGTAGTAAATGTGTTCAAGGCCATTCCTTGCAAAATGTGCGTGTATCTGTAAAAGTGTCTTTGGTAAACTGTCCCAGGAAAATCAATTTATAAGAGAACACAGCTATCTTGATGGCAATTCTTGTTCTTACCTTGGGACCCATTGGAAATGAGAGAAGCAGCTGTTGATTCAAATTTGGCTGCACGGGTCCTTAGGAAGGTGAGATGAGAAATGCTTCTGTCTGCATCTTGAAAGGGGGAGAAAGGAATAAAGCATATCTATCTGCAAACAGAATCACTCCCAGGATTACCTCCTGCAAATATGGCAGCTGAGAAACTGAAGAGGCAGCTCCTTTGACCATGCTGAGTGTAATGCTGACTGATATAATGGTCTGACCAAGTTATTTGCCTAGTAGCCATGGGGTAGAAGCAACACATGAGTGCTAATAGGCAAAACTGAATTAAGGTGCTTTCCTAGCACTACTTCTCCCATCCTCAATCCCCTTGAGGAAGCTCTGGCTAAGGACAATAGTAATTTTCTTGGATTTTCTCCTTCAGTGCAAAAAGGGATGGAATACAAGGGATATTGTAGAATAGTTGAAGTAATGGTTAATCTAAAAGATAGAAATCTTTCAGGTCTTTCATATCTCTGTCTCCAGCATAGAAAAGGGATTAAATCTGTTTTGCTTGGTCTCAGAGAACAGAACTAGAAGCAATGAACAAAAGCTTCAGGAAGGCAAATTTGGGCTCCATGTGAAGAAAGGCTTCCTGAGCATCAGAGCTGCTCAAAAGTGAAATGGGTTGCCTTGGAAGGAGATGGGTTCTCCATCATTAAAGGCCTTCAAGTGGAGGTTGGATAACCATATTGGAGTTATTGAACTCTGTTCAGGTATGGGCTGAACTAGAGACAGAGGTCCCTTACGATTCTCTGATATTCTGTTTAGTGAGTCAGCACTGTGATACTTTCACAGATTACACATTGCTTTGGAGGAACACTGGATGAGGCCCAGCTTGTTTTGGATGATTTTTCCACAAATAAAAAATATAATAATAGCAAACCAATTTTAAAAGTTTCTCTCCTCAAAACAAATCTGTAATTTGAATAATGCAAATATTATTACTTCTATTTTGCAAATGAGGAAACCGAGGCTCTGGAAAGGTTACATGACTTGTCATGATCACTTGGATAGTAAATGGCAGAGCTGACACTCAAACCAGGTCCTCTGATGTTCAATCTACTATACCATTCTTAAATTGGCTTGGGACTCATGAAAGGTCCTGCAGAATCTTCCTACACCTGAGGATTCTTTAATAGGTAGAAAGATGCAGTCATATAGATACATATATGTGTGTGTGTTTGTGTATATGTCTGTATATATATGCATGCACACATATATGTTGGGGAAAAGTATAGTGAAAAGGTAGGGATGGCATGGAAAAATATATAAACATACATAAAAATATTTATTTAATTAATTATATATATATATTTTTAGTTATTCATTCATTTATTTATTCAACTATTTATTTATTTATATGTCTATTTATTTGTTTATCTATCTATCTATTTACCATGGCAGCCCTACTTTTTCCCTCCACTTTTCCCCAACATAACCAAGGTGTCCAGAGTTATTTCAGACCTAATCTGATACAAAATTAAGCCCCCAAACACTCTGGAGTTTCTAAAGATGCCCTGAGGTCTAGATGATGGGCAGAAAATTATCCCTCCCTCTCACTTTAAAACCCAAAGGCTGTAGAGACACAGGATGGCTTATAGACCTGCCTTAATTGATACACTCAGTAGCGCAGTTAAATGTGGCAAGTGGTTGTGATTCCCTTGAATCATTGCTCAGATTGCAGCTGATTTCATATATGGTTTGCCCATAGGATCCATAAATGCAACTAAAGAAAACTAGAAAGCCAGTAAATTAAAAACTCCCAATTAAACACCAAAATAGTAATCCTTGAATATCAAGGAAGAAATTAACAAAATTGAATGAAAAGAAAACCACAATAAAACAGATAAATCATTAATTTATTTGTTTTTTTTTAAAAGAAAAAGACAAACTACAGGTATCAAAAATGAATAAGGAGAATTCACAACAAATGAAGAACTTCTGAAATTTCCACCATTAAAGTTATTTTTCTGGTTAAACCAATGTTTATGAAATCAATTATTATAATGCAAATATGTTACCAGGATTATCACTCAAGTTCTCAAATGGATGCAGGATAAGAGCTTTTAAACCCCTTTGACAATCTGGTGAAATCTATGGTATTTTTGGTCTTCAGAGTAAGGTATTTATATATAAAAATAAAATACATAGGATTACCAAAAAACCCCAAATATATTAAAATATAATTATCAAAATATATCTTCTAAAAGTTCAAAACCTCAGGTTGAGTCCCTGATGCATTTTCTCAATCATATTGGTATTCTTTTTTTTTTTTTTTTTTGGTGAGGCAATTGGGGTTAAGTGACTTGCCTAGGGTCACACAGCTAGTAATTGTTAAGTGTCTGAGGCCGGATTTGAACTCAGGTCCTCCTGAATCCAGGGCCGGTGCTCTATCCACTGAGCCACCTAGCTGCCTCAATATTGGTATTCTTTCCAAAGATGAATATCACAGTCCATCCATGCCTGCCCATCCTTTGCGACTGTTGTCTATTTCCTCCCTTAAGTTTACCTAACATGCTAGAAGACTACTTCACTTTCTCCTCATGAAGGTACCAGTAGGACACTACCTATCTACTTATCTTTTTCTGATGTTGCCACATGATCATCCCAACTTCTCTTCCCATCATACAGTTCTTTGATGATCTTTTACTCTTATTCTTCTTCATAGTTCCTCACTGATCATGTGAGTGTTCCACTCACAACCTGCCATTTCCAGCCTTTAGTGCTCTTGGGATGACTTTGCATTTTACCCTCTGCTGCTTCTCTTTGCTTTATGAGATGATACTTATAATCATGCATCATCCCTTCATGTAAGATTTTATGAGCTTGCTTTTTAACCCAGTGTTGCCTTTGACAATCATCTCTCTCTCTATTTGACAAGTAAACTAAATATTTGCTGACCAAGATACTTTCTAGTCTCCTTGAGTCTCCTTGTTGTGTCAATTAATTTTCATTGGTTAAACTCCTGGATAAAATTGTTACAGTCACATTAATGTCATTTCTCTATTTTTTGTTTTCCATTTCATATTTTTAATTTTCAATTACTTGTTTAAGGAAAGATAACAAGCATTTGCTAGGTGCTTTACAAATATTATCTTATTGGATCCTCAAAACAACCCTATAGGGGCAGCTAGGTGGTGCAGTGGATAGAGCACTGGCCTTGGATTCAGGAGGACCTGAGTTCAAATTCAGACTCAGACACTTGACACTTACTAGCTGTGTGACCCTGGGCAAGTCACTTTAACCTCAATTGCTTCACCAAAACAAACCAAAGCAAAACCAAACCAACCCTATAATATGGGTACTATCATTAGTTTTGTTATATAGCTGAGGAAACTGAGGCAGACAGGCTAAGTAACTTGCCCAGGGTCATACAACTAGTGAGTATATCTGAGACTAGATTTGAATTCAGGTTTTCATGACTTCAAGTCCTGCACTCTATGAACTATGCTATCTAGCTTACAGATATGTAAGCTTCTTTTTGGTTTGTTTTTTAAAAAGCTGATTTGAGTTTTCTGATGAGTTAGTGGTCTGACTGTACATAGACAGCCAACCCAGGGATAACTCCCACACCAATAACAAATCTTTTCTTGTTTATTAATATAATACTGCATGTAACACATTAATCTAGTATCACTTTAGCAGAGTTCAAAGCTCTGAGAGAACTGTTGGATTTAAAAAAAAATCTTCACTGAATTTATGAAGTTTGTCTTCTCCCTAGTGGTCACAGCCACTGACACAATGGGCTGTGTCAGTCAGTGAATAAACATTTATTAAGCGCATTCTATGTGCTAGACACTGTACTAAGTGCTGGGGATACAAAAGTGGGCAAAACCAATCCCTGCCTTCCAAAAACTCCCATTTTAATGGGGGAGAAAACATGCTACCTACTATATACTAGAATTTTAGCTGAGATCTTCAGGAAGCCAGGAAGGCCAGGAAACAAAGATGAGGAGGGAGAGCTTTCTGACCATAGAAAACAGTCAGGGAAAAGTCCTAGAGTTAGGAGATGGGCTTGTATGAGAAACAGCAAGGAGGCCAATGTCACCAGATTGCAGAGTGTGGAGGGGATGAAAGTGTAAGAAGACTGGAAAGGTAGGAGGGACAGGACTATAAAGAGCTTTAAAAGCCAAACAAGGGACTTTCTATTTGATTCTGGAGGATAATAGGGAACCACTGGAGCTTACTGTGTGTGTGTGTGTGTGTGTGTGTGTGTGTGTGTGTGAGAGAGAGAGAGCGAGAGAGAGAGAGAGAGAGCGAGACAGAGAGAGAGAAAGAGAGACAGAGACAGAGTGAGAGACAGTGAGAAAGAGACAGAGAAAGACAGAGAAAAGAGAAGAGAAGAAAAAAGGAGAGCGAGAGAGAGCGAGAGAAAGCAAGAGAGAGCAAGAGCGAGAGCGAGAGCGAGAGCGAGAGCGAGAGCGAGAGCGAGAGCGAGAGAGAGAGAGAGAGAGAGAGAGAGAGAGAGAGAGAGAGAGAGAGAGAGAGAGAGATGCATGCACTTTAAGACAATCACTGATAGCTAAGTGGAGGATGAACTGATGTGAGGAAAGACCTGAGGTAGGGAGACCAATCAGCAGGCTCTTACAATAGTTCAGGTGTGAAGTGATGAGGGTCTGTTACCAGGGTGGTTGCAATATTAGAAAAGGGTCTATTTCAGAGATGTTGTGAAGGTAGAATTAAAAAGACTCGCGACGGGTTGATTACAGGAAGTGACTGAGAGAAAGAAGTTGAGCATGACACAGATTTGGAAGTTTGGGTGAGTGGAAAATGGCAGTGTTGTTGATAGTAATAAGAATTTTTTTAAAAAATTTTATGTTTGTTTTATGGGGCAATGAGGGTTAAGTGACTTGCCCAGGGTCACACAGCTAGTAAGTGTCAAGTGTCTGAGGCCAAATTTGAACTCAGGTCCTCCTGAATTCAAGGCTGGTACTTTATCCATTGCACTACTTAGCTGCCCCAGTAATAAGAAAATTGACTGGGTTCTACAAGAGTTCCTGATCAGTTAAACAAATCTGATTCCAAGTCTGTCTTCGCAAAAGGCAGCTAGGTGGCTCAGTGGATAAAGGGTTGAGCCTGGAGCCAGGAAGACCTGAGTTAAAATCTGACCTTAAATACTTACTAGCCATGTGACCTTGGGTAAGTCATTCAACATCTCTCCATCTCAGTTCCCCCACCTGTTAAATGGGAATAGTAATAACAACACAGGGTTGTTGTGAAGATCAAATGAGATAAAATATATAAAGTGCCTTAAAGTACTATGTAAATGTTGGCATCATTGTACTTTCAAACACCAGTCTTTGCCTTTAAACTTACCTTCTGGATCTTCAGAGCTGTGAGTAAGGACAGGTGTGTTTAGCTTGCAGTACATGTGTCCTGAGATCATATTCCAAATGATAATTTCCCCGTCATAACTAGAGGTGGCAAGAAGAGAAGGTGGGCACTGAACCACACATAAAATATCATCCTTATGTCCCTGGACCTATAAGGATGATAGGTAGGGAGACAGAGAAAGTGAGACTGAGCAGATAATCAATCACTAGATATTTAATTGCCTACTATGTGCCATGCGCTATGCAAAGCACTGAGGATATCAAAAGAGGCCATAAAGGAGAGGATTCAGAGGAAGATGCCTTCCTTTACAACTAGCCAAATGTTAAGGGGGTTATTCTAGTCTCTTGTGGAGTTTCATCTAGTCTAATGAATTGGGCATCTAGGTAATGAAGTAGATAGAGCATTGGGTCTGGAGTCAGGAAGACTCATCTTCTTGAGTTCAAGTCTAGTTTCAGACTCTTACTTGCTGTGTGACCCTGAGCAAGTCACTTAACTCTGTTTACCTCAATTTCCTTATCTGTATAATGATCTGGAGAAGGAAATGGCAAGCCATTGCAGCATCTTTGCCAAGAAAACCCCGAATGGGGTCATGGACAGTCAGACATGACTGGAATGACTGAACAATAACAGTGGATCAAGGAAACCAGATTTACTGCCTCTCTTTGGATCAGACAGTGATTTTAGATTAGAGGCAGCTCAATATGAGGGAAGGATTGGATTAGGAGTCAGAACATCTGAATCTAATATGCATTTCTCTGGGCATGTCTAATTGTAACATGGAGATGGCCTTGCGGGGCCTTTGAGCATGTCCAGTTTGCCTAACAGGGAGCCTACAGAGACCACTACCATGGGCATGTAGGGACCATTTTTTAATTGGGAAATGCTAGCCAGGCGGCTCGCCGCAATATTGGGGCAAGGAAGGAGACCGGCAGCCTCCTTCAAAACAGAACAAAGATTTATTTTAATAAGTACGAACTTAAAAAAAAAACACAAACAGGATCAGTAGGGTCGAGGGAAAGGAAATAAAATGGGAAAAGGGAAATTATAGTACCTGAAAAAATACCACTGCCCAGGAATCAGCTGAAAATACACCGCAGAATGACTGTCGCTTTCCAGCTTCCACCTAGAAAACGCCCAATTTTTCTCCCCCAAATCTAGAAACACACAGCCCCAGGCAATGGGATGGCCGCTCTGACAGTCACATGACTGCCCTCACTAGGCTTCCAATCATTATAATTTTGCCAGGCCCATGTAGGCATCAGCGAGTGGTGATGATGTGAGGTGCTAGAACCCTGGCAATGGCTACAACCAGTGGGTGGTTGTAGCGTTTTGCGGAGCCCCAGGCCAGTGCGCGCCAAGGCATAAAAACCTCAAATAACAATTAATTCTTTACATTGGTGAGGGTAGCTTCCTGTTCTGTGATATTCATTATCAGTTTCAGGTTCTATAGTTGATCTTCATAGACCTGTGTTTGAGCCATGATGACCTGGGAGCCAGTGGGGGAAAAGGACTATACCTCCCACATGTTGGGGGAATAAGTTCTTATATTTGTGATCATTTCTTTAAGTACATATTCCTTTGAAAAAAGTCCTGTGTTACATGTGGGGGCCAAACTTCTTTATATTAGAACTTGGCATGCCCAGACAAATCTGGGTTATATGAGTTTGAATTCTGCCTTTTGCTATTTACTTCCTACTACCTGTGTAATCTCAGTCATGTGACATAAGTTCTCTGGGCCTCAGTTTCTTCTTATGTAAAAAAGGAGGGGATATAAAGGATGTCCACAGTTTTTTCTGGTCCTAAATCCCATGATAACCCCCAGTCTCACTTTTCCCATGAGGCCAACATTCCTGCCACCTCCCTCCCTCATCCTATTGGCTGACTTGTAGCATTCACAAGGCACTCAAGCTCCTTGCATAGAAAGAATGAATGGAAATGAAAACTCAGCTGCCTTCTTTCTCCTCAGCCTGATTTGTCTTGCAGATTGCCACAGAGCACCATGACACTGAACTCTCCAAGGTGGTCCGGCTTTCAGAAAACCACCCCAGCCCTCCATCTGCATGCAAAGCCCTCTGATTGCTAAATCTTTTCATACTTTCCACCTGGTCACCGTAGTGGCGAGTACATGCTGATCAGAATTCAAATGATCTGCCCTTTTCAAAAGATGACTCTCAGGAAGCTATTAATTATCCTGGGCTGAGCCAGATGGCAGGCAGCCCTTAAGAAAGAAAAGACATTTAAAAATGAGCTTCCAAGATTGTCACTGCAGAGTTGTAAAGATTTCCTATGACATCAGGTTTAAACTTTAGTTCTATTTAACTCGCCTCTTCTTTTACAGTGAAGGAAAATGAGTGACACATAGTTTATTATGTCTATGAAGATCTTACTGGTTCTGAAGAGACCCACATTTCTTTCCAAATACCCTAAGAATCTCCATATGGGGGATAACTTACTGAGTAGCCTGGTAGCCAGGTGACGTGTGCTTTGATTCAGCTCTGCCACTAACTCATGTGTCTGTGAGTTAGTTAAATGTGAACAAGTAACTTTTCTTACATGAATCTCAGTTTCCTCATCTATAAAATCAACAGGCTGGACTAGTTGATTTATAAGGTATCTTCAGGTCTCTAATTCTAGTTGGGGGTGGGGATGGAGGAAGACTGAAGAAAGAAGTCTGGAAAGAAGAGGCAGTTTGTTAATTTCCACAATTTATTCTGACTCAACTGCTACACACCTCCTTATTCCAATGTTTCCCCTGCTTCCCTTCCTCTTCACCCCACCTCTCTTGCCCAACACTGCCCTACTCTATATGAGCAGCCATGTTTATATCTCCTGATGTAACCATGACTTACTTCATTGGGCTTAGACATGGAGGAAAATTGAATATTTGTTTAGTAGTCTATGGGTCAATCTGTACTTTTCTAAGAGGAGAAGACAAGGAGGAGGGAGGGGAGAATTTGAGAAGAGAGAGAAGGGGAGAGACAGAGTGAAAGATGTAGGGGGAGAGAGAGAGAGAGAGAGAGAGAGAGAGAGAGAGAGAGAGAGAGAGAGAGAGAGAGAATGAGAATATAGCTCCTCCTTGGGAGTTGGCTTAGTGGTATGGCATGCTATGGCTTTACGCCTGGATAGTAATAGTGTTACCGATTTAGAGGTAAAAGGAACCTAAGAGGTTATCTAGTTCATCTTTATAAAGGAGAAAACTGCAGTCCAGAGAGGTTTAGTGACTTGGCCAAGGTTACACAGGTTGTAAGTAGAAAGCATGCTCCTTGAGGACAGGTACTGTATCACTTTTTCTTTTATATCCTTAGAGTCTGGCTCAGTGCCTGGCACATAGTAGGTCTTTGATAAACGCTATTTGATTCATTTATTTAATGGCAGAACCTTTATCTAAATCTGGTCCTCTTGTTTCTAAGCGCAGAGTTCTTTTCACTGTACCACACTGCTTTCCCTCAGGCAGCAGGCATGCAGGTCATTGAACTCTTCTAGGAACTTAGGGACATTTAGAATCCTCATAGGAATCACAGGGATTTCCTCTGGCAGTGGTGTATCAGATCATGGAGTATAATATGTAGAACTGGAAGGGACTTCAGAGATTAGCTAGTCCAACCCCAT